>NW_024467115.1:16020347-26020347 GCF_017591425.1 Ochotona curzoniae
TTTGAAATTCATGCATAATTTTCACATAATATTCATATCCATATCCATCAAACTTTCTAGAGACCCCTGTACACATGTCTTTGGATTTTGTTTGCATTAAAACTAATAGATTTTTCAAGTATGTTCATAGATGTATTCACTTAGGAAAGCAGATAAAATCTAAAGAGAGAAGTGATTTTTTAAGTAACTGAGTCAGAGGAAAAGATACCTTAACAATAAACCCTTAAAAGAAAAAAATTTGAGTTAACTTCAAAGATGGATGGAGGATTTTACCTTGGAATTCTCCAGTCCATCCTGTTTAAAAAAATTTAAAAACTGAGAAAGATTTTGTGTATTTGGGATCATCTTCAAATGGATTAAACATTGTCCCAGTGTCAGGGAGTGGATCTGGAATAGCCAAATTTAAGCTTCTGCTTTGTAGGAGAGCCATGTTGCTCTCATAATACTTTTAGAAATCAACAAAGAATCTTGACCTGCAATGAGTTGAATAAATGAGGAGCTTATAAAAAAAACTAAATAGACAGACCTCTGAAAGATGACCTCTGACTTTCTTGATTTTTCTTGTGAACATTCATCGCTGTGCCAAACAGCCCATAGGTCCTGATTGGTTTTTCTTTGTGAGCTCACTGGCAGCCAGTCATTACTTACGGTGCTGTATCTCTGGTGCTTGAACAGCCTGTGGTATTAGAAAGAAGTCAAAAGTGATTGCAAATATGAATGATCTTAAATTCAGCTTTTGATGACATGTAATAGCTAACTTCTTCCTCCTGTGTGCAGGATATTCGCTTTACTTTTGCCCTGTGACTGCAGTATCGACATCTATCAATTCTTATCCAAATATATCACTCATGTGGGTGACATTTCTTTCATGTCTTTCTCCCTTCGGCCTGTCAGGTGCTTCGCACTTCCCTCTCCACTCCCTCCTCAGCCTCCTGCTCTTGTCCTTCACGTACTCCTGACCTCATGATATCTCCTCTCTTCCAGAACAACTTCACACAGACCCCTGGAATCTGGACTTCTGCCACCTTCATCATCACATGTTTCCATTTCTTAGGAAAATGGGCAGGCTTCACACAAACAGTTTAATTTTCATGAATAACCCTAATGAGTAACCTATTTTTATCATTTCTCACTAGAAGTGAGGAAGCAAATCCTGAGAATTAGAATAGATAATTTAAAAATATGCCTATAAGTTTGGTTTCAATATATATTTATTTATTTGAAAGACAAAGTTAAAAAGACAGAAAAATTTTCACTGTCTGATTCATTCCCCAAATGGCCACAACAGCCCAGGTTTGGCCAGATGGGAGCTAGTTGTCAAGAACATCATCCATGTCTCTCACATAGGTGACAGGAACCCCAACATTATGTCCACCTTTTGGTGCTTCTCCAGACACATTAACAATGACCTTGGTCAGAAATAGAACAGCCGGGCCCGGAGTGGTGGCGCAAGTGGTTAAGGTCCTCGCCTTGCACACCCGGGATCCCATATGGGCACTAGTTCTAATCCCGGCAGCCCCGCTTCCCTTCCAGCTCCCTGCCTGTGGCCCAGGAAAGCAGTCAAGGACGGCCCAAAGCTTTGGGATCCTGCACCCGCGTGGGAGACCCAGAAGAGGTTCCTGGCTTCGGATTGGCATAGCATCGGCCATTGCGCTCACTTGGGGAGTGAATCATCAGACGGAAGATCTTCCTCTCTGTCTCTCCTCTCTGTATATCCACCTTTCCAATAAAAATAAAAATCTTTAAAAAAAAAAAAAGAAAAGAAATAGAACAGCCAAGACTTGAACCTGTTCTCCTATTGGAGGCTGGAGCTGCAGACAGTGGATTAACACATTTTCTCACAACACTGGCCCCAGTTTGCTTTTGTGTCTATATATTAATTTTTCACAGGAAGAAATACTAGATATTGAGATGCCCAGTAGTGCTGGGTCTGGGCTAAAGGAACAGAGCTAGGAACTCAATCTAGGTTTCCATTAAGGTTGGTAATAATCCAGTAACTTGAGTATGACTGCTGCAGCCTGGGGTCTGGATTGGCAAGACTCTGGAGAAGAAGTCAGAACATGAACCCAAATAATCTAAGTTAAATGCCCATTGCTCATGATTTTTTTAAACACCCCATTTCAAATTCAAGGTCTGATATAAAAACCTGTGTTCTTTCCACCATCACCATTGCCTAAGATCAAAACAAGCAAAGTTTGCTGTAGCTGAGTAACTGAATGTACTCTTGAAATAAAAAGGCAGTGGGGAGGAAAGATTCACTTAAACTTGATCCTACCAGACCCAATTCCTTAATATAGAGGGCACATCTCAATGACACCATTTGTAGGATATATGTGAAACACACTGTTGGCTTTTTGGACCCACACAGTTGTAAGCAGCCAGAGGAGGGAAAACCCTTGGCAGCTCAGGTGCCAATGGTGTCAGGCAAAGCCCTCAGGCCACCCTGTGGTGCACTTCAATGGCTTGGAGAGTGGGCTTACAGGGGTTCTGGGGCATAGCACAGGTTGGGGCAAGCAGGGACCTGAAAGCTCATGTCCAGGTGAGGAATGATAACTGAGGGACTTCCATAGACATGGTCAATGTATTTACAGGTAAGCAAGGGGACTGAAATGAAGCAGCTGAAAGGAGGGAATGGAAGGACCATTATGGGTCAAACCAGAGTACCAGCATGCATGGGAGACTTGAGCTGGGGTAGTTAACATCTACAACAACCAAATACCACTCATTATCTCACACTAAAGCCAAGGCTGGGGCCTAGCTGGTAGGGTTAGATCACAGTACCTCCCAAATTATAAAACTTCCAGTGAGATTCAGAACCAGGGACAGGTAATATTATGCTGGCCCATGACATGAGAATTAAGGTCTGGGGGCAGAATCTGGGAGAGCGTAGGAGAGTGGTATGTGGTCTCACCCCTATGGAACTGCAACCTTTGCTGGCACATACAAGATCTGTGTCTGGGAACTGGCCTGGTTAGGAAGCTAAGGGACACCCCGGCTAGGTTGGGTTCCCACTGGTGAGCACGGGTGCCAGAATAGGGGCAGTTGTGCTGGACATGGCTGTAGTCTTCCTCGGCATAGGTGTGGACTGGGTCTGGGGAGCACCAGATTGGGCCAGATTCCCGTACCACTGGTACTTGTGAGAGCCAGGGTGACTATAGAATGGGTTGGGCTAGGTCTTGGCTCCTGCTGAACCACATGAGAGCTGTGTCTGGGAGAGGACCAGGTATGGCTGGGCTATAACTACCAAAAGTAACAACCAGAATGAGTGTGGGCCAACTGGGCAACAGCATTGTATCTGCCAAGACAAGAGGTAAACTAAGTTAACCTGGCCAAGGACCCACCAGTGTGCACAAGATTGACAGCATAGAGGAGCTTGGGAAACTCCTTTGTCTCAATGCATTCCGTGCAAGTGAGCACAAAAATTGGATGGGCCAGTTCATAACATCCATTGGCAATCTGAGAACAAGAACAGAATGCAGGACAGGCTGGGTCAGACCATAACTTAAGCCAGTAAGGGCCGGTTCTGAGTGTTGGCCGGACAAGACTAAGCTGTGTCACCCACCAGCAGGAGGTGGAAATGAGACCAGGTTGACCAAACCAGGCTGCAGCACCTGCTGGTGGATGCTGAGGTGAGGTGAACCATGCCAGTCTGGGCACAGAGGGTGCCAGGTCCATAAGCCCCAGGGGGGGGGGGGTCCGGCATAGGCCTGGGTTGCCCAGCCTGGGTCCTTGGATCCACCTGTGGGAAGTGGTGCTCCTCAGTGGAAAAGAGAGCAGTAGACAGCAGGTCTGGATGCACACGGAGGATATGACAGCCCATCAGGGCCTGCAAAAAATATCTGGTACTACAACAGAGAAAGGAGAATAGAACAAATTGGACAACTACCCCAGCCAAAGGATGACAGCAAAAATCTGGGTGACTGGAACTCTAAGGTTGACTATGTCAGCCAACAGACATTGGAAGGGCCCCTCATCCTTGGCTCAGCAAGATCAAGTGTATTCTATTACTATTGAAACCACCTAGGCAGAACCCTCAGAGTGTGTACCACATCAGGACCCTAGGTTGATAGCAGGTGGCCTTTCCCCATCCCCGGTTACTGGGGCAGTTGGGTGGCTGAACATGGCTCATCCTCCTATCGCCTCCCTTCTGCCAGAAACAGGAGGAAGCCAAAAATTTGGGAGTGATGGTCATATCCACTTTTCCCTAATCCTCAATCCTTCCCACCTTGATCAACTATGTAAGCATCATCAAGAAATAAAGTTAAATTTTAAAAAAGGAAAAAATATAAATTTTTAAAAGACACATTGCTGATGAAAATATCTTTAAGCAGCTTCTTTGTAACTTCAGTGTGTACAAAACCACCTCACAGGCATATTGCTTGGCTTGATAGAAAATAGAGCAGAATTTGTGATGCAGCAAATTAAGCCACCTCCTGCAACACCACTGTCCCACATGGTCATTGGTTCATGACCTGACTGCTCCACTTCTGATCCAGCTTCCTGCTAACAACTTAGAAAAACAGTAGATGTCCCAAGTGCTCAAGCTCCTGCACCCATATGGGAGACCTGAATGAAGTTCCTGGATACTAGGTCCCATCTGGTGTACCTCTGACAGTTGTGGCCAAGTGGGTAGTAACAAATGAAAGACATTCTCTCTCTCTCTCTCTCTCTCTCTCTCTCTCTCTCTCTCTCTCTCTCTCTCCCTCTCTTCTCTCCCTTTCCATATATGTACATATATGTGTATATATATGCAAATATATAACTCTTTCAAATAAATCTTCTTATTTAAAAAAAGAATAAAGCAGAAAATGCTTAGTAAGTTGGATGACAAGGGTCTAATTAGAATAAACTTACTAATATAAGCATAGAGCTTTCCCAAATTACAAAATACCTGGTTTTTTGTAATTCTTATTTTTCCTATAAGTTTCAAAATACGATTTCTAAATTCAGAGACAGGAAATGTTCTCTGTGGGCACTTGTCCCGCATAAACTCATCAGTTCTACTTTTCACCTTATTCATGGAAGGTCTTTCTATAAGACAATTTTTAATAAAGCCTTTTACAAGAAGACTCAAGGAAGAATCAAAGTATTGGCAGGTTTTGAAGCTTGTTTGTTTTCCCTCAAGTTGATGCTATTTCTGCCCAGTAATTACCTACAATATTCATTTTTTTAAAATGTTTTAAATGTATATACTTGAGAGACTGACAGAGTTATAGATAGAAACAGGAAGATTAAGAGTTCTCAGCACCCAAATGCTTCAGACGAATGGGAATGGATCACAGCCAAAGCTGGGGGCTGGAAATGCAGCCAGATCCCCCACATGGGTGGGAGGAATCCAGTGATTTGAGCTGTCACTGCCTCCTAGAATCTGCATCAACAGGAAGCTGGAGTGAGAAGCCACAACCAGAGATCAAACCCCAGTCCCCTGACATGAGAGGCAGGTATTGAACCTGACTTACTAGCAAGGCCAATTGCCCATTCCCTGAAGTGTCCGTTCTTAAGCAGCTCTTTTATATAAAAATGTTAGGTATCAGTTCTAGGACAGACAGCCCTATGAAACACATTATACCAGCACAGGTGATCAGATACTATTAAGTCTTGGAAAATATGTATGAGGTCATTTCTTCTTTTGCTCTCTCTCTCTCTTTCTTTCTTTCTTTTTTTTTTTTTTTTGAAATGGGCAAACTGAGCCTCAGACAGGTTAAATAATTTACCCTGGTAGGATCAGGATCCGAAACCAGGCAGTCTGATGATGTAAAAGTTCACATGTTAACCACTGCCTTCAACATGATACATATGTAATTCATGCTAATAAATCAATTAGAATTTGGCCTTGAGCTTCTAATTCATTTTGTAGTCTTTATGCTTAAATATCCCATATGTGATTTTATTCATTGATGTTTATATGAGAACAGGAAAAGAGAAGACCGTATCTGAGGCCATTAAGTGAATTTCCCAGCTTGCCAGAGCCTAGATTTCAGATAAGAAATTGTGCAATCCTGTGTTTTCAAGTGCTGGTAAGTGTTTTAATCACCTGTGTTGCTGGCTTTCCAGCAATGGATTTAGTATTAAAATCTCTTTGGTTTGAAGTGATCATAAAAGATTAAAACCCTTGAATGGAGTTCAAAGGTAAAACGCAACACCACTCAACTTTATAGTGTCCTAGGGCAATTATTTCATGAAATAACTCCAGATGATTTGGTCCAGATGCATTCATACACACCGAGCAGGAATGATGTTTGGGCAGTGAGAGAGGCCACAGCCAGCCTCTGCCTTGAAGACACCATGAATAATGCTCTTACCTTACCTGCGCCTGAGAGCAGAGAATAATATGTCTTTACCTGAACTCCAAGAACTCAGTTCTCCAACTGCTAAGACTGTTGGATACTGACTTGGGTGATCAGGCAAGCCAGTGGCTCAGTGCATTTTTGCTGAGCTCTACTATATACCAAGTGCTGTGGTCTCTATTGGGGATTCCAATAGTGAAAAAAAACAGACATAAGCTTGTCTTCCTAGAGCTTCTGTTTTGCAAGGAAATCAATACAATCAAAGTATCTAACCCATGAAGAGATGATTACAGATCCAAATAGGTGCTATGAAGCAAAGAAGTCAGAGTGTGTAAGATGATGGAATAAAGACACAACAAAGTGACCTTTCAATACAAACATGTGAAGGTACCAATCAGTCATAAGGATGGATCCCCAGGCAGTGGGAACTGCATGTGCAAACCACTGTGGAAGCACAGCTGTTCTTGGTTCTTTTTGCCTCTACTGGAAAATGATCGTATTTGTTAATTTTGTATTTGAACAAAACTTTCTGAAAACTACTACTCAAACAATTCTACATTATCTTGAATCACAGGGATAGAACCCTACATCACTCAATACCATAGCAATCAACAACATGTAACTTCAGACCACAAACAGTGTAAAAAGACTAAGCTGAGATGTGTGATATATACAGAATACATGCTAGATTTCAAATAATTGGTGTAAAAAAGAATTTACAACATCTTAATTACATCTAGAAAGATTGCTTACATGTATAAATGACACTGTTTGGATATATAAAACTAGAAACATACATTAAACTGGATTTCACCATTATATTTATACTTTTTTAATGTGGCTACAAGAATGTTTAAAACAACCCAAGTGGTCTTACAGCATTCACTGCATTTCTGCTGAACAACAAAGGCACATCCTTGACTGGGGTGGTTTAGGGACCACACATCTTGCTGGAAAAGTACTAATATATATGCTGTGTGGCAGGAACAGACATGACAGGCACAGGAACATGAAAAGGTGACCAGAATCATGGTCACACAATGAGGAGAGTGCTACACAGTCAGGCAAGAACGGGTCCTATCAAATCACACCTTCTTGGTCTGGAGGGTTCAAGTGTCATCTTTTCTTCCATTGCCACATATGTTCCCCTGCCTTGAAGTTCATCTGCTTAAGCGTTTATCTGAAAAGAATATGTGAACAAGACAGTTTCAATGCTCAAGAAGTGCTGAGTTTACTTGAGACATGGGAAAGCAAGTGTGGAAAGTCCTGTGATGAGGTGTGTCCGCTAATGCTACAAAACTGTGTTCTATTCATGGAGGAGCTAGGCAAGAGAATACAGGAGACACAGCATCAGCACACATTAGCTGATGGGATTTCCAGCCCAGAAGGATAATATACAGTGTGGGAAAGCAGACCCTATTCCAGCATTGTTCTGGAGGTCTTTCAGTATCCACACATGGATGTGTGCTTTCAACAGGAAGCACACGCAATCCTCATCAGCATTGTGAAGGAGTACCATGTGTGTACTTCTAAACAGAGAGAAACCAACCTAGTACCCTGAGAAGTTCAACACAAGAGGGCAAATGAAGTCTTCACTGGAAAATACTAAGCACTGGAGACACAAGTCCGGAATAGCATTTCTATCCATGGTAAGATGACCCCACAGAGCAATTCTGAGTGGTAATATACTACACTAACTGCATATCAGACAGCATGCCAAGTCATACACATTTATTAGCGCATTTACCACTGAAACACTTTATGGAATGGTGGGATTGTACAAATTTCGCAATGGGAAAACTGATTCATTGGAAAGTTAATGGTTTGTCAAAACTGCTGGTAGATGGCAGAAAAGATGCCACAGGAGCACTGGATGCAGAAAAGAGGGTTTTGCTGTAACCTGCATAGTTGAGGACTAAGCTACCCCTACTTGCTGAAAAAAGAAGCCTGGCTTTCTGAAGCATGGCAGGTGAATCCCTGCTTCCTAGAGCCCTCCCACCCGCAGAGACCCTTGACTGCAGTGCCAAAGGAGCTGGGAAGACACAAGGAAGCTGAGGAGGAGTTTCTTGCTCCATTTCAACACAGTCCTGGGAGTTTTCAGTCTGCCCATTTACGCATCAAGGAAAATCACCAAAATGGTAAGGATATCAGACATGGAACCAGACCAGGGACCCGTTAGTCTTGGGTTTTATATTTACTTCTTCATCAGTCTCGATATAGTTACACCACTCCCTGAAAGTGCTTTCTAATCCCTACAATGAAAAATTAAGGTTGATTACACCCATACTCCTCTTCACTATAATTTACTTAAATCTATGAACAGATACAAGGGCTGCTTCTAGCAACTGTAGAATTAACAAGTTGGACTTCTGGATCTGGGCCTTAATGCCAATCAATGTGCTTCTGTTGCTTGACCTTTAAATACTGGTGGGTCCTGAAGCACATCTTTGAAAAAATATTTCTCACTTTGAAATCAATGATTGATTCCACACAAAAATTACCTTAAAATTCAATAAAATTGGTCTCAGACTCAAGAGTCACAGTCTGGAGCCAGCTAAGACATTAAATCCTTGAGTGATATTAGACTGACCCTTCTTAATTTTTTCATGCCTGATGCATCAAGTGGGAACGATAGGAGAATCCAATAAGGTCATGAATGAAAAAACACTCTAAAAAGTAAAGTATTGGCCCAAATAGACAAGTCACTGTGTTGTCATTTTAATGCTTATTTGCCAGATTGCAATGTCCAGATTTGATATGAAGATCAGGTGGAGCTGCATGATCTGGGCCAGTTGCTCTACATGCTTTGCACTACAAAATGAGTATTGTGCTTGTGTCCATTTTATACACTCGAAGGAGGAAAGTACAGACAGTAAAAAAAAAAAAAAAAAAAAAAAACCTTCCCAAAGACCACATAGCTGCCGAGTGGCCAGACAGGGGTTCAAATACAAGCAGCCAGTTTCTATCCAATAGTCTATCTCATTTCTTGTATTTCATTGGTCTATATGCTTAGGATTCCAGGTACAGAAAAAGTGCCAATGTTTCACTTATTGGTAAAAAAAAAAAGATAAATAAAGACACTCCAAATTATATATTTGAATTAGTAAACAGAATGGAAAGAAAGTAGAGTATTAGTTCTGTTGTTGACTTGAAAAAAGAACCATTTAAGATTTCCAAAGTGACTGACTTTCTTACTTTTGGAGATCAATATGTCTGACTTTAAAGCATAAAACTACATGCAAAATTGTTTGGCAGGTTATTTCTTAACAAAGGCCTAACTGGATGGTGTTGTGTGCATACATTAACCTGCAAAGTCAAGTGCACTAAGACAGCTGCCAATATAACAGCAGAAATGAATGCCAGGATACTTCTGCCCCCACCCCTTTAGAGAGATGTCTCCAGAGGTCTCTGGGAAAGGCAGAGAGGTGTCCCCACAGGCCAATCTGCACCAGCCATGCCTGTGGTGCACAACTTCGAACAAGGTTGTTTGTCAACCCAACATGGGGTAGCCAGACAAGTGGACTAATCTCTTTGTGCCACTAACCTTTGCTCCAGACCAAACCTAAGCCCATGTTCAAACAAGGCTGTCCTGGGGTCCTGCATCCACCCATATGATCTCCCTGGACTATCTTTTCAGTAGACTCCATGCTTGCTGGAATCCAGAAAAGGCATTGCCTGTGGTTCAGATAAAGACTCTGGAGCCAGCCTGACCTCCTTGTGCCTCAGTTTCTCACATTTGTAAAACAGGTAATGACAGCACCACATCAGAGTTCTGCCCTGAAGGTTACAAAGATAAACAGATTAGACCCCCGAGCAACCGGAAGCATGTGCTGCCAAGATCATCTTCTAGCATGACCAGTCATCCCACGTCACTTATTACTAATCCTCATCCTAAAAGGACTCAAAGAAACATATCATAATGTTTAGTGGAAACACAAAATTCACCATTTTAAAGCATCCAGTGGAGTGTCTTCTGCTGTTACATTGTATTAGCCATTATGCTATCTAGTCCAGATTTTTTTAACCCGAAGGGACAGCAGTCACTCCTCTTCCCACCCAGATGCTGTGGATTTGTGTAATTGCGACATAAATGGAGTCCTACAGTGGTCACATGTGGGCTTCCAAGGAGAAGTCACCACTGTGCAAGGGAGCTGGACATTCTAGAAGTAGAGCACTGGCATTCCTCTCCCTGCTCCCCCACATCATCATACATGAGCTGCATGTGTTTGAGGGAGTAGCCTCTCAGAAGGCTGACAGAGGTCAGGCATGGTCAGGTGCAGGTTCTGAAATATTTTCACCTTTGAAGTTAATTTCCCATTCCACGGAACATACCAGAAATGCACAGTAGCAACAAGCCTCTTGTTCCACCTTCCCCCCTCCCTCCAGCTGTCCACAAAGGGTCAGCAGAGTGCCCCCACAGACCAAATTACATGACCCACTAATTAGGTTTCTTTCTGAGAGAGTTCCTGCTCCAGACCTGCTCTGTAGAAGGAAACTTATAGATAGAAGGTTCAGAGACAACCAAGATTTCAAAGTCGTGGCAACTCCAGGTAAACAGATCCCAGGTACTTTAATCACACCAGCAGTAGCAATTGCTTTAGTAGGTATTGAGCCCATTCTTTGGCCTGAGGGGTACTCTCAAATTACTTATGAGAAGGCAGATTCCAATAATGCTCTTAGAAACAAATAATAGAGAATAAAGGTTGTTTTTGATCCATGCCTAGCTTGAGAAGGGAACAAAGGCAGAGTGCTCTGTTAGTTAATCAACTCTCTGAGGTCCTATGTACACAGGGTGTTGGGGGAAGGAAGGAAACCGAGGCAAAATGTGTCTAGCCCTGACATTCCAGAAACAGATGGCAGGTCAGCTCCCGCAGATAGCCAGTGAGCCCCCTGAGAGCCGTGGGAGTGCCCACCAGGCTGGGTATCACCATAAACCGGGATTCTAGTTTTAGGAGAATCCATTAAAGACCTGCATTCATACAATCATGAGAAACTACAATCATATTTTGTAGCTGAATCCGAGCACTGGGCATAGCTCACTATGCATATTTGTTTTATTAGGGTAAATATTTACATTGTTCCAACATGAGACATGATACTGAACTTGGATCTCAAACACCTCAAGCAAATCTTGAATTGTGTATTCAATATCCTGGTCAATAACAACTTTGGTTCTTTAGTCCTGGGTTGCTTTAAATGCAGAACAACCGTGACTCCTGCCACCCCTCCAGCTCAAAGATTCTCCCATTTCTCTCAGCAAAGAGTGCATGGGAGAATGTGGCACCAAGATGAAACTTGCCTGACTAAGCTCCCAGACTGAGTCCCAGCATGCGAAAACCAGTCCTGTGCTCTATCCCACTGAACCAGGGATCACCCACAAGCAGTGTGAGAATTGAATACAAATTCCAGAGAGCCACTGTTCTTGAATCATGCCAGGAAGTAAATAAAATGGAAAACAAATTTTAATGCTGCAGTGAGGTTAAGGGGCACCCTTGATTTTGAGTTATCACAGGAGTGGGGTGTTCTCCCTCCTGTCTAAGAAATCCACATCTTTCTGTAGGTACTGCATGTCATGTGGCACACAGAGGGCACAGGAGGAATCACAAGCTGTGTACCAAGACTCACAGTACAGAGAAAGAATTGTAAAGTGACCTCGCACTGTACCCTGCATTTTGTGGGTCACACGCTGCCCTTCCCTATCTGAGGACTGGAAAGGTTCCTTTGTTTCCAGGTGGACTCTGCCTTTCCTGCCAGTGGCTAAGCGTTCTATTGCCCATGTGGCTTCTTTGATTACATGATTTACTCTAGCTGACTGAGATTTCTTTATTCCAGATCAACCCTCTTTATCAAAGGCCCCAGTGAAGATTTCTGGAACTTCATTCCTTTGTGGAATCAAAGCTACCCAGATGGGAGGTCACGTTGCCCTCTGAATGAGTACAAGACGGATGAGAGGCCAACTGTACATGTTCCACTTACACGCAAGGTGAATGTTGCCCAATATTATAACTGACTCTCCAAAGCACACTGTAAAAATTCAAGGACAAAACTACAACTTCCAAGACTCCATTTTTAACATCATTAAGCTAACTTTGAAGGGTAAATGCAAGGCTTGCTTTTCCAGTTTAGAAACTGTGACCCATGCGAAAAGAACACATGAAATAAAAGCAAGCCCTAATCCACTTGGGCTTCAGGTCTGTCTTCCAGATTCTTACATGGCTTTGTTTCCCAATCCATCTGAACAAAGCAAGACAGGTCAGCTTTCATTGTGATCAAAATATTTTACAGGAGTTGACCAAAAATTCCCATGCTGACGTAGGTAAGAGGGCACCTGTGATGAACAAAGGTCAGGTAAGTCAAGTTCAACAAACAGTTCTCACTGAGCTTTCGGAACATTTCTTCTCTTGCACAAATGTGATTTTTATTATTATTATTATTATTATTATTATAGATCAAGCATTCTCTAAAAATGCTTCAAAGTAAAAATCTCACCCTCATGCCTAAAAGCTTAGAGCTGTTGGAGCCACCCAGGTACACTGTGAGAAAATGTTGATCATAATTAGAGTAAAAAAAAATTAGAGATACAGGAATGAAATTCACCGAGCACTGACGTCAGCACCTCAGTAATGTTTACTGAACACTGTTAACACTGACACCCAATGTGCTGCTTTAGGGGAGGTGGCACCTGTCACTGGGAAGGCGAAACACAAAGGTTCTCCTTGAGGCTGCAAGGGCAAGCCTTGTGGCTGGTGTGACCATTGGCACTGGAGCAGGTGGTGGGATTTTATGTAAACTGCTCTCTTTGTTTCAAAGAAGCCCAGGGATTTTTTTTTTCTTTCTGAATGCCAACAACCCCAGGTCAGTAGGAGAAAGTGTTAAACACCAAATTGCCTTTTAATGTGGTATTCATGTCTGCTCTTTCACCAGTTTGTTCCCTCTTGAAGGAGAAAAAGGCCTCTGTTGTGATTTAATTTCATTATTTTAAGAGTACTTACATGTGGCATAATATTTATAATTGGAAGCTAGGCTGAATACTGGCATTTATATTTTTTTGTGCTAAAAATCACTGATGCTGCCTCCTATTTTATTTTGTATAGCAAACAATGAATTGAAACATGGACAACCAAGACACCTACTACAAAATGGAATATGAAAGCTCCATTTTTAAAAAATAAAGATTTGACTCTTATTTTTATTTATTTGAAAGACAAAGAGACAGAAAGATAAAGTGAGATCTTCTGTTCTCTGGCTTCCCCTCCCCCCACGCCCCCAAATGCCAACAAACAGCCAGGGCTTCATCAGCTGGAAATCTGAAGCCCAAAACTCAGTCTGGCTTTTCCCCACGGGTGGCAAGGATCCAAGTACTTGAACCTTCTTCTGCTCCCTCCCAGTGTATGCATTAGCAGGAGGCAGAGCTGGGATTCAAATCTTGGCATTCCAGTAGGAGATTCAAGCGCTTCACCACTGCACCAAACACCTGCCCCTAGATGAATTAGGGCAGGATTTCTCAGCTTCGCAATGGTCGTCCTTGGGAACCAGGTCATTCTTTCATTGCAAGCACACACCCAGCATTGAGTCCAGCATCTTATTGTCCTGATAACAGCGGCTTATTAGGGAGGCCTTCCCTGGTCTGAAGGCAAAGCTAACAGAGTAAAATCCCGGTCAGTTAAAAGCCCCAACAAAACATCATCAACAGTATATAGTGTTATGGAATTGATTGACATAGTATTGAGTAAGCAATATATTAAAAATAATGCAAGTTCAATTTTTCGAAACACATGTGTTGAGACAGTATCAATGACAGGATCAAAAAAAAATACAAGTTAAATTAAGGCAAACATGTGGTATCTAACCTTTTGGGATTCGCTCATTTCCCTTAGCATTATAGTTTCCACTTGGGCCCATTTAGCCACAAAGAACTGCATTTTGTTTTTTTTAATAGCTGAGTAGTATTCCATGGAGTAGATGAACCAAAGCTTTCTTATCCACTCTTCTGCTGATGGGCATTTCGGTTGCTTCCATGTTTTTGCGATTACTGATTGTGCTACTATGAACATAGGGGTGCATGTTGGTTTATCGTGAAACAGGTGTTTTGGATATATTCCTAGGAGTGCTATTGCTGGATCATATAGTATGCAGATTTTGAGTTGTTCAAGTGTTCTCCATACTGATTTCCATAAAGGCTGTACCAACCTGCAGCTCCACCAGCAGTGGAGTAGGGTTCCCTTTTCCCCACATCCTCGCCAATTCTTCATGGAACTGGATACAATGATTCAAAAGTGCATCTGGAAGCACAAAAAACCAGGAATAGCTAGAACCATCCTGAAGAATAAGAAGTTAGCAGGGGGAATCACAATCCCGGACCTCTGGACATACTATAAAGCAGTGGTTATCAAAACAGCCTGGTACTGGCACAAAGATAAAAAGGAAGATCAATGGAATAGAATAGAAGCACCAAAAGGGAACGCACACAGATACAGCCAATTAAGCTTTGACAAAAAGACCAATGACAGTCCAAGCAAATGGGAAGGCCTCTTCAGTAAATGTTGTTGGGACAACTGGCTGATAGCCTGCAGAAACAAAAAGATAGACCCACATCTATCACCATACACTAAGATCCAATCTACATGGATAAAAGACCTAAACCTACATCCAGAAACCCTCAAACTCTTGCAAGAAAATGTAGGAAATACCCTGCAAGACCTAGGAATAGGTCCTGACTTTCTAAGAAAGACACCAAAAGCAATAGCAGTTGAGAACAGAATAAACAAATGGGACCTCATCAAACTAAGAAGCTTCTGCACAGCAAGGGAAACAATCAGCAAAGTAAAAAAGCAACCCACAGAGTGGGAGAAGATCTTTGCACACTACATAGGTGATAGGGGGCTAATTTCCAGGATATACAAAGAACTTCAAAACAACCAAAAACAACAAAACAAACAAACCACTCAAGAAATAGGCAAGGGAAATGGGCAAACATTTCACAAAGGAACAAGCCCAAATGGCAAACAAACATATGAAAAAATGTTCCAGTTCCCTGGCAATAAGGGAAATCCAAATTAAGTCATCGATGAGGTACCACCTAACACCAGTAAGATTGGCCCACATAAACAAGAACACCAACGATCCTTCCCAGTATCTTTACCCTCAGTCACAAAACACACATACACACACTTATATGTTCTGAATTTTATTAATCTAGTTTTTGTTTTCCTTGCAGCTATTAACTTAAATCTGTAATCAGAGTTGTTATTTAATTCAGGAATCACTTTGTTCACTTTTTTTTTAAGTTGTTTTTTTTTTTTGAGGGGGCGGGGGGAAGGCAGATACATACAGAGAGGAGAGACAAAAAAAGATCTGTTCCCTAGCTCATTTCCCAAATGGCCACAATGGCTGGAGCTGAGCCATATGCAGCTGGGAACTTCCTCCAAGTCTCCCATGCAGCTGCAATGCCCCAAGGCTTTGGGTCATCCTCTACTGCTTTCCCAGGCCATAAGCAGGGAGCTAGCTAGATGGGAAGCAGAACAGCCAGGACATGAACTGGTGCCCAAATGGGATCCCAGAGCATGCAAGGCAAAGATTTAGCCACTGAGTGTACTGGGCCCCCTTTGCTCACTTTTTAGACAGAAATCATTTACATAGGAAATGAATTAAACGTTTAAATCTACAGTTAATAAAGGTAACACGAAGACATAAAGATTTAAGTCAAAATGGCTCCCTTTGTACTGGCAAATGTTCAATTCACCTTGGAAAAACACGGTTTTCAAAGCCAGACATAAG
This sequence comes from Ochotona curzoniae, assembly GCF_017591425.1. Lineage (NCBI taxonomy): Eukaryota > Metazoa > Chordata > Mammalia > Lagomorpha > Ochotonidae > Ochotona > Ochotona curzoniae. Next base: position 16,036,412 of record NW_024467115.1, read on the forward strand.
CTAACATTGTAAGCTAAAACAACTGTCTGGTTTGCAAAAGAACAAAGAAGACTGCAATAAAGTTCTGTTGATTGTCCGAAGGGGTAATTCCCTCATCAACCACAAGTTCTCCAGTGGTAAAATTACCGCTCCATTTGACACATGACAGCAATCACACTCCAATCCTATTTTGCCCATCCATAGTCCACCTCAGCTAGTTTTTAGTGGCTTCTTCAACCCTAGCATGACCCTAGTTTTTGTCAAATGGCATTGATCTTGTGCTTTGGACATCTCCACAGGTATTTCTCAAATCTTGCCTGAATCCCCACCTCCTGTCTCCATCAAGCCAACAGCTGAGTTGTTCTGTCTTGTTGAGCTTTCCAACTTACCTGAAGTCTTTCTTGTGTGTTTCTGGCAAAGAAGAGCTCTGCCTCCTTATAACACCTCTTGCAATCCAAATGTTGAGCTGAACTGCCTCATTACTTTGCTTTTGAACTGTCTTGAAGCTGTTTGGTTAGATTCACCCCAGGGTGACAAGTAAGTGACAAATTCCTCGCTGATAAGAACCTGTCATTCCCCACCTTCTGTTTTTAGGACACATGATATCTTTTCAAATAGGGCTTTCCAAAAGACAATCACAGTTATGGTTGTTGGCTTCATTTTTTCATGTGAGTTATTATGAATCCAGGTATAAGTAGGCCATAAACATGCAGCTAATTCTGTTGATAGAGTGCGATGTTTAATTTTATGTGTCAATCTTACTGAACCATGGGGTGCTCAGATATTTGGCCAAACACTATCCTGTTTGCTTCTCTGAGTAAGCGTGGTATGGGATGAGATGAATATTTAACTCTGTAGACTGAGTAAAGCAGATGGTCCTCCCTAAAGTGTGGGTTCTGCTTAGTTGAAGGTGTGATTAGAACAAAGGCCAACCTTCCCCCAAGCAAGAGAATGCTCCTGCCTCATGTCCCTTGGCCTGGAACATCAGCCTCCACCCTCCTGCTAATGAGACCTTCATTATTGGTTCTATTTCTCTGGGACAAACACAGAGAGAACTAAAACAATATTCTTAACTACTGCAGGGCCTTATCTGAGCAGGCTGTCAATCTAAACTAGCTCCTAAGAATAAAGTGACAGAAACAGATGAGCAGCCTTGGCTTCCTTGGCCAGGAGAGGCTGCCTATATCAAAGGAGGAAAGATTAATGAGAAATTTAGAGGTCCCCAATGTTGAGGACTCTGAAGACACAGGGATGGACACAAGTTTGGGAAGGCTTGAAGTTTAGTTTACTGCCTGGGGGTAGGGCATAGTTGTTTTTATTGTTGACAATGCATGGATTGAGATTTAATTTATAAAGTAAATATATATGAACTTATGTATACACATACATATATATTTCTTGATATGTATATACTTTCAGTAGTTTTTTTTCCTTTTTATTATTATCATTTTATGATACAGTTCAATAGGCCCTGGGATTTCACGTTCCCCCTCCCCAAACTCTCTCCCCATCTGAGTTCCCCTATATTATTACTATAGTATAGTGCTTCATAAACAGTCATATATCCATGATTGCAGGCATGGACAATGGCAGAGAATCCATGATCCAACTGTCAGGATATTGTCAAGATATACTTTTATTGGGAGTCCATCTTTAATCTGGAAGTAGAGATGCATACTGCGTTGTATCCTCATATCTGGATATGATAGTCTCCACTACACATTTACTGCACATCCCCTTAAATGAAAAGCCACAAAGAAAAATCAACAATAGAAAAAAAGCAATTAAAAATTACATGAAGTTAAATAATATGCTACTGAATGACTAATGTGTCACTGAAGAAATAAAACACAAAATCAAGAACGTTCTCGAAGAAAATGATGCTACTGTATGATATGTGAGTCAGTGAAGAAGAATTTAATGAGAGTTTTGAAGAGATGAAACTAAAAAAAAATCAAAATCCATGAGATATAATTTCTGCTGATCTTGGCTGGTGAAATATGTCTGCTGAAGGCAACAAATAGATGGATTTTGTTTTTTTCAATGCAGTCTACTAATCTATGATGTTTGATTGATGAGTTTAAGCCATTTACATTCAGGGTTAATATGAATGGGTGGTAATTTGGTCCTGTCATTTTAGTCCTCTGTTGTCATTTTACTGGGATGTTCTTCACATTTGCCTTTGGTTTTGGTGAGTACTATTCCTCTTTTCTGTCAAAAGAACATCTTTAAGTATCATTTGAAGGGAAGGTTTAGAAGAGGCATATTCTTTACTGTGCAAGAATTTTATTTCATTTTCAAAGACAAAGGAAAGTTTTGCTGGGTACATTATCCTAAACTGATAATTTTTTGCTTTTAGAATCTGGAATATGTAGCTAAATTCTATTCTGGCCTATAGAGTTTCCTGTGAGAGGTCTTCTGTGAGTTTAATTGGCATTCCACTAAAAGTCAACTGATTTTTTCACGTGCACATTTAAGGATCTTTTCCTTATGTTCAATCGAAGAGAGCTTGATTATCATGTGTCATGGTGAAGATTGCTTTTGGTCAATCCTGATGAGAGTTCTTTGCCCTCCTGGATTTTGTTTCCCAATTCTTTCTCTTGATCAAGAAAATTTTCCCTTATTATTTCAATAAAAGCATTTGTAAACCCAGCTTCTCTTTCTTCATTTTCTGGGACTCCCATAACTCTTATATTTAGTATTTTTAGTAGTGTCTTTCGATTCTTGAATTCTTTCTAAGCTTGACCCAGCTCTGCTTCCAGCTTTTTGTAGGTTTCCCTCTGGTGACAGGAAATATCTCCTAATACTGAGATCCTTTCTTCTGCTTTTTTCATTCTATTTTGGAGATTTTCCACTATACTTTTAATTTGTTCCACTGTATTCTTCATTTCTGATATATCAGCTTTCATTTGATTCATTTCCTGTATGACTTACTCGTTAAATTCCTGGAACCCCTGCATTACAAGATTCTCATTGTTGGTAAGAAATTGTATAACAAGTGTTTTGAATTCTGTACCCCCCATTTTCTTGATGTCTTCCTCAGTGAACTCTGAGGTTGGCAAAGGGTTTTGCTCCTTTGCAGGAGAGTCTTCAGTAATATTAATTGTGCCTCTGTCTCTTCTTTTGTTCATTCTCATTGTACTTCCTGTTATCAGATTTTTCTCTTGAGGCAGGTTTTTTAAGCTGTGTCACCCACAGGTCTGCAGTTTGATTTTATTGCAGTCGGTACATGGCTGTTTGTTTGCAGTCACTTGTGCTACAACCTCCAGCAAGTTCCAGGTCTGGGTTCTAATGTTAGACTTCCACCACGGTCTCCATAGCCCCAGCTCCTGGTTCACCACTCTCCACCTCCTGCGATACCATGCTGAGGCTGCACCATTGTCTGTAAAACTTTTATCCCACTTCCTGTTTGAGCAGTTCCCAGGATTAGGGAGACACCAAGTGTCCGACAAGATCAGTATCACCACCAACTTAGTTGGAACCTGTTTGCTGTTAGTTCTTGGGGCCATATGTACCTATATTGACCTGTACAATGCGCAAGTTGGTAATATTTTCCCTGTGGGACCAGTGCAATGCAATGAGCTCAGTGAGTTTTCACCGAGCTCAGTGCATGCCCAGTTCAGCACTGTTGTCCCTGCAGTCTTAAGTTTTTCCACACTGTACAAAATGGCGCCTGATGTGCCACTACTGGAGTTCTTGATCTGCTGGCCATCAGGTCTGAGGGTTACCGGGGCCTGTCTTTGGTGGGTCCTGTAGGATGCCATGATGTTGCAGTTCACTGAGCCAGAAGTTAGTTCACTCCAAGCTTAGTGTATGTGCAGTCCTGTCCCATAATCTTTGTCTCCCTACAAAAAATGATTCCTGATTCTGCTCCAGGGGGAGAACTGGGCTGTGAAATCTACCCTGTTCTCACAACACCCGTCTGAGATCTACTGCTCTGTCTCTGCTCCTGGTCAAATCAAACAGACCAGCAGGAGGGCAGTTCTTCCTCTTGGTTTTTCTCCTGAGCTCCCAGGGTAATGCCCCTTCCCACCTTGTTGCTGGTGGAGTTCAGGCTGCTGGTGCAGTTCAGATCACCACTCACTGAGTGCAGCATGGTTATCAATCACTACAACACCACACCATTGTTTGTGCTTTCCCATGTCTATCAGTCTCCAGGTGCCCCACTGCTGTCATTCTGTCCTCTCCTATTTCCTGGAATGTGCCCTCTCTGCTTCACACTGGCTAATGTTTCTCTGTCTATTTAAACATTTCCTTACCCTATTCCACCATGTTGATTGCCCCAAGCATGTTTTAAGACAAACAATATGGAATTGCACAATTTTCAGAGCTATCTGTTCAGGGATTGCACTGTTCTGGGACCTTTCACGTTTTGCAAAGAGTAGAATCTTGTAAAGCACCCTAGTGTTTGTCTAAGATTCATTCACCTTATGAAAAATCCACCTGTGCCCCGGAAAACCTAATGGAAAGACTCACACAATCTTTCCCCAAAAATAGTGGTTCGTGGGCGCGGCACGGTGGCACAAGTGGTTAAGGTCCTCACCTTGAACGCCCGGGATCCCATATGGGAGCCGATTCTATCCCAGCAGCTCTACTTCCGATCCAGCTCCCTGCCCGTGGCCCGGGAAAGCAGTTGAGGATGGCCCAAAGCTTTGGGACCCTGCACCCATGAGGGAGATCCGGAAGAGGCTCCTGGCTTCGGATTGGCATAGCATCGGCCATTGAGCTCACTTGGGGAGTGAATCATCGGACGGAAGATCTTCCTCTCTGTCTCTCCTCTCTGCATATCCGCCTTTCCAATAAAAATAAAATAAATCTTAAAAAAAAACATGGTTTGTTATTTATCCAGCTTTAAGAATGTTAGAGAGAAGCAGAAGGGAAAATGAGGCTGCTGACAAGTTTTGACAACCAACTTTAAAATTATTTCCAGACTTAAATGAAGTAGCAGATGCCCTCCTAAAATAAAAATAAGTCATGAGTTAAAAAGATGCATACATTTTTACAAAAAAAAACGCTCTCAATAAATAAAATATGGCTGGTCTATACAAACAAAATGACAACTGCTCTCAATGCTGCAGATTGTCAGTTTCCAGCCTAAAGAGTAGAAGCATACCTATCATGACTGCATCTAACATCAAAGATAAAGGCACTAAATTTAGCTCTTTCTAAAGTTGCTCAAGAAAATGTAACCACTCATGTTGAGTAGGTGTTGATAAACGGGACCGTGGCACAGAGAATGTCACAGTCTTGATTTCAGTGCTTACAATCAAGAGGTTAAGTTAGATTGCTAGAAATTCCCTTTACTGATGCATGTGACGTTTACAGAAATGAAAGACAGTGTGATAGGTCAGTTTTCCTGGAACTGATACTGGCTAAAACGGACTGTTTTATCATCAACTAGATGAGCATTTCCATCCAATTTTCTTTTGAGCACCACTTAGCACGTCGTAAGGGGGTGAAACAGCTTTGAGGTTCTCTGCTACTACCACAGAGCTCCTAATCAATTCCATGTTTTCATGGCAAGCCTCAGAATCTTAGTTTACAAGAACACAGGATTCACTGTTATTCAAACTAGCCACCGTTTTTGCTTTATTCCTTTCAAACGTGTTGTGGTACATATACAAATGACAATGTAAGTTATGCTAAGAGATTGAGCTTTCCAACCTTGCTGCTGGACCAACACAGACTGAGGACTTGAAAGTCTTTACATCCTCCATACTGATCAGCAAAACTACCCTTTCCAAAATGAAAGTAGGTAAGTTCTATCTCTGACCCCAAATCTTGCGAACAGAATGTAAAATGATGGGTGTCATCTTGGGGAAAGTGACACGGTCTGGCTTTGTTAACATCACTAGGAATGAAGCCTAGCTGTGCTTCTGCATTCCATGCCTGCTACCAGAGCTCTCTCAGCTTTTCTGCCAGCAGAGAACCTAAAGGGGACACCAGTGGAAGAATCTGTGCAGGCCTAGAGCTCAAGGAATGAGAAGATAGAAATGACCTGGATACCAGTGATCACAAGCCCAAGAAATACAGTGACACGTCTTCTATTAGTGTGTCTTCACTGTAGTGTCATCACATGTCACCTCCAATCACATGTGGCACCTGCCTAGCAGTTAAGACTTGCTTTGGACACCTGTATCCCATATCAGAATGCTTGGATTGAAGTCTCTGCTCCAGATTCCAGCTGCTTCTCCCAGATCATTGTCAGGAAGCCGAGTCGGAAGTGAAGCAGCTGGCACACAAACCAGCATCCATGTAGGATGCCAGTACTGCAGGCAGCAAATTTAGTTGTTACACCACAATACCAGTCCCTTACATTCAATTTTCACTATTTTTTAAAAATATCCTTACATACATACTTATGTTGTAGACTCCAGTACTACTTATGCTCTGTGAAATCCCTGAGAAACACAGACTCAGCAGGTATTGAAGCATTGTTCCTAAGGAAAAAGATAGGCAGGTCTATGAGTCTGTGACCATGATGTTTTAGCTAACTAATCAAGATTTCATTTGATTTATTTGAAAGGCAGAGTGACAGAAACAGAGATAAAGAGATAATTTCCACCTGCAGTTCACCTCTCAAATAGCCAAAATGGCTGGACTGGGCCAGGCTGAAGCCAGGAGCCAGAAACTCCTCAGATCTCCCACATGAGTAGGGCCCAAGCACTTGGGCCATTCTTTGCTTTTCCCAGCATATTAACATAGAGCTGAATCAGAGGCAGAGAAGCCAGGAGTTGAACCCATGCTAGTATAGGCAGCTTAACATGCTGCACCCAACACGTAAGCCAGCTTTATATGTATATCAGCTTAAAGATGCCTTACATCAGAGAGTTTGCTGATTTGCTACCATTGAACCCACAGTCAATAGCACTTTCCCTATAGCTCATTGACTGAATGAAGCTGCTGTAACACACATCTTGTCTCTATAGCTGCATCATGGTTCTTCTTGACTTTGGAGCACTGGGTAGCACTTTAGCATCCTGACATGCTTAGGGCTGTTTTAAACATAGAAATCAATCATCAAAAAGCACAACAGTTCACTGAATAAACTGTGGTGAGGACACTTGACTATATGAATCCCCAAACAGGAAGGTAAAGTCTTACTTTGTTCTTGACTGGGAAGGTACACAATGGCAGCTCAAATCATCACTGTTCTGCACACAATAATGAAGGAACACAAACGCAATGTGTTGACTTGAAGGTGACAAACTTTCACAGGTAGAAGAATTCACATACACTGTATCTAAAATCAGGAGCATCAACTATACTTTTTATACATATATAATGTAAAATTAGTCTCATTTTTGCCACATTTTGATTCAGTCAATATTTATTGATACCTGTTACTGGATATCATGTCCTGTAGGGCACAATGAGATATGAGCCACACTAGCTTCTTTCAAGGATGCATAGATTACTAAGGAATCAAAGCACTGACATAAAATAAATAGCAAATAAAGCCAGGAGAAACCCAGTGTCAATTGAGTGGGGGAGGTAATACATAACATATAAAATTTATTTGAAATTTATTACTATTATGTCTCTTAGTGAGTTTTTTTTGACATAAATTTGGGGAAAATAATAAACTAAGAGTTTAGATAAACACTGCCTGAACATGATAGGTCCCAGAGACTAGCGACAATTCAAACTAAAAAAAAAAAAATTAATTTTTCCAGCCCACTGGTTACTTCTCAAGTGCTTGATGGTGACATGTGATTGCTGGAACTATCAATATTGTCAAAGAATATTTCTTTTAACACAGAAAGTCCTATTGGAGAATACTGATTTATAGTCTGTGTAAATGAAGAAAAAGCAGTACTTGGCCAGGCTTGTGTTTCAGCAGTTAAAATGCTGCTTCGGACACCTTCTCCCCATGCTAGATGAGTGGTCCCGGATCCAGGTGCCCTGCTTTCGACCTAGCCTACTGCTGATGTGTATCCAGGGAGGTAGAAGATGATGGCTCATGTGCTTGGGTCCCTGCCACCCACATGGGAAAGCCGGATGGAGCTCCAGGCTCCTGTCTTTGACCCGATTCAGGTTCCATTGAGGGTATTTGAGGAGTGAACCAAAGAATATCCATCTGAGTAATTCTGTTTCTCTGCCCTCAAATAAAAATGAAAATACTTTTTAAAAAATCAATGAAGAAAAAACTCAGAAATGCCAACAATATATCCTATGTGGAATGCATAAAGCTACAAATTGCATAGATTATCTGATTGCACCTTTATTCAACTTCAAAGAGACATTTTAGGCATTTCTGAATCAACAGTAGTACTGTATGGCAGCATCCCAGGAACGCCATGAACTTTCCACAGAGACCTCGGCTACCAGTGGTCTAACCATGATCAACAGCACAGTCCTGACACCATGTGCTCAGCGAAGGGTCAGTACACAGCAAAAACACCAATATTTTATTTTTCTTACCACCTTCCTATCACTGTTTTTTTAATTATTTATTTTATTATTTCATAATACAGTTCCATAGATTCTACGATTCCCCTTCCCCCTCCACAAATCTCCGCACCCCCTACTGATATCCTTCTTATCATTACAATAGTATACTCCTTCAAAATCAGCCATAAGTTCCTCATTCTGCTATTTTAATGTATACTGACATTGTAGGCATGCACAGTGGCAAAGATTCCAGCATCCTATTGTCAAGATATAATTAACAGTGTCATTAGGAGCCTATTTTTACTTGAAAGTAGAAGTGCATATTGCATTGTATCTTCACATCTGGATGTAATAGCATCTACTACAAGGTTAACATACATCCCCATAAATGAAAAGTCATAAAACAAAACAACAGAGAGAAAAATAGGAAATTCACAACATTAAGGCAAATAATGTGCCACTGAATGACCAATGATTTGCTGAAGAAATGAAAAAGAAAACAAAGAACTTTCTTGAAGCAAACAATGCTACTGTGTTGACCAGCGTGAGGAAATTAATAAGGAAAAACAAAAATTTTTGAATAACTGAAAGTAAAGACAAAAATACCAAAACCTGCTAAGATATAGCAAAAACAGCATTAAGAGGACTATTAATCTTGTATTTTGCATGAAAGTTGCCTTATATCAGAGATAACATACACTATTTGTCCTTTCGAAATTGATTTATTTCGCTAAACAATGGTTTCAAGTTGGGACCATCTAGTTGCAAGTGGTAGAATTCCATTCTTATCAATGGTTGAGTAGTATTTTATGGAGTAAATATACCACCATTTCTTTATCCACTCCTCTTTGTACAGGCATCTCGGTTGTTTCCATGTCTTTGCTATTGTAGATTGTACTTCTGTAAATATAGGATTACAAATCCCTTTCTCATATGCAGATTTCATTTCTTCTGTATATATTCCCAGCAGTGGGACAGCTGGGTCATACAGAAGATCGACTTTCAATTCTCTAAGCACTCTCCATACTGACCTTCATAGTGGTTATACTAGCCTGCACTGCCACCAACTGTGAAGGAGGGTACCTTTCTCCCCATATCTACACCAGCGGGTAAGGGCAGTAGTCATCAAAACAGTTTGGTACTGGTGTGGAAACAGAGAAGAAGATCCACGGAACAGATTAGAAACACCAGAATGGAGTCCAGACATGTACAGCCAATTATTCTTTGACAAGAGAACTAAAAATAATCCAGAGGAAAATGTTGGTTTCTTCAACAAATGCTCTTGGGACAACCGGGCAGCAGCTTGCAGAGGTGACAAGCAAAAACCCCACCTGTCACCCTAAACAAAAATCAGCTCTAAATCTGCACCCAGAAACCACCAAACTATTAGAGAGAAACATAGGAAGCGCTCTACAAGATACAGGAATTGGGAAAGACTTCTTAGAAAAGTCACCAAAAGCACAGGTAGTCAAAGCCAAAATAAACAAATGGGACTACATCAAACTATAAAGCTTCTGTATAGCAAAGGAGACGATCAACAAAGTGGAAAAGCTACTAACAGAATGGGAGAAAATTTTTGTACACTACACAGCTGATAGGGAACTAATATCCAGGATTTACAAAGAGCTTCGGAAACTCAATGACAGTAAAACAAACAACCTTGTGAAGCAATGGGTGAAAAAAAAATGAACAGACATGTTTCAAAAGAACAAATTCATATGGCTGATACACAGATGAAAAAAAATGTTCAGGCTCCCCTGCTGTCAGGGAAATGTAAATTACAAATTAAAACCATATTGAGGCTCTACCTCACTCCACTGAGATTGGCCTATATTCAGAACCGTACTAACAATACCTGCGGATGAGGATGAGGATGTGGGGAGAAATACCTACCTATCCTTTCTGGTACCAAACTTTGCAGAGCGCTAAATATACACAACTATTAAACAAAGAAGTTTTCAAATAATTCACCAAAAACACACAATCTGAAACAATTATAGGGAAATTTGGAACATTGTTGTGCTGAATGTACCTCTTAATTCTGGTTGGCTTGTGTATTTATTTCCTACAGATGTTTCGAAGTAGTCTTGTTTGAGCCTAGAGAATGACGAGTCAGAACTGTCTAATTGATCAGACAGATCATGGTTTCATCAATGACATGTGAACGCTGTAACTCAGGGAGCGAGAAGCGGGGTTTAAGCTGTGTCCCCTTCCATTTCTACAAAGCTAAGCAAGCATTTCAGAAATGTCTAAATGTCATCTCATTCATGGAACTCTGGGAACTTGCAGTAGTTCACACTGCACTTGATAATCCCCCCACATGTGGCAACCCCTTTGTAAAGGCATGGGCGGGGCTCAGGGTGGGGCAGGATGGGGGGCAGGGCTCAAAAAATTCAACAGGGCATAATTTTTACCTAACCAGGTGGTAAAGCACAGGATCACTCATTTCTCAGGAACCAAAACAGAGAAAAGAATTCCATAATCCACAAATTCCCACCCCTCCCTTTCATTTTCAAGCCACATTCACACTCCCCAGCTTAGGAAGTATTTCTCCTGTCTGAAGGAGATACAGGGGGATGGAAACAAGCCAGGATGTAGACAAAACTATCTATTTTGGAAACCTTTTGTCTTGTACTTGAACTTCTAACTTCTAAACTTAGAAGGCAGAGAGCTGGCTATCTTTGTTCCAAAGTACAGTTCTGATATCTTCTCCACATTACCCACCCAGTTGGGGTATGGTCTCAGAAGGAAGAAAAAAAAACATACAGATTGACTTCTCAAGTATACAATCAACCTATAGAATGACTGTTTCTTGGAACATTCAACTTCATTATCTGTCTTACTCGGCCACTGCATCTAGTTGGTCCAATTTCTGAGAAATTTTCTACCTAGCTATCATTAGTAACCATAATGGACATATAGAAGTGACTAACAAGAATGCAGAAAGGTATATTTGGAGAGCTTGCATGATGAATATATCTACAATCACATCATTTACCTTTGCGTTGAGGACTTGCATTCAAGCTTCATGCCACGGTATAGGACACATATATATTTTTTTTAAATGATCAGTTCTGAACTTGTTCAAACATCCCTTCAGCAAAGAGAGAGAAGAAACGGAAACCATACTCCCTGAAACTTGTGAGGAGCGTACCCATCCTGCATCTTCTGCTTTTAAAATAATCACCTGACATATCAAGTTTTTTTCTTGCGTTGTACACCTAAGAGAAGTTCCTGATCTCTGATAGGCTTAATTTTTAAGAGATAAATGCTGTATCTGACTTGCATGGTTAAACTGCCACAAAAAGAGGCTGCCTGCACTAGATTCAGGAAGTCAATGCACTGCCCTCATTTTGTTCTTCAGAAGAAAGGCAGATGAAGTTGCTAAACTAGCTCCCAATTCTAGACTTTTCTGAATATGCAATTCTAAAATTTCTCATGACCAGTTTTTGAGCACAGCTAGCATTCTCCCAGTAACTGAATGGAGTGGCATTGTTACTTACCCTCACCTAGGATGTGGGGTAATTTTTCATCCGAAAACATCAAATAGAGGAGGTATATTTGAAAGATATTAGCAGCATTTCCACTCTGTGGGTTGGCAGGAAGACACTCAGGGTGAACTGCATGTCCTGGTATTGTGTTTTACAGGAATGGTACAGTGGATGATGATTAACATTCAAAATTATGAGTTAACCTTGTTGCTCATATCTGTCATCTGTGATGTTTGGAGCTCACAGGATGACAAACTGCAAAAGGAATACAACATGCTGCTTTGCCAAAACACCGGGCATGCACATGCCCATATAACATGTAGAAGTGCGCTGGTGGCCTGGAAGGCCATTTCTGTGGTGTGCTCTCCTGTCCTTTGTCTGCTTTATTTACCACTGGGCTTGCAGATGCCCAGAGACACAGGTGTGACCGGGTGTGAGGGAGAGGCAACTGGGATGTGCATGTGTGTGCTCCTTGGTGAGCTTCCACAGGGAGACAGTGTCTGCTTTTCTGCATCAGTTAAATCTATTATACCAACAGTCTGTAGGCTATGACCTTACAGCTAACTAACCGATTTTGTTTTAAAGAATGTGGGAAACATTTTAGATCCCTCAAACATCTATCACTTTATTTATCTGCAGCATACATAGCAGGCACACCCACAACATAGCGGTTTTCATCCATTCCTTTATATGACAATTACTGTCAGTGAAAATGCAAAATGAAATAATTATAGAAAATATAGGTGGTATAACTTTGTCGGACTTCATCATATATACACACTATATATAATACTAGCCAAAAAAGCTAGTGATTTTTTTTTAAGATTTTTTTATAAAGAAAAAGAGAGAGCTCCCATTCATTGCTATACTATTCCAAATTGCTGTAACAGCCAGAGTTGCGCCAGTCAAAGCCAGGAGCCCCTCCTGGATCTCCTAAGTGTGTAGGAGCCCAGAAATTGGGCCATCTTCTGTTGCCTTCCAAGCAGATTAGCAGAGAGTTGGATTAGAAGTGGAACAAATGGGACTTGAACTGGAGCCCACAGGGGATGCTGGCAGGTTGCAGCTTTACTCACTACACCATAGCACCAGCCCCATTAATGGTTTTAATGCAAAACATCAATAAAAATGAAAATTAGTAAGTCATACTGCTGATATGCTTTTTTGTTTGTTTCTTTAGTTGTAAAGAAATTGAAAAGGAAATTCTGTTGTTATTTTTTAAACTGAGTCAAGTTCAGAAAATTATATCCTGTAGGAATTAGATTTTTACTAACCAAACAAAAACACAACAACCCACAGCCAAGTTTTCTTTGCTATTTTAAATCTAAACACAAATAAAAGCAAGGTGATCACCCAGAAAAAAAGAATGAACACAATAAATGCTGTTTTTCATTTATGCCATCTTCATACTATACTGTTTATTTTACATCTACTATAGGAGACCATGGTTACCCCAGAAGTGGGAGACACAAACTTTCTCAGAAGTGACCTTGAACTGTTAGGACTTTAGAAATAAGCATGGGTAGCCAAGTCTATACATATTGGAAGCAAAACGTACAGCTGGGAATTTTCTGCACTAACTTTCACATAGAATTCAATGTTTACTAAAGGACAAGTAATAAATATTTGCAAATTTATATCTACTATATATATTATTAAGATTTAGTAGTAACCATGAAACTTGTTTGGAACTCCAACAACGGATTTTCTTCAAGGAGTATTTTATCATGAACACTGTTTAGAATTGCTGACACATGGTGATGATAAAAAGCAGACTGCCTTGTACTCAGCCTTATCCTTTTAAATTCTCTAAAGATAATGCACATCTATATCCCTGCTTCAAGGACTGACCATGGCCCACAACACACCCAAAGGACACACCTAGTTCTACTAATCCAATGGAGCAGACAGTTGTAGAAAGCAACTTACCAGAGCAAGCGATGTGGCATAGCAGGTGAAGCCACTGTGTGTAACACTGGTTTCCCATGTGGCCACCGGTTATTGCTCCACCTATTCCACTTCTGATCCAACTGTCCGTTAATGGTCTACCAAAATCAGCAGGAGATGGCCCAGATGCTTGGGCCCTGCTACTCACACAGGCGATAAGGAGAAAGCTCCTAGCTTCAGCCTGGCTCAGCAATGGTCTAGGAGGCCATCTGGAAAGTAAACTAGCAGATGGAAGATATCTGTCTCTCCCTCTCTGTAACTGTTTCAGATAAATAAGTCTTATTTTTTTTAAGTCAACTTACTTATAAGTTTGAAAATATTGTGGTGGATTCCAATATCCATGTAGGCTTCCACCGCATCTTTAAATATTTGATTTAAAGACAGAACACATTAGGGATCATGCTTGGCAATTACTCTACTTCAAAACATTTGCTATTAACTTGAAGTTTAACTAGTTTTCCATAATTTTGAATGGCACTTCTTTTCATCCAAGAACTTATTTAACCACTTTTTTTAACTTCTTTAATGTTCATTGTGGCCCCCATTAGAGACTAATGTACTAAAGCATTAAAATTTGACATTTATTTCTATTTATTGTTCTCATCAAACTTCATTCTTTTATACATTGAGAACTGCCTCCCGGGTTCTTGATTTCAAGGTGAAGTGTATATAAATTCGGCCATATTACTGAGATATATTCAGATGGATACAATGAAATTATTTAGCTTTGTCTATCATTTTTAGATAATTTCTCATTCCATTCTGTGTTGCTAAGTAGATATAAGCCTGATTTGGGAAAGAAGAAATAAGTCTCCAACTAAAACTGAAGATTTATTTGCAAATAATGAGCCTACAGATTCAGGGGCTCAGAAACTGACAACATAGAGGGATGCAAGGATCATGAGTCTGCCTTCACTTTGCATTTGAAACCTGCAGTGATTGAACAGCAGGTGCGCCCTCTAATGAGAACACAAACACACCTGTGCTTCCTATTTATGTTCACCTGCTGCTTAATTAGTACCTCTATTTTCCCCACAAAGACTTTCCCGACAAATGACTTTCCTGTACTGTTTAAATATATTAAATTCCCACCTTTGTCTAAATGTGCTCATTGTGTTGGTCACACTTGAGTATACAATGCAGTACTAGAACCAGCTTGTATCACTTTGCCGGAGCTAGCTAGTAGCCTTCTTTTCCCAACACATATAGCTAGCTAGTAGCCATCATTTCCCAATGATGCCACGATTTAAAAATCAGCATGGTAAAAATATTTATACCACAGAAAGCAGAAGATGCTACAAATCAGTTTCCTTTATCAACCCTCACCATGCCAGAGGGCTTGTCTCTAAACATTTATTAGCACATCATTGGAGACATACATCTGTTATTGCTTCACACAGGGAATTTCATCCTATTGTGCTTTACTGTGTTGAATGAAAATCACAACAGACATCTGGATGAATGATTCCAAAGGTGTTTGAGTTTGAGATGAGTGATGGGAATTTAATCTAAGTTCCTTCTCCCTAAAATGCAGGAAAAAAAATAATGATACCCAAGTGAGCTATAGAATGCAGTAAATGCTTCTGGAGGCTGGCAGCAGGAAGCAAATGTCCTGAGTCATGTGTCTGTCTCAGTGAGGGTTCCCTTGCTGGAATGCTCAAAGCATTAGCTAAGAAAAGTTTCATGGAAATTTTATGCACAAAGCTGTGGGCCAAGTTGAAGGAAACAACAAACAACAGTGAAGCATTCAGGTGCTAGCAACAGAGGAGACAGGAGGCATTAGTGGTCCTATCCCTGCAGGAGATGCTGCTGTTGGAGCCAACCACCAGGAGTCCTGACCACAGGGACTTCCTTCTAGAACTGTGACCAGGCAGATGGAGACAGAAGGAGGAAAACACTAAGACTCAACTCTATGCCTGTCTCCCTCTCTTTCTTGGCTTCTCATGAGGCAAGTTGACATGGAAAATGGCCATATTACTTTGTAACCCAGGTTCTTGCCTCCTATTGCCACAGAAACACTAAACTGAGACTAACATCATAGGCAAATAGGAACAGAATTTATCTGGGAGAGAGGGAATAAATGTACATCAAGGCATGCGTGTGGGCCGCCCCATATGGGAAAGATGCCAAACATGAGTGGGCCAAAGTACTGCCTGTGAACAAGAGAAAAACACCAAAGACAGTTCCTGTAATTGAGCAGGTTCATCTGAGAGTATAAGGACCAGAGAGTGAGACAGTGTCTGAAAGTGATTTGCAGTGGAAAGAGTGTAAACAAATGTGGTACCTGTAAGCAAGATATGTGGCAGAAAATGGACTCTTCCACTTTCATCTCTTTTTATAAGGAAGACAGTGGCATCCAAATTGAACATGCAAACAGGGTAGTCTTAGCATGCAGCCGGGGTTCTAGATAGGACAGGTGCATCCTAAGACAGTGGGCTGGTGTAGCAAATCAACAGTGAAAGAGAAAACATCAGCATGCAGGTTTTCAAGAGTTCCAGCTGTCTTCCACTTTAACTACTTTGCTCCATTATAGCAAAGCCACCCAGAAAGCCTACACAAAGCCTCAAGAATAAGAAGACTTTGAAATATTCAGCACTGCACTTGCCAGTTTTGTAAAAAGTTTAGAAGATGGTCTTTCTGTTCAGATGAAAAGGAAGACTCAGAGAGAAGAGATTTGGCAGAAATTGACCTACTGGGGCTAAAATCGAAACCACTTAGCAAAGCATTTTTCATATATTGCCAAGAAAAGCACATGTACAGAATAATTGCTCTCGGAGATCATCTTTAAGAGACAAAGTGAAGCTAAGACACAGCTCTTTCTTTTGATGCAAAGCACCTTGTCATTGTAACAAGAGGCAAGGCCGGCAGCTGACTGACTCACTTGGCTTGAATGAATCCTGCCCAGCTTCCACATCTCCCCATACAGGCACAGGGACAAAGAAAATGCATTTTAAGATCCTCAGCATTGTTGGAATGTCCTAGCCGTAATACAATAAGTAAAGTTATGATTTCAATCTTCTCTACCCCACAGAATCTCTGCACATCAGCAGATCTCTCCTGGTGCCTTTGGTTAGTGTATTGGCTGGCTCAGGCCCCAAAACAAAATGCCACAGGCCGAGTGGCAGAAGCAAAGGAAATGCCCTGTATCTGCTCTGCAGGACATGGGCCATGTGGAGTTAGGTCCGACTTAAAGACCTCATTTTAATTGCCTGCTTGAAGATGTTGTGTCCAGACAAAGCACCTGTTTGAGCTACTAGGGATCCAGACTTCAACATATGAACCTGGAAAGACACCATTCAACCCCAAATACTCCCTGTGTTGGTCATTTCCCCCATCTTACAGGAGAGATTTCTGCTCCTGCCTTCTCTTTCATCCCCTACTTGAAATGCATCATTGCTTTGTCCCATTATTCCCATTATGCCCTTAACTTTCAGCAACCATCTGATGGCTTCTGCTTCCTGAGTTATCTGAGGACAATGCCAACACTGACAGAGGAGACTACACTTGGTGTGACTTCATGTGGAGAGCGGAGCCGCGCCTCAAAGATGGCGCTTGTTGACCATTGCTTCGTGGCACAAAGGTGATAAACAGGTTTTGGGAAGTTACTGAGGATTGGGCCAGCACGCAGGGAAGCTACGTGACCTAAGTTATGATTGGTGTGCTTACCACATGATGTGAGGAACTGTATATGGATTGGTTTGTGTAATGTAAAAAGGTCTGGGTGAAAAATAGTTAATGAGGAGATTCCACCAGGCGCACTGCTAGAGCTAGAGCTATCGCTGTCACTTCAAGGCTAGTGCTAGCTAGCACTAGGCTGCTTTTGCTTTACTGTAATAAATCTTACAAGTGCTGTAACTGCTTTCACTTTGCCACAACGCTTGAAGTCTTGACCAATAAACTTTCTTAAAAGTCTTTACTGTATTGGGATCTTGCTTGCGGGACAAGGGACCCCGATAACTTCAGGCATCTTGAAAGCTGGAAATAGGAATAGTTGAGGAAACTTGGGGCATACACAGAGCACAGGGCGGCTGACTTCTCAACCAGCTCTCTGTGTTACAAGGTAGCTGCTTGAGCTCGGAAGAGTGGATTGCCCACTGCCCGGATCCAGCAGACCAACAGTTCTTCACCCAGCCACTACTTGCAACCCTCATGTGCTTTAGTCACACACAGCTCCCCATCCCCACATTCTTCCTCCAGAATAATCATATCGCCAAAATTTTCATGCGTTCATGTCTGCAAAGTAATCATGATAAAACGTTTAACCTTGCCTTGTCATTCATTTTGCAAAAAGAAAGGAAATGCTGTCACCAGTGCTGTCCTTCCCACTGCTCTTTGGGCAAAGCCTGACTCTTAGCCGTGATCCCAGAACAGAGATCCCAGAACAGGACAGCCCGCGTGCCCAGCCTGGCCCACTCACTCCCTGTTTCCAGACAACCAGAATGTGCCATTTTTGAATGGCTGAAAAACCTCCAAAGAAGGTTTTATGACATATGACAATTTCATGACACTCAAATTACAGTGTTCAGGAGTAAAATTTGCCACAACCTGACCATGCCCTTGATTTTACATCTTGTCTCTGGCTGCTGCTCCCTACCATTGCTAGACTTGCTTGCCAATAAATCCTAAAACATTTACTAGCCGGTTGCTACAACAAAATACCGACTGAACGATTTACAACAAATGGGAGAAATGTATGTGGCTCTCAGGTCCAGAGAATGGGAAATCCAAGGTCGAGGGGCTGCGTCTGGTCAGGATCTTCTGACATCATCCCATGGCAAAGGGACTCAGAGAGCAAGAGCAAGAGTTGGGATTCACAGTCACCATTAGCCTGTTTATCGGGGTGGGACCCTCGTGACCTGAGTGGCCCCCAACACTGTTGCTGTGGGGATAAAGTTTCCAGTGTAGGCTTTTGAGAGGACACAGTTCAAATCAGTGCACGTGTCCTTCTTGGGAAACGAGAGCTGAGCCCTGCAGGAGAGCACTGAGGTTGCTTGGAACCTTCTGACTTCCATCCTCGTCTTGGCGCCTCTGCCACGGCGCACTGGGCCAGGGCTGCAGCAGCCGCTGCCTGCTCTCACACAAGCTGAGCAAGTGGCCCCCACAGTGCTGGGATCTGCTATTCTCCCTGCCTGGGAGGCGATGGCTCTGCTGTGTGCCAGCTGGCCTCTGTGTTCCCAGAGACTCATTATAAATGGCATGTCTTCCAAAGGGTTTCCCAAACCCTCTCCAAGGCCTCTCCCCAGCTCACATTCATGCTTTACAAACCTTCGATAACTTTTCTCCATGGAGACCTTGGCACTTAACTTTTAAATGATCAGAAACTAAAATAAAGTATTAATGACCATTTTGCTAAAAAAAAAAAATAATAATTTTAGGTAAAATTCAAGTCAGTAATGCATCACTTTATAAGCAATTATTTGTGTAAACAGGCAATTTAAAAATACATACAAGTGGGCCCAGTGCAGTAGCCTAGTGACTAAATTCCTCTCCTTGCAAGCACCAGGATCCCATACAGGCACTGATTTGTAGCTCAGCTACTACACTTCTCTTCCAGCTCTCTGCTTGTGGCCTGGCAAAGCAGTTTGAGGACAGTCCAATGCTTTGGGACCCTGCACCTTTATGGGAGACCTGGAAGAAGCTCCTGAATGTTGGATTCAGATCAGCTCAATTCTGGCCACTAGGACCACTTGGGAAATGAATCAGGGGATGGTAGATCTTTCTGTCTCCTTCTCCCTGAAAACCTGCCTTCTGCATTTCCAATTAAAATAAATAAATCTCTTAAAGAATACACACAAGTTACAAAAAGGAAAATTTTTAGAATTCCTCCACTATACCATCCTCAATTTATTATATCCAATGTTTGATGTGGATCTTTCTCTAATTTTTATGTAATGCTGTCATTTTACTCATTAACTTCATCATTACACTATCATTAAACCTGTTAATTACAATGGGTTCATGATTAGTTTTACATCACTCTAAACTATGGATCTGATACATATTAGCAAAGAATTTATTGTAAAGGGCTTGGTGCTCAATTGTCTAACCTCCCCCTTACAAGCACCAGGTTCCCACATAGGCACGAGTTCATGTCCTGGCTACTCCACTCCCCACCCAGCTCCTGGCCTGTGCCCTGGGAAAGCAGTAGAATATGTCACCAAGCTTTGGGACCCTGCACCCATGTGGGAGACCCGGAAGAACTCCTGGATCTTGGCTTTAGATCAGTTCATTCTAACCATTGTGGCCATCTGGGAAGTGAGGCAGCAG
Source organism: Ochotona curzoniae (assembly GCF_017591425.1). NCBI lineage: Eukaryota > Metazoa > Chordata > Mammalia > Lagomorpha > Ochotonidae > Ochotona > Ochotona curzoniae. Next base: position 16,056,487 of record NW_024467115.1, read on the forward strand.
TTAGAAGTTAGTTAGAAGTTAGAAGATTTTTCTCTATCTCGCTTTTCTGTAAATCTGCCTCTTCAATAAAAACAAATAAATCTTTAAATAATATAATTTATTGTAAAATCATGAATTAATTTATATTTACATTATATGTAGTTAAGATCATGAATGGATACTTACATGGTACGTATACTTGATGCTCTGTCAAAAACTGTAAATGTTAATGTTTCTACCACGTGTTGCGGACCTGAAACAAGAGAAAGAGAGCAAGAGGAAGGAAGGCAAGCATGAAGAAAGCACGCAAAAACACCCACAAGTAGAGAGAGGAACTGTTTCCCTGATTTTCCGCACATACTCTGAGGTTGCGTGCTAGCCTTTGAGCATTTTACAAGTCACTGCATGTAGATTGCTAAGTATCCTTGATCTGGCCTGTACTTAATCCCTAGTTTTATTTCTCATCAACATTGTCTCCACCCCCAGTCCCTTTGCTCGGTGCCAAATATGTCTGCAAATTCTGACACTTCTTGTATTTGACAATATTGCTGTCATCCCTTCTGCTTGAATCTGGGTGTGCCCTAAGTTATGGGGATAGCATCACGGCACAATAGGGTTACTCCACTAACCACAACACTCCCTCTCCCAAAGTGTCTCTCCTCTTAATTCTCACAGCACCTTGCATGGATTCCCACTTTTCTTCTGGCTTTGTTCATGGCACCTATCTGTCAGCTGTCTTCCAAATCCAGAATTTCTGTCTTTCCAGACCCCTGCTACTCTTCAGTGACTCCAAAACATCAATTCACAATCTTCCTTTCAAACCATCTGTGGTCATGGTTAAATTTCCTAAGTATTTTGCAGGGGAAATGGAAAAGAAAGACTGTGGTATGCACTCCCTGGAAGTGCTCACCGTGCGTTGTTTTGTGTATCCTGGGGTCCTTGGGACTGCTTTTCACTGCAGGAATTCTCACTCTTCACATGTCAATCACGCTCCATAGGAGGACAACTTAGTGTTGAGGGTTTCCCTAACTAAAAAAAAAATCGCTCTTAGATATTGTAGGGAAGAAAAAGTCTTTTTCCTCCACTTTCACAGGTGTAGTAGCTGGGGTCAAGGAATCAAACTGACAAATGACAGATTAATAGGAGGGAAGGGTTATTTTACACGTACCCCAGGTCTCCCAAGAAAGGAAGTAAAGACTTCAAGAAGTGGGCTTATATACTATTTTTTAAAAGAGTAAAATTTGTATAGACATGGCAAAATGAAGGAAAGGGAGCTTGGGTTTCTAGAGATAGTAAGTTGAAGGAAGACAAATACACGGGGGAATCCAATGAGAGATGAGGTTAGTTCATCAGGTTTGTTGTGCAGACTTCATCAGCGCCATCTGCAGTGCTGTGTTATCGTCTAGGCATGGGGGAGGGGAGGAAGACACCTTCACAAAGGGATGTTCTAACTTGCTTTAAGCAAGAAGAGAGAACAGAGAGTTCTTCCTACATCTGCTTTTCTTGTACCTCTAAGGCAAACAATCCTGTGGCAAAGTAACAAAATAAAAGGTGGCCTACTCTGATCCCCTTTGACATTAAGAGTATGGTGATGTATCTGAAAATGTCTGGCAGTGGATTTTGTTTGCACTGTGTGTCTGTATGGCCAAATTATGCACGATAGAAATATCCACTTCCCTTTACTTAGAGCTGTTTGTGAGCCTTGCAACGACCAGTCCAACCAACCAAGTGCATATTACTATAGCCATAAAAGCAGACACATGACCCAAAAAGCATTGACCACAGAAAAACAGAAAAAGAATCATTGTTACTAAAGCTGAGAGTCTTTTCTGCTCTGTAGTATGAGCTTTTTCTCTCAAAACAGAAGTCAATGAAACTATCCGGATGAAGAATAATGAGGTCGGTGTTGACCAGGGCCCTGGCCTGCCCCCAGCCTCCTCTGACCATTAGCTGATTGCATGACCTACTCCAGTCTCCAGGTTCTTCCTCTCAAATAATGAAAGATTGAATTCAGTGAAGATTACACATCCTTCCCCAAGCTCAGGAATTCATTCTAAGGAATGACATTGATAAATCAGCTGTGTAAACCTAACTGCACTACACGGGCAGATTTAAGAGCTGTGATTTATTACAATCCCTAGTGTTTAAGCACCAGGAAAAATGCTTCACAATGAGGTGACATGGGTTGGGGGGGGGGGGGTGCCTAGTCTAAAAACGGATGGCAGACTGCAAGCCCAGTCTTACCAGGAATCGTACGCGTAGCCTGAGCTGCTGCTTCTCCTCTGCTCAAGATGAAGAGTTCACAAGGCTAAGCTAACCTTATTCCCAGAGCCCTCCCTGCTCCTGCTCCTAGAACACAAGCCCAGAGCTGCCAACAGATAATGTTGAACCCACAGCCACTGCAGCCTGCATTTCCTCCTGCTGTGACTGCTTGTGCGTGACCCCCAAGAAGGCTCATCCCCAGAGTCTCATGTTAACACAGTGGAAATGTCACCCGATTGAAGGGTGGCGCCTCTGGAAAGCGATTAGATTAGTCCATTTGGGCTGGGCTCATCTCTATGAATCTTGGACATTTCATAAGGAAACAAACATAGACAGATACATGTTTTCCCTGTCTTTTGCCAAATGATGCTCTGCTCCAGTTTCAGACTGTATCAGCAAGGTTGTCATGCTCTGCCGTCTTCAGAATTTCTACCTCCAAAACCACGAACCACAGACACCTCTATTTTGCTAATTTCATTATAAGGACAAAATGTTGACTAATATACTTCTCTTGCTTCCTGTTCCACAGGGAAGATACAAAGGGTAGCCAAAGGACGGTTACTGCATATAATGTCTACATGCAATGCGGGTCCGTGCAGGAAGGAAGAAAAGAAGTTGCTCCTAAATGCAAACCTGACTGACTAGATCATTATGATGGCGTAGCTGATAAAGCAGAAGAATAAAATATACTGCATATTGTGATTTACCTGAGAAGTTATTTTTATGTCAGCCTTCAGTTGTGGTCCCACCTGGGCCTTAAAATTGTTGGGAGTTAGCCTGCATAGTACAACAGAGTTGAGGCACACAGAGCTTCATCTATAACCGACTTTGCAACACAGTTTGTACCTGCTATGTCCCCAGCATGGAAGATGTAGAAGCAAGCTAAAGGGTTAACTGCTCCTGAGACAATGATGGTCTTATTATCTGTCACGCACGCTTACCTTGTACATGCAGCGTAATAAAATTCTCAGTTCAGCTGTTTATTTTGGACAGTGTTTTTCAGTGAAAATCTGGGTCTGAAATAGAAAACAGAATCAAAATGAAATTGCTGCTACATTTGATTTAGCTATAAATACTTATCATTGCCACAAGTTTCTTCTAACATATTTGTTGCAGTCTTTGCATCCTACCATAAGGGCACAATATGAGAACTTTTTTAAAAGATTGAGTTGATTTTTATTTGAAAGGCAGTGTTATAGAGAGGAGAGACAGAGAGAAAAAGACCCTTCACCCTGTTGGTTTACTACCCAAATGACCAAAATGCCTGAAACTTAGCTGATCTGAGTCCAAGAGTCAGGAGCTGCCTCCAAGTCTCCCCAAGGAGTACAGGGACTAAAGCACCTGAGCTACCATGACATAAGCATGGAGCTGCATCAGAGGTGAAGCAGCCAGAACACAAACCAAAGCCCAAGTGGGATGCCAGCACCACGGGTGGCAGCTTAGCCTACTATGCCATGGCACTGGCTCCAAGCTCCGAGCATCCCAAGAGCAAAACAGAATAACTGAGAAACTTCCGTGATTCTTATTCATGACCCAGAGAAAGATACAGATTGATTTGGGGTACATCAAATACTCAAATTTCCTGCTCACTATTTTTTTAGTTAATGAATAATCCTAGTGGACTACAAAGACATTTGTATTCCCTAGCTACATAGGGCGGGGAAGGCTGATCAAAACCAAATGGAACATTCTGATCATGCTCACATTTGCCTTCAAGTTCCAACAGCTCCTGAGTGTCCATGAGTCCTGGGGAGTATTTGATTGGGGAGATCTTTGTTGGTAGATGGCATAGCAAGTGCGGCAAGGCTCACAGTCACACCACTGGGGAGTGTGAGTGACTCCCAGGAGGCGCCTGGCATGGCCTCTTTGCGTTTGCAAGCCATGGGCCTGTACTCATTGAGGAGAGCAGTAGGGAAGATCTCTTTCACGACCTTTCTCATGGTTCAACTTCTCTGCACTCCCTGTGGGGGAGGTTGACCTTATTGCCCCCACCTCTACTGTTTCTCTTAGGAGTAAGAGTTTGAAATGGGTAAATTTGTCCTCAGAGAAGATGGACAGAAATCCAAGCTTGGCCTTTTAGAGATTAGAAGTGTATTCCAATGTTAAAACCATGAGATGGACACTATTCTCATTCGGTATCAATGGGTCTCTTGAGGTTACCATTTTTAGGCTTCAACTCACTGGACCCCTAACAGAAAACAGACCATTTCCAACCATTTCCAACCCCAAACACATACAGCAGTCACAACACACACATCCTTACTTTTCTGTAAATACAGCTACTTATTCTACCCTCTGTTTTGCAAAATAAAGCTGGGATTCCACTCTGGTCCTTTCAAAACCCTCTGCATTGGCACTGGTTAGCTGTAATTCACCTCAATTTACCTGTTCAAGAATTCCCCAAATCCACCCTTTGCTTTCTACCCATGGACCTCATTCCATGTCCAGCACTCTGTATTGAAAAGTCTGCCTGTCATGGAAAATAATAATTAAATAAAAAAAACAAGATATGTTCACATTAAAAAATAAAATAAAAATAGTCTGCCTCTTCCTATTATTATGTCACCTTCGTGTCTCAGCCCTCAACCAGGCAGAACCTGGAACCCATAGTCCTTAATGGTGCCTGCAAAGTGAATGATCTTCATTCACAACCTCTTGAATCTCACATAGTAGGACTGGCAGGAAAGCCAATGAAAGAGAGTAGTAACTCAAAGGAATTTTCTTCCCGTGATAAATCCCCTCTGCTGGAACAGATTCAACTCCTAAACGAAGTGTTTCCAGGAGGCTTGGGTTACCCATCAAATCTGTTCTCTACAATAAGAATGATTAGTTCAGATCAATGTGTGTCATCAACTCATGCAGCCACGACACACCGGGAGTGACACATAGGTCCGTATAGGCTGCTAAGTCAAGTGAAATCCTATAACAGAACAAACCAAAATATTGCCCCATGGAGGCACAGAGTCTAAAGGAAAAGTCACAGAGCTATAACTCAAGGCGTTAGCTTTTGCCTCCGGATTTAGACAGTTCATAAGAAAGAAGAGCTAATAATTCATGCTTGAGTCAGAAATACAGGAGACTCTACTTCCTGCCTGGGGCCACGGCCTCTTAGCTCTGTTCTGACTTAGAACATGCATCTAATCATGCGGGGCCTGCTGGGATTTTTCTGACTGTGAAGATGGACTGGTGCCTGAGAACGCCCAGGTTCTGCCTGCCCTCCAGAGAAGCCAACTCCACGGCCTCAGCGGAGGGACCACAGGGCCAGTCTCAGTGTCTGCTGGCTCCTGCCTGGCAGGTTGGCAGTCTTGGCAGGTGAAGGCTGATCCTCCTGTAGCAATGTGAGTCCCTGCATTCCAGCAGTAATTTACTGCCTGAGTCAAGAGGAGATGAAATAAGAGCTAATGAAATAACCCGACTGGCCAGAAAAGTGTACTACAGCTTATTTCTGGAGTGCTCCAAGCCAGGGAGGTGCCTCTGGGGATCTGTCGGAAGTCACCGTTAGGGCACAGGCTGTGACTTGCTGGAATCCCTGCTCCTTGCCCCTGCTCCATTCCTCTTCTTTCCTTTTTTGCTCTTCTTTCCTTCCTTTCTCTTCCTCCTCTTTCTTGCCTGTATTAGTGTTCTCAAACTGCAAAAAACAAAACAAAACAAAAAAACAATGACATACGTCCAAGTGACTGAAACCATAAGAATGCATTGCTCACTGCTCTGAAGGCTGTAAGTTCAAGTTCAGGGTTCCTTAGGCCTCTGTCTTTGGCTCACAGATAGTCCTCTATCAGTCTGCTGTTAACCTTGACAAGCAGTCTTGGCTACAAGAGCCCCACATGTAGAACGGAGGGGTGGGACCAAGTACCTATGCAAATCTTGTCAGTCTCTGAAAGTCACACACAGGAATAACGGCAAGGAACCAAATCTTCCAAGATCTGAATTGCCAATATGAACTCAGAACACAAACTACTACAGCAGCAACAGGCTTCCAATCTTTGCTTTATCAAGGAACATAAAATATATATAAGCAAGTCTTATTGCCATTCATGTAAAGTGGCCACATTGCTTTCCTAAGTTGGGCTTTTTGTTGAGAGGAAAGCAGAGGCTTTTAATGGCAAAATATCTATATATACCGCAGGGAAACAGCGCCACCTGCTGCTAGGAGATGAAGTTGTATTAAGAAATCAGCCACCTGGGGTTTAAAAACATAGAGGAGTTCTGGACTGCATCAGGACTTTGACAACAAACTGCAGAAGGACATCTCTCCAGGTTAACTTTAGGTGTGTTTGGATGCACTTGCGTATCCAGCTGCTCACTTATTCTATTCATCTTTCTTCATGAACCAGTCTTAACTAGCTGGACTCTCATTTAGAAAAACCACAAGTCAAAATCCGTGAGACAGACATTTCTAGGCTTACTGCTCTAAAGCCTCCCTTGGTTCACACTCACACACTTCCCAGCCTTGCAACTCCCGCTTCCAGCTCTTACAACTCAATCACATGGAAGAAATCCCATACATGTTGATTTCTATTAAACAGAGGGCATGCTCTCATACTGAAAGATTCATGGCTGAGTATAGGAAATATGCCTGATCTCTCATTTTGGAGACTTGATGCAAACATATGCAAAACAAGTAGCCATTATAAAAAGTAAATGATCAAGCTGGCCAACAAATACAGCCTAAAACTAGTTGGAACAGGAACCACTTTGAGAGTCAGTGTTGGAGGCTGCAGGCCGGAGAAATTTTGTAAAGGAGGAGTTACTTGTGCTGCACCTGGGAAAAAAAAAGTGAAATGGACATGGTGGAGAAACACCAAGACCAACTCAGCACAACCTTTTAAGAGAAAAGCTTAAGATAAGGCAGGAAAGGGCAGCGCAAACATGACTAGATAAATCTGTGAGAGCAAGGATGGGGCGTGGGAGCTTCTTCCTGTATGTCATCCACACGCACCAAACACTCCTGGGAAGGCAGACCCAAGGCTGAGCGCTGCGCATTCAGACCATTCCTTCTGGCACTGGACGTGGGACAAAACGATTCCAGAGTGTGAAAAAAGTGCCCCACATATGTAAATGGCGCTGAGGTGAGGAGAGCTTTGAAGGTCACATGTGTGCAAGTAGATCTAGAAAAGGGAGTTTGGGCCCAGCTCAATGGCTCAATGGCTAAATCCTCATTTTGCAAGTGCCAGGATCCCATATGGGCCCTGGTTCACATCCTGGCTGCTCCACTTCCCACCCAGTTCTCTGCTTGTGACTTGGGAAAGCAGTAGAGGATGACCTAAAGTCTTGGGATGCTGCACCTGTGTGGGAGACCAAAGGAAACTCCTTGCTCCTGGTTTCAGATCAGCTCAGCTCCAACCACTGTGGCCATTTGGGAGTAAAGCGGCTGATGTAAGATTTCTTTCTCCGTCTTTCCTTCTCTCTGTAAATCCATTCTGCCTTTCCAATAAAAATAAATTTTTAAGAAAAAAGAAGAACATGAATCTTTGATGCTTTTTCGATAATAACCCAAAATTATTCTGAATATTAAATCAGAGTGATATTATACATAATGAGGGAGAAGAAAGAAATTAAATGTGGAAGAAAAGGAAGAAAAAAAGGAAGAACATGACTCCAAGCAAGAGAGAAGCAGTGACTTTGTTTTAAATCTCAGAGGAGCATCTGTCCAGAAGATTACGAACTGAGCAGAGCTGGTTAGACATGGTTAACTTTATAAATAATGCATGAGCAGCACATTGATTGGCTGATAATTTCATTGTCTTGCATTATTGAGGTTTCGGCAGGAAGGAGGGTTAGCCAGCGCTTCCCGCTCCAAGAGCAGCGGTTGTGTTGTTCCCTCACGTACAGCCTGTAGTTTCTGTGCTGTGTCTAGCCGTGGGCAGTCCATGCCATGCTGAGGGGCTGTCAGAGACTTGCAAACAGCAGGGAAGCATCTGACCTCATTCCACTTCCTCTCAGCACCTGTTCTCCCCTGAAACCAGATCACCACCGTCCTTCCAGATTGTCCATCTGTGCAATGTTCTTCTCAACAGGAGCAGCCAGCCCCGAGTGCAGTGCTCGAGAGGTGCCCTTAATAGCAGACAGCCAAACTGGAAAATAACCTGTCCTTGGTTCTGTGTGCAGAGCCAAGGCTGGGCTTGAATTCATTTGGAATCTGTTCTGGTCGTGGGATGTCGACTTACTGGACACACTAGTAAGCAGGGCCGCCTAGTGCTGAACCAGCGCTGAACCTAGTTGTGCCATAGTCTTTATGCCACTCCTTATAATTTTATCTTTTTGACAGTATTTCAATGGCAACCTGGCACTGGGTGTGTAGCACCTGTGAAGTATTTTCAACAATTTTCGGGGGATGAATAAGACAACAAGTGGACTGCTAAAATATCAATTCTATCAGCAAATAGACTCACCCTTTATCTCAGTTTCCAAACATCAGAGATTCTGACAAGTATGCTAGATCCATTAGGGATGCTTTGGGAAGAAAGTACCAGAACAATCTGTTCCCCAAAATATCTAAACAAATTTTTTTCCCTCTCTCATCTAACAAAAAGTCTCCAAGGTGTGGCCCTATGTTCATAACGGGGCTCAATGATACCAACAGGAAACTAGTTGCCTTCTGTCTATTCAGATCTGCCCTCCTCAGCAGGCTTACTCTCAACCCCAGGCTTTCTGTCTCCTGGTTTCAAATGCCGTGAAGGCACAGACACCATGCACATTCGAGGCACAAACAAGGGGGAAGGGAAAAGGGCCAAATGCCATGTCAGCTAGGACTGTCCCTTGGATTTCCTGGTATTTCCATGGACGTCATTCAGGCTCCCTGTGGCATCAGATGGGCCAAAACTGGGTCACACTCTCATGCCAAGACAAACTGTTGGCTGAGAGCAATGAGTGTTTTAGAATAGCCATGATTTGTTCCCAAGGAATAAAGGTGAATCCTCCCTCCCTGAAATCAAAGGACAGCTGCTATGACCAAATTAATTTGGTTTCTGTTAGCAGGGGAGGCAAGGTATGAATATGGGGTCAACAGAAGGAGAAAAATGCCCATCACATACACTTTCCAGTATGTATATTTGAATAAGCAAGTATCAAGCTCATCAAGGAAAAAGTTCATCAAGACCATGTCACTAGTGTAGAATTTAACAGCGGACTCTAAAGGTGAAGTCATTCACTATCCACTAGGAACTGTTATTAGAAATTTAAAGAGTCCCAAAATGTTTGCCACTGTCCCAAGTCAGAACTGTAGGCCTGGACACTTTGGTGTTGTACCAACACCCAACACTTGTCCTCTATCTTTCCTTCTGTGTTGATCATTCCAGAAAAACATGTGTTTTTTAAAACAGTGATACTGTGTTAGCCAAATAAACAGTACCAAAACCTAACATAACAGTTGGCATGAGCTCCATGAATATTTACATTGTGTTATATAAAAATGAATATTCCATTTCTGATAGAAATATTGATTTGGAAATATATCTTTAGAGTATTACTGGAATATCAGCTGATTTTCTTTTGGGTATGCCCTTTTTTGAAACCATACATGCTCTGAATATGTAAGAGTCAATTTACTTACATACCAGTCGAATGGAATCTGATTTAGCAAGAAAAAGAAAAACAAAGGAATAAAGTGCAGCTAGGCAGTGTGTCAATGATGAACTCCAAAATCACTACACTCAGTGAAGGAGGCCAGGCGGAAAAGGGGGCACGTGGTGTGACTCTGCATGAAATAAAGAGCACAGAGAAGGTTTGAAGGCAGATTGGTTGTTGGTGGTCATGGGAAACCAGGGAGGTTAACAGAATACACACATGAGGAATCACACTGGAGTTCGGAAGATGCCCTAAAGCAGATTTATGGTGATTGTTGCACAGCATTAGAGATCTACTAAGAAACCATCTGAAAATTTGCAACAGTTGATATACAGTACAGGGATGAGACAGATAACTTGTGACATGATTGTTGATGTTAGTCCTTGTTTATACTTTTCTGGAACTTTGGTCTTCCTATTTCTTCCTTGTTGACTAACATGGTTAGTGGTGAATTATGCCTGTGGCTAAACAGGGGAGTGTAACTATGTTCATGCAAAAATATAAGAAGCAAATGAAAGGAAGGAAGGAAGGAAGGAAGGGGTTGGAGGGAGGGAGAGAGAAGAGATGGGAGCACTATCATTATCTGAGACTGTACCTATGGAATACATGGAATCTGTTCATTTAATGAAGATTTAAAAAATATATAAACAGTGTTTTGATGATGGTTTCCAACTAAGTTTGGGTCCCTGGGAATTCTTTAGAATTCCTGGCAAGCAGTGGCTTTTGTTTCATGAAATTCCCATCAGGCATGAGCATTCCTCATGGGAGGGAGGTTATTGACCTTGAGAGGACATAAATTTGCCCGACATAAATTCTGAATAGATTTTCTGTTACCCCTCGGTTGTGCTTCCCTACTACACAACATGGACAACACACAAAGGCAGCACTCTCACAGGGCTACATGAAAGGCACTGCTTTGTGTGCCCTCTCCCTTGGCAAAAACCATGTCCTGCAACTTCTGCTTTCTACAGCTTGTTAAAGGGGAGATTCCCAAAGGTGAATGACTGCTGTTTAAATCTGGGGTTTACAGAAGTAGCCAAACTGGACTTTAAAATGAAGTAGTAGAAAACTACATAAAACAAAAAGCAAAATGGCTCCCGGCAGGCACACTGAAACGGAAGGAAGTCACAGCTATTTCATTCCTCAGGGTGAGAGCAGGTGTGGTGCCCTTGCACGCATGTGTCTATGAACACACATGTACCAAAATGCTGTCTGAATCTTGTCCCTTTGCCTTAAAATCAGCTCTGAAGCTCTGCTCTGACTTGGGTACGTTTTCAGTATGTGCCCCCGAAGTTCCTGTGCTAAAAGCTTGTATTCCAGTGTGGCGGAGTTAGGGTGATGGAAACTTCAGGAGATGAGACCTAGTGGCTGGTGAATCAGATCCCGGGCACCATGACTGAACCTGTGTTACATGGTGTTGTTGCTAGAAGAGACTGTTTCCAGAAGGGCTCATTTGTTTCCTGAGGAACAAGCTGTTATAAAACAGGCTACTCCATAAACCCAGCCCTCTTGTCCACATGGCCACTGGCCTCTCCACTTACTGCCTGTGCTGTGGACGGAAAAGGACATCCTTACTTTCTACGTGCTGAAAAATAGGGTCACTCAGTCTTGGACTTCAGCCTTGAGGAACTGTGAGCTCAGTTCCTTTTCTTTTAAAAGGCCCAGACTTCCAATCTCAAAAAGTCAAATATATGTTCTTTCTGACATAAGGCAACCTTCATGAAAAATGCAAGATTAATAGATCAATAAGTAATCATGAATATACATATATTATCACAGATGAATTGTATAATGCAGACTAGCACACCTTAAAGTGAACATACATTGCAACATGCTTCTCTACTCCTGAATAAAAGAAGAACTCCGAATGAAACTGTTACATTTATCTTAACAAGAGGATGCTGGACTTACTGCCATTGCCTATACCTATAATGTCATAATACCCTTAAACAGAATAATGGACTTGTGATGTTTGCTGAAGGACTATACTGCTGTAATAATATGGGGAAAAACAGTGTGGGAGGGAAGAAATGTGGGTTGTAGGGGTCTCTGTGCCAACGGAAAATCTAAATTGCTTTAATTTTAAAAAAATTCAAAAATTAGAAATGAAATGCAAAACAGAAAAGAAGAAATGGAAAAAAGTGTCCAGCTTCAAAGATTTTATTAGAGCAACAAAAAAATAGACTAAGAAGGTTGTAGTGTATGCCTTTTGCCCAGGAGCACATAGACACAGGAGTATCTGAATACACGGAGGCTGCCTGGAACTCTGGTGATGCCGGGCAAGGCAGAGGGCAACAGCAGCTAAAGGTGGCACAGCCTGTCCTCAGCACAGAAGTGGCCAGTGACCAGGAAAGGTGCAAGCACAAAGATGAAATGCCATAATTAGGATAGCAGAAATCACACAAGCTGATCAAAATCTGGTGGCAAGTGTGTGTGGCAAAGGACACACTCATGCATTACAACTAAGACTGCAAGTGTAGGCTCTTTCTTTGAAGGACAATTGGCAGTAACTGCTATAATTTGATAGACATTCATCCTGTCTGCCAATACTTCCACTACTAAAAGCTTATTAGAAAACAAAAACAAAACCATCGTCTCCCAAGGCTGTGGGGCTGGGGTTGAAGGAGCTGAACATTTGATAGCCTTGAATGAAACCAGAAAAGGACCTGAGGTAAGACCAGGCCAGTAAGGATAAAGAGGAAGAGTGGGGTCTGAAAGATGATTAACAGGCAGTGTCTCCCCTAAAGGTAGGTTGAAGTCCTAATCCCCAGCCCCTATGATGTCATCTCATTTGCAATGGGATCCAACACGACCATCATCTTTATAAAAGGAGGGCCGTGAACACCACAGGTTAACACAGGCACACTGGCATCATGCAGAGACAAGCCAAGGGCTGCCAAACATTGCCAGGAGATGGGAGGACCTTGCTGTCTGTCCCGTCAGACTCCTTGCCTCCAGAACTATAAGACAGCTTTGCGCTTGTGTGGGGCCACTGGTGGGTGGTTCTGTGTTACAGTACCCCTGAGCAATGAGTACCGAAGTCAAGGATGACCAAGATGTGTCCAGTGTGGACCTCCTGTGCCAAGCACTGTGATGGGGAGGGAGTAATAGGACTGGAATAAAACTTGAATAATGAGACCAGTATCTGATACGGTGAATGAGGCATGACCCCATGGCCCACTTACTTGGGTACGCCCCACATGCATATAACAGACTAAGCTACAAAGGAAGGTCAAACTAACACAAAAGAGGAGGTAAGTGAGTCGGAGGAGACAGGAAATTCATAAAAACTGTGGTTATTCAGAAAGGAAACTGTTCACTCTCCCTCCATTTGAAGAGAGACTGCACTATAGCAAACACTTTGACCTCTCAACAGAAATCAATCTGCAAACACATGAGTTCTAAAACCCAGGTCTGCCTCAACCACATGGGGCAGCCATGGCTCTGGGCACCCTGTTCTCATGACAAGATAGCCCTGTACCTCAGAGCGTATGGGCAAGCCCAACAGGCAGAGCAGAGCTGTGGAGTGTCGCATGTACAAGTGGCCCCTGCTGAGCTCCAGGTGCTCATCGGAGCGACACGCCAGGCGATGTGAGAAAGGAAGCAGCCTCCCTGGCTGCTCTCACTCCACCTCATCGATGAGGAGGACCACACACCATCCAAGAACAGAGTCTACCCAAGGTCACCAACACCTGGGTTTCAGTCTTGGAGCTGGGAAGCATTCCTCGTGACAGATTTTCTAAGATCTCCTTAAGGCTTTAAATCCTGTGGTTTTAAACGCAGCTTATAAATAGAATGAAATGATAGAAGTTTCTAAATAGCGCTACACACACACACACACACACACACACACACACACACACACACACAAATTGCTGTGTAAAGGGAAAACAAATGAAATTCATCACTCTCCCAGTTCAGAGCCCCATGTTAGCTTTGTGCACGGGGGAAAAACCCATCTGGAGGATGATTTGAATGGAGTAATTCCTGTTCGGTAGATCAGTTCTTCAGGTCTTCCAGAACAGTTAAGAACACTGTAGAAGCCCTTTCATTCCTTACCCTCTGCTGCCCTTTCTCTTTCCTGTTTTTCTCTTCACTAAATCTCATGCCCCTAATACTCAGCCCTAATCTTGGTCTCTCTTGCTGGGAACATGGAAGTGAAGTCTCTTTAAATAAATATGAAACAATCATTTCAGTGCCTTTAGAAAAACACCAGGTCTAGGTCCAGTGTTATAGCCTACTGGCTAAATCCTCATCTTGCACGCAGCAGGATACAGGTGCATGGCTGGAAAGGCCAACAGTTGTTAAGTAATTGGGAAAATACACACAAGATTCTAACTCTGCTTTGAAGGGGACAGCCCAGACGTGGAACTCAGCTCTGACGAATGTGTTCAAGATGCAGAAAGGACTGTCCCAGAAAAAGAGGCAGAAATGAGCTTTAAAAGGTAAGTGGACTACATAAAAATCACCTGAAAGAAGAGCTTAGAAAACTGGGGGCAAAAAGAGTCAGAACAAATAGTGCAGGCAGATTCTCTGTGGTTTGAAAGGGAACACATTGCTATCTCATGAAGTTTCACGACTAATGTTCTTGTATTTAATAGTTTTTGTGACAATTTTCCTTCTGTGATTGCTTGACTATACCATATCTGATGCTGAACTCCCAACAACCCTGCAAGGTTTTGACAAAGTGTCAACTTTTGTAACACAGTTCTCACCTGGCCTCCTTCCTTTCTTCTGCACACACACACCCCATGCACTTGACCTTCATCTACAGTCCAAACCACCCTTGGACTGAGAAAGGAGGAATTAAGGGAACTGCAGATGCAAATTGGTGTGTCTAGGTTGCTCAATGTAAGCCGTCAATTCTGATCATTAGTCTCAAGATAAGACTCCTTCTTAACCACAGGCTCAGGGGCAGCCCTCTTTCTTTATATTTTTCCTGGTGCTTCTATCACTGACTAACCTGGAGCTCAACCCGACTTTCCTATCCTCCTGCTTGGAATCAGAGTTGAACCCCTGAATTCCAATAGTGCCCATTGTTCCCACCATCCTTCCTGAAGCCACACTGCTGGCAGAGTTTTTAATTCTCTCCCATTCTGTACTTCCCTCCTTAACACCCTCCCCATGGTGGGATAGAAGATGCACTTCTAGTATAAGAAGAGTGGCCACAGACATAGTTCTGCTCTCACTTCCTGACACAGTTTGACTTTGCAGCACCTGTACTAGTCTTTTCGGGGCATCCAGCCCTGGGTCCTGGCTCTTTCTGGTCTTCTACAAACAGCCAGACCACAGCCCAATCTGACTAGACCTTTGCCTCAAGTATGCCCCTGGCCCAGGGCACCTGCTCACTCTATCCCAGCTCTACTCATAGGAACTAAAACTAGCTCTACTAACCAGGATCTGGGAGCTCCAGCTTGGAAGTAAGAACTAATTTTCAGGCAGAAAGGGAGTTTTTTTCCCCTTGTTTAAAGGGCACTGTTGTTCCCATTGTGACGTTTCTTTGGCTGCTCGGTAAACTTTAGGGAATAAAGCCATTGTCTGTCTGATGAAACTCAGCCTATCCACACAGTGCCAGAGACCAAGAGCCCTGAGCCAAGTTCAAGATGCATTGGGGAGGCATGATGAGCAGATCAGAACATACAACCAGATGCAATCTGACCTTGGGATCAGTCAAGATTCCCGTGGGATGACTGCCAGTGACAGCCTCTTGCAGCCTTGGGCTCTCTGGGCATTACGGATATGAAAAACATCACTTTATCTCCCAGTGACGACAAGGCCTGGGGAGGCTAACACTGATTTGAAAAGGAGCCCCTATTTGCCAGATTAGTGTTGTAGCAATCCTTAGACCCAGGGGAACATTCCTATGTGGGTAAACTCATGTGGTAAGGCCTCCACATGGTAAGGTCAATGGTAAGGACAGCCATACAGGTTGGACTTGCCTTTGTGTCTGCTCCTGCTCTTCAGCACAGTTTAGAAAGAAGGTAGGATAGATGTCAACTAACAGAGCCCCATGCCCTGGCACCCAAGGGGAACAAAACCACTCAACCATTTCCCTAAAAACTACACAGGTCACAGAAAGGCCACACTAGGATGTGCCAGGGAGCGTTTGCCATCACACTACCTCAACTGATGTCTCCAAATCTGTCAGCAAACACAAACCCCCTCCTCCCTCTCCTCCCCAATCTGCATCTTTCATCTGACTTGGTAATGCTCAGGGACATGAATGCATGTGTAAATCGCCGGGGAGGTCTGCTCTTCCAACCCTGAGTACAGGCTGTTCCGACGGTATCTAAAAAATACTTCAAGAGGGAGGAGAACCTGTGATGATGCAGATACTAAAAAATTCCAGAGAGCTGCACACTAATAAAGTGATTAAGCACAACACACCAGGAAATGAAAAACGAAAAGGAGGCGGAGGGAAAGGAATGCAAAAGTGCAAGAAAGGAGGCCTCCCACCTCACCACTCCCAGATCCAGTGCCCCACCAGCTCACACAGCACGATGATGCCCTCAGCTCTCAGCTGGGGCCCACAGAGACGACTTGATCTTGTTTTCAAAGTGACCCTCCCTACCTCCTCAACTTCAGAAAGCTGATGTCACTGGCGTTGAAAAGCAAAGTCATCTATGAACACAGTAAAGCTCTAAATGCTCATAAACGTGGAGGCTGAGCTGCAGGTCTTCCTTGCATCTGCCACACACAGTTCATTAATGCCATTCCCACTGAGCTTGAGCAGAACTAGGGCATCTTGGGATTCTGCCTTCTTATTCACTTAGCCACTTCAGCACTGTCCAAACGTTGGTGAACAAACTGCCACTAAAATGTTCTGTGTCCCCAGGCAGCCTCTCGGGGTTACTATTTTCTAACCATAGTAAGGACAGACAGCGTTTCAAGAACCAAGAGGGGATCAGATAGGCAGTGCAGTGACTAAGACACTCCTCGTGGTGAGCACATCCCATATCTGGGTGGTTAGGGTTGCGTCTCAACTCCATTCGCTCATCCAGCTTCCTGCTAACGCACACCCTAATGGCAGCAGTGTCAACTCCCAGAGTGAGTTGCTGGCGCCTGGCTTCAGCCTGCCCAACCTTGACTGCTGTGTCATTTGAAGAATGAAGCAGCACATGGGAGCATTCTGTTTGTCTATTTCTCTCTGGCTCATTTTCTTTCTTCCTTCCAATCACCACCCCCACTATCTCTCTGCCTTTCAAATTAATAAAAGTAAATAAACAATGCAGATCCTGGGAGGCAAGGGTGATGGCTACCCATAAGAGGGATCCAGATTATATTCCCAGCTCCTGACTCTGACCCTAATCTAGCCACAGCTCTCATGAGCATTTGAGGAGTGAGCTGGTAGATTTTCTCTCTTTCTCTTTCTTGTCTCTCTCTCTCTCTTTCTCTACCCCTCTCAAATAGACAAATAAGTCGATATTTTTAAAACATCATTCTGAGAAATTCAAGGCAAACTCTGCTACAGAAATTAAACTATTTGTTATCACAGGCTGTAAATGATCTGAGAGGAAATGAAGAGGGTTTTTTTTTCTGATAAATCATATACCTCAGGCATGTGATTGTTGTACTTTAGAATAAGTACAAGTGTACCCCAGCTGTAGGCAACTGCCTAGGTTTCCTTGCACCTAAGTAAGTGTTGCTCTGTGGGGAGAAAAGCTACCAATAGCTGGCAGGCATTCTGGGCTTGGTTAATGCCAAATCTGAATTAGCTGTATCAATGGGACAGCATAGTTGCCTATTCTATCCTATGATTTTTGAAGATATGTGGGAAAGCCCATGAACTGCCATGAGGTGCCACATGGCAGAAGCTGGGGACACTGGGCTTGGACATGTCATTCATGTTCCCAAGCTTACCACATGCTACCGTGCGGCAGGTGGCTGCAGATTGCCCAGGGAAGGGAACCTGGGGATGTGTTGGGGTAGGCAGGGTATCGGGGGAAGCTGCTGAGGGCATGCTTAACGGGTAAGGAGTGACTTCTGGGGATTCTGTGAACAGTGTTACTGCATTCACAAGTAGGCAAGGGAGCTGAGATGGAGTGACTTAGAGTGGGGAAGTCAAAGGACATGTCTGGGTCAAGACAAAGGCATCCACCTATGTAGGAGTCCTGGGCTGGGTTAAGGAGCACAAGAGCAGGGCTAAGGGCGGGCCGGGCCAGGCACATCTGCAACACTCCTGTGTGTCAGGTTTGGGGACAGCGTAAGTTAAGCCAGGTCACAGTACCATCTGGTATATGTGAGAGCCAGGACAAGGTATAGGCCATTCTTGGATGCACTGGGCTACAAAACCCACTGGTGAGAGCAGAGACTGTGGGAAGGCCACACCAGGCTGATTCAAAGCATGTGCTGGCCCTTGCTAGGCTGAAGTTGCCACTGGTGAATGCAAGAGTCAGGGCTGGGGGCAGAACAGGCCAGGCCAGACTGCAACACCTGTGGGTATACATGCAGGCCAGGCTGGACCAGTCTATAGAGTACATTGGAACAAGTGAGAGCCAGGATAGGGAGCAGGCCAGGCTGCGTGGGGTCACAACACCCACTAGTTCACATAATGCTGGGGCTTGGGGTGGGCCAGGCTGGGATAGGCTGCTGCACCTGCTGGCAAGAGCTGGGACTAGGGGTCAGCTGGACTGAACTAGACTTCAGCACCTGCCAGTAAATGCCAAGATTGGGGATGGGCCATGCAAGACTGGGCTAGCACACATACCAACACAAGACTAGGGGCTGGAAACATACCTGGCAAGGGAAATTCAAGGACTCCCCAGCTAGGCTGTGGTTTCCATTGGAGAGTTTGAGAGCTAAGACTGGGGTGTGGGTTGGACTAGGCAGGGCTATTGCACATGTCAACCAGCATGTGAGCTGGCTAGGCTAGGCTACACTAGGTAACAGCACCCATCACTTCATGTAAGAGATGGGCTGCAGGCAGAACTGATCAGCAGCTGCATCCACTGGTATGTACATTGCTTGTGAAGGTGACAAACTGAACCTGACCCTGCATTAGCCGCATCACACAAGAATCAAGTCTGAGGTCATCCCAGGCAAGGTTTCTTGGGGGTTCCCCTACTAGACAGCTGGACTCAAACCCTGGCCTCAAGGAAAATCAACATATGAGGTCCAACATTGGAGTGCATGTGTTAGGACTGGGCTTCTCTTTTGCTGATGCTTGTGCAGTGGAGTACATATCCAGATGCACATGAAAGTCATGACAGTCAGCTCATCTAAGTCAACAGAGGAGTTTGAGTACCTCATCAGCAAATGGAAAGCAGAACAGGTTAAACAACTCTCTTGGCCAAGCCTTGTAGCAAATTTCTAGGTCTGTGGATGCACTAAGGTGGAATTGTCAGCCAGTAGACTTTGGAAATGCTTTTTTCAACCCTGGTGCAATGAAGCTGATAATGTTTCAGAACTATCAAGACCACCACTCAACCTGCCCCCTTGAAACATTCTTCCCCATTTTGGGGTCTCTAATGGTTGTCAAATAACCATCTCCAGTCCTGGACCATGGATGTAGTTGGTCAGCGAGGAATGATCCTGTCCTTCTCCCCACACTCACTCCCAGACAAAAGAGGAAAAATAGAATTGAAACATTTGTCCCACCCACCTTCCTCCATACCTTGACATTCCCCACCCTAATCAGAGGCCTACCTGGGCGTACATCCCTCTTAACTATGTAAACAGTATTAAAAATAAAATAAAAAGTCTCTTTAAAAAAGAAATACAAGTAGGGAAGTGCCAAAGCATACATGAGCATTTAACACTCTGAGCAAAGGCCAATGACAGAGCAGAAATTCCCAGATAAAATGAAATGAGGCTGCACCACTCACTGTGAACCAAACAGTTGCACAGAAGACAATGGTCATCCACACTTACAGGACAAAAAGGTATAGCAGGGTTATCCTACTGTAGAGGGCTTGGCTTCTTGAACCACGCACATGATCTGATCATGATTCATCCCCTGTAATTAGTTCAGAGTGAGCTGATAAAGAGATGTTCTGAAGCAATTCTCTTTTACAAATGCCAGTAAATTCACCAGTTCCTGAAGAATAGAGTAATCCTCCAGACAGGAGTAAAATCATCACAATGATGCTGTATTAAAATTGTCTCTAATAGAGTAAACATCGATGTAGCAGGTAGGATGCTCCTGGGAACACTGCCTCTCAGGGTCTGAGGCTCAGCTTGGCTCCTTACTTTATCTTCCTGTTAGCATGTATCCTGAGAGACAGTGGTCATGGCTCAAAGATACCTATGTGGGAAACCTTGACAGAGTGCCAGGCTCCTGGCTTTGGCTTGAACTAGCCCAGGTTGTTCTGGGTGTTTGGGGAGTGAATTGGCAGATGGAAGACCTCCTTCTTTGTTGCTTTCTCATTTTTCTCTTGCTCTCACTCTTATTCTTACTCTCTGCCTTTCACCTTTAAAAAAAATAGAAATTTTCAAAAAGACCTTATCTCCAAATACATTTTCTTTTCTAGAATTCCAGTCTATCTCTTGCCAACTCATCAGCTGACTCCTGTGCTTTTTTTCAGAACTTCCTAAAGATTTTCCCAGGAAGAAAATGTTGACTCATGATAATGATGCCTTTGTTTTATATTTTACTTACTTAGTTGGCCGGATGATTTATCTGTTCTACGTCATTATCTAAGACTCCTGGGACCAGCATAATTGCTCAATTGGCTAATTCTCCACTCCAATGTGACTGCCAGTTTGAGATCTGGCTACCCAATTTCCCTGCTTATGGGTAGGAAAAGCAACAGAGGACAGACCAAAACTTGGGACCCTGCACCCACATGGCAGACCCAGAGCAGGTTCCTGGCTCCTGGCTTCCGATGAGCTCAACTCTGACTATTGTAGCCATTTGGAAGTAAACCAACAGATGAAAGATCTTCGTCTATCCTTCTCTCTGTAGATCAGTCTTTCCAATAAAAAATGCATTTTTAAAAAAGACTCTTTGCAGACATAACATCTTGAGAAAAATACCCACTTCTATGGAAAGATGAAAAGCATCTATTTTCATTTTACACTCATGACCTGAGCTCTCCATCCACTTTCTCACAACGCATTCATTTGAGCTACAGGTGCAGAGTCCCTGTGGGTTAGCTCAAGTCCTTTTTTATGAATATCCCTCAAATAGACAACTCTACTCGAAGAGATTCACCTTCTTTTCCTCAGTTCTGGGATGATCCTGGACCCAGCAGGGATGAATATGAACCAGCACTTATGCATTTTACCTAATTCACGGCCTTTTCTCCATGCACCTGAGACCCTGCCTGAGATTAGATGCCTCACTAAGCCCACAGCATCCACATCACTTACCTTCTCACCACATGCTTACCCCAGAATATACATGCCCAACTGTGACATCCCAAACATTTTCTCACTTCAACTACAGCTTTTGGGTGTTTCAGTTTGGTTTGGCTTTTGCCTATTTTTTTCCTTATGAAATGGAAGACACCAGAAATGAATGGGATCAGAATAAACCTCCCCAAAACATGATGTTTTGGTATCAGGAGTAATGGAGTAAAGCAGATGCAAAAAGGACCCTCCACCCTCCCCCTATTTGCCTACAAGCAGGACTCCAATTGACCCTCACAAGGAGAGAGAGGAGAATAACCTTTTTCAACAGACCTATGGCAAGTCTGCACAGCACACCTGTCATTTCCCCATATACTTACCCTCCCTCAGTTCACCTCCCTGAGTGGCCCAACCCCTGCTCCTTTGTTCAGTTCCTTCTCCACCTTTTATTGAAATGGCATATAAGCTCCCAAGTCTGACACCTTCTTGGAGTTTTCTTTTTTGTGGAACCTTTATGTATGGAAAATGAAGAGTAAAATGTGCATACCTCTCCCCCTGTCAGTCTTTCATCAGCTTAGCTCTAATGTTGCAGGGAACAGAACCCAACAAAGTAGAGATAAGATGAAAGCTAGGCTTGTCCACTTTATTCCTGGAACGTGGATCAAATTCAAAGCTTCATGTTAACCTCGCTTACTGAACCAACCAGTGATAAAGAAAAACAAGAGGAAAGAAATGACTTGAAGGCTTTTAGGAGCTACACAGGAAAGCTGCAGGAAATTTTTCTGGCCCAAGGGATAAACTCCTTGGTAACTGGCAAGACCATTATACTAGAAGGCTTCTCTTTATAAGAGATAAGTTCATTGTCTCAGTAAGTTTAATCTAAAACACAAGCCAGTCCATTTTGTTTTGCCAGGAATACAGTATCACATCCAGGGTAAGTTATTTAGGAAATGACTTTATTTTGGCTTGCTATTCTGGTCTAAGACTGAGGGAGTGCATCTGTTGGTGGCTTCATGCTGGCAGACATGGACACCAGCTCAGAGCATACATGTGTCCTCTAGTCTCTCTCTAAGGCATTGTGAGTCTTCATGGCAGGTTCACCCTGAAGACTCTACCTAATCCAATTCACCCCCTGTAAACATCACAGCTGAATTACACAAAACTCCCACATGAGTTTCAGAGAATAGACAATATAATCCATGATTTCAAATCCTTACAAAATGTGAGTCCATGCACTCAATTTGACTTCTTCTAGATTAAAATTGATTTACTAGGTCTTAATCTCCCTCCTGAGTTTTCCACTAGTTTTTGGTTTTCTTCGTATTCATTCATTTCCCAAGTATGCATCTGAGAGAGCATTACGGAAATCCTGGGATCCATTTCCGGAGTCGTAAGGCAGTGCCATCATCACCATTCAATCTTTCAGCCACTAATGGGAGAGTGGGTCCCTGGAGAATGCTACTCAAGGGATCATATTTAGTGAACTCTCTGCACACAACAGCACCTAAATAATGGACTGGAGCAGGCCACCATAGGCTGAGTGGTGGCTAAAGGCCCTGACTCTACTCCCTTACCTTGGCCCATAACTCTTCATTAAGCAAGAAGCACCTGGCCTTGGTCTCTGCCTTGCCTGCTGCACCAGGACTTGCATGGGTTCAACTCAGAAAACAGAGCAAGCTGAAATAATGATTATGACTTGGTTTCAATCTCTTCATAAACAAGTGTGCAATTTTCCCAGGACACCAGATTCATATAGGGATTTTCATTAAACTCAGTGTATCAAATTTATATGTAATCTCTACTCTCTGCCAGACACTGATCTTGGATCTGTAAGGGAAAATGCTGGTATGCATGGAATATGAGAAACAATTTGTGCTTTAGGCAGACTTGCATTCTAGGGGGAGTGTGTTGGAATTCATGTAGGGGACACAAACATGACACCTGTGCTTCAAAATACATGAATTCCTAAAAAAGAGAGAGAGAGAGAGAGAGAGAGACCCTTAAGATCCTTCTGAATGTGGAAACTGATTAGCACTTTCTCTTGTGTTTGACCTCCAAGGCAACCTAGACAGGATATAAAAAGCTCTCTACTGCTGCCAAGATGGAAATCATTTTTCCAAATATGTTTGCCAAGACAATAGGAGGCGTTTTCTGCGGCAAAGGAGAGGTGAATGAGGGAGTGAGCATGTTGAAAACCCCAAGTGGGGCTTTGCTTATGACAGCAAATCATGAAATAACATCACTCACCTTATCATGCCGGAGGAAGGTTGTATAAACAATACAGTGCAAAGGTTCAGGGAGAGCGAGGAGTCTGACCTGAAGCCATATTTCCACTACTCATCATCTTTGACAGTTATGCGAAATCCAAGAAAGGGATTTTCTTGTGTAGTTATTTCTAACTTGAAAGTTCAAGGAGTTTCTCTAGATTAGGATGCACTCAACATATCCTAAGGAAGGCAGAAGTCCATTATCTGCGAATGCTGTCCAGCAGATGCAAACGCGCACTCGTTCTCTTGGCTGAGGGTATCAGAGGAAGGGGCAGCAAAGGGTGAGAGTTCAGGCTCTGGGCAGCGCCTTGGTATCGCTTCCAGGGGACCAGAGGGACAGTATCGCTTCCCAACCCCCGCCCCCGCACCCCCAGCCCCTGGAAAGGGAACTCAGCCAGAACTCAGACCAGAGCTTATCCTGAGGGCAAGCCAGTGGCAGGGAATCCTGGGGAGTTAAAAATAACCCTTTCAAAGCGCCTACTGGGGGATTTATTACTCCTTTATTCAGAGGGAGAATTCCTCCTAATAGACCTAAAATGGATACAAGCAGAACCCCCGAACTAAAATCCCCTGAAAAGGTAAATCAGCTGATCTTCAGTTATCTTGATAATTCTTCCACACTCTGATTTCTCCGGACATGGAAGCTCATGAATCCTGCTGCACAATTACCAGCGCTAGTCGTAGCGACAGAGTGCGTGACACCTCACCAACACGCTCCTGTGACAGTCCATTTTGCCCCACACAGGCACCTGCTGGCACCCGCCCAAGAGGTACCCATAGCTCTTGAACCGTCCCCCACATTCCTAGGTGCTGGAGACGGCTCTCCACGCCGCAACATGGTCCCCACCTGACTTTAGAGTCATCCAGAGAAAGAGTTTCCATTCTGATCAATTATTCACTGTTTCTGAGCTCAAAATAGCAAGTATGTTTGTTTCCCATAAAAACTCATTTCCAGCAGCTGAAATGGATAACGCCCCCACCATCTCCTGTCCAGGAGAAGTGAAAGCCAGCTGCGCACACGGGTGGGGTAGGAGGACTGTGGCTGGTGACACAGTCAAGTTTCTCACTGCCCTCTGAAATCCCCTAACTCTCTGATGCCTGTGTGTTTCTGTGTGCTCTGTACATTCCATTCTCTACTTCCACCTAGGGCGGTCTTTGCTGTACACTTTTTAGCAAGCTGGGAAACCTTTCCATGCCTCAACTGTCCATCTGGGAGTGGGGGACAGAGCTTCAGAGGGTGACCTCAATCCCTCTGCCCATCTGCTGTTATGACTCAGTGACTCTCCCATTCTTAATCTTCCTCGGAATATTTTTGTAGTATGTTGTTGGAAACTGATGAGTCACATCAGAGGGAATAGCAATTGCTAGTTATTGTGGTTGGCATGTAAGGAGATCTGGACTGGGGAATGTGGAGGAGACATGGGATAAGGTGTGGGAAGAGAAAGCCGTTATCACATGCCCAGCCTCTGCCGGAGGAGGAGCCAGCTGCAGCAGGAAACACGGCTCTTCCCAGAAGAGCTGCGTGTCATTGGCCTTGAATTAGCACTGCCAGGGCACTGACCAGCCTGCACCAAGGATTGCAATCTGAATGTTCAGTACACATTCCAGCAGGCTCAACAGAGATACTCACAAACAAAAGGACATCAAAATATGTTCCAAAATTTACATCCAAAAGTCTTCCACTGTGGATCAGAAGGGAGGATCTTGGGTTGTCCCAGGTGTGTCAGCTATTGGCAACTCCTGGGAAATTTCCAGGAGAAGAGCAGACCCAAAGCAAGGAAGGCTCAGGGTTTGGGAATCTGCTTCCAAAGGTCTGGGTTGAGGCTTAAGGGGATATCCAGGATGGGAAACCAGAAGGTACAGGAATTATCCCAGAAGATCCCCTGCCCTCCCTATGCCAGGTATGAGAGAAAGAATCAGGGAGGTGGGTGCTCACAGGCTCCACCTTGCAGAGCTCAGCTTAGCAGGCTAGCAGCATGGGGGACCCTAGAAGACACTGCCCACATTAGGGCAGGCTTCCCCAGGGAACTCTGCAGAAAGCACTCTCTCCACCAGCACTGGGTCTCCCCAGGGCCCAGGTCATCTCAGACCTCCAAAGGCAGCAGGGACAGAGGGAAGAGAGCTGGAGACCCTTGGAGAACACTGAGCACGAGCTTCCAAAGTGTCATGTTTTAGGTAAATCATCACCAGGCGAGCTTGTAAATATGCATGCTATTACTTATAGAAAGAGAATTACAGCATGTGAAAATAAGTAAAAATAAATCCAATATTGCCTCATAGCTCAAATGAAAGTAAAAGTGACTCTCCGTTATACTAAACATCCCCCTCTCCCACCTCTAGTTTTTTTCCCCAGAAGTGATCATTTTAAAACAGTTCTGGTTTGGGGTTGGTGCCGTGGGGGTAGCATAGCTGATTCCTCAGCATCTGACATTTCTGGCCTGCTCCTTATTCTGTAAGATTTGTAAAAGTTCACAGCCTGCCCCTTCTTCCATCGTGTCTGTTGACAGATTCATCATCCAACCATGTGACTATAGGTTTAAGAAGTTTTCTGTAATTCAGAAATTGAATCCCAATAGCATTGTTATGGTTCAGAATCCAGCAGATATGGAGAAAGCACCAAGATGTTTCTGCATAAACAACTCTTACTGAATAATCCATACCTCCCAAAAGAGCCCCCATTATTTTTCCCACATTATTATTCTCTTTCTTTTCTGTTTCTGCAGTAAGGGGGGCAGGGAGAGATAAAGGGAGAAGTCCCATCCAGCCTCCCACCTATCCCAGGGCCCCAACATGGGGCATGCTCCGAGGGCACTGCTCAAGTGGTTTTGATGGTTCAACAGTTATGAATTGCTGCCAGTCTCGCCATTCCAAGCACAATGACATCTCTCCAGAATCCATTGGCTGACATAGTTCACCATAGAGTCTCCATTTGCCCAGATTTTCACTGCCAGCACATGGCTGGGGTAGGTGATCGATTTGTTCTGTCATCTGTTGTGGTACCAGGTGTCCTCTGCAGTTCCGATGGACTGCCATATCCTCCATGTGCACCTGTGTACTCTGTCACCACTCCATCTGAGCCTCTGAGGAGGCTCAGCTTTGACACATACACTCTATAGTCAGACCATGGAACCTGCACTTCTCTTCATTGTTGGAGTTCTGAGATCAGCTGTTCAGCTGAAGGGATCCCCAAAGAAATTTCATTTCATTCAGAGCAATTTTCTTTATTGTTTATTTCATCATTTTTCTCCTCTACTGTCTTTCTCATCTTGTATTAGTTCTAAATTTATTGTCTTTCTATACTTCTTATACTTTCTCTTGCTGTCATGCTCTATATTTTGGCCTATTTTTTTCTTCAGTTTTGTCTCCTAGGTTGCTAATTTAGTTTGAACTATACTGAAGAATTCTGTTGAACTCTGTTGGATAATACAGACTGTTAAATTTTACTGGAAGAATGAACGTCTAATTTTTCAAGATCTGTTGCATGTGCTCCACCTGCTTCTCTTAATAATACACTTACTATGAAAGTGATGCCCTCCCAGATCTCCGAGGAGACTGATCCAGCGTTTAGTATCTTCTTCCTGCCTATTGTTCTCACCATCAATTGTTGCTTTGCACATCTTGGTATTTTTCTTACATTAAACTTTTGAGAGAAGAATCAAGACGGCAGAATAGGGTGAGGACATGTTTAAAGAGACCAAAAAACATTAGCCAGTGTGAAGCAGAGAGGCACATTCCAGAAAATAGGAGAGGACAGAACGACAGCAGAGAGGCACCTGGAGACTGATAGACACGGGGAAGCAACGTGAACAAGGAAGGCAAAGTGACTCCTGACAGGGGACAAAACAATGCATTAAGTATGGACTGTGGAGACAGGGAGATTGACAAAATGCCTGAAAAAGAATTCAAAAGAATGATTGTAAGGTTACTCAAAAATGTCAGGAAACAGTTAAATGCAATTAGGACCTAAGTGAAATGGACCAAACAAACAAAAAATCAGCAGAGATAGAGAAAAAGAAAAAAAAAAAAAAACAAGCAGAAATATTAGAAACAAAGTGTTTAATGAGCTAAACAAAAAATACACTGGAAAGCCTTAACAACAGACCTAATGAGGCAGGAAAAGAAAAAACAGCCCAATCTAGGAGACAAACCTCTTGAAACATCTCAGAAAATACAAGAAGCAAGCAATACCAAGGAAGAAAGCAGTGTCCATCCTCTATGGGATACCTTCAAATGACCAAATACATGAGTCCTAGGAATGTTAAACAAGTGGAAAAACAGAACTGAAAAAACAGTGAAATAATGGTCAAAAAAATGCCCCTATTTGCAGAAAGATATGGACATCTAAACATAGAAAGTACATAAATTCTAAATGGGCATGATCAGCAAAGATCTTCATTGTGACACAGTGCAGTCAACTTTCAAAACTAAAGCACAGAGAGGATATCCTCACATTTTAAGTGCAGCCACTGCAGCAGCATAGCAGCACTGGCGTCCATGCAGGCATCCAGTGTAGATCCCAGCTACTCCCTTCTAATCCAGCTCACTGCTAACAGCCTGGGAAAGCAATGCAGGACGGCTCAAGACTCTGGGCACCTGCACCCTTGTGGGAGACCTGGAAAAAGTCTTGGCTTCCAGTTTTGGATCAGTCCAGCTCTAACTGTTGTGACCATTTGGGAAGTGAACCAATGGAGAGAAGATCTCTCTTTCTGTGTCTCTCCCTCTCACTCTCTCTATAACTCTTTCAAGTACAAATAATAAATATTTTAAGTGTACAAAGAGATATTTCAGTTCCAAGGAAATGCAAGTTAAAAGCACAATGACTCCAGTTAGAATGGTTATTATAAAAAATATCAAAAAAAAAATTCTGGCAAGGTTGTGGAGAAAAAGGCATTGTAACACACTTTGAGAACGCAAATTGACTTGTGCATTAGATAAGACAGTGTGGAGATTCCTAAGATAACCTAAAAAGTATCTATCATATGGCCCAGCTATTCTACTCCTAGGAATATATCCAAAGAAAATAAAATCAGCCTATGAACAAAATACCTACAGTGCCATGTTTACAGTAACTCAACTCACAACAGCAAAAAACATGTTCTCCATGAATGACTGGATAATGAAAATGAGGTGTACACATACTGTAGAATATTAGTCATAAAAAGTGAAATTCTGACATTACTAACACAATGGATAGAAAAAAGAGATAGTTATACCAGGTAAAATCAGCCAGACCTAGAAACACAAACATCACATTCTTTTTCTGCTTTGTGGAAGTTAATAGAGTATAAAATTATGTGGATGTCATATCATTTAGTATCCAGTTGCAGATATTGCTTCACTGAGTCATATCATGTAAATGACAACATGTACTTTTCCCCCCACATAATGATCATTGTCATGATCAGTATCTCTCCTGTGATACTGATATCTGATTTCATGAAAAAAATAGCATCCATCTGTATGCATATAGTGTCTACACCTAAAGTGAATCTGCCACAACTTAATTATACAAAATAGGAGCCCAGCACGGTAGCCTAGCAGCTGAACTCCCCACCTTGCATTTGCCGGGATCCCCTCTGGACACTGGTTCTAATCCTGGCAGCCTCACTTCCTCTCCAGCTCCCTGCTTGTGGCCTGGAAAAGCAGTCAAGGATGGCCCAAAGCCTTGGGACCCTGCACCCATATGGGAGCATGCCCCAAAGCAAGTGGGAGGTGTCAGAAACAGTGGGCTTTAGAGCCTGAGAGCTGTGGGTTCTAATCCAGCCTCTGTCCCTCTGTGCTTAACCTGTACAAACTTCACTCTTCCAATCATTTTGGAAGATCCAGAATATAATCCTTAGAAATGCATTTGTTACTTAGTTCAAAAGCTAGTATTTCAAACAGAATGGGAAAAAAGAAAGAATAAAAGACAATTCAAGAAGAAGGTATTTGTCAAAGAGGCTAGTAAAATTGCTTTACTTGAACTGTTTTTGTTAGAGCTGGTAAATAAACCTTATTACAGACACATCCTTTTTATTTTTTATCTATTTATTTATATCTTTTTTTTTATATGAAAGGTAAACTTACTGAGAGAAAGAGAGACAGAGAGAAATCTTCCATCTGCTGGAACTCTGCTGGTCCCCAAATGGCTGCAAAAGCCATAGCTGAGCCAATCCAAAGCCAGGAGCCAAGAACGTCTGGGTCTCTCACATAGGTGCAGGGGCCCAGGGACTTGAGTCATCCTCTGCTGATGTTCCATGCCATCAGCAGAGAGCTGGATCAGAAGTGGAGCAGCTGGGACACCAACCGGTACCCATATGAGACACCGATGCCCGTATGGTACGTCAGTGCCACAGATAGAGGAATCACATATGACACTACCGTGCCAGCTCCTAGATACATAGTCCGAGAACTGGAATTGATTAGACCTGCTGGGAGGTAAGGATCAAATGTTTTCACTTTTTTAAAAGTTTCCAACAAAAGTGGCAGTTATTTAATTTATTTATTTGTTTTGTCCCTTATTTATTGGGTCTACCATGCAGGTCTTCTCCGACAAATCCCACAGTCATCCACACTGCCTATATGATGGGGTGCAGTTGTCACTGAGGCTCTCCACTGATGGACAAGGAAGCCACCTCCACATTCCCCTGAAAGCAAAAAACTCCAGCATATCTTTGGCTTTATAAAATGGTCTTTCAGTCATACAGTTGAAGGTGTCTGCTTATCTGGGAGCCCCCAAAATTCAAATGAAATGAAGAAAAAGATGATTGTGAAGACAAAATACATGAGGAAACAAATGATCATTTGATTTCTCTTTTGTGCTTTCCTAATCAGAAGTCTTCCCTCCTGTGGATCCATATGGGGAATCTCTTTACCAGCAAGTGAAAATACCAAAAACTAGGGCTAAACTAGAGGTAATGGCCTGGTAATTCAGGGCAAGGCTAGGAACTTTCAAAAGTTTTCCATTCACATCACTGAACAACACTCGCCAGCCGCCAGGCAGGGACCGGAACAATCCATCAGTGTTTGACTGTGATGGTTTTGATTTCAGTGAAGAATTCGTAGGAGTCCTTGGCTCCTTCTCTCCCCACCCCGGAACTCTTCATCCCCCCAAAAGGAAGGTTCAGCTCTCTGATAAGCCAGCAGTTGGTCCACACCAAGCCAGCCTGCAGCCTCTTAGCCACGCGGTGGATGCGTCCCACATCTCTTGACCACACCGTGGCTGCCAGGCCATATTTAACACTGTTGGCTCTTTGAATCACTTCCTCTTCACTCTCAAAGGGGACAACACACGTCACTGGGCCGAATATCTCTTCCTTCATGCAGCAGGATTCATCCTTGATGCCTGTTATCACAGTAGGCAGCATGAAGTAGCCTGATTGGTTTCTCAGGGGAAGGCTCAGTGTGTCCACACCCTCACCGCAGAGAATTTGAGCTCCTTCAGCACGAGCTTTGTTGATGTAACTTCTGACCTGAGTGGGTGAGAACCAAAATTAGCACCACTTCACCATCTGGCATCACACAACACAGCAGAAAATTCAAAAATTTCTAGTCATCAGAAACGGACGTAAGGTCATTGCTACAAAATCTAAGGTTCATTATCTCGGCACTCAGCTGCTAAGCCAGAGCTCGGAACTGCTCCAGCCATCATGTGTACATTCAGCCCTACTGCACAGAGGGCCAAGTCATTAATGGCTAAATGGCAGGCATTCTGAAAGGGGCTTTTCACACATTCTCCCTTGACTCTCTCCCAAAATTATTAGCTATTTTTATCTATTATTACCCCCTCTTTGCTGATAACATAATTGAGTCTCAGAAAGGCTGAAAATAGTTTCCAGAGCTAATGAACAATGAAGCTAGAATTCACACTCAGGAAATCTTGGGGGTTGAATACCCAAAATAATCATTTCTCCGTTTTAGGAGGCAACATCCATTGCAGAAAACGGGAAGTAAATAATGTCTTAGATTTAGTTAAAGACCAAGAAGCCCCTCCATACTTACACTTCTAGAACAAATCATTTTTAATTTCTAGTCTTTTTACTGATTATACTCTGAAAATATTTCTAGGTAATATATAATTAATGATAGTGGAAAACAAATTATATAATATGCTAACCCAGTGGCTCAGATATGACAATGGTTGTAGGAATAATTTTGCATGTGTATATGTACTCATACAGAAATTTTGTTGAAGACACAATGATTCTATCCCAAAGCATACTATAAGAAGAGTGGAAAGGCAGTCTTCAACATTGAAACTATAGAATGACAGTTGAGTGATAAATCAAAGCAAGATCAATTTTGAAATAATGTTTCAGATTTCTTCTCTTATCCTTCCTCTCTGCAAACATTCTGTCCAGGAATTGGACTGGAACTTCTCTGTATCACTATGGTGAATATAGTGCCCATTTGCCATGGAAAAACTAAGTAATGCCATTCTATTAATTTTCCTTCTAGTTTACAGGATTCTTACTAAGCCGTGAAGTTAACGTTTTGTGGGTTTTTTAAATAGAACATTTGGTATCCAGTATCCACAGTAACCTCAGAGCTGCTTCAGAAGTTTCCCTATTCTAGTTTTTGGCTATAAAGCACCATGCTTCTCTTTCCCCTACTCTCTTGCTCCTTTTGAAATCACCCACCCACCCAAGGACTCTAAAAGTGGGTGACCTGTAGGAAGGGAAGTCCGGGGAGGACTCCTAAGGCACACCTGGGCAGTGTTGCGGGACTTGGGTGTGTGATGGAGAGCAGTACAAGGCTCGCTCCTGCTTTAGGCTATCCCATCTAAATGCAATGACAATCCCCCCGACCCCATATCCACAAGGGACACATGCCAACACAACTGTGGATGCCCAAACCCACAGGTAGTATGGGACCCTATAGATACCATGCTTTTTATATCCATCTACATTATGATCAAACGTGATTTCTAAATTAAGCACAGTAAGAGGATAACAGCAACAACTAATAATGAAATAGAAAATGATATTGACATACTACAAAACAAGTAATTTTAATATAATCTCTCCCTTAAAATATCTTCAGTGTTTGTAGCCTGTGGTTGTGCATGATTAAGTGAAACAAGAGAAAGCAAACTACAGATAAGGGCCTGTGATGCATTTCAGCAGCTCTGGGGAAAATAATAGAGGAAGGCAAGTGTCAGGTTGCACACTGTGAATATATCAATATGTTAATATGTAAGGCACATCACACTGAAGTGAATTTATTTCCTAGAGGAAGTCACGCTCAATGATACAGTATTATCTACCTAGCAGCCCAAGAACTGAGATTTCCAACAAAATTTGAAGGGAAAAAAAATCTTGTGACTGATACTGTGCATTACATGTAAGAAATTATTATTAGAAAATTTAGACATAAAATTAGAGCATGGCAGTTAAAAAAGGTAGACTTGGGATCACTAATGTGTGCAGGAACCTCAGTTTTTCCACCTACTACCTGGGAGGATTTAAATGGGCTATGCTTGAGTTTCCTTATCTGAACAATAGGATTAATGCTGTTACTTATTCAAAGGGTTCTTACAAAATAATGCATGTAAAAAGTTGCCCACAATGTGAGAGGATGGACCAGACTAAGGCCAGGAGACCGGAACTTGACGTGGGTCACCTGTGTGGAGGGCAGGGACACACACATTTGAGCCACCACCTGCTGCCTCCCAGAGTGCAACCGTAGCAGAAAGTTGGAATTGAGGTAGAATTGAGACTCAAACCCAGGAAGTATATACAGCCTGGAAGTATCCCAGCCAGAAACTCAATTGTTAGACCCAATACCCAACCCAGTAAGTCTTTTTCAAACCTCAGTCATTTTTGTTTCAATGCTGGGGATGATGGTGATGACAGTGCTATTGTAATTCACCCATATGTGACTTTGCTCTCCATGGTTCAGTTACCCATGTTCAACCAAGGTCTAAACACAATAAGTGGAAAACTCCAGAAATAGCTAACTCATGGGTTTTAAATGATACATCTTACTCACTAGCATCATGAGTCCTTGTGCTTTCTTGCTCCACATCAACAGGGACATGATTCCTCTTTTGTCCTGTGAATTTATGCTTTGTACCCTACCCACACATTAATCACTGGGCAGCCATATTAGTTATTAGACTGATTATTCCTACATCAGGGTGTTATATTTAGGGTTCAGCCATTCTCAAGCATCCCCTGGGCGTCTGAGAATGTATACCCCATAGATACAAAAGAACATTATAATGTTCTTAGAAGAGGAAGTTCATGGTCTGACACTAGCTTAGAGGCTTCAGAGATATCCCTCACTCTGTATAGCAATTTTTCTTTTTGATCTGAAGAACTGGGTAGGGAACTGTCAGGTATACTCTAGGTCGGTCTGATGCCCTGCTCTACTAGAGGTTGACCTATGAACTTCTGTGCTTCCTACAACCTCACTATAAACACTCCAGAATTCTCTCTGCCTCTATTCTCGGACAGGTAGGCTCATATCCAGATTCTCCAGCATGCCTAACGGAGAAGAATTCCAGAAAGTAAAAAGAAAATCAAAGGAGCTGGCATCATGGCATTGTCTGACATCACTCCCACCTATTCTGTCTTCGCTTAACTGGTGTTGCATTTTTTTAAATATGCGGAGCACACCACCTTTACCATTGGCATATTAAACACTTAATTTTCCAATGGTGGTCCATTTAAATTTAATAGACATTAAAACTTAAAAAGATAAATAAGTGGATTCCTGTGGTCAGCCAAAGGTAATATTTTAAAATACTATATAAAAGCTCATGGTAATTATTGTGTACGGGAACCCACTGAGTCTATCAATGGCATGGTTTCCTCAGGCTGCTCAGTAGGGGCAAACATTTAGAGGGTAGCAAAAAACAAAGCCATAGCTACCCATGTGAGCTAATGTATGGCATCAATTCTCTTTCAACACACAGATACACACACACGCACGCGCACACACACAGAGCGAATCATTGATAGAGAAAAGCAAAATATTTGGAACTGTTTCACTGATGTATACCTTCTGAGTATGTCACTTAGTTACCAGGGCAGTGCATAAAAAAAAAAAATTCTAGCTTGAGTGCTGGGTTGATACAGAGAAACTTTGGGCCTCAGAAAAGTGAGTGGATTGTAAAGCGGGCCTGAAACCATATTGTCACTTGAGCCTTCAGGAAGAGGGAAGAGCCTTCTGAGACAATAAGTTTCATTTCACCCCTACCTGCCTCCCAGGTATCACTCAGGAGAGGATTACAGCTGATGTCCACTTGCCATTTGCAAGTGCATGAACAAGCATGTGACCCTGGTGCCCAGAGCAGCCAGAGGAGAGAAGGGACAGGGGCCTCTTTGCACTTGGTGACTCCTTACTCTGCAAAGGTAGAAACATGCACAACCATGGGTCCCCAGGGACATTCTGGTGCAGCTGCCTAGGCACCTGTACATGTGCAGCTGCTATGCTAGTTGGCTTCTACACAAATGACCATAGCCTCAAGCGAGCCTCTCCAGCTACCTGCTAATCTCTTCTATCATTGCCTTTCTCTCTGCTGACTTGTTAACACATAATCCAAACTCCATTTTTGCGGCCTCCAATACCACCTCTCCTTCTACCAAGCTTTATATTTCACTATTAAATTAGCAGAAATAAGGAGGTTTCATTAAGCTGCTACATTCTCCTGATCTTCATGCATCTATGCCTCACAATGTTTTGAAATCCAGAGTTAAATGCAAACATAAGTAAAGGCTCTTTTCCTCACTCACTGACTGATGGGGAAGTTTTCTTTTTATTACTCATGTTTCATTACTATAACAAAATACTTAAGGTGAATAACTTACAAAGAAGAGAGATTTCTTTTGGCAAACAGCATTTCTTTTATGACAAACAGCATAGTATTTCTCTTTGCTGTGCTGCTATGGTTTTAATTAATTATGTCTCCCCCAGTCAGGCAGTTAAATCCTGAAGTCACTGGTTGACGTTACAAAGAAGGTAGAGTCTCAGCCCAATTATGGTGTTAGGAGGTAGGCGTGGAACACATACTCCATCGTTGCCACCTGTCAGCCTCGCCAGACACCAAACAGATGGGGCTTACCATATGTTGGCCTGTGAATCCTCAAAGCTATGAGTCAAAATAAACCTCCTTCCTCCATAAGTAACTCCTTGTGGGTATTTTGTTACAGTAACAGAAAAATTGACACAGAAAGTTGGCACTGAGAAG
The DNA here is from genome assembly GCF_017591425.1 of Ochotona curzoniae. Taxonomy (NCBI): domain Eukaryota; kingdom Metazoa; phylum Chordata; class Mammalia; order Lagomorpha; family Ochotonidae; genus Ochotona; species Ochotona curzoniae. The sequence goes on from NW_024467115.1 coordinate 16,092,022, forward strand.
AAAAGCTGCTGCTATAACTATGCCTGAAAATATGGAGGAAACTAGAACCAGGAAAGTTTGAAAGAGATTGGATCAGGCTAGAGAAAGCCTAAAATGCAATAAGCAGAGCACTTTGGGGAATTCTGATGAGGGATTAACAGCCTAGAAAGGTGGACAGTAAAGGTCAGGTTGATGAGACGTCATTTTCAGAAGGAAAATGAACATTCTATTGGTGACTGAACTATGTTAACCAAGGCATAGAATGCATTTCAAAGATCTTGCAAGTCTGCCCCTCCAACTGTAGGTTCAGAGGTTTCAAACAACATACTTGTTTCAAAGATCTTCCAAGCAAGACTTCTTTCAGGAAAAAAAGGCCCAGATTTGTTGCTTGCTCAGGATCAGTTGCAAGTTCTGGCTTGCTAGATAAGAGCTCCAAGACTACCACAGGCCTTGTTTAAGCAGACTCAGACACAACTTCTGTTGGTAGCCGACTTTGGCATTATCCACACAATGCTGGTTTTGCAGGTGTACATATTTCAAGAGTTATGGCATCATGGTGGCTCTCACCAAGATTTCAAAGGAAGACAGAAGACGTCAGGCAGACAAGATCGGAGTCCCTGTGTGGTGATCCTACTGGAATGATGCCTGTTGAAAGTGTGGGAAGGGAGACTAGTTGAAGACCCAGGGAAGACAGAGTGGCCAGAAATGTGCACCTGCACAGAAAAGACATAGATGTCTGTGTGCAGAGAGCCAAAGCAGAGACCTGCCACATGGGTGGACCACTGCAGAGAACTTCCACTAAGGCAATGCCAAGCAGAAATGTGATATCAGAGCTGCTTCAAAGAGTCCCTGCATTGCAATGCCAGGTAGAGCTGCAATGACATGAACTCAGCCTTCAGCGAGATCTGAAACTTTGGCTGTCACCTGCTATAGTGCATGGGAGGGGCTGCCCATGCCACACTGTACCCAGGACGCACTTCTAGTGTCTGGCCTTGCCTTAGGAAATCCTTTTATTGGTCTGTTACTCCCTTTTGAAGTAGATATGTGTACCCCATGACTATCCCACCATTGTGTCTTGAAGGCTATAACTCAGATTTTTAAAGACTCGTAACTGGAAGAACTTGCCTTGAGTATCAGATGAGATTTTGGAATTACATAAGAAGAGTGGGACTTTTGGAGAGGCAGGGGCAAAATGCTACCGTTTGAATAGAAGACAACTCCCGTTCTCATGTAGATGATGAAGAAAATGGAAACTCAATTCAATTATGGTGTCTGAAAGGTTGTCCCAGAGCGAAGTCCATACGTCCCTGGGACAGGCCTTCAGAAGGTAATGTTTGCAAAGCATGAGCTGTAAAAGCCTGAGGTGAGCCCAGATGCTATGCCTCTTCCTTCTAGTTTACCTTGCACACGTTCTGATTTCTCTCTGCTCACATTCTCTGCTTACCTTCCACTGATCTCACCAGACACTGAACCAAAAGGACCTACTCAATCTTCAACTATGAACCTCTCAAGCTGCGAGCCACAATAATCTTCCTTCTTTTGTTAGTACCTGTTTCAGGCATTTTGATATACTGAGAAGAAACTAAATGATTTATGCGTGATCTCTCACCCTGTCCATTGTTATCCAGGATTAAGTCACGGAGTCTCCAGTCACAAGGACTTAATCTAATCACTTCCAAAGTCTTCACTCTAAATGCCTGTGTAATTATGTTTCCACACTCCTAATACTATAAACACACACATTTAGGGGTTATAATCCTGCATGAGCTGAGGGGGACACAAATCATTCAAATCCCAGCATTCTCCTTAGTAGGCCTTAGTTCTCTCAGTTAAACACAAAGTTCTTCTAATGGCAAATGCTGTGGCTTATTTTGGGAGTCACATCTGGTAGTAAATAGAAATGATCCTAAAGATATTAGTCCCATAAATCACTGAGGGACCATCAATGTTTACTCCCAGATGGACCCCATTGGCTATGGATGATGTAATTTGTATTGTCCATGCTGATTTTTGTGAAATCCCATCTATTAGAAACCAGAGAAGAAGTTCCCCATGAAATTCTCTGCAACTTTTGAGTCCTACCATTCTTACTGGCTGTTCTGGCTCTCTCCGGTGCATTGGTGTTACCTCCATGTCCTCTTCTTCAGTTTGTTAACTTCATTATCAGCTACATCAACATGAGCTACACTTGTATTTTCATACCTTAAATGTTCATACCCATGTACAGAAACAATTTCCTGAAGTTGTAATTTTTCAAAGCTATGCTAGTATTGGACAGTGGTGCTTGCCCTGAGCTGCTCGCTGAATAAAAACTCCCTCTTAAATTCATATAGCAGCAGTTTACTTGCCTTCTCCAAATGTGCTTTACTTATCAGAGCACCCATTTTGGCCGATGGATCAGAGGGAACACCAACTTTCCATCTTCTGGCAGCTTCTACAAATCTTTTTAGAAATTCATTGTAGATGCTCCTCTGGACAAAGATCCTGCTGGTGCAGAGACAGACTTCACCCTGGCAGGAATGAGGACAATGGCCAGACTTGAGCACCTTCAATCTCATGGATCACTCACCTTGGAATTTGGGGGAATCTGCCGTGGATAAAGAACTGGATGGAACATGGGGACCCAGTGGGAACAGAATAAATTCATTGTCATAGGGAAAACACAGACTTGCGGGGAAGAAAATAAAAGCTCCAGTGGAGATGGTCAATAAATATAACTTCACATGGTTTTCAAAGCCATAAGGGGGAATCAGGCACAAGATGGAAGTATAAGCTGATGTGAGAGCAACTGTTTGACTGATGGGAGTCATGGAAGCCACCTGCCAAGAGGCAATCATAGAGGGGACTCTTGATTGATGTGAAGGAACAAAGATCTGAGGAAGAAAATTCTGGCTGTAAGCAGGGAGGACCTGCTGTAGGAATAAGCATGGTGTGTGTCAGAATAGACAACGAGGTGCCAGGCTGAGGATGGGAGCGGAAGCAAGGACAGGAGCTGGCAGGAGAGGAGGTTAGAAGGTGGGCAACATCATGAGACTGTGAGCTTTGTGGGAGGAGCTTATATATATATATATATATTTTTTATTGGAAAGGCGGATATACAGAGAGGAGAGACAGAGAGGAAGATCTTCCGTCCGATGATTCACTCCCCAAGTGAGCGCAACGGCCGATGCTATGCCGATCAGAAGCCAGGAGCCTCCTCCGGGTCTCCCACGCGGGTGCAGGGTCCCAAAGCTTTGGGCCGTCCTCGACTGCTTTTCCGGGCCACAGGCAGGGAGCTGGAAGGGAAGCAGGGCTGCTGGGATAAGAACCGGTACCCATATGGGATCCCGGGTGTGCAAGGCGAGGACCTTAACCACTGTGCCACCGTGCCGGCCCGAGGAGCTTATATTTTATTCTTCATGTCATGAAAAGATCAAGGAAGGATTTAAGTAACAGAGGAATATGATTGCATTTACTTTTTAAAAGAAATCATTCTGGGGCTGGCACTGTGACATAATGGATTAAGCCACTGCCTGCAGTGCCAACATTCCATATGGGTGCCAGTTTGGATCCTATTTGCTCCACTTCTGATCCAGCTCCTTGATAATGAACCAGAGAAAGCAGTGGAAGATGACTCAAGTCCGTGGGCCCCTGCATCCTTGTGAGAAATCTGGAAGAAGTTCCTAGCACCAGGTTTTGTACTGGCTCAGTTCCTGCAACTGTGGCCATTTGGGGAGTGAGCCAGCAGATGAGAGATTTCTCCGTGTCTGTCCTTCTCTCTGTAGGTCTGCTTTCCAAGTAAATAAATATTTAAAATAATGGATCACTCTGTGAGGGAAAGAAAATAGAAATAAATGAGCATGGGAATAGAGGAGAGAATTGAGAGAATATTCTGGAATCCCAGATAAATGAAAACAGGGGAGACACCAATGAAGTAAATGGCGATGGAATCTGCCAAGTTCTTACAGGGGCCCCATAATGACACAGATGCACTGGAGAAGAGAGAGTGTTTGGGATTCATGTTAACAACAGAGCCAGCAGGACTGTGGAAAAGTGAGATGTCTGGGTTAGGGAAAGCAAGAAGGATGACCCCAGATGTTTGGCCTAAGCCCTAGGTGACTGTGTCTCCTCGAAGGGCACATGGAGCCAGGAAGAGGAAGTGGAGATGTTGAGTGTTCGTATGAGAGGTCCTCTCAACAAGCTTGAGTGAAAAACAATCACAGTCAATGGAATACAGCAGGCATTCGGGAAGTGAGCCAGTGGATGGAAAATCTCTCTCCCTCTCTCACGTGTGCTCTCTCCTTCTCAAATGAAATAAAAATGCAGCAATTGAAAAAAATTAAGATATAGATTCAGAGGATTACATGACATTGAATGTTACCTGAGTCAGGTAAATAGATTGATGTCATTTCACATCTGTTTCTCCCTATTATTAGACTTCTAACTCCTTGATTTAAGGTTTTATTCTCTGCTTAAACAAAAACAGCCAGTAGAAAGAAGTAACCCATAGTTTAAACACAGCCATCTCATCTAGGCAACGTTCTGGGCATGGATGCCAAAAATACTGCACAAAAGTGAGCCCCGAACCCCATCTTCATGAGGCTGTTGCCTAACCGATCTGGTATGGTGGGCTTAACCCTTCAGGTGCCTGTGGCCTTGAAGAATCGGCTAAAACCACAGAGCCTGATAAACGTGTTCGAAAATCTGAGCAGGTGCCCTCAAGCCCATCACTGACTCCAAGTTCAAAAACCCATGCTAGGTTATTTTGGGTGTATCTGTGTCAGTGTGAATGCACTGAGAGAATATTGTTTGCTACAAATAAGACATCAGGATGGAAAGAAGGGACAATTATGTGAATAAAGGAATAAGAAGTATTGAGCAGGTCTGGTACCTGTTTAAACGTGTGAACCCCAGGCAAAGGAGTTTATTCAAGAGGAGCTTTGAAAGAATGAGCTTACTGACAGATATTGAGGTGAAACAGATTGTCAATGGAAGGACACGAGGTCCTGGTCCTCTGGCAACTGAACTGATGCTGAAAGGGCGTGTGTCATTCCTGGACTTTGTCCTGTGATGACATCCATCCACCTGGATGGATGGGACCACATGGAGAGGGCAGCCCCCGGAAGACCCACCTGGTTGACAAAACTAGACCTGATGGTTTCTGGAATGCACTGCTCCAGGTTGGCGTCCTCAAAGATGACAGCAGGATTCTTGCCCCCCAGCTCCAGCGAGAGCTTCTTGCAGTGGGGAGCACTCAGCTGGGTAATGCGCTCGGCTGTGGGCTGGCTCCCGGTGAAGGAGATCACGGGCACCTCTGGGTGGGACACTAAAGCCTCACCTACTCTGGGCCCTGTTCCAAACACGATATTGACCACACCTGGTGGAACGCCTGGAAGGAAACAGAATTAGTGCCAGCAATTCCCTCCCACTGTGCTGAGGCCTTCAGGCCAAACAGGGCTACTCCAGGGAGTGCTTCAGTCCCAGCGCAGGGCCGGGGTGAGTATGGGGGTGATGGTGGTTATGGGGGCCTGGTTAAGTATGGGGACCTGAGTATGTACGGGGGCCAGCAGAGCTTTTGAGAGGGCTGACAAAACCCAGAACTTCTACTGTTGTCTCCAGCATAACAGCCAAGACTTCAGAGTTAGCCCTGCCTAAAGCTCCCGCCAGGTGAGATTTCTCTGAGTGCCTTGCTCATTCTAGGTCATTCTTGCCACAGGAGCGCCTAGGAGTTAGGGGGCTATGGATGCACACATGACCTCAGGTAGGCCAACATCAGATGGGCATCAGGGCCCTGCCTCAATCTGGTACCCAGAAATCACGATGCAGAATGAAACAGGAGACAGAGGGTATATAAAGGCTGCACAGGCATGGAGAACAGGTTGACTAACCTGGTTCACAAGAGCCACGCAAGGCTTCCCAGGGAGCAGAGTTTTGAAATAGAAGTCCTGAGCCCGTGAGATGCATCACACCAGTGCACTCTAAAGCCAGCTCCCAAATTCCAAACTCAACGAGAAATGGAGCCCCCGATCTTCCCCCGACAAGCCTCTCCTTGCCTGTGTCTCAATGCATTAATTTGTGTTTTCTGCACAGGACCAGAAGGGATGCCAGAGGGGGCAGGATAGTGCATGGGTTTTGTTCTTCATTGCATCCTTTACACCGCAGCCTAGTTTTATACACAGAGCTAACCTCGGTAAAGGCTCACATTCATTGAGAAGCTTGCCATGGGCCAGCCAGCACCATTAGTCCTGCATGCTCTCCTGACCTCACAGCCCTGTCAGATGAGCAATACTCACACCACCTCCACCCAGAGGTACACTGAGGCAGAGTGAGGTTGAAAAAGCAATCAATAAGCATGTTAAGTCAATGAGTAAATTGAACTAAACCTTGATGTACAGCACCCCCATGAGAACTGGTCTGTGGACTTGGGAAGTTGGAAGTAGTGTGCAAAGAGCAACTTGACATGGACAGTTGTGTTGCAGCCGCAGAGCTGCTGGGTTTTCCAGAGGTGGCTGACTTCATTCTATCTTGTTGCAGGCTAGTCCTGCAGTGGAATCAGAAACTCTGCCATGTGTCAACTTTTGTAGCTGTGTCCCTGATCCTGGGCCCCTTCCCTGTCCCTTCCCTTGTCTTAAACCAGATAGCCTTCCTCATTAGAAGCCCTCCCTTTCAGACTTAGAGCATCTCTTTAAGAATCTACTTTCAAGCACAAATTAAAATTTCACATTACAGACCCATTATGATTGTTACATGTTCCTCATAGAACCACAAGCTTTACCCACACACCTTGAGGGCATCATAACACTCCATCCCGGGGCACCCCAAAGAAATTGTTGGCAAGAAGTGCAGGTTTCAATCCCTAGTTTGACCCAAACCCTTTTATCCCATGCTCCTGCTGCACTCTAACTGTGCTGCCAGTGGACTCCCGGGGGGCCTGGAGCCACTTGGCACAGAAGGGAAGAAGTGATGAAAGAATGCTGTAAGTGAAGGTGATCAAGAATAGATCAAGCAGTCAGTGGCTAAGGACATCCCTGGAAGCCATTTTGCCACTGAGTAGAAGGTTCTATTTGCTACAACTCTACTCCAGCCCTGGGCCTCCCTCCAAGTCCCCACACATCATCACCTGCTTTGTTCAAGAGTTTACACAACATCCAGGCAGTCACTGAAGTCAGCTCACTGGGCTTGGCTATCACAGTGTTCCCGGCAGCCAGGGCCGGGGCCAGCTTCCAGGTCAACAGGTAGAGTGGCAAATTCCAAGGACTGATGAGGCCGGCTGGGAGGTGGAGAACAGACACAGCGTTGCGCAAAAGGACACGCCCCACAGGACAGGCAGGCTACCCAACTGCTAATGCAGACAACTTTTAAGTCACCCAAAATGTCAGCTGTTCTTCCAAACCACCCCCCTCCTCTCCACAAACCTTTCTTATTTGCAGGCGATTTCTACAAACCATTACAAATGGGGAGACTCTTGAGCATAGGGTTTAACATACCATCTAAGCTCCCCTTACACCAGATCAGACCAGGGTCTGAGGTCTACCCTTGTTTTCTCTATTTCTTTCTTTCTTTTTTAAAGATATTTATCCCTTTTTATTAGGAAGGTAGATTTATAGAGAGATAGAGAGACAGAAAGAGGAAGATCTTCCACCTGCTGGTTCATTCCCCGAGTGGTCACCAACAGCCAGAGCTGAGCCAATCCAAAGCTAAGAGCCAGGAACTTGTTTCAGATCTGCCACGTGAGTGCAGGGTCCCAAAACTGGGTCACTCCACTTCTTTTCCATACCACAAGCAGGCAGCTGAATGGGAAGTGGAGCAGCCAGGACATAAACCAGCACCCTTATGGATCCCCACACATGCAGGGTGAGGATTAGCCTGTTAAGCCATGTACCAGCCAGCCTCCCTTCCCTCTTATTTTTAATCCCAGCTTCCTGCTAATGCCCACCCTGGCAGGTAGCAGAAGAGAGGTCAGTTTGGGAGGTCTCTACCACCTTCACTGGGGGCCATGATTGAGATTCCTGGCTTCTGGTTTCAGCCGGGACCATCCTCAGCCATAAAGAGCATCAGTAGGGAGGGGGCAGTGGCAAGCTAAGGGGGTGAGTCCCCTCTCTCTCCATCTAACAGCTGTCTCTGCCTCTGCACAAAGCAGAACATTTTAAAACATATCCAGACGACAGTCAAATCAACACAATTCATTTGCTTTTGGGTGGCTCACTATGGTAAACACGAAGCTTCAGGACTAAAAGGCTGCCAGCCATCAGTTTCAGAATGATGCAAATGAACATTGCTTAACCAAAGGCTGCTTTTTAAAAAAACAATGTATGCCGGGAATTTGTGAAGCTGCCCAGCTGCTCCTCCTTCTACAAGCTCCCTACATCTGCCTCTAGTCTTCTGTGAACTGAGATGTAACATTTCAAGCTTTAAGAAATTGTTTGTAAAACAGGAGAAAAGATTTTTCTGAGCATCCCTGTGGGGCTGTCCCAGCCACAAGGCCAGTGAGCTTCGATCCCAGGCTGTGCAGTCCACCTTGACTATTCAGAAGCTTTCTTTTTTCAAAGATTTTAATATACTTTTATCCATTTGAAACACACAGTGAGAGAGAAAGATCTTTCATCTACTGATTCACTTCCCAAGGGGTGATAATTGCCAAGTTGGCCCAGAAACCTGGAACTCCAGCTGGTCTCTCACCTGGGTGACAGGAGCCCAAGGACTTGGGCCATCACCTGCTGCCTGTCATCTTCCTGCCTGCACCTGTACGAAAGCAGAGTTGGCATTTGGTCCCAGGCACTCCAGTACAGGGAGTGGGCATCCCAGATGGGAGTTTAACACACTGTGCTACAACACCTGTCCCAATGAAATGGTCTATAAAGATAATGTGAGTGCATTCGCAAGAAGCTGGATTGGAAGCAGAAACAGAATTCAATCCCCAACACGTAGATACGTCATGAGAGTATCCCCAATGGTGGCTTAACTCACTGCACCACCATGTCCAGATAAAAACACTCCTTAGGTTCCTATCTATAATGTCACCTGTCAAGTTTGCTGCCTGCATCTAGAATGGGGCTCCCTGCAACTGAAGCCGGCTGGGTCTCCAATCCCCAAAACACCGATACGAAATCTGCCCTAAGCAGGAAACGGATTGGCTGTGTTTTAGGTTCTGCCCTCCAAGCGTGCACTGTCAAAAACCACTGGAGGGTGGGCACCGCCGCATGGCAGGTAAACCCACCCACATGGATACCACTTCAGGACCCAGCTGCTCCACTTCCGATCCTGCTACTGTGCCTGGGAGGGCGGCAGAGGACGGCCCAAGGCCTTGAGCCCCTGCATTCCATGTATTTCTGCTGCACCACAAGGGGATCCAGAGAAGGCTCCTGGTTCCTGATGTCAGATAGGCCTAACTCTGGCTATTACATCTATTTGGAGAGTGAACTAGTGGATAGAAGGGATTTCTCTCTTGTTCTCGCTCACTCTTGATCCTTCTTTAAAATAAAAAATAATTTTTTGAAAATACAAAATGAAACGATTTGGAATACTAAATTTCCCAGAGAAATTTGCTCTTAGTGGGAAACTAGAGTATTTTTGCAATATAACACATTAGCATACTTTTTAGACATTAGTTAGAACTTTCCGTAATGTCTTGAAAGTATGATTTCCCTCAAAGTAATAAAAGGTCTCAGTTTCTTTCCTTTTGACTTACTTCCTTTCAAAGGCATAACTAGTAAGAATGCAGATTGTTTTTTTCTTGCGGCAGACAGTGACACCTAGTGGAACGTTATAGCCACTACATATATTTTTATGTTCTCCAGAGATGAGTAAGGCCACGTGCCTGGCGTTATTCTAAGGCTCTGTATTTGCTAACTTATTTAGTTCATATTAACAGATAAAAACACGATTAAAATATCATATCAGCTTCTCTTATATGAAACACACAGAAGTGTCTTAACTACACTATTCTACAATTAACCCCTAAGTTCTTGAGAAACATCATGTTTTAATTTTAGAAGAGTCTGGCACCTGGTACAACTGTTCAATGGCTAAATCCTTTCCTTACAAGTGTCGGGATCCCATATGAGTGCCAGTTCGTGTCCCGGCTGCACCACTTCCCTTTCAGCTCCCTGCTTGTGGTATGGGAAAGCAGCTGAAGATGGGCCAAAGCCTTGGGACCCTGCACCTGCATAGGAGAATCAAAACAAGCTCCTGGCTCCTGTCCTCCAGCCACCTCAGCTCCAGCCATCACAGCCATTTGGGGAGTGAACCTGGGGAAGGAGGTGTTTCTCTTTGTCTCTCCTCTCTGTAAATCTGCCTTTCCAATAAAAACAAATAAACCCTCAATAAATAAATAAATAATATATCTTACAAAAAGAGTACTTCCAAAAGTATGTGGAAAACAGAATTAGCAGATACGTTCAATTTAGTTTCCAAAATTCTGAAACCTGTGAAAACAAGGAGTCTGCAAAAAATTCATGGAAAATACATACAATGAACAACCAGTGTTTGGATGTCAACATCTGAAGTACCAAATATGTTTGTATGCTGATTTCACCTTTCCAGGGATTTTTTGAAGTAACTTCAGAGATAGGAAAAAGTCCTGGAATATGAATTTGGTCCTCGCATGATTTTTCAAACATAACACTCTAAGTGTGAATAGGGAATTGGACACACGGCGTAGGTGTTTGAGACTGCCAGAAACCCTTGCGGAAACCCATCAGACCCGCTCCTTCCTTTGCTGGATCGGCTGGGTGAGCTCCACTGCGCAGCATTTCCGCCGCTCGGCTCTGCCTGCGGTGCTGCAGGCTGGCCAGGGATGGCACCTACCGATGCCCACAGGCGTACGCACGGTGTAGTGCATGCAGCCCGCGTGGTCCATGTCCGTGCACTCAGACGTGTGGTGCAGGATGGAGGATGCGAAGAACCGGAAGTTCTGCACCGACCGCGGGATGTCCATGGCTCTCGCCAGGGTTACGGTTTTGCCTGTGAGAAGGAAGCCCCCAGATCGCATGGTGAGTGCGTTTCACATGGCGGTGGCACTGATACAACACCTGCCTGGTTTCAACCACAAATATCCCAGCGTGCCCCAGGCCAGCCTCACACACATGCACACACACCCCCTCACACACACACACACACACACACGCCTATCACTTTCACAAACACGCAGGATGCATGACATGTCCTCCAGGCACACAGCAGTTCTGGGGAGTGATGCCCATACCCCCAGGCACAGGATGCCCTGTGCTCCTGCCTCAGCTTGCCCACCCAGTGCTCCCGGGAGGAGACGGCGAAATGAGCTCCTCCTCCGACGAAGGCAGAGGCCGCTCAGTGACGCAGGGGCCTTCTGTCTACAACAACACCTGCAGGCGATATATTTTCTTCAAAGGCAGGCAGTACCCAGGCTGTTTCCCAAAGGTAGACTGGTTCATAGCACCTATCTGGAATATCATTCTTTTTCCCAGAGAACTTTTCGTTGTTTGAAATGCAGAGTCACACACACACAGAGACACACACGGAGAGAAGAGATCTTCCATCGGCTAGTTGATTCTCCAGGAGGCCACACCAGCCAGGGCGGGGTTAGGGCCAAGTCAAGGGCCAGGGTCTCCATCAGGGCTCCCACATACCTAGCAGGAGCCCACACACGTCTAACTGTGAGCCTCTTGGCTTCTCCTCGCATATGATTGCAAAGAGAGATTGAGTATGTTTACTCCGTTTCCTTGATGTTTAGAAAAGAATGAAAACAAAAATCAAGCAATTGTACTGGGGATGGACCAGCATCTGACTCCTCAGAAAACATTCCAGGGCTAGGGTTCAGCAGTTAAGATGCAGCTGGGGACACGCCGGGCCAATACTGGAGTGCCTGCAATTGAGTCTCCGTTCCCTTCCCCACTCCCAGCGACCTGCTGGAACACAGCACGTGATCACGCAAGCCATCAGGTGGCAGCCTGGTCACTGGTTCTCTATTCTCTGTTGCCAGTGGGCGGGAGCTGGCCTCCTGGTGCCTCATGCTCAAGCATTCCTCACATCCTTTGCCACATCCCATTGCTCTTCCTTCTTGAACACACAGGGTGTGACCCTGCCCTTTGGCTCTGGGTTTCAGTCCCACAGTTTTGCTCTCAGTGAAGCCAGAGTGAGCCACGTGCAAGCGTGGGGCCTCAGGGACCTTCCGTGGCACTGCTCTCCCCAAAGCCGGCAGTCCATATAGGAATCACTTCCAGTCCCATCTGCTTCATTTCCAATCTAGCTCCCTGCTTTGCTTATGGCCTGGGAAAACAGCAGAGGATGGCTCAAATGCTTGGACCCGCACACCAATGTGGGAGACCCAGAAGAAGCTTCTGGCTCCCAGGTTGGGGAAGACCCAGCTCAGGTGGCTGTGGCCATGTGGGGAGTGAATCCGCAGATGGAAGTTGGCTCTCTCTATCTGTGTGCTTCTCTTCCAGTAACTCTTGTCTGAACAAGATAAATAAATAATAAATCTTAGGGGGGCAGGGGAGAGGCAAGAGCCCATCTGGGAAGCTGGGACGAGATCAGGAATGGCCAGTGTGTGCAAAACGTGTTAGAGGTTATCTAAGCATTTACTAACAAGAGACACCTGCTCCCAAGCCTGGCTGGGCCAGAGAGAAGTCGCAGGTGAGACCCACTCGTCCTGTCCCACGGCTCTCACCTTGGTCTTTGGATTCCGCCTGGGCCAGCTCCTCCAGGGACTGTTCCAGCAAGTCGGCCACCTTGTTGAGGACCTGAGCGCGCTCCTGTGGGCTTCGGGCCGCCCAGTCCGGAAAGGCCTGTCTGGCAGCCTCCACTGCTGCCTCCACCTTGGAGGAGCGGACAGTAGATTGTCACTTTCAGCTCTTCCGCCAGGAGGGTTGGGTGACTCCCTGAGGCCACAGGTCCCCACACCTACCGTTGTTTTTGTCTCATTTCAATACCCACCATGGCCCACAACAGAGCACCCTGCCCCGCCCAAAGCAAAAAACACACATGGGGACACAAGGGACAAAAGAGGTGCTAGGGGTTAGGGGATGGCCTCTCCCCACACTTGAATCTTAAATGCATGCTCTGAAGAGCTGGTGGTGGAGAAACTTAATGCAGCCCTGGCATTCAGAGCGATAGATCTGTTTAGCTCAGGAGGGTGGAGCCTCCCTCGTCGGAGAGGCCACAGACATACCCAAGTTCCCAGCACCTGCCCTGGCCTGCTGCCAGCGCCAAATAGGGACCCTTTAAACTACAGACAGGGCCTGATGAGGACCCTGGACCTCACACCTTAGCTTATTTGTTAAATTAACAAGGAATTAATCCCCCAAAACCCAGAAAAGCACCGTTTCAGTCATGGTACTTGGGATGTGGCAGTCAGATAAATGGAAAAGCAGCTGCCTGGGATCCTGACGTGTATGCATTCAATATTGTAAGAGACAGGTATTTAATAAAGGCTAAAGTCCTCTGTGGAATTACACTCTAGGACTGTCATACCTATGGGAAATGACCGATCCTGTTCAATATTTAATGTCTATTTTTTATATGCAAGAGAGCATGCTGAATATCTTGTAGGCATCTGCTGATCTAACACCTGTTAAAGTTCTGGCACGAGAGAATGGCTGTGCCCATTTTACAGACGATACAACTGAGGCGCCCAAAGCTCAAAGGACTTCTCAGAGGTCACACAGATCAACAGCAACAGAATCAGGATGCAAACATGAATCCTTGTGATCCCCTAGCCCACCAGCTCACCTGTGATGACATAACCGCATTCTTCCCCACTCCCCCAACCCCCTGCCAAGCTCTGCCCAAGCCAAGAGGTCTCTGCTGGCAGCAGAGCTCACTGTGGCTGAACACAAATCCAGGAGGTCCTGGGGTGCAAACAAGGTTTCTGCTGACTCTGCCATACTTATCATTTCTAACTTCAATTCAGACCACACTCGTAGGAAAGGAGAAGTGGAATGCCCAAACCTGGGATTTTCCTCATCTATTTTAGGTCATGTGAGGGAAAGAAAACGGCTGGTTGTAGTTTAACTGATGAATTAGGCAACATTTTTGAACTCTAATCCACTAAGGTCTAAAGGTTTTTTCATGCAAGACAGGCTTGAAATCTTAATAATATAGAAAAAGTCACTCCTCACGAGAAAACTTTGTTTATAATCTATATTTACATATGATGACTACAATTGCATTTTAAATAATTCTGTTCTTTGTGCCTTAAAAAGAATACATTTTATCCAGCAGACATCAGATGGTAATACCTACATTAGCTGTGTTTACTATCCCAGATACATTAACATTCTCAGAACCAGTCAAACATATTTTAAATATTGATGAAATTCCCCAAATAAAATGAATTCTCCATTGCTTTAAAAAAAAAAAACCACTGCATGTGCCATTAGCACTTTGGGTATGAAAAATAGTTATTAACCCTAAATCTCAAAGCATGAGAATTTGATTTGGGTTTCATCATTCAAACGATTGATTTTATTTAACTAGATATTTTAAAGACATGAGGAATTATTAGAAAACAATCTAAAATAAAGCCCTAGGGTTTTCTTTTTTTCTCTGTTCTAGAGAAATGACACACATTTTAGAAATCCATGAATATAGTAGTAAATTTAAGAAGTTCTTGGTAATATTTTGTACTAATACCTACCAGAGAATGTCTGACAATTGTCAGAAGGAAAAAAAAAAAACCAGATTGGGGTGATCATAAAAAGGACTTTGATCCGAGCAGAGTTACCCAAAGCTGAACTACCACCTATATGCAGCTACGCGGTGAACTTTCTGAAAATTGCCATCTCTGCCTGCTGATGTTCAACAGTTCTAGTCCTCCTGCCCCTTTGCCTTGAGAAAATTAACATACCCACCCCTTTCCTGTATTTTAAACATTAAATTAGGTTTTCCCTGAGTGGATACACTCACCTCTTCCTTCCCACTGTTGGGTACATGGCAGTACACTTCTCCAGTGGATGGGTCGTAAGAATCTATATAGGATTTGCAAGGTGAAAATGTGCCGCCGATGAAGTTCTCCAAGACCAGCGGTGCATCCATCCTAGGCTCGGTAAGGAAAAGTTCTGCCTTTCCTTTCCCCACCCAGCTGCCCCCACTGCTGAGCTCATCTGCTTTTCTGGCCTTTATATCCTTGTTTGTCAATCAGTGAAAGTGGGAGGAGACCTGACCCTCCCTCAGAGGACGTCTCTCCAAACTCGGAACCAAGGGAGCTCGCAGCTGCATCTCAGGCCTCCTGGACGCTGTGAAAAGTCAGCCAGCATCAAATCAAATATGCACGGGGCCTTAGGGTCTACACAGGCTTTCTGATTTCAGTGCTCAGGTATTGATCAAGTGCCAGGCCTCAAGGCAAGTTTCTCATTTACTTATTTGCTCCATAGAATAATCTTGCACAAGGCAGACATCATTTCTTCCTTTTTTGTTTCAGTTTGTGTATTAACTTGTTTGTCGAATCATAACTCAACACAGGTATAAAATGAATATCAAATCGGAGGCATCTGCAGTTCTGTCTGCTCTCCTCAATGCTGTCATCTCTATGTGATGAGAGTCTTCACATCTTTGGCTATTTTGGTTTTTTTTTTTTTTTAAGATTTATTTTTTATTATTTTTTCATTGGAAAGGCGGATATACAGAGAGGAGGAGAGACAGAGAGGAAGATCTTCCGTCCGATGATTCACTCCCCAAGTGAGCACAACGGGCCGATACTATGCCGATCCAAAGCCAGGAGCCTCTTCCGGGTCTCCCACACGGGTGCAGGTTCCCAAAGCTTTGGGCCGTCCTCAACTGCTTTCCCGGGCCACAGGCAGGGAGCTGGAAGGGAAGCGGGGCTGCCGGGACTAGAACCGGCGCCCATATGGGATCCCGGGCGTGCAAGGCGAGGACCTTTAACCACTTGCGCCACCGCGCCGGGCCCGTCTTTGGCTATTTTGTAATGTATAATTAACTACGGCAGGCACGGCAGCCTTAGAGAACATTAGGACTACTTCTCACCTGTGGTTTTTAAAAAAGATTTATTTTTATTGCAAAGTCAGATCTACGAAGAAGAGGAGAGACAGAGAGGAACATCTTCTATCCAATGATTCACTCCCCAAATGGCCGCAACAGTCAGAGATGAGCCAATCTGAAGCCAGGAGCCTCTTCCGGGTCTCCCACGCAGGTGCAGGGTCCCAAGGCTTTGAGCCGTCCTGGACTGCATTCCCAGGCCACAAGCAGGGGGCTGGGTGGGAAGTGAAACACCTGAGACACAAACCAGCATCCATATTAGTATCCCGGCATGTGAAAGGTGAGGACTGGCCAGTAGGCTACTGTGCCCTGCCCTTGTAACTGTGTTTTGATACCTGTTATCCATCCTTTTACCAGCATCCCTATGTCTTCCCTTCCCAACTTCTAGAAATTTATGTTCTCTCCATTTCTGAAAGATCCACATTTTTAGCCTCCACCAATGAGGGACAATATGTCATCTTTCTGCGCCTGGCTTATTTCACTTAGTGTAACATTCTGCAGTTGCTACAAATGACCTTTCAATCTTTTTATGGCTTAATATTGTTCTATTACTTTTTCACACCACTTTTTAAAATCTACTCATCTGTCAAGAGACATTTCAGTTGATGACATATCTAAGCTACCCACCAAAAAACTGGAGGCCAAAACATACTATAGAGCTATAATAACCAGAAGAGCACGCTGTTGGCATCAAAACATACAGAAAATTAAACAAATTAGAAAATCTGGAAATTAATCCAGATATGTAAAGCAAGTGACTTTCCATAAAAGTACCAAGAATATGCATTAGAAAAAGGACAGTTTTTTCAATCAACAATTCTAGTAAATTGAATATTTAAAGACAAAAGATAATACATACAAAAAAATCAACTCAAAATAGATCAAGAAAAACCACATTATTTATTTGAAAGGCAATGCCACAGAAAGCGAGACAGAGAGAGATCCATTGGTTCACTCCCCAAATGGCTGCCAGAAGCAGAAAGCCCACACACTTGAGAGATCATCCACCACCTTCTCCAACATGGTATCAAGGAGGTAGTTCATTAAGGCAACAGCCAGGACTTGAACTCATGCTCTGAAATGGGATACTGGCATCACAAGGGGTGAGTTAATCCACACCCCCTGCATCCATCTGTAGTGTATCTTCCACTTGCTGGTTTACTTCTAAGAGGGGCTGCACCAGTCAGGGCTGAACCAGGCTGAAGACAAGAGTCAGGAACTGATCCCAAACTCCTAAGTCAATGGCAAAGGCCCAACTACCCAAGTCAGCTGCTGCTGCTTTCCAGATGTCTTCCCTGCTTCTCTCTTAATTGTTATCTAGATGCTCTCCAGAAAAAAAAAAAAAAAAAGTCCCCATCAACCAATGACGTAAAGCCTTAGGCAATGCCAGCCCTCTGCTGCAAGACTCTGTGTCTCTAAGAACTATGCGTGATATGGAACATCACCTCAGAGGCCATTGCTTCTTGCACTCCCAAACCTCTGGAGAAGCTTTGAACGTAGAACTCATTTCTGACAAGGCTCCTCTTCCTCACCCAGTGACAAGCAGGAAAGGAAACGGGCACTTGGTGCAGTGGTGACAATGCCATTTGAGGCGAGGTCCTGCATCGAATGTCATGGTGCCTAGTTCAAGTCCCGGTTCCACTCCGGATTCCAGCTTCCTGATGGCCTGCACCCTGGGAGGCGGCAGGTGATGGATCAGGCGTTGGATCCTTGCCGCCCGCACAGGAGGCCGAGAGCAAGTTCCAGTATCCCGCACTTCAGGGAGTGAATCAGCAGGTGGGATCATTCTCTCTCTCTCTCTCTCTCCTTGTTTCTCTCTCCCCTCCTTCCCTTCCCTCTCCTTCTACCCTCTTCTGTTTCTTTCAAATAAAATGAAAACCTTTTTCAAAAACAAATTTTAATGAAGATTTATTTATTATGGAAAAGGCAGAACCACAGAGAGGTGAGAGGGAAAGATCTCTGTCCACTGGTTTACTCCCCAAATGGCCACAATGACCGGAGCTGAGCCAATCCAAAGCCAGGAGCCAGAAGCATGGGTGCAAGGCCCCAGGCCTTTGGATCATGCTCCATTGTCCTCCGAGGCCATAAGCAGGGAGCTGGATGGAAAGTGGAGCAGCCAGGACATGAAGTGACATCTATGTGAGATACCAGCGGCCGAAGGCGGAAGATTGGCCTGTTACTCTTACCTTGAATTCTGTCACTTGCCATTGCTCAAGCTAACAACTTTTGCCAGAAATGAATGTCTCTTAACTGATATCCCAGAACACACAGCATCTGCCTTCTGGTTGCTTCTCTGCATCTGAGGCAAAGAACCTTTTCAAAATACAAGTGGACATTTAAGCCGTCCTTTAACTCCTAATGGCTTCCCAGTGCTTTTTTTTTTTTAATTACTTATTTATGTATTTATTGGAAAGTCATATTTACAGAAAAGAGAAACAGAAAGATTTTATCCCACAGCATACAAGACAAGGACTTTAGCCACTAGGCTACTGCGCTGGGCCCAGGAGCTTCTTCTGGGTCTCCCACACAGCAGGATCCAAAGGCTTTGGGCCATCCTCTACTGCCTTCCTGAACCCAGAAGCTGGGAGGAAAGCAGTCACCTTCCCCCACGCTAGGTGGTGCTGTGCCCCTAAGGGTGTCCAGTGTGGCTGAAGCTGAGAGACCATGAGCAGCTGGAGGCCAGGTAGGAAGCTACCCCTGTAGCTGGAGGGACACTGCTGTGATGGGAATAGAATAGTGCTCCCCAACTTGTGCAGACTCTAAACCCCCACATCTCTTGTTAACAGTTTATTACTGTTATTGTGGATGGATTAGGGCGACCACCTGCTCCAAGCATGGTGCCTGATGGGAGATCTTCACCTCACTGGGGGCATGCCCCGGGAGGGCAGTTCTCACATGTACACTGTCCCTCTCTGCTCCTTTGTCCATCACTCACTTTTGGTTGCTGCCAGCCATAATATCTAGCAGGTGCCAAGTTCATACAGCCACTCCATCTTGGACTATATCCCTCTGGTCACATGATGAGAAGTTGATCCGCCCTGCCACGGCCCGGAGCCAGGGGGCTGGCTCACCCTTGTCCCCTGCCTTCTGCTGCTTTCTAGTGTTTTTTATGGGCAAAAAGTCAACTGGCCAGAAGTGGGAAATACAAAGGGTCTCCAAGATATTTACAGATAAAGCATATCAGAGAAAAACCCTCTGGATTTACAGTCTTTTGGTACTAAAATCAGCTTAGACGTTCATTCCTTTTTTCCATGAACCTTCTCAGATCCCCTAGTGTGGTGTGCAGATGTCATCCAAGTTGCACTGTGGGGAGGACTGAGGAGGGAGCATACGGCTGAGGGGCACCCACAGGCAGCCCCCCAGAGACTTGGGGGCCTATCCCCTGGGCCACCCGCTCCCTGCCCTGCAGAACCTCTGAGAAACCCACCCTTCTGCCAAGCCCTTCATACTTCAAGCCATTCCCAAGCCTTTCAACAAGACTGACATCACCCAACACACTGAGGGCAAGAGTCTGGCGATGTGGCTGAAGCACTTCAGCCCAGCCCTGACGGATTAATCTGAACGTTTTGTCTTTTTGTTGGATTTTTGGATGCTCCAAAACGTGCTAATTAAAGAAGTACATAAAGATGGCCTTTTTTGTAGAAAGGAAGTTATCCAGGACAGTGTGGGGAGACGGGTGTGAATTTTTCCGTGGATGGTGAGAACTGGAAACAGTCCTTGGCCCCTGGGAAGGCATGATGAAGGCAACAGTGGCAGCCTCATGCCTAGACCTTAGGCTTCATATCAGACTCTGGTATGTCCTCCAGGTCCTCTCTGTAGTTGGTACCAACCTTGTTCCCCTTAAGGAGACATCAAATTCCAGGGGTTGAGAGCCTATGTCCTACGAGTGTCCCCTCCCTAAGATGTGGCTGGCTCTCTCCTGTCCCCACACCCACCTTGCTGTGTGGGAATCCATTCTGGCTGCACTCCTAGAATTTTGTTCCTAGCCATGGATGAAATTTGGTTCCCTTTTAGCAGCAACCAGATCCACCTCCCACACACCCTAGTAGGGGGACTTAGTGGCAAGTCTGTACACTGAGGGGAGGGGACACAAGACTCCCAGACAGCTCAAGCCTTCTGGGTTTCCCAACTCCTTCAAAAGATCCAATTTGATCACCTGGCTGACTTGGGACTTCTCGGACTTTTCCACTTAAAAATTTTGTTTTTCAACATGATTCCACACTGTAAGCTTTGGAAAGAATCCACCACCTACAAGGGCCCATATTTAAGGAGTGGGGAGTTCTAATCCGCTTCCTACCGGATGATGTACATAAGTCACTGGGAACACTTCTTCAAGAGAGATCTGTCTCTGCTCTTTCTCTGTAGTTCTGTATTCAGTTACAGCAGCATGGATTCATGGACACGTTTGCTGCCCGAGGACAGTAATTTTGTTTCTTTGCAGGATATCCTAAGTGCTTATTTTCCTATATGTCAATAATAAAACTATTTAAGAACACAGATTCCTTCCTGCTAAATACATATGAAATACATACTCATGCATATATATTTGCATCACACATTTGAGTTATATAATAAGCTTATATGAAGGTACTTCAAAAACTTTAAGATATTAAAAAGATGTTCACTTTGTTACAAAAATTTACAAACTCCATACAAAAAAAAGCGCATGAAACATGCATTATGTAAAAACAGTGCATTTCAAAACTTCTGCACCTAGATAAATGTGCCTTTCATTCCACCCTCCAACAAACTTTTTGAAGAATACTTGTATAACACAGATATGACACGTCTGTCACGGATTGAACAGCAGGTTTTCATATAGCTGATTTATTTTGCATTCCACAATGATTTGAGAAGACTTACAGACCTAGTGAGGGAGCATTCATATTCAAAAGAGTTGAAAAGTAAGAGCTTGCAAAGGCAAGTGAGGAAAGCGGTGAAGGCGCCTCTGAGCTCTGCGGCTGAGCCTGGCACGGGCTGTCCTTCCGCACACCAGGAGCACCTGTCACCACAAGCTGCTTCCTGAAGGCTTGTACTTCAGCAGACCTGACTTTTCTCCCAAGAAATCTTGGATTTCCTTCTCTCTTTTATTAGCAGTTCTTTAGAAGACTGGGTTACATTTGGAAACTCTTGTCTTAGTCTTTACTTTTATGATTGACCTGTTAATAACCTTCATTATTATGCATACATTCAAATTTTAAAAATAGACATTTGGGAAATGCATCAAAGCACAGGTTAAATTCCTCACATGACAATGTCCACGTGTTGTCACCAGGGGGCTTCACAGGCGTGGATTAGCTTGACATGACACGTGGTTTGCAGGCTCTAAGATCTGATTTTGTCATTGCCCCAAGAATGGGTCCCTTTAACTCACAACACTGACACTTAACACCAAATTGCTAATGTACAGACCATGAGAAACAATTATCAGAAAACCCAGATACTTGGGTACTTAGACATTATGCTGGGTGATTTAAAAACCTGTCTGATGAGTAAGCTTAGGCTAGTTGTTAAATGTCAGATCAGAGGCCCTCATTGCACAGCAGGGTATCTGGGTTCAACGGCCCACTCTGGCTCTGACTAGAGGCTCCCGCTAATGCAGGCCCTGGCAAGCAGCAGCAGAGCCCTGCCACACACACAGACCTGGGTTAAGCACCAGGCTCCCGGCTCCAGCTCCAGTCTGGGCCCAATTCCAGGTCATCGTAAGCATCTGGAGAGTCAGTCAGTGAAGGGCAGCTTGATTTCTCTCTCAATTTTCTTTAAAAAAAAAATAATCTTAAGGAATTTGTATAAAATAATAACTAGTGTATGAAATTGTCTGGAAGCAATGAAATCACCCAATTTTTCTTAAATCTTGATCTTTCCCACCCTGATCAACCATGTAATCATCATTTTAAAGATTAATTAATTCATTAAAAAAATGTCTGGAATGTCAAAGAAACCCAACAAACTGATCATAGATTTTCTCACCACACATTTGTGCCCTATTTTCTTTCAACCCACATTTCTTTTTTTCCATATTTTTGTGAATAGCATATCATTAGTTACAGCTTGAATCCATCTTTTAAAAATATTTTTATTTATTGCATTAATTTCAATCTTTGTGTCCACTTGATTTACTCTTTTTTGCTCTACAAAACAGTTCTCACTGCTTCTGTCTTTTGCATTGGTACAGTTTGTCATACTCTTTAGTAGTTATCTTAAACATTCTTAAAATTTGTTTTATGTGATTATCATAATGACAAACAAAATACACTCTTATCAGCAACTTAATGCAGTCTCTTTATTATTTTTATTTAAAGGCAGACTTTACAAAAAGAGATCAGAGAGACAGAGGGTCTTTCAGCTGCCGCAACAGCCAGAGCTGAGCTGATTTGAACCCGGGGTCCAGGACTCCTACACAGGTGCAGGGTCCCAAGGACTAGTGCCATCCTCCAGTGCTTTCCCAGCTCATATGCAGAAGGCTAGATGGGAAGTAAAGCAGCTGGGACACAAACCAGTGCCCATATGAGATCCTGACACCACAGGCAGAGGATTAGCATACTATGGCACCATGTTGGCAACAGCTGAATGCATTTTCTTTCCTTATATATTATGTCATATTTGGAAGTTATACTTTAATTCATTAATTATTTTGTTTTGCTTTATACAACTATATTTACATTGCTATTTTACATATTTGAATAGCCTCACTGTGAGAGAGAACAGATTCTGACAGTTAAGAGCTAGTCTGGAACTCATGGTTATGCCACTGTTTGCTGAAGGTTAAAGATTTTCAACTAAGCTATCAGACAAGGTCACTCTGTGATCCTAACAGACACTGTACTTGCGCCTGACCACAGACAAAAAGAACACTTGCAAGCCAGAAAAATGGCTACAATCTCCCTCTTGTGGTTGACATGAGTAACTTCAACTTCTTGATCATTGCAGTTACCTTTCCCCAGCCTCCCCAACACACACACACACACACACACACACACACACACACACACACACACACACACACACACACACACACTTACCAACAACACTCAAGTTAGAAGAAAACTGTGGATCCCATGAGCCCCGTCAAAATCACCGACCAGGGATGACTGTGCAAGCCCCATTCACATCTTCTTACTAAGCACTTACAGTCCCCAGTGCTGTGCAAGTCTCTCACTGCAGCTTCAACCAAATGTTGACAACACTTGTGGCCTGGTGGCTTTCACCTGATGACACTAAGAAACGACGGGCACCAACAAACATTGGCTGCCAAATTTTCTCCCACCACCTCCCCAATCTTAACCTTGAATGATCTGAGCATTGTCTTTAATTCTGCCACCTCACTCACTCCTTCAACCTTTTCTCAAAAACCTGCTGGAACTTTCTGACCCTCCCATATCCATGGCAGCACAGCTGTGTAATGAACCTGTGCATTAAAACCCCTCTTTCTCAACATCTTCACCTTTAGGAATTTTGTGCCGTGGGAAAGCCTGAAGCCGTCGGATCCTCAGTGTTTTTGATTTTTCTTACCATGACTTTAGCAGTTGCATTTCAAAGGTATTCTAAACCATTTCAGTGCACCTGTAGTACCTCTGCCTAAACTATGGTGCATTCTTCCCATGCGCAGACTTGATGTCTGCCTGTTCATCTGCCTTCTAAGTGTGGTACCCAAGGTCAATTCCCCTTGGCTCAATCACTATTTAGTCTTGTATGAGTATCTGGGTCTGGCTGTCATGATTTAGCTTCCCATGTAGTTTATCTTCACATATTCAACTCTTTCTCAACAAGGCAAATACAATGTTCTCGGATATCATGTGGCCATTACCTGCAGGAGGCTTGATGCTCATAGGCAAGAAAACTGCTAAGTTTTGCCTCCATGTGCTCCGATCACTATTCCACTCACATGCTACAGGCTTTTCTGGACGTGTTACTGTTTCTTAATGAAATAAAAGCATCCGCACCTAGGGTTGGGAAACCCTCAATCACACATCCACTTCAGTGCTGGCATTTCTGGCAGCCAATGGGTGAATGTGCTTTTTCCTGGAATTCAGGCACTGTTGGATCCTTCGGACAATGGGGTCATACGAGTCCAGGAAATAAAGACTTCAAAATGTGGCAACGGCCTTCAGAAAAGAGGACTGGCACAAGCAATTATGCAGTTAGCTGCACTCATGTCTCCTCTTGGACCATCCTGCAAAGTACCATTGGACTCCGCTGGCTTCTGCCAATTCTGATGGTACTGCTAGATTCAAACTGGTATGGCTCTTCTTACTAGAGTTGGGTTGGTTCTATTATTGTTGGATTGCAAGTGGAGCAGCTGAGACTCACCACAAACACCAGTTTAACCCACCATGTCATAATGCCAGCTCGCCCTCCTTGTTTCCTGATTAACCCCGTCTTCCACTGCCAGCATCCTTCCCCTACAGTACATCCCATCACCTAAAAATAAATGCAAACAACCCAAAAAGACTGCATTATATCACAACTAGAAGATGCAGAATGGATAAACTCATTTCTTCTACTACTAGTTGTTGAAGTCGCATTCTTACTTCTGCAATATCCTTCCGTAACATACAAGGTGAAAGTTTATTTTTGCTCCCTGTCCCAATTCATTTCCCTTTCCAAACAGCACATGGAATTCTACCCCTGCCATGACTGTCGTCTAAAGACTCTGTTGACTTTCTCTTTACCACCAACTGCAAGGGCATCCTGGGACTTCTGGCAAGCACATGCTGCTCTTTTACTTCATCCTCCCTGGGTGGGTAGAGGAGGGTCCAGGACGGAATCACTGTGTCCTGTCATGAACATTTCAAGGGGTTCTGTCCCATCGACACTGCGCTCAGTCTGCACTGACACTCAGCTAGGGCTGCAGCCATGTCAGGCAGAACCTCTCTGTTGCCTGTCACTTGAAGTTATGTTTCCATTACACATATATGCTAAGTTTGTGATTAATACAATATGTAGGTAAAACTCCCATACTTCAGCAAGTTTACTCTGAAGTGACAACTGTTCAGTACAGACACACACAGTATAGCTGTTTCAACCTAGCAATCATTCGCTGAACAGCATGTTCAAGATCTGTGCCTTTTACCATATAAATGAACAAATCATACCATCGTGATATATATATTTATATATATCATACATATATATGCAAGATATATATGAGTGATATATATGTATTTGTATGTATGTGTACGTGTGTGTGTGTGACCATTAGAACCTCAGACTCGGCTGCAGACTAAAGGTCCTCTGAAGTTCCTCATACCCAGGGGACACTTAACAAATATGAAGGTAGCCAAAGGCTTCCTGGAAAACATGATTTTAAAAAATAAGTTTGTTTTTGTGTAAAAAAAAAAATGAAACCCATGCATAATTTTTGTCATAACATGCATTTTCCATGAACTTTGTGAAGACTTCGCACACTAAGTATGTAAACCTTGGGGTTTGCTATTGCAACTTGAAAGAGACACCTGATTCTTACTCCCAGGGCACTGAGAACCACAGGCATGCAAGATGCATGAGCCTAAGTTCCCAAATACGATTCTGAAAGAAAGAATGGAAGCGAACAGGTTTGCCTGGAAATGAATGAGACTTAATTTGATCTGCTGGCAAGACAACAAGCAAGAAAACATGTGAAAGAGAAAAGAGATCCCATAAAACACTGCAGAGAATCTCCATATTTGTCTTAAGGAACAAAACACATTGTGCGTTATGCTCACACTACAGCATTTTATTAGCAGGCTTTACAACTTAAATAATACCTTGGATGCCAGAAAAACAACTTCCACTAAATCCAAATTAAGCTTTCAAGAGTTTACTTGTCGGAGAGACATATGTATGCTCAACACAAAATGTAATCTATTTAACTTTCAGCAAATCTTAGAGTTAACTAAAAATGGGCTGAGGTCAAATGTCAATGACCTCAAAATTCTAGTTAAATTACTTTTCTTTAAAATCTGTGCAGTGCATTTGGATGAAAAGAAAAACCGCAACTATTTTGCAGTGTGGTTGAAGAAGGGGACATTTCATGATCATTCAATATCTTCTAATACTGTTTCTGATACTTGGCATAAATCAATCAGCAAAATCAATCCATTCACTAACATTTTGAGGGGAAAGCTGGTGTTTTAAATGAAAGTACAACATTGGCCTTTCTTTGCTAGGGGGCGAACTTGGCAACTTTTGTGGGAATGATTATTAAAATACTCCTTTGCAGATAATTTTTCCCTTCATTAAAATATCAACTTCTCAGTTGCACATTGCTCCTTTACATAAATAACTGGATTCTTGAAAATCGGAGATTAGTTATTTCATTGCATTTGGAAATGTCGCAGAAATTCTGACCCATCATTCTTTTATCTGTAAAAGAAAAAAAAATCCATTACATTTAAATCATGTGTATTATCAGAACAACAAAAAAGGGGAGAATGACAGTGACGTAATCTTTCAGAGAAAACATTCTGCCTTTCCCTCCCATCCCAGGCTCCCTCCTTTTGAGCTTTACACAAGCACGAACAGGCGGCTGAGCTCCAAGATGGCTTGCCCTGTCCCCAGCAGACATGCCTCCCACACAAGCCCTCATGAGGGGGGACAGGATGCACAGGCTTGGTGCTTTACAGCCTTCAGAATGAAGATTTCACATGATCACTGGTGCTACTGAAATTTGATTCAACTTAACTTTTGTGTTCAAAGTATATCTTCAATAAAATAAACCAAGTCATTTCATGCAGAAAATAACTAGAAAGCCATGAAGTCCTCTCTCAAACCTAGCATTCATAAGATTCAAGTTAACTATGGTAGAGTGGAATTTAAAATCACTAAAATTCTCTAGTTAATTTTTGGCTACTTTCACAAAATTCAATTCAATTTTCCATCATATAGTATGCAGGTTTCAGAAACACCACTAATCTGTTGACCACTAGTCAATGAATGCAAATCTCATCAGAGCTTTTCTATTAAGCCAAGTTGTTCTGCCCAGGTCATCTGACTTGGGAAGTCTCTCCTCTAGTAACTTGGACTACATGTGCACAGACTGGTTTTTCAACAGATTTCCTTCAGCTTACACATAGAGCAGGCTCACTGGGGGAGAAGGAGGGCAGGGCTCACTATGGGGATGTCTATGATCAAACATATTCTTGCCTTCTTTTAATCTGTTTAACAAATTTTAATTTCTGTCTTCCCTTAGGCCCTTTCAAAACCATGCTTCAGGGCCCGGCGCAGTGGCATAGCGGCTAAAGTCCTCGCCTTGAACGCCCCGGGATCCCAAATGGGCGCCAGTTCTAATCTTGGCAGCTCCACTTCCCATCCAGCTCCCTGCCTGTGGCCTGGGAAAGCAGTAGAGGATGGCCCAAAGCTTTGGGACCCTGCACCCGTGTGGGATACCCAGAAGAAGTTCCTGGATCCTGGCTTTGGATCGGCACAGCACGGGCCGTTGAGGTCACTTGGGGAGTAAATCATCGGATGGAAGATCTTCCTCTCTGTCTCTCCTTCTCTCTGTATATCTGACTTTGCAATAAAAATAAATAAATCTTTAAAAAACAAAACAAAACCATCCTTCAAAGTAAAGAAAAGAGACACCATAACCATGGATGTAAAATCCAGCCACTTTAAATACCTCCGTGACGACTCCAGCAGCTATTGTGGAACCACTGTAGCGTAGCATAAACCTGCCCAGCTCTTTAAAGTCCTTGTACAGCTCAAGGGCTATTGGTCTTTGTGTCTGTAGTTCTACCAATGCATTCTGACCTTTAGTCAAAAACCTATTAAGAAGGGGGAAAAAGGAACAAACAGATAACAGTAAAACTAATAACAAGAACCTTAAAAAACATAGACATTTCAAACATAATGCACGCATGCACACACACACCCCTTCCAGATGCAACTCTGTTAAGTGTCCTGATCAAATCTGCCCCGTTTGTTGCCAAGAAATTGAGTTCAATCATTTAATAAAGGAATAACTAGGGTTAAATTCTACAAGATATTAATATAATGTTCTATCTTTTCTATTAGATTCTTTCTTAAAGATTTCTAATCTGTTGTTCCCCCTCCCTCCATACACACTCCTTCTCATACAACAGAGATTTAGGACAAAAGTCACTTGAGAGGCTTTCACACCACATAACCCTGACAGGAAATGAAAGGGGGTTGAGGCATGAACCAGATTATAAAAAGTTCCAAAGAGATAACTACACAAAAACCCACCAAATCCTAGACCCCACTCCTACTTTCCTTTGGAAAGAGGTAGATTCCAAAAACACATAGTTTAAAGATGCTCTCCAATTTAACTCTGATATGCCACGGAAGGATGGAGGATAGAAATCATAAATTCTGCTGAAAATAATTTCAGGGACAATTAAATTTCTTAAAAAATCGAAGTCTTCAAATATATATTCACAACTTTTACTAATTTTATTTTCGAGAAAGTTCAATTCCATTTTGCATGAAGTAAACGAGAGTTTATGATGTGTCTGAACTGAAATGAAGGTGAGCAGCCAACTGGTGCTGGTGTGAAATAAGGAAAGAGGACAAGGCTCACAGTGAGGTGACAGGGAAAACCAACATGAAAAACATGTGAGGCCCTAGCATTATTAAGCTAGGACTCTGTAGCAGGAGCAGAGATGAGGGAATTCAAGATCAGATACAATGAGCCAGCTTCAGACTGAAAGCTCTGCAAATCAACTGCCTGGGTCAAATAACTCGCCTCCTGCATGGGAATATGGTTTATGCAAACAACTGATCGGGTTTGAGTCCTGCCTTGGCCACATGTACCAGCTGGTCGTTGCTTCATACGGGATGCTGAGAATATAACTCATGTGAAAACATCCTGTCTACAAAATAGTGGTCCCTCCAGAAACGTTAGTCATAAAGTGATAGCAGATCTCTCAGAACATCGTGGCAAACACTCGTGTAAGCAGCTAAAGACTCGGGTTAAAAATAAAGAGCTATCTCTGAATCAAAGGCAACAAGGCCCTTTCCTCCCAAGGAGAGGCAGGGTGGGGTCACCGCAGGCTCCCAGCAGTGTGCAGGTCCTCCCTCCACATGCAGCCCACCCTCTAACACACCAGTTGCCTCTGGCCCCCTGTGCAGGTGCAGAGTATGAGGAACACCCAAGGACTATGAAAATGGGGATTTTGGGTGGGATTCCCCCTGGGGTTGAAGCTGAGAAAAACCCCAAAGCTGAAGCAGCCAAGCCAAACTACAACTAGCTTTTAGGTGAATTAGGGTAAGAAATCTGTATGTTGTAACAGTGACCTCTTCTTCTTTTGTTTTTATTTATACTGCTTAATTACCTAGCACTTCCTTGCAAAAGGGCTGACATTCTTGCACAGGTAAACTGCTCATTTCTGGGTGTGGACATGAAGTGATAATCACAGGGACCCGTGGGCTGGAGATCCCCATGACTTGAGGCTCCAGGTGGATTTAGAGCAGAAGAAAAAGATTTTCCACGTGGAAAAAACAAGTAGTGCTAAAGACTGTCTCCTTAGCATAGGGAAGGATCTCATTAAAGATCCACAGGGCTGGAAACAACTGACCCAGCAATTGCAATTGCTGATTGGGGCGACAGACTGTGCTGGACCCTGTACTGGCAGGTACACACAAGAATCAGGTCTGGGATCATCTCAGATGAAGTTTCTTTGGGGATCCCTCTAACTGACATGCTAATCTCTGAACCCCAACCATGAAGTAAATTGCAGGTTGCATGGTCTGACCATGGAGTGTATGTGTCAAAGCTGAGCCTCCTCAGAAGCTCATATGAGCAGCAGACAGTATTCCAGGTATACATGGAGGATATGGCAGTCCATCAGAACCTGCAGAGGACACTCAGTATCATAAAAGAGGACAGAACAAATCGATCATCTACCCCAGCCATGTGCTGGCAGTGAAAATCTGGGCAAACAAAGACTCTACGGTGAACCATGTCAGCCAATGGATTCTGGAGAAATGTCATTGTGCTTGGAATGGCGAAATTGGCAGTAATTCAGAACTGCTGAATTATCAAAACTTCTTGAGCAGTGCTCTGGGAGCATGCCCGACGTTGGGGCCCTGGGATAGGTGGGTGGGGCTTCTCCCTTTATCTCTCTCCACCTCCAGCCACAGATACAGGAAAAAAAAAAGAGAGAATGTGGAAACAATGGTTTTACCCACTTTCCTATAGTCCTTGATCCTTTGTGCCCTAATCAACTATGTAAAGATTACCAAAACAAAATAATTTTAAAAAAAGAGATGACAAATTAGGAAAAGCATGTACCTAATATTTGGAACCAGTGGTTAGACATAATTCAAACTCATAATTACAACTTAGGAATGGTATTTGAAATGCCCTTATTTTTGCATCAAATTTTCATATATACAGAAATGATATACAAAATTTACTATTTACATATATAATTTAAATATTTAACTTGCTAACTTAAATTCACATCTTCTAGCACAGACACAACAGAAATAATATAAAGTTGTTACACATAAACACAAGCTTAATTATTTAAAATTTCCTTTAATCTAATGCTTGGAAAACAATTTCTGAAATAACAAAAAATAGATTTCTTATGCCACCAACACTGTACAAATGAATTAGCGTGAATGGATTTGCTTAAATTGCTCTTATTATTTTAGCACTCAAACACTCACTTGGGCTTTTTCTTTGTGACTTCACCGGTGCTTTTGCTCAGGACGCTGATCAAGCGTTTAATCACAGCAGGTTCGCTGACAGTTTGGTAGTGTAACAGCACCTAAGACAAAACCGTCCCGGTAAGCACAGGTCACCACAGCACCGCCAGTCTTTGGTTTGGAACTTCCACTAATCTCATTCAGCCCAGGGCTCTGCCTGCAGACTCTCGGGAGCTCCCACTGCTTCCCTGAGCCCCACGACTCTAACAGGTGGCTGCTTAACTTACACAAGGGGAAGGTCAGCTGCAGCAGTGCGCGTTGCCACCTCACCGAGCACTGTGCAAATGAGAGCTGTTGTAGATTCAGAGAATTTGTCTTTTGATACATTTAAGTTGTCAATGTGATCCTGAGACATGGGACAATGGCAGTGCTATGTGTGTGTGTGTGTGTGTGTGTGTGTGTGTAAGGCAAGATTTATTTTTTTTAAAGATTTATTTTTATTATTTTTTTTATTGGGAAGGCGGATATACAGAGAGGAGAGACAGAGAGGAAGATCTTCTGTCCGATGATTCACTCCCCAAGTGAGCACAACGGCCGATGCTATGCCGATCCAAAGCCAGGAGCCTCTTCCGGGTCTCCCACGTGGGTGCAGGGTCCCAAAGCTTTGGGCCGTCCTCGACTGCTTTCCCGGGCCACAGGCGGGGAGCTGGAAGGGAAGCGGGGCAGCCGGGATAGAACCGGTGCCCATATGGGATCCTGGGCGTGCAAGGCGAGGACCTTAACCACTGTGCCACCGGGCCGGGCCCAAGGCAAGATTTATTTAAGAAAGAAAGAGGGCTCCTGCTGTAGTGACAGGAGGGGACTCCAAGGTAAAAAAAAGACCCAAGGAAATCTAAGAGAGAGAGATCTCCTGCCATGCGGCAGGACGGGGAAAGCCAGGAGCATTCGCCCCTCTTCCACATCATACTGGAAATTCTAGCTATTGGTAATAAAATGTGAAACACAAATAAAAGGAATAACATAAAAAAAAGAGAATTGGCATTTAGAACAACTGTAGTTGTTATAATTACAGTAATTACAGTAGTAGAGGATGTGAGATTGAATCCCAATTGCACAGGCATTTACAGCATAGTGATGGGAATTCAACACGATGCGACAAACTGCCACTGCAGATGTTCAACAAATGTGAACTGTTTCATGTCAAAAAATCACACACAGGCAAGTTTTTAACTCCGATAGTATTTCAAAACAGAATATTTATCATTATTCACTTCTAAGTTTCAGTGGTATGTTTACTGCTCTTTTAGGTGTCTCATATGTAGGATAATAAGATAACAGGTTAAGGCATTTATTCTAAATAGTCTAACAAAATTTTATTTAAATGGAAGACAATCTGCATTCAAATCACTTCTATTTGGGAGAAGTAATCCAGCAATACTCTCCTCCCCAAATGCCCAGCAGAGCATGGAACATGGAAAATCTGATGTTATTTAAAAGGGGTACCTGACACATGGTAAACACGCCATTAATCGCTGACCTTACATATTAGGGATTACTGTCCCTGGTTTGCATATAAAGAAAACTAGTATTAAAAAGGTAAGTAATTTATTGTGAACAAGATACTATGTGTCACAGCTATATTTTACACGAGCCCTTCCCACATCAGTTTATCATGGGACTACAGAAATTCCAGAGAGAAGTTTTCATCTTATAAAAAAGGAAGCTAAGATTTATACAGGTTCTAATCCAAGGCAGAACATAGTGACCCTTTTCATTCAATTAACAAGCTTTAAGTGTGTAATATGCCTAGAGTGTAGACACAGTGGAAATACAAAATCTCCTAGAAGTAGTACAGATACCAATGTTCAATTGGTTTGTAAATGCCATACTGCACTGTTTGTAGAATCACTGACATTTCTACTCTGGAATATCCTGTCCAGTTTCCAGATTCAAAAACCTGAAATGGAAGGAGGACCCTGCACGCACCATGGGAACTTTGCAAACACCAGGTCATTAAAAAGAAAAAGACAGGATGACGCCTTATTACTCCCAACAGGCAAGTTGGTTTTCCTTTTTCAATGACATTAAAAGACCAGAAAATCTAAAGATCTCAAAAGAATCAGTAAGTGACCCTTAAGGAGGGGGATGCCACAAAGCATGGTGAAGTAGTGAGAAGTACTCCTGTGCATTCAGTGGATTGCTCTCTTGGAAACAGTACCACTATAAGTTACATGCAACTCTTCATACCTAACAAGCATCTTTTCCGTAACAAACAGGTACAGGTGACAGGTACAGGATTCTCTTTACTAAGCTCATGTGTTACTAAGGGATAGGTCTCCACAGCTTGCCAAATTTGAGTACAGAAAGCATGTAAAACTAAGTTCCTTCTACCCTCTGTGAGTTATATGCGAATTCCAGGTAAGATCTGAAACAAATGGCCAGTGTTGTGACAGAACAAGTTAAGCTGCCGCCTGAGATGCCAGCATTCCATATGCACACTATTTCAAATTTTGGCTGCTCCACCTCCAATCCAGCTCCCCAGTGCTAATGCACTGAGAAAACAGCAGAAGATGGGCCACACCACTCAGGCCCCTGCACCCACAGGGACAGCTGGATGGAGCTTTTATCTGTCGGAGCCTTTTGGGGAGTGAATTGTGGATGGAAGATCTCATTCTGCTTCTCATTCTCTAACTCTGCTTTTCAAATAAATCCTTTTTTTTTTAAACAAAAAGGTAAGTAAAATCAGAGGTTATGGTAAAAAGAAGAGGTTATGGTATTGCTCATCTCCACACCAACTGAAAGGCAGCATCTCAAATAAAATACTTGAACTAATCAGTGAGAAAATCTACATGCGAAAAAGGACATTATTGAATATTATCTATGAACACTTTAATTTCCATTGTATATGCAGGTGCTTGAAAAAGTTTATGGAAAAAATGTAAGTAAAAATGTTGATTCAGGGGTAAAAATACTGCGAAATCCATCCATAGTTTTCTCATAGCACAAGTTTTCCACAAAAACTTTGAAGACTCCTCCACACATGAATTTCAAGATACCTTTGCATCATAATAAACTTTTCTTTTAATTACTTTTTACCATGAAGATTCTGAAATAGATTCTTATAACCAAATCCATCTATAATTCAAAACAATCTGCAACATGGTATTAACAGGAAAAGAAATACTATTATTAAACAAGACTGGGTTTCAGTGCGAATGTGATGGATGGAGAGTCCTGGCTTAAGCACTCAAAAATTCAAAAACTCACTACTTCTCAGTCAGTGATGAATCCTTTCAGGTAATAAATACGGACTAATTGAAGAGCCTTACTGATATCAGGACTGACATTCGTGAGCTGTGGTGCAGGAACACAGATGTGTTTGAGCACATAATGCTGCCAGTTCTCTTTCAGGGCTTTGAAATAATAGAGATGGGGCATTTAGTTTTCTAAAATCTTGACATTTCTGAACTTTGACACATGCTGGCCTACCTGAAGGCTTTCAGATAAGAGTGAGGACATTGTGCTTTGTGTGGTGTTTTGAAAATCAAATTATCTGGTGTTGATAAAGTATAACAAGCTAAAAAGCTTGTCAGGTGGTAAATTATGATTTTCCTTAAACCTTTAGGTAACGCATACTTTCTAAATTACAGAGAAATACATAGTTATCTGATTTTCAACAAACGTGCGATGATCATTCAGTAGGGGACGGATAGCCTTTTAATAAATGGTTCTGGGAAAACTGGATATTGGTGGGTAAAAGAATGATGATGAACTATTAACCTAACACTGCATAAAACATTAAATCAAACCAATTAATGACCTAAATATAAGAATTCAAATCATAAAAGTCTTGAGAGGACAATAGAGGCAAAGGCTTCGGCATACTAGCGATGGCAATGATTACCTGGATACGGCACAAATAGCACAGAAAATGACAACTGAACATCAAAATGTAAAACTTTCATGCGTGAAGAGAATTAAAACGTTAACTCTTAGGTGAGAATATTATCAGATTATGTATATGATAAGGGATTAATACTCAGAACACACATAAAGAACTCCTATACCTCAATGACAATAATCAAATTTTAAAATGAGCAAATTCCTCCAAAAGATATATAAAATGTCCAATGAGTACATGAAACATCATTAATCATTAGAAAAATGCAAGTCAAAACCATCATACAACTTCACTTTACATCCTTTAGTTTAGCTATTATTTAGAAAAAGAAGCAGCCTTCCAGAAAATGCGAGGTAAGTCTTATGAATTAATAAGGAAAGGAAAATGGAAGCCTTGTATACTGCTGGTAAGAATGTAAAATGGTGCAGCTGCTATGGAAGACACTTCAAAAAGTCAAACAGAAGGGTGGTCCTAGTGGCGCAGCAGACAAAACCCTCCAAGTGTGGTGTCAGCATCCCATGTGGGTGCTGGTTCTAGCTTCTGCTGTCCCATTTCCAGTCCAGCTCCCTGCTAATGGCCTGGGAAAGCAGCAGAGGATGGTCAGAGACCTGGGGCTCCTGTGTTGACATGGGAAGATCAGAAGAAGCTCCTGGCTCCCAGCTTTAAAACAGCTCAAGCCTGGCCATTGCAACCATTTGGGGAGTGAACAAGCAGATGGGGAATGCCTCTATCTCTCCTCCTTTCTCTGTAAAAATCTGGTTTTCAAATAAAAATAAATGAATCTTTTTAAAAAAAAATGAAGAGAACATTACATTAAGACAGTTAAAAATGAGATGGGTGTTAATAACCATAAAGACTGCTTCCACAACAGTTGATGACGAAAACAAGTAGGATATTAACCAATAAAAATTAAAAATCAATAAGCCTATGAATTCACGTGAAAAATAAAAATTTTGAAAAAATATAAATTCAATACTTTCTTAAATATCATTAATATTTTATAACTTGATTAAGAATATATGGACACATTTCTGGGCCCGGCGCGGTGGCGCAGTGGTTAAGGTCCTCGCCTTGCACGCCCGGGATCCCATATGGGCGCCAGTTCTAATCCCAGCGGCCCCTCTTCCCATCCAGCTCCCTGCTTGTGGCCTGGGAAAGCAGTCGAGGACGGCCCAAAGCTTTGGGACCCTGCACCCACGTGGGAGACCCGGAAGAGGCTCCTGGCTTTGGATCGGCATAGTATCGGCCCGTTGTGCTCACTTGGGGAGTGAATCATCGGACGGAAGATCTTCCTCTCTGTCTCTCCTCTCTGTATATCTGCCTTTCCAATAAAAATAAAATAAATCTTTAAAAAAAAAAAGAATATATGGACACATTTCTAACATTAGGTCATGAGAGGAGAGCATCACCAGATATACTGTAAAAAAGATTAACACACACAAATTAGGCCAATGACTTCAATAATCTAAATTTAAAAATTCATTGAAGGATACAAACTTTGAAAGCTTACTCAAGAAGAAATATATAACACAATTTGAACTAAAAAAAAGATTAAATAAAAATTTTAAAATATCTAAACTATAAAAAGGGGATGAGTTTTTTACTACATGCTACAGCATGGATAAGACTAGAAAACATTATGCTCAGAGATTAAAACACACACAAAAATGAAGAGTGTATGATTTTACTTTACTGACGTAGAATATATAGAAAACAGAAAGAAAGCTGAATTGTAGTTACCTGGACATGGGGACAAGGGATAATGCAAAGTTATTAATTAACTTGATCACAGGGAACAGATTTTGAGATTAGAATTTCGAAAAAGTTATAGGGATAGTTAGAAGTAATGGCTGCGCAACTTTGGCAAGCAACTGGTTAAAAAAAACTAAACCCAATTAAAATCTAATCAATTTTTCCATATTTCCTCTTAAAAAAAATACAGGCTTCACCATATAAGCTAAGTAAAATTTAAAAGTATGTATGCAGTATAAAGCAATTAGTCCCCATCTTAATTGCTAACAAAGCCTTTTCTTGACTACAAAGCCACTGTTTTTGAAGTTTTTCCCCCAATAGAGTAGCTGATTGACAACATATGACTGGTTTTTTTCTGACACTAATTTCATCCTGGTGTTTGTGAATCAATATATGCAGGTAGAATCTCATAAAGTAATGATGAGATACTTTCAATTCAAGCTTATTTTTAAGAACCTACAGTAGACAGGAAGACAGTATTACTATTCAAAGTAACTGCTGAACTCTTAACCTCTCTACTTCTCCAATGGCAAATATTATTATTGCATGAGTAAAAACACGCAGTAATCAAGCTCTCCGCCGTCTCCGCACAGGACACACTGCTTTCTATGAATGAGCTCCATGCACTCCTTAGCCATGAACAGGCAGAATTACCTGCGGAGCCAACACAGGCTTGATCATGTTTACAATTAAATATTTGAAATTATAACCATGTTTTTGGAGGCATGCTTTTATTTTCTAGTGTAGGCAGGAAACGAATTGAAATTTTTGAAGTACTCAGTTTTTTTTACAAATAATTTCGTACTCTCAAATTTACAGAAATATTTAACTGCAAGTAAGGTATACAATTATCACAGAATTAGGTGTATAACTACAAAGTGAATTTAGATTAACTGAATATATTTATTTCCAATATCTAAAACACTGTAACTTTAAAAAGTTGAAAGATCAATTCTATGTATACAAATGACACTGCTCAATGGTGACCCACAAATCAACATCAGATGCAGGATCTGAATTTGTTGCTCCAGCAAAATTACAATATTCTATATATAAAAGATTCCTAGAACACACTTAAATATCAATATTAATTCATTGGGGTATTAACATATGCACACCAAAATGTAACCTATGAATAACATAATTACAGAACATTTTGATTTTCTGAAATTTCATAAAGTAATCTACTGCTTTTCTAATCACAAAAGCTGCAAATAAGCATATTATACAAAACAAAACCATTAAGACTCAATATAAAAATAGGGAAACCTCAGAACACATTAAAAATATTATTTAGCACTTTCCCCGGACAAATTTTATTGTTATTATCAGTTTGTATCCTATTAATTATGAAACGCCTTCACAATTCCTCTTTGAAAAAGTGTTTAGTCTAAAGAAACAAGATTAAAATGATTTTAAATTCCAATTTTACATTTTTTGAAACAAAAAGATTAACTGAAATGTAATATCGCCACTTATCAAAGGAAATCATTACCTTTTAGGATAAAGATAGCTTAAACTTACAAAAATAAAGCATTCAATAAACATTTGAAACTTACAGGAAATCCTTTAGTGATTGGAATTTCAATGTTAAAGATGAGGATTCGGGCTCTGAAACGCATACAAGCTCTAATGGGTTCTTTGGGGCCACAAAATATGCAGCCAACACTGTAACAACAACAACAAAGTGGAAAAGTAGTTGGTGACAAACTGGTATTACACAGGAATATATCTAAATCAACAAAGTATATCAGAGAATTTACGAATGCTTTGTGGATAAGTCCTGGCTTTAAACCATTAGTCATCTGCAGTTACTTTCTTATGTGACTGCCTTCTTTCAAAGGACATCCTATGTTATGTGTGCTGATTTACATTAACTAGAATTTTAAGTTGGCTTTGCTTATACTCCTTAAAGATTTATTTATTTTTTCTATTAAAAAGTTAGATATACAAAGAGAAGGAGAGACAGAGAGGAAGATCTTCTGTCCAATGATTCAATCCCCAAGAGTCCACAAAAGCCAGAGCTGAGCTGATCCAAGACCAGGAGCCATGGAGGCTCTTCTGGGTCTCCCACAAAGGTGCAGGGTCCCAAGGACTTGAGCCGACTTCAATTGCTTTCCCAGGCCACAAGCAGGTAGCTGGATGGGAAGTGGTGCTGCTGGGATTAGAACCAGTACCCCCATGGGATCCTGGCGGGTGAAAGGTGAGGCCTTTAGCTATTAGGCTACTGTGCCGGGGGGTTTGCTTATACTTCTACGTCTATCTTTGGCCAAATTAGAAAATTGAGCTGACAGACTGCAAAACATGTACCATATCCAAAACAACGGGTGCTTAAATTCATTTTCTTACTCACTTCATTTTGATGATATCCATCCCAACCAAAGTAAGACTAACATGATCTCCTGCTGCAGCCCAATCAACAGGTTCGTCATGCAAAGTGATTCCTGGAAATGAGTAAGAACCAAAGAATACAGTGAAACACCTCAATATTAAACCATAACAATCAAAAAAGCTTGGCTGATTTGTGCTTCATCAGCCACTACTCATCATTTTCAATATGAATGGGCTTGCGAGTGAGAAGTATAACTGAGTATTGAGGAAAACACTTCCTCTCAACCCGACTTTTCTAGAATACCACTTAAACTTCAAGAAGCGACTTGCATTTGCCCATAAGTGGCTGATTACTGATCATTTCAGCAATAAGATTAGACTGCTTGATGAGAATTCTAGATTCCTTAACTCAAACACAATCTCTTCCCAGACAGAGATCTGTATATTGGTAACTGTTTATATGAAAAAGAAAAAAGAATATGCAAATAGTAGCAAGAAAATGTAATTATATGAATTAGGTGAATCCTAGAGCCACTGGAATATTTAACTAGAGGCTATCCTGGAAACAGATCCAGAGAGCAGGTCCCAAGCAGTTACCTCACAGAAAGGCTTTGCAAATTGCTTAATGTTTCCGCATTTTCATCTTCAACAGTCAGTATCATTTTGACAGTCAGTTACAATTTCACTAAGACCTTATTTACTTCGGAGTTAAAACTAAACTACTTTTTAAAAATTTGCTGTCTCAACTTAAGGCTTATTTAGCAAAAGAATTCTACAGATGAATACCTTCTGCACTGCAAGTTTCATTCAGAGGCACAACGAGTAAGTAGCCACCTGTTTGCATATACCCAACTTAATTTTGTCAGTTACACAAAATCTAGATTCTTTTTTGTTATTTTCTTCATTTCTGAGGTAGGTCTGCATGTTAAACTCCCTTCCATTAGAACTCAAGTCTTTTTTTAAAAATAAAAACATATTGAAAAGGCACTTTCATGGTGAGCAAGTGAAATATCTTCCACCTGATGGTTCACCCTCCAAAAGGCTGTGACAGCCAGGGCTGGGCCAGGCTGCAAGGACCAGGGACCTCCGTCCAGGTCGCCCACTGTGCCAGAGGCCCAGGCACTTGGGACATCACCTGCTGCTTTCCCAGGCACAATGGCTGGGAGCTGGATGGGAAGCTACACGGAAGCTGGGATTCAAGCCTGTGCTCAGACACAGGATCGCAGCACTGGAGGGAGAAGAACCACCATCAAAATAATGACTGACATACTTTAATAAATTATAATCATGTCTTTCTGAGTATATCGTATTTCCCTTTAGCATACTCGCAAGGAGTAGGTTCAAAGCTTCAGGGAGTTTCAGGACAAGCTAAATTTTATGAAAACTTTAGTCTGTACTTATCTGAGAACAACTCGCAACAAATATCAAAGAGTTCTTTATTCCAAAATGTTATCAATTATGATATTAAGGAAAGTTGGATAAATATCCATTAATTAAACTTAGATTTTAAATTTAAAGCAATTTATCTAATACCTGATATGGCTACTTAAATATAATAGCAATTATTGTGACTTAGTATTCTTAAAACTTTCACAATTAACAACATAAACTTTTTCAAAGATATTATATGACTTG
Source organism: Ochotona curzoniae (assembly GCF_017591425.1). Classification (NCBI taxonomy): domain Eukaryota; kingdom Metazoa; phylum Chordata; class Mammalia; order Lagomorpha; family Ochotonidae; genus Ochotona; species Ochotona curzoniae. Next base: position 16,132,166 of record NW_024467115.1, read on the forward strand.
TTTCTCCCCCAGAATCTTGTTCCACTATCCTTTCTATGTTACATATCCTAGAAAGCTCTTTTATGATCGGACAGGCATTACAAAAAGAGGCTCTTTATGAGCTTGGTATGTCAACACAGTGAAACAATCATTTGGACATTTCTACTTGTTAGTAGCAGATATCGCTGTTTTTAAGAAACGATCACTTAGAGAGCCACTGGGGCTGTGCACAGGGTTCCGATGGACGTGCTCATGAAGTAACTGGATACTGTAAGCAAAAGCAACAGAACTAGAAACTAACGAGCAAAAACCTCTGGTCAAAGTTAACAGAGGGACTCTCAAGGAGTACGGTGCTTCTGCTTCAGCTTCTAAGATGACTTCTTCAGAAGCCACTAATCAAAATCAAAAAGAGAAGAGGGAGTAAGGATGTGAGATTTACAAAGGAGACCAAATATGATTTTTTTAAAAAAACTGCCCTGCAAAAGATAATCTTTAAAATATCACTTATTTGTTTTTACTGGAAAGGCAGATTTACAGAGAGAAGGAGAAACAAAGATCTTCCAGGCACTGCTTCGCTCTCTTAAGTAATTGCAACAGCTGGAACTGAGTCGATCTGAATCCAGAAGCCAAGAGTTCTTCCAGGTCTCCCACATGGGTACAAGGTTCCAAAGCTTTGGGCAATTCTCCACTGCTTTCCCAGGCCAAAAGCAGGGAGCTGGATGGAAAGTGGAGTAGCCAGAACATGAACCAGAGCCCATGTGGGATCCTGGTGTTTGCAGAGAATTAACCAATTGAACCATTTTGCTGGGCTCCAGATAACAATTTTAGAGGTTATAGCAATAAGACTAGAGGTTAAAGCAATAATTTATATGATTATCACTTTAAAAATATTGCAGCTATTGATTCGTTTAAAAAGAGCAGGGCCCACATTGTAGTACAGTGGGTTAAACTTCCACCAGCAACACTGGCATCCCACACGGGCAGTTCAAGCCCTGGTTGCTACGCTCCAGTCCTTGGGTCACTGCCACCTACATGAGAGACCCAAATGGGAGTTCCTGGCTCCAGGTTTCAGCTTAGCCCAGTCCAGACCACTAATGTCCTATGAACCAGCAAATGGAAGGTCCCTTTCTCTGTCTCTATAACTGCCTTTCAAGTAAATAAATACTTAGAAAGAAAAAAAAAAGTTTTGGTTTTCATTCCCTTCTTTATCTTTAGATGTAGATTAAACTTTGTTTCCTAACCTGACATTCATTAATTTCTTATAATCTGCAATAAATCTTTTAGAGTGAAAAATTAATTAAAACAAAATATGCATTCAAATTTTTAAACAGTCAAGCAAAGCTCCAGATACGAAATACAAATTAAGAGTAACAGAGGGAAGATACTACAATTTAAAAGACTTTAACATTTCCAATAGTTTAATGCTTCATCTTAAAGCTGTTATGAATATCAAATGTAGAACAGATCTTAATGCTTAGTTAGAAGTAAGAGGTAAACACAAAATTACTTTCATTCAAAAATTGCAAACAAGCAACTTGCATTAGGAAAAGCTAAATGATTAGAGGATATAGACATAAGGCAATGTGAAGACCACTGGTACATACTAGATGTCTGTGGTTCCATTTCTTACTTCAACATTAGGTTTTTCTGCAATTGCATTTACTTTCTTATTCAGGCAGGTCTTTTTATGAAATATACATATATATTTGACATAAATAGGATCAAGCTATTAATGTACAGTTGCTCTGAAACACATATTTCAAAATAAGGCTGCAGCAGTCTATATTGCCACTGCCTCATTAAAACTGAGAAGAGATTTAATTTCTGCTACAGAATTCAATTTTAAATATATCTATCAGGTGCCCACACATCTGGTTAAGCCTTAACCAGACTTCTTTAATCAGTGTAAAAAAAAATGCTACCAGAGTTAGCATGTTTATGTACATATATACACAAATAGTCACAACAGAAAAAAATCGTTTAATGTTTTCACATTTTAATCTTCAACAGTCAGTATCATTTTGACAGTCAGTTACAATTTCACTAACACCTTATTTACTTTGGAGTTAAAACTGAACTACTTTTTAAAAATCTGCTGTATTAACTTAAGGCCTGTTTAGCAAATTCTGCAGATGAATACCTTTTACAGTACAAGTCTCATTTGGAGGCATTGCTAGTAGTCGGTCACCAGTTTGGATGTAACCAGCTTCAATTTTACCAGTTACACAAAATCCAGATCCTTGATCTGTAAAACATGCCAAAATCTTACATTTTATACAACAATATTATCTGTTGTTATTACAAAATTAATTTTCCATATCTAAGTCCCATAAAAATAGCATTTAAATTTAATTAATACCACACTTCAGAAATTTTAATATTTCTACTAACAGTAGCATATCACAATCTGCTCTTTTGTTCTTGCAAATAAAAATATCCATATTACACAAAAATGGAAGTTGATACCTTTCTCAAATACTTCTTAAGTGATTGCTAAGCACCAGGCACTATAAACCCCTACCTATAAGGAAGTTTACATCACTGAAGATAAAAACATTATCTTCTCTGCGTTATCTGAACAAATGCTCTTTAAGATATACAATGCAACAGGAAAAGATACTCGAAAGAATCCATGAAAAGCAGAACCTACACACCTTAACCAGGTGTGTAGCAGGTAGTCTGAGTGTGTATGCAGTTAGAAGGAAGACACTGCCAAACCCGGACAATGGGATTTACTAACAGGCACGTGCCATTCAGGAGCTTAGAGACAAATGCCATAATGAAGGAAATGCAAGACATGAAACAACAGATCAGACAAGGCAGAAATAATTAACGGGTCTCAGAAATGGTACTCAGGGTACGAATCTCATCCTACTATTTAGTGGAAAACCAATAAAGAACTCTGCACAAGCGACATAACAGTGTCTGTGTTACAGTGGAGGCTATGGAAATTTACAATTGGATCACAGCAAACAAATGAAGTCAGCAATTAAGGAGTAAAGAATGACATGTCGTGCAGTGATGAGACAGGACAACAGCAAGACGGGAGAACTCTGAGATGACGCCTAACTGTGAGGCACGAAGTGAAGGAAGAAGATCCAGTTGAGCCCTGTGAATGTGAATAGTCTATGAGACACATCAGCACAGAAGTTACATTTTAGGAGGTAGTAAGCACATCAAATTTCATTAGAATGGTACCTCAGGGGAATTTTTAACTAAAAGAAAATATCTCTTATAGTGTTGATAGATATTGGGCATTCTGGAAATCATTTACTGTACTACTAGAGCACTGGAAGCTAATGACGATAATTGTCAATCATACTGGATGGTTTCTTTCAAAGTATCTTGCCCCTTCATTAAGCATACGCTATGTAGAAAGCACTAGGCTGGATTCTGCACATACACGTACACAAGAGACAGTTTCTTCCTCAACAGATTCACAGTCTGGGTAAAATAAACACACAGCACAATAACAACTACAATGCTTCACGGAAATGCAGTGATGACAAAGGGTGGAGAGGAGAGAGTCTGGAGTATGTGTGTGGGCAAGCACATCCCAAAGTGGCCCTGTATAACCTCCATTATCAACTTATTGACAAGTCAGCTCCAAATTCATTCATTACTGCCTACTTTGCAATAGTGGAGATTTGGTGGACAACCAGTATCTTCACCAGGACTGGTGATTCTGATATATAAACATATTCTTTTATTTAAGAGGATTTTTTTTTCTGTTCTGCTTATACTTTTCTAGGTAAGGTCTTGAACACATAGTTAGATACATTCTTAGGCTATTCTTGGAACAGCTTTTTCATTCTAAGCTCACCCTTCCTCAATACTAGTGTACCACATAGTACTTCCTTGTATCTTGCAGTTTTTCTCATAGGCAGTAATTCTTTACAATAAACAACCCTCTTTGTGTGGTATCTGTTTCCTAACCAGATGCAAACTGTTAAACATGAAGCAAAAGAAAAAAGAGAGAGAGGAAAAAGACCAACAAGTGTAAAATACAGAAACTGATTAAGAAATCGTGAATGATTCCATTTGGCTGGAAGAAACTCAGTTAAAGGGTTCTAATCAGGGGAAAATGATCAGATGAAGAAGATAAAGGAGATCTACCTGGGTGTGACAGACGAGTGTGAGATGGAGACATTGTCAACCAAAGGGTTTCTTCAATGTATACTTAAGTGACTACAACTGTACACTTTAAAACTGACAGTGATCCAACACGGGCATGGAGCAGGGTGACTGTGAGACACCCTCTCAAGACAGGAAAACACAGGCAAGCATGAAAAAGACAGCACTTACCTTTGAAAACATCAGACACACACAATCTAAAAGGTTTATCAACAGATCGTTGAGGAGGTTTGAAGGAATCTATAGGGGAAAGCACAAAAGCAGGATTTAACTCAAACTGCAACTTTTCTAACTCCAATGAATCCATTATATTCCCAGTTTCTCTGGAAAATATTTACTTTTTATAAACACTAATAGCATGCTAACATTTACATAATTCCTTACAATTAAAAAATAGTCCACGAGAAAGAGGGCTGGCTTAACTTCCCTAATTAAAAGAGAAAATATGAGTACTAGTTGAAACATCCAGCATGACTTCCACACCGGCAACCTAGCCCCTCTGATTACTGATCATATGTTTTTTTGTTTTTGGGGTGCTTTTGTTTTTTTGTTTTGGTTTGTTTTGTTTTTTTAAGATTTACTTCATTTACTTGAGTGAAAAACAGACACACAGAGAAGATCTTCCAAGGTTTACTTTCCAAATGGCTACAACAGCCAGAACGGAGTGAGGCACGGGCACATGCCAGGAGCCCGGAACTCCATCCGAATCTCTGCTGAAGCAATAGGGGCATCATCCTCCACTGCCTTCCCAGAGACCTTAGTAGGGCTCCAGAGCAGAAGCTGAGCAGCCAGGACTCCAACTGGCGGATGCTGGCACTGCAGACAGCAGTTCAACTTGCTGCACCACAGCGCTAGCCCTGAATCCCATCATTTTTCATGTACATTACTGTTTCCTATAAAGAACTCTAAAACTGTTACTGTTTATAATGCACTGATGTAGAATGGCAGTAGACTTACCAATATGTTCTAATAAGCATAGTCCTTTATACCATTTTGTGAGTTCGCTTGACTGAGATCTTGTGATGAGGTTTTCGCCACTGAGACCGCTTGTGGGGATAAAAGCCACATCACTCTCCTATTAAAACAGACAAACGAAAAGCATGAAACTTACACAGTGCTGTCTCTGTCTTATCCTTTAATGCTTCTTTTTTATTTATCTGAAAGGCATAAAGTTGGAGAGATGTCTTCCACAGGGTAGTTCACTCCGTAAATTCCAGCAGTGGCCAGGACAGGGCCAGCCTGAAGCTAATAAACTGGAAATCCAACTCATTTTTTCGCATGTGTGTAGCTGGGACTCAAGTGCCCAAGCTTGCTTCCTGGAACATACAGTAGCAGGAAACTATATCGGGAGCAGAGTAGCTGGGACTCAAACAAGGCACTCTAGTAAGAGACGTGAATGTTCTAAGTGCAGTTTAACACGCTGCACCTTTAAGAACACCTCAATGGTATTTTTGAAAAAGATGCAAAGAGAGGCCTGCGTGACAGCTCAACATACAAATACGCCCACATGGGTGCCAGTTCATGTCTCGGCTATTCCACTTCCCATCCAGCTCCCTGCTTTCAGACTGGGAAAGCAGTAGAGAATGGCTCAAGTCTTTGGGCCCCTGCACCCACATGGGAGACCCGCAAGAAGCTCCTGGCTCCTGGTTGCAGATCATCTCAGCTCTATGCATTGCAGCCATCTGGAGAGTGAATCAAAGGATGGAAAACTCTGTGTCTCACCTTCTTTCTGTAAACCTGCCTTTCAAATAAGCATAAGCAAATCTTTCGAAATTAAAAAGATTCATTATTACCAGAACCACATCAAATTTGCAAAACAATGTACTTTAAAAAATGTGTAAAATATATATATAAAATTTCAAGAAAATATACTTTTTAAAATTACATGCCAAGTTATCTGAGGCAACAGTCTCCAACTTTTATGACTTTGTGGGAATCTTGTACATGTATTCTAAGACACTCACACATCTTTATCTGGTGACATAATTATTTTACAGGCTTGTTGAACAAACTTTTCTAGAAGCTTCCATACTTCTCTATGACCTCCGTCAACCTATGCCATCCCATTGAATAGGTGGCAACAAGGCCTTGTACGTACACAAAACCCGAAGCAAATATTAAACATGCCCAACTCTTCCTTCCAAAATGAAGAAATACATATATGATACTAGCAAATGAAAACAAAATATACTAAATATATTTAACAGGTAAAGAATGAGTACTAGTTTTCTGTCTCGCAGATCAATAAGGTGAGTTAAACATACTAGCGAAGTAAACTTAAGATTCTCTTACCTTAAAACCTGCTTGCTTAAGAAAGTGCCCAAGTTTTCCAGCAATTTCTTGAAACCTTTCTTGTTGCCAATTAACCTGACAAAGATCCAATTTATTTTTAAAGCTATGTTTCAGAACATGACACATAAAGTTTAAATTTCTGCAATAAAGTATAAATGAGGCTATATAAAATATAAATATTAAACATAATAAGTGTTAAATCCACTAAAATCAAAACTCAAACTATCATGTCTTAATATAAATATGACCTAAAATAATCCTTCCTAAAACAGAAAGCTTAGAAACAATGTCAAATATATTTAGATCTTTTACACATTATTACTAAAAGTTACCTCAAACTTGGGAAGAAAAATGAATAAGTTATTTAGTTGTCCGTGGGTAAATTGCTAAAATAAAATAATTACACCCAACCCAGACATACATACTAAAAAAGAATATATAATAAAATCCTAAAGAAAGGGATACCCAACATTTAGGGTACTTAACATGCATGGCAAATAGAATGGTTTAACAGACAAATAAAAACCTAGCTGGAGCAGGGCCTGTGTGCCACCAAAGCCAACTGAGGAGTGACCCAACGGCTGGAAGATCTACCTCTCCCTGTCCCTGATTTTCAAGTACAATAAATCTTTAAAAAGGGAAAAAGTATACAGGCCAATGGAAAATGTGATCAGCAAGTAGTAGTCTCTCTCTCACTTTTTTTGGGGATTTACTGATTTTACATGAAAGAGTTGGAGGGGGAGAAAGAGACAGAAATCTTCCATACTGGTACAGACTGCAAACGGCCACAACAGAGAGAGCTGGGTTGGTACGAAGCTGGGAGCCAAGCACTTCCTCTGGTTCTCCCACGTGGGTGCAGGGGCCCAACGACTTGAAATATCCTTGGTTACCTTCCTAAGCCATCAACAGGGAACTGGATTAGAAGCGGAGCAGCCAGGACTCGAACCAGCACCCACATAGGATACCACTGCCACTGGCTGCAGGAAAGCCTGTTCTAGCACTGCACTGGTCCCCAAGTAGTAGACTCTTAACCAGCAGATAAAAAATTAGTATGATAGAATTTTTTCAACATTTCTTTAGAAGTTTTTAAAACTAAGATGCTTGGGAAAAAAATTTAAAAGCATGTAATGATGATACTACAAAAGGGCTAATAAAAGAATATAGGTGAGTATTTATCATATCCCAGCGTAAGAAACTACTGTAAGTATAAAGAAAATAATTAGGGCCCGGCGGCATGGCCTAGCGGCTAAAGTCCTCGCCTTGAACGCCCCGGGATCCCAAATGGGCGCCGGTTCTAATCTTGGCAGCTCCACTTCCCATCCAGCTCCCTGCTTGTGGCCTGGGAAAGCAGCAGAGGACGGCCCAAAGCTTTGGGACCCTGCACCCACGTGGGAGACCCGGAAGAAGTTCCTGGATCCTGGCTTCGGATCAGCATAGCATTGGCCGTTGCGCTCACTTGGGGAGTGAATCATCGGATGGAAGATCTTCCTCTCTGTCTCTCCTCCTCTCTGTATATCTGACTTTCCAATAAATAAATAAATCTTAAAAAAAAAAAAAAAGAATAAAGTGGATGGATATACAAAATTATGGTATCTGGGAGGAAAGACAGTTGGAAACAGAGGTCATTTCTAGTTTTTGCATTTTCATTCCTCTATAATAAATCTGTATTGTTTTGTAATTAAAATTTTATTTTGAAAGAAGAGATTCTCACTTAAAAATTACCAATAGATTACACATGAGATCACTATGAATTTATTCTTCGAAGTCTGGCAAGTTTGATTTAAAAAATGTGAACTTATCACCTCTGAGGTCATCTACACGGGCAGAATGATAAAGTAGTTAGCATCTAGAATTCTCACAAAATCCTTGAATACCTGATCCATCTTGTTGACTGCAACTGCAAGCTGTGTCACCCCAAGAGATCGGACCAGAAGGCCATGCTCACGCGTCTGGCCTCCAGTCTCAAATCCAGCTTCAAACTCGCCTCTGCTGGCATCCACAACCAACACAGCCACATCCGCCTGCAGGACAGAAAGAATCAAACTGTGAAAAAAAAAAAAAGCAACGTGGTATTCTAATTAAAAGGATAAATCATTCAATTAATTGTATTCAATTTTTTTTTAAAGATTTATTTTTATTATTTTTTTTATTGGAAAGGCGGATATACAGAGAGGAGAGACAGAGAGGAAGAGCTTCCATCCGATGATTCACTCCCCAAGTGAGCGCAACGGCCAATGCTATGCTGATCCGAAGCCAGGATCCAGGAACTTCTTCCGGGTCTCCCACGCGGGTGCAGGGTCCCAAAGCTTTGGGCCGTCCTCGACTGCTTTCCCAGGCCACAGGCAGGGAGCTGGAAGGGAAGCGGGGCTGCCGGGATTAGAACCGGCGCCCATATGGGATCCCGGGGTGCTAGGCGAGGACCTTTAACCACTTGAGCCACCGCGCCGGGCCCAATTGTATTCAATTTTAAAGGCAGTCTTTAACCTGACCCCTGCTTAACAGCAAACACCAAAGAAAATAAAACTACATCCCACAGATGCATTAAAAAGATAAAGCATGGTACCAAAAACAATGACATAAAGAACATTTTTTAAAAGCCCCAAGGCCTAGGGATCCTGCACCTACATGGGAGACCCAGAGGAAACTCTTAGTTCCTGGCTTCTGATAGGTTCAGCTCCAGCTGTTGCAGCCACTAGGAGAGTGAGCCAGCAGATGGACTCTAAGGTAAAACCTTGGCAAGAGCTACTTGTCCTGTTATTGACTGCCTGCCCCTGCTAAATTCTCCCAAAGTGCTTCACTGTGATTCCACCCTCACACTCCTGCCACTGCACTTGGCACATAGCTAGTGAGTGTCTGGGCCAATTAGGTATTCAATCAGCATTGGCTATATTTCAATTTTTAATAACATTCATTCATTAATGTTAACATTATATATCAACTTTCTAAAATGGAAACCAATAATTTCTCGTTCATCTTCACATATACTCACTTTTCCTCATACAGTATTCCTTTAGGTTGACAAGAGTTGATATCGGCACTCTCTTTTTAAATGTATGACTGTTTTTCATCTGTTGGTTATCTCTCCAAATGCCTGTGATAGATGGAGCTGGACTGGACCTAAGCCATGAGCCCGAACTTCCATCCAGTTCTGGCATGTGGGTGGCAAAGGTCTAAGTGCTGCACTGTCTCGGCTGTGTCTCAGAACGCATTAGCAGGAAGTAGGATGGGAAGCAGAATAGCTGACACTCTAACTGGCACTCCGAGAACAGGATGCAGGCATGCCCGATGGTAGCTTAATCCACTTAATGACTACCCCTAAAATTCTCTTTCAAGAATGGAACTTAAAGTCATACTTTTGTTACATGTCAGAGGCAAATTTTTTAACTCTTCATGGTTTTCAATAATGAACCATTATGAAAGAAATCAATGCCATTTAGTTTTACAAATATTTTCATTGCTTTCGCCATTTAAAGTTACCAATCTTTGGGTCTTTTTTTTTTCCAGTTTCCTTAGTAACAATTATGTATATTAAAAATTACAATCACAGGCATCCTTCAGTCTCCTCCAGAGATTGTTGTTTCTGGATCCCTTCAGGCAGCAAAACCTGAGGACGTTTAAGTTCCTTATATAAAATGGTGTAATATTTGCAGATAACTCATGATATTCTTTTACATGTTCAATCTCATCCCTCTGTACTTATAATACTCAATACAATACAAATGCTATATAAATAGCTGTCATACTGTATTGCTTAGGGAATAACAAGCAGAAACAATCTGCACGTGTTGGGTACAGATGTTTCATGTTGTCTTGTTTTTAATACTCTCTACATGTAGTTGGCTGAATCCACACAAGCAAGAGAAAACAGAGAGCCAACTGTATTTTTAAATGTAAATGAAGTAAATAAACTTTATTATTTCTGCATGAATTAGTTTAAAAAAACACAGAGGGTAGGTGGTTTGTACAACAATTACAATGAGGCTTGGGAGACCCACGTCTCATACGCGAGTGCCTGGCCTTGAGTTCCAGCTCTGCTTCCAGCATCAGTGTCCTGCTAATGTGCACCACGAAAGGCAGCAGCCGATGGCCAGGAAGCGGAGTCTCTGTCACTGATGTGGGAGACCTGAACTGAGCTCCTCGTCCTTTCATTTGGTCCAGGCCCACCAGTTATAGGGACTTGGGAAGTGAATCAGCAGATGAAAGATTCTCTCTCTCTCTCTCTCTCTTTCTCCCTCCCTAATTTTCTCTCTTCCCCTTTCAAATAAAAATAAACAGGTAAAAATGTTTTTAATTTAAAAATATGGAAACTGAATATAAATAGAGCAAAATAAGTTATACCTTCACAATAACTAATTTATCGTTGAATGGAATATAAAGCTATTCTTCATCAAATAGTTTTCCACTATTCCGGCTATGGAAAAATTTCTTTATTTTTATACATTTCCTTGTAACAAACCAAAAGGTTTATAAACCACAGGTAAACAAATAATAAAAATACAGCATTTCTTCTTTTTTTTCCAAAATTTTTTAAAGTTAAAATTTTAAAACTTAAAATCTCAGAGTTACAACCTCAGAAATGTTAAAGGCAGTCAGTCAGAACACCACAGTTAACGAAATATCAAGTACCTGGGCTGCTCCTGTAATCATGTTGGGAATGAAATCCTTATGGCCTGGAGCATCCATTAACGTAATCACTTTGGTAGTGGTTTCAAATTTTGTCATACCAACATCCATTGTGACTCCCCTGACCAAAACAAAAATGGTTAAAACGCAATTCATACAAGAAGCAGTGTTGCGGATTACATCATGGAATTACAGGCTGACAATCTAACCTCCTATGTGATAATGGGAATAGCATTACGTAAATCGCTATTTTGAATAATTAAGGTACCAATTAGTGCTGGAATTTCTGCTGTAATACAATTATATTGGTATGGTATTAAAACAAGGTTGTGGATAAAACAAGAATTCAATCAAAAACTAATTTTTTCCCCACTTCCTTGTTTCCTCAGTAAGAAATAATATACATTATGAAGAAAATATGTGCGGACATCACTAGTGGGGAGGAATAAATGCTGTACATGAGAAAAGACAACACGCAAGCTGCTCGCAAGAGGTAACGTCCACATGTTCCATGTTCTTACTGCAAGCTTAAGAACCTTCCTGTGCAAGGGTGGTCAATATGGAATATTTTTAGAAAACATGGAGCATCAAAACAGTGGCCCAACTTCTTAAAAACTGAGAGAAACAAATGGCAGTTTGCTTTTTATCCTGTTCCATCTCCACTGGAGACCAACACAATGCTTCTTTCCAGTCAAAATGTATTATTAAAAAAGCTAAGGGAAGACCTTATTAAAATCACTGAATTATTCTAGACCTCTGGAATTTAGAAGGGGAAATCATATGAGCAATAATCTATGTTTGCCCCTGGTTCATTCAAAAGAATGAATAATATAGCACGGTTTTTCATTATTAAAAGAGTTTTAATAAAACTATAGGTTCTCCCTCACAGCAAGGTGCATATGGTTTCCTTGGCCAAGTCATATGTAACAGCAGGCCAATATGATGCATTAATTCTCCTTAATAAATAATCTACAAAGATTTATTATAGAAGAAAGAGATATTCTAAAAATAACACTGAGAAATAAAGGACTAGCAACATTAAAAACAAAAGTCAACATGAAAATATTATCCAAAAAAAGAATCCCTAAAGTGATTGATAATTAATAGGAATCAAATGGATCATTAATTCATTTGCCAGCTTAACTCACAAATTAATTAAATTCAACCAAATCACTCACACCCAAATTATAGCCAGTCTCTTCACTTATTTACTTGATGACACAAAGAAAACTAAGAAGCAATCTACCTGCTGTGGTGATAAGAAGAAATTATTTTTTCTTCTAATATTGATGTCATACACAACTCTGTTTTCCAAAAACTGGTAACTTATTATGGTGGAAAACAGGTTCATGGTGCCTTACAAAATTTAAAAGGCACCTACAAGGGGGAAAAAATCCCACTGCAACATAAAGTCACCATGACCAATTTTACTAAGAATTACCTTATGTATTATTATGCAGATTAGGCAGGCCTAAGAAAATAAATATATCCATGAAAAAGTATGAAAATCTAGTTATCTCTAATCATATTCAGACTGAAGAAATTGAGAGACTGTAACTCATTCCTTCATTAATTCAGGACTCTCACGGGTCTTTATAGGTTGTTAGTCGTTATTCGGAAACAGCTGATGGAGCTGCAGTGTACTTTATTTTTTTTTTTACCATCACGGTGTCCTTGGCTCTCCCACTGTGTACAGCCCCCCATGATACAGATCACTATGTACAATCAGCACTCTAGAATGAAACACTGCAGTGGCCAGAGGCGCGTGAGCAGCTCAGTCCCCTGCTGCAAACCCTGCCTGCGCCACCCGCAGGACACAGCACTGACAGCAGCACAGGCAGAGGGGGCAACTGAATTACAGCTCTGCGGCAGGACACATGTTTAATTATTTTTTTATAAAACAAGCATGGTAATTTCGATGTAACAGTCATTTTGATCTAGAAAGAAGAGAGTTTATTAGAGCTACCTTTTTTTTTTTTGTTACAACCTAATACAAAACTTAAGTTTCACTCTTAATGTTAATTTAGTATGAAGATAATCTGACATAAAGGGAAGTAGTAAGTTGAACTTCTTGCATAGGATAATCAGCTTAGGGTTGTAAAAACTTTCTGTGTGGTTTTCATTTTGGCTTTGATAAACATTGTTTTAATTTTTTTCTTGTGGAATTTGGAAGAGTAAAAATCAAAGATATTTACTTCTCCCTGATAATTAGAAGTCTTTTTCTGAACATAGTCTCTAGAATATTTCACGGTATGTTACATATATTCACGTTTTGTTAATTTCAAAAGACTGCCATTTCAAACTGAAAATTCTGAAATATAGTGACTACCTTTCCCTTTCTTCGCCAGTCTCATCCAAGACCCACGCATATGCAAACGAAGCTTTGCCAGCCTTTTTAGACTCCTGTTCATACTTATGCATAGTCCTTTTGTTTACATTACCCAGCAGATAAAGCATATGGCCCATCAGAGTACTTTTCCCAGCATCAACATGACCTAAGGAAAATTGATTCGAGATTAATACCAGGTACATTTCACAGGCTGTTCACATTGAGGCATTGCATGAATGTGTAATTTGATAGTTCATCTCAGTGTTTAGAATGAATACTAGTTTTTACCAAGTGACATAAAAAGCGGACAAATTTTTAAAAAGCATGTCTTTTTAGAGAAGGGGAGATTTCCCTAAGTTTTATGAATTAAAATTTTCAGCAAGACATGGTCATTCTGAAAATGTTCACTAACTGGAAATGCCACACCCAGGTCTCCTGCCCTCCCAGGCAGGGTGGCATCATCCCAGCAGGGTGACGAGAAAGCATTATGATGCAATGCCTCCTTGCTTCAGGACCACCACACTGCAACAGAAACTCTCCTGCGGCAGGACCGTGCAGCCGAGGATCAAAGGGCATTACCAATGACCACCAGGTTCAGGAGCTGCTTCCCTCCTTGTCGCTTCTCCAGCTCTGCCTTCACGTCCATCTGCTGCCGCGCCTTGCCAGCCTTTTTGCCCAGTGCGGCCGTGGAGCCCTGCTCTTCAGACGCCGGCCCCGGGTGAGCGGGAGCCGCTGCCTTGGACGTGGCCTCCGGAGGACCAGGAGCAGCGCTGCTTGCGTCTTCACCTTTCTGAGGTGTGTGCAAACCATGGCCATTCTCTTGGGAAGTTATTCTACAGAAAGCAATTAGGAGAGCAGTGTTTTAAAGTGGCTCTATCGAGAAGTCCTTTCTTTCTCGTAACGTTGTAATCCAGACCCAAAATACCTCTACTACGAGGCTAGAGTTTGCTAAGCTGTAAATGACAAACGCAGCCCCAAACACATAAAAACAGACCTGAAGACCACAAGCAAAAAAAGTCTTGTAAAATCACTAAAATATAAAACCAAAACCAAAACCTTGGCCATATAATCTTAGCAAAAAAGATGGCATGAAGTAGGTTTAAAGGAAGTTTTCTTTTAAATGACATAATATGTTACTGGAGATAAATCAGTAATAAAAAATAGTTTTGCTCCTAACTGCCTGTCAAAGGTGCTTGAATTTATTAATTCAGTAAACTCAACTATTAAAAACTTGAAACAGTGGCCCAGCACGGTAGCCTAACTAGCTAAAGTCCTCGCCTTGCAGGCACCAGAATCCTATATGGGCACTCATTCCATTCGTATTCCAGCAGCTCCACTTCCCTTCCAGCTCCCTGCTGTGGCCTGGGAAAGCAGTCAAGGATGGCCCAAGGCTTTGGGACCCTGCACCCACGTGGGAGAGTTAGCAGACACTCCTGGTTCCTGGCTTCTGATAGGCTCAGCTCTAGCCTCATGATCTCTTGGGGAGTGAACCAGCAGAAGGAAGATCTTTCTGTCTGTACTTTTCTCTGTAAATCTGGCTTTTCACTTTAAAAAAAAATTTTTAAAAAAAAAGAACCATAACAAATACTAGGCACTGATACTAATGAAAGGTATGAAAATAAAAAATTTCACCACCACTCTTAAAAACTTACAATCTAGCAAGGAATTCAAATGTATAGACAAAATCGCCAGATTTTATATATTTGTTGTTGATAATGCTGATATTTCTAAAAGTAAACTTCCACTTCAGTTTTCCGTTTGCCCACTCCCAATAGAAACCAGTCCTGGTGCTAGCACATAGATAACTACACAGCTTATCTAAGCAGGAAGACTACAGTATGCCTGCCATTTCCTTCAACAATTATTAACAGGACTAAGAGCAGTTAAGCTGCAAGTTCATAGGAATGAAACAAGGAGTCCTGAGCTGGCGCGCAGTGGGTTGAGGCACAGAGGCTGCACACTTCTGAAACTACAGCTCATCTGGGAGTGCCTGGGATCAAGTCCCATGTCCTCTTGCCATCCTGCTGCCCTGCTAATGTGTACTGGGAGTAACAGGCTATTGTTCCACTCTCTGGGTCCCTGACACCCACGCAGGAGACCTTCACTGAGTGCTGGGCTTCTAGCGTGGGCTTAGCCCAGACCCAGGACTGGCAGCATCTGGGAAGGGACTAACAGATGGAAAATCTCTTTCTGTAATCCTCTCTCTCTTTCTCTAACTTTCAAATAAATAATTAATTTTTTTTAAAAGCCAGCTATATTCAACTCTGTATGGAATAAACATTTAAATAAACAATGTGCAATAATCACTTAAAATTACGGCATAATGAAAATATGTAACAACAAATCTGTTTTCTGTTCACTGTTAAAAAATAACATTAATTTCCCCCTATTTTTATATCCTTGAAACTAATTCTCATTCTAAATCTCAGGAAAAGAGGCACAGTAGTTTCATTTGTAACATCATTCTTGTTTTTTTTTAAACTTATCCCACTGAGTATTACATTTTTCTTTTAGGCATACTCTAGAAACAATAGTATTATAGTTAAGTTTGATTTTTAATACTTCCAACATAAGTTTTTCTAAATTCTACTCTAAATATGATCAACTTCTTATTTCATAGATCAGATGAGAAAATTAAAGTAACTTTTCTCAAAATTAAAAAAGAAGAATTCTATAAAAGTATAGAATGAGAGGAAAAGAAATAATAACAACAACAATAACAGCTTGATTGGCCTTAGCACGACCAAGCACTTCTGCGTATCTCAAAGTGAGCTACAAATGTTTACTTTCTGACAACTTCCACGTGGCTACATTAAGATGGTGACTCACAGACCTTAACTTCACACTGTATTGTCAAAGGCTGCGATCACATTTTAATGACTGCTCTGCAGAAGCAACACAATGGCGAGCAGGAACAATCACTTTCCTCATGAAACAATCCAGCAAACTTTGGGAAGGTCTGTGTCATATTTTTAAAAGGATTTATTTGTTTGTTTGTTTGTTTATTATTGGAAAGTCAGATACACAGAGAGGAAGACAGAGAGGAAGATCTTAAGTCCGATGATTCACTCCCTAAGTGGCCACTATGGATGTAGCTGAGCCGATCCTAAGCCAGGAGCCAGGAGCTTCTTCCGGGTCTTCCATGAAGGTGCAGGGTCCCAAGGTTTTGTGCCGTCCTCAACTGCTTTCCCAGGCCTCAAGCAGGAGGCTGGCTAGGAAGCGGGGCCACCAGGATATGAACCAGCACCCATATGGGATTCCAGTGTGTACAAGGCATGTTCTTTAGCCACAAGGCTACTGAGCTGGGCCCTGTTTTGCATTTTTTAAATAATAAGTTGCATTTTCAATAATTACTTAGTTGGATTGACTGTTTTTATCATTTCATCACTTATTATCTATTACTTTAATAAGTATTCAATTTAAAAGCTAAGCATTTTGTTTTAGCATGGAAAGCTTGGGCTCATTTGCATGATGCTAAGACTTGTAAAACCTTTTACAGTAAGATGGGAATGCTCGGGTTGGAGTTCCACTCTGGAAGCAGCAGATGACACTCTAGCAGCTCAGTCCCTGCAGCAGACCTGGGAGACCCACGTGCAGCAGACCTGGGAGACCCACGTGGAGGTCAGGTTCCTGACTTTGGTAAAGCTCAGTCCTGGCTAGCACAAGCATTTGGGGGACGAAACCAGCAGATGGAAGGTTTCTCTCTTTGTCTTTCACTCTGATCCTCAAATAACAAAATGCTTACAATAAAAACAACAAAAAAAAAACCCCACAACATCGTTACTATAAAGAAAAAAACAAAATTCTTAATCAAAAAAAAAATCCTTACAATAAAGAGAAATACATCTTATTTTCCTCTCTCAATATAATAACTTCATAACAGAAATAAATGGTACTCAGGACATAAAGATAAAAAGGGAATTATAAGTCCTTAACCTCAATTCAGAAAGAAAAAACATTCATTGGGATTTTCATGACTCCATCAGAATTCACACAATTTACTAGACTGAAGTAACTGAAAACAAGAAAATTATGTTTTTCTCTCAAACAATACTTGATCACATAAACTGGGGATTATGGCATAACAGGATAGGCGCTGCAATGCCAGCATCTTCTGTGTGTTGCCAACCCAACCAATGCGCCTGGCAAGAGGCAGTAGACGGCCTAGGTGCTTGGGCCCCTCCTGCACCCACGTGGGAGATGTGATGGAAGCTTCAGGCCCCTGGATACAACCTGGCATAAACCCAGGTGTTGTAGCCACTTGGGGAATAAGCCAGTGGATAGAAATCTGATCTCTTTCTCTATAACTCTGTCTTTCATGTACGTTTTAAAAATTTTTAAAGTGAACACCCACAATCTCTCATATAAAGTCTTTTCTAATTAGAACTGAAATCTGCTAAATAGTTCTGCTCTTTTGAAAACCAAAAATTCAACTAGATGAACATTAAGTCCCACCAGTCATCATGATACATCCATTAACTTAAAAGAATGTAATAAAAAAGAAAATATAAGACTAAACAGTTCATTTCTTGATGCTAAGAAAATACTCTATTGTTATATTTGATAATATTTCTTCTCAATCCTCGTTGAAAATATAGATTATAAATCACAGACTTAGAGAATTTAAAAAATCTGAAAATGTTAAAGAAGTTAACATTAATAATTTCAAACAATGCTTCTTAGCTTCAACAACCCATTTTCTGTCTGTGAAATCTCCTGAAGAATTCTAGAGACTGAGATAAGAAATAGAACATTTTAGTGTTACAAAGGTATAAATCATTACCATTTTCCAAAATCTTTGAAATTCCATGTATGTTTCATTTAGTATTTTCTACTGTGATACGTTTTATTGAATGTGAAAATTTGAAAGAATACTGTTTCAATAATTAAAAAATCTTAAATGGCAAGTCCATGATTCACTTACATTCAACTCCCAAGCCCTGCCTAACTGCGCCACCTAGTGGTACAAAAACTCCCTGTCTCACGGAGCAGCATCTCCTAAAAGGATACCTTGGTTTTGTAAAATATTAATTATTTATGTAAGGAAGCTGACAATGACAGTAAGGAACACACAAAGACTCCAATCAAGCCCAATTTCTCAGCCCTTTTCTTTCTACTGAAGACATATGATACACTTCACTGCTAATGATATATTATGCAAAACTGAAACTCTCTTACAAACCAATAGGAAACTTTAAAACAGGGAAGGAAAGTTAAAACTCTTACGCAGGCACTTCAAATCCCATTGTTTGCTTCTTTCCAGACACAGTCATTTTGGTAACTTTTGGCACAATTTCAGCATCACTTTGAGATGACTGGGAACCTAATGATTTTCCTAATTAAGAAATAAAACAAAAGTTTAATTCAACTTGACTTTCAGACTACATATTACATAGAATTTAAATTACTCCTTATAATCTTTATATTCTTCACATCTTTAAAAATGCATGTCTTTTCCCTTAAGAAAAAAAATAGTCAATTTCATATTAAAATACCGAAAGACATTCCTTTATCACCCTCTTCTGGGAAATCCCCTATGTCAGGCCTCTCCCAAGCTGAACCTCGACCAAATCTCTTCCTAATTTTGAACTGACTGTGAGTTTCAGTATTAGGAGGCCTCGTGGTGGTTTGTGCAAGCCTTGTTCTGACATGACACCTAGACCCCATACCCCCATCTCCTACCACACCCTTTCACAATACTAAAATTGCGTGGTCAGTTAGCAGATGGTAAAACTATTTTTAATCCTGTGCGATTTATAAATTGATGAGCAAGTCAAGAATCTGCTGAATTGTGAACACTGTATGTAAGATATATGATATTTGCAGACAACATGGAAGAACATATCACTGTAGGAAAAAATTCATAAAACTGAATTACGAGTATAGGAAAGGAAGACTTTACTGCATGTAACCCTTATACCTAACTATTTTTCGAATCTATCTTTATACTCTTCAAAGAGTACCAAGAGAATCAGATCCATACAAAAGTGTGAAAAATACAAGTGCTAATGTTTGGTAAATACATAAACAGAATCTATTAAATAATTAGAAGAGATGAATTAATATACAGAGCTCATTCAAAATGATTGCTAAGTGCCTATTACACACTACAACCACACTATAGACACAATAGTGAACAAGAACACACACAGTGCTCGTGCTAAGGGAGTCCGCAGTATACAGAGGAAAATTACGTAATCAAAAAAAGCCATAAAATTACAATTTCCATTAGTGCTACAAATAATCTGTATATGATACAGTAAGATTTGATATTTGTGTAACCGAATGAGAGGGCTTTCCTAGGAAAGTAGGAATTAGAGCTAGACATTGAGGGGCACCAGGGCCAGTTTTGTGGTGCAGAAAATAAGCTTCTGCTTAGGCTGCCAGTATCCACCATCAGAGGAAATGGTTTGAATCCTTGTTACTCTGCACTTAGAATTCAGCTTCCTGCTAACAGGCCTGGCAGGTAGCAAATGTCAGCTCAAATACCTGAGTTCCTGCCAAACACTTGGGAGACCCAGATGGAGTTTCCGGCTCAGCCTAGTCCAGCCCTGCCTGCTACAGCCATTGGGGGAGTGAGCCAGCACTAGCAGGTGGAAGACTTACCTGCCTCTTCCTTTCTCTTTATATATGTTTTATATATATCTTTCCCTTTCTGTCTGCCACTCTTTCTCCCTCCCTGTCTCTCTTTTTAACTCTGGCTCTCAAATAAATCAAAACCTTAACAAAAAAGAGAGAGAGAGAGAGGGTGGATAAGGGGCACAGAGGCAAAGAAGCAAAAAGCATTTCACACATAGTAGTTTCAGCACCTGTGAGTGCAGAGGGGGAGCCAAATGAAACTGGAGAGGTGGGCAGGCCCAGCAGCACCCCCAGGCTGTAGAAAAAATTCTATTGTGGGCCTGGCATCATGGCTCAATCAGCTTGTCGTCCTCCTCCTCCAGGTGTTGGGACCCCATGTAGCAGTGTTTCGTGTCTCGGCTGCTCCACTTCCTGTCCAGCTCTCTGCTTGTAGCCTGGGAGGGCAGAAGAGAATGACCTAGGGCCTTGGCGCCCTGCACCATGTGCGAGAAGCCAGTAGCTCCTGGCTCCAGGCTTCGTATGGACTCAGTTCTGACCTTTGTGGTCACGGTGGGGTGGACCAGCAGATGGAACATCTTTGTCTCTCCTTTCTATTAATCTGCCTTTCCAACAGGAAACAAAATGAATCTTTAAAAAACAAACAAAAGATTCTATTGTTCTCACAGAGTGGAAGCTATCAAAATGAGGTAACAAAGTGTGTGTGGGGTGGGGGTGGGGGGGACACGGGAATAGAGAAGAAAGCCCAAAGCACCCAAACAACTAAAAACAAATTAGACATGGGAGATGACTAGGATTTGGTCCATAATGAGACTTTCTAAAGCAAACATCAAGTGAACGGTTAAACCTATTGGTCGAGCTCAAAGGGGAGGCCTGAGTTCGAGATGTATCTGAGCCTCAGCAGCACCTAATCAACAGATCCACGTGAGGGTCCCAAGGGAGAGAACACGAGAGGCCACGCCCTCGGACCAAAGCCATGCAAGGACTGCAGCGCCTGATTACAAGCCCGGGGCCTACACACCCACAAACAGGTGCAGGCAAGCCAAAGGAAGCCCCAGGAAGCCAGCATCACCAGGATCTCAGGCAGCCAGCCGGGCAGTGGTGACAGGTACCCTGAAGGTCTGGGAGGTTAGAAAGAGCCATGCGAAAGAACTGAGGGAAAAAAAAGCCAGGATGGGTAAAAAATAAGGGGAAACGAGCAAAAGTATATATCCACATTTTTTTGTTTGTTTCTGAGGGATTTTTTTTTAAACTTGCTTACTTACTTATAGGAAAGGCAAAATTAGAGAGACAGACAGACAGACATATCTTCCACCCACTGGTTCACTCCCCTATTGGCTACAACAACCAAGAGTGAGCTAAGCCGAAGTCAGAAAACAGGAGCTACTTCTGCGTCTCCCATGTGGGTGGCAGCGGCCCAACTACTCAGGCCATTTACTGTAGCTTTTCCAGGCACATTTAGCAGGAAGCTGGACCACAAGTAGCAGCAACCTGAGCCTTCACTCACATAGAATGCCAGCCAGCCAGTGCTACAATCAGTGGCTTAACCCACCACACTACAACACTGTCAGCTCCACAACTTCTTAACTATAATTTTCAAATCCCAAGACGCTGCAATAAGAACATTTTAGCTTTGGTTTTAAGACTGATTTATTGATTTACTTGAGGCAAGACACACAGAGAAATACAGAAATACAAAGAGATTTTCCATCTGCTGGTTCATTCCCCAAATGTCCACATCCAACAGGACAAGGCCAGGTCACAGTGTCTCATGTGGGTGGCAGGAACCAAAGCACCTCTGCCAGGATCTCCCTCCCAGGCATGGCAGCTGAAAGCCACACTGGAAGCAGAAGCAGGGCTTGATCCCATGTACCCTGATATGGAGTAAGTCCAAAGCAACAGTTCAGCCAGCTAAGCAACACTTGTCCCCCAGGTTTCGTGTGCGTGTTTATTTTTTACTTTGGGAGGGGGTCGCAGGAAATAGGAGGAGGAGGAAAGCAAGGGAGGGAGAGAATCTTCCACCTGCTGGTTCACTCACTGCAATGACCAGAGCTGAGCTGGTCCACAGCTAAGAGCCAAGAGTTTCTTCTGGATCTCCCACTTGAGTGAAGGGGCCCAGGGATGTGACTTGGGCCATCCTCCATTGTCTTCCTAGCAGGAAGTTGGATCACAAATGGAAGCAGCCAGGTCAAAAACCAGCATCCATATGGGAAGCTGATACTGCAGGCGAAGCATTAAAGCTATACCACCATGACAGCATCCCGATATATATATATTTTTAATAACTCATTTGGACGCAAAATGTGACATAAACTGACACATGGTATTTTATCTATAGTCTTTATTTACTTCAATTGAAGAGCTATATATTTCATGGAATAACAATCTGTTTGATTTCAGAGTACTGCTCCAGCACCAAGAGGGTAATAGCACCAGGACTAGCATGTATATGCTAATGGTTTTCTAACTCAAAAAACTTGTGTCAAATTTAGCCCCAAGCACTTCAGATATGAGACTGCAGATGCACAAAAATGACTCTTGTAAAAAGTTTGCTTAGAAAGGAAGGAATGTAGTATAATGGTAATAAAAGAATAAGGTTGGATCAAATTGATGAAAAACTGAGATTGAAAAGCCATGATTCAATATATTAGGAATAAAGAAATCACCAATGTTTTGAGTTTTTGAGAAGACAGAGATTAGAAGATCCAAAACATCAACATAAATCTGCAGGTTTGTATGTGTAGGAGCTAGAAGATGAAAATTCCTAATGATGGCTTCTATTTTCTCTATAACACAGAAATTGGTTATAGGCTTAGATTGAGGATGGAGAGGAAAACAATAATTTGCACAAAGGAGAATGAGTTTACCACTAAAAATCATCCTGCAGGTTCCACTCAACAAGTGGCTCCAGGCCTAACAGGAAGCAGACCAAGAACTCCACCACTTCCAGGTCAGGCACCATTTTGTGAAGTGGGGCAAAGGCTGGGGGACTAGAGGAACAACAGTAATCTGCATATGCACTAAACCTGGAGTGATCAGGCAAAATTTTGTGCACAGGGGCAAAAGCTGTGAGAATGAAAGGACAACAGCAAGCTGCACAAACACTAGACTAGGAGTAAAATCACATCCAGCTCAGTGAATTGCCCTGGTCCCCAGAGAAAACAGTTCCAACATAACATTCTATAGGTCCTCCCAAAATAGGTCTAACTGGCCACTAGACCTAAGGGCCAGCAGATCCAGAACTTCACCAGTGCCACATCAGGCACCATTTTGTGTAGTGTGGCAAAGGCTGTGGGGCTAGAGGAATAACAGTGAGCTGCACATGTGCTAAGCTGGCAGCAAAATCATTTCAGGCTCAGTGCATTAAACTTGTCCCCCAGGAAAAACGTTACCAATGTAGTACTCTGGAGGTCCAGATGGCCCTTAGACCTAAAGGTCAACAGGTTTAGGAAAGATCAGCAACAGCAATAGCAACAACCCAATTATTTAGGACAGCGGGTGTCTCCCTAACCCTGTGCATTGCTTGACCCAAAAGTTGAAGAAAGGCTGTACAGACAATGGTGTGGCCACAGCATAGGATCATAGGAGATGGAGAGCAGTAAACCAAGAGCTGGGGCTATGGAGAACCATGGTGGAAGTCTAACATAAGAGCCCAGGCCTGAAGCTCGCTAGAGGCAGTGACACAAATGAATACAAAGAACTGTGTACCAAACTCAATAAAATCAAACTGTAGACCTGTAGGTGACACAACTTAGAAACCCACCCTAAGGAGCAGAATCTGCTAACCAGAACTGCAATGACTAACAGCAAAAGAAGAGACAAAGGCACATGAATACTACTGAAGGCTGTCATGCAAAGGAGCAAAAGCTTTGCCAACTGAGGAAGACATCAAGAAAATAGTGGATACAGAATTCCAAAAACGCATTATAAAGCTTATTATCAACAATGAGAAGCACATACAGGAGGTCAAGGAATTTAAGGAATATGTCACACAGGAAATAGCAACACTGAAACAAAAAAATCAAGCAGAATTATCAGAAATGCAGGACACAATGGAGCAAATTAAGTCAGTGAAAAGTCTCAATAATTGAGTGAAGGATACAGAAGAAAGAATCTCAGAATTGGAAGATATTTCCTGTCACAATGGGGAATCAAAAAGCTGGAAGTGGAACTGAGTCAAGCTAAAAAGAAGTGTTCAAGAATTAAGAGCTACTGGTGTCTCTCCCTCCTCTTTCGAGAAGCACCCCACCTCCCAGCTTTCTTTACAGAGGTGCTCTCCCGTTCCTTCTCCTTTTTCCTGTTCACCCCATCCCTTTGCAAAGAAACTTTTCTGTCTCAAAAAAACAAAACAAAACAAAAAACAATTAAAAGCTACTATTAAAAGGCCAAATGTAAGAGTTAGGGGAGTTCCAGAAGGGACAGAAAGAGAAGCTGGGTTTAAAGTTGTATTCAATAAAATAATAAATAAAAAGTTTCCCTTGATATAGAGAAAGCTTTGGGAAACAACATTCAAGAGGGGCACAGAACACTCAAAAGGGTGGACCAAAAGCTATCTTTACTACCACCACACATGATAATTAAGTTCTTTTCAGCTGAACATAAGGAAAAGATCCTTAAATGTGCACATGAAAAAAATCAATTGACCTATAGTGGAGTCCCAATCAAACTTAAAGCTGACTTCTCACAGGAAACTCTACAGGCCAGAAGAGAATGCAATCACATATTCCAGATGCTAAAAGGAAAAAATTGTCAGCCCAAAACAATGTACCCAGCAAAGCTCTCATTTGTCTTTGAAAATGAAAGAAAATTCTTCCACAGCAAAGAAAAGCTCAAAGAACTACCTCTTTCAGACCTGCCCTACAAATGATACTTAAAGATCAAAAGATACTTAACAGAGGAAAGGAACAGCAACTACCAAAACCGAAGGCAAATGCGGAGAGCTTCTTAGTAAAAGGCCAACAGACAACTACATCAAAGAAAAGCTCTTTACTAAAATGACAGGACCAAACACCTATCGATATTAACCCTGAATGTAAATGACTTAAACACATCAAAATATCAAATATTAGGAGAGTGGATCAAAAAAACGAAACCCATTTATTTGTTGCCTACAGGAGACACATCTCACCAACAAAGATCAGCGGAAAGAAAAAAGATGGAAAAAGATATTATAGGACAATGGAAAGGAAAAATTAGCTGGTGTAACCATTCTTATATCAGATAATATATACTTTGATGTGAAAAACATTAAAAGATGAAGAAAGACACTACACAATGATCAAAGAATCCAAACAGCAAGAAGAGATCACCATAACGGTTATATATGCACCAAATGCCAAGGCACTTAGCTACGTGAAACAAATATTTATGGACTTATTAAAATGAAAAACACTGCAATACAATAATAGTGAGAGACCTTAAATGGACAGATCGATGTGATAGAAACTTAGCAAGGAAACAACAGAACTCACCCAGACACTACAGCAAATGGACTTAATTGATACATACCAAACCTTTCATCCAGCAGAGAAAGAATAGACTCTTTTTGCACCAGTACGTGGAATTGTCTCCAGGACTGACCATAAAACAAGCCTCACAAATTTGAAAAAAATCACAATTATACCTAACACATCTTCTCAAACCATCATGGAATGAAACTAGAGGCCACTAAATCAAAACACCCAAGAAGACAGCAAATCCCTGGAGACTGAATAATATGCTGCTAAATGAGCAATGGATTGGAATGAAATCGATAGAGAAAATTTAAATACTGTTTGAACAAATGAAAGCGTTAACACATCAAAACTTATGGGACAAGATCAAGGCAGTGTTAAGAGGAAAGTTCATCTCAATCAATGCCTATGTTAAGAAAGTAGAAAAGCACCAAGTACATGAGCTAACCTTTCAGTTGAAGGAACTAGAAAAACAGTGGCAAACCAAACCCAAGATTAGCAGGAAAAAAGAAATCACCAAAATAAGGGAAGAAATAAAAACAAAGAGACCAAAATAACAATACATAAGATCAATGAATCAAAGAGCTGGTTCTTTGAGAAAATCAATAAAATAGACACGTCTAGCCCAACTAATTAAAAAAAAGAGGGAGAAGATATACATCAGTAGCATCAGAGATGAAAAAAGAAATATAACAGATACTTCGAACATACAGAGAATTATCAGGAACTATTACAAGCAACTATCTGCCAACAAATCAGAAGACCTAGAAGAAATGGATAGATTTTTGGACATACACAACCCACTAAAATTGAATCATGAGGCAATCAATAATCTAAATAGACCTATAACATGGACTGAAAATTGAATTGGTAATTAAAGCCCTCACAACAAGGAAAAGCCCTGGACCATACGGCTTCACTGCTGAATTCTACCAAACGTTTCAAGAACTTACTCCAATCCTCCACAAGCTTATCCGAACAGCAGAAAAGGGGGCAATCCTTCCAAACTATGAAGCCAATATTACCTTAATACCAAAGCCAGATAGAGACGGCAGGAAAAGTGAACTACAGTTGCATATCCCTGATGGACATAGACAAAATACTAGCTAACAGGATCCAACAGTATATCAGGCAGATTATTCACTGGGACCAGGTAGGATTCATCCCAGCCATTCAGGGATGGTTCGACATTCACAAATCAATAAATGTGATACACCACATCAACAAGTTGAAAAATAAAAACCATATAATCATATCAATAGATGCAGAGAATGCATTTGATAAAATCCATCACCACTTCATGCTAAAAACTTTAAGCAAGATAGACATAGAAGGAACATGCTATAACACAATCAAAGCAATATATAAAAAACCCAAAACACCAACATTATACTAAATGGGGAAAGACTGGAAGCTTTTCTGATAAGATCTGGAACTAAACAATGATGTCCACTCTCACCACTGCTATTCAATATAGTATTGGAAGTCCTTGCCAGAGCTATAAAGCAAAAAGAATGAAGGAAAGGAAGGAAGGAGGGAAGGAAGGAGGGAAGGAGGGAAGGAGGGAAGGAGGGAAGGAGGGAAGGAAGGAAGGAAGGAAGGAAGGAAGGATGGATTCTACTTAGGAGAACCAAAAGAATCAAGAGACTACTGTAACTCATAAAAGACTTTGGCAGGGCAGCAGAAAACAAAATTAATGAATACAAATTAGTGGTGCTAATATACACAAATAACTCCATGGAGAAATAAATTATAAGTACAGTCCCTTTAAAATAGTGGAGAGGAATCTTAAAAACCTTGAAATTATTGTAACCAAATATGTGAAAGACGTCCTTGAAGAATACTATAAAATGTATAAAAAAAAAAGTTCCTGGATCAGCAGGATCAACATCATCAAAATGTCGATATTACCAAAAGTAATATTCAATGTAATCCCAATCAAAATCCCAACATTCTTCTCAGAAATAGAAGATACAAAAGTTCATCTAGAAACACAAGAGACCATGAATAACCAAAGCTATCCTAAAGAATAAAAAATCAAGCTGGAGGAATCACAGTTTCAGACCTCAAGGCATACTATTGAGCAGTGGCCATCAAAGCAGTCTGGAACTGGTACAGAAACAGAGGACAACAATGGAACAAACAGAAACACCAGAATGGAGCCCACACCTGCATAGCTGACTAACCTTCGACAAGAAAACGGAAAACAATCCAGAAGAAAAGCCTGCTATCTTCAACAAATGCTCTTAGAACGACTGCATAGCAATCTGCAGAGGTAAGAGGCACCTCAAATGCCTTAAATACCATCTGTCACCTTATACAAAAATCAGTTCTAAATGGATCAAGGAGCTAAATCTGCACTGAGAAACCATCAGCCTATCAGAGGAAAACATAGGAAGCACTCTCCAAGATAACAGATTGAAAAAGGCATCAAAAGCACAGGCAGTCAAAGCCAAAATAAACACATGGGACTGAATCAACCTAAAAGGCTTCTGTACAGCAAAGAAAACACTCAATAAAGTGAATATGCAACCAACAGAATAGGAGAAAATCTTTCCGCACCACAAAACCGACAGGGGACTAATATCCAGGATTTACAAAGAATTTTAGAAGCCCACTGACAGCAAATTAACATCCTTGTGAAGAAATTGGCAAAGAAAATGAACAGACATTTTTCAAAAGAACAAAATCAAATGAATAATAGACATATGAATAGATGCTCAGGCTCCCTAGCTGTCAGAGATATACAAATGAAAATCATCTTGCGATGCCACCTGACTCCAGTCAGATTGGCCTACATTCAGAACTATACTAACAACATCTGCTGGCATGCATGTGGGGAGAAAGGTACCCTCCTTCACTGCTGGTGGGAGTGTAGGCTAGTACAGCCACTCTGGAAGTCAGTATGGAAGAGTAATAAGAGAACTGAAAATAAACCTGCCATATTGACCCAGCTATCTTACTTCTGGGAATATATCAAAATAAAATGAAATCTGCATATGAGAAAGGGAACTGTAGTCCTATATTTACAGCAGCACAATCTACAATAGCAAAGACATGGAAACAATCCAGATGACCGCCCAAAGAGGAGTGGATAAAGAAACAGTGGTATACCTATTCCATAGAATACTACTCAACTCTAAAAAGAATTCTACCATTCCCAATGAGAGACCATTATGCTCAGTGAAATACATCAATCCCAAAAGTACAAATATATGTTCTCTCTGATATAAGGCAACTTTCATGAAAATTATATGATCAACAGCCTCCTCAATACTATTTTTGCTGCAACTTATGGGGTTTTAAATTTTTTAACTTTCCATTTCTTCAAAATAATCTAATTTATCATATTAAATTTTTCTTTGACTCACAGATCATATAGCAGCATTATTTTCTTCAAGAACATTTTTGTTTTCCTTTTTTCAACAACACACAGATTATTCAGAAGCTCGTTATGTAACTTCATGGTATTCATTTAACAGAATGGATGGTAACTGTGTAATACAGACTATCATATCCAGATTGAAGATACAATTCAGTACACCTCTCTACTTCCAAATCAAAGATGGACTCCCAATGAAACTATTGGATATATCCTGACAATAGGATGCCGGATTGTCTGCCATTGGCTGTACCACAATGTCAGGATACGCTTAAATGACATAATAATGGACTTATGACTGCTTATAAAGGACTATACTACCGTAATAGTATAGTTGGGGGGAGGGGGAGAGAACTTAGAGAGGGGGTAAAGGAAACCCCAGAGTCTATGGAATTCCATCCAAAAATTAAAAATAGAATGGAAGGAAATAAGTGGCAAATAATTGTAAAATGTTTCTGGAGTTCTTTCATCCTCATCAATCACCTAGCAACCATTCATTGCCTAACAATCCCAAGAAACTGAACACTAAATATTCAGTAGGTCCCAAAGCATGACAGCAAGAAATGAGTGCCGAATCAATGAAAAACTATCACAACTTGGATTCTGGTTCCTGACCTGCCACTAAGTAGCAGTTTCCTTACAGCTTTAGCAGTACACTTAATTTCCCTTAACTAGTTTCTTTTGAACTTTTTAAGTGAACTACATGACTTTTGGCACTAAATACAACAAACTGAACTGAATGATTTCCAGCTGAATAATGACACTAAAGCATCCTTTAAGTCAGCTAGCCTCTTCTGGTGGAAAAGCAGATGTCCACTCCAAAGCAAGTCTATCAAGATCTTCCCCTCAAGCAATGCAAAACATGCCCACCAATACTTTTGAATAAACACTAATTGTTGAAGTTTGGGATCACTGCATGTTTCACAATAATATTTTAGTTTGGAAATTTCTTTTCTCATTAATTCTATTAATTTTTTAATGATTCCAGCTGGTGTTTTGGATCAAGTACTAAAATAAAAATGCTCCTAGCCACAGACTTTTAACAAAACAAAGTTCCCTACCTTAGCTTGAACTCAGTGTTTCTGAATTGATTTTAAGTTTCATGCAAAAAAGTTTCAAGAATACATATAAAATAATCCAGTACTATAAATCCAATGATACTATGGGGGGGGGGGCAGGGAGAGGAGATACATACTAAGTTAACGTTGAAGTTCGCCCAGAATAGCAAATGTGAGACAATGAAGAATAACATTTTTAAATTAAATAAGGAGCATAAACTACCAGACATCAAGATCTCCCATAAAGCTGGAATAAACTAAAATCTGGCAATGGGACAATAGCTCAATGAATTAAAAGAGTTCTACAAATGAACCACCTAACACCAGTATATTTATATGTATGTTACATATTGGAACTAACACGAGTTAACTATAGGGAAATATAATGGAATAAGACTATACACAATTTAATAATTACAGAAATTCAATATGCAAAGAAGTGTTTGCTATCAATGAAAAAGAATACATTATTTAGCATATTGCACTGGGAATATTAGCAATTCATTATGAACATCAGTAATCTGTAAACAAAAACCTCAATGTCCAAATGTAAAATGTAAAATTTTCTACAATTAAAGATGCATGAGCAAACAGAAGTATGTGAGAAAAAATATAAATACAAGTTAATACAAATAGAGTTCCTACAAATCAAGAGAAAAAAAGAAATAAGCGATAGACTAACCAAACACACACAATCCAAAGAAAGGTATGGCAGAAGAAGGGATGAAAGGGATGGGAAAGAGAGGGAGGAGATTAAAAACAGAAGAGGTCTGAAGATAGGTCTAACAGAGTAAAGATCCGGTCAGTTAAAAGCCCCAACAAGGCCTCAGTATCAATATACAACATTATGGAATTAATTGACATAGTATTGGGTAAACAATATGTTAAAAATAATGCAAGTTCCATTCTTCGAAACATCTGGGTTGAGACAGTATCAATGACAGGTTCAAAAAATAACAAACAACCATACAAAAATTACAGGTTAAATCAAGGCAAACATGTGGTATCTAATCTTTTGGGATTCACTCATTTCCCTTAGCATTATAGTTTCCAGTTGTGCCCATTTAGCCACAAAGATCTTTACTCTGTTAGACCTATCTTCAGACCATAGAAGGTCTCCCCAAGAGGCCACTGAACTTATCTGGACAATAAGACGCTGAACTTTATGCTAGGCATGTGTTTGCAAGCAATGAATCTCAACTGAACTTGAACTATGGTTATGCAACAAGGTGGAGGAATCCACCATGGGGGGAGGGGTATGGAAGGGGTAGGGGGAATCCCCAGCGCCTATAAAACTGTACTACATAATACAATGAAAGCAACAATAAAAAAAAAAAAAACAGAAGAGGAAGGAGTAAGAATAAAAGTATACCTACTTTCTTATGAGTACTGAGTGTTGCCAAGGGAAAGGGAGCAAAGAGCATTGGTAATACTGGCAAAAGTGTCAATTTTTATCATGGGAAAATTTGACAAAATCAAAAACTTTACTATATGCCCTGTGCTTCTGAGAATGGTGGTCTACAGAAATATTAGTACTGTTA
The DNA here is from genome assembly GCF_017591425.1 of Ochotona curzoniae. Lineage (NCBI taxonomy): Eukaryota > Metazoa > Chordata > Mammalia > Lagomorpha > Ochotonidae > Ochotona > Ochotona curzoniae. The sequence goes on from NW_024467115.1 coordinate 16,163,533, forward strand.
TACAATAACATATAACTGTTCAATGAGATGCTGTTTGCAATGGCTAAACAAAATGTAGATATACATCAAAAGGGAATGGTTAAAGAGATCATAATAAATCCAAATAATGGACTAATATGCTATAAATACAGAAGACCCACACACATGAAAAAACAACCATGACACAATAGCAATGTAACTATGATCCCATGTCATTATCTTTTGACTTTAAAAAGCTCAAAAACACACAGGTGAACTTTTAAAGATACTTCTTTATAGAAAGTAATTCTAGGGGTTGATTCTATGCATAGGAGGCTAAGTTTCCACCTACAGTACTGGCATCCCATATGGACGCTGGTTCGAGTCCCAGTTGCCCTACTTTCAATCCAGATCCCTGCTTACAGGCTGGGAAAGCAGCAGAGGATTACTCAAGTCCTTAGGCCTCTGTGCCCACTTGGGACACCTAGAAGAAGCTCCTGGCTGCTCCTAGCTTCAGATAACCTCAGTTCTGGCCATTGCAGAGTAATGGCCATTGGAGAGTAAAGCAGCAATGGAAGACCTCTGCCTCTCCTTCTCTGTAATGCCACCTTTCAAATAAAAATAAATTTTTTTAAAAGAAAGAAATTGAGCAATACTGAGGTGTGGTTTCCTTTTCAAACTTCACATAGTACATGCTAAAATGAACATATATTATTTGTACAACAAAAATGTTTTAATGTAAAAAGCACTTTTTAAAATAACAGACACTTGTTCCTACATTATTCTTCAGAACCTCTCAATTTTTTTCAAAATCACCTCCACCTGGGAACACTTTAAGTGTTTAACAAAAGGATCTGATTCAAAAACAAAGTGATTAACAAAAGGATTATACACACAATACACTACACACAAGCACCACGTCAGACAAACCCAGCAACTGTTAATATTGTTTTCCTACCCAAACAAGTTTGAAAGTCCTAAGTCACTTATTTCTAATTCTCCTATCTTTATGACCTTTATTGTGAAATGGTAAATTAGTACTAATTCAATTAACTTCTTCAACTGTGTCTTTTCCTTTCCCAGCTACATAGCTCAGTCCCTTAGAATTTGTGTCTGGGTTGTCCAATATGATGTCTCGGTGATTTCAATTTCCACCTCACCAAGCTACAGCCCATCTCTGTCCACCAGGGTTTCCATCTTCCTCCTCACTCACCTGCTAAGATACATTCTATGGCCCTATACACACACGCGCGCGCACGCACACACACACACAAATCTGCTTCTCAGTCCTTTGCAACCTGAGTTCAAACTTACTCTCTGCATCCATCTCATTTCTTGCTACTTCCAAATAGACTGGAATTATCTTCCATGAAAACTCAAGATTTTCCAATATACAGGGCCAAAACTCACACTACTTCCATGTTTGTACAAATTCTATCACTTGCATGAAAATTATATTGTAATTTTATTGCAGGAACATATGTGACTATTAACAGAAGGAAACTGAGCCATTTTGAAGATTTATGAATCACAGAATTCAACTTTTGCAGAGTAGGATTCATTTCACAAATTTACTAAGAGCTCATAAAACACCATTTAATTGTTACATCTACGTAATTAGCAATAGAATAAAACACACGTAAGTTTTCATGAATATTACCATGCTTCCACAGAAGAATCCGATAACCATTTCCAATCAAACTGTTTAGTCACTTTAAGGTGGGGACAAAGTAGGTAAGATGGACTTAGCACTACAGGCCTGAATATGAAGCCAGGGCTGGCCACTACACGGCCTCAAGGGACTCACTTTTCTCTGTCAGATTTCTGATCTGAAAATGATGCTACCTACCAGGATGTTCACAGAACCACACAACACATGCAAAGTGTGTAGAGAAATGGCTGGCATACATTAAATATTTAATATTTCACACACCAACAAAATGCACAGTCTGGGGTTGGGGTGAGGCAGGTTTGATAACATCAGTGTACCAACTTACTTCTCATTTTTCTCATTTGACACCACAGAACCTACAGCATAATTACATATTTATTCTTGATGGGAACATGGGAAATGTCAACTGTGTAACATAGTATTAGATACTGAAATAAATACATCAAAGACCAAGACATGATTCCAATCCTCAAGAAACTCATGGCTCAATAGAGATAGCAACATAAATGTATTCTAAGGTGAACTGACACAATGCAGACACAATGAATTACACAGGAAAGGTATAAACAGTCACATTGGGAGAATCATAGTCACATTACTGAATCTTGAAAAGGTAATGAAAAGGTAGTGTAGTGTTGTGCACACTACACTACCAGGATGGCTGGGACCCAGAGAAGTAAACTAAGAGGTGAGATTAAAGACTGGAAGAAATTCATTTCAGATCACGTGACACTTAGAGCACTTACCCTGATTTGGAGACAGGAGGGTCAATGAAGAAATTTCAGTATTGCAGTAACATCATTGTTTGTAAGAAATTCTCTGATTACAGTACAGAAAATGGATTTTGAGAGAAAGATTGAAGCAAAAGCAGTTAGAATACTGCTGAACAAATTCCAAGAAAATTTATGGACTGATTTATGATGAAAACAGTGGAGGTGGAGAAAGATACTTAAATACAAGGCAAAGTCAGGAAGTTGATAACTAAATGGACACAGGAAGTTAAGAGAAAAAGCCATCCCCAGATTCTCTGCCAAGAAAGAAAGTACAGATGGTGGCAGCATTAACAAAGAATGTTCCCCAAGGAACTGTGAGAGGTCTACCGGTCAGAATCTTGCTTGTCTTACAACAGTCCTTTCATCCAGTGTAAAAAGCAATTCACAAAGAAACTCCACTTTCACCTGTGAAATCCATTGAGGCTGCTACCGAAGATTTTATTACACACTGCTTAAACACTATTCTGGGTCGTTACAGAGTATTTCAGGTCAAGATACAGGGAACAGAAATTGTATCTGTTTCCTCACAGCATTCATTAAAACAACACATGATGGACATCAAGACAGACAAGGTAGAAATAAAATGCAGAAGGGAAACTGATATTCTTTAGGGGACCAAAAATGCCATGACTACAGCTAACCAAGTACCACAGATTAAGAAATGAATTCAAAGAGGGAAAGTGGAGGGATGAGTCTCCATATCTACAAAACTGCATCACGGAACATAATAAAAAGGTAAAAATTGTAGTGTAGTGGGAGTGCAGTCCCAGCTGCTTTGCATGCAATCCAGCTACCTGCTAACATGCTTGGGAAGACGGCAGAAGATGGCCCCAATGTTTGGTGCCTGCTTGCCCACAGGAAAGGCTTCCTCCAGGTCTCCCATGTGGGCGCAGGGTCCTGGGCTTTGGCCGGTCCTCCATTGGTTTCCCAGGCCACAGGCAGAGACAGGACGTGGAGCAGCCAGCCCTTACTGTCTGCATTTCAAAACCTCCTGAGAATTCAGCTAATGCATATGGTTATAGTCTAGCAGTTAAGACCATTCTCTGCTTAGGAAAGTTTTTTCACACAATTTTAATTTCCACTAGAAATTAGAAGTCTGGGCTGTTCTTTCTCTAATAACACTCACCAGGATACTGTTTTCTCTCATGCTGATCTTTGGAGGTAGAAAAGAATATTCAGACTCTAAAGCAACAATTTTATCAATTTTAATTATACATCCCAAATTGCTAAATAAAAGACAGATTCAGACCAAAATTAAGGGTCTTTGAATGTCAAAGGCTTTTACTATGCATCTTCGTCAGCACATATTGTTATAAATAATGAAAATAGTCTTTTGTGTCTTACCCCTCAACTAACCAATGAGTCTGGAAGCTTATTTTTTGGTATTTTACACAACATCCAACCCAGTACCAGACTAAGCACACAAATATTTCTTTAAAAAAGCAGATCATTTCATTTCCAGAGAAAAATACTCTATTCTTTAATCTAGCAGTTTTCAGCTCAAGAGAATCAAAAGACGAAGGAATCGCCTTGCTCTGGTGCTTTAAAACTCAACATGACTAAAGATACTGATACTGACAAGTGCTCTAGCTCACCGATGCATTAAGAAAAACAACAACAAAAGAAAAAAAGACTGAGAACTTCCCATCAGGCACAAAAAGTGAATCTTGCATATGAAAAAAATTACACAACTTGTCCAAACCAGTACCATATTCTTTAAAAATCAAAACCACCAGGTTCTTATTGACTGATGTCAGGTTCATAACTAAAAAGAAACTTGTCTCAAGCCTTAATGCTGGGTCAGTTCACCTTGCAGATTTTTCTCTCATAATTGTATTTTTAAAAATAACTATTTGTGCCATAATGTAGTACGTTAAGCCTCTGTCAGCAGTTCCAGCATCCCATATGAATACTGGTTTGAGTCCTGGATGCTCCATTTCTGATTCAACTTCCTGCTAATGTGCCTGAGAAACCAGCAGAAGATGATTTAAGTCCTTGGGTCTTTGCACCCACGTGGGAACCCTGGAACAGGTACCAGACTTCTGACTTAGGAGCAGCCCAGCTCTGTCCACTGTGGCCAATTGTGGAATGGACCAGCAAATTAAGACATATCTCCCTCTCTCTTCATAAAACTGCCTGTTAAAGGAAAATAAAAACTACTTGGCCTGTTCAGCTAAAATCTCTTCTCAATATAAATTCCCAATTTCCAAATGACATCAACTAAAAATGCTACAACACTTTAACTCAGACAGTACAAAATGAGGTAACAGGTAACAAAAACTTTGTGTAGGAAATAATATTCTTGAATTCAAACCAATCAAGATGGGTTTTTATTTTTCCTTTTTTTTTTAAAGATCCACAACTAAATGTGAAAAATATTACAAGGAATAACTTTAAAAAGTAAATATGTGGTAGAGTACTTTCAAATTTAAGCACCATTAAGTCTTTGTAATTTTTAATCAATATTCTGAAGGCATGCTCAGAAACAAATTAGGTTTTAAATATCAACTCAATATTTTAAAAATATGTATTTACATGAAAATACTTCAAAAAATTGATTGAAAAGTTGAGTCAAAAGAGCAAGTTTAGGAGCTGGCATTGTGGCACAGTGAGGCAAGCTGTGCTTGCAATGTCAGCATCCCAGAACACTTGTTCAAGACCCGTCTGCCTATGCAACTGGGAAAGCAGCAGATGACCCAGTTACTGGCACCCCTGCCACCCATGTGACAGACACAATGGGAGCTGCTGTTTCTTGGCTTCAAACTGGAGCCATCGGGGAAAGAGCAGTGGGGGAACCAGAGAACAAAGCACACTCCCTGTCCTTCTCCTTCTTCCTCACTCTCCATCACTGTAATTTTCAAATAAATATTTTTTAAAAGATTACAAAAAAAAATTTGAAATCCATGCATATAGGGGATGTTCGAAACACTCATGAAGTGTGTTTGAAATTGAGGTTTCCCATATTCATATTTTCTATTAAGTTTTCAAAGAACCCATATATATATGTATGTATATAAATGCAATGTTCTGCATCAAAATAAACAATTCAACTTCCCAAGAAGTTTCTAAAGCACTCTTGTGTGTGTGTGTACGTATAACAAAGGAAAACATAGGATACAAAATTTATGTACAATATGACTGAAACAACACAACTTGTAGGAAAAAAATTTTAAGTATAGCAAAGACATAAACTATTTTTGGAGATGAAAATCATGAGTAACTTTTTCCCCCTTAACTACATTAAGATTATTACTTTATCACTGCAGAATGCGCTTTCAAACATTTCAAAGGGAGGAAATACTTTTTATATTTATATGGTACAGACATATTCAATAAATTCATAATAGAATCATGGCATGAAACAAACTCACAATTTAAAGTCATTTAGATCAAAACACCTGAAGTTTAAAAACATTCAGGCTTTTTTTTTAAAAGTAGTTTTTCCAGGTAAGTACATCTTTCACCATAATTTTTCCAATAAATGTTTCAAACTCGCAGTACAAATGATACATAAATAAATTAAAACTTTCAAAATTTCAAAGAAATCAGTGAAAATCTTGTCAATGGAAAAATTGCCTCTTCAAATATGAAATCACATCACTGAATCTGACTAAAACTTCTCTTTCCCAGATGTACATTCTGAAAGCACACCAACCAGGCTACAAGAACAAACCACTTCCTTTAACAGTATCATTGTGCTGGCTGTGATTTATTCAATATGAATAATTTATTCACTTTAACACATCTTCTTAGCAAAGTCTGAGTCTATTTTAGCATGTGGCATACATCTTTTTTCACACAGAAGCAACGCAAAGAAAATGGTGAAACAGAAGTACCTTCCAACTTTATGTAACATTCACTGGACCAGCAAGCTCCAAAACCAAAAAAATTTTAAGTGAACAGAGTCCAATCTGAGTATTAAACTGGATTAAGAACAGTGACATGGATTATACAAATTTATACTGTCTGACACAAGCAATAAATTTAAATTACAACATGACCTCCAGTCACAAGTCATATAGCTAGAAAACATTGCATCTGAAAAGAGGGAAAGGCTCAAAAAAAATATAAATTAGCTGGACATGAACCAAAAGTTCACAAGAATCCTGTCAGAAACTGCAAGAAAGGGCTCCAAAAGCAAGAGAAGAGGAACAAAAAATAAACTGTATTAATCAAATTTTAAGACAAAGTTTATTAATCTTCTCTTCTCTTCATGTGGTTGTCATTTACACTGTTTAAAGTGGCCATAAAGGACCTGGCACAGTGCAACCTCGTGGCTGAAGTCCTCGCCTTGCATCTGCATGGATCCCATTTGGGTGCTGGTTGGTATCCTGGCTGCTCCACTTCCCTTCCAGCTCCTTGCTTTGGACCTGGGAAAGCAGCCAAGCACAGCCCAAAGCACTGGGACCCTGCACCCACAGGGGAGACTGAAGAAGCTCCTGGCTCCAGACTGGCTAAGTTCTGGCCATTACAATCACTTGGGGAGAGAACCAGCAAATGGAAGATCTTTCTCTCCTCTCTGTAAATCTGACTTTCCAATAAAAATAATTAAATCTTAAAATAAGTAAATAAATAGTAAAGTGGCCATAAAATATACATACACAGGCCTTCACATTTCAATCCATACTTCAACCGCATCTTCAATTTTTTTTTCTAAATTTCATCTTTGGGAAATCCAAGAAAATGAACTTTAAATCAGGGAAAGGCAATCTTATCTGCACAACCGTAAAGAAAACTAATTTTTTTAAAAATGTGCAGTATCCTTTTACAGCACCATCTTGAATTCACATGTAGGGCCAGGAGTCATTCTTGGATGGCCTAAGATAAATGACACCATATCCAGAAATAAAGCAAAATGCAATGAGCTTTAAAGCAATTAGTAAAGGCAAGGAGGAAATTAACCAATTTAAGGGAACTATAAAATAAAGGATCTTCAAATAGTTCCTGGGAAATGTTATTAAGAAAAAACAATACCTTGATTACAAAACTTTTTACACCAAAATTTCTACTTAACCACAACCTTTATGAAGCACCCTTGTATAACAGACGCAGGTTAGAGGAAAAATCCTCCTAAGTTTGAGATCTATAATTAAAAAAAAAAAATTCTATGTTTGAGATACCATCACTTTAAAAAAATCTCAGAGAAAGTCACAGAGATAGCAAATGGCAAAGCTAAACCACAACATGATATTACTCTAATTTCACAGCTCTCTAACATTAGTCACAGTACAAGGGCTTATGCATTCTTAAGACTAAAACAATATCCAGGAAAAATAAAATTTCCCCTTTCTTTACCATTGCCTGTACAAAAATGAAACTCAAAAAATAAATAAACTTAATTTTAAATGTACTGTAATTTTGAATTTATACATTTAAATTTAAATGTATGCAAATAAATTTTAAACAGAAAATCATTAAGTATAACTGTAAGCTAAAATCTGTTCATTTTTCATCCTAGAATCTGTAAGAATAAGTGATACACAATGACATAATGATTTTTAATTTTTTTTACAGAATAAAAGATCAGAAATTTTAAAAATTAAAAGGAAAAATCTTATGAAAAAGTTAATATATCTAATACAATCAGACTTAAACATAAAAGGCAACAAAATTTAAAAACTAGGGAATGCAAATGATCGGCAACTAACAGACAAAGTTCTAATCACAAATGAATATATGAAAAATTACTCAACTAGTAATGGTCATGGAATATATTCACTTTTTATTCAGATTGTCCAAAATTAAATAAACTAATGACAACTGCTGTGGAATGGCAAGCAATGGCTGTATCCACTGAAATAACAGTACACCTTTGCACTCACAGTTCCACTACAGGGGACTGCTCCAAGAAATAAGAGCCCTACTTTATGAAGATAGGGACAGGGACAGTAGATGACAAGTACTGTTCACAGCGACAAAAACTGGACATAAAAATGAATAAGCTTCCATATGACAAGGCCTGAATAAACCACAGAAAACTATACTTTGAAATATCGTACAATTGAAATACTATACAAATATTATACCATTATACTTTGACCTATTATACAATTATCAGAAAAAGTAGGTTGAGCTATTCCAGCTGACAGTGTACTACAAAAACAGTATGACTTTTATTTACAAAAACATATTAAAATTCCTACTTGTATTTGTTTTTGTACATAATTATATAAAAGAATATTTATCTGAGTATTTTCAAAAAGCGACTAGAGAGTAACAAGTCATCTCCCAGAAGGTCTCTGTGAAGTACCATCATGTATGACTGTAAAAATCTCCAATCGGTGGAGCTAACCTGAACACCCAAATTCAGGAGACATTAACCTAACAATCTGCCTTCTTACAGCCTTTGTTCTTTAAGCTTGTTAATAATAGAAGAACACTATTTCACTGAATTAAGTTTGATTATCCCTTCTTCAGCATTTTCCACGTGCCAAGTGCATCACCACATGTATTTTAATTTTCCTGGGAGCTTATAAAGAATATTTTCTCAAGGAAATGAAAGTTTCGGCAATGCCAACCTGTCACAGCATGCTCAGAAAGCCACGGACAGAGCCACAGACAGAACTACGAGGAACACATTGCTGACTGCCAGTAGAACGGGCTCAAGAAAAAAAACTACATAATGCTTCTTTGACTCCTACCCTCCCACTAATGAATGGAAACTTCAACACAAACATAAGATCCTTGCTTGTGTATAATTATTCCTAATAATGCTAATAATGCTATTATGAAAAATAATAAAATGTAAGTAAATTGGTAAAATTGTACTGAAAACAGCATGCTATGCACTAAAAAGCCTCAAGAATACTGCATAACATTTTATAGAATACCATTCTAAAACCATGTTTCATACCATAATTTAAAACACAATGTACAAAAAAGGACAAAAATGAACAGAAATATTTATTGAAGCATTTTTATGATAAATTGGAAAAACTTTTTCCCATAGTATGTATTTAGTTAAGTAAATATCAAGACCTCTAGACAATGCAACATTACAAAATTAAAATAACCTGGTATAAAAGCCATCAGGCTGGCTCCCAGGGGCTAGAAAAAAGGTGAAATGTCAAATTGTTACTTTATGAATACAGTTTCAGTTCTGCAAGATAAAAAAACTTTTGAACAGTGGTTATACAATAGTGTGAATATACATAACACCTTAAGATAGCTAACTTGGTAAATGTAGTTGCATTTTATAATTACAAACAAAATTTCAGAAACTGTATAGCATGCAGCATGAGACTGAGTTAAGAGAATGTTTTTGTAAGTTTCAATCTCACTTTTTAAAAAAGGAATTAAAATATCCTATACATAGATATACATACAAAGTATAAAAACGAGGACTTCAATAACCAAAACTTACTGCTCTGACTGCTGGCTGCACCATACACTAATGTTGTAAGCAAGATGTCCCAGAACTACTGTACCCTACATCATTACCCTAAGTAACTACTGTAAACATTTAGGGGCTCCCACTGTGGCACAGCATGTTAAGTCAACCCTGGCAACACATCAGCATCCCCTAGCAGAGCACCAGTTCAGAAACCCATCTACTTTGCTTCCAATCCAGCTTCTAGCCAGCGTGCTGGAGTGCAGCAGGAGATGGCCCAAGTGCCAGGGTCCCAGCCACTCAAGTACAACACCGAGGCAGGAGCTCCTGTCTCCTCTTTTACACCGCGCTCAGCCCCCAGCCACTGAGGCTATTTGCAAGTAAATTAGCAGATAGAAGATATAAGTACACACTTTTATTCATACATTGATCCATTTGAATTTCATTTTTATCCATAAACAGTTTAATTCTGTGCTCAAGATGGCATCAAACTAACAACCCTAAGAAAATTCCAAAGTATTTTAAATGAGAGAGCATTATTGCTTTTAAAAAGGAACTGAAGACCACAAAGTGACTTGAAATTAAGACTGGAAAATCACTTCATTTCTTAGGATTGCTAATTTACAAGGATTTAGAAACTGATCCCTGAACACCCCACAAGTTAAGTCACTGCCTGCGACAGCCGGCACCTTATCTGAGTGCCAGTTCTAGTCCCCACTGCTCCACTTCTAATCCAGCTCTTTGCTAATGCATCTGTGAAAAGCAACAAAAGAAGGCTCACGTGCTTGGGACACTGCCACAAAAGCAGGAGACCTGAAAAGTTTCTAAGCTCCTGGCCTTGGCCTTGGCCTTGACCAGCCACAGCCATTGTGGCCACTTGGGGAGTAAACCAAAGGACCTCTCAAATAACTCTGCCCTTCAAATAACTACATTTAAAAGAAAGGAAGAAAATGATCTATAACAGAATTTATAACAGGTTTCTTAAATAACCACTGGAAAAACTTTTTGAACACTTCATTAGTAAAAATGGTTGTCTAGCAAAGGCTAAAACAACTCATCTCCAAAAAAAAAAACAAAAAAATTACCATGGGGGTAAAAATTGCTGCAGGATATAATATAACAATGAAAAATGTATTGGAAAGCCAAATAAGAACTTTACTGGCATCACAATTTGCCTTATAAAACCTGTGCAAAAGTACATATTATCACACATGAGCCTTGATTTCTTTCACCTACCTTTGTGGAATAACCAACAAAAATACACAAAGCATGAGACCTAGTCAATATCCAATACATTAAAGCACTTCCTTGTCTTCTACTGAGAGGCAGCATACTGTGGAACAGAAAACTTGACAGGCAGTCAAGAAGCATCAGGAGGCAACATGAAAACACTCCGTTCTAATCTGATTAAATCGCAGCGCCAGCTAGCCCCTCACAGGACACTATGAAGTTCTATGGAGGGAAGTCTAAGCTTTAAAGTTATATCCTAAATGTCAAGCACATTTTTCTGCCTCAAGAAGTACACTTAAAACTGTACTTGTCCTCACCGTCCATTCTGTCCCTTGCTATTTAGCAACGCTTAGCACATAGGTAGCACTCAAAAGACACCTAAGAAGGGAATTTGCAGCTGTCTCTGAGTGACAAAAGACACAAACACATATATAACTGGATGCAATTGTTAAGGTTCAGAACAAAAAGCAAAGTGATTAGAATTAAAAGAACACTCCGTATTTACCATTCCTACAATTCACACTTGATGCTGGTTATTCACGAAGACGACAGCTGCCTTGAGACACTAAAGCAAATTATTTTTAAATTAAGCAATTAGTGTTTCAGTTTTTCCAGTGTAGGTGTATATACAAAGAGAATCTTAGCACATATCTGAGAACATTCTGAACTACTTAAGCGTTTTCAGTGAAATAAACCACTTCCTTTCCAAAAAAAACCCACATAATTTTAAGTCAAAAGTCAATTAATTCTGCAGTTATCAGTATAAGAAGTATAAAATTCCTCTAAATGTTTGAGCAAGAGTACTCAGTGATAAAAAAAATTGGAAAATAATGTTTTCAAATAAAAACATTTACAAGGAGAAACCAGAAAGTTTGTAGCTAATTATGATTTAATAACATATATTAAAAAGACATCAAGTAAAAAGTAAAATGAAACAGGTATTTTAACAGCATTACATTACTGAAAAGTTCGTATAAACTGCATAATATTCATAACATTTCACATCAGTAATTGTTCTCTGTAATACAACTTTTCATATTAATCATGAGATTTATATCAAGTCTAACATTAAAAATATCGAAATACATTTGAACTGAGATTAAAGAGGCATCTCTTCCTAAGAATCCAAGTTCACTATCTCCATTTCAGTTTCTCAGATGGTATCTAAGACACGAGTACAGCTCACAAAAGAAGCAGGGGGTTGGAGACCCACTGCAAGTGTTCACAACTCTGCTTCATCTTGAGTTTACTGAATCTACTCAACAGAAGAACCTGCTATTAAGACCCAAATATAATTATCAAAATTGGAATATGATAATACCATGCAGGAATTTCAATTATAATATACAGATATACCAAATAAAGTTTAACAGATCAAAAACTATAATAGGAAATCAATGCTAGAAAAATAAAGCTATGTTCTCACCCTATAACATCAGGACTAAATAAAAGACTAACTTAAAATGAAAGATGCATTCAAAGGGAAAAATAATGCAAAACAGGTTTCTTAGCAAGTATGTGAATACCAGTGTTTACTTAAAACACTGTCAAAAACAGTGGTTCAATTATAAAGTAAAATACTGGAGTACATTTCTCCAAAGCATACATGACTTTTAAAGAACCAATTCTACATGATGTAAGTATGATAAATACATGCCAGCTATTTAATTTCTGAGGCAATGGAAATATCACTTTGAGAACTATAAAAAAAAAGTTAAAATCACATGATTCTTTTTATAGATTTGTGAACCAACTTTTTTCTCAATGCTTACTTGTCTAACATTAACTAAATTTCTTAAAAGAATAAAAATAAGCCCAATGTTAAAAAATGCCTCATAATCAGAAAACTTTATTTCACATATTACTAGCTGTATACATTGTTTACAAGAAGATCTTCCAGTTACGTTGACTAATCATAAAATTCTAATCCACAAATAAGACTTTGCCAAGATTTTTGATTTTGCTCCCTAGATAAATGCTTATAGCCGTTCATTAATAAGAAAAAACAGCAAATTATATTACCATATGTTAAGGCTATCCGTATCTGCTACCGGTGACTTCCATTATCTGTTAAAAGGTTATCTAAACTGAGATGACAAACTGACATTCATCACTGCAGAAATCAGTCCTCACTGGCTACAATAAAAGGCTAATTGTTATGTAAGTACTATGATGTCCTCTTCCCCAAACTCTGTAAGAACACTGAAAAATTCTCTTAAAAAGAAATGAAATACATTTCCTTCTCAACTGCTAAGCAGCACAGGTTGAAGCAGACAGTGAAAGCATCACAGCCAAGGCCCTAACCCTTTATGACAAAGCTCGCCATATCATGTTCCCAGTTTGTCTGGCTTCAGACTTGAAAGTACCATTAGAAAAACAACATCCCAATCCTCTCCAAATTAAACGTGGCACTAATTATGAAGAGTATCTACCAGTCACAAATGTAGATGGATCTGGACATCAAGACCCACTGACTACAGATCTGCCAAGAAGGCACCATTCTCCATGGAAAGCCCGCAAAGAACCAGCATGAAAACAGCAAGATCCACAGAAATGTGAAGACTCAGGAAGAATATGAGAACCTACCCACATCAAGGACAAGGAAACTATAAAAATCTTGGGAACAGGGGGAGGCATTTGGCCTAGCACCTGAGATGCTCACCTCAGTACTAGAGGCTGCAGTCAAAATGTAGTTTCTACTCCTAAATGCAGTTTCCTGGTACAGTACACACCAGGAGGCAACAGGTGTTGGCTCCAGCAGTTGGGCTGCTGTCATCCACATGGGAGACCTGGACTGAGTTACTGGCTTGCAGCTTCAGCATGGTCTGGCAGCTTACATTTAGCAACAACAAGCTGCAGGGAGGTTTTTCCCCCCTCTCTCTGCCTGTGAAATAAATTTTTTAAAACATATTTAACCCTTCAGTAGGGAACTTCACTTGTTAGTTTTTTAGATTTTGTTTTGCTTCAAAAAGGGGGAAAAAATGGCAAAGGTGACAAAACTGGTCTGAACCATGACTTAAGGGAACAAGATGCAGTAAGTTCACAAACCTAAAATGAGGCCCAGAGAAATGGCTCAAAGGCTCAATGGCTAAATCCTCACCTTGCACACGCCGGGATCCCATATGGACACCGGTTTATGTCCCAACTGTTCCACTTCCCATCCAGCTCGCTTCCTGTGGCCTGGAAAAGCAGCCTAGGACGGCCCAAAGCCTTAGGACCCTGCACCCACTTGGGAGACCCAGAAGAAGCTCCTGGCTCCTAGCTTCAGACTGGCTCAGCTCCATTCATTGTAGCCAGCAGACAGACCTTTCTGTCTCTCTCCTTTCTGTAAATCTGCCTTTCTTTAAAAAAAAATCTAAACTGTCCAATTCAATCTCCATGCTGCTGCCCATGTCAGTCTATATAATGTTATCAGTGAAAGAATACAGCATTGAAGCTAAAAGGAATATAGCTCTAACAGTGAATGATTAAAATTGTTTAAAAACAGATGAAGGGCCAGTATTGCTGGCACAGAAGGCTAAACCAGCACCTGTGATATGCCAGCTCCAATCCCAGCTCCTCCACTTCCATACAGCACCCTGTTAATGGCCTGAGAAAAGCAGCTGGCCATAGTCCAAGTTCTTGGGTCACTGCTATCCACATGGGAGTTCTGGAAGAAGCTACTGGCTTTGGCTTGACCAAGCCTCGGTCACTGTAGCCATCTAGAGAATGAGCCAGAGAATTAAAGATTTCTCTGTCTCTGACCCCCTCTCTGTAACTCTTTTACATAAACTTATAAAAATTTTTAAGAGGAATAAATTTAAATACCAAAAAGGAAATTTATATTAATGAAAATTTTAAGTATACAGGAAAAAATTATAGGATAAAATTTATAGGAAGGAGACAAAATGAAAATGCAAATGGATTACTTTACCTTCTCTCTCAACCTATAACCAACCAAGAAATATAACATGAAGAATAATATGAAACTTAACAATCTAAAATGTAACAGAAACTTTGTATTTTATCATCTACAAGCATAACTGTTAAGAAGGAAGCATCAGTAACATCATTATAAAAAATACTGGTCCACAAAGAAAAACATACTATTAAGCCAGTCATTGAAGCAAACAAGCAAACAAAAACTTTCTCAAATTGTTAGTTTAAAAAGGAAATCAAAATTGTGCATAGCTAGTACGTAAGAGTAACTGAAAAACCACATACAGCAAATGAAGGATTCCTTGGGGCAATAACAGATATGTATGAAGATGTAAGATAGGAATAACACATATCATATGCAACTCAGGAAGTAGAAAGTGGGACTAGGATTACAATCTAATGGTTTATTTCTTAAAAGACATACATAAAATGTGTGGGTCATAAATATTAGCTTCTGTTAAAAATAAATGGTAGTCCAATCAGTCATTTTATTCTCTGCATTTTTTGTGTCTAAATTTCAATAGATAAAAATTTCCATTCAGAAAAATATTATACTCAGAAAAATAGACAACAAGAAGAAAATATGGAAAACATGTTCATTTATAAACCAACTCACAAAGTAATGAATTAAAACCATTGCAATGAATTATTGGTCGAGGGGACAGTCACAGAGTAACAGTGCAGATCAACTGTACAGCAATACACAAGAGGAAGAAGATGGGAATAGGTAGTGCACAGGAGAGAAAACAGTATCTAAAATGTGAGTGGGTAAAACAACTGCAGATAAAGAAATCTAAAACAATAAAACAAAGTTTGGCATAATCAACAAATACATTTGTCAACACAGATGAAATGGATGACTTCCTAAGAAAATTAAAACTTTCAAAACCCTAGAATACTCAGAAAGAGGAATTCTATCATGACATGAATTATTTCAATGCCAAATTAATTGAGAAGAAAAATTGTATTTTCTATAAATCACCCCAAATGAAACCAAAATCCAATAAACAGCATAAGCATAAAACTACAGTTGCAAATTAATTTTAAGAAGGACTATACTATTGTTATAGGGGAAAACATTGGGGAAAAAGGGTTCTGGGGAGGGGAAGAATGGAAACCCCTGAGCCTAAGAAACCGTATCATAAAAATTTTAAAAATTTTTAAAAGCTGGAATCATCTTAAATGAAACATTAGCAAATAAAATCTATCACATTCATTAAACCATGTTTCTGTAGTATCAGACTATATCAATAACTAGAAAATCCATGGAAATAATAATAAAGCATGTTTAATGATATCCAAACCTTTTGGCATCTATGAGACTGAATTTTTTTCCCTGCAAAAAACACAAACTTTCATTATGATTAAACCTCCCAATAAAAATTACACTTGGCTTTAATCTTTACTAACTTTGTCAGCTACTTCCAAAGCTCTTAGAGGAAAAAGGTAACTTAAGAAACTCTGAAAAAAGGAAAGAAAAAGAAGCTAGCCTACAAGTATTAAAACCTCACAAGAGGATCCAGCATTATGATCTTGAGAGGTTGCCACAATGCCATTTCCCATATGAGCAAACATTCAAGTTCCCACTGCTCCCTGCTAAGGTACCTGGGGAAGAAGTAAAGGACAGCCCCAGTACTTGGTCCCACACACTCACATTAGAGACCCACATGACTTCCATGTTCCTGGCTTTGACCTAGCCCAGTCTCAGTCATTGCAGTTATTTGGGGCATGAATAAAAAAACAGATCTTCCTTTACCTCTCCATCTCTCTAACTCTATACATTTTATAGAAATAAATAAAATCTTTATTTTAAAAAAAGTAACAGAAATAAAAAAGCTACAGCAATTTAAAGGTTTGTTAGAATAGTTTTCATGATGGCTGAATGTCTAAATTCTCCCTTTCCACATGCCAGGATCCCAGAAGGGCACCAGTTCACGTTCAAGCTGCTTTATTTCACCTCCAGCTCCTTGCTTATGGCCTGGGAAAGCAGTAGAGGATGGTCCAAAGTCTTGGGACCCTGTACCCACATAGGAGACCCAAGGAAGCTCTTGGCTTCAAATCAGTTCAACTTCGGCCATTGCAATCACTTTGGGAGTGAAACAGCAAATGGAGGATCTCTCTGAATCCCCTTCTCTCTATAAATGTCTTTCCTATAAAAATAAATAAATCTTAAAACAAACAGAAAAACAGAAAGAATTTAGTGTATGTCAAAAACAGATATGTAGGGCCCAACATGGTGGCCTATCAGCTAAAGTCCTCACCTTGAACGTGCCAGGATCCCATTTGGGTGCCAGTTCTAGTCCTGGAGACCCCACTTCCCATTAAGCTCCCTGCTTGTGGCCTGGGAAAGCAGTTGAGGATGGCCCCAAAACCTTGAGACCCTGCACCCGCATGGAAGAGCCAAAGAAGCTCTTGGCTTCAAATCAGTTCAACTCCGGCCACTGCAGCCACTTTGGGAGTGAGCCAGCAGATGGAGGATCTCTCTGCATCCCCTTCTCTTTATAAATCTGCCTTTCCAACAAAAATAATATTAGAAAAAATAAAGATGTGTAATTCAACAAAAAGGTACTTTAATAATGCTACCTTCCCCTAAACAGTGAAAATGTTAGTGGAGAAAGCGTATTCCTAAAATAGCCCTTCTTACCAACTGAATCAAATCAATCTGTCAACATATTAGAAGAAAAAAATTATTTCATTTCTTAACAACTTGCAATAGAGCAGGATTCTGAAAAACTTGTAAGATTAAAAATTTATAATAACTAAAAATGAAAAATGTGTCTCCTTAAAATGATCTAAGAATTAGGCAGCAAAATAAAAACTATTTTCCACACATACAACATTTTTAAAGATGTAATATCCTTAATATGTCAATGCATAGATAGTTCAGAAAGTATAGAAAATAGAATTAAAAGGTAAGTTGATTTGAGCAAAAACTTTTTGAAATCTATATTTTCATGATGCACAATCTTGACACTGTTTGAAAACTCTTCATATATGTATGTGTATGTTTATAGATTCCTATATGCACATATCTTAAAAATAAGAAAAATGATTAAAAGCAAACATTCTGAGATAACAAGTAAGTATACTGAATTATATGAGGAGGGAATCAAGCCTCACAAATGAAAATGAAATAAAAAGGTATTTTCCAATTATCAACTTAAACAGAGCACAGAGAACTGGGGCAGAAATACAAACTAGTATGAACAAGATCATTACTATCTCTATTAATGCAGTTAGAAATGATCAAAAAGTATATCAATTTTTGGTCCAGAAATCTAATTTCTAGAAATATAGGATATACACTCAGTTGTTTTTCTTTTAAATAAAGATGTGGTCCCTCTCTTTATGTTTTTTTATTTTTAAGACTTATTTATTTTTATTGGAAAGTCATATATACAGAGAGAAGGAGAGACAGAAAGGAAAATTTTTAGTCCATTGATTTACTCCTCAAGCAGCTGCAATGGCTGCAGCTGAGCCAATCTGAAGTCAGGAGCCCAGAGCCTCTTCCGAGTCTTCCACACAGGTATAGGGTCCAAAGGCTCTGGGCCATCCAGGCCACAAGCAGGGAGCATGATGGAGGAAGGGCAGCCAGGACCCAAACCAGCTCTCATAAAGGATCCCGGCACATGCAAGGCAAGGACTTTAGCCACTAGACTATCATGCTAGGCCCTATATTCAGTTTTATATCATTAATAATAGTAATTACAATCATTTAAAAATGTTTGTGAGTAGGGACTGTTAAAAATTAATGATGACACAATCACAGAATTTTATAGTTTTGAAGAGTGAGATTAAGCTCTTCTGGCAAATATTAAGAGTACAAAATGGCTTACTAAGTGACACAGATATAGCATACACTTCTTTGTGTTAAAGCATGTATATATGTTCATATGCATTCAACAAGGAATGTCTAGAAGAGTAAAAACAATACATTATTTACAGTGGCTTTCTCAAGGAAATAAGACTGAACTCTGCTAAACAGTTACTTTTTACTTTAAATTTTTTTCCTATATTTTTATGTCACACAGATTCTACAGCAAGACTACAGAAGTGAACACCCACAATTCCTGCAATTATAGAGCTCAATGGTGAAGTGAGCTTCATGGGAAACATGTAAGAGATGGAGAACAAAAACAAGTGCATATACAACACTAAGAAAACATTAGATGATAGCATGAAGTGTTGTGAAGATAAGGCAAGGCTACAAGACAAAGTGTCCATGTATAATGGCACGGTAAAGGTTATGATTTCACATGGAGTGGGCGGTAATAAAAGGAGAATGGTGAATTATGGGTACACACAGAGGTTCTGCTGCCTATGATTAGCCTGTATGAAATCTAAACTACAATTTGAAGGGAAGAGGAAGAAAAAGAAGGCGAGAACTATTGAAACAGCAGAAACTGGGAAAGTTTGCTTGTGTGGATTTAGGCACGATATCATTTTTGCAGTAAGCATGCCAGCCAGGATTAATAAAAAGAAACACAGCTGGTAGACAAAGTGGACATCTCAAAAAAGAACTGAACCCAGTCTGTATCCAGACTGGCATTTTTATGAATTGGGGCATGGGTCCTCCCCTGCTCCCTATCTGAGAATGCCTCTGGGGGTAGCGCAGGCTTTTCGGGTGTGGAATTCTTAAAATTGGAAAAGGCCTAGAGAAGAAAAACCTTACACAGGAAAACCGAAAAATATATCTACATTTAAGAAAAGTCACTCTAGCTCTAGTGTTGAGAGCACTTCAGAGGAAAATACACCAAACAGCCATGAAACATCAGTTTCAGCAATTCTGTCTAAAGTTAATGCTTTTGAAGAGAAAAGGATACATAGCAGACCAAAACATACGATGGATCCTCACTCTCAGTGTACCCCACATTTGTGGATTCACCTAATTACTAAAATTCACTGCAACACGGCAGCCGCCATTCACCACAGGTCTAAAGTCACTCAGACATGTTCAAAGCGGCGAACACTGAATCATCCAGGATGCAAGTTCCCAGGTGAAATCAAACAAGCAATCATTCTGCCTCTTACTTTAAGCCTCATACTGCATACAAATGTCTACAAGTACCCTTTCCATGTACTATTTAGTGTCATGTTTTATCCATTTTTTTTATGTTGACTCTACCATTTAATATGGCTTGAAACTGTAGTGCCAAAGTGATGTCTGACGTCTGTAAGCACAGAAGACTATAATACAACTCACCAAAAACAGATAAGCATTAGGAACATCAATTGTAGCACAAATGATTCAATGATGTATAAACCATAGAGACTGATACCACTTATCTGAACTCCTTCAGACTGAAGATAGTTTCAATCTCAGTTTTTGGACTTTGAGCTGTTTGCACACATTTAACCATCGCACTGAGAAATTGCAGTTTGGAGAACTTCAGATTTTACAATTACAGATTAACGTGTATTAAATTAATAAACTTAAATACAAGCACAAACAAAACAAGGTTACAAATGGATTGCCTGATGACATGTTGATACCAGCGGCTCACAGACACTCACCTGTTTCTGTACTGGCTAATTCAGTGTTCCCAGTGACTTTATATGACATAACTGCTGCAGGTAACTTGGACTCACTACAGAGAGCACAACCTGAACTACCAAGACAGTAGTCAACAAACAGCTGCAAGGACAGAATAACGCACACGGGGCACAAACATTCGTTGTCATAGCAAATACATCCATTAACCAGCATGCACTTGACTTTTCAGGTCAAGGGTCAGTGGGGCAGGAGGGTCTTCTTGGTTTTACCCTCTGAATCGCAAGACCGTGTGACATTTGCTTAGCCAACAGGGTAAGTGTTGTCAAGGAAATGCCAGACAGGTCAGGAGCAAAGACAGGAAAAAAGGGACACTGTAAAAGTATTTAAGATTTTTTTTTAAAGATTTATTTTATTTTTATTGGAAAATCAGATATACAAAGAGGAAGAGAGACAGAGCAGAAGATATTCCATCCGATGGAATCACATCCCAAGCGGCCGCAACAGATACAGCTGCGCCAATCTGAAGCCAGGAGTCAGGAGCTTCCTTCAGATCACCCACATGAGTGCAGGGTCCCAAGGCTTTGGGCCTTCCTCAACTGCCCTCCCAGGCCACAGGCAGGGAGCAGGATGGGAACTGGCGCCCAAACGGGATACCAGCACATGCAAGGCGAGGACTTTAGCCACTAGGCTACTGTGCCAGGCTCTACTTAAGATATGTTTTAAAGTTTTAACTATTTATGTGAAAAGCAGAAGAAATGAGAAAGGTTTCTCCTACCTACCAACTTACTACACAAATGCTCACAACTGGCACAACTGGACTGTGTCAAAGCCAGAAGCTGGTACTGACACTAGGTCTTCCAGATAAGTGGCAGCTGAACTACCTGAGCTATCTCCCAGGACACAGCTGTTCAGGAAGCTAAGTAGAAATACAGCCAGGACTTGATCCTAGGCATTCCAAGACTGCAAACAGATGTCTTAAGCATTATTACCAAATACCTGTTGTTGCTTTCCTTTACCACCCTGCATTACAGATAGATTTTTTCCCCACAAAAACAAATTTTACAGAAGTATTTAGAATCCTAATTAGCTAATAAATATCACTCTACCAGGTTTGTTACATGGCTTAAATACTAGTTTATTTCCACTTAAAAATCTGTTTGTTACAAGAAGGTAAAATAATACCTCTAATCAACTTCAATAAGGAATAAGTAAATATTGTGGAGTCATGTGCAAAGTGACCACTTACATGGCACTTAATCTGCCAAGAATTATTGTCAGTTACAAACTCTTAGGATACAATCCACTTCAAAATAAGAGCCTGTATATATATAAATCTAGTAGATGAGACACATACTAATAGCTCAAAATTACCAAAATGTCTGATCAACGCTCAAGATTAAAAAAACAAATTCAGCAGCTGGGGTAATTCAAGTTTTAAAATCGATCATAAAATACAGCTTGTTATTTTTACAATCTCTTTATCATCAGTATTACGTGTTTGGAAATAGCAATTACAAACAAAATCTGAAGACATCACAGAAAATCAAGAAGTGCTTGGTCAAGAATAATGAAGACACACTGAGCCCTCTTTTTCCAGCAGAATGCTAAATACAAAAACATAAAACAGGGCTAAGATTATTGAAATGTTATTCTAAAAACCAGAAGGAATGTCAAAAACAAATGAAATGCATAATGACACAGCTGCCAGAGAAAAATATTTCTTTGCTGGGAAAAGGCTGTTTCATTTTCAGTTAAGAAATATTTTTTGGCAAGAACTATTAATATCTGCATCATTTTATGCAAAAGATCATAATCCCTAATTAGCAACTTTCTTTGGTATTCCTAAATTCTATAATTATGAATCTTGCTTTATTCTTAGCATTACTAATTTCACTCCAGTGGTTTCCTTCTCTAAAGCAGTACTTCCAACATAAGTACACATCGGCACTACCTGGCGATCATTGTGAACGTACACACTCAAGGACTGTCAGCAGGCCTAGTGAAACCACAGCACCTGTATTCTGATAACATTCCCTTCCCCCTGCTGAATGCTTGTTGTGGACAAGTTCTTTAAGTCTAAGACACAAATGAAATATATTATTCTACAAACTTGAAGAGCTCTTATTTGATCTGGCCAATCTGAAACTACCATTGCAGAGCACACAGCCATCTGTAGCAAAAAGGAGAATTTCACCTTTCATTGCTTAATGTAAAAAAGAAAGCTAAAGATACTTGGTAAGATTATCTATCCAAACAAAATGCAGCCATACTGGAAAACACTTTGTATGTATTTATTTTAAAATACACACTTATGACAAACCATCCCAAAAATGTATAAAAATAATTTCTGTATAAATCCAACTTCGATATTTACATGGTCCCTTAAAAGATTTTCATTTTATTTTCATCAAAAATGTATTTCAACAGCCTCCACGGTATTCTTAAGTCAGGAATTTAAAGATTTTTCTAATAGAAAAATTTTTGTATTCACCTACAGAAAAATAATGATACTGGGAATGATGTCAACAATACTTTTAAAATATAATTCTATCTCAGCTATGCTATACCACACATAAGATAACCCTCATACTAAACTATAATAATCTCATGTTGGCTTTTTTTATAAAGAATAAAGCACAAAAATACTGCATAGAGGAAAATAGCTCATTTTAAAACTTACAAATTGAATATCAAACAAAAATATCTGAGGTCTGATTTCACAATATCAAGTGTTCATATGCCCTTTGTAAACATACACTCATTAAAGGCTAACAAGTTAGACAATTATTACCAAACAAGAGTAAAAACAATCATTTCAGTGCAAAAACATATTATCAACTGACCTAAGATAATTTTAATATAAAATTCACAACTTGAATCCCATAATATGAAGTGATCCTATAAAGACTACATTAATGTTAAATAAAAAGCTCTACAACAATGATGAGATTTTCCTTTTGTTACTATTCTCTAGTAAATGCTTGCTTTTGATGAGCTTTTACAATGTCATCAGGAGATGGTGATTTGAAGTCAAATGGTGTTATTGCTACCAGAGGACTTATTTCTTTGTCCTTTACATCCTGGACCTGTCTACTATAAAGAAAAGTCTTGTAGAGGTCAATGGCACGTCGCTTGTGGCCTTTCAGTGGGTAACGAAGACACAGTGTTGAAGCAAAAGCTGAAGGTCTAGCAGCAAGGGCCTTGGTCCAAGAAACGGAAAATGGTGTTCTTCTACTCAGAGAGCCTTTTTCGTTTTTCTTAACATCCTTAGTGGAACTGGAATTTTTCCCTACCCTTGAACTTAAAACTTTGGTTCCTGATGTTGGAGGAACTAATTCATCTACCACAGGCTTTGGAACAAAATCTGATGTTTTTATAAGGACACTAAGATCAATATTTGAATTTATCCCAGGAGATTTCATTTCAGATGAACCTCGCTCCAAAGAATCTTTCTTAATCTGAGAGCTGTCTACAGCAATTGTTTCTGCAATCAAATCAGAAAGTGACAAATTCTCAAGGTCTCTTGCAGGAGAAGTTTTATGAAATGCCAAAGATGACAGAGATCCTGATAACTCTGATATTTCAGTTGAAGACTGACAGTGGTTTGCCAACTGTGACAAGGGAAAGGATCCCAAACTTAAATCTGAGAAACTGGAAGATGAGTGCTGGCTACAAAGATCAGATAAAGTTAAACATTGACTTGGACTGGTCTCTTGATGTTCCTGAAACAGTTCAGCCAGGGATGTACTTCCATGCTGGGACAACTGTGAACTGTCCTTTTTTAAAATGTGATTCTTGGCACTTGGCCCAACCAAAGAAACACTTCCAAGCTCAGTCTCTTTATCAGTATTTAGATTATCAAGAGTCATATTTTCCAATGAGCTAGTTAACTGTATATGATTATTTAAACTTGCTAAATTCCTTTGTTCTGGAATGTTTTGGAAATCAGGTGGTAAATTATTTGAGTTATTAGGTGGTGTGTTCTTTATCATTAATGACTGTAAGTCTGGTATTCCTCTGAATGCAGAATCATCTTTGGAAACACATTCCGATACTTGATGGCTCAACAAATTAGCATGTGAATTTTTTGAAAGCAGATTTTCCAAACTATCTTTGGATGATAATCTGACTGGCGGCTGACTTGTGCACAAATCTCTCGGTGTATTATGAATTAAGTCAGCTACTGAAAGCTCTCTTGTTAACTTACATGATTCTAGTTTCTTTTCACTTTGGGGTCTTTCAAGTTTCTGTTTTCTGTGGGGTAAATAGTGACTTGGTACCATTGAAGGCTTATGATACACTCCATATTTTGCTACTGAACTAGATAAATCAAAGGATCTGCTACTGCAATTCAAATGCTTTCCTGATTGACAGTAAGAATTTTGAGTATTATTGGCTGAAACTTCAGAGGAAGAAAATAAGACTCCTTACCTTACAAGAGCCATTAATTTCCAGATGAACAGATTGACATATGCAGAAGACAGCCACAGCAACCAAAAGGAAAAATGAAATGAGGCATTTAATTACTAAATGCTTTCTTTTGCTTATGACATGAATAAAATACTTGCTCATTAAGTGAACACTCTACAACAATAACAAAGGAATATTATCTACTATCAACAGTCTAAAGTGACTTCCTAATATGCTCACTGACATGTACAAATACCAGCACCAAGTCAGTCAATTGTCAGTTGGTTCCTGTTACCCTGGCAGAGTCACGCGGAGGTCTTGGCCTCTGGGTTCCACTGACCTCTCCTGTCGTGTGGAGTGTGGACATTTAGAGTAGAACACGCACGGCTTCCCTGCCTCTCCCTCCCTCCCTGTCACTCTGCCTTTGGAATTAATTAATAAGTAAATCTTTCTTTTTTTTTAATTTTTCAAAAAGTTCTAATCTTAAATGATTTAATAATGTAATTCAATTAAACATCAAGGCTGCCTCAGATTCAAAATACCTGAAAAATTTAAAAAAAAAAGCTCAATTTCTTCTGCACTTGGCTCATTAAATAAGCTAGCAAACAAACAGCGCTCTGTAATGTCTACTGATCTGGGATACACTGTGAATACAGATGATATGTCAGGTAAATGTCCATGATGGTTACTTGAAGATACACACTCTTGACTCCTACTTCAGTTGAAACACTGCTTCACAGTAAGATCGTTTGCAACTTTGTTACACCAAACATCTAGGCCACAAGTTATAAAAAATATCAACTCAGTAAACAACCATGCTCCCAAGGACAGACAGAAAATCAACCACTAGCTCCCTTCTTTCTTCTTCCAAATTTCAAATCTAATCCCCAGTCTTACAAATTTAAAGATGCTATGAGATGCAGGACTAATAGGTTATGATTCTTATTTATTAAAACCTTAATGAAATGGGCCCAGTGTGTCAGCCCAGAGGCTCAAGTCCTTGCCTTGTCCGCAGCCCCGCTTCCTATCCAGCTCCCTGCTTATGGACTGCAAAAGCAGTTGAGAATGGCCTAAAGCCTTGGGACCCTGCGCCTGCTTGAGAGACCCAGAAGAGGCTCTGGCTCCTGGCTTCAGATCGGCTCAGCTCCAGTCGCTGCGGCCACCTGGGTAGTCAATCAGCAGAAGAAGATCTACCTCTGTCTCTCCTCCTCTCTGTATATCTGACTTTCCAATAAAAATAAATCTTAAAAAAATCCAAATAAAATAAAATTATGTAATAAGTGCAGATATTTTTTAAATTAGCTGCCTAATTATTAATTTCCATCTCCAAAAAAACTGAAGTTAGCCAAGATACTAACAAGAACAGAAAGTCGTCTTCTATCTCATTTTATCTCCCCTAAGTTCTGATAATTATGCAAACAAGTAGTAAAATAACCAAAAAGAAAAAAGGAAAACAGGTTACAACAGAGGGAAAGAAATATAGCAGTCAGCTTTAAAAAGCCACCCACTAGAAAACCTGATACTCATCAAGAATTAATTATATCAAAAAAGAATTAATTATATCATAAAAGAATTTCTGAAGAATTCAAGAAGTTTAATTTTTTTCTAGAGTAAATTTTTTTTCTTTAATAGCTCAAAAAAGCAAATTAAAGCTCCCTTTAAAAATATGAACCACATAAAATAATTAAAAGAGAATGAGTAAAGGCATACCTTTTGCTGTCTTTCCTGAAGATACTACTCCATCACTCTTGTCCTTCAAATTTGGCAGGTTATCTTGTTCTAGAACCACTGACAAAGCCTTCTGTACATCAAACTTATTTTTCAGTACCGCCTCAATCAGTATTTCCTCTGGCACAGCATCTCCAAGTACCTCTCTCATGTGATCAAGGCATGAGTAAAGACGAGCTGGAATAGACAATAACGATCAAAAACCTAACAGCAACGACAAAATCAGAACTAAACAGTGCTATGAAAGGATTTTCCATCTTCACATCTGACAAAAGGATCTGAAACCTTTACAATTTAACTTCTTTGCAGAAATTATCTACAATGATCATATTTTTACCAATAACACTATTTTCCCAAATCACAGGAACAAGTTCATTAACTAAGAAATCCCTATAGAGGTGCTGTGATGCAATAGGCTGGCCAACCACTTGGGACACCTGCATCCATATCTGAGCACCAGTTCAATCCCAGCCCCTCTAACTCGCCTCCTGCTGATGCATGCTGGAGGCAGAGGCGGCTCAAATCCATGGATCTTGCACCCAAGTGGGAAACTAGGAGGAGGCTCCCAGCTCCTGGCCTTCTGGCTGTTGGTCATAGGTTGGCTAGCTCTGGTCAATTCTGTCATCTGGGAACTGAATCAGGAGATGGCCAGTCTCTCATTGAATCAGCAGATAAAACATCTCTCTTTCTGTGCGTGTATGTGTCAATTTCTCTCTAAATCTGTCCTCCAAACAAAACTAAATTTCTAAAAATTGCATGGGCAAAATGCAGGACTGGCGTTATAGCATAACAAGTTAAGCAACTGCCTACAATGCCAGCACCCCACGAGGGCACTGGTTTGAGTCCAAGCTGCTCCACCTCCTATCCAGCACCCCTTGCTAACGGACCTGAGAGAGAACTGGAAGATGGTCCAAGCACTTGGGACTCTGCACTGACGCAGGAGCCCTTGGAAGCTCCTGGTCTCAGCCTGGCCCAGTCATCGTCCACTACGACATTTAGGAAGTAAACCAACAGATGCAAGATCTCTCCTCATCCTACAACTCTGTCTTCCAAATCATCAAATCTTTAAAAAAAATAAAAATAAATAAGTAAAATAATCGAATAATAAAGAAAACCTTATTAAGAGAGAATTAAGTGGATAAGAATATTCATCTTAAAAATAAAAAATGAAGCAATAGCCTATATTGCTTAAGAACTTCAATCTTCTGATGCCTGTTTTAATTTAAAAAATTATTAATAATATTAATTAATGTGAAATCTTAAGCTTTATGTACTTAAAATCGAAAACAGAAACTCGTACCCAAGACTTAATAAACATATTTTCAAACACTTGAAAGTTCTCACACTGCTATTATATCTGTCCTTTTTTATTCTCACATTAACTCCTTGAGCATGACATAGTCAGCAATCTGTAGTAACTTATTAAGATTAAAAATCATGACACTAGGCCTGGCACAGTGGACTAGCGGCTAAAGTCCTCACCTTACATGCACTAGGATCCCCACATGGGCACTGGTTCTAATCCCAGCAGCCCCGCTTCCACCCAGCTCCCAGCTTATGGCCTGGGAAAGTAGTCGAGGATGGCCCAAAGCCTTGGGAACCTGCACCCACATGAGAGACCCGGAAGAGGGTCTGGCTCCTGACATCAGATCAGCACAGCAATGGCCATTGTGGTCACTTGGGGAGTGAGTCATTGAACAGAAAAAATTTCTCTGTCTCTCCCCCTGACTTTGCAATAAAAATAAATCTTAAAAAAAAAAAAATCATGACAGCATCAGGTCACCAACAACCAAAACAGAATTGAGGTTTTCAAACTCCCTATTCCACAAAACCATTTCACAAAACGCAAATAATATTGCATTTTACAGGCTTACTTGTGACACAAGCACTTTCCTAGCAATATTCTCACTTTTAAAAAAGGGAAGTTTTTCCTATTGCCCTATTTTATAATTATTTTAAATAAATTCAAATATCTAGGCAATTGTTTTTGCTTCAGTCTATGATTTTAACATATCAAAAAACTATAATAATATAAATTCATGAGTTATTAAGACTGAAATAAAATGCTTAGCATAGCTAGCCAGCATCAAGGTCTCTTCTAATTCATTATTGGAACAATTTCCCATACATACCAAGAGGCAGCAAGGGATTTTGGCTCATATCCTATTGTCACTTACTAGCCTGTACAATCTCAGGAAAATTACTTTCCTTCTCTTCTTCTTTCCCTGTAAAATGAGGACAACGACTGTCCTACATCATCAGGTGGTTGGGAAGATTAAACATTTTAATATCTCACCAGTATTCAGAATGGTGCCTTGACAAAGGTAACTATCATCAGGGCTAGCACTGTGGCACAGCACATTAAGTTACCGATTGCAATGCCGGCATCCCATATGGGAACAAGGTCAAGTCTCAGCTGTTCCTCTTCAGACCTAGCTCCCTGTTAAGGTGCCGGGAAAGCACATACTTGGGCTCCTGCTGCTCCTGTTGCCCATGAAGCTAGACCTGAAAGGTTTCTAGCTTCAAGCAGACCACTGCAACCATTTGGGTGTGTGTCGGCAGATGGAAGATCTCTGTCTCGCCCTCTCTTACTTGTGGGCAATCGTTCCAGGCCCTTGCCCTGCTGCCTGGATGGCGTGGCCTAAGCCTAACCTTCCCTATGGCCTGAGAAACAGCTTTCAGTGTGACCTCCAACATGGCTACACAATCAAGGGGAGTATATGTGGAACATGACCTCTGACATGACCAGAAGATCTAGGGAAATGGACGTTGTCATACAGCCAATTACAGTGTCTTCGGTGGGCGTGGGGTCTGCTGGAAGGCTCCTTCCTGCCCTCCCCTTCTTTACCCTTTAAAATCTGTAACTTGTGCATAATAAAGCTGACATTCCTCACCAGCTTGTCTTCGGTAGTTCTTGCGGCCAAAGGCCACTGTCTGTCTGCCTCACCCTCAGTGACCTCGCGGCCTGCTGGCAGACCTAAAACCCCGAGAATTACTGTGCAGTAAATAAAATCTTTAACAATGGGAGAAAGTTAGCTATAATCATGGTTATTGTCATCAGTCCTTACATAGGTCAGGCTGGAAGGACTAGCTTTCCTTCCCAAACATCACTTTGGATTTCACTCCATCATTGTCAACTGAAGTAAACAAAGCACTTAAAGGCAAAGACTTCTACTCTGTTGCCACATTCTCAGCCCACCATGTTAACCATAATACAGGTTTATAAATACAGTTCAATATTACTGAGTTCATAAATAGTTCTCCTGTGCCTTTTTTTCTGAAATTTTAAACGTACTTACAGAGTTGATAAGGAAATTCTATGTCTACTATATCTGTTATTTCACTTTCTACTTTCAAGCTTTCTGAACTTGCTGTATTTTTCTTTTTTTCCATTTTTTTATTTGATCAGCAGTTGATATGTACTTTACTGACTTATTCAAGATCAATTCAGATTCCTTCATTTTCCTAGTTTGAAATTATAAAATTTCTATGATAAAATTATAAAAATGTCTGAGCACCAGTTCAAGTCCCAGCACCTCTACTTTCAGGCTCCTGCTAATGCATCTTAAAACCCCTCATAGGGTCCGGCGCGGTGGCGCAAGTGGTTAAGGTCCTCGCCTTGCACGCCAGGGATCCCATATGGGCGCCGGTTCTAATCCTGGCAGCCCCACTTCCCTTCCAGCTCCCTGTCTGTGGCCCGGGAAGGCAGTCGAGGACGGCCCAAAGCTTTGGGACCCTGCACCCGCGTGGGAGACCCGGAAGAGGCTCCTGGCTTTGGATCGGCATAGTATCAGCCGTTGTGCTCACTTAGGGAGTGAATCATTGGACGGAAGATCTTCCTCTCTGTCTCTCCTCTCTGTATATCCGCCTTTCCAGTAAAAACATAATAAAAATAAATCTTTTAAAAAAAAAAACCCTCATAGAACACAGTCCTCCTTCAGAGCACAAATCACTCCAGCCCTCCTCAACACCGCAGCAGATGGCATTCCTGTTACGTCACGATATGCAAGTTCCGCTATCAGTCTACGGCCGAGCTGATGCTTGACACAATGTCATCTTTGAAACTTATTTATAGAAGAAACACAAAATATAAATATCTTTATTAATCCAACAGACTTGAAAATAAGCCAACGGAGAACCAATGTCATCATAATTTAAAAGTTTTATCTTTAAATGTACACAGATGTGAAAAATCAGGGCACATATTATGGTCTTAAACTTTTTTCAGTCTTTTGCCACTCAGTGTCTTTGTCAATGAAGACACTTCTATAAACTAATTATATGTTCCACAAATTGTTTTTATTAAACAACAAATGTTATTTAATGTTGCTATAACAAGTCACTGTAGCTTCTCTCTTACGGAAAGAAAAGTCAAAGAATGGGACAGTTCAATCAAAAGTTGCTGCTACTAAACAATAATCAGTTTTCAACCAAAAAGTTGAAAGTTTATTATATACTTAATAAAATGGGGATTTTTCAAGATATAATTGATGTTTGTATCATTACTGTCCAGTCAGCTAATAATAATCAAACTAAAATGGATACATTTTGGTGGATTTGGTTATTAATTACTTTTTAGTGAAGAAATACAACAGTCAACTTTTACAGTATACCTTGATCAATTTCACTTAGCTGATGGCTTAAAACAGAGTTGGAAGGTTGTTTCAGATCTTCATAATCATAGTCTTCTACAGGTTCAGCAACTGAAGGTTCGTCACGTCGTGAGTAAATAAACTGAGCAGCTAAAATATAAAATCATAGAATACAGTATAGTCAGTTCCATTAACTTTTTATCTCATCCTTAATCTACTGCGTTACATAAAACTTTTAGTACAGATTTCACAAAATATAACAATGTTGCTTATTTAGATAACTAAAAAAGAACTCAGCTAATTTCACTTCACAAAAACTGCTTATTTTGTTGAGTCCAAGAGTTCACCAGGTCTTTCTTAACCTTCATACACTGATATGGAAATGAATGAATGACATATCTAACTTTATCAGTTATCAGCATGTGGGACTCTACAGTGACAGTGCCATCCCTCAAAAACATAGCTGGACTACTAAACATCTCAATTCAAAGAGGACAGATTACCAAGGTGTCACTATCTAAGAAATGTTCAAGTATCACAAATGAACTACAAATGAGGTAGGAAAAAGTCATCAGGCACATTCTAAGTGCACACAGGCTCTCTGAAGACCTCAGTTCTGGAGATTATATTGAGTTGTGAACAAATGAAATCAAAGGATACATTAGGGGGAAATTGTCAACAAAAGGCAAAATCTTTAATAAGGGGTTTTACAATACGTAGCTTTCTTTCAGAACATGTAACATGCTGCTTACATTTGGCTTTTGCATGTTTTTAGGAAGCCATTACTAACAACATAAAAAATTAACCTATGACCTAAGCGAACACCTACACTCAGAAGGCCGCGGCATGAGAGCTTTCTATTCACAGGGTAAATCAAGGACCTTACAGACTAGCAGGAAAGCCAAAAAAGTAAAGTGAAATTATTCTAAAACTCAAATAAGTAAAACAGATAAAAATGCTGCAGAAGCACAGATAATCATGAAATTCTGCAGCAACTGATACGAAAATATGTAAGAATATAGGAACCTAAAACACAAAAGTAGAAAAATACAGACCTATAAAAACAATTCAATCTACTCTGCTAAAATACATTTTTTTTCCTCATACTAACAGACAGAGGAAGAATGAGGATACTGAAGATGCTTCAATGGATGAAATCCTTCCCCCAACACTTCAAATTTGTATCACCACATAAAGGTAGCAGATATGAAATCCAGTAATACCAACCACATGGATTCTTATACTGCAACTACACCATAATTCTACCCAGCCTCATTTTGCACCACTGTGCTCAATCTATCCAGGCATCCTGACTCAGGAGTCCATTACTGCCCAGTACTCTTAGATCTGTAAAGGCTGGTTTGACATTCGTAACTTTCTCATCAGTTTCAACCTTTATTACATCTCCTTCAATGAAGCTCTCACTTCTTTTTTTATGAAAAGCCCACATTTACTGAACATTAGAAAGCTATTTCTCTTTTCAAACATGCAAGCCCTTTTAAGATTCCTGTTTCTGTTAGTACTCTACAAATCAAGCAATCAGACCAGGCTCTACTTTTTAGGTAAGTTGTGATTTTTAGCATTTAACTTTGAAGATCACAAAGTTTTCAAGAATGTACATATTTACTTATATCCACATATGTGTATAAATACATACTATCCCTATTTTGCATGATAATAATAGAGTAATGAAGTCAGATGACTTCATAAATTCTCTTATAGGGACACATTTTTTTCACGTGCTTAAAATCTTAAAACTTCAGCTATGCCTTACTATCAAATAGCATCTCAGCGTAACGCAGTACCTTGATTAACAAAACCTTTTGTCCTGAAGTGGTCTGTAAAATATTGGTACATCTCACAACCAACAGAATCTTAGATATAATAAAATGTGATAGTATTTAAAAATGCAGTTAGATCCATTTTTTACCCGGTGACTTACAAACTGCTTTACCAGCTTTAATAAACTGCATTAAGTTTAGTCAGAAAACATATTTTCATCAATTTTTTCTGAGAACTGTGAGGAAGAAACTGAAACGAAGAACAAATCCCAAAATAAATTGGTGCAGTGGGCAAGACACAACTTGGGACACCCGTACCTCATACCAAACACCTAGATCAAGTCCCGGGTACAAGACTGACTCCGATTCCAGCCACCTGGCAATGTGCACCTGGGAAGTAGCAGTAGATGACTCAAATACTTGGGTCCCTACCACCATGTGGGAGGCCCAGACTGAACCCCAGTTCCTAGGTACTTGGAGAAAGAACCAGAAGATGAAAGGTTTCTCTCCTTCTATAGCTGTCTGTGTCTTTCTCTCTCTCTCTCTCTCTCTCCCCTCTACCTCCAAAATATATTAAATTTAAAAATTTAATATTTATTTTTATTGGAAAGGCAGGTACATGCGTCCCAAGGCCTTGGGCCATACTCTACTGCTTTCCCAGGCCACAAGCAGGCAGCTGGATGGAAGTGGAGCAGCCAGGATAGGAACTGGTGCCCACATACAATCCTTATGTATGCAAGGTGAGGATTTAGTCATTGAGCTATCACACCAGGCCCAATTTTTTTAAATTTAAAAACAAAAATCAAGTGAGACAAGAAAGCAACAAGTGTCACTTAGGAAATAATGACAGAGACTAGAACATTCTCAATGTAAAAATTTCTACTGTACTTCCTAGGGGTCAGGGGACAGGGGAGCAGTATTCCTATCACTACCATGTCCCACAAACACACAAATTCAATTCAGACTTAAGCCACTGTTTCAGAAGTACAGATGATTAAATTTGCTAGGCAAATCACTCTCAGGAGGAGGAAAAACAGTCTAAACTTTTGGAGTACTCATGAAAAACCAAAAGGCGATAATTGCAATAAAAATAGAAAGTAACAGTGGTGAAAAAAAAAATAATTGCAAAATGCTATTCTTCATAAACTTTAACAGAAACAGTTTCTGAAAAAATACACATCTGTAGTGATTCTTAAATTTAAGGTATTTTGGGGTTGGCATGGTGGCACAGCAAAACTAGGGCTCCACTTGTGGCACAGGCATCTGAGATACCCTACTTCCAATCCAGCTCCCTACTTATGGCCTGGGAAAGCAGAGCATGACCCACGTCACCCATCCACTGCACTCCCATGGGAAACTGGGAAAAAGGTCCTGGCTCCTGGCTCCTGGCTTTGGATCAACTCAGCTCCAGCCACTGCAAACATTTCAGGAGGAAACTAGCAGATGAAAAATTCATTTTCTGTCTCTGTTTCTTTCTGTCTCTCCTTCTTTCTCTACTTTCACTCAGGTTCGTCACTAATGGCCTGGGAAAACAGCAAAAGATAGCCCAAGTACTCGGGCCCCTGTACCCACTTGGGAGACCTTTAGCCGCTAGGCCATGCCGCCGGGTCCCCATGTGGGAGACCTAAAAGAAGATCAGGCACCTGGCTTCACATCAGCCCAGCTCCAGCCACTTTCTCCATTTGGACAGTGAACCAGCAGGAAAAAATCTCTCTTTTCAATCTCTCTCTCTCTCTGCCTCTTTGCTTCCCTCCCTCTCTCCCTAATTCCTCCCCTTTCTGTAAATCTACCTTTCAAGTAAAATAAATCTTTTAAAAATAGTAAAATTCACCTGTTGATGGAGAAATACAGTAGTCATCCTCCACAGACTGACCATATAGATCATCATCTTCAAAATCTGAAACAAAAACAAGAGACAAATTCATTTACAATTTTTTACACTGTCCGCTATTGATGCAGAAGTATCTGAATTCTCCCCCAAATAAATTGCTCATCAAAATTAAAGGGACCTGGGATATCTACTTTTCCAAAAAGTAAGAATTTCATTCAGAAAGTATTCATTGAAATTCTTCACATAAACAGGCATCTATGGCTCTTCAGTGTTTAAGCTAAGTGAGTTTTAAAGTTTTCCACATTTTCAACTCATGAACAAAATTGAATTGTCTTTCCAGTACTGACACAGAACTGAAACAAGCAATCCACCAAAGTTTTTCACTAACTGCCCTCCTAAAAACTAAAACAGCTCTCCTCCATAGCAGCCAAGAACTGGGTAAGCTCTTCGTAAACTTGCCTTCCCTTAAACACTATTATGCTCACTCCACTGACGTCGACAAATGCCTGTTTTCCTAATGACTAGGATATGCTCTCTGATCTGATTTTCCAATGCTGTTCCCTTCTTCTAGTTCAGGTCCAGCATAAATATCACCCATTTACAGAAGTGTCCTCTGACAACCGTAAGAAGCACACCTCTCTGTCATCATCACACCCCAGCACACCCTCCATGGCGCCATTGCTGCTCCCAGCACACCCTCCATGGTGTCATCATTGCCCCCAGCAAACCCTCCATAGCGCCATTGCCGCCCCCAGCACAGCCCCCATGGTGCCATTGTCACCCCCAAGCACACCCTCCATGGTGCCATTGTCGCCCCTAGCATACCCCCCATGGTGCCACTGTTGCCTGCCCCCAAGCACACCCTCCATGGTGCCATCATCATTCCCAGCACACCCTCCATTGTAGTGTCCTTAAAGCACAGCCACCTGTCTCACCCCATCAGTCTATCAGCTCCTTCAGACCAAGACTTGGCTTACCCAACTACTTGGCACTAAATTAACATTTTTTGTATGTTAATATATCAAATTATTTGACACTAAAATAAACAAGAAAGGCCCGGCACGGTGACCTAGCAGCTAAAGTCCTCTCCTTGAATGCACCGGGTTGCCATATGGGTGCCTGTGCTAATCCCAGTGGCCCCTCTTCCCATCCAGCTCCCTGCTTGTGGCCTGCAAAAGCAGTCGAGGACGGCCCAAAGCCTTGAGACCCTGCACCTATGGCGGCAACCTGGAGGAACTTCCTGGCTCCTGAGTTCAGATTGGCATAGTACCGGCTGGCGGTTGTGGTCACTTGGGGGAGTGAATTATCAGACAGAAGATCTTCCTGTCTCTCCTCTCTGTATATCTGACTTTCCAACAAAAATAAAATAAATCTTTAAAAAAAAACCCACAAGAACCATGAGTACATTCACATAAATGTTATTCTTCAGTCTTTCAGTATCTGACAAATACTAAAGCTATGCCAGGAACTATTAGACTCATCTGTGACACAGCAGTAAGCACACTTCAATTCTTTCCAAACCAGAATTTGACTGAGAACACAGACAACATAACAGGCAATTACAAACCATACGGCAAGTGCTCAGCCTGAGAAGCCCAAGCAACTGGTAACAAACAACAAAACTAGAACTAAGAGCGGGATAGCTAGGGAAATGTCACCAAGCATACACTATCCAAATCAATTCCACAGGATACAATTAGTTAATTTCTAAGAATTTTCACTCAGCAGATACACCATGCTCCTGGCAAAGATCAATTAGATCAATGCTACCCCTGGCTGAAACCATAGGGGCTGGCATAGTGGTGGAGCAGGCCAATCCTTCACCCATAAGCATGGCATTCCATAAGGACAACAATTTGTGTTCAGTTGTTCCACTTCAGATCCGTTCCCACATGAGAGGCTGGAAAGAAGCTCCTGGCTTTTCCTCAGGCTGTGGCAGCCACTGGAAGAGTGAACCAACAGATGACGGATCCCCAACTTTCCTTGTCTCTGTAAAAATCTGCCTTTCAAATAAAAACAAATCTTTAAAAAAAAAAACCTTCCCAAAACATGGATAACATACAATAACTTATTAGATTTCAGTGCCAAGTTAACAAGCAATAATGTGTTAGTAAATAAGGCCCCATTTACAAATATGTATATTTAGATGCTAAAGGTAATAAGTATGCTTTCTACCAGGTCAGTCTGTCAATACTGAAATTGATCCTCAAAGTGCCACAATGTATAAAAAGATGAAGAGGATTATTTTTCTATCATCTTTGTAAAGGGCCTCATTTCCACAAGATTTTGGAGTTTTTACTACACATGTATTTTGCCTGGCATTGGAATAAAGTATGAATTTTGTTTTCCTTGATTTCTAAATTAGTAACTGAAGCAGTCACATAAAGTACCACCCAAAAACCAAGTACTTACAAAGAAAAAGCAGGAATTAAACAGAAAATCCCATCAAGTCACAGAGAACAAACTCTCTCATGAGGTTCTATCACTTACAGAAAATTCCAAATTATTATTTTGAGTCCAAGGGAATGTTTAACTCAGAAGAGAAATACATTGCACTCTGAAGACAAGCAAAACTTCTGTAAGCAGGAAAAAGGAATGGCCCTCCTAGGAAGGAACAGACTGGTTATGATGTCACCAGCCATTCCAAAGCAACATGGTGACAGGACAACATGACCTCACTGGCCAACGTGAGAAGACACTCCCACTCGCTGAGGCTTAGCCCTCTCCTCTTCCGTCTTCCCTCACACAGAAGCCCTGCAAAAACACCCCCAGTTCACTCCCAGTTGAGCATTCTCACTCAAGTGGCCCCCACAGTTCTCTGTGAATACCTTTTGCAGCGCCTCACACACTCTAGTCACCTAATAGCAACTGGTACTACCTTCCCAATTAAATTATCCTCAATATCCCACGTACTCCAAGCACTCAGTGTTGCTTAAGGAAATGATAAGGAACTACTACAGAAATGACTACAGAATAAATATTCATGCTCTTTATCCTGTATTTGTAAAACTGTCTCCCAGTCTGAAGTCCCAGAGAGTACTCCACACGTAATACCTACATCCACTTACAATATTTACTTAAAAGGGTTTCCATTCTCAAATGAACCCCAGAAAATTCACAGGTGCAGGACACACTGGGTCACAGCTTCCAAGTGTAGTGCAAGATGTTAGCAGCCCTCTGTGAGAACACACTGACAGTGTTCTAGCATCATCGACTGGGGTTGCCAGTTAACGACCAACATACTATACACTACAACCTCTGCACATTACAAAGCAGTAGGTCTTTATTCTTGCCTGC
This sequence comes from Ochotona curzoniae, assembly GCF_017591425.1. Classification (NCBI taxonomy): domain Eukaryota; kingdom Metazoa; phylum Chordata; class Mammalia; order Lagomorpha; family Ochotonidae; genus Ochotona; species Ochotona curzoniae. The sequence goes on from NW_024467115.1 coordinate 16,201,547, forward strand.
AGTCGTTCATAATTGTTTTTTGTTTTCAGTCTGTAGGCTGCAAGGCAAGTCCTGTAACCAGCCACCACTTGAAGGGAGAGGAGCTCTACTCTAATGGCATTCACACACATACACACACACACATTCTGCTTTGTTGTTGTTGTTGTTGTTAATCACTAACTCCTCTCCCACGCCCTCCTTTGCTATAGCACTACTGCTTCATCCATTTCAAAACTCGCCTACAGTAAGCATTACCAGCGAAGGTGAACAGGATCATGTGACCCACTCACTCTTTGGTATGTAGCTTGCTTCTTTTTTTTCTTTTACTGTCATCTATGGTTCCTATTTAACACTCGCCAAAAATATTCTTGCAGCAGAAACTAACTGAGCTAAATATATGTGACTATACCATATATATATATATATGGAGTGTGTGTGTATATACTTTTTTAACGTACATGTAAGACAATTACATCGGGTCTCCGACTTAGGCAGTAAGTCGACTCATATTTACAAGTAAGCTGCGGCTCACGAACACGTTTTAGAGGGGATACAGAGGAGAAAGATTACAGAGAGGCACCTGCGTGGGAAACAAACCCGAGATGGGATCGTGTTGACGTGTCTATCACCCGATCGCGGCTCCCAAACGCCCTTCCCTGTGACTGTGGGCGACACTTGCTCCTCCCTCGAAAAGATCTACCTAGGAGGGCGGAAAGTCACACCTGGTCGCCCCTCGCGGGGATTCAGATGTCCTATTACTTGCCCCATTCGGGCCTCTCCGAATTCTCGCCCGGCACCTCTGTCTTAACTCCCAAATGGAAGTGGATAACAGCGGGCTGGGATCCCAGCTGGAACGGCAAACGGACTTCTCGGAAGGACCCCGACACCTACCTTCATCATAATTATAGCCTCTGACGTTCCGATGTCGGGCCATGGCGGCGAACGGGAGTTTTCCACAACCCCTTCCCAAACACCCCTCTCAGATACTGACAAGGCGCCAACTGCGGCCAGGCGACCACTCGTACGCCATCTTGGCTTCCGCCAGGCCTCTGTCCCGAGCGCATGCGCAGGCGCCAAGGCTCCTGCGCACTGCACTACGGCAGCCTCACAGGGTCATTGCCCGCCCCACCACCTCCGAGGAGGCATGCGCAGTCGCGAACTGGAGAAGGATGGGAGAGTACGTTTCCCTTCGGCCCCGCCTACAAGAGGTCTGATTGTCGAGTGTTTCAAGGGAAAGCCGGTCAGGTAAGCTTTGCGAGAGCGAAACACTGCGAGTTGAGGATTATTTCCCAAATTTGGCTTTTGATAAAACTACCGAAAAACTGACAGTGTGCTGAATAACAACGTAGACCTTGCTTTACGAGCGTTCACCTTTGAGGTCTTGTTATTCAGCCGCATAATACACATTCAACAAACTTAGATGAATTTGATCTGAGAATCAATCCAAGTTTTAGAGGAGGAATAAAACGAAATTTTTAAACAGGCGTGTGAGAGTACCGCGAAAAATGGAATTAAACGCTAAGCTTATTTTGGTACAAATTTTCTTTTGAAACCCTTGGTTCATTCACTATTTGTATTGTTCCCGTCTTTTGTGATTTCATTGAGAATCTGAGGACACCAGCTCATCCTACTTTTGTGTAATTGATGACTTCAACTAGCAGCTGCATCCTGCACTGCTAACACCTTTAGCAAACAGCTGTTTGGTCTGTAAACTACTCATCAGCATCATAAACATTTTCATTGAGTTTTCTTGAACACATGACCACGCGTACGAGGCTGAGTATTAAATATAGCTTTTTAAATATAGCACTGGCCTTCGGTGGTGGTGACGAGCTTGTGGGTGCATACATCGCAACCTGCTATTAATGAGCTTGCTCAGAACCTGGAGTCAGGCGTGCTTGTGTAAAAAACTACACTCATTATCATGCAGAACAAACCACTTCCAGCTTCAGTTTGTGATGTTGAAATGATGATACTTCACATCAAACACCAGTGTCAGATTCTGGAAGGGAAGACAAAGCTTGCCCAGGCTCCTGTTACCCTCGGCAGAAGGCAAAATGCCAATAAAGATAAAACACCATAAAAGTATTTTCTAAGTGTCCTCTAATATAATTTATGAAGACATTTGAATGCGTCAGACTACCAAGTGGCTGTTCTTAATCTCAACAGCTGTTTACTGTAGATATAAGACAACATTTTACATGGAAGTGTGGTTGTCAACTTTTTTCTTTTTGTTTTTTAAGATTATTTTATTAGAACGATAGCTTTACAGAGAGAAGCAGAGACATAAAGATCTTCCATCTGCTGGTTCACTCCCCAAGTGGCTGCAATGGCCAGAGCTGAGCCGATCCAAAGCCGGGAGCCAGGATGTCTCCTGTGTGGGGTGCAGGGTCCCAAGGCCTTGGGCCATCCTCAGCTGCTTTTCCAGGCCACAAGAGGGGAGCTAGATGGAAAGTGGAGCAGCTAGGACACATGGGAGCAACTGGCTCACGTATAGGATCCCTGCAGTTGCAAGGTGAAGATTTAGCCACTTAGGCTATTGTGCTGGGCCCAACTGCCAATGTTCTGTAGCTCAATTGCTTTATAGAGATTGATCTATATATTTGAAGGTGAAAGTGAGAAGGAGACAGAGAACAGGAGATCTTCTAAATGCTGGCTCACACCCCCAATGTTGCAGTAGCAAGTCCTGGGCCACTCTGAGCTAGAAGCTAGGAACTCCACCCCAGTCTCCCATATGGGTACCGGAGGCCCGAGTACTTGGTTCATCATCTGCTGCCTTCCCAAAAGGTGGATTGGAAATGGGGTAGCTAGAATTCAAACCTGCACTCCCACTTGAGATGCAGGAGTCACAAGCAGGAGCTTAACCCACTATGCCACAATGCCCACTCCTTTCATTTTACGCTTTTATACACTTGTTATATTGCTACTTGTTTCATATATATTTATATATGAAATATAATATATATAAATATTATTTTTATATATGCAAAGTAACATATATAGCTTATATGTTTATATATATAAACATATATTTATAAAATATATGTTTAAAATATATGCTTGTAAAATATATGTGTGTTATATATGTTATTATATATAAACATATACATATTTATAAAATAGATGTTATATACATTTATAAAATATGTGTTATGTTGTTTTATTTATAAAATATATGTTTTAAAAATATATATGTTTCATATATATATATATATATATAAGAGATAGCAATACTAAATCATGGAGCTATTAATGAAAATTTATCCATAGGGCCCTACACAATATCCAAGTGGCTCAGGTTCTCTCCTTGCACGCACTGGGATCCTGTATGTGTACCTGTTTGTATCCCAGATGTTCTGCTTCCCATCCAGCTCCCTGCTTGTGGCCTGGAAAAGCAGTAGAGGATGGCCCAAAGCCTTGGGACCCTGCACCCAAGTAAAAGACATGGAGGAAGCTCCTGACTCCTGGCTCAACTACATTCATTGCGGCCACGTGGTGAGTGAACCAGAGGATGAAAGATTTTGTCTCTCCTTCTCTCTGACTTTCCAATAAAAATAAATAAATCTTAAAAAGAGAGAGAGAGAAAGAAGGGGCCTGGCACGATAGTGTAGCCGAAGTCCTTGCCTTGAACACGCCAGGATCCCATCTGGGTGCCAGTTTTAATCCCGGCGGCCCGGCTTCCCACCCAGCTCCCTGCCTGTGGCCTGGGAAAGCAGTTGAGGATAGCCCATAGCTTTGGGACCCTGCACCCATGGGGGAGACCCAGAAGAAGTTCCTGGCTCTTGGCTTCGGATTGGTTCAGCTCCAACCATTGCAGCCTCTTAGGGAGTGAACCATCAGATGGAAGATCTTCTCTGTCTGTCTTCCTCTCTGTATATCCACCTTTCCAAAAAAAAAAAATAATAATAATAAATACAACTTAAAAAAAAAGAGAGAGAGAAAAGAAAATGTACTCATGTAAGAAAATTTAGCACACACATGGTAGGTGCTTATAAAGGGCAGCTTCTAACCCACTGTCGTTATATTACCAACTTCCACAGAACCTGCTGTGCAAAGTGACTGCATTCTGAACTGGCCTAGCACATTAAGGACTGCAGGAGCAATGAAGATCACTTAACTTCTGCCTGTGTGGTAGTCCATGAGCTGTCCCTGTGTCACAGCTAATGCAGGCTCTTAAAAGTCTCCAAGGCTTCTTGAGCAGTGGGGCTAGCCTATTTGTCAGCCTTTTGTTACTTTGCTATCATGTAACCATGCTGTTAGAAGAACACCTGAGAGAAGCTGCTTAGGAAGAAGGAAGTTTAAATTGGTCCCATGGTTTTGGAAGCTGACAATCCAAGATCAGGCCACGCCATTGTTCTGGTGCAGGATCTGTCAAGGACACCAGTGCATTACAGAACAAAACAGAAAGTCACATGTCCAGCAAGGAAACATAGAGAGAGCTTTTATAACCAAGCCTCCTACAAGAACTGCCTTCTGCGGGCACGCCCCAAAGACCTAAAGACCTCGCCTACCCCCAAGACACCATTTTGGTGCAATTTTGCACTATTTTGTGCAAAACAAATGAACTGATAACATTGATGTGATTATAGTAGCTGTTCTATAATAACTATGTAATAAACCTTAGTTCTCTATCTCATTAGTTAGAAAAATTTATCTTTGTTTCTCCAACTTTGCTTCCCTCTTGCTTAACTCTTTGAATTGATTGCTAAATGAATTAAGAAGGATAAATATAGTGGAATGTCTCTTGCAGTGAAAGAGTTAATGAAAGGCCATAAATAACTATATAAATAATTAACTTTTATCTTCAATTGTGAGGTTTGTAAATAGAAATATCATGACTACATTACTGAAAACAAACTGCACATATTTAAAGGGTACAATGTGATGCGTTTTGACTTACATTTGCTTCAGTGAAACTATCAACCCAATCAAGATAATAGATCCAGATTGCCCTGGGTTTCCTCAAATTGCCCTGGGTTTCCTCAAATACCTTTTTAGAAAGAACATAAACTCCCGAACTCTCCGGGTAACCTCCCTGCCCCCTTCCTGCTTTCCTTACAATGTGCCTGGCACCGACAAATCACCTTTTGTCACCATAGATTCATTCACATTTTCTAAAACTATAGATATAGATAAAATCAACAAGTACAGGTTCTTTTAAAAATATATTCTCGGAAAGCAGCATGATGGCATAACAGTCAAATCCTCTATCTAGCATCCTGTATGGGTGGTGGTTCAAGTCCCAGCCGCTGCACTTCCAATCTAGCTCCCTACTTATAACCCGGGAAGGTGACATAGGATGAAGCCTCGAGACCTAGGGGAGACTCCTGGCTCCCAGCTTCAGATCAGCTCAGCTTTGATCCTTGTGGCCTTCTGGGGAATGAACCAGTGGATAAGAGATCTCTCGCTGTTTCTCCTTTAGTCTTTAAATCTACTTTTAAAAAATTAAAAACTTAAAAAATTAAAATTTTTTCTAGAAAGTAAAAATTTATTTTCATTCATTCAATGTAATTATTTTGACGTTCATCCAGGTAACTCTCTGAGTAAGTAGTCCGTTTGTTTTTATAACAAAGGAGAATTGCATCTTACCAATATGTCACAACTTGGTTTTTCAACTGATCTATATATATATGATTTATTTATTTTATTGGAAAGGTAGATTTACAGAGAGAAAGACAGAGAGAAAGATCCTCTATCTGCTGGTTTACTCCCTAAGTGGTTCCAATGGCCAGATCTGAGCTGATTCAAAGCCAGGAGTCAGGAGCTTCCTCCAAGTCTCCCTTGTGAAGTACAGGATCCCAAGGGTTTAGCCATCCTCAGCTGCTTTCCCAGGCCACAAGCAGGGAGCTGGATGGGAAGTGAAGCAGCCGGAACACAAACCAGCACCCATTATGGGATCCTGCACATGCAAGGCAAGAGTTCAATCACTGTGTCATCACACCAGGCCATTTTTCACTGATCCTTTATAAGTATTTGAGTCACTTCCAATTTTGGCCACTACAAAGAAGACTTCCTTGAGGGTCCATAGGAAAACCTTCCTATAGACATCATCTCTGGCTACTAGACAAATCTAGAGGAGCACTGTGACACTACAAGCTACATTATGCCATTACTGAGAGACACAGTGCTTAAGTCGTTGCTTGGGACAGCCACATCCCATGTTGGAGTACCTGGCTCAAGTCCACACTCTGCTATCAAGATTGGCATTCTTGATAATACACAGGCTGGGAAGCAGCAGATGTTAGCTCATTGCTTGGGTCTCTGTCACATGCGTTGGAGACCTGGATGGAGTTCTGGGCTGCTGGCTTCAGTCTGGCCCATTCCTGGCTGCTGCAGTGATTTGGAGAGTGAACTAGCAGATGAAAAATTCTCTCAATCTCCCAGTCTCTTTCTGTTTCTGTCTTTAAAAAATAAGTACAGCTTTAAAATACCATTAGTAAATATCTGTAAAAGCTGTAAGCATTTCACCTTATTTGTTTGCTAATCTTCAAAGGTATTGCTATAATTTACTTTCCTTTCTTCCTTCCTTCTTCCTTCTTTCCTTCCTTTCATTCTTTGCTTCCTTTCCTTCCCTTCCTCCTCCTCCTCCTCCTTCTTCTTCTTTTTCTTCTTCTCTCTCTCTCTCTCTCTCTCTCTCTCTTTCTTTCTTTCTTTCTTTTTCTCTCAAGAAAGGATCCTAGCCAAGTGAAAATTGGCAAGATCCTGTGAACAGGATGGCTTTTCTGCAAAGGACTTAAGGCCGTCCAGAGTTCTGTGTTTGACATAAGTGCTGACAGCACAATTAAACAAACAAGCGGGCATTCAGGAAGGCTGAGGCAGATCTTCAAAGAAGGCTCGATGGGTGATGTTTAACTTCTGTGTTGTATTATGGAGCTTAACACTGAACATATCAAAACCTTGGGAAGGTAGTGGTGGGGTCATGAACTTCTTCAAACAGAGTCATGCCTTACAAGATCAAAATGAAAATCAACATGTTCTATACTGAAACATGAACTGCTTGAATGGGGAATCCCAGTAAAACAACTTCACCAGGCAGAATCCTTGCTCCTGCAAAGGTAGGTCTTTCAACCCCCAATCCTAGGCTCTCTGCTGTCAAGCACATTATCATGCAATGCAGTCATAAAGGTATTTTAGGAGTTCTTAACAGGATTCTCTTTTTCAAAAGTTCATGGTGTCCTAAATGCTGTAGTAATAATTAATCCCTCCAGTTTAAAATCTTTCAATGGAACTACATCACTTTCAAAATAGGTCCCACTCCTAAAAAAGACACAAAAGTTCTGTTGTGATTTCATCACTACTTGGTTTCCCACCTCACCTGTCACCTCGTGCTACCTGGCCCAAGGCATGGAATGTCACAGCTCCTACACTGATGATTTCAAGTCCAGCCTTGTTCTTTCTGCCCCTAGGGTATCAGCACCTGCTATGCTTCCCATCCAGAGTCTTCTACTTTCATGCCCTCTTTATTGCTCCTGAGAGCCCTACTAACATCCCACATCCTGTCTACCTTGAAAATACTAAGACAAGTGAAAGGAACTAGTCATACAAAGCCACACATTGCACAAACCCATTCATATGTAACATCCAGCACAGGCACAGAGAGAAAGGAGATTCATGGAGACCAGTAGTTGGAGAGGTTGGAGAGAAAATGGAGGTAACTACTAATGATAGGGGCATTCTTTGTAGAGAGTTGTTCTTGGGCTTTTTATTCTTTTTTTAAGACTCATAAAACTATCACAGAATCAGCAAATTTAAAGACAGAGTTTCCGTCACCTAAGAGACCTGGATGCATTAAGAAACTACTGTTATCTTTTTTTGGAGACAGAGAAGCAGAGGTGTCTGATGAGTGGCAATCGCTGTAGTGGTTGCAAGTCATTTGGATGCAAAGTGCTGCTAGAGCAATTCATAACTGTTGAACTATCAAAACCACTTGAGCAAGACCCTCGGAGCATGCCCCACATCAGGGACCTGGGATGGGTGAGAGACTGGGTGGGGCTTCTCCCTTTACCTCCCCCTTTACCCCAGATATAGGAAAACTAAAATGTGGGGGGGATAAAAAAGTGCTGCCTGGCCAGTGACCAGTTACCTAGTCTTCCAGTTGCTTCTTGTCTCAGCACCTTAGTGAACACTCTCAAGGAGGAAGTGGAAACTTTGAACCCTCTGGGACAGTTCTGAACCTTTGAATAGTTGGACTTCCAGAAGCCCCAGAGCAGCAGCCTCACACACAGTGCACTGCTGTTTTCCTCCAGTCCCACTGACCATCATGCAAGGTGCCAGACCCCATCTGCTCCTTCACTGCTGTGAGATGAGGTGGACGTCATTTGGTGCCTAGGCAAGAATGTTCTTGAATTGTGTATACTGCCTCCAACACAGGGCCCCCATTGTGATGGCAGAGCTCTCGATCCAACAGAACTTTTAGCACTTTCTTGCCCTTGATGGGCCTGCGGATTGGCCTTTGTTCTCTCGGCTCTGGGCAACATCATGTGATACTCAGTGAGCCGGCCCTCCATGGCTGCTCCCATCCCCTGCCCAGGCACTATACCACCCTCAACACCGCGGCTCACACGGTGGCACGTGGGAGACTCTCAGTCTCTCCGGGTTCTGCCCAGGAAATCAGTGCACAGCTCGGAATCTTCCCAGACTCTTCTGAAAATATTTGAACGAATTGCCCCACCCAAAGTGAAGAGAACTGCACTTTTTGAACATAGACTTTTTCAAGAAATGAAGTTGCATGGAAATGCTTTGGTGAAAAGGCAAAGTTCTTATTTTCTGAGTCGAACATGGTCTGAGTCCAGGTTTGTTCCAGGAGACAGAAGTCATTCTAGAATCTACAAGTGAAGCATTCCTGGGCATCACCCTGGGCATTTCTAGAGCAACTTAGGGACACGTGTGTCTTCAGTCTCGGGAAAGAAAGAATTGTATCCTCAGCATAAAACACTCCAAACCACTTAGGGATTATCAGTGACAAATCCCAGAGAGAAGCATTTTTAAATCCCAGGGCAAAATTCAAAGCACAGGAAAAATGCAAATCGTTTTTAAACACAAGAAAGCATAAACATGAAGGGCAGGGTTTGTCGAGGTAAAACAGGATCTCATTGGAAGTCATTGAGCGGAATGAACTGTTGGACAAGCATTTCCGCCTTATGCTCTGCTTTCTCTGAAAAGGCAGAAGATGGGAGAGTGTCAGCATGTTGTTCAGGAGCCTACATCTGGGGAAACTCTGAGAAGATAACCCAAATCAAAACCATGCCAGCCACTTGAAGGTGCTTCCTACTAGATTTTCGTAAGAAAAGTTTGGAAAGCGAAAGGGAAGCATTTTTGCTCCTCACCCGAATCTGTGTTTAAAGTGTTGAAGGAGTTGGTCATCTCGGAGGTTAGGGTGTGTGCCAGTCACATAGAAGTGCTGCACTAGTGTTGGACCGCAGACTTTCTGAGTTTCATTTGCAAGGTTTTTACGGGTTAACATATTTTTCTCTCTTTTTTATTTGCTTATTTTTATTGGCAAGTCAGATTTACAGAGAGAAGGAAGGACAGAAAGATCCTCCATCCACTGGTTCACTCTTCAAGTGGCCACAGCGGCTGGAGCTGAGTGAATCCGCAGCCAGGAAGAGCCAGGAGCCTCCTACAGGTTTCCCAAGCAGGAGCAGAGATTTGGGCCACCCTGCTTTCCCTGTCCACAAGCAGGGAACTGGATGGGGCTGCGGGACAGGAACCAGTATCCACATGGGATCTTGATGCATGCAAGGCGAGTACTTTAGCCACTAGCCTACCATGCCAGGCCCTTATGAGCAATTCTGAAAAGAACTTACACTTAGGCCAACTGATATGGATTACATTGTCTATATATATTATACATTGTCAATATATATATATATGTATATTAAGAAAGAAAAAGAAAAGAAATACTTGATAGCGGAGACACAGGGGAAGATCTTCCATTTGCTGATTTACTTCCCAAATGCCAACGGCCAGGACTAGGCAAACTTAAAGGCAAGAGTCTGCAATTCAATTCAGGTCTTCCAAGTGGGTGGCAGAAACCAATGTGCTTGAACTCTCACCTATTGCCACCAAGAGTGCACAATTAAAGGAAATCTGAATCGAAAGCAGATCCAAGACTCACACCCAGGCAGTCCAGTCTGAGCTGTGGGCAACCCGTGTGGTATCTTAATAGCTGCCCTTAATGCCCACATCTGATACTGATGATGTCTTATGTACTTTGACCACAGATTATTTAGAAGAGTTTAACCTTCACATTTCTATTTCTCAGTGTGATTAGTCACATTGCTTTTATGTCTTCCTGTTTTTCTTATTTCCTGACTTGTGATTCAAATGTATGTTTGAACTTAGACAAAAATTAACTTTTTTCCCGAATTCTTCTTCTATTTGCTTATTTATTCAAGTTTTATTCTTCTCTTTGGGATATCATCATTTTTAAGATTTATTTTTAGTTTTATTTGAAAGAGAGAGAGAGCTTTTATCCACTGAATCACTGTTCAAATGGCCACAAAGGCCAGAGCTGAGCTGATTGAAAGGCAAGAGCCAGGAGCTTCTTCTGAATCTCCCACATGGGTGTAGGGTCCCTAGGACGTGAACTGTTCTCTGCTGCTCTCTGCACCGCAGTCAGAGTATAGCCTGTTGAACCACTGCACCAGTCCCAGAATTATTTTTATTTCTAATTGAAATATGCACAATTACACTGATACAACTAGAAGATATATAACCAAGTTTGGATGTAGATTAATAGAATAGTCATTAGTTTCTGGGAAGAACAATGAACAACAATTAGTCATACAGATTTCCCACAACCATCATGGTAAATAACTATTTTTTCTGACACAGCCACACTACACGTTCTTTTCAACATGATCATCTTCTGTGTAGTACTGATACTTGTCCGTTAAAATATAAGGACTTTCTTGCATTGAGAAATATTTCCTCTCTGTGATACAGTGACTACATAAGCAAGATTATCATGTGCCTGCTAAGGTTAAGCCATGAAAAACTGATACAACTTCTTAGCATGCTCATCATAGAGCCAGGAGGACAAGGCCACCTGTAGGAACCTCACTGAGGTTCCAGAAGACAGCCTGCATCTATAGCGAGACATGTGCCTGGACCTGTTCAGTTGATCTCAGGGCCCAGCCTCTCATGTCCCAATTAATGCCATGTGCCACAAAAACTGCCCTCACTCATCCTGTGCACTCTGCAGATTAATGAACAAACACATAATTTGCATCTTTTTCTAATTTTATTTGCTTCTTTGTTATTTATTTGAAAGGCAGAGTGACAGACACAGATCTACTATCTGCGAGTTCATTCTGCCAAAGGCCTGCAATAGGCAAGGCTGGGCAGGGCCGAAGGAGGGAGTGGCACACCCCTCCTAAAACTGTTGACGAAGGCCTTGTTAGAGTTATAAGCCAGTGTAGACTATCCTAAAGTCTGCCAAGTTCAGCAAAATTATGCCTCAACGCTATAAACTGCTAAATACTAAAATGAAAACAGACACAAGACACATGAATAGTACCCAAGAACCACTTTAAGATATAAAATAGCCAGTTGTATATAAACAAAATATGAAATGTCAATGAGGTAGTCACAGGAGGTGGTTAAGAACTTACATGGTTTTAACATATTGGTTATTCAGTACCATGTCAATTAACTCCATAATGTTGTAAATTGTTGTTGATGTTATGTTGTGGTTTTTCATTGAACGGGATGATACTCTGCTAGCTCTACCTTCAGACCAGAGATGGTCTCCCCAAGGAACTATTGAATTTATCTGGACAATAAGATGCTGGACTCTCTGCTTGGTATATGTTTGCAAAGAGAGAATCTGGACTTAATTTGATCTGTACTACTACAATAAGGTGGAGGAATCCACCATGGGGGGAGGGCACAAGGAGGGGTTGGAGGAATCCCAGAGCCCATGAAACTGTGTCACATAATGCAACGTAATAAATTTAAAAAAAAAAAGGAATGGGAACTCAATCCAAGTCTCCCACATGGTGAGAGGTACCCAAGTTCTTGAGCCATCACTACTGCCTCTCAGAGTGCACACTAGCAGGAAACTGGACTTGGAAGCAGAGCTGGCACCCAAACTCAGGCAGTTTGAGATGGATGCAAGTATCAAAACGGGTTTCTTAAATGTTGATACCGACACCTGTCACCACTAACTTCTCATGTTACTGATCACGGTCATTGATATGACAGAGAATAAAAACATAGAAAGTAGGCCTTAAGTGAGTTTTTTTTTTTGTCACTAGCTGCAATTATGAAAACTGCCTCCTAGCTATACCATGGATAATTTATTACAAAAGATCTTCTTATTCCATTACCTGGAAATTTTATACCAAAATGATTCAGGAAGACTAGTATAGAAAGGAGTTGGTTCTTTTACTGGAAAATTGATGTTATGAAATTCTGTAGTCCCCACTCTTTTACCTGTCACTCAATGTGGTGATTGCCTGAAAGTTTTAAGGAATAAATACTTTATTAATAGTTTATGTCTTTTTCAAAAAACCACAGTTGAACAATGAAACTTTTGATGAAAGTCCTCTTTCTTAGTAATGTCAATGTGAGCCATTTATGGTTTTTCTTTAAAACAAAGTACACTATTACTACACTTCAGTTGAACTAATAATTGATTTAGACTTACCAAGAACTGTTCTTCACATTCTGTTTTGATTGAGGAAGAAGGCAGAACATTAACAGGATGTAGAAAAACTCAGGAAACTATCCTTCTAGGCAGCAGCTCTCGCTGGTGTGCACAAGAACCAGGCTAGGAGCAGAACACCTGGGCAAGGCTGCAGTACCCATCTACAGGCACATGGGCTGGGTCTGGAGGTGTGTCAGACAGGGTTAGGCCCCAGAACCTGCTGGCACTTGTGAGTACCAGAATGGGTGTGGGATGGGCAGACCCAGACCGTGACACCTGCCAGTTCACATGACAGCAGGATATGGGATCGGGCCAGGCTGTACCATGCTGTAGCACCCACTGACAAGAGCCAGAATGGATGCAAGCCTGTTTGGCTAGACCACAATACTTGTCAGTGAGTATCAGGCCCGTCCACAATACCTCTTGGCAAGTGCAAGATCCAGGGCTGGGAGAAGACTTGGTAGGAGAACTTGGAAAACTACTAGGCCACATTTCCTGCTGGAGAGCGTGAGAGCCAGGGCTGGCGGCAGGCCAGGCAGGCTGTAGCAGCTGTTGGTATATGTATGGGCTGAATCTGGGGCTAGTTAGGCTGAGCTAAAGCGTAACACCCATGGGTGTTAATCAGAGTAGGATAGGATATGGATGAGCCTGGCTAGGTTGCAGCTTATGACAGCATGCATAAAATCCGAGGCTAGGATGGGGCTGCTGAAGGCTATTGGGGTTGCCCTGTTAGGCCATGGCACCACTGTTGTGTGAGGACTGGGCCTGTGGCAGGGATAAGCCACAGCACCCATTGGTTCATGTGAAAGATGGGGCTGGAGTGGAACTGACCAGGCAGCTGCATCCACCAGTATGTGCACTGGTTGGTGTAGGTGGCAGATCAAACTGGACCCTGCACTGGCTAGTGCACAAAAGATTCAAGTCTGAGGGTATTCCAGGTGAGGTTTCTTGTGGGGCTCATCAACTGGATTGCTGGATTCAAACTCCAGCTACAGGGAAAGTCACAAGTGCATGTGGTCTGACGTTGGAGTGCGTGCATCAGGACTAAGCCTCATCAGTTGCTGATGCCTTGCAGTGGACAGCATGCACAGATGCACATGGGAGACATGACAGCCTGCTCATGTAAGCCAGCAGAGAACATCAAGTGCCTCATCAGAGGATGAAAAGAAGAACTGGAGGCACATATAGGCATGTATCTCTCTCAAATATGTAAGCAATATTTAAAATAAAACTAAAAAAATTTTTAAATGTTATACAAATAAAGTATAAAGGACACTATTGTCCTGTTGCAAAAGTTTTTAAATGGAATATGTGCAATTTTGGACTTCAGACAGAACATAAAAATTATGTTAACTGGCTAAATAAATAGTGTTGAAGAGATGATTACTGGGAAGCTATTAGAAGGAAATGTTGGGGACTGAATGTTTATTATATTCCTTCAAAATTCTTTTTTTGTATTTTATTTATTTATTTTTGTTTTTAAATAATTATTATTTTATAAAGATTTGATGATCTTTGCAGAGTTGATTAAGGCACAAAGGGTCAGGGGCTAAAGGAAAGTGGGTAAGACCATTGTTTCCACATTCTCTCTCTCTCTCTCTTTTTTTTTTTTTTTTCTGTATCCAGACAAAGCAGGGAGATAAAGGGAGAAGCCCCACCCAGCCTCCCACCCATCCCAGGATCCCCAATGTGGTACATGCTCCGAGGGCACTGCTCAAGTGGTTTTGATAGTTCAACAGTTCTGAATTGCTGCCAATCTCCCTTCAAAATTCTTATGCTGAAATTGAAGGCACCGGTGTGATGGTATTAAAAGGGAGAGACTCTGCAATGTAATCAAATCACAAGCGTAGAACCTTTATTCAGAGGATTAGCAACCTTATCAAAGAGACCCCAGAGAGCCCCGCAGCCCTCTTCCTGCTTTGTAAGGATGTTGATGAAGATGGGAAGATGGCTGTGCGTGAACACGAAGTGTGCCCTCACCAGACACTGAATCTGCTAACACCTTGATATTGGACTTGATACTGAACTGCAGAAAATAAATGTGTGTTTTCTAAGCCTCCCTGCTTCTGGTATTTTTATGTCAGTTCAAACATAAGGCAGGTAAGGAAGAGACTCATAATTACAGAGTACACAAAGACTAAGTCAAGGAGCAAGATACTGTATTGTAGAAAAAAGTGACCCCATGATTGGAGTGAATATTCTGTGGATCAAAGACCAAAGGAAGCCAGGATCTGCTATCATCAAAGGCTTGAAGAACAGTGCTGTAGGTGATGGGATCATTTTATTGCGTGTTGCTCTCTAAGTGTGGGTGTTGTAAAGAGAAGACTTCCTGTTGAATAAGGCGCAAAAGTAATCAAGGTTCTTCAGCAACGTAATTGGATGTTTTCGAAAACAACAAATTTCTTAGGATGGGAAACAACCTGTTGAAAAAACTTAAACAACATTTTTTGTTGTTGTTGTTAGGGAGGAGATGTTCATTTAATCCTATGTGAACCCTAGATTGTGATATTTTCTTTTTAATTAACCAGTACACTAAGGCAAGTAAATGTTGCAAGCATAAAACTGAGACTGAAAGAAAATTCAGTGTTGGTATAATAATAGGGTTTGAATGGAGAATTAAGCAGAAAAAATAGTATGGAATAGGAAAAGACAAGATCAGAGAAGAGATTTGGCCAGGCATAACACAGCATTTTGACCTTCAGGGTGAAGGTTAAGCCTTTGATCCAAGACACAACAGGAAGTTAACAGGTTCATGGGAAGAGAAAGGGGACAGATCAGAAAGTGCATGTGACCCCAAGAGGAAGGAGGTCAGTGATTGTCAGAACTTGCTCTGCGTTTAGAATAGAAGAGCATCCAATGACTCTGAGATCACAGCAACTTAAATGGGAAAACACAAGGGTGTGAGCTACTGGCTGTGTTTGTGTAACTGATGCCAATGGCATGTGTTAGGAGCAGAAGGGGAAGAAAGAAGGTTGGGAGAAATGATTAGAACGGGAGACGTAAGGAGCTGGGTGCAAGTGAAGGAAACAACTTTCCAAAAGATAAGCAGAGTTTACACAGGATGTTCTTGTACAGTGTCACTCCTTTGCTCAGCTAGTCAACCCATGTTTGGAAAAGCAGATAAAATGTGGGCCCCACAGGCATTATGCCTTTTAAAGATTATATACGTTATTTCAATGGGATGGTGTGAATAGCCCCCATTTTGGGGTTAATTTCCAAGTCAAATGGTTTTATTCTAAAAATATAAATACTCTCATGGTTGAGGGAAGTCATATGTCACTCACTTAAAAGCTAAAGAAACATATCTGGAATTGTTTGCACTGTGAGGCACAGTGTGATTTTTTTTTTGTTTTAGATGTATTTACTTAGTTTTTATTGGAAAGGCATATTTACAGAGGAGAAACAAAGAAAGATCTCCCATCCAGTGGTTCACTCCCCAAATGACCACAATGGTCAGAGCTGAGCTGATTCAAAGTCAGGAGCCAAGAATTTCTATGTCTCCCACGTGGGTACAGGTTCTGTTCTCCACTGATTTCTCAGGCTATAAGCAGGGAGCTGGATGGGAAGTAAAGCAACCAGGACATAAACTGGCGCACATATCAGATGCCAGTGCTTACAGGTGTATGATTAGCCAGTTGAGTCATTGCACTGGTCTCAATTCTTAGGTTTTTCCAATGATCCCAAAACCATTTCCGTAACTCAGAAAGTTGCATTTTTGCCAGAAGTAACACTCTGGGTCTTTGTTATGCTATGAATATAGATTTATAAAACATCATGATTAAGAAATAGTAAAGTGATTGTTATTACATATAGGAATGTGGCATCTTTTATTAAATCACATAGATAGGGTGAAATTTTCTGACTTTTCTTGTATTTAAATGGTTCTGCTTCGAATGCCTTTTAGTCTTACCTTAGAAACCCAAGAAAATGTTCATTTCTACTTGCTTCTTCACTTTATTCCAAGTTCTCAGGGATTTGTGTGTGTTTTTCTTTCTTTTCTTTTTGAATTCTTTCTATTAAGGCAAGACCTAACTTGGCAAAGTTGTTGGAAAATCCTAGCAATCTAGAAGGGTGGCAACGTGGCACTTATCCAAACAAGCATCATGATAACACTCTTTCAGCCTCGCGTTGGTGACTTAATCTGATAACCAAGAAGAAAAGAACCCCCTCAACAATATGTCAGCTTACTATCTAGTTTGGTTCACATGTCCAAAGCGTAAAATTCTATTACCCATTGCTAGGATAAATGTCATATCTCACAAAGACTAATCTTGTTCAACGGATGCACTTTCTAAATGTATAAATCTACTTGAAAGCCCAATCTGATAGCCAAGACAGGCCTGCAGAAGGACGATTCACTTGTATCAATGTACTTGTCACTCAGACCTCAACCAAAAAAAAAATAGAATGTGATGGGGCTGGGTGGGTGTCAAAAGCATGCAAAGTCTTGATAATAGGAAAACATTAGCCACCAAATGAACAGGAGAAACATTTTTAAAGGTATCAGGCAAAAAGTTGCCTAATAAGTTTTTTAGACTTCATGACATGAGTACAAAGAAAGAAACTGTCGACCTGCCTGAAAAATTAGTGAATTTTAACGTTTTTATTTGCTTTGGCAGGTCTTGTTTTTCAGATTTTTACCCGTTATCCTGACTCATTCTCAAGTGAAATCTGAAGTATAACTGCTGAGATGGAAACAACGGTCTTGTTTCAAACAGCACAGACCATGTTGTATACCAGAGGAAAGAAAGGGCCAGCTTTAAATTCCACTTGCAGAAATGAGGTTCGTTCTGCCCATCTCCAGCACCCCTCTTGTTTTGCTGCTCTGAAGACATTGTTTAATCATTTGTGAATTGATCTGTCACATGATTTTACTTGTAGAAGCCACTGACCCAATTCAGCACCTATGAATGAAAGTGAAAGTTGTTTTCATCTATTTTTTAATACTTTCTTAGGACATTTTAACTATACTTGATTTCACAGAAGAAACTATTCCTTTGAAGTCTAATTAAACAATTCCAAGGTAGGATATGTTACAAATGTGGAAAGTATAGCCCACAAAAGCTCTATTTTTCTAATTAATTAAATCAGTCCCTCCCTACCTTAGAGGGCAAGTCTGTGCATGCTTAGTCAAACCAAAGAACATAATACATTATCTGATATTCAGACCAGGTACTCTATTATTCCCCATACCTAAAGTATTTTTTTAATTATGCTAAATTAACATTTCTATTCCTACTTTGTAATAGATAATTATTGCCCTTCACCACTTTTATCTCACCTGATTTTGACCTTTGCCTTGACTTTACTGTAATACTTGGTGGCAAAAATCAGTTTTTTTTCCCTTCCCTTTTCTTCTTCCCTCCTTCTATCTCTGTCTCATCCTTCCTCCTCTCCTTCCTCCTTCTTCCCCTCACATCCTTATTGCACCAAAAGACAAAATTGCAGTTCCCTTTAAAGGTAACACTTGTCTTTGTTTTCCATCCTAAGACTGGAATCCTTTTAGTCCCTAAGACAGAATAAGCATTCAGATAAACCGAGCATAACATTGATTTTAGAAACAGGAAATGGCTTGAAGAAAGTAGACATTAAAAGAGCTGCTGGATCAATTCCAAGCTGCTTGGCTCAGCAGCTCAGATGCCTGTGTCCACTATTAAGAGTGCCTGATTGACACCTGCTTCCGGCTCCTAACTCCAGCTTCCCAACAGTGTGCACTCTGGCAGGAAAAGAATAGCTTGAGTGGTTGGGCCCTGCCACCCACTTGGGGCTTGGCTTGTGGTTTAGTCTGCCATCTTCTGCCAGCTTCTTGCAGATGTGTGTGGGGTGAACCAACAGTGGAAGATTTTTCTTTTTTCTGTCTCTCCTTTTCTTTTCCCCACTTTTCTGGTAAGGCAAGGATAGGGAGACAGAACAATAGGAACTTAATTAGTTAGTTAACATCAGGTTACTTCATGTCACTTCTGTTTAAGAACAGAAGGAATGGGCCCAGCATGGGAGTCTGGCATCTAAAGTTTTCACCTTGCCTTGAACACCCGGGATCCCATATGGGCACCAGTTCTAATCCCGGCAGCCCCACTTCCCATCCAGCTCCCTGCCTGTGGCCCAGGAAAGCAGTCGAGGACGGCCCAAAGCTTTGGGACCCTGCACCTGCGTGGGAGACCCGGAAGAGGCTCCTGGCTTCGGATCGGCATAGCATCGGCCGTTGTGCTCACTTGGGGAGTGAATCATTGGACGGAAGATCTTCTTCTCTGTCTCTCCTCTCTGTATATCCGCCTTTCCAATAAAAATAAAATAAATCTTTAAAAAAAGAAAGAAAAGAAGAAATAGGAAATCCATTACTATGCTAATTGAACAAGTGCAACTTTCCTGATTAGGAAATTCAGTGGTTAACCCTTTAATCCTGATTTCTAGCTAGTTTAGATTAACATTTAATTTCAGCATGGTGATGTGTAGCTTTAGGCTTTGTGATTTCATTTTTAGTTTTTAGTCTGATTTCTTGGGTCCCAGGGCAGGAGTTTAGTCCAAAACCATGGTCTCCTACAATTTTGTTTAATCCCTCATTTCCTCCTTCTTTCCTTCATGCCTGCCTGTTTTCATACCTTTCCTTTTCTCCTTCCCTCCCACTACTGACTATATTGTTAAAAAGTTGGACATTTATCCAAACACTTTCTTTATTATTTTTGTTTCTGTTGTTCTTGTGCATCTGAATTCTTTCATTAACTCTGGCAAGGGAATCAGACTACCAGTCTTGTCAAATGATTTATATGCTGGCTTATTATATTTGTACAATAATGTTTCACAACTGACAATTTTAGGCAAATGAATGTGAACATAAAAATACTAAGCAAACTCAATGCAGTGACTTCTAGCTTCAGTTTAGGGTACAACGCAATTAATACTGATACTTCATAGTTAAGTGTTTCAGGTAGAACTGAACCATGAGGAATTCTCATTTCCTCTGTTGAAGTCCTAAATCCCCAAGTTGGGCACAATAGCCTAGTGGCTAAATCAATGCCTTGCATCTACTGGAATCTCATAAGGATGCTGGTTCTTGTTCCAGCTGCTCTGCTTCCCATCCACCTCCCTGCTAGTGGCCTAGGAAAGCAGTAGAAGATGGCCCAAAGCTTTATGGACCCTACGCTTGCAGGGAGGCTCATGGCAGGTTCCTGGCTTTGGATCAGCTCAGTTCCAGTCGTTGCGTCTAATTGGGGAGTAAACCAGCAGAGAGAAGATCTTTCTCTCCGTCACTCCTTCTCTCTGTAAATCTAACTTTCCAATAACAATAAATAAATAAATCTTTAAAAAAAAAAAGTTGGAAAATCTGTTGAATCAACTGGACCGTCAAAACAGAATGTTACCAGTGACCGTCACAACCAAGTTGTATTATAAATGAGAGACAAGGCAATCAGTTATCCAGTCGGCAGACTGACTGGCCGGGACTCATACCTCTTGCTGTTATGTCCAAATCTCTGAACCACAGACAGACAGGTTCCACATGCAACAATGCAAAAGCAAAGAAACTTTATTGCTAGCTCGAGCTAGGGTCCATGTCTCATCCAGTGCAGTAGAGTCTTGACAAGGAGCCCGCTTGTCTCCTGCAGACTGTTTTTATTCCTTCCTAGTCACGTACAACAAGCAGCAGCAAGCGGTCCTTATCTTGGTCACGTATAGCTCGTACTGGTGTAGGCCATGTTCCTGTGCAACCCATACCAGTGCAGACCACATTCCACTTGCGGTTATGCAGATGTCCCTGATTAGCCCATCTCCAAGGTCACTGTCCCCTGCCCACTCCGTTACTCTGAGGAAAATGAAACTTTGAAGTGAAGTGAGACTCAGGGCTACTCCCCAACCTTAGGCCCATCATGGCGTAGGTCCTGTTCTTTATTCAGCAAAGCCAAGCAAAAATTACAGAAGCCAAATATAGCGGCTATGCTAACAGTTAAGAAACTCCCTTATTGCTACTGTTGTTAAGAGTAAATCCCTGCCACCTAGCCTTGCACCCCCAACTCCACATTACCAGAGCATGGCCCCCAGTGGCACATTGACAGGGTTTTTATAGGTGCAGTCCACAATAGCTTGAAAGGGGGCAATCCACAATAGCCTGCAAGCTAAGCAGGGGAAATGCCACACATTGCCTACCTATTTCGGTTGGACAGCCCATGTGTAGCTTTTCTCTGGTCTAATAATTAAGATAACCACCTACTTAGTTACTTAGAGGCACCTGTGAGATAACCAGCCTTGGGCCTTGATCCATGAGATTTGGAGCCCATCAGTTCTAAAGGTCTCATAGGCCGTTTGGTCTGCAAGCTTGCACAGCTGCTTAGCAAAGCAAGCAAAGCAGAGATTACAAAAGTAAAAATATTGCAGTTAGCCATGAGCCATGTTTATTCCATTTTGCTTTCAATTCTACAAATCATATCACATCTCTCCCCCCAAGTCCAGAAGAAATGTCACAGCTTGAATTACACACAGTTAATAACAGGAGCACCTCAGACAATCCCAGCAGTCAAAGAATTTCTGAAGCATTAGGGAGGTTCAAGATTTTTTTTTTAAGATTTACTTATTTATTTTTATTGGAAGGTCAAATTACAGAGAGAAGGACAAAGAGAAAGTATTTCCATTTGCTGGTTCACTCGCCAAGTGGCCACAGTGTCCAGAACTGAGCTATGATCTGAAGCCAGGAGCCAGGAGCTTCTTCTGGATCTCCCTTGCTGTTGCAGGTGCCCAAGACTTTGGGCCGTCCTCTACTGCCTTCTCCTGCCACAAGCAGGGAGCTGGGAGGTAAGTGGAGCAGCTGGGTACAAACCGGTGCCCATATGGGATCCTGGTGCATGCAAGATTAGAACTTTATCCACTAGTTACCGCACCACGCCAATCTTCCAACTTTAAAACGAGTTTCCTATTCAAAGCCTAGATGTAAAAATATGAGTGCCATTAGAAATCTTGGTCTCCAGGAGCATCTGTCAGGTTCAATATTTTGGGAAAAGAGAAAACACACATTTATGTACATTTTTATACATTTATTGAACACTTACTTTATGATAAAACTTTAATTGGAAACCAGAGACACAGAAGTGAAAAGTGAATATGAAAACAATTTATGGGGAAAAATACAGTGGACAGAACACATTGCTAAATACCAGAATCCTCCACTCTTCCCTGTCCTGATTCCTTCCCAATTCCCTCATAGCATTCCTCCATCTCCCCCTCTTCCACTTCCCATCACCTGCTTAGCTCTTCTGTCTCCTCCAGGTCTCCACTTCAAATTGGATATGTACACCAGCCATAAACTGGCCACTTACACATCTAACAATTTTATTCTATTACTTGTTAATGTCTTTGGGGATTTGAGAATACATTCCTGGGTCTAAAGTAGATGCTCAGAAAATACCTTTTGAATAAATAACTAGATGCAGCTTGGTGTTTGGAATGAAAATAAGTGTGCTTACTTAATAAGTAGGCAGGGCCCGCGTTGGCTCTGAGGTCCAGGGGGTTAAGCTGCTGCTTGCTGCGCTGCTATTGAGCCCTTGCAACTTTCACTTCAGATTCAGCTGCTTGCTCACATGCATGAGAAAGAAGAACATGATGATGGCCCCTAAAGTGCTTGCGCCCCTGCCATCCGCATGGGAGACAGCTCGAGTTCTTGCCCCCTATTTTGAGCATAGCATAGCTCCAGCAGGAATAGCTGAGTGGGGAGTGAACTAGAAGAGGGAGGATCTCTTTTGTCTGTCTCTTTCCCGCTCTGTGTCATTCTGCCTTTCAAATAGATAAATAAATCTTAAAAAATAGTAGAGGAATAAATAGAGTAACATTTTTTTATCTTTATTTATTTATTATCTTTTTATCTTTATTTATTTGCTGGTTCACTCTTCGGATGCCCCCCACCAACTTTCTGTCAGGCCAAAGGGCAGGGAGCTCCATCTTTGTTTCCCAAGTATGCAGCAGGGATAAAACCACTTGGGTCATCAGGTGCTGCTTCTGAAAGTGCACATTAGCAGGAAGCTGCAAGGAGGAGCAGAACTGGGTCTCAAACCCAGGCACTGCATATGGGATCACTTGACACTAGGTGACGAATGTCCTAAAGTGTAGCTTACCCGCCATGCCAAATGCCTGCTCCCTAAAATATTTTTAAAAGCAAAGATAAAAACATAACAGTATCATGACACCAGTGTTCTGACTTGCTCCCTGCTGTTTTGAGTCCACGCTCAGTTTCAAATCTCAGCTTCAAACCCATCTTGTTTTAGTCTGTTTTGTTTCTCACATTTCTCCTTTGACATCCGTCATGCTCAGCCAATGGAAGGTACTGGCGGGAGGCAAGAAGGCTGCCACAGAAGGAAGGTCTGGCTCCTTCCTGTTGCCATCCTGTTCCTTTAACATTGTCTCAGCAAAAACGTCAGCCTAGCAGCAACAGTGGTTCTTGTCTCCTGATTTTTCCAGCAACCCCGAAGTTAGCCTTCTGTCAACCCCACTGACGCCACCAGAGGCCAGTCAGGAAAACAGACTCTACAGCAAATGTATCAATAGGCCCCACTTACTACATAATGAGTGAAAGATGAGTCAGGTGTTTGGGAACTGAAACAAAGAAAAAAAAAACAAAGTTAGGGGGAACACTGAAGTAACACCAAGATAAGTAACCCCAGGAAGCAGCTACCACACAGGGGACTTATCAGAACCTAGAAGACTTGAATAAATACATACAGTGGAGGTTCAGGCCTTTGGAGAGGGGCCTCTGACATACAGGGCCTAAAAGGTCCCTGAAGAATTCCGACCTGGAGGAGGTGCTGCTGCCTGAGTGATCTGAGCCTGAACTGAACCTACTGTTGTGGTTTGGAATAGCTAAGTGATATAGTATGAGCAGGCAGCTTGTTAGGCCTAGGTGAGCTGACAACCCATAGTCCTGCAGGTTAATTTTCTGAAAGATTTATTTAGTGGGCCCAGCAAAGTGGCCTAGTAGCTGAAGTCCTCGCCTTGCATACACTGGAACTCCATATGGGCACCAGTTCGTGTCCCAGTAGCCTCACTTTCCTTCTGGCTCCTGACTTCTTCTCAGCTCAGCTCTGGCCATTGCGGCCACTTGGGGAGTGATCTGGTGATGAACAATATTTCTCTCTGTCTCTCCATCTCTCTGTAAACCTGACTTTCTAATAAAAATAAATAAATCTTTTAAAAAACAAAGATTTATTTAGTTTTACTTGAAAATGACACAGAACGAAAGAGAATAAGAGACAAAGAAATTTCCATCTGCAGATTCACTCTCCAAGTGGCTGCAATGGCCAGAGCTGAGCCAGTCCAAAGCTGGGAGCTAGGAACTTCTTTTTGGGTCTCTCATGTAGGTGCAGGGGCGGTCCTGCACTGTTTTCCTAGGCCATTAACAGGGAGCTGGATCAGAAGTGGAACAGCCTGAACTCAAACTGTGTTTATGTGGGACGCCAGTGCCACAGGCAGATTAGTACAATTTTATCTGTTTACCTGTCCATCTAAAAATGCCCACTTTCCCATATGCACATATGTCTTATCCAGGACTTCATAGGTAGAGGCACTGTGATAACCATAAATTCCGTGTAGAATTACCGTAACATTCTCAGGGGGTTTCATGATTGCCAGGGCACGCACTACCTTGTAAAGGGGGTTGAGGACAGGTGGTCGCCGGCTTTTGACCCTCGACCCTCCCTCACCTTGGTAATGGGTGCTATTCAGGATTTTTATTCTCCCTTTTACTGTTCCTTTGACCCATTCCTGCAAAATATTTCTCTGTGTGGGGGGAATCAAGAGCGATCCTGACAACCTCTTAACAGGAGGTTATATGCACAGAGCAGGGAGGAGACCCCACAGTGGAGCAGGAGGACAGGAGGAGGCTTGTATCCCAACCCTGGAGACTCCCAGATCCTCACCAAGGACTATCAGTATTGGCACCAAGGACTGTATCCCAACTGCCAAGGAGACCACGGGCAATTGTAGTGCCCTCGTAGGCTGAGAACTCTGAGGTCATCCACTCCTTTTCAGATCTCCCACATGGGATGGAAGAAGCCCAGATCCTTCCTCACAGGATCTAATATTATCAGAGCAATAGCCAGGAGCCCTGAGCAGACCTCAGAAACATAACAGTAAACTTCCTTCAAGATCGGGACAGGAGTTTTCTTTGGTCATTACTTAGTTTTAACTTTGGATCCCCACCCTCTCTTGCATTGACCATCAGGGTCGCTCCAGAGCACCGCTCCCCCCCAAATTAGATTAGATAGACAGAGACGAATAAAGAAAGCTTAGATCCAGACAGGAAATGGTCAGTGTGGATTCACACACACCTTACTAGGTACGACATAAAGATTAGTTACTTCTCACTAAGGTATTGAAGATTTCTCTGCACACCCCTCCTAAAACTGTTCTGCACCTCAACTGTTGACATATGTATGCTTTGTTAAGAGGTATAAGCCAGTTTGGACTATCCTAAAATCGTGCAAGTTCAGTAAAAATTATGCTTCAACAGTATAAACTGCTAAATACTAAAATGAAAACAGACACGAGACACATGAATAGTACTCTATAGCCATTTTAAGGTGTATAGCAGCCAGTTGTATATAAACTAAAATTGAAGTGTCAATGAAGTAGTCACAGGAGGTGGTTAAGAACTTCCATTTTCTAACATATTGGTCACTCAATACCATATCAATTAACTCCATGATGTTGTAAATTCTTGTTGATGTTATGTTGTGGTTTTTCATTGGATTGAGATGATATTCTCTGCCAGCTCTACCTTCAGACCAGAGATGGTCTCCCCAAGGAACTATTGAATTTATCTGGACAATAAGATGCTGGATTCTGTGCATATACATGCTTGCAAAGAGAGAATCTGGACTTAATTTGATCTGTACTACTACAATAAAGTGGAGGAATCCACCATGGGGGGAGGGAATGCGGAGGGGTTGGGGAGATCCCAGAGCCTATGAAATTGTGTCATGAAATGAAATGAAATGAAATGAAAAAAAAATTCTCTGTGTGGTGCCCCAACTCTGTGTGGCAGCCCACACTCATGTGTATATATATATTCACTCTTTCATCTATCAGATTGATCCTGTGCCAGACCCACAACATGAAGCTATGAAAGGAACCTATACTCAAGAAAAGGCAGTTTTTATTGGTTGATATACTTGTTATTTTGGTTGTTTGCTTATTTGTCCATTTACTTGTTTGCTTAAACTTCAGGAGGAAGGACTAGGTGAGCAAATGCCTGAGGAGAAAGACTGAAGAGTAAAGAGAAGAGCATGGCACTTCATCCCCAGCCTGAGGTTGGATGAATTCTGAAACAATGCAGGTAGGGAGAAGATAGAGGCTGTAATCAGACAAAATGACCATTTCCATGGGGGCCTTTGGGAAATACAAACCATTGGGTATATTTCGGAGATCCTGTATGGCAAAATATATCACCAGCTGTGGAAAGACCTCCTCTTCCCCTGCCACTGTGGAGTGCACTCAGTGTTACATTAGCATAATAAAAAGTTAAATTGCATATGATAATACCCAGCCCCCAGTATTGCCCTGGAGTGCTGAAAGTTGGGAAAAACAAGTATTCAATGCCAAAAAATTAAAGGTATAACTCAGAAGGCAAGTTCTTCCACAGATCCTAGATGCTTCCCTCCTTACATGTACCTCACAGAAGGATTTTAAATTTCTACTTCGATTTCTCATTGACTGACTCTTGGTAGTTACAACTTACAATGCAAACTCTTGAATGAGATTCAGAAACTTGTAGGTGTCCATTATCTAATATATATGCCTGGTATGAAATTAGGATTCAGCAAAAAATATGTGCTAGTTGAGTTAGACAATTATTACGTATGTGGAATGTGGGAAATATAAATGACAAGTATTGTGCTTATATTTACAATAAGCTTTGTTTTTGATGAACCCATCCTTAACCGTTCTTCCGATTAGTCTCTCATTTATAGAACCAATAGCGTCAGAAGCTTCCATATGTATATTATTACAAAAGAAATGTGATGTACCGTGCTGTTTAAAAAGAAAAATAAGCTATGCCTCCAAATTTTTTTTTGCCATGAATTTTCCTTAAAGCCTTTTCATCTTAAATTAAATCAAATACGTTCTAATGATTGCTTTTCATGGGGTCTGTGAACGTTTTACTAATTCTAAAGAATATTAGACATCTAATCTTGCACTGGAGTGTACACAAAAAAGACATCAAATTCAACAGTCTGTTTTTAAATGCTCTGAAGCATTGCCACTCCATATGCTGCGGGGGACACTGCAAAAGTAGAGGGAATTGCTGAAGGTGTGACTTCTCTGTAACACTGTACTAACAATGATATTTAAGCAGGCCGTCTGTTCCAAGCTTCTGCCTTCTCAGTTTTTTACATTCTAAGTCTGATATAAGTCTGACACATGGATTGCTGTGAACAGCAGTACTGTAATGTGGAGGTAGGTATTTGTAAGCATTGCTGTGTGGCCTTGGGATGTTTCAGAACAATAAGAGTAAAGCAAAGGCAATGTAAAGACCAGAGAGAAGCACTACTGAGTTGTTATTTTGAAATGCTTCAGGGAATTTTACATTGTTTTAAATTTAAGACACAGAAGACGGTACAAAGAAAATATATATTTTTTTCTTTTTAACATAAAAGCTCTCTGTTTGCTCTCTGAAAGTTATGATCTGGATGCATGAGTTCACACACACATGTACGCACACAGCTCCTCAGCAAATGGTAGGAGAAACAGCAATCACAACACTAAGGAAATGTCTTCCTTTTTAAAAAATTTGTTTCTTTTTTTTGGAAAGGCAGATAGATTTACAGAGAAGAGACAGAAAGGTCTCCCATCCACTGGTTCACTCTCCAAATGGCCACAACAGCCAGCTGAGCTCATCTGAAGCCAGAGCCAGGAGTCCTTTCTGGGTCTCCCATGCGGGTGGAGGGTCTCAAGGCTTTGGGTCATCCTTGACTGCTTTCCTGGGCCACAGGCAGGGAGCTGGATGGGTAATGGAGCAGCTGGGACACGAACTGGCACCCATGTGGGATGCCAGTGAGTTATTATTGCTGTTATTTTTGTCATTGCTGAAAGGTCTATAACTGTAATGAACTGCCCCCCCGCCACCTCTTTTTTAAAAAATTGAATACATTGCTGCCCAAGACATTTATATTCTGCAACAATATCTTGGTTTTCTACATTTCTCAGAAATGTTTTATTTTGCCCACTTTTGCCATGAGCCAAAGAATTTATATAGGAACAAACTGCAGATAAATGCCAAGGACATTCTTGTTTAGAGATATATTTTTTGGAGTATCAAGATGCTGGAATAGGGTAAGGACACGTTTAAATGGATGGAAAAACATTTAATCAGGATGAAGCAGAGAGGACATATTCCAGGAAATAGGAGAGGACAGAACAACAGCAGCGGGGTACCTGGAGGCTGACAGACACAGGAAAGCAGTGGACACAATGGTGTGCTGTTGCAGTGACTGATGCTCCAGTGGCACTCAGCTAACAGCAATCTGAACTCCACCAGCAGCCGAAACTCCACCAGCAATCAGGTGAGAAGGGACTTTCACTGGGAGCTTGGGAGGTGAACCTAGACAAAGAACTGTCCATCCTGCTGGTCTGTTTGATTTGACCAGGAGCAGAGACAGAGCAGCAGATCTCAGACAGGCAGTGTGAGAACAGGGTGGATTTCATAGCCCAGTCAGCCCCCTAGAGTTGAATTGGGCACCATTTTGCATAAGGAGGCAAAGGCAAGGGACAGCACTGAGCATACACTGAGCTAGGAGTGAACTCATTTCTGACTCTGAACTGCAGCAACGTGGCATTCTACAGGTTTCACCCAAGAGAGGTTTGGGACGCCCTCAGACCTGATGGCCAGCAGTAGTAGTGGTACGTCAGGCGCCATTTTGCACACTGTGGCAATAGCTTTAGGACTGCAGAGGACAACAGTGAACTGCTCATTGCTGAGCTCACGAGAATTCAGTGAGTCCAGTGAATTGCACTGGTCCCAAAGGAAAATAATACCAACTGTGGCATTGCACAAGTCAAAATAGGTCCGTGTGGCACCCAGACCTTACAGCCAACAGGTTCTGGCAAGATCAGCACCACCAACAGCCTAACTATATAGGACACCTTGTGTTTCGCTAATCCTGGGACCTGCTCCAATCGGAAGTGGGGGAAAGGTTGCAGAGACAACAGTGCAGCCTCAGCACGGTATCGCAGGAGGTGGAGAGTGGTGAGCCAGGAGCTGGGGCTATGGAGACCACGGTGGATATCTGACATAAGAACCCAGACTGGGAACTCACTGGAGGTTGTGGCACAAGTGGCTGCAAGCAAAAAGTTGTGTACCAACTGCAATAAGTAAAATCGCATTTTAGACCTGTGGGTGACAGAGCTTAGAAACCTGCCCCAAGGAGAAGACTCTGCTAACCAGAAGTACAATGATCAAGAGCAAAAGAAGAGACAGAGGCACAATGAATATTACTGAAAACTCCCCTGCAAAGGAGCAAAACCCGTTGCCAACCTCAGAGTTAATTGAGGAAGACATCAAGAAAATGGGGGACACAGAATCCATAAGACTCATTTTAAAGATTCTGGTCAACAATGAGAAGCACATACAAGAGTTTAAAGAATTTAAGGAAGCAGTAAAGCAAATCAAGGCTGGTATATCAGAAATTGAGAACACAGTAGAGCAAATTAAAAGTACAGTGGAGAGTCTCCAAAATGGAATGATGCAAGCAGAAGAAAGAATCTAAGAATTGGAAGATATTTCCTGTTACCAGGGGGAAGCAAATAAAAAGCTGGAAGCAGAGCTGGATCAGGCCAAAAAAAGTATTCAAGAATTGAAAGACACTATTAAGAGGCCAAATATAAGAGTTATGGGAGTCCCAGAAGGTGCAGAAAGAGAAGCTGAGTTTGCAAATATATTTAATGAAATGATCAAGGAAAGTTTCCCTAATCTGGAGAAAGAACTGGGAAACAAGATCCAGGAGGGACACAGAACTCCCAACAGGCTTGATCAAAAGCGATCTTCACCACGACATTTGATCATCAAGCTCTCTTCAACTGAATATAAGGAAAAGATCTTTAGATGTACATGTGAAAAAAAATCAATTGACATATAAAGGAATGCCACTTAAGCTCACAGGAGATCTCTCACAGGAAACTCTACAGGCAAGAAGAGAATGGAGTGACATATTCCAGATTCTAAAAGCAAAAATTGTCAGTTCAGGATAACATATCCAGCAAAGCTTTCTTTTGTCTTTGAAAATGAAATAAAATTCTTCCAAAGTAACGAAAAGTTAAAAGAATTTGCCTCTTTCAAACCTGCCCTACAAATGATACTTCAAGATGTTCTCTTTACAGAGAAGAGGAATAGCACCTACCAAAACCAAAGGCAAATGGGAAGAACATCCCAGTAAAACGACAACAGAAGACTAAACCAATGACAGGGCCAAAGTACCATCCAAACATATTAAACTCTGAATGTAAATGGCTTAAGCTCAATCAAACGTCATAGATTAGTAGACTGGATTAAAAAACAAAATCCATCTGTTTATTGTCTGGAGGAGACACACTTCAACAAAGATCAGCTATATCACATGGGTTTTGTTGTTTTCTGTTGGTTTCATCTCTTCAAAACACTTTCTTCTGATTAAATCATTCAATGACTCATAAATCATGCAGTGGCATCATTTTCTTCAAGAAGGTTCTTGATTTTCATTTCTTCAGCTACACGTTAGTCATTTAATAGCACGTTGTTTAACTTTTTGGTGTTTTTAATTTCTTTTTTCTCCCTGATGTTGATTTTGTTTTGTGGTTCTTCATTTAAGGGGATGTATAGGAGCTGTGTAATGGAGACTGTCATATCTAGTAACATGTTATTTAACTGCATGGTATTGTAAAGTTCTGTTTCCAGACAAAGATGGACTTACAATGAAGCTGTTTACTCTATCTTGACAATAGGATTCTGGACTCTCTGCCATTGTCCATGCCTGCAATGATGGACATATGACTGAGTATGAAGAACTATATGTTAGTAATGATATAGAGGAACTGGGTGGAGGAGAGAGGGAATTGGGGAGGGGGTAAGGGAATATGAAACTGTATCATAAAATGATAATAATAATAATAAAATGTAACAGCAGTGAAAAAAATTAGACTTAAAAAAAGATTTATTTTTTATTTCTTTGAAAGGTGGAGTTACAGAGAGGAAGAGGAGGAGGTGGAAGAAAGACGGAAAATCATTCATCCATTGATTCACTACTCAGGAGCACCAACTGCCTGGACTGGGCTGGCCAGGTGGAAGCCAGGAACCAAGCACTTGGTCAGTCTTCTGCTGCTTCCCAAGGATCATCAGCAAGGAGTTGGATGGGATGTGGAGCAGCTGAGACTTAAACCAGCACGTATTTGAGATGCCATTGGCAGAGTCTATGTGCTATACCAGACATCTGCCCCAAGAACATTTTTCAGAGATCCATAACTTCTCCTTCAGCAATCCCAGCCTGCAAGGCATCCTTATTAAGTGCTCAAAATCATCTAATAAACAAGGTATATTTTCCATACAATCACAAAATTCATTAGCTTGGCCTTGCTGTTAAGGAAATCTACAGTAATGATTTTATTGAATGTCCTAATACAGTCGTTAAGTTTAGCTAGCTAGTTTTAGGAAATGTACCGGCGTGAAAATATGTTTTTCTGTAAGTATATTATATATTTTATTTACAACTGCTCAATTCTCTATCCATCCAAGAGAGAAGTCCCAAATAAATATTTACTGAAAAATCAGTATTCTTTGCTATTATAAAGTGTATGAAAATAAAGTCTAATTAGTGGTTGTGTTTATAGCATTAGTCACATATGAGGATATTTCCCAAAGTTTGTAGAAAATAGTTAAAAGATAAATTCATTTTGATGCAAAAATATTGTAGTCTGTGAGCATTCTTTTGTATTGTTTCATTAATTGAGAGGGATGCGTACCCGTGTGGGCCTCTGATTAGAATGGGGAGGGTCAGATATGCAGGAAGGTGCGTAGGACACATTTCAGGCTCTCCCTCTTTTGTGAGTGTGTGTGTTGGAGGGGATGGAGTTGGAGGAACCATTCCTTGCTGTCAAACTGCATTACTACCCAGAGATGGGGAATGGTCTTTTGATGATACCCTAGAGATCCTAATGTGGGGAAGTTGTTGGTTTTGTTGTTCCAGGGTTGAGGACCTTCGTGCATCCACAGGCCCAGAAATATGCTGTAAAACTTGGCCTGTAGAACTGTCCAACCTGTTCTGCTTTCTATCCTCCGATAAGGCAGTGGAATCCCTGCTGGCCTAGATGAACTGGCCGTCAAGTCCCCTGTTTGCATCTGTGCATGCTGTCCACTGCACAGGTATCAGCAATGGATGAGAATGGACTCACCAATGCTGTAGATTTAAAGTAGGGACATTGGGGCTGGCTGTGGCTTGGCAAGCT
Source organism: Ochotona curzoniae (assembly GCF_017591425.1). Classification (NCBI taxonomy): domain Eukaryota; kingdom Metazoa; phylum Chordata; class Mammalia; order Lagomorpha; family Ochotonidae; genus Ochotona; species Ochotona curzoniae. The sequence goes on from NW_024467115.1 coordinate 16,233,624, forward strand.
AAACCTCCGCCATCATCCTATATGGGTGCCAATTCAAGTCCTGGCTCTACTTCTGATTCATCTCTCTGCTTATGGCTTGGGAAGTCAGCGGAGGATGACTCAAGTCCTTGGGTCCCTACACCCAGAACAAATACATAATACATGATACATAATAATAATAAGTAAATACATAATAATAAGTAAATAAATCTTTTTTTAAAAAGTAGAAATTTAGGAAGCATGGTAGCCTGATCAAATGTCTACTTGAGAAAGGGGATACCATAGGTTTATTTGAGATTGATTGTACGGCTTGTGGATGGAAAGCAGGAGAGGGAAGCAAAGATTGGCCCCTGACGTGTGGAAGGCTGGAAAAGTTGATTGGCTTAGATCCATGCTCGGCCCTTGCCTCTTGGGGAGTGATATGAAGGAAGATTATTTAGTTCTCTTTCTTTCTGTATGTCTGACTTTCCAATAAAAATAAATAAAAATATTTAATAAAAAAAGTAGGGAAATTAAGTACTTTTGATAAAAGAGTTTATATGAGTTTAGGCAATACTTCATAGAAAACGTAAGATAAGAATATAGGTTAACTGACTCAGTTTGCCAAAGCAAAATTCGGAAAAGAAGAGTTAGGAAGATGTTAAAGTGTGTTTTAAGAGAAACAGATATTGAGTGAGGATATGGTACTTGGGCCATATAGAAGTAGTATAGCATTTGACTGCTCGTTTGAACAGATTTGCTAAAATCTAGGAGCTGGAACTTAGGATGGAATCAGGTTGTGGTTTTTCAAGTGAGCGAGTGAATGGCTTCCAGATTTTGATATTGTGTTAGTAGGTAGTTATTGGGGGAATCAACTCTGTTGAAAAAAATCTCTTTTTAGTTCTCTTTGTGTCATTCCATTTTTTAAGTAGATGAGAAAAAAATGAACAATAACTTTGAAAAGATATAACTTGATAATGTCTGAGTCAAATTCGACTTGTTTATAAATGTAATCGGGCGAATAATTTTATCTTATGTAAAACTAAAATCAATTTTATTATTATGAGGTGGGTGATAATGTAAAGTATAAGATCCTTGCCATGAACATGCGGGAACCTATGTGGAACCATATGGGTGCGGTTACCTGGCCAGCGTTTCCAAACTCTTCCTTTTGTGGAGGAATGCATTCAAGCAAGGCAAAGCTTTTGGGACTGCGTGTGGCAGGACTTGAAAGGACCGGTAGCTTGGACAGGTAGTCAGCCATTGCGGCTTGTGAGTGAACATGGGGTAAGATCTTCTTTGTTTCCTCTTGTGTATTATCATTTTTCCAATAAAATCAAATATAAAATCTTACAAAAAATTAGGGTCAAAATGATTTGAATGTTCGCATTGGGACAACTTTTGCGTAGATAATCTATATAAAAAGAAATACACTCATTGGCTGTCAATTACTGAAAAAGAGCAACCATAGCTATAATTGTTTTGTGTTTGTTCTAACATCATGAATATTTCAAAAATTCAGCTCTTGACTTTGGCTAGAAGCTCCCTGACCAATCTGGGAAGATCTATTTTTCCTTCCTTAGAACCAGCAGACTCTCAGCAAGGAGAATCAAGTGGGGACTTGACTTCCACACCCACCTCCAATCTCCTCTTATCAAGGTTATTCACAGCTATAATTGATTGATCATAGGAACGAACTGTTGAAGGTCGCTTGGTTTGGGCTGATGCTTGAGGTGCTTTTGCACAGACACAACTATAGACAAGCAGGTAGAATTGCTGTTACTTTGCTTTCACACAGGTAGTTCTCTTATGTGCTTCCTATTTTTGTTTGTGTAATAATTTCCTCCAGATTGACTGATTGCAAAATTTATCATGAATTCGGTCATCTCTTTGAACTTTGCATTTCCATATTACACACATTGTGCCTTTCACTGCTATTGTGGTTATACATGCTGGATTTGAACATCTCAAAGATAATCATGGTAAGTCAATATTAGTAGCTTTGCTTAAAATATTGCATCAATAGGAATTCAGCGTGGGTAACTCTGTACACTTCGAATTGCCAGAAGTCCCTGAAAGTCTTTACACATAAATTATGTGTTAAGCTAAGCAAGATATCCTCCTTTTCCTTCATTTCAGCCACTTTTCAAAGAAAATAAGGAAATTTTTTAATAAACTCTATCACTTGATTATTATCACAGTTCCTTTATTGTTGGAAAATAGGGAAAATTAATCTGAGATTTGGCAAAATATTGTCTTCCAGTTTTTATCCACAATGACTGGGCTATGGTAAAAAAAAAAAATAAACAATAAAGAAAAGAGAATGAAGGAAGGAAGAATGAGGGAAAGAGGAAGAAAGGGAGGAAAAGAGGAGGGAAAATGTTCAGAGATGCAAATACTATTCTAGCTTAATAAGAAAGAATGCAGCGCACATATCGACACAAATTCCAGATTTGTTACTTACTGGGTAAGCTTATTTAGTTAAACTACTTATCAAATCTATTTGAGTTTTCTTGTCTATAAAGTGGAAGTGATAGCTCCTTCATTGCTTGGCTGTGAGACTTTTACTTTGTGCAGAACTGTAATACAGTCAATATATGAATGCTGTTGGAGTTAGGAGGGTTCTTTCTGCTGGTGAGATAGACAATGGCTCAGTACCAACAAAAAATACTTATGATGCTGGTGCACAAGGGCTTTGGCATCTGCAGGAACTGCATGGGCACAGGAGTTAAGATATGCGTTGTTCTTACACCTTTATGTACCTCGACGAAAAAGAAAGGGCTGGGAATGCTGATTGCTAAACTTGAGGATGGTGATGGTGATGTCTGGATTCACACACCTGGAACATCTGATGCCAGATGTTTGAGGACAACTATCCCCTTCCCCTGTGTAGTCCCACAGACCCTCGACTGCTGTGCTGCCACGTCTATATCCCCTGCCTTCTTGTTTGAGGCAGTTGAGTTCTCCCCCAACAGGTCCCATTTGGCATATCCACCAACTACTCTCACCAAATGACACTTGTGTCCCGCACTTTCAGCCAGCACCTTCACCCTGGGTTGCAGTCACACTTTATTTCTCTTATCAAAGGATCAGACATCCTCAAACAATTGAATTCCAAAACTGAATTCCATTACTTTAAACATGATCATGAGGTGTTGGCTTTCCTCCTTGGGGGAATTGTACTTCTGTAAATCCTATGGCCCGGGAACAGGATGGTACATTAGTCACAGTATACATGGGAACAAACATTGAGTCATGAAAGCAGGCAGCGTCACAACAACTCCAGGACCTGACAGTTTCTGGGCTTGTAATGTAAAACCACTTTTTCTTTTAATTCGGCAAACCACAGCTGCTTGTGTGGTTGGCATGCAGAGAAAGGCCAAGGCTCTTCTGTCCCATGGCCTCACACAAAGCTAGAGTTCTTCTAGTGAGCAGGTGCTAACGGTTCCTGAAAACCAGCTTTTGAGAGAACTCCTGGAGGGATCAAAAAGACGTCTCCAGCTGTCACTCCTGAGTGATGTGCTTTGAAATCGAAAGAAACATGTTTCCCAGGAAATTGCTACCGAGGTTCAACAGAGAGGGTCCTGTTCATGGGCAAACACAATTGACCTATGTCTTTATTAAGTACCCACCATGAGCCAGGTACTAGGCACTTTCCTGCTTTAAGCCTTCAGCACTAACCTTTTTATTTGCAGATTTTTTTAAAGAAAATAATTACTTCAGAAATGATGTGGGGGAAGCAAGCAAGCTCCCATTTACTGGTTCACTTTCCAAATGCCTACAATAGCTGGTGCTGGAATGGGACCAAAATTGGGAACCAGAAATTCTGTTTGGGTCTTTAATGTGGGTGATAGGAACATTGAAGCCATCGCCTGCAGGCTCCCTGGGTCTGTGTTAGCAGGAAGTTGAAGTCAGGAGCCAGAGAGAGACATCTGATCTAGATTCTCTCATGTAGGACGTGATGTCTCTGTCACCAGACCACCAGCTGGTGTGGAGCATCGCTTTGTTAGAGAAACCTTTCATGTCTTCCCTAAATCAAATCCTCCATTTACTCATTCTGGTAATACTATGTATGTCTCCTCCATGTCTAAATTTTAAACGGCTTTTCACCATGCCTAAATTGTACTTTCGTTCCTCAATAAGCACGTGTCTTCCACCACACTGCAAACAACCTGATGGTATGATTTTGGTCACCACCTTGGTTACCACTGAATCTACAGTGCCTGGAAGCCACTCATTTACTCATCAATAATTGCAGCTCCTTATGTTGCCAGCAATCTTACATATACTTGAAGTCAGCTAACCTGACTTGCTCTCAGTTAAGATAAGTGACTATTAATTGAATAATAAAGCTCTTTTGTAAGATATAACTTACACCAATGGTGAGTTTTTAATTCAGCTCTGTAAAAATGAAATAAATAAAACATCCTGATATATATTGTTTGCCAAATTTTATGGTATAAATACTACCAGTTGGGCCCGGCGTGGTGGCGCAAATGATTAAGGTCCTCGCCTTGCACGCCCGGGATCCCATATGGGCACTGGTTCTATCCCAGCAGCCCCGCTTCCCTTCCAGCTCCCTGCCTGTGGCCCGGGAAGGCAGTCGTGGCTTCGGACTGGCATAGCATCGGCCGTTGTGCTCACTTGGGGAGTGAATCATCGCACGGAAGATCTTCCTCTCTGTCTTTCCTCTCTGCATATCCGCCTTTCCAATAAAAAAATAGTAATAAAAAAATACTACCAGTATATCCAATTTCTAATTCCTAACATGAAGTCACAAAACCCAAGTTGGGAAGAAATGAACATAGTGAGCTTTCATGAGCCAGCTCTTGCATAGCATTGCTTCATTTCCATGGATATTCTTAAATACTGCATGACTTCAATGGTTTACTATTAACTGCAAACAGAAGTGTAACCCACAACACCTTTGTCCTCTGGTAGCAAGCAATTAGAGAACTCCTGAATATAATCACATATAAATCATTTGCCAGGAAAAGCCAACTTTAGGGGGAGTGGTATGGCAACTTTTAAATCTACATCTGATTAAAATTATAGTTAATGCCTGTATGGTAGAATATGAAATTACGTTTGAGATTTAGAGAGAAAAAATGATCTGGGAACATGTGTTCATATTTTAGAATCTTATGCTGAGGTGCTGGCACAGTGGATTACTGGGTTAATTCTTTGCCTGTGATGCCAGCATCCCATATGGATGCCAGTTCATGTCCCAAGTAGTTCATTTCTGATTCGGTTTTCTGCTTATAGTCTGGGAAAGAAGTGGAGGATGGTTCAGATCCTTAGGTCCCACCGCCCATGTAGGGGACCTAGAAGAAGCTTCTGGCTCCTGACTTTGGTTCAGCTCAACTTTGGCCACTGCAGGTATTTGCAGAGTGAATAAGTGAATGGAAGACCTCTATCTTTCCTGGTCTCTCTAAAACAACCTTTCAAATAAAAAAAAATTATATATATATATATATAAATAAATAAAAATGTATAAATATATAAATATATACATATATATAAATCTTTAAAAAAGGAAGACTTGAAAGGCTTCAAGTAGGAACTTTTTTGGCATTAGTTTCTATTCCTGAATTCTACTGTTAGAGGTGCTATTCTGTGATTTAAAAACAAAACAAAACAAAACAAAACAAAATCGAAAAAACCCTGTTAGTTGTTTTAAAGCTACCATAAAAGTGATCATTTCCCATTATCAACAAACACCTTCACTGTAAATGAGGTTAAGACTCAGCAGAAATGGAGTAGGAGGGCCCCATTAGACAAGAGCAAAATACTGGAAAGGAGCTGGAGACTTGCATAAACAAATCATCTACTGTACATTGTTTTAGATTATTATTTATGTCCAATACAGACACCTTACTTTCAGGTTGTTGCAATGACTGTTGTCTATTTTCAGCCATGCATTTAAGTAGTAATCACATTTATTGAGAAAATCTGCTAGAACTAGGTGGTTAGATATCAGAGATTGTTGCTGCAGTCACAATTTTTGCCTGCAAGTTAATACTAAAAGTTAATACTACCAACATTTGCTCACTAAAAGCGCCAAAAACCAGTACTCTCCTAGGGAGGTTCACTAAGTGACTCAATTGACTCTAAGAGATCAGACCTTCAACACTTGAGAGGAATTTGATATTCTTAGAGCACAAATCACGTGGAGCTGTAATCTACACTACAGCAAAGGTGTTAACATGGGGTAAATGCAGGAAGCGAACAAAGCCCATTGTCCTGGACACACAGTAAGAAGTCACGTCAGTATCTGATGTGTGTCAAAGCCTCTAGCACAGGTTTCTCTTAAGTAGTTACTGAGGGGGAAAAAAAAAAAACAGCTTTCACTCAACTAACTGTAAACTTAAGTATATGAAATAAGACTTCAGAAAAGATGTCGGGGTTGGGAACACGTTATATAACAGGCATCAGACTGAAGCAGTAAATGGGGCAAATGTGACCATAGTGTCTTTGATGCTGATACAAAAGCAAACTGGAAAATATTCATCCTTCAGAACCTCAAATCCACCCACAATGGAAAATGTCACTAACATACTCTATCGAGCCTAGGAACGACCCATACTCTGGCTTTTAAAGTTTGTCTTGTCCCTTTACGCTACCAAAAGAAGAAGTCAAGAAGCAAAAAAGAGCACAAAGCATGCTTCTAACTGAGCCAGCTTGAAAAGCATTAAGACTTAACTGGGCAGAAACAAACAAAAAACAGAAAGAAACAACAAAATTTAACTAGTTCAGACACAGAAGCAGTGAGAAGTCTTGCAGCTCAGTGTGAAATATCTAGAAAACCATGATCTGTCCGGTTCTTTGTCAAGAAAGCCTCTTGGACTTGAAATGTCTTCTTATCCTTTCTGAGGGAGCATGAACCACTTGGTTTGTGACAAAATCTTCCATATCTTTCTTGGTAATAAAATTTTAAATAGTAGCATCTACACTATAACTACCTTTTGCAGGTGGGAGGTGGGAGGGGTAGGGAGTGGCCCATAAAGTTATCAATGGCTGATTTGAAAAAAAATCTGATGCTGTGGTCAGGTCTGAAAAGAGGAATTTTTGTTTTACTGACGTAATGAGCAGAGTGAAGGACTCCCCAGGCATTAGTCTCTGCAATCTGGGAATCATTTATAAGGAAAAGAGGACTTTGAAGATGTGACCAAGAAAGCAGTCGAAAATGAATGTAACTAACGCCTTTCTTTCTTTTTTTTTAAGATTTATTTATTTTTACTGGAAAGGTAGATTTACAGAGAGGAGGAGAAAAAGAAGAGAGAAGAAAGAGAAAAAAAAGAGATCTATTCACTGGCTTATTCCCCAAGTGGCCACAACAGCTAGTACAGAGCCAATCTGAAGCCAGGAGCTGAGAGTTTCTTCTGGATCTCCCATGTGGGTACACAGTCCCACGGCTTTGGGCTGTCCTCAACTGCTTTCCCAGACCACAAGCAGGGAGCTGGATAGGAAGTGGAGCAGCTGGGATGCGAACTGGCACACCTATGGATCCCGGTGAATGCAAAGTGAGAATTTATTTATTTGCCTGTTTATTTATTTATTGTTTAAAAAAAATCTGACAGGAAGCAGCATCTTTTTAAATTAATTAATTAGTTAATTAATTTTTATGGAAAAGGCAGATTTTACAGAAAGAAGGAGAGACAAAGACCTTTCATAGGCTGGTTAATTCCTCAAGTGGCCACAACAGCTGATGCTGAGCTGATCTGAAGTCAGGAGCCAAAAACTTCTTCCAGGTCTCCTATGCGCAGTGCAGGATCCCAAGACCTTAGGCCATTCTCTACTGCTTTCCCAGGCTACAAGCAGGGAGCTAGATGGGAAGTGGGACAGACATTTTGGGAAATGCATGTTTTGAAAAGCTGTGCATGGATTTAAAATATTTTCACCCTGGAAAAAAATGATCTTTTAATTGCATTTTCCATAATTTTTTTAAATAGCCTTGTAATTCTGTTGAATCGAACACAGTACAAACAATTATAAACCAAATTCATATACATTTGAGTGAAACAACTCAAATGGCCACTTCATTGACATTGACTGAAAAGCTGAAAGGTGACCAGATGAAATCTGTGAAACATGCAAGCCTGGAACTGAGCAATGCCCACACCACTCCCCTGCCACTCTGCACTCACTGGTCATTGGTGCTTGGTCGTTTGGAGCTATTACTGAATTTCTCAGGTTCTTCTTTTGTGGCCAGAAAAAATGATTGCCATATAACTGGTTCATTCCAAGAGTGAAGGGCAAAATCACACTCTTAAAAATAGAGAGTTTTTTCCTACTAATGCATCTGGACAGGCAATGGAAGATGGCGCAGTTCTTTGGGCCACTGCTTTGGCTTGACCTAGTCCTGACTGTTGCAGTCATTTGCAGCCTAAATCAGTGGAGAGAAGATTTTCTTTATAGTTCATTTTAAGTACCTTTCAAGTAAATAAATAAAGTTTTTCTTTTTTTTAAATACAGAGTTTGGACTATTGAATAGGATTCTGTAAACCACGTCTTTGGGTTTAACCACCATTTTGTATCTCCTCTCTTCTATCTATTGTCCAGCTGAGCTCTAGATCTCTCCATCTTTTTCCTTTCTTCTGCCCACTCCACAAGTCAATGCTATATTATATTATTTTGTGTTTTCAAATGTCTAAGTATTTGTATGTGTATGTGTGTGGCACAGATCTCTTTCCTCAACTGGTCAACTTCCCAAATTCCCACAAAGGTGGAGGTTGGGAAGGGAAGGATGACTCCGGGAGCCAGGAACTCATTCCAGGTGTCTGACGTGTGCCAGGGACCCAAGCAGTTGAGCCATTATCTGTTACCTCCCAGAGCGTGTGTTAGCAGAAAGCTGGAGTCATGAGCCTGTGGCAGGGCACCAACCAGGTATGCTGATGTGCTGCATGGTCATTCTAGCCTCTAGGCTAAATGCCTACATCTGCTCAGTTATCTTAATAGACTCTAAGTGAGCCAACTATGGCTGCCACTTTTCTCCTCCAGTCAGCCTTACACACAGCCAATGCTGATTTTGTAAAATAAAGATGATCCATATCTTTCTTGGTAGGCAATCCATGCTTCAAAAGAATTTATTTTTTCCAACTTTTTGACTGTAGAGCACAAACTTTTTAGCCTGTCATCCAAGGCCAATTGCAAACATACTGAAAAGCCAACGTGACCTTACAGAGGACTATTCTTGATCACTTGTTCCTTCTGTGCAAGTGTTAAGGTATAAGATTTTATAAAAGTGACCTTGGGAGTTATCTTCTCCGTTAAAACTCCATAACCAACCAGTCCTCCAGCTCCATGTCACACAACTATTGTCTCTCTGAACTTCCTGACACGTGGTGTTTCATGTTCTAAGTCACAGAAGCTGGTAGATGTTCCAGATCATGGAAAGCTGTTTCATGCTATGCACCATCCATTGACTTTTTAATGTTCACTCCGGTGTTGACAATGGGCTAGCAGTCTTCACTTTGCCTTAAATGCCTGTACCTTCTTCCCCATAATCTGCCCAGTCATACTCACCTTTCAAGAGTCAATTCAAGTTTCGTTCCCTCTCCCAAGAGGGGGAAAACCATGGTAGCCTAGGGGGCATGTGCTCTTTGAATTTTTATTCGAGCAGTTGAGTTTGTTTTGTGCTATATCTCTAACTCTCTGGATGATGTGTGCAATTCCTGGGTGTTTCCTCCAGCCCAATAACAAGCTGTTTGTCATGGTTTGTGTGTCTTTTGGTTTTGGGATTTTTTTTTTGGACATTAGAATTCCATCTCCACTATGCACTTGCTACATGGCCTTGAACAGGTCAAACCAACCTCCAAGAGCTCTATTTTCCTCCTTGTAGTGTGGAGAAAATGGATGAGAAGAGATCCATCAAAGTTTCTGGCATATACTAAGTTCTCATGAAATGTTTATTATTTACCTAATATTAGTTTATAAGCTTCTATCCCATCCTATTCCCCGCCACTCTGTCCATGGTTACATGAAGGCTACTTGTTACATTAATTATTTCATCTCTAAACTGGTGTATCCTAATCTTTGGGATGGTTTGTTGCTCACCACAATGACCACAACTAATGATATGCTATCCAGAGTACAGACACTCCCCAGGCTGGGGCCTTGTGGGTGAGATATTCAAGGAAAACACTGTCATCTCTCTGATTCTGAACCTTATATTTTCCTGCCTCCTTAACAAGGCCTCTGTGAGGTTCAAATGAGATAAACCATGTGAAAATATTTTATATGTATTGTAAATTACCTTAGACTGTGTTTTTATTATTCCAATGTCCTTATTTACAACTTTGTTCTAATTCAATTGCTTTCCCAAATGCCATAAAAGAAGCTATAAAGCACTCTCAAAGATCCCTCAGTTATGCATGCACTCCCTTTGTCAGCAGGTATTTTCTGATCTCCTATTACGAGCAGAGTAACTGTGCTGGGCACAACACAGAAATACAAAGATGTAATACATCTACCCTCAAAACTTCATATTCTTTTTTCCTTCTCACCTCTCACTGTGAGCCATCCTGTTTATCAACTGAACATTTTACGAGTCTGCACATGACACAGGATGGGGTGGGGAGAGAAGCTGAGTAGGTGACATTGAGGAGGACTTATGGTTATGATCAGCCTTGCTGTATCCTGTGAACCAAAGGACTTTTATTATTTATAGTGTAGTGAATCTTCTAGAGATAAAAACTCTCAGCCCCCAGAAAGCAATGCCAAATTACGAAAAATCCGGAGACAGAAGAAAACCACCAAAGGGTATTCTTTCAAAAAAAAAAAAAGTATCTGAAAAAAGTCTACCTCTGACCACATATCATTATGACTCATACAGTAAAATGGTCCTTGGTGATTCACTCCTACTTATTTTTTTTTAAGCATGATAATTATCTTTACTGCTTAAATTAAGCTTTTCTTATTTCCAAAAACAATTTTTTAAAACCCTTGAGGCTTTGTCAGATTTTTATTCCATTGTTTAATGTAAATAAGATTAAATACTTTGAGCCTTTCAAGTCTACCATGAGACTTGGTTACACTTTTGTAATACAGGATGTCTTCTCAGTTTCCATTCTGGATCACTTTTTGAAAGAATAAAAAGCTTTCTTTAAAATTTCACACTAGCTATAAAGCAGCATTACAACTAAAAATATTGTATCCCAAATATTGAGTATTAAAAGGTGAACAAGAGAAAGGATGGAGAGCTTCCAGTGTCTTAAAGTGTCAAGTGATTTCAAAGCCAATGCTACTTTCAGAGTAAATGAGCTCTGGCGTGCGCATGATTATAGTGATATTTTAAGTGAAAATGGCCTGGCCTGGGGCTGAGACGCTCCAGGCTCCTGAGATACTCATCCCTTCAGCTATTCTCATTGTCACATTTGTTTTTTAATGACTGAATTCATCTGATGGGCAGATTGGATGCAACTAAACTTGCCATTAAGCCATTGAGTTTATGTTTCAAAATCCTGACACTTTCTGAATAAGGAAGGAACCTAGCATGCTTGAAAGAACAGTAAAGGCTTATTTCCAGATACCGGACAGTTTCCCCCAAAATAGCCCTTCCTTGCATAATTCTATGCATCTGATAGGGTCCTTGGCACACAGTGTGCTGTTCAATGCCTTTGTTGTGAATTGCAATGAATGTCACATCAAAATGAAGCAAACTGTGAGGGCAAGTGTCTGTGCATAGGCAGGTTAATTTCATTTGGTGTGTGGAAAACACTGCTGTGCCAAGAGTTTCATTCATTAATTAATTAGTATCTGCTAATTTGCATCATGTGCTTAACCAAATGACCTGTTTATCTGTTTTTTAATGTTTAGTAACTTTTTAAATTTGTGAAATATGACTGTCTTTTTTGACTTTATAGGTGCTTGAAAATGTTTATGCCTGTCTACTTTATAAACTTGAACATATATTATGTGGAAATATTGAACAAAATTTATGCATGTCAGGAATGGATATAGTAGAATTGGAACATGATATTACAAGCCTATTAAAAGGCTGGCATTTTTTAAATAAAATATTTATTTATTTATTTATTTATTTATTTATTTATTTATTCGGAAGTTAGATTCACAAAGAGAAAGATCTTCCGCCTGCTGGTTCACTCTCCAAGTGGCAGCAACGTCCGGAGCTGTGCTGATCAGGAGCCATCTTCGACCGTTATTCCAGGCCACAAGCAGGGAGCTGGATGGGAAGTGGAGCAACCAGGATACGAACTGATACTAATATGGGATCCCGGCGCATGCACAGTGAGGACTTCAGTGACTAGGCTACTGCACTAGGCCCCAAAAGACTGATGTTTTCTAAGCATATTCAAATGCTACAATATTGACTACTCTTAGGGTTTTGTAATTTTGCCACAGTGTCTATTAACATTGTCTTATTTGTGAAGAATTATACTTGAAAGACATAGTGCCTGAGATACTTATTACAGTATAGTGATTTGAGAATTAACACTAGGTTTGACCCCGATTATGATTTTTAGACCTATTATTTTTGCTTCAATGCCTGTGTGTACAGAAAGCTATTGCGATTACAACCACGCAGAGGATTAAGTAATGAAAAGGGATAAGTCAGTCCAATGTACACACAAGATCACTGCTGAGGAGTGTAGACACTGATAAGGAATTACACACGTGCAGCACTGGAGGTGGGCTAACAGTTCTATCAGCAACTGCTACTAACCTGGCATAATTAACCACCAACTTGCTACATACATGTGTATTGCTTAGTAAGCACCTATTAACACTTTATTGTTCTAAATATGTCACATGTAACTTTTTCAAGCTGCCTCACAAGTTTTGTCATAGGTATTCATATTGGACCCATTTCTCAGACAAGGAAGCTAGAACACAGACTTGAGAGTCAAGGTCCACACAGCCAGGATGTTAAAGACCGGGATTCTAACCCAGTGCTCTGAATTCTAAACTTCTGAAGAGCAATGACTGCTGTCAACAGTCATGCCCATTTGCGACAACTAATCCGTAGAATGTGTATACAAGCATTTTCTAAACATTGACTGAATGGGGTCAAGACGGCAGTGGGAATCTTGAGGTCAGTATAATTCAGTAATCTTTTTTTTCTTTGTAGACCATGCCTGTAAATCATTGCCTCCAAAGGAAACCAAAAGCCACTGTCTTCAACTGATGTTTATGGGAACATGAAGAGCTTTAATGCGTTAAATAACTGGAAGTACCACGTCTTGCTCTCCAGCTCGGAAGCTGGGAAGTCAGTAAGTACACTGAACGTGAGTAAAGTAGAGATATTGACAGCCTGATGAAGAAGTTGTGAGGAGCAGGTGCCGTGATACACAGGGTGAAGCCACCCCTCGGGATACCTACATGGCATTTCATAGTGCCGGTTCAAGTCCTGGCCACACTACTATTCTGATCCAGCATTCTGCTAACATGCTAGAAGATAGTGGATGATGGTTCAAGTGCTTGAGCCTCTGTGACCCTCATGGGAGATCCAGATGGAGTTCTGGGCTCTGGCTGAGGTCTGGATCAATCTGGGCTGTTGCAGGCATTTGAGGAATAAACCAGGGGATGAAAGTGTCTCAGTCTTTTCCCTGCTTCCCCTTCTATATTTCTCTGCTTTTCAAATAAATCTTAAAGGAAAAGAAAAGCGAGTAGAGGCAATATAGCAAAACACTGTTGAGAGAATATAATATATAATGATCATGTGATTGATAATAATAGTGTCTTCAATTACTATCATGAGTCCCATTAGCCCCCCAAACACCCCGGTAGCTGATAGAACAAGTGGAATTGCAACTTGAACTTGGCTGTTAAGATTCCTAATGTAACCTGTGCAGATTCCCAGCATTTTTAGGCAAATTAAATTTCTTTTACATTAATCTAATAGCATGACTGCACTTCCAATGCATACCATGTTTAAGTTCTGTTTTGAAGACTGGTTGTGCAAATAGCTTTCTAGTGTCACAGAGAACAATGCAATTTGGTCTCTCTGATTAAGAGACCCTACTGATACTACGTGAGGATTAAATTTACCCTGGAAAGCAGATGTTATTATATCAAAACCACAACATGTTATCAGGGCGGTTGCCCCAAAGACACTTACTGGCAAACACTTCTGGCATTTATTATCAAAAAATTTAACATCTCTACTAATAAAGAGTTTATGCTAAAAGATACCAAAATAAAATAAAAGTCTTCGAAAATGACACCACTGAGAAAAGCATACATCTGTTTGGATAAAAACAAATAAATTGTTTCAAAATGCACACAATAGTTAAAAGTTTGCATTTATTTTTTCTACATGAGACTTTTGTCATTAAATATTCTTTTATAATTGTCACCTTGAAAGACTATGTGGAATTCTGTGCAGATATACCACCATCTTATTAACCAAACATATGGCTGTCTACAAGTTTTTCAGTGTGAAAAGCAATATTGTTGGCCTGGTACGATGGCTTAGTGGCTAAATCCTCACCTTGCACATGCCAGGATTACAAATGGATGTCAGTTTGTGTCCCAGCTGCTCCACTTCCCTTTCAGCTCCCTGCTTGTGGCCTGGGAAAGCAGTCAAGTATGGCCCAAAACCTTGGGACCCTGCACCCCACAAGGAAGATTCAGAAGAATCTGCTGGCTCCTGGCTCCTGGCTTTGGTTCTGCTCAGCCCTGGCCATTGTAGCTACTTGGGGAATGAACCAATGGATGGAGGAGCTTTCTCCCTGTGTCTCTTTCTCTCTGTAAATCTGATCTGCCTTTCCAACTAAAAAAAAAAAAACAAACAAAAAAAAACAGCAATATTGCTATTAAGATTTCTGTGTACAGATAAAAGCATGTAGCAGATTCATAGAGAGGAATCCCATGATCAAACACGTTTAATGTTTGCCAAAGAGCTTCTGACCATGAATCAATCTCACTCTAGCAAGTGCAAAAAATAGTATTTATCCATTTGCAATTGCTTTTCATTAAAAGACATCATTATAAGAAAAGCTATAATAAATGTATGCAGGTTTTTAATTTCTTTAGCTATTAATGATAACAAAATTTAAACCTTAGCTATGTTTCATTTTGTCTTCTGCTCTTGCAAGATGCTTATTCATTACTTCATCACTTTTATATCAGAGATTTTTGATTCTTTTTTTTTTAAAGATTTATTTATTTTTATTGGAAAGCCAGATATACAGAGAGGAGGAGAGACAGAGAGGAATATCTTCCATTTGATGGTTCACTCCCCAAGTGACTGCAATGGCTGGTGCTGCACCCATCTGAAGCCAGGAGCCAGGAGCTTTTTTGCCAGGTCTCCCATGTGGGTGCAGGGTCCCAAAGCTTTGGGCCATCCTCGACTGCTTTCCCAGGCCACAATCATGGAGCTGAATGAGAAGCAGCTGCCAGGATTAGAACTGGCACCCATATGGGATCCGGCGCATTCAAGGAGAAGTCTTTAGCTGCTAGGCCATGGTGCCGTGCCCAATTTTTTTTTTTCTTCAGACTTATTAGGTAATATTTCTTTGCCACATATGCAACAATTTTTTACCAGGCTTTTTTTTTCTTATGAGTTTGGCTGCTGTTTTATCTAAGAAAATTGAAAGTTTTAATTTTTATGTAACTACATTTTTATGGTCTACTACCTTTGGCACCAAATTTCAAACTTCTCTTTCTAAAGATTGTAAAGCATAGTATGTTATTCTCTAGCACTTAAAGGTCTTAGTTTTATTGCAATAATAAAGAACATCACACATCTGGAATTTGCTTTGGGACATCACTTGAGGTACACAGAGAGAAAGAGAGACACTTGAATATGATAAAGGTTGTAGAAAGTGTATCTTTTGTATTTTTTACTAAACAAGGCACCACTTACTGTGTAAATCTACCTTTCCACATTGATTTGAGACAAAATGCTACGAAGCTGGTATTTTTCATACTTTTTTTTCCTAGTTCTGTCAGTTTATATACTTTTTCTTCTATTGCTGTTTGCTTGTTCCTGTTCCAATTTCACACAATTTTAGTTATGATGACTTCATAATACTTTTTAAAATTTGGGGATAGATGTTTTTACTCAGCAGTTGGGACCCAACTTCGGACTCGCATGCTGTGTTGCGGATTGCTGGAGTGCAGGTCCTTGCGCTGCTCCTTGGCCCAGCTGCCTCTTGCTGTGCCCCTACGGAGGCAGCAGATGGTGGCTCTAGCAGCTGGGCCCCTACCAGGAACCCAGCAACCCAGACTGAGTTCCCAGCTCCTGGCATTTTGCCGGGTATAGCTGTGGTTGTGGATCCATGAATTAGCAGATAGGAAATTCTGTGTCTCTTTCTCCCTCTCTCCTTCATGCTTTCTGCCTTTCAATAAATAAAATGAGTAAGTTCTTAAACATTCAAAAGACAAATTTCTCCCATCATTTGTAAGATTTCTTGGCAGAGAACGTTAAGGAATTTTTACATATACTGCTATAACTAACAATCCACTATTTGCCAATTTATGATTTACTAAGAAATTATTTCTCCACAAGCTGCCTAAATTGCAGTATGTCTAACTTGTAGAAGGGATAAAATGTATATTATGCAATATTACTAAAGATAGCTGTGGATTATTTTCTGCAAGCCTAATTCTGAGACAGTGTCATCTACAAGAGGGATGTAAAGTAAGGCCACAGACTCATCCCTAGTCCACAGGGCCACGGACTCATCCCTAGTCCACAGGGCCACGGACTCATCCCTAGCCCATGATACAATTTTATTGCTTTTCTTCACGATGTTTCTGAAGCCATGGAGATAGTACTTAGTCCCCAAAATATACGAATTTTAAAATAGTATAGGTTTTGAACCAAAATATTTATTTCTGAACTAAAATATTGCAAAAAGTCATATATATTATCTGAATAGCTTTTAAGACACAGATAACACTCACTCACTTAGAGAAGGCATCGCCACTCCTTTTAGGTCCTGGCGTCCTTTCTTCTCTGGCCATTGAAGTCAGACCGCCACATGATCTATGTTGCCTTTTCTTGTTGGCTGATGTGTGGGCTTGGTGTCATTTGTATCCAATCTCTCTATGGTAGATTGTTAACATCCTAGCAGCACAGGATCTTCCAAACACATATGTCCTTTATATTTTGTAATAGATGTATTATTGTATTTTAAAGAGTTGCAGAGAGAGAGAGGAAGAGACAGAGAGAATGACAGGGAGCTCTTTCATACGCTGCTTCAAACTCGAATTCGCTGCTACAATCAGCACCCCGGGCTGAGGCCAAGAGCCTCATCATCACAGGCAGCAGCATTATGCACTATGCCACAACACCGGCTTCCACATGTGTCCTTCAAGGGTTATTTCCAATATTATGATTCTCCTGTTTCACTCCTCCAAAGAATATGCTAGCTATTTAACTGTAATCATAATTTCATTGTAATCTTCGATCTTTAGTTATTGAACTGCTTGTTTGATCAATCATGGTTGAAGAAGTCTCTCTACCTCATCTCAAAAAACGTCAGTAAGCGGCCGCTCAGTGCTGACCGTGGACCCACGTTCCTTCTCCTCCGCACGGTGCTTATTTCCCTCCCCTAACTTGGGCCTGGATGGAGGACTAAGGGTTGAGTCCTGAGTCCTACGGCAGTCATGAGTAAAGCCACAACCTGCAATTCCAGCAGGTTCCAGCTGCTCCACTTTTGATCCAGGTCCTTGTTAAAAGCCTGGACAAAGCAGGGCACAGCCCTTCGCTGGGGACGCCATCTGGGTGGGTAGTCTCAGCCTGTCACTACCTCTCTCTAATTCTGAAATCACAAATATTATTAAATCTCTCTCTCTTTTTAAAATCATGACATAAAAGATAAGTAACTCATCCACAAGGGTTGTACTATGATGGCACAAGTCATACTTTTTTGGAAAAGACTTCGTGGGGAGTAAACTGTGAATAAAACAGTACAAATCACGTTTGTCTTCCACAGAATAAGACTAGGAAAAATGAGTCAATGTGGACTCAATATTAGAATAGTAAAAGATACACAATATGACCTTGTGTAGCTGCTAATACTTTCCCAGTTTTTTAGCAATAAGTAGTGAAGCAGATGAGCTGGAAAATGTGTAGAACAGTCTGTATGAGAGTGTCTACTGAGAGCTGTGGGAAAAGGCAAAAGAAATTCCTCAAGAGCAGAAGCATCTGAAGTTAACTTAGAATTTGGCTAGTGCTGTGGGTTGCCAGGGCTCGCCGCCCGCCGGGTGCCCGCCAGGTGCCTGCTGTGCTGCGCCTAAGCCCAAGCTGGTGGGTTGACTAAACCCCTGGCCAACTGGTAAGCACCGCGACAAGCCGTTTTACACCCTCAGGAAACGCTGAAGAATAACGTTTCCCAGCAAGGACGGCAACCCAAGCTTAGCTGCCTCTCTTCACTTTCTTTCAACACTTTATAGCACAGATAAAAGTGACTGGAAAAAAAAAATAAGACTACCCTTTATGGTTAGATCAGAACGGAGGCGAACACAAGGAGCTGAGTCGCTGCGCCCCTTGTGGCCGACCTGGATGGAGTTCCCAGTTCCTGACTTTTGCTTTGGCCTCAGCCTGGCCCCAATTGCTGCAGGCATTTGAAGAGTGAACCAGTGGATGACGGTTCTGTTTGTCTTCCATTCCACTGGTTCACGTCACAAACGGCTGTGGACAGCCAGACCCAGGTTAGGCTGAAGCCAGAGTCATGAGCTTAGGAGCCAGAGCTTCTTCTTGGTGTCTCACATTGGTGCTGGGGACCAAGTAATTGGGCCATCCTCTGTTGCTTTCCCAGGTGCATTAGCAGGGAGCTGGATGGGAAGCGGAGCAGCTGGGACCTGAACCAGAGCTCATATGGGATGTCAGCATCTCAGGTGGCGGCTTAACTCACTGAATTATAATGCAGACTCCAACTTAGTTTCATTTTAAGAGTAATATTCTATGGTATATCTATACTCTACTTTGTTTATTCATGTATCTATCAACAGATATTTTAATTCAATCTTTTGGTTATTGCGAATAGTGCAGATATTAATATTAGGATACAAATATCTGTGGAAGTCCTTGCCTTCAATATTTCTACATTTATATCTGGAAGTAAAATTGTTGTTTAATATGGTAAGTCTCTGTTTAATTCTTTGAGTAACAGTCATACTGTTTTTCAAAGTGACTACTGCATTTTACATTTTCAGCAGCAATACACAAAGGTTCAAACTTATATTCTTCCTTATCAACACATTTTTTTTCTTTTTAAAATTTTTGTAGGGTCTGGCGTGGCAGCCTAGTGACTAAAGTCCTTGCCTTGCATGCACTGGCATCTCATATGGGTGCTGGTTTGTATCCTGGATGCTCCACTTCCCATCCAGCTCCCTGCTGTGGTCTGGAAAAGCAGTCAAGGATGCCCCAAAGGCTTGGGGCTCTACACCTGCGTGGGAGACCCAGAAGAAGCTCCTGCCTCTTGGCTACAGATCAGCTCAGCTCTGCTCTTCCTGTTGTAGCCTCTTGGGGAGTGAGCCAGTGAATGAAAGAAAGACCTCTGTCTCTCCTGTTTGTAAATCTGACTTTCCAATTGAAAAAATAAATGAATCTTTAAAAAATTTTTGCAGTCAGTCTAATGCTTGTGAGAAGTTCTTTTACATTTCCCTAGTGACTCATGATACTGAACATCTTTTCATGTGTTCATTAGTTGTGGTATATCTTCTTTAGAGAAATGTTTATTCAAGAATTTTCCCATTTGTGAATTGAACTATTATTGATGCTCTTTATATGTTCTAGATGTTAATGTACAAAATCTATGATTTGTATCTGTTTTCTACATTCTAAGCACCGCTTGTTCACTCTGCTGTGTTATTTGACTCACAAAAGTTTTGATTTTGATTATGTACAATTCATTGAACATGGATTTGCAATGTCTATTTTGTGGCCTATGCCTTTGGTGTCATATCTTTTTGTTTTTTAAGCTCTATTTATTTGAAAATCAGTATTATATGAAAAGGGAGAGAGGAAGAGAAGATACAGAGATGGAGAGAGACAAAATTTCCCATTCACTGGTTCCCTCCTCCAGCTTAGCTGCAATGGTCTGGAGCTGGGCCAGGCTGAAGCCAGGAGCCTCATCCCAGTCTCCCACTGCGCAGCAGAGTCCTAAGCACTTGGGCCGTATTCTATTGCTTCTCCAGGCACATTACCATGGAGTGGATTGTAAGTGAAGCATCCAGGACATAAGCTGGCACCCATATGGGATATCAATGCTGTGCGTTGCAGCTTCCTCCGTGTTACAGTGCCAGCTCTAGAGTCACAGCTTAAAATCATTTGCAAAAACCAATGTCATGAAGCTTACTACCTTCTAAGAGTTCTATAGTTTTAACTTTTTTTTTAAAGATGTATTTATTTTTATTAGAAAGTCAGATCTACAGAGAGAAGGAGAGACAAAAAAAATCTTCCATTTGCTGGTTCACTCCCCAAGAGGCCACAATGAAGCATGAGAAAGGAGCTTCTTGCGGGTCTCCCGTGCAGGTGCAGGGTCCCAAGGCTTTAGGCCATCCTCGACTGCTTTCCCAGTAGGGAGCTGGGTGAGAAGTAGAGCAAGCTGGGATATGAACCAGCACCCACGTGGGATCCTGGTGTCTGCTAGATAAGGACTTCAGCCACTAAGTTACCGCACCACGCCTTATAGTTTTAATTTCTATGTTTTTGAATTTTGCCAACTTTGAGTTGATTTTCATGTACAGTATAAAAGAACAACCTGGTTCTTTTACCTTTAATGTCTTGACTTACAAATGTGATCCTGCTGCATTTTGGCCTTTGACACTGAAGGCTTGTCCAGGAGAAGGTGCAGTGAAAAGTTAAGTGCCACATTATCACACCAGAGTGGTGCCACAGAGCTCGTCTTCCATTGCTCCCATGCGTCACTTCCTGGAGGCTGCTGCAGACTTGTACAAGAGCTGCTTTTCCTTTTTTAAACATCTAGAGGCACCTGTTCTTTGAAGTGGGTATCAGCTGCAGATGTAACACCCCGCATCACATGACATCTGTTTTCACTGAGTGGAAAATACTGAAACACTTTACCTACTTAACTCCCTGCATGAAAATCCACAAACTTCAGATTTCCTGCAAAGGATTTTTTTTTTCTCAAATAATTTTTTAAAGCCATAGTGCTTAAATACATTATTTTTAAAATCTCTACAATTTTAAATAGAAATAAGCACAATGACAAGTTTTAAAACAGCATCTTAAATGACAGTTGTCAAACAGGAAACATCCAAAACTCTTGGCAGCATTCCACCTAGATGGATGACCAAGGAAAGCTAGAGGAATGATCAATTTAAAAGCTATTGACAATAAATAAGGAGCATATCTCAAAAGCAAATCAATTAAGATGATAATCTTGCTTTTTGGATAAGCACCTTACTGGTTTTTGTTAGTACCAATTGTATTTTTCCTCTGAATGAAACAAATGATAAGACTATTGATCCAGAAACATTTTTACAGTTTACATCAAATAATTCATATCATGAAATATTACTGGATGTCTTATTTCTGTTTATAACACAGCTTTAATTCTCTGAAAAAAAAAATTTGCACTCTTCATTAAAATAAACTACCAAGGGCCATAAGAATGACTTAATAACCCAATCCAATGAAATATTTTTCTCTCATTCTAAATCCTTTCTTAAATATTTTCTGAATACATTTTTCTTGCTCTTACCTGTCATGAGAAGCTACCTGATGTTCTTGGACTTGGCCATACAGTCTTTGAGGTTCATGCAAACGGAAATGCATAGCCTCTTGTTCAAAACTTGTGAAGAACTCCAAGATAGCAACACAAAACATTAAACTAAGTACAGGATCGTTCTGACACGGGCCAGGTGTGGCTGCACAGGTTTCACATCCATGAAGCCAGAACTGTATATGCTTGTTTCTGTGTCTTGGAGATTTCTAAAGACTCAGATGCAAATATGGGTTCTTGAATGCCACCAATAATCTGTTCTCATTCTTCCTTAACATAATTTTGTCTCCTCTCTCTTGCTCAACAAACTTTCTACCTTCCATGAAACTACTCCCTAACTACCCATCTAGGTTTATTTTCTACATGTATATCTGGAATCTGCTATAATTTATCCAACAATAACATTGATTTAGTGGGCTAAGGCATCTGTTTGGACACCCACATATCGAATTCATGTATCAGTTTTGATTCTGGCTCCTGCGCTTGTGTTATGATTTCCTGCTACTGCATCCTGTGAGGCATCAGATGATGGGTCAAGTCCTTGCCTGTAGGAGGACATTGTGACGCTACAAGGTCAGCGAGCACAGGATTACAGTGGATTGGATAATATTTGCATGAGAACAACTGAATGGCTACCTTTTGTATACCTGGTTGGATATCATTTGTATAAGAACAGTTGAATGGACAGCATGTGTATGAGAACACTTGGAATATGCAAGACAAAAGGAGTTCCAAACATAAGCATAGAAACAGTTGATGGGTTTTGTTGATAAGCTGAATACCTCCTCCCTTATCCCATATGACCCTCAGTGTATAAAGTCTGATGCCACTAATAAACTTTGACCATTAGTAAGAGTCCACGGGTGTTATTATCGGCTCCGTGCACAAAGTCCATCGCTGTGGGACTGCGGCACTTGCCATCCGCATGGGAAACCCAAGGGGAGTTCTGAATTCACAGCCTTGCACCACTACAATCTTTAGGGGAGTGAATCAGCAGATGATCTCTTTTTTTTTCCTTCTCTCCATCTTTCTTTTTGTATTCTTTCTCTTAAGTAAATAAAAATAAATAAATACCATTTCAATAAAAAATAGGAAATATTTTTAGTGTTGGTTTGGATTGCTCCAAACAGACCCTAGGATAAGAATTGGAAATTAAATCATTTACTTGAGAGGTTTAAATTGGTAAAGAGTGAGGAAATTAAGATGGAGAAGAGAAAGTGGTCAGCAAACATACCTAATTAAGGCACCTACTTCAGTCTCAGAACAGCACCGCTCCATCCCTATGCCTGCCTTCCTCTCCCCTCCACTAAGGCAAGAGACCCGCACTGCACGTGCACTGTATGATAACAATAATCATTTGAGTATGAATCCTCAAGCCTGTTGCAGAAGATGGGTAGACCTAGTAGCTAAGATGCCCACAATCTACATCAGAGTGCCTGAATTTGACACCAGCCTCAGGTCCTCACTCCAGCTTCCTGTTACTGCAGATCCTGGGAGGCATAAGTAACTGGGTCCTGGCCGTCACCCACATGAGGCCTGGATTGAGGGCCTGGCCATTGCAGACACTCAGATAGAAAGCTAGTAGGTGCGAGTATGCTCTCTCTTTCAAGAAAATAAATAGATACAAAAGTAAAGGCACAGGTGAGAACAATTCCCAAGTTCCAGAGGTGAGAGAAATGCTAGTGTGCTCTGGAAAGGGAAGGTGGCTGATACTACACCTTGGACTATAAGGGAAAAGAAAAAATGGCAGGAGATGCAGAAGGAGTGAGTGATCCAGCTTTGTGGATCAAAATAAGAGCTGACTGCAGTGTGTTAAGATATACTTTTGTGTAGTGTTGTGAGATCCTCACCCCTCTCCAGTCCCCTGCCACAAAAAAAATGGAGGCTTTGGGCAGAGGAACAGTTTAACCTGCAAGGTCACCAGTCAAAACTTGTAGCTGCCATATTGGCTCTGTTCTTTATCCTATAATAATGATGAGTAACAGATCTATAAATTAAAGGCTACCTACATTTTAAAATTTTCCACCTATAATCCAAATTCAAATTAAGAACAACAAACATCAAAAGTGGTTGTTTGGACTAATAGTTACATTTTGGGTGTCCTACATCTGAGTCCCCAGCCTCAATTCCTGACAGCAGCTTCATGTTACTCTGGAAGGTAGCAGAGATGGTTTAATTTAGTTAAAACTTTGTAATCCACATGAGAGACCTATACGGAATCCTAAGCTTCAAGCTGCATCCCTTCCCAACCTCAGCTATTTCAGCGATTTGGGAAGTGAACCAGTGCATAAGGGCTCTCTCTGTCTCTCAAAGCTTTAAAAAAAAAAAGAAAGAAAGAAAGAAAGAAAAAAACACCAAAAAATAGTAACTTAAACACATGATCACCCATCCATTCATCCATACATTGAGAAAGTCCTTCAGGGTTCAGTAATTCTGTTCTCCCTCTCCCACTGCCATCTGGGACAAGATGCACAGAACAGTAACAGCCGGGAAACAGATCACACTCAGGAGCACAAGGCAGACAAGAAGGAAAAACAAACAGGCAACCTAAGAATCACTGCTCTATTCCTCCCTGCTTCCTCCCTTCCCTTCCCGTTTTCCCTTCAGTTCTTTTTCCTTCCTTCCCTTCCCCTTCCCTTTGAGTCATTGTTACAAAGAACTATATACAAAGCTCTTGACATAGGAGACAACATTTTCATTCATTTTTTCAACTCACAGCTTTCATAAGAAATGCCCACATAACTCTGTTCCCACGTATCAGTCCTCTACCTCCTCCCTGAGGGATAAAAAACCGAAAATCAAACAAAAAGAGGCCATCCAAAAACCAAAAATCAAACAAAAAGAAGCCATCCAAAATCAAACAAAAAGAGGCCATCCTTTTTTTTTTTAATGGGTAAATCACCTAACTTTATTGAAGAAAAATCTTCCATCTGCTGGTTCATTCCTACAGTGGCCACCACAGTTGGAGTTGAGCTGAATCAAAGCCAGGACCCAGGAGCTTCTTCTGGATCTCACATGCAGTGCAGGATCCCAAGGGTTTGGACCATCCTTAACTGCTTTCCTGGGCCACAAGCAGGGAGCTGGATGGGAAATGGAGCAGCCAGGACACAAACTAGTGCTCATTTGGGATCTCAGTGCATGCAAGCCAAAGATTTAGCCATTGAGCCATTGCACTAGACCCAACACTAACACTTTGGACACCCAAAAGTTAATCAGTGCATGTTAATAAATTAAAAATTCTGCACTTATGTCAGTAACTGGTGCAGGACTTTTTAAAGACCAGTAATCACATAAAAATGTACAATAAAATAAACAACACAATATGCACAGGCTGGATCACACAAATAAGGGATTTGATTGCACCATGAAGGTTAAGTCAGAGGTCAGAGTTCATCACAGCGAGCAAGCTGCCATCCTTTTTGCCTCACAGTTAGACTACTGTGATTGCTGAGCATGGAGGAGGAAAGTCAGGAGAGCCTGTTGAGCCTCTTACTATGGTTATGAAAAATGACTGTGGGAACAGGTGATGGGTCAGGAAGAACAAGAAACCCTTTGCTAAGAGAGCAGGATCCTGGCACTCTTAGATTCTTGTGCAGCAGAGAGAAAGAAAAGGAAAGGCTGACTTCAAGTCTCTATCCATGTGAAGGCAGGAGGTAGGTTTAAAGCCTTGACCCTTGGACAGACTTTTTTCCTATTCTTTACCATCCAGGCAAACCAGGGAAGCAGAGGTCTCAGCTCATCTCTGGAAGAGAATGCCCACTGTGATATGAAGACAGATCAGCTTATTCACAGCAAAAAGAAGCCCTTGGGGTAGCAGCCTTAGAAAAGGAAAAAAAAGGGCATGGTGATACAGTGCTGGGGCACTGGATCATGGCCAAGGCCAGGGTCTAGTGACAGGGAGATGGAAGGGAGATGGAAGGTCTTCCTTCCAAAGCTTAAACTTTGAATGGGTAAAACAGTAGTAAGGAGAGGGGAAAGAGACCCTAACCTGACTGTTGTCAAGAGGAAGATATCAAGAAGATAGTAGTTCTGGGTAGTTTGTAAAAATATGAGGTTAAAAGGAAATTATACCCTCTGCTCAGAACAACTAGACAGTCACAAATAAACCAAGACTCAAATCCTGCCACGAGGGAGGAGCCGCCTCCTGACTTCAGCAACCAACTGGTCACCAAGTTAACAAAGAAGAGTGTTACCTCCTTTGAGCTGTTGAGTCTTCTGTTACCAAAGAAATACATGCAAACATAATCTCATAATAAGACAAATTCATTCATAGAACCCTGTCTGTTCTTTACATTTCTTGTTTTTAATCTGACTCACAACTGCTAACTTGGTTTGTTTTTCTTGGATTGTAATTTGCTTGGTTTTGCTAGCTTTAGCCAACTTTTTGCTGAGTACAGAGAGCAGTCCAGCAATGTTTACTTCCCAGAGGAGATCCTGATGGAAAGCAGGGGACTGAGTGAGCCTCCAAGGGTATTTCTCATGTGAAATTTCAGGTGGGCCCACCGTTTGATTTAGCTGCTGTTGGAGATGCCTGTATCTCAGGACTGGGGTGCCTGTGTAGAAGTCCCGCCCCTTCTAATTCCAGCTTCCTGGTAATACAGACCCTGGAGGTAGCTGCTATTAGATGATGGATCCACATCCACGAAGGAGGTCCAGATTGCGTTTCTGGCTCTCAGCTTCAGTGTACTCAACCTCTGCTGTTGCAGACATATGGCGTATGAACCAGTGTGTGGGAGCTTTCTCTGTATGCCTAAATGCCTCTGTGTCTGTTAAATAAATATTCTAAGGGTATCGCAGCTGTAATATTCTTAATAAAATAATAATCAAATATTCGAAGAGTATTGCAACTGCAACACAAATAGATTATTAATAGTTTTTATATGTAAACCTATATACCTTTGTTCCTACCAAAAATAAGATGACGATGATATAGACAATAAGTAGCTTTTTTCCCCCCCTATGATGTATTCATTTAAAAGGCAGATCACAAAGTGGAAGAAATCTGTCATCTACTGGTTGATGCCCCGAATAGCTGCAGCAGCCAGAGCCGGGCTGGTCTGCAATCAGGAGCCAGGAGCTTCTTCTAGGGCTCTCAGATGGGTGCAGGAGCCCAAGGACTTAGGTCATCTTTTGCTGCTTTCTCAGGCATGCTGTTAAAGAGCTGGATCACAAATAGAGCAGCCAGGATACCATCTGGCACCCATGTGGGATGCCAGGGCCAAAAGCAAAGGTTTTATAGGTCTGCCACAGACCCCCCAGTTCCAACAACAGCATAGTTCTTACTCTAGGTTCTTGCTTTATACAAAGAAAAGAATTCAAAATGGAGACTGGTAACACATGGAACAGAATTTAACAGAATTTATTTAACAGTGAGGAAATAAATGTATATTCATGTGTTAGTGTGGGCTGCCCTATGCAAAAATACTCCCATCATGTACGTAGCAGAGGGTTGCCCATTTAAGAGACAAAATGGGAGCAGTACCTGCAGTTGTGGTCAGTGGCCAAAAGAGACTTTTCCATTCATAGCCTCTGTTGCTTAGGAATAGGTGGGGCCTTAATTGGATATATATGCAAATGAGGTCTTCACATTTGCCCTGGTCCTGAGTGAGACACTTGCATTCTGGGAAGGTGGTGTATCAGGCAACAGTTACAGAGAGAGTATTCTATTGCAGGGTTGTCAGAATTCTAGATCACTTAAACTTTTATTAAACGTCTAGTGACACCATAACAAAGATAGAAGTAGGGGAGGAAATTAAGAAGATAAATAAAATAAGTATGGCTGGTCTGCTTCTGTAGAGTGTAGAATTTCTACTAGTAACAAATCCTTAGCAGCAGTAAGTTTCAAAAGGCACTGATCATCAATGAACAGAGAAGAACATTCCTGAAACCACTGTGGCTAAGTTGTGTGCGGAAATAATAATCAATTTATACAACAGGCCTTCAGAATCTTTTATTTTCAATCATAAGGAAATTAATTACTTTAGTACTATGACAAAGCCTTCTGTTTCTTTCCCAACAGGTTCTAGAGGATAAAAAATGGACTCAAATGCGAGATATACAGGAAAACATCCTCAAGAATGCTCTTGAAATTTGAATTTTGTTTTTAAAAAAATCCTTCAAAGAGTCAATTTACATCCCAGAACCTATGAAACTGTGTCACAAAACAAAATGCAATCAATTTTTAAAAAAAAGCCAATTTACCTCTAAGATTGTATTAGCATTTTGTATGAAAGATCTCAAATAGCTGTAAAGTATTTTCCCTTCTTCAAATACCAGGAAACACAAATAAGAATCTTTATTTATAGCATTGATTTAACAAAAATGTCAAAAAAAAGCCTCCCCCACTTGTAATAATTCATTTTCAGAGCTGCTGGTTTTGTTGGAAATCATGAAAAGAATTGGTGGGTGGGAGAGGATATTCGCTTTTCTTCTGTGGTACACGTCATGAGGAGACAAGAAAATTGGGAAATGTGGTAGGTGTTGACTTAGCTACACTCTGTGGCACAGGGACCAGATCTTGACTAACTAGTTCCATCTACAGTGTAGGGCATTGGTTCAGGGAACAGCAGCCTCTCACTATCAGAAGATAATACATGTGTCTTGGAAAAACTTCTCTTAGAGTTCATCTATTTAACTAGGGAACAAACATCGGAGTAACGATTCAAGCTTTGGCACCTCTGCTTCCATTCCAACTTCCTGCTAATGCATCCTAAGAGGAAGCAGATATGACTCAAGGACTAGGGCCCCTGACACCCAAGTGGGAGACCTACACTGAGCTTCAGGATCCCATCTTGGACCTGGTTCAACTTGCTGATGTAAATATTTGGGAAATGAGTCAGCAGATAGAATTAATTGCTCTCTTTGTCTTTCAAGTAGAGGAAAATCAACATATAAAAAAAGGTCATTGTATAGTTTTATAATTTCCTAAAATTATTCCTTCATACCTTGATATGCATGAGTCTCTTGGAGATACCCATCAAACTATTATTTATTCTTATGACTTGTTTGCTTGGGCTATTATTACTAGAACTTTGTCAACAGCCCTGTATTCTACCTAACTATTTCAAGGTTTCCAACTTCAGTTTGTAATCAATATAAATTGTATTCAATTCTTTTTGTAGGCAGTGATTAAAGAATTCATCCCCCAAGTTGGTGATATGATACAGATCAATGCTGATTTCAGTGGGGACCTATTAATAAACTCCATATAACTTTCCTTATTTTGGATCAGATTCCAAAAACAAAAGGTTTTCAAAAGTGCCTGTTAAGTCAATCACTGACAATGAGGAAATAAGCACTAAATACTCAAGCAAACATTCTAGCAAAATATGATTTGTACTAATTTATGGAGTTTGACATTTGGGGATACTCAAAATTTTGTTGAAAAGGAATTAAAAGATAAGCTTATTTTGGTGAAAACATTTCCTGAAATCCACACATACAAGGGGTTTTCAAAAAGTTCATAAAAATAGTAGGAAAAGTTTACCTGTAAATTTAAAAATTTTGCACCCAAATAAATTTGTGTTTTAATTCAATTTTCCATGAACTGTTTGATACTCCTTTGTAGGCTGACCTGTAAAAAAAGTTCAAGACTTAACTTTTAGAAGCTCCTTTTTTTTTTGCTGAAACTTTGTCATTAATATATGTGGTCATTAAACTCCACACAAAACCATGGTGACATTGTATGAGCCTTTGGAAGAAGAGCTACTGTCTTCTAGTTTTATAGACCTTATCCCTTAGTGTTAGAATCAGCAGCATTTTGCTTTGGTTGTCATTATTTTCTTTAAAAAAAAATTATTTTATTTTTATTGAAAAGTCAGATATACAGATAGGAAGAGAGACAGAGAGAAAGAACTTTCATTCAATTGTTCACTCTCCTAGCAGTCTCAATGGCGGGAGTTGAGCCGATCTGAAGCCAGGAGCCTCTTCTGGGTCCCCCATGCAGGTACAGGATCCCAAGGCTTTGGGCCATCCTTGACTGCTTTCACAGGCCACAAGCAGGGAGCTGAGTGGGAAGGGGGGCTGCTGAGATTAGAACCAGTGCCCATATGGATCCCAGCCTGTGCAAGGCAAGGACTTCAGCTAC
Source organism: Ochotona curzoniae (assembly GCF_017591425.1). Classification (NCBI taxonomy): domain Eukaryota; kingdom Metazoa; phylum Chordata; class Mammalia; order Lagomorpha; family Ochotonidae; genus Ochotona; species Ochotona curzoniae. The sequence continues at coordinate 16,263,330 of NW_024467115.1, forward strand.
TAGGCTACTGTGTCGGGCCTGGTTGTCACTATTTTCATGGAATAGACAGTCCATTTTCTCTTCACTCTTAAGAAGTCAGACCCTTTAGCAGCCTCCTGAGTATTTTAATGTTCTAGTAGGAGAGCAGCCTTCTGGTTTGATTTTTGAAATGCATTCAGGCTGTCTCGAAAGAGATGAAATCATTTGTATGCTAGCTATAGGCCTTTAAGTTATCTGAGACAAGCATAAAGAAACCAAACTAAATCCAGGCAATGTGAGCACAAAGAAGGATGATGGGCTGTGACTAAAAGTGAGCAGCCATTCTTTGCAAGATAAACAACATATTAGAGAACCTATTCCAGAAGATGCTTCTGGCTATACGCGAGACTGACATTCAGCAAAAGATATCTTAAACAATGAGCAGAGGGCAGCATCCTCTGAGTATGTTTCCATAGAGGATAGGAGCCCTTCATGAGCATTGCAAAAAGAAATGAAAGAGTCCCTGTTTACTGAGGGGCGAATGTGTGCCAGGCTCTTAACATACTGCACTTTACTTCACTAATTAAATCAGGAGTCATCTGACTTCTACTTCCTAGTTTGTTTTATACCTAGCCTGTATACCATGTCAGATTTGACTATGTGATGGGTATCTGGTCCTGCTTTTCCAAGTTATTTACTAAATTTCCCAATATTATTATTTTACCCCCATTATTTAAATTATTTTATCCGTGATATTTGTATCTAAGTGGGGGCCAACTCCTGGGCAACCTGTTCTGTTTTACTGATCTTTATGTCTGTCTCCACATCAGTATTATACTGTATTCGTTAGTATATTCACACATCAACTGTATATATGAGTACATAGGAGTGCAAGTTCCAATAATCATGAACTTCCCCCAATCAATTATACATATTTTTGTGTATCTTCTCTTTGATTTTTAGAATTATCTTCTCTCTCTCTCTCTCTCTCTCTCTCTTTTTAAAGGTTTATTTTCTTATTGGAAATCCAGATTTACAGAGAGAAAGAGAGACAGACAGAAAGATCTTCTGTCCGCTAGTTCACTCCCCAAGTGACTGCAACAGCCAGAACTGAGCTGAGCTGGTCAAGAGCCAGGAGCCAGGAGCCTCCTCCAGGTCTACCACATAGGTGCAGGGTCCTAAGCTTTGGGTCAATCCTCTGCTGCTTTTCCAAGCCACAAGTAGGGAGCCTGACGGAAAGTGAAGCAGCTGGGACACAAATTGACACCCAACTGGGATCCCAGTGATTGGAAGGTGAGGATTTAGCCACTGAGCCACAGCACTGGGCCCTGGAATCATCTTCAGGAGGAATTCTGTATCTGACAAATCTTAAAAATTCTGATAATATTGTGTTTATGATTGCATCAAACAATGCATTAATTGTACAAGTAAATTTTTTTACTATATTAAGTCCTGTCATCTAGAACTTGCCTAATCAGCCTAATCTGCCCATTTTTCAAATCTTTGTTAAAGAAAAGTTAGATTTAACATTTCTTATTATAATTAGTAGCATTTATGAAGTATTACTAAGTATTTATATTGTTTCTATCATGAGTGGAACATTTTTCCTTTGTATGTTCTTTTTTTCAAAAAGATTTATATATTTTTATTACAAAGTCAGGTATCCAGAGAGCAGAGATAGAGAAAAAGATTTTCCATCTGATGACTCACTCCTCAAGTAACCGCAGTGGCTGGTGCTGTGCTGATCCAGAGCCAGGAGCCAGAAACTTCCTCCAGGTCTCCCACACGGGTGCAGGGTCCCAAGGCTTTGGGCCATCCTCCACTGCTTTCCCAGGCCACAAGCAGGGAGCAGGGTGGGAAGTGAAGCTGCCGGGATTAGAACCGGTGCCCATATGGGATCCCGGTGTGTTCAAGGCGAGGACTTTACCTGCTAGACCGACCATCATGCCAGGCCCACCTTTAAATATTCTTATAGCTGGCATATAGAACAGTATTATTATATGTTAATCTTGTGTCTGGCCACCATAGTGGAGTCTAGCACAGTTACGGTAGTTTATCTGCTGATTGTTTTTGCGTTTGTCTAAGGGATTCTATCTGCTGTTGACAGTTTCACCTCTGCAATTTTTACACTGTTAACATTTCTTTTTCTCAGTTGTTTTTTCATTACCTTCAAGATATGTTGAGAGATTAGCCAAAATTCTTATTTTTGTGGGAATTATTCTAATACTTCACCATCAGGATATTCAATGCAGGTTATTAGCAAAGCCCTGCTTTATCAAGGTTTCTGTTTTTATAAATTTTTGTTTGTTTGCCACCAAACATAAAAGACTTACTCATTCTTTGGGACAATGTAATATTTTCCTTTTGTTAGGTCGAGCTTACAGCTGGTGTAAGTGGTTGTACATACCACGCCAAAGACTTCTGCAGCAGATGGTTTTGCTTTTCCACAGCTCTGAGTTCAGACAAATAATTGGAGCAGAGTGTGCATCTGGAAGAGACTAGAGAGATTGCTGGATTGAAACGCCACACTGTCCTGTGAGGTGTCTGTTGAGTTCCATCACAACTGGTGAAGCACCTAACTCGGATCGTGTGGTCCCCGTGCACTCTCCTGCTCTGCCTTGCAGAATGCCACAGCCTCATGGATGCAAGGCTGGGCTTGGAGGGAGTCCGTTGAACTTGCAGTGGTCCTCCTGTGACTCTCTCTCACATCTGCTATCTAGAATCGCGCATCTGCTGGTGACCTCTGTCTGTTACTGAAGAACGCTGCGGGCCTCTTGGTCGTGTATCCTGATGGCGCTCATTTCCTTCTGTAGTTTCCAGATAAGTCCTGTCTTTCTTTCTTTCTTTCTTTCTTTTTTGATTCATCAGGAGGTGTCTTTGGTCTCTCATTCAATGTGATCTTACTATTGACATTTGTCAACACAGTGGGTGTGAGAGCTTTTAATCTAATGAATTACATGAAGTTATTTCCTGACATTAAATGATCTTGTGGAATATCTTCAATTTACTTGTGAGTCTAATTGTTTTCATATTTCATTGAAATTGAATATAATTAAGATTATATAATAGAGACTATTTCTCAACTCAATATGAAAAGATGGACTTTTTCAATATGTGGTGTGGAAGAAAGTGGTTAGGATGCAGAAAAACATTAAATTATATCATTAATTCCCAATTTACATAAAGGTTCCCTAAAAATGTATCAAATAATAAGTGTAAATTATAATAAGTTAAATGTACTAGAACTAAATGTTTGTACTTTACAACTCGGGAATATTAAAAAAAAATCTTCCTAAATTAAGCCTCAAAAGCCAGATCCAGCACAATGGCTTGATGGATAAATCCTCACCTTGCAATCACTCAGATCCAGTTTAGGTGCTGCTTCATGTCCCGGCTGCTCCATTTCCCATCTTTTCATCTTATGTGTACAATCTTTTCCAACAAACACACCTGCTTGTATATAAAATACTGCACTTACATAAGGCTATTCATGAAAAATTATTGTTTATTTTGGGAAAAATGTAATGCGGTAGGAGGAATACAAGAATGTTCCAGAAGAGAACTGCTATCATGAAAGTAAGTAAAGAAGCTTCCCTTGTATTGATGTGGAAAGGGCTTTAGGATATCCAATCTTGTTTTTTTTTTTAAGACTTATCTATTTATCAGCTTGAAAGAGTGACAGAGAGAGAGAGCAAGAACTTTTATCCTGTGGTTCATTCCCTAAATAACTATAACAGCTGGGCCAGGCTAAAGCCAGGAGCACAGAGCCAGAAACCATGCAGATCTGTCACGTGGCTGGCAGGATCCAAGTAGCTGGACCATATCGTGCTTCCTCCCAGGACATCAGCAGGAAGCTGAACGGGAAGTGGAGCAGCTGGGATTCCAACTGGCACACCAAAATGAGGCTCAACCCTCTGCATAACAATGTCAAGCCCTAGGATATGCTTTTAAGTGAAAAACAAACATAGCTAAGTTGAAAAATATGGAATTCTGCCTGTATTGAGTGCAGTAATTGAGAAAGAGTAATGATTGCCACAATAATTCTCAAAACGTGATCCGGGTATTCCTGGGTCCTTAACATTAAAAAATTGTCAGTTTTGGCTACTCTCTAAACTTTACAAAACCACATCAGTGACGATTCCAGACCCAAAGGCAGGCTTGGACAGACCCAATCTGATGGACACTTCTCTTATTCTGTCTCTATCCCTTTGCCATTTTCAGCTGCATTTAGGTCAGGCCGTGAGAAATGAATAGTCACTGCCAGTCAAGTCTCAAGAAACAGACCATAACCTGGTTTTCTGGTGTTTTTTTTTTTTTCTTCTTCCCATCAACTTAAAAAAAAAATCACAAAATAAATATCCTCTGAAGTCTAGACTAATAATGTGTCAGTATTACACTTTGATTTCCCTTTTTGAACTATAAGAATAAGAGTAAGATAGAAATACTCAATGAAAGTTCTAGATAATAATAAATTCACATTTAAATGAACATTGGGGATACAGAGCTAGCAAAGATAGAGTTCGTGGTCATTTCTATAAGTAGCAGAGGAACAGATGCTAGGTCACAAGGGAAACTGCACGGGAGGGCCAAGCCACATCCACTATCAAGACAACTCAAAAACATATGGCATTGGCTGTTCACAAAATGCATTTCCCTTGTGTAAAATACTTCTGAACCGTGGTTTCCAGGGCACACACGTTGAGCTGTTTTTTCCTGGAAGAGTGTTTCATTTGCACAAACTAACCCACATGCTCTTCCGTGGTTCTCCATATGACTAATGAAGCCTAGCTCTGAGGTTATGATTTAGGGGGATACTCATGGCCCTGCAGAGCCTAGAGCTGACAGGATCCATATCTGATTACAAATACACCGTCACACAGCTGCCAATCGGCCTCCCTTCTCTTCTTTTTTCATTTTTCTCCTAGAACCTATTTTGATAGAATTGCAATGGTTAAGAAAAACTAGGTTTTCCACACTGGTTCTTTGACTTACATCTCCAGTAAAGACACATGAGCCAGCGGTTCTTCAGATTCTGCTCTGCTCTCGGACTGAGAGGTAGTCACAGGCTGCCTGGACCCGTGCTGGGCCCTTCTGTCAGTCCCTCTGCTTGCAGCAGTCCAAGAGTGAGTTGAGGAGACAGTGAAGCACACTCCAGGGAACTCTCTCCTCTGCCTGTCCACGTTTACCTAATGTCCTCTATAACGTCTCCTTAAATAGATCTCATGACTACTTAAACAGATATATCTGTATATTAATCGACTTGCTTATATCAATAAAATGATCACATTTGTATATAAATAATGTAGGATATATTTCTATTTATTTGCAAACTAAGTGAGGAGTAAGTGGATTTCAGGTTCAAAAGTTAATGTGTAAAGATATATCAAAATACTGTTTGTATTTCTTCATCAGTTAAAATGTACAACAAAAAATAATGGATTTCATAAAATTACGGTCTCAACTAGGTCTTTTTTTTTTAAAAAAATTATGTATTTGTTTGAAAGGTAGAGATAAAGAAAGGACTCACACATACACACAAACAGAGAGAGGGGCTGAGAAATTTTCTAGCCACTGGTTCACTCGCCGAATAACCGCAACAGCCAGGCTGGGCCAAGCCAAAGCCAAGGGCATGGAATTTCATTCAGGTCCCCCAGAGAGGTGGCAGGTGCAATCTTCTACTGCTTTTCACTGGCTTATTAACAGGATGCTGGACGGAAAGAGCAGCAGCCAAAACCAGACAGGTACCCACACGAGATGCCGGAATGGCAGGTGACAGCTTAATTCACTACACCACGGGGGCCATTCCCCTCAATTAGTTCTTTAAACAGTTAAGCTATTTCTAGTGTCACGAAGGCATCAGATTTTGATTCCATAGCAAGCCACTTAGCAGGACGAAAGATTTCGGTTTACTGCGTCTTTTCCACCTGAAGTGTCCTCTGCAGGGCCTAGGCTGCTGTATACGTTGTGGACTTCAGTTTTAGAGTGTCCTAGGGCAGGCTTTAGAACTACTAACAGAGTCTGAATGCTTGCCGAGTAGCTCGGTCTGGCTTAGATCTATAATCTGTGACCTAAAAGTGGAAGTTTCTGAACAACACGTATGCATACTGGAGCTGATCTGATTCTCACAAAGAATATGCACAGTGCACTTGCAAAATGTGTCAACTAATCACAGGGAATACAAAAGATGTAAAACCTAGAAAAAAAACCCAAAATGAAAAACAGTAGTTTTGCTAAGCTTATTAAATCTACGTAGGGATCTTGCCTATTTACCAGAATGTTATCCTAAAATTCTCGAGTGTTGGTAAAAGATGTGCATTTAAGCAAGAAGTGAAGTAAGAACTGCTGAGTTTACGTTGTGAAAGCTTTTCCACTATTCTGGAAAGAATGACATGCATCTGTACGTGTGAATTACACAAATGTGCCATTTCCGTAATTCTGCATACCTAGGTACTCTGTTTACGTTTGCATTAAAGACATGATATGAAAAACCAAATAAAGATGAGCAGTAAAATTAACGCTAATAATTTCAACTTTTAGCTTTTCATTATCTAGAATAAACAGAAAATAAAAAACACCAACCAAGCAAAAAACCCCAAAATGAAAAAGTCTTAACCATATTATAGGATTTTTTTTTTTTCATTTGAAAGCCAAAGTGACACAGAGAAATTTTCCAAATACTGATTCCTTTCCCAAGTGGTAGCAATATCCAGAATTGGGCCAGGCTAAAGCAAAGAGCTTGGAATTCTATCCTGGCTCCCGGTACGGGTAGCAGAGTCACAAATACTTAAGCCATCATCTACTGCTATGCAGGTGCATTAGCATAGAGCAAAATTTGAAGTGGAACAGATAGGACTCAAACCAGACACCCATGATGCTGGTAGTAGCCTAACCCTCTCTGCCTCAGTACTCACCCCTTTACTGAGTATCTTTTGGTTTTTTTTTAAAAATTATTTATCTGAGTGATTTACATAGATAGTGAGCATTTCCTGGTTCATTCCTCAGTAGCTGAGTCTGGGCTAGGACAAAGGGGAAAGGTGGGAATTCAGTCAAGTTCTCCCACGTGAATGCCAGGGACCCAACAACTTGAGCCATTGCTGTTGCCTCTGAAAATCTGCTGCGTTTGCAGGAAATGAGAGCAGGAAATGGATCTGAGGTACCCTGGCGTAGATGTATGCTTTCCAAGTGCTGGACCAAATGCCACCCCTACAGTTAGCATGTTCAACAGCATTTTTTAACTTATTTTTTCCTGCATTTTTATTTGGTACTAGACCCCAAAATTATGGGACTTGGTGACCAAAATGACACATCAAATGGGATCCTTTGAATATCTGAAAAAAAAAAGCCAATATTTTTCCAAATGCCTAACATCTGAAAAGATAATAGATAGATTATGACAGACAGGTACATAGATAATGATCAATAGATAAAGTTCATTTTATTAAAGCATCCATTCTATCAGCATTTCTGAAGTACAAATACTTCTTACATCTCTTTTCTGGACTCTGCTATGCAATATTCATTGCCTTTATGTCACTCAAAGCTTTAGGATTGGGAGTCTTAATTGTTTTCACCACTGCACCTGTGCCAGGCTCCCCAGGGGGTGGCCTGCAGGGTGCCCCATGACCTCCAGGGGCAGCTCAGGTGGCTCCTCTGTTCTTTGCTCTGAGGAAGGAAAGACCTGCCTGTAGAACGTAACAAATGTTTCCTGGGTCGAAGCCAATGTATTTTTGATCTCCATTTGATCTTTATTTTCGACGAATCCTTTTCTCTTTGTGTGATTTCCTTTTGTTGAGATGCCAAGATTCTGCCAACCTGTTTCCTTTCTCAAAAAGCCCCTCATTTCTGTTAAGTTTTATTTAGTATTCACACTGCTTTGCCAAAAGTAAATTGAATCCCCTGCACCCTAACATCACCCCCTTTGCAGGTGGGAAGCTAATGTTGTTATTCTGGCAATGACCTCATCTGGATGTTGATTGTGCCTCTACCTCTTATAGACAATCACATGTTGGTTTCTATCAACATGTTTAATGGAGGGAAAGCCCCAGAATTTTCTTTCCAGTTCTCACAAGTGAGAAAATGCTTTCATGTCAACTAGCCAGGTAATTCATTGAGCTTTAATTTGAACTGTGGTTTCAGACCTTAATAAATAAGGGCTGGCCTTGTGGCACAGTGGGTTAAGCTGCCATCTGAAACACTGACATCCTTGCGTGAGTGCTAGTTCAAGTCCTGGATGTTCCACTTGCAAGCCAGCTGCCTGCCAGCTGGGATGACAGTGGATGATGTCTCAGTGCTTGGACTCTGTTACCCACATGGGAGACTCTAAAGGAATCTCAGGCTTCTGACTTCAGCCTGGCTCAGCTGTAATTTGGGGAGTGAGCCAGCATAAGGGAACATCTGTCTTTCTCTCTATAACTGTACCTTTCAAATAAATGATAAATAAATACGCTTAAAAACTCTTTCATAAATAATGTACCTTTATTATTATAATCATCAAGGGATATGATAGTGTAAGAGTGGCAAATCTATCACATAGATGCTACTTCAGGGGCTCTGTGTGGCAACCTGGCATTGTGGAATTTGTTTATTTCTTATTGCAGGTAATGTATCAGTTCACTCAAGTCCTCTTGCAAAGCTATAGCAACTCTACAAAAGCTTTCAACAAGCTTCTTTTCCCAGATGAAACCCTTCAGAGGTTTGGGCAGATCAAGCATCCATTAGCACTGTTAGCTCAGCAATTTCAGCATGCAAGTTTGCCTTCCAAAAACCTCCTTCTGAGCCCATGCTTGCAAGAGGTTCAGATCTCCTGAGTTTCACTTTGAGTGTCAAGTTCAAATAGAACCTGAAAGAAACTCAAAGCAAAACCCATTTGGGACCCTTTGAGTTTCACCTGGCTTCCACCTGAAAGAACTAGCCAGTGTTCTCTTGAAAGTTGCATCAATTCAGCTGAAATCTAATTCAGCATTATTGGATGGTTTGCAAGCTTCCATGAAATAGACTATGAATCTACTATGACCTCTGGGTATCTAAGGAAGTTTCCAATAAACTTGATCAAGACTGGTAAGAACTGGTGAAGAATCTACATATTATATTTGACACTTAATTCACCTCCAGAAAATCTGTGAATTACATCTAATGGGCTGTAAGAGATGAGTTATCTCTACTTTGTGAAATTATTATTTTTCATTTCTGTATACTTGTAAGAAGGGAAGGTTCTAATTGATGAGAAGTTAGGGGGCTCTCCTTATAGGCTGTTTTTGACTCTCTGATGAATAAAAATTAACCCCACAAGCTAAGGCATATCATTGAGCATTTGCTATACAGTGGCCTCAAGAATCTACACATTTCTCATGGTAAACAGTTGAGATAATCCAGTATCTCTACCCAACACAATGGGTTGGAACAATCAGTCGGAGGAGACAAACTTCCACTTTTCTAATGAAGATAAAACTGTACTTACTCTTTTCTGTGTTCTTCATGCAAAATTGTTCCCCATCTCCTCTCTGACTTGGCCTCCACCCTCTCTTCTCACCACAAAGCTGTATTTGTGTCTTCTGATAATCCCCATCCTCTCTCCCTTCCAAACCACTCACCCCCCTCACCTTCAAGTCACTTCCCCCATTCCTTTATTCTGTATTGTTCTATCACCCTCACCCTCTCTTCATCTTCTTGTTTTTTGAAGCTCTCCAATGTGACATTTCCACTGATTTCCAACTGTACTTATTGTGCAATGACACTGCACCTGTATCCCCTACATTCCCTCCCTCCACTCGCGTGCTTTGGCTATCAGTGTGTCCAGGGGTATGCCCTTTGTTCCTTTAACGGGCATTTGGGGAGTATTTTTGCAGGAAAAGGTGCCATTTTGGCATCTAGAGTGACTGTACTCCATCAATTCCATCACAAACAGAAGTGCTGTAATAAATAGTGGGAGAAAGCATGGGCTTGGCAGCCAACAGATTCAACTTTCAGTAGCAACTCTGCCATGATGACCTTGGACAAGCAATCTAACCTCAGCGAGCTTGTGTTCACTCATTACTGAAATAGGGACACTAATGGCTATTTTAAAGTGTTAAAGGAATGAGAGACATGTTGTGCACCATAGAAGATCAATTCACAATAATCTGACCCATAAGAGTCAATGAGGAGAAGCTTCTACATGTTACATCCAAGGCTTAAGTGAGGATAACACATTTGGGGCTAGCATAGCAGTCCAGATGTTGTAGGGATGCTCACATCCCGCGCTGAGTTGGCATTCCAGCTCTTCTGATTCCAGCTTCCTGCTAACGCATACCTTGGGAGGCAGCAGGTGAACGCTCAGGCACGTGGATTTCTGACACGCATTGGGGGGAGACCTGAAGTGAGTACCCAACTCACGAGTTTAATCTCACGCAGTCCTAGTTGTTGTAAGCATTTGGGCAGTGAGGTGGAAGATGGGTTATCTCTGTCCTCTTTCAAATTAAAATGTATTTTAAAAGAAAACTATGTCCTCAAGTGGTTAAAAAATTTCTATTCAATCTCTTTAGCAAATGATATCTTTCCACTGAGGCACAAAATACACCAAACTCAAAGAAATCTCATTTTCTTGTTTGACATGCATAGTCCAAAACCCATTATGCTACAGTTATGATTTCATGCCATTTGCTTGGTTTTAGTTAGAACACAATGTGACAAGGGAGCAAGAATTTTACTACAAAAATATGTCTATTACTCACATCTGCACATTACTTGGGAACTAGAAATAGTCACTGTTACATATTATTAGAAAACAAAACCAAGTTAAGGCTTCACACTGCTTGTAATTGTAAATATCTGTACTTAATGTAAGCCGCCAACCTCATCATCATTATCATTAGCATACAAATATGAAAATGAGGAGCCTTTGGCTCAGTTTAGGGTTGAAGCCACACAGACATGAGTAGGACATGTTCAGTATCATTTTTGACCTATGAATCAAATGAAAAGTTATTCTTTCTGACTAAACGGATAATCTTAATCTCTCTTCGATCCACTTCAACTTAAACTGCTCTTGAAACCATTTTTTGTGCGTGTAGATGTGTGCTTTTGGAGATAAAACAGATTCCTCTTGAACTTCTCAGTATCTCTTGCATAGTGTCCTTCCATTTCAGTCAACAGATACAACTATCAAATAGTAATTGAGCAAATGCACTTATTAACTCTATCAAAGGCAATGGATTTAAGTAAGACCAAAATGCTTAAATCAAAAGTGAAGAATTTTGTTGATCAATCGTTTTTCTTTTTTGTAAATTTAGAAGGATATAATATTTTCAGTCACTGAAATAAAATGAATAGGTATTTGATTCACCTAAGCTGTACTGGAATTTAAAATGCTTGTTTAGGGCCCAGCATGGTGGATTATCAGCTAAAGTCCTCGCCTTGCATGAGCCAGGATCCCATATGGGCGACAATTCTAATCCAGGCAACCCCGCTTCCCATCCAGCTCCCTACTTGTAGCCTGGGAAAGCAGTCTAAGACAGCCCAAAGCCTTGGGACCCTGCATCCACGTGGGAGACCTGGAAGAGGCTCCTGGCTTTAGATTGATTCAGCTCCAGCTGTTGCGGCCGCTTGGGGAGTGAACCATCAGACGGAAGATCTTCCTCTCTGTCTCTCCCCCTTTCTGTATATGTACCTTTCCAATAAAAATAAACAAATCTTTCAAAAACAAAATGCTTGTTTGGGGAGCCAGCATTGTAGTAGAGCCCAGGTTCATGTTTCAGGGGTTCCAATTCCAACCCAGCTCTCTGTTAATGGTGTGAGAAAAGTAGCAGAAGATGATTCATGTGTTTGGTCTCCTGCCATCCAGACGGAAGACCTGGGTGAAGCTCTTAGTTTCTGTCTTTGGGTTGGCCCCAGCTCTAGCTATTGTTGCCATTGGGGAGTGAACCAATAGACAGAGATATCTCTCTCTCTGTCTCTCTTTCTCCCTCCCTGTGTCTGTTCTGTAACTCTGACTTTCAAATAAATGAATAAAACCTTTAAAAAAACAATTAAAAATAAAATGCCTCGTTAGGGCAGATGTTTAGCCAAAGCAGTTAAGACACCTACTAAGAGGTCCACATTCCATATTGGAACATCTGATTTTGATACTAGACCATGGTTCCTGGTTCCAGCTGCCTGATAGGGATCCTGGGAGGGCAGCAGTGACAACTCTCAACTACAGAACTGCGCTTCCCTGCCACCCACATGGGCAATCTGGACTCAGGTCCTGCCTTCTGTCTGGCCTGGTCCTGGCCATGGTGAACATTTATAGAGTAACCAGCAGGTAGGAACACTGTCTTTCTGTTTCTCAAATAAATAAAAATTTTAAAACATGCCTGTTGCATTTAATCTTAAGTCTTAATTATCCAGGTTTATTTGAAGGGAACTAGATGAATGATAAACAGTGTTTGCCTTCTTGGGTCCAGCACGATTTATAGCAGATAACTCTCAAGGAAAAATACACAATGTGAAAGAAGAAAATGTCCGGGGTGATCAAGAAAGAAAACAAAGAGATGGTGTGCAGAAGCAAAGCCAAGGGGGAGATATTGGAGCACAGCTACAAAGGTGAGAGCGCCTCAAGGGTGAAGAGCTGCGCTAGATAGAGCAAGATTACCTGACCGAATTTGTTAGCCTTAGTCCTTTAGTCCTATGATAGTTTTACAAATGCGCCTCATGTTACCATGAGGTTTCTTCCTTATATTGAAACTGTGAGTGAAAAATGAATTGGATTTACAAACTGGCCACACATCCCGTCTTAGCGCCACAGCACATTGCGGAGGGTCAGTGGTTAACTAACCCCTGTGATCCACTGGTTGACGGGGAGCTGAGCTCATGGCCACCATCCAGCATTGTGAGAGAGGATTGTGCCTCACAGCATTAGACAAGAAAGGATGAAAAGTCTAACTTTGCACCGTGGTTGCCACTGAGTATACATCATGAAATCCAGGCATCAGTAGATGCTATACAGTTGTTTAGATGACATGAAATAATAATAGCAGGAGGTCACAGTAGAGATGTAAAGATTGGGAGAGATGGTAGGGTGAAGAGAAAGAAAAAGAAAACCACACTGGAGGTTAAAAATGGAGAACGAGGCAAGGACAGAAAGGTAAAAAGAAACTTCTCAGGGATTGCGAGGACTCAGTTCCTTCTCCATAGTCTTGAACACGGCAGCGCATGCTCAAATCACACCAACTTCCCGCTATCTGTCGGAAGTCATCTTGGAGGTCTGGCACAGAAATGGCTTCAGTCCGAGAAGACAATAAATATGAGGAATGCCTCATTATAACCACGGGTCTGCAAGAAGGAGATTCAAAGGTAAAGATGAAAATATTATGTTTTGTTTTAAAAAGTTTCTCCTAAGTTCAGTACCCAGTAATGATTCATTTTACCCACCCAGGAAAGTAAGGGGTACCCCTTTCGTGAGTCAAAATCTTTTTCTTGTGGATTTCTTTAAGTGTTTTGTTTCTTTTTATTTTTTTTTTAACTAACACCAGGTGACATAACCAATGTCAGAGTGGTTGACTCACCACCACAAAGTGAAGCTGAACACAGGGGCAGTGATCCTTGTAGGGTACACTTGATAAAGATCACTAACAGCTTTATCTTCTCTATCAATAAACTGAAAACTGGTTATCTAGAGCAATAAAAGCTTTTTTAGTATATATGTATTCCATGACTCAGATCTCCAAACTCAGTTTTCATTAAGTTTCCAAATGTTACCTGGAGCATTGCTGGGGGGAAGTACGATTTACACAAAACAGAGTGAGATTAGACATATCATCACCCCAGACACTAGCTTGGAATAATAGAGCATGGGTTCATCAAGGATGTCAAAGGAAATAATGAATCCCAGAGGAGCTCACAGGGGTAGCTGTGGATCTTTCATAACGTAAGCGAAGAGTGCCCGCACTTGGAACAGCATCCACTGACTTCTCAGGCGCATTAGCAGGGAACTGGATCAAAAGTGGAACAGCAAGGACTCACTGGCATTTGATTCTGGGATCCTATCACTATAGGCAGCTTTAACACACAGCTATTTTAAAACTCCTATTGCTTGGTCTTGTACTTCTGAACTCAGAAGCCTTATTTAATGCAATATCCTCCCTATGCACTGTAACCTTGCTTCCTGCAGCCTGTGCCCTAATGTATGCACTGTGGTTGAGAGGCCCACCCCAGAAGGCCAATGTGCAGTCCTGTAAAGACAGAAGCCCTGAGTAGTGTCTAGCACATGTTTCTCCTTCAAATGAGGTATAGCAATCGCTACCTCCACAACACGCTTTTTATGAGAACCAGATGAATTACCAGTATGAGAGAACTTCTCGAATCTTTATTGTTTTAATAAGTCAGCATACTAGATGATTGAAGAATTGCAAAGATACAGTTTCTCAAGAGGGATATGGATTTTGATAGCCTTGTTTTTATCCTTTAAACGTGTTCCTCTTTGATAAATGGGTTAATTACTTACCTATAAGTGTGAGAATCAAAATGGGCCAGTCCTCAGTTATCTCTGGGATGCCACGCATGGTGTGCTCATTAAGTGAACATTTAAGCCAGACTTGTTTAAGTTCAAATCCAACTCTCTGCTTGCAGACTGGTAGCATTACCCAAGGCCCCTCACCGCCTCCGTCTCCTCATATGGAGAAGGCAGGCAGTGATAATATCTACCCACAGGGTTGCTGTGAGGATTAAATGAGACAATATATGTGAAACTCCTCAAATTAATGCAGAACATATAAAATTCACAAGATTAGTGTTTGTGATTATTATGAATGATAACATAATTTCAGGTTAAGGCAAGTCAAATTACTATTTTTCTGAATTACTCCATAGCCTTAATCATACATTTCAAAGGTGTCATTATGTAACTGTTTTTCAAATTTTTTAATGCAAATTAGTAATATACACACACTGCTTACCCTGCACTATGCTAGGCACTATATATTACAGTAGCTAAACAACAGCAAAAACTGCTGTTATTTAGGAGTGATAAACTCTGGCCTCGGTGGGAATTATAATCCATTTGGGATTGGGAGGAGGCAGTTACTAAGTTGTCAAACACCACAATAGGTCTCAAATATGCAAATTAGTAATCTTATTTATTCAGAAGAACACAAAAGAGTTATTATGGTGACCTTCATGGTGGCTCAGCAAGCTGGTTCTCTGCCTGCAGTGCTGGCATCTCATAATGGCACCGGTTCAAGTTCTAGCTACTCTACTGCCCATCCAGCTTTTTGCTTATGGCCTGGGAAAGCTGTTGAGGATGATCCAAGTCCTCAGGTCCCTATACCTACGTGGGAGACTGGGAAAAGGCTCCTTGTTCCTAGCTTTAGATCAGCTCAGCTCTAGCTGATATGGCTGTTTAGGGAGTGAACCAGTAGATACAAGAGATCTGTCCATCTATTTGTAAATATGAGTCTCAAATAAAAATAGAAATAACTTTTTTGAAACAAAAAAAGAGAGCCATATGGACTATCTCATAAAAGATTTATTTATTTATTTAAAAGACAGAGTGACAGAGAAAGAGATCTTCTGTTTTCTCATTCACTCCACAAATGGCCATAGAGACTAAAGCTGGACTGGGTTGGAGTCAGCAAGCGAGGACTCCATCCACCTCTCCCATATGGGTGGCAGGGATCCAAGCACTTGGACCATTTTTACTTCTTTCTCAGGCAGGGACATCAGCAGGGACCTGAATCAGAAACACAGCTTCTGGGACTCAAAAGAGCATTGGCATATGGGATACAGGTAAGGCATCCCACAGTGTAACCTGCTGTTCCACAAGGCTGGCCTCCACTGTATAGGTTCTTGTTCCTAAGTGTAACACGATGAAAACAGTAGAGAAATACTCAAAGACCCAAATGTTTTTCTCCTGTATTCTTAGTCTGCACTTGGGACCATATCATGTACCCAATGGTTCAAGCAGAAACCCTGAAGTCCAGTCAGATCTCCTATTCCTATGGATATGAGAACGGAAAGATCTTTCCAAGCTTTTCCTACTCTGCATAAGCTACCCTCGATTCTCTAAGTTAGAAGTGTGGCTCCAACTCCCAGAATCACCACTACCGCGCACATTGTCTCTTCAGACCTTTGGCATTTGTGTTTCACTCTCCTAGCCGCCTTTGAATTCCTCAGAACAAACGGATTCTTACCCAACATCTGCTTAACTTTTGAATTTAGCCCTTCATTTACTCATTCACTCATTCATCTGTAAAAGTCATTTTAGTGGTTCCTCCGCACGAGGCAAAGAAAAACAATTGTTGAGAAAAAAAATATGGCAGTCTCTGAAGATCATGGCAACATGATGACAAATAGTGATTTAATTATCCTCACAGTCAATGTTGAGTGTTAAGTTGTGTTGAATATCACTTTGTGCTGAATATCTTCTTTTAAAAAGATTTATTTATTTTTATTGGAAAGGTGGATATACAGAGAGGAGGAGAGACAGAGAGCAAGATCTTCCGTCTGATGGTTCACTCCCCAAGTGAGTGCAACGGCTGTAGCTGAACCAGTCCGAAGCCAGGAGCTCTTCCAGGTCTCCCACGCGGGTGCAGGGTCCCAAGGCTTTGGGTTGTCCTCAATTGCGGTCTCAGGCTACAAGCAGGGAGGTGGTTGGGATGGAAGGCAGGGCCACTGGGATTAGAACAGGTAACCATATGGGATCTCGGTGCGTGCAAGGTGAGGACCTTAACCGCTATGCTATTGCGTCGGGTCCGAATATCACTTTCTAAGCCTACGTCTTCCTCACATTTAAGCAGTAATAACAACCCTTGCTTCATAAAGTAACAATTACTATTGTGAAAGGGTCACACTAAAGACTTAACTTTGTTCATGAAATCCAACACCAGCAGCTGGTCCAGAAGATAGAGCTAAAATGAAAGTCTGGGAAGCCACTGAGTGAAAACAAAAATGAGGAAAGCCACAGGAGCGAATGAACTCCCCAGAGGAGAGAAAAAGAGAGATGGCAGAGAAAGTGAAGGACGAAGTCCTCTTGCCACTGAGAGAAGAGATGAGGGGCCACAAGCAGGTGATGAAGAATGAATCAGTGAGCGCTCAGGAAAAATAGGATCCGCTTCAAGCAATGAACTAAGGTCTAATTTCTCCATTCCTAAGTAATTTGCTTCCTTATTAGCGCAGAGCTTAAAGTGAAATGAGTTTGTAGGAAAGGTTTACAAATTGTCATGTATTTATTTTATGTTTAGGCACCCCTGTTGATCTGGGTGATGACAATCTTCAGATTAAACACAATCTCCCCTCAGCTACTGAAACAAGTATTACCTGTGGTCAACTTTAACTCTGAATTACATGATATTCTTCAAATAAATAGAATTACCTTGTTTTATGCATGTTCAATGCCATCCTATTAGCTCAAAAAGAGCTTTGGTAAGTAGATATTCAAACTCTTCACAAATAACAAACTTTGCCTTATTAATATATAAATTGAGAGGACAGATGATCTCATGCCATATCCTTAAAAATCTGTTCTCTCAGGATGAACCGTGTTTTGCAATCTTTTACACCAATTTTTTCTTTGCTTATTAAATTCACTTTGCATAGGTAAGCCAAAAACAGTCTTAATCCCATCCCAACTACCCCAAATTCCTCATCCAAAGTAATGAGATTGTACCATCCATGATGCTCAACCTAACATTGGAAATATTTCTCTTTCTGAAATTATAGTTACATGTAAACTGTTTCTCTCCATACCAATTTTCTATGGTTCTTGAACTAGGTAAACATATTTCACTTCATTAATACGTAAGAAACACAGCATCTGCTTAAAAAGGAGGATGCTCTTCCTTCTGTCACTTTCTCATCTCTGGTAGGGCACCACTGGAGCACCATGTTCAGTTTCGGGAATCAAATTGCAGGCCAAACACTAACACAATGAAATACAATCTGAAGACAATAAGACCTGAAGTCACTTCATCTAAAGAAGAGCTGGAAACATTGGGATGAGTTAGTGTTTATTACAAACATCTATCTTGAGGCCTAGTATGCAATAGGCATTGACCCCGTCGTTTCTTTTTGATGTCAGAGCTGTGAACTTCAAACTTGAGCCTATGAAGCAAGAACGTGGGCTCCATAATCATCATCTCTGGTTCAGATGGTTCAAGTGTGGAGGAGAGTTAAGAAACCTGCATTTCCACAAGAGCCACAGATAACTAACTCTGATGCAGGTGGGTCACGGAGCACACTGACCCAAAGCTGAGTCATCGGGGGAGTGAAAGTCAGGGGGGCTAAGATCAGAAGGAGGTACATGTCAGCTCAATATCTCCCCAAAAAACACCTTCCAAACCACTGGTGGCTCCTGAAATGGAAAGACCTGTTTCTTGTGGTTGTGCATTCTTGCCGTTCCAGCAGGCTAATCCGGTGCTGGCTGACTACAGTCCAGGGGCCACAGCAGTCAGAGTTCCAGGCACTGCAGGGAAGTCAGGGATTTTGATCTCTGTTGAGAGTATTCATTTCTCTATTTGTTAAGGTTAAGAAATCAGTTGTGGGGTTGGTGCTGTGGCTCAGCAGGTTGATCCTCCACTTCAAGCACTGGCAACTCATATGGAGACTGGTTTGTGTCTTGGCTGCTCCACTTTCCATCCAGCTCCCTGCTTGTGGCCTGGGAAGACAGTAGTGGATAGCTCACAGCCTTGGGAGCTTGCATCCCTGTAAGAAATCCAAAAGAAGCTCCTGGTTTCTGGCTTCTGGCTTTGGATCAGCTCAGCTCCAGCCATTGCAGTCATTTTGAGAGTGACTCAGCTGTTGGATGATATTTCTCTCCGGATCTCCTTCTCTCTGTAAATCTGCCTTTCCAATAAAAATGAATAAACTTTTAGAAAAGAATAATTGATTAGCTATAGCTACATTTTCTCTCCTTTAGGACTCTGTATTAAACTCCATAGTGATTATAAAGGAAATATTAGATTAATAAAAAAAAATTTAATCCTGTATTGTCTTTGCCATACTATAAATTTTTGAGTCCTGTGACTTTGATTGCATTGATCATAGAGGAGAAGGAACCCTGAATGATACAAGGAAGAAGTAAAGCGGAAAGGGAGTCCCCACACACGGTCAATGGGAAGGGAGGAGCAGACAGATTAAAGAGAAGGAAATACGTGTGTATCACGGAGTTTTCTTCCCAGCTTTCAGTTGCCAGCATTTAACTAAATGTAAGTTAAAAGTTCAAAGTCAAATTGGATGTTTTACAGAGAGTGAAAAAGAAACAGGATGAATAATGACATCTCACATCCTGAACAAGCCAATTGACACTGGCAGGGAACAGGGGCTAATTCAACACAGGTCATGTGTGGGAAGCCCATGGTGAGAAATTAGTTCCATTTGTGGTTTGCCTGTGTGACTGCCAGGACGCATGTGTGAGAGCTGTGACCCAGCCTCTACCTTTTCTTTTGTTCTTCATTTTTGGGGCAAGAATACATTTTTTAAAAAAAAAAAAGAGAGATAAAAGTTTGAATGAGGAAAAATAGACATGCGTGTCGACCCCTGGGAACAAGGGAAGCTGAACAGGTACTTGAAAGCTCAGACTCAGAAGGATGACTCTTCTGGCGGGGCAGAAGGCAGATCTGAGTCTCAAATGCACAACCAGGGAGCAGTGGCCACTTCTGGAATCAGGGATGTTGAGAGAAACCCAGAGTCCTACAGCTGAGCTCATGTGGTCCCTAAGTCTGTAAAGCCAGTCACAACTGCAGAGTCCACTGCAGCTGTGATGGAGAAGCCACCATGCCAGACTGGGACCAACAAGGAGACACCCGTGGGCTGCTGGCTGCTTCTGAAACATCAGGGCAAGGATGCTGAACACTGAACCAGGTCCTCAGCCTCCCATGTGATTAGCCATGACCATGATCCCCATTCTTTAGAGCTGAAGAAACAGTAATATGGGAACGCAAGCTGAGGATGCACAGGCCTAGGACACAATAAGTTGGGGGAAGAAGGCAAGGGGCAAAAGAAAAAAAAAACAAACCTCAGTGATCCGGGGAAATCATATTTTAAAACAGCAAATTGTTTTTTTAAGATTGCTTTTTAATTGAAAAGGGGATATACAGAGAAAAGGAGAGACAAAGATCTTCTATTCACTGGTTTATTCCCCAAGTGGCCACAACAGCTGGAGCTCTGGACCTTTAATACAGTAAGTTTAAACATCTAAGTGTAAATACTATTATGATGAACAAATTTTTGACATTTTAAATGCAGAAAGATTCAGTACCAGTGCCTGCCAAGCAATATTAGAACTCAAGGAAAGAAGCAGCAGCAATATGAACCTCTCTCAGGTTCCACTCAGTCAGATAGGAGATAATTCAAAGTGCATACTCCATTTCCTGGGCCACACTCAAGCCCAGAACAGAATCAAGACTCTGTTTTAGTAACTTCATTGTGTAGATCCAACCCTATAGCGTGTTTGGTGCTTGACATAGGTGTGACATGGACAACTACAGAGTATAAAACAATCCTACTCAAAAGTCAAACTGTATTTTTTCCTGTTTTTGAAAATGATGGGGGGAAAAAAACTCACTATTTTCTTAATGATGACTCTTGGATCTTAGTGTGAAATAAGGAATATGATGTCAGGTGACTGAAAACTTCCATATTCAGTAATATCTATTAAATGAGGAAACGAAATAAGATATAAGCACCAGTTCACTTGGAATGGGTGATGCTATACTATACTAAATTAAATTAAATATTAAATGGTAAATTTATTTTGGTGGAAAAAAATTTTGAAGTCTATGCATATGAGAGGTCTTCAAAAATTCATATACAGCGCTTATGATGAATGAACTATGCATGGATTTCAAATTTTTTCCCCAAAACAAACCCATCTTTTAATTGCATTTTTCCCACAACCTTTTTGAAGTATAACTTCAACGTTAAAGTTCCAAGACTAATTTAAATCTAGAAAACTGTAAATTCATAAAATTACGAAGCTGTATGTATATCCTTAAATATGTATCTTTTGAGATAATCAGATGGGAAAACATTCTTGTGTAATTCGTGAAGAATTACTTTCTGAGTTGAAGAAAAAAAGATTTCCTGAAGGAGCAGTTCTGTTGGCTGATGGTCCTACATTCACATAACATCCAAAACTTCCTGTTCAGGCCCAGATGCAATTAAAAATGGGCAGGATACACTGACCTAGACTTACAGGCAAGGGGCTCCAATGCTGAGCCGGGGCTGGGAGTGGGAGGAAAATTCCCACCCCCACCAGCAAGCAAGAGGGAATATCCACAAAAATCAGTGATAACTTGGCATACAATTCACTTCCTCTTCCGAAACTCGAAACTCAGTGCTACAAGTCAGAATACATTAGAGCAACAACAGTGGAGCCCCATGCCTTCTTTGTTTCCCAGCTGAAACACAGTGTAATCGTGAGACTGCTACCCAGTACTTGCCTGGCAGGTCAGGCTGTAACTTGATTGCATTGCTTTTGCAGTGGGACAAATGAAAGGCTGCCTTTCCTTCCCCACCCGCTACTAACTCCTCTGCTATTTGCCAATTTTTTATAAATATGCCACATTGTTGTACTTTCTTGTTACCCCTGTAGCCTACAGTCATTGTGGAAGTCCTTTGGTTTTTTTCTAAACCCCTTTGTTTATATTCCCCGTGGCTTGATAGGAGTCTTGAGTGTACTAAAAAGATAAAGTCTTGCTCACATTAAATAACGGTCAGGGGAAAAAGCACTTCTGACTAAACAAGCACTCAACATCAATTAAGCAGTGTAACTTCTGTTACTGGGTGTCCATGTTAAAGCTTTGCTCTTTCAAGATCTGGAACACATTTTAGAAGTTACAAATAAAGAGATAAATAAGCAAGTTTTGACGACCTTAGCCATTGTGTCTTTAATCGGGCATTGATAAGTTAGCCATTTCCTTAAGGGGTAACTGGTACACACCCACCCACATCAGCACCTGTCTTTTAAGGATCATGAAAAATCTCCATATTTGAGCTCAGGGCAGCATTCTGACATTCTACCCAACCTTCTTCATCCAGAAGCAGAGTTCGAACACTTCATAAGCATTATTTGAATGGTGAAGTTTTGGATTCGTTCTTCTGATCCAGTCATACACACATGGTCCTGGAGCGAAAAAAAAAAATGGAGGCAAAATTGCACTGCTTTTGTTTTTGGACTTCTTGTGCCTAAAAAATGATGCAGGACTGACATGATGTCTCAACTGTCTAATCCTCCTCATTCCATTCCATCACCGACTCATGTGCTGGCTGCATAACTTCCCATCCAGCTCCCTGTTTGTGGTCTGGGAAAATAGCAGAGGATGGCCAAAGCTTTAGGACCCTGCACCCACATGGAAGACCCAGAAGAAGTTCATAGATGCTGGCTTCAGATCAGCTCAGCTCCAGCCATTGTTGCCATTTGGGGAGTGAACTAATGGATGGAAAATCTCCCTCTCTCTCTCTCCTTCTCTTGGTAAATCTACCTTTCCAATAAAAACAAATTAATCTTATTTTTTTTAAAAAATGCAAAAATTTCATAATAAATCTTGGTGCTGTAATGAGGATATGCTTAAAACCCTTATCTAGAGGCAGTCATTTGACACGGTAGTTAAGCTGCCCCTGCGACACCACATTTCACATGTCAAGTGCTGAGTTCAACTCAGGGCTACTTGGCTTCCAAGCCAGCTTTCTGCTAACGTGTATTGTGGCAGGCAGCAAATGATGGCTCAAGTACTGGGGTCCCAGTCATCTGTGTGGGAGGTGCTAATAGAGTTCCTGGGGCTCCAGGCTTCAGCCTGTACCAGTCCTGAGTGTCACAGGTATTCACATCTGACGTGAACTAATGAGAGGTCTGTCTGCCTTTCAAATAAAATGAAAATAAGCAAATAATAGCTTAGCCCAAATACACAATAACATCTCCAAAAATTGTCCATGTCTCTAGTTTGGGCAAGAAAGATCTTTTGGAATTTGTGTTTGAGCCATACTTTTTTGAGTTTTACTGCTACTAACAAAGGGAAGATAATGATGTGTATTCAGTTCATCTGTTCTGCTCCATGAAGTCTCACATACAACAACCTCCCAACCATAATTGAAATATTTCAGACCAAGAAAGAAAGTCTACACAAAAACCTTCAGAGATGTTTGCAGGAGTTTTATTTGTAGTTGCCCAAGCTTGGGAGCAAGGAAGATATCTTTTGGTGAATGAACTGGGTGCATCAGTGGTGGCACATGCAATGTTAAAAACAATGAGCTCTCAAGCCACAAAAAGGCGTGCTGGTATATCACTCAGAAAGAAGTCCATCAGAGAAAAACTACCTACTGCATGACTCCAACTCTCAGGCAGTCTGAAAACGGCAGCACCGAGGAGACAGTGGAAACCTCTTTGGTTGCCAGGGTTAGGGGTGAACGCAGGGAGCGGAGGGTCTCTAAGGCAGCGGAAACACCCCATCTGGTACCATAAGAGTGGGACATGTTATTATATCTCGTTCAAACCTGTAGACTGTGCAGCACCAAGAGTGACTCCCAGTGCAGATTGTAACCTATGAGTGACAGCTCTCTCTCCCTCTTTCTAACTTTGCCTTTCAAATAAATAAATCTTATTATGAATTTTTATTAATACACAGAGAACAGAATCCATATATCTAGAAAATAGAAGAAATTACTTAATTTTAAAAATATTTATTTTCTAGTATTAGAATAAACAAGTCTTTTAAAAAGCAAGTCTTTTCTAAAAAATGTGTGATATCAATTTTTAGGTGTCATGTCTGGCAGAAGTTGAACAACTTGATCTTGAATACTCTTTATTATTTAGCTTATTTTCTTCCCAAGGGACACAGTATTTCATGCTCCAGAAATAATACCACCAACAAATTGTCAATTAGTTTTATTTTATAATCCATAAATTGCCATATCCAGATGTGGGACTGCATATAAAACAGATGGAATAGATGAGGAAAAGGAAAAAAAATTAAGATAATTTTCTCAACCTCCCTCACCATAAGATTACTGTATAAATCATTGGAACGTCTACTTGTTAGTTATGAATATGGGCATTGCTTGACTTAATAAAAGTCATAATCTCTGAAACTCTCATTATATGTGTTCCATAGATATTTCTGTTTTATTTTTATTCTCAGTCATTTGAAAGGCTAGGAAAGGCTACTATAAATTGCAGAGCCAGTCACTCATTAACTAAGATAGATTAGGTCCACAGACTCAATGTTCTCAGAGAAAACACTGAGTAAAAAAATCTAACCTCATAACTATGTTTATAGCCACTAACTTTGGTTTATTTTCTTTCATTTTGCAGTTGTATTTGTTATTAATTTGGGAAAGGCTGAGAGAAAGAGATAATGAGGAATTTTTCTACTCACTTTTTTTAAAAAGATTTATTTATATTGGAAAGACGGATATACAGAGAAGAGGAGAAACAGACAGGAAGATCTTCCGTCTGATGGTTCACTCCCCAAGCGGCCACAGTGACTGGAGCTGAGTCAATTTGAAGCCAGGAGCCAGGAGCTCTTCCAGGTCTCCCAGGCAGGTACAGGGTCCCAAGGCTCTGGGCTGTCCTCAACTGTTTTCGCAGGCCACAGGCAGGGAGCTGAATGAGAAGCAGGGCCACCAGGATTAGAACCGGCACCCATAAGGCATCCCGGTGCGTGCAAGGCGAGGACTTTAACCACTCTGCTATCGTGCCGGGACCTCTACTCACTGTTTCACTGTGCAGCCAGGGTTGGGCAAGAGTGAAGCCAGTATCCGTAACTGAATCCAAGTACCCACCATGGGTGGCAGGAACCCAAAGGCCATCATTTGCTGTCTCCTAGAATACACGACCAGGAAGCGGGAATCAGAAGCCGAGGAGTACTTGGATCTGGGCACTTCTACATGAAATGCAGGAGTCTGAAGCAGATTTATAACCACTGCCCCACATGCTCCCCCTCCAAGTCAGCCCCCATGGGGGACAGAAAGGAATGCTTGTGTTTAATCTGGGTTTCAGCAACATTTCTTGTTCTGGATTGATGGCTTCAGAGAAACCTTTTGCTTGAAACTCTCGGGAGAAGATTCTCTCTATACAACAAGCAATTCCAACAACCTTGATGTAGTTGGGATCCAGTTTCTTGAGAGAAATCCACCGTGGTGGCTAAAGGAAAGGGGCCCCATGAAGAGCTGTGCGGTGGTCACCCCTTGGTTCCCTCCCCCGAACCAGCCCTCAAGGGCTGTAATGTTAACCTCTTTGTGGCATCCAGATGCAATAGATGAGCCAAGGGGAACCCTGAAACCCCGCATCCCTGCTCAGGGCACGGCTTGTCTGGAGCACCATGGAAACTCCAGAGAGCCCCACACCTGTGGTCTTCCATGAGAAACAGCCCCCTGGTTGCAGGGGTAACCTGCCTGTGGCTGGTGCGATGACACAGTATTAGCAGCATGGCCGCTACTGGGGGCACAAAAGGGTGAAGAAAAGCCCATTGGAAAGGAAAGAATAGCAGACCTGTGGACCAGCTAGAAGCACTGGGTCATAAGGGCCTCCCACGAATGAGGATTATGTCTGAGGAAGGGTCATTAAATAATGAGGGAACGGGTTTAGGCAAACCTTTACTGCCTTAAAATCATGTAAAATCGATCACAACAGCCTATTCTGGATTCACCTTTTGAAAGGAATTGAGATAAGAGGCAGGCTGAGTGTTCACCTTGCCTATCTGTATTTGTGAATTTCAGAATGGTGGTCATGGTTCTCATGATGATGAGAACTGCTTCATTACACATCAGCATTTGAAAATACATCCCATTTAAACCAGCAGTCAGTGAGACACAGAGGAATTAACTTCAGAAAGATCAGCGACTTGGCCCATGGAGCACCATGGAATGCAACATTTAGACGCTGGACCTCAGCACCCCAAGAGTCTTTCACAACTCTGCAGACCTTCTGCTTCTAGCTGCTCCTTGCTGGTTCCAGGGGCAACAGAGAAAACTCGGGACTAACCACTGAAACCCCAAATGGAATTCTGGCTCTTGCTCAGCTTCTCTCTGACCTTGGGAAAGTCACTTTCTATTTTATTTCCTCATCTGTGGGATGGGTTGGGTAGTACCAACACCTGCCCCGCCCAGCCTTACATGAATCTCACCCAGAAGAATTAGATAATGTCTGCAGTCAGAGTTGCTCTCCTTAGAAGAAAGTCCCTATAAAACACAAGACAGAAATGCGTCTGACTTTATGAGGGCTGATGAGATCAAAGCCTGCGGCCATGGGTTAGGGAAGCTTTCCCTGCCCGGAGACCATTTATTGCCCTACGCTCTAATAACATTCCTCCATCAAGATTCTGAAATGATTTGCAGATAGTCATTAAGTAAATCTTGCTGCCCTCAAGCAAGGTGCAATTTGCACCATAACAGCCTAAAGCTTCATGAAAATGCAACCTTGGGGAGAGCAAAGGCGCTGCTGAACAAAATCATCCAGGAGTTGGGGTCTGTTTTCTGATCACCTACACTCTTTGTTGTTTTTCACTCTTCGGCTTTCCATTCCCAGCAGCCACGTAATGCCTTTATGAGCACATCTCATGGTGGGAGATACCACCCGTGCATGAAGGACCTCAGAGGCTGTTAAGTATTTATAACTCTTTAGAGCTTTGGGCATCTCTAAAACTTTCTAAGTATCCCTAATTTTGAGATTGATTGAACCAAAAATATTTCTCCTCTGCTTACTGTGCAGGTTCTTTCCTTCAGAAAGTAGACAAAGTCATCAAGCCATCAAGAACCCACTGTTCAATTTTAGGGAATCCATTTGCCCCCGCCATGAGGCTCCATTAACCAGGCCTCAAGACGTTTGCATACTATTGCCTCATCTCCGCTTCTGATGTCTCAACTTGACTGCATTTCATTTTAATTTATTAAACTTTACTGGCAAAGTCTCAGAGCAAAACGCTGTGCTATCTTATTTTTGAATCTCCATGTTAATCGTGTCTAATTGGCCTTCATTTCCATCTGCACAGATCTCTGGTCCTCATTTCTGGAATTAGCAGATCCAGCTTCCAAGTCCAGCCCCAGTCATGACCTCAAGACGTTCATTTGACTTTGCCTCCATGGTCCACCAAAGCCTTAGACGTTACCAGCCTGAGCCAGGCCCACGCGATCAGAAAGCAAACTCCATCATTTAAAGTATTCCTTGCTTGGTTAGATCTGTTCAAAGGCAAAGGGTAAATGCATGGAAGGCCCCTCAGTCTCAGGCAGGACTGGCCAGGTTGCGCTTTCTTTCTTTTCTAGAATTGTGCCAGTGTTTATTGTGATGAGACTTCAGGGCCAGTGTTGTTTGATAACACAGTTTATAATCAATTGAATATATGCCACTAACTCTCTAAGGCTCTCCAAGAGATATTGCTTTCAAGAAAGAGGGATTGATTTGATCTAATTGTGAAAAGAGAAGATGGACTTTATGCGTTGATGCTAGGTTGATTACACTGGGGACTTCTCCATCCAAAAAACCCCAACTCCTCTATTTCTGCATGGATTTATTCTCAGACAATGACCTTCAAATAATGTGTAAGGTGACCTAAATGCTCTTTTTTTTTTTTTTTGCAAAATAATTTTCTCCAACTACTACTAGTGTCTTCTTTAACTAAATCCACTGGCAAAATACAAATAGTACTAGAAACCTCGTCAGTCATTTCCATTGTAGTGTGGATGAATTGAACAGAACCTGTGCGGATGAGAAAGCAACTGTGAAGGAAAGTCACAAAACTTTGCTTTGGCAGAAGTTTGCTTGATCATAGCACAGCCTTTGTTACAGTTCCCCTCTGCTACTTTGGTACCTGAAATGACCCACTAAATCGTTTTGTGCGAATCTACACAGACATTCTGTTACAAGAGTGAGACGATGCAGAGGTCATGGCAGCCGCTGAGGGTAATCGTCTCCTTTGTGCCCAGAAGGGCATGCTGTGAATTGCACTCAAGCTTGTGAACCTGCAGCAACACGCCAGCGTCCAGGGTTCCAGACCAAGGGGAGGGCTCAAGCGCAGAACATTTCGCTGTCATCATGCCAAGGAGTCTGAGCCAAAAACTAAAGTAAAATAAAGTGAGAGTGTGCTACACTTTGATTGGACTGCTAAGACTCAGAAAAGAATTGGTGTTTTCACATCTCCAGCTCTAACAAGCTTGCAATGGAGAATTAATGTTCATGTTTCTGTAAAATGACAAGAAATAAGCATCCAATGCATTTGGTTGGTGGAGAAGCAACCTCCACCTCAAAACACAACTGTGGGGTTGATGCTGTGGTGCAGCTGTTTAAGTGGACGTATGTACTGCCAGCATTCCATATTGGAGTGCTAGTTTGGGTCCTGGCTACTCTGATTCTGATCCAGCTTCCTGCTAACGCACCTTGAATTAATTCTAGTTCAAGGGCTTGGGCTCCTGCTACCCATATGGAAGACAGAGCTCTTGGCTCCTGGCCTCAGCTTAGCTCAAAACTGGCGATTGTGGGCATTTGGGGAGTTGGAAAATTGTGTATATGTGTGTGTTCTCTTTCTTCTTCTCTCATTCTATTTCAAATAAACAAATGAATAAATTGTTTTTAAAGAAAAAAACCAGGCAATCATGTTCAAGGTAAAGAAAAAATGAAATTTCTAATATCTCAAAATTTTCTTATTGCTCGTGGTTACGCCGGTGGACTGATCTTTGCAAACAATATGGTGAGCTTTCCTGTTAGGCAAAGATACATATTAAGCATAACATGGAAGAAAAATTGCACATTAAAAAATTTCCGATTAACTTAACAGGAACTGGCTTTGGGAACTGTAGGAGGAGAGTCCATTGCAGTCCAGAGCTTAAGGCAGGACAGTTGAATCCCGTAGCTCAGGGTGCTGTCTTCACGGTTCCCAGTGTATGGGTGCTGCTTTGGGGAGTGAGAGAACAAAGGTGATGGTTTTGTAAAGGTAAGCAGGCAGTGGTGAGCAGAGGGGCAGGTTGCATACAGGGAATGCAGTGTGCGCCACAGGTGATGAATGGCTGGCTCAAAGGAAGCAGGCATGAGTATGGGGTTCTCAAGTCAAGGGCAAGGTTTTCCATAGTGCTTGGTGTGGATGTCTGAGTTGCTTTATTTGTAAAAGCAAGAAAGGAAAAGAAAAGCATCCAAAGGCTGAAGAATAATCTTCGTATCTATTTAGTTTGCTCTGGTTGCACGATCCTTTGGTGATCACTGGAAGTCATGTCTTCTTCTCTCCTAAGACAGGCCTCCTTCTGGCTTAGAATTTCAGAGCTAGATGACCTGAGACGATTGGATTCTGAATTTGTACATAGTTCCACATAGTCCAATCCAGCTGTGTGCTGGTAAACTCCCTCAGGTTGGAGCTAGCTGGCTGATGATTATGGTATATATACACCTGCTTTGGCAAATTCCAAGCTATAAGTTTTATATCACTGAACAGGGAGTTGGGAAAGGATGTGTGCAAGACTGACTCTCTGAAGTCAGTAGGAACCTGCTCCAGCATACCCCTGCCTCAATCTGCATGACAGCAATTTACTCCACTCTGTCACAGGACCAGCCACCTGGCCTTCTTCCTGTTCCCTGTACTTACTCCTTCCTCTTGCAAAAGGACTTTTGTACTTTCTGCTTTTTCTGTCCATGATGCTCTCTCCATCCTTCCTTTTCACCTAATAAGTGTCTATTCACTTCAGCAAAACTGGGACTCCTTTAGGCAAGCTTTAAATCACTGGTCAGGGGAAGACCTTGGTGCTCTGTACTTTCCCCTGCTAGACTAGGTCAAAGGTATCACTTTGCACTTCTTCAGTTGATGATTTTTCAATTTATTTTTTAGTGGAAAGTAAGATTTACAGAGAGAAGGAGATACACAAAGATCTTCCACCTGCTGATTCACTCCCCAAGTGGCCTCAATGACCAGAGTTGAGCTGATCCAAAGGCAGGGGGCTCTTCCGGGTCTCCCATATAGGTTCAGGATCCCAAGGTTTTGTGCCATTCTTTGCTATTTCCCACGCCAGAGACAGAGAGCTAGATGGGAAGTGGAGCAGCCAGGATATGAACCCATATGGTATTCCAGTGCATGCAAGGAAGGACTTAAGCCACTGGGCTACCATGCTGGGCCCCAATTGATTTGATTAAGGTCTGTCTCCCATCCTTCATGGTAACTTTCCAGAAGTCAGGCCTCATCTACTTTAAATCACATTGCTTCCCTGGTATGAGCCCTGGAAATATCAAATGAATGCACATCCTTTGACCATTGCCCAATCAGCTAGTCTGTTTCATTTGAAGTCAGAAAGTGTGGGGCACAGACTTCATCTCCTTCAATACCACACCTGAAGGTGCTTTGAATTAGGCATTCTCTGGATCTGACCATCAGACTGCCTGCAGCGTGACTTCATATCAAAAGACCCATTTAAGAAACTGGCAAAAGCCTAGAAATTACTCAGCATCACCTCCAGACATGCATAGAACAATGCTGTATCTGGTTGCCTGATAGCATCTTCATCAAATACACATAATTTTTCATTGTTTCCTATTCACACCTAGCTACTCATGACACTCAGACATAGTCAATGAACATTAATTTAATTTGGAATATAAGAAAAGAAAATGTAATTCTTCACAATGTACAGATGCAATTTCCAGTGCTCATCATGTTAACATTTCATCAGTGAAAACCATTACACTGGTATTTCAATAATGACAATGCTTGTATCGTGCAGCAGGTTGAGGAGCTTACAAAAAAGCTGATAGGCAACACCGATGCAGCACTACATGCATCGCAGAGAGGTTAGACTGAGGTTTCATTGTCACAGGGCTGGATGTACTGGAGACTTGGAAATCATGACTCTGACACAGGAGTCCATACTTCTACCTAACAAGCTCTGCAGCCTAAGAGGGAAAAAAGTCAGATGCAAAAAAGTTGTGGTGAAGCTTCCGTAAGGGAACAATAATGTGGATATGCCCATGCAAACCCAATTGAAAGAAGGCAAAATGTTTAAAAAATCATAGTGGACTAAGAGGCTAGAATTAGGTAGATTCCGGGGGTTTGTTTTTAAGTTTCATTTAAGATTATTACAAAGCAGTTTTTAAGGGGACAAAAAAAAAAATCCAGCTTGCATCTTTTGACCTCTGGGGTGTGCCCACATGCTCTCATTAGCATCTTGTTAAGGATTCTCAGAGGAAAATGGGGTTCAGTCTAGTCCTTTATTGCCACGTGAGCTGTGGCCTGGCCCAGTCATACCTGTAAGAGCATGTTTTGGTAGTAAAATCATAGTTCAATTTAGTTAAACTGCTTAGCTATGCATCAAAAGTTAAGAGCTGACTGCAGGTAGTTTAGCATAGCTTTCTGTAAAGAACTGTTAAAGCTAAGCTTAAAGAAAAACGAAAAAGGGGCACTTTAAGAGATCAACTAACTATGATACTACACTCACAACTCAATACCTTCGCCAATGGTAATTCTTTCACCATGAACTTCCTGTACACCAGACCTGAGCAGAAGTGCTGTGACTGGACATGCTTTATTTCACACTTGTCCCCTACAAACCTCCGTCACCTGTTCACTGTTACTGTCTTTATTTCAGAGCTGAGAAGGGATGCAACTAACTCCAGTTGACATGTTTAATAGGAGAGAGAGCAGAATTTTGAATGAAATCATTTCTGTCTGATTCACTGTACACATTTCATTAAACACACACACACACACACACACACACACACACACACACACACACACACACAAAGCTGAGAGAAAAATTTTCCAGCTCCAACTGGCCTTAGGCAAATTTGGATCCTTGGGCCATGTCAATCCCATGACCATTTTTTTTTCCTGGAAATTCTTTTGAAACTCAGTTCACAAAGGAACTTTTGAATGGTAAAACACTTGACAAAGCAGTCTTCTTGCTACTGGGGGAGTTAAGAGAGAAAGAAGAAAGAAAGAGAGAGAGAGAGAGAAAGAAAAGAAAGAGAAAGGGGCAGAGGGAGGGAGGAAGGAAAAGAAAGAAAGAAAAGGAAGGAAGGAAAAGAAAGAAAGAAAAGGAAGGAAGGAAGGAAGAAAGAAAGAAAGAAAGAAAGAAAGAAAGAAAGAAAGAAAGAAAGAAAGAAAGAAAGAAAGAAAGAAAGAGAAGAAAGAAAGAAAGAAAAGAAAGAAAGAAAGAAAGAAAGAAAGAAAGAAAGAAAGAAAGAAAGAAAGAAAGAAAGAAAGAAAGGAAAGGTCATATTTAAGAAACAACAAAATCAAAGCATTAGTTTTCAATTCTAATATATTCAAATCATCCAGAGAATTTCCAAAACCAAAATGCTAATCCTTGGGGCCCATCCAAGACCAGTTACATCAAAATCTCACAGAGGTGGAGCTCAGACAGCTCCCTGGGCGAGCTAGAAGCAATTCATTAGCCTCTCACAGGAGCGCTGGAATCGGCTCCATGTAGTTCCCATGTGCCTTCCGCGCCTCCAACGAGGCCAGGCGAGTGAAGAAGATGTTGATTGGTACAATGAATGGAAGAGTAAAGAATTCAGATGTTCAGAAAATTTCTTTTTGCTTACAAGCTTAATTTGCACAGCACTTGCTTGCAAGTTGTTTCATAAACGTGTCTATACTCTGCCACGTTAGTATTTTATTTCAAAAGTTATACCAAAAGGCAACAGTAGATGGCTCACCTCTCTCAGTAAGCAAGATCAAAGGCTAGCCATTGAGTTACATGGAAGGAACAGAAGCTTTCCTTGTAAATAATGAGTGCAAGAAGGGTGCGAAAATAAAAATATGATGGGGAAAATAAGCACTGAAAGTCTTTCCTAGAAAATTTATAAGTGAGTTCAAAACTCTGCTTCACATACACGAGACAGAGACAGACAGAAAGAGAGAAAGAGAGACTAACATAAAAAAGCAGAATGCAAGGAATGGAAGCAGGCAAAGTGATTTCCAGATATGCAATACAATCTTTGACACTGATAATGAAAGCAGTAAAAGTTACAACAGGGAAGTTGGCAAACCATAAAAGTTGAGTTCCCAAGTTCTCTTTAATTAAGGATATTTTTCCTCCCCTGTTGGGGTAAAAGTGGGCTTGGAAGATTTGGGTTTAAAAGGAAAATATCTGTGAGGAAATTTGGTTATATCTTTCTCTGTGCCAATTTGCACGATAAAGAAAGAGCCAGAAAGTTCAGGAATTTTCCATTGCATCACCTATTCTTGAAATTGTTCTTATTTTCACTTTCACCATTTTTATTATACTTCAGAGTTACCAAGTAAACATCCCACTTTTAATAAATTAATGAAAGTAAAAGTCTGATTAAAATCTAACTTACCAGGGTGGGTGTAGAGCCCAGCAGTTAAGCCACTGGTTGGGGTGCCTGCATCCATATTGAATTGCCTGGTTTTGTGTCCTGGCTCTGCTCCCGATTTGGCATGGTAACCTAGTGGCTAGTGGCTAAATTCTTGCCTTGCGTAAACCAGGATCCCATATGGGTGCCTGTTCTAATGCCAGTGGTCCCATTTCCCATCCAGCTTCCTGCTTGTGGCCTGGGAAAGCAATCGAAGACAGCCCAAGACCTTGGGACCCTGCACCCACTCATGGGAGACCCGGAAGAAGCTCCTGGCTCCTGGCTTTAGATTGGCTCAGCTCTGGCCATTGCTGCCACTTGGAGTGAACCATCAGACAGAAGATCTTTCTCTCTGTCTCTCCTTCTCTCTGTATATCTGCATTTCCAATAAAAATAAATAATAAAAATAATGCAGATTCCAGGAGGCAGCAGGTAGTAACTCCAGTGGTTGGCTCCTTGCCACTCACAAGTCTCTGACTCCCTGTTTTGTTCTGACTGCTTCTGGACCATGAGGAACACTGGGGAGTGAAGCAATGGATTGCAGCTCTACACCTGTCTGTCTCTTTCTGTTTCTCTGCCTCTCAATTTTTAAAATGCTCTTTATATATACATATATATATATGGCTAATTTCTGTAGAGCTAGTTCTCTAGTATGAAGTATTCAATGAAGCAGTTTATTGGATTTTCCTTTTATACAAGTGTAATTTTTAACTAACAGGAATAATGGGCACTCTCAGAAATTCTTCTTCTGTAGGTGTTAAGACATATCTGTTTCCTAATTGATAGAGAAAAAATGATTGGACCAAGAGCTTCAGGCAAAGTTTATCTCATCATTCCTGGTTAGTCTTACATGACATTTCCTGCTTTATTACCTCTGGATTGCTAGAGATGTGGGTCTGTATTTTCAACATTCAGGAGACTTCTGTCCTGTTTCTAAGACCTACCATGATTAAAAGCTCAGAGTTCAATTTTAGTCATTGGTTTCAACTTTTGACCCCAAACTCAGTCTGGCCCTATGCAAAGGCAGAGGCCCCACTTAATGACACAGTGGTGGGTCGTATGCAAGGGACACACCACTCCTGCAGACCTGGCTCCTACAGATCTTGCAACTCTACTGTTGACTAGATACTAGGAACCTTATTGCGAAGTTAGTTTCCTCCATTTAAAACACTGTAAATTGCTAGAGTCCAAAATATGTCCCAAAGGATTTTGAACTTTTATTTGGGCTTCAATATGGCAATGTATGCAGCTATGGCAATGTATGAATCTTCCTCTGAAGCTATGGTAGAACATGGATATGTTTTTCTTTTAAATCCATTCATTACCCAGTTGCAGTAAGTAGAGAGAAGGGAATGGTGGGGGAGGCTAGGCCAGACAACTGTGGCCAAAGCAATGCTAGTAGCTATGGCAATGACATTAAGTAAACAGTGGGCCATGGCTTAATCACATTCTTTTGGCTTAAGGTCAGCTCACCTTTGGCTGAGCTCCATATACAAATAGGAAGAGGTCTCAGGATACTTTCTGTTGTATTTATTTTACCTGCACATGTTAGTTTATTGTAGAAGACTGATTTCTATGTAGCACTCTGAATGAGAAGTCATGAACAATTGTTTTTGATGGTGAGGACAATCCCAGCGAGGATCCAATGTACACAATTGCAGTGACAAATATTTATGGTGACCATGGTGGTCAAGTTAGTGTTGTCCTCTCTGGTTCACTTCATTCCTAAGTCATTGATTAATGCCAGTTATAACTACAAACAAGTACTGGAATTATCCTTATGCATGTGACCTCTATGAAAAGATGACATAAGTCTATAATAAAACCCTTTATTGAACATTCCATTACTATGAACATTTTCAGGAACTGAGAGTAGATCTGACCATCATCATATTGTTCTTCTCAGTTATTATTGCATGAACTCTGAATTTCCAATATAAGGAACAGACGTTCTTGAGACTATCTCCATCTTATCTTAACATCTTTATCTTCTGCCTCCATCTTTATTTATCAGCCTTCCCATTCCCCAGAACAGACTCTCTGCTCTAGCTGCCAAGAACTAACCATTTTCAGAGAGTGGTATTGGCCACAATTGCCATCAAAAATCTGTGGACCCCTCTACCCTGCAGAAATGTTTTCCTTTGGGCCTCCGAGTGTTTTAAAAGATTTTGGTTTGCACAGCTGACAGCACTTTTTATCTTCTTATGAAAAACAGAATATTCACCAACATACAAGTATGATCCATATGCTTGAGTGGTAGCAAGTGGTGCTGTTCTGTTTTAGATTTTTAGATGTGCCATGCTAGCCACTTCTTACAACTCCCCCATCTCATTGTGTGTCTCCCAAACTGGTCGTTTTTTTTTTTTTCTCTAAAGATTTTTTAATTTTTATTTGAATGGCAGGTTAACAGAAAGAGAAGAAGGAGGAGAAGAGAAAGAAAGGAAAAGGCAGAGAGAGAGAGAGAGAGAGATTTTGTCTGCTGGTTCACTTACCGAAATGGCCACTAGGGTCAGAGCCAGGAGCCTGGCTCTTCTTCTCTCACATGGATGGAGGGGTTCAGGGATTTGGGCCATCTTTTGTTGCTTTTCCAGGCATATTAGCATATGACTGGATTGGAAGTAGAGCAGGTAGGATTCGAACCAGTACCAACATGAGGATGCTGGCCACCACATGAGGAGGCTTAACCTACTGCACCACAATGCCATCTCTCATTCATTTGCTTTGCCCCATTTACCTCCACCCCAGCATGCCCTTCACACTTCCACATTGTTTACTCATGCTAGTTGCCTTTCAGAATTGTTTTCTGAGTTTCTCTCCAGTTGGCTTCTACCAGCACTCACTCAAGAACTCCTCCACTGGGAGGTCCTTCTTTTGTCCCTTTCATCTTGTCAGAGGACTGATCACAGTGTTCATCAGATAGACACCAATTCCCCGACTACCAGTCTCCTTAAGGATGGGAACTGGGTACTATCAATGTTTATACTATCAATATTTAGCACAGATGCTCATATTTACATACATGTTTGAGAAAGTCATAACATGAGATAGAAAAAGTAAGTGATTTCCCATGACATTGAGGAGAGAGTGATTCTTTTTTCTGAGTCAGTTGAGTTAACAGTGGTTAAAAGTGGGGCAAAAAAGTAGGGTAGCAAGGAAGGTAAGAATGTAAGCAGAATAAATTTGGATGCCAGAACACAAAGTATATATACCCTTTGAATACAGGTATAGTTAAATGTAGTCGTGTTGTTCTTATAATTTATGAGGAACAATTTTAGGAATTTTTTATAAACCTGTTCTTCTATATTGTGAAGGTAAGAGTTTTAAACAACCAGACATGCCTTATGGGAGAAATAACAAAAGCAGAAAGTAAGCCTCATATTTTTGTTCACTGAAATTGAAGTGGAGGGGGACAATACTGAATGCATTAGTATATGAAAGACTTGATGGTTACGTAGACAAAAGTCAACTGTTTCCCCAAAGCAATAATAATTATCATTACGTGAGTTCTAAATGTCTTAAGAGATTTAATTGAATCTTCAAACATTAGGAAGCAACAAAACTAAGAAGAAACAGTTGAATGGTTGTTGACTGAGTGAGGCATATGAAAAATAAAAATGATTTGCACACATCATAACAATACAACCAACAGATACCCCATGGGGAAGACAATAGTCTGGTTTGCATGTGCTTTCTCTGCCCCTCTCAGAAGTACACGTGGTCCCTTGTGCACTTCTCAGAGCTCTTCCTTTAGCTTCTAGCTAAAGCACTCTCTCCAATGTGCTTCGATGCATTTGATTTATCCTTTATACCCCTTGCTATTCATCTACCCCTACTTCTTTTCCATTAGCTGCTTAAAGAGGAAGAGGAATGGGAGCCTATGTTAATTGACCTAGAAAGAAAAGCATGAATTTTTTAGGTGAAAGGCAGTGTAGGTCTGTAATATCACACATTTAAGTGGGAGAAATATTTTGAATGGCTTCAAGGAATTTCACATTTTTTCTGTTGTAACATTAAGTTGTCGGTGTGCACTTAGTTTTAAAAGTTTTCTCCCTCTTACAAAATCCTGCTGAAGAAATAAAACACACACACATACATCTAAGTAAAGGGGGCTAATTTCCTCAAGTATCTTCTTGAAGTTACAACACTTGTGATGAAATAACAGCCTCTTTAAACACTGTGTTCAATATCTCCGACTTCAGTTTGTGCCGTTAGAAGGCTGGGGCATTGGAACTTTCGCTCTCAGTGGCATGCCCCCCACACCTCTCCTCCTTGAGCAGACAAGAGGTAGAACTGCTGAGAGGAAGAATCAAATGTTGTCTTCTGGGAGGAAGAAAGTATGTCTTCAAGTTATCAGTCTAAAATATCTATTACCATGGCCAAATCTTTTCCTGTCATCAGCTTTTTAAGTTAAATGCTTTTTTTTTTTTTTTTTTACTAGAATGGGCCTGTACAAGCTCCAAAGCATATGCCCTTAGACCTGGTCTCTCGCATCCACTTCCTTGGCCAAGGGATGTGAATTGCTACCTGTGGAAAAGGAGCCAAAAGGTCCATCAAGATAAAGACAAAATGACATTAGTTATGATTTTATTTTTCTATGTCTCTGTTCTTTGGTAAAAGAGAAATTGATCTTTGACTATAACACACACACACACACACACAATCTCTTTCCAGTACTATAGCCCGCAGGAGCTCTCATCTGTCATTTATATTGAAACAAACATCTCCCCAGTGGAAATGTGCCTATTCTAACTCAACCTTCATAAATGAGCTTGGGTTTTTAGTAGAATACTTTTTATTTGTTTGATACATCTTTTTTTTTTGGTAGTGCTATTCTGTGTTTGGCCTCATTGTGTTGCCATTTGCAAGGGACCTCATTTTGTTGCAGTTTTTGGTGGAGAGTCACCAAACATACAGCTAATGTACTAGGAACAGCAGCAGCTTGCGTTCTTTAAATTTGTGACTGCTTAACTCTATGATCTCGAGCAAATTTCTAAGTGTCTCTTACTCTCAGAATTTCCATCTCAGAAAGGAGGAAAATGCCTAAGTGGTGGTGTTGCTGTGAAGATTAGATAGGATAATGTATGTCACGTGTTTGGCTTAGGCAAAAACATAAAAATGTGGTCAATAAATGATAATGATCATGAAGTTGATGATTAGGAGATAGAGAAAAGGAGAATCATTTTGGTTGTTTCAGATTGAGCCCATGTGTGCTAAACAGAATTCATTAATTCTTTCCCATCCAGTCCAGGAACTGCTAGGCAGAATGCTAGGTTTTCAAAGCTCTTTAAAAAGAAAAGTTATTTTATTTGTTTGAAAGGCAGAGTTAGAGAGAGGGGCTGAGGAGGGTCAGAGGGAGAGATTTTCCATCTGCTGGTTCTCACTCCCTAGATGGTGACAACAGCTAGGGCTGGCAAGTTGAAATCAGGAACCAGGAGCTTCTTCTGGGTCTCCATGTGATTGCAGAGGGCAAAGCATTTGGGCCATCTTCCATTGCCTTTCACAGGCCAATGGCAGGGAGCTAAATCTTTTGTGGGGGAGCCACGACTTGAACCAGTGTCCACATGGGATGGCAGTGCAGCAGGCAGTGGCTTAACCTAGTAGGGTGCAGTGTTGGCCCCTGATGGATGAGTGTCTATTGATAGGCCAGGCAGAAGTAATTGCTTCTTTTTATTCTCACATTTATCCACCAAATATTTACCATGTGCCAACACAGACCTGGCCTCTTGAAAGTACAGGGAATACAGCTGTGAAGAAATACATCCACCTGCCCTCTTGAAGTTTTATCTTAGTGAAGGAGGACACAGTGAGTGACAAAGATAAGCAAGTCCAAATATCTTGTACATCAGAAAGTGGTCAAGTGCTGACAAGAAATCATCAGCGAAGAAGAGGCACTGGCACACAGCAGGGAGGACCTCAATGCCAGCATGCAGAGCCAGATCTCATTGAGAAGGCAAATGTCAGTGAAGGTCTAGGAAGTAAGGGAAGAGGTCATGTGGAGGCAGGGAAAACCATGAGGGCAGATGAAAATGCAAGGACAGGTACATTGAAGTGCGAGCTAGCTTTGCAAGTTCCAGGAAAAACCTGGAGGGCACAGCAATAGGAACACCCTTAGCAAGATCAAGAAAAAGGCACAAAGAGCAAAATCGGAATGGGGAGCTAGGTGAATCAAACATATGTTAGTAGAGGGACTTGGGATTGTTATTGTAAATGGGAATTCATCAGCTCTTAATCAGAGGCCTAACATAGGAAGGATCATAACGGCAGCTATGCTGACAACAGACTGAGGGTAGCCTGTTAGAAGCATGTAATGTGTCCTGAGTCATAATAGTAACTATGGACACAGTGGCAACAAGAGAGGTGGTGAGACGTCATATTCTGGATATTTCTAAGCAGGAACCCAACAAGATTTCTTGACAGCATATAAAGAGAAAAATCAATTGTATATATGTAAAAGATATTAACCCATTCTGGGATAAACACCTAAAATAAACTTGAGCAGAATGGAGCACAAAGTCCATGAGAATGAAAGGACATGGTAATGACATTAGCTGCAAGGGTTTTAGGTTAAAGGGGGCCAGACACAGCTCACAGTGACAAGAAGCTGCCATTAGGGCAGGACTGTGAAAGCAGATGAG
This sequence comes from Ochotona curzoniae, assembly GCF_017591425.1. Classification (NCBI taxonomy): domain Eukaryota; kingdom Metazoa; phylum Chordata; class Mammalia; order Lagomorpha; family Ochotonidae; genus Ochotona; species Ochotona curzoniae. The sequence continues at coordinate 16,303,155 of NW_024467115.1, forward strand.
CAATTCTGGCTCCTCCAGGTCCAGCCCAGGCTCTGCTGATCTCACCTCCCTGTCGATTCTTATACCTCAGCCTACCCTCCACATTCAACATACACCTGCTTCGTAACTTAATTTTAACTCGATTTCTCTAGTCAAAAGATAATAGCTTACTAAAGGACTTACTGTAGAAGCATAATGTTTAAAGAGGCTGGAGAGTGGTATTTGTCTAATCCATAGGCAAAGACGATGTCTTGCTTGCATTGGCACTTGGCTACACTTGTTAAGAAGCTTCCCTGTGGATTTAGCAAAGCAGGATCTTGGAATGAACAGCCCTGGTTGTAACCCATGGCCAGTGACACCTGCAGTGCCTAGGGCTTCTCCATCCATTCTCTGGTCTTGGACAGCTTTCTTTCTTTATGTACTGACCTCTGTTCTTAGCTCCTTCCTCCTTTTCAGCCTTCTCTCTCTCTCTCTCTCTCTCTCTCTCTCTCTCTCTCTCTCTGCTCAAACAGCTCATCTAAGTACCACCATACCTTATGATGGTCCTCATTTTCCCACTTCTCAGTATTAAGCCCTTGAAGACAACACTTCACCACGCATCTTGCGTGTCTTACAGGACTCTGGAAAGCCACAAAGGCTGAGGCAGGCATTTGTTTAGTGGTTAGTGCCAGGCTTTGAGTTCCCATTTGAAGTCTGACACCAGTTTCCTGCTAATGTGCACCACAGGAGGCACAAGTGATGACCACATGTATTGGAGCTAGGCCAAGTTGAAGTTAGGAGCCTAGAGTGCCATCTCCTACATGGGTACCAGAAACCCAAGCCCAAGCCATCCTCAACTGCTTTCCTAGGCGCATTAACAGGAAGCAGGATTGGAAGTGGAACAGATAGGATTTGAACAATCGCTGTGCTATCTCTCTGCGCTACAATGCCAGCCCAAGTCTTGCTCTACAACTGAAACATTACTTTCTCCCTTTCTGTAATTTCTCTCTGTATTTTTATCATTGTATTTATCATAAGATTTAATAAAGACCTAGTTATATGTCTGTGTTCTTATTAGAAGGTGAATTCCTTGAGAGATGTTACTAGATTTCATTGTGGAGGTGACCCGGTTAATTCCAGATTTAAGCAGACTCCTACCGGTTGCTAAAGGTAGGAATACAGACATCCGAGATGGCAACAAGGGACACAGGAGAAAGGACCACCATCTTACAATAGTAAAAAGCCTTGTGGAGTTAATGTTGTATGTGCTCTTCAGAGTTGTGCATACATAGTCTCTATAACCACAAGCATAGTCTCTATAACCACAAGCACATTAAATATGCTTGATCCCATGTGTGAGAATGTCTGATTGCAACCAACCCTGACATGCACAGATGGGACACAAACACATGTGGGCAGTTTTTTCGTCTTCCAAGAGCTACCAAGCTGGAGAGGAGGATGAAGGATAACAATGCATGACAGTATAGAATGAATTTGTTTACATGGCATACACTGTTCTGGAAGTGTAGTAATGACAAGACTCATGCAAACTTAATAATGGCCTTCAATGGGTGAAACTTGGGCTGGCACTGTGGAGTAGCAGGTTAAAGCACCATCTCCTGTGCCAACATCCCATATGGGCACAGGTTAGTGTTCTGGCTGCTTCCTGCCAATGTCCCTGGGAAAGCAATGGGTGATGGCACAAACACCTGGGCCCCTGCAATCATGTGGGAGACCTAGATAAATTTCCTGGTTCCTGCTTTTAGCCTGGTGAAGTTCTGGCTGTTGTATCCAGGGCTAGGAGTGAACCACCAAATGAAAGATTCTCTCTCTCTCACTCTTTCTTCCCAATAAAATACACAAATCTTTATAAAAATGAGTAAAATTCAGGGAGAGACTTTAGACCTAGTATTTGAGATGCTTTTGTTTCCATCAGAGTACTTAGGTTTGGTTCACAGCTACCTGATTCCAGCTTCCTGCCAGTGCAGGCTCTGGAAAGCAGTGAGGAAGGTTCGAGTAGTTGGGTTCCTGTTCCCACTTTAGTTCCCAGTTTCCCCTGGCTGGTACAAGCATTTAGGTAGTGATGAGAATTGCCTTTCAAGCTGTTTCTTCCTCTTTGCCTCTCACATAATAAACTAAAATTTCAAACTTAAAAAAAAATTATGAAATTCGGTGGCAAGGGAGACCAAAAAAAGAGAGAGAGAGAGAGAACACCTAAGTGTATGTAAACAGGACAACCCCAAATCTGGCCTGACTGAAGGAGAGGTTATGGCAGTGTGGGAAATGAGAGTGCTCAGACAGGAGGGAACGGACAAGTCTACAACCACAGCCATTTATTTGAACAATCTATGATTAAAGTTTGATCCTACATCCTTTGCAAGGTTAGTAATTCTTTGGGCTTGGTCAAATTCCCTTTGGTCTTCTTACACGAAAGTACAATGACACAGATCCAGCAGTCTGCAAAAGTAAAGAAAGAGAGAGGGTTCGATGGTGCCCATTAGTAGAGACACAACCTCTGACCACAGAGGGACATTGTGAAAAGGAGGCTTTTAGTTTGATTGCTTTATACCATACATATGTGTTGAAATGGTCCAATATATGCCATATAAATATAAAAATGTTAAATCCAATGACTTGACTCATTTCTGTTGCCTCCCAGAGTCTACATGAACAGGAAACTGGAAACACATTAACCAAAATTTAAACAATACTTAAAAAAGAAAGGAACTATTTGATCATCTCAGGGTCCGAAAGACTGATTTTCTTTTAATGGGAAGGACAATACTCAAAGAAGTTGCACAGTGAGCAGCTGGAGTTAGGACTCCACGCAGAATGTCAACAAGAGATCCACAGGCATGTGTGCACAGAATGAGCGCTCGAAGGCTGGCCCAAAGAAACATCTTTGTGCATGTGTGTGATGGAAACAGAAGATATCAGTTAAAGAAAGGACATGAAAGAAAATGAAAGAGAGGTGTGAGGTTTGTCAACCTTCTCCCTGAGCACCCTCTCCAATTCTCAGTGAGTGCAACATAACTACCCAACACGACCAAAAACTCATCGTGAAACTCAAGGCCGTGGCAAAGCAGAGTGAGCAATTTCATAGAACAACTGACATGAGGTCTGTAACAGAACTATAAAAGGGAGAAAACAACTCTTAAAACTGCAAAAGTTATGTTCTGTCTGGTTTAGGAACAGCAAGATTTAGAAGCATACAGTCTTAAATGTAATCCCCTGATATATATATATATTTTTATAAGCTTGCTTAGAAACTGAACACGCCAGACTATAGGAGATTTTTTTTCTGTAATTTGTTGAGTATTATCAGCTATTTACATAATTACTCTCATTAAGCTAGTTACAGCAGTTCCTGTAAATATGTGAGAGATCACTGAAACATGTAATTATGTCCTTATATCATTAATTAAACTATATCAGCTGGGAAAATTGCTGTAAATATGTCTGGAGGTGTCATTAGTCTGTGTAATGGAGACATAGAATTCTTTATTGAACTACAATAAAGTGTTCTGCATTAATAATCCATTTAAACACCACTTGTGATTTTTTTGCAGCTCAAAATTCCAGTGCGAAAGAGAAATGTGTCTTTTGCCCCACAATGACTTGGAAAAGTAACACAAGTTTTGGCCTTTATTACCAATTGAGTTGAATGCCAATTGGCAAGAAAGCCTAATTTCCTAGTGGTCTTTCTTGGCATTGCAGCAGGAGACCCAAGAAGAGGCCTAGCCACGGCTGGTGCAGGGAGGAACTCAAGTACTTGTCTGACCTGCATGCTGGACCTGCCACAATTATTCCCTCCCAGGCTCACAGGCACCCACCAAGCGATCTCTTTCTCTGTGTTTATGTGTAAATAGATGTTGTCAATGCCCTTGGCCAAAGTTTCTCATTAGCAATAGGATTCCCAACTCAGACAGCTTTTTTCAGAGCACAAATTGAAGGAGAGCAGAAAGTCTCAAGGGAGTACATTTCCTAAAACAGAATTTCAGAGTATGGGTTGCTGCAGCTGACAGGGGGGCCACCTCAGACAGCCTCTGTCTGCTGGGGAGGCAGGCCCTGCAGCCAGTCACCCTTGAAGGGACATCAAGCCTTCAGCCAGGAAATAGTAGCCAGAGTTAGTCAAGGGAAAATGCAGACCCCTCCTCCCCGCCCCCCGCGAGGAGCTGGTAAATGGTGGCCCCCGAAGACCTTAGTGGGTTAAAGGATGCTCACAAGAAGAAGGTGCTCAGGCCTGAAGAGAGGAGGGGATCCCCAGAGCTGCAGAAAGACACACAGGAAACCCCCTCCTTCAGAAAATAACAAACACAGCGAGCTTTCAGTTCTTCCCGTGTAAAAAATAAAAGTTGGTGACTAGAATTCTGATTCTCTTCAGCTTGATGTGTATTTCTGGGGAGAGGAAAAGGTTAAATGAGTTCTTATAGTAAGATCTTACGCAAGGGTTCATCATTTTTGGAAGTGAACATCTACATTTTAAAAGCAGTCTTCAAAGTAAAAATGTCTTTCAAGAAAACATGATTTTCTTTAAAATAACTCTGAAAATATCAAAAATGTAACACTTCCTTTTGCCTCTACTCTTTCTATGTAGCAAATAACACACCTGACCTTTGTTTCAGCAAATTCACGCTTTTGAATTCAGTATGTCCTTTAAAGTTATTTTGGATTTAATTTCTGCCTTATTTCAATTTCATTGCCTGTGGCAGAATTAAGCCCATTTAAACAGGATGGCATGCAATAATATACCAGTGACCCCCCCTCTATCTGGGGACTTCTTACAACTTCATGAGCCTAATGACCACAGTGCAAGCTCTGCTTCTTAAGCAATAAAAAAGTAAACACATTCACCACAATTTTTTTTCAATTTTAAGTGACTCCTAAAATATATTTGCAGTCCTAGATTATCCCTAAAAAATACACTCCGATCTTTTTCAATTTTTTGTTGAATGGGGAGTGCGCTTTGTCAGGAGATCTAGAATTAAAATGAAAATTAAAAAACCTTTACATGGAAGAATCTACTTTACAATATTCAGTGTAGAACACCAGTAAGTTCTTCAGGTAAACTCTGGTCAGAGAATTAGATCAACGTTTCGCTCAAATGCTGTGAGAACTAGAAGTTCTACCTCCTTATTTTTTCTTGTATTAATTTTCATGTAGGTTCAAGATATTACATATGTGATCTATGCTTTATACATATATCTGATTAACTATTTCCCAACATGTTCTTGAGATCACAGGGTCTTTCTGATCTTGCATAGTTGTCATGATGGCTCCTTGAAATGGCAGCCTCAACATGGCTATCCACACATTTGTCTTTACTTTAGGCTTCTAGGACCTTCAAGAGAAATCTTGTTGAGAGAATTGAAGCAATGATTCAGTTGGCAGATTCTTAAAAATAATAATTCTTAAAAGTAGAGGTGATGGGGAAACCACACAGATGAGGAAATAGAAAATGGGAGAGATCTCCTTATACTCTGGATCCCTAAAAATACACACTCTAAATTGTAAGTCTTTGCACTGAGCACCTCCACAGCCCGAACCCTGCCACCAGCCTCAGGCGAGGGATATTGGTCATCTGCAAGCACTTGCCGTTTCCCTGGGAGTTGGAGGCAGCCAGCCTCAATCATATTGGAAAGCTCTCAGTGAAGCTGTGAATGCCAAGTTTAAACCAAGCTCCTCGAAAATCGGTCTTTAGATGTATAAACAACACCAACAGTGCCTGGTTCCCAGGGCCCTGAAGGTCTCATCTTCCTGGCAGATAATCACTAGAGCAAATCTCCTGGTCAGCCAGGGTAAATATGCCCTTCAGGCTTGCCTTGCTGGCCACAGAGTTCATCCTGCGGGATTAGACTACAAATGGAGTCCCTGATACCATCAGTGGATTGACTCACCTCAGTTAGGTGGGTAGTTGCTCTTAGACCTTAGTTCAAGTGGCCTTTGTGTGACTGTTTATATTAAGGAAAAGAAAATCTAATTCCAGCGTTGGAAAGGCTGCTGTGATATTTCACAAAGCACATGTCTTGGGAAACATTTTTTGAAACTACACTGGAGTGTTTGTAGGCTGATGAGGGTAACGGACTGAAGCAGACCCCATACTGGCTTGCACACACAGGAGTCAAGTCTGCGGTCACCTCAGATGAGGCTTCTTTGTGGATCCCCCACCCCCAACTGAAGTGCCCGACTCAGCACTCCAATTAAAGTGAGAATCGCAGGATCTGTGGTCTGACTGTGGAGTACATGTGTCAGAACGGACTTTCCCATTTGCTGAGGATGGCACAGCGGACAACATGCCCAGAGTCAAATGGGGGACATAACAACCAGTCCACTGGGGCCCACAGAGGATGTCTAGTACAATAGCAGAAGATGGAGGGCAGAACAAACTGGATAACTCTCCCAGCCAAGCATTGACAGCAAGTATCTGAACAATTGGAGACTCTAGGGTGGACTATGTCACCAAAAGGATCTTGGAAAGATTTCCTCATCCTTGAGCAATGAAATCAACAGCATTTCAGAACTAACAAAACTACCTGAGCAGTAGTCCCCTTGGAGCATGTCCCACATCAAGGACCTTGGATGACTTCAGTGACTGTTCCCCATCACTGGGTACTGATGCGGTTGCAATGCTGGATGTGGCTTCTCCCCTTCTCTCCAGATACAGAAAGAAGAAAAAGGAAATTGGAAACAATGGCCTCATCTACTTTTCCCTATTCCTTGACCCTTTTCACCCTAATCAGTGGTCCACATGGGCATGCATCCTTCTCAACTACGTAAGCATCATTCATCATTTTAAAAAAGCTACACTAGAGGGGCCTGCACAATGGCAACTTTCTAATCCTCCACCATGCAGTGTCAGCATCTATACATGTGCCAGTTCATGTCCCTGCTGCTTCACTTCTGATCCAGCTCCCTGTTTGTGGCCCGAGAAGGCAGTGACCCCAGTCCTTTAGGACACTGCACCCATGTGGGAGACCAGGAAGAAACTCCTGGCTTCAAAGTGGCTCAGTTCTGGCCATTATAGCCATTTGAGGAGTGAAACAGGTGAGGAAAGATCTTTCTCTTTGTCTCTCCTCTGTCTGCAAATCTGCCTTTCCAACAAAATTTTTAAAAAAATTTTAAAAACCCCAATTGAGTATAATAGATACTTAGGGGCATTGTATTTGTCATTGATAGAATGACACTGAAAAGACTAGGTTCATTCCAGTCTTCTTTCCAAGTTCACCAAAGGGGTGGACCTAGTAAATTCATCTCCTCTCTAATGAGCCTTTTGAGTCCTTGCCTGTTTTTAATCAAACCCCCAACTCAACCCTTAAAGCACACTAATAGGTGACAGTTATAAATAGATTAGTGTGGTCATCTAATTCAAAGCAGTAGTTGGAACAGCGACTTGCTATCACCCCCCGGGTTGTTCAGTATCAGACAGGCAGGGGAAGCATCTTGGTTCACACTTGTCTGCAGAAATGAATTAGGCTGAGTTACACGGGACAAGTCCTCACTGACATCTCACCTGGCTGTTCCAGAAGGGACAGGCACCTGACACAGCTGTTCAGATGCTGTTTGCAATGACTGTTTCCTGTAACAGAATGCTTTTTGGAGCTCGAGCTACTCTGCTTCTGATAAAGGTTCCTGCTAACGTGTGCCTTGGGTGCAGCAGAACCTGGATTTCCAGAGTCCACATGAGAGATCCACTTTCAGTTCCAGCCTCACAGCTTTGGTCTGTTCCAGCTCCAGCTAATGAGGGCATCTGAAAGATGGTGAGCCAGAGGATGGAAATGTGTGTGTGTGTGTGTGTGTGTGTGTGTGTGTATGTGTGTGTGTGTGTCTGTCTGTCTGTTTGTCTACCTCTTTCACTTTCAAAGAAAATGAAAATAAATATACAAATGCAACAAATAAAATTAAGAAAACCTAACTGGGGCTGGCTTAGTAGCCTAGTGACAAAGTCCTAGCCTTGCAAACACCAGGATCCCACATGGGCGCTTGTTCGTATCCTGGCTGTTCCACTTCCCATCCAACACCCCACTTGTGGCCTGGAAAAGCAGTCAGGGATGGCCCAAACCCTTGGAACCGTGAAGTTGTGTGAGAGACCTGGAAGAAACTCCTGGTTTCTAGCTTCAGATTGGCTTAGCTCCTATCATTGTGGCCACTAGGGGAGTAAACCGGCAGGTGGAAGATCTTTCTCTCTGTCTCTTCTTTTCTCTGTAAATCTGCCTTTATGATCGAAATAAATAAATCTGAAAAACAAAAAGAAAACTTAACTTCTCTCCTATAGCATTTTATGTACCTTTGTGGTAGTTTATTGTAACCTGGTCTCACCCACTGATCACATTCAAGGGTTTGTCACACTTGTCTTTGTCTCTCCAGCTCCTAGCAAGAGGCCATTTTATGGTAAATCCTGACCAAATATTGACTGGTCTCCAGGAAAGTGATCAAATGCTCTATTAATGGAAATATGGCAAACATGGTAGTATGCCAATGATGAATCTCTGACAAAGTGTTTATTTGCTTTCATTGACTTGAAAGGCAGAACAATACACAGACAGAGAGACACACAAACACAGAGAAAGATCTTTTACTTGCTGGTTCACTTGCCAAATGCTCTCAACAGCCGTAACTGGGCCAGGCCTAAGCCAGGCTCCTGGAATGATAGCCAGAGCCCCCAAGTAGGTGGCAGGGACCCATGCACTTGAGTCATCTGCTGCTGCATTCCCAGGCACAGTAGCAGGAAGCAGAACCTGAAGCAGAGTAGCCAGGACTCAAACCAGTACTCAGATATGAGATGTTTGTGTCACAGTGGCTTAACACACTGCCTCACAACACTGCCCCCATCCCATCCCCTCAGTAGCTTTCTTCAATGGAAGTGTGTATCATCATCGACAAACTAATTCCAGTGGTTCCAGGACTCAAAGTCAGAAATGCCAGCAATTACCTGCATCAAAGGATCTCATATTCCTTCTTTGGGAAATTTTCTGTGATGAATTCCTATTCAAAAATCTCTGTGGATTCAGCATTCTATTAGGTGCAATGAGGTAACTCTCACAGGCCCAGAATTCCTCAATCCCTTTCAATGAGTTGTATCTTTAATTCATTCTTATTTGCAGCAGTCACAAATAAATTTTTTTATCGGAAAGGCAGACACACAGAGAAGAGGAAAGACAGAGAGGAAGGCCTTCTGTCCGATGGCTTACTCCCCAAGCGGCCACAGCGGCCAGAGCTGAGCCAATCCAAAGCCAACAGCCAGGAGCTCCTCCAGGTCTCCCACGTGGGTGCAGGGTTCTAAAGCCCTGGGTCACCCTTGACAGCCCTCCCAGGCCACAAGTAGAGAGCCAGATGGGAAGCAGACTTCCGGGATTAGAACTGGTGCCCACACGGGATCCCAGTGCACTCAAGGTGAGGGCCCTAACCGCTACACTACCACGCTGGGCCCATAAATAGATTCTTTTTATTCAATTAGAAGAAATCTAGGAATTTCACATTTTTGTTTTGGATTAATTTGGTGAAGTTTCTAGGAAAATCCACAGGTTTTCGGATTTAAAAGAAAAAGGAAACTCAAATTCAAATTCTGCTTCTGAATTTCAGAAGTTATATAATTTGGCACTTGTACTTGAACATTCCATTGTTACGTATCTTTCTCAAACAGACAGCTATCCACCTGGAAAGGTGTTTTGAAGTTACATTTATCCAGAGCTTCTGGACTACAGCAAATGCTTAATAAATGATAGATATTCATCTTGGATATCAATCTATTAGTTATAAATCATCTTTGTATTCTTGTAGTAACTTATCTACAGTGCTACAATCCACAAAACTCTTGACTTGCAGGAGGGGATTTCAAAAGATTCATGGGACCATGGAAATTAATGGGAAATCAATTTTATTGCAAAGAAATTGAACATATATATCACATTTCACCATGGGTATTTTCTGTGAGCTTTTTGAAGATCTCCTATACTGTACACTTAATCCTCTCTTGGTTGTACACTGGCATGCATTGGGTAGAGACAATCTCAACCCTAGAGGAGAAGATGTGGGCTGAAATATTCAGCATTTTGCCTACAAATACGATTTGTTGGGGATTGCAAAGACTCCAATTTGGGGAAGTCTCTGATTCAGACAGTAATTTCTTGCCCTCTTTCCACTCTGCCTCCCAGCACTGACCCATTCGGCTTGTTCATCTCTTCGAGGTTAAAAAGTAAACCAACTAAAATTATAACATGGAATAATTAATTGGAACTTGTTAGCAGAAATTACCTTATTGTCAGCATTTATGGATTTTCCAAATCTGCTCCTTAAGAAAATGCAGAGTTTGAAGAGCTTGAAAGTAACTTTTCCATGAGTATTGCACCTTGAAGAAATCCGTGTTTTAGAGTTACATTAATATAGTAGCTATAACCAAATGTAGTCATTGAGAAATTGAACTGCGGTTTATGTGGACAGAAGAACTGAGTTAAAGTTTTTATGTTAATTGGCTTAATAATTATTGATTTTTAAATAATGTATCTCTTCAATTAAAATTCAAAATTTGTTTAAATTAGTAAGTTTAAAATCTGACATTTGCTTTAGCTACTGGAAAGTTTTTAACAATGTTTTGAAAAACTTAAATATGTAAATCTACTTTTTCTACTATGTAATTTATGAATTCGAAATACAAATCAGTATTTTCTGATGTGAAGAACATATGAATTGAGATGTACTCACTAAATTTCAAAGTTTTAGCACAATCTTCAGATTTAGCAAAATTTCATACCTGAAAGTAATATTTTAAATATAGTGGTTTCAATAAAATATATTATTTGAATTATCTTGGTGCTTTTTACTTTTTAAAATAAAATGTGACTTGAATTTAATGTCATAGACAGCAACACCATTTAGGAAACCCAGTTATCTGCGTAACTATGGAAAATGCAGATGATAACCCTTTTTATTTACTCAACCATTTCATTTTTGACTGGCCTTGAGTCTCTCATTAGTACATCTCTCAGAGGTGCTGTCTTTTTGGGCATAGCCAGAAGGAGAAGCAAGAAAATGGGTCTTTGTTTTTGATGAGAGTAGAAAGATGAAGGCTCAAGAACTCCTAAAACTTAAAACTCTTGAATGCAATGTTCCATTTAACTCAATGCCTCTGATGCTTTAGCAACATCTTCAAATTACAAGTAGCTTGCTTCATGAAGACCCGAAATATGGCTTCTGGGGTGCCCAAGTCCAAGTACAGCACTTCATGAGGTCTGGTTTACAAATTGTCACACCAGCACGACCCTCTGTTTCTGTTAATAATGCATATTCCAAGGATTCAAGTAGGCCTACTGCGTTAGACTTCTAGACATGGTGACTCAGAAGTCGGCATGGGAGAGTAACGTTTATGTTCTCAAAGTCCACGGAAAGAGCTGTGGCTCTTAAGGGGCTGGGGGAGACACAGAGAAAGGGGGGAAAGAGATAGAGAGAGAGAGAGAGAGGAGGGGGGAAAGAGAGAGAGAGGAGAGAGAGAGAGAGAGAAACCAACAGACACAGTGGCAGAGATCTGGGGGAGGCATTGAAGCATTCACAGTGAGCCATGAGAGATTTTTTTCAGCAGCAGACCTCTGAGTTGGCGTGTCCGGCAAGAAGTTAGTCACTCAAGAAGGATGGGACGAAAGTAGCAGGCAGATGATCAGAATAAACAAGATGTCTTGACACAGATTCTTGTGGTTAGATGGTAAACCCTAGAGCAGTGGGCTATTCCCACAGCAGATGCACAGAGACCTGGCATCTTTAAAGTGAGTTTCCATGGTGAGAGGGACATTGATATGGTAACAGGGGAGGTCTGAATAATTTGAAAAAAGTTTCCAGATGACCTTGCTATTCAAGCCAAGAGCCACTGCTACAAGCAGGGTTTTCAGCAGAGAAGTACTATAGCCAAGACTGTGTTTAGAATTGTGATTTTTAAAATACACATTATTTTTAACTTGAAAGGCAGAGTTACAGAGAGAGAGAGAGGGAGACAGAAAGAAATCTTCCATCCACTGGTTCTCTCCAAACAGCTGCAGTAGCCAGAGCTGAACCTGTCTGAAGCTTGGAGCCAGGAGCTTCTTCCCGATCTCCCACTTAAGTTCAGGGCCCCAAGGACTTGAGCCATCTGCTGTTTTCTCAGGACATCAGCAGGGAGCTCAATCCAAAGTGGAAGAATTGTTACTAAAACTGGCATCCATCTGGGATGCTGGTGCTGCAGACACAGTGCTGGCCCCTAGGATTGTGTTTTAACAGCTATAAGAACACCTGTGAGATGACTATTTTGACATCAGAGAGTTGATATTTATCTAAACTGAAGGAGGGAAGCTATTGAATGAATTTTAAATACATGAATTGAGCAGGACCATGGACTTGATGGAAAGTTGAGGTGGGGAAAGTTTAGGGTGTCTCCAAGTTTCCAGCCTGAAGTGCTGATGGCATTCACTGAGAGAGCTGACTGACAAGCAGCCTGTTCTAATTTCACAACTTCATTTGGCATGTTCTTTTGGGTGAGTCATTCTATGTAAAACCACTCAACATCTTCAAAAGGAACCAATGAAGCCATAACATGGCACAAGACTGCTTCAGCAGGAATGAACTGCAGTCTTTTTTATGTATCAAATCTGTTCCCATGGACCCGGTGCCATGGCGCAAGTGGTTAAAGGTCCTCACCTTGCATGCCTGGGATCCCATATGGACGCCGGTTCTAATCCTGGCAGCCCCGCTTCCCTTCCAGCTCCCTGCCTGTGGCCTGGGAAAGCAGTCGAGGACGGCCCAAAGCTTTGGGACCCTGCACCCGCGTGGGAGACCCGGAAGAGGCTCCTGGCTTCGGATCGGCATAGTACTGGCCATTGCGCTCACTTGGGGAGTGAATCATCGGACGGAAGATCTTCTTCTCTGTCTCTCCTCTCTGTATATCCGCCTTTCCAATGAAATAATAATAATAAAAAAAAATAAATCTTTAAAAAAAAAAAAGAACATAGGAGTTAACACTTTAAAAAAAAAAATCTGTTCCCATGGTTACCATGCATTGCTTCCCCCTTTTCATACACAATCCCAACCTGACATTGTCAAAGCAAGTTCTATACCATGAAATGCTCTGGGATCTTTTTTTTTTTTTTTTTTTAAGAAAGATTTACTTATTTTTAATTGGAAGGCAGATTTACAGATAAAGAGGGAGAGACACATACATAGATCTTGTATTCTTTGGTTCACTCCCCAAATGCCCACAATGGCCAAAGCTGAGCCAATCCATGAGTCAGGAGCTTCTTCTGGGTCTCCCATGTGAGTAGGAGCCCAGCGCCTGAAGCCATCCTGCACTGCTTCACAGGCCGCTACGAGGGAGCTGGCTTGAAAGCCGAGCAGCCAGGACAAGAACCAGGGTCCACACAGAATGCTGGTGCTGCATGTTTGGGGATTTTAATCCATGTTATCATGACAAACATTTTAATATTCACATAGTGGAAGGTATCTTTTTTACTTTCAAAACTTCTAGCTTTAGTTTTCATTTAACAGCTGCACATAGTTTTGGAGTAGAATGTGATATCTCCATATATGGAAGATTTCTGTGTCTCCACGTGTGTGTGTCTCACTCTGTCACTCTGCTTTTCAAATACAGAAAATGTTTTTTTTTTTAGCATTTATAATTAGTATTTAACAGATTAGATATAATTCCAGCACACTGACATTCCTCTCTTCCCCCTTCCTCTCTCTGTCCCATTCTCCCTCTCTCTTCCCCTCCTTTTTTTTCACTTTTGAAATCACATAAATTTACACCACAATAAAAGGCTTTTAATACTTCACTGGAGATGTTTTTTTAAAAGATGTCTTTTAAAATTTGTTAAACAGTTAAATTTTCAATTCAAATCACTGTTACTACTTTGATAGATTTCTTTAGAAGCTATGTCATTTACAAATGGTGAATGGTTTGGTAACATAAATACTTAAATTCAAACAATTCTGGGAATCTATAATTTTTAATCAGCTGGGTAGCTATTTTTATTTATTTTATTGATTTCCTTAGAATGATGACTTCAAGTCAGTCAAAAGAAATCATCCTTACGGATGTCACGACTCTGTAGTGATGACTTTACATGTCCAAGGCCTTTTATACTTCAGGTCATAAATTTAAATGAAAAGACTCAAGTTGTGGTGTGCTTTATTAGAATACCATAAAGGACATGGGTCACAGCTACATTATATAGTTCACTTGGTGGGAAGGGCACCAAAAATGAATCATATCTCCCTTAAAACTGTGCTTTTTTCTTCTTTGGCTTGAATTAAGGACTTCATTTTCTTAGATGTTGGTTTCAGCTTAAAAAAGAAATTAAAGAAGACATCTCAGCAGCTAGCAAAGAGGCTGGTTCTTCCTCAGTGGCTTTCACAAAGACTAAGAAAGCTTTTCACAGTTGTTGGAGTCAATCACTCATTCACTCACTGATTTTATGGCAAGCTTCACTGTTTGGGAGAGAGGAATCTACCTTGAGGTAAATTAAATATTACATAAAAGAATATTAAAGTAAATAAGAGAAGATAAATCCACAATGGTAGAGTAGGAGGTGAAGAACAGGATTCAGAAAAAAGCATGTTTTTGAAACTACGCATTTTAAAGCGAAAAGTTTCAGGACATGTTGCCAAAAAGTCAGTCATGGATAAAAATCTCAGAAAAATAAGGTGTTGCTACTGAGCCAGAAGTAATCATTGCCAAGGCTCTTAAGGTTATCAATCTTTCCACAAGGACAGAATTGAATCTTGATGAGGGCTCCACCTTTTGAGAAGAATTGTAAGAACACAAATAGTAATGAAAAATGAAATAGAATTAAATGATATAGGGCCCGGCGGTGTGGCCTAGCTGCTAAAAGTCCTTGCCCTGAATGCACCAGTGTAGGACATTGTGTCCCTGGGAGGCCAGCAGCACAGGATTGCAGTTCATTGGGCAGTATTTGCATGAAAACAACCAAATGGCTACCTTTTGTATACCTGTTGGGAGATAGTTCCTACGGGTCGAGTAAACAGCATGTAAATGAGAACACCTAGTGCGAGATACAAGACAAAAGGAATTCCAATCTAGAGTGCGGGAAAACAGTTGATGGTTTTGTTTATGAGCTCGATACTTCCTCCCCTACCCCATTCGGACTTTCAGAGTATGAAGTCCAATGCCCCTAATAAACTTTGGCTTTTGACCATCAGTCAGAACCCACGCATGTTATTATCGGCTCCGTGCACCAAGTCCATCGCTGCAGGACAGCGACACACCGGGATCCCATATCAGTGCCGATTCTAATCCTTAATCCCGGCAGCCCCGCTTCCCATCCAGCTTCCCGCTTGTGGCCCGGGAAAGCAGTTGAGGATGGCCCAAAGTTTTGGGATCCTGCACCCTTGTGGGATACCCGGAGGAGGTTCCTGGATCCTGGCTTCGAATGGGCATAGCATCGGCCGTTGCGCTCACTTGGGGAGTGAATCATCGGACGGAAGATCTTCCTCTCTGCCTGTCCTCCTCTCTGTATATTTGACTTTCCAATAAATAAATAAATCTTTAAAAAAAAAAAGAATTAAATGATATAATGTAGGGTATAGTTACCTGTGAACTCTAAAACTCACAGGTAAGATATTATTAAGTACATTTAAAAAATTAGTCTTAATGATTTATTTATTTTTAAAGATTTACTTTTTTTTTTCTATTGGAAAGTTAGATTTATAGATAGAAGCAAAGACAGAGAAAAAGATCTTCCATCCACTGGTTCACTCCCCAAATATCCCCAATGGCCGGAGCTGAGCTGATCCGAAGCCAGGAGGCAGGAGTTTCTTCCAGGTCTCCCACATGAGTGCAGGGTCCCAAGGCTTGAGCTGTCCTTGACTGCTTTCCCAGGCCACAAGCAGGGAGCTGGATGGGAAGTAGAGCAGCCAGAATACCAACCAGCAGCCATATGGGTTCCTTGTGTATGCGAAGTGAGGACTTATGCCACTAGACTACTGCACCAGGCCCATCAAGTACATAGGATAAAAAGAAATTTTTAAAAAAGGAAAGAAGGAAAAGAAAGGAAGTAAGGAATGAGGGAGGGAAGGAAGGAAGGAAGGAAGGAAGGAAAGAAGGAAGAGAGAGAGAGAAAGAAAGAGAGGAAGAAAGAAAGAAAGAAAGAGAAGCAAAGAAAGAAAGAAAAGAAAGAAAAACTGAACAGCTCCAAATTGTTGCTGACCAGTTGTCCTCAGTACAATAGAATTTCTGTGTATACTTGTGTTGTGTTCAAGACCCAGGAGCTGAGTATACAGAAAGGAACAAGACGTTCTTCTTCCCCTATAGCTTACAATCAATCCATAGACAGACAAACAGACACACCATAGACACCTGGAGCAGGGAAATAAATACCAAAGGCTCAGGAAGAAGCACATTAACACAACCTACTGGCGGGAGAACTGATTACCGGTTAGAGAACTCCAAGATGGCTTCAGAAAAAACACTGGGCTCCACTAAGGCCTGAAGGATAAGCAGAGCTTATGTAAGCCAAGAGGAAGAGGGCAGGCAGTGTAGACAGGAGGCACAGTGGGAACAGAGGCTTGAGATTGCCAATGGTTTTGGGGGGAGGTTACACAGGGAAAAGAGCAAGGTAAGAAACAAGGTGGAAGGGAGATTGTGTTGTCAGACAAAATGGCACTCAGCCAATATTCAGTCTGCATTCAGAGGAGCTTTGAGAATGTCCATATTCAAGCCCATCCTGATCAGCCAGTGGGCGAGCCATCCGGATTATTAAATACTGACACCCCTTAGGGTAAAGCTGTGTAGGCACTGAGGCCAAAGCAATCTCAAGACATGAGATGCCAAGTTAAGGAGTTCAGATCTTATCTCATCCGCATTAAGGAGCCAGTTACAGGTTTTTAAACAGATGACTAAACTGCCAAAAGTAGCTGTAATGAGACTCATTGAGCAGTGGATGTAGCATGGATGAGAGAGAAAAGGAGCAGAGGGTGAAAAAAATTAATTAGGGGTATGTTATTAAAGCTCAGGGTGAAGCAGTGGTGACAAGAGAAATGGAAAATAAGCCACCATGTCCACAAATGTCCAAGAATCACCCTGCAAAGGGCCAGGTATCGTAGATTGTGGCCCATGCCTAGCACAGCACCTGGCACTGAGGGAAAGCTCTGCATGTAGCCCTCAGCAATAAGAAACCATGCAATCAGTGTCAGGTGCACCGAAGTCAAACAAAGACCTAGGTATTTCGATGGAAAGCAGGATACTGAAGAGCTGACACACTGGTAAAGATCTCTCCTGCCACCTGCTCAATTTCTAGATGTGGAAAATAGGAGGCAGAGCTGTTAGGACCTGACTGCACCGTGGCTGAATCAGTCTCCGATGGCTTCTTATTTGGTTAGTCCAATAAATCCCTCAATGTCACTCATCTTTTCTGTTTAACAAACCCTTGGTATTTTGTGATTGACTCTGATAGCCTCTATGTGACATGCATAACTTCTATAACATAAGTGTAGAGAAGGAGCAGGAATTGATTAAGAAGAGAAAGAAAGAAAACTGTTTTTGCAAATTGGTCTTCAGGACTTTCTCCCAAAACTCTGAAAAGATAGGGTTGTTACTGGGGGGCTGGGGGAGGGGGAGCGAGCAATTGCCTACCACAGGCTTTTTTTTTTTTAACTTTTCAATCTCTTATTATTTTCTTTCTCTCTCTCTTTCTTTCTCTCTCTCTTTCCCTTTCTTTCTTTCTTTCTTTCTTCCTTCCTTCCTTCCTTCCTTCCTTCCTCCCTCCCTCCCTCCCTCCCTCCCTTCTTTCTTTCTTTCTTTCTTTCTTTCTTTCTTTCTTTCTTTCTTTCTTTCTTTCTTTCTTTCTTTCTTTCTTTCTTTCTTTCTTTCTTTCTTTCTTTCTTTTCTAAAGGGGAGCAAGGCCTTCACTCTCCAGAGCAACATTTTTCAAGCCATGCTTCAGCATCTCTAAACATCATAATAACAATTTGGAATTCCTGACCAGGAAGAATAATGTATCAGATCGCATGGTTGGTGATAAACAGTATTATAACTTTTATAATTTTTCAAACTTTTCTATCTTTCCTGTGTGTTTGTATGTTGAGATGGGGGCAAAATGTGTTTCTTATTGTGGGTCACAGTCAAAAATATTTCAAAGCCACTGCATAATTCATACTTCTCACAGGTAAATGAAAGCCCTTTCAACTAAAGTACAAGATTCCATTAAAATACAAAATACACAATTCTATTAAAAAGAGGGGGGGAGAAAGGCATTTATTTCTTCAGATCTAGAAAAACTTTACTGTCCAATAGATCTCTCCAACTCACCTCTCAACCTTTTATCTCTTCCTCAGTTTCCTTTGTCATCTCTGCATACAAATGTATATTAGCAAACCTATGAAACAGCACAATTGTCACTTTATGCAAATAATACCCTACATAGAACATTGATCTTTAAAAAAAATTATCTGCTTGAAAAGGCAGATAGATGGAGAAGGAGGGAGGGGAGAAGACACAGACAGAAAAAAGAAATAAAGAGAAATATAGAGTTACTGTCCATTCGCACTCCAAATGCCTGCCCCAGCAGGGGCTGGTCTAGGCCCTAAGTCAGAAGCCACACCCTTGTTAAGTGCCTCTCAGGTGGGTGGGAAGAACCCAAGCGCTTGGGCCAGCATCTGCTACTTTCCAGGTGCATAATGGGAAACCGGAAAGAGAAGGCAAGTCCCAACCCTAGGCACTCAGGTATGGAATGCAGGCATCCCAAGGGTGCCTTGGCCTGTTGTACAAGATGCCCACACCACACGGCATTTACTGAGCTTGTTACCAGTAAATGCTTACCAATTGGTTTTCTGTGGAGAAAAAAATCCTTATTGATGGCATTTGCCATCTTTTGTGGTGTAAATACTGCAACTATAGGTAATTTCAAACTATTGCCACCTGGTATGAAACTGGAAGGCAAGGCCTGATAATACATATTACGTAACAATTCTGAAGAACCTAGGTGTTTTCTGCCTTTTGTGATTTCTGCCTTAATGGCTTGGCTGGGGGCTGTGTGAACTCCAGGCCTGACAGTCTATGTGACACCTGGCAGGACACCTGGCAGGTCATGTAGGAAGACTGCTCCTCAGGAAGGAAGTACCTGGTATTTGATAAGACCCACTACCCTATAGCTCATCAATTTGTACTTTATGAAAGGTGCTTGCTTCAAACCCACCAATAGAAGCCTGCTAAATCATGACTGTATAATTAATAGCTTGAAATGTATAAGAACGCCGGGCTGTTCATGGGGGGTGGGGGGGTAGGGGGGGTAGGGAGGTCTCTCCTCTTCTGCCCTCCCTGCTGTTCCTGCAGCAGCCTCAGCTGCAGCGGCCCCTCCCGCTCCAGCCCTGCTGGGCTGAGGGGGTGGGTGGCTGGGAGACCTAGGTTAACCTAAATAAACCACCTTTATGCCTTAGCACCGACTTTAGACTTGATGATTTTCTGGGGATATCAAAACCTGGCACAATAATTCCACCACATACAGTAGACACAACCTCAAGTGCCAAGATAATAATAATATATATAGATATGCATATCTCTCTATATAAGGAAGTGATGAATTTTGAATATTTTCCTTCTGAAAGAGAGCTTATTTAACTATGTAATTATTTGCTTGATTTTTAATAATGGCCCACAAGCTTTTGATCCAGGCTACCACTGTCCCAGTTCAAGCCCTGATCTGTCTACCACCTGCTGAACCACTCAACCCAGATCTCTTCCATAAGAAACCACAAACCTGACGTGCTGAAATCTAAACACATTCTCCCCTGCGAATCTCCTAGTACTCTCTTTCCCTCTTGACTTTTTTGTTTCTACTCTGGTACTACCAATATCCATCCAATCAGCTGCTATAATCAGCCCCTTTCTTTTCATCCCACTTCCGGTTATCACCCTAGTTTAGTCGTGTTATTGGCTCCTTCCCCTTCAGTCTTTCACTGGGATCTAACAAAGGCATTTCTGATAAGAAAGCTCTTCCAATCAACATACACATTAATTTAGCCTTTAAGACTCTCCTTGTTCCAGGCAATCCGGACTGTTCTTGTTTCCAGTGCTTGGACCATGCCTTGAGGCTCCTGACTGTGTTTCTCTGGCTCACGCTTTTCCTCTTTGAAATGTCCTTCCTTCCTCACCAATCCATACCCTGTACCCTCCCGACAATGAATATCCTAAGTGGAATGCTGGGTTCCAGCTCCTTCACTTTGAACCTACTTTCGTGCTAAGAGGCAGCAAGTAGTGGCTCCAGTACTTGAGCTCTTGCACCTGGTCGTCATAGGAATACATGTCATGAGAACCTAGAGAGTGAAAACAAACAATGTCAAGTCAATGTATCATCTAAAGTTAGAAACGCCTTTGGTCACTGTTTCTCCTGGGTGCTCTAGAAATGTGTACGTTTAAGTAATACTTAAACCCCACTGTTCCCACTAAGAGCCCGGGAGCCACTCAAGGGAATCTCAAGCCTATGGCTTTGAAACACACATGCTTCAGCTGTTCTTTGTTAACTGAAATGATGCAGAATTATATATACTTCAGTCCTTTGGTGCTTGCTGCAATTATTTTCCTCTTAATACGTTGAGCCAAAGGAGTTTTGTTGTGGTGTGTGACAGATCACTGCAAACAAATCTAGGATGTACTAGGGAGTCTTTATTAACCAAGCCTGGTGATGGCAGTGCCTGCTAGAAATTAGCAAATGACAAGTCCATGTGGCAATTTAGTCATTACTGTGATGTATGTTCCAGCTTCTCCAGCAATGTGATGTGCTGAGACGTGCAGTGAACAACCTGGACACATTTACAAAGCTGCAAACATTCATCTTTTCCTGGCTTCTCTGCCTACCTTCCACCACTGCTAGGCCTCACCTCTCCTGAAACTCTTGGAACAACACAAATGAGAAATACAAAGTATCTTAGCATTTGCATCTTCACTGACCCAAGCAGTGAGCAGAGGGTGAGGAATCCAGGCATACAACGGCCATGTTCAGGGGCTACCTGTCCTCGGGGGTCTGTCCACAGGGAGCCTGAGAGCAAGCAGCTACTGGAGAGGCCAAGAATCTGACTGCGAGAGTGTATGAAGTACACAACTGAGCTCCTCCCTTATCTTGGGCCTTTGTAGGGACCTGTAAGGGGTGTGGTCACATCACAAAGCAATAGCCCCCCCTCTCCGGTTCCAGGTGATGATGGTGAGCATCATCTGACTCACCAGTGGACAGAAAGGATTCGGGGGGTTGGGGAGGCATGGTGTCCAAGTCATGACCCTGAACTTGCTGCCTAAGACCACTACAGTTGCAGAGCTGGGGAAAGATAGACTGAACCCTGATCTGTTGTGACCCTGTGTAATTCTCATTCACCTTCAGGATGCTGATCACAGATATTAAGGATCCTCCCGGGCCCCAGACTTCTCTGCAGCCAGAAACAAGTTGAAATGATGCCTTTTATACATCGTTCTTCCTTCAGCACTTCCACAATCCAAGTGCTGGTCTTCTGGAGTGGGATGATTCACAAGACATTGGGTGATTCTCTCTCTTTCCAGTTTCAGCAATGAGGCTGGTGTTTCATAGTTTAAAGAATAATAGCATACGTTGTTACAGCACTCTGGCCACTGGCACCATCTTTTCCATGGAAGAAAATGATTTGGGGTTCTCGACAGCCTCAATCCTTACACTAGCAGAGGTGAAAAAGAAAGGGGAAGGGGGACTGAGAGACACCTGGCACAAGCAAAACATACTCAGCCACTAATCCCAGTATTGAAGACATCAACCAGTGGTCTGGACACCTTTTCCATGAATACGCTAGGGTTACTTGACATCCTCACCCTTGACAAGAGTTCCTGGCTACAACTCTTCTACTCTGGCTCCTTGCTAACGTGCCCCTTGAGCAGCTGCAAGCAATGGCTCCAATGGTACCTGTGTTCCAGTCACCTGCATGGGAAGCCCAGATTCAGTCACAGGCTGCAGGCTTCAGCCTGGCCCAGCCCTGGCTACTGTGGGCACGTGGGAATGAGGCAGCAGACGGAAGATCTCTCAGTATGACTCTCTTTCAGAATAAGAGATGGAAAGACAGAGAAGGACAGAGAGATTTGAAAAAAAAAATATTTCTGATTTCTGGGCCCTACCTCAGACCTACAGAATCCCAGCCTTGATGGGGACAGCCAGGGACCATGCGTTGTTCTGTTGGCAGCTAAGGCCCACAAGCCATGTACTGTCCTCAACTTATAAAAAGTCCTTACATTTAAAAAGGTAATTGGGAGAAAGGAGAGAAAAGAGAAAGAAAAAGGCAAGCAACAATATGCAAATGTAGTCTGAAGTCTGCACTCTGATGGGTAATCCAAATCACAACTCATCAACATGCAGTCAAGACAGGAGGAGCCGAGAGCGCATGCCCACCAGAGGCGAAGGAGCCAAGAGCGCATGTGGACCAGAGGCGGAGGAGCCGAGAGTGTCCGTGGACTAGAGGCTACTCCCAAGCCAAGAACACCTGGTGTCTTGAAGCAACCAAGTCCCAGTGCTACCTCTCCTTCATGTCTCCCTCCAGTTGTACGAAAGAAGACCCCCCTTAATCCCAAGGCTAGCTCCTTCCCTCTCCTCTTGTTCATTGGCTTGTTGCTCTTTCCTTTTGAATCTCTTTCATTAACACTGAAAACCAACCCTAGAGACTCTTAATTCCACCCAAGATAGTGATAAACAAAAGCTTGCATACCCTGGCCTTTGTGACAAGAGCTCTGTCACCCTGGTTTATTGGGATATAAAAGTCTGTATGTTCTTAGACAAAGTGCGTCATCCTCAAAGCTTAGATGGCTGCAGTGCAGTTTAATAAAATCATTTCTCCGTTAGAAAAAAAAAATAAAGTGATGAAATGTGCAAAACTGTCACCTAAAAATGTACTTGTAATAAAGTTAAGTAGCATTTTATTATTTTTTTTAAGATTTCATTTTTATTGGAAAGGCAGATATACAGACAGGAGGAGAGACAGAGGAAGATCCTCTGTCTGATGGTTCACTCCCTAAGTGACCACAACGATCAGAGCTAAGCCAATATGAAGCCAGGAGCCCGGAGCCTCTTCCTGGTCTCCCACACAGGTGCAGGGTCCAAAGGCTTTCGGCTGTCTTTGACTGGTTTCCCAGGCCAAGAGCAGGGAGCTGGATGGGAAGTGGGGTTGCAGGGACCAGAACTGTCGCGCATATGGAATCCTGGCATGTTCAAGGTGAGGACTTTAACCGCTAGGCTATATTGCGCAGGGCCTGAGGGAGATGAATTGTGGATAACTTCATAAATGTACATCAGATGGCAGCTATATTACAAAATAGCATAATTCAATGACTGCACTTACTTTCTTTATTGCGATATGCTTGTTCCAAATGTGTTTATTGCCACACACAGAAAGGAAACATGTAAAACCCTATCCCCAAATACCTGGGAAATGAAAACCAAAGCATTATAAGTCCTCAACACAATGCATGGGAAAACAGAGTGCAAGTAGAATAAAGGAAAATTGAATTCAACAGCTTTCCACCCAAGCGGTGAACAACCTCCCTGCATGAGAATCTTGGCACAGAGGGTGTGGCCTCCCGGCCGGCCGAGGAAGCACACGCTCACTGGTGGAAGCAGGCTCGCATTTGGGCATCATTACCGTCAGACTCGCCAGGTCATCCCAAGGTCAGAAGACAAGTCCTGCAGGAGTTCTTTCTAGATATTTGTTCTAGATTCTTTTAAAAAAATTCTTTTTGTTTATTTTTCATGTGGAGAAAGAAGCTCTATAAGAGCATCTGGAAATAAATATTGGCTTTAAAAATACATGAACTTGTAAGTGACTTCTTTGGGGCTTATGAACTGCACTTTGTATTTTGTCCCTCACAAAGAAAGGCACGTTAAAAACCTTACTAGAAACGAACATGTTTCGGATAAAAATCTCAAATATCTAACATTTTTTCAGAAACAGATTTTAAAGCCCTAACATCTTGAAATCTAGCATGCTTTGCCATTGAATAAAATTATGACTCATCTTAGTAAGAACATGCGTTTTTGGTAAGAAAGCGGCTTTCTGAGCTAAGTTTGAACTGTGGAGCTCAGGGGACACTCACAAATGCAGTCAGCAGAAGTCTTCAAACTCCTGAAAGATTAAAGGAAAAATAAATTAGTGTGCACAGAGAATGAAAAAAAAAAATCCCCAATGGTACTAATCTATATGCGGAAGTAAAACTAAAACTCCCCTGAAATCCCCCAAACACCAATCCTTATAAACGCAGCACGTGTGTGCAGCCTGGCCTTCTTCAGCACTCCCTTAGTTCAACGAACAGGAAAGCCTGTGCTGACTTTCAGCTGCTCAAGAGTTCTCACATCTCCTCAAGCACGGACCCCCGACCTCTGTCCTCACACACAGAGCGCTTTCCGAACCACGCATGCAAACGCGGGGTTTCCTGAGCGCTGCCGCGGGCGGGCTGCTGGGGACCCCGTGCGTTCCTTCGCAGGTGCGTACCCCAGAGCGCGCGCGGCGCGGGGGCGCAGGTGTGTGGTGGGCGCCCGGGATGGGTGGGGCCGGGCGTGTGCCTGGACGGGGGGTGGGGAGTTGTGATAGGATGACCGTGACGTTCGGGCTGCAGGATCCTGGAGGAGGGGAGTCTTTCCAAAGCTCCGCGCACAGGGGTAGCAGCAGCCTGCCAAGTGTCCTTTGTCACTTGCAAGTTAAACGACTTATTCTGTATGAAAAAAAAAAAAAAAAAAGGACCCTGGCCAAACACTCTCACAAAACACTTGTTGCCAATCCACTACTCCTCTAGCCCCCGTCAAGCCTAGCACCTCTGAACTCTACCTCAAATCCAATCCCAATTGCAAATGCGGGAATAGCCCCGACCCCGGGTCACCCCCGCGAAGGTAGCTCCAGAGCGCCGCCAGCTCGGGCTCCGGGGCGCTGGAGCACTCCCTGCAGGGGACCACCTCCTTGGCGTCCGCCCGCGGAGGAAGGGAGGCGACGTCCGCGGGACTCGGCGCGGGCCCGGGAGCGGGTTTTGTGCAGCCAGAGGCGCCTCGGCCGCGGCCCCGGGGCGCCCCTCCCCGGCCCGGGCTCTCCGCCCGCGCGCCGCCCGAGGCCTCCCCGCGCGCCAGGCACAGCGCGGCGGCGCGAGCGGCGAAGGGGAGCGGCGGCACGGCCGGCCCCGTGGCCCCGCGGGCTGCAGCCTGGGCGACCGCGGAGGCGGCGGGCAGGGCGCGTGCGCACTGCAGGGGCGCCAGATTTGGCGGGAGGGGGAGTGTCCAAAGCCCTTTGTTTGATGGCATCTCTGTTTACAGAGTTTACACTTTAATATCAACCTGTTTCCTCCTCCTCCTTCTCCGCCTCCTCCTCCTCCTCCTCCTCCTCTTTCTCCTGAGAAACTTCGCCCCGGCCGTGCTGAGTGCCGCTGCGCAGCCGGGGAGGGACGCAGGCAAGGCGGCGGGCAGCGGGAGGCGGCAACCCCGTGCGGTCCCCTCGCGTCTCTTCGGAGGAGCCCGGCTCCCGCCGCGCCATGGCCCGGAGACCCCGGCACAGGTAACGGGGAGCCCCCCGAGGGCGACCAAGGGCGGAGGCGCGCGGGGCGCTTGGCGCCCCAGAGCAGGTGGGAATTGCTTCTTGGCTCCTCTGCGGGGTTGTCAGATCCCGCGCCAACGTAGAGCACCTACTTTGGCTTATGAGCCGCTCTAGGGACTAATGAATCGAAGAGGTTGTGCGGGAAATGGATCAGGACTTTGGGAAGAAAGCACGCGCCACAGTTCCTAGTGCAAGTTGCACGGGGATACGTTTCTCTGGGGGTGGGGGGGGGAGCGGGGATGGGAAAGTAACGAGGTTCCAGCCGGGTGTAGAGCGGTGCCAACCAGCCAGCCCTGGGGAGCCCAGTGGGTGCCCGGCTGGATGCCACGGGTATGAGCCGGGGGTTACAGCCTAATTGCTGGATGCATTGAGATGTATTTGGGGACTTGGAAGTGCAGGGCATATGGCAGATGTGGGAAATGCTGGATCGTTTATAGCTGCAGGTAATTCATTTAAATTTCATTCATTTTTTATGGAGGCCAGGGAAGAGCGTCAGCTGACAAGCGGTTGCAAAGGAGGATTTCGGGCGAGAACTGGGGTCTGTCTGCTCGTTTGCAAACTGTTGAATAATACCTTGGAAGGCTCCAGGCGTTATTCGTGGGGGAGATGTTTATTGCTATGACAAACTCTGCCCGAGCACCCACGCGCCCGCACTGCACATGTCCCCGCGTCGGGCAGAGGAAAACTCAGCACGCTTTGGCCCAGGAGGAAACTATTCTTACGAACTGTCACTTGCTGGCTCCAGTTGCCACCGGCCTCCACTTCCCTGGCTGGACGTGCCAGGGTTCCATAGGAGCCCACTGCTGCTGGGGCTTGCCCCAGGGCAATCGTGGTCACCACGAAACCGACAGCACCCCAAGGCCGCTGCCGCGCAACCGACGCGATGCCAGCGGGCACTTCCCGGGGTTGGCGATCCCTGCGTGGCGCGCACACGTGGACGCGGTCGCCCTGCTCCGGCCACCTGAGGCCCTCGGTACCGAGACTGGGCGGCTCCACGGACTCTATGCGGGTGGGCAGAAATCGGTGGAGGCAAAGCAAACCCACGCCACTCGCTCTTCCTAGCCTCATATTGTTCTTGCTTGCTCACGAGGTGCTGGGAAGTTGCAGCGAGCGTGGGCGTGGGCTCTGCAGGAGCGCCCGGGCCACGCTGGAGGGGTGCAGTGCCCAGGCCTGGCCAGGCACGGTGGGGGTGAGAAATAAGTGACTTTGGGGGCATGGAGATGGGGGGCGGCAGGTGGAGCTATCTCTGGGACTGGGTTTCACCTTTCGCCTTTGGGACTTAGCCAGGCAGCAGCTCCAGCCACCTGCTCGGGCAGGAGGCGGGCGTGGTGGCACTGGATAGGGGCACTGGGAGGAGGCGCCGCGGGGGCCCGGGCTCCTGCCCCAAGGTCCTGGCTGTCCCCCGCGGGGCGGGGCTGCGCTGCAGGTTCCATGCCTCTCCCAGGTAGCCCAGAGGGGAGGCGGCCGGGAGGGGCGGGAGCCTTGAACCTGCCACAGGGGAAGAGAAACCCGGCTGTGGGCTCCGAGCCGTTTCTTGCAGGGCGAGCATCGACTCTGCCGGGATTATTAACCAGGTCAGCGAAATGAGTCTGAACCCCATTTCTAGAATCACGGTGGCGGCCACAAGGCACTTCCTCCCGTCCCCTCCCTCTTCCCAACCCTACTCCCTCCCACCCCCAACACCTCTTTTCTTTTTCGTTTCTTTGCACGGTTTGTTTCCTGGACAGAACGTAGTATTCATAGTTGTAGTCCTGTAACCACACCGGGTCTGGCAGGTGGGGGAGAGGAGTGCCCGCCTGGAGACTCTGAAAGCCCTCTGACTGTTCCCTCGGAGATCTTGTCAGCGCAGATAAGGGAAAAGTTATTTCAGAACCTTAGTAGAAATTAATCATGCTACTGGGGCAACAGAGACCGTGTCAAGCCAGCAACTCGCCTGCGGAGCTCCAAGTGGCCCCCGTGGGCAGCCAGCTGTTGGGGGACTGGGAGCCTGGATTTGCCCTACCGTCCCCCACCCCGGGGGGTGGGGAATGGCTTCAGGCCCGCAGAAGTCACACCCCACGTTCTTCCCCGCCACCTTGGTTTTGCACAGCTCAGCCTCTGTGCTTGGTCGGCCAGAGCCCCCACCCCCACCCCGAAGACGTGTGGAAGCATCATTTCCGAGAGCTGGAAAGTACCTTAGACATAGGACCCCAGCCCTGCTGCATAGGCGAGGAACTGAGGCCGTGAGAGACAGTAGAGGAAGTGATTCGTCCAAGTCACTAGGCAAGGTGGAGGCTGAACTAGAGCCGGCGGGCCCTTGGGCCTTCAGAACCAGGTCCTGAGGGATTCCTGTTTACCCTCCACTGTCCTGGACCGCCCCCTGTGGGCGGCTGCACGTACTGCTTGTGCCTAAGTTGCTAAGCTCAGTTTGGCTTATGGGGTTTCTTCTGATCCAAAGTGAATTTGACTTTAGTCTCTGCCCAGCTCCTGCTTTACAACAATGCGGTGGGATCGCTTTTTGTGTTTGTGTGGTTTATTGTGTTAATGTTAAAGAAAAACTCGTAATTACTATTGGGCACAAGTTGTTCAATGCTTCTTGTTCAAGGCATGAAACAGCAGTAGGCTCCTGTTTCACAGGATTGTCCCTATTATAAAGAAAAAATTATTTCATATTGTAGTTATTGTTTAGTGAGGTATGATAATTTTTTTCTAAGATGGTGCTAGTATTGAAATTTGTTTCGCAATGCAGCCTGGACCATCAGATGTTGCCCGTTAGGCTAGCAGCTATGAAGTCGGAGTTGTGGCTAGGCATTTTGGCTTAACCTGTAGGGCAGCATACATTTGTTAGTTTGGGGACACAAAGCTTCATATAAATATATGTATCCTTTTGAAAAAATAACAAATTACATGATGCTATTACTTTTTTTCAATGCTATCACTTTCTATCATTGCTCTTATTGGTCTCATTCTGATGGAATTGTCAATATTACAAGGAGAATTTTCAGTTAATATTCTAAGATGGTGTAGTTTTTTCCTACCCTAAGAAAAAGTCTAACTAAAGCTAAACTAAGGTGACACCCATCTGCTTAGTGGATGAGTAGTATACACTGAGTGTGGAGTTGCCTCAAAAGTCATCAAAAGTCTTCATTTTAGTCAACGAGGTAAAAGAAAAAGCTCTTCTGGAGACAGTGATGGGTTCTTTTTAAATGCATCGATTTCTTCAGGACGGGGAATCCCTCCGTTTTGAATGAGGCTCGTTTTCAGATATTTTGAACACCATTCAGTCAGAGGCAGAAAAAAAGCAAAAGTGCAAGTGAGGTTCTGACTGTCCGAGGGCCCTCATTGTTCAGCTCGCTACTCTGGAGATGGGGCACTGTAAACAAAAGGCTAGAGATTGGTCAGCCAGGCCCAGAGGTTTGCAAATTGGATATTCGTGTTATTTGCAAGATAGTTTGCTCTCTTTTGGTCTTATCTTGCCTTGTATTAAAAAGCCTTTCTCTTTGATTCTTCCAGTCTTCTCCTCTTTTATTTCGGGATGACTGTAGCTATGTGAGTGGGTGCAATACGTCTCAGATTTTTTTTTTTTCTGTTGCTGGAATGACGGCCCTATTGGAATAACATAATTGAGTTGTTTATGGTGTTGGAAAAATACTATTTAAACGAGGTGGTATGTGCCTAAGATTTTGAGTGTGTACTTATAGAAAGGACACAGGCACTTGTTCCTGTTCTTGTCCTCAGCATTAAGACTTCCTGAAGCCGTCCTTGGTTGGAAGGTTGCCAGATGTGTCACTTGTCACTGGTGGAACAGCGAGAGCAGGTTTAAACATGCAGAGGCATTGGCAAGTGCCAGATCCTTCACTGTATCTGTGGAGACCGACAACAGCAGAAGCAGTTTCTGATGCTAGAGCAACAGAGTGTGGGACACAACACCGTGGGGCGGGTTTTCAGAGTTGTGTCTCTATAACCTTTGCAAAGGTTATTGAGGGGCTCTGGGAGAAGGTCTGTAAGTCAATCACTTATGCCCTCTGGTCTCAGCCCTTTCCTACCCCCTTTCTTATTTCTGCAGCATTTACAGTAGCGACGAGGATGACGAGGAAATTGAAATGTGTGACCATGACTATGATGGGCTGCTTCCCAAGTCTGGAAAACGTCACTTGGGGAAAACTAGGTGGACCAGGGAAGAGGTAACAAATCACCTTATCAAAACATGGGGAGAAGGCGGTGGGTAGCATTGATGGAAAACAAGATTTCCGCTAAGTTACAGATGCTCCTTAGCAGGTGCTTTGGGGACCTGTACTAGCTTCCTGTGAAGCAGGACCCTCCCACCACTCCTCCAGTCGCCCTCTGGATTGTCCATTCTCACTCTTGGTAGTCTTTCGAATGTCCTCCTCCCACTTCATGTCTCCTCTGTGCTTCTGTCTGCCTGCCTACTTCTCCTTTAGTTCCACTAGTTCTTACTGCTTCTGGTTTACCCCTGAAGATGCCACCTCCTTGGTGAAGCCAGGTTGGATGTCTTTGCCTGTGGTCCCATGCTGTTGGTTACAAGTTGGCTTACCATTGCTGTGACCTGTCTGCCTCTCCTTTACACTGCAAGGGCCAAGTGTCTTTCATCTTCCTGTTCCCTGACGCCAAAATTCCTTGACACAAAGTAGACTATCGATCCATGTTCCCTTATTG
Source organism: Ochotona curzoniae (assembly GCF_017591425.1). Taxonomy (NCBI): domain Eukaryota; kingdom Metazoa; phylum Chordata; class Mammalia; order Lagomorpha; family Ochotonidae; genus Ochotona; species Ochotona curzoniae. The sequence goes on from NW_024467115.1 coordinate 16,333,314, forward strand.
AATTGCGAAGTCCCAAAACAAAGCAAACAAATGAAAAAAGCAAAACATTTGAAAGTTTTCTTGGTATAATGTTTCCATTTAACATTCTTCATGTATTTCGCAGAGCATCCGGTAATGGATGGAGTTGTATCTGCCTCCCAATTTTCTTGCTTAACAAGATTATCTAAAGCTTGATCTTTTGATCGGATAGGATAGGAAACCTAATTATTAACACATGATAAAAGCACTTTTAATGCTATCAAAACATTTGCAACTAGTTGTAGAGGATTTCTCCTTGGGGTAAATATTACTCTTTTTTCTGATACATTACACTTTACTTTGTTGAAATCAGAATGCTTGCAGGCAGGCCAGCAGGATTCCCTGAGAGTCTCATAGGAACAATATATTTGACCTGTTGAGGGGCACTTGAGTGGTCCTGAGGGATCTGGAAATTGTTTCATTAGCCCTGGTGTCCTAATACCTGTGGCATTGTTGGCCCAGGGACTTGCATTGTGTGTGAATGTTATTTTTGTAGAAACATGAGCAGGAAGACACTTGGGCCACTTGTGAACTGGTAGGACTGTGAACAATATGTGGGCTGGAAGAACCAATTGCTCACCAATTTTCAGTGTCTTTTGTGTGCTAATAGCTTTGGCCATACTAGACTTGCAAACACATTTATATAAAACTGAAATATTTTCCAACACTGCATGTACTTTCAAGTCTCATTAAGAAAGAAGACCTTCCATTTTGCTGTGAAGGAGGTTGAGTGCAATGTCAGCGATGTATTTCTTCCTTAAGATGCTCTCTGTTGCCTTAGTTAGATGTCTCCTGAACTGCACTTTTCTTTTACAAAGTATGAATCTTAGCAGTTACCATATATTAAACGATATACATGAAGCATCATGCTAAATATTTTCAATAATGATATCACGTGATTCCCAAGTAGCCATCTTGATATCAGCATTCCCATTTTATAGATTACAGTAGCACATTCCAGAAAGTTAAGACAACCTGCTCAAACTTCCACAGCTAATCAGATGAGATTGGGTGAGTTTAGGGTGGTATAGCCATAGACTTACACAATTAATTAACAACTGAGTTGAAGTGCAAAGTCTGGCCTGATTCTAAATTATTCAGCGCTCTCCGTCATTGTATTACATTCACAATTGCTCTATTTGGACATTCTTGAGAGGCTTTTTTTTTTGGTAGAGTGGATTATTGGGTTGGTTCCTTTATTGACTGTAATGAACAGAGTTATATAGTAAATGACTGATACCCAAGGATTACCTTTAAATGTCTTAGGATGAAAAACTAAAGAAGCTGGTGGAACAGAATGGAACAGATGACTGGAAAGTTATTGCCAATTATCTCCCGGTAAGTTAGTGATCTTTTTTTATCTTTATAAAATTGAAGTGCTTTCAAAGACTTAAATAAAATATTCTAAGAAAGATTCTTAAGGTGTTACACACAGTATAAGAAGTTGAGAATGAGATGCACCATTTATAATTTTTTTTATTATGCTGCATGTAATTGGAGTTTTAAAATAGATTATTACAGGGTTTTTGACAACAATTGCATCTTACAGTTTTATTAGGAGAGTTTAGCATTTTGATGGAAGGTGTTTAACACTAATATTGCCCCCATGTTGACTTCTTTTAAATTCCCTACTTTCATCAGTAGCCATACTTTGGGCATCCAGGTTTGAAATTTTAGAGCCCCTTTGACTTATTTCTGTCTTCTGTCCCCCACTCCGGGCAGCTGCTAAGCACCCTGTTCTTCCTTGGCAGGCCGTCCCTTCCCTTCCCTTTCCTCTCAGGGTTATGCCTTGGCTAGGTCTCCACCCTCTCTTGCATCTGGGCTATTCCAAGGGCTTCCTAAGCAGCTTCCTACTTCTGGCATCTCACTTTAACATCCGTTGGAGCACGTGTGGCCAGTGGAGCTTTCTGAAATGCAGAGCAATAGCAGTGGGGACTTTGAAACTCACAAATCAACTTCTTCAGCATGATGCTGGGACCCTTCCTTTGCAGCCCCCCTCTTGAAGCTCCAATTCTCTCTGCTATTTCCTCTGCAGGAGCAGCATGGGCTGCATTCATTTCTGCTTTGCCTCTAGGCTTTTGTTCTTGGCCATCCCACTTTCTAGAATGTTCTCCCTTTGCTTCACCAGTTGTAGTTCTATCCACCCTTTAAAGTCCCCTGTTTTTTTAGCTGTCATGTAAGGAAACAACTTTTCCAAAAGAGATCTCCTGTTTTCACAGTATTATTTTCATTGGTCTCTTCTTGCATGTAAATCAAGTCTAACTTTCAGTTAGGGTTAATGGTATATTTGTCTTTTTCTTCTTACAAGATGCCAAGCTTCTCTCGAGTAGCCTATATCTTTTATTCACCTCTATTCCTTCTACAGTACAAATATTTGTGGTCCTAAATTGGAGAATGTGTCTTAGTTTGAACAGGAGGCAACCAATAGTCGTTTAGAGTGGTGGGTTTCCGTAAAAACCTGGCCATATGGAATCCCTAACAATCCCTCTGGCCAAGTAAGTACTTCCGTGTGCAACAGTCTGAGGTGAAAGTAAAGCAACATGGACAAGCACGTGCGTACTATCGTGTTCCTTGAGATCATGTGGCAGGACTGCCCCTCAGGAAGCAAAGCTACTAGTTCCAGACGCAACGTTGATGCAGTTTATGCGTCTTGTTCTCCAACCTCAACAAAAGGAGGGGTGGCTGGGTCCTCCACACATGCCCTGGAGTGCTCTTTGCCATTCTCATTGTATATCGCCTGTGTGTGAGTCAGAGTACAGCAAAGTCGTCTTCAGGTGCTTGTCACATCCTGTCTTCATGACAGCGCGTCCTTTGTTTGTCTAGAATCGAACAGATGTGCAGTGCCAACACCGATGGCAGAAAGTGCTAAATCCTGAGCTCATCAAGGGCCCTTGGACCAAAGAAGAAGACCAGAGAGTAAGTGTCTTCTTCCTTGGTGTGTGAGCCACCATGAACAATATTCCCATAAACTCTTCCTTGAATATTTTCCAGCTGGAAGCAGCAGGTAAAGTATACAAGAGGAAGTAAGGGGGCTCTGTTTCCTTATTTGCAGTGAATGAAAGCAGATTTTTAGAATTTTTCTAAAGATCTTTTATAAGCGTGAAGAATGATGATCCTTACTCCTTACTCATTACCTAACATTAAAACCTAGGTTATTTTTGTGTGTTTATCTGAAGGTGATAGAGCTTGTACAGAAATACGGTCCGAAACGTTGGTCGGTTATTGCCAAGCACTTAAAAGGGAGAATTGGAAAACAATGTAGGGAGAGGTGGCATAACCACTTGAATCCAGAAGTTAAGAAAACCTCCTGGACAGAAGAGGAAGACAGAATTATTTACCAGGCACACAAGAGACTGGGGAACAGATGGGCAGAAATCGCAAAGCTACTGCCTGGACGGTAATAACATGTCGAAAAATCTATTGATTGGGAAGAATGAGGGAGTGGGTATTGCACATTCCTGTCTTACATGTATGCTGAATCAGTTACATTCTGTTACTGTGTCTCCTTAGATCAACCAGATGCATAACTTTTAGGACTGGAAGAGACCTTAAGATTGTTACCTGTTTCAGGTCTTCTGGGATCTGCCCCACACTCAGCCCTGGGTCAAGTCATTGAGGTTGGCTTAGCCTCAGTGTCCCCTATTTGCACAATGAATAATAATCTAATTAAAATTCAAGTGAAATGAATGTCGGAGTACTTTGTAAACCACGAAGCCACAAGCACATCGTTTGTCTCCTGTCTGGCTTCTACCAGCTGGACACGTGGTCGGCCACCATTTTGGGAACTCAGCTACTGTTTTCCTAAAACCTGTGTTCATTTCATTATACGGTGTGGCTTACTTTTTGTCCCCCTTTTGCGTAGAGAAGTGATATATTTCTGGAATTGTCATACCGATTCCAGGTTTTTAAATAATGTTGTATAGGGTTTTCTTTTTAACGAGCAAGGCAAATGGGAGATAGCCATGGAATCTGTGTCCCCGTTTGTCTACTTAAGCAGCATATAAATGATTTCCCATATGGATGATATTTTCTTGTTTTTTTACTTCAAAGCTTCCATTAAAAATAGTGTAAAAATATCAATGAGATTTCTGTTCTTCAGCTTTTTAATCCAAAAATGAAGATGATTGCAAAGACAGTTTATGTTGTGCTTTCTTGTGATATCTGAGGCATTTTGTCCCCATGGTTCCGTGGACAGCCTAGAAAGTTTGAGAGGTTGGCTAAAGGGAACCTTTTCTCCCTTACGGTCTCAGAGGATATTTGTTGATTCTCCTTAAAAATTAAAGGGGTGATTGAACTTCCTCTTTCTGTGGCATGCATTCCCCCACCCCCATGGAAATAGTAAAAAGGAGGCTAACCAACGGTTTTTTTTTTTTTTAATTGAGAAACTTTTCCTGAGAATGGAAGACTTTAGTAAAAATACTTTGCAGTTTTGAAAATATGTTGGGGGTTGGCGTCTTTCCCTTGGGGATCCCGTTTTCCATTCTCCCCTCTCTCTGATTGTAAAGAACATTTACAGAGGTTTTCATTCGACATTTTTATATCCAGAATTTCTCACGAGTGCGTTGAAAGCCGAAGTGTGAACACTGAGGCAGCGGTGTCGCCCATTCACCAGGCTTTTCCAGGTCCCCATGGTGGGGCGTAGATGCACCGAGGCCGGAGAGGAGTTTGCTAGGATAGCTGGAGCTTTAAACACAAGGTCAGAAGAAACACTCTTAGAAAGCTACACACTTCCCAGATAATGTACGTAACAGATTTCTGTAGATTTTAAACAAGTCAACAAGGAAAGTGTGGGAGGTAGAAAAGAGTAAGACAACGGAGAAGGGAAAAGAACTGTTAGTAGACCCAAAGGAAAGATCTCTGTTAGAAACAGTTTTCTGTCAGTTCACTGTAAGCTGAAGTTAAGGGTTTTTTTTTTTGTTGTTTGTACAAGTTGGATGTGATGTATTTCTGTGCAGAACTGATAACGCTATCAAGAACCACTGGAATTCTACAATGCGTCGGAAGGTCGAACAGGAAGGTTATCTGCAAGAGTCTTCCAAAGCCAGCCAGCCAACAGTGGCCACGAATTTCCAGAAGAGCAGTCACTTGATGGGCTTTGCTCACACTCCACCTTCCGCACAACTCCCTGCAGCGGGCCAGCCCTCGGTGAACAGCGACTATTCCTATTACCACATTTCTGAAGCACAAAACGTAAGCTACTCCCGAGAACTGAATGAGAGCAAGCTGGGTATTTCCGCGCCAGGTGATAATAACACCTGGTGCTTGTACACTTCTCGGGGAGCTTTCATGAATATGATCATGATTGCCCTTCACTTTCACCCTTTGAAGTGAGTGGGAGTAGGTGTTGTTATCCCTGACTGATGTGTCTAGAGAAGGGCAAGGTCACGGGTTTGTCCACGGTTACACAGGGAAGTACCATTGAGTAGAAAGCAAATTGTCCAATTCTGACTTGCTGCCTCCAATCTGACTGGAAGTTAGCTTTGGGGTGTCAAATTGCTTCAAGTTGTACTACAGAAGAAGGGGCAGGGAATAGAGAGACAATTTGGCACGCACTATCTTTGTTCAAACATGAAAAGTAAACTTAATATTCTACTTAAAGGAGAGATGATTTGGACGCTGAAATTCAGTGGCTAGCTCCAAGTTCATTTCCAGCTTTGACCTGGCAGAAATGTCTTCATTGATTCATTCAGTTGTTCACTTTCTTACTCTGAGTTGGGAACAGAACTCTGTGCTGTTGATGCTCTGCGCGAATTCTCAGTGCTTTCTTCTCTCGTTTCTAGATAGTCCTATTTAGAGAAAAACAATTCATAATGAGAAGAAAAGCCAAATAAAGGAAAAAGTATCCAGCAATGTTAATCTTAGAATTAGCAGTATGAATGATGAACCTTATCCAAGAACACAGATCAGATGAAAATCCTATGCAAAATGTATTCATAAACAGTTTTTACTCCTCTGTACCCGTTTCAAGCATTTGACTACAAGCTTTCCAGAAATGTCTCAGGTGAATTAATTCTCAGAAGAAGTTCCATGCTTCTTATTAAACCGCAGTTATTCCAAGTAACAAACTTTATTTACGAACTTCCAGTGCCATCAGTTTTTTCCAGTGCAACTTGTTGCATACATTCTCGACCGTGTTTTACAGTGTTGTGGTGTATTATTCTCCAATCAAGGGATCCTTTCTCCAGGGTTGCTGAGCATTGTGAATGTCCAGCATGACTTTGCTGTAACTGTGTAGCTGTTTATAAAGACCTGGCAAAGTTTTTTTTTTTCTTAATTGTTACATGAATTTTTCAAAGTCCTTTTTCCCCCCAGTCCCAGAATACCCCCATTCGCCCCTCCCTGCCTTGCCCTACCCCTGGAAGCACATGCAAGCAGGAATGACCCACCCTGTGTTCCGCCTGTTCTTTCTAGGTGCCCAGTCCTGTTCCGTATCCTGTAGCGTTACATGTAAATATAGTCAATGTCCCCCAGCCAGCCGCTGCAGCCATTCAGGTAAGAGCATCTCCCAGAGAAACTCAGAAGTCCCTCAGGGCTTCACTCTTCAAAGATATCTGCTTCCTTCTGCCTGTACACTTGCACTTGCTCAACTGCAATAGAGAAAAGCTGTGAGGGTGTGCCTCTGACTAATGGTTGGGCTGCCCATTGGAATGCATGCATCCTACGTCATAGTGCTTGGGTTTGATACCCAGCCCATGGACAGGTTCTGGCTTCTGGCCGGTGTGGAACGTGGGAAGCTACAGTGATAATTCAACTCATTGAGTTTCTGCCAACATTGAAAGTGCATCACTGGGCTCCCAGCTCTCAGTACAGGCCCAGCCCAGTCCCAGTTGTTGTAGGTGTCAGGAGAGTGGAGCAGCAGTTAGGATTGTGCGCTCTATGTGTGTGTGTGTGTGTGTGTCCGTCCCCCAAGATATACATTTTAAAAAAGAAGGAAGGAAAATGGAGTAGTGGAGAAGAAGGCAGAGTTCTGGCCAGCAAACTACCAGACTTAGCTTCTAGAATGAGTTTACTTGAAAGTTTCTGATTCTTTGATAGCGTAACTTCAACAACTCAAAGTCAGTATCTAGTCCACCCTCATATTTCCTGTCTCTTCCCGAAGTCTGAAATAAGGAAGCATTAAGATGTCTTAGTGATGGAACATGCTTGGCATTGGATTCACACTGAGGGCCATGGGTGCTTGGTGACAACTGACCATACAATCAGACTTTTGTCCTTTTCCCCTCAACCTGTACTTTCAGAGACACTATAACGATGAAGACCCCGAGAAAGAGAAGCGAATAAAGGAATTGGAGTTGCTCCTCATGTCAACTGAGAATGAGCTCAAAGGACAGCAGGCGCTACCGGTGAGTGTCACCCTGAGCTCGGAGGGACGGATAGCATCTTCGCACCCCAGTGCTCCTCTGTCTCCTCCTTCTACTCTAGTAAATCCTGTCCTGCCCAAGGTGCTGCCCATTCCTTTCTAGTGTTTACACTGTAGAAGTTGCTGGAACGGGGAGAGGCTCAGCATAGTGGCACGGTGGCCACCACCTGCAGTGCTAGCAGTGCCCTTCAGAGCACAGGCCCTCTGATCCAGCCCCCTGCTGATGTACCTGGGAAAGCAATGGGGGAGGATGGCCTGAGAATTTAGGTTTATTTGGCAGAACCAGATGGAGTGCCTGACTCCTGACTTAAGGCCAAGACCAGCCCTGGCCATTGTGACCATTTAAGGAGTGAAGTCAGCAGATGGAAAATCTTTTATTTTCTGCCACCGTCTTTCAAATAAATACATAAATCATTTAAAAAGAAAATATAAGAATAAAATACATTTGGCATTAGAACATATATTGACCAAACTGCAAATAGTACTTTATTTTCCCCCTCTAATTGCAATAGAAACACAATATTCACTTGCGATTGTCATTATCATTAAATTTTTCCAGGCATTTCCAAGGCTAGCAAAGATAAAAGGAATGAAAATCTGCATTCTCAAGAAGTCTCTGTAACTCTGTGGGGGCGGATGCGGTTGTTTTTCTTTATTATTGCCTTAACCTATATTTTTACATATTATCATTTCAGACATGAGTTGATACATGCTCGGCACCTACCTGTAAAAAAGGTGTCTGTAAAATCCTGACAGTCGTGAATTTAGCTTCTCTCTTGTTCGAATGCATGAAAGCTCTGTGAGTGCCTGGCCAAGTTCTGGCATCCTTTCCAACTGCCTGGGAAGCAGCCTGAGAAAGCCCCTCATAGTTTGAAATCTACAGGAGAGAACTAAGGAAAATTGTGGAAAATGGCATTCAAAGATCACGTTTTGTTTTTGTTTTTGGTGCCCTTGATCTCAATTTTTTAAATCCATAGGTACAAAAGGTCTTCCAAATATTCATAGAAAAATACATATTATGGAGAAGCTATGCCTCCATTTTGAAAATGTGGGGGCCTCAAAATGAGCTTATCTTTTAAATTCCATTTTTTCTTTACATTTTAAAAAAAGATTTATTTATTTTCAGTGGAAAGTCAGATGTACAGAGAGGAGGAATGACAGAGAAGATGGTCTTCCATCTGCAAATTCACTCCCCAAGTGGCCACAATGGCTGGGCATGAGTTGATCCGAAGCCAGGAGCCTGGAGCCTCCTCTGGGGATTCCACACGGGTGCAGGGTTCCAAGCCCTTGGGCTGTCCTCGACTGCCTTCCCAGGCCACAAGAAGGGAGCTGGATAAGAATCTGGGCCACTGGGATTAGAACAGGGGCCCGAATGGGATCCTGGCACATGCAAGGCGAAAACTTTAGCCATTAGGCTACTGTGCTGGTCAACCACTTTTTCACTTTGGTGTTTTGCAATTTGTCCTGTTGCATGCTCATGCCCTGTGGAGATTTCTGTTAATGCCCATCTGCTTTCCTAACCTTGTTGATTTGTTAGCACTGTACTGCATCGGTACCACCTGTAGCATCAGGAAGAGTTGTGTACAGATCAAAGCAGCTCTGGAATCCTCAGGCCCTTTGTATTTTAGAATGCAAATAGAGCAAGTCTTCACTCTGAGCCATCATTTCTTGACCTCTTTCGATGACATTGAACAGACATCCAGGCAGGCAGGATGAGAACTGTACTTCATAATATAGTTCCATGATATGAAAATTTCAGCAAAAATGATGACAAGACAGGCATGGAGGTGTGACCTGTGGCACTATTAGAAAGCAGGCTCTTGCCTTGATAAAAAGGAAACATCTTGACAACTGTTTCGGAGGCATAAGTTTTGGATGGTGCAACTCCTTTTATCTTTCCTGCAACAGCATCTGATACCTTGTGCAACATCATTGCTAAGTTCCTTCTCTCTTTCTGCTCCCCATTCTTTCTTATTTCCACACTCCCCTTTCCTCAGACACAGAACCACACGTGCAGCTACGCTGGGTGGCACAGCACCTCCATTGCCGACCACAGCAGACCCCACGGGGACAGTGCACCTGTTTCCTGTTTGGGAGAACACCACTCTACTCCTTCGCTGCCAGTGGATCCCAGCTCCCTACCTGAAGAAAGCGCCTCGCCAGCGAGGTGCATGATCGTCCACCAGGGCACCATTCTGGACAATGTTAAGAACCTCTTAGAATTTGCAGAAACACTCCAGTTCATAGATTCTGTAAGTAGAGCGGTTCAAGCAAGTTACTATTTCTGGAAGGGGAATTAGGGGAAAAAAAAAAAACCTGTTTCTGAGCTCACCACCATTTTCTGTAGCAAATACAAGTATGTTGGCAGCACAGGTGCATGTAAAAGTACAAGGATGATTTTGTCCCAGTGAATCTGTTTTTGTTTGTTTGTTTGTTTTTCAGTGATCAGACTGCATAGGTTACACCAACAAATGGAAGTTTTCCCACTCTTTCTCCACAGAGCCTATATTTAAAACTAGTGAACTCTATGAACATATAAAGGAAAACTTGGGTTGTGGAATAGTGTCTGAGTTACTCTTAACTCTCAATTTTTTTTTTAAAGATTTATTTTTATTATTTTTTCATTGGAAAGGCGGACATACAGAGAGGAGAGACAGAGAGGAAGATCTTCCGTCCGATGATTCACTCCCCAAGTGAGAGCAACGGCTGATACTATGCCGATCCGAAGCCAGGAGCCTCTTGCGGGTCTCCCACGCGGGTGCAGGGTCCCAAAGCTTTGGGCCGTCCTCGACTGCTTTCCCGGGCCACAGGCAGGGAGCTGGAAAGGAAGCGGGGCTGCCGGGATTAGAACCGGCGCCCATATGGGATCCCGGGCGTGCTAGGCGAGGACCTTAACCACTTGCGCCACCACGCCGGGCCCATTAACTCTCAATTTTTAAAAACGTATTTCCTCCTGCTTCTCCAGGATTTTGCTTTGTTTTTGGATTGGACAGTAAGAATTATGTTTTACTCGGCACTTAAGGTCTTTTGGTGTGTTCGAAGTTCACTGTGTGTGTATCCGTTCACTGGCAGTGGTGCTTGACTCCAGAAAACATGACTTTAGCAGACCAGTGTGTGTTTCAACTGAGCGCGACCACGCTCGTATCAGTTCAGCACCTCCCCAGCAGACAATTCATTCCCTTGCTCCCAAGTCAGTGCAAAACGCATTTATTGCATGCCCATTGGACAGTAGATGAATATGGCTAGGATGTGCCCTCCAGAAAAGGGCCCCTGAGTTGAGCACTGGAGAAATGGGAGGTGCCTGAGGCTGGACAACAGGGCCGACCCTAAGGTAACATCATTGACAACCGTCCTGCCAACTTTTCACTCCCACGGCCAACAGGAAGGCATTTTCTTTGCAAGTAGCCTGCTCTCTCAGTGCTGTGTTGCAGGCAATGAGAGCAACCGTCACGCACACACTGTCTCAAAGTTCTGTGCCTCCCACATTGTTTCAGGATTCTTCATCATGGTGTGATCTCAGCCGTTCTGAATTCTTTGAAGAAGCAGCCTTTCCACCTAGCCCACAGCACGCAGGCAAAGTGCTGCAGCCTCAACCGAGAGAGGGGCCTGGCAGTAGACCTGCAGGAGAGAGGGTGAACAGACGCATGTTGAGCCAGGGGCCGCTTGAGCCACCCAAGGCCTCGCCTCCTGCAAGGCCCAGCACAGTCCCACTGGTCATCCTCCGGAAAAAGCGCGGCCAGGCCGGCTCCGGGCCTAGTGGAGATGCTAGCTCCTTGCCGCTTGCTGACATCAGCAGTTCACCTCCCAAGCCTTCCCCTGTCAAAAGCCTCCCCTTCTCCCCCTCGCAGGTAGAGCACAATTTCTGTACAGCTGTTATTGATTTTCAACAAGCTACCTGAACCTTAATAATCTAGAAACTAATCCCTTGGAACAAATGACTAATGCCATTGCCCTCGCTGATTTTAGTCTGTCATGGGATCGAGCCATCACTCAGTCGTTTGGCCTCCCAGAGTTTAGGCTGCATGTGGACTGGCTGATGGTTTTGTCCTCATTCTCTGATTTTGTTTGTTGGTTTGTTTGTTTTACTCTGTGGGTATTTTGGAAGGTAGTCGGTTGCATGGGATGCGCTTTCATTTCCATCACCACTAGACTTTAACATGCTTGTCCCTTGCTCTTCTCTCTTCTGATCCCTTCCTATGACAATTTTAACATATTTTCTGCCTGTTTCTTCATTTATGATGTGATTCACTGACCCAAGAAAGGAAGGAAGGAACCAAACTGTGTTTATATAACACTTACGATGCAATTAGAAAATGTAAAAGTTCCAGTCCATCTTTAAGCAAAAATGTTTAGGAACTGAAGAAAAATCATTTTTTTTAATTTTAATTTTTTTCAACTTGGATTTTAAAAAAAAAATTGTGCTGTAGTTTTCTAGAATAGTTTTTACCACTCAATATTCTTGTTTCATGGAGTTTTTTTTTTTTTTTCTGTAAAGGCATGGGAATTATAACTCTCCACGTACACCTGCTACTAAAATAAATGAGCTTAACAGATCATTTTAATCTGGCAAGCATTTTTCCCTACCCTATCAACTGCCTTTGAGAATAGCTTTACATGGATATAGGTGATGCCCTCACCAAAATAAACGAATTTTGTTTTTTGCCTATGTTTTTTAAACGTGTTCTGCAAGTATTTGTTCAGTGTTCTGAATCCGTAGGTGTGTGCGTTTGGGAAATAAGGCATCAAACGTAGCTGAACATGGTCTCTTGCCTGGCAAGCCCTGGGGGTTGTAACATGCTGCTGGGCGCAGTGAGAGTCCAGGCTGAGCAAGACATCCGCTGGGCTTTCCTCACTCACCTGACTATGGACTTATTTCAGGAAAACCTATTTTTTTTCCTTCCAGAACTTTAGTATTCTGAGCAATATCATTTATTATTCAAGAACTTTGCACATAATATCAGCCTGCTGGAACCATAGTTTTGGTTTAACAGATTATTCAAGAGAGAAACCAGAATGTGAAAGAAGCATAATTTCCAAACAAAACACTTGAAAAATGAATGAAGAGTATATTTTTCATTCTCCTTAGTGGCAGATGGCATTTATTGAAAGTATTTTCTTGGGATTTTGCCAGTTTTTCAGCATTGTTCCTCATTTCCTTACTTGGAAGTCACACTTGACTAAAATAAAACAATATTCTAGCCACTAAATGTTTTTTAACATCTTTATTATATTGTGGGTCAGTAAAACATATTGAATATTTTTCCAGCTGTGACTTTTAAATTGGCCTGACTAAAAGAAATCACTATTTAATATAAGTGTTTTTTCCCCCCCACGTTTAGTTCTTAAACACTTCCAGTAACCATGAAAACCTAGACTTGGAAATGCCTTCTTTAACCTCGACCCCTCTCAGTGGTCACAAGTTGACTGTTACAACACCATTTCCTAGAGAACAGACTGTGAAAACACAAAAGGAGAATACTATGTAAGTCCTTGCTTCAAAAAGCAGATGAATTGTTTGCTTATATGTAATGAACGCAATGCCATTTCTATCTGTCAGATCCATTGCTACATGTATAATGTGACTGATTCACTTGTATATAATTGTGTATGTTTCCAAATTGAAAATGTCTGTCCTGGGCTTGTCACAACTGCCTGGAGGTCAAAAGCGTGGGGCTCACTTGAAGTATGTGTCAGCCCTCACTCTGACTTTTCCTATATACAAAAAGCTGATTTTCCTAGAACTTTTGTATCCTGTTTATCTGCTTGTTCATTAAAGACTTTTCATGTCACTGAAAAAAAGATTTTTCAGTCTCCTTTCCTGTCTCATTCTAAACTTGAGAACCAGGATGAGTATATATATATATATATATATATATATATATATATATATATTTAAATATATATATAGTTTATTGGCAAATGAGTGTTTGAGAGATTGGTCATATATATATATATATATATATATATATATATATTAGGTTTTCTTTTGACATCTCCAGAAATATATGATTAGAAGCCAAGAAGTGGCTCAGCAATCTTTTTTATTTGTTAAAGGCAGCCAATTCAAAGAAATGATAGAGAAAGTCAATGTAACTTCTAAGAAACTTTTGAAAAAAAACCACTCTCGTGTATTTCCCAGTACAAAAAGTAAATCTTCAAAGGTTGGCATATTTTATCATGTGGACCCTGTTTTAACAAAAAGTTAGCATTGATTTGTTGTTAAAAAAAGAAAAAAAAACTGTCCACAGGATTTATGGTCATTATACAAACCTGTGGATGCTACATGACGAACCCTTGAGATGAAAAATGCTTTTATACTCTTTGTTTAGGGGTATGCTATTATGAAATCTTTGTATATATATATATATAATTGTTTAATACATTATATATATATATAATCTGTTTCTGAACAAGTATCTATGATTGATCAACATGCCCAATTCCATATCAATATCAGTGCATATTCAGTGAAAAAATATGAGACTTAATAGGTAGAATAATGAAACAGGGACTTGTCCATTTATTTGAGTGTTTATGTTTTCTTTTTGAAAGTTTTAGAACTCCAGCGATCAAAAGGTCAATCCTGGAAAGCTCCCCAAGAACGCCTACACCATTCAAGCATGCACTTGCAGCTCAAGAAATCAAATATGGTCCCCTGAAGATGCTAGTAAGTGCTCAAGACCAGCTTGGTGTCAGCTGGAGGATTCCAGTGGCTGGGCATTTCCCTCTGATGAACCACCCCCACCCTTCTTTCCTTCAGCCTCAGACACCCTCTCATCTCGTAGAAGACCTGCAAGATGTGATCAAACAGGAGTCTGATGAGTCTGGAATTGTGGCTGAATTTCCAGAAAATGGTCCTCCTCTGCTGAAGAAAATCAAACAAGAGGTAAGCACGAGGCCTTTGGCAGGGACAGGCTGTGTCCTGCAGCTCAGTGTCCCTGGCAGCAGTGCTTGTGTGAAGAACACTTGCCATCCAATGGTTTCACAGGACATTCAGGATAAAGTACAGCCAGATGGGACACACTGGATCTTTACTTTGGAAAGCCCAGTCCCTGTCTGCTTGAACAGAAGACATGTTACAAAGGATTAAGCAATGGGAAGGAAACATCTTTTTACTTTATTTTTTTTTTCATTACTTATGTTAGATAGAAGATAGATCCTTCATTCTGGATACCATAGGGAATTGGAATTACTTTTCAATCAGAGTGTGAAAGCGAATCTAATCTGCAAGGATCACAGCTTTAGTTTATTGGCAGATGAGTGTTTGAGAGATTGGTCAGGAATGTGCACTTGGGAGTCAGTGTTTCTGGGAAGTTCAGGTTTTACAGATAACAAATCACTTCTTGTTTGTTTTCAGGTGGAGTCTCCTACCGATAAGGCAGGAAACTTCTTCTGCTCCAACCACTGGGAAGGGGACAATCTAAATACTCAGCTGTTCCCTCAGGCATCACCTGTGGCAGATGCACCTGTAAGTACAGCCCAAGTCCCAGAGTTACAGAGAGAGAGAGAGAGAGAGAAGCCAAGATAGGAAAATCTTCCACCCACTGATTCAAACCTCCAGTGGCCCTCAGTGGCCATGGCTGGGCAGGGCTGAAACCAGGAACTAGAAGCTCCCATGTGAGTGCAGGGACCCAAGTAATTGGGCCATTTTCAGCTGCATTCCCAGGTACATTAGCAGGGAGCTGGATCAGAAGTGGAGCAACCAGGGCTGGAATGGGCACCCATATGGGATACTGAGGCTGCAGGCAGTGAGTTACGCCACCATGCCACAGTGTCAGCACCAGCACTCACTTGTTAAACCATCTTATTTCTGAAGAGTCTCTCTTACATGGCTCTTACTATAGTAGAATATAGAACTGAGAGTTTAAATACCAAAATTTTCATGGTTTGTTTTCCTATGATTTATGTCTGTGCTGCTTAAAAAAATCTGCATGGGCATTTCTGTGATAATAGGAAGTTAATTTTTGCATTTTCCTTTCATTTATCTGTCTTCTGAAGGAAGTATTTCTTTTCCTATTTAGTTGTCTATTGTTTGGTTTCATGTAGAACCTGGCATTGTTTCAACCAGGGAATTCTAGGGTAAATACCCAGGATTATACCCCATAGTGCATTGCATCACTTCTCATAACTTTTAGAGTTTGTGATGTGTGAATGCTTGCAGACTGTGAGCTAATCAAATTGCTAATATTTGCTCTGTGGGGACCGAGTGTTTAGTCGTGTTGTTAAGGGTTTAGATGAATTAATCCATTTAATCCTAGCAGTAACCCTTGGGTCACTTCATCATTTCCATTATACCAACTGGGCAGCTGAGACACAGGGAGACTTTGGTATTTGTGTGAGATCACACACCTTAGTAAATACCTGTGCTGGGTTGGAACTGAAAATCTGGTTCTGAATTTTGTGCTTTTCACCATTTTACTAAACTGCTGTTAATCTGTATCTCTAGGATAGTTCTGTACCCGTATCTGAGATAAAATATTCTCTTCCTAGTGCCCAGTAAATCGCTTATTTTTAAGTGCAAGTATTTCTGAGTTCATTTAGCAATTGTTTGAATGTCTGTTATTCACATGCTTAGAAGTATGTGAGATGAGAGTTTTCAATTCTGATGATTTTTACCACATTGGGATTAGGGTTAGTTCCTAGTTGAGTTCTCCTTCTCACCCATGGGAAAGAGCATCTCTGGCAGATGCCTGTACTCTTCATGCCAGTGTGTGTCATCTGATAGTGACCTCCTGTCTACGGTGTGAACGTTGTGTTGGTTCTCATGTTATCTAATCACCTTTATTCCACATTGTTCTCCATCTTTTTAGAATATTCTTACAAGTTCCGTTTTAATGACACCAGTATCAGAGGATGAAGACAATGTTCTCAAAGCATTTACAGTACCTAAAAATAGGACCCTGGCCAGTCCCTTACAGGTAATGACAAGTCCAGCATTGGTTTCTTCTTTTTTTTTTTTCCAGCATTGTTTTCTAAAGATCCACTTACTAAAAAGCTGTTATCCTTCTTTCACATTGTATAACTCATGTTAGGAAGTATTCCTAAGAGGCAGAGAAATAGAGACAAAGTTCCCCGTTGTTGGTTCACTCCTCAGTTAACTGGGCTAAGACTGAAGCTGGGAGATGGAACTCGATCTAAATCTGTCATGGAGAGGCAGAAGTCCAAATACGTGAGCCGTCACTGCTGCCCCTTGGTGTCTACATTGGCAGCTTGAGTCAGGATTCACACACACACACTCCAGTGTGACTCATGATATCCTAACCAGTAGGCCCAATCCTGGATTTTTTGCTTAAAATTTTAGATGTAGAGGAATAGTGTCTTTAGGTAACTTTTTGTGATTTAAAATACCCTGTTTATTGCTACTCATGTGAGACATGATGGACATTTTTGAGAACAAGTGCCCAAAGTATGATGTAAGAAAACAATTCTTACTGTGGCAGGACTAAAATATATATGACATGCATATCTCCTTATTTTAAATATTTTTAAAAGCTTACTTTCTGGGTTTCCTGTTGTGATACAGTATATTAAGCTGCTGCTTGTAATCCTGGTTCAAGTCTTGGCTGTTCCACTTCCCATCTAGCTTCCTGCTTAGGCTCCCAGAAAGACAGCCAAGGATGGTCCAAGTACTTCAGACCGTTCCGTAAATATGGGAGACCCAAACAGAGTTCCAGTCTCCCAACTTCCACCTGCTGGCCCAGGCCTGGCTCTTGTAACCATGTGGGGAATGAACCAGCAGGTGTGCATTCTCTTTGTTTCTCTCTCTCTCTCCCTGTTGTCCTGCCTTTCAAACAAATAAGATAATTTTTTTAAGTTTACTTTTTGTTGCAAATTAAAAAAAAAATTTTTTTAATGCCCAGAGATTGCTTAGCTTTGAAATTAGCTAATCAGAGAAAAATTGCAATTTTTTTGGCTATTGGGATAAGTCAGCTCTGAAGGCTGTATGGCTAATCAGTGGCTAACCACCTGCTGACAGGCTTTAATATCAAAAGAAATTTCCCTTGTAACCCTGAAGAGGGTGTGTGTATTGGTGAAATACAAC
This sequence comes from Ochotona curzoniae, assembly GCF_017591425.1. Lineage (NCBI taxonomy): Eukaryota > Metazoa > Chordata > Mammalia > Lagomorpha > Ochotonidae > Ochotona > Ochotona curzoniae. The sequence goes on from NW_024467115.1 coordinate 16,350,734, forward strand.
AAATTCCAAATTAATCCTGAGCCAAATGTAAATAAGAATGCAAATTTTATCCTTCAAGTTATTTAAAGCAGTTCCCAACACTAAATAACCTAAGACCCAGCCACCTGGAGGCCTCCTTCCCCAACCTCTTGACTCTCGTACTATATGAACCATGGAGCAGGTGAATAGCTTGGATTCAGAAATGTGGAATCACATGTGATCATGTTAAAGGAGTCACAATAGAGTGGCACAGTAGTTCAGGCATCGTTTGGGGTGCCTGTTTCTGTTTCAAAGTGCCAGGTCTGCTTCTCATTCCTGCTTCCTGCTGATGCCTGGCAAGCAGCTGATGCTACTCTAGTGTTTGGGTCCCTGGCATCCACATGGGAGATCCAGATTGAAGTCTAGCCTCTGGGCTTCATCCTGGCCCAGCCCTGGCTGTTATGGTATTTAAGGAATGAACTAGGGGAATTAAGATCTCTGTCTGTCTCTCCTCATTTCAGATTAAAAACTAACAATAATGTCTCTCCTCATTTCAGATTAAAAACTAACAATAATAATAAAAATAATAGCGGCACTGTGAGAGGGCAGTAGGCTTTGAAAACTTGCCCATTCCTTTAAGGACTTCCCCTCACTGTCGTATGCCTTCTCATTGCACAATGTGAGAATCTGAAAGCCTCCCTTTTCAGTATGTGAGATACTTAGTGCAAAAGCAGCTGGAAGGGTTTGTTAGTTTACTTGTTAGTTTACTCAGATCCTTCCCCTGTGGCCTCTCGGCTCTCAGCTCAGCTGCTTGAGGCTCAAGTGTGGTAGAGGGAACTGTCAGCACTGCTGGATGATCAGAAGCCTGGACAGCTTCCACGTGAAGACCCACAGGAGCACAAAGGACTGGGACAGGAGGAAGAGAGTGAATTCCACTAAGTATGAGAGTGAAACAGAAGAGAAATTAGAAAGATTGTCCATGCAAGGGGCAGCCATTTCAAATTCTTCCTAGAGTCTGTGGTGGGTGTCACTGCGTAGTGAACTGAGCTAATACACTTAGGACATCCTCATCCCTCGTCACAGTGCTGGTTCCATCTGAACAGCTCCGCTTCAAATCCAGCTCCCTGTTTATGCATCTGGGAGGTAATAGGTAATGGCCCAGCCACGTGGGAGTCCCAGATGGAGCTCAGGTCTCTTGGCTTCAGCCTGGCTCAGCTCCTGCTGTTACAGGCATTTGGAAAGTGAAGCAGCGGGTGGAAAACTCTCTCTCTCTCTCTGTCTGTTTCATTTCACCCCCTGCAAAAGCCCTGTGTGTGTCCAACTCTGCTTTTCAAGTATATGAAAATAAATAAGCATTAAAATTGTTACCCGTGGTTGATCCTGAGTGCAGAAGGGAGGCACTTTCTTTATGTTTATTTCTTTCCCTCATGAATTGCTTGGCCCCTGGTTTCCAGGTCATGGAGTTGGATTGGCATTATGACCACTTTACACTAGCCCATGTCTGACATAGATTGTGGAGCTCAACCTGGGACTCAGCCTGCCTTTATAGCAGTATTGAAAAACTTGGTTCTAATTTTCAAAGAGCAAACATATAAACAAATTTGGGAACAATTATCATTTTATAAGTTGAAAACCAGTTGAATCTATTAGCTTTTGGCCTAACCAAATAGTGTTTAGACAAAACTGTTTACAACTGAACATGGTACTGAACTAAATGCATATTGTATAAAAGTTGGCCAGAATGTCAATATCTATGAAAAACAGCATGTCTAGGATTTTACCACAAGTAGTTTAATGCTTCTCAAGTTTTAAAAAATTATTTGTATGGAACTCTATCAATATATACATCTATTTGATGGAAATATTTGTTCAAAATTTTTAAGTTAAGAGATAGCTCTATTTTATTCATTTGTGTTTTTTTTATTCTACCAATGAGTCATATTTGGCAGTACATTTTAGACAAAGAAATTATTCTTTTTTGGAGGCTCGCCTACCGGCCTTTGTGGTTTTACTTCTAATGTGTAAATTCATGCACACACCTCTGCATAAGTATAGTCAAATTTAGGTTGATATTTTAAAGTTAGAAATACAAGAATCTATGAGTTTAACATTTAACTAAGATAACTTTCCAACATATGTAGAGGTAAACAAAAAAAAATACAGTGTTCTCCTTTAATAATTATTAACATTTTACACTCCCCTTTTTGTGCAAAGTAATGAAATTTCAGACACTATAGCTATATTATTATATACTTTTCAGGTACATCTCAAAAATTGACTTTTTCCAATGTAAGCAAATACTGGATACTCTAATGTCCAGGATACATTTATTTAACTGTTCCCATTCATCTAAAAATGATCATTTTATCATGTGCTTGTTTAGTTACTTGGTTGAGTCTTTTAACCTCCAACCCAGGAGAGTCCATTTGAAATTCTGTGATGATGGAAATCTGCAGAATGACAGCTGCTGGTCAGAAATGACTTTTGAGCACTGTAGCTGGTGATACAGAACACAATATTCAGTTCTTATCTAGGTTGTTTTAATTTTTAAAGATTTATTTATTTGAAAGGCAGAGTTACAGAGAGACCAGGAGAGACAGAGTGACATTTTCCATCCACTTGTTTTACTCCCCAAATGGCCATAATGGTCAGGATTGACCCAGGAACAAAGAGCTTCATCCAGGTCTCCCGTATGGGTGCAGGGACCCAAGCCAGTCTCCACTGCTTTCCCAGGCACATTGGCAAGGAGCTAGATTGGAAGTGGAACAGCTGGGACTCCATACCTCCTACAGGAGGTGACTTAAACCCACAGCAGCATTCCCAAGTTTAACTGAAAAGTTCATTTCCTCTCCTTACTCACTTCTTGGAATTAGCCATTTCCCCCAAGGAGCATTGAATCCTTCTGGTAGGAAAAAAATGTTTGGAAACCAAAGTCAGGATGCCAAGGGTACCCTTATTTCATAGGTTGTTACTGAGATACAGTGAATTTTTTTTTAAAGATTTATTTTTATTATTTTGTTTATTGGAAAGGCGGATATACAGAGAGGAGAGACAGAGAGGAAGATCTTCCGTCCGATGATTCACTCCCTAAGTGAGCGCAACGGCTGATACTATGCCGATCCGATCCGAAGTCAGGAGCCTCTTCTGGGTCTCCCACGCGGGTGCAGGGTCCCAAAGCTTTGGGCGGTCCTCGACTGCTTTCCCGGGCCACAGGCAGGGAGCTGGATGGGAAGCGGGGCTGCTGGGATAGAACCGGCGCCCATATGGGATCCTGGGCGTCGAAGGCGAGGACCTTAACCACTTGCGCCACCGCGCCGGGCCCAATACAGTGAATTTTAACTGAGAATTTTCAATATATATTCAAACCTATAGTCTAGAAATAGCTTAAATTTATGTACCTTTAAGTCATATGCTCAATTATGTCATATTGTATTTTTAAATGATGTATGCTTAATCTTTTTCCCAAAGAAATGTGATCTTAAAATTCCTTTATCTTATTCTTTCTCCACTTCTTTAAACTGTCTTAATTTTAAGTTGTAGACACAACCAAGTTATTCTGGTAAGCAAACCTTTCTGAGACACTTTTTCCATTTACGTCTCTTGTGTGGCCCAAAAGATAGAAGATTCTCGCATTGTAGCATCATCCAGGCACTCGGCCTTTTCCCGGGATGTGGGACCCGGGATGAAGTCTAGAGACTTACAAAGTGATCACAATTAAGGAAATAGTCATAACATTTACCCTAGCCTGTTTCATTGCCGAAAGCACTAGGTTTTTAAAGAAATTAGTTATTTAAACATATTTATTTGGAAGGCGAAGAGACAAAGAGAGGGAATTCCTCCCAGGATCGCTCCCCAGATGCCTGCAGCCACAGGGCTGGCCTGCACCCAGGCCGGCAGCTGGAGACCTGAATCCAGGCCTGTCTCAGCGGTGGCAGCAACTGGGTTACCTGAGCCATCACCTGCCACCTCCCAAGCATTCATAGGAAGCTCGACCAGGTTTGGGATGGGAACCTGGGCACTCATATGGGTAGTGGGCACACTATGTGGTAGCTTAGTCACTGAGGCAAACGCCTGACCCTGGATTCTGCTTGTTCAGAAATCATCAAGAAAGACTGAGCCCAACACACTCACACACTCACACACGCACACACACTCACACACACACTCTCACCCACGCCTACCTCCCTCTGTGAGGGAAAAATCCTTGCCTGCTTTTCTCAGTCTGCTTTTATTTGGCTTTCTAGGGTAAAATAAATACATGATGCTAACAAACATTTCTCACAGTAGACATTTTTTATTGGTAGATCCAAAAACCATACTTTAGTTGTAAGCTTTCTAGAACTTCTCTATTTTTCTCTTAAATTATACTTTCCCTTTACTCCGGTTTAAAACTTGAGTCTAAAAGATGTGTTCATATGCTTCATGCTCACTCACTTTCCTCTTTTTTCTAACCACAGAATGACAGCCTTAAATTTTAATTTCCTGACTTGGCTTGTCATGGTCATGCTTTTTTTTTTTTTTTTTTAAAACAGTGAGCTTAATTTAAGCAAATTTCTCAAGCCATGATTACTTAAACACATTTGCACAGGATCAAAGAAGTGTAAAACGGCCTTTTGGTTTCGTGTGTTTGGGATTGCCCTTATCTTTGTATGATACGTTTATGAAATATTCAGTTTTTCACAAAATAAAGCCCACCCTTTTTGCATGGTAGGAATTGCTGAGCAGTGTAGCAGGCTTGCATGTGGTCAATGGAAGCTGAGTTCCAGGCCAGGTGAATTAAGTTGCTCTTGAGTAAATGAGGGACTGTGGCATAGCCTGTGCTCATCACAGAGGTTGCCAAGATCAGATGGATAGACGATTGCTTTCAGAGCTACACCCAGTCCCAGTCCTTAGAAACCAAAGGCCAAGAGACCTCCCAGGCGTCCCGGGCTCACACGGTGTGGTGTGTTGCTTACTCTAGCATGACATTCCCTGTGCCACTTTCGCAGAACTGTGTCACTGGGTCACCAGCAAACATAGCTGATTCGACTCAGTCCTTGAAATTGGGGGCGTCAGACCCGTGTTTCTCTGCTTCTCTGTACCGTGCATTGGCAGGTGCAGGCCCCTGTGACTGGGCACATGTGCAAAAGCCCTTTCTGCGCATTTCTTAATCTAGCATTTTGATCTTGCTCCCTGAATATCTCCACACTCATTTGGTTCTCCCTCTTGGTCACTTTTTTTTTTCTACTTACCAGGGCAAAATTTAGGTTTGCTGTCAGTAGTATTTTAGTGACCCGCTTTCAAGTGATAGTATATATTCAGCAGGTTTTCGCTGTATAAGTTTTGGGTTGAACTGAGAAACACTAACTGAGAAGGGAGGATCTGTTAAGCTCAGAAATGGAATATCCTGCCCCGGACACTACAAGACATTTTTTCATTTGTTTTGTTTGGTGACGCTTAGAATAAACACTCAGAGATAGAATCTTCCTGGGAGTGGAAAGGAGGGAGCAAAGAGAGAATTGCTTTAGAATAATTTGACACCTGTCTTCATCTTAATAGTCTGGAACTAATACGTGACCAAAGAAAGAGTTTGCTTTTGCAAAATATTGTGGCGCCCTAGGCTGCGTGATATAAAGTGTTGGAAAGTCTGGAAGTATGTAGATGATGAGCTCTTCAGAGACATCTGAGGCAGAACCCAAGTTCAAGAAGGGTTCATCCATGTTGGCAACTTAACTGAGGCTTGGGGAGGGGGAAGCGCTGGTGGATGAGGTGACTTTCAGCCATCCCATACCTTGCCCGCATATACACCTTTCGTTTTTAAAACTTGCCTGTGAAAAGTTAGCAGCCCCAAAGCTGGAAGCAATTGGTTGACTTGTGCCCCCACAGGGGAGCATTTGCTATTGAGAAAGGTTTGATAACCAATAACCTTACCTTAGTAGTATTTCCTTTCAAGTTCATCACTGACTTCTAAGCTGACTGTTGGGGAAGGCTTTCTGGCTTAATATTTTCCCCAAGAGGTGTTTTCTTCAAATAGGTCCAATAGAATAATGAGATAATTTTTATTGTTTACTGTTGGTGGCCATTCATATCTGCTTGTTACTTTAAAACAACTTAAAAACACAGTACCATCTCATGAATTACTTTGGTTTTCCAAAATCTGTTGTTTAAGGGCTTACACAAGTTTTTGATTAGGTCTGCAGATTTTGAAATGAAGACTTTGCCAAGACTTTTGGTGACAACAGATACTGTGTGAATTCACTCTACAAATATAAGAGTAGTTGTTCTACATGATAGAAATTCTATTCAGATTCTCAATATGAAGAGAATCAAATCTTGACAGAAAACCACCTGTGGACCTGGTCTTGTCTCATTTTATTTCTTCTGTCTTCTGGAAAGGATCTGTCTTTATATAAAGTGCTTTAGCAGGATATCCTAGTTAAGGCTTTGAAAGACAGTTTGCAGTTCACTCCTGCCCAGAGGCAATTAAAGGCACATTACAGAATAAGCAGGATGACTCCCAGGCCAGAGGAGGAGGATGTGTGGGTAGGATTACTAACGCTCAGGTGAATTAGGACGGAGTGACATGCCTGCCACAGCCCCACGGGTTGCTAACTGAACAAAAGTTTGGGTGCAGAAACCAGTAATTCTGATTGTTTCTTTAGTGTAAATGCAACTAGCATTTGGAAAAAAATTAAAAAAAAAAAAACAAAAACGAGAAGAATGGCCAAAGAGGCATATGACAGTATTAGAGCATTTTCTTCCTGTACAACAGCATCTAATCCTCTTGTGTCAGAACTACTCTGTCTGCTTGAAAAGTTGGAAGGATGCCTCAGGGCTTCAGGGTGAGAAGGGAGAAGGGGACCTTTGGTTTCCTAGCTGAGTGTTCTAACTCCTCATCTTGCTGCACTCTGAGTAAGACTGCTGACTGCCTCCACTGTGGTACACAGGCCCGCTCTGTTCCGTCTCGCACCCACACTCGTGACCCTCCTGTGTCTGTACTGAGGCATGCAGTAGCTATGTACATGACCGAGACAGTCAGGTGTCCTGAGTCGCCTTGTCTGCCCCAGAAACACGGAGCTTTTCTGCAATTTGAGCATTTCAGTGAGGGCAAAGTGTTTTTCAGTGAAGTCTCCTGTGATTCTGCTTCATAAAGTTCTTATTAGAAATAAATGGGACCTTCTTTCTATCAATCTTTTTTAAAAATAAATAAATATATATATAAATTTTAAGATTTATTTATTTTATTGGAAAGTCAGATTTACAGAGAGAAGGATAGACAAAGAACTTCATCCACTGGTTCACTCCCCAGATAGCTGCGATCTGAGCCAATCTGAAGCCACGAGCTTTCTCTGGGTCTCCCACGCAGGTGCAGGGTCCCAACGCTTTGGGCTGTCCTTGACTGCTTCCCCAAGCCGCCAGCAGGAAACTGGATGGGAAGTGGAGCAGCCAGGATATAAACTGGCACCCATATGGGATCCCAGCAAGTGCAAGGCGAGGACTTTAGCCACTAGACTACTGCCCTGGGCCCCTTTCCATCAATCATATGTTAAACATCTGCTCCCGGAGAAGAGGCAAACGCAAGTAACGGAGGGTCCACTTGGAGCATTCTATCACATACACAGTCATGTTTTAAGCAGAAAATGCAATACTTTGGTAATAATATTTAGTTCTCTGGAATAGACCGAGAATTTGAGTCAGTCTCAGATCCAAGGGTAGGAATTCAACTTTTTGCTACGAAGTATAGTAAAAGCAGGTATTATTTTTGAGATACATGGTTTCCATGGAGAAGTCCAAATAAATAGAAAAATCCTGAAGCAGAGAGATGCAGATCACCCTGTCTGCCTTACTCCCCCACTGCTGTGTCCGTTCTCATTTTCATTCCCTCTTTGCCTCCATTTGTTTCAAGACACACATTGTTTGTCAGGTAGATTCAGATTTACCCAGAGAATACCAATTTATCAAATGTTTCATTCTGTTCCCTCTTTCATCACCGGTTCTTTAAAATCTGTGCTGTTAGTCCTTTGTGCCTCCAGTCGTGGCTTCTAGGCAAGGAGTGTGTGTTCCCATCATGGTACAGCCCTGGCCTATTTAACCAGGCATTCGCAAAAACTGGTCCTTCCCTGTCACCTGGCCACTGTGCCAAACTGAGCAACTGAGAAGACAGCATCAGGTTTTATTTTTCAATCAATATTTATATCTTCATTGTGTTTGAAAAGCAAATAGATTTCCCCTCCTGTGTCTTATTCCACAAATGCCCACAGGAGCCAGTGCTGGGACAGAACGCAGTGTGAGTGGCAGTGGCCCAGGTACTTGAGTTCTTGCCTGCAGGAAGATGGCAGAAGGAGCTAAGTGCGGACACAAGCCTTAAGGCATCCGCAGTGTGGGATGTGGACCATCCCAAGCAGCGTATCAGCCGTTGTGCCAAGTAGCACCATGTACTTGCTACTTTTAAGTTTGTGTCATTGTCTGTATTGTTTTCAGTGCCACACTGGAAAATTTCATCAGCAACATGGTAAGCGATCCATTAAACTCTTAAGAGGGAGTTTAGATGGGCAGACACACAGGAGCACTGTGTTGGTTTCATCCACATGCTTGGCTCTAAGGAGACATCCGTTATTCAGAACTATTTCAAAGAACGCTGTAACTACCCTGGTGATCTTGCTTAGCAAAGCATTAAATGCTTTGTGTTGGAGCTCCACCCAAAAGGGTTGTCATCATCATTTTTGTGAAATACAGTTCCTGGGGAAGGAGGGGGGTGAATCCATCTTGCCACGTGGGGCTCCAGGTTCTGTGTTGAGCCTCTGAGCTTTCAGAGTATGTATGTGTTCTAGGACAGTGCCATTTGCGTCAGATGGGGGGAGGTAGGGGATGACACAAGCTGATGAGCTGGCTTTGTGTCCTAGGAACATTCAGAAACTAGAGCATAACACTGCAGACCTCATGTGGCTGAGACTTTGTTCTAGCCACGGGGTGAGGGAATCCCAGGGCCACCCCATGACAATGTAACTTTGTTTGTATCAGACCCCTCTGTTAAAATGTATGATGACATCCCTGTCACTCTGCAACATATCTGCCTGGATGCCAAGATCCAAACTGGTGCCCTAATCCCACAGTTTCTCACCTAGTTTCTCGTGCTGCCCCTGAGAAGAGCTCTTAGACTGATAGGGGTTCAAATTCTTGCTCGATCATTGTCTGAAGATTGTTGCCTGATGTTTCCCTTGCTTTCCAATTGCCTGGCTTGTAAAGTAGGAGCAGTGAGTCACACCTGCGTGCAGGTGTTTTGTGTGAGAAGAAAATAAGCTGAAGCATGTGAAACAGTCTGAAGCGTGGGTGGCGTGGATAAGGGCTTGCAAAATGGTATCATCATCTACTGTGTGTCCTTTCCTCCAACTCCCAACTCTCTCTCCCAGTCCCTCCCACCAGCAATGTACAAATGGCAGCACCCTTTCTCTTTTCTGCCACATTTGGATTTCATTCCTGCTTATCCACCTGTCATTTTCAATCTTGTCCATCCTTGTCTTCCCAGCTGCACTGCCCCAGCAGCCATTGCTCAGTGTGCCCTACTACCAGCCCAGCCCTGTTCACCTAGGCGTGGCACCAAACCTGCACACACAACTGTGCCGACACTCTTACCTGTTAGGACACACGACTTCGTATTGTATTCAGAGCAGGAAGCTTCATGACTCTTTTGTCCCATGGAAAATAATCCCTCTTCAGGGTCATCGATGAGATGAGCAGGGCTTTTACAAAACCACTGGCTTGGTCTTGCGCTTACATGCACCGAATCTTCTCTCATCTCTTGTTTCTGTCTCCCTAATCTCCTCAGAGACAAGTTGGAGATTTACATCTGGATGGGACCCGTTGGGATAAGTGTTTCATGTGCAAATCTTGCCCATGTTCATATTATTTCTTTTTCCCATGTGTATGTCACCAGGACCTTTCCTTCTGTGTTTTTGAAAGCCTGTTTTCTTGTACTTATTTTGTGAGCAGCTTAGATCCTGTTGAACACTCAGTAGTCCAGGGATCCACCGCTTTCTACAAGGGAGCCGGAACTTTGTATGCTGACCCTGATGGGATTGGAGTTCTTTGGGGGCGGGACTCCGTGTGTGCTTCCTGGCCTGACCTTGCCTTTGCTGTTTCTCCCCATTAGCCTGGTGCCTGGGAAGCTGCGTCCTGTGGGAAGACAGAGGATCAGATGACGGCTTCAGGCCAACCTCGCAAATACGTGAATGCATTCTCAGCTCGGACTCTGGTCATGTGAGACATTGCCAGAAAAGCATTATAGTTTTCAGAACACTTCAAGATGACTTGGGATGTTTCGTTCCTCAACATGAAACTTTTCATGAATGGGAGAAGAACCTATTTTTGTTGTGGTACAACAGTTGAGAGCAGCACCAAGTGCATTTAGTTGGATAAAATCTTATTGGATTTCACCCAACTAAAAAGATTTTTAGAAATAAATAGCAGTCTTACCTAAATTATTAGGTAATGAATTGTAACCGGTTGTTAATATCTTAATGCAAATTTTAAAAAATGATTTATCTGTATTTTAGAAGATCCAACAGATCAGTATTTTTTTCCTGTGACAAGTTTTTCTGAAATTTTACACACAAACAGGTACTCCAGTATTTCACTTTTCTCAATCACTAAACATAGGCATAGGTTGTTTAAAAAATCAGCCAAAGCATTACTGTAAACGTTGGCTAAACATCATGGGACAGTGAATGGAGAGCATGAGTGCTCATTTATGGCTAATAACCTTGGAGGTACATTAACTGTACTCAAACATTTATGAGTTTTTTGTTAGCTTGCTTTAAAAAATTATTACTGTACGAAATAGTTTTTATAAAAATTATATTTTTATTCAGTAATTTAATTTTGTAAATGCCAAATGAAAAATGTGTTTTGCTGCTATGGTTTTAGCCTGTAGACATGCTGCTAGTATCAGAGGGGCAGTAGAGCTTGGATGAAAAGAAAAGAAACTTGGTGTTAGGTAATTGACTATGCACTAGTATTTCAGACTTTTTTATTTTTTATATATATACATTTTTTTCCTTTTGTAAAACATTGGAAAACTTATTTGGGAGATTTTGCATTTATTGTTGAGTGTATGTGTGTATGTGAGTATGTATGTCTTTTTTTTTTTTCGTGATGGTTGGTTTATAAAAGCATGCATTGCACTTCTTTTTTGGGAGATCTATGTTGTTCATGTCCTATGTGGTTTTTTTTTTTTTTTTAATTTTTTTTTGTTTTGTTTTAGTTCAGCCTGGCTGTTCTTTAATCCCAGGGTTCTGAGTTGGATCAGTATCCCCCATGGTTGCTAAGTGTAGAGTCTCAGAACTGCCGCACGGATCCTGTGTTTGCAGCTGGGAAACAGAGATGGGGGTCAACAGCCAGTGCTGCTTTTAAGAACATCTGGTGCAAGATGGCTGGCACTGAACTTCTGGTATGACAGTGTAATTACTGCCTGGTAGCGAAATAAAGCTGTGCCCTTATTTTACTTACCTTGGAGTTCTCTTGTTATTTTGTATGATGGTTGGACTTTTAAGAAAATGGGGCAGACTCAAAACCCTTCCCTTTCTTCATCATTTGCACACCATCTGAACTTCACATGAAGTTACGGAGAAAGAAGCATCAAATCAAGGTTACAAAGTATTCATTAAGGCAAATGGAAGGAATTTTCCAGAAGGCATCCATCAAGGTTCCAACAGCATTTGAATTGAGCTTAATGGGAGGAGTTTTTATCTCACAAGAAAGGTCCTGATATCCAGATGCAGGCAGGCCGTGGAAGGCCACTAGAAAGGACACATGCACAGGAATGCAAGCCTGGAGAACACTGCCTGCTACAGGGGGCAATTGTAGAAATCAGGAGCCCTTGAAAGGAACAGTTACTTTTAGCAGGTGCACTTCTGTTCAGGGAGACCTCTCCAAAAACGAAGGATTATCCTTGGCTTCGATTTCCCTGTTTCTCCCACCTCTGCTCAGGCAGAACCCAAGCCGAAGGCAGAGGGCTAGGGAGACCCAGTTGGGAATCCCTTCAGTCAGTTGCCAGGGCATCTCAGAGGCACCTGGTCAGTGTCCCTCCATGTTTTACAGCCACACTTTCATTACCTCCATCTCTCAGATTTGTTCTATTCACTTTGCTATAACATCTCTACCACAAATTCTTTTTAATTTCCTGTAAATCCTGTTACCTCTCAGGCTGGATTCCCCAAAACATGCTGTACTGGATACTCATAAAACCAAGAATCCCCAGATGCCTGGGTGTAGGATGGCATTGAGAGATCAAAGTATAGATTAAACCAAGGGGAAATATAGAAAAAGGGAAAGATCTGAGGTGGACAGGCCATCTAAACAGAACTTGAACTTTGTCAGAGTGAGAGATAGAGGGTTGCTGAATGACTTGGGGCAAGGAAATAAAACCATATGTGTCTGATTTGTAGATTCTGACCACATCTCTTATTTTTGAAAGGCAAGAGAAATAGACACTTCCAGAGAACTCTCCAATCTATTGGTTCACTTTCCAAATGTCTATAATAGCCAATAGCCTGAAATTCAACCCAGGACCCCACAATGGTGACAAGGATCCAAGCGCTTGAGCCATCATCTACCACCTCCATGAATGCTCTTTGGCAGGAAGCTGAGTGGGAAGCAGAGCAACGGTAACTCAGCCAGACTCTGCTAGGAGATGCAGATGTTCCAAGTAGCATCTTAATTGCTGTGCCAAGTACTCACTCAAAAGTTTGCATTTTATACCTGCATTTTATACCCAGGCAACTGGGTCTTGCAGGGTGTAATTTCTATTGCACCTTAATTAAAAAAAAAAAAACCTCAATTTTAGCCCCAGAAAATCTTATTAAAAAATCTTTTAATCAGAAGTTTGTGCAAGGTATTTTCATTTTATAGTTCATATGGTCTATAAAGTCATTTGTTCAGGAAGAATCAACTACATAACACTTGTCATTTTTGTTTTAAAAAAAGTTTATTTCATTTTTATTCAAAAGATAGGGTTACACGGAGAGGAGAGAAAGAGATCTTTCATCCACTGATTCACTCCTCAAATGGCTGCAAACAACTGGAACTGAGCTGACCCAAAGTCAGGAACCAGGAAATTCCTCTAGTTCTGCCATGTGGTTATAGAGGCCCAAAGACTTGAGCCATCTTCCTCTGCTTTCTCAGGCCATAAAAAGGGAGCTGGATGAGAAGTGGAGCAGCCAGGACACAACTGATATCCATAATGGGAGGCTGGATCCACAGGTGTAGGATCGTCCTACTGTATTACAGCGCCAAACCCATAATTGGTCCTTTTAAGAGCAGAATATAAAAGGTTCTTCAAAAGTTCAGAGAAAATGGAAGTAAAAGAAATGTTTATTTTGGTGGAGAAAAATTTTGAAATCCATGCATGGTTTTCTCATAATATGCATTTCCCATGAACTTTAGGAAGAGTCCTTATATTTTCAAGCAATAATTTATCTCGACTCTTCCTTGTGGGACTGTCACTGTGGTGTAGTGGTAAGGCTGCTACCAAGCCACTGCCTGCAGCATCAGCATCCCATAGGGGCACGATTGGAGTCCCTACTTCTCCACTTCCAATCCAGTTTCCTACAGATAGCCTGGGGAAGCAGAAGGAGGCTTAACCTACAAAGCCTTAGTGCCACCCCCTTGCCATTTCAAAACACCAAATCTTCCATTGACCTTCCTTGTATAGTGTGATCCTTGACTATATTTTGATGGATTTTGATATATTTCCTATTAAGGAATTCTGACACTGGCTCCTGGAGGTATTTTCAGCTTAATTTTATATATTTTTTAAAATATTTGTTTATTTGAAATGTAGAGCAACAGAGAAAGGGAGCCTTATCATTTTGGTTCATTTCCCAGATAACAATAAGAAGATAGTCTGTACTTGGCTGAAGCCAGGAGCCAAGAACTCCATCTGGATCTCCCAAATGGGTGGCAGGAGCCTGAGTACTTGGGCCATCATCTGCTCTTTTTCCCAAGCACATTAGTGGGAAGTGGAGGAGCCAGGATTTCCAAACCATGCTCCAATAGAGGTTTGCACCTGCCCCGAGTGGTAGTTTAACCAGTTGTGCCATAATACCCACTCTTAAAATATATTTTTAGAGTTAGTGATTCTCAGGCTTTTGGGGGCATGAGGAACACATTGGGGAACTTCTTAAAAATGGAAATTCTTGACTTCACTGTCACATATTCTGATTCATTAGTCAAGTGTTGACCTAGGAATGTTTAAGAAGCTTCCAGGTGATTCTAGCACAAGAGGTCTGAGGGGACCATACTACAAATCCTGTCTTGGAAAAGAATCTTTATTCCCACCCACTCTGCATTTTCTGACTGAATATTCCCCAATAGCCTTCAGTTCTTATGGAGCTCATTTTCAATTAAAATGTCCATTGGCCTATTGAACAGCAGAAAATGGATAAGACCCTAACTTATGATAAGAGAACCTTCTTAAGACTAGAGGATTGTTATATTACAGATGTTGCTAATTATGGGTAACACTGGTCTTGAGATTGATCTTTCTTTGACTTTATGATATGTCTGGAAACATAATTTTACTTGCAGTCTATCTGAATCTTTGGTAATATGGATCTAGTGTCCATATAGTATCAAAAGGGAGTCTTTGTCTTCATTTAGCACAGAAACAAAACAAAACACACCACTTTCATTCAAAAGCCCTTGGTTCTAACCCAGCCTCTAATCAACGTGCTGAGACCTCTCTTCAGGTCACCTTATACCTCTGTGCTTTGGGGTTTCCAATTAAATGGAGGAAGTATTTAATCCTGTATATAGTTACAAAGCACACAGAAGGCCACAGATCAAAGACCAACAAAATTCAAAGACAGTCTTTATGGTTTAAAGACATTGGAACACTTAGGATAGAACTGGGAGATTTTCCTGTGAAAAGTATCCTCGGAAATAAACTTGTAAATTAACAAATGACCCTTAGTATGTGTTGTTTATGGATAAATGCTAAACAAGGTTACAATTTGCTTTTCATTCAATGATTTTTTTCAAGACTGCAAATCCAGCCACCTATGCTTTAGTAGTCCCAAAGATCAAATGAAAGATGTTATATTCTAACTCAAGTTAGAATATAACCCATTAATTTATTTAACAAATATTTATTGAGTACTACTTTGGCCTGTGCATGACCAAATTGGAAAACAATATGTGAGTATATGTTTTATAAATGGGGTATATATATATATATGTATACATATTATATGTACACACATATATATATACATACACACACATACTGTACAGCCTATATGAACTGTAAACCTTATAAATATGTAACATTGGGAGCATAGCAGCATTTTCTGGGATACCTTAGAAGTAACCAAGAAAGAAGCTTATTTCATGTTTATTTTTTTAAAAACTGTATTTCTTCAAAATGTCCTTTCTGTGGGGAGGGAGGACCTGGTGTTGTGGTGTGACAGGTAAAGCCACTGCCTGTGGAGCCAGCGTCCCATATGGGTGCTTATTGGAGTTAGCTGCTCCACTTCTGACTCAGCTCTCTGCCGATGACCTGGGAAACAGCAGAGGATGCCTCTGTTGGGCCCCCGCCACCCACTTTGTAGACCTGGGTAAAACTCCTCTAACTCTTAGTTGCTGGCTTCCATCTGGCCCAGCCCTGATCATGTGGCTATTGAGTCAGCAGATGGAAGATCTTTCTATGTCTCTCTGCCAGTCTGTCTTGCCCCTTTCTCCGTAACTCTGACTCTGTAACAAATCAACAAATCTTTGTTTTTAAAGTCCTTTTCATGCTCTAACATTCCCACTGTTGAGCTATGTCTTAAAACACAATGTGGTTGCGCTTTCTTTGAAAACTCTTGTTAAATTCAATCTTATCACTGCTGATGGTATAAAACAAAGGAAGGGCTTAGAATTCAGTAGCAGAGATTTCCAAAAGGACTAATCAGTTTTCCACCCCAAGAAAATTTGTCCCTTTTTTTCCTCCAGGCACATCTGAGCCACACAGCATCTCAGTGTTCCTAGTTTGGTGTGTGTCGTAACTTTCCCCATCTGAATACCCTTTCTATCTCTAGTGTCTATACTGATGCCCAACCTGCAGTACACTCACAGAAGACACCTTGAAAACCCATGAATGAATGAGTTAGCATTCCTGCACGGTCTCACCTCCCCCCTACCTGCAGGGCTGTGGTCAACCACTTCTTCTCTCTGGGTGTGTACTTGCTCAGTTGTGCAGCAACCAGGCCACAGACTCCCTCTAACCATCTCTGAATAAGTAGAGTCACTGAGAAATGGGAAACTGCAGTGGGCTTTGAGGATTTGTTTGAAGTGTGTTTTGCTCACGAAGGTAACACAATTAATAACAGTTGCTGAATATCAAGTAGAAGGACCGAAAGGAAGTATCCACACTTCGGGACTCCTCCCATCTCTACCCCCAAGTCTTATGGTTGCTGCTAAGTACAAGGATCCTTCAGTGTTTGCTATGTCATTTAAAAGGCACTCAACAATGGGAAGCTGAGTGTATTCCGGCTGCTTTGTATCATAAATCAACTCATCATCTGTTTTCATTATGTAAACATTGAAGATGGTTTACATCTACTAATACTTTTATGGAAAAGTCCAGTATTTTAGAATAAGAGAAGGACAAATTATAACCAAATCTAGACCACTTTTAGCAGTGATGGTTGTATTGGAATATGGCTAAGCCCTTTCATAGCCATGCTATCCAAGATAGGTTCTCTGCCACAATGGCACAGTTGAATTGTTGCCTACAAATCCTAAAACACTTGCTATTTGGCCCTCTGCAAAGGAAGTTTATGGCTCCAGTTCCAGAAGAAAAGTACTCAAAATCACAATAGTAATATCCATGGCGAGTCTGTTTAAGTAAATAGATTGGGTTTATGACCTTTTCATCTTCAGGATTCTTCTTTTGGCTTCACAGCATGACTATCTCAGTTTTGGAGTTGAGAACATCTAGTAGAGAAGCCATATGAAACTGAATATTTGATGGACTTGCGTGAAAACATGGCAACTTCATATGACTCAGCCTAAATCACAGACTTTCTTCAGTGTGCTCTGCTTCAATTTGCCATTCCCCTTGTAGATGTCCAAGAATTCAGTGGCAACAAGTTCTGACTATTTCTGAGAACTGCCTAAAGAACTAAAAATTTAATGCCCAGACCTTACTTAGTACCAAAGGAAAAGAATGCCTGGAGTGGAACCTGAGACTGGGCATTTTCGCAAAGCACCCCGAGTGAGTCTAGAGGACAGTGATGCTTGAGAAGTACACCCCCAGTGATGGAGATTACAGCTATAAAACAATGTGGATGATCTTTTTTTTTTAAGATTTGTTTATTTTTATGGGAAAGTCAGATATACAGAGAGGAGGAGAGACAGAGAGGAAGGTCTTCTGTCCGATTATTCACTCCCCAAGTGGCCACAATGACCAATGTTGCGCTAATCCAAAGCAGAAGCCAGGAACTTCCTCCAGGTCTCCCATGCGGGTGCAGAGTCTCAAGGCTTTGGGCCGTCCTCAACTGCTTTCCTAGGCCACAAGCAGAGAGCTGGATGGGAAACAGGGCTGCTGGGATTAGAACCGGTGCCCATCTGGGTCCTGGCATGTTCAAAGTGAGGACTTTAGCCACTAGGCCACTGCACTGGGCTCTGTGCTTGCTGTCGTTTTTAAAGATTTATTTGTATTTATTGGACAGTCAGAAATACAGAGAAGAGGAGAGACAGAGAAGAAGAGGAAGATCTTCCATCCTATGATTCACTCCCTAAGTGGCCACAATGGCCAGAGCTGAGCTAATCTGAAGCCAGGAGCCAGGAACCTCCTGCTAGGTCTCCTATGCAGGTGCAGGGTCCCAAGGCTTTGGGCCATCCTTGATTGCTTTCCCAGGCCACAGGCAGGGAGCTGGATGGGAAACAGGGCTGTCGGGACAGAAACCGGTGCCCATACAGGATCCCAGTGTGTGCAAGGTGAGGACTTTAGCCACTAGGCCACGGCGCAAGGCCCAGAATGTGGATAATGATAACCAACAGGTGGGCTGATCTCTACTGTGGCGTATCTCTAGCTTTGCATGTCTCAAAGCACCTTGCGGAGCTTGTGAATCCCTGTCAATTTCCCAGGCAATACTGATGCACTGATCTAGAGTTAACACTGTGGAACCATCGTATTATTACTAGTTCCATGGGCACAGAGTTTAGTGCCGATGAAAACCCTTTGTAAATGTAGGTTTGGCAAGTAACGGGAGATGTGTAGCAGAAGCTAAATTGGGTGGTGATTCTATTCTCATCTCTGAAAAAAATATATATGAAAGGGAGGGAGAGAGAAACAGGAATTTTTCATCCACTGGCTCACTCCCTAGATGTTCTTAGCAGCCCCGATTAGGCCAGACACAGCATGCAGATCTCCTCTGTGGAGAACCTGAGCTATTATTCTCTGTCTTCCAGGATGCACCTTAGCAGGAAGCTGCACCAAAGCAGAACACCCAGGACTTGAAACAGGCCTTCTGATAGTGAATGCAGATGAGCCAAGCAGCGACTTCAGCCCTGCATCGCACACCTACCCCATGATTCTATTCTAGCTGCTAGGTAGTATGGAGTGTTGGACTCCACTCACTGCTGAAGCACCCAGTAGTCATGATCAAAAAACCAGAGAAATCCCTCCATCCTGACTGTGACAGCACACATTCCACTAGCCAGTGGAGTTGGTGGGGCTCTTGAAGCCACAAGCCTCAAATCTGTTTATAAATGCTAGCTATTGGTTCCTTTTGGTCCAATTCTTACTTTAAGTGGGTAGAAGAAGGCAAGAAGTAGCAAGTGCTTGGAACATAACATAATTCCTAGGCCATGTGAGCTTCAGGACAGTAGCAGAGTATTTCCAGGACCCCTTCCTCTTACAGACATCTACGGCCTATGGTCACTGCCCTCCCTCCCAGCACTAGGCTGGGACGTTCCTCTGCAGGTGCTGCCACTTCTCTCTGCGACTCTGTGTGCTTTTCAGTTTGCCATACCCAGTGAACTTCACCCTTTATTACCCACTCTTGACCCCTCTAGCAGAGTGACAAGGTGGGCTTTTGTCCTTGTCCTTCTTGTGAACACATGATTTCCCCCTTCTTGCATCTTATCTTTGTTTGTATCAGCATTGAGAGAGCAGTCCCAGGAGCTACAGCAGGGGGAGGGGTACAAAATGTGACTCAGAATTAGAGCTTCAATACAGAAACATTCTCTGGGCCACCAAGCAGGGGTTGCATTCTTGCCAACACTTCCTATAAGCAGGCTGGCAATGCCTCCATTCAGACTACATAAGTCATTCTGAAACTGATTGCAGTTGGCGCTTTTATTGGAGTCCTTCCTTTGAAGTTGAGTTTCAGATCACCAGTGGTTTTGTCTGCAGACTCCAGTGCCAAGTGAAGTGACAAACCTTTGCTCACAAAGCAATATTCTTAACAGACTTTTGTGCTGGGCTACTGATGGGTCAGATTGCAGGTGAGTGCAGATAGATGGGTAGATGGTTGAAGAGAGCACAGATGTTGTAAAAATGTTCATTGCAGAATCTGGGCAGTGAGTTCATGGGTGTTTGCTTCAAATTCTTTTAACTTCTTTGGATGGTTAAAATCCTCAATAAAATGCTGGGGGGAAAGGTGAAGGCAGTGGCAGTGGTGATTGCACACTTGAGAGTTGAACTTGCATGAGGCCACATAGGTTTTTATTCTTACTAAATAGTTTCATATTACAAATTAATGAAGCTTCTACTCGTTATTTTTCAAACTAAACATGGGTGTTGAATAAGAAAAGAAGCAACTAATATTATGAAGGTCTTACACAAAACATCTTCTCAAATTCTGAGCTACTGGTCATAAGAGATGGGGAAGATTTTCCTGCCATGGACTATTTTTGAATATTTATAACATCATTCACAGGCCATACAGCTTAAAAGTCAACCTACCGGGCCGGCGCGGTGGCGCAAGTGGTTAAGGTCCTTGCCTTCAACGCCCGGGATCCCATATGGGCACTGGTTCTAATCCCGGCAGCCCCGCTTCCCTTCCAGCTCCCTGCCTGTGGCCTGGGAAATCAGTCGAGGACGGCCCAAGGCTTTGGGAACCTGCATCCGCGTGGGAGACCTGGAAGAGGCTCCTGGCTTCGGATCGGCATAGTATCGGCCCGTTGCGCTCACTTGGGGAGTGAATCATTGGACGGAAGATCTTCCTCTCTGTCTCTCCTCTCTTTATATCTGCCTTTCCAATGAAAAAATAATAAAAATAAATCTTTAAAAAAAAAAAAGTCAACCTACCATGGATTCATTGACCTTCTAGTCCTGCCTGTAGTCTCTTTGGTAAGACCAGACCAAGTGATTTTGGAGGCCTTCTATGGCCTGTAGAATGGATCACCTAGAGAAGGCATGGCAACCCTGAGTCTCTCAAATGTAAATGGACTGATGGGTAGGGAAGGAATAACACCTGCACCTCAAAGTTACAAGGCTTAAATGATCTAAGTGGAAAAGTTGCTTATCAACCTGAGTTACAAAAAGAAATGGGTATAAGGATTAAGAAGAAAAAAAAAGACTTGTTATGCATATATTTCATGTGAGCTGGCTGAACTTGGATAATGCAATGTGAACGGCACCTCTAAAACATTTGGAAAGCTTTGAGGTCCTTGAGATTCTCAATTAAATTCTGCTTTTTGGGGGGTCTGAGTCCTCCAGAAACTCATCAGACATTTAAGGTGCTTTTGTAAACAATCATTCTCAGAAAAAAAAAAGAAAGAAAATAAAGTATTGTGGCTTTTAACTATAGTTCTTAAGTAAATTATACAAAAATCTGTGTGTACCTGCCGCAGAAAGATAAGGTGCACATCATGGAAGCAAATGGAATGTGTCATGCTTGTGATATTCCAAGACATCTTGGTCTCCAGTTAATGCTTGTAAAGATAATTTACTTTTATAGCTACTTCAGCAGAGAAATGAAATGTGGATAACAAGAGAAAGCAACTCAAAATGTAGTATCTTATGATATCAGCCACAAGTCCTCCCTGTGGACCTCCAGGGCTGAGGACTTCCGCTGGGTTCTCCCAAACAGCTGCCAAGCAGCTTTGCTCCTGGATTTGGGGGCTGACTGGGGTGCCAGTCTGTTCACAAGCACACCACTTGAGCAGAATTCCCGGCAGTAGCAGAAGCAGGCCCACTCTGGGACAGCAGCACAGGACAGCTGCACCGCTTTTGCCTTCTGTTGGCCACAACAAAGTCATGGGCACTCGGAGATTTAGGAGAGGGGAAACGGAGAACCCCCCCACCTCCCCAGGATGGCAAGAGCTAGAAAGTGAGGCTGCAAGCTGTTCTAGCTGTTTTGGCAAACACCTGATGGAAAACAATCTCCACAGCAACTGCGTTTATTCTGAAGGAGGCCACAAAAGGCTGGACACATCTTCCCCTTTAAAGTTACTGAGACGGAAGCCTGTGTTTCAGGGATGTCTGCCAAAGGGACAAGATCTGGAGCAGCAACAGCAAGTATCCGTGGGCGCATGGACCACAGATATGGTGATGGCTGAGCATTGAGAGTCCTGTGAGTAGAGAACAAAGGCATTTCATAAGGAATAAACGATACAGTAATCCATGAGCTTATCTCTGAGTTTCATGATGTGCTGGAACTACATAAGCAAAGATAGATGAACTCAGAGACCAGAGTCCACTCAGGCCTGACATGAAGACACCTGTTCTGCTTGGCCAGCACAGGGATGTGCCTAGGACAGAGAGGACCACGGCCTGGATCTGGACCAGTGGCTTTTCTCCCACAGGAACTGTGGAGGCCTCACCTCATGAGCTGTAGACTCACAGAATCTTCTGAATTTCTTCCTTAGAAGCATCCTTCTTCCCTCTGCTCTCACAAAGCAGTTTACTCTCATCTCCTCTTGCCCTTCACATGGTCTCATCTTCCTTGCAAGACTTCT
The DNA here is from genome assembly GCF_017591425.1 of Ochotona curzoniae. Taxonomy (NCBI): domain Eukaryota; kingdom Metazoa; phylum Chordata; class Mammalia; order Lagomorpha; family Ochotonidae; genus Ochotona; species Ochotona curzoniae. Next base: position 16,372,616 of record NW_024467115.1, read on the forward strand.
CTACCACAGCTTGCTGGATTCATCTCTGCCTCTTTGGAGGCATTTGACATCATGCTTCCTGTAGGAAGGACAGTGGCAAGGTTGCTTTTTAGCCATGTGGCCAAATGGACTTGGTATCAGTTCTGATTGCTTGGTAGCCATATTGTACACCTCCATATGTGCACAAATTCATATACATGCACAAAACACACACACACACAAGCATGATCAGAACAAAGAGGTATGTTTGTCTTTTGGAAGCATGAAACAAATGACAAGCTGCATAATCAGGCAGGTTTAGAAACTTCATTTAGAAGCTACATCACAGTTCTACTGATCTTGCAATGATGTTAACACTTTTTTTTTTCGTAACCAAAGACATGCCACAGTCACTTTGCTGTTGCTCACTGCAAGACAGCAATTCAGAGATAGCATCTTTCCTGGTTCTGTGCACCTGCTCTTGTGGACTGTCTATTCTCATGGACTTCTGCACAGTGTTGTACATATACTGGGCTTGATACATGCTTTTTTTTTTTCAATATGACTTCCTTACTTGTTGACTTGATCAGCTGTGATTTCCTTATTGGAAATGTTTCTTAATGGGATTTTTTTCCAAAAGTTTTTAAGAGGTGACACAGCCAGACCAGATATTGGCTGGGCACAGACAACTCGTGCTTAATCCTCATAGAATCATCAGTTTGCTTACTGCACTAACATAGTGGGGCTGCACCGGGAGGAACCCAGGAACAGGACTGCGAACCCTGAAACCAGAGGATTATGCACACCTGTGATTTTCTCATGGAGAGGATCTTGAGCATTTTCTACAAGATTTATTATTTATTTTTATTGGAAAGTCAGATTTGCAGAGAGAAGTGGCTACAATGGCCAGGGCTGAGTCAATTCTAAGTTAGGAGCCAGGAGTTTCTTTCAGGTCTCCTACGCAGGTACAGGGTCCCAAGGCTTTGGGCCATTCTTGACTGCTTTCGCAGTTCACAAGCAGGGAGCTGGAAGGAAAGTGGAGCAGCCAGGATATGAATCAGCACACATATGGGATCCTGGTGCATACAAGGCAAGGATTTAGCCACCAGGTTACCGAGCTGGGCCTTTAGCATTTTAAGAAAAGATTTATTTATTTATTTATTTATTTATTTATTTATTTATTTATTTATTTAGAAGACAATGACCAGGGCCCGGCGACGTGGCCTAGTGACTAAAGTCCTTGCCTTGAATGTGCCGGGATCCCATATGGGCACTGATTCTAATCCCGGCAGCTCCACTTCCCACCCGGCTCGCTGCTTGTAGCCTGGGAAAGCAGTCAAGGACGGCCCAAAGCCTTGGGACCCTGCACCCGTGTGGGATACCCAGAAGAACTTCCTGGATCCTGGCTCTGGATCGGCATAGCATCGGCCGTTGCACTCACTTGGGTAGTGACTCATCGGACAGAAGATCTTCCTCTCTGTCTCTCCTCTCTGTATATCTGACTTTCCAATAAATAAATAAATCTTAAAAAAAAAAAAAGAAGAAGAAGACAATGACCAAAAAGGGGAAAGATGGAGAGGGAAAAGGAAAGGGAGAGAATGAGGGAGCAGATGAGAAAGAGGATAAGAGAAGGGGAGGGAGAGTGATAGCTTCCAGCCACTGGGGCTGGGCCAGATCAAAGCCAGGAGCTAGTAAGTCCATCTTTCATCTTGGTCTCCCACAAGGGTAGCATAGCAGAGACTCAAAAACTTGGGCCCACCTGCTGCCTTTACAGGTGCCTTATCAGGGAAGCGGATTGTAAGTGGGCTAGCCAGGACTCTAACCAGCACTGATTTCTCTGATACAGGATGCTGATGCTAGATTACCCTGCTGGGCTGCAATGCAATCTTCTGTCCTTGCTTTTGAGGCTCTTCAGCCTTGACTCTGAATAGTTAGGAAGTTCTTGGATGCAATTGCCTGGATGCTAGCTGAAATTCATGCAACTCTATCTGCCTGAGGTAGGAGAGGAGAGAGCCTGGCAATACCTTGCATATGCTTCTCTCTGTGAAGCAACTACATTCTCTCAAACCACCAGCAGCTGCACAGCTTTCCTACCCTGCAGGTGAACCAGTTATGAGCATTTCCAAGAAAGATGTTGGATGCAGCTCGAGTCAATGCCAGCTTCGGTCAGCCTTGCTGAAAACAGCCCCAGACCTGGGCTGTGTGTGCTGTGTGCTGTGTGCTGTGTGATTGATGGTGACGGTGCTTTCAGGAGGAAGGAAATGGGGGCTGTGGGAGCCTCCCTGTGGCATGCAGTGAGGAGTCCAGGGAAGGAGGAAGAAGGCCAGCAAGATTATACCTTTCAGATCAACTTCCAGCCCCAGCCTAATCCTGCAGGGAGCTTTGGGTTAGAAATGATGCTCAGAGAGTGTCCATATGCAGCATCCATTTACCCTTGGCTAAAGCCCCCTAAAAGAAGTATGGTTTCCAGGGGATTCTGTCTGTTTGCACCAGTGTCCAAGTTATGTTTGAAAGCAAAGCTTCTCCAGGTAGCCCAACGTCAAGAAGAGCTGCGGATATGAGGATATGGATTCAAAAGACTTCAGAGCACAGCCATGTAGAAGTGGGCACCCAAGGAGCAGTGCCAAGAATGGAGCATACCTGTGGCGTGTCCAGCATAGAGCACTGTGGGCACCCAGGGGGCAGTGCCAAGAACCATGCACCTGTGGCATGCTCAAGATGGAGCACTGTGGGCAGCTCCTAGGGAATGTCTGTCTTCCTGGACTCAGGGCATCTCCTCTAGAATAGTCTTTTTGGCCAAGGACATGGGGCTACACAAATAATGGCTGCTAGACTTTGGATTTCAGGGCAAGAGCTATGGAAAGGAAAACTTCCTCTTAAAGAGTATGAAAGATAAAATACACCTGTCTACCTTAGCTAGTCCCAGAAGATTAAGAACAGTGAAGCACTTTTTAATCATGTTTTCAATGTTGAGATCCAACACTGAAGCACACTAATACAGAAGGTGCAACAATGCTTGTTTGTTTTAATATCTACTTGGGGCCTGTGCTATGGCATAGCATTTAAAGCCACTGCCTGCCTGTGGCCCTGGCATCCTATATGGATGTTGGCCCCATGCAGATGTAAGTCCCAACTGTTCTACTTCCAATTCAGCACCCTACCAATGTCCCTAGGAAAGCGACAGAGGATGACCCAAGCCCTTGGGCTTCTGCACTCATGTGAGAGACCTAGAAGTTCCTGGCTTCAGACTGGCCCGGTTCCAGCCATGTCAACCATTTGGGGAAGTCAATCAGTGAACAGAAGATCTCTCTCTATGTCCCTCTCTCTGTAACTCTGCCTTTCAAATAAATACAATAATATTTACTCGTGGTGTTTTGTTAAGAGAGTTTAGGAAAAGAGTTTCATAGAGTTTTCAGTGGAAATAAAAAAAGCATTGTGGAATTTTAGAAAAACATTTCTAAATAAAAAGGCATTTGAACTCACAGCAATATCTGAGAAAAGATACACTTGCAGACCACTCATCTGGTGTACGTTCCTCTGTTATCTTGATCTAGATTTCAGGCCATAAAATATATCAAGAAATTCTTTTATCCTTAGAAAACAATGTTTACAGTTAAAAAGAGCATCTTATTGACTTTTTTGTTGTTGTTGTTTGTTTGAGTTAGAAAATAGTTCCAGGCAAATATTATGACTTACACTTGATTCCCAAAGAGTGCACATTTCAAAACAAAGAATTGCAAAACAGCACAAAGTGAATGTTTCTTCTGTGTATACAAAAATATGTAATGAGACAAGTGCAATGAGACTCCATGCCAATTTGCATAAGGTCCTCACAGAACACATCAGAGCTGGGAAAGCTGAGAGCTGCTGGGCTTTTCTAAGTGCACACAGTTCACACAGGATTGTAAAAGCTTATTTCAGAAATGCCTAGCCCAACCCAGGGAGGCATGGGGAGCCCAGGAGAAGGAACCAGGAGCTTGGCATGATTTCAGATTTGATTTGTGAGGAAGACTGGGGTAGGGGATAATGTCAAGAATATTCTAGAAAAGAAAGTACTACAAATGAGAGTCAGAATTGCCCAAGATGAATATTACAGTGTATTTCACAGCAACCATGAACATAGATATAGCCTGAGTTGGGATCTTTTCACAGTTGTAAGAGCATAATCTACCACCAGGGAGGCTTCATAACATGTCCAGGAGGGAAAGAAACAGTGTTTAATGGGGAGTAATTGGAGCAGAAAATTAATTTCTACTTATATCATCCTTTCTATAACACAGTAAGAAAAGCCTAACTATCACTTTATAGAAAGAGTTCAACATTGCATTTGAACAATGAACTACTTTCTAAACTTTCAAAGATTGAGTCAGAAAAGTAAAAATCGGTAAGTTTAACTAGAGATTTTGAAAACCAAGAAAAAGAAAAGACTGAAAAATTGTACACAGCACATATAAAAAATAGAGCCATTTTTTTAATACTTGAGGAATTCATACAAATTGGTAACAAATACATAAAAGTCCAAGTAGGCAAATGAGTTGTTTGAACAAGAAGAAGTATACTTACTAAAGAAATGGACTTAAAGTATTAAAGTTTACTAAAAATAACAACAAAAATAGACATAAAATTTGCAATAGAATCTTTCAGCAATTCATACTGTGAGAAGATTCTTGGGAAAATTTGAGGGATTTGCCTACTAGTTCAAGCAATGTAAATCACTAAAAATATCTATCTTTAAAAACAATTTAGGGGCCCGGCGCGGTGGCGCAAGTGGTTAAAGGTCCTCGCCTAGCACGCCCGGGATCCCATATGGCCGCCGGTTCTAATCCCGGCAGCCCCGCTTCCCTTCCAGCTCCCTGCCTGTGGCCTGGGAAAGCAGTCGAGGACGGCCCAAAAGCTTTGGGAACCTGCACCCACGTGGGAGACCCGGAAGAGGCTCCTGGCTTCGGATCGGCATAGTATCGGCCCGTTGCGCTCACTTGGGGAGTGAATCATCGGATGGAAGATCTTCCTCTCTGTCTCTCCTCTCTGTATATCCGCCTTTCCAATATAAAAATAATAAAAAATAAATCTTTAAAAACAATTTAGCAGGCCCGGCGCGGTGGCGCAGTGGTTAAGGTCCTCGCCTTGCACGCCCAGGATCCCATATGGGCGCCAGTTCTAGCCCGGCAGCCCCGCTTCCCTTCCAGCTCCCTGCCTGTGGCCCGGGAAGGCAGTCGAGAACGGCCCAAAGCTTTGGGACCCTGCACCCGCGTGGGAGACCCGCAAGAGACTCCTGGCTTCGGATCGGCATAGTACTGGCCGTTGCACTCACTTGGGGAGTGAATCATCAGACGGAAGATCTTCCTCTCTGTCTCTCCTCTCTGTATATCCGCCTTTTCAATAAACAAAATAATAAAAATAAATCTTAAAAAAAAACAATTTAGCAATATGTACAAAGAATAATATAAAGCTCTTGTATTTCAACACGGTAATCTCATTTCTGAAAATTTACTAATGGAAAGCCAACAAAAGGAATAAAGGAAAGAGGAAAGCAGGGCTGGAAGCTAGTAATAAGGAAAGAAAGTATTGAAGAAAATAAACTCTCCTCCCATATTCAACATTACGTATATTATGAGTGAAGTGATGGCTCAAGACAGCCACTTGAAATGCTACATAGCCTATGGAAAGCAAGCAAAATGCTTATTTTGGAATGTCCAATAAAAGAAATATGATATGTCATTGTACATATATCAAATGGGCTTCCATGCAAAAAAAAAATGAGTATATAGATGAAATAACATTAGCAGGAAATTTACAAAAGGGAAGGGTATGGATTTGCTCAGTGCATCTCCCATGTTTCCTATGCTGTCACTTTATATTCTCAGGAACAGTCGTAAAGCCTGGGTCGTACGGAGAAAAGAGCCAGTGCACACTACCCAGGTGGCAGGTGGTTCAATTTCTCATTGTTCATAGAGTTGAGAAGCTTTTAAAAAAGTTATTTATTTGAAAGGCAAAGAGACAGAGGGAAAGAGACAACATGAGCACCAGCTCTCATGCACTCCACAAAGGCCCACGATACCTGAGACTGCTGGGTCAGGCCAGGGATAGGACCAGGAAGCAGAACCTTTCCAAGTCTCCCAGATGGGCAGCAGGAGGCAAGGGCTGGAGCTGTCAGCATTGCACCCCCAGCTCTGTTGGCAGGCAGCTGGAATCAGGAGTTGGTCTGAGCTGGGACATGGACATCTTCCGCAACATCATCTGGCTAAGTTTGCATTATTTATTTAAAAAGCAGAGTGACACACAGAGAAAGAGGTTGGAAAGATCCTCAAATACTTGTAGCAATTGGCACTGGGCCACGTTAAAGCCACTACCCAGGAATCCAGTCTAAGTTTACCATTTGTGCGACAGGTACCCAATTAGTTTGACCATCACTGGCTGCTTCCCAGATATATCAGCAAGAATTTGGATCCCAAGCAGAGTAAATGGGACTCAAACTCACACTTGATACAGACTGTGGGTATTGCAAATGGAAATCTAACCTCGTCTGCCACAACACTCACCCCTTAACCAGTATCATAATTGTGAGGTTAATTGTCACTCTTCTGAGCAGCTTTTAATTGACCCTGGATGTTGCTGTACTGGGAGTGGCAAAGAAAAAAATAGGAACAAAATAAAAACAAATGACTTTATCTATCTATCTATCTACCTATCTACATACCACATATCATAGGACATGCCAAAGATCATGTACTTTCTACACACAGGAAGAAGATTATTTAGGTAAATGCTGCTCACATTTCCTTGCAAGAATTATGAAAAAGCACGTGATAAAAATCTTTTGAAAGGGGATTGGCCATTGAGTCATCCATTGGCACTTTGTTGTGTTAATCATCACATCAAATAATAGATTCTTAGTCAGTTATACATACTGCCACATCAGCCTTCATCTGATAACAGCATGGTCTGCCCTAGTGAAGAAGAGAGTTTTTCTAAGACAATAGGAGAACTTGGTCCCTGGATGAACTATCTGCCCCTTCTCCCATCCTCGTTCCACTTATCTGAAGGCTTCGGTGCTGGGTTTGGTCCAAAGTGGGCCGGCATGGGGACTGATTCCCCATAGGTTCCTGCTACTGATGTCGGAAGTAGGCTTCCCTTTTGCAACAACATGGCGGAGTTTTCCTATTGTTAGTTGTCATTTCTAAGCTTTGCATTGCTGTCAAACTGGAAGCCAAACAAGCCCCTTGAGAAACTTCAGAAACCACTGTACTGGCTTGGGATCAATGGGCCACAGCGTCTCCGTGCTGACTGCGTTGGGTGAGAGACATCAGAGCTCCAGCCATTCCAACTTGCCGGCACAGCTGTGAAGTGTTCGTTCTCTTCCAATCCCTAAGCCCAAGATTACAACGTAATGATAGATTCCTATTTCCTTTCTCCCACTTCTGCCATTCCAAAATTGTCCTTTCAACAGATCATTAAATTTTTTAAGACCTATTTTATTTTTGTTTGAAAGAGCAACATAGAGGGGAGAGACAGAGAGAGAGAGCTTCTGTTCACTGGTTCATTCTCCAAGTAGCCTCAACAGCGTAAGCTGAACTGAGCAAAAGTTGCTAGCCAGAAGCTTCTTCTGGATCTCCCTCGCGGGTACAAGGGGCCCAAGCAGTTGGGCCACCCACTCCTGCTTTGCCAGGTGAAAAGCAGGAAGCTGGAAGGGAAGTGGAACAGCCTCCATTGAGGATGCTGGCGCTGCAGGTAGAGGCTCAGCCTACTAACACTATGGCAACTGCATATAATCACTATAAGCTTTTGAAGTTGAGGTGTGGGCTTTCTTTTTCTTGTTTGTTTATTTGTTTATTTCTCAAGTGTTCACATGGGTGGTCTCAGACCATCTCACAAGATGAGGTACAGTTTAGTTTTCTGAGGACAACATCCAGTTGCATGTCTGCAACCCTGCTCTCCCGCAATGCCACAGGGCTTCCTGCGGAGATTCTGCACAGGGGCACGGGAGCACATTGTGGTTGTTAGTGAGAAAAAATGTCAGTGCAGTACATGTCAACCAATACAAGCAACTATCACGGGGCCTTGAAAAGCCTTACTGTTATTATTTAGCTAACATGACTATAGTTCCCTTATAAAAACTGACCTCAACAATAAACTGCAACAGGACAAGAATTCCATGTTGAAGCCATGGGTCATTCAAAATCCATCCACAATGATGCAGTTCAGGACATGTTACCCAAATATGACACCTTGGTTATTAAGAAGACAAGAAGTTATTCCTCACCTAGGCCTTTCAAGATGTGAGAGAATTTCTAAATGAAATAATGACACTAAAAAGATTTTAAGAGGAGTTCCTATCAGGCTGGCATCATAACACAGTGAGTTAAGCTATTACCTGTGATATTGGCATCCAAGTCAGCACATATTTGAGTCTTGGCTATTCTGGTCCAGTTTCCTGTGAATGTGCACGGGATAGAAGTAAAAGATGGGGGTTATGCCTTCTACCAGAGAGGGTAAAGCCACTGCCTGAAGTACCAGCATGCAAGAAGGGTGCTGGTTCAATTCTCAGCTGCCCCACTTCCAATCCGGCTCCCTGTTAATGTACCTGGAAAAGCAGCAGACAATGGCCCAAGTGCTTGGGACACTGCACTTACTTGGAAGAAACACAAAAAGCACCTGACTCTTGGCTTCAGGTCTCCCATGTAGGTGCAGGGTTCCAAGAGTTTGAGCCATCCTCTACTGCTTTCCCAGGCTACAATCAAGAAGCTGGATGGAAAATGGAACAGCCGAGACATGAACTGGCACGCATTGGGGATCCCAGCATATGCAAAGTGAGGACTTTAGCCACTGAGCCGTAGCACCAGGCTAAGGTCCATAACTGTTCTTTCTCATGTTTCTCCTTTGATGTGGATGAGCACCAGCCTTCTATTCCATAGAATGGAGATGGTGTTCACATTGTAGGAACACTTTCAGGAGGAAAGATGTTTCAATGAGCCATGGACCTTGCACTGTTTGGTGCCAAAGAAAGGACTTAACAAATGACACAACCAAGGGATACTTTCTGTGTCCTTAGGTGTTCTGTAGTTGTGAGAACATCACAGTGTACATGTGTGTGTCCACACACACACACATATGCTAATTGGTGTGGGCCCCTCACTCATCATGGTCCCTTGATGCATTCAAGATCTGCAGTTAGCAATGAGAAGGGTGAAATTGTTGCTGGCTTACTGCAGAACACACTGTTAGATAGTAAACTTTGTTTTATAGCTAGAAGAAGGACACTCTAAAATAATGATGATGATAAAATGTGTGCCATGGTAAATACAGAAAGTGGTAGCACCATCATTTGTCATCATGGTCAGGTGTTATATATTATCCATAACTGTGTGTGCTGTGTTTTTACATGACTGGCAGCAGCAATAGGTGTGTTTATACCAACATCACCACAATCTAGTGGAAAATGATATTTGCCCTATGCTATCAGGGTGGCTGTGACATCGCTGAGCTCCACAATAGTAAATGGGGGTGCTTACTGCCTGGTATAATCACTGTACTGTTGAATCGTATGATGTTATGTGGCATATGACTACAGTAAAAAAAATTTAAATATCACAACCTAGGTGTGGTTAAACAGTTTAGCCAGAAAATCTCTTTTAAATTCTATGCATGTCATGGACAAGTCTATATATACATTACTTCTTATTTTTGTCCACCTGAATGGAATGCATTGCATTAGTATGGAAGATTATGCAAAACTATATTCTATTACCAAAAAAAGCCCAGATCCCCTTTTCTCTTTTAGAGGCAGAACCATAGGCCCCAGAAAAAGCTGAAATACACACAACCCAAGTCGCCCACTCCCACACACCTTCCCATTTCCTCTGTCCCCACACCTCCATACCCAGGCAGCTTTTCTGCAAATAAAGAAATAAGCAAATCCTGGCTTAGAACCACCATCCTGTCCCTCCAATGTGAATGTTCTATCCAACACGTTTGATCCCTTTTTCTCCCCTGTCCTGATAGGCATAATATCAGGTGTCTATTGACAACTTACACAAATCCTCCATGAAATCAAACAGCTCCTTCTTTAAGGATCCTCTTGATGTCAGCAGGTAAGAGGGATGAAAAGTAAATGAAGATTCTAAGTGGTGGTTCTGTGTTTTGACTTCCTTTGGAACTTTCATTTTCTGCAGAAAAAGTATTACTTGATTCACAGTCATTATGTTTTACTTTCCATTCTGAGCCTCCTGTTAATAGGTATTAACCTGTGTAAGAAGATGATTGATAGAATGCCAAGAAGCAAAGTATTATTCATGTAAAGCGCAGGTGATAAGTAACACTCCTATATTGTTGGGCATGATCCAGAAAGTAAACAAAAGTTGACTTATGTCGTGTTCCTTCCACATGTAGGCAGGGCCTCTTTTGGGCAGAGCTCTATTTTGGTGACATGGGAAATCACCAAAAATGTGGAAAAAATGACCCCATGCGCACTGAGTAACTCACATCAATCAAAGGGGGCGGGGACTTTCAAGAGAGCTTGCTGTCAAGTTCCCTATTTCTAAGTAAGTCTTCAGTTGTGTCAATAAATAGGCACCATTACTCAGAGCTCTCATCTCTGTGTGGGTGGAAGACACTAATGTCCAATAGCTGAATAATTACCTAACCACATAGAATTGTTCTGGAGGGAACTAGAAAGTGCAGTGGTGTGTGTGTGTGTGTCTAACACACATGCCTAACCCTGACCATGTGTCTATATAACTTCTAGGATCTCCCAAGAAGGAGCCTCATCTTACCTCTCCTACATGTGGTATGACAATGACCTATCAGCAAACTTGTCTTGAAAAAGGAATAGATAATTCCTTAGGAAATCAAAGACAACATTTTCCAGTACTGAGAGAAGACTTGTGTCAGCTGCTAAACAAGATCTGGTCTTCAGTTGGGGTCTTCAGTGGGCCCAGAAGGACGTAAGGGGCAAGGCCAGCAGCAGGTTCTCTTAGGAGGCCCAGCCTGGGAGTGTCAAGTCAGAGGAAGAAGTGAGGCCTCCAGTAATGCAATGTGACAGTGTGCCCAGGGCTGAGCGGTGAGGGTCTGGCACTGCTGGTAGTTAGGGAAGGATTTGCATAATTACATTCACCTGAGAGGTTCCATTTACCCAACAATGTGGTTCTTTGTGGTGAAGGCAGCAGCTGGCCCCATGGTCAGAACAATGCTTTGGCCTTGTTCTTACAAAACAAATGCTTAGACTGTGAAATCAATGACAATGAGCATTTTGGGTTGTCTAGAGTTAGGAATGGTACAAATGGTGAAGCATGTGTTTACATGTAATACTTATGTCACTTCATACCATGACAGAACGACTCACTACGACACTTGGCTATGGAACCCCTCGCCTGCATACAGTATCACACAGCAGCACTTGTAGACTGGAAATTTGGGTATGAAATTGCCCATGAACCAGAGGCTCAAGTTCTCTCCTGATGTTTGATAAAGAATTATATCTGAGTAATAAAGGCTGTTCCTGTGTAACCTACTTATTGTTTTCAATTCCAGAATAGTGTCTTGTTTTCTGATGGCAAGATTGCCCCGGATTTGAGAGATGCTAATCAGTACCTAGCAAGGAGGTGCTTATTGCACAGGCTGCTGGGCTCACACAGCCTGTGCTGGGGGCATGTTTACCCAAGACTCTAAACAGAGCCAGTGCAGATAGGAAGACCAAGGGCAAATATTGTGCCCGGCTCATTTCCTGGTATTGCCCACATTTACATTCATGAGGGAGGTGCAGGGAGTGGAAGCCGTGTTGGTTTAGAGGCAATTCCTTTTATTGTGCCCAGGAATTTTTACATTTGGTCCCTCAAAAAAACCAGCACGGAGGAGGCACTTTCAAGGGAGTGGAAAGTCCCCTCAAAGAGACTTGCTATAAGTCAGGATATATTTTAAACATCCCTGTTGTAAGCATAGCCACCCAGAAATTCCCTTTCAGATTTTCCTGGGAGGAAGAGGACACTGGAGGATTTTAACTGGAGAAGCAAAGCAGGTTTCTTCCTTGACACTGAAGCTTGCTCACTGTCAGAGGCAAAAAGGGGATACTTGCTCTAGCCCTTTGCTGACTTGCCCAGAAGACAAAGAAGCAAGTGCGGTACCAAAGCCAGGAATCAAACACTCCGCTAGGTCCGTGTGTTCTTGGCTCCATCCCTGTTCTCCACATGGCATCCTGGTGAAAGACAAACATTGCTAGGTTTATCTTCCTCCAGGGACAGGTAATGAGAATGATACCTGAAAGACAAGCTGCTGCTCACTCAGAGACAACGTGACAAGCAAGCAGGGCCTCCCTGCTCTCGTCTCATCAGCCCTCACCACCCATCTTTTGCCCCAGTCTCTGTCCAATCAACCTGCCATCATCTACCACCAAAGTGAGCTTTTTCAAACAAAAATCATATTCTCTCTCTCTTTTTTAAAGATTTATTTATTTATTGGAAATTCAGATATACAGAGAGGAGGAGAGGCAGAGAGGAAGATCTTACATCCGATGGTTCACTCCCCAAGTGAGCGCAATGGCCGATGCTATACCGATCCTAAGCCAGGGTCCAGGAACTTCTTTCCGGGTATCCCACAAGGGTCCCAAAGATTTGGGCCGTCCTTGACTGCTTTCCCAGGCCACAAGTGGGGAGCTGGATGGGGAAGTGGAGCGCCAGGATTAGAACCGGCTTCCATATGGGATCCCGGCGCATTCAAGGCGAGGACTTAAGCCACTAGGCCACATCGTCGGGCCCCGAAATCATCTTTTCTTAAAATCTTCCTGGTTGTTGGTAGCAGTGGTCTCCAAGCCAGAGGCCCATCAGAATGTCCACCAGCATCTTTCAGAAATAAGGTTCACAGGAATGAACACACACGCTGTCCTTTCTCCTTATTTGCAGGGATGTGTTACAAGTAGCACAGAGAGCACGGGCCCCTACATATCCTTTGTGGTGTTTTTGTTTGCAGGTTTCTAATAAAGTTTAATGTGTAAATTATGTACAAAAAGAGACAAATAATAAACAATAATAAAATAGTACATTTGTAACTACACACTGTTACATGAATCTAGACTCTCAAAATATCTTACTGTACTGTAGATTTTAGCTTATTCCGCATGTGGATTTAAAAAATAAATTAATAATTTTCACTCAAAAGGAGAGCATTACAGCTTCTTAATTTCACATTGGATTTTCCAGCTCCACAACTTTAGTGCTTTGGAGCAATTTTAAAATAAAATTAGTTGAATACAAGCACTCCAATCTGACAATAGACAAACTAAGTGATTAATGGGTGGGTAATGTATGCAGTGTGAATACTGTGGACAAAGGATTGTTCACATCCCATGCAGGTCAGAGTGGAATGGCATGAAATTTTATCACACTAACTCAAATAGCACATGCTTTAAAATTTACAATTTTTTTTTATTTCTAGATTGTGCCATTTGATATATTTGGACCACAGTTGATTTGAGGTAATTGAAACTATGAAACTTGGAAAGTGAAACTATGGATAAGATGGAGACTACTGTGGTTTAGTTTTCCACACATTATTTCTTTGTATTTATTTGAAAGACAGAGGAACAGAAAAAAACAGAAACCGAGACAGAGAGAGATCTTCCACATCCTGATTCATTTCCTCAAATAACAGCTGGAATTGGCCACACTTAAAACCAGGAGCCTTGAACTCCACCTTGGGCTCCCATGTGGGTGGCAAGGATCCAAGTTCTGTAGCCATCATTGGCTGCGTTCCATGGGAGGGGGGTGCCTTAGCAGGAAGCTGATACAAGAGCAGAGCTAGAACTTGAACCCAGGCACTTGCATGCAGTCCAGATGTCCTACGTGCTATCTTAACTTCTTTTGAGATCCTGTGGCTTGCCCTTCCAGTCCCCCAGCATTTTGGCACCAGCAAAGTTATTCCAAACATGTGAATGAACTCTTCTTTGGTGGTACTTATTTCTTAAGAAATTTCATTTCCCTCCTCTGCAGATTCCTGAGTTAAAAGCAAGAAAATATTTTTAGGGTTTTTCCTTTTTCTCTTTTCCCAGTATTGGAACTCAGAAATCCTACCTTGGACCTTTTCCTTGAATGGTTTGACAGTCTCAGTATGTCCTGTTGGTACCCCTTTGCTCTCTGCTTCTCCTGGGGCAGCACACTATGGGGCTGGCACTGCTTCGTGGTAGGTAAGAAAACAAAACTAATGACTTGAAGAAGATTGAACACAGAGCAGAAAGCAGTGGATTTACTGTCAGACATCCCTGCTAAAGGACTCAGCCCCTGTCACCGTTTGACAAGCCAGGGGATGGTTATCATGCTGCTCACATCCTGTGCCAGCCCCAGAGGTCTTTCTTTACATTTTTTCTCCTCTTGTCACCTCCAGTTTCAAGTTCCTCCTCCTCTGGCTGTCAACTCCCCACATATTCTCCTATTGGAAGTCTTCCTCTGGGAACACTTCTGAAAATGCCCAAGTCGGGGCATTGTTCCCAACCTCTGTGAGGTTACCTTTCATCATGCAAGGTCGTTTTGCTCTTGTTGCACCAGTACCCCCATCCTGTCAAGCCCTTTCCCATGCTTTATTTTAAAAATAGTATGTGGGGGGCGGCGGGTTCCTAAAAGAAGCAGCAGTACTTATCAGAGGATAGATTCTGCAATTTTGTCTACACCATCAGCTTTGAAAAACTGCAGCTATCTCCCTTGCTGGAACCCTAGGCAGGTCTCCAAGCGGCTGATGGTGTATCCGACTCCTCAGTGTGTCTGGGCAACCTGACCATGAGTATCATGGGTCCTCCTCCTTATGGAAGATCTTTGTGGAATCCGTGTGAACAAACTGCTGTTTGCCCTGAAGAGCCTTCTCAGTTTTGATCTGTGAGGCTTTATGCAACAAACCCAAAGTAGCTTTTCTGTCGCATGGCTGTACGTTGTACTAACTGAGTAAGAGATGTTAGTGTTGAAGAATGGTATTTGGGGATTGCCACTCTCAGACAAGGTGAGAGAGCACCTTGAAGGCAATCGCTCACAAGCTGACACAGCTGTGTCATTTGGAGGAGCCTGTTCCACAGTATTCACTGAGTGAATATGATTTGGAACATGGCTCTCTGTGGGATGAGGGGATAAGGTTTATTGGTCATGGCAGTCACCACAGTAAATACATTCACTGCTGCCCATGGTTGTGGAGATTTGGATCTGCATACAGGTGCCTGGGTCATGATAGCTAGGAGGATAGAGTCCTACTTACCACCCCCTCTAAAAGCCACATTTTCCAGCATGAGCTCACCCCAAAGGAAGGAGGCCATGCACTTGCAAATCTACCCAAAGGGTCAGGGGCTCACAGTTTTCCAGCTGCATGAGGCTTTTGGTGAGCTCACTCAAAGGCACTACCTATGTGGCTTCCACCTCTGACATGAGAGTTCTTGACTGGGACCCTACAGAAGGGAGGACACCTGTCACAAAATTAAACTCAGACATTTGGGGAGGGCATCATGGCCACATCTTTGGAAACATTCAAAGGGCCTGGGATGGTTCAGAGGTGCTTTACCTGCCTCACATGTGAACCAGAAGTCATCAACTGTCTTGGCCAGACCCACCGTCCTCCTGCACTTCCTTCCATGGGCATTACTGGTTTCCTAGGCTTTAAGCTCTCCCGAGTTACCAGCCCTTCAGTTGCCCACTGGACTTCCTGGTTTCAGCTCAGAAGGTGGATCCAGTCATCTCCCCTTTGCTTTTCCTTCACTACCCCATCCCAGCCCAATATACTCACTCTTTCTCTCTCTCTTTTAAGATTTATTATTTTTTTTTATTAGAAAGGCAGATATACAGAGAGGAAGAGAGACAGAGAGAAGGATCTTCCATCTGATGATTCACACCCCATGTGATCGCAATGTCCGGTGCTGTGATGATCCAAAGCCAGGAACTTCCTCCCACGCAGGTGCAGGGTCCCAATGCTCCGGGCCATCCTCAACTGCTTTCCCAGGACACAAGCAGAGAGCTGGATGCAAAGTGGAGCTGCTGGGATTAGAACTGGCATCCATATGGGATCCTGGAGCGTCCAAAGCAAGAACGTTAGCCACTAGTCCACTGCGCTGGGCCCCAACATACTCTTTTGACCAGAATATGTCAATTGCTTTCAGTGTCTGGTCTTTTCTCTCAAGTTTATCCTTCAGATGCCATACCACATAGATCTCTGAAAAACAAAGCCTAACTCCTGTGCTTCAAAACTCTCTCATGGTCTATTTTATGCTTAGCCTACTGGATAGGTCCAGAATCCACAGCTGTGTATCTAAGGTAATTCATTACCCTTCTTTTTTTTTTATTTTACTTCTTTTTACTATTTTCATTTTATGATACAGTTCCATAGGTACTGGGATTTCCCTTCTCCCCTCCCCAATTCTCTCCCTCCTTACTGAGTTCCCTTATATCATTATTATACTATAGTTCTTCATACACAATCATATGTCCATCATTGCGGACATAGACAATGGCAGACAGTCCAGCATCCTATTGTCAAGACATACTAAACAGTTTCTTCGGGAATACATCTTTGCCTGGAAGTAGATACATTGCATACTGCATTGTATCCTCACCTCTGGATATGTTAGTTTCCATTACGTAGTTACTATACATCACTTTAAATGAAAAGCCACAATAGAAAATAAACAATAGGAAGAAATTTACAATAGAAATTTACAATGCCATGAAGTTAAATAACATGCTACTGGATATGATAGTCTCCATTACACTGTTACTATACATCCCCTTAAATGAACAGCCACAAAACAAAATAACAACAGGAAGAAAAAAAAAAGGAATTAACACCATGAAGTTAAATAACATGCTACTGAATGACTAATGTGTCGCTGAAGAAATAAAAAAGAAAACCAAGAAGCTTCTTGAAGAAAATGATGCCACTGTATGATCCATGAGTCATTGAACAATTTAATCAGAATAAAATGTTTTGAAGAGATGAAACTAACAAAAAAGAAAAAGAAAGAAAATCCATGAGATATAGTTTCCTCTGATTTTTGTTGGTGAAATGTGTCTCCTGTAGGCAATAAATAGATGGGTTTTGTTTTTTAATCCAGTCTACTAATCTATGACATTTGATTGATGAGTTACATTCTGGGTTAATATGAATGGGTGGTAATTTGGTCCTGTCATTTTAGCAATGGGTTGTTCATTGATTTAGTCTTCTGTTGTATTTTACTGGGATATTGCACACATTTACCTTTGGTTTTTGTTCACTGCTCATCTTCCAGTTTAGTCTTCTTCAGCAGCTGCCACACCATCCAGTTTCCATGCATGCCAAGCTCTCTTGAGCATCCTTGGCTTTGCCCATTCTGTTCCTTTGCCTGTGCCTTTCTCCCTTGTCTGTTGGACGCATCTCCATGTCAATCTGAACCCCTTTCAGTCCTTTCCTGTACAATGGTGCATACATGGTCACACTCAGTGTCCACATGTAATCATTTGTTTTACCTCCCTCATGGAAACTCAACATCATTAAAGGGAATGTCCTACTCATTTTTTATTCTCCCCATTATATACTGAAGTGTCTAGTATCTATTTTATACACAGTAAATCTCAGATAATTTGAAAGTCTATCAAGAGGAGTAATAAATGGAATAACATACAACTCTTAAGAAAAATGTTTTGGATCTACACAAAGTGATCATAATTTCAGGGTGATATATAGCGTGTATGCTTATTTTTGTAAAAGGTGGAAAAATAACTCCATTGCATGTTTCAGCCTAAGTAAAAATAGAGAACTATATGAAAGAAACCATAAATGTAATCTTTGATTAACTCAGGTAAGACAGGAGAAAGGAGGGAAGAAAGGAGAGTTTTCTGAGTAACTCTATTGTTTGACTTGTCACAAAGACCTTATGTGCTTTTGTAAAGTCAATTAAGAAAAATGAAGTCAGTGGTTGCTGAATGACTAAATAAGGCTTTGGGAGAAAAGTTTTCAGAAAAGGGCAAGCACTGT
Source organism: Ochotona curzoniae (assembly GCF_017591425.1). Lineage (NCBI taxonomy): Eukaryota > Metazoa > Chordata > Mammalia > Lagomorpha > Ochotonidae > Ochotona > Ochotona curzoniae. Next base: position 16,390,538 of record NW_024467115.1, read on the forward strand.
TACTGTTGTGCAAACCCTTAGAAAATCTGGGAGGGGGGCACCCATAGTCCCAGAACATATAATTAGGGTATTATTCTTCACTTTGTAAAGGATTTTTCTCTCCTCCCGAGGAGGCTGCTTGTGTAAAAAGCATCTTTAGCAAAGCTCTTCAGTTTGTTAACAGAGCAGTGTTTGACAGGGGGGTGAGGCTGAGAAAGAGGCGATGTTAGGAGTTGGTGCCAACTGAAGATCAATCAGACACGAAGATAAGCTCTGTTGATATTATAAAGTAATCAAAGGGGGAAATTACTGCATTGAAAAATTCCAAAGTGCACCCAGCTTTTCTGGGCACCAGGGCTTACTTGAGATCTCTGAGCAGCTGTGGGTGAAGGGGACCTGGTCTAGCTTCGGCTGGGGGTGGGGCTGGGCCAGGCCTGAGAGCACTTCACCAAGTCCTGGCAGCTCCCACGTCCCCTTTCCACTTCTCACCGAGAAAGCAAATCCTTTTCAGGTGTCTGCAATTAGTCAGCGAGGAGAGGTGGGCGGTAGTGGGCAGGAAAGGCTTTTTCTTTCTTTTTTTTTTTTTAATAATAAAAATCAAGTGCAGTAGTACTTGGCAGTCACCACCAAGGTAGGAGCAATGCTGAAAAAGCATCGTTAGAATGGATGAGGGCCTTTCTTAGGGTTTAGTGACCAGAGCAGGAGATAATAAGAGCTACTGACTCATTTCCAATGTTGGATTAAAAAAAAATCAACTGAGCTTGTATGATTTACTTACTAACCATATTTGTCACTAAGGGATTATTTTCAAAAGAAAATTTCCACTGAAAGGAAGGAATCAATCCATAATTCTCTTAGTTCATGTGTGCAGTTGTTATGTGATAAGATCAAGTTGAAAAAAGCAAGTGCAGCCTGGAGGGAAACAGGCAAATGGAACAGTGTGGCAAAATATTGACTCCTCTGGGTGACATAAAACAGGGTCTGCTGACTTTTTTCCTGTAGAGAACAAGTAAGAAAAAGTTCATATTTCCTCAATTAAGAGCTCTAGGGTCTTTAGGATATGAAATTGTTGCTTAGGGACACCCATGAATAAGGCCAGCTTTAGTGTAGGTGAGAGATGAATTCTGGGTGATTCCCAGTAACAGGGTTATGAAACTTTCAGGCAAGTGTGGGGACTGAGACCTGATGGTTTGGAGGGGAGTGTCCATAAGGTCTTTTTGGGTTAGACTGATTCACCAACCAATTTAGGAATCCTGAGATGGGCTATTAGCAAAGAGCATCCCTGACTGACACACACCAGTCCACACCAAAGCTAGGGATGGGGGCCTGTTTGGCAGGGCTAGGTACAATTACTTGACTGGGTGGTGGAATAGTGGACTGGTCACATTTGGCAGGGTCCAGACACTAACAAGCACGCAAGAGAACTAGGTCCGGGGGTAAACTCTGTGGGGCAAGTGTGGGCCTAACCCTGTGGAAATACAAGTCCCGCAGGTTAACTCATGAGCTGGAGTGGTGATGGCCTAAGCTAGAAGTGACCATGGCACCTGCCATCACTTATGGGTAAAGGAACCAATTGTAATCTGGGCAGGTCAAGGCAGCACCACCCAAAGATGCATCCTAAAATAGGAAGTGGGGTGGGCCGAACTGCAACTAGAAGGGGGCAGACCAGGCAGGGCCAAGCAAACTTCAACTCACAAAAGAGGAAAGAAATCAGGATGGAGCACATGTCATTCCAACCTAGGCTGTTATCCCAACTGGTCTTCATGAGGCAGGGATGCTACAGCACAGCATCAAAGGCAAAGGCTGAGACAGGTGAGGGGTTAAGCCAACTGGATCAGAGCACCCACTGGCACACAAGCAATTTAGAGCTGGGAATAGACTCAGTTGGGGAGCTGTGAGAGTACACCCTTGTTGGGTTGGGATTCCCACAGGAGGATGTGGGGGTTGGAATGGAGGCTGCGTTCTGGTCTGGATATGGCTACAATCTCCCTAGGCACAATTGTGGACTGGGGCTGGGCACACCAAACTGGACTAGATGCCAGCATCATCTAGCACTCTGGAGAACCTGGGTAGATGTAGGATGGACTAGGCTGGGTCTCTGCCCCTACTGAGCCATGTGTGAGCAGTGTCTGGGTGTGGACAAGCCTTTGCTGGGGGTGAAATAGCCAACAGCAAAAACTGGAATGGATTGAAGGCCAGCAGTGAGGGCTGGCCCATGGAACCAACAGTATGGGCAAGACCTGGCATAGGGAGAGGTTCTGAAGGAGGAGCTTGGGAAACTCCTCTGTGAGAACACAGCCCCTACAGGTGAACACCAGAACCATGATATGGAGCAACCCAGACCAGGCAAGAGGAAGATACCCACCATCATACATATGGCATAGGTGGGGGGCAGACCATGTTGAACATGTTTACATCAACTGCTGGCGAATCTGAGCACCAGCATAGAGTTTTGGTCGCAACACATACCAATGCATATTAAGGAAAGCCAAGGTGAGGTGAGCCATACCGGACGTGGCTGCAGCGCCCAACCTATACACGTGAAAACCGGGGGAGGAGGCAAAGCCGGCAGAAGAATGTGGGCCCCCCTACTGGACAACCACTCCTACTGGAGAGCATGAGTTGGGATGGCAGACCAGACCAGGCAGGGCTACAACAGCTGTGGGCCTCATGTGAGCTAGATTGGGGAAGGGCCAGATTGGGCTGACCGTTCCGACTGGTGCAAGCAAAAATTAGAGTGGGTGGAGACTGGCACTCGGGGCCAATTCTGTTAAGTTAAATGCCAGAACCACCTGTGGAGAGCATGATCCAGGAGTGGGAGTGGCCCAATAGGGAAAAGAGTGGACACCTCCCTCATGGGTAACCACTCCCACTGGAGAGCATGAAAACCAGGACAGGGGCAGGGGTGACTAAACAGAAAGGTACCTGTCAGTATGTGTGTGGGCTGGATAGTAGGTTGGTTGGGTTGAACCAGGCTTCAATGCCCATTGACAAGTACGAGAGCTAAATGGGATGTGGGACAGACTGAACAATATTGTGGTACATACTGGCATGCATGGAACCAGGGTAGGGAGCAGGCCTGGTGGGGGTTATGGAGAGTTGCCCCAACTAGGCTGCAGCTCCCACTGGTTTGCATGAGGGCTGAGTATGAAGTGGGTAGGATTGAGCTGGACTACAACACCCATTGGTTCAAGTGGAAGACAGGGCTGGAAACAGAACTGACCCAGCAATTGCAACGACCAGCATGTGCATAAGCTGATTGGGGAGAAGAACTGTACCAGACCCTGTACTGGCAAATTCACACAAGAATCAGGTTTGGGATCATCTCAGATGAAGTTTCTTTGGAGATCCCTCCAACTGAACTGCTGATCTCAGAACCCCAACCATGAAGAGACTACGTCAGCCAGTGGATTCTGAAGAAATTTCATCAAGATTGGAACGGCGAGATTGGCAGCAATTCAGAACTGTTGAACTATCAAAACTGCTTCAGCAGAACCCTTGGAGCGTGCCTCACATCTGGGACCTGAGATGGGAGGGAGGCTCGGTAGGGCTTTTCCCTTTGTTTCTCCCCCGACCCCAGATACAGGGAAAAAATGATATTAATGTGGAAACAACGGTATTACTCACTTTCCTGTAGCCTTTGATCCTCTGTACCCTAATCAACTAAGTAAGATCATTTAAAAGTAAATAAATTAATTTTTAAAAAAGAAACAAAAATCTAGGCTAGTGAGTTCTATCTGTGTGACAAGATAAAGCATTTCTGTTATTGTTGCTACACTTTTCGGAGGGGGGCAAATTTCAAAACTTTTTTTTTACACACAGCACATTTTAATTTTCATGTGTCATGAAATGTTATTAATTTTAAAGTCCTTAAACATTTGGAAAGGTAAAACAAAAACACTTTTAGCGAAAGGGTGGTGGAAAAGCAGGCTGGAGCCTGAGTTGCGCCCTTGGGCCACGGTTTGTTGATCCCCACCTTGAACATGACTGGGTCATATTGGGGGATCTTTATCCATCAAGGCTCTACAAGTTCACAAGCTTGGGCATGACTTCAGGATCCGTCTAAACACCATACTGCTGTCAGCGACATACACAGGAATGGGCAAGGGCATTCTGGGGGCCAGGCAGTCGCTACCTCCATGAGTCTGTCAAAGAATGTGGAACTGCGACACCAGGTGAGTTCTTCGCATACATTCAGGTCTCAGTGCAGTCATGCAGTCCTCCATCTTTACGCTTAGGGGAGCCTCCCCGCTCTGCTTCTGGGGCTCCCCCAGCAGCTTCCATGTTTGTATCCAGAAATGATTGTTTATGTTGCATGAGACTGGCTGATGGATTCACCTGGCCTTGTTTTCATCGCTGCTTCAAACAGAACAGTGCATTTAATTTTTTTTAAAAGAGAATAGTTTAAACAATTTTTAACAGGCTGCACCAAATTATAGTCAAAGTTTGGAGAGAAAGAGAGGTTTTCTCAGCAGCAATTGTAACAACAGCTTAGTGTTATTGTTTATGTCATTGTCATCATCGAGGTTTCTAGAGAACTGACTTGTTAGGTCAGATGTTTTCTGTATGTTATGTTACTGAATCCTGTAATATACATTTGAAATGGACTGCTCTTTTAACAGTTATTACCCTGCTTAACAAAACTAGACTTTGAAGTGTGAAGAGGCTGATCAGTTTGCTAATCAAAGCCGTTAGTGATGGAGTCCATGCACCTGGACACTGCCCAGTTCTCTCTCCCCAGTGCTTGCACCAAACCTCAGACATTTTTGTTCTTTTTAAAAATTAGTTTTATAAATTCAGCGTGGACAAATGGGTTCAGCTGCCTCCTGCAATGCCACTGGCATCTCCTGTGGACACCGATTCAAGTTCAGGCTGCTCTAATTCCCATCCAGCCCCTTGCTAATTGGTTTTGGAAAGTAGAAAATGGCTGAGGTGTTAGGGTCTCTGTACCCATATGAAAACAGAGAAGAAATTTCTGGCTCCTGGAAAGTAAACTAGAAGATAGAAGATATCTTTGTGTACATAACTCTGCCTTTCAGAAAAAGAAAGAAAAAATGTCTTTTAAAAATTGTTTTCGGGCCCGGCGCAGTGGCATAGTGGTTAAGGTCCTCGCCTTGCACGCCTGGGATCCCATATGGGCGCCAGTTCTATCCCGGCAGCCCTGCTTCCCTTCCAGCTCCCTGCCTGTGGCCCGGGAAAGCAGTCAAGGATGGCTCAAAGCTTTGGGACCCTGCACCCGCGTGGGAGACCCGCAAGAGACTCCTGGCTTCGGATCGGCATAGTACTGGCCGTTGTGTTCACTTGGGGAGTGAATCATCAGACGGAAGATCTTCCTCTCTGTCTCTCCTCTCTGTATATCCGCCTTTCCAATGAAAAAATAATAAAAATAAATCTTTAAAAAAAATTGTTTTCATCGGAAACACAGAGAGACACAAAGCGATATTTCACCCCAAATGTTTGCAATAGCCAGAGGTGGGCCAGAACAAAGCCAGCAGACTGGGACTCAATCTTGTTCTGTCAAGTGCCTGAGCCATCACCTGCAGCCCCAGGGAGCACATAGCAGGAAGCTGGGAGTGGAATGCGCAGAAAGACACAGCCATGTGCGGCTTAATGATGGGGACAGCTTCTGAGAAACATGGCATTAGACGATTCCACTGTTTATGGACATCACAGAGTATACTTCCACAACCCTACACGCTGTGGATCATTAAAGGGACTTATGAGGCCTGAGACGTTTTAGGCTGCTCTTACAACATGGTATACTGTTTTATAGTAAGCAGGTTTTTTTTTTGGTTTTTTTTGGTTTTTTTTAATAAACAGGACAGAGTAAAATAATACTAAAAGGGTGATTCAGGAAATACATGATCCAGTAAGTAGTCACTTTCATCAACAGCCAGTACTATGTACCATGCATAACTGTAGTGCTATATTTTTACATGACCAACAGTGTGGTAGATGTGTTCATGCTGTGTGTTGGGACTGGGCCTCCTTAGTTGCTGATGTCTATGCGAGTGGACAGCATGCCCAGGGACACACGGGGGGACATGATGGCCAGCTTATCTAGGCCAACAGAGGACATAGAGTGCCTCATCAGAGGATGAAAAGCAGAACAGGTTGGACAACTCTGGCCAAGCTTTGCAACTAGTTCTTGGGCCTGTGGATGCACTAAGGTGGACTTGGTCAGCCAATAGACCTTGGAAAGATTTTCTCAACCCTGGAGCAATAAAATCAACACTGTCTCAAAACTATCAAAACCGGATTCGGGGCAATGGCCTAGTAGCTAAAGTCCTCCCCATACACACACTGGGATCCCTTAAGGGCACTTGTTCTAATCCCAGCAATCTCAATTCCCATCCAGCTCTCTGCTTGTGGCCTGGGAAAGCAGTTGAGTATAGCCCAAAGCTTTGGGGCCCTGTATCTGCATAGGAGACCTGGAAGAAGCTCTGGGCTCCTGGCTTAGATTGGCTCAGCTCTGGCCATTGAGGCCACTTGGAGAGTGAACCAGCAGACAGAAGGTCTTCCTTTCTGTCTCTCCTTCTCTCTGTATATCAGATTTTCCAATAAAAGTAATTAAATCTGAAAAAAAAACCCTATCAAAACCACTCAAGTAACACCTTTGGAACATTCTTGGCTATATTAGGATCTCTAAGATAACGTTAAATGATCATCCCCCATCCCTGGGTACTAATGTAGTTTGGCAGCAGAGAAAGGCTCTCTTCCATTCTCCACTGTGGATAAAGAAGAAAAAAAAAAGCCGAAAGCGTTTTTATCCCTCCTCCTTCCTCCATATCTTGACCTTCCCCATCCTAATAAGTAGCCCACATGGATTTACATCCTTCCCAGCTATGTAAAGAACATTAAAACTTAAATTAAATTAAATCAAATTAAAAAGATGTGTTCCTGCCAGCATCACCATAAACATGAGTAGCACATCGAGCTGTGATGTTAGGACAGCTAAAATATCACTAAGTAATAGGAATTTTTCCGTCACAATGTAATCTCATAGGAACACCACCACACACCATCTGTTGTTGACTGAAATGTTGTTTTGCAGTGCATAAGTGTAAATCTGTAAAGAGGATAAGCTCACAGTCGTCCAGAAGGGAAGGGTGGGGCTACAAAGGGAACCTGCATAGAAGCAGGGTGATGGGATGCTAAAGGATGAGGTGAGTATGAGAGAGACAGTATCACTGATTAGGGTTTGGTTGCAGGATACAGAGGCCTTTCCAGGTATTTCAGGTACTTCACTCAGAAAGGCACATCATGTAGGGAACTTGGGCCTTTGAAACATTTCATAAAACTGCAAAGCTCTAGGCCCACTCCTAGGAGTGAACAATGCAGACAGCCCATTTGGGAGCTGAACCCCAGTAGGGAATATGGAGATCATCTTTCTCATTGTGTGTTTTCAGGGGCACTCATTCTAGCTATTGCAGGAGCTTCTTTCATAGCAAACAGTGGCTCTGAAACTATGTAGCACCTGCTCCACCTGCAGCAGCAAAGATGCACATGGCTTGGCCCTCACCTGGCAGGTGTCCTTGTTGCAGGGACCAGATGCTGCAGCAGCACTGTGCTTCCCATTAGGAACCAGCAGGGCAAGATCTCTCTCTCTCATTGCTTCCACAGATTTAATGAGAGTGCATTCTAGAGATGAAACAACCCCATGAGGAATCAGGCCAATGGAAAATCATACTGGAAACAGAGGCAAAAGGCAAAGTACAACTGCACAACTTTTTAATGTTTAAGAATTTTTTAGCAGAGTAATTATTTTAATAATATTTTTCCTTCAAATTATGGCTAATGATGGATTGAAATTGGGTGGAAGAGTCAACAGGATGATGCAAATGAAATGGATATAGTGACTCAATGTAGTGAAACATGACAGCACAATACAGTTTACAGCAGTACACTTTATAAGTAGAAACACAGATTGAAATTAGGCATGTACTAAATTGGATCCCCAAGGAGATACGTTTTAACAGAGCTTGCCTTATCGCATTTGTTGATGCCTCCTTAAATTTTGTGCCTAGGTGTGCTTTGCTTGTTTCATTTTTTCCAGGTTCTGTTAAGAACCTTAAAGTACAGGGAAGTCTTTTTTTTTTTTATATTTAATTTTGACAATCCTTACAAATTTAATTGGGGTAAAAAAGGGTCAAGGTCTAAAGGGGGATATAGAGGAAGAAGCCCCACCCAGTCTCCCGCCCACCCCAAGTCCCGGGTGTGGGGCGCGCTCCGAGATACTCAATCAAGTGGTTCCAATAGTTCACCATTCATGGGTCGTTGCCAGTCTCGCCACCCCAATCATGATGTGGTCATTGAAGAGTTCATTGATTGACACAGTCCCTTCTAGGGTCTCCGTTTGCCCAGTCTCTGCTGCCAACAGATGGCTGAGGTTGTTGCTTGATTTGTCCTGTCTTTCCCTGGTTAGGACTCCGAGTCCGGTGTCTCGAATGGGAAGATCCTCGAAGAAATTTTGAGGTATTCCCAGTCCAGATTCCTGCTGTTTTAGTAGCATAGGGCCCGTCACAGTCCACTGCCCCGGTCAGCTGGCGGCTGCAGTTGCTGGGCCAGTTCTGTCTCCACCCGTGTCCTCTTGCAGTCCCGCCTGGTTCCACCCTGGATGCATTTGTCCCTCGCACGTACCAGTAGGAGTTGCAGCCCAGTCAGGGCGGCCCACAGTAGCCTCAACCAGGCCCACCTCCTACCCTGGCTTGCCGGTATATATGGCATACTAGCCCAGTCTGTCCCCAGTACCCTTCTGTTCATATTCTTGCCAACAGGTGTTGCCACCTACTTCCATCTAACTATCTCCTCCTACCGTCCCTAACGGATATTGTTGGGTGTCTGTCTAGCCACCCCAGCCCCTGTCCTAGTTCCCATGCCCTCTCGTGGGAGGTGATGACCCACGAGGGAGGAACCCACTATTTCCCTCCCAGGTCGCTCCCATTCCAGTTGTGCCCTCTCCATTTGGCCCTGTGGTTCAACTCAACGTGTCTAACCCTTTGTACCAGCTTCCGCCAACTGGTGCTACAACTAAGCCCCAACAACCCTCACCAACTCTGATTGTAGCTTGCTCCAGTGAGAATAGTCAGCCCAGCCTGGTTTACACCCAGTCTGGTCCCCATGAGGTGTACAGGCGCTGTGTCCCTGCCTGGTCTAGTCTACTCCCCACCCAGCTCCCGTTCCTCAGTGTAATTTGCTGTTCAGCTAGGGAACCTCCCCTTTTTCTCCTGTCAGCTCTGCCGCCTCCTTTCCTGGTTCTCACATGTGTTGGTTGGGTGCTGCGGCTGCATCCGGCTCAGGCTACCTCACCTTGGCATTCCAGCTTGTGTGTTGCTTTTGTTACGACCGGACCTGGTTCGACCCACACTCTGTTCTGGCGGTCAGATTCACCAGTGGATGACATGAACAGATTCAGCCTGGTCTGCCCCCGACCCATGCCAAATGCATGCCAGTGGGACTCTTTCTATGACCTCTTGGCTGTTGCCTTGCATGTTCCTTGCGCTGACCTGCAGGGTCTGTGTCCTGCCAGAGGAGTTGCCTGAGCTCCTCCATCAGAACCCCTCCATGTGCCAGGTTTCGCGCATATCAGTGGGTCCATGTACCAGTTCGCCTCTTATCCTAGTAGGAACAGTGGTCTTTCCTAACTGGCCATCATCCCGTTCTGGTTCTTGCTGTAGAGTGTTTCAGTGCAGCCATGGTCATCCATGCCCCCATATAGCTTGTACATGGCTAAGTTGAGGTTGGGACCTAGCCTAGTCCGTCCCACATCCACCCTGGTACTCCAGAGCGCCAGAAGGTGTTAGTGTCTGGCCCGGTCCGGTACATCTTTTCCCAATCCACATTTGTGCCGAGGGAGAGGACAGCTGTATGCAGGGAAGTCTTAAAGACAAAGTTTTTGTCTTCATCCACTTAGTACTGAGGCACAGTGCCACATGTGGGAGCCATCCATGCGTACATGGCCAAATAATGATGTCAAGTTGTTGCTGGAAGGCTCTTTTCAGACTTTCCACTAACTTTGAAATCTGCGTAAAACAGCTCACCTTCCTTCCCTGGTAAGGATAGTTGGACCCAATCAGTTGAAAGCTTTGAGAGACAGGAAGAAGGACTTACAACTTCTGGACAATCTGCCTACAAAACACAGCATAACTCTTGCCAGAATTTTCATCCTGTTGCCTGTCCTAAAAATTGCTAACCTCCAACCCTTGTGGGAGCCAACTTCCTAAACTGATCTTTATCACTGTCTCTGTTCTATTTCTCTCTCCTGCTTGGTTCTGTTTCCCTGGAGAGCCCTGACTTCAACGAGGTGAGGGGAAGGGCCCGTTGATCACATCTATCACTAGTAAGGTAGAAGGAATGATACTGAATGGTAGTTTCAGTGTGGAAAGAGGGAAAGAGAAAGAGGAGGCAAAGTTGTTTCCAGGCTCTCAGTGTGGGTGACTGACTGGTGCCCCTGACCATGATAAGGATGCAGATATCTACATGAGAAAATAAAGCATATTGGAAATAAAGCATCCTTGGAAAATGCAGTTAACATTTATCCAATGCAGCTGTGTCCCAGTGCATGAAATCTGTCCTGTGTCACAGGTTGCCTGGGGCCAGTCATTTCGTTACCTGTTTGCTTACACATTCATGAAATAAATTATTATTATTAATTGTAAATGATTTATTTATTTTTATGGGAAAGTCAGATATACAGAGAGGAGGAGAGACAGAGAGGAAGATCTTCCGTCCGATGATTCACTCCCCAAGTGACCACAACGGCTGGTGCTGTGCCAATCCGAAGCCAGGAGCCCAGGAACTTCTTCCAGGTCTCCCACACGGGTGCAGGGCCCCCAGGCTGTCCTCAACTGCTTTCCCAGGCCACAGGCAGGGAGCTGGATGGGAAGTGGAGCTGCCAGGATTAGAACCGGCGCCCATATGGGATCCTGGCGTGTTCCAGGCGAGGACTTTAGCCGCTAGGCCACGGCCCCGGGCCCAGCTATTATTATTTTTAAAGATTTATTTGAAATGCAAAGTGATAGAGAAAAAGAGACAGAGGCACAGATCTTCCACTCACTGATTCACGCCCAAATTGGCAACAACAGCCAAGTCTAGGGCTGGATGAAGTGGAGAGCCAGAAACACATCTGGGTCTCTCTCATGGGGTGACAGGGGCCATCTCTCTCTCTCTTTTTTTACTTTCCTAGGCACATTAGGAGGAAGCTGGATGAAAGCTGGGACTCTAATTTGCACTCACATGGGATGCCAGGTTTGCAAGTGGTAGCTTAAATTGCTTTACCAAATGCGAGCCCTGTAAATACTTATTAACATGTATACTACATCACACTATTAAGTGAATTCTATCCTAGGCTTCAGAGATACAATAGTGTCTTTTCATGATATCTTCATTATAGTACAGGGAGATATAATAAACACACAAGTAAATGAAGGTTTCAGTGAGGATCATGATACCAGATCAACATGACAGAGAGTGACAGGAAGTGGGGGCTACTGGGATGTGGATATTTAACTTGAATAGACTTTGAGCTTCATCCCAAGTGTGGTGACAGATGGCCTCAGAACAGAAGGAAAAACCAACCTACTGCATGTATCACCAAGCTGGAGATAAACAAGACTTCCAGGCCTGTTTGATGGGTTATAAAAGGGAAACCCACGCCTAACGTGTCTATAAGGTACTCATTGTCATTATTGTTCTGATCCATTTGGGCTGCTAAAACCCATACCACAGACAGAGTGGATTGTAAGTAGCAGACATTTTGTCCTAACAGTTCTAGAGACTGAGAAGCTCGAGATCATGGTGTAGGTATATGTGCTGTCACCAGAGAGCTCCCTTTCTGCTTCTCACCATGTCCTCAAATGATGGAAGGGTTAAGGGATCCTCTTGGTCTTCTTCTATGAGGGCTCTAATCTCATTCACAAAAGCTTCATCATTGTGACCTCCCACCTCTCCAGGCCCCGCCATAAAAGTCATTGTCTCTGCATATGTGTATGTGTGTGTGTGGCTTTAGGGTTTTATTTGCATCTGTGAATTCAGAAGGACATGATAGCTTTTATCAGCTCCCCACCTGAGGAATAATAGACTGCAAGGTTCACTGTGTGGCAGTGGAGGTGAGAGCTGGACAGCAAGGCCCTGGCTCAGAGTTAAGTCCCAGAGGGGCAGCATCAGTCTCCCACACACGGCACAAGCTCCTCGCGGGGAAGGCAATTTCTGTTACCCATGTCTCCTGCTACTTAGATACTGGTGGGAGCACTGAAGAATCCTGTGGCTGGAGATGAAGGGATGGACAGCTGCAGAACCAAGGAGCTTTGCTTTGCAGAGAAGTATTTGCTGCCCTTCTGTAAAGCAAGGCCCAGATTTTATACGTGAGAAAGGGTGCTGAGCCACATAGCTCCCTATCACCTTGATTTAATGCTTGATGGCTTCTTGGGGACTATGATTCATTTTAAAAGACTTTTTAAAAAAAGATTCATTTATTTGTTATTTGAAAGTTAAAAAGGAAGAGAGAGAAAGAAAAAGAGAGAAATGTCATCCATCTGTTAGTTCACTCCTCACATGGCTATAATGGCTAGGGGTTGGACCAAGGCAAAGCCAGGAACCACAAGCTTGTTCGTGATCTCCCACATGGACGCAGACTTCCTCTTCTTCTCCCAGGTGTATTAACAGGCAGCTGGATAGGAAGTGGAGAAGCTGGGAATAGAATTGCACCCACGTGGGACGCTGGTGCTGAAGGCACTGGGTTAACCTGTTGTACCCCAGCACTGGCCCCTATGATTCACTTATAATGGTCCCACCCAGGCATGGTTGGACATCTTTTGCTTTAGTTTGTTACCTCAGTCCAGTTAAGATGGTTTGGGAATTCTGGGAAGAGTCCATTAAATATTATAAAGATATATAAGAATAACAAGCCAACAGAATGCAGGCTGTCAAGTTGATGGTGTCTAGCTTTCTGATCCTTATGTAACCTGTTCTCCCTGGTACCACATACTGTACAGAATTGTTCAGTTCCAACCCTGAAAGACAGGGCTGTTCTCATTGATAGTAAGACTCAGCTCTAAGCTCTTTTCTGTAAGTTAAAAAAAAAAAAGCCTGCAACTGTTGCACATTCAAAATATTGTCTGGATAATGTAAAACACTTAGTTGTTTGTCTGAACTCCAAAATATAACTGAAGTCCCATCACCTATTTCATCACCCTACAGATTATAGAAGAGGGTTTGTTTACTTGGAAGACTGGATGATCAGAGAGAGAGGAGAGAGGTAGAAAGGGAAAAAGATTTTCCCATCCACAGATTCACTCCCCAAATGGCTGAAGAGCTGGGGCTGGGTTAGGCTGAAGCCCAGAGCCTGTAACTCCATCCAAATCTCCAACCTGGGTGGCAGTGACCCACATACTGGGACCATAATCCACTGCTTTCCCACATGCATCCACAGGGAGCTGGAGTCAAAGCAGAGGAATCAAGATGTGAATCAGTGCTCTAATGGGGGATGCCAGCATGAGAAGTGGTGGCCAAACATATTACATCATATTCTGGGGCCCAAGAGCACCACTTGGTGCTCATCCTGAGCTCCCACCTAAAGTTATGCCTTCCTCAAGGGTGTGGTGGGATTTTTTACAACAATCCCAGTAACTGACTTCTCTCTTTATCAGATACTCGACCCACCTTGATTTCTACACACAGAGGGGTCTTTGCCTGCCTGGCAGAATCACAGGTTCTGAATCACAGGCATTACACACCATCACTGGTTCTTCCGGTTGGCATACAAGAGCTTTGTGTGTTTCTTTGGGAATACAAAGGTTGGCTCTCCCAGTGACCATGCTGAGAAATCCCCAGGAAGGCATAGCCTCGTGGACAGTGGCTAGATGTTCTCAGATGAGAACACTTCCATTTCTCTTACAGATCAGAGGATTAAATAGTCAGCCAACCATATGACATGCCTAGCAGCTATTTTCAGCGCTGTTTTAACCTGTTGAACTCCGAGTAGCAACTTCTGTATTTTTATCTCATGATGTGCTTCCTTTGAGGCAGTAAGTCTATAGGGCAGTGAGGTTAAAAAGAAATAACTAACAACGTTCCAGAAAACAACCTAAAATAAGCATCTGTGTAGTGATTATATAAATATACAGCTTTCCTTTGCTTCTGCCGGTTGGGTTGAAGCCCACACATTTGTGATGTGTTTGCACATGATGTACATTTAGCCACAGACTTCTTTTCCATTTAACCTTTTAGGTCAGATCTGCTAGATTTCCTCCCTCCCCCGCCACATGATCAATGCAGGACTTCTTGTTTCATGCTGCTAAAGCAGCGTGATAATTCTAGTTAGCACTTGATTCAAACGTCACGGGTGATGCCACACTTGCTGTAGTAAAGCATGCTCCTAGATGAATTGAGTGGAATTCTTAGTCCTTACTCGTGTGACTATGGCTGAGTCGGCAATGTTTAAAAGTGCCTCTAGTCTCTTCCCTTTCTATGTGGCGTAAGTGGGTAAGAGACCTTGAGTTTTTTAATAGAATGTACGTTTGGTGAGGGCAAGGCCCTTGTCTTGTTCCCTGCTATTGTAGAGTCTGGTAGGGGTGTCATGCAAAATACCACAGGCTGAGGCATGATCACCAGGCCTATCTTCATAGTTCTTTGAGACAGAAGTCCAAGATCAAGGTGCTGGCAGGTTTGGTTTGTCTTGATCCCTCTCTTCTCGTTTAGCAGAGAATTTGTTATCTTCTCCCTGTGTCTTGACCTGGTCTTTTCCTCTGTGTGTGAGCCCAGTGTTTGTTTGTACTCAAATTCCTCTTCTTTTCTATTCTATTCTTTTTTCTTTTCCCTTTTCTTTCTTTCCTTCTTTCCTTCCTTCTCTCCTTCCTTCCTTCCTTCCTTCCTTCCTTCCTTCCTTCCTTCCTTCCTTCCTTCCTTCCTTCTTCCTTCCTTCATTTCTTCTCATTTTCTTTGAAAGAAACAGAGACAGACATAAGATGTTCCATTAGCAGGTTTAGTCCCCAAACACCTGCAACAGTCACTGGTAGGCTAGGCTGAAGTCAGGAGCCTAACCTTTCATCTGGGTCTCTCATGTACTTGAGTCACGTCTTTCTGTTTTCAGGATATATATCAGCAGGAAGCTGGATTGGAAGCAGAGTGAGAAATTGCAGCATGTGTTCCAATATTGGATGAGGTGCCCTAGGCAGCCACTTACCTAGATCAAGATGCACCTTCCCCATTCTCTACTCTTTTATATATATATATAAATAAAGTATTTATTTTTATTTATGGGAAAGACAGAAAAACAGGGTGGAGAGAGGAGAGAGAAAAAGAGAAAGACAAAGAGATCGAGAGATCTTCCACTTGCTGACTCTCTCTAAATGGTTATAATAGCTCAATGGATGGGTCTGGGCGAGTCTAAAGTCGGTAGCCTGGAACTCCATCTAAGTCTTCCATGTTTGTAGTGGGGGCCCAAGGACACAAGCCAACTTCCATTGCCTTCATGGAAGTATTTGCAGGGAGCTGGATCAGAAGTGGAACAGCCAGGGCTTGAATGTTTCAGGCAGCAGCTTAATCCCCTGTGCTAGAATGCTGGCCCTAAACTTTAAAGATCCTATAGCTAAATACAGTCCCATTCTGAGGTAATGTGGAGGGTGAGGGTGGTGGTAGAGAGATTCAACATATGAATTTCAGGGGTGGGGATACATTTTGGCCCATTTTAGTCCAATAACTCATTTAATACCTAGTCCACGGTGGATAAGAAATGTTTGCTGAATAAAGATAGTAACTTTGATAATGATGCTGGTGAGGCCCCTTGAGTTTTTTGTGAATCCAGTCTCTTGTGTTTTGAAGCTTCTTATTTGCTCACACACTAGTGTATGTATTGTGCAATGCAGTCACATATCCAGGTGTCAAATACACGTGCCCCTGCCTTCCACAGCATGATGCTTAGAGCATGTACCTTTTAACCACTCGAGCCACAGAGTCCGTCCCTTCCATGTTGCTCCCTTTCTGTCCTGCACACAGTAGATTTGAGATGACCCATGAGGTTCCAGTTGTCATTCTCCAGTTCCCTTTTCCCCCTTTCAGCCAATGCTTCTCTTCATTAAAGCCACAGGTCTTTGGGTTTTATTTGTTGCTTTTATACTGGGAAATCAAGAAAAAAAACCAAAAAAACAAAAAAAAACCCCACCGAGAATCCACCAACGATCTCTGACTGACTTTAAACACCTACCCATTTTCTCAGCTTGGCTCCACCAGTCTTCCAGGAAAAAGAAAAAAAATTTAGAAAGCCCAAAAAACTTTGATCCCTGGGGAGGCGAAGCGGAAGTTGATCTTCACCATTAAATTTTTTTATAGATTGCAAAGTCCATGCTCCCACCTGCGTCCAAAGCCCAGCGGCAGCTGGCAGAACAAAGCAGGAGAGCAAAATAGTTGACCAGAATCTCCTCAATTGCCCGGGGTACAGGTGCAACTTGTTTTTCATCTCGGTGGCACTCGCCAGTGATTGACAATGTTTTACCCAGAAGACTTAACCCTTTCTTTTCCTCCAGTGTGAATCAAGTTGTTTTGGCTTTGAATACAGTCCCTGCCCCTCAGTGTGCTCTGAAATAACCCAACCTAAATACAGGGGGCATCCAAGCTGCCTGCCACCCAAGAAGGAAGTAAACAATTTCAGAGAAAATGTTTTTAAAACTTCTGATTCTGTGGCCAGAACTGCTGTGTTTTTTGTTTTGGCTGGAGCAGAAATGTGGCCTATGTAGGACTCTGGGTGTTCAGAGAGTCTTAACCTAGAAAACTCATTTCTATTCACCCTCTGTTTCTTCCATTGCCATCAACCAAGTTCTTTAGAAGTTCAACAAGTCACTAAAGGGGCACACTTCCATGCAGCTCTGTGGTAAAATTGCCACGTACAGTGAAGCTGGAAACAGCCTCCCTGGTTCAGTGCTGGTTGGCTTGTGTCCCATAAAGATCTGTCTGTCCCTTGCCTGAGGTTGCTTTTCCTGTGCAAGGACCTTCATCATTTGGGAGGTGGGGGTGCTCTCCCACAGGCTGGACTTTTGTGGAGTTCAGCCACACAGATTGTGCACACTGCTCTTTAGGGAGTGCCTCAGGGACCTCTTTATGATGAGGGTAATCTTGGCTGAGTGAACAAGAGAACCCTTAAGTTTTGCATTCAAGAAATGGGCTCCTCAGCTCCCAGAGTGTCCCCCTCTGAGTCCCGAAAGACCAGGGATGAGCTTGCTAAGGTAGTGCATCTTGCAGATCAGATGGCTGCTCTTTATGGTAAATGCATTATGTATCCCCTTGTCTTAGCCCAAGGAACCTCACTGAGGAACATTCTAGAAGCCTTACCTGCCTAGAACATACTGTCACACAAGCAGAGCATGACCTCAATAACTTTCACAGTCACGGAGCAACCATTTGACTTTTGACTGGAAACAATGACATGCTGACGGTGCTGACGCTTCCTCCCAGAGGCACAATGAACTTCTGGTGATCACACAAACCTAGGAGGCTTTGCCACTCCATATGCTGGAGCTGAATACAACCTCTGAAACCAGCCCATGCCACCAGGTAGCAGTCTACATACCAGATGTTTAAAGTCTCCACGTGCAGACCAGTTGATCTGGAAGTCAAGGAAATGCTGTGGCTGGGAAAACAATCTCTCTCATTCATAAATCAAACTTTTTTAATGACTCTCCATATTTGAGTATGTGGCTGAAAGCTATTGAATTTAAGAACTTTGGATTTTCATTCATCATTTGGATTTCATATGTAGATAATAGCTGCTGCTGATTGTGCATGAAATAAAATACCAAGATTATGTGGGAATCATAGCTGGGGCACCATGGTGATAATCAAATGAGGCAGTGGCTTGGATGCCTCTTGGCCTAATCAGAACAATGGGTGCTGTCATCCAGACAGAGACATTGGAGGGAGCCATGCCTTGGAAATACAACAGCTTAGGGTCAGGTGGCAAAGGCTCTCTCCATCTGAGCCACAGCGGTCCTCAGGAATACACTTCTGCTTCAATCAAATTCACAAAACCTTCTGGATGAGTGGGGGAAATAGCCCCTCCAGCCTGCCTCCCATTCAGCCTTGTCCTTTGTGCCCTGGGCATCACTCTCATGCGGAAGCAGAGAACTCAGGCCCAGAGGGCCATGGGGATGCTGGGAGCTGCGGTTCTCTGTTTGCCTTGGTCATCCCAAGCAGCAGACACTCTTTCATTCACACACACACACCCTCACAGACCTGTGCACAAGGGGTTAGAGCATGCTCTAGACTTTGGATATTCTTGGCCTTGGGAAAAAAATTTTTTTTTAAGTTTGTAAAGGTAATTACCATTATTTACAGTACTGAGGGCACAGCCCCACCCTGGGCTGCAGGCCAGGGGTTCTGAGTGCAGTGTGGTGCAGGGAGCCAAGTTCAAAACAAAAGCACAATTATGCTCACCTGAAAACCCGCCCTGGTGGGAGTGGGCCGAAGGAAACACCCACACAAGGGGGAGGTGTGTGTAGGGAGGGGCTTCCTTTGAAGTTTTGCATAAATATTGTACATTTTTGCCCTATAGAACTGGGAGTGAAGCTTTTGGGGTCTCTCCTTCCGAGCTGTGCCATAAGGAAATGGGTTTTCTTTTTACTTGATTTGCCAATGTTTGAGACTGAACTTCCAATAAAAAGATTCTGGAAGAATTCAGAAAACATTTCCTGAATGTTGCATAAAATGGTCTGAAACATTTTTTATTTCTTAGCAAAAAGGAACTCAACTAAAGCACGTAAAGCCCCCTTCTTCATCTTTCAGCGCATCTCACTATCCAGTGCTGCTTCTTTCTGACTCATGCCCATTTTCCACTTGAGACTACTTTTGTTTTTAAAGATTTCATTTTATTTTTTCTGCAAAGGCAGATCAGATTTATGGACAGAAGGAGATCTTTCATCCATTGTTCACTTCCCAAATGGCTACAATGGCCAGAGCTGAGCTGTCTGAAGCCAGGAGCCAGGAGTTTCTTCATAGCTATGCAGGGTCCCAAAGCTTTGGGCCATCCTCGACTGCTTTCCTAGGCCACAAACAGGGAGCTGGATGGAAAGTGGGACTGCAGGGACACGAACCATATGGGATCCTGGCAATTGCAAAGTGAGGATTTAGCCATTGAGCCATCATGTCGGGTCCATGAAACTGTTTTTAAAGTTATTTTTATTTTGCTTGACAGAGAAAGAGAGAATCTTCCATCTTCTAGTTTACCCTCCAGATGCTGGCAAAAGCTAGGCTTGAGCCAGGCTGACACTTGAAACCAGGAGCCTGAAACTACCTCTGGGTCTGCTGCATGTGTGTTTTGGACTCAAGGGCTTGAGCAATGCTTGCTACTTCCCTGAGTGCACATTCTCAGGAAGCAGAAGAGCCTAGGACACAAACCAGTCACTCCAATGTGCAGGATGCAGGCATCCCAAGAGACTGCAAGCCCTCTGCCAAACGTCAAGTTCCTGCCTCTCAAGAAAGGTTTTAAACCCAAGGGTTCGAAAAGGTGTAGCCACAGACTATGTGGTTCTTTCCATCAGAAAATAATTAGTAAATCTCTAGCTACTTGTACACATCACCTTCTTGTTAACATGCTGTGTCTTTTTGTTGCTGCCAGGACAGTATTAACAGGATCTGCACTGTTAGGAATCATGGGCAAGAAAGGTTTGCCCTGTAAATGCTGAGCTGTTAGGTGTCTGGGACAGGCAAGGATCGAGAACCACAACCCCTTGCACCCCACTGAGCATAGGGTGGGCAACAGGAATCCTCACTACCCACATCTATTCCCCAGGGGCAGGTTCCAGACAGCATCTGCAGCAGGAGAAAATGTTAGGAAGTCGGTTCTGCCCTTGTATCTAGGAGGAATTCGCTTTGGGGGAAGTGGGTATGGAAAACTCTGAAGTCTACAACAGAGGATCCCTGGTGAAAACAGTGCTTTTGACTTGCCTCACACACTCAGGCACGTACACCTGATAGAACTGGAACAGAGAAGAAAGGGGAGCCACGGGCTGACCTGACTTAAACCCTGCTAGGGCCCCAGCCTGAGTTCCAGGTGCCCCTTTCAGTCACCTGGAGGTGAGGCTGTTTCAAGGTGCAGATGCAATACATGGTCTGGCTTTTGTTTGCACCTGCCACCAGCTGGGAGCCACTGAGGTTGGGGTATTGCAAACAATTTTGATTGTAGTTAAAGAGAATGTAAGAGTTGCAAAGACAACCCTGCTGTAGCTGACAACCCTGCTGAGGCAATGCGGGAGGGTCCAGCGAGAACAGGGCAGGGAAGAGAAAGGAGGAAAGATGGTTTCCACAGGAAACAGAAAAACACTAAGAGAAATCTGTCACTTTGTGATCCTGTTGCCTGTTTGATTGGTATGCTAATATCCCTACATCCATGAATTCACTTTCACAGTTTATCGATATTTGCTGTAGAGCGTACGAGCCTCTCGCTGAGATCAACTGAGACCCAGTGCCTGACAGAACAACTGTGTCTCCCCAGCACAACCCTGGGAGCACCCACAGAGGAAGTCATTCCATAGCAACCTTGGCTTCGACCCCAAAGCAACCTCAACAGACCCAGTTCCCATAGATACGTAAAATGTGCTGGTGCTGGCTCCTTTTCAGTCATTTCTTTCAAACTAGGATAACTTCCCTGGAGCCAATAAGATTTGGAAACACATTGTTTTATTTCAATGTTAAAGTTGGTGTGAATCTTTTCAGAGTAGATTACAAGCAGCCTTGAGGTTCAATTTTTTTTTTAAATGAAAGAGCAAAGCTCCATTTGGGGTTCTCCCCTAAAATGCTCATCATGTTTATGGCTGGGTCAAGGTTGAAGCTGGGAGTGGGGAACTCAATCCAGATGTCCCACATGAGTGACAGAGAATCATTCACTTGAACTATCATCACTACCTCCTAGGGTGTGCGATAGCCGGAAGCTGGAGTCAGGAGTCAGTGCCGGATGCTGAGGCACACACAGGACACAGATGTCTTCATCCATGACTTAAGCTCAGCTTAAGCTCAGCTCCTGACCTTCATTCTGATCAAGCTATTTTGCTGGAAACCATTCTGCCAAAGGTATTATAAATTTGGAAAATACTAAACGTTTAGCTGACTCATTCATTTTTTAGCAATAAGAAAGTCATTTTTTTTGGTCAACTGAGTGGAGTAAGCATTTTATGAACAAATAATACAGTGCGCAGTTTGGAGGCTGAGAATAGACATCTGAAATGAAACAAATGTAAAATTGGATCCCAACACCTCAGTTTAAAAACTGTGTGATCTCAGGCACATTGCTTAGCATCTCCGAGGTCTGAGTTTTTCTGTTTTTCAGATCTACTTGGCAAGCTTATTTTGAACATTAAATGAGATACTGCACATATAAACTTCCTGACAGGGAGCCTTGTTTACCTCATCTGTGCTCAGCAAATACTAGTTCTTATTAACATCAGTCTGTAATTACAAATAATTACCATAATAAGTTCTTTTCCTTTCCCTGCTAAATTATGCGTCTGTACCCAGTGAATTGGAGCAAAGGCAATTATTTTGTGAATCTGCTAAAGCAATTAAACAAATGTTTGTGCAGAATGACCTAATGTTACTGAAAAATGATTTATTTAAGATGTGATGAAATCCCAGGTCCCTTCACAGAGGCAGCGGACCGCGAGGTCACCGACATGACCCCTAGCCTCATGCAGCCCGCAAGACAAGCATTCATATTCATATCCTGCAGTATTTGCCGTGCTCCTACTTACAGGCTCAAGCTAGAGGTGTTGAACAGCATCTCTGCCATCAGTCACTTAGAAATCTGGGGGCAGAATGATGGACTTATGACTGTTTATGAGGAACCATACTATTGTAATACTATAGGGGAAATCAGCGTGGAGCTAGGGAACTTGAGGAGGGGGAAAGAGAAATCTCAGAGTCTATGGAACTATCATAAAATAAATTAAAAAGAAATTGGGATACAGCGACCTAATCCTAAGCAGACCTGGCTCCACTGAACCTATGTAGGAAGAAGTGGGGGTCTCCCCTCTGACCCCCAGGTGCCTGGGCTTACAGAAGTCCCCATGATTCTGCCTCTGGCTTCAGGGGGCTCCTGAAACTTCTAATGCCAGCACTTCTGGCTGGAGATTAAGACTGCTTATTGAACAAAATGCTGTTTGAAGTATTCAGATTTGTGTGTGTGCTTATTATTATTTATTTTTTTTTGTTCCTAAATAATAAAAATACAGGGGACATACTGGATTCATTTTAATGGCATAAAGATATATATAACACGAAGCTGTGAATCTCAATGGATCAGACTTAAATTCAGCAACAATCTCATTGTAGGCTTTGTTTATAAAACTAGAAACCTTTTCTCAGAAAAACATTGCAACAGAATAAAAAAGGACACAGTCAATGAGGTTCAGATATACAAATTTTAGAAGTCTTTTAAAGTTTTTTTTTTTAAACTTGATGAATAGGAATGTAAAATATTATGCAAATCAGATAGAATCTTCAGACTAATTTGCCTCAATAAAAAAAAAAAAGTGAGACATAAAAGGAAGGTTATATCCACATGCGAAGTCTGAGAATATACACTGTGGGCAGGAGCAGAAGCAGCCAGGCCACTGCAGGGATGGGACTCTGCTAGACGTGACAGCTTCAGGGCAACACTCAAAGGGCAAATCAGTAGTGGTTTAAACGGTTTCATGTTGAGGTCAGTGTGCTCCACGGGCTGATGTCAGGTAGAAGAGAAGAACAAAGGGAGCCACAAAGGCAGAAGAGGGGAGACGATGAAAACAAAGGAAGAAGAAAAAGAGGGCTGGCCACCGGTGGTAGAATCACCAGTGGCATTCTTCGGAGTCCCTCCAGAAATTCCCCACTCCTGCTGCAAATTTAGAATTAAAAAAAAAAAAATGTTACATTTTCACTTGAGAACATCCTGTGATACTGATCACAAGAATAGATTTATAAGAGTTCAGCCACACAGGAAATGTTCGATGTGGGGACTTCGGAAAGCTTACGGGAAAATGAAATTCAAAGTTAAGTTCAGCACTCGCTGTGTCATCAGTGTCCCACAACAGAGTACTAGTCCAAGCCCTGACTGCTAACTTCTGATCCAGCTCCATGCTAATATACCGGGGAAGGCAGAAGAAGATGGGCCAAGCTCTTGGGTGCCTGCCACTCATGTAGGAGACCAGGATGAAGTTCCAGGATCCTGGTTTGGCCTGGCCCAGACATGGCTGTGGTGGGTATTTGGGAGTGAATCAGCAGATGGAAGAGCTTTCTGCCTCTTCTTTTCTGTTGCTTCTCTACCTTTCAAATAAACAAACTTAAAAAGGGATTAGCATTATATAAACATTTCATAAGTTAAAAAAAGATAATGTATTGCAAACAATTTGAAATTCATTCATAGCTTTTTATAGCATTCATGTCCAAGAACTTGTTGGCGATTCTATCGTTCCATGTTATTTGATGGCTTGAGAATTCTTGCGGATTGCTTAGCTTTAGACCATTCTGTTGGTACCCATGTATAAGATAGGCAGGATTTTTCAGTGCCTGCTATTTAGTGGTAGGTGTTGGGTCTAGAAAACTGTGTGTGACATGATTCCTGGCTTCTAGCAGGTAGGTCAGTTTCACAGGTATGTGCAAGTATCTTCAGTGTAGGACACCATGAGAAAACATAGCTCGACCACTCCCTATGCACAATTAGGAGAGGAATCTTAGTGCAAATGACATTAAGTAGAAAACCTACGTATTAATCTCTGGTGAAAGCATTGGGAAATAGGTGCTTGACAGCAAAATGCAAGGGCTTGAAGCAGCAGTGGTTCTTGGAGGGCAGTGGTGTGGTCTTGCAGAGATGGTGGCTGTGGACTCATAGGAAGCTGTTGAAGCCAGAGTGAGACGGTCAGAGGCAGATCATAGAGGCCTTTGCTGCCAGGCTGAGTCGCTCAGACTTTCTTTAGATATCAGCCAAGCTTCCTGCTTTGATTGTCACTTAAAAAATACATATATATATATATATATTTTTTTTTTTCCTTATTCATTTGAAAGGCAGAGTTACACAGAGACAGAGGAACAATGAAAGAAATAGAGAGAGGAAAAAGTCTTCCATCCACTGGTTTATTTCCCAAATGGTCACAATGGCAAGAGGCGGGCCAGACCAAAGGCAGGAGTCAGGAGCTTCATTACAGCCTCTTCCACAGCTTTCCCAGGCACATTAGCAGGGAGCTGGATGCGAAGTAGGGTCGCCAGGACTCAAACCAGAGCCCATGTGGGATGCTGGTGCAATGGGCAGCAGTTTAACCTGCTGTGTCAGAGCACTGGCTCGTAGGATCTTTCATTTAAAAAAAAAAAAGTTATTCATGTAGAGAATGGCAGCAAAACTGCGAACACCTTCTTACCATCGATTCAAAGCCAGAGCCATCTCTGCTGCTTTCCTGGGTCATCAGCAAGGGGCTGATCAGAAGCACAGCAGCCAAGACTTGAATCAGTGTTCATCTGGGATGCTGGTGCTGCAGTCAGAGGCTTAGCTTGCTATGCCAAGGCCCTGGCCCCCATGTCACTTAAATCTTCGTGATTGGTTTGACCAAAGGGGTGAGCAATAACTTATCTAAGGAAGATGGTCATGTGGGGACACATCATGTGGCACAGTGCATAAGCCATGCATTGTGATACTTCAACTTGTATGAGTTTGGTGGTTTCAGTTCTGCTACTCTCATTTTGATCTAGCATGGCTACTGATACTGACCACCCACGAGGAAAACCCTAGCTCACCCTTGCTGTTATGTGCATTTTCGGAGCAAAACAGCTAGTGGAACCTCTTTGTCCCTCCTGCCCACAGCCTATCAAGTAGATGGAAATAAATATCTAAACTAACAAACAAACAACCCCTCAACACTCACATACAAAACCCAAAAAACAAAGCCTGCATGAGGCTCAAGTTTGGTAATGCATATGGAAGTTGAGTGATAGCAGCCATCACAATGTAGCAATTTCAAGGTGGAACACAGAAGAATTCAGGCTTTTGGGCCAGCTGTCCACTTAACTCCATTCTGCGCTTGACAAATGCCCGTAGGCCACCAACCACAGCTGTTGGCTAGTGAATGTGTATACACACACATTCATATCTAAAAAGTATACATAAGTGTTAAAAATTGTGGAGAAATCTGAATTATAAAAACATAGTCAATTTGAAAGGTTGATACATGAATGAAATTATTCTTTGTCTGTATACAATTTCAGTACAATCCAGAAACAAAAAGAGCCGATTTCTCTCTCAATGTGCTATTCCCTTATTCGAATATTCCCATTCATGCCTACTTTGAGTCCTCACTTGTGAGAGTATAGTTTCAAAGGGATCTGAATGTTCTAAGACATATTCAAGTTGCGGATGAAGTTGAGAACATTTAGGGTTTGCAGAATTAGGAGTTACTAATGGTTTTTAAGTGTGAATGTTAACTAGCAAATAGTTGGAATTAGCATTAGGAGGTAGGGTCCAGACCCTGGCTTTGTGACCTTGGACATGGTACTTAATGGGTGTTTGTGAAGGAAGGGACTTTGTTTTCCTTTTCTGGACACACCCACATCCACCTGCTCACACCATCCATCCTACTTCCAAAGTCGTATGCTGATCATCTCTGACGGGAGGCCTTGCCTGCAGGGTAGTGGAGGACATGGAAACTTTTCCGGCACTGTCCCTCGGTCAGTGTGGGAGTCTGCTAGTGGCTCTTTCCTTAGAACTCAGACTCAAGTGTGACCCTCTCAGGTTCTCTGATATTGGACCCACTGCCAATGGTAAGGGTAACGAGAAAGGACATTTTTAAAGAAGAATCAAAGAGCACATGGCCAGTGGTGTTCGCAGTTGGCTGTCTGGAGGGGGCTGGATCCCCTGTGGGCTCTTGTCTGGCCTTTCACCTCCCACCCTGAGCAGGCTCCAGCTGACTCCACAGCTCCTCAGATCTTTCTGCCACCTTCTCCCTCCTACTGAAGCTCCAGAGTCAAGGTCCACAGGCTGCCCTGGGCCCTCTTGTTTGCAGACTGAGGAGTTCTAACCTTCCCTTCGACATGAGCCAGACTATGGACATTGATATGACAAAGCTTTCGTGATTTAGGAGTGGAATCTCCACATATAACCCTGCTGAGAAGAGCCTTGGCTTCACGTCACCCACACAGCCACTTACACCCGAAGAGGGGACGGGTCATGCTTTCACACTGATGTGCACTGACAAAGACAATTTATGTTGGCTAGAAAAAGTTACTTTTTCGTCCTTTTTTCTGTACTAGGTGGGTTGAACAACAGTGATGTCTGTATTTATTCATAGGACTGCTGCTCCCAGGAGAGGATAGAGCAGGTGGTGCTGGAAGCCTGGTTTACAGAAACAGGAGGTGTTCAAGAGACTGCAGAGAAAACTGAGCTTCAATTCTGTCAGGAGGCAACCCCGTTACCATAGACCACTTACGTGGGTAGGGCTGACCAGCCTGCATCCCTGACCCACGGCTGTCCCTTTTCAGGGAAAGCCCACATATGTCAGAGAACATACTAAGTTCATGATCCCTTCATCCATGTTCTCTAGATAATCATGCAATGAAATTCAGAAGTGTTAAATCTGTAATAGGGCCAACTAAATGTAAGAGGTCTATATACTCACACTTGAAGGAAAAAGTCTACCTTCAGTTAATGTGAGCGCAGTCTCC
Source organism: Ochotona curzoniae (assembly GCF_017591425.1). Taxonomy (NCBI): domain Eukaryota; kingdom Metazoa; phylum Chordata; class Mammalia; order Lagomorpha; family Ochotonidae; genus Ochotona; species Ochotona curzoniae. Next base: position 16,417,178 of record NW_024467115.1, read on the forward strand.
AACAAGCAGTGTTGCAGTCTGTCGCAAGTGTATTGGATGTTTCAGTTTGCCAGACCTGTCATGATAAATTAATTACAGGATGTTGCAGAAGTGGCAGGCCTCCAGCAGCATCTTGCATAGTTTAATATAGACCTATTTCCCCATTTCAATGTATTTGTGGTTAGATAAATCCTCTGAAATTTACAGCTGCTATAGACTAGCTTATTATGTACTCAGCCTGCACACATGATAAGTATAAGAATTTGATGTTCTTAAAAGTGCATAGATTCTAATCGCTTTTTTTTTTTTTACCACCATGGAAATAGTTGCTAAAAGGAGCATCTACAGATATTTTGAAGACTAACTTTTATGTAATAGGCAGTGATGGGTAAAACTGCTACTGCACTTAGCCATTTCCATTGACTTGAGCTGAAGAATTGTAGCTCAGAAAAAAATATTATGAGGAACAACGACACAAAATGGCCCTGTGAAGAAATGTAATAGAAAAGAGAACAAAGTTAACTGCTACTCAGCTGAAAACACTGAAAAACTAAACTGAAGCTGCTAACTTCTCTCCAGGGAACCTTCTTCCTTTAGTCTTGCGCCTTCTTTTCGCAAGTGTCAGTTGCTCATTTTTGCTCTGGCCAAGTTATTTTCTTCAACGTCTTGCTTTCTTCTTCTTTTCTTTTCCTATTGTACTCTATTCTCCCTTAGCTCTTTATCTTCTTTAAGCAAACAATTTGCACCTCTCCAAAAATCTTAAGAACTCTTTTGGTAATACATCAATTTACTTACCTAAATGTTGAAAAAACAATTTTAATTTTTCTATTATATTTGTTCATAAGTTCTTGGTAAGGCTCAAGTAATGATTAAAAAAATGAGTTTGGTACGTGAAAACTGCTTCTTAGTGCTTTGAGAAATAACACTGGTAGATGGCGTCAGAGCATTTTTATCTACGTGATTAAAGAAGGAACATGAGTTAAACATAGTACATATATTTATGACCTCTTTTCTTAGATTGAGGAGAAATTAAAATTTCAGATTCTTTGTGCCACTTTCCTCCGAAATCCCTGCCCTCCTGCCCCCTAAGCAGTTTGAATTCAAGGTGCTATAAGAAAGAGTAACGTCAAAAAAAGAGTGCTCACAACATATGATTAATATAAATTTGAAGGGGATCATCAGAAAAATCGTATTCATTGTGTTTACAAAACAAATGTTTTTATGTCATCCAGTTCCTGTCTTAGCTTAAAGCATTTCCCCCCATTCACCTTAATAATTAGAGCAGAAGGTTATGATGAATGAAATGCCTCATTACCAAGTTTGCTTCCCGGGTCTCTGCAAAGGGGAGCTGTCTGCTTTGGCCTCGTAAGCCCATTGTTAATCCTAAGCAATGCTGACATTCAATTCTACTGCAGATAATTGGGCCCGTCCATAGATTGAGTTCTGCAGTCAACAGGCTTTTGATTGACATGCTTCTTGATTTTTTATTATCTCTTATATGACTGGAATGGCGCCTTTTCTGTTCCTTGAATAAAATGTTACTGTACATATAATTAGTTTGAGTCTATAGAACCTACTTCTTAAGGAAACAACAAAGCCATAATGCAGAGTGAAGACTTAGCTGAAATAATCACTCGATAAAGAAATGATGAGGTTTTTGAAAAATATTTTCCTTCTGATACTTTTTTCTTAAGGTCACTGTTGCATTACAAACTGTATTAGATATTTCTAGTCCTTGGTCACAGTACATTCATGATGCTTCTTCAGCTACTTTTGTGTGTGAGTCTGCAGCTATAAGCATTTACTGGCTTTCACTGCGCAGCAACTGAGGTACAGTATTGCAGAGGTTTCCTGGTGGGTCTGACAAAGCTCCACTGACACCTAGCATTGACATTTACTGGCCCCGTGCACCTGGGCAAGTTCCTTCATCTTCAGAGACCTGGCTTTCTTATTTGTAGAATAGGGAGCATTTTATAGACCTGTGTGTTTTGATGCAAAGAGTAAATAAGAGCCTGATAATGATGTGAATATTCTTGGCATTTACGTTCGATTAAGTAGACAATGAGACTAGATAACCCTCCAAATTTGGATTGTTTAAAAATGTTCTCATAACGTACTTAAAGCAGACACAGGCCTCTGATAGAATAAAGTGTAAGGGGCTGAAGTTCAGCCCCATTTTTGGAACACCTGCTTATCATGCTGAAGAGCCAGCAGTCCTGGTTCCAGTTCATGCCTTTAGCTCCCTCCCAGTATAGGCCATGAGAGGTGCAGTGATGGGACCATGGGGTTCTGCCACCCATGTGGGAGATCTGGATAGCACTCTTACTTCCCAGATCTGACCCTGAATAAACTAAAGACTCAGCTGAGTACTGGGTTCCTATTTCCCAGCTTTGACCCTGTCTCAACAGCAGCTCTTGAAAGCATTTGGGGAATGAATCAGCAGATGGGAGGTCTCAAATAAAAACTTTAAACAAGAATGGCTTTCAGAAAGCTCACAGAAAATGTGTACCATGAAAAAGCTATGCATGGATTTCATCTTTTATACCAGAATAAATTTATCTTCTTTTTCTCCACACACTTTTTGAAGGCCCTGATACATAAGTGTAAAGATCACAAAATTTTGTTATCTAGAACTTTCTAACCATCTTAAAAATATTGGAGTTACATATATAAAGTGACATATCAAATAAAACCATAAAATGGTGAGTTATTTTTCAGATACAGCCTTGCAAATAAAGAGAAAACGTGTTTCTTAAATTAAAACTTTTCTATACCCTAAAAAATAAAAAAGTAAAGCCAAGTATTTAATGCAACAGAAACTCTACACAAGAGTTGAAACACTATAAAGAGAACTTTCAAAGGCCTCTGCTTCATTAAAAAATGTGTACTTTAAACATGAGCTTGTATTCTTAGTGTAAATATTTTGTTTTGAATCATTTGAGAACTTGATTATATTCTATATTGTAAATCCTATTCATAGTAGAGATCTGAGACTGAAGAAACCTCGATCTTCAAGACAAGGTAGAGCTGAATCAGTAATTAGGAAATGTATCTCTATAAATGGTTTAAAACAGCTGTTCAGATATAGGAGATAGTGTCAAGCTGTCATTGGTTTGGGAAAAAGGAATGATATGACATGAATATTTAAAGATAAAGCACGAGCAACGTGTTACTAAGATAATGGTTCAGTTCCGTGAACCATGTAATGGGCTCTGATACTGGACTGTCTGCTTGATTATAACTGGACCCGTTTGCTACCTAGAGGGCGTTGTGTGATCTGTTCCCCCACTCATCTCAGACAGCATAACTCTGGTCTTGGTCAGCAGGACAAGGGCCTTTTCTAAAAACAAGGCCTTATGGAAAACCAGACTTTCCTTAGGCTTGCTTCCCCTGTGATTTCCTTTTGTCTTCTGTAGTTCCAACATTACAAATAATCCGTATTTTTTTTTTCATATGGACATTGAAATGTTAGCAAATGCTTAGTTTTCCCTATACATTCACACTGATTTAACTATTTCTCTAATGTGTGGATACTATTTGTAATTAAAACCAAAGCCAGAGATTCAAGACACATCTTAAAATTGCAAGCTGCAATGGCAGAGAGAAGTGTATTTTATTTTTAAATTATCAAGTGCATTCACAAGACAAAAACAAAAACAAAACCAAAAAAACACAAGTTTGTACAAGGGCAACTAAAGCTGGCAGGGCCCAGCTGTACCTGAAGTAGACACAAGCACCAGGAAACACGACATCACAAGAGACCCCCGTGCTGATGGCTGCAGCGCGGGCACCATCACCAATGCCACCCAACACTTTTAGAAACACTTCTTTTTTTTTAAAGTTGCACGCAGCTGGGTTATGTTTATCAATGTCTGTGCCCCTTAGACATGTGCAGGGATAGGGGCCAAATATGTTTTTACTAGGAGATATTTCACGTGGGGTAGACACACATCTGGTCAAAATTTACACCTCAGTGCCCAACACTGCCTTTCTCACTTCTTATTTTAATAGACTCAATTGTCTAGTTTAGTAAGTTACTTTTCCAACTGACACTTCTGTGTCAGTTTTGACTTTCTGGGAGCTGAACATTTTTATCAACAGAATTATCACAAAATAGGGAAAGGAGAAGACCGAAAGAGAAAAAAACAAAAACAATAATTTCCTTATTGTTTCCAACTGCAAAACACAGTCACACAGGGATGACACTGTTATCCAGGCACTAAAGAAATAAATAAATGTAATACTTTAAAAACAAATAGTGACACTAAAATATTAAACAATCACACTCTATAAATTATTTTATGCTTAAATATGAAATGCCTTATTTAAAATGTAAGGGAACTTGGGAACCTTTTGTCAATCCAGCTTAAAAAATAATTTTTGGTTTAGGTGTGCCATATTACATGTATGAGTCACTGAAAGGAACACAAATTTCAATTCTAAAAAGCAGATGGTTTAAAAAAAAGCAGATGGTTTTAATGCCTTTGTTACTGGAATCAATTGGAATGCACAATATTATGAAACAGCTTGTCTTTTAAATAAAGGTAATTTTAAAGGCAGGTATTTCATATTCTGAGCATAACATTCATATAGGTAACCACATTACAAATACAATATTAAATGATTACTGAACAGACACCCTAACAATGCAAATGCTTTTTATTCATATTTGCTAAAGAGCAATTATGGTTTTTCTTTATTGTTTCTTTGACAGTGGTAGTGTAATTTTGACGCAATTACTAAAAATACAAGTACCAATACTTTGATCAACATCAATCACAATGGGTTGTAACAGTTAAGCTTGGAGGCCACATTGATTTTTCCACCTGTTTCTCACTTCTGCTTTGTCTATATGCTTTTGAAAGGAGACAAGTAATTGATGCTTCCTTTCTTCCTTATTATCTGAAAATTCTGAACTCTGGAGAGAAGTTCAATATGGTTTAACCTGTCATTTCATTTCTGTGTACTTGCTGTGTCTCCATTCTTCTTTAACTTTTCACTAGGGAGAGAAGTATGCGAAATGAAGTAAGAGTACTTGAACACCAGCTTCCTACAATCAATGCATGGTAGTAAGAGACAGTGTGTCTCTTTCACACACAAACAAGACATATAATTCTCAAATACTTACAATCCAACTCCTGAATAACTTCCAGAAATTAAAGGTAGGCCATCATGGCATCTACAGCATTTGTTAAACAGCATCATTTCGCTTAATCCACTTTTACACTAGGATTAATGATTACATTTTTCAAACCAATCTAAAATCAGTTCAACAAATTTTTGATTGATCAAGATAGTGATGGCTAACTATGCATTCAGATATAGTTTTGATGCAAAGCAAGTACAAATTGAGAACTAATATGTGGATCAAACTATGAAGTTGCTTCCTTAGAGATCATGTAGTCAGTGCACTACAACTTATAGGTGATAGACAAATGGGCTGAACTTGAAGCTTCTACTACAAGTACTAACCCAGCATTGATAGTGTCTGGAGTCTCACATGGAAATGTCACTGGTTGCCCTTAGGTGTCAACCTGCAACTTTGGGACAATGGCAATCTGGTTGTGGTGGTCAACTCCAGTCAGTACTCCAGTGAAAGGAGATGCTGGCCTACTGGCCAACGGGCAGTGGCTGACCCTCTGCTAGGGCTCTCCTTGAGGGCACTGTGGATTAGAGATCACTTGAGCCTTTAGAGAACAGGTCAGTTCTAATCATAAAGCAATGATTATGCAATAGTATTGTGCATACAAGAACAGGTACTTTTGACAGGAAACAATCCTTAGCTTACAGGTTCTGACTCTGTCACATAAGCTCATATACACAGGTCTTCCCGGGTTGTATGAGCAAAGAGTTGGATTGGAAGCGGAACAGCCAGGATGGGTGTTACAAGTGGTGGTCTAACTTGCTACACAAAAATGCCCACCTCTCCTTATTTTTTTTTTTTGTTTGCTTTTTTATCTATCTCTTTAGGAATCCTTTAAAAACATTGTACATGCATCTTTCGCTACCTTGTCTACTAGTATTTTTTTTCCTTGTTAAATTCTTAGAGCTTTTTAATAAAAGAGGCATTTATTTATTTATTTGGAGGAGAGCGAGACAGAGAGATTGGGAGAATATCTTTTGGTTCACTTGTAGAATGAAAATGGCAGAAACAGGCAGGGCTTGAACAGGCTGATGCCAGGAGCCAGAAACTCCATCTGGGTCTCCATGTGGATATCAGGAACTCAAGCCCTTGTGCAACCTTCTGCTGTCTTCCCAGGAACAATCATAGGGAGACAGACAGAAATGAGCAGCTCAAATCTGATCCAGGTATAGCAGATGACAGCTTAGCTCGCTGAACTATATATATAATGCTGGCTACTTTTATATCCTAAAGATAATAATTCTTTATGTGACATTCTCCCCCATGCCAGGTTTTTCTTTTCCTTCTCTACACGAGTGATTTTATAGCTTCTATGTATAAGAGTCTAAAATTCGATTTCAAAAGTTTTCTGACCCTGATGTCAAGGCTACAGTTATTTCTTAACCCATGACTGCTATATTAACCGCTCACCTATATGCCTTGTGTGCAATCAGATTTCTTTATTTCTTTTCTTTGTTCCTTCCCCCCTCCCCTCTTTCTTTCCCATTTAAACCTAAAAGAATATTGGTGAAAATTTGGAACTCAGTTCTTACACAGCGGCAAATTAATAAATATGGATGTGAATTGGGCTGTTAACATTCCACTTGTATAATAATAAATTTCATTTCAACATAACAAAATAAGGCCTTCTGGAAATATTTCCCTGTTTTCTCATATCTCTAGTCCCTATCATAAAATGGTTTTTCAGCCACATTTCTTCCCTGACTTGCCCTGTTTTGAATTCTGATCCCATGTATTTCCTCATGTAACGGCTCCTTTTCCTTCCTCCTCTCACTACTCATCCTTACTTTGTACCCACTGTCCTCTGTTTCTCACTAGTTGTTGCCCCTTTTTTTCCTTCAAATCTAAAGTCCTGGTTTTTTTTTCCCCCCCTTATGTTTTAGAATAAAATTATTCTGAAGCACTTTTCTCTTCAGGCTGGCGACCATGTGCTTTATGCTTCTAGGAATCTCCTAGGCCTCCTGGGTGTTAATCCCAAGGGTACTTGTCAGTCTGTATTTCACATCTCTCTTTTGCACCTGTCATTATTGACCACGCATCCCTACATGTTTTCCTGTTGACTGAATGACGTAACTTCCTCTTACCTCTATTAGGGTGACTTTTCGGCTTGTTTGTTCATTCTTCTTACCCTGTGTATCCAGTTTGTGCCCACGGTCCTCCTGGCTCTGTTCTTTGCCTATTTCAGAACTACAGGATGGTAAGAACAGAGACAGGAGCAAGTTAGAAAGCTATTTTAAGAGCATACAACAGGGCTTTGATCTCAGGAAGTGGCAATGGGAACAGAATGGAGGATGAATAGTAGGTTCAAGAAAGAAAAGTAGTTAGCAGGACAAAATAAATGATTACATATGGGGGTGTGAAACACCAAGTTACTTAAACTAATGTAAAGATAAACCTTTAGGTGGGGTGGGCACAATAATAAAACAAACTTTGCCAGAATATTCACTGTTGGGAAAAACCAGAAAGCTTTAGAAATGTAGGTGAGGACACACACACACACACACACACACGCACACACACACACACACACACACGCACATCTCTAGACAAATACAGGATATTTCTTAACAACAGAGAAAGAAGTGATGACGTTTTCATATTAGAAAGCTGTGACATCATGATATGTGAGAAAGCCTCATTGCCTACTACACAGATCAATGCGATCTTCTAAGTGATAGTAACTCATAAAAGAAATGTTTTGTGGATGGGGATGTAGTAGTACAATTACTTTAGGAGAAAGAAAACACGAAAACAATTCAAAAGGGAAAGAATGGAAGGTGATTCTCTTTTCTCTAGCTTATGCAGAAATAACAGAAAACACCAAAAATAAGCTCAAAAAAGACGCACAAGTCATAAAGTCAAGTAGTAGGACTGAACAGAGATTCTAAAAGATGAAACTGTACCCTCCCACCCTCACCCCAAATTCATACGTTGGAAGTCTTAACCCCAATGCGACTGTATGTGCAGACAGAGTCTCTTATGATGGTCATTTGAGTTGAATGAGGTCATGAAATGGGACCCCAATCTGATAAGACTGGCATCCCTGGAGAAGGAAGGCACACCAAGTTTGCTTACACTGCTTCTCTCTGTGTACACATGGAGAAGAAGTCAAATGAGGGCAGTGTGAGAGTAGGTAGCCACCTGCAAACCTGGGAGATGGCTTATCAGAACCCAATCCTGCTGACACCTTGGGTGTGCACTGTAGCCTCCAGGCCTGCCATATCCTGGTAGCCCCAGCAGATTATTACAGGGTTGCATAAGCAAGTAAAATGAAGTCAGATGGGTGAGAATAAAAAGGTGAGAAATGACTGAGAGAAAAGAACAAAGAAATTACATTTAGAAAGAAATAGAAAAGGAAAGCTCAAGCTCCAAGAGGAAGCCCTGATAATTCACAATCTTTATCTGTCTAAAGTCCATTCTTCAGCCTTATCTTCGAGGAACCTATGCTTTGAAGTAAAGACTCCAGCCCTGTGGATATCAGCATGATAAAGTGAAGAAGGGAAACAAGCCCAGTATAGCAGAACAGGGACACTAATGTGACAAGCTGGGGCAAGCTGAGGAGGTGAGCAGTCTATGGCCTCCACTCCAGGGGACGATCCCGGAAGACAACGTGCAGCTCCAGCCTGAGACTTTGCATCCTGTTTCAAGACAAGTCAGAAATCTCTATTCTTTTCTGTGGATTCACTTATACGATACAAATACACACACATAAAACATAAAATTAAACACATATGCACAAAGAAGAACACAGCCACAGAAGCATGTCCACAGGGTATTCCATGTACTTTCACACCTTTGTGCCTTAGCTCCTGAAAAGGCACACAGGATGTATGTATTATCATAGCAGATTTTCAACAAGCCTTGTACAGATTAGGGGAAACGAAAGGAAGAGACCTTCCTCTAGTGGCCAGGTGAAATCATAGAGCTAATGAAGCATTTAGGTCTAGGTCTTTCTTTTCTTGTGCATCTCATCTTTATATGGTCTTAGAGACTTCGGTTACAGCCATGTTGGAACAACATGGACCAGATCTGTCTTTTCATCTACAACAACCAAGAAACCTAGGTAAAATATATGAAACAGTCATTCTGGAGATACTAAACCCAAGGCAATAACAGAGAGTGATCCATGCAAGATGGGAAGTAAGGGGAGTGCAAAGGTCACCCAGCTTACTGCTTTGAGCTTTTTCAGACGACATTGAAAAGTGACCCAGTGAGAGCTGAGTCTCAGGAGATCACGGTGGCCAGGGTCCACAAAGAGAGTAACTGGGAAGATACTCAGGGGAATGTGAAGATCTGCAAAGGGTCCCACTTCAAAGCCTCAGTGAGAGATTGAAGAGCACAGGCATTTGAGGAAGTCACTCAAGGCCAGGGAAAGCATCTATTCCAGCCAGCAATGAGTAGGAACAGTCCTTGGTGAAGTCCAGAGATTGGACTTAACTAGACAAAGACTTGAAATTCACAACTACAAGTATGTTAAAAGAAACCACAAATTTAATATCTCACTATACACAGAAGAATTTTTCAGTAGAAAACAGAAATTACAAAAAGTAGTATGAAATCTACCAAAGTATTCAGAGAATTGGGTCATAATCTACCTCATTCCAGGAGGCCGGCATTTTCCTATGGCCAAAAGCAAAGATACTACAAGGGAAGAAAACAATAGACTCATCCTCCTCATTAACAGAATGCAAAAGATTCTGAACCACATTTTAGTGAATAAGATTTAACAACATGTAAGAAGGTGACATACCAACTGCTGAATGTGGTTCATCCTAGGACAACATGATTAGTTTAGCATTAGAAAAATAAATGCAATTAAAAATATTAATGAATTTTATAAAGACTCATTCCAAGAACCCTACAAATAGCAAAAATCTGAGAATATTCAGCTCCCTCTATAGTCAATGAAATAGGTGTTGTAATTCTCTTACGTACTTCAAGTCATCTTTAAACACTTGTAATATCTAATAATGTAAGTTCTGTGTCAATGGTTGCATTGTTCCAGGAATACTGCCAAGAAAAAACTCTACATATGTTCAGCAAAGTTGTTTTTTATTTTCTTTTCAACTGAAAAACTTTGGCTTACCCTTGACTGCATCTATGAATGTAGAACCTGGTGATACAGGGAGCCGACTGTATTTAATAGATACAAAAATCATTCAAAAATCTAACATCTATTCCTGCTGAAAAGTCTCTGCAAAGTAAGAAATGAAGAAAAAGACCTGATAAAGTACACTGGCAAAAAAAAGTTGTGATAACATCATCCATAATGGTGAAAGGCTGAAGCTTTCTTATTCACTTGTTTAAAAGGAAGAACAAGGCAGAACATCCACTTTTACTGGTTTTGTTCAACACTGTATTGGAAATTCTAGTCAGTTCAATAAGGTAAGAAATAAAAGGAATGCAGATTGTGAAGGTAAAAATAAACTTTCATTTGCATTATTTTCTTTATAGAAAATCTGATGGAATCTACAAAAAGCTATTAAAACTAAAAAATGAGTTTGGAAAGGCTGTGTGACAATACCATCAATAAACAATAATACACAGCATAAAGCAGCAACAAAGAGTTATAAATTGAAGTTTAAACATAACATACTTACATATGAAATAGGAAAGAATGAATTAACCAGTATGTTCAAGATCTCTGCAGTGAAAACTAAAAATATTACCAAGAAAAAATAAAGAGGGTGTACATAAGTGGAGAGCTGCATTATACTCATGAGTTAGATGCCTAAACGTTACTGTCCAGCCAATTTTTCCCAGAAGATCCATGGATTCAGTGCTGAATTAGTTGGCATTCAAACAGGCTTTGGCACAGATATTGACAAGCTGATTCTAAAAATTATGTGGAAATGTAAAGAAGTTTACAAAGCCAAGCCAATTTTGTAAAGAACAAAGGTGATGGGGTGAATGCTACCTCAATTCAAGATATTCCACAGCTGTTGTAATCAAGATAATGTGGTAGTGATATAAACAGATCAATAATCCAGAATCCAGAAATACAGCCACACATATACTGACAGCTTATTTCCTGGATTTTTAAAGATTTCTTTTCATTTATTTGAAGGGCAGAGTTATGGAGGTGGGGAGGGGGAGGAGAGAGAGAGATAGAGAGAGAGAGAGAGAGAGAAATAGAGAGAGAAGTAGAGAGAGAAACAGAGAGAGAGAGAGATCTTTCACCTGTCACTGGTTCACTCCTCAAATAGCCACCAACAGAGCCAGGCCAAAGCCAGGATCCTGGATCCGTCTGGATTCTGAGTGTCCCACGGGAGTAGCAGGGGTCCAAGTATTTGTGCATCTTCCTGGTGCATTAGTAAGGAGCTGAATGGAAAGTGGAGCAGTTGGGACTTGAATTGGTGCTCATATGGTATGCCAGTAAGGCAGGTAATGGCTTTACCTACTCTGCCGCAATGCTGGCCCTGGACAAATCACTTTCAAAATAAGTATTCACATCCAGTCAGTTCAGACAGGATTCCTTTTAAATAACCAATGTAAGAACAATTTGGTATGGGCCCGGCGCCGTAGCCTAGTGGCTAAAGTCCTCGCCCTGAACACGCCAGGATCCCATTTGGACGCCGGTTCTAATCCCAGCAGCTTCACTTCCCATCCAGCTCCCTGGCTTGTAGCCTGGGAAAGCAGTTGAGGACGGCCCAAAGCTTTGGGACCCTGCACCTGTGTGGGATACCCAGAAGAAGTTCCTGGCTCCTGGCTTTGGATCGGCTCAGTTCTGGCCATTGAGCTCACTTGGGGAGTGAACCATCGGACGGGAGATCTTCCTCTCTGTCTCTTTTCCTCTCTATATACCTGACTTTCCAATAAAAAAAAATAAATCTTTAAAAAAGAAAAAAAGAACAATTTGGTATGAAAATGCATAAAAAGAAGTGATTTTTGACCTAAACTTCATACCATACATAAAAACTAATTCAAAACACAGCTAAGGGTTAAATATAAAATCTAAAATTATAAAACTACTCCAAGGGGATGTAGGAGAACATCTCTGTGATTTTTGGTTGACAGATTTACTATGTTTCATTTGTAAAGAAACACAATCTGTAAATTGGACTTTGTCAAAATAAGAGAATAATTTGATCTCCAAAGGCTACAACTAAGAAAATAAAATGGCAAATCAGAGATTGGGAAGCACCTGAAAATCCCGCACATGATAAAGAACATATTTAAAATATACAAATACCCTCAAAGCTGAATAATAGGATATTAAAAATAGGTAAAATTTTTGAATAGATACTTCATAAACAGAGATATAGGCACATAAGATAGGCACATATAGAAATGTTAACTTCGGGCCCGGCGCGGTGGTGAAAGTGGTTAAGGTCCTCGCCTTGCACGCCTGGGATCCCATATGGGCGCCGGTTCTAGTCCCGGCAGCTCCGCTTCCCTTCCAGCTCCCTGCCTGTGGCCCGGGAAAGCAGTCGAGGACGGCCCAAAGCTTTGGGACCCTGCACCCGCGTGGGAGACCCGGAAGAGGCTCCTGGCTTCGAATTGGCATAGCATCGGCCGTTGCGCTCACTTGGGGAGTGAATCATCGGACGGAAGATCTTCCTCTCTGTCTCTCCTCTCTGTATATCCACCTTTCCAATGTAAAAATAATCAAAAAATAAATCTTAAAAAAAAAAAAAAGAAAGAAATGTTAACTTCACTAGTTGATATGCAAATTTAAGTCAGTGAGATAAATCTACATATAGTAAAATGGCAAAAATTATAAAACTCAATATATCACAATCACATAGGAGAAAATATTTTGGAAAACAGCCTGGGTATTTCCTTAAAAATGAAGCATAAACCAACTACACAGTCCAGCCATCCACTCCTAGGCCTGTACCCAAGAAAAAGGAAAGCACAGGCTAAACACAAAGACTTGAACACAAATATTGATATTAGCTTTATTTGTAATGGCCCCAAACTGGAAAAACTCAAAGGTGCATCCATAAGCAAATGGATAAACAGGTTGTGGTATTCAGAAAGTCAGAGGTCATTAGTGACTGTCAGGGGAGAGAGTTTAGTTAAAGAAGGAAGGAGACAGAAGGGAGAGATAATAAAAGAGCAGAAGGACTGTGGGAAGTCAAAATGTTAATGACGTCAATTGAGTTGGCAGCTCATGGACATACACCTATATTAAAACTTAAACTGCATATTTTTAAATATGTACCTTTTATTTATTGTGTATCAACATTTATTGTCTAGCAAATCTCTCACTACAAGTGTTAGGAACGCTCTATGTGTATACACTAAATCTGACCTTTCCTAACTTCACTGCCTATGCTCTCGGAAGGCACTGCCATCTGGATAACCTCCGCATTCTCGTAATTGGTCTCCCCGAATCTACCCATGTCCATCAATGCCCATGCTTATCTCACACGGCAGAGTTATCCTGTTAAATGGTAAGTCACTCCCTCTGCTTAATGGCTCTATTTCATGTCACTCCCTCTGTTTAATGGTCCCCTATTTCACACAGTGTAAAAGCCAAAAGGCTAACAATGGTTTATGAGGTCTCGTTACTTTCTCTAATCTCATGCACTCTCCCAGTTACTTTCTTTCAGAAACACTAACTGCCTTACGGTTCCCTTAGGATACCAGACACACTGCCTCAGGGCTCTTTGCACTCTCCTTCCACATATTCACTGCTTTTTCCCTTTCCTGCCCCCTTTCAATGTTCTGTGAGGTTGTTATTTAAAAAGTGCAACCGTTCAGGACATGTCTTTCTCCTATTCCTCACCTTTGACTTACTCCCCCTCCCTCTACATTATGTAGCCCACAGAGACATTTTACTTACAGGTAACACACTGGCTTGGGTGGCAAGGATTTTCATCTGTTAGGGTTGTGACCCCAGTGCAGAATACTGTGTCATGGCAGATTTTCAGGAAATATATATATAGCAAATGATGCCTGCTGTGTCTGCCTTCCTTGCTATACTGTATACCACTTGTCATTGTATTCCAGCACTTGCACAGCATCTACTACTGACAGTAGATGATTACCACGCTCCCCCTTGGACTCATGTTCCCAAGGTAAGCACTGCTGTTCACCTGCAAAGGCTTCTCCTGATCTTTCTGCTTTATAGGAGCAGTATCAAGGTCTAGAACAAGGCCAAATTTGATACAGACAAATATTTGCTCGGGCTCATGTAAAATGCTGGGCAAATAACATGACACGTCTCTCAGTCCACCTTCCTGTCATCTGCCCAAACTTCTGACATTACATTCTTCTAGAGGCACAGCCTTCAATTTTTTTTTGCCCAATACATCTCCCCAACCTCAAACTATCATATGCACCTGTCATTTGCAATACGGTTTCTTTCCTGCATCACACCCAAATGCCATCCATGTGTCAAAGCTCAATATAAGCCCCGTTTCTCCCTGCAGGCCTTCTTGAGTTTATTTATTTCCTGTAACCACAATTTGTATCATACCATTATACACTAACACATTACCCCTAATTAAATAATGGATGGCCTTTTACGTGCCTATTTCTATTTCCTCATCTGATCAATGCATACAGCTCAGTGCTCAGAACACTGTGATGACTGGATGATTTCAATTGCAGAACTAGAGGGGAGAAGGTTGAGAGAACAGGGTAGATGTGATGAACAAAGTGAGAACTTAAAAGAATGGCTGCAGGAATGAAGGAGCCTGGACTAGATTATGATAAGCAAACATTCATAGTGGAGTGACATGATACTTGGAGTTGACATTTATGATTATATTAAGAACAATTTTCAATCATTCATTCAGTTGATATTTGCAAAGAGGGTGTTATATAGACAAGATTTTAATATGATTGACCATCTGAATTAACCTTTGTTTGATCAAGGCTGTTCATGAAAACACCCTATCTTAAAGACCCAAAATCCCAACTAATATCAATTTAGAATGTCAATAACTACAGAATACTAATATTACTTACTAAAGATTATAGATATTTATAGAAGCATCATTATAATTTGACTTAGGGAGCAAATAAACAATGGGAAATCGGGGCACAAGCTATGAAAGGCAAAAGTTTAAGGCTTTCAAGAAAATCGTTGTTATCAAAGTTTCTTTTTGCTCTCTTAAGTGTAGCTTTACTAAAATGTGTATAACCGTATGGCACAGAAGTGAATGGTATTTCTCATAGGAAGATACGCTAGTGGAGACTGTGAAGAGTCTGCCTGTTCAGCAGTATTTTGGTGAACCAACAAACAATCAATATCACAAACTGAAAGGCAGAGCCTTAAGGAAATAAAACAGAAAAATTAGCCCCTGTCTGTTTACTTCAGCACAATGGACTTATTTAAGTAGATAAAATAAAGAAATAAATGACTTGGGTGTCCATTCTGGGCTATAGTATTTCCAGTTACCAACAATACTAACTCACAAGAAGTTAAGCTCAATCCATTCTTATTTCTAGGAAACTACAACTACAGGGAAAGCCCAATGACTTTAGATGAACTTGAGCATTTGGACATATCTGAACTTCTCATTACATTCCCTGTTGTTTATTTTCAGAAGCTTCTTAAGTCCTCTGCTCAAAAAAGGAGCAGAGCTGTTCTGACAACCTTTAGGAACCGAATGTTTGTTAGTCATTATTGAGCCTTAGCCTGCAGCGCATGGTGTGGAGCTTTGTATCACCTGGAAACAGGTGTGGGACGCAGTCTGACAGAAGTGTGAGCAGACACATTTTCATTTTCAAAACACTAAGTAAACACTAAGTCTTAAAAACTTCCATAAAATATGTTCAAAGACACCAAGAGCATTGTTTCCGTAATACATTGTGACCTTTTCATTTTGGTTGATGTAACTGTTTACCTTCACTGTTCTAGTCTATTTAGAAATATGTCTAACTTATTTTTTTCAGGAGAGACAGAGACAGTGACCTAGACAAAACAGAACTTCCATTTGCTGACTCACTCCCTAAAGACCCGAAGGACTCGGGATGGGCTAGGTTAAAGCAGCGAACTGGGAACTTCAACATGAGTATCTCCTATTGGTAGCAGGGACCTAGGAACCTAGGCCATAACCTGCTGTCTCCCAGTGACTGCATCAGCAGGAAGTTGGAACTGGAAAGCAGAGCTGGGACTCAGACACAGGCCCTCTGAAATGAGACATGGTGTTTGGAAGCAGCAAATTAACTGCAGCACCAAATGCCTGCCCTTCCAGTCTATTTTGTATATACAAATTCTGTTGATAGATACAAGCTTCATGGGATCAGTGATTATATTATCAAGAAGTGAGGAATCTGGAGAGCAAGATGGAATAGGAAGAGGACCACATTAAAGTGGACAGAGGAGGTTTAGTGGAGGATAAACAGAGAGGGTGTGATCCCAAGTAAAACAGGAGTAGGCAGGCCACCAGCAGAGAGACAGCAGGGGATCCATAGACCCAGGGAAGAGGCAGACACAGCAGAGTGGTGCTGCAGTAAACAGATAACCTAGCAATGACCGGAGCTTGGTCAGGTGGGAAGGGGACATCACCGGAAATGCAGATAGTGAGTCAAGCCATAGAACTGCTGGTCATGCTGATTTTTTAGTTTGAACATGAGCAGAACCTGAATGATAGAGTCCTAGCAGACAAATGTGGGGATGGGATGGATTTCATGGTCAGCTCCACAACAGTGCCACACCGGGCTCTATTTTAAGTACTGTGATAAAGCCACTGTGGGGGCAGTGGACACAATAGTCAGCTGCACATGTCCTAAGCCAGGGGCAAGCCCAATTATGGCTCAATGCATTTCATTGGTCCCAACAAGAAAATAAATCTGACTGGGCATCTCAAAGGTTCAACCAAAACCTGGTCTAGGTCACTTCCAGACCTAGCTGCTATTAGGTTCTGGCAAGAAGAGGAAAAAAGAATCAGTGTGCTGCCAACAGGGATGGGTGCCACTGACAGCCCTGGGATCCAGTTTGAAGTCACAGCTGGTGACTCTAGTCCTGGGTCCCGCTGGAACTGTCAGCAGGAGAAAGGCTGAGCAGACAATGCTGTGGCCATGACATAGGATCACAGGGGGTAAAAAGTGACCTGGGTGCCTAGCTGCAGAGGCTATGGCAGAAGTATAGCATGGGATCCTGGGACTGAAACTCACCAGAGGGAATGGCACGAGTGATAAAAAATGGACAACCAGGCACCAAATGGGATCAGTAAAATCAACCTATAGACCAGTGGATAACACAGTTTAAATATCAGCCCTGGGCCTGATGCAATGACTCAATAGCTAAGTCCTCACCTTGCAAATGCCAGGATCCCATATGGGTATCGGTTTGTGTCCCGGTTGCTCTATTTCTCATCCAGCTCCCTGCTTGTGACATGGAAGAGCAATGGAGGATGGTCCAAAGCCTTGGGACCCTGTACTCACATGGGAGGCCTGAAAGAGGCTCCTTACTCCTGGTTTGACATTGGTTCAGCTCCTGCTGTTGTGGTCATTTGGGGGAGTGAACTAACCAAAAGATGGAAGATCTTTCTGTGTCTCCTTTTCTCTTTAAATCTTATCTGCCTTTCCAATAAAAATAAATAAATTTAAAAAACTGTGCTAAAGAGAAGAATTTGCTAACCTGAACTGCAATGGTCATTGGCAAGAGTTACAGACATCATGAATGGGGTTACCAATAACTTCCCTCAATAGCATCAAATGGCTACTTTAATCTCAAAAATTAGCCTATGGAGACATCAAGGAACTGCTGGATAAAGAATTTTAAAACATCAAAGTTCCTTAAAAACAATAAGCAGATACAAGAGTTTTAGGAATGCATTACACATGAAACAGAAGCACTATAATAAAATCAAACTGAATTATTAGAAATAAAGAATACAACTGACCAAACCAAAAGTTCATTGGTATCTCAATAATAGAAAGAATGAGGAACAAGAAAGAATTTTAGGTTTTCAGAAGACATCCAGTGCAAAAACACACAATCAGAAATATGGAAGAGGAATTGAGTGAAACTAAGAAAATCATCCAAGAATTAAGTGGCAGCATCAAAAGGTCAAATGTAAAGGCTATAGGAATTCCTGAAGGCATGGAAAAAGAAGCTGGATTGAAAGATTTATTCAACGAAAAAATAATTTTTAGAACTTCCCCAAGATGGAGAAAGGGGACACCAAACAGAAAGTGCAGAGAATCCTGAATAGACTTGACCAGAAGTGGTCATTACCACAACATCTCATAATCAAACTCTTTTAGTTGAACATAAAGAAAAGATACTTAAATATGCATGTAAGAAATGCCAAACAAGTTATAGAGGAACCCCAATCAGACTCTCAGCTGACTTCTCAGAGAACACCTTACAAGCCAGAAGAAAATGGAATGACATATTTCAGATCCTAAAAGAAAAAATTGCCAGCTCAGAATAACATACCCAGCAAAGCTTTCATGTGCATTTGAAAATGAAATAAAACCTTCTAAAGCAATAAAAAACTGAGGACTTTGCCTCTAGCAGACCAGCACTACAAATGCTGCTTCAGGATGTGCCACAGACAGGAAAAAAAGAACACTGAGCAAATCCAAAGGCAAAAGTGGAGAATAACTCAATAATATCTCAAAAGAAACCTAAATCAAACAACGAGAAACCCAGTGCTAAAATGATAGGACCAACTGTCAATATTAACGCTGAACGCAAATGGCTTAAACTCATCAATCAAAAGACATACATTAATGGACTAGATTAAAAAAACAGGATTTATCTACCTGTTGCCTAGAAGAAACACATCTCACCAACAAAGATATGTGGAAACAGAAAGTGAAAAAATGGAAAAGAATAATAGAAAGGAAAAATGAGCTGCTATAGCTATTCTAACATCAGATAATACAGTTTTCAACTTGAAAAGCATTAAAAGAGATGAAGAAGAGTACAACATAGTGGTTAAGGGATGCATTCAGCAAGAGGTAATAATGATAACATTACGTATATGCACCAGATGCCAGGGCACCTCACTATGTGAAACAAATAGTAACAAATTTAAAGGAAGATACAGACTCCAATACAATAATAGCGGAGAACTTAACACATCTCAAAACCTACTACCGAGCAGTGGTAATGGAAACAATCTGTTACTGACACAAAAACAGAGATCAGCGGAGCAGAATAGAAACCCCAGAAGTGAGCCCACACACATGCAGCCAACTAATCAGCAAGAGAACTGGAGGTAATCCAGGGAAAAAGGTTGGTCTCTCCAACAAATGCTGTTGGGACAGTTGATTGTCTGCTTTCCAGAAGTAAGAAACAAAATCCCCACCTTTCATATTATACAAAAATTAGCTCTAAATGGATCAAGGACCTAAATCTGCACACAGAAACCATCCATTAGGGAAAAAAATAGGCAGCACTCTACAAGGTCTGCATAGGCAGAGACTTCTTAAGAAGTCCCCCAAAGCATAGGCAGTCAAAACCAAGATAAACAAATGGGATTTCATCAGACAAAGAAGCTTCTAAGCAGCAAAGGAAATCAACAAAGTAAAGAGGCAACCAACAGAATGGGAGAAAACGTTTGCATATCATACAACGAATAGGGATAAATCCACGATTAACAAACAACTCTGTTAAGAAATGGGTGACTTCAGTACCACATGTGTCATGCAGTAACATCATTTTCTTCAAGGTTTTTGATTTCCTTTTTTCATCACTTTAGCAACTCATTCTGTAGCATGTTGCATGCTAACTTCATGTTGATGCAAATTTTCTGTTTTTCTCCATACTGTGGATTGTGTTTTCTGGCTCAGTATTTAAAGGGAGTATGACAGAAATGTAGCAGAGACTGACATATCCCGATGTGGAGACATAGTGCAGTATGCATCTCTGCATCCAGATCAAAGACAGAGTCCTGGTGAAACTGTTGAATATGTTCTGACAGTAGGATGCTGGACATTCTGCCACTGTCCACGCCTAAAATGTCAGGAAGTACTTAGTAGTGGATTGATGGACTTATGACTGTTCACGAAGGGCTGCCTATTACAGTACTAGAGGGAAATTCAGTAAGTGGCTGAAGGGTCTTGAGGAGGAGGAGGGGAAATCTTAGAGCCAACGGAACTGTATCTCTGAAGAAAGAAAGAAAAAGAAAAAAGCAAGCAAGCAAGCAAGAGAAATGCACAAAATAAATGTGCAGGCATTTTTCAAAAGAAAAAAATTCAAATGGCTAATAGACATATGGAATAATGCTCAGGCTCCCTAGTTATTAAGAAAAAGCAGATGAAAACCACAGTGAGACATCACCTAACTCCAGTGACAATGGCCTACATACAGAAATCTACTAGCAACAACTGCTGGTGAGGAAGTGTGGAAAAAGGTACTCTGCTGCACTGTTGGCAGGAGTGTAACTTAGTGCAACCACTATGGAAATCCATAGAGAGAGTGCTCAGACAACTAACACTTGGTTTACTCTGTGACCCAGCTATCCCACTCCTGGGAATAAATCTAAATGAAGTGAAATTTTTATATGAGAAAGTGACATAGAACCGTATGTTTACAGCAGCACAATTCACAATAGTGAAGACATGGACACCATTGACAGAGGAATCGAAAAAGAAATTATGGTACAGCTACACCCATGGAATACTACTCAGCCATGAAAAAGGATGAGATTCTTTTCTTCTTTTTTAAAGATTTATTTATTTTTTTATTGGAAAGTCAGGTATACATAGGGGAGGACAGAGAAGAAGATCTTCCATCTGATGATTCACGCCCCAAGTGACCACAACAGCCAATGCTGCGCCAATCCAAAGCCAGGAGCCAGGAACATGGGTGCAGGGTCCCAAGGCTTTGGGCTGTCCTCAACTGCTTTCCCAGGCCACAAGCAGGGAGCTGGATGGGAAGTGGAGCTGCTGGGATTAGAACCGGGGCCCATATGGAATCCTGGCGTGTTCAGGGCGAGGACTTGAGCCACTAGGCCACGGTGCCGGGCCCAAAAAGGATGAAATTCTACTATTTGCAACAAACTGGTCACAACTAAAGATCACTAAGCTCAGTGAAATAAACTAATCTCAAAAGGACAAATATCCTAGGTTATCCCTGATAGATTATGACATTTATGCAAAATGAAAAACAAATACATATATAGATGAACTGCAAAATGGAGACTAGCACACTGGGAAGTGAAAAATACACTGCAGTAGGCATTTCTACTCTTGAATAAAAGGAGGAATCCTAGTGCAACGTTGTTGATATGATATTAAATTTTCTTTCTCTATATCTATAATGTCATGATGAACTCAAATAGCAAAATGTTAATCTTGCAACTGCTACTAAATACTATAGTACTGTAATTATAAGGGAGAACATTGTGGCAGGGTAATAGAGGAGGGAGAAAAGCAGGGGAATCCCAGCCTCCGCAAGAATGCATCACGAAAAATAATAAAAACAATTACAGAATCACACAAATCTTCAGTTTTCCAGTCATTGGAATGGAGAATATTATGTCTTGGGTAAATCCAGAACCTGAACCTGAAAGACCTGGAATGCTGTCGTGGCACAGGACAGGCGGAGCAAGAGCATTGGGAGAACAGACAATCAGCACTGGAGGGCCCGAGTTATGATACTGGATCTGCGTAATACCGTACGCAGTGACAGAACACAAGACACAGTCTTTCGCACTTTGTCTCTCTGATTGTAAAACAGGGTTCAGAACACCAGTCTGCCCCTCTACGAGGGATATGCTGAGAATTAAGTGTAATAATGATATCAGAGAATGTGCTCTTGCGCTATGCAGGGCTGGTAGGCTTGTGGAAATAGCACAGAAAGTTTGCGGAATAGCAGGTACAGGACATTTGGTCTCATGGATGTCCATGTTCCATATCAGAGTGCTTGGTTTTCCTTCTACAACAGACCTTGGGAGGTAGTGATGACTTAAGGACTTGGGTCCCTGCCAGCCACTTGGGACACTTGGATTAAGTTCCCAGATCCTGACTTTTTTGGCTACTGTAGGTATTTGAGGGGCGGGGAGGGAATCAGTGGCTATAAGTGATTTTTCTTCTGTCTTTATTAGTGATTGAGAAAGCAGCGTGCATGTCTGTGGTACTGCATGTTAAGCTGCTACTGGTATTCCAAATTTATAGTGTCAGAGTTGGAGCCTCATCTGTACTTCCAATCCAGCTTCCTGTTAATGTGTACCCTGGGAGGCAGCAGATGATTTGTCCAAGAACATGGGCCCCTGCCACTCATGTGGGAAACCCAAATGGACTTCCCAACTCCTACCTTCAGCCCCAGCTATTGTTGACATTTGGGGAGTAAACCAGTGGATGAACAGATAACCCATGCCATTTTGCATTTCAAACACCTAAAATTTGTGGAAAACCACAATTAAGACAAGGCGCTTTATCCATGAGGTTTCTGAAGTTCCTTTGTACTTGTACCGTTCTATAATTATTAGTAAATCTTATCTTTCAAAAAGGAAGCAAATTACAAAATGATACCTTGCAAGGGACCTATGAATAACAAATCCAGTTTGAAAAAGGAACCCATGGAGCGGTGTTTGGCCCAACATTTAAAATGCTACTTGGTGTGGAGGCACTGTGGCATAGCTGTTTAAGTTGCTGCCTTTGATGCCGATATTCCAATCTGGATGCTGGTTCAAGTCCTGCTGCTCCACTTTGATGCAGCTAATGCGCATCCTGGGGAATAACTAGTGAGGCTTCAAGTAGCTGGATCTCTGCCACCGCAGTGGGAGAGCTAGACTGCATTTCTGTCTGTGTTTCTGCTTAGCCCAGTGTCAGCTGTTGAGGGCAGTTGGGAAGTAAGGTCACAAACCAGAGGTCTCTGTGTCTCCCTTTCAAATTAATCAAGAAACACATACCCCAAACACTACCCCAGTAGTTCAAGAAGCAGTCAGGAGACTCAGTCCCAAGCAGATGGAGTATAAGCCATGTGAAATCTGCACGTGGCTTTCCCCCTTAGTTTCCTCTGCTATAAACCAGAGCAGTTACAGAACTCCCAGAACTTCTAGATCATAGTTCTGTGACTGTATTACAGTGTCAAGTATGAAATACAGTCTTTGAAATATGGCACAGATTTATTTGCCAAATCCTATAAATTAATGTCATTTTAATCAGAATGTTTTGAATAAAAGAGACATAATTTTTAAACTGACTAAGCCTGGAGCAGGGTTCATGTGAATGCATATTTTTTCTCAGAGAAAAATTAGTAGAACTTGTCTATGTGGCCACATGGGAAAGCATATCGCCCTCCAGATTGCATACTAGGAACAGCGATGGTAGGACGGCCGACAGGCAATGTTCAAAGCTGCTAAACTCATAATTTGTTACTGATGGAGAATATAAAGTTGGAAGTTAATATTAGGTCCAGAGTTAATTTGAAATGTTTACAGCTGAGAAATATTTTGGAAAGGCTTTTGACATAAGCCTTTTTTTTAAGTACAAGAACTTTTTTTCATTGCTGTTCTTAAGATTTTATTTATTGATTTTAAAGACAGACTAACAGAGAGAGACAGACAGATAAAGAGACATCTTCTGCCTGCTGGTTCACTCCCCAAATGGCTGCAAATGGCTCAGGTTCAGGCTGAAGTCAGGAGCCAGGAGCTTTTCCCAGGTCTCCCACATGAGTGAAGGTGCCCAAGGACACCTGCTGCCTTTTCCAGGCTGTTAGCTGGCAGCTGGATCAGAAGTGGAGCAGCTGGGATGCAAACTGGAGCCCACATAGGATGCAGGCTTTGCAGCTGATAGCTTACCAGCTGTACCAGTCCCAAGAGATGGATCTTAAAATTATGTATTAGATGATACAATGAAGCACCAAATAAAATATAAAACTCTCCAGAAATACTTTTAAGTGAATATCTCAAAATACATTAATTCTATTAGGCATTTGTGTAATATAAACTGACTATCTTAGATAATAGCTTTCTAAATTAGCTTCACATTGCATAATCTTGTTTGATTCATATCATTCATTTTTTGGTGAATTTTATTTCAAAATGCTACTCTAACAAAAACAAAAGACATATAGGTCTTCTAGAGCTTTTAGCGATATTGTTTCTTATAGTTTTGTAACAATATACACTTTCAAAATTCAACCAGAAAAATGATCTTAGTTTAAACTAGACAAACTCTTAACTTACTGTGCGACAATAGGTAATGAGAAATGGAGAAATTGCCCTTAAAAAAAAAGCAACTATCAATCATAGCAAATTACTTAGCAGATGAAGCTGCTTACTGTGTCATCAACTGTGAGCTGGGTCTGAAATCCGGGGACTTGTCCTTACTGCCAGGCTGCAGGGGAAGAAGGAGAGCGAGCAGTGAGTCCACACGGAGATGCAGCCACAGTCAGTGCTCACAAGCTGAAACCCCCAGCTCCCACAGCCAAGACAGCACACGCCCGCTCCCAACCAGAGCCTAAGCCCATCCTGACCACGCGTGTCCATCAGTGTCACACAGGCACTCCTTTGGAACGCCAGGAAGCAGTGCTCCACACAGCTAAGGCACTTCTACAAACAAAACCAGCTTTCAAGTTCTGAGAAAAAAAAAGTCTATCGTGAGTCACCCTAAATTCATCTCCAAATTCTAAGTAGTATATTAAACCTCCAAACTTATCTTTCTACGAGGCTTCTCTCCTTAGTAATTGTTTTAATACACTGTGTTTTCATTCTAATACTCCTGGAACTGCTAAGATTCTGAAGCTGAAGGTTCTTTAAATCTTTCTCAACAATTGCTTAGTAAGAATTGCTTTTATTAATGGCATCTTTGTGAGAAAAACAAATTAGTAAGCATTTTGAGGTAATAAATTCTACTGAATTTGATTATTCATTTAAAATTTGAAAATCAGCTCCAAACAAAAGAACAGTATTTTACAAGTCAATCTTATGCTGCTATAAATAGACTAAACATTTTTTATTATAAGTTATGAAACAGAAAGGATTCATTTAACATGCACAGGAATACATAAATGACTGGAGTTTTAAATTATATGCAAATGAAAGAGGTATATCATATTTATTCAAATCAAATTGCAAAAATAAAAACCAAGCAAAATGAGAGAAAATTCAGCCTTGTCTTTCGTTCTGGCTTGAGTTATTGTTGCTTTCCTAGTATTCTTCCTATGGAGGGCTGTTTTGTCGTTTCAGAAGTTCTACTTGACAATTAGATTTCTGCAATTATTCATCAGCAAGATTTACACTGAGCATATTTAAATAAGCATTACTTTGCTTTTGATAAAGATTCACAAGGATGTAGCTTCCTGCACCAGACATGTGTGATTATTATGGCTCGCAGTCTAACTTTGAATTCATTATGTAAATAATAAGAGTTAATAAGCAAAACACATTAAGTGTGAGAGGTGGCTGTTACGGTAAGCGACACAATACTGGCAGGATTGTAAAAGAACCAAGGATATCTTGATTTTGTCTATCTGTGAAACTGATTTGGCTCAGATATACCATGTTTGGGGAAAAAGAGTACATAACAAGGAAAATTTAAATGTGTACATATAGGAAGTTTTCAAAGACTGATTCAGTTGCAGAATAGCCTATCTGCCTTCAGCTAAGGGAGTAACATTCAAAGGAAACCACCAATACCTAATTCAGAAAGCATCAATCATATCAGAATTCCCTGTTTGAGAAATAAATTCTAAGCACAGCAATCAAATTAAAGGTAAAGTTCCTTCTTCTTTAAAAGCCTAGTCTTTGAATCTCTTTGTCCATGCCAACAACAGCATCTTAACATTTATATATATGAAACTTGGTAAAAGTACTGGATATTTTTAAAAAAGAACCCAACGTACTAGTTGTACTGTGAAATTCTCACCAACTTCAACTTATTCCAGAAGTTGAGGGTAGAGAAGTCAGTTTGGATTATATAATCATAGTAGAACCAATTTTGCAACATGTGGACACTAGCAGGTCTTCCCACCCCTGCTTGTAATAATCTGTTCTTCTGAAATGGATGCTGCAGTGTGAAGTCCTCAGGAAGTCTGTCCTAAGTAGGTTAGAGATGTCGCTGGCATCTTTCCTACTGTGTTAGCATATTTCCATAAATGGTGTACCCAATTCTTTTTTTATGATGCATAGGAGGCTTAGTCAGTATTCAAATCCCATCAATCCTAAATTAGAAGGAGACCCACATTTCGAAGCTTTAATACTTATCTGAACAGGACACTTATTTTATTAGGATCAATACCTGACTTCTAAATACCTTGGTCTCAACAACAGCTCGCCACATGGGCAGTGTGACTGGAGGAGGCAGAAAGAAGGGGAAGAAAGAGGTGTCTCTGTGTGGTGTTTTATTTTATCTTTAAACAAAAAAGCCCCAAGGCTGGAATGCAATCAGACCGTCAATACCCCCCACCCCCTACTGTCAAGGCCAAGGAGCAAGACTGTCCTTCTTGCCCTCCTTTCCACACGCACCTCTCAGGTGCTTTGTGCCTTCGTTTCCTCTTCATGGACACCCTTGATTTGGACAAT
Source organism: Ochotona curzoniae (assembly GCF_017591425.1). Classification (NCBI taxonomy): domain Eukaryota; kingdom Metazoa; phylum Chordata; class Mammalia; order Lagomorpha; family Ochotonidae; genus Ochotona; species Ochotona curzoniae. The sequence goes on from NW_024467115.1 coordinate 16,443,686, forward strand.
AGGGGATGCAGAGAGGAAGATGAGCAAAGTGAAGATGATCAGTCAAAGGACGAGTCAAGAGGCTCTCACTTCCTCAAACTTCACAATTCTAGGAACGTTTGTTATTTTTTTTTAAAGATTTATTTTATTTTTATTGCAAAGTCAGATGTACAAAGAGGGAGAGATTCACTCCCCAAGCAACTGCAATGGCTGGAGCTGTGCTGAGCCAAAGCCAGGAGCCAGGAACTTCTTTCAGGTCTCCCACATGGGTGCAGGATCCCAAGGCTTTGGGCCGTCCTTGGCTGCTTCCCAGGCCACAAGCAGGGAGCTGGACGGGAAGCGGGGTGGCAGGGACATGAACTAGTGTCCATGTGGGATCTCAGTGAGGACTTCAGACATTAGACCTCTACATGGGGCCCTATAGGAACATTTCTACAGAGATTCACTGAGACATAAACATGGAAAGAATGATTAGTGAGATGATTTTAAATGCTTCTACTGACTACATGGAGATTTGCCAAGAAGAAAACAACTTGCTTCCTTAAACTTGAAAATGAATGAGGGCCTGCAAAGGAAAGTACACATGATCACAACACTGCTCTCCTATTTTACAGATGAGGCCCAGAGTCAGCAAGGGGAAGGCGTCTGATGGTCACATTAGTGTTCTTGCAATGTGATTGATTAATAAAACTACTTTTCAGCATAATTTTCTTCGGAAACCTCACCCATCCATGAAAGCACAATGACTGTAGAATCAAGCTGGCACGGTTGTCACCAACTGCCTGCAACCCTACCCCTCCAGAGCCTTTGGCAGACATCATTGCTCAACCCACTCCTGACTAGGGAAGGTTGGAAATTCTGTCTTCAGGAACTCAACTTGATACTGTCATGTAAGTTTGCAACAGGATCTTTGATGTTTACAATTTATCTTATCTTTTTTTTGTTTGGTTTTTAAGATTTATTTATTTATATTGGAAACTCAGATTTACAGAGAGAAGAGATGCAGAGAGAAAGAACTTTCATTCTTTGGTCTGCTCCCCAAGTAGCCACAATGGCCGGAGCCGATCTGGAGCCAGGAGCCAGGAGCCTCTTCAGGCTCTCTCACATGGACACAGAGTTTCAGGGCTTTGGGCCATTCTTCACTGCTTTTCCAGGCCACAAGCATGGAGCTAGAAGGGAAGTGGAGTAGCTGGGATACAAACTAGCACATTCAAGGCAAGGACTTTAGCCACTAGGCTACCACACTGGGCCCTCAACGTATCATTTCCTAATATCTAACTGAGCTGACACCAAATATGATGACAATATTCTTCCTTAAGAAAAAAATATGGAATTTTACCATAAAAGTAAAGATAAAATAGAGGAGGGAAAAAAAGATGCAGTGCCTAGAGGTGGGGTGTAGCAGAAAGCGAAGTCCATGTTGAATCATTGTTGGTTTTGGATGCTACTATGCCAATTAACATAGGAACAATACATACCTATGGAGCTCTACTCTGAGAGCAAGATTCAGGAAAAAGGTGTGTAGATGAGCAGTGCAGCCGAGTGGGCCATGCATCACCAGAAAGGTAAAAAGGGAATGTGTGGGAATATAGGGAGAGGGATTCTGAATTACACTGGAAAGTTCTGAGAAGTAGTCGTAGGAAGAGCTCTTGCTGAACTTTAAGAGTTAAACCGAAATTTGGGGGACACAAAAACTGTAACTATCTACAGATAATAGAGGGGAAAAAGTCTGATGGATATTTCTTGCTAGGCAGTATATTCAGGTGGGTGTTTGGAAGATAAGGGAAAATGTCAAAACTTCCGTTCAGTTTTTGACGGGTGGGACTCAGACACAAATTTACAAGTTAATGGACCAGCGCAACAACCTAGTGGCTGAAACTGGAATTCCAGAACTCTTTTCGCTCAGGTGGATTTATTTAATTAATTATTTTTATTGCAAAGTCAGATACACAGAAAGGATGAGAGACAGAGAAGAACATCTTCTGTCTGATGGTTCACTCCCCAAGTGATCACAATGGCCAGAGCTGCATTGAGCCAAACCTAGGAGCTTGGAACTTCCTCCAGGTCTCCCATGCAGGTGCAGGGTCCTAAGGCTTTGGGCCATCCTCAACTGCCCTCTCAGGCCACAAGCAGGGAGCTGGATGGAAACAGAGCTGCCAGGATTAGAACTGATGCCCATATGGGATTCCAGCACATGCAAGATCAGGACTTTAGTTACTATGTTACCGTGCTCAGATGGATTTAGCTATCAAGTCCCAGCTTCTCCCTATTCCCGACTCATATGACTGCAAGCATCTCAATTTCCTTCAGTGCTGCTTTCAGAGCTTCTAAAAAGTCTTACTGGATCCCCCCAGCATCCTTCTTTAAAGCCTTTGATGCCAGCTCTGTAATGCACTACTTGTGGACTTTTGGTCCTTCCCACTTATGCAGGTTAAGACTTTTCTGCTTTAGATCTTGTATCCTAAGCTCCAGCTATGACACAAGCTGCATACACTGCATCTAATGCCTCAAATACATTCCTTGAAAACTACCTGGTTACTGCTAAAAAGCGACTCATCCACTTCTGAGCACATGATCCCTTAAGCTGCATTTAACTACTCATTTATTGCTTATCATAGTTTTGTGGCTCTTTGCTTAGAATTACTTTCACCCAATTGAATGTAAGTTCTGTGAGTGCAGGGATGATTTTTCATTTTATTAGTGATTCTGGCAACCAGACTCCATTCTACCACAGTGACTTGGAAATCAGCAGCCATTCAATGTAATGCGTGAAGTGAATACACAATGAAGGCACCAAAGTAGCTGATGAAGGCTAGAAGAATGTGAGAGGGGAAAGTGACCAAAATGATCAAACATACATGTGGCAAGGTTGGTCAGAGAAACAGTCGGTTACTTCTTTCTTTGATACCCCAAAATAGCAGCAGGAGAGTAAAACTGCAGAAATACAGAGGAAGTGGGAATGAAAATTTGAAAGTAATTGTGTTAGATGACATCTCTTCAAGTAGGCAGGAAGCAAAGTCCACGTGGAGTATAAAATCAGTAGTTGGGAAGACATGGCTAAGATTTTTTTGCCCAGATGCTGTGGAATTGGGGTCCTGAGTTAATCAGGAAAAATGAAAGAGATGAACAAAAACCTGGCCCTCACTGAAGCAGTCACAAACTGGATATGGAGAAAATAAAAACAATAATGTAATTTTCAAAGAAACCAAAGATTCATTGTATACAAGGAGTGAGTAAAATGGACAACTGGTTTACCATGAGGCTCAGGGACTGGTGAAAAAGTTACACACACCATGTGCTCCTATATTTGGCACCAAACTGCTAAGTAGCACTGGATCCATGCATCTATTGTGGTCTCTTTGACCTGGTTTGGAAGAGCAGATAACCAAGAAAGTGGAAACAGCAGAATGCCATCTCATATAAAATAACTCCTCTAAACTGCAGAATTGATTGGGTCATTTGACTTACTCTTCTGTGACTGAATTACTCATAAACTGCCATTGCCAGGGAATACAGTTCTTCCCAAACCAGGTCACTGAGGCTGCCAGGATGCCTTCTAATCTAAGATACAACAGAAGGAGAACCATGACAAAATTAGAGCCCATTGGACTATATGGCTGTGATTTCAAAGTGTTAACAATGAGCACACAGCTAATTTTTCATGTTTTATGAAAAAGTTAGCATATTGTTAATTTGTTAAATGAGGGTCATAGGCAGTAGCCAACAGGTATCTAATTAAGGTACTTTTATATAGATTTATTATTGGGAGTCTCACATAGCAATGATAGTCTTTTTTGTGAAGCTGTTATTCTTAAGTGGGTTATTTGTAAATGCCATACATACCTCTACTTCTACATTTGCAGGCAATGGAAGAATGACGGTAAATTTCATTAACAGAATTGTATAATGAAAAGCATTATAATTCAAGAAAAATGCACTCATTCAAAAAATATATATGTTTATCATAATCTTTTTCTCAACTGGGGAGAGATGATTCATCACCTAGTAGACAAAGACCAAGGATGCTGTTGAACTATCTGATAAGCACAAGTGCCCAATAACAAGAAACTACCCAGCCCCAACTGCCAACAATGTGCCAAGGCTGAGAAACCCTGAGTGGTTGACCAAACAAAAGGGCGGCAGAATTGGACTGTCAGGGTACTTACAAAATAAGATTATATTGCTTGTCAACTTAGAGGACTGACTGATAGATAATCATCAATTCTGCAACTATCAAAAGGATAATTTAAGAATGATGGGTGGGAAGTTTCTTCAATAAATAAATTTGACATTTCAGATCTGTTTCTAGAGAAATGTTACTGATATTTAAGTTAACCTCTGAAAACATCATCACAAAGACCAAATAGTAAGCCCTTCTATCAAACAACCCTGACACCATCAAAGAAAGTAAATGGAATATTGGTTTTTTTGTAACATCACTTGTATTACAATTTTATCTATAGCCATCATTTAAAGACTCAATCTACACTCAGCACAGATAAACCTATCAAAGGTTTCTGAAAAGGTGCAAAAAGTGCAAAATGTCCAATGAGCATGAGGCTCTGAGCAAACCTGTGAAGGAATAGCCTACAAATATTTACCAACAGTTTATCAAAAACTATAAAAACTTAATTGCTTAATTGAGAATTTATACTCATATTTATACTATTTCAGAGGAGTGAATTGTTAACTATGAAAGTCATACTACCCCAGTGTGATTTTTGTGTGCATTTTTATTAAATGGGGGCTAGGAAGAATTCATAGAAAGAACAGGTTCTTTAAGGCTAGTTCTGGGCAAAACAACATGGGATTGTCTCACAACCCCTTTATTTAGAAACCACTGGCAACTATTTAGGTCCTGCCTTTAGGCTAGATGAATGAGGACAAGAGGCCCACTGGGTCACACTTTATTGAGGGCAAGAGGCTCCTGAACTCAGAGACAAATTGCCCAAAGCAGCAAGAATCTGTGGTGCTAAGGAAGGAGGCCAAGGAGGGGCAGAGGTGTGTGCGGCCAGCCTAGCGGCTGGAAGCAGAAGCAAGGGCATCTGAAGCAGTGCCCAGGCCAGTCACCTAACCTCCAAGAGTAGCAATGCGACTGGGTCCCATGCAAGACAGGAGAGAATCTACATGTGCCTGCAGGCTCGCAAGTGCTAACACATCAACAGACACTCACTCATTTCCGATGTGGGACACATTCAAGTTATCTGTCTAGATTGAAGGCTAATATTTTTCAAACAAATAATCTATGGAAGTAATACTTCCTCCAGAGCTGGTGCTGTGGCACAGACAGCTAGGCCTCCTTCTCGGGTGCCAGCACAGTTAGTACCTTTGCTGCTTCACTTCCCTTCTAGCTCTCTGTTTATGGCCTGGGAAAGCAGCTGAGGATGGCACAAGTCCTTGGACCCTTGCAACCCACCTTAAAGAAGCTCCTGGCTCATGGCTTTAGATCAGCTCAGTTGTAGCCATTATAAAAATTTTGGAGAATGACCCAGCAGATACAGGATCCTCTCTCTGTCTCTCTCACTGTGTAACTCTGTCTTTCAAGTAAAAATATAAAATAAAAAAAAAATTAAAAGATAGATTTATACAGAGAAAGAACTTCCATTTGCTGGTTCACTTCCCAAAGGGCCACAATGGCTAGAGTTGAGATGATCTGAAGTCAGGAGCTTCCTCCAGGTCTCCCACGCTGGTACAGGGTCCCAAGCACCTGGGCTATCCTCCAGTGTTTTCCAATGCCACAATCCGAGAGGTGGATGAAGGTGGAACAGCAGGGACACAAACCAGTACTCATATGGATGTCGAAAGGTGGAAGATTAGCTTTTTGAGCCATTGTGTAGCTTTTTGAGCTTTTTAAATCTTAAAAAAAAAAAAAAAGAGAGAGATAATACTTTCTCCTCAAAGCAATTTAATAAATTATTATATCTTACGGAGAGGATATAAAAAACTATTAGTACAGTGTTACCAATAAATATAACTTCAAATTTTTACCACTATCCTTAAATACTAAGTGTTAATTTAGTTTTCTCCAAAGGAGGAGAATTTCAACCATTCTTTGTTTTTCTAAAGCAAATGCAACGAATAGGATAAGGATATGTTTAAACAAACGAAGGAACATTAGTCAATGTGAAGCAGAGAGGGCACATTCCAAGAAACAGGAGAGGCCACAATGACAGCACAAGGGGACCTGGAGACTGACAGACACTAGAAAGAAGCAGACACAACAGTGTGGTATTGCAGTGACTGACACCCCAGCAGCTTTAAGTAAGCTGCGATCTGAACTGCACTGGCAGAAGGGGTGTTCACTGGGAGTTCAGGAGGTGAACCCAGACAAAGAACTGCCCATCCTTCTGGTCTGTTTGATTGGACCAACAGCTGAGACAGAGCAGCAGATCCCCGATGGGTGGTTCATGAACAGGGTGGATTTCACAGTCCAGTCCAGTCCAGTCCAGTCCCTAGAGCTGAATTGGGCATCATTTTGTACAGGGAGGCAAAAGCTATGACAGTACTGTGCATGCACTGAGCTAGGAGTGAACTCATTTCTGACTCAGTGAACTGCAACAACGTGGCATGCTACAGATTCCATCCAAGATAGATCCATGTAGCCCTCAGACCTGACAGCCAGCAGATCAAGAACTCTAGTAGTGGCACATCAGGTACCATTTTGTACAGTGTGGTAAAGAATTTAAGACTGCAGGGACAACAGTGAGCTGCACATGCACTAAGCTGGGAGAGAAATCACTGAATTCAGTGCATTATACTGGTCCCACGGGAAAATAATACTGACTATGGCATTATACAGGTCAAAATAGGTCCGTGTGGCCCTCAGAACTAACAGCCAAGAGGTTTTGGCAAGATCAGCGCCACCAAAAACACAGATATATAGGATACCTGGTGTCTACCTAATCCTGGGAACTGCTTGAACCGGAAGTGTGAGAAAGGTTGTGCAGATAATGGTGCAGCTTCAACATGGTAGCAAATCAAGTGGAGAGTGGTGAGCCAGGAGCTCGGGCTATGGAGACCATGGTGGGAATCTAACATAAGAACCCAGACCTGGAATTCACTGGAGGGAGTGGCATAAGTGACTGCAAACAAAGAGCTGTGTGCCAACCACAATAAGTAAAATCGAACTGCAGACCTGTGGGTGACACAGCTTAGAAACCTGCCCCAAGGAGAAGAATCTGCTAACTGGAAGTACAATGACCAAGAGCAAAAGAGGAGACACAGGTACAATGAATATTACTGAAGATTCCCCTGCAAAGGAGCAAAACTCTATGCCAACCTCAGAGTTAACTGAGGAATACACTGAGAAAATGGGGGACACAGAATTCAAGCACTTGTTATAAAGCTTATTATCAACCATGAGAAGCACATAATGGAGGAGTTCAAGAAATTTAAGGAATATGTCAGACAGGAAATGAATCAAATGAAAGCTGATATATTAGAAATGAAGAATATAGTGGAGTAAATTAAAAGTACAGTGGAGAGTCTCCAAAATGGAATGAATGAAACAGAAGAAAGAAACTTAGAATTGGAAGATATTTCCTGTCACCAGGAAAACAAACAAAAAGCCAGAAGCAGAGCTGGGTCAAGCTAAAAAAAAGTATCCAGGAATTGAAAGGCACTATTAAAAGGCCAAATGAAAGAGTTATGGGAGTCCCAGAAGGTGCAGAAAGAGAAGCTGGGTTTACAAATGTATTTAATGAAATAATAATGGTGAAATTTCCCTAATCTAGAAAAAGAATTGGGAAACAACATCCAGGAGGGGCACAGAATTCCCAACAGTGTTGAAAAAAGCAATCTTCACCATGATATATGTAATCAAGCTATCTGCTATCAAACGTAAGGAAAAGGTTCTTAAATGTGTATGTGAAAAAATCAATTGACATACCAGTAATGTCAGAGGAATGTCCTGTGTGATCTCTCACAAGAAACTCTCACAGGCCAGAAAAGAATAGAGCGAAATATTCCAGATTCTAAAAGCAAAAAAATTGTCAGCTCTGGATAACATGCCCAGCAAAGTCTTCCTTTGCCTTGAAAATGAAATAAAATTCTTCCACAGTAAAGAAAAGTTAAAAGATTTGCCTCTTACAAATCTGCCCTAGAAATGATACTTAAAGATGCTCTTTTGACAAAGAGGAATAGCACATATCAAACCAAAGGCAAATGTGAAGAACATCCCAGTAAAATAACAACAGAAGGCTAAATCAACAAACAACCCATTCCTAAAATGACAGGACCAAATTACCACCCATTCATATTAACCCTGAATATAAACGGCATAAACTCATCAAACTTCAAAGATTAGTAGACGGCATTAAAAAAACACCCATCTATTTGTTGCCTTACAGGAGACACATTTCACCAACCAAGATCAGTGGGGACTGTATCTCATGGATTTTGATGTTTTTGTTAGTTTTATCTCTTCAAAACAGTTTCTTCTGATTAAATTCTTCAATGACTCATGGATTATATAGTAGCATCTTTTTCTTCAAGAAGGTTCTTAATTTTCATTTCTTCAGTGACACATTAGTCATTCAGCAGCATGTTATTTAACTTCATGGCATTAAAAAATTTTTTTCTTCCTGTTACTGATTTTGTTTTGTGGCTTTTCATTTAAGGGGATGTACAGTAACTGTGTAATGGAAACTATCATATCCAGTAGCATGTTACTTAACTTCATGGCATTGTAATTTTTCATTTTTCTTCCTGCTGTTGATTTTGCATTGTGACTTTTCATTTAAGAGGGTGTAGAGCAACTGTATAATGGAGACTATCATATCCAGATGTGAGAATACAATGCAGTATGCATCTCTACTTCCAGGTCAAAGATGGACTCCCAGTGAAACCGTTAACTATATCTTGATAATAGGATGTTGGACTCTGCCATTGTCCATGTCCTGGATTTATTACTGTTTATGAAGAACCACACTATAGTAATAACACAGGGTAATTCAGTGTGGGGGCAGACATAGGGAGGGAGTTAGGGAAAACCCAGGGCCTATGGATGTATCATAAAATGATAATAATAATAAAAAAGAAAAAATAAGGCAAATTCAAGCATAATTAGTTTGTATTTGCTTTAAATGGTTTTTAATAGCTTGTTAATACAGGGGGGAGACAGTAGCTGTGACCATTAGGTATTTTTAACCATCTATAGTTCATTAACTATTTTTGGGATAATTGGAAAATATGTTTTGCTACCATGGCTCTAAATTTGTTACTGTGTTTCAGAAAACGATAATCTTATATTCTTAAGGTTAAGAACAATTCGAATCTATTCCTAGTGAAAGGTCCAGTAACTGGGGAAATCTTTTTTCCTATAAAGTGATTTTTTGAAAGTAGCATTATACAATGCAATTCTTGAGATTCAAAGAGACACATGAACATTAAAGACAACCCATTCAGTGCCACTGTTTTATGAGAGATTTTACAGAATCATCACTGTTGAAATGTGTGTGTGTTTGGGTGTGTGTTCTCTGTGCTTGGCTAGAAGATGAACATTCATGGAATTAGGGGAAGCTTTTGAATTCTCTATCCTTGCTTTGGACTCGATAGGAAAACAGCAGCACTCACAAATAACCAGAGTGTGCACTTTGTTTCAGGAGCCAGCTTGTTTAAACTAGGCCATGTCTTAGTACTTAGAAAAGTACTGAAAATGATTTTCCCCACATGAAGACTGGCTATAATAGATATTTTTATAATTATCTTGGAACGGCAAAATCAATACCAACTATCCATTTAATGATTTTTTCAGAGGAAAGTCACATTTCTCTGAAAAATATAATTTTTCCACATTCTCCGAAATGATCTTACATTCCTGTGCATAATTATCACTCTTCTGGAATTTATACAAGACTGCAGTTTGTGGTCAATGTTGAAACATTTATGGAAGGTAGATGGTACTTTTCTTTTTATTTTGCTGTCTAGAAACAAACAACAACAGAGAATGCTGAGCATTTCCAGAAATTTAAAAATGAGCATTTAGGAATTGAGAGAAAATGGTATTTAGTATCTCAAAATGGAAACAAACAGAGTTGGCTATAATTACAGTAAAATAGTCTAAGATGTACTGATTAAAAATAGATTATTAACCATAATTCTAGTGTTACAAGACAAAGAATAGGAGTACAACCATGCATGTTTATATATGCAGAAAGCATTTTAGAAGATTATGTAACAAAATGTTAGACTGAACTTGAATGTTAGCAGGATGGAAGACTTAGATGGTTGGTTGACTTTTACACTATTCTTCACCGGCTGAAATTTGAAAATTTGTGAAGATGTAATACTAACAGAGAACAATCTAGCCTAACATTTTAAAAAAGGAATTTCAACAACAGTAATTTTCTTTCACAAATACATGAATCACTGAAGCTATTGGTTAGGTCACCAAAATAAAGAGAAAAAAATTAATACTCAAACAAAAAATTAACTGAGGTTGTCTGTGCTACTTACTCTTTTATTTTAAAGCTTCTAACTTCCTTTCTTCCCTGACAGCTCCAATGTTCTCTTTTTCTATTAGAGGCAAATCTGCAGCACACCTTTACAAAAATGTTATGTAATGAGCCTGGAGGGACACCGTCTCCTACTCTCACTTGCCCATTCTGTGGTACAAGTATGGTTACTGAGTTGGGGATTCTGGGCTATTGCGGAGAGCTACCTACTGAAGTCTTACCCCTTCCTGTGTTGGAAGAGCCAGCAACAAATGCTGCCATCACCAGCAACATTTCAAGGCACAGATGAAATGCTGGAAGGTACCTGGCACATCATTCAACGGAGCAGGTGTGTTGCTCCACTGGAAAGAATTCAGAAGTAGCAGCAGCTGCCAAGCTATTAAAGGGTATAATTTTACTTATTCTGTAGTGTGAATGGAAATACATTTCAAAAAAGAAAGAACCCTATTGAGGTTTAATTCCTTTGTTACTTAAGAATGTACAGAAAATTCTTACAGCTCTCACATGAAGAAGTCCATCAACAGGTAAACCCAACACAGGGATGTAAAAAGCTAGCACGACAAAAACCTGGCTCACCGCAGGTAACAAGGATCTGCTCCACTGACTGGGTAGTGACGGAAAAGGCATTAACCTATAAAGAAGGAAGCCACGCTCCTCATTACAGTGGCACTTTGAATTTCATTCATCTAAGAGGATGAAGTTCATATAACTTTCTGGAACTTGATTTCCTCTTATGTGTGAAATAGAGTTGAACAGAATCACCAGTTGAATAGGATCTAAGCTCTGTTCTATAACTATGGATTCAGGCACCCTACAATTCTAGTTTTAGATCCCATAAACTGTAGACATTATTATCAGAGTTAACCTCTATGTTCTCTTTTTTAGACAAAGAGACACACATCATATATGATAATGGTAGCAAGATTTGCCCACTGAATGAAATAGCTGACAGACTTTGTGGTAGGTTATAAGGCAGTATCTGATAAAATCAAATGGTATATGTTTTGATAAAGAAACTAAACTTAAGAAATACATCTGGGAAGGTGCTAAAGAAGTCCTGTTACCCAGATGTAAAGGGGTGGCTTCATGACTCAGAGTGTAGCCAAGGCATTTTAATTACATCTAAGGCCGATTCTAATTACATCTAATAGCCGATTTCTCAGGGATTTCTTTCTACACAAGTATCTATATAATTCTTTATATTTTCTTTCACATGGAATTAAGACACTCTAATTCCACGTGATTCATTCCTAACAGAAAAAATGCATGCCAAATTATATGCCAACACATGGATTCTGATGAAGCAGGCCAAACTGTTCAACAAAAGAAATCCAAGTACCTTAAGGCTGACTCAATCTGAATTCCACCTTCTCCATAAGAATTCTTGCCTAAAGAATCCCTTGCCTAAATGCATCCTCATCTTCTAGAACATTTTTGCTTTACCTAGTTTCTTTTTTAAAAAATGTTTTCTTTCATATGTCTGCAAATTCCTTGAGATGTGTTTGACTTAGGGTTTGGATATTGGTGGGATTGGCCTGAAGCAGACCTTTAGGGGTTAAGCTGGATACGGAAGAATTGGCCTACTTGGAGATGAACACAAAGGTCATATTTGAAGCAGAGGGATCAACTGCGAGGGGGGAGGCTACACAAACTTGAAAACCAACAAAATCTAAACCAAGACTATCGTGCAGTGAATCCAGCCCAACAGAGTGGTACCAGGCTGTGAGAACTGAGGAGTCTTGAAAGCAGTGAGAAGTTCCTCTTCACAGGAATTCAGGTGATCTGGAAGAGGAAGGGGGTAATACCAATTTCACAGGTAGCCAGTAAAATATGAGAGAGCCCTTCTTATCTCTTCTGATTGAGCCAAAATTAATCAGAAGTCACTGGACAGGAACACACTTAAAAGAGGTGGGGTTGGATAACCTCAATCTCAAAGGTCAGGATCATAGAGATAGAGATATAAGTTACTAGAGCTGAAGGCTGTCTTTCATAGCACCTTTTTTTTTCTATATAGACTGCAAATACTGTTAGCTGTCACAAAGACTCCCCTAACAGTGTTACAAATGTCTCCAGAGCATTAAATATCTTTAGCTTGTAAATTAGATTAGTACTCTTATCAACTGCATGTTTGTATACCATAAAATTTGTACATTGAAATGTTAGTCCTCAATGTGGTATTATTATTGTTAGGAGGAATCCAGGAAGTAATGAGGTCATGGGGGTGGGGGAAGAATCCATGAAAAGGATTAGTGGCTTTTACATATTTACAGCTGAGCTTTCTCTCTCTGTTTCTCTAGAAAACAACACAGCTGTACATCAGGAAGTGGGCCCTAAAGCAGACAAGGGATCTATCAGCAACTTGATCTTGGGCTTTTCGGCCTCCAAAACCATGAGAAATCCATGCTTGTGGTTTAAGCCCTACTTCTCTCCTCCCCCACCGCCCCTGCCATGTCTATAGTATATTTCTCATAGTAACTTGAATGAAGACAAGCATATTTCTAAATTCTTAAATCTAGTCCCAATTTTGAAACAATGGGTAATATTATTCACACAAATTCTTTGTCAATTCCTTACTGTATCCTTTGTAGTCCCTTTGTCAAAGGCAACCATTGCCAAATTGCCTTCTTAAAAATTATTATTATTTTATAATATAGTTCCATAGGCTCTGGGACTTCCCATTCTCTTTCCTCCAATTCCCTCCCTTCCCTCCCCCTGATTTCCCTCATATTATTACAATAGTATAGTACTTTAGAAACAGCCATAAGCCCATCATTTTGCTATTTAAGTGCATCCCAACATTGTAGGTATGGGCAATGACAGAGTGTCCAGCATCCTATTATCAAGATATATTTAACAGTTTCATTGGGAGTCCACCTTTGTTTTGTAAGTAGAGATGCATACTGCATTGTATCCTCGCCTCTGGTTATGATAGTATCTTACATAGTTTCCATGAATCCCCTTAAACGAAAAGCCATAAAACAAAATCAACAACAGGGAAAAACAAATGGAAAATTCACAACATAAAGTTAAATAACATGTTACTGCATGACCAATATATTGCTGAAGAAAGTAAAAAGAGAATCAAAAACCTTCTTGACGGAAATGATGCTACTGTGTGATCCATGTCAGTGAGGAAATCAGCAAGGAAAAAAGCTTTTTTAAAGAAATGAAAATGAAAACAAAAATATCAGAACCCATAAGATGTAGCAAAAACAGTATTAAAAGGGAGATTTCTGGGGCCTTGCATGTGCCGGGATCCCAAAATGGGCACTGGTTTTGGGTTCATATCTCATCTGCTCCACTTCTTGTCCAGTTCTTTGCTTGTAGTCCAAGACCTTGGGACCCTGCACCCACATGGGAGACCTGGAGGAAGCTCCTGTCTTCTGCCTTCAGATCAACTCAGCTCCAGCTATTGTGGGCACTTGGGGAGTGAACCAGTGGACACAAGATCTTTCTCTCTGTCTCCCTCTCTCTGTAAATCTGACTTTCCAAGGAAAATGAACAGATTTTTTTAAAAGGGAGATTTATAATATCTCCTTTCCATTGCTCACTGCATTTTACAGTAAAATAGTCTATCAGGTGCAATCTTGACTCTTTTTCTATTTATGTGGGTCATGACACTATTGGCATAGGCAATGGTGGAAAATTTAATATTCTGTTGTCCAGGTATATTTAGAAGGTTCATTGAAGGTCCAGTTTTAGCTAGACAGAAAGGCACCTGCCAGTATGTGTGTGGGCTGGATAGTAGGTTGGTTGGGTTGAACCAGGCTTCAAGGCCCACTGACAAGTACAAGAGCTAAATGGGATGTGGGACAGACTGGACAAGCCTGTGGTACATGCTGACGTGCATGGGAAACAAGATAGGGGGCATGTCTGGTGGGGTTATGGGGAGTCGCCCCAGACTGCAGTTCCTGCTGGTTAGCGTGAGGATTGATTGATTATGAATTGGACAGGATCGAGCTGGACTACAACACTCATTGGTTCACGTGGAAGACAGGGCTGGAAACAGAACTGACCCAGCAACTGCAACAACCAGCATGTGCATAAGCTGATTGGGGTGAAGGACTGTGCCAGACCCTGTACTGGCAAATTCACACAAGAATCAGGTTTAGGATCATCTCAGATGAAGTTTCTTTGGAGATCCCTCCAACTGAACTGCTGATCTCAGAACCCCAACCATGAAGAGACTATGTCAGCCAGTGGATTCTGAATAGGTTTCATAGCAATTGGAATGGCAAGATTGGCAGCAATTCAGAACCATTGAACTATCAAAACTGCTTCAGCAGAACCCTTGGAGCGTGCCTCACATCTGGGACCTGGGATGGGAGGGAGGCTGGGTAGGGCTTTTCCCTTTGTTTCTCCCCTGACTCCAGAATCAGGGGAAAAATGATGATATTAGAGTGGAAACAATTGTATTACCCACTTTCCTGTAGCCCTTGACCCTTTGTGCCCTAATCAACTAAGTAAGATTATTTAAAAAATAAGTTAAAAATATATTGTATTCCTGATTTCAAAAAAAAAAAAAAAAAAAAAGAAGAAGGTTCAGTTTTATTCAGTTCAGAGATGCATTCTGTTTTTTTTTTTTTCTGATTTCCTGGTACTCTGGTCTCCATCACTCTTTGTATGTGTACAAATGTATGCTTATTTACTTATTTTTTGGTTTTGCATTCTGAATGAAAGCTGTCAGCAAACATATGATAGTTGTCCTTTTGTAACTGGCTCATTTCACTTAGCATAAAATGGTCTCCAATTGGGCCCATTTGGTCGCAAATGGTAAAATTTCATTCTTTTTAATAGCTGAGTAGTATTCCATAGCATAGGCATACCAGTTTTTCAATCCAGTCCTGCTTCAGTTGGAATCTAGATTGCATGTTTTGGTGATTGCTGATTGTGCTGCAATATTGAAGTGCAGGCTGCTTTCTCATGTGTATGTATCAGTTCCTTTGGATATATTCCCAGGAGTGGGATTGCTTGGTCATATGGTAGGTGAATTTTCAGTTGCCTAAGTACTGTCCATACTGACTTCCAAAGTGGCTGCATCAGTCTACAGTCTACAGCAGTGGAGTAGTGTATTTTACCCCCACATCCTTGCCAGCAGGCGTTGGTAGTTTTCTGTATGTATGCCATTCTCACTGGGGTGAAGTGGAACCTCAGTGTTGTTTTTATTTAAATTTCCCTTATTGCTAGGGAGCTTGAGCATTTTTCATGTCTGCTAGCCATTTGGATTTGTTCCTTTGAAAAGTGTTTGTTCTTTTCTTATGTTCATTTCTTGACTGGTTTGTTTATTTTGTTATGGCTTTTCTGGAGTTCTTCATATATTTTAGCTACTAGTTCCTTTCTGCAGTGTACAAAGATTTTCTCCCACTCTGTTGGTTGCCTCTTCGCTTTGCTGACTGCTTCCTTTCCTGTCTAGAAGCTTCTTAGTTTGATGTAGTCCCATTTGTTTATTTTGGTCTTGAATGCCTGAGTTTTGGATATTTCTGGATATTTTTCTAGGAAATCTGCCTATGCCTATATCTTGTAGAGCATTTCTTACAATTTCTTCTGAGAGTTTGATGGTTTCTGGGTGTAGATTTAGATCCTTTATCCACTTAGATTTGATTTTTGTGTACAGTGAAAGGTGAGGATCTTGTTTCTTACTTCTGCAGGTTGCTATCCAATTGTTCCAACAGCATTTGTTGAAGAGGCCAACTTTTTCCCTGGGTTGTTTTCTGCTCACTTGTCGAAGATTAGATGGCTGTACATGTGTGAGCTCCCTTCTGATGTTTCCATTCTGCTCCACTGGTCTTCCTCTCCATTTATGTACCCAGACCAGGCTGTTTCGATAACTACTGCCATTTAATATATCCTATAGTCTGAAATTGTGATTCCTCCAGCTGGGTTAATATTCTTCAAAAACTGCATATTAGGGATATATCCCATTTGGTCCAGGTGATCCTGTCTGATGTATTGTTGCATTCTATGGGCAAGCGTTTTGTTGAAGATTTTAGTGTTTATGTTTATCAGGGATATCTATGGTCTATAGTATACAGTCTTTAGCTTTCTCTGTTGTGTCTCTGTCTGGCTTTGGTATTAAGGTGATGTTTGCTCATAGAAACAGTTTGGAAGGATTGCCTCCATTTCTATTGTTTTGAATAGTTTATGAAGAATTGGGGGTCAGTTCTACTTGGAAAGCTTTGTTGAATTCTGCAGTGAAGCAATCAGGAGTCAGGGTTTTCTTTGTTGGGAGGGATTTGATTACTGATTCAATCCATCTCAATTGTAGGTTTATTTAGATTTCCTGTTGCTTCATGACTCAGTTTTGGTAGATGGTATGTATGTGTCCAGAAACCTTTTGTGAAAGTCTTCTGATTTCTTGACGTAGAGTTGCTTGCAATAATTTCTGATTATGCTTTGCATGTTCATGGTATCTGTTGTTATGTTCCCTTTCTCATCTTTTTTCCCACTTGCTATTATTAGTTGGGCAAGTGGGATGTCTATTCTGTTTATTTTCTTAAAGAACCAACTCTGTGTTTCATTGATTTGTGTATTATTCTTTTGGTCTCTATTTCATTTATTCCCTTTCTTATTTTGATAATTTTTTTTTCTGTTGATGTTGGGAATATTTTGTTGTTGTTTTTCTAGCTCCTTCAGATATATGCTTAGCTCATTTATCTGGTGCCTTTCTTGTTTGCTAGTATAGGCACTGGTTGCAATAAATTTGCCTGTTAACACTGCCTTGGCAGTGTCCCCAAGGTTTTGGTATGTTGTGTTTGACTCTTCCTTAGTTTCAAGAAATTTTAAAATTTCTTCTCTAAACCATTGTTCACTCAGTAGCATGCCGTTTAGCTTCCAAGAATTTACAAATTTACTGGGGTATTTTGATTTACTGGTCTCTAGTTTCAATTTGTGGTGATCTAAGAAGATACAACTACTGCTATATTTTATTGCTGTATCTGCAACTGGTGTCTTTAATAAAACACTTCCTGCCCTGGCCCATTTCTGTTAGGATAGGCTGTCCACTGGTAAACATCCAGTGATAAACCATAGGTTCTGCTAGGCATTGATATTTGGCCTCTTCTCAGCTCCTTGATACGAATTTTAGGCTCCTGCACTTCCAAAGCACAGCCCTTATGCATCTTGACAGCTGGCTCCACTTATCCTTACTGCTGGTGCCTTTCGACCTTATGGCTATTCTAATGCGCAATGGTTATCAATGTTGGCTGCATCTTCCGAGATCAGACCAGATCGGGCGCATTCAAGGTGGTATGGCCGTAGACAATGTTGGCTGCATCTTATGGCCACTTTTCCAGAAGCGTTTGAGATTTTTCCCATGTTCAGGCCCCATTCCAGACAAGTGCATTTTGTTGAGGGTGAGGACAGTCCTGGTACTTAGTTTTTTTGGTTTCTTAGATGATTCCAATGTGAAGTCAAGGTTGAGCCCTCTGCTCTGACAGAAGAATCTAGGATGTTGGCTTTTTGTTTAAAAGCGTCCTCTCTATCTCAACTCCTGCTATCACCTTGGATTCTCAATGTTCACGAAGACAATCTGCCCAACATTCTGGGTCCTCAAACAGCTCAATACTAGCAACAAGTCCTTCCATTTCACTTCCACTCATTCACATTCTAGGAGTTTATCACAACCTGGAATCATCTAACATATAAATACTAAAGCTACAAAAGAATTTCTGGCCTTATATGCTGCGGCTTGAGCTTGCTGATTCTTTCACTGCCTGATGCTATGTCTCCACCTGGGGATGGGTAGCTTACTTCAACCTAGTCCTCAGTCTTCTCCTGACGCTATAGCCTCAATCATCTGGTTGCTTCTCCGTGGAGTATCTGCCCATTAACTTTCTTACCCACATTCTTATCCTCAAACACAACAGTAATTACATTCTAATCAAAATCTGTCTTTTCCACTGCTACATCCTAGATACTGAGCACTGGTACATTAAAATATTCCAAATGCATTGGTTCAGGCTGATTACATTTTGATAGTATTCAAACATCAGCTCACAGAACTACTTATATATCTTTTTATATGTCTCAAATGAGTTCCCATTTCTATTTCCCTTAAAGGTAATTGACTAACCCTTTACTTGAGCTTCCATGCTACTCCTTTGCTACCCACACATGAAGTGGACCCTGCTCTGTGTTTAGAACAGAATGATATCCTTAACTTCTGAGACATTTACTCTATAAACTTGCCACATCCTCGTACACATGTACCTGTTTTGCAGGGGTACTGTTCTAAACTCAGCACTGATGACATTTGCACACAGATAATTGTTGAAGAAGGCTATTCTTTGCACTCCAGGTTGTTTAAGTAATATCCATGACATTTGCACATCAGATGTCAGCAGTATTGCTCTCCTTAAAGTCAAGACAAAAACTGTCTCCAGAAATGACAAATGTATCCTGGGAGACAAAATTCACCATCAGCTGAGAACCACTGCTCTAAGCCTAAACTAATTTGTGAATCCATGTTTCTGATTTAGAAACCTGTTGCTTCCTGTAAGATCCACTGTGTCCTTGATGTGCTTTCTCTTCAAATTAAATCTTTGTATTGGCTGTGTCTCTTATATTTAGCTGTATGTGTCTCTCCAATATTTAAGCAACCATGTCTGGATGCCAGGTTTCTCTCAACCATTGCTTGATCTTTTATTCTTTAAGATTGACTTCCATGAACTCATTCCCTAAAGCCCCACTCACTCTTTCATGTACTTCCAAATTCTTATTACTCCACTGATACTGGACACAACTGTGGAGTCTTTTTGATCATCAAATGTTAACATGACCAAAATGTTTAGCTGGTCTGTCCATACTTAACTTGAATCTATCTTCTCTCTTATCTTCCAAACACTTTTGCTTGGTTCTTTTCCTTTTATCACTATTTTCTCAATACTCACTTGTTTCTTTTACCACCCCTTAGTAATCTGGTTCTGTCTTGATTTTTCCTCTTAGAGCTCTAGGACACTCTTACCTACAACCTCCATTATAAGTTTCCATTTGCCAATATAATACAATGAAGATGTAAATTGTTATCATCATCTATCTCCCTGGTGAATATTTCCATCTGGGAGCAAATACAGAGATAACTAACAAATGAATATATCTAAAATCATCTATTATCCAATAGTTCTTTTTCTGTAACTCCAAAATTCTTCCTTACTCATATTTCATTATTGTTGGAGAACTGGTATTTATTCAGGGAACTTAGGAAAAAAAACAATTTCAACTTCACTAATCACACCTAATCAATCCTAAAATCCTATCAATTAATGTCCCTTCTTTCTAATGTCCACTGGTTCAGGAAATATACACATATATATACACACACACACATATACATAGTAAAACACACTAAATGTGCATATATGTAGTAAAAATTTTCTATATATACATATATAAGCATATATGCATGTATATGTACATAATAAAAGCATATGTATTTAAAAGGATTACTTACAACAAGAGAGGGAGTTGCACACAGAGATCTTTCATCTACTAGCTTACTCTTCCAGTGGCCACAATGGCCAGGGCTGGGCCAGGCCGAAGTCAAGAGCCTGGAACTCTACCCAGGCCTCCCATGTGGATGGCAGAGGCCAAAATACTTGGCCCATCTTCTGCAGGTTTCCCTGGCTCATCAGCGGGCACCTGGATCAAAGATGCAGCAGCCAGGTCTCGAACCAGCAATCATATGGGATGCCGACATTGTAAGCAGCAGCTGCACTCACTTTACCACAATATGAATTCCAGGCTTATATTTTTTTTACATAGACTGCATTTCCTTGCCCTAGGTCTTAGCTCTCCGTATTTAGTACAACCACCATGCTGCAACTGGAATGGTCTTTTTAACAAGGAAATCTGCTTCTGTCACTCTTTGAGTGGATCCTCTTTGTCGAGATGACAAAATTGAAGCATTTTTAACATAGCTGGCCAGGCTCTCTGTCGCCCACCTCCTGCATTTCTCCTATTCTCTTCAAGAAACTCAATGCTCCCTACATGTGCTTGATCATACTACACCAAGCTTTCCTCTAGCTATTTCCACTGCTGGAATGTCTTCTAAATCCATCTCCTTACACTTTCAATTTCTGAAGCTCCGGGTCAAGCATTTCTACCTCTGGGAACCCTTCCTGGACTCTCTCATATCAAACTGCAACATTTCCCCAGTGCACTGCACATATATGTTCATTACTGTCCCTACTGGAGGCTCGTGGAACTGTCTGCTTACGGTATCTCATCTACTAGCCTGGAAGCTTCCCCAGGGTGAGGGCCTGGTTTATTCCATCCTGTTCTAGGAAGGACAAAGAGAATGTCTGGCATGGAAGTAATGCTTGGCATGCTGAATGACTGCATGATACACAACAGATTCAATCATCAAAAACTATCTCAATGGTGTAATGAAGACATTTGTTGCTAAAAACCATACTTATGTGTCACAGAATTGAGAAGAAGCAGGGTTATTCAGTTATTCCAGCAAGAGTTAATGTCACACAGTAAGCACAGTTTAGTAAGCAATGCACATGATGGTACAGTGCATATTAGACTTTTCTAGGTAAGTATTACGAACACGAGATGACTACTGTCTGATGTTCCTGAGGGAATCCTGATAGCATAGACCAAAATACATGCTCTTTCCCTGGCTGATCACACATACATACTCATTTTAACTTGAAAACATTAAAAATACTAGCAAGCAAAAGTAATATTCCAAAAAATCAGAACCTTTTTATTTTATAAGCTCATCCCAGGTCAGTTGGCCAGCAGTGTCACGATCACAGTTAAAGCAGCAAATACAGAAGGGAAAAAGTATCACACTCAAAGTCACAAGTTCTATTGTGGGTGTTTACTGCATTTCATAGCTTGTGAGTCTAAACTCAGGAGTCTAAACTCTCTGAGCCTCCGCAGTTTCCCTATCCGGAAAATGGCCATACTAATATTTGCCTTATATATAGCATAATGTTGGTGCCAAGATAAAAACAAATAATAGTGAAAACAATGAAGGATTTTAAGCATGGAAAATAATGTTTATAGAAAAAGAGTGAAAAACCAAAAGTACAAAGGCAAGATATTCTTGAAAATGTTTACCTTTTGAGAAGCTGAAGTTTTTTCTGTTTTGTTTTTTTCCTTAGGACTTAAAGGAGGGGATCTGTCCTTAATCTTTGGAGGCAGTTCTCGATACAGTGCTGGAATGAAACAGGACTTCATATAAGCATAGAGAATAAAATTATTCAACAAGGAAAACACACACTGGCAGTGAGGGGGGAGCAGATACGAGATTGGAGAAATCAATGAATTCATTGTGTAACAAAAAGCTATCCAAAAATGATCTGCTACCAGCAATTTGTAGTATTAAATACTGTTAACAAAAGAACACAACTATGACTTGAAGATCTTAATCAGCAGACTTCAGAAAGGTAGAAGGTGTCATTTGTACTAACTGTGGGGTCATGAAGATTTGATTTTATCTCAGCATTTACCAGGAACCCACACTGTGTAAGATTAGCTTCTACACACTGCTAGAAGAGATATGAAGATGACCAAAAGAAAGTCTTTGCTCTCAAGGAGCTTACAATCTGGTCAGAAACATATGAATTTCCAAGGAACTGTAATATAAAATAGAATGTAATATTATTTGATAGAGAGGTAATAATAAAGACAAACTCTGATACGAGAATAGTAAACAGTGAAAGGAAAAGGGATAACAATGTCGGAATCTGAAGAATTGAATTCTTCCATGAAGAGGTGTTAAGAAACAACTTGGGAATATTATATAATTGTGAAATTAGCAATCACAGAGCTGGGACTATGCATGATATTGAAACTATATGCAAGGTAGAATTTAAGAGCCTTTATAAGATTATAACTGACATAACTTGTTGGGCATATATGCTTTGAGTCTAAGGAGCCATGGGAGAGTTAAATGGAAAATACAATTTGGTTAAGAGCAATAATGAATTGAAGGACACTGTTAAAAAATACCTATTCAAAATCTAAAACCAAAATGAAGCTAGTTGATTTTGTTGGTTGACTTTATTATTCAATTTCTTTGCCTTATAGTGAAAAGAGTATTAGACTTGATTCAGAGAAGCCAATCATAGTTTCCTTTACAAGGGTGTAAGATACAAAGAGAGTATGTCCTTTACAACAATAGCATCCCAACTCCTACTGGCTTGTTCTATTAAAGGACTTGCCCACAATGCAACCGTGGGTGGAGAATCTGCTCTTACATAGACTCCCTTAAGGCATTTGTTTTGCATATTTGGCTTCAGATATAGATCCATGATAAGTCCTCCTTCTATTTTTAGAGTGGAATAGACTGTAGGTAGTCTTTTCTTCTCTAATGTTAAAGTGGGCCAACTGCATCTTTTTTTTTTCCTGACAATTGCATCTTTGTTGATGTCAGATAGAATGCAGGATAATAAGTAGGGAAAGGAAAGTAACCCGTGTTGAAGTGTGAGCGTTCAATTATTGCATTCTCAGATCGTCCAAGAATTTTGTTTGTTTGTTTTGGTCTTTATAAAGTTTTCATCACAATGCAGTGACTGAAGTCAAAAGAAAATGTTAAATATTCTGAGTTACAATAAGCAATCACAGTAGGCAGACTGATCACTGCTTGAGACACAGGATCAATTTCTGTGTGTGGCCAAGAATCATCCCCAGAACAGGCTTCCCAAGTCTGACTTCAGTTATGACAGAAAGAAATCAAATTTTATTAGATTTCAAATTTATGGTCAATCAAGTTTGAGGGACTATTTCTGCAAATTAATTAGACTCTGAGGAATCCAACACCACTCTACCTGGAGAAATACAATCTTTATAATGCCAGGTGACATTGAGTGTTTCCACTTATAGCTAAAGAAATCGATGATAGCATGTATTAAAACTGTAGACAGATGTATTTCAGAGTGATAATGATAGTCATGCAGGCAGCTTTTCAGTTAAAAACAGAAGCTACCGCTACAGAACTTTAGCAGTTGATCCCATGAGAAAGGCAGCAATGGGAAGGAGACGAAAGGACCTCAGGTCTTTTTGACAACCTGGAAGTTTGAAGTGCTGAGTTCACAGGATCTGACTTAAATACTTGTTCTTCCATCTCCTTGAGAATGATTGTGTCCTGAACCTCCTTCCTTCCAGGCTGCCTTGTGTTCCCCCATCTCCATTTCCTTTTAAACATACAGATATGTCTCTAATAGAGTTCAAGAGTGATCTGTCACTTATCAGCTACAGAAGAGCAATGAAAACAGCACAAGTGGAAATTATGAACTTCACTATAGGGCAGAGACATGGGTAATTCTCTTTTTATTTATTTTAAGATTATTTATGTATTTATTTGAATGATGAGGGTACAGGCAAGGGTGGGCAAGGGTGTAAAGGGAAATTATTCTACCCAGGCTTAGCCCAGCAATTGTAAAAGAAAAGTCTTCTTTTTCCTCTCGTTTTACTCTTTTGTCTCAAAACTCACAGCCAAGCTTAGGAAGTAATAGTGCTTTTGTTTAGGCATAGTTTAGGCTAAGTGGTGTTTCATGGACTAACAAAAACCAATAATTATCTGTAGGACTTAATATAAACATTCAGAACAGGGCTTTGAGGCTGGCTGTCTTACATTTTAAATCAGGACTAATCGAATGTTGTGTTTGTTGGAGAAAGCTCTGACAGTGCCAATCTTGTTCATCTGAAAGAAGGAAACTTAGGCACTTCAGTCTAGGTGGTGGAGCTAGGATTGCAACTGAGCCTCAGATATTACATTCTTCCTAACACACTATTAAGTCATCTGCTGATTGGATGCAGTCCTCTGAAGCAGCACTGCTATACTTCTATCCCTTTCACTGTGGTTTCCATTATTCTGTTTTCTGGTGCCCTAGCTGAGCTCTATTTTCACTATTCAAAGCCTGGCAGCAAATTTACAGCTTTCAGAAACTGTAGTTAGAATTACTTCCCTAGTTCATTTGTTGTATTGTTTCACACATGAAGGCTTAATTTAGCTGAGCATGAACGTATCTACAGAAGTTTTGTCCTAATAGGTTACATCCAGGAATGAGATACGGAAGCTGCAAGAGTGGGTGTTGAGGGAAGTAATGCTACTGAAGTTGTTGGTTTATAGAGGAGTCCCTGTGGCAAGAGGAGAGCTGAGAAGGCTGTGTGTGAAGCAGGGGACAGGGCTGAAAGTGCTGAGGAAGAAATCAAGCAGTGAGAGGGCCAGGGACAGGAAGTCCATGAAGCAGATATCCCAACCTCAGGATGTAGCAGCTTTCTAGCATATTAGTGCCTCCTATTTAATTTTTAAATATATAAATATTATGAGATAGAAAAGTAACACTCATTGCTAGGTATATGCAAAAGTTATAAAAACAGCAAATTCAAGGATAGAAAATGATAAAATCTTGGACTATCAGTTATACCATATTAGTAAACCAGGAAGGGAGCATAAAACTTACTTTCACTAGCCACATGATTAGCTGGAAAATAACCATCCTGTCCCTTCCCTATGCTGCCATACCACCAGTCTTCATTATCTTTGAAAAACACTCGGATAATGTCTCCACGATGGATGGTTAGTTCATCTGATCGATTCGCCATGTAGTCATAAAGAGCCACTACCTAGGAGAGAGATAAGACCACCACAGCTTTATCACAACTGTACCACAGAGAAAACCCTCCACATTCACTTCCTCTTGCAGAAGAGCAGCTGAAACCAAAGCAGTAGTTTGGTAAGTCTGAGGCCATCTCAAGGTTTGCTAATGGGATGAGAGGTGGTGGGAACACAGCAGGAGAAGCAAGATAAAAGACTGTGGGATTGAGAAATGGTTAAGAGCATTCAATACACTAAGATTAGCTTCAAAACAGCAGATGTTAATTTTCTAAAGCAAATTGCTTCTGAAGCAAATAAGCAAAAGCTCACACACCATTCATTTTCTTAGAACTGTTTTTATATTACCTTCAGAACCCATTCTGAGCTACACAGATGCATCTGAAAAAGCACTTCAGAAGGTCAACAGTTTTGCAGAAAGGAAACTGGAACAACCCGATTGCATAACTTCATTGTGATCATTTGGTTTATTGCTAATGTCTCTTTTTTGAGATAAATTTTTCTAGAAAAAATTATATTTTTGATGTCTTATATCAACAACTGCACCTTATGACTACTTAAAAAAAAACCCTTAGTGGCATGTTTTCATTAGATACCAGTTCAAGAGAAAAAGCTTTTATATGAGAATTTTCTTCATTGTGCTGTTACAGTAGACATTATATTGGGTTTTTTTCTTTTGAAAAATTCAAGTCAAAATGATATGGCAGTGGCTTAAAAATTCACTATAGCAGTTAAAAGGACAGAGACCATAATTCATTTTAGTGCTTAATAACATGCATACTAAAAATATTCTATTCCTTCCCTCTCCATTAAATAGTGTTTGAAAGTCTATGAGTTACACAACTACATATCATATTGGGATATATATATATCATATTGGGATATATATAATTATAATAATGATTTTATATATTGATATATCATATCAATATATATGACAATATATTTATATATTATATATTGATATATAATAATGATTATATATATACTGGAAAATCATCATCATAATTATTTGCATTGAGATGGACTCATTGAGATTGCACTGCTTATTGATTCACTAGCAACAACTGAAATCCTTATATGCCCTACTGGGTTAAAATGCATAATAACAAATAAGATACCTTCTAGAAGCTGTCCCTCTTTCAAGTTTTGCAAGAAAACAAAACAAAACAAAACAAAACAAAACAAAAAAGACAATCAGGAATAAACTAGGTGAGGAGAGGCAAAGTGACTCTCAGCCAGATTATACAGCAAGCATGATAGTTCAAGAGAGACAAAAAATTCAGTATGATGAGAGTCTTGAATTAGAGGTAGGAGGCAAGATACAATTGGGAAAAGTAACATCAGAGTAATAGTCATTGGATTTAAACTCAAGAATATGGCCAACGGGAATGCACTGAAGGGCAGGGAATTCCACCAGAGTTCACAAAATTGTCTTTGATACCTTTTAACTTATTCAACAGTATTTACCAACACACCAACTAGGCAATTATGCTAGATAAACTTGGATCTGCTAACATTCTATGGTATAAGGATGGTAATCATAATCTAGTCTAGATGTGAAATGCCTATTTTACCACTTAGCAAAGTAACTAGATGACAACTTGCTATACAAGATGCTGTTCAAACTTTACAAATCTTCCCTAATTTTAGTATGTTGACTCTAAATCACCTATGCAGAAGCGAGAACTTTTAACTTTTTCCTCTGTTCTTCCTTCTCCAAATGTCTTCTCTTCCATTTTTCTCCCTGGCAATATCAGAGAAGAGGAAAGCTAAATGTTCTAAGTGCCAGACTAGTTGTTCCCATGTGGCTTCCTTGAATCCTTACAAGGACCCTGGTGGGGGGCATATTTCTTGTTGCTATTTTATTCAGGAGGAACAAACTTGATATCTGGAAAATAACTTGGCTAAGATCAAGTAAAACAGTAAGTGGTAGACTGAGGTCTTATACTCATTTTCCCCCTTTATCTCACCCCAACTAAATGCACAAATTTGGAACCAACCCTTGTGGAACATAATTAAGGTGAGACAGAAAGTAGTCTTTAACCAGTCATATGTGCCAAGAAAAGCAGCCAACTTGGGTTACCTCAAGCCCATCATGCTCCTTTCTTCACTCAAGGCCCCAGCCTATAAATGTCACATGTAGTTTATTCCTGTTGTTCCCCAGCCTGGCTCAGGTACACTAAAATACTACAACTTTAATCAGTCGTACACAACAATGAGGTTCATATATTCTTATTTACCTGTAGTCCTAGGTGGCGGTTGGGACACAGAGCTTCATCTGGTATACCAGAATCATTTAGGAAGTCCCACATCCCACAGTGTCACTATTTATACCAGTGACACTGGAGTTCATAAAACTGGAGCCTGAAAACCTATTCTGAATTTTTCCACGAGGGTCTATTGATAAATGGGTCCTTTCCTTCCACAGATACTGTAGTCCCCATGATCTCTGTGACTCATGACCCTTTCCATATTACAGTACTCACTGATCATGTTCTTTTTCACAACTAAAACCAGCATATCAGTTTCATATGGCTGGCCATACCTGTAAACACATTCTATATTCAGTGACTCCAGTCGGGAATGAACTGTGTCCCCTTGGAAATCATATACTTAAGCCCTAATCCCAAAGGTGAAAGTACACAAGAAAGACAGGATTGCCAAGGAAGGAGCGTAACGTCAGGAACACACGGTACAGCCAGTGGAACTGCAATAAAAGTGAATTTCCAGTGTGGAGGGGGAGTAATCAGAGTAAAATGTGGTCATAAGGGTGGGGTCCTGATCAATGTCCTTTCAAGTGTAAAAGGGGACAACATGGTGGTCTAGTGAGCTAATCCCCACCCTGTGGTGCCAGCAGCCCATATGGATATCAGTTCGAATCCAGGCTGCTCCACTTCCAATCCAGCTCCCTGTTTATGGACCAGGGAAGCAGCGGAGGGTGGCCCAAGGCCTTTGGACACTGCACCCACATGGGCCACTGTGGCTATTTGGGAAATAGAAAAATGAATAGAATATCTTTCTTTCTTTTTGTCTCTCCCTCTCACTCTATAACTTCAACTTCCAAGATTTCCCCCTCACCCCAAGAATTTGTAGTACCCAGAACTGGGGAAAACACATTTTGTAGTTTGAACAAGTCCGTGGTATTTTGTCAGTGCAGTTCTAGCAGGCTAGTACAATTTCACCACCCAGTGATGTCAGAAGAATTCCTTAGGGTCATCCAATCTTGGACCTACAATTTGGCAATGCTTTACGCAGTGTGTATCTATGTCAGACACTGATGAACCTATGCTATTTCTCCTGTATGACAGCATTGTTTCTTAATGCAGAAACATTGTCTTTGTATCAAACCTCCCAACCAGCATGGTGATAAAGGGTGATAGTAAGCAAATAAACAGTCTTTGCAGCATACCACCGTGACACATTATTGACAAGTGCAGAAATTCTGGATGATAAGCAGGCAATGTGTTTTAACACAACAGAAGTCAATGTTGTGGCAACCTTGTTTGACATTTTGTTACAACTATTCTCTTACATATTGGAAGCATACGGCAAAACCACAAGGTTCATGGCAATCTGCATTCAAGGCTGTTTTTGCCCAGTGTGCTCTTATCTTCTCACGTGAGAATACTTACTTTCTTCTGATCATTGTAATTCGCACAACAAACTTCATTAGTTTAAATTTGGCAGTGGATTCTGAATAAACCACAACTTCCCCATTTCCAATTAGATTTTTTCAATTTCAATGTTTTACGCTAAAGTAAAACTTTGTAAAAATGATGGGAGTACAGCCCCATCAAGACATTTGTTTAAAATTAATACTATTTCTATTTTCCCTTTGTTTTGTCAAGCCTCACCATAGGAAATCTGTTTTAATCATTATCTGATGAATGTCTTTGATAATATTCTATTCTTTACGCATGGTGGTTTGGAGTGTAAATAGGACAAAATATCTTTAGTACTATGACATGCAATCCTTTGGTAACAGGCTTATTTATGTATTTATTTTTAGAAGATCTATTTGACAGGGCAACCTACACAGAGGGAGGTTGAGACACATCGAGAACTCTTGCTTCCCATGGTTCACTTCACAGATAGTCACATTGCCCGAGCTGGGTCAGGGCAAGGCCAGCAGTCAAAAGCCTCTTCAAGGCTTTGCACGTTGGTGGCAGGGCCCAAGCATTTGGGCCACCTTACACAGCTTTCCCATGCATATTTCCAAGGATATGGATTAGAAATGGAGTATAGGTTTCAAATCAATGCCTATGTGGGATGCCAGCATTGCAAGAAGCAGCTCTATGTGTTGTGTCACAATGCCAGTCCATGTAACAGAAATTAAAAACATGAACTAATATGCCCATGTAAGCAAAGAAAGATCTGCAAAGTGAGGTGCTTCATAAAATCCACTTGGCCAGATATGGTCCACTGTTCACACAGCAATGCGCTGGGAAGTAAGATAGGATTACAGTTATATCATAAATTAAAGATGTATTAAAACAACTTAACCTGACAGTCATCACAACTTAGCTTAGTCACAATAAACATACTTAAAACACTTGCATAGTAGGCAACACAAAGCCTATTTTATAATAGACATGAATAACTCATGTAATTTATTGAATAGCTTTGAAAGAGCAGTACAGAATTTTGTGTTGGTATTTCTTGCATCAATGTAAGTTAAAAAACAAGATATAGACATTATAAGTAAACTTGAAATCAAGTTCCACCTTTGGCATTTAAAACCATCTGTATCTTAAATTGAGTTTCTTTTCCTCCTGCTGAAATGCCAGTTAGTTTTGTTGTCTGGCAAACTTTTTGTTTTCTAATTTTTGGTTATCTAGAATCTGTCAAGCTTTAAGTCATTAGGTGAATTTCTCCTTGTATTATCTTCCAAAGGATTAATTATAGTCGCCTATGAAAAATTCTCAATCACACATGACCCCCATGTCCTGAGGGAGCCTCAATTGGCAGACTCCAGCAGCATGGCTGTTCCTGGTAACTTTATGTGCAATACAATCCAGCAATCAACATTCTTCACATCTGCAAGTCATCTGACAAGCTCGGTGATGCTGAATAAACACATATACATGAACACTTCTCCTCCAGCACTACTTCAGCTGAGTCCGTCATCACTGGGGAATTTTTTCTTTACACACTTTCTCCATGATTAATCTGACTTTAACACTTCTGGCCACCAGAACTGTGAAAGAACAAATTTGGTTTTAAGCCACCAAGTCTGTGGTAGTTTGTTTCCACAGTCCTGAGCAACGTAAAGCATGTAGATTTTAAAGCATGTGGAGTGCTGGATTTTCTTGTATCCCTTCAGCAGGTGCCAGGCCTTGCTCTAGCTTATGGCTTCTTGAGATCACTTTGATTCTTTTCAGGTTTGGGTCTAAAGATTCAGATGGCCTTAACTTAGGGCTAAGTGAATCCCACACCTGAGATGACTTTCCTGAAGTCTCCCTGATGCCCCGCATGTTAGGTTTTCCCACTCTGGCTGTTGGGAATGTGAGTATTATGTGTTCTGTTGTGGAGCTTACTGTTTTGTTGGGGTCCTTTCCTCATGAAGTTTTGCTCCTTGCATGTGCAACTGGATACAAGCCAAAGACTTAAATGTATTTCTTATAGTTTACTGGCAGGATTATTTTCAATTAACATAAAGTAAAATGTAAAGTAATATTTTAAAATTGTTTATAAAAAGCAAAATAAAATAAGCTCTAAGGAAGTCTAAGTTCTTGATAAAAACATTTAAAGAATACTGAGCATTCAGTGTCAAAATAGAACAAATAAAAATGTAGAAAAACAAATTTAACAATAATACCTAGATTGTACAGAAGCATAGTACTGGTTTTTCTTTTTTTTTTTTTAAGATTTATTTATTTTTATTACAAAGTCAGATATACAGAGAGAGAGAAGAGACAGAAAGGAAGATCTTCCGTCCGATGATTCACTCCCCAAGTGAGTGCAATGGTGGGAGCTGTGCCGATCCAGAGCCAGGAGCCTCTTCCAGGTCTCCCACGCGGGTGCAGGGTCCCAAGGCTTTGGGCCGTCCTCGACTGCTTTCCCAGGCCCGAGCAGGGAGCTGGATGGGAAGCAGGGCTGCCGGGATTAGATCCAGTGCCCATATGGGATCCTGGTGCATTCAAGGTGAGGACTTTAGCTGCTATGCCACGCCAGGCCCACACTGGTTATTCAAATGACTCCTTTTCTAACAGACATTAGTACTACTACATTTTATTTCATAAGAGGCATAATGAAATATGTAGCACTATTTCTAACGCCACAGCAGGAATATATAATGTTACAATTATTTCCACGAATACAATAGGATAACCCTAAAGATATCTGTAAAAAGGAAATAAATGTATTGTTACCTTAACTGACTGTATCTGAATAATAATAGATCACAAAACAAGAATAAATAAAGCAAAACTGTTTTTGTACCAACTCTCAGTTCCTATTCTGTTATTTGATGCTGGTTTATTTGTATGTGAAATTTAAACACTTCAGCAAACAAATACTTGAAACTATTTCACTACAAATAAATAAAATAAGGTAATGAAAAGAGTACAGGTAACCAAGAGAGCAAGTTTTCAATATCCGTCTTGGCTTCCAAGGTTAGAGTATATCATGAAACAGTCAGATTGTATATCTACAAAATAAGGGGTTTTGAATAAGAAGATATGTGGCATACCTTATACCTTTCAACTGTACCATACTATGAACTCAGATAATTGTTACAAAAAAATATTCACTGATATTAAAATAAATTGCAAATATTAGTTTACTGGGAAGTAGTATGCTTTTATTACTGGTAATCATATATTAGCTGAAAAAACTTATATCTGACCATCGAAATAGTGAAAGAAAAGACTTCCTGATGATAACCAAAGGACATTAATGATTCTTTGACAAACACAGATGACCCTTGAAGTCATAATGAATTTGACCTTTGGGCTTCAAAAAGTAAAACTGTATCCTTCAAAATCTACAGGCAGAAAGTCACAAATGTTAGTTAGTGGGAGGGCAGGCCTTTGGGAGGTTGTTTAGGTCGTGTAGAAACGAACAGAATTTGTGTCCACAGAAAAGAGTCCTGGAGAGAGCTTCCTTGCTCCCTCTACCTACAAGGACGGGTATCATCCATGAATCACAATGCACCCCACCATCTCCTGCCCCAGATAGACTCGCCAGGGTTAGGATTCTGGACTTGCAGCCTCCAGAACTCTGAGACACCTGTTTCTGTTGCTGAGTCACCTGTCTACAGCATTCTGTGAGAGATACCCAGACAGGCCAGGATAACTATCATTTAAACATTTTCTTATGAGAAATCACACTTCACATATGTTACTATGGTGAATCACGAGTGTTCCAAGCAATATGGTTCTAAAACATGTATTTAACTCTTCCTTAAAAAAAAGTTGAGAATTTCCCAGACTTACATAGCCTGGGCTACAGATTTGTTAAAGAAAGATGACAGTATACTTTCATTTTCTTTGTTGGGAAGTCTACTCATTGTAAAACAGAGCATTATGATTCACTAGTTTAGATTAGGGCTCTCAAAATATGGTCCTCGGACATTCAGAAGCAACATCACTCGGAAACTTGTTAGAAATGCAAATTCTTAGGTCTTACTCCAGATCAATTGAACCATAAATTCTGGGGATGGGCTCAGCAATCTGCTTTAATAAGTCGTCCAGGAGATTCTGCAGCGCCTACGTTGATTTCTATGACCCACGTTATAAATGTGCATGCTTCCTGCAACTATCAATACCCAACAGAATACTGCAGCAAAACTTATGCAAGTAAACGTGTTTTTCCTCTCCTGATTACTAGCTTTATCTGTCTTGCTTAGTTTCTCTCATGTCACACTAAAATGCTGACTAGTTCCAGATCTGAGTAAGTCAACATGTAATTTGTCATTTTTTTCCCCCAGCCACATCATGATCAAACTACAAACAGCAATTATCACACACAGGCTTCCCTAAAACCTCTTGAATATTAGCTTTAATTTGAAAAAGAATACCAGGCAAAATTTTAAAAATAAAATCTTTGTCCAACAATAATTATCAGGTACCTTTTTGCATCTAAGCTACTCTTACAGGGCTGTGGATGAAGCAATGAGCAAACAAACAAAGCCCTGTTGTCAGGAAACTTCTGTTTTATGGAATGTTCCTTGTTTTAGCCTGTTGGATCTTTTCAAAATAAAGAATATCCTTAATGTTTGTACAAATGACTTTTCTCTCCACTCAAATGCAGCTAACAGTATGCGGGTATATGTTGATATACATGGTTAATAATAGATTCACGAACCACTTTAGAAACAATAATGAATTTAAATTCTTTTAAGGACCCATGAGCTCTGAGTAATTATAAAATTAGTAGTAAACATAACTAAATGTAAATTTTTAATAAAAATTAATTCAAGCATTTACAAATAACATTATTCACAATTTATTGAAATAATATAAATTTTATACTACAAGCAGTAACTGTTACAGAGATTTACATAGGAATGATTCTTCTTGATAAATGGAATAATTCGTTTTATTTGTCTAGAGATGATACTTTCTTGCAGGTACTTTTTATAGTTATGATATTGTATCAGGTAGTAAAAACATAATTTTATAACTATGCAAATTCATAAATATTAAAAATTAGGCACTGGTGTGATGGTTTAACTGGCTATTCCTCCAAGTGCAAGTGCCAGCATCTCATATGCATGCTGGTTCATTTCTCAGCTGTTCCACTTCTCATCCAGCTCCCATTTATGGCCAGGAGAAGCAATGGAGGATAACCCAAAACCTCAAGGTCCTGAATCTTTGTGGGAAACTCTGCACAGGCTGCTAGCTTCCACACATCCAGCTCTTTCGGCCATTTGGGTAGTGAACTGGCAGATGGAAGATCTTCCTGTGTAGTCTCTCCTTCTCTCTGTAAATCTGCCTTTCCTATAACAATAAGTCTCTTTAAAAATTAAAATTTTATTAACAGTAATGTGTGGCTCAGAAATAAGCATACAAATTCATAAGTATTAAAATGTATATGTAGAGATTTAGATAAATAAGTTATCAGGGGGTCTCCAATATTATAGATTATACAGACAGACACACTACTAAACTACATGGAAAAGCCCTAAACTTGAACAGGCTTCTAAGGAACTCAGAAAAACTCTAAATGACCTATAATTTTCATGGTTTTTCTTTTTTTTTGAATTACATATGAGTACGATCTTCTGTGTCTAAATATGCACAAGACATTCATTCATTTAAGTTAACATGAAGTCTAGAGATGACTCTTTCACAAGTTATATTAAATCTGTTGTTTAATGGCCTTTTTAGAATTTCCTGGGCACCAGGAAGAGTAATAGTTCTATTTCAAGCAGTTTAAACCAATCTTTTTGAGAATTACTTAAGACCACTACTTAAGAGTGTTACAATGGTTAAGGTCCTCGCCTTGCACGCCCAGGATCCCATATGGGCGCTGGTTCTATCCTGGCAGCCCCACTTCCCTTCCAGCTCCCTGTCTGTGGCCTGGGAAAGCAGTCGAGGACGGCCCAAAGCTTTAGGACCCTGCACCCGCGTGGGAGATTCGGAAGAAGCTCCTGGCTTCGGGTTGGCATAGTACCGGCCCGTTGCGCTCACTTGGGGAGTGAATCATCGGACGGAAGATCTTCCTCTCTGTCTCTCCTCTCTGTATATCCGCCTTTCCAATAAACAAAATAATAAAAATAAATCTTAAAAAAAAAAAGAGTGTTGCAATGCTGGCATCCAAAAAAAGCAGCTTGAGTTCTGGTTGCTCCACTTCTGATCCAGCTCCTGTTAATGCACTTGGAAAAGCTGAGAAAGATAATGGCCCAAGTGCTCAGAACCCTGGGACCCACATAGGAGATCCAGATGGAATTCCAGGCTCCTGGCTTCAGCCTGATCCAGACCTAGCTGTTGCAGCCATGTGGGGAGTGAACTAGGGATGGAAGCATTTTCTCTCCCTGCCTACCCCAACTTGGACCCCCATTTTCTCCTCTCTCTTTGTAACTATGCCTTTTAGATACATAACTAAATTCTTTTTTAGTGAGAGATCAAGCACTTCTATGGGCATTTATTAAATTTACTAACAGTTTATAAAATCATAAGTTACTTCTAAAAAGATTGATTTCTCACTGTACAACAAGTATCTGGAATATGTACATATTCACAACTACCTTATTTGGCATTTATCATGTCTTATACTGGTAAATCACAAGCTAAAAGAATGATTAGTTTTCTAAATCATACAATTTAGCAAAATCTAAATGTTTATATGTCTGTTTTTCTAATGAGTCTATACCCTTGGTCACCAAACATATCAGAGACCTTTATGCAACCAAGAAAACGTAAGTCTGTGTTGATCAGAGCTGGCTCACTGATCGTCATTTTCTGTAACATTATGTCACAAGAGTCTACATAATGTGCCATTTCTTTATTGGAGAAGTTGCCATTTATTTACTGAATAGGATGAATGTATTAGTTTCTCTGTCATGATTTGTTGAAATGACTAAACAAGGGAAACTTATCAGAAAGAATTTGAAATTAGGCCAACGTGACAGTTAGTCTGTGTCCCCTGCTCACTGCAGTTTGCAGAGGTGCAGGGAATTGTTGAAATGACTAGAGGCACGGACCGTTGGAAAGGCTCTGAAGGAATCCCATGTAACACATTTCAATAAAAGAGAAGATAGGCAGGCACGTAATTAATTACTCTTGTCATTAAAGCAAGGAGGTTTATTTGTTTCTAATTCCAATAAGAGTCTAAATATTTTTGGAAATGTTCCTACAAAAGCAAATTTGGTCAAAACAAACAATGGCACTGTACCCACCTAACTTGGATCTAAATATTTGATTTTAGGTCTGCCATATTAAGTCTTCTTAAAATGTTAAATCAGTAACAAGCTACAAAAAATGCAAAAAAGAAAAAAATTAGAAAGTATTATCCCACACAGGAAGTAAGACAAGATAGCATTAATTGTTCCTGAGAAGTCCAGATTTAATAGGAGTCTCAAAAGAAGAGGAGATGGAGAAAGAAGACTAAGAATACTGGGAGAAGTAAAAGCCCAGGTCTCCCCAAATTTGATTAAAATTTCTGATAAAATCCAAGAAGTTAAGGAACTCCTATTTGGAAGGACTCAATATGCCAATATTTAGGTATATCACAAACGGTTGGAAGCCAAAGTGAGAAAATCCTAAAAGCAATAAAATAAATAGTTATCACACAGAAGGCATTCTTAATAAAGTTAAAAGATTTCTTATCAGAAAATCTTCAAGCCAAAAGTCAAGTGGGATGAGCCAATGTTTAACTATAAATTCAATGTCCAGCAAAACCATACAATGAAAAGCAGGAGTCAATCAAGCAATATTAAAATTTCCTCCTGCAAAAAAGAGTCCAGGTCCAGAATGCTTCACTGATGAATTTCATCAAATGTTCAAAGAAATATGAACATTCACAAATTTCCTAAAAATAAAAATGAATATGCCTCAACCCCTTGTATGAATTATTACCATAGTCTCTATAGTGGACAAAGAAAGAAAAGTACAGATCAACATCCCTAATGAATATCAACATAAAATTCCTAACACAATACTAAACTACCACAGCATAGGGAGAGGATTAAAGACTATTAATGGGCTAGTGGAATTTATCCTGCCAAGAATGACAAATTGGCTTAAAATGTTAATATCATCCAGTTATATAGATTATATCTATAGTATTAAAGACATAACTCATCTGATACAGGAAAAGTGTCTAACAAAAGTCAACATACTTTCCCTATAAAAAGTAGCAATACATGGGCCCGGCGTGGTGGCACAGTGGTTAAGGTCCTCGCCTTGCACGCCCGGGATCCCATATGGGCGCCGGTTCTAATCCCGGCAGCCCCGCTTCCCTTCCAGCTCCCTGCCTGTGGCCTGGGAAAGCAGTCGAGGACGGCCCAAAGCTTTGGGAACCTGCACCCGCGTGGGAGATTCGGAAGAGGCTCCTGGCTCTGGATCGGCATAGCATCGGCCATTGCGCTCACTTGGGGAGTGAATCATTGGACGGAAGATCCTCCTCTCTGTCTCTCCTCTCTGTATATCCGCCTTTCCAATGAAAAAATAATAAAAAGAAATCTTTAAAAAAAAAAAGTAGCAATACAAACAAATGTTATCAACCTGATCAAGGTTGTCTAGAAAAGGTACAGTTAGCATTATAACTACTGGTAAGAATAAAACCACTCTTATTACTTCAGCAGGACAATTAGTCAAACAAGAAAAAACAAATGATATTCAGAGTGGAAAGTGTTACGTAAAATAATTTCTATTAGCAGATAGCAATCTTGTATAAAGATAATCTCTAGCACTTGACAAAACAAAAAACTAAACAGAAAATGTGCTAGAATAAAAAAATTCAATGAAGTTACAAATATATGTCACATTAACAAATGTATTTCCAGTACATGTGCAATAAACAATTCCATTTGTAGCAGCATCAAAATAAGTTTAAAAAAGAAATTTAAAACTATAAAACATTGCTAGAAAAAATTTAAAAGACATACCTATTTAAGGCCATGTTAAAAGAGGTACTACTAGTTTTACAATCTGATGCATGAATCCAATGCTATTTTTATGAAAAACTATGTAAAAGTTAATACCACAATTATTGTTAAGATTCCTCCTGAAATGCAAGGGACTCAGAACAAAAAACTGCAGAAAAAGATCACAGTGGAAGGCCACATCCTTATTTTAAAGTATAGTAATTAAAACCAGGATAAGGTGGGCACCTGGATCATTCTGAACAAACTGGAGCTTATATTTAAACCTTTTTATTCGTGGCTAATTGATTTTTGACTAGGCTGCCAAGATCAATAAATAATGGGGAAACATTTTTTTCTCCCATTCCAGTGGGATGACTAGTCATATGAAAATAATGGATTCATAACTCAAATATAGGAAAATTAACTCAAGGTGGATGTGGATCTAGCTACATGCATGACATTCTCATAAAAACCACAAGTTTATCTTTCTGATCTAGGATCAGGCAATGGTTGCTTGTATCTCAAAAGCACAAGTGACAAATGAAAAAAGCAGTGGATAAACTGGGACTTCTTACATTTTAAAACCTTCCGTGCTTTGAAGGATGTGCTTGGGGTGGGTATTGTTGTAGTGTGCCTAGCTGCTCTTCGGGACCCTCTCTTCCTGTATGAGAGGGTGGGTTTTATTCGTGGCTGCTATACTTCCCATCCAGCTTCCTACAAACGAATGCATCTAAGAGCATCACATGATGGCTCAGGACTGGAGTCCCTGCCACCACATGGCGTTCCTGGCTCTCACCTTTAGCCTGGTGCAGCCTTCGCTATTACAGCCACTTGGGTACATGGAGAATATTTTTTTTCCATCTCTCATTCTCTGTTCTTCTGCTTTTTAAATAAATCTTAAGGATATGCTTAAGGAAAAGAAATGAAATTTTCAGAATGGAAGTAATGTTAAGTCACATATCCCACAAAAGGTATGTTCAGAACATACAAAGAATTCTAAGTCAATAATGATAAAAGTAATTAGATATAAGCATATATATAGTTTATAAAGCAACACAACACAATTTTATGTAATTTAGAAATAAGTTTATATAACAACTGTTTGGAAAACAGAGTTCTCAGTAACAGGTACAACTAAAATTCAACCCCTAAAATTCTTTGTGTTTTATTACAGTAGCCATATTTTACAAATCAAATATAGATCTGCTAATTTTGTTTTTCAAAAAAGTTATTTGTAAATAAGTTAAATCTATTTCTAAGTAAAAACTGTACAGGTTTTTTATTTGACAAAATAAGCTCTGAATCTCCCTTGTCACAAAATACAAATTTTTAAAAATGTCTGATTTTTATAGTTATGTACTCATAATAAAGTACCATTTGATCCATTAGAAAATGGGTACAGAATTTGACTTCAGCAGTTCTCAAAAGATATACAAGTTGCATTTCAGAAGATGTTCACAGCTTTAGTCATTAAAGAAATACAAATTAAAATCATGAGGTACCATTTGTAACCTATCATGATGGCTACAGTAAGAAGGACACTAACAAAGGGAAGAAGTCCACACGGAAGATGTGAACCCTGATTTTGGCTAGCAGAATGAACTCGAGAGATAAGACTACAGAAGTAAAATGGAAGGAGAACACACCCTCTGTGGGACATGAGAGAGTTAGCTCAGCTGAATATATTATCAAGGCTTTGCTGGTAGAGCAAGAATCTGACAGGACCAGTGATACAACACCGCAAAGGGTAAGTGCAGGCCCTGGCAAAGACAAGGGATTTATCCAGCTGTGTGTCTTTTCAGGCTCTTTAGGTTACCAAATGGCAACAGCCTATGTACTGATTATAATGATGATCCTAGAAGAATGGACAAAAGAAAAGAATAAGATTAGAACAGCTGTCAGAGAGTTCTTGACATGTAGGAATTAGCTGATACTTTTGCGTGTAGACAGTGAACCCTTCACTTAGATGTGAGGGAAGAAAGAAGCTCCTTCCCCTCCTTGTTAGGTGATAACTCACGACTACATTCTCATTCCTCACTCCTGGTCTTCACACAGCTGTCTGTGGCATGCGTGTGACAGAGTTTGAAGTGAGGCAGGTGTCTGTAATTTCCTTTCTCAAGGTCACAGGTGACTCTGCCAGTGCACTAGAAAAACCACAGCTTCTGGGCCCCCCTTATTTTCCCACCAAACCCCGAGATCTCCTTCTCACATTCAGACTGTTCTCTGCTATGTCTCTAACTCACCCCACAACCATTAGAAGTCAAATGCTGCTCTTTCCAGCAATCAGCCAAGATCCCACCTATTAACCTCAAATTATCTCTCTGAAATTTCTTAGTGGGTGCAGAAGATATTTTTCAAAAAAATATTTTAAACTGCCTTTCTTAGACAATTTTCCCTGCTAGATTTATTGAGGGTAACTGTGGTTGGCCACGTTCTCTTTTCAAATCAAGGTCATTTGATTGTAACCACATGTTGCTGGCATTCTTGTCTATCCAGAAGTGCTCAGTTGTCTACAACTTCTATTACCGAGCACCCCCACCTAAATCCATTAAAAATTAGGGATGTCAAAAAAAAAATTAGGGATGTCACAAAAATCAGAGGAGATAATAAACAGTATTCAGAAGTGCTTTTAAAATGTATTATTTCATCCATGTTGACTACGAGTAGTACCTGAACTGCTCCTGAATTTTCACAAAATCTGTCTTTGCTCCACCAAGTGACACTGGAGTCAATGACCTCTTCATGTATGTAGGTTCTGCTTGTAGGGACTCAGTATTTTTTGGCTCATCTATCCCAATGTATCATGATATTAAGCTTCAATATTGCTTTCCCCACTGCCAAATGGTGATGACCTTCATCTTACAGAATTATCATGATATTTGAGTGACATTACCTACATAAAATCTTCTGCATCATGCCTGATACTTAAGAAAGGCTTGATGGATGCTAGGTAGCAGTATCCTTATTCACTCCTGAAGTTTTTTAAATTAACCCTAGAGGAACAGTATTGATAAGGAAACATTTCTGTTGAATACCCACGACACTAAATATAACTGTACCTTCTGCACCAAAATATCATTTTTCTAACTCTAATTCCACTTCTAAACACAAAAGTCCATTTCCTGGTTTGTTAAAGCAAACTACGCATCAATAATTGCTCCATGAGAAGTCTATCCACACTGACAAAACTCATGAGCCAGAGACACTGTGGCAAGAAAACTCCATGAGGTTGTATTGCAAACATAGAAGTAGTTTTATTTCCTCCAAGATTTTTATAACACTGAATCTCTAGGCATCTAGCTGATCTGTTCCCCAATCATGTGGTTGTCCTGAGGGGTCTACATGACTGTTGTGCTGCCATCTCTGGTAAAGGCTGACTGCCTTCATGGAGATGCAGGGGGATAGCAGGAAAAAGAGCCTAACAAGAAACTGGGACTTAGAACTTGTATATGCTGGTGTGTGAAAAAAAAATCTCGAAAACATTAGTACTGCCAGATACCAGATATCCATCTAGAGGGAAAAAAAATAAACAACCACCCCTCCAAAAACCCCAAAAAACTTCACTAGTTTGACAGCCCTTGATTGTTTCTCCTGAAATGAGAAATTATACTCTATAATTATCAGCATTAAATCTTTTGTTTTCC
Source organism: Ochotona curzoniae (assembly GCF_017591425.1). Classification (NCBI taxonomy): domain Eukaryota; kingdom Metazoa; phylum Chordata; class Mammalia; order Lagomorpha; family Ochotonidae; genus Ochotona; species Ochotona curzoniae. The sequence continues at coordinate 16,484,870 of NW_024467115.1, forward strand.
AAATAACTATTTCCTTCAACTTACGACATTGTCAACTTAAGTTTTGGTTTCTGAGTGAACTATATTAATGCTTCCTTAGAATGGTTAAATTTTATTTTTGTCTTTTAGTAAGTAAAGATTCTAATTGCCAAATCTTATTTTAAAAGATATGCAATTAATACCTGCTTAAAACACATTAAATCACTGAAATTATGTTAAGCAATATCTCCCAAATAAAGAAAGCTTTATAAAGTCTGACAGTACTAAAATCTGACTGAAAGCCTTCATCATAGTTGAAAAACAAAATCAAGACTCAAGAGGAGTCTGGATAGATTAAAAGCAAATTCATGAAATTTGGAGAACTTCGCACTTAGGATCAAACATTAGTAAGAAATGCTTAAAAGAGGACCGTGTGCTGCACACGGTAGCACTGACACTCTAATTGTTCACTAGGTTAACTGCAAGAGTACCTTAGTAAGAGTCTAAACAGAAGATTTAACTTTTCTTTTGATTTTGTGTGCTTATATAGAATATTTTAAAAATTTATGTCCTGATTGATGGTTTTGATCAGCCCACTTCGCAAGATCTAGTCTACGACTAAACACCCCTTCTCTCGTGTGGGGTGAAACAATGACAGAAGTTGAGGGGACAGCGCAAGGCAGCATACCAGCACTCTGCTTCTTTCATGGGCACTACGCATGGTCTCCAAACCCAGCCTGCTGGCTAGCTCCACGGCTAGCTGTGCTGTGCAGCACTGTCTCGCACTGCTTCATCAAGCACTGCTTCAGGGCTGGTCCTGTGGTGAAGTGAGTTGGTTTTTGATCTACTGAAAACAACTCATCTCAGCCCACTGGTTAGCACTGCATGAAATGAGCAATGGTGGCAGTGACAACTCCTTGACTCACTGGACAGAACTGACTCATGTGTATAATCTATGCAAATGGATTCCATCTGAATTCCAAAACCAGGAAGATGGAATGAAAAGACAAGTGACCACTGAAAGGATGATGTTTCCTGTGTGATTCGCTTCCCATGGCACAGTAAGAACACCTGAAAATGACCTAGAATGTTCGAACTACAAGTCAACCTCCTCAATCATCCTCATTAGAAAAGTAAGCACCTTAGTAAGAGGCTTTGACACCTCCATGACAACTCGATTCTTTCTGCCAAATGATAAAATCCCAGTCACAATTTTTTCCCTTCTTCATTCATGTTACATCTTTCCTTCCACCTGAAAACTGCTCAGTTTGAACAGAATACTGGTATGTAACTACCAACACTACCTTTCACTTTTAAGGAACATGGGATAAAATTACTTGTAGTCTGTATAGGTAAGTCACATGGCAGTCCTTCTGGCAAAATGCTTTCTTTTTGCCCCCCATATTTAAATAAGTTGTGCATTTTCTCTCCTCCTGAACTGCTTCTGAGTCACCACACCATCCAGAGGGAACATTCAGCTTCCTGTCTAGGGTCCTGTTCCTGTTCTCCTATGTCTCTCTGGTACATGGGGCATCATAAGCACTTCCTCCACTGCCACACACTCAGCCGCTAGGATGTTACTTTAGTTCTGATCTCCCAGCGCTCTCTTCTCTCTCTGCCTCCTGGGAAGACTCTTCGGGGCTTTTGATTATAGACAACACATGGAAATACAATTCCTTTATCACTTCTAGTCCCCACATCTTCTTCATCAGCATGCGTCCAGTTGCTTCTCCACAGCTCTCTTTTTATTTAGACCCTTATTACATCAGATTTGGATTTCAGAAGTTTCATAGTCTTCTTCCCTGCTTTACTCACCTGCAGTTTCATGAGGTGATTTTAGTTTAGTCTTTGAAAATCAATGCTACCTTCACCACCTTATTTTTATTCTCAAATGTTTATACTTAGATGAATATTCTTGTTAACCCAACACCAAGACCTTTATAAAGCATGCTTAAATTAATCTTCTATTATCTCATCTACCTGGATTCTAACTGCCTGCCCATTTATAAATTGTTTTTCTTCTTCTACGATTTTTGGTCAGTATCTTATTCTGTTTTTCAAAAAGTGACTGATATTTGATGGGAGAAGGACAGGCAGAACTTTGATCTGCTGACTCATTCTCCGAAACTTACAGGTGTGGACAAAACTGAGCCAGGGACCATGAATTCAATGTGGGCCTCCTATATAGGAGGTAGAACCCAACTTTTTGAGCTTTCACTGGTACCTGTTATAGTGTACAGCAGCAAGAAGTAGAAACCAGGAGTGGAGGTAGGCTTTGAGCCTAGGCATTCTGACATGGAATATGGGTGTCTCAGAGATAAACTGCTAACCTCTGCACTAAACATATGCACCCTCCCGCTAGAACGATGCTAAGATATATTTTGTATATATTTATGAAAACATATAAAACCATGTTTTATACTAGTTTATACATCTGTTTTCCCCCAGCACTTCCAAAACAGCTCAGTGCTTGGTACAATACTATCCTGCATGTACTGGATACCGCATGTTTGCTGATGATTTAGGAAATAAACTCAATTCCGGCTTGTTATCACACAGTTCTCCAGTAACAACATTTTCAGAATTTCATGTCTGTTAGGTAGAAAATCTTAGCAAAGTCAAAAGAGAAATGGATGGGAAAAAGTGAAAGAAAACCAAGCATGTCAGTACAATATGCTCATTGGGAAAAAATCATTCTGTGTTTTGTAATTTACAGTGTTGGGAGAAAACGAACACTTGAGAAAAAAAGTTATCCTGTGGCAACTTACAAGAGAACATTTTGCATTTATATTTGGGTTTCAATAGAAATTTTAATAGAACTACTTTGAATTGCTACTTTATTGATAAGCAAAGACAGGTTCTTTTATGACTTAAGTTATAAAAGCTTATAGTTTATCGGTTCCCTCTCCACCCTGCAATTACCTACAGGAAGAGCCTGAACATAGGTTCTGTTTTATGAGTTTTATAGGGGCACATTCACCCCGGTTTACATACTATGAATTCTTGGAAAAAAACTATAGCTAGGAGAAAGCAAACTGTTTCCTTTGGATGAGATACTTCCCTTGAACTCATGCATTCATCCATAAGTAAGCTATCCCAAATTTTACATCAAAATAAGAAACAACCACATTTTACATATTACGCATTTCACTAAAGTATACAATGCGACGTATAAACCATTTTGTGAATCTACAGAATGATTTAAATCATCTAATAATAACAACTCCAGATAGTGAAGGGTAAGTCCAGATACCATAAAACCAAGCATATTCAGAATAAAATTTCTATGATTTACATCAGTACATTTATAAATAAATCCAGTACTAAATTACATCACAAACATATCAAATATTTCTTGAGTGATAAAAGATGTCTAAAATGTTTTATAGCGTATTATTGAAAATTTATCTGTTGAAAACTTATCAATCAATCTATGTAATTGGAGAATGAATGAATGGGCTTGATTTTGTAACCTAGATGAATAAAGAATCAACATTTAAAGTTTAATTAGGCCAGGATAGTTTAAATTATAATGGTTCAAGGAAGACTTAGATAAATGGTGATATTCCATAACTGATACAATCCTGATGGAGTTTCATCTGCTATGGTGAGTGCATATGTTTGTGTGAAAACACAAGCTGTGATTTTATAGAACAAAAATATACTTGTTGAAATAAAATTTGTCCTCAGTAACAAGGCTTGTGAGATTGCTGAATAAATAAAGAAGTGATACTAGTTATTACAGGTTTGGAATGTTGGAGTTCTACAAAAATTTAACTGATTAATCAGAACAAGCCATCATCTTGCAATCTTAATATCCTTGAATTTTATCACACTAGTTTTTACTGGAGGAGACTGAAAATAACACTCCTTAGATCACTGGAATTAAAATGTTCAGCACCATTTGTGTGTTTCAATGTCTTTTACATGCATTCAGCTAACAAATACAAATAACAAATACAAGAGGCTATGAGATCTGCTGTGTACATGATGACCTACTAAAGAGGCAGGTTTTAATTATGCTCCTAAGGAGACTTTCCCTCGTGCTACCTTCTATTTCTTTGATTTACAAATGATCCCTTCATTTAAAGCAAACACAAGCCTCAAGCCTGTGCTGACTTAACTATTAACTAAATTCTACACCTGCCTTCCAGGGTTCCGAGAATGACCTCTAATTAATCCAAGGCCGATACTATCCTCAGCTCACTATAGGCTTATAGCAGGTGCAAGAACTAATTCGTAAAGTGGCATGATCTAAATCTTTTCATATAATCTAGTATTATGATAGTCTTATGCTTTATTTGCCTTTCCTATATCAGTGCAGTGAATGAATATCCTTTTGAATAAGTTAGTGAAAAGCAGTCACAACATCGAAACTGAACGAGGACACTAAATATGAAAGACATAAACAAGGAGGCAGAATAGATTACCTACACCAAAGAGTGACAATCAATGTCTTTCTTATAGTACCAAAGGCCAGACGTAAAGATGATCAATCCAGTGTTTTTAGAAGAGGTTACATCAATACATTAAACACCCTAGCACATTGTTTATGAAAAGACAACTGAGGTATTTTTAAATACACACATTCAAATAATTCACTCCCCACATTATGTTTCTTAAAACCATAGTATCCCTGAATGTGAAAAAAAAAAAACCCTTAACATGTTCCTTTCACCTCAAAAAAGGTAAAGTAACAATTGCCATTTAAGAGGGGGTTTATTTACTTATTTTTTAGATTATTTTATTTTTACTTGAAGGGCAAAGTTACAGAGAGAAGAAAGTCAAAGAGATGTTCTATCTGCTGGTTCATTCCCCAAATGGCTGCAAAGGCTGGAACTGAGCCGTTCTGAAGCCAGGAGCAAAGATTCTCCTGTCGGTCTCCCACATGAGTACAGGGGCCCAAGGAGCTGAGCATCCTTCACTGCCTTTCCAAGGCAACACACAGGAAACTGAAGTGAAGTGTACAACCTGGGACATGAACTGGTGTCCACAGGGGATGTCAGTGCCAAGGTCAGAAGCTTAGCATGCTATGCCATGGCACCAATCCAAGGGTGCCATTCTTTCTGATGTGATAGGGGGGTCATGTCATGTGGGGTATTATTTTTCACTTCTATTAAAGGCCTCTCCAAAAACAGACATGGCACTATTTATGTTAGAGTGAAAAATCCCCCTCCCCCACCAAAATCAAAGTTCATGCAATAAATGAAAATAAAAAAGGAAACAAGTAAATTAAAGAGAGGGACAGGGAGTACAGAGCTAAGGAACAGAGGTGGTTTTGTTCTCAGGCTAATCTATATTTACTTTAGGGACACTGCCATTACATTATAGTGCTATAGGATCAAACTGTTTCCTATAACCATATATTTACTGAAAAGTCCATTCAAAATTCCAACTTGGAATGTCAAGGAACACATCATTTCCTAGAAGAAGTTGAGAAATCCTCATGTACTCATTTTTCCCATGCAATGGTGAACAGCTGCAACTAGTGCCCAGCACCTAACATTCTCCCAGACCCAAGCCATTCCTAGGAACACTTGGGGCATGGAGGGTATGACTGAGGATGGTTTTAAAAGAAATCCCGATGACCAGCTGTGAGGACAGGATTACATTCCAGCCTCAACCTCAGCCATTCTGAAATTTTGGCTGACTCCCTTTCTACTTTTTCCCTAGGGCTCTGAGAGTGACTTCAATCCTGGGATTTCTTCTTTATTGGGTCAGTGGAGTACAAAATTTGGCTTAGAAATGTCCTACCTTGTTAAATGTTTAGAAAGACTCTCTCCTTTTCTGTAATCAGTTCCTTCTCTAAAACCTTTTAATACACGGAAGCTTGGAAATTAGGCAAAATTATTTTTCTCTGAAAATCAGACTTCATCTCTTCCAGGGACTTGGGGGCAGTGGATAATGATGAAACTTGCAATTCTATTTAGAAGAAGTTATGGAGAAAGAATGAGCCAAGGTTAACCACGAGCAGAAGAGTAGGGATATAGCAGAAAGGGATCAGAACACATCCCCTTTCACAGTGAAGAGCTAGGAGAAGACCAGGTAACCCTTACTCAGAAAAACATCAAACGGGAGGCTTGGCTCAACTCAAAACCCTGGGGGAGCTCCCGATGTTTTGGGAGTGTGGATATACACCAACTTCATTAAAATTGATTGACTATACAGAGTAGAAATGCTACTAGCACATTAGAACTACCATTTCATAATTCAAGTGGAAAAGCATAGTTACAAGATGAACAACACCTAAATGATTATGCATTACATTTATTCCTAATTCATGGAATCATTTTGAGATCATGAGAGCACCACTGTACATGTGAATACAACTTTTGCTCATGATTTCCTGTAGATTATGTTTTATTACTTCATCATTTAATTAGCATAGCAATCTACGATCAGCCTGAGGGGCAGAAGAAGAAAACTGCCAGGCAGCACACTCTGAGTTCCAGAAAGTACAAACAAAACAGAAATGTAAACACAGGTGCCACAGGAAAGCCTAGAGGAATACCATATATTTCAAAAGTATGTAAAATGATCCAATGGCTTAGTTGATTATTCAAATACATTAAAATAATTGTCCTCAATTGCTACTCTTTACTTTTTTAGTCATAAAAGAAGAAAAATCACATAATATTCTAACTACTTTTAGGCATAGTTACTAAAGCATAGCTGAAACACACACTAGAGCCAAACACCTTTGTAATCATTCTGATGACTAATTCTTCACACACTGGTCTTTTTCTAGGGCATCATATATATCAAATATGTTAAACCAATCATACAGACTTACTACACATGGAAACTAGATCCAACTTTCTAGTGAGGCAACTATTAACCATCAATAAAATTGAAAACAGCTTAATAGTCTCTTTCCTTTTGTTTGGCAACATACATTTATTTTCACTCCTGTAGAAGGCAGAGTGACAAAGAGTGACACAGAGATCTTTACTGGTTCATTCTCCAAATATTTTAGCAGACAGGTCTGAGCCAGGTTTAAGCCAGGAGTGCAGAACTCTGTGGGGATCCCACACAGGCCCAAGCATGTGTACCGTCGTCTGTCTACCACCTCTCAGAAAGCTGGGGCACAAGTGGAAGAGTCAAGACCCTGTGAGCCTGGATGTGGACGACCCAAGCAGATAACCCATCTAAAGCATCTCAAGGCCTGCTCCTGTCCTTATTTTCTATAGAAGATGTTGCCAAATTTGTCTCACAATAGGAAATAGTGATTCACACCAAATACTTACAAGATTTACTGCCTAGAAATGATAGGAACTAAAAGAAAAATTTAAATGTACTCTAGTCACTTATACTTTGATTCTTTCAGCTAGGAACTAGCAAAATATCTACATATGTATATATCTATATATTATCTATATCTATATATAAAATTGGAAAGTTAGATTGACAGAGAGAAAGATCTTCCATCTACTGATTCAGTCTCCCAGTGGTTACAACTGCTAGAGCTGAGCCAATCTGAAGCCAAGAGCAAGGAGCTTCTTTTGGGTCTCCCATGCAATTGCAGGGTCCCAAGGCTTTGGGCCATCCTCTACTGCTTTTCCAGGCCACAAGCAGGGAGCTATATGGAAAGTGGAGCTGCAGGGACATGACCCAATGCCCATATGGATCCTGGTATGTGCAAGGTAAGGACTTTAGCGCTGGGCTACTCAACCAATATAGCAGCAGACCCTCAATGAATATATATATTTACCATATATATTAATATATTTATATAATATGGGATATTATTAATATATATTTATATAATAAATATATTATATATTTGTGTTTATTTATATAGATTATATATTAATATAGCTATATAATATATTCATATATTAATATATTTGTATCATATATTATATATATTTATTATATATGATTAATATATATATTTATTAGATTGCATTATGTGACACAGTTTTAGGCACTAGGATTCCCCCTATCGAACATATATTACATACAAATATATTTAAAGACCAAAGGAAAACTGACTTCTTTTCTTTACAAAATATTTTAAAAATCTGATATATGCAAAAATTATTAAATGCTTGTATTGTGTGGTAGTAATGGAAATGGGATAAATGAGAAATTTTCATAATTGCAAAGTAAAGTAACCTATTAGAGAAATGAACCACAGTAGACTTCATTCACTATTACAAAACATTGCACTAAATAATGATGTAAGCGTACAGACTAGTATTCACTTTAAAACGGCATAAATCAACATGCTAAATATTTGCATACATTTGCATAAACCAACAAAGTAATAACTTATCGGAATTATAAACGATAAAGTCAAAAAATTCATATAAATTAAGTACCTATAAAAAAATGAAGCGGTATCTTATTTTTTCTATGTCTCACCTAAATTAGAACATCTTTTTTTTTTTTCCATTAGTGAGAAAACATGAAAGTAATTTTCTTGCAAGGCTATAACGTCTGGTGAAAGCAAGGGTGTAAGAGCGGGTGTAAGAGCTTTCTAGCAGCGCATTTCATGTCAGTGTAACCAGGATCATTTTTCAGCTTCATGAGGACTGGCTTACCGTTGGTGCTGTGTCTACCTGATGGTTGCGAGGCCTTCTTTCTGCGCTGACCATTCCTATGGAAACAAAAGATTGTATTCACTTACTATGTCTGTTCGTTTTATTTGAAGACAAATTTAAGTCCGTGAGACATCACTGACCCAGTTTAAGAGAAGAAAGCCTTGCCTGATGGATCCCTAGATGTGTATCATGAATTCATTAATCAGAAACATTTGTTGAGTTTAGCTAAACACCTGACTCAAGGTCGGCTAAGCCAATTTTTTCCTAGTCATTGTGTCCAATAATAGTGCAAGATGTGTCTATATGACATAAGTCGCTCACAGATTTTATCATTACCTCGTCTTCACTGCTTTTCTTGCACAAAAAAAGTTTTATTTCTGACCTGAGGCCATCAATGTTTTATAAAAGCATATCACAAGACTGTGAAAGGAATTACCACTACCTTCCTTTCTCAAAATACTAAAGCAACTTGTGTTTCTCTTGGACTGTCTAGCTTCCCACTTAAGCATATTCCAGTTCACTGCTGAGTGCCTGAACGAGAGGTGGTACCTTGATTCTCTCTTGTAAAATGATAATGTGGATGGCTAATCTTGGGAGGCATCCTTTTATCATTTGTGGATTTTTCTTTGTGTTACCAATGTCGTCTACACATTTATGTGTAACAAACAGTCTTTAAAGATAACATATGGCATTCTCGTCTATAGACACTGGTTAGCTAGCTCAAGTTAAAAGTGAGCAAGGATGTGGGTTTCATGAATTTTCCAATATCCATCCATGAGCAAACTAATCTGAGGTAGCATATTAGAATACTCTGTTTAAATAACACGAATGCTGGACACAAGCAGGCTACAGGAGGGAACTGTAAAGTTTGTTAACAACAATTAGCTAAGTTCTCAGATGCAAAAGAAATTTTATCTTCTCTCTTTCATAAGCATTTACATTTTTTCCTTTTAGGTATGATAAGGGATTAAGTGAGATCAACGCAAAATAACTACTTTTTACTTTTTAAGATTATATTAAACAACGCATATAGGTTTGGTTTCATTTAAAAAATACTTCCAGGGGGGCCAGCAATGAGACGTAGCAGGTAAAGCCTGTAATTGTAATGCTGGCATCCCATATGGGCATTGTCTCATGTTCTGGCTGCTCCACTTCATATCCAGATCACTGCCAGTGGTCGGGAAAAAGCAAAGGAAGGTGGCTTAAGTACTTGGCTCCTGCCACCCATGTGGGAGATCAGATGAAGTTCCTGGCTCCTGGCTTTGATCTGGTCCTTGCTGCTATGTAGGGAATAAACCAGTAGATTGAAGATCCTTCCCCCACACCTTTTGTCTCTCCTCTGCCCAACACAATGATTATCAAATAAACAAGTCCTTGTTTGCTTGTTTGTTTTTAAAATTCTTTCAATATGTATTGTTAGCCAGTGAAATATAATGTAGTAGACTTCAGTCAACTAACATTTACTGAATGGCTATGTGACAGTGATGAAAGATGAAACAAACATGATTTCTGACTCAAGAACCTAGTAACATAGAAACACTGTCTTTAAAAAAAAATGCAAGAGTAAATGAGCAAGGTTTTGTCTTAAGTATTTAGGTGTTTTTGATGGAAAGACTCATATTGTTAGAGGAACACTGGTTTGTGTAGAACATTTTTTCAAAAAAACAGTGAAACATTGGAAAGCATTCAATTAATGAAGATGCTTGTTACAAGATTTTAACTGTACGGAAGTGTCCACATACCCAGCCGGTGTATTCCCACAACCCTCTGAATTGCAACCTTTGACAGCATTTAAGGTCTGGAACACTGGTTCCCATACCATGGGGTGCAGGAATTAGCAATATCTCACAGTTGTATTCCCACTATTATGTGACTGCCAAAAATTGATAGAGTATTTTTTAACGCTGTTATCCAATTATGAAAATTGTTTCAGTGTGTTTACTGTAAATCAATGCATTCACAGGGTATTAACACTTTGAATGTTTATCATTTTGTCCAACTGCAGCATTTCTTAAGTAAATCAAAGTACTTTTATTGTAGATATAGCCAATGATTATTAACATTTTTATTTTTAAAAAACCTCCTTCAAGGCCCGGCGATGTGGTCTACCGGCTAAAGTCCTTGCCTTCAACGCCCTGGGATACCATATGGGAGCCGGTTCTAATCCTGGCAGCTCCACTTCCCATCCAGCTTCCTGCTTGTGGCCTGGGAAAGCAGTTGAGGACGGCCCAAAGCTTTGGGACCCTGCACCTGCATGTGGGATACCCAGAAGAAGTTCCTGGCTCATGGCTTTGGATCGGCATAGCATCGGCTGTTGTGCTCACTTGGGAAATGAATCATCAGACGGAAGATCTTCCTCTCTGTTTCACCTCCTCTCTGTGTATCTGACTTTCCAATAAATAAATAAATATTTTTTAAAAATCCTTCAAATATCAACATAATTACGTTATGCTTCAACTATCAGATTTTTCCAAAAAGTATAAAAATGAATCATTTGTATAAAAACAAATAATTTAAAATCCTGTAAATATTATACCATGTTATCAATCCACCAAATCGAAATCAATTGTTAAGCTGAACCACAAGTTAAAAAAATAATAATAATTTTGGCTTGTGGAGAAGTGTACAGTGTTTTAGAAACTCTTCCTTATCAGTTATCCACTGATATAAATCTCCAACAATCAAGTGAGTAGGAGGGAATGTTTCATAGTAATATAATTTTAACCTCCATTTAAATTGTTTTAAAAATATTACTAAGATGTTTCTGCAATGTTACAATGGTGCTTTCCAGTGGTCACAATTTACAGTTTCAATTTGTATCTATGTAGCTCACTAACATGAAGGGCAGTTTTACTGTAATTATTCCTGAAAAGAAAAGTGGAATACTAGCTTAAATGAATGAACACAGTATGACTTAGAACAAACAATAAATACTGCCATGCAAACTCGTCTACTTCATGTATTTATTCACCAAGAAATTATGCATTAGATTTTGTTAACAATCTTTTTCACTTTAACTCAAAAATGTCATGACTTACTGGTAGTGTCCATAAATTCCAAACTATATTACTGGGGAATGGGAGGGAAATAAAGTGATAAATGCACTCTATATAGAAAGCAGTTTCCTCAGATTAAGCCTCTAAAAAAATTTTCAGGGCAGGTGTTGTAACCCAGCAGGTTAAGTCATAGCTTGGGATACCTACAGTCCATAATCAAGGCATGCTTCAGCTCTGTACTGACTTGCATCCCGCTGAGGCAACAGATAAGCTCTTATACTTGGGTCCCTGCCACCCATGTGGGAAACCCCGATGGAGTTTCTGACTGCTGGTTTTGACACAGAGCTGCTGTGGGTATTTGGAGAGTCAACCATTGGGTGAAAGCTCTCTCTCCTTTTTCTTGTTCTTCCTTTCAATTAAATTAAAAATAAGCATTAAAAAAAGTTTCTCTTCTACACTATTTAACACTTTGTCAGTTACAATCTTTTTTCATGAATTCCAACAGAAATCACTCAAGTCAATCTGTCTCATCACTCCGGGACCTTCAACTCTAAACATGTCAACAGAAGAGCCAAATGCTTCAACAAGCAATTCTGAAATTTAGAAAGTTATATGATTGGACTGCACTGTTCAAAGCAATCAGAAACATACAATCCAGAGGTTGCCAGGTTCTTTTGCTTTTCAGGGTGGGCAGTCAAGAGAAGGGAGTAACAAATGAAGTAACATGCTGATCAAGAGCACAGCTGCAACGCACACACACACACACACACACACACATACACACACACACACACACACACACAGAGGGATCCTTTAGTTTTTAAAAATCACTGCAGATGAACTGTGCGGACCTACTGCTCATGATGCCATGATACTATCCACGATTTCAGGAAGTTCTTCCTCCTTGTTCCTTCTTAGTCCCTGTCTTCCCTCCAAAACAATTCCATGTAAGTCATGGCTCAGGTTTAAAAGAAAGTCTCACTACTTGGGTTTGTTTGTTTATTATTTTGCTTTTGTTTTCATTAGCTAGGTGGCAAATATTGCTCCTTGCTACAATGATAAGGTGAGTCCTGGGGCAGTGCTTTGGTTAAACCGGCATCTCTGTTCTTTTGATTTTTCTAGCTGGTTCCCTGAACAGTAGTTTCTTGGAAGCCAGAGAGCTCCTTACCGGCCTGTGCCTGTGGCTTTCATTTTGCTTCTCAAGGGACTTCCAAGAACTCCATTCTTTTCAACATTGGTGGGAGACAGACACTACATGGAGCACAGTTCCACTGTGACTGCACAAGAACTGCAAATTAGCTAGCATGCTTCAATATAACTTAACATCAGAGGTCTCTGTAATGCCACAGCTACATTTGCATATACATTAATATCCCGTTAAATCAGCAAATGGCATTGACGGCTTTCTGGTACTTGGGGGGATGATCTGGCAGTTACGTGTTGTGAATATAATTTTCAACACCGGGATCCTCTATTAGGATACTGTCCTTGTGCAGCTGGCTTAATACAGGGAGTCCAGCTCCACATGGTGGACCGGTCCTCAGTTGTGCTGCTGGACCAAAGAGAAGTCTGTCTGCTTATCCTCTGCACCTATTGCACAGCTATCTTTCAAGTCTTCACTATTTTTTTTTCATATACATTTGTTTTACTTATTTTACTTATTTGGAAGGCAGAGTGAAAAAGAGGAGGAGCAACTAGAGATCTTCTATGGACTGCCTCACTCCAGTGAAAGGAAGTGAAGCAGCCAGGACTCAAACTGGTACTCTGATAAAGATTATTGGCATCACAGCAGCAGCTTCTCCAGCTGTGCCACAATCTGGCTCCTGCAGGGACTCTCACATCAGCTATCTTACCCCAAAAATGAATTTACTTCCACTTGTTTAGTTTCCAAATACTCAAGCGTCAGAAACTCAACCTGGCTCTCCCAAATAGCTGGTAGTGCCCAAACTGCTTGACTCATCACCTGCCTCCTGAGATGTGTATCAGCAGGAAGCTGGAATCTGGAGCAGAGCTGGAACGCAGATACACTAATACAGGATGCAGGCATCCCAAAAGACATCCTAGCTGCTGCTCCCGGGGATTCTTGATGAACTTCCAGGTAAAGGAGGGAGTATTTGAGGCATAAGTCAAGTTTTGTTGTTGGAAGCTGTGCTTTCGCAAGTAAAGCATGGGATTTGGGATCCTGCCATCTTCCTGTTGTCTTCAACATCTAAAGTTTTCTCCTATCTTTGCCATAATCCCCTTCTGTTCCATGCACAAAAAGTGAGAAACTCCCTTGGAAGTTGAGTTTGCTGCTGATACCCTGTTACTGTAGTTTGTGACAGAGTTTCTTGAACTAGACCCATTCAGTGGATCACCCATCATGCCAAGTGACAAAGATTCCTGTTCGGAGTCTTCTGGACCGCTGGTGGACCTAAAATGATTCTTCACCAGAATAATAGTTTCCTGTGTTCCTGAAGGCTTGACACCTATTGACAACAGCTGTGTTTGTTTTGTAAGAACCTGGTGAATTAAAGTCACACACAGAACTACCACTGGGAAAGGGAGTGGTGTTTCAAAGTAATGTACAGGGATAGGAGACTGAGAACTGTTGGCAGGAATTACACACAGGCTACATAAAGACTGGTGAGCTTTACGGTGCTTTAAATGGGTTGATTATTCACAGCAGAGGGTCTTTAAAAAGTTAATGGGAAAATGCATATTATGAAAAAAATGCGTATGTATTTTAAAACTTTTTGTCAAAGCTGAAGTAGCCTTGTACTAGAATCCATGAATTATTCTTAACAAAAAATGCAAGGATGGCTTTGATCCTTTTCATATACGTTTTGCCCAGGACTGCTTTAATTTGGCTGAAGTATTAAAAAGCTTTCTCGGCATCTATGTGTGACTGGAAAGTGATATGCAAGTTCTATTGTGTGCAGGATCAGAGCCTATCATTTTGGGGTAGTTTTGATTTTTGAACAAAGTTTTCACTTCCTCTACAGTTTTACAAATGTAAGAATCAGAATATAATGCTTACAACTTGATCTTATCTTCTTATCAACCTGTACCCTTGGAGTAGTGTGAATTCTCATAGCTTCTGCATTTCCTTAGGTCTCCAGAAATTGCTAAAGTGCCTTTTCCAGAAACATCACTCAGACTTGCTGGTCCTAGAATCATTTCCCTAGCTGATTCCCAATGCCTGCAGTATTTCTTATAGTCTTATAAGCTGAAGAATACATTATTTCATACCTCTTTACCAGTGTCTTCTGAAAGCTATGTATTATCCGCAGGGCACTATCCTGAAGTGGCTGCTGCTTCTCTATGCTTGGAGCTTTCAGTTCCAACAGTTACTGGGATAGCATGAGGATATCTGGGAAGAATTTCTTGCCATCCTTGGCAAGAAATTTCATATGCTGTCATTGGCTATCAGAAACAGAACTTCCATGCCATGTAATCCTTTAAAGATGTCATGAGTTTTCAGAAATGTTCGGAGCACACAGCATGAAAGAGTAGGACTGGTGGGTTCAGGTGCCAATTCTACAGCATATTTGCCTTGGGAAGTCACATGGTGATGGTAACTGCTGATACCTCTATATATTCCTGCCCTCCTCAGAGCAGGATAAGATGTCACATTCAAAAAAGTAATTTTACGTAGAGAAAGTAAAAATAACTAAAAAACATCCACCAAATATCACCTCAAACTCTGCATCCTCAAGCTTATACAATTACACGGAAAAAAATATTTTATGGCTCAACTTTAGAATACGACAGTATAGAAAACTGGAATTCTAAAAAGTGGATTTAATTTTAAATCTAGATAGTATATGAAAGAAATACAATTTGGAAATACAACCATACATGTTCATTCAAATTTGAAGTCAATAATATAGAAGAGAAAGGATCTTGCTCAAAGAAAAAAGCTCCAAATTTCTATTTTAAATTAATTTGATAATATATATACTCTGTGGGAACCATGAAATAAATAAGGATACAAGTGTTTGTATTTATATTTCAAATTATAAATATATTTATTCACTGTATTGATTGCACAGTTATACATTCTAGTTAAAACGTCTATGTTACCATGGAACATTTTAAACATTAAATTAGCTCCAAATAAATCTGGAAAGAAAAAATATTTATGAAAAAATCAGTTAATAAGAAATGAAGAAAATAAATTAAAAAAATCAATGTCAGTAATATGTTATTTGATATTCCAGTGGACAATCTCTGCTTTCAGAGCTGACACTGCTGACACTTAGTGCAGTTACTGATACAGCTGTGTTTAGACTAATCACCTTGCTATTCCATTGGATTTTGATTCCTTTCTTTTCCCTTTTGGTATTATTTTGGAAGACCAAAATATACTTATTATGCCATTTCGGTTCCCTTGGCCTTATAGCTATATCTTTTAAAAATATTTTCAAGTGTTTAATCTATAAATTAATTTATTATTGTATATCCTAAATTAGAGAATTCAAAAACAACATGAACTCCTTAAAAAGAGTACAGCTTCATTTGTTTTACTACTCTGTACGCTACTGCTGTTTTCTATTTTATTTCAACATAAATATGTAGGAATATACTGTCAGGACTTGAACTTGTACCCCATGTCACTGGCCATAGTACAATGCCAACTTGGAATATGCTTTGTTTTTGTCACAGCTGAGCCAACATATCTGTCCACAAATGGTGAGCAGGTAAACCAAACCAGTAACTGTTGTAAAGAAACTTACAACCCAAGGACCAGCAAATAGACTACAACTGTTAGTGACACTGATGTTGATGGCAGAATGACATTAAACATAAAATAAAAATCAACTTTTAAACAGAGAAATTGTAGAGAACAAAGAATTGGCCAACATTTTTTAAAGCTTTTAAGAATTTTAAGATAGGGCCTAGCGGCGTGGCCTAGTGGCTAAAGTCCACGCCTTTATTGCGCCGGGATTCCTTATGGGTAGTGGTTCTAATCCTGGCAGCTCCACTTCCCATCCAGCTCCCTGCTTGTGGCCTGGGAAAGCAGTTGAGGATGGCCCAAAGCCTTGGGAACCTGCACCCGTGTGGGAGACTTGGAGGAGGTTCCTGGCTCCTGGCTTTGGATCAGCTCAGTTCTGGCCGTTGCGATAACTTGGGGAGTGAATCATTGGATGGAAGATCTTCCTCTCTGTCTCTCTTCCTTCTGTATATCTGACTTTGTAATGAAAATAAAATAAGTATTTATTCAAAAAAGAATTTTAAGATAGTTAATGAAAAACAAAGATAACCCAATTTTAATGGAAGCCAATCATGACTTTCAGAAAGCAAATCAGGAACCAGCATTGTGGCTTAGCAAAGCCACTACAGCCTGCTATGCTCTATTCCTGATGGGTACCAGTGCATGACCCATTTGTTCCACTTCTGATCAAGCTATCTGGAGAGAGAACCAGCTGATGGAAGACCTATCAGAAAATAAGTAACATTCTTGAGGGGATGCAACTAATGAACAGTAGTTCTAGGGCCAGAACTCTTGCAGCTAAGTTGCAAACCCTTTAGACTTGCTTATCTATTTTGCTAGCCTCTGTGGCTGATTCTGTTCACTGTTACACCTAATGTGCCTAACCCAAACGCTCAAAACACACAACCTCCTCAAGAGTTTGGTCAAATATTGGTGAAATCAATGTATTCTCTTATGCTGTATCCATCCTACTCACATGCTACAGAACAGTGTCAAGAGAGAACATCAGTCATCAGAGTGCTTGACTTAATATTCTGGGACTTTCTTCCAAAATATAAATTTACTACCTCCTTTGAGAACACTCCTATACGTATTATAAAACTGAAATGTAAAAACTTCCAAATTTCCCACAAAGTATCACACTCTAGAGAAGATAATAAAAGAGACTTAATGCTCCTTGGAAGACATTCTTCATATTACATTTTGTTCACTGCCAAATCATGACATTTCCCCCTGACCCATTTACTTGAATAACATGAGTAGCAGAATCACATTTTAAAGCTTCCTGAATCTTTACCCACTGCCAACTCAGGACCATGATCAAAGGAAGAGAGAAAAATGATTATTCTGCAAAACAGAGACAGGCAAGAATATGAAACAGTTCCACAACTAGAACAGATATTGAGTAATCTCTCCCATCACCAACAGATGGTCATGTGCTCTTTGCTAACCATACAGGACTGAGCCAGGAGAAGCTCCTCTCCCCTCACACCACACCCTTTTAAAATGAGTTGTTCGTTTCAGGCAACAGTGTACCTACGCATCCCACATGAGTTCTGAAGTTCCTGTGAATCTCTGCACAGGATAGACAGAAGATAGGCATCAATTACCTGAGGATAAAAAAGAAAATGAAGCAAAACTTATGATACTCCAGTGGAATAAAGCTGTAGGAAGCATGGATCTTTTCTGCTAAGTTTAGCATAAAATTGTCTGCAATGAGATCGCAAGTTCTTTCTAGGAACTGGAAAAGAAGGGGCCAGCATTGTACTGAAGCAGGTTAAACCAGTACTTGTGATACTGAAACTGGGCATTTTACCTGAGTGCCTGCTGGAGATTTGGCACTCAGGTCTGGATCAGCATTTCTGATACAGGTCCCTATTAATGTGCCTTGGGAAGGAGGGAGGATGGCCTGCCCACATGGGGACCTGGATGGAACTGCTGCCTCTCAGCACTGGCCTGGTGCAGTCTGAGTTGTAGTCACTTAGGAACTGAACCAGCAGATGATGATCCCTTTCTCTTTACTGCTCCTTTTCAAATAAAAAAAAAAGGTTGGAAAAAACCTAAAAAAGAAGTAAAACTATGTTTCTTAGAAAATAGAGTAGTCCAAAAGAATCAGTGTTAAAATTAAATAACCAGTAACAGAACAATCAGAAATGTAGCAAGATACAAAATTTAATATACAAAGTGCCAGCATGGCAGGGTGCACCGTAGGCTAATTTTCTGATTGCAAGGGCCAGGATCCCATATGGGTACCAGTTCATGTCCTAGCTGCTCCACTTCCAATCAAGTTCTCTGCCTAGGGTCTAGGAAAGCAGCAGAAAATGGCGCAAGGCACTGAGTCCCTGCACCACACAGGAGGCCAAGAAGAAGCTCCTGTCATCCAGCTCCAGATTAGCTTGGCTCTGGCCACTGTGGTCATCTGGGCAGTGAATTGTCAGATGGAAGCTCTCTCCCTCTTGGTCTCTTCTCTCTATATAAAAATCTGCTTTTCAAATAAAAAACATTCTTTAAAAAATTTAATATACAAAATCAATATCCTTTATATATTCAAACTAGAAGTTAGATATAACGGAAAAGACATCCCTACTACTAAGAGCAAAAGGTAAAATATGTGAATAAATATAAGAAAAAATGTGTATGGATACTGGTTCTAATCCCGGCAGCTCCACATTGTGAAGAAAACATTTCAAACTTCTGAAAGATAAGTGTGTAATCTTGAACAAGTGAAAAAACATCATTTTTTTTCTTGAGAAGACAGTATCATGTAAGTGTCAAATCTCTCAATTAAAGTAGCAAACTAATGAACTTGCAAGCAAAAGATTTCTTTTGAGCAACAGACAAGGTTTGGTCTAAAATTCATCTATAATAGCATACAAAAGGACTGAAAGCTCCTGAGGAAATAGAAGAGCAACTACTTGAAATAAATATACTCAACATATGCTGTAATGTATATATAAAATATTATATGTACTAAAATAATAATGTACCATTGCTGATACATGAATAGACATGGATCAATAAATTAAAATGTTTAAAAAAGATCCACATATGTATTGGTACAAGAAGAGTCTTTTTCAAACACCTGGTATTAGGATCATTAGTTGGACATTTGGAAAAATGATTCATAATCAAGAATTTGAATAACACATAGATCTGCATACTGAAAAGCCCTACAAGCAATTATTTGCTATTAACAATGAATATTGTGAGTCCCAGAGCTAAGTTCCTAAGTTCCATTATCCATAATAGTATCAGAGCTTCCTGGAGAAGGCAGGTCAACCTACGACATCAAGTTAGTGTTCAGGGCTAATGGATTCATATCAGAGCACACGAGGATAAGCATAAATGTTTTTTTTTTTCCTGCCAAATTAGAGGACAATATCAGCAACAAAAGAAAATGATATAAAAAGTATTAACATTTTGGATGAAAAAAATCTGTAATACCGAAAAAGAAAGGAAGAATAATGAAACTCTCGCTGACTACAGAACAACAGCCAATAAATACAGAAGGGTTGATGCCATTAGGAAACTTCATTCTGCATCCCCTTCCCATTACTGCAACTAATTAAAGATCATCAATTGATGCTGAAACCGTAAAGTGAACTGGGGAACAGGATGTTCACATGATTTCCAAGTATCACCCCATAGATTACTCAGCAAAGAAAAAGGAAACATTTTTATCTTTACAATGGCGATATCTAGTGAACACTACCTTAATCAAGAACTAAACTTCTCAACACTAATCGTGGAACAGCTAACATATAACACCTGGTATGATACCAAAAAACACACATTATCAAATGCCGAAAAGGTTCTACCTGAGTAACAGTGAGATAGGAAACCCAACACACTGAACATTTCGTAAGAGAATCAGCCCAAACTCTAAAAAAGTCAATGTCATTAAAAAAGAGCTAACTCTAGACCATTAACTGAAATTAAACGAGACTGAAACCTAAACTACATGCTGCATGAAACAAGCAAGCAGTTACATTTCTGGATACATTTTAACACGTTAAGAAATTTTGAATATGAATTCTATCAGATGATGTTATGTTATCAACAATTTTCTTAGAATTGATAATGGCACTATGATTTTATGGGAAGGTACCCTTATTTTCAGAATAAATACAATGAAGTTTTCAGAATGAAGAAGGAATTGTTGTAAGTTTAGACGTTTTATTTTACTTCTCATATTTGGAGGAAGAATATTAAGATTTAATGATCACATAGTAAGAATGCAAATCTTCAGAAGTTTTGAACACTGCAAAATCTTTAACACAAAGCAGGATAAAGTTTTAAGTTCTTACTGAAAAACTTTCTCATCAGTATTTAAAAGCAAATAGGCAAATGAACCAACAAATTACCGCTTACACAACTCCAGAATTATTAGATAATTTCCCAAAAATAGCAAAAACTTAAATTAATGTCTGAATAATAACTATTAATCATCTTTTACATATTTTCTGAAAAATAACTTTCTGGGAAAATTATTATCCCCAGTCAGAAGTGTGAGCTGCTTACAGTTTTCTATCATCAGTTTCTCATCCTTTACAATTAGAAAAAACACTTATCAAGGGACAACTTGATACCCTAACTCTGGAGCTATTCTGTATTTCCTTGGAACTGGTGCAGGCCTGTGACCTTGGGTAAGCCATTTGTGCCCTCATACTTACTGGGCAGATCTACCGAGCTATGCCAATTCTTAATGACTGTACTATTTATCTCAAATACTAGCAAAAAATTAAGTTCACTGGTTCATTAAGTCTATAAGGTTAGCAGATCTTTAATTTACATTTAAACTACCAAATAATTTGACTGTTTTAACTAAGAATCAAATAAATATTATTATAATTTCTATCTTAAAAGCTACTAAGAATTGCAAGCAATTTTTAGCATGTGATAATTTTCCTCAGGTGATGCTCACAGGGTACTGTTAAGTCTATCCAAACCACATGCTCTGTGACATGGTCTAGATGTCCAATCTGAGGACAGCTAGGTGTGTATATTTCTATTACAGCCTGTCATCTATATTGGCAAGGTCAATAAACTTTGATTTTGTGTTTAGTCCTTAAATTAAAACTCACTATCTATCACTAACACAGACATTAATAATTTTAACAATGTTATAATACTTCGAAAGATCATAGATATCTGCTTAAGTACAGAAAGGATAATGTAAGTATATTATAACATGTGTTATAAAGTTTCCTGTATCTTCCTGATTCCTCACTGCCTTCTGGGTAGCAAGCATCTATACCCAATAGTTCTTAGTGTTTCAGTGCTTCTCATTCAACAGTCTCTTCCAGCTAATATAATTACTTTTTACTTTGCAAATCCCAGGGATATGCCAACGGTTTTTGTCATATATTCTCCCCCTCACTCCCTCTACTTTAACAGCCCTGACCTTCACTGTTGTTCAAAATGCACAGGTGGATTCCTGCTTCAGTATCTTCATTACGGATGTTGCTCTATCTGGGACAAAGTAAGTACTGACCAGGTACTTACTGAATGGATGAGGATTTGGCATTTGTGGCACAGGTATGTGAATGAATGAAACTTCCTTTATAAATGAAAGGAGTCAAACAACCAGTAGAACGACAAAGTTGAAACAAAAAAAGATTTAATGATAAAAGTTTTTGTTGTTGTTGTTGTTGTTGTTGTACTGCCTTGTGGTTTTGAGAATGTGGGAATGTTAGACACATTTTCTCAGGCCAATTAAGAAAAGATATAATTTAAATTTTGAGGAGATTTTAAATTTAAACCAAGAAAAGACATGAATTAGAAGTTTTCTATAAAGTAAGGAAAGTCATTAACATATGCTTATTATACTACTTTTTTCCCTGTAAATTTTATGGGCCTGACAAATCTTATTAGACACCCCTGTATTTACAATAGTTTTTAAAAAACATTTATTTACTTTTATTGTAAAGGCAGATTTAAAGACAGATGGAGAGACAGAGAGAAAGATCTTCCATCTGCTGATTCACTCCAAAAGCGGCTGCAACAGTTGGAGCTGAGCCAATAGAAAGCCAGGAGCCAGGAACTTCTTCCTGGTTCCACACGCTGGTGCAGGGTCCAGAGCCTTTGCCATGCCCTATTGCTTTCCCAGACCACAAGCAGGGAGCTGGATGTAAAGCGGAGCAGCCAGAACTTGAACCAGTACCCATATGGGATCCAGGCGCATGCAAGGCAACTGAGCCATTGCACCAGACCTTATAAATAGATTTAATATTAGTTTTTAGAATGTTTCACTTTCAACTGTTAAATCTTGGCTTCAAATTGAAGATTAAAAAAACTAAAATGACTTTGTGTATCAATGTTATTATCACTATTAAAAGGGGAAAGGGAAAACAGAAGGAGCCTTACCCACCCACGAACCTGCTGATTTTGACTTGACCAGAACAAAAGAACCTGCTCATTTTCCACTTTTCTCAAGCTATTTAATGACCATGATACAAAAGACTTGATTTCTTTCAAAAGACATTAATATGAAGTAAACTGGGATGCTTTATTTCTCAGAATATTCAAACACCTTGGGAGGCAGAGTTAAAAATACCTGTAGCTATTATATGAATTGTTCGCCTGTAAAACACACATCACAAAATTCAGACCCCTAACTGTTTTATTTATTCATTAACATTTATTTATTTGAAAGGTAGAATTTAAAAAAGAGAAAGAGGGAGAGAAAGAGAGAAAGACTTCTTCCATTCCCCAAATGGCCACAGTGACCAGAACAGGGCTAGGAGCTTCTTCAGGGTTTCCCGCTTGGGTTCTGCAGCCCAAGGACTTGGGTTCAACCTCTGCTATTTTCCCAGGTAATAAGCAGGGTTCTGGATTTGAACTGGAGTACCTAAGACTTGAACAGCACTGAAGTAGGATAGCGGTGTGGAAGGGGGCAGGGTGGCCCCCAGATTCCTAGTTGTAAACTTTCATTTAGAGAACTCCTGAATAGACAGGATTGTTGCATGTTACATAGGCAACACAGAATTCTAAACCAGGCCATATAACTAGGTGCATTTCATGAGGATAACATATCTAATTGGACTACTCCTTTCTTTGTAGTCCTAAGAGTGATGCATGGTGTCTCCTGTTGAACTCACCACCATTGCATTTTAACCATTACCTGTTTGCCTCCTGGACTCCTAAAGTAGACCAAGAGGATTTGGCAGGCAACTCCTGTCCAGTTCTCTCAGGGTTGGCCAGTGTCCCTGTCACTGGGCAGACTCCCAGAGCATGATGAATTACATAGATTAATTCTTGAAATATTTTAAAAATTCTTTTTTTAAACCAAATAATAACTCTTACTAGATAGAGTATCTTTGGTAAAATACAGTATTTCCGGTTCTGTCCAAAAAGGATGGACACTATCAAAAAAACTTTTTGATTTTCACTACTTAAAGAAATTACAATTGAATGTTTTTTAGAGGGGAAAGTTGAGAAAAAGTGCAAACTGCCTTAAGTTACAACATTAGAACCATGTTCCACTTCTTACTTACTGAATCACTTATCATATAAAAACCTCTTAAAAATTTTTTTAGAAAAATGACCAGTCACTCCATTTAGTCATTTGTCAGTTTCCGTATTTCTCATCAACTGTGCTCTCAGACTTGCATGCAAGTTGCTGACTAAGAACAACACAAGGTGATTCTCTATATTTTCATTCACTTTCATTCAAGGAAAAAGCTTCCTGAAAACCTGCATTTAAAATTCTGGAAAATACAAATCAACATTATCTAGAGGTCTCTATCATTACCAGAAGGTCTGGTTCCTAAGGCTAATTTCCATTGCTGACACTTTCAATAACTGATAGATATTCATTTCCAGAAAACTGTACCAGTAAATTACATGATATCACGCAGCTTGTTCACTATCCAGACCAAACTGACTAAACCACAAAATGCAAAAGTATGCACTTGACTTCTCTAAGGGAAACCTTGGTGCTATTCCGAGCACAGGGTTAGCGCAATGTAACCTAACTGGGCAAGAGAAAATGAAAACTTAATTTAGGTAGCCCTTTCTTCTGAATTGTTAAGGTCCAACTTTGAATATCCTTGGCTTTCAGTAGAAAGAAGCTAAAATGCTCTTAAAAGAAGATACTTCTTACCACAGATATAACTGGAAAAGTTAATTTGAGAATAAGGATTTAAAAGGAAAAACCAATGATCACCTTTATAATAGAAAATACAGTATTTCCTTCCCATCCCAGTCTAGTGGTCTATACCAAGGGAGGAAGGGCTTTGTTATAATTAGCACCCACAAAATTTGTAAATAAAAATCATAACCACGTTAAAAATTCATCACTTTGCATAGACTAATAGAACAGAACAGCTGAAATAGACATGAGTGTAAAGTATATGGAAAATGTTCAATAGTTAAGTGGAATGTATGGATGGCTGATTTAAAGGAGTAAAACCTGACCACTGACTTTAAACTCAAATAAAAATATTTTATTATGTAATCAAAGGTATGTATTCATGATTTATAATATTGAAAAACTAAAAAGCCATTTGGTTTAAAATTACAGAATACTCATTTTCTTCAAAAGCATGTATTAAGCTTATTATCAGAAAAAATACGGAAAACAACTTTAAAATTTATATATCTGGAAATGCACCCTATAATCCTATCATTCATTATCTTAAAAGTCTACATGCTGTTGATTTCAGTTTGAGATGATTAACATAGTAAAATATATTCTATGGTTAACAGTAAACTATATGTTGTCTTCATCTCAAACCATAAAAACCAACAATGAAGTTATTTTATCAAAAATAACTCAGCGACTTTGTAAGCAGCCTTCTCGTCTTGCCTATTGTCATATCAACTCTTCCTTTACTCCTTACCTTTGAGTACCTTGCTTCCTGTCAGCTTCCTTTCTCCTGGAGACTAAGCAGCAAGTTACTCTCACCATGCTACATACGAGGTTCTTAGAAAGCACATGAAACCTACTTAAGGGCTGCATGGTAAAAATCACTTTTGTCATAGAAATATTTCAATCAGTGTAGCCAAAGCTGGGATTCTGAATTAACATATAAGTACCAGAGGAATGCAGACATTTACTGAACTGATTTCAACTAATGCTTTCTAAAAGTTAGTGGGAAATTAGATACACTTAATAAAAGAATTTAATGGCTGGAATAGCTCTGAATACAGTCATAAAGATTAAACTGTTAACTTCTGCATTGTGTCAAAGATACCTTGGCATTTATTAAAAGCTTTCACTTGTAGTAAACACTTTCTCACCCTTTATTTTAAAATGACAGGTCACTATGATAAAACAAACTGCTAAAAGTAGTTGCAAAATAAACATTGTGGATGTAAACTTAGGTGTTTCTAACCCCTTGCTTAAGCACTAAAGGAATCTCATCTATTGGCTTAAGAAAAATATGAAACCCTTACAGTATTTTTCAAATCAATCAATATCACTTAACTAATAACAACTTCAAAATCATGAATAGTACCATAATATCTCTAACAATTAAAAAAACAATAATCAGTTCATAAGACTGTCTAATTTGTCTGGAAAACTTTTGTAGAGATGGATTTTATAGATCTGTCTCATATGTTACCTGCTGGCAACATGTGATTTTAAAATTCTAAAATAATTAAAATATTTTGTTTAGTTCTTAGGTCACCATTGCCACATTTCAGCTATTTAACAGCCACACAAGCTTAGAGACTTCTGTAATGGGTAATGTGCATGTAGAGCTCGAGAAATGAGGTCTTGGTTTGAAAATAAACACTTGAGAATCACTACCATAAAGGTTTTATTTAAACTCATGAGATAACCAGTGAAAATATACAGGGAGTAAAAGAGTATCAAATCGCAATGGAACAATTTAATAAAACATGGTAGAAAAGAGGAAACATCAGCAAAGGAGAATGAAGAGGAGTGACTAATGAGATAAGAGGAAAGCCAGAAGTGTGATATCCCAGAAATCATGCAGTAAGAAGTGATGAAATGTGTCAAACGCTGCGGATAGGTCAAGTGAGATAAAGACAGCAAGCTGACCATTCAAATTAGGCATGTGAAAGTCTCTCGTGAGCTTGAAAAGAACAGATTAGAGATTTCAACACATTTGTAGAAGAGGAAAAGTGATTAGAGAAATCTGTAAAACAGTATTGGGGAGTGGAAAGAGGAGGAGTAGATAGATGGTAAATTCTGTGAACACAGAATCAACACAGCTGGTAGCAGGCAAAGCAAAATGAAATTCAAGTGGAGGTAATTGAAGATTCACCTGTAAAACACAAAGGCCAAACAAGGCTGCAAAGCCCAGGTTTTGGAGTCTTCTCAGCATTAAAACACAGGCAAGAAGAAACAAAGTGAGTGGGATTGTCTCTAAAAGTGATACTCCTATGGAACAAACTAATTTAGGAAGAGTGAAAACTTTAAGAGTGGGAACACTGCCCTGTATTCTTTTTTCCATTTTCACCATCAGCCTGACATCAGCCTGCCTGTTCACTCTAAATATAAGATGCAAATTAATTTTTCCTTGCCACCTATGCTAAATTCTCAACAGCTACAGTGTTTAGTGAACAAAACAATGAGATTGTACAGCTGTTCCCACAATAGAATAAAGGAACCATATTTGCACCCAATTCTTTACATTTAAAAACAGGAAGGAACATCAGACATGTAAGGAAAAATCATTGTCATCACATAAAAACACAGGATACCACTAACAGATTTTTTTTTAAAAAGAGAAAACGAAACATAGACGAAACATTATCAATTTACAGAATTGATTTTAAATGGAGATGGCAGAGAGTAATAGTACAATAGTGAATAGAGATTAAGAATAATAAGAGGACTGTAAGACAGATGAGTCCAAAAACGAGAGAAACAGTTTCCAACTGAAAGAGTATGTTGCTGGCACTGGAAAGGAGAGAGAAGACAGCACAGACACATCTTTCCAAAAACTCAAGTTCACTCACAGCAATAATTTGCAGGACATTATATCTGGCTAGGCTGATGTCAGGTGTCAGGAGCCAGGAACTTAATTTGGGTACCCCATGTGGATGCAGGGGCCCAAGCATTTTAGGCCATCTTCCACTACTTTCCCAGGCTCATTAGCAGAAAGCTGGATTGGAAGTGGAGCAGCTGAGACACTAACTGGTGCCAATATGGGATTCTGCCGTGGTAGACAGTGGCTTTATTCACCTTACCACTATGCTGCCCCCTAAATTACTTCACTTAAATTGTTTTTTGGCATTTTTCAAAAAAGTTTATAGTTCATAGCCATAATTTCCCTCTGAGACCGGATAGTGTTGGGAGACTCAGAGGAAGTTCCTGGTTCCTGGCTTTGGATTGGCTCAGCTCCAGTCATTGTTGCCACTTGGAGAGGATCTTTCTCTCCATCTCTCCTTCTCTGTAAATCTGCCTTTCCAATAGATATAAATGAATCTTTTTTAAAAAAAAGAAGCATCTCCCATATCTCACATTATTGATTCTCACAAGGATATTTGTCTGCAGGAAATGGATTAACTCAAAAGATTATCTTCTTCTGTGACAGTGAATTAGTTCCTTTTTATCTGTCTGCTACAAGACTGAAATCCTGGAATTTTCGAAGTTTGAAATCAGAACTCAATAGAATGCTCTTTTTCAATTAATAGTTCGGAGTTCATTAAGTAATACTAACGGAAAGTTCTGCCAACTCTGAAGGGATGAGAAAGTTCTTTGAAGTTCATTTTACCTTACTTAAAACGGAAACCCCCTTTTACCATCAGCTGTGTTTACTGAGAGTCATTCTAATTTCTAATTTTTGCCAAAATGTTTTCATCCTTTGAAATGCAAGAACAATCATGCTTCCAGTTAGATGTAATCTCTTTTCTATAATGAGTTAGGATATCATTGTATCTCTGGTGAAATTATAACCTAGTATAACTTTTGATAGCTCTATAAAAAAATTAAAAGTTTAAGAAAGACTGAAATCTTGGGGACTGTCATGTGGCACAAAAGGCTAGGTGGTGACCTGAAATGCCAGCATCTCGTTCAGGCACCATTGGTGTCCTGGTTGCTCCACTTTCAGTTCAGCTCCCTGTTACTGAACCTAGGAAAGCAGCTAAAGACTACTCAAGTGTTTGGAATCCTGCATGCATCCATGTGAGACACCTGAATGTAATTTCAGGCTCTTAATTTCTGCTTGTCCCACCCCTGGCAGATGTGGCCATTTAAGCAATCAGCCAGTGACTGGAAGATGGATGGATTGATATCTTTCTGTGTGTGTGTCTCTGTCCCTCCTTCCTGCTGTAATTCTGCCTTTCAAATAAGTAAATTTTATGAGTAAATAAATCTTTGATGAAAAAAAGGAAGAAAGAAATACCTAAAACTTGAACACCAACCAGCCAAACAACTAAAAACAAACAAAACAAAAAACCACCAAACAAAACAACTTGAAAGTTGACTCAAAACAGCTCCTACTTTAGAGCTGGTTAAAGGATTACAGCTATAAGCATATACTTGCTAAAGAAGTGCAAACTGATTGAAAAAAGACAGCTCTTCAAACATGATTCAAGGTGTAACAGCACAAGAGCTAACTTGACACACTGAAGTAATCTGAATGATTTTGTGATTTTATTTGATATGCTATTGTTCAAATGCAAACAAAGATGATACAAATATTGTACTGTTAAATGGAAGCACTGCTCCTAATTTCTTCCTGCCCCTCTCGGCAATTTCATCACTGAATAATTTATGCTTTAAAATCTAGCTCTTTAATAAAAACTTGAGATGGTTGGATAGTATCTTGACTCAGACAAAATATCCAAAATACTTTTTGTTTTGCATAGAATCTCTTGACTTAGACACTAAACATCACAGTTGCGATGGAACTAAGTTTAAAATGTTGCAAACAACTGATAAATAATTATATTTAATGGTGTTAGTCCTTCAGGAATTATGAAGTCCTTCCAGATACCTCAGTTTTAAGAACTATAGCTTTGTACTCCCACTGGAGAGCGTGGGCTGGGATGGGGGCAGACCAGACTAGGCAGGGCTACAACACCTGTGCGCCTCATGTGGACTAGATCAGGGAAAAGCCGGGCTGGGCTGATTATTCCTATTGGTGCAAACAAAACTAGAGTGGGTGAGGGTTGTTTGGGCTTAGCCACAGCATCAGCTGGCAGAAGCTGGCACTGGGGGCTAGTTCTGTCAAGTCAAACCACAGAACTATCTGGAGAGTGCATAATCTGGGAGTGGGAGAGGCCAGGGAAGGAAATAGTGGGCTCATCCCTCTTGGGTTACCACTTACATCGGAGGGCATAAAACTAGGACAGCGGTTGGGGTGGAATGGGGTGTGGGACAGACTGGATTACTGCTGCACATACTGGCAAACCAGGGTAGGGGGCGGGCCTGGTGGGGGTTATTGTGGGTCGCTCCAACTAGGCTGCAGCTCCCACTGGTTTATGCGAGGGCCAAGTATGTGCTGGGCAGAACCAGGCTGGACTGCAACACCCATTGGTTCCAATGAAAGTCGGGAGTGAAAACAGAACTAACCCAGCAATTGCAACCACCAGCTGATCAGGGCAATGGCCTGTGCTGGGCCCTGTACTTGCTAGCACATACAAGAATCTGGTGTGAGCACACCTCAGACAAAGTTTCTTTGGAGATCTCCCCAATCAAAATGCTGGACTCAGAACCCTAACCAGGATAAGAGAGAAGACAGAACAGGTCAACCAACCAGCTCAGCTATGATGGACTATGTCAATCAGTGGATTCTTCAAGGACCTCATAGTGCTTGGAGTGGCAAGATTGGCAGCGATTCATAACTGCTGAAATATCAAAACCACTTGAACAAGAACCTCAGAGCATGCCCTACATCTGGGACCTGGGGAGGGTGGGAAATTGGGTGGGCCTTCTCCCTTAATACCACTCTTTAAACATGAAGGAAACAATATGGAAAAAATACTAGTCTTACCCACTTTCCTGTAGCCCTTGAACCTTTTTAAATAATAAAAAATATTTTAAAAAAATTAAAAAAACCCAAACTATAGCTTTGGAGCTGGTGCCATGGCAAAATAAGTTAACCCTCTGCCTGTGGTGCTAGTATGCTATCTGGGCACTGTTACTTTTTCTAGAGAATAAAATGTACATTCCTCAGTATGGCAAGATTTGATCTCCAACTATCTTTGCAGACTCAATTTTCCCTAAACTTATTCATCTCACCTTTTCCAGCTAAACTAGGACTCAGTCACTCCCTAGACTTCTCAAACTCTTCTTGAAGCTTTGCTAAAGAAAACACAATTCTTCAATGATACTTGCTAAAATGAGGGAGAGAAGACTTTACTCAAAGTTATCGTACTAGATAAAGGGACCACTGCAACGGGCTTTGTTGGTGGAGAAAAATTGAACTGAACTCCTAATGCACTATGGGAAGAAGGTAGTAGATGGAATGAAGCATTAAGAATGACTTCCAATTTCCCCTGAACAACTGGGTAAATGAAAGTTTAGAATACTGGGATAAAGAAAACTTGCATATTATATGGTAAGAGAAGTGGAGGTGGGAGGATTGGTTTTGGGGGTAAGGAATCAAGATTTCTTTCTGGATATGCCAAATCCAAGCAATCTCCTAGCTATTCTATCCCTCTGCATTCCTGTGACACAGCGTTGTGTTTTTAGCAGTGACTACACTGTGACTTGATTTGTTGTATACTACTGTCTCCTCAACCAGACTGTAAACTCCTTGAAGGCAGAGACCAATATTTCCTATTACCATACCTAAAGAAAGGGCCTTCATGACACTAACCAGCACGTGAGTGAATCAGGTCTGGAGGAAGAATCTGTGGGGGAGTGAGTGGGCTCACCCATGTGGAACAGTACCTTCCATTGGCATGCGCAAAATATATAGCTGGGAATAGGCCTGGTTGGGGAGTAAAGGGGATGCCCCAGCTGGGTTGGGGTTCCCACTGGTGAGCGTGAGAGCTAGAATAGGGGCAGTGGTCTGGACTGGACATGGCTGCAGCCTCCCCTGGGTGTGGACTGGGTCTGGCGAGTGCCAGACTGGACTAGACTTTAGCACCCACTGGTACTCATGAGAGCCAGAATGGGTGTACAATAGGCTGGGCTAAGTCTCGGTTCCTGCTAAACCACATGAGAGTTGTGACTGGGCATGGACCTGATGTGACTGGGCTGTAGCACCCAACAGTAAGAACTGGATAGGGTATGGGTCAGTTGGGCAAGGACACTGTCTCCGCCACGACAAAAGGTAGAAAAAGCCAACCTGGGCCACTGATGTGTGCACTATCACTGGGAGGTAACCTGATAGAGGAGCTTGGGGAACTCCTTTGTTAGAATATAGTGCCTGAAGGAGAGCACAAGAACCAGGGCAAGGAACAACCCAAACTAGGCCAAATTGTAGTAGCTGCTGGCATACATGTGTGTCAGGTCTAAGAGTGGGCTAGTTCATAACACCCACTGGCAGATCTGAGAAACAGAACAGGGTACAGGAGTGGCCGTGTTGGGTTCCAAAACCAACCAGTTTACACTGGGTCTGGGTCTGGGTCTGGGGGCTGGCTAGGCTGAGCTAGGTAGGTTGTAGCACCTGCCAGCGAGAGTTAGAAATGGAGGCAGGCTGGACTGAGCCAGGCTGAAGCACCCACTGGTGGATGCCAAGGTGAGATGAGGTATGCCAGTCTGGGCCTTAAACAAAGTAATCACTTAAAATAATTTTAGAATGAATAAAAGCAGTGTTCTAGAAACTACGGGGAATACAAACCAATGACAAAAGAAATAGTTTACAACCTAGCAATCCCTATTTTCTAAAATGTATCTAAAATAACAGAAATGTAAATGAATATTCAACTCACTTCAGAATCTAGTCTTCCAGTGTGTAAACCCAATCATATTTAATATACACATAAAACTAGCTCCTGCATATTTCAAGTAGGTTTTCAATATTTTATTCTGAAAAATGTCTATTTTTTGTGTAATCCTATATGTCAGATTGCAGTTGATTTGTATAATCAAGAATACTTAGTTATTTAGCTACTTTTAAAAGTGATCTGAACACTGAGTAAAATCACACAGCTTACGAGACAAACTCACCAAATTCAGAGCATTCCTTTACCCGCAAGGAAGAAAAGACAGAAGCCAAAACAAACTGCTTATAATTCTGCATTCACTTAGAAGAGAGGTTAGCTCTAGGAACTAGTTCCTCAATGCTGGTGCAAGATACTTGCCACAAAACAAACAAAATGATCCTGGCTTCTTAATGGAAAAAAAAAGACTAATTTTGCGCATTTGCAATGGGTCACATGTTCTGCTTCTCTAAACAGTGATATACTTTCTGGGAAGGATATGCCTGAGAATGATTATAAATGTTATAAAAACGTTATGGCTAAATGGCAATACCTTGGAGAGACTGCCCACACAGATGTGCATGCATAATATAAATAACTCATTAATGACTGACACTGGTCATGGAAGCTAAAAAGAAACGGAGCCAATCCTGCACGTACTCGGGAAGCTGAGAGGACTTGCCTTTGTCGTGTCTAAGCTTTCGCCTTTTTCCCCTCTTCCCTTTTCAAAGGCCTTCCTATCCTTTCTGTTGTTCCTCTTTACAGAAAATGAAAAGGATTTATATCTGTCACCTATATCTTGTTAGCTGATTTATGATATAAGATGCTACTTCAATGGATTGTCATCAATATATTAACTATTTGCCTTCTAGGCCTTTAATTTCAAGATATAGCATGAAAGGTTTATTCCCAGGAGAATATTAGGCCTCAGCAGAAAGACGTTAAGGATAGAGAGAGGTTCCTCCCTGCCTCCTAGTCATTAAAAGGGCAGGGTATTAAAAATCAAGTATCTATTTGAGTGCAAAGAATGAAAAGGCCCAAGGGGTTAGCATAGGTGCACCCTCCAAGGTGAATCACCGAGACAATCACTGCACCAAATTCTGGCAAATGTGTAGAACACGAAAAAGGAACTATTTGTAAGGATTACGACTGTCAATCATTCGGTGATTTGAAATCAGAACTCAAAGCCTTTTTGAACCTAGCTTAGGCACCATTTATTATATTTACAATATGTTGTGGTCATATAGCACTTTAGGCATAACAAAATGTTTCTAGATAACTTATTTCACTTGGACTGTAACAACACATAATGAAATCATCATTTCCACTTCTCAAATGGAGATTCTTATGTTCACTGGGAGTAGGGCTAATAAACAGCATAATCAGGGATGAATGACGAGTTTCTGAATCCAAGTATATTTTTCATTGTAATACCTAACTTTTACCTTGGAAGATTAAAATAACTTGCATATGTAAAGTCCATACACTTTTAATGTATAAAAGGGAAACTCCCCAAATTTCTATGTAAATTATGTTGATCTTTTCAAGCACAAGTTTCGGCTTCTTTGTTAAAGATAATTGCTTTGTTATTTGCAGATGTCCCATCTTAAATTCAGTGATAGAAAAAATACTGTCAAAAAATAAAGCTAATGAACACAAAAGGCCAGCTTCCTATAATGAAACATTTCTCACCTAGATATTCCTCTTTGAGATCTTTTGGAAGATTCCATTCAAATTCATTTAAAGCAGCAACTAAAAATTTGCAATTGTATAGTTTGTAGATTTCTGTAACTAGCTTTTTTTGCATATTTTATTCATTTGCCAACTTTGAGGCAATGTGATATCACCACAAGTTGCATCCTATTTCTGCTGAAGTGCCTTTTACCTTGACTTTCTTTAAAATATTAAAAGGGGATTATTCATGAAATAGATTTCCTTTTTGCAGCTGAGAAACTGAAGGATTTTAAGTATTCTACATGTTTAAAACTTGAGTTTTGCTACCTTGAAGTATTCTCTATTCAGTGGGTCACAGATTCGGAGTACCCGCTGGTAAAGTCTTGACAACCAAATGTACTACCAAAGTCACTTCTGTGATATCAAAGTAATAAAAAGTTGTTACAATAAAAATCTGTCAGTCTTGAAAAGTGACCATTACACTGCTACGAGCTTTAATTCTGCAGAGAAGTAAATCATACTTGTTTTAAAAACCAGCACCTGAAAATTCAAGAGTAATGCAGAGGAAGAAAGGGCCTTACCGGAGTGAGGGAAACCAAAGTGCTGCAGGATGTCCCGAGCGCCTGTGGCCAGCACGGCTGCCTGTCTGTCCAGCAGCTCTGACTGTTTAAACGTGGACTGCTGCGAGGAGGCTGGGGCTGGTGAGGTAAATGATAGGTTTTTGTTGACCTGTAATAGAAAAGGCAAATCAGAAACTACAGTGTAATTTCCTGGGCTACTGATGCAAAAGCTGAATGAGAAATATTTGCTTGCCATAGAAGGCCAGAACAAGGGATAGGTCAAAAAGAGGGGTCACATTAGATCTTCTTGAAGTTAACAAAACACAACTTTTTTTTTTCAATCAAGGAAGGAATATAGTGGTGATGAGAGTATTAATGCTTGCTTCATGGAAATGGCAATTATTAACAGCATAAAACCTTATGTATAGACAGACAAAAAAAGTGAGTCTGATTGCTTTCAACTAAGAAAAAGTTAAAATGTTTCACACTCAAATTTCATATATTTTGATGAGCTAGCAGAGGCTAGGTTTTTTTCCCAGCGGCTGCAGAGAAAACACCTGTACTACTTTTGTTTATCTATGTTATGATGACATAGATAACACAGCTGTAACCTAACTCCCACATGAAATACTTTCTGCTGTAACAAGAACCTTAGAAGTACTTATAAATACAAGCAAAGTAATGACCAAGCAAAATTTCCATGAGTGAAACAATGTTTCATAAAGAAAAAATAATCTATGATTGAGTACATTGGTCTCACAGATATGAAAAGCATGCCAAATATAATATTTTAAAAACAGGTATTGCGGGAAAATAAGCAATGGTTCACCAAAATCGTCTGGAATGTATTCAGGGAAAAATTCAGTCTTTTCTCCATTAGTAAGAAATTATTATATTTTCATCACTTCAAATAATCATAACAAGTGAGATATATTTTCTAAAAACTGGAAGTCTGAATTTTTTATTCACTGCAAAAATACACTCTGAATTAACAATGATAAGTTACAATCATGGCATACACATATTTTAAGTGCAAAAATATTTTTTCTTTTTATATTTGCTTTAAAAAGCTACACAGTTTTCACTACACTAATAATTTAAAAATTTTCTGTAAATGTTCCATATAAAATGATACTGGTTAGTGTTATATGTTCTTTATCTAACTCATTATTTATAAGCTTCTTATTATAAAGTGATAGGAAATGATATATCTTAGATTAAATTAATAGTTCTGTTGGAGCAGAGTATTAGCAGGATCAGTAAAATTAAAAAAGTACCCATACTGTTATGACATCATTTTACACACACACAAAAATAATTTAAAAGTAGTTAGAAGGTGTCAAATACCATATCAGTGTTAACTATTACCCAACTTTGAAAATTCTATTAGGATCAATTATCAAGCATTAATCAAATTAGTGTAAATTGCGCTAATACTTAAAAATATCAATAAAATTACTCAATGTGGTCTTTTTGTTTTTACCTTTCACTAGAGATAACAAAAATAGTATCAGTGCCTTCATAAGAATGTACTGAAGAAAATAAACTAATATTACAAGGGGCTATTCACATGTTCCCCCATAAAGCACTATATAGCACTAACCAAGGAATTGGTCAAATATAATTTATTAGGAAAGGCAAAATATAAGGTGGTAT
Source organism: Ochotona curzoniae (assembly GCF_017591425.1). Lineage (NCBI taxonomy): Eukaryota > Metazoa > Chordata > Mammalia > Lagomorpha > Ochotonidae > Ochotona > Ochotona curzoniae. The sequence continues at coordinate 16,520,751 of NW_024467115.1, forward strand.
TTAAATATTAGTAATTAATATCATTAGAAGTAAAGGTGATTAGATGTACTTAATATAAGATGATGCTGCATTAATTTTTTTGAGTTCTGCCCTTTGAAATGAAAGTACCACCCACAAAAGGATGTCTTAACCATTTAATTTCAAATTCTTTTTGGAATCACTTATTTTATTTGCTGGTTTTACTTGTGTGTTGAAGATTTTCATCCTACTTTGAAAACTGAGGGCAAACAAACAGATGTTTGCTGGGGATACACAAATATCCCTGACCGCGTACTTGAATAGGGATGTCTTCACACACTCACAAAAAAAAAAAAAACCCAAAAACCCTTTAATCTATGATTACACGTTCTTCCAAAGCATTTTTATAATTTTGCTTCATTAAATATTCATTAGTCCATAAATGTTGAGTGGCAACCAGAGAAGATAACGTAATTTCTAAGGTTTAGGATAATTGTTCTGGATTGACATTATTAGTCATCTGACTAGAATCTGAAATATTTTCCAAGTTAGCTTATACACATTTACTACTTCATTTAGAGGAACAAAAATAATAAGAACCATTAAATAGAGTGAAGCAATATCTATTTTTGAAATCCATGCTGTGGAAAAGGATTGCTCAATGATTTTACAACAACAGAAAGGTTGGCTAAGACAGTCTCCTCTACACCAATCTACCCTTTTTCACAACACTTTAATGCTTGCTTCATGCAAAACCACAATCTGCCGAAGTCGTTTAGTATCTCCTCATTGGAGAAAATTAAAGGCATAACATTTTAATGCAATTCATAATAAAGAAAAGGAAAAGTCATCTAGAAGTTCTACCAAACTATAGAAACACTGTTTTGCCTACTCTTTGAGGATATAAACAACTTTCTACAAAATGCATAAATGCTGATTTCCTAGAAGAGGGTTAAATTTCATGTTAAAAACTCATTGCTTTGAACATAAAATTGAATGCAAAAAACTAAACAAATTAACATTCAGTTTTTCTGTAGTATTTAAAATGAAAAATCTCTCGGAAAGATAGAGCCATCATTTCCGTATATACTATTGAGCTGAATCATTTTAGCTGACTTTAGTTATACACTTCACCCAACCTGAACGACTTCACTGAACATAATATACCTCACTCAAAACGAAGTTTCAAGTATTGAAGAGAAATCAAACTGCTTTAAATCAGAGCCTCAATGATGCTAGTGCAGTCTGTAGAGCTTAAATTTTACAAACATCTCTCTCTGATCAGACTGTGGTTAACTCTTCTATTAAACCCACACAAAATGCAGACAGTACTTTAAGACAGTTCTGGTAACAAAAACAAAACACAAAACAAAGAAGAAAATAAAAAAACCAGCAATAGCCAATAAATGTCTTACTTCAAATAATTTAACAATTATAAAAATTAAAACCTCAGTATTAAGGAACAAGTTGACCCAAAGTGAGATTCAAAGTAGCTGAACTCATGTATATTGTATCTTCATAATATAATTTTTAAAAAGTAGCCTACATTTCCATGGGTTCTAGATCAGTAAATTTTAAGAAATGAGTAAGTATGAGCCTGGTGAAATGGCTCAATTGGTTAATCCTCTCTTGCAAAGTGCTGGGATTCCATATGGTGCCAGTTCATGTTCTGAATGTCCCCCACTTCCATCCAGCTCCATGCTTGTGGCCTGGAAAAGAAGTGCGGTGTGGCACCAAGTCTTGAGGACCCTGAATGCACCTAGGAGACCCACGAGAAGCTCCTGGCTCTTGGTTTCGATCAGCTCAGCTCCAGTTGTGGTAATTTAGGGAGTGAACTAGTGTATAGAAGGTCTTTCTCTCTGTCTTTCCTTCTCTCTGTAAACCTGCCTTTCCAATAATTAAAAAAAAAAAAGAGTGCATATGGTATCACAAACAGAAATGCAAACATAGCCCTCAGATATTTTCTTTCTGTGCTGGGACAGAAAAGAAATGAGGGAGAAAAACTTTTTTTTAATTGATTACATTGCATTATGTGACACAGTTTTATAGGCACTGGGATTCTCCCCACCCTTTCCCAAACCTTCCTCCCATGGTGGATTTCTCCACCTTGTTGCATTACCACAGTTCAAAATCAGTTAAGATTCCTTCATTGCAAGCTGTTAAAACTGCTAGACATACTAAGACAGAAGTAAGGTGAAAGAAAGTTTCAACCCTGAACAAGTTCATTACTGCATACTAAAACCAAAATTCAAATTTGAAGCAGTCTTTACAAAGCCTCATCTAGTAGTAATTTTAATTTTCGAGCCTCTGATATGTACCAACAGTGTGTGGTTCAGGTGACTGACAATATTCCTTCTAGGGAAGTTGAAAATTAAGATCTAGTTCTGGCTCACACCAATTATCCAGCAATAATGCCTTGTAAGGCACACTGACTCATCCTCACCCCTCATCTTCCCCTTGTTTCTCTGCAGAGGAAGTTTGGTCTTTAACCTCTTGAATTAGTCACTTCTAAACCTATGGAAGATGACTATGCCTTTTGCTACTATCCTCACCTCTTTTCTTTCAGCATCAGAGTTAAGAGCTGGCCCCTTCAAGACCAATCCCTCCACTGATCCCCTGGGAAAAAAACCCCTACAGTTCTTCCAAAGTCTACTTTCAAATTATTTTTCAAAATCAACAAAGGTAGATTTACAGAGAATGAGAGAGAACTAGATCTTGCCTCTCCTGGTTCACTCCTCAATTGTTGCAACGGCCAGAGCTGGGTGGGTCTGAAGCCAGGAGCTTGGAACTTCTTCCTATCTCCCATTTGAGTGCAGAGTTTCATCTGCAGCTTTTGTGGGCAAATGAGCAGGGAGCTGGATTGAAGCGGAGCAACCAGGACTCAAATCAGTGGCTATATAAGATAGTGGCACTTCAGGTAGAGGCTTAACTATGCCATGATGTCACTTACCCACTTTGTGATTTTCTTTTTAATCTAAATTAAAAATTAAAAATTTGATGAATTCTCTTCTCCATGTTTTCTACTTATTTTTAAAAATTTACTTGCTTAAAAGGTAAAGTGAGAAAGAGAGACAGCGAGAAAGAGAGAGAGAGAGAGATCTTCCATCTGCTGGTTCACTCTAGATAGCTGTAATAGCTGGGGTGGGCCAGGCTGAAGCCTGAAGCCAGAAATTCAGTCTAGGTCTCAAATGGGTGGCAGGACTGGAGCACTTGAGCCCTCAACTGTTGCTTCCCAGGTGCATTAGCAGGGAGCTGGACTGGAAATAGAGTAGCCAGGACTCAAAACAGACACTATGACATGGCATGTGGGCATTCTAAGCAGCAGATTAACCCGTGGTACCACAGCTAGTTTCAAACTTTCAAAACATTTTTTTCAGTGAATAAGACATTTCAAGTTAGATTGGGCTAAAATATGGATTAATACTTTAATTTTATAGCATTATTCTAATAAATGAAATTCAATAAACGTTAACTTTGCTACATTTACATTAATCTAGGTAAGAGACACCAGTAACCAACAAAAAAGATGGAAGTCAGTGGCTTCAAGAAGCTTACAGGGGACCACTGAGAGACAAGATGGAAGGAAGCCAAAGAGTGTGGTGCTTTTCCCTGGAATAATTCATAATCTAATGCTGGAAAAAGTTAAATCAAATGAAATATAATGTAAAGAATGAATCCAAATATATAACATGCCACGTACGAGTGTGTCTGTGACCATAACAAAACAGATTAATATCATTTGTGAAACATCACACAAAGCTTAGTGGAAACAGAACCTAAGCAATGCCACTTCTGAGATGCTTCAAACAATCCCAAACAAAGGAAAGAGCAAGGAAATCTGTAAATTATACATTCACATGTAGGCATGGTATGGCTACTGCAACTCAAGACTTCAAGGAGCAATTAATCAGATGAGAACTTTCATCCTTCCATCACAGAATCTCTGAGCATCTCAGAGTTTCTACTTTTTGTCTACTAGAAATGAAGGAAATCTCTGTTTAATGTCCATTCCTCTATTAGAACACAGGACTACACCACCTCTCAAAGACAGTTCTTGTTAATTTGAGATGTGGTGTGGAGCAAGAGAGAAAGATAAAGAAGGAAAGAGAGAAAAAGAGACAGTTATCTGCTGGTTCAATACCCCAAACGTCCTCAATGGCAGGTACTTTGTAGTCAGGAACTAAGAACTCAGTCCATGTCTCCCACATGGGTAGCAGAACTTAATTACTTGAGCCAGCACCACTCCTTCCCAGGGTGTGCAATAGCAGAGGTCTGTTATTAGAAATCAGAGATACTCTGATGTGGAACATGGCATCTTAACTGCTAGCCCAATTATACCTCCTTTTTACCTTTTAAGGACTTGATTCCAGAAACTACCAACTTTACCTGATTGCTTTGCTCATCACCACTGAATTATTTCAAATAGACTTTACTGTTTCCAACTATTAACTCCTTTCCACCTTCTCACTGGCAACATGTCTCTTCTTTCTTTCTTTCTTTTTTTTTTTTAATTGGAAAGTCAGATTTACAGAGAAGGTGAAACAAAGAGAAAGATCTTCCATCTGCTGGTTCATTCCTCAAGCAGCTGCAATGGCTGGAGCTGAGCCAATCTGAAGCCAGTAGCCAGGAGCTTCTTCCAGGTCTCCTACACGTGTGCAGGGTTCCAAGGCTTTGGGCTGTCCTCTACTGCTCTCCCAGGACACAAGGGAAATGCATAACTCAAGTCTCTGCATTGCCTGCACCTTCATAATCAGCATGGTAATATGGGCCTCCCACTTGCTCTTTCTTGGATGACTGTTAACCCTCCAGTAGATGGTCTCTCTTCATGTGGAACTCTGATTACCCTAAAATCCTTTCTTAAAGAAACAGCCTAATTCTTTGCCATGTTCACAAATCCCTGCAAGATGTCTGTGTGATCCACTCCTGATCACCTTGCCAATCTGAAATAAAACAGTTCCCCTGGCTCGCTCAATATATGATTTTAGCACTATGGTCCACTTCCTGTTGCTTGAGCAGGCCCACTTTATTCCTAGATTGAGATTTTTGAAGGACACGATGAGGCCTTCTATGAATTCACCTAGGAACCATCAACCCTCCTAGTGGTTCTCTGTCCCTTGTACTTGTTTTCTAGTTTGTCTCCTTCACATTGTAAATTACATGTAATATGATCTAATTTTTTCCTTTTCAACTGTTTTCTACACTACAATATAATTTTTCATTCATTGTTATATTCCTAGCATCCATAAAAACACTTGACAGGCTCTCAATAAATATTTGTTTAAAGGAATTTTAATAGGACAAAAAAGGGAATTTTCAACAATATATAAATGTAGCCAGGAATCAGAGAAATATTTATCATTCTGAACCCAACAGATAATAAACTAAATAAATATACCCTTCTTTGTAGGATTAAAGACTTCAACAGAGACAAATAATAGTCTTCAGTAAGTGATGTTGGGCATCTGGATAGCTACATGAAATAGAATAATACTGGATCTAACACAGTATTATATACAAAAATTCACTAAAAGTTACCACACACAAGCAAGAGGTAACATTATAAAAATAATAGAGAAACAGACAAATAAATCTTCCTGACACAGGGTTAAGCAATGGTTTCTTATACATGACCTGTAAATCATATGAGAAAAGAAAAGTAAACTTCATAAAACATCAAACATTGGGTCCACTGTTGTGGCATAGTGAACAAAGCTACATCCTGTATGTGTACTGGTTCATGTCCTGGTTGCTCCACTTTTAATCCAGCTCCCTGCTAATGGCCTGGGAAAAGCAGCAGAAGATCCGACAGTAGCTAAGAAACAGCCAATCATGGGGGAGACCTGGTTGAAGCTCCAGGTTTCAGGCTGGTTCAACTTCGGCCCTTGTAGCCACTTGGGGAGTGAATTAAAGGATAGAAGGCTACTCTTTCACTGTAACTCTATCAAATAAGTAAGTAGATATTGGGAAAAAAGGAGAAATATTTGGTTTTAAAGGAAACTAATAAGTGAAAAGAAAATAAATTTGGATTAAATATTTGCAAATTACCTGCTTGCTAAGACATCTATACCTAGAATATATAAGCCACTCTTAAAAGTGAACAACAAAACGGGCCCGGCATGATGGCTCAGCTGACTAATCCATTAGAGTGCCAATTTATGTCCAGTTGCTCCACTTCTCATCTAGCTCCCCACTTACGGCCTGAGAGGGCAGTGGAAGATGGCCCAAAGCCTGGGGACCCTCGCAGCCACATGAGAGACCTGCAAGAAGCTCCTGGCTCCTGGTTTTGGATCAGCTCAGTTCTGGCTGTTGTGGCCACTTGGGGAGTGGACCAGCAGATGGAAGATCTTTCTATCTCCTCTATAAATCAACCTTTCCAATAAAAAGAAATAAATCCTTCAAGGAAAAAAAGAAGTGAACAACAAAGAGTAAATAACTAAATAAAGTTGGCAAGGTACGGCGGTTAGTCCAGCAGTTAAGACGCAAGTAGCCCACACTGCAGCATCAGGGCTCAACCTGAGGGAGGGAGCAGGGGTGTTGGTGGTCCTAGTAATTACAAAATTGAAGAAGGGATAAAAAAATGTAATATATGCATACAATGGAATCTTACTCATCAATAAAAAAGCAGTAGTGATAAATGTTACACATGGAGAAGTCTTAGAAAAAAATGAGTGAATACAGCCAGGTAGTGAATACCCACTCTTCTGGGTGATTCATTTATGTGAAACATCCAGAATAGCAACATCCATATAGCAGAAAGAGTACTAGTGGGTGCCAACTGTTAGGGAGTAGCATGTATGTGCTAGAATCGGGAATGACTGCTGGAAGACCCAAGATTTCAACATGGAGTGTTAAAGAAGTTCTAACCTCAGATAATGGAGAAGGTTGTTCAACTCTGAACATAGTAAAGATCAGTGAGATTGTACACATTATTTTCCAAATACATAATGATTTTTTGTCAGTGAGTATTCTATTGCTCTTAACTACCAGGCACATACAGATGAATCAGGTGTTCCTTCACCCTCAGAGTTTCCCAAATAGAAGAATGTTCTCCATAAAGACTCGCTAGATGTATGTAGGACACTAGTTCTTGTACATTCGGACAGCATTCCAAAACAAAGGGGAAGAGTAAATGTAATTATTGAAAGAGTGGTGGGGGAGAGAAAGAGACAGGCATACACACACAGACAGTTAAAAATGCCAGCTGGAGAATATTTTTCCCTTCAGTTTAGAGATTTATTTATTTTTATTGCAAAGTCAGATATAAAGAGAGGACAATCTTCCATCTGATGATTCACTTCCCAAGTGACTGCAATGGCCAGGGCTGCGCCAATTCGAGGTCAGGAGCCAGGAATCTCCTGCTAGGTCTCCCATGCAGGTGCAGGGTCCCAAGGCTTTGGGCCATTCTCAACTGCTTTCCCAGGCCACAAGCAGGGAGCTAGATGGGAATTGGAGCAGCCAGGATTAGAACCGGCACCCATAAGGGATCCCGGTGCAATCAAGGCGAGGACTTTAGCCACTAGGACATGCCGCCAGGCTCTTCTTCAGTTTTGTAAACTGCACACTTAACAATATTTAGTAATCTTGGTACTACAATCACTGCTGTCTGGAACAAGTTTCCTTAACATCTGCAGCCCAGGTCAGAATGTGGCTTGTTTTCTTTTCCCCTGTCTACTTTCCACTTGCCTATATTCCATATCCTATTGACTTGTGATAATCAGGTGAAAAAGTAATAGGTTCTGACTGCTTATTGATGAGACAAGTCATCATGCATTTCCTAACATGTTTAAGATGTTCCATGAAGAAACAATAGTCTGCTGCCCAAGTACCTGCTGCTTGTTAGGAGGTACTTACTGAATCTCTCCCTATATGTATAGAAACAGCCCACCACAGCGACACTCTATGAAGCATTTTTTGAACACATTAACCATTCTAATCCTTTCGAGTTGTTTGACCTTTCTCTTCGTGACATAATTACACCTGCCAAATGATGGATGTTACTAATTAATTATTCAAATTTTGCAAGTGACAGAAGAGGGAAGGATGAGCCATGATGTCATTGTAACTCCTTATTTTCTGAACAGCCTAGATAAAAGTTGTACATAAAATTAGCCTTGTTTGGGCCTGGCATGATATCCAGTAGCTAAATCCTTGCCCTGCATGTGCCAGGATCCTGTATGGGATCCTGTCCCATATGGGACAAGCTGCTCCACTTCCCATACAGCTCACTGCTTGTGGCCTGGGAAAGCACTAGTGGATGGCCCACTGCCTTGGGACCCTGTACCTGTGATGGAACGCCTTTCTCTGTTTTTACTCTCTGTAGACTTGCCTTTCTAACAATAAATAAATAATTTTTAAAATAGCCTTATTTATCATTGCTGTGCTGTTTTCTTATGTTTTGGCATCAAAGGCAGAGAGACAGAAGATAGGAGACAGAATGAAACAGATTTTCCAACTATGGATTCATTTCCCAAATGCCCACAAAAACCAGGGATAGCAAAGGCAACCACATTAGCCAGAAGCAGAATTTGAAGTCAAGTCAGACTCAATCCCAGGAACTCTGATGTAGGATGTGGGTGTCCTTGGCGTTGTGCACATTGTTAAACTGCACTGCATGTGCTGGTGACGTCAAAAGCCAGGCCCAGGAGCCCAGATTATAAGAGGAGAAAATGCTGTGTTGAAAGCAGCTCTGGATACTTTCAATGAATCTGTTTAATGATCAAGGGGTACTTTATATAATTCATCTTTTACACTAACTTTTAGGACTTGGTAATCATTTAACTTTAATAAGCCTCAATCTCTTTCCTTCTAAAACTGAAATAATAGATATGTGTTTCAAAGAAATAATCCATAGTGGTGTGGGAAAGGAAATGTGAAGAATTTTTGTAAATGATGAAGAGAAAGGCACTGTCAGCATCATACACCTTTATATGCAGCTTGCATCCATTTCAACACTTACACAACTCACTCAGCACTCAGTGGATGTTAGTGGTTGTTGTCTCTTACATGTTAAACATTCTTATGAAATTTGCGGAGAAAGAAATGACCGTTCATTCCTTACTGAATCTATATTCCAACCACTTCGTATTCTTAAAGGTTAAAAAAATGTGAAGCCACTTGCTAAATCCTCAGTCTTATGAATTTTAGATTAAATACCAGAATAGCCTAATAAACAAACTGTCAAAGAAGGTGCAAATCAGATTAACTTTCATAAAAGTTGTAAGCTATGAATGATGCATTCTAATTCATTGATGAATCACAGTGAAACCCGTATTTTGGAAGTTATGTTCCTGGTAATAAAAGCTACTTACTTTTTCAGCACAGGATCGTATCACCTCCTAAAAGAAACACAGTACAATAAAGAAGTATTCAGAACTTCAATTAAATAAAATAGTCACTCTTTTTAATGCATTTACATAAATCTTCTTAACAACCAAAATCAATAATTGGGAACCTTCTTCATCTATCACACTACAAGTTGTCATTCTAAATAGTTCCCAATGAACTCAGAAGACTACAAATTACAGAAAGAATGTTATGTTTATGGTTATTTTTTTTGTTTTTTTATTTTTTGTTTATTTTTTTATTTTTATTTTTGTTTAGTTTTTTTATTTTGTTTATTTTTGTTTTATATTTTTTTATTCTTTTATGTTTATGAATACAACTGGACAAATCCAAAGTCACTCAAAATATTCTTGAGGTTCCACAGACATCTGCCTCAAAACAAACAAACAAAAATATTTACCTCCTCAACAAACTTAGCACCAGTGGTAACACTCTGTATTAAAATGGTAACAGGTCTAGAAGATATACCCAGAAACAGCATTATTATCTAAACTGCTATGGATGGTTTACTTAGATATACCACGATATACAGTCCCTTGTAAACTGAGGAATATCCACTTATAGAAAAGAATTTGAGGTCAACCAAAATACAATTTCAGAAAAACAAAAAGGAATTTTGATAAAATGTAGAAATCTAGTCAATTTAAACCTAAAAGCTAGCAAAACACAATGAATGGTGGTGCCACAGGAATAAGAATGCCATATTGATCTTATTCAGGCAAATACATTGCAGATTAATACCTGAAAAAAAAATTTAATGAATTCTTATAACAAAATGAGAATAACTTAAAAAGTGCAGCAAACTGAAACACCTTTGATTTTCCAAAGTCAGCCTAGGTCTAGTTCCATCCCTAAAAAATTCTCTAGATAATTTTTCAAAAGCACTTGTTAAGAGTTAAGTCAAATAATGATACAGAGGCATCTTCCTTTTATTAAAAAAAAAAAAACTTTGTTTACTTCCCTATTGCTTTTGATTTCACTTCCTAAATAATATTTTTGTGACTTTTATTTTTCCTTTACATTTCCTTTCTTTATTTCTTATATGCTTTTAAAATCATTTTAGAAAAAAAAAAGTTACGACTTAGGTGATTCTAGGATGTTAAGTTTTATGGTAAGAAACTTATTGTAAGAAACTTATTTTTAAAGTATCTACACATGAATTGTTCTTAAGTCTGTAGATAATCTGGCATGCAACATTTTAGAAAAATAATACATTTCATCTAGTGAAGAAAATATTTTTCCCCATGCATTTTAAAAATTAGACATATAAATCTTGACTTCCTTTTAAAATCTGGAATACCCTACTGATTATACAATCATATCAGAAATGCTAAAAAATAAAAAAATTGCAACATATAAATAAGTTTATTCACTTATACTTACATATTCTCAAATTTAACTGAGAAACAGAAAGCATTTTCTCTGTAATCCAACTAAACTTACACATAAATATGGAGTGTCATCTATAGCCTGATGTACTTTAAAGCCTGTAACTTTCTAAAGAAAGGAGAGGACAAGGAAAGCAAGCATAAGTGGAAGTAAAGCTGTCTCAATACAGTTCTGTGTACGCTCAATTTAAAACCAGTCAAGGTTTAGATGAGTGGCAGAGCGAAAGGACAGCACTGATTGATATTCCTCAGGCACTGTGCCAGAGGCTGAAAACATAAAAATGAACAGAACTGCACGGTCTCAGCTCTAGGGGGGCTTGAGACTACTTTGTATTAAAGGTCCGCTTTGGTCACAGAGGACAGCTTCTTTATATATTTTACCACTCACCTTCAGGAAAGATTTTCTAAGCAAAATATATCAACAAATGCCACGATAGTTTTCATAAGCATCCTCATCATTTTCATCATCTACTAATACCCAATTCCTGTGGCACCTAGTGAGACAGAACCTCCAAAATCTACTTATAGAAGTAGTGGTACTAATGTTTTTGTAAGCCCAAGATTCTTTGATCAATGTCTGTGTGGATGTATCACTATTTTTCTTATGTTGAGTGTTCTGCATGTTAAGAATGCAGTTGGCATTGCTGCATGTATGTGTATGTGCATACTAGTGTTTGTTGTATAGATAAACACACACACAGATTTTTAAACAGATATATTTTAAATTCTATTCTGACAGTCTATCACTGTATTTTGGAGGAGGATTTTTCAATGCTTTTAAGATTAGCAAAACTTTTGTGCATTTACATAATAGAAAAATTAAATTCTATTTCTTTGGTTTTTAAAAATGTTTCCTTCATATTTAGATACCTGGTAAATGAAGATCTGATTTGAAGTAAGACCCAGGGTGACTCGATTGTATTTTTTCAGTACTCTTGGTTAACAGGTTTTCAACACCATGCAAGAAGTAACACTTCCTATTCCCACAATTTATCAATCTTTATCAATGTGCTTCACACTATTTCTGTTATTTCAGGTTTATAAGATGTTTCAAGACAAATAGTTACATTATCACCCTGGTTTCCCATCTGGCTCTTGTGCAGAATTCCAAATTTATCATCTCTATATTAATAGCTATCACCAGCAAACTGGTGGTGTTTTTTTTAATGTAACTATTTTACTAATACTTCCAGGACATTGGTGTCTTTTCACTAACTAAGTTGATAATAGATACTTTGATTTTATAATTCTTCTGTACTCAATCTTTAACTACCATCTATTTTTGTAAGCTGGGCTTCTTCTTTCAATCATATACACAATCTATTATACTTATCTTTTTCTTCTAACCAGTAACAACTACACTTATCAAAAGAATCCTGGATCCGAGACCCTGCTAAATAATTTATGTTTAGGATCTAACTGAATCTTATAGCACGCTATATAAGACATCTGTTGTGTTCACTTCCCTCCCTTCTGATGTACATATTCTTCTAATGACTTTTCTGCCTTAAAGGAGATTTTTAGGTTCCCTAAGAAGCAACACATTTTTACTGTTAGAGTTTAGGCTGTGCTGTAGGTTACCTACTAGAAGCTTCCAAACCTATTTCTGGTGGATTCAGGAATTTCTCTTACGTGGCTATGCGGAACTGAAACAGAACCTTCCTCTTCTGTCTAGATTTTTTTTTTTTTCTGTGAGAAGCAAGTGCTCTGAGACATTCTATACTGCTGACTATTTTCTCTAAACTATCGATTCGGGCAACGCCATTTTCTTCTGCTTCTTTCTTTTCTTTAATGAGTTCTAACCTCATTCACTACTTTACACATAACACTCCACCAAAGTATTTGGCACTAGCAGAGGCTGGTACTGCTGCTTTCATACTTAGAAAAATTGTTTTTAAAAAGAACAAAGGAGATTATGCATACATTAGTTCAACCTGTAAAACCCATAAAATTCTGTATCTGTGTTTTGAACAGTAAATGTCCTAGTCCATAAAACAAGGGTAATAAACACTGCCATGCCTTTCTTACAAGGCTACTGTATTAAAACAGGCAACATGAGCACTATGTAAGTGGAATGCATTATTCAAAAACTATTTATAGTTGTTTATATGTTTGTCATCAGCTACCAGATATGCTGCGAATTGCCATCAAGGGTCAAACAAATTTTTTTTTTTGTCCTTCTGAGTCTTAAATGTAGTAGATAATAAATATTCGACGTAACTAAGTTTTCTTTGTTGAAATTGCTGGAACTCAAACTGCAAGGCCAAACCATACCTGGTCAGTGCAACAAAAGTATTCCACAAGTAGACAAGGCTTGGGTGTTTTTCTTTTTCTTTTCTTTTTCATTTTTTTTTTTTAACCACAAGCAGATAGACAGCAATCATTTTAGGGATCTATGTTGGCTGAAAGGATCAATGCAGGATTCCAGGTAGAGAGCAGGCAATCAAGGAGACAAGGCAAGGGTTGGAAAAGGTAGCCCAATAAGGGAAAGTGCTGGAATACAGAAAACTGAAGGGCTAACCTAACCTCACCAAAATGAACAAAGGAAGAGCCACAAACAAAAACAAGCAACAGTGTCGTTGTAATGGAGTTTAGAAATTCAGTTTTTCTCTGTATTACCCACCTAACCAGACTGCTGTTTAATGAAAATTAGTTATGCAAATTGGGGAATATAACGAAGACACTGTTAGAGCTTACAGGTTTGATGAGGACAGGAAGCACATATTTGTTAAGCTCTGATTAAATGCTGAGGACTCTGAACCAGACAAGTTCTCAAAAGGTGGTTGTCTGAGCATTAGTGGCAGCCGTGCCGCTGCAGACTTGTCAACAATGAAACACTGTGGTCCTACCAGACCTGCTGAATCACAGGCCCTGCAGCTGAAGCAAGTCAGCCCATGAGAATCACGTACTCTAAAGCCTGAGAACTACTGAAGAAAGCATAAGACTGCAGACAAGCTTTGTACGGCACTTTGTAGACCAGGCTGAAGCAAAAAGCACCTGTTTGGAGAACCCTGTCTTCCCAAAGTGGTCCCACCACATGGCAATGAGAATTTATCAGGTAAGGGTCAAATTCATGGTCATCCACCTCCAAAGCATCCTGGTGTATGAGGTGCTGAGGGTACAGATTTCACAGAATTCATGATTGCAAACAAGCACCAAACAGGAACTACAAAAGTACAAGAAAGTGTATTCCTAAGGAATGAACTTATTCCATTTAATTAATATTTTTAGGTATGGCAAAGTAGGCTAGAAATGGTTTTTTAAATTCAACTGCAAAAAACAAACATACTGTGACAGTTTCGAGTCTCTGTTTCACGAGCTGCATCTTAGATGAAGCATTTTCGGTGTGCACAAACTCATCAATCTGAAAAGAGCTTTGAGGGGGCAGCTTTGGGCAGGTGCACAGAGCATCCTGACTTTGGTATATTCCAGGTAGTGGCGATGTTCCATTACAGTGTTTGAGCATTTCCGTTTCCTGCTGGGCTACTAAAAAAAACCAAACAAACAAATCCAGATCCATTATTAGTTAAAATCATCAGAGCAAAAGAATAATCAAGCAGTTAAGCCACGAAATTGGAACACTCAATAAGAAATCAGAAATTGGAAATTACATTTTAAACATAGGTAATAATAAGTTACTATTATCATGACTGGTAAAAATGTGAGTTTATTAAGTACTCTATAAAAAAGAAAATACAAAAAATTTGTATCAGGAAGTACTGTGATTGAATATTCAAGACCACGTAACTTGAAACAGGTGCATAAGAACCAACATATGTATAAAGAAAGCATAATATGACTCAAAGACTTAGTAGAATGAAAACGCTAATACAAAAATAAAAGTCATTCACAAACTCATATCCTTAAAACAACTTTTTTCGTATGTATACACTCTTCCAAAATTTTATACTTGTACATAATGTAAGACATGATAATATAAATACAATTTAAATACATTTTTATGCTTCTATTACAAGTCAGTTTTGAATGTTTCATAGTATTTCATTTAATGATGCATCATAATTTTTATGCTTTCTTCTACAACTGAATAACTACAACATTTGCTGTTTCTTCTATTATAAATCATACATGGATAAAAATGTTCATAGATGGCTTTGTTTCTGCACATAATTCTTATTTTGGATTTAACTTCTTACAGTGAGACAAGCAGTCCAAAAGGTGAATGTTTTTGAGGTTGACAGATGATGACGCGAATGACAACAACTGTGAGAATAGCATCCACATTGTCCCTTTTAGATTTTAGGTTGATTTAAAAAGCAAGCATATTTAAAAAATTTAATGGAGACTAGAATTAAAGAAAATTTCACAAAACTAGCTGAATTTTCACATCCATGAAGACAAGGGGATTTGAGGTTTGATAAAATTACTGGAACCAAATACAGTTTGTTATTGGAATAAACAAATGAATCAAGCAAACAGAGAGCTCAGTATGTACAGACAACATGTAAAAGAAACTCAGTGAGGAAGGAATATTTTTTTCCCAACAAATGGTGCTGGAACAGTTGGATACTTGCAAGGGAAGAAATGAACTTTGATACATGCTTCATACTGTGTATACAAAGTAAACCCAAATAAATCATGGACCTAATTATAAAACCTAAAGCTACAAAATTTATAAAAGGGAATATAGAAGAACACTTTTATGAGCTTGGATTAGGCAAAGAGTTCTTACATACAACACTAAAATCCATAAAATAATAAACTGATCATTTGGATTTCATCAGTTTCGAACTTCTGTTATTCAAACTGTCAAGGCAATGAGGGGACAAGCCAAGGACTGGGGGAAATTATCTGCAAATTATATGCCTGGTAGAGAACTTGTACCCAGCGAACATGAACCCTCTAAACTCTGTTATCAGAAAACAAGTAAGCCAATTTTAAACACACACAGAACATATGAACCGGAACCTCTGTTTCTGAATGGAGGTATCTGAATGGCAAATAAATACATGAAAAGGTGCTCGATACCATTAGTCATTAGGGAAAAGGAAAGTAAAACTTCAATTAAATAGAACTGTTTAACTCTTGGAATGGCTGGAATGAAAAAGACTGGCTATTTCCAACTGGGGAAGGATATGGGGATGCTGAAACATTTACACACATTTTGCATGTGTGTGCGAGTGGTACAACCACTTCAGTAAATAGTTGGCAGCTTCCCAATAAGTTAAAACACACACCTGCAAGAAGATCCAGCTCCTCTACTCAGGAAACTGACCACTAGAAAGGGAAGTATATGTCCTTAGAAAGCCTTGTACATGAATGTCTGCAGCAGCTTTGTCCGCAACATTTGAAAACTGGGTCCAATTCAAACACCCATCAACAGATGAATGGATAAACAAACTGTGATATAAGGAAGAACATTCAGCAAAAGAAACACTGACAAATGATAAAACACGGATAAACTTCCCAAGTATTATGAAAGCAAGAAGCCAAAAGACAGTACATTAGTTCTGCTGCTTTATGTATACACTATTTTGAAAAATACAAACTAAGTCATACTGGTTATACAGAGTGAGGGAAGGTAAGGAGGGCTAGCAAAATGGAGAACTTTTGGTTATGATAGATACGTTCTCTTCTTGATTGAGATAATGGTCTCACACACATACAGAAGTCTAGGGTGTGCACTTTAACTATGTGCATCATATTGTATGTCAATTACGTCTTAATAAGGATATTTTTCAAAATGCAAATGCTAAAATGGTGATAAAAGGAATAATTAATCCTTTTTTCTCATTTTTTTCTTTTTTTTTTTTAAAGATTTATTTTTATTATTTTTTCATTGGAAAGGCAGATATACGGAGAGGAGAGACAGAGAGGAAGATCTTCCGTCCGATGATTCACTCCCCAGGTGAGCGCAACGGCCGGTGCTATGCCGATCCGAAGCCAGGAGCCTCTTCGGGGTCTCCCACAGGGGTGCAGGGTCCCAAAGCCCTGGGCCATCCTCGACTGCTTTCCCAGGCCACAGGCAGGGAGCTGGAAAGGAAGCGGGGCTGCTGGGATTAGAACCGGCGCCCATATGGGATCCCGGGCGTGCAAGGTGAGGACCTTAACCACTGCGCCACCGCGCCGGGCCCAAGGAATAATTAATCTTAATATGCAGAGTCCCCACAAAACCCACTAAAAAGAATAATACAAATTAAAACTAGGCAAAAAACTATTACAGAAAATTCACAAAAGGACTAGATTAAGCCATTAAAATTATTTAACCTCACTGAAAGTTAATGAAGAAATTAGTCATGAAAAAATGCATAATAGAAAGTGTTTTTTTTCCTATATGACTGAATTCAGTCATATAGGAAAACATTTATGGAAAAATGAGATTTAAACACACATTATTTTGGTACATATGTTGAAATGTATGTCTATTTTTTTTATCACTACAGATATTTTCTGCAAACTCTATGAAGACCCTGCATATCACAATGGAAAGCTGCCCATGTTATATTATTAGCCAGAAGAAAGAACAGCTTAAAAATCCACAGAGTGAGTATATTAAAGCATAAACCCATTTTGGTTGTTGTTGTTACAAATTTTGATTTCAATAACCATCATTTTGAATTGACACATGTTAAATTTTAGGACTATGATTTTGCTATTCACACAGTACTGCACTCAGGCACTCGTGAGAAAGATTAGCTTAGCAACAGCTGGTGCATGCTTCTGGACGGCCCTGATGGTGCTGAGAGCCAGGCGACGCTATCGAGAAGAGAATCTGCCTGCACCTGCTCTTCCAGGACCGCGCACCCCTCAGGGCTAAGCTCTGCATGCTTACAGAAGTGCAGCCATTTCTCCAAAGGTTTTTTGTGTGTGTGTGTTGGGGGCGGGGGTGTTGACTATAATTTTTTCAATATATCATTTGGATCTTTATTATAAAGGACAATTGGAAAATTGATTTTCTCTTCAAAATTCAAACTCTTCTTACAGAATAAAGGAAACTTTATTTTTTTTCAAAGATGTGTGTGTGTGTGTGTGTGTGTGTGTGTGAGTGTTACAGTGTGTGGGGGGGGAGAAGGGAGCAGCAGCAGGTACAGGGGTTGAGCTGAATTTTACTACTGTTCCTTTTCTTCTTTGGGTTAAACTGGATTTTGTAAATATGAGATGCAAACCACATATATATTTTTTAATTTCTTAGGAAATAATTTTCTTTAAGTTGGTAAGAAATAGTAAAAGGCTAAATATTTGTTTATGCTTGCAGGTACTAGAAGGTCTTCTGGAAAAGACTGAAGTTTCCTCAATGGATATAGATAGAAAAAATGAACTTCAAATGATTATATCTTCTAAAGGGTTAGATTTCAAGGAGTCAAATTAACAGCTTGCTTTAACTTTAAACTTCCGGTTCTCTGAAAACAACTTTCAAAAAATCTACTGAAATTTACAAAGATCTAATTTCCAGAAACAGAAGCTACTTACAAGTCCTGTGTGCTCCCTCCTCCCTAGTCTTACACAGCAAATGCATACATCTGTTTGCACAAGCCTATTCAATTTCATGGTAAAGCAGGTTCTAACAGGTGACCTCTGCTATGCCTTCAAATTTCACACTCCAATCGGTGCAGATGTTTCTCAAAGACTTTTACACAGGCCATGGTCAAGTACAAGATTGCAATTGAGTAACTATTTCTTCGCCATTTTTTCTCCTTTGTGCTAATGTGCTTAAAACTGAGTTCTGACTTAACCTGTGTCCAATTCCACCACTCATGTCCATCCCTTCACCATTTTTTGAGAGGCTATGTGTCATGTGATAGAACAGGCTCAGAGACAGCGGCTCCTTCATGTTTCAGCCTTACGGAGGGGAAGGAGAAACTGCAGGTGCTAAGTTTGACAGTGCAGGAGCAGACTAGGAGACAAGAGCCGAGGCGACCGCCTCACAGGACCAAAGCCATGCTGTAGCCATCCAAACGCTTCTAAATGTGCTTCCAGGGACTACTATTTGGAATCTAAATTATACACAATTAAAACAGTTCTAAAATGTCATATTTTTTTACAACTGACAATCCTTTGATTTATACAGTAAGTTCAGTGCTTCTGTGTATATTCTGACCTTAAACAATTATAAAAAAGATGCGGTTTTCTTGGGAGATTTTTATCTTTATAGGAGGAAGAAAGGAGGAAATAAGATATTTTCATACACTGCCTCTTGCATTTAAATCCATGTTTACTTGTATTAATGACTTTACAGAAACGTAAAAAGTTATAAGCTTCTTAACACTTAACTCCTTTTTTCAATATCTGTTATTACACATAACCCTGTTATTACAGAATCATTTTACTGGATATCTAATTCTACTACTTTTAAATTACTAAATTTCTATTTTTAACGTGATTTCTCTAAGGTGGGTAGCTCTATTTTTCTAGTTTTTAAACATTTAACAGTTGCCCCAGATCCTCCTCTTTGTCCCTTTAACACTTGTCATGTGTAGCAATGTGCAAGGGTTCATCCTC
Source organism: Ochotona curzoniae (assembly GCF_017591425.1). Classification (NCBI taxonomy): domain Eukaryota; kingdom Metazoa; phylum Chordata; class Mammalia; order Lagomorpha; family Ochotonidae; genus Ochotona; species Ochotona curzoniae. The sequence goes on from NW_024467115.1 coordinate 16,539,899, forward strand.
TACTGCTTTCCCAGGCCACAAGCATGGAGCTGGAAGGGAAGTGGAGCAGCCAGGACATGAACCAGAAGCCCAAATGGGATCCCAGATTGTGCAAGGTGAAGATTTTGCCACTGCGCCATTGTGCAGGCGCCCCACTGTTGGCTATTTCTACACTTGATCTTAGCCAAAAGGCCAGGAAGTGATCTGTTGTCTCTTTCTTATAACCAGTGATCTGCTGTCTACTTCTTATAATCTTCCTCCTTGCTTGGTTTTCTTTAAAAAGCACCAACATCAGTATTCCAAAAACAACCAAACAACCAAAGATAGCCTGGATGAGAAATTCAAGACTCTGGCTTATGTTCAAAGTCACCAAGTTGACTAAGTGGTTTCCATATGTTCAGCTCCTTGACTGACATAAACCTTAAATTCAAGTCCCTGTTATGCGAAGAACAGTAAAACATACTTTAGGACATGGCTAAGTGATAGATTGCATTCTCATTCTTTTTTTATATTTATTTATTATTTACCAAAATACAGTTTTGTGGGAATGGGGCGCCTCATTCTTAAACTGCGGCCCCTGAGGGTAGATGTTCAGTGTAGAGATGAAGATGTTGCCTGGGAAGCCTGTGTCCCACATCGGAGTGCCTTGGTCCAAGTCCCAGCTTCACTGTCCGCTTCAGCTGCCTGCTAACACGCACGGTGCACAGCAGCAGGGCAGAACTACAGTGCTTGGGCCCCCGCCCAGACGGAGCTTCCAGCACCCCATTTCAGCCTGACCCAGTCCCTCAGCTGTTGCAGGCATTTAGTAAATGAACCACGGAAAGGAGTGAGAGATTTCTGTGTCTCTCTTCCCCCTCTTCATTTCTATATCTATAGCTATATTTATACACCTACTTATATTTCTCTGTTTTTCAAATACAATAAATAAATAAAGCTTTTCAAAACAGGGGTACTTATATCTGCTAACTTTCCCTGTTTGACTTCAAACAAACATTTAAAATGCTTCTCTACAATCAGTGTATTTGTTACATTATAATCTTATCCAAGTATAGGGACTACAATATCTGAGTTTGCCTTGTAATCATTCAACATTCTAGGTACGCCACTGAATTATACATAAAACCATGGCAGTGAAATTTATTTCCCAGGAAGTGTTATCTTATTGAAAACACAGTTAAAGTGGTTACATTAAAATCTAATCCTACAGGGACCTGAGTTGTGATGTAATGAGTAACAGTTGCTGTGACACCAGCATTCCATACGAACGCTGGTTCACTGTTTTGGCTACTCCACACTGAAGTCCCTGCTAATGGCCTGGGAAGATGGCAGAAGGCAGAAGTCCCTGCCACCCATGTACGAAAACAAGAAGAAGCTCCAGGCTTTGGCCTGGCCTGGCACTGGCCTTGGCAGCCTTCCTGGGGGCAAACCAGCAGACGAAGGATCACTTTCTCTCACCCCTCTATAACTACTCTATGCAACTTTCAAAAGAAAGACATCTTTAGAAACAATAAATGGATTTTTAAAATCCAGTGCTACGTACTATAAGACAACACATGTTTGGAACTGATAGAGAAAATATTTTTTTTAGTTCATCACAACTATAAATTATCCCCCTAAACTTTTAAAAGAGGAATGATTAATTATTAATAATAATGTAACACAAATTTCCTTCTATTCTAGAGGGTTTCCCTTGAAGACTGAGTTTAAAAATATGTCATACCATAGGGATATTTAGTCACCGTCTTAATCTAGGCTACTTCTTGACACAGAAATACGGAAACTACACACGTAGCTGTGATGGACAGCCTGCCAGCACATGGTACACTCTACCAGGGAACTGCTTTGTTCCCTGTGTCGGCTTCCTCCCGTGAAGAGGACAGCAGTGCCACCTCAGGGTTCTCACAGGGTTCCAGAGACTGGACGGGAGGGTAAGTGTCAGCGTTGCTCAGCTGGCAGATGCTGAGTAAACTCCGGTTAGGTGTCACCTGCTTCTACAACTGATTGTTTTAGGCCGAGAATCTCTAACTGATGATGGCTTCCATTCTATGGTTTAACAAAGCTTAAGTTAAAAATTCTGCTCTATAGGACTTAGAATTCTTTGTTCAAATATTTTTTGCACATGTAGTAATTTGAATGTTCCAAACACCATGGGCTTTTAGTCAGTGAACAAGTTACGCAGTAGTATTTTATCACAACCTAAAGGAACATGTAGCCCTGAACTCTGGTAAAACAAGTCACTGTGTCTTAAAAATAAGCTTTCAGCAGTGGTGACATAGGTGACCACTGATGAAGACAAGTGATTTTAATAAAATCATGTCAGAGGTAGAAATTACTTTTCAGTTTGACTCGTTCTTCCAGGGGTTTATCAAACCACTCAGCAAGCACAAAGGATTGGAAAAGAGCGTAGTCATCTGAGACGATGCCTAGGTTTTACAACCCAGCCCACTAGGCACTCTACAGGTAGGTGTTCAAGATGCGTCTAGCGTAACTAAGACCCTAAGCACGGAAAATCATGTTCCAGTTAACATCGGTTTAGGGGACACAGTGCCACCTAGTGAACAACTAGGCTCATTACTTGTGATTACTAAATAAGGCTGAGCACAACAACAACAAAAAACACACATGCATATTCATTATGTGTTAGCATTGAGGTTAGCTACTGAGAATAAAAAGATGAACAAGCCCCATCTTTGCCTCTAAGTATGAAAGATATAGACGCAAGACAAAGGCACAGAGAAGCATACAAAGATGGTAAAGTAGGAAGAAAGGGAAAAAAAAGAGCTTTATTACACACCGCAGCTAGGATTTCAGGGGATCTCCTGAAAGGCAGTTTAAGTAATAGCAAACAGGTCACGGACTCCACCCAGACTGCACGCTTTTAAGTTCTGGCTCCTAATGCTAAATAGTACCTATATCATAAGATTATTGTGAAAATTTAAATAAATCAATATAAAGTGCTCGAAGCAGCATGGGAGGCACAGGAAGTGTGACGCCAGTATTATTGCTGGATACTATTCGATACTGACATGGACAAATACTGATTAAAGCAAAACACTGGTTGCTAAAGCCGAGCTTCATAACATTAACTCAGTAGAAGCCGTTTCTGTGACTAGCATTCTATTATTATGGGAATCCTAAGTGCACATTATTTGTGGTGCTCTGTGACTAAATTTTGTATTCCCATATGATTAACCTTTCAACATCAGGCAAATAAAACTGCCTTCTGAAAGTAAAAATTGTATTTCTTACCAAAAAAAGCAAAAAGTCAGTAGCATGAAAGACCCAGAAGACCACAACCTGTCCATGTGCTTACCAGGGAGAGATGCCTGCTGACTCTTCACAGATTCTGCTGGAACTGAAAGACGGCTGATACATTTAGCTACTGCTGTGGTCTCATTCGAAAAACTTATTTATTTTTAAAGGGAGCTTACTCCATTTTTCCTTGAAAATTGTCACAAGTTCTGATAAATACTATTTCAAAGTCACTTAATTGGTATGTATCTTATGAATTTTATAGCATTAAAAATTTTACATAAGGCTACATCCCAATTTTATCTGTGTCAAAATCTGCTGTCTAGAAATGAAACACAAGGCCAAACTATAACAGGTTAATAATAGAGCATATTCAATGAAAAGTCTAAAGATGACTTGATGAATCTGGCCTATGTTTAATCAGTAAAATATTTTAGAGATGCAAACTATCTTCATTTTCTCACAGATTTGTATCACTGACAAGAGCTATGCTAAGTTTTGAATGGCAAACCTTCAGTAAATCTTTAGCTACTTAACTTCTTCCTAACATACTTTCTTTGAAAAAAGCAAACAAACAAAGACATGGTAGGCTAAGCCTATTCCTCTGCTTGCAGCACTGGCATCCCATGTGGGCACCTGCTCATGCTCTGGCTGCTCCAGTTCCCATCCCTGTCCCTGCTTACGGACTGGTAAAGCAGCACCGGATTGTTCAAGTCCTTGGGCCCCTCCACCCACGTGGGTGACCTGGAAGAAGTTCCCGACTTCAGACTGGCTCAGCTCCTGATCCAATCAGAGGATGGACAACTTTGTCTTGTCTCTCCTGTCTCTCTGGAACGCTCTCAAACACATTAAGCATATATTTTTAAAAAGAAAAACAAACAGCGAAGAGCTGGGAAAATGTACTGAAATGTTTTAAAGTTTATTGTGTTTAACTGTTCTACTATATCAGAAATTGTGTTCCGAATACACTGCACAAAATATTTTTAATTTCATACATGTACAATTTGAATATTTTAATTTATAAAACACCCAAGGAAATCCTTTCTTTTTCTTCTAATAAGATGGCATGGACATATAGCATCAGGGTCTAAACTTGATGTACTCATTTTCTGATGCAACAGGTCTGGAAAGGTGCACACATTAATAAAGGAAAGGGTAAACCAATAGAGTGAAAGGAAAAAACAACTTTTTAAAATCCCACTGCACACAGAGATGCTTATCTGCATATTAAAACGCGAGTTCCTATAAAGTCAAGTGTGGACTGGTTGGGAGAGCACAACAACAACTTCTTTTAGCTTTTGTTTGCTTTAATACAGTGCTTGTTAATTTACAAAGCACTTTCACAGGCTCTGACTCATAGTAACCTCACAAACAGCTCTCCAAGGCAGGACAGGCACCGGTACTCACTTTTTCACAAACAAATGGAGCTTTGGGAAGGCAAGTACAAAGTAACTAATATAAAAGCACGGAGCCTAAAACATGTAAAGAATTAAGACTTCAATGTATATGTGTGGTGAAAATTTCAAAAGTCTAAAAAGTAAATCATAAATTGAATGAAGACTATTGTGAAACTTCTTAAAAGTCTGACGAAATCAATGCGTTGTCTATTTCCTGTGCAACAGCTGCAATGATGAAGTATTTTAAGTATAATTCTTTTCATTTGGTGAAGTGTGTACGAAAAAAGAGCTATTTCAGGATACATGCTAGAATCACACATCGGTTTTGGACACTGACTGACTTGAGAAATCCATTAGTCCTTTCCCATAATCAAGCAGTGTTTATTTCTGTTAACGCTTGTAGAGTAACTTGACGGTGATGAACAATTTCCCCATTAGTTAATGCTGCTCTTCAAATGTGAATATGGTTGTAGGAGATTACCTTAAGATGTATCTTAATTCTATACATTATTTTCTAATTTAATTTATCTGTAAATCCACAATATAATACTATTATAAAAAAGTGATACTATGATGAAAAATTTATAAAATTATCTAATAGCACTTGTCACAACCATTAAATCAATGTGATTTATACTAATCGAAAAAAATGTAAGCCTCATTAATTTAAACAATTTGTCCCAAAGTTCTACATTGTTACTTGTATGCATACTTATATAGTATGAATTTATAAATGAACAAAACTACATATACCACTTTAGCTTATCAACAATAATGATAAATAACATCCCAAGAATCACAAATAAGACAAAGAATTACAACTTGGAAAATAACAGCATCAATAACATAATGAACAATTAAATCCTAACTTCAAAATAGAAATGAAAGAAATATATAAAAATGGGCATAAATCCCTATAGTAGCTAGAAAACCACAGGGTGTCTGGACAACATTTCCAAAGCTGCTACTTCCTCATTATTTTGTATTATTCAGAATTGAAAGAGAAATCAGATTTCTAATTCCAGATCCTGTTTTCACTGGCATTTGATTCTAACTTTGAATGTCAGAATACTTTCAAAACATCACACAAAAACTAAGCACTTTTGTAAAGCAGAAAAACAGAACAAGAAATTACCTAGGTGACTTAAAACATTAAAAATTTCAATTATCTAGTTTGTAAAAATATGTGTACATATATTTAAAATATTTATTTTTTTATTGAAAAGCCATATATACAGAAAGGAAGAGAGACTGAGAGGAAGATCTTATATTCAATGATTCACTTTCCAAGCGGTCACAATGGTTAGACCTGCATTGATCCAAAGCCAGGAGCCAGGAGCCTCCTCGGGGTCCCCCACACGGGTACAGGGTCACAAGACTTTAGGCCATTTTTGACTGCTATCCCAGGCCACAAACAGGGAGCTGGATGGGAAATGGAGCTGCCAGGATTAGAACTGGCGCCCATATGGGATGCTGGCATGTGCAAGGTGAAGACTCTAGCTGCTAAGCTACTGCGCTGGGCTCAAAAATATTTTAAATTGGGTCCAGCGTGATAGTGTAGCAGTCAAGGACGGTCCAAGTCCTTGGGACCCTGCACCCACGTGGGAGACCTGGAAGAGCTCCTGGCTCTTAGCTTCGGACTGGCTCAGCTCCAGCCGTTGCAGTCACTTGGGGAGTGAATCATCTGATGTAAGATCTTCCTTTCTGTCTCTCCTCCTCTGTATATCCTCCTTTCCAATAAAAATAAATAAATCTTTAAAAAATACGTTTTAAATTTAGTTAATATATTACCAAATAATTTTAGGTGATAGTTACCCATTTAAATGGATATATAAAGAAAGTAATGCTTACCTTTCTGTGATTCCAATAGCACAAACATTATTGTCCCATTGGCTGATAATTACAGCCCATAGTAATTAGCATCATAAAATAATAACATGCTACACCATAACTACAGTAATATAGTCAGTTTACTCTATTTGAGTCTTACGGTATATTCAAGAGAGCTTTGTTAATACAAAGGTTGATAGATTTATAGAACTAATGGCCTTTCATTGAGTTTACACATACATGTTACTCTGAATATTCTGTACTTTTCAAGCTGTAGACTTACCATGGAAATCATAAATATACAGAAGAATTGGCTCATTCTGCCCAAATGCACAAAAAGCAACCATATTTTCAAAAGGATGGTATGAAATGTCTCGAATTGGTGCCTTGAACGGCAGGTCAGAATACACTGCAACTTGTTCTCCTAAATGAGAAAGGAGATTCAAAATGTGTGTTGTGCCAGCTAGTTTTCATTACAACACTATGCTGCAATTCATTAGAAAGTATTATAGTGACAATGAAGCTCACATTTACCCACAAGCCTTAAATACTTCTAAATATTTTAGTACAACTCGATTAAATACCTAATTTTCTGCAATTGGCAGGCCCGCCTTCTCCTATGTGTTTTATTTATTTATTTAATTTAATGCAATTTAATTTTATGATTTAGTTTCACAGGCTCTGAGATTTCCCTTCCCCAAATCCTTTGCCCCTCTGGGTCCCTCCATATTATTACAATAATACAGTCCTTTATGAACAGTCCCAAGTTCATCACGCTGCTATTTAAGTGTGTCCTGACATTACAGGTATGGACAATGGCAGACAGGCCAGCATCATAGTCAAGATATATCCATCAGTTTCATTGGGAGTCCTTCTTCGATTTGAAAGTAGAGATGTACACTGCATTGTATCTTCACGTCCAGAAATGACAGTCCCTATTACACAGTTACACCACATCCCATTATGCCTTTTTAAAAATTATTTTTACTTTTGATGATTTTTACACAGTTGATTCGGGTGAAAAGAGGGTCAAGGGCTATAGCAAGGTGGGTGAGATCACCATTTCCACATTCTCTTTTTCCTTTCTATATCTGGGGAAGGAGTAGATAAGGGGAGAAGCCACACCCAGCCTTCCAACCATCTTAGGTCCCCAATGTGGAGCCTGCTCTGAGGGCCCTGCTCAAGAGGTTTCAATAGTTCAACAGTTCTGAATTACTGCTAATCTAGCCAGTCCAAGTATGAGGAAATCTCTCTAGAATCCACTGGCTGACATAGTCCACCTTAGAGTCTTAACTCTCAACGAGGACATCAAGGCAGAAAACAAAGAAGAGCTTCTGGAGGAAGCTGAGAGGTGAGCTGGCTGAGATGTGGCAGAGCCAGGTAAACTCTAGCTAGCAAAAACTCTGAGCAGAATTAGGCGAGGAATCACAGAACTTGAAAATAGGAACTTTGAAGGAAGAGGGTATTTGGTGATTTTCCTTTTTTTTTAATTCCAGAGGCTGTCTGATGTAACACATGCTTAAAAGACACCCACAAGTAAAGCTAGAACATGGTTGAAGCAGCTGCTTACGGGATGTCAGAGGAATGTGTCAGAAGCAAAAACAGTGAAGAATCTACATTCATTTACTGAAGCACAAAAGTGTTATTTCTTGTTGCTGAACTGATGTGAAAGTATCAAAACACAGCTCAGGGGCAGGCATTACAGTGCAGGGTTCAGCTGCTACTGGAGAGACCCACCTCCCATACCAGAGGGCCAACAGTGCAATGCCCTTTCCACTTCAGATTCAACTTCCTGCTGATGTGCCTGGGCAAACAGCAGTGTTGGCACAACTCTCTGCCACCCCTTTGGAAGACCGGCGGGTGTTACATGGGGCCTGGCCGAGCCAGCTGTTGCGGGCATTTGGAAGAGGTAGCCAGCAGTTGGGCCATCTCTCTCTACACCTATCTGTCAAATAAGTAAACAAATTGACTTAAAACCCAAACAATGCAGTAGAGGGGAAAACCCTAAGTGAGCTGGCTGGTCAAAACTTCCCAAGTACAAAAACAGGAGTAAGGGAGGTGAAATCAAACAGTGCTCCTAAGGAAATTTCAAAATACATTTTATAAATCTTCAATTTCTTGTTTAAAAATGTTCATGTAGTTTTAGCTTTTCTTTGAAAGGCAAAGATGAGGCAAAAGTGGACTTTCTATTCTAACAGTTAATTTTATTGGTAGAAAAGTGAGTCACAGTAATTCTGGTAAATTGCTAGTTGAGCAGCAGACACTAAACACTTTCACAGAGATGTTTCTGTAACTAATTAAAGCAGCATGTAGACGTTCAACCACTTGTCCATCCTGTTACGTTCCAAGAGTGGCTTATAACATTCTGTATTCTGCAGTACAGTCTTCATTAAATACTTTCTAAGATCAGCAGTATCTCACTATCAAAAAGGAAATCATCAATTTTGAATATTAATGTGAAATTACACATGCATGAGAATATTAAAATATGAGAAACGGAGTTTAACCCAAGTTTAACTACAGGTGAATTCCATGGAAAGCTTCTCAATATTACAAAATACAGCTGACAACTCTAAAATGGATTTCCTTGAAATGTATTCCCTCAGTGGCAGTTCATACCTCCTCAAACCATTATTCCTCTTAGAAAAATCTTTCTGAAGAACAGTGACGATTTACCTGTTTCGGGGTCCCACACATACACCACCCCGTCCTCACTTCCGGCAAAGAGAAAGGAGCCGCACGGTGTCAAGGTGCTGTGGATCTTCTCCCGGTAATTGGCTGCGCCGACAAATTTCCTTGCTACTAATCTATAAACAAAAGGTATTCTCAGATGTAAGATATCGTAACCATTTAAAATTGAGAAGGTAGAAAACTTGTTTAAAAAAATTCTCATTCAACAAATCACTTTGGAGAATGTTTCAAACGGAGCCATTCTAAGGCAGAACAGTCCTGGTGCTCGGTAAGCCTGTAATTTAGAAGCAGCAATATATCAGTGTAAAACAGAAGATGGCTTTCCAAAGCACCACAAGGACCGTGCGGCTTTAGATAAAAGAAATCAATGATGAGTTGGGGAGCGAGAGAGGGAAGCAGGGAGACAGGTTACCTTATGGAAGCAGCATTTGAGTTGGTTACTAAACAGTGGACAGAATTTTTCTAACCTTGCATTTCCTCCCATCTGATGTATTTTATTTTTTTAAAGATTTATTTATTTTTATTGGGAAGTCAGATATACAGAGAGGAGGAGAGACAGAGAGGAAGGTCTTCCGTCTGATGATTCATTCCCTAAGTAGCCGCAAAAGCCACAGCTGAGCTGATCCGAAGCCAGGAGCCAGGAGCCAGGAGCTTCTTTCTCTCTCTTTTTTTTTTTTTTTTTAAGATTTATTTTTATTATTTTCTTTATTGGAAAGGCGGATATACAGAGAGAGGAGAGACAGAGAGGAAGATCTTCCATCCAATGATTCACTCCCCAAGTGGCCGCAAAGGCCGAGGCAGTGCCGATCTGAAGCCAGGAGCCAGTAACTTCTTTCTGGGTCTCCCACATAGGTGCAGGGTCCCAATGCTCTGGGCCATCCTCAACTGCTTTCCCAGGCCACAAGCAGGGAGCTGGATGGGAAGCGGGGCTGCCGGGATTAGAACCAGCACCCACATGGGATCCTAGTACATTCAAGCAAAGGACCTTAACCTCTATGTGATCATGCTGGGCCTGAGGCAGGAGCTTCTGGTCTCCCACGCAGGTTCAGGTTCCCCAAGACTTTGGGCTGTCCTCTACTGCTTTCCCAGGCCACAGTCAGGGAGCTGGATGGGAAGCAGGGCTCCCGGAATTAGAACTGGTACCCATATGGGATCCTGGTACCCATATGGGATCCTGGTGTGTGCAAGGAAAGGACTTGAGCCACTAGGCCACCACGCTGGGCCCATCTGATATATTTTAAAAATCACACAAGAACTATCTGATCCCTGAACAAATTACAGATAAAATCATTGCCTGATCATCTGTGACTAGTGTATACCATCTCCTGACTTTTTCACTCGGGTCTAAAAACTAACAGGAGTTCAGTTCTTCCCATAAATCAGATAAGTGCATCAATAGCCTTTTATAGACAGGGCATTAAATACACTGATCTTGTTTTCACCTGACAACAAATCATGAACAATGGGCCTCCATACTGGAAAATGCATATTATACATTATTTTATTATGATATACCAGGAACACAGGGGGAAAAAAAGTCTTTACTGTTAAAGGTAAATTTGTCTTTTATTTCTAAAAATAAAAAAGCAATGGACGGGCCTGGCAGCGTGGCCTAGCGGCTAAAGTAATCGCCTTGAATGTGCCGGGATCTCATATGGGCACAGGTTCTAATCCCAGCAGCTCCACTTCCCATCCAGCTTCCTGCTTGTGACCTGGGAAAGCAGTCCAGAATAGCCCAAAGCTTTGGGATCCTGCACCCGCATGGGAGACCTGGAAGAAGTTTCTGGATCCTGGCTTTGGATCGGCATAGCATCGGCCGTTGCGGCTCACTTGGGGAGTGAGTCATTGGATGGAAGATCTTCCTCTCTGACCCCCAACCCCCCCGTATGTCTGACTTTGTAATAAAAAATAAGTAAATCTTAAAAAAAAAAAGCAATGGACAACATGCCAGCCTCAGGGCTGGTCTAATTTTTGAACTAGGAAACAGTCTGTGGCTGGACTGTCCAGTGAGCTGTAGGATGCTTAACAATACCCCATCAGAGTTCTATCCATCACCTACCAGACCTAACATGAAAACATTTCTAGATTTTTCCAGCTGATCCCAGGTAAGCAAAATTGTCTGGCTGAGAACTCCTATTGCACTTTACAAATACAACTAATTCATTACTTACTCTATGTGTAGTTACGTAAATATCAAAATTAAAACATACTTACATTCGGAGATCCATAATCCTTAAAGTACTGTCTTTGGTATGGATTAATAAACGTTTTCCATTGGGATGAACCTCCAAGTAACTTATTGGAATTCCTTTAAATTCAGTTTCTTTAATTTCCTAAAATGATTTAAAAAAAAAGAACATAAAAAACTTCTGTTGAGAAATTGTCTGATTTTAAGATTTTCTTTAGAGTATAAAATCACATTTAAAATACCATTTTCGGAACATTTTGTGGTGCAGTGGTTTAACACACTGCCTGTGACGCCAGCAACAATGTGGGCAATAGTCTGAGTGCCAGCTGCTGCACTCCGATTCAGCTCCCTGCTCACAGCCTGGAAGACACGTGTTTGGGCCTCCACCACCCATGAACAGCACCAGATTTCAGCCTCATCCATACCTGGCCATGGCAGCTGTGTGTGGAGTGAACCAGCGGATGGGACCTGTGATTCCCTCTGCAATTGTACCTTTCAAATAAAGATAACTATTTTTTAAAATGTCATTTTTATTTTTTTCTGCAGAGAATTCTTCAAAATTGTTAGCAAAAGGATTCCAACACCTTTAGGTCAGGGTTGAAAATAATGCTGCTGGAACACATTTTTGTATTTTCGTATAATGCTGTATTTAATTGTATGTATTCCTATATATCATTTACTTTCCCACAGCACAGTCAAAATAAAATGTTAGATTGTTGGAAGTGATTCTTCCAATATAAATACGCTGAAATCTTTTAGATGATAATTTCAGGTGGGTTTTCTTTGCAGGGGTTGATAGCCATTTGGGGCCAATAAGGGTGTTCCTAAACCAAGGAAGTCAGGAAGGATACAAAACCTGAGCAGAATCTGCCTTCACAAGCCTGGTGTAAGAGGAACTTGCCAAATTGATTAAACCGATACAAGCTCCACACGTAAGACCCGTACTATAAAACTCGTAGAGCAAAAAGGAAAATCTCCTTGGAGATGATTGGACATCACACCAAAATTTCAGGCCATAGCAGTAAAAATAAAGAAATGGGGCTATGCTGAAGTAAAAAAGTGGCAGCACTGCAAAAGAAACAATCAAAGAGAGAGAGAGACTCTATGACATGGGGAAAAAATTATAAACAGTAAGTCTGTAGGGGGTTAATACCCAAAATATATACTACCTCAGACAACCCAGTAGTAGAAAAATAAACTCTGACTTTTAAAAACTGAAATATGAGCAGAGATCTGAATAGATATTTCACTAAAGAAATCTTGACAGTGGCCAACAGCGGTTACAACAGGAGGGAGAGGAAATGGAAAAAAATGTAGGCCAGAGTATAAAGGCAGAATGAACAGGTCCAGAGATCTAATTCGAAACATTAAGACCATAGGAAATAAAACTGCTATATATTTGGGATTCAAACAGCAGGATGGTTTTTTTGAGATCACTTGCTGATCTGAAAGGCAGAATCACAGAGGGAGAGTGAGGGAGAGCTATCTTCCATCACTAGGTAACACCCCAAATGCCTGTAACAACCAGAGCTGGGCCAGACAGACGCCAGCAGGCAGAAACTCCCTCAGGGTTTTTCACAGGGTTGGGAGAAGTCAAGAACTTGGGCAATCACCCACTACCTGCCAGGCACATCAGGCACGAGCTAGATCAGAAGCGGAGTAGCCAGGACTTGACACAGGCACTCCAATATGCAATGTGGGAGCCCCAAGCAGTAGTTTAACCCGCTGTGCCACCCAACGATCTGCCCCAACTAATAGATTTTATTTGCTGTTGCTCTAAAAACAAAAACAGGGTATTCATGTGATATGATGGGGATATTACTATATTTCATTATACTCATCTTACTGTTCATAAGAACCTTAATAAGATCATTTTGTATGTCTTAAATGCACATAATAAAATTTACTTATTTACACTAAAGAAGTATCAAAAGTCATTTTTTGAATTATCATGAAAAAGTAAAAAACTGCACAAACAAAATTGTGTAGGCCAATGTATAAAGTCGGTGGAAAATCCGCCTTAATCTGTGGGCAGAATTCTGAACTAGCCATCTTCTCCCTTGCAGGTTCCTTACAGTTTTTCACTCCCTTTATACCTATGGCAGAGGTGGGAAACTTTTTTTCTGCCAAGGACTATCTCGATGTCTATAACATCACTTGTGGGCCAGAAAAAATGATCAAATTCAAAACTGGCCTGCTGTAGATTTCCTGACTTTGGAGTTCCAACTCTGGTTCCTTTGGTATGGCCAGATCCAGTGATTGAGGGGGCCTTATGCGGGAAGCATGGTGCCTACCCCTGACCAGAGAGGGGCCTCTTTACAGGGGAGTTGACATCAGCCCAGAAAGCTGGAGACCTAGCGGGACTCCTAGCTCCCCCTGTCTGATGGTAAGACCTGACACTTAGCAGCTGCATCTTTTAAAAGTTACAGGAAACACTGAGGCGCTGATACCACAGATGGGGATTTTAGTGAGCTGAACTACAAACCAATTTAGGGAAGCACTCTTGGGGATCTGAGCAACTGAAACAGATGCAAAAGTGCAAAATCAAAAATAAAACTCCCCACCAAGTGTCAGGCATAAATTTGAGCAATTTGCTGGCAGATCTTGTGTTTGCAGTATCTGACGATTTCCTCCACATTTTTCTTGATCAACATTCATGCTCAAATTAAAAAGAACCTGTTAGAAAGCCAGCATCCCGTTCCAAGGAGTGTGCCAACAGTATATGAACACTTGCTCCTTAAGGGCAGATATGTACAGCTTTCCCCACACTGCCGGCAGGCTACACCACGGTAGGACCACACTACCCAGGTTTGCCACAAGGCACTGGGTACTGAATAGGCATCCTAGCTCACTTCCTAGATACTCATTTCTGTCTCAAGTAATGACGAGGTGGAAAACATACAAGGTAAACCTGTCCCTTAGTTACAAATATGTTAAAGCAAAGAAACGTGATTTCTGATTGCAAACAATGGATTTTGCTTTACTGTCTCAAATGACTGACACTGAGGTTTTTGAAGCCTTGCTAATCCTTCAGGCAACGAATCTGAAAGTTCCTTTCAAAGTGTGCTCAGTTAGGTTACAATCATGAATCCAAGGTATCAACTAATCTAACAGACCACAATGTATTTGTAAAAAATGGAATTCATTAAACAGATTTTAAAGACTCAGTAAATTTGCCCAAAGCCCACTAAAACTGAAGGCAACTGTTGTCATAATCACAGGAAAAACTGAAGAACATAAGTACAACATGTTAAGTAGAAACTCCATCAACAGGTGTAAAATGAACTCACATTTCATGATTCATTTTTAACTAAAAATTAAAAACCATATGCCACCAAAATTGCAAACCACCTTAAGAAAACTCTGTCCACAAATTAAAGTGCTTTTTCATTTGCTTCTGCCTACTTAGCAAATTTCAAATAAAATAATTATTGGGACTTAATCATAGAGCCGCATTATAATTCCATAACCTGCAGGGCAACGTTGTTGGCAAAGCATGGATCATATTGTTTATATACAGAAAAAAGGAATGAATAACAGAAAATGTAAGCTAGGGGTTATAATTATTGACATAAAATGGATTCTGGAATGCCACAGCACAAACTGAGTTCAAAAGAAGAAAAATAACACTCAGCAAAAACAAATAAAAATTTACTTAATTTATTATACTACCAATTAGTTACAAAGAAAAAGTGGTAATTGTCTTTTCAGGGACTGAGAAAAACTGGTAGTTAAAAAAATAGATTTACTTATTGGCTCCGGCACAGTAGAGGCTAAAGTCCTAGCCTTGCACAAGTCAGGATCTCATATGGGCACCAGTTCTAATCCTGGCAACCCTGCTTCCCATCCAGTTCCCTGCCTGTGGCCTGGGAAAGCAGCTGAGGATGGCCCAAGACCTTAGGACCCAGCACCCACTCATGGGAGACCCGGAAGAAGCTCCTGGCTTTAGATTGGCTCAGCTCTGGCCGTTGCAGCCACTTGGGGAGTGAATTAACAGACAGAAGACTTCCTCTCTGTCTCCTTTCCTCTCTGTGTATTTTGCTTTCCAACAAAAATAAGTCTAAAGAATATATGCATATATATACTTATATATTTATTTACTTATTTTCATCTTATTTGAAATGGAGATTGAGAGAGAGAGAGAAAAAGAGAGACTGTATCAACACAGAGAAAACAGATTTTTCAGGCTACCAGTTCACTCCTCCAATGCCCACAAGAGCCAGTGCTGGGTCAGATAACAGCCAGGAGCCTCTTCTGTGGATGGAAGCCTCCATCTGCTGCCTTCCTGGGATGCATCAACAGCACAAGGCCAGCACTCAGACAACAGAAGAGAGCACCCCTTTGAACAGAGAGAACAGAATATTCTGAATTCTGTGCTATCCTAAACTCACGTGGTTGGGCTTTTTCCCCACAATTTCTTTAATTAAATCACAAAATAGAGAACGTACTCTACCTTATTTACAGCCCAGTGGCGCACTGAATGCTGCAAGTCGTTCACCTTGACATAGGTATCCCAAGCAACAATCGTTCCTGTGCAGTCTCCTGTGTACATGTGATGGCCTAGTTTAAAAAAGAAGTTACACACATACATCACAAAGTTAGAAATGCAGGTGAAGTCGGGGGAAATCCTATCCCAGCCAAACAGAACTGAGGGTTATTATATATGCTGCCGAAGCGAGCACAGAACTGAGGGTTATTAAGAGGCAATGTCTTTTTAAAGAAGACAAAAAGACAAACACAGTCAGTCAAATCCCCCTTCTCTTCAATGACGGGCTTCCTTCGTTTAAATCAGTTTTGATGACTCATTATCCTTTGTCACTTACTCGAATCTGCAGACAAAAGAAATGAGCACCTCCGGGTGTGTGCAGCTCATATTCTAATTATTTGAATTATTAAGCATAAATTTGTATCCATTATTAATCTATAGTCTGTTTCATATTGCCGGAAAATACCAAGCGTCTACATTGTTAATATACAGTAGAGATTATATACTAACTTCAGACTAAGTACTAACACCTGAGACTCATTAGGAACTCAATAAGTGATCAGAAAAAATGAAACCACAGAAATAACAAATGCTATACTTTTACGACTATTCTTTAGAGTCAAAGGATCTTAAAGCTGAATGAGACTTTATGCTATCACATTCTATTTCATATTCACTAAGGAATATCTTGCACAGCACTACCAACAGATGGCTGCTCAGCAACTGTGAAGTTAATATTTTGCAAAATAGTTTATTCAACTGGTGAGTTGCTGCTTCTGTGAGAATGTCCTAATTCTGAGCAAAGAATCTGCCATCTGTAGCTGTGACCCCATCTCGGCTTGTTGGGGTGAGTTTCCTCCATGCATGCTAAATTTGCCTTTCTTATGGCCAAACACCTAAAGAAATTCGGTCTCCATCACGATCCAAGCTAATCCTATTATGAAAATGCTTTAGACACCTTTCCATTCAGGACTCTTCCTGAATGTGTCTCCAAGTCAGTAGTAAAACTGGGTACATTAGCAACAGTATCATTTTGATATGGTTCCTATATTAATTAATCATACCCTCAGCTTACATGTCTGGACTAAAACAATGTGAAAGGCGATTATTTAACAGACATTCTGAATTTCTCTAATTTATTCTTCCAATACAATATTTTATATCTAAACAATACATCTTTTAAATTATTATTAATATAAAGAACTGCAACTTTGCCTTAGTTTTTGTATTTTTCAACAAAGTCCTATTGCCATATTTAAGATACACATACAAACACACTCATACTATTCAGCAATAAAAAAAAGAATGAAATATTTCTTATTATAACCAATGAATACAACTGGATACTATTCTTTATGAAATAATTCAGTCTCAAAACAATAAATATCATGCTTTCCCTGATTCACAGTAACTAACACATAGACAACAGAAATATGTATTGTACATGAGCAAAAAGGACACTATGAGATTCGATTACTGCTTGTAGCCTTGACTACACTCTTGAAGAAAAGTGATTTGTCCAGTTAATGTTTGTTGAATTATTTATTCAGTGGAGGGTTAAATTTGTGCTCATTAAGAAAATACATATCTAGTTGTCACAGCAAGAATGAACTGAATGTAAAAGGTTAGAAATTTAATAAATTTAAAATAAAAATAATTTGTTGCCAAATTTATCACAATGTATAAGATAAGCATAAATCCAAAGATATATAATCATCAATATTCAGATCCATCTCAAGCTTAGTTATTGTCCTAGAGAAATGAAACAACTACCAGGAATTCTTCATGCAGCCAGCTTTCAGCAGCACTCATGTTTTCACATACCTTCAGGATCAAAACAGAGAGAGTTGATAAAACTCTTGTGAGCATCAAACTGTCGAATCAATACGGCAGAATCTTCTCTTGTATCAATTTGCCATATTCGTATCACAGAATCGTAGCATCCTGTAACCACCAACTCTCTTGTGGCTGGATGAAATTTAGCCGTGTAGACAAAAGAAGGATGAGGTAAAACTCTGAAAGTATTTGTATTGTTGATTTCATTTTTCCATACCCTACAAAGGATAAAAAGCACATATTACTTCTCAAAGGCAGAAGAAAATTCCTTTCCTCGTTCTTCCTAAGAATCAATATACACAATGCACCTTAAGGGAAGACAATGACCAGTGGTAAGTTTTTTATGACAATAAAGAATACGATAGAGGCTGGCATTGTGGTGTAGTGGGTAAACCGCTGCGTTGATGTTGGCATCCTGTTATTGGCATAAGTTTGAATCCCCAGCTGCTCCACTTCTACTCCACCTTCCTGCTTGTATGCCTGGGAAAGCAGCACAAGGTGGCTCAAGTGCTCGGGCCATTACAAGCACATGGGATTCAGAAGTAGCCCCTAGTTTCTGGCTTCAGTCTGGTCCAGCTCTGGCCATTATGTCCATTTAAGGAGTGAAGTGGTGGATGGAAAAATCTCTCCTCTCCCTCCTTCTGTGACTCCATTTTTCAAATAAATAAAATAAACCTAACATTAAAAATGTGTTAATCATATATTTGATGGTTGGAAATTTTTACAAAGCTATTTCATATTATTCACCATATTTAGTAATTATAGTATATACTCTAAAATCTAAAAAATTATATTTGGATATATCCGTTTCTTAAGCATATCTATTTTAAGAATTATTTATTTTTTATTTATTTGAGAGCCAAAGCAAGAGCAAGTGTGAGAGAGAGGTTTTCCTTCTACTGGTTCACTGTCAGATGCCTGCAGTAGCAGGTCTAGGGCTGAGCCAGACTAAAACTAGGAGCAAGGAACTCTGTCCAAATCTCCCAAGTGGGATAGCAGGGACCTAAGCACTGAAGACACCATCGGCTGCCTCCCAGACTGCGCAATGGCAGGCAGCTGGGTCAGAAGCAGAGGCAGTGCTTGATCCCAGGCATTCTATCATGGACTGTACGCATCCCAAGCAGCATTTAACCTGTTACACTACAGCACCCACCCTCAAACCTAACCTATTTTTGACAATGATTTCCCACATGCTGTATATATTGCTTTTACAAAATTCCTACCAGGGATATGTAAGGAACAGGATACTTTATTATCTTTCACATGTGTAACTTTAAAGTCTAGATGATAATGATGAAGATTCCACAGATTGAAACATCACACTGAAATCAAACTGAATTCTTCAGTAAAAAAAAAAATCAGAATTATGCTAATATGATTAAGAGCACCCTTTAATTCAAGGAAATATGTTTTCTCATTGTATTTTTCTCTAAACAATGCCTAATTAGAAAAAAAAAAATCAAGGGCCCAGCACAATGGCTTAGTGGCTAAACCCTCGCCTTGCATGTTCTGGGTTCCCATACAGGCTTCCAGTTCATGTGTTGGCTGTTCCACTTCTCATCCAGCTCCCTGTTTGTGGCCTGGGAAAGCAACAGGGGACAGCACAAAGTCTTTCAACTCTGCACCTGCATAGTAGACCTGGAAGAAGCTCCAGGCTCATGGCTTAAGATTGGTTTAACTCTGGCTGCTGTGGCCACTTAGGGAGTAAACCAGCAGATGGGAGATTTTGCTCTCTGTCTCTCCTTCTTCTGTAAATCTACCTTACCAATAAAAATAAATAAATATTTTTTAAAAATATCAAAATTATTGCTGCCACACTATTGACAACAGAGTAAACCCTTAGGGTTAAATGGATATTCTTGTCATGTGTAAAAATGGGACATAGGTACTGAGTGTGAAACATTAGATTCTTGTTTATATTCCATTACATTTTTAGAAGAAGCAGATAATAGTTTTTGCTCTGGGGATTCATGTTAATCTTGCTAATTACTGCATAAAACTAAGTAAACAACTCTTTTTTAAAATGATATATAAAGGAAAAATACATTTGGTATTCAGGAATAACATCCTGCTAAGGTTTTTTGTCAAGCAGCTGCTTAAAATACAAGATGTAATTGCCAATTACTAGGAACCTAAACTAATAATGGAGGAAGTGAAAGAAGATGTTTTCAAGTAACATAAACTACATGTGTCATTACACAAATATTTTTATCGTGGTAATATTTTCAATGAATGTATACTATGTGAAATACCTTCTTAACTAAAACAATAAAATTGCTAAATTGAAGGGAATATTAAGATGTTTACAAGTTACAGAAATACTCAGCTGTTTGGTTGTAGACTTTCATGGTATCTGAAATACTATGTAATAGGCAGAAATTAAACATAACTCCAAAATAGCTCAATCCCATTAAAATGCATTAAGTTCTTTATAAATAAAAATGAACATTTTTGGGCAAAAATTCTATAAGTATCAATCATGGCTTTTGTTACCCAACTATAACAGTGGTAGAAACCGTGATTTAAAAAAGAAATATATTAATGGGTTGAAAGATAAATGAGGCTGACCAGAGAGAGCAAAGAAACACACATTTGTAAAAAATAGATGTACATACCAAACAAACCAAAAAAACAAAAAACCAGATTTAGAAAATAAAAACATATCAGTTAAACATCGTATGAAGAGGGACGACAGAGGGAGCAGGCGGGCTCCATGGAGAGCCATTACACTCAGAAAAGACTTCTACTGACTTAAGGAAAACAGCTTCTTGCGGTGCTCACAGGGCGGAGAGCCACCCGGGGGAAGCAGCTCTTTAGAACATATGGTATGACAGTGATGCTCAGGAAGAGAACACACGAGCAGGCATTCACACCCTGCCCCTTGTGAGCACCAGCGAGTCTGGTTCTTTTCCTTCTGATTTCTGCTTATTCACTACATATTCACAGCCACTTTCCAAAAGCTTGGGTTTTTAAATTTTATTTTTACTCTAACTACAACATTTCTCTCTTCCCTCAGCTAGTGCTTTCACAATTCTATTTTTATGGTGTTGAGTCCAAATTAATATCAATTTTAAAGCTATATGAAAATATATTATTATGCGTAGGAAACCCCAGACGGATTCAAGAAATGTTGAGGTCTGAGGTGGCTTGTAAATGGGGACTACAAGCCCACTGTAGCTCCATCAAAGATACGTCTTAAGTTAGAATAAGTGCGCCAGGAAAGATAGGAAAAGAATATTTGGACACAAGATTAGGTAAGTGCAACAGACGCCAAAGAAGATAGGGTGTTGAAGGATGGAGAGAGCACAGCTGACCTGCAGTCAGCTAGTGAATGCTATTACTGCTTGCCAGGTAAGCAGACCCAATTCCAGCAGGCCTATTCAAACAAGTTTTCAGTCAAGACATTATGAAAGTTAAGACATTATAAAAGATGATTTGGGAAAGAGAACTTTAGACAGCAAAAGCACTGGAGCGACAGACTAAAAACACTGTGCTTAGTAGCAACAATTTCAGCAAGAGACACGATGAGTTTGAGGTAGAGGTTTTGGCTGAAAGCGGTGAGAGCAGGGGTGTGTGTTAGAATGGCGAGCCTCCTAGAAAGGAGGACTTAGAGACGGGAAGAAGTGTGAAGGAGCTAGGCAGAACACCTGTCCGGGTTGCTGGCGTGGAAGACAGGGAAGATAAGAATTCCCTCAAAAACAAGCAAAAGTAAGAAAGAACCAAGGAGGAAAAGAACTTTCGGGAAGGCTGCTGAGTTAGCTTTGAATCTGAGGTGACATGTGGTCATCGAGATGAAATGTGTAACAGGAAGTCAAACTGAGAAAAACAGTGGCAGATAGAAGTGACAGACATAAATCAAATTCAAGGCAGGGGGTGGTGACAGAAACTAAGATGAGCATAGAATAACCAGGTACAGGATCCTGGGAATAGGCGCTTCTGCAGAATATGAAGGGGGAATGCAACCAGAGAAAGAGAATTGAACATGGCTAGTCATCCACAGAAAGAAAACCAAAGAGGTTGCAAATGAGAACCACTGAACCGAAAACATTTCAAGATGGGGCAATAATCAATGACTTCAGTGGAGGCAGAGTACAGACTGGACAGGAGCCGGCAAATTTGCAAGAAACTGCTGAAAGGACATCGAGCAGCATGGTGGGAGTGACGCCATATTTAACTGGTTTGAGGTGAAGATGTTAAGTGTAGAATACTCTCGATGGTGTTGAAAGAAAAAACCACGACAGCCTAGAAGACAGGAAAAACTGGGAAAAGGCAAAATTCAACAGAATGTGGATACGAACAGACTAGAAGGGTAGGAAGAGTGCATCCAATAGAATTATAGAATAAGGAATTAAGATTCAAAGCACAGACCAAAAAACAGTCCAGATGTAAATATGCATGAAATTTATAGTTACTACAAAGGAAATTGGAGAGAAATATGGGTAATTCTCGTATGACTGAAGTTTCACATTTAATGAAAGGGAGAAGACTGGTGATTTAGAGACCCTAATGTGTGATCAGGTTTGGATCTGCTGGCAAAAGAATGAGAAAAAGATGCTGAACAAAGTAAGTAAAAGGACTGTTCAGCAGAAAATAGAGAACTCAGGTGGCTTTAAGACATGAACCCACAGCCCAGCCTCAGTCAAAAGTCCTTTTCTTGAGCCATTACCTGTCATCAGACAGAAAAGGCTGTGCTGAAAGAACCGATCAGTAAGGTTCTGTGTGCCCTGTTAAACAAGGATAGGTTCCCAGCTGAACAGTGAAGGAACTGTCACCAACTACCATATTTTTTCATTTAAAAATATTTCATCTAAACATTTATGAGAAATAGTTTCACTAGGAATATTTTGTTACTCTATCTTTTGTAAGTCTGTCTGCAAAGTGCACATTTATGATAGTCCCTTCACTGGGTCTGAAAAACATGGCTGAAAAATAAGAACCCTTGTATCACTTTGTGTTTCCTCTGCTCTTCGTGAAGACAAACAGCACACACGGTACCTGTTCTGGGGTGTACACACCTGGCAGTGCCATCAGATGAAGAAGTCAGGATATAGCGATCATCTGTGGACCAGCAAAGATCATAAATGATATTGAGGTGGCCACACAACTCTCTCATGAAACGTCCAGAAGGAATTTCGTATACTAGTGAAAGAATGCAGAAATTAGTACGTTTCCAGATAGACAATTTTTATTTTAATAAAATGCAAATAAATTCTAATAATTTAGGAATAAGTAAAGTCCTGTCACAAAATTATAACAAAAGACATTCATAGTGTAAGTAAAATTTTAAATTTATAAGCATAGTTTTCATTTGCTTTAGACACAAGAATTTATACAATTTTTAATATACTAAAATACATAATATTTAACCAATTATTTTATCACTTCAAAGCAGTCTCAGAATTTTAAAAATTATGTAGTCAATAAGTGATATTGTACCATAATTCACTTCATCAATAAGATACTAGCTTATCTGAAAATAATATTCCAACTAAAATTTTAATTGACAGATGAAAACTATGCTGTAAGAAAAAATTCCAAACAAAAGAATAAAGTGATTCAGTCTAAAAGTTAAAACACTGTATTACTGTATATTATATCTACAGTGAAGTCTTCTAAAAATAACACCAAAGAAAAAGTTTTAGTCTATACTTCCACTTAATGATAACAGCAAACTGTCCTTGAAAACACAAGAGTACTTGTAAAAACTGTCAAACAGCAACATCTTTCAGAACTCTGGAAATTAAACCAAGTTGTAACGAAATGAGGAGCATTTCTTCAGAAGAATGGCGGAATCTCAGTAAGGAGACTGAGCTTTACCATGCTTTACCTTGCCCTATTCCATCTCTCTGAAGCTCTAAAGTAGCCCGAAACCGCTGGAAATCAGGAGCCTGACAGAAGCTGCATAACAATCTCCCTCCTCCTCTTGCAGGCACCACTACCAAGAGCCCCATTCCCAGACTCTTTAATCACTCTTTAGCAATCTGATGGCTCCACAAAAGGCTCCACTCTCTGGGCTTGGCTTTATCTGACCTGGCTCAATACATGCAACATACAAACAACCCTAACCATAATCTTGGGATGCATGCTGAAACCATGAGGGGCATCATTTAACATCAGAGCTCCCTCAAGTGGTGACACAAGGTAGTGCTTCTTAAGAAAAGGCTCATCACAAAACTCAAATGCTACAGAGGTTCACAGCATGCTTTCGTGAACTCCAAAATATTCCTGGGAATCCAGAAGAATCCCCACATGTGTAGGTGAAGAGTGGTGTGCACAGCCAAGAAAAGCATGAGAGGACTTTTCTCTCACTCTGGCTGACCTCAGGAGGCACTGCACAAACAGGAAGTCAGGGCTAAAGCATAGGGGTGCACTGCCTGCTGAACCCCTGAAGGCCGTAAACCTCTACCACCACCACCAACACACACACACAGACACACACACACACACACACACACACAGTGCCTGCCTGGCAAGGGTGAGCAGACTAACACACCCACAAAGGACAACTAGGCTGTGGAGAATCTGTTTAGCAGCCACTGAACAAAAAGCAAGAACAAATTCTGGATAGTTGCAAGGAGAAAGAAAGGAGAATCTGATTTTCAGAGACACCACAATTCTATCAGATAAAATACCCAATTTTCACAAATTGAGATTTACAAAAGGATAAACAGAAAATGTGGCTCATAAACAGGAAAAAATAAGAGTTGAGAGAAATTGTCCATATAGAAATCAAGGAAGCCTGGCAGCCATTGGTCTATCTAGATCTACTATTACAATTACATTCAAAAATCTGAAGAAAACATTGAAAGAACAACCAGTGAAGCAGGGGTTTGACCAAGCAATGGCATCATGGGGTGAGCCACCTGCACCCACACCTGAGTGCCTGGGCTCGGTCCTGGCTCCACCCCGATCCAGCTTCCTACCAGGGCACGCCTAGGGAAGTGGTGAGCGATGCTGGACTACTTGCATCTGGGCCACCACAAGGGAGAGAAGCATGAGTTTCTCACCCTGGGCTTAAGTCAGGCCCAGTCCCAGTCACATGCACCGGGAGTGACCCAGCAAGTGGAAATGCCTCCCATCTTGTCTCTGTCACTAAAGTAACAGGTTTTTTTTTTTAAAAGTAAAAATGAAAGACAATTATTTCTCATTAAAAATAGAGTATCAGCAAGGAAACAGAAATGATTGGGAAAAAAGGAAGGATCAAATATAAATTTTAGAACTGGAATGCAGAATCACTAAAAAAAAATAATTCCCTGGAAGGGATCAACAGCAGATCTCAACTGACCGAAGAATTGTGAAAGCTGGCAATGGGTGAGTTGAGACGATCCAATCCAAGAAAAAGGAGAAAAAGGAAGACACTCCCAAGTATAACAAAAATAACATACTAGCAATTATAGACAAGAGAAAGGGACAAACATATTCCTTTAGGAAAGAGCAGCTAAAAAATCCTAATTACATTTGTGAAAAACATTAAACTGCACATTTAACAACCTAAATGAATTTCATCTAAATATAAGAACAAAATTTTACCAGGCAGTAGATTTATCTACATTTATATAATATTTTTTAAAGCTTTTTTTTTTTTTACTTATACATGTGAAAGACAGAGTGAGAGAGGGAAAGAGAGAGAAACAGAGAAAAAAAGAGAGACCTTCCTCCAATTGGTTTACTCTCCAAATGGCCACAAGAGTTTGGTCTGGGCAAGGCGACAGCCAGGAGCCAGGGCCTCTGTCGGGTCTCCCCGTGGGTGGCAGTGAGCCAAGTACTAGGACCATCTCTGCTACTTCCCTAGACGTGTAAGAGGAAGCTGAGTCAGAGGTAGGTGAGCCTGTGCGTCAAGTGGCCCTCACGTGGAGGCTGGTAGCAATGCCCATGCTATGTAGCACTTCCAGCAAGTTTATCACAGAGAATTCTAAATCATCTAAGTCAGAATGACAATTCTTCACTAAGCAAACAAACAAAAAACCCTACTTCACTAGTGCATATTTCTTAAAAATATTTTTTCCCACATGTAGGCTTTTAGTCAATTTTTAAAATATGTCTAGTATGCTGGTAATCAAATAATTACGTACTTTTAAAACTCATTATTGCAATATTTGATAAATTCCAATTATGTCAATTATGAGTTTCCATTGGAAAGAAAGGGAAACCAAAAAAAAAAAAGAACTACATGTGCAGCTTTCATTTGATTATCAGTTACACTTCTGAGTAGTAACTGTAAGGGGTACAATTATTATAAAAACACTGCCTTTATTTGAAGAAATTCTGTATAATGTAATAGTACTATATATTACTCAAATTACGATTTCAAGACGTTTTTTGAAACCAAAGCCTGCCACACAGACTACTATAAGATCACACAACGTGAATCATCGCTCACATATGACGGGGTAGCCGTCGCGGCTGGCGCAGGCTGCTGCTAGTATGCGTCCATTGTGGGAGAAACCAAGACAGAAGCACCCGCGTTCTCCCGCATTCAGTGAGAAGAGGTGCTTGTTCGGGATCCGGCAGGCCTGGAAGCACACGTGGGAAAAATTAAAATGCAAGGACTGGCTCCTAACTCGAGCTTCAGAACAGTGTTTCGGTTGGTTGTTCAAGTCCCTTCACTGTGATGCAGGGGACAAAAGCCAGTTAGCAGAATGATGGAAAACTACCGTAAATTGTTTTCTAAATTAGAAATTTAGTTTTAAGGAAAACAAAATTAATTTTCCATAAAATTAACCAATTTCTTTTTTCATGTCTAAATAGTGATGAATTAATTGACAGTTTAATTAGAAAGACAAGTAGCATGTAGTTTATTTTAAAATAAAATATAAAATTATAAAATAGATACAATTAGAAGAGATAAAATTATAAAATAGATACAAAAATTTTATTTTTATAAAATATAAAATTATAAAATAGACACCCTACGAGCTGTTATAGGGTTTCTAAGGAATGAGCAAAGCTGTACATGCTTTCATATTATCAAGCACTTCACCTGCCCAGGCAGCCGGTTCCACTTCACTACTTCCTTGGAGTCTTCTAATCCAGGTTCTGTCTCTACCGAACTTGGCTCATGGTGACGCTCACAATACACAGGTTTACCTTTTTCTTCCTGAAGAGCCACCATAGAGCGGTAAGACGGTTTTATCTAGAAGTGCAAAATCAACGAGAAGACTTTTAGCCTGTTCCTCTTTGTCTCTCTTTTGGCACATATTGTTTTGAAAATACTTAGGGCTGAGTTGTGGTGCAGCGGGTTAGGTCACTGCTTGTGATGCCCTATCTCACCATAGTGCTCGTCAGAATCCCTGCACCTCCGTTTCCAACCATCTTGTTAGAGCACCCTGGGAGGCCGTAGAAGATGGCTTAAGCACTTGGGTCTCCTGGCATCAAGGCAGCTGACTCAGATGGCATTCTGAGCTCTTGGCTTTGACCTGGCCCATTCCTGTTAGCAATAAGTACTTGCATGATGCACAGCTTTGGATCTCTCTTTCTCTCTCTCTCTCTCTCTCTGAAATCTACAAAAAAATCTACTTTTATCTGCATAATATTACAGTAAAATAAAAGCCACTTGATTAATACTATAATACTACAATGAAGACGCTTTGAAAGTTTGAAGGGAAAACAGGATTCCAATGGCTATATAAAATTAAAATGGTTTTAATAATTCTATCCCTTCCCTTTCTTTTTAAATTTATTTGAAAGGCAGAGACACATAGATTTGCCATTGACCAGTTCACTCCCCAAATGTCTGCAACAGTCCAAACTGGGCCAGGCTGCAGTCAGAAGCCGAGAGCTTCACCAAGTCTGCCATGTGGGTGGCAGGGGTCCAAGCCCTCGAGCAGCTCCTGCTGCTGCCCACAGTGTGCACCAGCAAGAAACTAGAATCAGAAGCAGAACTGGCACCTGAATCCACACACTTGGTTACAGGACGTGGGCATCACAAACAGCATCCCAAGCACTGTGCCAAATGCCCACTACCCACTTCCACTTCCTTATCAACACTTACGGGATATTAAGCTGTGGCTCTCACACACTATGTCCCTCCGGTTTTAAAATCACAAAATGAGTATCATGAAAATCTAATTTTTTAAAAATCCTCATATTTTGTTGATAGATTTTTTTTTACTTCATTCACTTTAAAATATACTAACCCTGAGATCACAGAATGTAATACCAGTTAAAGAATGTGCAACTAACTTAAAAGATTAATTTCTTATGATACGATGAAAGCAAACATTTTTCATTTTAGGATCAATACTTTGCTAACATCACTTACAATACTCATCTATGGAAAACAACAGTAGACATATTATATCCTGGATTTTAAATATCTCTATCATGAAAAAAAAAATGGACCTGTAAGACAGGGATCAACAAATTACCCATAAACCAAAGCTGGCCTGGTGACTGTTTTATTGGGACAGATCATGTTACTGTAAACCTATGTCTATTAGCTACTTTCACACCACAACATGTTTACTACCAGGCCCTTTACAGGAAAACATTTGTCAATTCCAGTTTTAAGCTATTTTTTTAATCTTTAATTTTTAAAAGCCAAAAATAAAAAGTATTTTTCCTAACACTGAAATGTGCATTTAATATTAAAAAAATTAATTTACATATATTTTAAGTTTAATCTTTTCCAGGCTCTCCGAAGGCACCTTTTGCTAAACGCTAATTCACAATCATTTTAGAAATCTTGTCCATTAGAAATATTATATCACAATTTAATTTCAACAACAAGCAATATACATTTATATGTGCTATTAACTTACACAATCTGGAACTTTCAATCCTCTTACAGTTACATATAATGTTGAGGGATAACGATTTCTGGGACATTTTGACCACCATTCAAATACTTCAACAACATTTAACTGGGATCGAGGTTTAGTAGGTGGATAAAACAGCTGCAAACGAAGTTTGGAATTGATGTTTGCATTTCCATTGGCTCCCAGAAGCTAAAAATAAGAAGTCATATAAAATATTACCTTCATAGTAAAACAATGTATTCAATAGAGCAATACTATATAGTCAAAAATCCATTTTAAAAGAATTTAAATATGGTATAGTTGAAATTCCTTAGATTTGTAAAGCAAAGAACATTGTTCATGGTTATGCACAGCTAGATCACTTTGACAAATTTAAAATGTGTTCCTGCCTGTTCTCCTTCCAAAGGTACAATTTCAGACTCTAAGTAACACACTTACCGTGCCAGATGTCACCGCACACCAAAAGGGTGATCAAGTCACATTACTTTGAAACAATATTGACAAAGATGAAGATGTGCAAATACAGACAAATTTTCCTTTTGCCCAGTGTAAAGATTTTTGTTATTAATCTACTTGAGGCAGAGAGACAAAGACAGAAGGAGAGCTTCTATCTGGTTACTTCCCAAATTAAAACAAAACAAAACTAAAACCAACCAGGGCCAGGCTGTGGCTAGAGCCAAGGACACAGCCCAGCTGTCCTGTGCGTAGGGCAGGTGAAGCATCCGGACTCTCAGCGACCACACTGGCAGCAAGGTCAGGTCAGGAGCAGGAGCTGGGAATTGAACCCAGGGACTCCAATGTGCAACACAGGCACCTTGACCGGTAGGTTAAACGTCTGCTTCCAGTACAGTATTTTTAATGGTTGAGATTTTAAGTTATTTTGCTTTTTCATAGTCAAAATAATTTTAAAGTAATCTTAAGCCATTCATTTTTTTTTCAGGATTTTAGTCTGCCATTTCTACAAATATCTGTTTTAAAATTTTAATAAACAAAGCAACTTACATTTAAGGTTTATATATCTATATACATAGATACAGATTCAATCTAATAAAAGAAATTTAAAAACCACACCAACTCCAAACAGGTAGTTTTTCATAGACCATAAATCTGACCAGCAAATAGCTTTCTAATGTTTCTGTCCTCTGCAAATTAGGACGAGACGCTTGGGAGTCTGAGCGGTTCCGGCAGACGAGCCAGAGAAACGGGCAAGGAGTGCCAAGAAGATGCTTCAGAACTCTCACCGACTGACGAAACCTGGGCAGTAAGGGCCTGCGCTGTCACAGCAGAACTTCTGTGATGGTGGGTGCTCTGCATCTGGGCTAGGCAAAGACGAATGGCTATGTGCAGTGCAGGCATGCTGACATAGTTTTAATTCTATTTAGCTTTAATGAATTTGAATGCAAACAGCCGCACAAGACTTGTAGCTACAGAAAAAAAAAAAGTGCAATTCTGAGGTCATAAATTCGGTTGACTGGGCAGGTGGTAGCAGCATTACCAACTGAAGGAACAGGCATTGTTGGGGTCAGGAAGAATCTCAAATATGTGAATCACAGTTGAGAAAAGTAGGTCCAAAGAAAGTTAAGGATGAAACTCTGAGCAGCACTGAATATTGAAGACGCAGATGGGAAGGCCATCCGAAAGACTTCTGAAAGAATGGGAAGAGGCGATTCAGAAGGTACCAACAAAGCTAAAGACAGAGTTCTGAGGCAGTAATGTACTAAACACACATAAAGCAACAGCTGGAAAGCCCGGCAAGCAGAAGTCATTGGCCATCTGGCTGGAGAAGCCTCAGTGGCAAAAGCAAGTTCTAGATTGTAGTGAGGTCAGCAGTGATGCATCCACACAGAGAGATAGCAAACACACAGGCCATCTTCATCCGCAGCCCGCCAGGGCAGGATTACAGCCAACAGGAG
The DNA here is from genome assembly GCF_017591425.1 of Ochotona curzoniae. Classification (NCBI taxonomy): domain Eukaryota; kingdom Metazoa; phylum Chordata; class Mammalia; order Lagomorpha; family Ochotonidae; genus Ochotona; species Ochotona curzoniae. The sequence goes on from NW_024467115.1 coordinate 16,570,228, forward strand.
TTATAAACTGAATGGGTGACATGGTGGGTATCAAGTGTCACCAAGGGGTGAAGGATAATTTCAAATTAGAAAAAAAAAAGTTCAGGAATAGGGTTGAGGTTGTGGCACAGAGGGTTAACATACAGCTGCCACTTCCAGCGGGGCCCTAGCATGAGATCCAGTCACTCTGCTTCCAATCCAGATCCCTGCTAAGACTCCTGGTAAGACAGCAGCAGATTAACCATAGTACGTGAGCCAACGCCATGTGCATGGCAGCCCTGGATGGAGTTCCTGGCTACTGGCTTCAGTATGGCCCAGTCACAGCCTTGCAGCCATTTGGGAAGTGAATCAGCATATGGCAGATGTCAATCTTGCTTTCTCTATCTGTCTTACCCTCCTTTCTCAATCATTTTGCCTTTCAAATACATAAATATATCTTAAAAAAAAAAAGTTTAGGTGTAAAGTAGCGAGCACTTCAGACTTCCCTAAAAACACTTTCACTGTCTGTCTAAAAGTTCATCATGGTAGTTCCTTAAATGGTTTTCTTATATACCAGGCACTTTACATTAGTATGGATAAATAAGTTAAAAAACCATATAATACTTAATAGGCAAAAATGGCATGAGACGTTAGTCTTCCAATCAAAGTAGTTTCTAAGACTAACCACAAGATGGCAATGTTTACCACAGTAAGGGAACGTCAGTTCATTCTTTTGCTTTACATGGGTGTGGGAAACGGTCTAAAAGAACATGTAAGTTATAGAATGGTAATCTTAAATGTTGTGTCAGCTGGACCAAGTGATTTAACACTAACTACATTTCTTGTAAAGCCTCTAACTGCCAGGGTGGAGTACATGCCTCAACTGAGTTTTTACTCTACACTGTACCACGTGGTTAGGAAGGTAATGTCTACATAGACACCTAAGTGGAGACAAACAGTGGAGATAGAAATAATGTCCTACTTATCCATGAAACGCTGTTTGTTCATCAGACTGCCATGTGTTTTATAGATATTTGCTATTTTTTTAATTGATGAATGCGTAAGTGAAAACTTTTTTGTAAGATGGTAAAAAATTGAAATACTTAAGATTTTCACAATTCAAATCTACATTTTTAGTCAGAAAAAAACAATCAATAACAATAATCAATATCAATCTATGTTTTTTGTCTCTATTGAAATATCCTCCTGGAAGACACCGCCATTTGCACCAAGACTACTGTAACTATTTCTTCACTTGGTTTTGTAATACCTACCTTCCCCCCCACCCCCCAAATCCATGTTTTGTATATCAGGCTAACATTCTGAAATATAAATGAAATTACTTTATCCTTTTGTTTAAAATGTTATCATGGGGACAGGCGACATCTCACTTGTTAAATTGCTTTTTGCAATGCCAACATCCCTATTAGAGTGCCAGTTCGAGTCCTGGGCATGTACTTCCACGCAGGTTTCCTGCTAATGTGCCTGGGAAAGCAGCAAATGATACGTGGGTCCCTGAAGACCACCTAAGAGAGTAAGATGAAGCTCCTGGCTCCTGGCTTCAGCCAGGCCTAACTTGAGCTGTTGCTTGTGCATTAGGGGAATGTAACAGCAGCTGGAAGATTTTTTGTCTCTCAAAGTTTTTCTGTCTTTAGAATCAATAAATACATAGATCTTTAAAAACTAATCAAAATGCGATCGTAGCTTCTCCTTACTCTTTAATATTTGGTAATGGTTTCTTATTGCTTTAATGGCTTAGAAGATCGTATGTCATCAAGACCCTTCAGCCTGTTCCTGCACCATGCTGCCCTCTGCTGGTTATCTGAGCCACCACTGCCGCTTCCCCCACCAGCATCTTTGCATACAGTACCTGTACCCAGAACTGTGAACTCTCTCTTCCCTCTTGCTAATGCTGAGTGAAATGCTTCTCCTGAGGAAACCCACCCTTGACCTCCCAGAGCCCTTGTTTCCACCTTCTGCCCCATACCTGCTCATGGTTATTTATAAAACTTGAATTCTAGCTTTAAAAAAAATTAGTTTTCAGATATGACTTCAAGAAACCTATCTTCCCTAGGTTCACTGACAAGAACAGTGACTTTTACAGCGAGGGGCCTTACTAAGTATTTCCTGCACTAAATCAGTGAAGGTGGGGCTTCTGTATCTTGGTCAACAATGAATCCTCTAGGCCACTCACGTACCAGGCCAGTCATCAGGAAAGGAAGATATGAATGAGTGTCACTTGGGCTTGAGTTAATAATGAACTCCATGGCAATCTGATCTTAGATCATTACTCCTTATATGAATGCAAACTAACTTGGGGAAAACCAGCCAACCAAATATGAAGTGTTTCAAATAAGTGAAAAACATACCTTAAGAAATGCCCAGGCAATCTTTCGAAAGCCACACTCCTGGTTTTGAACTTCAGAGTTGTTCTTAATTTCTTCCATACTTAAGAAATCAAGAATCTGCAAATAAATTTTTAAAATTACTTCTCTCAGAAGGCTAGGTCACCTAAAATTTAATAACAGAATCAATACACTGTTATAATTAATATAGGGACAAACATTTTTATTTTATTTCATGGACTTTAAAGTTAACTCACCATTGGCCACATTATCATTTCTTTACAAACCTTTTATTAAGATTGATTTTGAAAACAAAGCAAAGTATTAAGTACCCTGAATACACCGCAAGCACATATATGCCAGACATAGATTGTATAAGCCGGGATTATGTTTTATGCTATCAGAGCAGAAGTCAAATGGGCTGTTTAAAAGCTCATGGCCATTCATCTGGTCCTTAATCACCTTCCTAAAATTGAAGGCTTCCACTTTGAACAGACGCTGCCATTAGACTTCTCAAGCGGATTTCTTTCCTACCTCATCCTGTCTGGTTGTCCAAGCTAATGGATTTGCAAAACCTGCAGATACTGTATTCTAGGTGTTTGTCAGAAGCATTGACCTAGAACTCACAGGTGCTTACCGACAGCTTGGGTGGAAATAATCTTCCCCGAAGACCATTGAAAACACAAGCAGATTCTGTCCACCCCTCTTCTTTAGACACTACCAAACTCTTTTCAGATATAATATACTCTCAGTAAAAAAAAACCCTGATCATACAGTAAAATAATGTAAATAAAGTCAAAGCAACTTGTAATCCAGACTGACAGAATTTTACTTATCATTGACATCCACATTACATGTTCTTATGTTTAATGTGTATTTCTAAACATGTGTCAGTACAAATCCAATATGTGCTTTCTTTGCAAATTATTTTCTTATACTATGTAGTAGATATATTTTCATGTTCCTACATATACTTGAATATCGTCATGTTGATGGCAGCCTATTATCATAAATCTAATACATTTAATAAAACAATAGTGTAAACAAATCTGATTGAAATTTACATGCTTTTATCTTAAAATTGTGCTGTTATAAACAACATTTAAATAAATATGTTGTCCACATCTCTTTATGGGTCTGTTATTTTTCCCTTTGGATGAGTATCTACAAATTTTATAACAGTTTAAAGAGATTCTAAAATATATAATCAAAGTCTCCTTCAATAGTCCTTAAAATGTTAAAATAAAAAACTAGTTGTACAAGAAAAAACACATTACACTAAAACTTAAGAAGTAATAAAACTATTTATAAATCCAGCAATCAAGCACTCTTAAACTCTTAACATTAATAAATAAAAATAATATTATATCAAACAAAACCCCAAATTTCTATAAGGAAGAAATGTTCTTTCAGATACAAATTATAACTTTTTACTTATTTTTAAAATTATTTTTAGGACTTACTTATTCTTATTGGAAATACAGATTTACAGAGAGAAGGAAACACAGAAAGGAAGGCCTTCCATCCACTAGTTCACTCCCCAAGTCACCAGAAGGGCCAGAGCTCAGTTGATCAGAAGCCAGGAGGCAAGAGTATCCTCCAGGTCATCTGCGTGGATGCAGGGTCCTAAGGCTTTGGGCCTTCCTCCGATGCTTTCCCAGGCTATTCGCAGAGGTTTGCAAAGGAAGTGGAGTAGCTGGGACATGAATCTATGTTACCATGGGATGCCCACACTCTTAGGTGGAGAATTAGCCCACTGAGCCAATATGCCAGCCCCAAATTATAATTAACTTCTTAAATAACTACAGGCCTCTACAGATCATATCCAACACAATCACTGATGTACATGGTAGATTATATTATAAATATCCATGGAAAGCCTGAAAATCAAGAATTTTAAAAAACAAATAACGCTACAAAATGAAACATTAGCTCTGCTTATGCCAGACTCCTTGCTGTTTCCCTGATAAAATTCCCTTTCTTGCTTACAAAAAGAGAATACTAGGGAGAAAAAGAAATAAGGTGTTCTAGGTCTAAGCTACTTTCAAAACTAATCAACTACATTTAAAACTGGAATGAATGATAAATTCTGTGTTCTCCACAATCCTTGACATTTTTATCAGGGAAAAGGGAAACAAAAAGTAAGATCAGAACAACAAGTCAGCTCTGAGGCCAGCTGTTTCCTAGGTCTTTCGCTGGCAGCGCTGGTCTTCTTCTGGCCCTTCACACTTAGCAAGTTCTACATTTTTGGTTGCATGTTTCATTGCGTTGGTGAACTGATCTAGATACAGGGCTATTTTTGCTTACGCAGATGAGATCCAAAATTCTCAGGATCTCTGACACAGTTAAATAGGTTCACTATTCATGAAATGGGTTCAGAAAAAAGGGTTGCCTTTCCTTGGAATAGATTTAGCACTTTAGTCATGGGATTGCTGTAAGAGTCAAATGATATTCAGTGGGTCCAATGGCTGGTGTGTGCCACTAGTAGATGCTCATCAAATACACCACCTCTGTTGAAAAAAATACCATCCTAAATCGCGATAGCACATGATAACACAAAATCTAGTAACTGCATTACTAAACCATTAAAAAGAGCTTACATTGGTGCAACTGTTACCTAAAATTTCTGTTTAATTGTTTCATTCAATTCATACCTCAAAGAACAAGATGACTTTAGGACTCTCATCAAAACCTCGAAGCAAATATGGAAAATTTTCATTGAATATAATCTGTTCTTCCCACTCCGGAAGCCTTGATTTTAACTGCTTAAAATCATATGGCTGGGTCATAATAGGAAGAATATAATCCACATTGTCTTTTTCATAGTAAGATGCAACAGGCCGTTCACTGTTCAAAGAAAAATACTTCCATTAGTACAATTCTTCGTGATAATTTTAGGGTAAGAAAAATTATACAATGTGCAAGGTAAGACAACCAAAAATTATGAATAGCCATACACTAGAAAGGGAAAAACTATTTTTTACTATCCAACTAGAAAATGGAAAACTTAAAAGTAGTAGTGCATTACTATCATCATGCATTTACTTACTACTAGTTGGTTGTACAGTATTTATCACAGACATACAACAAGAAGCTATGATTACACTTTACACAGAGCTAGAAAAAAAGCAATTTCTTGAGCATGTTAAATATCCTGTGATTAAAAAGTAAATTTACTTAAATATAAAATGAACCAAAAATTGCAACTCCTTTGTCACAGCTGCTTTGTACGTATTCAGATAACTATATAAGTGAATCTTTACTGGATAATCTTTGCATTTTCCTCTCCTGTCATCTTCCCAAACAAATGATTTCTTTGAATTCTACCATAATTATTTATTTCATTTTACTTTTATGTATTTTTTAATGCATGTATTTGTTACAGAAGTAATTTCAGGAAAGAAATACCGAGATTCATTCACTTCACCTGAGGTCCAGGTAACATATTATCAAAAACATGTATCTCTAAAGCATTATAATGCAACATAAGGTAGTTCCAATCCAAGCTTTATCCCATAAATTAGTCAGTAAGCTTGGTAGCACCTTTCCAATGCTTAAGATGAATTACTCCTTTCCACTTACAATGAACTGCCAAACTGAAAGGTGTTCTCAATTTCTTCTTCAAAACATACAGATCAATATTAATTGGGGGATGAACTTAAACAACTATTAGATTTCTCTCTAATATAAACTCATGGCTCGATCCCAGCTCACTTTCAACTACTATTGGCAGAAAAGAAAACTTCTACAGTGGAGTCTCAACTTCAAAATTACCTGTCATCTTTCTTGACATACTGGCCAGTATTCTCATCAATGACGTGAATTTTAACCATTGGGTGAGAAATCAGAAAGTCTGACTTAAGCCGATCAGTTCGGTGAATGTAAACTCCCAGGACAAGGTCATCATCAACCAAGCATTTTGGATAAACTGGGCTGTCTCGACTGGTTATTTCTTGAACACCATCACCATCCATGTCTTCATTATCATTTGAAACTACATGCATAGAAGAAAATCAATGCCATAATCCATTAACCTCAACTTTAAATTACATTTAATAAAATCTTATAATCTGTGATTATTTCATTTTAGTAACAAAAGAACTTCAAGGAAAAAGAAAAAGCCAGACATAGCAGAATATACACTAAGAATAAAATTACACATTTATTTATGAATTGGGCAAGGAATCTCTTTAACAAGGACCAACAACACCAAAAGAAAAAGCAAATCAAAGGCCAAAAGCTAAATTTATCAAGGTATTTTGTACATGGAATATATTATCACTTAGTTCATTTATAACCAGAATTTCTGTTTCTACATATGATGGGACAAGACACAACAGATCAACAGATAAGATAACACAGACTAGGAAAAAACAGAAATTGCAAACTTTCATATTAAGACATGAGAAAAGCACATAAAAAAATTGATACTACACAAACTAACATTCCAAAGAAGAATCAAAGATAACGAAGAGAATGGGAAAAAATACACTTGTTTAAATTCAAAACTCAGGTTGATTTTAAGGGAAAAGAATACTGCACAAGGACAAAAACGTCGATTTGTGAGGAAATACAATAGTCCCAAATACTTATTTATTTAACACACAGCTTCAAAATACATAAATAAAAATACTCTGAAATAAAGATAAACACAATACCACAGAACGAATTTTGAAACCTCTCAACAGCTGACAGAGTAAATAACATGAGTAAATATGGATAAATAAAATAAGTAAAATGAACACAATGAAACTTGATCTGACAGAGAACACTGCACTGAATCCACAGAAGTCACCAATACTGCCTATGAACTCATCATAATGAAAGCTTCAGTAAACTCAAAAGACTGAAATCACTCATCGTACTCAGATTTCTATGAAAAAGACAGAAGACAGAAATTAGTTACAGGAAGATAAGCAGAAAAGCATCTGCTGGGACCAGTGTTGTGCTGCAAGAGCTCGGTTGCCTCCTGCAAACACTGGCCTGCCTTCCTGCTCTGCTTCTGATCCTGCTCCCCGCTAACGTGCCTGGAAAGGCAGCAGACGAGGGCCTGGCTCCTGGCTTCTGCCTAGTGCAGCTTCCACGAGTATGGCCATTTGGGGAGGGACACAGACAGGTGATAGATCTTCCTTTGCCTTTCAAATAAAACAACTATAAAAGGCAAAAATCACCTGCTGTCTGGAAGCAAGAAACATATAAGTAAATAACACATGATCTAAAAATTTTAACTGGAAATTACACAATATTTTTTACTGAGTGATAATGAGGATATATAATATCAAAATTTGGGAGATGCAGAAAACTATTGGTTACACAGAATTGTAAAACCTCAGATGCATCTAAAATAAGAAAAACCATAATTTTTCTGATTAAATCCAATGTATAAAGCTAGAAATAGGGGCTGGCACTGTGAAGTAACAGGTTTAGCTGCTGCTCACACCATATGGGCGCTTGTTCATGTCCTGGCTGCTCCATTTCCAATCTAGCTCTCTGCTACTGCACCTGGGAAAGCAAGTAGGATGGTCCAATTGGGTGGGTTCCTCAACCACATGGGAGACCTGGAAAAGTGCCTGGCTTTGGCCTGGTCCAGCCCCAACTGTTGCAGTCACATGGGGAATAAACCAGCACATGGAAGATTAAGACTTCTCTCTCTTTCTTCTCCAATATTTATTTGGAAAACTAAACCTGATTTTAAATCCTTCCTGGTATTAGAATATAGCAACACTAGAATTAATTCTAGTGTGTTACAGTAGAGCAAAGCAACTATAGTCTACAATAACTTATGAAATATTTCAAAACAAATAAACTAGTCCCATACTTCCCAGGACACAGAAATACAAATGCTGGAGAAAATGAAAATATGGGCCCAACTGGAAACCATAATGCTAAGGAAAATGAGCCAATCCCAGAAGGTTAGATACCACATGTTTGCCTTAATTTCAGATGAAATGATATCAATATGAAAAATAGTACCTGTAAACTGTAATATTATTTCAACCTCAGATAGCCTGTATCAAATGCAATGATATTGTGATGTAACCAATGAACTAACATCCAATGTGAGTCAGACTGCTTATGATCTACATCAAAGAAATGTAAAACCTAATATACTTAGAATACGCTATGATATTCCATAATGGGGCGGGAGAGCAGAGAAATCCTCCATCTCCCTAGAATGTGTGAGGAAGATGTGAAACACAACCTACCAGGATCATAACTGGTAACTCATAGACAACAGACTCGAATCAGCATTAGACAATAGTTAAACTACAAAGAAATATAGGGGGAATCAAGAGCGATCCTGACAACCTCTTAACAGGAGCTCATATGCACAGAGCAGAGTGGGACCCCTGAGCGGAGCAGGTAGACAGGAGGAGGCTTGTATCCCAACCCTGAAGAGTCCCGGATCCTCACCAAGGAATATCAGTACGAGCACCAAGGACTACATCCCAACTACCAAGAAGACCACGGGGAACTGGAATGCCTTCGGAGGCCAAGAACTCTGAGGTCATCCACTCCCGCTTGAATCTATCACATGAGATAGAAAAAGTCCAAACCCTCCCTCGCAGGATGCAAGAGCATCAGAACAGCCAAGAGCCCTGAGCAGCCCGCAGAAGCAGAACAACAATAAACTTCCTTCGGGACTAGGGAGGGGAGCTCTCTGGTCCTCGCTTGGTTCCAACTTTGGGTCCCCACCCTCCCTCGTAATGACTATCAGGATAGCTCCAGAAACCCCTCAAAACAAATAACCAACCAAACAAACAAACAATCTAGAATAGCTAGGCAGAGAACAACAAGGAAAGCCTAGAATCAGACAGGAAACGGTCAGCTGGGATTCACTTGCGCCTTACTAGGTGGGACACAAAGATTAGTTATTCCTCACTAGGGCATTGAAGATTTCTCTGCACACCCCTCCTAAAACTGTTCTGCACCTAAACTGTTGACATATGTCTTGTTAGAGTTATACGCCAGTCTAGACTGCCCCCCCAAAAAAGCCAGGTTCAGCAAAATTATGTTTCAACGCTATAAAAAGCTAAATACTACAATGAAAATAGACACGAGACAGCTGAATAGTAATCTATAGCCATTTTAAGGTGTATAGAACTCAGTTGTCTATAAACTAAAATTGAAATGTCAATGAAGAAGTCACAGGATGTGGTTAAGAACTTGCATTTTTTTTTAACATATTGGTTACTCAATACTATGTCAATTAATTCCACAACGTTATAAATTGTTGCTGATGTTATGTTGGGGCTTTTAATTGATTGGGATGATACTCTGCCGGTTCTACCTTCAGACCAGAGATCGTCTCCCCAAGAAGGTGCTGAACTTATATGGACAATAAGATACTGGACTCTATGCTTGGTATATGCTTGCAATCAAAAAATCTCAACTAAACTTGAACTGTGGCAATGCAGCAAGGTGGAAAAATCCACCATAGGGGGAGGGTTTGGGGAGGGGTGGGGAGAATTCTAGTACCTATAAAACTGTGTCACATAATGCAATGTAATTTAAAAAAGAAGGAAAGAAAGAAAAAGGAAATGAAAAAAAGAAATTGCTCTAATTATTACACAACCTATCTATGTATCATGTTTTCATGCTAGACATTAAAAATACAAACATTTGTCAACTAAAAAGTAGACATAAACAAAATAAAATCCTTCCCACAAAGAGAATCTCAACTTACCCATCTTTCTCAGTAAATTTCTAAAAAACTTATGTGAAAGGCAAAGACACAAAAAGCAATAACAAACAAATGAACAAACAAAAACACCAGCTACCTCTCTGCTAGTTCTTTCCCCAAAATATCCCCCACAATAAGGACTGGACGGGGCTGAATCCAGGAGCCAGGAACTCGCTAAGGATCTTCCATGGAGCTGGCAGGGAGTCAAGTACATAAGCCATAATGTGCCACTTCCCAGGAAATACAGTACCAGGAAGCTGGATCAGGAAATGGAGTCAGGACTTAAACCAGGTACTGAGAAGCAGCATCTTCACCACTGTCCCAAATTCCTACCCCTACAATGAAGTTTTTAAAACTATGATTAAAGGAATAAAACATTACATCCTCCAACAAGAAAACTATCATAAATTTGAAAACTTCCTATTTTAGTTTAACTTTTAGCCACTTAAAGAGAAATCAAAAAGAAAAAGATGTAACTAATGACAAAAATGCAACAATAAGAAAAGACAAAAGTAGTGAGAAGAAATAGGAAAGAAAGCAAGAAGCAAAAAGGAAAGCTAACAAAGGAGAAACGGAATTTGGTTAAGGAATTGAATTGTAAAGATATGTTACCAGAAGGATGTAACCTGAGCATCTGAAATGTTTACTGGCTGTTGACATAGTGGCTTTCAATGACCATGACTTACATATTTATGGTTCTGAACTCGACTGTTTAAAGAAAAAATTGTATATGCCACAACAGCAACAACAAAGTCAACTGCATTATAAATTAAGTCAAGAATTAGAAATAACTTAATATGAGCTTGGCACAGTAGCCTAGTGGCTAAAATTCTTGCCTCGCATTGGCTGAAATCCCATATGGGTGCTGGTTTCCCACTTTGCATCACGCTCTCTGCCTGTCGCCTGCAAAAGCAGTCGAGGATGGCCCAAAGCCTTGGGACCCTGCGTCTATGTGGGAGACCTGGAAGAAGGTCCAGGCTCCTGGCTTTGGATTAGTTCAGTTCCGGCCCACTGCAACCCTTGGGGAGTGAACCAGTAGATGGAAGATCTTTCCCTCTGTCTCCCCTCCTCCTCTCTGCATTCCTGTCTTTCCGATAAAAATAAATAAATCTTAAAAAAAAAATATGACTTAATACAACTCCTCACAGAATAAGAGCTACAAACGAATGAATGCTTTAATCTACACAAATGCAAGAACAAGTGCTCAACGTTCTATATTGGAATTTTCTCCATTAGATACTCTAATTTCAACCTTAAGGTCTAAGATTTCTAGAATTAAGTTTCTCTTGAGGCACTGAATTTTTTTCATTTATTTTCAATAACAGACCTGCTTTAACCTTCTTTTTTGTCTTTTTGGGTTTAGGTTTGGTGTTTTCTTGCATGCTGTCTTCTGCATCATGTTCGGCTGAGCTTATGTCATCAGCTTGATGAGACTTAGAAGTCACCGCTCCAACTGGAGATCCTTTCTTTTGTTTGCCTTCATCTGGGTCATTACAGTCAGTCAGTGAACTGCAAATAGAACCCAAGGAAGAAACATCCCAAATGTATTACTACACTAGTTATTATTCATTTTACAGAGTGATCAGTACACAGAAGCAAAGATGACCTAAAAATCAGCAGGATCTTCTGCTGGGAAATGTATATAATGTTTTATTAGACACTAAAATTATTACTAAACTGAGTACCTAGGCACTATTTCATTCTTGTTAAGGAGTTACAAGCCTATGAAGCAACTCAAGAACTGAGGTCAAAACCCAAGAGAAAATCCTATTTTACACACAATGGAGCCTTCTGTAGGACTGAGCAAAGCAGCCTCATTCTGCTGCCAGGTAAACCATAGATGGAAAAAACGGCTTTTTATGTATTTACTCATATGCTTGAGAGACTGAAGGGGAGAGAAGAAGCTACAGATGTGGCTGAAGGCCCTAAGATGGGCGCCTTGATCCTCATGTTTTTGCATGCTCCTCTCCAAGGTCTAATGACCCACTTCCAATTGACAGAATACGGCAAATGTAACAAGTGTCACTTTTTCTAAGATTGGGTCTCAAAAAAACACTGGTTTCTAAAAAAAAAAAAAGAAAAAAGACTGGTTTCTGAGTTGCTCTCACTGTCTCAGTAGGGAAGCAGGCAGCTATGTTATGCTTAGTCCACAGCAGAAAGTTCACGTAGAAAGGAAATGCTATCTGGAAAAAAAGCAGATTAGAATCAGGGCCCTTCCAACCGCCATGTAAATGAGCTTAGAACTGTGTGCAATGCCTTCGTAGCTGTGTCACTTGGCAGAATCTCTCCTTTGAAGCCTGGAGATGACTTCGGCCCTGGCCAACATCCTGATTCCCAGGGTGAGATCCATTGAGGGTCAGAGGCACCCCATCTAGTGATTCTGATTCCTGACCCATAGAAAGACCAATGTTTGTTGTTCTGAGCTGCTAGATTCTGTAGTACTTTTTAAATGCAGCAACACAAAACTAATATAAACACTAACATGTCCCTATAGCAACCAGACTTACTTTCTATTACTACTGATCTACTTTTTGCTCAGAGGGCAAATATTTTTAACCAAAGGCTTCAGGGATAATTTTCTTGTTATGCCAAGGAATGTTATATGTAAATTGGTTCCATCTCAAGCTGTTTTTCTACATAAGGATTACGGCGGGGGGGTGGGGTGGGGGGTGGGAGGAGAGGAGTTATTATAGAAGTTAAAAGACATATTTCATTTGATGTTTTCTCCAAGGAGAGAATCTGCAAACATAAATATAAATTCATATTATATATGTAAGTATAGAAGTATAAGTAGCACATATAGAAAAAGACTAGACTATCAAACTGTTACACTGGTTAGCTTTGGATGGTTGTTGCTACTATAACCATGCTATCTGAATACGGGGAAAATACTATAAATATCCAAATAGCCATCTGTAACTCAAAAAGGAGACCTAATCAAGTTTCTGCTGTTTTTAAACAAACAGAAGTGTGTAGTTAAGGGTAGAGGCCAGAGCTCCGCTTACCAAGGTACTGGGTTAGCAGTCTAGTCTCTTACTAGTTCTAGGACTTAAGCTCTAGTCACCTCATCAGCAAAGCAAACAACACTACTATTTTCCCTTCTAGCAAAAAATGATTCAAATCTTGTAAATCATCAAATATATAGTGAGGTGCAACTTCAACGGTTGGTTTTTTACTATCTTAGTGAAATGTTTTCTAAAAACGGACTAACAATGTTCTTTGCTAAATGACAAGTATCACTTTTCAGCTGAAAATCCTAGTTTTCTTAAGAAGATGAATTCTATCAACGTAAAGTACCTTGTTTCAGCTTTAGACAGAACTGGAACTTTCTTTTTTTTCTTTTTTCTTTTCTCACTGCTCAACTTGTCATCATGCAATACAGTATCAGAGGGAAAGTAAGTCAGCTGTTCTTTCAGTTTCTTTTTTATTTTCTTCTTAATCTCCTTGGCCATTTCCTCAGCTACTTGAAGCTGATATGCTTGCATCAGTTCTTCCTCATCCAAATCATCATTCTCCAGTCCCTCACGTGTTTTCTCACTTTTCTGATGGCCAACGCCAGGCTGAGGCTTCGCTCGTGCTTTCTGATGGGCAGAGCCCGCCTTCTCAGGAGTCTCTGGCTCCATGTCCTGAGCGGGCACCTGGGGCGCTGCCTTTCCAACCCTTCTGCTTGGCTTCCTTTGCTTGTCTTCCTCTACACTGACACCATCATTTGGGTTTTCAGCTGCACACTGAATATTTCTCAGTTTGGTCTTACTGACTCGCATGCTATTCCCTTGGTTATTCGTGTCAGTAGCATTTACATCACCACTTTCATTTTCTTTAATATTCTGAAGATTGTTTTTAACAGCATCACCCTAAAAAAAAAGAAGACACAATAACACATTTTCATCAAGGCACAGTTTTACAAACAGTATGATCAATGTTAAATTAGGGAGATGACTGAGTTTTTATTCTGTCATTTGGACAAAGTGAGTCCATTTTAGAACATTTGAGGAACATTTGCATAGTCCACAGCACCAGACTGAGATCAGTAAACCCTAAAAACAACCTCAGAATTAGTAACTAATTTGGGGAAAAGCATTGACAGGCTCTTTAGAAATGAATTAATCACTCAACTCTCAATTACTATTTTCTTCATTGGCAGAATGATCCAAACTCTGACCTAATTAAGAGATACTGAGGAATTGTTACAAGAGTCACAGCATGCAAAATATAGGAAACTTACCTGCTCTCTGATATGTTTCACAGCTGTAAGATTATCCTGCAATTAGTACAAAAGTATCGCCACAATACTGCTAAACACTACACTTCAGCTTAAAACAAAGGGCAGACTAGGCACATATCTGTATCTACTCTTCCGATCCCAATGATATGAAATTAATGATAATTAGCGATAATTTTACTAGAAAAAAAAACAAGGTAAGAAATAAAAAAGGACTATTTTTTGACAGTAAAATAAATCTTCTGAGAAACTCCTTGATGTTAAGAAAATTTGTTAAGATTAGACCAATTCAACCAACAGAGAAACTAGAGTCCACATGAAAAGATCCCCTGAGCAAAGGGTGGATCTGGAAAAGCCACAAGTATCTGTGTCACGTACCTACAGGGAGGAAGAGGAGGAAACCCGAGTGTGACGTTCATTTAGGGGACAGGCAGCTGAGTGCAGAGAGAAAGGCCACTGTGTTCCGGTAGGTATAACCCACACAAACTGCAGGAGCAGACTATGTCACACCTAACCTTATGCAGGAGAGGAGAGATTCTCATATATAAAGATGACTGGTCAACTAAAAACTAACACGGAAGGTAGCACAAAAATGAGGCCCATCAAATCCAACAGCAGAGATAAACAACAGCACAGGAAAATGAATAGCATACACAAAGCAAGAACTGAAAATAAGCATATCTTCAGTGAAGAAATCTAAGAGCATATTGAACTTTAAGAACAAACTGCTAATGTCAGGAACAAAAACTTAACAGATGTAATGAAAAATACCATGGACACAAACTAAAATGCCTCAAGAGGAGCCAAAAATCAAATGACAATGGAAGATCTCTCGCTTTCTTTCTGCATCTGCCCCTCTCTCTGTTATTCTTACCTTCAAGTACAAATAAGCAAATCTTTTTAAAAAGTAGTTGCACATTACCCAACATATATGACAGAAGATGGAGATATTACCAAACTTATATTCATTTATATCCAATATTTTTAAATCTCTAAGTGCTCACTTCCAAAGTTTATAATTCAAGAGTAAATTCTATATTCTCTTCCCCAAATTTAATAAAGATAACCTCTCTCTTCTTAAAATGTCAGTTATTTTCCAGGCTGGTGAGATGACTCAGTTACATTCTCTGTTTTTGAACATGCTGTGTGCTTTACTTAAAACTTTAAAAAGTTATTAAAAGACCCATAATCATAATTACATTAAATATTTCAACCACCCTGCATGTCCTTATAATCTCTTTCCCAATGTGCGCTGGCCCCACTCAACTACTGATCTGCTTTCTATCATTAAGGCTTTGCCTTGTCTGGAATTTCATAGGAACTGAATTATATTTTGTACCACTTTTGTGTCTGATTTGCTTCACTGAGTATAGAGATTCTGGAATACAACCATTTGTTACATATTTAGTAGCTTATTCCCTTTTATTGCTAGTAGTATTCAAACACATGGAAAGTTAAAATTTATTTCTCCATACACAATTAACACACTTTTTTTAAAAAAAAGATTTATTTATTTTTACTACAAAGTCAGATATACATAGTGGAGGAGAGGAATATCTTCCATCCAATGATTCACGCCCCAAGAGACCTCAACAGCCAATGCTGTGCCTATCCGAAGCCAGGAGCCAGGAGCCTTCTCCAGGTCTCCCAGGCGGGTATAGGGTCCCAAGGTCTTGGGCCATCCTCAGTTGCTTTCCCAGACCACAAGCAGGGAGCTGGATGGGAAGTGGAGCTGCCAGGATTAGAACCAGCGCCCATATGGGATCCTGGTGCATTCAGGGTGAGGACTTTAGCCACTAGGCCACACCACCGGGCCCAATTAACGCACTTTTTACTTAGTTCCAATTTTATACTGCTCTTTAGGTTTCCTTTCTCTTTGCTAAGTACCCAAGTGGAACTACTGTGTAAGCAGATATTTAACTTCTTAAGTAACTGCCAAAAAGTTTCCCAAATTGGTTGTACCATTTTGACCAGTAATGTGTGAAAACTGCAGTTTCTTCATACACTAGCTGGCACTAAATACTGCAATTTTCTGCACTGTTAGCAGATCTACTCGATATGTGATATCTTCATATTGTTTCAAGTTGCACTTAATTACTAATGACACTGACAATCTTTATATGTACTTATTTGCCAATCATATGCCCCTTTATTTGGCTGAGTTTCCTGATCTTTTGTTTAGCTTAACTGAGTGGCTTATTTTCAACTCACTCAGGCATAAGAGTTCTCAAAACATTCCAGATACAAAATTTTACCAGAGGGATCTTTGGTATGTTCCCCCAACCTATGGTCTTTGATTTTCTTAATGAAGTTTCAATTTTTCACAATATCCATTTTTCTTGACTTTGCACTCTGAAAAATCTTTGCCCAACACAACATTATAAAAGCGTTATCCTATGATTGTTGTGTAAATTACATAATTCCAGCTCTCATATTTAGAGCTTTGATTCATGTTGAATTCATTTTCAAATATAAGATATCCTTTAGTAAGTATCAGATGTCTATCTGATAGTTCCGGGATCTTCTGTTAAAAAAAAAATCATTCTTTACCTCACTGAATTAAATGTGCCAACTGTTGTCAAAATCAGTTGACCAAATACCGTTGGGTGTATTTCTATTCTTCATAGTGTTCTACTGATTCAAATGTGTTTCTATGAAAATAAAACAATGCCTTGATTACCATACCTTTATAACTTTTTAAAGATTTATTTATTCTTATTAGAAAGGCATATATATAGAGAGAAGGGGATACACAGAGAAAGATACATCCGCTGATTCACACCTGAAGTGGCCACAACAGCCGGTGCTGAGCCCATCTGAAGCCAGGAGCCAGGAGCTTCTCCCGGGTCTCCCATGAGGGTGCAGAGTCCTGGATGGGATGTGGGGGTCACTAGAATTAGAACTGGCGCCCATACGGGATCCTGGCACATACAAGGTGAGGCCATTAGCAACTAGGCTATCACGCCGGTGACTTGCTGAAGATTTCTTCAGATATTAAAACAATCATATCACCTGTGAATAGTCTATTTTACTATTTGCAGCCTTTGTCTTCTTTTACACTACATTACTTATTGTTCAGTAACTCCAGTATGATTGCAAATATAGCAGACTGAAGTTCAAGCTTAGGAGAAAAGCACTCAATTGCTTTTTGTTTTGTTTTGTTTTTATTTGTTTTGCATTAAGTATGGTATTAACTACAGAATTTTTACCTGCCCTTTTTCTAGGGGCATTCCTTTTTACACTTTGTTTGATAGTTATCTGGAATAGGTAATGTATGTTGTCAAACCTTGTTCTGAATTTATGGAAACAATCAAAGAACACTGAAACCAACTGATTTTTCTAATCACTGAGATCAGATCAAATCATTTTTCTATCACTGAGATAAATCCAATCTGGTCATGGCATATTATCCTATTTAAAAGATTGGCTTCCTTACATTCTGTTGAAGATGCTTGCATTCCTATCCAAAAGGGACCCAGGGTGGTAGTTTTCTTGTAATCTTTTTATCTGGTATGGATGTAAGGGTAATAAATGCCCAAAAAAGGAATGAAGATATATCACTTATTATTGTAAAGTTTGGAAGAGATTTATAGAATCGGTATTATTTCTGCTTCAAATGTTTATTAAAATATAACAATGAATGCTAATTTTCTTTGTGGGAAAGTTTTTATTTAAAAAAACATATAATATTCAAGAGTTATGAAGACAGCTTTTAACTTTGAGAGGAGATTAAAAGAACAAACATGCAAACCACTGACATCCAACAAAGACCTGTAAATATACCAAGCTCACTCAAAAACACATCAGGAAACCTCCTTAAGGGAAGGCAGGTACAACTATTCAGGCACAAGGAAGTTAGTCATCGGGCAGATGTGACTCAAACAAATCTAGCCCAAGACATGATGGAACCTAAACACATGCTGCTTGCAAGAAACCTCATTCCTCTTCCAAAACACAGACTGAAAAAGTGAAAGGGTAGAATAAAATACTAGAAGCAAACGGAATCAAATACAAAGCAGAAGTAGCCATATTTATGTCAGTCTTATTTGTATCTGGTCACAGCATATTAAACTATTTATAAGATTGGCTTCATAACATTCTGTTGAAGACGTTTGCATCCCTGACTTGCAGTTTTCTTGTAATCTTTTTATCTGGTATAAGGGTAGTAACTGCTCCAAAAAGAATGGAAATAAATCACTTCTTATTGTAAAGTTAAATAAAATAAATCTTTGAAAGAAAACTAAGAAGGAAATTTTCATTTCGTTACAAAGACTGCTGAAGCAGTTTAGAATAGAAACTTTAGTACACCAAGCCCCAAAAGAGAATTCAGGGGAAATTTATAACAAACAAAATTGAAAAATGAAAGATCTCAAATAAGCAAGTATTGCTGTGCCTTAAGAAACTAGGAACAAGAACAATTCCAAAGCAAAATTAATAAAAGGAATAATAAAGCAAAGACAAATCAAATGCCTATTAAAAACCATGCAAAATCAACATAATGATGAGTTGATTCTTAGAAAAGAAGCAAAATTGACCCCCCCCCCAAAAAAAAGAGAAAAGCCTTGCTAGAATGAGGACAAGACTCAAATAGGTAATATCAGATATAAGAAGGGAAACATTACAACTCACACCAGAGAAATAAAAAATACCATTATGGACTATTATAAATGACTATATACGAACAAATTTGATTGCCCAGAAGAAAATGAAATTATTGGACAAGCACACAGTATCAAGGTTGAATCAAGAGGAAACAGAACACAATAATGAAAAGATCAATAATGAATAACAATATTTAATCAGTAATAAAAAGTTCTAACTAGGTTTTTTTTTTCCTAAGGAAGAAATAAATTGCCAACAGGTGCAAGACAAAAAATAAGAACTAAATATCAATAATAACCAGGGGAAAGCAAATATTAAAACCACAAATATTATCCTCAATTAGAGTATTCTTTAAAAAAGTATTTAATTTTTTAGAATTACCTCCTTTTATATTGTTGTTGTTATTCTGATTTCTAAGTGATTTTAAAGAGGTTTTGTTAATAAGAAAATACAGTTTATCATATATTTGTAAATCCAAATTGCTGCTTGGCATTATTGTTCTTTTTAAATTTTTTAACTGCTTTTCAATCTAGCAGCTCTTGACAATAAATTCTTTCAGCTTTTGTTCCCAACCTCAAGACGTTCGCATTTTCACTCCATTTTGGTAAGTTATGACTCCTGGGTATAAAACTCTATAAACTGACATTTTTTTTTTTCCTTTCAGTATTTTAAAGGTGTGGCTCCATGAAAATCTTGCTAGAATAGTTCCTAACAAAAAGGCAACTTTTTTTTTTTTTTAGATTTACTTATTTACTTGAAAGAGGAACAGAGAAAAAGGATGAGACCAAGAGAGAGATCTTCCACCTGCTGGTCCACTCCCTGGATGGTCACAATGGCCACTGCTAGGCAGGCTGAAGCCAGGAGCCTCACCCAGGTTTCTCACACGGGTGGCAAGGACTGACCCTGGATAACAGCTCTTCGAGCTACCATGAGATGAAAGCTCATTGTGGTTTTTATTTCCCTGATGGCTAGTGACACTGAGTATCTTTTAATGTGCTTGTTGGACATTCGATTTTTTCTTTTAAAAAATGTCTAGTGCCATTTCTTTACCAGACTGCTTGAAGCTCTAGAGCTCCTTGTATGTTCTAGACAGTAACACTTTTTACAAGACGCAGTTTTCAACTGTTCTCACACATTCTATTAACTGTCTCTTTACTCTTTTGACTGTTCCCTAGTTTCAAATAATAGCATTTGTCTGTTTTTGTTCTTCTATTGCCTATGGGTTCTTGGTCTTATTTGAAATCTAGCTACCTCTACAATGTCTTGGAGCATTTTCCTCTTTTCTCTAGCAGTTTGATAGTCTCAGTCTTACATTTAAATATTTGTTCCATTATGAGTTGAGTTTTGTATATGATAATGATTTCTTCAAAGGTTTTTTTTGTCCCTTCTTCTCTCTCAGACTTAAAATACACCTAAGTTAAAATGCTTAACATGATTCCACAGGTCATCAATATTGTCATTCCCTCTAACCAAGCACTACCACCCTACCCAAGGTGTATTAGCTGCATATTGGAAAATGAATTCTTCAAAGGATACAGACCGGGATTTTTAATTGACCTTCTATCTAAAATCAATTTCCATGATGTAAGCATTTATACGATTGATGAAGAATTTTAAGCTACCCTGATTTAATACTCGTTTATAAAGTCTCCTAAAAAAGAGTTAACCATCAGCTCTTATAAGCCAGGACAGGTCACTTCAGCCCATGACTGGCTGCTTCTACGTGCCTGATCTGAATAATGTATGCTGTTATTGCTTCAAGTTTACCATTCGTTTTCATACTACTGCCTAATATATTAATTCCATTTGGTCTATAACTTCATATGCGATATATACTTCTATTCTACAGGAATTCGGTTTTCCATATGTCTTTTACTTTTCCTTTTAAATCTTTTTTATACCTCCACTCTTCTAAATCTGCTTAATAACTTTTCATGACAGGTCATGTCATCTTATTTTTTTCTTTTAAAAGTCTAGCTGGTATTATATATCAATGACTACTAGATTGTGTGGGATTTACTTTGAGAAACTTATCTTCAACTAGCTTGATTCATTTGAGGCCTCCTTTTCTTAGTTATCCCCTGAGAAGATTTGGATTCTAAATTTGTCTGTTAAAACCAAAATAATTCCAGACTCAGAAGCTAAATCCAATCCAGCATCTATATAATTAGACAAACACATGAAAGACATTAATAAAATCTAGAACCTAATAACTTTCTACCTTTTAAAATTAAGTCAATACCCAAATGAAATATTTAGAAAAGATAATTCTTGAGATACAAATGATACCACTTTTAATGAAGTATAAGAACACAATGATATAAAGGAATGCAACAGCAATACAGTACAGATAATGCCAATCAGAAAAGTATGGTTTAAATTGCCCTTTTACAGAAAAATAAATCAGACCAACTTCAAAAGGTAGTTACAGCTACAATACGAGTGCTTACTCTCTACTAAGCAACGTTTGTTCTAGCTATTACTGCTGAGTTATCAAACCAACACAAAAACTCCTTTATGACACTCTGAATTCAATGTACTCTCCTACTTTGTCAAGCCCATGTTACCTGGTGTCTGAGCCTTTGATATTATGATCAATGACGTCATCCTCTGTCATTACTGTGCATCTCCTCTCCTCACTTGTATGGTAAAACTCAGAGACTGCTACAATTTAGTTATCTCTGTAAGTACCGAATATTGCTGGGCCACCTGAACCACTCCACAAACTAGTGCTATCTATAAACTCTACTGGAACTTAAATGTTACTGGGCAATTTTTTGTACTACATAATCTATTTATTGATACACCTTCTTATCTTCAGTATTTCAAAATTTTTCAATTGTTCACATCTCAACTGTACAACATGTTCCCCAAATTTCCCTGCCCCCTTTCACCCCTTTGGGGTCTGCACAAGTGTAAGTGGGCATGGGTGGAAGGACACTACACTGCCTATCTATTCCTGTCCTGCCAGCTCTGGCACCCAGCCACTCCACCCTTCCGGCTCCCTCCCCCTGCTGATCTCCTGGTGATCTGTTTGGTGGTTGTGTAGGTGAGTGAGTGGCTGGCTAGATAGGGTGTATATGTGTATGCGTGTGTGTTTCTGTTTTGAGTGTCTTTCTTTGCAGATTTCAGTAACCCAACAATCTCTGTAAGCTCCAGGGGCTCCAGTGTAAATTGCACTTTTCCCTGGGGAAATGTACTACCTAGTTTTGGGGGTGGCCTTTGAGGGGCTTTCTGTTTTTCAGTTTTGTTATTTGTTTTTTTTTTCCTGTCTCCCCTTTATTTGGAGGCAATAGGAGGAAGTAGGAACAGGAGGTGGAAGGTGGATTTTGCTCCTTTCAGAGGGTGGAAATTTTTTTTCCAAATATGTGTCATGAATAAAGTTGCTTTTAAAAATAAAAGTTGTTCAGGGTCGAGTATATTAGCCTAGTGGCTAATTTCCTCACCTTGAATGAGCTGGGATCCCATATGGGCCCCACTTCCCATCCAGCTCCCTGCTTGTGGCCTGGGAAAGCAGTTGAGGACGGCCCAAGACCTTGGGACCCTGCACCCACCTGGGAGACCCTGAAGAGGCTCCCAGACTCCTGGCTTCATATTAGATTAGCTCCAGTCATTGCACCTGCTTGGGGAGTGAATCATCAGACAGAAGATCTTCCTCTTTGTCTCGCCTCCTCTCTATATATCTGACTTTGCAATAAAATAAATAAATTTTTAAAATAAATAAAGTTATTCAGCCAAAAAATTTTTCTCCATTCCTACCATACAATATTGCCACTCAAAGATTCATTCACTTACATATATTCTCATATATGAATGACAAAATGTATATTTATATATGTGTATATATGTACATATACACAAAATATAATTTGGAAAGCTGGAAGTTTCTGCTTCCAAATCTATAAATCATATACTCAAAAATATTTTCTTATAGTAAAAAAAGCAATTTCTTTCTTCTGCTCTTCTAGAAAACTCCCTTCTCCCCATATTTTCCAATCTAGTATCTTACCAGTGCCATTTTCATAATCCCTATTTGCAAACTTGCTTAAGAGCTGTCTATATATTTGGCAGTACTTTACTTTATAATCGGCATTATATATTAAAAAAAAAAGCATTAGTACTGTCTCACTATTAACAAGCTTTAGAATAATTGGTAGGTAAAAACACCTCAGTATCTCAGAATCTCTTTTATAATACGTTTGCATTTTATTATTCAATATAACTGCCTTTATTCTTCAT
Source organism: Ochotona curzoniae (assembly GCF_017591425.1). Classification (NCBI taxonomy): domain Eukaryota; kingdom Metazoa; phylum Chordata; class Mammalia; order Lagomorpha; family Ochotonidae; genus Ochotona; species Ochotona curzoniae. Next base: position 16,593,278 of record NW_024467115.1, read on the forward strand.
GTCTTTTGCTCACTTGACTATTTAGGATTTTTTTTTTCAGATTTTTATTTATTTTTATTGGAAAGTTAGACACACAGAGATGAGGAGAGACAGAGAGAAAGATCTTCCATCCAATGACTCACTCCCCAAGTGACCGTAATGGCCAGCGCTGTGCCGATCCGAAGCCAGGAGCCAGGAACCTCCTCCAGGTCTCCCAGGTGGGTATAGGGTCCCAAGGTCTTGGGCCATCCTCAGCTGCTTTCCCAGACCACAAGCAGGGAGCTGGATGGGAAGTGGAGCTGCCAGGATTAGAACCGGCACGCATATGGGATCCTGGCGCGTTCAAGGTGAGGACTTTAGCCACTAGGCCCATTATTTAGGATCTTAACATTAATGGCTTCGGGTGGGTTTCAGGATGGGGAGTCTCATGCCTGGATCCCAGACAGCCACCATGTGCACATGGTGAGCTGTTCCCGGACCTGCCTGGGCTCTGGGGGCTGCTCCCTTCGGGGTGAGTACACCGAGGGGGGAGGTCTTCACTGGGCAGGTCTGGGACCCGCCCACTGCCTTAATTGGGCAGTGAATGGGATTTGGGAGGGGCACGACCTTGGGCCTGGGAATTTAAACTTCCAGCAGCCTCCCAGCTGCTGGTTGATCTCAGGACGGGGCGTCTCATGCCTAGATCCCAGACAGCCACCATGTGCACGTGGTGAGCTGTTCCAGGGTAGCCAATGCACCATTTGGTGCCAGGCTCTGCCTGCTGGCCACCCGGCCGGGGAGCTCTGGGATTTTGGTTCTTTGAGTCTCTGCTTAATTAGCTCCAGGTTGAACCTATTGTGCTTCTAGGACCTGAAATATTCGTAAAGATTCCCACTGGCAGTAACTCTTCCTTTGTAAAACTTGTAATCACTGAACAATATCGACCACCAAATACCAGTCCATGCAGAAGCTATGGCTTGGGGCTTGTCCTGCAAAAGTAGCTCCAACAGCTGGCTAATTTGTCAATTGGTAATGGAACAGAGTAGATCAGGCAGGACTGAGCAAATCTTAGCCCACAGCAAAACTAGAAACCAGGTGGGCGCACAGGTCATGCCAAGCTAGGCTCTTGTACCTACTGGTCCACATGAGCCAGGGGCTAAGCCACAGTGTCTAAGGCAGACATCGGGACAGGGGAGGGCCTGTGCCAAGCTGAGTCAGAGCAACCACTGGCATGCGAGTGAACTATGGCTGGGAAAAGGCCCGGTTGGGGAGCTAAGGGGACAACCCTAGCTGGGTTGAAGTTCCTGCCAAGGGGCGTGTGACCTGGAATGAGGGCTGCATACTGATCGGGAAACGGTTGTAGTCTCCCTTGGCACAAGTGTGGACTATGACTGGATGCACCGAACCGGGCCAGGCCCCAACACCCCCTGGTGTCCTGGAGGACCAGGGCAGATGTGCGATGGACTAGGCAAGGTCTCAAACCCCTACTGAGCCATGTGTGAGCCATATGTGGGTATGGACAAACCATAGCTGGGCTGAAATATCCAACAGCAAGAACCAGATTGGGTTGAAGGCCAGTCAGGAAAAGCCACAGTTCCTGCTATGACAGGAGGTGGACTGAGTAGGACTGGCTTATGGACCCACTGGTAAGCATGAAACCTGGCATTGGGAGAGGTTCTGATGGGGGAGCCTGGGCAACTCCTCTGGCAGGACACAGACCCAGCAGGTAAGCGCAAGAAACATGATAGGAAACAGCCCCGAAGAGGCCATGGAAAGTTACCCACTGGCATACAATTGGCAGGGTTTGGGGGAAGACCAGGCTGAATCTGTCCACGTCATCCACTGGCAAATCCAAGCACCAGAACAGTGTGGGTTGAGCCAGGTTTGGTCACAACAAAGACCAGTGCACAATACGGAATGCCAAGGTGAGGTTGCCTGTACTAAAAGGGACCGCAGTGCCCAAACAGCAAGCGTGAGAACAAGGAAGGAAGGGGGCAGAGCCAGCAGGGGAATAAAGGAGGGTTCCTTTGCTGGACAGCCACTCCCACAGGGGAGAGCGTGGGCTGGGATGGGGGCAGACCAGACTAGGCAGGGCTACAACACCTGTGCGCCTCATATGGACTAGATCAGGGAAAAGCCGGGCTGGGCTGATGATTCCTACTGGTGCAAACAAAATTATGAGTGGGTGAGGGTTGTTTGGGCTTAGCCACAGCATCAGCTGGAATCTGGGAGTGGGAGAGGCCTGGGAGGGAAATAGTGAGCTCATCCCTCTTGGGTTATCACTTCCACGTGAGGACATAAAACTAGGACAGCGGTTGGGGTGGAATGGGGTATGGGACAGACTGGATTACTGCTACACATACTGGCAAACCAGGGAAGGGGACAGGCCTGGTGGGGGTTATTGTGGGTCACTCCAACTAGGTTGCAGCTCCTACTGGTTCATGTGAGGGCCAAGTATGTGCTGGGCAGAACCAGGCTGGACTGCAACACCCATTGGTTCCAGTGGAAGTCAGGAGTGAAAACAGAACTAACCCAGCAATTGCAACCACCAGCTGATTGGGGCAATGGACTCTGCCAGGCCCTGTACTTGCTAGCACATACAAGAAGTTGCATTGGAAATCTCCCCAATCAAAATGCTGGACTCAGAATCCTAACCAGGATAAGAGAGAAGATAGAACAGGTCAACCAACCATCTCAGCTATGATGGACTATGTCAATCAGTGGATTCTTCAAGGACCTCATAGTGCTTGGAGTGGCAAGATTGGCAGCGATTCATAACTGCTGAAATATCAAAACCACTTGAACAAGAACCTCAGAGCATGCCCTACATCTGGGACCTGGGGAGGGTGGGAAATTGGGTGGGCCTTCTCCCTTAATACCTCCCTTTAAACATGAAGGAAACAATATGGAAAAAATACTAGTCTTATCCACTTTCCTGTAGCCCTTGAACCTTTTTACCCTAATTAACTATGTAAAGATTATAAAAAACAAACAAACAAACAAACATTAATGGCTTCTACTAATTCTTATACTACATCTTTAAACTATCATGTTGAGTACAACAGATATGAGCTAACTTATAATGCTATTCTGAAGATTAAGGTAGTAACTGTTGAAACATTGAGAAAGTCCTGATTGCACTATGTAAGTGTTCAATAAGTATAACCAAAACTATTATTAGCTTTGTATAGTAGTACTAACTCAATACTAGTTCACAATTTTTCCAATGGGCTGTCTTAGTAGCGGTTGTTGCCAAAAAACAGAAAACCATGCAGCAGCTTTCTTCATTCATTCAAGTCTTCTGTGTGCAGGTGAAGACTAGTAGCTTTATTTGGGATGTTCTTTATCCCTTTCCAGATCAAAATATCACCCTATTAAAGATTTATTCATTTAGTTGACAGGCAGAGTAACAAAAAGAGCCAAAGAAAGACTGAGATCTTCCATTTGCTGGCTGATTCTCAAATGGAGACAACACAAAACACAGGAGCTGTTCCAAACAGAAGCTAGGAGCCCAGAACTCTACTTTGGTTTTCCATGTGGATGGCAAGGCCCAAGCACAAGGGCCCATCACCCACTGCTTTCTCAGGCATAATTCCAAGGAGCTAGATTAGTAATTAAATTGCTAGAGCAGCCAGAATTCAAAACATTGCTCTAATAAGGCATGTCAGCATCCCAAATGGTGATTTAACCTGTGGGACAAAACTGTCAGCCCCAGCCATTTTTATCTTCTTATGTATCTGCCTGTAATCTTTATTTTATACTTAACTTTTTACAGTACTTGAAATGTAACTTGTGATAAAATAAAGCACTAGAATTTTTCCTCAAATGTAAAGCAACCATTTTTATATAGAATTATTGAATTATACCTTCTTGAAACAGCTGGAAAAGTTACATCTCCCTCCTTTCTTTTAGATTTCAAGTATTTCCATGTTACTATTTTGCATTAACTTTAGTCTAATTTTGCTAACTAGAGAAGTCAAACACTGTGGAGTAGTGACCACTAATGGCAGGTTTGACAGGTGAGGAGTCATTTCTGGGGCTTCCAAGTACTAGGCAAGGGAGTTGAGATGGGATGGGACAGAGAGGGAAACCAGAGGGCATGTTTGGGTCAGGCCAAGGCATCTGTCCATACGAGAGACTTAGGGTGGGCTGAGCAGCATTGTATACTGCCCATTAGCACACATGAAAACAGACTGGGAGGTATGTTTGGCTGGGTTAGGCTCCAGTATCTGCTCACAAGTGTAGGGGCAAGGTATGAGCAAGTCAGCCTGGACTGCAGCACCCTCCAGAACATGAAAGAACCAGATCTGAGAGCAGATTCTGTAGGCTTGCCTCTGTGGGGTGGCAGGACTCACTGGTTTGCATAAGAGCTAGAGGTGGTAACAGGCCAAGATAGGCCAGACCATGGAACTGACCAACACTTGCAGGAGCTGGGACTGGAAGGAGGCTAGGCTGGGCCAGGCTCCAGTACCCACTAGCACACGTGAAGTCCAGGACTGAGAGCAGCTTTCATAGGGGAAGTTAGGGAACCACATTGCTAGATTGCAGCTCAGGCTGGTAAATGTGAGAATAGGGGCTTGAAGCAGGCCAGGCCAGGCAGAGCTGCAGCACCCAACAATATATGTGTGAATCAGGTCTAGGGGCAGGACAGGCTGGATCAGTCCATGGTACACACTGACACAAATGAGAACCAAGACAGGGTGCAGGCCAAGCTGGATTTGGGCCATAACACCTGCCAATTCACTTGAGGGCTAGGGCTGTAGGTGACCAGGCTGGGCCAGGCTGCTGTGTCCACTGGAAAGAGCTGGACCGAGGACAAGTGGGCTGATGTAAGCTGCAGTACCTGCTGGTGAATGCTAGGAGTGGGCACCGGCCATGCCAGACATGCCAGCACACTCAAGACCCAGGTTCTGGGAGCAGGCCTGGAAGGGGAACTTCAGGGACTTTCCTGATAGGCAGTTGGTTCTACTGATGAGTGTCAAGAGTGGGACAGGAGGAAGGCTGGTCTGGGCAGGACTATAGCACCTGTCAGTTGGCATATGGGCTCAGTCTGGGAGTGGGCCAGGTTGGATTAGGCTGCCACACCCATTTGCATGCACAAGAACTAGAATGGGTACAGGCTGGCCAATTTAGGGCACAGCCCTGGCTGGCTAGTGCTGCCACTGGGTGCGAGTCACGTTAGGCTTTACCACAGTATCACTTGGCAAGTGAAAGAAGCAGGCCTGGTAGGGAACTGTGGCACTCCCCTGCTAGACTGTACCTATGCTGGTGAGCAGGAGAACCACGGCTGGTAGCAGGCCAGGTTGGACCAGGTAACAACCCCTACCAGCATACATGCGGGCCAGGTCTGGGGGCAGGTAAGGTTTAGCTAAACCGCAGCACCCATGGAAAAGGATGTGGGACAGGCCAGCCTAGGTTGCAGCACATGCTGATACATGCAAAAACTGAGGCTGGGGGATAGCTTGGTGTGTTATTGCGAGTCATTCTGACAAGGCTGTGGCATCAACTGGTGTGTATGAAGACCAGACCTATGGTGAGCTGCACTGGGATAGCCACATCACCTGTGGGATGGCATGAGAAAGGGGCTGGGGGTGGAACTGTTCAGGCAGCGCATCCACGGGCAGTGTATTGGCTGGTGTGACTGATGGACCAAACCTGACCCTCCACTGGCTGGTGTGCAAGAGAGTCAAATCGGAGTCATCTCAGATGAAGTTCCTTGGGTAACTCCCCAGCTAGATCCCTGGATTCAGAATACAGGCACAGGGAAAACCACATTATGTGTGGTCTGACTTTGGAGTGCCTAAATCAGGACTGGGCCTGCTGGTTGCTGATCCCTGTGTAGTGGACAGTATGCCCAGATGCACATGGGGGATACGGCAGCCAGCTCACCTAGGTCAGCAGAGGATGCCAAGCATCTATTTGGAGGATGAAAATCAGAACATGTTGGACTACTCTCCTATACAAGCTTTGCAGCAAGTGTCTGGGGCTGCGGATACACTAAGGCTGACTTAAGTCAGCCAACAGACCTTGGAAACATTTTTTTCAGCCCTGGGGCAATGATGTTGATGACATCTCAAAACTATCAGAAACACTCAAGTAACATCCTCAGAACATTCTTCCTTACTTTAGAGTCCCTGAGGTATTACTGAATGTCCACCCTGACCCCCGCGCACTGATACATTCGGACAACAAGGAGCAGTCACTTCCCTTCCGCCTCTGTTTACTCTGAGGAAAAAAAATTTAAAAAGGAGAGAGAGAGAGAGAACTGAAACATTTATCCTATCCACCTTTTTCCATACTTTTATCCTTCTGACCTAATCAGAGACTCACAAGGAAATACATCCCTCTCAACTATGTAAACAATATAAAAAAGAAAAAAGAAAAAAAAGGAAGAAAGAAAGAAAAAAAAAAAAGAAGCCAACCACTGGAAACTTTCACAGTTCTGTTAAATCTAAAAATCTAAAAAGATCTGGTATATACAAATTATAGTATTCTGTCATATCTATTAGTAAGATTCATAAGCTTCTTTCAATATAAATATGAACTCTAGGAAATTCATTGTTTAAATCTTACAGGATTTTTATAGCTTCTATGGCTGTGACATATATGTTTGTCATACTTTTTCTCTAAAATTTTCTAACTTGTGAGTTTTCCAGCGGTAACAGCTGATTTTTATACACTTATTCAAGTTCAGTTCACATAGGTTTTCTATTTTTTCTATAGCAGTCAGACTATGTCAAAAATGATCATTTAATTTCCTAAGAGTCATATACTTTCCCATATTACACATCAACCTACCAGGCAGAAAGTGCAGCACACATATAAGGAACACCACTGTGAAACCAGAGACACCTGGATTCACTATTTTTTTTAAAAGATTTATTTATTTATTGGAAAGTCAGATATACAGAGAGGAGGAGAGACTGAGAGGAAGATCCTCCGTCCAATGATTCACTCTCCAAGTGAGCGCAATGGCCGATGCTATGCCGATCCGAAGCCAGAATCCAGGAACCTCTTTCGGGTCTCCCACACGAGTGCAGGGTCCCAAAGCTTTAGGCCGTCCTCGACCACCTTCCCGGGCCACAAGCAGGGAGCTGGATGGTAAGCGGGGCCATCGGGATTAGAGCTGGTGCCCACATGGGATCCCAGGGCGTTCAAGGTGAGGATTTTAGCCGCAAGGCCACGCTGTCGGGCCCTGGATTCACTATTATTAAGCACACAATCCTGCGGAAGGATTTCTCAACACAGTGCTTGATTTCTCCTGTCTGCAGTGATTTCACAGAATTCTAATGAGAAGCAGGTGATTTAATGCATGTGAAACACCTAGCATAGAACCTGGAATGCCGGATATGTGGACAAGTAGCATTTTAAAAATTCTGTTTGTGACATGCTTATTTACTAAAATTGTAAGGACAATTAAGACAAAAAGAGATCTTCCAGAAAAGGGAAAATTGGAAGCATTTGTCCCATCTTCCTTCCCCCAAAGCTTGTCCCTCCCATCCTTCTTATCCCCAAAGCTTGACCCTCCCATCCTAGTCATGAGCATGCATCTATGTCAACTATGTAGCCAACAGCAAAAATAAGCATTTAGAAAGAGATATCTTCCTTTGGTCCAGCATATTGGTTCAACTGTCTAATCCTTCACCCCCAAGTGCCCACATCCCATATGGGCGATAATTTTTGTCTTGGCTGCTCCACTTCCCACTGATCCCTGTCTATGGCCTGGGAAAGTGGTGGTGCACAGTCTAATGCCTTGGGACTCTGAGCCCACATGGAAGACCCAGATAAGGCTCCTGGCTTTGGATTAGATTAGCTCCGCTCCAGCTGTAGTAGCCATGCACAGGGCGAACCAGCAGATGAAAGACCTCTCTGTCTTTCCTTCCTTCTGTAAATCTGTCTTTTTGATAAAAGTAATTTTTTTAATAAAAAGAAAAGTGTATCTTTAACAAATGGTTAATCTCAAGTTTTCTATATTCTGTCTTTTGTTCTTTAAGCATTATTTCAGAAATGAAATAGTTCTTAAACTTCTTAGCATTCTTCTCTATATTTCCACAGCTTTTAAACTTCATAACCCCCTTTTAAAAAAAAGTTATTGATTTTTGTTGGAAAGTCAGATATACAGAGAGGAGGAGAGAGAAACACCTTCTGTCCACTGATTTACTCCCCAAGTGATCAGTTGGAGCTGAGCTGATCTAAAGCCAGGAGCCAGGAGTTTCCTCTGGGTCTCCTACATGGCTCCAGGGTTCCAGGGATTTGGGGCGTCCTCGACTGCTTTCCCAGGACACAAGCAGGGAGCTGGATAGGATCCCGGCACGGTCAAGGTGAGGACTTTAGCTACTAGGCTATCACGCCGGGACCTATCCGTCCCTTCCCCCTGCCCTTTTTAAGCTTTATTTACTTGAAAGAGTTGTAGAGAGAGGAATTTGCCTATCTGTATTTTGTTTATTACAAAGCACAGTTGTCTTTACAGTGAAAGAAAATATGAGGTTTTTCTTTGGGCAAGTGAGTCCATGAAAACACTCAGCAGAAAATTACTGCCAGGGTTCTTCTGGTATTGCACAGCATAACCACCCCAACTGAGGGTACAACATATGCCAGCATGTAAACCTCCTTCTGCCTTATGCCACCCTCCCTTCTGCACTGTATACTGGTACCACAGAAGAAACACATTCCACCTTAGGTCACTAAATTCTATCAACAGTTCTAAATGGGTGTGCAGCTAGTATGTTGCTATACCTTCACCTATGGGGCTACATTCTGGCCAATGTTGAGACTTCTTTTTGCTTCACTGAAGAATATAAAGCATAACTCTGGTGATTCCCAGATACAATATTAAAATGAATAGGTCTCATGTTTTAACACATGAAAAGAATGGGAAAAAAACAAAACAAAAGACATATATCTGAAACTGCTGAAGAAATGCTATGTACCATTTATGGGGCCACACGAGGACTTACTTTTTTATATGAGGGCATGAAATTATGGTAAAAGGAGTAAAAAGTGCAACTGAAATAGTGAAGTAGGAATGAAGGGTGCAAAGCTCATTAACACGGACAGTGTCGCCAACGCCATGGCAAGCAGGCTGCGGTTAGCTGCAGAAGTGTTTACTACGGCTTTCAGTTCTTTATTTTTAATTCCATTAGTGTGCTGCCAAAAATTCTATCATTTAAAAGTGTACTGCAAGAACAAAAGGATATTTACTGCCTGAAAGCAATTGGTTTATCTTGGTTGGGTGGGATGACAGAACAAGTCTATATAAAGGCAAACCACTGCATATCTGAAGTAAGATATTAATTCCTAAGTTCTTCACAATTCTAAGTTAAGAATATTGATATTCTCAAAAAAAGAGATTATAATCTGGCTGGCCTTGGGTCTCTCCGTGACCCCTGGTCACTCTAAATAGTGTGTCTACGCTGTTCCAGTAGGATAGCATTCAAGGCTTAACTCAATACTCCAAAACTGATTCTGATTGTAATGTCAACTTTACCACAAGTTTCTGACCCATGAAACAGAACTGATGCTTGAAACTTACAAGGTTCCTTAGATTACTGGTAAAGGACCAAATGATTAATTACTCACTGAAATGTTTTCTTTAGATTTGGCAAGTTTTTTCTTCAGTCTTTTTCTTTCACGGATTAGATCACTGTGGGTCTTCAGCAGTTCTTCAAAGCGAACTTTGGTTTTTACTTTGGCTTCACTCTCAACTACAAAACAATAAATACTCGTCAATCTTCTAAATGGCCTCATTCCAACACAAATCTGAATTACTCTTCCTTAATGTCAAGGAATACAGTCTTATGATACCTGTGTTAAATCCTATAGTTGTATAGTTACAGCACATCAGCAGGCCAGACCCTCTTTTTAAAATACCTCTTCTTTTGGCCTTGGTTATACCATACTCACCTGTAGTCTTAATACAGTCTTAATACTTTTTGGCCACTCCTTCCAAAAAAAAAAAAAGTTCTTTTGCTAAGTTAACATTCTACTTCTTCTGTATGGTGATGTGGTGACGTCAGCTATGAGGCCTTAGACAACTTACCTTAACTGAACTCCATCTTTTTTTTTTTTAACCACAAAATCACACTAATCCTCTCATTTTACATGAAAATTACCACCAGTGGCCTTGTCTGCAGTCAACATCAACAAATGATAAAAGTTATTTCTTGCTTTAAAACTTAAATCAGAGTATATCATCTCCCTGCTTACAATTTTTGGGTTCCCATTGTACTTAGGATGGAGAAAACAAGCCCATAGCATGGCCCACAGGGCTCTGTCCACCTCTGCAGTTTCCAGTCAAGCCCAACATCCCCTTAGTCACCTGTGCTCTGGCCACACTGCTCTTCTTGTGGCTTCTCTTCCTGTGTGAAGGGGCTTCTATCTGATGCACATCTCCTCTACACCCTTATCTGTCTAGGTTCAGTGACCCGTTTCAGTGTTGCCTCTAAGGTGGAAAAATTCTTGAAAATCTCATCTAAATGTTCCTGTTTTCTGCGTATCAAGCTGTTCTCTTCCTTCACAGCACTTAACCCAACTAAAAAAATACCATGTAACTATTTCATAGCTACATAAACAGGCAAATTCTCTGTCTTCCCCACTATGCTATGTGGTTCATGTCCACACTCTCAACTACTGTCACTAGGTCTGGCATAAAATAAATAGCAAATATGTTTTAAAAGAACGAATAGTATCATCTTACTTGACATCTGTTTTTATAGTGATAAATATTTTTAAACAGAAAATATATCAAATGAATAAATACCCCAGAAGTGGTGCTGGCCTGTGGGCCAGTTACTTGTTTCTGTAAAGTTTTATGGAAATTAAACACATCTATTCGCTTCAGTCTTTATAGCTGCTTTGAGATCAGAGCTGTCTGTGAAGCCCAAGCCTAAATATTCAGCAGCTGACCCATTACACTTTGCCAATTCCTACCTTAGCATGAAGCATACAGTCTGGATGAGGAAGAATTCAGTTAACTGTATGCCATAATTATTATTTGCCTTTTCCAGCTGTGTCCCAAATGACCACTCACTGAATATACCTTAATCCCCAATGTTAAACAGAAAAACTGAACAGCAAATTATTAAATATCTCTACCACTTGGTCAATGATATCTACTTTATTCATTAATTTGTTAAAGAACATCTTAGGATAAAGCAAACAAAAATAAAGTATGAATTATAGAAATTTAATGAAATCTTACCAGCAGGCATATCTCAGCTGTATGGCAATCATCAGGAACCAATGTAAACGCTGACTCAATCAGTATCCTATCAAAACAAAGGATTCATTTGTAATACAGAACTTTCAAAAAACATAAACAAAATACCCTGAAACCAAGATCATACCACTGAATGAGTCCACTACTTCATCAGATTTATACCAATACAGTTATGCTCTCTCATTCAATCTTCTGCAAAATGACCCGCATGTATCTGAATCAGGATGGTCCTGAAATCAAATGACCCAAACTCATTCCTATTTGAATAGTTTTAAACTCAAATTTTTAAAAAGCAGTAAGCAGCCAACTTTGTGTGTTAATAAATTCTTAGAAATGTTGTAATTGGCTAACAAACATTTTAATTCGCTTCTGAGAAACCGAAGTCTCTCTCTACCGCTCATTTCCTAGAACACACCAATTACACTAGCAAAGTGCACCTGCAGGCAGCATCCCTGCAGGTAAGGGATGTAAGTAGCTGTGCAGCTGCCTGGGAAAATCCACCGCAGCAGGAAAGGCTAGCACAAGTATTTGCACCACCGCGGGTTACTCACAACCAGGGATATGTTCAGTATGCACATTCCTGAATGGCAAATTTTATTTAAAGATGAGAATATGTATCTAAAATGAACAAACTTATTTCCATGTTAGAATACAATGTGTATTTTTTAAAAGATTTTATTTATATTTATTGGAAAGGCAGATAGACAGAGGAGGAAAGCCAGAGAGGAAGATCTTCTGTCTGGTGGTTCACTCCCCAAGTGGCTGCAATGGCTCGAACTGAGTCAATCTGAAGCCAGGAATCCAGAGCCTTCTCCAGGTCATCCACATGGGTGAAGAGTCCCAACGCTTTGGGCTGTGCTTGAATGCTTTCCCAGGCAACAAACAGGGAGACGAATGGGAAGTGGGGCTATCAGGATTAGAACAGCGCCCAAATGGGACCCTGGAGTGTTCAAGGTGAGGACTTTAGCCGCCAGGCTATCATGCCGGGCTCTACAATGTGTATTTTAAAAAATTGTTTATTTATTTAATTTGAATGGCAGATTAACAGAGAGAAGGAGAAAGAGAGTGAGAGAGGAAGAAAGAGAGAGAGAGAGAGAGAGAGACACCGACCACCAATCCAATAGTTCCCTCCAAAAATGGCCTCAATGGCCACATCTGAGTGGATCTGAAGCCAGGAACCACAAGCTTCCTCCAGGTCTCATACAGATACAGAGGCCTAAGGTCTTGGGCCATCCTCCATTGCTTCCCCAGGTCATAAGCAGGGAGTTTGTTGCAAGTGGAATAGCCCAGACACAAAGCAGTTCCTATGTGGGATGCCAGAACTGCAAGACAGAGGATTAGTCTGTTGAATCATCACACTCGCCCTTAATGTATACTTTTTAAGAATAAAACCAGGGCCTGGAGGCGTGGCCTAGCAGCTAATGTTCTCGCCTTGAACGCGCCAGGATCCCATGTGGACGCCAGCTCTAATCCCGGCATCTCCACTTCCCATCCAGCTCCCTGCTTGTGGCCTGGGAAAGCAGTTAGGATGGCCCAATGCTTTGGGACCCTGCACTTGCGTGCGATACTCGGAAGAGGTTCCTGGTTCCCGGCTTTGGATCGGCGCAGTACTGGCCGTTGCGCTCACTTGGGAAGTGAATTATCGGACAGAGGATCTTCCTCTCAGTCTCTCCTCCTCTCTGTATATCTGACTTTGTAATAAAAATAAATAAATCTTAAAAAAAAAAAAAAAGAATAAAACTGGGGGGTCAGGTCTGTGGCATAGCACGTTAAGCCACTGCCTTCAATGCAATGCCAGCAGTTGATACAGGTGCTGGTTTGAGTCCTGGCTGCCCCACTTCCGATCCAGCTCCCTCTTAATGCTTCTGGGAAAGTAGCAGAAGACGGCCCAAGTTCTTGTGCTCCCACACCACACAGGAGACTTAGAGGAAGCTCCTGGTGTCTGGTTTCAGCCAGGCCCAGCCCTGAATGGTACAACTATTTGAGGTTTATCTCTCCCTCACTTTCTCTGATTCTACCTTCCAAATAAATATTTATTTATTTATTTATCTTTAAAAAAGGACTAAAGATTATATAAAAGTATTCTGAGCTGTCCCAGGCATTATAAGCTAATGCTGCAGTTCCCTGGGGACCCACATTCTTGGTCCTCTGACAACAAAGTCTTGAGAAGAAATGCTAAAATTAAAAAGATGATTATAAAATAATACCTAATATGTGAGTTACCTTATGCAACAACTAGTTGAAGAACAATAAACATCATTAAAGTCACATGGTAAAGATTTCTCCTGAAGGTTACTGACAGCAGTCTGAATTTATTGGACCTGTTTTTGGTCAGCTACTTCCTAATCTACACCAAAAGACAAAGTTAATGGCAGAATCATTACCTCAGAGTAGAAAAAAAAATATGTGTGTATATATACATGTATAAATGTATAGTGAGTGAAAATTCCATCTCTGTATTATACTATGGTCCTGCAATATTCAAGACAGCTGAATTATGAGTCATCAAGAAAAGGCTTGGATGCATTGGGTACTACCTGTTTTGAGCACAAAATTGATATGGAATTAAAAAATTAGATTATAAAGTGCAGGAGACAAAATGAGGATGATTTCTGTTTCTGGAACTAGAATAAGAGCAGCAGCACTATTGGCTGTAATCTAATGCAGTACAGAGGAGTAGTTTAGAAACCAAGTCCTACAATTAATCTCCATGGTTACTGTGGGTCTTTGGGCACACAGTCTCGTCACCTGCAAATCCAGCCTGTCTATTCACAGGGTCGCTAGATGATTTCAAGCAGTATCTTAGAAGAAGCACTGGTAAATATCAGCTACAATTATAACAGGAACTTCCCAGGGGGACTGAGAGCTTAGTTTGGGGAAGGTAGGATAAGCTGTGTGTCTGGGAGGCACTGAGCAGCTATAAGCATCAACTCCACCATCAGGTGCCTGGTTCAAATCCCAGCTTCACCAAAAGATTACTCTCCAAAGACATCTATTTCCTCCCCTTTTAAAAGAGAATAACAATATCATCCACTCAGTTTTATAAAGGTTAAATAACAATAAGCAAGGAATGTATTTGGCATAAAGCTTACAGAACGACAAACACTTCACACACCCAAAAAGAGGTATTTCACTGTGTGTGTGTGTGTGTGTGTGTGTGTGAGAGAGAGAGAGAGAGAGATATTACATATATAATGATGTTTGGTAGGCAAGAAAATACATTATTCCAATACAAGACTCAGGCTGATTGTTCAGAAATAACTTATACTCTTATCATGGTTGGATAAAAATTAAACAGCCCAAGACAGAATTCTAGAATAGGAAAAAGGGAGAAAAATTGGGAGAGAAGCACCGCGGAAGGAAAAAGAATTTTCAGAGAGTGAGGTCTAAAATGCCTGGTGTCAACAGCGACCGCACATTCTGAGTACCCACTGGATTTATAACCAGGAAGCCCCATGTGCCAAAGCTGTTTACAGAGGGGCAGGCAGAAGGGGCCACAGGCTCAGGAATGAAAGGCCACGCAGGAATGAGAGGCCGCACCTGCTGAAAAGGAATGTGGTCAGTTCTTTCTAGAATTTTGCTTCCTTTGGTCTTCCCACTCCAATGGCAACAACATGAGGCAGGAACTGTAAGGAACAAAAAAGACTGGAAGGATACAGATGCTTGCTAAAGACTGCTTTCAGGCCTCCTACAACGCTCCCCTTTTTAGGAAAATATATGATCCTCAGGCTGGCACTGTGGCATAGAAGGTTAAGTCACTGCCTGTAGGGCTTGCTTCCCACACTGTCACTGGCTCAAATCCAAGCTGCTCCACTTCTGATCCAGCTCTGTGCTAATGTGCCTGGGAAATCAATGGAGGATAGCCCAATTCTTTAGGTCTCTGCATTCACATGGGAGACACAGAACAATCTCCAGGCTCCTGGCTTTGAAATGGCCCAACTCCAACTGTTGTGACCAGTTGGTGAGTGAAGCAACAGATGGAATATTCTTTCTCTGCAAATCTGTGTTTCAACTAAAAATAAATAAATCTTTAAAAAGATATATGATCCTTGGGCCCGGCACATTAGCCTAGCAGTTTAAGTCCTTGTCTTACACATGCTGGGATCCCATATGAGCACTGGTTCGTATTCTGGTGGCCTCACTTTCCATTCAGCTCCCTGTTTGTGGCCTGGGAAAAGCAACTGAGGACAGCCCAAAGCCTTGGGACCCTGCACCCGTGTGGAGGACCTGGAGGAAACTTCTGGCTCCTGGTTTCGAAATTGGCTCAGCCCCAGCCCTTGTGGTTGCTTCGGGAGTGAATTAGCAGATGGAAGATCTTCCTCTTTGTCTCTTCTCCTCTCTGCCTTTCCAACAAAAATAATAAATCTTATATATATATATATACACACACACACATATATATACACACACATATACATATATATGCATATATAGAGAGAGATTGCAACCAGGATAATTTTTTAAAACATAAATGTGATAGTGCCATTTTAGTTTTGAAAATGTTTCCTAAGCTCCCAAATGACCAGTAGAAAACACATCAAGTCCTTCTCACAGGGATACAAGCTTACTATTAATGCCTTGACCCCCTCAGGCTATAGCTCCACACACATTCTGGGCTCTGGCCATGGGAAACCACGTGCACGCCCTCCCATGTGCCTCTAAATCCTAACACGCATATTCTTCTCTCCTGAGAAGTATCCTCCTGCTTTTGACAGTGACCCTACATGCCAATGGTACTCTTCCAGGAGAGCACCTTCACCTCAAAGGGCAGGGGTCTGCACCCCCTGGGTGCTGGGATCTTCATGCTTTCCTATACCTCAACCCTGTGTTTTCACTCTGACAGAAGGTTCTAGAATCCATCACTGCCCCTCAGCCCTCCACTACTGGCTCTTGGAGGACCAGGTCTGGATTATCTTCACCTACATATAAAAGACAGCAATACTGGCTCTAGGAAGCAAAAAAAAAAAAAGTTGAGCTCTTGTCCTCTTGCCCTGCTACTTGTCTGAGGCCTTGGGCAAGCTAACTCCATTGAGCCGTGGTTTTCCTCCTGCGTGAGAAACTAAAATGGCACCCACTTTATTGTAAGGAGAAAATACCAGAAAACAACAGAGTGCCAGTTTGCCTAAATTAATTGAAAATATGTAAAAAATAAAATGAGTAAATTATATTTACCACCATTTCCTATTTTGATCTACCACTGAAATAATAAACACTATTATTTAATTACAAAGATATTACCAAAATAATCATCTCTAAGTGTTAATGAGCACTACACACAACACACACGTTAAAGAATGAATGACTAATATTTGACTACTTAAGGTCTTCAAAAGTGAAGAGCTGACTGAAAAAGCCATACCCAAGTTTCACACTACATCCTGATTTTGAAATGTCTCCCCCACAAACCTTTTGCAGCAGCTTCTAAATGACACTGCGCAGCAAAAATTTAAACCAGGTTCCCTTTCCTCCTTGTCCCTGACCACCTGGTCATCAGGCAATATGGGCTAAAGATCAAGGATAGAAAAAGCAGAAATGCTGTTAAATTCCTTCCCTCCACCACATTTACACCAGGGAGAAAGGAAACAAAAATGCTTTTTACCTATTCAATTAATAAAGCAATAATAACGTACATGGTTTAAAACATCCCTGGCATCTGAATTGCTTACAAACACTCTTGTAAAAATGTCCCGGAATCCTCCCCCAGCAAGCGCTTTTCTTCCCAAAAGCCCGGGCTGCAGCAGCAGGGATCTTCAACGCAACAGGTGAAGGAACTGTTGGCATCTCTCTCCAAAGCAGGAAAAGTCCTATCCGCACGAGATGCCTTCCCAGCTAACGCGGACACACAGAACAACCACATCGGTGGGGTCTCCCCCGATTGCTGTTAAGCTTATCCAAAGGACCCTAACACAACTGGACTCCCACGATCCTAAGGCCCTCTCACCTTTCCTGCGTGTAATTAAGAGGGTACGTCCCAGACTCAACGTTCAGCCCCTGGCTGACACTCTAAAAGGAAATAAACACACTTAGCACGCGTGTGATTTTCAGCCATCTGAACAGGAGGAACCGGGGCTGCGAAGCCGGAGCAGCACGAAAAGTCCAGAAGCAGTCCAAGGAGTGCACCCTCCCCTGGCCGCGCTTGGCCTGCGGAGGCGCCAAGGGGGTCCACTGTGCTCCAGGCTCCCAGCAGCCCCCCAATGCTGCGTCCCCTCCAGGGGACCCGGACCCGGGTTCTCACTCGCAGCACACCCACACGGCACTCACCCCGCCGAGCCGACACCCGAGGCGCTGCGAAGCGGGATCCGGTCGCCGAGCAGGCAGGGCCGGGAGTGGGGCGGAGGTGCCACCCCGAGGGCCGCCAGCCACCTCGGCTCCCGGAGTGGGCCGGGTGCCGCAGTGCGGGCAGCGCGCCGCCGCCTGACGTCAGCGCCTGCCTACGCCGCCGTTCCCATGGCGACCGCTGCAGCCCCGCTTCGGGCCGGGACCGAAGCCCTGCCTGGGCGCCTCGGGTCGGCGGCCACGCCCCCGGCCACGCCCCCGGCCCCTCTCGGCCTCTGCCGGGAGCTGCTGCAATGCGGCTCCCGGCGAGGGGGCGCGCGCCCCTCAGCCTGCCGGCGGACACGCGCCCGGGAGCCACGCCCCCGCGACGGGGCGGAGTTCAAGGGTCGCTCGTCCACGCGAAGCCGGAAAGCGCGGGTGTCACCACAGAACCCGAGCCCGTCCCTGCCCTCCCTCCCGAGGGAAGCTCTTGGCGCCCTGGGACAGTAGCAAAGCTCGGGAACAAAGAAATGGGCCAAACCGGACGGTCTGGGAGGCCGCCAAAGATGGGAGACGTGAATGAATGAAGCGAGGAAGCCGAGTGGGCGATTTGTCAGCCGCCACGCGTTCGCGCCCACAGTGCGAACCACACGGAAAACGCTTGGAGAATGAGGAATTGTACTCCACAGCCCTCGGGAAAAGCGTCTGCACGCGCTGCTAGCGCTAGGCTGTCTCACTGTGCCTTGAAAGCAGAAGAAAACTTCAAAACGCCATCTTTTCCAAACCTAATGATGCCCCCTCCCACTTTCCTCGTTTGTGCCACAGACGCCATCTTTAGGGGGGTGAGTCACCAGGAGATAGAAAAAGTCCCCGGCGCCTTCCTCGTCCTCCCGGACTGAGAGGCGGTTTTCCTCAGTGACAGCCGCGCGCTGGAACCTGTTGCTTCGTTTGTGTAGCAAGCGAGTTTTGTGCATTTCTCTCCAGGCCGGCCTCTCCATTCTCGCTGGCATCACCACATCTTACAAAATTACATGCCAGTTTTGCTTCTCCAAACCCTAGGAGGAAAGGAGACGCTTTACCAAGCTGGACATTTTTTCACTCTGAAGGTGGTACTGGATATGGCTGGCACAAATTCTTGTCCCCCATACAGAGAATTTCAGATGCAAGACAGAGCCGCGCTAAGCAGGCTAGCAACATTGAATGAGGCGGTACAGCTGAGATGGGTAACTCAGCCAAGTCACATCAGAGTTAGTGTGGAGTCGGGGTCCCTTTCTGTTTTCCCCCTCCCCTCCCCCCTTTTTTTGGTAGGGGGACATATTGCTGTGCAAATGGTTTTCTCGAGGTGAAATTAATGAATTTCCTCCCAAGGTTTTATTGCCAGATTTTCCTCCTTTCTGCGTGAACTTTTTATTTGCCCCTTTCGCACAGGCTAATGTCCTGTGTGACACACCTACTCCCCTTCTAGGTTCCGTCTCGTTTTAGTCTCTTGCACCTGCCGCTTTCCACCACGTGGTATAGTGAGATGCCTACAGAGCATCTGAAATGCAGCCCATTCTCTACCAATCCCGGTGAACGGCCCAGCCTTCTCAATTGCAACTCTCATGCCAGCCCTCCACCCTTCCCACTAGGATTTGACATGCCTGCTAACTGATTGTGTAACTACCAACTGCTACCAGAGTGACTCACTACCAGTGTAAATTTGCTAATGACATTGCTTTGCTACAAATTCCTCAAAGGCCGTCAGTAAAGATCTAATGACTTTCCCCGAGATGTCAGACACTGTACTTCCCTTACTGGTTTCACTTCTCCTTACCTGCTAGTTCCTATTCTGTGCAGCACCGGATCATTCATCCCGTGCCATTTCAATGCGATATTCAGTTCTGTGCAATGCAAGACAACCTATACCCGTTCATGCCCAAGTGCTGGCACAGAGCAGCCTCTCTCCCTGAAAGCCCCTCCTTGCATCCTTCTATTCCTGCATGGATGAATCCAAATGTTGCCCAGCTTTTGGGTCTGGAGAAGGCTGATCAGCTCCTCCGGATACTACTACTTTTCTGTTTTAGACCTTAAGCATTCATTCTAGAAATTTTATTGTTTGATTTGTATTTTACTTCTCCAGTTGCAGAATCTGCCACACTATCTATCAGATAGTTGCTATTTCATGAACATTCATTCAGTAAATTATAGATGATATATATTGAGCTCCTTCCAGGAATTCTGTATTGTAAATGCCTATGTACTTCACATCTGACCTCAAAACTGACATTTAAATGCCCGTTCTAAAGGTACTTATAGCTCTGCTTATTCTTAGGACATATTTCTAAGTTTGTCCAATTGGCTGACATAACTTATTATCATCTCTTGCCGCAACCTTTATGAGAGTTTGCACAGATGTAGTCTGAAGTCTGGGATTATTTCAAAGCAATTTATATTTAAATAAATGTCTGCGTTTTCAAGGTTGGAAGAGTTTCTGGGTAAAGTATAGTGTTCTCTCTCACTTTTTTTTTTTAAGACTTATTTACTTTTTATTGGATAGGCAGATTTCCAGAGAGAAGAAACAGACAGAAAGATCTTCCATATGCTAGTTTACTCCCCAAAAGGCCACAATGCCCAGAGCTGAGCTGATCTGAAGCCAGGAGCCAGGGGCTTCTTCCAGGTCTCCCACATGGGTGCAGGGTCCCAAGGCTTTGGGCCATCCTTGACTGCTTTGCCAGGCCATAAGCAGTGAGCTGGATGGGAAGTGGAGCAGCCAGAATATGAACTGGTGTCCATATAGGATCCCAATGCATGCAAGGCAAGGACTTTAACCACTAGGCTATTGCTCTGGCCCTTAATACAGTGTTCTCTATGAGAAAATTTGGCATAATCCTAAAACTGAAATCAGTTCAACACTGCTAATTAAACAGCGAAGAGTTAGATTAGGAGCATTGCACAGAAAGATAACACAAGAAACAAAGTTATGGAGAGACTGAGACAGTGTTATGAAACCATTGAGATCATGGAAGTGTTTTAAGTATAGATTGATATGGTTGAGCTTAATGTCAGAGAGAAAACTTGGCCTGCAGTGTAGAGAAGGAATGGGAAGAAGGCAAATCTAGATCAGAGAGTACCAGTTAAGATGCTGTTGCTACAGGTCATGTGAGAGACAGTGGTGGTAGGGCCAAAACTGGGAACAATCAGAATGGAGAGCAATGGATCAACTCATGAGATTTTTAGGAGGTAGAAATGTGAAGAACTTAGTTGTTGATTGGGTGAAGGAGTGACAAGGAGGCATCAGAAATGGTGTCCAGTTTATTCTCCTCTCCGTTTGCCAAGTATAGAGGCAGGGAGCAGAAAAGAAGTGAGGATGTAGAAATATTAAAGCTGGGTCCTGTGTGGTGGCTCAGTGGCTAAATCTTTACCTCGCATGCACCAGAATCCCATGGGCACTGGTTCAAGTCCTGGCTGCTCCACTTCCCATGCAGCTCCCTGCTTGTGGCCTGGGGAAGCAGTAGAGGACGGCCCAAAGCCTTGGGACTTTGCATCCCCTTGGGAGACCTGGAAAAAGTCCAGGTTCCTAACTTCAGCTCAGCTCAGCTCTGGCTGATGTGGCCTTTTGGGGAGTGAACCAATGGAGGGCAGCTCTTTCTCTCTGTCTCTCCTTCTCTCTATACATTTGCCTTTCCCAAAATAAATGTATAAATAAATTCCTCAGTATTTATGTATTTTGTGCTGTTTTTCATGTAGTCTCTTCTCATTGTGCCTCACAACTGTTGCGTGCACGTGGCAGTCTCGTGCCTTCCAACTGGTGATTGTGTATTTTTTCTGCTTCCATTCCTTTTAGGACTGCCTGCTAGATTCTGCTTCTCTCCTTGAATTTGGGATAGTGAAGGGTCTTCCGGGTAAGTTGTGGGCTCATTTACTATCTGCAAATCCACCTGTGTGTGATGTCTCCACTTAGATGTCCCAGACATTGCAGACCAGCCTTTTCTTTATCACTTGCCTCGTCAAACACTGTCCACTAGAACCTTGCTCCATCTCATGTGAGTGACTCCATTTTTCCAGTTTCTCAATACCACTTTGAAGTAATCTTTTGACCCAAATCCCATGCAAGAGAGGCTGTATCTGGAATCCAAATGGTACAGTTTATTTTCTCCACCCAAGCTTAAGGTTTAACTTCCTTGCTTCATTTTGCTTGTATAGTGTTTTAAAGGTTCCAGTTTGACACAGACATCTTTGGCTGCACACTGAACAAGGGTCATTGTCAGCAGTCATCACTACCAAGGTCTAGTTCCCTGACACCATCAAATACTCCCTCGCAGAGGAAAGCCTTCAGGCCTGGCGTTCCCTCCTCCTCTCACCTCTCCCTCACCCCATCCCCCCCCTTTTAAAAAGATTTATTAATGTTGGTGGAAAGTCAGATTTACAAGAGAAAGAGAGACAGAGGAAAGATATTCTGTAAGCTGGTTCACTCCCCACGTGGCCACAAGGACCAGAGCCGAGCTGATGAGAAGCCAGGAATCTGGAGCTTTTGCAGGCTTTGGGCCATTCTCGACTGCTTTCCCAGGCCATAGGCAGGGAGCAGGATGGAAGATGGAGCAGCCAGGATTAGAACCAGCGCCCCTATGGGATCCTGGCATGTGCAAGGCAAGGACCACTAGGCTTTTGCCACTAGGCTTTTGCATCGGGTCCTCTCTTTGAGCCTCTGAGAATTTCTGTTTTTCCATTGAGCTCGATGACATGATTTACTCAGTGTTTCTCATTGATATTCAGAATATCTATTTTTTTTAAATTAAGGTTGTATCTTTGCATGTTGGGTAAATAATTCCTTCTCTCTCAACACAATTATTATTACAGCATCACGAGTTAAGAGTAGCTGTTTTACACAACTTGTTTAGTAAATGACTTCCAGAAATAGTTGAGCTTTCCCTTTACATTTTCTGTGGGGTAACATGCTAAGAAAACACAATGAATGTACATGTATGGATCGTATCAGAATTCACTGAGTTCCCCATTTTCTTAGGGAAAGGTCTTGATTTACGTCTCTGAAGGTTCTGTGAAAAAAAAAAAAAAAACCTCTCCAGAAACTTAATCCATTTCAGCAAATTTTCAATTTGAGCACTAGATGGCAGTATATCATCACAAATCTTGACCTGCACCTAATCAAATTCAGTTGTCTAAGGCTTTACGAGAACACTTTACTATCCACTAATTTGTATCAAAATTATTTGATTGAGGTTTAATCTGTTGTTATTACTTACAATAGTTGATGAGATATAAATATTTAACGCAAAAGGCTGAGGATGGGGTTTCTGAATCACTAACTGTAGTCGAGCATGATGCCTGCCCCATGCGACTATGCAGTGATGGGATAATCTGGAGCCCCTTGCTGTCTCGTAAAGGCCTACTCCAGAGAGCTCATTTGTAAGCTGTCATGAGAGCTGTTCTGGTTAAACAAAAGGCACATTTTAGACATACGTTTTTGTTCCTGAGTTGTCAGGTCTTTGGGGAATGCTGCCATTAAAATATCTATCCTTCATTCAAATGGGATCTATCCACTAATAGGGAATCAGCTCCCCTTTCTTTTCTTTATTTCTTTCTTATTATCTTTTCCTCTTTTAGATATTTGTTACATAGTTGATCAGGGTGGGAAGGATCCAGGATTAGGGAGAAGTGGGTGCAAACATTGTTTCCAAACTGCATTTCTTCCCATTTCTGGGGTGGGTAGGAGATGAAAGGGAATGGGCCATACCCCGCCTCCCAACCATCCCAGCACCTGAGGATGGGAAAGGCCACCCGACATCAACCCAGGGCCACAGTGTGGCACATGCCCAAGGGTTCTGCCTAGGTGGATGCGATAGCTCTGAAATGCTGTCGATCCTGTTGATCTAAGGATGAGGAATCCTTTCTAATGTCCATTGGCTGTCCAGATATTTTGCTGTCATCGTTTGGCTGGGGGAGTAGTCCATATGTTCTGTTCTCCTTTCTCTGCTATGGTACCAGGTGTCATCAGCAGGACCCAATGGGCAAATATGTCCTCTCTGTGCACCAGGTCTGCCATCCAGCACTCCATCCTTTACACTGAGGTGGACCAATTCTCATAGGTGGGCTCAGGGACCTGGGCTAGGCACGGATCTGGTACCCATCGCTCTCAGACTGGCATGACATGTCTCACCACAGCATCCACCAGCAGGTACTTCAGCTACCTGTCCCAGCTCCAGTGTGAACTGGCTGGTGTTGCAGCCTGACCCAGCCCCTCCTGCACCCTGTCCTGGTTCTGACATCTGCCAGTGGATGTTATGAACTGGCCCGACCTGGCCCCAGACCTGACCCACATGTATGCTGGCAGGTACTGTAACCTGCCCTAGTTTGGGCTGCTCTTTGCCTTGGTTGTTATGCTTACCTGCAGGGAAGCAACCTGTCAGAGAAGTTCACCAAGCTTCTCTATCTGATATCCTCCCAGTCTGCAAACCAGTGAGTCCTTGGCCCAGGATGACTTTGTCTACCTCATGTCCTGGCAGGGACTGTATCCTTGCCCAGCCAGCCCATACTCTTTTTGTTTCTTACTGTTGGGTCTTGCAGCCCAGCCACACCTGGTTCATGCCCAGACACAAGTTTCACATGGTTCAGTGGGAGCTGAGACCCAGCCCAGCCTGTTCTGTACCTACTCTGACTCTCATGAGTACCAGTGGGCACTGGAGTCTAGCCCAGCCTGGCACTCCCCAGACCCAGTCCACACCCATGCTGAAGGAGATTGCAACCCATGTCCAGCCCTGCACAACGCCCCAATTCTGGCTCTCGCACTCACCAGTAAGAATTCTAGCCCAGCTGGAGCATCCCCTTAACTCCCTAACCAGGCCTGTTCCTAGTCACAGATCTTGCACGTGCCTGCAGAGATTGCTGTGCCACATGGGTGAGCCCACATACTCCCCTGCACATTCTACATCCAGACCTGATTCACTCACATATTTGATGGCTTCATGGCCCAGCCTCACAGTACCTGTTCTCTTTCCTGAACTCACTGGTAGGTTTCATGTTCTAGCCCTTTAGGTAGAGTGATCTTGTCGATGGAAGTCCAAAAGCAGCCATTCCTCTCCTGGACCTGAACCCTCAGGTCCCTGCTTATTCCCACCTGTACCATCCCTAGGCTCCCTGTAACCCTACACTCCCAAGTTCCCAGAGTGCACCATCGAGCAGCCCAAGGGCTTCACCAGACACCACTGATGCCCAGCTGCATGGCCCGAGTTCCCCTGCTTGCAGCCACACAGTTGGGAGAGTAAAGCACCCATGCTTCCAGGCCAGACTTACTCAAGGTCTGCCCACAGCATGGCAGTGGTGGAAAGACCCAAGATCCCCAGCATGCCCAGAGGAAGATCTGTCCACAGCATGGTGGTTGTGGACAGAGAAAATTCTCAAGCCTCAATCCAGACTAGCTGATGCTAGCACGGTGGGCAGATCTAGAATCCCAAGCCTCAAGCCTAGCCCATCCCGAGTTTCCCTGGATGCAGTCACACAGCTGTGAGAGTAACAGCTTCCTGCTTCTTACCAGGTGTGAGGACAAGGGCTTCCCAACTGTCTCTGAGTAGTCATTAGCCTTCTTTAAGGGATTCAGATAAGGTGTTTTTACCACAGGAGAGAAGCAAAGTCCCTTGTTATCACTGCCACCCTCCTCCCCCCCAAAAAAAGGCTTATAAAATCCTATGAGAGAAACAGAAATGAGAGGTAGAGACAGAGACGGGTATGTTCCATCCTCTGGGTCACTTTGCAATTACCCACAACAGCTGGGGTGGAATAGGCTGAAGCAAGGAATCCAAAACTCCATCCAGGTCTCCCATATGGGTTCAGAGAGCTAGATGGGAAGTAGTGCAGCCAGGATTTGAACTAGAGTCCATAAAGGATACCAGCTCCACAGACGAGAAGGCTTTTCTTACTATACAACAGCACATGCTCTCTGATTCTTGTATGAGTTTTAAAAAATCTTTTAACCACCTGTTGAAAAGTTTCATAACCACCTGTTGAAAAGTTTCATAACCATATTTGTAATTTATAAGTTTTTTTCCCCTGGTTTTTGATGTTTAATTATATTGGACTTTAAAGATTTAGTTTCTTATTTTTTTTAAAGAGAATTTTTAAATAGATTTATTTATTTTTACCGGAAAGTCACATATACAGAGAGAGAGAAAGAGAGACAGACAGAAAGCCTTCTGTCCTCTGATTCACTCCTCTAGTGGCCATGAAAGCTGGAACTGAGCCGATCTGAAGCCAGGAGCCAGAGCTTCTTCCACGTCTTCCACATGGGTGTAGGGTCCCAAGGCTTTGGGCTATAGTCAGCTGCTTTCCTAGACCATAAAAGTAGAGAGCTGGATGAGAAGCGGAGCTGCTGGGATATTTTTCTTCTTTCTTTTTTTAAAATTATTTATTTATTTATTTATTTATTTATTTATTATTTATTTATTTTCATCATTAACTTTTTTTGCGGGGGGGGGTGGGTAAGACTAGTATTTTTTCCATATTGTTTCCTTCATGTTTAAAGGGGGGTATTAAGGGAGAAGGCCCACCCAATTTCCCACCCTCCCCAGGTTCCGGATGTAGGGCATGCTCTGAGGTTCTTGCTCAAGTGGTTTTGATATTTCAGCAGTTATGAATCGCTGTCAGTCTTGCCACTCCACGCACTATGAGGTCCTTGAAGAATCCACTGATTGACATAGTCCATCATAGCTGAGCTGAGCTGGTTGGTTGACCTGTTCTATCTTCTCTCTTATCTTGGTTAGGGTTCTGAGTCCAGCATTTTGATTGGGGAGATCTCCAAAGAAACTTTGAGGTGTGCTCAAACCAGATTCTTGTATGTGCTAGCAAGTACAGGGCCTGGCAGAGTCCATCGCCCCAATCAGCTGGTGGTTGCAATTGCTGGGTTGGTTCTGTTTTCACTCCCGACATCCACTGGAACCAATGGGTGTTGCAGTCCAGCCTGGTTCTGCCCAGCACATACTTGGCCCTCACATGAACCAGTGGGAGCTGCAGCCTAGTTGGAGTGACCCACAATAACCCCCACCAGGCCCGTCCCCTTCCCTGGTTTGCCAGTATGTGCAGCAGTAATCCAGTCGATCCCACCCCCCATTCCACCCCAACCGCTGTCCTAGTTTTATGCCCTCCTGTGTAAGTGGTAACCCAAGAGGGAGGACCCCACTATTTCCCTCCCAGGCCTCTCCCACTCCCAGATTATGCACTCTCCAGATAGTTCTGTGGTTTGACTTGACAGAACTAGCCCCCAGTGCCAGCTTCTGCCAGCTGATGCTGTGGCTAAGCCCAAACAACCCTCACCCACTCATAATTTTGTTTGCACCAGTAGGAATCATCAGCCCAGCCTGGCTTTTCCCTGGTCTAGTCCATATGAGGTGCACAGGTGTTGTAGCCCTGCCTAGTCTGGTCTGCCCACATCCCAGCCCATGCTCTCCTGTGGGAGTGGCTGTCCAGCAAAGGAACCCTCCTTTATTCCTCTGCCAGCTCTGCCCCCTCCCTTCCTTGTTCTCACGCTTGCTGTTTGGGCACTGCAGTCCCTTTTAGTACAGGCAACCTCACCTTGGCATTCTGTATTGTGCATTGGTCTTTGTTGCGACCAAACCTGGCTCGACCCACACTGTTCTGGTGCTTGGATTTGCCAGTGGATGACGTGGACAGATTTCTTATTGACTATTGTGTTAGCTGGGTTCAGTTAAAAAACAAAAAAGCATCATATCCGTAACCCGAATAGGAGAAATAATTGTGAACTAAGAAAATGTCATCTGCTAAAAGAGAACTACAATCTATACAGAAGATATAGCTGTTACATATGGAAGTTATGTAAACTTCAGAGGACAGCTGCCACTCTTAGGATTGAGGGAGATACGAGTAAGACAGGAACTGAAATTCCTGAGGGGTGGCCCAGAGGCTGATCTGCAGGTCCCCGGTGGGCATGGATGCCCCAGGAAGACACACACACACACACACTCAGAGCCCAAGTATTCGTAACCATGGTGGGTTACCCTCTTTACGTGCTGCAGAATTTGCTTTGCTGACATGTTGTGGAGGACTTTTGCATTTGTGTGCATCAGGAACACTGACCTGTGATTTCCTTTCCTTGTCATGTCCTTGTTTGGCTTTGGCATCAGGGTAATCTGGTCTCATAAAGTGAATTTGGCAGTTTCCTTAGCTTCTGTTTGCTCAAAGAATTTGAGAAGGCCGATTATTAATACCAGTGCAGTCATCTAGTCCCAGGATATTCTTTGTAAGGGAGGTTTTTGGTTATGTTTCAATTTCTTGTTTTTGTTGTGTTCAGATTTTTGTTTCTTCATGATTCAATCCTTAAATGTTGTACACTTCTAGGAATTCACCAATTTCTTCCAGGTGACTCATGAAAAGGATTGTACATGGTAGTGTCTTACCTTCCTTTGTATTTCTGTAGTATCTGTTTTGACGACTTCTTCTTTTACTTATATTTTATTTATGTGAGTTTCCTTTTTTTCTTGGTTAGTCTAGCTGAAAGTTTATCAATTTTTAATTTTGCCAATCTCTTCTATTGTTTTTTGAGTGTCTATTTCTGGTCTAGCCTTTAGTATTTTCTTCCTTCTGATAAATTTGGGCATAGTTTTTTTTTTTTTCAAAAGCGACCAAACATTGATTTTGATTATCTAAAATGCAGAGTTACACAGAGAAAGAGGGAGAGGAGAGAGGGAGGAGAGAGAGAGAGAGAGAGAGAGAGAGAGAGAGAGAGAGAGAGATTCCCTACACAGCTGCAATGAATGGGGCTGGGTCAGGTTGAAACCAAGAACCTCAAACTCCATCTGCTTTCTGGTTCTTCCACATGGGTGCAGGGGCCCAAGGTCTAGGGTCATCTTCTGCTGCTTTCTCAGGCACATTAACAGGGATCTGAAATGTAGCAACCAGAGACCCAACCAGTATTCATATGGAATTCTGGAGTTGCAATCGGTGGCTTAACCCACTGCTCCATGACTCTGGCCCCTGCTTAATATCCTTAAGAAAGTTGTGACTTTTCTTGTCTCTTAATAGCATATTTTCTGTCTTTATTATTTATTGATTTTGTGTATGTTCATATGTATGAAATACATTGTACATGAATTTGAATGTCTAAATATGCACATTTGTGTGCATATATATTGACATTTCTATCAATGATGAACTACATATATGGTAATGCTTCTGTAAGACTATATGGAACTGAGAAATTTCTATCTATATTTCTACTGGACCTTTTCTATGATTAGATTAGGTAAGGTTTGCAAATATTATATGTAACAATTGCTCACAGTATCTGGGACAGGGCATTAATGTACAGCTTTGCATCATAAGAAAAACAGGTTAGGCTAGATAGTTTAGGTGTGTGTTTGGCAATAACATCTATAAATATGCCCTGTGATGTTTGCACATTGATAAAATCAGAGAATGAGTGTCAATTTTCAGAGCATATCCTCCACTGGGATATGCATGACTGTATGTGAAATGTATGTAGACATAAATGAGTATGTGTGTGTGTATTTTCTTTATAAACATTTAGTAAGTTGTTAGGAAGAAAAGAGAGTGAGTGTGGTTGGTCCACAGTCTTGATTTGGGCATTATAATTTATTTCAGAAGAACTTTTGCCAGGTAATCATTACATAAAATAGAATCAAGCTAAAATCTGGAAAAAAACAGAATAAAATGTCAGGTTAACTAGAAGATCTTAATAGTTTCTCTCTCTCTCTCTCTCTCTCTCTCTTTCTCTCTCTTTCTCTCTTTCTCTCTTTCTCTCTCCAACCTCTTCTGTCCATTGCAACTTCCCAAATGGTCAAATTTTATGCCCTTCTACGGTAACAATAAACATTCAAAAGTTTATCTAATGTTTTCTAGTTAAGGTAGGGGAAAAATAATAGAAACAAACTGTTGTTGACTTACCAAAATGTGGTCATTATGGTATTTTCCAGCTGTTATATTTTCAGGTTTTTTTTTTCATCTGATGTTAGTTTTCTGGCTAGTGGTAGCAATAGGTGGCCCATGTACTTCCCACTTCTCCAGCTTTGCCATTAATTTGATCATTAATTGATCATCTTACTCGTAATCAGTAAGCCTAGATACAAGACCAGAATTGTTTTCATTTTAGTTTCCATGTAGTCATACCGATTTATTGCATATAATTTGGCATGTAAGTTGAAAATTGTTTACTCTCTCTGCTCTAAATTCCTTCTCTTACAGAACTCATGATCTCAAAGTATTTTACCATTCTAGGTCTCTCCCACTATTATAAAATCGATTGTATCTTTTGCTCTAACCAAGCAGTTAGAGAAGTGGCTCATCCTTTCCTCATTGTGAAGATTCTGCCACAATTCATCAAGCAAAGATTAATACCTCACCCAATAGGGAATCTACCAGTGCCTTAACCTTGAACCTTCTAGCCTATTTGTAAATCATCCAAACTGAAATATTTTGTTACAGTAGCCAAGAATGGACCAAGGAGGGTGGGCATTGTAATATATCAGGTTAAGTCACTGGGAATACCCTTATCTCTTAACCCAGTGCCTGGAATCAAATCGTACCTCTGCTTCTGATTCAGCTCCCTGTTTATGTATCTAGGAAACAACAAATGATTTCTCAAGTACTGGGGACACTGTAACCCACATGAGAGACCAGAACGAACTTCTGACCTCCAGACTGCAGCCTGGCCCATCTTGGCTCTTGTGGGCATTTGAGGAGTAAAACAGCATTTGAAAGCACTCTCTATTTCATTCTCACCTTCCTTTCCTCTTCTCTGCCTTTACCTTTCAAATGAAGTAAACTTTTTGAAAAAGGAAAGATGAGTACAGGGAGTGTTTCAGTTGGGCAGCAGCAGGTAGAGCTGCTTTCCAACTTCGTGAGAAATGCTGCCTTCAAGGCTCAGGACTATCAACAAAATTCAAGAATCACACTTGCAAAAAAAATGGAGGGCTAAAAGCTGGAAGATATAGCAAGGAAGTGTTTGCAACCAAGACTACTTTTCCCTTCTTTCCTGCTGTTCCCCTTCTATGGAGCTTTGGGACTAAGGAAAGTAATTTGGATACTCTGCTCAACGCGATAAATCTGTCTAGCCATTAGTGGTAATGCTGTTGTGCTCTTCAGAGACTGATTTAAGAAGAGCCATGTGATCCTTCTGGCCACATGAAAGGGGAAGTTGGCTGGAGTTGCTTATAAGAAAGGCTTGCTCTTGAAAAGAAGCACATTGAAGAAGCAGTAACTTTTTCTGACTCCGGATGTGGCTGAGTGAGGAAGTGAGATCAAGAACTCCCGCAGTCACTTGAACCATCAGGAGAAGCAGTTTACGTGAAGCAGCCAGGATGCTAAGATGATAGAACAGGAAAGTGGTAAGAGACTGGTCCTTGAGACGGGTGAGCTAATGAATTAATCCACCCTGCATTTCCATGTGTTCCCAAGGGCTTTCTGCAGGAGCAGAGCCCACAGATGTTGATGCAGGTGTGCATTAAAGAGTTGACAGACACAATTATGGAGGCCTTCAGGTCCTGAGATCTGTAGTTGGCAAGCCAGAGACTGAGTAGGTTCAATGGGGTACCTTGACTTCAAAAGCCCAGAAAGGGCTGATGTTTTAATCTGACTTCAACACCAGGGAAAAAGCCAGTGTCCCAGCTAGAAAGAAGTCTGGCAGGAGGAAATTACTGTTCTTCATGAGAAAGTCTTTTTATCCTTTTCAGGCCTTCACTTGATTGGATGAGGTTCTCACATGTTAGGGATGCCAGTCTGCTTGACTTGGTCTATCAATTTCCATGCTATGCTCATTTAGAAATCCCCTCATGGAAATACCCAGTACAATGCCTAATGCAATAGCTAGGCATGCTGTGGCCCAGGCAAGTTGACTGATAAAACTGAGCATCATAATGCCATATGTTTTGATTTCTTGGTAAGCGAAATAATAGAATATTTTTAATGGAATGAAATCATGAAAAAAAGTTCTTATTTGTCTGTTTCTTGCTGATCTGAAATTATAGCGTCATTGTGATTTAAAAAATGAAAGAAGTACAGTATAGCTAGAAAGGGAAGCATTCTCCAGGTTTTGCGGAAGCCATGGTACTGGCAGTAAACACATCATGAAATCATTCTATACTTCAGCGAATACTCATTGAATATTAGCTATGTGCCAGCCTGGCATATTGTGTTTCACTGAGTAAAAGACAAAGAGACCTTTTATAGAACTAGCCTTGAGTGAGTGAAGGCTCACTCATGTGAATGAATGGTTCATGTTAAAATGATTTGGGATTTATTTAAGCTTACTCTAGAATATAGAATGAATGCCCTGCATGGGCAGCTCTTGAATAATCATGCCTAGCAGTAGATATACATGGTAGGATCCCATAGACATAGTGCTTATCAACTTGTTATTCAAATGAGATACAAACAGCAGGATGTTAGTGATTCCATTCTTATCAATAAAAAATGAAGTCTGGAATCTATCTGCGGCACTAAACCTACTGTTGAGTGGGCCATGTATAAACATCTATGTGGCCACCAATATTAAGACCCTCGGTTCTGACCCTGACTCCACTGTGTACCTAAACTCTTGCCTCTGGTCTTTGTTTGTACTTCATTTTCTGCCAGTAATGGAGTCCAGCATTAAATCCCAGCCAAATTGTCTGGGCCTGAGAAACACACTAGTCTTGCCAACCTCTTCTCTCTGAGGGACCTGGATCTTATCCCAATGTTCTCCCCTCTACAGCCCACTGGCTAAGGCTCTATTACAACTCAGACTGTGCCTCTGACTCCAAATGTAAACCCATCATCTATCATATTATAACTTTTGCTATATAACCATCTTGTGGCACTGTCCTCCCACCTGGCTAATTTGAGAAGATGGCTATCATCACGAGTTTGGTTTGGACTCAGGCTTGATGTGTCCTCTTAGCGGCCGAAATTAGGGGGCGTTCTACAGTCATCTCCATCCGGCTGGCCCTGCCCCCACCAGCCTTGGCTTGCTTCCCTCTCTCCTACAGATACACAGCTGGGGTTCTTTTCTGGTTGTCCTGCCAAGACCCAATCAAATCACAACACAAAAGAGCCAGAACTTCCAGCATGTTGCTTTTCTAAGTAGTATTTTTTATCTTAATGCATCTTAATCATAGTTATAAGTAATATGTTATCCTTTCTGTAGCAGATTAGTTCTCCTGCGAAATAGTCATTTTCAAAAATTGAGAATTCAAATGCTACGCCCAATGTTTATGCTTTTTGCAAGCAGTATGGTCCTAACCCAATATATCATGCAGAGTGCAGATCAGTGTTCCTTTTAGCTTCAACAGTGATAAATATTTATTAAGCCTCTGCTATGTTCATGGCACTATACCAGGTGCTGCTATAACTATTTTTCCTTTCCAGGAAAAATAAATTCAAATAAGGAATAAAAAGCCCAAACTCATGAAACTGAACTTTCTTTATTTCTTAAAAATTCAACATGCTGCAGCTGTAGATTTAAACCTATTTCAAACAAGATGATAAAATAAAACATTATTATTGTTTTTTGGAATATAACACTATCATAATAAATACCCAAGGTGAAAATTGTTTCCTAAAGCCTTAGTAAATGTGTGTATGAACTTATTAAACTGTGTATTCCTCTGCTATTCTGTTGCATGACCGATTTAGTATCTAACCATTAATCTTGAAGATATCTAAAAATGTTCCCTTTTCCAATGCCTTTCCTTTGAAAGCATATGTGAGGTTTATTTGCAATAAAAATCTCATAACATTTTATTACCTTGTGATATGCCCTTTCTCTGAAATGATGTCTGGAACCAATCAGCCTTGACTTTGCAGACTATAGCTGTCCCAGAGTTTTAGTAGTTGTACTACACATTTATAATGTCTCATATCCTTGTCTTTGTGTGAGATAAACACAGAGACAAAAATTTGTGTTTTTTTGTCTGTATGTGTACACAAATACACACATGCACACGGAGGATAAAAGCCAGGCCAACGTGGGGCAGGCATTTTAGTGCAATGATTTAAACCATTATCTTCAATGCCAGCATCCCATACAAGCACTGGTTGAGTTCTGGCTGCTGTACTTGCAATCCATCTCCCTGCCAATGTACCTGAGAAAGCTGTAAAAGATATCCTGAATGTGTCTCTGCCACCCATTCACTCTCTGGGGGGACCCAGAGGGTCCCAGGCTTTTGACTTAAACTTGCCTGGGCTCCAGGCATTGTGCCCACTTTAGGAATGAACCTGTGGATAGAAGATCTCTCTAACTCGGCCTTTCAACCTATTTTTTTCCTAAAAAAAACCAGGCTAGCTATTATCACACTTCTTACAAAACCATTTAATTTTGTTTGAAAGGCAGAGAGAACTTGGTCAGTTTGAAGATTATGGTAACTTAGTTGGGGCAGATTGAAACATCCTAATTTTTGCTGATGTGAAACTTGAGACAGTTCTAGGATTCATCTTTCTGAGCTCTGCTAATAAGTGTATCTTAGACATTTCTAAGTCAAATGTTCCTGTGCTGGCACCTGAGATCAAGTTCCCCTTAGAATTTTAAAGAGTAATTTCAACTACGTCAGAGCCTTCTCGTTTTGGGTAACTGTTGGAAATACAGATAACTCCAGGACATTGTTCTCTTTCACTCATTTTTTGCTTAGTTCATTGTAGATCAACAATATGGCACTTACCCCACTCCTGGAGACCAATGGCATATGTCTCTCTTCTTAGAGTGGGCTCTGAAGTTGACAAAGATGTTAAAGGGGAAGACAAATTATAGCAAAGAAAAGGAAGGCACGGGCCCAGAGGGAGATCAGAACAAGTGACTACATAAGTTCCTTAAACTTAGTAACTGAGGAATGTGTATTCTCTGGGGCTCCAGCTTTGCCAACCATTGACCCTGTTCAAGTAGTATTAGTCCTATAGCTTTCATTCCCAGTTATTTAGTGCTGAATGGTCTCAGTCCTTGTCTGGCTGTTTCATGTCTCTCCATAATGACCTCTAACATTTAGACTCATTATCTTAAGAGCAACCATGAATCTGGGTGCTCTGGCCTTTGGCCAACTGCTGCTTTCTATGCAGAGCGCCATAGCAAAGTTAGTTCCCAAAACACTCAGTTCCTGCCTGCAGCATCCTGCCTTGCTGGTTATGACTGAGCAAGATAACTCTCCCAATGTTGCTCTCTTGCGACTCTGGAGTCTCAAGTCTCATATTCTTCTCCATGAGTTCTTACTTTATTCACTGCTTCAGTGTTCTACTTCTCTGACTCCAGTGACCTTCACATCCCTTCCACTGAAAACTGACAGCCATGGACCTAATCTGAGCAATGTTATCCTCTATAATTGCCTGTCTACTATTTCCATCTCTTTCCTTAGGTCCCATTCTCTGGAGCTTTCTCTCTGAGCCCAAACACCTTTAGTTTCATGGCTGTCATGTTTTTATATTTCTCCCCCACTTGAATCCTATTATTGATGGTTGGAATGACACTATCACATTAACACCCCTAATCACTTGTACTTTTAGACATTTCTATGCATGTGCCTAAGATGCTGAGTGATCTCAGAAAGACAAATGCTATTTTTCTATGGGCCAAAATGACATTCAACTTATCTTGGCATTGATCAAAGCTTGGTAGCTTTGTTCTTTGTACTTAATGAGTTATTCCTATTATTTTTCTCAAGAACTTCTAATACCTTCTAACTCCCACTGTTAGTATGTGTTTCACGACTAAACAGAACACCCAAGGCTAACTTTATACGTAGAATAGGTTAACAGTTCTGGAGGTTCAAGGGCACGATACGAAAATCAGCTCAGCTCTGATGAAACACTCATGGCAGATGGCTTTGTAATGATAAAGGTGCGTGGGAGAAAGAGATCACATTGTCCAACAGGAAGCCCCAGAGCAATTCAGAGGTCAAGAACAAATCGTTCTCGTAAGCGCTCAAAGGTCCCATGAGAAGTACCATAATCCGTTCTGAGGGCTGCTCCCTCAGCGACATAAGGATCTTCCTTCCAATAGGTCCATTTCTTAATGATTCCATCATCTCCTGGCACGGTTATCCTGGGACCCAAGCTTCCAACAGAAGAGCCCCTGCTGGAGATACTCAAGCCATGTGGAAGTCATAGCATCTCCTTAAGATCTTCAACTTTCATTTTACTCTGCTGAAACAGTTGAGGTGATAAGAATGAAAACCTTGACTCACACCTTCTCTCATTGAACCCTGCTTCTCCCTGTTTCCTTCTAATATCAGCAAATGAGCTCTTCCCCTTGCTTTATGAAGCCAGACTTCCTGTTTACACTCTTGATTAGAATACTATTCTTTCTGCTCATCAATTATTTTTTTTCCTGCTTCTCCTCATTTGTTCCTTAAGTTCATGTCTCTCATAAAAAAAAAAATCCTGAATTTGCCTGCCACTTAAATATCAGTTAAACTTTTGATTCCCTCTCAATAGGGTTTTCTGAAACAATGATTTACACTTCACCATCACTCTATCTTCCATTTATTCCACCTACTGAAATCTGTTCCTCTAGGATTGTCTTGAGAATGCCTAGTTGAGAGTAAGTGACCTTATTATTTACAAGTTTAATTAGCTTTTTTTTTTTAAAGATTTATTTGTTTATTGGAAAGTCAGATATACAGAGAGGAGGAGAGATAGAGAGGAAGGTCTTCCGTCCGATGATTCACTCCCAAAGTGAGCTCAACAGCCAATGTTATGCCGATCTGAAGCCAGGATCCAGGAACCTCTTCCAGGTCTCCCACGTGGGTGCAGGGTCCCAAGGCTTTGGGCCATCCTCGACTGCTTTCCCAGGCAACAAGCAGGGAGCTGGAGGGGAAGTGAAGCGGCCGGGATTAGAGCTGGCGCCCATATGGGATCCCAGCGTGTTCAAGGCGAGGACTTTAGCTGCTAGGCCACGCCGCCGGGCCCAATTAGCTTTTAAATATACATTTCTGTTCAACCCAGCGTATTGATCACCGTTCTTCAAACTAAGCCTTCATTTTTATGAATCTTCTGTCATCCAATCTTTATTCTTTCTCTTTGTCTAATCCAACATTATGGTGCTCTTAAGGATCTATTTTCAGTCCGTGGCTGTTGTTCCGGCATATACTTTCTGCAGGTCCAGTGTGGTTCTTACATAACCCCACAGTATTTAAACAAAATTTAAATAGCCTTGAAAATGTTAATGTGTGTGGAGGCGT
Source organism: Ochotona curzoniae (assembly GCF_017591425.1). NCBI lineage: Eukaryota > Metazoa > Chordata > Mammalia > Lagomorpha > Ochotonidae > Ochotona > Ochotona curzoniae. Next base: position 16,629,869 of record NW_024467115.1, read on the forward strand.
AGCCCAAACCTCACTAGAGCTTGAACCTTTTTCAGAATCTGGCAATTGCTGGTAAGCCTCTTAAGGCATGTTAAGGTCTCTGAGTATCTTTAGCATGTGGCCACAATGACCAGGGCAGACTTGGGCCAAAGTTAGGAGCCAGGAGCTTCATCTGGTTCTCTGACATGGATGGCAAGGACACAAGCACTTAGTTCATCCTCTGCTTTTTCCAAGCTATTAGCAGGAAGTGGAGCAGCCAGACCACAAACTTATGTCTCTATGGGATACTGGCATTACAGGTGGTAGTTTTACCCACTTTGCCATAATGCTGGCTGCAGCCAGAAACTTTTTTTGTTTCAATTATTTTATTTTGGTATTCTTTACATGGTTGACTAGAGCACAAAGGGTCAAGGGCTATAGGAAAGTGAGTAAGACCATTGTTTCCACATCATTTTTTTTTTTTCTGTATCCGGGATAAGGGGAGAGATAAAGGGGAAAACCCCACCCCCTCCCACCCATTCCAAGTCCCCAATGTGAGGCACGCTCTGAGGGTCCTGCTCATGCAGTTTTAATAATTCAACAGTTCTGAATTGCTGCCAATCTCGCCATTTCAAGCATGATATTTCTTCAGAATCCACTGACTGACATAGTCTCTTCATAGTTGGGGTTCTGAGATCAGCAGTTCAGTTGGAGGGATCCCCAGAGAAACTTCATCTGAGGTGATCCCAGACCTGATTCTTGTGTGTGTTTGCCAGAACAGAATCCAACACCGTCTGTCACACCAGTCAGCTTATGCACATGCTGGTCGTTGCGATTGCTGGGTCAGTTCTGTTTCCAGCCCTGTCTTCTGCACGAACCAATGGGTATTGCAGTCCAGCCCGATCCTGCCCTCTTAATATTTGGCCTTCATGTAAACCAGTGGGAGCTGCAGCCTAGTCAGGGCAACTCCCCATAACACCCACCAGACCTGTCCTCTACCCTTGTTCCCATGCATGCCAGTATGTACTGCAGATTTGTTCAGTCTGTTCCACATCCCATTCAGTTCTCATACATGTCAATGGGGATAGAAGCCTAGTTCAACCCAACCTGCCCTATTATCCAGCCCACACACATGCTGGTGGGTGCTGTTCTGTCCAGCCACCCCTGCCCCTGGTCCTGGTTTTCATGTTCTCTAGTGGGAGTGGTAACCCATGAAGGTGGTGCCTACTTTTCTCCCTATTGGGCCACTCCCACACCCAGATCATGCTCTCCACAGGTGGTTCTGCTGTTTAACTTGACAGAATTAGCCCCCAGTGCCAGCCTCTGCCAGCTGATGTTGCGGCAAAGCCCAACCAACCCTCACCCACACTGATTTATGCTTACACCAGTAGGAATAATCAGCCCAACCTGTCTTTTACCTGATCTAGCTCACATGAGGCCCACAGGTTTATAGCTCTGCCTGGTCTGGTCTGCCCCCATCCCAACTCACGCTCTCCAGTGGGAGTGGCTGTCCAGCAGGGGAACCCTCCACATTCCCTCTAATGGCTTCCCCCTCACCCTGCTGGTTCTCACATGTGCTGGTTGGGCGCTGCAGCCCAGTCTGGTACTGCCCACCTCACCTTGGCATTTGCCAATGGGTGTTGTAGCCTGGCCTGGCCCAGCCTACCCCCAATTCCAGTTGACGCTGGAGGGGGTTATAGTTTAGCCCAGCCCAGCAGGCACCCAATCCCAGCCATAATGTGCATTGGTATGTGTTGCGACCAAACCTGGCCCTACACACACTCTGTTCTATTGCTCAGATACACCAGTGGGTGATGTGAACTGGTTCAGCCTGATCTGTCCCCAACCTATGCCAAATGTATGCTAGTGGGTGCCTTTCCCTGACCTGGTCTGGGCTGCTCCCTATCATCGTTCTTGTACTCACCTGCATGGACTATGTCCTGTCAGAGAAGTTGCCCAGGCTCCTCCATCAGAACCTCTCCCATTGCCTTATCTCGCACATATCGATGTGTCCATGAGCCAGCCCTACTTAGTCTACCTCCTGTCCTGGCAGGAACAGTGGCCTTTCCTGACTGGTCTTCAACCCATTCTGGTTCTTACTGTTGGATGTTTGAGCCCAGCCAAGGCTCGTCCATACCCAGACACATCTCACACATGGTTCAGTAGGGGCAGAAACCTAGCATAGTCCATCCTACATTTACTCTGGTTCTCCAGGGCCCCAGATGGGGCTGGAGTCTAGCTTGGCCTGGTGTGTCCAGTACCAGTCCACACTTGTGTCAAGGAAGACTGCAGCCATCTCCAGACCAGAACACAGCCCCCACTCCAGCCCCTGCACTCACCATTGGAAACCTGAACCCAGTTAGAGTGTCTTCTTAACTCCCCCAACCGGGCCTGTTCCCAATCATAGATCGCATGGGTGCCAGTGGTTGCTTTGACCCAGCTTGGCATAGCCCCTCACCTGTCTTGGCTTTTGCCTTTGATGCTGTGGCCTAATATCCCTGGCTCATGCAAACCAGCCAGTGTAAGAGTCTAGATCAGCATGACTATGCTCCATCCTGATTTCTGTCCTTGCTTGTAAGTTAAGGTTTGCTTGGCCCTGCCCAGTCTGCCCTCTTCCAGTTGCAGCTCGACCCACCCTACATCCTGTTTTAGGATGCCTTGACCTGCCCAGACTGTTGTTGATTCCTTTACCCGTAAGTGATGGCAGGTTACATGGTCACACCTAACTCAGCCCATCACCACCCCAACTCGCAAGCTAACCAGCAGGACTTGTATTTCCACTGGGTTGGGCCCACACTTCCCCCAGAGAATCTACCCCCAGATTTGATTCTTTTGCGTGTTAGTTAATGTCTTGACTCTTCCAGATGTGAACCATCCCCCATTCCACCACTCAGTCAGGTACTGGTACCTAGCCTTGCCAGGCAGGCCTCCAGCCATAGCTTTCGTGTATACTGGTATGTGGCAGTCAGTGATGCTCTACACTAGCAGCCTATCTCAGGATTCCCATGTGGCTTGATGATTCAGTCTGGTCCAAATAGAACTTATGGACTCTCTCCTTAAAACCATCATATCTCAGTCCTCATGCTTGCAAGCAAGTTCCATGATCCCATCGCTAGGAATCACAGAGTTCATCCCTCACCTACACTCACATTAGCCTTATCCCTGGCTATCCCTAGGCAGCAATTACATATCCTAAAAACCCTAGAGCTCATAGTCAGGCCGCCAGCAGGCAGAGCCTGGTACCTAAGGGCACACTGGCTACCCAGCATCCAGGACTCAGTCACCATGTGGTGACAGAGCGCATGGGCCGAATCCCAGGCATTGGGTCCAACCTGGTCCTGGTACTCTCCACAAGCATCTCTGAGGAGGGCTGCTGTCCCGAACCACCAAAGTTAAACTCCCACTCCTAGTTTCCTATTGCCACAAGGTGGTGGTTGCAGGGTGGGGCTAGAGGCCTAATCCCCTCCCAGGATTTCCTCCAGGTGTACTCACCATGGGGGAAGAAATCTCTCTCTCCAGCCTCCCAGCAGCCAGGACTCAGTCACTGTGTGGTGACGATGCCCATGGGCCAAGTCCTAGGCTTTGGATCCAACCTGGCCTGGGTACTCTTCACTAGCAGGTCGCCACCACTGCGGACTGCAGCCAGAAACTTCTTATGCTTGGTGTTCTTGGTGATCTTCCATCTGCGGATGCCCACATTGCCCTGGTTATAAATCCCTACTTGTCCTTTTTGAAGTTAGGTCCATCATTTCTTCCCACTGTAATACCCCATTGTAACCATCCCGATATGTATTGCCTTGCCCCCCTTTAATGCACTCTTGTTTGCCATCTTTAGTGAGTGTTTATATACTTTTTAAAAAACATTTATTTTTTAAAAAATTTTCTTTTTTATTGGAAAGGCGGATATACAGAGAGGAGAGATAGGAAGATCTTCCGTCCGATGATTCACTCCCCAAGTGAGCGCAACGGCTGGAGCTGAGCCAATCCGAAGCCAGGAGCCTCTTCCGGGTCTCCCACGCGGGTGCAGGATCCCAAAGCTTTGAGCCGTCCTCGACTGCTTTCCCAGGCCACAGGCAGGGAGCTGGAAGGGAAGCGGGGCTGCTGGGATTAGAACCGGTGCCCATATGGGATCCCGGGCGTGCAAGGCGAGGACCTTAACCACTGCACCATTGTGCCAGGCCCGTATATACTTTTTTTTTTTTTTTTTGCATGATCCTTCTACACATGAGCTTCAGAAAGTTCAGGGAGAATGAAAGTAAAAGAGTAAAAGGTAGTGCACATTCTTCACAAATCTGCTGATGCAGCCAGGTCTCTAATGCTTTGTACATTACAGGAAACAGATAGTCACTACACATTTGTTTCATGTCGGTCAGTTGGCCACTCAAAACTTTTCCTTAAATGAAGAATATGGGTAAGCAGAAGACCTAAGCTTACATAGGAAAGAAACAACATTGAAAATGTATTTCATGTGCCCTGGTGTTCAATTCAGAGATAAACCATTTTAAAAGCAGTCTTTTGTTTTCCTGTTGTCTTTCATGGCATTACATTATGTTAATGGAGTCCCAACACACTGTATTCACTTTACTAATGGGAAAACCAGAGATATTTTTATAACATGTATTGAATCTCTTTCATTGTTTATTGTGAAAATTATAGAATAAATAGTTTTGTGCTTTATCTTCTTAACCAGTGCTTTCCTCAGAGAAGTTTCAATATTTGAAATCAACAACAGTACAAATTTATTAATGGAGGAGTGGGGTTGTGGCACAAAGCGTTAAAGCCACTTCCTGCAATGCCTACATAGTATAATTGAAATACTCTTTCCTTTTCTTGCCATTCCACTTCCAATCCAACCCTTTGCTAATGTACCTGGATAGGAGATGATGTTTCAGTTACTTGAGATTCTGCCACTTCTGTAGGAGATTGGATTGAGTTCTTGGCTCCTGGCTTTGGTCTGGCCCAGAGCTGACCACTGGGGTCATTTGAGTGAATCCGTGGATGATTCATTCGCTACACTCTCTCCTCATCTAGTCACTGTCTTTCAAATACCTAAATAAGCCTTTAAAGTTACCATAAAGTTTTAGAGACAAATAATCCATAAATTTGAGTCACTACTGAGTAGTGTGATAAAATCCCATGCTACTCTGCTTCATCCTGCCCAGATGTGAATCATCCTTCATCTAGAAAATACACACTGTAAATGATGCCTGCTTTGTGGCAGTTGGAAAAGAGTGGGAAGCATAGTCACTCAAGTTTAATGGTAGTATATTGCCATATTTGTTTTATTATATTATTAGTTATTGTTAATCACTTACTGTGTAGTTTATAATATGAGCTTTATCATATGTATGTGTATTAGGAAGACACAGGGGTTTAGTATCGTAGCCTCTGGAGTCATTGGAATACATTTGTGCAGGTGTATTTGAAAATGAAGTTAAGTAAAGGACTTTGGTTTGAAAAGCTACATTATAACATTTAGAGTGAGTTTCTTACCCTTATAATAAGTTTTGTTTTTCAAAGAGTCTCATGTGAAGATTCCTATTCTGGTTCATTAGGTACACATCTTCCTTAATCTATTCATTAATTCAACAAATACATATTGAGATCATATCAGTGGAGGATAAAATTTTTATCCTCAAGGTGGTAGAAATGGAAAGGAAAGTACCATATTACAAAATATGTTGAAATGCAGGTAGTATGGAGTGAAAAAAAGAGGAAATGGGGCAGGGAGTGCTGAGAAAGATTTGAAACTTCTAATAACATTCTGCTACCCTTTCTACATTCATGAAGATGTAAGACTTTTGTACTGGTTGTTTTTCCATCATTCTACTTTGTTGTGCAGATATTTTCTGTGCCCAGGGATGCCAACCTTTGTGGATTGCATCACCCAAGCACTTGCCCTCTTCTGCCCTTTCAGCCCTCACTCCCCAAACCTCCAGCCCCAGCCCTAGCTTCCAGTTGAGTTAAGCCATTGTAAGATGGAGAAGCAGAAAGAAGAGATAGGAGTACTTATCCAATCTTTCCAGACTTCATTGTGGTTCTAGCAATAATTGTGTTCCTTGCCAGTCACTGCTCATCCTTGAGCAGCCCGTGTCTACATTCCAGCTCTGATCAGTTTGCCTGTCTTGGTACTTGAAGTTTAATAGGTTGGTAATGGGGCCCTGTGCCATAGCCCAGTGGCTAAATCCTCACCTTGCACATGCTGGGATCCTATATGGGTGCCAGTTTGTGTCCTGGCTGCTCCACTTCCCATCTAGCTTCCTGCCTGTGGCTTGGGAAAGCAGTGGAAGATAGTCCAAAACCTTGGGGTCCTACACTTGCATCAGAGACCCAGAAGACGCTCCTTCCTGGCTTCTGGCTTCAGATCAGCTCAGCCCTGACTGTTGCAGCCCCCTGGGGAATGAACCAGCAGGTGGAAGATATTTATGTTTGTCTCTCCTTCTGTTTGTAAATCTGCTTTTCCAATAAAAATAAATAAATCTTTTTAAAAAATGGGTTGGTAATGGTGTCTCTCTTTTGCTAGGTTCTGTGTGCTTCACTTCCCTGTGGGTGTGCTTAGTTCTGCCCATGGTTTGGTGGATATTCCTTCCAAATTTTCTCCTGAGTAATCCTTCTCCAGGGTGCCATGTCTTTATTTTGTTACAACTCTGACAGCTCCTAAAGTACAAAGTATTGATAATAATAATGCATTTCTAAAACTTTTCTACGAAATTTTCCATTGCAGCATCATTGTCAATAGCAAATAAGTTATAAAAAAGTATATATTGTTATGAAAGGATACATTGATACAATAAGATAATATTCATCTCTACAGTGAGTTGTATAAAGCCTGTAGAAAACTTGGAAATAGAAAGTGCTTTGCATGTGGTGTCTCAAACTCTAAAATTGCAACTATGTAGAGACTAGAATACCTTTGAATAAAGACTGAAAGACTGTATGCATGATGATTGTGCTTTGGTGGTAGACTATACTACAGGTTAATTTTTAACTCTGGAAGTTTATATAATTAAAAATTAAAATTACTTTCAGAGTACCAATATTAGGAAGTTAAAAATATTACAGTTTTGTAAACCAAGATAAATGCCCTAGCAAGGGAAAATCAATTACTAAATCCTCAAGCTAGTTTTCTTAAGCCTATTTGGCTTTCAGTGTTGACTCATTGGTCTTATAATGTAGAAAATATTGTTTTACAGATAATTTTTAATTACATGTAATTAAGACACATTCTCTCAACTAAAAGTCAGCTTTACAATCAAATATAAGCAAAGGAAAACTTGTCAACCGCTGTACAACTGTGCTAGATAACCTTGTGATATATACGCAATAGCTATTATTCCTACTTAGCCCGTCTTCTGAAGTATTCATACTGCAGATTTCAGCTTCATACATAACTGGATTTCAAGGAGAAAAGAACATCTAGAGATGAATAAATTATCTGCATTTTAGATATTTCGCAGATTTCTTACTGAAAAATTTACAGATAAATCTGATAACTAAAGAAAGGTTCTTTAGGTACATATGCATTTCTTTGGAATTCTGAAAGGTGCTATTCCAAGGCATGTGGAAAATAGAAATATTTTGATGAAATTTCAGGGATAAAATTCCCTGAATATTGCTGATGTCATAGCAACTCTAGATCTGATTGCTAGAAATTTTGGTTCAATTCATTTCAATAAATTTCTTTATTTTCTTTGAAAGCCTGGTTCACTTCCCAAATGCTTGTAATCACCAGAGTTGGATCAAGCTAAAACTGGACACTGGGAACTTTAGGTAGCAGAAATGCAGCTACTTGAGCCGTCACTTTCTGCTGTCTCACAGTGTGCACATTAGCAGAAGGCTGGAGCTGGCAGAAGACCTGGGACTGGAACCTAGACATTCTGAAATGAGATGATAGCATCCCAACAGCATTTAACTGTTATATCAGATTCCCCACCCCTCCTTCAATTTGCCTTTGATAATTCTACTGCTGATCCATGACAAGGTGCTGCCTTGTCAGGTTGTTACCTGTTTTTTGTCTTCTAATTTTTTTAAGGGTGGATCGATTACTTTATCTTCTCTATCAAATAACTTTGAGGTTTCCAAAATCACCAAACACCAGATCTTCATGACCTTGGTGTAAAAGGAATGCAGGTTTACTTTAATCGGGTTGGATCAGATGACATAAACTCTATTATCCAACTCCTGTTTCAGTGAACCACAGAAATCTGCTTTTGCTTCTGATAAGGGTATCTATGAATGAGCTAATTTACCAGATAAGGGATTAAGAGTATCAAAGGACCAATAGTCAATAACAGGTACGCTAAATACATGTTTCATTTTAATGATGCAGGACTAAGCAGGGGGCTATTTTTCCTATCATTATTTCCTAATTTATTTAGCAAACTCACTCTCCTGCATGCTCTGTATTTGGGTTAAGAAATTTTCTCTTATGAAAGAAAACTTTTACTAAATGGCCAAATGCATCGTTTTCACTGAAACTGGTATTTTCTTAAAATGATCCAGTTTAGACAAAATCCTTAGAAACAAATTTAATTATAATATGTTACAAAATACAATGTATGACTTGGTCAATATTTACAGTGTATTTCTGTGTACATCTTATGGGGTACCAAATTATGATGCACAAATCTCTATCCATGATGGAAAATATAGACAGTAAGATAGCCAAATAACAATAATTCTTAATTTGCCTGCCACATGGTAGGTGATATGCTGGGTCTTGAAAAGTTTATGCAGAATTGGTAATGTGAAAAGAACTATACATAACTTCAAAATCCAAAATAAATATCTTTTAGTTGCATTTTTACTTGAAGCACTCACATTTACAGAAGAAGAAGCTGGGAATCCATTGCAGATAAAGGAGAACTTTTATTTGTGAAGTGAACAAGTGACTGTGAAAAAAAGAAGGAAATTTTGCCAGGAGGGATCCAGGAGATGGGTTGAATCCAAAAGGAGAAAGAGAGAGAGAGACTCTTGAGGGTTTTCCAGAAGTCTTGGGTTTTTAAGGGTTCCTTGACCTTTCCTTGTCTGAGTGAGAACCTGCAGAAGACTTTACCCATTGGTATACTCTAACCAATTAGGAAACGGCTGGGCAATTCTTGTGCTGTCCACTTGAAGGTGTAATTTTCTTGGTTGCCTCATGAGAGACGAATGGGTAGCTGACAGATGAAAAGTTTCCTGACAAACAGGAATGGCCTTACAAGTTTTGCTCCTGTACCTGACACAGATTGAACGATCTCAACTAACTTATAAACAACAAGAAAAATAATTTATTGACAGGGGATAGAAAAATGATTCAGAAGAAAAACAGAATTCTGAAATAAACTTATTAATATTCATTGTTTTTCTGTTTCACTTAGAACATCATGTTTGCATGCATTGTTACATGGAAGAAAAATCAAGTTTGATTTACTCAAAATTTCTAAGAATTAAAAGGGCTTGCTAATCACAAAAGACAAAAAAAAAAAAAAATGGCCATAGTGAAGATTACTAGACTCCCTAGTCCATTTATACAAGAATCCTGCTCTGGTGTGTGGTAACAATGGATATATTATTGATGAACAAAGTTTTTCTTCATCTTATTAATCATAAACACATCAAGAATCTAGCTAGGTGTCTTGATTTATTTTATTATTCAGTCTAGAACTAACAATATTATTATTCACTATGAGCAGGAAAATGATTCATTTTAGTTACTTTTCATTAATTCACTAATTGAACACTTGAGTTGTGCCCAGTTTAACTTAAGTTAATTCATAATTTCTCCTCAAATTCCCCTGTGAGTTGATCTGTTGCAAAGAAACATCAAACAGGTAAAAGGTGGTTGTACTGTTTGTTCCTATCTTATGGAAAAAAAGACTTTGGGATGTTTAATTTAATTAGTGCAGTACTTTACTTAAATCATACCTGTTAGGTGTTTATATATGTATATGCAAGTTCTCTTGAACACAGACTCTACTGCATCCATAAACACTTATTATATAGTTAATGCACATACAGGCATGTTTAGGTTCTAACAGGCCCATGGGCTCTCAACAACCCCATCAGTGTACTCTAGAACCTACAAGATAAACTTGTTTTAACTTCCATTCTCAAACCCTTTTTGATGGACTACCAGCTAATCACCCCACAGGAGGTCACCAAAGTGCCAGCTTTTTGCTGTGTGATTTTTGTGACTATTCTTTTTACAAAGGAATTGAGAAAGATTTCCTGATTCTGTTCCTACTCAGTAGGCAGATCTGCCAATCTCTTCCAGCTAGACAACACGTTCGATAACTGAGCTTAGCTAAGGTGAAGGTGGCTAATAGAAATCTGTAGCCATTCAGCAGTACTACTTCAAATCCACCAAATGAAATTTAGAACATCGTTAACCAGAGTTTATACATGAAAAGAAAGGGAGTTACAGCAGATGCCTTCTGAATGTAACAGAGCTACTTCAGCTATAAAGGAGACCTTCTTAAGGGGCGTGGAACTGTTTCAGGCCCTCAGTTGGCACTTCAGCTTCTTGCACATAGAACAGAGCTCTAAGGGAGACCTGTGATCGACAAATAATCTGTCTAAGGGAACAAAATAAATCTTAAAATGATTCTCAGTGGTGGGAGATGGATGTTAGATCCAGCCATTTCTTACGGGGAGCTTTAGATTCAAGCAGTAAGATTCGTATAAAAAAATTTTAATGGTTATCATTTTAAAAACAACTTTGTTTCCTTTACATCAGACATGAATACTAAAATACATACTAACTTGTGCTTCAGAAAGAAGTTATCTTAAAATCAGAGGATATTTTCCTTTGTCCTCCCAAGTATCTCCTTTTACCATAGAAGAATATTGTCTGATATAAAAAGAAGTCTTTCCCTGATTTGTCTCAAAGCTCTTAAGAGAAATGATGTCATTTTTATTACCATTGATTGGCAAGGCTATTGGCTGTGTATCTTCCCAGTAAGGATCATGAGTTGCAATTTTTTACTGGGTTCAGTTACACAGAGACAGAAATCATAACCAACTAAACCTTTCATAAGGATCTTTTCACATCTCTTCCCAAAATGAGGACTAATGAAATAAAAACTAAAATCTAAAGCTAAGAACTTGGTGACTTAAAAATAACAAAAAGGTTTTATTATTGCAAATCACTTATTTGAATAATCCTGTATTTGCATATTGTTAGGAAACTCACAGCCAAATCAATTTTATTATGAATGAGTAAACTAAAAGCACCGAGAGTGACTGAATGCTCAAGTAGATGGAATCCTTCAGCATGCTGGGCTTTTTATAGTTTGGCGTCTTGGGGGCATTCCTAGTGTTAGGGAGAAGGTTCCAAGAAAATGGAGGAGTCGGTGGGGTCAGGAACAGATTCTCACTGGCATTTCAACCTCGGTAGGTCTTACTCCCTGGGGACAAGGAAATGCAGGGATGGGGGTGGGGGCAGGTTAGGCTAGTCTGAAATGCAATTTGAGTCCTTTTTGGAAAATGCTCTATTTACTATTCTACAGGTTTAAGAGAAACACTTCTGTTCTTATTCCATTTACATGTGACAAATGTTAAAACGATAAAGAATGTGAAAATTATAAGAGTGAAAACACAGTAAAGGTGTCAGCCTGACGAACATGAGGAAGTTTAAGCAAGCTGATTTCTAAGGCCCTTCTAGCTCTAAAACATAATGACTCTATCTAAATTCTTGTGCTTTGAGACTGTAAAAATCCCATTTTTATTTCAATTTAGATGGCTTTATGGGGAGGATTTGTCTGATTTGAATAGCTATTTTGTTATGGTCCCATGTTTGGGCACATAAAACTCAGATAATTAAAATTTAATGTTTATGGCCACTGAGATTTTGCATTATTTTCTCAGCAATAATTATTCACCTTATATTTCCAGTGTTTGCATTAACAAACGCATTTTCTTGAAGTGTGTGTTCAATATGCTAAGGTAATTGTTCCCCCCCCCCTTTTTTTTGGAGGTTGACGACTCATGCTTTTATCAGAGATGTTCATGAAGTAAAACACCCAAGTGAATAATAAATAACAAGGATGCTGTATTTCTCTTTGAGTCACCACTCAGGAGAGAAAGGAAATAAAGGAAACAGGCTGGCCAGAAAAGTCAGAGTAAACCAGTCACAATGTGAACAGAATCTCAAAGAATCACACCATATGCCATGTTTAGTACCATGGCCATCTCCTCTAGCACCCTGTCCTGGTATAACCTGATAAGTCACATTGGTGGCTTCCAGCTTACTCACCTCAAATCCCAGAGTAAGTACAGCTAGAGAACATTACAAACATGTGTGGATAAAAGTATGCAGGAGTCGCCACCACTTCTAACCCAACTGAAGCCACATTAGTAGGTGAGTGTCATATTCACCCACTTACTTTGTGCCTGTCTTTGTACTCCTATGGTTCACACTACAGTTAGGGAAAGGAAGACAAGACTCAGACCAGCACAGCATTGCATCAGTATCAAGGCATGCTGTTTTCCTTGTTATTTTGCCTCTAGGAAATCAGACGCATCTTAAAATTGATGATATCTTACAATTGCTATGACAAGCCAACAGTCATAAGTCTTCTTGGTTTATGTGGGTGCAAATTTGCTCTTAGCTGTTGATATTCTCTTTCCTTCATGGAGGTAGTGAAGCTGCCCGCAGATCTAGGCAAAAGGGGCACAGAATCTGAAGGAGACTGCTTACTAGAGTTTGTCTTTCTTTTCTTTTTTTTTCTTTTTTTTCAGAAGATGTTGTAGGAAGGCTTTTTTTGCAGTATTGTACTGGGGGGTGCCGAGCCCCCAGCATGAAGGAATGTGTTGCTTGACAGTTCACTTTCTAACCCTTACTGTATGTAAAAGCCCTGGCAAACTGCTTCTGAGGCAGGCAGTTTCTTAGGGAACTGTTTCTTCCCGTAGTATTCTTTATTTGTGATAAGAAAATAAAGCTTTCCTCTGAGCAATTCCTGCTGAGGCTGCTCATTCAGCAACTTCCCAAGCTGACTAAACCCTTGTGTCCACTATCAGTGGATGTGCTATTAATACTGCACAAATTCATTGCCATTTTAAATGCCTTTGAAATTGCGCTGTGATTCAGTAGAAGAGTTTAAAGCCATCTTAAATGGAGACTAGAAACAGTGCCATAGGGGATGTAAATCCATTATCAGCTAAAAACAGCTCCCTCAAACTAGTTGGAGTTACTCTAAAACTACCAACTGGGTGCACTCACCTGCTCTGACAACAGGATGGTAGAAGCAAGCATCTGGGATTCCGGTTTCCTGGGGGCTTAAGGGTGAAGGTTGTTAGGACTGAAGCTGGGCCTGTGCAGCGTATGTTCAGCTGGTGCCCAGGAACCTTGTTGATCAGAAACGCTTATTGCCGTCTATGTTTGGCTAGTGATGTAGGGCTCTTTGTGGAATGTAGCAGCCATGTGGGCTTCTGTGGGTCTTTTGCCGGGGTAATTATGTTCTGCCCCAGACCTAGAATTCCTATAAACAAAGTCCCTCCAGAAAATGTTGGCCATCAAGGTTCTTACCTATTGGAGAAGCCGGTGATTCATTGAGTCCAGTAGTGAGACTGTCTTAGGGCCAGCTGTACCACTCCTGTAAATTCAGTGAATTCCTTTTGGCAAGTGGTTAAGCCTAAAAAGAATGCTAAGACACTTTGGGTTGGGGAGAGAGATAAGAGACTTTGTCTAGCTTTTACAATAGGGAATTCAGATAAGGATTTGGTTTTGAAATCAACATAAGTATTACTGTGAGAGGTGTGATCTTTCCCCTCATTTCTTTTTTTCTTGCAAAGTAATAAAATGCTTTTGGGGTCTTTTTTTTTAAGATTCACTTATTTTTATTACAAAGTCAGATATACACAGAAGAGGAGAGAGAGAAAGATCTTCCATCCGATGATTCACTCCCCAAGTGAACGCAACGGCCAATGCTGCGCCTATCTGAAGCCGGGAGCCAGGAACCTCCTCCAGGTCTCCCACGTGGGTTCAAGGTCCCAAGGCTGTGGGCTGTTCTCGACTGCTTTCCCAGGCCACAAGCAGGGAGCTGGATGGGAAGTGGAGCTGCTGGGACTAGAACCGGCGCCCATATGGAATCTTAGCACGTTCAAGGCAAAGACTTTAGCCACTAGGCCACACCATCAGGCCTACCTTTTGAGTCTTAAGAAAGGAAAATAATTGAAAGAATTGTATCAGGTGTTGTGGCTGAGAATGTGCTATAGGAATTGGGTGTGTCCTTGCTAGAGCCAAGTGTGATCTCTGGGACCAAATGCATTCTGGAATTTGTCAGAAAATCTCAGACCATGTCCCAAACCAACAAAGTTCGTATCTGTAGCTTAAGATTCCCGGATGATTAAAATGCAGCTGATTTACTGGGTATCACATGCCAAGCAACCCAAGGACAGGTAGGAGATATGAAATTCCTTGAAGAGGTGAAGGAAAATTTGAAATAACTATTGATGTGACCAATTCATTCATCACACAAGACTATCATTAAGATGCCACACGTCAATATCATAAACTTACTGTTGAGCCTGAACAACAGCCGCTTCACTTTGTGATGTATGATTTGACTGAAAAATAATGGAGGTGATTAGTTGATTGAATAACAAATGCTAACACATCCCTGGACTCTGATAGTTTTTAACCAGACTCTGTCTTCTTTGATATGTAAGAAATAACAAAGTTAAGTGATAAGCCTTTGCCATTTTATTGACAGTTTTTTTGTGTTCCTTAGTATTACATACACTAATAGTGTGTTTCATAATTGATGGTGTGTTAGGCTTGCTGACAAGCAAGCAATGCAGTGTGCCAACTGCTGCAATACCAAGAAACAGTAAATACCATGGAACTAAAGAAACAGGTGCCCATCTGTCACTCCCAGGGAAGGCTCAGTCCTTGAGAGAGCTGGCTTCTCACGTGAGGCTGAGAATGAGCTGAGAGGTGAAACTGAGGGAGGAGAGACATTCTCAGAAGAGGAAATTATACCTGTGTGGAAAGCCATCAAAGTTGTTTGTCAAGAAGCAGGAGAGTCTGCAAAACCTGGGGGAGTGGGGGAAGAAAAGTGGCCTTAAAAGAAAATATGCACTTTCAATGAACTTTGTGAAGTTCCCCCACACAAAGGAATTGAACCATTTTTTTTTTCTCACAGGGCAGGTTGGCAGGTTGGAGGGTAGTGGTGCGGGGGTTATATTCTGGCTTACTGTGTTGTTACAAAGCAAAGGAAAGAAAATTACCGCCATTCGTCAAAAAAGGCTTTGGTGGGCAATGGCTCAGCCAGGAGAACTGGGCTTGCCTGTAGTGTTTTCTGGAGAGTTAAATTGAGGGAATGAAGGTTCCCTGAATAAGGATGGCTCTTGCTTAAGGACTGGAAGTGTTTTTTGGTTGTTGGCTGAGAGTGAAGTTTCTAGTCCTGTATGCATCCTAATCCTGGCCAGTGATACCTCCCAGTTCAGACATTCCAAGCCAGCTGGCTAGAGAACAGCATGAGCCTTGATCTGTTTTCCGTCTCCTGCAGGATACCTTTGTGCGGTGATTTCAAAGCACTGGCTTGGGGTCAGGGTGAGTTAGCACGCGCGCCAGCTGCAGGTTAGCAGTAAGCAGGAACACAAACACCAGGAACCTTGGGTCACAGGTAGGCAATTTATCAAACACTCGCCCACCTAGGTGAAGCCAGCTTTTTGGGCAGAGACAGTGGGAAAGAGGGGAAGCAGATTTCTGCCAATACCTGAAAAGTCCTCAGATTCAGTAAACATCTTTGATTCTCTTGCAATCCTGTCACTCTACAATAACACATCTCTTCTCACACTGTTTCAGATAGAATATTCACCACCTTCACGTCTAGGTTCCAGTTATGTGCTTCCCAGGGCTGCCCCGAGGTGGCGCTGCTGTACTGGCAGTTGTATTGTGGCTGGCTAAATCCAGAGCTGCAGAGCTGTCCTCACTGGTGGCTGGCTTGTCCTGGTGCTGCCGTCCCAAAGGCTCTACTTCTTTAGCTTCTCTAGCAATGAGTGGTAGGGGTTTAGGAGATGAATTGAGAAGCTGGGGTATGCTGGTTTTTATTCTTCCAATTTCAGGAGGAATTCTATCAGTTTCCTGGCAACATGCCTCCAGTTGTGAAACATCCCAGCCTTGGGTGAACATTGCATTTTTTGCTCAGCACTCTGCTAATTTTGCTTTGAGGAACCAGTTTCTCCCTTGCTCTAAGTCTGTGTGCTCCAAGTGAAATGGGTTCTTTAAAGACTAGAAGCCAAGAATGGCTTTTTTTTTTTTTTTTTTGGTGTTCTGAAATGACTGCAGAAAACCAAAATACTACCTCCAATGAGATTATATAACATGAACAATACAGACCTTTTCTGTCACTTCTGTGTGATACTTTTGCTTTAGAACAGCAGAACTGAGTAGTTATGACTATGTGGCCCGAAAAGATAAAAAAATATTTTCTATCGGATGCTTATGGAAAAGGGTGCTGACCCTACCCCTGAATGTGAGTCAGTTCCCATGATTAGGATGAGTGGGTTGGCACAAGACCCTGGATGAAATTCTGAATATTTCTGTAAGCTACCAGGAAGCCTGGTTAGCCCTTTGCTGCCCTGGGTTACAACATGAATATGACAGAGCCATCAGACAGCCCCTCATAATGAGTCTTATTCTAGCTTATCTGAAACCAACCTAATGCTGGAATTTTTAACTCCCTCTTTGTGGCTTGCAGCCAAAGACATTTACCTGTTAAAGTTATTTGGAACAAACCATATTTCAGGTATGGAGAGAACAAGATTAATGTCGTTCCCCTGATCATTACCTTAAGATGGAAACAGCCACCTGGCAGAAACAGGATATCCATCCTAATAGTGCCCTCTAGAATGTCATTTCTCCTGTTCTGGGAGAAAACCTAGAAGCTCAAGATTACAGGAGGTACAGCTAGTGTCTGAGCCCTTCCCTTCACAGGACTTGTCTGTGTCTTCCCTAGATGCAGATACAGAGGGAGCTCAGAGCTTGTGGTTTCTCTATCCTTCTATCGGAATCACCCATATTACATGTGATTTATCTCCTAGAGACTCTTCAGTTTCTGTGTACAGGGCAGCAGCCCCACTGTATTTTATAATCTAATGAATGCCTGGAGGTATTCAGCAGGGAAAGGATAGACAAGCTTAGGGATGAATAACATCTCACAGGTCTGCTTGAATTATTTTTATGATGTCAGTCATTATCAAACATAGACTGTGCATCAAGAATATTGATAGATATGGTATTTGGATATGGTATGCTTAAAAAGTATAAATTTATTTGTCCTCTCATTCATTAATCCTACTCCATGTCAATTAAGTGGCAAAGCTGCTTTCTGAACATCTTGGGAAGTATATAGGATGGTGAAAGACAAAAGCTGATAAACCCCAAATCCCACATGAATCTAAAAAACATCTAATTTCGCTACAAACTTTTGGCTTGAAAACTACCAGCCTTATGACAGTGTTAAGTCCCTGAGTTAAGACAAAGTATTAGAGAGAAACGTTTCTCTCGCTTTATGGAGAGGAATTAGTTTACGAGGAGTGTACCCAGGAAAAGAAGGGAAAAGGAATGGAGTGAATGTGGTGACAAAGCAAGCAGGTAGATCCAAAGAGATGGGCTGGAATTCCACCTGAAACCTTTAAGCCTATGGAGGCACCTGCTTCAGATGCTGCAGGGGTGGCGGTGGCAGGTAGATGGAGGGAACACACTGAGTCCCACTAGGATTCCCTGCTGGATGTGGCCTCATTGTACCCTTAGCATGGCTGCACAGAGCTGTGGAGGTCTGGGTAGATTTCCCAGGAGGATGGCAAGGGGTCCCTCATATGGGAGGCAGGCTGGCTGGTTTAGGCACAGGCCACAGCCACAGGCTTCCATTTGTACATCTTCCTCTCTTGCTCCATATTACCCATGAACTGAGGTCCCTTCTTTGGCTGAAACCCAAGGAAGTAGCAAAATTCCCAGATCATGTTGTCAGAGTAGAGTCCTAAAATGAATGCCTAGAATTTTCACAGCCTCCTACTCCTCCTCCCCACCCCACCTCCAGCCTCAGGTTTGGACACAGAAATTAGGTTGAGTCCAATAAAAATATTTCTCACAGTCTAGCTTACAAATGGAGTTGGGGGACCGTCTAGATGAGCAATGATTGTCTTCATTAGTGTGGAAGAGCAAGAGTTGACTTCAGTCCTTAGTCATTCCATGTGTGACAACTAATGGCTGCACTCCAACAGCCCACAGCGTGCAAGGATTAGAACATGTTGTCTGT
Organism: Ochotona curzoniae; assembly: GCF_017591425.1. Classification (NCBI taxonomy): domain Eukaryota; kingdom Metazoa; phylum Chordata; class Mammalia; order Lagomorpha; family Ochotonidae; genus Ochotona; species Ochotona curzoniae. The sequence goes on from NW_024467115.1 coordinate 16,648,072, forward strand.
ATTTCATGTCACTGGCTTTTGCTTTACCGCCTTGTGCCATTGTTCATTTTGTAGAACTGCCTTTCCTTCATTTGATTACGAGTCTACTCTTCTTTGAAAAACAATGAATCACTGGGTTTCATTAGGGAGCTCTTGAGAGAAATTTTCATACTTAGTTCATTTTCTTTAACGTGCAAGTCATGAAATGATAGAACAAAAACACATTTATCTTTTATAATTGTTTCCCTTTGCTAATACATAGCAGGTTTTGTGGAACGATTAATGTTAACAGCTGTGTTAAATAATTCTTCTTCAGGCACACAAAGAACAATCTGACCATTCTGTTTCTAAATCCTGTTTTGATTTTTCTGATACCGCTTTCCCCAACTTTCACCTGGGGGAAAAAAGCAAGGTGGGAATACAAAGAGGGTGGACTACAGTGAAAACTTTTCCCTGACAGCACAGAATGAGACCTTAGTGTTATGCTGGCCTAAAGGAAGTGTGAGTAGTAGAAGGGCTTTGGTTTTTCCATCAGGGGCTATTTCCATGCTAGAGGATATTAGACAATTTATGAAGGCACTTTTAGTTGCTCCACAAGTGGGGTAGAGAGGTGGAAGTGTATTACTGGATCTAGCAAGAAGTGACCAGGGAAGATGCCAAGGAAAGCAATCTGCTGTGCAGTGGAGAGCCTCATACCTTAATAAAGAATTATCTGGGTACCAATGTCAACAGTAATGCGCAATTTGAGAAACTCTGATAAAGTGAACAAGAAATGTGTAAGGTTTGTGCAAGGTAAGCAGATGGACAGGCAAGTTCAGACTGAAATGTGGCATGTGGGTTTTGCTGGAAAAGCAGAAAAGAAGAGTGAGAGACTTCAGGAGCTAGATGCTTCTTTTATATTTGAGGTGGATTTTATTTATTTTTATTTTTTTAAATCATTTTTTATTGATTACATTGCGTTATGTGACACTGTCTCAATAGGCTCTGGAACTCCCCCAACCCCTCCCCATACCCTCTCTCCATGGTGGATTCCTCCACCTTGTTGCAGCATTACATTTGAAATTCAGTTAAGATTCTTTCATTGCAAGCATAGAGTCCAGCATCTTATTGTCCAGATAAATTCAATGGTTTTTTTGGAGACCATCTCTTGTCTGAAAGCAGAGCTGGCAGAATATCATCCCGAGCAATTAAAAGCCACAACATAACATCAACATCAATTTACAACATTATGGAATTAATTGACATGGTATTGAGCAACAAATATGTTAAAAAATGCAAGTTTTTAACCGCATCCTCTGACTACTTCATTGACATTTCAATTTTAGTTTATACACAACGGGCTGCTATACACCTTAAAATGGCTATAGGGTACTATTCAGCTGTCTTGTGACTATTTTCATTTTACCATTCAGCAGTTTATAGTGTTGAAGCTTAATTTTGCTGAACTTGGGCAGATTTTAGAATAGTCTAAACTGGCTTGTAACTCTGACAAGGCATATGTCAACAGTTGAAGTGCAGAACTGTTTTAGGAGGGGTGTGCAGAGAAATCTTCAATACCTTAGTGAGGAGTAACTAATATTTGTGTCCTACCTAGTAAGGCATGTGTGAGTCCATGCTGACTGTTTTCTGTCTGGTTCCAAGCTTTCCTTGTTCTCTGTCTATCTATTCCAGTGTGTGTGTGTGTGTGTGTGTGTGTGTGTGTGTGTGTGTGTGTGTGTGTGTGTGTGTGTTTTAGGGTGGGGGGCTTCGGAGCAACCCTGGTGGTCATTGCAAGATAGGGTGAGGATCCAAAATTGGAACTAAGTGAGGACCAGAAAAAGCTCTCTCCCTAGTCCTGAAGGAAGCTTACTGTTCCAATGACCTTGGATTCTGCAAGGAAGGGTTTGGGCTTCTTCCATCCCATGTGGTAGATCCAAATGGAGGTGGGTGACCTCAGAGTTCTTGGCCTGCGAGGGCACTCCAGTTCCCCGTGGTCTGCTTGGCGGTTGGGATGTAGTCCTTGCTGCCCATACTAATAGTCCTTGGTGAGGATCCAGGAGTCCCCAGGGTTGGGATACAAGCCTCCTCCTGTCTACTTGCTCCACCCTGGGTTTCTTCCCCCCCCCCAACTTTGTACATATGACCTCCTGCTAAAAGACTGTCAGGATCACTCTTGATTCCCCCTATATTTCTTTGTAGTTTAACTATTGTCTAATGCTGATTCGAGTCTGCTGTTGTGTTCCTGATAGGTTATACTTCACGTCTTCCTCTCACATTCTAAGGAGATGGAAGATTTCTCTGCTCTCCCTCCCCATTTCTGAGTAGCATAGGGTCTTACAAGTATATTAGGTTTTACAGTTGTTTAATGTAGATCATAAGCAGTCTGACTCATATCGATTGTTAGTTCATTGGTTACTTCACAATATCTTATTGCATGAGATACAGGCTGTTTGGAGTTGAAATAATATTACTCTTTTTCGGACTGACATCATTTCATCACAGCCATATCAATAACAACAACAACATCAACAGCAAATTATAAAAGAAGACAATGTTTTTAAGAAAATATGTGTTTATTTATTTGAAAGTCAGAGTTGCAGTGAGAGCGAGCGAGAGAGAAAGCCTTCCATCAACTGATTTACTCCCACGTGGCAAGTGGCTGTGATGGCCTGGCCTGTGACAAGTAGAAACCAGGAGCTCCATCTGAGATTTTCACATGAATGGCAGGGGTCCAAGCGCTTGGGCCAATTTTTGCTATTTTTCCCAGGAAGTTAACAGGGAACTAATAAAAGGTGAAGCAGCCTTGGATGTGAACTGGCGCCCATATTGGATGCTACCATTGCAGGTAGTAGAATTATCTGCTATGCCATGATGCTGGCCCTAAAGGGAGAGTATCTTGGGTGTGTTGTACTGAACTTCCTAAGAGGTAAAATTCTGAGATCAGTGTCACAGTTTCTAATACCACAAAAATAGGACTATCGCTATGTTTCACCATTTGTCTTGCTAATTTCACATTCTATGTCTCATGTACTGAATAGGAATGATGGGTAGGCAAAAATATGGAGGTGAGCAATAATGGTATCCTTCTAGCTGACCAGATGTGTATATGAATGTAATATGTGCATACATAATATGTGTATATAGTGTGTATATATATATATAATCATGAGTGTATATATGTGTATATATAATGAGCATATATAATGTATATATATATACATTATATATGTGTATATATTATATATAAATCATAGAACATATCGAAAAGCTCATGAAAATGAAGTTAGCATATAAATTTATTTTGGTGCATAAAATTAGATCTCTGCATAAAAGAAGTCTTGAAAAAGTTTGAAAATGTTTTGCACCTTTCAATTCCATTTTTCCCAAACTTTTCAAAGTGCCCTCAAAATGGCTTTCTTGTCCTCCATAGAGCTCTTATCAATAAACCACAGCTATCAATACCAAGATAAGTCTCAATTTCTTTTTCTTTTTAAAGTGTTGTTTTGGGGTGGGAAAGTCAGATTCACAGAGAAAAGGAGAGACAAAAGAGCCTCCGTCTGCTGGTTTACTCCCCAGATAGCTGTAATGGCAGGAGCTGAACTGATTGGAAGCCAGGAGCCAGGAACGTCCTCCAAGTCTCCCACGTGGTGCAGGGTCCCAAGACTTTAGGCCATCCTCAGCTGGTTTCCCAGGCCTCTGGCAGGGAGCTGGAAGGGAAATGAAGCAGCCAGGACATGATCAGTACCCTGATGAGATGCCAGTGCTGGTAGAGGATAGCCTGTTCAACCACTGCACAGGTATTCTTTTTTTTTTTTTTTTTTTTTAAATTTCTTCTCCTTTTTATTGCTTCCAAATGTGGCTTTTGTTTTTATAGTGGCCTAATTTTCATGTGTGTTTGGCCCTTTCTCTCCAGTCCTTTCATCATTCACAAAGGCCATTGTTTTGTTGAATTCTCTGAATACAAGAGGATGGGTCACAGTTTTCACCAGATTCATCCAATGTTTTTATGGTCTTAGGCCTGTGTTGTGAGTTTTTACCTATTTTTTTGTGAATGAGGTTATATTACTTTGTAGCCATTTGCTTGATTTTATATGTTTCTTTTTTCTATTACTTGATTGACCTATGAATGAGATTCTTCTACTCAGCTCATGAATGAACTATAGATCTATACTAGTTTCCCCTAATCAATGTGTAATACAAAAACTTAGAATAGTTCAAACCCATTTTCAGCAAACAAACCTTTTTTTCTTTGAGTCCTAAACTTGCTTTCCTCATTAAAAAGAAGCAAAATTATGGCTTATGTTTTTAGCTTAATTTCTTTCATTCAAAGAGGAGCTTTGATGCTTCCACTGATTATAAAATAAAACCTTATTGGAAGGATAGAACAGGAAGCATGAAGAAGAAAACTAGAAATCACAATTATACCACAAAGAGGTGATCATTATTTAGATGTATTTCAGGCTATAATTTTTCAACATTTATAATTTTTAAATTTTACTTGTTTTTATTATTATTATCATTTTATGAAACAGTTGACTAAATTGTGGGATTTCCCCTTTCCCCTCCCGAATTCCCTCCCCCCTCATTGAGCTCCCTATATAATTACTACAGTATAGTTCTTCACACACGGTCATCTGTCCATCATTGTGGGCATGTTCAATGGCAGAGAGTCTAGCATCCCATTGTCAAGATATAGTAAACTCTTTCATTGGGAGTCCATCTTCGTCTGGAAGTAGAGATGCATACTGCATTGTATCCTCACATCTGGATATGATAATCTCCATTTCACAATTACTACGTATTCCCTTAATTAAAAAGCCACAATACAAAATCAACAACAGGAAGGAAAATAGAAGTTTACAATGCCATGAAGTTAAATAACATGTTGCTAGATATGATAGTCTTCATGACAGAGTTACTATACATTTCCTTAAATAAAAAGCCACAAAACAAAATCAACAGCAGGAAGAAAAAAAAGAAATTAACAACACCATGAAGTTAAATAATATGTTACTGATGACTAATGTGTCGCTGAAGAAATGAAAGAACCTTCTTGAAGAAAATGACGCTACTGTATGATCTATGAGTCATTTAAGAATCTCATCAGAACAAAGTGTTTTTGAAGAGATGGAACTAACAAAAAAAAAAATCAAAATCCATGAGATATAGTTTCCGCAGATCATTGTTGGTAAAATGTGTCTCCTGTAGGAACAAATAGATGGGTTTTGTTTTTTAATCCAGTCTACTACTCTGTGTTTGATCGATGAGTTTAAGCCATTTACATTCAGGGTCAATACAAATAGGTGGTAATTTGGTCCTGTCATTTTAGCAATGGGTTGTTCATTGGTTTAGTCTTCTGTTGTCATTTTACTGGGATGTTCTTCACATTTGCCTTTGGTGTTGGTGGGTACTTTTCCTCTTCTCTGTCAAGAGAACATCTTTCAGTATCATTTGTAGGGCAGAAGAGGCAAATTCTTTTACCTTTTCTTTACTGTGGAAGAATTTTATTTGATTTTCAAAGACAAATGAAAGCTTTGGTAGATATGTTATCCTGGGCTGACAATTTTTTGCGTTTAGAATCTGGAATATGTCACTCCATTCTCTTCTGGCCTGTAGAGTTTCCTGTGAGAGGTCTCCTGAGTTTCATTGGTATTCCTTTATGTGTCAGTTGATTTTTTTCATGTGTACATTTAAGGATCTTTTCCTTACCTTCAATTGAAGAGAGCTTCTTATATCATGTATCATGGTGAAGATCACTTTTGGTCAAGCCTGTTGGGAGTTCTGTGCCCCTCTTGGATGTTGCTTCCCAATTCTTTCTCTAGATGAGGGAAATTTTCCCTTATTATTTCATTAAATATATTTGTAAACCCAGCTTCTTTTTCTCCACCTTCTGGGATACCTGTAACACTTGTATTTGGCCTTTACATAGTGTGTTTTAATTTTTGAATCCTTTTTCTGGCCTGATCCAGCTTTGCTTCCAGCTTTTTGTTTATTTCCCCCTGGTGACAGGAGCTAGCTTCTAATTTTGAGATTCTTTCTTCTGCCTCCTTCATTCTATTTTGGAGACTCTGATGTGGGGAGCCATGTAGTTGGGTGGATGGCATGGGTCTTGGATGAGCACTGCTCCTTGGTTAACAAGGCTTCAAGGAGTTCTGGCCACATGGCAAGGCCAGGCAGAATGTCTCTGGTCACCTCATTGCTGCTTCATCCCATTGTATGGACACTCAATCACTTCTCTGATGTTTCATAAAATTCTCCTGAGGGTGTTGTTGTTGTTTTTCTGCTAATATAAAATAATTCCCATGATGGGTATAACACCTCAAACTATCAATCATGTTATGATAAAAACACCTTTAGCAACATAAGGCAATGACACACAGCTAAAAGCATGATATAGTACAATTGACCCCACAGTGTCTCCAAATATCCTGTTATGTGCCCACCTTTGTCCTGAAGCTTGCCCTAATATAAGTAATGTTTTCCTTAAGAAATGGTTTGATACTATCTTGGAACAGATGGCAATCATGGAGGTACAAAGAGTTTGTTTACAATGTGTCTAAAACTGTTACAACACATGAAAGACACATTTTGGTTTTTCACCTTGGAAAGCAGAAAGTACATGGGGCATCTTCTAAAAGGAGACAAATGTGAATCTCCCCCCGCCAAATGGCTTAAAATCTCAACCTTTTATTGACACTTATATTTAGGGAAAGAAAACAGTTTATAAAGATAAAAGGAAGTTTCTCATAAAGGCCCTCTGTAGGTTAACTGAGTTGCCATGATGCCTTTCACTGCCCTTAAACTAAAGAACAAAAAGCAACTAAATCAACACTAAGAACGAAAAATAATTGAATCAGCACTAGGTGAAGGTGATGGTAATTCATTGATTATAAGATTTAGTAAACAACCTACGTTATATGCTTTCATAAATTCCTTTCATTTATGATCTTTGCTTTTAATTTTGTACTCTTGATATTTGAATATTAGTTTGTGTTTACTGAAAATTGATTTTGGATATAAATAAACCACTTGTCACTATGTAACTGCATGTGCTGCCAACCATGGAGTTCCTGGCTTCTGCCAGGTCACTGCAGGTTTGAATGAGTAATAGCTTGCTGAAAATATTTTCTCTAAAGTAAAATAATAATAATTTTTTTAGGATTGATTTTGTAATCATTCTTTTATAATGAAGTAAAAATGAAATAATTGGATGTTATGCAGAAGCTTGTAATGATTTGTGTGTAAATAAAGAAGACAACTTTTCTGAGTTGTCCGTTATGAGCATCATGCCGTAATGGTCCGTGATTCCTCTGCCTCTCTGTCTTATCTTCTCTTTCTTATCGTCTCACCAATCGACACATCCTTTGCAAGCTCTGGAGTCAACTGGAGCAGGATCCAGTACTCTCCACTTTATTTTCAATTTGCTCCATTGTATTCTCATTTCTGAGATATCAGCTTTCATTTGATTCATTTCCAGTGTGACATATTCCTTGAATGCCTTGAATGCCTGCTTTATGTGCTTCTTGTTGTTGATAAGTTTTATTACAAATGTTTTGAATTCTGTATCTCCCATTTTCTCAATATCTTTCTCAGTTAACTCTGAGCTTGGCAGGGGGTTTTGCTCCTTTGCAAGAGAGTATTCAGTAATATTCATTGTGCCTTTCTGTCTTCTTTTGCTCTCGGTCATTGTACTTCTGGTTATCAGATTCTTCTCCTTGTGCAGGTTTCTAAGCTGTGTCACCCTCAGGTCTATAGTTCAATTTTACTTACTGCAGTTGGTACACGGTTGTTTGTTTGCAGTCAGTTGTGCCATTCCCTACAGCAAGTTTCAGTTCTGGGTTCTTATGTTAGATTTCCACCATGGTCTCAGTAGCCCCAGCTCCTGGCTCACCACTCACTACCTCCTATGATACCGTGGTGAGACTGTACCTTTGTCTATACAACCTTTCTCCCACTTCCGGTTGGAGTACTTCCTAGATTTAGGGAGACACGAGGTATGCTGTATTGCTAGAGTGCTGTTGGTGGTGATCTTGCCGGGATCTGTTGGCCATTAGGTCTGAGGGCTACACAGACCTATTTTGACCCATACAATGCTGTAGTCGATATTATTTTCCTATGGGCCCAGTGCAATGCACATGCTCAGCTCACTGTTGTCCCCTGCAGTCTTAAAATTCTTTGCCACACTGTAAGAAATGGCACCTGATGTGCCACTACTAGATTTCTTGATCTACTGGGCGTCAGGTCTGAGGGCTACCAGTACCTGTCTTGGGTGGAACCTGTAGGATGGCATGTTGTTGCAGTTCACTGAGTCAGAAATGAGTTCATTCCGGCTCCATGCATGTGCAGTTCTGCCCCATGGCCTTGCCTCCTTAAATAAAATGGTGTCTAATTCAGATTTAGGAGGCAGATTGGGATGTGAAATCCACCCTGTTGCTGCACTGTCCATTTGAGACCTGCTGCTCTGTCTGTGCTCCTGGTCAAATCAAACAAACCAGCTGGATGAGCAATTCTTTGTCTGGGTTCACCACCTGATCTCCCAGTAAACATCCCTTCCCACCTTGTTGCTGGTGGAGCTCTCGCTTCCCGTGGAGTTCAGATCACCATTCGCTGAATGCTGCTGGGGTATCAGTCACTGCAACACCACACCATTGTTTTCACTGCTTTCCTGTGTCTGTCAGTCTCTGGGTACCCCTCTGCTGTTGTTCTGTCCACTCTTATTTTTTGGAATGTACCCTCTCTGCTTCACACTGGTCAATGTTTCTCTGTCTGTTTAAACATGTCCTTACCCTATTCTGCCATCTTGATTTTAACATTTGTAATTATATGACATTTTTATGTCTATGTATATAGTTTATGCATATATACAAAGTAGCATTTATTAATTTTCATTTTTATATATGAATACGTACATGTAAAAATGTAAACATACTATATATGTGTATATTTAGTTGATTGAGATGTGCATAAAAATATCTACATATTATATATACATAAGAAGGAATCTAACTTTACTTTTTATATAACAGTTAGCTCTGAGGTTCTCAAACTGAAATGTTCCTGAGAACCACAAGAAATTCCTAGAGTACCATGGGCATTTTCATATTCTTAAAGGAAATGTAGTACTACTGATCTCTTTAGTGTTACTGTGAACTATTTGGTTAAAGTTACAGTTCTGGGTTTGAGTCATGCTACATTCCTTTCAACAATGTTATCTTGGCAAAGATGGGTTGATGTAGTTAAAAGGAAATAAGTGCTCTGTGCTGGTACCAGACCTAAATGCTCCACTTCTGATTTAATCTCCTGCTAATATAAATAGGAAGCAGCAAAAGTGGTTCTATTTCCTAGAACCCAGTCACCCATGTCGTAGACCAGTGTGATGTCCCTGGCTCCTGAATCAGCCTGGCCCAGACCTGGCTGTTGCAGACATTTGGGGAGCGATTTATCAAATGAAAGATCTCTTTCCCAATCTCTCTCTCACTTTGATGTTCAACAATAGATAAATAAATACACTTTAAAATATATTTTAGGGGCCTGGCACAATAGTGTAGTGGTTAAAAGTCCTTGCCTTGCACTCCTGGGATCCCATATGGGTGCCGGTTCTAATCCTGGCAGCCCCGCTTCCCATCCAGCTCCCTGCTTGTAGCCTGGGAAAGCAGTGGAGGACAGCCCAAAGCCTTGGGACTCTGCACCCACGTGGGAGATCCAGAAGAGCTACTGGCTCTTGGCTTCGGATTGGCTCAGCTCCAGCCATTTCGGTTACTGAATCATCGGAGGGAAGATCTTCCTTTCTGTCTCACCTCCTCTCTGTATATCCGTCTTTCAATAAAATTATATAAATCTTAAAAAAATGTATTTTTTAGAACTAGTGAAGTGAAAAAAAACATGTTATATAGTAACCCACATTAAATATACCTATTAACAGATAGTTATGGCTAATTTAAAATGAAAAAATGCAACTTGTATATATAATTTTTTAAAATAGACATCTTGAAATGAAGTGCACTGTAGAAATAGGTATTTTGTACTATATCTAAGTATTTGCTGCTCTTGTGCCCTTTCTTAGGAACCTGTTGGAGGAGACATTTCTTGAAACCAAGGGAATAATATCAAGAAAGTGGATTCAAGAAACAAGAGATTTACTACCGAGAACAGCAGAGAATTCCCAATTTGATGGTCAGTTGCTAAGGTAGATTTTTGTCTGTTTGTATACTGAGATTTTGGTCATTACTGTCTTTAAAAAATTCATTCATTATTAAGGAGATAAACCTGTTGCTCTATTGCAAATTATTGCTCTATTTTTTTTTTTTTTTTGGTCTTTGGATTTATGGGTCTTTTTTTTAACCTTTGCTCCACAGAAGCTTAATTTTCATATGATGAAATTGGTTAATCTAAGGGCAATTTAACTGTTAGAACCTGTGATTATGCTGCTAGAAAAGAGACTAAAGTGGAGTGAGAAAATGGTGTCAAGGGGCACAGATGAACAAATGCCCAGTTGTAGTTATATGGTTTATAACTACAAAATACTCTCAAGTTTCAGAAACCAAGTCAGCTGCTTGAGTTGTATGGAGTTTTTATTTGTTATGTATAAATGAAGATGGTCTCATTATATATTTGCTAAATCTCTTCAAATTGGGGATATTGATTTGTTCTGACTTAATGAAACGGGAGGCTTTCACAAATATATTTATTTATTTTGTTCATTTTAAAGGCAGAGAGACTTAGAAACTTATCTCTCATTCTCTGGTTCAATTCCCACAATCCCCAAATGCTGACAACAGCTGGGGTTCAGCCAGGCTAAAGCCTGGAGCCCAGAACTCATTCCAAGTCTCCTATGTGGGTCACAAGGATCCAGCTACTTGAGCCATCATGTGCTGTTTTCCAGGGTACACATTTTTTTTAAAGATGTGTTTTTTAACCCTTTTATTTATTTTAAAGATTTATTTTACTTGAAGGCCAGATAGCAGAGGCAGAGATAGGGAGAGAAAAATCTCCTCTACTTGCTGGTTCAACTCCAAAATGGCTGCAATGGTAAGAGTTGGGCAAGTTTAAAGCCGGGAGCAGGAGCTTCCTCTGGGTCTCCACTGTGGGTGGAGAGGCCCAAGGTCTTGGGCCATCCTCTTCTTTCTTCTTAGGCAATTAATAGGGAGCTGGATTGGAAGTAGAACAGGTGGGATTCAAACCAACACCCATATGGAATGCCAGTGCCACAGGTAAAGCATTAGCATGATATGCTACCACATTGGTTCTCCAGCATATGCTCATATAGCAGAAAGCTGAAATAGGATGCAGAGCTGGACTAAAATCCAGGCATTCTGATATGCAGTGCAGGTGTCCCCAGGAGTGACTTTATTGCTATAGCTACACTAAATGCTTGTCTCAACAACAAAGTTAACCTGTTCCTGGTAAAATTCAAGAAATTATCAATAACCCAAATTTCAGACAAAATGAGATTAAGTGTCATAAAATAGTAAAAACCAGAGATTGAGATGGCACAGAAATGCCTGCTGCATGGATGTCAAAGGGAGGCAATGGACACACTCTTACCTGGATCTGGACTGTTTATTCAGGGACTGTGAGTGGAAGACCGGTCATCAGGAGGCTTAAGAATGTGTCACTGAGCCTTTTGCAATCAAAGAAGAAACAGATGGGCATTGCTGAAACTGCCTGCCAAGTGCTTCTTAAAAGCAATTTACTTATTTATCTGAAAGGAAGAGAGGGTCTCTCTCTCTCTTTCTCTCTCACACACACACACACACACACACACACACACACACATCACAGAAAGAGAAACCTCTTTTATCTGCTGGTTCACTCTTCAATTGCGCACAACCGACAGGGTTTACGATGACCTGAACCCAGTCACTTGCTGCCTCATTGGGGCCTTAGCGGGAAGTAGTTACAAGTGGGAGCCAGGGGCTAGTCTAGTGGCACAGCATATGAAGTCACCACCTGTGGCGCTGGCATCCTGGATGCTACACTCCAATCCATTTGCCTTCTAATGCACCTGGGAAAGCAGCAGAAGATGGCCCTGGTACTTGGGCCCTCCTGACATCCACATGGAAACCTGGAAGAAGCTCCTCGATCCTACCTTCGGACTGGCCGAGCTTTGGTCTGACACAGACATTTGGAGAATGAGTCAGCAGTTGGAAGATCTGTCTTTTCTTCTCTTTCTATAAAACCCTGCTTTTCAAATAAATACATAATAAATCTTAAGAGAAACAAATGGAGACCAGGACATCAGCCCCATTGTGTGTCAACACCTGCCCTGTAATGGGATTTGAATACATTTTCTCCTTGCTCTGAGGTGGGAGAGCCCTGAAACTCACTCATGGTCTGCAGAGAACTTTGGTCACTCTGCTTTGCTCAGGCAGAGGAGGAGAAGGAGTAGAGATTAAAGGGAGTTCACATTCCCATGGTTTTATAGCTCCCCACCCGTCAGCCCACCCCACCCAAATTACAACCCTACTTAACCTTTATTCATCTTTATCTCTGTCATCTTTATATAATGTTATGCCCAGTATATAGCTTTCGTTAGCATTATCTCCAAACAGGAACCAAACGTTGCATGCATTTGTTCTGACAGAAACTCCTTTAAAAATTATCTTCAAATAAATAAAAGTTCTTACATTTTTCAGATTTCTCTTTGCAGCATACAATCAGATTCCTTTACTTTTTAGTATTTTCTACTGCTGTCTGATAGGGACCCTCACATGTATATGATGATAAAAGCACCATAACTGTATAATTGGTAAAAATTTCATTGGGTCTTGTAAGTTGCACAATCAGAATAGTTTTCATCAGTATCTGAGAGAAAATAATAGAAACTTTAAGTCTCAGTCAGGATATCTGATTAGGAACTGAATAAACTTAGATTCCCATTATATTTGCACATATTTGAGGAACATACTGCAAAATAGTTGATTGGACAGTTAAATGGAGGTTAAATCAGGTTTTTAGAGCATTTAGAATAATCTTTGAAGGAGAGAAATTGTTGATACATATTGAGAAGAAACTAAAATATGCTATGAAAACTGTGTAAAACGATATGAGTTATAATGATTATAAAGGTGTTTTAATGATGATTTATGTAGATTTTTGTGAGGTAATTTTTATTTTGAAAATAGTGCAAAAATTACAAATTATTCAAATATGGGAAAGAACCCAGTGCACATTATTGGATGCAAGTTTGCTAATCATATTTACAGGATTTTGTCTTTGCACATTGTATTACTTCATCTGCATTGTATTACATTGTATACATTTGTATACATCATATTACAATGTAATGCAATAAATTGGGTTACTTATATTCAATAATTTATAAAGTATATTTTTGTACTTGCTATACCTTGACAGCCTTTTATATAAATGTATAAATAGGAATAGTCTGTAAGTATTACTTGCTTAATATTGCTCACGTGTTGGATTTTTTTATTATGCTATTAAAATATCACTACAATAAGTATGCAAAGTAAATTTCAATCATCTGGGTTTATTTTAGCAGGAAGCTATTTTAGTAGGAAGTTATGTGATTATTAAGTTAAAGTGCATAGCATTTTTTTATGGTTCTCCATGCATATAGCCAACTTGTTTTAGAAAAGCACTATATACATTTAGAGTGCAATTAGAATCCTGTGTCTCTGCCAGTTTCATTGCATTACCACCAAAATACAATGTTATAAAGAAACTGATAGATTTAATAATACCTCCCCAGTTTTCATTTTGTCTTAACTTGATGGCCTCAGCAGAACAGATCCAATGCTACTGTGGAAATATTTCTGTGGTCAGGGTGGAAAGAGAGAGCCAAGACTTACTGGTGGAGTTGAGCGGGAAAGGTGAGGAAACTATGAGAAAGGAGGAGGTGTTTCAACTGGGTGTGAGGTTCAGCACAGAAGGTTTCCATTAAAAAAATCCAAGGGTTTCTCTCCTGTTTTGCGTTCTGGTTTTGTAATTTTCACATTTCTCTTATTTCCCTGTTATGATTGTGTCCGAAGTAAAGGAACAAGCCTTACGCCCTTCCACTCTAATAAGAAAGTGATTACTTTGATCCCAAGGAACACTTGTATTAGTGTGTGCCAGCTGAAGCTAGGGGCTCTTGTGAAACTGAATCTGAGAGTACCTATTGACTCTCATTGTTAGAGTTCTTCAGCCACAGGAAGTCTTTCTGAGTATGTTCTGGTGATGAGGTAACTTCTTGAATCCAAAGTGTGATTTTGGAGGCTGCAGTAGATTTTCCTTAGCTGTGCTTTAAAAGTTTCTGGTATTTTTGGAAGTCCTGAGATGGCCTTAGACAGTTTGGCTGTTGATCAGTTTAGGGCAAGTGCTTCAACCACATCTGCAATTGGCAGCAGACAGAACAAAAGGACCTGGCCAGTGCCTAATTAGAGTTCAGCGCTGTGGCAGCCTGCTGTCAGGAAAGGTGTGTCAGTGCCTCTGTGGACATACAGCAGCAAAGGAACAAAACAAAACAGAGCAGGATTTTAGATTTAGATTTGTTATCCAATCATTTTTGGGCTTGGGAACTAATGTAACCTATGCCTGAAAGATTATTTTCTGGGTTGAAAACGTGGATTGTTTCCTAGGCTACTGGTTTTACTACTCAGGGGCAAAATAGAAGGTGGAGGCACCATCCTGTACATTAGTTAGAGCGACGGCCAATTCTCTATTAGTGTGCAAATTTTTAATTTTTGTTTTTTTATGATGGGAGGGACTTGAGCAGGCTTATAGCCTATGGAAAAAACATGGTAGAACTAGAGAAGTACAATATTCAGGGGAAAGAAGGAATGGCTGAGGAAATAATTCTCCTAGGAGCTATAGCCCGCTCACTCAGGAAGATGTGGCAGCTTTGAAAGTAGGAATTGGAGGAGACTGCCAAGAGTGTGGTGGTGAATTTGGAAATAAGAGAAATACCTTAAAGCCATGTCAAATGTGAACTTGTCATAGGAGAGCAAGTAGATGATAGAAAAAGTAAAACCGAGCTTGAATGTGAAGGCCTTAAAGGAAGGATTAATTAAAGTGAAAGCTCATGGATGCAAGGATGGTTTTACCATGTCACCTTAGAAAGCCAGAATTAAAGTTATGCCTGATGAAAGGTAGGGGACATCTGGTCATGGACCACATAGGGTGTGCAAAATCACTTTGAGTGACCATGTCAAGGGAACCATAAGTGGGAGAAGAAATTGAATATATTTATAGTAGGTAAATTTTTAAGTTGATAATTTTGTATGCCCAAATGATGTTATAACTGTCTAAATGGCACATCCCTGTTATGAATTTTAGGATGAGATATACCAGATATTCTTTATCTGATTAGGAGTACTGTTATTTTTATAAACCCATGTTCATTGCAGCATTCTTCACACTTGCCAAAATTTGGAAGTAACCCAAGTGTCCACCAACAGGCAAATTGCTAAACTTACAATGGACTGTTAATCAGTTTTAGTGAGGAAGGATGTTCTGATACAAGCTACCACATACATTGAACCTTGAGGACCTTGTGCTAAAGGAAATAAGCCAATCACAAAAGCATGAACATTGCACAATTTCACTTACATGAGGTACAGATGCAGTTGAGTTCACAGAGACTGAGAGTAGAATAGGTGCTAGGCAAGTTAATGTTTAGTGGGGACAGAGTTTTATTTGGGGAAGAGGAAAACATTGTGGAGATGAGTGACACTGATGGCTGTACAATAATGTGAATGCACTTAATGCTACTGAACTGCATACTGAACCACAAAACTGGCTAAAATGGCAAAACTTCCTTTATATGTATTTTATCATAATAAAAAGTGGAATGTGTAAAAAAGAAATCTCACAGAACTATAGTAATCTCTTGGCAATTGTAGCTTTTGGGACACTAATGATTTAAATTTGTGTGACAAATTTTAGAAATCTGAAATTTTTCACATGTACAATGTAAGTTCAGTCACAGTTATTCTTTAAGCTGACTGTTAATGTAACTGATTTTACTCAATGAACAAACCAAACAAAAAATTTGGATCCTGCGTTAGATCTGTGGATTGAATTGTCATCTCTAGAAGTGTGGGCCCAAAAAAGAGAATTCATATGCAACAGAATAATGCAGAACCTACAATTATTTTTATCTCTCTCTGGAGCTAGGGTGGATCTATGGGAACCATGCAGGCAGACAAAAGGTAGTGCATATTTTACCTTTTTGGCAATGGAAGACAAGTCTGGGGAAATAACACTTCTCCATCACCCTTATAACAGTTGTAAAGGCATAAGCATTTGGCAAAGGGGTGGCAGAGTGCCAGTAATAATAGACTATGGTGGGAGATATTTAGCTGCAGGTATTATTTGATTCAAATAAATAAATAAACTAGATAGTTTAAACACTTCAAGTATTGTGGAGCAATTGATATGTTCACATTTAGGTATTTATGACTCATGTTAATTGTCTTTCAAGAGAGCTGTGTGTAAGGCAGAGCCTTGGGTTCTGAGGCAGTAGAGAATGATGGTCTGTCTTAATAAGTGGATGATCAGAATTAGGAGTATATCTGCCTCATCAGATCACAGAAGAGCCAAGAGATTCTAGAACGACTGAAAGAGGTGCTCTGGTAGAGGAATTCCAGCTAGTTAGAGTTCTATTTACTCTGCTTTTACACACACACACACACACACACACACACACACACACACATATTCAACCTTTTATTTTCTGTGGAAAAAGTATTGTCAGCCAAATGTTCTGCCAACCCCTGAGATTTTCAAGACATAACCCCCCTTGGTTAGCAAAGGAATTACTGTAATTATTTCAGGCATGAAAATAACCATTTATGCACTTACTCCTCATTAGCTTAAGAAAAATTAGACAAGTAACTGCAAGCATTTTAGGAAATGTGGCAGAGCAAGGTGTTAATAATATATGGTAGCAATTTCACTATACATCACTGCTTGCTTACTCTAGCGGCACAGTCTTACAAGGAAAAAAAAAAAAGAAGAAGAAAAGGAATGGATTCTGGATGCTTGCGTGAAGCACATGAGGCCAACGGCCACTGATGGAGGGGAAACCTTTGGGTCTGCAGCCCTGATGGCAGCTCTCTTAGACTGAGGTGATGTCCCATTGAGGAGGCCAGGGACAGACAGAGATCTCTGTCATCTTTCTTATCTGCTCAGTCATTAGTCCTCAGTGGTGAAGATGGGGCAACAAACCACTGCAGACCATTGTTCTCGAAGGTGGTCCAGTAAGATGCAATCACAGTGGATCCAGATCCTATATCTTTTCATTTTCACTAGATATTAGCCTAGAAATGGCTATTGCTGCTCGAGAAGAGAGTGGGCACAAGTAACAGTCACTGATAGTCATCAGCTGCTTTCCTGCCAGCTGAGTCAGGGCTCATATCCAGGAATAAATTGAAATGGGAAAATAAACAGAGCAGTTCCAGTACCTGGGATAATGGAGCAATTTCTTCACGTTGCATAGGGTGACGGCTATCACCGTTTTCTTTCAAAATTGATTTTCCCAAGGTGTGTGCGTCTATCAGAGGTGCGGGTCTTAGGTTCTTTTTTTTTTTTTCCTAAGAGTAAAATCGAAGTTTCTTCTTAATTAAATATAGGAGGAAGAGGAAAAGATTATGTAAATGATTCTGAATAAAAATGTAACATGTCATGCAAATTTGAAAAACTAGAGTTTCCCAGAACTGTTGACTTTGTAAAAACAACAACAACAACAAGAACAAAAAACAAATCTGGTTTGAGGCTGAATTTGCAGCTATCAGAATTCTTACACAATTTTGTATTTTTTTGTGTGTTTTGTTACAATAGTTTTGCTCTTGATGGTATGTGTGAAAATACCAGTGGGGTGGGAGCAGAATTCTTTTAGCTGATTAAAATGTGTGGAGTTGCCCTGAAGATTTCCTCTTGTGTTTCCTTTGGCTGCAGATAATACCATGAAGCTATCTTAGTGACGCACACAGGCAGCTGATAACAGCTGACACATGGGATTCACCAGCCAAGTGTGTATTATCAGAAAAAGAACTAAAAACCCCATGAAATGAAATAAAAACCCCATGAAACTCCCCACTGCTTCACTTGAAAACATTTTAAAACATTCCTTTGGCAATCTTTTAAAGACATGGTAGATAGTTTCAATTTTGCATGCTAGAACTCTTGCAGTCTTGGCTTTTGATTATAATGTAAATTAAAAATGTTACCTCAAAAAACCTGATTGGGGTTCTGAGAGATCTGAAATGATGCATATGAGTTTAGACATAAAACACACATTTCAGTGTATACTTTAAAACAGAATAACTGAGAATTGCATAAAGTTAATATTCATTTAGAGTTACATCTATGTATTAGTATTTATCATTTAGAAATTAATGTTTTGTTCTAAGGTAAAGACTGAAATAACTTGAAACATTCAAAGCAACACCAGGAAACTTAAAAAACAAGCAAGAACAGTCCTCTGCCATATCCTGTCTACTGGTTCTGCTCCTGGAGTCCTCCATTTTCTTTTTAAAGATTTATTTTTTACTATTATTTTTTTTATTGGAAAGGCGGATATACAGAGAGGAGAGACAGAGAGGAAGATCTTCCATCCGATGATTCACTCCCCAAGTGAGCGCAACGGCCGATACTATGCCGGTCCGAAGCCAGGAGCCTCTTCCGGGTCTCCCACACTGGTGCAGGGTCCCAAAGCTTTGGGCCGTCCTCTGCTGCTTTCCTGGGCCACAGGCAGGGAGCTGGAAGGGAAGCGGGGCTGCCGGGATTAGAACTGGCGCCCATATGGGATCCTGGGCGTGCAAGGTGAGGACCTTAACCACTGTGCCACCGTGCCAGGCCCGAGTCCTCCGTTTTCATTGACTTCAATGACATATATATTTTAGTATCTTCAGATAACCTGCTCTTAATTTGTCTTACCCAGAAGGTATCTCATGACTTCCTCTTCTAGAAGATACTCAATTCCCTTCTTTCTACCCTTGCTTCTTGGTTCACACCAATTTCATTGCCAATTCTTCCAAAGAAGTTTTGACTAAATCATATTGGTGCATTTTACGGGTGAGATTTCATTTTATTATGACTTTTCAAAGGTAATCACTGAAGTGTAATGAATTATGATCAGATTTCGCTCTGCTACAAATGTTCATTTTCTATACTAATTGCCTTACTTTTGTAAGGTTAGTTTTCAGTGCACTCAGTTTTAATTTAGTCCCAGGCTCTCCACAGGACTGACTTCAGATGGCCTTTCTTCTCTCATATTGTTCATAAACCCCTGAGGTGGTGACTATAGTTACGCACTGATGAGTTCTCTTATGAGAACAGGTGGCTTTGAGTAACCACTGGCTGCTCCTTGATTCAGTAGTATTAGAGCCTGTCCCTTATTGAAGACCAATAAATAGCCTTTGTTTCGAGATTCTTTTCCTCATTTATATGGTCCAAATTTTTCTTTTTGGAGGTTTATTTAATTTATTGGAAAGGTGCTTTACAGAGAGGAACTACAGAGAGGAAGATCTGTCTGCTGGTTTATTCCCAAAGTGGCTGCAGTGGACTGAACTGAACCGATTGAAAGCCTGGAGCCAGGAGCTTCTTCTAGGTTTCCCCTGTGGGTATGGGGTGCCAGGGCTTTGGCAAAGCCTCCATTGCTTCCCCAGGCTACAAGCAAAGAGCTGGATGGCAAATGAGCAGCCAGGATGCCAATCCATGCCCATTTGAGATCTGGGGCATGCAAAGCGTGGATTTGGCCACTAGATCTTTGTCCTGGGCTCCTTTTTCCCTTCCCTTCCCTTCCCTTCCCTTCCCTTCCCTTCCCTTCCCTTCCCTTCCCTTCCCTTCCCTTCCCTTCCCTTCCCTTCCCTTTTCTTTTTCATTTCCTTTTTTTAAAAAATTTCCTTTTCCTTTTTTTGCAGAGTTCAAGTTCATTTTATTAAGTAGGCACCCCTGAACATAAACATATCAGTGTGAAGGAACTTGAGCCCAGGTAGCACCATCAGCAGCTCAGCTATTTGTCACTCCCAGACGTTCCTAGAACTGTGCTGTGGTCTGGAGCCTTCCTACCTCATCTTTCCTCCCCTCTCCCTTTTCATTGGAATCATGTCATCATCAAAATCTGGAGGTTTTCCTTATCTCATGCTGGTTTAGGTCCCTTTATCTTTCACATACATTTCCCCCGGCAAATCTGTTGCTAATTCTAGATAACCTGATGCCTGTTTCTCAGAGGGTATGAATGGACATGGAATACTGTGAGGATAATGGAGAACTAAGGTGGTTATCAAACTCTTTAAGAGCTAAGAGTGCCAGAGGGACATTCTGATAGTTTATAAATTAGTCCTTAACTTCTCCAGTGGAGAAGCAGACACAGCTGAGGAATGGACCAGACACTATAATGTCACAAAGCTTTAGCACATTTAAGCGCTTGGTGAAGGCTAAGGCTGGGATCCACTCATGTGCTTTGCAAACCTGTCCATGTTTTTGGCACTACAGATCCCCAAAACCCTAAGAGCTTCCTCCTTGGCAAGAACCAGTACTTCATCCTATTGGAGGGTGCTGCAGAGCACCATCCCCAATAAAGCAAACCCCTTGTGGTTCCTTGCATTCCTCTCCTCATTGTTAAGTTAATAACAAGGGCCAAGTATCAATACAATCTTATTGGTGACTTGTTGGGCCTAATAAAAAAGAGAAGAAATTATACTCCCAAGAAGCATGTATTAGCAAGAGCCAGAGGAAAATACTTGAGATAGGATTTTGAGGAGGCTTATTGGAAGAGCCTAGAAATGAGACTGCATCAACAAAAATTTATTGGTTTCGGGGAGTTTACTTAGGAAAAAGTTTTAACACTCTTGCAAGGATGCTAAATAGTGGAATAAACATGCCACTGAGGTGGATCAAGAGAAAGCAACTGCCTGACTGAAATGGAAATGGCAGAGAATTAAGGAGAATGCAAAGGCTAAGGGAAATACAGAATATATAGTTTTTAAATGGGATGTTTATATTTATCAGAAGTTTTTTTATGAGCTGCTTATGCTTATGTTAAGTACACTAAAGGAGAGGTACTTAACAACCAAATGAGAAAAATCGCAATGTGGCATTATCTAGTTTCTGTGATCAGTTACCCTGGAATTGATAGGATAGGGACATTGACAAAATGATCATGATGGCAGACTTATCCCATTTACCAAGACCAATCTATTTACTGTTGTCTTTTAGTGTCCTTTTTGTCAGTACCCAAGATGTTAGGTTGCTGATACAGCATTATTATTCCAGGAGACTCTTGTGGCAAGTCACTCATCTTGGGTGTCACATCTTCTAGAAAGGCTAATGTTTTTTCAACTCTGGTATAAATACTTACTTTGTGTGTGTGTTTCTGATTCATTTAATCAGCATTTCTTTCTAGAAACTTATCGAATACTTAATTTATAAACACAGAATACTATAGTCTGGCATCATTAAGGGATCCACTTCAGTGTGAAGGATCTGTAGGAGTAAGGCTAAGACTTCAGTGTCCAATAATCATATCACCTAGTGTACCACCTAGCAGATCTTCTATACAAGGTTGAAATAATCTTACACAGGAAATTGCGAGCGCCAGTTTGGAGGCAATACTATGCAAGAATGGCTTGCCGTACTTTGGGATGTATATGCATTAAATCTGATATGCGAAGGTAAGCATTTGATGCAATGACTGAGTTTCTTCTTATGATGCCTTTATCCCATGTCAGGGAGCCTGGTTTGAGTGGTGGTCATTATATTTACAATCCAGTTTCCTGCTAAGTGCACACAATTGGAGACATCAGATGATGGCTCAAGTACTCACATGGGCAAACTCGATTGAGTTCTGATGTTTGCATGGTCCAGCCCTGGATGTTGCAGACAATTTTGGAAGAAAATTATAGATAGAAGACTCTTTCTTTTTCTCAAACAAAAATTAAAGTAAGTTTTAAAATTTAAATATGATGTACACACATACCTTCAATTGGAGATTGTCATTTGGCATTGTGATCCAAATTGGGAGGATATATGGACCTTTGTACAAATGGGTAGAAATTGATGTGGTCCTACCCAGTGACTGTTTGGAAGCCATTATATTTACCATCATGCAACTTGGGTCTCTGCAGGGCTACCGATCTGTGTTAGTGTTGCTTGTCTAGTAAAATCTCTAGGTTTGTTTAGAGAAAAGAGTAGTAGATCATACACAAGTTGTCTTGATTCATATTTGTATCTATGTATTTTTTGTATGCCATATAGTCCAAGTATATATGAGAGTATTTCAAGAAGTTTATGGGAAAAAAATGGAATTAAAGATAAGCTGTTTTGGTGCAAAAATTTTTGAAACCAGGAAGTTTTTCTTATAATACAAATTTTCCATTATCTTTTTGAAGATTACATAGATAGATGTGATAGATTATCTATATATCTATGTATCTATCTTCTATCTCTCTTTGGTAGAAGAAGTTAGCTCATATAGTTATGGAAGCTAAGAAGTTCCCAAATCTGTAGTCGGAAACCTGAAAACCCAGGAGAACCAACAGTGTAGTTCTAATCCAAGTACAAAGGTCAGAACATCATGAGAGCATGTGGAATAAGCTCCAGTCCAAGTTCAGGGAAGAGTCAGAAGGCTGATGCCCAACTTGAATACTATCAAGTGCAGTATATGAATATTGTTTTATTTGAATTCTCAATGGATTGAATGAGGCCTATCCATGTTCTTTATTCAGTCTTCTAATAAAAATTGTAAATCACCCGGAAATACCCTCACTGATGCACCCATAATAATATTAAACTGAACATGTCAGTACCCTGTCGCCTAGTGAGGTTAGTACCATGAAATTGAAACACAAAGTCCATGTCTCCAAAGTGGATAACACATTTCTCAGAGAACAAAATAAAGTTTCCACTAAATTATAAACTGAGAATACAACTACAACACTTGGTATTCCCTGTGATATTGGCAAGACCAATCAGTAGAACAGCATAGGGTTGCTTTCTTCCAATAGGAGAAAAGGAAGGTACATGGGGACTGAGATGATTCTCTGGGCAGTCCATTGCCCAATATAATTGAGAATGAACACAGATGGTAAGTTCTATCTGAAAAAACACATTAGAAAATGGCTCAGGATCATAGAAACGTATGTTTTAGATTAAACCACCACAGGTCAGCCTCAGAATTTCTGAGGTGACAAGTGAAGATGAATGGAATTTAGGAAGGAAAATGGAGGAAGATGAGGATGACTTCCAATTGTATCTATGAGACCAACTGCGGCTGCAGGGACTGTAGACCGAATGATTAACTGCCACCACCTAAGAACCCTTCCAGCAGGAGGCCCGCAGGAACTGCTGGAGTGCTGCTCCTCCAGTGTTCAAAAAGTGTGACTACAAAGACCAGAGTAGAGAAGGAGGAACTGCACATGAAGGAACAATTGTTCTTCTTGTCTAATATGAAAGAGCAAAGAGTGGGAGAAATTTATTGATGACATGAGAAAGAGGAAATGAGGGATTGACAGAATATGGCCCTTCAGACAATAAGATGAGATGGGACCCTGGTGGAGGAATAATCAGGAGAAGGAAGAGACACTTGTATTATGATTGAAGAGTCAAAGGAAGACAGTAACTATAATTTGATTTATAGGCTTGGATGTAGACAGTGAAGACATTCATATCGAATAGACTATTTTCTATTTGAAGGTTGTACAAGTTTGTACATAGAGACTTGGTAGAGTAGTGATAAAAGGGAAGGTGATCATGGGATTTGTAGGAGGTGCTGTATAAAAAAAAAAACAACCCACATTTGTGGGAACTCACAGTGTCAGGTACAGTACTGAGCCCTTTATAAGCATTATTTATTTCTTTTAAAAGGCAGAGATGCACAAAAAGAGGTAGAGTCAGAAACAGAGATCTTTCATCTTGTGGTTTACCCCTCAAACAGGTGCAACAGCCAGAACTGGGCTAGGTTGATTTATCCAGCTCTCCCACCGAGGTGAAGGTTTCAACCTTTTGGACCCTCTTCTCCTACTTTCCCAGGTGCATCAGCAAGGAGCTGGACCAGAAACAGAACACCCTGAACTGGAATTGGTGTCATTGTGGGATGCTGGTACTGTGCGCTGGTGTCTTGACTGTGCCACAGCACTAGTCCCTAAACCTTATTCCTGGTGTCAAACCTATCCTATTTACCCTAAGAATTAGTTAATATTGCCTCTGTTTTAATTGAAAATACAATTACCCAGTTCACTTCTTTATCAATTTGCAATTATGTCTGAAGCACTGTTTTAAAACAGTTGGTAAAGTTTCGGAAATACAAGCTGAGGACTGTCAGATTTCAAAACCCAGTCACTTTATAGTATGTTGGTAAAAAAGTAACTCAAAAAAGCAAAAGCTGGGTTCATCTATCCCCTTTAAAAGTGTTTATTTACGGGGCCCGGCGTGGTGGTGCAAGTGGTTAAAGGTCCTCGCCTTGCACGCCCGGGATCCCATATGGGCGCCGGTTCTAATCCCGGCAGCCCCGCTTCCCTTCCAGCTCCCTGCCTGTGGCCTGGGAAAGCAGTCGAGGACGACCCAAAGCTTTGGGAACCTGCACCCGCGTGGGAGACCTGGAAGAGGCTCCTGGCTTCGGACCGGCATAGTATCGGCCCGTTGCGTTCACTTGGGGAGTGAATCATCGGACGGAAGATCTTCCTCTCTGTCTCTCCTCTCTGTATATCCGCCTTTCCGATGAAAAAATAATAAAAATAAATCTTTAAACAAAAATTTAAAAAAAAGTATTTATTTACATATTTGAAAGGCAGGGTGTATGTATGAAAGGAAGAAGTCTTTGATCATCTGTTTCACTTCCTATGTGGAAGTAACATCCAGGGCTAGGGCTAAGGCCAAAGCCAGGAGCCAAGAACACTACTTCGATCTCCCACATGGGCAGAAAAGGGCCAAGTGCTTGGGCCGTCATCTACTTGGGCTGTGTTCCTAGATACATCAGCAGGAAACTTGATTAGAAGCAAAGCAGTTGGGACTTAAACCAGCACTTCAAAATGGGATTCCAGCATTTTAAGTGGTGATTTAACCTGTGGTGTAACAATGTCGTACCCTGGGCTCACTTACTCTAATAAGATAGTGAACTACTACTTTATACAATATAGGCAAGTAAATTATTTGATAGCTATTTAAACAATTTCAAGTAGGTTCAAATTATCAGCGACAAGTCTGGAAGTTGAATTTCCTACTTTCAATTAAGAAGATAGA
The DNA here is from genome assembly GCF_017591425.1 of Ochotona curzoniae. NCBI lineage: Eukaryota > Metazoa > Chordata > Mammalia > Lagomorpha > Ochotonidae > Ochotona > Ochotona curzoniae. The sequence goes on from NW_024467115.1 coordinate 16,673,215, forward strand.
TTAATACCTTTTATGTCATTTTTCTTCTTATATATTCAAAAGTAATGTCCTGAAGGATTAAAAAACTACATGGCAAAATTATCACTAATTCCTCGTTTGGAGTGTTTTCCTTTTGTTGCAGGTTACATTAACACTATGAAGAAATAGTTTATCAGTGCAGAACTTAAGTAAAATTGAAAGAAGGCTTGTGAGTCTGTGGAGTGGTTGTGATTGTGATTATATCAATTTACACTTTAAAACAAACTATTTTATTGATGGCAACATACTAATTTGTTATTGAATTCAGGCTTTTATTGTTATATTATGTAATATTTGCTTGAACAAAGTATGTGATTTCTTTTACATTTACTTTTCTGTTGATTGCAACTAGGGAGAAACAAATGTTACCGGCTGCCTTGTATATTTGGGATTTTTGTGGGAAAATGAAATACTGTAGCATATCCAAAACCATGCTACAAGTATCAGTGAGGTCATTAGGGTAAATGCCATTTCATAGTGGTTACGATTACAGGATATCTCATGGCACTATGCTGGTTAACAGACTGGCAGGGTTGAGCATCTCTCAAAGCAATTTTTATCTTTGAGCAAATATAAAGATGGATCAGCACAGGGAATTACTCATCAAGGGCTTGGAAAGAAGGATGAGTTACTCTGAGCAAATGCTGGTGAGTTTAGCGGCTCTGTGGGAACATGTAGGCATTTAAGTCTCTGGGGTCTAAATTTGGGTAATTCACAAGTGTGAAATTGCCAGCCTTAGTTAAAAGAGGCAGAAATCATGCAGTGCTTTTAAAAGGCAATTTCAATATGAGAGGAGCACTGGAAGCCCGACCTGGCATAGTGCTGTTATGTTAATAAGTTAATGGTCATGGTGGAACAGTTACTTGATTCCAGGAAGATGGAACAAAAATGTCTTTCAAGAAATCTTTCTCTCCTTCTAGGAGAGCAGAGAATCAGGGTAGGGTTCCTGATTTTTAAATCTTTTCAAAGTTGTTGTTACTTCTGATTCAGAAAGAAGTTTCCCTAATATGTAGGCACCCAAGATCTGGAAAAACATCATGTCACTCAAGAAAAACATCAAACTAAATATTCTTCCCTTAAAGTTAGATTCAACAAACCCAGGTATATTTTTTTCTGACACTGGCATATCTGAGAGGATGATTTGCAAAGAATAATAATGTTCTATTGTTTTTCGATGTATTGTATTTCCCTGACTTTCAAATATTGTGCCAGTTACCATTCTTGTGTTTCACCAGTGAAATAAATGTAAATAGACATTTTGGAAAGCTTTTCTTTTTAAAGAAATAATTGTTTCTTCTGCTGCCATCTAAAATGAAATAACAGAAGCCCATCATGTGAAACAAACAAAAAAGAAAAAGAACACACACACATACACATACAAGTGGATTTTAGACGTTGGACATAAGGTAATGGGATTGTGATTCTCTAAGTAAAGTGAGCTCATGATTGGGTCAGTTCACTATGTGCAGGATAGTGGAATCAACAAGTGAGTAAAGAGGAGGTGAGAACTTTCAGCATCCAAGCCAGAACCACAGCCCCATCCCCTTCTGTGCAAACTACAGCTGCCAGGGTTATACTGGTTAAGAGTTGGCACCACCTAGAAACAAGCAGGATGATTACAGGCTCAGCACTCGCATTGCCTGTATGCACATGAACCTCACTATCCATGTGTCAGACACAATGACACTTCTGAGAGGTTACACCATGCACTGCAGTCCCATCACTTACCCTTAGTCAGACACTTCTGAGACTTCCAAAAAAGGAGCAGAGAAATGAGTGATACTTAAACTTCCCCCAAAACTCCTCCTTTGAATATTCAATTAGGTGCCGACTCTGATATACTCCGATTCCTATCAAAGGTATGACCCAAACTTTGGTAGAGCAGTTCCCTTCTTTTTTTTTTTCAATTTTATTTTTGATAATGTTTACACAGCTAATCAGGGTGGGATGGGTTGAGAGGGGATAGTGGGTGAGATCACTGTTGGCGCATTTTCTTTTTCTTCTTGTTTATGGGGGTCATGCCCCTCCTCCCAACTGCAGCACTACCCAGGGTTGGGGAACTGCTACCTGATGTCATCCCAGGGTCCCCTTTGTGGAGCATTTTCTGAGGGTTCTGTTCATATGACCTCGATAGTTCTGAGATACTGCTTATACCATCACTCCAAAGATGCGAAAATTCTTCCAAGGTGGATTGGCTGTCATACTTCACCTCTGAGACTCCATTGACCCAGAAATTTGCTGTCAAGCTTCACGGGGGTAGTTTATCAGTTTGTTCTGCCTTCCATCCTCAGCAAACCAATGGGTGCTGCAGCCAAGCCCAGCCCTGCCCAGCACACACTAGGTCCTCACATACCACAGGGGGAGCTGCAGCATAGTCAGAGTGACCCCCAGGAACTCCCACTGGATTGGCTCCCACCAGCTCTGGCCCCTGTGCCTTCCAGCATGTGCAGTGGACTGGTCTGGTCAGCCCCACATCCCACTGAGATCTTGTATAAATCATTGGGCATTGAAGCCTAACTCAACCCCACTGACTCCGTCTTCCAGCCCACACTCATGTCAGCTGGTGCCACTGCCTGTCCAGCCAGGCCTGCCCCCAGTCCTGATTTTCATGTGGTAGAGCAGTTTCTTGCTCAAAAGGTTGCCCATACTTTTGTGTAAGTGGGTACTGTTCCTTGGCCTTTAAATACATCCTGCTTCCATAATCACCTCTAGCTATGTCTCCTCATTTTTTTTTCATACATGAAGACAAGAACTTGGAGAAAGTTTAAACAGGATCTCCCCCACAACAATAACAAGGGATGATGCTCTCAGAGATTACAAAACAGGAAAAATTGAGGACAAAGAAATGGTGATCCACAAAAGCCAAGTTAGCTGAAATTTGCCGGACAGAGTACTGGAGAGGAGGGAGCAGCACTGGGACAGAGCTCTGGAGATGTGCAGAGGGAGACATAGAAATATTTTATCTATCAGAAAAAGCTACCCTGAGATCAGAGGGAAACACCATGAGGAAAGTAGGCAGGCAGAACAATCCTCAAACAGAGCTCAAATGGGTTGGGAGTGATTCATGTTTCTGTTGTACAAGTAGAAATAATTCATCCTACAAAGGCAATGGGTAGAGTGTTCAGAAAGGTTCCACCTTCATTGTGGGATAAACTGACTCTGTGCTAAAGTCTGCTCTCAATATCTGTCATAAAAGTTTAAAGCAAGCTTCAAAATTATTCAAATGATTCCAAGTGGCTTAATTGTGTGCCAGAGCAAAGCCAGATGTTACTTAAAGGAACAAAACCTAGCAAAGAATAGCATTAAATTCACATTGAATGGCATCCAACACATGACTATCAGATAAGTAAGCAAGCAGAGAATATGACTCTATTAATATGAAGAATAAAGTGGACTTAGGAGGGAAAAAGATGATAAAATTAGCAGGTATAAATATCAATTCAGCAATTATAAATGTGCTTCATACATTTAGGATTGTGGAGGAAATACAAATTTGATGAAGAGAGAAATGAATCAAATGAAACTTCAATAAGTGAAAAATTTGGCAAGTGGGGTAATTGTACTAAAAGTTCATGGAGAAAGCATAGTATGAAAAAGAAAAAACTTCATAGACTTCAAAAATTTTCTCAACCAAAATGAATGTACCTTTGAGTTTCATTTCCCCATAACTTTGGAAGTACTCTCATATCTGCAATGAAGAATAAAGCTGAATGGGATAAGATGGGTGATTATGCAATGGAGAAAGATCAGTGACATTTAGGACACAGCAACTATCTACATGAATCATGGGGTAGAAAAGGGGAGACAAAAGCAAGTGAACAGACTCTTGGAGTCAGTATCAAGTCTAACATTTGAGTTACTAAAATCTCAGTTGAAGGCAAGGGGAGACAGGAAAACACTCAAAGATAGTTAATTTTATCTCCAAATTTGATCATACATAGAAATTCTAAGCAGCAGCTAGAGATAAAAAAGACTTAGAAAGAAACAAAACAATCACAGATTTCTTGTCAGAAAGTCTGTACACTAAAAGATAATTTTCAGATTCTCAACGATAAAACATCTTTAACTTACACTGTTGGAAACATGTTTCAACGTTGAAGCAAAAAGAATTTTGTCACATACCTTTTTCCCCTCTCTTTCACACACACTCTGTCTCTCTCTCTCTCTCACTTCTGATTGAATTGATTACCAGCAGATTTCTACATGAAATGTTAAGGGAAACATTTGTGCAGAAAGTTCTATTCTCTTACTAATTATAACTGTTTATAACTTCATATGTTCTACTTTTTATAAAAATTACTTTACCATGCATCTTGCTTTATGTGAAGCCAACACTACCAATTTTATGTATTTTACATTTTTTTGCCTAAGATATCTGCTCTTGTTTTTCATTTGTAGTATTTTTAATGGAGAAATATGGTTTGAGTGTTGCTTTGTACATTCTCCTAGAATATTTACCTTCTTCTGAATTAAATGTAGGAAGTTCGAATTCACTGTTTATAGCAAATAGGCTTATAGTGCTCTGTCATTTCGTTTTATGCTTTCTGAGGCTTCATTTTCTGTGATAGAGCTTTTGTGTTCTAAATTTTAGAGAATGATTGGTTGGTTTATACATGTATACATGTATTTTGCTGTTGTGAAATGGATGACATTTTGTTTGTTTTGTATCTTATTTGCCTACTGAGCGAGAGGCCGTGTTACAAGAGTAGAAAATATGGCTCTTAAAAAGAAAAAAAATATGACTCTAATCATACAAAATGAGCTTGAAACTTATGCCAAAAAGCCTGTTAGAATATTGACTAGAACTGCATTGACACATTGACCAACTGGGGACATTTTGCTAGCTTTGTGTTTTTGATCCATAAACATGTATCCCTTGTCCAGTTATTTATGTAATTTATTTTAATATAATTTTATAATATATGTCTTATGCAGAAATTATTAAAATTATTCCTCTGTCTCAAAATAAGACATAAAAAATAATCGGAGATGCCATCATCAAAGATATAAGTATTGTAATATAGGTATAGTGATTCTTCTTGTAATTCCCATTTTATCCTGAAGTTTGGCCAGAGTGAAAAAAGTGGTTATCTAAGAGAATTAAAGGGTTATAAATCAACTATTCACTCTAATTATAGAAGCTATTTCATCTATGAACCTCATGTTAGGATCTTACAGATGGCTTCTTTTCTACATCAAAATGTAGAAGATGTCAGAAACATTAGCCATTCATGAACTAATCCAATTCATTCCTGAAGCATGGGCTATCTTATCCTCACATAGGACATTATACTTATCCATTACAACAATGATATCATGAGGCTAGTATAGCAGCTTTGAAACTATGCTAGGAGCTACAGGCTACATGTGCTCTTAAACATATGGAGATCTGACATCTCAGTATTATTTGAGATCTTTGCATGTTGGGCATGAAAATATAGATTTATTGATTCAAGTAAGAAGTGATAGTTGAACTGTACACATCCTCAGGCCATTGTAGATTTTGTAGATCTATAGCATACTGTTCAGTTTATCAAGGTGATGATTTGAAAAACTTCCTGCTATGAAAAGAATAAAACCCAGAATAAGAGAAGGCTCTCCTGCTGACCTGGGCTCCAGTGCAGTCAATTACCTTGTTTTTGTGTCTCATAGAATCCCATGTTGCTTTAAATGTCTATGGAACATCAGATGCTGCAGCAAGTTTTTATAAGAAAATTGAAAAAGACACTGGCATCTTTGATTGAAGAAAGCTGGGACAGCGACTTGGCTTCCCATACTTTCTATCACAAAGCTGCTCCATCACTAAGTAAGCTGTTAGGAATGTTCGGAATGAGCCTCTGCACAGCCTGGAAGTTGGATGAGTTAATACTCTCAAGAAAAATCATTTACCAACTGAATGGGGAGAACACACTAGTGCTTTACCTGCTTGCTTCCTTCTGAAAAACAACTCAGGAGGGAGGCATTCTGTAAACTGCACAGGAGGCCCCAGCACAATATTACATCACTTGAACCCTAGCAGCATCAGAAATGCACATGTAGTTGAATCAATTGGATTTGATGGTCAGTGCAGTCCAAAAGGTTTCAAGGCATGGGAAAATGTGGGATGTTTTCATATAATAGGAAAAGACCTACAAGATTGTTTACCCGTGTTAAGTATTTTGGAGGAGAGTTCCTAAAGGGCTTTATTATGAACTGGGTGTGAGAGTAGTTTTGTGATTGGTCATATTCTTAAAATATGGGAAGAATAAGGTGAAGTTGAATTGAATAACATTAGTCAAATTAGGTAGATGCTTATTCATTTTGTGATCTAGACAATTTTTCTATATTTAAGCTGTTTCAGGTATGATTATAAAATGGTCTTTTTGTCCTGCTGTGTTACAGCGTGCCGTCTCTTTAATTATCCTTCAGTTTATTCCTGTAGTACATGGCTATTCTCATGATGAGTTGATTGAGATGGTACAGTTCTGTCTGCTTCACAAATGAGCCTGAATCCTGTGGCATCAAATGGTGGTTGTAGCCAAAAGTATAGAAGCACAACTCCCTGCAGAAAGGACAATCCTTAAGACACTACATTTCAACAGACTAGCTAGCAGTTTTATCATGAACTAAAAATGCAAAGAGGTGGTAAGGTAGGGGATTGCTCAGGACAAATTTCTGGCAACTATTTTCTGGCAGCTATAACAAAGAAGTGACATGTTGACAGACAGCTGAAACAGCAATAAAGACATTTCCTGGGATATAGAGACTGAGAAACATCCAAATATACCACATCAGTCGCATGTTTCCCAAATTGCCTTTTACTTACACATACCTGAAAAGAAGCAAAAATCGCAGGAAAAAGTCAGTTGGAAAATCCTGATTTTACTGACGAAGAAAATCTAGAAAATAAACCAAGTGGGCAGAAGTGAGGTCAACAGTTGCGAAAAATCATAGAAAATGTTTCTCTCAAGTTTGTGGTGGTCTGAGAATCCAGTGTTTTAACTTAAAGAATTAGTTGTGGCTCTGTGGGTGGCAATAGCTAAGGGGAAGAGGGGGTAACACAGGAAGAATAAATTTTCTTATTTGTGATTTATATACAAGGAGATTTTAAAAAAACTCATGGAAAACATAGGATTAGAAGGTAAGCAAAAGGAACAAACATGATGGCTCAGCGAATAAATCTTCACCTTGCATGAACTAGAATCCCATTTTTGTGCTGGTTCATGTCCCGACTGCTCCACTTCCCACCCAGCTCCCTGCTTATTGCCTTGGAAAACAGTAGAAGATGACCCAAGGCCTTAAGACCCTGTACCTGTGTGGGAGATCTTGCAGAAGCTCCTGGCTCCTGGCTCTGAATCAGCTTAGTTCCAGCCATTGCGGCCACTTGGAAAGTGGACTAATGGGTGGAGAATCTTTCTCGCTGAATCTCCTTCTCTCTGTGGATCTGCCACTCCAATAAATGTAAATAAATAAATCTTTAAAACAAAGGATAGGTTATATTTTAAAAAGAAAGTAAAGAGAAAGTTTTTGAAATATGTACATAACATTTTCATAATATATGTTTTCCATAAACTTTTCTGCCTTTAAGTACATAAATAAAAAGGAAAGAAGAAACTGTAGCAGATTGAAAACTCAAGTTGGTCTTACTGATTTTTTCTTAATGAATACTATCAACTTTAAAATGTAAAATTCTTGGTGTTTTTACTGAAATGAAAAAGTTAAAATTTGAGCCTATTGGCCTTATAAATCCTTAAGAATTGCAGAAGCTGATAATGAGCTCATCCTTATTTATAATCTGAAATATGTTCTCAGATCACATAACACTAAGCAAAAGAAGCAATTCCGTGGCCACATTCTCAGTTATTGTGACACATAGGTGGATACTTGGATGTGTTTATAGAAAATACTTCAACTGTTCTTTGGGCCTGAAGGGTAGGGAGATCTGTTTTCAGCTCTTTTGTCAGTGAGGAGCTGTCTCATTTTACTGTTAGAGGAAAAAATTCAGACAAATTTAACAGAATCATTTGAGCAAAGAATAATTCATGAGTCAGGCAGCATTCAGAACCAGAGTGAGAGTTCTGCTCTGCAATGTGGGTAGTAAGTATTTATAGGGACAGTAGGGAACTAAAGTGCAGAAATAGCTAACGTGGTTGTAGTTAGGCATTTGCCTTATTTGGACGTGGTCTGATCAGTTGGCTGCCTGTGATTGAAACTCTGCTTCTTTTGATTGGCTAATATATAGTTGTATTTGTATTTCCAAATTAGGTTTGGTCTGTTTGCATGCTGAGTTGCTTTTAAAGTTCATTAGAAACTCAAAGTAAACTCAATTTCAGGCTAATTTTGCTTATTTAATACTCCCCAGGCAAGTCTTATTCTGCCATATCTTCTTTCCATTGCCATGTTGTGTAGAAAACCAGGTTTATTTCACAGAGACAGTGCCATGATCAGGTAGAAATGGCATCATAGCGAGAGGACAGAGATCATAGGAACATAATGAGTGCAACCATTATGCTGAACAGCTAGACAGGATTCAAAACAGACTCACTACCAAATGGTTTGGAAAATGAGCAATCAAAAACTGAAATGGGGGAAATGAGGCTCTCTAGGCTTGAGTGCGACAAGAGCAACAGAGCAGCAGGACAAAGTGGGATGCACAGAAAGGACCCAAATGGCATTGGAATTAATCCCTTCATTGGTTCTTAGTTATTTAGAAGCCTTTATAACAAAGAAATCATGACATACATGTATGGCTCTAATGACACAAAATAAAAATTTTAGTGTGTTGTTGATATAACGAACATGGTTGCAAAATTATTAAGTGTGAAAATATTACTCACAAAATGCCTAACATTTCTCTTTCTCCTAGTACTATGTTGAGCAAAAGTTTATATGCCTTGGTACATTGAATTCTCACACCAACACCATGAAGTAGGTCATTATGTTCCTAACTTGGAGAACTGATGTTCAGACAGACCCAGTGACTTGCTGAAGGTCCATGGCAAAGCGTTGGCAGGGCTGTGTTTCAATGCAGAGATGACCTCAGGGTAGAGCTGTTAGTCACTGCACAGGGTACTCTGGCACACTGTTCAGAGACCTTCAGAACCTGCTGGATATTTCTTAAAGTTTGGAGGGTATGACTGGATACTGAACATCTTGGAATGTAGATTCAGCAGCTTCCATGAAATTTCTTGTTTTAGTTTCTTTAAGTTAAAAACATTTAGTACTCTTTCAAGTACCCATATTTGCAGATTCTTTAGATAGACCATACCAAGTATTAAATTAGAGATTCCTGACTGAGCAGGGGAGGGCCAGGCTGGATAGGGCAGTGGCACCTGTTGGCATATGTGAAGGCAGCAACAGTTTGGCATTTGCAAAAGCTGGGGCTGGAAGTGGGCCTAGTCAGGATTATTAGGGGTCACCCTGGCTAGGCCGTAGCACCTACTAGTGTGCATGAAGATCAGGACTGTGGCAGCTGGCTGGGCTGTACCAAAGTACTTGGTTTACATGATGTATGAGACTGGGGTGGAGCTGACTAGGCAGTTGCATACACCAATATGTGAATTGGCTGGTGCAGGTGATGGACCAAACCTGGTCACATGCAAGTCAAACCTGAGGTCATCCCAGATAAGGTTTCTTGGCAGAGTCCCCAGCTAGACCATTGGACTCAGAGCCTGGCCACAGGGAAAAATCACAGGATGTGTGTTCTCACCTTGGAGTGTGTATTTTGGGACTGTATCTCCTCAGTTGCTGATTTCTGTGTCGGGACCGCATGCCCAGATGCATGCAGGGGACATGGACTGCTTTGTCAGAATATAGAGAACAGACCTGTTTGGACAATTCTCCTAGACAAGCTTTGTAGTATGTCCCTGGTGTGTGGAAGCACTAAGTGGACCTTGTCAACCAACAGATTTTCTCAACCCTGGAGCAATGAAACCAACAACCTCTCAAAACTATCTAAACTACTCAAGTAACACCCTCGGAACACTCTTTTCCACATCGAGGTCTCTAAGGTGTCATTAAATGACTATCTCCCATCCCCGAGTGCTGGTGTAGTTTCGTAGCTTGGAGTGGCCAGCAACCCCTCCTCCCCAGGGGACACAGGAGGAAAAAAATATTGAAGCATTCATCCCACCCACCTTCCTGCATGCCTAACCTTCTCCACCCTGATCGGAAGCCCACATGGGCGTGCATCCCTCTCAATTATGTGGACAATATTAAAGAGAAAATTAAAAAGGAAAAAAATGCCAAAGGAGAAAGACTGTCAGGAAGGTGACATGAGGGCCAGCATCCTGTTTGCACTTGTTACTGTGAAAATACCTTACCCAACCCATTGGTGCAACGTGCTGCCTGTTGGTGGGACTTTTTTGGAAGGCCATTGCTGTGCCACCAGCACATTCCAGCAGCACTGGCCCGAGCTTGCAGTTTCCACCTTGGAGCTCACTTGGTTTTGCTTTGATGCTGATGTGCGTAGATGTGGTTATTTCTGTGGTTTTGTTTTACAGGTTGTAGAGAACAAATGTAAAAGGCAATAGGTCAGTTTATCTTTCCAGCTATAGAACAAGGCAGATTTCCTTAAAAATGCTACTGCTTGTCAAAGTATCCTTGTACAGTTTAGTTGGCTTTTCTATGATTAGGAACAAAACGCAAACAAAATCTGAAAATGAAATCATAAACCACTAACACCCAATCATACTCTTGAGAGTATGGAGAAAACAAACATCACTCCTACTTAAATCTCTTAATTGTGCCGGTCCCTCTTGTCTCTCCTTTTAAAGGATGTCTTAGCTGTGCTTTTCCTGAGAAAGACACTGAGAACATTTTGTGGTATATGAGATGTGAGAAGGGATAATAACGTAATATATTTTATACCTTAATTTACAATAGGTGGTGAAATATGAGAAAGATGATTGAAACTTTACAACAAACAATAAGAGTAAGTGACCCAGGTTGAATATCTGTCAGTAATTTAAGATTACTTAGAAATATCTCCTAATGACTTAATTAAAGGGGTTTTCTAGTGAAATCATCATTTCCAAGCAGGGGAAAAAAATCTACATTTACTGTTCTCAGAGAAACTAAAGGGATCATGACAATATTTCTCTTTATGGGACTTCTGCCTTTTATCTCTCAATAAATTCCATGTTGGACATCAAGGTAAATCTTTTTTGCCATCTGAAACTGCAAAATATGCTTTTTTTTTTAAGATAAACAAACTCAGAAGTTATAATTTGGCTACAAAACTGGATTGGTACAATGTGTAATCTACTTGCAGTGATCATCGATCTGGTTGTCATGTTAGAAGCTCCTAGACCTGGGCTTTCCAAACCTCAGCATTCATGTGAATCATCCAGGTAACAGGTGATGGTTCAGATTGTTACTGTTCGTGTAGGAGACCTGGATTGTGTTCCAGATTCCTGCTTTGGCCTCACTCAGCCCTGACTGTTGTAGGCAGTTGGGTGGGTTGGGGAGAAGGTGAATCAAAGCATGGAACATCTCTGTTCACATATCACATTGCCAAAACAAATTTAGTCTCTTTGTAGGAGGGACAGAAAAATCACATTATAAATGGCACGGGTACCGGTAGAGGAGAGAGGGGACCACTGACACTGATCTCCCAGTATCATCTTTTGAACATTGGTTAGTAGAAATTTTTTATGTAACTTACTTTCTGGTGAGAGTGCAAATGGATAATAAGCCATTTAGGAAGACAGTTCCAGAATATGTTTCAAAATTCCTAAAACTGTGAATTTTTGAGTTCACAATTCATTTTTAATGATTCATTGTATAAGAAGAATTTGTCAAATGTATGGGGGTTGTATAAATATTAAACCTGGCTAATGCACACACTGTGCCTGAAGTCTGTGCCTTTACTTTTATGGTTGGTAACAACATTGATTAATGGCCTTTGAGCCTGCTAAGTATTTTCAGTGTAAGCTCTCGATCCAAGCATATTAATTACTGGACTGTTTATAATATTAAGTGCTTGGAAATACTCCAAGTTCCAATAATATAAAGTTGGTAGAAATAAATGGTATAGCCACATGGTGGGCTGCAGAGCCACTAAGATAAGGATGCTTACATTTATTATCATGAAATAAATACATGTCAAATTGACTACGAGAAGTAAGGTCCTGTCGCGCCCACGTGTCTTATTGTCCCACAATAAGACGCAGACGCGAGTGAAGTCTTCTGCGGTAAAATTTATTGTGCACACCAACATGAGGAAGAGAGAGGAAGGGGCGACCCCGGCAGGCTTTCTGCTCTTATGTGCTGACTGGCCCCGCCTCCGCCGATGATAGGTCGGCGTCATGATCACGCAGGGTCCTGGGCGACCGGATTCGTCAGTCCCCAGTGTTCCCGTGCCGGCCACGCCGCAGCTCACTGCGCATGCGCTAGGCGCCTGCGCAGTACTGCGAAAGCTACGTGACTCTCCACCACGCACGAAGGTGTGGCTTCTCCGGCCGGCGCCATTTTAGGCACAGCATGTGGCCAGTGCATACAGATGCGGCTTGCAACAAGGTCCAGTTCTAATTATCTGTATGGTGGGTGTGCATTAATACTGTCAGAATGGGCTATTGAGGCGGTATTTCTTTTTTTTTAAGATTTATTTTATTTTTATTGGAAAGTCAGATATACAGAGAGGAGGAGAGGCAGAGAGGAAGATCTTCCGTCCAATGATTCACTCCCCAAGCAGCTGCAATAGCTGGAGCTGAGCCAATCCGAAGCCAGGAGCCAAGAGCTTCTTCCTGGTCTCCCACAAGGATGCAGGGTCCCAAGGCTTTGGGTCATCCTTGACTGAATTCCCAGGAGACAAGCAGGGAGCTGGATGGGAAGTGGGGCTGCTGGGACTAACGGCACCCATATGGGATCCTGGGTGTGCAAGGTGAGGACTTTAACCACTACGCTATCGCACCAGGCCCGAGGAGGAGGAGTACTCTAATTAGAGTACTATAGATGATTTTGTTTTCTTATTATATTTCTTAACATTTTATGTTTAGATGCAGTCACTTAAAAACAAGCATTTTCAAAGCTATAGAAAGACTGAAAACCTACTTGTAAGAGTACACTGAGGATTTTATTCTCATTAACTTGGGAGAATTATAAATAATTAGCTATAATTATTAATAATTATAAGTAAGTTATAATGATTATAAGCAAATTACAAATAAATAATAAATAATTATATTTTAAAATAAACAATGACTTAGAAATAAATAATTATAAATAATGATACTCTGCATTCTGAAGTTAATAAAGTCCACAGAAAATGCCCACAGTCCTTATTCCATCACACCACAAACAATGTAGCATGTTCCCTTTTGAGTAAAAGGACATGACTTTTAATGAAATTTAATAGAGGAAACACAAATGTATAGAAAATAGAGTGTGAGTAAAGAAGGCGGAGGCACGTTCATGCTGTCAATGACGTATACACCTAGCCATCATTTCCGGAAAAATAGTGCTTGCTGTGTTGTATAAAATGAGGAACTATCTAAGGGTTTATGGCAGATATTTTGGAGTTTCAGAGTCTGGCTTGGAAGGAATCCCACAGGTGTCATGCTTTCTTTTATCCTCAGTAAAGATGAGAGCCTGGTCTGATGAACAGGATGTGGTGAGAATTCAGAGTGAAATTCTGTTTCTCATTATAGTTTATATTTGTCACATGATTTTAATAAAAGACCCTCCCGTTTGCATGAGAGTCACTAATCAATCAAAGATATATAGAACATCTTCTGTTTAATGAAGACATTTAGCATACTAATGAGTGCTAGTTAAAACTCTCCAGGAACCGTTCTTCATTGCTGAATACTTGAGGGTCTACTGTCTCTTTTCTGCTTTAGAGTACAAAGTAAGAAAATGAATTTAGAGCTTAATCAGCCATCATATGCATATTTTTAAAGTAGAGAAGCACAGGAAAATTTTTTTTGAAGATTTATTTTATTTTTATTGGAAAGTCAGATATACAGAAAGGAGGAGAGACAGAAAGAGGAAGATCTTCCATCTGTTGATTCACTCCCCAAGAGGCTGCAACTTCCAGAGTTGCACCAATCTGAAGCCAGGAGCCCAGAGCTCTTCTAGGTCTCCCACGCAGGTGCAGGGTCCCAAGGCTTTGGGCTGTCCTCTACTGTTTTCCCAGGTCACAGGCAGGGAGCTGGATGGGAAGCTGGGCCGCTTGGACACAAGCTGACGCACGTATGGGATCCTGGCACATGCAAGGAAAGGACTTCAGCTGCTAGGCTACTGTACTGGGCCCAGCACAGGAAACTTTATGTTTCAAATCAATGAGGGAATATTGAAGGGAAGCTGGTATGTAGGCGCCAAAGGTTTGTTCGGCTTTTATTGAAACACCTGTCATTTCAGAGACAGATTTGACAGATTCAGAAAGAGTTTTTTTGCAAAGCGTGTTCTGCATGACCTTGGGTTATATAGCACTATTATGAGGCCTACAGGATTGGGATGTGGTTGGTCAGAAAGGGAGGAAGGAAGGGAGAGGAGGTTTCTTGTCTTTCTTCTCCCTTCAAACATCATGGTTCTGGTTTCTTAGATTTTTGCATTTTGTTTGTTTGTTTTGTTTGGACATTTGGTTGATTTGGCTTAAAACGAATTCTGTTGTAAAAATTAATTTGTAAACCCTTAAACTTGGTCCATCTATACACTGGTATAGATGAAGAAACAGAGATTCAAGGGTAGGCCCTTGCAAAAGCTTAATGATGATTTACTCAGGATAGGAGAAGATTGCAAAAATGCTTTCACCATTAAAGTGATCCTGGCACCACCATCATTTGCTCAGTGGGGAATTTGGATTTTGACAACCTTCCCCAACTCCTGGTCCTCCTTCTTCCTTTCTAGTTCTTTCTCTGAACACTCTTCGCCTGACCAGACTGCTTCCCCACTGTCATGATTCTCTGTATCTTTGAATTCTCCAAAGGAAGGAAGCACAGAATTCATAATATCCTGAAGGAATCCGTTTGAAACTGCTGTTATTAGAAGTTATTGATCTCAAAATAGCAGTCCTGTATTTGAATTTTTCCAACAACAGTAAGTTCCTACCAGTAAGGGTTTAGTATACTGTGAAAGCCTTATTTAACAGTTTTATTAGTCTGGTGTTGGAGGTGTGTGTGTGTATTTGTGAGCATGTACCAATAGCTCTCGGTGTTTTTTTTTCCTGTAGTATGTTATAATAAATAATGTATCTATAAATTTGAAAGTTATACTAATGAGCTATAATTTGGAAGCTGTGGCACCCCAAGCTGAATGTTTTCTTGTTTCACAACAAATGTTGATGGTATTTCTGCTAATGGTATGCCTTTTAAATGCACTGAATTTTCATACATTCTGTGGGTTCATTAAAAAAAAACATGTATTCATTTCAGTTACAACTATTGGTGTTGATGGTGAAGGTTGCGGAAATGCTTACCTGAGGCTTGCCTCAGCTCTGTCTCCCACAGGGAGGCTGGAGAGCTCTGGCTCAACATTTGTTTTGTGAATATTTTATCATAAAAGAAAAAAATAATTATCATGACTGTTTTATATTTGAGTGTATGAGGTTACTTCAGAAGTTCATGGAAACTGTAATTAAAGATAAAAAATTTGGGGGGAGACTTTAAAAAATAAAGACACATATGAGAAGTCTTCAGAGTGTTCATGAAAAGTCATATGATAAACAAAATAAGGCATGGATTTCAACATTTTTTGCACCAGAATTTAGTAACCAAATTGCACTAACATTTAGTTCCATTTTCCAGAAACGTTTAGTTCCACATAGTTCCACAAAATTTTGAAGTTGCTTTACACATGCATAAAGATTTTGTTTGACTATTTCCTCTGGCTTCAAATTTTAATGTGTTTTTGAATCACTACTATTATTTAAAATATTACCAAAATGAGTAAGCATCTTGATTCTTGCATCCCTAATAATTTCCACAGTATAAATTCATATAAGTGATATTATTATTTTTATCTACACTTGCACTATTTTAAAATGATCCTCATACTGTCAAGTTTCACCAGGACTAAACTATATGTTATTTTACTGTTGTTGCAGATTAAAAATGGTTGGTATCTTAGTGGATTAATTAATGTATTTTCCATTTAATATCAGGGTGAACATTTTAAGATATTTATTGCCACGTGTTTGCCATCTGTAAGTGACTTGGAAAGCTTATATCTTTTCAACATTTCTGATTTATGTAAAACCATGTATGAAATCAGAGAATCCATGATATTGACATAAATTATGGGTTGAAAGATGGTGATTGTTTTTTTTTTGTTTTGTTTTTCATTATGATTTTTAAGCCATATGATATTTTTGAAAACAGATTTATTTATTTGAAAGGCAGAGTTTCAGAGAGAAAGGAGACACAGAGAGAGCTATAACATCTGCTGGTTCTCTCTCCAAATGGGCACAAGGGTTGGAGTTGAGCCAACTGAAGCCAGGAGCTAGGAGCTGTACCTGTTTCCCACATTGGTGCAGGGATCTATGTAGTTGGACCATCTTCAGTGTTTTGCCAGGTGCATTAGCAGGGAGTTGGGTTGGAAGTGGAACTGCCAGAACTTGGACTAGTGCCTATTTGGGATGCTAGTATCACAGGCTGTAGCTTTACTTGCTGTGCCACAGTGCCAGCCCCCAAACCATATGGCATTGTATAACAGAAAACACAAAATCCCATGAGAGAGGGAGAGAGAGAGAGAGAAAGAGTCTTCCAATCCCTGATTCATTCCCTGAATGGCCACAAAGACCATGGTTGGGCCAGGACAAGAAAGGCGCCCAGGCATTGTGGCCATCTGCTACTTTTCTAGCCACTTTAGACAGGGAGCTGAATCGAAAGTGGAGCAACCAGTACTTGAGCTAGCACTCGTATAGCATGCCAGCATCACAGGCAATGCTTAATGTGTTGTACCACAATACTGGCCCTAAGAAGCTCCTATATGACAAGGGAGTTATATGTAGTCCTTGTATCCGGCTCTAAATACAAGTGGCAGGATCTCATACCTATATTATCTAAGCATATTTGCTTTATAATGAATCTAGAATTACTTTATTAGAAGTATCAATTAACCATAGAGAAAACGTTGCAGATCTAACATCTGTGAAGAACAGTTAAAGAGAGGCTAGAAATTGGATTAGTCCACTTTTGATTACCATAATGAAATAATGATGGCTAACTTACAAGCACAAGATTGATTTTGGTTCTTTCTTCTTGTGCTCCAAGGTCAAGGGGCAACATCTGATGATAGTTTGCCTGCTAGCAGAGTTCCCTGAGAGTACAAGGCAAGAGAGAGGGAGCATGAATTTGTCTCCTGATCTCTGTCTATCTTCAAAAACCATGAGGATTCAATCAAGGAGGCCCCACTTCTAAATACCATAGTAAGATTAAGTTTACACCCTCCTAATACCTTATCATGAGGGTTAAATTGTAACCTGTGACCCCTTGGGAGAACATAGGCAAACCATATCCAAACCATAGCACCAGTGTCACTGTGCTGTAGTTAGAACTCCACCTCCCATCCGCTTGCTGATAATCAGAGTTTGGGGTCATTTCTAAAAGCATTATTTTAGTTCTTGCTACATGCTAGTATACATACTGGGACACCTCAATGACATGTTGCTAGACTCTCCATTTTCTTCTTTGTTGGAAATTTAAAATATTCTTTGGGGGAAAATTACCTACATTGCTCTCTAGGCAAGAATAACTTGATTGTTGTACTCACCTAGTTAATCTGGATCTTCTGGTGAGTACTGGACTGATGCATTAATTTGTTCAACTGCTTCTGCATATGTTTTTATTATTATTATTTTTTAATAATCTTACTTAGTTGATTAGGGTACAAAGGGTCAAGGGCTACAGGATGAAAGTGGGTAAGACCATTGTTTCCACACTAATATTATCAGTTTTCTCTGTATCTGGGGTTAGGGGAGTAACAAAGGAAAAAGCCCCACCCAACCTCCCACTTATCCCAGATCCCCATGGGAGGCGTGCTTCGAGGGTCCTGCTCAAACAGTTCTGATAGTTCAGCAGTTCTGGATTGCTGCCAGTCTCGCCATTCCAATCGCAATGAAACCTATTCAGAGTCCACTGGCTGACAGTCTGTTTATGGTTGGGGTTCTGAGATCAGCAGTTCAGTTGGAGGGATCTCCAAAGAAGCTTCATCTGCGATGATCCCAGACCTGATTCTAGTGTGAGTTTGCTAGTACAGAATCCAACACCGTCTGTCACACCAATCAGCTTATGCACATGCTGGTCGTTGCGATTGCTGGGTCAGTTCTGTTTCCAGCCCTGTCTTCCTCGTGAACCAACGGGTGTTGTAGTCCAATTTGATCCTATGCACTTCATACTTGGTCCTCACGCAAACCAGTTGGAGCTGCAGCCTAGTTGGGGTGACTCCCCATAACCCTCACCAGTTCTGTCCCCCACCCTGGTTCCCATGCTTGTCAGCATGTACTGCAGGCTTGCCCAGTCTGTCCCACATCCCATTTAGGTCTCGTACATGTCAATGGGCATTGAAGCCTAGTTCAACCCAACCATCATACTATCCAGCCCATACACCTGCTGGCAGATGCCTTTCTGTCTAGCCACCCCTGCCCCTGTCCTGGTTTTCATGCTCTCCAGTGAGTGTGGTTACCCCGAGGGAGGTGCTCACTATTTCCCTTCTAGGCCACACCCACTCCCAGATTATGCACTCTCCAGATGGTTCTGGCAATTGACTTGACAGAATTAGCTCCCAGTACCAGCCTCTGCCAGCTTATGCTGCGGCTAAGCCTAACCAATCTTCACCCACTCTAATTTTTGCTAGCACTAGTCAGAACAGTCAATCTGCCATGGCCCTTCCCTTATTTAGCTCACATGAGGTCCACAGGTGTTATAGCCCTGCCTAAGTCTCATCTGCCCCAATCCCAACTCACGCTTTCCAATGGAAGTAGTTGTCAATCTTGCTCATATAGATTACATTTTCTGTACTTTTTTGTATTAGTTGCCACAGATCAGGGAAAATTTTTGTATTTGCAACCGCAGATCAGGAAAAATGTATGATTTGTCTTTTTCGTATCAATTATTTCACTAGAATAATGGTTTAAATCTGCATCTATTTTGTTGTAAAAGGCAAGATTTCATTCTTCTTTATGGTTGAGTAGTGTTTCATAGTAGGCTTGTTCCATTTTCTTTATTCAGCATCTATTGATGGTCATCTACTGCATTTCTAACTGAAGGGTCAAGTCGTTTATAGGACAGGACATGCTCTCAGCTCTTGACATTTTTATACTTCAGACCTACTGTGAATTTGATTTTGTAATAATTCATCTTCAAATTTTCCATGAGCAGAAAATAAAATACATTGAATTTGAATAAAGCAACTATTTCTGTGGCTTTCTCAGAATTGGACTTCCACATAACACCATTTTAGAACTGCTAGTTTTACTATCTCCTAAGGCTCTAGAAAAAGTTCTACAGTTGAAGTTTAAGTTTGTGTGCAGCTTCCCTCTCCCGATTTTGCTGACATTGTCACTTTTGTTATTTGCTTATTTTGTCTTTGATTACATGTTAACATTTGATGCAATATACATTTCTCTTGCTTATTTATTTCCGGTAGATACAGTAAAAATTAAAGCACCTCAGGGGTAGGAATCATCTTTGTTTTTTTGGCTGTACCCACAGTATCCAGGAAGTATGTGGTATATCACATGTGTGTGAGGCATATCTGAATGGCACTCACTCTGTCTTAGTGTCCTGGCATGGAAGATATTCCATGTTTGTTTACATGTTTGCAACCTTTAGAGACAAAAGGCAAAACACTTTACAGAAAGCAAATAGAGGAACTTGTTGTCTTAGAAGTCAACCAGCAACACAATGGCCCATGCCAAGGCTTATCAGACTAAGCCTATGCCTGTGGCACCAGCATTTCGTGTGCATGCTGGTTCGAGTCCCAGCTGTTGCACTTGTAATCCAACTTCGTGCTGATTACTTCAGAGAGAAGCAGAGGAAGGCCCATGTCCTTAGAACCATGAACCAATGTGAAAAATTAAGAGGAGGACCCTGGACCCTGACTTCAGACCAGTCCAGCTCTGGCTGTTTTGTCCATTTGGGGTATTAATCCACGGATAGAAGATCTCTCTTTCTCCCACTTTTTTGCTGTATCTGTTTGTTTCTTCTCCCTGTGTAACTCTGCCTTTCAAATAAAAATAAATAAATCTTGTAAAAAAAAAAAAAAACTCACCCAGGAACAACTATGTAACCTGTTAGAACACTTTCAGTGAGGAAAACTAATTTTTCTAACTAATGTTATCAAGAGTTGTCATGCATGAAAATGTGATTCTAAACTGATGGTGCTCTATGGTGCTCTACAGAATTTCTCTTACATAAAATTGGGTGGCATTTAATCATTTCCCTCCTTTATTTGTATTACTTTCCAGCTGTGAGACAAAATTTTCTAGCTAAACCAATTTAAAAAATTTTAGAGACATAAATCTATTATCGTCCAAAAGGCACAGTAAAATTGCATTTTCTAAGGTAGGATTTGTGATTGTAGGTGAAGTGCCTCCTTCTTCCCTGCAGAATCCATCCTTTATGCTACTACTGAGGAGTTACTCAGAGTTAGGTCCTGCCTTGGCAGAGGGAACCTTCTTGAGGTTATGCACAGGTTAGGGTTCTCATTTAGAATCAGCGGGTTAGTCTTAGAGCTTATCTTACTCTCTTCTCCCAATGGGTTATTTTCCATCCCTTTTGATTGTGACTTGTCATCACTCACATAATCTGCTGTGATTTTTTTTTTCATTTTGGGGTGGCAGTTTATTTCCTTAGTAAAAATAATAAAAATGGATGTCCTTTAGAATACAAGGTATTATTGGTTTTTTTAAAAATCACTTACTTTCTGTCTTTTCATTTACAAAACTTCAAATGATATTGCTTGATTGTGCTGAAAAATATTCCACAATTTTATTGTAGCTCTGTTTTGCATAATTTGTAGCATTGTGCTTCTGTCTACTATCCTTGTATGTCACATCTGTTAAGTAGTTGCCATGAAGCTTATACAATACTTGATTTTCATTATTTATTTAATTTATTCAATTGTACTACTTTGTCCTTAATATAAAAAATATGTATCTATTTCTGCACCTTCTCTGTTTATTGATACTTTATTCTTCCTTTGTACAAATCTGAAATGTGTATTTATTTATATTTCTTTAACATACAAAGTATAATTTAAAAAAAATTACTAGCAAGGAGAGCAGATTTTTCACATTCCAAGGGTATAGTTCCAAGAAGACAATCACACTTTCTCTGCTTCCTGTTACTATCTCACCTCCCTCCCTTCTTTTCATTAGCTTTTGTAAAGACATAACCTTAATTCACTCTATATTCACAGGTTTAATTCACCACTAATGCAGTAGGAAGACCACAGTTTCACTGTTGTATGAACATAGACTAAAAATGATAGTCCTAGTCCAAGGTAACCATTTCATTTCGATAAGTTTTAAAATTCTATATTAGTTGATGCTTATCAGAGAAAACATGTGATGTTTGTCTTGAGAACTGGCTTATTTCACTTAACATAATAGTTACTGGAGCCATCCATTTTGTTACAAATGGTAGGACTTCATTCTTTTATATAGCTGAGTAGTATTTCTTTCATTTCTTCTTTTTATGTTAATCCTACTTTTATGATATGATTCCATAGGTACAGAGATTTCCCTCTCTAGTCCCCCATTCCTTCCCAACCATTATCTACCCCCAAGTAGTATTTCATAGTGTAAATATATCACATTTTGTTTATCTTGTCATCAGTTGGTTGACATATGGGTTGAATCCACATCTTAGTTATTGTGAATTATACTGCAGTAAAGTTAGGTGTACAAATGAATTCTATCATGCTGATTTTATTTTCTTTGAGTTACTTCCTAGGATTGGGATGGCTGAGTTATAGGGTATATCTATTTTCAAGTTTCTGAGTAATGTCTTTACTGTCCTCTTTAATGTTTGTGCTGGTTTATATTTCCATTAGTACCATATTGGGATACCTTTCCACTCACATTCTTGCCAGCATTCATTGCTTTTTGATTTTTGGATTACAGACATTCTAACTGGAGTGAAGTAAAACTTCATTGGAGCTGTTATTTGCATTCTTCTAATTGCTAGGATGCAGAGCATTTTTTCATGTCTCTCTCAGCCATTTGTGTTTTATTCTCAGAAGCAGACTATTAATATCTTTTGTCCACTTTTTAGTTTGATTGTTTATTTTGTTGTTGTTGAGTTTATTGAGCTCTTGGAAATTAATCTTCTGTTAGTTACATAATTTGCAGCTTTTTTTCCCATTGTGTTGATTGTCTCTTCACTTTGTTGTCAATTTCCTTTGCAGTGTAGAGGCTTCATAGCTTGATGCAATCCTATTTGTCTATTTTTGCTTTAATTGCCTGTGATTCTGCATTTTTTTCCCAAGAAGTCTTGGCCTACACCTATCCCTTGCAGAATTTCCCCTATTTTGTCATCTAGTAATTTGATGGAATCAAGTTGTAGGAGGTTTTTGATTCATTTTAGGTTGATTTTTTATAAGGTACAAGGTGGGCCTTGTTTAATATTTCTGCAGATCCAATTTTCCCAGTATCTTTTGTTGAAGAGACTGTCCTTACATAAAACAGTTTCACAAGTAGTTAATCCTACACATCTCTTTTATATATTCTCCTAAAATATTCTTATAATGGATTATTTGGGATATTTATGCTTTTATATTTTAAAATGTGACACTCAGGAAGTTTTTATCTCCCCCGCCCCAAACTAAGAAATAAAAATAGACCAAGCTTTAAAAAATATTTATTTGAAACATAGAATGACAGAGAGGAGAGGCAGGGGAAACAGAAAGAGGGAAACAGAGAGAAAGCGAGAGGAGTTCTTCCATATGCAAGCTTACTATCCTTATGGTTGCATTGGTCAGGGCTGGTTTGAGACAAAACCAGGATTCTGGCACTCCATTCAGGTTTCCCCACATGAGTGTGTGTGTGTGTGTGTGTGTGTGTGTGTGTGTGTGTGTGTGTGTGTCGCAGGGAAGGGGACTGGGGACAATCACTCAGGTCACCCTCTGTTACTTTCTCAGGTGCATAATCAGGGAACTGGGTTTGAAACAGAAGAGTCATAACATGAACCAGGACTCTGATGTAGGATACTAGCATTGTGACACAGCAAACTAGTCTGCAGCTTGCAATATCAAAGTTTTGGAGGATTCAAAATATCGTTCATCGAGCCTCATGAAATTAGATAGTTTTAGTTTCCATTTCAGTCGTTTTTATTAGCTAACGAATTTAGATGTATTTTTGCTGAAGTGTTTTTGTGAAATCATATCTTTTTTTCTAAACCAATGATTTATAAAATAAGACTAATGTAAAGAAAACAAGGGCTGGTATATATAGAAAACCAAGTGAACCAGGTGAAGCCACCTTTATTTAAGCAGTCTACTAAATTAGAGTGCCAGTTGGAGTCCTGGGTGATATGTTTCCTATCCAGCTTGCTTCTGTAATGCATGGAAACACAGTGGACATTGACCAAAATACTTGGGATCCTGTCATCCATGTAGATGAAAATGTACTTGGTGGTTTCTGGCATAAGCCTGGTTCAATCTAGTCCGTTGTGTTCAATGGGGAGTGAACCACTGGATGAAAGATTTTCTCTGTCTCTGTCCCACTTTCTCTCTCCCTCTCTTTCTAGTCACTATGAATTTTGTATTCTCACCAGACAGTAAACATTGCTTTCTTAAAAATATCTATCTTTAAACAATCATTGTTACTGGAACTGGGCTTATATTATATATGATTGCCTTTTGTTTTTATAGTATATAATATGATTATTAATGAAACCTCCATCATATAACATTTCCATGACTTATTTAATAATAAATTCTTTACTCTTAGGCATTTAGATTATTTTCATATTTTCTCTGTCATTTATAATGATGCAGCAAACATTCTTGAAAATAAATGCTCATGTGTTTTCTGTTAACTATTTTAGAATCTTTATTTGGAGCTAAACTACAGAGTCAAAAGATGAACATTTCCTCCCACATTTTTCTTGTCTTGGGAGACTTAGTACTTCAGTGTTGCCTTTATTTCCTTCAATAAGGTGAGAGTGATTTAGAAAGCTAATTTACATGAGGTATTGTTAGCTTGTACTTTCCCCTTCCATTCCTGATGAGCAACTGTCGACCCATTCTGGAACACCAACTACAGGATAAATGTTTCCTTACAGAATTGAAAGGGCAGTGATCCAGAAGCAGTGTCCTCAGGGCACAAGAGAAGTAGGATTGGGCAGGTGAAGTCCAGGAGCAATGTGGTAACAACTCAATCTGCTATCCCTAAGGGAGCTCCAGAGCTCAAATATCCTCAGAGATTCCCTGAATTGAGGCAGGTCTTTGATGCCTGTGCCACTCTCCTTCCGGTTGACTGGTGCTTAGGTCAGTGTAGGCTACCTTGGGCATGGGGCAGGCACTCTGAATAGTTGGATGAGAAGTGAGAAGAGTTCCTCATACCAAAGAGGGAGCCTGGGAAGTGAACCTATCTTTGCATTCATCCGTGCAGTCCCAGGGAGTTTGCATAATCAACCAAGAAAAAGAAACATGAGTCAAAAGAAATAGCTCTATTGCAAGAGTGGCCATCTTCTTGCGTGGTACCTAACTTGGGAGATGTATTTGAGTGGAATTTTCTTCTTAACTCCTCTGCCTCTTTCTTATAATCCTACTCTTCAGAATCAAAAAAAGCAAGTCTTACTCTAGAACTTACAAGTAATGAAACCTGCTCTAGAATCCAAAGAGACACAATATCAACTAACTTAGTAGATGTGGATCTGTTCAAATGATCTACTTGTTTTGCTAATCATGGCAAATTTTAGAAAATTTTCTATTTCATATAAGTTGTCAAATTTGTTAACATAAGCTTGTACATATATTCCACTTTATTGACTTTAGTGTTTTAAAAACATATTGTGGTGTTACTTTTTCATTCTTACTAGTGATAATTTATTTTCCTTTCTTAGATTTTGAAAAATATTAATTAACTAATTAATTTATTACATTCTGATACAATTCCATAGGCTCTGGGAATTTCCCTCTGTCCTCTCCAAAGCCCCTCCTCCATTGTTTTCCTCCATATTATTACAACAGTATGGTCTTTCATAAAGACTAACTATATCCTAACATCATAGGTATGGATAATGACAGAGTCCAGCATTCTATTATCAAGATATATTTAAGAATTTCATTGGACTCCCAATGGGAGTCCATCTTTGATTTGGAAATAGAGGTGCATACTGAATTGTACCTCACCTCTGGTTATTATAGTTTCTATTACACAGTTACCATACATCCTCTTAAATGAAAGGCTACAAAACAAAATCAACAAGAGGAAAAAAAAATAGAAAATTTACAACAAGATAAAGTTAAATAACATGCTATTGAATGATCAATATGTCACGGAGGAAATGAAAATCAAAAACCATACGATGCTACTATATGACCTGTGTGTCACTGAGAAAAGTAATTTAAAAAAGCTTTTTTAGGAAATGAAAATAGAAACAAAAATCTCGGAACCTATGAGATATAGCAAAAAAACAGTATTAAAACAGACATTTACAATATTTCTCCTCCATTGTTCCCTGGGTAGTAAAATAGTCTATCAGGTATAGTCTTGACTCCAACTTCTGCTCTTTATGTGGATCATGATACTCTTGGCATAGGCAATGGTAGAAAGTTTAATATTCTGCTGTCTAGATATATTTAGATGTTTCATTGGGGGATCTACTTTTATACAGCTGCAGAGATGCATTCTGTTGATATTCTTGGATTCCTGGTTCTCTGGTCTCCATTACATCCTTTGTTTGTGAGCTTATAAGTGTACACTTCTTTACCTTAGTTTTTACATTGCATTCTTGATGGAGGCAATCTTACCATTAGAACTAAGATATGATATTTGTCATTTTGGGATTAGCTCATTTCAGTGACCAGAGTTGTCTCCAATTGGGACTATTTGATTGCAAATGGTAAAATTTCATTCTTTTTAGCAGACAAGTAGTACTTATTTATCCAGTCCTCCTTCAATGGGCATGTAGATTGCTTCAATGTGTGTGTTTTTTTTTAGATTTATTTATTTTTATTGGAAATACAGATTCACAGAGAGAAGGAGATACAGAGAGAAATATCTTCCATCTGATGGTTCACTTCCCAAGCAGCCACAATGGCCAGAGCTGAGCCAATCTGAAGCCAGGAGTTTAGAGCATCTTCCAAGTCTCTCACATGGGTGTACGGTCCCAAGGCTTTGGGCCATTCTCGATTGCTTTCCCAGGCCACAAGCAGGGAGCTGGATGGGAAGCAGGGCTGCTGGGATTAGAAGTGGCACCCATATGGGATAATGGCGCATTCAAGGCGAGGACTTTGGCTGCGAGGGAACTGTGCTGGGCCCTCTGTGCAGTTTTTGCATCATCTAGGCACACAAGCACATACACGCGGACATAATTTTTTAATATTTTGATTTATTCTAGGAAGAACTGGAGATGGCTTGATATGTGAGTGTGTAGCACAAAAAACATTGGCTCAGTTGTTCTTTGTCCATGTTCTTTTAGCTATGACATACACTTGCTAGGAGAATCTCTGTCACTGCAAAACACCGGTTATTTCTAGATTCATGTAAGTGTGTCTTTACTTTTATGAAGTCCGTCTGAAATCCAAAATGTTCCCTCATCTTTTTATATTTAGGCCTTTTTCATATCAATGAATACTTTTCCTATTGTTTGTTCAAATCATAATGTTTATCGTACTTCCATTCTTGAATTTCTTTTGCGAAATGATTGATTCTTTGGATTTGGCCTCATAATTATATGTATGTTTTCATATTTTTATTCTGGTCCAAGTTCTGAAAGTTTCTGTAGTTTATCTGGTTTTCTGCTATGTATAAGTTGCTGCTCACTGCTTTTTATAAATCTGGCAATAAAGTTTTTTTTATTATTCTCTCTTGGTCTAAAGATTTTAAAAATCTTTATTATGCATCAATTTTATGAGACTAAGCATTCGCTAAACAATAAAGTTATTGACACAGTAATTAGTCAACAGAGGTACAGTTCTGATAGCATCTTACTAAAGGGAAAATACATGTGAAAAGACATCTAAAATTAACAATACTTGATATCAAATACCATAGTGAGTGTAAAGTTGAATGGGGTCACCCAGTTATATCCAAATTTGTTCCTCTCTCACAGGGTGAGAAGTATGGATTAGTGTCTTTATATGTTCTATGTTTTCAGCTTGCTATCTGGGATATTGATTGAATGCTCTCTGTAGTCAAGAATTGTTAGGAAGATTAAATGATTGAATATATGCTAATCACATGAACATAAAAAGTTTAGTAAGGATCCCTTTTCTTCTGTGTGAAATTTGCTTCTTAGCTCTTCTGTCCTAATTTTCAGCATCAGACCATTAGAGGTTTTATGTTTTAAAGCTATATTTATTTTAAAGTGTTACACAGATAGACGAAGAAAGAGATTCCATCTGGTAGTATATTCCATAGATGGCTGCAGTGGCTGTGATGGCCAGTGTTGGGCTAGGCTGAAGCCAGGAGAAGGAGTCAGGAGCTTCATTCAGTCAGACTGGTTATTGTCTAGTTTTATCAGGTCTTGATTTTCCTGCAAAATATCTCAAAAATGAATTTCAAGTTCTTAGCCATAAAGATGGTCACTGAATTCTTAGTCTTGTAGAGACCTGTGGGGTAGGCCTGACCTTTGTACCACACTCCTGCTTTTTTGTTTTGTTCATTTTTAAGATTTTATTTATTTATTTGAAAGGTAGAAATAAGAGATAGAGAAAGAGAGAGATTGATTTTCCATCTGCTGGTTCACTTCCCAAATTACCAGGGCTGGGCCATGTGAAAGCTATAAGTCAGATGCTTTTTCTAGGTCTTCCACCTGGGTGCAGGGGCCTAGGGACTTGAGCCATCCTTTACTGCCTTCTCAGGCATGTTAACAGGGAGCTGGATGGAAGTGAAGCAGCCAGGACATACCAACTTACCTACTGTGCAGAAGTGCTGACCCTGTACCACTCCCTGAATTTATTGAGTTCATCTTTTCCCAGGAGTTGACTTATAATCACAACAGAGAAGACTGAGGGAGTACAAGCTGAGAGAGGGATACTGAGGCCTGATAAAGTCACCACAAGGGTGGAAAGGATGTTATTCAGTTTCCGTTTCCTTGGGTAATGAAACCAAGCAAAGTAAAACCACAAATGAGGGCAGAGAACCATGAATTAATTGGGGTGGCACCTTGGCACACTAGGCTCAGCTGCTGCTTGAGGTGGTATAGGTATATAACATCTGCTTATTTTTTAGGAGAGTAAATCCAGCTAAAGTGAACTTTATTATGAGTAAGTTTCCTCTGTGACATAAACGCAAACCAATCTTCATAGATTTGACGCTAGGAACTCAGAATCTAATAACTGGAGTGGTGGCCTTGTATAGCAAATCTTTGTATTTAATGTAAATTAGTCTGAATTATAACTGTACAATAGATTATAACTAATCATACCAATTCCTTCTTCACTGATGCCATCATCCACCTTAACTGCTGGCACTATTTTGATTATCTATTTGTTTAATTGGAAAAAAGTAATGGCTGCTCAGTAACAACAGGGCTTTTGCTCTTCTCCTAAGAATTGAATTGGCCTTAATTATCTCTGATGCTGCCTCTTCAACCAGTTGAAAGCCACTAACCCTATCGAATGACACAAATCATCAGTTGTGTCTTTTCCCCTTGATGAATTTCTCTCTAAAGTAAGTTGTTATGATATCTGTTGACTGCTGTTTTTGTTTATGTTAAGCCTTTTATATACATCTATTTAGTAGGTGTAAGAGCTGAGGTTCTGAGAAGCAACTTGTCCAGTGTCATACAATCTTTAGTGGGGTTGCTATCATTTGAATTTGGGGGCCTTTTAGCTGGAAGCTTGAATTCTCAGTCCTGAAGTTTACTGCCTCTTATTTATCTTTCACCTGGGAGAACAGGAAGAGCACTAACATTGCAAACCCAACATATACACCTTGTTTGCAGGAAGTAATGAGATTTTTCAAAACTGTAATGTATTATTCTTTTATTATTTCTGTCAACTTTCAAGAAATATGGATGGATTTTTCAGAGTACTTAATTTATACTCAATAGTGGTTGAAAGAATTAATTTATTTGCTATGTCCGTGATAACACTAAATTCAAGGTAGTTAAAATTTCAATTGCTGAATTAATCTAAAGAACAGTTTTAGCTTGATGAATTAGTTCAGAATGGTAGATCCCTCAATAAACATTATTTAGCAATTAATGGTGTAAAGTAGCCAGTATCAAGCAGTAGAAAACTTTTGAGTTAGAATGATAGAATATTTAAATTAATATTGACTTCAGTATTATAATGTATTATGCAGTGATAAAAAGTATATAAAATCTGTATTATGAACTTATTCACATTTTGTATTTCATTTGGTGGGTATATAGTAATTGCCTACTGTTGGTAAATGCTAGAAGATTTTTTATTACTTATTACATTATATAAGGAGATAGTATAGAATGAGTTGAATTTCTTTAGACCTCCCTGTTGGATACTCTTGAAATAAGAATTTTGCTTTTGTTGAAAAATGTCAGTTTTAAAAATCATATATATTGAAAATAAACCCCTTAAGAAACAGAATATTTTATACATCTGCATGAGATCACAAGAAAATAAAGGCAGGAAATATTCAAGCTCAGTGTAGACTGACCACTGTGACCACTGCAATAATGAAACAAATTCTAGGATTTGAATATCCTTAAAGATGCAAATTTCAGAAAAATTAGACATTTCTAGCAGGAAGTTAAAACTATCAACTTAATCTAAAAGAAGTCAAGGAAATAGGCTATTTCTATAATTTACAACTAAATCTAAGACATTTTACTTGATCAAATGGTCAAGAGCATGAACAAGATGGCCAAACTTCGGAGTTTATTCTCAATCCTCTCCCTTCTAGTAGTAGTCAAGCTAGTTCCTTAACCATGCCATGCCTCACTTTGTTCATTTGTAAAGTATTTCTACCTGATAATATCTAATCAGTATCAAGACTTAATTCAAAAAGTTTTTTGGAATGATTAGGTTTTTTTTAAAAGATTTATTTATTTTTATTGGAATGTCAGATTTACAGAAAGAAGGAGAGACAGAAAGTTCATCGATCCACTGGTTCACTCCCCAAGTGACTGCAATGCCTGGAGCTGAGCTAATCTGAAGCCAAGAAGTAGGGGCTTCTTCTGGCTCTCCCACATAGGTGCAGGGTCCCAAGGCTTTGGGCTATGCTCGATTGATTTCCCAGGCCACAAGCAGGGAGCTGGATGGGAAGCAGGGCCGCTGGGACACAAACTGGCAACCATAAGGGATTCTGGTACGTGCAAGGTGGGGACTTAAGCCTCTAAATTATCATGTTGGGCCTGAGATGATTAGTGTTTTATTCACATTTAACTCTTAGAATTGTGCTTGGTGTAAAATTATTAACACATGTTAGCTATTCTAATTGCTGAGCTACTTCTATTCCATCTGGGTTGAGTTGCACAAGCAGCATGTGAATGAATCTCAAATGCAGTGTTACTTTCCCTATAACTTCTGATGCCTGATCCATGTACCATGGTATACCATTGCCTCTAATAAGACTGATGGAATTTATGTTCTTTCACTCTCATTCCCCTCAATATTTCAAAGACTCAATTCACGGTAATATTGTATGTACTTCGAAAGAGTACTCCCTTTGCATGCATTGTACACATCCATGATTAGTAAAATGGCTTTAGATGAGAAATAACAGCCATTAAACCTAATCCTGACTTAATTTCAAAAATGTCTAATATTGCAGTCATATTATTAACCCCATGTTCCTAAAAAGGAAATTGAAACTTGAAGAGTTTATATCACTTATTTATTTAAGATAACTAGATTAGTAAGTGCCTGAGCCGTGGTTCATATAATCACTTTCAGCCCAATAAATACTACATTCCCTGTTGTAATTTTACCAGCCCTAACCAGAATTTAGAAAATGCTGAATCACACAGAATTCCTTGTATTTGCACACTTTTTCCATTTCATTGTCTTATCTTATTGTCATTCCAGTTTTCTTGACAGTCTTATCTAATTTGCATTGTTGAACCATAAGTGTACTTTAAGCCTAGAGTTATAACTTAACCACTACAAAACCAATTTTGCACATTTTTAATGTAAATTTCCATAGTGCTATAACCTTTTTTTCTTCTTTTCTGACCATTCAAACTATGTGTTGACCTTTATCAAGTGTGCCAGATTTTTTTTTTTAGCAATGAACTTTCTAATTATGTAACATAATAAATTTCTGAGAGAACTTGATTCAGATTTCCCACCAAAGCAATGGATTGGCACAGAAGACATAAGCATCAACCACATTTTAGCACAGTTTTCATCATTCTCTTGTGGTTTGACTTTTTGATGAGGTCTAAACTCAAACATAAAAGGAAACTCCACCTTTTATGATGACTTGGGAGGGAAAAGAAGCTCCATGGCTTTGCTCTTTGGCTGGTGGGTTTGAACTTTTCCACACGTGCATTTGCTTTAAACTGCTCCTAAGTTAGGTGTGATGTGAATACAACTTATAATTAACATGCTTTCTTTGGATCTCCTTAAGCAAAATCACTCTCTCATGATATGCTACGGATATTTATTTTGAATGAATGTGAATGTGGATTTGGAAACTATATAATGTGGCTAAAGATCATGTCTTTGCCTTTAATTTAGGTCTGCAGAATTGGGCCCAAATGTAAAAGGCCTAAAATATGAGGGAAACTTTGTTTAGCCATGAAATAATCAAGGGAAAGAGGCTTAGGTTATTTGCTCTATTCAAATGTGGTGTTTTCTGTTTTTTTGTTTGTTTATTTTGTTTTGTTTTTAAAGTGGCTTATGGTATCACTGTGCAGCAGCTACCCAGCTGTTTGCTTTCTCTGGCAGTTTTGTAACCTCTCTGCTTTAAATTTTATACCACTTGTGATCATAAAGGATGAAATAGCACTTGTAGGTTTAATTATAGTGGTTAGGATTATTGTTTGCTTGTCTTTAGATTTTTTGTTTAGC
Source organism: Ochotona curzoniae (assembly GCF_017591425.1). NCBI lineage: Eukaryota > Metazoa > Chordata > Mammalia > Lagomorpha > Ochotonidae > Ochotona > Ochotona curzoniae. The sequence continues at coordinate 16,705,324 of NW_024467115.1, forward strand.
TGAACATGTTTAAAATAGCTTTTCCTAGCTGCTCTTAGGAGGATGTGAATATTTTTTAAGGCTGTTGAGAATGAGCTCCCTGTTCAAGAAGAGAAATATTGAATCAATTAATAGGCTAATTAAGACCATGTTCTCAGCTCTCTCATTTGCGCCAATTCCATCATTTCCATCAAGCCTGTGAGACTGCCTTATCTTCTTGTTTAGTGTTGAAGCTAGACACTTGCACACTAAATACAGAGACATTCACTGGTCCAGTTGTTTACAGAGTGAACTTTGTGGTCTTGTAACTCCAGTCAACTCATTCTCTCTAGCCTAATGACAGAGATTCACCAAGAGAAAAATGCTTTACTGCGGATGTATAGACTGGGGCCAGATCCATCAAGCATCTCTACATCAAATGCTTGAAGACACATATAACAGTGCTGCCACATAGAATTCCCATGCTATGGAGGTTAAACCTATTTCAGTAGGTTGATTATGTTATTTTCATGATTAAAAGAATGCAGTTAAGTAATGATTGTAGCTAACACAGCACTTACTACAAGCCCTGAAAGTTTTCTACATGTATGAACTTTTAACATTCTCTTAGTAGAGGCCATCATCATCCTTCTTTTATTGCTAGAGAAACTGAGACAAAAAGTATTAAGAAGTGATTACAAAACCTGCAAGTAGCAAGTTAGGATTTGAATACAAGCACACTGACACTTCATGTCATAGGTTCCCTTGAGTTGTTACAGAGAATAATTAATCAGATTCATAACTTTAGAGTCTGTGTAATGGTAAGTTTCTCCATAATTTCTGTGTTTGATTGACATCCTCTAAATTGGCGCCTTTAAATATAATTCCTGAGGTACACTAGAATGGGGTAGCAAATGTTTTATCTAGAGCACACTAGTTAACGTAAAGAAACTACAGCTGGAGTATCAGAAAATACCTGTCAAATGTAGACCAAATACAAAGCTGAAATGAATGATCTGAGTTTACTACCTTGTGCTACAATAGTTCAAAGTTTTCATGGGTATTTCCCCTTTTTTTAAAAGTTAGAACTTACATACATTCTTATGTAAATTTATACTATATTTTAAAATTATTCAAAAGCTCAGTCACACTTGTATTCTCTCTTGAATTACCCAGATCAAACTGCTGAGCTCTCAAGAGGGGTTCCCCAAATATTTTTCATTGATTGCTTTTGGATGGGCAATGATTCAGTAGATAATTGAGATGGAGAAAAATAAAGTTGAAAAGAATTCAATTGCCATGGTTCACTGTGGCTACCCAGGAAGAGATGGCCATCTTTAAGCAACGGACTCTCCCTTCGGGGATCTGTCCCGTTCTCTCCCTTGACAAACAGGAAAGAGGAACTACTTGAAAGTACATGTTTCTGTTTTCTTCCTGACTAAAATTATCATAAAATATGGGGCATTCATTTCCATGTTATTCTTGGTGGGACCCTAGAATATATGAAGCTACAGCAATAAAAAGAAAGTAAAATTATATTATTTCATTGATGTCTGAGACCTGTTAGTATAATATAATGAGTTGTACAGGTCTTGTGGTTCCAGTAAATATCTAAGAGCAAGGAACTATAGGAAGAATATATATATGCTTTATATAAGCATATACTAAAGACATTCCGGGAGAGAGAGAGAGAGAGGCAGAGAGACAGAAAGAATGTAGTCTGGCTAAAATAGATTGAGTAGAATTGAAAAACGGATGACTTGATGGTGCCAAAATCTGAGATTGTACTTGGAGATTGATACTCAGCCTCTGGGAAAGTGGAATCAATGAGTAAAATGACAAAATCTGTGATCATAAGAGAGGCTATTTGTTCTGAATGTTCCATTCGGAAATTCCAGCTGAATGAATGAATGAATGAATGAGGGTAAGATCTAATGATTCAGAAGTGAATAGAAGCCAAACCCTTTTTAACCTGGTTAAAGAAAATGATGTTTAAAGCACCAGTGAAAATGCTGTTTGATATGTCCTGGTGCATTACTGTAAAGATTAAGAAAGTTGTCAAAGCAAAAGAACCTTTCTGGACAGAGCCATAGAAAAGGGCTACCCTTGGAGTTGAGTGCATCTAGGCAGCAGCTGGGACCAGAGAGACTTTTTCATTCAGTGAGTCAGGGTGATTCAGTGATTTCACAAGGGTACTCAGTAATTTTCTTCACCTAATCATAAATACTCCAGCTCCAGTGACTGGATTATCACAGAGGCCACACAACCCAGCAAAAATGTACAAAGGGATAAATGCAGACAACTGAACTTAGTTTAAAGCAGACAATTCAAGTGCAGGGTGGAATGGGAGAACAAGCTGAGTAATGCCTTGTACAAAAGAAAACAAAAATGAAATATTGCATTAGGAATTTTAAAATGTAGAATCAAGATGGTAGAATAGGGTAAGGACACGTTTAAACAGAAGGGAAAACATTTAATTAGGATGAAGCAGAGAGGACATGTTCAAGGAAATAGGAAAGGACGGAACAACAGCAGAGGGATACCTGGAGACTGACAGACGCAGGAAAGCAGCAGACACAATGGTGTGGTGTTGCAGTGACTGATACTCCAGCAGCATTCAGCTAACAGCCATCTAAACTCCACCAGCAGCCAGAACTCCACCAGCAACCAGGTGGGAAGTGACTTTCACTGGGAGCTTGGGAGGTGAACCAAGACAAAGAACTGTCTGTCCTGCTGGTCTGTTTGATTTGACTAGGAGCAGAGACAGAGCAGCAGATTCCAGACGGGCAGTGCGAGAACAAGGGTGGATTTCACAGCCCAGACAGCCCCCTAGAGCTGAATTGGGCGCCCTTTTGCATAAGGAGGAAAGACAAGGGAAAGGACGGAGCATGTGCTGAGCTGGGAGTGAACTCATTTCTGACTGCCTGAACTGCAGAAACATGGCATTTTACAGGTTCCATCCGGGGCAGGTCTGGGTAGTCCTCAGACCTGATGGCCAGCAGATCAAGAATTCTAGTAGTGGTACATCATGTGCCATTTTTTACACTGTGGCAATAGCTTTAGGACTGCGGGACAACAGTGAACTGCGCATGTGCAGATCTCGCGAGAACTCTCTGAGTTCAGTGAATTGCATTGGTCCCACAGGAAAATAATACCAACTGTGGCATCGTATGGGTCAAAATAGGTCTATCTGTGGCACCCAGACCTAATGTCCAACAGGTTCCAACAAGATCAGCACCACCAAAAACCTAATTATATAGGACACCTGTCATCTCTCTAATCCTGGGACCTGCTCCAACTGGAAGCGGGAGAAAGGTTGTAGAGACAATGGTGCAGGCTCAGCACGGTATCACAGGAGATGGAGAGTGGTGAGCCAGGAGCTGGGGCTGTGGAAACCACAGGGGAAATCTAACATAAGAACCCAGACTTGGAACTCGCTGGAGGTTGTGGCAAAAGTGGCTGCAAGCAAAAAGTTGTGTACCAACTGCAATAAGTAAAATCGCATTGTAGACCTGTGGGTCACACAGCTTAGAAACCTGCCTCAAGGAGAAAACTCTGCTAACCAGAAGTAGAATGACCAAGAGCAAAAGAAGAGACAGAGGCACAATTAATATTACTGAAAACTCCCCTGCAAAGAAGCAAAACCCTATGCCAATCTCAGAGTTAACTGAGGAAGACATCAAGAAAATGGGGCATACAGAATTCATAAAACTCATCTTAAAGCTTCTGATAAAAAATGAGAAACACATACAAGAGTTCAAAGAATTTAAGGAAGTAATGTTTCAAATCAAGGCTGATATATCAGAAATTAAGAACACAGTAGAGCAAATTAAAAGTACAGTGGAGAGTCTCCAAAATAGAATGAAGCAAGCAGAAGAAAGAATCTCAGAATTGGAAGATATTTCCTGTCATCAGGGGGAAGCAAACAAAATGTTGCAAGCAGAGCAGGATCAGGCCAAAAAAAGTATTCAAGAATTAAAACACACTATGAAAAGGCCAAATACAAGACTTATAGGAGTCCCAGAAGGTGCAGAAAGAGTAGCTGGGTTTACAAATGTGCTTAATGAAATCTTACGGGAAAATTTCCCTCATCTAGCGAATGAACTGGGAAATAACATCCAGGAGGGGCACAGAATTCCCAACAGGCTTGATCAAAAGCGATCTTCACCAAGACACATGGTCATCAAACTCTCTTCAATTGAACATAAGGAAAAGATCCTTATATGTGCACATGAAAAAAAATCAATTGACATATAAAGGAATGCCAATGAAACTCGCGGGAGACCTCTCACAGGAAACTCTACAGGCAAGAAGAGAATGGAGTGACATATTCCAGATTCTAAAAGAAAAAAGTTGTTGGCCTAGGATAACATATCCAGCAAAGCTTTCATTTGTCTTTGAAAATGAAATAAAATTCTTCCATAGTAAAGTTAAAAGAATTTGCCTCTTCCAAACCTGCCCTACAAATGATACTGAAAGATGTTCTCTTGACAGAGAAGAGGAATAGCACCTACCAAAACCACAGGCAAATGGGAAGAACGTCCCAGTAAAATGACAACAGAAGACTAAACCAATGAACAACCCATTGCTAAAATGACAGGACCAAAGTAACACCTATACATACTAAACTCTGAATGTAAATGGCTTAAGATCAATCAAACATCATCGATTAGTAGACTGGATTAAAAAAATGAAACCCATCTATTTATTGTCTTGAAGAAACACACTTCACCAACAAAAATCAGTGGAAACTATATTGCATTTATTTTGTTGTTTTTTGTTGGTTTCATCTCTTCAAAACACTTTATTATGATTAAATTCTTAAATGACTCATAGATCATAGAGTAGCATCATTTTCTTCAAGAATGTTCTTGATTTTCATCTTTTCAGCTACACGTTAGTCATTTAATAGCATGTTATTTAACTTCATGGTGTTGTTAATTTCTTTTTTCTCCCGGATGTTGATTTTGCTTTGTGGCTTTTCATTTAAGGGGATGTATAGTAGCTGTGTAATGGAGACTGTCATATCTAGTAACATGTTATTTAACTTCATTGCAGTGTAAATTCAATTTTTCTTTTTATTGTTGATTTTGTATTATGACTTTTCATTTAAGGGGATGTACAGTAGCTGTAAAATGGAGACTAACATCCAGATGTGAGGATGCAGTGTAGCATGCATTTCTGTTTCCAGACAAAGATGGACTTACAATGAAACTGTGTGCTATATCTTGACAATAGGATGCTGGACTCTCTGCCATTGTCCATGCCTGCAATGATGGACATATGACTGTATATATGACTGTATATATGAAGTACTATATGTTAATAATTATGTAGAGGGACTAGGTGTGGGGAGTGATTTGAGGAGGGGATAAGGGAAATGCCAGGAGCCTATGGAAGTGTATCATAAAATGATAATAATAAAATGTTACAAAAATGAATTTTAAAATGTAATCCTGAGTCTACCATAAATTAACTATGTGTTCAAAATCATTTTGATTCTTAGCTTCTTAATTTTATAATTCTATAGATTTAAGGTTTAGTACCAATTTAAATTAGTACCAACTTAATTATATAGCAGGGCCATGACATGTGATACCATAAATCAAATCTATTGAGAGAAACACAGAGTGGATCTTTTCAGTGGTTTCATCAGGCATTTCATTTGGCAATCAAATTATGGCTCTGTGTGAATATCACATTATAGCTGACATGTTTTTGAAAGATATTGAAAAATTAATAGTACCTCTGAAGGAAGGTGCATGACATGGTTATTATTTTGGAAACAATATTACAGAAGAAATGCTCAGATGAACTGCAGCCTGTTGATCTTGACCAAAGAAGAGTCTCACACCTTTCTGCCAGTGTCTTTTCTCAAAAGGATCTTCTCTAGTGGGAAGGGTACAGGAAGATTTTCCTAAAGCTACATGAAACTAAACAATACAGCAAAACAGAACTTTCTAGAGATTGGAGTTTTCGTCATAATAAACTGCATTCTTTTGTGGTGAAACTGTTCATTACTAAAGGTCTTGTGTAGGGTAAAGTTCAAGAGTCATCTCTGAATGCAAAGCTGGATTTGATGGCCTTGAGGGTCTCAGACACTCAAAGTTGCCTACAGTCTCTGATTTTCTAAACATTAATTTAATTTTGAAGTTGTGATAAAAGCCAATTTATGCTGTAATGTCAGATATGGTTAGTTGTTTTGACAAAATAGCTGGCTAATTTTTGATTAATTGGAAATAAAAGAATGTAGTTGTCAAGTTTCAGATAATTTCTTTCATCCAGCTCTGGATAAAGAAGGATGAAGACTGCCCTCCTGGCCCTTGACTTCCCCCCTGCCCCCATCACTGACTTCCCCCCTGCCCCCATCACAAGCATTTTGTTAAGTATATTTCTTCTACTTCTGATTCTGTCCTCACACCTGCCTCTTGGAGACTCTGAATCAAGGCAGTAATACATACAATAAACATTAGCATCTCTATCTTACTTATTCTTGTGTGACTCAAAATGAATTTCTCTTGTTAGATCAGTGTCTTTCTGGTTGTAGGAGGGACATAAAATTAAATTTTGAAGACAGTGTTCTTTCCTAGTGGAATTATGGAAATGTTCTTACTGCTTGATAGCTAGAAAATAATTCACTATATTGGCCAAAACATAATGATTTAGAACTGAAGAATTTTATGAAGTGAATGTCTATGAATACATGCTCAGATATTCATGTTAGTGCATAATATTATCACCTACTCCTTTTTATAAATAGAACTCTTCATACTCAGGAGACAATGCAAAATTTAGAGGAAACACAAATATAGATTGCAGGCATCTCAGTGATCCTTAGTCATTACACATCAGCTTAAACAAACTCTCCTGTATCACCTACTCTTCAGGGTTCTAGTTTAAATAAACTGGTAAAACAGTTATGGTGTGTGCAGTCACTATTTACTTGTAGCCAGTGCTCAGAGGAGGAAAGGCAAGGGGAAATGTAGAAAAACATCTGGTCGGGCAAAATTCATGTCCCTGTCGGTTTGATGTCAGCTCCTTATCTGTCTCCACTTCCAACTTTCCCAGACAGTGCATCCCTGATTAACTAATACCAAGCATTTCCTGCAAGGTAGCAGGAATGACAGGAAACACCATGTGCTTCCTAGTTTAGGAGGTGGCACATAACTGTGGTGCAGCCAATAAAAACAACACCTAAAGCAGAAAGGATTTGGTGACCTTGTCAACACACTTTTACTTTTCAGCAGAATGACACTAGTCACCTGTCAAATTTCAGCCTGGACTCTCTAGTGGCAAATCATTGACACATTTCATAGATGGACACGAGTAAATAGAGACGAACCAGTAACCACAGTTACTATAGAATTGTTACCTTTAGGGTGCCAATTTAATGAAGTAGACAGGACAGATATCAACTTATTCCAAAAAGAAAAACAAGGACCCAGGTTAGCAGCCTTGTGAGCACAGGGTGCTGTCAGTAATAGTAAGAAAATATTCTTTACCATGGATGTAGTTGAGGCTACTCAGTTGTTGCTTTAGAAAAGGGTTGAAAAGAAAAAGTGTACTGTTAATGGTTTGTAAAAAATATTTATTTATTTCCATTGTATTATTTCAAAGGCAGAGAAACAAAGGCCAACAGAGTGGTTCCATCACTTTCCAAATGCCTTCCACAGCTAGGCTGAGTCAGGCAGAAGTTAGGATCTGGGTCTTCCATCTGGATTGCAGTGACCTAAGCGTTGGGTTGTCATCTGCTGCTGCTTTTTTTTTTTTTTTAAGATTTATTTATTTATTGGAAAGTCAGATATACAGAGAGGAGGAGAGAAAGAGAGGAAGACCCTCTGTCCGATGATCCACTCCCCAAGTGAGCGCAACAGCCAATGCTATGCTGATCCGAAGCCAGGAGCCAGGAACTTCTTCCGGGTCTCCCACATGGGTGCAGGGTCCCAAGGCCTTGGGCCGTCCTCAACTGCCCTCCCAGGCCACAAGCAGGGAGCTGGATGGGAAGTGGAGCTGCCGGGATTAGAACCGGTGCCCATATGGGATCCCGGGGCGTACAAGGTGAGGACTTTAGCTGCTAGGCCACGCCACCGGGCCCAATCATCTGCTGCTTCTAAAGGTATTCATTAGCAGGAAGCTTGATCCGAAGTAGAGGATCTGGGAATTGAACCAGTGGTGCCAGTATGGTATCTGGACATTGCTAACAGTGACGTAACTGATGCACCTAGCAGCCTCTTATAAAATTATGTTTTGGATGGAAAGAAGAGTAGAGTCATTCTCACTGAAGGGAACTAATGTAGGTCACAACTCTGTCAGCGAAAGTGATTTGTGAGTGTGGGCCATGAGCTTGAGTAAACCTTTGAGGCTCTTTAAGCATCATTGAAAGAGAAGTCACATTTTAAGAAGTGGAGTCATAGTTTTAAGAAGTACATGGGAAAATACATTTAAATTTAAATTCATTTTTAATGTCTTGAGTTAAGCTGTTATCTGCTAAAAGGTTTATGACTGAGGAGCAAAGAAAATTCAGTAGTTTTATATGATTAAAAACTTAACAAATAATCAAAAAATTATTAGGTTTACCCATTTGTTCAATGAAGAGTCAAACAATATACCCTATAAAAATGAACTGAGATGATGTGATAGTGGACTGTTAATGAGTGGCAGAAGTGATGGCCGGCAATTTCGATTGAGACCTAGCTTTAAAGTCCAAATTTACTTGAAAATTCCAACGCATTCAGAGTACATCCAACTTAAAATTGCCAGAAACTATGCGACAACTTTCAGATTTAAATTTTGATTAATTTTAATTTTAGGATTTGTGGATTTTTTCTAGTGTTTTAATTTCCTAGCATCTGGAAAAAAAATTTTGGAAAATATTTATTTAGTAATACAAGTTAATCCTTCAATGTGGATTCTCCCTCCCCTTGTTTGGCTGATATTCATTTACCCTCCACAAAGTTGGCATTTTTAGAATGCTAACTACCTGATTCTGGATGCAGCACTGAATTTTCCTTGATGGATGCTTTCACAAACTGTGGAGAATCCATTTGATGAGTATCAGGTCTGGTGCTGGTAGAGTAGTTGATTTGCAATCAGGTGCTGTTTGTTGAATATTTGAAGTTGGTTTGTGGTGATGTGCTATTCTATGATGCATTTCCCAGGTGGAGTGAAATACATGCCTGTGTTCTCAGTTGCATCCCTGAATTCCTATAATTTCACTCAGAAAATTCAGAATGAAGGATTTTCAAGTGTCCGCCATGTGCTACTTGCTTCTGAAATTAGATTGAACCCTGTGCCATTGTTTATATTCTATCCTTTCTTACTCAAAAAGTCAGAAAAAACACATGGCCTTTGCTGTTAAAAAGCAAATTCCTCTTTTTAAAAAAAGACTATATAATAGAATGCTTTATATTATAAACAATGAATGATATTAAAAGTTTTATTTATACTTAGAAATTTTATGCTTGTGAAAATCTAGAATTGTAAAGGTCCCAAATATGTCTATATAATGAAGCTGTTTCTCTGACACACAGTCTCCTTTGTAGAACTTTGTTGTCTTTATTTTACATCTGGAGTAACAAATTATTTCCTAATCTCTGTGCTATAACTCAGGGAATTATTTTTCTACCTGTTGGGATTTTTAAAGCTCATTTAGTATTGAAATTAAAGTGAGAAGTTGAACAGTAGCCTGATTTTGTTCCTGCCTGAAATTACTAATCCTTAACTTCTCTCATCCTTAACTACTCACTTTTTCAAAAGTACAATTAATTTTTCTTACCAGAAACCCTTAAATCTCAAAGCAATCACAATATATGCTGACAGGACTCAGGAAATTGGAAACCTGCTAGATGGAGGCGGGAGGGTCCAGGTTGGGGCCAGCTTATGGTTTATGTGCTTAAACACAGGGCATTTTCTTTCCTTTTGCTGTCTTTGATTTACTGCCTGCTAAGAGCAGTGGTGTATAGAATCTGTTCTTATTCAAAGCTCAATTATGATTAGGATTTCTGGCAAATAGGTTCACTACTACAGAGGTCCACAAAGGGCTTTGGGTTGTTGACCCTACTGAACAGCAATCAAAGAGATCACTGTTCTTGGTCCTGTTTGGGACAAGTAGAAACAAGCAAGGTAGCAGGAGGTGGTACGGTTTAAAAAAAAAAAAGGAAAGAAAGAAAGAAAAGAAAAATCCATGAAAAGTTGTCAAATGCTGTTATTTTCAATCTGAAGTTTTATAAAATTTACTTATTTTGAATGTCAAACTGACACACACAAAGAGAAAGAGAGAGAGGTCTTCATTCTCCAGATGGTCTTAGTGACTAGTCCTGAATCAGGCCAAAGCCAGGAGCCAGCAGTATCACTTAGGTCTCCCAAAAGCATGCAAGGACCCAAACACTTGGGCCATTTTGCAGATCAGAGTGGATCAGCTGGGACATAACTTGCAGTTGGGATGCTGGCATCACAGCCTGTGGCCTTACTCACAGTGCTGGCCCTGGAAAGTTTTGTTTTAAGTAATGGACAGAGCACAAAATTGAAAGTTAAAAAGTCAAAATCTCAATCAAGCCAACCAATGCACCTTACTCTTCATGATCCTACCCATCTCTGTAACCATTCTCTCTTCTTCCTATTGCAACAGAGGAGAAAACCTTGCTGTTCATGGGGCCAACCCTCGCATCAATTTACTAATTCCGTTGTTTCCTTTTTCTATTTTTGATTCTCCTGCTCTTCTATTTGCTTCTTGCTCTCCTGCATTTCTCCCAGTTGACATTAACACACATGTTAAGTCTCTTCATTGTAAAATTCTCTCTTCCCATTTTCTCTCCCAGTTACCAGCTTAATTCTTGCTGTCTTTATCTCTTCATAAGTAATAGCACAGAAAGGAAAACAGTCCTGTTGACTCAGTGGTTCCAATTTCTTATCATTTTAACTCATCAATTATCTTTCCTCCAAAAATGATATGGGGGAATTAGTCAGGAAGCTGGTAGCAATAGGCGAGCTGTAAGATGCTCCCAGTTGCTGGCTCTCACTCTGTTATAGCTCCATCCCTTATCTCAGTTCAGTACATCCATTTTCCCAAGATACATCTGTGTTTCTATCGGATCAGGAACGAAGAGACACCATTGTCACTATGCAGGAGTTAAGCTCTATGTGATGGTGCCATGAAACTCCCAGAAAGTTTTCACACATACTAAACTTCACCCAAACTGCTGTTAGTGTACCACCCTCATCAAAGGGACTGTGCGTTGGGAACAACCAGGTTTTTCACTTGGCTTCTGGACCTAGCTATGGGTCTTTCCCTGGCCTCTACTCTCAATTGTTCATTGTATTGATGCCTCTGCTTTTAATTCTTATCTTTGTAGGGCTAAGAACTTGAAATAAAATTGAGATATTTGTGCTCATGAAACAAGAGCTAAGCACATGAACATTCTGTGTCATTTGCCCTATCATCAAGTGTGAACAAAACTGATCATTCCACCCTACAGAATTCCAGCATGTGTCCTACTCGATGCTCTTGGTGTATACTCCCTCTCCAGCTGCTCCTTCTCACCCTTCTTTTGCCAGTCCTTCCTCCTTTTCCTTATCTATAAACATTGGGCTTCTTCTTCCATTTTTTAAACTTTGGTTCTCTTTTCTTCTCCCCAAGCCAACCTTTCTCATACTTCTTGGGTCTTGGGTAATCCCCACATAAAAGTGCTACTGCTTTCAGCAAATTAGCATGATAAGTAAAATTTGTAGACAAGTAAACCAAAAATAATGTCAATAATCTTGTGCGGAAAAGATGACCTTTTTCTGTGGCTGTTTCTTTTGGCTAATGTTATTGACCTAATTTATTTTTCCTTCTTACTAAAAAGTCTACTTGAATATGAGTTGGCAGTAAGGGCAGAGAAAACTTTAGCATTGCCTTTTTTTAAACAAATGAAAGTTCCACTCAATATTTTTAACCGTATTTAAATAGACTTATATTCTTATTACAGATGTCTACTTGAAAAGATGCTAATAATGTTTGGTATGTGGTATGCGGTGTATGGCAAGAATATATTTCTCCATTTAAAACTAAAAACTGACTTTTATGTAAGCTTTATTGAAAAAAGAAAAGTGGGCTCGGCACAGTAGCCTAGTTGCTAAAGTCCTCACTTTGCATGTGCTGGGATCCCATATGGGTACTAGTTCTAATCCTGGCGGCCCCACTTTTCTTCTAGCTCCCTGCTTGCAGCCTGGGAAAGCAATCCAGGATGGCCCAAAGTCTTGTGTTCCTAAACTCATGCGGGAGACCAGGATGAAGGAGCTCCAGGCTCCTGGCTTTGGATCAGCTTAGCACAGGTTGTTGCAGCCTCTTGGGGAGTAAATCAGCAGATGGAAGATCTTCCTTTCTGTCTCTCGTCCTCTTTGTATATGTACCTTTCAATAAAAATAAATAAATCTTTAAAAAGTAATTAATCTTCGCTTATCTTTTAAAAATTGTTTCAATAGTTTTTTAAAATCTCAAAATTAATGTAATCAGCTTCTGCTAGGTAACTACCTTAAACCAAAATGACATTTATTTTTATAATGATAGATTTGACAGATTTAATTTAAGTGTTTATTAATTTATTCTAACCAATATTTACAACACGATGACTTTCAATGAATATTTTATGGTAAACTTTTAAAATAATAAGCCAAAGCAATCAAAATATAAGTATGGCTTGGCATATACATAAATATCAGTTTCTTTTGTATAAGACTGCAAAGTATTTCCATTACTATGATTGGGTTCACAGGTCTTTACAGAATCATTATGGAGATGTATTGATTTCTTGCTCTTCTTTAAAGGTCTTAATAGAGACAATAGAGTTAATTAAAGCAAAGGGATGAAATGAAATGTGAATATTAAATGCACAACTTAAACTTGTTTTTGCTGTAAAATTATTCAAGTATAAGTTAAACATACAAGCATGAATATTTCATTTTCAATTATACTATACTATAGTCTTTTTGTTTAACATTTACTTATTTATTTCAAAGTTAGAATTACAGGAGAGAGGAGAGATAGAGACAAGAAAGTAGAGGGAGGGAGAAACAGAGAGAAAGAGACAGCAAGATCGCCTCTCTGATGGTTCATTCCCCAGATGATTGCAACAACTGGGGCTGGACTAAGACAAAATCAGTAGTCAGGAGTCATTTTGGGTCTCTCATGTAGATGCAGGGGCTTAAGCACGGGGCCATCTTTTGCTGCTTTCTCAGCTGAATCACAAATGGAGCAGCCAGGACTCTAACCAGTGCCAATGTCTATATAGACATCTCAGGCAGTGACCTAAACTACTGTGTTATGATATTAGCCAATATCATAACAACCATTGTTGTTAATGTTTGTTGAACAAGAAAACACTTGCTCTTTGGATATCATTATATTTACTGAGATAAGGCAGTCCTCAAGACAGATATCGTATCTTTTCCCTGACTTGTGGTAACTGATATACAGAGCACACAATAAGTTGTATGTATAAGCAAGATTGGTATTTTGAGTTTTGATTATTATTTACAACTCTTGTTTATACTCTTGAGGAAATAGTGCCTTTTCTACTTATGATGTACTGGATTCTTTATGCAATGGATAATTAAGCTTGTGATTATAAAGTAAATTTAAAGTTTGTCATTGTGAAAATTAAAAATAGGAGGAGGGAGAGTGAGTGTGGGACAGTAAGGTAGGGAAGATCATGAAGTTCTTCAAATGTATGTAGGAAATCCATGAGATTTGTCTCCTTTAAATAAAAAAGGGAAAAGAGCAAGAAATTGTAGTATAGATCACCTACAAAATTGGCTGAAAAGTAGCTATTGACCCCCAAAGTTCAGTTCACTCATCTGACCAGAACTGATTTGGAGTGTTAAAAGAAAGGAGATGCTTTTGTAAAGTACAGAGCAAGGAGCCAGACAGGTGTCACTTAATTCCTGGGTTCCCTAAGGGATTAGAGGAAAAAGTTCTTACACATGGTATTTGGGCAGAGAGGTATGTGCTGAGCTTTCTGTCCAAGCTGTTGGCCTGCATTGCTTTTGACCTTCTTTTGGTTATCAGTGATACCGCATCCATTAGTGAATTCTGAAGCTGCCAGCATGCGCTTAAGGCAGTCTGGGGCTTCCTTGAAAATGGGACTTAAGTTTTTGCTTTGGACCTGAAGTTCCTGGAGAATTGAGTACTCAGAACATCAAGAGTATGGGGGAAATAAAGGACCTTCTGAGTGCGGTGATTTGGGACCTTGTACCCATTTACTCAATTCAGTTAGCCAATTTAGCTAAGAGGGTGATTTGTCCAAATCATAACAGCAGAACAAGGAAACTAAGCTGAGGAAGGGAGGCTGGGAGTATCTAGCATCCACATCCAGCTAGTGGTGTAGGGGCAGGTCTCAGTTGAAAACCACAGCGAGGCGTTTCCTGCTTCCGCGTGAGGGGCTGCAGGTTTTGCTTTCACAGTAATCTGGAGCTCATCTAGGACCGAGCTCTGATTACCATCTTGAATGAATAAACTGACTCCAGTACCAAGTTTTTTTTTTTTTCTCTTCTTTCAGTCAAGTGCTTATAAAGAGCAGATTGAAAGAAAGGATTTCTCATTGAGGTATATACTTGGACTGAAGGGGAAAATACTCACAGTGATGTGCAGTTCTCTGGATGGCTTCCCATATACATATGCTCATGGGGTCTCACATGCTTTTCTAGCCCAAACAGCAATTGAAACATTGGAAACTTTTCTCTGTGATTTGTTTTCCCTAAAGACTCAGCTTATTTTAAATTTAAGAATCTTATCACTTGAAGTAAAAGAAATAAAATGTTTCCTGCATCTCACAAAGATTTATTCAACTGGAGAATGTGATGAAAAGTGTCACCTGTCTTGCTGTATCTCAAAGCATCTTGCAAAATATGACATTAATTTCAGGAAAGTACTCCTTTTTTCTTCCGTCTATGGAGAACACTCCATTTCTGAAGGCATTGTGTGTGATAAAGGCTAGGCAGGAAGCTAGCTGAATACATTGAGCTAAGTCATAACCCCCTAGAAAGTTCTATCCTGTTTGTTAAATCAAAATGTTCTCTTCCAAGATGCATCTGCTTCATTTGGGACAAAATGCTATGTGAAACTTGTGTAGGGCCATCTAATTCCCTAGTGTTCTCATGTCAGGAATAGCAAAAACTCCCTACTTCATAGAAGAGACCAGCAGCTGGAAGGGGTCCAGTCTTTCTCAATAAACCAAAGAGCTGGAAGGGCTGTCAAATGTTCTGTCTTTCCTCCCCCATTCATTCTCATTTTGAGTGAATTTTCTTTCCCATTGTCCCATCATGATGGATATTTCTCTGTGTGAAATGTGTATTTCTATGTGTATATGTTAACCTTATTACTACTTTTTTAAAAAGATTTATTTTTTGTTGAAAAGGCAGATTTAAAGAGAGGAGTGACAGAGAAATATCTTCCGTCTGCTGGTTCACTCCCCCAAAATGGCCTCAACAGTGAGAGCTAGGCCTATCTGAAACCAGATCCAGGAGCCATGAGCTTCTTCTGGGTCTCAAACAAGGGTGCAGGATCTCAAGGCTTTGAATTGTCTTGCACTGCTTTACCAGGCATAAGCACAAAGCTGAATCAGAAATACAGCAGTCAGGACATGAACCAGTGCCTATATGGAATGCCAGTGCTTGCAGGTGGAGAATTAGGTGGTTGAGCTACCACATTGGCCCCAATATAATCACTTCTTAAATAAACTTTATCACCATGGGCACCTTATTTGTGTCAGTGCTTGGAATGCTTATCTTTTTTTAAAATTTTTCTTCTTTTTATTATTATGATTTATGACACAGTTCCATAGGCCTTGTGATTTCCCTTATTCCCTCCTCAACCCTCTCCCCCCTCATTGAGTTCCCCTATATCATGACTATTGCATAGTTCTTCACACACAGGCATAAGTACATCATTGTGGCCATGGACAATAGCAGAGAGTCCAGCATCCTATTCTCAAGATTTAGTAAGCTCTTTCATTGGGAGTCCATCTTTGTCTGGAAGTAGAGATGAATACTGCATTGTATACTCACATCTGGATATGACAGTCTCCATTCCACAGTTACTATACATCACTTTAAATGAAAGGCCATAAAACAAAATCAACAACAGGAAAAAAAAAAGAAATTAACAACACCATGAAGTTAAATAATATGCTATTGAATGACTGATGTATTGCTGAAGAAATGAAAAAGAAAATCAAGAACCTTCTTGAAGAAAGTTATGCTACTGTATGATCTATGAGTCACTTAAGAATCTCATCAGAAAAAAAGGTTTTTTTGAAGAGATGAAACTAACAACAAAAAAATCCATGAGATACAGTTTCCACAGATCTTTGTTGGTGAAATGTGTCTCCTGTAGGAACAAATAGATGGGTTTTGTTTTTTAATCCAGTCTACTATTCTATGTTTGATTGGTGAGTTTAAGCCATTTACATTCAGGGTCAATACAAATAGGTGGTAATTTGGTCCTGTCATTTTAGCAGTGGGTTGTTCATTGGTTTAGTCTTCTGTTGTCATTTTACTGGGATGTTCTTCCCATTTGCCTGTGGTTTTGGTAGGTGCTATTCCTCTTCTCTGTCAAGAGAACATCTTTCAGTATCATTTGCAGGGCAGGTTTGGAAGAGGCAAATTCTTTTAACTTTTCTTTACTGTGGAAGAATTTTATTTCATTTTCAAAGACAAAGGACAGTTTTGCTGGGTATGTTAAACTGGGTTGACAATTTTTTTCTTTTAGAATCTGGAATATGTCACTCCATTCTCTTCTTGCCTGTAGATTTCCTGTGAGAGGTCTCCCGCGAGTTTCATTGGCATTCCTTTATGTGTCTTTTGATTTTTTTCACATGCTCATTTAAGAATCTTTTCCTTATGTTCAATTGAAGAGAGTTTGATGACCATGTGTCTTGGTGAAGATCGCTTTTGATCAAGCCTGTTGGGAGTTCTGTGCCCCTCCTGGATGTTATTTCCCAATTCATTCTCTAGATGAGGGAAATTTTCCCGTAAGATTTCATTGAACACATTTGTAAACCCAGCTACTCTTTCTGCACCTTCTGGGACTCCTATAAGTCTTGTATTTGGCCTTTTCATAGTGTGTTTTAATTCTTGAGTACTTTTTTTGGCCTGATCCTGCTCTGCTTGCAACATTTTGTTTGTTTCCCCCTAGTGACAGGAAATATCTTCTAATTTTGAGATTCTTTCTTCTGCCTCCTTCATTCTATTTTGGAGAGTCCCAACTGTACTTTTAACTTGTTCCACTGTATTCTTCATTTCTGATATATCAGCTTTCATTTGATTCATTTCCAGTGTGGCATATTCCTTGAATGCCTGCTTTACGTGCTTCTCCTTGTTGATAAGAAGCTTTATAACAAGTATTTTGAATTTTGTATCCCCCATTTTCTCAGTGTCTTCCTCAGTTAACTCTGAGCTTGGGCAGGGGGTTTTGTTCCTTTGCAGGGAAGTGTTCAGTAGTATTTATTGTGCCTCTGTCTCTTCTTTTGCTCTTGGTCATTGTACTTCTGGTTATCAGATTCTCCTCTTTGTGCAGGTTTCTCAGCTGTGTCACCCACATGTCTACAATTCCAGTTTACTTATTGCAGTTGGTACACGGCTGTTTGTTTGCAGTCAGTTGTGCCACTCCCTACAGCAAGTTTCAGTTCTGGGTTTTTATATTAGATTTCCACCATGGTCTCCGTAGCCCCAGCTCCTGGCTCACTACTCTCCATCTCCTGTGATACCGTGGTGAGGCTGCACTGCTTTCTGAAGAACTTTTCTCCCACTTCCACTAGGAGCAGGTCCCATGATAAGGGCGACACCAGGTGTCCTATATAGCTAGGTTGTTGGTTGTGATCTTGCCGGGACCTCTTGGCCATTATATCTGAGGGCCACCCAGACCTGCTTTGACACATATGATGCAACGGTAGGTATTATTTTCCTGTGGGCCCAGTGCAATGCGCTGAGCTCAGTGAGTTCTCCCCGAGCTCAGCGCATGCATAGCTCACTGTTGTTCCCTGCAGTCTTAAAGTTTTTCCACACTGTTAGAAGTGGTGCCTGATGTGCCACTACTAGAATTCTTGATCTCTTGGCTATCAGGTCTGAAGGCTACCCAAAACTATCTTGGGTGAAACCTGTAGGGTGGCATGTTGTTGCAGTTCACTGAGCCAGAAATGAGTTCATTCCTAGCCCAGTACATGCGCAGTACTGTCCATAGACCTTGCCTCCTTAAAAAAAAAGATGCCCCATATGGCTCTAGTAGGCTGACTGGGCTGTGAAATCCACCCTGTTCCCACACTGCCCTTCTGGGACCTGCTGCTCTGTCTGTGCTCCTGGTCAAATCAAACAAACCAGCAGGATCAGCAGTTCTTTGTCTGGGTTCACCTCTGGAGCTTCTGGTACATGTCCCTTCCCAGCTTGTTGCTGGTGGAGTACCACTGCAATTCATATTGCCACTCACTGAATGCCACTGGGGGTAATAGGCAGTGCACCACCACACTATTGTTTTTGCTGCTTTCCTGTTTCTGTCAGTCTCCATTACTCTCTGCTATTATTCTGTCCTCTCCTATTTCCTGGAATATGCCCTCTCTGCTTCACAGTGGCTAATATTTCTCCTTCTGTTTAAACATTTAAATGTGTCCTTACTTGATGCCAATGCAGTTCTTGCAGACTGTCTCTTTCTAGATATCAAGATGAACCTGAACTAAATGAAAGGCAGTATATTGCAGTAGGAAAAAAATGCTCTTAAATTTCAATGTGAATTATAGATGTTCCAAATGCTATAATATGATATTTATTTGGTGAAATTTGTTTATTCACCAAACTGAACAGAGAAACTTTTGTTTTCCTGCTTATTATGCAAATACATTCAGCACCACATGGCTTGCCATAAATATGTCAACACATCATGTTGGATGGGAAGTGGGGAACTTCTTCAATTTGTTGCCTAAAACCTCACCCTATCATTTTTCTTGTAATTATTTTACCTACTATCATTATTAAGTTCTCATCAACCATGCAACTTCTCTTTTTCTGGGCAACAAACTATGCTTTGAATAACTTGTAAGTAACATGTCTTCTAAATCTTTTCATTGAGTATGACTTTTTGTTAACAAAAATTGTTGTTCTGTTTGAGTTTCAAATTACTTTTTAAAAATTAGCATCTTAACTTGCCAAATGGCTATGATTTGTGGTTAGATGCCTTTTTCATTTTTGCTAGTTTTGCTAGTTGTCACAAGCTGTGCACAATGGAATAGAACAATGGAGCTGTAAATTTAGTGGTAAGTATCTTTTGGTATAGAGGTGAACTTCCTTTGGTGGTTTAGTGCACTAGTACTACGAATTAACTCAAATGTTGTAATTCCTTGTTTTCAAATTCATCCAGCTTGCTTATGGGCTACACTCGAATGCATGGGATATAGGCTGATGGAGAAAGACTCCACTGACTGGCACACCTAGGAGAGCTGGAGTGATTTTATCTAGGCACAAATGCACAGCATTTTGATTTGCACTTGGCCTGGTGCTCTGCTCACATACTGTTGTTTCTGTTGTACATGAGCTCAAAATGGCAGTGTTGCTCACTGCTGCTACACCAGGGAAGCCACTTGTGGGTCATACTGGGCTGCTCATTTGCAGTTAGGGTATGGACATCCCATGTTCCTGATTGGTTTGGAGTTGGAAACAATGATTTGCAGTCTGAGACGGCTACCTCTTGGGTCAAGATTCACTTGATTTTATGAGTTCTGTCTCTCTCCTGTTTCAGTCAGACATACTTGTGAAGCATAAACACAATAAAAACATAAAATCAAAATGCACAATACCCAAGAGAATCCCAAGAAATGTCAAACTTCACAATCATATTTTTAACTTACCTGATATATGTTTTGTGTCATGGATCTAATTTACCTTGTCATGCATAAATGTCAGCGTTAGAATGAAGATACTCCTCTGATTTGCTACAGTATCACTAAACATTGTTTCTTTAAGGGCCCAGCGCGCAGTAGCAGTAGCGTAGTGGCTAAAGTCCTTGCCTTGCATTCGCTGGGATCCTTTATGGTTGCCGGTTCTAATCGCAGCAGACCGCTTCCCATCCAGCTCCCTGCTTGTGGCCTGGGAAAGCAGTTGAGGACTTGACAAGGACCCTGCCTTGGGGTCCTTGGGCCCCTACACCCATGTGGGAGACCCAGAAGAGCTCCTAGTTTCTGGCTTCGGATTGGCTCAGCTCCGGCCGTTTCAGCCGCTTAGGGAGTGAATCATCAGATGAAAGGTCTTCCTCTCTGTCTCTCCTGCTCTCTGTATATCCGCCTTTCCAATAATAGCTAAATAAATCTTTTTTAAAAAAAGATTTTCTTTAAGTCTGTTGGTTATGTGTAAAGGGAGACGTTGACATCATTCACCCGTTTCGCTCTCCTTTGTGCACACAGCACTCAACAGGTGTCAGCAGCCTCTCCCCCCTGCTGTCACTTCTGAGAAGAGATTCATCCTGGCGAGTACTGTCCTACCCACTGAGTATGAGACTGAAAACTAACAAAATAACCAAGGACAGTGCTCAGTCACGGGCCATTACACAGCATGTGGGGTCCAAAATCTGATGTTTTGTCTTTTTCCAATCATTCTTTCATATCGAAGTCCTAATGGTAGTTTAAAAGCCAGTAGAATTCTGCAGAATTTTTGCTGAGAAATCTTGCTGAGACAATTTCACCTAAAAGGATGGCCTCACTTCATCCTTTCACATTTGTTTCTTAGTTCTGGACACAGGAAATTGTTTCCTTGCTGTCTCCAGTAGAGCATTTCATAGGAACCTCAAACTGAGTGTGCCAAAATGGAAATTATTGATTGTGCCTGCACTTTCTCCCCACCATTCAAAAAATAAAGTTGTGAGCCAATACTGTCTGTTGCCTGTCTCAGTAAGTGGCACCCAATATACACTAACTGCATATATCAGAACTTTTGCAGTATTCTTTACCTATTTTTGCTAGCTTCCTCTATATTTAATGTCTCCTATGCCTTATTATTTTTTTTTCCTGAATATGGCTGAGTTAAATATTTTCTTTTCTCTGTCTTCATCACTTTTTGTCAAACTTTTTTCCCGTTGTAGGGAATTAAATTTCCAGAAGAGTCTCTTCAGTGATCTTTGTGATTTATTATGAAACCAGTCTAATCCGTTCTCCATTTGCTGCCAAATGGATGATTTCATTTCATGGTTTTTGGAAGGGAAAGAGTGAAGGAAGGAGGGAGGGAGGGAGAGGAGAGGTGAAAGAGGTGAGGGAAGAAGAGCTATTCAGTATATGTTTCATGGATTGTTAAGAACAGTCATCAAAGTTTGGGAAATATTTGGTGAATATGACACTTTTAATTTCCATGAGAGGTCAAGATATAAAAGAAGCCCCTCACCCAAATTAGAAATAATCCTAGTGGCAGAATTAGTTGTAACACAACTAATTGAAAATTTCGATGAAAAGATTCAGACCAAGAGTTCTGAGTCAATCAAAGATACTAGGCAGACTGTTATCTGCAATCTGCTCTGATCAGAACCAGAGATTAAGTACCAAATTATTCTGGGGCTGTGGTATAAAGCAAGGTAGTACCCAGCAAGATTCTTCATCAGAAATGAAGTGGGGGGCCCGGCGCGGTGGCGCAAGTGGTTAAAGGTCCTCGCCTTGCACGCCCGGGATCCCATATGGGCGCCGGTTCTAATCCCGGCAGCCCCGCTTCCCTTCCAGCTCCCTGCCTGTGGCCTGGGAAAGCAGTCGAGGACGGCCCAAAGCTTTGGGACCCTGCACCCGCGTGGGAGACCCAGAAGAGGCTTCTGGCTTCGGATTGGCATAGTATCGGCCGTTGTGCTCACTTGGGGAGTGAATCATCGGACGGAAGACCTTCCTCTCTGTCTCTCCTCTCTGTATATCCGCCTTTCCAATGAAAAAATAATAAAAATAAATCTTAAAAAAAAAAAAAGAAAAAAAAGAAATGAAGTGGAACTATGGTTCTGAGTGGCCGAATTCCCAGTAAGAAGTTGGGGACTGTGCCCCAAGCTAAGCATAAACACATGATTGTGCTGGTGCTAATGGTGAGGAGGGTTGTAGACTTGAGATGATAGGGAAAAAAAATCAGGGGAGAGGTCACCAAAGAACTGGGTGATTTAGGAAGGTTGGTCTATGAACAAAGGGAATGTACCAGATGCCTTCTTTCATTCAATGCCCAGGAAATGTTCTACAGGGCTCAAGTGCCCTTGAAAGGCACCAGCATTCCAGGCTAGCTAAACTCAGGGCCAAATGTTACTGTGCTGTTCTGTTTCATTTGAGAAGGTACCTTTGTTTAAATGAACACTTCTCAAGAGCTCAATCTTTTTGCCTCCCTTGAGCTTTTAGTATTGCTACCTACTAAAACAAGCCTTTTCTTTCTTTTCCTCCCAATATCTCTGCATGGTATCCCAAACATTTTTTGCTGATTTTTTTTCTCTTACATGCAGCTTGCTGATTTTTAATAATTAGATTACTAACACATTTGCTAATTCCCCTGCACATAAAATAGTAATAATGTCAGGTGTGGCATTTCTGAAGCTAAGAATATTATGGTTTTCACACAGAATACTAAAATGACAATCACACAAATGAAAATCCTGTTATTTAGAATGCAAGTATGATATTCTTGAGCACATTGAACAAATACTCATCAAGTATTTTGGCTGTGTTTTATGTGCATGTGCCTTATCTAATATGTGTAGAGTTAGTTAGCCATCTAGGTACCTATTTTGTAATTTTTGGTTGATGAGAGAGAGAGCGCTCATTAAGCCTTTAATCACCACTTCTTGTCAGCTCCCTAAAGGATGTATTGCAGGTATGGAGTGTGGTTTCACTACTGCAGTGATGCTGTGATAGGACCAATTTTTATAAAGGAGACTATCTGGAAACTTAATGGCTTGGTATGATATTTTCTGGCTCTATGACAGAATTTATTTTTGCTGTACTGTTTTTGTTACTGACTTCTGAGCTATTGTTTTGCATTTCTTTTCTTTCTTTCTTTCTTTCTTTCTTTCTTTCTTTCTTTCTTTCTTTCTTTCTTTCTTTCTTTCTTTCTTTCTTTTTTTTTTTTTGTAAAGTATTTATTTGGGGCCAGTGCAGTGAGTCAACTAGCTAATCTTTTACCTGCAAACTCTGGGCTCTCATAGGAGCACGAGTTTATGTCGCAACTGCTTCATTCCCATTGAGCTCTTTGCTTATAGCTTGGGAAAACAGTGGAGGATGGCCCAAAGCCATGGGATCCTACACCTGCATGGGAAATCTGGAAGAAGCTCCTGGCTCATACTTCAGATTAACTCAGCTCTGGTGGTTGTGGCTGTTTAGGAAGTGAACCAGTAGATGGAAGGCTTTTCCTCTATGCTGCTCTCTACATCTGCCTTTTACATAAAAATTAAATCTTTTTTAGAAAAGTACTTATTCATACAAGAGACAAAGAGGGATATACCTTGCTGCTTCCCAGGCTTTGCATTAGCAGGTAGCTGGAACCAGAAGTGGATCCAGGACTTGAGTGTAGGAACTTGGTATTGGCTAGAGACATCTCAACTGACACTTTAACTGCTAGCCCAAACCCTTCCTTTCTGTGTTGTGTATTTCCCGGATGTGAACATGGACTCATTGATACATGTTAGGAGATAATTACTTTAAAAGAGTTGCTGGGCTTTTTATGGGCAGCATAGATAATGCCCATCTATAAAGTGTTAGAAGTGAATTCTTTTTTTCTTTTCCTTATTCATCCAAAAATTCTGTGATTATACTTCATTGATTATTAATTACAACTGGGTTGATTTTTCAGTGCTTTGAGAGTATAAGGCAGTCATGCTTCCCTCACTCCCCTGATTTCCACTCTACCCCAATACACCTACCTCTCTTCCTTCTCTTCAGCATTTTTTACACAGTTATAATTTTAATCCACTCAGGCCTAATTTGCCACTAATCATAGTATTAAACAACTAAAAAGTAAAAACCACAAGACCACATTTTCACTGGAGTATAAACAGAAATTAAAAATGACAATCTAGGTCTGGTACTGTGGTATAGGGGCCTAAGCTTCTGTCTGTGGTGCTGGCATCCCATATGGCACTTGATCATGTCCCAGCTGCTCTGCTTTCTATTGAGATCTTGCTTATGGCCTCCAAAAACAATAGAGGATGGTTCAAATCCTTGGATTCCTGCATCCACTGGAGAGATCTGGAGCATGGCTCTGGCTCCGGGCTTTGGATTGGCCCAACTCTGGCTTTTGCAGCAATTTGGAGGACTGAACCAGTGGATAGAAGACCTTTCTTTCTGTCTCTCTTTCTTTCTGTAACTCTTTCAAATCAAAATAAAATGATCTTTAAAAAATGATAATATGACCCCAAAGTGACGATTTCATTCCTATCCTTTTGTGTGTTCTATACTAAGTGCCCCATAGCAGAAAAACGTGATATTTGTTTTCTTTAAGACTGGCGTTTTTGCAAAGCAAAATGTTTTCCTGTTACATCCATTTTGTTGCAAATAAGATTTCATTCTTATGATTCAATAGTATTCTATAATGTGTATATGCAACATTTTGTTTATCCAGCCATCAGTTGATGGACATCTGGGATGATTATAAATTGGGTTGCAATAAACATGGGTGTACAAACAACTCTCTGGTATGCTGAATTCATTGTGTTTGCATAAATATCTAGCAGTGTTACTGGATCATATGATAGAACTAGTTAATCTGCAGACTGTCTTCCATAATTGTTGTACTCATTTACATTCCCTGCAACAGTGGAAAGGATAACTTTTACCTCCCATCCTCATCAGAATGTATTGCTGTTTGATTTTTGGATGATAGCCAAAACTGGGGGGAGGTGACACCTCATTGTGATTTTCATTTCCCTGAGGAATAGTGATCCTGAACTTTTTCTCATGTGTCTATTGGCCACTTGTATTTCATCCTCTGACAATGGCTTGTTCATATAATTTTCCCATTTTTTTAAACTGGATTGTTCGTTTTGTTGTGATTGTGTTTATTGAGCTCTTTATATATCCTGGATATTAATCCTCTACAAATTGCATAATTTGGAAATATTTTCTCCCATTCTGTTGGCTGCTTGCATTCAGATACACTTTTTTAGTAATAAACTATAGAAACGATCCCTGCAAGTATAATCTTACCTTATATGACCCTGTGACTATGTAGGAGCTATTCCATAGAGTTTTAAAGTTTACTAAACTTATGCAATATGGAGACTCTTTCCAGTGAAACCACACTTCACTAGCATTACCTAAAACTTACTCGCAATGCAGACCCTTAGGCACCACTCCGGATCAATTGAGCCAAAATATGGATTTTTAACATGAAGCCAGGTGATTCGTTTGCATAGATTTTTTGGACACGACATCCCCCCCAAGTCACACAGAATCTGCTGTGTAATGGCACAAACCTACACACAACCACACTCTCCCTGGTTATGTCTTCACTATGTTTTGGGTTTTTTTTCTGACTAGTCCATGAGGATACAGTTGTATATTGGATCAATAATGCCAAGACAAGCACCCTGTCAATACTGACCTCTCTTAAGTCTGGATCTTGGAATATTGATGCCATTTCCTAGAAATTCACATCGCACTGGCTGTAAACTGGTCTCTTGAGAGCCAAGAATAAACTGAAGATATGTTTTGTTGGCCATTTCATTATTCCTGCACAAGGATTAAAAAAGACAGCATTATCAGGTAAGTGTGATGCAATTCTTATTTCTTTACATACAGGCTTTATCATACAGATGTATCATTGATGATACCTATAGGCATTTCAGTTTGAAATCCTTTAGCCTGATAATGTTAACATAAATCTAGTGAAATAGTAGTTTGAGAATTATGGACAGACATTCTTTGAAACAAGAAAGGTACTTGTAATTTATTGGGTTCAATATACTAAGTTAAAAAAATTATGTATTTTTGGAGGGTATTTCAGAGGTTTATAATGTCAGCATACAGATTTTCAGTTTTTCAGTTGCCACTGTGATATATCCTTGAGGGCTTGTTTGGAGCTTCTAGCAGGGGAGCACAGCTACTCGTACACCCTTGACCAAAGACCGGTCCTCCTCTAGCGGGGATGGTCGCCTCGACTGAGCGTGCAGCTTCGGCAGGGACACACATGGAGCGGTGAGGGAGGAAGGGGACACCCGCCTAGCCAGCCAAATCAGCCGAATCAACCCTGGCGATCAATGGGGTGACAGATGTCGCAGCCAGATCGCCCTCACATCCAACTGTGATAGATCCTAAACTTATTTGATTGTGGAATGCCTTGTCACAGAGGGTATAAAAGGATTAGAGTTATTTTTTTTAATATTTATTTATTTATTTTCTGAAAATCAGAGAGAGAGAGAGACAGAGAGAGAGAGATACCTTTTGCTGGCTCACTCCCCAAATGTCTGTAAAAGGCAGGATTAGTCCAGGAGCCAGGAAAATCTTCTGGATTACTCACGTGGGTGGTAGGAGCCCAAGTTTTTTGGCCATTCTCTGCTGCTGTTTCCCAGGCATATTAGCAGAGAGCTGCATTAGAAGTAAAGCAACTGGGATAGTAACTGGCAAACATACAAAGTGTCAACATTAAAGTTATTATGTCTCACACCAGCCTTGGGATTAGAGTTCTAGAGAACATACTATACTCTAAAATAGGGGGTGACAAACTACGGCTTGCAAACCCAAATGAACGCACATCCTGTTTTGGCACTGCCCATTAGATTAGACTAGTTTCCACATAGATAAGTAGCTTGGAACAAAATAAGAATATTTAATGACACATTAGAATAATTTGGAATTTAAATTTTAGCATCCAGTCAAGATTTATTGAAACACAGCCACACTCATTAGTTTATATATTGCCTGTGGCTGCTGTGACTTTCTAATGGTGGAACTGAACAATTCAGGGCACCATCTCATGGCCTGTAAAGCTGAAATGTCTGTTTTAAAATTTATTAATTACTTGTTTATTTTATTTTACTATTATTTTAAAATTTTGTACATAATGGGTAAATATTGCACTTCACATGACACAGATTTAGATTCATAAGAGTTCCTTCCAGCCTCCTCCTCCACTTCTCTCCCTTTCTCTTCCTTTTGTTTTTTCCTAATCCATTACAGCAGCATATTTATTTGTTTCACACTAACAAGCTTAATTTTCTGATTCATAAAAGTATCATGATATTCTAAGTAGAGGAAAAAGAAAAAGTTAAATAACAAAAATAAAATAGGAATGGAAATTCTACACAGGAGTTTAGATGCATGATGTTGACAGAGATTATGTTTTATGTGCTCTATGTATTAGTTGTCACAGATCAGAGAACATATGATATCTGTCTTTTTGGGACAGGTTTATTTCACTAAGCATAATGGTTTCCAGATGGGTCTATTTTGTTGCCTAAGAATATTTCCTCTTTTTATGGCTGGGAAGGATTCTGTAATGTACATGTGCCACATTTCCTTTGTCCATTCATTAGTTGGTAGTAATCTGGTCATATGGTACATCCATTTTCAGATATCTGAAGATTCTTCACACTCGCACAGTAATTGCACTTGTTTACCCTCCTACCCATAGTGGATTAGTATATCGTTTGACCACATTCTCGTCAGCACTTATTGTTTTCTGATTTCTGGGTGGTAATTTCACTTTTTGGTATATCTCTTTAGAATTTAGTTTAACAGGAGACAGCCAGATTCTCATCTATTTCTGCATTCAATCTGTTATGATATTGAACTTCATTAGGCCTTTGGCCTAATTTGACCTCCTATGAATGAATGAGAGTAAACAAGATCCCATAATTGTTAGGAAAGTATATTTGATTTTAAGTCCCTGTGAAAGATATTGGAAATCCACAGGGTTCCCTAAATTACACTTTCTAAAATTTTTACTCTTTTGTAACTGAGAATAAATATTAACCTTAAAGATCACAAATAGTCATGAACACCTACTCACATTGTATACAGTGGCAAAAATGATTGAAGTCCCCTACTTAGGAATGCAGTATTTCGAATGATTGCCTTTAAGCCTATAGATAAACCGATTACCTGCGGAATCCAATGACTTGCACCAGTCGAATTCCAGAATCCACATGTTTGGAGTATTCATTCATGTATATAGAGTCCAGCCTAGATACTGGAACACAGTTCTCTTCTAGCTGACAAACAACTGTGTTGGAATCCACTGCTCTTGCACCACTGTTCCCTAAGTGAGCAAGTTTGGGATTTCGCAGTAGAAGCTATTCCTTATGTACCCCAACCAGGGGTGGGAAGAAACAACTTGCTAAAAATAGGGATGTGGGTGAGCAATAAAATGACTTTTGTTTTTATAAAAGACAAGCACTATTCACCGTCATGCTTCTGTGTTGTGAATGCAGCCCTGACTTTCTGGTTTGCTGTTCTCAATATCCTGCTGTATTAGTTAGATCCTATCAATTCAAATTAGCTTGCTTCAGGAGAAGATGGTGTGTTGGCCCATAAAGAGCCTGGGTAGAAGAGGCAGGACATCAGACACGTGATGTTCCTTCAGAACTGTGTCTCTCTCCATCTCTCAGCTCTGCTCTCTCTGGATTGGTATCATTCTCACTTAAATTAGTCCTTTCCATATGCTGAGAAAGACAGCCAATTAGCATGTGTAGTTTTCTGTAGGAAAAAAACCTGTTCTTTCATCAATGCTTCTATCAGCCCCAGTTTAAAGGATGTTAACTGCCCGGTCAGGGCCACATGACCATCCCTTGGTGGGAAAAGGGAGTGCTTGACCTGAAATCCTTTCCTAAACAATATGGGAAGTCAATGAAGATAATCAGAGGAGACAATAAGAAAGAAAAATTGTTCTGTGCTTGCTTGTTAGAGAACAGGGAGGGGTCCCAAGTGTTTGGTGATGTTTAAATCTCAATTGAATTCACTAAGATAACTTAGTATTTGGGAAGAAACCGAGAAATGGATTTCAAACTATAGATAAAATGCAGAGTTTTGGAAATCTCACTCCATTCCCAACCTAGCATTCCTCAATTCCCAACTAGATATGGGAAAACATGTCTATCTCTAGCATAAGTAGCATAATGCTTTCTGAAACTGCTGCTTCTTTCCATTTTCTCAACAGGAAGTCTATAAGACCTTTTCATCAAGAGGAAAATTAAGACCAAACGAAGTCAAATGTTTTGTCCCAGATTTTAATAGTGCACAATAGAACTGCATTCTTTTCACTCCAAATTAACTTTCGTTACCCCAGTAAGTCCTTTCTATTAAACATGTTGTTAGGCAAAGAAGTTTAAGCTCATTGTCCAAATATTTGATGACAGGCGCTGGATAGCAGGGATACACAGGGAGCCACACAGACAAGCACTTAACCCCATGGAATTAACGTCCCGGTGGGGGAGAAAGAAAATAAACAAGTAAATCATTTGTAGATGGTGTCACATGGTCACCAGGAATAGTGTGCTTTTTAATAATGTTGGTTAAGGTTAGCATCTTGGAGGTTTTGCTGCCGCAGGGATCTTAATGAGACCAGGAAGCAAAATAAAGGGCAATTGCAAAGAGGGCGGAGTGTGTCACAGACAGGAAAGCAGGAAGAACAAAGGCACTCAAGTGTGACCGTTCTAGGCATGTTGACAGGGCATAGAAGAGGCCAGGGGCCTGGAGCTGTTTTGGTGGTTGGGGGAACAGTGGCAGATTAGATCAGAAAGGTAACCAAAGTCAATTTATTGTGAAAGATCAGAGTCTGCAAATATTTTCCTGTATAATCGTGTTTAATAATAATAATAAAAAACTTTCATAATATCACAGGGCTTACCTTGAGATGAAAAGAGACAAACTTTTGTCATCTTGACCATCCATAGTGCTACATTCAAGTTTGCAGTTTCAATCATATAATTGTTCATTTCTTCACTCAACATTTATCAAGTAGCCACAATACCCAAGGTATTGAACCCAATATTAGAGCTCTGGAAAAGAAAATGATACAGTTTTCTGTCATCTGGGACCAGATGTGAATATGTCATATCCAATGGTTGGAGGACCAAGTTGACAAAGGCATCTTATGTGCTTGTCCACACATTTTTCCTGCAAAAGGTGGTTTCCAGAGGAGCATAAGCAGGAGGCCTGCCATTTACAAACATGTTGCTACAAATTTTTAAATTAAATATTTTACTGGAAATGGAATTAGTGTGGTAATGGATCCATCTTACTACTGTTTCAGAAGGGTTTAGAAGCTTTTAATTTCCATGTCACATCCATTCAAAATGCATGATGTCATGTGCTCTAGGGAGCAATCCATTGCACAACTTGAATTGGAACCGGCAAAACATGACTCAAAAGGGAAGCGAAGGTGACAAGGCACAGAATAACACGCAGCAGCACACAGATACCTGCTGTGACCCTTCTTGGGGTTAAGCTGTCCAGGAGCAGAGAGCTGAACAGAAAAAAATCTGAGAACCAAACCTCATTCTGTTTTCCACAGTGTAAATCACAGGGAAGTCAAGTTAAAGTGTTATGCAGAAAACATTTTTCATGTTGGTTTCCTCTGCCCTGAAATGAGGAAAACAGAGAGCAAAGGAAGGCCAGGCAGTGGACCTCCACAATGAGCTGTGGAATTCGAGAGAGGATGCAGGTCTGCAGAGAGGCCTCTGACTCCACAGCCCAGCTGCTGCCAACCAGCTGGCACCCACCCTGCCCAGGGCGCTTTCATGTGTGCACGAGAGGAAAGGCGTGCCAAAGCTCTTTCCAGAAACTGCTCCCCTGCCCTTCCCTCTCCTTCAAACTTGTTTACATCTGAACTTGCCTATTTCACATGGGTCAGAAAGCTGGTTATAGGCTCTGACTCCAGAATGCTATATCACAATTTTCAAGGGCAAGAAATGCTTATGTTAAGCTGCCAAGTCGAATCCTTGCCAAAATGGTTCAAGATAATGCAAAAGTTTGCACATTGTAGTAAAATGGATGAGATGTGGAGGACAAGGATACTGGGGGGAGGCAGCAGATGGAATCACTGGACATCACTTATTGTTTCAGGGACATTTCTTTTACACAATCTTATTAAAGTATCTGAGAGTTTAAGCATTTGTATAGTGATAGTCTATGAATGCCTGTACAGTTCCAACTATAATTAAGTCAGATGTTGTTTAAGCTAAGATACTTTATAAAATGTTAAGTATAGTACAGGTTGGTAAATAGCTGCCTAACCAAAAAAATATGAATCTATAAAAATAACTGAATATCAGACTACAGAAGTAAATTCAGGAAGAATAAACCATTTTAATGTAGTTGCTACAACAACCTCATTCTCGGAGAGGAGATTTTCTATTAAATTAAGATTTTTCCACACATCCTAATATGATGTCATTGTAGCTAACACAATGTGAGAGGATTTTTTGAATGAGTAATTATTAACTTATTTCAATTTCTAAATTGACTTATCCCATTTCTTTGATTTATGGAAGCTTTGGTTCATATGCTTTTTTTTTGTTGCTGTTATGCTCTTTGAATATTTAAACTTTTTTCCATCACAAGGAATTTTGTTTCAGAAACATTCTTATTTTGCTGCTGAAAGAAAGTTTCTCCAGGTGAGAATTCCTTTGCAGTCCCTGGTCAGAAAATTAAAAAGAGAGAAAGAACCAATTCCCCATTCCTCAGAAATAAGGAAAAAACAATTTTGTATGTTTTTGCAAGTCATGTTTTATATGCAGTCTTTAAAAAATATATTTTGATGATAAATTTTGATGAAATTCACTTATACTAATAAGCTTTTTCTTTCATTAAGTCATTGTACTTATTGAAAAAACAGAAAAATTCAAGTTAAAGTAGATAAACTGTTCTGCATTACAAAGTCCAAAACATTTTTATGAAAGTTAACAAGTAAGAATGGCAATTGATTGCACTTTGCCTACACATCTGCAGCAAATTATGGTCAGATAGATAAAATTAGACTTTAATTTGATTCCTCTTTTCCTTCAGGGTATTTTCTCTCCTGTAATTATGCTCATCACAAAAAATAAATGAACTCTGTATCTCAGTGTACATATAGTTATCCTGTTGTATCTACAAAAAGCAAATTTTTGATTTTTAAAAGCAGAGTTGAAAAATAAAGCAAAGCAAACCTTCACGTTATTTTAAAAAGTGCAGTTAGTTAGTAATGGATGAAAATGGAAAATAGCATGCTAAGTAAAATAAACCAGGCACAGAAAGACAAATACCACATGTTTTCACTTAATTGTGGAAGCTGACAAAGTTGATATCCTAGAAGAGAGTAGGAGAGTGGTCACGAGAGTCCAGGAAGGACAAGGGAAGAGAGGTAGATTTGGGTTGAATTATGCATTTAAGTACAGTTTGGTAGGAGAAATTAATTCTAAGGATCTGTAGCACAATAAATGATACATTTCAAAAAGAATTAGAAGAGTCTGAAAGTTTAAATGCTTGAGATGTTAATTTCTCTGATTTGATCATTATGTAAAATATATAGGTAGAAAATTATTGCATCACACTCCAAAAATATTTGCAAATATTTTGTGCCAGTTAAAAATTTTAAATACACCATAGCAAGGTCAATATTTAGTCTATCTTTTGGCTGGATGTTGGTTTTGAGGCATTCCTGTGATTGGAAATGAGTGGTGAGAATAGGATAGATCTAAAGAGAAGAAGGGAGAAAAGAAGATGGGGGAAAAACCAAAACATTAGTAATATGTCATGGAACACAGTACAGAACAGTGTGCGGTTTGGTGCAAGATGGTTTGGTTGCCTTTGCATGTTGAAGTCAGTAATGTTATCCAGAGGAAATAAATGTATGAAGTGACCCACAAATTAAATATAATCCCAACAATTTCCTAACTTTCTTTACAGGATAGAAAAATTTTTTGTTGAAATTTATATGGAACCACAAATGACTATGAATGACTCTATCAATCTTGAGCAAGAACAAAATTGGAGGCAACACCCTTCCTTATTTCAAAATTTATTACAAAGCTGCAGTAATTGAAGCAGTATTGTACAGGCATAAATAAGATTATATAGACCAAAGGAACAAAACAAAGAGCCCAAAAATATATCCACACAAATACTATCAACTGATCTTTAACAAATATGCCAAGAACAGACAATGGGGAAAGGAAATTCTCTTAATCAAGAATGAAATGAAACTCTTGCTTTAAACCACATGAAGAAGTCAACTTTAAGTGAATTACAGACTTAAAGGTAATACTTGAAACTCTGTAGTTTCTGAAAGCAAATAAAAGCTTTCTGACATTGAACTTGGCAATGATTTCATGGCTATGACACCAAAAGCATAAGGACAAGCAAAGTTACACACCTTGGGAGTACATCAAATTTAAAAGGTTCAAGGGGCCAGCGCTGTAGCATAGCACAAAAAGCAGCCATCTGCAGGTCCAGCACTACATATGAGTACCCATACAAGACCTGCTCTACCTCTGATTCAGCTCCCAGCAAATGCACCTGGGAAAACAGTAGAGGATGGCCCTAGTCCTTAGGCCTTTGTACTCACGTTAGAGGCTAAGAAACTGCTGGCTCTTGGGTTCAGACAGCCTAATGCTGGTTGTTGCAGCTATTTGGGGAGTGAACCAATGGATGGAAGATCTTGTTCTTCTCCCCCCTTCCCCTCTCTCTCGTTTGGTCTTTCAAACAAATAAATAGATCTTTACAAAAATTCTGACTGGCAAAGAAAATAATCATGGGTGAAACAAAAATCCACAAAATGGGAAATAATGTGCAAATAATGTATCTGATAAGCACTTAATTGACAAAACATATAAGGAACTCCTATAACTCGAAACCATTAATAGCAACTAAACTTAAAAATTCTAAAATGGGCAAGGAGTTAAGCCCTGGTTGTTGGCTTCCATTCCAGCTGCCTGATAAAGTGTTTGGGAAGATAGCCCAAGTACTTAAACCTTTGACATTTGCTTCAGAGATACAGATGGAGTTCTGAACCCTTGGCTTTGACCTGGTGCAACCCTAGCCATTGTGGCCATTTGGAAGTGAACTAATTGATGAAGGATCTCTTTCTCTTTTTTGTCTCTTCCTTTTTTATTTGTCACTCTGCCTTTCAAATAAATTAAGACTTTTTTTTTTATTGTTGCTTACATTGTATTATGTAGTACAGTTTTATAGGCGCTGGGGATTCCCCCCACCCCTCCCATACCCCTCCCCCCATGGTGGATTCCTCCACCTTGTTGCATAAGCATAGTTCAAGTTCAGTTGAGATAAATTAAGACTTTTAAAAATACGGACAAAGAACAGGGCTCGGTGGAGTGGCCTAGTGGCTAAAGTCCTCGCCTTGAACACGCCGAGATCCCATATGGACACTGGTTCTATCCCGGCGGCCCCACTTCCCATCCAGCTCCATGCTTGTGGCCTGGGAAAGCAGTTGAGGATGGCCCAGAGCATTGGGACCTTGCATTCGCATGGGAGACCCAGAAGAGGTTCCGGGTACCCGGCTTCGGATCGGCACAGCATCGGCTGTTGTGGTCACTTGGGGAATGAATCATCGGATGGAAGATCTTCCTCTCTGTCTCTCCTCCTCTCTGTATACCTGACTTTGTAATAAGAATAAATAAATAAATCTTTTTTAAAAATATGGACAAAGGACAGAAAAAGATATCTCACTCAAGAAGATAACAAATGGCAAACAGATCAGGAAAAAAAGTTGTATAACATTACTGATCATAAGGGAAGTACAAGCAAAAACCAATATGAAGTTTCACCTAATGCCTGTCAGATTTGATTCTATAAGAAAAGAAAAAGAAAAAAGAAATAAATAAATGAAAAAAAAAAGAACAACAAAAACCAACTAACCAATCAAACAACAGCAAAAGCATAAGTTTGAGTGAGAATGGGGAGAAATTGAAACACTGGACACTTTGGATAGTGACAATAAATGGTATAGTTATTACCAAAATTAGTATAAGGTATTATCAAAATTGGGGGACAACAGTTGACTTCCTGGCCAAGAGATTGGTTAAGACCCAGTGTCCTACACTGAAGTGACTATGTTCATTTCTTGTTGTAGTTCCAAATTCCAGTTTTCTGCCAGTGTAGACCCTGGGAGGATTGATTGAGGGTGGATTGAGTATTGTGGTCCTTGCCATGCAAATGGGAGACATGGACTGGGCTCTTGACTCCTGGCTCTGGTCCCAGCCCAGTCCTGGCTACTGGAGCTTTAGAGGAAGTAAACCAGTGAACGGAAGAGATTGTGTGTGTGTGTGTGTGTGTGTGTGTGTGTGTGTGTGTGTGTGTGTGAGTGTGTGTGTGTGTGTGTGTCTTTGTCTTCGTCTTCATCTCTTTCTCCCTCCATCTCTCTCCTGTTTCTGAAAGAAAAAATAAAATAGAATCATCATATGATCCAGCAATTCTCCTTCTGGATATATCTTAAAAGAATTTAAATCGAAATCAAGAGATACTAAAAATCCCTCTTGTGATACCATGCACAAACTAGCTGTTGTGGAGAAACAATATTTAAATAGGTGATAAATACATAAAAGGGAATATTATTAAGCCTTAAGAAAGGATACTTCTACAGTATATTACAGAATAAAGTTAGGGGATGTTATGCTAAATGAAACAAAGCATTCACAAAAGAAAAAATACTGCATGATTCCACTTACATACAGTGTCTAAAATAGGCAAATACACAGAATTAAGGAGTAAGTGCTGGTTGCCAGAAGCCAGGGGATGGGCAATGGGTGTGATTAATAGATATAGTTTCAGTCAAGCAAGATGAATAAGCTCTAGATATCTGTGGTATGACATGGCATTTATAGTCAAGAGTGCTGTGTTCTACAATTTCAAGTCAGGTTCTTAGTGAAGTAAACAAACGAAATATGAAGAGAAGTGAGATGAGAGGATGTGAATAAGAGTCCTTCTGTTGATTTGTTATCAGACAGCGGAGACTCTCACGTGCAGGCCCAGGACCCTGAAGGGCCAGGGTGGGTTTCAGGCTCCCTGAGGAGATGAAGACAGTTGCACTTGGGGGGAGAACAGGATGCTTGCAGGTGACTGCCCTCTATAGACCACAGAAAAGACTTTAGAGAGAATATTCTATGACATGAGGATATGGGGTGAAAAGAATGCAACAAAACATGTTCATTTGTAAAAGAGCGCATCTGAAGTTGTATAGAGGACCAAAACAAGATTGTCCTGAAAAGGAGTGGATAACTTAGCAAGCATGTTGATGTAAGCTAGGCTGTAATGTGATAACAGTACATGAAAACCTTAGCGTCTTTGCACACGATAAGTATACTTCTTTTAAAATGTTTGCCTGTATCTTTTCTACTATTATTTTGTTTATATATATAAGGTGAATAGATTTCCTGTATTTCATGCAGATGTAGGAGCACAGTGATGCTTCCCACCCTCTCCTCCTGCTTGCCTGCTCTTCAGATGAGCCCTACACAGGTCAGCAGCGCAGAGCGGGGATGTGCACCATGAGGCCACTCCTGAGGCCAGGCCTCACCCTCTTTGGCCTTGCCATCTGGGTACAAGGACTTCCTAGTCAACACTTGAGGGAACAGACAATAACAAGGTACATTGTGCACTTAGTCTTGTGTGCTTTGTGATGGACGAGGCACACGCCATTTCTGTCTGCATTTGCACCTGGTGGTTTTTGCCTAACCCCGGAAGGCTGGAAAATGGGGGCAAGAAGAGCAAATAAAATGCTTGCAAAGCACCATTGTTTCCAAATTTTTGTTGAAAGCCACAGGAGGCAAAGATAGACAGTTAGTTAGCAGTGTTTTAAGGTGGGTCTTGGCACTGAAGCAGTGTGCGGAATGCTGAGAGGAGTGGAACAGGGTGATTCATGGGAACCCACTGGTGTCTCAGGAAAAGTGGTAGGGAAGTAGGAGTGAGGTAGGGAGTAATGTGGTTCATTTTTGCCAGTACTGATGTCTGGCCACACCTGTTTGTTATATCCAGTAGGAATCACAAGAGTGGAGTTCAAAATAGTGTCTTGGAGCACTCCCAATATTAGCACATCATCAGACATTATAGGATGATTCTCCCAAAGGACAGATGTGGAATGAGATTAGGTGAGATCTAAAGTACAAATGCTTTATGCAGTCAGATCAAAATCCTCACACCCACACTGAATTGGGAAATACAGGGTCAGAATGTCTGCTTGCACTAGACTCTATGTAACTGGTTTTTGATATATGGTCACAGAGGCTAGGGTCACACTGAGAGATTTATTGAGCATGGTATTTATTGGACATCTAAAGAAAGAAAACAAGGATTTTTATGAATTCTTGCAGAGATTTACTTTAGATGGGGAAGAGAGGCTTGACACTACAGGTTGTTAGAGATCTGAAGAGTTTATTAAAATAAGAGGCATGGGAATGCTGATTCTACAGCTTAGCTGTGTCTCTAGTCCAGCTGTGTTTCTGACAGGCCTCAGGAGCTGCTCTACCTCCACCAAGTCTGCAGTTACTTGTTCTATATTGCACAGTTTCATAGGAGAAACATTGCACAAAAGAGCTGACCAATGCAGACAAAAAAATCATTTTTCTTTTCCATCTCTGAGCTGAGGCTATCGTCATTTTTTTGCTTGGATGATTGTAGTATTTTCCCCATTGGTCCTCCTACCTCTGGTCTTGCCCTTTGTAACCCAGTCTTTACATGCCTCCCAAAGTGATCATTCTCAAACACAAATCTAATTCTGGTATTGGCTTCCCATCACCATGCTTATAAAGTTAAACTTTCAAGAATGGCAGTTAGAAAGCACTCCATGATCTGGCATTTGTTTTCTTCAGCCTAACTTTCAGAATGTCCTGTTTCTCTGTGTGCCTCTGTCATTACACGTGTCACACACTTGCAAGTGCTGAGGATCTAGAATGTCTTTGACTCAGCCAGTGCTGGTTCTCAGCTACAACTTGGATTCATCTTGTTACTTTGACTGGTTCAATGAGCAATCCCGATGTAGGACTCTCAGAGCGACACATGCGTACCTTTCTGACAGCAGATATCCCACATTCCTGTTCTTGGGCACTTGAAGGGGTTATGGCAAAGTGAAATTAAAATGTGTGCTTATTTCAATACAAAGGCGTTTTGGAATCATTGCATACAGAGAGTTTTCAAAAGTTCACAGTAAATTCCTAATTATGAAAGAACTATGCGTGGGTTGACATCACCCTCAACTTTATCATTAAGATCATCAGTGAATGTCACTCTTTCTGGGACTTATTAAAATCATAGATTTTTTTAAAGATTTATTTTTATTATTATTATTATTTTTTTATTGGAAAGGCGGATATACAGAGAGGAGAGACAGAGAGGAAGATCTTCCGTCCGATGATTCACTCCCCAAGTGAGTGCAACAGCCCCGATGCTATGCCGAGCCGAAGCCAGGATCCAGGAACCTCTTCCAGGTCTCTCACGCGGGTGCAGGGTCCCAAGGCTTTGGGCCATCCTCAACTGCTTTCCCAGGCCACAGGCAGGGAGCTGGAAGGGAAGCGGGGCTGCCGGGATTAGAACCGGCGCCCATATGGGATCCCGGGCGTGCAAGGCGAGGACCTTAACCACTTGCGCCACTGTGCCGGGCCCAAAATCATAGATTTTTAAAATCTGTTTGATTCATTTGAAAAGGTTCAGTCAATAAATATAGA
Organism: Ochotona curzoniae; assembly: GCF_017591425.1. Lineage (NCBI taxonomy): Eukaryota > Metazoa > Chordata > Mammalia > Lagomorpha > Ochotonidae > Ochotona > Ochotona curzoniae. Next base: position 16,743,890 of record NW_024467115.1, read on the forward strand.
CTAAATTTCTTCTTAACATTTTTGGTTATATGGGCTTTGATTTTTTGTTTTGTTTTGCTTTACTTTAGAATTTTATAGCCAGTCCTTCTAAGTTTATATTTGAAAGTAACATTTCAGAATACTAGTGAAGATTTTTAATTCTTTAAAAATGTGGAATATAGAAAACAGGAACTTGGGGACAATGAATTTCTTTCATGGAGACAGTTTTCCTCTTTCAAGTGTCCCAAAGCATTACATTTTTGTAGCATCCTAGCCACAAATCTGTTCTCACTGCCCATTTCCTACAAGATAAAGTGGGAACTACCCCGCTGGTTTCCAGAGCCTCGGTACTTACTCCAAGTGACTTGCTCAGCAAGCTCACTCACTTATCTTCAATGCAAAATATTTGGCTTCAATGAGACCATTTCCCTTTACATTTTTATTTATGCTAGTTGGCCCACCATGGATATTTGCAGACTGAAAATTCACATCTTTTGTCTTCTAGAAGATTCACCATGGTTTTACTGTGAGATTATGAAGGTACTTTTAAAAATTAATGAAAATGGAGCCCAATGATATTTTGACATGCAAAATATTTTGAAATCTGTGTTAGATTTTCATTTTCCATGAACTCTTTGAATCCCTCATACACATATGGCTTTTGAATTTTTACACATTGAAATAAACTTATCTTTCAAACCCTGTTTCTATAAACTTTTTGGAGTCCCCATGTGTTGTTTACCTGTCTTTGTTCATGTCTGGAAACTGGCGCTTCTGTGATTCTTAACACCTGCCTCAAATCCCCCAACACTTTATCTTGCTCCATTGTGCTTCATTGTTAAGTGTGGCTTCTTGTTTCTATCATCTAGATGCTGAAGTTTACCAAAATATTTAATACTTGGACTCCGGCTTGCTAGTTCAGATCTTGTTTCATAAATTCTTATCTTTATTTTCTTGATGCACTTTATTCCTTTAGGTCTTGAGTGATGAGAATATCCCTCTTTCTCAGTTTAGTTGACTTGTTTTCCATAATGTTGCGTGTCCTACTTTGTCTTGCTGTGATTTCTTTTGCTTGTAAGCTTACTTCAGAGAAAACTGGATTTACTGGACAGCCAAGTAACCACTCCTGTATGTTTTCCACTGGTGTGTCTGTCAGCACTTTCAATACTTCTTGATTTTAAATTATTGTTTCTTTTCAGTTTTTCAGCTTGAAATTCTTAGAATACACGTACACTCACGTGTGTGGTTTTGTATTAGGGCACTCACCTCCCTGTAAGACTCTTCTTTAGAAAATGATTTTCACTTTTACTTGGAAACACACTTGGGAGTGGCGGGGAATCAAACCTAGACACCCTAACTAAGATATGGGCTCCCCCTGTGGCTTTTTTTTTATTTTACTTTATTTATTTATTGATAATCTTACTTAGTTACTTAGGGTACAAAGGGTCAAGGGCTACAGGAAAGTGGGTCATGCCATTGTTTTCACACTAATATCATCATTTTCCCCCCTGTATCTGGGGCCAGGGGAGACTGACTGCAGCTTTCTTTCTTTCTTTCTTTTTTTTTTTTTTTTAAGCCCAGTGTGAGGCTGTTGGCACCTTTCCAGCAGATCCCTTGGATGTGTGGGGAGAGGTGGTCTCACTCGCTCAAGGGTAAGTGCAGTGCCTGCTGGGCTTCAGATTTTACACAGGAAACTGGTTTGTTCTCTTTTCTTCAGTTTATCACTTACATTTCTTTGAAAGGCAAAGGGACAGAGACAGAAAAACAGACAGGAGACAGGCGGGAAGCAGGCATGCAGAGACTGATGTCCCTGATCTGGATCTGTCACCAAATCTCACACTAGCCAGGGCTGAGCCAGGTAGACCAGAAACAGAAACTCTAATCCAGGTTCTCCATGTAGGTGGCACAAATGCAGATTTTGGAGCCATCACCTGATGCCTCCAATGGTGTGCAATTTTATTAGCAGGACTTTGGGATGGATTGTGGAGCTAAAATTCGAACTTCGACATACAATATGAACATCCCGAGTGGCGAAACCTGCCACTCACTCCTGCTGTGAGCACATTGTCCGGGGCTCATTCGGACTCCAAATGTTCACGTTTTGTGTTTAATAATCTCAACTAGTTCCTGATTCATTATCAGTTTCCTGCTATGTTCTGTCTTGCTTTTTTAAAAGATTTATTTCATTTTTTATTGGAAAGACAGATATGCAAAGAGAATGAGATACAGAGAGAAATATTCTGCATCAACTGATTCACTTATCAAGTGGCTTCAATTCCTGGAGCTGAGCCAATCTGAAGCCAGGTGCCAGGAGCTTCCTCTGGGTTTCCCATGCAGGTGGAGGGTTCTAAGGCTTTGGGCCATCCTCTATTGCTTTTCCCAGGCCACAAGCAGGGAGTTGGATGGGAAGTGGAGCAGCCAGAATTAGAACCAGCCTCCATATGGGATCCTGGTGGATGCAAGGTGAGGATTTAGCTACTAGGCTATGGCGGGGGGCTCCCTTTCTTGCTTTTGAGATTAGAAATGCATCTGCTACCTATAGTCTGTTTGTTTTATTCCTATTTCTATATACTTGTGAATGTTGGGTCTCCTGCAGCTTCTCTGGGAAACTATTTCTTGCCTGTCTAAATATGCAGTCCTCTCTTTCCAGTGTTCTTTTCATTTTGGAAAATCCCTTGAGTCATCTCTCCTTTTGCAAATTATATTCCTCCTTGCAGAACTTCGAACTTTGTTCTTGCATTCCACTCCAGGGATTGCAGGCACCCTTAATGAGTCCTGTTTCTATACGCCTTTGACATCCATTCGCTGCTTAGTCATTTTCTGTTGTAATTGTCTTGCTGCTATTCTTTGTGTTCTTGCGAGATTATCAAGTTTCTGAAATCTGTTGTCCTTTCTTAAGCTTCTTGAATTGCTCCAGAGTGACAGATACAGAATTGATCACACAACGAATTTTTCCTGGTGGAAGAAAGAAGTGAAATGCATCATAAGATAGACTCATTTAGCACTGTTTTTATTTATTTTTAAGAGATTCAAGCATCCAGGAAACCCAGACTTGTTTAAATTTTGTTGCTTTTGTATTCTGCTAACTCATTGTTTTTGAGATTTCTGGATTTAGAAACAAAGGGAGATTTCATCCAAAATCCTAGGTTTTTGAAGGAGAATGAGGAAATGTGTTTATGTGTACGAAAGAAGCTTCCTTAAAATGAGTTTCTTTTATAGGTATTGACTTAGAATTTGATCTTGAGTAAATGAATAAACAAGTCAGTGCTTCTAAGAGCTACTTTCAAAGGGGAAGTGTTTCTGAGTTCCAGTTCACACGAGCTCAGGATGGTATGGGATGCAAATTACATTCCAATGCTGAACCGCCCAATCAAACCTTACAGACTTTTGAGATCTTTTGCAAAGGCACCTTCAACTTAAAAATAAACACAGAGCTCTAAAAATTCCTGGATATATAATTTGGTAGAAATTTAAGGGATATCCGCTTATAGTAAAAGAGCAAATAAAATTCAGGTAGGCTTATGTTTTTTCTGTATATAAGTGGATATAAGTGATCTTTAACTCCAATTAAAATACTTTGGGAACTCCCTCCTCCAGTTGCTGCCACAACCATAGCTCCTTGAAAAAGCAACGTGATGACTATCAGCTCTGGTTAGATTTCTTTTATAACCTATTAGGTTATATGACATTTGTAAAAATAATAGCTAACATCTATTATGCGATTGGCTTTTGTCAGGGTATACCTTTTCAGTTTTGTAGTGATTTCACATAGCACCTAAATAACCTTAGGATACTGTTACTTCTATTATCTCTCATTTACAGATGGAGATTACTGACAAATATAAAGGTTAATTAACTCAGCTGAGTCACAGATTGCTAACTGCTTTGAAACTACCATGGACCTCCCTTGTAGTCTAGGCCTCCTTCTGCATTCATGTGCTTCATTTATAGGACCGTCCTGGAGAGTTTGTCTCGTCAAGTTTGGCACCGTCACAGTATTGGCTGCCCATGACCACCTTGCTGCTGTTGCCACTCAGCTGCTTCCTGCTGCAGCGGGATTCCAATATACATTCCTTTTAAACTTCTTTTCCTGAACATTTAGTTATCATCACAAACCCAAGAAATAAAAGGATGGGTGCTGACTGCAGTATGAAAGTTGACCCATCTTAGTGAGTCCCTTCTGCATGCTCTTACTCTTCTTGAAAACCTGATGCCTGTTGCTGGCTGTCTAAAAACTAGCCATAAAATGTGTCTGTGGGGCCCGGCGTGGTTGAAAGAAGAGTAATTTTACTGGTTTCCAAACTTGGTTGCCCTTTGGAACCATTTAGGAAATGTTTAAAAACAGTAAGACTCGGGGATTCTGATTTAATTAGTCCATAGCATGGCCCAGGTCAAGTGATGCCAATATACAGCGACGTTTGAGAACCATGTATCTAGAATCTGGAATCTGGTGTCTGGCTACTGCTTCTAGGTCATATACTTTCCTCATGCTCTAGGACTTTTTCTAGAGTTCATAGGTTTCTTAAGAACTTTTATAATGTTAACTTTTTTTTTTCCCAAGCAGGAATTCTTCCTAGAAAAAGGTAGGACTCCCTGAAAATGACTAATTGACTTTCTAGTCAATTAACATTGAGTCTCAGCAGTTGAAAGTCGCTGTCCCCTTTTTCCCCTGCACCCCCACCCAAGCTGATCACCCTAGGGTAAACAGATCATCCCAAGCATCCAGGCCAACAGAGCTTGCATGCCAAGCCTAGAAGCAAAAAAGGCAACAGCCACATCTAGGTCATCCCAGTTTGTCAATCTGCATCCTCCAAATTACTATACTGCTTGTTTCTTAATTGGTTTGTACATCTGCTTAATCATGTTCCTGGACCAGCCCTTCTCATTTCTGGCTGTGCCCTGGAATCACCTGGGAATATTTTTTGGACTCCTGATGCCTGGGCCAATTATACCAGAATCCCTGGGGGTTGGGACCTCATGCATCAATGTTTTCGGAGCTACCAGAATACACTGTAAAATACCACTCGAGGCAGCAGTATTCCTACATATTTACCTACGATATGTAAATACGATATTTACCTGCATATTTACCAGCCTGCAATATTTTTTTGTAAGGAGCTGTAGAGCTGTGCACATATCTTTTTATTTGATCTGATCCAAGCTGATTTAGCTGATTGGAGATAGATATTATTATAACCTTGAAATAATTTTTTTTAAAGAATTGCTTGGACCAAAGTCTTTTCCAAGTGTTACATGGAAGTTGACTATTTTATTCTATTCACATTTTATAGAAGTTGCCTGAGATCACACACTTAGTTTTAGGGCCAACATTCCAGCTAGGTGCCTTGCTTTCAGCGTCAGTGGGCTTCACTGCTGGTTGTCAGAAGGTATGGTTTTTACAACTACTGGAGGAGATGAGGGATGTACTTGCATCTTATAGGTGAGGAACTTGAAGTACAAAATTTTTCTTAGGACCACACAGCTACTCAGTGGTTAAAGCAGGAACTTGACTTCAGCTTGACCCTAAAGTTCATGATCTGTCAATAATTAGGCATGTTTTTACAAGTATTCAACTGTTATAGCTTTTCAGAAATTTCTAATGCTACAGGTTGGAATTTGTTAATGCAAATTTCACATGTACTTCTGAATTGGTCTTTAACATTGTAATATTCTTAATATTGTAACCAAAATTGTCAAAAAAAACCTCATGGCTATTTCATGGTATTGTAATTGCACAGTAGAAGATATTAACAAAGAGGTGCTTATGGCTCTTAATATCTGCCTGTGGTTTTAAAACATTTTATTTATGAGTGTTATATGCCATACACTCAAAAAGATTGTACATAGCAAAAAGAAATTATCCATGCCAAATCTTTTCGTTTTCTTTTTTAAGAAAAAAAATACTTATTTTTATTGATAAGGTAGATTTATAGAGAGTGGGACAGAAAGATGTTTCATCCACTGGTTCACTCCTCAAGTTGCTGCAACAGCCAGAGCTGAGCCATCTGAACCCAGGATTCAAGAGCTTCTTTTGAGTTTTCCACATGGGTGTAGGATTCCAAGTCTTTGGGCCATCCTCAACTGCTTTCCCAGGCCACAAGCAGGGAACCAGATGGCAAGTGGAGCAGCCAGGACACAAACTGGTGCCCATATGGGATGCCAGTGCTTGCAAGAGGACGATTGCAAATTGAACCACTGTGTCAGGCCCAATGCCAAAACTTTTTATGCCTTAAAGTCATTTAAATTTCCTTTATTAAATTTCTTTAATTTAGTGTTAAAATGTAGATTCCTCCCTGCCCCTCGCCCCCCGCTATTGGACATTGTCACATTTCAAACTTTTAAAAAATGAATACAGGACCCGATGTGGTAGCCTAGTGGTTTCTGTTCTCACCTTGAATGCATTGGCATCCCATATGGGCACCAGTTCATGTCCCAGCCACCCTGCTTCCCATCTAGCTCCCTGTTTGTGCCCTGGGGAAGCCGTTGAGGATGGTCCAAAGCCTTGGGACCTGCACCCATGTGGGAGACCTGGAAGCAGCTTCTGCCTCCTGGCTCCTGGCTTTGGATCGGCTCAGCTCCAGTCGTTACAACCACTTGGGGAGTAATCAATAGATGGGAGATTTTTCTATCTGTCTCTCCTCCTCTCCGTATATCTGGCTTTCAAATAAACAAACAAAAATCTATCTATCTATCTATCTATCTATCTATCTATCTATCTATCTATCTATCAAAGAATCCATTAGAGTTTTATGTAAACAAGTACGTAATTAGGATAAACATTTCTCAGCCCTTTGGCAACAAGCCTTGAGGGGTCAAACAGTTTCACATGAGTCTTAAATCTCTATAAGGATTTTTTTTAGAGCACAGTCTTTGTAAATTAATCAGTTCTGAGAGGCATTTGAAAAGCTCCTTCCTTCTCACATTTTAATATGCAAGCAGATCAGCCCAGAGTTCTTATTAACATGCAAAAATTACATTTGGGAGTCCAGAAGGAAGACACTGGACTCTGTATTTTGAATAAGCTCTCAAATGATGTTCGTGCAACTGCTCTGTGAATCACACTTTTGCCAGCAACAACACAATGCTGATAGCTGGTTCTCCAAGTAGAAAACAAAGCCTTGATTTGTAGTGCTTATTAATTTCCATGACATAAATATTCCTACAATGGCCAAGTTCAAGCTACCACCCTGATGATGAAATTGAACTCTCAGTTGGAAGAGATGTTCAGCACCCTTGGTATTCCCTGTTGGGTTCGAGTCAGCTCCAACTGAATCTACGTGACTGCAAGCGTGTGCTACTTCAGGATTCAACTTAGTAAGTGATGCTGTTCCACTCTGCAAGAAGACAAAGATCAGAATGTGTTAGAGAAAATGCTCTGGGATTAGCTATGGCGTGTTGAGAAGATGTGAAATAGTGTCCCAAGATTATAGACTTATTGGAAGACACATTTTAAAATTGAAAGACATGTGGTGGTGCCAATTAGGGAGAATTTGGGGAAAGATTTAAAGTAGGCTGTGACAGTAAAGATCTGTTGAGTGGGAATGGGAACAGTTACAGAAAAGGAAGTGGAATAAGAACTGACAAAATGTCTGATGTTAAGCACAATGAGGGAAATCTGGGGATTTACTAAAGAGTGTTACTTGGGTAGTTGTTCCAGGGCCGAATGAAAGCATCTTACTTTCACAATGTTTAATTCTCTGGCATGGTTGGGAATGAGCTATTCAGATTAATCCAACATTCGTGTTAGCAGAATTGGCATACCTACCAGAAAGAGTTTAAGGTACTACAATATATTAGGGTGTATAGAACCCATTGCATTCATTCTTTGATGGGAAAGGGACTCCTAGAGCTACAGTGTCTAAAGGGCCATGGCTTGGAGTATCTTTGGCATCTGTTCTGGTACAGTTCAGGGAGACAGCTCATGAATGTCATTGGCACTGTGCTAAGACCATGTTCTCAATCATTTCCCCTGGACTGTACGATAACGCTTCCTAAGAAACCCTATCCCGTGCAGATTGTTTCTAACTGAGAGGTATGCTTGCCCTTGCAGTTCCTTGACTCCTTAAGAGTTCAATCTCAAGTTTTCTTATCTGTAAAATGGAATTAATAACAGCTATTTCACGGTTGTCATGATGAGTAAGTGAAATGTGGTAAAACATGTAAATGCGTAGTAAATACAGATGTCTTGTAGTAGGGTGCACCTTTGAGACAACCTATGACTCAGGGGGAGAAATATTTGAGCACTGAGGGACCTTCTCTGCCCCCCTGGTAGAGGCTTCCCCCTGGATCTCTGGCCCTTCCTTTAGTCACCCAACAGCATGGGAGTGTCTGCTTAACATTTCTGAGAACCAAATAGAGGTTTCTTTGAAAAAAATATCCCTTTCTTTCCTGCCTCTGGAGATAAATGTACTATTCTACTTTGTTAGTTTGCACTATGGTAGGCACCAGAAGAGGGCACTTGAGGTTAGTTCATCTCCCAGGTTGAGCAACTCCCAGCTATAACCTCTAGAATCTTGCCTTTGTCTCTGACTCCAGACAGGCTTGTGGGGAAAAGTGATATAACCATGAGATCACTGTGTTCTCTTAGATGATTTCCTGTTTCCTGTGTATTTAAATACACAGGGAATAATCCCGCTATTAAAATGAGACCCTGCATGTGTATATGGGCAGAAGTTCAATGAAAAAAGGAAGAAAAATATGCTTGCTGAATACCAGATGTAGAATGCATAAATCCTGGCAGAACAAGTAGGGAATCGCTTTATGGCTGACTTGCAAGAAACCGAAGGGAACTGGAAAGCCTGATGGGCATGTGTCAAACAGACTTATTTAAGTCATCCGCTTCCTCAGCAAAATAAAAGTTTGAGAGAACTCTGTTTCCTTTTGTGGTTTGAAATTACAGTCATAGGCTGCAGAAGGCCCTTGACCAAGACCTTCCAAGCCTCAGATGGTACAGAACCCGGTTCAGGCACCCAGCCACACAGTGTCCCTTCCTGAGGTCTCAGCTTTGCCCTTGTTTGTCCTGTCTGGCCTTTGTCATCTTAGTAGCAAATTGCAGCCCCTCTGACCAACTCGTTCCTGGCTTGTTGAAGCTGAAAGACTTTCATACATGAAGGAGAAAGATGCTTCCTTCCTTGTCGATCTACTCGATTCAGACCCCAATGCCCAGCTCTGCAGGCCTTGACATCAGGCAAACCTTTCTACCCGCTGACCTTGTTTTGCCTTTAGTTCATATGGAGTTTGTGACCCTATAGTCAGTCCGTTTGTATGAAAAGAAGCACACTTAGTTTAACCAGTAACCTGTGTGTGCTTACCTGTAGTCTCACATTCATATTCAAGTGTGACATTCTAACAGATTCATTCTTCAGGAGGCCATTTTACAGTTTACTGGATGACTAGAGTATTTATATGCAAAGCAAAGAGATCTAAGTACTGTTTCCTTTAAGGTACATTAGCTCTTTAAATTGTTCCTCTCAGGATAGTTCTGGTGCAAAAATGTGAAATATGGGCTCGGCGTGGTGGCCTAGAGGCTAAGGTCCTCACGTTGAATGCACTGCGATCGCATTCAGGCACTGGTTCTAATCCAAGCAGCCTGCTTCCCATCCAGCTCCCTACTTGTGGCCTGGGAAAGCAGTCGAGGATGGCCCAAGGCGTTGGGTCCTGCACCCACGTGGGAGACCTGGAAGAGTTTCCTGGCTTCGGATTTTTTTTTTTTTTGAGATTTATTTCTTTTTATTGGAAAGGCAGATATACAGAGAGGAGAGACAGAGGAAGATCTTCCATCTGATGATTCACTCCCCAGTGACAGCCACGACCAGTGCTGCGCCAGTCTGAAGCCAGGAGACAGGAGCTCTTTCAGGTCTCCCACACAGGTGCAGGGTCCCAAGGCTTTTTGGGCCATCCTCGACTGCTTTCCCAGGCCACAAGCAGGAAGCTGGATGGAAAGGGGGGCCACCGGGATTAGAACCAGCGACCACATGGGATCCTGGCACTTACAAGGCGAGGACTTTAACCACTGTGCTATTGCGCCGGGCCCCTGGCTTTGGATTGGCTGGCCGTTGTAGTCAGTAAGATCTTCTTCTCTGTCCTCCTCTCTGTATTGCTGGAGCCCAGCTCCAACTGAGTTCGGAAATCATGAAGGGTGTGTGAATTAGGCTTAGAAAAGAAATGGACCACCACAATCCCAGGATCATAATGGACAATGCAAGAAAGCTGTCCACTTCATTTATACTGATACAGTCACAAACTCTGTTACAGACTTTTTACATCATGGTCAAGTGGGTGTTTCCAAAGATAGTTTTGCCAATTGTTTCACCTTGAGACAGGATATCAGCCGTCCTAACCCTGAGGTTAGGAAGTCCTCAATAGACAGCACATATCAGTCAGTAACACATTCCTATTGCAATCCTCATTCTACAACTTTGTTTTTAATCAGTTAAGGGAAGAAGTGCATCACAGAAGGAGGGACCTAAAGATCAAGGAAAGAGGGAAAGAATAGATTCCCACTACACCTGGGGACTTAACACCCTTAATTAGCATATGGTCAATAAGGGAGGAAAACCCTAAGCATAGGTTCCTGCTACACCCTTGATAACATATGATCAGTGGGGGCAGCGGAGACAGCATGAATGGTAAAAGCCCTTTTGCTAAGACAGTATCAGCAGCATTAACTTCCAAGCTCATATTGATAGTAAAGACCAACTCAGCAGCAGGGTTGTCTGCTGTCCATACAAATAGAGGTGGAATTGCCTTCAGGTGGATGCAGAGACATCTGCTGCGCCCTGTCATGCAGTGGGAAATTCCTTGCGGCCCTGCCTGCAATGGAATAATACTCTTCACACCTTCGTGTCTTCTACACCCACCGCACAGACCCCAGCACTGTATATCTGACTTTACAATGAAAATAAAAATAAATCTTTTTAAAAATGTGAAATATTTCTTTTCTGTTGTGGCTATACTCAAGAGTAATAGAAAATACAGTTCCAGAGAATTACCATGAGCTTTTTAGCTGAACAGACCCAGTCCAAATGCTTCTAATTCCATTGTGTAGTAATTGGGAATTTGAGCATGTTTCACTACCTTTGGGGCTCCGTTTTCTTGTCTTCCTACTGAGGTTGTTCTTGTATATGTAAAATCTATTTATGTAGGATGTTGCATAGTGTCTAGCACTTCCCAAAAAAGAAAAGAGAGGATTGGTTTCTAGGGGGTTCAGGGAGTTCAAATGTCTGCAGGCAGGGAGACGTATATAAAGAGCCCATATTTAGGGGTATATAAAGAGCGTAGGGTCTGTTGGAAAGGTTAACTGCAAGACAGGTAAGTCTGACTCTGTGGAAGTCTGTGGGAGGTAGCAGAGGCATATGCTTCCTTACTTTATCACTGCTTATAAGACAGCATATGTGTGTGCAATCTAGATATAATAATGCATTATCAGGTGATGTATACAGATCAACATTTTGTGATAGGATGTTATACCTCAGAGACACTCATTAATTAGATAAATAGGCATTTTTATTCCTTTCATGACACTTGGAGACATGCACATAATGAGAAATGTTAAAACTATCAACTCACACGTGGGCACAAGTTGGCGTCTGCCTAACATTTTTGGGGGGGAATGAAAATGAGGCTGAGATGAGTCGTATTATTGTGTGTTCATATTTCATTGTTCAACAATTTTGCTAGAAGCAAAGAGGATGATTCATTCATATTCTCTTTTATTTCCCCCATCCACTTCAATTCTACTTCCCCTGTTTTGAATAATTCTTTCTTCTCCCGAACATCTGGAGAATGGGCGTGTATTTTCCTGCTATGAACCATGTTTTTGTTTTGAGCCTCTGTGTGAGAAGGAATAAGGAGATCAGTTTGGGTTTGGAAGAATGTTGCCATTGTGAGAGTGGTATTAGGTACAAGTGCGTTGGAAACTCACAGAGCTGTAGGAATTAGGGAAGCTTCATGTGAGGAAAGATACCTGGTTATAGAAGTTCAGAAGCTGTGTAGCCTGACTGCCTACAGAGCCAAGGCCTTGGCTTTGTTGCACTCCAAGGTAGGATGTCCACACAGAGGGCACACACATTAGAAACAGCCTCCTAAATGGGGGAGGTGTCGAGGGTTATTCCTATTTGGCAGAAAGGTAGACTTGGCCGTCATGCTTTATGAGATCAGAACTCTCAACTACTCAGGTTGGAGTTGAAGGCAAGAGTGATGGTCATAGAAGTAAAATAGTGTGGTAGACCTCGAAACTGGGTGAGAGCCCAGTAAGCATGAAAGAAAGTGGGATTTTGGCCGCTGCATGGTTACAGCCTTGGCTCTGGACCTGTGATAGATCTTCCTTTGGCATGTGTGACTTCAAACATGCCTAGATGGCTTCGCACTAGGTGTGATGGTGTAGCAAATGGGCCAAAGAACAAATTAGGATGTATGAGTGAGAGAAATAATGACTTGGCACTTTTTTAAATTAGTAGAATACTGAAGAAGTAACACAGGACTATGCATGTTAAAGAGGCTGATTTCATGCGTGGACTAAGAATGGTCAGACGTTTAACCTATCAGTTAAGCCTATGTTGCATATTGGAGTATAAGGGTTTGACACCATGCTCCACAACTCTGCTCATGCAAACACTAGGGAGTGGTGGTAATGACTCAAGTAATGATTCTCCCCATGTGAGAAATCTAGGTTGAATTTCAGGATCTTCACTTTACCCTCAATGTGGGGTCATTGCAGGAATATTCAGAGTGAATCAGCACATGGAAGTGTACTGTCCCACTTCCTCTTCCTCTCCCTTGAATAAATGAAAAAAGAATAATTCTCAATGGTGAGAAATCATTCTTTTGTCAAATTTGATCTTTGGAAAGGATTCTATATTGTCTCTTTTTTATTAGTTTTATTGTAAAGTCAGATATAAGGAGAGGAGGAGAGATAGAGAGGGAGATCTTCTGTTCACTCCCCAAGTGACTGCAGCAGCCATAGCTGAACCAGTCTGAAGCCGGGAGCCAGGAGCCTCCTCCAGTTCTCCCACATGGGTGCAGGGTCCCTAAGGCTTTGGGTCATCCTCATCTGCTTTTCCAGGCTACAAGCAGGAAGCTGGATGGGAAGCAGGGCTGCTTGGATTAGAACCAGTACCCATATGGGATTCTGGTGCATTCAACGTGAGGACTTTAAAGACTAAGCTACCATGCCAGGTTCTGTCTCTTATTCACTGAAAAGATTTATTTGTTCTTATTTCAAAGGTACATTTTATGGAGAGAAGAGAGAGAGAGAGAGAGAGAGATTGATTGTCTCCAGGTTTCATTTCCCAACAGGCCATTACAGGAGCTGATCTGTTCTGATGTTAGGAGCCAGGAGTTTTTCTAGGTCTCCTGTGTGGGTAGAGGGGCCCAAGAACCTAAGCCATCCCTCATTGATTTCCTGGGCCATAAACATGGAGCCGGATCAGAATTGGAGCAGCCAGGACATGGACTGGTGGCCATATGGGATGTCAGCATTGCAAGGTGGAAGATTAGCCTGTTGAGCCATTGTGCTAGCCCCAGTAAATTCGTGGTTTTGTTTTATTTTGTTTTGCCTTTTTAAGAGCAATTTAAGTTTACAGCAGCATCGAACACAAACTGCAGTTTCCCAAGAACCCCTGTCTCCACACAATTCACAACATCCCCCATGGTGATATTTCTCAGCAGAGTGGATTGTTTGTGACAAGGAGTAAGCTTACTTGGCATATCATTACCAGCTCAGGCCAGGGTTTATCTGAAAGTTCACTAACTCATGGATTTTGACAAATGTGCAGTGACATGTGTCTGTCATTTTGGTGTTGTAAAGAATAGTTGCATTGCCCTAGAAATCCTCTGTGCTCTGCCTGTTCATCCTTGGAAACTACTAATCTTTGTATTTTCTCCTTAATTTTACCTTTTCCAGAATTGAGATCATATTATATATAGTCTATGCAGATCATCCTCCTCTTTTAGTAATATGTGTTAATTTTTCTATGGCTTGATAATCCGTCTCCTTTTTAAATAGAATAACAGTACATTAGATGCATCCTACTTTACTTAACCATTTGTTATCCACTTACCCAGTTTGTTTAACCTACTGAAAGATATCTTGGGTACTTCTCAGTTTTGTCAACTATGAACAAATTCACTATAAGCATCTGTGTACAGGGTTTATATAGTCTTTTAATATTTACTTCATTTGGATAAGTATCAAGAGGTAAAATTGCTAGGCTACATGGCAAAAAAAAAGTGTATTTAGTTTTTTAAAGAAACTGCTAAACTATTCTGGGGTGTTTGTACCATTTTGCATTCCAATCAGTGATGAATGAAATGTTCCTGATACTTAAGATCCTTACCAGCATTGGGTGTGTTAGTCTATTGAATTTTGGTCATTTTGTTTTGAACAGGTGAATGGTGGTATCTCATTTTTCTTTTGATTTACAGTTCCTTTTATAGACATCATAATGTGATCCCCTAGAGAATATAATTCCATGTGCTTACTTGTCATCTGTATATTTTCTTTCTGTTAATGTCTCTTGCCGTTTTTGAAATTTGGTTGAAAATAATTCTTCTAGAGTTTTGGAATTCAGTACATATCGTTGATGATAGTATTTTATCAGATGCATCTTATTATACTTATGACAATGTGTTTCATAGATTAGTAATTTTTAAATTTTTGAAGCCCAGCTAATCTATTACTCTACATGGATCAAGCTCTTCATGTTACATAAACAGTCATCAGCATACCAAAGGTCACCTAGATTTTCTCCTGTGTTACCTTTTAGTAAGTTTAGGATTTTCTGTTTCATTTAAGTTTATTTTCTATTTTTAGTTGATTTTTGTGAAGAGTATAACTTCTGTGTCTAGATTTTTTTAGTATGATTACTCAGTCATTTCAGTATTATGTACTGAAGTCTAATTTTCTTCATTATATTGCTTTTGTTTCTTTGTTGAAGACCAATTGACTTTATTTATGAGAGTCTATTTCTAGGCCCTCTATTCCTTTCTGCTGATATCTTCTTTTGCCAAAGTATGTGTATAGTCTTTTCAAAGTGCAGTTTTACTAAAAGACAAGTAAGTTTTCAGAAATAATACTACTAAAGTATGCAGTGAAAATGATTCTGGTTAGTGGTCTGGAGTGGATGGGGAAGAAAGAGCAAAAGGAGAGGAGAAAGATATGAAGAGAAGAGGAGAGGAGAGCACGCAGGCGCATATGAAGGCCATATGACACAAGATGTTGAATGCTACATACTCTACTGATTGTGAGCCCTAGAATAGGCATTGTGAAATTTACTGAAGTAAAATTCACATATTTCTGGAAAGATACAGTTTTAAAAAATTGCTGGTCATGATTGTATCTTGTTTCTTTGTTGACTTGGCAATGTTACAAAGGCCTTGATTCTTTCCACCATTCTTGCTCTTATGTAAAAGTCAGAGTGTATACCACTCAGGGCTGAAAGGAAGATGGAATGAAGTTGGAAAGCTGCATGATGGTAAGTAGCTTGAAAGAGACTGACTAGCTAGGACTAGTTCAGAAGGTTCTGAGAAAAGTATCAAGTGATAATTTGAGAACTCTGCAAGAAATTATGGAATATCTTTTTCTCTCATGTATTTTCCTACTACTGGAACTTTGAGTGAATTTACCATCTTTTTTGTTCTGTTTATGTGTTTGAAAGACAAAATGATAGAGATAGAGATAGAGATAGAAATTTTTCATCTACTGATTCATTCCCACACATATCTGCAACAGCCTGGGCTGGGCCAGGAGAAAGGGCATCAATCTATGGTCTCCCGTGTGGGTGGCAGGGGCCCAAGTACTTCAGCCATCTTTTGCCTCTTCCCACAAATATTAACAAGAAGCTGGATTGGAAGTGGAGGCAGGACTCAATCCCCAGCACTCTGACATGAGATGAGGGTTATCCCAATTGGTGACTTTAAATGGTTGTATCACCATGCCCACGGCTCTACTGCCTTGCTTGACCTCTTCTTTCCACTTTTCACTGTAGAAGCTACACAAGCTCATTGTGAGGGTATTCTCGCTATGGTTTATTAAAGATTCGTAGCTTCAGAGGTTTAAGGTATTTCCCTTTCTGTTTGCAGAGCCCAGTGAAAACAGAGGGAAATGAGTCAGATCAGAGTAATAGGGAACATTTGCATGATGAACTCAAAGAGACATCTGCTACTGAGCTGCAGGTAGGGGCTAGAAGTAGGATAAAATATATATGTACTCACAGCTTAAAGCAATAGATATTTGTTATCTCACACAACTCCTGACAGAAAACCAAGAAAGGCATAACTAGCACAGGGTCTTGAATACAGCTGCAACCAAGATGAGGAAAATCAAGCTCCACCTCTTGAAAGAAAATACATAGAGGAATTTTTGGACGTTTTCCAGCTACCACATACTTCGAGTCAATCTTTGCAAGGTGTTGACCTGGACTAGGAGAGAGAGCTATGAACAGTGTCTTCATTTTGTAAATAGTAGTTCCAACCTGCTGCCGCCCAGCAGCGACACTAAATAACGATGAAGCACACTCATGAGGGTCTGGGAAAACAGGAACCGCCACCGCAGCTGGAACACACGACACAACAAACAAACCAACACACACACACATGAACCGATGAACCAACGAACCAACCGACATTTATTGCCGAAAGCAGGCTGTTATATACAGTTCTCCACCAATCACTTCTCCCCGTGGGTCCAGATAGGCCAGTAGCAATGACATTATCACAGCGAGGGCATCAGCCTATCCCTGTGACTTCCTGTTTGCATTCTGGAAGGACCAACCCCGCCTCCTGGCCCTCAGCCAGCTGCCATCTTGCGAAGTCCTATCATACGTGTGGGGTCAGCTCCGGCACACGGCTCCCCACGCCCACCTGTAGGAAAATTTCAGGTTTATGTGTCATCCCAGCCAAACAGAAAAATAACTTGATAGAGGAAACTTCCTGAAGATGTTACTTTGCCTGTCTCTTTATTTGAGCCCTCAGTATAACAATGACAAATTGTGATTCCTATGTGACAGGTACCATTGCTAGATGCTGAATAGATTTCACCATCTGAATAGATTTCATACAGCTTTTGGAATAGATAACTCATATGCATGGAACAAGAATTTACAAATCATAAATTTATTTTTATAAACAAAATTTTGTCTTTTATTTTCCCCCTGATTTCTAAGATGTGATTTCAATTTCTGGTTTCTTGTATAGTCTTACAATGATAGGCATTTGCAAACATAGATAATTGCACATATTTTTCTCTCCAACAAATAATAAAATGCTATATGCATTATTTTAGATTTTGCTCTATTAAATTGGCCACATATATTTGAGGACATCTATGGTAACATATGTGAGTATAACCCATCTCATCTGTTAATGTCTGCTCAGGGCTGAATTCTGCTAATACTTAAGAAGTCATCTTCTAACAGAAATGTTGTTATTCCCTGTCTCTCCTTAGTACGGAAAGAGCTACAATGGCTATTTTGGCAGAGGCATCCTATCTCACATATGCGTACAATTCTTGAGTACTTGTAACATTCATAGATGTTAACAAATTACACTCCTGTTATACAAGTATGAGTACCAGTACTCCAAAATATTGGCTGTACAATAGGTTATCTGTGATTTGATGTGTGTCACTTTGTGTGCACAAATTGGCCTGCCATTGCACCTTAAATTTCTCTGACATGAAAGATGTTGGACCTCTTTTATGTGGTTAAAAATCTTTTGCATTGAACTTACTATGAATTATTTGTTTATATATCTTGCCAACTTTAAACTAGCGCAAAGGTGGGGACTAGTGGCTTTTGTTTTTCTTATTGATAAACAGAAATTTCATTGTGGATTAAAAAAAATAGTTCTTGGGCCAGGCACCACAGCCTAGTGGCCAAAGTCCTTGCCTTGCATGAGCCACGATCCCATTTTGCCACCAATTTGTGTCTCGAATGCCCCACTTTCCATCCTACTCTCTGCTTGTGGCCTGGGAAAGCAGTAGAGAATGACCCAAAGCCTTGGGGCCCTGAACTCATGTGGGAAACCTGGAAAAACCTCATGGCTCCTGACTTCAGATCAGCTCAGTTCTGACTGTTGCAGCTGCTTGGGGAGTGAACCAGCAGATGGAACATGCTTCTCTCTGTTTCTCCTTCTTGCTGTAAATCTGCCTTTCTAATTAAGAAATTGAAAAGCTCTTAGTTTAGAATGTGAGAAGGACTTTTTTTTTTAATCTATGTGCTTTTTCCTTTTGTAATTTTTTTCTTGTTGTCATTAGCATTGTAACAATTTAGTTTTTATATGTCACATTCATTACTTTAGTTTCCTTCTCTTATAGCTTTTGGATGTGTATTGTTCTTAGAAAGCCTCCCCACTCTAAAGTTATTAACAATTCTCTTTTGGTTACTTTTTGAACTATCGTAGTCTGAGTTTTAAAGCATCTTGAGTTTGATTGAATTGGTTCTTACAATGCTTTGCACCAAACTGAAGTACAAACTCTGCATGAAACACTGTATTCATATTGCTTCCAGTTCAGACACTTCTATTTTTTTTCACTGCTTTCTCATTTGTGAAATAGGTATAGTAAGTACTTCCTCCAGCTTTTAGTGCAGGAGAGACCATCTTCTGGACCGAAAGCTAAGGTAGAGTTTCCTTCAATTCTTGGAAGCCTTGACTCCTGATTGGATTTGGTGTCCCATTGGGAGGACTGAGGATAACACTGTCTACAAGATAGTTGATCTTAATAAGCAGAAACAAAATCAAATTAGCCATTTTGTTTCTGCATGTACTGGGGCTGTTGCTTTTGCATATATTTAATTATGGATTTTTTTTCAATAACATGCATAAACAACCTTAAATAATTTTGATTACCTCTGAAGAATTGGAAAATGTCTTATAGTCAGCTTTGAGTTGGTTCTTTGTAATTCAACATGATTTGTCACTAGTGCAATATTTAAATGTTGCTTGTATTCTTGATCCTTAGAATAAAGTCTAGATTTATGTATTGTAAGATTAGGGATAGAAGGAAAGGTGCTGTAATAACTACCCATGATAATATGCTGGTAACATGCATTTTGGAGGACACCTCAGGGATCCCCAAACACTTATATCTTCAGCAGAAGCAAGAATGCCAGGGACCACCTGGAATACTTGCAGAGGTTGAGAGGCCTTTTCTGAGCAGGAGAATAACTCTTTGCATTTGTTTTGGGGAAATCTACTTCCGAAAATTTGCCAGTTATCCTACAGGGGATAGTTAGGACAATAGAGTCTTCTCCATAAATGCATCATTTACCATAATTTGAAAATCATCTTCTCCCTTGAACCAGTACGAGTTTAAACATCAAAGTCATAAATTAACAGAATTATAACAGAGGAAACATAATCTGACTATGTTTAGAAGTGGGAGCCTTTGGAAATGACTAGATTAGGCAAAGTTATTAAGCAGACTCCACGATTGAACCCTGTACCCAAATAAGAGGGGATAGAGACATCGCAGACACAGAGGGATCTACCTGCTTTCTTGCCCACGGATGATCTGTCCCACCTGGTGACTCTACTTTCAAGAAGGTTATCACCAAATATGGCACCTAACCTTGCACTTTCAGAATCATGACCAAAATAAGAAGAAAAGATAGCCATCTTCTGACATTTCGTTACAATAATGAAAATCTGACTAATACACTGTTTTGTTTTGCTTTGTTTTTCCTGGGGGAAGGAAAATACTAGGGAAAATAAGGTAGAATATGATTTTCTAAGAGATAAGGACTCATTTGGACACAAAACTAAGACACAGATATGGCTATTTGATCTGAGGAGCAAGAGTGGGTGTTGAGGCTTGGCAGTAAAGAAAAATTGGCTGTTGGGACTTAAAGGCCAAACCTATGCAGAAGGAGAATTTGATACTAAGCTCCATGTTTAACATTTGGAGCTAATTCACTCTTCATGTGCAATGTTGGGATCTTCCCTGAGAACTGGAGCAGAGCATCCTGGCCAGCATGAGTGCAGTGGCCCAGCCCACTGGGCATGCAGGGTACAGGGCTGGGTGTACAACTAAGGGAAGAGAATTTTCTGACACTGAGAAAGCAGGTGACCATTACTTAGGGAATTACTTATGCCCCCGTATTTTGTTTCTACTATAAATTATATTTACCAAAATAATTCAGTGATTTGATCTCCATGGAAAAAGGCAATGTACATGTATTTCTAATATTTATGATTATTGTAGTTTTTAATGTTAATTTTGAAAAGTTGTCTAATAGATTTGTAAAAACAGTCATGTATCACCTAACAATGGGTATATATCCTTAGAAACGCATTATTAGATTATTTTGTCATGTTTGAAAACCACAGAGTGTATATACACAATCATAGATGGAATATGTCAGTCACTCATTTTGGTTCCTTGATACAGTGAAGAGATGCAGCAAACGTAAATTACTTGAGGAATTTATGCATGACATAACATAATATTATTTTATAAATAGGAGTACCCTATAAAATAACAATAGAAACTGTGATATAGTAGGTGTATGAGCCAATTACATAATCATTTATTATCATTATCAAGCATTACATACTATGCAGAATTATACTTATATCTCTGAAATCATAACCAATTTTCTTATACCAGCATATAAGGAATGCCTTGTGCTATTGATGCTAGGACAACTATGATGTCAGCAAAGGATAAGTAATTTTCAATTGCATTAGAATTTTATATGACCACCATGTGTATGAGAACCATCATCATCTTAAATGTTATTATGTGGAACATAACTATAATATTTACAAAAAACTGGGCCCGGCACAATAGCATAATGGTTAAGGTTCTCTGCTTGTCCATGCTGGGATCCTATGTGGGAACCAGTTCTAATCCCGGCCGCTCCACTTCCCATCCAGCTCCATGCTTGTGGCCTGGGAAAGCAGTAGAGGGTGGCCCAAGGCCTTTGGACCCTGCACCCGTGTGGGAGACCCCATAAAAATTCCTGGCTCCTGGCTTCAGATCGGCACAGCACCAGCAGTTGCGGCCACTTGGTGAATCATCGGAAGGAAGATCTTTCTCTCTGTCTTGCCTCTTCTTTGTATGCATTAAAAGAAACAAATGATCTAGGAGTATAAAATTCAACTGCAAATAATAAAAATAATAACAAGTTGAATAAAAGCAAGTTGTATTTCTTTCTTTCATGCATTTTGCATGCTATCCACTTCTTCATCCATTGATTCCAGCTGTTTCACTGCCCACTAACACCTCCACTAGGAAGTGAGCAGGGTGATGACAAGAGAAAAATACAAGTTGCTTGACAGCTAAGAGTTCAGCAGTTAATAAAATGCCAGCATAAGATTAATATAGATATCTCCATTATGAAAATAAATTGTGATACTGGTTAAGAGATTACATATATATATCATTTTTATTGCAAAGTCAGACATAGAGAGAAGAGGAGAGACAGAGAGGAAGATCTTCCGTCTGATGATTCACTCCCCAAATGACTGCCATGACCAGTGCTGCCCCAATCTGAAGCCAGGAGCCAGGAACTTCTTCTGGGTCTCCCACATGGGTTCAGGGTCCCAATGCTCTGGGCCATCCTCGACTGCTTTCCCAGGCCACAAGCATGGAGCTGGATGGGAAGTGGGACCGCTGGGATTAGAACCAATGACCATATGGAATCCTGGCATGTTCGAGGCAAGGACTTTAGCCACTAGGTCACCACACCGGGCCCAATAGATGATATTTTGATGTGTAACAATGACGAAGAATTGAAACACACTCTATGCAAATGAACAAGTTCATAGAATATTAACCAAAGAAGGACCACACAGATGGACTGCAGGTGATAATGGCAGAAAAACTCACTTGTAAATGAATTGGCAAACACATGTAAACTCTTAAAACCTAACCACATTTCCAGATGCTAACTACAAAGCTTAACTTAAACATAACATGTGCAGATTGCTTTCTGAAGTTAGGGAAGGTATGTGCAGTTTTTTAAAAAGTTATTTTGGGGATCCTGAACAGGGTAAAGTCAAACTGACTTCAGCCAACCCTTGAGTAAAAATAAAACCAAAACAACAACAACAACAAAAAACTGGAAATCTTTGCAGGGATCTAACTGCCAGAAATTTTCAGTGGACAAGTAACAAATAGATCAAAGGCTACTTAAATTTTTTCTGTCAAGGAAAAGTCTAGGACCCGATGACTTAATACTGAATTCTATAAAATGTCTGAAGAACTAACTACTATAATTTCTAAGCAATGATCAACTCTGCCAGTCTCTTTTCATGAGGCCAGCAACACTCTAGTACAAAAGCCTAACAAAGATAATACAAATAAAACATAAGTGCAGAGCGAATGTCATTGATAAGCATAGATGCAAAGATTCTGAACAAAATATTGGCAAAGCAAATCTAAAATCACATAGATCTCAGATCAATTTCAAGTTGAATTTATCCCAGAAATGCTAATCAATAAATGTAAATCACATCAATGGTATAAAGAACAAAAGCAATACTCATCTCAGTAGATATGAAGAAAACATTTGCAGGGAAGAATAAATTAGGAAGTGGAGTTCCTGGTTCTAGAACCCATGCCCATGTGGGATGCCAGTTCCACATACAGAGGTTTAATCTAGTATGCCATCCTAGTGACCCCTAAAAGTAGGTTTTTTTATGTGCTAACTATGTACCCCTGAAAGAGAAATAAAAAGAGAAGTGTATTTCACAATAACCATACAAAATGAAACATTTAGGAATAAATTTAGTCAAAGAAGTAGGAGAGCTCTGTAATGAAATTTATTAAACATTGATGAAAGAAATTCTCAGGAGCACAAAATATTCTAGTGAGGTTCTTTGTCCATGCATCGGAAGAACCAACATCATTTAAATGTCTGTACTATCTAATACACTCTACCGATTAAATGCAATCCTTATCAAAATAAACAATGGCATTCTTTATATAATTAGGAAAGGCACTACTAAAATTCAAACAGGATCACAATAGACTCAGAGTAGCCAAAATGATCTGAAGCAATAAACAGGTAAATAAACAAACAAGCTGGAGACATCACGATACCTCCGAGATACTGGAAAGCAGTATTAATTAAAACAGCATGATACTGCCAGAAAAACCAACACTTAATTGAAAGAACAGAATGCAGAGTTTAATCCAGGTGCATTTACTATATGCCCAGACCACATATTGAAGTAAGTATAATCTCATCAACAAATGGAGTTGGCAAAACTATATGCATGTATGTATAAATATATGGATGAAATTAAATCCATACTTGTTATCATGCAAAACTCAACTCAAGCTGAATAAGACTTGATAATATGAAGATGCTGGAAAAAAATAGAGGGAAAACACTCTAAAGCATTGGAGTAGATGATTACTTCATGGGATAGATCCCACAGCTCAAAACACAGACAGTAAAAGCAAATCTTAACAAATGGGATTATATCAGACTCAGATATGTTTACACAAGAAAGGAAATGATAAATAAAGAGGCATCCAACAGAATAGGAATAATAGGAATAAGTATCTGTGAGCTATGTGAGAAAGGATTAACATCCAGAATATAGCAGCAATCATGAAACTCAATAACAAATGACCACAAATACAGGTAAGAAATAGGCAGAGGACTTCAACAGACACTTGTCAAAAGAAGAAATAAAATTGACCGTAAAGCACATGAAAAAAAAAATGCTTAGCATCTCTAGCTATCAATGAAATGCATATCAAAATCTCGATGAGCTATTTCATCACTGTCAAATGGCTCAAATCTAAAGGATAGTAACAATTGCTGGTGACGATCTGGAGAATGTAGTTGCAAATGTAAATTAGTATATCCACTTTACAAAAAGTGTGGATATTTCTTAAACTAGGAACAGACTTTCTATATGATTTAGTAACCCTACTACTTTGGAGATACCCAAAAGACACAAACACATGCTGTGAAAGGATTACCTGTATCATCAAGTTTATAGCAGCACCGTTCACAACTGCCAAAATGTGAAATCAACCAAGGTATCAATCATCAAATGAATGGACACAATGTTTTTTAACTAGAAAAAAAGAAGGAGGGCCCAGTGCAATAGCTGGATGGCTAAATTCTTGCCTTGCATGCACTGGGATCCTAGGATGGGATGTCCCAGTTGCTCCACTTCCCTTCTGGCTCCCTGCTTGTGTCCTGGGAAAGCAGTAGAAGGTAGCCCAAAGCCTTGTGACCCGGAACTCATGTGGGAAACCAGGAAGAAATTTCTGGCTCCTGGCTTCTGGATCAAATAGATTCAGCTTTTGCTATTGAGGCCATTTAGGGAGTGAGCCAGTGGATGGAAGATATTTCTCTATATTCCTTCTCTCTGTAAATCTGCCTTCCCAACAAAAATAAATGTTTATAAAAAAGAGAGAAAAAATGGGCACAGCACCATAGCCTACTGGCTAAAGTCCTTGCCTTGCAATCGCCTGGATCCCATATGTGTGCCAATTCTTATCCCAGTTGCTCCACTTCCCATCCAGCTCCCTGCTTGTTGCTGGGGAAAGCACCTGAGGATGACCCAAGGCCTTGGGACCTTGCATCTGTGTTGGAGACCTGGAAGAAGCACCTGGCTCTTGGCTCTGAGTCAGCTCAGCTCCAGCTTGCGGCCACATTGGAAATGAATCAGCACATGGAAAATCTTTCTGTCTCTCCTTCTGTCTGTAAATCTGACTTTCCGTACTCATTTCTGAAAGTCACTTACATCTGTGTAAGTGAAGTTACTTTTTCAAAATTCTAGAATGGTTTACTAGAATTCAGATATACGTACAGCCATACACAATCGCTTGTCATTCTGCTAAACAGTGCTGGTTTTCCGTCACCCAAGAGCTAGAACCATCTCAGAAGAGAGTTGATAGGAACTTAATGCACTAAGGAGAAAAGATAAAATATTTCCAAAAGCTAGTTTTACTTTACAAAAGATTATCAGAAGGTGACAGGATAAGATTAACTGGGCTTGTATGTCATTTTTGCTACTTAGTTTCTACTACTTGCTTTTGTTTATGAAATGGGGGGAAATAATTGTGCCATGCACAGGGTTGTAGTGGTGACTCAATGGTCTAACAATGCAAAAGACTGGGTAGTGTTTGATACAGATATTATCTCCACTGTTTGCTAAACTTTGTGCTATGTCCTTAACATACACAATTTTCTTCAGTGCCTACGATATGAGTGGTGGATGAACAGTGATTATTCTTCCCCACGTGGCAGGTCAGAGAAAGACCATATTTGTGTGTCTGATACCATCAAGAGTCAGGGTTACAATCCAGCTTTGTGTAATTCTACAACAGAGTTGATAACTGAAGAGCAATTTTCACATTTTTAAGATTTATTTTTTTTTATTATTTTTTCATTGGAAAGGCAGATATACAGAGAGGAGAGACAGAGAGGAAGATCTTCCGTCCGATGATTCACTCCCCAAATGAGTGCAACGGGCCGATACTATGCCGATCCGAAGCCAGGAGCCTCTTCCGGGTCTCCCACGCGGGTGCAGGTTCCCAAAGCGTTGGGCCGTCCTCGACTGCTTTCCCAGGCCACAGGCAGGGAGCTGGAAGGGAAGCGGGGCTGCCGGGATTAGAACCGGCGCCCATATGGGATCCCGGGCGTGCAAGGCGAGGACCTTTAACCACTTGCGCCACCGCGCCGGGCCCAATTTTCACATTTTTAAATGGTCATTAAAAGTTCACAGACTATGCATGCTGACTATTGCTCTGGCAGAAACTTTTCTTCTGTAACACCAGGTGAGGTCACCTCCTAGAAAGCTGGTGTCCATTTTAATGGATAGAATAATTCACTTTTTCATCTCCCCACCGGATCTTTATTGAGCTCTTGATATATGTGAAACATCTGTCTTAGTTTGCTTGGGCTGCAATTGCAAATATTGTAGATTGAGTAACTTGCTCACAAGTGTGTGTGTGTGTGTGTGTGTGTGTGTGTGTGTGTGTCTAGAGATTGGAGATGGGTAGCTAGGTTAAACTTGGCTTGTATAGTGTCTTGAAAGCTAAACCAAGAACTTAGAATCTTCCAAAGTAGGAGTTGGATAGTTACATTAAATAGTTAAGTTATTTTGAAGGGATATTAATCAGTTGGCAGAATGTAGGAATAAATGGGAGAAGGATGATATTAATTCATGTTAATATAGGTCTTGATGGACAGTTTATGCAGTAATATTTTGAGATAAAAGGAGTGACAGCTGGGGATCAGGAACATCGGCATGAGTTGGCAATTTATTGGCACACAATATGGACATGATAACCTGATTTTAAGAGCAGATAATGCAGCAAACACATGCGCATTCATGTGTGCCTGCTCAGGGGTATTCGAAAGGTTTATGGAAAATGTGTGCTACAAAATGAACAGCATGGGTTTCATTGTTTGCACCAACATACATTTTAAAAAGATTTATTTTTATTGCAAAATCAGATATACAGAGAGGAGGAGAGACAGAGAGGAAGATCTTCCATCTGAAGATTCACTCTCCAAGTGACCACAGTGGCTGGAGCTGAGCCATTCTGAAGCCAGGAGCCCAGAGCTTCTTCTGGGACTCTCACATGGGTGCAGGGTCCCAAGACATTGGGTCATCTTCGACTGCTTTCCCAGGCCAGAAGCAGGGAGCTGGATGGGAAGTGGGACTGCTGTGATTAGAAGTGGCGTCCATGTTGGATCCCGCCATGTTCAAGATAGGACTATAGCTGCTAGGCTAATGTGCCAGGCCCCTTTTAAAAAATAATTCTCTTTAAACTCAATTTCCCACGAACTTTTTGAAGTATCTCATAGATGTGTGACACACATATATTATAACATTGTAAAGGCTCCTCTAGACCTTCCTGTTAAAAAAACAAACAATAACAACCTACCCACCTCATTAAACTGAAAACAGCAACATTGTCATCCCATATAAGCATTGTTTTGAAAACTCAAAACTGACTAACAACATATAGTTACATTGATGGAAGAAATTGAGGGGAGATACAAATAACAACCTTGAAGTAGCAGATAGAAGGCATTGCTATAGATCCTACAGAATTAAACTGCATAATAATGAATATTAGTAAAAGATTTATTATACCCAAGTTGAATCACTGTTTTAACCTGTGGTATCCGTAGCTGGTCAACAAAAACCATTTTAACAATAACAAATCATTTTACAAGCAATTTCTTGTGGCATACCCTGGCTTGGTGAGGTATAAGTAAACCCAAATCAGCCAGAGGAGAAAGGCAAGGGCTATTGATTTAGAGCTTGCTCTAGCAAGGGAATTAGACACCATCACTTGCCTTTTAGAAGATTTTCAAAGGCAAATAGAAGTATTCCCGAAATCTTTATGATGGAAATGAAAGGCAAAGCTCAGTTGTGTCCTCGCTGGAGGCTATTTGCAACAAGTTACAGTTAGACGTGCTAGAAGTAGAACCTCCTGTCTCGTGGGTTATGGGTGCCAATGAGATAGGAGGTTGTTGTCTAAACTATGAATAAGGAGAAAATATTAGGGAAGCTATCAATTGTTTATAAAGCCCTGAATACTTGAGGTTTATAGTTATGGAATTATTGTTTAGTTTCTGGACTGCTAATAGAGATAGCAGTTTGACTTCCTATAAGTCTGTTTTGTGGCAGGCTGGCTTCCTGGCGGTTTATTATGGTTAGAGGTGTTTGGTTATCTGACAGGATGCTACAGGTTAAGAGTCAAAGTCCTATTTTTACATGTATCCTAACCATTGTCAGTTTGTATATGTGGTACTTCAATAATAAACAATACAGCACCACATCCTTCCTTCTGAAAGTGGGCTAACAGGAATGGTTCAGTCTTTTGGGATCAACTGAAAGGCCTGCACGTAAAGGTGATTTCTGAGGAAAGTCTCAAAATCAGAGGCAAAGAAATGATGAAAAAAGAGAATTATCAGAGATTACATTTGCAAAGAAACAAGTAGTAGGCAGATGTGTGATGCATTCATGGCCAAGTGATCTTACGAGAAATTTGAGAGTAGGAGGAAAGTGTACGGACGATGACTTCTGTCCTAAGACAGTAACCTTTCAGGACACCAGGGGACAGAGGAATGCTTTAAAGTCAGTAGTTTTGAGACTGGACTTGTATTTTGTGATGATGGAAAAATGTACTTTCCAGTCAGGAAACTGGAAACTTGCACATAAGCTAGGAAGGTATTTAACAAATGGAAGGAAGTTTTATGTCATAAACCCAATGATTAGGAATCTGCCATGAGCACAGATAATCTAATTTTAATCTCAATTCTTGTACTTCCCAGTTGTATAAGATGGCTATATTTTTTAAACTTCAATATCCACCTTTCTAACATGCAGAGAAAGACACCATTCACCAGATTGTTAAAAGGATGAAATGAAACAATATAAGAGACATAAACAGAGTTTTCAGTAACTTTTAACAGTTTCTAAATGTCTCATTAAATATTCACTTCTTTTTTTTTTTGAGATTTATTTTTATTATTTTTTTATTGGAAAGGCAGATATACAGAGAGGAGAGACAGAGAGGAAGATCTTCCGTCCGATGATTCACTCCCCAAGTGAGCGCAACGGCCGATACTATGCCAATCCGAAGCCAGGAGCCTCTCCGGTCTCGGGTCTCCCACGCAGGTGCAGGTTCCCAAAGCTTTGGGCCGTCCTTGACTGCTTTCCCGGGCCACAGGCAGGGAGCTGGAAGGGAAGCGGGGCTGCCGGAATTAGAACCGGTGCCCATATGGGATCCTGGGCGTGCAAGGCGAGGACCTTTAACCACTTGCGCCACCGCGCCGGGCCCAATATTCACTTCTTAAGCAGACTAATTTATCTACAAGAGCCATGCTGCCTTCATTGGCAGTGTTCCACATAGGTGAACATCTAGGATCCCACCTCTCCATTGTCTCCTGGGCAATCTGTGTGTTCTGTAAATATGATTCAAATTCTGCATTTTAGAGGGTTTCACTAAAATAGTTTTACTAAGCAGGGATTTAAATTTTTAAATTTGGGCCCAGTGGCGTGGCCTAGCAGCTGAAGTCCTCACGTTGAACACACCTGGATCCCATATGGGCACTGATTCTAATCCCGGCAGCCTCGCTTCCTATCCAGCTTCCTGCTTGTGGCTTGTG
Source organism: Ochotona curzoniae (assembly GCF_017591425.1). Lineage (NCBI taxonomy): Eukaryota > Metazoa > Chordata > Mammalia > Lagomorpha > Ochotonidae > Ochotona > Ochotona curzoniae. The sequence goes on from NW_024467115.1 coordinate 16,772,968, forward strand.
AAAGCAGTTGAGAACAGCCCAAAGCCTTGAGACCCTGCACCCACATGGGAGACCCAGAAGAAGCTCTGGGCTCCTGGCTTTGGACTGGCTCAGCTCCAGCCGTTGCAGCTGCTTGGGGAGTAAACCATTGAACGGAAGATCGCCCTCTCTGCATATCTGCCTTTCCAATAAAAATTAATAAATATTTAAATTTTTAAAATTTATTATTTTAGGTTTAGTTTATTGTGAAATACTGACTAAATGCCAGTACTGTGAAAGGTATTTTATTGATTTCTCCGAGGGACAGTTAGTTAACAAAATGCAAATATTGTTTTCAGAATTCATAATGACCTGTAAAAACCATAAAGCATAAAAGCCATAGAAAATATGATGTAAGTATCTCTCTATGCATTCCCACCCCATAGCTTCTGAAAGCTCTCTGAAATTCATAGTGACACATTGGGAAATAGTTTCCTAAACCCTCTATCTTTCGTCTAACTAGAACCTGGTCCGGTCCTTGTCCTACTGCTTTATAGGTAACTCGAGAGCCAATGTTTCTCTCTGTATCCTAGGTCCAATGAGCCTAATGCTAAGACAGATGTTACCTTTGTTTCTCATTGTTACACTGCCCAAAATAGTAATTATCAGTCACATTTGACTATCTAGATATAGATTTAACAAAATGAAGTAATATTAAAATTCAGTTCCTCAGTTCCACCACTCACTTTCAAGCATTTAACAGCCATGTATACTTAATGGTTATTCTAATAGACACTGTGACCAAAGGACATTTCCATCAGGGCACAGAATTCTTTGGGAATATGTTCTAGATCATTTCTTTAAGCTTTCTCTCCCCCAAGCTCACCTTTGAATTTTATGTCTAACCTTTCAGGAGTTATCAATACACTCCCAAGTCACTCACTCTCCCTTTATTTAATAATTCCCGGATCACTTTCCACATCCATCTAGAGGATGCTTTCTCTGTCTTGGCATTCACTTTCCTTGGTGCTTTCTTTTCCATGGATTTTGTCATTTGTTCTCTTTGAGTCCTCTCTCCCAAGGTTACAGCCTAGAAATTCCCATTACTGACAATCTTCCTCCCTTTTTTCCTTGCTTCCTTTCTTCCTTCCTCTCATCCATCATTCCAGCTCTCCATCCACCCATCATGTCAGCTTTTAATATCCCTTTTCTGTCAATCACATCCAACATTCAACTGAATCTATTCATCATTTTTTGCACACCTTCTCAGGCTTCTTCCCCATTCTCATATTACCCACATGATAAAAACCCTGCCCTGGGAAAGTTCAATGATGTCTGTACTGGACCTATCAATGCAAAAACAAATTCACTGGAGAAAAACTTTAACCATTCTGATTACATTCACTTTAAATTCATTCAGTGCTTTCTTCAACATTTCTGATCTTTGTGTTACATTTTAAGCAGTTCCTGACCTATCCTTGGCTTCAGCTGGTGAACTTGTGCCCTTTACCATTGCAGATTCAGATGACAGAATTTGGATTTAGTCAATTAAAAAAAGAAGTCCATATCTTGACTTCATTTTCCCTCTTTAGCAACCTCTTTATTTCCTTTTCTCTTTGCTGTCAAGCATCCTAAAAGCAGTTTTCTGAATTCTTTTGTTAAATGACTCTGTTTTCCCTACTTCTTTGGACCCTCTCAAACTAAACTTCTGACCATGTTCTTTTAATATAAGTGCTTTAATCAAGCTCACCAGTGACTAGTATGATGCTCCACATGATCATACAGTCTAACTTTTTCTTCTATTTTTCTGCAAAGCTGATCTTAACTTGGTTTTCAAAATTTCACCTTTTCTGTGTGTTGGGGGGAGGGGTTCCTGCACACCAGTTTCTTATACTCAGTTTCTTTTTCTTGTTTCATCTCAACTCTCAAATCTTTGAATGACCTCATGGTCCAAGGTTCAATCTTTGCAATTTCTTTTTCTATTTGCATTACTCTTGGTAATCTCATTAGCCTTCTGGTATAAAGTGCCATTTATGCACAATTCTGTTGGATGTATTTTTAATCTCTAGAATTGGAAATATCAACACTTTTATCTAACTGCTTATGTAAGCTTTCTACTTGGTTTCATTTCAAAGTTAAAAGAATTTGCCTCTTCCAAACCTGCCCTACAAATGATACTGAAAGATGTTCTCTTGACAGGGAAGAGGAATAGCACCAACAAAATCGAAGGCAAATGTGAAGAACATCCTAGTAAAATGACAACAGAAGACTAAATCAATGAACAACCCATTGCTAAAATGACAGAACCAAATTACCACCTATTTGTATTAACCCTGAATGTATATGGCTTAAGCGCAACCAAAAGTCATAGATTAGTAGGTTGGATTAAGAAACAAAGCCCATCTATTTGTTGTCTAGAAGAGACGCATTTCACCACCACCACCACCAACAACAACAAAAATCAGCAGAAACTGTATCTCATGGATATTGATGTTTTTGTTTTTGTTAGTTTCATCTCTTCAAAACACTTTCTTCTGACAAAATTATTCAGTGACTCATAGATCATACAGTAGCATCATTTTCTTTAAGAAGGTTCTTGATTTTCATTTCGTCAGTGACACATTAGTCATTCAGTAGCATGTTATTTAACTTCACGGTGTCGTTAATTTCTTTCTTCTTGTTGTTGATTTTGTTTTGTGGCTTTTCATTTAAGGGGATGTACAGTAACTGTAAAATGGAGACTAATATCCAGATGTGAGGACACAATGCGGTATGCATCTCTACTTTCAAACAAAGATGGACTCCCAATGAAATTGTTTACTATATCTTGACAATAGGATGCTAGACTCTTTGCTGATTTCCTTGCCTGCAGTGATGGACATATGACTGTGTATTAAAAAATAATACTTTAGTAATCATAGAGGGGAACTCGGGGGGGTGGGGAGGAGATAAGGGAAATGGCAGAAGCCTATGGAACTGTATCATAAAATGATAATAATAATAATAATTAATAAAAAAGATTTTAAAAAATCAAAGTTAATACAACCTAAACTAAACTCCTGATTTCCCTCTGTAAACTTTACTCTTCTATGAGCTTTGCCAACTCACTGCATGGAAACTCCATTTTTTATTCAATTGCTAAGGTCAGCTTATCCTGATTTATTTATTTTCTCACACACAGCATTCAATATCTCAACAATTATTATTGACCATATCATTGAAAGAAGTTGCCAACACCACAAGCTATGCCATGAAATTAGCCTCTACTTGCTATTTTATTTTCTCCTTTTTGTTTTATTGTTAGCATATCATGATGATACTTTAGGTCTTTTCACGTGCTGTTATTTCTTTCTGACATGGTTTTCCAACAGAAGTCTGCAAAGCTCTCTCCTGCCCCACTTTCAGATAAGACTTTCTCTGACAACTGTATGTGAAATCATAAATCTCTCTACAACCAAGCAGTCTCTATTTCTCCCTTTCTCACCATTCATGTATATTTTCTACTTATGTACATATCCATTGTATTCTGACATGACAATGAAAGCAGTGATTTTATTCTCCCTTTCCAGTCTTATTAATTTGTGCATCCTTAGTAACTAGAACTAAGTTCTTATTGGACAATGAGTGCTCCATAATTATTTGTGAAGTAGCTTGGGTGATTTTATTCATGTTACAGGGATGATTATGACACAGTTTTTTTCAAATTCATATGTTTTGTTCTTTTACAGTTCATCTTTTTTTAGTATATGTGCTGCCAAAGCGAGCACCAGTTCATCTTATTTTTAATGACTTTTGATTTTTTTTTAAAGATTTATTTATTTATTGGAAAGTCAGATATACAGAAAGGAGGAGAGACAGAGAGGAAGATCTTCTGTCCGACAATTCATTCCCCAAGTGACCTCAATGGCCGGTGCTATGCCGATCCGAAGCCAGGATCCAGGAACTTCCTCCGGGTCTCCCACACAGGTGCAGGGTCCCAAAGCTTTGGGTCATCCTCAACTGCTTTCCCAGGGCACAAGCATGGAGCTGGATGGGAAGTGGAGTTGCCGGGATTAGAACTGGCGTCCATATGGGATCCCGGCATGTTCAAGGCAAGGACTTTAGCTGCTAGGCCACGCTGCAGGGCCCTTGACTTTTGATTCTTTAGAGAGAAGGGAGCTTTAGGGTCAAAACCAAAATGGTATGGTCCATTAAAAGCACCTCATACTTCAATGCCTGCAGTGATGGACATATGACTGTGTATGAAGAACTATACTTTTGTAATGATATAGAGGAACTAGGTGGTGGTGGGGGAATTGGGACGGGCATAAAGAAAATACCAGGAGCCTATGGAACTGTATCATAAAATGATAATAACAATAATAAATACCAAAAAACCAATATGAAGAAAAATAGAAGACACAAAAAAATCAGAAAAATCTTCTATGTTAAACATTTTGAAAATTTAATATTATAAAACATCCATCCTACTGAAAACAATGTACAGATACAATATGACCTCAATCAAATACCAGAGATATTTTTCTTGAATCTAGAAAAAATGACCCTAACATTTATGTGGAAATATAGCAGACCCTGAATTGCTACATTTATTTTAAGCAATAAAAATAAAGCTAGAGACAAGACACATTGCAAGAGAGTTGTAATTGATACAGCCTGTTACCAACACAAAAACAGATATGTGAACCAATGATATTAATTAGAAACTCCAGAAATGGGGCCCAGCACAGTAGCCCAGTGGCTAAAGTCCTGGTTGCCCTGCCTCCCATCCAGCTCCCAGCCTGGGAAAGCAGTCAAGGTTGGCCCAAAGCCTTGAGACCCTATACTTACGTGGAGACCTAGAAGGCGCTCCTAAATCCTGGCTTCAGATTGTCTCAGCCATTGCAGCCACTTTGGGAGTGAATCATTGGACAGAAGATCTTTCTCTCTGTCTCTTCTCTCTGTGTATCTGACTTTCCAATAAAAATAAGTAAATCTTAATAAAAAAGGAAACTCCAGAAATCAATCCCCATATCTACAATGAACCAATCTTTGACAAATGAGCTAACAGGACTCCCCACAGAAAGAACAATCTCTTCAGCAGATGGTGTTGTGAAAGTTGAATCTCTGCATGCGATAATACGAAACAAGATCCCACTTTACCTTAAGTACACTTCAACTCACAATGAATCAAGAATCTAAAACCATAAGCCACCAAATTATTATAAGGAAACATAGAGGAAGCACTACAAGACCCCAGCAAGGGCTAAGACTTTCTGGATAAGATCTCTGAAGCAAGGCAATAGAAGCAAAAATAGACAAATAGGATCACATCAAGCTTAGAAGCTTCTGCACAGCAAAGGAAATATTTAACAAAATGAAGAGACAACTGACAGCATAGGAGAAAATATTGCAAACTATACATCTGATAAATAACATCCAGGATGTATGAAAAATTAAAAAAAAAATCAATAGTGAAACAAACAACCCATTTCAGAAATGGGCTGAGGATATGAACAGGCTTTTTTCAAAGGATTAACTACAAATAGCCAAAAGGCATATGAAAGGATGCTCGAAGTAGTCATCAGGAAAACAAAAATAAGAACCACAATGAAGGTCTGAGTCCCCAAATTAAAATGACTATCATTTACAAATCAAACGTAACAAAGGCTAGTAAACATGCGGAGATGAAGGTACATTAATCCGCTCTTAGTGGTAGTGTGTATTAGAGCACCATTATAGAAGACAGTGTGGATATTCCTCAGAAATCTGAAAATAAGTCTACCATATGACTGAGCCATCCCACTCCTGGGACTTTATACAAAGGAAATGAAAGCAGAAAATGAATTACCTATACCCTAATGTTTATAATAGCTCAATTCATAATGGCTAAGATACAGAATCAACACAGATGACTGGATAAAGCAAGTAAATGATATACACACACAATGGGATGCTATTCAACCATAAAAATGAAAACTTGTCTTTCTCAATAATATAGAGATGCAGTTGGAGATCATTACCATTAGTAAATCATATGCTCCCTAAGAGATCGGTGTAGCTAATATATAAAGTACAAAATCAAATGTAATAAATATGAATGAAATTGATATTTTGAGATTTGACTACTCTTTATAGCCCCTATTTACTATAATTCTGAGGAATAGTAGTCTTGCTACTTATTGCTTGTTAAATTCTTTTGTTCAGTAGAAGATTAAGCTTGGGGTTAGAAAGTAAATTAACAGTATGTCATCATAAAACTTTTTTAAAGTAAGAAAGGAAACAGTAGGGCAGGTGGGAAGTTTCATGATTTCATTGTTCTTGAAACTCAATATATGAAATACAATAAATTTGTTCCCTTACTGTATAAACATTTAAAAAGAACTAGGGATAGCTTCTCTAGTCTTTCTGTGATATTTCTAATGGCATGGGTCTGACTCTTATATACTTTATTAGATGGTATCAGGACTGAATAAGAAATAGATTACATGCCAATTAATATGTTTCCCAATATTTCTGTTAAAAATTACATTCTTAGGATAAATGTTAAACAAATTAAATCTTATTTTTTCACATTTGTCCACTGAGAAACTGTAATGACTTCACGTTGAGAACTCAGATGCACAGAACAACCTATATAGATCACGTCATAGTGTGCAGCATGTTCTAGTGATTGAGAATTGGACCGAAATATCTTGGAATAGTTATGTATGACTGTCAAATAGACTTTACATTGAGTATAGGCTTGTATGTGAATGTGTGTATGCATTGCTCCTTCAAAAAGTTCATAAAAAATGCATATTATATTCTTTTGCACTAAAATAAGCTTGTCTTTACTTACATTATCCATGAATTTTTTGATGTGCCCCTGGATTAATTTCAGTTAGAAATTCTGAATAAGGTGCTTATAATTCAGATCTCTTTTCAGTTAGAGAAATTTCTCAGGTGTAAATTTGCAATATTTATTTGCTAAAAGACCTTCTGAACATTTGTATTGGAAACAGTAACCAATGTGGTATTTATCCCTGTTGATGTCAATACCAACGGCAATACTTTATCAAGATCAAATGGTCTTGATGCTAACACTAATGACTTCAATTTTCAAATGACAATTCCAAACAAGAATAGCTTTCTTACTCTGCATCAGGTATTGTGCTTTCAGATATGAATTTCCACTCTCAAAGTTTCACTTGAAAATTCAGTGCTCCTTAGAAATATATATATTTCTCTGTGAAATATATAATGTCAAAATGTCATTGAAAAAATATACTTTGCAATCATCCTCTTGCACTCCATTTTCACTTTTTGTGTTGCCTATATGAAAGCTGATTAAGAAATCTTAATGGATATATTATCTTAATGGATATTAAGAAATCTTAATAAATCTTCATTAGAAAAAGTGTAGAAATCCTAAGAGTGTGAGTTTGTATCCAAAAGTGCATTCCCCAATTTAAGAACTTGGTGAAACTAGATGTTTAAAATGGTACTCTTTCTTTTTTGTGTTTTTAAGTATTTTACCTGCCATTTCACGTAGATGAATATATGGTCAAATCTTATTGTCTTAATAATTCTGACTTGCTTAAATCTTACACCTGCTCTTACTACCTGTAGACTGGGATGAGAGCAGAATCTGTTTGTAAGAGGAAAGGTAATAGGATCATAACCCATTCCTGTATCACCTATTGTTTTTAGGGTGCACATGCGCTGATATTTTCAGAATATTCTAAATTTGTGATAAAAGTAAGGGTCATGCAACTGAAAGTAGCTTCTGGGAAAAACAAGAAGTAGAATTAGAGTTTTAATTGAGAAGCAAAAAGGGATGGAATGAAGAGGAAACATATAGAAGAGAATACAAAGCAGTGTGCACCAGGAATGACATATCTGAGAGCACCAAAAGCAGCTGAGAACATTTAAAAGTCAAACAGTCATAATTCTCATTGATCATAACTATGCTTGAAAACCACACAAGGCACCGATAATATTGCACTGCCAATGGGCTTGTGGGTGCATGCAATTCTTAATACGAATTTCAAAGGATGAAGCAAGCTTTCACTGAAGAGAGCAACGTGTGTTTTCTAGTCTTCAGATCATAACAATTGAGAAAGACAATTATATTAATGAACCGGGTTAACTGGAAATGAATCCTTTGAGAGGAAGGAAGTCATTTTGATTAACATAATTACCATTCTTACTGAATTAATCAAGGTTGAACTCTAACATATGGGTATAACCCAAATCACTTACTAGAATTTGGTGTCTGAAACCCTGACATGGGGAATTCATTTGTACAAAAATTCATTAGCCTGGTGTTCCAAAATCTGGCTAATCAACAGAAAGAGATGGGGAGCTCCACAATGACTCCATAGTTCTGACTTCCACCATGGGCCATTCTCTCTGAACTTCAAGGCTGGAGACTGGGGTTGCTTTAAAACCTTCCTGGGTATTCAGAAGCCCTTGTGTAATAGACACAAAACAATTCAAAACATTGAAGAATGTATTAATATTTGATATATGAAATAATTTTTTAAAACCCTATCATTTTATTTGTACTATTTGCCAGATGATAACATACATTTTCCTCATCCTTGTATTTATGCTTTTAGGTATCCTTGTTTCCCATTTATGAAGTAGAAACTGAGCAGCAGATCAGCTCTGCAACTTGCCTAAGATCTACAGCTAGGATAGGGTAGACCTGGGATCCTAACACATTTCACCCTACCTCCAGAGCTGTGAATCTGTCAAAATAGAACAAATTTCATGTTTTGGTTCTTCATACCATGTCCTGACCATGCAGATTGAGTTTTCTCTTGTCATTTTTCGTTTAAAAAAGTATTTGATATTTATTTCCAGCAAGTCACAATAGTTTTCAATATTCCCCAGTTCAGCATCATTAGTGTTCTGCTGCACTTGTGAGATTTTGAACTGTGAGATGGTACTTCATTGTCATATGGTCACTTGGCTAATAAATTATTCAAGATTTCGCTTTGATTATGACAGGAATAAAGATGTGGAATATATGGAAAATACTTTTTCTGCTCACACAGGGAAAGAAATGGTGTTTTAGCAGCTTAATATTAAATAGAATGTCTTAGCCTTAAGCTATTCTCTCTTTGCCTTTTTCCTGTTTCACTTTCAAAACTGGCTAGGTTTGGGACTGTTCCTAGTGCTACAGGTGGATACAGAAGACTTACCTTGGCTGATGGGCACAAAACCCATTGGTAATAATCTCTTGATCTGCTGTAGATCTCAGCCCTTTTTTTTTTTTATAGTTAGGTAAGGCTTGAAAAGTTGCCAGTAGAATTGAGACCTTCCTCAAGTCTGTGTGATACTAATAGTATTCCAGCAACTTTACGTGTTTGGCCTCAGAGTCCATTCTTGTGTGGTACTATCTGCAAAATTCCTATTATCTGCACTACATTGCCACAAATCACTAACCAAGGAAATCTCCCAGGAAGATTATACAGTCACTAAAAACAAACAAAACAAAAACAACCAAAAAAACCTTACAGCAAATAAATCATTAGGGCAGGCCTAATGGAAGCAATGAAATATAACCCTCTTTAAAAAGATCCAGACCCTAGAATATTCAAGCGGAAAAGGTGATAGGAAAATACAGGTACATTAAAATCAATCCAAGCTGCTTGCTCAGAAACAGAAGGCACTGTTTGCAGTGTGCATCAGCCTCTGGGTCCCAAGACCGTCCTGCTCTACATTCAGAATTGCTTTGTGTACATTTTATCTGTCTGCTAAATGCTGTGCACCCAGGAGACTTGGAGAATTTTTGTATTTGTTTGGGGAAATGAATGCTTTTTGGGCAATCTGGCAATCAGGCTATGGGAGTGGATTTTATAATCATTGTCTCTGCCTTCCTGACATTTTCAGGCTAATTGCATATAAGTTGGGTGTTTCTAGTTTGAGGCCATGAAGGAAAGGGAACTATTTTGGCTAACATCCTATGACACCAGTGACTTAAGTCTGTCAGAGGAACTCTTACTGCTTAGTAGAGGCCTGCTCATTTTCTAGCTCAGTTTTACAAATGCTGATAGTTGTTTTGTAGGTTGCATTGAAAAGGAGCACTCTGTCAAGAAAGCAAAAAGCCCTCAGAGAACAAGCACTGTGTGTGTGGGTACAGATTTAAATATGTTCAAATATTTATGACTGATCTCATTTCTTTGGGAGAGAGAAACAAAAGCAGCATTTTGATGGCATTCATTGTCTAGCATATGTAATCAAGCGTTCCTTCCTCACTCCTTACCTACAGGCTCTCAATGCAAATTTTGTTGCCCTGGCTCCAATTCCAGTATGAAACTTTGATTATTTTTCAAAAATATTTATTTATTTATTTCAAAATCAGAAACAGAGAATGACAAAGAATTTTTTTATCTGCTGTTTCACTCTGCGCCTCACCCCCTTGCATGTCCAGAATGGAGGCAGCCTGAAACCAGGAGCCAGGAGCTTCATGTGCGTCTACCACATATGTGGCTGGGCTGTCTTTCTCGCTTTCCTAGTTAGATTAGTTCAGAGCTACATCAAAAGTGGAGAAACTGATGCTATAACTGCCATACAAATGACATGCCTGTACTGCAGGCAATGGATTAACTTGCTCTACCACTACATGGGGTTCAAATGTTTTATATTCTGAAACAATGAAAGGCTATCTTTTTCCTGGCCTCCTTCTCTATTGTAATTTAATCTTTGGTAGCATTTTTCCTTTGAATATCTGCATTCTGGCATCCTTTAGGCTATAGAACAGAACAGTACCACTGAAATACTCAGGAGTGCATAATGATATGTCGAATATAAACCTTTGAAAAATTCACTTCTCCAGGCTCACATTAGCTGTAATTAGCAAAATATATGAAAAGCATTGAATTTTGTTTTGTTCCTCTTTAAGGAACTTAACAATGTGAGGATATAAAGATGAGCAGAGATATTGTTATAGTACAAGCTGGAGCATGAAAATCACTCTAATATTGTTACTAGAACATTTAATAGATTAAAGAAGATAAATGTCCAATCTCAGGGGGCTTCTATTTTCAACAACAAAGTATAATAAATAAATATTTTGGAAAAGCTGGATAAAATATTGTAAACATCTTTTAAAACACAGTTAATCATACAAAGAAAGTAAGCTTAATTTCCAAAAAGTATAGAACTTCACATCAGAAAGCTGAACTGACAACATAAAATGATTCTACGAAGATAACCACTCTCAAGACCCCAGAGTCAGCATTGACATGGGTGCTCAAGTGACAAAAGGGTTTAGGCCCAAGTAAGGTGTGGAAGTAGATCCCCGTATAAGGCTGGAATCCTTCAAAAGTTACAAATGATGCATGACCAAATAAGCACAGTATGGAGACTAACAAAAACAAGAGATCAAGGAACTGAGCTGTGTTCGCTTGGGTCTGGGTGAGGAATACTTATAATTTTAACTGTAATTCTGTCCTTTCAGGGCCATTTAGAAACCCAAGGAGAGAAATTGTCCTTGGGTGTGCTATGGGGTTATAAGCACCCCAGAGTTTCTAGTAGGAAACAAAAATTCTAAGTGCTACAACTTAGGCCTTGCAAAATTTACAGAGATAAAACCCAGAAAACACAAGCTAGTGATAAAAAAGCAAAATGAAACAAGCAACCTTGATCTTGTTTACTCGAGCACAACTTGACTACAGGGACTTCAGATTTATTATATCCAAAACATAAATATTTTAAAAATATCTAAGTAAACAATCCAGGTGTTACAGATCATCAGCCAGGAAACAGGTGTGGCATTTCAAAAAGTCTAACACGTATGAAAATATTTTAGAAGAGTTCATGGACACTGCAATTAAAAGAGAATTTTATTTTGCTGCAAAGAATATTTTGAAATAATGCAGATTTTTCATAATACTCATATTTAGAGAACTTATTGAATACTCCTATATGCATGGATCTCAATTTTATTTGCACTAAGATAAACTTATCTTTTGTTATTTTCCCAAGAACTGTTAAGTGTGTGTGTGTGTGTGAAGAAATTGGGCTTCTAGAAATAAAAAGAGAATTGTAGAAACTAATTTCCACTGGTCGCATAAGTATATCAGATATGTTAAAGACAAAACCAAAGACATATAATAGGAATTTAAATATATCTTACATCATGCATCAGAGAAATTTCAAAACATGGAAAACATGAGATTGATGGACACAAAGAATAAAAGAAATTCACAGGAAGATAAATTATATTAAAATATTATGGTGAAACACACAGAATATCAGAGGCGATAGAACTTAAACATAAAGATTAGTAATCAACAAAAAAACAGGAATCAAAATTAAAAGTTAACTTTCTGGGGCCAGCACAATAGTCTATTGGCTTACGTCCTCAACTTGCATGCACTCGGATCCCATATGGGCACCAGTTTGTGTCCTGGCTGCCCACTTCCCATCCAGCTCCCTGCTTGTTGTCTGGGAAAGCAGTCGAGGATGGTCCAAAGCCTTGAGACCCTGCACCCATGTGGGAGACCTGGAGGAAGCTCCTGGCTCCTGGTCCTGAATCAGTTCAGCTCCAGCTGTTACAGCTACTTGTGGAGTGAAACAACAGATGGAATATATTTCTGTCTCTTTCTGTCTTCAAATCTGACTTTCCAAAAAAAATAATTTTTAAAAATTTTGTAAAGTTGACTTTTCGGTAATAACTAAGGAAAGCAAAAAATGGTGAGATAATATCTTTTAATTCTATAGAGGAAACAACTGTTAAACCAGATCTCAATATTCAGGAAATTCACCTTCAAGAAAGGAAACTAACCGTGATACTTTTTAAAAAATATTTATTTATTTTTATTGCAAAGTCAGATATATATACAAAAAGGAGGAGAGACAGAGAGGAAGATCTTCCGTCCAATGTATCACTCCCCAAGTGACCAAAACAGCTGGTCCTGCGCCGATCCAAAGCCAGGAGCCAGGAGCTCTCCCGGGTCTCCCATGTGGGTGCAGGGTCTCAATATTTGGGCTGTCCTCCACTGCTTTCCCAGGCCACAGGCAGGAAGCTGGATGGGAAGTGGAACTGCTAAGGAATAGAACTGGTGCCCATATGGGATCCTGACTCAAGATGAGGACTTTAGCCTCTAGGCCGCCATGCTGGGCTCAATACTTTTTACAAATAATGCTTTTCAGGTAATTTACAAAAATAATTCTTTTTATGTATTTTAAAGGAAGAAAGAAAAACAACTTAATAGTGTGGTTTTAGCTTCAGAGTTAGGACACTTGCCACTTGATCAGCATACTCTCACTGCCTGACTCTAGCTTCTTGCTTATGCAGATCCTGGGAAGCAGCAGGGCAGCTCAGATGACTGGATTCCTGCCACTACGTGGGGGACCCGGATTGTTGGATCGTTGTGGCCTTTGAGGACTGAGCCAATGAAGGGGGGAGCTTTCTTCCTTCTCTTCTCTGAGTCTGTCTCTCATATGCAAATTAAGGCTTCACTGATGTTTTCCTCTCCAATATCTACAGGAAATGATATTACGAATATTATAAAGTGTGGAAAAATGTGGCTATTAGATAAGTTTATTTTGTTGCAAAATTTTTTTGAGTTTTTGACATTTTTAACAGAACAAAGAATGAATAACAGCACAAATTATTTCAACTAATAACATTATATGTTATATAATAATTAATAAGCTTACTTGTATACATTTTTCCTTCAAGGCATCTACAGTATTAACACCACAAATGAAATATCAATAAATTCTGATAGTAAAAATTTATACAGATATTTCTTCTCATTAGGCAATTAATCTAGAAATTAATAAATATGTAAACAAAATGGTTTAAGAATAATATTCTCAAAATTAACATTTTGGAGTCCAGCATTGTGGCAAAGCATGTAAAATTTCTACCCGCAATACCAATATCCCATATAAGTGCCAATTCAAGCTACTTTGGTGTTTTTTTTTTTTTGGAAAGGATGATCTACAGAGAGAAGGAGAGACAAAGGTCTTCCATCTGCTGGGTTAACTCCAAGTGTCCACAGAAGCTGGAGCTGAGCTGATCCAAAATTAATAGCCAGGAACTTCTCCCCTGTCTTCTATCTGAGTGCAGGGTCTCAAGGCTTTGGGCTGTCCTTGACTGCTTTCCTAAGCCACAAGCAGGGAATTGGATAGGAGATGGAGCAACCAGGACATTAACCGGTGCCTATATGGGATCCAGACACATGCAAGTAGAGCATTTAGAGGTGCTCTCTCTGCTGTGTGTTTGCGAATGGCTCTCTTTCTGTAAGTTCACCTTGTGTGATTCCCTTTCAGTTTTATCTCTGAATGAATTTGTTCTATCTATGTGTCTCTGCATCCATCTCCTCTTTGTTACGGTTTTTCTTATCTGACAGAGGACACTTCTTGGAAAACTCTTCCCAACTGACAGTGACATCAGGGTTTTTCTTCTATTTTTCTCTGCATGGCTACACAAAGTAGACATCTTGGGGTTTTTTTTGTTTGTTTGTTTGTTTGTTTTTTAGTCCCTTTTGGCCATCTGATTCACTAGTCTCTCTTCTATTTTCTAGGACCAGGTCAGTTGTAGTAGCATTCCTCTTCGTGGAAAGCTGAAAGTCTATATTGACAACTTTAGTGTGTGTAGCAGATCCCAGGGCTTCACTGAACAGAAGGGAGAAACAGTGAGAGAACCACAGCCAGGCAGCACCTCCCTTGCTCAATGCATCAGTGACTGGGACATCACGATGTGCAAAATCCCATGAAATGTCACAGTTTCAGCCAGAATTCTTCAAAATCCCATCTGGTTGCAGTGGATTATAAAGAACTTTTTAGAAAGGAGAACCACTGCATGCCTTCTTCCCCCAAAGAATATGGGAGGCAGGCTTCCCAAACTCACAGTGTGTGAAGATGGCAGGATTAACCCTGGAACTAAAAAGAAAACAAGGAAAGCACTTTATAGGGTCAAACTCAAAAGAGCCACACTGTTCTCTGGACAGAAAGGAGGTGGCAGGCTGGTATTTCATGTGAGCCACAAATTCTGTATCCCTCCCAAGTGGGAAATTACAATTTCTTTGAACAATAAATTAAAAATGAACCCATTTCTTTCTTCTTATAACTTTGCAAATACATATGATGTGATCCTCATAGCCAGAGTGTAATGTTTTAGTGAATGAATTGAAGAAGCATGTGTAAGTCTGTGCACAATTATCTAAAGTGAAAGTGAGAGGACAAAATGAAAGAATGCCTCAAGAAACTTAATTCTTTAATGAAAAACAAACCAGGGTCCTTCAGGAATTCGAATATGCTGGTGATATTGGTCTCACCCCTATAAGATTTCAGGTTTAGAGTACCTCCTGTAACTTAACTCACAGGAGGCAAACATAAACACATTTATAAAGATTAGTTCAAAATTTCATTGCCTTTAACCAAAGGCCATGCAAAGACTTAATAAAATAAAGAGCCAGTGTTTTACAATTATTTCAGCCAGGATCAAGAGGGTGCAATGTTGAATGGTTTCTCAGAAAGTAATGTCTTAAAATTCATTTCATAACACAGATACACAACAGAAATTATTCTTACACTATTAGGCTTCAATGTGAAAAATATGGTTCTCATGTTTAAAAGACTTAGTATGTGTTAAAGAAGTTGTGTGTAATATTTATTTATTTGAGTGGCAGAGACAGGGATTTCCCATCTGTTGGCTCACATTGCTAATGTCCATGATGCTCCAGGACCAGGCCAGCAATCAAGTTTGGTTACTGGAACCCAGAATCCAGATCTCCTACTTGAGTGACAGGACTCCAATCATATGAGACATACTGCTGTTTCCCAGGGTCTGTAACAACAAGAAGTTGGAAAAAGGAGTAGAGCCAGCATCAGACCCAGGCATCTGACTATGGGATGTGAGGATCCCAACACAAAACTTAAAACTTGTAGCAGTAGAGAGTTTTGCTACTAAAAGTTTTTGCAATAACTTTTCTTCTATGGTTTTGACTGGATACTAATTTTAAATTAGTTCCCTGAATATTTTGGCTTCATTCTCAATGCACATAGAAGGCTAAAATTCAATATGAATGGCCTATGAGTTTATACATTTGCATATACAGAATTCATTTCTTAAAAGGTTAATTTACTTGTTTGAAAGGCAGAGGAACAGATGGGATGAGAGAGCGATGGAGATCTTCAAACTGCCAGTTCACTCCGTAAATGGCTATAATAGCTAGAACCTGACCAGGTCAAAGCCCGGAGACAAGAACCATCCAGGTTTCCCACATGGGTTGCAAGAACTCAAGAACTTAAGCCGTTGTCTGCTGCTGGGACTCAGAGAAGCAGTGTGATATGGTACCTGGGTATCCCAAGCAACACCTTCATGTGCTGTGCAACAACACCTGCCCCTGGACAAGCTCTCTAGAATGAGGACCCTAGGCATGCCTACTTTGCATTGTCATGAGCAAAATTTAAAGCATTGCTGGAAAGTAATTTTTCTTAGGTTTTAGAAGTCACAGACAACTTGTAGAATTTACTAGAGAATTTGTATTCTATCCATGGTACTGTGTATATAAAGATACGCAGTATTATGCTAAGCAGCATATCATGAGGTTCATAAAGTATTTAAAACCAATCTATGACTCCTCTAGGAGACCAAGAACTCTGGGTGAAAAATGCTTTCACAACCTCAGATTATCTGAGTGGGGCCATCAACTGAAATAGACATTCCCTGTAGGAAATTTAAGGAATAGTGAAATGTGCAAATAACATCACAATGGTTTCATCACCCATAGATATACCTGTTAACATTTGGGTGTATATCTTTCAGTCTTTTTTCCAAGTATAAATATCTTTATCCATAACAACATCATATTGCTTACTGATATTTTAAAACAGGCTTTAAATTGATATTGCTATCATTCCCATGTTATATTGAAATGCAAAAATTTAACCAAATTTTTATAAATGACTTTTCTACTTCAAAATTTTTGCTCCCACAGTTACTGTTGCTATGGATAGACATTTTTTTCATATTCCACACTAATCTATTATGATCATTTAAATGATCCTAAATTTTAGGTGCAGGATATGAAATGGTGGGCAAAGCTGACAGTGTCCCTGCCTTTATGGAGAAAAATAAATGTGCAGGCAAGGATACATGCTCACTAAATGGCTTCCATTGCCTCAGTGTTTAACAGACACCATGCCCCCAACAAAGTGCTTTTAATAATTCATCTCATGTGTTCCTCTCAATTTTCCTATGAGTGAGATAAGTACTATAGATTAAAAGCCATTTCTTAGAGAACTGAGTACTTTGCCTAAGGTGATACAAGAAACCGATGTTTGAAAACAGGCTGTTTGACTTCTTATCCAGCGCTGCGATGGAGAATAGGTACTAGAAGGGAGAGCGAGAGGGGAAAATGATTTCTACTGAAGATCGAAGGAGACTCATGGGAGGAAACAGCAAAGTGAAGTCTGAAGTACAGAGAGGAATCTGGGAGAACTGACTAGCTAGGAATAGTTACTCAAGCAGCATTCAAATAGTTTCTGACCTCAGTTTCACCCTAATTAATCATTTATAAATAACTGATTTGCCTTATGATACAGCTCTGTGATTGATTAACCATAATGAGTTGAGGGAGCTGAGCTTTGGAACATTCTTTCATTTTACTGCTGCTGTGCTTTAAAATACTGTGGTTGGCAAGGACATCACCTGCTTGAGCATCCCCCAGGCAGTTGCAGCCTCACTGACTCAGAGCTAAGACACACTGTTGTCAGAGGTTTCTGACTCTCATAATTAGTCAGCTTAGGCATCCTATCACTTGGTATCCAGCCCAGCACACTCACTCCTATAATTGAAGATGTTTTAAATAACTGGGGCTTGAGGGGGAGGGTGGGGAACAATACAACAGTCTGGATGATGAGGAAGGGAAATGAAAATATGGGCAATACACAAATCTGTTGTGTATTCTCATATTAAAGAGTCGTGAGTTGATTTTACAAAGCCTTGTAAGAAAATAAATGAATTGCTAGGACAAGAGGCACACACACAAACATTGCCTGGAGGACAATCTGAGTTCTTTCATATGTAATTCCCCAAATGTGAGCTATTCACCATGGATCCCAGAGGTCCATTACAAAATGTCACATGTTAAATAATGAGATGTTACCATTTTGTATGCCATCTGTCTTCTGTTTATATACAATGGATGTCTTTTTCTCTCTCTAAATATTATTTGGTAAGCATTTTCTTATATCAGTCATATTATTCCAAAAGTTCCATCATGTAGTGTTATATCTAATGATTATATTATAAATAATGATTCATTTCTGATTTTATTTGTAACTATAGCAAATGGAACTTATACAAATATGTTGGTTTGTTTTTATTTAGGCTCAATTCATATGCTAAGTCAAAATGGATTGTCTTTTAAAAGCTTATCCTTCCAGAAATGATGTGCCAGTTTCCACTGCTATCAGCAATGTAAGAAATGCACACATTACTACATTGTTTATGTTTTACCTTGAGACAAAGATACACAAGGAGATTTTCCATCTACTGCATTACTTCTCAAACACTCAAAGTGACTGAGGATGGACTGGGAATCACCAGGGTCAGGAGCTGGAAATTTAATTTCGCTTTCCCATATGTAGGTGTTGGGAACACAGTCGCAGGAACCATCACTGCCTCCACCCAGTGTCTGCATCAACAAGAAATTGGAATCAGAGGTTAGAGCCAGGAGCTGAATTCAAAAATCTGATGTGCGATGAGTGCATCTCAACAATTATAATAAATGCCCACTTTTATATTCTTGAATTTAGTATTGTTTTATTACTTATATTGCTAGATGAGGATACTGTTTTTGCATGCATTCTTTGTTGACTAGTGTGCTTGAGAATCTTCCCTGTCTAACTTTTGTAGCTCTTTGTTGTGCCAATTTTTCCAAATTTCATTTTGTTTATCTGTACTTGTATATTTGTGACTATAAAGCATAAAATGGATGGGAGGGTATGGGTTTTTGAGTTAGTGACTTGGGTCATTAGACTGATTCCTCAAGATTACCATGTGGCTTGGGAGAGTTTGTACTGACACTGTGCTCTGAAGATAATGAACAGAATTTGGGCTAACAACTGGATTCATGATAGTGATGTGGGTTAAGGTTAAGGCAGGGCAGGCTGAGCCAGCTGAGGAAGGCAGGGAACTGGGGGCCTTCTCCTGTCTTGCAAAAAAGAGGCAAACTATAAATCGATGGTTTTGTCCTTGACCCATCATCCTGAGAGATGAAAAACAGTATCTGGGAAAGAGAAGTCTAAATTTGATGAAGTAGTAAATTTGGTGATGTGGAAATGGAAGGATTATAGATATGCCAAATAAGGGAGACAAATAAAACAGGGATCCTACCATCCCTATATTCTTCCTATTCTGTTTATAATTCTACTCCAGCTCAAACTGTGAGCCATAGCATCTCTATTGGAGATGTGACCCCAAACCCCAGAGAGGTGGGGGACAAACTGAAAAACATGAAGAGCACTAAACATGAAAAGCACTTGGTTGCCCACTAAGGCGACCAAGCAGCAGACCTGTGAGGAGGTGTAATTGATTCTAAGTCTAAAACATAGCGTGATTCCATAAAGTGTCCCACCATGTTGTGAGAAAAACATGGGAAGAGGAAGACAAAGAAGATGAGGAGAGAGGGAAATGAATGAAAATCTCCTATTTTGTCCCCTTGAGAACACTTACCAGTAGCAAGATAGTATGATTGATGCAACTCTGCTTTGATCAATTCCAAAATTCAACAGGATCATTTAGTAGTCTCTCCAAGTGCTCTATAAATCGTCAGTGGATTACATGAAGTGGCCCTGGAATTTGGAGCACCTTGAAGCTGTGTCCAAGTTATGCATGCTTCCAAATATTTTTAAAATGAGAGGATACTCTCGTACTGTCCTCATCATGGTTGGTGTGACAAACCACTTAAACATCTTCCTGACGTCTTTATTTAATTCGTTAGGAGGTGCTAACTTGATAGCTATTATCCAGAGGCTCTGTGTGATCAATTGCACATATTCATAGTTCATAAAGAGAACAAAACACCTGACACAAACTCTCAGTGCTCCTTGCATGACATTGAGGCTGTGGGCAAGATGCTTTGCACGGGCTGTTGTGTAATTCGCTATGAGGCTAGATCCATTGACACAGCCGGAAGAACCGGTTCAGGTTGTGTTGCTTTTACATGTGATATCTGTGTTCTTCCATTTCTAACTGGACAAATGGTCAGGGAGGGTCAATTGGCTTAGGAAAGGTTTGATTTTTTTTTTTTTAGTCGTGTGTAGTAGTTAATAAGTTGTTTGCTAAGTAAACTGTAGAACTCTTCATTGTCAGCAAAGTGAAGTGCTAATGCATCAATAAAAGGTCATGTATGCTTTGTACTTAAAATACAAATTGCAATGTTTCTTACTTGGTATGTTTAGAATGTTGAAATACGTTTTAACTTAAATTAAGAAAAATGTGAAAGAGCAGGGAGAATTTTAACCATCCCAAGTTCATTGCAAGAATTCTGATCAGAAAAAAATTTTTTTAAAGATTTATTTATTTATTGGAAAGTTAGATATACAGAAAGGAGGAGAGACAGAGAGGAAGATCTTCCGTCCGATCATTCATCCCCCAAGTGAGCACAATGGCCGGGGCTGATGCTATGCCGATCTGAAGCAAGGATCCAGGAACTTCTTCCGGGTATCTCACACGAGTGCAGGGTCCCAAGGCTTTTGGGTTGTCCTCAACTGGTTTCCCAGGCCACAAGCAGGGAGCTGGATGGGAAGTGGAGCTGCCAGGATTAGAACCGATGCCCATATGGGATTAGAACCGGTGCCCGTATAGGATCCCGGGGCATTCGAGGTGAGGACTTTAGCCGCTAGGCCACGCCGCCGGGCCCATGATCAGAAAATTTTAATGAGGTCACCTTACATAGAAATCAAGGAGCTAGTAACAGAAGGAAGGAGAAGCTCCTTAAGACAGTTTTGGCAGTTTCATTATGATTGGCAGGCTGACTTAAGTGCAAAAATGGTTCAACTTTTCACCTCTTTTTAAAGATAACTTGGTCCTAAACACTAAACTACTGAAAAAATCTGAGATGGAATCAGAAGCCAAATATAGGAAAAGCATATGTTTACTTAACGTAATTATATGTTAGACATAGTTCCTCGCTACTTATGTTCGGTAGTTACAAAAATAAATCTAATGCACAAAGTGAAATGTTAGCCTGATATATTACAAAGCCTTTCTAGTGAAAACCCTTGCCTGTTTTCTATAGGTGAATGAACTATGGAGAGGACAGCCATGATTGACAAAATATTTCATCCAATGTTATCTTTGAACATTGCAGAATTTTCAGAGAGAAATGCATGTGACTATTGCCAGTCCTCCATTGTCATAGTCATCTAATATCCAGGGCACATGCTATGATTTTTCCATAGCTTCAGTACTGAACAATCTATCTAGTCTACATTTTTCTTGCTAACACAGTGGTTTCAACTCTGCTTTTGGGTTTTCTTCCAAATATTTGAGCTTACTACCATATCGTGTTTATAAAAATCATGATATCCAAGCCCAACATGATGGTTTAGTGGCTAAATCCTTGCCTTGCATGTGTTGGGATCCCATTTGGCTGCTGGTTTGTGTCCCAGCTGTTCTGCTTTCCATTCAGGTCTCTGCTTTTGTCCTGGGAAAGTATTAGAGGATGGTCCAAAGCCTTGGGCCCTTGCACCCAAAAGGGAAACGTGGAGGAGGAGCCTAGCTCCTGGCTTTGGATCAGCTCAGCTCCAGCTGTTGCAGCCACTTGGAGAGTGAACCATCGGATGGAAGATCTTTTGTTCTGTGTCTCCTTCTCTCTGTAAATCTGCCTTTCCAATAAATAAATAAATAGATCTTTTTTTTAAAGTCATGATATCCATTTCTGTTTCAGTTTGTGCAAAAGTTGTGATCACTAATTATACATCATCATTCAAAATAACTATTGCTAGTATAAAATTCCAATATTTGTCTTCCCGCTCCATTTGTTTCCTTAATTATAGCAATTAAGGTTAGCAGTGATTAGCACTGCTTTCTTTCTTAGGTCTCTAATGATCTAATTTTCTAAATCAATGCCTTTCAAACTTCAGTGAATGTTAGAATTACTTGTTAAAACAAAAGTTGTTGATCTTACTCAGGAGTTTCTGATTCTATACGTTTGAGGTGAGGTCTGAGAATGTGCATTTATTTTATATACATATATGTATATAAATAAAATAAAATGCATGTATGTGTGTACATATGTATGCATGCATATAGACATATATACATGTGCACACAAATATACACATGGAATTTCATTTATGTATTTGAAAATATACATGTATGTGTATAAATGTATATGTATATATATTTGTTATTATATATAATATGGGGGAAAATGGAGGCGCGGGAGAATAGGAAGTTAGAGAGGGACATCCACATCATGAAAAATAAATAAATAAATAAATAAATACATAATAGAATTTGCGTTTCTAACAAGTTCAAGTGATGCTGATGATACTGGTAGGGAAATTACCCTATGACAACCATTGTCCTTGTTCAATTTTAACTTCTTATTCCATTAGAGAAACATACAGTTAAGAATAAGAACTTTGGAATGAAAGAAACTCAAGTTCAATTTATGATTGATCCATTTTTAATATTGACAGTCTTTTCAATTTGGAGAACCTTTAGAGTAAAAACATGATATCTCATTTTCTGACTGATAATTGTTTGTTTCTGTTATTGTTTGAGAGAGCATGCTGTTTCTATTTTTGATTGCTTGCTTTTCACTTTTGTGGCTTGACACTTGACCTCAATTTGTCTCTTTCTCAGTGACTGGTATGAAGTTTTATATATTCTGGGTGCTAACTTTTTGTACATTATTTCATTTTCTTTTATACCCCTTTATCTATTTTCAAAATGTGGTATATTTTTCATACATCTTAATATAATCAGTTTTGGCTTTGTATCCTTTTCACAAATCCCTGCTTACCCAATTGAGGGTAAGTTTTATTGGATCTTTTCTTTGTGATTGTTTTAAAGGTTTAGGAACTTTTTTCCATTGTTCAAAACTTTCTGTAATTTACTTTTTCTGCATGCAATGATTAAGAAATGTTACTTTTTATCTTTGTTGACAGTCCATTGTTTATCAGATATTTGCAATACTGTATCTTCTCATACATTAAAACTGGTTTTATGTAGGAGTCTATTCTGTTAACCAGTTTATTGACTACTACAACAATGCTACCCTTATTACAGTTCTATTATTTTTTTCTGATAACTGGCAGAACAAGTCTTTCCATTTACTTATTTTTTATAGGTGCATTATATTTCTAAAATGTATTTACCTCTGTGATCATTAGAATAGATTTGTAATGTTCCATGAATAATCTTATTAGGATTTTCATTTGATATTGCATTAAATTCAGGGATTACTTTGGAGGAAACTGAATTTCTTGCTTGTATACAATAACCCTTCCATTTATCCAGATGCTGTTTTATTTCCATCAGTAATGTTTACAATTGACTTCAAAGAGATGTGATGCACTGTTGATGGAAAGTTATTTGTGAATACTTAGTGTCTAATGCTTTTTTAAAAATCCTCAAATATCAGTCAACTCTTCTGAGCTCATTCTGCTACCTTAATTTGCCAAACAATTCAGTTTTTCAAATGCTCAATTTGGAGATTTTGTTTTATACATTTTCACATAATCTAGGTTGTTCCCTTGCAATATGGCTTTTTTTCTTAACACTATAGGCAATTAAGGTTATAATTGATCCTTGAATTGCCAGATCTATCTTTTTCAGTTTTTATCATCCAAAATTTCTCTGTGATGTTTGATACTCTTAGTTTCTAGACCTGTCTCAGTACTTCTCCCCTGGTGTTCATAGCACTTCAGGATCCCAATTTTCCTTCCTATTGTACTCATTTTGCCACGAATCTGGCTCTTTATTCTACCACTGACACGGTATTCTTCCTATTCCATTTTTGTCTTTCTAAATGCCTTCCTCCAAGGCGCTTGAAGATATCAGGGATTACTGTGTGCTTTCATTCAAGATGTAAGTACTTCACAGACTGCAGTTGGCAAATAAAGACTTCTTGAACAAATGAATACACATTATTGTTGCTTCCAAAATCCCATCAAAATACATGTGACTGTTGGCTAGTTCTCAAAGTTAAGCCCTGTAATGTTGTGCTGCCTGATAGTCCTACCTTACTTTGAGTCCTGTTTTTTATACTCTGATGAAGTCAGGATGTCCACTACTTCGTAGTGTTATCTTTGCTTCTGATACCTTTTCTACCTCAGAACCTTCCTTAGCCATACTATGTTGAGATGACATCTCTTACTTAGGAACCATATTATTTTTCTCCTTTTCTTGGAAATATTTTATTCCCCATGATTTAATATAAACTCTTTGACTTCTCAGTCTTCAAAGAGACTTCTAATTTCTGCTACTCTCTTTGCATTAATATGCATTAATAATAAAAATTATCTTTTAAATTGACACAGATAAAAATGAGAATTTACAGCCTAGCAAAGGTAAAGGAAGGAGTCTCAAACATTGCTGGTAAGAATTTCAGAATTATTGTTATCATCATGATTATGATTATTTAGCATATCAATCTAAGCTACTTTTGGTAGAGCATTTTCATTTCCATTATTTTTCCTGAGGAAATGATCGAAGATATGAGCAATATCATTAATTAGAACATTTGTATAGGAGCAAAAATTGTAAAACCTCTGAAATATTGAATAATTTAGTATTAGCAACTTTTGATACATTCTTGTACTAGAAGATAAGAAAGTCAAATTCATCTTGCAAAATAACATTTATTTATAGGGGAAGTTAATCACAATGTGAAAAATAAGACGGGGGTCAGGTGTTGTGGAAAAGTGAGTAAAACTATGTCCTCTCTACTGGAATCGCCTTTGGGTGTCAGTTTGAGTTCTAGCTACTCCATTTCCAATCGAACTCCCTGCAAATGGCCTGTGAAAAGCAGTAGAAGATAATTAATGAAGCTAAATGATGTTTCTGGCTCCTGCTGTATCTCTTTCTAGCTGTCTCCCTCTCTCTGTCTCTCAGTCTTTCCCCCTCTCTCTCCAACTCTGACTTTCAAATAATAAATCTTTAAAAAAATAATAAAAAATAGAGGACACCCAACATTTTTCTAATCTAATGCAAATACTTCCAAGAAAAATAAATATGCCTAAAATATTAGTCAGGCATATAACAAAGTGTTAACATTGATTTTTCAGGGATTGTTGCCAGGACTTTTTAAATGTACTTTTCAATATTTTCTAAATTTTCTTGTGCATGTATTGTATTTGCCACCTTTATGAAATGACAGGAAAATTGATGCCAACATTTTAAATGGCCAGTGTGGTAAACTGCCCTGGTTCCTCCCCTTCTCACTCTACCACTTTCCTCTGTCAGGATCTACATTCCATTCCTGAGCTGCTAAAGGTGCTAATGACTGACCACTCTCTGCTGAGTTCTTCCCCAACACCAGCAGTTACCTCTGCTCAGAGTAGCCACCCAAAAGTTGCCTTTCCAAGCTCATGACTTCTCTCCCTAGGGAATATGCATTGACTGGAGTTGTGGAGCACCCTTTCTCAAGTTGACAGAAAGCTACAGAACCATCCAGCTCCAGGGGCCCTTGTGCACTTAGCTGGAGTCTTCTCATAGCCTTATCATGTCCTTGTGTTCAAACTGTGTATCTTTCTTTTACCTCTGCATATCTTTGGAAACCAATTATTTCTGCTGATAGGTTTTTACATGGAAATCTCCATTTTAGAGTGTGCTTTCCAGGGAAGCCGATCTGTAGAATCTAGAGGGTTATTTTTGGCACTTTGGTGTATTGGTTCCCCAAAATCTTGCAATATGATTTTTTGAAGATTTATTTTACTTATTTGAAAGGTGTGAGAGAGGGAAATATATATACACATTCACATTCAGAGAGCAATGGAGGGAAGAATGAAAGGAGAAGAGAGAAAAAGAAGGGAGAGGGAGAACAGAGAAGAGAGATAAGGCATCTTTCACCTCCTGGTTCACTCTGCAAGTGGCTGCAAGAATTGAGGCTGGGCCTGAAGAGGTAGCTGTGAACTCCATACAGGACTCTCACATGTTTGGTACTGGCTCAGGTAATTAGGCTATCATTCACCGTCCTCCTAAGCGTGTTAGCAGGGAGATGGTTTGAAAGTGAATCAGCACACTAGATGGGATGCTAGCATTTTAAGCAATGGCTTAACGCACTATACAACAAAAATCCTTGCAACAGGATTTTTGAAAAATAATTTTATTTTATGTAAGGTGAACCAATTTCATGCATTTTACAATACAGACAAGAGCACACCCTCTTCCCTCCTGAGTTTTTGAAAATGTTTACAATTATTTCAGTAGGCTTCACAATCACAGGTTTCACACCCCACTAAATATAGAATTTGACAAGCAGTAAGTAATAAAAGACCCCACTGTTCTTCAAAAGTATAAAGGCTATAAACAATAATAACATCTCAAAATGTCAATTTTTCTCATATAGATTACATTTTTTGTTGTTCTTCAAAATTTATGTACCACAGATCAGGGAAAACATACAGTATTTGTCTCTTTGGGACTGGCTTATTTCGCTAAGTATAATGGTTTCCAGTTGTATCCATTTTGTGGCAAAAGACAATATTTCATTTTTTTTTACTGTGGCTGAGTAATATTCTACAGTGTATGTACACCACATTTTCTTTATCCAGTCTTCAGTTGGTAGACATCTGGATTGATTTCATATCCTATTTACTGTAAATTGAGCTTCTGTAAGCATGGGAGTAGAGATAACCCTTTCATGTACTGACTTCATTTCATTTGGAATAATTTCCTGGAGTAGGATGACAGAGTCATATGATATATATATTTTCAGATTTTTAACCATCTCCATATTGTCTTTAGTAATGGCTATACTAGTTCACGTTCCCAGAAACAGTGAATTAAGGTTTCTTTTCCCCTACATCCTCACTAGCACTTATTGTTTTCTGATACCTGTATGCTAGCCTTTCTATGCCATATTGATGGATTGGAAGAATTGATATCATTAAAATGGGTCATACTACCCAAAGCAGTTTACAAATTCAATGTGATTTCCATCAAAATAGCAACAACATTCTTCTCATAGCTGGAAAAAAGATGCAAAAATTCATATGAACAAACAAGATACCTTGAATAGCTAAGCAATCTTAAACAACAAATCAAAGCTGGATGCATCACAATGTTAGATTTCAGTATATCCTATGGGGCAGTAATAATCAAAGGCAGTCTGTTACTATCCCAAAAATAGGCACGTAGATGCATGCAACTGAATAGAAACCTCAGAAACCAATTCAACAGTTCAACCAACTAATGTTTGACAAAGGAGCTAAGTCAGTCCCTGGACAAAGTACAATTTCTTCAACAAATGGTGAAAGGAAAATTGTATATCCACGGGCAGAATTATGAAGCAAGATCCCTACCTTACTGCTTATATAAAAATTAACTCAAAGTGGATCAAGGGTATAAATCTAAGTCCTTAATGGCATCAAATTAATAGAGGAAAATATTGGGGAAAATTCTTTGAGATATTGGCATTGGCAGAGACCTTCTTTGAAAAACATTAGAAGCACAGTTAATAGACAAATGAGATTTCATTGGATGAAGACACTTCTGCACTGCAAAGGAAACCCTCATCAAAGTGAAGGCAATCTGCAAAATGGGAGAAAATATTTTCAAACTAGCAATAAAGAATTAATAACCAACATCAATGAAGAGCTCCAGAAAGTCAACAAAAATAAAACAAACAATCCTGTTACTAAATTAAGCATAAGAAAATGAACAAGCATTTTTCAAAGGTCAACAGACATAGGAAAAAACACTCAGGACTACTAGCCATCAGAGAAATGCAAATAAAAACTAAAGAAGGATTTTAAAGCAGTTATTGATATATGTGTTTTTCATAAAAGCAAAACTATGACAAAAAGCTTATATATTTGGTGTAAATATATACTGTTAATAAAGGTCAAATCCAAATTAGAAAATAGATGTGTTTGGGTATAAACCCTGTGTTTTTCCTATTTGACCAAATAACTCTTCATTTCATCTCAAATTTTATTGATTTTGTATTTTTCTAATGCTGTGGTAGACAGTAAACTCTTTGGTTTCAAAGATTTTGTCTTGCTTCTCTGAATCCCCTGAGGAATATTGCGTGGTACCTTGCATTTAATAAGTGCTCTGTCTTTGCAGAATTAATTTGAACCAGGCAAGGCTTATAATGAAAATCTACTTAATCATTAGAAATAGATTCCCTAGGAGGATAGGAAAACCATGGTAAGATATAGCAATTTTAATTTGATATATGCTTCATGAAATAATATTCTTTAAAATGATTTAATTTTTTTTCCTCAGTATTGGATTACAAAGTTCTTTTTTTTTTTCTAGAACATTGACTTCAATTACTAATGTAAGAAAATCAGTGAGGTGCCATAAACTAATACTGAACTTTGAAGACAAATATCCTGATTTTTTTCTTTTTTTATAAGACAAATTTGTCAGATCTATCATTTTTACAAATATTTACAAATGAAATAAATATATCAACAATGAGCTCTACTTCTGTTAATTAAAAAAGGAGAGATTCAAATTTAGATTTAGAGAGGTAGGTTTTTGAAAATAATCTATAAAAGCACTGCTGTAATTCTAAATATTGGCTCCAACCCCGTGTTCATTTGTGATCAAGTCATAAAGGTAGAACTGCCTTGTTACCTTGTCATGGAAGGGCCTTTAGCAATTCATGAGCAACAAGCGCTCCCCATACATCAATCCACAAGCTCCTTAATATGGGCCTTCCAAACTCCTTGAACTGTGAAAAACATGTTTCCAGTGTCTATAAATTACTTATCTAAGT
This sequence comes from Ochotona curzoniae, assembly GCF_017591425.1. Taxonomy (NCBI): domain Eukaryota; kingdom Metazoa; phylum Chordata; class Mammalia; order Lagomorpha; family Ochotonidae; genus Ochotona; species Ochotona curzoniae. Next base: position 16,801,827 of record NW_024467115.1, read on the forward strand.
TATTTTACCATAGCAGCCCAAACAAATACACAGAAAATTTCCTTATTGTGTTTAAAAAAATGTTAAATTTACTAATTTTATTTATTTTATGATACAGTTCCATAGGTTCTGGGATTTCCCTTACTCCCTATCCACCCACCCCCACTGATTTCCCCTGTAGCATTACAATAGTATAGTCCTTCATAATCAGTCATATGTCTGTCATTCTGCTATTTAAGTGTATCCTGACATTGTAAGTTTGGACAATGATAGTGAGTCCAGCATTCTGTTGTCAAGATACATGTAAGAGTTTTATTGGGAGTTCATCTTTGATTTGGAAGTAGAGATGCATACTGTATTGTATCTTCACATCTATATATGATCATCTCTATTAGGCAGTTACTGTACATCCCCTTAAATGAAAAGTCATAAAGCAAATTCAACATCAGGAAGAAAAATAGAAAATTTACAACAACATGAAATTAAATAATACACTCCTGAAAGACCAATGTATCAATGAAGAAAAGAAAAAGAGAATAAAAAGCCTTCTTGAAGCAAACATGCCACTTTGTGACCCATGAGTCATGAAGAAATTAATAAGGAAATAAAAAATAAATCTTTTGAATGAATGAAAACAAAAATATCAAAACTCCTGACATGTAGTGCAAATGGTATTGAAAGGACTATTTTTCTTATATTTTACATGAAGGTTGCCTTATATCAGAGAGAACATACAATATTTGTCTTTTTGGGGTTGATTTATTTCACTGAGCATAATGGTCTCAAGTTGGGACCATTTGGCTGCAAATGATAGAATATCATTCTTTTTAATGGCTGAGTAGTATTTCATTGAGTAGATGTACCACAGTTTCTTCATCCACTCCTCTTTGGATGGCATCTGGGTTGTTTCCATGTCTTTGCTATTTTAGAGTGTGTTATTGTAAATATAGGATTACAGATCCCTTTCTCATATGCAGACTTCATTTCCTTTGGATATATTATCTGAAGTGAGATAGCTGGGTCATACGGCAGATTAATTATCAATTCTCTTATGAGTCTCCCTACTGATTTCCAGAGTGGTTGTAGTAGCCTACACTCCCACTAACTGCGTAGGAAGGTAGCTTTCTCTCCACATCCATTCCATTAGGTATTGTTGGGAGAGTTCTGAATGTAGGCCAATTCCACTGGAGTTGGGTAGAATGTCAATATGGTTTTCATTTGTATTTCCCTTACAGCTAGCAGCCTGATCATCTTTCATGTCTAATAAAAAATGTTTCTAGCACCAAATGAGGATCTGTTAGTTCAGCATTGCTAATTCTATCAGTCTCTGGTAAATGGCATAATACATCTAAGAAGTGTGTGATGACAACTAATCCATACTATGTTATAAAACTGGTGGGTGTAGTGCTGGGTATTCTCTCAGTTGATGAAGTAAGCAGCCACTTGGTGAGATGATTGTAGATGCTATCACTCCTGTGAGGAGGTCAAAAACCATGAGTCCTACAACTCCACTATTAGACATTTGTATATTCCAGCTCCTGTTACATTGTGCATTTTCATGAGAAATCAATTCTTGTGAATTCCCTACCATAAATGTTGCCTTTCTTGGGAAGAAACAGAAGTCTGGAGGCAAGAAAATAGTTCAAAAAAAGACTAGGAGAAACCATAGTATAATTATATATGGTTATGATCAATGTTGAACCTTAAGCCTAAGGCCTAAAATCAGTTTAGCCTTCAATTAACTTACTTCAGTCTGTGTCATCATATTATTTTCTTTTATATTTAGCCTTGATTTAAAAGTTCTCTGCAGATTTCCCTGTAAATTGTCAGCAACCATCTCTAAGCCTAAAAGATCAAATCCATTGATTTTGTTTTACCTCAAATTCTGCTTCTGCCCTTTGTCTAAAAATATTGCAGTCAGTCCTTAAATAGCCTCTGTACTCTTCCTTTTCTTTTATTTCTCCATTTCGGTAAAGATCCAGTAAGAGAGGCTTCGCAAGTATTTTGTGTTAAACTGGTTAAAACTGTTGACTTGTAAACTTGTGTTGTCAGAACATTCCCTTTCCTCAAAACTGAAATTCCCAGGGCTGGGCTGGGCCACCGCCAGGAGCCAGGGACTCCATTCCAGGCTTCCATCTAGGTGGTAGTAACTCAGTTACTGGAGTCATCACTACTGCTGCCCAGGGTCTAAGTATCAGGAAGCTGGAGCCAGGAGCTGAAGTCAGGGGTTCTGTTGTCTTGACCGCTAGGCTACATGCCCACACTACTCTTCTTTTTTTGAAATTACAAATATTAATACTAAAGCCAACTTTTAGAAGTCATTTGTAACTTGTAAGTTATCTCAGGTGAGGGTTTATTTTGAGTTTCTACCAGAGATCATCCAGGAAAACAGTGCCTTTTTTTTTTTAATTTAAACGAGTTACAGTGTGAGGGAAAGATAGATAGATAGATAGATAGATCTATCTTCCATCTTCTACTTTGCTTCCCAAATGGCTGCAACTTACAGGTTGAGCTGTAAAGAATTTTTTCAGGTCTCCCATCTGGATGCAAGGGCCTGAGCATTTGGGCCATCTGCTACTGCTTTCCCAGGTGCATTAGCAAGGAACTTGATTAAAAGTGGAGCAGCTGGAACCCAAACTAGCATTCATGTGTGAAGTCAGTGTCAGAAGCAGTGGGTCAACCCACTGTGCCCTGATGCTGGTGCCAAATTTGAGATTTTTACTTTGAGCGAAAGTACTGGTGGGTGAGTCACAGAAGATGCTGCTGTGGAGGTCTCTGAGTACTGTTGCAGTTTGAGGGTGGCTTACCCTCTCCAAATCCACCATGACGGTGTTCAGTGGTTGCAGCACCAGTAAGAAAGTATTAGAGTCATGAGGGAAGAGCTTTCATCGCAAGGATTCATACCACTCTTACAGGACTGGCTTCATTTGCCGCAGGTAGAAGGGCCATTCCCCAGGTCTGGAGAGGAGATTGTTGCCAAGGTCTCTCCTGGAGTTTACCCTTTTCCTCCCACATTATGCAGCACCACAAGGCCCTTCCAGTGGCAGCCACCAGATCTTGCACTTCTAGTCTCTGGAACGCTGAGTGAAAATCCTCTTTCAAAAATTACAGTCTCAGATATGCTGTTACAGCAACAGAAAATAGCCTAAGACAGATAGCATTAAGAACTGTGACTGGTAGGGAAAAAAAGACATTTATTAGTGCCAGACTATTTCTTAGGTCAAATTGTTACTTTAGATGAGATTTGATTCACACACACACACACACACACACACACACACACACAAATTGTTACTTTAGATGAGATTTGATTCACACACACACACACGCACTTTGCCTTCTTCCAACCCTCACCCATGACAGTTTCCATCTGCTAACAGAGCACTTAAATTGAGTCTGGTTTACATGAACCGAATTTGAAATGCTGCACATTGTAAGTTGATTGACTTTTGCAAGTGTCCATTTTTTTGAGAAAAAATGCCATTACAAATCTGAACTGTGAATACAGGAGAAACATCTTACAGCATATTGATTTATAAGTCAGGCATGCAGTTACAGACAACATTTTAGCAAGAGAAAGTGCCAACTGAAGCTGTCAGCTGCCCATCAGATGATGTTAAATCATTCTTTCTATTGAGCAAGTAGAAAAGAATGGTGAGCTCATTCATATTGCGGTCAGAGCATCCCCATGTGGCAGGGTGGGCCAACGGAAGCGAGAAACGCACATTGGCAAATAGTCATTATTTAGTGGATACAAATTTTAACCATGAAAGTATTTTCTCAGCTTAAATTTAAGTGTATTTTATAGGGTTTTAATAATGTACAAGCATTTAGGGATAAAATATGGAAAATGTACATACAGAAAGTAAACTGAATACATTAGTCCACACACCCAGAACAATTAGTTACTTTGGCTACAGTCTGAATACTTTAAAGTGGAAGTAATGTGCCTTGTGCTCTAAGTTTCATCGGTTGTTGATTATCCTCCCCTTCCTCCCAAACATGCCCTCTTTTTTCTTCTTCCCTATTTCTTAGAGAGTTCTTTTCCTAAGATAAATCTTCACTCAATGTCCTCATTCCTGGGTCTCTCGGGGGGGGTGTGGGAATAACTGCATGGAGGGTGCTGCTTTTTCTGCTCAGTATAAGAATGTCATTAGAGATACTCCGAATAGAAATGGTGGGAGTCCAAATGAAACACCTATCCAGGATGATTTTATGCAAAGTTTAGAGGTTGGGGCAGAAAGGGTTAGAATTGTAAACATGGGCTATGGAACATGTGGTAAGTAAACTTCCGAAGGAAATGCTGTGCTTATGTTCTTGGCAAGAAAAGTAGGATGGAGAGAAGAGAAGGAATTAGATCATGACACAAGTTACTTGGCAGAAGAGGGAGTTCAAGGAAATAGGATGAAGGGAAACCTTGGAGACAACATTTTGGCAGCACTTTGTTACCTAGGATTCTCCTCTTGCTTTGGCTATCCCCTAAGGTAATTTTTATTCTTAATGGGGTTTTCAGTACTTTTGGTTTAATAAAATATGTGCTAAAGACTCTACTTACTTGTTATAGCCTATTTTACCATTTGCTCTGTTATTCTTATGGTTATTTAATCTTCTTTGATTTTTTAAATGAAATTGTTGAGATGCTGATGGCAATGTATTTTTTAGTTGGACAATAACTTGAGCTCTAATTATTTTTTAATTACTCACAAGAGAGATTATTTCATTTCCTTTTGATTGCTTTTTAAAGTAAATATGTACATGAAAAACACAAAAATTAATTCTATAGTGCAAATATATTGAATCAGTACATTTGGCAACAAAAAGGAAAGCATAGAGCCCTGACATGCTAAATAATTTATACCTTAAAAATACAGTTTTCTCTAGTATTTAATTTTAATTTTTAACATTTTATTTTTGATGATGTTTATATAGTTGAGAAGAATGCATGCCTATGTGGACCACCGATTAGGGTAGGAAGGGTCGAGGATTAAGGGAAGTGGATGAAACCATTGTTTCCAAATTTTCTTTTTTATCTTACTGTATGTTATATTAAAAAACTAAAAAAAAAAAGAGAGAGAGAGAGACAGAAAGGAATAAGGAAGAAGAATAGGAGTGAGGAGAAAGGGAATATCATTCTTGGGATTATAGCTACAAATCACATTGAATTTGTTAAAAATTCATTAAAAATTAAAATAAAATCTAGTGTTTTGTTTTATGCTAGGAATGATATTCTTTTCTCCTTTCTCCTTTTTTTCTTTATTCTTCTCTCTCTTTAGTTTTTGATGTAACAGATTTTAAATTTATATTACAGTGAAAAGGCTTAATGGTTCACCAAACAAGAACTTTTAACAAGTGAAAGGAGAGGGCAGGGAAGAGACCTGGTTTAGTGGAAATACAGACAACGGGTATAACAATAATAGAATGGAAAAATCACCTTTCACCCATAGTAGTAAAATTTAAAGTGATCAGATAATTAAAGTCATAAAAGTATAGCATTCTTAACCATTGGTTTGACAAATGTCTAAAACAAAGTTTTATCAAACTGTATTTGCAGCGATACAGAAAGAAATAGACATTATTCTTTTTTTAAATTTATTTGTTTTGTTTGTTTTTGGTTCCCACATAAAAGGGAGAAAATGTGGTCTTCTGTGTGTCTTTCTGTGTGTGTGTGTCTTTCTGTGTCCAACTTATTTCACTCAACATGATGTCCTACAGTTGTATCCATTTTGCTGCAAATGCTAGAGTTCCACATTGTTATAGCTGAATAATATTCCATTGTGAATGTATACCTTTTTATGTGTACTGTTTTATACAGTTTATACATCTGATGACAGTCACTTTGCATGATTCTAAATTTTGGTTACTATGAAAGTGCTGCTGTAAATGTGGTGCAGTTATGTATTTTTTTTAATTTTTAATTTCTATTTTTTATGATGCTTACTTTACTGATCAGGGTGGGAAGGATCCAGGGTTAGAGAAAAGTGGGTGTGATCATTGTTTCCAAAATTTCTGTTTCTTCTTCCTATATCTGGGGGAAGGGAGGACATAGGAGGAGAAGCCATATAAGCCTCCTAACCACCCTAGTACTCAGGGATGGGGAACGACCACCCAGTACCAACCCAGGTTCCCTATGTCACATGTTCCAAGGGTTCTGCCCAGGTGGTTTCGATAGTTCTGAAATGCTGTCGACCTCTCCAATCAAAGAATGACAGAACACTTCCAATGTCCATTTGCTGACACAGTTGATCTTAGAGCCCCCATTTGCCCTCATTTTTTGCTGATTTTAGCCGTACTGCTAAACTAGGGAACATGTTTCAGTCCTACAGGGTAAGTTCAAGGTATTCAGGAGATTTTTACTTTGTAAGCTATGAATTATTTTTCTGTGTCTACTTGGTAAATTTCAGTGACAATGAGAAATTTAGAGTGAATTTTCAAAGTCCTGGTGTTGGAGAATGTAGTGGAGTCATTGCCCATATCTCCCAGGGAAAAACAGCTTTTGGCATTGGCTGCATATGTTAAACCCCAGAAACTAAGCAAATCCTGCTGGCTTACATGGAATTTGTGAGTATAGCTCAAGGGCGAATGCCACAAAACTTATATAGTTGCAGGATGCAGGGGATCTGTTCTTTGCCCCACATGCTGCCCTTATTCTATGATGCTGATAGAAGCAGAATAGAAATGCACCTATGTAATTTTTTGCTGTTGATTCTGGAATTCTATTTGGATGGGGAGAAAAGGAAGGCAATACAACTTCTCTACTCCAAGTTTGACAGTTTCTAAGACCTGAGTCAGCTCTTCAGGCTAAAGTAAAAGTCACTGGGTAACTGTGGAATTCCCTCTTAGTTAAAACTGTGAGTGGAGAGGCATACAGGGATTTCTTCCAGCCGTGAGATGATAAGATGGTGGCTCACAGCTAGCAGCTGACCGCACTATGTGGCTGGCTGAAGTGCTATCTTTGTCTTCTCCTTGTCTCACAGGATCTGAATTGTTTTCACAAAATATTCTGTCAGAGCACTGGAATCCTAGTTCTTCCTTTGTTCTTTGCATAGCTCAGCGCAGCTTAAGTTAGTGTGGCTATATTCTACTAGCCCTTTGAGATTCCTCAGAATGTATTTTCAAGTATGTGAGAAGGTATAGTTCAGCTAGAGGAACAAGAGCAAAAAGAGGATTAGTGTATGATAATATTTGAGAAAATATAGAGTTAGAAATTGTAGAATGCTTTTATATATTTTTTTATTCTGGAAGATATAATGATAAATATACATACATACATACATATACATACATATGTATGCCTTGTGAGATAATATTGTACATATATTAGCAAATATCCATTGAAGTTGTAATTTTCATAATAGTGTATCAAATGTTCATTATGCTGATTATGATTAGTCTAGTAGCATGTGATGAGTAGACCTTTAATAGGATGTATTTATGTATTTGAAAACCAGAGTTACAGAGAGACAGAGGGGGAGAAAGAAAGATCTTCAATCTGCTGGTTCATTCCCCAAATGCCCCCAACGGCCAGGCCTGGACCATGTGGATGCCAGTAGCCAGGTATTTCTTCCAGGTTTTCCGTGTAGGTGCAGGTACTCAAGCATTTATCTATCCTCTGCTGCTTTGCATAGTGCATTATTAGCACACAACTGGATCAGAAGTGGAACAGTTAGGATGTAAACAGGTGCCCGTGTAAGATGGTGATGACTTTGCCCATCGTGACATATCACCAGTCCCAAACTGCATAGTCTCTCCAGTAAGAAAAATTAGCCTTAAAATTTAGAAATGATACTAACATTCAAAAATTTTCTTATGTAAAATAAAACTTGAATTATGTATGGAAAAGAAATTCTTAAACTATAAAGTGAGGATTAGATAAATAATATTGAACTAAATCATAATTTGATAAAATGACACTTTTCATGTGATCCCGGTATTTGCTTTCATCTGCGGAAAGCACTAAGAATCAGTCTGAAAAATAGCCTCTTTCTACCATTAGATTCTTCTTTCCCATGATTCCTACTGTTAAGATCACATCATGACCTTTCTTTCTCTTCATTGTAATTATTGTCATGAAACCTTCATTTTGTGATACTGATGTAACTGTTTTCTTAAAAAAAAAAGCTAGTGTATCTATATAATAATCATTATTGGAGTCGTACCAAATGTTAAAAAATTATTAAATTTTACGGACCAGAATATAGCATATTGGGTAAAGCTGCTGCCTGAAGTACTAGCATCCCATATAGGCACTAGTGTGAGTCCTTGGAAGTCTACTTCTGATCCATCTCCCTGCTAGCAAGACAGCAGAGGACAGTTCAAGTACTTGGGCAGCTGAAACTCACATGGAAGACCCAGATAAGCTCCTGGCTCATGACTTTGATGTGGTCCAGCCCTGGCTTTTGCAGTGAACTAGTGGATAGAAGGTGTCTTTTTCTCTGTGTCTCTGTCTCACCTCCTATCTGTGTAAAAGGTATCAATTTAAAATGGAAAGAAAGTAATTAATCGAAGTACAGTGTAGATGTGTTATCATGATTTGTCCAGACCTGCAGGACACGATGGTCAAACCCTGAGGGTGGACTGGGAATGCCAGGCTGCTGGCCCAAGAAACACACAGACATGCGTACTTCGTGAATGAGAACGCCCGTGCTCTTTATTTTACGCCTCATATATATATATATACCTTCTTCTCTAGGGGAGAAGGGGAAGGGGAGGGATTTCCTGGAACTAATCATCTATATTGAAACAGGGGAGGAACTAATTATTTGAACAGGAACAAGGACAGAGGTTCTGTTCCGCTTGCTTTGCACAGGATGTTCTGGCCGCAATGTCCTGCTTGCTGTGGCCCTGCTTGCCCAAAGTAGGTTTTGCAATGCAGCAGGTCGTCAGACATGCCAAGTCCAAGACCCATAAGTCTGTAGCTTCCAACAATGATTCGATGAGAATATTCTTACGGAACCCTGTTCATATGGAAAATGTATAAAAATGCAAAAGAATAGTAACCAATTACTAAAATATATCTCCTCTTCTTCACAAATACAGTGTTACTCTTCCAGTTTCTCTTCCAGTTAGATGTAGTCATGTCGCTGCATTCTTGCTAATGGAATGCAGGGAAAAGAGATATGTCATTTCCAAGCATTATCCATAAAAGCCACCCTTACATGTCTTCTTCCATGTTTATCTCTTCTTTCAACTAACTGGGGAAGAGACAAGTATATAACATTGGATTAGACATTACCTACTAAAAACATTTAAGCATCAATCTGAAGAAAAATCCTAATTTTTCCATAACCTTTATGGTATTATACATTTTACAGCCTAGTTATACATGAGCTAATAAAAACTACCTAGAGATGAATACTAAAATGCAACCTATATGCAGTTCTACGTAATGCACAACCCTTCCATGAAGGCACTTGCTTTATAAATTTGATTTAAGTAAATTAAATTTGATGTTACTTCACTTTGATACATCTTTGTCTTAGTTTTTTTTAGTTTTTTGTAGTTTGGGTTTTTTGGGTTTTTTTTTTTTTTGTATTTTTATTGGAAAGTCAGATTTACAAAGAGAAGAAGATATATAAAGAGCCTCCTTCCACTGGTTCACTTCCCAAATGGCTGCAATGGCTGGAGTTGAGCTGATCTGAAGGCAGAGGCCAGGAGCCTCTTCCAGGTCTCTCTCGTGGGTACAAGGCCACAAGGTCACAAAGTCATCTTCAACTGCCCTCTCAGGCCACAAGCAGAGAGCTGTATGGAAAGTGGAATAGCCAGGACAAAAACCAGTGTCCATATGGAATCCCAGTACACGCAAGGCAAGGACTTTAGCCACTAGGCTATGGTGCTTGGTCCTTGTCTTACTATTTAAACCAGATAAAACAAGACTGCTCTGATGATTTATAGTACTTCCTTTCCATAAATAAACCAATGGGTAAAATCATATTGTTTTCCCTGTATTAATAACACAAAGCAATTACATAGGTTAGGAAATTAGCAGTAAGAAGCTCAGATATAAAAATTGATGTTCAAAACGCTTCCAGTACCTACTTTATTTAACATAATATATATATTTCATTAATTCCAAGTAAAATGTAAGTGAAGAGGACAGAGGAAATGCAAACCTCAGGTACCTAATTTTCTTCAGGCTACCATTCAAATGTACCTGAACTCAAATGAAACTTAATAGTCTTTGGAGATGTATGCTAGGAGACTTGGTACTAACAGAATACAGCAACAATTTCTGGAGCTAGTCCATGTTCTGGATGAAAGAAAATTCAGGAGAAAAAGCCACTGATCAAAGCCACATAGAATTTTCAAAGGAGTATTATGCCTTTGCCTTCCTACGTAAACGTATACAATTTTAAACATAAAGAACCTTAAGTAATTCAACTCACATATTATCATAACAAAAACTCAAGTCTTGACTCTGATGAGATGTAGTTTTCCTAATTGGCATCTTTCTCTTGAATATGCATGAAGAGAAGTTTCTTATGTCCTTAAAAGATGATCCATTCCACTTTTAGACCACTCTAATTGTTAGAAGTTTTACTTTGTTAATTGAACTGTACCTCACTGTGTTTAAATGCTCTAAAGTAATCAGGCTTTCCTTCCCTGAACCTTCAACTGTTACATACTTTACACACTTTCTAATCACATTTGTTTTAATCTTTTCAATTGGAAAATAAATTTCTTTGTGAAATAAAAATGAAGCAAAATTTAAATTGAATGGATTCATATTTTTCTGTCTCTGAATAGTATTTTTATCCTGCAAAAGAGATATTCTTTCTTTGATCTTTATATATATATAATATGTATATGTAAATTATATATATATAATTGCTTTTTAAAGAGTGTGCTATTTCTAGTTTACTTGAAGAAGGCAAGTAACTTTCCACTACTTAAACAAAGCAGGCTAATGTCTTATTTTTGTAGCTTAAGAAAATCTAGTGATTCTTTTTCCATCCTTTTCAAGTAACTGGATCATTCTTCAAATTGTATCTATCAATAACTTGTAACTGCTTGATTTCTGTAAGTCATACTAAACTTTCACATGTTCTGTAACACATTTTAGTCACATTGTGGTCCAAACGTTAATGGAGCTTCATAACGATATCTCGGGTGATATAATACAGAACCTGACTCTTGTGCTATCAAGAACTCAGTGACCTTGATGTTCATACTTACATCTCTGAAGTGTGGGGATTTTCAGACAGCTGTGTATTTTATGACGTATTATATTGTTGATTTAAATTTTCTCCCATTTTTATGTAGTAGACTTTGTATGCTAGGAGAGCACATATGCTACAATTCTTATTTTAATTTTTTAAAAGATTCATTCATTTTAATGGAGAGTCCAATTTACAGAAAGGTGAGACACAGAGAAAGATTTTCCATCCACTGGTTCACTCCACAAATGGCTGCATTGCCCAGAACCGAGCTGATCCGAAGCCAGGAGTCAGGAGCTTCTTTTGAGTCTTCCACATGGACACAGGGTCCCAAGGCTTTGGGTCATCTTCCACTGGCCTCCTAGGCCACACAAACGGAGATGGATGGGAAGTGAAGCAGCCAGGACACAAACTGGTGCTCATATAAGATCCTGGTACATGCAAGGAAATAATGCTTGTTATTCAGTGTAGTCAAAGAGCCAGGCAGGTGGAGAGCTAAAGACAAAGCATTCTGGTAGGACCGCTACTGCTGTGCTGGAAATCTGGAAAGTGAGACTATGAGGGAGAAAGGTGAGGGTGCTTGTGTAACTTAATCTGAAGGTTCAGGATGCAGGCAGGATTTAGTGAGAGATCTGTTTAGGAACTTAGCCTGAAACTCAGGAAAAAGGGACATAGTAGCTTTCACCTTTTAAGCCTGCCCTATAATTTTTTAGGTATGTTGACTTTATTTTATTTCTCCCTATCATTAGTTTAAAATATTTCCCATAGTCAATTATGTTTATGCAATTTATTATAACAATGATGTATGTTTATAATATGTGTAAGATTATATATTTCTTGTGTACTAATCTTTAGTAAGGGTTACTTGGTAAAAGACACTAAATTCATATTCTTTAAGGAACTAACTATATTCATGTATCCAACCTTTCAAAATTGAGTCCTAAACAAAGGGACATATTACAGAAAATTAGTCAGATTTTTCCAACGAGTTATTCACAGACTATGTTATTGTTAAAATAGTATGTTCCTTTTTCCTGAGTTCTCCCTATAACCTTGCCCTGCCTGGAGTCCCCAAATTAAACTTCCTGCCCGTTTGACTTCAGACTTGGCAACATACCTTGTTTTGGCCAGTACTGTATGTGAGGAGTGACATGGTGCTCTTTCACGCAGACCCCTTGGAGTCATTGTGTGATTTCCTCCAGCTTTTTTGTTCTAGTTTCCTCTCCAGCGTATCACACATGGGGGCTGCCCTTCAGCTTTGATCTCAAACCAAAACTTGCAGGGAGCAGAGTCTTTACCAATATACCTGTGTTTTTTTGTGAGTTACTGAGATTTGGAAGTTGTTTGTTTAATACCTCCTTTGGCTAATACTAACACAAATAGTTTTCTGTACTCTAGAATCTTGTGCACTCTCACTTTCTCTCTCTCCCTCTTAGTGTGGATAACTGCAGACCATTTTTATAAATGTCAATATATTTGTTATTGAGTAGCATAGTACTATAAGGATAATTGTGTAAACTTAAAAAAAAAAAAACTTACTCTTTTTAACAATGTATTGCAAGCACGGAACAGATATTTTTTTTCCTAACAAACAGACCTGAATAGTCTGTTGCTGCATTCTTCATTTCTCAACACTGTCCTGTTCATTTTGAAAATGAGGTATCCATTCATAAGCTACTGATTTCCTTGGAGCATTGCCAGCATAAACTCTGTTTTTAAAAACAGGAGTTATTTCATTTATATGGAGGGTTACAGAGAGATAGAGAATCTTACCACTGCTGATGCCTCCCCAAATGGCTGCAATTCTGAGGGCTGGGCCAGGCAGATACCAGAATCCAGAAACTTCTTCCAGATCTCTCTTATGAGTTCAGGAGCCCACGAACTTAAGGCTATCTTGCACTGATTTTCCTGGACGCATTAGCAGGGAGCTAGTTAGAAAATGGAGCAACCAGGACTCGAACCAGGTCCGCATGGGATGCCAGCTTAGAAGGTGGCTGCCTAACACATATGTCACAGAACTGGTTCCCATAAACTATGTGGCATTCATACTTTTAGTGCTCTTCCACCTAAGTTCACCAACAGTTTGATGTTGTTCTTTCAATTTTAGTCGAATTCACGTTGCTTTTAGAGGGGTTCTTTTATTTAAAAAAAAAGATTTATTTATTTTTATTGGAAAGTAATATATACAGGGAGGAGGAGAGACAGAGAGGAATATCTTCCATCTGATGATTCACTGCACAAGTGGCCTCAACAGTAAGAGCTGAACCAATCCAAAGACAGGAGCCAGGAGCCCCCTCTAGGTCTCCCACATAGGTACAGGGTCCTAAGCCTTTGGATCATCCAGGACATAAAAGCAGGGAGCTGGATGGGAAGCAAAGCAGCCAGGTCACGAACTGGTGCCCGTATGGGATCCCGACACATGCAAGGCAAGGGTTTAGCCACTAAGCCATCACATCAGGCCCAAAGGGGCCCTTTTCAAACCGATGGATATATCGTCTCTAGTATGTCCAACTAGAGTATGTTCAGATGTGTTATAAGAAGTTTGTTAAATATATCTTGGCAATAGGATGCTGGTACGCACCTACAATGTCATGATGTACTTAAGAGTACAACTATGGACTTGTGACTGTTGCTGATGTACTAAAACAATTGTTGCAATATGGAAGAAAACAATGGGTGGGGTGAGGGAATAGGGAATGTAGAAGGGGAAATCCCTGAGCCTATAAGACTGTATCATGAAAATAAAACAAAAAAAAATCAAAGTTAATGTAAGCCTATTTTGGTGCAAAAAAAAAGGTTTAAGTATTTGCAAACTTTTTTTATAATATGAATTTTCTTTTCTTTTAAGATTTTTTTTTTTACAATTTTTATTGGAAAGGCAGATATACGCAGAGGAGGAGAGACAGAGAGGAAGATCTTCCATCTGATGGTTCACTCCCCAAGTGGCCACAACAGCTGGAGCTGCGCTGATCCGAAGCCAGGAGCCAGGAACTTCTTTCCAGGTCTCCCATGCGGGTGCAGGGTCCCAATGTTTTATGCCATCCTCCACTGCTTTCTCAGGCCACAAGCAGGGAGCTGGATAGGAAGTGGAGCTGCTCAGATTAGAAACGGCACCCATATGGGATCCCGGCTCATTCAAGGTGAGGACTTTAGCCACTAGGTCATGACACCAGGCCTGTAATATGAATTTTCTATTTACATTTTGAAGGCTACTTGTACATTTATATCTTTAATGGGTGAAGATTATTCTGTTTATACAAGGTCCCTTGGGTGTTTGGTTTTGAGCACTGCTCAATGGCTGTAAAATTGCAGCTAAAACAGGAGGAAGAAGTTCTGGCATTCCATTGCATAGCAAGATGGCTACAATTAATAACATACTATATATTAAAGGTGTGACTATAAATATTTCATCACAAAGAAATTAGTAGTCTAGTGGCTAAAGTCTTTGCCTTGCATACGGGTGCCAGTTCATATCCTGGCTGCTCCACTTCCATCCAGCTCCATGTTTGTGGCCTGGGAAAGCTGCAGGGGATGATCCAAAGCCTTGGAACCCTGCGCCTATGTATTAGACCCAAAAGAAACTAGCTACTTAGATCCAGTGCAGTAGCCTAGCAGTTAAAGTCCTTGCCTTGCCTTGCACTTGTTCTAATCCCAGCAGGCCCGCATCCTATCCAGCTCCCTGCCTCTGGCCTGGGAAAGGAGTCTAGGACAGCCCAGAGCCTTGGGACCCTAAACTCATGTGGGAGACTCAGAGAAGGTTTCTGGCTCCTGGCTTTGGATCAGCTCAGTTCTGACTTTTGTGGCCACTTGGGGAATGAATCAGCGGACAGAAGATATTCCTCTCTGTCTCTCCTCCTCTCTGTATATCTGACTTTCCAATAAAAATATATAAATCTTAAAACAAAAAAAAAAAGAAATTAGCTCCTGGCTTCAGATTGGCTCAGCTCCAGCCATTGCAACCACTTGTGGAGTGCAATCAGCAGACAGAAGATTTTTTTGTGTGTCTCTCCTCTCTGTAAATCTGCCTTCTCAACAAAAATAAATAAATCTTATTTGTAAAAATTTCATTACAGCCCCAAGTGAGCTTTGGATCATTCTATAGATTCTGACCTGCTTGCCTTATGGTTTTCTGATTCGTTCTTGAATTTCTCGTAACTCAGTATGGAAAGAGAATAGTGGTGAGTGTCTCATCATTTTTCAAGTGCTGGTTCATGTTCCTTGGTTAATGGTGTTCAGACCGATGCCTACCTTTTGCCTGAACAAATGGTTTTTCTTCCCAGTATGGGGCTTTCCAACCACTTCATGTGGGTGTCCTGCAAATCTGCTCAGCTATTCCACCCCCAAGAGCAAAACTGAAGGACAAGGAGCTTGGGTGAGGCCCTAGACCAATGCTGCACAGAAGATAAAATCTTCTCCCTTGGGCCCGGCACGATGGCGTAGTGGTTAAGGTCCTTGCCTTGTACGCCTGGGATCCCATATGGGCGCCGGTTCTAATCCCAGCAGCTCCACTTCCCATCCAGCTTCCTGCCTGTGGCCCCGGAAAGCAGTAGAAGATGGCCCAAAGCTTTGGGACCCTGCACTCGCTTGAGAGGCCCGGAAGAGGCTCCTGGCTTCGGATTCATTCAGCTCCAGCCGTTGTGGCCACTTGGGGCAGTGAACCATCATCAGAGGGAAGATCTTCCTCTCTGTCTCTCCTCTCTGTATATCACCTTTCCAATAAAAATAAAATAAAATCTTAAAAAAAGAAATCTTCTCCCTTGTCTCAAACGATCTGTAGCTGGTTCTCCGTGGCATCTCAGAATGTTCTTGCAGAGTTTTGCTCAACATTTGTGTCTTTAGAGTAGTTCCCATTCTCCGGTTTCAGTTTTCCCAACCTTCTTCCTATTCCCCAGAACCTCTTCCCCAAACAGCATACCTGCTCACTGGCTCTCATCTTTTGCGTTAGGGCAATGAAGACAATAATTAAATTGTCTGCAACTGTTTGGTTAATTTTAATAAGCCCTGTGACAAGTCAGCATAGATTACATCTATATGGAGTGTAGAGGAGACACAATCCTAGAAATTAAATTTCAATTTTTATTCAGAATCATTAGTTTATATATCTGGTCTAGAAGCTGGAAAACAACATAAATTACTTTGCAAATTGCTGACTTCCAGGTTAAATTCTAAAACATATTGAAATTAATTCTATTTTTCTTACTGTTTAAAAATCCTGACTATTTTATAAGTGAAATTAATTAAGCATCCACAGTTCAGACAACATTTCCATATGAAAGACATTTTTCAGTTCAGATATAGCATGCCTCCTGTGACAGTTATGTGCATTTTGAAGCTCCATTACCTACAGCCTGTCCGACCAATCTATCTCCTTTGCTAAAAATATACGTGAATGGAAATCTATGCCAATAAGGTCAGTAATGCCAGTCCTATGATAAAAATATAACCTCATGATAAGTTATATATTAACACAAAGGAGAGAGAACATTTAGCTAGTAGAAATATGACATAAAGAAATTTTGCTATTGAACCTTTCTATAACTTTCCAGGCTATCAAGTTGCCTACTTTTTCATTTAAAATTGCTTATATTGTTTTAATTTGCTACTTTAAAAACTGTTTAGTCTTTTTGTTAACATTTCTTTTTCACACTTGGATCTGGTTTTATTTTAAAGATTTATTTTATTTATTTATTTTTTTATTGGAAAGGCAGATATATAGAGAGGAGAGACAGAGAGGAAGATCTTTTGTCCGATGATTCACTCCCCAAGTGAGTGCAACAGCCCCGATGCTATGCCGAGCCGAAGCCAGGAGCCTCTTCCGGATCTCCCACGCGGGTGCAGGGTCCCAAAGCTTTGGGCCGTCCTCCACTGCATTCCCAGGCCACAGGCAGGGAGCTGGAAGGGAAGCGGGGCTGCCGGGATTAGAACCGGCGCCCATATGGGATCCCAGGTGTGCAAGGCGAGGACCTTAACCACTGCGCCACTGTGCCGGGCCCAAGGATCTGGTTTGATTTTAGCATTTTATAACTGTTTATTATTTTCCTCCTACTGATTCTATGCTGGTAGTACAAAAAAACAACTTGAAAACAATCCCTGAGTTCAGAAAGAGTGGTAAGGATAACTTGCTCTACAATTTGCTTTTTGTTGTTGTTTTTTGTTTGTTTTATAGATTATAATGCATTATCTTTTTGCATTGGATACATGCTGTCAGAGATTGCAATAATATTACAATATATAGGTATTATTTTCCAGATTAACAACTTTTCATCTCAGATTAAGGCAAACATGTAGTATTTAACCTTTTGGGATTGGTTCATTTCTCTTATCATAATGGATTCCAGTTGGGCCCATTTGGCCACAAAGAACTGCATTTCATTTTTTTTTAATAGCTGAGTAGTATTCCAAATGGGGCATCTCAGTACCTCATCCAGGAATGAATCTCTGCCTCTAAAAGTCTGCTGTGAAACCAGATTCTTTATGCTTTTCCCTCAGAATACCTATATGTTTGCAAACATCAGCTGTATTAGGGCAGTTAGAACCAATAGTGCTATTTCAGCTTGGTGGTGATTTGTCGTTGCAGTAACAGGACACCTGAACACCAGTAACACTCAGCTGTTAGCTGATAAAGTTTCAGGCAATAGTTTCTATGTGTGACAGCATTAAGTACCATACTTTTTACATAACCTTCCTACCCTCCATATCCCAAAGGGCTTTCTCCACTGAAATGTAAGCTGTCATAATAAAAAATTAGTTTGAAATATTTAAGATCTCCAGTCAGAAGACAGACCTGTGATTATATATATATCAATGAAGAATCAATTCAAATGGAAAGGTTTAAAAAATTTTTTACACACACAAGTGGAAATGGAGTTTTTAAAAATGTTAACCTTGGTGAAAGAAAATAGAAATCTTGAGCATTGAAGGGGTCTTGAAAAACATACATATTGTGAAAAACAGGGTTTCAAATCAACCTTTAAAAATGCTATTTAAGGGAAAATAGATAAAGACAATTTGGGGACTATTTTTCCTGTAAAGGAAGGAACAAGTGTGAATAGAGTGATAACATGTATTAGTTTTGCCATGCCAACTTTTTTTTTTTATTGCATTTCATGTTGTGGATGCCTGATGAGGCTGCAATCATTTCTCAGATTTTCCCAGGGGTATTGTGGGAGCCACAAGTAAAGGTCACCTTGCCACACATTCAGACATGGTTCTTACAGCTCATTAGTCTTCCTCTATGAAATATTTTCAGCACAGATAATATTTCATGCTCTATGCAGCTTATCAGCGGTATTGTTGTTCTTTAATTTGCGTTTGCTAGATCTGAACTTTCGTCTTAGGCCAGTCCCACATGGAATGTACTAATAAAAAGTATAACCACGTAGAATACCTGTGATGATAACTTGGCTTATAAAATTTTGTGTCTTCAAGAAAAAAGAGTACCATTTAAAACACCTGAAAAGTTTTACTCTTATTGAAGATTGTATTTGTGTTTAATGTTAAGTCCTAAGACTGTAGCGTCTTCTTATCTTTTTTTTTTTTTGAAGACTTATTTCTTTTCATTGAAAAGTCAGATCTACAGAGAGAAGGGAAGACAAGTGGTCCTAATGGCCAGTGTTTTTGGGTCATCTTCTACTACTTTCCCAGGCCATAAAAGCAGGGAGCAGGAAGGGAAGTGGAGCAGCCGATATACAAACTAGTGCCCATATGGGATCCTGGCACACGCAAGGCAAGGACTTTAGCTAATAGGCTACCATACCAGGCCCTTCTTCTTATCTTCTTTATCCATTCTATATATAATTAACTCTGAATTTAAGCATGTTCCATGGACACAAATTGATATTTGCAGACAAAGTTTACATTATAAGTTATCTTTGTGATACTAAACACACCAATGTCTTCTTATATTTTTGTATAATTTATTGAATCTCACATTTGTGTTACATTTGGATGAAAATGTACTTGGAATTTAGCCAAAAATATGTAAAGAACTGATAATGTAAGGGTGGTCTAAAAGATCACGGAAAAGGCATGCTGTGAAAAAATTTGTATAGATTTTGAGGGAAAAAATATAGAAAAATTCCATTTTCCACAAACTTTTGAAGCATTTTCATATAAATATTTGATTCAAATAATAATAAGCCTCTTTTAGTTATAAAAAAATGCCTACAGTTATCAAAGCTGGAGTCTCTTGAAGAGTTTAAACAATAGGGCCCAGCACAATGGCTCAATTGGCTAATCCTCAGCCTACAACCTGGGATCTCATGCCCAGGTTGCTTTACTGTCTATCTAGCTCCTTGTTTGTGACCTGAAAAGCAGTGAAGGATGACACAAAGCCTTGGGATTCTGTACCAACTTGGGAGACCGGGAAGAGGCTCCTGGAGTCTGGCATCAGGTCACTTCAGCTCAAGCTGTCATAGCCATTTGGGGAGTGAACACCAGTTGAATATCTTTTTGTCTCTCCTTCCCTTGTAAATCTGCCTTTCAAAAGTATAAATCTTAAAAGAAAAGTAGAACTTGAAAAACAGGAGAAAAATAAAACCTATTATCAAGACTTTCACAGTAAAATGAGAGAAAACATTTTTCACTAAAATGGTGTGTTTCTCTGGTGTCTAGTATACATTTAGGTATTATCTTGGGTATTTCTAAATTTGCACTTTTGCTCTTCACTGTAACTGCCTTTGGACAAGACTTTACTTCTCTCCAGAATGTGTTTGTTATTGTGGCTGATGGGAAATATACAGTCATCCTTCAGTGCCTTGGTGAGGTTTCTTCATGAATGCTTCCTCAGTCTACTTCCTCTGTTGGCCTCCCATCCTCAATGCCCTATGAAATTACTCTTCACATCTCTTCATCATTTCTTCATAAACTGCTCTAACACAAATCACATCAAGCTGAAATTTCATGCTTCCTCTCTCTATCTGACCTAACAGCAAAATGCTTTGAAAGCAGATATTCTGTTTTTACATATGCAAGTTCCTCGCCTCCCACTACTGCATTTGAGTCATCATTCAAATATTCAAAGACTAACAGTTCATTCTCTCTGCCAGTACTTGAGTTCAATATCTAAAGTTTAACTTTCTTCTAGGAAATGTTAAATAGAATGTGTAAGAGGCAGTTGATCTGGACTGAGCTCTTGCAGCAGTTCTGATAGACCAAAATTGAGTCATGTTGCATACCACTAAGCTGAAACTAGGTTGTTTATCTGATATCTGGAGAAATCAAGAAAGAGATGAAAGTTGAATATTCAAATAGGTCTTTTTAGCCTGTTTAACCTTGACAAGGAAAGTAACTTTGAAAGAACCAGTCCATTTTTTATTCTGTTTGACTTTCTTCAGTACTCTTCCATGTCTAAAACCTACCTCCTCTGCTCAGTTGTAACACCATTCAATTTTATAAGAATAAGATATTGGCTGATCCTCAAATAATAAATCCAATCAAAATTTGTTCTGGTTTTGTTTTTCGACAGATGACATCTTTGATTTGCCAGCAAGGTTATGCAATTCTTGTATCTAGCTTTGTCAGTTGTTTCAATCTTTGGAATTCATCCATTTGGTCCCTGGCATCCTCTAGCAGACAGTGGACTAAGATCTGAGTCTCCTTAGATTTCTGCCTCTGTCTGACTGGTAACTGAAGTCTTGCATGCCGTCTTCTGCTGCTTTTCCCAAGTCATTAACATGAAGCTGGATTATAAAGGGAATGATTAGGACTAGAACCAGTGTCCCTTTGTGATACCTGTGTCATAGGTGCCAACTTTATGGGCTATGCTACAACACTGGCCCCCTCATTCACTTCTTTTTAAGATTTATTTTATTTTAAATTTTTAAAAGATTTATTTATTTTTATTGAAAAGGCAGATATACAGAGAGGAGGAGAGACAGAGAGGATGATCTTTCGTCTGATGGTTCACTCCCCAACTGACCACAATGGCTGGTGTTGCGCTGACTGAAGTCAGGAGCTCTTCCGAGTCGAGTCTTCAATGTGGGTGCAGGGTCCCAAGGCTTTGGGCCGTCCTCGACTGCTTTCCCAGGTCACAGGCAGGGAGCTGGATGGGAAGCAGGGCTGCCGGGATTAGAACCAGTGCCCATATGAGATCTCGGTGTGCCCAAGATGAGGACTTTAGCCACTATGCTAGGCCACTGTGCTACACCCCTATCCACTTTTAAATCTGAGGTTTTAATAACGAGTCATAAGTGTTTCTGATTTGGATACAACCCTTCTATCAGATATATATGTTTCTAATATTTGGCTTGTTCTTTTGTTTTTTACATTGTCTTTGAAGCCTAGATAATACTCATTTTCATAAAGTTCAATGAATTACCTTTATGGTCAGCATTCTTTATGTCTTCCCAAAGAAATCTTTGCATATGTCAAATTTGCAAACATTTCTTTCATGCTTTTTCCTTGAAGTTTTATAGTTTTAGCTTTAATATTTAGGCTTGTTACACACTTTAAAATGTTTGTTATGTATGTGTAAGATAAGCATCAAGTTTCATTTTTTTTAGGAGTATCTTGTTACTTCAATGTCAATTATTGAAAGAATTTTTTTGTTGTGTTACATTGTTGCCTATATAGAAAATCAATGGGGCCTGGCGTGGTAAGCCTAGTGGCAAAGGTTTATCTGCCTTTTCAATAAAAGTAAGATAAATCTTAAGAAAAACAAAAGAAAGAAAATCAGTGGACCAATATGTGTGGTTCTTCTTCCAGGATTTCTTTATATTTCATTCATCTGTACATATGTATTTAACAATACAATACCATTTTGGTTACTGTCGTATTGAAACCTCCAACTTTGTTTTTGTTTTTGTTTTAATTATGTGTATGTTCTCAGCCCTTCTCAGTTTAAACTAAGTTTGATTATACTTCAGAGGTCTGCTGGGATTCTAACCAGCATTGAATTGAATCTGTAGATCAGCTTGAGGAGAATTAATAACCTTAATTGTGTGAAGAGAGTGGGTCTGTATGCATTTTTCTGTATCTCCTTTAATTTCCTTGTTTTGAATTCTGTGTAGCTCAATCCAGATGGTCATATCATGTTTTCTCCTTTATCCTAATCTTTTTTTTTTTTTGGTCAGCAATCGCATATATCTATGAAATACAGTAGAATATTTCAACATAAGTATACCATGTATACCACTCAAATCAAAGCAATCCATGTTTTCCTCACCCAATTGCCTTCCTATACCTGGAAATGTTAGAATCCTCTTCTTGTATTCATTCATATGATGTATTACAGGTCACTGTGAACTACAGCTATCTGTACTACAAGGTATTTTACCTCTCATTTTCTTGCTTTTCTTGCTAACAATTTTACTAACATTTAAAGAAAATTGACTTTAATCATTCGTGGTTAGCCTTCTGTTTCCTGAGCTGGTGAACGTTGCAGCTCGGCCCACCCCACACCCTGTTTTAGGATGCACATTCAGGTGCTACTGCCTTGACCTTCTCAGACTGTTGTGGTTCCTTTACCTGTAAGTAATGGCAGGTTCCATGGTCACACATAGCTCAGCCCATCATCACCCCAACTCTTGAGCTAACCAGCAAGACTTGTATTTCCACTGGGCTTGGCTCACACATCCCCCACAGAATCTACCCCCAGACCTGGTTCTCTCCTGTGCTTGTCAGTGTCATGACCCTGTCTAATGTGACCCATCCTCTGTTCCAACACTCTGTCAGATACTGTTTCCTAGCACTGCCAGACAGGCCCCCAGTCATAGCTTTCATGTATACTGGTGTGTGACAGTCAGTGATGCTCTATGCTAACAGCCTATCTGAGGACTCCCATGTGAGCTAGTGAATCAGTCTGGCCAAAATGGATCTTTCATTGGCATTTGAAATGAATGTCCATTTATATGGACATTTATTTTTTTGCATTTATTATATGTCCATTTATTTTTTTGCATGCACATTTAAAGATCTCTTCCTTATATTTGATTGAAGGAGCTTGATTATCATGTGTTGTGGTGAAGATCTCTTTGGGTCAGTCCTAAGCCCCTCCTGTATTTTGTTTTCCAATTCTTTTTGCAGATTAGGGAAGTTGTCCTTTATTATTTCATTGAATACAATTTTAAACCTAGCTTCTCTTTCTGTGCTTTCTAGAATTCTCATAACTTTTATATTTGACCTTTTAATAGTGTCACTTAATTCTTGAATACTTTTCTTAGTTTGACTCAGTTCCTCTTCCAGCTTTTTGATTGTTTCACCATTGTGGCAAGAAATTTCTTCCAGTTCTGAGGTTCTTTCTTCTGCCTCCTTCATTGTATTATTGAGAATTTCCACTGAATTTTTAATGTGCTCCATTGTGTCCTTCATTTCCAATAATTTGTCATGATTTTGTTTCAGTGTTGTTGTTTCCTGTGTGATGCATTGCTTAAATTCCTGCATGTGCTTCTTGTTGTTGATAAGAAGGTATATGGCAAGTTTTTAAAGTTCTTTATCCTCCATTTCCTCGATGTCTTCCTCAGTTAAGTCTGAGGTTGATAAAGGGTTTGCTCCTTTGCAGGAGAATCTTCAGGAGTATTCATTGTGCCTCTCTCTTCTTTTGCTCTTGGTCATCACTGTTCTTGTTATCAGATTCTTCTCCTTAAAGCAGGTCTCTAAGCTGTGTTAGCCACAGGTCTACAATTCAACTTTATTGATTGTAGTTGGTACATGGCTCTTTGCTTGCAGTCACTTGTGCCACTGCCTCTGGCAAGTTTCAGGTTTGGGCTTTTGTGTTAGAATTCCAACATGGTCTCGGTAGCCCCAGGTCCTGGCTCACCACCCTCCATCTTTTGTGTTCCCATGCTGAGGCTGCAGCATTGTCTGTACAACCTTTTTCCCACCTCTGGTTCAAACAGTTCCCAGGAGTAGCAATACACCAGGTGCCCTAGGTTGTTGTTGGTGCTGATCTTGCCAGAATCTGTTGGCTGTTAGGTCTGAGGGATACCTGAACTTGTTTTGGCCTGTACGATGCCAAATTTGGTATTATTTTGATGTGTGACTAGTGCAGTGCACTGAGATGTTAGTGAGTTAGCTACCAACTCAGCACATGCTCAGCTCACTGTTGTTCCTGCAGTCTCAAAGGAAGACACACTGTGTTTTGACACACTGTATAAAATGGCACTTGATGTGCCACTGATGGAATTTGGATCTGCTGGCCATTATGTCCAGGAGCCACTCAGACCTATTTTGGATAGAACCTGTAGGATGCCACATTAGTGCAATGCGCTTAGCCAGAAGTGAGTTCACTCCCAGCATAGTGCATGCACAGTTCCATCCCACAGCCTTTGCCTCCCTATACAAAATGGTGTCCATTGCAGCTCTGATGAGGGGTCTGGACTGTGAAATCTACCTTGTTCCCATACCACCTATTTGGAATCTGCTGCTCCATCTCTGCAGCTGGTCAAATCAAACAAATCAGCAGGACAGGCAGCTCTTTGCCTTTGTTCCCTTCCTGATCTCCTGGTGAACTCCCCTTCCCACCTGGCTGCTGGTGGAGCTCTGACCACTGGTGGAACTCAGATCACTGCTCACTGACTTCCACTGGGGTTTCTTGTCACTCCCACACAACACTGTTGTCTCTGTTGCTTTCCCATGTCCGTCAATCTCCAGGTGCGCCTCTGCTGTTGGCCTGTGTTCCCCTGTTTCCTAGAGTGTTCCCTCTCTGTTTGACCCTGGCTAATGATTCTCAATCTGTTTAAATGTGTCCATACCCTATTCTACCATCTTGATTCTCCCTATTTGTTTTATAGTTTGCATGTGACTAACTATATTTATAGAAACAACTTTCAACTCCATATATATTGAATCCATTATCTTAACTATCTTTGGTTTAGTATATCATCTCTGCTTTGTTTTGTTTTTATAATATTGTACTGCTTCATTGTATTTATGAAGCTATTTGTTGAACTGATTATTCAAAATAATACATTTAAGAGATCATATATTCTGTTATTTTTCTCCAATCTTGTTATCATTTTTTTTAACCACAAGTGCAATTATTTTGAGTGCATACAAGGTTTGGTCTAAATATAAGTCTTAGATGACTCTCTCAGATGTAGGTACAAACTCACAGACTTGCAGAACGACCCCTACATAAGATTCTGGTACCCTTCTCTACTTGAGTCCTTCTTTCCAATGCACATTTCTTACATTCTTGATGCTTAAGATGTCCAAGATACCCCGTTCCCCACACTATGTCTAGCTCAGTGAGACTAGTGATCTATGCCAGGACCTTGCTTTTTGATGAGCAATTCAGAAATTGTCCATAAGTGAAGGTTCAGGTAAGTGATCTTTCTAACTCTGTGAGAATTCCTTCTACTGGAGTCATAATCCTGTGTTGTCTCCTGCATGGAAGCATCTCACTCCTGTATTTGTCTAATATTGCAGATGCTTATTGCAGTGAAGTTAACCAGGTAATCATATGCTACTCATAGCTGCAAAGGGAAAGTTCTACTCCACTAGTGTTTTTCCTTTTTGCCCAATGGCACTTATGACCTTTGAGCATATTAGATTGTTTATGTCTCAAAATGTAATGGGTGATTGTCTGCCTCAACCCACCACTGCCAGAATGTAATTCCTGTAAGAGACATTTGGCTATTTATCAATATCTGTCAAGCACCAGGAAATGTGATGGGCACACAGCTAATGCTTAATCAGTATTTGTTAAAAGAATGATTATATTGTCTTCACCATTTTACAGATAAAGAATCTTAGATTCAAAGATTGCATATATGTATATTTTACATTTTTTATATAGTTGGTAAGTGGTTAAGTGTGTTTTTCCATTTGTTTTCAAACCTCAGACTCAAAAGACTATGCCGTCCCCACAGCACCATTCTTCTGTTGCCTTGGCTTCTAAGTCAGACAGAGAAGGGCAAAGAGGAATGGAGGAAAGACACACAGTTAGGCTCCCAAGAAGATGCTGTGTTCTCTGTGTAGCATTTTACCCAAATGATGAATCCATGGTTGTGGATGTACATGTTAGTGGCTTTGGGATATGTGAGTCCATAATGTAGTTTATTTATCAGTTGTTTTCAATATCAATGAATGATTTTTAATGTGAAACTGAACTATAAATATATTACTAGTCATAAAATTGGGAGCAAATAATAATCTGAGGGCTTGGGGTTTATTTGCTCCTTTTAAAAATAGCTTAAATAGGATGTGTTTATTCCCACAACTCATTGTAAATGTAAAACAAATAGTAAAATTGACTAGAAAATGATTTGAAAATTATTAACTCGTGCAAAAAATAAATATTTTTTATGCTATTAGAAATTGAAGTGAAAGAGTATAACTAAAAATCATACACAGGTAGCTCTAATAGAAAAGGAAATACATTTATTTTGTGCCTAAATTGCACTTTGCAATAGACACAAACAAAAGACAAGAAAAACTGTCTGAATTATTTGCTTAAAATGATGCTAAGGGGCTGTAGTTGCGACACAGTGATGTTTACATCTCCTCTTGCAACACTGGCATCCAGTGTTATAGAGGACCAGCTGTGCTTCTTCTATTTAGCTTCCTGCTAAATGCTTGAGAAGGCAGCAGAAAGTGGTCCAAGTACTTGGACTGCTGACAGCCAGATGAACGATTCAGAGGGAGTTCCTGGCTCCTGGCTTCACCCTGGCTTAACCCTAGCATTGTGGTCTTCTGAATATTGAGCCAGGCAGTGGAAAATCTGTCTTTACCGGCCTGCCTTTGCAAAAGACCACAAAATAAAACTTTTTTTTTTTTTAAGAATGCTGCAATTCAATTTACTTCGAGCTTCTCAAAAATTGCAATTAAACATTTTTTTCTTGGTATAATTGGTGGTTGCTTTACCAGCATAACTATAGGTACATAGAAATAATTAGAATGAAAATAAAAATCTATTGAAGAGTACAGTCTCAAAAAATAATTTGAATAATTTAAATTCATTGCTCACAATTCTATTTACTTCTAATTGTTGTAAATTAGACTGATATGAATAAATATATCTATATGCCAAATTAAAAATCTTTTCGTTTTTAAGGAAAATGTTTCTTTCATATATATATGTTTACATGTATATATACATGTGTGTGTATATATATATATATATATATATACATATACTTTTAAAAATCACACAGAGAGATATGGGGAGAGACAGAGGGAGAAATCTTCCATCTGCTTGTTCTTCCCCCCAGTTACTACAACATCCAGGGGTGGGCAAGACCATAGTTCAATTTCAGATTCAGGTCTTCCATATGGGAAACAGGGCCAGACACTTGGGCTATCTTTCGCTGTCTTTCCCAGACTATTAGCAGGGAATTTTTATCAAAATGTAGCAGCTCAGTCTTGAACCAAGTTGGTACTGATCTGTTATGCCACAATGCAACAACCCCCTGCCCCCACCAACACATTCTTAATAATTTTCTTTATTGACAGGAATATTTCTTTGCCTGCCTGTTTTAGTAATTGCTGAATAATTCAGTTATTTTCCTCTTGGTTTCTTTTCAGAAATGCAATGAGGAGCTGGTTACATGCACACTTTGTAAATAAAAAATGGTGTTGTAAACTGAAGGCACATTTACATCAAGTAGTTGTTGAGTTAATACTGTACACTCCATAATCAAGCAATTACATAATTCAAGCTTTAATACAGTGCTTCTGGATCTCCGAGATCATATAGTAAAGTGTTTAGACTGAATGTCTTCTTGGAGCCGTTGAGAGAGGATTTTATATATATATGAAAATTGAAGAAAGGATAAGCAAAGGAACTTAGGTTATTTGTCTTAAATAACTTGGAAATCTGTTCAAATGTTCTCTTTTAGGTATTATTGGTCCATTGCTTTTGTTTCAAAGTTCCATTACACACACAGAAAGATAATTGATGTGTGTGCATTATATATTTGGAAAATATTGTTTAGTCTTTTTATATGACAATATATGAAATGATAATAATAGAGAATATTTGTTCTCATAAAGTTCCTTAATAGTTGGACAGGAGTATCAGCATTGTGGCACAGTGAGTTAAACCACAGCTTGCAATTTCAGCATGCATATGGAAGTATCTGTTCAAACTTGATTTCATATCCAGTTCCACATTAATGCACTTGAGAAAGAAGGAGGTGATGGCCCAATACTTTGAGCCCCATCCAACCGTATTTAAGATCTGAATGGAATTCCATGTTCCTGATTTTGAACTGGGCAGTCTCTCAGAATTGTGGACATTTGGAGAATGAATGAGTAGATCCAACACCTATATGTTTCTCCCTCTCTCTGTAACTCTGGCTTTCAAATCATTTAACCAATATTGTAAGAGAATATTTAAGCAGGTAGGCACAAGGCCCTGAAAGTTCTAAGTAAAACAAAACAGAGCAAAACAAACACAGCAAAGAAAAGAAAAAAGAAACCAGCTCTATAGAAATTTATTTTATTTTTTATTGAATGATTTTGAGAAAATGAACAGCCTGTATTAGTTTTGGCATTCTACAAAAGATTTACATGCTCATTATCCTAAGCCCACCAGCCTACAGAAAGGAGAGCTCCAGAAATGATAAATATACATATCAATAATATTTTTCTCTTATAGTTTCTTAAAACTGACTTCAGCCAATATATAATGCCTGTTTTACAGTGTATAATGTAAGGAAACATTACTACAAAGGTCAAGAGAAGGGAAAATAAAACATATTCTTATAAATTTCTTATATGTGAGGTGGATTATTATGTGGTGGTAGACTGTGAGAAGTTAAAAGTTGAATATTGTATCCCCTTAGTAAGCAGAAATTATTGTTTCTTGGTCCTTCAGAAAATGAACAAGCCCAAAATGCCAGGAACATCCCCCCAAAAGTACTGCCATGACCTTGCCCTTGATTGGTCCAATTTTCCTTTGATAACACAATTTCCACTGCTTGGTAGCCATTGTTTTGGTTGTGTTTTATCCTCATGAGAATACTGGTACAACTATGTTTCATCTCCTTTTGCAAATCTTCAAATTCTTTAAGATACTTATCTTGGTTGTTAAAATTTTTCACTGAAACTTCTACATTTGTTTTCAGCTGATCTGGATGCAACAGAAAGTTTGGAAACATTAAAAATTTCAGGCACATTTATAGAAACTAAACCAACTGAAATGTCCACAGTGGCGGCTGTTGTCCTGTCTGGTAACTATTTAGGGTATAAACAGAACTTTTTTTCTTTGTAAATTGCTATGGGCAATTATAATTCATGCCATGGGCAGCATGAACTTCAATAGTATCTTGTTCCTTCTTAACATGAGCTGTCCATTTTTACTGTGCTGATATCTTCAGGGTATTATCATGGTTGATTTTTCTTAAAGCATTAGTGATTCTACTGTTCTTCCACCCAAGTTCCACTATGTCTTTGACATTTGTTCTTGCTTCCACTGTAACTGAATAACAGTTCCTCTGAAGAGTCTCTTTTCAAACTAATTGTCTTACCTTTCATACAGCCTCAAATCAGATCCTATTCACATGTGTTCTAACAAGTTAGTATGAGTTTCTCCTGTGCAGAAAAATTGAAACGTACAGTTTTTTTTTTCATAAGATGCATTATCCATGAACATTTTGAAGACTTCTGATATATACAGTAGCATTATCTATCATTTAACATTATCTATGCTTTTTGGCTTTATAAACTACCAGTTTGGGAGAAGCCCATATTAATATGCAGTAGTCTCTTCAACTTCCTTTTTACCTAATGCTGCTTCATCAAAATCATAAAATAGCTTAAAAGCTTCATGTTACTTACAAATACATTCCTCCAAGTATCTTAAGTAGTAAGATTACATATGTGTATGTTATGAAGATTTTAGTTATAGTTGCTCAACCTTGGCTGAAGGCAGCCTTCTCAGACTGCTAACAAGGCAGACAGAGATGACAATCAAATTTCACTTTTGAAGCCAGTGTTGTGGTACATAAGGTTAAACTGTGCCCTGCAATACAAACATTGCATATGGGTGCTGCTTCAAGTCCTGGCTGTTGTAATTCCAACCCATCTCCTTGCTAATGTGCCAGAGGAAGTAGAGATAGCCCAAGTACTTGAGCCCAAAGCCACTCAGATGGAGCGTTATGCTCTTCGTTCTGTTGTGACCCAGCCATGGCCACTGTGGACATTTGGGAAGTGAACCAGAAGATGGAAGGTTTTTCTCCCCCTTTCACTCTCTTTCCACTTCAAATCAATTAAATAATAAATCATCACAATTTAAACTCTTACTTCCTGAAACAGGTCTGATCAGCCTCAGGTACATATGTATGGTTTGTTTGGGACAGCTGAATTTGAGATACAACAGATTTCCTGAGTCATCATCTTATATGAAGAGGTTGGCCATATTTAATTTGAAAATAAATAAGAAACCAATATGGGTATCATTGGGTCTGCATGTGACTCTCTAGAAATAAACATAGTTTTTGTTAGCAACATAAAGTAGCAAAGAATCTGGCTTTAAAAACACATCACCAGTTTTTGCTGTATTCTAAAGTTTGGATGGCAGCCCAAACCCAACACTTGACTTTTCTCTTTTGGTTTTGTAACTCTTTCAGTATATACGCCAACAGGGAATATTTCTTCCAAAAGCATATGCAGCTTGGTCTTCATCTGATGTTAGGCCCTCAAAGATGCTAATTCTTTTATACTTCTACCTGAGCTCTCTCATCTGTCTAGACCTGTGTCTGTTGTACTAAGGCAGTACAGTGCAGACTGTTTCATGAGGCTAGAGATGCCAAACTAGCTGAATGTGTAATGGGCCAGCAGTGGATAAACATGCCTGCAGCTCTGGATAGGACTGTGAGGCAGGCTGGGTTCCATTAAGAGTAACTCTGCAAGCAATTAGCAGTGTCTGCCATGGTGAATGCCATTAGACATGTCTGGAAGGAAAGGTATGTGCGAAGGGATTGCCCGCTGACCACTGCATGGTAGGCATACATTTCATCTTTCGCTCCAGGATTGCAGTACTATCCATTTTCCCTTCTGTCACTGGCCAGAAATTGAGGAGGTGACCTGAAAGCCACAAAGCTGAGAGTGGTTTCCCCAGGGCTGGATGGAGCGGCACAAGTACCAAACTGGAGAGAAATTGGAAGCCAGCCCGGGCAGGTTAGGCAGAGGTCTGTACATCACAGGCCAAGCTGCATCTACTCCTTATCCTCAGGAGTCCCTCTTGTCCAGGCAGACAGCTGGCAGCCTAAGAGGGTTAAATGCAGCTCCTGGGAAAAATGTCTTCATGTGACACCTAAACAGAAATAACCTTGACCTCTGAAAAAAATTCAGAACTTTCTGCACAAACTAAAAGGTGGGTCTCCTATATGCTAACAAAAATCCAAAATGAAATAAAAGGACAATTTCATTTTAGCCAAGTTCCAGAATGAGGGGACACAGCTTCAAAAAACACTATTTCAGTAGAAAAATCAGAGACCAGTGTGAAAATTAAATAACCCAAAAGGCCAAGATAGGTTTTGTTTTCCACGTCCTATTGCTGCTTTTGCATGTGTAGAGTTGGGAGTCTGCTCTGTGTAGTTGACTTTGAGATTCCAACATCATGTTTTTGCGAAATGATTTTTTCCCTTTATTATTGTGCATCTTCTCAAAATCCAGATGGGTTAAGGTCCACTCACAAAACAGGGTTTGCTTCTCCACTTTCTCTTTTTAGCTTGTCCTCAAGGCTTTCAAGAGCTTCTTCTGCTTGGCAGCACTGAGTTCATGATGCTTTGTAGCATCATGTGCGCCTGGGGAAGTATTTGTTCCAAAGAGAGTTGTTTATCCACAACAATTTCTCTTTTATCAGATGTAATTTTGATTGAACACATAAGAATTGTACATACTGATGAAGTGTGGTATTTAAACGCATGTGTATAGCATACATGGGTCAAGACTGAGTCATTGGTATTTCCATTTCATGTTATGCTTAGGATCATCCAAGTCATCTTTCTTAATTCTTTTTTTTTAAAAAGATTTATTTTATTTTTATTGGAAAGGCGGATATACAGACAGGAGAGACAGAGAGGAAGATCTCCTGTCCAATGATTCACTCCCCAAGTGAGCGCAACGGCCGATACTATGCCGATCTGAAGCCAAGAGCCTCTTCCAGGTCTCCCACGCAGGTGCAGGGTCCCAAAGCTTTGGGCTGTCCTCCACTGCTTTCCCGGGCCACAGGCAGGGAGCTGGATGGGAAGTAGGGCTGCCGGGGTTAGAACTGGCGCCCATATGGGATCCCGGGCGTGCAAGGCAAGGACCTTAACCACTGCGCCATCGTGCCGGGCCCATCTTTCTTAATTCTTTACCAGATATAAAATGTGTGGCTATGGACATGGTAATCACCCCTCCCCCCACACCCCTTCACTCTGTGATACAAGACGTAGAACTCATCCCTCTATCTGGTTTCAGTACTCTATTCATAATAACCAAAAAATAAAATCAAGTGTTGTGTCAATCAGAAAATGGAAGGATAAAGAAAAGTGGCATATATACACAATGAATTATCATTCAGCCACAAAACTGTGAGGTTCTATCATTTGTAGCTAAATGCATAGAATTGTAAGATATTAGACTAAGTAAAATCTGCTGCAAAGAGAAGGACAAGCACCTTATGTTTCCCTTCATACATAGAAGATAAAATCATAGGTCTGAACATGCAGTGATTGCTAGAGGCTTGGAAGTATGGGGAGATTAGTGGGTGAAATGCACTAATATATTTTATCCACCATTTTGTTTAACCCCTATCATTTTTACCCAGAGGACACATGCAAAGTGAAGATGTGACGGATTTCAAAGTTATGAAATGATAAAAAGATCAGCCAGACATTGAAATTCCTCACCACTGACAGATAATAAGCTTTTAGGCTTGTAACCAAATATCTTGTTAGATTTGTGATTAAAAGAAAATTTACACTTAGGCAATTAAAAATTGACCTACCATATGACCAAGTAATACCACTTCTAGGAATATATCCGAAAGACTTGCTATATAACAAAGCAACATGCACCCCAATGTTTATTGCAGCACAATCGACAATTGCAAGAACTTGAAAGCAACCTAAATGTCCTTCAACACAGGAATGGAAAAAGAAATTGTGGTTTATCTACACTATGGAATGCTACTTGGTGATTTAAAAAAATGAATGCATTACTTTGTGTTCAAATGGGCCAAACTTGAGACCATAATGCTAAGGGAAATGGACCAATCTCAAAATGTCAGATATCGTATGTTTGATATAATATAATATAATATAATATAATATAATATAATATAATATAATATAGTATAATATCAAATCTAGAGATATCATATGTGAATCTTATTCCATGTTAGTGTTACTTCATATTTACTTCTACCTAATGTAACAAGAACTTGTGATGTAATTCATTAATTAACCATCCACAAGAGATGGATTGTTTATAACCACCTGAGATAGTGTCCACATGTAACTGTTATTGGTACGGCCATAAACAACGAAGGCCCAATCCTCACTGTACCTATATTAGGGCTGCAGGAAAAAAAAAATTAACCTACAGGGCCTGGTGCAGTGGCCTAGCGGCTAAAGCCTTCGCCTGGAATGTGCTGGAATCCCATATGGGCACCAGTTCTAATCCCGGCAGCCCTGCTTCCCATCCAGCTCCCTGCTTGTAACCTGGGAAAGCAGTCGAGGATGGTCCAAAGCCCTGGGACCCTACACCTGTGTGGGAGACTTGGAGGAGATTCCTGGCTCCTGGCTTTGGATCGGCACAGCGCCGGTTGTTGTGGCCACTTGGGGAGTGAACCATTGGATGGAACATCTTCCTCGCTGTCTCTCCTCCTCTCTGTATATCTGACTTTGTAATAAAAATAAATAAATCCTTTTTCAAAAAGAATTAAGCTACAATGAAAAGTTGTTCTCCTACATGGCTGGGAGACACTCCAGTGGAAGCATGAAGGACTTCGGAAAATTCACGATAGACACACATTATGAACCTAGAGGGGAGAACAAAGGGGAGGGGAGGGAATTTGTGGGAGGGGGAGAGGAGAGCCCACTGCCAATTAAATTGTATCAAAAAATTTTTTTAAAAATAGAGAAATATTTCCCCTCGAAAGAAAATTTAATCTTTGGAATTCTTATTTTTTTTCTCCTCCACAGAACTATGTAAGAGCACCAAAGAGCCAGAAATTAGCAAACTAAAATCTGATGTTTCATAATCAAATGTGCAATTGTGTCAGATCTCTAAAATAAGCAGTTAATCATGAAATTGTGATGTAGAGTAGAAAAAACTAATATTGAAACTAATACTCACTTATAGAACCTCCAGAAAGTTGTCTGCACATTTTATGCAAATTTACTTGGAAAATTCCTGTCTTCTGGACAATTGTATTTAGACAAATGTCTACCATTGGTATTTTTCAAGCATTTGTACTCAACTACTTGAGTTTCCACCTGTTAGTGATGTGAAAACAAAAGCCAAAATGTTAAAGCATCCTAGCATCCTATTTTAATATATATTTAATATATATCCTATTTTAATATATATGTATAAAAAGATAAAACACTTTTCACATGAGAAAATTATCCATTGCATTGAAATTATTTTTTTTTTTTTAGATTTAAGTAGATGGAAAGTAAATACCAATTACATTTTTGGCAAGTTAGCAGAGAGTTAAGCTACAATGATTTCTGTTAATGCCATTGGATTACCTCAGACTGTATAGAAATATGGGCTTGTTACTTTGCTTTTATTTCAGAACCTTTTTCTATACCAATAAATATAATAATTTTATGTTTCTTTGTGGTAATCAGAAGAAATACAGAATACTCTTTCATTTATGCTGATTTAATTGCCATATTTACATATTTTGCCTTTTGATTGGTTCATACATCTGTTCCTAATGTTTTCATGAAAATTATATTAAAACCACAAAGTCAAGATTTTGGTGAGCAGCTCAGAAGCAACTCAAATGCAATCTAAACACTAGAACATAATCCCTCCCATGGGTAGCAATGCAAAGGGTCATTTTGCATGGAGACTACAGAGCCAAAGAATCCCCAAATTAGAGATACGTTAGCTTCCAAATTCAAGACTTTTTAAAATTGCTAACTGTTTCCAAATGTGCTAGCTTCCCCAAAGCTGATTCGATCTTTATTTTGTTCCTATACTAGGAATAAAGATTACCAAATGTATATTATTACTTTCTTTCAAAAATCAAAATGATTTTGCCAAATATTTGTCAAAAATTCTCTTCCTAAGATATGGGGTAGGAGAGGGGTTTTGGGATGTGATAAACATAACATAAAAATATAAAGATATTTAATAAAAGGGCAATATGTTAGAAGTTGAAATAATATATTTTGTACTATGTTTGAAATGTAAGGATTGGCTGTGATTCTAAAGTTAATCTATGAAAAAAGTAAAAATTAAATTAGATAAAAATCATCAGTTCATATAGTGGTGTTTGTTTAGTGCAAGAACTAAGCATTCATAAAATGTTTATCTCCAGAGGTTCAAGTGTTTGTCTCGAATGGAACACTAACATGATGAACTTTTACCTCCTTGTTTTATTTTCACATTTCTATTGTGTGAGGACTCGAATATCTGGGAACAAATGTTTTAAACATCAACACTGATCATACTAAGATGTGGAATCTAAACAGAGACTTTTGAGCTAATGGAATTTCAATGACAGTTTTAATTATAACATTCTTAGTCTCAATGCTTTATTTTATTTCAATGTTGATCCCGGATGGATAAGAAGTTGAAAACTTGTTAGGGATGGCTACCACTCTGCAGTCTTTTTTACCCTCACCTTCCCTTACTTCCAAATTAGTTACATCAAGAAATAAAAATTAAAAGGGAAAGATGATGTATTATTTTTCAGTTCTGATTCCCTATCCATTTCTAATTTAACATAAATGGAATTAAATAACTGAAAAATAATAAACAAGGATGGGGTTGTATAAATTATTACCACCACTTTGTAGAGCAGTTTGACTCAATGGCAAATTTGTCCAAAACATTATATGGAGAGAAAAAAAGCAAAGTTATAAAAAGACATGCTTATCATGACACTATTTTTTCTCATAATACGTTTATCTTATTTTTGATGAGGTTTACATAGTTAAGAAAGATGCATGCCCATGTGGATCACTGATTAAGGTAGGGAGAGTCAAGGAATGGGGGAAATGAATAAGACCACTATTTCCAATCTCCTTTTTCTCTTCTTGTATCTGAAGGAAGAAGGGAAGAAGTCCACTGCCAGCAGCCCAACTGTATCAGTACCCAGGGATGTGTGATGGCCACCCAATATCATCCCAAGGTCCCTATTGTTCCAAGGGCCCTGCTTAAGCAGTTTCAACAGTTCTGAGATGCTGTTGCTTTCGTTGTTCTAAGGTTAAGTAATGCTTCCAAGCTCCATTGGCTGATAGAATCGACCTTAGAGGCTCCTCTCACCCAGATACTCACTTTCAAAGCTTACCTGGGAGAGCTGTACAATTTGTTTTGCCCTCTGCAGGCCCTAATGAACTGTTGTTTCATGGCCCCCATGTGTATCTGAACATGCCATCTGCTGTACATGCTTCAACCAAAAACTGAGGAGACCCAGTTCTGACACACTTCACAGTCAGACTACAGATCCTGTGATTTTCCCCATGGTTGACGTTCTGAGTCAAGTGGTCCAGTTGCAGGGTGGAAGTGACTCCAGAACTGACTCCTGTATGTACTAGCCAGGATGTGGTCTAGCTCTGTCCATCACCACATCAGCCTACACTGGTCTGTTCTGCACCTAACCCCATCTTATTTGCAAACCAATGAGTGCTGCAGTGTACCCTAATCCTGTCCACTGCACACATGGGCCTCACGCACACCAGTGGAAATTGCAACTTAGTAAGAGTAACCCTCCAAAACCTCCATTAGTTCAACCCCCAGACCCAGTTCTTGTGCGCGCTAGTGTGTGCAGCAGACTGGTCTGGTCTATTTGGCATCTGATGACACTATTTTTAATGACTGAAAAACATTTGAAAGCATACTGGTTTCCCACTATCTCTCTCTTTTTAATCCAGGATATATGAATCTATGAAAATTTACGTGTAAATAACAAACATGTAATCAAAATAGTGTTTATATTAAGGGGCAATAGAAAAGAGGAGACCATCCAGAGAAGGGAAACGCATGTGCACACACACATATTATATTTGTTATTTTCAATGTTTTTTTTTATGCCAAGTGATAACTTTTAGCATGTTTATTCCAATACTTTCCACCTTTTGGCATTTCTGAAATACCCCATAATATAAACATTTAAAACAAGTAAGACTATTCAGCTTAAAGGTAGCCACGTGACTGAATTATTAAATGAATCAAGGGAACCAGCTTCTATCTTCATAGGTAAAATTGGAAATGTGTGTATATACAAGGTTCCCTTTCTCCATTTATTGAGTTCTTAAATATTGCATAGGTTGTATGGAGAAGTTCATGTGACTCTCTGAATCAACATCTTAATGATGAAATTGGCTTTTGATCTTTCTTAAGGAGCTTGGGAGGCCCTGGCTAAAGCAGATTACATCACCTCCCTACATGCCCTTGGCTTTTCAGGACAAAAAGTGAAGAAGAAGCAGAAACTGGAGGAGAGCACCCCATGAATCTAAATATCAGATAATTAAGCTCTGACTGCAGTCCAAATCACACACATCTTGGAGAACTGAAACCTTCTTTATTCTTGCTCTTTTATGATTATACATTTCAAGACAAACCACATACACCTCTTCATTCACTGTTTGAAATCAGTTTTTATTTGTCTAGGGAGTCTCCTGGAGAAGAATCTTAAAATTCCTTCCCCCCCCCCAAATTCAGCCAGATGTTAGTCAGTTGGGAAGATCTTCATCCTTTCCTTGCCCTTCTCTATGTCCATCTGAGATTGTCAAACGGATTGTAATCATTGTCTTTCTTTTTTTTCCTTTTTTTTTTTTTACAAAGAAAAGATTGAACCTGACTCTGTTTCTTGAAGAGGGACATGAAGGAGGACTTACATTACACCTTTCACTTTCTGGTGTTCCCAGGGGAGAGGTTGTGTTCAAAACTGCAGTTTCCAAGCTTAGAAAGAAAGAGCATTTCCTCAACAGTGCTGATCAGTTGTTAACATTTACATTTATTTGTTTGATATCCTGACATCTGCCCTTTTATTACATGTTTAGGAATCAATCTATAGATTTAGATGGGATGACATTTAGCTTATTTCTTCCTGAATATCTATTTAGCAGGGTTGTTTGGTGATCTACCAGTTAGGGAGAACACTGATTTTCAATCCAACGTACTTACACATCGATTTTCTGAATAAGCCCTACATAAACGGGTTTCCCAGAAAATCATTTCTGCAAATTTCCACTGAAAAAAATCCTTATGAGCCCCATGACTGCCAGGAGTTTTTCCTGTTTTGCTCCCCACTGTGTTCCTGTGTCCTCCAACAGTGTCCTGCATGTAGCTGGTGTTCAAAACATAGTTGCTAGGTGAATGGATTACAATTGTTTGTCTTGCATGAATGCTTCCTAAAGATTCCCCCAAAATTCCTGATTTCTGCTAAAGATGGAATTTTGGTAGGTCTTTTTTCATCTCCACTAGATTTTAAAAAATTAGCTGTGACTTCTCAGTAATAAATATTTGTAGAATGAAGTTTTAACCTAAAATAATGTGGTTAACGCTGTTGTAATTTGGAGATTCTAGGACTGGTTTTTGTAAAAACCAAGTTATTTCATGGGAGAACAAATGACGCCATTGTATGGATTTTCACACATGCACATGCATGGACACACACATTTATTAGAAAGTACAATAACACAAAACATAAGCCTGCTGATATTAATGTTAATCTGAAATAAAATAAGCATGACTTTTTCTGCAGGCTAGGTCTTCTATAATATCAACGGTCCATATATGTTGTCTATTAGTTTCCATTTCTAGATGGTTTTGCCTTAATCTTCTGTCTATATGCATAGCACAGTTACATTTTTTTTCTTGTAAATAAGTAGGACTTCAGTTGTGTGGTGGGCAACTGTAGAATAATACCCAAAAGCATCCCTAGGAAACCAAGAGAAGAATCAGAGAGAAGTAATATACACATGAGATCCCGTGTGACAGCGGAGGGGTAGTAATGTGGCTTGAATGCTGGGGAAGAAAATTTTAATTCTATATTGGTCATAAGCTAGTTGGTGTAGCAAGTTACCTGATTCATTGTATTTAATCTGCTTCCTCTGTATAACATTTTGGCAATAAAAAGGTTTGAAGTTCTTGCAAACTCTCAAATTCTATGTGTTCTATGTGGTCTCACCATTTAGTGGAAGGGATATAAGATTATTGAAAGAAAAATGCGGGTTTTTTTTCCACAAAAGTTTTATTTTCATTGTTAAAACTAGCCCTCCTTCACTTCCTTTACCTGTCAAAATTATTTCTAGTTTTAGTAAAAATAGACCTCCAGTTTCTACATTTTACTAAACTATTAGTTTTAGAATCCCAAATCAGAAGTTTCTAATATTCTCTTGATTTTTTCTTTTTCTTACTTCATACTTTATCATTTTAACCTGATAAAAGTATTCCATAGTTATTATGTGTAACTATTTAATATATTCAGCATATTAATGTTATATATAATATATAATGTATAAGAATATCAACTATTTAATATTATAGTCAGCATATTAATGGAAAATACTTATCAATAAAATAAATATCTCAACTTTGGAACAACAGTGTTTCCAAATTAATCAACAGCAGGGCATTTGTCAACCTTGTAACTTTGAGAAAAAATGGGATCATGACGGCAGTGCTCTTCCTGAGCCACAAGACCTGTGTTGACTATTATGGTAAAGCTTCTCATGTGCTCATTTCCAACTTTTATCATCCGTGATTTCCATATTCTTTTATATACTTACATTCATTTTTTATAATAGAAACAGTAAACTGAAAAAAGTCTCTGAACACATTAATTTGGAGCAATTTCTATGTAATTAAGAGTCTGTTCATCTCCCACCATAAAACACAACATTCTTTAAAGCATAGTCAGGCAATAGCAATATTTCAGCTCATGAAAGACTACATATATGCTGGAGATCCACAATATTGTATCAGCTGGGTACATTATGACCATTTTATACGTGCAAAGGCACTATGGTGTTCATACAAGGACAGCCTGTTCTAATGATACATTTCTCAGTGTGTGTACTTATCTAATGATGAACTACCTTATACACAATTAGATTGTTTTGGTTTTTGATCCAAAAGTCAAGTATTACCTCTCCTTCCTATCAAGCTTATATCAATCAGAGTTCTAGAAACAGCCAAAGGCATGTGTGGGAAGGAGATTCATTTTATGGAATTGGCTCAAGCTTTCACGGGGGCTAGCAAGTCCAAAATCTGCAGAACAGTCCACAGTTGGAGGCCCAGGGGATATTTAATACCTCAGCTTTAATCTCGAGGCAGAATTCCCTTTTCTTGGGGGAAATTCAGTCTCTTGAAGCCTTCCCCTGAATGTTTGAGGTCTACTGACCATTGAGGATGTGTTCTGCTTTAGTAATATCTACCAATTTGAAGTTGAATTTTATTTTAAAATGATCTTCACTGTAAAATCCAGACTTGTGTTTGATTAAATTATTGGTGCATATAAAATTAATCTTCACAATGCTCATACTACATTTTTGTCATGAAAGCAAATAATATTCTATTAAATGCTTTTTCTGCACCTGTGGAGAAAATAATTTGGTCTTTATCCTTCATTTTATTGATGTGACACATCACATTTGTTGATTTCTTTATGTTTAACTGTCTGTCCCTGCGTCCCTGAAGATAAATGTGATCTACTCTGTTGAGTCTTTATCTGATTTTGGAATTAAGGTAATGCTGCCAGCCTCGAAGAATGAGTTTGTAAGTAATTCCTCGCAATTGTTTTTGAACAGTTGAACAAGTCTGGTCAGTTCTTCCTTAAATTTTGTAGAATTCAGCAATCTAGCCATCTGGTCAAGGGATTTTCTTGTTGGGAGATTCTTTATTATTGATTAAATTTCAGCCTTTGTTGCTGGTTTACTCTGGTTTTTTGGTTTTTTTGTGTTTGAACTTTGGTAAACTGTGTGTGTGTCCAGAAATCAGATCATTTCTTCTAGATTCTCTAAACTATTGGCATATATTTGTTAGTAACAGTTCCTAGTGATTCCTTTTATTTCTTAGTATGAATTGTAATATTTACTTTTCATTCTGATTTGCATCTTTTCCTTATTTCTTGCTTATTTGAGTCAATTGTTGGTCAATTTTTGTTTTCCTTACATCAATTTCCTCATATCTGTAGTCTTTTGTGAGTAACTTTATTTGTGTTTTGTTTATTGCTTCTATAGATTTCTATGTATTCCTTTCTTTATACACTAACTTGGGGATTGGATTGTTCTTACATTTATAGTTCCCTGAAATGCATTATTAGATGGTTTATTTGCGATCTTTTCATGTTTTATGTAAGACCTTGTTTTTATAAACTTTCTTCTTAACAGTTTTTGCTGTATCCTGTAAGTTTTCGTGTTTTGTGTTTCTTTTTCATTAGTTTCAATGAATTTTTTTACTTCCTCTTTGAATCTCTGTTCATTCAAGAGCTTGTTGAGAATAGTTCTGTGGCATAGTATATGGACTATCCTGGAGAATGTTCTATGTAAAATAATGTGCACTCTATAGTTATGGATTAGAATGGTCAGTAGATGCTTGTTAGATCCATAAGGCCTGTGTAGAATAACTGGGTCTTTGAATTTTTGTCTGAATGATCTGTATGCTGATGAAAGTGATGTACAGTAGCCTGCTAGTACTATGGAATTGGAGTTTAGTTTGACTTTAGATGCATTAACATTGTCCTATAAAAGTGGGTGTCTTAGTTGAATATACTCACAATAGTCACATCTTCTTGTTCAATTGATCTTCTTTTGGATAAATGTATCATGACCTCTATTTCACAGCTTTTGTCTTAAAGCCTATTTTGTCTGATATGAATGCAGTTATTCCTGTTCACTTCTGATTTCCATTTGCATTGAATGTCTTTTTCATCATTTCATTTTCAGTCTATGTGTATCCTTATTGGGGAAATGTGTTTTTTGTAGAAAACATATGGTTGGCTCTTATTGTTTTTTCATCCATTCATCCAGTCTATGTTTTAACCGGAAAATTTAACCATTTACATTCAAGGTTATTTTTTGATAATAATTACTTGGTCCTGCCTGCCATATTTTCCACAAGGATCTTGATATTTTTTCCTTATTCTCCTTTGTTCTTTTGCCAAGTTTTTGGTCTATTTCTTCCATTATGCTGAAGGCCTTCTTTTGTTTCTGGATACAGTACATCATGAATTCTCAAGATTCAGATAATGAATAACTTGCTTATATCTCAGAGATCCTAAATACTATTTTTTATCTAATTTTTGCCTCCTCTTTCTCCTTTATCTGAAATATTTAAAAGGATGTATTATTCGAATCAGATATTGTTCCTTCTGCACCTTTTAGTCTGCTGTTAAGGCTTTCCATTGGATTATTGAGTACTGCATTTATGGAATTTCTGTTTTGTTCCTTTTCAATATCCCTACCTCTGCTGAATTTCTTATCCATGTCATGCATAGACTTTATAATTTCAGTTAACTGGTGTGGGTTTTTTTGTATTGTTTTTTGTATCTGAGTAATTTTATAATCATTCCTTTTCATTCTTTTACAGGAATTTCATCCATCCTCTTTTCTATAATGTCCAATATTAATGCATTGTTATGTTACTTTTTGTGAGTTATGTTGCATTGCTTTCTCATACTTCTTTAGTTTCTGTGTTAATTTTTACATACCTGGACAATCTCTAATTTCTATCACTTTTGGAGAATTTTCATTTTGATTAAAGATTTGCTTTGGGGAAGTGAATTTGGGTATTGATTGGAGGAGGGCTTTAGCTTTAATTCTGATGAGATTGTGTATTATGTCCTTTCTGTGCATTTATACTTGATGATGACTACAGCAAGGATCTAGACTGCTCCTATGGTTCACTGTGGTCCCTGAGATCCCTGTTACCCGGGTCTCTTGCCAGCTCCCATGGCAGGGACTTGATGACTCCTTCAGATATCAGGAGCAGTTCTTACTGGTTTTGTGTGGAAGTCTGGCATGTGTGCTCTTGGCCAGTATCGAAGTTAGCCACTTGAGTTAGGATGTAAGTGTTGGCTTCAATTACTGATTGTGTTTAGAGAAACCTAGCCATTGTCCAAATCCAGGGCTTCAAGAGTTTCACTAATGCTGGACTGCAGAGAGAAGGGGCCTCA
This sequence comes from Ochotona curzoniae, assembly GCF_017591425.1. Lineage (NCBI taxonomy): Eukaryota > Metazoa > Chordata > Mammalia > Lagomorpha > Ochotonidae > Ochotona > Ochotona curzoniae. Next base: position 16,845,192 of record NW_024467115.1, read on the forward strand.
AAGATGCTATCTGAAAGAGTGGCTGGATCTATGAGAATGACTTTGATTCTGTAGCAGCAGGTCAAGCTATCTTGGGCCACTCTTTGTGGACAGCCTGATGAATTCAGTTAGGTGCATTTATCTCAGCCCCAGGAGTAATTTGGCAGCAGGACCCAAACTCTAGGGTGGAGCCCAGAGCCTCAATGCCATGCTCAGTCAGAGCTCTGAGACTCTGGGCCACAGATACTATCGTGCCATAATACTGTACTATGTTGCACATGGCATGAGGAGCCCAGTCTGAGTCCCAAAGAGCACAGTGTTGCTGGGCTTGTGTGGAGTGTGCAAGAGCTACAAGAGTATGCACTCTATGGTTCCAGAAGGCTCTAGCCATTTTCCTTGGGGTGGAAGAGTCCAAAATGATGCCTAAGGTGATCATATTGCAGTAACGCTGGCTACTGTCAGTGAAGAGGAGGATGTTGGAGCCAAAGGATGTGTTCAAACTCCCAGCCTTCCACTGTACCAAAATGAACTAGGTGGTTCACCACTCCAAGTGAACACTCAGTGCACTTCATCCAGATATTCATTTCATCCAGAAAATCAACAAAGTCTGCAATGTATCCTCTAGCCCCATTAGTAACAGGGTCTCTTATGTGAGAGTCTTCCCCACTTTGCAGAGAACAATAAGCCATACGTAGACTGAGCAGCTGCATGAACGTGAAAATGAAAATCTTTAATTTTCAAGGGGTAGGTGCAGGGGAGATATTGGGGAATAGGGTGATACCTGACTCAGATGGAGCAGGTGCCTTAATTTCCAGACTCCCAGGCATTGACCATCCCAGCTGCTCTGCCTCAGTACAGAACTCTGTGGGGACCTGGGCTCTAGCGCTACCACTTGCCCTGTTGGGGCAGCTCTGTGTGGTTCAGTCTGCCTTATTAGAACGTAGGAATGTCTTTGGGGCCTCTGGAAAAGTTGAAGACCTCTTATGACAGCGGCCTCCCCACGCCAAGTGGTATTCCCTGCTGCAAGTCCTGCTGCAAGTCCTGCTGGGGGTTCCTTCTCTGAAGTCAGGGTGTCTGAGTTTCCAGGAAGTGCTCCTCACCCATCTGCTGGTCTGTGCCAGTGGGTTCCTCTCCAGGCAGGGTCACCTGGGTGAGGGGTTTGTGCAAATGGTCTCCATCTATACTCTCCATCCATGTTTCCCTGCAACACTGAGTCCCTGGGCCATGAGGGCGGGGCTTCAGACACTGCCAGTTTAGTTTTGTTCCTCTTCTTCCTCTCTCTGTGCTGCTATGCCTGTTGTCAGTGTCCCACTGCTTTCTTATTGTGTCAGATGCCCTCCTCTCAAGCACTCATCTCAGAAGGTAGCTACCTAACCCCCTCTTGGAGGAGGAGGGCACCAATACTGGATTCCTCTACGAGTCCATTTTGAATCTTCAAAGTTGATAACCTGTACAACACCTTTTTTGTTGTTTTTGATCCTGTGGATCAGTTTTGATTTTAGGCTGAAAAATTATTCAGGAAGACATTTTTCTAGAAAGCTTTAAAAATGTTTTAAGGTATAACAGCATCTTTAGAATTTGTATTTAATGTTGAACAGTGTTAAGTTGGAAGATAAACAAAGGCTCCTTGTTTTTCTTTAAAAAAAAAAAAAATCAAGCCCAGCAAGGTACCTAGCTGCTAAAGTTCTCGCCTTGCACACGTGAGTATCCATATGGGATCTGGTTCTAATCCCAGTCGTCCCACTTCCTATCCAGCTTCCTGCCTGTGGTTTGAGAGAGCAGTAGAGTCTTGCCCAAGGTCTTGGGACTCTGAATCCACATGGGAGAACTGGAAGAGACTCTGGGCTCCTGGCTTTGGAATGGCACAGCTCTGATCATTGTGACTGCTTGAGGAGTGAATCAAAAGACAGAACATCTTCCTCTCTGTCTCTCCTTCTCTCTGTATATCTGCCTTTCCAATAAAAACAAATAAATCTTTGGGCCCTGCACAGTGGCCTAACAGCTAAAGTCCTCACCTTGTACACACTGGAATCCCATATGCATGCTGGTTCCAATCTCAGCAGCTCCACTTGCTGTTCAGCTCCCTGCCTGTGGCCTGGGAAAGCAGTAGAGGGCAACCCAAAGCTTTGGAACCCTGCACCCATGTGGGAGACCTGGAAGAGTCTCTTGGCTCCTAGCTTCCACTTGGTGCAGCATCGGCCATTGCAGTTACTTGGGGAGTGAATCATCAGACAGAAGATCTTCCTCTCTGTCTTTCTTCCTCTCTGTATATCTGACTAATAAATCTTAAAAAAATAAATAAAAGTTTTTAAAAGTCTCACTAATTTATTTATGTATATAAATATACATACACACACATATCTATATAAAATGTCGATATATATGGCAAAATGCTGATGGCTAAACTAGAAACCTAAAACTAGCATTGAGGAAAACTCTATATGTGCCTGGACTTTCTTGTACCTCACACTAACTCACACTAGCACACTTCTCAATGATAAATATTTGTCTGGCTCATTAGGTCATGCTGCCTTAATATTTCCCTTTTATTTCAAGCTGGAAAATACTGAAGAAGACCTGAACTGAATAATACTTATAATAAATTTAAAACATATACACATAACTATACATTTTAAAGACAATTATCAAGATCTCTTTTTTTATAATTTGGTAGTTTATCTTTTGAAAGATTTTTTAATGTTTATTTAAAAGACCAAGTCACAGAGATAAACACAGAGACACAGAGCAATAGATCTTCCACCTGTTGGTTCATGCCCAAGATGGCTGCAATAACCACGGCTGGGCCAGGCCAAAGCCAGGAATTAGGAGCTTCTTTTGGGTCTTCCTCATAAGCGCAGGAAGCCAAATGCTTGAATCATCCTTTACTGCTTTCCCAGGCACTGTAGCAGGGAACTGGACTGGAAGTGGAATAGTTGTGTCTCGAACGTATACCCACATGCGATGCCAGCACTGCGGGCTGTGGCTTAACTCAGTAGGACACAGCACTGACCCTGATCATTTATTTCTTAAATGTCCAATTCACAGCCAGAAAGATCAATTTTGTTAGCTGTGTTGAATTATAACCAATGGATTCATATCAAAATATGAGTACAACTTTAACCTATTTGTTCCCCCAGAAGAACATATGTTGAGAAATATCTTTTATCATGCTAGCTAATACTAAACTATTCATTAATGAGAAATTCTGTATAATATGAAATGGTACGTTTTCATTTTTAAACTTTATTTCATAATAGCTCAGACTGTGAAACATCTCTAACTGTACTCATTACTGTAACTCATACTTTGGATGTAATAAAAATAGTGAATTCTAAAATTATCCCAGGTACTGTAACAGTGATTTAGAACATGGAACAAGGCAGCTACAGACTTCAGTGAGCACAAAAACAGGAGAATTTTCCTGCAAAAACTGGGTGTCTCTTTACCCACTCACAATCCTGAGGATGGTAGCAAGACAAAGAAGTGTTTTCTCTCTGGTGCTGCAATTGCATTTTAGTGTTTCAGAAGCTATGTGGAACAATTTCCCTTTAAACTAATATAAATTACCTAATGTACAAAAGAAATCCTTTATATACTTTGCTTTTTTTTTCCGTTAGAGGATGCTATTTAGTTGTAATTGAGTTGTAAGAATTGTAAAAAATGTATAATTATTTTTAAAACAGTAAAAAGGTTGTGTACACAAAGATACTTCTGAAGACATTAAAAAATAGCTATTACCTTTTTCCTGGAACTACTAAGCAAATGAAGCTAGCTGAGGTTACAATTACTGGATGTAAAAATTCAAATCTTACAGGATCTGGAGACAATATTTCTCCCCACAGCATACCGTATCCAAATGCTCTCTCCAAGTAAGGAATGAAATAAATCAGCTTTCTCTAAGCCTGAGTCCAGGATGTATCAACCCAAGAATCAGTGTATATTTCAGAAAATCAGATTGAAATCAGTGGGTTTTAGTATGTGAAAAAATTCACTTCCATAAGTTAAGCTTGCTCATGTCTTTTTATTTGTATATTAAATGCAAAAAGACTTTACATTCTTATCCCCACAAATATTTAGCCATAATGCCAGCTGCTGATTATAGGCCTGGGACACAGGAGTTGGCACATCTCCAATCAGATGTCTCTCTTGTATCCAAAACAGAGCATTTTCAGATGCAGTGTTTCTCTGTGGAATGATCATAAATCCCCAAATGAGCACATGTGAGAGAATACAATTAGGGTATTTACCTAAAATCATTATGTCATAACTCAAAAACAAAAGGCAAGGTCATCTCCTGATGATGCGGTGCAATCAAAGACCACAGAGATGTAGTGGCAAACAAACTCGTGAATGCTCATACTTCAAATCCGAGTGGTATCTAACATTTTTGATTCTTGCCATGTCAAACCTAAGTGGTTGGCGTAGATTAACTGATTTCATACTAATCTTACCACAATTTTAACGATGGGGGGAGATGATGAGGGAAACCAGGTAGGGAACTAAATAGAAATCTGTGAATTGAAATTTTTTGCAGCCTTGCATTACAAACATCCCCTCATGTGTCAATGTAATACTCCTAACCTTCCCAGGAAGCACCTGATCATATAGGAACAAGAATGAAGAGATGCAATGATGGTTACATGAAAATCTGAATCCACTTGGAGGTGCCATAAAAAGTTTAGAAATTTTCATGCTACCTTTATTTATTCAATTAAGTGCACCACCTTCTATTCCTATCTCCCGGCTGCTCCACTTCTATTCCAGTTCCCTGTTTATGACGAGGGAAAGAAGTGGAGAGTGGCCCAAAGCCTTGGGATCCTGCTACTCATGTGGGAGACCTGGAAGAGGCTTCTGGTTTCTAGTTTCAGATGGGCTCAGCTCAGGCCATAGTGGTTATTTAGTAAGTGAATCAATGGATGAAAGATTTATCTCTCTGTCTCTCCTCTTGTTGCAAAAGACAGCATTTCTTTCTTTCTTCACAGCTGGGTAGTATTCCATTATTTCTTTATCTAGTCACCAGTTGAAGGACATCTAGTTTGACCCCATATTTTAGGTATTTTGAGTTGAGGTTCAGTAAGCATTTAACTCTTTCATATTACTGCTTTAATTTCCTTTGTGTAAATTCCCAAGAGTGGAATGGCTGGGTCATATGGTAGACTGATTTTCATTTCATAACGGAGATTCTTCTCTCCACAGTGTCTTCCATAATGATTGTATGAGTCTACATTTCCACCAACAATGTCATAAGGTACACTTTCTCCATATCCTCACCAGCGTTTATTTTTAATTTAACTTTTGGGTAACACTTCAGTGGTAAGGCAAAACATTACTGTGGTTTTTCACTTGTAATTCCTTGATGACAAGTGATCTTGAGTATCTTTTCATGACTCTGTTGGCCATTTGTATTTTATCCCTTGAAAAGCATCTGTTGGTGTTCTAAACCATTTCTTAATGGATCCCTTATTTTGTTCAGTTTCTTGAGCTCTCCATAGATTCTGAACATTAATCCTTTATCAAATATATAGCTTGCAAATATTTTCCCCTCTCAGATTCCTTTTTACTTTGTTAGGTGTTTCCTTTGCTGTACAGAAGCTTTTTAGCTTGATATAATCCCAATTGTCCTTTTTTTCTTTTTCCTTTATGCTCACTTTTAGTATCTTTTCCAAGAAGTATTTGCTTATGTCAGCATCTGGCAGTATTTTCCCCATGTTTCCTCTAGCAAATTTGATGGTTTCAGGTCTTATATTTAGATATTTGATCTACTTTGAGTGGATTTTTGTAACCTGTAAGGTTGGAGTCTACATTCCCACCAATGACGGGTCTCCGCATACAGAGACCCAATTTTCCCAACACCACTTGCCATTTGTTCTTTATCCAAGTATTGATTTTAGCTTGATTATCAAGGATGAGTTGGCTGTAGGTGCATGGATTAATTTATGAAGTTTCTAGCCTGTTCTGCTATTTGATGTGTCTTTTCTTGTGCATCAAGCTGGCTTGATTATAACTTCCCTTTAAAATGTCTTGAAATTAAATATTGTGATGCCCCACATTTATTTTTATTGTTTAGAATTGCTTTATTTATTCCATGTCTCTTGTGATTTCATATGAATTTTCCAGCTCTGAGAAGACCATATTTGATATTTTCATTGAGATATCATTGAATCTGTAAATTACTTTAAATAGTATGGGCATTGTGAAGATAACAGTTCTTCTAATTCTTGGGCATGGAAGATTTTCCCAGCATTTGGTATCATCTTCTATTTTTTCTTTATGATTTTATCATTTTCATTGTTGAGGCCTTTCACATCTTAGATTACATTTGTCATAAAGTATTTAATATTTTGTAGTTATTGTTAATGGATTCATATTTTCTTTCCAAGGCATGACATTGTTTGTGTATACAAAGACAATTGATTTTTTTTTAGTATTGACTTTATATTTTATATCCAGCAACTTTGCAAAAGTTATCTTATGAGCTAAAATAATCTGCTAGTGAAGTATTTTGATTTTTCTACATAAGGGATCATATCATCTTCAAACAAGGTTCTCCCTTTCCCATTTGTGTCCCTGATTTTTTTTCTTGTCTAATGGCTCTGGCCAAAACATTCAAAACTATATTGGATAGCTCTGATGAGAGTGGACATCCTTGTCTGGTTCTGGATCTTAATAAATAAAAATGCTTCCAACTTTTCTCCCTTCAATGTGATGTTGGCTGTGGCTTTGTCGTATGTTGCCTTGAGTGTTGAGGATGTTCTACACTTCTGATTTAGTTGGCCTAACTGTTGGTACTAATTTCTGGTGACTTATTCTTTATGTAGTACCTCTTTGCAATATTTCCATTTACATTTCTGATGTTACTAATTTCTCTATTCTCTTTTTATTTATTTGTGTATGTATTTTTTTGTTAGTTGGGTCATATGCTTATTTTGTTAAATCCCATGTATTTACCTCAATAATATTTTGCATCAAATTTTAGGTTTTAATTTTGTTTATTTCTTACTTAATTTTTATACCTTCCAACTAATTTTGGATTTGATTAATTTTCATTTTTCTAGACCCTTGAGATATATCATTGTATCATTTACTGGATGTCTTTTTAATTTCTTGCTATAGGTATTAGCTTCTATAAACTTTCCTCTGAACATTTCTTTTGATGTATGCCAGAAGTTTTGGTATATTGTATTAATTTCTAGGAATTTTAAGTCCCTTTTTGTTTATTTTATTAACCATTGTTCGTTTAGGAGCATCTTTTAGTCTTGTGTATTTGCATGCTTCCTGAAGTTTCTTGAATTGTTGAATTCCAGCTTCATCCCTTGTAGTCAGAAAAGATACATGTAATGATTTCAATTTTTCTTTTAGTTTGTTGAGATTTTTCTTATAGGTTAGCATATGATCCATCTAAGGGAAATTTCCTTTCACTGACGAAAAGAATGTGTATTCTGTGGTTGTGTAAGAAAAATGTTTTGTTGATAATCATCAGATCATTTGGTCCATAGTACGGATCAGCTCTGTTGTTTATTGATTTTTGTCTAGTTGGTCTGCTCATTGATTGAACTGGTATGTTAAATCCCCAATATTATTGTATTGGTACCTCTATCTCTCATTAAAGCCATTAACATTTGTTTTAAATAGCCAGTAGTACTAGCTTTGAGTTTACATACGTTTACTTTAGTCATATCTTCCTGTTGAATTGACCCTTTTATCGTTGCAGTCTCTCTTAACAGTGTCTGTTTTAAAGTCTACTTTGTCTTATAATTGCTTTCTTTAGCCTCGAATATAATTTTTTCACCCTTTCACTTTCATTCTTAATGTATCTTTGTTAATAAGATGGGTGTAAATAGATGGATTATATTCTTTAATCCATTCAGTTCATCTATATTTTTTACTTGGAGAATTTAGGACATTTACAGGCAAGGTTATTGTTGATAAGTAATGACTCTGTCCTGCCAGTTTGCATAAATATTCCTATTGTTTCTTTTGCACCTTCTGTATAGTTTTGCTAGGAGATTGTCTGCCTTTCATATGTTCTTGATACTCTCTCAGTTTATGTGTGCATAAATATCTTTTGTAATACTGAGCAAGTGGTGACAGATACTTGCAATTTCTTTTTGTTTTGTGTGTGGAAGGTCTTTATTTCACCTTTGTTTATAAATAAAAGCTTCTCAGCATACTATATTCTGGGTTTACAGGGTACTTCTGGTTTATCACATTTTTTTGCCACAGAGCAGTATTGCCCTGAAAGATGGAACTGAAAGGGTTTACAGGATAAACAGAGTGCAATAAAGTAGTCCCAATACTCACAAAAGGAATACAAGAGGTTCACATTTTATATTGAGCTTCAAGTGAATTTGTGCACATTCGGTGAATTAGTGTATAGTCAAAATTACCATAAAACAACCTTTAACTATCCCATTAAGCAAGGGATCATTGACTTGTATAGTGATTCTTAGGTACAGTAAATTTTGACAACTGCTGAGCTGAACAAAGAGAACAAATGACAATTTACATGCAAGTGTCTGAGCATTCAAATGATTCTGCTTTTAACATAACCATCAAACCCTGAGCACTATGGGATGAGAGGGTCTATGGTGACAAGAGAATTTTAAATGGTTCTGCTTGCTGTGGGTTTTATTCCATTTAGCTTAATGTCATGTCTCTAAAAACAAAACATATGTAGATAAATTTGTTTGTTGTCAAGATTAAAGAATAACAGAGCCAATAAATTCTGCTTCCAGCCATGATGGAGGAATTCTATCACAGTAGGTTTTCTGCCATAAGCAACTTTGGAACTGGACAAAGTGTTCGAAATCACTTCTTTGAGACCTTGAACAAAAGGCAGCACATTAAAGCGATCTCAAAAAGGGACACAGAGAGAGAGAGAGAGAGAGAGAGAGAGAGAGATTGGGGGATCAAACAGAAGAAGTTCATAGTATAATAGCCTCTTTGAGGTGAGGAAACCAAAGGTGGAATTTGGGTTCATTGGGGTGGTTGGAATTTTATAGTAAGATCTGGAAATAAGTAAGCTAAGTAGGAAAAAGAGATCCAGAAACCTGAATAAGGATGTTGTGGAATTCCAAAGTCTGGCTCCATTCATCAGATGTGCAGGAAGACAGTCACCATGTCAGGGCTGTGGAAGATGGTAGGCACTTACTGGAGAGCACAAAGAATGGAGCTGATCATCTATCTCTTGACTTCCAAGGTCCCTGAGAGGATGGGAATAAAGGTTCTTATGGCTCAGATTCAGGGTTGAGAAATATAAACTTCTCTGATTAGTCTGATTAATCTGCAGTATTCATAGCCCTCCTTTGATAGGTCTGTGATAACACGAATTTTAAGAATTTCTATGATAGCAAGGTGGACTGCAGTTTCTTTTTCATTCTTTCTAATTAAGATTTTATTTCTATTGGAAAGGCAGATTTACAGAGTGAAGGAGAGACAGAAAGAAAGACCTTCTTTCTTCTGGTTCGTTCCACAAGTACCTGTAACAGCCACAGCTGAGCCGAGGTGAAGCCAGGAGCAAGGTTCCAGGTCTCCCACGCAGGTGCAGGATCCCAAGTACAAGAACATAAGAGCACAGAAATTTGATAAACATGATCGTCCAAAGTTCATCTCCTCAATAAACTTTCTCTGCAATAAGATTTATTTTACGTATTAGACTCTAAGTATTCATAGCACCTGGTTAAACAGTCTATAAAGACTGCTGCTGTGATGTCAGCATCAGATTTGAGGTCAGCAAAGAACTCTGAAGATGAAGTGGGAAAGATCAAGAATGAATTTTTCAGACCTGGCAGGGTAGCCTAGCAGCTAAAGTCCTCACTTTGAACACACTATGATCCCATAAGGGTGCTGGTTTTAATCCCAGCGGCCCTGGTTCTGATCCTGGTGGCCCTGCTTCCCATCCAGCTCCCTGGTTGTGGCCTATGAAAACAGTAGAAGATGATCCAAAGCCTTGGGACTCTGCACCCATGACCCATGTGGGAGACCTGGAACAGGCTCCTGGCTCCTGGCTTCCACTTGGCGCAGCTCCGGCTGTTGTTGCCAATTGGCGAGTGAGTCAGCAGATGGAAGATCTTCTTTTTTGTATATCTGACTTTGCAATAAAAATAAATAAATCTTTAAAAAAAGATTGAACTTTTCAGGATAAAGTTGGCTAAATATTGAAATCTTGAGAAAAATAACAGAATCCACCAGAACAAATAGAAATCTTTTAGCCTTACTCTCTCCAGCCTTGATGGTGGGAATGAATTGTACATGAAGCTCTTGCCTTTCCTTGTAAAGCTGTCTGTGGCCTGGCCTTCAATCAAAGGCTCCAAGGGAGAGCCTCAACAATATCAAGGTGGTGAAACAGACCAGTAGTGCCATTCATGAGTTTCAAAACACCCTGGCATCATGCAAACCTTCAAAGTTTAGAAGCTGGTTGTTTACTTCTACCTGTCCAATCTTATGCAAATTTCTGTTATGACCAATCATAAACTAGAACGAAAGAATGAAAAGAACTCTGAGAAACTGGGCAGTTAGCTAAGTAGAAAGAACAGCTATTGTAGTCCATCCCTTCACAACCTGTCCCTCTAGCTGTTCCTTTTAACCATGATTGAGTTCCAAATAAAGGCTAAAGGCAATAGTGAAATAATCTTGCTACGTAATATGATAAGTATCTGATTTATAACTGAAAATGTTCTAAAATTATCCCAAATGACATGAAATTCTTTTTAGAAAATATTTATTTTTATTTGAAGGATGGATTTACAGACTACAGAAGAAACAGAGATTCATCCACTGGTTCACTCCTCAAGTGGCTACAACAGCCGAAGCTGAGCCAATCCAAAGCCAGGAGCCAAGAGCTTCTTTCAGGTTTCTCACATGGGTGCAGGTGCCGAAGAACTTTCCTACATCATAAATAGAGAGTTCGATCTAAAGTGGAGCACCTGGGACATGCACTGGCTTGCCTAAGGATGCCAGTACCACAGAGCAGAGGATTCACTTGCTACATCACAGTGCAAGTCTCCACTAAATTCTTAATTCTGTGGTGATTAATGTTGATTTTTCTTTTAACCGAATCACTTTCTTTCTATGACTTTTTATAATTTAAAAAACTGAAATATAAGCCTAGTTACTTATGTTATACATTAAGGGGATAGGTTTTTTTAAAAAAAGGAAAATTGATTAAAGAAGTAATCAAGTGATACAGTATACATTTCTGCTACTGCTCATAGATGTCATGTCAGGCAATTATTACTTATATCCTCCACTAACCACTCATTCCATTTAAGCCAAACTCCCATCCCTGTAAAATATGGATGACTCACTAACAGTTAGCTATATTTTTTATTGACTTGCCACAAGTAATAGACATACCAGGATATGCTTCAAGACATGTAATGAGAGACACACTTCTTACCTGGCTCCTGGCTTTGACCTGGGTCAGCCCTGAACTTTGTGACCAGCTATGGAATTCACCAGTGGAAGAAAGATGAGTCTCAGTCTCTCTGTCTCTGTCTCAGTCTCTCTCTCAACTTTCAAATAAAAAAAAAAATTTTAACAAGACCATTCCTTCTCTGCACATTGATTTTTCACCATAAGTGTCTCAAATAGCAAATGACAACATCAAATACCCATTTAATAGACCATTAATTTGTCACTTTGGTTTGTCACTGTTTGAGAATTAAGACTTTAATACAAGGAATCTGCCCAAAGGTGCATAAAGAAAATAGTCTTATTCGTGCTGTGTTAGGGATAAAGTGAGATGAATCTCTCACCCCAATATCCACTTCTTGATTGTGCCATTTGGCAGTGGGATAAGCAGAGTCATAATCCAAACACTGATTTAGAGCATATACCCTGTTTTGGATGGTTGTCCTCCATGTGACACCATGTTTTCGCCTGTAAAAAGCTATTCCATCAGGCCAGCTCATTTAGAGTTATGGAGAACATAATCACACAAGTGGATTCCATGCACACTGAGCCATTGCTGCCTTTTATGACTTGGGTAGGTACCAGGACAGGGTTATAAACAAGACAAATGTGATGCCACCCCAAGGAAGCCCAGAACCTCTCTGTCACACAGTGATAAGATCATTTAATTGTAAATAAGTAATGTTACAAAGGAAAACAAAGTTATGTATGAGAACGTATCACAGTACAGATGAATGTGATTGGGAGGTGGATGTGTCAAAGTCTATCCGATTATCAGGAGCTAGCTTAAGGTTTCCAGGTTCTCTAATCTCAGGTCATGTCATATTTCAGTTGCATTAACACCAGTCCATCCTGCTCGTATTGAGCAGTATTACAATGATTTGTCACTTTTTTATTCTTATACTATACATATTTGCAATTATATTTATACTTTCATTTTCAATTTCAAGCTTTTGTTCAGCAAAAAGCATGTGCAGAATTATTATTTACCAAATAGAAAAAATGCAATTGCTACTTTACTTTTTTAGCCTAACCATTAAACCATCTTCTTTAACTGTACAAATATAAATTAATATATTTAACTATAATGAATTTCATCAGACAGGAAGATTTCATCTTATAAACTCCTTAGAACTCATCAGTATCTTTCTTCAGTTTAAATTCCTAACAATTTTGTTAGTTTTATATATGACAATGAATTGTCTCATTGTCTGCATTTTGTCTGAAGTTAAAAACTATCAGAAAGCTTGGGTGTTAACTGCTGAGCTATACCTACATTAGAAATTTCAAGTGGTTTTAATGCAATTTTGATGCACGCATTTTATATTGGAATCTCCCCGAAGCAGCCCTGAGATGCAAATTTATTATGGTTTTGAAATACCATAGTATAGAAATTTATTTTGGAAAATAATAGGTTACATCATCAGAATTTTGCCCTGCCCAATTAAAAAATGTTTTGCCCTGCCCAATTAACTAAATGTTTCCTAGAAAACAGACTGTCATTGTGTTAGATAATCCCTCTGCCATAACAAAATATCACAAACTGGATGACCTAAATAACAGAAATATATTTTCTTACAGTTCTAAAAATAATTCAAGCTCCAGGTGCCAGGAGGTTTTAATTTGAAGGGTGGAGAGTGGACATTGGGGAGTAATAGGCTTGCATGCCCCCTGGTGTCTCCTTGAATAAGAACACTACTCTTACTGTATCAAGATGCCACCCTTATGATAGACCTCATTTCACCAAGTGACTTTCTTACAGGTAATATCTGTAAATACCAGCACTGGGAGAAACAGGCTTCAACATGAATTTTGAGAGAAGAACTTTCAGTCAGCTATACTTTGAATCTGCTTGCCCCCACCAAAATTCATATTGATGCTTGATCCCCAGTATAAAAATATTGAGACATGGTAGGGTGTTTAAGAGGTGGTTAGGCCATGGGAACATTGACAAAATGAATATGCGAATACAGTTCTATCAGGGCTGGGTCAGCTCTCAAAAGAGTGACTTGTGAGAAAGTAGATGCCTACTTTGAATCTTTGTCTCTTCCACAGGTACTTGTTTGCCATCCTGCTCTGTGCCCAAAGTTGAAGCAGCACAACTCTCACCAGAAGCCGAGCAGGTGCTTACACCATATTCTTTGACTTTCCAGCCTAAGGCACTGTGAGTCCCCCCAAAAAGACCTCTATTCAGTTCTTCAAAGGTTTTAAAAATATTTTAAGGCAGAACAAGAGAAAGAGAGAAGGGGAAGAGAGAGAGAGAGAGAAAGAGAGAGAGAAAGAGAAAGACAAAGAGAAAGAAAGAGAGAGTTGTGCTGCTGTACAACCCTCCCCAATACTCAGAATAGCTGAGGTGGAGCATAACCAAAGGCAGACACTAAGAACCCCAAATAGGTTTCCCCTGTGGGTGACAGGAGCCCAGCTATTTGATGCTGCTGCCCAGGGTGTGTATTGACTGGATGCTAGATGCTAATGCAGACGTAGAGGTGGAAATCAATCCCAAACACTCTCATTTGGGATGTGGCCATCTCAAGTTGTAGACTAACCCACTATGTTGCAATGCCCACCCTGCCTCTGTTCCTTATATATCACTCTCATGAAACAGAAAGTGGACTAACCGTAGTCCATAACTAGCAGCCATGAAAATATTAGCGCAATTTAACTCCAAGATCAATAATACATTGTTTTACTTAACAAGAATAAACTAATATCTCAACTTGAAAACTTGAATTCTCATCAATAAACTTGGCCATTAGCTCAAACAGAAATAAAGACATGTCTAAACTACTATCATTTAAACATGATACAAATATGTCAGAGTAACTTACTGATGGAGATTTATCTTGTTAAAAGCACTTATCTTTTATGCAATGCTCTCTGTGTTAAGGGACTGTTTTTAAAGGAAGTACGATGATTGCAATAGCAAGAAGCCACAGATGAGATTTACTCACTGTTTTTGGGAAATGCAGAACAAGTAGACATCTAGAAAATAGGGTCGCTTTAAAGAAGTGATTTGATACAATTTCATAGTTCAGAAAAAAAAAACTTGTTAAATGATATAAATTCAACTTTAGTGTAAATTTACTTTAAAATCATTTTGGCATATATGTTAGCTATAAGTCTTGGCATGGCTGCTGCAGGATAGAATACCAAGGAAGCACAAGTTTCAAAAAGTGAGAATTCAGTTGTCCAAACACAGAAGTCAAAACCAAGCCTGAAAACAAGTACTGCCTTGGAGAAATTAGAACTACAAATAATTGCTTTCCGAGGTTAAAATTTCTGTGGTTGAATAAGCACCTCATTCTCATGAAAATGATAACTTCTTAGAATGGATACAAAAAAAAATAGCAACTGGGCTTAGCTGGATGTGTGCCTGGATTTTAGTGCAAGCGTTCTGATGTTTTTCAAACAAGAAGCTAGTTGTCATTTAGTTCCACAGAGGAAGGACTTTTCCATTCTGGTGGAGTCCTCACCCATTGGTGTCTGAGCACATTGTATATATACTTCTATAACTGAGAGTTTTGCGCCGAGTCTCAACTCTCCTGGGAAAAGGGGAAAAGCAAAGATAAAAAGGAAACCAAGGAGACATTGCTGGACAAGTATATCAGTCAAAACGGCGTTCAGCAGGGCTTACCTGTGTATGCTGGCATGGGACCAAATGAGCGAGGTGAACAATTTAGGCATCAAATGGACCATAAACCATTGAGAATAAAGTAGTTAAAGTCAAGCCTTAAAGATGAAGTGTTTGTTCACTAATGAAATAAATTGTAATGGGTAAAAGGTATCAAGAAATGTTGAGCTGGTAAGGAGTTTGATAACTTAGATTAACAGTAACAAAACATTTCAAAGAATTTTCCACATTCTCATGACTAGCATTATTGTATTTTATAAAACAGTAAAAGACAGAAGTCTCTGAAACAAGGTATATCAATCAGAAATAAGAATGCTTAGAGGTTGGAAGTTTAAATTCACTATTTCAAAAGCGTAGGGATTGATAGGATTGTTTCCATGAATGATTGCTTGACAGGATGGGGTTGGGATTATTATTAATCCATTTGTCATTTTAAAAATCCAATAAGGAAGTTGTCCAAAGAGTAGGCATCTCAGCTGCTGTCTTCTAACATATCATGCCTAGCTTCAGATATATTTTTTAATCTGGCCTCTCAGGTTGTCACTACTGTGACTAACAGCAGAGGTGGAATGATGAGAATCTTTTATGGCCCTTCCTCAGTAGAACAATTGGGAGCTACAGCTGTGAGAGCTGTGGGCTGGTACCTGTGGCTGCAGACACCAGAAGATGGAGAAAGGGAACCCACATAGGAATAGCTAACAAAGAAGACTGTGTACAGCTCTAAGAGTGTTTGGCAAGGACACTTAAATTTATATGCATTTTTAGTATGTGTGGGGAGGGGGTATTTATAAACCTCAACAAATAAAACAGAGTAAAGATAAAATGCATTTTAATTATTATATAAAGTAGCTTCTATTACCTAATGTGTGGTGCCCTTTCACCAAAAGGGAGGCCCAGCCATTATGTGTTTTAAAGAATGTTCCAGATTCTCGTGTCTAGTCTTCCCTCAGAGGTAGCAGATTTACTGCTAATTCTGAACTTCTTGGACCATCAGTATTTTCACCACTGTTAATGTTTTAGAACTCTTAAAAAGTGCCAATGCTTTTGCTGTATGATTTTCTTGTGACTTTCCTATAAGCTTATCTGACTCAAAGCAGACTCTGTGAATGTCTTTCCTGCTAGTACTTGTTGCAGTTCCAGTGGAAAAAACAGTGCAACTTTGTCCCTTGTGTTTCCAGAGCAGCAGCTGTAAAAGGAATTAATGGTTAAAGAAATGCCAGCACATTGTGCACAAGGCCACTCTGTGTTCTGCCTCTGTGTGCTTAAGGACCCTGAGGGAGCAGCACGGGAGATAGCAAAGGATTCCTCTCCCAAACACTCAGTCTCCTGAGCTCCCTGAGCTTTTTTGACCATGGACAT
The DNA here is from genome assembly GCF_017591425.1 of Ochotona curzoniae. Lineage (NCBI taxonomy): Eukaryota > Metazoa > Chordata > Mammalia > Lagomorpha > Ochotonidae > Ochotona > Ochotona curzoniae. Next base: position 16,861,573 of record NW_024467115.1, read on the forward strand.
CCGTAAATAAAAACCTGTATCAACAAGTGTTTTCATGCTATTTCCAGTGACAACTTTGGGACACAGTCTCATACGGGACTTAAAATCTCTTAAAGTTGACAAGGATGATCTTATATTTTCTATTATTAGTAAGAAAATGAAACTCATCATGAATTTTATGAACAGATGAATGTTTTCCTTGACTATTTTCTGTCTTTCTTCTCAGTCTTCAGTTTCTTCTTTGTTTTTGTCAGTCTTCCATTTCTGTAACCTCTGTGTAAATGGCATCCCAGTGGATAGATCTTTTCAGGTAGAATGAAAAGCTTTTCATGTGCACCTTCTGCAGATTCAGTGGAACCTGGTGTAGACCCGTATGAGTTGCCTTCCAGCCCTGGAAGATTCTCTGGCAACTTTGAACTGGGGAAAATTGCTTACTCCCCTAGATTCTCAGTATTATATTTAGCAGCTAAAGATAACTAAAGATTGTAAACACTGTTGTTCTATACAAGTATAGAAAAGAATAGTATCAGTGGTGGAAGGGAAATCTCAAAAAACAGTGTTGACAAAGAGGAGTCAGCCTGAGGTTCCTTTGTTCCATCTCATTGACTCATCTAATAATGCTGAGGCAGACTTTGTGGTTGACCAGGAGAAAATGCATTTGCCAAATATGGAGCAGAAGAAAAGCCTTGTGAGCTCCTTCCCCTTGTCTATGCTGGAGCTGAACCAGTTTACAACTCCAGGGAGGCCTCTGATACAATCAGTCTGTCTTCATTCTGCCTCAGTTTTGGGCCTGCTGTTCTGAAATACTCAGAAAAGTGGTGTCGGTTGTTTTGACTGTTTCCCCATGCTTGGGAAAATGTCCAGGGGATGTGGAGAACCACCCCCGCCCCAGCAGCCCACATGAAACTGAACCAGAAAGTGCAGTCACTGAGTGCCCAGACACCAGCAGCCAGAGATGTCACTGCTATATACATCTGCAGTGGGTTTCTTGCAGATGTCCAATGACCCACATTTGAGAAAGTTGGGAAATGTTCTATTAGTCTTGTATTCACCACCACAAGAAGATAACATTTATCCAGTAGGTATTGGATAAAATTGGTCAAAACTATGACTGTGTAACGGACCCAGAGCTTACAGTTACTCTGACTGTGGCCAAGAAAAAGCATTAGAAGTTAAATTTAACAATCCAGATATTAGTGAAAAATCCTTTCAGATTAAATACACATCTACTCAGATCTGAGTATGAAAAGTTAAAATTATAAAGATGCATCTGCTAAACAGATTAATGGCAGCATTAATTTCACAAAACTGTGAAAGTTTTGTGTTGGCTCTAAAATAATAGCATTCAGATTTCTTCGTGTTAGGAACTCTGTACATTCATGAATTATTTAGGACTCTAAAACATTTTTATGTGGATTATATCAATTAATATTTACTATATTAAAAGTTAATATTTACTATATTAAAAGTTAAACTTTAATGGAAATGGCACCGTGGCATAGCAAATAAAACCTCAGCCTGCAAAGTTGGCATCACATATGTGTGTTGATTTGAGTCTAAGCTGCTCTACTTTCAGTCTAGCTCCTTGCTAATGTGCCTGGGAAAACAGTGAAAGATAGCCCACCCATGTCAAAGACCCAGAAGAAGCCCCTGGCTCCTGGTTTCAGAACAGCCCAGCTCAAGATGCAGCAGCTATTTGGAAAGTGAACCAGTAGATGGAAGAGATCTCTCTCTGTCTCTCTCTCTCCCCCCTCTTTCTCTATGTGTGTGTATAATTCTTCTTTTCAACAAACACAAGTGTGTAGATGTCTTTTATTAATCTAGTCAAAAGTTTTAAAAATAAATCCACTACTTGAAGCATCATAACAATATCTTCGTATGTCACATAGGTACTCTCAGTAAATGAAAGATGAATAACTTCTTACTGGTTGCTTTCTGACAATATCTTTAAGAATGTTTGCTCTTATATCTTTTGGTGTCCATAAAAAAAAGATAAAAATAAGGAGCTACAATTTTCCACAGTAGAATTTTTGAAAGTTAATTTTCGGTGCAAATTCAGAGCAGTGGGTAGGATTCTGCACAGGAAGCCTGCCTGCCATACTACAAGTGCTTATGTCCCAGTCCTAGCTGTTTTCAATTCTAGTTTCCCACTGGTGTGTGCCTTGGGAAATGGTAGTAATGGCTCAAATGTTTGGATTCCTGACCCCCATATGGGAGACTTGAGATCAGTCTGAGCTCCTGCCTATGGGGAAAAAGTCATTACTTTAAATGCCCCCTTTGCCCTAACAACAGAGTAAATTCCAAACAAATGAAATTGAAAGTTTTAAAATCACATTAAAAATACATGAGATAATTTATAGATTTTATATGGAAATCAATAGAAAAGCATTTAACTTGTGGATAAGATTTCTCAGCTTAGAAATCACTGAAAGTATCATGAAACATGGATAGTAGACTATACTGAAGTTACCAACTGGAAGAGATTGAGAAAGAATATCTATTTAACCATAACATTGAAAAGTTGGCATATTAATAAAAGATAAGCCTACTCAAATTATTAATAGTGATCTGATCTAAGACTCCTTTGGAAAAAAGGTCAATGTTATTTCACTTTCTATCTGCTTTCTTAGGGTCACAAGGATGAAAGTACATGTTCCTTAATGTCATGGAAATTTATGTAGGATTGCTAGGAATGTGAAAGTGGAGGAGAAAACACACTTTAACCAGCACAATTATCTTGATCCCACAGTCACCTGCACTGATGTTGGCTTCAGAGTTAGGAAAATTGTTCTGTTTAGGAAAAAAAATCTTTGGTTACCCTTCATTCATCTTCATGAAAACTGAAGTGGATTAGATTGCTCGATCATACTTGATGAGTTGTAGTTGATTTAAAGAGATGTATTTTGGACTGTGATTTGTAACACCAGAAAATAAGAGGTCAGTATTTTGAAAATTTCTTTTTAAACTGGAAAGTAATGGCTTGCTTAAAATGTATCAGTATTAACCCTCCCTTTTGTTGTTTGCTGATTCCCAAGAATGCGATTCCATTACTGATGAGGACTTAGTATCTGTTCCATGCCTTTAGCAAGTGAGCAAGCAACTGCCTTGAAGAATTAATTGGTCCCCGTCACAAGGTGTTGGAAGGTGGCTCTGATTTGAACTTTGTTCTACTATGTCTCCCAAGGAGTCAGGGTTGAACATTTGGAGTTCCGTGTGGTGAGATAGAGATGGTGAAAACTTTGAGAAGGGCAACTTCAAGAGAGGTTGTGAGGTCACTGGGGTCCTGCCCTTGGAAGAATGAATGTCCTTTCTGGGGGAATCACAACCTTGCCATGGCTTTCTGTTTCATCCCCTACTCCTACCAAGCTGTCCTAAGCCATGTGACACAAACAGAACTCCTTTATCAGAGCTAGCACCGTGCCTTTTGGACCGAGCTAAAAATGCATCTTTTCCTCATAAAATCCCCCATCTTCACATATTTTGCTATAAAAACAGGAAAAAAAAAGACTATTACAAAAAGGTAGCAGATTCTGGGTATTTCCTCTCCCGTGTGATTTCTGTAAAAAGGCACTGTGCAGGTTAACTCAGTGCTGGTCATTCCAGACCACAATGCAAAATCTGGCTTGACTCAGACAGATTAGTTTAGGTTGCTGGTGAAAGAGCCAACCTTGATCCTGGCCTTGATTTTGGTCTGGTAGGTGGATGAATACCTAATTTAAGTCAGGAAATCAGAAGTTATTTGGGCTACCTATTGAGGAGGTATGGCAGATCCAGCTTTCCCTATGATGTTAAAATCAAGACTTCTGTATCTACTTGCAAGCTTCAACAATTACATTAACCTTTTTGGAATCCAAGTGCTCTTATTTATAAACAGAGTAAACTATCTGTAACATGCCACTTAAGAGAGGATTAGATAAATTTGTAGTGTTGGATTACATAGTTATATAACATGTGCAGAAGTATAATAATCTTAAAGTGAACATCTCTTTTTTTCTTCCCCTGGGAGCTTATCTCACCATCATATTTCCTAACAAATCCACTTTTTGTTAATTTTTAGAGAGGAAAGATCGTATAAATCCAACTTGTATATTGTTGGCTAATGAGGCATAATAAATGTTCCTTCTCAAGCCTATTGGCATTTTAATAATGAAAAATGAGAAATTATGCTATAATGGTCATACCTGAGCAGTGAGGGGAAGCCAGAAGGGACTATATCAGGAGATTCAGAGCAACTATCTAGGAATTCTTTGTTTAATTGCGTTTTTGAGTCAAGCTTGTGATTTAACCCTCCAAAGTTTAGATGTTATAGTGGGCAAGAATGTCAAGATCATGTCAGTCTCACATTGGTGTGGCTCATCCTCCCCAAATCCCTTTTCAGAAAGGAAGTTTTAATCAGTGTCTGTTGAGGGCAGTAGGTACTGTTCGTACAATCCAGGTGTTTAAGGAGTGAAGGAGAAAATAAATATAAACCCTTTTTATAATTCACACTGAACAACATTTAACAATGTATGGACAAAATCAAATTACTTATTTAGATGATGATTTTTGCTTAAAGTGGTTAAAACTATTCATTTAGAATACTACTTTTTCTATGTTTTAATTATCTTTCTACTCACAGACAAATGATCAGACCGAGTAAAGTTGTGAGGGAATGCAGTACACCAAAAATTGCCCACAATTGCATTGAAACAACTGAGTGGACGGATTGGGCATGGTTTGGGGTATAGAGAAGAAATATTCCAGAGACCATTTGTCCTGAACCTGCTTGCAAAACCTACTATTAGTGACAATACACTACATATATTTAATTATCATTACATTCCATACTTATGGTAAATTCCCAGAGCAAGTCACGGTTCTCTTTCCTGTTGAACTGTTGCTCCACAAATCATACTTTTGGGTTTTGTTTTGTTTTGGGGGGTTTTACTGCTTAGAGTCCCATTGCTGTATTTGTGGTAAACTCTATTGTGTATGATAATACATGACAACAACACACCGTGCCTACAAGCCATATAATGACTAGCAATTCTGTGGTCAGTAAAAGGAAATTACATAACATTAGTTGCCAATATGTTCTTAAGGGAAGAAAGTCCTCACATTTCTCCAGCCCACCTCCTGCCCCTGTCACTCACCACTAATAGCAGGTTTTGTAAATAGGTTAGGAGTAAGTGGGACCCTGGCGTACCATTTTCTGTACCCCAAAACCATGCTGAATGCTTCCGCTCAGTTGCCTCCGTGTAGTGGTGGGCAAGCTTTGCAGTATTGCATTCCCACACTTGATGCTGTGTGTTCTCTCAGAAACAAGGTGTCTCCTGCACAGACCAGCTAGGCTTCTTCATTATTCCTTTACTGACATTAAAGTATTTTCAAAGAAGAGGCTGACGTAAGATTCATGCAGGTCATCTTGGACATTTCCATCATGTTCACATTATTCATGGTGATTTCTTTTTGGTTTTGTTTTAGGCCTTTTTTGTATTGTTTCACTTTTGTAGCATTCACTATTTAAACAAAACTCAACAGCAGTAATTCTCACTATGTCCAAGTGCCTTTGAGCCGTGAACGGCTGCTTATTTTCACAGATCATTAATTAAAGCCTCGACTAATCTTCACTATAGCCAGAGGCTGCTCCTCCAGGGAGAAAAGCCTTGCTCCCTCCGGAGCCAGTGCAGGCCTCCAGCTTGCTCTGACCCCCTTGTCCGACTGGCTTGTGTTGCCCATGATTATGGCTCTTGCTGGCAGCTCCATGGCCCATGGGATTGTGGGGCAGAAAAAGAATTTTGAATTATAGGGGGAAATGTTGCCTAAAAAAGGCATCAGTTTACTGATGTCTGTTTGGTTTTTTTTCTTCCTTTTTCTCTCTAAGTTATTTCCATACATTTTGTTCTTCAGCTCAATCAAGTATGGTTGGTCACACTTCTTAAGCAACTTAGTTATATAGGTTGTATTTATGAGATAATCCAAGAAAATGCTACTGAAAAAAAATATATAGGCACATTTGTCATCACAGAATATGTGTCAGATAATGTCAATTTTTAAAAAAACAGTATGCAGTTGATTGAACACATGAAAGGCCATGGATTTTTTTTAAAAAGTTGATAGTGATTAAATAACTATGGCCATTATTTTTAGCACTATTGGATGCTTTTGATATTTTATCTAATTTTTATAGTACTAAAAGTTATTATTAGATTCTTTATTTCCAGCAAATCTTTGAAACAGATATTCTCTTATTTATATTTCTCAGAGGCTATTCTTTATAACCTTCCTTCTCAGACAGGAAGTTTTATCAATAGTGATGTATTACCTTGTGTATTTCTAACCCTACCAGGCTTGATCCAGTCAGGCTCACACACCTGAGATGAACCCCAGATTTCTGGCAGTTAGGAAATCACTCAGGAATGCAGACTTATAAGTAAGTCATTAAAGCAAGCTCTGGAGTCCAGTGAGGCATGTGGCATGCAAACTGGGCAACAGGTGGTGTATTTTCCATCACTCCTTAACCTCCCCTGGATAGCTTTCTCAAAATAGAAGAAATGTTTCATTATACTAGGTATATTATTGCCTGTCCCTTCCTAGCCTACTTAAAGGAAATATGCAAAGACCAAACAATAATTGAATAGGAAATCATAAGTGCTGATTAAATTAATCACCATATGATTTTATAATTTAATTCCTATTTTGCCTTCTGTTAGTTTTGGATCTTGTTTCTCCTGGTCCCTGTCTTACTCTTGGATTTTGTATTGATTATTTTCTCCTTTTATTGTCTTGTTTTCACTAACTTGTTCCTCAAAGTATGGTTTTCATCAAGACGTATGTATCTGAATCAGTTGCCAACAGAAGCAAAATATCTGGAAGTGGAAACTTCCAAACAAGCGACTTCCTCCATTGTCAGGTCAATCTCATGCATGAGAAAATTAGAATACTATTAGGAAAGACAGACCTACTAGCATTGCCCATGGTACAACTATGCTTCTGTTTCTTTTATTCTGCACTTTCTCTCCTATTTTGAGTACCCATCGCTCCATTTTCAAAAGCATTTCTGAGCCAATGCAAATCACTATATCTTGGTCATGCCCACAAAATATGCACCAAGCCTTAAATATTACCAATATCATAAATGATTCCATGGAAATAGCCATTCATAAGTCCTGGAAACTATCTTTACTCTTTTAACTCAGTCTTACAAAGCCTCCATATTCCATGATTGAGCAGATCATAATCTATCATGATGAATGTCTAACTTGTATTATAAAATCAAAGTGGAATTTACCTGAAATAACAAAAACAATCCTATAATCATCAAGTTTCTCCTTTTTACATCTATTTCGAAAGTTCCAGGTCCTACAAGTGTTCTAGGCTCCATTTTATAATCCATTTTCAGGAGGCTTTCGAACACCTCCTTCAGGTTGCAGTGCTTTTTCTGGAATATAGTATGTATTTCAGTGTTGTTATTATAATAATTGCAATATTTATATGTTGGAAACACTTGAGATTAAATGATCTACGAGGGGCCTTCAAAATGTTCTAGTAAGGTATAATTAGGCAAAAACTATGACTACATTTCAAAATTTTTTGCACCAAAATAAATGTATCTTTACATTTTTTCCATGTGCCTTCTGAAAAACATTCTTATAATCCATAAATATTAGCTATTATAATTAATAGTCATAAAAATTATTCTGAAGTAAGATTATGAGTAACAGAGCAATGGCAAATAATCTGCAAATCAAAAGCTTATTTAATCAACATATTAACATGCTGGTAGACACTAGAGGGCATTTTCAGAGTGTACTTCAATGTGAAGTGTATGTCCTTATCATTAGTTAGCAATTCAAAGTAATTAACAGAATTGTCATCAATCCTGTGTCCCTGGTCTGACAATTCATTAAAGAGGAAGACTCAACTAGATTTTCATGCAGAATCAGATGACCGAGAAATAGTATAATTTTTAAAGTTATATATTTGGTCACTTGAACATGTAGTGCAGAAAGATGAAAATATACGTCTTAGATTTAATTCTTTCTTTTGATTCTGGTTAATTTATGTCTATCTATCTAACCTATGGGCTTTTATCCTGCCTGTCCCACCTAAATATTTAGCCAGTGGTGCTGGTCTCAACACAGATCATCTCTCTTTTGAGACACTTTCCTTAACCTTCACATCTGGTTTGAGTAAAGCTCTCCCAGGTTCTCTCAGCACCGGCTCTTGCCCTACCATGGATGGTGTTTGTCATCCAATATTATAATCTGTGTGTCTGCCTCTGATCACCCATAAGGTTGAACTCTTTTTATGTGAGAACTCCAGAATCAAGTAAAGGATCCAGAACACAGAGAGGTGAGTTTCTCAATAGACTAAAGCAACCCATACATGCAGATGCAAGTCATGGACATGTCAGCATCATTACAATATGTAAAACCTCCTTTGCTTTACACTGATTGTAAAGTGACCATCCAGTTCATGTTATCTCTAGCTCCTAGCCTTCAATTATGACCCCTGTTTTCAGGATTTATTTTATTAGAAGAACATATCAGTTGAGGCCAAAAAAAATCAATTTTTCTGGTCCTATCTTCTGGATCCATTTCATTAGAAGAACATATCAATTAGTACCCAAAAAATATCCATTTTTCTGATCCTATCTTCTGGAGTTCTTGGGGTAATCTGGTTCAGCCTCAGTTCTCTAGAAAACTGGATCTTCCATAGTTCTTTGGGTCTCCTGAGTTTGCTCTCATTTTTTTAAAAAAATTTATTTATTTATTTTTTTATTACGTTGCATTATGTGACACGGTTTCATAGGTTCTGGGATTCCCCCAACCCCTCTCCGAGCCCTCCCCGCCAGGGTGGATTCCTCCACCTTGTTGTAGTATTACAGATGAAATTAAGTCCAGATCCTTTCTTTGCAAACATATACCAAGCATAGAGTCCAGCATCTTTCACAAATCGTGATGGTCCCTTAAGAGAGAGGACCAGATATTGTATGGCCTTGTGAGTGTTTTCAACCTATCACTTGAACCTCCTTGAGATTGTGAAAAACACATATTTTCTATGATTCATTTTATCTAAATGTCTTGGGCAATTCCATAAATGGGTTTGTTTAAATTAACTATGAACCTGTTTTCTTTTATGCTATCTCCTTGATGAGTATTGGGTGGCTTTAGAGAAAGAAGTTTTTGCATATTAGCATGGAGTGTGAAAATCTGAAGGTTAAATGGATGAGACTGAATGACCTTACTGAGGCAAGCTTGTGTGAAAAAAAAAGTCTTGCATTTTTAAAAGTCTTATATTGAATACTCACCACAGAAAGGCTTTCAGCCTCCAGAGCTAGCTTTTGTAGGTCCATACTGTCAGTCTCGACTCAGTATGAGTACCGCTTTTTTGAAGGTATAAGTCTGTTTCTTAGAATTGTTGTGTAGCTGGGGTAGAAGGGACACGTTTATAATCTAGGAGTTCGCTTAGTGCGAGTTTGTTTCTTGTAGTTGTTAATAAATGTGTGGACAAATGAGAAACCCGTTTCATGTCAGATCTCTGACCATGACATATGGTTCCATTCCTGAGCCAGACCTGCAGAGGAAGGTTAAAACCCACCAGTCGGTGACTTGATTCTCTGCAGGGTCTTCAGATCCTTCCCGAGTTTCACCAACAGTCTCAGGAACTGAACGTCAATGCCTACCCCAACTCACTCCTCTCTAGAAATGCTTCAAGTCCAGCTCTGGGAAACAGTTAGGTTTATAACTCCCAACCCTACGTGATGCACGGAGAAGCCTGCAGCTGAAGTCTTTGATACCCTGATTGTCGGCTAAAGTACAGGATCTATCTTGCCCTTGAGAATGTGCCTAAGAGTCAGGTGACTGAAAAAGCTGCCAGGTGTGGGGGCCTGGTTCCAGGCTGGGTTGAAGTTTATGTGTGAGATGAGGAACCCATGACTTGAAGAAGACAATTGAGCCAATGTTCTCAATGGATAAGTCTTATTACCCCATTATTACAGATTTGCTTTGAGTAAAAGGTTAGAAAAAAATGCTCTGTAAGATCTTAAATGTTCTAGAAAGCAATTTTGATGAGGCTAAGATGAAGAAAAGAGTAATACCTATGAGTTCTATTCCATTTTTTAATTTTTCAAAATTTATATAAAATGAATAAATTTCTTATTTTTCGTTATACAGATTTGGAAACATAGAGGAATCCTTCCACCCTGTTCTCCTTCCTGCCTCCCATTATCCCCTGTTACTACCCTCTTTCTTTCAAGTTTTTTCAGTAGCAAATCATTTATTTCATATGTTGTCTGTGATCTCTGACGACTAATACACAGAACACAAATAATGCAAACTGTGTAAGGGAGCTTAGTATACCGGGAATTAACTTCTGTATATAGCATGTATTTTTACTCCTAAGTAATAGTAGGATTTCCATTCTCTTTAAAACACACACACACACACACACACACACACACACACACACACACACACACACTTATTTATTTATTTGAAAGGCAGAGTTTTACAAAGAGAAAGAGAACAGCAGAGCGAGTTAATCTTCCATCCATAGGTTCATTTTCCAAATAGCTGCAACAGTCAAACCAAAGCCAGGAGCCAGGAGCTTCAGCTGGGTCTCAGATGGGAGTTCAAGGGTCCAAGTACATGTGCCAATCTCTGCTGCTTTCCTAGGTGCATTTGCAAAGAGATGGATTCAAAGTGGAGAAGCCACTTCCCATAGCAGAGTCTGGCATCAGCCTAGCTTGATGTGCCACAACACTGACCCTTCTTGTGGTATTCTGAAAACAGCTCCTCCCACAATAGTAACTAATGCATGGATAGAGAATACACAAGTGGCTACAAGTGACATTTCTGAGGAATATAGTGCAAGCAGGATGTTCCTGCTTTTCATTAATGTTCCTCTTCTAATTAATTGTTTCAAGATTCAGAGATCAATGGATTGCCTTATTATTTAAGATTCCAGGTGACATGCAGAGGCAAGAATATAAATTTGGGGGAAGGAGGTAGCGGCAATCAGAGGTTATAACGTCCCATGGCAGTTGGCAGGAGGCAGCCCACAAACTGCAATGAAAAGAGCTGAATGAAGCACTGCTGGCCACTCTAGCTGCCCTTAGGAAAATGCCATGAAGTAGGCAGCAGGACATGTGGGATACTGAAGTTGCTAGTTTGGCTGGAAGGCTTGTCTTTGGAAGAAAGACTAGGTCTTTACCAGAAGGGTTGACCAGGGGTAAATGCTGAAATAGTGCAAAATGAACTCCAGAGTAGCACCATCCATAACACTGAAATATCACTGGATTCATTGGAGAATTGTGGAGGGATCAGGACAAAAGAAGGGATGTGGGAAAGTTGGTTTGAGATCTGCAAGTAAGAAAAGATCATGATGAGTCAAGGAAGATGGAATTCAGAATCACCTACTGTCCCTTTCAAGAGTGACCAGTATCTTCAAGAGGTAGTGTTTGTGAACCAGATCAAAGCAAGAGTTGAAAAACCTGCTGTGCAAAACAAATGTATGAAGCAAATGTAATTTTTTTTTAAAGATTTGCTTTTTAATTTTTTTATCAGAAAGTCAGATATATAGAAAGGAGGAGAGACATAGAGGAAGATCTTCTGTCCATTGATTCACTCCCCAAATGGCCACAATGGCTGGAGCTGAGCCAATCTTAAGCCTCTTCCAGGTATACCACATGGATTTAGGGTCCCAGGATCTTGGGTAGTTCTCAGTTGCTTTCCCACAGCACAAACAGGGAGCTGAATGGAAAATGGGGCCATCAGGATTAGAACGAGACCCCGTGTGGGATCCTGGAACATGCAAAGCAAGGATTTTAGCCATGAGGCTACTACACTGAGCCTGAGGCATATGTAATTTTATAATGAAACTATATAGAACCTTTGTGTTATCTAAAGTATGTCTCATAAAGAACATGGAAAATATGTATATTTTGCTTTAACAATTTATATTTTTGAAACTAGCATGCAGATTTTTTTCACTCAGACTGGTCGTATTTGAAATTCAAAAATAAAATAGGTATTGGTATGTGCACAGCTTTCTAGGGTTGTTTCTCTGTAACTTTTCTTCTAATGCACATGTTTTTTTTTCACACCCATATGCAAAACTAGTAGAAGAATTGTTATTTTGTAAAATTTGATGGTTTTTGCTTCTTCAAAGTTTGGTGTTACCAGTTTGTTCATTGCCCTTATGGGAATCATGTCCACCTGTCAAAAATTAAAATAGTTCCAAAGCATCTTCAGCATTGCTGAAAGGGAGAAATTGTATTTTACCACTGAAAAACGTTGTAATTCACTCTTAGATATTTCTTTGGTGTTTCATATAAAAACTTAAAACATACACAAACTATATTATTCCAATTAAAATTTGTTAACATTCATGCCAATAATGGCTACAAAGTATCTACACATAAGTCAGTAAAAGAGCTAATTTGCACATAAATGCTGCTTTGTCACCATTTTAATTTTACATGCATAATTGTGTGTGTCAAACTGCCTCATTCATATCCCTACTCATCAAGCACTATGACTACACTTTTTTTAATCATTTAAAGGACTCCTGTGCTTGCCTTTCTGCCACTCTCCTCTCTTTTTCCTCGCACTCTTGCAGGACACCCTTTTCTTCTCAACACCACCTTGTGGTGACCTCAGTAGCTTCCATGGATCACAGTGGGACATCCAGATTCTCTTTACTGTTGCAGGCAATTGGGAAGTGAATCAATTGTTAGAAGCCCTCTCTGCATCTGTTTCTTGGTCTCTCTTTCAAATCAAATGTAAAAAACAAATCAATAAACTTTGAGCTATTCAGAGCAGAGAAATGAGTGCATCAAAGTCACACCCTGTGTATGTTTCGATCGTTTTTCTGTCTCCCCATCTCAAAGACAATCTCCTGAAGGCCAGATACTGTGTTGCTCACTCCAACACAGTACCTTATATGTCAAAACATGCCAATCAGCATTCACAAATGTGTGATAGAGAGCTTTCCCCTTAAGAATTAGATTTCAGAGTGGGTTTGAAACTCACAGGGCTCTCTCCACAGGGACTTGTCTGCACATCTGGCTGCAGTGTAGCACACATAGAATCCATTACCAAGGAGAAATAAAAGGAAAGCACAGAAACAGACATGGTGACATGACAAGACCTGAGAAATCTCATACACAAGTACATACCAGTCACAGCCCAAGTTCTCTGTTTCCTAGATTGGTATGGAGAAGGTCCATGGCCAGACCTTGTGTTCTGTCTCCCTGCACTGTGATGTGCCATGCTTAGTTTGTTTACTTTCAGGTTGACTTGACATCACATGCCTTCCTGAAGGGTTCTACTCTTCTTGAAGGATGAACACATTCTCATACATACTGATGATTCAATAAACAGTTGTTGAGTTGATCAATGAGTGACTCTATGGACACATAAAGCTTATTTATGGGCGGACACCATAGAAAGGTTGCCAAGACCATAGAAAAAAATGCCAAGTAGTAAGGTTGGCTGGGGTGGGGGAAAAACATTTGGAGACTTTGTGGTTGGAAGGGAGCAGAAAAGGAGAGGCACTAGCCAAGCCCTTACATTGCAAAATGCAATATGTTCTCAGTGGAGTTCGACTTCCCTACACAGTAATTACGTGCCACGGTGTGTACACACTCTATAGCTTATTTCTCAAAACATACTTGTGGGCACATTTTTGCCAGTGCTATTTTCATAAGACATGTGCTACAGAAATGACTAGGAACAGCCCAAAGTAAAACCCACCAATTCCTCTTTCCTTTTTTCACCCTCTCTTTTCTAATGCTTATAAGACTTAAAGTGACTGAATACATTTTTCCTACCTAGAATACCCTCAACTTACAAATTTTTAAGCTAACCCATAAACAATCTGTCTTGATCCTACAGAGTTAAAAGCCAGTAGAAACGATCTATTTTTTATGTCTGTGGTTACTGCTTTCTTGGCACATGGTAAGGATATTTTTACTCTTTCTTTGCTGACATGAGATACAGAGCCCAGTTGAGAAAATTCTGAGTAAAAACAAACAAAAACTCACCAGAACAAATTAAGGGGCAGGGGAAGTTGAAGACATGTAAGAGTTGCAAAACCATCAAGCCACCAGGATTTGGGATGTGCCTTTAAACTCCTATAGAATTTCTGGGAACACTCCTTGGGAAGTGTTTTGCTTTCAGGAAAAAGTTGTTCTATCCCTGAGAGTGTGAAGAAGCACATGAAGGTTGGAGACTGTGAAAACATTTTCAGCAAGAGCCAATCTGGTAGCAAACGTGTAAAAATTGCATTTTCACAGCTCTGTCAGAATATGAAAAAAACTGTCCTTATCTCTTTCATGACATTAAAAGTGATTTGAGGCAATTAACACTTTTATTTCCTCCAAATAAATAAACAGATTGTTCAGAGTCTCGGCATATAGCATTGCACAATTGTGTCAGAGCATCATCTCAGCTGGAAAATGATGTGGCACAAAAACTTACCAAGTATACCTGTGTTCATTTCTCTGCTGGGTAAACATGACTTCAAAAATAGAGTCATAGTCAATTTAGTTTTGAAGCAGTTTCACAATTGGAACAAGCAACCCTAATGCAAAAATGGAGCTAAGTCAACTCAGTTCTTACCCTATCATTAATTTGTATCTGAGAGATCAAGCAGGATGATGTATAGTCTATCAATTAGGCAACCTGGATAAGCTCTTTAGGATTTCAACTAGGATTTAGAGAAGACTGCAATGAACTTGAATAGATTCAAACCACCAGCTGTCAGAAGGAACAGACATGTCATCATTTGGAAACTAGCAAGGTGCAACCTGAGAGCCAAAGAAGCAAGAACACTTCAGTGATCTGGGTACATGTGGAGCAGGTTAGAGCAGATCTAAAGAGAATCTGCCGCATTGGGCCAGAATGTCCTGAGTAATAATCAAGAGTAGCTTTCCTGGAACTAGTTGCTATCCCAAGGGAGACCTGTTAAAACAAGCCCAGTGCCACCGCTGTACAGAATGACCTTCAGTGCTGTAATTTTTCTTTCTTTCCTTTTGATAAAAGGTAAAAACTACAGCTTGTGACTGGTCATATTTGTGTTTGAGGCTTGCTCTGACTCTTAGCTACATGGTTTGTGTGTTTCACTATCCTCTGCATGCTGCTACTCACTTGGTAGGGTGAAACGAGCTGGGACACAGCGCTCAGTTCATAGTCTGGCACAGGGCAAGGATCAACTCCTCCTGTCTCATAGCTCTCCTAAGGACATGGGGGGCTATGCCTAGTTAACCAAGGGGAGCCAGTTGGTAGCCCAAGCTGAAGGTCCCTCAGCTGCAGACTAGCATGCATTACCAACTCTGTTAAAACCGGTGGTATCACCTTATACTTAGGAAGCTGCTGTCTAGTAATTCCTCTACACCCAAACATTTCATATTGGATAATCTCTTTAAGAGAAGCTTTTAGAAAACAAAGAAAGCTGTTTTTCAAAAATGTCAGCCTTAAGGCATAGCAAGTTAACCCATCACCTGCCAGTATCTCATATGATGTCCAGTTCTAGTCCAGAAGGTCCAGTTCCAGTCAAGCAGGCTTCTTGGGAGAGCAGCAGAAATTGATTCAAAACCTTGGCCACTGTATCCACATGGGAGACTCAGAGGAACTTGCTGGTTCCTGACTTTGGTATGGCAAAACCCTAGACATTGTGACCATTTGGGAAGGGAACCAGAGGATGAAAGACTGTCTCCCTCTCTCAATCTGTAATTCTGCCTTTCACATAAGTAAATTTCTTTTAAGAAAAAAAAAGAAAAAGCAAAGCTCATATTTTGTGATGGAGCATTATGTTGCTTTATTTATTGCAGAAAAGGACGGTAGCTGAGCAGTGTTCTCAGAAAAACACAAGCGTTTTTAAAAGTACCTCACTTAAACTGAATGATGACAGGCAAATGCAGAATAAAAAGTTCCCTATTATTTTTAAGTGATTTTAAGTCATATGCCGAGCCACAAACTAAATTCTGTATTTTTACTGCTGAATGACTGCCACACTTGTCTTTTGTTTTTCCTGCAAAGACCCCAGCCCCTGCAGCTCTGAAAATGAGGTCTGTGAAATCCTGCCCATGACACCCTTTCTTATCCCTTAAACAATAATCCGTGTTCTTTAAAGTAAACCCTAATGACTAACAGATTCAATAGCCCCTAATCTTAAATAATCCAATGGAAATTCAAGACAAACACTTAATTCCAGGTCCCCATCTTCCCTGGATGTTTCCTTTGGTCTAGCTACAAATTAAGCTCATCTCCAAACTGAAGTAACCTGAGAATGACGTCACATCCTTGTCATTGCTTTCCTCTACAGTGCAGAGCATTTAAATATAGTCCCTCCCTAGATGTATCCAACTCCCCATTCATTGTCACCGTTTAACCTATCGCAATTCCTGCCACTCCCTTGAAACTGCTCTATGTCCAGTTACAGGAGTGCTAGTAAATAGAATCCACTGTAGACTTAAGGGAAAAACATTTCATATAGGCCCACAAAGTTCTATGCTCCTTAAGGCTGATACACAATAAAGACCCCTTTGCAACCAGGAGTGAGCCACTACCAATTGCTGTCCTCTGAGACTGAAAGCCGATGCCTTATGCTGGAAGAGGAGCCAGGAGCAAGCATCCTGGGTGAAACAATCGACCTACCTAGCAGCCATATTGTTTGCAGGCTCCAGAGAAAATGTTAAATTATTTGTAATCAAAGTTTGGGTTCTGTTCTCCCCTTTGTATTTTGAAGAATCTAAATCTCAAATTCTCTGAGTTCCTTCAAGCTATCATGAACACAATCATTTAATTTCAATGAAAAGATAAATGTGTTTGCTTGATGGTGGCGCTTAGGTTTTCATTAGAGGAAATTAGAGGAAGAACCCCTCTGTCTTTAGTCAACTTCCTAATTGCAGTCATTTTATTTGATTGATAGAGGAGGTTTCAGAGGAGAGAGAAGAGAGGGGGAACAGAGGCCACAACAGAATCCCTTATTCTCAACTCCAGACAACACAGGAAATCCGCAATTAAATTGTCCTGCTTCCGTCAACACTCAATAAAACACATGCATTATATTTAATATCTTTTAACTTATTATAAGGATGACTGCTTGTGACATGGAAAAAGTTAACTCCTTCTTTCTAAACTTTTTGTTACGATTGCAGAGTTAAGCATGTTTCTGTAGAAAAGTCAGTTTGGCAGAGATTCTGTAATGTAAACTGTTCTGTCTTCCTTACATTCTCAAGAGAAAATTTACCTGTAACAGTTTCCTCCAATGTGGGGAGATGGACAGGAGTCTCTCTTCTCCATCACAGCAAGGAATATGTAACACAAGCCTTTTCCTTGCCGAGATCTGGGAGAGTGAGATCCCCTAAGCCTTGGGAGAAACAAACACACCGAGACAGCAAGTAGCTCAGTGAGGAAGGGAGTTTGGCGGTAGCCGTGATTGCACTGCAAAGCTTTTTCTTCGGATGCCAGGTCCGCCTTGGGACAATGCCTGCCTTGTGTGTGACCACTCAGGAAGGACTGACTGGCCCCTGACAATGAGTCGCTTGGCACACATCCTTCCAACTTGGTGGCCCAATAAGGATCTGGGACTGGTTTTCCCTCTCCTTGTGTTCCCCAGCCTGCCCTGGGCCCCCACCCAGTAGAAGGTTAAGTAAGGAAGAACTGTTTGCTCTGGCAGCTTCTTCTTTTCCTCATGATCCTTGGCTGAGCAGCCATGACTGGAGGCCCAGGTGGTTCACTGTTGTGGGGTGTATGTTTATTTTGTGGTGAGTGTCTGAGAAGCACCAATCCTGCTGACAGAGGCTGTCTGCTCAGCTCCCTAGGAGGTGATGGGTGCAGTTCATCAGTTCATCAACTTCCTCCCTTCTCTGCCTGGGCCTTTATCTGGAGATGTGCACTTCTTCCAGAACTGTGTGGTTCAGCGATTCCCCTGGATTTCCACCCATCCAACCATGGAAGTGAGGGTGAAAGCCTCTGATTTGGCCATCATTGACAATCTCAGCTGACAAACAACCTTAATCACCCAGGAAGGGAATGAGAACCACCAGAAAGGACCAGCACACAAAGAGGGAACAAAGGCCCAGGTTCAAGGCTAGTCTCTTTTCAGAAGTGCTATTTATTGAACAGAGTGTTTTAGAAAAATAAAATCTCTGACAAACCTATCTCTTCATCTGTTGTCAAACATTCTTAGAGATTGCCTTCTCCTGAGTCTGTACATTTTCCTTATTCCCCTGGCTTCTCCTTGGTGGAATTAGAACAAACGGCTAACAGGACCATTCCTCAGAACAGAACAGTCCTCTTCAATGCTGACTGGGTTCTGAGTGAGGAGGAAGATGGGAAACATCAACTTCTGAGTTTCTTTGATGTGCGACAAAATTTTTAAATCTTTTCTCCCAAGGGATCCTTCATTTTAATAACAGTTTTATCTTCAGAAAATGATTTGGTTACAAAATTAGCTGAATAATAATGATTACATTTATAAAGATATTTTAGCATATGATCTAATTTATGCTGATGAGAGAAAATTATTATTAGTTTCAGGGTTATTAGTTTCATGATTTCTGACTGTATTAATAAGGTTTGAAGTTCTTTAATCATTTATATATTTTTCTTGCATTCTGGATGTTGTATTGTCTTAATCCATTTGTGCTGCTATAGCAAAATATCCCGAACAAGGTCATTTATAAACAACAGAAATTGGGGGGGCAGGTGTTTGTTTGCTTTTATAGTTCTGATGGAGGAAAGTCCGTGCTCAAGGCCTGGGCAGGTTTTCTCTCCTGGCAAGGGCTCCATCTTATAGCCTCTTCTGGAGGGGTGAATGCTGTGCCCTCACATGGAGGAAGGCAGAAGGGCAAGCTCCCCAGGAGTGTCTTCTATAAAGACCTTAATCCTGTGCATGACGGATGATCCCTCAAAGCCCAAGAACACCTGCAAAGCTTCACCTCTTCAGACTGTCCTGTTGGCCACACTTGGATTTTAGAGGTGACATGGTCAGACCTTAGCCTCAGGCTGGACTATGCACATCACTGACAACATGTTCAAGCTGCTCAGGGCAAACAGTCAGAAATGTATCTTGCTCGTAGCTCTTTCTATTCCAAATGCAGCTTATTCACAGTGAGTACCCAATAGATGGCACATTAGGAAAGGCCATTTAAAGTGGTAATATTTTAAATAGCCTTAGTCCTGATTTGCTAGTGATTTACCCTTGATCAAAATTTGCTTGTGTGTTTAGAGTGCTATGGATACACCATGACTTGTCACAAAGGTTATACAAGTGTGATTTCCAATGTCTGAATGCTAACAGTGATGAAATAAGAGTAAAGACCTAATGCTCTAATAGTATCAAAATATGAGTCTGGTGGGAGATGTTTAGGTCATTGCGGGCATGCCCTTGGACTGTGGTTCTCATAAGACCTGATATTTTCATTCAAGTTTGGCCCAGCTTTTCTCTCTGCTTCCTGGCTCACAGTGTAATCATGCCTCCAGAGCTGCCATGACTAACCCTGATAAGACACCAGAATATGAGGCCATCGGATCCTGAACTCTAATCTCCAAACTCTAAGTTGGAATAATTATTTTATTTTCCAGAAAGGCTCCTCTTAGAATTTCAGTTTGAAGTCACAAGAAGACTGATACAGAGAGGAAGCAGTTAAAGATAAGTTGGTAAGAGAAAGTAGCACTTGAGTGAAAATCTTATTTGTAAACTGGTGATTTTGGACAGGCTAGCAATCTCTTTGGAACTGTATCTGCAGACAATGGCACTACGCTCTTACAGGGCTTCAATGAGTTTTAACATATGATAACATACAAACACATCCATTCTCTTTGCTTTACATGGTCCAATTGACCTGACATCTACAGATATTGGCAAAATCATTATAAGAACTGTTGAGTCAACATTTAGTTTTTTCTCTGTAACAGCAGAACAAATACACACATGTGTGTATGTATATATGTAACTAGTTTCTGAGTACCCCAATCTGCCAGACACAATGTGAAGCAATGAGTTGCAAAGAAATGTGACACGTGATTCCTCCATGAGGAGGAGTTAACACAATTCTCCCTTGCCCATCTGCTTCTAATTGTGGTGTGAGAAAAGAAAAGTACACACATTTGGAGTTGTAGAAAGGTAAAAACAAGGAGGAAAACCTGTCTGCTACCTTCTTGAAAAGCAGTTGCTATTAGAAGTAATGGATAAAATTGTGTTGTTTATAGTATAGCAGACTAAGTTGAAGTATCACCTTCTGTTTGTAGTAGTTAGGCCAAGTTATTATTCTTTAGTTTGAGGAATGTACTCTTTAGTTTTTACTGAAGTGAGTGATACCTTGCTATTTGCCTGTATGTGTTTCTTTGAATTTTACCTGAATAGGCAGGTATATCTTTCTAGGATATAATGAATCGATACTACCCAATTCATAAACTTCTTCCTTTTAAACAGTTGTTTCCATCAAGGTGATGTGTAGCATATGGTCCGTTTAAGGCTTCTGGGTGTGTTCATGCTATTAATGCCATGATGTACCTAACGTACTGTCTGTCTTCTTAAGTTTCTTTGACATCCTTTTCTACCTATTGAGGAGATCTTTTTCCAGCTTTTAATTTGGGGTCAAGAACAAAACCTGTTTCTGAGTCTTCATAATTAGTGATTTCCCACTAAATAAGTAACATTTGGGCTTCTACTTCTAACTTTGAAGGAAAAGGGAAGAAGTACTGTTAGATTTTCTGGAGAATTTTGAAGGGGGTAACATAAGCATCAATTTTCCTCTAAATTCCTTCAACTCCCTCCACCATCCCTAAGACATAGCAGGAAGCTTGATTCTGACAGGAACCGTAAGGGAGGAGGTTTTTTTTTTTTTTTTTATTGCCACCTGTAGTTTTCTGTCACTATTGAGTGCGTAGTTCTTTAAAACATGGATATAGTTTTTTTTTAATGGAGAGAAATCTTTCATATCTCAAACTTAGTATGTATTATATAGAAAGAAAAACAGAACCTCAAATGGTGAAGGATACAGCTGGTGTTGGCCTCTCTTCTTGGTTTTTGTACAACCCAGACTATCGCTAAAGAGCACTCAGTTCCCAAAAGGCTGCCCTTCTCTCCTGGAAAACAGAGTTCTACCAGAAATTCCTAGCTGTCCAGGTGGGGCTGGGAGGACTGAAGCCTAGCCACAGCACCATGCTCAAATTTACGACAGCCAGCAACCCAGGTGGCCTTCCTGGAGAACTCGCCTCCTGGCCATCTTCAGTTTTAGTCTCTTGGGTATATATGCTTCTGCCTCTCAACTTCTGAATCCTCACCCAATGGTCTGGGATTATCTTTCCTTTCTAAGATTCAGAAAAATAAAATATGGGGCATGAAATATATCAGAAATGTTGGTGGGTTTATTGCTATTAAAGCAAGTTTAGGCATTAAAATTAAATAGGCAAACTAACACAAAGTAGAAGAGCCTTATGCAAGAGAGTTACTCTCAGTTAAAAAAGAAAAACAAGATCATCAAGGAAAGTGTTAATGAGTATCATGATGGGGAGGAAAGGGGAAGGAGCGTGGCTCTGTGATCCCTGGGTTAAGCCATATCCCATTTGAACACCTTTCGAGTCCCAGCTGCAGAGGTTGGCTCAAGTTCACGGACCCCTTCTTCCTATCTGTGAGACTAGTAGGAAGATCCTGGCACATCTGGCTTCTGCCTGGCTTGGCTAAATTTGTTGAGGCCATTTGGGGGTAAACCAGCAGATGGAAGATCTTTCACTCTGTCTTTTCTCTCTCTCTCTCTCTCTCTCTCTCTCTCTCTCACTCTCGCCATTTGTGTGTGTGTGTGTGTGTGTGTGTGTGTGTGTGTGTAATTGTGGCTTTCAATTTTTTTAAAAAAACTGAGTATAATTTTCAGAGATTTTTATCTGCAAAGCAGACTGCAGATTGCCTAATATTATACTTTCTATTCAGGTTTCTCTTATAGCACACAAATATACTCCATTTTATGTAGTAGAAAGTAAGTTATCTGTTTTTCATATTTCATACCAACATAAAAATTCTTGAGAGCTTTCAATAATACAACACACTCAACAGGGATCCACTAACTAAATCAATAATGTTCCAACTAAAAATGGTAAACTCTGAACATTTTGTTTCTTGAAGCCTCAGCATTTTAATTTACCTTTTTAAAGCTGCAGAATTGCTCAAGGAATCACCAGCCTCGCTATTCTCACCAAACTCCAGGTTTCTGAGCTCCTCAAGGGGGGATCCCAAGTCAAAATTTGCCCGCAGAAATAGATTCTGGTTTTTACCTTACCATTTCCTGTGGCAGCTTCAACTCACATGGTTTGATACTCACCACTCAGTTAAAAAGACAGAAACATAATGTCCTATGATCCTATTGCAAGGGGCTTTCTACTAAATCAAGTAGACCAGGACCTTTCAGCATGTAGCCTGAATGGAAAATGTAACTGAAAATGGGTCGTGAAGAGAAGGACCTGAGCCACAGGAATAAGCGAGATTCATCTCCCCCAACTAGCTTTTTTTTTAAAAATTCTAAGCACCATTCACAGAAATTTGGTATCCATGGAGACAAGTGTGGCACATGCCAAGGTTACATATTCTGTGCAGGTACAAAAGGCTAGCTATCCAATCTGATGCCTCATTTAGGAGAAGCAGAAGAAATGTGTTTGAGGAGAGTATTGAATAATTGAGCACCTAACATATACAGAAATGCATGATTTGTACAAGAAAGAATACAAAATGGACAACAAGTAATGATGTATATACAACCACTATTTCTATGTAGTAGTCTTGGCACCTTCAACATTCTAGCTTTCCTTAAATTCCTGTTATTACCTGTGAAAAGATGAGAGAATATTCATATCACAAGTTTGCACTTTATCCCTTGCTTTCCTTTAAAAAGAATCCTCTATATTGTAAAGTAGCAGATGGAATTTTTCTGGGACTTGTTTTATGAATAAATGATAGAAAACAAAGATTCCCAGAAATTGAATAAAACCATGGTATCTTTGCATGCTGGTGACCAGAAATAAAGCAAGACTGAAAAAAGAGCAAAACAACAGAGAAGGGAGTGTCTGGTAAAATCTTGATTTAATCAGCAATGAAAGAAGGCTATGGCAAAAAAAAAAAAGTATGTTTAGAGGATAAGAAAGTAAAGGACATCTGGAGGCAAAAACTTCCATGAAAGGAAGTTGATGTTGGTTATGACTGTGAATGGGAAGTTCACGTGAGAATTAGGGGAGACAAACCCCAGGGGGTGATAGGAATTCACTGTGTTAGATGTAATCCTGCCTGAACTCAGAGAAGACCATGGAGAAGCCAAGTCAGTTGAAATGGCTGAGTATTTCAGCTAAGCCTTGCCGAATCAGCCTGGCAATCAAGAAAATAATAACGTAAAAAACCTAGAGGCTCACATTGTTCAAGCTGGTATTGGAGAATGAACTATTTAATCCAATTTCTGTAGTTTTTTGATTATGTATTGATTTTTATTTAAAGGCAGATTACACAGGGAAAGGAGATATTGAAAGAAGGCCTTCTATTCTCTAATTCACTGGTTCAACAGTGAAGAGCTGATCTGATCTGAAGCCTAGAGTCAGAAGCCCTTCAGGTCAGATCAGCTCTTCACTGTTGTTGGGAAGTGAAGATACATTGCAGTATGCATCTCTACTCCCAAATAAAAGGGGGATTCCCAATGTTAAATATTGATTGACAATAGGATGTTAGACTTTCTATTGTTGTCTATACCTACAATGCCATTATACACAAAAATAGCAGACTTGTGACTATTATCAAAGGGCTGTACTATTATAATATGAAGGAAAACGGGGTTGGGGGAGGGTCTTGGGAAGTGGAATGGGGAGTCCCTGTATCTCTGGAACTATATCATAAAAAAATTTTTAAGAAAAACAGCTATTTTTAAATGATTCATTCATTCATTCATTCATTCATTTGAAAGTCAGTTACAGAGAGAAGAGAAACAGAGATCGTCTATCTCCTAGTTCATGCCCAAAATAGTCCACAGTAGCTGCAGCTGGTCCAAGCCAAAGCCAAGAGTGAAGCAGTTTTATCAGGTCCACCATGTGAGAGCAGGATCCCAAGAACTTGGACCATCTTCTGCTGCTTTTAAAGGCACATTAGAAAGGAGCTGGCAGTGGACCTTGGAAGGATCTTCTCATCCTTGGATTGCATTTCAGAACTATCAGACTATGAAAACTACTTGAGCAAAACTCTGAGAGCATGCTCCACACAGAGACCCTGGGATGACGTCAGGTGGCCCATTCGCAATCCCAGGGTACAAAGGCAGCTGGGAGGCTGGGTGTCACTTCTACTTTTATCTTCCCCTCTCCCCTAGTTACAGGAAGAAGATAAAAAGAAAATTTGGAAACAATGGGCTCACCCACTTTCCCCTAACCCTCAACCCTTCCTACCCTAATTAACTATGTAAACATCATCAAAAATCAAACTTAAAAAAAATTTTGAAGTGATAAAAAATAAGGAGGGAGGAGGAACTGAATCAGAAGCAGAGCAGTCAGGACTTGAACCAGCATCCACATGGGATACTGACATTGCAGATGGTGGCTTAAGCTACTACACCACAGTGCCAGCTCTAGAAAATGTCTGTTTCAATAAAAAAAAAAGGTGAAAAAACTATTCTAGGCATTTTACATGCTGTAAGTCTGTGCTGCGTTTTCATGCACTTAGCAATTTGACATATGTTCAAGTCAGAAAGTTAACTTTATATGTGATTCATTTGACACAATTTAACTCAAATATATTTTTTAAATTTTATGGAATGTGTCAGTTATAGCCAATATGGTGGATGTGACTGTAAATCTTGCATCTCCAAGATTTTGAGAGCAGATTTCTGCATGACATGTGGCAAAAGTGCAGGCATTCTAGGTAGAACTGACAAAACTACGAGTCGATCATTACCCTAGTCATGAAGCTGCAAGATGCAGATATTTAGCTGTTTTTTAGTTAGTCAAATGCACTGAGTGATTTTGACTCTTTAATACTAGGTGGGACAGCTGAGCTACTACTGTTGCTGTCCATCAGTGTCTTTGTCCTGCAAAATAAAGTCTCATGCCTGGATGCCCAATAGGGTTCTTGTAATACGGACAGCCAACATCGTGTAACTGCAGGGTTACCAGACATTCTGTTTAAAGGACCTCTTTAATCTCTTTGAATTGCATATTTAATTTACACATAATTTCTACACTAATCTATTTGCTCATCAGTTCAGTCATCAGACAGCTATGTTTTAATGGTCTGCTAAATGCCAGGTACTATGCTAAGTGCTGGAATCATGTTGCATGATTATTTTGATTTGGTCTAGTGGCCTCATTAAACTTTCTACGCCTAATGGTGGTCTGGTACTGAACACTTAAGAAAGCCATGTACATGTATGCCTTCTGAAAACAGGTATGTTGTACTTTTAAATACTATTTAAAGATACTACTTAAGTACTATTTAAGAATATTTTAAAATATTGGAATGGAACTTCTGTTAAGTTTAATTCAGATTTTAAATGTTGCCATGCTATATGATAGTTTAGGGACTCCTGACTGATTAATAATCAAACTTCAAGTTATAATATGAATTTGAATGTTGTTACTAACACTTTTCTTAGTATTGACCAATTTTCTAATAGCTAAGAAAATAGTGGATTGTTGCTGTCCTGCAGCAATGGACTTGGTGCACGGAGCCGATAATAACACGCATGGACTACTGACTGATGATCAATAGCCGAAGCTTATTAGTGGCATCAGACTTTATAAACTGAGGGTCATATAGGATTAGGGTGGAGGTATTGAGCTCACCAACAAATCCATCAACTGTTTCTATGCTTTTGTTTGGAAGTCCTTTTGTCTTGTATATTCCATTAACTGTTCTCATACAGATACTTTCCACTCAAATGTTCTTATACAAATGATATCCCATCAGGTATACAAAAGGTAGTTTTTCGGTTGTTCTCATGCAACGGATATCCAATCAGTCACACAAAAGGCACCCATTCAGTTGTTTATCATACAAATATTGTCCAATCAACTGTAATCCTGTGCTCCCTGACCTTCTAGGGTCACAATGTCCTCCTACATTGGATTTCCTTCTGAGGCCTCATCGTCCGATGTGGTTGGCCACCTTCTTGCTGTATCTTCACTTAGTCTTTCCTTGGTTCCTTCTGGGTCCATATCATACCTTCTTAAACAGACACCTGTCCTGCTGAGCTAGAGCCCACACATATGACCTCACTTCACCATCATGGCCTCTTTAAAGATGTCTCATTGGACCCAGTACAATAGTTTAGTGGCTAAATCCTTCCCTTGCATCCCATGATTCCTGTATGGACACTGGTTTGTATCCCCACTGCTCTGCTTTCCATGGAGCTCCCTGCTTGTGGCCATGTGGGAGACCCTGAAGAACTCCTAGATCCTGATATCGGATCAAATAGGCTCAGCTCTGGCTGTTGCAACCACTTGGGGAGTAAACCAGCAAATGGAATATCTTCCTCTCTGTCTCTCCTTCTTTCTTCATATCTTCCTTTTCATTAAATAAAATTTTAAAAAGCTTTGGGGGAAAAAAAAGCTTATCATCAAGCAGAGTCACATTTCGTGATGTTTTGGGTTTAGGATTTCTACATAATAAATTGCTAACAGAATAGATCACAATAGAAAATTAGAATATGAATATGAATACCCATAGGAATCATGATTCACCTTCTTGTTTGAATTAGGTTCCCTGCTATGTTCAGAATGGGCACTCTTTAAAGGCTTTGTTAATGATGTGACAACAGCTTTCAGCATAGGCATCAGAAAGTTAAAAAAAAAAGGGAAAATGGATTCAGGAAATGAATGGAGGAGAGGTCAGTTACATGGGGGGAAAAGGAGGTGACCAGAGCTAAGCCACAATTCATAAATTTGCCATGCTGGAAAAATACTAGATAATAATAATTAAACTAAATTTACATATTTTTTCTTGTTTACCAAAGATCCTTGCTTCCTGATCTTTGTGCCTGACTCTGAACTAAATTAGCATTTTCCACTTATCTTCCTAAGCCAATTGATTTGGGAAATCATTTTATTTTTTGTTTTTACTTTAAAGATTTATTTATTTTATTGGAAAGGCAGATATACAAAGAGGAGGAGAGACAGAGAGGAAAATCTTCCATCCAATGGTTCACTTCCCAAGCAGCAACAACGGCCAGAGCTGAGCCAATCTGAAGTCAGGAGCCAGGAACTTCTTCTGGGTCTCCCAAGAGAGTGTAGGGTCCCAGGTCTTCGGGCTGTTCTTGACTGCTTTCTCAGGCCACAAGCAGGGAGCTGGATGGGAAGTGGGGCCGCCGGGATTAGAACCAGCACCTATATGAGATCCTGGCACATTCAAGGCGAAGACTTTAGCTGCTAGGCTATCATGCCAAACCCTGGGAAACCATTTTAATGAATAATAATAGGTAGTAGAAGAAAGATGAGATACTTTGAAAATCAAAGCGTTTTAAATGCATAGAAGCAAAATCCAATAGTATGACTGAATGTTTCTTTGAATGTTGAAGTCAGTTATTACTAACATATAGCTGTCTTGTTTGTACTCCAGGATTCAGTCATTTTCAAATCAGAAGCTTTTGGAAATAGAATTATCCCTATATTAGATATATACCTTGGTTTTTGTTATTATTTCCTAGACATTGTAGAATAACAGCTGCTTACATATTATTGACATTGTGTCAGATATATAAGTAATCTAGAGATGATTTAAAGCCTATAGAAGGATGTGCAGGTGATAAGTAAATACTATGTTACTTTATATATGGGATTTGTGCACTGATAGATTTTGCTATTTGTGGGAAGTACTAAATCTAATCTCCCATAGATACTGTGAAAGTACTTGGTTCCTGATGATATCATTATGGCTGGTAGTAGGCACTCAATAAATATTTGTAAATTTTGTTTGCTTTATGTTTACCAATAACTTTTCTGTAAATAAGTAGCAGCCAATCCCCCGAGATCAGGATGTATTGTCAGTGCCTCACTGTCCAATTCGTAGGGGCAAATGAGTACACAATGAAGTGGGAACAAGTTAGGATGCAATGCAGCTTTAGTAGACAGGAATGGCAGTTGGTCTGTGGTTCTGGAAGGGTGGCATGTGCCAGTGGGTGCAACTCTGAGTGTGAGCAAAGCACCGAGCTTAGAGAAGCTGAGAAAGGATCTGAGCCAACGAGTGCAGTAAATCCTGTTGCTTGTCCAAGGCCTTAAAATTTTCTGAATTTTATTTTTTTTAATTTTTATTTTTTAAAGATTAATTTATTTATTGGAAAGTTGGGTATACAGAGAGAAAGATCTTCCATCCGATGATTCACTCGCTAAGTGAGTGCCGATCCGAAGCCAGGATCTAGGAACCTCTTCCAGGTCTCCCACACCGGTGCAGGGTCCCAAAGCTTTGGGTCATCCTCGGCTTGCTTTCCCAGGCCACAAGCAGGGAGCTGGATGGGAAGTGGAGCTGCCAGGATTAGAACCGGCGCCCATATGGGATCCTGGCACGTTTAAGGCGAGAACTTTAGCTGCTAGGCTATCACGCTGCCGGGCCCCAAATTTCTGAATTTTTACACCTACGCTACATAACCATTCAAAGATGTTGCAGAGTCTAAATTATGAATTTCTGGACCCAAAGGTTTCAGATAAACAGTTCTGATCTTGGATCAGTGCTCATTCCCTCCAACAGTACATGGTATTTCCTTTTGCTTTGTGTTCACCCCCATTTGTTATTGCTGGACTTCCCAAGCTGTATAAATTTGGCAGAAGTGCTTGAATATTAGTGTGTATTCATGTGTTTTAATTTTACTTAGGTAGAAAAACCTTTTAAGCCATCCCTTACTGTTTAACTTTATTTATTATGTCTTTGATCATAACAAAGACTGTAATTTCAACGTAAACTACTTTTTCAATTTCCTTTGTAGTCTACTTTTGTCTGTGTGTGTTTTTAAATAATTTTCTCCTCCACTTTGAGACCATTTCAATACACAACCATATATTTTCTGATAACTTTATAGTTTTGGCTTTTCATGTTTTCTTTTATCTAACTGTAATTTATATTTCCACAACAGGTTTTGCAAAGAGTCGGAGTCTAACTTTGATGTTGTGTTTTACAAATGGCTAGTCTCAACATTATAGCCTAATCCTTTTTAACTCATTTGAAATGCCACTTTTGTCATATCCTGAATTTTTATGCCATCAGCAATTCACTTTTTTGTATTCCACTGATTTATTTTTCTATGCCTGTACCAATTCTGCAATACCTTTTGATTTGTATAGCCACTCAGAACCTATAAGTGGTCTTCACTTTGTTTCTCTCTCAGTAAACATTGTTAATCATATTGTATACCTTGAAACACAATTTCCTTTGGATTCTGTGATACCATGTTCTTATTTTTTCTTATATTGTCACAAACTCTTTGTCTACCTTTTAAGTTAAACATCTTTAGATAAATATTTTTTAAATATGTTATTTGTCCCGGCACCTGTCTTTTCCCATCCTAGATATAAAGTTCCTGGGTTCAGAAACTCACCGATATAGTTCTATTCAAAACTGTTCTTCCAGCGTAAATTCTTCTGAGCTCATAACAACATAAGCATATCTATTTAAATGTTAAGTGAACCTATCACCTTTCCTTGCATACTTACTCAACAAAAGGCTTCCATTTGAAATGGCTAAAATTTGACTCCAATCTTAAATGATTCACCCCTCATTCTTGCCATCTTCTTCTTCACTCATCTTCTCCAGTTATTTCCAAATCCCATTGCTTCATTTTGAAAATAAATTTTCTGATGTCTCCCTGGCCACATTACCACTGCCCCATCCAAGCTACCATACTTTTTCTCTGTCCTGTTTTTGTTGTTGTTATTGTTGTTGTTCTTGTTGTTTTCAGACTGTCTTACATTCTCCATAAAAGTCACAAAGTGACATTTCAAGACATAAATATGATCATGTCCTTTACTGTTTAAAACTCCACATTTCCCTTGTTAAGTTTTGATCCTTTAACATGGCCTTGCCCTACCTTTTCTCTCTGCCATTCACGTCACACTGAGGTTACTTTGGACCCTTGAATGCACTCTCTACATCCTCACCTGTATGTGTGTAAGTGCTATCATCTCAGCTAGCACCACTTTTGCAGCTCCAACTCTTTTTCCTAAAGTGTCTTCTAGTCATCTCAGTTAGCCCACCCCTTTTCAAGAGTTCCTCATTCATATCCTTTAAAATTTACTTGTCACTTTCTTCAAGGAGAAGCTGTTTGTCATTTCTTCTGCTCTCTTCTTCTGCTTCCCTTCAAGAAAACAAAAGTCTCTTCTTCTAAGGGATCATGAGATTAGACTAGGTACCCACTAATAATCCAAGAAAAGTATTTCTGTTTTTAAGACCAAATCATCTTGATAATATTGGTAAAATCTCTTTAGCCAAGTGATGTGACATATTCCCACATTCCAGAGATGAGAACCTAGGTGTCTTTGGAGGATCATTCTGCCCGTCATGCACTCCTCTCAACTGAGTCTTACAAGCAAACAAAATGCCAATTTTTCTCTCATGTTAAAAAATGCTCTCCCTTTTAATTACAGTCCCCTTTGTGTGCTCACCTCAGAAAAAAAAAAGCTTGAAGCAACTGCCTGCACGCTATTTTCAACTCTCCCATTTTCTCTTGGTTTTTACCCATTCAACTGCACTGAATCTACTTTTAAATCAAATGAAATAGTGATTTCACATTCTATCTTTAGGGGTCCATTCTCTGTATTCTCTTAACTTTGACTTTACACAGCTGTTCAGTAAAATATTTCATTTTCCTACTGAGAGACTGTCCTCTCTTGGTTTTTCTGGGACCTCCTAAACATCCCTTCTCCATCTGCTTTGCTAGTTTTCCCTCCTATTCTTGACAGCAGTAGACTTCTTGCAGCCTTTCCATCTGCATTTGTTTCTGTCCCATGGCTTTAAAAAACATGTATAATGGATCCAAATTTGTTTCTACAGCATGGAATTATTCTCTAAACTCCATACTTGTATGTTCAGCCACTTATGCAGCTTGTTCAAGAGAATATCTTTACAGGGACTGTTGACATATTTAACATCAGACTCTTGACTTTTCCAAAAAAAATCTGTTGCCTGCCATGCCCCTACCCTTGCCCCAATCTCTTAGTTATTGTCAGCTCTATTTTCCCTTCTGATAAAACTCCAGATTTTGGAGAGGCCATTGATTCCTCTTACTAATTTTCCTCCTTTATACTGACATCCAATGCATTTAACAAATCTTACTGTTTCTAACACTACAGTAGAGATAGAAGTCAACTACGTTTAGTGACCTCCACCAAAAACATTGTGGCTGAAGCCATCACAGTTTACATTATTCCTTTTATTAGTCGTCTTCATCTACCATGGAACCTACATGGCAATTGAAGTGATTCTGTTAAAATTAAGTAAGACCACCTGACACCTCTCCTTAAAAGGCTATGCCATATAGAGGAAAATCCAAAGACTGTACAATTGACCTATGAAATCCTGCGTAATTGGCCCCATCTAATACAACTTGTCAATCAACTCAACCCTCAGAGCTTTCTACAGATTATCCGCCATCTATGATGCTTCCCCCTGTTAGTATCACCTTCCAAATTTGTGCTCAAATATCACTAATTTTTTTAGTGAATTCTTCTTTGGATACTTAATTTAAGCTCTTGACTACCTATTTAGTCCATGGATTTTCCCTCTCATTTTTTTTCCTATCATGATGTTATTACCATGCAAGCTCCTATATATAATTTTTTAAAAATGTATTGTTACAGTTTTTCTTCCCACAGAAGTATCTAAGTTTCATGATAGTAAATAGGGGTATGTGTGTGTGTATGTCCATTGCTTTGTAGCTTACACTTGGAGCCTGTCCTGAGACAGAGCAACCAATAGTGTTCATTGTTGTTGATGGATACTCCAGAGCTCTTCCTTTTTTTACCGAGTCTTTTTCATGTACACAAATAACACTTCCATTTTAGTTTGGCTGAATCAGGAATCTGGGAATTATTCTTGATTTCTCTCTCACACAGCATCTCAAACCTTCAGGTTCTACTAATTCTATCCCCAAATGCACACACACACACACACACCCCTTTCCAAAGTCTGACCTTCTTCCCTTCTTCATTCTTTTAAACCAAGTCCAAGCCAAGACCACCTTTCAACGACTTGTTTTGTTGTCTCATTACTGGTCTCCCTGCTCTATCTTTTCTCCCCAGGATGCTATTTCCCCACAGAAGAGAGAGATCACTTAGAAATTTGCATAAGATCATAGGTATTACTTCAGCTTGAAACACTCTGGTTTTCCATTCAGGAATAAGGTCTAAGACACTTCACGATATTGTCCATGACATAGTCCCTTGAGCTTCTTTGTCTTTGTTCCTTTTCTTTCATACAGCCTATTCTCATTTCTCTTCCTTGAATATACTCAACAGTCACCTGTCCCAAGAGCTTGACACTGCATCCTCTGCTGAGAAGGCAGAGGCACAACTGGCTTCTTGCCCACATGGGGGCCTCTGCTCAAGCTTGCTATAATTGAGTGCTGTTCTGGACATTCTACCAGCACAGTGCACACAAGCATGCGAACGCATACACACACACACACACACACACACACACACACACACACACACACACACCCCATGTACACCTTGACTTCTCACCTCAGCATATTTCAAAGTCCTTATGAAAGCAGTCCCCCTTATCTGTGGTTTTACTTTGTATGGCTTCAGTTACTCACAGTTGACTATGGCCTGAAAATATAAAGTGGAAAATTTCAAAAATAAACAATTCAGAAATTTAAAACTGCATGCCATTCTGAAAAGCACGAAAAAAATCTCACACTGTCCCACTCCATCCAGCCTGGAGATGTGAATCATCCCTTTGTCCTCACTTCATCGTGTCACACAGGCTTTGCATCACCTCAAAACATCAGAAGAGAAAGGTGAGGATAGGGCACAAGGATATTTTCAGAGAGCTAGCAAATGGGAGAGCACATACACATAACTTCCACAGCATGGTGTTGTATCCTAGTTCATTACTAGTTATTGTTATGCATCTCTAACTGAATCTAATTTATCAACTAAGTGCTTTCATGGATTGACATATACAGAAAAGAGCCACAGGGCACATAAGGTTAAGCACTAAGCTTGCTTTCGGGCATCCACTGGTACATCTTGGAACTCATCCCCGTAGACAGGGGAGGGACTACTGGATATTTGATTTAATTACTTACATTTTTTGGCAGGGGGCTATGTTCCTGGTTTTTCAAAATGCAAACTCTGAGAACTAATTCTGTTTTTCTCAGTACTGAACACTCAGCATGAACTCCAACTATAGTTAGACTGTTAACGCTATGATGTTGGATCCTAATTGGACATTCCTTCTTTCTCAATGACTCCACATCAATGCTTGAAAAGATCCTGAGGCATCTTGAGTGTTGTACCTACCCCTAACACTTGTGTGTCTTAGAGCAAGGGAGACATCTGATTAGCCAAGGGGGAGTCACATGCCCTCTTAGAGTTATATTGTGGGGCTGGCGGGGGGGGGGGGATGATATACTCCATAGTGGAGAAAGGAAAGTTCCCAAGAGCAAAAAACGAGTTTCTGCCTGCAGAGTCTGTGATGGTGGTTGAGGAGGAAGGGGAGGAGAGAGATGGGGGAGGCAGAAACAACAGATGGCCACCACCGAGATTTTCCAGAGTGGGAAGAGAAACCCAGGGCTAAGCTGGGGCCCCTGGTGGAAAAAGTATTCCTAAATAACCATGCATTCTCATACTTTGGGAGAGGACATGCCACCTCCCCACCTGCCACCCCACGCCTGCGCACATGGCCTTACCATGCCCTGCTTTGTGAATGACTCCCATGGGTGTCATAGGAAGGATGGCCATGGAGAGAATCATCCTGAAGTTTTACCGCAGAAAGGGCAGCAAAGATAGACAAGCAGGCACTCATTGGCAGCGTTTGCCTAAGCAGCAGCTCTGTGTTGTCCTTCTCTGACTCGTTTGCACAGTCCTATCTTCCTGGCCATCCAGATTCCTTAGCAACTCATTTTTAGGTAAAGGTAAAACCAAATGAATTTGAAAATAGACAACAGCTGTGATGTGGGTTCACATACACAGAAAAAAAAAATACAGATCCAGCTGCTTTTCACTAGCTCAGGATTTTTTACTTAATTTTTCTTTATTTAGGAATGTGTGTTGATTAGACCTAACTGCAAGGTCTTACAAATTTTATCAATGTTTTCCTGAGTATTTAGCATGTTCCTTTTAGTGCTCCTGAGCATGGGGTGCCCTGGCTCACCCATGGGCACTCAACACATTCTTCCCATAGTACAGTACTCTCCAATTAACAGCACATGCAGAGGAAAAGCAAAACCCTTTGACGTCACTGTTGCAACGAGGAAACATAAACAAAAAAGGCTTCACTCCACTGAGCTGCCAGCGCTGAAGCCGATTGGTCTGTGGTTTCCCTTGCCTGTGGCAACTGACAGCACCTCCCAGCCTTGCAGGCTGGCTGCCCGCTCACCCAGCCAGTCGGTCGGTCTGGGCACTGCAGTAGGCTGGGCTCTGTCCCAGCACTTGTCTGGGAGAAAAGTGTACTCACTCACCCAGAGACAGTCTCGCTTCCTACCTTCCTTCTTTCTCGAGCTCTCTCTGTGCTTCTGTGATTCCGTTTTTTTTTTTTTTTCTTCTTCTTCTTTTTTTTTTTTTTTTTGTTGTTGTTGACTTAATTATATTTCTAATCCTGGATGAGGTTGCTGGATTCTGCAGCACAAGTCTTCATGAACAAGCAGCACCGCTCAGAGATTTCACGGCATTCAAAGGTTACAGAACTGCCACTATGGTTAAATGTCTTGTTTAATGGTTGAGGTATGTACAACAAATTTCAGTAATGAGTTCATTTTTCTTCGGAGGACAGTGTTACAGAGAAAGGGCAGGATTTTTATTTAAAATGAACCTGTGCATATGTGTGTGTGTGTATATATATAAAACTGATATATATTTTTTGAACTGTGATTGTTACTACAGCAACCAGCTTTTGAATTTCCTTCCTTTTTCTAAGCGAACTGACTAAACATTATCACTTACCCTTAATTAACCATTTGAGGGCAACAGACTTTCATTCCATGCAATGTCATGGGAGACTCCTGTGTTTTCATCGCATTTTAAGACCCCCGCTGAGAGCTGTTTTTTTTTTTAATGAATGTGATATTTATTTTTCTAGTGTAAATTTTAGAGTTCAGCTTGGTTTGTTTTAATTTTGGGGTTATAGGTAGAAAAATGTTGTAAAACGACTATTGAGGGTTGTGGGACAGGGAAGAAATTTAGATATTTTTCTTGAGTTTGTCATGTTGGTTAATAGGAAACTTCAAGATGAAGAAATCAGTATGAAAAAAGGAAAGAAGCTGGTAGTGAGATCAAAGGCAGAAAAATCTATAGGAAGTGTCCAAAAAATAAATTCTTGAAGAAAATTCACTTTGTCATCTTGTTACATAAAAAAAAGTTTTAGTTTTTACAATCTACAAAGATGATGTAAATATTGACTTACATTTCCAGTGATTTAGATCTTAATAAGAAGATTTAAGGAAAATATATACTTCTTTGTGAACACTATAAATGTGCTAATTGTTTTTTCCTACAACAGTTGAAAGCAGAGTGAGATATTTAATTAGGGAGTTAAGTGATTGAGCCTGGGGATTAATTAATCATCTGAAAATTCTGTTCTTGGGCTTCAGCCTGAGTGGCTGTTGCAAGGCGAGAGTAAGCCTTATTGCACCAGGAGGCAGGCATATGTGTTCGCACACAGTAAACTCTAAATTGCTGCAGGAAGCAGGGGATTAAGCACAGAGCTAACCTTGTTTTCAGTGGCACATTATTGTGAATGGAAAATCAGGGATCATCAATTTGTGTAAAAGCAATTCACTCAAGACAGGGTTAATGTGAATCTCCTTCTTATCTTTCCCAAAGTTATGCAACAGTCAATACAACTGGATTATGTTAACCCTGTTCCAAAATCGGTCACTTGGTTTTTCTCAAAGTTTCAGAACCAAGAATCTGTGAACCTGGTCCTTGTATTTAGCTGTATTTAGCAAAGTATCAGACATTTATTGTGTTTCCATTTAATGCACAATACTGTAATATACCAAAGTTAAGAACTGCGAAAATATTAGCTCCGAAATGCAGAGGATGTGCTGTGAATGAACAATTGCGTTTCTGCAGTGCTAGTGGGAAAACAAGGACTTTGTGTGTTGCAAATGTAGAGCTGCAGCTCCTCCATTTCCTTTGCTTTATCTTTCACTACTGGCTGCTGAAACAAAGAAGAGTGTCAGGAGTTGCATCTAGACTGACATTTACTCTAAAAGAAGGAAGTTGCTTTTGGTCCACAATGGAAGCCCAAAGTCAACTAGCTGCAACTCCAAAACCTGTATCCCCTTTGTAAGGCTTTGTACCTAATGCAGTCTGACTTGAGTACATTCAATGGAATAACATGTGATGACAAAATCATTGGTCATGATTTGTCAGCACATGAACTGGGAGAAAGTTTCTTTGAATCAAGTTACTTAGCACAAGTGTGGAAAAATTCAGGATATGTTAAGGACAGGCACCAATTTAGGGAAAACAATTCCCCAGTGCCTCTTCTAACACCTTCTACGGTCAGTGTAGCACAAAGCTAACCCTTGTGGGTTGCTGAAAAAAGCCTAGTGAAAATGTCTCCTGAGTACTCACTACCCTGCATCTGCTATAAATCATTTAAATAATTTTCAAAAAGGTGGCATTTTCAACAATCTTTGAAAAATGTTTTCAGCGTTAGTTCAGCCTGAAATATAATCTACAAATCAGCAGTCAATGGTCAAAGAGAGCACTCCTAACATCCACAACTTGTGTTAGTTTAGCCTAAGGATGGATATCCTAAGTGTAGAAGTGCAAGGTCTAAGTTTCCTCTAAGTGAGCATCTCTACCTGGAAGGTACCTCTGCCTAGGAATCCTTCCACCAAAGCCTAATTTGCTGTTAGTCAGGCTCAGATCCCGGAGGAAGCTGCTTCTTGATTTGCTGAACATTGTGCTGGAAAGAATTTATTAAGCTGTAAACTAATCCAAAGCATGGCCTGAAGGGTCTCATTCTATTGAAAAGAGCTGTCTGCCAACTGGAAGGATAAGAATAGACTTCAACAAGTCAAAGGAGAAAATAGCTGGTATTCTAAATGGTTCAACTCACATTGGTGAGGTATGTAGCTTCTTAGAGAACTGCCTGTGTATAGAAATTATTATTCAAGAAACCTACCATCTTGAAGGTTCAGCTGTGTGTTCCAAAGAAGTTTACTGATAAATAGGAAACTGTCTTCCAGAAGGTACGTCTGAGCAAGTAAGGAGAGATTTGGTCTTTAGAAACATACCTGATCCCTCACACAAGTATGAAGCCATTTCTGCTAGTGCTTGCAGTGCTCTATCTCCTACAAACACATTCAAAAAGTACTTCAATGGCATTATAGTAGCTTGGGGTTAGAACCCGTGGGCTTCTACAAGTATCTCTGACAACTCTGTCAACATCCTCACTGGTTCATAGATTGGTGCCTATTAGGTGGGTTGGTGGTCTTTAAAATGGCTTGTATGCACATTGGAGGAAAAGAGGAGGAAAGGGGATGGATGTAGAAACCCAGGCTGGTTAAATAGTTATCTTTATTTTCTTATATGCCAGGCACTGTTAGAAATTTGAACACACAATGTAAGATATATTAAAACCCTTGGGTATAAATGAAGTATTTTTACTCACCTATTTTTCCCTTGTATGACATAAGTATCTGATTTAATTTGTACATAGAGAGAGACTGCACGGAGACCAGGAACCAAGATGGGTCCCATCCCAGTTCCAACCAACTGGGGAGCTCTAAGCTACTCATTTACAATATTGATCTCAGTTTCCTTATCTAACAGAGATGCTGGTTGTATTGAGCTATTTCTAACATTCCCTTTCAATCAAATTTTAGTTTTCTTGTTCTCAACCTGAGTTTGTTTTTTAAAACAGCATTTATGTATAAACATGAAAGTGTCAGACTTTTATTCAAAATAAAAGGATTTCCTTATGTTTTCCATGTACCAAGGGCAATATCTGTAGAGAGGAAGTGAATTAAAAAGGAGATAAGCCACGGTTCTCATATCTAGAAATGTATATTCTGCTGAGCAGAATGAATGTGACCTGTACAGAGAGGAGTGGGGTGTGGAAGAAAAGAAGCTCGGGAGGGACATAGTGATGACAGAAAAAGACACAAGTAATGTGACTTTACCATTTGGATTTCAAGAAAATCTCAAAAACCTACAACTAAAGAAGATATTTATTTTTCACATGATGCTCCTCAAGGTCAGCTGAAGAAGTTGCCATTATTTTGAAATCATATCTGTGTCATGGTATACTCAAAAATAGAATATTAAAGAGAGCCAAAGCTTTTCTGTAGATCAGTTCAGCTATTCCCTGCCTATGCATTGGTGTCAGCATCCTCAACCCTTTAACTTTGAACCTAGGTGTTACAGAATGCAGGAGTCCTTAGGGAGCGTTGGGAGTGACCTCAGATCCCAGCAGGCATCAGGAGAGGGGAAGGGGGCCTGTCAGCTGTGACGGGCTTGAGCACTGGCACAGAGATGGTGGGAAACATCATTGGTGTTGGGAATCCTCTAATGATGTCGGGGAATGTCCAGAGGTTGAGTGGTGTGAGTTAAGCTAAATCTCCTTAGGGGCCTCCACTTCCTTACCTTTAAAATAAGGCTATTGCTGACTTTCTCCCACCTATTTTTATGATCTACTGTCACAAGATTAAATCTGAGTCATTAGCAGGCATTTATTTTTACTCTTTTATCCCTTGTTCCCACCACACCTTATTACAGTTTGCCATTACTCAGTTACCTAAATTTCCATAATTAATTTTGCCTCCAATATAGCCTCATTGCTTAAGAAAAGTAAAACTAAAGCAGCACCTTGGGGTTAGACAGCTTGGGGGTTGGACAAAGATCATCACTTTTCTGGGAAGAATCCCTGTCCTTTTCCCCTTTGTCACATACTCAGTTAATTTACTACCCCATGGCCAGAGCACTCCTTAAGATGTCAAAGGACGTGTTTTGTCTTCATTGTAGCTGGGGACTAAATCCCAATCATTACTTGGTTCTGTGATACTTCGCTTTTATGTCTCTCTAGTTCTGGCTTCTTTAAAGACTAACTGAAAATATGTCGATGATTAGGTTGAGGGAACTCTCAGCAGACAATTTTTGGTGAAGTTTCCATTGAGCTCATGAGACCTTGCGCTACTGGCATGGTGTTACTCCTTTGTCCTAGTGGTGGGGTTTGATGCAATTCAGTTACCTTGACCCACACACTGGAGAAGATGCCAGGTGGTTCAGAGAAGTGTAAACTGGCCCCTCGCCGAATGAAGGCTTCATTATTAACAGCTAAAGCATACTGAAATAGGGAGCAGGTTTTAGCATTTTGAGTAAAATTGAAAACAGGACACAAGATACATAGATTCATGAGATAATTTGGAATTTTTAATACTATTATATAAATATCTCCATAATTGTAAAACTTTAAATGCTTTCATGAATGCTTTATGCCTTTGTGTATACATTAAAAGTATGAAAATACTGGGAAATGATGGCTGTGGACAATGTACTAGTTTCAAAAGTTTATGTCATGAATTTAAAGTTCCTTCTCTTCTTTTCTTCTCTCAGTCTCTTAAAGGGGGGAAAGGAAGATTACAAAATGTGGATTGGTACTGAAATTTTTGTAACCTTTCCTTAAGTAAAGTTTAGAGTAATGCTTGTTTTCTTTTCTCCTTGTCAGCAGCTGTAACTTCACAATGATTTTTAGAAAAAAAATCCCTTTTACATTAAAAAATGTATTGATTGTATTTGAATGGCAGAGTTATAGGAAGAGGGAGAAGGAGACAGAGAAATATTCCATCCACTGGTTCATTCCCCAGATAAACAAGACAGGACTGGGCCAGACCAAAGGCAAGAGCCAGGAACTTCCTGCTGTCATCTGGACCATGTGGCAGGGGCTCAAGCATTTGGACAGTCTTCTGCAGCTTTCCCAGGCACATTATCAGGGAGCTGAATCAAAAGTGGTCTTTTTTTAATTATTATTAAATAAGCGTCTTTATTAATTAAGCATCATAAAAGAAGAAAAATATGCACAAATTTGATTTTTTGTTATTAGAAAAATAAACATTCCCTTGGATTAAGAAGACATAATGAATTGAAAACCAAGTGACAGAACACAGAGAAATAACAATGAAATTATATGTACCTCAAATGAAGCAAATTATTATATTTAAATAGTCTCACTTGTATATTTTTCAATCTGTCAGAAGTAACCAAACAAAATTGTAAGTATTACAGAACAGGTTAGGACAATGTTGAGGTTAGTAACAATATTGGTTAAAGATATAAAAACAAGTGTTCTTCATTTCTTCTCTTGTCCACATCTCTGCCTATTTTGAGAAATGCCACAATTTATGATTAGTTCACCTTAGAACTTTCCATTACAGAAATCACAAGATTTTTGCCTGCTTTTAGCAGGTTCTCAAACTCTCAAATAACTTGCCATCAGATGTTCTTCACTGCCAAATACACCAATTGATTCAATGCTTAGAAATTAACAACCAGGTCTTGAACTGGCACTCATATGAGTGCCAGCATCATAGGCAGCATCATAACATGCTATAACACTGTGCTAACCCCGATTATTTTCTTATTACTATTTTTTATGTTTTACATTATCATAGTCCACATGAAAATAAGAAACACATGAAAATAATCCTTCTACAAGATGAAAGTATCACTTGCCCATGGCTTCTTAAATATATACATACATACATACAACACACACACACACACACACACACAGACTCTGTTAAGAAATGGAGATTGTACCTGACTAAAGATGCTGAGGAATATTAAAAAAAAAATTGATTTCTAGAAACCTTTCCACTTGGTTGTAAGAAGTTCCCATGGGTTTAGATGTAGACATGAGGAGCTCAACACAGCCAGTGATAACTAAAGACATCAAATGCTCAGTGTTTTAGACATCCTTTGATCTAAGTGAGTGTTAGTCTCAGACTGTATATGCTTGCTTATTTTTGCAGTGCTAACAATATAAAAAAAAAATCAGATGTCATTTCAACCCCAAAATAAATGAAATTTGAAATATACAGCATGTATTTAAAATCCATACACTAGGATATCATGCAGGTTTTTTTAATGAGATAAATTTACATGTGAAACTCAGAATGACTTTCCAAATACATTATTTGGGAAAAAAAAGATCCTCCACATTAACATTTGTATAAATATACACGTGTATTCATACTCTTCGAAATGTTCTGAAATTCTAATTTTAAAAGAGAATTTGGAGTGCGGATCAGAACAAGTCTTAGTTTTCACATGGATGCCTCAGCACTCTTCATCTTTCCCCCCTATACATTTATGACATCTATAATGGAAAATAATTACAGACACATGTAATGTTTATTATTACAGACACATGTTTATTATTCTACGTTGAAAAGGAAATTAAAAGAAAGAAGTCTATTTTGTAGTTAGACTCCTTTGTTTGCCTTTGCCTTCATTGCTTCCTGAAGCTCTCCCAGTGACTTTGACATGGCAAGAGGGTAGAGAAATACCCGAGCAAAAGTCTTGGAAATAGGAACTACTGCTTAAGAAGCTTGGGCCAATCAGTTCCTGGGTAGCCATTTCCCTATGTATAAAATCAGGAACTCAGTCAAGTTTAATGTTTCAGCCAGCTTGGACATATGACTAAGAACACAGTTTGGCCTGTTACATGGCCAACTAAATATCTGAGATCTTTCTCCCTAAACTAAACATACATATTTTACTGACTTGGACATTTAATTCAATTTTATGTTTTAGAATTGACCAATTTCATTAAATTTTTCAAGCTCATTAAACATGTAAAATACATCCATCTAGATAATACCCAAGGAAACCACACATAGACTTTAAAAATTGCATTATATGTCAGTTATTCAGAAAACAGTATTTATACTAAGATGTATAGTTTGTACAGTTATGCAAGCAACAAATTCTTTTTCAGTGTGGGTATGATTTATACATTTCTTGGTTTTCCAGGAGGAAAAAGAAAAATGCCTTCATTTCCCTTTCTCATTATGCCACTTGCCAGCTGCATCCAGTCAGATGAAAGAGCTCACTCATTCATACTAGTGTGGAAAGCATCTCATGAAAGGAGATGCTGCAGTCATACAGAGGTCCAAAGAATGGCTGGATTTAGTAAAGGTCATTAAATCGGAGCAAAAAAGTTGCTTTTCATGTGCTAGAAATAGAGTCTATTTTCATGTCCTTAAAGCTAGTATTCTTGCTTTTCCAACAAAATGAGAACCTAATTTAAATTTTGTTTAGAGTTTGATTTGGAAAATATTAAATATTAATCATTATAAGTATTTAGTACTTTTCTTTCTTGTTTTTATGGACCTTTATGTTTTTGGAGTCAAGAAAGACCTTGATGTTAAAATAAAAGGTATTAAATAAAACAGGTGGGGATATTGTAGGACAGCAGTTTTGAATTTCTAGAACTAATGCTCTAAACTTTTCTCTAGGTAAATGTTTGGATAGATTATAATTTTTTAAATTAGAAATATTATTTTCCTTGTAACTAAATACATCGGCCCCTAACACCTATCTTTGGATGCATGAGAGAAAGATAAAGAATAAGACCCTTCTTACAATTGAAGACAAAACACAAATAAAAACTTTTCAGGTAATATTCATGTCAAAAATAGGAGAAAAAACAATGCAGTTGAGTCAGAGAACCCAGCCTATTTCAAACAGATTGTTTCCTTTAATATAAATCTTTAGAAATAAATATATTTTAGAATTAAATAGCTATAAAAAGCATGTAGATTTTTTTCAGTGCAATTGTATAATTTGTGTGGAGGGAGACAAACTAAAGCAGAAAAATGTCAGGATTATACTCTTTCAAGGAGTACTGGATTTGTGGCCTAAACCCTTGAGTTTAATTTCCAGAAAGGACTTTATGCTTTTGGCAAAATATTTAGCAGTTTTTGAGTCTCTAGAATGTAGATGTATTCCTATTTTTATCCTCTTGAAAGGCAGAGAGAGAGAGGCAGACAGAGGAGATCTCCTATCTGCAGAGTCACTTGCCAAAAGCTTCCAGCAGCAGGGAGAAGGCCAGGACAAAGCTGGAGCCTGAGACAGCCTAAGCACT
Organism: Ochotona curzoniae; assembly: GCF_017591425.1. Classification (NCBI taxonomy): domain Eukaryota; kingdom Metazoa; phylum Chordata; class Mammalia; order Lagomorpha; family Ochotonidae; genus Ochotona; species Ochotona curzoniae. Next base: position 16,904,815 of record NW_024467115.1, read on the forward strand.
GCCTCACCCCCACTGCCCTGCTACGTGGGCCATTGCTTGTTGTCCTCCAGGGTGCTCTTCCGCAGGAAGTTGGATGTGGGGCAGGAGTGTATGAGTGTGGGCAACCCCACAGCAACCTGGGGTTCCTTAACCATTTAGTCAAAGAGCTGCCCCTAAAATTGTAAATCTTTCAAGTTTCTAAAATGTCTGCCTTTCCTATGTAATTTCATATATATACTAAATCCCTTAGATCGTAAGACATATATCACCTCCGTTTTAGAACATTCCCGTAAGGTAAGAACTAGGTATGTCCATTTTAGAAGCTAAGATATTGAGGCTCAGAGAAATTATAACTAATTGAGTTAAAAATCAACCTCAGATTTTTGGTAACAAAATATCTTTTATGTTTAAAATGTGTCTTTAATGATTCTATGCATCAGTTGGAACATATTTTAGAAGTATTTGTCCAAAACATAAAAAACAATTTGTTTCAACAATGCTAAAGCAACCTACCCACTATGTTTACTTAAGGGTAGAACTCAAGCAGTTTGTCTTGCATATTCGCAATGGGCAAATCCGAGACTCCGGACATCAAAAACTTTGCTCTTGGGATCAGTGTAGTAAAGTGGTCAGTGCTGTACAACTCGTATTTAAAGTGGTTCACTTTTTAGCTCTGTGTCCACAAGCAAATCACTTAAGCCCTCCAGACCTCGCTCTCCTTATCTATAAGACTGGGGTATTTGCGTCTTAAGATTGTTGAGAAGATGGAATTGACTGTTAATTTGTAAACTGCTTACGTTGTGGAAAAGTTACTGTCAGGAGGATTTATCCACTAGTACTCTTTGCACACAAGTTTTAAAATTATTGCACGAAGCCATGATTATGTTGTGCATACTGCTTTGTAGGCTTGAAACATGCAAGAGTACCATTGTTTTGCTCTAGTCTGTCTCCCTGAATTCATGAATTGGAAGCTTAATTCCCAGTGTAGCACATGTGGGCCCTTGAGGAAGGTGTTGGGGTCCCAGGGGCGGGGTGGGGTGGAGCACTAATGGCTCATGTTGTCATGGAAGTGGGTTTCTTTTCTCGAGTGCAGGTTGTTATAAAAGCATCTACTCTTACACCCACCATGGTCAGTTGGTTCATTCTCACCCTCCCACCATCCATCATATCATGATGCAGTGTGCCAATGCCTGCACCATACTCTTGGAGTTCCTAGGGTCTAGAACTTGAGAAATAATGTCCTTATCATTAACACTATCTCAAAGATTCTTCTACAGAACAGAGGGTGAGTTAGAGCAAGTTCTAATTTTTTTACTCTGGTATTAAATTCTAGCATTCATAAGAGAAAATTACCAATAGCACAATTCACTTCGTATATGTGACTGTGTAACTGCTATCCATGTCAAGAAATAAAACATTATTATGTGATGTGATTGACACCTCAGGCATCTCATTATGCCTTTCGTTTCCTTATTCAACATTACATCCTGATTCTCAGTAAGTTGTTACCTTCAAAGGCACTTCAGATTCAGGGGAAAATGAAATTCTAAATGGTATCGCTTCAATTTCAGTTTCAGCTTTTATTATTGATACATAGAAAAACAGTTTTGTTTTTCAAACTGTTATTAGCAACCTTGCTTAGCTTACCTGCGAATCTATAGATTCTTTTGTTTTTGATTTGGATAACCACACCTCCAGGAATACTGGTAGTCCTGTGTCTTCTGTTTTCATACTGTTTAGTATTCAGTAAATTTTGGGGGATGGATAACGGAAAACATTAGTTTATTTCCAATCTACAAAGGAAAACTTTCAACATTCTACCGCTAAGTGTAATGTTCTGTGTAAAATGTTTAAACATTCTTTTATTCTTAATTTGCTTTCTAATTATTAAATGTTCTTTCCGACATCCATCATACAGTCTTTTAAATTCTATTATAGCAGTGGTTGATTTTTATATTGTCATATTCTACTTGAGGTCTGGCAATCAACTTAGTCATATTAACTTCTAGTCTTTTGAACAATTTTGTATTACCTTGTATTTGGAGTGCCACTGATTAAGGATTTTGAAGGAGGTTGCGGAAGAGAGTTGGCCTCAAATTATTCCTTGTGGTAACAATACTATCAAGGATCCACTGACCTCATTAATTCACTTAGGAATAGTATATATTTTTTAAATTTCAATATTTTTATATTAATTATAAATAAATTCACACTTTTCTTAAGTATTTGGTAGAATTTATAAATAAATACACCTAAGATTGGAATATTTTATGCATCTGTTTATAGCTACAGTTTCATGTCCACCAACTTAATGGGCTATGCAATTTTCTGCTTTCATTGTCAGTTTGAAGAAGTTTTTCAAGGTTTGTATGGGTCCATTTTTTTTCCAGCTTTATTCTCTTTGAATATTTACATTTAACATAATAAATGTTCCGTAATGCAGTTTCAGCAGATTGCCAGTTTATTCGGTTTCATTGTCAATTAGTTCAAAGTAATTTAAAGTGTAATTGGTTTGGATCCATAGATTGTTTAGAAGTATATTTGTTAATCTGTAAGTATATTAGAATATTCTATCTTTTGTCAATATTTCCTGATGTGTTCTACTGTGCTTAAGGGTCATGTTGTCAGTGACTTAGAGCTTTAAAACTTGTATAACCTGATATATGGTCAATCTGTGTTTCACGCATACTTGAAATGAATATATTTTGTAGTTGTTTTATATACGATGTTGTGTACAATGAGGAATTCAAGTAGTTTGTGAAAATGAGATTAAGAAATAGGTCATTTTAATGCAATAATTTGAAATCCCAAATATCTTTTTTGTCATACGCAATTTCCACGAATTTTTGAAACATCCCTTATATCCATCAGTGAAAAAATTCATTTGTCATGTGGTACAAATCTTCTGTATTTTTACTAATTCTTCTTGATTATGTTAGCTAACGAAAGATTACATATATATTAAACACTCCTTCATGACTAATGATTTGCCTGTTTTTCTTTGGGTTTTACAATATCTCATATATTGGATTATATAATGTGAACATGTCATTGTTATAGTTCTGAACTGAATATTTTTAATACTATGTTTTTTCTAGGGTTGATAACTTCTCTTTAAAAGTAAAACATGCTGTAGATATCATTATAGTCTGTGACTCAACAAAAAAAATTACTGTGTAAACAGAGATACACAGTACATATGATATCAGGGAGGGGGAGTGCAATTAGAGAAATATCTAAAAAGGCTTCTTAAAGGTAGCACCATCATAATAACAATAATAATAAAAAGTAGGTTGGGAATTAATTAGTTGGGTAAAAAATTTTAGCTTCCTGGAGAACTAAATTTGTCAAAAGAAAATATCACTTCAATTTTTGTCTTCAAGTCTACTTTGATCCAAAAGTCTATGAAATCGCCTTTCCATTAGTTAATTTTGCATAGTTTGTTATTTTCCATCCCTGTGGTTTTTACTTTTTCATGTTTATGCTTTAGATGAGTTTCTTTATAAGGAGCGAGGAGGTAAATTTGTTCTATGATAGGATCTGATTATCTTCATCTTCTCTGCAGAGGATTTGTTCCTTTTTTATCTAAGGTAATTAATGATGTTTTATTGAGTTCAACTAAATTTGATTCAGTAGGTCAAATCTTTTTTCTTTCCTGTTCTATACTGACATCTTTCTTGCTTTCTTTCATTGGGATTAGGCATTTTTATCATTGTATTGTTTTCTTCCCTTTCACTTAAGATTTTGTTGGCTTGGTTTTTACATTTTTCAAAAAGACATGTCTTAACCTCTGGTTAGTATTTTATCCCTTTGAGGCAAATTGTGAACCTTGAATTACCTTATTGCTTTTGTACCCTCCTGTTTCTATTATTAAAATCCTTTATTAACTTATGATTCCATACACTCATGTGCTTTGTTCATACATATCTGAGATGATAGAAAATATTTCCATCAGTGTCATGATGATTTTGTTCAGGTTTGGATTTTTGTCTGAAATGGCTTTATTCATCTTTATCTCCAAAGCTTATTTTTCTTGCCAATCAAACTTTCATAATTCCTTCATATATATATATATATATATATATACTTTAAAACATTTTGCTATAATTTTTACAGCTTCTGTTGAAAAGACAGACGGCAGACTTTCTAAAATAATCATTTTCCTGTTTTGCAATACTTTATTTTTGTCCTTAATTTTCTGTAGCTTTATCAAAACCACTTAGGTGAGGTTTTCTTTGTGTTTATATGAAGCTAGTTTTTATAGTTTCTTAATGTATACCTTGAAGTGGGTAAGTAATTTTAGAATATTTCCATCCAGTGTTTCTTGAAATATTGCTTCTTCCCCACCCCTTTTTGCCTTTCGTGATGGGACTCCATTTTCGTGTATGTTAGAGAGCTTACAATGTCCCTACCCAATAACTATCCAGTTACTTGTGCTTCATTTTAAATATTTTATTGTGACTGCTTCGTTTTTCTGATACCTTCTTCAACTTTAATCTGTCATTAAATCCATGAAATAACTTCTAATTTAAGTTATTGTAATTGTCAGTTTGGAATTAATGGATTTGGGAAAAATTTTTTTAGGCATTCTAGCTATCTGTCAAAATTTTCCCTCTTATTTACCATATCCTTAAAAATATTTTGCTAATGATTCTTATGATTTTAAGGCTTTTGTATCTCTTTTAGTTTAGATGTCTTGGGTATCTATGTCTATTGACTGCTTGTGCCCCAAGTGCAACATCACGCCGTAACAGATATTCAAAATTTGAATATATTTACTAGGTACCATGTAATGTAGCATTACATGCATTCGTTGTGTGATTTCTAATCAGGGAGAATATATTTATTCCTTCAAACATTTAAGAAAAGCACCCAAAATATTATTTTCTAAGACTTTTAAATAGAGAAATATGGGGTACATTATTTTTTTAGTCACCCTACTCTGCAACAGAACCCCAGAACTTTCTACTACTCTATCTGTATTCTGGAATCCCTCAATAAATCCTTCCTTACCTTCCCTTTCTGGCCTCTTATAACTTCTATACTTAATACGAGATCATATAATATTTATCTTTCTGTGATTGGCTTATTTTACTTAACATAACCTACTGATGTCCAGTTGCATCCATGCTTTTTGCTTGCATAATTTTCCCTGCTGGTGGTGGTGTTGGTGGTGGTGGTGGTGGTGGTGGTGGTGTGTGTGTGTGTGTGTACACGCATAGCACATTTTCTCTATCTATTTGTCAGAGGGTGCACACTTGGGTTGTTTCAATACCTGGCTATTATGAATATACTAAATATATATGAAAGTGCCAATGTCTCATTGACAGGTAGATTTCATTCTCCTTGGATATATAGCCAACAATGAGATTTCTGAATGAAACATTAGCTATTCCATCCATTTTAGATTTTTTGAGAAACTGAGCTCTTTTCCACAATAGCTGTATTAATTTACATTCCCACCAATAGTGGGCTAGCATTCCCTATTCTCTACCTTCTTGCCAATATTTGTTCTATTTTGACTTTTTTTAATAATAGCCAATCTTAGTAAGGTGATATTTTGATTTACAGATATTTTTCCAATGACGAGTGATGTTAACTATTTTTTTTGAGTCAGTGGTTATTTGTGTGTCTTCCTTTGAGAAATAATTTTTAGTTCTGTTGTTCATTTTTAAATTTAGTTATTTGGTGGGGGGAGTGGATTTGCTATTGAGTTTTTCAGTTCCTTTATTATTCTAGATATTAACCTCTTGGCATACGTATAGCTTAAGAATAGTCTCTCCTAGTCTTCACTCACTCTGTTGATGCCTTCCCTGCTGTTTAAAAGATCTTGTTGGGCAAAACCTCATTTAGTCTGTTTTTGCTTTTATTTCCTGAGCTTTTGGGGTCTGATATGAAAAATCCCAGCCCATTCCAATGTCCTCAAGTGTTTTTTTGTGTGTTTTCTTCTAATACTTTAAAAGTTTCATGTCTCATATTTAGGTCGTTAATCAATATTTAGTTGATTTTTGTACATGGTGTGGGAGGGTCTAGTTTTATTCTTCCCCATGTGTATATGCAGTTTTCTCAGCAACATTTATTAAAAAGATTATCCGTGTTCCAATTAAATCTCTTAGTACCTTTGTCAAAGGTCAGATGTAGATATCTGGATTTGCTTCCAGGGTATTCTACTATACTAGTCTTTGGGTCTGTTTTTATGTCAATCCCAAACTGTCTTAATTATTGCAGCTATGTAATGTATCTTATAATCAGGAAGTGCAATCTCCCCTTGCTTTCTCTCTCTCTCTTTTTATTTTTTTAACTGAATTTTACTTTGGCATTTAGGGTCTTTTGTGGTTCTACGCAGATTTTACAGTCCATTTTCCTGGTTCTTTGAATAAGGATTGCCTTGGATTTGCAAATCACATTAGATTGTATGCATGTTTTAATTGGATTTTCCCCCTCCATGAATACTGGAGATCTTCCGCTTTTGTGTAGCTTCAGTTTTCATCATTACTCATTTATAGTTTGCACTGTAGAAATCTTTTCTCACTGTGGTTAAATTTATCTCCAGGTATATTACATATATGTGTGTATGTGTGTATATATGTATATACATATGTATATATATTCATACTGGAAATTAGGTTGTTTTTTCTTGTTTCCTTTTTCAGATGATTCAATGTTGGTGTATAGCAATACTGTTGATTTTTATAAGTTGACTTTGTGCCCTGCAACTTTTAGAATTTATTAGTTCTAACAATGCTTTAGTGTAATCTTTGGGACTTTTTGCATAAAAGTCATGTCATCTTCAGTGATAGTTCGATTTCTTCCTTTCCTTATTTTGTCCATTCTGTTGCCATAATGGATCACACCTATTGATTTGCATGTATTGAGTCATCCATGCCTCCCTGGAATGAGTCAACTTGATTATGGTGAATAATATTTTTAGTGTGATATTAGATTTTATTTGTTGCTGTTTTGTTCAGGACTCACACACACACACACACACACACACACACACACACACACACACACATCAAGGGTATTATACTTCTGTTTTGCTTCTGGCTGTGTTTTGTATAGTTTTGGTTAAAGGTAATGCTGCCAACTTAGAGGAATGAATATGAAACAATTGCTTCCTCATATTTTTTGAAATAAGGATTGGTGTTGATTTTTTTTTTTTGAATTGGTAAAATTCAGCAGTGGATCCAGCTGTTTCTTTTCTGTAATGGTAAAATTTTCAGATATAAATTTAATTTCACTTCTAATAATTGGTCCATTTGTGTATTATTTTCCCCCATGATTCATCCCTGGTAAGGTGTATATACACCAGAATTTGTCCATTTCTTCTAGGTTGTCAAATTTGCTCACATTTTTTGTTTGCAGTAATATCTAACAATTCAGTGTATTTGCTATTTCAGTTGTAATATCTCTATTTCATTTATGATGCTATGCGTTTCAGTCTTCCTCATTTTTCTTGGTTGGACCTAGTAAGAGTTTACCAATTTTGCTTACTTTTGTAAAGAATCAGCTCTATAGTTTCATTGCTTCTTTTGTGTTATTTTTATATTCTGTCATTTATTTGTGCTGAGTTTTATTTTTTCTTCTATAAATTTTAGATTTGATTGCTTTTTTCTCTGCATTACTTGTTTCCTTGAGATATTATGAAAAGTTTATTCGAGATCTTTTTGTTTGTTTTAATTCGTTAAATTTTACACAAGCACCGATAAATATAAATTTCCCTCTAACTGTTGCTTTTGCAGTGTCCCATAGGTTTTGATATGTTGTTTCCATTTTTATTTAAGAAATTTTAAAATTAATTTCCTGTTTTCATCATTGATCTATTTATTCTCAGTAGCAATTGATTTGTATCCATGTATTTATATGGCTTCCAAAACTGTTCTGCTTATTGATTTCGGACTTCATTGCCTTCTGCCCAGAAAGATGTCTGATGCAATTCCTTTCTACTAAACTTAAGATATTGTTGTGACTTTCAGTATGATCCGTCTTGAAAAATATCCATGTATTTTTTTAGAAAGATACGAATTCTGCAGCTGTTGGGTGTAGAATTCTGGAGCTGTTAGGTCGAGTTGACCCAGGGTGCAATTTAACTTTGCTTTTTCTTTGTGATGTTCTTCTAGATGATCTGTCCATTTCTGAAAGTAGGGTATCAAATTCTCCCACTGTTACTGTTTGTGTCTACCTCTCCCTTTGTGCCTATTAGCTTTTGCTTTATGTATTTGAGTTCTTCAAATTGGACGCATATATAAAATTGTTATTTTCTCTAGCTGGAGTGAGTCCTTTATTATTAAGTAATGGCTTTGCATGTTTTTTTCTCTTTTTTAATAGCTTTTGATTTAAAATCTATTTTATCTTATGGCAATATAGTTGATTTACTTCTTTTTAGCTTCTATTTTCATTGAATATCTTGCTCCATTATTTCACATTCAGTTCATTCTTATCCGTACTAATGAAATGGGATTTCTTATAAGTGGCATATGATTAGGTACACTCTTAATCTACTTGGTTACTCTATGCCTTTTAATTGGAATATCTAGAACATTTACATTTTAGGTAACTATGGATAAATGAGATATTACTTTTGCCATCTTGATGCTTACTCTGCATTTCTATTGTAATCCCCTCGATTTCCCTCTTTTTAAATTTCATTTGTGGATAAATGATTTTTTTTAAGGTTGTGAGTGTATTTTGATTCCTTGGTTATTATTTTTTAGCAAATCTGTTGCATAGTTTTATTTTGTGGTTACCATAAAGCCTTTAAATTTTTCTTTGGCAGTAGGAAGCTGTTTTAAATGATGAAACTTCACCATTGATTATGAAAATGGGCAGAAATACAAAGAGGTAGGAAGTCCTAATAAATAATTCCACATTTGTACTCATTTCCTTAACATATTTGGATTTTAGAAAATATTTTAAAATGTTTATACCTTTTCATCTATTTAAAGAGCAGAGTGGCAGAGAGAGTCATGGAAAAAGAGAAAGAGGGAAAATGAGGAAGGGAGGGAGGGAGAGAGGGAGAATAAATATGCTATCTTCTATCTGCTGGTTCATTCCTCTTATACCTGTGACAGCCAAAGCTGGGCCTGGACCGACATCAAGGTCGCTTTGGATGATTTATTAAGATATCAAACCAGAAAAAGAGTAATCAGATTTGGACAAGCACTCTCATATGACATGAAGTATCGTAAGTAATGGCTTCACTCACTGCACCATAATACCCACCCCTCACTTTGCATTTCTGTTGCGTTTAACCTCTTTCCATAATCTGAGCCCTTTCAAGTTGCTTATCTCAACATTTTTTAATGTAATAAGTATAATTTTTTTGGTCTTCACATTAAGAATAGAACTGGTTTACATACCACATTTAGCACTTGAAATTTGTTTGTATAATATAGTTTCTATTATTGTTTATTTTCTGCACTTCTGTCATTTTCTTCTTGTTAGCATCTCTTTCTCTTTCTCTCTCTCTCTTTTTTTCTTCTTTCAGTTTGAACAACTCCATTTATCCCTTTTAGCATTTCTTGTACCACCTGGCTGGTGGTGTTAGATTCTCTTAGCTTCTGTGTTCTGGGAATATCCTTAGCTCCCCGTCACATGTGAGGCCTGGCTTTACTGGCTACAGTATTCTTGGCCAGCAGTTTTAGTCCTTTAATATAGTAAATGCCTCATCCTACTCTAGCCTGGCCTTAAGGCAGCAGCTAAGAAGACAATGATCAAGTGAACCAGATCCCTTTCTTTTTTTTTTTTTTTTTCTCCTCTGAATGTGTGTTTTCAAATAACCTGTCTTCTTCAGGCTCACCAATTCTTTCTTCACTTTGATTTATGGTGCTGTAAACACCCTTCATAATTCCTTTTTCTTTTTTCTTTTTTACTTTTAAGTTGAGATTCAGCTTGATTTTGTTTTATTACTTCCAGTCTGTATCAGCAGTCTCATTAGAACATTGAACCAATTCTTTGTGTTCTCTTAAATGCTGCTGAATTTCCTTAAAATAACTACTTTTGAATATTTTATGAACATTTGGAAATTTCAATTCCTAGAAGGTTGGTTTCTGCATCTTACCTTGCTTTTTAAGTGCATTCATGTTCCATGAAAGACTTTGAAGCTTGTTGGTATAAAACATTGGGCATTAGAGGATTAGTTGAAGGATTAGTTCATTGGGCATTGAAGGATGAATGAAGGATTAATCTAATAACTAGGCAAGTCCAGAGACCATGTGCCTAGGGAATAGACTTTTAGGATCTGTCTAGCAGTGTACTTAAGAAGCGCAACACTGAGTCCCTAGATAGTCCTATGGCTCTTTGCTGTCTGCCCAACACAGGAAGAGAGCTGTAAAGGCAGCCTTACAACTACCCAAAAGAACCATTCTGGGTCCCACAGTCCCAGGTCCCCACATAATCCTGGGACATCACCAAGGCCACCAGAGGCCAACAGTGACACTCAGCAAGATTAACTCTAACCTCCCAGGGGCCAAAAGCAATCTACTGATGAAAAAGCCTATGCCCTGAGTCTGACAGCACTGACTGTGGAATCAGTCTGTGCTTTATCTGGTATAGTAGGCATGGCTCTGAATTCTAGGTGCTGTACTCTATGGGCCTGAAGTTGGGCTATCTGTCGGTAGCTGCAGAGAGATGACAGAGATCACCTGGCTATGAAAGCTCTGAATATTGACTGCACAGGTCAGAGTATAGAGGCAGGGATTGGAAGAGCTCAATATCAATCATATGTATATATGATTTATTTATTTACTTATTGTTGGAAAATCAGATATACAGAGAGGAGGGGAGATGAGAGAAAAATCTTCTGTCTGCTGATTCACTCCCCACGTAGCCTCAACAGGCGAGCCAATCTGAAGCCAGGAGCCCGGAGACTCTTCTGGGTCTCCTACATGAGTGCAAGGTCCCAAAGTTTGGCCCATCCTCGACTACTTTCCCAGGTCACAGACAGTGAGCTGGATGGGAAGCAGGGGTACTGGGATTAGAACTGGGCTGATATGGGATCCCGGTGCACACAAGATGAGGACTTTAACTGTTAGGCTACTGAGCTTGGCCTTCTAGCTGATTTTGTACATGCGAGCCTGCCACTGGGATTTACTTTTGTTTACCTGTTCCCCGACAAAAAATATCTCTCCATAGAGTGCTCCTTGGAGCTGATACAGGGGCAACACTTTCCTTCATTCTTTCTTCAATGCAACTCTTCTTTCTGATTATAACAATTCATGGACTATGATCTCTCACTTGGCTACGGTAACTCTTATGGCAGCATCTTGGTGTGTGTTCTACAGTTCATGTTGAGGTCTCTGCCTGAGGAGAGGACCAACGATTACTGAAGTTTCTTAATCAGCTGTAATTTTGGCTCAATAGTCCTGCTTCTTTTTAATATTTGTTTATTATTTATTTGAAAGGAGAATGACAGAATCAAAGAGGTATCTCCCCTCTGCTGGTTTATTCCCTAAATGGCCACAGCAGTTAAGGCTGGGTCAGGCCAAAGCCATGAGACAGAAATTCCATCAGGATAAGCAGGAACCCAAGTACATGCTCATCTGCTGCCTTCCTAGGTACATTATCAGGAATCTGGTTGGGAGCCAAACAGCTGGGACAGGAAGTGGCACTCATTTGGGATGCATACATCCCAAGCAGCAGCTTAAATCCTTGTGCCATCTTGGCCACCCTTCCCTGTTTTTGTCCTGGTGCATCACTGAATACTGTGTATATGTCTATGTGATGGTGCCTCTGGTTGACTTTGCATAAACAAGTGTAGGACCTATCTGGATGAAATGCAACAATGTCACCCTAGACCACAGTTTCATTTTTTGATGATCCTAATTTCTTTCATGTGGCTTTGTGTGAACCTTTAAGATGTACTTAAAAGAGTGGTTGACACTTAAGTTTCCAACTATTGTTTTTTCCTTTCATTGTGTTTTTCCAAACCTGTGAAAAGAAAGGTAAAGAAATACTAAGGAAAGCACATGGCATTGAAACACTCCAACATGTACTGGAAGTACAAATTCTCAGATGGTTTCTTTTCCCATTTTGTTGACTTCTTTTGCATCTAAAAAATAATAAGGTGCTTTCATCAAAATCATGAATTAAATAATAATGAATAAATATGTGTTCACGTTCCACATTTCACTGTGACTGTTATGTAAAATATAAAGAAAAACAATTATAATCTCATTAGTGTAATTGACTTAGTTTATAATTGTTGCTCACCAGTAGCACTTTGACATGTATCATTATTTTTGAGACTGCTAATATGCTGTAAAGAATCTGGGTCAAAGAACTATTTGTCCGCAGGGGAAACAAGGTGGACACATAGGATAAGGACACATGTATACAAATGGAAAACCATTAGCCAGAATGAAGCAGAGAGGCTGCGACCTGGGAAAATAGGAGAGGACAGGTTCATGGCAGAGGGACACCTGCAGATATGTCGACATGGGGAATCAGTGTTATAGTGACCACATAACTCAGTGGTGGTCAGCGATCCGTGCTCCACCAGTGACCAGGAGGGAAAGGGAGTTCACCAGGAACTCAGGAGGGGAACCAAGGCATAGAATTGCTCAACCTGCCAATTTGCTTGATTCGACCATGAGCAGAAGCAGAGTGACAGAGTACAAGCCGCCAGGTCCAGGAACAGGGTGGATTTTATGGCACAGACTCTCCAGTGCCACACTGGGCACCATTTTGTGTGTGGAGTAAAAGGATGTGAGGCAGCTGAAGGAACGACAGTGAGCTGTGCAGGTGCTGATGCAGGAAAGAACTCGCTTCTCACTCAACACTTTGCAACAGTCTCACAGGGAAAATAGTACGAACTTGGCATCCTACAGGTTCTACCCAAAATAGGTCCAGGTGCTCCTCAGACCTAATGATTCTGAAAAGACAAGCATTACTGACAACTCAGTGATTTAAGATAGCTATTATCTTTATAATCCTGGGCACTGCTTAAATCGGGAGTGGGAGAAAAGTGGTGCAGCCAAAGGTGCCGCCACAATACAGGATTACAAAGGGTGTGGAGTGGTGACCCAGGAGCTAGGGCTATGGAGGCTGTGATGGAGGCCTAAAACTTCCTGGGAGGGAGTGACACAAGCAAGTAATTGCAAAGGAAGAACTGGGTACCGAATACAATCAGTAAAATCAGCCTCAGAACCAGTGGGCAATACAGCTTGGAAAATGGCCCTAAGGAGAGGAATCTGCTATTCAGAATAGCAGTGGCCAAGAGTGAAAGAAGAGACAGAAGCACAATGGAATATTAATGATGCTTCCCCTGCAAAGGAGCAAATGCTTTTGTCAACGTTGGGGTTAATTGACGAAGACATCAAGGAAATTGGGATAAAGAATTTAAAGAACTTGTTTTAAAGCTTCTTAACAACAATGAGAACCACATACAGGAATTCAGGGAATTTAAGGAATATGTTACACAGCAAATAGCAGCAATGAATCAAATGAAAGCTGATATATTACAAATTAAGAACACAATGGAGCAAATTAAAAATTCGGTGGAAAACCTTGATAATAGAATGAGAGAGGCAGAAGAAAGAATCTCAGAATTGAAAGACATTTCCTTCAACAATGAGGAAACAATCAAAACACTGGAAGTGGAACTAAGTCAAGCTAAGGAAAGTATTCAAGAATTAAAAGGACATTATTAAAAGGCTGAATTTGAGAGTCACGGGAGTTACAAAAGGCACAGAAAGAGAAGCTGGTTTTAAAAATGTAGTCAATGAAATAATAAAGGAAAACTTCCTTAATTTGGAGAAAGAATTGAGAAACAAAATGCAGGAATGGTGTATTATTAGATTGACTTGCAAGATTCTATAAACTGTGAAACAATCTGGATAATGAAGAAAATTTCAAAGTGCTCATTTTAGCTGATTTGTGTGAGCTACTGTACCACTACACATGGTAATCAAACTCTTTTCAGTTGAACACAAGGAAAAGATCCTTAAATACTCCCATGACAGAAATTAGTTAGCGTATAAAGGAACACTAGTCAGGTTCACTGCTGACCTCTCACAGGAAACTCTCCAGGCCAGAAGAGAATGGAGTGACATATTCCAGATTCTAAAAGCAAAAAAATTTCAGCCCAGAATAACACACAGAGCAAAGCTTTCCTTTGTCTTTGAAAATGAAATAAAAGGATTCCACAATAAAGAAAGCTCAAAGAATACACCTTTTTCCAGACCTGCTCTACCAATGATACTTAAGCATGGTCTATTGACAAAGGAAAGTAATAGCATCTACCAAAATCAAAGGCAAACATGGAGAACGTCCGAATAAAACAGCAAAAGAAGACTAAATAAAACAATGAAAAACCCATTGTTAAAATCACAGAACCAATTTACTACCTGTCGATATTAACCCTGAATGTTAATGGCATCATATCAAAGATCAATTAAGTGTCATAGAATAGTGGGCTGGATCCCAAACCAAAACCCATCTATCTCACCAACAAAGATATGTGAAAACTGAAAGCGAAGGATGCAGAAAGATATTCCAAGTTAATAGAAAGGAAAAATGAGCTGGTATAGCTATTCTTAGATAATATGGACTTTGGTGTGAAAAATATTAAAAGAGGTGAAGAAGGACACCACATAATGATCAGGCAATCTATTCAGCAAAAACAGATTGCCTTACTAGTTTCTTAGGATTTGTTTTAATTTCTAATTTTGCTAGATTTTTCTCTCTTGCTTTTCTTTGCTACTCTTGTTTGACTCATCTTCTTATAAAATGGTTCTTTCTTATTGCAATTTGTAGGTTTTAGTTTCAATTTCACTTATTTTTGCTGTGACTGTTTCATCATCACTTGCTTCCTGTTCATTTTTTCTTTTTAATAATTCCTTGAGATATGTTAATAGATAATTTACTTGATATATTTCTAGTTTTTTGTAAGCACCTGATGTTATAAATGTCGCTTTCAATTCTGTTTTTACTACATCTCATGGGTTTTGATATTTTTATTTTTATTTTCTTATTTTTTTAAAAAATGTGTTTTTCTTATTTTCTTCAGGAATGCTTTTTACTTTCCTTTTTATTTCTTCAGTGACATACTGGTAATTTAGTAGCATGTTATCTAGCTTCATGTTTTTGTTAACTTTCTGGGTTTTTTTTTTTACTGTTGTTGATTTCGTTTTGTGGATTTTCATTTAAAGGGATATATAGTAACACTTCCAAATAAAGACGGACTGCCAATGAAAGTGTTAACTATATCTTGACAATAGGATGCTGGACTCTGCCATTGTCTATACCTAAAGTGCACTTACATAACAAGATGATGGACTTATGACTGTCTATGAAGGCCGATATATTGTAGGGGAAATAAGTGGGAGTGGGGCAGTTTGAGACTGGGGGAGGGAAAAACCCCAAAAACTATGAAACTATATCATAATTAAATGGATAAATAAATAAATTAATTTAAAAAAGAAAAAGAACTATTTGTCCAAACTCAGTTTTTCATCCACATGTCCCATTTTCAGTCAATAAAGTCAGATAAATTGTACCACTAAGTTCCTGATTTATGCTCTTGTGCATGGAAATTAATGTTGTCTTGTACAGTAGCTGATACAAATCAGCTAAAATGAGCACTTAGGAACTTTCTTCATTATCCAGATTGTTTTACAGTTTACAGAATCTTAAAAGTCAATCTAATGTCTGAATGAAAATGATGATCATATGTATTATAATCACATAAAAAGTTGCTTCCAGTACACTGGCTATGTCCTGTCGATTTAGAAAGTTAGTTATTCAGATGGTTGCAAGTTAAACAAACCCTGGAATAACTTCAGCTGTGCTACAGTGAAATTCCAGTCTAGGGTCTAGTTATGTAAAACTAGATCTTTAGTGTTCTGTACTTATCTTTTGCCTCTGGCAATTTGTGGCCTTTTCCTGAGTGTTTGTGTTTTCCTAGTACTTTATTACATTTGTTTTAGTGCTGTGTTAACATTAAAGCACAGGTGAACTTCAAATTACAACTAATAAGTAAAACATATGCTAAGTCCTTAGCCTACAGTCCACTAATTATTTATGAGTGAATTACAAGTAGTTTGAAAATATATGTAAGAACTTGCTTCATAAACAGAAATCGTACTATTTTCAGGTTGATAACATCAGATATTACAACTGCCAATAAAATTTAAGGATGATCAACTTTATATCTACACCAAAAGCTTAAGATTACTTTATATGTTATTCCATGTTGTTTTTCCCCTCTAAGGTTTTCCTTTATTTTTTTTAAAAATTGTTTACTTATTTGAAAGACAGAACGGCTTTGGGGTCTCCCACCTACTGGTTCACTCGCCCAGTCCTTGCATCTGCCAGGGTTGGGCTTGGCCAAAGACAGGAGCCCAGAGCTCCATCTGATTCTCCCAGTGGCTGGCAGGTAATTGGCCCATCATGACACCTTCCCAAGCTCATTAGCAGGGAGCTGATTTGGGAGCGGAGTAGCTGGGGCTTGAACAGACACTCAAAGATAGACGATGGAGGTTTCTTAAGCAGTGGTCTAGCCTGCCATACCACAATCCAGTCCCTGAGAAGATACTTTTAATCTCAGCATATTGGAGAATAATAACAAAGAGGTATTACAGAGTAGAAAGCAGCAGTTATATATAGCTGTTAATCACCACTTGCTTGAGTTCTTGGGAAAAAACACATGAGTTATTTGATTGGTCTAGTGCAACAATATTTATAGTATATATCCTGTAAATAAATATACAAAGCTTAGCTTAAGGAGTCTACCAGTGATTATATTTTTCAAAACTCATATTCTGTGCTGAATTTCAAATTTTGAAAATATTTTAAGTCTGATAATGCTGACCTGTGTTGAGGTTATTCATGCAGTCTTGGGACAAGAATTCAATTATTTTCTGTGAGGCAGATCTAAAATTATATTACCTATCTCCAGAACGATTCGAGATCATGCTTTTTTTTTTTTTTTCTGTTACCTATTCAGGCCTGGGGTGTTTTGGTGCAGCCAAGATGATTTTCGAATTCCAGAAGGCCAGGAGTTCTCTGAATCTTTGCCCTTACCATCAGCATTGCACAACTGGGAAACATTAAGAGGGCCACAGCAATCATTCACCTCTGGCCAAGTGCTTGCATAACCATGATGCTTACGTTGGTCAAGATGAAGGGATGATGTGGAGATAACTTACACAGAATACTTGTTGTATTTCTTAGGCTGCTATGAACCCCAGAATTTTAATTTGATGGTGTTTCTCTAATTCCCCTCCTTATTTTGCAGTACACAGGTGGCTCCCAAATGGTGTTCAGCTTTAAATCTAAATGAGTTCTTACATAGGTTTGATTGAATTTCAGGACAAATATTTTGCATTGTCTTAGCTGGTTGGCATAGGTAACCTCAAACTGGCTGGCTCGGTTCATTTTTTACAATGACAGTCATAGGTAAATTGTCAGTTCTGTGTGTCATGCTGCACAAAGGCATGTACTCATGTGTATTTATTTAAATACGTATCTACTTCATAATACATAATATTATTGTATGTGCATTAGATAAAACCATTGAAGATCGATTTTTAGGAAGCTAGAAATAGTCAAATATCAACAATTTCATATGGTTCAACCATGTGTGAGGTATGTATACATATGATAGTATAGCCAGATGACTGGCATCTAATATTATTCCTTAAAGAATAATATCTAAATTATAAGTAGTTGCATTAGATCTTAGAACTGATATGAAAAATACTTCTTTTGATTAATGTGAAACTACTTTAATCTTTCTTTACTTGACAAGCTATTAATTAGTTCAAAATTTTAGTGTATTACATTTAAAAGTATTTGTAAAATGTGTTGCTTATTAGTATATTATTTTTACATAGCAATACAAAAGAATTCTCATTTCTGCTTAAGTTTCTCCAATATCCTCAGAAAATCTCCAATAAATGAAATAGAAAAGTTTCACTTTCCTGATAAGCAAACACAGACTCTCATTGATCAAATAATTAGCATGGGACAGAAGATTCATTCACTTAGCCATCAGCTAACTGGAATCTAGTATGGTCTAGGAACTAAAAAAAAAAATGCAGCTTCTATCTACATGGAGTTACATTCCAGTGAAAGAAGAGTGACGATACATAAAGAAGTAGATACGACTGTTAGCTTCAGATATACCTCAATCATGAAGACAGTGAGGCAAAGCAATGAGGCAGCCAAATTGTTGATTATAGTGATGGGGCTCACAGCAGCTAAGTTCAGCAGAATCGAAGATCTGAGAGCAGAGTAGTCCAGTCCTGTCCGAGGACTGAGTACGAACAAAGGCCTCAGAAAGCAATGAGTGTTGAAGCTGGAACAACAGAGAAACCCAAGGTGCTAGCAGCAGCTGAGAAGGCAGGATGGAAGAGGAAGCGCAAACCAAGGAAGGGAGGAGCCCAGGCTCACCACAATGAAGGTGGCCTTCCATAGTGTCAGGTTTTAATTCATTCTCTAAGGTAACTGGGAGGCCGCTGGAACCAGGTAGACAGGGAAGAGATGCCAGCTGATTCAGGCTTTCACACCCTCAGTCAGGCTCCTGTTTGGAGAATTGTGCAGTGTAGAGCATAGAAGTCAGTATTAGCAGCTGGTGGTTGCTATAGCCCAGAGGAGAGATGAGGATGGCTTGTAGAATGGTAGACAGTGTTCAGATGTGGGTATTTGACAGCAGACAAATGGGACTGCATGCTGGATTGGATGTTAAATAGAGACAGAAATATCCAGAGTTTGGATTCAGTGTCTATCATGTTAGCTAAATAAAATGCACTTGAGAATAATTAACACATTCTAGGTTTTTTTTTTTTAACATGTATTGGTGGTACCAATCCCTCAGTGGGAAGTTGACGAGAAATGAAATTAGAGGAGGGAGGATGCAAAACAAGAGTTGAGAACTGTGTTATGGACACATAAAGGTTGAAATGTCTAATAGTGAAACAGTTGAAATCCAGAGAGATGAGAACTGAACTTGGATTTATTGACATAGATGCTATTTAAAGCCTTGGAACAGGATGAGCTCACCTAGGAAGACAATGTAAAGAGGAAGAGGGTGGAGGACGAAGATTCCCACCAGCATTTTTGAGATTAGGTAAAGAGAAGCCAGGAAACAATTCAAACGCAAACACATCTGGTTTTCCCATCAACTGCCTATATCACTGGCACCTGGCCATGCTTCGAAAGACACGAAAACCTCCTTCTGCATTCCTAGTGGTGAGGGTTGAGGCCTCTGGCTTGGACCCTGATGACAGGAATTTTCCAGTTAGACTCGAGAGTGGCACAAAGAAACTGTGGTATTAATCTGCCGCTCCATGTTTACTCTGAGATGTTTTTCGTGCAGTCAAATGTGACCCCTGATGATAGCTCCATTGCTTCAAGCTGTGCCTTTATTATATATTTCCCTTCACATAGAAGTATGGGCATCTCTCAGCTACAAAGATGTTTTTATATGAAAGTCTAGAACTGGAAAAGAATGATTCCATATTCACTATAATATTGATGACAATCTGTCAGCCCACAAAGGCCCATGTAACCCACAGGAATATTAAATCAAAGCACAGACAATACATGGACCCTCCACAACAGAAATAATAGAGTTTATGGAAATATTTGCTTAGATTTCTTAGGCTACCGTGAACACTGGGCTTAGTGAAGTAAAAAGAGTTTCCTGGCAGAGGTAGAGCATGGTGACAAGGAACAGGGAATGACATCTGGCCAGTTACATGTGAAGTAGTCAATGCATATGCATGTAAATTGAGGAAAAGAATTCTACAGAAAAAGAGGAAACTGAAATCTAGTCTTCTGTATGTTCTGCCCTGAAGGGAGACTGTTCTGTGACTCAGTTTCCTTTCATTTATAATGGCTGTAAGAATCCCTTGCTTTGCTGCCCTAAGATAGGTATAAAATGATGTGTTGCTTCATAACTGGGCTAGGTTCTGAGAAATGTACTATGAGTTGATGTCCTTATATCAACATCTTATAGTTAACACGGACCTAGATGATACAGACAATTCCATTTCCTAGGTTACATGATATGTGTTTATATTATGCATCTTTATATACATATACATGTATTTGATACTATTGCTCCTGAGTGGTGAGAACAAAACTGAATGAGATTTCATGAGCAAAAGAATAGATGCTACAGTTAACAAGTGTGGTAAACACTAGATGTACAAGGCTGCTACTGGAGTAATGTGGCTTAGGGCTTTAGAATAAATATGTCTTATTATTAAGTAGGAATCTGCACTAAAGAATTGATGAAATCTTATAGATACTGAAGCCAGTAACATAACTGTGTTATTGTTATCAGATACCATGGCCTATTTGCAATTGTATGAATGTTATCTTTTAAAAAAATTTTATTTACTTGAAAATAAGAATTAGGGATTTGATGGGGAGAGAGATTAATCTTCTATTTGCTGGTTCAATTCCCAAATGGCTGCAATGACCCAGACAGAGCCAGGCTAAATCCAAAACCAGGAGTTTCCTTTAATTCTCTTACAAGGGTAGCAAGTGCTCAACAAATTGGGCCATCTTCTATCACCTTTCCCAGGCCATTATCAGGAAGCTAGATCAAAACTAAGGCAGCCAGGACACAAACTGGTGCCCATATGAGTTGCCAGCATTGCAGGCCTGTTTTACCCGTTATGCCAGTGTACCAGCCCAAGTATTGCTTGCTAATATGGCTGCCAGCTCATTAGGTTTTTTTTTTTTTAAGATTTTTAAATTTTATTATTTTTATTGGAAAGGCAGATATACAGAGAGGAAGATCTTCCGTCCGATGAGTCACTCCCCAAGTGAGCGCAACGGCTATGCCGAGCCAAAACCAGGAGCCTCTTCCGGGTCTCCCACGTGGGTGCAGGATCCCAAAGCTTTGGGCCATCCTCAACTGCTTTCCTGGGCCACAGGCAGGGAGCTGGATGGGAAGCGGGGCCGCCAGGATCAGAACCAGCGCCCATATGGGATCCCGGGTGTGCAAGGCGAGGACCTTAAACACTGCACCATCATGCTGGGCCCCATTAGGTTTCTTTACACCAGCCTCGCCATAGACATGTGGTGATGTGCTGCACTATGATGTCACTGTGGCTACAATGTCACTAGACATTTCCAGCTTCTTTGTAATCTTACAGTACCACCCTCAAGTGTACAGCCTGTCATTGACTGAAGAGGGGTGATATTGCACATGACTATTTAATATACACAGGTGTGTGCAGTATATATATGTATGTAGAGAGAGACATATAATATGAGCATTCCTGTGTAACACAGAGATGGTAGAAATATCTAAGTAACTAGTGACTATTTTTCATCATAACATCATTAATGTTGTCTTATATCTCATGGCAAGTTTTGTTTAAAATTAATGGTACTTAGGGAACTGTGAGTGGCAGAGTTTAGTAGCAATAAATTAAATTGCAAAAAAATAATTCAAGCAATTTCAGAAGTTTTATTCATAACATTGTGATTAGGTCACCCACTTTCTCATTAGCTCTTCTAATTTTTCCTAACAGCAGCTTGAGTGAGCTGTCCAAAGAGATATAATTCCAGCTTTCTTAAGAGCTTCAGGGCCTGCAGAGGAGAATTCAGATGCTTTTGCAAGTCATCTTCTTGTGTAAATATAATCAGTAGCATCTTCATAATATGCCTCCAGAAAGCAATGTGGAATTTCATTACAAATTGTTATTTACTATTTTAGCACTGCTCCATATGCCAAGCCAGGAAGAGTTCCTGCTTAAGATTTCATTGTTTCATCAATGACTTTCCCTACTGCTTAACCCATTCTTGTGCTGTATCATCTGTGTCACACTAACACCATTGTTGCTTTTTAAAGCATGTTTTCAGTTTCATGTAAGATAATACACAAGGATCCTGTGAGTCCTCCAAACCTAATACAATCTTACAAGGCAGATTTATTCTATGATTGAAGTGGATCTGCAGATAAGAACTACCAAGGACTGTGTAAACATGTTCATTGATGCCTACCGTAGTAGGCATGCTTGGGACTCACTTCTCTGCCCACTGAGATTTTTGATCCATTAATATACAATTTTTAAGGTTTATTTGTTTTTATTGGAAAGGCAGACTTACAGAGAGGAGATACAGAGAGAGAGAGAGAAAGATCTTCCATTCGCTTGTTCATTCCCCAAGTGGCCACAATGGCCAGAGTTGAGCCAATCCATGAGCCAAACGCCAGGAAACCCACCCTGGGTCTCCTATGCAGATGGGAGGTTTCAAGGCATTGGGCCACTGCTGTCCCAAGGCACAAGCAGAGAGCATGATGGGAAGTGGAGCAGCCGGGACATGAACTGAAACTCGTATGGGACCCCAGTGCTTACAAAGAGAGGATTTAGTTAGTGAGCCATCATGCCAGGTCCCATTAATATACTTTCTCTCTCATTTCTTTGCACAAAAATATTTCACTTAAATTCATTTTCAAAAACTTAGTAGTCAATAAATTGAAAGTAACTAGTAGCAAATGAGGATTTTTGTCAGTTCATACTTTATTTTATACATTGAAAGAGTTCTTTTTAGAACGAAAATTGGAGTTTTAGTGTCTAATGTGTTAGTGTTTTGATATGATTTCAATCAATTTCTTGAATTATGATAATAAATGCAGTTTACCAACATTAAAATATTCACTCAAATGTATGCCACCCCTCATTATAATCAAGGCTTATGATTCCTGTGCTTATATTGAACCTGGAAGGACTAGCAGAACAAAACTGATCTAATGAAACATCATTGGGTGGGAAATGTTTAATTTTTTTCTCTCTGTTTCAGACTTCTCAGTTCCTCAAGAAACACATCTGAATTTCCAAACCAGTCACAAACACAAAATGACATGATAGGCAAAAATATCAAAAGGGTAAAAATTTCTCACACCTTCAAATTTCCCCCTTTTCTGCACACTTTGCAGATTCCATGGTTACATCTAAAACTATTGTCAGATTTTTTTTTCACTGAAATAATTCAGCATCCTGTGAGTATTTTCAATATGGATTTTCTGGCTAAATTAGTTCCTAAGACTGGAATGATTTTTATATGGTTCTCTGATATAATTTTATATATTTCTGGTAATTTAGCTAATTCTGGACAAAAAGACAAGAGCTTTAACAAATAATAGAATTTAAAGGATATATGACCTATACATATAATTTGCTTGGAAAGCATTATTTTTACCATGTCATTGCAAAAGCAATGTAAAAGAGGTGTAAGTAATTAGACAAATACAACAGTGTAAATGTTAAGTCATTTTCAACATTTTGACAATATAAACTTGTGCTTGGTTTTTAGTAATGAAGTTTATACATATAATTATAGATATTTCAAACGTTTAAAACTGTAGAAAATAATATGATTAGTATCTGTGCACCCACAACCTACATAGCTATTCATTCATTCATTGAATCATTCAATGAATATAAATTGTTAACTACTAAGGGAGATATTTCCTAGGCACTGGCGGACTCCACAGTAAGGAACATAAGCAACAAGACAGATAAATATAATAAGTATAATAAACCCAATGCTTATGCAAAAGATCATAGTGATAACTGCTGTAGAAAAAAAACCAGAGCAGGAAGACATTAGGGAATGTTGAGGTACTGGGTAAAATTCTTACTATGATACTTGTGGGCTCCAGTGAACAGACCACTTCTGGGAGAAGACACGCAGGAGTTGAGAGCAGGGACTCTGTAGATGTCAGGGGGAAAAAAATGTAGGTGAAGGGCAGAGAAATTACCAGTGCTCAGAGGTGCAAATGTGCCTGGTATTTTGAACCTGTTACCTCTTGCTTTTGCTTCAGTTTTACTCTATTTTAGTTTATACTTTCAAAATGTTAAATATCCCTTCGAGTGTCTTTTTAGCTGAATATCACAATCTTTGCACAAAGGCAGTATTCACTGTCATTCTTTTCTAAATATTTTGTAATTTCTATCATTTGCTTCTGTTCCATGTTTATTTCAAAGTGTTATTTTAAACTTCTAAATGTCAAAGGTGGCAGAGAGACTGATGTGTATTTCAAAATGGAATACATTGTTTTTAGAGATTGCTGCTTATGGAAAAGAATTCTCTGTATCTTTGAGAATTCCTTTGCACTTGTTGAATCGCTAATTTTTGTTTTAAGAATCTATGAGAAAGGAAACTATTTTTCATAATTTTTGTGATGTATGCTTAAATATAGGCATCAGATAGAGTTCAAATGTCAAAATTGTCTATTTTCTTACTAGTTTTTCAACTGGTTTAGGAACTATAATAAGGAGGTTAAAGTATCCTGCTATGAATTACGGATTTGTGAAATATTCCTGTAATTCCCTCAGTTTTTGCTTTATATACTTTTAGGGCTGCGTACTAGGTGAATAATTATCTTCTGAATATTTGTTACTTTCATCTCTGCTATCGAGTTTATTTAATCTAAAACCATTAATAATATTTTGATGATTTTCTAATTAAAGTCTTCTATTCTCTTTTGGTTCCTATATTTCTGCCTTTCAAAAAAATCTCAATTTTTTTTTCAAAATTTCTATGTGTCTTTTTCTCTGTCTCACTTATTTTGAAAAGCTTATTTGGGAAGCAGAGAAATGGGAGAGAGAAAGAGAGAGAGAGAGAGAGAAACTTTTCTAGCTGCTGGTTTACTCCCCAAAATGAATGCAACAGCTAAGGTTGAGCCAAAACAAAGTTCAGAGGTTGGAACTCAATCCAGTCTCCTACGCGCTTGGCAGTGACCCAGTTATTTGAGCCATCACTTGCTATACATTAACAGGAAGGTGAAATCAGGAATGCAGTTATTACTCAAGCCCAAGCACTCCAGTGCAGTATGTGGGTGACCTCATTGGTGTCAAACAAAACATAATTCAGTTTTGTTTTTTAGTACATTCGGGCACTGCCTTTTAGTTGTTATATTAAATGTAAATATATTTAGAGGTCTTTATTCAGTTCTAGCTTTAACTTTTTCTGCTTTCTGTTAGGTTGAATTTTTAAATGCCTTTTCTGCCTACTCATTTGAGATTAGATGCTTCATTTTTTATGGTTTGGGTGGGTATTTTTTAAAGATTTATTTGTTTTTATTGGAAAGGTAGATTTACAGAGAGAAGGAGAGACAGAAAGGAAGATCTTTCATCTACTGCTTTACTCCCCAAGTGGTCACAAGACCAGAACTGAACTGATTCAAACCCAGGGTCTGGATCCTCTTCCTGGTCTTCCATGCGAGTGCAGGGTCCCACGGCCTTGGGTTGTTCTCAACTGCTTTCCCAGGCCACAGGCAGGGAGCTGGAATGAGAAGTGGGGCAGTGGGGACATGAACTGGTGCCCATATGGGATCCCAGCACACACAAGGTAATTACCGTAGTCCCTGCGTCAGCCTCTTGGTGGATATTCTTACATTGTTAAAATTTCATACTAGCTAGAACTTAACATATCCCAGAATGATATATAGAATTTGTTAGTGGTTTGTTTCCCTATTTATTTCTTTGAAAGCCAGAGCTGCAGTGACACAGGAAAAATATGAAGAAAGAGAATCGCCTTCTGCTCATTCACTCCCAAATGACCACAACAGCCAGTGGTAGAAGTTTGTTCCGGATATTCCAAGTAAATTTGGTGGTTCATGTACTTGAGCCACCCTCCACTTTCCCAGATGCATTAGTAAGGAGATGGATTGAATAGCCAGGAATCAAATTGGCACCCATATAGGATGCCAGCATCACAGGCAGCAATGCAACCCACTGTGTTTAGCACCAGCCCCAAGAACTTACATTAATCATTTTTTAGCGAGATTCTGCCAGCCCAACAATTATGTTATTGCTTATATTTGAGCTCTATTTTGTTTGAATTCCTTAAATTTTTAATGTAAATGATCATCTAATTTTAACCATGTTTTTTCCAATATCGCTCACCACCGCTTTATATATTTTTGGATTCACATTCTTTCTTTGAGGGTCTGTACGTGCTACATCCTTCTAAGGTTTAGACTGAAAAAAAATCCTTATTTAACCTCCATTCTTGGACAACAGTTTAATAGGATTCAGAATTCTCTAAATTTCAGTCATTTTCCCTCTGTACTTTGAGAATAATGTTCACTTATTTCATGTTCCTGGTTACTGGTAAAAATTTTTCTGAAAGGCTGTTTGGGGTGACTGTGCAGTGATCTATCATTTCTGGTCTTCTCTGGGTTGGTTCAGGTCTTTGCAAACACCATGCCAAGATGAAGCTAGGCATGCAGGAGATTTCTGGGGGTGGGGGGAGTGCATGGAAAAGCTCTGAGGGAAAGTGGGTAGAGAAAAGGTGGGAGCTGACAGGCAGAGCATTGCTGACACTGAACGAGGAGGCATAGGGAAGGAGCATGGGTGGGAAAAGGCTGAACCTGCAGTGCGGCTCTGAGAGCACATGCAGCCTCACAGGGAGTTCCCCAAGTAATCCTTCCTGTTGGCACGGTTGGACACTGGATGACAAGGCCCACACTCTGGTGCCTATGTTGCCTAGAATTGAGTGAGGGAATCTGGGCTGAGCATGGCCTCCCTGTATTTAGCCCAGTGGATCCAAGGCTGGTGGCTGTTGCCCTTCACATCTTGCAGCAGTTTGTCAAGAGCTGAGGACCACCACATTCTCCCGTTCTTGCTCTGCAAGTCCACTACCATATCTGGACTTCCATTTATTCTGCTTTATATGTCTCCTATCCTGCGTTGCCTATGTTTCATTGACTTTGGTGGACTTTTAGCCATACTTTCTTAGAAAATTGCCTTCTCTTAACTTTCTTGAACTCCACCAAACATTGCATTCAAGTGTTTCATTCCTTCATCCATTTTTAGCCACTTTTTCATGTGTACTTTTTCTTTGTTTCACATACATCATTGTGACTTTTCCCTTAAATTCTTCTCCAGTTGTTTTATGTCTAAAATACCCTTAATCTGTATTTGAGTTTTCATCTTCAATTACCACATGTCTCAGTTCTGAATGATGTGCGTTTTCTTCACAGCAAAATGATTGCTATTTCAGTGTCCTGTTCTTTGCCTATAGTTTGGATCCTTTTGTGTATTTTTAATGATTTGTATGCTGTCTGTTTTGTTTAGTTTCTTCATTTTCATGAACTAGGTGGAAAGAGAGAAACAGGCAGGCAGAGATCTTCCAATGGCTGACCTACTTCCTAAGAAACTACAACGGCACAGCAACCGATGACTCAAAACTCAATCCTGATCTCCCTTGTAGGTGACAAGGCCTGGAATGTTCGAGTTGTCACCTGCTGCCTCCCAAAGAGAGAGCCAGCTGTATGCTATAACTGGAAGAAGCACCAGGATTGATCAGGTGGCTTAACCACTCTGCCAAATACCTCCCCCACATTCATGTTTCACACTGTAGATTTCAGAACCATTCAGACACAAGGCCAAGATCTTGGCTTACAGTTTCTCATTGAGTTTTGTTGTTGTTGTTGTGCTGAATTGCTTACATTTTCCTCTCTGCAGTAACTAACAGAAACAGAAATTTGTTTTTCAATCTCTAGCAAGATGCAAAACATCTTCTATTTCCCCTTTCCCCAATGTCTATCCCAGATCATGTTTCTTGAGGAAAGCTCTTAATTCTAATCCTCTCTTTGGCATCTGCATGGATGTGAAATCCCCAATCTTAATCTTCAAAGTCTGATGTTGGGCTTCCAGAAGCAGATTCTGAGACAAGCACTGCATGTGTGTAGACATTTGGGGAGGTGCAGAGAACTCCAGAAAAAAAACTCAGGGGAAATATGGGGCGAGGAGACCCATAGAGTGTGTGTTTTTCAGCCAGAATACCTCAGCAGAACATGAAAGAAGAAACCCAGGAAACATGCAAAACACATGCTTCAGAATTAACTTGTCTGAAGTGTGTGTGCCTTCCCACCACATGCAGGGAAGAGTCACTGTTGGAGGGTTATGAGGGCAGAGGGATTTTATTCTGGAACATTTCCAACACACTGTGTAGCGAGCAGGCTTCCATAGGTAGGGGAAAGAAAGACCTAAATTACAGAGAAGAGATTCTGGCAGTTGGAAGTCAGTGGGAATGTTCTAAAAGGTCAAGAGAGATGAACACAAAGATTTGTGCCTGGATTAGTTCCCACAGTACTAAAACCAAAATTTCAAGATATTTCCACGTGCACTTAAATGTTATAAAATAAAATCATGTTAAATATGCCATCATAAGTTGGTTTTATTCAAAATAATTCTCCCCGTTTTTCCTTAACTAAATATGTAAGTCTACTTTATTCTTTTTAATTTATTCCTCTCAACTCACCTAGGTGTTTATTTATAGAATGTTGCTAGCATAAAGAGTACAAAAACAAAACAGTACAAAAATAATTATTCCACCTCTACTTCTGCATACTATACTATATATACTGTGTACCATATTCATATCTGTGGCATGAATTCTTAGTACTATAGTTCATTGGTCAAGGCTTTTTACTTTAACCTTTGTAAAAGGTTAAAGCTTTTAAAATATTTAATTTTTAAAAGGTGTTTTGGAATCCTTCTCAATTGTTTTATTACATCATTTTCATGCAGAGGTCATGAGAGAGTATTTTTCCTCTGTGTTGTCCCTAAAAATTCATATGATCAATCATTTTATCTTACACGATCTGATAGTGAAAAATGCCAGAATATTTAATTTGTTTTACTTCAATTTTTTTTTTCTGGTTTTGGTCATTGGTTTTCAGTTCTGTGAGTTTTGTTACTATTTTCATTGGTCTGCTCAGTTTTTATTTGATTAACATGGTTTTATACTATGAATACTAACCCTTTGCCATATATCTTGGGTATATTTTTCAAGTTTATATTTCATCTTTTGAATTTATTTATTGTGTTTTATTACCCATGTAAAATTTTATGTAACCGAATTTGTCTATTTTTGACTTTGCGGTTCCTCATTTTCATATCATGCATTTAAAAAGCCTAATGTAATTATTAAGTATGAGACATTTTAAGCGGTGATTGAATGCTTTCTATGAACTGGATATACCAAGACTGGAGAGGAAAGGGCCAGAGATGAATAAGAAGTCTTCTATTGCTTCAAAAAGTATCATGTTAAACATAAAATATTTTGTTCCGCAAAAGGAATGCAGTAAATAGACCTTTCCCTCTCTACAAATAAGCAAGGGAACAGATAACAACTCTCCAAACTTGTGTATCTCTTTTTAAAAGAAACACTGAAGCTAGTCAAAACATCAACAACTATGGTAAATAATAATATTTAGAACTGAGGAACAAGAAAGCTCAAGGTCTGTTTACAGTCTGTCCGACAGTGCCACTTCTTCGCAAGCTGAGGCAAATTCTGCAGGACTTGCAGTGAGAAAGACTTTAAAATCTACTTTTAAACTGCTTAACCCATAAAACTCTCAGTAGCATGTTTAAGACATCAACAATAATGACCAGATTTTGTTAGCTGGGGAAGCAGGAGGAATACTATTTAATGCATAATCCATTAGAAAATATGCTGGGCAAGCAAGGTCAAATACATCTAAATGAACCAAAAAGTAATTTGAAGAATAAGTAGCATAGAGCAAAGTGTGTATTCAGCCAATGTGTGGGTACACACACACACACACACACACACACACACACATAGATATATAGATATATATGAGGGAATTCAAAAGTTTATGGAAAATGGAATTAGAAGATGTTTATTGAAGCCTGTATTGTGGCACAGCTAGTTAGGCAACTGCCTACAATGTTGGAATCTCATATTGGGACTGGTTCATGGCCCAGCTGCTCCGCTTCTGATCCAGCTCCCTGCTAATGCACCTGAGACAGCAGTGAACGATGACCTGAGTACCTGAGCCCCTGCACCCACAGGGAGACCTGGATGAAACTCCCAGTACCTTGCTTTGGCATGGGCCAGATTCAGCCATTGTGACCATTTGGAGACTAAACCAGTGGGTCAAAAATCTCACTCAATATTTTTCTCTCTCTTTATCTTTCTCTCTCTCTCTCCCTCTCTCTCTTTGCCTCTATATATCTTCCCTCTGTATAAATCCACTTTTCAAATATAATACATAAATTTTAAAAATAAAATAGGGGCTCCTTTTGGAGCAACAGTGCTTTCTAAATCCATGCAGGATTTATTATATGTGTATTTCATTTGGTTTATTATATGGTTTATTATATGTATATCTATATATGTATACACACATACTTTCATGAACTTTAAGATTCCTTACACATACTGTCAGCTTCAGAAAAGAAACTCAGTGAACCTGTATCAGAAAGTGTTGAGAGTAGCTCAGTGCAGATTCATTGAGTTGCATTCTTCTGAGGTCAACATATACTGACATAAAGAACTCTTAGACTTTGAAGAAGATAAAAATATTTATTAAACAAGGTAATTATTTGTCCCCCCCCCAAAAAAAAAAACTTAAATAAGGAAAAGCCACATCATGATATTTTTTTATCAGCACAGTGGAGAACAGTGAGAAATCCATGAAAGTTAATGTTCTAGATGTGTTTTTTCTTACGCTTAGTAAAGCTTAACCTCACAAACCACACACTGACATGGCTGCATTCACTCCTCCTACACATGCTCAGCCTGACCCCCTTCTGTCTAAACAGAACAGGATTCAGACAGAAGAACAAAGGAAGAAAACAGTGGACTATAGATACTTGACCGAGCCAAATTCTCCTCGGAAAAGTCTCTGCTTTGAGCTATGATCTTTGGTAATGAGTACATTGCTGTAAAATTTAAGGTCTCATGAGTTTGTTAATCCAACAAACTCTTCTTAACAAATATCTCTTATGAGCTGGCACCAAACTAAGTGTATTCAGAAAGTTCATTGCAATTTCATATGAAGAAAACCTATTGCATGGATTTCAATTTTTGTAACTTAAATTAACTTTTCCTTTGTATCATTTGTATAAGAGCTTCTTCAAGTCCCCTTGTATGTATAGGTGAATAGAGTCCAAAAGTACCTTTTAACCAGGTATGGTTCAGAGTCATAGGCCAGAGAGTAACAAGATGGAATGGAAGATTGGATGTGTAGAACAAAAGGAAACATGAAGATATAGCCTGATTACTGGGTTGGGGCTTCAGATTGTAAAACTCCAAGTTAGAAAAACTGAGTAAAGCAGGACTGAGAGCCATGCTGGAGGACACCGCCTTGTGTGTGAAAAAGCCCCTTTGTCTGTATTCCTCTGTCTGCGGACTTTTAGAAAAGAGAATTGGGAACTGATCTTGCATTCAGCCCTGTTGTTGACAAGGGCAGAGGAAGTTCAAAGCCCACAATTCTGAGTGAAAAGAAAGCCTGAAGCAAAAGGGATCTCAAAGTGCTTGACTGAATGATTTCTATCTGAGGCTGGTGTAGTGAAGAGCTGAAGATCCAGAGTGAAGCCAGGAGGGAAAAGTCCATGATGGATACCCAGAATTACAGCTTTTCTAACAGTTCTAAGCCCCAAGAAGCCGAAGAGATAATCTGTCTGTTCTGGGCAAAAGTTTTCTCCCTGTGCATCCTGGAGCAGGTTTGGCGTTGGCCACTCTTCTTCAGTGACCATGGGTCAGAGCCTGGGAAACAATGAGACCTCATGGGGCAGTATGCATCATTGACTTTTTGTTTTTTTAATAATCTTACTCAGTTGATTAAGATACAAAGGGTCAAGGGCAAAGTGGGTAATACCATTGTTTCCACACTAATATCATAATTTTTCCCCCTGTATCTGGGGTCAGGGTAGAAACAAAGGGAGAAGCCCCCCTCCCCCAGTCTCCCTCCCATCCCAGGTCCCTGATGTGAGGCATGCTCCGAAGATCCTGCTCAAGCAGTTTACATCATTGACTTTTATTGCAGCCAAATTTTGGAACATGCCCTGTGCCACTATCCAGGCTACACTGGGGCATATCTTTGGGACAGTCTGTGTTGGGAACACAATGTTGTATAAAAGAAATACTGCATGGCTCTGCTGGAGTCTGCAGGCCAATGTCTAGGTCCTTTGGTCTATTTTTCATAAGAAATATCTCCTTCAATAACCTGATCATCTAGAGTATCTACAGGCCTAAGGCTTATGAGATAGAGATTAACAAAGCCAAACCAAATTTACTGTTCATAAGACAACCTGCACAGACACCAAATGAAATCCATTTGCAAGTTGCTATCATCTCTGGGATTTTTTTTCTCTCTCTCTGCATTGTATGAGATTTTGTTTTAGAGAAACTCAAATATCCTAAAAATTACATTATATAGCATAAATTCTATGATTCTACTTTTTTAAAAGATTTGTTTTATTTTTATTTGAAAGGCAGAATTAGAGATGAGAATTAGAGAAAGCAAAAGAGAGATTATCTGTCTGCTAGTTAACTCATCAGATGGCCACAAAAGACAGAACTGAGCTCATCTGAAGCCAGGAGATAGGAGTTTCTTCTTCCCCAATTGGGTTCAGGGGACCAAGAACTTGGACCATCCTCTGCTGCTTACCCAATCCCTAAACATGGACTTGTGTTGGAAGTGGAGCAGCCAGGACTCAAACTAAAGTCCATTTGGGGTCCTGTCACCATGGGTGGAAGCTATTACAGTGCAATGCCTACCCCAATGATTCTATTTCTTACACAATGCTTTCAAAACTTAAAGTTAAAGAAAATAGGTTTGAGAGAGACTTATCTACCTTACCTCTCCTTTCCCTCCACAGGCTATAAATGTGTAGAGCATGTTTAGGATAAGTACGCTGATTACTTTCTAGAGTTTTTTTGCTATATTTTTCATAATATGCTTTTTGACCATTCTGCAAGTCAGATTAAAACTTGCAAGAATCGATTAGTGTGGGATTGAAGTAAGACTAGCTGGAGCAGCTGGCCTGATTTACCTGGAGGAATCACTTAAAGTGTTCGAAGGGTAAAATCTTTATCTAATTCTGTTATTGGATATCAGCTGTGCACTAAGTTCTTGGTTTTTTTTAGCAAGTATTTTGACTACCTGGGAACCAAGATTTTGAATAATTACATTATGTTTCCTTGAATTCCTCAAAACACTAACTAAAATGTTCTGCGTGCTTTGTATTTAAAAATGTATCCAACTGAGTAAAAACTACTTGCACTTTTTTTTTTTTTTTAGCTCTCTGCTTTTCCTTTATCTTGTTCCTTCTCTTTTGGATTTGGACTCCCCTCAGTATCAAATCATATTCCACAATGTTCGAACATGCTCAATTTATTCCTCTCCATTCACCACTTCCTCTGTTACCTTCTCTTAAGTATTCCGTCAGTTCAACCTGACTCAAAAAGTGGGTACACTTCAGACTCAACAAATGGATTGTAGGACTTCTTTCTTTGACATTTTTATGTAGATCAGTTTCACATTCCAGACTAAATCATGGTGATGATAATGATAAATTGTTCAATTCTTGTGGCATGTCGACAAGATTTTTGGAGCAATTTTTGCACTGTGGTGTGCCATTCTGCTTTGAAAGGCGAGCTCTTTTACTGCATTGGAATTAGGATGACCGTATCTACATTTGTTCTGCAGTGAGAATAACAAATGATCATCTTGCCCTATTTTAACATTTTCAGTGACCAACAGAAACCTCAGTCTGTTGTTAGATGGTCAAGATTAGCTTGATTTTTCCACTCATTGCAAAGTTTTTCATTTTATAGAGCTAAGATCCTTCTCAATTTTTCACCATTGGTACAGTACAGCAAATCTATTCTCCCTTTCACAAGGTGGACATTAGAACATCAAAATATAAATTTCTCCTTCTTCAAAGGATAGGATGCTCTTCTGATAAGATGATATCTATGCTTCCAGTGTTCCTATCTTCCTTTTAATGATACACTCTAATTTGTCTGGCTTTTGTTTTAAGCTACGTCATTCCTCAGGCAGAAGGAATTACTTATATGCAACGTATGACTACTATTAGAATATGAGTGCTTATCCTATGCATGAGGAATCCACCCATCAGGACTGAAGATCCATCAAACACATGGCCCAATGTCATGGGTAGCCATCAACTAGAGACTTCTACATCAACTGGACATACATTAGATTTCCTATCAGCTCTGCTAAGTGTGGTGACAATTAACCCTTATGAGGAGGCCTTGAAATTTGTCCAGATCACAGTTACTCATATTTTCTGCTGCTCAAATAGTAATAACAATAATTGTTATCATTCAACAAAACTAAATAAGCAGGTCTTTGGAAATTTAATACTTATTAATTAAGCTCTACTCGTCCTCCTATGCTATGAATTTCCAGGAAAAAAAAATTTGTCTAATTTTGTCTTCAAAATCTGTTGCGCCTTTTGCTTGAAATATGATTCTATAAATAGATGATGTGTTAGTCAAGAGGACAATTACAGTGAAGGAGCCTTGTCAGTAAGGTCAGCAAGAAATCTGCTTTGTCCAAGGAATTTTCATTAGGTGCTCACCTGTGCCATGTGCCAAGCTGGGCTGTGGCCTCGGTCCTTGGCTCAGACTTTTCCTGATATTTCCTTGTGAAACGGAATAAATGGAAAGAATTCACACAGTCCCAGGTCACCACATGTCCCACACTAAGGCATGGGGCATTCATCTCAGAGCTTCCTTCACTTTGATGTGCCTGGATCGTGAGTAAAGGAAACTGGTTTCTCCCTGTCCTCATTGAGTTGAATGAGTATAAGTAAATCTGCCTGATCGATTCCTCAATCATCAGTCACCAGTTTTGGCTTTGTTTTAAATCCACAAGAAGAGTTCATTTAATACAAAGAATCTTACTTTATCTTATAAATATTTTATATACAATAACCTCTGAATCTTAGCATGTAGCAAATAAATCCTCTTAGCAGCTCTAGGTTCATGAATTTTCATAGTCTGGTTGCCAAACTGTCCAAGAAGAATAAGTAATTATCCTTACATATTGTATTGGCCCATATTGGCTTCATTGTTGTTGAATAATCAGGATTATTTACATATTCCAAGTTCACTAAATTGACTCTTGCTGGTAGCTACTTGATATGTATTGACTTCGCATATTTTCCCCATTCTGTATCACAGAAATCTTCCCAGTTTCTCTGAGCCCTCAGCTCATTCATTGGATCCTCCTGTATGTTTTACAATCATGCCCTTTAAAAATCTGTATCCTGGTCTCAATATTTCAACATCCTATACAACAAATCCAGGAAGACTTAGGAGTTGTATTCACTGCTGACTGTAGCATTTAAGACTGTTAACAGTGGAGATCCCCATCTTATGTATCTTTCTTACTGTCTTCCATTACCGTCTTCATGATTCCTGAATCCTAATCTTTATTTTGTTCCCTTTTATCTGATCTCTATGCCTTAAGGATCAAATTGGTTAAATGATAGAAATTTTGAATTAAAAAACTATAGCAGCCAGTTAACTGAAGTAGCATTCTACAGAAGCACACATGATACCAGTACATTCAGTGTTTCCCTACTAAGATCTCGCAGCTGCAGTGGCAGAGACCACATCGACATGTAACTACCATGATCTTTATTTTTTTTTTATTTGCTTAAACAGAGTGAATAAATTTGACCTATATAAAAATACAGATCTAGGAGCTCAGTCATGCTTTCCATCTCTCCTTCCCTCCTGCCTGCATCCTCAACCACCCATCCACCTCCTTCCTTGTGTTTTTTTTTTTCCTAGCTTTTACAATAGCATACTTTAATTTCACTTCACAATGACAGGTTTACCACTCCATTAGGTAAAGATATCAACACAAGGCAAGCACAAAATAATAACAACAAAGGACAAAGGCAAACAAAGAAAAATTTGAAAACTTACTGTTCCCCGGGAGTATAATCAAAGGTTGTACACAATGATCATTCCCAGAATGTCACTCTTGTACATAGAGATTACATTTTTGTACTCTATGTATTAGTTATCACATGTTAGGAAAATCTATGGTATTTATCTTTTGGAGACTGGCTTATTTTGCTAAGCATAATGGTTTCCAATTGCATCCATTTAGTTATGAAAGATAAATTTTCATTTTTTATGGTTGAGTAGTATTCTATAATGTGTATATCACACATTTTCTTTATAGTATTTGGGTTGATTCCACTTCTTAGCTATTGTGAACTGAGGTGCTGTGAACATGGGGAAATAGATAACTCTCTTGTAGGCTGATTTTATTTTATTTGAATACATTGCAAGGAGTGGGATAGCTGGGTCATATGGAAGATTTATTTTCAGATATTTGAGAAATCTCTAAGCTATCTTCCATAATGGTTGCACTAGTTTATGTTCCCCCAAATAGTACTGTTTCCCTCACACCCCAGCCAGCATTTATTTTTTGATTTTTGGATTATAGTCATTCTTACTAGGGTTAGTGAAAACTCACTGTGGTTTTATTTGCACTTCGCTAATGGCTAGTGAACCCAATCTGTTTATTTATGTGTCTGTTGGCCATTTGAATTTCATCCTTTTAAAAGTGCCTGTTCATGTCCTTTGCCTATTTCTTAACTGGACTGTTTAATTTGGTGTTCTGAGATCCTTGAGCGTTTTATAGATTCTAGATATTATGCTTCTATCCATTGTCTAATTTACAAATATTTTTTCTTATCTATTAGCAGCTTCTTCAATTTTTTGATAGTTTCCTTTGCAGTGCAGAAGCTTTCTTGATGAGATCTCATTTGTTTATTTTTTGTTTTGATTGTCTGTACTTCTGGAGTTTTTTTCAAGAAGTCTTTACCCTCACCATGTCCTGCAGACTGTCCCCGATATTTTCCTCTAGTAATTTGACAGTATAAGATTGTAGATCTAGACCCATGCTTGTATAGAAATCTGGTTCAGGACCTTACAAATTCCCAGATTCACTCTCCTCACTAGCATTTCTCTACTCTATCACCATATGGTTTTTATGTTTAATTTTATAACCAGAGCTTTATGATAGGTCCCAATTTTTAATTAGCCCCAAATAGAGCCTTTCATCACCATCCTTTGAGAATTTGCAAGCAGCTCAATCCACAGTCATATCTTCATGCCACAGTGGAATCTCCATGAGTCACTGGTGACACATTTTCAAATCTTACTAGTATTGGCAGTCCATTTTGCACACAAATATTTGAAATATCACTTTTCCTACTTCAACCTGCCAGAAAGCCTGTTCTTACCTTTATTTATAAACAGTTCTCTTTGAATATTTGCAAATGTTCAGAAAGCACAGCCCAATGGGCAGCAACAGCAATGATAAATAGAAAATAAAAGCATCCTGCTAGTAGGTGTAATTAATGCATTCCAAGGAATTGGGCTCACTTAGAGAAGAGAACCAGTTAGCTTCTAGAAAGACTGGTTGGCAAGAGAACAAGACAGAATTTTAATAATAATGTGTGTTGACTAAGTGAAAGAACCTGTAGTATTCCCATAATTTTACCAAGTAATGGCTGGAATAAAACTTGTGGAATAGAAAATCAAAGTTGAGTCTAATCAGTAGCTATCCCTGTAACATCATTTTCTGGTGGATCTCAATGAACTGCTGTGTGGCCAGATTTTGATAACTTTAGTCTACAATGGAGAGTCCTTTTGTTAAGATTTTCGTCTATATTGGACAAGCCATACAATTTGATTCTGTTTAGTTGGTTGTTACTTTCCTGCCTACGCTAACATCAAATCCTGCCATATTTTGTGAAATATTCAAGCACTTTTGCTCCCATCAGGCCTGCCAACAGCTATAGTCAGATGGTGACTGACAAAAAAAAAAAAAAACAAGTGAAAAATAAACAGATAATGGTGAGGTTTTTCAAGGACATTGTGAGGCATTGTTATGTTGTGGTTATAATGAAATTTTTACTGAATGTAAGAGTTAAAATCAATAACATTGTCACATGCAGTTCTGCAAGAATCTGAGGATCTCTACAGGATAGTATAAAAAGTTGAAGCCACATCTTTCTTTCTTTCCATCCTTTTGCTTTTCTTTTCCTTAAAAAAGGATGCCTAGGTATCTATGCTATTCTAGGATCCATCCTAGGAGATAAATGTAATAGTAGGGCTTATCTCTGAGACTTCGTAGTATCTCTGCAGATTAACTGTACAACCTGAAACCTCACAAGGAAAAGTAAGAGAACCTGAAAGGAGCTGCTTAGACCAGAACACAGAATCTACCACTTACATTAGTCAATGCAGGTTAACACAATACTGATGAAGTGTTGTTATCTGGTAAATGTTACATACTATATTCTGCTTTCATAATTGTTAAGCAAAGGCTTTCATGTAGTCATTAGCATCTACAGAGAATATTTTAAGTGGAGTTTTATTTGACTGAAAAGGGTTAAATGATGATGTCAATCTATGTCCTCTCAAATATCCACATTTGGAGAGGATTTAGGCAGTTACCTTGGGACTGTCAAATCTAATTCTGGAAACTGAAAACAAAGACCAAACCAAAACAATAACAAAAAACCTCACATGCGACACTCTGAATGTTTCTAGCACCAGATCCCATTTTTCATCCTGATGTTGAGATTCATCCTTAAACCCATCAGGAATTATATTTTGAGAGTTTACCTTTCACCATATCCCAGCTCTCTCTTCTACTGCACTTACTGATTCCTGCATATGTCTTTGTGTTTACTTGCATCATTTCTCCTGATGGAATGTCATCACTTGATTCTCCCTTGTATTAATGCCACTGATATTTTCTGGATTGTTACATATATCTTAGCTATGGCATTAAGCAATTTTAGATGGACGAGCCATGTGCAACTGTGATGCAAACCTATGGTTCCAGTGAGCCTCCTGCAAAGAAAAAAGCAGTTAAGGTTCAGAGACACTCAATGTGACCTACTTAGAGTCACACCATTAGGCAATAGTAACAGACCAAGAGTTGAACCCAGATCTGTCTCAATGCAAATCTAAGCATCTAATCTTTATTTCTGCTGCCTCCCAGGCTTACTATCATAACTATGGATGGTTATCCTGCAGCATCAAATACATTGACTTCTCTGAGCTGCAATAAATTTACACACATACAACCTTAGTAGGTGATCTTGTTATATTATTTATGGTTATCAAAGAAATCACTGTTGGGCCCAGCACAGTAACCTAGCAGCTAAAGTCCTTGCCTTGCATGCTTCAGGATCCCATATGAGCGCTGGTTCTAATCCTGCCTACCCCGCTTTCCATCCAGCTCCCTGCTTGTGGCCTGGGGAAGCAGTCAAGGATGGCCCAAGGCCTTGGGATCTTACACTCATGTGGGAGACCTGGAAGAGGCTTCGGGCTCCTGGCTTCAGACTGGCTCAACTCTGACCATTGCAACCAATTTGGGAGTGAATAATCAGATGGAAGATTTTCCTGTCTTTCCTCCTTTGTATATCTGACTTTCCAATAAATAAACAAATAACTACGCATTTTAAAAAATATTAAAGAAATAACTATCATGAATTATTTATAGAGATGAAATAATAGCAATTAATATTATCAATAAATAAAATACAGTAGTTTTGCCTTTCAGTGTTTATTTTTTTATTCTTTCTTTTTTCATTATTTTATTATTATTATCATTTATAATGCAGTTCCATAGGCCTTGGGATTTCCCTTACCTCTTCTCCAAACACCCTCCATACCACTGAGTTCCCTTATATTATAGTATAGTTCTTCATAAACTGTATAATTTTGAGTATCTGGAAAACAAATATGATTAATGTGGTCTATCCCCAAAATGTAAATATAACAAAACCAACATAAATACCATAAATATATCTAAAAGTTATGTGATTTTGGGCCTAGCATGGTAGCCTAGCAGCTAAAGTTCTCGCCTTGCACCCGCCAGTATCCCATATGGGTGCTGGTTCTAACCCCAGCAGCCCCACTTTCCCCTTCAGCTTCCTGCTTGTCGCCTCAGAAAGCAGTCAAGAATGGCCCAAAATCATGACACGCTGCACCCATGTGGGAGACCCGGAGGAAGCTCCTGGCTCCTGGGTTTGGATTGGCTCATCTCTGCCGCTTGGGGAGTGAATCGGTGGATGGAATATGTTACTCTCTGTCTCTCTTCCTCTCTGTATATCTCACTCCCCAATTAAAATAACTAAATCTTTTTTTAAAAAAGTTATGTGGTTTTGAAAGTTAGAAGTGCATTTTAATATATCTGAAGATTTTCCAAACTATACCCCTTGCATAGAGTAAATAAATGTGGGAATAGATGACATTCTTGAAGACTTAAAAGCATTTATTCCCTTCAGTATAACTTTGGCAGCAAGAGGATTAAAAAAAAAAAGGTAACACCTTTTTCTCATCTGTCACAAGGGTAATGTAACTAAGGATATGTCAACAAGAGAACAGTATTATAAATAAAGTTAGCAAAGTTTTAGGTGGCAGAGGTCTCAGACATGAATAGCAAAAAGGAAACTTGTATGCTTTAATGCTAAATCTGAAGTGGAGAAACTTGACTGGACAAAAAGATGTGATGTAATCCTAAGAATCACAGTGGGGACTTAGCGAGGCCAGTGTGTGTTAGATTCTGACTGGCTTTGCTGTGTGGCATTCCTTTCCAGCAGGGCCTAAGACACTCACATGAGCATCTGATGACCGGGACTCCGGCAAGCAGGTGAGAGAACTGGTTTACGAGCGAGCATGCTTCGCAGAGGAAGCTACAGTGGTCACAAGGTCACAAGCTACAAGTGGCTACAAGGTCACAGTGACCTTGCTTTTCATGTCTTCCAATCTCCTTCAGTTTAGAATATTGCAGGGAAGTTTTCTCTGAGATCCCACAAAGCAGGCAAAATGCAGTCGTACCAATTTTGAGGATTCGGTGATGAAAGAGACACAGCTCTTCCTTTCATGATGGCTGAAATTTCAAGTGTTACTTCAAAAAAAAAAGGATGCGAGGAACTATTTGCTCACAATTAGGGTACATGTTTTCAAGAGAATTATGAGAAGGTTTTGCAATTGGAGCTTTCAAGAAGTGCTATCATTACTCTCAAAAATGAACCACGGATGCATGCAACATGAAGCTCCAAAACATTATCCTAAGTAAAATAAATCTCACAAAAGACCACATGCATTCTGGTTCCATTTAAATGAATTGTCTATTAAAAGACAGATTTGGGGTCCGGCACGATAGCGTAGTGGTTAAGGTCCTCGCCTTGATCACACCAGGATCCCATATGGGCGCCGATTCCAATCCCAGCGGCCCTGTTTGCTATCCAGCTCCCTGCTTTTGGCCTGGGAAAGCAGTCGAGGACAGCCCAAAGCTTTGGGACCCTGCACCTGTGTGGGAGACCCGGAAGAGCTCCTGGCTCCTGGCTTTGGATTGGCTCAGCTGCAATTGTTGTGGCATTTGGGGAGTGAATCATCGAGCAGAAGATCTTCCTCTCTGTCTCTTCTCCTCTCTGTATATCTGCCTTTCCAATAAAAATGAATAAATCTATAAAAAAAAAAGATTTAGAGAGAAAGAGAGCAAATCAGTGGTTGCTGAGGCTGGAACCAGGGGACAGGGGCTGGTGACTGACCACAAAATGGCTACTGGGGACTTTGGAGATGATAGAAATGTTATAGAACTGGATTGCATAGATAATTTACAGTTGAATAAATTAATTAAAGACATAAAACTGTAGAATTACAATGAATAAACTATAATATGCAAACTATACTTCCATAAACCTTTTAGGAGAAAAAAGAAAGAGCTAGCACCTTTTTCCATGACAATACTCAGAGAGGGAGCCCTGTATACTTTGCCTTTTGTCCATCCCATCAAATGTATGCTGCTTCTAAAAAAATCTAATTTCACCCTTGTGCAGAAATTCAGTTCTCGAACTTTCTTGGCAATATAATGGAACTCATTGGCTCAGAATTTGGGTTTTTCCGTAGATCATACCCAATTTGTATATTCTCATAACCAACTTCAAGTTCTCTTTAGGAAGCTGGTTTATTGTAGATGAGTAGGGAGACTTGGGTAGTGTACTACACTAGCAAATACCTCAGGGCTTTGTCCGAGGGTTGATATCACCTGATAAGAGCTCTTGCTGAATCACTATGGATTTGACCTTGAACAATGCTGGCTCTGGGACCACTCTTTCCAGCTTATTGCAGCTGGGCCATGGTGCTGCAGCTTTATTTCAATCTCAGTAGGGGAATGCACTTTGTCTTATTCATGATTCATAATAATTTATTAACTTTTTCTGATAAATCAAAGATGTTTTCCAAAATGAAGTTCCATTTTTAAAGAAACAATACTGAGATAGACAAGTCAGTAAATGTCTTTAGAAATCATTCATTCTTCTCTGATTTTCCTATTGGAGTAGGTTTATATAGACAAGTTCTAGGAACTCCCAATGGGACTTTGCTTGCACTCAAACAGGTCCAAGCAGCAGATCAGAGCGCTGCTATTGACTTGTTTCACTCTGGTGGATACGTTCAGTAGCATTTGTCCTTCTAGAGATAAAACAGGAGTATGTGCACAGCTTCAAAGGAGCAGCTTGGCTCCCCTGGTTACCCGGCAGGGCAATCTGGATAGCTGGCATTTTTTA
Source organism: Ochotona curzoniae (assembly GCF_017591425.1). Taxonomy (NCBI): domain Eukaryota; kingdom Metazoa; phylum Chordata; class Mammalia; order Lagomorpha; family Ochotonidae; genus Ochotona; species Ochotona curzoniae. Next base: position 16,947,168 of record NW_024467115.1, read on the forward strand.
TGTGTGCACCATAAAATCTCCAAGGAAATCAGCACCATCTTCTCTGAGATTGCTGTTACATCTGGAGACGAGTGTCAGGAGGAGAGTGTGGAGGAGAAGGCGGAGAAGGATGAAAAGAGGCAGCAATTGGAAACTTGCTTTTTTTGGATTGACATATCATGTCCCAGAAAGCAAAAAGGTGCTTGTCAAGGCCACTGAGGAAAATTCAGAAACTACTCAGGGGTGGCGGGGGACGGACAGGGAACAGTTAGTCCTGTGTTATTCTGGGTTTTCTGCTCTGCTTCTGCGGTGTCACTAGGGAACAACCCCTTCTTCAAGAAGCTAGTAGTGATTGAAATGTTTGTTCATTTCTTTGAAATCAAGAGCATAGAAAGAATATTTTCTCTTTTGGCATCCATGAGCCATATACCTCACGAGTCCTTATTTAACCTGCTCTTTAAGATTTGAAGGGTTCCTGCTGCAAACGAGCTTGGGCTGTGCTACTTAACAAAGCACCACGTGCTTTGGATTTACCAGGGACACACTCTACACACGATGCTGCATAAGCAGGTGTAGTGGATTTTCTCCCAGCTCAAGCCAAAGCACAGAGATATTGCTGAATCTTTCTGACAAGACCGTAACTGCAATATTGTGCTGTGCTTGAAAAATTGGATTCCAAAGTGGAAGCAAATGGTTTATGGAAAAAATGTGTTCTGAAGAAAACTATGAATGGATTTCAAAAATTTTGGTACCAAAATAAACTTATCTTTTCATTCTTTTTTCCATGACCTGTTTGAATTATGTTTGCACATTTAATTTCAAACTGATAGCCAAATAACAAAAATGATGAGAATCTAGAAGAGTGAGACTCATGAAAATGAAGATCGTTGTGAAGATGAGTGGGCATAAACCCCTAGCTCATTAGGGACCACGGAAGAATGCATCCATCAGACACTGAAATGGCTTGTTCCTTTTATCTTTTCCTACGGTGTGTTATGAATCCTATCTGCTTGTCTCATTAATGATGCTGAGGAAAACAAAACAAACTACGAAAGCATTAGGAAAATTACTGGTGAATTACAATGAAGTTAAAGCAAGCAATTTGAAGGCATTCCAGACCAGGGTGTCCTAAATAAAGCTGGCTGCCAGAGTCAATTGAAGAGAGAGTGCTTAAAGGCACCATGGTCAGTCATTTTTCTTCATTGAGAAGTGTATTGCAACCCAGGCGTGTGAATTTTGAAAACAGCCTCTAAGTGATTTTGATGACTGCTTTGGTTGAGAAAAAAAAAAAAAACATTGTCTTCCTAATTAGGTTTCTGCCACACTCCCGGGAGATTGCAAACTCCTTTGAAAATAATCTTTCACATTTTCCTTTGCATGTTTCACTCAGCATAGTTAGACTGAAGTTTCAGGATGGAAGGGTGGAGAGTAGTTTTGTCATTGTAATTCCTCCTGTGCAACCCTTTCTTGCCCCAGTTCCAACTAGAAGAGCATATGGTCTGTGGTAGTGCCTGAAAAAATGAATTTAAAAATAAATAATAAATATTTCATTATATAACATGGATTAAAATTGATTTACTCTTTTCTGTGAATTTTTTTATTATCTACATAGTGACTGTTGTACAATCTGTTGAATGAGCACATTGAATCCTAAAGATTAAGCAGGAACCTTTATGAGATTTTTTAAAGCGGTATTTATAAAGTCAAGCTCATTACTTTGTTGTAATTTTGTCCTCTTTTTGTGGAGTCCTGTTCAACAAATCTTTTTGTGTCACCGGACTTGATGAAAATAGCAGATTGTACTTGCTTTCATAAACTTGAGAATCAATAATTGATGTAAAATATCAATAGCAAATACTGCTGATGCTATGGCTTTAATACCTTCCCAAATGGCATTGTTAATGAGCCCTGATTCACCAGACTAGTATAACCCCACTATTTTATAACTGATATATCAAAGGGTTCTATAACAATATGACTTTAAGATCCTAGAATCACAACTCTATTATGAGGAGACACTTGCATACACTATCAAATATGTGTAAAAATAATCTTAATCACAAAATAGTTATGGCGTTAATATTGACAAAGTATCATGGAAGGTAATGTAACATAATACCCCATGTCTTCACCTTACTTAATACCATTTAGTGACAATTGGGGGAAAAAGGAACAATGTTAAAATTCATGGGCATCAAATGTAGATTGTAGGTTGCTAGTTACTATAGGTCATGATCCCATATGTAGAAGTTTTAATTTGAAATGTTCATGTTGTCATCTAAATATGAAGTATAATAAGGTGGGTATTTTTCAGTATCTTTAGGTGACTGTGCTTTAGTGCAAGTGTAATGGACCAAGGTGAAGATGGATAGATGGGATGGGATGGGATGGTAGACTTAGTTTCCGTTTATACTACAGAACTTACGTCTTATTATTCATGTTCTACCTCTAATCTTGACTATTACTGAACCCACATAATATTGGTGTTGCAACTCACTTATGTACTTCTTTGTTCTGTGTGAAAATTTCTATTGTCCTAAGCACCTGTAAGGATAGGAACCCCTCTTATTCATCCTGTGTCTCCTCCTATGACAACCACATAGCAGGTACCAAATTATACCCTTTGAACAGGCAGTCTATTATGCAGAAATTAATGATAACAATATCTTCCTAACCCCCAGGATAATTATACCATTGTCATTGAAATAAATGAGAACATTCAGCTTCAAATTTAGAGGTCTCTTAAAAAGACGTATGAACGCTGACTTAAAGTAGATCTTTCAAGCTGTCACCAAAGACATTTTTTCCTAGATAAAAATCTGATCCAATTATATGTTCATGTATAATTGTACCTACTTACAAAAATTAGTTGAAGGAACATTTAAGGTGATGCCAGTAATGGAAAATACTAAAATATCAGTAGCAAAGACAATTATAAAGTTTTATTCTCAAACTCATCTTGATTTTTTATTTTAATATTTGTGTTTTGAAACACAAAAACATTAAGCACATCTAAATGCATTATCACCATACCAAAAAGAGTTTAAGAGGGTTTATTTGTTAAATATTTTTAACTAGTTACAAGCTTGCCATTTGATCATATTTCAAATGCTGTACTCACACTTTTTTTTTCAAATCTGTACCATTAATCTACACTATTGTTCTAAATATTGGAAACTATGGAGTGAGTTTAAACAGAGACTTTAAACTCAGGTGAAAAACACACACTCTCCAGTTCCAAATGAATTTCAATACAAGGAGCTTCAAGGAGAACCACTTTTCAGTCACTGCAAAATGACAGAAACAAGAATTATAACTTGTCCCCATTATCCTCCAAAGGTAGTTTGGCAGAAGGGCTCCTAGGGATCCAGAGTTCTATTCTGCAGGAGAAAGAAAAGCAAATGGAGACAGAATGAGAAAGCTGATCCCAAGGACAACAGTCTCTCACACTCACCAAAGCACACTTACCAAATTGCACAATTCCAGCAAGCTCTATGCCGCTAACCCACACAAAAGGCTTGTGCTGATGACATTTGGCTTTCCACCCAGCTCTGTGGAACACATCATTTAAAATGAAAATGAAATGTGTGGACACATCCACACAAGATGAGTTCCACTAAATGTGGGAACATGTTGACCCAGTGGGTCCATTCCAAGTGTCTCCTCTGTGAAATAAAGTTTCAATCTACCTTGAAAAAAAAATGAATATTAGAATTTTCTCTAAGGAAAATGTTTTCATAAAAGGACTCCTAGTTCAGTTTAAGATATGGGATATAATTCGGTGGACTGCTTCTATACTGAATATTCCGAGGAGGATTTGAGATAGGATTATAATAAAAATTTATTCATGAATTCTCATTAAAGCCATGTCTAATAATCAAATCGGAAAACCAGGTAAATCTTGTTTGTCCAATACAGACAATCATGGGATGAAAGAAAAAGAAAAGAGTTAAAGATTTTTATGCTTTGTTGGCTCTAAATGAAGTTTGCCCCTCAGCTTTTAGAGGGCCCACATGTCATGAAAGAACCTTATGTCACTCGGAAAGAAAGCCCTAATTGCTTAGAAATCTCTTCAGGAAGAAGGAGGTAAGAGCTCAGGATTCCGTGTTCACAGTCAATGTTTGATCAAACCCTGGAAAGCAAACTGATGTTGACTTCCATGGGATGAACTCCCTGCCACACATGAGGTGCCATGGTGGCCAAGAACAGAGAAGGATGTGCATGTGGGCTGGAAGAAGGCCTGGTGCCCCAGCCTCTCTGAGAGCTGCCAACATATTGGGTATGTGAGTAATTCAGTAAACTAGTATGCCCCTTCTTAACTCGAAAGAAAAGTCCTTTATCCGGCATCAGTTCAGTGCTAGTCGGCCTGTAAGAGTTTCAGTAAAGATCAGAATTAAATGTGGTTGCAGGCTTCTCCAGGGATGTGTGGGCAAGAATGTTTTGGAAATATTGGTTACAAAGTAGACTCACTGAAACCTGGGAATGGAAATAAGGTCTCATGAAAACACTTAAAGCATTAGGAGCAGGCCGACTGTCCTTTCTACTTGGAAATAAAGGCTTCTGTTGCAAGCAGGCTGGGTTTTACTAAGCTGTCAGCTTTTTCTTGGAGGGTTCCAGGGAAAAAGGCATAACCTTGTGTTTGATATTTGTAATTCAATTAGTCTCCCTCCCTCACCTCTGTTTTTCACCTGAGAGTCACTGGAATATGTCCTAAAGTTCCTTCTTCCCCAGGTATCTTGAACTTGGTATTGTCTGAATAATGCTTTGATTTGTCTCGCCCTTTCTGCACATGTATCTCTGGTGGGTTTTGTGACTGACTTCAAACTCAATGCCAATTCCAGGAAGTGTAACAATTAACCAAATACAGCACAATTTCTCAAAAGACTTGATCCTGATATGCCAGACACAGGAGCTAGTGGGGAGAGGACAGTCCATTCTCCCTTTGTTAACGAAGTCACACTCCAACGAAGACCAAGAGTAGCTCTGCATGCAGAGCTAATATCTGGATTCACATGAGCCTCTTCATATGTGAACAGGTTGGCTCAGTTCCCTAGATCACTGGTGGAAAATGTACTCCATTTGGGCCACCCAGATAAGTCCTCCTAAGCCACTGTTCCATAGAATTGGTTCAACCAATGCCATCCTAAGCACTGTGTGCAGCCTGATCCTAAACTATTGTCAGACACCTGCTCCTGTTTGATCAAGTCAGTCTCCTGTTTTAAAACCTTCAGTTATTAACCACTACTCCTATTTATTGGGTATCTACTATGAAACTGGTAATATAGGTAATTTATACATACCTGCTATGACATGTGCAACACATCTACCATGAGTCCTGCAGCTACAAATGTGTATTACTATTTCCATTTTACAGGTGGAGAAAAGGATACAGAGAGCTGTCTACCAAAATTTCTCAGTATGCCAAACTGGTGGATAGCATAGAATCAGAGCAAAACCGTCTGGTTTCTAAGTCAGTATTCATTGCACACACTGCTGTCTGGCCAACAGTTTCTCAGCTTCTTTCCCACACCCCTCCACCACTGCATGCATTCTAGCTACATCTCCAGCCTCCTTGCAAGGACAGTTAAGTGCCTGCAGCCTGCCCCTTGCAGATCTTTTTCAGTGGTTTTGTTCTTGCTTTTCCTCTACCCAAGATACCATTCTCCCATCTAGCTGAGCACCAGCTCATCTTTACAGCCAAGAGTTCTCCCAAGAAGGACTCCAAGAGGGTCCTATCGAGCACCCTCTGTCCTTGCTCCAGCACAGCACTTTCCAGAATTTATTGTCACCGTGATTGGCTTCCTGTGTGTTTGCACCTACCCAATAAATTCACAAGCTGAGAAACAAGCCATCTTCACTTTCATGTCTTCAACTCTGTGCTCTACATGGGCAGAAAGGCAAAGATAACTTGCTGAATAGAAGTGCTTTTCTGTTGTATAGGTCTGCATGAGGGTGCGTAGCTAAACTACATTTCACATTTCTCGAGTTTAGACACTGTCTTTTGCTTTGTTAGGGTTCTTCTCTTGCCAAACCCCTTGCCTATAGAAAACATCAGAATGACTTGTCCAGTCTTCATGTTGGTGCTGGTACACTGACAGATGCAAGCGGCAAAGAACACTAAGGCATTGAGGGGGCTGATGCCACCAGCGACAAGTGCATATTCTCCTAGTTGTGGAGTTCACCTGCTTGCTAAAGGAATTAAGATTCTAACAATATAATGATAGGCAATTAAGAACAAATAGGGAACTGAGACAACCTAAATAGGGAGGAGAAAATGGAGATGTTAACAGGCACTCAAAATGGACCACTTATTCCAATTCAAGTACTAAATTTAGCAATGCTTCCTAGCAACTAAAACAAAGTCTGTTCAGGACCATGAATTGTCTTTATTCAGTTATAGTGCCTCTACACACACACACACACACACACACACACACACACACACACACACACACACACACACACACTTACAGAGGTCAAATGACCTGTAATATACTTATGGGTTTCTTCCTTCCTGTCTGTCATGGGCTTCTAAAGTAAGAGGCTGCCAACTCTGACTCATAAGCTAGATGATGGCAGGGCTAAGAACTCTGCAAGTCAGCCTTTTTCTCCCGCTTCTCTCCTTTTGGTTGCATGATTGCTGCTTCTGTTCTAGACATCATATCCAGGTTTAACACAGAAGGAAGTGAGGGAGGCCTAATGAGCCATGTCTATTCCTTTTATCAGGAAAAGCCAAAGCCTTCATAGACTCTTTTTATGTTTTATGGATCAGGATATTGAATGGTTGCCCCTAACTGGAGGAGGGTTTTAGGAAGTGTGTATCTTACTTGCATAGGGTACATTACTGTCTGGATCAAAACTGGCATTCTGTTAACAAAGAAGTTAATACACATGGATGAACTACTCACACTGATTTTAGATTGTAGTTTACATTGTCTGCCAGCAACAATTTAAACTTGTCACACACTTTAATAATCACTTGACAAATTAATAAAATATACATTTGACTCTCCATTTTTGTGCTTACAAAAGTCACTGGAAATTTTGAAAAATATGTAAAATCATAAAATATGGCAGCAGATAACTACCATAGATAGTCATCTATGATCATATACCCCAAAGACAGAGTATTTTGTTTAAATGCCATTGCCCTTATTTTAAAGAATATAATTATATATTGTAGAATATGTATAAGTTACTTAGCACACAACATACACTAAACATTTTCCATAGTTAGATAAGTTTTGAATAAAGAATAATTTTGTCAAAAATGTAAAATAAAATACTACTTTTAGCAAAGTAGTATTTAACAAGCATACATCTTGACTAAAATTTCTGCAATATATTAAAGGTGCACCAGAAATTTACATGCAATAACTTGTTAATTTAATCTCCTATTATTGGACACTTAACGTTGAATTCCATCATGAAGAACCCTTGCATGAACATTATTATAGATAATCTGCAGCCAAGATAGTCTTGTCTAAAAACAAATATCCTAGAAGACAAACTTTGGTGGCAAGTATTATAAATATTTCAAGATATTTTTATTAGAACTCCAAATTATTCTTCAGAAAAACTCTAATGTCAATGAGCATTAATATACATAATCTTGTAATTGAATTAGTTAACAGATTTTATTAGTGCCTTTGTTTTTGTTCATTTTTCTCTGATTACTTTTATGAGTAAAATTTCTAAAATGATTTTTTAAGTGTGTTTGTCATATCGCCTTTTTATATTCCTTGTTTATTTTGCATTGAGATCGTTTTTTTTTTTTACTGAAGAGTAATTTTTACATTTTTTTGAAAGGTCCAGCTACAAAGTAAGAAAGAGGGAGAGAGAGGTCTTTCATTCCCTGGTTTACTCTCTAAATGTCCACTAAAGCCCAGGCTGGACAAGAGTGAAACCAGGAGCCAAAGGCTTCCCCTGGAGTTCTCACTTGGTTGCAGAGACCAAGCTCTGGAGTCATCATCTGCTGTCTTCCCAGACATCAACAGAGAGCTGGAGCAGAGGTACAGCAGCCAGGATGTGAACCATTACCGTCCTGGGTTGCTAACATTAGCAGGTAGCAGCATTACCCACTACACCACAATGTCTGCCCCAAGAGACAGTTCTTTTTATTGTGCTTGCAATTATTACTGTTACAAAATAATAATCCTTACTTATGAGAATATTTTAATGAAATGTTGATCATATTGATGACAGAATACCTTTTCAAAAAATTGTAATCTCATACTCCCTTTTAAAAACATACAAGTGGAGGAAGACTATAATTACCCCATTTTATACTTACAACTTTGCAGATAGTCTTTGATTTCTCTCTCTTTAATTTTAAGTATATATCTTTTGGAATTTTAAAAAAAAACACCTATCCATAATTAGTGCATTTTTGAAACAATTACACATCTGACAAAGACTTGGCTGTTGGCTTCATAAATGCTGTGGATAACAACAGTGAAGATATCTGACTCTTAATCATAACCTTTAGCACAAAAGTTCTAGTTTAATTTTCTTGGATGACTTCTGAAATTTAAGGTTGCACATAATATTAAACTTCAAATTAAATTCTTTTAAACTTCAGATTAAATTCTGTTAAATTCCATTAAACTTCAAATTCTAGCTCTTTCTCCCTTTGATTTCAAGAAGTCAGTGTTGTAGGCAGGATGTCTAATGTTAGCCTCAGATTGTTTTTTGGTAACTAACTTTCGCCCATTTTATGAAGACAGGTTTTTTTTTATTAATAAGGGAAAACTTCTGACAGATAGTTTGTTAGCATTAACCTTCTGCTTCTTATTTTTAGTGTAATTTACTGAGGACATGAGGGGTATGTTTAATCTGTATATAATTCATTTTAGCATACAGACATTTCCTTAGCCATCTCTTGAGCATCATTCCTTGACTATGTCTTCTTTAGGAATATTCCCTAGCTTTGAGCTTAATATTCAATGAACTGAAAATTTCTTCATGTATGCTGTACTTGCCCTCTTGTTCTCAACTCTCAACTTTATTCTTTTAAGTTACATTCACAGAGTCGTTTTTACATTTTCTGTTATCGATTAAGTTTTCTGCAATATTAAGTCTGGTCTTTATTCTGTTTCTGACAAAAGTTTAGATATTTCCGTTGCACTTGTAGATTTCATTCAATTCTATTTACTTATTATTTTTACATCAGCTTATTTGTCCTTGATTTCACCTAGATTGTTTTAAGTTGTTTTATTTTTTCATGCCTTTTCTTTGCCTATTCCCTTTTTAAATTTTAACTGGTTCACTTGCCAAATGCCTGCCACGACCATGGTGGGGGACATAGAGAACAAAGTTAGAAACTTGGAACTCAGTTCAGGCCTCTGACTTCGCAGCAGCAATCCAGTTATTTAAGTCATTACCTTTGCTGCCTGCAGGATGCACCAACAGAAAGCTGGAGACAGGAGCCCGAGCAAGAAGTCATGCCCTGGCACTCTGATATGGACTCAGGCATCCTAACTTGTATCTTATTCACTAGGTCAATAATTCACCCCATCTCTGCTTCTATTCCATGGAAAACATGACTGCATGATTTTGCCTCTAACAGATGCAAAATTCTTAAATGCCTTATTTTAGTTATAAAAATAGCTATTCTTGCCCTATATATTCCTAGGATGGTTTCCTTACTCTGTATGTGTGTGTGTGTGTGTGTGTGTGTGTGTGTGTGTGTGTGTGTGTGTGAGTCTCATGTACGAAATGGCATGTCATAATTAGTTAATGGGATATGTGACTGAATTCAGATCTTCTCACTGTTATTTCTGTATTTATAATGGCAGATTCCCTTAGCTCATGTCCAAGATCTGAGTAGCATTTCAGTGTCATTGTTATGTCAGATTGATGTAATATTTTCTACTCAATATCCAATTCTTTGACCCATAAAACTGAATGTCATTTGCTCTTTTAAAAGGCTTATCATATCTTTTTCTCAAAGAGCTTTTAATGTCACAGTCTATGAGCACCAATGGATAGAACAGAGTAAAGTTAAATCCTGGACTTTGTTTACAGCACTGCTAGGAATTTGATCATCACAGACATGTATCAAACAAATTGACATAACTACCATGTCTGGAATGTTCAAGCCAAATCAGCATAGAGGGGTGACCTGCCTATGAAGATTGTCCCTCTTAAAGAAAAAAAGAGAGAGAGAAAATCAAGGCAGACAAAAAGAAAAACCTCTCCTAAATGGCTGCTTCTATGGGTTAAAACTTAAAACAATTAGCTAAAAAGTGGGTAGTAATTCACACTCAGGAGCAAAACAAAGACAAACATTCAACTATGTATGAAAGATGAATATTGCTGGAATTGATTATAGTATATATGAAATCATTTACTTAATAAAGGTTTGATAATACTAATTCTGCATATTTATTAAGAGATTTTTAGGATTTGAATTTGAAAAATGTTTTCAACAGCTGATGAAAGAAAGAATGAGTAAAAACCATATTGTCACAAAAATAAACATGAAAAGGAGCTCAAAAGTGGGTAATTTGTACCTCCAATTCCCAAAAGGCAGTCTTCTGAGATATGGGAGATACAGCATGTGGAATTGAGAATGCTCCACCTGGAAGGGTTAAGCTCCACATCGCTACTCAGCAGGTGCATCATAAGGAACATCTTTACTCAGAAGCAAAAAGCCTCTCATTGTGTCCATAATCTACCCATCCAAACAGCCCGTGCTTGATATATTGTATCTGCAGCAATTGTTAGTTTTCATGAACAGTCACTGCAGCACTTGGGATTTATATAAGAGGGGTGAGAGCCATTGGTTATGATAAATCTTCCACTTAGCTAAGAAAAGAAAGCAGAATGCCTGGATTCTAATCAGGTCTTGGGTCCTATCTGACCTGGGGAAGTTTCTGAATCTCTCTGGGTTCACATTTTCATATCTGATTGCACAAGATCATCTCTAAAGAAACGCAGATTATAACACACTGTCATTTCTTTTTGAGATAGAGGGGACACTCTTTCGCTCACTGGATGCTAAGGTTTATTGCGCAAATAGGACAACCAGAGCTTTCTAGGTGTTTGAATGTAAACAGGAAAATTGCTTAGGATGCTTCTCTCCCCACTGTAGTTTGAGATTCAAAGGGTGCCTTTTTCAATATGTTCAGCTTTCAAAAGACATGCCGGAGGAAGTCAGCCAATTTCTGCCCACACAACTTCCAAGTGACGTCAATGGAAGCAGAGCACACAGATCTCTGGCAAGTTTTGGCTCTTTATGTAAGGGGTTTTTTTGTGTTTTTATTTTTTAAAGAACAACTGCAAAAATGATTGCTCTCCACTCAAATTACACAATTTGTTCTTCTTTGTGCCCTGAGTCAGCAGCAGACATGGAGTAGAAAGTAAAGATCTGTGTTTTTGTTTTGTTTTGTTTTGTTTTGTTTTGTTTTGTTTTTTGCAAATCAAGAAAAACAGGAGAGAGTTATATCAGACACAGAATGTCCGTGATTCTTGAGCACTGAGTAACCTTCTTCTTGCAATGACCTCCTCTGATTTTCAGCATGGAGACTGATAGATGATGCCAATAAACAGATGAAGCAAAATTGCTGTTCTTTTTACTTTGATCCTAGATTGGTTCCTCAATATGCAGTCGGTGTTGTGTATCTTGGGCTTACAGCTTGATCCTTGAAAGTAATTTAAAGCACTTTCCTGACAAGAAAATATAACTTGTGTTTTATCCTCAGCTTAGTTGTTTTAGGTCTGGCATAATGACTACAGGAAGAAAACTGGCAAATTGTTATGTAGTGCTTAATACAGGATAGGAAAATTCTGGTTCAGTCCCACAGCAACCCTATAATATTGGTGTTGGTATTCACCTGGTGGTACTTATTAGAAAACTTAGGATCAGAGAAGTTTTCCAAGGTCATATAGCTAAGCAAGTTACATTTGGATTGCAAACCATGACATTTGATTTTAAAAATCTATACTTCTCATCATTGGGACAGTCAGAAAGATATGCTTGCTCATTTAAAAGCATTGAATTATATAGAATTATTCTAGGCTCTGAGTAGAGTCAATCCCTAGGTGGTGTGAAATGACATAGAAACAAAGTGAAAAGCTAAGGGAAGCAGTTCAGACTTGTTTTATACTTACACTGATCAGACACCGTACCAGGCAAAGGACATGTATGTCATCCTTGAAAAAGCTGAATGAACCCAAGCTGAATTGTAGACACTTTGCTGAGGAAGATACAGCATTTGGGGAAGTTGCCATTTGCTAAAGAGCTCACAGCCGGTAACAGCTTAAATTCTAACCTGTGGGTCTCTACCATCTGCATGTCCTTTATGACAGTGTACTACCTATGTAGGCCCAGGCACGGGGGCACTCAGAGTCCGGTGTTGTCACTGTGATGTGGATTCCAGGGTACTCGGATATTTGAGAAGATTTTAGTGTGTTTTAGGGGTAATGTCAACTAAAGAGAATTTATATATTTCAGAACATCAGTTATAATACTACCTTGTAGTCTTCATGGCCAAAACACTATTAGTAGCACTACTCTCAAGTCTAGGCCCAAAGAGGCGCATGAGCAAATTGGAATACATTTTGACTAGCAGCACGTACAAGGAGTCTTCAAAAATTCATATAAAATGAAAACAATGAAAGAAATATGCATGAATTAATTTTTTTGCAATAGAATTAACTTACTTTTTAATTCTATTCACTGAGCTTTTAAGGTACTTTTGTCTTTGAATTATAACAGCATCAACACATTAAATTCCTCTTTTGGCAATGTTAAGGCATCCAATACTTTATACAGCAGGAATTATTATTTATATTTAGGATTTATATTTATAATTATTATTTATATATAGGAATTATTAGGAATAAAATGAGTACACCTATAGCTTTTTATGACAGGTACAAGAATGAAAACTGATGAACTGTGTGTGGTGCCCCAGGTGCACTGTTCCATAAACCTTAAAAAAGAAGTCCATGAGAAATATGTAGGAAAGCACTTCAAGTTTGTCCAAAGCAAATGGAGTGTAAGTTTAAGATTGTTGATATTTCCTATTGTATTTAGATAGATGCTTTTTCTAAAAAAATTACCAACCTAATGAGAGGAAGTTTGAATTTAAATTATCCCCCTTTCAGAGTTTGCTCACATCACTGTAAATGTCTTATTTATTTTTCCATTTCCCAGGCAATGGGTAAAAAAAAAATTATCCATTTAAACTGGAAGTTTTCATGGATTTAAGGCCAGAATATTTGCTGTGCTACAGAGCATCATTTACTAGCTTGGTGACCGCTGTCTGCTCCCTCGTGGCTCAGCCTGATCATTCATTCTGAATGGGTATCACCTAAAGCTTTTCTCTCCAGGACAGACATCCCACCTCACTTCTGTACTTGCTCTTGCAAATTTCATCACCACCTGGGCCACCACAGGTTCTCAAGAACTCAAAAAAAAAAAAAAAAAAAGATTATGGACAACAGATTGTGTCCAAATGAACATCCCTATAAGAGATATCTAGTCAACAGTATCTCATAGTTTTCTAATAAAAAGATGTTAGCAGCCATGTGGGATACTTCAAAAAGCTTGTGGAAAACGGAATCTAAAGCTCAATGTGGGCAAACTCAGGCAGAATTTAACCTAATGAGAGAGAAACCACATGCCCCATCAAAGTACCTCGGTTTACATCCCAGGTCCAGCTGCACCTCCCTGTCCAGCTCATGCCACCCTAGAGCCCAGGAGGCAGTAGGGGGTAGGTGCAGGGATGAAGACCTGGATTGCTTGAGCTTTAGGCGCTGCATCCATTTGAAGAACAAACTCGCAGATGAGAACACCTTATCTCTCTCACTCCCTCTCTCTCTCAGTCTGTCTCTCTGTCTCTCAAAAAGAAAAAAAAGAAAAGGAAGAAGGAAAGAAAGGGAAAAAGAAAAGGAAAAAAATTTTAATCCTTATATAGTTTTTCATAAATGTATTGCTATGATTTTGTTGAAGATATTTTGTCTTGTATTATAACAATCAATATTATAGTGTAATAACTTTAATATGTATAAAAATATTAAAGGCCTTGATAAAGTTTATGGAAGATTTATATTATGGTATACACCTCAAAACTTTTTTTCCACAATTATTTTTTAATTCCTTTTTCCTTGAGCTTTTTGATATCTCATATGTACACAGGTATAAATATATTTACCAGGACTGGGAAATCAATTTTTTCTTGATGATTGATAAATAAACCGAGCAAGAGGTAAGTGAGAAAACGGTGAACCATACTGCAAGATCTCACTTGTAGTTAAATACGTAAAGCATTCAATACCATTTCCTTTCATCACAATCATTATATACCTCTTCTTTCAGAAAATTCATACTGCTCTCTTATTTATGTATTTTGAAGTTACTGTATTTGCACAAAACATCAGCAAAATTGAGACTGGAAATAGCCATATAGCTGGAGCCTTTAAAACAATCAGTGGGCATTCCCAGTATTGCCATGGTTCTCCTGCTTTCCCTGTGTGGGTGCAAGGGCATGGGGAGTGGGCCAACATGACGTTAAACACACTGTGCAAAAGCTAGCATGAATCCCAGGCCTCTTTGTAGACAGAAAGGACTGATTGTGTGGTGAACGACTGGAATGCATGCCGGTCACTTTTTAGAGTGGTATTTTAGCAGGCATCATCTTGCTGAATTCTTCTAGGGAAAGCAAAATGAGGGCAGAAGGGTACTCTCCTGCCATGTGCTTCAGTGGACCCTGTAATTTACTTTCCCTGACGTTCAGAAAGCCTCTACCCTGATTTTTTTTTCAGTTGGATGTTATTGTATCAAGCATGCAATCTTTCCTGGCTACTAGACGTAGATGGTTCAGGAGCCAAGCCTATCTGAAGCCAGGAGCCAGGAGCCAGGAGCTTCTTCAGGTCTCCTACACAGGCACAGGAGCCCAAAGCTTTGAGCCATCCTCCAGTGCTTTCCCAGGCCACAACCTTCTCTTGAATATTTAAGTGGAAGATGGCATTACAAGAGGAGCTGATCACCTGTTTAAGTTGTAATAAGCGTGCTGGAGAACTGGATTTCAGCTCCAGTCTGCAGTCATTCCCAAGAGCACTCTTGCACGTGTGACG
This sequence comes from Ochotona curzoniae, assembly GCF_017591425.1. NCBI lineage: Eukaryota > Metazoa > Chordata > Mammalia > Lagomorpha > Ochotonidae > Ochotona > Ochotona curzoniae. Next base: position 16,962,231 of record NW_024467115.1, read on the forward strand.
AGGATTCCGAGGCTGCAGCTGCTGAACCTGAGAGGCTGTTCCTTTCACTTCCTTCCTCCCCAATCCTGGCACTACTACATGTTGTTTCCATTTGTTTGTTACATTTTCACTACCAGTAATGGCACTCTTAAGAACAATTTTATACAGATACATATGTGTCCAGTGTTTTTTGGAGCTGGGAAGACAAGGTGAGTGGCAATGAAGACTCAGTCTAACTGATTCTTGTGGTTACCCTACAAACTATAATATGGAAGTTAAAAATGAGTGTAGAATCAATGAACTCATTGACCACATTTTCACAATGACTGCTTAGGAACAACCTAGAAGACAGGAAACAGAAAGCAAGCAAAAGGTTCCTAATGCTGGTGATCCAGAACTTGAGTTCACGTGTCTTTCTAACTTCCGTATTGTAGGTGGTAGTATATTCAGGTTGAACCTGTATTGCTTTGGAGGTGTCTGTAGAAACAGATGAGGATGTTCTATCAGGCCCCTGGAAAAACAAGTTTGAAATTTAAGACTGATGTCTGACTCTGAGAAATAGTATGGAGAAATAGATGGAGTATGAAGCTCAAAGAATCTGAACCCCCATAAGGGCCTGAAGAGACCATCCAAGGGTGCCTCTTGCTTCTCTTCTTCCTAGTGTTTGTGCTGAGAAGGCATTTGAACAATCTCAGGACCACACACCTACTCCTCCAGGAGCTAGGATGATAGCACTATTTTATACACATAGTAACTCCATAAATACACCTAAATACTCACTAGCTCTATTCCTTTTTTTAACTTATAAAAAAGACTCTAGATTCTACAACAGTTTGGGCTGTGGCAAAAAAAAACAGAAAAGTTCAAAGATTTCTCACCTACCTCCTGTTTGTATAAAAGCTTAGCCTGCTCAATTGCTGACATCTAGCACCGGAGTGACTCATTTAACAAAACTGATAAATCCATTGACACATCCTTGTCATCCAAAATCCATCATTTGCCTTCGGGTTCTCCCTCAGCGTTGTGCATTCTGTGGGTTTAGACATTGCAGAATGATATGAATCCTTTATTGCAGTGCCATACAAAATATTGTCTCTCCCTTAAAAGCCCTCTGTGTCCCATGTGGCCATCCTTCTTACCACCTTCCATTCAACTCCCCTATCCAACCTTGGAAGAACCGTTAAGTTTTTAATCATGCTTCCTCCACAAGGCCAAAGACATGAGGGAAATTTCCCTATGAGTGATCCCAAATTCTTAAACTGTATCTGACCATATTCTGCATAATTAGCCTATGTTATTGTATCAGAATCATAATTAGAGAAGCTAAAAAAAAAAAGAGAGGTTAGTGAGGACAGTAATTATGTAGTTGGCAGCCAAAAGCTCCACCCTGTTTATATAAATCTTCCACAGGAGGAAAATATTTTAAATGTAAGAATAAAAGAGCAAAAACACTTGGCAGTAAAAAAAAGTGTTCAGTAATTACAGTGAACGTATAATTAAGCTCAGTCTTTATATGCAAAAAAGGCAGAAAAACTCTAATTAAGTCATAAGCTGTCCTTGTGAATAATTAGCTGTGGCAAGAAAATTCCAGGTGGCCTATTAAATCTCCATGCCCACAGCTGTTCAGTACAACATAAGCAAATCCTGATTTCAGAATGGATGGTGAAGTCCCTCCAGTGACTGGATGACCTCAAAGGTGACAGACTGTATATTTCCTTTCTCCGCAGAAAGTGGAGTCCTCTTTAACAAAAAAAAAAAAAGCCTTGAACTTTTAAACCAATGTATTGCAAAATATATAAAAGTTGTCAAGATAGTTTTTAGAAACAAACCCTTCTGAGTTGGCCTAGGAGTGCTCTACTATTGTATCACATCAGATCCCAAAGTCTACATTTGAATATTATCTTTTACCATGTTATCTTTGCCTTTATGTTTCTGTGTTTACTAGATATGACAAAGGATAGTCTAATTTTTAGGGGTCAGATAATGTGGACCAATATAAGCAACCATGAAGATTTATGTTTGTAGTGTGCAATTTGGTAGCTATGAATCTCTTGTGAATTGTGAGCATTTACTATATGGTTCTAAATTGAAAAATATTGCAAGAGTTTTAAAGAGATGTGTCCCCCTACATACACATAAACACACAGACACACAGAGAATAGAATATGAATAATTTCATACTTATATGATATGTCAAAATGAACATTTTGGCTGCTAGAAATACTTAACTATTGGAAATTTCAAAATATCACGTGTGCCTTGCACTATAGTTTGCATAATATTTATATTGGACAGTCTCTTAGGATTCATGAGTCAAGGGCACATGTGAAAATGTTTTTTTATTTCTTTTTAAAGATTTACTTTATTTTCTATTGGAAAGTCAGATATACAGAAATGAGGAGAGACAAAGAGAAAGATCTTCCATTCGCTGATTCACTCCCCAAGCTGCCACAACAGCCAGAGTTGCACCTATCTGAAGCCAGGAGCCCAGAGCCTCTTCCCGTCTCCCATGCACATGCAGGGTCCCAAGACTTTGGGTCATCCTCGACTGCTTTCCCAGGCCGCAACCAGGGTGCTGGATGGGAAGCAGGGCTGCTGGGATTAGAAGCAGCGCTCACATTGGATCCCAGAGTGTGCAAGGTGGGGACCCCAGCTCCTAGGCTACCATGCCAGGACTGAGAATGTATTTTAAAAAAGAAGTCAAGGGACTCTAGAGTTCCTGGGTTTCCTAACCGGTAGAGATTTCTAAAAGTGTAGAATAGGGGAGTGCATCATCTGGTGCAGGGATTACAAGGCTGCTATTGACATGTGTGGGTTGGAGTCCTGCTCTGCTTCTGATTCCAGCTTTCTGCCAATCCATGCCTGGAAGATAGATAATGCCTCAGGTCTGTGGATCCCTGCAACCTACTCAGGCATCTTGTGGAGCACCAGCTGTTACAGGTGCTTGTGATATAGACCAACAGCTGGGACATCTCTTTGACATCTATGTATGTCTTCTTCCTCTCACATAAATTTATTTTTTAAAAGTGGTGAAGTGCTTATATGTGCCCAACAAGACCCAACTTCTACTACACATATACTCAAATGCATAAAAAACAATGATCGGTATAGGTAGATTCATTATAAAATATAGTTAGATCTAAATTTTAGATACAAATCTAAAATAACTGCCAGAATCTCCTACCTCATATTGCTGACCATTCTATTATTGTGTAAATTTGGAAGTTAGAAGAAGAATATAACTGAAAGAGGCAACAGTGAGGATAGGTCACTGACAAGATGGATGGAAAAATGAGCAAAAGTTGAGTGGAAAAAGCCTGGGTCTGCAGTAGAGTAGGCAGCAAGAATTAGGCTTTGGACCACATGATTACTATCTGAAAATAGCTTACAGTTTGCAAACAAACAAAAAAAAAATCCCCCAGACATTATTTTATTTAAGGCTCAAAGAAATCTATTTTATTTCCATTTTACAGAATGGTCCAAAGTTATGAAACTTACCCAAAATCACAGTTTGTCAATGGTGAGGCCAGAATTTAGAGAACTAACCATCCACTGTGCCAGAAACTGGGGTTTCCCAGCATACAGGACTCATCCTGGACAAACCTACACTTAAACCCAGGAGTTCTGATGTTGCATCTCACTATTTCCACTTCAAGCATCATTATATACTTACTGAACACTCTCTTTGTGCCAGAAACAATGGAATGATGTTACATACTTATATTTCAATCTGTAAAGCAACTCTATAAATTATTGATTTTTCTCCCTCCCTCCTCCCACCACTTCATCTTATTCAGATTTTTAAAAATGAGTTTCCCCACCTCAGACACTTACTAAAGACTAGAGCCCCTCTTCATTTACCTTTTCATCATGTCAGTTTGGAAATGGAGTTCCCGTGGAATCCACGGGTTTCACTTTCCAGCGCCCACTCTTTTGCTGCCACTGCTTAGTGCCTGGCCATCATCTCGCCAGTCCTACAGTTGACATACTCTTGTGCAGAAATTCTTTTGTCTGTCCCATGTTTCAGCAGATGTTTTGGTTCAAAAGAAAATTTTCCAGCTCAGTTTATCTCTAAAGTTATAAACAATCAAGCTTTTTGGTATCATCCCTAATGTACATTTTCCTTAACTGGTTTTTGAAAGAATATGAATTACGTTCAGATAATGGAATTTCTTGGTACCATTTGAGACATAAGAACATAGATACAATGTTATTGTGACCCCATTCTCATTGTGACAGTGCAATGTTTATCAGTTTTGTAAGACAATAAACTCCGAGATGAAAACAGTCTTACCGCATTCTAATTTTTGTAAGCCATATATCGCTGGTGTGGTAGTTGATGTAAGTCTTCCAGAACAGTGTAATTATGTAGAATTTAGAGTTCATCAGAGATCTTGCTGAACCTGGACTAAGGCCAGAGGCCTGAGTGAGTTCCCCTGGTGCTAGAGATAAGGATGGAGAAAAGGTTGACACAGAAGGAACACAGGGAATTTTTTGGGATGGCCAAAATGTTCTATAATTGTGTTTATTCTATATGCATTTATATATGCTTGTCAAAACTCCATGAATTTGAAAGGGTGGATTTTAGTGTATGTGATGTGTTAACTCAATAAAAAGGTCCGTAATTCCAATATGCAACACTGGTTTTTCTAATGAAGTGCTGGCTATATAGCAACACTGCTTATAAAGCACAAGTGTACTGTTGCAATATGCACAGGAGGGCATGATGAGATGTAAAGTCATAAGCAATCCCTATGGTCCTGTCGCACAGAGATATGGAATCATCCCAGAGCTTGACACTGGGAGTGGCTTTTTCGTTTCATGAGAGGTGTTTCATAATTGATCCCTGTTTTGTTTCATGTATCAATGTTTGGTCTTTCATTGTTGCTAATTATTAGGCCAGTGTAAATATATACCAAAACTGAATGATCCCTTTCCTCAGTCTACTCCAAATGAAGTTGTCATAAACAGCAAACAAGTCATGGTGTGAAGGTATGTTTTCAATCTTCAATAAATGCTCAGGAGTAGAATTGCAGGGTCATAGAGTGGGCATATGTTTAATTTTAAAAAAAATTGCCAAACTATTCTTCCAAAGTAGTAGTAGCAGAATGCATTCCTGCCAGCAGTATATAATACTTCCAGATGTTCCATGTCACTGCCAGAACTTGGGTTCATCAATCTTTTGAATTTCAGTTGTTCTCGGAGGTGAGACTTATAGGTATATCTCATTTTGGTTCTAATTGGGATTTCCCTGGGAATGCCTTCAAGATATTTTTTAAGGAGGTGTATAATTCGAATACATGCAATTATTTTGCATTTTAGTGTTGGTGAGTTGTGACAAATGCATACCACATCATTCATATCCTACTGGGCCTGTCAGGCCAATCTCTTCTCACTGCAAACAAACACTGTTGTGATTTTCTTTTTCCGTCGTTGATTAGTTTTGCTTGTCAATAGAATTTCACTCATATCAAATTGCACAGAATGCTTTGCCTTAGATTTGAAAAGTCATCTGAGTTGCATCCTGTGTCTTTTGGGCATTTTTCTGTAGTGCTGAGCAGATTTCTGTCATATGGAGAAGCCACAGTTTGTTTATATGTTCTCTGGTTGATAGACATTTAGTTGTTTCTCAGCTTTTGTCTATTATGAATAAAGCCCTCATAAACATCTCTGTTTAAGTATTGGTGAAGTCACATTTTAGTTCTCTTGAGTAAGTATCTGGGGATAGGATGGCTGGGTCATAGAGTAGGCAAATGCTTTGCTTTATAAGGAGTTGTCAAGCTGTTTTCCAAAGTGGCTTTCCCACTGTGCATTTCCACCCACACAGTGTAAGAATTTCAATTGCTCCAAGTCCTTGCCCACATTTGCTCAGTTTTTAAGTCTAGTCATCCTAATGGGTGTGTGCTGATACCTCATCGTGGCTTAAATTTGCATTTCCCGGATGATTCATGTCCTTATTGCTCATTTATGTGTCTTCCTTGGTGAAGTGTGTCTGTTCAAATTTTTGCCCCTTTTCTTGGTTTGTTTCTTACTGAACTGTGGTTAACCCATTGATGTAATTTTCAGTATATTCTGTGTGTGTTTCTTTTGTGAGATATAGGAACATTGAGAAGACTTTCTCGTGTTACTTGGCTTGAGAAAAATTAAATATAAAAATATATACTATATGTTCATATATGCTTATAAAATATATTTAAAACAATCTAAATCCATACTTAAATAGGTAATACTTATAAAATACAAATAATAGTTTGTTGAGCAAATGTTTTAATTTATTGGTTTAATATGTGAAAAACAGTTTATTATTGATTCTTCCTATATTCCTGATAAAGTAATACAATGGTCTGTGTTTTTCTTAGATTTAGGTCTCAGACACATCAAATTATTTTCTGTATGGTAGAGTAATATTTCCCTATTATGGTTACTGTAGCCCCAAATCTCAAAATGAAACAGCCCTCCAGCATTATTCTTTTTCAAGATAATTTTGGCTGTTCAAAGTCCTTTGCAATTCAATATTAGAATTTTATTATTAGCTTATTCATTTTTAAGTTTTTTTTAGTTTTTTGGTGTTCGGTTGAGAGTCAGTTTGTAGTTTTGGGTTTCCAAATATCAATGTCACTGCCTTCTCAGGTGTCCCATCTGTTCTTAAGCCTCACCCACTGAATTCTTACTGTGGGATATTCTAATTTTTACTTTTCAAAGTCCTATTTAATTGTCATTTCTAATTTTCTTTTCTAAGATCTGTCATCTGTTTACTTGTTATATTCATCCTTTTTTTTTTGCATCCAATAGCATATTGGTAATAGCTATTATGGTAGAGGATGTTGTCTACTAACTCCAACATCTGTTGTTTCAAGGTTATGTTTAGTGACTCTTGGCAGGGCTGGGCTGGTTGCAGAATAGATTTCTTCCTTCACACATCTAGTAAATCTCATTGGTGTACTGGAGTTTGCTGAGAATCTGGATTGTTTTCTTAACAATTGTTGAATTTGGTTCTGGTAAGAATTTATCTCACATATCCATTAATTGACCCTTTCAAGATTTGCTATTAGCTTTGTGAAGCCAGGGTTAGTATAATCTATACCCTAGAATAAGGGGGTTTCTACTTCTAGCATGTAATTGTCAGCGATCTCAACTGATGTCCCAGGAGTCCTCTCTGCTTGCTATCAGAACTCTCCCAACACCAACCTCTGCAGCCCCTGATGTCTCCATGGCTCCCCCAGCTCCCTCATGAATCTCCACAGCAGTGCTTTACACTCTTGGCATGGACATGAGCAAATGAGTGTTGACCAAAATCTTAAAGGACCTTTATTCAAATTTGAGAGATTTCTTCTCTTGCATCTCCACCTTGTCTTCCATAGAAGCCCCCATCCAAAATGCTAGCCACTACAGCAGCCCAGCCTTGGACATCTTCCTTCTCAGCTCAGCAAGACCGCTATACGCTGCTGCAGCTCCACTTCACGGTGCCTGGCCAGGAGCTTTAGATATCAAGGAGTCTAACCATGCTCTAACATTCCTTCCTATCCAGGACCACAATCCTGTGTTGTCTTCCAATGGTAAAGCCGTTGATTTCAATATTTTGTCCTATTTTTAAATGATCTATGGTTGAATGAGTTCCCCACCCATTATTTCACTATGGCTGGGAGTAGAAGATACCTATATCAGGTTTTGCAAGTCTGGAAAACAATAGGATATTTATGCTTTAAATATCTCCACCTTTTACATTTAATATCATTTGGAGCTAAAATTCTAATTTTGTTCTTTAGCATTCTAAAACATGTGCAGCTGTAGAGCAAAGTAAAAGTTACTGACAAAAAACGGTTCATGAATGGGTGTTTGGACAAGCAGTGAGTTGCTGGTTAAGATGCCCAAGTCCCAAATCAAAATATGTGGATTCATGTCCTGGCCGCATTCTTGACTCTAGTTTCTTGGTATCGCAGATTCTGGCAGGCAGTCATTACAGCTCAGGTAGTTTGGATGCCTGTCACCAACAGAGGACACTTGAATTGAATTCCACATTCCTGATTTGGGCCCAGCTCAGTCCGGGCCATTGTGGGCATTTTGGTGATAATCCAGTAGAGGAAGGTTGCCATCTGTCTGGGGAAAGACCCAAGTACTTGGACCATCATCTGCTATCATCACAGGTACAATAGTAAGAAGCTGGATTAGCAAAAAAGAAGTAACCACTACTCAAATCAGCAAACTAGAGCTCCAACTGGTACTCTGATATGGGATGTTGGCAACTCAACCTGCTTGTTAACATGCTGTGCCACAACACCCTTTTTCTCTGTCTGTTTCTCAAGTGAATCAACTATTTTAAGCTCATGGAAATAGATTTAAAAGATAAACTAATTTTGATGCAAAAAATTGAAATCCATGCATAGTTTTTTTTCATTATAAGCATTTCCATTAACTTTTTGAAAGTTTCTTTATGAATGGATTTCAATTTTAAATGGGATTTATTTATTTATTTATTTATTTAAAAGAAAAATACATAAAGAAGAGAGAGAGAGAGAGATCAATCTTCCATTTAGTGGTTCACTCTTCAAATAGCCAAGACTGGTTCAGGTCAAGACCCTGAAACTCCATTTGCATCTGCAGATGGATGCCAGGGGTCCACGTATTTTGATCGTCTTCCACTGCTTTCCCAGATGTATTTCCAGGAATCAGCAATCATGTGGAAAATCAGTATCACAAATGGAAACTTAACATGCTGCAATATAAACTTACTCTGATTTCAAAAATTTTTGCACCAAAGTAAACTTGTCTTTTAATTTCATTTTTGATGAATTATTTCAAGTACCCTGGTATATGCTAGCATCGGGAATAAGTACAAAATCAATCATGTTTAAAATATACCATCTAACATTTTAAAATGAATGAAATATCCCCAATCAGATTTTTTTTCACAAGTGCTGATGAGAATTGTTTTGCATTGTGTTTATTTCCTCCCTGACCTAATAAGAACTTGTCAAAACTAACTACTTTATGTGTTCACTTACAACTCTCCCTAAATTATTACTCCTAACAGGGCAAACATGAAAGTATCCAGATATAACTTTTTAGAGTCAGCTGAGAATGGGAGTTGTTCTTCAGAGTAAATGCGTGTTTAGCTTGTGGAAAGAACCACAAATGTCCTCAAAATAAAAGAGCTCCTCACGCTATAATATGAGAGTAGAACCATTTAAGCCAGTCTTCCCACATGGGCTACCAGACACCTCCGTTTTTTTTTTCCAGTCTTCAATTTCAATTAAAAAATAAGGGCAGTTGATAATGAGCACTTTGTTCACTTTGAGCCACCCAGGAGCCTTTGAGGCACTCATCTGAGGACCCAGCGTTCCACATGTTACAACCATAACTCTTTGGCTTATTAGGACTTTTTGCAACTTTTTACAAAAAAAACATACACACACACACACAAAGTAGCCATCTAATAAGTGTTATTAAAGTTTGTGTAAGTTATACACAGAAATAATCAGTTCCAGATTGTCATACCTCTCTGTGGATTGCTCTATCACTCCCTTTAACCATATGTGAATGTATTTTTCTCATCATGGCAGCCGCTGATCCCTGCTGTGACTACCCATTACCTCACTTGCATTGTGTTTATTTCAGAAGAGATCTCTAAGCAAAGCAGATCATCTTTTGGTTTTACCAGTATTTCACTAGGCATTTTGCAGGCAGAGGCAACCCTAGAAGGAAAGGAGTTAAAGCTCCAGTTCTGCCACTTACCAGTGAAATGACCTTGAACAAATTACTTACCCCTTCTATGATTCAATTTAAATGTTGAATGGTTATTAGAGTAGTCCCTGCTTCAGAATAGGGTTGTGAAACTTAGAGGAGTTGATACAATACAGAACAGTGCCAGAAGCCTGTAAGCCTTCTGTAAATCTTACGCACTGTTAATATTGCTACCATGTTAGTACTGTGCACAAAGTTCTTTACAGTCAGTTAGTTCATTTAGTCATCAACACAGATCATTAAATAACATGCTTTTCATGTTACGGGGCATGAAGCCTAACTTAAATCTAATCCTTACGAGTATAAAAGGTTAGGCTTCTAGCAGTTTTCCTAGGTAATAGGTTGCTGATGAGGTCACATTCTTGAATGAAGTAATAATTTCACAAGTGTATTTTTAATTCAGTCCAAGAATTTCTGTGCTAAAAGACAGTTTAAAATTGTCATGTGTTTTTTAATAAAAATGTTCCTATTTATGCTTAATATCCTTTTGAATTAGGATACAGAGGGAAAAAAGCATAAAAATTTACCAATTTGGCAACATATTGCTTGCTCAGTCCCTCAATTCTCTGTCCTGCTAAAGATATGTACCCTAAGTTTTTTTCTCTTATACTTCTTAGTTTTCAGCTCACAGGTACATAGAATCCCCTCTACCAGTGTGGTGGACAATTTGCCTTTCAAATTATGTACAGCTTGACCTCTTTAAAGATAAGCTTGTCTCTGGGGCTATTTTTTTTTTGCATTTTTCATAAAATAAAATAAGCTCTTCTAACTTTTCTCCTTTCCTATAACAAGATTTCACTAGTCCACCAATGTCTCATAAAGACAAACAGCTAAAAGTCACTATTATAGTGAACTTATCAAGCCAGAGAAAAGTAATCACAACATACGAAGTTCTTCTGACCTTCTTTTAAGTACAGATTTAGCCCGAGCCTGTGATTTAGGTTACTTTCCACTTCTTTCGAAGGCTAAATACAACTTCATAAGGCAAGGCCTTTGAAGTGCAAGCTGGTTGACCATTTCCTGAGCAGAGTATCAGATCCAGTTGAAAATATCCTGGCAGTGCCTCCAGCTTCATCACCAAGTGCTGGGGATGACATCACTGTGGGATTTTGACTGAACTTTGTGTTCTGATCAACAATGTGGTGTTGGTAGTTGCCACTGGTGCATTCTTTTCTCTCTTGGGAGGTGCCAGCCAAGTTTCTTTTTCATTGTTTAAGAAAAAACAGAGGGAAAACAGGAAGAGCTTGGGGGTGGTCAGGTGCAGAGAAGGAGCACCCAGTGAAGGGTGAGTTTGGAGGACTGTTTTTGTTCAGTTCCATTTCTCTTGTAGTTTCTTGCAAAATAAGCTATTTGTAACTGACTCTCACTTGGCTCCTCTTTCAACCCTCATCCTAAAGCTGTGGCAGAATGCACATGGCATGGATTATCTTGACTTTAACACTTTTTTTAGATGAATTGAGGTCTTTAGGAGGCTCAAGTTTGAAGTTGTGCTGGTGAAAGCCTCTCCAGCAAAAAGCTGAGGGAATAGTGTGTGTTACCAAACTAGGAGTAAAATTTCCAGAAACTTTCTAGAAACCAGCACTGGAAATTCCCCATCTTTAAGTTATTTCCATTATGAGATGTTCCCCTCCAATAAAATTCTCGTAGCAAGAATGTAAGCCCTTATCTGAACATTCTTACAGCTTTATTTTTTTTCATGGAAAATCACCTAAGTCACCGTTGTTTATAGAAAGGGAATTTCACTTTGTTCAAGAAAACAAAGTTGATCTGTTAAAAAGCCATCAAAAAGACATACTTACTTGATAGGTGCCATATACTTCAGAATCTGGAGAAATGTTATTCAGCCCCGAAGAACTTTAAGCTAAATGTCTTTCTACCCTTCCTGGCACAGTCCTTTGTTATTACAAAGGAAGTAAGCCATCTAGTCCCTTTTATTCTCCCTGGCCAGCCTTTAATTTCACTATCCACTCCTCCCCAAAACACGCTCAAAACAATGAAGAGCAAAATATACTGAACCAGATAAAGAGTTACCAGTTTAGATCTCTATCCCTTTTTCCTAGGATTCAGTGTACCTGAAATGAACATTTAATACCAGAACTCAACTCATGAGAATTATTTTCGCTGTAGTTTAATTTTTGTAAGGGAAAGCTTGCTTCCAAGTTCAATGACAACACTATTGATTTAAGTTCCTGTTCTTTTTTATCGTCCCTGAAACCTGTAGCTTGCACAGGACTTTGCAAATCTTTGTTTCCTCTTAAACACCTCTGTAAATAAGTGAAAACTCAAGCTCCAGAGTGGCATTTTACGTGAGTCAGGAGGTGCACCTGTGTCCAAATGGCATGGGCACCAGGGAATAATTTTGAGTTGCAAGGTTCAGTAGTGAAAGTCTGTAGCTTTCTTGGCCCTTATAAAACCAGGCCACAGCTGCCTGGCTTCCTAATTTGGTTTGATGTACTGTGAATTCCCAAGGGGATGAGTCACGCTCTTATTCATATGTAAGTAGAGGAACTTTTCCAAAACAAAAATTAGTGTGAGTTTGAGATTTTTGAAATCCTCTACTACTCCTTACTACAAATTATCTAGAGTCGAATCTCTAATAATTTGCCATTTTGGAAAGGGTGGCATTTTTAGTTTTTGAGGTACTTGAGTTCATTACTGTGAATATTCACTAAGATAATATTCCCAGAGGATTGATTTTCCTGCTTTAGAATGTTTCACTGAAGATGAATGTCTATTATGAAAGAATGAATGCAAACGCAATCACATAGAGAGAAAATGAAAGTAGTAAAATTATTACAGCATTTCTTAAGAAGGAAAGTCCATGTCAAGTCTATGTAATATGATTATTGTTGATTTCTCTTGTTACCTATTAAACTCACAGGACATCATAAATACCTTGCTTTATAAGATTTGATGAGGCAGAAAGGGCCTTCCCTGTTGGTCATCAAATTAAGATGCAGTATGATTTTACAATTTGTTCCATCTTAGAACTTGGCTGTCTTCTACCTCCCTGCAATTTCCCAGAGCCAACCACTTCAGGGTGTTTGGGTCTCTGCCAGTGGCCATGGCACAGATGCTTTTAATAAAAGGAGGCAACCACCGTCTGGAAAATATCTTTGCCTTACTAGAACTTTCAAGAGTTATCTATCCTGCTTATTTTGTTTATTTAAAATAAAAAAGAAAGAAGATAAAAGAAAATGAACTTAAATAGCAGCTACAGTCTATGTAGTCTATTTTGTGTCCCTTCTTTGGTTGCACAATAAAGAGTATTTCTCATGGAAAAGGTTAATGCAGTTGCACAGCCATGTGACAAGTGCCTATCCACGGCCAGCCTCTGTACCAGACAGGGGAGATGCCAACAAGATGCCATGTGCTGCACTAGAGGAGTGTAGTGGCCGATTTTCTGTTGCTTTAACAAAAAATTGAGGCAAGGTACAGCATAAAGGAGAAGGGTTTGCTTAACTCACAATTGGGAGGCTAGAAACCCCTGATTGGGCTTCTGCAATACTTTAACCTCTGCTGAGGGCAGCACACCTGGTGTGTGTGTGTGTGTGTGTGTGTGTGTGTGTGTGTGTGTGTGTGTGTGTAAGAGATCATGTGGCAAAACAGGAGCTCAGGGATGGGGAGGGGTCACTCTTGTTCATTTTAACAACTCACTTCCAAGAGAACTGGCCCATTTCAGGAAAACAGCATTAATTTCATCTAAAGGTAATGCCTTTGAAATCTAACTACCTCTCTCAAAGATTCCATCACCTTTCAACAGCAGCACAACTGTAATTTCAAATATAGGAAAAGCTTCAAGCACAGGAAATGGGAGGAGGCATGGTGCCACACTCAAACCATATCCAATTTGTAGTAACATAGCACAGATGGAATATTAGTTTGTAAAAACTAAAATCAATGAGTTGAGATTCATCTAGAAGGTATGCAGAGAGCATTGCTTGAACATCACATTTGATAAGATTTGAAAGTAAATAAAATTAGTGCCATTTGATCTTACTATAAATGAAATAACCTATGATGTGCTTAGAAAAGCTTTATCAACAACAGGAAAGTTAAAGAGTGTAAAAACAAACAATGCATTTGAACACATGTTGACTGTAGGACGATGGACTCTCTGCCATTGTCCATGCCCACAATGATGGACTTACGACTGTCTGTGAGGAACTATGCTATTGTAAGAATACGTGGAAAATCAGTAGGGGAAGGAGATTGGGGGAGGGGTAAGGAGAAATCACAGAGCCTATGAAACTGTATCATAAAATAACAATAATTAAAATATTTTAAAAAAACAAATAGTAGATTGGCAGCTATTTAGATTAGAAACTACATAGTATATAAAGAAACGTATGTATGAACAATGCCCTTAGGATACAATTTTCTTGCTACAACAGCCATGGATGAGAAGACAGATGTTAGATGTACAACATAAAAATTTTAAAGGGGGCAGTGGTTAGAAACACTTATATCTCTTGTAGGCAAGTTGCCTGGGCTCAATATCCAGCTGCACTCCTAACTCCAGCTTCTTGTTAATGCAAACCCTAGGAGAGGGCAGTGATAGCGCAGGTAGTTGAAACCTTGCCTTACAAATTAGAGATCTGAATTGAGTTCCAGATTCCCAGCTTCAACAGTTATCAGGGAAAAATGCAGGCATTCAGGCAGTGAAACAGAGACGGGAGTTTTTCTGTCTTGCTTCTCTCTCTCTATCTCTGTTTCTCAAATAAATATTTTTAATGTAGAAATTATGTAGAAGATTCTTATAAAAGTAAAGCACAAGTGACATGTGAAATAAATATTGTAAAATATAACAATGAGCTTCATGTAAATATATATATATACACACACTATAGTGAAAGATCTATTATGATGTAATTAGTCCTACCAACTGTACAGCAGAAAATTGACAAGTGAGGTGATTAGGAATCTATTCTGAAAGAAATTTTTAAAAGGATACACATAAACATATTAAACTTAGTGAGTGGTCTAGAAAATTTAAACAAGGTAACAAAATTAATATATTTTGGCTTACCAAATTGACTAATGTTTTAATGTAAAAACAATTAGTGATAAAAATACACATAGCCAACCTCATTAAATTCTTCTTGAAACTATAATGAAATTTTCTGGAAATGTGTTTGAAAGTATTTAGAAAAATTCTAAAGCGCCTATTCTTTTATCCATTAATTACAGGAAATTGAGGGGATTTCATGGTTTATTTATTTTCTAAAATTTCATTTTATGTGAAAGAAAAAGTAAGTCCTCCATCCACACTGATTTACTCCTCAAATACCTGCAGCAGCTGGGGCTGGACCAGGCTGGAACCTAGAGCCCAGGACTCAATCCAGACTTCCCATGTGGCTGGAAGGCACGCAGAATCAACTGCTAGTTTCCTGGGTGGGCATTAGCAGGAATCTGAAACTGAAGTCGAGCCAGGGTTCAAGCTGGGCACTGTGGTGAGGAATGCAGACATTCCAAGCAGCTTGTTAATTGCTGCACCAAAATCCTGACCCAGAAGTGTTTCTTCAAACACTGTCTAGGTAAAAATACATTGAACACACTTCTCTTTATTATCTAAAACTTGGAAGCAAGCTAATTATTCTATTATAGAGAACGGTCTATATAGAGGATATACACAGTATAGTCTTTGCAGAGGACAAACTTGCTTTCAAAATAATTTCATGATTGCTGAAAAATCTCATGAGATGGCCATAAATACAAAATCTTAGATGCACTAAAATGAACAAAATCTATAACACATGTATTCATTAAACAAATACAATGAATTAAATATTTTCTATGTGGCAGCAGTGTTCTAAATGCTGTGTGCACTTTATCTCTTTTTTTCTCTTTCTTTTTTTATTATTATTATCATTTTATGAACCAGTTCCATAGGACCTTGATTTCTCCTAACCCCTCCCCAAGTCCCGTCCTCCACTGCGTTCCTCCATATTATTACAACAGTATAGTTCCTCATAAACAGTCATAAGGCCATCATTATGGGTAAGGAAAATGGCAGAGTCCCACATTCCATTGTCATGATTCAACATTCCACAGTTTCACTGGGAGTCCATCCTCAGTCTGGAAGTAGAGTTGCACATTGCATCGTATCTTCCAAGCTGGACATGATGGTCTCCACTACATAGTCACCATACATCTCCCCAAGTGTAAAGCCTCAAAACAAAATCAACAACAGGAAAAAACAGAATTTTTTTTACATTTTTTTACATATTTTACATTACAGTGCCATGAAGTTAAACATGCTACTGAATGGCTCATGTGTCTCTGAAGAAATGAAAAAGAAAATCAAAAACCTCAACAAAAAACCTATCAGCGAAGTGATTGGTTGAAATTTGCGTAAGATCATCTAGCAATTACTGTAACAAAGAAGGTTTTAGTCTGGTACATTTTGCAAATAGAGAGAGACACATGAATTCCCATGTCAAAGCAAAGGTCAAATGATAGCAGTGGTAGTAACTGCAAAAGCACGGGTCTGTTCTAGGAGAATGGACTCCATCATCAAGATAAACGACACATACCTTGGGGAATAGGAATTGAGCCGATTACTTAAACAACAGTAAAAGTCTGTCAAAAACTGTAAGAGACGAATATCCCAGGTGGTGGAAATGTCATGGGATAACTTCCGAGGATGGAAGTAGGGTGGATGAGTTCCAGGGACATAGATGAAGCAGTGATGGAGCTGGAACACAGAGAAGGCATCAAGAGTAGGACTTCAGTGAATTCCCCAACTCTACCACATGTGATATAGATACCTTGTGTCCGAGTGAGCAGTCTGCTAGTCTCAGAGGCCAGGGGACTTGTACAAAGTCATAGTTATCTACTTGCTGCCAATCCGAAACCAAACTCAGGTCTTCTAGGAACAGGAACAGGACCAGAAATGATTCTACATTGTGCTTGGTTACAGTAGTGGATCCCCAACAGTTTGCATTGCATAGGTGGAAATCTCAAAATATTCTTCAATTAAGCTAAATGGAAGCTGAAGGAAAAGTTACAGAAGTCTTAACTTTTACAATAAATGGGGTAGACATTTGTACAGTGGTTGACATGCTGCATGGCATGCCTGCATCCAGTATCACAGTGGCCTGGTTCCACCACGTCCAATCCAGCTTCTTGCTAGTGCTTACCCCAGGAGGCAGCAGGTAATGGCTCAAGTATTTGGGTCCCCTGACGCCAATGTGGGAGACCTAGATGCACTTCTGGGCTCTGGGGTTTGGACTGGCTCAGTTCCAGCTGTTGCAAGGTTTGGGGAAATTAACTAGTAGATGAAGGCTACCTGTCTTTCTTGTAGTCTTTCTACCTTTCAAATAAAATAAAGATAAGTAAAATTATAGATATATATTATTTTAAAAACCCTAGCAGGAGCCATATTCTTTAGTTGCCTAGAATTCAACTTGGAAAGAATTCAACTTGGAAAAAATGAGTAGCAGGGTGCTCAGCCAGTTCGGATGGTCAGTGATCACTGGGGAACATTATTTTGAAAATTTGGAAGATATTCAAATTGTCAGTTAAGACTCCCCAGGTTTCCCAATTAGGGTATACACACAGTCTGCCTCAGATAGATAGTCACTGCATTTTCAATCAAATTTATTTCAAGGCTGATATTTTATCTTCAGCTTAAAGCATGGATATTATATGATCTTGCATGGCCAGATTGAGCCATGCAATTTTTTGTTAAGTACAAAAAATCAGCAAGGTGTGCAAATCAGTGAGACTAATTTTTGAGAGGTATTTTACTAAAGGAAATTCAGTAAATAATCTGAAGAGCTTTGGTATGAGAACAGTCAATTCTGAAACAAACATGGCAACATTGCACATATTGTTAAGACCATCCTGGAAAAAAAAAAAAACAACTAAGGTTTAAAATCATCAGTTATTACCACTTAAAGCATCGGCTTGAGAATTCTACTTGGCAGTTTGCGTTCTCCTATACCACCAAAATAGCTTTTCAGAAATAGCTTTTTAAAAAGGCACTGGACTTATTCTTTTTTCCCCTGATATACATTTTGTGCCATCTGCATAACTTTTTTTCATTTTTTTGTCCATTTTGTTTGTTGGTGTTTTGAAATTGTAAGGGAGAAAAGAAAAGTCCTTTCTTCAGCCTGCACTACACTTGTGGCTGAAGCCCCTACAAGAGACAAATCAACCAGAAAACACATAGAAATGTACTTGATGCTAGTTTTATGTGACACAGATGCCTTCTTATGGAAAGGAAGACCCAAGAAAGCAGATAAATCTGTATGTTTCTATGCCAGATTTGATGAACTATTGTGAAGTATAGCAGGAGGGCAGGAGGGTGTGATTTAAGGGCAGGGACTTGGGGCCTGTTTACTCAGATGCTTCTCGGTATTGCCTGCTTTGTTCCAAGCATAAGGAAGGCACCTCTTGAACGAGGGCCTTACCAACTGCATCTGGAGAATATTCAGATTTTATGATCGGCTGCAGGACAGATGGGCAAAGGAAAATTTGTGAAGCCTTCCTGTGTCAGCTACATTGCCAAACTGCCATGTTTGGGGGTAGTGTGGTACGAGCACAGACAAACCCAACTTCATCTCTCTACTAAGTGACTAGTATTAGATGCATTTTCCTACATCAATAAACTGGATGAATAAGGAAAATCTGGAGTAGTGATTCTCTCCAAAACTTTGGCTTTATAAAGATGATACAGATTATCCTGGCTTTGAACAAACTTACACTTCTGTTGAATTTATGTTCTACGATGCTCCTCTGGTTTATAACATCATGGTCCCAGTTGTAATGGCGGTAGCAGTTACTCATCAAAACTACTTGTTACCGTAAATCTTAATGAGGTTTTCTGGAGAACAACGTGTCTTTGTCTTACAAACAGCATATTACTACCTGTAACATGTATACTAAATTAAATTAACCCGAGTCTTATCTTTATGCTCACTACAATTTGTTTTAAGATAATCACTGTTCATTTGGCAGATGATAGAATTGCTGTGCAGAATTTCACAGCCTAAAATATGATAAGGATTTGGATGATTTTTGTCACCCTAAAACAAGAATCCTGATCAACTTCAGGATCATTTCCAAAGATCTCTCTGGACACCTCTGCACGCCATTTCCATTTCATTCACTGTTGGTGCACTGTTGGCACAACAGTGCAAGAACACACTGGTGGTGCTGGCATATCAAGTCATCATTTGACCTGTTTGCTCTTGTCCAAAATATTGTCGAATTTTCTTTACAAATTTCCAGTTCTAAAAGGCAATGCTTTTCTAGAATGTGTGGTGTTATTTTTAAAAGGAGGGCTAAAAACTTGGAATAAACTTATGGGAAATATAAGATAAAATGATTCGAGAATTTCATGGAAAGGTTTTATCTGTAATTACTTTGTCTAAATGTGGTTACTAAGCACTTGAATTATAGCTACTATAAACTGACATTTGACACCAATGCAGAATAAACTCTAGGTATTAGAGATTTAATACAAAAAAACAACAAAACATCT
Organism: Ochotona curzoniae; assembly: GCF_017591425.1. Taxonomy (NCBI): domain Eukaryota; kingdom Metazoa; phylum Chordata; class Mammalia; order Lagomorpha; family Ochotonidae; genus Ochotona; species Ochotona curzoniae. The sequence goes on from NW_024467115.1 coordinate 16,981,441, forward strand.
CAGTATGAACATAATGCTGAAATATTTTAGCTATCAAAGGATTGCTGAAATATATTAATTTTGATTTTTCCCTTGCTTAGGGTTCTTTTTTCCGTATGTGGGCATTTAGTCTAGCAGTCTGGACTTTAATTGGGATGACTGCATTTCATTTCAGTGTGCCTCAGTTTGAATCTCAACTTTGTATCTGATTCTAGTTTCTTGTTACTGTTTACCTACATCAGGTGATGGCTTAGTAATTGGGTCTGCTACTCATGTGGGAGACCTCATTTGAGTTCCCAACTCCTGAATGCCACATATCCATGGTATGTCCCATAGCAGAGTGACTATTGAAGGGAAGTGAACCAGCAGACAGGCTTCTGCTTCTCTCTCTCTCTCTTTCTCTCTCCCCTCTATTCCTCACTCATTCCATTCCTTTCTGCCTCCCTCTCTCTTTCCCCTCCTTGCTACCTCACAGATAGGAAATAAATACACAGCTTGTATTATATGCAATTACTTCCAAAAGGTCATGGAAAATGAAATTAATATTTATTTTGATACAGCATTTTTTTTAATCCATGCAATTAACAAAAAAAGACTTTACTATGAACTTTTTAAAAGCCCAGCAACATTGATAATGAACAACACTGATGTATCACCCTTGGTCATTTCTGCCATATCAGGAGTGGGTGTTGAGCAAATATTCCAGAATTCACAAGGTGTCTAATTGAGAAAGATACAGGGTGACTGGGCTATGGTAACTGCTGTGTGAATTTATAACAGTAGACATGTTGGCCTACAGAATGGCAGTTTTTCCAGTCAGGGACACAGTCATGAAAAGTTCAATGACAAGATGAGGACTGGCAGGAAATGCTCTTTGCCCTATAAGTAACTCTACAGTGGTCCATGCTAAACCAAAAATCTTTAACAGACACACTGATTACTCATGGTAATTTATTACATTCTTTTAAGTATTTAAAAAACAGTTTAATTAAACTTCAGTCAAATATTGTGTACCCCTACCTGAGAACACATCTGAAAAACTGTATGATTCTACAAAATTTCTACTTTTCAAAGAATCTTCACACGTACTGTGGTGTGGTTTATTGGTTAATTAGTCCAACACATTAATCAGTCTGGCTGTAATTTTTCTCCCTCTTCTTTGATTTAGATGAGAGGGCCTCAAATTCCAGTGACCTGGATCACTTACTACCGATGCCAGTCACTGGCCAGGGTCTACATCCTACTATTCTTTAACAAACCTATGTGGGGTCTTAGGTTCAAAATGTTGGCAGTCTTCCATATTGAAATGGTGTCTCTACTCATGGAACTGCCCATTAGGGGAACATTGCCAGCCTGCCTCCAGGTCAAATTTGGTTCATCCTAAATGTCCCTTGAAATGCTGCCTGAGTTCATTAAGCTAGATCCTGTATGGTTCTACAATGGTCAATGCTGCTTACAAAAATAGCAGTTGCTGTGCAGAATAAATTCTTGAGATCTTAAATTTACTGGTGAATTTCAGAATTGGGGCATAAATTATAAATCCTAGTGCTGAGAATAAGCTCCATAAAATTATTATGAGACAAGGCATGAAAAACACACCGACTATATCTCTCTTGGAAAAACCCTTGCTTTTCTTTTTCCCTGTACATGGAGTGTGTGTGTGTGTGTGTGTGTGTGTGTTCAGAACACAGATTCGTCCTCAGCGCATCTGCTCTACCAAATGCATAGAGATTCTTGGTAGTTGTCAATCAGGTACACAGGTCATGACTACTTATATATAAATGCCAAAATAGTCTTCTTTCTCCTTCTGGGGATTCCAAATCCTGTGGCTCCTTTACATTTAACTTCTGTCAGTGACAAAAAAAACAAAATAGCCAAAGGCAGCAAGCCACTATTTGCAAGAAGCAAGCTACCAGTAAGATGCTTTTTGAGATGGTCAATTGAATGTCAACACAGGGTATTTCTTCAGAGGCTACCAGAAGGGTCCCCATAGGGTAGTGAAATACCACATAAAACACAGAAAATGCATAAACCAAAACCAATATTTTGTTATCGTTTCACTGGATTATATTATATCCAGATGGAAGAGTGGCCTTACTTAAACTTTTCCTGATTTAGTGGTTTGTGTGAGCCCATCAATTTTAGATACAGTATATTTTTTAAAAGTTCCTGCCTTACTAGGATAGAATAAAGCTCTAGTTCCTGACTAATCTCTGGCCTACACTTTATAAGGGTGTGTTTTTAGGAGTTGCCTTATACTTGTAAAAAACTTCTTTCAGTACTTTTATAAAACTGAAATCATCTTTGAAGTCCATAAAATTGTTTTGTTTATACTCATCTTGGGAGGAGAAATGTACTTAATAGTGCATTTTGGCTATTTCTTCTGAAGTGTAAAAACTGACCATATCAGTCATAGCTTAAAAGATTATTGGAAAACTCCCTTTACATTTAAGGCACGTAAATCCTGAAGATTTACAAGTCTGTTCACCATAATCATATATTCAAATAATATTCAAATTAACCTTTCTAGACGACTTCAGTCATTTTTCTTGAAGTAAGAGTTATCTTTGGGACCTGGCATCATGGCCTAGCAGCTAAAGTCCTCACCTTGAATGCGCCAGGATCCCATATGGGCACCAGTTCTAATCCTGGCAGCTCCACTTCCCATCCAGCTCCCTGCTTGTGGCCTGGGAAAGCAGTTGAGGACAGACCAAAGGCTTGGGTCCCTGCACCCGCGTGGGAGACCTGGAATAGGATCTGGAATCCTGGCTTCGTATCAGCTCAGCTCCGGCCATTGCGCTCACTTGGGGAGTGAATCATCAGACGGAAGATCATCCTCTGTGTCTCTCCTCCTCTCTGTACATCTGACTTTGAAATAAAAATAAATAAATCTTACAAAAAGAGTTACCTTTTACAAAAAAAAAAAAAAAACAACAACAAACCTTGGGCTACCTAGTCATTCCAGGGTTTATTCTCTTTGGGGAACACCCTTCTAAACTGACCATTTTATGTTTGCTTCATTTACCTTTCTTGTGGCTAGGGTTACAAAAAAAGGCATATAAGCACCACTAAAATAAATTCAAGTAGTTTTGGCAACTGAACGACCACAAACAAAGTTGGAAATCTATCTAAATCACAAAGCTGGGCCTGGAACTCAGTTTTTCTAAATTCTGGGGACTTGGACAGTGTGAAGATCCACATGGCGTGGAACCTGAATACACTCAGGAGATAAGCACACAACAAACATCCTCATTCTACCCGTGGGAAGCAGAGGTTCACCAAAGCTGGGTGATTTGCTCCATGTCAGAGCTGACTGCAGAGAGCACATTTCCTCGCTTCAGGACACCTGTCCTACCTTGCCATAGCCTCAAAGGACTCCAAGACTAACATCACCTGCCTGTGAAATGTCAGAACTCCTGTGTCATGTTCTTTTCCTATCTTAGTATAGGTCCAGCAGGACACACTGCACTGAAAACAGTTAATGTCTTCTATCCCCACTAGAGTTCCAAATCAGTGCAACTTACATTTCACATTCTAAAGATTAATGCAAAACATTATTTTTACATTATGTATTCTAAAAAATATTTTATTTTGTTTTATGATATAGTTCCATAGGCTCTGTGATTGCCCATGCCTTTCCCCAAGGTCCCTCCTCGCTGCCCCCCCCCCCCGATGATTTCCCTTTGATTACCTCTAGTTTTACAGTGGATGTCCTTCATGAACAGTCACAAGTCCATCATACTGTTATTAAAGTGTTTCCTGACAATGTAGGCATGGACTTTTTCAGAGAGTCCATTATACTGTTAGGATGCAAAACAAACAACTATATATATATATATTTAAAGCATAATATGCCTTGAGGCAGGCAACTTGAAAACTAATCCAAATGAAGAAGAATTTATTTCAGAGAATCCTCTCAAGGGAGGACAAGTAAACCAGCAAAATGGGCATTTGGGAGTGGGTGTTTGGCAAAGCAGTGAGACACCCACGTGCCATATGGGAATGCCTGGGTTTGCTCCTGATGCCAGCCTCCTGCTAATGCATACCCTGGGAGACAGCAGGTGGTGATGCAGGTGGTGGCACCCCTCCCACCCAGCAGGAGATCTGGACTGAGGTCTCAGTTCCCAACTTTGGCCTGCCTCGGTCCAGGCTGTTTCAGGCATTTAGGGAGCAAACAAGAGAAATCTCTAATTGCTTCTCTGTGTCTCTGTCTCTATTTCCCTCTCCCTTTGTCTTTAAAAATCAATAAAATAAACAATGTATTTTTTAATTATTTATTTTTATTGTAAAGTCAGATATACAGAGAGGAGGAGAGACAGAGAGAAAGATCTTCCGTCCGATGGTTCACTCCCCAAGTGACCCCAAGTTCCTGGATCCTCCAGGTCTCCCATGTGGGTGCAGGGTCCAAGGCTTTGGTCCATCTTCCATTGCTTTCGCAGGCCACAGGCAGGGAGCTGGATGGGAAGTGGAGCTGCTGGGATTAGAATTGGCGCCTATGTGGGATCCTGGCGCATTCAAGGTGAGGAGTTTAACCACTACACTATCGCACTGGGCCCTAAACAATGTGGTTTAAAAAGGATAATCAACATACATTGTTTAGTAGGATGAAGAACTCATTTGGAATATATATGAATATTTAGATACAAAAATATATAAAATAAAATATGGTTTGAAGCAACAACATGAAAAATGTATTCAAATGAAGAGGTTGCTTTGTATACCCTATTGGAGATTTAGCAAAATAAGCTTCTGGGGTTCTATTTGCATATAATCACTTGGTCCTAGAGCTCATACTAGAAAATGAGGTAAAATGTCAGATTGCATGGAAAGACATTCTTTTGGGCTGCACAATTGCTGTTACCATACTCCTAGCAGTTTTGCTGCTTTATAGGTATTGTTGGTAATAAAAGAAGAACATAATAACAGAAGCAGATATTTTTTTGTCATTTCTTTTCCACAACTAGTAATTCCAAAGCTTAAAAAAATATGAAGTCTGAGCAGGGAAACTAAACCTTAATGTCAGAAGGTTGCTTTTAAGGAAGCGAGTTATGGCCTTATGTGTGAAGATTTGGTGAAGAAAGAAACCACATAGCATAGGGCATGAGGCAAACATAGGCACGGTGATCTTTCTTCTGACTCAGGGTAAGCAGGTAGAATTTATGCACATGCATTGGTATATTGGTTCTGGTCACTTAAAAAGGCCACTGTCACTGTTTAAAGTTGAATTTGAAGCCTTAAATTTCAGGTTTTTTTTAATGGAATCATATTAAGTAGAAAATGTATTATTTTCTAAGAGGATCTTTTTCAAGATAGTTTCCTCTGGGTTGAAAACAAGCCAAAGAATAGCATTCAGTTCATTAGATGAAGTGATAAAAACCAAGAAATGAGAATGCCAGTGGCCCCTGCATCTGTGTTGATATGATAAGTAGAAGTCTACAAGTAAAGACAATCTCCCTGCATTGGGTTATGTTGTTTCTCCGTGATACTTTTTGGTACTAACAACAAATAAAATTGTGTGCATGTGGCTTATATAGTTCTTGGTTCCAAAAGTTTTTGTCTACCAGCAAGACAAAAATTCTGGAATCAAGAGTATGAATGATTTTATTGCTTGCTGTTTTGATTTGGGACTTCCTATATTGTGAGTGCCCCAACGATATTTTGACTGCTTTGGGATTGCTGGATAGACTTTTATGGCTGTTCCTCTTTGTTTCATTACCTTCACATATCCTTTTATCCCTGAGCCTTCCTTCAATACATTCAACAGATTTATTATGTATAAATAAGTATATTTCCTTTCTTTGAATCATGCAAAAACTGTTTATTGGGAGACTTTGTAGAATATCAGGAAAGTAATTGAAAAATCAGTCAGAGGTCTTCTCTGGTCTTTCTAAGTCATCCCTTTATTTCCATGGATTCTGTATCTGTGGATTCAGCAATTATAGAGGAAAGTACTTTTTTTTCTAAGTTACATCTGTTCTGAGCATGTATAGATGTTTTTCTCATCATGAATCACTGAAACAGTATTGTATAGCAATTATTTACATAGCATATACATTGTATTATATATAATTATTCTAGATATAATTAAAAATTCCTAGTCATATGTAAATTCTAGGCCATTTTATATTAAATAATTAAACACCCATTGATTCTGGTGAGGGGTGGAGGTCCTAGAACCAATTCGCAATGGAAAATCAGGGATGGATATACATGGTAATTACATGAGTATGATCGATTCTTCAACAGATGGCTGCAGTGGATGCTATGAGGATTCTCAGAATAGATTGTTGACAGAATCCTGGAAGTTCAAGAATACCAGTTAGATCAGATGACTTCAGAGTTTTCATTGAAAAGACTGACAGGAGTTTCATAGTGAAGGTGCAATGATTTAGACTGAAGTAGCACAATACACCTAAAGCAGTGTGCAAAGGGGTGGAGGGGTGTGAATTGGGTAAGAACCAGCAATGAATAACCTAGGGTGCATCCAACTAGGAGTGCTGGGTTATGATGAAGCAGAAAGCAAGCCAGTGAAGTCTCCCCCCAGAAACGTGGCCAACTCAGAGACAGAAGATCGCTCTGACTGTCATGTAGCAATGAGAATGGAGTGAGGCAACACGGGGAATAGGGAAGCCACTGAACAGCAAGGCAGAAATCTAAACACAAGGTGAGGTCTATGTGAACCCAGAAGCTGACCCTAGGACAGGGAAAGCAAGTACAGCTGGAAAGTAGAAGCAAAACGTCTTATAAATGCACAAATGACTTCCTGCTTCTGAAAGTTGCATATTTTCCCTTATAATAAATGAGTAACAATGATAGAAAGTTTCTTCCTGGAATAATAACAAGAAAGCATATTATGAGAAATGCTATATGGAAATTTCTCCTCTGTGAATAACTCAAAAATAACACTGAAGTTGAAAGAAAGAAAGGGAGAGAGAAAGAAAGAAAGAGAGGGGGAGGGACAAAAGAAGGAAGGAAGGAAGGAAGGAAGGAAGGAAAGAAAGAAAGAAAGAAAGAAAGAAAGAAAGAAAGAAAGAAAGAAAGAAAGAAAGAAAGAAAGAAAGAAAGAAAGAAAGAGAGAGAGAGAGAGAAAGAGAGAGAGAAAGAGAGAAAGAGAAAAACAGGAGGGTGTTTTTGTGAGCATTATCATATTACTGACCCGGAAACTTTTTCTGTTGATAATTAATCCTCTAGACAACTCTGTGAGGCAGACAGTTTCATCACATTTTAGAGATGAGGAAAAAAATGTAGGTTCCTTAAGGTTACATGGCTGGTCGGTACTACTCATGAACTGCTGGACTTCAAAGCCCAATCTCTCTGTCTCAACTTTATAATTCCTCAAAAATTTGGAGACTGGACAAATCCTCAAAGAGCTGGGCAAGCAGAACAGTAAGCAAACACTTTAATGAGCAAGATAATATAATACCCAAAATGAAAACTGAGGCTTTTTCTTCTTTATTTATTTGACCTGGTGAAAGAAGAACAGCCAGAGGTAACAGATAACACATTCTTGCCCTACACTGAGCACTGTGCTAAGAACTATATGCTTTATAATGCATGCAACTCATTTAATATCCTCACAACTCAATACTGCCTCAAGTTTTCTTGGGTGACGAGACCTATCAAGAAAAAGAATGAGTCAATATCTAAAGTTAAAGAGTTGAGAGATGGCAAAGCTAGGATTCAATTGTTATTAAGCCCCAGACAAGAGTCTGGGCTTTAACCATTCACCTACAGTGCACTCTAAGTGTAGCTATGTGAATATATATTATAATACCCAAATAATATATATATAGTATATAGTATGTGTGTGTATTTCATACCTGTCAGTGGTTTCCAGAAATGCTTGTGTTGACATGTCTGAGCATAATAACGTTTGTGTAACTATCACATTCCTTGGTATGTGACATTTTCTTCCTTTGACCATGCATTAACACATAAATTCTAGATATCTACTGTAATGTCAAACATTGTGCGGACACCATGATTCTAAGCCAAAACTAGCCCTTGCTTTTAAACATCCCGACCTTCCACAATTTAGTCAATTAATAAAATAGATATTCATGTTATTTTCTTACTTCCACATGACAGTGATTTGCTATTTTAATCCCTTTATTTTTGCTAAAAAAATACCTAGAAAAGAATTTTAAGTCATTAAGCTAGAAGTTTCAGTGCTACATAACAAAAATGTCCTAGTCTACAAAGCATCAGTTAATTATTTCATGTTTCAACATTAGTTTCAAGCAGAAGCTAATGCAGTATGGTATGCAAGATTTCTCAGTCTCACTGACATCTTCGAACACTCAGCTCTAATTTGTGCCCATTCATTTGTATTCATTTCCTTAAAGAATCATCTCTATCAGGCCCAGCGTGATAGTCTAGTGGCCGAAGCCCTTGCCTTACACATACCGGGATTCCATATGGGTGCTGGTTCTAGTTCCAGCGGTCCTCTTCCCATCCAACTCCCTGCTTGTGGCCTGGGAAAGCAGTTGAGGATGACCAAAGCCTTGGACCCTGCACCCGTGTGGGAGACCCAAATTTTGCTCTGAACTCCTGGGTTCAGATTGGCACAGTTCCGGCTGTTGCAGTCACTTGGGGAGTATATCAGCAAACAGAAGATCATCCTCTGTGTCTCTCCTCTGTATATCCGCCTTGTCAATAAAAAATAAATGAATTTTTTTAAAAAAAGAAACATCTCTATTGATTTTATACATTTTTGAATAATTCTACCCCTTCACAGACTTTAAAGACAGTACAATGATTTGAGACTGATCACATGGTAAAGGAAAAATAAATTCTTTCCTATTCCTGCCTCACCTCATTGGTGTTTGCATTTTAATTCCTTCACTAGATCCTTATGGCAAAACATGATTACTAATAAAAAGAAAATCTCAAGGCAATTCTCTGTCCTCCTTGCAAAGAAGGCTGCAAAGGACCACTTGAGAAAGAGGAGCCACCAGCAGGACACAGCACCTTTTGCTGCATGTGACCCTGTACTAACAAGCTAGAATATACTGGCCAAAAAAAGATTTAAAACAAACTTTGTCTGTTTCTTTTTTTTAATTTTTGTAATATTTGTTGATGAAAAGAGCTGTTGGTTGAAAAAAAAATGTTTCTTGCTTTCTAGGGAAGATTGTCTTTGAAAAATAGGATACTTGGAGAGAGGAAAAAAAAAAGCATCTGTGTTAGATTCGCTTGCATAGTCCCAGATACCGATTTCTTAATGGAATAGTGTCATTTGAGCTTAAGTGTAACCTCATTCACTTTTTTTGTTTTAAAGAGTTTCTCCATCTCACAGATTTGTAACTTGGGTTCCATGCCATAATGAGTGACTTGGCTATATTTTTGTCCCAAATCATTTCTTCCTGTTTTCTTTTAAGCAGTATTTATTCAGAACCTATTCTGTAATGGGTATGAATCTGGGTGCTGGGGAGTCACAATGCATCAGATAGAAAATCTCTGCCTTTATAAAGTGAGGGGGATGCCAGAGGCGCTGTCTTTCAAACACTGCTCTTGTGACACAGTAGGTTGTGAAGTTTGTCAACCCATGCCAAAATAGAGCATTGTTAGAAATTTTTTTTTTTCATTTTTACTTGCAGTACATAAGACTGACAGTCTTTTCTCCAAGATCCTGGATTTTCCAGCTCCAACTTTTGGTTGCCATTGATTGCCAATACAATTTACAGAAAAGGCCTTTTTAAGGCCAAATCTATGTCTCAGAGTAGTCCGTATGGGAATGGTCAACACAAGTTGACCAGTAATCACTTTTTGATTGTCTATGGGAACATCTGGATCTCTGACCTCACAAGCAGTTATACAACAAGCCCTTATCCCTGCGGAAAAGTGTTTGTTCCTTTGTGGCTCAGAGGCCCTGTGTTTGCATGATGGGCTTGATGTTCTGGAAGTCATTTTCTCCAGCACTGGGGTTTTTAATTCCAAGGACTGGTTTGAATTTCTTTTCAAACTATAAGTGTATAGGATTACATTTAATTGTTGGTTTATGTACAGGAGCATTACTGCACCAAGCTGCAAGGAATACATTATAAGTACTCCTTTGTCCTGAATAAATATTCATTCAGCTACAGCCTGGCTGAGATCCCATGGATCCCTGAATTGAGGCATCTATACAAAGATTTAGAGATACTGTTGATACTATTTATTAAGCTTTTGCTGTCTATAAAGTCTTACCAAGTAGCTTGAAAATTGCAGTGTAAATCAGGAAAACCAAGCTTGGACACATCAACCAGATGACTGGAGTTTAACGGCGTGAGTTCTTGTTGGCAATACGTGAGTCAGGCAAAGAAAGCGGTTGTAACACTTGCTAGGTCAGCCTCCCATGGCCAACCACAGCACAGGCTTGGGCGGTCCTATATCTCCATTTGATTTCAAAGACCTCGGTCTTCAGAACTCATGGATTCACAATTAATTTGGCAGTTTTTACATGTCACATTCTTATTCCTAGCATCTATGCAGAATTTATAAAAGTTGGTTATGCCAAATCTGTGAAATATGATTAGGAACACAACATGACCTTTTAAATACTGGGTGGGGAGTCAAAAGCGAGGAAGAGCTCTGGTGGTGCTCCCCAACTTTCCTGATTGCTACAACACTGAGTATTAAGGATGATACCATTGAATGCTCAGTAACAAGACAGTGGCCCATATAGCAGAACCACTTTCTCACCTAAAGGTACAAATGGAAAAGAACAACACTGGCCAACAGATATGGCCACTTGATACTGCTACCATTGCAAAACCTTTCTGAACACTTTGACTTTTCTGCCTTGAATAGATGCCCTGTGACCTGCAAGTAGTTGTTTCAGATGCACAGCCTACAAAATCCAGGCCAATAACTAACTGGAGTCCTGTAGAGCGCTTTGCAAGCTGGTCCCTGCCCAGCCTGATGGTTTCCTATTCTTAGAGTCATAATCTGAATGCCTTCCCCCTGTAGCCATTCTATAGTCTCTTCATTTCCCCAGCCACCTGGGAATCTCACATGTGTGGTTTATTGTCGTTATAGGACAGACACCATACCAGCTGATTCTGTGTTTCCCAGCCTCATCAAGAACTTGTTTTAGATTAGCTCCCCTCTCCTCTGTCCTACCAGAAAACATCATTCAGAAGCATTTCCACATCCATCAGATGTAACCAGTCTGACTACCTCTTGCTCAATGTCAAGGATGAGGCTATATTCGGAAGAGGGTCACGTCCATCCTGCCCCACTAATCTGTCCTCCAGACCTCTGGCCTTGCAGACTATCCTCTGGAGAACCAGTATCTTTAGAGGAGAGGCAACATGTTTCTTTCCCTCGTCTAATCTCATAACATCTGTGGTGGTGCAACTGGGTTTTATATCATGTACCAAATGGCCCCAAGCCACTTCTACTTCTTTCACAATATCACATACCTACCCTGCCTCATGATGGACTTTGGAATATGAAAGACACTTCCACATTTATTATTTTCTTTCTATAAAGGAAACGCCATGATTACTTTCTCTTCTCCACATTGAAGTTGTAATAAGGTGTAACTTATAAGGCATAAATTCGAGAGTTGAACTGAGATGGTGAGCTTCTTCCAGTGTGTGTGCTAATCTGTGCTCTCTCTAATCTATTTTCTCTTTTCTCCAACACAGGGTGCCTACATACTTCCACTTAAGAACACACTATAGTTAAACTCTTAAAGCTTAGTTGTTTGCTGTCATAGAAGCATCTTTCTTTCTCTCTCTCTGAAAGTTAACTGTTGCTAACTGTCAAGCCTTGGGACAAGGAGGTCATAAATCAAAGATAAATTTGTATTCAAAGTGCTGATACAATGTCCATACTGTTTATCAAGATTTAGTCTGTAAGAATTTGTCTCTGGTATAGAGATTCTTCTATCGCCACCCTTATTTTCAAATTGCCTTGTGCCTACAGACCCACATAATTGCTATAACCAGATGCACTGGTGAGAGATCCAGATGAACACGACGCCATCAGCCTTTCCAGATCCCGAGTGGGCTAAGTTGTAAAATCAAGCTTACTCAGTGGCTCAGTCTGCCAAATAAGTATGTGTTGTAATGTGTGCAGTGGATATCAGGACTAAATATGGCCCACGCAGGGAGTCCTGTGAACCAGAGTGCCACCTAAGAGACAGCAGCTCCAAACATGCCTGCCTTCTTTCCCCGGGTTCTCTCCAGGAAATGTTCAGGTGTTAGCCATACAGCCTTTCTACTGCCCTCTACTGGCCAGGGTCAAAATTATGGAAAACACAGTTCTGCACTCTGGCTGTTAGCTTAATAATTTTCTGAAAGAAAAAGAAAATGACCGTTGGGCTACAACCAAGTTTTCCAAGTTTGGTTTCATAATAAGTAGCTTTTAAATATTTAAAAATAGGGGTATGTAATAAAATGCTGAGAGACTCTCCGGAGATCGTGGCTGTTGGCACTTCTCTAATAGAAAGCATACGCCATTGAGCTAACATTTTGTTCCTTGACTAGAGAAGAAAACAAAGCTGTTAAAAGCCGGTAGGCTCATTTTCCAATAGCAATAGCATTAATATCTTTCAAGTCACTCCTAACCATGGCTAATTAGAGGTTTATGAGGGATGACCCTTGCTGAAGGGTCAACCCAGGTTAGGGAGCCCACAAAGTTGTTGTTGACTGTTGGAAACAATGGGTTTGTTAATAATTTCTGTTCTCCTCAAGGTGATTATCTTCCCCCCTTCCCTTTCACTGGTGTGCCTCTTATTTTGACTGGCTGAGATTGGCTTGGACAAGGAGGCCGGGGATTCAAAGGCAATGCCAGGTTGTTGCTGGAGCTCTGCACTGACAGATTGTTGAAAACTTATCAGTCTGACGTTTTCACAGCCTGCAATGGGGTGGAAATCTGCTCTTTCACTGGAAAAGCTTAGGAAGGAAAACATGAGCTCGAGCTGAATTCAGCCCACAGGTCCAAATCGGCTGTCCTCTGGCAGCAGAGTGCTGAAGGCTGCCACAGTGTTTAGAGGTTAGGCATGATTGTGCCACCCACACAGTGGACAGAGCTGCATAAAATAATGTGGACTTGGTCTACTCAAAAGGAGGAGACTCAGAAAAGGCTTTGCGCCTCTGGGAGCTGAGGATACTGTGATGTGTTCAATGGTAGATGCTAATGGCTTTAGCAGGGGTGGAAGTGAGCCTCACATGAGCTCCCAAGTGGATGGTTGGGAAATTTTTTTGCTCATAATCATTCCATGAAATAAAACAAGAAAAAAAAGGAATAAAGAACACCTTGGTCTTGGTACTGGTTTTAAGACAGATGGATGGACAGATAGACCGATAGATGCAAAACCATTGCAGTCAGTACTACTAATGAGAGATATCAGAAGCCATTACATTGTAATGATTCCTTCCAATGCTCTAAGAATTTATGAAGCACTCTAGCCCTTCAAAAGTGAGCTTTCAAGCACAACCCACAGGCATTTTAAAATCACAATTGTTCTCTCCTTTCTTCCAGTCTCACCTGTGCCTAGCCTTCTACTTTGGGTCATCACAGCTTTGCTCCTGTGTTTGCTGGCTGGCTCCCTGTGGGATCCTAACAGAGATCCTGGGCCTTGTGCAAGCAACAACCTTGGCCTGGAGGGCCACTTCTTTGCTAGCGAATTCTTTCCTAGCTTCCAACATGTGTTCTTCTCTGTTGAGAAGCCTTCTCTGATCCAACAGTTCCCTTAGCATTCGATTCAGACTAGTCTAGGCTTCTTGAGAAAAAGACCTCATCAGATCTCACTTAGAATTTTAGCCACATTCATGGCTCTGTGTCTTTGCTAAGTGTTCATTTATCCATTTGGCAGACATTAATAGAGTTCAAAAGATCTAGGCTCTATGGAATTTAGTCTCTTAACACAGATTTCTCCCCCTCCCCCCCTCCAAAGGAATGGAGAGATAGAATGAGCTGTTGATTCACTTCCCAAAGGACTGGCCAGAGCTGGGCTGCAGCCAAAGCCAGGAGCCAGGAACACCATCCCAGGGCCCCACGTGGGTAGTAAGAACTGAGTTACTTGTGCCATCATTTTTGCCTCCCAGGGTCTGCACTGGAAGCTAGTCAGAATCAGGAGTCAGATCTGTGAGTTGGATCTTGGCACTTTGATGAGGAACGCTGTTGTCCTAACTGCTGGGCCAAATACCTGCTCACCAAGGAGATCTCCTTTTATGTTCCATAGACCTGTCCAGTCCTGTCTTCTGGGTGTCTGGCTTCAATTAGCACCATTCACTTGTTGAGAGCAAAAAGAGAGAACTGATCAATGGGAAATGAAATAAATGGCTGTTTTTCAATGTCTTCTCAATGTCAGATTTCATTCTTCATAATCCTATTGCAGCTGCATATGATGTGCCTCCTGCTATGATGGCAATTTCTCTTGCTACTCCAGTTAATTTCAGCCTATTCCACAGAATTTTAGTAAAGAATTAGTCATTCATTCATTTAATTAACTCTGGGAGTGCCCATTGTGCATTAGTCATTGTTCCAGACATTTAGGGCTTCAGTGGTAAGCGAATAAAACAGATGCAATCCCAATTAATACATCAGCATGCAGGCATTTGTCTTGTTTACCCAAAACCTCACTTTAAAATTCATGCACACTGTGGTAAATTTACACAATCAAAGCACTTAGAGCTGGAAGGAGGGAGACAATGAAGGTAGCCTGTACTGAACGCTCTCTATTCCAGATTGTCTCTGTTGTTTATGGGACATGGGATGGGACCCAGGAGCTTCCTAACAGTCTGAGTATTGTATTTTTAAGCTTGGGAAACCTCAGTTTCAATATTCTTTGAGGATTTTTAGTTTGTTAAAATTTTTTAATTGTTTGTTTTCCAAAACAAGTCTCAATATGTAAGAGTTCTTTCTCTTTTGTCTGAATGAGCTGTCAAATACAATAATGGGATGTCTGGATTTTCTCCCTTTCCGCAGTAGCATCCTCTGTGTAGTAACTAGCATCATTGAGTCAAGAAGCAATTGTTTCCATAGCTTTCTAATCCCTGGGCAATTGCAACGTGGTACTGTATTTCACATCAATAACTCAATACTGTCTCGTGGTTCACTTTTTCAGTAGTTACCTGTGGAGACCCCAAGGATGGCTTGATCCTCACCTAATCTTATGGGCACTCAATTCCCTATATTAAATTCCTTTTGCTAAAAAAAAAAAAGAAAGAAAAGAACAAAAAGTCTTGCTATGTCAGCTGAAACTGTGAGAAACTTGAAAGCAATGAGGATTTCTGTCTTTGGTTTTCTTTGTTTTCTGATGTTTCTTCCTTTTCTGAAGATATCAAGACACCTTATCTGAGATGATAACTTACTGGAGGCCAGCTCAAGGGTTAATACATTTGAGTAATAGCAAGTACTCAAAAAAATGAAAGAATATATGAAAGCTACTTGAAATTGAAAAACCACTAAATGGCTCAAGAGAGTTGGATATTCCTACAGTTGAACAATAAAAGCAAGATGTGAGCATGGATTGTTTCAAACAAGTTATTTGTGTTTTATGGTGTAATAACCAATATTTGAATATTTTATCAGATTTAATTCTCCTTTAAGGGAAAGAATTTTCAAATAATTAAATGTGGTTTTTTTAAGTTACTAGTGTCAACTTACACAACTATGATAAAAGTAATAAAAATAGAAATAAGTAGGTTTCACTGCACATAATGCTGTAACACATGATTTAGTTAATAGAAATATAATTAAATTTTTAAGAATAATTTGGGGCATTTATTTTGGTGCAACAGTTAATGCACTGCTTAGGATACCGCACTTCATGTTGGAGTACTAGCAATCCAGTTCCCACTTCATTTTTGACCCATACACTTGCTGATGTGTGCCCTGAGCATCAGCAAGTGATGGCTCAAACACTTGCATCCCTCCACCCAGCTAGGAATCCTGGATTGAGTTCCGAGCAACTAACTTTGTCCTGGCAAGCCCTAGCCATTGCAGCCATATGCAGAGTAAACCGGCAGATGGAACAGAAATGTCTTTCTTTCTTTTTCTTTCTTCTTCTTCTCTCTCTCACACTCTTTCAAACAAATGAATAAAATTTTAAAATGTAGATGTCATATTTCATTGGTTTTAAAAATGCATCTTCAAGGATTTGTATTTTAAGGGGTACAATGCAATATTTCATAAAATATTATGCATCAAAGCAGCATAAAATGTAAAATCAGGCAATTAGCATTTTCAATGGCCTGTGTTTTCTTTGTTTGGAGCCAACCAGCTCCTCTTTGCCAGTTCTTCATATAAAAGACAGTACAATTGTTGTGAACTCTATTCATCCTGCTGTGCTATGCAACATTAGAATTTGTTACTTCAGACTGCATTTTTTGGTTCCAATTTCCCTTTCCCCATTTTGCCCATCATTCCCAACCCCTAATATCCACTATGCTCAGTTCAAAAAGGCTTTTTTAAAACATCTGCAACTGAGAGAGAGATGTGTGGTATTTGAATGTCTGCCTTATTTCGCTTAACATAATAACCTACAATTCCATCTATATAGCTGCAAATAAAAAAATGGTTTTTTGTATTTAAATACAAATAAATACTTTAATTTATTCATCTGTTGGCAGACAATTGGATTGATCTTATATCTTGATATTTATGATAACAAGTACAGTATTTTATACTAGTCATCATTTCCTTTCTGGATATAATAAATGAAAATTAGTAATCAATTTGTGAAATACCCTGATTTTTAAAAATTAGAAATATTTTTGGGCCCGGCACAATAGCTCAGTAGTTAAAGTCCTCGCTTTGAACACCCGGGATCCCATGTGAGCGCCAGTTCTACACCCAGCGGTCCCATTTCCCATCCAGCTCCGTGCCTATGGCCTAGGATGCAGGCGAGGAGGACAGCCCAAAGCTTTGGGTCCCTGTAACTGCATGGGAGACCCAGAAGAAGCTCCTGGCTTCGAATTGGCTTAGTTCCAGGCATTGTGGTCGCTTGGCGAGTGAACCATCAGAGGGGAGATGGTATACATCTCTGTATACAATCTGCCTTTCAAATAAAAATAAATAAATCTTTAAAAAAAACAAGAAATATTTTTACTTTTACTTCTACTATGGAAACTAAAATGGGAGTTTAGTTAACAAGCTTATTTATTCTTTCTATATATTAATTCTTTCTATATATTAATTTTCAGTGCATTCATATTTGTAAATAATTAGAAATAAAATTTGCAATGATGACGTGATATAGATAATATTACCCTGCTTTATAGATAAGAAAGCAACTTGAACAAAACTCAATAAATTGCCTGTGATATTACAGTGGATAACGGTTGGGGGGGGAGCAGCAGGATTTGAACTAGTGACAGTTTAATCTAAAGCATACCCTCTGGTACTTGACAAGTCTTGCAAACAGCCAGTGACACAGGAATGAGAGAAGGAAATATAGGTAGAAGTAGTATATTAGGTGAAAGCAAGAGGAGGCAAAAAGCAACAATATTTGGGAATGTTGATTAGGCATCAAGTAAGCTGTCAGCATTTGTTCTCTCATTCCTTGTAGGAAAACATTCTACAGTGAGTGGTATTGTCAGGGCCACAATTTTCTACCCTGTTGAAAGAGTATAATGAGAATACACAATGGGAGATGTACAGCACTTAGAACAGTGGTTAGCCATGTGGGCTCAATAAATGTTAACAGTCCCCCAAATTTAGCTCATTTAGTCCACAGATATTTATTAAGGCACCAGTATATACAAAGTATTGGGGCTACAATAATGAGCATGTACAGAGACTAACAATGAATGTAGTGGGATCGTTTCCAGTGTGCGAGGGCAATAGACATGACACATGAATTCATGTATAGCAGATCCTTTGTGCTACAGGAGTATAACAGGTCCCCAGAGCATCTTTTTGTTGTCAGCAGGGATCCAGGCCCTTGGACAGGTATCTCAATAACCCTGCCCTACCACTGAGAGGTAGGGTTGCCTGTGAGAAAAGAATATGAACAAAGGTGACTGGTCTCTGCATTTCTTTTTTTTATTTTACTTATTTTTATTATTATCACTTTCTGATACAGTTCCATACATCATGGGATTTCCCTTATTCCCACCCCAATTCCCTCCCCCAGTTCCTCTATATCATTACTACAGTAAAGTTCTTCACACTCAGTCATATGTCCATCATTGCGGGCAGGGACAATGACAGAGAGTCCAGCATCCTATTGTCAAGATATAAAAAACACTTTCATTGGGAGTCCATCTTTGATCTGGAAGTAGAGATGCATATTGCATTGTATCCTCACATCTGGATATGACAGTCTCACTGTTGTCCTCTGCAGTCTTAAATTCTTTACCACACTGTAACAAATGATGTCTGATATGCCACTACTAAAGTTCTTGATCTGCTGGGCCTCAGCTCTGAGGGCTACCCAGACCTGTCCTGGGTGGAACCTGTAGGATGCCACGTTGTTGCAGTTCAGTGAACCAGAAATGAGTTCACTCCCAGCAGTTCTGCCCCATAGCCTTCACCTCCTTTAACAAAATGGTGCCCGATTAGGCTCCAGGAGGCAGGCTGGGCTGTGAAACCCACCCTGTTCCCACACTGCCCTTCTGTAATCTGTTGTTCTTCCTCTGCTCCTGTCAAATCAAACAGACCAGCAGGACGGACAGTTCTTTGTCTGGGTTCACCTCCAGAGCTCCCAGTAAACGTCCCTTCCCACCTGGTTGCTCTTGAAGTTCCTGCTGCTGGTGGAATTCAGATCACTGTTCTCTGAATGCTGCAGGGGTATCAGACACCATTGTGTCTGCTGCTTTGCTGTGTCTGTCAGTCTCCGGGTACCCCTCTGCTGTTGTTCTGCCCTTTCCTATTTCCTGGAATGTGCCCTCTCCTCTTCACACCAGTATTAATTCTCCTTCTGTTTAAACATGTCCTTACCCTATTCTACCATCTTGATTTCTCTGGCCTCTGCATTTCAAGCACAGAAGGCAAAACAAAAGCAGTCACTTGAAAGAATTGACAGAATCCTAGCAATTAGAATCAAGTACCATCAAGTCACCAGGCAGAGAGTGCAGAATGGTACCAGCAAGCACCACTATAGCCAGGAAGGCCACTGTAGCACCTGAGAACCCAAGAGTGTACACAGCCTTCATCCACAGCACAGCCTGCAGTTTTCTGTGACTTGGACCCTGTGGCTTGGCCCAATTAATCTCCTAAACTGGGTCATCTCCCTGGGTTGCACAGCAAGCAGGAGCCTGGCAAAACAGTCCTGATAAACACTGACATCAATGAGAAAAAGCCCTGGAAATAATCTGTTTTCTTTCAAGGCCTGAGAACAATCAGGTTCCCTTTGGGACATTGCTTGAAAACGTGTTATTCCCTCCCACTCTTGCCTCAGGTAATTTTGCCAAGAATTGGGAGGGTATAAAGGAGCCAGTGATAGGTACATTTCCCAGACCCTCCCCACTACTAAGATGAAGGGAAGGAAGAGGGCTGCTTTGTCCTCATCAAAATGGTCTCTGCATGCACCCTTGGTGTGTGGGTAATGAGTTTGTCTGATCAGTGAACCCAGGCAGTTCATAACTGTTAAAGAATGCACACTTCACAGAAGTTTCTGAAACTCCTCTGTTAACATTGTTCTTGGCCAGGGAGGAAGACCAGACCACCATGGTTCTCACTGTTGCCTTGTTGAATAGCATCTCAACAGGCACATATAGTAGCAGCCACAGGAAGGTAGGTTATCTTCACCCATCATCCCCAGCAGAGCTGTGCCATAAAAGAAGGAAACGCTGCCACCAGAACTCTCTGTAATCTTTGCCTTGTAGGACTGGAAATATGGTCTGAGTGCTTGAGAGAGCTTCCTGGTGTTTTATTCTGCCAAGAGGCTGAAAATCTTTTAGGACCCTCTTTCATTTCAAAATAATTATTAACTCAGGTCATAAAAATACCACTGGAAAAAGCAGCTGATGCAAGAAATAGATGCTGGCAATTTGAAAGAGTTGAAGCTCTGACAAAACACAAACAAAACAGGAACATCATAAGATCAAACCCCATGGATCATTAACTCCCGCCTTTGCCCTCAGTGTTCTGGCTTGGTGGCACATGTTTGCATCCTCACATTACTTAGGAAGAAATGAAGCGTGAAGAGATCGAATGGCACAATAAATGCCACACAAGGGCTGCAGAGTACCCAGAGAAAGCTCAAGACAAACTCTCCCTCTGGATTTCAATATCCTCTTGCAGCCTTTAGCTGTCCCTCATCGCCCTACTCCACAGTCATTGAAACGGCGTTCTTTTATCCACATCATCCAGGTCATTGTCCATCTCCTGACACGCACATAGGCCAGCCTCAAACATGCATAGAATTGAAGGAAGCAACATCTTTCCTCTCCCATCTTGAGCTGTCCCTCCATTGTACCTAGATTTTGTAATTAGTTAAGAACACATCACATCAAGACTTTTTTTTTCCCTTCTAAATGACTGTCTTAGTTAAGTGTAAGCACAATAAAGCCTGATGGGAGTGACATTAGCCCAATTGTGAAGAGTTTTAGAATGGGAAAACTGGATGAACATAGCATGTGTTCAATTTACATAAGATCAGAGGAAAGAAGTAGTGAGAACAATTCCCTGAGTACTCCAGGAGGCCCCAGCACGCCCAGGAGAGTGGCTACAGGGATGCATGGTTCTGTGGGCCATTGTTACATTCACAGCATTACAGAAGGGTGGAAGCACTTTTCTTGTGAAATATTTCAAACCCAGAGAAAAGTTTAGACAATAATTTTGGAGGTCAATCATTATCAAAAAAAGCTAGTAACTTGTGTGTGTCTACCCTGACACTCCATTTCTCCATACCTGCTTCCCCCTTTGTTTGATGCCTGTTATACATTGCATGTTTTATGTTTTTCTATAAGTTAACATATCTACAAATAAAATGTGGTGTTTTAAACATTTTGAACTTTACAAAAATGAAAATATTGGTTTAACATTATATTTACATGAGTTAAACAATATTATATTTCATATGATTTTAAAATGATGTTTTAGTATGAGTTAAATATTCTGTAATTTGTGCTTATGTAATACCCAGAACCCTCATTTGAACTGTTTTGGAATATTGTCATTATGATTAACATGATGTTTAACTGTTTTGAACTGGCAAAGTTGCATGTGAATTTCTCTAGTTGTAAGTCCAGATATGATCTGATCTGCCAAAGGGAATGAATATTTTAAGTATAGTAGATTTTGCTAAATTCTCTCTAATGTTTTTCGATCCTGCTATATTCTAAAACTGAAAGTTTGAGAATATGCACTTCTCTACATTTGCTATTGTCAGACTTTGAAATTTTGCTAAATGAATGACTGCAAAATAGGCCTCATTTAATCTATAATTTACCTGTTTAAAATCATTAGATAGTTAAAAATGTGTTCCATGTTTATTGAACATTCCTATTTCCTTGCTTGTTCATGTTGTCTGCCCATTTTTCCATCTGAGTACTGGTCATATTAATGCTGATTTGGAGAATGGATTTACCTATTTAAGATATTAACAGTTTTCCAATTCTGGTCATCACAGAGATGCAGTCTGTTCTCAATGATTGACGATATCATTGGAGTTTGTTTAGCAACAAAATTTGACAACAACTTATTTTTTTAAAAAGATATACATAAAAACAATTTTTTTCTACATTAGGCTGTGGATTCAGAAGAAGGATGATGAATGCTACTTTTCATCATCTCTTTCTTTATTTCTCCTCCCAACCCAAGGTTACAGAGTTAAGTCCAGGCTTTGTGCTTGCTGTACGTGACTGCAGAGGGTAATTCTATATAATTATAGGTGCTGGATAAGGACCAATTATGAGACTTATTAGCTTCGCAGTGTTGGATCTAACATACAGCACATCTTTCATAGATATAGAAACTGTTAGGAACTGAGTGCATCCCTAGCCAGAGCTTTCCATGGGAGCCCACCGTCAACTTTGGGCAGGGCTGGAATCACAAAGGAACCACACATCCCAACTGACCTCTGAAATGTTTGACATCAGCGAAGTCTCCAGGTGTGACCTTAGCTCCTAGTCTCAGAACCAAAGAGGTCTATAGTCATACCACTGTAATGTCAAGTTGCATGAATGATTTGCCTTGGAACTCCTGATAGGAAATCTTAAAATAACCCTGGTTGTCTTTCTATTTCAGAGGTGTGGCGAAATCTTGTTTGAGAACCCTGATCAGAGTGCCAAATGTGTTTGCATGCTAGGTAAGAAGGCTTCTTGTTCTAAATATATCTGGCATGTTGATGTCACATGGAGATACTCTTGCTTTGGCTCTCTTGACTGTGTCTCTTGTTCCATTTTAGAGAGGCTTATAGGCTTGCAGATGGGTTTATGAGCGGCTCTAACAAATGTATGTGTGGAACCCTGGTGATGAACAAGGTTTTGGTTTTAACAACCGTCAGAAAGTCAGGAACCACACTTTAGGATCTTTCACGTTTTTCCTTGGCTCAGCAGCATAGCACAGAATTCAATACCTCATTTGGGAAACTGTAATGAAAAGATGAAAAGAACTGTACTGTAGTATCGAAACTGGAGATGCTGTGAGACATAAGTACATGATTATGTGTGAACAGCATGGCATGAAGTCCTTATTTGCAATGCCCAGGAAAAACATGTATTTGAACTAATCTGAAGTCCACAAGGTAGTCTCCCACAGTGCATTTGTAATGAAATAACAAAATTGTTATGAAAAATCATTGTTCTTTGAGAACATCGTTAATGTCTTTCATACACTTTCTGATGAATACCAGTGTGCTAGAGAATGAAATCGATAGTAGTGTTCTGATTTTATACCTTAGAAGCATGTGCACAAAATGGAAGTGAAACAAAGTGAGAACTAGTCCAAATCATGATGTGCTAGTATCTGAACTGCAAAGCTTTAGTTCTAGTGTTTAGATCTTAAGCCATGAATCTATGCCCAGTAAACTTGCAAATGATTGTAGTAGGTAGAGAAAACAGTAGCATGGTTAAATAAAACAATCCTTTAATGTTATTTGTATCAGAATTTCCACCTACAGCTATGCTAATCCTAAATCATATTCCTAAACCAAGATGAAATGATTCTCTTTATTGTCTGTCACTTATTGTGGTACCTCATGTGCTGGTAACCTAGGTCACCAGTGAGATTATCCAAAAGCATTGAACATAAGAGGTGAAGACAAGGAACAATCCCAGTAATTTATGAGTTGAAATAATTGTTTACCAAAGACTCAAATATTGCTCATGATCTAAAAATGAGCACTAAACAGACGCTATATTTTCCTAGCCTTCTGATCTTTCTTATTTTCTTTCTATGTTATTTTAAATCTCTGTTACACTGATTATGCACTTTTATTTTAAGATGATGGACATATATATATACATATATATAGAAAATGAATATTTTGCTGAAAGTATGTGAAAAATGAATACAACATAACATTTAAAAATCCATTTCAAATATACAATATTCCTATACATTAACCATCAACATGTGTGAAAATTTTAAGTTTTTCAGGCTACTAGACAGAAAATACGTTGACATAGATGATGACTGGGAGGAAGAGAAAGCAAAGGATGGAGAAAGAATGGGACGGGAGGGGAGAGGAGGAGAGGGAAGAGGCATATACACCACTAAGACTGAGAATATAGTATTGCAACCTTCAAGAAAGGACATGTGTGTTGCCACCAGAAATGCAAGTCTGATACTTTTGTTTCCTTTAAAAGGAGATGATCACCTTAAGCCTTTATGACTCCCTGAGGCATTTCTAGAGAAAACTTTATATCTAACAGCAAAGGATAAGGATTCTCTTCCATTAAGGGACTATTACATTTCATAAGTGTTGATAAATATGAACGTTGCTTGGATCCCACAGATAGTTTGATTTTTATTTAAAAAAAAAATCCCAACAAGAAAATCTAATGCATTAAACCTGCAAGTTTCACCTTCGCTCTATGTCACCCCAATGTTGGGTTCTCTGGTGATGACTGATCAGAGCCATCCATATCCATATCCATATCCATATCCTTCAACAAGCCCTTGACTTATTCCTGCTACGGTACCCATCACTGCTGGCCTCTATTCCCAAGTTGCAAGTGCCTGCCTGGACGCTCGTTGTGGTCAGGTTTCAGCTCAGAGAGGTGGATCATGGAAGAAGGTCACCAGCTATCCACACATTTGCAGGACATCTCTCTCCCATTGATGAGTTGCCAGACTGTTCTGAAAAACACAGTCTTTATGCTTTAAATGGTCTGGCTCACAACTTCCACACATAAGTCACCCTTATCAGAAATCATACTTCTGGTGAATCACATTAACACATAAGTATAAAATTCATCTTAAGCCGCTTTGAAATTGAATTCACTGCAGTTTTAAGTGGGTGTGAATTATTGTCATATATTGCCCTTGCAGAGAATCACAGTTGGCTTTAGAACAGCTTGGCTTGTTTAACGTTGGTAAATAAGGGTTCATTGAGGAACTGGCTGTGCTGAGCATTAAATATTTCTTGAAATTGGTCAGAGTTAAATGTGGATGGGTAAGCCCCAACTGTACTACAGTTGCTTTCCTCATTTTTTCAGACACAGGACAATGTGTTTAGTGCCCTTTAGTTGTTCCTATCTCCCATTTAAAAATATTTAGCCTCAAAAATTCTTTCAAGTTCAAAAATAACCTCAGAAACTTGTTTATGTGTATCACCTTACAACTGTAAGTAAGTGTACAACTATATAGTAAGATTTACACTTTGAGTTTAATATGAAGGCAAAGAGTAAGGAAAAAAAATAATTTTGTGTAGTAAATGCATGAAGCAGTGAAAGCTACTATGAAGATTTTACTTATTAAAAGTATAATTTAAAACAAATCTATTGGTTAAAGAGAAATCACCATACTTACTTATGTGAAGTGACCAATGTTTATTTTCTTAGTTCATTGTTAATCTTCTGTGAAATGATGGAAAAATTTCAGATCAGACATAGTGTCTCTCGCTATTGCTTGTTTTCTCTTTGTTGATATGGTGAGATTCTTTTTAGTAAGCCTTAGTTTGTATTTTATGCTTTTTGCATCCTCTTTATTATGGTTTAATTCTTTCCCCATTTGATGCATTTCTGTTCTGTGTGATTCTCTGAATGCTGGTGAGCATCCTGATCATTGTAGTATACACCAAGAACTTTCTGACTAGACATGGCATAGGACACTTTCATCAGTGTTCTGGTAATGTGTTAATGTGATCGTTTCTACTCACTTAAATGATTTCTAATTTTCTGAATAATAGAATGCCATCAAATCAATAATTTATTAACACTTGACGTAAATACAGACTTGTTTTCCAGTACTAGCTCTGAAAAATTAACTGTGTGCTTGTAGAAGTTGTTTCATCTCCTAGTTTTCAATTGATAGTGTTCCTACAGAGTGGAAACTGAAACATCTGCTCTTCCTAGCCTGCGGATTTTTCCACCGATAGATAGAATGAGACCTTCTGTGATGGAGTGTCCTTTATGACATGACACTTATCTTGAATATGATGTGCAACTGAAAATTCAAAATCGGTCCTTATCTAAGAAGAATTATGGTATTTATTGATGGCATTTACAGTATTTTGAGAAGCAGAGACATTGTGCATATTCAGGGGTGCGTCGTTAAAAATATTAAATGTATTTCTTAAGCTTAAATGGTACTTCAAGGGCAAAATCATGAATTCATCCAATATCCACTACCAAGATGTGCAACAAGCATCTTCTCTCTGCAAGTTACTAGGTCCAGCGACCCAATGAGCAATGGGCACAGATCCTGTCCTCAAAGGAACAATAGCCCAGAAAGAAATTCAAGTCTTGAACCTCAATGTAATGCAACACCTGCTTGAGACTGATGAATGATGCAAAATAAATAAGGATGAAATGTTTTAAGACTTCAGTAGATAGAAACTATATGGATTATAGATGCAAAGCTGAGAGTGTGGGAACATTCCAGGTAGCTGTAAGACCACTCTGATACAAGAAAGCTCTGATGTGGGAGGAGACAAGAAGGGCTTCAGGCCACAAGAAGAATGAAAAGGTAAATTATAAAGGAATTTGAGACTTGGTAATACCAAGTTTGTTATCATCCACTCTGAAAAAAAAAAACCAGAAATACCAGATAAAAGGGAGTTCTCATCTCGCCTAGTAAGAGTATATTTTATACTTAATCATAGAGTATCACAGAATATAAAAATTTGATGTTTTGAATTCTGGGTTTGATTTTATCAAAAAAAATTTTTGGTTTTTTTTCAAATTTGAAAGTGAGAGAGGGAGGTTGAGAGACGGGAAAGAGATCTTCCATCTTCCACTTTTCTCCTTCACATGGCCAGGCTCCAACTGCTTCTTCCTTGTGAGTGGCAGTGCCCAAGCACTTGAGCCATCTTCTGCTGTCTTCTCACTGACATTGTCACGTAGCTGGAGCAGAGGCACGAGCCTTCCTATATGAGAGGCTGGGGACAAATACAGCATCTGGACTTTCCACACCACAATGCGGGCCTCTTGCTTTCATTTTTAAGAGGTACATGTTAATTTAGATTTTTCCTTGACATCTAATATTATGGTATCTTATTTTAGAAGAGAATATTTTCATCCCTTACTGCAGAGAAAACAATTTTTCACTGTTTAGAATTTTGCCATTTAATAAACTGGGAACTTCTTTCCATGAATGGTTTGCTTTTATAACTGGAAATTAGTCTGTGATTAAAATTTTTCAAACTTATTTTTATTTAGCCTAAAGGCAGAGAGATAGCAGAGAGAGAGAGAGAGACAGAGAGAGCGTTCTCATCCATTCATCTCCTCTACTCAAATACCCACAACAATCAAGAGTGGACCAAAGCAATACCAGCAATCAAGAACTCAACCCACTTTCCCAAGTTGGTGGCAGGAACTGAGCTATCTGAGCAGTCACTGCTGCCTTCATGTTCTGTGTTAGCAAGAAGCTGGAGCTAGTAATTGAATCTATCTGATTAGAGAGGTGGGCGTCTTACCTCTGGTATGCCAACTGCTAGGCTAAGTAACAGCCACAGTCTCTGATTTTTGTATGTGGATGTTTTTGAGGATTATATATTGCTTTTAAGATATTTGTACACAATCTATGTTACACACAAAATAAGTTCTGGTATCAGTGGATGCCACTGTGATATAGTAGAATGATCAGGGCATGTAGGACTCTAGAACCAGCTAGCAACTGCATGGCCATAAACAAGTAGGAAAGTCACCTAAGAGTGGTAGATGTCAGGTACTCTCCTCTAAAATGGAATAATGAATAATAACAATATTATCTACCCATTAGATTTGTTGAAGATCAAATAGTAATGAGTATACAAGTATTCAATAAACTAAAGAAATGTGTCTTTCAGAAGCACAGATACCATCAGATTCTCAGTTTCACTTCATCTTCTTCATTCTTTTGTAAATAAATAGTCTTTCCTGGCTACTCTTCAGAATCATTTGCATATAGACTATTGTATATTGTGTTAGAATGCTTTGTATTGTCAGTTGTAGGTAGGATGCTTGGAGTTACTTTTAACTTAAATACCAATATGGAAGTGTTTCTGATTAAGCAGACCCAGAAAAATAGATAGATAGATAGATAGATAGATAGATAGATAGATAGATAGATAGATAACAGAGACAATAGCAAGAAAATTATGGTAATTATGTCTCCCAATAACTTCTTTCTTGTTCATTCAATGCCATTACTTCTTTGATGGAATGTTTTTAAAAGCTATTCATTTATGGAATGTAGATGTTCCAGAACTGTTTATAAATTCTATCCTGTCAAAATCAAACGAAACTATTTTGGGTTATTTTTAAAACTTTATAAAGACCTGAAATATATTTTGCTTTCTTATCTTATTTAAAGGCCTTAACCCTTTTTCTGTGGAAAAAAGTTACAAATAGTCATGTATTTGCAAAAAAGAAAAGTACTACAAATAATTAGTGTTAAGGCCTTATATGTTATTTTATATTAGTCAAAGTATTCTTATATAACAAATGGATTTGTTATATTTTGAATATTAGACTCTGCTTCAGAGTAAGAGACAGTTTTCAAGTACATGTTTGCATTTTAGAAATAAGCATATAATCCTTATAGGTTATTAAAAGGAGAGTATTGTAAAGACTGTCTTATGTGTATTTGACCTTGAAAATGAAGTCTACGTCTGAAGACAAAAATTTTTAAGTTTCTCAGTTAGAATTTATCACAGTCAGAGTGCCTCAGGAGCTGAAGTTAATTTTCACTTAACACAAAACACTTCAGTGTTGTTTCGGGGGCACATCAATTTATTCTTCCTACATTTATACTCTAATAAAACCTCAGGACAACACTTTCTAACTCTGTTCAGATGTAATAAATTAAATCTTCCCAATGAAAGGCATCAATAAAAATTCCCATCATTTCCTTCATATCATCAAATAGCACATATTATGAAAGATATATTGCAAATATCACTACTGATACATTGTACACATTGCCATATGGCATGTTTTTGTTTGTTCATCATTGTCCCCCAGCCTCTCTCCATAACTCACACACAGGATGTAAGTCTAACAGACGTAAGCATTTGGATTTACTCACTGCTGAATTCCCAGCACCTGGGACATCCAGGTACCTAGTTCCCAAAATGAGCTCTACTTGTTGAATGGATACATGCTGGTGTGCTTATAAAAAATAGCAAGTTCATCTCAGGGCATTGCCACTTGTGCCCAGTATGAGTGAGGATAGCTCTTAAAACCTTCTGCAAGGGTCTTATATTGTGGCGTAGTGGGTAAAGCTGTCACCTACAATGTTAGTGTTCCACATGACTGCCAATTTATGTCCTAGCTACTCCACTTCCCATCCAACTCCCTGCTAATGACCTAGGAAAAGCAGCAGAAAATGATCTAATTGCCTGAGATCCTGCCAACCATGATGGAGACTCTGAAGCTTCTTTGTTTGGCTAGGCCTAACCCTAGGCATTGTGAACCAGCAGATGGACGACTCTCTGGTTCTGTCTCTCCCTATATGCCTGTAAGTCTGCCGTTCAAATTAATTAGTTAATTAATTAATTAATCTTATTTTTAAAGAATGTTCTGATGAAACTATCACAGCTGTAGGTCAGTTCCTACATGTCATGTGAACAAACTGAGTCTCCTGAACATAACTATTATAGATAATACGAGGAGAAAAATGTAGTTCTCCACAAACAATTAGCCTACTCACAAATTAGGAGATCAACAAATATTTGCTCAGCAGCACTCCTCTAGGGGAACTCTGAAAAGTAATGCACTCTTGACCATGTAGAATTCCTATTGGCACAGAATTCACTCTTGGGCAGATAGGGACGTGATCTTGAGAAAACAGCAGAAGGCCCATTAATTTGTCTTCCCTGTGTTTTTAGGAATATAGTCAGAATTATTTCACCTGAGATAAACCAGAAGTTCATGGTTTAAAGGGCTTTTTGCTTTGCTCTACAGCGTTTTAGAAATTTATGTTTGGAAGTAAATATTGCTTTGTATAAGGAAAGCAAGTTTCTTGGTTTCCCTGTTGCTTTCTGGGGGAATGTTGCAGCGTTTCCGTGGCAACACAACATCACACTTTCAAATGCAGCCAAGAGTCAGGAACACAGACAGGAGCTAGCGGCAGAATAATAACCCAAACAAAGGGCAAAGCATCAGAACTGAAGTTTTCAAATCCAAAAGTGATAAAATCGTCAGTCTTCTCTTTAAATGTATCATCTGTCGAAACCTAGAGGTCACTTGGTGAGACCCATCACCTTTCATACAAAGTCACATTTCAGAAAATGTGTTCAGTCAATAGACATTTTTTAAGGACATACAGTGTGCTAATGTGGGGATGCAATAACTTTGAAGGGCTGCTTCTATCCTCAAAAAGATCCCCCAATCCAGTCATATGTGATTGCTGCCACAGCTAACACATTGTGATCAATCACAATAAGGATGAGCCCAGGTCTTGTGGGAATAGAAGGGTGGAACAGTGTCAGCAAAGTCCTGTTGTAAGAGGGATAAGCAGTTGTGTGTCGGAGCATCTGACAGCCCTGGGAGGCAGGAAAGGGGCAGCCTGCTGGGAAGAGTGCCAGCATTTCCCCATGGATACGGATGGATTAACTGGACCAATCTCAGAAACTGAAAACACATCATTAGGCCTGGAGATTAAGGTTAGAAAAAAATGGGGAGATAATTGAGCCCTGATGGAAGGTGGGATAGATTAGGAATGGGTTTAGAATGGTACATATGGCCACCTCGGGATGTTTAAGCTGAGGAACAAGGAAGAAAAGCACTCATTTAGACAAACCTTCTTGTTGGAGTAGAGAGATCAGAGTAAGGAAACAACTTTAGAGTTTTAAGGTGAGGGAGGCAGTCCTTCTCAGGAAAGACAGGGTATCCTGCCTGAACAGTGTCAAGCAGGGACAAGGCAAAAAGACAGTGGAGTTTGCCAGCAAGTGATAGAACAGGCCTTGAGTTGGGTGTAGGACCTCTGCATGCAATTGAGAGTACAACCAAGGCCAGCATTGTGACATGGCCGGCGTGGGGGGCGGGGGAGAAGCTGACACTTGTGGCCCCAGCAATCCACATGTCCTTGCTTCTCCATTTCCGCTCTAATAGACTAGGAAAAGCAGTGAAAGAAGGCCCAAATGATTGGGCTCTTAGGACTCACGGGAAGACCACGATGAAGCACTTGGTGTCAGACTAGCCCAGCCCTGGCCATTGCAGCTATCTGGAGAATGAATTAACAGATGGAAGATCTCTCTCTTTCTCCCTCCCTCTCTCTATCCCTCTCTCCTCTACCTTCTCTCTTCTGTTCTCCCTCTCTTCTCCTTTTCTTTCTCTATCTCTGTAACTTTGCCTTTCAACATAAATCTAAAGAAACTTTGGTACATCTACTCTATGGAATATGACTCAGCCATTAAAAAATGAAATTCAGCCATTTGCAACAAAATGGTCCCAACTAGAGACCATTATGCTCAATGAAATAAACCAATCCCAAAAGGATAACATCATATGTTCTCACTGAAATAAGGCAAACTTTATGCGAATTACACGATCAATAGATATGTAGATAAACATGCATATAAGTATATTTATCTAGAGGAACTGTATAATGGAGGCAAGTATACCATGAAATAGAGATATATTGTAGTATGTATCTCTATTTCTGAATAAAAGATGAACTCCCAATAGAACTATTAAATATATCTTAACATTAGAATGCTGCATTTTCTACCATTGTCTGTACCCACAATGTCATGATGCACTTAAATAGAAGAATAATGGACTTTTGACTGTTGTTGAAGGACTGTATACTATTGTTATAGCAGAAAACAGTAGGGGGGAGGCAGGAAGAGGAGAATGAAAGGGGAAAATTTTGAGCCTAAATAATTTCATTATGATAAATAAATAAACAGACAAATATCCATCCAATTAAAAATTGCAACTGTGAGGAAACAAGGAGCTAAACTGTAAACAGAGTTAACTCCTACATGGGCACCAGTTTGCATTCTGACTGCTCCATTTCCAATATAGCTCCTTGCTAATGTGCCTGGAAAAGCAGCACAGGATGACCCAAGTTTTACGGTCCCCGCACCCAATTGGGAGACCAGGAAGAAACTCCTGACCTTGTGTCGCGCCCACGTTCCTATCGACCCGCAATAAGAGGCAGACGCGAGTGAAGTCTTCCGCGGTAGTCTTTATTGTGCACACCAAGATGATGAAGAGGAAGGCCCCGACCCAGCTCGTGCTCTCGCTCTTATCGGGGATGGCTCTGCCCAAGTGGCGGCTTATTGGTGAGCCTCTAGACCACGCGCCAATCCTGCAATTCGGATAGGGCAAGAGGCCTGTGCATGTGCCGATCACACTGCTGCTCATGCGTCAGCCCTCAGCGCATGCGCAAGCGCCTGCGCAATACTCTCTAATGTACGTGACAGGAGCTACTCCTGCTGACGTGTTTATTTCCGCCAGGCGCCATCTTTAGGCCACCGCGTGTGGCAATCAACATCACCGCGTGTGGCAATCAACAACCTTGGTTTCAGCCTGACCTATTCCTGGCCATTGCGGTCATCTAGGGAGTAAACCAGCAGAAGATCTTTCTCTGTCCCTGTACCCCACCCAATAATTCTGCCTTTCAAATAAATGCATGTTTTTAAAATAAAAAAGGGGCACCTCTAAGTAGGTTGTGGTGATGTATCTCAACAATGAGATCACCTATAGAAGAAGGCAAGGAGAGAAACGGGATGCACTTAATAATACTTGGAAGCATCAGTGTGAAGGGTTGGCCAGGTGTTAGAGAAGTTTAAGGGTAGCCAGCCATGTAGGAAACAAAGGATGTATGTACAGAGAGAGGAAACCAGGAGAGAATGCATGATGTCTTGACCATCTTTGCCAACAAGAGAGATCCAAAGGAAGGATAGAATAAAAGTGTGAATACTGTACAGGTCAAATGCAATCAAGACTAAAAGATATTTTCTGTATTTAGCCACCTAAAAATAATATCAGCAAGTCATAATTAGAAGGGCAGAAGAGGGAAGGGCGGTATGAACCAAGCGACTGAGACCGGAAGAAGAGAAACATTTTCCAGAAATTTGCTTGAGGAAAGAGGCAAGTGACGGGCAGACAGCCTGTTGGTTAAGATACTGGCATCCACATCAGAGTGCCTGAGTTCAAGCGCCAGCCTGTGAGTCCAGCTAGTGCTAATGTGCACTCTGAGAGGCAGTAAACGATGGTTCAAGTGCATGGGTCCCTCCCAACGCATGGGGTGCTAGAACTGGGTTACTACCTCCCAGCTTCTTCCCAGCAAAAGTCCCACTGTTAAGGGACTGTGAGGAGTGAACTGGCAAGTAGTGCTCTCTTGCTCTCCCTTTCTTTCCTCTCACACAAGTTAAAAAATAATCTGTTTTTAAAAAGAGAAGGCAGATGCTAAGATGATATGATGATGCCTGTCAAGCTCTGGGTTTAGGAATGATTTATTAGAATGGGAAAGTTGAGAATGCTTTGATGTGCAGAAGAGAGAATTGAAGAGGAGGCTGAAGTTTTCCTAGGATGAAGGGGAAAATGGAAAGCCTTACACCTGCAGCTAAGAGAAGGTGGTCACAACAAGTGAGGTGGAAAGGAGATAAAGGCACATCCTTGGGGGTTAGGGAAAGTCACAGTGTTCCCATGAGAATAAAAATCGAAGCCATAGACACAAGTATAAAGGCAATTTGGCTAATTGAAACTAATGCTTTAGAAAATCAGAAAAAGCTGATGGGAGATGTGAAAACGACTAAATAAATAAATTGTGAAGCAGTTCTGAGGACCCTGATGAGGTTAGAAACAGTGCAATGCCAAAGCCCATTCCTAAAAATGAAAGAAAAAAATGCAAAAATACAAGCATGCCATCCGCCACCAAGGGTAAGCAGTCCCAGTGGAAAGAGGGCTTTTCCTGCTCTTTTCTCATTGACTGCCCAATCCCCAACCCCCCTGCAAAGGCGTGGGTCACAGGACTCTAGTTTTCCCAGTTAGGAATCTAGAGCAGCCCTCTTAACCACGGGAAACATGCTGTATGACCTCCCACACATACCTGCAATCATGGATAAGTCTTAGTCCTGTACAAGGAATTTTTTCTTATGCATATATACACATGATAATGTTTATAAATTAAGCACAATAAGAGATTAACAACAGCAATAACAAAATGGAATACCTGTGACAATGTACTGTGCAAAGCCTATTTAGAAAATATGAATTTTTCTCTCTGGAGTTTTCCATGTAGTATTTTCAGACGACATTGGACCCCAGGAAATCATGAATAATGGACTACTGTACTTCCTTTGTGCAATTCTCTTCTCTGATACTGATCTTTGTGTCCCTAGCACCAGCCCTGCCATATAACAAATCCAAAAATGAATTCCTCATGAAAAACCAGGGTCGTGCTTTTTTGCCCCTAACCTTCTTCCACCACCAATGGTGTCTCTAGGAAGTTCTTTCTACTTTCCAAATAGAGTCAATGGTTGACTTGTGTCCAATCACACAGTCTGCTGCTTGCTCCTCAGCACCTGCCCCACCTCTGGCTCATCTTTCCCCTTTACAAATTTCTTTGTTTATTTCTTTGCTTATTTGTTTGTTTATTACATTTGATCTTAAAAGCAGAATAACAGAGAGAGGGAGACAAGGAAAGAAATCTTCCATTTCCCCTGGCCATTTCCCAGACAGCTACAACAACAAAGCCTGGACCAGGCTCAGTGCAAGAGACAGAAACTCCATAACAGGTGTCCATGAGGCTGACAAGGGTCCAAGGACTTGGGCTGTCTTCCACTGCCTTCCCAGTGCCTTACCTTAGCAGGAAGCTGCATGGTAAATGGAATATTCAGGATTCAGATATGGAAGGCCAGGTTTGCAGTCAGCAGCTTATCCTGTTGTCACAACACAATGCTGGTCCTGCCCTCTTAGACATTTCATTCCAAGGCTTTGGGTACCAGGTTAGCAGTCCCAGAAAGATTGGTGTACATCAAACCCAGCAACAATGTCTTTTCAAATTTGACCCTCCAAAATTTGAAGTCTTCTTATTGAAAGCAGTACAGAATAATCTGTAAATCAGTTATAAAACTTAATTTATTGTGATTTTTGCAAATTCAAGGTAAGCTCACTTATAAGTGCCTTAAATGGTCTCAGACCATGTGCCTTACTAATTATGTAAGGTCTTAGAATATTTATAAACTCCAAACATTCATAAATGCAGACATTTTTCAGGATAGGATAAAATTATATTTGTGTTACAAAATGTCAACAAGAATAAAATGTTAAAATATTAAATAAATATTTATTCCATTATATGAATTGATGTTTGTGTTGAATCTAAACACCAAAACACAATCTAAACATTTTTAACAGATACATTTCTGGCAAAAGATATATCTAAACATTTTTGTTGTATTCATAATGTCAAAAGATATTTTACTAACTTTATAAGAGACTCGTTCCAAAGCATTGGATAACTGATGCTTTAGAAAGGTCAGTTTTTGTAGTTCCACAACTTCCACATCTGACTGATCAATTCAAATTTTCATCTTTCTTAAATCTAGCCTGGATGCTATTCAAATTGATGAGTCTTTTTTGACTACAAAAGCTTTGAATATAAATATCAAAATATCCTATACAGAACTATAAAAATAAATGCGTTATTATTTTTGCCTATTTTGAGGTGGGAAACCACATAGGAGTTTAATGTTTCTGATTTGTAGCAAACATTTTAAATTTTTATGACTTCTCATTTAATGAGATTATGAAATCTTGTGCATAGACATTTACTCTCTACCTAAATGTCTGCGTTCTGGGAATTGTAGCTCTATACACACAGTAGAAAATTGGATGTTTGGTTTCAAAAGAATTCTGAAACACAGTCATGCATATCTTAAATAGTGGTGATATAATCTGAGAAATGTCATGTTAGGTAATTTTGTTATTAAGAGAACAACCTAGGGTGTACTACAAGCCTAGATGATATAGCCAACTCCATAATTAGGTCATATGGTAGACCCTGTTGCCCCTGAATCACAAAACTGTACAATGTGCTGCTGCACTGAATACAGTAGACCATCATAATACAATGCAAAGTGTTTCTGTATCTAAAGCTACATAAGCACAGAGAATGTACAACAAAAAACTTCTAGGTGAGGCAGCAGGAATTTTGCAGATGCATTAAAATTTAACAGGACAGTTGTTCATGCAGTCCACCATTAACTGAAACATCATCACTCATGTAGTGCACAATGGATAACAATAATACCAAAAATGCTAATTACGAAATAAAATTTGGTGACACTGTGAGATAGCAATATTCTCATTGTCCAATGATAATCATATCAGATCTGAGAACTTTGGGAATGCATATAGTAAATATATTAAGAGCTTTTATGCCAAGCTGTCTTCTAAAATTTACACTGGGGATTGGGGACAGCATTGTGGTGTAACAGGTAAAGCTACCACCTGCAGTGCTGGCATTTCTTATGGTCACCAGCTGCTCCACTTCCCATCTACTCCCCTGTTAATGTTCCAGGAAAAGCAGCAGAAGATGGCCGAAGTGTTTGGGCCCTGACTGCTCATGTGGAGAAACAAAAGGAGCTCCAAGATAGATTTATGCATCTATTAAAAAGAGTTGGGGAGAGAGAGAGAGAGAGAGATTCCATCTACTTGTTCATTCCTCCAGTTGTCACAGTGGCCATAGCTTAGTGCCAGTCCGAAGGCAAAGTCCAGGAGTTTCATCTGGGTCCCCCATGAGGATGGGGGAGACTGTCTTCTGCTTCTTTCCCAGGTTATTAGCAGGGCGCTGGATCAGAAATGGAACAGCTAGGTAGAACTCATGCTTATATGGGATGCCAGTACCATAGGCAACAACTTTATCCACTGCACCACAGCAATGTCCCTGAATAAATATATTTTTTAAATTTATATAAAATTTATATTCAACCATCAAGAAAATACATTTTGACATTTTGTATTTTTTAGAAAATAGGGTGTTTACAGAAACTAATTGATCATTGAGTCCATGTTTCAATAAGAATTAAAATCTTTTGCCTGAATTACCTCTTTAGTTCTAGAATGGATTTGTTCATAATTTCATTAGTCAGTCTGCGTGAAAGTCACTTTTGTCTGTCTGTTCTTTCACTTTCTGCATCATGGAAAGTTTTCTCTTGAGATTTGTCTCTACGATAGTTAACTAATCCAATGCCAAGGTGATTCTTGGTAACAGCAGTCATATATGAAAGGTGAGATCCTGCCTGGAGTAAGTTAAAAAATGTTTGGGATTTGATTATTACAGAAACTTAAGAAAATCTCTGAAAACTTGAAGGGGTTCAGTTCTTTCAGAGTTTTAAGGATCAAATAAAACGGAGATAGTTGCTTTCAGATGCAGCCCAGTCCCCTTGCCGGGAGTGTAAGCGTGCAGAGCAGAGGCTTCCCTCATACAACCACAGAAAGTTATATTAAGTTCTAGGTCCCTAACAATAAACAGAGGGTTTTTCCCTTGTAACAACTGCACTGTTGAACAATTGAAGAAGTGCCTGACTTGAAACTAAAACAGTATACTTATTTTAAGTTTGTTCTGTTTAATTTCCTATGGGGAAAGCTTCTTGGGTGATCAGCTTCATATGCTAGCATCTTTAAGGGAGCAAGTTTTTTCATTTGTGTGTTCAACATTAGTAAGTATAAATGAATGGGATGTATGCATGTGTCCCAGCTTACATAGATTAGTCAATCGCCTGATGTCCCTTAACAAATGGCATTGCACCTTATGTATTTACTGGCACTCTACTCTGCCTGGTGTTAGTTTACTTAGCTTTTATCTTTTGTTTTTATTTTACATTTAGCTACAAAACTGAAAACGATTCTAATAAATTCTGTGAAATTAACATATCCATGCAAAACCATGCAGACAGATAAATAATACACTCTCTCGTACCATCTCCTAGACATTACCTTACAGAAGATTTCATTCTCACTCACAGACAGAATTCTCCCACCTTTCCTTCAGTTTGAAGCGTATATAATTGGAATCAAGGCATATTCTGATTTCTCTCTGCCTTCTTTTTCCTTGGCTTTGACATTCACCTAAGCTGCTGCACAGAGCTAGAGCCTATTCATTTAGTTTGTTTGTTCTCCTGCAGAATAGGGGTCAGCAAATTACAGCTCAATGGCTGAAGCTGTCACCTGTGTTATTAAAACATAGCCATGCTCATTCATTTACAAATTGTCTGTGGCTGTTTTCTGCACAGGATCTGCACACTTATAGAGATTGCACAGTGAAGCTCATGTGATCTGCAAAACTTGACGTATTTTCTTTGTGTCACTTTTACAGAACATGGTTGGCCAGTGCTATAGAATATCTGATGTGTGTACACACACAGCTGTGTAGGTGTGTACATTTGTGTGGCAAATTGTATATGAATTCTAGTGATAATGAACATTTGGCTGTCTGACTTTGTATTGTTGCAAATAATATGGTTGTGCACATTCTTGTATGTTCCTTTTTGTGCACAAAACTGCACATTTTCTCATGAGTATCTGCCCAGAATTGCAACCACTGGATCACAACATATATTTATAAGTTTGGCTTTTACTGATGGTGCCAGCTAGTTTTCCAAAGTAGCTTTACCAGTTCACTCTTCTACAAGCTGTGTTTAAAGTTTCATAAATATTTAACACTCAATAATTATCTTTGAGCTGGATCATTCATCATGTCACTCAATAGACACATTTTATGTAATGGCCTATAATGAAGATCACAAGTATGATTCAAGTAAACAAATCATCAGTTTGATGATGGTGGCAATAAAACATAAATCTTATTTGTTAACTGTCAATGAACATTAGAGAGTTGGGTGGGGAGTTTGTTACACAAACCAAATTAATAGTTTCTCTTTGTTGAATACTTGGAAATGAATGCTCCACAAATGATCATAAGATGTACTTACCTACCCACAGAAGAACCATAAACAAAACTCTGACTCATAAATAAAACCTCTTTTCTGTTGAGTTCATTAATCTCCACTTGTGGACTAGCAGTTAAAGTCCTCGCTTTGAACACACCGGGACCTCATATAGGCACCGGTTCTAATACCAACAGCCCCGCTTCCCATCTAGCTCCCTGCTTGTGGCCTGGGACAGCAGTTGAGGATGGGTCAAAGCCTTGGGATCCTGTACAAACATAGGAGACCTGGAAGAGAATCTGGGCTCCTGGCTTCAGAATGGTGCAGCTCCGGCCATTGCGGCCATTTGGGGAGTGAATCATTGAATGGAAAATCTTCCACTCTGTCTCTCCTCCTATCTGTATATCTGCCTTTCCAATAAAAAAAAAAATAAATCTTACAAAATAATTTCCATTTGTTTCTCTTCAAAATATGAAAACAGTAATGTACTTATAGAGCTGAAGTTATTATACTAAAACTATAGCTAAGATGAGCATGAATTAGTAGCTAGAACATGGAGGATTTTTAAGACATTAAGAATAATCTATATAATATAATTACTTATATGTGCCATTTACATTCATGCAAACCAATGAAATGTACAACATCATGTGTGAACCCTAAGTGAACTGTGAAATGTGTGTGGTATTGGTGTGTGACTGTAGATTCATCTGGTAGGAGAGATTTAAAAAGAGAGACATGTTGTAAATGGAGATTCCAAGGAATATGTGGAAAATCTCTGGCCTTCCTCTCAATTTTTAAAGGTAAAATGTGCAAACCATACTTATGGCACCTAATTCTGAAAAAAAAAAAAATCAATAGTCTAATCCATAGCAATGAAATTCAATAATGTAGAAATTCAAAGTTGAACCCGCGTATGTTGTTTTCATGGACTTCACACGTGCTTTCTCTAGGAAGGGAGCAGTGGAGTGTGTTTATTTTGCCTTATTATGTGCAGATAGATTTAGAAGAGTCACTTTTAACCAGCACTGAATTGCATGAGAAGATTGTGGTTTTCTAATTTTAAATGTTCAAGTAGTATTTTTGGCTTCCCAGGTTGTTGAAATCATGCATGATTTTTATTCTCACCTACCTTTTTTTTTTCAGGAGATAACCCTCTATATTTTCCAGATGTTCAGTGAAGAGTGGTTATCAATATTAAAACAAAAGAGGATTAAGGTTCATTTTGTAATATTTAAGTATCTGAAGATTGTTTCTTCTTCTTTTTTTTTCTTGGTTTTGTTGAAACCTACACCTGGCCAGTGTCAGAGCTTTGATAGGCTTTTACTCCCACAGTGGAAATGCACAAATGAGGAGGTGGCTGTGATCACACCTGCAACTACTATGCCAGGTGTTACATTTTAAAGGTTGAGTCAGTGTTTTTTGCATAGCTCAGTCTCACAAATGGACCCTGAGCCATTTCCTTTGCAGAAAGCATATAATGTCAGCAGTGCTGTGCTTTGTGTGGAAAACCAAATGCCACTATTGACAGACAGTCCCTAAGGTATCAGAACTTGGAAAACAGGATCAAAGTCAAGCAACTGAGGTTTGTGGGTCTGTGGTACATGGAAGCCTTCCAAAACAAACACAGCAAGAATCCATTGCATTAGGGATGGATAGGGCTCATTACATAAATGGTATCATACAGTACGCACCAAAACAGTATGAAAGTTCTTAGATCCTCAAAATTGTAGCAGGTAAGTGCACAGAAACACGCATGTTTGCAGACACACATGCACAAACAGAAACGGCCTGACATGTTTCTAGTATGCCCAAAGACTACAATGCCCTGCCTTAAGCTAGGAAACAAACAAAAAGCAATTGCCCATTCACAAGTTCAAGATGTCTATTTTCTTCTTTTCTTTTCAGCCAAGCCCATTTTTGTCTACAACCAGTTAGTCTGCTTGAATTATTCAGAGAAGAACAGAGGAATTCTTAATAATTTTAAGTGTTGTAAAGTCTATTGCAGATAAATGAAGACCCTAATTTTAAAGGAAACTAAAGAACCACAAATGTGGTATGTTTTTGCAAAAGCACATGATTGTGTACAGTGTGTGCAGATATAATTTTGAAGGGTAGGAAAAATTTTATTTGTCTTATTTTTCTGCATTTTTAAGGCTTTATTGGCATTAGCTCATATTACCTTTAGAAACTGGAAAAATAAATATGTAAAGGAAAAGACTTGCTGACAAATTAAGATATAAAAGAAATGAGGAAAAAGCAATAAGCAGTTTGTGATTAAGATCCAGTGAGCTCTGAAGAGGCCCTGGAAGGTTACTGAAGATCAGGACCCCGGCAGAGAGCTTTCCTAAAATCTAAGCAACAGGTTCTACTATCTGCTTTATTAATTTCTCACAGGAATGTGTAAACATTTTGTGCTTCCTTTTAGCAATCCGTCTATTTCTCAAAAACTTTTCCCTGAGTTCATTTCTAAAGTAAATCATCATACCGGAATGAAATGCAGTGGCTTTCCCAAAATATGTAGTTATCTAAATTGCACCTATAATCATTTTGACTCCAAAATGCAGTGTCAAGTAACAACAATAAACTAAAATTCCAAAGGTCAAGTATAAATTAATGAAAAAGGAA
This sequence comes from Ochotona curzoniae, assembly GCF_017591425.1. NCBI lineage: Eukaryota > Metazoa > Chordata > Mammalia > Lagomorpha > Ochotonidae > Ochotona > Ochotona curzoniae. Next base: position 17,022,422 of record NW_024467115.1, read on the forward strand.
GAAAAATATTATTTTGGATGATGTTTTGCTTAAAAGCTGAGCCTGGCTGATGCAGAGCGCATATCATAAAATATTCCTTAATTACACCATTTTACAAAGATGGATTTGTCCAACAAGAGATGTGGTAAGTTTCTGCCAAGTGTGCATATCCTTCTAGGCACCAAACAAAAAGCAGTGAGTGAGTAGAGAGAAATTCTTACCCTAGGGCTGCTGATTCTAGTAGGAGGGAGGAGTAGGGTGAGGTGAATATATAAAGAAATAAAGTACAGGTTAAATATATTAAGTACAGGTAAAATAAAGGTCTTGGAACTAGAAGTGTTTCAGATTTCAAGTTCTTTTCAAATGTGGAGAAGGGACCCAAGTGTAAACACAAAGTTCATTTGTGTGTCATGTACACCTTCTCTTTACTTTGCCTGAAAGTAACTGTGTACAATATTAGTGCCCCTGTGTTCCAAGTGTGGCCCACGACACAAGCTCAGAGGTGGACTTTTCCACTTGAGACATCAAGAGGGTGCTCAATTTCTTTTTTATGATTTTGGAGCATTTCAGCTTTCAGGTTTCAGATGAAGAATATCTACATTATTTTGGAAAATGGCATGTCCTGGAGTGACAATGCTATGACTTCCAGTGGAGAAACCCAGCAAGGGTCCTCAGCAAGAGTCCTTGGCGGAGGGTCTAGAAGGTTCAGAATCCCAAAAGCAAGAAAGAGCATGCAGAGCCCAGTGAACCAGAGGCAGTGCCGTGGCTAACCTGAATGAGGCACAGGAGGGCACAGGAGAGCACAGGGCCACGGAACCATGTTAAGGGGAAAGGGTCAATGTGAAGACTCCAAATCTAGTCTGCATGCGAGGAGGAGCCCTGGCACACTAGGTTCATTTTTTTTCTTTTATTTTAATTGACAGAATAAAGGGTCCTTACTGTATATTCCCATCTTCCTGGAATGAACACTGTGAGGCTGTACTTAGAAAAATAACAATAAGCAAATTGAATGCCATATATTATGCGCATTCTAGATAAATAATATGGTCATGTTTATCCAACTTTGAAAGTTCAACTAGAGGACGTATCTCTTTAAAGGGTGAGCAGCCATAAAGGAAATTATGACCATCTTCTCCCTCGAAGATGTCTCTTCTAGCAGAGTCCTTTTGTAACTTGATGAGTCTCTTCAGTGATATTTGTTTTTAATACAAGGGGCTCTCTCTGCTTCTGTTTTTCCCTCTTTGATTCTGTACCTTTGTTAAGTAGTAATATGATAACACAGTTAATAGCCTACTGCCACAGTTTCACTAAAAAACAAAAGATAGAGAAATCTTTGCTTTCTCTATTTGTGTTTGAAACACAAATGGAGTTAACCAATTCCAGAAGTCTCCTTAATGACAGAGACTCTGAGTTCATGGGAAGTTGTGCACTCGTGGCCCCTGTGGTGACCTTGACCCAAGCTTATGAACAGTATTTCTCCACCTTGAGTTACAGGACTACAGAGTAAGAGATTGTATCATCATGGCCCACTTTGTCTGAAAACAATGCACCAGCCTCAATCCCCTTTCTGTTTGATTTCTTCAAGTAGAAAGGGAGCATACTAGCATTTCTCAACTCCAATTTGTTTTCATTTTACCTTCAAGCAAACATCTGTGAGAATCTGTTAAGAAAGTCGTATCTCGGGCCCGGCGCGGTGGCGCAGTGGTTAAGGTCCTCGCCTTGCATGCCCGGGATCCCATATGGGTGCCAGTTCTATCCTGGCAGCCCGCTTCCCATCCAGCTCCCTGCCTGTGGCCCGGGAAAGCAGTCGAGGACGGCCCAAAGCTTTGGGACCCTGCACCCGCGTGGGAGACCCAGAAGAGGCTCCTGGCTTCGGATCGGCATAGTATCAGCCGTTGTGCTCACTTGGGGAGTGAATCATTGGACGGAAGATCTTCCTCTCTGTCTCTCTTCTCTGTACATCCGCCTTTCCAATAAAAACATAATAAAAATAAATCTTAAAAAAAAATAAAAGAAAGTCATATCTCAAGATACAGTTTATTCAGTTGACTAAGTTTGACCAGCAGTCATTGAGCATCTCCTGTGATGCTAAAATGGTGCTTGGTGGAGACCATAAGAAATCAGTGGTGTCCTATCAGCCAGCGTTCTCATTTTTCAGCATGGTACAAAACTATTCTCTTCCACACTCTAAGCTAAGCCAATGCAACGTGGCTAGTCCTTTCCCTGTAGGGAAAGTTCCCTGTAGGGATTTTTTTTTTTTTTATGTACTTACTGGATAGTCAAAAACAACATAAGTGCATGACATTGCCTTCCACTCTTTGTTGTTTCACAGTCATCCCGATGAAAGCACAGGTAGATTCAGAAAAATCTACCAGGTAGAAACCGATGCGTGTCTGGAGGCCTGGTTTAATGCCTGCCGGTTCCCATAAATTGACCATAATCTTCCCATCATGAATTCTTCATCGTTCAAACATGCGCAATAATCTCTTTAACATTTTTTATACTTTTATAAATGACTGACTAATGAATTGATTGATTTACATTCCCGCTAAGAAAGCAGAGTACAAGAGAGAGACAGAAATTTTCTATTACCTGGTTTCATTCCTCCTAAATGCCCAAAATACCCAGAGCTAGATCAGGCCAAAGCCAGAGCCTGAGGACTCAATTTGTGTCTTCCATGCATTTGTCAGGAACAACAAACTGGGCCATCATTTGCTGCCTCCCAGAGTGTGCCTTAGCAGGTAGCTGGAAGGGAACAGAATAGTGGGGGCACTAATCAGGCATTCCAGTGTGAGATGCAAGCGACCCAAGCAAGCTAACAACTGAACCAAGTGCTTACCCTGGTAACCTTAACTTCAAATGCATTGCTTAAGGATTTGAATAAAAGAAAGGATAAGGAAGTAGCACACAGGAAAAAAATGACCACTGTGTAAGTCAACATCAGGCACATGAATGCTACAGTCACTTTCTATCCAGAAACCCTGAAGTAGATTTTTTTTTTTATTGTGCTTTCAATGAAGCTTTTAGAATGCTAGGATTGTGAACGAGAGAACTCTGAAATCTACGACCTCAGCGTGGAGGATACAATCTACTGTTAGGGCCCAAAACAGTCTTTCCCAGCTAAAATCCCTGGAATTAACTTCCTGATAACCTTTTTTAGGGTCTCTGTCCTTTTTCAGAATAAGTTATGTTTAATTTTGAAAGAATCTGAATCCTGTGGCTCATCTACCCTACCCAAAATATACGCTGATATTGTAGGAAAGATGGCAACAGAATGAGGACTGGGATAAAGAGGGGGAAAAAAGAGGTCATGGGAGAAAGGATGTAAGAGATGACTAAAAGGAGTCACTGCTCCTAGGGCTGGCCTTGAAGCCCCACCAAGACTGTGAAGTCCAAAGCCGAGATAGCTGAGAACCAAGAAAGTCAAAGGCTCCAAGGAAAGTGGTCTTCTCATCCCTTGGAGCACTTGGCAAGAACACTGTGGTTTTTGAAGAAAGGCCTGAAGAATTCTGAAAAACTGAAGCAGATTTAAATGCATCTTAAAACAAATGACTCAAGCATCATAATTTAAAATAGCTTGGTAACATACATTACACATATGTTAAAATGTGTTTTCTAAAGTACCTCTTTGAAAAGCTTTTCTATAGTAAGGAACTAAACTGAGCTTGCAGGCAGGTAATCAGATTCCAGAATCTTCTTTGGCTCATTAGAGAGTAAAGGGGGCCTCGCAGATCAAGAGATAAGGCCACTAGTTTGTAGGAAACATTTGAAATGTTGCCTCTGTCTCTGCTAAGTTTACTGCCAAAATATTAAAGGAAAGTTGGAGTTATAAAAGTTTCTTTGGTTTCAGAAGTTCAAGTTTAGAAGTTCCAGCCATACAATAAAGTCATTACTATGTGTATACAGTTTCATGTGCCTTAGAAAATTCGGTACAACTGCCTCTGTATTCTTCAGAGCCATTCTTAATGCATTGTAAGATGGGAGAGAAGCGCACAGCTATTCCAGTGAAAAAAAGGGACCTAGGAGTTAAAGTGAAGGGAAAATAATCCAAGTGAAAGAATTATGAGAACAATGTTAAATGTTACAATATAGTCAGCAGTAGCCTGAGTGTGTTTGACTGGAGAAATGTTTAATTGAGTCAGCACTAAAAAATGACCTGTTTTCACCAAGAATCTAGATATTTATTGTTTTGGCAAATATTTATTGGGCACCTATTATGTGATAATCATTCTTTTCTGCCTGGGCGGAAATAGCAGTGAATAAAATAAACAAGAGCTCTTGAATTTCATGAGGTTTACATTTCATTGGTAGAGAGAAGCGAAAAGCAGGCAAACACATTCTTCAATGATTTAGGTAATGAGTGAGACTATGTAGCAAAACAACCAGGATGGAAGACGGGCAGAAATTGATGTGGTTGTTGCTGGGGTTGGAGCAGAGGTAACTGCTTCAAGGAAAGTAGACCCTAGGAAAGTATTCTGGGGAAAAAGCAAAAGGAATGGGATCAAGGAGAAGATCTGAGTAGAACAGAATGCGCAAGAGGAAGAATGGGCGAAGCACAGGAGTTCGAGGACAGCAGCAGTGGCGAGATGAAACAGGGAGCTTTAAAACACACACAAATCACCTAGGAATCTTGGGGGACCATGACTGGGTCTCAGTGGCTCCAAAGGGAAGCATATAGTCCTAAATGGATAATAAGCATGGTTCTGAAATGGCCAGCCCCTGAAATGCAATTTGAATATTAAGTCCCTATTCCATGAGAGAGAGTTCAAATTTCACTCTAACTCTGGTATTTGGAGCAGGAAATTGTGTGCCATAATTTGTGTTCTAAACAAATCACTATTGTTTTGGGTGGAAAATGAATTTGTGTGTGTGCACTAAGAAAGAATGATGGCTTTGGTTTGAATAGGAAATGAGTGGTCTTGTCTAGGAAAAGACTGTTGTAGGGTAGTGAGAAGTTTGATGTCACAATATTTTGAAGGTAAGACTGAAGAGTTAATGACAGGTAGCTGCTGATAAGCTGCATGTAATGAACAGAAGAAAGGAGGAAATTGGGAATATTTGGGCCATTAACTGTGATAAGACTGAGGGGATAAGGTAGAGGATGTGGCAGCCTCAGCATGGGATGGGTACTATGGATTGAATTGAATCTTCTCGCTCTTTTCCTCCTAACCTTCAGCGTTCCTATGTTGAGGTCCCAGTCGCTGGTAGCTCAGGAAGTGATACCATCTGAAGATAATCTCATTAGGGAGGTAAAACAGTGAAAGTAATACCATTAGGATAGGCCCCAATCCTATATGAGTAGGAAATTTGGACACACAGACACATCTACACACCCTCCAGTGAGCATGTATGCAGCCATCTACACGGCAAGGAGAGTGTTCCAAAGGAACCATTGTGCCACATCCTTGATGTCAACTTCCAGCCCCTAGAATGGCAAGGCTTCTGTTGTGAGAACCACTTAGTTTGTGACACACTGTTACAACAGCTCCCAGCAAACTAACACAGTGGAGGCAGTGTAGCAATTGCTGGTTCTAAGCAGACCCTCCCAGAAGAGGAGTCAGTTTTAACACTCTAAGGAAGCTGCCTTCCACAGAGAAAGAACAATGTTGTGGGCATGTGTAAAAATCTGATACTGGAACAGATCATGCAGCATCAAAATTTTATTTTAGGAGCAGGGCCAGGTATGATGGTAGCAGCTCAAAGTCCTCACTTTGAATGTGCCAGGATCCCATATGGGCGCCGGTTCTAATCCCGGTTGCTCCACTTCCCATTTTGGGAATGCACTGGAGGACAGCTCAAAGCCTTGGCCCCTGCACCCACGTGGGAGACCTGGAGAAAGTTCCTGGCTCCTGCCAAAAACTTGGGGAGTGAATCATCAGATGGAAGATCTTCCTCTCTGTCTCTCCTCCTCTCTGTGTATCTGCCTTTCCAACAAAAAATAAATAAATATTTTTAAAAAAATTTTTATTTTAGGAGCAGATATTGTGGTGCAGTGAGTTACGTCTAAGACATTCACATCCCGTATCAGAGCACTGGAGTCCTGCTGCTCCACTTTGGATCTAGCTCTGCTAATGCACCTAGCGAGGCAGCAGGTGGTAGCCAAGTGCTTTGCTCCCTACCTCCTTTTTTGAAAACCAGTATGAAATTTATTTGAGAAATGAACCTCTGTGTGTGTGTACGTGTACTCATCACTCTGCCTTTTTTATTATTATTATTGCATTTCATTTTATGACATTGCTTCATAAGCTCTTAGATTTCCCCCAACCCCTCCCCGGACCTTCCCCCCCCCCCCCCCCCGCGCCCCATGGTGGATTACTCCACCTTATTGCAGTATTACAGTTGAAATCCAGTCTTGTTTCTTTCAGTATGGGCACCAAGGACTACATCCCAACTACCAAGGAGACCACAGGGAATTGGAGTGCCTTCAGAGGCTGAGAACTCTGAGGTCATCCACTCCCACTTGAATCTCCCACATGGGATGGAAGAAGTCCAAATCTTTCCTTGCAGGGTCCAATGTCATCGGAACAACAGTCAGGAGCCCTGAGCGGTCTGCAGAAGCAGAAGAACAGTAAACTCCCTTCAAGACTAGGAAGAGGAGCTTTCTGGTCCTTGCTTAGTTCCAACTTTGGATCCCCAACCTCTCCTGCAGTGACTATCAGGGTCGCCCCGGAGCACCCCCCTCAAAAAAACATTCTGCCTTTCAAATGAACAAATATATAAATCATTTTAAGATTTTTCTTTGGGATCAAGAAAGTTACAATCATGTTAACTTGGAGGGTTAAAAGGTGATGGCACCAGAATTTCCAAAGCCATGGGTGTGAGTTCTTGCCCTGCCAACTCACTAAGTTGTACAATGTTGAGCCAATCCCAGAGTAGCCGTGGCACCTACCACATCCTTGCCCCCAAATCATCGTATATTCCAAATAAATTAAACATAAAGACAAAAGCCCTTTGCAAGATATTGGACCTTAAGTAAATATTCCATTGTGGTAGCTGTGTTGTTGTGCTCTTGTTATTGTCTTGGGCATAGTAAATACTGTGCTATATGACAATATAGTTTGCAGACTTAAGTACACCCTAGACTTATAACTGAGAGCCACAAGCTTTGATGTCATGAGCATGCTTGGGAGTCTGTTTTAACAATCATCAAGTCACCCATCTTATTTTTTAAAAGCTAAAAAATTCAAGTTCATGTGATTTTAATTATAACCATATTTTTAATTAAAATAGGAAACAACGGAAGATGTGGTAGCATAAATCACCAGTCTTCTAATCTCATTTAGCTTATATGAAAACAAGATGGAAACCTTTGAAGTTAGTGTGTTTATATGCTAACTCACCCCTCCCGACTCACACACGCACAAAACATTATGTTTCTTAGAACTATTTGGATGGGAAGTGCTATTTTTTTCCAGGAATTTTTGTCTTAAAAATAAGTTTTGTGTCTGTGTTATAAATCAAAATTCAGTTGATCAAAACTTAACTGTCTTGCTTACCATTGTTGCACCAAATTCTGCAGCTCAATGAAATAAACCAAGAGGTTTTCCTGATCATTGATGATGGACCAAATAGAAAGGAAATCCAAAGTAGCTTCGTCAGTAATGACATTTTTGGCATAGCTAAAATGGAATTGATGTGGGTATAGGGAGAAAGTACAGAATTGTCCTTGAAACTATCTTTGAGAACAGATTTTTGGTTTCATGGTTAATATACCATTTGGAAAAACCCACATTCAATAACAAAGTGCCTGGTTTCCAGTTTCCTGCTAATGTGCACCGCAAAAAGCATCAGCAGATGACGGCCGAAGTACTTGAGTCTGTGTCACTCATTTAACAAGCCTGGATTAGCTCCCAGTTCCTAGCTTTGGCCCAGCCTGGTCCCAGCCATTGTGGGCATTCAGGGAGTGAACCAGAGGGCAGGAATTCTCTCGCTCATACTCTCTTTTCTCCCCTCTCTCGCACCCTTTCTTTATATGCACTTCATAAATAATAAAAGAAATCATAAGCAGTGACATTAAATAAACTTTTAAAACATCTACTTTTTAAAAGTTTGAAGACTATATATGGATTTTATAGCATATTCTACTTGATTTTTAAATTTTATTGAAATAGAAGCACTTAATAGATAATCTGCCTTTTTCATAAGTTTTCAAATATGAATTGTTAGTGTATATAGGCATAATTCAGTGCAACAAAACTCTAGAGTTTGTTCATTTTATGGGACTGAAACTTTGTTCTCATTGGTTAGTTATTCCTTTTCCTTCTTCCCTGGTCCTTTGGCAGGAGCCACTACAGCCTTTGATGGATTCTATGATTGATATTTTAATATGAGCAAAATAGTATCTTTCTATAATTAACTTTATTAACTTATAATTAACTATAATAACTTCTATAGTTAACTTATTTTACTTAGCCTAATGTCTTTCAGCTTCTTCCAAGTTGTCAAACATTTCATAATTTTGTTCTTTCTTAAAGTCCGGGTCTACTCCATTGTATGTATTTGCCATATTTGTCTTTACCTGTCGGTGAGTACTTAGTTGTTTTTGTGTCTTGACTGTTGTGAGTAGCGCTGCATTTATAAGTGAGTACTAATATCTCAATGTCCTGATTTCAACACTTTTGATTAAATATCCAGAAATGGCATTGCTAGATAATATTGTAGTTCAATTCTTAATGTTTTTGAGGAATTGCCATACCATTTTCCATAGTGACTGTACCATTTTTCATTTCCACTAGAAGTATACAATAGGAGTTTCTATTCTGACCAACACTTGCTGCCTTCTTTCTCTTTCTTTTCTTTTCTTTTTTTCTTTTTTTTTTTTTTGGACAGTACTCACCCAAAGAGGTACAAAATTATATCTCATTGTTTTTGTTTGCATTTCCCCAATGATTAGTGACATAAAGCATTTGTTTTTTCATGTATTCATTGATTCTCATATACTTTTTTGGAGTTTGTTTTAATCATTTAATATTATCATTTATTTTCTATAGTGAATTAGAGTTCTGACAGTTTGGGGGCTTAATGGAGTGCAGTTATCAGACTAAGGTACCACTAGCTTCGCCTGCTGCCTGTCAGGTCCCACCTGTGAGAACAGGAAGACAATCCAGGACCCATGCCCAAGGGGCATGTGTCTTCCCATAAGACTCAAAAACTCCAAACTGACTAACCACTGAGTGGGTTTAACCCACTCATAGCATGTTGGTAATATGAGAAGTCTTTAAAACGTTTATAGAAAGCACATATTATAAAAAATGCAAGGATTTTGAAAGACATTTTACCATGGTAAACTAATAGTTTATTTCAGTTTTTCCCACGAACTCTTTGAGTTACCCATGTTGAGTAACTCAATCTATGTTCTAAAACAGAGCTAACTATAGTCACTGATTATTAATAGCTATGTTTTACTTTTGCAGAACATATTTAATTGCCAGTTTGTAAAAAGTGCTTTCTTTGTGTTACTTTATTAATCCTCAAAATAATCGTATAATATTTTAAATACTGCCAATTTCTCCCCTCACTCCAAATAAGTACATATATACCTATTCTGTTTTCCTCTTTATTTTCAAAATACTAAACCTTTCTTATTTTTATTTTGTGGATATCCTATATATTTCCTAAGACATTGAGCCTAGAAAATATCCAACCAATGAGAGCATAAAAATATAATGACTTATATCCAAAGATGGAAATTCTTCTCTATGTAGTAGATGTGGAAAAGAAATAAGAATAGGTCATTTCTCCCCCAAATAGCTCAAATGGACAAAATTGGAAATATATGTAATTCTCTATAACCTTTCCTGGTCCAAAGATTCAAAATCATATCACTTCTATAAGCATATGTCAAGGATTACAGTTCATAAGACGGTGCCAAGGATGCTATGTATGAGTTTGCAGATCTCCAAAAGTCCATGCCTGGGGATTTCTCCTAGAGATCACACACTCAAATGCCTCTGGAAACCAAGAGGGAGATGTGTAAGCATGAAGCCCCCTGCATTCAATAAGTGCCATAGTAGGGATTTCTGAGGCCAGCTGGAACACACAAGCCCTACCTACAGCTGATGGGTGCTGCCCATCCCCTGCTTCACACTGCCGCCAAGGGATGCAGGCTGCAGGTGGCAATTCTCTCTCTGTTGCTTCAAAAAAATCTGGAAATTCAGCTGTCTGTGAAAATCGCACCAGCTTGTAAATGTTGGCAACTAATACTGTTTTTCTTCCTTTTAAATACAGTGCAGTCAAATAAACCAGGGACCTCTGTTCTACACTTTGGGAATCCTCAGTGAGGAACAGAGAAATGCCATAATGTTCCTCTGCCACTTCCTTTGGCAATTTTTCTTCTCTGCCCTTCCACACAGAGAATGCCAACCCAAATAATACCTGCTTCCCACTGGGAAGGGCGCTGAGTTATAGGGAAAGGGAAGAGCACGCCCTTCAAAGAAGGACTTGGACTCCCTAAGTCAGTCCCTTCCCTCCTGCCCTTGGACATGACCTTATGTCACTCAAGGCCCTCACATTCAGGCATGTAAGCACATTTGAATTGCTCCAAGAAAGGAAAGCCCTGCAGGAATTCTATGGGACCCTTGACTGAGATAAGGAAGTGGGAAAGTAAGAAAAAGAATTATGATTTTAGTACATCAGGTTTAAAGGAATAGCAAGACTCCAAAATAAAACAGCTTAAAATTTTGAGGATGGCTTTTTAAGAAATATGTATGTGTTTAACTTGAAAATTATAATTATAGAAAGAGACAGAGATATTGTAATTGTTAGTTCACTCCCCAAATAGCCACAACTGCCAAAACTGGGGTCAATGCAAAACCAAGAACCAGGAGCTCCCTCAAGTTCTCCAACATGGGTGAAAGAGCTCAATGGCTTGAGCCGTCGCCCACTGCCTTCACTGCCTTCACAGCCCTTTGGCAGGGAGCTGGATCAGAAGTGGAAAAACTGGTACAAGAACCAGCACCCCTATGGGGTGTCTGTGCCACAGATGGAGGATTAGTATGCTGTGCCACAGTACTAGACCCAAGGATAGGTTGTAAACCAAGTCAAGACTAAAACATATAGACTAAAACATAGCTGTGAGAAGACAGAGTATGAACCAAGAAGGTTCCCTTAGATGCCATGGCCTGGACCAGGACAGTTGAGAAATGGATCTGAAAGAGACTTTGCCCCATGGGGAGTCAGTACAGTGAGCTAGAGGGGCTGTCTACAGCAGAGGAAGAACTAGTGCCCATAGAAAGCAGAATTTGATGACTGCAGAAATTATAGTTAGTTCACAGAAATACAGACCGTCGCTGAAGACCCCACAAATGGTGATGCTACAGGATCCAGACATGCAGCAGAGCCTTCCAGATGCTGTGCATCCTGGATCTCAGAAAGGCAGCAGTTTGCGAGATTTCTAGTTGAAAGTGAGTCTGGCATACTCTTAGAAGAGTTTGGAGCTATATGCTTTCCAAAAGAGATATGTATAAAGAATGATTTGCTATTTAGAAGCAACTCCCTTTGAACTTGGACTTAATTTCTCATGTAGCATTCTCCCCAGTTCACCTTGTGCTTTCCTGGGGCACAAGGGTAAAATGTCAGAGCGGAGAGGGTGGTGAGAAACTCCTGGCCATCACAGTAGCCTCTCAGCCCTCCTGGGCTTACTTGTTACTGCTTACCTGGTGATCATGGCTGGGAGCACGTGATATTCTACAGGGATAAGACACCTGTTAGCTCAACAGGGAAGTCAAACAGATCCCAGGGTAGTGGACGGAAAGTTCTCCATTATCTTTTTCATGTTTCTAGATCTTTCTATTGAAAAGTCTCTAAGAGCTTAAACACTAACATGTGGAATATCCCCTAATTCATCTCTGAAACATTTAAATTTATTTTTACTGTATTTGAGAGATAAAGACATCTGCTGTTCCATTCCTCTAATGCCTGCCTGCCATGCCAGGGGTGGGCCAAGCCAAAGTTCTGGATGGAGTCCAGAACTCTATCCAACTCTTCCACACATGTGGCAGAGACTCAACTACTAGAGCCAGCATCTACTACCTTCCAAAAAGACTAATAGAAAGTACTGGGGGCCCAGTGCAATGGCTCAGTATTAAATCCTCACCTTGGAAGCACCAGGATCCCTTATGGGAGCTAGTTCATGTACCGGCTACTCCATTTCCTATCCAGCTCCCTGCTTGTGGTCTGGGAAAGCAGTTGAGGATGGCCTAAGGCCTTGGAGCCCTGAACCTGCATGGGAAACGCTGAAGAAGCTCATGGTTCCTGGCTCTGGATCAGCTCAACTCCAGCTGTTGCAGCCACTTAGGGAGGGAGAGTGAACCAGCATATGGAAGATCTTTCTTTCTCCTTTCCAATAAAAATGAATAAATCTTTTTTAAAGATTGTTTACTTGGGGCTATTTCCTTAATATGTTTTTCTTTGTCAATCCAGTTCCTTAGGCTTTCCAAATTGAGTGCTAATAACTTTGGGGATATCAGGCTTGATATTCTGTTAGTTTGGATCTGTTTCTGGTCCAGCCTATTTCAGGTCCTGAACTCCTGCCGTTTCTACCTAGAGAATCCCACATATCAGTAGCAAAGAGTAGGCATTTTTGGCTTATCCAGAATTGGACCCCATGGACATGTTCAGATGGGAAAGAGGGAGAATCTATTCTTATTCTGTGCACATTAACTAATGGAGCTTACCATCAATTTGCTGAAAATCCCTGTATCATGGACCACATGGGGTAGGAAAAGTGAATCAAGACTAGATAGAACACAAATACTTGCTTGCTGTAGCAGGAAGCCAATGGTGCACATCATCTGACCTAAGAAAGTAGAGTCACCCTGCTTCTAGCTATGGCAGTAGTTGGAGCTAACTATCAGAGCAGACAGGTAAGGTGCAGTATAGGAGCAGCTGGGAGGCTCAAGGTATCAGTACAGGATAAAGCATCATAATCTGCAGATCAATGGGTCTGACAGGATCTGGTTTTTCAGTGATTCCTACTAGTCTCCAATTCCACCAAAGGAGCATGAGTAGATGCAGGGCCCAGGGATTGACAGGAACCAAATTAAATCGGCTTCTCTTGATAAAGGATGCCACCTGCCACTCACCTGGGCCTGCAGATATGGTCTCCTCCTGACTCACCAAGTAGAAGGTGGCAACAGAGGCACTTCCAGTTCCCAATCAAACTGAGGGTGAGTCTTCTAACCTCACAAAGCTAGCTTTCACTGGGTCACGGTGGGATAGAGATCAAGTTATCATTGCTAGAGAGGTTCAGATAAGGAACAAGAGCCAGGAACAGAATAATGCTGAAAAGGAGCATTGGAGATGGATTAGCAGAACAAATACTAGCCAACTTTAGTGCTACCAACCTCCATGATGTGACCCCAATCTGAAAATATATTGCAAGGAGCTAGCATGAAAGTGCACTCGAGTATATTGAGAACAAGAGTTTGTGAGTTAAGATAATGTGTGAAGCATTGACACGTAATGAGTATGTTATCATTTGTTCCTGCCTGGGCTAAACTGAGTAAACACACATGACATCCTGGGACCTACTCTCCCTCCATTCTAAGTTCAGCCCATATTCTTATCACCTAGATTTATTAGGATTCTTAGCTCCAAGTACAGAGCATGCTGACAAGCTGGATGAAGAACTAAGGAAGAGTTATTGTTAATATAATATAATATAATATAATATAATATAATAATATATAGTTACTATGTTATTATAAGGACCTAAGGGGCTTTGTAGTAAGAAGTAGAGACCGTCTCTACCTCTCTGAATGTCTGCCTCATTTTTTTCTATCTTTAGATAGGCTTTCTCTGAATCTGGGAGCCTTAAGTTTCTGTGTGTGTGTGTGTGTGTGTGAGAGAGAGAGAGAGAGAAAGAGAGAGAGAGAGACATACACTCACACAGCTCAGTTCGGCAGCTGTGGGACAGTTTGTGTACTACATGACTCCAAGCAATTCAATCTTCAAGACCAATGCTTCACAAACTTTGGTGTGCATGCAACTCACATGGTTACCTTAACTGTGATCCATGATAATAAAGACGGGGACAAGGGTAAAGAGTCAGCATTTTGAACAGGCATCCCTTGCTGATACTACTACTGGTCTGTGAATAGCACACAGCAAAGTCACAGGAGATAAGCTGGGCAATTCCCAACCCTGGCAAGGCCACTTGTTTCTGTGCCAAATGGAGCAGCTGCTTTGCCACATCCCTCTATGACTCCTGGATTCCAGTTACCCCTTCCCATAGAGCAGGCTATTTGGATGTGAGCATCCTCTCTGAGAGATTCTTGTGTATTTTGAATATATTTTCTGCACACTCATGTAGGTGCTGAGCTTGATGAGCAAATTCATGCTGTTCATGAAGTTTTAATCAGCAAGCATTAATTTAATCAAGAATTTATGAAACGTTTGTCTTATTCTTTGAGAAAATATGTTGTGAACCCAGCACAATAGCCGGGTGGCTGAAGTACTTGCCTTGTATGTGCTTGGATCCTATATGAGCACCAGTTTTTGTCCTGGCTGTAACACTTCCCATCTAGCTCCCTGTTCGTGACCAAGGAAAACAGAGTAGGACAGCCCAAAGCCTTGGGACCGTGTGAGAGACCTGGAAGAGGCTCCTGGCTCCTTGCTCCAAATCAGCTCAACTCCAGCCATTTTGGCCACTTGGAGAGGACTGAAGATCTTTCTGTCTGTATCTCCTTCTCTCTATAGATCTGACTTTCCAATAAAAATAAACCAAACTTTTTTAAAAAAAGGTATGTTACATATAAGGACTGAATTCTGTAGTGAGGGATTTCACTCGTTGACTGCTACAGGTCAAGAAAAATTTCAAAACACAGTAAATAACTGTGCTACCAATGGTCTTGACATATTATAGGTAAAAATACAGTCTTGGGGCAGACTTTTGGCCCAATGATTATTCTTCTGCTTGGGACACCCGCATCCCATATTGGAATTCTCAGTTCTGGCTCTGGCTGCTCTGTTTCTGATCCAACTTTCTGCTGATGTGTATCTGCAAGGTAGCATATGATGGCTCAAGAACATCCATTGTTGCCACCAAAATAGGAGCCGAGGACTGAGTTCTGACACCTGAGAAAATCATTTGCGCCCCCTCTCTACCTCTGTCTTTCAAATAAAACAAAAACAAAATAAACTTATTTTTAAGTGTACAGACTTTGCCTGGAGTCTAAAAAAAGCCAAAAGTTCTGGTTTGCCACACTGGCTCAGCATATCCTGCCATGAGCTAAATTATAACATGACTCTTCTACAGTCAATATTACATGTTGATGTGTTTGATATCAAGTGGACATTTATATAAAGAAAATTGTATTCATTATGTAAACACTTCACCCTCAAAGGGTAGGGATGGACAACATTAGGCACTGAGTAATTAGTTCTGATGCAGGACTAAGAATATTTCCTACTAGCTATTAAGTTTGGGTAGGCACTTGGTACATAAAGTATTCACTACTTGAGATGAGACCCCCACATCCCATATCTTGGTACCTGGGTCCAGTCCTAGGTCTTAGTTCAGATTCTGATTTCAACTTCTTGCTAGCATGCACCCGAGGAAGCAGCAGTGATGGCTTAATTAGTTGAATGGACCACCCAAAAAATAGATCTTTTCTGAGTTCTGGGCTCCAGGCTTAGGCTGAACCAAGTCCTGGCTGTTGCAGCCATTCGGGAAGCGAACCAACAGACAGAAGAGCTCTCTCTCTCTCTCTCTTTATTCTCTCTCCATTTCATTTTTAAATATATATATATATAATTTTGTAGAAAGAGTTTTGTAAGATTTTATTTATGAAAAATTTGTTGAATCCAATTTAAATATGCAGATCAAAGCACTGAAAGTATTTTTCTAAATAGGAGTTGTTCTTTCCTTCCTCATTTGGAGTTATTTTAATGAAAATACTTTCCAGATATCCTCTAGGCATTTTGCTAAGCCTTCTCAAGCAGTGACTCTCTGCAGACTAAGGCTTTGTTGGTTCCTAAAGATAGAAATGCATTGATATTATGCACAAACACTCAGAACCCATTTCAAAAACATTGCAGGGTTTTGTTGCTTCTTGTACCCAATGCTGTCCAAATCTTGGAAGAAATTCATTGTTTGCAGCATGACATTGTGTTTACTCAGGTTTCTTCCTTTCCCTAGTATGTGCTTGCACACCATGCTGGGAGCCTTGACTCCCATCATTAGTAACCTCTTATCAAATACTTCCTCAATTCACTGCAAATTCAGAAGGAACAGGGGTAAGGCAAACAAGGCAGGTCTAGCTTGCTTCAGAACCTGATGTCCTGCCGGGTGTCTTTGGTAGTTTTATCCTCCACCTATTAGAGCAGCTGGAAGGGGGAATGAGGGCTGCTTTGAGCATGAGGACAACAATTGCAGGAAGATTTTTCATCAGGCTGTTGATGAAACAGCCAGTTTGAGGTTAGCAGTGACGCATATTGGAGTCCATGCCTGAGGCTTCAAAGTTATTCAGCAGAGGATCTGGAAGTAAATTGTAATCTCCCAATTATTTTTTTCAAAAGGCTAATGTCAATCAGGTAATAGTGTACATTTAGGCTCCTGCTAACTTAGAACTTCCCAGCCTGTCTCTCTCTTGATCTTTCCACATATTTTTATGTAGTCTAAAAGATGTAGATATTTTCACTTGGAGCAGATAGAGAACATGGCTGGCAAAAGCTTATATTAATTTTCCCATTGAAAGTGTCATCTGGATAATCAACTGTCTCCTATATGACACATGGTGACATCTCGGGCTATTCCACATGCATGATAGGTAGCCAAGTTCATGAGTAGATAGATAATACATAGACAGACAGCTAAACAATCTCCCATTAGACCAGGATTTAATACAGGAAGACTGAAACTGAGTCCTTATTTTTGTAATTACAAAACTGGATTCTGAAAGCAGACATGAACTTGAATTTCAACGATAAAACTTCCTCACCTAAGTGAGTACTCTGAGACCAGGAGGCTGATGAGTATTCAGCATCTACACATGGAGTGGGCTCAGAGCCTGTTAAGACTGTCACTTTCTTCTCTGATCTCAGTTATTCAGTTCCACCCAAGCCTCAACAACCCTACCCTTAAAAAAAAAAAGACAGAAGCAAATGAACAGAACACGTTCAAAGGCGCATGGGAGGGAGGCTGGAAGGAACTTTAGAGAACTTCCTAGAAACACTGCCATCTCCTTAGAAGTAATGGAACAAAATTAAAGCCATCTTTCACCACCAGCCTCCTCTTTTGCTACCAGGCCAACTGTTTTCAAGCACCAGACTTTACACTTTGCTTATGTTTGCATTCCTCACTCCACGACTTAAGAGGAAAGGGAGTGTTGTGTGACAGCATTTTCCACAAATTGAGAAGAAAATTTCACTGGGGGAAGAAAGTCCCTCCCCAAGTATCTCTGATTCCCCTTTTCAACCGCAATTGTCCTGTGGTCCCATCTGCCCTCACAGCTCAACCCAACAGAGATGCTGGCAGCTCTAAAACCTCTGACTGCAGCTTTATGAGTTGGAGAAGACCAAGTACTAGAGGTCTCTGGAATATTCCAGAAAACTTGCCATTTTGGGGTCTTGAGTTTTCCAGCATTTTTCCTACAGAGATTTAAAAAAATGAAAATGATTAGGGAAGGGACCTAAGCAGAAGACTATTAGTCCAAAAACTAACTTTCTCATGTTAAAAGGAAATTATTTCTTTGGAAATAGACTCCACTTTGGCATGAAAATTCTGCACTGTGGACAACTTAGGATCACCTAGGCACACTTCTTACATTCGCATAAAGCAACCAATGTCCATAGCTTGGAATCTCCGAAAATGTTTCTATCTTTTAGAGGGAATTGAATTGTAGGGAAAGCAGGAGTTCTCCTATAGTTGGATAAAGCCTGGCATAATTCCAGGTATTTTATCCTCTGAATGACACAGTGACAGACAGCTTAGAAGATTTGAGCTTTGACAATCCCAACCAGAGTGGCAGCATCCAGGGACCCCTGAACCCTCGAGAGCATCTTTTCTGTCTCCAGAGCCCCATGGCAAGTGTTTGTTAGAGTAGGTTGCTCCAGCAGCAGGTGATGCTTTTCCCTCTCTTCTCATCCAGCTGCTAATAAAACTCTTGGGATCCAATTATAACACAATGTCTTCTCGAGCAGGGATTTCAGCCCTGCATTTTACAGGACATACCCACCCTGTCTCCAATAGTCAGCATCCAGGTTCTGTTCAGAATCTGCTCCAGTTTGCTGAGGATTCACCTGACTACATCTCCAAAGAGTGCAGTCCTTGCCCTTTTATGGAGACTCAGTGGACATTTTCAAAGAGGTTTAGGAGATAGGTATGACGAAGAAGTTATGTGTGGATTCCAAAATGAGTGACACCCAAATATCTGACCTTTTAGTTTCATCTTTTCGTGGACTTTTGGGAGTCCCCGTATTTGCGGACCAGACTCATGAATGATGGGTGTGTGCGGCTTGACTGGTTTACCAAAACACCTTTGAAATGAGGAATTTCAGTGACTGCATGAATGACATCTTCATTCTAGCCTGCCCCTTTGAATGCCTTGTCTGAAAATGTCCAAACAAATGCAAGTGTCCTCTGAACACTGCTAAATGGTGGCGTTTAGGGAAAAAAAACTATTAATCATGTTTATTTAGGAAAGAGCATTTAGAGAAGTGTGAGAGACAGCCAGTTAAGCAAGTTTTGTACAAACTAGATACTAGGAAAATCCAATCCAGCTTTGGTTGGAGAACTGGGGCAGAGTAGTGACTGGAACAAGCTGGCTCCCAGTCAGGTGACACTGAAAGACAGTTTGCCCTCTGGAGCTGAGTCTGCCCTGGACAGCTACCCTCACCAGGAATAACATACACAAGTATGGCAAAGGAGAGAAATACCACTGTTGAACCGCTTTCTTCATGTGAATCTCCTTTACTTTCTGGGCCTATATTAGAGTCACTTTCTTTCACGTTTTCTTTTCTATTATCAAGGAAATACATGCCAATTAGGACAGTCCATCATTCTCCTTCCAATATTTGATCTATCCCAGAACAAAGTCGGGTGAAGAGATTAGAATTCTCCCATTGTGTGCTGAGCCCCATTTTAAGGATAACGCTGCTACTTTGCAGCAGGAGGAATGAGGAGAGAAGGCAAAGTTGTTGTCTGGTAATGAAGAAGTGTCCAGATTGAGTCATTTATAAGAATGGGCTTTATCCAGAAAAAAAAAAAATATTCTTACAAGTCACTCAAGTCTTTCCCCAAAAGTAGGATTGCAACAGGCACCTCTGGGTTGATGGTAAGAATAAGGTGATGCCAGCTCGCAGGAGCTTGGGGCACCAGGTCTCTAAAATCTATGGTGAGTGTGAGCACTCTCCTGGTCCAGGCCTCAGATTTCTGAGATAAAGCATGTGATTCCTGTAATATTTCTTTAATTACTAATTATTACAATTAACATCAAACTCAAGCCTTTTCAGGTGCAGATGTTGCATTTCTTATTGTGCTTTGCTAAATGACCCTGTGCCTTCTTTTTCTTGATTACCTTCAATTGCAACTTGAATAAGACAGGTTCTGCTTATTATTGAAGAGCTTATCTGCCTCAGAAACCAACTACTCAGTATCACTCCAATGACAAGTGAACTCTGACTGCAAAACCCACTCCTACAACTTTCTTCCAAAGAAGAAAGAGGAGGATACTGTCAGTGAAGAGAGCCTTTCCAGTTCTGCCAACATGTGGCTCATCTATTTGCTTTGATCTGCTCATACAATACATGAAAGGGAAGGTGAGCATGTGCTGAGCAGGAGGCAAATAATAGAAACTAGCACAATATTGCTCTATATCCTGCATACAGACATCTATCTCATACATGACGTGTCCATATAAATATGAAGCTGCTTCAACACAATCATGAAAAATAAATTGAATTGGTGGTGGTGATTAAGTTATTATGAAAAAGTAGATTTCTGAACATACATGTATATGTGGACCATGTACATGTGTGATATACAATATCTGTCATGTGTATCACACAAAACATACATATCCACTGTCATATAACAGATAAAACTGCTTCCTCTGATATTGGCATCCCAGGACATGCTAGTTCGCATCCTGACTGCTCCCCCGCTTTTGATCCAGATCCCTTCTAATGGCCTGAGAAAGCAGTGAAAGATGACCCAAATGTCTGGGCCTCTGCCACGCATGTGGGAGAGCCACATGCAGCCTCAACCCAACTTCAGCCCAGCACAGCCTTGGCCATTGCAGCCATCTGGGGAGTGAACTAATAGATGGAACATCTCTCTCTCTTCCTCTCTCTCTCTCTATAACTCTGACTTTCAAATAATAAATAAATAAATAAATCTTTACAAATTTTGTTGTGTGTACATATTTCACATATAACATATATAACATAATCATAAGAAGCAGGTAAAACACAAATGTTGAACCTGTTATTTTCAGTTAGACAACTTCCTGCTTCAGTAAAATGTTTTTTTTCCACAGAAGATTTCAATTTTCAATCTTGTAACCTTAATAATCATATATCATAAAGCCAGCATATATTCAAATTATTTGCATATTTTTAAAACTCAAATAACCTTTTAAGTGAATCATAAGAATTTCACAAAGCATTCATGGTTATATCTGCTTCTTTTTTAAAAAATATATTTATTTGTTTCCTTATTTATTTATTTATTTATTTATTGGAAAGTCAGAGTTGCAGAGAGGGGCAAGACAGAGAAAGAAATCTTTCATCTGCTGATTCATGTCCCAAATGGCCACAAAGACCAGGACTGGGCCAGACAAAAGCCAGAAGCCAACCACTTCTTCCAGATCTCCCATGTGGATACTAAGAGTCCAAGCACTGGCACCATCTTCTGGTACTTTTGCCAGGTGCATTTGCAGGGAGCTGGATCAGAGGTGAAGCAGCTGCGACACAAATTAAAACTCATATGGCATGGTGGCATCCCACACTGCAACTTTACTCACTGTGCCACTACCCATAGCTTACTTCTTTAGCTGCATCAAGTGCATGCCATCTTAGTTGGTCTTGTCTGCCCTAAACTGGGTACCTTGAACAACAGAAATTTATTTTCTATTGGTTCTGGAAGCTGAAATTTCTAGACCCATGAGTCAGGGTTCTACTGAGGCTGTCTCCTAGCTTGTATATGCAGTGTCCTCTCCTGACAAAGGGAGAACACTCAAACCCTTTAGTCTCTCCCCAGAGCCTAACGCTCATGGTTTATCTACTCTGATCACCTCCAAATGCTCCAATCCCATCCACCAGGAGTTAGGGTTTCAACAGGGAGATATTGGTGAGAAAGAGCCTTCAGTCCATCCCTCATGCCTATCAGTTTGTGAATTACCCAAAGCCTTAAAGCTCCTAGCCCCTGGAAAGTTCTGTTTGGGTCTAAGAAATGTGCAGTGTGTGGGAAAATGAAAAGGAGCCAGAGGAAAGTAGCTGGCAACCCTCTAGAAATGGTATCAGAGGAAGGATTGCTGTTAGAGGAGGGAGAAAAAGGGATTTGCCAAGAAATTTTAACCCCAAAATACACATCTTATAATTTCACAAGGATCGTTGGCAAACACATAAGGATTTGCATGTTGTTCAAGGGTGTGACTTTGTGGTTTCAGCATGAGCGTTAAGTGGAAGTGAGACTCAGATCACAGGTCACTGTGGGGGCAGCATAAGGCAGAACTTCTTGAAACAAAGAGCATCCCCCCTGAATTGTAAAGCAGAAAACTCTTCAGCACCAAAAGCTTTCACAGAATCCTCTCTCAGGGATATTTTAATGGAAATGTTTAAATTAGAACTTGGGACCATATTTTCCCAGGTCTTTTCTGTCTCAAAGACACCATGTTTTAAGAAGTCACTCTCTAATGCTAATTTGCCTTCAGATTATTTGCTTATAGGATGGAGAAATTGTAGCAATCAAAGCAAACTATAATATTCTGTTTATATTAAAAAGACAATTAGAAAAGGAGATGTAAAATATGTTCTCCCTTAAGTATGTTCTCATACTTGGAACAGTCAAAAGAAATCTAAGTGCTTTGAACAAATAGGTAAAGAGAATTATCAATCTAAGGATCTGATAATAAGAAAAATCTCATCCAAAGTGAATCAAGAGATAAAAGGAGTTTTATTGGCCTTGTTGCTTTGTTTTATTTTGTGACATGATTTTGTTTGTTGCATGACCCATATATATCTTTTCTGGGAAAAATTGACATATTTATAACTTAATAGTTAGTTGGTACGTTTGTTGCAAGAAAAGCGACTCTCAAAAATAAGATTATTCTTACTTATCTATTATCTGTGCTGACTAAGGAAATGTCTCCCTTGTATATATATATATAATCCCATCTGTTTTTATATAATTAGTTTCTGAAAAATAGTCTACCATCTTTACATTTTTATGGTGAAAATACATAGGAATTCACCTTTGAACAAAGGTACATAACCCAAGTTACTTTTTTTCTCTTCTGGAAAATTAAGTTCCGTGTAATTAAATCAACAAATATTCCAAATATTCCAACTAACTTAATGAATATCAATTAGAAGAACTTAGTAAAATGCCTACTGATCCAACATTTGACTAAATTGGCTGTAATATGAGATTAAAGGCAGCACATTACCTAATTTATTCATCAATATATTCTTCTTGTACATCATGGTGTCTGCTACCAAGAAGTATTCTCTAAGAATTTATTTAACAAGTTAAAAAATTACTGTCAGGAAGCTACTAATTTATTTGATATAGTATATGCAAATATATCAATAAAACCATACTAGAGAGTTTCAATGGTCTGTGTTAATTCTTTGGGCGCTAACTATTCAACTGGCACATCATTTAGGGTCTCCAATTTCTTTGCAGTTTCATCCTCTTTCTTGCTCTTTTGCCACTTCATAGGCAACAGATGCACATGGTGTGAAACTCAAAACTGTATTTGAGTGTTGGTTGTGCTTCTTCCATAAAATTTCCAAATAGTTCATTTAGTCGGATTTTGAATTTGGGGCAAGCTTTAATAATAGGTCCTGTTAGGGCCCGGCGCGGTGGCACAGTGGTTAAGGTCCTCGCCTTGCACGCCCGGGATCCCATATGGGCACCGGTTCTATCCCGGCAGCCCCGCTTCCCTTCCAGCTCCCTGCTTGTGGCCTGGGAAAGCAGTCAAGGACGGCCCAGAGCTTTGGGACCCTGCACCCGCGTGGGAGACCCCTAAGAGGCTCCTGGCTTTGGATCAGAATAGCTTCGGATCAGCATAACATCGGCCGTTGCGGTCACTTGGGGAGTGAATCATCGGACGGAAGATCTTCCTTTCTGTCTCTCCTCTCTGTATATCCGCCTTTCCAATAAAAAAAAAATAAAAATAAATCTTTAAAATAATAATAATAATAATAATAATAGGTCCTGTTAGTGGAAATATAAAAAATATAAAAATAAAAATATAGTTTTGGGTATGTGAAGGTGAGAGGACAGAATCCCGTTTATATTATATGATTGGGAGAAGATTCCATCAGAAAATATTAACCTGGGAATTAGGAACCCCAAGTTATCATTAGGATCCGTTGTGTCACATAAGCATCCTGGACCCTAGGAAACTCATCAAAAAAAATGAAGACTAAGACCACAGTTATGGATTCATAGTAGGCAAGTATTCCAAGAGGAGACTCCTTCGGTGTGCCAAAAGCCAGCCCCAGAAGACTGCTTGCTTACTGTTTCCTATTTCTGCTTCATGCGCTGCACTCACAACAGTCACAGCCACCAGTGCAAGAAAATTGTCCTCAAGCGGCTACATCATCCTTCCTGACACCTGACACCTATAATTCTTTAGCTAAGACAACAGCTTTATGATCCACAATTAAATTAATATTGTCATATAGTGGCATATGAATAATAAATTAATTCTGTAATAACCGTATAATGAGGTAGTATGTTCTGTTATGTTTTTTAGTCATGCAAAGCAAATTGCTGCCAAAGGGCAATGACGGACCAGAGAAGAACTGAAGAGAGGGATCTGATCAGGCAGCTACAGGAAGGAAAATAAGGCTATGAACTTTTAAGCATTTGCAACAGTGCCTAGAGTAACCTCCAACACAGATTCATTGAGGCGATAGACAATCACGAAGAGACCTTTCTTTCTTATAGACACACAATCACACTGTTCTGTGTCACAGAATCCTTAAAGATTTCTGTTCAGGATTTGATTACTTTTGCATCAACGAAAGAGCTTCCTGGTCAAAGCATATGCTGTAGTCAAGGGTTTCACAGTTTCCATTTTTGCTATGAAAAATCAAAGCCAGGATTGAAATGGATTCCTTCTCTGTCCTTCCTACAAATGTTAGTCTAGAAATTTTCATCATGGCTGCCTCCAAGAACAAGTTCCACCTCCTAAAAACACTCTTTAAGGTAATATAGTCTGTCTAACTTTTCAAATATATATCATTTAACTTGCCTTTACAATTTATTTTAAAATCTTAGAGTCCAAATCAAGTTTGCACTGTATAATACCAAGTATACCTTCATGAATAATAGACATTTAGTCACATCAGGGATGCTACATCAAGTTGTGTCTATTTGAGGTTTGAAATATGGAATAAATGGATCCACTTTCCTTTTCACTTAATTTTCCCCTGCAGTTAGTATGGTGGTCGGTTTATAATCAAGATAAATAATAACAGATGAGGGAAAAATGACTCAAAATTGCGCTTCATGTCTATTTTTGTTTCATCCATAGATATTATTTTCAAGTGGTTGCTCCATAGAAGGAACACCTTGATGAAACTTAAAAATAACTGCTACCTGAGTGTAAATTGTAATTTCTATGTAGTGGGAAATTTTAGAGTTTACAAAGTGCTTGCAGTACACAGTCTCATGTGACCTTCACAACAGGCCTGTAAAGTAAGCATGGGGTTATTACCTTTTATTTACTTGGCTGGAGAAAAGAGTCTAGGGAAATTCAATGAGTTGCCAAGTGTTCTCCAGTGAGCTGTGAAACCTGGACCAAAGACTTCTGTCACTATGCTCAATTACCTCTCCTACCCTCTTCACAAGCTGACCTCCCCTTGTTCTTGAAGCCTGGTCAACCTTAGCCACGTTGGGCCAGGTCACATTTTATAGGTAGCATGGAAGGAAGAGAGAACAGTTTGAAAGGTGGATTCTTGGCTGGAGAGAACTAGGAGCTAGTCTGTGCCCGACTCTGAAGATAATCGTCAAAAGCCTAGCCTTAGCCAACATCTCAGCAAGGCAGCATCAACTATGTCATCTTCCAACATTGTCTGGCTCCTGGATCCCGAGTTCAGTGCTTTTCAACTCTGGTTAACTCTTAGAATCAGGTGCCCCAGTGTCACCTCTCAGGGAATCCAGTACTGGGCTCAAGCATGGATATTTTTGAAAGCTCCCAGGTAACCTAGAGTGCAGCCAGTCTTTAGCTGCACTGGTACAGCAGAAATGGAGGCCGGACTATTACCAACTGGAATAGAAGCAGCCTATTTCTCCTCCTCAAACTAGGGAAAAGAGCCATTTCTATGTGGGCACCTTGTATAATTTCAAAGCAAGTCAGAAAGTTGTGTCTAACAGGGAATTCCTGTGGGATATTATTAAAGGTTTGATGGTTAACTGATGGGCTGAATTAATGGTGGGCATTTAGGCAGACTAAACCTCAAAATTCAGACAGATCAACAAAGTGACCAAGGTGGAGGTACACATTTCAAGTTTAAACTTCAAGGTTCCTATCTTTCACAAGTTCTGGTAGTAAATGAAAAGTACACTTTCTTTCCTTCGCTGGTCAAGTGTGAACGGACCAGCCCTTGCAAAATCGTGGGTCTATTCAGAGAGACATAGGAGGAGAGGTATAATTAACTTGAGTAAGCAAAGTAATAAACAGCAACCTGGAAAACAGCATCTTGAAATCTAAGAGGGACCCAGATTCTGTCCTTAAACTACCCTGTCCTTAGCAATCTCCTTGGCATAGAAACACTCCCAGAGATTGCATCAGTGACTAAAGATGCCTCTCCTATCAGATCCAAGTATGTGCGTATAGTGGGAAAGCGGAGAAGAGAGAACATTGGTCTACTCAATATTCTGTCCTATGAGTCCCATGGAGGAAATTCTTAAAAATAAGTTAACCCATAAAAGTGGTTATTTTACATTTCATATATAAATGAGAAGACTGTGTCATTCAGTGTAACTAGAGGGAGAAAGAACTGTAATCCTATAATGTCAAGTTGTACAGATCATATCTGAGGTTTCTGTTTCTTCGAAGATACCCCTGACTCTACTTGGAATAGGGAAGGATCTTATTTTTAATGGTCTGCAACAAAGCAGAAGCATAAGTGGAATCATAATCAGGAAAGCCATTCAGCCACCAAATGAAATGTATGCAGAACATAAGTCATCAATATGAATGAATCCACAAAACACCCCAAAATTATACCCATCAGACCCATCCAGGAACAACACAGTGGTGGAGCGGGTTTATCCTCAACCTGCGACACAACCATCGCATATGAGTACCGATTCAAGTTCAGGCTGCTCCATTTCCAATTCAGATCCCTCCTGTGGCTTGGGAAAGCCACAAAGGATGGCCCAAGGCCATGGGCCCATGTATCCACATGGGAGACCTAGAAGAAACTCCTGGCTCCCAGCTTTAAACTGGAGAAACTCCAGCCATTGGGGCCATTTGGGGAGTAAACCAGCAGATGGAAGACCTTTCTGTCTCTCTCCTCTCTTTCTCCCTCTCTCTCTCTCTTTCTCTCTCTGAGTAAAGCAGCATATGAAAGATTTTTCTTTATATGTCTCTTTTTGCCTGTCTGTTTCTCTTTCTCTGCATGTCTGCCTTTCAAATAGAAATAAATCTTTTAAAAAATTATTAGATCCATCCATCTTGATTTTTCACATCCCTTCCTAACCCTGCATGTTGTGGTCAGTCAGGCCAGGTTTCTTCAGAGTGTGTTGGAAACTTCTTCCTCTGGCTTTTGACCATAGCAGCCCTGCAGGCCTCAGAGTCTTCTGACCACCTGTCACCTTCCTAAACCTTAACTGTCTTATTGGTGCCCTAGGATACCATTCACACACACACACACACACACACACACACACACACACACACACACACACACTTGTATCACCCCCAGGCATTCCCATACATCTTCTCAAATCCACTAAAGCCATAAAGCTTCTTCTGACCAATCCAGGAAACAGAGGCACAGTGCATATCCAAGCAGATACATCTGATCCCGCTAGCTGGAAAATACGATGATATCAAAACAGATACATCTTTTAAGGTTCATTTACAGAAGAGATACACATAGATTCTTGGGTTGATTTTTTGCTCTTTTTTTTAATCATAGTTTCCAAAACTTGCTTAATTAACCAGTAAGGACACTTACTGTGAGCAGTTGAGAGTTAACAGCCAAACGGAAAAGCCAGTGTGTATGGAGAACATTCTATTTTTACTGAAAAGACTAGAAAATCAATCCAGAAAAAGATAGCCAGGGTGAACTAACAACACAACCTAGAATCTCCAATGTGTGCAAAACAAGTTACCTTCCATCGTGATCAGATGGTTAGCCTAAGAAAGAAGACCTTACAGGTTCAGAGCCACTCCTCCAGGTCCTCCATCTGTCTACATCTGTGAGGGCTCGTTGGCTATAAGACAGCTGCATGGAATTACAGGGAAATCGTGTAAATGAAAATACATAAAAATAAAGTTAGTAAAAAAGGAATTGAGATAAACCTAGAAGTTTAAGAACCTGTTCCACACAAATTGCATTTCAACATACTAACAATTTCTTAGCTTGTTTAAAGCACAAAAAATAGAGAGAAAATTTTAACATGTGTTTCTCTGACAGTGGTAAAATCTCATATAAAGTACACTCATGATGGGGTCAAAACCCATACTTGACACCACTATGTACTTCAGCACAGGAACCTTATCAAGAGGATATAAATTTCATAGTGTCAAATAGGTAAATATAAATAAACATTTGGAGACTATAGCAGAGGATTTTTTTTAATTTAAAAACCATGACTTTACATTTTATGATAAATACTGGCCCATGTATTAACAAGCATGTTTTTCAAACTGTTTTTTCTAGATTTCCTGATTTATGTACACAACACTTGCTCTTATTTAAATCATAATTTTTAGCAATATTCAGCCTTATTCAGAAAATTTTAATTTACCAAGCTCTCTGACAACCAGCTATTTGATCTGATATATTTAACTTCCCTTTAGTTTATGCATTTCACAGGCTCTCAAACAGTAAAAGAGAAAGCAGAATCATTTAGTTTTTGTAACACTGCAACCAACAGAAAAATGACTGGAAGAAAAGTACAGATTTTTATCAATGTAGGACAAGGAGGAGTGTTTTGTGAGTTTGTTCTCTGTTGGTTAACCCATTCAAATAGTCTAGCTTTGTTGCTCAGAGAAATTACCTCTCCTTTTTCTAATTCATTCTCTGTCCCATTGTAAAATATAAAACTGCAAATATAAGGCCCTCCCCCCATTGATCTAGAGTGTGCCTGGTTGTTTCACTCCAACACAGATAAGAAAAAAAATTCACCCAATTATCCCAGTCCTTCCCCAGTGTATGCAGCATGCTCATGAGTCATGGTGAAGCACCCAGGGCATGTTACAGTAAATGCACCGTTGGGTGACTTCTCAGTCTCAGAAATAACAGGCCTACTATGAGCACAAGGATACAGTGAAGACACATCACAATGAATTCAGGTCACAGCCCATCGGAAACATGCTAGTGTAATCAACCAAGAAGTCTGATCAGAAACACCAAAGCCATTACCCAGACCTTGGATCTCTCAATAATCCAGTCCAGGTGAAGACTGGCAGCCACCATTTGCACTCCAAATATTTAACTTTAGTTCTCAGAGAGTCTGACTTTTTGTGTTGAGTTGGGATTTTTTGTTTGTTTGTTTGTTTTTCCAGAAGCAAATGGACATCAGAAGTATTCCATATGAGAAAAATAACATGTATGTGTTTACTCTTGTTGTAAAAATCACTACCAGAAATTGATCCTAAGATCGTAATCTGAAACATCAAGGTAGTTGTTTGCACAGAGATGCTTTCACAACATTGTTTATAGAAACTAGATGTTTGACAATAGTCCGCATGTGAATACAGAAGAGACGAATGCAATGTTCAGAGAAGTATATGTTGAAGTATCATGTATGTCATCATGCACTGTGATTGGAAAAAGTTGTAATGGCCAGAAGAGCTATTTTTCAAACAATGTCATCTGCAGAAAGAACACAAAATAAGATAGATGATTTAATACCAATTTTATAATAGATGCTTAGGAATGAAACTGAAAGATAACTTCCATAATCAAGTGATATAAAAATGGAAGCTTCCTAAGATTCTATAGCATCTTGGCTTGCTTTCTGAAGACCATACTCTCATATAATCAGTATCAGGGTTTAGAGATTTTGAATCCACAGGGGCCTGACCCCATAATCGGGAGCTGCTCTTCATTCAATTCACATTCTATCCTTTTTTTTTTTCCTTATCTTGTGGAAGAAATATTTTAGGTTTGGCAGATACTTTTACAAAGTTAACAAGAGTTGAAGTCAATTCCTTGTTTGGAAGCTAAATCAAAGAGAACAAGCAGCTAGAAAAAGAAAAGAAGGTCAGAAACACAGGCAGGGAATTGGCTCAGAGAAACCTAGGAGGTCCAGGAGTAAAGGAAAACCTATGGCAACCCTGATCTCAAAGCTGCAGCAAGGCCATGGCAGAGAAGCGTGTCTGAGAGGGGACCCTGATCCTGATGGCTGCAGCAGACTCGCTCATGGTGCTCCCAGACTGGCTGCAAGGGAGGCTCATTCCCTGGGCACCACAGCTAGAGCCATGAACTGTACAACCTGAATTCTAGCCGAAGCCCTGGAGAGTTACATGTCACTGGCAGCCCAGACCCCATTACTACTATTAGTTTCTTTGTTTCAGTTCGTCGGATGGCCAGTGAAAAAAGAAAAGTATCTTCTGTTAAAATAAATAAAAAAGGAATCATGGACAGAGCAGTCAGGTTTCTCAAGTAACTCTTTTTTTTAAGGTTATTTTATTGACCTGAGAGAAGAAGAGAGAGTTCCACCTGCTGGCTCATTCCCCAGGTGCCCACAGTGCTCAGGGCTGGCTCAGCTGAAGCCAGAGAGGCAGCACTGATTTCACAAGTAATCTGTTCCTGACTTTGGCTGAGGTCCTGGTTCCTGTCCAAATGTGAATGATGGCCTATTGAGTGATGTTCACATTCGTGTGTCCTCGCTATGCAGAAGCATACCATGTGTAGATGTTTCTAAGTGCCTCAACTGAACTAACGTGGGGCGGCCGTGCTGCACAGACGCTGGCCGGATGAAACACCCTCACTAAGGACCCGTGTTTGACATTACTCACAAGAGCTGGGCTTGGGTTCTCAGGATACACCAACATCTATTGGCCAATCTGCACTTACAAAATGTTCAGGAGACTGGAGCTTGTTCGGGGAAATTAGAGTTCTTTGGAAATGATAAAGATTTGGAATATGGTTTATAATTCTCCTCTGGATGGAACTTAAGGGCCATGATTCCTTTGTACCTATGTCTTGGGGTAGAAGATTCATATCCAATTCAAGAAAACACCTGAGAGACTCTAGAAAAAGAAAAACACATCAAAAGAAAAAAAGTGACTTGAGTGACTCCCTTTGATTTCCCTATTTTGCTTGCCTTGACTTAAAATATGCCACCCTGCCTTGATCTCGACTTCCCTCTGCCCCGTATAGAGCCTCCTTCCTTCCCAGCATCCATTTACTCAGGAGAAGCCATTGGCAGCCAAATATGACCTCAAGGTTCATTTGCCCCTGGGACACTCTTCCTGGAGGTTCACCTGCTTATTGTCCTCTCACAATTGATGATGGCCCTCACTCTGTGACGTTTAGATCCTTCTCACCATCAGCAGTGTCTGCATACTAGGAGCAACCAAGATTCCTCCGGACACTTGTGGACTAGACCTAGAGTGATGATGGGCTAGACTTGCACAAGTAACTTTGCTCGGCCTTTCCTGACTCACTGTATTCACATCTACTCACAAAGAGTTCCAGAACCGTGATATGAGCCAGTTAGGAAATAAGAAATGTTTGGTTAATGCCTTTTCCATTTGCTTTTGAATGCTACAGTTTTCAATAATGCCATGCTTTCAGCAATTCAATCAGTTCAGCTGGGAATTGAAGGAAAAGGCTAAAGTCTGCAAATAAAAGAGGTAAACATGTTATAGCCCTTTGGTTAAAGAGAGTCCTCTCATGGTAAACTGTATGAAAGCATTTCCTCCACTTGAACAGCAAGCTAACATCTATTTTCTAGCATGAACTTTCTTCTAACATCTTGCAGTCTGAACAGCAGAATTAGTCCCATTCTCCAGTAAGAAAAATGGAGCCATACAGCATTTGAGGATCTTCTCCAATATAACAGAAGAGCAGACAAAAGCTAATGGCTTACAGATGTAGGATGTTTTTCAAAGAAGCACAGATCATGTTATCTTTGATGTAACATGTGTAGAACTAACACAAATGTTTGCCTTTGAGAATTACAATAGTCAGAAGGGGAAATAAAAGTCTTTTTCATCTTTTTGCTTTCAAAATTCCTTTGTGTATGTAGTCACTTCTCTCGGACAGGCCAAGGTATTTTTTTTTATGAATAACAAATTTGGCTAAATAAATTATGCAAGAAGTTAAGTTAAAAAGTCCTCATAATAAATCTTAAAAGGTTCTTCCTCTTTTCACCAGTTCTTTTATGGGAGGAAAACACAGGCACGAAGACAGTGGCCGAGGCAAGAAGTTTCTCTCTTTCTTTCCAAATCCTGTAGACTGGAACAGTTGCTGCACTGGAAGAGGTCACAGTAGTCCCTCTTCATTCTGCCTCTCTCTGCCCTAGAGTGGCTCTCAGACCAGGGGAAGTGGACAAGACAAGCATCAGGGAAGAACAAAGGCGGATGGGCTCAGGGCACATGGCAGGCCACCAGCCTTGCTCCTGTGAACAGGGATATGATTTGTGGCAAAGGAAGAACCAAATTCCTTCCTACCATGTATCGGGGAGTTAGCCTGGGAAAAGAGTGTTCTGGAAAAGTGGAACAGGAAATGAGAAAAGTTGGGCTTAACAGAGTTTGCAACACAACAGAACTCAAGAGGAATCTGGTGTGACCAGGGCTAACTTACCTGTTAGACTCTTGCTGGTATATTTTGAGAATACACTGACTTTACAGGACACTCTGTGAGGTGCTTACTGAAGTTGACTAGACCTAAGTGCCAACTCCCAGCAAACTGGGGGCAAAGGACCTTAAATGCGGGCAAGGAGCATCTTCTCAAAGAATACACTTTGCTCTGAGGTAGTCTTCCTATGGTAAAGTAGGTTCAAACTCAAGAACTCTAAAACTGTGAATACATTTGACCAACTCATTTATTTCATTTATGTAGCACCCCAAAACTTTTTCTTATGGAGTTAAAATGATTTTTTTTTTGGCAAAGATCTGACATTTGCACTCAGCAATTTCCTCCTTGTGTTGTTAGTTTTTTAAATGGCACTTATTAGAATTATTTTCCTGATTTTTGAAAGTGCTTAAAATGAAGTGTTCATTTTAAGAAACTTATATAAGAAAGCTACATGGAAGAAAATTAAATCACCCTGATAAACACCAATGACGATAATCATTATCAATATTTACTTTTATAGGGTGTTCATGTCATTTTCTAAGCTTTTCTGTCGAAATAGTACATAATAAATGAGCAATTTAGGTACATTTCTTTTGTGTGTTAATGATGCACATTTTCTTCCTTTTTTATTCAGTTACATGATTTCTGAACATGTCCCTAGTCTTAAGTCTTTCTAGACCTTTATCCATGGGTTGACATTGTGGCTCATCAGATTAGGCTCCTGCCTGAAATGCCAGCAATACCATATTCATGCTGGTTCAAATCCTGGCAGCTCCACTTCAATCCACCTCTCTGCTAATGTGCTTGGGGAGCAATAGAATACAGTCCAAGTACTAGGGTCCCTACCATCCATGTAGGAGATGTTACAGTTCTAGAGCCCTAGTTTTGGCTTGACTTTGGCCCTGGCAGAAACAAAAGATTCTCTCTCCCTCTCTTTCACGCTGTAGTTTTGCCTTTGAAATAGTAAACAAATAATAAAAGGAATTTTATCTAGTGCATAACTTACTGTCCTATTGAATTCCTGTGACTCATGCATTCCTCTGTTCATTAGCTTTTTTAAAAACCATGCTATTTATACAAGGTGAATAAACTTCATGTATTTCATGTACAAACTTAGAATCATAGTGGTATTTCCCAGTCTCCCCTTTCCTCTGCCCATATTCCCTGCCTACTCTCCTCCTCCTTTTGTTTGTTTGTTTGTTTTAACATTTATTTTTTAAATGAAGACATGCTTTCAATTAACTTTATGATCACTGACTTAACATTCCACTACGTAAATAATTCAACTAATAGCAAGCAGTAAAATAAATAAATAAATAAATAAAATCATTGTTCCTCCAGAATGTAGACAAAGGCTTTAAACAATAATTAAATCTCAGCATGTTAGTTTTGCTCATATCGATACATTTTTGTACTTGCTACAGGAGGTACCACAAATCAGGGAAAACATTTAGAAAACAATGATTTTTTAATTGTTTTTTGATACAAGTTGGTTGGTGCTGGGGTCTCCTTTCCCCCTCCCTTTGCCTCTGTCCTCAGGGAAGATGTTTAATGTTTGCCTTTTTGTGACTGGATAGCTTCGCCATGTAACTCAGTCATCCCATTCTCAGAAATTTATCTCCAACCCCCCCAAAAATGAACTCAGCATAATGAACTCAGCAAAAATGAACTCAACATCCGTGTTTATAGCAGTTCAATTCGCGATAGCTAAGCTGATATCAATTCAGTTGCCTACAAACTGATGACTGGATAAAATGTGATATATACACACTATTAAATACTACTCAGACATAAAATGAAATGAAACCCTGTCTTTTGCAGAAAAGTGGATACAATTGGGAATGATTATTCTTTAGCTTTAAAATAACACTGTTACATGGCATAGGTGGCAAGGTTCATTGTTGGTATTGCAGCTGTAACATTCAAAGAAGATAGTGGTTATGTAACTGAGATGTGGTCAGAAATAAACCTGAGGTTATTTTTTTAAAGTAAGAATTATAGGTAAAAAATAAATAAATATTAGTGGTTTATATAGCTATTCAAAGCCTTATCTCTTAGAAACGATGATGCATAAAACACATTGGCCCTCTATTATTTTTTCATGAATTAAAAGCCAAATCTGACCTTGGGGAGTTCACATGGATAAAATGGAAAAATTAAGCCTCTTGCGTGTAAGGAGTCGCTGCCATAAAGTTGTCTGAAAGCTTAAACATGTATTAGAGCTACAAGGAATTCTAAAAGCTTGTGTTGGACATGAATGTGAAAGTTTAAAAATGCATGTATATTATATGCATGTGTGCTATCACACAGATCCACTTGCCTGATTTTAAGACCAAGAGAAACATCAGTGCCAATTTCACTGTATTTTTCTGGGTAATCTTGACTCGGGGACAATTTTGCTAGCAGCTAGTGGGATTCTTTTTCCTGAGTCAAGCCTGCAGCATCAATCCTGCTGGGAGCCAACAAACCACAACAGACGTCATCAGATCTCTCCCGCTTCAGGATCTGTGCACCGATCACTGCAGGGGTCGGGGAGAGTTATGTTTTTGCTTGCGCAAGCTTGCACAATTGTCAGCGGATATAACCCTTGCCTTTCTTTGAAGTGTGAGCTATCAAATCTAAATAAACCAACTAGAGACATTTTCTGATTGAAGGTGACAGCCTCCAGTAACTTAATGGTATTTCTGTTTAGCAATGGAAATAGATTTACAAAACTGCTACATCTAATTTGCACCATCTGTTGAAATGGTGGAGCCCCAAAAGAAAGGTTTCTCAAGTGCCTTTTCCTAGGGAAAATAAGCAGCAACTGAAAAAAAAAAAAAAAGTGAAAGGTAGGAAGATTGACTACGAGGTAGGAGTTAGTGAGAGAACAGGGAGGCAGAAATTGCCAACCATGAAAAAAGCAAATGACAAATGCTGAGTTCAGAATACCCCTATTCTTCTAGTGACCAGATAAGTATACATTCTTGATTCCTGGATTCCTTCCATTCTTGGTGCAATACTTGAACAAAAAAGTTTTTTTTTTTTACCAGGTTTTTGGCATTTTCATCTTTTCTCGGAATACTTCTAAATGACCTAGGGGAAATTTTCTAAACCAAAAAACAGTTTTAGCAGCATACACAAGCCTCAGTATGTATTATGATTGAAACAAAGTAATTTAGTCTTTAACTCATGCGAGGATCTATGAGAATATCTATGTTAAGCAGTATAAAATGAATTTGATATCCCTATTTTTTAACATTTTTGTTGGAAAATCAAATATACAGAGAGGTGGAGAGACAGAAAGGAAGATCTTCCATCTGCTTATTCACTCCCCAAGTGGCCACAATGGCTATATCCAAAACCAGGAGCCAGGAGCTTCCTCTGAGTCTCCCACATGGGTGCAGGGTCCCAAAGCTTTGGGCCATCCTTGACTGCTTTCCCAAGCCACAAGCAGGGAGCTGGGTGGGAAGCAGGACCACCAGAACATGAACCAGCGCCCACAAGGGATCCCGGCATGTGCAAGGCTAGTGTTCTAGCCACTAGACTACCACACCAGATCCTCATTTTTATTATTTTAATTCTATAAAAGAAATGTTTGATTGATGATTTGCTAACTAAGTAAGGAGGGATTGACTATATTATTAGCAGGTTAACATATACTCCTAGAGAATTCAATTCTCAATCATACTACATTTGTGTTCTTCATCTTGCTTCTTTCTCTGATGTGCAGAAAAGTATAAAGCAGCCCACCTGGGCCTCTAAGGAATGTAGGTCCTCTTTCAAAAGGTTTCTGAGATAAGAAAATGAAGAAATTTAAGTAAAATGTTTAACCTAGTGTCTGTTCATGATAGAGGCTTTCTGACCCATTCCTTTCCACTTTCTTCTTATTTCCTGTGGCATCTGGAACATGTGTGATGACTTCAGCAGAATCGTCTGAAGTTCGAGTAGTTCTGATACAGAGAGCTGTGTCTGCAGAGCCTGCCATTATAGGTGCTAACTATGAACTGGGCATAAGAAACACTCCATATCTATTAGGATCATTCCACACACCTCACTTTATCTCCACAACAACTATGGAAAATGTTTGTTTTCATTCTCATGGCAGGATGCTGCCACTCTACCTGAACATGGGACGGGCAGACATGAGGTCACTGCAGCTACCTGCAACAGAACAGGGAAGGCAGAAATCAACTAAAAGGGCATATTGGCAAGGAGAAAAGAGTGAAATATCTGGGATTTTCATCTCTAAATTCTAAGAGGAATTCTTGTAGATTTAAATCATATGATGTCTAAGCAGATGTAGCTTAGAAACAGTCTGACTGTAAGACCACTTATCCACCAAAACGACAAACTTCAAAGATAACAGTTTACCAGCCTGATCATTTGCTATCCAGCCTCTAGATGATTCTCAGCAACAGCAGAATTCAATGCAAGCAACAGGTTAGCTTTCAGTTGCTTTGAAAACACTGTAAATGACCTGAAAACCTGCTAAATGCCCACACAACACTTTAAAAACCCATTTTAGCCTGGAGCCATTTAGCACAGGACCAAATAACCTGAAACTTCCCAATAATCCTTGAGGTGCATAATTTTTTCACAGTCATTTAGGTTGCTAAACACACATTAGGTTTTTCACATAAAAGTAAATTTCGACCAAACACTTTTTTTAAAAGAAGAGTGTCTGAAACAGGAAGTCTCTATTTAAAAGAAAAACTTATTTAAATAAAACTTCTCCTGATGGATAGTACTAGCTAAAGGGTTATAATGGCACTAACTTTCTCATTAACCCTGAAAATTTAAATGTATAAGCTTTGATCCTTGGCATTGCTAGACGTTTTTCTACCATATAAAACTTTTTGAATTGGATGATCAAAGTTCTACCTAGAGCAAGCACTCCATTGGGAATGCAATTAAGCCTTCAAACATCTATGATTAGGATGGGAAACATGTTCTTGCTCTGGTTATGAATTCAGCATTTTTTTAAATATGAAGAACAAGATTTGATACCTTTTTCCAGAAATGCACAAAAATACACATACCCACGGGCCTGGCACAGTAGCTTAGTGCCTAAAGCCCTTGCCTTGCATGCACTGGGATCCCCTGTGGGTGCCAGTTCATATCCTGGTTGCTCCTCTTCTCATCTAGCTCCCTGTTTGTGGCCTGGGAAAGCAGTCGAGGACAGCCCAAAGCTCTGGAACCCTGCACCCATGTGGGAGATGTGGAAGAGGCTCTGGGCTCCTGACTTCAGATCAGTTCAGCTTCAGCCACTTGGGGAGTGAAGCAATGGATGAAAGATCTCTCTCTGTCTTTCCTCTCTGTAAAGCTGACTTTCCAATTAAAAAAAAAAAGAAAAATATACATACCCATAAGCATGATTACCTTAAGAGTGATTGAATAAATGCTACATTACAGCATAGCTTTACAACATTAATCTCACAGCCCTGAGAAGTTAGAGACTTTGATAGCTCTGAATAGGAAGCCAGGGACAGTTTCAACAGTTATTATACAGAAATCTGGAATTTAGAAATCATGACTGTATTCTTACTTTCATCTCCGGCTCGCCCAGTGCTCATGGGAATGCTTCATGACCTCAGTCACAGCACGCTGCGGAGGACAGAGGAGTTCGGCCCAGGGTGTAGGTTCTAGATCCAACACGACTCAGGGAGACACACACCCTCACCCTTAGACATCTGTTCAGAACTTAGGCAGCCCCTAAAAGAACACTCAGACCAAAACTGCACAGGAGAGAAATTTTTTTAACATTTGATTTTTATTATTATTATTATCATTTTATGACACAGTTCCATAGCCTCCTGGCATTTTCCTTATCCCCTCCCCAATTCCCTCCCCCCCCAGTTCCTCTATATCATTACTAAAATATAGTTCTTCATACACAGTCATATGTCCATCACTGCGGGCATGGACAATAGCAGAGAGTCCAGCATCCTATTGTCAAGATATAATGAACAGTTTCATTGTAAGTCCATTTTTGTCTGGAAGTAGATATGCATACTGCATTGTATCCTCACATCTGGATGTTAGTCTCCATTTTACAGCTACTGTACATCCCCTTAAATGGAAAGTCATAATACAAAATCAACAATACAAAGAAAAATAGAAATTTACACTGCAATGAAGTTAAGTGACATGTTACTAGATATGACAGTCTCCATTACACAGCTACTATACATCCCCTTAAATGAAAAACCACAAAACAAAATCGACATCAAGGGGGAAAAAGGAAATGAACAACACCATGAAGTTAAATAACATGCTACTAAATGACTTACATGTAGCTGAAGAAATGAAAATCAAGAACCTCCTTGAAGAAAATTATGCTACTGGCATGATCTACGAGTCATTGAATGATTTAATCAGAAGAAAGTGTTTTGAAGAGACTAAACTAACAGAAAACAACAAAACCCATGCGATATAGTTTCCACTGATTTTTGTTGGTGAAGTGTGTCTCTTCTAGACAATAAATGGATGGGTTTTGTTTTTTAATCCAGTCTAGTAATCTATGGCGTTTGATTGAGCTTAAGCCATTTACATTCAGGGTTAATATGTATGGATGGTACTTTGGTCCTGTCATTTTAGGAATGGATTGTTCATTGGTTTAGTCTTCTGTTGTCATTGTACTGGGATGTTCTTCCCGTTTGCCTTTGGTTTTGGTAGGTGCTATTCCTCTTCTCTGTCAAGAGAATTTCTTGAAGTATCATTTGCAGGGCAGGTTTGGAAGAGGCAAATTCTTTTAGCTTTTTTTTACTGTGGAAGAATTTTATTTCATTTTCAAAGACAAAAGAAAGCTTTGCCCAGAGATGCTGAACTTTATGCTAG
This sequence comes from Ochotona curzoniae, assembly GCF_017591425.1. Lineage (NCBI taxonomy): Eukaryota > Metazoa > Chordata > Mammalia > Lagomorpha > Ochotonidae > Ochotona > Ochotona curzoniae. Next base: position 17,061,380 of record NW_024467115.1, read on the forward strand.
GCATGTGTTTGCAAGCAATGAATCTCAACTGAACTTGAACTATGGTTATGCAACAAGGTGGAGGAATCCACCATGGGGGGAGGGGTATGGGAGGGGTGGGGGGGATCCCCAGCGCCTATAAAACTGTACTACATAATATAATGTAAGCAACAATAAATTAAAAAAAAAAAAAAGAAAGCTTTGCTGGATATGTTATCCTAGGTCAAGAATTTTTTTTCTTTTAGAATCTGGAATATGTCACTCCATTCTCTTCTTGCCTGTAGAGTTTCCTGTGAGAGATCTCCTGTGAGTTTCATTGGCATTCCTTTATATGTCAGTCAATTTTTTTCACAAGCACATTTAAGGATTTTTTTCCTTATGTTCGATTGAAGAGAGCTTGATGATCATGTGTCTTGGTGAAGATCGCTTTTGATCAAGCCTGTTGGGAGTTCTGTGCCCCTCCTGGATCTTGTTTCCCAATTCTTTCCCCAGATTAGTGAAATTTTCCTTTATTATTTCACTAAATATATTTGTAAACTCAGCTTTTTTCTCTGCACCTTCTGGGACTCCCATAACTCTTACATTTGGCCTCTTAAGAGTGTCTTTTGATTCTTGAATACTTTTTTTGGCCTGATTCAGCTCTGCTTCCAGTTTTTTGTTTGCTTCCCCCTGATGACAGGAAATATCTTCTAATTCTGAGATTCTTTCTTCTGCTTGCTTCATTCTATTTTGGAGACTCTCCAATGTACTTTTAATTTGTTCTACTATGTTCTTAATTTCTGATATATCAGACTTGATTTGCTTTATTGCTTCCTTAAATTCTTTGCATGAGATCAGAATCTTTAAAATGAGTTTTATGAATTCTGTATCCCCCATTTTCTCGATGTCTTCCTCAGTTAACTCTGAGATTGGCATAGCGTTTTGCTCCTTTGCAAGGGAGTATTCATTGTGCTTTTGTCTCTTCTTTTGCTCTTGGTCATTGTACTTCTTGTTAGCAGAGTCTTCTTCTTGGGGCAGGTTTCTAAGCTGTTTCACCCACAGGTCTACAATGCGATTTTACTTATTGCAGTTGGTACACAACTTTTTGCTTGCAGCCAATTGTGCCTCTCCGTCCAGCGAGTTCCAGGTCTGTGTTCTTATGTTAGATTTCCACCAAAAACTCCGTAGCTTCAACTCCTGGCTCACCACCCTCCACCTCCTGTGATACCATGCTGAGGCTGCGCCATTGTCTGTGCAACCTTTCTCCCACTTCCGGTTGGAGCAGGTCCTAGGATTAGGGAGACACCAGGTGTCATGTATAGTTAGGTTGTTGGTGGCACTGATCTTGTCAGAACCTGTTGGGACGTTAAGTCTGGGTGCCACACAGACCTAATTTGACCTGTACAATGCCAAAGTCCGTATTATTTTCCTGTGGGACTTGTACAATCCATGGACCTCACTGAGTTCTCGCGAGCTCAGCACATGCGCAGCTAGCTCACTGTTGTCACCCACAGTCCTAAAGCTATTGCCACCATGTACAAAATGGCGCCTGACGTACCACCACTACAGTTCTTGATCTGCTGGCCATCAGGTTTAGGGCTACCCAGACCTGTGTTGGGTGGAACATGTAGGATGCCACCTTGCTTCAGTTCACTGAGTCAGAAATGAGGTGACTTCCAGCTCAGCACATGCTTCGTCCTTTCCCTTGCCTTTGCCTCCTTATGCAAAATGGTGCTCAGTTCTGCTCTAGGGGGCTAACTGGGCTGTAAAATCCACCCTGTTCTCTCACTGTCCATCTGGGATCTGCTGCTCTGTCTCTGCTCCTGGTCAAATCAAACGGACCAGCAGGATGGACAGTTCTTTGTCTGGGTTTGCCTCTCAAGCTCCCAGTGAAAGTCCCTGCCCACCTGGTTGCTGGTGGATTTCTGGCTGCTGGTGGAGTTCAGATCACCATTAGCTGAATGCCAATGGAGTATCATTTACTGCAACGCCACACCATTGTTTTCGCTGCTTTCCCGTGTCTGTCAGTCTCCTTGTACCCCTCTGCTGTTGTTCTGTCCTTTCCTATTTCCTGGAATATGTCCTCTCTGCTTCATCCTGATTAAATGTTTTTCTGTCTGTTTAAACATATCCTTGCCCTATTCCGCCATCTTGATTCTCCCACTGGAGGTTAATTAACTCCCAGGAAACAAGTTCTTTAAGTTTTACAAATAAGGGGCCCAACATGGTAGCCTAGTGGCTGAAGTCCTCACCTTGCAAGCACCGGGATCCCATATGGGCACCAGTTCTAATCCTGGTGCCCCGCTTCCCATCCAGCTTCCTGCTTGTGGCTTGGGAAAGCAATTGAGGATGGCCCAAAGCATTGGGACCCTTGTACCCACATGGGAGACCCTGAAGAGGCTTGTGGCTCCTAGCTTCAGATCAGCTCAGCTCCAGCTGTTGCGGTCATTTGGGGAATGAATCAGCAGATGGAACAGCTTCCTCTCTGTCTCTCCTCCTATCAGTATATCTGACTGTCCAATAATAAATAAATACATCTTTTTAAAAAAGTTTTACAAATAAGAAAAAATTTTGAAAAACTAGTTGAACCATTGATTTGATTTAAAAGGAAAAGCAAGGAATAAGGAAGAACCACCCAAATTATTGAGCCATACCCATTAGGACTGACGTTGACTCTGTAAATGTTCCAAGCCACAAAACACGTACCACGAGTATACTCCCTAGTTTGTAATATTTCATCTCTGACATTGAGCTCATTGGGCAATAGTTCTTCTTTATTAACTACAATCAATCGTAGCTGCTACTCTGCAAGGCACAAGGATGATACCTCACTGACGTGATGCAGCTCCGTGTGCATCTTGTTGCTGTGCTCTAATGAACTGACCTCTCACCTGGTCTCCTTACCTTTTGTGAAGGCATTTTCATGAATATTTTTTCAGACCTGATGCTTCTGTTGGGTGGGGGGGCTGAAACTTGCTGTAGAGGCCTCTTCTGCCCTCTCACTCCACTTTCCTATTGAGTCGATATAATCAAGATTAGGACACAGAATTTGACATTTTTTGGCCACCTGCATAATCTTGTCAGGGCTAAGTGTTTTACTTCTACTAGCCTTTTTGATATGTGTGATTATATTTATGCTTACAAATTCTTACTTATGTCTATATTAAGCCATTTAAATAGTATACTATTGCTTTTAAATATGTGAAAAAAAATCATTCTTCTAGACCTGGGCTTCCTGTCATACCAGCTCTGTAGGCAGGAGAATGCTCATCCAGTTCAAATTTCTATTTTCATGGGTGAGAACAGTCTTTAAAAAGTGAATTTTCTTTGTCCATGCAGCACTTTTGCAACCAACTCCATCTGCTTTCTGTGGTCTCTAAATAACTGCCCATATGAACAGCAATGCAATCACAAGAAAATTATTCCTAATGAATGATTATCTTTCAAGTCATATCTTGTTATCTCCTGTCCCTGAGAGTTCCAGACATAATCACTTTTCCCATAGCATAGCTTCCTGTATATGTGCATCTCCTTGCCTTTTAGCATTGCATTACAACAATAATACTACGGTCTGTCCTTCCTTCTATTAGTAGTTCCAAAGAGTACATGAGCTCTGCATTTTTTATCTCTTTTTCCCTGGTACTTACTATACATAGTTTAACCTGGAATGGGTGAGAAGGGACTGAACTGGCAACAAGTTTGTCTTTTGTTTAACTTGTTGTATGTGACAGTGATTCCTAAATTCATATCGAAGAATGACTTTCCCCAATACATCATAATCAGATTGCCTACTTAACATCTGCTTGAAAATCTAAAAGTCATCCCAAATTTAAAATATCCAATTAAGCACTTGATGAAATAAATCTTACATATATAGGTATGTAAGGCTTCTCAACTTATCCTGGGATTATATCCCTAAAAACCCACAATATGTTGAAGCAACTGCAAGTTGGAAACACATTTAATATACCTAACCTATTGAACATCAGAGATTAGCCCAGTCTGCTATAAGTGTGCTCAGAGCACCTACAATTGGCCTGCATCTGGGCAAAGTGTTGAACCTCTCATGTAATTTATTGATTATCTGTATCCATTGAGATACGGATAACATAGTACACTCTAGATTGCTCCCTCTTCCAATTACATAGCTGATTTGGTGTATCAGCTTTCTCCCACTTTCCAGCCAGCATCATGAAAAATCGCAAGGGAGCAGGCATTTAGCCAAGCAATGAGGCACTTCTCTCCCATACCAGGGTGTATATGCTTCATTTCCAGATCCAGCTTCTAACTCCAGCCTCTCACCTATGCAGACCCTGGAAGGCCATAGTGATGGTTCAAGTGTTTGCATTCTTGCTACCATCAAAGGAGACTTGGGTTGTCCTCCTAGCTCCTGAACCTGATCCAGCTTCAGGTATCATGGGTATTTGAGTAGCAAAATCTTGTATGATTCTGTCCTTTAAAATGAGTTCCTTGATCACTTTGGATCACATTTAGGGATGCCGTGCAAGTGGGCGTTCTGTCTTACTTTCTGACTGTTGTTTAAAAAAACAATAATGAAATAACAAATAAATTGTTAGAATGTGGATTTTAAAAAAAAAATATGTATTTGTACTGCACCTCAGAGGCCCTAGAAAAGATCACAGTTCAAAATCTGATTGTAGCTTCTACTAAATTCATCTTTTTGCGTCATGACAAAACTGCAAATTAATTAAGGTGAACAAATCCTAAGTGTAGAGCCATCTGTGTTTTTTCTCATCCCAGCAAACACCACAAGAACCTAGAGGTTCTCTTTGCTTCTCATGGGTATGTTCTATCTTATTTCCAAAATAGTTCTAGAAACCTTTTCTTTTTCTTTCAGTCTTACTTCCACTGTCTTAGTCAAGCCATCCTACTTTCTTTCTGTTAATCTGCTACTTAATTTCTTCTTCTACTCCAGCTGCTATATAATTCTGGCTCCACAAAATGACCGGTGTGATCCTATGAACACTCCATTGTGAAAACACTCTTGTGAAAATTTTGCATGGCTTCTCATCATCCTAGTACTCACAGCTCACAGCTCTCCTTCCTGGAGCTCATCTCTTGTCACCTTCTCCCTTGCCCCCTGAGCCCTCTTCACTCCTCCCTGCTTTATTTGTCAGACACAGAAGGCCAACCTTTACTGTAGAGTCCCCCTCCAAATTATTCTTTCTACCTAAAATGTCTGCTTACCAGCTTCTTCCAATCATTAATTTTGAGCTCAAATATCATTTATTCAAGCAGCTTCTCTTCATCATATGACTAAAAAAAGTCTATTAAACTTTCTCTTGCTAATTCTTTTTTTTTTTTTCCTTAGTGTTGCACTAAGTATTTTCTTGTTGATGGAGTTGGGTGTTTGCTTTTGTATTTCCTTTGTGGTTATTTTCACCAGAATGCCAGGTACAGCCTGCTCAAAGCTTTGTTTCATGCTTGTACTGGTGCTTGGGCCATTGTATACACTTAGTAATGATATTTACCATTTAATACTTTTGAATTCATCTCCCTGCTGTGGCTACAGGCAAGTGCAAAGATTATGAATTTCCTGGAATCTCCTAATAAAGATTGGTTATCCAGGGTCAAGAGAGTTGCTGTCTTTCCCATGCTCCAGCCCCTGCTTCTTATTTCTGTGAAAACAGATTCTCCCTGTGTAATATACTTTGGCCCCCAGCAGTTCCACTCTTGGGATTCTGCTTGATTTCCTCATCTGGGTGCCTAAAGATGCACATTGATCCCTGTTATCTTAAAGTCCTGACCCTGTGTTCTGACACCCACAGTACAAGAGTTGGAAGCCATTGCCTTATAGGTATCCCTGAGGTGACCTGCCTGCCCTCCCCAGCAGTGCAGCACGGGCTTCACACAGGATCTGTGTGTGCTGTTTACACACCAGAGGGAATCTCGGGTCTTGGATGGGTAGTTAGCTTCTGGGTCAGACTAAGTTATGACCCTTCAGGGCACACCAGCGAAGAAGACGGGGGACGCTTCAAAGCACTATTTCTAGCAAGTCTTAAAGACTGGAGATGAAAAACAAAGAAAGTGGTTGCAGGACAAAAAGCTATTCAGTTCACAATCCCATATTATTATTCTGGCAGGGCACTCTGAAAAGTTTTTGTTGTTGTTTTTCCTGCTGGTTGTTAGTTAATGCACTTCCAGCTTGGCTGAATTTCTATCACCCCACAGTAACACCCCCTGCCTGTTTCTCAAAATGTGTGTCTAGTCTTTAGATGCTTTTAAGGTTACTCAGGGTACATGGTCTTTCATTTGTCAAACAGTTATCTTCTATTCAACCGTTCACTTATTGACCCAGCATCTATTGTACTCAAGGAATGGCCTACTGTGACCAATGCTTATGGAAGTCAAAACATCATTAGTCTGTGCACCCATCTCAGTACACAGGACCCCATGACTTTGCCAGATCTGACAAGCCCAGGGATTTTCATCCTCTAACCCCTACTAGACTCTTGTCTTTTTGGACTTGGTAGAACCTTGAAGAGAAGCCAGTGCATGGGACCATTCTGGGTAAGTCCCAGAGGTGAGAAAGAGGCCACCAAATTTCCTGAGCTGTCCACTGATCCCACATCACAAGAACTTCACCAGTGCACTCTCTTTCTCTCTCTGACTGTCTCTTCTTCTCTCTCGATTGAAGACTGGAAGACTTTATAATCAGGGCTCCCCCTGCCCCATGAGTAGAGTACCACTCTTTCCCATTCTGATCTCTGGATGATGAGGAAGAAAGCTGTGTCTCTATTTCTTTTGACCAAGTCAGCAGGCACAGAGGCATTTTAAAAGGTTGTTTGAAAATGGAATTGGAAGTATCAATTTATTTTGATACAAAAGATTTTGAAAGCCATGCACAGTTTTTTAATACAATTTCTATTTTCCATGTAGTATGAAAAATGTTATACCAAAATAAACTTACATGTTTCATTCTATTTCTCCACACTCTTTTTAAAGCGCCCCCATGCAGTTTCTTTGAGGGCCCAAATCAGTTAACACTTTTATCAGAAATTCTGAATTCTTTCCTTATAAGAGCCATCTCATCTGAGAGACAGGAGAGAGAGAAGATAAAAGAAGATTGTATGGAGTTTTTGGAGCTGATTTACTTTTTTTCAGACCACAAAGACACCATCTAGAGAACTGGGACTTTCAGGCCCTGACTGGTGTCTCTAGGCCTGAAAAGGGGAGACACTTCCTCTTCACCAGCCAAGAGTCGGCTTCCGGCAAGTTCCTTCAGTGCTGGCTTCCAGGTGACGACCGCTTTCCAAGAAAACTCGTACTAATTCAGTAACTGCATGCTTTGGTGGAGTGCTTACAACGATTCACATTAAGGGCTATCACTATGATGTCATACTAGGCATTAGACATTTGGGGAGATAGCTAGCTCAATATTCACTATTTAGGGCTCTTTTAATCACACTACCAAAAAGATTAATAATTTTAACCTGTGTTTTATAGAGTTGGAGCTGGAGAACCTTCCAGATGATTTGAAACACATGTGTAAAGTTAGAGCACGGAAAAAGAGATGGCAGGGGATCCTATGCAAGAGAAAGGCCCAGCATCCCAGACCTTGGAGCATCTTAGAATAATTAAGATCATTGCTAGTGAAAGATCTATGTATTATTGTTATTTTATTATCTTCATCATCTTTTCCTTCCACACCATATACTCTTTTTTTAAAAGATTTATTTATTTTTATCGGAAAATCAGATACACAGAGAGGAAGACAGACAGAGAAAAGATCTTCTGTCCGTTGATTCACTCCCCAAGTAGCCACAATGGCCAGAGCTTCGCCAATCCGAAGCCAGTAGCTAGCAGCCTCTTCCTGGTCTCACAAGTGGGTGGAGGGTCCCAAGGCTTTGGGCCGTCCTCCACTGCAGGGAGCTGGATGGGAAGTGGGGCAGCCAGGACTAGAACTGGCAGCCATATGGGATCCTGGCACATGTAAGGCAAGGACTTTAGCCACCGGGATCCAGACATACACTTTTAATTTCTTCCTTACTCTTATCCCTCTACTCTTTCCTCCAAGCGTCACTTCCATCCCGTGCCTGCAGTTTGATTGACGGCAATCAGGGCTCAAGTCAGCTTGGTGGGAAAGAGAGCAGATAATTTGAAGGCAATGCTGGCAGCCAGATTCTACTGTCAACTTTGTGGTTGGCTTTGTTCTCTATACTTTCTGTGTATGCTCTTTTGATCCTTGTAACTGTCCTGGGAAGTCAGTCTAGTTTCGTCCAATGACCTACATCTATTAAGAAATACAGCAGATTTTCTTTCCAAAAATTATTCTCCAATTCTCATAGAGAGAGAGAAAAAGAAAACAAGAAATGCCAGTTTGAAGGAAACAGATTGAAATGTCATATCTGACCTAGAGGTCAGAGATAAGAAAGCTGGAACAATCAGATGCAGCACAAATGAAACTCTAAGTTGATTTCTCTCCACTAATCTCTTATTTGCACCTTTGTGCTCTTGGAGGAAAATGTGACTTTACAAACCACGTTAATAGGGGGAAAGTTCTAACCCTTCAATAATTTCAAGAAAACCAGAATATGGTTTGGGTCAGAAAGAGTACTTGATTTTGCAACACCAAGTATCCCTTCTGAGGTTTCCCAAAAATGCTGTGGCTATCCCACACAGAACTCACTCCACATTTTTGCCACAGAAACAGTATTGCTAATTCAGCATACACTGATCTACCACCGTGAGCAGCACCCTGAGGCAGAAGCACAACGATATCTGCACTGTTGTCATTCAGTATCAGAAAAAGGGAGTACCAGATGTTCATGTAAGATGAACATATGAACAAATAAATATACTAAATAAACAAAATAAAATACAAACAAATAAATAAAAGGCTAATGTTCAAGACGTGTAAAGGAACACATGGAATAACTGAACTTCATTTGGTTTAGACGTTTTGAATATTATTTCAAATTAATGAATAAATGATTCAATAAAATATTACTAGGAACAGGACAAAAGAAGTACAAAGGGTTAAGGACACTGAACATCAGAACGACTTGCCGCAGGGTTTATATCTCTTCTTTAGGGGTGTCACTTCAGAATCAAGCCCTGTTACCATTCAGCAACACCTTCACAGAGAAGGTAACGTGGAATTCACAGAAAATGGAAAGGACTAGTTAGTCAAATTTGCCATGTGGAAGTAGAGCCAAAAGAAAATAACTGAGGTAGAAAGAAACCCTCTGGAGACCTGGTGACCATGCTGTCCCTAGCTTTGCTACATTGGCTGCCCCAGGACAGACATCAGCCAGGGCCACACATGCTGTTGTCCATGCAAAAAAATGACCCAAATCATTTCTTTAAGGCTTGGAGACTTTCCTTCCAGTTTCTGGTGAGGTTTCTCAAAAGCACAGACACATGTGCTTTCTCTCAGGTCATGCTGAGAGAGAAGAAACGTTTTCACCTCGATGAAGGTCATGGCAAAGGCCGAAAGTATTTCCTGGTGGTAACGGTCATGACCATGGTGGCTGTGAGGAGACCAAGGTACAATGCAACCACAAAGAACAGAGCTAGAAGCTGCTGGGTGTCATAACTTCTTTTTCTTCGGACTCAGCCCCTTTGAATGTGTGTGATATAGACAGATAGAATCACAAGCTGTAAACCAGAGTTCCTGCTGCTTTATACGGCGTCCTCACCGCACAGATATGTGAAGATACCACACAGATAGTGCAGCATTGCAAGCGAGAGGGTGTGTTCTCACCCTTCTCCAGCCTGGTAGTACCTGAATTCTGAGCAAGCAGGTCAAGATAGTCCTTATTCTTTTCGAGTTCTTATAAGGATTAAAGAAGAAATTAAATAAGCATGTGAAATGCTTTGGTAAAAGATCTGGTGCATATGCATTCAAAGAAAGTGCCTAAGCCAGAACCTGGGGGGAAACTGGCAAAACTAGAAAATGATCTGCTCCTGACTGAATGCCTGTGTTCCCCTGCAATCAATACATTGAAGCCTTGGGTGGTGGTATTCAGAGCCAAGACCTTCGGGAAGTCATGAACATAGAAGAGTAGACCCTCCCATGATGGATTTAGTTCCTGAATAAGAGAACAGAGAGCTCATTTTCTGTCTGTGCCATGGAAGGCCACAGGAAGGCCGCCACCTGCAGGGCAGGCAGAGAGCCCTCAGGAGCATCTTGTCTTACTAACATAGGGTCTCCAACTTCTGGGCTCCACATTGAGGACAATATAATTTCCTGCTACTTAAGCCATCCTGTCTGCTTTAGCTGGCTTTCATATGACCCAATGAAAACATTTTAATTTTTCTCTCAGATTCCTTAAAGCTCTTACCTAGTATGATTTTTGTTTCTTCCGCTATTGGGAATAAGCATGTTTCCTACCTACCGGCTTGCTAGGAACACAATATCCACACATCCAGAACAACATGTGAAAATCTTCTTGAAGTTGTAAAATAATCAGAACCAAAGCTTTAAAAATTCTGTCAAATAAAAACAATCAACAAACAACATAATTAACCCCCTATGGTTTTTTGTTTCTTGGCTTTGTACAAATTTTATATCATGTAACTCAAACATTAAAAGTGTTTAGGTAGAAATGTCTAAGGCATTATCTTGCTTGTCTAGATATGGAAGAAGGCTTAATGAAAGAAACTGGCTCCTCTCACTACCAATAGCAGACAACAGTTGAGTTTATACTGTCCACATTTATGCTGTAGCATTGCACTTTACCTTGCTTGGCAGGTGTATGTGTGTCTATCTGCTCTATTAGTAAATTATTTTAAGGGCAGGGAAGATGTTTTTGTGTAATGAGCATTAAAAAGTTAGTCAGGCCTGGTTCAGTAACCTAGTGGCTAAAATCCTAGCCTTGCATGTGCCAGGATCCCATATGGGCACCAATTTGTGTCCCAGCTGCTACACTTTCCATCCAGCTCCCTGCTTTTGGCCTGGGAAGGTAGTAGAAGATGGCCTAAAGCCTTGGGATCCTGCACTTGCATGGGAGATGAGGAGTGAAGCTCCTGGTTCCTGGTTTTAGATCTGCTCAGCTCCAACCATTGCAGCCACTTAGAGAGTGAATCACCGTATAGAAAATCTTTCTCTCTGTTTCTTCTCTTTGTAAATTTGATTTTCCAATAAAAATAAATGTCAAAAAGAAAAACTAACTGATGTTAGTTGCTGCATCAGTTTAAGGTGAAGGAGAGGGTTTTGTGGGACAGTGGTTTAAGCTGCTACTTGGGATGCCCACATCCCACATTGAACTGCCTGACACCAAGTCCTGTCTTTGTTACGATGCATCTTCCTTGTGTCTGTATACTGGGAGGCATCGGCAATAACCCAAGTTATTGGGCTTTTGCCAGTCTTTTGGGAGATTCAGATGAAGTCCCTACGTCCTGGTTTTTACCTCTTCCCCCATCTGTGTCTCTCCGTCTGTCTCTCCTCCTTTCAAACAATTAAAACGTATTTTTAAAGGCAGGGTAAATGAAAAAGGAATGAACAAATAGTATATCATTAGAATTTAAGTCAGAGAGTATAGAGCAATGGCACCTGCACTATAAACAAAAAAAAGCTCATCACAGCAAAGGAAAATAGTGATGTAAATAAAGGTATGTCCCAGACAAATAAACTTGATCAAATGTGCTGCTCTATTGGAATAGAAAAATTGAATTTAAAATAGGCAAAAAAAGACTTCTTGAAAAAATGAAATTTTCTGGTTGAACTAGACAACTGAGAAAATATTTCCCAACAAGGACAATGTGATTATTAACACATTTGTTCCCTGTTGCTATTGTAGCAAATCACGCAGTGACCAAAAATAACATAAAGTCATTATGTTATAGTTCTAAAGGTCAGAAATCTGAAATAGACCCTATCAAGGTGTTCAGCGGCTTTAGGGTAGACTCTATTTCCTTATCTTTTTCTGGCTTTCTGCCTGTGTTCCCTGGCTGATAGCAGCTTTCCAGTTCCAATGTCAGCCATGATCTGTCTGGTCTTTCTCAAATCACATCACTCTGCCTCCTTCTTCAGCATTGATGGACTCAGAATTACATTGGGCCCATCCTGATAATCCAGGCTTATTCTCCTTACTTTAAGTAAACTGACTAGTTACATTAATTCCATCTTCTACTTTAATTTCCTTCGGCCTGGTGTATTAGTCAACTTTCTGTTGCTATAATGAAATACCTGACAAAGTTGGTGTATGAAGAAAAGAGGTTCATTTGGATTCATGATTCTGAAAGTTCACAGTCCAAAATACAGAATGCCCCATTAGTTTGGAATCTGATGATGGCATTCTTGTTGGCAGAGTTCCAAAGTAGCATCATTTTATATGGTAAGAGACAGAAAGTGAGCATGTCCCTGTTGGCCAATGTGGCCTTTTATGAGACCACAGGATTGAATCATGAAGGTTCCATCCTAATGACCAAATCAATCTCCAAACACCATAACTGAGTTCAGTTTCCATCTTCTGAATCTTGTAAACATAAGATTTTGAAAAACAAATTTCTAACTATTTATCCAAGCCATAGAACCATGCAACCTAGCATATTCACAAGTGCCAAGGATATTGGCATCTTAAGAGGATATTATTCTGCCTACCACATATAATATCAGAATGCATTTGGCACATTTGGGCAACAGTATGGTTTCTATAGAAATCTTGTATGTTCAATGCACACTTGAGTGAGTTTAAAGGACTTGGTGAGTAGGAGCCTGCGATTGAAAGCATTGAATGCCTAATAAAGGGATTATTTATGTAAATGAGAACTCTACCCGTGTCAAATTGGTATGAGTAGTTGCCATCTCATATCATATGTTACCTGTCTAAAAACAATTTGTTTATAAGGTATGTCCAATCCGTAACAACTTTTTAAAACAAGGCTTAACTGAATTTTTAAGTAGTTAATAAGAGATTTGGAAAACATAATTTAATAATTTCCTCCTTAAAGCTTGAAAGGAGGAGAAAAAGTTAATAATTACATTTTAAAAGAATTTATTAGAAGTCTTATTAAACATGGTCCAGACAATGACCTCTGTTGTCCTCAGACACACTAATGTGAGAGGAGCAGGGTATACGAATATATCCAAGCCATTGTGGGTAGAGTTGACCTTGCACTTAAATGGGCAACAGAATACTAACATTAAGTGCAAAAATGTAACGGAAAATAAGGATGCAAGAAATTTTATTAGTAGGCCAGAAAATCACAGAGGACAAAGAGTAGGTATTTGACCCAGTCATCCCAATGAGAAAATGCAGTGAGAACAGTGGGTAAACCATAATACCCGTAAACAGAAAGATATGTGATATGTGTTCATTTAAAGTAATTTACAGAACAGAAGGAGCAAACTCTGGCTAGAATTTAAATGTGGATGGAAAAGAAAATTAGCAAAAGGAAGCTCTTACAGAATCATTTGATGATTAAGATCTTCCACACGTATTAGCATTGTCAAATAATCTAATGCACCAAAATTTTCCCTCAATAATCAAATGTTCTTAATCATCTAGCAATGCTCATACAAAATCAAAGAGGGCTCGGTAGTACTCCATGCACCATCCCGTGCTCAGAGTGTGTTGGTTGTATCCTGTAGAAATACTAGAAGTAAAAATAAATGGCCTCATTTTTACTTTTCTCTCAACTTCTGCCATTGCAGAGAAAACTAACTTCTAAGATTATCTAAAATACTGTGATGTGTAGTAGTTTTCAACACAATATATCTTCCAGCTTTTTCTTTATTATTTTTTGTTACTTCTTGAATTATAGCAAAAAAATAGGTGTTCATGACACTAGCAAAGCTCTCAGCCTTAGAAAGAACCAAGAAAGACAATGGAAAAGAAAATATTGCAAAACTGTGTTTCCAATTACTAGCAGATGCTTTCATTTATTCTAAGCGTTCCTGTTTAGTTAACTGTACAAATTTTTAATCATATAAATGTGGTAGTATTCTAGCCTCATGCTCTTGGTTAGCCCTGTCATCCAACTGATTTCACATGCCCCTGGCTTCTGGCATCACTTTCGCACAAATACTACAAATACTGGGACTGCATGACTTCCAAGAGATACCAGTTTTTAAGAAGTAGAGCCTGTTGTAGAGTTTATTTTATTTCACTTCTGTGGTGTGTTTGTGTGTGTGCATATCTCACTGAGGTTGTGACACTGCGGTACATCCCTCTGAGTCAGCAATACCATTGGCCACTGGCTATAGCACCAGAAATGCCTCATTGCTTTTTTTCCATTCTTATTTCTTTGTGGAATCATCTGGTCACCATTCATTCATGCCTGGATCATTACAATAGGAAAAATTACCAGGATTCATCCAAAAACCATTTGCAAAAATCTTTAATTAATCAAATAAGGAAACAGGTTTTGGTGAGAATATTCTCAATTATGGAGTTCAGAGACTCATGGGACAGGCATTTGGTGCAGCAGCTGTGTTGCCAGAGGTTTCAGTCCTGGCTCTGCTTCCAATTCCAACTTTCTACTAAGGTACACTCCGAAAGGCAGCAGGTGCTATCTCATTAGCTCAGTCCCTGTCACTCACGAGGGAGACCTACACTCTGATCCTGGCTCCTAGCTTCCCAGCTTTGGTCTGGCCCAGCACTGGCTGTTATGAGCCTTTACATAACATTCCTTCTCCTTTTTACTCTCTCTCCCCATCTTTCTTTCTCTTTATTTTCCTCTCCTTTCCCCCCTCCCTCTCTCTTTTCTTTGAACCCTGCCCTTCTTTCTCCTTCTGCCACTCCTTCTCCCTCTCAAATACATTATTTTTTAAAAATGCAGGGAGTGACGAAATTAACCTAATTAAATTATTTGACAACTGACTTTCAAAAAGTATATGATTATGAAGTTCTTTCAAGAATCCTATCACACATATTTATCACAGTGCCTTATCCTTAATATTCAACCCAATCTTTAGAGTTAACGCATTAGGGAAAAGAAGTGAATAAAACAAAATTGAAAAGACAAGCAGTACTATAATGCTATGCATGTCTGTGGACACATTCCCTGTTCTTTCAGAGCCCTTCTGGTTGAATTATTTGTATGAGTACCTGACCTGAGCTATCTTGATGATTTTTCAGAAGCCCCAATAGGTCTCTCTGTACAAATTTTGACTTTTGCTGTGTTCTCTTTCATGAATTACTAATATGCAACAGACAGAAGAGAGCTGCCAGGAGATAGTCTTCAAGCTTTGTTATTACTCAGAGTGTGCTCCTAGACCAACAACCTCCTTATCCCCAAGGAACTCATTAAAAATACAGTGTCAGGTCCCCACCTAGACCTGCCTGAATCGCAATTTGTGTTTCAGTGGATGCCCAGTTTATTCCTATGCACAAAAGCATTTGAGAAGTTTTGCTCCTGCATAAAACTATCGGTGACACCTTTTGGCATAGATGTTTTATGTACTGCATAATCACCAGGAGGTAATAAGTGAATAAGAAGGAAAAGGAAAAAGAATAAAAGGAGGAGGCTATGAACTCTATGCGCACAGAGCAGTTGACATTTCCCTCTATCAAAGTGACTTTGAACCCCATAAACATAAATACAAGTAAATGTCAAGGGCAAAGGTAGACCCTGTTGGATTAATTCCTCACCGTTTGCTCACTCCTTCTGCTGTGTCTATCAGCAGTCTCGTGGTCTAGATTCCTTTTATTAACATGAGAGTACTTTACCCCGAATGAGGATTTTTTCCTGAATGAGGGCTTTTCCAGCAATCTTTTGAGGATGTGTGGATAATCTCTCTCCAGTCTCTGTGAGGCCTCCTCAGCCTGACTTAATTCATGAAGGCTTACAGAAGTCATGGATCTCACTTGTAAAATAATAATAATTGGTAGAAGCATATTTCAGACTTTGTTTAGACACTTTTTTAAACACTGTGCTTGGTTTTGCACACTCCACTTCTTTTGAAAATACTCATAAAAACAGTGAAGAACAATCAAAACCATAAAAAATGTTTGAGGAATAAGGACCCTAGATATTATTTTAAAAAAAATGTGTGCCTCTCCTAAGTTTGTCTGGGAAAAGGAGAACAGTGGGCGGCCTGAAGACACATGCTCACCACCAGTACATATGACACAAAGCTGCACAGCTCATGAACATCAAACAGTGCCATTAGTCATTGTGGATTGAAACAAAATTCCCCATCAAAGGAAACTATACAGTGCTAACTGGAGCACTAAATAACCCACAGCAAAGATCACACTGGCATGAATCACAAGGATATCCTAAAATGCACATCCAGAGAATACCTTCCCAGTTGAGCCACTTCTGTATCTTTTCTCTGGCTACAAAACCCCCACCACCATCCACAGATCCAATCAACTACGGTGTAACCATCCCAACATAGTAAATGAAAAATTCTACATCATTCAAAGCAGCTGGATGCTATGGCAGCATGCGGCAGCATGCCCTCATCATTTACCTCCTTCCCCAAATCACACAGGCATTGTATCACAAGAAGGATGAGTACAGTGCCATAAGATATTTTTGGAAAGAGACCAATGCGTATACCTTGTACAGCAGCATGTCATTGTTCTATTTTATCAGCAATCATTGCTTTATGATAGTTATAGACACCCACTAGAGATCTCAGAACATATGGATGAGGGGTGAGACTCCTGGGCTCTCATTCACACATCGATGATTCTTCCAATCTTACTCATTTTCTATCATTAGATGGTTTCTTGTCTCTCCCCAGTGCCCACTCTACTGTACTCTGTCTGAATCTCTGAGATTGACTTCCTCAACTCATGTGTTCTTCCAGAAAAGATAAATTTGCTAAATAAGGCCTGTTCAGGGTGGGAGGTTTGATTTCTGAGCTTTCTAATAGATCCAAGGAAAAGTATAGCCAAAGAGTTTTCAGGTCAGTTGTTTATTATGATTTTCCTAATGCTTAAAAATAACAACATAGAGGCTGCTGTTGTGTTATAATAAGTTAACCCTCTGCATGCCATGCCAGTATCCCGTATGGGCACTGGTTCAAGTCCCAACTGCTCCACTTCCAATCTTTCTCCCTGCTTATGACCTAGGAAAGCAGTAGAGGATGCCTCAAGTCTAAGAGCCCTGCAGCCACATGGGAGACCAGAAAGAAGTTCCTGGCTCCCAGCTTTGGACCAGTCCAGCCCGGCCTTTGTGGCCATTTGGGGAGTGAACCAGTAGATAGAATCTCTTTCTCACTAACTCTTCCTTTCTCTAAATCTGCCTTTCAAATAAAAATACATAAATCTTTTTAAAAAAAAAAAAATATATATATATAGCATTTTGGGTCTAGCATGGTAACCTAATGGCTAAGGTCTTGCACGCACAGGATCCCATATGGGCACTGGTTCTAATCATAGCAGTCCCGCTTCCCATCCAGCTCTCTGCTTGTGGCCTGGGAAAGCAGTTGAGGATGGCCCAAAGCCTTGGGATCCAGCACACGTGTGGGAGACTCAGAAGAGGTTCCAGGCTCCTGGCTTTGGATCAGCTCAACTCGGGCCATTGCAGCCAGTTGGGGAGTAAATCATCAGATGGAAG
Organism: Ochotona curzoniae; assembly: GCF_017591425.1. Taxonomy (NCBI): domain Eukaryota; kingdom Metazoa; phylum Chordata; class Mammalia; order Lagomorpha; family Ochotonidae; genus Ochotona; species Ochotona curzoniae. The sequence continues at coordinate 17,078,819 of NW_024467115.1, forward strand.
CTCTTCCTCTATATCTATCCTCTTCTCTTTATATCTAACTTTCCAATAAATAAATCATATGTAAATATAAATAAATCATATATATATAGCATTTTTATAGCATATCAAGACTCAAATTTTTCATATTTAGCTCTCACATGCTCCTGTATAGTGGTGAGGGTGCTAAGACATTAAGGAGCAGAAATTTGGCAGAGTGGCTGGGAATTTGCTTGGTGTGCCCACATTTCATATTGGAGTGCCTGATTGGGCTCTGGGATCCTCACTTAGACCTGACCCAACCCTGCCATTGCAGATGTATGGGGAGGGAAACAATAGATAGGAGCTCTCCTTTTCTGTTTCCATTTCTCTAACTTGCAGATCAAGTGAAAATACATATATAGACACAAGTGGATGCAGATTGCAGCAGTTTCTGCAACCCTGAGATAAATATCACAGGAACTAGACTTGAGAAGCATCATTGCTGTGGGTGTTTTTTTTTTTAATTTAGTTTTACTTATTTACTGAAAAGCATCATGACAGAGAAAGAGCTACATTCAGAGAGCTTGTGTGAACTAGTTCATTCCTCCAAATGCCCACAACAGCTAGGATTGGGCCCAGCCAAAGACAGGAACCAGAAATTTCACCCAGGTCTATCACATAGGCAGCAGGGTCCAAAGCACTTGAGCTTTCATCTGCTGCCTCCTTTGAGAATTATAGAAAGCTGAATCACAAAGAGACAAGATAGGATCCCAAGCACTATAATATTTTATGTAGCCATTCCACACAGCATATTAAGCCACAGCACCACAAGCCACAGCACCACAACGCCCATCCCTGTGACAAGCTGGCACACTCTAATGTGAAATTGTGAAAAGTGTCCCTGACCATCACATATGATTTTTTTCACAATCAAAATCAAGTTCTGAAATCCTAAAAATAATTTAGTTGAAAGATGCAAGGGGAATTCTAGGACACCTGGTGCCATCAGATGCTTGGGAAGAGAGAAGAGTAAGTCACAGATTATGTTCATCAGCAGGGAAGAGTCAAGTGCAAAAACCAAGCCTTCCTGCCACTTTGTTCTCAACCCTGTTACTGGAATCTTGTCATAAAATTCCGAAAGACAGCAAACTTAGCATGAGTTAAGTTATCTAAGAGCCAAGATAAATATCAACATTAGTTGAAATACTGCTTTCTCTGTTTAAATGTAAAAATATATGTAAATAAGTGAATCATGGAAGAAGAGGTTCACACTGAAAAACAGAATTTATACAGGGATGGCTAGGCAGATTGGCAGTACTTTAAGAAGAATCCCTGGACTAACCCGGAAAGTTCTTTCTTCTATTGCTGTTTTCACAGTTAAGACCGATTTGCAGAGTGAGTTTTAAAAATGATTGGATATAATTTAGACACCTGCTGTGAAATCAGACTATGAACCCATCAGCTGAGTCCATTCTACTTCTCCTGCCTTGTCTTTTCTTGTCTTATGGCACCCACTTTCCTCCTTTCTCATGTGACAGTCAAAATATGTGCTACCTTGTATGGTCTCTCTATAGACCGAGTTCTTCTCCATGCTTGCTGGCATTGCTCCTTGAGATTAGCTAAGGCCAAAGTTATTACATTTCTGTTTCCCCTGAAGAACACTGTAAATTGTTTGAGCTTCTACTTAGAGTACATTAAACAAAGTTAAAAGACCTGCTTTTCCTTCTCTGCTCCTTGTGAGTTTCATTTGAATGGCATTTGTGAAATCAGGGTGGTTTTGTATATGTGTGCATGTGTGTGTGTGTATTTACACATCCATATTTAGATGGAGCTGTTGGAGAGGCAAGTGGAAAGTCCAGAACAAAATAAACAAACTTTCAAAACTTTGAATTTTCTGAAGGATAGAATGGGGGCCTGGTATACAGGCTAATCCTTTGCCTACAAACGCCTGAACCCCATATGGGCGTCAGTTCACATCCCAGCTACTCCACTTCCAAACCAACTCCCTGCTTATGGCCTGGGAAAGCAGTGGAGAATGGCATATGTCCTTGGGCCCTTCAACCCACATGAGACACCTGGAAAAATCTCCAGGCTCCTGGCTTTTGAATGCTCTAGATCTGACCCTTGTGGCCATTTGAAAAATGAAACCAGCAGAGGGATGACTTCTCTCTTTTTTCTCATTCTCTCTGTAAATCTGCCTTTCAGATGAAAATAAATCAATCTTTTAAAAAAATACTGAATGCAAATGAGGGACAATAAGGATATAAAGCATACCCGAAACATCTGAGTGAGATTTTCAGCAAGATGACCTCTTGTAAGAGTCTTTTGATAGACTCGAAAGGAAATGTCAGTGAACAGAAATTCCTAAGTTTCCATTTTATAAAAAATAATACAGTCTAAAAATAAATCAGAGAGTTAACATTGTTAATATTAGTCATATTTTATTACAAAAAAGTATTTCATAAAACCTTACCTGTCTGATGAGTATTATACCTGTCGTGTACAAGATCTATACACACCCTCAGAACACTAAGATTGTTTACAATGATCCACATTCTAATGCAACAGTTTCTTTTATACTTGTTTCTCAACCATATACTTTAGTATCAAGGCTACCAATCTGTTTGTTTATAGCTGTAACTATATTTCACAGCAGTTGTTTGGAAAAATCCAGATATCCAGTTAGAATAAACTATGTTGACTTTGAAAATTCCCATGACATTTCTTTCACGTAAGAAGACTCCTCTATTTTCTACTTAATAAAATGTTGGGTTAACACACAATGTCTAAACAAAGAATGTGGTCATCTTGAAAGGCTATCTTAAAGCTTCCTGTCTGTAGCATGTAGCATGTAAATTACTGAAGCTAACATTTGTGAGAATCTTTGTAGGAAAGAGAGATGAAACTCAACCCCAAGACTCCCAGAGCACATAGCATCCCCAGCCACACTGTACCAAACTTCTGGCTGCAAATGCTAGCTCAAAGAAACTGATGCTAAGAAAAAAAAATCCTAGGTGTACAAACATGTTATTCTAAAGGAACCACCTGAAAGACAGAGTGGATGAGATAGATGCTAGCACAAAGTGCAACAAAGCCACTCTTCCAAGAATCAGTGTGGCGAAAAGATTTCAGTCCAACAAGTGCTAGCATCTCATCCGTTTGTCCGCATCTCTTGAGCTTGCAGTTGAGCCAAAAAAATCTCCTGAGCCAAGCTTTCTTGCAAGATTTCCTGTACTTCCTGTTTCTATGTGAGCCAGAAATACCATGAGAATGACCTTTCTTGTGGTATTTTTACACTTCTACTCTAGGGTGAAGATAATCCCATATTGGGGAAAAAGAGTTTTTTAATTGTGCAAACATTTTCAATATTCAAACCTTCAAAGGAAGTAGATTGTTCCTGGAGAATGAAAATGTGAGATGGTTGTTTGCTTGGCCCTAACTCATCTCCCATAGGAAGTATTCATGTTCAGTTACCCGATGCTCTCAGCATTTTTATGAGGAAATATGTAAAATAATATAGAGGATACAGTGAAAATATATATTTATGGATTTTTAAAATGCCACTCTTAAAGAAACATGAAATTAAGAGCAGTGTTCTTAATACATTAGTGCATGTGATATGTTATTTCATATATTTGTTTTTCTTTGTTCTTAACCCCTTTGTTCCAAGGGTCAGGATATCCTGATGCTAAGTACTATTGCAAAATAACCTAACAAAAATAAAAATAGTCAAATACTTAGGAAACTTTTCAGTTGTTATGGCAAGGAAGTTTGCGACTGAGGAGTGAGTTTAAGACATTATTCAGGAAATATGATAATAGGGTACAGCAGTCTGCATGTGTTTATTCAATAAAAATCTTGGTTCTACAGCACCTCAGATAGAAGGTCTGGACGCGCTGTCCACGGTGGTCCAGGCTCAAGCTTATGTAGCAAACTTGTTTATCTCTTAATAAGGAGGGAAATAAAAAGGCACATCTTCATGGCAAAGTTGATGACTGACAGTCCCCTAACTGGGTTGCTTGAATATCTGGTTGTTATAGGAAGAACTGTTTCAGCCAATATCTTAATCATTCAATTCACTAAAAATGCATGACTTCCATGCTTGTCCAGTACCCTCGAGGAGTGTTGAGCCTCCTCCACCTATCAGGAAAGGGAGTAATTTCTCAGAGTGTTTTTCTGCTTAATTCAGCCTCAACAACTGAAGTTGCTAACCATGGGCTTAGAGAACCAGTAACAACAATGACAAAAACTACAATAAGCTCTGCTTGTTTCAACTTAAAAAAAAAAATGCAATGAGAGGAGAGCAACAAAAATAGGACAGGACGGTGCTGCTTGTCCCCACCAAGTCACCTTCCCTGGGCCCTAGAGAAATGTCCCATGTTGGTGTGATAAACCAGCCCCACAAGGAATGTGGAGCAGGAGCAGCGGGTTGAACATCAGCAGGAGAAAATGCCAAGCAAAATAAAGCCCTTAGCAGCACAGAGCAGTGAGGGAGAAAAGGCAGGCTCTCACAACCTCCTCCAGGAAAAGAGGGGCCAATGGTCCCTCCTGTGACTCTCAGATTGTTCCTGCAAACCCAATTTGCAGGCCAAAGTGCCAAGTACAATACCATCCCACTTTCCTTTAAGTGTGGGGCCTTTCACAAGAGCCGCAGGGGGCACTCCCCCGTGCTGGTTCTGACTTTGAGGCCTGGCACCTCTGTCTCTGAGCCTGAAGAAACAAGAGACACGACCTGTGGGTTGTCCTCAATTGAACCACTCTCAGGTGGGGCCGGGGTAGCGAGTGACCTGGATGGTAAGTCCACAGTGCATACTCTCCCTCCACAAAATCTGTCTTCCACACATTTCTTTTCACTGCTGTCTACGCTCTCCCCACCATGAATATCCATTAAAAGGATGACCTTCCTTTGAAAAATGGAGTTGTGACCATCTGGGACCCTTGGGTGCATGCTCCTCAAGCACACTGCACACATGCATGGGCAGCCCTAATTCACTTCTTTGGGAGTTAGCTCTCCAGTGTGATTCAGTGTTATTTCCCTTCCAACTCAAGGGCAGCTGAGGTTACAAAGGGATTTGACTAATAGGCCAAAACCCACTTAGGTTTGCTGAGAACCAAGTGACAGCAAAAGGAGGAGGGGACGGGAGAAGGCGGGAGAGGATGGGTGGCCCAAAGGATCAACCCATCCTTGTGCAAGCCATGGTGGATGGGCCAGGCAGCCCCCTCCAAGTCTTCCAGAGGCAGGCAGCTGCAAACTGGCTCTGAGGGTGCTGGGCTCCCCTGGCTCTCCCTCCTGTTCCAGGCATTCCTTGGGGCTTGCAGGACTGGTGTCTTGGGAGCTTCCAGCCTTCCAGCATCACGAAGGAGACTCCCCTGAAGGGGGGACCCCTCTACAAATATAGCAAATGAGAAGAGCCCCTGCTTCTTTGCTTGAAGCGCTGCACAGCCAAACCATCGGACAAACTTTGCCGAGCAACCCAAGAGAAGCGAAAACAAAGTCATGGCAAGAGGAAAAGCCAAGGCTGAACTCTCGATGGTTTTTGTTTTTCCCCTTGCTGCTGTCGTTCCCGCTGTAGCCTGGGATTAATTAAGTGCTGTGAACCCAGTGCCTGAGAGAGAAGGGAAAAAACGCATCCTATCTGTAAGGAAGGAGTACAGTAACAGTTTCCCGGTCAGCCGCGAAGTGCATCGCTGTCGCCCGCAGTGTTGGTGGAGGGACTGCGGGGACAGGAAAGCTGGGCCAGGCTGGAGGAGGCTTGTCTGTCCCGAGCTGGACGGGGTTTCCCGGGGGCTCGCCTTGCCCTGCCAGGGAAGAATTTCCACTCCGGTAGCAGCAGCAACGACAGCAGCAGCGGCGGCGGCGGCGGCGGCCGCCACAGCAGCAACAGCAGAAACGGGAGCAGCCGCCCGACCTCCTCTTGTGGGGCTCAGGGCAGAATGCCTGTGCTCGAGCGCTATTTCCACTCGGCAGAGCTGGGCAGGAGGTGGACGGCCCCAGAAGGTGCACTGGCCTCGTCCCTGGGCAGCCGGCCGGGGTGCCAGCAGGGGCCGCTGCCCTGGGACTTGCCAGAGATGATCAGGATGGTAAAGCTGGTTTGGAAATCCAAAAGTGATCTGCAGGCAACCAAGCAGAGGGGCATTCTGGAACATGAAGATGCGCTCCACAGCCTTCCAGGTAAACGGATGGTGGGGGAGTGTGTAACCTTAGCAGAGCCACCGCTTTTGACTCAAATGGACAACCTGAGTCCTCAAGCTTGGTGCAGGAGTGAATGCAAACTGTGCAACAGGGTCCCAGGGCTGTGACTTTGTCAGTGTTGGCCCTGTTACAGCAATGCATGTTAAAATTCAGAGTGATATGATGTGGTAGGAGGAGCATTGGAGTAGCAATCCTGCAGTCTGGATTCTGGGCTCAGCTTGCCCCAAGTTGGCCTTGAGGGGCTTCAAGATGGCCAGTTTCTAAGTCTCCAGAGGAAGGCACAGAATTGGATGTGTTGTCTTGTGCATCTGACCTCTAATGTTTGTTGTCAACAAGTTGGAGATGTCGCCAAGAGAATACTCTCTTGGGCTGACTTTCTGAAGTTCTTTGTAAAAGAGAGAGAGAGAGAGAGAGAAGGAAAAAAGAAACAAAAAAAATCAACTATGTTTTCTAGTTTTTAGTTTCCACATGTATAACAGCCCAGGACCAAGTTCAGCCTGCACCCTTTTTAATCTCTGTCCTAAGCAAGGAGGTGGACTTCCTTGCCTCAGTTTCCCCTTTGACAAGTGTCAATAATAGAGATGGCCCCATTGAACATGGGGAGGGGGCGGAACTCACTCACCATTGTGAAAATGATGAGTCACAGGGACTCAATGCTAAGATTGTGTTGTGCTTAGAATGGTTTGCAGAAGTTTGCTGCATTTCTCCCAGCGGGCGCAGCACCGCAGGTGCCTGTTGTCCCAGGGAAGGTTCCCAAGGGGCTATGTGAGCTGAGAATACCGTAAATGACGGCAGAGTGCCCTCTTCTTCTGGCAAGTAGTTTAGCAATACTTGGAAAGTAGTGGGCTCACTTTGGAAGAAATCATCTGAGTACGTGTTTATGCCTTTGAGGTCTGGGCTGGCCCTGTGCTGTGGATTCCTGACGTGCGATTGGTGGTAAGAGATGGAGAGATGGAAAAGAGATATCAGAAGCTACCTCTCTGCCGTGGAAAGAGATTAGGAAATAAACATTCACTTAGTTTCACTTTTAACAGCTTATGACCAAAACTTTAAGTTGCCTCCTAATTAAGCCTGAGGTTTTTGTGGCATCAGGGAGCTACAAGCCCAGGAAAAATGGGTCTTGGTCAGAAGAAATGAGGTAATGCAAAAGTCCTCCCCTATTTCCATGAGCAGGGCAGGAGAAAAGGAATAAGCCACCTGAGTTAACAATGGAATCATGACACCTCAAGTGTGACTGCCCTTAGTTTGTTTCAGTCAATTAAATGATTAGAGTTTGTGTTTCAAAATGCATCCTCTGACAGCTAGCTCATTCAACAGACAGCATGTCTGAGGATAGCTGAAGGTTAGTATTATAGGATGGGTCAACAGGTGACTGATTCCTGAAAAAGCATGATAGGGCAAGAACAAGGAACTCCTGCAACTTTGTACACCTGCTAGTTTACAACTTTGTGTACGTTAGAGAGGGGAGCCAGGTGGGCCTTAGAACGCCTCAGTGAGCACCTCACAATGCCTTGGGCTGCCAGGAAGCTACAGCCCACACTGCTGCTCCCATTTCCCTGCCTGTAAGGAGGCAACTCCATTCCAGCACCTCCCCAAAGAGTGTCCATGCGTTCTCTTATCTTGAACCTGTGTCCGTTTGTTCTCAGGGAGTAGAGGGGCTCATACGTTCTGGGATGGGCATTAAACCCCATCACTCACAGATGCAGCAGGAGCTCATACGATGGAACCCCCTAGACTAGTCACTTCCCTGTCTAAATGGTCCCTTCCTCTCCCCTCCTTCATCTTGTCTTTGTCAAGTTCTCGTCAACTGTCCCATGGTCACGCAAACAGTGTGGCGGTGTGGGCTTCAGGGACATCTGGAGAGTATTATTTAAAAGTTCAGCATTTTTCCAGAGTTAGACACCAATGGTTTAAGTTGATGGTTTTCAATTGCAGATGGGAGTCTTGGGTAGCAAGTTCCTTGAAGTATGTGCCAAGACACGTGGCAATCTCTGTTTCTCTGGAATCTTACCCTGGCCTCATCACCGTGCAAGCAATGTACACTTTGACAATATTATCTGGCAAATGATGGTGCATCCAGAGACAGCCTTCGTCTAAGCCTTGCCTTCTGCTTTCGCTCAGCCAACTGGAAATTTTCTATTCAATCTACAAACTCCAGTTCAGGCGACCTTTCCTTGGAACAGATTTTCCTAATCTCCACAAAACCCCTGCTTCCCTAACAGCTACTTACTGTCTCCTCTTGTTACATTCTTCTATAGGAACTTAGTGCACCACGTCATATTTTTGCCATGCTATCACTGCGAAAGAAACAATTAAATATTCTAACTCTCCGTATTTATTGCAACTCTTTGTAATAATAGATGAATACGTTTAAATTGGAATTACCAAAATGGAAAGAAAAGAAAGAAAGAAAGAAAGAAAGAAAGAAAGAAAGAAAGAAAGAAAGAAAGAAAGAAAGAAAGAAAGAAAGAAGAGAAAGAAAGAAAGAAAGAAAGAAAGAAAAAAGAGAAAGAAAGGAAGGAAGAAAGAAAGAGGAAAAAATTGTCACTTTGGAGAACTTTAGAAAAAGGTGTCGCAAGTTTTTAATATGTTTAGTTGAGCCTTCATAGTTTCAGCTTTTCTTTTCCTTCTGTGCATTGATATTTTTTACTCCTACTTCTTAAGACAGTCTTGAAACTTAATTTTTCACAAGTGAAATAGGAAAAAAATGGCCTGAGATTTTTGCTTAGGGTTTAAAAGAATCTTCGGGAAAATAAAATGTAAGAGAAATGCCCTGAAATGTGAGTGATAAGAGGCAAAGTACAGAATCTTAACAAAAAAATAAACAAAGAGGTGGAAGGAGAAGATGACGTGTCAACGTCTCCCACCATCCTCCGATCAGCAAAGAGGGAGATGTGGAGATGTTAGCTTTTAGCTTTTTGAAGCAAGATGCTGGGGACAGGAATGGGAGATGATGGGATAAAGAGAGTCTTGTCGCTTTCATGTGTTGGGGTGCGTGGCTCTAGGAGTGCGTGACCCTCAGTGTGGCATTGGCCAAGGTACTGTTCATCCTGAAGAGTGGCTTATGAAGCCACAGTAGACCACGGGTCACAGTGTCAACTCAGTTCTTAAAATTGTAGCCTATTACCTAATTGTATTAGGTTATCTTCTTTCTAAAGCCAAATGAAAACATGGTCTAATTATCTAATGAACCCCTCAGTTTTACAGATGAGGTGAATAGTTCAAAAAGAATAAACAGTTAGTTCACACACTGAAGCTGTTGCCAAGAGCAGACCAAGATCTCAATTGTCCTGTTCTGGTCCACAAAACTCATAGGAGCAGGGCATGTGCTGGGTAACTGCAGTTTACATTTTAGCCAAGACATGGCACTATGGATTACATAGAGATGAGGCAGACATGAGAATCCATGATGCGATACAAACCACAGTCACATGAGGAAAAACATAGTCTCAACAAAATATGTCAATGAACTGTACCTTCTGCCCACTGCCTACTTATTTTGTGGACTTCAGTTAATATTGTCTAGCAGGGGATACGAAGATGAGAATTTGTACCAAAGTAGGCAGTAGAGAAAAGGGAAAAGGGTAGAAAACAAGCAGGTGGCGTCTCAAAAGCTGTGATTACAAGTATTCACTAATTATTATTCCAGTCCACAACTGGTTTAAGACTAGACATCCCCTAGCAGCCTTGTCCTTAGTTAAATAAATCATTGGATTTTGGAATTCAACCAAATAACTGCAAGCTCTGCATCTGTGAAACTTACTTTTCATTTTAAGATCTCTGGTCTAAATTTTACATTAAATTTACTTATTTATTAAGCTTGTTCTCATTTCAATAGCCTTTGGTTCTGGAAAAAGTAGAAAAACACACAAATCCCTCATGAAAGAGAGAGAAAATCCACAATTCATTTCCAACACAGTGATGGTAACTTGTCCTACCTTTCAAGAGAATGTAAATATCCCAACCCTGACTATCAAACAACTTCGGACAAGAAAAATCTAGAAAGAAAATATTCAGATTAAGATTCTGCAATTCAAATTAACATTTCAAGTGCTATTTTACAAATGTCTCAAGCGTGGAACATATCAATTAAATCAGTTACAAATAGAATGCGTCAATTATTTTATTCAAGAAACATGTATTGGATGCTTAGTGTACACCAGCAACTGTGCTAGGCATTGTAAACTCAGAGAAGAATCAAAAGCTTAATGATAGCAAATATTATTATAAATTTATGGTCAGAATTCTATTCACAAAATCACTCTAAAAATAAGTATTTGTTAGTTATATCTCAATATCAATTCAAAGTATTGACTGTAAAAGGTGAAATTCAGAAACACTTGTCAAAACTCATATGTACTTTAAAATACTCATCAGTACTAATGATTTCATTGAAAGAAGAACAAATCATGGGTTTTTTTTAAGATCTGTATATTTATTTATTTATTATTTCAAAGGAAGAGTTACAGGGGTGGGGAGATACAGAAAAAGATCTTGCATTCACTAACTCACTCCCTCAAAGAGCCACCACGGTCAGGGTTGGGCCAGGCTGAAGCCAGGCATTGCATCGTTTCCCACATGTGGCATCTTGCACTGCTTTCCCAGGTTATTAGTAGGAAGCTGGATAGAAATCGGAGCAACAGGAACACCAACTGGGGCTCATGAGGTGCCGTATTATAAGCTGCAGCTTAAACCACTGTGCCACAGCACTCGCCTCAGAACAGATTGTTTTTGAGTTACAAAAAAATCTATTTGTCTCTTCATCAGATAATCTGAGATTCATTCATAACCTTTTTCGGGAATGACTCGTTGTAGAAATTAGCCTGTGTTCAATCTGTAGTTATTTTGAATATTGGTAATTAATAATTATGTCCTTAATATGTGAATGCAGATTGGGTCAAACCTGGAGAACTTCATCTTACCTTGCACTGCACCTACACCTGCCCCGATGTGTTTTCATGAACAGAAACCCAGGTTCCAATGTGCTCTCTTCAGCTCCCCAATTGCAACTGGTTCCAAGTACAGAGAGAGCAGAGTGCCAGACCATAGTGGGTGCTGATTTCATTACCAAACTGTGTGACCCTGACAAATTACTTCACCTCTCTGTGCCACGGTTCATTCTTCTATAAAAAGTGAACAATAATAGCACCTTCCTTGCTATAAAGAATAAATCGCCCTCCCCCAGGGAAAAATGAAAAAGCTGCAGGAAAGCATTTATGCTCTCAGTAAATATTAGCTATCATAATTACTGATGTTGCTGTTATTTTCTTAACAACTTCTCTCACATCCATGCCTCCCTTCTTATCAAATTAATAGCCCTTGGTCACACCTCGTGTTGTTTTGTCTACATACTCTCGCAACAGCTTGCAACTTCACTACTTCCTCTGTCCCTCTTCTTTCTATTGTGTGATGTAGAGCAACAAGGTTAAAAAAAAGCACACCTTGTCCTTTTTCCACATCCTTCCTGTGATTCTCCCCCGTCTGCCAAGAACATCCAAGTTATTGCACACTGCCTCCAGAGCTCTCCACTTCCAGTCTGCGCTAGATTCACCCTCATTGCCTTTTGAGTGTTTCTATGAAAACACTGACAAGCCAAGCATCCCCAGCTTCCTGTTTGCTCCCTGCTCATCGTTCCCAATGCCTTCTGTGACTTTTCTCTGTGTGCCTGGTTTCTCCCACCCTATAAGACCCTTCACTAAAACCCTCCTAAGTCTATGAGAAGGAATACGTTAAGCCATTTGTATCCATGGGTTCCATGTCCATGGAGTTAGCCAAAAGTAACAGTAAAAACAAAATCCTGCTGTACTCAACATGCAGATTCCTTCTCTTTTCTCAACTATCTAGTAAAATAACTATTTCTATAGCATGTACCTAGGTGTCATGAAAGTGTATTGGAGGGTATGTGTAGATTATATGTGAATGCTACAAAATTTACCTCAGTGATTAAGCATCAACAAAGTTTGGTATCCATAGAGGGTGCCTGTCCCCACCCACCAGGATATCAAGGAGAGTACTGTGCCCCTACCAAGCCCCAAAGAACTTTCATTATGTTTGCTTCTCTGGCAAATCATTTTTTTCTGCAAAGACTACTGTATAATTTCCTCTATTCTGCCTAGATTCCCAAGTCTTTGAGTCTGGAGAACATGCTTTGTTCCTTCAAACATCATTCGCGTCTCAGCCTCTCAACTCGTTTTGATAGGTGAAAAAAGTAAATTGGCAGAAAGAGTAAATTGCTTATAAGTTGCTGTGAAGTCCACAGATGCGCATTTTTCCCCCCTAGGGCCAGATTCCTCAAGAAACACAAATTCTAGGTCTTGGCTTTTAGCAGAATCTTCAGAAAATTTATAGTCTAGCAGATCGGGATTCATCATTATAGCTCTTTAAATAGAGGAATACACAAAAGCGCATCCGAAAACTATTAAAAAGTTATAGAATAGGTGAAAAACTAATAGGAGACGGTTCTCTCTTCATATAGAGAGGTTGTAATTTAGTGATAATTACAAGTTATTAGAGCAAATGAACACAAATTATTTGTGAATTTATACACGTTTAAATAATTACTCCATTCATGTTCATGCATCTTGGAGCAATTTACATAAACTGAAGTTTCAAAAGCTGTCTCTTCTGCAGGTAACAGGCTGTTAGCCCTCAATTGCAGAGATAGAGTGCCGGGGAACGTGCTTATCCTGCAGATGAGGCTTAGGAGGGTCGGAGCTGATCAGAGGATGCTATTCCCGAGTCTCCTGCTCTCAGCCTAAAAACAATCACCTTTTTTCTTTCTTTTTGCCTTATTTTTCAGTGTGTGTGTGTGTGTGTGTTAAACAAGGCTGCTTTAACTTGACAGTGACACATGGACTGTGCCAGACTAATTCCTGAAAATTAGTAAACATGAGGAAATCAGTAAAAGTTAGGAAAACATTAGTAGTGTTTCTGTAAGAGGAACAAAAGCTTAAAATTATTTTAATAACTCACGGAGACAACTGACAATGTATATTCTTCTTTTATCATTTGACTTTGTTCCATCTGTCTCCTTCACAATGATGTGGTAGATACAACTCATCATGTAAGGACTAGGAAGTCAAGTTCACAGGACTTGGGATGTAACACATACTGTCATCTAGATATACACTCAGTGTGAACTTTACCCTTTTCTTTCCCATACATTTCTCTCTCTGGGGATGACCTTTGTCTTTAAAATGCTGAGAGATCAGCTAAAGAAATGTGTTTTATGTCTTTGCTCTTGTCTGAAATTTTCTCAAAATACAAAATAATCAGAGCTCTTTCTTCAAAGCACGTACGTAGCACCTGAAAAGCTACCAGGCTCACAATTTATAAACCAAGGCCTTGTCCTCAGTGTTTTGTCCTTCACCTGCTCTCACCTACCTTCCAAGGGAATCTTGGAGTCTGTACATGATATCGCTTGTTGGTGACTAGATAAAGCATCAAGTTGGCCTTATATGCAATTGGAAACTGTTATTGACAAAGACAAAGCAGGGTTTAGTTGCAGGTGACCTTGAGTTTAAGGGGCTAAGTTTGCTGCAGAAAAGCAAAATCCCTGCAAAGAACAAATTGAAGGAAGACAGGTAGCATTTGCACAAACTTGGATGAAGAACATGCATGCAACAAAATGGACATGAATTCAAATTTTCAGTGAAAGTTTTGAAAAGGCAAATTAAATAACTAACGGTAAAAAAAAAAAACCACATGTAAATATAATGCAATCATTAGAACTTTTCCAATTGAGTCCTAAGATGGTGCTCAATTCCTAGAACTAAAGCACAAGATTCTCTATTTGAGTGGTAGGGAGACAGGGAGGGAGGGAGACAGAGAAAGAGAGAACACTCCCATCTACTGTTCACACCCTACCCCCAACCCCGAGTCTGGGATGGCCAGTGCAGGGCCAGGACCAAAACCAGGAACCAGGAACACACTCAGATCCTCTCATGTGGGTGCCAGAGACCCAACCACCTGAGACATTGCTTCTACCTCCCAGGCTCTGCACTAACAGAAAATAAACCAGAGTTCCACATCAAACAGAAGCACTGGGACTAGGTGTGTGGCACAAGAGGCTAACCTCTGCCTGTGATGCCAGAATCGCAAATGGGCACCTGTTTGATTCCTGGCTGTTCTACTTCCAATCCAGCTCCCTGCTAATGCACCCGAGAAACCAGTGAAAGATGGCCCAACTGCTTGCACCCCTGCACCCATGTGGGAAACCTAAAACAAGCTCCTAGCTCCTTGATTCAACCCAGCTCAGCCCTAACTGTTATGACCATTTGGAGAGTGAACTAACAGATGAAAGATTCTCTCTCTCTCTCTCTCTCTCTCTGTTTGTATGTCTCTCCACCTCTCTCTGTAACTCTGCCTTTCAAATAAGTAAAAATTTTAAAAAAAGAAACACAACATGTGACACAGGCATCTTACCAGGTGGCTTACTTATAGGCCAAATGTATATTCCCAAGATATTCTTTCTAAATGCCTTTTCCAAATCTCTACATCACTATCGCACATGCATTCATATATGTGTGTATGTATTCATATAAAGACATATATGTATATCTATATACATATTTATGCTCAAGCACTTCAGAAAACCAAAAATATACACAGTTAGAAGGTATATGACAGTAATTCATACAAATAAGCAAATGAACAAATCTGCTGAACAGAATTATATAGGAAGAGAAGAAGAAACATCAGGAGGAGAACCAAGCCTAGAGCACCAGGGAAGGATGTGGAAACTAGATGCCCACAAAAGAAGGATTATTAAAAAAAAAAAAGTATACAGAAATGGGGAGGAAATGGGCACTATTTAAAAGTTTTACAATATTTCAAATTTTTACCCTCATATTGTAACACAATGCAACCTGTTTCTCTTCTTCAGCTAATCACATCTTCCTCTGGAATCCACTCTAAATAAAATAATGATAGCATCATGACTTTCTCATTAGCAGCTCAATGGCCAGACTCATCTGTATTAAGCTTCTTTTGAATAAATGCTTCTCATCTGGGCACACTTTACCTTAGGGTCCTCCAGAGCTATCCAAACCTTTCTGCCTCACACATCTGCAAGTTGCAATCTTAGGGGGAGAGGCAAAGCCACCTCATCAGCTGCCTGGATTTGTCTTTAACTCTCTTCTCCCAAGTCCTTAAAAATTATTGTTCTGCAAATTCATACACAAAGCACACAAACCAAAAAAGGAAAATCTGTTCTTCTGAAGGGAGGACAAGGACTCTCCACTCCCTCTTGCTTTCTCAACTCTGGCTGGAGCAATTCCTGATCATCCCCCATCAGTGCCTCTGGTGAAAAAAAGATGTGTAAGACAGTGCAAGGGACTAGCATATGGATACCAAAGGGAACTTCACTTCAAAATGCTATGGAATCAAAGAAAGTTTACTTTAGTATGATTTTTTTTGGAAATCCATTCAGTTTTAATAATATGCATCTCTCCATGAACTTTTTTTCAAAGACCTTTCATAAATCAACAGATGTTATCTTTATTACTACAAGATGAGTTATCATGTGCTGGGCTGTGTGCTTGAGTTTGCCCATTCAGTAAGATTTATTATAGATAGTCCCATGTGGATGCTGAATTCAGTTGTTTGGTCTTCTCCATTTCCTCAGTCTCTTCGGCAACAATGCAGAACTGTTAAACTGTTAAAACTACTTGAGCAGGACCCTCGGAGCATGCGCCACATCGGGATCCTGGTATGGTTGGGAGGTTAGGTGCGGCTTCTCCCCTTATCTCCCTCTTCCCCCAGATATAGGAAGGAAAAAAGAGAATGTCAAAACAATGGTCTCACCCCCTTTCCTCTAGCCCTTGGCCCTTTAGGAATACCTAAATCAAATATGTAAAAATTATCAAAAATAAAAGTTACACAATTAAAAAAACCAGCTACATGCATTTTAGCAACCATCTTAGGACTTTGATCATGGAAGTTCAACTAACCAAAAGACACAAAACAAAATGTGTAATAATCACACCGCCCTCTCGCTTTTCCATTTTGAAAGCTGAAGATTTCTAGCTGCTCTTAATTGAAATGATAATCATAATCCTGTACTGCAATTTACCCTGAGCAAATCTGATGCATTGTCATGGCTTAAATGTGCTCACTGGAAATTTCAAGAGCTCTTCCTCTATCTTGGACCCCCTAGCTGCTAAGGACAGTAGGTGCAGGGAGAACTAAGAGGAACCTCAGGTAGCCTGCCATGTCATATCAGGTATCATGAGCTTCAGGGAACAGTGTGCAAGGAAACCACGCTTGCCTCTTCCAAGGTGGCTAACATGGAGCAACTGCTCTTCCCCTCTCTTTTGTCTCCGTAAATCATTGGAGGCTTAGATATACCTAACTAGTGGAGTTCTACTAGTTGAATTCCATATTGCTCTTTCCTGGATCCATACCAAATTCTAGAACAAAACCAAAAATCAAACAAACAAAAAGACTTTCTTATCAATGAATTTGGGGTATAAAAAACAAGAAATGGAAAATTCACCAAGTGCAGAAACTTTAAAGTGGAGTATTTCTTTCCTTTTCCTTCCTAAATGCCCTATTGTTGGATTGAACAACAAATCGCTATGAAATGAGAATAAACAGAAGTAGACTAAGACAAAAGTTATTCTGAAAAATGTCTCAGTTCCCCAAAACTAATTAGAATTACCCTACAAAGTCATGAAATAGAAAATGATGTCTTAATGTTATAGATAAATATTTAGTTTCTTTTACTTTATAGTAAGTATCATTCAAATAGGAATTTATTCTCAACTTAAAAGAAATTGACACTTTCATTTGTTGGTTATCTGTTCAAAGTATTCATAAGAGGAAATGGAAAATTCAAATTTCTAGATGTTTCCATCCAAGGCAAATAAGTGCATTTTTACTCAGCATGTAACCTTATGCTATAAACCTGGAAAGGAAGGGGAGAGGCTATGGCTTGTTAAAAGAGACAGATATTGAAACAACTTAGTGATGACAATGCAGAATGGCACATGTTTTATGACACAGTAGAAATAATGTTCTCTGGAACTAGAAAAACAACCAAGAATATTCCTTCAACTATGCTTACTAAGTTGGCATCATGCTTCAGACTGTGTCTTGGTTCATTAAAGGTAACAAGTTATGAACCAGTAGCTATCAGGTGGATGGATACATAGACAGAAATGCTGAGTGATATACTACAGGTACACACAGCAAGTCATTTCCAGCTGCCAACACCTACAGTAATGATTAATTCTGACTTTGTGATGAATGTAAAGGAATTGCCAGAACGTTGGTGAGTTTTTCAGGTGTTATACAGAGCCCGTTACATTTCTCCAAATGAAGAAGAGATGGAAGACATTGCAGGAGGAAGACAGTAGGAACTAATACCCAAGAAAGACTGGAGAGAGCCATAGGTGGGCTGTGGAACATATTAAGGGGGGGGACTATAGATAAGATTGAAAAACATACTGGAGGATTATATCCTACATGTAATGAGGAATAGTTTTAGTAAAAAAAAAAAAAAGTGGTATCAAAATTTTACGCATTAGAAAGATTAATCCAGGGACAGTGACCGGCAAAGAGGTAGATTTGTGGTAAGGGTACCAATTACTTTCCAATCATAAATTTGCCCTTCCTTAACCATGTTTTGTTGGATGTTGAGAATTTTGAGATAATGGATATTTTTACTTACAAGCCAAATTTTCCAAATACTACAGTTTCTTCTTGTATAAAGCCACAAGGGAAAATAGAAAACTCATGAAGCCAAAGCTGTTAGCACATGCTATAACTCAATCCTAAAGGATTTTATTCTCTGTTCTTTCACCAAAAATTGTTATTTCAATCACTGTCATCTCTTCCCCAAATTCAAGCAGTTTATCCCTGCAGGCTCACAACAGTCTATCCAGCCTACTCTACCAAGTCATCTTCCTTCCTTCCTTGAGGCTGCAATACAAATTCTTCAAGGCAAGATGCTTTGATAGGTGATGCACAAATGGATGGGAAACCCTATAATAAAAATGCTTTTTGGGATATGAGATAGATGTAACAACACACTCAAAACCCACTACGTGTGTTGGGTATTCTGGGAAGATCAATAATTGTCCCTTTCTAGTTTAACTCAGAACTTCACTGAGAATTACTCACTATAGCTGTGTTCTTACAATGGTGAAGATTTCAGCAAGATGTGGAAAAAATTATTTTCTTGGTGAAAGAATTAACATGAACACAGATACAAAGGCAGGAAAGTACAAGAAATGGAGGGCCATAAACATAAGTCAAGTTAGCTTGGTTCCCAGTATGGAGTGAAGAACAGTAGGAAGCAGAAAGACCATATTGCATACAGGCGAGACATCCTAACTCTTACTGAACCATTGGAAATATAGACATGAAAAAGTAAAATAGTCTTTGAATTTTATAATGTAAATTGGCCTTTGAGATCATTCAGTCAAACACTGCATTTTCTCAAGATGAGAAGACTGAGACACCACAGAGGAGGCATACTACCGTCGGGACCACAGAACTGGCCATTGATTGCACAAGAACCCACTTGGGGTCCCTGGATATCTAGCTACACTGTTGTTTTAGCTCTACTGCCCATCCAAGAAAAATCCAAGAAGGCTTCTCTTTATAATGAGCTCTCTGCATCTGATTTTCTGCCTTTTGCACCTAAATTCTTACCATTACCTCTGCGGTGTCCATCTTTATGTGAGCAAGAGTATAAATACAGGTGAAATATTCCTAAGTCTGAAATGTGCCCAAATCTGAAACTTTCTGAGCACCAACATGATGGTGCAGGTGGGAAATCCCACACACACTTGACGTCATATGATGGGTCACAGTCAAATGCAGGTGCATCACCTCCAGGCTAAAGTGTATAAGGAATATATGAAACACACATGAATCTCATGCCTCAAGATACCTCATTCTGTGTGTGCAAATATTCCAAAATCTAGAAAAAAAAAATCTTAAATTCCAGACCCTTCTGATCTCAAGCTGTTTGGATAAGGAATAGTCACCCCAGACTTCAAAATGTGCGTGTTAATTGGTAACACCCATTCTTGTTGTTTTCAAACCCAGATTATAAATGGTGTGGACACATCTCAGGCCTGCTTTGTGAAATTTTCCGTCTAGATTACCGCAATGTACTGAAAGTGTAGCCATTCACCAGACAAGAATTCCAGAGATGAGAATCTAGTAACCAGGACTGTGAGGTTAAAGGAGGTTCTACGTAAGATAAATAGGTAGAGGCAGTAGCTTCTTCATCGTAACAGAAGCGTCACTGTGGTCTCGTTGCTAGCTCTTTTCTTTCTGCGAAGTCCACACAGAGACTCTCAGAGGGTGTGCCAGGCAAGGCCTGCTCTGGCTGCTGGAGCTTGAGTCTGTAGGACACTTGCACAAAGTCACTGAGGATCAGCCACTTTATTCCTCCAGTTCCCTTGCCAGCTTTAGTACTGGGCATGTCCCAGAGCCTGTGCTAAGAAGTGAAAAATTTGGCAACACTATAGCATAGGTTTTTCTTTGAACTGGACAATCCCAGACCCAAACACCCATTTCTCTTTCGTGCTGCTGTAAGACAATTATGCCTCCTAAGAAAAACATAGCCTTTGGTGGGCATTTTTCTTCCATTTTCCTCTGCAACTCTCTCTCCTCTCAGCAGCGTTTTTGGCTGCCTGCAGTGTACCAGTCACAGCCTGCTGGCTCATTACCACCCAAATACGGTAAGACTTACAAGTACAATTGAGGTGACTTCTTCATGAACAATAAACCTGGTCCCATTAAAACCATGATTCTCCTCTGAACCACTGCAGAAACTTTTCCTGGTGCTGACAAAGAGGCACCAGTGAGTGAGGGGAGTAGGAATAGGAAGAGCTCTCTGTTGTTCTTAATTATTTTTACCTCCTGCTCCCTGTAACTCTGGCTCTAGCTAGGGGAGAAAGAGCGAAATGCCATCAAATAACCCTCTCTCGAAGTATATTTGGCCTGACAGGAAACAGGAAATACCAGAAAAGATCACAAGAAAAGCTGTAATCATAAGATTTCTAGCCTAATTCTTTTGACGTCAGCAGTTTAGATAAGTCAGATAAGCGATGGCAAGCATCTGTGAGCTCCGGAGTGCCAATCCAAACACCCAACGTGCATCTTCCACCCTTTTGAACTCCTGCATTGTTGTTTTGCCTCCACTCTCCTCTCTTGCCCTCTGCAGAAGCACATCCTGAAATTGTGAATTATGGACTCAGCGTCAACATTAAGGTGTTCAAAGACATTACACAGAACTTCTAAATTGGTCCTCTAGCCAATTCATCTTGCTTGGTGCATTGTCAATGCTGGATGACATACACTGTTCATAAGACATAGGAAAACTAAATCTGGTTTGTGTCAAAAGGAATTTGCTTCCGAAAGTTTAACTTTTGCAATGTTGGCAACTAATCTATGGCTATGTAATGTCCTTAGTAACCTATTATAAGATATATTATCACATCTGAAATATTTAGTCACTCTGTTATTTTCACCTTTCCTTGGATACTCCACCTTCACTTCCCACAACAACAAAATATTTTTGGGTTGATTGGATATAAATAATTAAGGGATTCATTGCTCGATGAGAAGCCTTTCCTAACTACAGAAGAATTGTGGAACTCAACCATTATATAATAATAACCAGAGTGACATGTATGAGCTGTTCAGAGAATGAAGTAAAAGTTTTAATTAAAGACTTAAGTAGATATGCTATTGCGTGTATATTAGAAGTAAAAAGGTTAAGAACAAGAACTTAGTTGTACACCTACCCTATTTCCAAACAGATTTGTAAATTTATAAGAAGCTAATGTTAAAACCCAAACGTGAAAGCCTTTCTGTCAGCATGAAAGGCAAAAGTCATATTTTAAGGTACAGGAGAAAGAGAACAATTATGAAACATAATTGAACAAGGATGTCTTCCATACTCCCCAGCAGACAGGGCAAAAGGGAAACAGAATGGTTACAACATTTGTCACCTCCTGGAAGATTTGCTTTGAAGAAAAAAAAAATGTTTTTCCTGACTTGAAGGATGCAGAGCAGTTTGGGTAGCAAGTTCTTGGTATGAGGAGGAATGATGTCCTGGAAGATGGATCGGTATGCAGGTGGTCCACCCTGAAAGAGCTGAATGACTCTCCGTTGAAAGATGATGCATGAAAGCCATTCAGTGGGGAGCCGAAGAAGAGGTGGGTCCTGCTTATAACTATGGGGTAGTCTGCATTGAAGAGAACAGAACTTGACCATGATTGTTGGGGTAAGCTTGGGCGATTGCAGTCTGGTGAGGAAAGCATAAGTCTCCACTTTGAGTTAACTCTTGTGCATGTGTGAAGTTTCAGAAATATCAAAAAGCACATAGATCTGCTAATCGCATAATGGGCACATCTACTATTATAATTTTTAAAATGAAAAAAGAAGAATTAAAAAATAAATGCTTCCTTTTAGATAGCAGAAATATCTTTTATTTGCTTTCAGTCTGAGCCATACATTTGGCTGTAATTATATACCATTGGTAACCTATTTTTTAGATGGATTTTGTTTGAAAGGCAGAGTGATTAGAGAGACAGAGACATAGACATACATAGAATCATCTTCTATCTGCTGGCTCACTCCACAGTTGGCTGCAGCAGTCTGAGCTGGGTCAGGCCAAAGCCAGGAACTAAAAACTCCATCTGGGTCTCCCATATGAGTGATATGGACTAAAATGTATCTGGACCATCATCAGCTGCCTGATCAGGTGCATAGGTAGGACACTGGATCAGAAGGGGAACAGCTGGGACTTGAACTGGCACTTCATTATGGGAAGTATGGGAGGCAAGTGACAATTTAATCCAATGTACCTTAATACTGGCCCAGGTGAACTGCTCTAATCCCCTTATAGTGATGCTTGAGGTTCATCTGGCTTTATACTGCATATTCTTTACCTTGCATATCAACACCAAGTCACTGACTTCACTGCATGGCCTCAGTGTATGAGCGTACAACTGCAGACAATAACATGCTATAATAAAAACGCAAAGAAAACATCTACTTGCATTTTTCCTTTTATTAACATCTATTTCCCATGTTTTGCCTTACATTTCTTGCTCAGTGCAAATTCTTCTAATATTTCTCCAAGGATTCTGAAAAACTGGAAAGAATCTGTGTTGAGATTAAGTGATAAATCCTGTGGTGGGTGTTTAGCCTAACAGTTAAGATGTCTGTGTCCCTCATTGGACTACCTTGCTTTGATTCCTGACTTTGGCTCCTGATTCTAGCTTCCTGCTTGTGCAGACCTTGGCAGGCAGCAGTGATGGCTCCCAGGACGGGGCCCCTGCTCACTTACTTGGGTCACTGCTCACCTGATGGAGTGTGCAGCTATCAGCTTCAGCCCAGCTCTGACCATTGAAACCATTTAGAGAGTGAACCAGCAGATAGACGCTTATTGTTTGTCTCTGTTTCTGAAATAAGGCGGCAGGAAATTTTTAGTGGAAATACATAGTCTAAGGTTTAGTTGGGCCAAAATATGTGCACAAGCAATTTTCTAAAAAATATTAAATGCGCCAGTATTTAATTTGATCTAGTTACATTAAAATATGAGAGGATTGTTTCCTTGCTTTTGAATAGTCAGTTATTTGTGATATCATAGGCAACTTAAGGTAAAAAACCTATGTAAGAACAAAGATGTTTCTGTTTGAATTTGTGCTCTAGATTACATTTTCTTAAGACAAAGTCAACTTAGTAAGACTTACTAAATGCAATTCAGAAATACTTTCACAATTTTTTAGGAACCAAGATTGATTGCTCTTAGCAAGTAGCAGGCCTTTCCAAAGTACCTCAAGAGGAGAGACTTCTGGGAAAACATAGATTTTGTAAGATCAACACAGTATCTTGTTTCCTCATTCAAGTGGCAGCGGTCAATGTCTTCTAGTGATGGTTAAGCAAAACTGTTAGACTTCCTCAGGAGATTTCAAAGTTGAGTTGTTCTTCAATTGAAACAACTGAAAGAAAAAGCACTCTGAAAACTTGTAACACCTGCTCATTTAGAAATGCCCAAAGAAGCCTGGAAATTTTCAGTACTACCAGTATTTATGTGACAAAGACTATCAGCCCTGCCTCCAAGTTCTTTTTCCTGGATACTCAGCCCCAAATTAGAAACAAAATTTTTTTAAAAATAAAGAAAGAAAGAAAATATCTTGTTTGTTGCTTATAGAGGATAGGGCTTCATTAGCAGCCTAGTTTATAATATTCAAAAACTTCGAGCAATAGTGGATTCAGGGAGCTTGTACAAGTATACCTCCACTCTTATCAACACAAGGATTGACCACTGGCTTCCCTACTTGAAAATGTGTAGGTTTGGAAAAGAAGAAAGAGAGGGAGAATTTTTTTTGAAAAGAGTTCTTTATTTTTACTGGAAAGGTACATCTACAAAGAGAAGAAGAGACAGAAAGATCTTCCATCCACTGGTTAACTCCTCAAGTGGCCACAATGGCTGGAGCTGAGCTGAGTTGAAGCCAGGATCCAGGAGTTTTGTACAGGTCTTCCATGTGTATGCAGGGTCCCAAGGCTTTGGATTGTCCTCTACTTCTTTCCCAGGCCACAAGCACGGAGTTGGATGGGAAATAGAGCACCCAGAACAGGAACTGATGCCCATGTGGGAACCCAGAGAATTCAAGGTGAGGGTTTAGCCACTGGACTATCACACCAGGTCCAGGAGGGAGGATTTTAATTTTAATTTTAATTTTCACAGATTGTAGGGGCAAAATAACCTACTGTAACCATTAACTTTAAATGACTACAAAATCAAAAAGAATTCCACTAAAGATATTGACTTGAAAGAAAAATGCAATTATGTGATAGACTTTCTGGAGAATTTGCTATGAAAATATCATAGCAAAGGTTAGCCAGTCAGTAATGTAAGTACTCGTAATGCACTTTTTGGTTGTATGAATGCAGCCTCCTGAGCAGTTGTTCAACACCAGCGGAGGGTTGACACATCACCTTGACCTGTGCTTTAGGACAGGAGTGATCAAAACACAACTGTACAAGGTACGAGTTAAAAGTGATTCTTTCCAAAATAAAGAGAATGGGGGTGGGGCGCAGGGGAGTGGGGCTGCAGGGAATCAGTGCTAAGTCCATCCCTGGCTCCAATAGCTCTGTAGTTCCTAAATGCAGTTTCATAGAATTAATCAAATCCCAGGATGTTGGCTCAAAAGACATCTTCCAATTTGTTATGCAGATGTATGCTTTTCTTCTCTCTGCACCAACACCTGCCAAACTAGGTGCTGCAGAGAGCTGAGCAGCAGGGGAACCTTGCCTGGAAGTACAGTCACAGGAGACTCCTCACAAGTACCAAATATTAAACTTTAAACTCGTATTTTTATGTTGAGTTAAGTCTGAAAATTTAAAAAATGTGTACATCACTATCAAAATGAATAATTAAGTCCAATTTATAAAAATGAGTATCTTTTTTGTTCTTCTTTGTTTCTTAGCTGGTCCCCATTCTGCAGAGCTTTGCTGCTGAACGAGGATTACTTCTAAATCCCATTCATAATCCCAGACCTTCACCCTGTCCCTGACCTAATAGAGAAAGGGAATGAATCTTTTTGCCTTTGTTTGATTTGTGTCATTTTTCCTTTCCTTGTGCTCTCTTCTTTGCTGCCCACTTCGGGCAAACAATACAGCACGTTAAGATACATGTTGCCATGTAGCCAAATTATTATAGACATCAGCTTGACAGAAGAAGCATGGAAACAAAAATACAAAAGCAGATCATTATCAGCATAAAGAATGTCATAAATCAAAGAAAAGTGTACATTGTGATCATGTAAAGCACAGATTTGTTAAAGCAAATTTGACAGGGTACCAATTTAGAGTGTCTAAGAAGCTTTTTTGTTTACATTAAATGCTTTAGTTCTCAGAACAGTCCAAATGGGAAACTGAGTCTAGTATTGCATAGATGGCTTATTCAATCACACAGTTAGGAAAAGGCTAAATGAGAAGACTTTGCATAATGCTGGCACCTGAATATGTGTTAAGGAGTTCCTGGCTTTATTGCTTTGAGACAGAGTTGGAATTCTAACCCCATGTTTGTGATTCTAAGTCTAGGGTTCCTTGCGCTTTAAACATATCCTTTGTGTTCCATTTCTTTAAAAAAGACCAAGTCCCTGAATCACTCTGGCTGCTCCTCTGGGACAGACTTTAGAAGGAGGATTGTCGTGCTGTTTCCTGAAACATTGTGTTGTGCCTAGTGGCAGTTGTAGACTAGACAATAATTATTTGCTGAACTCATGAATGTAAATTAATGAGACCAATGCTAGGTTTTAGTTTGTTCCTAAATAAACTCAGCCATACCCTAGTTGTGTAGCATATAGCTAATTTCCAAAAGAATCAATTTCAGTGTAATTGGGAATGTGTGCAGGAGAATCTAATTGGCTATGAAACATGCTATGCGTGTGCATTTGAACTCTTTGGATGATCTGGCTGAGACACCTTCTTGTTTAATTCTTTTAATACTATTCATTTGGTTATATTTGACTAGATACATAGTTTGGAATTCTTACTGAAGAATTAAACATTTGCTTTCAAACTAAATATATACTTGAATAGTCACAGAGCAAAAAAAAAAAATTCAGGACTAATTCAAGGATGGTCAGTTAGGAAAGAATTAATGTGTCTTCTGGGATCAGGGATTCTTGAGCAATTTATTTAACCTCATATTTCCCTCTCCTTCCTGGTAGAAAAGCCTAGACTAGTATTCCCTGTCAAATGTCAAAGTCAAAGACATGCAAAAATTGAAGCAATACCTACCAAATACTTTAGCTACTTAGCAATACCATTCACAGGTCATATGTCATGTGTGAAATCTGTCACACCTGTCCATGAAGCATTAAGTGAGTGTCTAATCCATGCTGGGCATTGTAGCAGTGCCTGGGGTAGGAGTCTGAGATACAGAGCTGATGAGAGAAGATCTGACCCAACTGTAAGTCAGCATGGTTCCTGGGCCACTGCCAGAGCTCAAGCATGGAGTATTAGCTTTGCCAGCCAGCCCTCAAGGAACTCACTGACGAATGAAAAGACAGACCTGGAAACACGGACATATGATGTGACTCTCACTAAGATAGGCAAAGGCAGGGGTCTGGGACAGTGCCAAGGTGTGGAGGCCTACCACATCTGTGAGGCACAGTGGCTGTTAATAACCCATGTCCTGACTTTCTGCATAGTCAACCCACCCTCAGGAGCTAATTGCATTACCCATTGAAAATATCTTCATTGAGATATAATTGACAAAAAAAAATTTATCTACTTAAGTTGTATACAGTATGTTTCTATTTGGAAATAATTACCAGAATCAGGCAAGTTAATGTGGCCATCACGTTCTTTTCTTTTCTGGCTTACATCATAGTCATTTTTAAAAATATATCTCATATCTCCCTGGCTATATAGTAAATTTCCTATCAATACCCCTTTGCCCACGCCAAGCTAAGTCCTCATTAAATGTCATTTAATTAATTATAATTGTTGAATGAAAAATACATTCTGTTTAAATACAATATATGGGTTATGATCTGATTTAACAAATCTATTAATGTGGCAAAAATACCAAAATACTTCATAATTCAGTAGCTTTTTATGCTGGGATTTGTTTTGGTGTGTAGCAGCGGGCTATTAGTAGTTTAGCATTTCTCTGAAAGTGCAGCTGCATTAACATTGCAGCTGTTAAGGAAAAACATAAACAGATTAAACAAATGCTTTTTTTAAAAAGCCAAATTGTTTATTATAATTTACTCTGTGCAAGAGGAGCCAAAAATCACCAAAGCATAGGTCATAAAAACACATTGGTTTTCTATCTCATCAATGCCAGACCTACCCACCTGCTTCTCTGTTGGTGGCCAGTTCATAAGATGCCAGGCTGAGGACAAGCTTGCAACAGGAGAAGGCAGCCTCAGGCTGCATAAGCACTAGACCCATTCTCTCACACATGGGACCTCAGAGAGGACCAAGCTTCTATTGAAATGTGAAGGTCTCAGTGGAGTTTTGGGTGGTCCCCTTACCTCATCCTGACCCCTTTCTCAGCTGCCTTGGGTAGTTATCTGCACCTTCCCATTTGACACCTTCCCTGAGAACTTTGTGCTGCAGCTAAGACAATGAACTCCATTCACTTCCCTTTTTTCCCCCCCAAAACAAGTCAGTCCTAGGGCCTCTAAAGCACTGTTGCCATCGGGTTGAGCTTCAGGGTCAGTCTCTTTGGAGGATTGTCCCTGATACCCTGACAAGTTAGGGGCTTCTTCCTGCTCTTACTGTTCTCTTCATTTTCCTTTATGACATGAGTTTCCATTGTATCCTCCAAAACGTACTAAGCCCACTGGAAACAGCAGTAGTATTTGTCACTGCTTTATGCCTTGTACATGGTAAATACTCAGCAAAGATTTGTTGTGAATGAATGAATAAATAAATGCAGGAAATAATCCAATATCATAGGCTTACAAGGACACTGAGAGAAAGAGGGTACACACACAGTTGCATTTATACCTGAGCCTTACAATCATTCCAAAGCCCAAGATCCACAAGAGCATAATGTCATGTGAGTGGAAACCTTTACCTGAACTTGTCTGGGGCTGGGAGGACATGAAGACAGCTGCCTGAGATTGCTTTTCCTGCTGAAACCTGGACTTGGAAAATTTTGTGAGTTTGCTTTGAAGATGTCATACACACTTGTTGCTAACTCATTTCTCCTATATAATTAGTTATCGATAAGTTTATGAAATTGGATGCTTGCTTCACAAAACCACCCTGGAGAGTAAGTCACGGGAAGATGGTATGATGTGACTGAAGTCATCATCTTTTTCTTTCGCATGAGGAGACATGCTAATATTTGCTATGAGTGTCAGGTTCCTTTACAAAAAGACGTTGGACTTGATGAACTATTTTTGTAAACTTGTTGTTCCTATGTAGTTCATGGTACTCTGGGCATCAGAGGGTGGAAAGGTTTCATTGAGCATCTGACTGAATCCCAGGAGGCAGGAACATTGCAACTTCAATTCCAGTTTTAAAAGAACACCAAGGTGCTCATAAGGAACTGGGATGTGGGCTTGGGGAAGGGACTAGAGGATGAGGATGGAGCCAGCAGGGGCGTGTGGGCACCTGGAGGCTTGTGCCCAGGCAGGTAGAGTGAGCCTAGGGATTTCCCCAAGTGCTTGACCCCAGGGCCTGGGCAGGGTCAGGAGTGGGAGAGTGGAACCCAGCGGAGATGGGCTATGGATTGATCATGGAAAGAGATTAAGGAGATGTGAGGAAGGAAGGACTGCTGAGGGAGTATGTTGTAGGTAAGAAATGACTTCTGAAAGACTCCCATCCACAAGGCTACAGTCATTGCAGGTAAGCAAGGGGGCTGAGATAGAGCAGTTTGGAGAGGGGAAGCTGCAGGACTTTTGTGGGTCAGGCAGGTGCACCAACATATATGGGAGACCTGAGCTGGGCTAGTTAGCTAAAGCTAGAACCGGGGGGCCTACCTTGCAGGACTAGATCATACTACCTGCCAGTGAGAGTTGGAGCAGGGGATGGATAAATTTAGGCTGGGCTATGACACCAACAAGCACAAGAGAGAACCAGGTCTGTGGGCAGATTCTGTGGGGGATAAGTGGGCCCACCCCTGAGGAACTGCAATTTTTGCTGGTTTGCTGAAGAGCTGAGGG
Organism: Ochotona curzoniae; assembly: GCF_017591425.1. Taxonomy (NCBI): domain Eukaryota; kingdom Metazoa; phylum Chordata; class Mammalia; order Lagomorpha; family Ochotonidae; genus Ochotona; species Ochotona curzoniae. The sequence continues at coordinate 17,107,634 of NW_024467115.1, forward strand.
TGGTGACAGGCTGAGCTAGGCATGACCATGGAATCCTCCAACACTCATGGGTGTTGGGGTTGGGAATAGGCTGGGCTCCTGCAGACTGCAGCACCTGCAGGCACACCCAAGAAGAGGGTGTGAGGCAGGCCAGGCTGCAACATCCACCAACTCATACAAAGGCTGGGGCAGATGGGGCAGACTACACTTAGTGGAGGCATAGCACCCACTGGCACATGTGATCTCAGATCTCTGAGCCTAGAAGTGTACCTAGTAAGGGAACTTGAGAAACTCTCCTGGTGGGCTGTGGTTCTTGCTGGTGAGCATATGATTCAGGCCTGATTCTGGAAGGGGACTGGACTGGGCATGGCCAAGTCATCCTTAACTTACTGGCAAGTGCAGGAGCCAGGCTGGAGTGCAGGTCCTGCTGGGCTAGGCTATCACATCTACCGGTTTTTTATAAGCCAGGAATGGGAGCAAATAGGGCAGGGGTAGGCTGTAGCACCCACCAGTGAGAGTTGGGACTAGAACAGGTCATGACAAGATGACAGATGGGCTATGATGAGCTGGTTCAGGGCAACCACTGCGACTTGCAAGAACTGTGGCTGGGAACAGGCCTGGTTGGAGAGCTAAGGGGAAACCCAGATTGGGACATGATTCCCACTGGTGAGCACAGCAGCCAGAATAGGGACAGTGATCTGAACTGCACATGACTACAATGTCTCTTAACATGGGCATTAACTGGATCTGGGGTATCCCAGACTGGGCTTGACTCCAGCATTCACTGGGGCTTATGAAAGCCAAGGAGGATGTAAGATGGACTGAGCTAAGTCTCAGTACCCGCTGAACCACATGAGAACTGTGTCTGGGTATGGACCAGGTGTGGAAGCACCCAACAGTAAGAACCAGAATGAGTGTGGGCCTATTGGGCAAGGCCACTGCTCCTGCCAGGACAAAAGGTGAACTAAGTCAGTTTGAGCCAATGACCCATGGGTCAGGGCATGAAATCTGCCACTGGGAAGAGACCTGATAGAGGAGCTTGGGTAACTCCTCTCTCAAGATGCAGTTCCTGCAGGTAAGCACAAGAACCAAGACTGGGAGCAACCCAAACCAAGCCAGGTTACAATACCTGCTGGCATAGGAGTGGGTCAGGTGTGGGGGTGGGCCAGGCTGGGCCAGATCATAACACCCACTGGCAGATGTGAGAACCAGAATGGGGTGCAGAACAGGTGAGGTTGAGCTGCAAAAGGGCCAGGACTAGGGGCTGGTTGGGCTGGGCTAAGCTGCAGCATCCACCAGCATGAGCTGGATTTGGGGGTAGAATGGGCCAGCCCAGGCTTCAGCATACACTGGCAAATACCAAGGTGAGGTATGCCATGCCAGATGTACTCATCACCCACCAGCACATGCAAGACTTGGGGTGAAGAGGTGTGAATCTGGAACAGGGACAGTACAAGCTCCCCTACTGGGTCACTGCTGCCACATGAGCATGAGAACTGGGACCAGGGGCAGACCAGGCCAGGCAGGGCTTCAACCTCTATTGGTCTGCACATGAACTGGGTTGGGGAACAGCCAGGTTTGGCTAACCAACTGTACTCACTGGTACATGCATGAGCTAGAAGAAGTGTAGGCTGGTTGGGTTTTCCTGCAGCATCAGCTGGCAAGTGCTGGGCCTGGGGCAAATACTTTCAAGCTAGACTGCAGAACCAACTGGGAATTGCAAGATCCGGGACTGGCAATGTCCCAGTAATGGATCTGTGGCACCCTCTGATGGGCTTCAACTCCCACTTACAAGCATAAGAACCAGGTCTGGGGGCGGATCTGGCTCAAAAGAGGAAGATACCCACTGACATGAATGTGGCTGGATAGTGGAGTCAGTTGAGTTAAGCTAACTTTCAATGCCCATTGGCATGTATGAGAGCTGAATGGGATGTAGGACAGACTGGACCAGCTGCTGCACATACTGGCAGCACAGGAACCAGGACTAGGGGCAAGCTTAGTGAAGGTTATTGGGAGTCGCTCCTACTAGGCTGCAGTTCCCACTGGACTACATAAGGGCCAAATGTGTGGTGGGCAGGGTTGGACTGGGCCACAGCACATATTGGTTTATATGAGAGAAGGAGTTAGAGAGAGAAATGACCCAGAAATTGCAACTACCAGTGTGTACATTGGCTGATGTGGGTGACAGACAGAGCCAGACCCCATACTGGCAAGCACATACAAAAGTCAGGTTGGGATCACTTCAGATGAGGTTTCTTTGGGAATACCCCTGAGTGAACTGCTGAACTCAGAACACCAAACACGGGGAGAATCACAGGATCTGTGGTCAGACCGTGGAGTGCATGTGTCAGAATAGCCTCCTCAGTGGCTTAGACGGAGAAGTGGACAGCATACCCAGATGCACATGGAGGATTTGGCAGTCCATTGAATCCTCCTGCAGAGGACTTCTGGTGCCATAACAGTGGAAGGAGAACAGAACAAATTTGTCAACTACCCCAGCTAAGCTTGACAGCAAATTTCTGGGCAGTTTGAGACTCTACAGTGGACTGTGTCAGCCAATACACCTTAGAAGTATTTCCTCATCCTTAGATCTGTGAGATCGACAGCATTTCAGAATTATCTAAACGACTTGAACAGTACCCTCAGAACATGCGCCACATTGGGGACCCTGGGATATCAGGTGGCCGTTTTCCATCCAGGGACTGAGGCAGTTAGGAGGCTGGATGTGACCTCTTCCCTTATCTCCCTTCTTCCCCCTTAACACAAGAAGAAAAAGAAAAATTTGGAAACAATGGTCTCACCCACTTTCCCCTAGTCCTTAACCTTTCCAATCCTAATCAACTATGTAAACAGCATCCAAAAGAACATTTTAAAAAGCATATCAAAGATGCTGTTCCAAATCATCTCACCTCCTTTCACATTCCCTGAAGCTGCACACATTGCATTCCAGAAGAACCGAATCAACCCAAATGGCCAAACAAGAAGTCCAGGGCACATCACTATCTACTACATAATTTAAAATTTTATGATTAAGGATATCAGGTCCAACTGAATTGTGACAATGTGATGTTTTCATCTAAATATAGAAATCTTTTTAAAAGTCTGAGTAGGTATCAATTTTATAAAGATCAACTTTCTGGAGTAGTGGTTGTCATGAAATAGTTAATAGTTGTGCTGTAACACACCAAGGTATGTTGTTTACATATTTTATCAGTTCTTAGTAATATTGTGAAAACAGCATTTCCCCCTGCAATCTTCAGAGTTCTAAGTTGGGGTTTACAATCAGGTCATCAATTTCACACACCATTGCTGAGCGCTGCCTCACAGCATCTCACAGTCCACTGGTTCCAAAGAGGCTGTTCTCTTTTAAGTTGTTTCCAGCCATGCCCACATGTGACTCCCTCCTTATCTTTAGTCAATCCAGAAGGAAGAACTCTTGTGCCCATAGGGCAGTGTGACCATACTAGTCCACTAAACAGACTCCACCCAATTTGCTCCTGAAGGCAGAAAGTTGATTTCCCCCAACTGCAAGAGCAAAGGTACCTCCAACTTCCCTGTCTGCTCTTTGGATTTGGTTAGATCCTTTTATAAGGCATGTCCTAGGGTCTTGGAATACAGTGTGTGGGAGAGATGGGAAAATTCTTAACAAATTCCTGAGCACAAGAGAAAACTTTCTTGATGATGTTCATTTACAAAGCTGTGGTTTTCTTATAGCATCCATAAATTATGAAAATGCAAAGCCCTTAGAGAATGTAGCACTCAGGATAAATTAGTAGAGTAGGCTTGGCTCGAACAACAGAAACAGAAAGATATTCATCTCTCTCACTGGGCAAAGGCAAACTGGTAACAAAAAACAGATATCCAGGGCAACAGGGAAATTTTTAAATTGTCAAGTATGCAACGTATTCTGTTATATAAAGTGTTATGATAAATGTCCTTTTCAAAAATGCTGTACATCACTTAGCAACCAGAACTGGGGATGGAGCTCAAAGCCAAAGTAAGAGAAGTAGGAATTCTGCTGAAGTCTTTGTCAAGGGTCCCATGAGAATTCTTTCAGGTGAGGAAAATCGCTTCCTCCTTCCTTCACAGCAGTGTTCTGTATCAATAACTCAGAGATGTGCAGAAACTATTTCATCTTACAACAACTCTGTGTGAATACTTCACCCATCCTTTTCCGTCAAACCAAGCAATCACAAAGACTTCATGAAACTTCATGAAGCTTCTATTCTCTGCCCTAACCATGTGCCTTTGTTTTCCGCTACCCATCCTTACTTCCTCACTAGACTTTTTGGAAATCTGTACACTCAAAACCTGGCAAAAATACTTTTCATTAAAGTGAATAAATAAAAACTAAGCAACATTTAAATGATAAAAACCCGTAACTGCAGAGGACATTCCATTAAGTAAGTAAGTAAGTAAGTAGCAATATGAAGGCTTTCTATACACAGAGCACACCTGGAGTTAGAGTTACAGCTTTCCGCACCCCCTCTCCCCTCATTCCCACCCCCCCCCCCGCCTGCTTTGTTGTGTATTCCATTTCAACTATTGTAGATGTGATTTTGGCCAGCAATGCATGTTGATATAGATGTGGCTTCCTATCTTAACCAGGGAGGTGTTTTTCAAGTTGCTGGAAGTGAGCCGCCAAGTATTTCCCACACATTCAGACCCTGTTTTTTCAACACAGTGTGGATCATTAATTGGAGTTTGCATAATCTACCGCCAAATAGCAAGCATTCCTTTGGAATGAGTGGAACACGCGTTTCCCTTCCAGAGTCAATGAAAAGAGAAGGTCGGGGAAGGGGAAAGGCAGCAAACAATGATCTAATTAATGTAAAAGGAACCGAGTTTCTGGTTCTTAATTTTTTTTTCCAGAGGAAAAAAAGAAATGGAAAGAATCTGAAAGGAAAGTTGGTGATTTATGTTGTAATCAGAAAAAAAAAAATTTGAGGGCTAGCTGCCCACAGTGCATTCATGTATACAAAGCAGGAGGGACCACTGGTAGCAGGTGTGAATCCACCTTTGCCAGAATGAGGGGCTCCGAGGGCTGGGAAGCACACAGCCAAGTGAGACTCCACTGACCAGATCCAGAGGAATCACACTGCAACCGGTGGAGGCAGTCCTGTGGCTTTCCCTTTACTTCACTTCTTGAAATAAAGCACGGCTTAAAACTGTCTTGGAATTGCAAGACAGGCACTTTCTATAGAGTGCCAGTCTGGAAGGCATTCCAAAAGGCAAGGAGTATTTTATTGTCAACCATGTTTTTAAGAAATACTTGACCAAATGAGTAAAAAACACGCTTTTTGAATGAATCATTCTCAGCGTTTTGAGAACCCAAATTCATAAGATACTATTGTAAAATATGAGACATGATCTTTAATCTGGGTTTATTGTTATTTACTAGGTTTAAAAAAGTCACTATAGCTTCAACAAGTTATAGCTTCAGATGCATTGCTTTGGTTAAAACAGCATAAAAAATTTGTGTTGAAAAAACTCGAAACAATAAATGAGTACTTGAAGAATCACGGAAATGTCCAGCCCTCTTCTCTCTGTCATCTGAAACACAGTGTTATGCACACACCGTATCTGAGCCAAACTTAACCCCCAAAGTCAGAAAACTAAAAAAAAAAAAAAAAGTTTAAGTAAGACAAATTAAGAATTTCTCCCAGCAGTCAACTCTTCTGAGGATTTATATTAAGTTCTAGGCAATTAGATAAAATATAGTTAAATATAATATGCTGTATTTTAAAGAATACAGCCTTTAAAAATTAAAAAGCAAAATGCAAAAAAAATTTAAGAAACAGTCTAACCCTTTTTAAATGCAAAAACTAGCTGATGAATGTAACATTTGGATGAGATGCCAGCAAAATTTCATTACCAGGAAATGAACCCTTAGGTTCCAATTGAACAGAAGATAGATAGTCCATTGCGATTTAGTTCCATTAGGTTAGAATTGATAGATGGTGTTAAGATGAATTATCAATTATTCCTATTGGCTTTGAGTTAGATTATCTATTAATCTCTGTGAGTTTATTCCCTGTGAACACCCACTACATTTAATCTGCAATATATGTTTTTTACATTTTATATGACTGCATTCATACAAATTGCCACTCTTTCACAATAAATATTAGAATAATTTTCCATGTCTGATGGAAGATAATAACAATGTAGGGTGCTATAATCTAGATTTCTATTTTTTAAAAATCAGCAATTGATTCAGATAGGATATAATTTAAACATTCATTGATGCCTAAGTCTATTTAATTTTAAAATGAAATTGTCATCTGCTCTAAGATGCTTGCTATACTCTCATCATTGACCATGACACTGATTTCATTTAAAATTTTCATCGAGCTAAATAGCAATGGATGTTCCAACGTGCTGGCATTAAACACGAAAGATTCACGTAAAAAAATTAGACTGAAACTGTGACTCAATAGGTCACAGTGATGCAGTCCCTCCACGTGCTTGGACCTGGAAGAAGAGCCTGCTGCTGGCTTTGCCTGGCCCAGCTCTGACTCTTGCAGTTATGTGGGGAGTGAATTAGCAAATGGAAGATCTTTCTCTCTCCCTCTGTCCCCACTCTTCCTCTTGCTCTCTCTCAGGCAGGCTGTCTCCACCCCTCTGACTTTCCAATAAAATCAAATACATCTTTTGAAAAAGAGAGAAAGAAATAAAACAAGCTTCTACTAAAGAGGACTCAAACCCAAACTCATGCTCCAAGCAGACAATTGAAATTCTTGTGGAGGTTTGAAACAGGGTCGGCAGCCCCTCCAGTGCCCTACTTTTCACCCAGCTCAGCATTTCCCAGCTGAACTGGAACAAGAAGCACTGTGATCCCTGTGGTAGGCTGTTGCCCAACTATTCCAAATCCATGCCGGGACGGTGAAGCTCCAGGAATCTCATCAGAAGCCTTGACCCTAGGAAGTTTCTAGTGAGATTTCCAAACCAGAGAGGTTTGGAAAAGATCACCTAGACCCTTCGACTCCCTCTTGACTTGTCCATCTCTATTTCAGTTTCACACCCTCCCCAAAGAGGTCTGACTACTTTCACTGCAGCTGCAAAGTTAATGTGCCATTTACCCTGCAAGAAACTTGGCTGGGGCCAGTCAGGATGGTACAGTTGAACAACCTAATAAATACATTGAAAATAACCAGTGAAAACAAAATTACAGAGACTGCTTTGTAGCTCTGCTGCCGTAGCCTCTCCAGCCAACCCTAGCCTCCGCCTCAATGCTGGCTGTGCAAAGTTCAGATCCACTACAGCTTCAGGAAGCTGAGACAAGAGGAATGGAAAGATGCTGCACACACCCAGTAAATCAAGTTTAATTGCAAAGTTTTGGGAATTTTATTTTTGAAGTGCTAAAAAGCAGAGAGATCATTCATTCCACAATCACAGAAATACCGAAAACTTGAACTTCTTAGTCTCAGTTTTCTCATTGGGAAAATTATATTTAGAATATATCCATTTTGTTGAGATGAGACCAAGGCAGTGCTTTACCAGGTACACAGCTCAGTAGGAACTACATACTCATATGTCTTTGCTTCTTTAAAGAAATATGTATCAAGCATCTATTATATAGCCAACAAAATAAAGGGTCTTGAATATGCATTAGCGGGTTAAAACAAATAAATTTCCTGCCTTCAGGGATACTACAATACTAATGGAGAAACTACAGAACAAATAAGGAGAGGGAGAGAGAGATGCAGAAACAGAAAGAGACAGAAATTGTCTTCACTCTATGAAGGAATTGAACAGAATTCAGTGATGGGTAATCATGGGGAGACGGATAATAGAGTATGTAACATTAGCTAATACTTTCACTTTTTCCATTGCTCCTAAGAAAGAAAAGACATGTCTTGTGATAATTGCAATTTGCTTTAAATCAGCTTTAGCCTAACTTCTTTCAGAAGATCGTTGCCACTATGCAAGATAGAGTTTCAAACAGCAGGTGTTACCACTGAGAACTTTTCTGGACATGGATAGCTGGATAACTTTCCACTTGTTATTACATTTCCTTTTCTGAGAAAGGTCACCAGAAAGGTTTTGACAGAGTGATGCCACTGATATTTAGAATCCTGGCTGTCTTGATCCTTTTCAATTGAGCTGCATGTGCGATGGAAACTGGTCTGGTTGCCATGGTGGATAATGTCCTGATGATAGACAGAGGTCAGGTGCCCATGTTGGATCTCTCAGACTTGTCAGCAGCTCTTGATCAAGCTGATCATGTGGTTTTCATTGGCTCACCTGTACATTCTGATGGGAACAGCTAAGTGCCACTCAGCATACCCTTCTCTTTTTGGTGAAACTCCAGGGAGCAGTATTGCTTGTGACAGTTCTACTGTGGGATTGTGGTGGGCTGTTCCACCTACATGGCCTTTTTGTCTGTTCAAACGTGTTGATGGACCATCTGAGATGATGATGTTGACAGGGGTGGCTACACTTAATTGGCCTCATATTTCACATTCTAGGTCAGGATTGCTGTTTCTGTAGCTTGTTATCGTGCGACTAGTAACATAGTCAAAACTCCATCAGAATGATACTAATGGGAACATCCCTAACTCAGTGTGCCAGCTCCATGCTTCAGATACCCTGCCCTACAATGGGTCCTGAGGTCCTAGATACTGAAAATTCTTCCTTTTGCACAAAGAATGCACTTGAGTTGATTAGGTAGAAAATCTTTTTTTTTTCCAAGTCTCAAAGTTAAGGGCATCTATATTACTTTGAACCATCATGACAAAACATCACTGATCTGTTTTAGAGGCAGAAACCCAAGTTCAAGGTGACAGCAAGGTTGCTTTCTTCTGATCTCCATCTCCTGGACTTACAGATGTTCAGTTTCTCCCTGTGTCGTCATAAGGTCTTCTCTTTGTGCCTTTCTGCATCTCTATCTGAGCAGTAAAGAATGTCATGTTTTTAACTGGCAAATGCTTGCCTTATCAATGACAAACTAATTCTGGGTGAAGCAGAGTAGCAAATTGCGATTTGGAGCACCTACAATGTCTATTGTCCAATCTCACTCTTCTTGCTTGGTGACATCTTTTGGCCCGAATTACTCTTTTCTCATATCCCTCTTTTTGGAGTACTTTCTACAAGTGTGACTCTAGAGAATGGTTCTCACTATTGACAAAAGTTACCAAGCTTCCTTAACCAACCCTTATGAAGCAATGCCTCAAGGAAAGGGGGTGTGACCAGGCAGAGGTCCAGAAAGCCAACTCCACCCCTGATTACCTCAATCTTTTATCTGGAAACTTGGTATGTCTCTTCTGTATCTCAAAGCCTGCATCCATGCAGGGATGGTTTATTCTGTGTTGATTTTCCAATAAGACTGATATACGTGCTAGGCTTAAAACACCTGTTCATCCAAAGACTCATGACAGGAAAACAATAACACAAAGAACTCAGATCAAAGAAAGGAAAAGTGGACATATGGCTGATGGAAAGTGGACAAGTGGGTAGTGACTGGAGGATGCTTGCATTTTGGTGTCATTAATTGTTTGCTCAAGGGAAAAACCTGGGCAAGGTGAGCTGATTTGTGCCCCAGCTCTCTTGCCCACCCCATGCATCTGAGCAAAGACTCCTCTCACCTTCTGATAGAACATTGCATTTTATTCTAAAAGAAAGAAGAATCCGAGATTCTGCACCCAGGGAGAGGCAGCAGTCTCAGGTCAAGCAAAAGACAAAACATGTATCCATCCCTTTTCTGTGGCCAGCAGTCACCCAGGGCAGAGACCTGACATTGTTCCCATGTGTTCACTAAATGACCCAAGTGCCTCTCAATCCCAGCATAAGTGAAGGCAGGATAAACCATATGCATGGTTTGGTAGGAGTTGTTGACATTTTTCTTTCTGTATATCCTGGGTCACAGGGCTTCTACAAGATTCTTGTCAACAAAATCAGACCCAAGGAAAGAGAGAGATAGAAACCTACACACAGCGAGAGGAGAGATAGAGAAACAAGAGTCCAACAAGGAAAAAAGAGAGCAGGAGCAGCACAGTGACAAATGGCTACGGGAAGCAGATTCACAGCACCAGTGACCTGATGAGAAAGCCTGAATTCCTTAGTGCAGGGCAGCACTGGGTCTGACATTATTTCAAACAGAAATCAAAAAGGTGTCCAGTAAAGGAAAGAAAGGGAAACATCGTTCCCAAATGTGGCTCAGATGTAAGCTATCAAGACTGTAATAATGCATATGATTCAACCCTGAGCTACAATAACCCAGGAATGAACAGCATGGGTATGGGGAAGAGCAAAGAGGAAGGATGGTTCAGAATGCCAATTCCTAGTCATCTGTACTGTCTAGCAGGGAAAACCTTAACACAGTAATATAAATGTTTAAGAAGATTGATTTATTTTTGTGGGAAAGGAAGATTTACAGAGAGAAGGAGAAACAGAAAGATCTTCCATCCTATGCTCACTCCCCAAATGGCCACAATGGCCAGAGCTGAGCCAATCTGAAGCCAGGAGCTTCTTCTAGGTTTCCTATACAGGTATAGCATCCCAACACTTGGGCCATCCTCCAGTATTTTCCTAGGCCACAATCAGGGATCTGAATCAGAAGTGGAGTAACCAACACACAAACAAGTGCTCATATGGGATGCCGATACTTAGAAGTGAAGGATTAACCAGCTGAGCCATTGCACTGGCCCCCAATATAAATGCTGTTTAGAAATATGGAGGTGAATACTGTCACAAAAAAATATGAGACTGCTGAAAGTAATTATAAGTGAGGTATACAACTAAGGAGTGGGTGGTGGGGAGAAAGCAGGCTGCTTTTTCATTCTTGTAAATCTTGAAATATTAGTTCACTTCTTAATTTACATACAATATTGTTTAGATGAAAATTAAATTTCAAATATAAGTTTAGTTTTTCCCAAAGAAGTACATATTTCAGTATTTATTTTTAGATAGATAAGTATTTTTAATGAATATTCCTCTTAAAGACTTTGAGGATTTCCAAAAAGCATAAATTTATAAAAGTACATCTTTAACATTATTAGGGCATTTTGTATAACTCCTATATGTGTACTGCTTGTCTCAAGAGGTCTCATGCATCTTGGGTTTGTTTTGTTTTGTTTTGTTTCAAATGTACAGCATTTTTATCCTCTTGTTGTTTGTTTAAAATCTGTGCTACTTGAACATGAAGTGTTTGGAAGTCTCTTCTGGCTCACATGGATGCACAGTTTTCCATGATCACTTAAAGTCCTATGGAGTCATCCATTGCTAATTCAAACCTGGACCAGCTGCCTGGATCTAATCTCTTCCCAGGGTGAACTGAGGTCAGCTACTGGATGGAATGTTCAGTGCAGCTGAATGTGTGCTCAGTGCCAACCACATGTAAACTGAGTACTCTAAGAGTGCCAGCGATAAATCGAGGAAAGTGAGATCACATGAGGCTGACATCTCAGCCCTGGCCTATGTTTCCCTTTTACAGGAATATTAAGCAAAGATCTGTAAGTCAGCTACAAAGAAGATAAGGCTTTGCACAGTAAAAGACAGCATTCAAAGGATTGACTCACTAGGAGCAATAATCACCACCTCAATGAGTGCTGAATGTGAGCAACATTCATCTTTAGATAGATATTTCATGAGTAGTTGTATGTATTCTTGGATTGACTCCCTAACATGTAACTAAGACCAGACATCCTTCACCATGATTTGACTTAGAGAAGATGGACCCACCTCATCTGGACATTGCCTCTTTACCCTCTGCCCCAGCTAGATCCACTGTAGTCCCCACCTAACGAATCCCCTCTAAAAAATAACCAAAAACAGTGTTAAAGTAGACTTCAATACCTGAACATCCGAGTTCCTGATGATTGATGAAACCAGCCAAGTATGTTATAATGTAAATGACCATGAAAAAAATGTTTACTTATGCTGAAGGAAAAGAAACTTACACATAAAGGATTTTTTAAATATTTTAAATGTTTGGATTTTTTGATTGCTGATTCTTAAATTAAATTTAAGCTAGTGAAAAGATAGTAAAATTTCAATTTCAATTATGTGCCAAAACTTGCTCCAGTCCCCAAATATCTTTTCAGGGGAGAGGAGAATAGCATAAGCTATATCACAATAGACAACTTAGCTTATGTTTTAAAAGTGCATAAGCATTTTTAATTTAGTATTGAAATATGTCATTCATTCAGATTCATAATATTAAGAAATATATATATATATATATATATATCTTGCAGCTATGGTAAATAAAATACAATGTGTGAAATAAAAAGCAGCCCAAATCTTATTACTCAGAGAAAAAAATATTTTGTTAATATCTTTCCAGATTATCTTCACATGGACTTTTAATTTTACATGAATGATGTTAAACTATACATACTTCTGTCTAACTTGAGGATCAAAATACTCTAAAATGATTAAACTTTGTCAGGCAATACTGTAACTCTGTTCTCTTTAAAAAAAAATCATTGTGCATATCCAATATTCTTATTTGACAATTAAGACCATAGCTTCACTGTTCAATACAATAGTCAGTACCTTGTGCGGTTATTTAAATGTAAAGTAATGAAGAGTGAATCAGATTAAAAACTCAAGCTGCTGAGTACACCGTCCGTGTTTGAAGGACTCAGTAAGCTATGGCTGACAGCTACAGCAAAGTTTCAACACCACAGAAAATTCTACTAGATGATACTCCTCAGAAGCAGACCAATTGAAGACTGAGATTTCATTTATACAGCTGAATTTTTGAAGCACCTTGACTTTGACTGTTGCAAACATCATATAGGTTTAAATCTCAGTCATGGCGAAAGAAAGGAAGGAAAGAAGGAAGGAAGGAAGGAAGGAAGGAAGGAAGGAAGGAAGGAAGGAAGGAAGGAAGGAAGGAAGGAAGGAAGAGAGAGAGAGAGAAAGAAAGAAAGAAAGAGAAAGAAAGAAAGAAAGAAAGGAAGAAAGGAAGGAAGGAAGGAAGGAAGGAAGGAAGGAAGGAAGGAAGAAAGAAAGGAAGGAAGGAAGGAAGGAAGGAAGGAAGAAAGAAAGAAAGAAAGAAAGAAAGAAAGAAAGAAAGAAAGAAAGAAAGAAAGAAAGAAAGAAAGAAAGAAAGAAAGAAAGAAAGAAAGAAAAGGAAGGAAGAAAGAAAGAAACTGTGCCAATGTTTCCAGTGACTTCTCAACGAGCATGCCTTACAGCTGTTCTGGGGACTGGACCAACACCCTCCTTCACACCCCGTTCCCTTGGGACACCATGACTCTTGCATCCTGAGAGTTTGAGGGTAGGTCCTCTCCAGTAGATTAGGATGCATCCTACACCCGTCTGGGAAAACCACTCCAAATATCAGCATATAAATAAAACAATGGAAATTCAAGAGCAGCAAGGTCTGGGAACTGGATCCAACCCAAACACCCACCTGCAGATCCTCTCCATCATACACTCTAACAAGGAGGTGAAAGGGGAAAACAAACTCCATGTGTTCAGTATCATGTTCTCAAGCTGAGCAAATAACTCCTCCCACATTTGGGGGCTTTGGTGTCTCCAGAGAGCAGAATACAAAATTAAATTCCAGACTTGTTCCTTTAACTTGAAAAGATGAACTTTCCAGTCTTTTTTGTTTGTTTGTTTTTGTGTATTTTTTTTTTTAGAATTTATATTCAATCTGAATAAGCATGTAAAATTACATCCCCTCCAGGCTCACACAAGGTCCTCTACTCCCACCCTCTCCAAATCTCTAGAGGCTGAATGTTTGGCCCTAAGAACAAACATTCTCACAGAAGACTTTTTATCTGTCTTTCCACTTACCCAAAAATGGTCCTCAGAGGTTTTCTTTCTACACCTCTTCCATCAGTCTTAGTGGAAATGCAGAAATGAGAGGAAAAGGAACAGCATGAAAAGACATTTTGAACTTCGATGCATTTCCAAACATGGTTCAGTTTGAGGTCTGTAGGAAGACTCGGAATTTCTCATTTGTTGTGATTTTTCTTTTCTCTGCTTCTATACTGTTTGTGCTCGGTGACTCTCCATTTGCTGTGGATACCTGCTACATTTCCAGCCTAAGGAACAGCCTCTAGAAGAACTATTGCCTTTGTTTTTAATGTATTCATTTATTTGCCCAATAAACATTTAGAGTAGCTACTGAATGCTAGGAGCAGAGCTAAGTGCTATGTTCAAAACAGGCATGAGAAATGATGTCTACCTTTAAACAGAAAGAAAAGTAATGCAAGGCTGCACTATTGTACAAGGGAGGGGCAAAATGAGTGAGGGAGATGTGGCCTAAGAGAGATTCCTGCCGGAGGATATTCAGGAACTGAGTTTTAGTGAACAGCTATGAATTAATTGCATAGTGAAGATTGATAGCATTATTCCAGAATAGGGAACAGGGGAAAAGTATAATATTTGTAGAGGATAAATGGATCAGTGGCAATAACCCAATACAGTAACAGAGAGGACAGTGAACTGGACAGGACCAAATGGTGGGTGACTCCTATTTGATTCTGGAGTTCATACAAAGACATTGAAGGGTTTTAAATGTGGAAGAGCTGAAGAGGATGGACATTTTCAGAGAGATTACCGTGGCATGATCATGGGAGATTGACAAAAGTAGATACACACGAGGAGAGACAATGAAGAGATGGTGATCCATGCAGAAGTTTACACTTAAACTAAGGGATCTTAGGACCTAAAAACTATGTAATGGCATGAATTTAATAAATAGCAGGGATTAAAATCTCACGATTTTGTCATCAATTGGACAAATGGGAAGAGAGTTGAAGAGTCTCGAAGGACAACAGAGTGATTTAAAAATAAACTAATCTTTCAAGATCCATTGTGAAAGGCAGCTGATTATTAACATCTACCTTGGCCTCTGAAATACGCAAAAGAGAAAAAAGGAAGAACACTTTGGGATTTTTCTTTGTTCCTCACAACTGGTTCACAAGGCCCAAGAAAGCCTTGGTTCCATTTTCTAGACTTCAGTGACTCTCAAAAATAAATATGCTGGGAACTCTAAGGAATCATTCACAAGGTGGACTTTAAAAAAAAAAAAAAAGCTTTATTTTTATTGAAAAGACAAATTTACAGAGAGAGAGACAAAGATCTTCTGTTCATTGATTCACTCCCCAGGTGACCAAAATGGCTGGAGCTGAGCCAATCCAAAGCCAGGAGCCAGGAGGTTCTTCCAGGTCTCTCATGTGGGTGCAGGGTCCCAAGGCTTTGGACAGTCCTCTACTGCTTTCCCACAACAGGGAGCTGCGTAGGGAGTGGAGCAACCAGAACACAAACCAGTGCCCATATGGGATCCCGGGTGTGCAAGGCAAGGATTTAGCCACTGAGTCATCATTCCAGGCCCATAGCGGACTATTCAATTTTAGCATCAAACTTGTATAGGACTCAGTCAGTTAAGTCAACAGCTTTTACTGATATTTCATCTGTGCTGAGCACCATATGAATGAGAGCTAGAACCTACAGCCAAATTCTTCATCAGCTCATTTTCTTTATGCAGCTCTACTTTTATTTGCTTACATCTATTTATTGGCATGAAACAAAATGGCAGGAGTCCTCAAACTGTAGCATAAGTAAGAATCACTTTGAGAGTTTATAAAACTATAGCTTACTAGGATCCCAGAGTTTATAAAGCTCAGTGTAAGGCCCATGGATTTGCCTGTCTGGCAGTTTTGGAGTTGTGTGGTCTGTGCTTCTGATCTAAGAACTGTTACTTTGCATTTTCAAGCCCCAGTAACTCTGTGAAACAATGTAAAGTTCTTTTCCAGGCTCCCAAAGAATCATAACATGGAATTGACGTCAATGGGAATTACACAGGCCACAAAGGTGTCATACTTGAGGCCCAAGTGTTTATGACCAGCCCCTCACTGCCTCCGGCTTGCCTCCTATTTTCCAGTTGCATTTCCCACTGGGCTTTACTGTTGCTATTGCTCTGTAAGTTGCTGCAGTTACGGCTCTTGATGAAGTCAAACAGTCCCCACTGGGGAGAGTGAAGAACAAGGAGCGAACTTCTGTCCTTCTTCCCAATCTTAAAAGTCAGAGATTAGTAAACCAATGGTTTAATCATCTGGAGATGGTGTCAACGTTTACCAAGCATTAAAAGATACTGACAAGGCTGTGATGGTCAGCTCAGGCTCAATCATGCAGCTAATCTGGACCACAATAAAGATAAATGGGTAAGAACCCCCATGACAGTAGCACAGTGAATTCAAAGGCTTATCTATTGTCCTAGGTATGAATTTATATTCTTGTAAATGATTTTATGTTGTGGATCTCCTCTAGGGAAGCAAAGTACAACTTGTTTATAATACTCACTTGTTTTTCTGGTATTTACCTTTACGTGTGCATTTTTCAATCTCATGAGGAGGAAAATCAAACAAGAAATCATTAGGTGATTCAAGTATTAAATCAAGGGAAAGCCATGGACATGGAAAAACACCAGGATGAACTTAAATAGTATAGAACAAACTATTTAATGCCTTGATTTCTTTGACAGAGAGTTAATTGGGACAAGAACAAATAGTTGAACTTAACTCCAAGATTCCCACTTCTCTGAACCAGAAGAAAGATAGTATCAATCATATTAATGTTGAAATTGAGAGGCAGTTGGTTAAAAGGCCAGGTTTTGTTTTGCATACCTAGGTGATTAGGGGACAGACAAATGGAGATGTTTTGAAATACTTGGAAATCCAGGAATAGAATTGATATTAAAACAGTAACTTAGAGCTGATTAAGGACAATTTACTTGTCATCAGAATCGATACCTGAATCTCTATCAGCCCATGAAAGAACAAAGTGTTGAGGATTGAACTCTAACATTCCTTCCAAAAGGGTTCCAAGTAAATCTTCCTTAAAGTTAATATCTTTTCTCTATTTCCAAGTCAGTTTTTCAGCTAAAATGTAAGTAGAATTTCTCTAAAATGGGCTGCCCATGAAGAAATTCTACAATCACTTCAGGACATGAACTTGACTGTTTCTCTCTGTGCCCACCTGGAACCATCCTCACTGAGCATTTCAGGGGTTAGAGAAGGGGGCATCTGAGTGCTCTCAGAAAGGGATATTAATATGGTCTACAATACCATGCTAACTACCATGAAAAAGTTGATAGCATTTCTCCTCCTTTTCCATATCATTTATGCACGTGATGCTGATGTGGGGATGCTTCCCAGCCACACTGGAAAAGCCTCCCACTGAAGTTGTAAACCCAAAGGTTTGGAAGAGATATTTCAAATAACTCAAAATATGCAATGTAAACAAACCGGCCTTTTGGTATGAAGTGCACTAAATCCAGGAAACCAGATGCTTTGGTTGGCTTGCTACAGCTGAATTCTGACAGACTCTCCTTCACCCACCATTTTCTTTGAGTCCTCCTTGCCTCTTCCTCCTTTCTCTCCTCCCTTCCCAACCCCTCTCCTCTCTCCTGCTCTCTTCTTGTTCTCTCTCCTCTCTTCTCCTCCCACCCCATTCATTTTTAGTTCCTTTCTTCAGAAAGCTATAGGCTCCTCAGCTAGGATACAATGAATGGCTTCTGAAAGTAGTGGTGATGTTCATTTAAATTGTTCATTTGTTCTTAGTGACATTCGCTTACAAGTGCTGGCACAAGAGCATGAATCACACCTCAGTCACAGCTGTACGTGGGAAAGACTTTGCTTTGTAACAATTTTATTAAACAACCCTCTGCCAACATTACTTGCTGAGCCATTTTAAGGGTCTCAAAAAATCATTTAGATCCATAAATCTCCAGGTTTTTTATTTATATTCTTTATTAAGAAGCTTCACAACCCTCTGAGAGGGTTTCAAATTCAAAGACTCAGGTCATTAGAAGTCCGGTGAAGTTCCTTCCAATGGAGTGGCTGTCCCTGATACAGAACATTTGCAGGCTAAACCAATGCCTCTGCAGGCTAAACTCCACTGCCGTCTGAACTGTCTAGGGAACTGTGATAGAAATGGGTTTTCAGCTGAACTTCAGGAACAGAATCTCCAAAAAGGGCATGGAAAGAAGATAAAGAAAGAAGAGAAAAATGGAAAGAGAAATTCCACAGAGCCCAACCACGATTAAAAACAGATCAAGGATGTTGCCTCAACGATTTAATGCATCATACAGATGGGAGAATGTTCACATTGCTGTAATGTGAGACTCATACTAATAGCTTCTGTCCCAAGGGTTAATTGTGGCTTAGCTAACAAAGGTGCTTGCAAGTATAAAGTGTTCTGTGTTACATGCCAGACACTGCCTCACAACTGTGGAATCCTGTTGTATTTCCACTGGATAAGGGGATCTTGTCCAAAACCAGTACATCTAAAATGTGCAAGGATTTATATTCTACTTTTTGAGAGAAATTTCTGTTGTGCTATAGTAAATCAGATCGAGGAGTGGAATTGATCCCATGTCATTTGAGGGGCACATTTCATTTAAACTTCATGGTGTGGGGGGAAAATGCTTCTAAGAGTCTACCTAGTGTCTTTTCCATCCTCCAAAACATACACCACCACCACCACCAACATTCTTCTGCACCTATCTTCCCCTCCTGGGTCTCAGCCTCAGTCAATGGCTGACCCTGCAACTCAGCTTTGGCACTTACAAGATAGCTGGCTGGGATGGGCAGGGCCCTTTCCAGTAATGAATGTTGCAATGTTTTTCCCATTCTGGTTGAGTTGGATGATGCATCATTTCAAAAATGCACTACTGAATGTAGCACCTTTTAGACGGTCTTTGGGTGGTAATCGTGATTCCCAAGACACAGAACCTTTTTGTTGACAAGCTTTGTGCCACAGTCTGGCTTAGCTTCCTGGTTCTGAAACAGGCAAAGAAAAAGAAGCCTCACCTGTCTCTTTGACCACATCACTCCATTCTTACAGGCAGGGCCCAAAGAACCAATGCTTTCTGTCACTAGTTTAACATAGACCATGAGTCAGGGAACTCTTTGTGGCATCTTGACTTTGTAGACTTATATTCAAAAGAATTGCCCTGCCACTGATCTCTTTCAAAATGGATGGAGATCGGGGAAAAGAGAAAACGGAAATTTGAGAGTGGAAGCCCAATTTGTCTTTCTGGAATACTCTGGGAGGCTGGATACTCAGAGAAACAAATCCTTGCTAAGCTAGCTTTAGGTTTATGCAGCTAGTTAACAAACTAGGCAGGAAAGCAGTATTGACTTCCATCAAGAGGCTGTTGGCCCTCAGGAGTGGTAGACAATGAGATGAGGTGATGTCATGGAGAGAAGAGTTGTTGTGGGAACTAAAGAGAAGGTACACAGCTCACCCTTTCTTCAGGATAGCTCCGCTGCTCCTTCCAGGAAGTCTGCATGAGATTGAGAATCACTGTATGTCTGAGCCCCCCTCTGACTTTTTTTTTTAAGATTGATCTGTTTAGAAAACAGAGAAAGAGGAGGAGAGCCAGACAAAACCAGACAGAAAGATCTCCCAACTGCTAGTTCATTCCTCAAAGGATTACAACAGCCATGGCTAGCTGGAGTCAAGAGTGAAGAACTCTGTCCTAATCCCCCATGTGGGTGGTAGGGGCGCAAACATCGGGTCAACTTCTACTAACTTCCAGGTGCATTAGCAGGAAGCTGGATCAAAAGTAGGGTAGCTGAGATGCAAGCCAGCACTCCGGTACAGGATATTGTTATCCCAAACTGCATTTTAACCTTTTGTGCCATAACTCCCTGCAGCTCCCCTCCAGCCCCCCGCCCATTAACTCCTGGCTTCAAGGCTGTCACTTACACTGCTGCCTTGAGTGACTGAGCCAGGCCTAGCTTGGTAGCCTAGCAGCTAAAGTCCTCGTCTTGCAAGCACCAGGATCTTATATGGGTGCCAGTTCTAATCCCAGCAGCCCTGCTTCCCATCCAGCTCCCAGTAGAAGATGGCCCAAAGCCTTGGGACGCTGCACTCACATGGGAGACCTGGAATTGGCTCCGAACTCCTGGGTTCAGATCTGCACAGCTCCAGCCATTGCGGCTGCTTTGGGAATGAATCATCAAATGGAAAACTTTCCTCTCTGTCTCTTCTCCTCTTGTATATCTGCCTTTCCAATAAAAATAAATAAATCTTTAAAAAAGAAGAGAGAGTGACTGAGCAGCTGAGACCAATGCTGCTGGCTCAATCAACATTTTATAGATCATGACTTCTCCAGCTAATGAAGCTCTGAGCATTGTGTCTTTGCTGAATTTCTCATCCTAGAAGTGTTTGCCCACTGTCTGCTTCTGATTTTTCCCATTTCCTACCTGACTGATTGTTCTTCGCTTATTGTGGATATTTTTAACCTTTGCCAAACAGGTTGCAGACATCCTAAGACGTACCATAAAATGTCCCTTTGTCAAAGGACACACCTCTTCCTGTCCATTTGTTTTCCATGGTGGGATTATGTGTGTTGGGGCATGGGGGCACTGGATTTGTAACTTATCTACTTGGAGAATATTCTAGAACTCTGCACCATTCTTGAGCATCTGCTCTTATATTCCTTTCCTATTCTATTTGAAGCTTCTTACACTTTAAGTTTTCTAATTCTTTTCTTTTTTCTTAATTCTTTTCATAATGGCTTCTAAATTTTGTCTCCCACTATCTGCCATTTCTTTACATCCTCCTGATTTTATGTCACTCTGACCTATCTTGAAAACTTTTAAAAATAGCAATAGAAGTGCAACACAAAATGGCAATCCAGGCTCCTTCCCCCCCCCCCCACTGGTGCATCCACCATTATTTACAAGTGCTGCTGTGCCCATCCAACTTGAGGTGTGTGATTCTTCCTGGGGAGACTTCATTGTATCTCCCCTCACTGAGGATTAAAGATGTACACATTTTATTCCGCATAAAAGATGTGAAATGAGAAGCATTGCTGTCAGAAGTTCTCAGCAACAGCTTGAGAACGTCAGCAACTAAAGCTGTGTGCCTTCAGCGCCAAGGTAGACGGAGCAGCAGCTTTGGAAAAATCCTGTGGAGCCAGTTCTTGTTCTCATTGGCACAAGAATGTGCCAATCACCACCCAGGTTGCAGGGAGCATGCACCAGATGCTGGAGGAAAGAGCCATCTAGGAGGGCGCCTGGTTGTGTCTCTTTGACAAAATTGTGACTGTCATAACTGAGGTACTTCTCCCTTTACTCCCTGCAGAAAGAAAGGTCATGGAGAAGGGATCATTTTCTTTCATTTTACAATGCTTTAGGACACTTAGTTTATGGTTTTGAAATACTGATTATGTCATGGTTGGCCATCTTATCCTGCTGACTGATGCAGATGTGAACAAATACAAGCAAATTTCAGAGGTGGCTAACTTTCCCATCCAATACTGATCACTCAGTTTTCCAAAATTCTTTATCTGAGAACCAGAAATTTTAGCCAACATGTATATATAACCTCAAAATATCCCTAAGATACATTTTTCCCTCCAAGCAGAGAAAGGGAAAAAAATTTCCCCTAAATTAATTTACCACAGAGTAGGAAGAAGAAAATACATTTTTTCCCTAGAATCTATTCTGACTTGGAACTTCAGTCAATTCCATAGAACCCAGGTATGGTTAACTCCCGCCTGGACTGTATATGCACGTAACGACTTTCTTGAGCTCGGCAAGTATTAACACAAACAATTACAAAATAGTGACTTCTTATCCTTAATTTTCAATGTCTAAGGCGTACAAAGCTTTCTATTTAATACCATAGTCTTCCAGAAGAAAGGTGACAAGTGCTTCTTCTATGTACACCTTCCTCAATTGAGGAAGCTATGCATCTCTATTGTCCTAATTTTAGGGTAACTGTGTTCTCTCCTCTGCCTGTTTTGAGATTGTAATGGAATGATATATTAAGCCCAGTTATATTCTACATTTTAAATTGGCTGATCTTTTGCTCTTAGAACTATCCCAAGAACTTCAGTTTCAACAATGCAATACCAAGGCCTTGTCTCTGAATAGCATATGGAAGCCTGGCCGGTTCTGCTGGGACATCCATTCCATTGTCAGTTCCCCAGCATCTGTGATAGTTAAAGTTCAGTGTTACTCTGAGTATTTGTTTCACTAGGTACAGCTTCAAGCTAGGCACGCAGGCTGCCAAGAAGCACTCTGAGACCTGGACACAACTGAGATAGGAGCAGATAGAGATTGGTGTAGTTAAGACTCATTATAGGAAATAAAGACCTGAGTCGTGTTAGGTTACAGCTTATAACATGTTGTTATCCTGGAGAGGAGGGAGAGGAAAGAGGCTGCCCTGTAATATGGGAGTGGAACAGTGTGACCTTCTTTGGAGAGATACTGCAGAACAACCTCTGCATAAAGAGCAGCAATTAGTTCCAAAATGCACAAGCACTAATTTGAGGTATACTGTGTTTTGCACCATGCTATGCACCCCTGGCTTGGAGATGGCATAAGCTACAGGAGCTGAGTAGGTAGGGACATGTTAGATATTTCTAAAACATAACATAGGACATACCTGCCATAAATCTCATAAGGCAAAATAGAACAAAAACTAAATGGATAAGAGACCACATTGTGTGATTCCGTTTATTGGTAGGTCCTGAGCGGGGGGCGGGGGGGGGGCCTGTAGCATTAAAAAGTGGCAGGGTTGCCTAGTGCCAGCAATGGTAGGATGGAAGGCTAGGGAGTTGATGGCTGAAGGGTACAAAACTTTCTTTGCAAGGTGATGAAAATGCTTCTAAATTGACTGTGCTGGTGGTTGCACATGTCTGAAAGTCAACTAAAAACCATTGAGTTGCACATTTTCAATGGATGAATTGTGTAAGTATGTAAATTATATCTCAATAAAGCTGTCATTGAAAAATGTAAGGTAATAAAATTTCGGGGTGGGAGGAGAAAAGCCAAGTAAGTGGAAGGAGCAATAAATACTCTGGGAGTGGATCTTCTTCCCCAGGGCCCCTCATCTCCTGGCCTGTACTCTTTCCCCCTCCACCACTCCACAGATACCCCACCAAGCAAGCATGAAACATACTAGTTTGCTTAGAAACAGTGGAGTCAAGCTCATCAGACAACACAGGTGCCTCATTTTCTGCCACATTTGAAGGCCACTAAAAATGTGAGACTTGCTGCAGTCCAAGATGAGTCCTGGGAGAATTGTGGGCTGGTAGTTTATTGTCCAGCTTCTCTGCCAGACAAAAGGGTCTTAGCTCATAACAGGCAAACTTCTGGATAGAAAGAATCGCCTTTCAAGCTGTCTGAGGTCCTCTCGTAAATAACAAAAAAAGGTTGGTACCAGGTAGCTCTTACCAGAGAGTAGAGAGTTTACAAAGTTCTTCTATTTGAGTTTATTTCAAGCAGTCAATAAATAAGTGGTTCCATGCTATTAAAAATGGAGAAAAGAGAAGACTACAAATAAGTGCGTCTACCTCCTGCAATTTGGTTCATTTCCCCGGCTCCTTTTGCAGAGAAAGATGCAATTGTTCCCTTGATGACCCTGGTACCCAGCGTATTTTCTTTGGGGCCATCTTTTGAATATTATTTATGTATAAAGCCAAGTAAATGAACGGGGGAGTTGAAAAACATAATCAGAATGTTACATTGACACTGTTGTAGACTTTCCGAGTGCTGGAAAAAAAAAAAAACAAGAAGTGAATGGAAATTAGCTTGCCAAAATGAATATTTTATGCATTTTTATATAGGGCATATTCCCAAGTGGGAAAAAATACACTTGGATAAAATAAGATATCCAAATATTTATTGAACATTTTAGATTTATGACATACATTTGTCACATTTAAGCAAAACTCTTACCCTCAAAGACTTGCATTCTAAATGTTTGTATGTTTCTAGTTTTCTCTCTCTTTCTCATTTTCTATCTCTAGTGTTCAGAAAAGGTACTTTAAAAATGCTAAATACTTCCTTTTTTGAAAGTCAGGGATAGAAATATGGGGGCGAAAGTGAGAATGATCTCCCATCCACTGGCTTACAGCCCAAATGGCTATGATGGCTGATATGGGTCTAGCCAAAGCCAAGAGCCAGGAACTTGGAACTCAGTCCAGCTAGCCAATGTGAGTGACAGAAGCTCAATTTCTTTTGCCATCACTGCTGCCTCACAGGGTCTGCATTGGAGGCCAACAAGAGTCAGGAACCAGAAATATGTATCAAACTCAGGTATTCCAGTGTTAAACAGGGACATCCTAACTGATGTCTTAACCATTAGGTCAGACCCCAGCCCCAGAGACAAGGCTCCTCCAGCAATCTGGCAGGAGTTACACGTAGTCTGTCCAATCACAGGCATTTAATCCCTTCCAAAACCATCTGTCTTTCCAAATCGCCTATCTCAGTGATATGCACTTTGATAGCTACTGTGTAGGCCTTCTGTGATATTGCAAGACATTGGCTGAGATTTTTTAAACTAATTCTAAGTCTTATAACTATGTGAGCCTTGAACGATCCCAAAAGTTTCATATTATTGGAAATATCCTACCATGGATGAGGTAGCTCCAGCCACTTCACAGTCTTGTGGGAAAAGCTGAGCTTGTGTGGAGTATCGGGGTTTAGGGGGAGATCTCTGTGATTTGGGGAGAAATCTATGAAGTTGGTGATCAGTTGTCACTTAAGGTCGGCTACAAAACTGAACTTTCTTGTTGGAGAATTTGTGTCATTTGTTGAAAGAGTTTTGGGGGATATGATACAGCCTCACAAATGTTATGATAATCAAGCTAAGCTTCTAGTCATCACTCGGATTTTTCTTCAAAACTTGAATTGTGTCATCTCTGTAATAAATTATATTAAATGTGCCTACACATTGTGCTCTTAGTAAATACTTTGTCATGGTAGTGTTTTCATTATTTGTACTATCATTAAGCTTTGAGTGCAGAAACAGATCTCTTTTGCTAAAGTCTTTCCTCAACTCTGATTTGACCAATCCATGACAGGTCTCAAAGTCTGAGCTTAGCCATGCATCAGGTACCTTAAGTCTTTTCTCAGCAACCCTTGCTGGATCAAAAATGTTTCTCTCTATTATCAATGATGCCCCAACCTCCCCTGTCTTGGTCTCAAATTTGTTCCTTAGCAACCACACCCTCCATCACCTATGTCTGTGTTTGATATCTGGCCCTTTCTGCCCAACCTATATGCATTGTGGTCTCTAAATGTCTACTAACTCTTCCTTTTGAGAAAGAAAAGATCAATAGGTCATTTTGTTTGTCCCAGCTCAACAAAAATAGTGCCGAATGTAGGTGTTTTGACAAAATTCACAAGTGTCCAAAGAAAATGCCCATTGTAAATATTTGCCTTTGCCCCTTGTCTCCTATATTGTTGCATGATGATTCCTTGAGGTGTCCCCTTTCACATGCATATTTGGTGGCAAGCACTGAAGTGCTTCCCAATAATGTCTTCTTATTTACGGGAAATTCTTAAGCCTATGAAACTGTATCATGAAAAATAAAAATTAAAAGAAAAGAAACTAAAACAATAATGTCTCCTTATGGAAAATCCTAAGAAGGTTATGAAAATGTGCAGGCATTCCAAACCAATTAAATCAGAGTAGTTGACTGATAAGGACAAATCAAAGGTGGTCATGTAGGAGAGTGGGATGTCAGCCTAGTTTCTTTCTTCCTCCCTTCCTGAGCCAATAGGGTAAAATCCCGACAGTTTGAAATGTAATAAAAAGAAAAATAACAGCAATTATTCTGATTGCAAGTTGACAACTGCTGAATCCTATGATTGGGAGGCAAAAGGTATCTAAAAGTTTATTGGTTTATAATTCACTTCATGTCAGTCCAGAGAAATGACAGCATTTGCTTGAAATGATGGTCCCTTTTCTCTACTCACTCTTACCATAAATTTGACCCCACCTAACCCAGCTGCAAGTGGTGAGTAGCAAGACTCAGAAAGTTGATCCCATGATTCTAAGAGGCACATCGAGCTCAGGAATTATATATTGTAATAAACCAAACATATGATGAGATTGTTTGGAGGGCTGTTTCCAAATAATGTTATGTTAATTGTACAGGTTAGAGTTTCCCAGACAGTGTTCTGTGAATGGGCTTCTAGCATGTTGTAATACTGAACCTACATTCTTGGCTAGCCGGGAAGCCTACTATAACCAATGACTGAATCTTTAAAAATCCTAGACATGAGAAATCAGATATATGTAACCATTTGAAGAATCAAATGCTATCTTTTATATGTGCTATAGGGTACAAGAGTGGGAAAGTACTGAAGAGATACAGATGGTAGAAACTGGAGTGTCTAGAATGATAAACAACCAGAGTATCAAGTTTGTGCTCAATGTGGAAGAATTTGTGTAATGTATATAAATCCAGCCAACAGTTGCAATTATACATACAGGAGTAGAGCCAGAAGCAGCAGCACACCAGATTTGAAAAACTAAGCAATTAGTGCTGAAAGAAATTGTCCCCCTCATAGCAACTGCTTGTACAAAGACGATGATTTTCATTGTATTAAGTCATTCAAAGCCACAGTAATCCCCTACTGCAATAATCAATAAATACAATAGATTTACAACAGATACTCAACAAACACTGGGAACAAGCTCTGTCACTTATTAAACATGTCTGAAGTAATCATTTCAAAATATTTGGACTCATCTTTCACTTCCAGTTCTCCAATCTGAGCAGATTAAAATCATACAATTGAGTTTGGACATGAAGAGCAATGTCTGTGAGATCAGTTGTCCCAAAGATGGAAGTGATATTGTACAATTCCCAGAGAACAGAGTCAACTCTGGGCATTAATTTCAAAAGGTGGGATGTATGTGTTTCCAGCAAAATAAATTCTAAATGACTATAAAGTTCAATTAGGATGGAAAATTCTAAAAGACATTTTTGCAAGTTGTATCCATTCAGTTAATCCAGGCATTCTTTGCAGAATGTGTATTTGTGTGTTACGACCTTGTAAACTGGATGGACAATTTGTGTGAATCAGGAGGCCTAAATGCATTGTGCCATGATCCATTTTCTGTCTTCCGTATATAGTCAGGAGAAGGTTATGGTCACTTAGCGCCCTTTCCCAAATGTCCCTGGCCCCACAGGCCATTAGAAAGTGTCAGTTATTCCACTGGATGAGAAAATCACCTCTGTGGTCAGCAACAGGTGACCCCAGAGAAGGCAAAGTAACAGGCCTTGCTGACTGATGGCTGTGCCAGAGCTGGGATGGGAAAAATGAGACATGATCTGACTTATAGGAAAAGATGTGTTTCATTTAAGAATCTATGCCTTCTGAAAATGTCTCAGTAGTCTACTCAAGTATTGCAGCAGCCAGTGTGACCCTTTAAAAACATTAGTCAGATTGTGTCGTTCTCCAAATGCTGCTGTGTCTTCTATTCTTATCCAAGCCCCTAAATTGCCTGCCACTTCTGTCCTGTCTTAATGTATTCAAACTGGTATTACCTATGCCTTTAGCTGGCTAAAGAATAAGCTCATGGTTACTGCTCATGGTTCTGCAGGCAGGATAGTCTAAGGTCAAGGGTCAGTTATCTGCCTTTTAAGGTGGTGCCCATTGTGTCCTGACATGGTCCTACGGTCAAGCAGATCCCTTCCTTGTCTAAAAGTACTCACCTTACTCATGAGAGCACCACAGAACCCATTCTGCCTACCCACAATGGGGCTTCAGTTTCACTGTGAGTCATGGAAGAACACACGAGACCTCACCTATCTCTTCCCACCCTCCACCCTCCACACAGTCATTATGTCTCTGGTCTCACATCCTCCCATTCATCTCCTTTCCCCACTATCAAATCTCTTCTGCTCCAACATTGCTGCCCTCCTTGCTGTTTCTAGAACAGACCAGGAATGTTCCTTGTGGTCTTGTACTGGTTGCTCCCTAAGTCCAAAATACTGTTCTCCAGGGTGGAATATTCTCGTGACTTCTCCCACACTTGATTCAAGTCTTTGCCCTGAGTCTCTTCAGGGTGGTCTTCCCAGACCCTGTCCGGTTTGCACTACAACCTGAGGTCACCAGGCACAATGGAGTCCACACAACTCTCCCCCACCCCTTTATCACACCCACAGCACATAGATTACTTCGCAAGAGGAGGCAATTATTGATTTTATTGTCTGTTTTCCCCTCTAGCATTTCAGCTCCACCGGAGCAGGTGTCTTTTATCTGTTTTGTTCCCTGCTATATTCCAGGGGGCTGGCAAATACTAGGCACTCAAAAACATATTTGTGGAATAAGTGAACAAACATCCAGTTGGCCTGAGGCCCCAAAAAGCAATTAGAACCAGAGTGCATATTAAGTCATCCAGGACAAGGATATAACGCGTGATGGCACCAGAGACATGGGGACTGTTAAACTCCTTATAGGGGTGAGATTTTATTCTAACCACCCACCACATGCTCCATATGAAATAATATATACCAAATTACTTCCCCTAAACAAGCTATTTCAGATATTTGGAAAGGGTTATTTCAGATATTTGGAAAACATGCTTCATGGAAAAATGGGTTTGAGAAATGTTAAATAATCTTTACCTTCTTGATATTCACAGTGCACATTAACACACTGAAGAATCTGAAAAATCTAATATTTAAAAAGGATGAGCTTAGCCTCCATGTTTCACAAGCATATCTAATTATTTATATACATATGATTGTAATACCCTTTAATTCACATAGCATTTGTGTAGGAAAGAAAAATGTCCCTTTCTTTAAACACCCTTTTAACACTGACCCAGACTTTCATAACAATATTATTTATAAAATATATAAAACATAACAATGTGATATGGAATATAGAAAATAAGTTCTATAATGTTTGGGAAGACCAATGAGAATATTATTCTTAATAAAGCTTTATTATAAAGTGATTGGCAAAGTGCTTTTAGCCATGTACCTCCATTTGATTCCCCCTCCTGTAGGGTGCTTGGGGCAGGTACCAGGTACCACTATCCCTGCTTAACAAATGGAAGGTGGAATAGAGCCAGATGAACACACTTGGGGAATTTTAGTTTTTATCAGCTATATGATATTCACTCTCCCTAAACAGGAGATCATGGTTCTTGCTTTTGGCCAAGACATCTCTAAACAGAGATCATACCACATTTGCTAAGGAAACTCACTGCAGAGTCAATCCAGGCTTTACGCTCACGCCTTGTTATTTGGGTGAAGTAATTTAACCCCAGCAATTCACATTGATAACAGTGCTTCTCCGGGAGTTACTGGGAGGACTGAAGCATGAACACAGAAGACAGATATCAACACTCATAGCAGAAGCTCAATAAATATGATCTATTACTATTTAAACAGAGGTTACTATTTTTTAGAACCACATAACACTCTCTGACATGGATATAATATAATCAATTCAACCATTTCTCTACTGACTCCAGTTTTTGCCATCTGTTTCCTTTCTGAGAAACAAACAAACAAAAATGAGAACCCTTGGAGCATGAAAAAAAATCTCTGGTGCCCTGCTGGCACCAAGGCCTGGAATGACAACGCCGCGAGTACTTGCTGGTCCTGAGCAGGCTCCAGCCACAAGTGTGGCAGCCTCATGGTCAGCTCTGGTCAGCAGACTTGGTGTGGATGTCGCTCAACAACAGACTATCTCATGGGACTCTGAATATTTCCTATCAATGACCAGCAACATCTTTTCTGGCAGTATTTTGGCAAGTTCCTCCTTGTTCCCGGCCAGAATCAGGAAGTTCAGAAGCACAAGAAAACAAACAATACATAGAAACTCTTCTCTCTGCTTATAACAAGTTCAAAAAAATTTTTTTTTCAAATCCAAGAAATTTTTTGGCAATGTTGAAACTTGGTTGGTATCGTAAGCGTGCCTATATTTTCCTTGCTCCCTTCAATCCATTCTCCATGCTGCACTCCAGGTTGTACTTTTAAGAAGTGTGCAAATATGAACGCATCATCTCACTGCTGAGCTCATTCCATGGCTCCCTTATCTCCTTAGATTAAAGTTACCCTCCCCAGCCTATCCTACAAAGTCCTGACACCTCTGCAACTTCCTTTTGCACCTTTTTCCAGCTCACTCCATTCTCTTTGCTATCATACACTTAGCATTGTTACAGTCTCTTAGGTATGCCAGCCTCCTGCCATGGGAGCTTTCAGCATACACCCTGTCTGCCTGCATTGGCCCACTGAGTGCAATTGCATAATATATGACCCAAACTGCAATACTTGTGAGTGTGAAAGGGACACTAGTCTTAATGTAACACTCAGCAAGACAACAGGCATAAATCAGAACCTACCATGGCAAGCTGGCCCATAGAGCTTGTCCATTCATCAGATCCCACATCTTATGGGAGAATGACAACAACCTCTTTGGCAAGGAGAAGGAGAAGGGCATTACACCACACTAGGCCTCCTTTAGTTCCACCAGCCAAGGTTGCACCATTACTTTTATGCATCACAAGATTGTTGCATTGTGCCCTCCAAGAGATTGTAAACTCCTTCTAAACTTCCTCACCATTGTAATTTCTGACCGTGAAATATCATATGTCATAATTATTATTTACATCAAACACGATGTATCAAATAAATGCTATGAGATAACTCCTCTTTGAAAATTCCCTTTTACTGTAATTGGTACAACCAACCATTCAATTATGCAAGACAGAAATTTAGGAATTTTCCTTCTTCCTCTCCCTTTTTCCTGATTCATCTTTTCTCCTCATATCCATTTGTTTTATAGCCCCTCCTCTCTCCTCTTCCCCTTTTTTCTCTTATCTCTTCTTCTTTCTCTCTCTCTCCTTCTCTATGTTTCCTCTCATATAGTTTCCTTTCCAAAAAGGTAATGCAATCAAGAGATACAAGGGCTATAGCTTCTTAACAGTGATGGTTGCAGAACAAAGTTTCACTAATTCCATTCATTTGGTTGTCCTCACAGAAATGTGTTTATTGAAAATTTGGTTTAAGAACCCAAACCATACTTCTAACCATTTTTCCAAACCATAAAGACTTTTATTATATTTTTTCATGATACAGTTCTGTAGGCTCAGAAATTTCTCCTTCTACCCTCCCCATTTACATTCTCCTTATGAAGACTTTTTAAATATAAAACTATATTAATTGGAAAAAAATTATCAGTAAATGTTTCTCTTTCAAGTCTCCTCAAAACATTTTATAGAGTTACTAGGGAGCAGTAAACACCCAAATATTTCCAAGTTTTCTTTCCATATAAATTCATAAAGTTTCATAATCCTTCTGAGAGAGAGAGTCCATCCTAAATATCACAGTATTGTTAAACATAGACTCCCTTAGATGTACTGACTGATTTACATCACTCTTCTGGATTATTAATTATCTGAATGCCAAGATAACACCCTATGGACTTCTGTGTTACTATTTGCCACAGATACTCATCAACATTTTTGCATAAAGTTTTGCATGAGTGTCTGTGGAAATGCACTGAATTAGTCAGGGTTCCCTTCTGAGCATGCCCTAGAACTTCCCCCTTTGCTGACATACCTACAGAGCTGCAAGATGCCGGTATCTCCAGCAGAGCCCAGGTTTCCCTAACTTGCCCCATTGGAAGTACATGGTTCCCACCAGGATAAATGTTTTTAATTCCTCAGGACCTACTTTTGGTTCTCATTTTAACTAACCCTTGCAAACTCATCAGTGAGAGAAGAAACATGTTTGGGAAAAGTCAAAGGAAACTGTGAATAGCCTCATATAAAGCTACCTGGCTTTCAATCAGTTTGGTCACTGACAGGCTCTCTGTGCACAGAAGATACTGTGCACACTCAGCTAAAGGATCACGTGCATAGGAAGCCATTCGAAAAGTTCTTGATGCAGAAAACCTTTCTCAATGAAATCAACTGTCATGGAGGAAGGAACTCAGGAACAGCAAAAGAACCACCAAGAATCAGAAGAATAACCATTGCTTTTGAGTGCCTGGTGTGTAGTAGAAGTGTCTAAGCACAGTCTGTCTCTAAAATGCATTTGTAAAGCAACAAGAAGCTGGGCTTGTGTGACATTCTGGAAATAAACAGTTGAGTTGCTGCAGTAAGGTTACCGTGGTCACATGGTTCCGAAGTTGACGCTGGGCTATTTTCCCCCTTCTTGATCTTTGTAAGTAGACTTGTTCTTTGTGTTCTTTTAAGTTCTTTTACAGCTTCTTGGAATTCTCCATAGGCATTCCTGCTGCTTCTTGTTCAATATCTTTTATTAGACTCCTGTGTTCCTGGTGATTGAAACTTATTTTTTTTCTCTCATTTTTCCTCTGAAAACCTATCAGACTGAAAAATAAGGATAGCTCCTGCTGGGACTATTCGGAGTGAACACCTGTCTTACCTGCTTTAGAAAATAAATACGCTGCTGCTTACATACTTTCCTTTGCAGCACTTTGTCACAAAATATTTAATAATTCTAAACTAAGGCAGCAAAGGATTATTTGGTGCAATTTCTCTTGTCTCTGGGTTTTATATAAGGTTGAAGATTTTTTTTAAGATAAGAATGAAATAACTCATATTCACATGCAAAAAAAAAAAGCTCTTTTTCTCAACAGTATGGTTTAAGGGCAACTAAGTACTTGTGGATTATCTCTTTCCTACACACAAAGCTCCCTCAACAACAGTTAAGAAAGCAGTGAGTGAAACAAACCAATCAGTGGGTGGGAAGCCTTAATTTAGCCGGTTCAATCACAGCCCTCACTGACCAGACGGGCTATGCCCTCAAGAAAGTGGAGAGTGAACCTTGGATCTGATCAGCCAACTGGAGTCTCTTGCATAAGATCCCAGTATTCAGACAGATCACCTCTGCCTGTATATCTAAACTGGCTGCTTGTGTGCTCCCATAAATCTGTGGCATGATTAAATTGCACAGCTGGCCTCCCCTTTGCTAAGCAGGATACACATCCTGGGAGAAATCACTCACTTAGCTCTATCAAAACAAGCAAAGTATCCTGCTGAAACTGAGCAGTACGAGGAGAGCTCTGGAGAACTGGCACCATGAACTGTCTATGTCATCTCTTTGCCAGAGGTGGCAGTGGCATGTTCTCCAAAAGCTCAAAAAGAAAGCACTGGGCTTCTTTCCCTTCACCTAGGGCTGATCTGTGCTTTCATGTCCTACCATCATTATCTCCCTCTTCTTGTTCAGAAGCAGTGCCCCTCCTAAGTGTCTCTAGTACAGGCTCCCTCGAACCTGTCTACTGCAACAGCCTCATTTAGGATCTTTGTTCACCAAAGATGCAATAAGAGCACAGTAGCTACTGCCCTGCCCCTTTTTCATAACTTTCTCCCACCTTGGATTGACCTTGATACCCTAGGGTTGAGGCCAGAGTCTGTTTCTTGTCTTACAGACCTGTGTCATAGCCACTGTAAGTTGTCATACCTGTCAGAGTCTCTACCCTCTTTGCCAGTTACATAAGAAGCCACATAAATGTCTGCTCCCCAGCGCAAGCTCTTATTAAACAGGGGCCATGTGAGAGGCCAAATGGGCAAGAGGTCCATCTGAGAACCAATTCCCCAGGGAGGCTGAGGAGCTGCTCAGGGCCTTGGCTCCTAGAGCACATCAGCTCAGCTCTCTGCTGGGCTTGCGGCCTTCAGAGCCTATGCCAACGTGTTATGTTTCCAGCCCGAAGGGGGCAAAGGAGAAGCAGCCCTTTCAAAATAAGAATTCTCCTGCTGTTTGTTTCCTTTTGGAACACAATAAGAACAGACCAAGGACATGACTTCGAGCTGTCAACGCTTCCTACCCAGCTTTCACGGCACCTTTCCTTTGCCAGGAAGAAAAAAAAAAGCTGCTGAAGTTAAACAAGGCCTTACTGAATAGTCAAAATAATTGTTTAGCTTGGATATAAGGCCTTAGGTCAATAGATGATTGCAGCAGCCTAAAGGCCAGTAAAAGCAGCTCAGCAGGACATCGCTTGCTCTGTCTTCGGACAACAGCCCAGGAGCCTCTGTTCCTGCAAGGGCTGTTGTTATTATGCTATTTCTCTCTTGTCACCGGCATACTGAAACAATTTAATTTCAGACAGTGCCTGTTGAAGCAAGGAGAGCAAAACCTAAGTGTTGGGATAGAGACACATGCTTACAACGTTCAGTGGACTGCATTAAAGCATCACTACACAGAATGCTCAGATTTAAGATGTTGGATATCTTTGTATTTCAATCATATTGAAGACTTTGTAAAAGTGCTGTGACTATGCAATTTCAGTATTAGAAAAGTCAACTTCAAAGTGGTTATGGATGGCAAATCACAGTCTTCCCAGCACAGGGGTCCCCTGATTGCCTGTGCACTGCCCTCACTTTCATCTTTCTGCATGTGCTGCGGGTTCCTCAGCTTCCCTGCATCAACAGTTTTCCACGTTGCTTGGCCTCCTCTGCACTGGACTTTCAGGCAGACAACAGGGAGATTTCATGTCAGGAGAACAGAAATGAAAACACTAATGGAGAAGGGAATTCTGCACTGCAAGAAGCACAAGGGACTATAATAGCAGGTCAACAAATGTACAATCCAGCCAATTTCATATGCTTAATACAGACAGACTCATCAAGAGATAGTGTTTTAAGTACCTGTCTAGCTTACTGTCATTATAAAATATTAATTCATTTGAAGTCAATGCTGCACAACTATTGTGTCATTTTAATACTCTTCTTACTGGTACAGTTTCTACCATAGGAGAGTCTAAAGTTCTTTTGGTTTGGGTTTTTCTCTTCCTTTCTTTTATCTTCCTCTTTTGGATTCCTATTTATTTCATTTATTTAAAAGGAAGAGAAAGAAAGAGACAAAAAATGGACACAGAGATATTCTGTTACCAGTCCACTCCTCAAATGTGCATGACAGAAGAGATTGGACCAAGCCAAAGCCAGGAGCTGGAAATTCAATCCAACTATTGTAGCTATCGCGTGCTGCCTCCTCTGGAGGAAGCTGCACCAAAAGCAAAGTAAGAACTTCGACCTTCGGAGTCCAGTAAGCAATGTGAATGTTTCAAACAGCAACTTAACTGCTGCACCAAATACGCAGTTGTTTCTTTGTTTCAGATTTTAAAAAACCATATTTAGAGGCTGGTGGTGTAGCATAGTGGGCAAAGTGACTGCTTGTGATGCCAACGTGCTATATGAGTGCTAATTCATGTATCAGCACTCCACCTCTGATTCAGCTCCCTGTTAGTGGCCTTGAAAAATCAGAAGAACATGGCCCAAGTGTTTGGACCCCTTCCATCTGTGTAGGACACCTGAATGAAGCTCCTAGCTCCTGGCTTTAGCCTGGCCCAATTTTGGTCTTTGTGGGTGATTAACCAACAAAATGGAGATCTCTCTCCACTCCCTTCTGTAACTCTGAGTTTCAAATACATTTAAAAAAATTTAAAAACCAACAACAGATCTACATATTCTATAAAATTGGAAACCAATGACATTGAGAACTTTGCCCATGCAATCTAACCAGCCAGGTGTGACCACTCTTCCTGCTACTTGTAAACTTAAAGTGCTATAAATTCAGAAAACTCAAGTTAGCAGATACTTACCAAGTGCCCTGAAGTGGTCTGAGCCCATAGCAGGGATCACAGGGTGAGTGGCGATCCTTCCCAGCCATTCTTCCTTGAGCCAGTATTGTCTCACTTTTACAATAAAGAGAATAGTATTGGGTTCTCCTCACAAGGGTATTGTGAAGATCCAAGGAGAGAAACAAGAAGATAACTACACAGTGATGTTTCGGATAGTGCTTTATAAACTCCAGAATGTTGCAAACACAGAGAGTTCAAGCAAATCCTTCAACTATTCTCGGTCATTTTCCTGTAACTGTTTATCATCTACCCATGGAATAACCAAAGCAGCCTCTTTTGTGATATCAGATCATATTTGTATTTTAAAATGATTTTTATTTATTTATTTAAAGGCATGGGAGAGAGACAGGGAGAGATAGTCAAAGAGGAATCTTACATCCAGTGGTTCATTCTCCATGTGCCTACAACAACAGGGACTAGGCAAAGCCAGACCTAGCAGTGGTAGTTCCATCCAGGAATCCCAACTGGGTGACAAGGATCCAAATACTTGAGGCACAGCCTGAAGCTTTCCAGGATGTGCATTAGCAGAAAGCTGGAACTGCGTGTGGAGCCAGGACTTTAAGCCAGGCTCCCCAATACACAATGAGGGTGTGCCAAGCAGCATCTTAACCACTACTCCGAATGACCACCTTGTATTCATCTTTTTAAAAGAACATTTTCCACTCCTTCTTCCTCTTCCTACTTTGCTTTAAGTTTTTCATTTCATAAGTTGTAACTCTTTTAGTATCTCTATTGCAAGGCAAAAATAGATTACACAAAGCATTTTTAATAATGAAATTCAAAGCTGGGAATAACCCAAGAGTTCATATTTTGCATTTGTAACTCCATGTAAACTCAAGACTTATCCATGGGGGGACATTTTGAGCACTGTCTATTGCTTGGATTGTATTGGATGGAAAGTTTACTCAGGGTGGGTGAACACTAACGATGTGGAAGGGAATAGAGTAGACTATTCCTCCTAGCTGCTCCTACATAGGGGTCCCAGGGTTATCCTAGATCTAGAAAGATCTGGTTTGTGAGAGCTGACCCAATGATCCCAAAATCAATGTTCCTGGATCTGACCCTTCTCCAGGCTTGTGGCCTTCTATCGCTCCTCTCCTCCATGTTATCTGGACATGCACCTACCATCTGTACACATAACAAGCTGGAGAAAATGCAAATAACTCAATATGCATGGTCATTGCCTTGCATGAGTGTAGATAGACAGAAATTAGCAGGTATGGCCAAGTGGCAGGTCTCGTTTTAAGTTCTCTGACAATGCCCCTTTGCTGTGAGTCATATTTTCATTTTATGAGTGAGTTAACTAAGGATGAGATAAATAAATGTCCCAGAGTATCACAGATAGCAAGTATGAGAGCCAAGTTTCTCCAAAGTCTATCTTATTCTAAAATTGATAGTCTCCTGACATATTTGACAACCTGAGGAAAAGGAAGATGAACATAATCAGAAAACAACTGTGCTGGGACCAAGAGATGACACTTTGGGTATTACTAAATGTTCTTAGAACAGAAGCTACAATCCCAACATACCACTTGTATTTATTCTCCATATCCCTGGGAGGTATAATAAAAGACTGTGGAAACGTGGTAAATCACTGTAATTTTCACAGATCCATCCACCAGGCAAATACAAGACACATTGGTTCTAGCATTGCCAAGTTCATTACCTTCAGTTTCATTAAACACCCCCTTGGATATGGTATTCTCTGAGGAGAGCTAGAAGGGAAGCCTTATATTCTCCTGACATCTGGTGTTGATTCCGTTGGAATAACTGGTTAAGGGGATTTGCAGAGAAAAAGTGAGTATACTTGGCAATGTTTTCAAATGTTTGATTTTTCTGTTTTCTAGGAGATGTACGACTAAGGGGTCAGACGGGGGTTCCTGCCGAACGCCGCGGCTCCTACCCATTCATTGACTTCCGCCTACTTAACAGTGAGTAATCCAGCATACCTGGAAAGGAACAAATGTTTTCTTCAAAAAAAAAAAAATCATTTCCTTCTGAACTTCAAAACCTTCTGAGGTCGGCCTTCCTGCCTTCGTCTCTATCCTCCCAACTGGAACTTGAACCTTTGTCTTTCAATTTCCTCACTAGCGAAGTAAACTCTGGCCCTGCCCTACCTCTCAGAGCTTTAGTGAGAATCAATTGAGATCATGTCAACTATACAAATACAAATCTGAAAAAAATCTATGCTGTTGCTTCGTTTTTCGAAAAGTATTCTCTCCCTTTAGCCAGGGCTAGGCTAAATCAGATTTTATTTTAAAAGCCCATGGAGAAACTTACTCAACATTTGTCCTTATTCATTCATTCATTCTCACTTCTCCATCTACTCTCAATCCTTGAGGCCTGTTCTTTCACATCTGGCAAACCATTCCACATGGCCAAGTACTTGTGGTGCACCCTAGCCTTTTCCTCCCTTCTGACCATCTCAGAAATTCATTTACTTCAGCCTTTTCCCTCCTTGCCCTCTTCTTCTGGGAATTTTTTCTCAAACTTCATTACTTTCTTGATCTTAGATTCCTGTTGAAACCCAAATCAGTGACCAGTCATGTCTCCAGATTTTGGATTGTCGGAGTGTCGTGATCATCCTTCATCTGGATTTGTAGGAAGTAGAGGAGAAAGAAGGTCGATTTCTCAATGTGCTACAAGGCATTGATGTTTGGTTCTATCCGCTCTTAGCTGTGAATTTCAAAGCACTGTTACACCAGTAGAGCATTATGTTCCTTCCTCATACACAAGCTCAGTAATTGGGCCATCTGATTTATCTTGACCCCTGGAAATTACTAGGAAAAAATTAAAACTTTCTCTTTCTGATCCCTAAATCCTTGAAAGGCCAACAGGGTTGTTTTCCTACTGGTTTGTTAACTTTCCTTATTGATAGACAGGATCTATTTCATTAGCTCTTTCGGGAAAACAGAGACTTGAAGTAACTCTTTACATAATAAAGATGACCTTTCCCATCCAGACCCCAGAAACAGTTTTTTGAAGACCAAAAGTTGACCAGTGCAATACTGAATAAAGTCTAGAGGAGCTGCCATACGTTTTCTGTCCTTTCCTTATGATCTTGAATGGTCTGGTTCAGATGCCCACAGAAGTCACATCTTCAACAGTATCTAGATCCAATGTATTTCTAGGTGTCAGACAAGTGGTTCCATGAAGCAGGATAAGAATAAACAAAATATACTTTTTATTATTTCATCCTGGTCAGAACTCCCCAATGGCTTCCCATCCTGAAAGTTGGAGGAAGCAAAGAACCAGAAAGTCTCTTTTCAATGGTAGGTGTTATTTCAGGAAAAAAAAAAAAGATATTTCTCTTATGGTCACCATATTCCAAATGATTTTTTAAAATGAAGTCCAGTGCAAATTGGCAGCATTGCTGCAAATTGTGGCAATGCTTGTCAATGCAATAGTTAACTGTCTATCATGGTCTTTGGTAACACTTGGACTTCTTTTTCTTTTCTTTTCTTTTCTTTTTCTTTTTTTACAATTGACCTTTATTTTCATAATCTGGAAAAAATCAAAATATATAAAATTTTAAAAGGCATTCTGCTGATAATATTTGACAGTCCTATTAGAAACCTAAAACAAGTTATCCAAAGCAACTGCCATCTTTCCCTCTCTTCTGTAGATCCTGCAGGACATCTCCCGTGCCTAGACTCAGCCCCAGCTTTCCTCCTTGACCCTGGGTTCTCTGTCCTTTCACCCAGCCTCTCCCTACCTGTGGCTCTACCTCTCATTTGTTTAGTGACCCAGGCTTCTGAAATTCCCTTTTCCCTCTGCTGCATACTTCATTCTGAACAGCTCTTTCTCATGCCTCTCACCTCTCACATATGCCAAGGCAATACAAGAGTGCATTCATTGTATTTGATACATAAGTTGCCTCAGATTATTTTTCCTAGATTAATAAACCACAACTCTAAATAAAAAACAAAATTTTAAAAAACAGTATCTTCATAGTTATTGACCACTTTATAATCAGAGTTAACTTACCAAAAGATTTCCAAAAAAAAGATTATACTGAAAGACAATGCAAATCACTCCCCGTGTCTAACTGGACAGCAAAGATAGGACTTTAGATTCTTGGTGCTATCGTTTAAAATTTTGTTTTTTAAAAAATTTTTTTTATTTTATTTTAATAACAGAGGAGAGAGACAGAGAGAGAAAAATGTTCTATCTGCTATTTTACCTCCCCAAAAAACTAGAGTGGGGCCAAGATAAATCCAGCAGCCTGGAACTCAGTCTGGGGCTTCCAAATTGGTGGCAGGAACCCAAGCACCTAGGCCACCACTGCAGCCTACATAGCACATCAGCAAGAAAGCTGGAATTGAAAACAAAGCCGAGACTCAAACCCAGCCACCCCAGTATGGGATGCTGGCATCCCAGACACCTTAACCACCACACCAACTACCTGCCCTGTCCACTCCTTCGTTTAATGCCCCTCATCATTGAAAATAGTCTAGTCAGATTACTCTGATATTCTTCCAGTTTCCTACCTTAGCAATTAGAGCATCTCATCACCAAGTAGTAGCAGAAATGTGGACATTTGTGTTACATACAGTCACATAAGATAGATTGGATATGTCACATTTCTACTATCTTGCATACAATCTGTTCTTTTATTTCATTCAAGTCCTTGTTGTGGTTTGCTTGGTAATTAGAGTATATTTTCTGCCTAAAGAGGGACATTTGAAAATCAATCCCAATTCTATCTGATAAATGGCTTTCTCCCCCATCCTATATTCCTGCTGCTTTTTTAGATCTATTTTTAAATTGGAAAGGCAGATACACAGAGATAAAGATCTTCTACCTGCTGGTTCACCCCTCAAATGGCTACAACACCTGGATCTAAACTCACCTGAATCCAGGAGCCAGGAGCTTCTGGTTTCCCATGTGATGTAGAGTCCCAAGGCTTTTGGGCTATCCTCCCCTGCTTTCTCAGGCCACAAACAAGGATCTGGATGAGAAGTGGGGCCGTCAGAACACAAAATATTTCCCAGATGGGATGCAGGCACTTGCAGGCAGAGGATTAGCCAGTTTAGCCATCGCTCTGACACCATGCTGTTGACCATCAAATATGTCTAGTGAAAATGGTCAGGAGAGGCCATTTGGCTGAGAGGTTAAGTCACTTC
This sequence comes from Ochotona curzoniae, assembly GCF_017591425.1. Classification (NCBI taxonomy): domain Eukaryota; kingdom Metazoa; phylum Chordata; class Mammalia; order Lagomorpha; family Ochotonidae; genus Ochotona; species Ochotona curzoniae. Next base: position 17,148,081 of record NW_024467115.1, read on the forward strand.
TTGGGTCACGTGCAGCCAATATCAAAGTGTCTGGCTCAAGTCCCAGTTACTCAGCTTCCAATCCGGCTTCCTGTAAATGGACACCCTGGGAGTCAGCTATGTATTTGGGTGCTTGTCTCTCTCAAGAGAGATCCAGATTGAATTTCAGGTTCTTGGTTTTGGTCTGACCTCACTACAGCTATTGGGGTCATTTGGGGTGTAAAGGAATAGATGGAAGATCTCTTTCTGTCTCCTTGCGTTAAAAATAAACGAAAAAGAATAATAAAAAATCTAAACATAAACAAAATATATAATAAAACCCAGGCAACTGCCATTTCATATCCAGAGTGCTTTTGGAAGTTCACCTTCTACATCCCCAGTGTCTGCCCAATCACTGCAGCATGCACAAGAGTAAATGAGTATCAAATAGGAAGGCCCATCACATCGCTACAAGTCCCATTAACCATGGCTCCAGCTTGTCTCTGTGGGACCAAGGATAAAGAAGTAACTTGTCTTCCATCAAAACCAAGTTCTAGGTATGGAAACAGATAACCAAAATGGAAATGGACAAAAGACAGCCCCTACACCAAATCTGTCCTGTCCTCTCCTTGCTGGTATTGATAAATGACATATTATTGGAAATATAATCTGCCCACTTGTTTGAGTCACCTTTGGTGGCTTTCATTTGACAGTGGCAAGAGAAGTTGCAACAAAACCCATATAGTTCACAGATTCAAAACTGCTTATTATATGACCCTTTTACAAATAAAAAAGTGTGCTAACCCCTCAGTTAGATTATTTTCCATAGGTTTAGGAGGATTTTATGCTATTGGCTCTTAAGTCCAGTTATTTTCTGTCATTAATTTTTTTCTTTGCAATGTCTTTACTTTTAACAGTTGACTTATTTGACCACAGTGACATTATGCAGAAATAGAAACAGTAAGGAAAGTCCTCTTATTGATCCAAATTTTAAAATCCCACTTACAACCATAATTTCTAATAGCATAAACATTTTTCTAGAAAAGAGATCCCTTCCACAATTTTGTTCTGCACATGTACTACCTGTTGTCCACATAGAAACTGAGTGTGTTCACCTGGTCTGCCTTGCATGGCCCTCATTTGCACCTCTTCTCCGTGCATTCTTATTGGTAGCTCCATCTTCCATTCTTTAAGTGTCTTGTTTTGGAGAATATAGAAGAAGACTGGTAGGTTTTCCCACAAAAGAGAACCTCTCGTAGAACGCACATAGAAGCGAGTTCAAGAACTCTATCATAGAAATAGTAATAATGGCACATACTCTTCATTACAGAAATAGAGATCATAAAATCCTCCTAAGAGAGCCATTCTGATCAATAAAAAGACACAAGACGAAACTACTGTTAAAAGTTAGTGTCATTCGTTATGTCTATTTTACACAATTTTAAAATGTGTCACAGCTACATGAATTCCTACAAGTTTCTCCAGATAAGCCACAGGAAATTGCCGCTTTAGCACCATTGTGTGGCACATGGGAAACATGGATCCTTCCAGAAGCAAATTCTCCTTACGCTTGAGCCTGGAGGGGCAGAACAGAGCAAGAAAAAAAGGTGACAATTATTTTTATTCCAGATAAGGTGTTCAAACAGATTTCTGGAGGCGGCAGGAGTGGTGCAAATGCAACAGTTCTGTTATCCCAATGCCACTTTCTGGAGATGTATTTCATTTATTAAGTGTTTGGAGGGAAACAAGAGAGGAGAGAAAGACGTTCAGAGGCGGGTGCACAGTCAAAGGGAGAGTCGCAGACGCAATTACCATCGTCTGCAGGGCACGCAGCTCTGTCTCCGGCTTTCACAGAATCAGTAGCCTGAGTAGCTAATGACTAGGTTGAGATGTTCCCGTGGCAACCATCTCAGAGCCACACAATGTGATTTCCACAGCCGTATAGCAGAGGAAGTGACATAGGAGGAAAACATTCCCAGGGAATTGCGGCAGACCTTGGAGAGAGAAGAAGGTGACAGGTGCAGGGGTGAAAGAAGTCCTTCCAAGCAGCAGGTTTCAGGGCACACATCTCAGTGGCCATGGAGAACCAGGAGCTCCATGCCAGCCCCTTGGGTTCTGCAGTAGTAGGTTAATTGGCTACTTGGCTTTTCCTGCTTGTTAACTTGCTAATCTTGACTTTTAAAGGTCTGTTCCTCTTGACTTGCATCTCCTGGTGGGACCATTTTAGCTGCACAAGCATGAGGTCATTTTAGTAGAGCTACAAAATATTTTTAAAGATTTTTTTTATTGGAAAGGCAGTTTTACAGAGAGAAAAGGATACAGAGGGAAAAATCTTCCAACTGCTGGTTCACTCACGAAGTGACCAAGTTGTCCAGAACTGAGCAGATCCTGTCCAAAGCCAGGAGCTTCTTCCCATGCAGATAAGGGATCCCAAAATTTTGAGCCATCCTCCACTGCATTCCCAGGCTACAAACAAAGAGATAGATGGGAAGTAGAACAGTCTGGACATGAACCAGTGCCCATATGGGATCCTGGGACACTCAAGGGAGGATTTAGCCACTGAGCCATCGTATCAAGCCCAAGCTACAAAATATTTGCCTTTACTTATTATTTACCAAATATAATACATGCACACACACACACAATGCACATACATTAAGTCTTGTCTTAAGTGACCCACACTCAGATGCCTTTGTAAAACTTTTATTCAGAACATGTTACCATCTACTGCCATTCTTTCTCTAACAAATGAAATCCATTTACAGAAGGTCTGGTAACCAAAACCCCAGCATGTAAAAAACCCTCTGGGGCTAAAGGATATCCCTGCCTAACAACAGAGAGGCAGTTTGTTGCCAAACTCCACCTTCAAAGACAAAGCTACAATGTTCCACTGGTCTCCTCGCAGACATCCTTGAATGTCACCTGGAAGAACCATGCACTGTGTGAAGAACCTGCACAAAAACGGTACCACATGGTGTGAGCGGATGCTAGCCTTCCACCCTCTCGCCAACCCTGTGCTGCCCATGCTGGGAAGGGGGTGGGGCATCCTGTGGTCCTAGTTTCAGCCTCTCACACTTGCAAGTGCTAGTGTCACACCCCACCATTTCGAAGTTCAATATTTACCTTCCTCTAGAAGAAAGACGGAACATTGGTTGTGGTTGTGGTGCTTGCTGGCTCTGCTGGGAGAAGCTTCATGATGTGTGTTCAGGCTTCTAAAGGCTACCAGCTCCCAAGTACTTTGGCTACAGAAGTGAGAGACTTGTAGGATGGTTAGCCACTAAAATGCCACCCCATTGCACAAGATACTTAACAGCATCCTGACTGTGTCCCTCATTGCCAATGGATGTTCTGTTTGTGGACAGTAATGAAGCATCTCCTATGGTAGGCAGTAAGCCAGCAGCTAAAGAGAAAGTGATGAATGAGACACAGCCACTGCCCTTGAGGAATTTAGAGAGAGAAGCAAGTACATTTAGGTGTGATGTGATTAATAACAAGTGCATGTATAATAAAAGTATACAGCTGACTCAATATAATTGGGTGTCCGGGATTAAGTTCCTGGCTCCCAACCCTGGCCATTGTGGGCATTTAGGAAATGATTCAGTAGGTAGAAGTGGTGTGTGTGTGTGTGTGTGTGTGTGTGTGTGTGCCTGCCTGTGTATGCTGTAAAAATAATTTTTAAAAATTTAAATTCGCATTGTATGAAAGATAAAAGCAATTCAAAAAGTAAGAAATTAAATGATTAGGTTGTTTTGGTGCAAAAAGTCTGCACATATAGGACCAATATTGTGACACAGCAGATAAAATCACCAACTGTGGCACCAACACCCCCTATGAGCACTGTGCAAGTCACTCCACTTCAAGTCCAAGCTGCTCCACTTCGACCCAACTCCTTGCTAATGTACCTAGAAAAAGCAGCAGAAAATGCCCCAGGTGTTTGCACCACTGTACCAATGCAGGAGACCCAAAAGGAAGCTCCTAGTTCCTGGCTTCTATTTGGTTTGCCCTGGCCATTACAGCCATTTAGGGATCAGAGAGATGGCTCTCTCTCTTTCTATTTCTATTTCTGCATCTTTTTCTCCCTCTCTATCTGCCTCTCTCTCTCTCTGTGTAACTGTGAAATATTTAAGAAAAAGAAACTAGACATAGATTACACCAAAATAAATCTTTTAAATTACATTTTCCATGAGTATTTTTAAGTACTTTCATATACAAGTTTACTGAATTCAAAGAAGTTAGAGAAGTCAACAACTAATATTCAAAGATTTGCTCATTTGAAAGTCAGTTACAGAAAGACAGAAATATCTTCCATCTGCTGGTTCACTCCCCAAATGGTGATAAGAACCAAGGCTGGACCAGGCTGATGCGAGGGACCAGAAGCTTCTTCTGGGTCTTCCACATGGATGGAAGGACCCAAGTACTTGGGTCATCTTATTCTGCTTTCCCAAGTGCCTTAGCAGAGAGCTGGATTGGAAGTGTTCCAGGCAGAACACTAACCCATGTCCATGTAGGATCCAGTATTTCAGGCAGTATTTTATCTGCTACATCACAGTGCCAAACCCAAATCATTAATTCTATCTTGAGGCTTCCTGGAGTTAAAATGCAAGAATTTTCTAGAACAATAATGCAGTGAAGGAGTGTTGTATATTAAATCACTGCTTAGGGTCAATCTAAAATATGCTTAAAGACTAATGAAAATCAGGAAAGACATGTCAATAATTCTAAACTCAACTGGCTAAAAATGTTACTGAAAGACAAGATATTCAATATGATCCAGGCACAGAAGATCATTTTAAGTACTTAACAGACATAAAATTATGCTCAAAAAGAAACATTTCCTTCTTAACTGGAACTGAAAACAACCATTACCTTCTAGTTGATATCATTTAATTGACTCAAAAAGCCCAAATGTCTTCTGTATTATCATGTATTCATTCAGCAAGAATGAACAAGAGAGGAACCTACCATGTCATCCCTGAATTGAGATTTCTGAGGACAAGAGAGGAAACTTGGAGATATTTCTCAATCTCTATAAGTTAACAATATAATTACTTGTTCAGGACAACTACACATTGCATCAAAGATAATAATCTCATCCTAAAATAATGCTTCCAGACGGTAACTCATTGCCATGGTTTGCATACAGTGTGAGTGTGTCCTCAGGGATTCATGCAGTGCAGTGGAAGTGTGGTCCTCACTGCACCAATGTTAAGAGGTGGTGAGACCTACTGGGAGGTCATTGAATCACTGAAGTTTTCATGGGACCTTTGACTACATTTTACAACAGAGTTGCTGCAAAATGAGACTGGCTCACTCCCCACTTTGGCTTCCTATCTTGCCATGTAATCTCTCCTTCTTATATGTGCTCTTACTGTGATTCCATTTGCCATGATGGGAAGCAACCAGGGGACCCTTGCAAGAGTTGGTGGCATGCTGTTTGGACTCTCAGCCTCCAAAACTGTACATGCAATAAGATAGTCAGCCTCACGTTTTTTTGTTATAATAGTAGCAAATGTAGAACTACAGAAGGCAGAAATTTCTGAAGTATGCTAAGCAGAGGAAGGGGGGGGTTTGTGTTCTCATGTTAACTCCTGAAGGATTAGGTAATATATTAGTCAGTTGTTTTATTTTTGTGTTTATAAAAAGATAGCATACTTGATGTACTTAACTTATACAGTTTTAAGAGCATAATGATACTTCTGATGCTATTCTCCCTTCCTCATTCTCACTCTCCTCCCTTCTTTTTTTTTATTCTTTTATTTTTAAAAGGACATACTTTCAGTTTGTCTTGTAATTACAAGCCTAAAACTCCACTAAATAAAAAATTAACTAGTGGTAAATAGAAAACCCACAGTTACTCAGGAGTATAGATAGGGGCTATTAACAATGATCACATGTCAGGTTTGTTCATATGTATTACATTTTTTATATTCTGTTTATTAGTTATCACAAATCAAGGTAAACATGATATTTGTCTTTTGGCAACTGGCTTATTTAATTAAGCATAATGATCTCCAGTAGCATTCATTTTGTTGCAAAAGACAAAATTTCATTCTTTGTGTGGCTGAGGAGTATTCCATTGAGTATTGCATACATATATATATATATAATATACATATATATAACTTCTCTTATCAGTTGATGGACATCTGGGTTGTGTCTGGTGCTCCAACAATGAAATACCTGAGGTGAATCAGCTAACAAAGAAAAGAGATTTATTTAGCTCAGGTTTTAGAAGTTCGTGACCACGTTCTGGCCTTGGTTCCACTTCACTACATCACATCAGAAGTTAGAGACGTTATAGCTCACACACCAGTTCACTTCTCACCATGGATTCTGCTATTTGCAGAAGTGGCTACTTCTGTCAGAGCCCATCTGAATACAGCACAGGGCAAGGGGGGATTTTCCACCACAGCATTTCCTAGAGCAAAACTCCAACCCACTCATAGTGTTTCACAGAGCCTTGCTTGGGTCTCTGGAGCCAGCAAAACACAGAGGGAAGTAGGGGTCAATTAAATGTCTTCTGAGAGAAGCTACCCTATGAGTCACTAGGCTGGAATGGCTTGTTTGTTCAGTAAAATTAAACTCAGCCTCTTACCCAGAGTTGGGTGGAGCTTATCTCTTGTGATTTCGTTTAATAAACAAAATGGACTTCTCCTCATTGTCACCCACTCTCAAAGTTTCATATGAGCAGAGACTCACCTGTCCCCATTCTGCAAACACAAAGTGTGTGCCCCCATCATAGTACCTTCTGTGTATTTCCAGAAAGGGTTAACCTAATCAACAAGATTTTGTTTTCTTTCTACTCAGCTAGTCAAATTGCCTTGGGTACCTGGGTGGTTTATGACTTTTTAGTACCCTTAGGAGGGAAGGCAGCAATTAGCAAAGCAAGTCCCAAGGGGAAAGTGGCCTGATGCCACCACAGCTAACAACAACCACCAACATTAAGACAGGAAGTGTTTAATCCCACGCACAGGATGCTGCTCTCTTTGGGCAATGCCTACCCTGGCTGCAGGTCTCTTGAAGACCCAGCAGCACCAATGGGTAGCTATGAACCCTAAAAATAACCAAGAAGCCCTTCACAACCTGATGGTAGACTGCCTCTCTGTCTCTTCCCAGACTGCCCTCCTGCCAGGCTGAGCACACTAAACTGCCGCCTCCTGCACTCACTAAGCCGTCGTCACTCACTGGCACTGATACAAGATCATGACCTGTGTAGTCACACCTGGGTTCCAGCCCTGCTTATTCTGTGACCTTAGAAAAGATGCACAGCTACTTAAGTGGTATTTCACAATGGTGAAATGCAAGGGTACTTCAAAATCTTCATGGAAAATTAAATTAAAAGACATTCAGGTTTGTGGGAGACCTGGATTGAGTTCCAGGCTGCCAACTTTAGCCTTGACCCAATCCCAGTCCTTGTGAGCATGTGGGCAATTAGGGCACACAGATGGGATACCTCTCTCTCTAACTCTGTCTCTCTCTGCCCACCCTCCCCCACCTGAGTTGTCCTTTCTTATATAATTTTAACAGATGCTTATGTTAATGCAAATTAATTTGAAATCTTTGTGTAGCTTCTTCTTATTACACATTTTCCTTGAACTTTTTTGGGCACTCCTTGTCTATAGAAAGAGATATCACACCACCTGACCAAGTTGTGGTGAGATGTAAATGAGACAAATGCATCCTCCAGCCTGTGTGGCTTGTAAGAGTCACACAGAAAATATGTTTGAACTTTACTTGTGCCTTCTCTCCCTGCTAAGCACTCCTCTTCTCAGCCACTTCTTCTTGCAGGGAGCATCCAGTCATGCTCAAACCCTGACCCTAGTGCCATGACCTTCATCCCACTCAAGCGCCTACCTGACCATTCTTTCCATGTTTCCACCACACCTCCTAGAAACTCTTGTCACAATGGAATTGCAAGCTCAACTGAACCTGTTTCTCTGATAGAGCCCAACGTATTTTCAAAATGTCCTGAGGTGCTCTGATGCAGCAAGCCTTTGTAGTGTTGATATACATCAGTGATGACACACACTTATTACAGCACTTACATGTTGGGAGCCCTCAGGTGCTACATATTCCTTAATGTGCTGTGCGAAGATTGGCGTATTTAATCTGCAATATCCTTATGAAGTAGTTGTTATTATTTAATATGAGATAACTGAGACCCACAAAGAGTGGGCCTCACCCAAGTTCATCCAGCTTGTAAATCACACCTCAAACTCCCAAAAATAGAATTCCAGAACATAGCTTTTAAGCATCTCAGAATACAGCTCTTTTCTATACGTGAATACTACTACTCAAAAGCAGTATGTGTGGGCAGTACATCTCTTTACATGGAATATACATGACAATTGCTCCTTTTAAATATTTTATACATTTTTCATTTTTATTTTATTCAGTGCATTATTTCCCTTTTAGCATTGCACTGTTTTAATATCTTGAGAAAATATTTCTATAACCTCATGAGAAAATATGTGATTAATTAAGCATCTAAAATATTAAGCATGCAACATTTCAAATGTCTTTTCCAATAGGCAGAAGGCGACAAATGACAAATAGCTCATTTCATCGCCTGGCTTTGTATTCTTTGATAAGAAAGAGAAGGGTGTGGTAGAGACAAATGAGGAGACTTGTTGCCAAAAGAGAAGGAAATGAAATCGCTGTGGTGACAAATTAAACTCAGATTTGCAGCAGCCACCAGTGGCTTTAATTTTTCTCAAGGGGGAGTTGGTTATTTCCTGTCGTGTAAACTGTCCATCGCTGAACGAAATAGTTTCTCAAAGTATTTATAGTGTAGTCAGTGAGAAGCAGAAGAAAAGTGTAACAGTAGTTATACTTTTTTTAAAAAATGCCAAAATTTAACAGGAATTATCTTTGTGTAGTTATTATTTCTTCCTTCCATTCCTCCACTTTTTATCATGAATATGTATTCTTCTTAGAATCAGAAAAAAATGAATTTTTTTTTTAGAAAAAGCCCAAAGCCCACCAGTAATCAAATATTTCCTGCTAAATAAAGTAACATAAGGATGTAGTCAATGAAGTTGCAGCCAGGAGCCAACAAAGGGTAGTAATAGACCACCTTGGGAAAGTGGCTGAAAGATGAAGTTGAATGCTTATCGAAAACTGCATGCTACTTTATAATGATGGCCTGATATTTTAAAGGTTAAACGTAGTGCAAACAGCATGAAATCAAAGTTCTTTCTCTCTTTTAAACAACATTTTATACCTGACAAAACTTTTAAATGAAGGTACTTAATAGAGCGTTCAGCCCAATTTCTCCTTGTAAGCAAAAATAAAATAAATGAAAACAAACATGCCAAATGACTCACTGCAGGGCAATGACAGAGTTCAGATCCAGGGTTCGGCTATTGACATCTGTCTTTTCTTTGAGTCACTTCACTTCCCTCATTTCAGCCTCACCTTGCAATGAAACAGCAAATTTTACCACTCGCAACACAAGCATTTCCTTTGAGGGTGGTTGGAGCTGGTTCCTGAGCTGGCTGCCAGGGTTAGATTCCCACAGCGGTGGCTGTGGGACCTAGACACTCCAAAGAGAGGAAAGGGATCCACGAGTGCCCACCTCAAGAGGTTACTGTGACAAGCAGGGAAGCACGTGTGGGCATCTCAAATAGCACCTGTGATGGTATAAGAACTTATGGCGCATGAGCTATTCTCACGAGTAGAATTCCCCTTTATGCCCATTAGACAGGTTTATGAAATAGAATGGTGCAAAGCCTTGACTCTGGTTGAAGAAGCAGCAGTTGATTAACCCTTTCAAATTTCCCTTTCTTTTTCTTATCCATTCATCCTGTTCTTTGGACAAATATTTATTGAGTTACCCCTGCAATGCCAGATACACAGCTTTCCAGTGTGTGCTTATAAATAAGGCAGTAGAGAGACAGAACCCTAGCAGGAAGTGTTGTGTTTTAGGTTTGGGGGGGCTCTCTGTTTTTTGAGGTTTTTGGCTTTTTCTTTTTTTGATGGTGGTTTTGTTGTTTTTGGTTTGGAATATGATTTTTTTGAAAGACATTTTGAGTGCTAAAACTCTGTTGAAAAGGATCCAGTTGAGAAAGAGAGAAGCTGGTAGTTGAATCTGAAGGTTCTGCATCCACACATCCAACCAATTAGATCGAAACTATTTTTTTAAGATTTATTTTATTTTTATTGGAAAGGCAGATATACAGGAAGGAGAAACAGAGAAGAAGATCTTCCCTCCGATGATTCACTCCCCAAGTGAGCGCAATGGCCGATGCTATGCCCATCCACAGCTAGGAGCCTCTTCTGGGTCTCTCGCGTGCATGCAGGGTCCCAAAGCTTTGGGCCGTCCTTGACTGCTTTCCCAGGCCACAAGCGGGGAGCTGGAAGGGAAGCGGGGTTGCCAGGATTAAAACCAGCACCCATATGGGATCCCGGGCATGCAAGGCGAGGACCTTAACCACTGCACCACCACGCCGGGCCTGAAACTATTTTTTAAAATAGTATCTGTATTAAATACAGACTTTTTCCAACATTAATTCCTAAACAGTATAATATCAAACTATTTGCATAATATTTGCATTGTGTTAGGTTTTGTAAGTAATCTAGAGATGATTTAAAATATGTTACTTTACAAGCAAATACTTTTTTGCTTGTTTTTACCACTGTTTGTTTTTTGTTTGTTTTTATTGCTGTAGATCATTTCTTTATTTCCTTTTATTTTTAATATTGTTTACACAGTTGAGAGGAACGCATGCCCATGATTAGGGTGAGGAGGGTCAGGTATGGGGAAAGATGGGTGAAACAAATGTTTCAGGTTTTTTTCTTTCTTTTTTTTTCTTTCTCCTGTGTTCTCAGGAGAGAAGGGGGACGGGAACCACTCCTTGCTGTCAAACTATTTAAGCATCTGAGGATGGCGGATGGTCATTTGAGGGCCTGATATGGAGAAGAGTTTTCTGAGGGTGTTACTTGAGTGGTTTTATAGTTCAAAGACATTGTGGCTTCATTGCTCCAGGGTTGAGAAAATCTTTCCAAGGTCTTTTGGTTGACAACATGCACCTTGGTTCATTCACAGGCCCAGGAATATGCTGCAAAGTTTGGTCAGTAGAGTTGTCCAACCTGTTATGCTTTCTATCCTCTATGAGGCAATGTCCCATGTTGGCCTAGATGAGCTTGCTGTAATGTCCCCACATGCAGCTAGGCAAGTTGCCCACTGCACAGGAATTAACAACTAAGAAGACCCAATCATGATACATGCACTCCAAGGACAGACAACACATCTTGTGATTTCTCCCTATGACTGTGGTCTGACTCTAGCAATCTAGTTGGGGACTCCTCCAAGAAACCTCATCTGGGGTTGTCTCTTGTATACATCAGCCAGTGCAGGATCAAATTTGGTCTGTAACCTGCACCAACCAACCAACGCACATATCAGTGGATACAGCTACCTGATCAGTTCTGCCTCAGCCCCATATCTCATGTGAACTGACAGGTGCCGCAGCTCAGCCCAGGCAGCTTGCCACAGGCCCAGTACTCGCGCATACCAGCAGGTGCCGCAACCTAGTCAGGGTGACTCCCAATAACACCTACGAGGCTCATCCCAGCCCCCGTTGTTGCGTGTACCATCCTCTTCTGTGGCCAATCCCAGACTACTCCACATTCCATCTGGATCTCATGCACACCCCTGGGTACTGTGGCTTAGCTCAGCCTGACCTGGACCCAAACCTGACCTTTAATATGCCAACAAGTGCCATCTCCTTGTCTAGCCTGATCTATCCCCAGTCCCAGTTTTCATGCTCACCAGCGATAGGTCCAGCCTAGCAAGGGAATGGTCATAGTTCCCCTGCTTGGCATGCTCCCAGCTCTGATCTTGTGCCTTCCAGGGTACTGTAGTCCAGCCTGATGTGACTGGCACCCAGTCCTGAAACTCGCCAGTTGATGTTACCAGTTAGCCTAGGTAGGTACAGTGGCTTATCCTAACAAGACATGACCCCAAGTCCCAGCTTTTGCATGCACCAGTGGACAAGACAGTTAATGCTATCTATCTCAGTCTGGGTTTCTCACATGGGTGGGTGTCTTGGCCTGATCCAGATATGCCTGTTGGCTTCCCCTCACCCCAAACTACTCCACCTCAGCTCTCTTGCCTTCCTGCAGCTGCAATGGCCCAGTCTGTGGAAGGTCCTAGAAGTTGTTTCTCACCTGTCAAAAATGCCTTCAGCCACTCTGACTTCATTAAGTCCCCAGACCCCCTTCCCCAGGCAGTTTGCAGCCCCAGTGGCATGTATGGGACCAAAGTTCCCTGCCTCCTCTACATATATTTAAATTTTTTAATTAAAAAAATAATAAGCAACTTTGTTGGCTTACTGGTATAGTTTACACAAATTTGGTATTAATCCATTTCAGAATGCCTATCAGCTACTGGCTGCTTTTCTCCCAAAAGTGTCAACGCTTAGCCAGGTACAAGGCAACCTAGACAGTTGCCTACAGCTGGGGAATACTATGTATTTTATGCAGTGAATTTGGGCATCTTTTTTGTTGTTATCCTCAGGAGGCCTAGATCCAATTTATGTCCCCTGTGAATACCAAGAGACAAAAACAGTGCAAAACATTTGTGGAAATCTTGAATTTAAAAGATACATTTACCTTGGCACAAGACAGTTTCGAACTTAATGCATAGCTTTTTCATAGTAAAAAATTTTGAGACAACTCCTGCACGTGAGAGAAATGACATGAATAGGAGTGGAATGCCTTAACAATGAGTGGCTGTAGAAAAAGAACCTGCTCTGACAAGAATGCAACACAGGCTAGGCTGTAATAAGGAATTTCCCATCAAATGACTTCTAGTTTCACTCTGAAACGAAGTGGGTAGACATAGGGCAGCCTGACGGGCACTGAAGTGAGCCTGTAGTCATGCATTTATGACACTTTTTCTCTTCATGGCCCAGAGAGTGAATTCTGTGTGCTATCTGGTCACCATGCACTCACAGTGTCATAAAAAGTGGCACATCTGTGGCACCACAGAAAGAGAAATTTCACCAACAATATAGTGGCCTTTCTCCACCTTTGTCAGCCATGTCCCTCCTATTATTTTCAGTCTTTTCCTCTCTGTGTGAGCTGGGAGATAGAAGCTCAGGGTCTTCCTGCCTCCCTACACTCCACACGACCACCAGCAACGCACATCGGGAGAACAAGAGAAGTGATCAGCTCATTGCTGGCCCCTCTCCTTCCCGGTGTTCTGTGAGTAACTCATACTATCTACCAGCAACACTCTGCAATGAAAATCAAAGTCACCCGTCTCCTGGCAGCATTTGTGCCCTGGCTCACTCACCCTACTGCCATACATAGCCACGACTTCTTCTAGTAAGGACCACTGTGGTTATAGATAGGCCATTTCTAAACAAGAATCTGAGAGATGTTCCTTCTTTGCTCTCCTGCCCCAGTGGCTCTGGACCCAACGATTTAGGAATCTGTTCTCCCAAGAGGATTCAAGAAAATAGGCAATGGAGCATACCACTTGTGGAGAGAGGAGCCATCCACTATCCCCCTTTCTCTCTATTATCTACATTTTCCAGCAACCTTTGGTGTCTAAAGGAGAACCTACTATCCACTTTTCGTTTCTCATTCTTTCATTGTGTACCACACCATGCCAGCTTTAATTTTCCATTTTGGCAACAATCTTTGGTAAAGACTAAAAACTTATGTGAAATACTTCTCCTTAAAAGGCCTACTGTAAATCTCCCTTTCTTAAAGAAGAAAAGGCAAGCTAGATTAAAGAAGTTAGATTTATGGAGTAACTACTACATTTCAGGAAATGAACTATATAGAGATCAAGGATGGACAGAATATTTGGGGAAGGAACTGCTAACTCAGTAGGATACCAGACAAATTGACAGATGCCCGGGAAGACTCCAATGGAGGCACTGCTGATGTTCTAGATGGGGGCTCCATGGAGAGGTGGGCAGTGGTTCTTGGGCAATGATTAGATTTTTAGCTGGAGGTTTTCTAAAGTACCTTCAGAATAAGGACCAGGGATGAGAACGTGCTCCACTGATTCAAAGGCAAGCACTCTTGGATGCTGGAGTGAATGTGTTGTGTTGAGAAACTGGAGTTACAGGTTGGAGAGAGGGAAATCTGAATCCACACCAGTTAGACTAGAACCTGTATTAAACAGTATAGAACCACACCAGGACTAAGTACATGACAGTTTGTCCTTTGTTCCTTGAAAGAAACATGAGAAATCACTGAAGGTTGTGAGAAAGGAAGATGTCTTCTTCACCTCAGTCCTTGTGTTCTAAGTGGTTACTTCTGCTTAGTAACAATGAGATTACAAAGAAACTAGTTACTCCTAGGAATGCAATGAAATGACTGCCTACAAGACCTCAAATCAAGCCCACATTAACAATATGCTTTTCTAAAAACTGGATGTTATTTTGGGTACTCCATTTCTTCTCGAATGCTGTAAATAAAATTTTCAATCCGGTATTGTTACACGATTCTGAGTTGCAGGACTCTAACTTTCAATGGCATTTATTGAAAATGTCCTGCATGCACTCACAGGTATAACCATAGTCATTCTTCATGACTAGGTGGTAGATTCTGTTCATCTGGATGTTCCTCGATTAATACTGAGACAATACAGGCCCTGGGAGGATGCACAAGTGTGTTGAACTATGTGGGGCTCAGACAGGGTGCACAGGCTTGTAGCAGACTCTAGACTTGTTCTTCCATGCCTGCCTGCTGATAGGCTCCCGCCACTGCTGCTGCTGCATGCTTCTTAGGCAGAATTCCAGACACCTGGCACTCTTTTGCATTTATTTGGTCACTCGATAGATTTGCACAGACACTGTTCTTGCTCCTCAGTTCTAGCAATGGAAAGCAAGCCAAATTCCTTCCTTTAAAAGACCTCTTCTCTTAGACTGTTTGCTCTATCAAATTTATCCCTCTTGGTAGCAATCATTGTTTTTTGCAGAGTAACATTAGGTCTCCAGAATGTCAACACTAATCTTCATACCACTGCCAATATATCTTAATAGTCACATTAAAATTATTTTCCCAGGAAATAGATTATAATGTCTCAAAGGGAAATGTCTTAAAAGAGAAAGGTTGCTTAATGCATTGAGAGACAAGCAAGGTCTAGTCAGTCAAAAGCTCCCCTATTGACTGAGATTTGCCAAACATGCACAACTGGTTTTGAAAGTTATAGCATAACCCCAAAAACTCCTAAAACAAAAGCTATTTGGAATAAAATTTAATTTTTCTTCAATGACTCATGACTTCTCAGAATCCTTGTACTTCAAAGTCAATTGTTTTAAACAGCAATTATTAACTGGGACTTCAAAACAATCTTTGTGAACAGTTGAGCTTTCTTACTGTTAAAATTTCCATCTGCTAAACATATAAAGGCCAACTGGTGTCACCTGAGATTTTGCAAAAAATTTAAAGCAGTCTGCTTGTATTCTAGCTCTTTGCAAATGACTAGCAGAGGAACACAATGGAGGAATGCCATCTAACATTAATAGCTGGATATGTAAGAAACACCCACTGTATCAAAATTAACAAGAAATGTCGCTATGGTCTGACAAGAATGAGTCCCAAAGAATATACTTGAACTCCATTGAGCAGCCCTCCCCACCGTTTCTTGGTGTTATTTTTAAGTGTCTCAAAAAAAGACTCAGAACTTGAACCCTTAGCACTCTTTTTTACATAATAGTAATAGAGACATCACAATCTTCGATCAATTAATTTAAAGACATGAATAATAGGAAAGAGTGATTCCAAGGTGATTTAAGGACAATTTAAATTCTACATGAAAAATGAAAACTTGGGCCCAAAAATTAAGAAACCTTTACATTTTATTCCTTAGATTGTGCAAAATAAGCATAAATAGGACTGAGAAATGCATGCAAAAAACCAACAAAATTACATACTGTTAGAAAACCTATGCAAGTGAAAAAAACATATAAATCACTTTGTTAAATCAAATTAAATACCAAATGATAGTTCAGGTGTGCAGTACTCTGATGCCAAGCTTTGACCATCTGATTGATATGAAATTTAATGCCTTATCTTCATTATTTCCTTACTGGAACCAATAGAAATCATTTTTTACTCTAATATTATGTTAATAACATCAAAGTTCCACAAAGAAAAAATTTTATTTTTTCCCTTCTTATATTGCCTGAAGCAATGCTTTGCACAAAGTAAGGGCTTGACAGATGTTTGCTAAATTAAAAAAGAATAATAATATGCTTACTTAAAAATACTTGTTGCTAGAATACCAAATTCTGGTGTTTACTGAATTTAAATCATATGTATTCTGTATCAATAACCACAGTGCTGGAGAATTGACCCTGTTAAAAGGAAAGTTTTAAAGACAAGTTCAGTAAGGTGTATTGTTTTAGTCTGCTTTCTTTTTCTTGCTATAACAAAATACCTGAGGATGGATAGTTTACTGAAAAAAAAAGGAGGCTTCATTTACTCACAGTTTTTGAGGTTCAAAGGCATGGTATTCACTTCTGGCTGTGTCACATGGTTAATGACAACAAGGCAGGAGTTTGTGTGAGAAGACACAAAGTCAGAAAGAGGAAGGAGAGCCACTCTCATTCTTTCCTAATAACTCTCATGAGACCCACTCGTGAGCACTAGCTTAATTTTGCACTGGTGGAACCCCCAATGACTGATCTAAGGAGTTCCCACTCAGCCTCATTTCTTAAAGGCCCTTCCCATTCTTACTATCACCACACTGGGAACCAAATTCCAATACCCCAACCCCTGGGGGACTTATTCGAACCATATCCAAGCTGTAGCGATTATTTGCATGGACATCATCAATACTGTATGCTTTAAGTATGAAGGGGTCTTTAAACAGTTTATAGAAATACCTATTATGAAAAATAGCTATGCATAGATTTCCATTTTTTTCACTAAAATACACCTACAATTCCATTTTTCTTTAAACTTCTTAAAGTATCCCCTCTTTGCATATCATCCATTCCACTTTAAAATTTATATATGTGATTTTAAAAGATCTAAAGAATAATGTTGAAGTTTAGTAAGAGACTGCATTCTATCTAAAAAATGAAAATTATATCACATTATTGTATTTTCCTTTGTCCTTGATTTATATTTTACAAACCTTTAATCTTTTATGGGAGTCTTTCTTAAAGAATTATACACATACCAAAGGGTACACAAGATCGCCTTTTTTTTTTATAGCGTAACAACATAAAATTTTAATGCCAGCTATTTTTGCTGTTTTCTCATAACTAAACATATTCATTTTTATTACTTCCTCCTAACAATGACCTGGAAATTTGTTTACACACTAATAGCTAAGTACATTTCCTTCTTAAACTCTTCCAGGTAATAAGAACCATTATGCACTGAAGATACTTGTTCTGCAGACTTATTGGGATTTTTCCAGTTAACTTTCAAGTCTCCCCACAACCTTTTCTGGTCAAAGAAATACTATCTCTGAAATACTCAGAGTGAATACTTTACTTTACAAACCAAAAACTGAGCCACAAGACCCTATCACCACAATAACTAATTTTACCAAGTCTGCCACATACATCATATATCAGCTTTCTACATTTTTATATACCTACAAAATCCCAATAGTAAGGAAACATTTTAAAATAATAGCACATTTAATTAACTCCGTTTCCCATCAACCTGTTTATATCGGCATTTCCACTGGTTGGCAGGATGTTCTTCCATAATGGCTCCCATGGTTTCCACTGAATCATTTTTCTTGCCAGACTTAGTTCATTTTCAAATCACCTCTTCCATTTGGCCACCCTGAAGTTTATCTTCTAACTTTTTAACATCTGATTCCATTTTCACCATACTCGGCTTCTCATTCATAATCTGCTCCTTGTATTTCCTGTATGCTGCAATTTTAGGCAACTGTTGAAGAACATCAAGAATCTTCACATACAATGTTCTTAGCCTCTCGTGCAGATTCTTGCAAACAGCCAACCCCATGAGGCCAGCAGTCTTCTTCGCCAAGCCCGCCATGTCTGCCAGGATCACCTTTTTGTTACAGAACAGCCATCCTCAGTTAATGTGTTTTGTTATTTATTTGAGAAAGAGAGACCATCAGATAAACAGAGCTCTTATCCACTGGTTCATGTCACCGATATCTGTGTGTAATGGCTAGGACTGAGCTAACACAGAAGCCAGGACCTAGGAACTCAATGCAGGGGATCTAACATCACATGTTGCCTCCCATAATGCACATTAGCAGTAATTTAGATTCATGAGTGACGGTGGGACTGAAACCTTCAGTGTGGGATGCTGGTGTCTCAAGCAGGGTCTTTGGTCACTAGTCCAGATACCTCCCCCAACCATTTCGTTTTGCTTTAATCAATATATATTTATCCTAATGTATACTGGGGAAAATTTAACTAGCACACAAGATTTGTTTTTCAAAGATTTACTTTATTTATTTGAAAGGCATAGTTGCAGAAAGAAAGATGGAGAGATAGACAGATCTATCCACTTGTTCACTACCCAAATATGGCCACAATCGCCAGGAATGAGCCAGGTGTAAACCATGAGCTTCTTCTGAGACTCCTGCGTAAATACAAGGGTCCAAGAACTTGGGTCATCTTTTACCACTTTTCCAGGCACATAAGCAAGGAGCTGGATCAGAAGTGGAGCAGCCCAGACCCTAACTGGTGCCCATGTGGGATGCCCATTGCAGGTAGTAGTTTTACCTGTTACAGCACAGTGCCAGCCACCCCCTAATTTGATATCAGGTTTACTGAATCAAATGTATGTGTATATAAACACATAAACATTTATTTAAACACTTAAATATTTATTTATTTGTTTGTTTGTTTGGAAAGGCAGATTTACAGAGAGGAGAGACAGAGAGAAAGACCTTCCATCTGCTGGTTCACCTCCAAGTGACCACAATGGCTGGAGCTGAGCTGATCCGAAGCCAGGAGTCAGGAGATTCCTCTGGGGCTCCCACATCAGTGCAGGGTCCCAAGGCTTTGGGTTGTCCTCAACTGCTTTCCCAAGCCACAAGCAGGGAACTAGCAGGGCAGTGGAGAAGCCAGGACACAATACCCATATGGGAGGATAATGTCTCTTGCAAGGTGAGGATTTAGCCACTGAGCCATCACGCCAGGCCCAGTTGGAAGCTATTTTTCAATCTATCTGTCTTTCTGTCTCAGACTCTCCCTCCTTCTCTCTCCCTCTCTTTCTCCCTCTTTCTCTTTCTCTCTTTTATTAATTAAAACAACAAAAAAACTACTTAATCTCATTAAATCATGAGAGCAACCATAAATGGTATATAAATGCAAAGTGGCAGCTATGTTCTAATAACACTGGAAAAAAATGTTAAATACATGGTATGGGAAAATATGATAAAAACCATAATCAAGGCAAATGGATGACTAAAGTTGAGGAAATGCTGACCTAGTCCTGGTTGGAGCAGTGGGAAGGAGCCAATATACAATTCTCACAAGAGTCTTTCATTGTATCCAGCAAGAGACTCGTCACTTATTTCCCGACCAGTTAAGTTTGCACCCAATGGGATCTCTATCAATCCTCTCTGACCCAATACCTCCTTTGTATAACACCTATTTTATGAAGTCTTTTTTAGGACTTTTTAAAGTCTTCACAAGGAATCCATAATATACTTATGGACATAAGTTCGAAAAAGCAAAAAAAAAAAAATCCTAGGTTATAAATCAGAAATACAAGGAAATTATGACTTTAATAATATGTCTTCCATGTGGAAATGTTTGGACATAACCATCGCAGAAGATGTGATATTGTTCTTACAAGCAGGCTCCCTATGACTGTGACAGCTATTAATAAAGAACGATGCAGTGTGTTATGTTGGAAACACATCTAGATAGCATAAGCAGGCTTCACATCGGTAATTTCCTGAGATGAAGAGCATACCATGGAAAAGTCTTATCTTGTCTTTCTGATCCCTCCCTTAAACCAACTGCCCATCCCCTCAAAAAATCCAGTCTTCCTTTAACTCACATGGTAAGCTGAATTTGTGAAAATAGATTTTTTTTGAAATTCTGCAAAACTGCTTTGCATTCTTACAGAGCACAGAGAAAGAGGGTAAGCTATGCTGGGCTGGGCTAAGCTGTAACCCTCACCAGTGTCAGCTGGAATTGGAGGTCAGCCAGGCCCTGCCTAGGAAAGGGGTCATGCCAGACTGGGTCGCAGCACCCAACAAGCACAAGTAGGAACCAGGAAGGGAGGGGGCTTAAGCCCATAGGGGGTATGTGGAGGGCTGCCCTGCTGGACCACCACTCCCACTAGAGAGCATGAGTTAGGATGGGGGCAGACCAGACCAAGCAGGGCTGCAACACCTGTGTGCTTCATGTGAGCTAGATCAGGGAAAAGACAGGCTGGTTGACTGTTCCTACAGGTGCAAGCATAAATCAGAGTGGGTGAGAATTGGTTGGGCTTTGTTGCAGCATCAGCTGGCAGATGCTGGCACTGGGGGTAATTCTGTCAAGTTAAATGGCAGAACCACTTGGAGAGTGCATGATCCGGGAGTGGGAGTGACCTAATAGGGAAATAGTGGACACCTCCCTCTTGGGTTATCACTCCCACTGGAGAGCATGAAAACCGGGACTGGGGCAGTGGTGGCTAGACAGAATGGCACCCACCAGCATATGTGTGGGCTGGATAGTGGGGCCGGTTGGGTTGAACTAAGCTTCAATGCCCATTGACATGTAGAAGAGCTGAATGGAATGTAGAACAGACCGGATCAGTCTGCAGTACATACTGGCAAGCACGGAACCAGGACAGGGAGCAGGACTGGTGGGAGTTATTGCGGGTTGCTCTGACTAGGTTGCAGCTACCACTGGTTTGTGTAAGGGCCGAGTGTGGTGGGCAGAAGAATTAGGCTGGATTGCAACACCCATTTGTTTTTCGTGGAAGACAGGGCTGGAAACAGAACTGATGCAGTAATTGTAACCACCAGCATGTGCATAAGCTGATTGAGGCGACGGACTGTGTTGGGCCCATACAGGCAACCAAACACAAGAATCAAGTCTGGGATCACCTCAGAAGAAATTTCTTTGGGGTTCCCTCCAACTGAACTGCTGATCTCAGAACCCACACTATGAAGAGGATTGCAGGTTCCATGGTCTGACCATGGAGTACAAGTGTCAAAGCTGAGCCTCCTCAGAGGCTCAGACGGAGCAGTGGACAGCACTTCCAGGTGCACATGGAGAATATAACAGTTCATCACAACCTGCAGAGGACACCCGGTACCACAACAGAGGACAGAGGACAGAACAAATCAGTCAACTACCCCAGTCATGTGTTGGCAGTGAAAATCTGGGCAAACAAAGACTCTAAGGTGAACTATATCAGCCTGTGGATTCTGGAGACATTTCATCATGTTTGGAATGGCGAGACTGGCAGCAATTCAGAACTGTTGAACTATCAAAACCACTTCAGCAGGACTCTAAAAGCACACCCCACACTGGGGACCTGGGATGAGTAGGAGGCTGGGTGGGACTTTTCTCTTTTTCTTTCCCCTTACCCAGGTGCAGGAAAATAAAAATAATAATAATAACGTGGAAGCAAAGGTCTTACCCACTTTCCTATAGCCCTTGACCCTTTGTGCCCTAATCAACTATGTAAAGATTGTCAAAATAAAATAATTACAAAAAAAGAATAAATAAATAAATTTTCATAAAGCATTAAAAAAAGAAAGAAATAGAGTAAGCTATAGATTCATATTATGGTGAACCAGCACTTCACCTATGTGACTACCTGAACTTGAAGGAGACGCACAATTGTTCCTGTGTAGAATAGTCCAACCCATCTGGGGACATCTCACATCCCAGGCTCCCCTCACTAAACTCCATTCTGACCCTTTTCATCATTTCGGCCACTTAGCACACCCCCAACATTTCCCAAATGCTTCCTAAGAAAGATGCCTCCCACATGGAGCTCATAAGTCTCGACAGCATTGTCGGGTTTATTTATGTGCTCAGCCCCGTAATTAAGCCACTTTGTGCTTTTGTATTTAACAGCAATAGAATTTAATTCTAAAGCAAATTAGAAACATAAAAAAATGAACCCCATCATTTTAAAGCTGTTATAATATCTATTTTATTATCTATTTTAGTATTATCTATTTTTAATTATTATTTTTAGTTCTCCTTTATCATCATAGAAGTTTTATTGTTAGCATCTTACTTGCTAACCATACAGTTTTTCTTTTCATTTAAACTTGATTACAAGCCCCGGCATGGTAGCCTAGTGGCTAAAATCCTTTGCTTTGCACGCACCACTATCCCATATGGGTGCAAGTTCGGATCCCGGCAGCCCAACTTCCCATCCAGCTCCCTGCTTGTAGCCTGGAAAAGCAGTTGAGGACAGCCCAAAGCCTTGGGGTCTTGCACCCCCGTGGGAGACCCGGAAAAGGCTTCTGGTTCCTGGCTTCAGATCGGCTAAGCTCTGGCTGTTGTGGCACTCACTTGGGGAGTGAATCAACGGACAGACGGAATATCTTCCTTTCTGTCTCTCTTCCTCTCTGTATATCTGCCTTTCCAATAAAAATAAATAAATCTTTTAAAAAGTAAAGTTGATTACAAAAATAAATATTCTTAAAGAAAATTTCAAAAAGTTTAGCTGCTATTTAGAAAAACACTTCTTATTTGGGGGCTCCTGAAAGAGCCTGATTTAATGTAACTAGAAAGACAGCTCCTGAAAAAATCAGTCTTTTTAAATTACCTAAACTTCTCAAGGCAGGAAATTTTGACAGCATCACTTTCAAAGCAAATTGTTGACATACTGTTGAATGAGCTTTGACCAAGTTATGCTGAGAAATTTGCAGCTTCTATGTTCGCTGAACTGCACCAGAGAGAGAAAAAAAAATTACTGAAAACTTTCAGGGAGAGAGACCCTTAAACTTCACTGAACTTCTGAACTTGACACCCTGTGGTGTCCCTACTGACACTTTGAAGAATACTTTTGGATGGTCTCCAAATAACACACTCTTCACTCTACATTCTCAAACAGTGTGACATCTGTCAACCCAACCAGGTCACAAGGAGGGCAGTCTGCCACTTGTCATTACTAAGAGACCTCCTCTTCAGGACACCGAAAGTCTGGGAGGTCTTGCTTTTTACCCAGAGCAAGAACCTGGCATTCTTTAGGGAGATGGTTTTTCACTCATTTCTGATGCTGGCTCAGCATGTGTATGTGAATCAAATGTAAACTGTACAACTTAAGAGAGGAAGGATTGAACACCCATTCACTTACTGCCTATCAGAAAGCTGATGGTTAAAACCAAGTAACAGTGTTTTATCTTCCCAGACCGGGAGCTTTAAACACCAGACTCACCTCAAGATAGAATTTTTTTTTCCAGTTAGTTCTGTAACACGTGACAAAAAAACATTGTCAGTTAATGAAAGACATAGGAACAGTTTTGATACCTGTTCCAGTCACTGTGATATTTTTTACTGAATTTCCTAGCCTTTTGATATTGTCTCTGCTTATAAACCTGGAGTAATGATAACTATTATCAGCTCAGGTTCTTTCATTTTGCAAACAAGGACTCCTAAGTAAAACCACCGAGTTCATGAAGTTTGCCTCTGAGGTTCACACCTTGATTCAATGCATTGTGCTAAGTAAGAGAAATTATAAAATGAACATGATAGAGCTAGGGCCTCAAATAACCAAGAGTGTAATGGGTAAAAAAGACAGGTAAGCAGGGCAATTCAGGTAGACACGCTTTGCTGAGTGTGAAGTTGAAATAGGGTAGTTACAGGTGCCCAGCAGAGTACCAGCCACTGGGAAGACTTAGTGCATGCCTCCTTTTTTCTCCTTCCTTATTCTCTGCCCCACCGTCCAGTTCTCCCCAAATGTCAGACAGCTTCTTATGCCCCACCATCAAAACCTTCCATCTGGGCCTAAGTGCCTAATTGCAAACTAAACTATTCAGATTGATTCAGCAACTCTTTCCAGATATTTGCATTCTGACTGCAGTCATCCTTTTACACACCACAAATATACATTTTTTTTAAATTTTTTTTATTGGAAAGGCAGATTTACAGAGAGAGGGAGAGACAGAGAATAAGATCTTCTGTCTGCTGGTTCACTCCACAAGTGGCCACAACTGAAACCAGGAACCATGAGCTTCTTCCAGGTCTCCCTCGCAGGTGCAGGGTCCCAAGACTTTGTGTCATCCTCTGCTGTTGCCCAGCTTAAACAGGGAGTTGGATGTGAAATAGAACAGCCAGGACACAAACTGGTGCCCAAATAGGATCCTGGCACTTGGAAGGCAAGGATTTAGCCACTAAGTCATTGAACTGGGTCATTGAAGAATTGAGTTGGTTTCAATTCTTCAATCCAAATAAGCAGTGAACCTCACTTGAGACCAGGACTACACTGCTCAGAACTACACTATAATTTTCATCTTGGTATTGCTTGAATGTGTCCCTCAAGGTTCATGCATTGAAAACATCATTCCCAATGCAAAAGTGCTAAAAGATGGCATCTCAGCAGGGGCTGATGAGCTCGTAAAGGTGCTGCTCATTTGAATAGTTTCATGTCCTGATGGTAATAATGAGTGTGTGATCACAAGGGTAGAGTCCTGAAAGAAACAGTGTCTTTGGTCCTCCTTTTTGCTCTCTTACACACACACTCTTGTTCTGTGATCTTCTGCCAGGGCATGATTCAGCAAGAAGGCTCTAGCCAAATGTGGAACCCTTAGCTTTAGACTTTCCACACTCTATAGGAAAGATATATATAGAGATATATAGATATATTTGTATATAGAGAGTTTATAAATAAATATTTTTAAATTATTTATTACTTATAAACAGATATAGATTTTATTTATTATCTATTTATTTAGGTATATGTATGTGTGTGTATATATATATATATATATTTATAAGCTACTCAATTTGTTACAGCAATAGGAAATGAACTAAGGAACATCTCATTAGTCTGTATGTTCTGCTTGGTTAGACAGTCCCTCTGGCAAAGCCTCCACGTGGAACAAGAAGGCTGGGCACAGGTTCCCCTATAGAAAGCTGAGACAAACTGCCAGGACCACAGCAGGATAGTCAAGGAACCATAGCTGCTCTTGGAGACCCAAACCCTGCAAGAGTCCTACTTAGTTATCCAACCACATGTGCTGGCTACTAGAAGGCTACTAGTGGTTCCAGAAAATCAGAGACGTTGTCTGCCCAGGAGCTTCTTCTGGGTCTCCCATGTGAGCGCAGGGACCCAAGAGCTTGGGCTGTCCTTTGCAGCTTTCCAGGTGCATTCTCAGGGAGCTGGACAGGACCTGGAACAGCTGGGACTTGAACCAGTACCCGTGTGAAAATACCAGCCTCCAACTTGATCCAAGCCAAATTCAATTCCTCAGTTGGAAAAGAGAAGAGATGGTATGCTATTGAGATCCTTCAAGGACTGTTC
Organism: Ochotona curzoniae; assembly: GCF_017591425.1. Classification (NCBI taxonomy): domain Eukaryota; kingdom Metazoa; phylum Chordata; class Mammalia; order Lagomorpha; family Ochotonidae; genus Ochotona; species Ochotona curzoniae. The sequence goes on from NW_024467115.1 coordinate 17,173,440, forward strand.
CTTTTGATCTCTAAAGTCCCCAGCTGACTTTGTTCCAAACTTGTCATCATGGCTCTATCCTCCCCTTTTCTACCTGCTCCTTCAGAATCAAAAGTTAAATTCTTCATTTTGAACAATCCATGGCAAATGAGCTAGAATGACAGCAAGCAAGAGAAGCATGTACTCTTCAATCCTTCTCAGTGCGTGTCTGTTCTACCTGACAGGTTATATGCATGCTTTAAGGAGTCTTTTTTTTATAAAATAAGTTAGGAATTTTGTTTTTATTTTTTAGATTTATTTACTTTTATTTGGAAGGCAGATTTACAGAGTGGAGGAGAGACATAGGGACATCTTTCATCTCCTGGTTCATTCCCCAAATGGTTGCAATGGCCAGGGATGAGCTGATCCAAAATTAGAAGGCAGAAACCTCCATCAGCTTTCCCACATGCAACATGGACCCAAGAACTTGAGTCATCCTCCACTGCTTTCCCAGACCATAAGCAAAGAGCTGGATGGGAAGTGGAGCAGCCAGAAACCCAAATCAGCACCCATTTAGGATGTCCCATGCCAGTCCATAGTGAAGTAGCACTATAGACTCTGTAGTTTCTTGAACAGGAGCATATTTCCAACCAACCACTCTATCCCTGCTATGAGGTTTTCCACCACCGAAAAATCAATGCAGGACCTAATTCATGACCAGGAAAAAAAGAAGAAATGGTCTCACAGATGACAAGTTTGAAATCCTCATGGAACTCAGAGGGTGATACAAAACTTCCTTACTTTCTTCTCAGACTTGCGCTGGCACAGAAATCACCCCCCACTGGTTCTGAGTGGCCCTCTGCTTCGAACTGCTTTCCTCATCTTTCTTACTACTTGGTCCTCTCACCCTCTTCGGCCTGTCCCACTCCCTGCCTCTATCCCACGTGGAAAGACAGACTCTTATGTCACCAACAATGAGGGACAACAAGAACAGCACTCCTTTGACAGTAAAACACCCATTAGATAAATGACCTTCCTCTTGCTTGTATCTTTCTTTAAACTTCATCATTTCTAGCCCTTTGTACACTAAAAGTTTCCTTCCCCATTACAAATAAAGTAGAAACAAAAACCCAAACCTCTGCCTTCCTCTGAGTGGTTGAGAGCAGAAACACTGCCTTGTGCATTCTGGATTGTCAAGGATCCCAGGAACCTCATGGACTAGGTCCTCAATAAACATTTGTTGGGATAGCCTCTCCACACAGCTAAACAGATAGCCCATTCACTTCTCAATGGCTTCTTCGTTCATTGACATCTCCCAAAGAATATTACATAGTTATTACATAACCAGCCCCAGTTAGAACATTACTTAACATTGTTACGAGAGTTAGAAATACTTAGCAAGTACATTTAAAAAAAACGAGTGTATAAATAGCAGATTGATGGACTTATGACTGGTTATGAAGGACTATATTATTGCAACAATATAGGGGAAATCAGTGGGGAGGAGGGAATTTGGGGAAGGGGTAAAGGAAATTCCAGAGGCTATGGAATTATACCATATGAAAAAATTTAATTTAATAAAAGACAAGTGTGTTTTCCAGAGAGAAAGAAAGAAAGAAGGCGCGTGTGCCACGTTAAACAAGTATACTCTAAGACCGCATCTCAGTTAACTGACATCCCTTCAGATACAACTAGGGTAACATTACAGATTGGCTCAAAAACAGTTAAGCGCTAACCTGGGCGCATCCTGTCGGAGTTTTATTTTGAGCAGCCTGTTTGCCCAAGTACCTCCCACTCTTTCCCTTCCCGACAAGCTACTGCCCTGCTTTGTGTACACACACACACACACACACACACACACACACAGTTTGTCTTTTCCAAAGCTGGAGACTCTAACGAATGTCTGTGAATTTCTTTGTGTAATAACATAATAATCAAATCACATTAAGTCAGTGTCAGAAAGACACGTGTTTTCAATTTTAAAATCCACAAGTGATTTATTATTCATGTCCTAATATTCCATTGGTACATTTACTGAAACAGGAAAGTCACATGCATAAAACCCCTCCAAGCCTTACCATGAAGTTATTTTCTAGTTTTTTTCAAGCTTTTAATATTAGCATCACAGTGGTTCTCATTTAAACGTTTCTGTTCATGATCCCAATTTTCATCTCCAACATTTAAATCCTCGTTTTTAAAAATCTGCATTTATATATAATATTTTATATTTTTTACCATAATTTTCACTGTGGTAGTAATTCATAGCAAGAGGTCTACCCTTGTACCAGATTTTACTTGTACGATACAGTCCTGTTCACTCTTAGTGCTGAACTGTGCAGATCTCTAGGGCATTTTCTCTTTGCATGAATGAAACCCTATAGCCCATTAAACAGAAATTTCCCTTTTACTCTTCTCCCAGTCCCTAGCCACAACCATTCTGTCATCTACATCTGCGAATCTGGCTACCGTGCTATGTTTTTTAAAAGAAAGAAATTTAAAATCCCTGGAGTAGTAACACATCACGGTACCCCAGGGAAAACTAAGCCTTGTACTGAAGTGTCACGTTTCCCCTCCTCTTCCATCCAAGGGGTGGAGTATCATCTTCCAGATCAGACAGACCCAGTTTCTAGCCCCTGCTCTGCTGCTTATCAGCTTTGGATGTAATGCTGCACCTTTTCAAACTCATTTCTTCATGTGTAAATGTACCAAATAGTGCTCACTTTTATGGAAATTAACTAGGGTGTCAAGTGTAAACCGCTGGTGTTTAGTAGGACAGCTTAGGAATTTGTGCAGGCAAACTTGTCAATAATCTCTAAAACAGGCCTTTCTTCTCTCAAATCTGGTTCAATGTAAAAATATGTAGCTTTCTATAGCCCAGGAACGTCCTAGTGTGATCTATCCCGGAGTGTCCCACACTAAGAATTACAACTGTCATTGTTGTTAAGATGCCACCCCAAGTCCAAAGAGGACCATGAGCTGTAAGAGTCTTGATACAGATTTCAAGTTCTCTGCTGAATTAAGACTGGTAACATTTAAACAGTTATACTCCAACCACATGTTACAGTCCCTTGATTCAATTAATTGTATCACAGAAGCCACTCTGATAAAACATAATTCATTCAGCCTTTGTCACCTATAAAGAAAAATGTATTTGTTCACAGTGCTTTCAGGGATAAAAGTTCCTAACCAGGCATCTCTCAATGGGTGTAGTTTGTATTAGCCTACTCCTGTTCTAAAGAAGCACTTATAACCATTCCAGAAAACCCAACAAAATCAGAAAAAAAGTTCAAGTTCTATCCAAAAGATAGCTCCTATTATCAATTATTTTAGATGAATGAAACATTCCTGCTCTGGACAATAAAAATAACTCCACAAGCACATAGTAGTGCCTACCATAATCGAGGTAAAGTGCTCCAGGAGGCAGGAGTAAAATTTGCATCTCCCTCAATAATCACTTCATTTCTTTATTCCCTCTTTCAATAAGAATCTTTTAAAGCCAGACACCATCATAAATAACTGACCCCTACAGGGTTTACAGTAATATGCATCATCTGCTCCATAGTAAGAGGCCAAAGTTACTACAGTACCAACTTAAAAGTATGAGGAAAACTCAGAGAAGCATCTGAGTGCATCTGACAAGGGAGTCATGAGTAAATACTTGAGATGCGTGCTGACGGCTGGATGGCGTTCCAACAGGTAGAGGTAGCAGTCAACTGAAAAGGAATGTGGGGATCTGGATAGAAGCGGAAAACCACATAAGGATCCTGGAGGGCGTTGGGGGAGTCCTACAAGAACAGAGAGCTGTTTCTCTACAGGGGACTTGTGGGAGATGAAAATGGAGTGATAAGTTGGCATCATATCATGGAGGACCACAAATGCCAGAGTAAATAATATAGACTTAATTAAGTAGACATTGGGGAGCCATGGAAGAATTTTGGAGCAGAGAGCTGACATGGTAGGAGTTGTGCTTGAGGAGTAAATCTGTCAGTGGTAGGTGAGATGGATTACAGGAGGTGACCAGAGGTGATCCGAGGGTTAGTGCAATCCCCAGGGTGGGGGTGTGAACTAGCAGACAGAATGAAAGGAGAGAAGCCAATGTGTATTACAGCACACATCTGGAATTTTTGTAGTGAAATTTGACAAGCCAAGCACATATCTCCAGATAAAAGCCCGCACTTATTTTAAATATATGCTGAGAACTGGAGAGTTAATGTAGCAGTCTTTAACCTCTGGAGAGACTTAAAATCAACTGAAAGCTTGGTCACCTCAATTTACTGACCACAAACCATGGCCCTCAAAACTCCTGATTTGCTAAAACGTTTCAGACTCCGAGAAGCACAGGGTTCAATCAAACCACATTGTGCCTGGAGCCTATTTCTTCTTTAAGAGTAAGGACATTTGATCTGCTTCTCAACTAATTCATTTAAATTTCATTCAGACTAGGATTTTGAAAAGTGTCTTTATTATCTAAAGAAGCACTAAGACCTTACTTTGGAAGACTTCTTCCTTCCTCATACACACACACACACACACACACACACACACACACACACACACACAGTTTTCCAACCATCACTTGAACCCTGAAGCTAAGATTCATAGCCCATGGGTTCCAATGAGTTATACGATAGACAAAACAATAAGCTAAACATAATTGGTTCTGCCCCAATCCGGTGTGCTGTGTGACTGAGGACTAGCATTTGAAGTCCTTGAGCACTGTTAGAACACGATGCCCACCACTGACACAGCACGTGTGGCTCCAGACAACTGGGGAAGGAATTCATTTTATTACATGACTCAGATTAGCCACGCTGGTTTTCTCTTCACTGTCAAGAACATAAAAGAGCAATGATGATTTTTAAAAGATGATACTGCTATAAAGCAGATCTAGAGAAACAATTTTATCCTGTCCTAGAAAAGACTTTCCTCTCCCCCCTTCTCCTCCCACTCAACGGCAATGTTGAACAAAGCTCTTCTGAGGATGACAGGCATCAAGAAGTCGTGAGTGTTGTTTCCCACACAGAAGAGCTAATGTCATGTGGCTTTAATACATTCTATTCAAGACCTTAGTTTCGAGAACTTGAATAACTTCTTAGCTCCTTTTATACTCAAATTGATTTCTAACTTCAAAATAAAGTTTAAGGTGATGAAGTATTTCATTTTCATTTGGGCTTCTTTTCTTTTTTCTTGTTTTCTATTTCTTCTTGGTCTTCCTTCTATTACTGGTGTTACTCTGTGTATATTTTTTGTTTATTTTGATTTATTTACCTCAACTGTCTTGCTTTTTTGTTAGTGACTGAGCGCAGCAAATGTCCTTGCTGTTAAAGAATCCAATTTCTGTTTGTATCTCAAGTAAATTGTCCAGGACGTAAAAATTATTTGTAATGACTCTTGAAAATAGGGCCATACACGTGAACAAAAAAATCTCCACACTTGATATTGCAAACCAAATAATATATGTTTTAGTTTCAGTTTCTACCTGCATTTTTGATTGGGACCATATATGGAAAGAAATAGACAAGCACAATCATTAGCCCCACTGATGATTTCTGAGAAGATGGGAGGACATAGTAGTTTGCTTTAAAAAGTTTTTTGGCAATTGATTGGTTTTGTAAATAAATGGAAAGTGTAATGTCTACCAGTGCTAAACTGTGAAAGGAGAGATTTAAGTCTTGTAGTCACTAGAGTCAAGCCTCAATTATGAAATATGCTAAAACACATGAAAATGAATTGAAATGTTTAATGTGTTGGAATAAGCAACAGTCTCATTCAGGAGCTGACATCTTTAATGCCTCATTGAAAAGACTGAGAGTCCAGAGAGTAAGTTCTGGAACACCATCAATACTACTTTCTACATGCAGCCTTTTACTTTTTTTATTTGCTTCTTAAAGTCACACTTAAGAATTACTGACTACAGCTTAGACTACGTTGCTTCCATTGCAAAATCTTCATGTGTGTTTTCAAGAAAATTGGCATTCCAGAAAATTCCACTAAGTCTACATTTGCAAGAATCCTGAGCTAACAGAGGTTTCATAGGAGAGAAAGAGCAATGGTGAAAATCTGCAACTTGTGCTTAAGGACATACCCAAGTATTCAATTTTTCTCCTCTTTTATGAACCTACCCTGATTTATCCAGGGCTCAGTATTTGTGAACATAGGCTGGAACACACAGATCAAGAAAGGAATTTCATTCCAGCAACGCATATGTCATATGTGACTTGCTAAATATTGTGGAAATGCAAAGAAAAGTAAGAGAAATTTTGTCTCCCGGGACCTTGTAGCCAGAGAAAGTTAGATGTGTGAATCAAAGCAAACTTTGCAAACGCACAGAACAGGGATGAGTGTGAAGATGGAGATTCAGGAAAGTGAACCGCAGTGGCACATGAACCTGAGAGCTAGAACTCCACTTGGAGGCCCACTGAGAAAAAGATTTCAAAAGAAAACTCATTTTTAGCATTCTACTTTTGATAAATTGACTTATTATTCAGAAACACTATTTGGTGATGATGTTCCTGAGAAAATTAGTTCCAACTACATCAACAAAGGTTTTATTGTGTTTTCATTGTTTTTAAAAATTGCACACAGAGATACTAAGAGTGGCAAAGTTTTGATAAATGATTTCTGATCTGGGAGTGTGATCAGTCACTCACACCAATAACCCAATGGTACAAGGCATATTCAAAAATCACATTAGAGGAGATAGACAAGGCTTATGAATAGTTAGCAGCCCGGAAAGGGATTTCAGTATAATAATTATGGGTATGATAATTGCCAGAGTGCAGCATTTTCTAATAGCATATTATTTAAGAAGTTCAATTAGATTTAAGTTCAGAAGTACGGATGCTAAGTTCATGTTTAGGTTTGCTTGCAGCTCGATTAGGTATAAAAGCTCTCTTTGTTCTCAGTAGCACCTGACCTACTTCTGTACAGTGACTAACTGTTCAGCTTCTGGACACAGTTGATGGAGACTTTGTTGAGGGAACCAGGTATGCAGTTGACAGAAGCAACCTCATCACATGAGTGAACTTACAGCTTGTTAAGTCTCAGAGTGTTTATGTTAGGTCTAAGGTCTCTCCTTGAACCAAAATTCATCAGCCCCTATAAAGAGAATGGGCCATAGAAAAGGCACTCAAAAATGAAAATAATTTTTATGGATATTTTTTGCATGTAAGCCAATCCCAGCTTGTAAAATTTTCAAATTACCATACCAGCACTGCCAATACAAACTTCATATCCTAAATTTAGGACTGAAGTAATGTAAAAAATGTGTTAATATGTACATAATTGTGATATTCATAAATGAACAAGTGAACAGAAAATGAATTTCATGGCTAGGGTTGATTCTTACACAATCCAGGCAACACAACATAATGGAGCACCTTTGTATAACTATTTCAAGTGAGAATTTGTCTACCATAAAATATTTGTAATAATATAAATGTCTTAAATAAACTTAGAAAACCTAGATTTTCATAATCTGAATTTAGATAACCATCTATATATTTGGACAAGATAATCATTTACATTTATATTCAGGAATGCGTACAACCATATCTCTGATTATCAAAAGTAACCTACTAGCCATGCACTTAAAATTCTCTTAGAATTAGGTATGCCAGAGTTTAATAATTGTTATAACATATTCCAGTGCTTCAAAAAGCATTATGCAGTACTATTATACAAATTATGCCTTACTCACAGACATCTTTTTTAAGATTTATCTATTTATTTATTTGGAAGGCAAAGATGCAGAGAATCAAAAAAGAAAGATCTTCCATCTTCTTGTTCATTCCTCAGTTGGGCTCAAGGCCCAAGGATAGCCTAGCCAAAGCTCGGGGACCCAAACCTCATGTGGTCTCCCATGTAGATGCAGGGGCCCAATTACTTGGGCCATCTCCTTCTGTATTAGAAGGGAGCTAGATGGAAAGTGGAGCAACTAAGACTCAAGCCAGAGCCTGAAGGGATGCTGCAGGTAGCTGTTTTATTTGCAACGCCACAATGCTGATCCCACACAAGTGGTTTATTGCAGGATGTCCTTTCCTCTGAACTCTATCTTCACTGTCTTATATCTTAATGTTTTAATATCTGACACAACATAAAATACTTCCTAAATGTCAGCTGATTAGTAAGTTATTAATATCACTTTAAACAAAACCTATTTTTCTTGAACTATTGCTTCTTTCTCCTTAACAAACTATCTGGAATTGGCTTTATATATGTCCTTATTAGTAAATTTTACACTGCTGTTTTCATAAGCTAGCGAGTGCCTAGCATCACTTCTGAATAGTTTTCCTATTAATTAAGGAATAATCCAGATAAAGAAGCTAAATTGTGTAATCACAGCTTGCTTTGGTGTTTGCAAAAATATTGGCCACCAATTAATACTGCAACATATCCATATGTTCATTTCAGTGAGTCTGAAAATGCATGAATAAAAATATTATCATATGGACCAGCATTGTCAGGTTCACCATCTAATCATGATGCCAGTATTCCATATCAGAGGACCAATTCAAGTCCCAACTGCTTTGTTCCTGATCAAGCTCCCTGCTAATGCATCCAGGGAGGTGATGGCCAACCCCTCCAACTCATGTGGGAGACCCATATGGCTTTGATCTGACCCATCCCACTGCAGCCATTTGAGAGATGAACCAGCAGATTAAAGATCCCTTTTGACTTGTGTCTCCCTCTCTTTCTGTCCCCATGCCTTTCAAATAAAATAAATCTAGGGCACAGCATGGTGGCGTAACAAGCTAATTTTCCACTTGCAACACAGGCATCTTTTATGGGCACTGGTTCATGTCCCAGTTATTCCACTTTCAATCCAGCTCCCTGTTTATAGCCTGGGGAAGTAGCAGAGGATGGCCCAAGGCCTTGAGACCTAAACTCACATAGAAAACCTGGAGGAAGTTCTTGGACTGCAGTTTACGCTCGTCCAACTCTGGCCTTTGTGACCATTTCGGGAGTGATCTAGTGGATGGAACATCTCTCTTTCTCTCTCTCTATTACTCCCTCTATCTATCTCGCTCCAACTCTGACTTTCAAGTAGAATAAATAAATCTTTTTTTAAAAAATAAATTCATCAATTAACAAATGCATCATTTTTAAAAGCAAAGAATATTATGAAAACCAATTTGAATAACATTTTCTATGTTTTTTAGTATTTGTTTTATTTATTTGAGAGACAGAAAAAGAAAGGATTTCCATCCACTGGCTCATTCCCCAAATATACACAATGGCCAGGCCTGGGGGAGGACTGAAGCTAGGAGATGTGAACCCAATCCAAGCCTCCCAGTGGCTGGTGGCAACATGTTTGCTTGATCCAGCACCATGCCTCTTGTGGTCTGTATCAGTGGAGCACTAAAGCCAGAAATCAAAAACAGCTATTCTAATAAGGGACATGGGACTTTTGCCCATTATCTTAGTAGCTAAACACATAATGTTATGGTCTGGTTACCCTACAGACTTCCGTAACAAGTGTAAGTTTTTAAATTAATTTCATTTTATTTTATTTTTAAGGATATAGTTATTTATTTAAAAGCCAGAGTTACAAAGAGGGAAGACTGAGAGAGAAGAGATCCTTTCATCAGCTAATTCAGTCCTCAAATGGCTGCAAAAGCTGGGGCTGGGTCAGACTGAAACTGGAGGCCTGGGTGGGTGGCAGAGACCCAAGCACTTGTACCTTCTGCCATTGCTTTCCCAAGGGCATTAGCAGGGAACTGGATCAGAAATGGAGCAGCCAGGACTCAAACTGATGCTCAGTTGAATGTGTCTGCCTCAGAGGCAGCTGCTTCACCCACTGTACCACAGTGCCAGTCCCTATTTTATTTTTGTATTTTCTGTGCCTCTGTTCCTACAACGCAAGACAGGCCAGGACTAGTATAAGAAGAGTGAGACTTGATCTTCAGACTCAAAACGTAAAAAGGTACCAAATAGCATAAATTAATGTAGTTTTAAAATCAAAATTAAGACCAAAATGTCCATGAGAAACAAAATATCAAGCATGTAAATAAAGAACAAATGATATCTGTATTCTATTAGTTACCAGGAGTATTTCCTGCTTGACTTCAGGGTGGAAAAAATAATGGGGAATGAAATAATCTTCTGTTTTCTTCTAAAAATGAATCAAACTTTAATATTCCCAGTTCCCATATCATTAGTTCAGAAATATTTTATTTAAAATTATGATTGCAATGAATTGCAACCATGCTTCCTATTATCTGTTTTTGCCATATGTAACTTAATTGAAATGCCATTATCCTAACTATGAATCTGTTTAAAGTATCACACTGCTTGGAAAGCTAAATGGAAGTTTAAAAAGAAATACTCTGTAATTTCAATTTGCTACGTTTATAGTATGTTTTCATCATTCGGCACTATCTCGTTAGGGTCCCATTTTAATGTGTAACAAAAGCATACTATCTGCTACAATGCAATTTCCTTTTAGTGTTTTTAAAACGAGTGAATTTTCATGTATATTCAAAAAGAAACAGGTCCTCACATGGACATTTCCTTTTAGATTTACCATGTATAGAACAGAGAAATGGTTTATTTCACTTATTTATTTATGTTGCTTCAAATGTCTTTCTTCCAGTTTTCTCTTTTCTTAAACAATCTGTTATAAAATAACTTTTCCCATCTACTCCAGTTGTTACATTTTGCAATATTTGCCTTACTACTCTATTTCTTTCCCTTAATCACTTAAAAAATTTGTTTGGCCCTTCATCTCTAAACACCTCAGTGTTCTAAAAACAAGGACATTCTTTTGTGTTATCACAGTTCAGTGATCAAATTCAAGAAATTTGTATATATAATATTGTCTCATATGTAAGTCAATCCTCAAATGTCACAAACTGCCTTATAATGTCATTTATGGAAAATTTTCTCTGACCCTGGCTTCAATTCATGCTCATATGTTGCATTTTTCTCGCTATCTCTGGTATTCCTTATTATGAAACAACATCTGACATTACCTTCGTCTTTCATGACATTAACATTTTTCTAAAAGTACAGTTTGCTTATTTTGGAAAGTGTCCTTTGATTTAAGTTTTTCTCATGTTTTCTCTTTACTGATATGTTTGTGCAGGAAAACTACATATGCCATGTGATTCCTCAGTACTTAACATCAGAAGTATCAGATTTCTTCTATGACTACTCAATGTAATAAAAAACTACACATTTCCCCATCTCCAACTAATAAGTCCTCTGTAAGGAGATCCTTTGATAAAATGCAATTTCCCTCTGCTTTATAACATTAGCACAATCAGTGGTCCTGACCTGAATCAGTTTTTACTTTTATGGACACAAATTAGATTAGTTTTCCAACTCTATTCTTTCGTCTACATTTCTAACTTCCCAAACTGCAAGGGAGAATTTTCCTTATTCTCTACTTGTTTGTCAATGTAGTTTCATTGGTTCTTATTTCAGGTAATGCTTTATATATAATCCACTCTTCCATCATTCTTTTTGAGGCTCAAATTTGCTCGGAGCAACCCCTGAAAATTGTTATATTTAAGTGACCAGTGACCATACCCTTTTTTCAGGCTCTCGCTTTATCTTCTGACATAACAAAAGGTCATTCTCATGTGGTACAGTCCCTGCCCTGGTTATTTCAACTGTCTATGACACCAGGTGGTTTGATTCTTTTTAGGAAGCATGCAGATTTTAAAAACAAAATCTGGATGATGGATGTTCTCACTGCTACCAGAGTGGTGTTGTTACACTTTGAGTTTGAAGTTCACTGTCAGCTCTCAGTCTCCATTGTACGTGACCCATCAGCAGCATCTGATCCAAATGAGTACATTTTCCTTCTTGTCCTGCTATCCTCATTAGACATGCAAGAAATGATGTTGTCTGGAGTTTCCTCTATCCTCAAGGGATGCTCTTTTCTTGGTCTAATGTTTGCACCATTCTAATGTAGAAGTCCTCCAGAACTTAGATTTTTTGCATTAAGCATTTACACCTCCTCTCATCTGAAAACTCTCAAATTTTGATCTCTAGTCCAGTCTTTTCTCACAGGTTCTCGGTTTCACATTCACTTATTTTCTCTTGACAACTTTACCTGAAGTTTCCATCAACACCCAATTTTGCATATATAAATCAGAATACCTGTAGCCTTCCTCATCTCAGGGGATGGAAGCTTCAATCTCTCAGAAACATGGAAATATCCAAACTATACTTATAAACCCACCACAACTACTCCATCCACTGCTGTTCTTGTAGTTGGGGCAGCTATCACTCTTGCCTGGATTACTTCAATAGCCTTTTAACTCTTCATACTAAATCAACCCCTACTTCAAACCGAAGCCATGCTGATCATCTTTTAAGTAGGTATGTTCATATCACTCTTCCACTCAAAACTTTACAGGGCATAGCATGTCACTTGGCTTAAAACCCAAGATCTCAAGAGACCCTACCTCCTGACTCCTGTGTGTTTTCAGCACTACTTTGTTATAAGATCTCACCTCTCACATTCCTGTTCTCTTTCCTCCCTCCCATAATAAACCTTTTCTGTTCTCACAAGCAAGCACCCCTGGAATCTTCTCCCCTTGAGAACTGGTCAAGTCAGTTCCTCTGTATAAAAGATGTTTCCCCAGGTATCTGCTAAGCCAATTCCCTCATTTGCTTCAAGTTTTAACTACATTACACCCACTCATGAAGCCAGTGTTAGCTCCTCCTAACATAGAACTCCTGATATCCTGCTCTTGGTTCACCATTTTTCCTTCTCTATGTTTATCATCTTCTAATGCAGTCTACAATTTACTCAGTCTTGCTGTTTATTGTTCATGGTCCATCTCTCTGCTGCAGTATAAGTTCTATGAGGGTAGAGATCTGGACTTTGCTCACTGAAGTATCCAAAACTCTAACATCTACAACAATGCTTCTGCAGTGTAGGCACTCAATGTTCTTTAATGCAGGAGTGAATCATTTTATGTTACACTTTGATTTAACAAACTGGTGAAAATAAATGCAAACTCACTAGTAGAATAGCATCCACATATAGCAGTCATAACATTGAAGTGCATCTGAATGCAAAATCAGTTGTACTCTTTATTTCGACAGGTACTTGTGAAATATAGATCCATTTTATAAAAAAAAATCATTTTAATCAGGTCGAGTTTCCAGAGAACAGAAGGTGTTACCAGCCCCAAATTATGCCTTTACGTGTATAACACAGCCTAAGAAACCCCAATTCTGGCCACTCACTGTCAACAGGGAGTGCCAACTGTTTCCTGTGCTTCCTGGTTCTGGCATTCCTTGTGATTTTGAGTTTCATAGCAGGAAGGTGGAGATGGGAGAAGGTATGACAGAAACTGAAATTACTTTGTATTTGAAGTATTGATTTTCTGACAAGATTGATACTTTGACAGTAGAAGATGTCATTCCTTACCATTAGAGTGAATCATAGAATTCCAGCTGAGCTAAGACACATCTTCATAGACATCCAAATAATGTTCTTGGGGTATTGCTGGACAATCTCACAGTCAAGTTCTTTGAAAAGTGCATTTGACACAAGTATTGAAATGTCTCTCTTGACAACACGAAATGTAATGGCTACCTGGCCACATGCACTCTGCTACATCTCTGGATGTTAAGATGATCTAGTCCCTCACTGGTGATGTTTCTGGTACATTAAGAAACCTTTTCTAGCTTACACTGGTATTCTGACAGCTCTTCTCTTCAAATGGAATTCATCAAACTAAAAATAGTGCAGAATAGGAATTTGGTCCAGATCTTGGAGACTCAGTTCTAATGTAGCAGAAAAAAAAAAACTGCTATTCCCTCCAAATAATGACTGAAGTTTGTGAATTTCACTTTCTAAAAGCACCAGCATCACTAACAAGAAAATGAGATTTTCAGAAGTTTCTTCATGTGTTGATAAATGTAACATATAATAAATACCACATAGAGTTTAGAAAAATTTCAAATACAGAGCTAAATTTAAGAAAATATTGATCATATTTAAGAAAGAACTGAAAACATCTTCTAAACTTCTCTCCTTTTATTATATTATTTTGACATAGAGGAGAGCATAGGTTCTCCTAAATACATAACATTCTGAATTTGATTACTTTCCACAGATACAACATACTCAGGGGAAATTGGCACCAAGAAAAAGGTGAAAAGACTGTTAAGCTTTCAAAGATACTTCCATGCATCAAGGCTGCTTCGTGGAATTATACCACAAGCCCCTCTCCACCTGCTGGATGAAGACTACCTGGGACAAGCAAGGGTAAGCTACTGATCCCTCAGGCTCCCCACAGAAGGCCATGGCCATGAGCATAAACCTCAGTGGATACACTGAGGGCGTTTTTCCATGAGTTGAAAAACATGCATTTATTTCTTAGTAACTTACCGTATATGCTCAAGAAGAAACACTAGTTAATCCTACAAGATTGAATCCATATTTTATAGTCTTATTAACAAAGTAATGAGTGCAACATCTTTTATTTCCATAGAGCTCTATCACTTTTTATGGAATACACAGATTAAATCTTAAATTTAGAAGATACATATAACCTCTACACAACATTTGATAAAGACATTACCATATATAAAATGATATGCTAATGTCATTCATGGTTAAGAATGTAAAAAAAAAGTCAAAAAGCTTGTAGTTAGACTTAAGAATCTGGAACTAAATTTGGATTCATTCTAGAAATGCAAGACTGATTAGATTTTAGAAAATTAAATATTGTAATTCCCTCACATGTTGAAAAACATCAATTCATATGTTCACCTAACAGGCAAAGAAAAACAATATTTTCATTAAACTTACACTCATTTGTGGTTAAAAAAAAAAACTTAACTAACTTATCAAGGGATATTTCCATACCCTGATCATCATAATAGGATAATTAAACAGTGTAATGGATTCAAAACTGATAAAAGTTTAAAAGTTAAAGTTCATTTAAAAGGTGAAAAAAAATCAGAGATATGGATGAGCATAGAGTGAACTGGGAAGGGAAAAGCAGGGAAAGAGACCTATTTCTACCTTCCATGCTGTGAGCATGGGGGTCAGGAGGCCAGGTTTCTTATGAACCCCCAGGATCCAGATGAGGCGAAGTACATCCTGAGAGAGAGGTCACTTAATTACTAGGTAGGCAGATGGGTGGGGGAGATGTGGCTTCCAACTTGGGACCCTAAATTCCTTAGCTAACTGTCTGTTTTATTCTTCCTTCAGAGATTCTGGCCCTTAATCTTAAGAGTCGCTGAAAGGTGCAGATTCCACACATCTTCCGTAGCTTCTTCCTACTGATTAGGAGCGTAGTGTTTGCCTATCCTGGGTTTGAAAAGCTCTTCCTATTTCATTGAATGGATCCATCTCACAAGTCAGAGAATTTCCAATTGGTGCCCATCGCTGTTCCCTCCACATTGTCATTGCTGCTCTGAAATTGCAGATGGAGTTCTTTAAGAAGGAAAATTGTGTTTCATTATTTCCCAAATGCTGGATGATGTTTGCCCCCAGCAGACTGTAAAATCCTCCCGTTTGTCTGTTTCAGTGATGAATTGCTACTGTTAGAGTGGCGGTGACAGATTCCACTACTCACTGCACAAGCTCCTCCTTGTCCTTTAAGACCTGTTGGTTATTCATGATTACTTAAGACACAGTACCCAAGGACTAGGTATTTGCTGTCTAGATTGGCCTGAAGAGTAGGTCAAACAGCCTAATGCAAAATTAGCCTCTTTTGACCTATCAGTATCTTCTGAAATTTTATTAAAAGAACTCACTATGGAATCCTCTTACCGATAGCAGCTTTTAGAGAGGATCAGAAGAGAGAGGAAAAAAGATGTCTGACTTAAAGTACAGCAGCCTTGATACGGCAAGAGCCAAAGCTTTACTTCTCTTTTCCTTATGAAGAGGTTATTTGAAGTCTTTGGTTAGTTTACAGAGTAGACAGACTTAGTTTTTGTGCACCCTTAAATATTGTTCTCTCCTTTATGCAGTAGTCATCAATACAGGTTTCATATTAGGCAATGTATGTGCTGAGGCAAAACCGCACACACACACACACACACACACACACACACACACACACAGGGTCTGGGCCCTGAGATCGGGAATCCTGACCCATCTGAGGCCAACATGATGTGAGAGCACAGGCTGCTTACCCTTGCTAATAGCCTACTCCCAGCCTAGTGTATGTGCACAGCCGCAGGTGCAGGGCCACAAGGGATGGAAAGGAAGCAGAGTGGTCTACTGACTATAGGCCCAGCCGGGCCCTTCTCCCAACCTGACATTTGGGTTTGCATCCTACTCTGCTCCAAGGAACTCTGTGACTCTGAGCTAGCCAATTATACAACACATCTGAATTTTTCTTCCTCAAATACAAAATTATTAGAAACATCCACCTCTCTCAGAAGCAACACAAGGGGTAGTGCAATACAGCATATCTATAAACTTAATGCAATCATGCCTAGCACATATAGCTGTTTTCAGGTGTATAAATGGACAAAATATTTGCACATCGAGAGAAGTAAATATTTGGACTGTAGATTACTAATGAAGGAATACTTTAAAAATGTTTAATCCACTCAATTATCTCTTTGTAATACAATGAAATAGCCAAATGAATATTGACTCAAATCCTCTTTCATCTGTTGGTACAGCATGTTATCTTTTTTATAGTTTTAATTTATTCAAATAGTTCTTTTAAGATTTAATTATTTTTGTTGGAGAGGCAGATTTACAGAGGGAAGGAGAAATCGACAGAAAGGTCTTCCATCCACTGATTTCACTTCCTAAGTGGCCTCAGCAGCCACTTGGGACAGGAGCTTCCCTCCAGATCTCCCATGCAAGTGCAGGTTCCCAAGGCATTACACCATCCTCCACTGCTTTCCCAGGCCGTAAGCGGGGAGCTGAATGGGAAGTGGAGTAGCCAGGATACAAACTGGGACCCATACAGGATGTCAGCAATTGGGAGTGGAAGATTAGCCAGTTGAGCCAATGTACCAGCCTTCCAAATAGTGTCTGAAAGAATTATTTCATTTATTTGAACGGCAGCGTGACAGAAAAAGAGAGATAACTTCCATTTGCTTGTTCATTCCCACTGCAATGGCCAGGGCTGAACCAGTTTGAAACCAGGAGCCTTGAACTCTCTTTGGATCTCGCATGTGAATGGCAGGTGCCCAAGCACATGGGCCATCTTTTATGCTGCTTTCCCAGGTGCATTAATAAGGAGCTTAATCTGAAATAGAACAGCCAAGACTCAAACTGGGTGACCCTGTCCCAAGCGGCAACTTACTCTACTACAACACAATGGCAGCTTCCATTCAAATAATTTTTGTAACAATTACAATAGTTTTTGCAACGAATTGATCAGACTGAGAGCAGAAATTAAGGTGTAACTATCTAAATAAATTTTCCAGATTGTCTCTAACCCTGACCACCAAAAACTTTAAATTTTAGGATGAAACTGCCCAATTTAAGCAGAAGTGAAACTATTTTATAGCACATGCTGATTTAATATTATACTCTCCACCCACTGTCAAGAAATACATGCAACATTTACAAAATATATCATAAAGAAATGAGCAGCAGGTAACATTAGAACCAATTCCCATTAGCAGGTCTACAAGAAGAAAAAAGAGAATCTCTCCTTCTAACAGCCCTAAGCTTGAGACTATGGCCATGTTGACAGAAAAGCAAAACTGGGTATCCCATCACAGCAGTATCAGTGTCCCAGCATTTTTGTGCTGTCTCTCCTCTAAGCAGCCCTATCTCAAGAAAAATGAAATTGAAATGCAGAAAGAAAAAAAAACAGGCTGAAATGCTCCATCCAAGTCTGCTTTTAGTAAAGTGAGATTGGGCCAAAAGCACACTCAGTGTATATCTCAATGGGCACCTAATAGCTCTTCATTTTCTGATGTGTGAGTAAGGTCTTTGTGTGCCCTGCCTAGATGATTGCATTTTAGCATGAACAGTGGAAAGCCCAGAGGAGGTGGGTGAGGGGATAGTCAACGGTATTCTCTTGAGTCACTAGCTGTGCGAAAAGAAACTGTAGTTTGAGGATCCATAGCAAGAGTGGAATCAACCACTACAACTTTGCCTCTGAAAGCACCATCTAATTCTACCATCAGGCATTTTACAAAGGAAAAGCAGACCGTTAAGCCTACCATGGATAAAAGGTCTTTAAGCTACTTAATATTTTCAACAACTCACCCCATCAGTATCTTTCGGTGGTTAATTTTCTATTCAGCCCACACTTAACAGAATATCTGCTCGGCATTTTTGCTTCATATTTCTAAAACTTGTCATAAAAGCTTGCTTTTAAAGGTATAGTGGTTTATAATGCAGAGACTTTACTGAGCTATTGTTTAAACGATGCCAAATCTGTATGGGCTTATGATTCATTTCCACTGTTTCAAGCACTTTAGATTTATTTCCTTATTTATTTCTTACAACCTTCTGAAGTAGGTAATGTTATCAGCCACATTTTTCAAATTAAGAAATGGAGATCCAGAGAAATTCAAGAATTGCCCAGGATCCCACAGCCAGGGAGAGATGTCACTCACATTACATTAGGTGATTGAACTCTGAAACCTGTTTCCCTTTAATAGTGTGTTATTAGTTATTAATGTGTAGTTTTTAGTTATTCATATATAAATATATATAAATATAATATAGTTAGTGCTAATAGTTATTAGTGTGTAAAACAAAATTTGCTTGACTACAAATGAGTTGCACACAGGGAGTAGCATGCTCCTATTCTCCACTTCCTAAGTGGTTGTGTCACAAAGTAAATGCTGTGTCTCCTATGTGCTTTGTTTGAGTGCTGTTTGTGTTTGCCTTTTCAGCACATGCTCTCGAAAGTGGGAATGTGGGACTTTGACATTTTCTTGTTTGATCGCTTGACAAATGGTAAGCTACCCAGAAGAACTCACCCTGAAAGTGGGATTAATTCTATGAAAACAAAAAAAAAATGTACTTTTGAATACTGCCACTTTTTTCCTTCATTATCCTGTCTAATAAATCTCCAGCCACACAAGAAGGAGCAAGGTAAGGGAAAACTAACCCCAGTGAAGAATTAGGACTGAAATTGGCCTTGGAATCTTAAGACAGTCCTTGGTGATCCCAAAGGAATTTGGAAACCAGAGAGCATATTCTTTCCTTGCAGACTACTGTAGGTACATCCAAAAGTAGGGGTTCATTGTTAGTTGATAAGAACTAGAAACACAAAAGCACTTCTGGTCAGTCCTGGCCCTTTCTTAGCCAGACTCCCCAGCTTTATTAAGTGAGCTGAGTATACCCCTTTGCAGGTATAGCTCAGTGTGTTTGGTGTCATCAGGAGAGTATGCTCACTAACGAGAGACTTGGCTTCAACTGACCAAAGAAGTAAACATTCTCCTTGGCTTCACCTCTTAGATATGTGAAAGCCTTAAGGAAATAATAAAATTCTATTATATTTCCATCTTCCCATTAAACAAATGCTGACAAGTTTAGGAAGTCTAGCAATGACATCATATGTATTGCTGACCTTGATGTGTCCTGTCATCTACCAGACATGCACCTTTAAGTCATTACACATCATTTTCTCACTGTTCTGTTACTCGGCAAACAATTTGAAATGAGAAAGATACAACCCAAGACCAGGAAACAATTTTACATTGTGAAAAGCTAACCAGGCCACATAGAAATGGATCCCACAAGCTTGCATTTCACTTTGCTCGATTCAACTGAAATAGATATTGGTAAATAGAATTCATTGTAAACAAAAGAACATATCAAAAGGTATTTGTTTTTCTTTAAAAAAAAAAAAAAAACTTGATGATGGCTTTCAATGAACACATCCCAAGGGTTTTCTTTCACTATATTAATTAGAGATCTAGTAACAGTTTAGGAAAATTAAAAGGACCACATACACACACATATGAAGTTAAGAAATGAAAATTTGTTTATTTATTTGTCATCATTTTATGTTATTTTTTTATTTTACTTCTTTTTATTATTATCATTTTATGATATAGTTTCATAGATCGTGGGATTTCCCTTATCCCCTCCCCAATCGCCTCCCTCATCACTGAGTTCCCCAATATCATTCTATAGTATAGTTCTCCAAACACAAACACATGTCAAGAAATGAAATTTTTAAATAGCTACAACTGGGAGGGAAAAAGCCACTATATTTCCACCTAATTTCATTTCCTAATTTCATCATCAAAAATCATGCGCAGTGCTATCGATTCTTTCTAACTTTGAGAGTTATGGAAATAACCCTGTGACAATAAAATTTGCAGGGACCCATTGAATTTTGTACCCGAGAATAATATGCTTAGAAAATATCACATTTTCCACTCAAGACATCTAGTCATCTTAGCCCATTTTGAAGTCTGCTTTAAGCTGTGTAATAGTACTTCTAAAATTCAAAATCATTATTCTTAAGTAAACCACATTTCTTGAATGCTCAGAATTCTAACTTCGATTTTGGATCTATGCTGCTTTAGACTTTAAAATATCTGCAGTGAAATCTTCTCAAGTGATTTTCCATAGGAAAAATAGACTGTGCTTACTTAACAAGGTGGTTTAGGTACCCATGTCAATATAAGAATAAATTGGAAATGTATTAGCCATATTTCAAGTGAACATTAGCCATGTCTTTAGAAGTACAGATACAAGCACAACTATGTATATAATCATACATAGATATATACACAAATACATATGTGAGGTGTCAGGAGGCAAGTTCACTTTAACTCTTACTGTTTCCTTTGCCTGTAGTGTACAGAGCACGTCTGTTATCTCTTTACTTGCCAATAATGAAAATATCCAGGACCAGTTCATAGGTTTTTGGACTCCATTGATGAATAATCCCAAATCCAAAGGAAAAAAATATATATTGTCTTTGATAAATCTCATCTCAGATATTATAAATCTTACTGTCAATTTTGCTATTTTCATAGTGATAAAAGTGAGTTAAAATAGTTGCTCTTTTCCTACAGGAAACAGCCTGGTAACACTGCTGTGCCACCTATTTAATACGCATGGACTCATTCACCATTTCAAGTTAGACATGGTGACCTTACACAGATTTTTAGGTGAGTGCTTTTTCATATTTCTTGCCCAACTTCTAGAAACAATGACAATAACATAATACTATTTAATATGAAGTGACAAGAATCATAGCATGATACATAAAGACACCAAATTACTTTAAAATATTCTAATCTGAAATTTTTTTAAAGATTTATTTTTATTATTTTGGTATTGGAAAGGCAGATATACAGAAAGGAGAGACAGAGAGGAAGATCTTCCGTCCGATGATTCACTCCCGAAGTGAGCGCAACGGGCCGATACTATGCCGATCTGAAGCCAGGAGCCTCTTCCGGGTCTCCCACGCGGGTGCAGGGTCCCAAAGCTTTGGGCCGTCCTCGACTGCTTTCCCGGGCCACAGGCAGGGAGCTGGAAGGGAAGTGGGGCTGCCGGGATTAGAACCGGCGCCCATATGGGATCCTGAGTGTGCAAGGCGAGGACCTTTAACCACTTGCGCCACCGCGCCGGGCCCTCTAATCTGAAATTTTTAAAGTAGGGATTATTCACATTAAACGATTAAAATTTTGTTTGATCAGTTATGTCTATAATGAGCTAAGACTTTGTAGAGAAAACTATCATATATGAATAATATATTTGGATGTCAAAAATATACCAGTATGCTTACACATTTACACAACCCCAGATGATATGCCTGAATTAATTCTAATCAAAATGCGGATTGGTGAAAACTTTCAATAAAACTTTGTGAAAAAAAAAAAGCTATCACTATTTGTGCAGTGTCCAGTGAGGACAGAATACTTTTGGTAAATTCTTTCTAAATATCTAAATGGTGGATGTCATTTAACCACGTGGCCCACAGCTAAGGAAAACCACAAGGAGTTTTCATCACTTGCCCAAAGTCAACAATTCCCAGGTGACAGAACTGCATTTCAAGCCCATGGAAATCCACCATCTTTCCACTTGACTTTATCATGGCCTCCTGACAAAAAGCAGCCCCAGACATTTGTCCTTATTCACGCTCTTATTTATTGGTCAGCGAATTCTTCTGATCACATTTCCATGCCTCAATAAAGCTTTCCTCTGCCACTTAACATTGTTCTGTGTTAGTCACCTGGCTTCATGATTGTGCTCTAGATTTGAAAGTTCATTTAATGTCAACAAGAGTAAAGCAACAGGGCCCGGCACAGTAGCCTAGTGGCTGAAGTGTGCTGGGATCCCATATGGACACCACTTCCTGTCCCTGCAGCCCTGCTTCCCATCCAGCTCCCTGCCTGTGGCCGGCGGAAGCAGTAAAGGACAGTCCAAAGCCTTGAGACCCTGTAGTGGCATAGGAGAAAGACTCCCAGAGGAAGCTCCTGGCTTCAGCTCAGCTCAGCTCAGCTCCAGCAGTTGCAACCACTTGGGGAGTGAACCAGCAGATGGAAGATCTTTCTCTCTGTCTTTTCTCCTCTTTGTATATCTAGCTTTCCAATAAAAATAAATAATTCTTTAAGAGAGAGAGAAAGTAAAACAATAGTGACAATGATGATAATGGGCAGCTACAGCAGCCAGACCTGGATAGTGCTTTTATCTGTGGGAAAGGCTCCCAGTACTTCTTTGTATTAACACATGTAATCCTTACAGAATACCCATTTTATGGAGATGGTAACTGAGGAAACCTGCAAGTAAGTAACTTGCCCAATGCAGAGATGAAGTGATCGAGTGAGGGTTTCAATATCATTATAAAACAAACCTGCTGAATAAAGATGTATGGGGCACCGCAGAAATACTGAAGCCTGTCGCAACATGACTCATTTCCAAAACCCCACTTAACCTTAAACTGGTTGCATTTTATTTATCACAGCAATCTCCACGAATAGGACCACATAATTTAGTTTTGCCTGAAGAGGGAGGTGCTGCTACAGATACTTTGTATACATACATTAACTGAGAGAACATGTGAGCCCTTGACAACTAAATTAACACCAGAATTCCAAACCAACTGGACAATATAGGCCAGGTGGCCAGGTGAATGTGGTCACACTTACAATACGGCCCATTCTTCACACACTGAATGTACTGCATCCTAAACAACATATTGGTTGCTTGGTTATTAATTAAACAGGATAGTTAATGGCTTCTGTAAAGAGCAAACCAAAATTGTCTTGCCTATTTTCTGTTTAGTCCCAAAAGTGCTCTAAGCTTTGCCTTAGATTGGAGGAGTAGAAAAGATGACACTGACTTGAATAAGATAGAAATAAATGCGAGAAGCCCTCAGCTATTTCACTACAGTACGTTGAATTTCTCCCTAAAGATTCCCCAGATGTGTTTCAGTTAGTAATTTATGTTCACATGCTAATCAAATCTTTGGATATCAGTAGTCGGATGCAGCAGAGGTCTTTGAAAGGAAACCTCATTTGTGTTGTATTATTCATAAATGGCAACAAACTTAACCAATTAGACTATACTGTGAAATAAAATTGTCATTTTCCTACTTATTTATTCCTGCAATGAATGAAAGTATTCATAAACGCTACAAAGGGTTGATTTACGAAGGAGGTGAGAAATCCCCAGGGGCCCACAAATCCTTTTGGCTTCTCCCCCGGCTTTCCCCTCCTCCCCCACTGAAAACAGTCAGCAGAACCGCCAAGCCTGCAAACCTGTGTGCATTTTGAAGGAATCCCCCAGGCTGCACATTTCGGAAGCATGGGTATTTTTAAGCAAAGAGTATCCTCAAGAAGTCTGAGCCAATCCTGCTTTGGTTTTAGCTGAGTTATCTCTTTGCCTTTCAGTCATGGTTCAGGAAGATTACCACAGTCAAAACCCGTATCACAATGCTGTCCATGCAGCCGATGTCACCCAGGCCATGCACTGCTACCTGAAGGAACCGAAGGTAAGAGCAGACCCAGCATTTCAACCAGCTGGGAATGCCATGGAAACTCCCACAAGACCCCAGATCACTCGGGCATCTGAAAAGTCACATGATGAATCATTCACATGAGGGCAAATAATTTATATGAGAGTCCTAAAGTAAGCTCTGGAAATCTTAGAATATTCAGGATAAGAATTTTCTAAAATTTCCTTCTGTGTTTTGAGTATTTTCAAGACTGCATTATGACCATCTGTATCTTTGAGCTCTCCACCAGTTCCAAAAACTACTTCTGTTGCCTTGGACCTTTGTCACAAACAGCACTAGCACTGGCCTTCATGGAGAGAAGTCTCCCACCTCATGGTTTTTGATTGATAAATGCAATGAAAACTTCCCAAAGTTCAAAATCCACTTCCTCCTGAGCCAAGTTGACATCCTGATTCAGAGCTCAAGAACAATTATGAATATCACAGATGTCTCGGCATTAAGCTAGTTACATTAAACAAACACACCGTTCTTGGTCATGTAACATTTACTTGGCATAATCTACATTTCCTTAAAGATTTTGCAAAATGACTTATTCCAAGAATACAGCTCATATTTAATAGCCACTGACTATACAGCTGCCACAGCATCAACCACTAAATGCATGAAGATGTGCCAGGAAGTTTGAATTGTGGGGAAAATTGAATTAAAAGATAAATTTTTGGTGTAAAAATTCATGAACTTCATTCTTAATTTTTTCATGAAATTGTTGAAGATTCAATCTGAGTATATTTCAATGTGTTTGCCCCAGAATAAGCTTTTTGAGCCATCTTTCTCTGCTCCCAGCAGATTAGCAGGGAGCTGAGTTAGAAATGGAGCAGTGGGGATTTCAACTTTCACCAATACAGGATGCCAGCACTGTAGGCAGTGGCTTAATCTACTGTGCACAATACCAGCCTCCCAAACGCAGGAACCATCTTTAAATATGTCCTTCCCTTTGTCTTCACCTTCCCTTTCAATTACAGCTGCGTGTGAGAGGAGGCTGATCATAGGCTCAGTTGCCTCTCTCCACAGCATAAGCAGTATGGCCAACAAGCCATTACAGCAGCGAAACACAACAGCAGTGGCAGGAAGACAGGAGTAGCTGAAGGAGTTGCACCATTTGAGCTTACTCAGTTACAGTGTACATAGCTTTTCTTTTTTTTTCTCTCTCTATGACCTCATGCAAACATTACCTCCTTACTTCTGAAGGAAAAGGACTGACTGACAGCCTCAACAATGCTGGTGATTCCTTCTGATTGAGCCAGAACAAAGGCTTCACCTAGTCAGAAGAAACTAACCCGTCCTTCCAATCTGATTTTTCAATAGCTCGCCAGCTTCCTCACACCTCTGGATATCATGCTTGGACTACTGGCTGCAGCAGCACATGATGTTGACCATCCTGGTGTGAACCAGCCATTTCTGATCAAAACAAACCACCACCTTGCCAATTTATATCAGGTAAGGGAGCCCAGCTTGGAACTGGACAGAGCATGGTCAATGCTCTTAGGCCCGGGACTAAAGGCAGAATCTTGCTGGTGGAGAGCACCTTCCCTCTGGATCAGCCTTAGTCATGGAGACCCCATCCAAAGAGCATGGCTTTGCAATCAATCCAGCATATCCCCAAAGGGAGATCACAGGGATTTAAGAGAATATCCAGTATTCAGTTTGCACCAAAATGAGTTTGGCTTTCCCAAATAGGTTTTCTCTTCCTGTCAAGTCTAACCTTTGTGCAATGTCGTTTATTAGACAGATTTATCATTACTCAGAAAAACTGAATAGTTGATTCATTGCACATAACCTAAATATTTACATAATTCTCAACATCAGAATAAATAATCTCAAGTTTAAGAGAGTATCTACTGCTCCTGATTGATTTATACATGAGAATTAGGGTCATGAAACATTTCTTTTACATGTAGAATATTAATAACACATAGTGAATTCTCCTTTAAACAGGAAATTAAAAGGAATTTTGCCAAATATTAAAGAAAGACTTAAAGTAAAAATAAAGGTGAAGATTTCATTAATAGTACAAAGCTAAATACTCGCTGCCAATGAACAAAAATGAGTTTTCAAAAAAAGATACTCCAACACATGTGATTCAGATAATAAAGTTTTCCTCGGAAAAATTAATTTTCTTACTCAAACCTTTGAAGTGCAGACGATTTTAGCAATTTTTATTTTAATCTCATTAAAATGCAACCATATTTTGTAATTTCTTCAATGCCACAGATAGTCTTGTGTTTTTTTAATTAACAGTTTTATACTGTACCTATCAACTGACATGTTAGAATCTCGACTATAAAGATGAATGAAACCTGATCTCTGACCATAAACATTGTTGTGTTCAGACACCCAAAATGAGCAAAATCCAAGCCAGTGCAATCCTAGCTTGAAAGGGATTTGAGCGGTTAACTAAAGACACACTAAAATGTAATTTTTTCCAAACCCCTAGAGTAAATACCTATGCTAGTTCCTGTATCCTAGGGTGTGACTGCAACACACTGAGATATTAATGCTTCCAGCAATGAATTTCTCCACCTAAAGTGTCAGACCTAATCCCAAGTAGGAAAAAGCAGGATCCTTTTGATACTGACTAGGAAGAAACCTGGAAATGGGGTTCAAAAACCATTCGGGATAAAACTCTCGTGAATCATCTGCTTAACCAGTTTTTAGGATTTCTTGCTGACCAGGGATTCATGACGTTCAATTTTGAGGACAATGTCAAAGGCAACCAATGTCAGAGGGTAACATAAAGATGTCTCAGCTATCCTAGAACTAACTAGAACAGCAGGGGAAAAGTTGTCAATCAAATTAGTTGACTACATATTTTTAGCAAGGATTTTTCTTTAATTTCTAATTTCTATACTGGGAAAATTTTTCATTTATGTCATAGGAACAGTTTAAGGGCATGAAGATAGTGCCCACACACTGTCTCCCTTTCTTCCTGACTTCCTCTTTCCATCCTCCTCCCTTTCTGATTTTCCTTTTGATTTTTACAATGACATGCTTTTGATTTACTTTATAGTCACAACCTTAACCAATCACTAAATATCATTACATACTATAAGTAAAAATTGCTTAAAAGCACCCAAAAAATATGAGACTTCGATCTTGTCTTTAAAAGGTATGATGCCTTCCAATTTATTATTAGGTTAAGAGACTCAAAAGAAGATAAAGAAAAATCATTATAAAAAGTTTGTTTCCAATATTGTATTACATAATTTGCCTTTACTCAACACTTAACTATGATCCAATACTGTACCAAATATTTTTATGCGTTTGCACTAAGTAATCTTGACAATAGCTCAGTGAGGCAAAAACTAATACTATCGCACTTATTTTCCAAAAAGAGAAAACTAGATGGCTGGAAAAATTATGTTTTTCCTGAAGCAAGTGCCTAATTCATGACACGGCTAGAATTAGAACTCCAGTCTGCCTTCACTGCCCCTGGAGCTCATACTGAGCAGCTGCTATATCCAAAGAACAATGTGTTCTGGTGAGGAAACTGAGAGTTATAGACCTTATTGATAAGGGCCGTGCAATGTGTAGCTGCAAAGAAGTGCAATGAGAAGATACGGCAAAGAGAAACTGTGCCCATGCTTCCAGGAAAAAAAAAATAATAATCATAAAAACAATGTTATGGAAACTGGGCCTTGAAGTGCGAGGAATAGTTTGAATACTTGAGAGGAAAAGAGGACATGAGGGACCACACAAAAGAACTGAACCTATGGCCTTTAGCTGAGCATGACCCTGCTGTCCACAGCTCATACTCTCAGATCAACATCTCGGGCATGCAATGATCAAGGCCAGTGCTCTCTGTATAATAACTGTAGATTGTTGTACAGGACATGCTTGTGTCAGAAAATCTTCACTCTGTTATAAAGGGGGAGGTGACACAAGTCTTTCAATTAAAATGAGGACAAGTCATGTTACATAACGTATAAGCTGAACAAGACCAGAAAGAATATTGCGTATTTTTAAATCTTTAGAACTATAGCCTTTTTGCTTTCAAGCAGAACGTGTTGGTTGAGACGGGACAGGGCTTTGAGGAAACTAAATCCAAATTTTTGCAGCATCTATCAGGGAGCATTCTTTTTGGGAAGAGGATCTGTGATTGTCACCAAACTTTAAAATGGGTTACAGATTCAGAAAGTGTTAACCACCACAATAAATTTTAAAAATACACTTCCATATTTACAGACAATATCACACATCGACATACAAACATTGGGTCAACATGAATCCCATCAAGAGGACGTAGCGGGAATTACGTGGCCCTGAGAATGCCCTGTGCGTGACTTTGCCACAATTCAGACTTACTAAAGATGAGATAAAATGGAACAGGGCTTCCTCTCCTCCTTTTCTTGGCTGTGCTCTTTTAGTTCTAACAAATACAGAGATCATTGCATAACTCCCAGCTTGTGCTTCTGCCCTGAGATAAAGAGACAGCCGGGGAGCCAGAGTGAAGGCCAGGTCAGAGGGCTCCCTCCTATTGTCTGCTGTCTGGGCTGAACTCACTTGCTGAACTGTCAACCAAGTTCAACTTTAAGGCGTTGCAGGCACTTGCACCTGGCACCTCGCTCATTGAACTGGAAGCAGTCCAGGTGTCCTGGATAGAACAGGCATGAAAGAGGCTGGTTAGACACAGAGCCAAGAATTTACTTTCCATCCCTCCATCCTCCAACCTCCTCAATACACGAATATAAAGGTAGACTCAACAACCATGCAAATTAAGCCTTAAATCAGATACAATCTTGGTTATTGCAGTTGTAAAAGGAATCACAGTTCAATTTATACATAATTCCTTCAGATAGAGTCCAACTATGTATGAATTAGTGACAAAACACCCTAAGTGAATTAAATAATCATTTCACAAAACACCCTGTTTTCTACATTCTATAACATCTTGAAGAAGCTTATAGTCATTTTCATTAGTCATTTAATACAAGCACTTTCAGGGGACAGCATTTTTAAACACCTATTGTGCACAAGTCCAAGGCAATGTTCCTTCCACGTAGTGCTATGCCTCCTCCAACAAGCCCTGGCAAAGACCTCGAAGAACCTCACAATTTCCGCAATTTCTAGGTGTCTTCAGCAGGCAATGTTAAAGCTATCAAAGCATGGCTCAAATTGGGTTTTCTGACCCTGAACTGAACATGGGCAGCAAATTATGATCCACACTCCTAGCTCTTGAAGCAGTTTCTTGGGCAGGTGCAGATCAAACAAGTGAGAAAGACATATTAGTCAGCAGAAAGCCAGGCAAGGCCCTAGTCTCCAGGGCAGAAGTCTTGTTCAGGACTCTGTAACAGCTCCTAGCTTTCTTAAATCACCCCCTAGACTGGACTCTTGTTGCGTTGCCCAGGAAACCACTTGGCCTGTTAGGGAGGCACCCAGCACCTCTTGTTTGATGAGCAATTAAAAATGAAAACAGAGGCTGTTCTGTTGTTTTCTTCGCGTATCCTCTGGACTTCACAGCTGCAATTAACTCTGATTCCAGACTCGGTGTATCAACATCACCTGAAATATTTTAATCAACAAGGGAAAAACAATTCAATGCTGCCTTGGATGACAGCAATTCCATTTTGCCTGGTTCCCCTTGACAAATAGTTTTGTGATTGGATTCGAAAAACCGGGTCGGTGTTGTGTTAAACACCAGGTGTATCACTATTGGTGAGCAATGGGATTGTTCTGAGGCTGGCCGGTAGGTAGTTGATCATTTAGAGGAAAAGGAAACTAAAGGTTTCTCTTTAGACATTTTAAATCAGTTTTGCTTTTTTATCTAGATTAAAATCCTAATGGGTTTTATTGCCACAAAGGTAGGAGTTTATTCTATCAAGTTGAAGATGAAGATTATGCTTAAAACCATAAAGATGTAGAGTTTCAGACCCCAATACTCGTTCATCACTGGATCACATAAATAGCTGAACTGACACCTGTTAAAGGGAGACAGGTGCAGTGCCTGACATACTCTTCCAAACATACTGGGATCAAGGAATTTGAAAGGGAATCCTCTCCGCCCTTATGTACAGCTCTCCAGATCCATTTCCGCAGAGTGTCTGTTGCTGTTGGTGGTCACTGAACCTCTCTGAAAGCCAGAAGGGAGGGTCTGCCACTCGGAGCCCTGTTAGTTTAGGGTATCAGCACCCACCTCTCCTCTTATCTACATTCTGCCATGCTTAATGCCAAGCCCTTCCCCACTGTGCAGCCAGAACCCAATTCCAACCACATAGGTGGCTGCCCAAAACCTGTTAAACAAGATTGAATCCAAAGGGTTTAACACAGGGTCCCAACTCCACTCGGATCTGACCTATGCTGTCCCCACCCCTCAGCCTTGTTTTCCATCCTCACTCAATGAAGCTTTTATGCCTCAAACAGTCTGAACTGTGTTCCATTTCCCAAACAACACTCATTCCTCTATTCACCGAAGAAACAGACACGGAAGGCCTCCCTCAGAGCAGGAGCCGGAAATACAGAGGATGGACAACACAGGTGCGTGTTGGTGCTTTCTTCCAGGGGAGCTAAAAAATAAGCAGTACATGCAGCTCATCAGCAAATGATCATTTCTACACACAAAAAAAATGACAAGGAAACAACTGCCCCTGTTCATGTGTACTCTTCCCACTGCCAAGTTTAATCAAATGCACTATTAGAATGTTTTACTCAAATATTCTATGTGAAGTGTCTGTATCTTTGGGTTCTTCTCTCACCTGCACATCCTTTTCATATCAAGTTGAACCTATTTTCTACTTGGAAGCCTCCTTTTTCTCTAAAAATCCATCTTATGTGCACCCCCCCATATGACTTCACACTCTTCTCTTACTGTTAGAGTGAGTGATTAAATGATGATGTCCCCAGAAGACACTAAGTCTCTGGGTACATTAACTTGTTCACTGTTGCTTCCTCAGTATCCAGTGAAATTCTGGTGATGAGGGAATATTTAGTAGCTACTCCGGCCGATTGTCAATTTTTTTTTTTTTTACCAAAGGTTTACCATGCAGGAGTACCAATGATTTAAAAATTATTTTTTAAATATTTATTTCTTTTCATTGGAAAGGCAGATTAGAGAGTGAAGGAGAGACCAAAAGAAAGATTTTCCATCTGTAGGTTCACTCCCCAAATGACTGTAATGGCCAAAGTGGAGTAGATCTGAAACCAAGAGTCTCTTCTGGTTCTCCTGCCTGGGAACAGGATCCCTAGGCTTTGGGCCATCCTCCACTGCTTTCTCTGATCACAAGCAGGGAGCCAGATAGGAAGTGGAGTAGTCAGGACACAAACCAGCGTCCATAAGGGATCCCAGCATGTGCAAGGCAAGGATTAGCTGCAGGGTATCTCACTAGGCTCAGTTTAATAATTGTTTACAATGATCTCATTTCATCTTATTTTGGACACAGGCTGATGGAGTCATTCACCTAACTGGCCATCTGTGAATTCTAAGAGAGTCCATTGTGGTAACAGTTTTAAAAATCTCTTTGGCTTCTTCCTAAGTGTAAGGATTTCAAATCCGAAGATCCGCGAGTGGCCCTTCTAGCAGATTTTGACACAAAATTCAAATAAGACTCTCCGGCTTTGCTTAAGTTCTTTAAACTTTTGCAGTTCCTGAACGTTGAGGTTTGGGAAGTGAATTAATCAGTAGCCACTGCACAAATATTTATTCCTTGAGGTGGCACCGTGCCACCTGCTGTGGTGCAGAGATGCCTGTGATAAGCTCCCTTCTCTCCAGAGCAGTCATGGATGCCAGCAGCTCTTTAGGGGGCCATGTGAGCCAGTGGGGATGCACACAGCCTTCCCAAGGGGTACACAGGCATCAATGGTGTTAACAGAACCCGTTTTCAGGTCCTTAAACTGACCCACCCAGAATGTGCTTCCAAGACAGACAGGCTAGTCCTGCTTTTCCACTCTCCTTTCACAACTACCTTGTGTCTACTTCACAGAGGAGATACATGCATCCTGTTGCATATTGCCCCAGCTACACAACGCCAGAGGAACAGCTCAGAATATCAGAAGTTTCCTTTCATCGGAGTATCATAACTTCCCTAATATCTCTTAAATTAATACACTGTCAATACATTTTTATTCTTCTGAAGTATAACTTATTTTGCAAACTTACAGTATACTTAGATGTTTCTTAATAAATATTCCTTCGTTCATTTATTCTCACAATGCCACCTCAAATAAATAAATGAAAGCCAGGATTACACAGAAAGAGGGGGAAGACAGAAACAGAGACAGAGATTGGGGGTGAAGAGGGAATGTGTTCCATTGCTGGTTCACTTGCCAAATGTTCCCCAACAGCCAAGGTTAAAACCAGGAGCCTGGAACTCCACCCAGGTCTCCCATGTGGTTAGCAAGGATGCAAGCACTTGGGTCATTTTCCATTCTTTCCATGACCCGTTAGCAGGCAGCTGGATTGGAAGCTGAGAAACCAGGACTCACAACAGCACCCATGTGATCTGCTAGCATTGCAGGCAATAGTTCACCTCGCTGAGCCACAACATCGGCTCCCATATATGTGTTTCAAACTATTAGTCACTGATAACTGCACTGTAAATTCAAACAGTGGGAAAATATTTAGTGCTTAGAACTTAATATTAGATTTTTTCATTAAAATAACAATTTAATATTGAATTTTTAAATTAAAATTGCAATCTGTATGCTTTAAAAAAAAAGTCGTAGCTAAGAGAAAGGAGGGAGGGTAGGAGGAACAAAGTGTTGAACAGACTGGCTGGAGTTTTTAGGGCAATAAATTGATTTGCTTCCAATTTTTTTGTTGTTTTTTAGTCATCTAATTGACAGAGTAACCAAGAAAATGAGAGAGAGAGAGAGAGAGAGAGAGAGAGAGAGGGAGAGAGACCTCTCATCTACTGGTTCATTCCCCAGATGCACATAATGGCTGATTGGGGAAGCCCAGAATCAGAAGCTAGGGACTCAACCCAGGTCCCCTATGTGGGCAGCAAGAACCCAACTGCTTGAACTATCACCCGCTGCCTCTCAGAGCACACATCAGCAGGAAGCTGGAATCCAAAGTAGAACCAGAACTACAACTCGGCACTCTGAGATGGGATATAGACATTCAAACTGGTGTTCTAATTGTTGGACCACATGTCCACATCAGTGTACTAACTTGTTGAAGAGAAATATGATGACCATAAAAGAGTTTTGTGGGAAATCATCCCAGGGTCTCTGCCTGCTATCTGGTGGGTGTGACCTAGAGCTTATCTGCCCTGACTTAGGGTGTGACTTCCAACCCTGTATTTAGAATGTGACCTCTGATATGATTGGAAGGTCAACAGGATTAGGCGTGCCTTTCATCTAATCACAGTGTCATTATTGGGTAAAGGGACTACCTGAAAATGCGCTCTTACCCTCTCTTTTCTCAGACCTTTATAAACCCGGAACTTGGGCTGAATAAACAGACATTCCTCAGCAACTTGTCCCTGGTGCTTCTTGTGGCCAAGGAGCAGCGTCACCTCATCCTCAGTGACCTCAGGGCCTTCTGGCAGGTCCAAACCTCAAAAGATTTTCACCTGTAAAAATGCATTACATTGGGGTAGGCATCTGACTCAGCTTCTAATTCCATTTTCTTGCTAATTCACACCCTTGGAGGCAACAGGGATGGCTCAAGTAGTTGAATCCTTGTTACCCACATGGGAGACTCAGATGGAGCTCTGACTTTCTGGCTTCAGCCTGGCCCAGCCCTGGTTGTGGCAGGCATTTATGACCTATAATGGAAGAATACAAAAGAGGTCTCTCTTAAATGAGTCAGTTCTCTTTAAACAACATTCCTGAAAATCCTTTATGACACGTCTGCTTCTATGTAACAGACTAGAAATACCAAAATAACTCCACCTAATGGTCAAAGAAAGTTGAGAATTATCTTTATCCCGGATAGCCATGAACTTATCTGAAAATGGAGATTCTGGTGGCAAGGAAGAAAGGAGAACATATTTAATCAATGAACTAACAGAAGTCTGCTGTAACCCAGGCTTAACGTGTAGCCTCAAATCATTAAATGACTGATTGGTTTGATCCTTCCCTTCATGTAATGTTCTCCCTCTACTCCATGAATAGTCACCATGTGACTATTGAATTTTCCATTTGTTATTATTATCATTGTGATTACACAGCAGGTGCAACATGTTCTCCATATGATTGATAATATCTCAAACTCAATACATCCAGCAGCACTAAACTCCCAACCTATTCCCCTTCTACCTGCTCACCAATCAGACCACTCTATTGCTCAAGCCAGAAATCCCAGAGATCCCACTGCAGACCCAGAAACCAGCCACCTCACACCACCTCCACTGCCAGCTTGCTCATCCATGCTTCCATCTTCTCTTGCAAGGATGACAGCTCTTGCCTGCTTCTCCCCTTAGCCCTACCATCCCACCAAATAACAATTTCAACATTGTTGCCAAAGTGATCTTGCTTAAATGTAAGTCATAATTTGATTCTCCCCAAATCCCTACAATCTTTCTAATGGCCAGAAGGCTACAGATGAGTCAGAGTCCTTGTTTCCTCTATAACTTCATGTCCTCACATTCTCCTCTCCCACTCAACACTGACCTCAGAGCTATTAGCTCCTCCGTAGACACCTCTAGAACACTTTTTCTAAAT
This sequence comes from Ochotona curzoniae, assembly GCF_017591425.1. Lineage (NCBI taxonomy): Eukaryota > Metazoa > Chordata > Mammalia > Lagomorpha > Ochotonidae > Ochotona > Ochotona curzoniae. The sequence goes on from NW_024467115.1 coordinate 17,207,885, forward strand.
TACAGCTTGGCTGTACCCCTCCTATCTTCAAGTCCTTGCCAAAAACTCACCCTAACAACCTTACCAGCTAACATGCCAATAGATCTCAAATCCTTGCTGTTCAATTCTATTCCACCCCCTTTCTATGCATTTATTATACTCTCACAAGCTGGACAACTTTGTCCATAAGGATAGACTGATTATATGTATTGCCTGTCCCTCTCCACCCCTGCCACCATTAGATCCTTCTCTGTTCAGTTCAGTGGTATACTCCTGGAGTATATTACACTTTCTAAAGCATAGTAAGTACTCAATATACTTGACTAAAGCTAAGTCATTTATTCAGTTACTTACCTAGCATGTTTATGAAAGCTGTGCAAGGTATTGGGTTGGGTGGATACAAAAGAAACAAGGGAGGCATCCTACTCATAGCTCACACTGTAGTAAGAAGAAAAGGAAGTGCATACGTAACTCAACACATATAAACAGGATACATTCAACAGGGCTGAGAACTTGAGGAAAGCCGGGAGAGAAATGCAATAGAAAAGCTGTGGCACTCAAAGAACAGCAATTCTCTGTGCATTGGAATCCCAGATGGCTTTGTAGTAGAGCGGTTGAAGTGGACTTTGAAAGACAGGCAGTCTTTTGAGAAGAACATCTAAAGAAAGCAGTGTTAAGGATCACCAGCCACCTTGGGAGGCATGCACAGGTGTGGAAAGAAAGGATCGTGTCATGTAGTAACAAAGTCATGCTCATGTTAATAACTTACAGGCTTATGACAGATTGAACCCCTCAGCCAAAAATCTAAAACCTGAAATTCTCAGAGGTCTGTAATAACACTGAAATGTTTCAGACTTTGAGGTTTTAGATAACAGATTTTCCAGTGAGTGGTGTTCAACCAATAAAGTCCATTCAAATATTCAAAATTTGGGGGGTGGGGGTGCGGAATCCAAAATCTGCAGCACTTCTGGTCTAAAGCATGCTTGACCTGTAATGCGGCATCATTTATTCGGACTCAAAGAGATTTGTAGGAAAAGATTCCTAACTATGAATTACCTCAAACATATAGGAACACATTGATTGTTGGGACAATTTTCAGAGGACATTGAGTGCTAAGTCTAGAAATCAGACTTAGTTTCTGTGACAGAGATCCACCAGGGGGTTTGGATCAGGACATGAGGAAAGGCAGATGGCACAATCTCCCAGAGGTTCAGTGAGCTCCTGGAGGGCAGGAACTTTGAGTTTTCCTTGCTCCCTTCACACCTGCTATAACACCTAGCACTTGTGGAGCTGCTCAACATCTATTTCTTCATGTTTCAACAAATGATTATGGAGAAGGCAAGATATTATGACAAATAAACAAGTCATGTCCTGGGCATCAGTGGGGAGGAAGCGTTGAGAAGATAATCATTAAGGATAATGTAGAACTATATTGTTCCATTTATTGCAAAATACATGAGGCTGCACACTGTACCCAAAAAATAGGTAATAATGTAAGTTGTGATTCTGGATATTAAAGACCACAGCACTAGCATCTGCTCAGCTATGCTGAGGGCCTTGTAACAGAAGACATCTCAGAGACATGAGCACCTGCAAAAGAGATCACATGGTGACACAGAAAATCAGAGAGCAAGATAGTATAGCCAGTCACCTTACACTGAACCATTCCTGCAAGAACTAATCCAGTCCCTTCCAAAGTTAATGTCTCCCTGACCTAATCACTTTCTGTTAGGACCCCACTTTTCACAGGCTGCACCGTCTCAGTACTGCCATACCAGGGACCAAGTTTCCAACCTGTGAACCTTTTGGGGACACACTCGAAACGTAACCAAACTATAGCAAACACAGACATGGCATTGCTTTGATGAAAAGAAGGGCTTGGCGTAAGTGGCATCATGGAGGAAAATCTATATGATTCAGAAGCTGAAAGGATAGGAAGAATGACATTGGAAAGGAAGAGGAATTTTCTCTCAAATAATTCTGTATCTATTCAATCTTTTACACATTCAAAATTTGGAGATGCTAGCAGTGAAACCAGATTTCAAAAGGAATGTAAAGGTTCCAACAAGGGTTTAGAAATTAATATCTATTCAAAACAATCAACCATAGTTTTCAAAAAGTAGCAACTATAGATAATTTTTGAAAGCTAAGACTAATTGCAGCCATTCATCCATTTGTGAATCTGCGGCTTCCTAATGTTTGCACGTGGCAGGACAAAGAGAATGTTTGTGAGGTAGTAACAGAGGTAGAGCTTGGGTCTTACATGTGGCACATCTGGGTTGAAGGCCTTGCCTGGCTATGGCTTCACTGATTGGAATCTGAGCTTTTGTCATCTGTGCGGTAAAGAGATAAACAGTACAGAGGTGGATGAGGATCAAATGAAATGATGCCAAGTGCCTGTCACAGGGCTGTTGCTTGATAAACGCTAGTCCCTCGTCCATGCATCATTCTTGTCTTACTTTCTGGCATGGCCTTACAGCCAACACGGTTCTGGCCAAAACACATTTTGATGCTTAATGACTCTTCTACAAAAAGAGTAGTTGCAGTCATAATCTCTATTGCCTTTTACCCTGCACCAGCTTCCAAGCCTGCTCAACTTCCTCCTGTTTCCCTGGTGCTTATCTCCAAATACGTCTCCATCAGCAGATTTCCCAAGTATCTTTGTGTTCTGTCTTCAGGAAAATTATTAATGAAGACGTTAAGTCAGGCTGGCATAAATAACAATGCTTACGGCCATCCTCTGGACACTTGTTACATTTAGCAGAGATATTGTGTCATTTATCATTAGGTCTTGTTACAGTTTTCTGGCCTCTTTAAAAAACTCATGTGAGGACACTCATGTCCACATCAACTTGAGTTAGTTTTGCCATTGAACTCATGAGTGACTGAGTTAAATGTCACAGAAGGATTAAACATCCGTTACATCATACTAACCTATCCCTCTCTGCTCTCATAAATCTTTCTAATCAAAACAAATTAGTCTCACAATTTATTCCTAATAAACATTCTCTTTTGTTGCGTGTGGCTCAAGCCCAAAAGGAAATAATAGACCAGTTGATTAAAGTAGCAAAATCTCATCACTGCTTCAGATATGGTCAAAGACTGAATAAACAGTAATGGCTCTTTGGCAACATGAGAAATGAATAGCAACATAAGTAAGAGCCTGTATAGAGGATGGGCGTGAGACTAAGCCCCCATGGAAACTCTTCATAAAAAGTCCTGGAGGGAATCGGCTGGGTTTTGAATTAAGAATACTTCCAGTTTTCTCAAGCCTGTATTATCCTAATGGATCCAGGGTGTGGCACTCATGGGGTCGTTAGAACAAACAGCATCAAATGGGTGACTCAGATGCCAGAAGGAGGCATAAAGACAGGATGATTTGCAGTCTCACTCCTGACTCCACGTAGTTTGCTTATTATTTTATTTTCTTCTTTCCCCTCAACTTCTCAAAACCGTGGTACAATAGACAGGCGGTTTTTGTTGGGGCTTGGTTTTTTACCATCTTACTGATTTTCATGCAATACAGTGGTTTGTACTGAATTCCTAATGTGTTACAGCCATCATCACCATCCATCTTAAAACTCTTTTATCTTATAAAACTGAAGAATTTCCCGGCTTGTATCCATTAAAGAATTTCCCAACTCTGTTCCTCACACCCACCCAGACCCTGGCAATCACTGTTCATTCTACTTGCTTTCTCCATGATTATGACAACTCTGGGTGCCTTCTATACAAGAAATCACAGCTTTTCCTATGTTTTTATGAATGTTGTATTCTTGTGTGGGTTGTGGGGTGTTTTCTTTTTTTAATGTATTAAGATCAAAGAAGAGATAAGGCATAACACAGGTTCCCACTAGGGGATAACTGTGGAGCTAATTGATCAAGGAAGCAACTGAAGATTCTAAAGCATAGACCTAATGGGCTAACCACCCATGTACTGGCCACAAAGGTTATTGGCAGGGTTGGCACCACGATAGTAGCTCTCCAACTCTAGCACTAATGAGCATGGACTGTATGGACTGGCCTCAGGGGTCTGAATGTGTCCCAGCTGTCTTAGTGTTTTGGACACAGGAAGTTCTTGCCCTTGTCAGGGATCTGTAGTCAGTACAGTCGATTAGTCCCAAGGCTGAGAAGGCTGCCTCTGCTTAGTTTGGTAGGATCATCTTAGATTATGTTATGACTATCATGCAGCGATATCCATTGCTACCCATCTTCAACTGCTACACTTTTTTCTACTGTATTTAGTGTCTCCTTTGAAAGCAGTGGCAGAGGCAGAAGTGGATGATGCCGGAAATAAACCTTAAGGAAACCCTGCAGCAGAGGGTTAACAAGGGCCCAGCCTCCATCAATACAGACCTGAGCATAGGTCTTGTGATGATTTCATGTTGTTTCTTTTCTAGTCTGCCTCTGCGTTCGAACTGGTTACAGGGACTATGCAGAGCCCCCTGGAGCTGTGTTCCACCTGACAGATCAGGATCTGGCTTCTCCCTTGTTTATAACTCTTATTTTCTTTCTTCCCAGAATATGTCCGTGCTGGAGAATCACCACTGGCGATCTACAATTGGCATGCTTCGAGAATCAAGGCTTCTTGCTCACTTGCCAAAGGAAATGACGTAAGTGCCGCCGAGATGAAACATACTGATGTGCAGGCAGCAGAGATAAGCTTAGTTCTCTCAAGCATGCCTGAGACCCCTGTGTGAATGGCAGGACGCCAGCCACTGTGCTTCCTGCCTGTACTTGATTGTCTATCAGAGGACATTCGGTGTCAGTTACGGCAGCCCAGAAACCAAACTCTCCCTGGGCACTGTAAAAGGCCCTTGGACAGTCTCTGACCTAAGTCAGGAAAAGAGAGAATAAACAGCTCTCTGCTTTCACTCTTCTGCCTCACTGCTCTTCCTTGCCAAATTCCCATCCTTTATCTTAGTAAAATTGTCCTCCCATGAAGACCTAAATAAATATTTGTCAAGAAAGAATACAGGAGTTCTTAAGCCAGATTGAAGACCAGCTTTTTAATAAAGCATGATTTGCAATCACCAGTCTCAGCAAAAATAGAAGTCAAAAATTCTCCTCTAAAGTGTCTTTCGTAAAGTAACTGAATCTATTCCAGCATATATATATTTTTTGCACAATTAATTTACTTAATGTCTCTCACATTTTAAACAAAAAGGAAAACAACCGGTCTCATGGCCCCCTGTTCGTTAGTCCAAGGCCATTGCCTAATTTTCCACATAGCCAGCCCCAAGTTGGCAGCTTCACTATCTCTCAAGGCCACCACTAATTTTGATCTTTTTAATGAAAATGTACTGAACTCAAGGGAACTAGGTGAGAGGAGTAAATATGATATCGTGCCCACCTTAACCACATGCACAAAACTTGAGGTCAAGGCCGAGCAGTACCTATCTTCCCATAGAACCAGCAGTATGCGCTGGTGTTGCAGGTTCATTGCTGGCCCCTGGGTGCTGTCACAGGCTGTTTCCTAGCACCCCAGGAATGTGCAATTCACAGGAGCAGGAACTTCAACCCTGGTAACTTTTTACCTCTGAAAACTAAATAAAACCAGTGCTTGTGCATGCTACAATAGATTACAACAACTAAAAAACACAGAAGAACTAAAAGGGAAAAAAAGAAATCAAGGGAAAAAGTAAAGAGGGAAACAAAAGGAATGAAAGGACAAGGAAATCAAGATGGAAAAGGGAAGGAAGAATGAGCACAGGAAAAAACAGGGTGAAAAAGGAAAGGGAAGGAGGGACCAGTTGCCTTGGGGTAACACCCCCATGCACGCTGCTTTCTGCTCAGTCTTCCTAAGGTACACCCACTCATCCCTGTGGATTCCAAATATAAACACCACATTATCTGTAGATCTTTGTGAGTCTCAGTGTTACCAACTGGCTTTCACCAGAAGAATTACCATGAGGTAATAACAGATGTGAAAGGACTCTAACAGAAATCATCACCATTATCATGATTTGTCCTTCCTGCTTCGCGCAAATGCTTTCAATTCATTTTTCTGATTTTGAAATTAACATGGGCTGAGTGAAGAGATTAAGGAAAATTCAGGAAAGAATTCATTTGAGCCATAAGAAGTTTCTTAAGGATCAACAGTCGTGGAAAGCAGCAGCAGTTCCCCAGTGTTCAGCCTGAAATGAAAAAGGGAATGTCTGACCAAAGTCTAGCTGTTCAGGAGTAGCTCGTGTTGTTACCCTGGCTGGTGTATTTGCTTTTTGTCTTTTCTCAATATCAACATACTGTAACAATACAAAAAACTGACTTTACTTCCTATAAAGGCTTTTTTCTATATCCTGAAACTCATGGCTTCAATTTATTTTACTTGCTGACATTTTGTGCCAGAATGTATGTAACCATTGCCTACCACTTAGAATTTAGATAGTTTCTAAATCTTTGTCATTATACATAAACTCCCAGAAGCACTCTTAAACGTAAGATTCACGTAGGATAAGATTCATCCTAAACTCCAATGTTCTCTTGGCGCAGAAAATCTGTGGTTAGAAATTAGTTGTCAGACAGATCTGAATTTTTTTTCAGGTTCTCATTGCAAAATACCATATTTCCACTGGGAGATGAGCAAAAACTGGACCAATGTACCATCATCCAAATTGAGTTTTATCCTTACAAGTTTTAAAATATTTTCCAGGTTGACAGTTTAGATGAATATGTATATAAATAGAGAGAGAAAGATTTTCATAGAATTAGTAAGCATCTTTTAATTACAACTTAGATTGAAATTTTCCATGTGCTTATTAGCCATTGCTACTTCTTTAGAGAAAAAAAAATTTATTTCATCTTTTCCCGTTTTCCTGCCCATATTTACATGTTGACTACAGTAATTATCATTATGTATTATGGATATTACTTGGAAGTTTTTAGTTTGCCTTTTAGTTTGATTCATGAAGCACTCTACTAACTAAAACAGTTATATCTTCTAATTATAGGTCAAATAGATATTTATATTATTAAAGAATTCATATCATATTCAAAAGTACCAAGAAAATAAAAACAAACCATAATCCTTTATACATACAAATATTTCCAATTCTTTCCTATGAACATATAAATCACATTTCACATACTTTGTATCTTACTTCCTAATGTAACAAAGCATGACTTTTTTTCAATTCAGTAAATAGGACTGTGCATCATATTGTATATCATATTGAATAAACATATTGAATAATCATTGAAAATAACTTGCCATGGTTTAACTAATCTACTTATGAATTTTATATTTTTCTTCCTAAAATATTTCATTATTATAAGCAACATTGGATACTTATTTTTGTATTTATTAATGTGTTCACATAAATTTATAGTTGAAATTAATTTATATTCATCACATGCTTTTAATACTAGCTCTTCAATGATTACTGCTTTTAATAACAGGAAATAATAGGGCCATTTCCCCATATCATTTACATCCTAAGCTGTTAGCAATAATATGTTGATTCAGTAAATTGTTTCACAGTTAATTTTAATCTTCACCAAAAAAAAGAGGAACTAATATCCCATAGCCATTTTAATTTACTTTTTGTTGTATAGGAATATTCATTATAACTTTAAATTTGGGAAGCATTTTGTATTTCTTTTGTCAACTGCCTTTTTTGTGTAATTATTTATAATATTCAGAAGCGGGTCAAAACATATATATGGCTCAAAGCAAAAATGGCTCTAGTAAAAATTTAAAAATATTCTAGAATATAAAGAGGGAGAAAGATTTTTACCAGAACTGAGAAGAGTATCTTAAATAAGGGAGAAATTAGCCATGAGTACAAAGATTTATAGATTGAGCTACATGAAAAAGTGAGAATTCATATCATTGAAAAAGTGTTAAGAAAGCTTCAACATAAAAAAAAAAATCTATAATGTGTAACTAAAAAAAAAAGAGACCAATACTCAAGATACTTAAGGAACTCTTGGAATCAATGAGGAGAAGGAGACCCAACAGTGATAAATCCTAGAATAGAAACTTCCCCACAAAAAGAGAAATACATACATCCAATAAACATATGAAAATATATCTATCCTTATCACTAAACAAAGAAATTCATAATAAAATCATAAGTTGCATGGCATATCTATCAGGTTGACAAAAGATATAATGATGAATATAGAGCAATGTGAATCGCATCTGTTATTGCTGGGAGCAATTTTATCTAGTAAACTGAAGAGGATTATATCCAGCAATCCAAACTTTCCAGACCAGATTTGACTCTGGGGAAACTTCTGCACATGTGTGACTGCAGATATAAGAAGATGCTTTCTGAAATGTCACCAGCGTTTTTCATAGTAGTCAAAAGCTAAAAGCAACTCAAGTGACCATTGAAGTGGAGCAAAGCCACTCTAGAACATTTCCACAATGACATACGAAAATGTAGGAACTATGACTCTACATCAACATACGAGAATTTCAAAAATGTGTTAATCTAAAGAAGCAGTCATAAACTAGTATATATCATGTAATAAAAAGCTCAGAAGTGGCTAAAATTAAGCCATATTGTCTAGACATGCACATGCAGGTGGCAGAAATTATCACCAGTAGCAAGCCAATTATTCAAACCAAGGCCAACACCACTAAGACTTGGTTCACCTAAGGTTTCAGTCACTCCCTACAGCTCAATGCTATGACCCCATCCAACAACACAGTGGGTGGTGGACTGGGTGAGAGATGAGCTCCTAGGATGCCAGGGACCAAGACCCGTATAATAAATAGAATCAAAGGCAAAATTACAGACCACCTGATGAGGAGGAAATCAATCCTCCTACTCAAAGGGATTTTCTTTGTGTGTATGTGTGTGTTTCTCTCCCGTTCTTGTGGATGCAGACAGGATATTGAACAGCAGCTGGGCTCCCTGATCTTGGCAACAGACATCAACAGGCAGAACGAATTTCTGACCAGACTGAAAGCTCACCTCCACAATAAAGACTTGAGACTGGAGGATGCAGAGGACAGGCACTTTATGTTGCAGGTAAACAACAAATACAAGCACAAATCATTTTCCTTGTGTAAAAACACTTAGGGACCAGCCCAATAATTTTTAGCACATTTGGAAGGCTTTGGTTCCCATGGTATAAGTTAGAGCTATAACCTACTTTAACAAGAACTTTGAGACACATGAAATTTTTAAGTGGTTCCCAAGCAAGTAAAATATGGGTTTCACATCAGTAAGTTGATAATACCTCATTTTTCCTTGTTTCATAATTGCTTCACCACAAAGTAGCCCCACTGGATGGTTGCATGCAGTAAGTGTCTACCACATTTTGTGACTTGGCATGAAATTTACCATGGTGATTCCCTGTGCAACACTAGACGATGTTTTCTGTAGTACAAAAGTATGTTATGTTAACTATTATCTAAGCAAGATTTGAAAACCAAGTAGTCTTCCTGGCTTACTTTTTGGACCAAAACTCCTACTTCACCTGAAGCTCAAACATGTTTATCTAGTCTTACCAGTTTTAGACACCAATAAGTAAGCTATTTTCAGTTGAATTACATTGACTCAAATCAAATCCAACCCTTTCTGCTTCACTCCATGGCAACAGTTGCTCATGACCTGAGAAGGCGAGACAGAGTGAACTTCCAAGTAGGATTGTGACCTGGTACCTACACCAGAGCCTGCTTGGTCTTCCATTGTCTCTTTCTTCTTACCTTTTGGCACAAAAGCCTGCAGAGGAGCCCTGCACAACTCTGGATAGACAATCTTCAACCAGGAACTGAGCATGGAGACTGCATTGGGCAGTAAATTTGGTTCCAGTCTTCCCTGCTGCGCTCTGTAGCGATCCAAAGTGTTCTATCCTTATCAGGAGACACCCTACTCCCAACTGTAACGCAGTGCCTCCCCACTCCCCCAGCCCCCACTGTCTGTGAGTGCCACAAAGACCAGCTGGATGTCTGAGCGTGTCAAGCCAAGTTGTGAGTAGCTGCAAGGTTTGGGCTTTATGTGCCCATTTCAAAAAGAAAGCTTGGTAATGCAAATAAATCCCTAAAGGGCAAAAGCTGGGAGGGACTTGGGCCCCTTACCCAGAGCAGCATCCAGGAAATAAGCAGGTTGATTTGCAGCTTCAACATGTTATAAGGCTCTCCCGGATCCCAAATCAAGGAACAGGGTCAAAGCAACAGACCTTGCTGGTGGGCATTGCTCTTGGCAGCAGCCTGGTGGTTGGAAGGGAGAATCTGCCTCGCTGAGAATGCAAGGACTGTCGTCACTGACGAAAGCTGGCAACGCAGAACCACACCAACACCAGGCCAGCCCAGGGGATGAAAAGAACAGTCTGAGGGTCACTATGACTTAGTTCCTGGGTCATCAATCTGAGTGGACTTACACATGCTATACAGACACAAAAGTGCAAGCACATGTCATTTCAAGGATGTGTGCACTGGTCCATGTGGTGACTGAGAGTGAAATCCAGGCAGCCTCACAAGAGCCTGCCTGGGTATCCTGCAGCCTCCCTGCCTGGGAGGCACTACAAGGAGCAGCCAAAGCTTTCCTTGGCCACTGTGCCCCAAGCCTCCTCCAGGAAGCTCCTTGCTCTGGGCCAATGGCTCCTCTCACCTTCTCAGTGCTCTGTGGCAGGAGCTCTGAATGAAGGTTTTGTGTAGTGGTGAGTAAGTGCTCTTTCCCAAAGAGGCATGTCAGAGTGGCCCTTTACAAATATAGACCTGGTACCATGAAGCAGACTGGTGGACAGACCCCTTTTTGGTTTTGGATCCATTAGCAACTGAAGGGTCATTCTCTGACCATCTCTCCCTACCCTGTCATTTCTCAGATCGCCTTGAAGTGTGCTGACATTTGCAACCCTTGTAGAATCTGGGAGATGAGCAAGCAATGGAGTGAAAGGGTTTGTGAAGAATTCTACAGGCAAGGTTAGTAGTGATCCACAGCTGAGATTGCATTACCTTTTGCCTTTTCTGCACTAATCCTAATAAAACAGGAAGTGGTTAATCTATCATGACATTTGTTCTTTCATCAGCTCTTATTATCCTAACCATTTTCCTTAGCTTCTACAAACCATTGAATCCCTTTTTCGGAAAAATATTTCAAATAAACATCATTTACTTAACTACAGACCCAGGTAGTAATGAGGCACAATAAAATGGCTGCAAATCAGTGCTTGTACCCATAAATGGCTTTCCTCTGTGAATATAAGAATGGGAGGGGTAGCTTGCATTCTGCTGATCTTCATTTTAATGAGCTGAGCTCAGCCTACAGGCTAAATGCCATTTGGGGTCAACATTTTCCACTCTGACGGAAAGACTTAGATCCCTTTATATGTCTTTCCTTGCTTCCTTAAACAGAGTTAATAATGAAATAGAACACAGCTGCCCAAAACTTGAGTTCATTCTTTCAAATGCAGTTTCCACAGCGAGGTAAAAGAATTTTGCCTTGAAAAGACAGATGGCCGTACATTAGGGTATAATTTTTAAAAGATTAACCTCATTCAGAAATAAGGCCGTGAATAAGGCAAGCAGGATTTTGACGTTGGGTGGGATATCGGCCTTTAAACACAGCCTTGTTTCTTCGGGCTTGGTTTCAATGTTCAGCGTGTTTATTCAGGAATCCGCAGTGCCCTCATGCTAGCGACAGGATCAGGTTTGAGAGGCTGAGAACAAATAAAGCCTCAAGTGTCCCACATACCAGTTCTGTGGGGCGGTCAAACAACAAGAGAGAGTCTCCTGGAGAAGCTCCCATTAAAGATGTGTCAGTGACATCGTGATGGCCCCAAAGACAGAAGACAAAGAAGAATTGATTGAGTTCATGTGGCACCGGAATGTTCTCTGCTCACCGTTTCTTTCTCTCAGAATGAATGTGTTCCTGTATTGCCTGCCACCCTGTGTAATTTCAATCGAATTGAGTACAAGTGGTTAGAAAATAAAAGCGCAATTCTAGTTGTTCATGATAAAGAAAAAAAATTCATGGAAATACAATAAAATTGTAATGAAATTTCAAAGGAAATACAATAAAATTGGAGCAAGGAGGTCTTAACTGGCATACAATAAGTATTTTCTGTACTATGTGATTGTATAACATATTGAAATAGCACACACAGAGAGAGGTTTAAGTCTGCACCCTTGTGAATCAAACAATGGAGCAGAGACAAAGATTCATTTTGTTTGACTTTGATACAGTTGCATGCTATCACTGGCATCAGTTTCAGTTGAATCTTTTCATCTGTTCCTCTGGGGACAGGAATCATGTCACTTGGACATACAGTAAGGTCCATTGAATTAATGTATCAACATTATTCAATAAGTAGAATAAATGACATCAACCAAGAAAGGTAATCTATAACATCTCTTCACAAAAGCCACTTTCATTCTAAGATACAAGTGTGCAACATTGGAAGGAAAATAAACCTGGAACATTTATACCTCAGGTTGCTGAACGGGAGTTCCCCTGCCCTTTGCTAGGGCATCTCTCCTGGCAGAGGAAGGAGAATAGAAAAGGAAGAGCAGATCTTTTTTCTTTTTAGGCTGATGGTGACGCACAACTTCTGCCTATTTCAAGAGAGGAAGACCAGACTCTCCAATCCCATCCAAACTTCCTGCTCACCCTACTGAATCATTATTTTTCAAGTCTTTGAAGAGGACTTGGATCATTTTGATTCGTCTTATTCTGGCTTCCAGCTTAGAATTTGGACTCAACTCCCAGCTTATTCCGGCCTTCTCGTGACAGGCAGACTTCCACGAATGGTCCCAGAGAAAGTATCTTTAATATGATTCATGATGTTGAGCAAAGGTTAAGGTCATAGGGGCAAAAAGAAAGTGAGAGCTCATAAGTTAAGGAAACTGTTAGATTCTCAGAACAGAGATTAGGGTTCCTGCACCACGCATCTTCCTCCCACCCCCTCAATACTTTAAGAAAGTAGAATTTCTGATCTATTATGACTACAGATTGATGTCTTCTCAATAAACCCACGTTGCCAGAGTTTTTATTAAACATTTATGTCCAGCTTTGTCTAGTCTTCTGCAAAACTGTGATTTTTCTGTATAAAAAGTCCTGCCAGGGATGTATTAGAAAGGATACAAAGAACAGTGAACTTCTACTCCAACTTCTACTAACTGGTAACGTTTCTAAAGAAGAGAAACTCTGTGGTTTTCCTCTTTGATTTCACTACATTGGTTATCTATGGCATCAAAACATCTGAGTGGAGTAGTAAATGAAGGAATGGTCTAATTGGAAGGCCTCTGGTGGGAAAGGTCAAAGGAGAAGATGCAATGCTGAAGAAGCTTGGGTTTGGGCAAGCAACCAAGGACATGCCCTGTTCCACGCTTTCCAACATGGCAAGCACAACATTTTAAAAAATGGCTAGTTAAATTTCTGTACATTAAAATTTAACCAAATTGAAAGCCTAGTTTCTCAGTTATGCTCATTATATTTCTTTTTTTAAGATTTATTTTTATTATTTTGTTTATTGGAAAGGCGGATATACAGAGAGGAGAGACAGAGAGGAAAGATCTTCCGTCCGATGATTCACTCCCCAAGTGAGCACAACGGCCGATGCTATGCCGATCCGAAGCCAGGAGCCTCTTCCGGGTCTCCCACGCGGGTGCAGGTTCCCAAAGCTTTTTTGGGCCGTCCTCGACTGCTTTCCCGGGCCACAGGCAGGGAACTGGAAGGGAAGCGGGGCTGCCGGGATTAGAACCGGCGCCCATATGGGATCCCGGGCGTTCAAGGCGAGGACCTTAACCACTTGCGCCACTGCGCCGGGCCCGCTCATTATATTTCAAAAGGGCTATGAAAGTGGGTGATACAAAGAACATTCTTACCATTGCAATAAGACCAATGGGACCATCCCAAGCTACTTAATGGAGAGTGGAAAGGGACAAAGGCTCCAAGAAAGACCCCCCTGCCTTATAGAGCAGCTTGACCTCGCAGGAAATGGGAATGAGAGGATTGGAGGGATCCCTGTATACTAGGCTAGAGTAGAAAGCATGACAATAGGAATCTTCGCAGCACATTTAGAACAATATGTATGGTTGAAATGGAAGAAATACTGGAGAAACAAACCTAGCTAAGAATGCGGAAAGCAATGGGACTGGTGCTAAGACACTGATGAAAACACATGAGTCCTAGCAGAGAGTCTGGAACTGATACCCACCTTCCAAATACATGCCTACCTCCCATGAGAGATCTGGACTGAATTCTGAGCTCTTGACTTTGATGTAATCCAGCCCCAACCGCCAGGAGATGGAATCAGTCCCTCTCTCTCTCTCCTCTCTCACTCTACCTCTTCAAAAGAAGAAGTAGAAAGAGATAACTAGCTAAGAAGCAAAATTAAGAATGAGCTAGTAGAATAGGTATTTGGCACAGTAATGAAGTCACCACTTGGGTTTCTCACACCCTGTGTCAGAGCACCCGGGTTCAGTTCTGGTTCTGCTTCCAATTCCAGCTCTGTGCTAATACCCTGAAAGCAGCAGCTAATGTCTCAAGTATATGGGCCACTGCCATGCACAGGGGAGGCCAGGACGAAGCTCTCATCTCCTAAATTTAGCCGTGCCCAGCCCCAGCTGTTGCAGGCATTTGGAGAATGAACCAGCAGATTGAATATCTTTGTCTCTGCCTCTCTCTCCAGCTTTCAAATAAAGTGAAAATTATTTTTTCTAAAAATATATTTCATGAGAAACCAGACGAGGGTTAGGCAGAGTAAAAGGAGAGGAAGTATGAAACTCCAAGCTTACCAGGAAGAAACCAGAATGGATCTCTCGAGGGGGAGCCTGAAGGGCTCCTCAAGACTGGCTGCTAAATCTCTATGAACAGAAGTAAGGAGAGTAGTGCACACGGCTTTAGGTCAATCCCTTTTCCTGGGAAAGGGCTCAGAGGCGGCACTCACATGGAGCTGAAGAGCCCAAGTGCCCAGGTTTTCCTAAACTCCCCCAGGAGAAGTCAGCCCCTCATTGTCATCTTGAGTCTTGCCAGGCACAGGGGAGGGACCACAGGAGGCTCAGATGCAGCCTCAGAGAAACTGACAGAAAGAATGTGGCCCACCTCAGCAGTGAAGCACAGACAGGCCGACCTCGGACTCCTTGGATTGGAATCCAGGCTGCCCTCTCCCGGCAGTGTGACCTTGGGTCAAGGCGCTTTACTCATCCCTGCATCTCAGTGTCTTCAGAATAGAGATTCTGATGATGTCACCAGGAGGAATAAATTGATTAACATAGGTAAAATACTGACAATAGCACCTGGCATGCAGTGAGCACTCTATAAATGCTGTGGTTTTCTCTCCTGTTGTTTAGAGAAGTGAATTCACAGATGTAAACCTAGCCAGCATACCTGAGGACCAACTTCCTCAACAGAATAACCAGATCGTTTTTTCCAACACAAAAATTTCGATTTTTTCTTTGGGTCTTCCACAGGACAAAAGCATTAAAAAGAGATATAATCCAAAATTACATTTTTAGAGGCTTCAATCACATTCAGTAAAATTCTAAGAATTTAGTCCAAAGGCTGCTGAAGCCCTACTCCTGCCTAACCTTGTACTATAGACCGAATTGTTGCCCAAATGAGATCTTTCTGGTCTTCCTACCCCATGGCCTAGCTACTTATTCATCCTGGGTATCCTCAGATGAAACCAGACCGGGATCAGACAGTGTGAAAGGAGGGAAGGAGGAGAATGAGGGAGAAAACCTGTTTTCTTAACCTATAACTTCACCAGAACTCCCATTTCATGTCAGGGAGTTGCCCGTTCGTTGTTTTCTTGCTTTTATAAATCGTGTTCAAAAGTTTGTTCTAGTCCCAGAGCACACCTCTTTACAATGGGCCTATTCTAGCAGGTCATTAACATCCTGCTATTTTAAATGTTCGCGGAAGCTACCGGAGCAAGGCACGGCGAGTCAGTGCTGAAGCGCTCCTAACAAGGCAGAGCCCAGTAATTCCCAGAAAAACTTCTTGCAGCTGGGTCATTAAAACTACTGGCACTCATCTGATGAATGCTGGATTCCCAATGCGTTTCTTCTTTCTTCCCAGGTGACCTGGAACAGAAATTTGAACTGGAAATCAGTCCTCTTTGTAACCAACAGAAAGACTCCATTCCTAGCATACAAATTGGTGAGTGGAATCAGTGTCAGTTTGAAATGAATCGTGGGGCACCTCTGCAGACAGTGAGAAATCCGCAGCAGCAGTTTGGAGAGATCAGACTGGGATTCGTGTCAGTGCCCCCTTCGGCTGTGTCAGTGCCCCCAACAAACACTTCACGCATGACTCATACACTAGGCAATTCTCAATTGAAAAAGTATGAAATATCACATAAGAGCCGAGTTACAGGCCATCAATTATTCTGTGTCAACATTGCCATTCAGAATCCAAATCAAATGAAGTAGTTGAAAAAAATAGAAATCGATTATGCACACTCTCTTTGGGAGAGAAGTCAGATAGAATCGGCCTTTTCTTCTCTTCCACTTTGGCCTGCCATCCCTCACTCCTAGCACTCTCTTCCATGGGCCCAGAACCCCACAAGTAAACTACAGGACTTGTTATCCCCCTTATGGTCTGAGGCCCCACATGTCTCAACTTCTTGCTTTAAAACTTCTTATCAGCTTCATTCTCTGAAAAACACTCTTCTCACAAGTGTCTTGTCATACACTGATGAAATGCAATGTCAAGACATCTGAATCATATCTGAATATAATTACTACTTGATCAAATTGAGTGATGCAACAGGCCACTGAGCTCATCTCAAACTATAAAATATCACTTTAAAGCAAGAGAGAACTGTGCTACTGTAAGAATTTGTCACATCTTAGAACAACCCAATACCACCCATGTACCTTGAAAAACCAGCCTTTCTTTTCCTGGCAGTGGCCTTCTACCAACACAAACTCAGAACTTTGCTTCTTTCCCCTAATTTTGGCCCTGACATGGAGCAGTTCATGTTTTACAGCTGCTCCGTAGATTTCAGACAGGGCCAGTGCTGCAGGCCTCTGCAAAGCTCTGGGGCATCTACCTGGACTTCAGGAAAGAAAAGGGGAAGCCAAAAATGAGTGATGCCTTGCTGGCCATCCCTGACAATCTAAATGAACTCATGTTCTGCAACAATAAAGTCATCTTGAGGAAATAGAGACAAAGTACACCTAGCAACATGGATTGAATGAAATACCTAAATGATAAAGTAGATATGTGGGATTATGAAATTCATGGTGATCTATTTTTTCTGGATTATCCTTAATATTGTTATATTTTCCACAATTAAACTGGCTGTTCGACATAAAGGACAGGTGCTCACAGTAGGTACAGCGATGAAGATGCTCAGTGGGACACTCAGATAACATCACAGTGTCTACCAGGTTGCAATCCTGGCTCCTCCACTTCCAACTTCCTTGCTGATGAGCACCATGGGAGAGCAAGGTGATGGCTCAAGTACGTGGGTCCCTGCCACCCACATGGAAGACCCATGACTCCTGACTCCTGACTTTGGCCTAAATCCATACCCAGTTGTTGCAGGCATTGGGGGCAGTGAATCAGCAGATGGGATGAAAGATCTCTCTCCCTCTCTCTTTCTTTCTTTTCTTCCCTGTCAAAAAAAGAAAATGAAACTAAATAAAGAAAATATTTTTCAAGGCTAGAGGAGAGACATATTAGACAGTGGAACCCAGCACTCAGTACTGCTGGGCGTTTCAGGGAGAGGAGGCAGCAGCAGAAACGCAGCCTCAGCCCTTGGGGATCAGTTCTCTGCCATGAGCCACTTCAGCCCCGGAGGCCGTGCAGATGTGATTCCAAGTGAGATGCCAACCCAAGGCCTCACCTGAAGGTTCACTGCATTGGGCTCTGGCTAGGGGAAAAAAAAAACCTGCCAGGCAGCTGCCAGTGACGTGCAGAAGCCCCCCAACAACAGCATTCACAACACTGAAGCACACAACATGCATCCCACGCATGAGTGCCTATCAGAGATCCTGTGCTGCTGTTGTCACGAGGACACATATACTTTGTCAAATCAATGTCCTGCTTTTCAGCTCAGGAAAATGTGGTTACCATAGATACAAATGGGATGAGGGTAGAATGAATAGGGAAATACCATGGATGTCATGTCCTCTTACCAGCAAGATAGAAATAGGTGATGAGGCTGTGCGTCAGTCTGTGGTATGCCACCTCTGCCAGCGCTTACAGGCTCAGGGTGCAGACATGTGGGAGAAGTAGATGAAGCTAAACTGGAAAAACTAATTCAGCTCCTAGAAGCTGCAAGTTCTATTCTCTGCTCCCTGCTCTAAGACAATTATTTCAGGTAGTGCAACTATTTCCTCTGCCTTGACTGCCCTCTCTTTCTCATGTCCCCACCCCAGAATCTCCTGAATGCCAGCCTCAGTTGGGCTTAGATCAATGTTAGTAAGCACTTCACCTTAGCCCAAGTGGACCTAGGGCTTATTATCCCCTTCCCTACTCCCTTCTCTACACTAAATTCTGAATCTTAAAAAGGAGTATCAAATCAAGTGAATCTCTAATGGGTGAAACAAGATGAAAAATGAAATGAAAGGGATTTTGCTTCAATTCAGGTCTTATCTCAGGGCCACCATTCATCCCTTCCCCTACTCCCACACCTCCAGGATAATACTGTTGGGAAGCCAGAGATTAGGACCACCATTATGGATAGGTGCCCAAAACTAACAGAAGCCTTCCTTTTCCTATTTTTTCTTAAGATTTATTTATTTTTATCAGAAAGTCAGAGTTTACATAGGTAAGACAGATTTTTCCATTTGCTGGTTCACCCCCCAAAGTGGCTGCCACAGCCAGAGCTGAGCTGATCTGAAGCCAGGAGCCAGGAGCTTCTTCTAGCTTTCCCAGGCAGGTGCAGGGTCCCAAGACTTTCGATCATCCTCCACTGCTTTCCCAGGTCACAAGAGCTAGATGAGCTATGGAGCAGCTAGAAGAGCAATGGAGCAG
Source organism: Ochotona curzoniae (assembly GCF_017591425.1). NCBI lineage: Eukaryota > Metazoa > Chordata > Mammalia > Lagomorpha > Ochotonidae > Ochotona > Ochotona curzoniae. The sequence continues at coordinate 17,226,748 of NW_024467115.1, forward strand.
CAAAAACGGCACCCATATGGAATCTGGCGCTTGCAAGGCGAGGATTTTGCAACTGAGCCATCACGCTGGTCCTGTCTTCCTGTATTTTAAAAGCTGCTTTGTGGTGTCTGTCCAGACTTTAAAATTGCTATCCTAGTTAGCATAATATGTCTTTATATCTGAGGAATATAAATACAGATGTATAATTCCAGGATAATTTCAGGAAGAAAATGAGTTGATTTTTAAAGTGTGAAATTTCAAAATGTTGGGTTTATAATTTTTTAGACTTGGGTAAACTTAATAAATATTCACAATTTAAACTTTATATTTTATAATTTCACTTGAAAGCTATCTTATTAACTATCTAATATCTAATCTCCTAGCTAGTGAAAGTAGAGTGGAGAGTAAACACAGATTGTGAAGAAGGTGGAGAAAATTCAAAACTAGCAAGCCAAATGGGAAGTATGTATCAGCTGACTCCATACAGAACCGTGTCCATATGCCATAGGCAGGTGTGAGTGCTGAGCCTGGTAGCTGAGATGCCCACATCCCATATCAGAAGCTCGGGCTCTGGCTCCTGACTCCAGCTGCCTGCCAACGCAGACCCTGGCATGCAGCAGGCACTAACTCAAGTAACTGAGTTCCTGCCACCCATGTGGGAGACCTGGATTGAAGCTCCTGGCTCACGGCTTCAGTCCTAGCCCAGCCTGAACCTCTGCAGGCTGCAGTCATTTGAGGATTAAACTAATGGAGAGGGAAGTGCATGCTCTCTCTCTCTCTCTTTCTCTCTCTATCTCTCTCAATTTCTTTAATGTCTCTGGGTTCATATGTGTGTGTATATATATGTATAAAATTATTTATATATATATAAAATATATGTTACATATATGTAATTATTTTTTAAACCAGATGCACACACATAAACTCATTAGCTTCACATTTTTCCTTTTTTTTAAGGATTTATCTTATTTATTTGAAAGGCAGAGCTACAAAGAGACAGAGAGACAGACGAAAGGTCTTCCACCACTATGCTCCAAAATCTGAAATACATAAACTGTGTTTACTTTTATGAATAAAATAAGTTTGAGAGAGTGGAGAGAGAAGTCTTCCATCTTCTGCTTCACTCTTCCAAAGACTGCAATAGCTGGGGCTGGGCCAGATGGAGGCAGGAAACTGGAGCTCCCTCCCGGTCTCCCACTGCTTTTTCCCAGGCACATAGCAGGGAGCTCAGACAGATGCCCATGTGGGATGCTGGCATTGTGGGTAGCAGCTTTACCCACTATGCCGCAGCACCAGCCCTTGAATTCAGATGATCTGAAACGATCTCACAAACTCAAATCATACTTCATGTAAAATAAGACCATACAGTACATCACTGCTTCCTTCCCCCAACTCTATAACATCTTCAGTGTCTGCTGGTTTGTCCAATAAAAAAGATGATGCAATCAAGCCTTAGCATTCACATGCTTGTAAATAACCACACAGCATTCAGTGCTGGAAATCTTTACTGTGCTGGAAAAGCACTGCTTGTGTCACTCCTCCCCCCCTCATTTCACCGAAACACAAATCCTATGTATGTCTGCATTTGTGTTGATACCAATAATTCCAGCCTCGGCTGAAAGCAATTATTGCCTCACAAATCATGTTTGATGTGGAAAACACATCAACAGTTGAAACGGGGTGAGAAAGCAACAAATCAAATGATTAAGACAACAGACTTGTAGCCAAGGAAACCTGATATCACACAATCTTCTAAAGTTATTACAGCGGTTTTTGCGTATAAAAGTTGTACTTGAATGTGAATGAACTTTATTTATCTAAATGTAGTGATTTTAAATCCCTGAAAGTAAGACCAAACTAAACATTAATAATCTTGGAGGAGAAAAATGTCCTATGGGGTAAATGCATGAGTCCAGTTGGTCTGAGCCAGTGTCGTCCACCTGCTCCTCCCTAGCACCCCCTGCCTTAGTCCAAGCCCCCACTCTTCTCCCTTCCTGCTGCTCCTTCTTTCTCGCTCTGACAAACACTCACAGCCTCTATTTACTGTTACCTGCAATCCAGGAGCTTTCCTAACTCCTTACACGTGGGAAGTCATTTCATTGGGTTTCCTGTCCTTCCGAGCCCCTTGTGGGGCAACTTAAGAACAGGGCGGACTGAAGTCAAGCCTAGCGTGATGGATCTATCTCATGCTCCCCTCTGGAGCACAGAGAGAGCGTGACATGCTGTGTTTCTTGCTCTAGCGGGTGGAACGCGTGCTTCCCCTTGCCCTCGTGGTGACACCTGTGGCCTTGTCCCCTACAGGTTTCATGACCTACATCGTGGAGCCGCTCTTCAGGGAGTGGGCCCGCTTCACCGGCAACAGCTGCCTGTCTGAGACCATGCTGAGCCACCTGACCCACAACAAGGCCCAGTGGAAGAGCCTGCTCTCCAAGCAGCACAGGGGCAGGGCCGGCGGCGGCAGCGCGGAGCCCCCGGGCTCGGGGACCGAGGCCGAGGAGCCGCCGGAGGCCGAGGACGCGGCGCCCTAGAGGCGCAGGGCCGCGCCTGCTTGGAGTCGCCGAGAGAGGACGCATCACCCAGAGCCCGGCTCCTGCGCCGGCCCGCTCAGTCGCTGTCTGGATTTTTTTGTGTGCAAGGTGCGGGAGGGGAAGCCCCTTTTGAGCGCCACCCTCCTGCTCCCCATCTGCCTCCCTTCCTTTTCCCAAGTGTACAGAAAGCCATTTGTCACCTCAGCATTCGCTGCCGAAATGAGCGCCTCCATTCGGGAACGTGGGAGCTGACTGTAGGTGCAAAGTCGTCCCTCCACCCTGAGGAGAAGACCAGGAGTGAAGAAGAGGGCCTGCGTCCTGTCTCTCTGGGTCACGCTGGATCACCCCGGGACAGACGCGCAGCTCCGGAGCATTGTAACCTATTTGCCATCTGACTGCTGATCTGCATGACAAAAACACCAGCATTAGTGGCCCGCCAAGGGTGTTGGTTGTAAGTGCAAAGAGCACAAAGGAGAAAGTACTTTCTATTTTAATAATAATTATTATTGTAAAAATAATAATAAATCTTTTTAACGTTTTCTATTTTGTGCACTAGAACAATGGAGCTGAGACTTTGGATTAAGATTCCTCAATGTACCCAAACTTGAACATGGGGTCATTGTTTTGTTCCTGACTTGGTGCCACCTGGGGTCAGAGATTTTTGGCATCTTCTCCGTTTCTGGAGCCTCCGTTTCCTAGCCGATCCGAGGGGAAGGTGCTGTGCAGTCCATTCCTTTGCACGGTCAGCCAATCTTGTCTTTTACGGATTCCGTGACATGTTTATATGCACACATGTACATGTTCTGTAAATACCGAACGCTACTGATTCCCATGCCAAAATACGTGAGTATTGTGGGATCGCTACCTGTATAAACAATGGCACTGTGAACAGAATCCTGTTAGTTTTCCTACGAGAGAATGCATTTGTAAATATAGAGTTTATTAATATTCGATGGTTTGCAGGTAAAGGCCTTAACTTTCAACCTCTTTCATCTTCTGAAAGCTTCCTAACTTCCGCCTTCACAGCCAGCTTGCTGACCTGCCCATCCTTGTCCATCCTTGTGCTGTCCAGCTCTGATCGCAAAGTGAGCAAGTCAGGTCTTTGGGAGACCCATGGTGGTAGCCGGATGTGCGTTCTGCTTGACACCATAGGGTCTCTTCCAGGGTGCCCAGCCCCGTCGTCTCTCCTCCTGAGACAACGTGGCCAGCCCTGAAGTTGCTTGTCCACTCTGAAGCCACAGGCTGATAAGGTTGTGTTTGCGGGTCGCTGGTTATGGAAGATAGCAGGATGGCAGCCTCCCAGGAGACACATAGCAGGTCTCAAAATCCTTCTCTGATGCTGTGGTCTAACCACCAGGGAATCCCCTGTTCCCACACCATGAATTTGCCTGTTATGGCTATAGTACCAAAGTACCTTTGGTTTACGGTTGGCATATGTTTCTTTGGTGTGAACTCTAACTGGAGTTTTCTTTTTTATTTGTCTTAATTAGTGTAGACAACTACCCAACTGTTTTGCTGGAGTTAACATTATTTAAATCAAGAAAATATTTCAGTTTTATGACACACCTTCCTGGCAGGTCACTTGTGGTTAGTTATGGCTCTTGCTTAGCAGAGTCTCCTGGGATTTTGTTGCTGCTTTCTCTGCAGACATTTGGCCGTGAAAATCAGTCTGTGACAGCTTTCTTCTCTAGTCACTTCCACTCTGTGCACTGAATTGTGCGTTTAGACATTCTTACATAACCCATGTCAGCTGTGAATTGTCCCTGCCCCTTCCATTTTACATTAAACAACATGGGAGAAAGCTCATTTCTGCCATTCTTAAGCCATTTCTTAAGCTAATAGAATGGCTGCTAGCTCTCATTTCTTCAGTGCAACTGATTTTATATCTACATATATATATATAGGTATACATATATATATGTATATATGTATTTTCTATCCTGTGATGCAAGTGGAATATTAGAGAGGTGATTGGCCTGTAATAGGCTCCCATGGAGAGTCTGAGGCTTGAAAGAATTCAAGTTTAAGGGAAACTTGGAAAAGTTGGTAGGTGAGTTTGTTGGCTGGTGCTAAAGAAAGTGTGAAGATCTTATGAAATAGATGAGTAATATGTTGGAATTACTGATATGAGTAAAAAGGGAAGTATAGAGACTTAACACTCACTTTTTTTTTTCTGTAACAGCTATGAACTGACACATGTTTCTTTATCATTTTAAAATTCTAAAGCTGTCAGCTCAGTGAGGTCCCAGAAGAGAATATTCTGGATGTATTCCTGCTTCCAAACCTCTGTTACTTCCATGTGATGATGCGGAGGCTGTTTTTAATGTATATGAGATCAACTCAAGGAAAGCAATTGTTGGGGATAAGAAAGCAGAGTTAGGAAAGACAGTATTTCAGCTAGTGAGGCCTCTAGCTTGAGTTTAGGAAATGGACTTTAAATTATAATGCTATCATAACTAAATAAGATTGGGTGGGGGGATTCTAAGTGGTTCCAAGTTACAAGGCAAGAGGGTTTGTTTTACAGTGAAATATTAGGGAAAAACTCATAGGGAAAACTGCCAACTAGCTAATGGATAAACCTGTAAAGTTAGTGTAACAAAAATCTAAAGTCAAATGAGACGCGATGTGTAAACCAGACGCATCCGTCTGCTTTGGTCACCAGCCAGAGATTTCTTGAGTTCCTCACTCGTTGGCAGAAAAAGAATGTGAGAACTTTTTTCTTGCCTACCAGTGGCTCAGTCACAATATTTCAATTAGAGGAGCTCAATGACCAGTTGGGCTTTCTTTACAATCTTATTCTTCTAGTCCACAGATCATCAATAGTTGACTTATCAAGTTTAACTGTCTCATCATTCGAGAAGAAAAAATCAAAGGGCTATTTTTAGTAAGCCAAAATGAAGATCAAATTAAGTGAGGATTTATATCACTGCCAGGCCTGATTGGCAAAACTTGCTTTCCCATTGAATCACAGGTGGTAAGTATTCGGGAATCTTATTCATGAAAACACTGCTGGGCACGTACCTCCTTGCTAGGCTAAGCAGAAACTGGCTCTGTCGCTCCTGCTTACTGCTTCCCACACAGGGTCTTAGTGCGTGTCCTGCAGCCTATTGTCACACAGTGCTTCCTCCCACACACAGGCTTGTTTTATAATCTTTTTTCATGCAGGGCCAGATCTGCTCACTGATTTGGATTTGGTTATAAGCTTGTATATCACTCTACTTCTCATGCTTCTTCCTTTTAAGCAAATTCTTAAAATTGTGTTGTTTTGTATACCCATGTGAAATTTGGAAAAAAAAAAAAAAACTTGTGCGTTTTGCTCAAAATGTGGCCTCTATATCTATTGGCATGTCTAGGTGAGCAATTAAAAATAAAGATAATTTCTTTAAAATATCACAGCATGAAAATAGCCTCATTCTTTCCAAGTAACATGTTATACCTGTCAACCAACTGGATTCAACACAAAGAACCTTCTGTTTGGGAGAGGAAGCATTTGAGGAAAGAGCTCCCATACAGACAGGCCCTTCAGCTTGGGGTCTGCAGAAGTGTCCACGTCCATGAAGGCATCATTTGGCAGTTGGTACTGAGCTAAATGGGTCATCTTTCAGCTCTGTATTTCCCGGAGTCTTGGTTGCTCTGCCTCACATGTCAAACTCATGTATGAATGGGAATGAGATACAATAGCAAAACTCATCACAAGGATTATTTGTGAAAAACAGCCTCCTCTTTCAGGCTTTGAGGCCATAAAGAACAAAATCACAGTTCAAACTGGACAACTGAGTGCCCTAAATCTATCTGGAAACAGGAGAGAATTCCACCATGTTTCCCAGGACACTCTTGTATCCTTATGCATTCTCTCATATTCATTTTATTATGAGCTGGATTCAAAAAATCTTCTTATTCAAAAGACCCTTTGAGTGCAAAGCTGCTTTTTCACTCATAGATGTTCTGTGTCAAAAAATTAAAAATCAAAAGGGAGACCCCAAAGGTATCCAAAGGAAAGGTCACACATGGCTTGCAAATATGCACGGGAAGCTAGCCTAATCATCGTCAGATAGGCCAAGCATAACAAGCAGTTATGTGTCAATAAAGCAAATATAGGTTGAGGATCCACCAGGTGCCAGATGTTGTGCTAGATATTGGAACATAAATGTGGCTCCTAGAATGCTGAGATGTGTATCTGAGGTTAGACTGCCAGAGAACACTTCTTAGAACATTTGTGGGACACCTGCGATGGCTCACATGCAGCTAACTCTCCTAGAATACAACATTGCAAAAGGCAGATCCTTGTCTAAGAAGTGGGTCCTAATCCCAATTGAGGTGCTAATTTATTTTGTGGCTTCAGTGGAGTTACTGAAATCACTGCACAATTATTCCCAATTTTCATCTTTTATAATATTGTGCTAATTAAAAAGGATTGCACCCCGGTTATAGATAATTGCCTAGGTTGCCTGGTCCTTAAGCAAGTGTTACACTGCCTGGAGAAAAGTATCCAATAGCTGGCAGGCATTCTGGACCTGATTAATGCCAAAATTGTGTTAACTATACCTGTGTGCTGATATAGTTGCCTTTTTTTTTTTTTAAGGTATGTGTGGAATGCTTGGCTGGGATATTCCACCCCAGCCCCCTGTGTGGGGAGCTACAGATTGCCTGGGCACAGGGGTCTGGGAACGAATTGGACTGGGAGTGACTAGGGACATGTTTAACAAGGGAGTAATGATCTATGGGGTCTTCCATGGACCAGGCCATTGCAGTCACAGGTGGACGAGAGAGCTGAGACTGAGTCATTTCGAGGGAGGGAAACCGGAAGGCATGTCTGACTCAGGCCAAGGCCCTGCCCACAGGAGTGACCCAGGCTGGAATAAATAGCATCACCAGACGACCAATGGAACACACAAAGCTGGGACTGGAAGTATGTCTGGCTGGATTAGGCTGCAGCACCCACCCACGAGTGTTGGAGCAGGAGGTAGGCCATGTTAGGGTGGGCCACAGTTCCCATCAGAATGTGATAGAACCAGATATAGGGGCAGATTCTGTAAGTGCCTTGTGGGTCCCCCTCTATTGCACATGCTGATTGGCATGCAAAGAGACAGGGACAGTGACAGGTCAAGCCAGACTAGACTACAGAATTCATCTGACAGGAACCCACCTGACATTCGCAGGAGCTGGGGCTGGGAGGAGGCCGGGGTAGGCCGGCTGCAGCACCTGCCAGCACATGCAAGGGCCAGAACTGAGAGTAGACCATGCCAAACAGGGCCATGGTACCTGCAAGCATATGTGAGATCTTGGGCCTGGTTGGAAGACCTGGGAAACTTCCTTACTAGGCCACAGCTCCCACTGAGGAGCACAATAGCCAGGCCTGGGAACAAGCCAAGCCAGGTAAGGCTGCAGCACTTATCAATCGGAGTTTGTGTGGGCCAGATCTTGGTGCAGACTGGGCTTGTCCAGGCCACAGCACCTGCTAGCATGCACAAGAGCCAGGACATTGATGTGGTGTGCACCTGGCTGAGCTAGACGGTAACATCTGCCAATGAGAGTTGAGACTGTGGCCAGGCCAGGCTGGGTGCAGGCTCAGCTGGATAAGGCTGCCACACCTGCTGACTCACGTGAGAACCAGAATGGATTTGGGCTAGCTGGGGCAGGCCACAGCACCTGCTGGCAAGTGCTGGCACTGGATACAAGTCATGTCAGGCTAGACCACAGTACCCCTGGCAGGCACAAGATCGGGAACTAGGTCTAGGGGTGGATTGGGCTGAACTAAGCTTCAGCGCCCATCGTATACACAAGAGCCTGATGGGATGTGGCGTGCACTGGGCTACACTGCAGAACATGCCATCTCAGAATACTGCGTATCTCTCCATATCTCACTTTCCAATAAAAATAAATCTTAAAAAAAAAAAAGCAGCAGCAGCAGCCTACCCTTAACACAGCATATGATGACATCCTGTTTATATAGCAAACAGGCTATTGCTCACAACAGAATGCAGTGAATGAGAGCATCTGAGTGATGACTTTTTAAAGAGCTTGTAACTACAAAACAAATCATGGGACTTTGTTTCAATTATGTCAAAGAATTTACTAGGAAATTTCAACTTTCATCGACAGGCATTGTGGCTTAGTAGGTAAAGTGTATTGTCTGAGGGGCTAGCACCCCACGTGAGCACCAGTTTGTGTCCCATCTGCTCCACTTCCAATACAGCTCATTGCTAACATGCCTGTTAATGCAACAGAAGATGGTCCAAGTATTTTGGCCCCTGCACCTATGTAGGAGATTTCAATAAAGGACCTGACTGTTAGCATTGGCCTGACATAGCCCTACCATTAGGGGAATAAGTCAGTAGATGGAGGACATCTTTTTCCATCTCTGCCTCTATATCTCTGCCTTTCAAACAAGCAAATAAATATTTAAAACATTTAAATTTTAGATAACATATGATATTTTCATGATTTCTTTACCTTAGTCCTCTAGCAATGGTACATCATTGATTTAATTCTCTGAAATGTTACAAATTCTAGTATTGCAATCTTCAATATTTTTCCCCTTTTAAGGAAACAGTGTACTAGAGCTTTAAAAGTATAGGTTTTTGAATTGTCATAATGGCATTGCCGGCATACAATGCCAGCATCTCGTATGAGTGTTGATTGAGTCCCAGCTGCTCCACCTCTGATCCAGTTTCCTAAACCAGAAAAACAACATAAGATGGACCAAGTCTGTGAGTTCTGACTGATCCGCTTCTGACCCAGCTCCCTGTTAATGTACCTGGAAAAGTAGTACAAAATGACCCCAAATCCTTAGGTGCCTGCACCCATATGGGAAATCTGGATAAAGCTCCTGCCTCTTAATTTTAGCTTGGCCCAGCCTTGGTCATTGCAGCCATTTGGGAAGTGAACCAGCAGATGAAGGTCTGTCTCTCTCTGTCTCTTCTGTCTGTAACTTTGCCTCCGAATAAGTAGTAAAATAAGTCTTTCTTAAAACCACAGACTTTTGTTGTGGATATTTGCCCTAGTAGTTAAAGTGTCAGGTCACATTAGAGTACCTGGGTTTGACTTGATACCTGGTTCTTGTTCTTGACCCCCAATATCCCATTAACACCGAGCCTACGAAGCAGCAGTGATGGCTCAAGAAATGGGTTCCTGTTGTCCCTGTGACAGGCTTGGAGTGACTCCCTAGCTCCCACATTCATCCAGGTCCAGTCTTGGCCATTGCAGGTATGTAAGGAGTTAACAAATAGGAACTCTCTCTAAGACAATTATTTTTAAAGTTAACAATCATGGGTTTCGTAGTCAGGAAGAACTCAAACCCAAAGTCCTTAACCTTGCTATTTAATCCTAGGTAAATATTTTCATCTTTGAGTCTCCCATCTCATGTGTAAAATAACACCTACCTTCCAGGGTGGTTGGAAGTCATAATGACGGCACACATAAAAACATGGCACGCTTTTTAACAAAAGGGTGGTACTCAAGAAATATAAACTCCTGCATCATATATAGGAAAAATCCATGAAGGAGCAGTTGGAATGGATCTTTTTACTTTCTATAATTGTCTCAATGTTTGTACAAGTGAAAATATGAGATCCATTAATAAATACTGGGCACGTGGTCAGGTTGGAAGTAACATAGTTCTTATGATATGGACTAGAAAAATACTAGAAAACAAAGCCTTCCTAGGTATAAGATACCTGGATAAAATAAGGGACTAACTCTTCTGATTCAAACACTCAGCAAAGCCAGGGAGAATTAACCTGATTCATGCAGGTGTGCACTGGAGTTGACAAAAACACCACTGTGACTGGAGGGCAGGTGTAGTGTGTAAGCCAAACCTGATAAACGGTCAGGTTCCCATGAATTCCACTTGAACTCTACAAATCCTGCACACCAAAGTTTCCAGAAGCCCTTTGCAGTGTAACTTCCTCAGATCTTTTTAGTCCATCCCAACACGCACAGCAATCCAGGGTGGTCTTTACCAAACAATGGTCCTAAAACAGATTCAGTTTTTTTTTTCTTAGTGTAATGCTTTTCTTGACTGTTTTATAAGTGATTAACAGTGAATTTTGGGGGGGGGGGGGGCCAGCGCGATGGCGCAGTGGTTAAGGTCCTCGCCTTGCACGCCCGGGATCCCATATGGGCGCCGGTTCTAATCTCAGCGGCCCCACTTCCCATCCAGCTCCCTGCCAGTGGCCCAGGAAAGCAGTCGAGGACAGCCCAAAGCTTTGGGACCCTGCACCCGCGTGGGATACCCAGAAGAAGTTCCTGGTTCCTGGCTTCAGATCAGCATAGCATCGGCCGTTGTGCTCACTTGGGGAGTGAATCATTGGACGGAAGATCTTTGTCTCTCCACTCTGTATATCCACCTTTCCAATAAAAATAAAATAAATCTTTTAAAAAAAAACAGTAAATTTTTTCTGCTACTTTTTTGTTATTATTTTATTTTGATGATCTTTACATAATTGATTAAGGCTCAAAGGGTCAAGGGCTACAGGAAAGTGGGTAAGACCATTATTTCTACATTCTCTTTTTTCTTCCTGTATCTGGGGGGAAGGGAGGAGATAAAGGGAGAAGCCACACCCAGTCTCCCAACTATCCCAGGGTCCCCGATGTGGAACGTGCTCCAAGGGCACTGCTCAAGTGGTTTGATAGTTCAGCAGTTCTGAATTACTGCCAATCTCACCATTCCAAGCACGATGAAATCTCTCCAGAATCCACTGGCGGACATAGTCCACCTTAGAGTCTCCATTTGCCCAGGTATTCACTGCCAACACGTGGCTGGGGTAGTTGATCAATTTGTTCTGCTCTCTGTCCTCTGCAGGCTCCAATGGAAACAGATTCAGTTCTAAACTAAAATTTTCCAAATTGCATTACAACGTTTGCTATAAAAGATGTTTGTCAGGTGTTCCCAGGGGGTAGGGGGATGACGTCACACTCAATAAAGCCTGAGCAACAAGGGATTGAATGTGCAGGTTTCTCTCCTGTGATTTGCCAGGACTCTTAGGCACTAACTCTTACACATCTCTAAAAAGGTTTTGTCTCTTCTGTATACATACATACATGTATGCTATATTATATATTATGTTATTTTATATATCATATTTTCCTGTATCTATATTATTTACAAATATAAATCTTTCATATATTTATATGTGATACGTACCATATCTATATAAACATTATCCATTTAGATCTAGCTTTGGTCTCATATCATGAAGCCTCCATCAAATATCCACCAAGGATGATCTCCCCACTTGCCATTCTCCTGCCTTAATGTTGCTACTGATGGTTACCTTCCACGATGATGAATGACGCGTGCGCGTGCGCGTGCTCATCCTGAACTGTAACAAAGCATTGCAGTTAACATGCCTGAAACTGTGGCTTGACTTTACCTTCTACACGTTGACCTTGGCCAAGCTTGCAAACTTCCTCTGCTCAGCTCAGCTGAGATTCTTCAGAACACCAATTTGTGAGGGTGAACTCCACTTGTCAGGGCGAAGACAGACCTCAGGTAGCCCTGGAGCTGAAGAACGGCCTTAGTTCTTAGCAGTGTCTGCGAATCTACAGCTTTCTGATCAGACTTGTGCTGCTGTGTGATTTCCTAGTTCTCTGTGTCCAAGATCTCGCCCTCCTGCTGCTGCGGCTTCTGCAGCTTCTTCTTGAAGTAGGCGTCAGTGAGGTACTTGGGGAACTTCGCGCTACTGGTGTCAATCTTTGTGGAGGTGGGGATCACAAATTTCTTGTGTGTTCTACATAGAGGAACCTGGCTGAGGGAAAGAGGTCCAGTCTCTAGCAACAAATCCCTGGCCAGCTGCTTCAGGAACACCCCCCTCCTGCCTCGGGGGTGCCAGGTGTGGACGGTGAGGATGATGAGGACGACCCCGGGGTGAAGCTGGCTGGCTGAAGGGCTCCTTGCCGTGGCTGAGTGGCTTCCGGGGCACGTCCCCAGTGGGATAGTAGCAAGGCATCTTGCGGAGCTTCACCAGCTGCCTGCCGCCGTTCTTGTCCCTGCCCACAGGCTTCGTGATGGTAACCAGAACCTCCTTCTTCTTCATCCTGGAGTACATGGCTGAGCAGGAGTAGTGGCCGATGCCCCTCGCCAGGACGGGTTTCTGGCTGCAGTAGTGGGCCCCTTCTTGGCCTTCTTCCCCTTGATGGGCTGCTTCTTCTTTTGCCTGGGTCGCTGGCATTGTCCGTCTTCTTGGCTGAGGGGTTGTTCTTCACGTCGGGCTTGGGGGCTGGGTCCGTTTCACTTGCCACCTTGCAAGCTGGAGAAGAGTAGGATTTATTCTTGACAGACAACTTGAAGCTCATACCTGAATGTTCTGTTCACATTTAAATCTAAATAAGCATCAGCTGGAACAGTTCACATCCCAGCCCTGTGAATGTAGGTGTTGTGCAGGTCCTCAGCATGACCTGGTAGTAGACTTAGTGTCTCAAGAAACGTGGTTTAAGGACACCAGCTTTTCTCCTGCCAGTGTGTGAGCTCACTCTTGGTGCAAGGGTAGCAAGGACTTTGCTGAAGGAATTAACAGCCAGGCATCTCTAGGGTGTTTTTCCACCCCACTGAGAAAAAGGCTGTTAGCAGCCACTAAGCCGCTTTCACTGTGAAGCTAACACAGCTCCCTGGTGCAGTACACACCCTAGAAAAGATGGAAATGTCCCAGTACTCACCTTGAAGAATGAAAGCTCTTCAGAGCTCCACATTAACCAACTCTTAACTGTCCTTCCCAGTAAGCATTGTTAATGGGCGTTTATTTGTAAAGCTGTCGGCAAAGACATCCTAATGAACCAAAATGTGGGATCCCTTTGGGAAGTTATTTATTTTTCTAACGTCCCAATGCTGTATTTTAATTTGCGTCTTTCTTAACTCAGACATTACATTTCAATGAACTTAACTTCTTTGCAGAAAAAAAAAAATCTAAGTGTGCACTTGAAAACAAAACACCCACAGTGTTATATAATAGCAAAAGTCAGAATTCTTTTTTCCCAAAAACATTTATTTATTTACTTACTTACTTACTTATTTGAAAGAGTTACAGAGAGGAAAAGACAGAGAAACAAGGCTTAGCTCCGATGGTCCACGCCCCAAGTGGATGCAAGGCCAGGGCTGAGCCAGGTGAAAAGCCCAGAATTTCCAAGTGGGTGCTAGGAACCCCCTGCTGCTTTTCCCATGCCAGTTGGACAGTCTATATTTCTCTTCCAAGTTCTTGCCTTGTACCTGAAACGTTCTAGGTACAGGCACATATATGGTACACAAAGGAGGCAGGTATCAAACCCAGGCACTCCAATGTGGAATGCTGGCATCCTAATAATCCCTTAACCAGTAAATCAAACACCTGCCCCAAGCAAACCATGGAGCAGGCGATTCACTGGACATTACTGTTTCTTCTCTGGAGCTATCAGAGCTAAAGGTCCTAGGCTTACTTACAAAAAGGTTTACAGGTGGTTCTTTTCCATCTACCCAGACATCAAGCATTTGAGGGACCCAGCGCCATGGCCTAGCAGCTAAAAGCCTTGCCTTGAATGTGCTGGGATGCCATATAGGCGCCGGTTCTAATCCTGGTAGCTCCATTTCCTATCCAGCTCCCTTCTTGTGGCCTGGGAAAACAGTTGAGGAGGGCCCAAAGCCTTGGGACCCTGCACCCACGTGAGAGACCCCAAAGAGCTCCTGGCTCCCAGCTTTGGATCAGCGCAGCACCAGCCGTTGAAGTTACATGGAGAGTGAATCATTGGATGGAAGATCTTCCTCTCTGTCTCTCCTCCTTTGCAATAAAAATTTTTTTAAAAAAGGCATTTGAGGAAACTTGTACCACGTGGTCTATGTTGTATTTGCTGCAAGAGATTATCCAATTCTTCTCCAAACACAAAGAAGTCTATCAACCAAGACAGGAGGGGCAGAGGATAAACAACAAGAGGAGTAAACATGCATTGAGTTTCCTGTATCATGTGAGGGAAAATAAGCACTAAAGGAAGATTAATCAAAATGAAAAGAGCAGATAGCACCATGGCATAATAGGCTTAAGCCTGCAGTGCTGGCATCTCCTATGGGCACCAGTTCATGTGTTGTCTGCTCCACTTCTGATCCAACTTCCTGCTTATAGCCTAAGAAAGCAACAGAAGATGGTCCAAAGCCTTGGGACCCTGCACTCATGCAGGAGACCTGGAGGAAGACCATTGAGGGACTGAACCAGCAGGTGGAGGACCTCTCTCTGTGTGTCTCTCCCTCTATAGAATTCTGCCTTTCCAATAAAAATAACATTAAAATCTTCTTTTAAAAAAAGATGAAGGGGGGGCCCGGCGCGGTGGCGCAAGTGGTTAAAGGTCCTCGCCTTGCACGCCCGGGATCCCATATGGGCGCCGGTTCTAATCCCGGCAGCCCCGCTTCCCTTCCAGCTCCCTGCATCTGGCCTGGGAAAGCAGTCGAGGACGGCCCAAAGCTTTGGGAACCTGCACCCGCGTGGGAGACCCGGAAGAGGCTCCTGGCTTCGGATCGGCATAGTATCGGCCCGTTGCGCTCACTTGGGGAGTGAATCATCGGACGGAAGATCTTCCTCTCTGTATCTCCTCTCTGTATATCCGCCTTTCCAATAAAAAATAATAAAAATAAATCTTTAAAAAAAAAGATGAAGGAATTACTACTTTTCTTGTCGATTAGCTTTCTAAGGCTTTGCAAACAAGTCAATCCAAACTGAACACTTTAAAACGCAACAATTCTACAGGCTGGGTGCTGAAAACCAAGATGTTCTACAGTCCGGTTCCCTCTGAAGCCACCAGGACGGAACCTCTCTCGGATCCTCCCTCGTCAAGCTTCCTGGAGTTGGCAGCAATCCCTGTGGTCCTTGAGTGATATTAACACACTTCCAGTCCTTGCCTGGGCAGACCTCTTCCCTGTGCTCTTGTTTTCTCTTCTTAGTACAACACCAGTGTGACCTCATCTTTACTAATTGCATCTCCAAAGACCCCATTGCCAAATAGGATTATATTCTGAGATTCTGCATGCACCAAAGTAGGAGGAATTCTGTTCAGCCAGACACACCTGACACTGGTTACTCAACCACTGCATGCTTTACCGCCCACCTGAGCTTAGCACACACATTCACAGGGCAAATACAGCTGCAAGATATTTTTTCCCTTTTCTAAAACATTGTGTTCAGAGACTATTATAGATTACAGGCAACTCTATGTAATAAACACAGAAACAATATATAAATTCCTCTCGCAATTTTCCCCTGTGGTGGCTTCCTGCATAACTATTACAATCTTATAACGAGGAAATCAACATTGACAAAAATACAGTAATTTCATCTACATTTTATCAATTTTACATTCATTCATGCGTTAGTGTTAGAGGGAATTCATAATTTTTACCTAATGAGGACATTGGGACAAACTGTTTCAAACTTGATAAAAGGTTGTTTTGCGTACTTGGTGATACAGTAAAAGTCTTAAGGAAGAGACTCAACAGCATATGTTGATTTCTTTCTTTCTATATTCTTTTCTAATTGAGATCTGGCATGGGAAAACAAATATTTTGAAAATCCCAGTAACAGCAGTCATCTGGAGCTGGTGGCTTCTTGACTTTCTCATCATCACAGACGTTTCAAATACTTCAGCTCATTCACTCACGTATTTGACAGGTGTACCTGAAGCACTCAGGTTGTGTTAGGTATTGGTAATACAGTGATGACTGTCCCTTGTGCTGACAATAACAGTGATCAGCCAGGCAGATTTCATGCTCAGCAAACCAGTTCAATAAAAGGAGAAGCAGGAGAAGCTGGCACAGTAGCCTAGTGGCAAAAGTTCTCACCCTGCATGCCCAGGATCCCGTATGAGTACCAGTCCATACTCCAGCTGTCCCACTTCCCTTCCAGCTCCCTGTTTGTGACTTGGGAAAGCAGTCAAGATGGCACAAAGCCTTGGGACCCTGCACCCATGTGGGAGACCTGGAAGCTCTTTCTCTCTGTCTCTCCTTCACTCTATAAATTTGCTTTTCCAATAAAAATAAATAAATCTTTTTTTAAAAAAGTAGTAGGTAAGCCGGCACCTCTAAGAGAAGCCTATCCCACTACACAGTACAAATAAAAGTAAAAAAAAAGTCCTCCAAGAGGAAAGGGAACCTACATGTAGACATGCATGATGACCAATTCTTCCAGATCAATGAACAACCCCAAAGGGTGAAAATAGCAAGGATCATCAAGAAACAAAGACTTATTATTAGTGCTCAAAAAGAGGTTGTTAGGTATTTGTGTAAACTGTGAGCAGTTAGCGATATATCAAAATGAGGCTGTGCCAGTTCCTAAGGAAGGACTCATTACTGTTGCAATAGGAAGGAAGGGGACAAAGACATGGGTCACAGCTCTGTGTGTGTGTGTGTGTGTGTGTGTGTGTGTGTGTGTGTGTGTGTGTGTATCAAGAGAAACAACACAAAGTAAGATCTCCACCTTGGGCCTCTTTTGTGACTACAGCACAACACACAGGCATCTATTGGAATGAAAGCATGCCCACGTATGTGGAAAACAGAAGAAGTCAAGAGATCACCTGTAAAATAAATACAGCAGAGAGAGGTGACTGCAGAAACCTCAAATGACTGTGGAGACAATGGCGCGCCACCAGTGCTACAAGTCACGAACTGAAAACAGCATCAGTCTAAATATTCTGGAGTGGCTATAAACCTCAAATGAAGGTACAGACAAGATCAGATTCTCTCAAGGTTTGGATATTGCCAAGGCGAAGCTGTGCAAAAAAGCAGGCAAGGGAGATAATTAAAGTTATAATTTAAGCAAAGTGGAAACAGTAGTAAAGGCAAAAAACTAGGACAAGGGAAGAATCAATGGATAAAGAACCACGGAAGACTTGGTGGAAAGGGAGCGTGTGATCTGAGACTATGGACAGTCTGGATTTATTATTTTAGAGGCAAAGCAATTTGATGTGAAGCCAGGCCCAGAAGGTTTGGCCGTAGCAGTGAGGAGCTTCATGAATTGGAAGCAAAGGTTATTGCAGTTAAGGAACCAAAAGGATGTGGTGGTAGATGAGTCACCCACTAGTGCTGAGGTCATACAGGATGTTGGCAGGACCTGAGTTAGGAGATGCCTGGAGCTGCTCCAGTAACTGAACTAACGACATGGAGGTGGCAGCATTTCATGGCAAGAATCTCAACAGGGGAAAAAGAGGTGGTGGGGAGGGTCTGGGTTTTTGATGCCACAACTCAAGCAGACTGACAATAAAGTAGAGGAATAGTTGTACTAGGCAGCTACTCATCTCTTTCTGTCATTGACCTGAGGACAACTAGTGACAACTGGATTCCACTGGTGAGGCTTCTGTAAAGCAGTGCCCTCGAGGGATAACATTTAAGGTGTATTTCTCTATTCAAAAGGCAGAGTTACAGAGAGAAAGAGAGGAAGAGACACAGAGAAATCTTCCATTCACTCTCTAGATGGGCATAGCAACTAGGACTAGGCCAGGGAAAAGCCAGGAGTCTGCAGTTCCATCGGGGGGCTCCCACATGGTGGCAAAAACCCAAAGACTTGGGACATCTTTTGCTGCTTTTCCAGGTGCATTAGCAGAGAACTGGATTGGAAATGGAACCGCTGGGACTTGAATTGGTGTTCATATGGGATGCTGGGGATAGTTTTCAATTAAAGCACAAAAGATAAAAGAATATTTGTGCACTCACAGAGCATGTAAAAAAAATATATTTATTCTATTTTAGAGGCTCAAAAACCACCCTAGAGGAATCAAGGACAATGGTGGGCCCAGCATGCTGGCTAAATCCTCACCTTGTATGCGCTGGATCCCATATTGGTGCCAGTTCATGTCCCTGGTGCTCTACTTCCCTTCCAGCTCCCTGCTTGTAGCCAGGGAAAGTAGTCAAAGATGGCCCAAAGCCTTGGAACCCTTCACCCACGCGGGAGATTTGGAAGATCTTCTCCCTGTTTTTCCTTCTCTCTGTAAATCTGCCTTCCCAATAAAAATAAATAAATCTTAAAAAAAAAAAAAAAAGAAAAAAGGACAATGGGAGGAAAAGGTTGGATCTGAAGAAAGCCATGGGAGAAGATAAATGAATGAAGGAAATACTATTCCAACGGAGGGAGGAAGGAAGGGTGGATCAAACTGGCCACTAGACTGCCTAGAAAATTATTCCCTGAATTCCCCATGCAGATGAGAGAAGACTTTGGGGCTTTACAGAGTTCTGCCAGATATACGTCCCGCCTAACAGAAAGGGGAACATCTTTGCTCTTAGAAGGAGTGATCTTGCGTTTTAATTTTATTGAAGATCTCAAGGATAGTCTGGGAATGAGAATACTTCCACTCAGATACTCAAGAACAATTGCAGACACTACCCTAAGAGAGCTGAGCTGGGAGGGGTTGGTGGGAGCAAGCTCTTCCAGGGAGCGGCAATGACCAGGAGAGAGCACCCTGCCCACTGTGGACTCCCAGCCCTGAGCATTGCTGTTAGAGTCTGTAAGCCATCCTGAGGCAGTGATCAGGCTCCGTGCCCAGGGCTCTTCAATTCCTTTCCACAGCCTGTCTGCAGAGGTGACTGAAAGCCTCGGCCATGGTGCTAACAGGAAGGACCATCGCACCTGCCAATTTTCTGGATGAGACAGAGGGGCAGGGCAAGTTTGGAAAAAACAGAAGGAAACGTAACCCCAACACACCAAATGGGTCCTTGCTTAAGGAAGGAGAACATCCCATAGCAGCAAAGGCCAAATGTTCATATTAAAATGTAAGTGATTTCTGATAAATACCGCCAATTCCACACCAGAAATGTAGGTAATCCCTTTGCAAAGTGTGTCAAACATCAAGAGTTTGATCCAAATACAGGGTCTTGTGTCATGCATCCTGCTACACTCAGTTCAGGAGAAAACAGCTAGAAAAAGGAACGCATCCCAGCCCTCTAGCGGCTGATCCAAGTTGGCTCCCAGAAAGCAATGGGAAATCTGAAAGCCAAGAGATGGCTTTGAGAGCATCTTTGCTCTGACCTCTTATTAATACCTAATTTTTAAAAGATGGCATTCTTAGAATTTGAGACCCTGTTGGAAAATAAAATATTTTTTCCCTAGAATTCACTTTGTTCTCCAGAAGCCCCCAAACCTTTCCAGGATTTTTGTTTAGAATTCCAGAGAGCTGAGTGAATGTTTTCAAATGTAGCACATCTTCTGCTAACCTTGCATGCAGAGGTTATCTTTCTCCTGTAGCGAAAGGGGATAATTCCAATCCATCTCTCAGGGTGAAAGGGCAGGATAGTGATTCAATTATCAACAACAAGCACCGATTTTACCAGCAAAGTTTAGTTTCCAAATTGAGGCCCATTTTACATGAGATATATCCTGTGAAGTAATTTCTGAGCATATAATAAATTATTATTTTGCTTTTAGTGTAGATGCCTATTTTTTAATTGTAAAAACTCTGATGTCTGAAATTATTTGTTTCCTGACCACATTAAAAAAAAAAAAAAAAAGGAGAGAAGAACCGTTTGGAGCTTACACAAATTTACAGAAGGGAGAATTAAAAGCGCCACCTCCTAAACCAGAAAAAAATGAGATTTAACTCCCAGAAGACTGAAGTAGTCTGAGAATAGAAATAGCTGAAAACTTGCCATTCCTTCACCCAGGAACATTCTAGAATATGTGGCTATATAGATTAATTAGGTCTATAAAATAACCAAACTCCCATTAAGTAGGAACTTTTTTCAAAAGATCCTAGATTTCTTTCAGGAACAATGGAACTTTTACCATGCACTGATTTCCACCTTTAAACGTCCCTGAGACCTCTCCTCGTCCCAAATGTACATGACATTTTCTGTCTTTATCTAACAAGGTCTTGGCAGCTCGTGTCGTCTTGGGCCTCTATTTCTTCCTTTGAGCACTTTAATTCACATCATAATCACCTGTTTCTTCCCACAACCTCTTCTGGCCATTCTTTCACAGAGTAGTAATCAGCCCAATTTTAACACTTGAAACATCAGGTGCCAGGAAACTGCCCACTCCAGAGCAAACCAGGGAGGTGGGCATGTGGGTCTTTAGGTTCCTTTGAAGCTTCTGTGACTTTCACCATGAAAATGTCGGTGTCTCAAAACCTCCATCTTTGGCTCTCCACTCTGTTCTTTTCACCCCATTTAGTCTCCTTGGTGAACAATGCCAACTCCAGATTTCAGACACCGTTGACAGGAATGAACATTTAGCCTAGTAGTTAAGATGCCTACATCCCACCTTTGAGTGCCTAGCTTCAACTCCCAGATACAGTTCCTAACTACAGCTTCGTGCCAACACAGAACTTGCGAGGGGACTGACAGCTCAGGTAATTGGACTCATGCTAACCTGTGGGAGACCCAGATCGCATTCTGTGGTCCTGTCTCTAACCATTACTGTAATGGAATTTGGCACATAAACAAGAGCATCAGAGTGTGCTGTCTTGCAGGGGGAGACCCCAAAGTGGAGCAGGAGGACAGGAGGAGGCTTGTATCCCAACCCTGGAGACACCCAGACCCTTCTAGGACTATCAGTATGGGCACCAAGGGCTATATCCCAAATGCCAAGGAGACCACTAGGAATTGGACTGCCCTTGTAGGTCAAGAACTCCGAAGTCATCCACTCCCTTTCGGATCTCCCACATGGGATGAAAGAAGCCCACATCCTTCCTCATAGACTCTAATGTCATCAGAACAATAGCCAGGAGCCGTGAGCGGTCCTCAGAAACACAAGAACAGTAAACTTCCTTCAGGGCTCAAGAGGGGAGCTTTCTCTGGTCCTTACTTAGTTCCAACTTTGGATCCCCACCCTATCTTGCAATGACCAACAGGGTTGCTCCGGAGCCCCCAAATTTTTTCAAAAAAAATTTTTTTTGATTAGCTAGAGACCAATAAAGAAAGCTTAGAACCAGACAGGACAGGAAATGGTCAGCTTGGACTCACATATACCTTACTAGGTAGGACATAAAGATTAGTTACTCCTCACTGGTCCAGCCCTGGCTGCCAAAACCATTTGAGAAGTAAATCAGCAGATGGGAAAATCTCTCTCCCTTTCCCTATCTCCCCCTTTCTTTTTATAACTCTGCCTTTCCAATAAAGAAATATTTAAAAAGAAATCGAACTCGGTCCAGCACCATGGCTTAGTGGCTAAAGTCCTCACCTTGAACACACTGGGATCCCATATGGGCACCAGTTCTAATTATGGCAACCCCGCTTCCATCCAGCTCCCTGCTTGTGGCCTGGGAAAGCAGCCGAGCATGGCCCAAAGCCTTGGGAACCTGCACCCGTGTGGGAAACCTGGAAGAAGATCTGGGCTCCTGTCTTCAGATCAGCACAGCACCGGCCGAGGCAGTCACTTGGGGAGTGAATCATCAGACAGATCTTCTTCTCTGTATATCTGACTTTGCAATAAAAATAAATAAATTTTTTAAAAAAAGAAATAGTACACACAACCTTCTTTTCTTCTCTCTTGGGAAATGCTCATCTACTAAGCCAAAACAAAGCTGGAAGTCTTCCTCAGTATCCCCTTGTCCTTCTTCCTGTTGACCTTATGCACTAACCACTCAGACCCCTCGTCCCCATTTTTCATATGCTATTTTTCTAAATGCTTCATCATTCTCCATATGAAATATTAGTCTGATGACAGAGTAGTCTTTCTAAAATGGTAAGTCTACTACATCATGTCGATGGCCCCACAATAATTGCCCTTGATCCTAAGCTGAAGAAGTAATCACATGGCAGTAAACGTTCCATAGTCTAAGAAGACTTCATTTTTGCCTTCTGGAAGCTCACTATCTGTTCAACGGACAAGACATGCAAGACGACATTAAGGACTCCACAGAAGAGATACTTCATTTCTCGGTCTGATTCATAAGAGACCTCACAGAGGCAGGACCTTGGATCTGAGAGTGGCCATAAGGTAGAAATGGTCTTATCCTGAGAAACGCCAAAGCATTCCATCCCATTCACCTGCAGATGAAACTGTCAGCCAGCCAAAGCTAGATGTAAGAATGAACAGGACTGTAAGGTCATTTGGAAAGCCACAACAGAGACCAGTGCTGTGTCATACTGTGGGTAAACCATTGCCTGCAAGACTGGCATCCCATATAGATCCTCATTCAAGTCTCTACTACTCATTTTCCAATCTATTTCCCCTCAATTGTGCCTGGGAAAGCAGCAAAGAATGACCCAAACGCTTGGGTCCCTGCCACTTACCCTGCCCCAGCCTAATCCTTGGCTGTTTTGAAAGTGAATCAGTGGATGGGAGGCCTCTCTCTCCTCCCTTTGCAACTCTGCCTTTAATAAAATAAATCTTTCACTCACACACACACACACACACAACCCATGGGCACAAATGTATAAGTCCTTGAAAACCAGCTAGGTCAAAAGGCAAAAGACCCACAGTAGCAGTCAGGACATAATGGAAATAACATTGCCTACATTACCAGCCCCTGAGCCTGCTGAGAGATAAAGGAAACAGAAATCACCAAAAAATTGTTGCTACCATAGCAATGTAAGAACTGGAAGAGGGTAATGGGAATGCTTCTCTTCAAGGAGCCCTCTGTTGCACAAGAAGCTCCAGCAACTGGAGGAAAGAAGAGGGCCACAGGATGTGTACATCCAGGCAAACCGAACAACTCTCTCGGCTAAGTTTTGACAGCAAGTATTTGGGCAGGTGGGGACTCTAGGCGGGGACTATGTCAACCAATAGATTTTAAAAGATTTCCTCATCCTTGAATCAACAAAATAAACAGCATTTCAGAACTATCAAAACCTCTTGAGCAGTCCCCTTAGAGTATGCTCCACATCGGGGACCCTGGGATGACGGCGGGTGGTCGTTTCCCATTCCCAGGTAACTGGTGTGGTTTGGATGCTGGGTGCAACTCCTCCTCTTCTCTTCTCCTCCCCAAATACATGAAGAAAAGAAAGAAAATTGTAAACAATGGTATTATCCACTTTCCCCTAGTCCTTGACCCTTAATCAATGGTCCACATGGACATGCATCCTTCCCAACTGTGTAAATACCATCAAAAATGAAACTTTTTAAAAAATCCTGGCTCCACTCCCAATTCCAGCTTCCTGCTTATGTTCACACCCTGGCAGGCAGTAGGTGATGGCTCAAATTCTCAGGTCCCTGCCATCACCCACATCCGAGACAGGGATTAAGTTCTTGAGTTTGGTCTGGCTTAGTCACAGAGGTTGCAGGCGTTTATGCAGGGAACCAGCAGACAGACAAAGATCTCTGTCTCAGACTCTGGTTTTTAATACTTGAAATTCATTCAGGCCTGGTTCAGTAGCCTAGTGGCTAAAGTCCTCGCCTTGCATGAGCCAGGATCCCATATGGGTGTTGGTTTATGTCCCAGCTGCAAGCACCAGCATCCCATATTGGTGCCAGTTTGCATCCCGACTGCTCCACTTCCCATCCAGCTCACTGCTTACGGCCTGGACAAGCAAAGAGGATGGCCCAAGTCATTAGGCACCTGCACCCACATGGAAAATCTGGAGGAAGCTCCTGGCTCCTGGTTTGGGTTTGGTTCAGCTCCTGTCTTTGCAGTCATTTGAAGAGTGGTCCAGCAGATAGATTCTTTATCTCTGGCTGTCCTCTCTGTAAATCTATCTTTTCAAGAGAAATAATTCTTTAAAACAAATGCTTTTCTGTTGCTGTTCTTAGTCAATAACAGTACATGCCCACATTATGCTTCTGCCCAAACCTTACTTAGTGTAGTGGGGAAAATGTGTATCTATGGGCCCAGCACAGTGGCCTAGCAGCTAAAGTCCTCACCTTAAACAAGCTGGGATCCCATATGGACACCAGTTCTAATCCCGGCAGCTCCATTTCCCATCCAGCTCCATGCTTGTGGCATGGGAAAGCAGTCAAGCATGGTCCAAAGCCTTGGGACCCTGTACCCATGTGGGAGACTCAGAGGAAGTCCCTGGCTCCTGGCTTCGGATCCGCACAGCACTGGCCATTGCAGTCACTTGGGGAGTGAATCATTGGACGGAAGATCTTCCTCTCTGTCTCTCCTCATCTCTGTATATCTGACTGTGCAATAAAAAAATAAAATTAAAAAAAAAGAAAATGTGTATCCATGAGGAAACTTATAAGAGTGAGCTACTCATAAATATGAAACATCATATCCATGTTTTATTTGTTATTATAAAATGATTGTTTATTATCAAAGACAAAGTAACACGGTGCTGAGTGATCAGGAGCTACATTTCATGGGGAACTCTTGTTTTGTATGTTCTTCAAGATTTCTAAGAAGGTTACTTTCTCTTTTCCTGCCAAGATGAATGCTCATTCTTGTGTCTGAGAGCAAACCAACGCAATGAAGATTCAGACATCTGGTGTGCTCTTCAAGCAAATACACACTTCCAAATTGCCCCGGAGCTGTGTGTCATGTGGAAATAAGCAAATACATTCATGAAGTGACAAATGAGACCAGGAAAGACACCACTGGGGCTACTGGGAAGGAAAATGAGAACCATGCTAGCTGGGAATGATTCACCTTGTGTCTCCCAAAAATATGAAGGAATATCAGGTTTTAGCAGCCTTGCCAGCCACACAAGCAGCCAACACATGCGCAGACACTCACTGGAAGGGCACTGAGCAGATTCCGGAGGCTGCCTTCAGCTATATCCACCCCGCCCCAATTCCCTGCTAATGTGGCCATTTGCAAATAACACCTTTGTTCCCTTTAAAATTTTGCAAATTATCATTGCCTTCAGGAAAAGAAACGTGTCTCAAGCTCCAAGGGGTCAGCAAACGGTTTTATACACACTCAGCCCTCAAGTAACTTTGGGAGTCGGCACGGCTGCCAGAACCTTCTCAGAACACGGAAAACGAGGTCTAGAGCCAGGCCAATTAGCTAGTGAGGACACCTGCTCCCTCTTCCCACGCTTGCTTGTCAGGGGCCGTCCACTGACGAGGTCCCAGGGACTGAATAACAGATACAGACAACTGTGATTACCTCATACTATCTCCCCCTCCCCGCCCCCTGAGTAAGCTCCTGTACCTGCGTGTGTCCACAACTCACAGGGACCTGGCTAAGTCCACAGAACCAGATGGTGCCAAGGCTGAATGGGCCTCATGGAGGTCCTTAAAAGTCCAATCGTTCTTAAGGATGATGATTAGGAAGTGGAGAGGATAGAAACAAAGCTTTACTAAGCACTTCCCAGGCATTGCTTTAAGAGCTTTGCATGCATGTAAAGACCAGAGCAGTGGCATAATAGAATTTGCTTCTTTCTGCCCTCATGTCCCCACCCATGATACTCTTCAAATATACCTTACCATTTTTAAAATAAATTTTAAATTTTTAGTTAGGCATTATTTGTTTATTTACTTGAAAGGCAGAAAGAGAAAGGGGTCTTCTATTTGCTGTTTCAGCTCTCTGAATGTCACATCCAATTAGTCAGGTTTGGGCTAAGCCAAAGCCAAGAGCCACGAACTCCATCTGGCTCTTGCATGTGGTGGCAGGAGACCTAGCTCTTGAGCCATCATCTGCAGCCTCCCAGGGTACACACTAGCAGGAAGCTGGATGAGAAAAAGACCCGGGACTTGAACCAGGCACTTTGATATGGATACAGCCTCCAGGAGGGACATTTTTAACCCTTGTACCAAGCTGCCATGCCAGCACAGCTAACCTCTGGAATGGGGAATATTTTCCTCTAGATCACCGTGTGGCTAATGAATAGAATGAGTTGCTTAAATGGCGTAAGAATCCCTATGAAATCCTACTTGGTTTGTTTCCAATTTCCAAACTTAGAAAGTCAGAAGGTTTAGTTTTTGTTGGAACCCATGAAGCCAGACCAGCTGGTTCCAGAACCTGATAGTATTGTACATTTCAAATGCTTCCCAAATTGTCGCTTCTTGAAGACCTGCAAAGCTGGTGGCTATGGCACTCAACAAGTATAGGTGTGCATGCCCTTTCTACCCCCAGTGCGTGTCCAGGGACTTTACACATACAGATGCTGAGAGATTTTCTTTATTGGCACATATTTGACTTTCATACAGAAAATGACCTGCAGGCACAACACAATGGCTCAATTAACAAGCCCTCTCCCTGCAAACATCAGGATCTCATATGGGCGTATCCCAGCTGCTCCACTTCCCATCCAGCTCCCTGCTTGTGGCCTGGGAAAGCAGTCCAGGATGGCCCAAATTCTTGGAACCCTGCAGCCATGTGGAAGACCTGGAAGAAGCTCCTGGATCCTGGCTTTGAAACAGCTCAGCTCTGGGTGTTGTGGCCATTTGGGAACCAGTAGATGGAAGACCTTTCTCTCTCCTCTCTGTAAATCTGCCTTTCCAACAAAAATAATTATTAAAAAAAAAAAGTTTAGAAAAAATAAAACGAAAATGATCTGCATTTCCATCAAAGGACAACCAGATAAATTGAATACCAGATAGCTACTAAGGGTGGGAGTCTATAGAGCTGGTTTTTGGCTTCTACTGCCTGCACTATTGGCAGACGTCCCTGTCAGAGGGACAAAAGCCAGACCTTTTTCATATGACAGCAGCCCCGGGAAGGGCACTGGTATGAACCAAGTCTCTTGGTCAGGTTTTCCTTTACATATGTGCCACAAACCAAGCATAACATTTAGAAGAATTGGAACTTCATATGAACCTTTTCAAATAGGAGTGATCATTTGGCTAAGCAATGAAAATATCAGTTAAGACAGCCACATACCATGTCAGAGTCCCTGGACCCACCACCTGGCTCTGTCTGCTAACTCCATCTTCCTACCACTGCAGACCATAGAGGCAGTGCTAGTCTCTCAAGTACTTGGTTTCCTGTGGCCTAACTTACACGAAAAGCTTCTGGCCCTTGGGCCAGGTACGGTAGCCTAGTGGCTAAAGTCCTTGCCTGCACACCCAGGATCCCATATGGGTGCCGGTTCGTATGCA
This sequence comes from Ochotona curzoniae, assembly GCF_017591425.1. Taxonomy (NCBI): domain Eukaryota; kingdom Metazoa; phylum Chordata; class Mammalia; order Lagomorpha; family Ochotonidae; genus Ochotona; species Ochotona curzoniae. Next base: position 17,254,115 of record NW_024467115.1, read on the forward strand.
GCTGCTCCACTTCCCACCCAGCTACCTGCTTGTGGCTTGGGAAAGCAGTAGAGGACAGCCCAAAGCCTTAGGACCATGCACCCATGTGGGGGCTCCTGGCTCCTGGCTTCAGATTTGCTCAGCACTGACCATTGCAGCTACTTGGGAAGTGAACCAGTGGATGGAAGGTCTTTCTCTCTGTCTCTCCTTCACTCTGTAATTCTGCCTGTTAAATAAAAATAAATAAATCTTAACACAAAAAAATAAGAAGAAGAAAAAGAAAAGTTCCTGGCCCTTTTGGGGCCTAGTGGTTCAACAGGCTAATTCTCCACCCACTAGTGCCAACATCCCACATAGGCACAGGTTCGTGTCCCGGCTGATTCAGTTCCAACCTATCTCTCTGCTTCTGTCCTGAGAAAGCAACGGAGTAGGGCTCAAACCCTCGGGCCCCTGCACCCACATGGAAGACCTAGAAGAAGCTCCTGGCTGCCGACTCTGGGTCAGCTCAGCTGCAGCCACTGCAGCCATTTGGGGAATAAACCAGGAGGTGAAAGATCTCTGCTTCCTCTCCGTAAATCTGCCTTTCAAACAGAAAATTGCTGGCTTCCAAGCCCGCTGCTTTGGTCTGGACCACTCTTAGGCATTTTGAGAGTGATCCAGCTTTCTCTCTCTCCCAATCCCATCTCCCCCCACCCCCACCCCACCCCCGCTCTCTGTCTCAAATAAAAAGAAAAAAAATTAAATAAATACTAAATAAAACTAAAGCTTAAAAAAACTAAAAAGAAAAACCACTAAATAAATATGTGAAGATAAAATGTAATGATAAGTCACAAAATTATTACACATTTTTAAGATTGATTTATTTATTTACTTATTTATTTTGTTGGAAAGGCAGATTTACAGAGAGAAGGAAAGACAGAGAGAGATCTACTCCCCAAGTGGTCACAATGGCCAGAACTGAGCTGTTCCAAAACCAGGAGTCAGGAGCTTCTTCTAGGACTCCCACGTGGACGCAGGTTTGGGACATCCTCTACTGCTTTCCCAGGCCACAGGCAGGGAGCTGGATAAGAAGTGAAGCAGCTGAGACACAAACTGGCACCCATATAGGATTCTGGCACATGCAAGGTGAGGACTTTAACCACTAGGCTACCATTAGGGCCCAAAATATTACAAAAAAAAAAAAAAAGGTAAATGTTTATTTTTAATTTATTTGAAAAGCAGAGTTAAAGAGAGACTGCTCCCTCTGCTGGTTACTGTGCTTCTTCTGGCTCTCCCACATGGGTGCAGTGGCCCAGGTTCTTGGGCCAACCTCCACTACTTTCCCTGGTGCATTTTCAGGGAGCTGAATCAACAGTGGAACAGCCAGAACTCACACCCTGTGCCCATATGGTATGCCAGCTTTGCAGGCAGAGACGTAGTCCGCCTCACCATCATGCCAGTTCTCAAGAATGTTCACGAATGTGAGGAATGGATAAATTCATAAGAGGATATATCCTTAGTGTACTTGTATAACCATTAAAACTTGGGACCATGGAAACTGCATAGCAACAAGGAAAAACATTGAGATTGTGATTTCAATGTAAAGCCAAAAAACCGAACTGTTACATGCAAGTATGATGGAATTTTCCCAAAGGAGTAAAGAAGCACCTATAGGGACCCAAGTGGAGCCTCTATACTTCTGACGTCCCCAGGCAAATGTCAGTCATTTCTCCCTTCCTCCATCTTGCAAGTCAGAGTGAATGGGTGCATCTCACAAGGGCTGTGTTCTAGACAGGAGGCAGCTAACTCTCGATTTCCCCCAATGCAGTCAGTGATGGTAAACCGCTTGGTGACTATACCAAGAGACTGGATCGTAAGCAATGCGATCTTACTACCTCTCCACCTTTGAAAAAAAAAAAAGCAGTGCTTAGTCACACATCACCTAACAATATCAGCAGGTTCTGGGAAATGCATCATTGGGTGATTTAATAATCGTGGCGTGAACATCACAGAGTGTGCGTACACAAACCCAAGGGCTTAGCCTGTGACATGCCTCACTTAGAGGGTAAAACCTACTGGTTAGGCTAAAAACATATACAGCCTGCTACTGCACTGCACATAGCAGACAACCATGGCACAATCATAAATATTTTCATACTTAAACCTAGTACAAAAAAAAAATGATGTGCACCTATTTAGCAGGCTTGTGGTAAATAGAGCCTGAGGTTGTCTCAGCAGGTCAGTGAGTGACTAGCAAGACCTAGGACATCATGTCCACCACTGCACGCGGAGGCCACACTGCAGTTATAAAACTTAGGTCTCTGGGGTTGGCTCTGTAAATGGTTAATCCTCAGCCTGTAACATAGGCATCTCATATCAATGCTGGTTTGTGCCCTGGCTGCCCCATTTCCAAATCAGCTTCTTAATGTTGTTTAAGATTTATTTACTCTTATTGCAAAGTCAGATTTACAGAGAAGAGAGACAGAAAGATCTTCCATTCACCAGTTCACTCCCCAAGTGGCCGCAATGGCCAAAGCTGAGCCAATCCAAATCCAGGAGCCTGGAGCCTCTTCCAGGTCTCCCACACAGGTGCATGGTACCAAGACTTTGGGCCATCCTATACTGCTTTTCTGGGCCACAAGCAGGGAGTTAGTTGGATGAGAAGTGGATCATCCAGAAATGAACTGGCACCCATATGGTAAGGATTTAGCCACTAGGCTACCCCAGTTCCCTGCTTATGACCTGGGAAAACAATAGAGAATGACCAGTCCTTGGGATCCTGCACCCACATTGGAGACCTGGAGTAGGTTGCCAACTCCTGGCTTTGTATTGGCTCAGCTCCTATCATTATGGCCATTTTCAGGGTGAATCAGAAGATAGACAGTCTCGCTGTCTCTCCTCTATAAATCTGCCTTTAAAAATAAATCTTTCAAAAAAACCTACTTGTTTTTTCTTCAGTGAGAAATCAACCTTAGCTTGCTACAACTTTCTTACAGATTTCTCAAACTTTTTGACTCTTGTAATAATGCTTAGTTTATAACTCAAACACATAGTACAGCTATAGGAAGGCATTTTTTCCACAGCACCACTCTATAAATGCTTATGTTTGATTTTTTAAAGATTGATTTACAGATTCACTGAAAGAAGGAGAGACAGAGAGAATGATCTTCCATCCACTGGTTTGCTCCCCAAATGATCACAACACCCAGAACTGAACCAATCCTAAATTAGGAGCCAGGAGATGCCCACCAGCTCTACAATATGGGTGCAGGGTCCCAAACTCTTGGACCATACACCTCTGCCCTCCCAGGCCATAGGCAGAGGGATGAATGGGAAATAGAGCAACTGGGACATGACTAGCACCCATATGGGACCCCGGCACGTTAAAAAGGATTAGCTAATCTAGCCATCAAGTCAGTCCCTGACTTTATTTATTTATTTATTTATTTAATTTTACTATTAACTCTGTCTTATAAAAAATTTTTTTAATGTGCAAGCATCACAGGGTCAAGATCGTGGCTGTCACTGTCTTCCTACTCCAATATGGACCAACTGGAAGGTCATCATCAACATCTTCCACCCTCTCTGGAAGGACCTACCTGGAACTGCTGCACGGCAAACTTGATTTTTTTTCTTATTTATTTCATTTCTTTGACAGACTGAAAGAGAGAGCTTTCCTATCCTCTAGCTCACTTCCCCAAGGGACGAGAATAGGCAGGGATTGGACTGAGCAAATGCCAGGAGCTGGGAACTCAAGATTTGCACAAGTGACAGGTGCCTAAATGAGCCATCACCTGCAGCCTCACTGCGTCTGGAATCAGAACCAGATGTCACACTTGAACACAGCTTCCCCATGTGAAATGCCCACATCTCAAGCAGTGTCTTCGCCCCTGCTGCAAACGTCCACTTCTAAACATTTGTTATAAAGAGACTACATTCCACACTACCACAGAAAAAATAATAATGTATAAATACATAAGCCAATAGTAATGTATCATTTCTTATCATGGTCAAGTAGCAAGGGCTGTTCGTTATTGTACCCATGGACTCTGCTTTTGTAAGATTGGTGGGGCAGCGGGGTTGCTGATAACAAACACGGGAGGACTTGTGTTGTGCTCTGGGCCGTGGGTGAGGACCAGTGCCATTGTAACCTCATGGGGCAACCCTCACACATGAGGTCCACACTTGTATTATTCTGTGCATGGTTATGTGGTACATGATTGCACATAAAGAGGCAGTGAGAAGAAACCCTGCTGCACACCTAAAAGACAGTCAGAAATCTTGCAGCAAAGAATAGCAGGAAGGATTAGCACGAAATCTCGATCTCATAGTTCTTTCTGCCATTGTAACTGAATCTCTTGACAAGAGCAGGTGGAAGTGCTAAGATGGTAGCAGCTGCAGGAGACACTAGAGGCGTTAGGGAGAAGGGGGAATGGCTAACCCAGAAGCAGAAAAACAGCTCTTTGCTGGGTGTTTGTATGCATTTCAGACACAGGTCAAGTAACAGACCTTCCGTAATGACGCCATTCCACAGAGGACACAGCTGCAAATTTGTCAGACTGGTTTCTTTAGACAGTACTTACGTAGCACAGGACTAAGCAGGTAGAGAACTACAACCTGGCCATATTTCATAAACAGCATGCTTATCCCTTTGACCCTCACTGCTTCTTGCTCATTCTTCACACCTCAACCCAGTGAGCTAAACAACAGCCCCACACCTGCGGCCAGAGCAGACCAGGATTTTCACCTTACCCAGCTCCCCCATGTTTCTGAATGGTCAACAATAGAAAGTGAGGAAAAGGTTAGTCATTTTCCTGGCAGCTAAGATACCAGTCCAGATTCTCCTGGCCCTTGCCGGGGTTCCTGGGCTCTGGCTTTCATCTCCAGCTTCCTGCCACTGCAGACTGGGAGGTGGTGGTGATGGCCAAAGGAACTGAGTCATTACCACCCATGTGGAGTCCTAGACCAAGTCCCTGGCTCCCAACTTCAGCTAAACCAAGTTCACACTGCTGTGAATATGTGGGAGTGAATCAGCAGGTACAAGATTTGTCTCTGCCACTCAAATAGACAAATATTAATAGATGCTGGATATGGATAACAGCTAGACATAGAAAGCCAAATGATAGCTATTTAGAGATGATGCATAGATAAATGATACATAAGTAATTTTTAAAATACATTTAACCCCAGCTGTGGGCAACTACCTACAATGCAACCTGGGCAAATGTTGCTGCACTGAGAGAAAAGCAGCTAATAATTGGTGGGCATTCTGGGCCTTATAATGCCAAATTTATGTTGACTATACCGATGTGCCAGCAAAGTTACCTATTTTCTTAAAGATATGTGGAGGGGGCAAACACTGGTTCATCAGCAGATGTGGTTTGGGTATCTGTGTCTAAGCATGTATAGGCCCTGGGCAGGCAGAGCCCCAGGATAGCATGATACACTATCGGAGGATTGGGCTTGGGGATCCGCATGCTTGCAGGCATGGGGGTCTGTGGATTGCTCAGGGTCTGAGGATGTGTGGAAGGGAGGACTGCTGAAGGAGAACATGACAGGTGAGGAATGACTTCTGGAGGACTTCCACCAACCAGGCTGTTGCACTTGCAGGTAAATGAGGGGGTTGAGATCTAGTGCTTTGGAGGAGGGAAAATGGAGGACCTTTCAGGGCCAAACCAAGGCACCCACCCATGTGGGATACCCGAGCTGGGCTTGTTGGTATCAATCACCATCTACCAGCACACACAAAAGCCATGGCTGTGGGGCCTGCCTGGCAAGGCTTGACCATAGTATGTACAGGAGGTAGATCGCATCAGGTTAGGCCATGACATTAGTCAGCATGCAAGAGAATCAAGCCAAGGGGCAGATTCTGTGGAGCTCACCATTTTGAGACTGCCATACTGTTCCTGCCAGCAACACCAGTAACACGGGCATGGCGAGGATCTGAGGGATGAAGCACGGGCAGGAGACCAGTGATGGTGGAAGTCTCTCTCAAGCCTCTCTCAAGTCTCTCTCAAGGCCTCCCTTTATTGTCTCCTCTCTTGACCTTTCACCTGCTTCTTGTTTACTCTTTACCCCACACCCTCATTAGCGCATATTGGATACAGCTGAGACCAGGTGCTTCTAGCCCCAAGCCCACTCCTTATAGTGCTCAGCTTAACAAGTGCTAGTCAACTCCTTAGCCCACAACACCATACCAGCTGGTTTGCTCAAGGGCTGGGAGTATAATGGGCCAAGCTAGGCATGACCATGGAACTCAATAACACTCATGAGTGCTGGGGTTGGGAACAGGCTGGGCTGATCAAGGCTGCAGATACACCCAAGAATTGGATGTGGGGTGAGCTGAGCCGCAACATCCCCCAGTACACACAAAGGCTGAGACTTGGAGCTGACTATGCTAGGTAAGGGTCTAACACCCACTGGCATGCCTGAGACTTGGGTTTATGAGCGGGCCTTGTGGGGGAACTTGGGCAACTCTTGCTGGTGGGCCATTGCTCCCACTGGTGAGCATGTGAGTCAGCTAGACATTGGTCAGGCTTGGCAAGACTGCTTCATTGTTGGCAGGTGTGTGAGTTGGCTCTGGAGGTAGGCGAGTACCAGATGTATCTAGGCCAAACTGTAGCACACTGGCATCCACAAGAGCCAGGATAGAGTGCAGGCCATGCTGGGTGTGGGCCAAGGATCCACTGGTGTGTGCAAGGTCTGCCACTGGGAGGAGACCTGGTAGAGATGACTGGGGAATTCCTCTGTCAGTTCACAGTCCCTCCAGGTGAGCATAAGAACCAAGATTGAAAACAGCCCAGACAAGGCCAGGTTACAGTACCAGCTAGCATATGTGTGGGCCAGGTCTGGGGGTGTACCAGGCTGGGCCAGTTCATAACACCCACTGGCAGACATGAGAACCAGGATGGGGTGCAGGACAGGCTTGGTTGGGTCATAACACCAGCCAGTTCACATTAGAGCCAGGACTGGGAATAGTCCAGACTGGGCTAGGCTGCAGTACTCGTAACATGAGCTAGAACCAAGGGAGACCAGGCCAATCCAAGCTTCAATACCTGCTGGTGAATGCCAGGATGGGCCTCAGCACCACCAGCATACATAAGACCTTAGGGTGAGGGGCTGCCTGGTAGGAGGGCTGTGATGACTCCCCTGCTGAGCCACTGTTCCAACTGGTGCATGTGAGAGCTAGAACTGGAGGCAGACCAGGCTAGGCAGGGCTATAAAATCAGCTGCCTTGCATTTGAGCTGGACTTGGGGAGAGCCAGGCTGGGCTAAACAACCATATATACTGGTACATTTGTGAGCCAGATTAAGTGCAGGCTGGTCAGGTTTTGCCACAGTATCAACTAGCAGAGGCTGAGACTGGAGGCAAGTCCGGTCAGACTAGACCACAGAACATGGAAAGTGAAGATCTGGGACTGGGAGTGGATCTAGTAGGGAAATTGTGAGCATCTCTCTGATATGCTGCAGCTCCCACTGGTGAGCATGGGAACCAAGGTTGGAGGTGTACCTGGCTGGACAGGCAATGGTACCCACTGGAATGAGTGTGCACTGGATAGTGGGAGGCTGGTCAGGCTGAGCTGGGATCCAATACCCAATTATGTATATGAAAGCCGAATGGGATGCAGGATGGACTGAACCAATCTGCTGCACATACTGGCATCCACAAGAACCAGGACTGGGGACAGAGCCTGGTGGGAGCTACTGGGGGTCACTCTGACTAGGCAGCAGTTCATGCTGGTGTGCATAAATACCAGGTATATAATTGGCAGGATTAGGCTGGATCACCGCATCCATTGGTTAGTGTATGAGACAGAGCTAGGGACTGAGTTGACCCAATAACGGCAAACACCAGTGTTTGTACAGGCTGATATGAGTGACAGACTGAGCTGGATGTTGTACTGCTGGCATCCACAGAAATTAGGCATGGGGTCACGTCTGGGGAAGTTTCTTTGGAGACCCCACCAACTGGATCACCTGGCTCAGAATCCAAACCATGGGGAAAACCACAGATCTGTAGTCTGACCGTGGAGTACATGTGTCAGAACTTGGCCTCATCCATTGTTGAAGCCTGTGTAGTAAATGGAAGGCCCAGATATACATGGATGCTTGACAATCAGTTCATTGAGGTTTGCAGAGCACAGTGAGTATCATGCAGGGCAGAACAAATTGGACAGCTCTCCTGGCCAAGCTTTGACAGCAAGTATCTGGGTGAGTGGAGACTCTAACGTGGACTATGTCAGCCAATGGACATTGGAAGGATTTCCTCATCCTTGGATCGGTAAGACAGCATTTCAGAGCTATCAAAACCACTTACGCAGTACCCTCAGAACATGCTGCACATCGGGGACTGTGGGATGACATCAGGTAGCCAGCCATTCTCCATCCTTAGTACGGATGCCTTTCGGCTTTGGGGAACAGCCCTCTCCTCTTGCTCCCTGCACTCCCCAAGTACAAGAAGGAAAAAGGAGATTGGAGGCAGTGGTCTCATCAACCTTCCCCAATTCCTAGACCCTCCCCACCCTAATCAGTGGTCCACATGGGCATACATCCTTGTGTCATTTGAAGGTATCTTGAATGTGCCTCAAGAGAATACATATGAAAAGGTCCTTTCGGGCCCGGTGTGGTGGCGCAAGTGGTTAAGGTCCTCGCCTTGCACACCCAGGATCCCATATGGGCGCCGGTTCTAATCCCGGCAGCCCTGCTTCCCTTCCAGCTCCCTGCCTGTGGCCTGGGAAAGCAGTCGAGGACGGCCCAAAGCTTTGGGAACCTGCACCCGTGTGGGAGACCCGGAAGAGGCTCCTGGCTTCGTACCGGCATAGCATCGGCCCGTTGCGCTCACTTGGGGAGTGAATCATCGGACGGAAGCTCTTCCTCTCTGTCTCTCCTCTCTGTATATCCGCCTTTCCAATAAAAAATAATAAAAATAAATCTTTAAAAAAAAAGAAAAGAAAAGGTCCTTTGCATTTTAAAGCATTTTAAAGTTATAGAAACACTACTTTATTTAAAATGAGCAAAGTTTCTGATGCTTTCAAAAATATGAGAATAATCTCCCATGAGTAATACAGATAGCTCAAATATGCCGTTTTTGGATATCACTCAGTTTTAAAGCATTAGCAATTCAAATATTGTTAATAAACTTACAACTGACTCAATTTTGCCTTCTCATTTTTATTTAATTTCCAAGTATACTTATAAAAACCTTAAAGAAAAATGGGTAAATTTGATTCCCCTTTTATATGAAACCCCCTTCAAGAGGAAAACCCTAAAATAAACAGAAGCCCTTTGGAGGGAGTTGGTCTGTAAGTGATGGTAATGTCACTTTCTTGAAGTCACTTTTTAAAACACAGTAACTCAGAAGCCACAGAATAAATTACAGGAGCAGAGTTGAGCTGCAGCCAGTGAAGCCAGCCACAACCTGCATTGCCAGTGGCCCCTATTGGAGTGCTGCATAGAGGTCCAGCTGCTCCAACTCAGGTCCAGTTCCCTGCTGGTGCACCTGGGAAAGCATCAGAAGGTAGTGCGAGTGCTTGGGCCCTGCCACCCACATAGCAGACCCGGATGGAGTTCCAGGCTCCTGGCTTCACCCTGACCCAGTTCTGGGCCACTGAGGAAGGGAAGAAGGATGTGAACTTTTTCACCTGTGTCTTTTTCTCTGTCTCTCCTTCTCTTTGTCACTCTGAATTTCAAATAAATTACTTTTTCTTTAAAAATCAACTAAATAAAAAAATTCAGGGATGACTCCTTTAATTTCATTCAACTTAGACTGTTCTTGTTTACCTATTTTTCTATGTAGAAATATTTTCCCTAAGCTTCCCTTTCTTTATATTTAACATAGCTGCAGAGACCAGCCACTGTGCGATATCGTTATGATCACTACTAATATAAACTAATGGAATCAAGATGGCAGAATAGGGTAAGGACACATTTAAACAGAGAAACATTAGCCAGTGTGAAGCAGAGAGGGCACATTCCAGGAAACAGAAGAGGACAGAACAATAGTAGAGGGCTACCTGGAGACTGACAGACACAGGAAAGCAGCAAAAACATCATTGTGTGGTGTTACAATGACTGATACCCCAGCAGCATTCAGTGAATGGCAATCTGAACTCCACCAGCAGCTGAAACTCCACCAGCAACCAGGCGGGAAGGAACGTTTACCGGGACCTCCAGAAGTGAACCCAGACAAAGAACTGCTGGTCCTTCTGGTCTGTTTGATTTGACAAGGAGCAGAGCAGCAGGTGCCAGATGGGCAGTGCAGGAACAGGGTGTTCCTACAGCCGCAATGGGCATCATTTTGTTTAAGGAGGCAAGAGCTATGTGGCAGGACTGCACATGCCCAGAGCTGGGAGTGAACTCATTTCTGCCTCAGTGAACTACAAAAAACAATGTGGCATCCTACAGGTTCCACTCAAGACAGGAACTGGTAGCCCTCACACCTGACCCAGCAGATCAAGAACTCTAGTAGTGGCACAACAGGTGCCATTTCGTACAGTGTGGCAAAGAATATAAGACTGCTGGGGACTGTTATGGGAGAGTTATGGGAGTCCCAGAAGGTGCAGAGAGAGAAGCTGAGTTTACAAATATATTTAGTGAAATAATAAAGGAAAATTGCCCTAATCTGGAGAAAGAATTGGGAAACAATATCCAGGAGGGACACAGAACTCCCAACAGGCTTGATCAAAAGTGATCTTCACCATGACGCATGATCATCAAGCTCTCTTCAAACATTAAGGAAAAGATCCTTAAATGTGCATGTGAAAAAAATCAATTGACATATAAAGGAATGCCAGTTAAAGTCACAGGCCTCTCATAGGAAACTCTACAGGCCAGAAGAGAATGGGGTGACATATTCCAGATTCTAAAAGAAAAATTGTCAGCCCAGGATAAGGTACCCAGCAAAATTTTCCTTTGTCTTTGAAAATCAAATAAAATTCTTCCACAGTGAAGAAAAGTTAAAAGAATTTGACTCTTCCAAACCTGCCCTACAAATGATACTTAAAGATGTTCTCTTGACTGAGAAAAGGAATAGTGCCCACCAAAACCAAAGGCAAATGCAAAGAATATCCCAGTAAAATAACAACAGAAGACTAAATCAATGAATAACCCATTGCTAAAATCACAGAACCAAATTACCACCCATTCATAATAACCCTGAAAGTAAACAGCTTAAACTCATCAATCAAATGTCATAAATTAGTAGACTGAATTAAAAAAAAAAAAACAAACATCTAGTTGTTTCCTATAGGAGACATATCTCATCAACAAAGATCAGCGGAAACTATATCTCATGGATTTTCATTTTTTTTGTTAGTTCCATCTCTTCAAAACACTTTCTTCTGATCAAATTATTCAGTGATTCATAGATCATACAGTAACATCATTTTCTTCAAGAAAGTTCTTGATTTTTTCATTCCTTCAGCAACACATTAGTCATTCAGTAGCATGTTATTTAACTTCATGGCATTGTAAATTTCTATTTTTCTTTCTATTGTTGATTTTGTGTTGTGGCTTTTCATTTGAGGGGATGTAATGGAGACTATCATATCCAGTCGTGAGGATACAATGCAGTAGGCATCTCTACTTCCACACAAAGATGGATTCCCACTGAAACGGTTTACTATATGTTGACGATAGAATGCTGGACTCTCTATCATTGTCCATACCTACAACGGTGGACATACGATTGTGTATGAAGAACTATAGTATACTAATTATATAGGGGAACTCATTGAGGGGAGAGGATGTTGGGGAGTAGATAAGGGAAATCCCATGATCTATAGAACTGTATCATAAAATGATAATACTAAAAAGAAGTAAAATTCTAAAAAATAATAAAAGAATACATATAAACTAATATGTTAATCAATTGTAAGTGAACTTTTTTAAACATGTATTTATTTTTATTAGAAAAGCAGATTTATAGACAAGTAGAAACCAAGAAAGATCCTCCATGCATTGGTCCATTCCCTAAATGACTGCAACAACCGGATATCAACCAATCCAAAGCTGGGAGCTTCTTCCAGGTCTCCCACAAGCTTGCAGGGTCCCAAAGACGTGGGCCATCCTCTACTGCTTTCCTGTCATCTGTTAAAACCTCACCCAGGCATTATCAGTCATGAAATCTCTGAATGGTTTACTATAAAACATGATTCAGAAAGACTCTTCACAGACCCTCTGTGGTGAAAATGAGTATTGCCCCTGAGTAGCACAGCCAGTGTAGGCATCGCTCAAAATATCTCTGGAAGCAGCAGTCTTTAGGAAACACCTTTGGAGCCAGATTTCAACCCTGGCAAGAAAATCACTTGAGTGGCTTGAAAGTCACACTTCCCGAGCCCAGCAAGGGCCCCTAGCCTGATCCTCCACTCATTCCTCAGATTTGGGACCTACTTGGCTATCTCCAGGAATCAGATTCATCCTCTGAAGAGAAATGACTAGCCTTTCTGAGTTTTCACAAGGCTCTTATGAAACCCTGGATCACAGCTGTGCAAGGATGCAGAGTTAGCAAAAGGGGGACTGGGGGGAAACCCTGGGCAGGGAAGGGACCTGCCCCTCTGGCATCCAGTTGGCTAAGGGCAAGACCAGGGTGGAAGTAGTCCTGGCTGAACCGAAGGGCGTCCTCTTAGCCAAGGAGGTCAGGTCTTCTGGGAGCCTTTTACTTCACACCTTAGGCATTCCTGCTTAAATCCTGGCTCTGGAACTTCTAGCTGTGTGACTTCGAGCAGTCATATTCTCTTTTATGTCTTCGGATATCTATGTTCTACCACATGTGTCCACAGGACACTTATTCTAATAGTTACATGCATACACTGCATAGACTGTCTCAAGTTCAACCCCAGCTTCTCCCACATAGTAGCCAGTGGCCTTAGGTCAGCTACCTGAACTCTGTAAGCTCCCTTTGTTCATCTTGAGTAGCTATGTTTAAATGAGATAAACTAAGCACTCTGCACGCTTCTTTGCACATTGAAGTGCTTACTGATCGTTGGCTGAGCTTGTCACGTGGATATAGGAGGAAACGAGGTGATGACAACGCTGTTCCAACCTTGAAGTTGTTTTAGAAGAGCCCAGTGGAGTTGGGAGAGACAAACAGGGAAGCCATTGTAACCACAATAAATCCAGTAGCAGACAGAACATTAGTTCAACAGTCAGATTTCCTCCGAGGTGGTTAAGGCTCAGGAGAGGGCTAGCAGGGAAAACTACTTCATCTGAAGGATGGTTCAGAGCTCCGCATGTGAACACCAAGGCATGGAGCTGGATCGACACAGAGCTTCACGGCTCAGAGCTTCCTGCTTTGGGGGTACGGGCAACTGACCCCTTCTGCAGTCAGAAGAGGTGGTGGCAGCCACAGAGACAGGGTGGCCCAATAACTGGCAAGAGTTCAGCTTCCGGGTCCACAATTCCCAGGGCTGAACCCTGACCTGGCCAGCTCTGTTCCTCGGTGTCCCCCTCTGTCCATAGGGGTATGCTGACAGCTCACCCGGTCTTTCAGAGGATTAGACAAATTCATGCCCATAAAGTACCTGGCACAGTGGCAAATACGAGGAATGAAGCTACTAAAGCAACTGATTGTCCTCCCTGAGCGCAGGATCACGGGCCTGCAGAGGGCAGAAGGATGGTGAAGGTGTTGTGTTGGTTCTCTTCCCATCCCTTCCCAGGGAGAAGAACCAGGCAGATGGCAGCTCAGGCTGCATGAGAGTGGATGGGACGCAGAGAGCTGGCCCCGCCCATGGCTTCCTGCACCACACGATGCAATCTCACGCTGCATGGGTCCCAGCAGGTTCAGCCCAGCTGAGGGACGCCCCTGGTCACCCACACTGGAGGAAAACAAAGCGTAGCAGGATACCCTGGAAAATACTTATTTGCATGTCCAAGTTGCTGTGCACCAAATAAACCTCCACCAGTCTGGTTTTCCAATCTTGTCTGAGATAAAAGCCAAAATAGTAATCGGATTGTCCAAGTAAAGCCGGTGCATTTCCCAAACAGTGAAGGCCGCACCGGAGAACTTGGGGCTTTCTCACTCTCTGCAATATTTTTTTTTTTTAACATTCAGTTTATTTGAAATACAAAGTTACAGAGAAAGAGAGAGCTTCCACCTGCTGGTTCAGTTCCCAAAAGGCCTCAACAGCTGGGGCTGGATCACAAAGCTAGAAACCGGAAGTTTCACCTAGGTCTCCAACACAGGTGCAGGGCCCAAAAATCAGGGTCAGCCACCCTTACTGCTTACCCAGGCACAACTAGCAGGGAGCTGGATCAGAAGTAGAACATCTGGGCCCAGTGTGGCAACCTAGTGGCTAAGTCCTTTCCTTGTGGGGCCGGCACGGTGGCCTAGCAGCTAAAGTCCTCGCCTTGAATGCACTGGGATCCCAATGTGGGTGCCAGCTCTGATCCCGGCTGCTCCACTTCCTATCCAGCTCCCTGCTTGAGGTCTGAGGAAGCAGTTGAGGAGGGCCCAAAGTCTTGGAACCCTGCGCTCATGTAGGAGACGTGGAAAGAAGATCCAGGTTCCTGGTGTTGGATTGGTTTGGCTCAAATCATTGCAGCCACCTGGGAGTGAATTACTGGATGAAATATCTTTCTGTCTTTCGTCCTTTCTGTATATCTGACTTTCCAATAAAAAATAATTACTCTATTTTTAAAAAAGTGAACCACCAGGATTCAAACTGGTCCTCATAAAAGATGCCAACATCTCAGGTGGCAGGTTTACCAACAATTCCACAACACCAGCCCCTTCTCTCTACAATACTGAAATTTATAACTAAGCAGTGCCATCCTTTGCTTTCATCGTTGAATTTTATATAATATGTTTGTTGGGAAATGTTGAATCAGCCAATAACACAAGTAATATGAGAGAAGTCAGCAACATAGCTATTTATTATTGATGAACACCCTTCAAAATGGCCAGTTTTTTCAATTAACGTTGACTCTAACTTTGCTTTGTCTACACATTGTACAATACAAATGTGATGGCCGAATGTGCTCACAGGTTAGCAGGAGCCTGCCTGGGTGCACTCAGTGTTGTATTGCCCTCTCGTGGCAAATATGAAAAACTGCAGGTTGTAGTTTTTTTTTTTCCTCTCCCAGTCTTAAAATTATTTTGCCAAGCCTTGTAAATTGCCTTAAATAAACAGATAGTCAAGTTTATAAATGGGCCACATTGCTATTAAATTAAAACATGAGTTGTAGATCTCATCTTCCTGGATTCAAATTCCAGCTCTACCAACCAACCAGTTAGGAAAGCCCAGGATAGCTTCTGGGACAGAGGCTAAAACCCACTCATCTGTAAAACAAGGCTATGACAGAGGCCAGTGCTACAGTACATTAAGTAGCACATTAAGCCTCCACCTGCACCCACATGGATCACGGTGCGAGTTCCAGCTGCTCACTTCTGATCCTAGCTAATAAGCCTGGGCATGTGGTGGAAGATGACCCAAGTCCTTGGGCCCATGCACCCATGTGGGAGACCAGATGGAGTTCCTGGCTCCCAGCTTCAGATTTAGACCAGTTCTGGCTGTTGCAGCCATTGGAGGACTGAACCACTTTCTGTCTCTCTCTCCTATTTCTGTGACTCTTTCAAATAAATTTTTTTTAAATTCCAAATGCAAAAGTGTTATCTTCAAAAATTTATTTGACAGTTAAAATTAGAGGGATAAGGGCCTGGCACTGTGGCCTAGCAGCTAAAGTCCTCACCTTGAACGTGCTGAGATCCCATGTGGGTGCTGGTTCTAATCCCAGCGGCTCTACTTCCCATCCAGCTCCCTGCGTCTGGCCTGGGAAAGCAGTCGAGGACAGACCAATGCTTTGGGACCCTGCACCCGTGTGGGAGACCTGGAGGAGGTTCTTGGGCTCCTGGCTCTGGATCGGCACAGCACCGGCAGTTGCAGTCACTTGGGGAGTGAATCATCAGATAGAAGATCTTCCTCTCTGTCTCTCCTCCTTCCTATATATCTGACTTTGTAATAAAAATAAATAAATCTTTAAAAAAAAATTAGAGGGATAAAAAGAGAGAGCTTGCATCTGTTTGTTCATTCCCCTAATGGCTACAATGGTCAAGGCTGGGCCAGGCTAAAATGAGGAGGCAGGGACCCCAGCAAGGTTTCCTCTAGGGTGCAAGGACCTGAGCACTTGGGCCATCATCCGCTGCTTTCCCAACACAGGAGCAGAGAGCTAGATCGAAAGTGCAGCAGTTGGAACTCAAACGTGGCATTCATATGGGGTACTATTGCTGCGTGTGGCGGCTGACTGCTGAACTACAACGCTGGTCCCTAAGCTAGCTTTTCTATAATGTGCAAGAGAAACCATTTCAGCATTCACAGTATTCGTATACAAAAAAAGGAATCAAATGTGGATTTCCTGAGTAGAGTTCAGGTGTAAGGTCACTTACACACAGCTTCATGATAAGGGGCTGAACGGCACCGCCGCCACTCAGAGTCTCTGTAGTAAACAGCCCTTCCTGAGACTCTAGGCTTAGGCCACTCAAGCAACCACGGAAGGGAATATGGTCACCTCTTCCAGGACACCACGGGCCACGCTTCTAAACAGAAAGGAGTCCACGGTCCTCAGGTATGCCTGGTACGGAGACATTGCTTGGGGAAAGCAGGAAATTTTGCTGATGTGAAACACTGAAGTTTTCTAGAAACTCCACCTGAAGTTTCTCAAGCCAAACACTTCCCTGAGCAGAGGTGAGACCGGTCAGGCATTTCAAATCACAAACGCCCGCAACCTAAAGCATTCCAACTCCTAAACTTCCCAAATGCCAGTGGAAAAGTCCATGCCATGGAACTTCCTTCATAAAAATATTAAGACTGCCTTCAGGGCCCGGCGCAGTGGCGCAAGTGGTTAAAGGTCCTCACCTTGCACGCCCGGGATCCCATATAGGTGCCGGTTCTATCCCGGCAGCCCCGCTTCCCTTCCAGCTCCCTGCCTGTGGCCTGGGAAAGCAGTCGAGGACGGACCAAAGCTTTGGGACCCTGCACCCGTGTGGGAGACCCGGAAGAGGTTCCTGGCTTCAGATCGGCATAGTATCGGCCCGTTGCACTCACTTGGGGAGTGAATCATCGGATGGAAGATCTTCCTCTCTGTCTCTCCTCCTCTCTGTATATCTGACTTTCCAATTAAAAAAATAATAAAAATAAATCTTTAAAAAAAAAAAAAGATTGCCTTCAGCTTATATGAATAAATTATACATGAATTTATATGAATTCTGTGCTTATACGTGGATCCCACAATGTATGTGGAAACATTTTAAATAAAAACTCCAAGACACTAGCAGGCTCAAGCATTTTCAAACCTGGATCTTCCATAGATTTCTGATCACTGGGACATTTTTTTTCTTAACTGGATAGACAGTTATACAGAGGAGAGACACGGAAAGATCTTTGGTCTAATGGTTCACTCCCCTAGTGGCCGCAAATGGCCAGAGCCGAGCTAATCCAAAGCCAGTAGCCAGAAGCTTGTTCCAGGTCTCCCACGCGGGTGCAGGGTCCCAAGGCTGTGAGCCATCCTCTGCTGCTTTCCCAGGCCACAAGCAGGAAGCTGAATGAGAAACACAACAGCTGGGACACAAACCAGCGCCCATATGGGATCTCAGTGACTGCAAGGCAAGGATTTAGCCACTAGGCCATCATACTGGGCCCCAGGGTGTATCTTTCTTATATTTCTGTTATAAGAAAATGGGTCTTGCTGGCGATGACTCACCTGCTCAGCCACACTGAGATTCTAAGATGATGGCTGCATGGCCACTCCCTAACCACAAGGGGGCCAATGAGAAAGGTGGGGCCAGGTAGCCCCAAGAAAACCCTGGGCAAGCAGGGCTTTTCTCAAAGTGGAGAGCCTTGCAAAACACATGGGCGCTGAGTCCAGTAAGAGTTACCCAAACCCCCAGCTGTGCACAGCCTGAAGGCATCTGAGTTTGCAGGCAAAGGACAAGACATCTATCTACATGTACTTAATTGTTCCCATCTACCAAGAAGCCCTACCTATAGTACCCATTACCACAAAATAAATTCTTCAGACTGAGGAAGTATGAGAAAATGAGAATTTGAATTGCTCCAAACACAATCAAGTTCAGAAAGTGCATTTATTTTATACTCTATCAACATAGGAACAGGACATATCAATAAGACAAGGGCACATTTTTTATACACTCGGTATAGGCCACACTTCTCAAGATTCTTTAAACATGTAAATTCTTTAAGACTTCTACTTTCAGTATTTAACAGTCAAAATCTGTTTCTAAAAATAACTTATCATCTCTAGGAAAAGTTTTAGGAAACTTAACCTATAGGATTGAAAGAAGGAATATCTTAATAAAAAAGAATTGCAATTTTATCTTTTCCGAAAATCTCCAAGTTGCTGGAAGCCAAGCAAATGAGATCCTTACCAATTTCTAAAAGATCCAAAGGTTCTTAAAGTTTGGGTCATAATTGCACAGGAAAATTATGAATATAGAATTCAGCCTTGAGCAATACTAACATACACACACACACAAAAGAATTCACGCACCTAACTATCAATGATAGCTAGCTCACTATGGCTCTTCCGAAGCAGGAGACAAGTGTTCCTTCCTGCAAGCCAAGACTGTTCAGGCCTCAGCAAGAGGACATCCCAGTGTACAGCCTTTAATTAACTTCCCTCAGCAGCTCTTTGGAAATGTGATGAAAGACACGCCTGGCATATTCTCACGATCTTTCCTTCGAAGCGTAGAGCAACAGTTTCTGCTCACACCTTGGTCAACAGATTTCCTGTGCATTCGCTCTTCCTTTACTGTCCTTCTGACTGCAAAATGTGACGTCCAAACTGAAAGAAAGAAATGTTTAATACAGAATTTATTTCTCTATGAATAAGAATGCCAAGGTACTGATGTCAAGCTGTCAAGACGACCCTTTGGGCTGAATCCCATCAACAACAGAAGTTGTTTGGGGCTGGCCCAGTGACATAGCAGGGAAAGCCACTACCTGCAAGTCCAGCATCCCATGTGGGCACCGAATCTTGAGTTTTAGCTGTTCCACAATGTGCTAATGTCCCCACTGCGATTATGCCATTGCTACCGGCCTATCAGCTAGTGCCCAGTGGACCCACGGGGAGAGGTGATTGGTGGAGAACTGTATATAAGCAGCTCACTCTCAGCAATAAACCTTTTTCATTCGCCTGCCTTTTCGTTCATCTCTCCCTTTCCGCTCACTTGTTCATTTGTGTGTGTGTTTGTGTGTTTCGTTCAGTGTGTGTGCCAGTTGCGGTGGTGGTTCCTGTTTTTCCAGGCCCTCCAGAGTTCCTTGTCATTTTAGTGTCGCCACAGGATGGCGGCAGAGACCAACAAGGAAAGCTTAGAATCAGACAGGAAACTGTCAGCTTGGACTCACATATACCTTACTAGGTAGGACACAAAGATTAGTTACTCCTCACTGGGGTATTGAAGATTTCTCTGTACACCCCTCCTAAAACTGTTCTGCGCCTCAACTGTTGACATATGCCTTGTTAGAGTTATAAGCCTGATTAGACCATCCTAAAATTCATCAAGTTCAGTAAAAAACATGCTTCAATACTATAAACTGCTAAACATAAAAATGAAAATAGACACGAGATGGCTGAATAGTACCCTATAGCCATTTTAAGCTGTATAGCAGCCGGTTGTGTATAAACTAAAATTGAAATGTCAATGAAGTAGTCACAGGATGTGGTTAAGAACTTGCATTTTTTAACACATTGGTTATTATTCAATACCATGTCAATTAACTCCATAATGTTGTAAATTGTTGTTGATGTTATGTTGTGGCTTTTCATTGGAGGGGATGATATTCTGCTAGCTCTACTTTCAGACCAGAGATGGTCTCCCCAAAAAACTGTTGAATTTATCTGGACAATAAGATGCTGGACTCTATGTATGGTACATGCTTGCAATGAAGGAATCATGACTGGATATGCACTGTACTACTACAACAAGGTGGAGGAATCCACCATGGGGAAAGGGCATGGAAGGGGTTGGGAGAATCCCAGAGCCTACGAAACTATGTCATACAATGAAATGAAATTAAAAAAAAAAAAATTCTTGGGCTCCTGCATCCATTGGGGAGACCCAGAAGTCCCTGGCTCAGGGCTTCACATTGGCCTAGTTCTTGCTGTTGCTGCCATTTGAGGAGTGAACCAGCAAATGACAGAGCTCTCTGTCTCTCTCTCTCTCCCTGGGTACTCTTTCAAATAAATGAATCTTAACAAAACAAACAGTGATTTGGCAAAACAGAGGACTGGCAACTTGTCAGACCCATGTTCAGAAGGAAGCAGATGCTCAGTGACAGACGAAGCCTCCCCTTGACTACACTGTCAAGACCCTGCTTGTCCAGGCCGGAATCTGATGCTGTACGATAGAGATGATTCTTCCACTAATGTGCTCCTAGCTGGTTCAGAAGAAACTGCTAAGAGACACTGAACACACAGTACCTGGCAACCAGGCTAACCGCCGGACCTCACTGACCCACTGTCCCTAGCAGAGTCAGAGTCACCTACACGAATCTCCCAGGTAACTCCTGATTGCCAAACAGCCCATTATCTGAAGGCCTGCAATCGAACTTTTGACTCTACCCCGTCAGATGTCAATTTAAGGGCATTAGCACGGGCTCATGTGAATGGCAGGGACCCAATCACGTGACCATCATTGTCTCCCAGGAAGCTGGAATGGGAAACAAAATCACAACTTGAACCCAGGTACCCCAATACAGAATGTGGGTACCCCAACTGCTGCACCCCATGCCCATCCCCTCCTCCTGGGGCTTATTTGTATTTATCTAAGCTAAATTCTAAGTTGTGCAAAGCACCCAAAAATAGAATTATTTCTAAATCTTCTTAAATAAGACTTCAAAAAAAGAAGCAATCTTAAGGAACAACTGCTGGAAACATAAAGTATGTTCTTTTAAGCAAGGTGAGGGTTTAGCCACTGAGCCATCACACTGGACACGAGAGGAGAAACAGAAAGATCTTCCACCTGCCGGTTTACATTCCAAATGCCCAGGGGCTGGACCTGGCCAAAGGTAGGAGCCAGGAATTCCATGCAGACTCTCAAACGGATGACAGGGACCCAAGTACTTGGGCATATCTTCCATTGCCTTCCCGGGCCAACTAGCAGAAAGGGTGAGAGGCAGAATGATGTGGACTTGAACCACCATTCCGACAGGAAACGTGAGGGCATGCCAAGCAGCAGCTCAACCTGCTGAGCTACAACACCAGCCTTTCCCTGAATATTTTTCAAATCAAGTAAATTTTATTCCAAAGTCTTACTAACAGCCTAAAAGCAAAAATGAAGATGTAAAATTAACAGTAACAGCAACACAACTGTCTAAACCATCCTGCGTAAAACTGCTTGAATGCGTAGTTCCAATGGTGAGCAGTCAAACTGAGAAGAATTTCAGAATAGATGTTACATGCTTTACCTCACCCGTGAAGTTTCTGGACTAGAAAATGGAGAAGACGCCCAAGACTGGTTTTCTTTCTCAAAGGAATCCTCTTCTTGGAATGCAAACTTTTTCTTGAGTGCATGTGAGATTAAGGCTACTGGATCCCACGGTGGAGCTGGGCGTTTCCTCTTGTGAATGGGTCTACCGCCCGGCGACCTGATTTTAAAACAGATGAAAATTCTGTTGCACTTTTAGCTGCTTATTGACAAATACAAGGGCAATACAAGAATATCTTATGATCTAATTGGTCAATCTGATTCCTTCTCAAAAGGTTGTCATGAAATCTACACGGCGTAAGGGCTCAAGATCCAGGAAACCACAGAGCTCTCGCATGTCACAGCGCCAAAAATCTTCACTAAATTTTATCCCCTAGTTTTCTGGGTAGAAAATTCTGAAGAAATGTGAAAGGATTTATATGTATATACATATATTTTTTTACAAAGAGAACTTAAAAAAAAAAGATTTAATTTTTTTTTTTATTGGAAAGCCAGATTTACAGAGAAGGAGAGACAGAAAAACAGATTTTCCGTCTGCTGGCTCATTGCCAAAGTGGCCGCAACGGCCGGAGTTAAGCTCATCCGAAACCAAAAGCCAGGAGCTTCTTCTGGGTCTCCCATGCAGGTACAGGGTTCTAAGGTTTGGGGCCATCCTCTACTGTTTTCCTAGACCAGATGCAGGGAGTAGGATGGAAGTGGAACAGCCGGGACACAAACCAAGGCCTATATGGGATCCTGGTGGATGCAAAGCAAGGACTTAGCCATTAGGCCATCACACTGGGCCCAATGTTTTTTTTTATTTTTTATTATTTTTTTTTTTTTTTATTGGAAAGGCGGATATACAGAGAGGAGAGACAGAGAGGAAGATCTTCCGTCCGATGATTCACTCCCCAAGTGAGCGCAACGGGCCGATACTATGCCGATCCGAAGCCAGGAGCCTCTTCCAGGTCTCCCACGCGGGTGCAGGGTCCCAAAGCTTTGGGCCGTCCTCGACTGCTTTCCCAGGCCACAGGCAGGGAGCTGGAAGGGAAGCGGGGCTGCAGGGATTAGAACCGGCACCCATATGGGATCCCGGGCGTGCAAGGCGAGGACCTTTAACCACTTGCGCCACTGCGCCGGGCCCTGGACCCAATGTTTTTTAAGATTTATATTTTTATTTGAAAGGCAGTGTTACAGAGAGATAGATTGTCCATCTGTTGATTCATCGCCAAATGACTGCATCCACCAGGGCTGAGCCAGGCTGAAGCCAGCAGTCGAGAACACCATGTAGTTCCCTCACAGGGATGGCCAGATCCCATATACTTGAGCTGTCCTCTACTACATTTCCAGGTGCATTGGCAGAGGCTGGCTGGAAAGTACAGCAGCTGAGACTTGAACTGGCACTCAAGTAGGATGGTGACAACACAAGCAGCAGCTTAATCCACTGTGACACAATGCTAGCCCCATGAAAAGAAAAACATTAGGCTGTTTCTCCATTCAGTCATGCTTTCAATTGCCACTAGATGTCCACTATTTCCTTTTGCTATTCAGAAAGGCTTGCAGTTTGAAATGTATCAAGTGCTTATTTCTACAATGCTCAATTTCATTATTATCAGACCACAACTGGCTGACAATAACTGCAACCACAAAAAGCAGAACCACCAATAAGGAGAACCACTGTGTATCCCTAAACTTCTACGGTAGGGTTAACATAAAATATTGAGAAACAGCCAAAGTTTATTTCAAAAACAAAGAGATAAGACACTAGAAGGAAGGAGCAAAAAGAATTGAAAGTGTCTAGGGGGCCCAGTGAGATGGACTAGCAGCTAAAGTCCTCGCCTTGAACATGCTGGGATCCCATATGGGCACCGGTTCTAATCCCGGCAGCTCCACTTCCCACCCAGCTCCCTGCATCTGGCCTGGGAAAGTAGTCAAGGACGGCCCAAAACTTTGGGACCCTGCACCCACATGGGAGACCTAGGGAGATTCCTGGCTCCTGGCTTCAAATCAGCACAGAACCAGCCATTGCAGTCACTTAGGGAGTGAATCATCAGATGAGGATCTTCCTCTCTGTCTCTCCTCCTCTCTAATATATCTGACTTTGCGATAAAAATAAATCTTAAAAAAAAAAAGTCCTTAGGAAAGAGAAAGCTGTTTCTTTCATAATGTTCATAAACAAAACTTTGTTTAAAATGGCAGCTGACGTCGCAGCTCAGATGACCCCAACGTACCGTTCAACAGCGCGGAGCTTCACCTTGTTCAGATCCTTGAGGACATCTCGCATGTTGGGAACATCTGCACATCCCTGGCTTTCTGAACGGTGAGGGCAGCTGGTCTGACGAGCGCCTGGCTGCTGCGTTTGGATTTCAGTTGCACTGTCTGAGTCACAGACGGCATCAGCTGCTGGTTGGACGGGAGGAGTCCGTGAGGGCCGGGGAGAAGAACACTGCACGGGTAGTGGTGGCGGCGGGGGCGGGGAGGGAACCCTCAAAGCAGGAAACGGATTTGGGTCCACATTCACTCCAGCAGCCCCCAGCGATGGTGACTGTCCCAAGTCACTGGGGCCATCACTCAAGTCAAAAGGACCTTAAAAAAAAAAAAAAAAAAAACAGCATGTTTAAGTAAATTCTAACTGCTCAGTGAATTCTCTGAGTCCAGTAAAATCATAAATTCATTTTTAAACAAATTAATAATTCTTGGTGTAGGCCTTAAAGGGGGAGGGAGAAAATAGGTATTTTGAAAAGAAAAGAAATGCTTTTCAGTAATTCATGAACAATCTTACGTGTATCCTCCATATTAAAAAAAAGAGAATGCAAACATAATCAACATTCAAACTGATAATCTATTCTAAAATGTCACTGCACAAACAGCCAGATTATTTCCTAAACAAGATCCTAAAGTTTTAGGGAAAAAAAAATACTTCATGTCTCACAACAGATTTACTCCACAAGGACTGTAAGTAAACATGCTTGCTTTTAAAAAGTGTACATCACGAACATTGATTTGTATTCACTCAAAATTATATATTACATAATTTGCCTTTATGTAAATTGTCATAAAAATATTTTATGAATATTACATTAATATGTGCATACAGATCATTTTTAGCAATCATATTCACATCATGCTTGGCTCCTTACATCCAAATTATTGTGAAAAGCAAAGCATCTATGTTGCTTTAAATTTCATACGCACACACACACCACACATAGATTTTTTCTTAATTTTTTAAAACAAAAACATCTTTTAATTCCATTCTCCATGACCTTTCAAAGTACATTCCAATGTATGAACTTTTTATACATATGCATGTGTGTGTATTTAAAGCCAAGTTGTATTTCTAAAATTTTAGAAAAAGATCATCTGCAAAACATTGTTCACCTGAACTTAGTGGAAGGGTGTCAGCCATAACTAAAACTACAACTATGAGAGGCTTTAAACCCAACTTCATTTTCAACAGTTTTCTGAAGAGCTGAGAAAGCTTACTTAGAAGAAACTTTTTAAACAAAAATAATCCCTACAGTATAGCTAACTCTTCTTTAACCAAAAGCCACAAATATCAGATGTTACAACCATATCTATCTGGTATCAGCGCTGTAGCATTGTAGGTTAACCTGTCATCTGTGATGGCATCCAAGAAGGGTGCCTGCTACTTGATTTCCAAGCCAGCTACCTGCTAACATGGGGAAAGCAGTGGGAGATGATCCAGGTACTTGGGCCTCTGCACCCATGTGGCTGACCTGGATGAAGGTCCTGGCTCCTGGCTTTGGTCTGGCCCAGCCCCAGGGGTTATGGCCATTTGTGCATGGGAGCTTATTTTTTTTTCAGTAACTCTGCTTTTTAAATAAATAAATGAATCTTTGAAAAAATATATAATTGCACATACCAACTTTTATGATACACTCTATGATAATATCATTGACAGTTTTTACTCAGAAGTGTACTGACATGAAAACTAGATGAGTATCCCCTAAAAAACAAGAGGTCCTGCGAGCGACTCACCAGCACCTGCCATGTCTTTCAGCGCCTGCATTCCCACGATGGCAGCGATCTGGGAGCGAAGGAAGGCGAGCTCCTCTTCAAGGGCAGCCAACTTTTTTATTGCAGTTTTATCTGCAGGCGGATCACTTTTCACTGGTTTGTTCTGTCTTGGAGCAGGTGACAATGGATCCCAAACTAGTTGCCCAAGATGGGTAAACTCACTTTTTTCCTCTTTTTCATTTTTCCACATACCATTTCTGTGGGTTGGAAGGAAGGAAGGGAAAAATTGGAGAGAGAAGGAGGGAGAGTGGGAAGGAAACTTTCAATCAGAGGAGGAAAAATTCTTTTATGGAAAGCAACTGCAAACCAAACCAGAGCGGCTTTCTTCCCCTGTGCTTCTCCCTAGATTCACTGAGAACCAAGACACACCCAGCATAGCTTATGCTCTCAAGCCTCGGACCAGAACATAGCCTCTACGAGAGGGCCAGCAAGGGAACGAGGGGGCCTTGCGTTCAGCTGTAAAACAAAAATAAATATCCTCACACCGTACAGAATTTAAAATTCAATGGAAGGTGCTGAAAGGACTTCTATTCAGGATTGGGGTAAGTTTATAGTCTTCTCTCTACTTAAACATTTGGTGAACTAGTTGCACACATGGGAAGCAGCCAGAACCTTTGAATAACCGGCACTCACTGAACTGAATGCCTGTACTGAATCAATTGTTATATACGTCAGCACGCTCCAAGGCAAAAATTAGCTGAAAATTTGAAACAGTGGCTGAAGTGTGGAAACTCGGCCCCAGAACCTTCTATAGATACTGAATCCAGACGTTCAAGCCCCTCACCAAAGCCACTGCCGATGCGGACTACTGGAGTGGTGATTGCAGAGATGGAGGCCTAAGACGGGCTCTGAAGACGCCCCGAAGCTGCTTCAGAAGCAACAGTACCTCCCAAACACCAATCCCAACCAAGCTACTGTACCTTAACCAATAAATCAATCCTATTGCAGAAAAAAAGAAAAAAAAAGGAGTGTGCTTTCCCTCTGAAGGTCACAGTGAAAAGAGTGATTAATAAACCACAGAGATCATCCCGTGAAGAGCATGGAAGTCATGCACAGCCTTTGTCAACCGTCAGGTCTGTTAACAATGATCAGGAGCGCTTCTTCCATTTTCCACGTGACTGATAACTATACATAACTGTCTTATTGGAACTTGATTGGATGCATATACCCACCCTGAACAAAATGTTAACTTGTAGCCAAACTCAAACTTGTGGAATAGTTAACACAGGCAACTGACTATCTGAATCAAATCCTCAATTTGAGCAGCTAAATACACTCTTAACGTTGACTTTCCAGCCAGATTCGGAATCTTTCACGTGCACCTTCCTATATACTTCAAATCACCTTAGATTACTTACAACAGCCAATACAATGCTGACACACTGCTTGACATGCATGGATGCAACATAACATCTGGAACACAGAAAATCCAACTTTTGCTTTTTAGAACTTTCTGGAATCGATATTTTCCAGAATATTTTCAAGCTGTGGTTGGTTGAATCCACAGCTGTGGACCCACAGCTCCAAAGAGCCAGGTGCACGTTGAGTACTGTGTGAGATCTGACTAAAGATATAAATCTTGTAGTTGGTAGGGAAAACAGAATGGACGTAATATCCCTTCACTATTCCTTCCTCCTAGGCCAAGAGTAATCGTGGCTTGAAATAGTCAGAACAATCAGTCATCCTTATTACCAAGATGACCAGTGGCACACACAGACGCACACAGAGGTGAATAGAACAGGAAGGCTCAATCAGGACTCAGCAACTTCAGCACATGCAAGCATTAGGCTTCTAGGTGAACCCCACTTCCCAAACAAACATAAAATTACCGAAATCTCAGACAACCGGCTTCTTCATCATTTGCCACACACAAGATATCAGCAAAAGAGGGAACCCTAGGTCCGTAGCTATCAGGGTCTACAGAGTTCAAGAGCGGGATCAGCTGAAGTTACAAAGAAAAAAAAAATGTTACAGCTCTGCAAGGATTTCAGAGAAGGCATGCACTCACAGCATTGAATGAGTTAACAGGGCCAACCAGGGGAAAGGATGTGAAGTGGGACAGCATGCACCTGCAGCCAGCCAGGACACCACACCGCGGGAAATGTTCATCCAGCAGTCTGAGCACACAGCAATATTATCTCCCCTGGTTAGTCAACTCTATCCCCAAAAACCAAATAACCTCCTGAGCTGATACTCACACCTGCCCACCTCCACATGCAATAAGTTAAAGAAACTAAAACGAGAAAGACGCATGGAAAGGGACTTATTTCCAGAGGTAAGGGATTCCGACTTGCAGGGGACAGTTCCTCCTGCACAGGTCTACCCTACATCCCTGGGACTGTGCAGAAACATTCTATAACAATGCACAGTTGCTGACTTACCTCAAAATTAGGTCGCCGACAAGGCTCTAGAGGAAGCATTTTGCCAATAATACGAACAATACTCCGAGCCGATCCATAATCTTTATTTTTCCAAATCACCAAAGCCTATTTAAACATAAAGGATGATTTAAAATGCAATGATTATGCATGTTTACACATTTAAGGGAGAAAAAAAAAGCAATTCAGCACATTGAAAACTAAATGCAATAACACTGGTTTTTTTTTTTTTTTTAAGATTTATTTTTTTTTATTATTTTTTTATTGGAAAGGCTGATATACAGAGAGGAGAGATAGAGAGGAAGATCTTCCATCCGATGATTCACTCCCCAAGTTAGCGCAACAGCCGATGCTATGCTGGTCTGTCCTCAACTGCTTTCCTGGCCACAGGCAGGGAGCTGGAAAGGAAGCGGGGCTGCCGGGATTAGAACCGGCACCCATATGGGATCCCGGGCATGCAAGGCGAGGACTTAACCACTTGCGCCACCGTGCCGGGCCCAACACTGGTTTTTAAAAAGCAAACACGAGTACCAGCACAGCGGCAGAGCAAGCTAATCCTCTGTGTTGCTGGCAGCCCGTAAGGACAACAGTTCTAGTCCTGGCTGCTCTGCTTCAACCCTAGCTTTCCGCTAACGGCCTTGGAAAAGTAGCAGAGGATGGGCTGGGTCTTGGGCTTCTGCCACTCACCCAAAAGAAGCTCCCAGCTTCTGGATTTGGCCTGTCCCAGCCCCCATTGGGAGTGAACCAGCAGATGGCAGACCTCTCTCGTCTCTGCCTCTACATCTCTCTCTGTAACTTTGTCTTTCAAATAAACAAATAAATCCTGTTTAAAAAAATAGGGCCCAAGCAAGGTAGCCTAGTGGCTAAAGTCTTCGCCTTGCATATGTCAGGCTCCCATATGGACACTGATTCATATCCTGGCTACTCCACTTCCCTTCCAGCTCCCTGCCGGTATCCTGGGAAAACAGCTGAGGACAGCCCAAAGCCTTAGGACCCTGCACCTGCATGAGAGACCCAGAAGAAGCTCCTAGCTCCTGGCTTCGGATTGGCTCAGCTCCAGCCATTGCAGCCACGTTAGGAGTGAACCAGCAGATTGAAGGTCTTTCTCTGTCTTTCCTCTCTGCAAATCTGCCTTTCACAAAAAAAAATTAAAAAGGGATAGGAGTGAACATATACACATTCCAGAAAGATATCGCAAGAAAGAATAGATTGTTTTGTTCTATTTCTGATAGCTAAATAGTCTGTATTTGCCAGGAAAATCTCCTCCCCTCCTCCCAAACAAAAATACCATGTTTTAGCCTAAATAAAAAATGGGATCTGTCCTCTCATTCCTGCATCACAACCACTAATAAAAAAAATAGGATCATTTCAAATTACCAAGCAATTTTCTTTAAATAAATAAATAAGAGGGATAAATAGAATCCTAGACAAATGTGTTATTTACATTCAACAGAATATATCTTTTGGAAGTCAGTTCTTAAAAAGGTCCCAGCTGTGAAACGGGGGACCAGCATTGTGGCACAGCGCATGAGGCCTCTCATTGTCACATCAGCATCCAACATTAGTGTCAGTCGAGCCCTGGCTGTTCCACTTCCAATCCAGCTCCCTGCTAATGTGCCTGGGAAAACAGTAGAGGATGGCCCAAGGAGCTATGCCCCTGCCATCCATGTGGGAGACCTGGATGGGAGACCCGGATGGAGTTCCTGGCTCCTGACTTCAGCCAGGCCTGGTCCTATTTATTGTGGCCATTTGGAGAGTGGACCTGCACATGGAAGATTTCTTTCTATCTCTTCTTCTCCCTCTGCTACTCTGCCTTTCAAGTAAAGCTTTTTAAGAAAGTGAAATATGTTGTTATAATTTTTAAAAAACACACAAGAATATTTCAAAGACTGCAAGGAAAATGGAATGAAAAGATAGGATTATTTGATACAAAACTTTTTTTAAATCCATGGATACAAGGGGACTTCAAAAAGTTCAGGGAAAATGTATCTGATTAAAAACACGACACACAGATTGCCAAAAAGAAAGGTTTGCATCAACTTTTCTTCACTCAGCCCAGTCTCCGAAACCTGTCTATTGTACACATTCCACATGTGTTCTGAAATCACATTTTAAAGGCCAATGCTCTTGGCCCCATCTAGTCTACTGAATTTCCCACAATTCATTCACAGAAACTCATGCTCTCTCAGGTCAAGTTATCTTCCTCGCTCTCACAAAGAAATACGCCAGTACCATCCTACCCAGCAGGTATTTCCCCACAGGTCTAGCAGGCCCTAACCCAGCTACAGCCCTAGTGCTGTGCTGCTTTTTACTTGTCTTTCCCTAGCCAATTCACACTCCTCTCCATTCTTACGCTCTACTCAGTTCTAAACCAGTTCTGATCAGTAGCAAAGAAGCAGCCATGTAAACCCACGTCACTGTATTTCTCTGGCAGTTGCCTCTTGCCTACTAGACTGAAGTTTGAGGACAAAGTTGGGCTTGTATTTTCTTTCGAATCCTTCAGGGCAGTAGTTGGCCCACTGGTACACTCATTTGACTTAAGATGCTCTCCAAACGAAATACAACACAGGCCACATATGTCAATGAAATGTTGGAGTTGTCATATTTTAAAACATAGACTGGTGAGTTTTCTTAACATAGTTAATTTAACTTGATATATATATACATAATTTCAATCTGCAAGCAATACTCCATCTATTGTGTATTTTATCTCAATCAAGACGTCTGAAGGACTTAAAAGTGGCATGTGGCCAGTAGCTGCCACACTGGACAGCATAGCCAAGAATATGTAGATCCCAGGTTTGGAAATGCAAGAGTGTTTGTATTTAGTGTGTGCACCTCTGCTAAGACTCACAGGCCTAGCAGCGTCACCGCATGAGGGCTGTGTACTTTAAAATCTCCCAATTCTTGGGTGACTAACCTGTGAATTTATATTTTGCTTTATCACTCCCAACTGAAAAATCTCTCTCATTGCCACTGGTCGCATTTTCATCATTCTTGCAATTTCACCTCTTTCCTAGATTCCTGGCCCAGCCACTTCATTTTGACTTCACTAATTTTGTATGGATTTTCCAGTGAATTTGTTCACTGATATCCACACTGCCATCCAAAAATGGTTCATTCATTCAGTATGATGTGCTTCCATCTTGCAGATGAATAAACTACCCCAGTTATGCTTAGCTAAAGGGAAAAAAATCACAAAATGGAACTCTTTAGGAAAAACTATATTTCCAAGCTGATTTGCCCTAGCTACTCACAGGCAAACTGCAGAGCCCTCTAATATGGCATGCTCATCCCATTACCTTGCCCATATTTCGCTTCCTTTGTAACTTTCTTTGACATCTGACCTATAACTTTCTTTTTAACTCAAATTACCAAAGACAAGCTTACTATTGTACCAATTTTGCCTCAAATGAGGCCTAGGGTAACAGAGTCATTCAAAACTCTGGAAAGACACTTACCTGGTCTATGGGAACACCAAAATATTGCAGCATATCCCTTAAGATACACATTATGAGAGACATCGATGAAAGAAACACTGCAAGCAAACTCAAAGAAGCATTATCAGCATCTTGGTGCCTTGAGGAAAAATTCTGGAGGATATTAATCTGGACAAATAGTTACCACATAAATTGTACTAAGTAAACAGGAAGAATTTTCTCATTGCATCCATCAGTACATTGCCATATATGGATAAAAGTTAAGGGGAGGAGGTGGCAAGAGAAATGTAGGATTATAAAGAAGGGGGCAACTGATTTTTTAAATGACATTAATATTTCCCGGGTCGTTTGAGCCTCTACGGGGGCCTCGTTAACAGATATTAATCCACAACCAAACGGGAGAGCATCACGTTTACGATAGCCAAGCTCGCTTTGAGTTGAGCTCAGGTGAACCTTGAAAAACTCAGATAAGGGCCCAACTCAAAAGTTCTCCCAACTGTTTTCTCTTTTCAAAGCGCATCGCAATACCTTCCTCCGCTCCTCCTTCTTTCTAGACCTAAGGAACATAAACCCTTGGTCCCCCAGCTGGTGAGTGTTAGCTGCACGCAGCCCCGTTTGGGGAGTCCTCCCAGTCCCGCAGGGCAGCCCCGCTCACCTGTCCCGGAGCGGAGATCTCCCAGTGGGGGAGATGCGGCCGACCGGCGTTAACGGAGCTGCGACCCAGAACCCGCGCCAGGAGCGCTCTGGGGCGCCCGGCATCCGCCTGCGCGAGAAGTATGACGCACAGAGGGGGATCGAGCGCCTGCCTCGGCCCGCAATGGAGCCCAGGCGCGGGAGGCACGACCCTCCTGCCTACGGCAGGTCCCAGAAGAGTTCGGTCGGTACTTCCGCCTTTCCGGACGAAACTCAAACTCCGCGGACCGTAACCAATGCCCGGTCTCATTGGACAAGGCAACAGGATCGCTGCTTCTGGTTGGTCATTGGACATCACGTGAGACACAGCAGCTGGCAGTAGAAGCTATTGGGTGTCTTTCCCTCGGAGGGCGGGTTTTCCACAAAGCAGCCAATAGCAGCCGTCGGCCCCTGCTGTGCGGGGCGCAGGTCTCCCGGCCGGCGAGCGAACGTTCGCTGGCGTCCACACAACTCTGGGCGGGAGCAGGGCGCCCCTCAGCCACGTCAGGAACCCTGACGAACCCGCATTTCCCAGCTTCTCAGCCATGGGAGAACCCGTTCGACGAGTGTCTTAATTACCGATAGTGCCCTCGAAGGGTGCGCGGTAGTTAGGCATCCTTCGTTCCTTCCCAGCTCTCCAGACTACTGGATGTGGGCCGTAAATTCCCGAGGTTCTGACTTCCTAGGAGACATTAACCCTGGTCTCAAGCTTCACCCAGCAGGTGCTTGGTGTCACAGTCCTTTAATCGTGCCATCTACTGACCTGCAGAACAAAAGTGCACTGACTGCCGTGTGACCTGCCTCATTCATTCAATACTGTACATTCAGTACTGGGTGACTACAAGCGCCAAGCAGTATTCAAAAAAGGCAGTGGGGAGACGCATTTGACCTTGCCCTTCAGACAGTAATTAGTGTGTGTATAGCCTCTAGATTAGCACCACGGTTTACGTTCCAGCGCTGCTCCCAGTTTCCGCTTTTACCTGGCCCAGCCTTCGCTGTTGCAGGAATTTGGTGAACCAGAAGACAGCAGCTCCCTTTCTCTTGCCTTTCAGAGCCATCCCGTTTACCGTTGCTTTTAAAAGCTGCTAGACTAAAAATATTTTTTAAAGAAGTTTTAAAAAGCTTCGGCGCGGCGCGGTGGTGTGGCAACTGAGATCCTCACCTTAAACCCGCTGGGATCCCATATGGGCACCGGTTCTAATCCCGGCGGCCCCACTTCCCATCCATCTCCCTGCCTGTGGCCCGGGAAAGCAATTGAGAATGGCCCAGAGCCTTGGGAGTCTGCACCGGCGTGGGAGACCCGGAAGAAGCTCCCGGCTCCTGGCTTCGGATTAATGCAGGATTGGCCATTGCGGTCACTTGGAAAGGTATGTACAGAGGAGGAGAGACAGAAGAGGTGTGAGGGACAGTGTGGCTTACTATAACTCAGTCTTTCACACTATGTTTTAACAACCTCTGGAGAAATTTGACAATCTTTTTCTATTATTCACTTTCACAATAAACTCTTCTGAACTTTCAGAATGAACTAATTCCAGAAAGATATATTTGAAAGGCAGTTTTTAAAGAGAGCACCTCCATCGGCTGGTTCACTCCTCAAATGGCCACAACAGCCAGAGCCAAGTCAGTCAGAGCTTGTGACAGTTCCCCATTTCTGAGTAGTATTCAGAACTATTGTGAGTCACTTTCTCAGATTTTTTCTTGCCATTTCCCCCTCTCCAAGCTAGATCTAGGTCGTGTCCGTGGATATTTTTTGAATCCTTTCATACTTTAAGTTCACCAGGCCTTTCCTGACAGGGAGCCTTCACTAATTTTGAATTCACTGGTAAACTCCTCTCACCTCCCTACTGTGTATCCTGTGTTCTTATGTCTCTGTACTTTATATTCGTCTTTTTCTTAAAACATAGCAGCAACAAGCATTTGGCGATTACTAATTAAAACGCATCTGGAAGGCCCACATCCCCTATCAGACTGCCTGGTTTCAAGTTCCAACTCCATTGCTGTGGGGCTCAGGGGCTAAGTCAACAAGATGGCGAGTAACAATCGAGGTCACTGGGTTACACATGACCAGCACGATGGCGGTTGAGGACAGAGACGTGGGCGTGAGGACAGAGACGTGGGCGTGAACCAGGGGAGGGGTCACGTTGTTTCACTCACCTGCCCCTGGCCTATGGGCGGTGGCTTCCGCAGTTGTGCTCCGTGTAATTGGCTACTAGTTCTCCCCTCCTGGAATTCCTGGCCTGAGGCTATTGCCTGTTCTATATAAGAAACTGAATTTTCCAAATAAACCGGAACTGCTTAGACAGAACCCCAGTGCATCTGTCTCTTGCGCGCTGGAAAGCTGGATGGCGGGTAGCAGGCTCACCCCCTCCGACAACGGGGTACTAGAGGAATATTTGGGGGAGAGCCCCCACATTGCCATCCCAGCTTCGGGTTAACGTGTAAAACAGGTGGTAATGGCTGGAGAACACAGGTCCCTGCTAGCTATGTTAGGGAACTGGACTTTTTTTCCAGCTCCAAACTTCTTTCTGCCCTAGCTCTAGTGATAAGGCATTTAGGAAGTGAACCAGTAAAGCAGAAATATCTGCCTCTAAATTTAAAAAAAAAAAAATCTTATACAAAAATGACATGTGCAATTAACAATGTTTAATGTAATTTGCACCTTCTCCTGTTCACATTTTTGTTTTGACAAATGAATGATTTGCTACCCCTCAAGACCATGAGGCACTCAACTCTGAGGACAAACAGGATGTGCAACTTTTCTGCTGGATGCAAGATTTCAAGTGGAGGAATAAACAAAAACGAAAGGCTAAAACATAGCTAAAGGGAATTCCTGTGGTTCATCATAACTAAGATTCAGCCAATGGGGTCCAGCGACATGGCCTAGCAGCTAAAGTTCTCGCCTTGACCGCGCTGGGATCCCATACGGACGCCAGTTCTAATCCTGGCAGCTCCACTACCCATCCAGCTCCCTGCTTGTGGCCTGGGAAAGCGGTCGAGGACGGCCCAGGGCCTTGGGACCCTGCACCCGTGTAGGATACCGGGAGGAGGTTCCTGGCTTCGGATCGGCATCAGCATAGCATTGGCTGTTGTGCTCACTTGGGGCATGAGTCATCGGACAGAAGATTTTCCTGTCTCTCCTCCTCTCTGTATATCTGACTTTACAATAAATAAATAAATAAATAAATCTTTTTTAAAAAAAGATTCAGCCAATGGGAAGACACTCAGTGTTTGTAAAATTTTAAAACATTAATTTCACCCTCGAAAAACAGCAACGGCAAAGGTTAAAGTTTGCGGGATAAGTGATAAGCTTCACTAAGACAGAGGGTAAGCTCTACAGGGTTACCTATTACTGTTACTCAGTTCCAAGCAGGGTCAGTTGGAGGGTTCAAGTGCTAGTGAAGCTCTCTGAGGAAAGCAGTGGAGATTAGGAGGGAGGCAGGCTAAGAGGAACGTAAGTGTTAGCAAAACTCATTCTAAAGATACCATGACTCGTCCATGTTATGGGTCACATGGACTAACATACACTTAGTTTTTCTTCCCCTTCTAACTTCAACTTAGCTGTGAAAGACAATAGACATGAAACACACGAAGTACTAGAGCACATTTAACAGTAATTGAACTGCATCGTGAAAATGCTGTTCAAGTATCTCCATTATTCTGTCAGTCTCCTCCTAAAAACATACACTGTTCCACTTCCATTGTTCAGTGCAGTTGTCCTTTGGCATATCCAAAAGAATGGCCTGAGAACTTGGTAAACTTGGAGAAATTAACACAAGTGGCATGTAAAGCAACATGAAGTTTATTGAAAACTTAGAAATAGCTAATACTGAAAAATCTGATTAAATCACTTCAATATTCTCCCATATTTTACCCTACCAGAATCTTTGTAAATAGCATATGTCAAAATCATGCAAAAATAAATTTTTTCTTTTTGTCTAAAACTCTTCTGTAATACAAACTTCTTGATGAATATTATACTCAACCTAGCACTGAGATGGCATTATTTAGGGACTTGGAGGTGTTGCCCTGGACTTCTCCCAGATTTTTATGTTTCTTTGAACTCTTTGGTCAAAACACATTTAAAAATATATATATGTAAAAATAAAAGATGATGACGACATATTAGGCCCCTTTTCACCACTCTACTGCCTAGTTCACAGTTAAAAATTACAACAAAAATATATTTAATACAGTGCTTACAAATATATGTCCCAACCAGGTTACTTAGCCGACTGTTTTGGGGCCTCAACCAGCTTCAATACCCTGGCTTTAGTATGTCCTTGGTCTGTTAAAAAAAATAAATCACAACACTCATTTGGGAAACTGTATTCTAGAACTAAGAGTAACATTAACTGACAACTTAATCAAATCCTGGAAGTCTTTTGAGTTTTGACATTTAAAAAAAGGATATATGGGCCAGGTATTGGGCCTGTTTACTGATTAGGATACCAGTATCCCACATTATTAGTACTTTCATGTTCAACCACTAGCTCCTGACTAGAGCTAATACAGCCCTGACAGGCGCTGACACAGGCTCAAATCATTAAATCTTTGCCACCCACAGGGGAAATCTCAAATTCTTGGCTTTGGCCCACTCCAACCCAAGTCATTGCAGGTTTCTTAGGAATAAACCAGCAGATGGGAGTGTGGCTGCTCAAATATATTTCCTAAAGAAAAACACTGTTATCTGCATTTCAAATGTACATGAATAAAAGAGCTCCATTTTGAAACACATAACTATATCTATACAGTATGATTTGGGGAAACAAATAACAAAGTTAGTCTGCTATTACTAACACTACAGTACTGATAATTTGGGGAATAGCAGGGGAGCACTAAGGAGGAAGGAGAACAGAAGTTAATTCCTATAGCTATAAAACTGTAATAAACAAACAGCAACAATAAAAATAACTGCCTCCGGGAAATGGACACTTTACAAAGGAACAAATCCAAATGGCTAACAGACATATGAAAAAACACTTAAGCTCCCTAGTAGTAAGGGAAATTCAAATAAAAACATCACTGATATACTACTGAACTCCAGTAAGAATGGCCCAAATACAGAAAACCAACATTTGCTGGCAAGGATGCAGGGGAAAAGGAATCCTACTCCACTGTTGATGGAATTGCAAGTTGGTGCAGCCTCTATGGAAATCAGTATGGAGAATACTCGGGCATCTGAAAATCTACCTACCATATGACCCAGCAACCCCACTTCTAGGAATATATCCAACAGACCTGTTACATGAGAAAGCAACATGCACCCATATGTACACAGCAGCACTATCAACAATTGCAGAAACATGGAAGCAACCAAAATGCTCACCAACAGAAGACTGGATGAGGAAACCATGGTTTATCTACTCAACGGAATACTACTCAGCTATTTAAAAAAATGAAATACACTTCTTCGTGGACAAATGGGCCCAACTGGAAACCATTATGCTAAAATAAATGAGCCAATCCTAAAGGGTCAGATATCATGTTTGCCTTAATATGTCAAATATAGAAACTGCTGCTTTAAATTGTATCTTATCCTAGCTTATCTTTCCTAGCTGTTATCATACGTAATAAGCTCTTGTGATGTAACCTATTAATAATTCATGACTGCTTGTGATCACCTGAGATTAATATCGCTGTTAGATCACTGTTTCTACTGTTACTACTACTTCTACATGGGTAACGATGATGTAGTCCATACTGTATTCCCATTTAAATCACATGGGTCATACACTAGCATTAATTTCTGCAGGAAGATACTGGACACTATACTGGACACTCTTTTGCATCACTCTAGCATCACACTGATACCCCTGCTACAAGTTCAACATCATGATGGAGCTGAGTACTATTTTTTTTTTCTTCTCAACCCATGGTGGAACTGTACCTAAGGGGAGGTATAATGGGAGCGCAATGGAAATGAATATGTCCATGGGCATAAAGAGAGAAGTATATGCCCGTACTTGCAATGCAAGAATGGTCTCAGAATGAAAACAACAGATTAGTCACTACATTGTTGGGAGACATCTCTTTGTGAGGGTACTCGAAAGACACCGACTGAAAAACTGCAAAGAACAATGGGGGAGAGGGAAAAACCCCAATTCCTATTAAACTGTGTCATAAATAATCAAAAAAAAAAAAGTGCCTCAAATCCGTTCATTGTTGTAAAAGACCGAAAACATCCCTGGAAAATATTTTCCCTATGTTAAGACACAATTATTTCTTTCTTGTAGTGATAGGTACTGTCAC
The DNA here is from genome assembly GCF_017591425.1 of Ochotona curzoniae. Lineage (NCBI taxonomy): Eukaryota > Metazoa > Chordata > Mammalia > Lagomorpha > Ochotonidae > Ochotona > Ochotona curzoniae. The sequence continues at coordinate 17,292,271 of NW_024467115.1, forward strand.
AATGAGTATTTTTTTTCAAACATGTTACAACATTGCAGAACTAGCACTCCCAGTCAAATGTGGTTTTGGATTCAGTACATAACTCATAATGCTCTAATTATAGCTGTGTTTCTGCAACACAGGAGTTCAGTAAGAATCTTCAAATGATTGACTGTATCAATTAATTTCCAAAGAATTCAGTAAAAACCTTGTTTCAACAGCTCCTTCAATAAAATCACTTTAGAAATGCACACTGAACAATATTCTGACACATGCACAACTTCTCCAGCCAAATGACAGCAAATATCTGTGTGACTGGAGACTCTAAGGTCAACGGTGACATATGCACAACTCCCCAGCCAACGGACATTGGAAGGGATTCTTCTTCCACAGATAGGCGAGACCAACAGCATTTTCAAACTACCCATCCACCTAGGCAGAAGCTCTGGAACATGCGCCATTGGGACACCATGTTGCTTTCAGATGGCCTGTCCCATCCTCAAGTACTAGAATGGTTGGAAGGTTGGGTATGGCCTATCCCCCATCTCTCGCCTCTCCACAGAAATGGGAAGAAATAGAAAGCATGGAAACAATGATCACACCCACTTCTCCCTAACCCTAGATCCTTCCCTCCCTGAGACTATGTAAACATCAATTAAAAGAAATTTTCAAAAGAAAAAAAATTCCTGAGAACCATAAACATAACAGGCATTACTCAAAATTTTATTAAAGCGTGTATCAATATGTAATATTCAGGAAAATCCCATGACATGCTTTTCGTAATTTGCCCTTCCAATATCACACACACACACACACACACACACACACACACACACACACACACACACACACTGTTCCCATGCTTCTCTTCCAGAACGTGAAATACTGTTTCACATGTAACCTTGTTATACTTATATCCCAGGAGATCCAAGCAGAAACTCAAGAAAAAAGCTACATAAACGTCAACAACAGAAACATTTTTGGGCCCAGCACAGTAGCCTGGTGGCTAAAGTTCACTCCTTACAGGCACTGGGATACCATATGGGCGCCAGTCCTAATCTCATCAGCTTTCCATCCAGTTCCCTGCCTATGGCCTGGGAAAGCAGTCGAGGATGGCCCAAAGCCCTGGAACCCTGCACCCACATGGGAAATCCAGAAAAGGCTCCAGGCTCCTGGCTTCGGATAGGCAGAGCTCCGGCGGCCATTGTGGCCACTTAGAGTCAACCATCGTATGTTAGATCTTCCTCTCCGTCTCCTCCTCTCTGCAGATCTTTCCAATTTATAAAAGGATACATATAACAATAAGACTACCCAGTATAACAACCAATGATCTTACACATCCTTTCATATACACAGTTTCATTTCCCTGGCAAGAGACTGTAATCTACCATTCCTGAATAAGGTATATCCATTTGACTTAGCACACAAATGTCCAAGAAAACGTTTAATTAAAAGTTGAGAATGTCTCACCCAGCACCATGCCCTAGTGGTGAAAACCTGCCATGTAGGCACTGGGTATCCCATAAGGGCACCAGTTCATATCCCAGCTGCCCCAGTTCCCATCCAGCTCCCTGCCTGTGGCCTGGGAAAGTTGTAAAGAATGGGCCTCAAAAGCGTTGGGAACCTGCATCCACATGGGAAACCGGGAAGAAGCTCCCAGCTCTTGGCTTCACATCAGCTCAGCCTCAACCATTGTGACCACTTGGGGACTGAACCAGTGGACAGATCATCTTCCTGTCTCTCCTCTTCTCCGTAAATCTACCTTTCCAATTAAAAAACACTTTAGAATGGCACATTGTGTATTTTAGGTAATATGTAATACAGATCTCATTCCAAGTGAAAAGACTAATGTAAGCATTTGCAAATTATCTCTTACTTTTAGAAAGTTTCCACTCTGAAGTTATGGTTGACAAACCCCAATATTAAAACAGGCACAAGGGGACAGTATCCAGCATTTCTGTATTTTTCAGAATGGCTTAGAACTTAACCATCTGTAAAATTTCTCATTTTCCCCAGGGAAACCAGACAACTCAGTAGAGAGTTTTTGTAGAATTCTATCAAGTATTTATCAAGCCACACTACGTTCCATATTCTAAAACCCAGAAAAGAGCCATGGAAATCTACTGTGTATAATGGACATAAATGTCAAAACCAGGTAAACAAACCACAGCTATTACCACTCAGGACATTTTATTGGCATATGACAATGTACAAGGGTCCCTGTTAAATGGAACATTACATGGTTAGAATCCTTTAATCGTCTACATTTCTTCTGAATGGATAATCTTTTTCCCTCAAATTATAATTCCCAACATTGATCGTAATCGTGGCAGAGGGAACAACAGCAACTCCTTGAAGTAGACTGCAGCTGGAAAAGCATTTTACTTTCTACATTAAAATTCCTAGGGGTGTTGAGAATACACACGCCTAAGAACTGAGTCATGGCCATCTTAAATGGCTTTCTTAACCCTTTATGGAAATATACTTCGGTTCATTTTTATTTCCCGTTTCTGGGCAAAAAGAAATCAATACAGGCGTCAGTTATATCCTGGCACTTACAAATATCTTTATCAGGAGAACCATGTCATAATGTGTGGAATTAAATTGTAGTTTTAAAAAATACACACTACTTTCTGTTTGATTCTGAAAAACGTAACATCCATAATGGCTTTCTTAAGACTTCTTACAACCATCCTTGTTTTACCATATTCTGCTAGAATATTCTTTCATTTTAAGAGAACTAAAAAGGAACAAATGTTAAAGCAACACATTTATAATTAAAATATAAATCTGCTCATAGAATCAAAGTAACTTCTTCCTCATCTCCTTAAGTAATATATGAGCAAATCCCTTGTCGTAAGATCTTAACTGGAAACATGAAACTACACATTATGTTCATGCAGAGATGCAGGGTTTAAATTCAATAGTAGCTGTTAAAAGCTGTTTATTGGTATACAAAATGGTCATGAAAATTCTGTTTTGGAGGATAAAATTCACCTTGCTTTAACATATAAGTAAGTAGTATTCTGAGTAAGAGTTAGTTATGTCCTGATTGATGCAACACATACTTTCTTTGGCAGGTTACTTCCTTGGCTTCAATCAACAACTTTAGAAACATAAAATTAATGGGGGACAACCAAGCAGTAAGAATCTTAATTCATAAAATACCACACATACTTATTTTGGTTTCATTTTAGTTCCATTAACTCAGCAATGTTTCTCGCTGTAATCAAGGTGCTGGAGACATATTCATACATGAATCATTTGCTTAAACATGTTTAAACAGTCACAAATAAGCATTATCTTTCCTTTAAATGCTAATACATACAACTAATTCAGTTGCTGAATTAACAAATGTAATGTGGTTACTTATGTATTTCCTCTATTTTCTCTAAAAAGACAACAGTGAATTTTATGGTTCCAATTTTCAGTCCTTTTGACAGCCACCAATATAAACATAAAGGGTAACTTGTATTTGATTTTTTTTTAAAAGAGATTCTACCTGACAACCGTTGGAAAGAAAAAAGAAAAATGCCAATTTACAAATGGCAACTAAAATGGGAAAATATTAATAACTAAATTAACACAAAGAACTGCCTGCCAGAATCTTTTATTGGTGATAAAAAGAAGAAACTTCAATTACTAAAGAACTATGGATTGTTTGTTTTTTCTTATGGTTATACTACAAAAGTCAATATTTTCAGCTATCCAAAAGCTCAAATAAATATAAAAGATATCAGATTCTAATGTGCCAAATTGTTCTGAAGAATACTCCATACCAATACCAGGATTACAGGGTTTGTTCTGGTTTTTGTTATGATGTTCAGTTGTGCTAGCATTTTTACTTGCAGTATTACTATAAATCAATTTTCTCAAACAGCTGACACTTATCACCATGACTCAAACCATCAAGAATGAACAAAAAGAACACTGACCTTTGCATCCAAATAGGAAATTTCCCAAAAATGTTTGTTTTAAAGGCCACTGCCTGTTTGCAGTAAAAATAACATTTTCTCAAACATTTTCCAACGTAATTTTCACTATTCTGTACGTTCTAGCTATTGGCAAAGCTTTCCCCCCACTTAAACACTTGCTAAAGTGTTAAAATAGCTTTAGTTTACCAAAGTAGCAACTTTTTCTGTGGTATACTTCAAAAATCAGTCACCCTACAACGTAGTGTGTTTAAATAAAGATGTTAACAGATGCATACTGTTAATTAGTGTGGTCGCTATAAACAATTTCTTCAGGGATTTGTATGTAGCGCTAACGTTTACTTCAGAATTAAACATTAACAGGGAGGGAAGAGAATCAGAACTTTCACAGAATTGTACTTGACCATATCTTATAGACAAAGCAGTTACAATGCATGTAACAAAAACAGTAAAAGTTTCTTTTAAAAGTTGATAGTTACAAATATGGTACGTAACAATTTTCTACTTTATTTCAGTACAATTTTCAACATACAGTCTACTATTTTCAAGATATTTGAAGACTTAAAACAAAATTTCTACAGACTACTTGCAAACAGTAAAATTTAAGTAAAATGCTTACATTCTTATTTGAAAACAAAAACTCAGGTAAAAAAAAATTGGTGGGTGCAAGTTCTGCTGTCTGTTGCAATCTTACTTCACATTCCCTATTCCTAAAAAACAAAGAAAAAGTTAAATTAATGAATGTTGGCAGTCAACGAAGCATCAGCAGCACAATCACCCATCAAACCTACACCAAGAAAGTTGTCAATCGCAAGATGAAATCTCCTACCTTTTCCTCCTTGCGTCTGTCCTTTTTTTCTTCACTGTTCTCCATGGTCTCTTCTTCATCTTCAACAATCCCATCCCCTTGGTATTTGTCATGAGTCCACTTTGGACTGCTACCTGATTTTTTGAAGTTAAAGCGCCCTCGGCCACGCTGAAAAGTACCACGACCTCTTCCTCTTTTGGCCCAATAATCCACACCATCATCTCTATCATCATGCTATAGAAAGGATAGAAACAGTCATCAATGAAGTGTCTTGTAAAGAAAATCATTGCTTCTCCATATCTAGTAAACCATGCCATTAATCCTCCCAAGACTTTACGGGTAATGTTAGAAAACCAGTAAGAATGAATTTCACAACAAAAACACATTCTAGTCAAAAATAATTGCAAACTACTATTGAGTAAATCATGCACCAAAGGTTACCCAATCATTCCAAGAATAGCAACTGTTAAATTACCACATATTTTCAGACGTTTTCCTTTCCACTATTATTTCAATCTGAGTAGACATATTATGCTGCTCTGGGTCAGACTGAGCAATCATCCTGTCCCAATAAAAATACCTTACTCATAAAGACATGACAATAAGTGATTATTATTATGATATATAACATGCCATAGATAAAATAGGTGGCATGATTTGTATCTTACCAGATTTTAAAATCCTATTATGCTTTAAATCTAGAGCAACATATAATTCACATCAATATTGTAGGCTATGATGACATGGTACTCAGAGTAACACCTCAGCCCTTTACCACATGGAACTACTGGTTATCATACTCTAACCTTATTTTTTAAACATATATTCAAATATACATGTTGCTCAAATTACAAATTGTTCAATTAATTAAAGTGCAATAGTGAAAAGTACTTGATTTTATAGATAAATGTGTAACACACTACAAAACAAAAAACTTAAAGGCCAAAACTATCTTGCATGTTGATTAACTGCTATCTAGCTATATTTAACTCAAAGAAATTGTATTTTAAAAAAGGGGCAAAATGATGCCTTTTTACAAGAAAACATGCATTAACACAAAGAGAGCATCCTACAACCTATGGCATATTGGTCTTCAGCTAAAGATCACACAAAACTCTTTAAAAATATGACAAGTATATTTTTCAAAACACAGAATTCCTTGTACGCATATTTAATACAGATAGCCTTCCTGCATGACTGAAGCAGGACATATTATTCAGAGTACCTAGTAACTGCTAATAATCTATTTTTACTAGGTGGGATTAATGTTGTGGCACATGAGGCTGGCATCCCATCTGAAGACTGGCTGGTGTCCCAGCTACATCACTTTGGATCAAGTTCCCTGTGCTACTGCACCTAAGAAAGCAGTAGCAGATGGCCCAACTGTTGGGGTCCCATTACCTACATGGGAGATCCACATGCTGGCTTTGGCTTGGCCCAGGCCCAGCTGCTGTGCCCATCTGGGGAGTGCCCCAGTACACAGAAGATCAGGTATAATTATCTCAAACAAATTAACTAAAATCTTAGAGGGGGGAAGAAAACTGTAGATAGAAGTGTGCATAACTACATAAAGAATGAACGTTGGAACTATGAAAAGCATAAACTTAACTACAGAGGTTTAAATAATCTTTAAAGCAGTCTGTCATTCAAAAGGATTCTTGTTCAGTGACATTTCATGTTCCTTAGTGACATTAACACACTCAACTCTAGACTCTTGTTTGTGGTATTTTAGAATCAAGTATGGGATTCACTTCTAACAGAAACTGTGACTTCGGTCAACCTGAGAAATTATTTCCTCATTTTCAAATGGACAGGACCACCAGATATAGATTAAAAGTTCCTGGTCTTGTGTGTGACAGGCAAGAATGTTTCTATACCACTTACTGTGTGTGGTCACTATTCCAAGCACTTTACATATAATTAATCACAATAGCTCTATAAAGCATATCTACTCTCACCATTTTTAGAAATCATGGGAGAGAGAAATCAAGAGCCTATATGAGCATTATCCACAGGATACAGACATCATGACGGTAGTAATTACCACACAAAGCAGCTAAGAGAAATTTAAAAGGCCATAACAAAGCTATTTGCCAGTGTTGCAGGTGGCGGCTAAACCCACTATGCCATAAAAACCAGCTCCTCCATGATCTTTCTGAGGCAAGATTCCTCACACAGTCTCACCCAAAACTCAGGAAATACAGCAAAAGCTGGCACTGTGATGTCAAGTGGACACTACAATCCTATATGGGCAATGGTTTGATTCCTGGCTGTTCTACTTAGAATCCAGTTCCCGACTAATGCACATGAGAAAGTGGAAGATGACCCAAGTCCTTAGGGCGTCCTACCCATCTAGGGGACCTGAAATAAGTTCCTGGCTTCAGCTAGTCCCAGTCCAGCCTCTTGTAGCCATATTTTTTTTCATAAAGACTTTTTTGCATTGGAAAGCCAGATTTAAAGAGGAGGAAAGACAGAAAGATCTTCCATCTTCTGGTTCATTCCCCAAGTGGCCCCAACAACCGAAGCTGAGCCCAACCAGAGTGGAGCCCATCCGAAGCTAGGATCCTCTTCTGGGTCTCCCACACGGGTGCAGGGTCCCAAGGCTTTGGGTCATCCTTGACTGCTTTTCCAAGCCACAAGCAGAGAGCTGAATAGGGACTGGAGCAGCCAGGACATGAACTGACAACCATTGGGACACCCTGGCTTTCAATGCCAGGATTTTAGCCAATGAGCCACTGCACCAGGCCTCTTTTTGTGATCTTTTCAGGAGTGAATTGGCGTATGCCAAGATCAACTCTCTCCTGCTTTTACTCTGCCTTTCAAAAAAAAAAAAAAAAAAAAAAACACAAATCTTAAAAAAAAAGGAAAAAGAAAAACAGCAACTGAGACTACATTTCACTTGTAAAGGGTGTCCTGACAACCACCCAAGTAATGAGATTTTTGATGCTAAACATATTGAAAATAATCACATTTTTACATCCAGCCTTTAAACCTCATCAGTATATAGTCTTTTTACAGATGATAAAGGGTTTTAAGTTAGATGCTTCTACACAGCCAAAATTATGTTGACAAAGGAGTCAACATTAGAACAAAGATTTTCTGAATCATTGCCTTTATCTCTTCCCCACAAAATTAAATCAGAGTTAACAAAACTCTGATCTTGAATCATTTTCCCCTCCTAGAATTTTTTCTGGCCCTGGAGCCCAATTCATACATTCAAATATTGACCCCATTCCTAACTAAACATGCAAAAACTATTCAACCTCTGTTATCTGTTTTCATCTGTAAAAAGAGAATATACACAATTTGCAAGGATTTTGTAAGAATTAATGTATGTAAAAAAAAATTTAGGATGACAGCATCTACCACAGTATATAATATTTACTATATGTTATCTATCGATTACTAGTGTTTCATCAACAAATTTTCTATGCTGGTCAATTATTCTGCAACAACCTAAAGATGTCAACCTTAATTTGTTCTGCATAATATTTTTGCTTGTATTTTTACTATTGGCATCAGATGTCTGTAAGGTTATAGTATTCATAAGATATTCATGTAAAAGCCAAAGCTGCCGTTTCAATTAAGGCTTCAAAAGATCCATGAAAATTGCAATTACAAGAATGTGCTCTTTCCATAAAAATTTCCATTCCTCCTCCTCAGTTTATTTGATATTATTCTAATGAATATTAGTGACAAATATATTTTTCAGAGATCCAAAAATAGCCAGAAAAGCTGTACATAGCTACAATCTGTTTTTCTTTTTAAATATACTATGGGCACTAGCAAGATGCCTCACTTGGTTAATTCTCAATTTCCAAGGGCTTGCACCCCATATCTGTTCATGTCCCAGCTGCTATCCTCTCAAGACCTTAGGATTCTGCACCCACACGGGAGACTCGGAAGAGGCTCCTGCTTTCCTATTGGCTCAGCTGCAGCTATTTGTGGAGCAAACCAGCCGATGAAATATTTTTCTGTTTTTCTTCTTTGTAAATCTGCCTTTCCAACAAAAATAAATCATAAAAACAAACAAAAAAGATACACTTAACAAAACTAACTATAAACCAACCTACAAGCTTATGTATCAATTTTGGATAATAATCACATCAGACTTTGAAAAATGCCAGAATTCTAACCAATGAGTATCTGTTCAACTTTCACTCCTTCCTGACTTCCACATTTGGCCTACTGATGCAGCACTTTTACCATGTCCTGATAAACAAGTCTTCTCAGGAGGATTTTTTCCTCCCTTCAAATTCCCTATCTTTGCAGTATTTCCTCCTCCTACCACTCACAGCCAACTCCATGATCTGTATGTAATTCATTCCCTTAAATGTTACACGCTCATTAGTAACATAAAACAAATCTAGCTCCTTTACCAAGGCATTTAATATCCTTCAAACCTTCCAGCAACCATGTTTACCCTAAACTGCTTAAAACACAATACCCTGCTGGTTGTAGCACCTCTGCCCATTTTAAATCTCAACAATGAAACCCCCAAGTTTCTCTACAAAGTCACACCTAATCACTCTTCTTTGTTTCACAAGAGTAATTTTTTAAAAACCAAGAAGAAAAATCATTCTTTGAAAAAGATAATTTGGTGGCAAAACAAGTTGCAATCATATATATTATTTTTCATAGTAGACATCTCCTATTAACATTTTTAAGATTCCCTGTACACTTGGAATGTTTCTGTATTACTATTCTCCAAGGATTAAAATATTTCTACTTGCCTTTCCATCCCTAGTGCCAAGCACAAACGGCTGTTGGGTATAAACTCAACAGCAGACAAAAATTTTTGTTTTTTTCTAACTGAATCAAATGCCCTTTACTTTAAAACTGTCAGCTCAAATGACTCAGAGAAGACTACCTCACTGGGGAAACACGTAAGAAGCAAACATTCTGTATCACATACTCCATAAAAACTTACGAAACTTTTTTGAAATCTTGGCCATTAACATACCAAAGAGGAAAATGAATATTATTCTTTTAAATGAATCTCATTTGTTTTCTCAAAACAGATTCACTTCAAAATACAGTTCTGGTATATCCTAAAGATTCAAGCTTATTCAAATTTATAATTCAAACGAAGAGATAACGCTCTAAGTCTCATACTACCTCCACAAAACAACTCTTCTCCAAGCTAGTCTCTGGACCCTCATTTCCCTCAGACTCTGACCAACATGAATTCCTCTGGGAATACTTGTGGTATTTTCTTAAATGTGACATTACTATCCAAAATAGAACCTTTTTCCCAGTGCAAACTGAAAAAATTAGCATCTTTCTCTCAAGAATCCGTCAGAATCCACCAAATACAGCCTCATCTTTGGATGACTACTTCAGATGGAAACAGCTATCATAAAAAAGCATTAATCAATATCCAGTAATTTTTGGTAACAATTTTCATCTTCATTTTACTACAACAAACACTGATGGCCTCACTGAGATCCTCAGTTAACTGCAAATGTGATCAAAGAATTCTTTGTATCTTGCATTTAACAACTGTCATGCTGGAAAGCATACCTTAATTAAGAAGTTTTTATAGGCTCAACTACGAAATTCTTCTCCGAATGTGGCTATCAAATGAGGTATATTTCTAGCTCAATCTGATTATGTCATATCAAAAAACCATAACCAGTACTAAAGGGACCAACATTTTCAAAACTTCAAAATGAAATCTTTAAATGGTCTCCTGCATGATGGTGAAATCTTACAGTGAATATCTGTACTCAAATGTATCCACCTAAGTATGCTTCAAAATTAATGCAAACCAAATAAACACAGATTTCTAACACCCACCAAGAAGTACTTCTTGCTCTTTGGGGTATATTCTGGATCCCATTCCTCTTCCTTCGGTCTCTTTTGAAAAGTAGTATTTGAGTTGTTTGGACCAGTATTTGTCCCAGCAAAAACTCCTCTGGCTCTTCCTCTGCCTCTAATTCGAAACTGATTAACATTAACAAAGTTGTTTAGTAGTGCAATCAAAAGGCATTTAGTTACATGCAAACTCTAATTTTACTGCAGTAACAAAAAACAAATGCCCTAATTTCCTAACCAAACTCAAACTTCATAGCCACTGGGGATGGAAAGGATGACCATTTTATACCACAGGCAAAAATTCTACCTACTCAAACTTAAGTGTATTAAAAAATGAACAATCAACCTAAGTGTTACAACACAGGGTTTCATGGCCTACCCTAATAATTTTACATTAATGGTTCCCTTCCCCACTTTCACTAGCAAAAGAAGCTAATCTGAAAATTCCTTTTGAGCCAAGCCTTCAACAAAACCTATCATGCAAAAACAAAAAATTCTTTCCTAATTGCTCTAATTAGTTCATCCTGCCAATATTCAGCTAGGGTATTCCCTCAATGTAGGAATCTGAACCCAGAATTAGTGAAGAAAATGTTTTGGCATCTAAGTGATCAGATAAATGGACCACAATCAGTAACTTTTCCTGATTCTTGGATCTTCAAGTACTTCAAATATTGATCTCCAAGTTGAGTTGTTACCTAGCTTATATAGATGGTTCTATAGATAACAAAACGTGGATTATTAATGAATACTTCACATACTACTTTACTTTTTCAAGATTAACTGTAAGAGACTCATGCCTGATAATCTATGTACTTGGCTTTCCTTATATATACTATTCTTAGGGAAACTCCTATCAAACTATGAAAGACAGATGTATTACTTACAAAAGTTCCTCGTGGTCTGCCAACTCCTGAAAAGCCTGAGTATTCTTTCAGTTCATGATGAGTTTTAAATTCTTCTTCTCTTTCCTTCTTACTTTCCTTTTCTTCTCGAGAACTGGGAGAAGAAGGTGACGCTGAAGATGATGAAGATCGAGAATGATCTTGCTCTCTGCTTTTACGTTTGCTGCAAAATAAAGAAAACAAAGAAAACACAGGATGTACTACTTTTAATAAGACAAAGACCTCACTGACTTTTACAATAAGAGGGATATTTTTAAGTTAAAAAAAAAAAAGCTATCCCCTATTAAAATTACATAACCAAAATAAAGGGCAGGAAACAGAATCCGTTTCCATTCTCCTTCAATACTTGTTTTACATCGCTAAAATTTGTTATGGCCTGCCAAGTAGAAACTAGTAGCATGTCAATTTCAGAGTAAGGTTCAGTTCGTCAATCTTTATTAACTTATCTTGTTATTATGATGGAAGAAAAACAAATGTTCATAAGGCTTTCACAATGACTAGTTTGTATACCCTGAGTGAGAACAGTTGGTATGGTATGGGCCATAACACCATTATGGAAATAAAAAACATGACATTACAAATACCACTCATAAATTAAACACATAAGTAAAATCCACCATTTACCTAATGAACAGCAAAGAGAAACAATTGCCTACAGTAGTTTGCAGTCCTATTATTTGACTCTACGATGATCAAATTTACATGACTCTAACCAACACCCAAGATCATACCTTCGGTTAATTCTTACCACTGCTAACAGTATCCATGGAAACATTATTTTGAAAGACTAATACACATTGCTATTTCTAGTCCTTCCTCCCCACCCAGCTGTCCCATGTTAAACCACTACACATCATTTCAAAACTCTTGTACTCTGGGTGTTATGAGTTGAAAAAGTGCGGAATCAAGCATAACGAACCAAAGTTCTTACACAAACTGTTTCTAGAAATGCACTGCATTGAAGTCCAACCTCCTGATGTAGCCTGGATAATAGGACACATTAATTTGTCATTTTTTTTTTTCAGTGTTAGCTTGCTATTCCAAAGTTTTTGTCCTCATCCACCATAAGCCGTGTAAAAGACAAATACATTTTTGCTGTAAAACAAATAATTTTAATTGTTTAAATTTAAACATTTGATTACACAAGTCAAAATTGAAAGCAATTAAGCTGACAATTATTAAAGGCTAATTAGAAGCTAAAACCTAACTTATTCATTTTTTAACAATTACCTGTCATCTTTGTAAGATTTGTATTCTTTGTAATCTTTTGGAGTTTTCTCCTGCTTTCTTGATCCACTGGATTCCCTGGAGCCCTTGGAATCCCCCCGTTCTTTACTTCTTTCTTTTCTACGCCGATCAATGTCATGTCGAAGATCAGCAGAATCACATCTTAATTTTTTGTCTCCCTATTATGGAGAAAGAAAATACAGAATTTAGGAAAGAAATAAATACACAAACATAATACACACAGACATACACACAAATATATATGAAAACAAATTTTATACCAATAGTTACATGGGCTTCTCAGTATCAGAAAAGATCTGACCCTATAATATAATATGAACATTATACTCTTTATTTAAAAATGTACTTAACTATTTTTACTAAATATTTATGTACAAAAGTGCAATGAGATCCAAGTTATTAAAAACATCTTGAAAGTTTCAGTGCTCTATTCAAAGTAATCGATAAACTTTTATATGCCAAAAAAACACAAATATTTTCTATTCATTACATATCATTATCCCTCAAATTTGAATGACAGTTTGATACAGTCTTCTGCTTGTAAAGTTAAGGGATCCTGAAATAAACAAAAGCCTCATAATCAATCTCTTCCCAAAGAAGTCGACCAACCCAAAATAAAAAAAAATCTTTTAAAACAAGAATCTATAACTTCTATAACATGCAAGTAAACATAATTAATAAAACCAATCGAGGTTGAATAAGGGTTGAAACAAAGCCAGAAAGATATTATTCGCAATCCTGTACTCAGTATCTTGGGCCATATACTGCCCTTTCTCAATTCAGGTATTGCAACAGGCATTAGTTTAACTGGGTCACAATTCACCTCCTTCTTGTTCCATTGTTTTTTTCAAATACTATATAATTAAGGAAGATGGAAAGAGGCATCTAGGAATGAAGAGAAATTATACATCAGTATAGATGCTAAGCAACGTGGACATCCTTGCTAGTATTCAACAAAAAGAAATATCTCTGGGAAATTTAAGCTACAATATTTGTAAACATTCATAATACTCAAAGTATGTAACTCCAAATGTATTAACTACTGACCTAATTACTCCCAACGTAAGAAAAAATCTCATCAAAGCAAAATACTTCCTGTTCAACTAGGTGTTCTCAAGACCACAAGTAATAATTAAAAGAACTGACCTTGAAGTTGTTCTCTGCCTCTCTATATATTAATCACATACTAACATGTATTATTCAGATAAGATTATGAAGGATAAAAGCCCATCCATCAACACTACGCCCTCCTCTCGATTAAACTTTGGTCTAAGGAATGAGGAGAGAAGCAAGGTACCATCAGAGCATAAAGACAGACTGTTAAAAAATAATTTGCCAACAATGAAGCCACCGTGATTGTGGTTAAAAGCCAGAAAACATTCAACATCGGAATCTGTTTTTCCAGTTTCTATATGCCTCAAGGCAAAAAAGCTACTTTCTTTGCTAAGCACTAGTTTTCACATTCAGGTGAAGCTAATTACTTCCTATTAAACAATCTGTGTATTATCACTGTCACTGACAACTTCCAATAAGTTTACCAACATTATGACAAAGCAGATCACTCAACAACTCCACAAGCGTATGTATTTTCATTTTCCTAACTAGAAAACTAAGGTCAGAAGCTAATCATGTTCCACACATCAAACAGATAGGACTTGGTGACAGCCAGAACAGGAGCAAAGTGATACTTCCAAGTTCCCTAACCTTGTCCAAACAACAGCTGCTCCCTTTCCACCTCTCCCCATGTTTCTAGTAGAGACTTTTCGGCCCATCAAACATGCTAATTTATCAAGCAGAAGTCAGTTTTAAATGATCAAAGTGCATCAGACTCCCCTTCACCACTGGATCTCTCTCCTAACCTCCCTTAACACCTGTAAATTCATTCCCCCCCAAAATCCAGATGTGTGAAGTGACAAACAATACTCATTCCAACTGTTCACATACAAATCAATTCTTAGAATGCTTATTTCTTAATCCACATTAACAAACGCTCACTACCATGGGAATTATTTTATCTCTAAGCATCTAAAGATGAAAATTTAGGCACACACAAATCAAGTAGTAGTTCTTCTTGCTTATCCGTCATACTTCAAAACATTTTAGAAACCATACCTTGTATTCAGCTTTGTAATTTTCCTTTGTTTAGCCACTGATTCTTTAACCTTAACACTCAGAACTAGTGTTTTTCCTTTCATTAACATTTTCCAAAAAGTACTTGTAATTTTAACTTTCAGCATAGTACCAACCTAATTTCTACAAACGAATAGTACAAACCCTACCGTATATTATTTACAAGCTTAAAATATATACCACCTGTAAACATTTTGTCTTAAACATTCCATTAACTAAACCCCTCCCCACCTAACACACATCACATCACATTCAAAAACATACCTTTTGATTTTCTTCCTTAAAAACTCTCTCTTCCCCTGCTAAACGGGTATGCTTCCTCAGGGCACTTGGAGAGATGTCAATTCTCCTTAGGATAAAATAAAGCATGTTTGAGTCAGATCATTAACTTTATGATTCAAAGTACTGCCCACTTTCATATGCAATTCCATAGTTATTTCTTTTCTAACAATTAGGAATCCCTCACTCCTAGCAATTAATAAGAACTGTATTCACAACAAATATATATGCTTTCACTACCAGATGTTTTTTACACAGAAAACTAAACCCGTATCTTTTAAAACATTAAACTTACCTTAAATATCAAAAGTAGAAAAATGTTGGTCTATTATTTTAAATGCAAATCACACAATGCATTAACTCTCAATCAGCACAATTATGAATATTAATCTAATTAATCTTCATATCTGCATAAATCCAATGTATACTCAATTTTATTTTGTGCCTTTCCTTGTCATTCTAAGCTATTTTTAGTTGCCATTGCTTAACTTCCTACAGCAGTCACCATAAAAACCACATCAATGAAACAGGTACTCCATAAACAGCAAAGTGGGTATTATTCCTCTTTTGCAGATGTCCAGTGATCAAACAATTTGTTCTTCACAAAACAAGCAAGTAACAGAGTTAAGGTTTCAACATAATTCTGAGTTTTGCATTTACACTCTTACCAGCTCTTACTTCTCAAATAATTTTTATTGCACTAAAGTAAATTTTATTGCACTGAAGTAAATTCAAGGATCAGCCCATGTATCCACTCCTGGCCACCAAAAATCAAATGACTGATACAACTATTTAGTTTTGCACTGGATTGCTGAGAGTATTTTTAAATTCTACCAGGCAGCTTAAACCAAGTATCAACTATATAATATTTTTAAGACTTGAAAACATAAGGATAATTTAAGTCTCATGGGAAATGAAAAGAACATTCTGGTACAAAAATCCTCAAATTTATACACATGCAGTCTTTCACAAAGTTACTGAAGTGCATATTATGAAAAACTACATAGATTTAAACATGTTTTAACAAATAATTCATCTTTCAATTCCAGTTTCCCATGTACTTTTGGCATACTTACATTATCTACTAAAAATCTTAAATGAGAAATTAAAACATTTCTTTCATGATAACATACTTCAAACGTAATTACATTTAAGCAGTATCTTTCTATGAAAACAGCATTACAGGCCAGTTCATTACAACACACACCTGTGTATCTCAGGGCTCTTCTGCCGGGTACTGTGTTCTTCCGTGGCTTTCTGATATGAAGTAAACCGCTCATTCAGGGTCACTGCAGGTGATTTGAAGTACTGTTCTGTTGATTTAGGAGAAACACTGCCTAATTAGTTAACTTTATTTTTAAGAGAGATTTTTTGTGACAGAAGAGCACGTGGCAGGTATAAAGAAAATAAGAATACTCAACCTAGCAGAAAAGAATGAAGTGTTACAAAAACTTTTTTTTAACAAAAACTTCTAACCCCTTCTTTTTGAACATCTTGTACCTCAATAAGTAAATGATCACAAAGTTTCTCAGTAAATTAAATCAAGAGTCTAATCTCACTCTACTAATACACTACTTCCTCAAACAGAATAACAATGTGGAGTAATATGTGGATATCCTTGTACCTTGCCAATATGAACCAATGAAGTTAATTTCCAAGTTTCATTTGCAGGAAAAAAAATATGAACATAACTGCAAAACTAGATAGAGTAAATAAAATTACTTCGACAATTATGTTGGTTTATCAACAGAAATGGCCGTTAAAAATTAAAAAAAAACTGAATACTATTATTCAACTAAAAAAATATCTTTAAATCAATGAACAGTCGCTAATTTAAAACTCTGGCATCTTGGCAAACCTGATAGCACATCTGGTATTGATTGTTGTCTTTAAGCAACTTTATAATTAGTAAAATACTGATCAGCTTTTAAACCAGTTCAAGATATGCTGTAAATGTCTAACAGAAGACATATAAAGTCATGAACTATGAAATGTTACATTATGAAGCAAGCTATCTGCTTAACAGGTCAACATATATCTGTGTCAACTTACCGCCCAAAATCCAGCACATGTCTCATAACCAATCATTAAAACTTGAAACGGCCACTACAAGGGTAGTGCCTCAATCATAATTCCATGAAACCCAGGAATTTGAGCTAGCAACTCAGTTTTTATGCCATTTTTGCCAGGAAGACAGAAGATTCAACTTTGCCTGTATCTTTCAACAGCTATTTACTTTGAAACATGGATTTTGCCATTTCAAAACATATTCCAGGACCTAGTTACAATGAAAAAGAAAACATCACTGGGCATTTTCAGCTCTATATAAAGTGAGAGCTGTTCAGACTGGCTGCACAATACGATTTATGAAACATAACTAAGGTTGTCTTAAAAATTTTTTAAAGGAAAAAAATTTAAAAATTAAAGCTGTACCTCAAAAATTCAGCAATAAACTGTGATGCGTGGAGACAAGTAAAAAAATGGTGAAAAAAAGAAAAACTTGTTTCTTATTTTATGTACCACTATATTATAGGCATAAACTGGTTCATAAAGCAATATAAAGTCAAAGAGCAAAATTCTGATTACCACGTTTAAGCACAATCAAGAAGACTCATTGTTTTAAATAAACTGACAATCAAGAAGATTGTTCTAAAATAAACTGAATAACTGCTATTAACAGGGTTTAGCTATTATAATGAGGAATTCTCATGCCCTCAAACACAAATTAAAAGAAAATCTTTTATGACCAACAGCCTGTGAAGTTCCTATAAAAGAATCTGTTTCATCAATAAGCTTTCACTATAACACAAAAAATCTAATTGCCCACAGTCATGCCCTAAAACCCTTAAAATATATCAGTAACCTGGAAACAAGAATTATATACTGGTTGAAACAGAAATTACTTCAGTTGAAATTAACACCCTATCTTTAGGTCCTAAAGAAATATCACTGTTATTGCCCTAATTAGGCAAGATACCACTACCTATAATCACTATTTATCATTAATGTACTTAAAACTTCCTTCAATATTTTTCCCCTTTAAAAAGTCAAGAGTTTTTTGACTCATCACAATTTTAAAAACTGTCATATACAAATAACACAAGAAGATAGGAAGTTAACTGTTTCACTGGTTCTGATTTCTTTCAAACACTGAAAGAAAAAATTTTTGTAAATAATGTTTGGTACTAACTCATTTTTCTATAAATCTATGCCAAACGTATATTAGCTAAGTCACAGACATGCAATGAAAGATCATCCGTAAGCATTTGCACTTTAAATCTTATTCAGCAATTTCTAAAGAAAATTCAACAAATCTGTATCATGTTAAATCATGATAGAGATTTACAGGATGTGCAATTCCAGCATTTCAATCACTTTAAAAAAAAAAAAAAAAAAAACACTGAATCTCCATGCTAGACAATCAAAATCCCTTCAAGAAACACAACCAAGAAACATTTTTCCAAATTGTTAATGGTACTGATCTATATTTGCTGTCAATGGAGTAACTGTTCTTTTTATTTGCATGCAAAAGGTGTTAAACTCACAAAACTTAAGAAGCATTCTAATCCTACCTTTAACATGGTGAACCAAGGATACAACGTGCTGTATAAATGACTCTGAAGTGCTTTTGCTGGCCTGCGGCAATTTAATGTGGTCAAAGATGGATCGAAATTCTTGTTCTTTCTTGACAGAATGGACAAGTGTACTAGCAAGTAGCCTGTCTTTAGTCAAGGAAGCAGGTCTGAAATGTATCAATAACAAACAAACACACAAACAAAACATAGCATTGGTTTCAATATGAAAATGGTGCATTAAAAAATAATTAAATGGAATATTAACTAGATATTCACAGACTACTTACTGGGCATCAATGTAGAATTACCTGTTAGAATCATCAAGAGGAACAGGTGCCATTTTCAGTTTGACTTCAGGACGATGAGAATCACTGGCTATCATTTTGATCCTAAGTGGGCTCTCCTCTCTGAAGGTAGACTTTTCTCGTGTATCAAGATTCTTATGTAGAGGGGGACTGTAATCAAAGAGGTCTTTCAGCTTTTCAGACTTTACCTGCTCAGGTGACTGAGTTTCTTTCTTCACTGTTATCCTTTCAGAGTTTTTGTCTTCTTCCTTGTGTTTATCTTTTGCAGTGCCAGGCCTTTCCACTACATATCCAGTCTCTTTAAGTTTGTAATTTTTCTCTTCTCTAAATCCATCACTTTCTCTATTGCCTTTCAGTGAAACTTTGGACTTGTACTTAGATCCTTCCTCTTCAGTATTCCGGTGAGATGCAGTACCAAAATTTTTACCCTGATCTGCAAGGACCGACTTCCTGAACTGTCTATAATCCTCCGTCTCCTCTGTATCATCCCCTTCTGAGTCATTAAACTTCTGCTTTCCAGACTCTTTATCACTGAAGTAATCTAGTGCTTCTTGATCTTCCCATTCTCCCTCTGCCCTCCCTTTTTCTGATCCTTTCTCCTTTGGAGCCTCTTTATCCCTGGTATTACTCCTATCAAGCAGGAATACTCTAGACTCTTCATCTGTGAACCTGCGAAAAAGCAAAGACGATAGTAACTCTGAATTGTATATACTGCAGATCATTAGTTTAAGAAAGTAATGCCATTCTCAAACCTATCCTGTTTACTCACAGCCTACACATTTACACCAACAAAACCAAACATCTATAGCAATTCCATACGACACTGCCTTAAGTTTAACTTTTAAGGCTGCAAACCGCTAGCAGACAAGTCAATTAATACGAATTCTAATTACACTTTAGATTTCAGACTATTTCACTCACTTCTTACCTACCAATATATACATATATATACATATATATATGCTTCAAATGTTAGAGAAATGCCACCATTTTTTCTATAGTCCAGGCATAACTTACTAAATATTAAAAACATTTTATAATTCCAAATATTATGACTTCATATATTACATTCTCATGATGAAAACAATAAGGTTTCAATGCTCTCATATCAGTTTTTTTCAGTTTTGTTTTAAACTTTATGTTTTCTGCAACTTGTCATTTATATTTAACTTCCAAATTTCACTAGGTAAATAAAAACAATATGGAATTCTAATAAAAAAGGAAATATAAACAGCTAATTAACATACATGTATCATAATGTCATGGTTAAGTCCTATAATTCCAAACAGAATTCAAAAACTATTAGTATAACCAGAATTCTCTAATTCTTACCTTTTTAAGAACTTCCCGGACTTTGCAGTTTCCTGATCTCCACCGTCAGGAAAAAAGGAACGTCCTCTGGAGTCCTCTCTTGGAGCATTCTGCGGTGTGATTGTCTTTGCAGGACTTCTTCGTGAAGAGATGTGGTGAATTGGACTATTCTGAGAAGGACTGTATCTACTAGATCCATTTCCCACAGAACCAGATCCAGACCTTTCAGGACTCTGCTGAATGGAATGTGAATGCTGAGAAGGGGTGTTTTTTGCAGAGTGGACCGTACTGAGCATAGGAGCATCAGAGCAAGATGAACTCTGACTAGGGGGTGTAGCAATAGGTGAAGGACTATGGGGTGATCTGGGACTATTATCATAAGCCGAAAGGCCTGGCCAAATATCACCAGATGTGGCTGATGACTTATTAAACTCATCAATAGATTCAGATGGGTCATGTTCGAATGTATCTTTCGGTTCCTCTTGTGATTTACTTTTCAAAGGACTCTCTTCTTGGGGCTCCCCTTCAGCTTTTTTGGTTTGTTTTTCCTGAGACCCTCGTCTTTTAGAGACAGGAGATTTGCTATATGGGGATGAAGAGCGAGAAGATGATGATCTTGGAGACCTGGAGGATCTGTATGATCGACGAGATCTGCTTCGGGATCTTTGAGAAGACACAGATCTTCTTTTCGGGCTCCTGGACCGTGAGCGGCCTCGTCTGGGACTCCTAGAGTGCCTTCTATTCCAGACAGGTCTATAACCACCTCGATGATATCTACCTCCTCCTCCTTGGTAATACCCTCTCCCCCTTCCTCTGTACCCATAAGGTCGTCTCATTCCTCTATTATTTCTGTAATCTCGACGATAATCTCTAGAATAAATACGATCTCTACTACGAGATCTTGAATATGTTCTGGAACGAGACCTAGAACTAAAAATGAAATAAATATCAATGTAAGAAAAACAAAATATTCCTTTCTACCATTTCTGGTTTAACATAACGTGTAAACAATCAAAGGTAAAAATGTACATTTAAATCAAAATCTTTTTTATACAAAAGTTCACGGTTACTTATAAAAAGCCTCACTTGAGTAAAACTTAAAAGGTCTTAGAAATCAAGACATAGAAACTGGGGGGGAAATCAACATTTACAATTTGACATATTAGTGAATTACAGCATACCATCAGGCACTTAGATAATTACAAACTATAAGTATATATGCTATGTATGTATCAAGCAAAAACTATTATCTTTTGTCAGAATACAAAAAATGAAGGGTTAGCTGTGAGAAACTATGCAAACAGAGAAAAACATCAAGACACCGAGAAAAAAAGTCATTTACTGTCAAATAATTCTTACATTACAATTCGTCTCTTAATATTATGAATAAAAATGTGTCATTCATTAGCACTTTAAGAATCTGGAGTCAAACTCAATGAATTCTAAACTGTCATTTACTTGTCAGCACCTTCTCTAACTTCTCTAACTTTAAAATGAGAATGAATCCATTTCACAGGTTGAGAATAAAATATATTAATGGATTTAGCACTTGAGTCTGTGCGCAGGTAGGCACTCAATTATATATCTGCTGGCATGATTAATCAAAGAATTAAGACGACATTAAGTCACCTGTATCGCTTCTTCCTGGAGTGTGATCTTGATCTTGATCGAGAACTAGATTGTGATCTAGACTTCGATCTTGAAGAATGTGATCTAGAATTGGAGCGACCCATTTCTCCCTAGTCAAATCAAAGAGTAAAAATGGTCAAAATTGTCTCATGTTTTAACTTTCCCATTTTCAGATACGAGTGGAATTTTATACATTGTTCTAACAATATTACTCATTATTAGCATTTTTTTCAAATGACAATTGCATGACAGGTCAAAATCTCTAACTAAAACTGCAATATCTCTAGACAGGTACTGAAGATTTCCATGGACTGCCCCACCTATAAGCCTCAATCCAAAAAGGTAGCAGGCTACAGAAGCCAGCAAGAACAATATTTGACTGCAACAGCATGTCAGATGTCATTACATACCCAATACAAATGCCTACCTCACCTATAAAAAAGATAAATAATACGAATAGAAATGTACATTATAAAGAACCTGAAACAAAGAAAATACACAACACTGAAGAAATATAAACCTACAGGACGGCACTTCATGGTCTTGAAACAGGATCAAATTGACCACTACATCTATACAATACTGCCTAGGGTAGTCTCCTAGTAGAATGAAGGTCACATGTCTTTGAACAGCTGGAATTATGGCTCTGCTCTCAACAGCCATGATCTCAGAAAAATAATACTTAGTTCATCCTGTATCTTTCTGAGAAAATGAGAAAGGGTGAATTGGAGATATGGTTACAGATATTAGGACTGCATGAAAAGACAAACTTCTAAACCAGCTCTTTAACTAGTTGTAAGCACTACAAGTTGTTCAATGCTGCAATTACATCTATGGAGTACAGAAAGCACTATACAGTCAGTACTGATTTCTACTTCATAAGCAAGTCACTGCATGCATAGTCCAATTGTCATATTCTGAAAACTTTCATTAAATGATTTTGTAAAACTATCGTCTCAGCTTTCCAAACTTCTTTTTGCTACAAACTTCATTGCTTTATCATTCAAAGTAATGGTTTCCACTAATATCAACTTGCTAAATTTGTAGCTGCATGCAATTTGTGTCTTTAAATCATATTCCCCACAATCAATTATACTTGAAGGCACTATTTTACCTACAGACACTGAACAGTTTTACAGACTTTACAGAGGTGCCTAAATGAGCCGAGTTACAGAAGTTATACACTGATAATGTCTATATACTTCCTTCCCAAATACATAAATGACAAACAGGTTTCAGAAAAATAATTTAGAACAAACCTAACTGTCTCCTAGTCGACTTCTTTTGCTTCTACTCTTCCTCTTAATCCCAAGTAAGCAAAGAAATAGACAAAACTAAAACATAGGCCAAGGATTCAAAAACATGGAGTTAGATTTCCACAACCAATATAATAGTAAGTTTTATATAAACTTAGGCAGATCTTGTGGAAAAGACAAATTCTGTTTACCAAACTGTCATTTAATCTTGACAGCATAATGAAATTTACAGTCTAACAAAAGGACTGTGTACCATAACAAATTGTGACTCTTCATTGCTATTTGTCTTCAACATACTGCTCTCAAACTTTTTAAAGAAATAATTTATACTTGTAGTGACTAGACTTCAACACCCTGACATTTTTCCTCTTCAATCATCAGACACTGTACAAAATAAAAGGAGTAGCAGGCTTTTAGTGACACATTCCATATAACTGTACTTGGGCTCAACTCCCAACTCTGACTCCTGACTGCAGCTTCCTGCTAAGGTAAGGCCACACAGGCAGTAGTGATGGCTCAAGTAGTTGGTTTCTGTACTCCATGTGGGAGATCAGGACTGAGTTCCGCACTTTGGGATCCCCTAGGCTTTGCACAGCCCTCTTCCATCAATGGGGTTCCAGTGAGCATTTGGAAAGGACATAAGAACTCTATTTTCCAAATAATTCTTTATTTAAAAAAACAAAACAACAACAACTAAAAACCCCGGCACTGCAACTGATTTAAGATCCCAACAAGGCAAAGTTTGTCCACTGTATTAACAAGTCAAAGACTTTCAATTTATCTAACACTAAAGGTACTGTTATGCAGATATCTAGAATCTCTTCTCAGCTTTTAAAACATTTTTATTTTATGCTATCTTCCACTAAATGAATCAGGAATAGTGCAGGCCTTTCCAGTCTAAAATATGTTGGTCTGGGTAAAAGTAACACACACACACAGACACACACACACAGACACGCACAATTCGTGGTCTGGGTAAAATTCACACACACGCACACGCACAATTCGTGATTAGGAAAACAAACTGCTTCTAAGACTATCCAACTAGTCTTTTTAACAGAATTACCTGAACAGTATTACACACTATTCAAATGATAACCTGGTCAAGGTTAAGGACAATCCCTTTTGTATTTTATGTTCAACAAAGTATTCTCAGGAGGTGGCATTACTTATGAGTAAATTATTTCATAAATAATCTTTGACTCAATGCATTACCCAGAACATAGTTTTTTTTAAAGCAGCCAATTCATTTTTCTATAGACATTTGATCCTTTCAAAGAAAGGGATAAGAAAACATCTGTATTAGTGCAAGAGAAATTGGATTCACATGGTTCTCCCCCCCATTCTACAAAAATACCATAAACATGGCTGAAAGAACCTAGCTACACAGCCTCTGCATTTATACTATGCAGCTCAAAACCAGGCCATAAACTTCCTTAGATGTGTGACCCTGAGTGAATGTTTTAGTATCTCTGAACCTCAGTCACCTTAACTGTAAGATAAAAAAAGTAACTTCCTACTTCATAGGCTAGTAGAGGACTAAATGAGTTGACACGTGTATTTCACACAATGTCTGGTACACAATAAGCAATTAATTTTAATTACCTTAACATCAAGGGAGAGGGGAAAAAAAAGTTGTTGTACTCTGCTTGACTGAATGAGGGAGGATGGGTTTAGCAGCTGTTATTTTTGTCTTATTTTGTTTTTAAACAGCCTGTACATTCAGTCTTTTAGTAGATGCGTTTACAGAACCAGAAGCAGACATACAACCTAGAAGCAGATTAAAACAATCTTTTTCCTGAAACTAACTTAATATCTGGCTTAACTTCATACAAACACACTAAAAAGTGTTTTGTTATTTACTTAAAAGGCAGAATGACTGACAGGAAGAGACAGAAAAAGCGTGAGGGGAAGTAATAAAAGTGGGGTTGGACAGGGTGCCCACACAGCAAGGGCTGAGGAAGACCAAAGCCAGGAGCCTATACGTCATTCTGGGTCTCCTAAGTGCACTGCAAGGACACATGCACTCCAGCCATCACCTGCGGCAGCACTGGCAGGAAGCTGGATTAGAAGAGGAATCAGAAGCTAGTACTGAAACCTAGCACTTCAGTGTAGAATGCTGGTGTCCCAAGCAGCAGCCTAACCCACTGGGCCACATCAGCCTAGACCATAAAACACTATCACTCTAGCTGCTGAATCATCAGTTCAGCAGTTACATTTCCAAGCTAAATCAAAATTGAAAACCAGTAAAATAAAGGCTATTTACCTTGCGCTTTACACAGGATCAGTAAGTACAGTCTGAGATATTGTAAAATTCTTCCTGGAGAGAATGTTCTGAGAAATTAAACTCTAATTTCAGATTCCTAAAGATAAAAAAGTTTGTGATAAATTAAATGTCCACTATTTACACTAAACTCTATGTAATACAACAAAGCAAATAAAGGCTCATATTGTGGTTTAAGAGAAGGGGAAACTGATTTAGGAAATAATAAGCTTTTGCCAACAACAAAAAAATCACAATGTGACAGTACCTTAACTTTTCAAGTTAGCTACTAGAATTATCATTTTAGCATTTGGATTTTAGGAAGCAGGGTACATACTGTCACTCTATCAGGAAATCCACAGTAGCTAACAATGCCATTTTGGTATATCAAATTATGTAATTTGTATTTAAGTGATAATGAATCAAATAGCACCTAGCACATGTGAATTAGGAATGTGGATTTTATTCTAACTCCACTGGGAAATCCCTGGAGCATTTGATCAGGGCTTTAGCACCTTGTAATTTACAATTTAAGATGTTCACTGTGCATAGGATAGACAGCACAGGAAGGAAAGCCAAAAATAAAATTAGGACGTTCAAGTTACTAAACCCAGAATTTTACTGTAATCTCCTGAGTCCAATTCCTGTGCTTTCTCCAAAACACTTAAAATACAAAATGCCAAAATCAATTTTCCCTTTATTACAATTAACATCACTAACAGATACATGTCAAATAACTTCTCTCATAACCTTACTAATTACTCGCCAGTCAGTGAGGAACAAAGATTAAAAAATAAAACTTAATTTTAAGAACTAAAGGTCAGAGACACCACAACAGACTTTTTTTTCACGGAATAACCAGGCAAAACAAGTAATCAAACAACCTGGCCTCCACAGAATTGCCAGGATGAAGCCTCAGACTCCATCTATTTTAGGATACCAGTTTAAGCATACTTGAGTCAAGCTCTCATTGAATCAGCAGCTTCACCGAGTTTGTGCCCCACATTTTATAAACAAATTCCTGATATTCATGTTTTTTAAATCTTCAAAATAATATCCCATACCTGTTATTTCAGTAGACTAAGCTCAAATACTGGCTCAACCATTAACTGCAACATTGCAAGTTATTTTAACCTCTTTCAGCTGCAATTTCTGCAAGTACAGAAAAGGCTTAACTTAGTTTGGCACAAGATAATGCACTCAAGCATTACATATGCTCACTGGTAAATCTTGTTTGTCAGTCTTTCAGCTGGCTATCCATTAGGTTTATCTCTATTGATTCTAAAATATAAAGTACATATAATCTTAATCTACATGACATTCTTTCCACAAATACTTTGAAAATACCTGGGAAGTTTACTTCAAAATATCCCACAAAAAGACAACATTTAAAATTAGTAAAGCGCTGGCTATTAAACTCAGGGAGTAACACTATGCCTTTCTGTTTGAAAAGTCCTTAGCTAAAAGCTTTTTAAAATGAGAAAAAGAAAAATTTGTCAGAAAATTTGAAGTCTTAGTCCGATTAAGAGGAGCAGGTGGGAACAGAGTAGATTCCCTGCCTTCTAAAACCGGGAAGTACCACACTCTGGTTATGTAGCACTGACCTCTACTCAGAACATAAATACTGACTTACCAGCTAAAATTAGTTTTGAGAACTCGAAAATATTACACATATAAACTTGTGTTTCTGTCAGTAAACTAGTCATTTTTTATCTTGAATACAAAAAAGATACTCAATGCTTATGACTCTGAGGCAATACTAATGATCACTGTGTAAAAAGCCAAATAAAAAATAAACAAATGCATGTCCTCCAAGCACAATATTTATATACTACTTTGACCAAACATGGCTGTCTCAATTCCCTTACCTACAGTAAATTACAGAACTCAGACAGCATTAACTATGTATTTCAACGTAGTCTCAGAAAATTTCTAATCCAAAGCACTATGCAAAGCTCAAAAAGCTGCCTCCATTTCAGCAAGTCTTATCATCAGTTGTCTAGCAGCACAACCTGCTGCTCACCTAATAAACCCAGCTAGATCTTAGCCTACCAGTGAGATCTCTAATTTTATTTTGTTGTTTCAAAGGCAGAGAAAGCAAGAATGTGAACTCTCCTCTGCTGCTTCAACTCTCAAAAGTCCACAAGGCTAGAGACGCAAGAACTCAACCCAGGCGCCCCACCTGACCAGCGGGGACCCAATCATTTATCCATCGCTGCCACCCCGGGTGCTTGCACCAGCAGGAAGCTAGAATCCAAAGCAGAAGCCACGAGGATGCGGGCCTTCCCACGAGCACGCCAAACCCTGCCCGCGCAGCACTTTCAACAGGTCTTTCGCTGGGTCCTAAGCTACTATTCTTCCAAATCAAGAATCAACGCTGAAGTTCCTGTTCCCCTTCGAATTATCTACACTCAGGGGGCTCAGGTGCCGTGGGACACAACCTAAGGGTTCGCAGCTGCGGAAACCCTTTCACACACAGACTCTCCCAGCGAAGTTACCCCGAGGTTGATAAACACCACACAAAAACGCCAATCTGCTTGCAGCAGTCTTTCCTACATAAGCACTGTCTTCAGCAGCCTAACGAGTCTATCCAGAGCCTAAACGGAACACCAAGTCGCACGACGGACAAGCAGTGTCTTCCTCTTCAACCTAAGATTCAGAACCGGCGGCTGCCGCGGCACCGGAGGCGGCAGTAGGTAATCCAGTCAGGTCTAGCCACACTGGCTTTCAACTTTTTAAACTCTTAAATCTCCAAAAGTGTGATGCAGAAAAGCAGGCGGAGGCCTCCACTCGCTTCCACGGAAATCTTACAAGTTCACCAGACGTAAGGGTTTAAAAAGGAAGGAAGGAAGGTGGGGGGATGAGGGACAAAGTCCGGACTCCGACGGGCGCTCCTCCCCACCTAGCCCAGCCCCGCCGGCCACCTGCCCGGGCCGCGGCTCTTCTGGAGCCTTCTAACCGGGAGAGGAGCGCCTTCCGGTCAGCGAAGCCCGGAACTCCCGCCTAAGAAGCCCTAACGAGGCGCCCGCTCCGCGAGCCAAGGTGGAAGTCGGAGGAAACCAGGGTTACCGCGCCAGCAAACTTCCCTACAGCACCAAGGGCTGACGTCGGTTACACGGAACAGAACGGGACCCCGCGCCGAAAAGACCCCCCCACCCCTAAAAAAAAAAAAAAGTACCTGAAACTGAGGAAAAAGAAGTTAAAGACAAACGCCAAAAACGGGTTCACCACCTACCCGGAGCCGGGGCGGAGGCCGCCGGCCAACGTGGGGACCGCCGAGAGGAGCGACCGCCGACCGCGACGGGGAGCGGGGCCCGCGGCGTGCGCGCGCCTGCGCAGACCGAGCTCGGGCGCGCGCAGGCCCGGCCGCGGGGGGGGGGCCAGGGCGGGCTGCGCACGCGCACGGCGCGCCGCGCGGGCTCCGGCGCCCGAACCCGGCTCGAGGCCCTGCCTGGCGCGCGCGCGCCCTCGCCTCGTCGGCGCCTCTCGCCTCATCGCCCCCCCCCATCCCCACACAACCACGTCCTCGGCCCCGCGGGGACCCCCCCCCGCACCGGCCCTCTGAGGAGAGCCCGGGCAAAGCCGCACGCATAACGGCGCGACGCCCCCGGGCTTCTCTCGGCGCCGCCAGCCCGTCAGCACCCACAAAAGAGCCAACGATATTAACCCCGTTCTCGGTTCCTCAAGACCCTCTTAGTCACCCGAACGGTCCTCGAGGCCTACCTGACACGCCGCAGCACGGTTCCGTGGGGTTTCTCTCCGTTGGAACTACACAGCGGCCATTTCCCGACTCGAGAACGAGAGAAAAACCATAGAGGTAGCTTCGACGCGCCAGCCCGCCTCCGTCACTTCCGACTTGGGGCGTGGCCTCGGGGCGCCACTAAATAGCTGCGCAAGCCCCGCCCACTCTTCCGCCCTGAACCGGCGACTGGGCCGTTCTGAAGCTTTCGCCTGAGGCTTTCTGGGAAGTCTCGCGGCTGCTCTCGCGTGGAGATGGCGCGGGCCCCGCCCTCCGGCCTGGAGCGACCGCCTCGGCCTGTCGGCGGCGACGCCGTGGAGCGAGCCTCTTGGGTGGCTTTGAAGTGCCTGAGTAGAAAGTGACATTCACGGGGTGCATCCTCCTTATTAGGGGACGCTTCTTGCCCTCGCCGTCGTCCCTGCGTTCTAGGGGTTTTTGTTTTTGGTTTTTTTGGGTTTTTTTTTTTTTTTTTGGCTTGTCCGGTCCAGTCTGTGAGACGACTGGCCTAGAGCGAGCCAAAAAAAGCAAAAATCACACTGAAAAAAAATAAATAAATAAAACGAGGCTGAGGTGGCTTAGGTTCGCGAGTCCGAGTCTCCCTACGCCGGGAAGCGCTGCGTGACTTCCTCTCAGTCGCATAACTAGAGACTTTGTTTTTAAGTCGCTGTTGCTTTGGCAGTAGATATGCCAGAGCGCTCTGAAGCTGAGGGCGACGCTGGAGTGGCGTCGAGTTCACGCCGCCGCAGCTGCAAGCGGCGCGGGCTGCCGAGGGCTGTGCCTCACCGGGTTTTTCTTTGGAAGTGTGGCCTCCTCGGCTGTTCGGGACGTTGGCATAGACGTTAAACAAAAAAAAAAAAAAAAAAAAATAGGGAGCCCGAAGGAGCTCTGCCGTCAGCCTGTAGCTGGGCGTTTTGTGGCCTCCGCGGCATGGAGCCTAGTGGGCTCTATCGGATCACGTTGTAAATAGGCACGCCACGTTGGCTGTGGATTCCAAATAAGAGTCTTAACAGGTTTTCTGTTAATACTTTTCCAAGCTGCACCGTCTTGCCTGAGGGCTTAAATGCTTGTTACTTTGATGCTGAGGGAAGTTAACCACCTTGAAAGATTTCGGGGTTGTAATAATTACCAAACCAGTTTGATGTCATTCAGGAAAACCTGTTATTGAACTCTGTGATTTTTCCAGTCAGGGTGTTCTTTGCTCACAATTTACCAGCTCACCTGAGAGGGAAGTGAGAAGACCCTCATTCAGATGGAATAAATCCTAGGTTTTTGCTGGCTACCCAGGCTGCCCGTGCCCCGCCCCGCACCACATCCAGACTCAGAGGCTGGACCCTGGCCTGTGGTGTGCATTCAGAGATCGCATACATTTACTAGGTACTCAGTAAACATCTGGCGGGTGAACAGTGTTAAAGGGGAAAAAAAAAATCAAGGATGGCTTGGGACGACTCCGCCACGGTGTGTTACCGCGCAGGGGGACCCTTAGAGCTAAAGGTTCTTTACTCATTTATCAAAATACATCAAAATCCGGAGTGCTTTGCCGGCTTAAACCTTACTACCCATTTTGTTACAAATGTGTGGAAAAGAAACTTTCTATGGCAGTACAGCAGACCATGGTTGTTGTTTTTTTTTTTTTTTAAGATTTTTTTATTTTTATTGCAAAGTCAGATACATAGAGGAGGAGAGAGAGAGCAGCCAGACGACAGCCAGAGCTGAGCCGATCTGAAGCCAGGAGCCTGGAGTCTCTTTGAAGTCCTCCACAAAGATACAGGGTCCCAGGGCTTTGGGCTGTCCTTGGCTGCTTTCCCAGGCCACAAGCAGGGAGCTGGATGGGAAGCAGGGCTGCCAGGATTAGAACCGATGCCTATATGGGATGCTGGCACATTCAAGGTGAGGACTTGAGCTGCTAGGCTACCATGCCAGGCCTATCAGCAGACAGTAGTTTTAAAGAGCTTGAAGTAGGAAAAGGGAAAAAACACATGGGAGATATATGATACTTTTACCAATCTTCAAACTTATTGATTTTTGAATGTAGATGATATGCGTGTTGACTGCAGGAGGATGCTTCAAAAAGTCTGTGGGAAATGGAATTAAAATGTGTGTATAGAAAGGCATTCAGCCTGTGAAAATGCCTGTTAGGATGCATTTTATACCTTGTTAGAGTACCAAGGTTCAAGACCCAACTCTGTTTGCACCTTCCTGATGAAGCAGTTGCTGGGAGGCAGCAGTTGATGGCTCTGTGGTGGGAGACCTGGCTTGAGTTGGCTGATGGATTTCACCATATTGCCAGTATTTGGAGAGTAAGTCAGCAAATAAGATTGGTGCCAAAGATGTTGGAAATCCGTGCAGTTTTTAATATGTATTTTCCAAGAACTTTGAGACTGCTCCATTGTTGGTTGGTTTCCTAAAACCTGAAATGTCACCATTTTGGAATTGCATTGTTCCTTAGGTAGGTGGTTGGCACAGCAGTTACACTGCACTTGGAATTCCCTCATTTTATATCAGGGTCCTTAACTCTGATCTCCACTCCAGCTTCCTGCTAATTTACACCCTAGGAAGCAGCAGATGATAGCTCAAACTTAGCTCCCCATCACACTCACAGGAGGTCTGAACTCAGTTTCTAGCTTCTCTTCCCTGCATAGTTCAGTCCTGGCATTTGCAGACATTTAGGGAGTGAGGTCTCTCTGCCTTTAAAGTAAAGCTATTATTTTTAAAATTGTACCACAACCTTTTGGGATTAAAAACAATTTTAAGGGGAATCAATGTATATTTGACATGGACTCCTTTGTATTTTAAATTACAGGCAGTGCACTCTTCATAAAAACTAATCAAAGTATAGAAAAGTTTTTCAGAAGGAAAGACATTGTAAATGAAAAAGAGAGAGAGATGTATATATTTGTTTGAAAGACAAATGGAGAGACAGAGAGATCATGTGTCAGCTGGTTTGATTCCCAGATTACCCAAAGACAAGAACTTCATCCAGATCTTCCACATGCTGTCTTCCACTGCTTTTCCTAGGTGCATTAGGAGAGAGTTGAGTCGAAAGTGGAACAGCTGGCATGCAAATCTGAGCCGATATGTGATGCTGGCTTGGCAGGTGGCAGTTTTATTCACTATGCCACAATTTACTTAGTGGCTGTCATTTGGTGTCGCATGTTAAGCTAATGCCTGCAATGGTGAGCATCCCATTTTAGCATTGGTTCAAATCCTGGCTCGCTCGACCCTCCAAACAGCTTTCTGCCAAAGTATCTGAGCAAGCATCAGAGGGTAGCCCAAGGACTCAGGCCCCTACCACCGAAGTGAGAGACCTGGGAGTCAAAATATGTATTTGTTTATTTGAAATGCAAAGCAATAGAAAGAGGGGAAGACAGGAGAAATCTTCCATCTATTGCTTCACTTTCCAAATGACTGTAACAGCTATGTCTGGGCTAGGATGAAGCCAGGAACCAGGAACCCTATTTTGTCCTCCCAGGTAAGGTAGGCAGGGGCCAACCACTTTGACCATCATCTGTTGTCTTCCATGGACATGAGCAGGAAGATGATCAGGAGCATCAGTATGAGATGCTGGTATTGCAAACCACAGCTGCACTCACTGGGCCCCAACTCAGACCCCAACAGCTTTATCTTTGAATATGCATTATGGGCCTGTACATTTGTTTGGTTTCCCTTCTTACCTAAATAAATAAATGAATAAATAAATAAATACAGATTCATTGTATAATAAAAGCAATTCAAAAACAGAATTACCACCTGCATATAATGAAAACCATTTACAGAATATGAAATACGTTTGAGGTTATGGTGAGCAGCTTGAAAATTGTCATTTCTACTTTGTGTAATGACCAGAAAGTGAGATATTTGTGTAGGAAAATACCAGCAGGTTCACAAACAAGGCATCTGTTGAGGATATCCCTTAGGGGTCAGTTTTAGGAGAAATATGCTCTTAAGAGTAGATCACTGATTCGCATTGCACCTTACTGAGTGTAGCATATCCCCTGAAGTTTGAGAACCACTCATCCCTTCAATACCCATATAGTGTTCACATAGAACCAGAGCAGAATAGGACACCATCACTGCTTCTCTTTTGGAACTCAAAATCTAACAGAAATAGGGTGTAACTGCCATACAAAGGGAACAGAAAGACAGCTACATGGGAGCAAGTGCCAATAGTGAAAGAGGGAAGAACTGACTTTAAAAATGAGTGGGACTCTGCCTCTCGTCTCAAGCATGCATTCATCCATTCATTCCACATAATATGCATGAAGTATGTGCTTTGGGCAAATGCAGAGCTCGGGAAAGAGCAGCTCAGGATGAAGCAGTGGTGAAAGCTAAAGCTGGCCCTGCTCTCATAGAGGAAGTTGTTCTGTGAGACAGGACAACACCCACCAAGTCTGATGTCAATAAGGAAGTGATGCAGAATACAAGAGGGAGGCTCACTTTAGAGTCTGCTTCAGCAGAAAAGTACTAGTGAGGATGCAAGATCCTAAAAGGTGAAGTGAAGAGAAGGAAGGAAATTCTAGGTAAAAGGACTGACTATGCAAGGTTCCTGCAGCACCAAGTAATATATGATATTTCTGGAACAGAAAGAGGAGCCATGGGCCTCATGAGTCAGGAGGAGCAAGTTGCTAAAGTTTGGCTATGCTTTGTTACCTACAGGCTCATGTGCTAGAAGATGCTTAGTCTCCAGTGTGGCAGAGTTGGGTGATGAATTTTTTTCTAGAAAAAAAAAAAGCATTTATTTATCTGAGAAGACTTAGACACACATAATGTGTGTGACATAAAGAGAGAGAGATATCTTTCATCTGCTCTTTCACTCCCTGGATGGCTGCAATGCCTAGCACTGGGTCAGGAGGTTCAAACCAGAAGCTTCTTGCAGGCCTCTTACATGAGTGAGAGGGTCCCAGGTTTCTGGAACATCTTCCACTACTTTTCCCATGCCGTTAGCAGGGAGCTGGATCAGAAATGGAGCAGCCAGGACACTAAGTAGTATCCATATAGGATGACCACATCACAGGCAGTGACTTTGCCCACTATACTGCAACACTGGCCACAGGGCAGCAAAGTTTTTAACAAGTGGGGCTTAAAGGAAGGTAATTAGGGCAAAGGATTGCAGTCTCATGTGTGGATTCCTGCTGCCTCTCCTGAGTGAATCACTGCTTCTAAGCCAGGTTTGCTTTCCGGGGGGCCAGCTGATCATTTCCCAGGCTCTTGCTTCTTCTGTTACCATGGCACCTCTCGTCCCAGCAACTTTACCATGAGTTTGGTTCAATCCATATGCTCCTCTGATTTAGATTTTAGAATAATTTCTGCCTGTTAGTGAAAATCTAGGAGACCTTCCATTTAATTCACAATGCTTCAGTAAATGTTATTTTAAAAAGAAAGCAAATGAAAGGAATGAGCCAAGGAGAAACTGCTTAAACTGTCATAATAAAAATGCAGGCTCTTAATGAGTAGACTAACTGAAAAGGTAATAACTCATTCTGCACCTTGTCGTGGTTATAAAGAGTATACAATTACACACTTAAATTTTATAAAATTAGTAAAGCCAGTTTTATTTAAATGACTTTTTAAACGCTATTATTTGTTTGAATTTCAAGCTATTATTATTGCTTGAAATGAAAAGTGACAAAGAAAAAGATCTTCCATCTGGTGGTTCTCTCCCCAAATGACTGCAATAGTCAGGATTGGACCAGGTTGAAACCAGGAGCCAGTAACTCCATCCAGGTCTCCTAGTGGGTAGCAAGATCTGAAATTGGAGCAGAATTGGAGCACCCTGCTGGAGCACTGCTTCCACAGATGAGTGTGAGCTGGGACTGGAAACAGGCCAGCGGGCTATGCCACAGTCCCAGAGGACAAGTGCCAGGACTGGGTACCCCCTGGCAGGCACTAGATCTGGAGCTGGGAGCATGCCTGGCAAAGGAGTTATTGACATTCCCCTGCTAGGCTGTGCCTATCATTGGTGACGTAAGCCAGGCTGGACAGGATAATAACACCTGTCAGCATATGTGAGGGTTGGGTCTGGGTTCAGGGAGAATTGAACTAAGCCTCAGCCCCATGGGTGTGTACAAGAGCTGGATGGGATGCTGGCTGAGCCAGGTTAGGCTGCACTGGAGGCTGGCACATGCAAAAACCAGAACTGGGGTGGGTCTGGTGAGTGTTGTTGGGAATTGCCCTGACTAGACTATGGCACCCACTGGTATGCATGAGGACTGGGTTTGTGGCAGGCTAGGCCACAGCACTCACTGGTTCACATCAGATACAATTGGGGTGGAACTGACCAGGCAGCTACATCTACCAGAATGGTGTTTGCTGGGCAGGTGACAGACCAAACTTGACCCTGCACTGGATGGCATATAAAAGTCAAAGTGTGAGGTCACCCAAGGGAAGGTTTCTTGGGGGACTCCCCAAATAGACTGCTGGACCCAGACCTCAGCCACTCCAGAAAATCACAGGATGTGTTGTCCAACCTTGAAGCTCATGGATCAATACTGGGGCTCCTAAGTTGCTGATACCTGTGCATTGGACAGAATGTCCAGATGCACAGCAGAGAATTACTGGCCAGGTCATTTAGGCCAACAGGGGACATCAACTGCATTGTCAGAGGATGGAAAGCAGAACAGTTGGACAATTCCCTGACCAAGCTTTGCAGTATGTTCCTGGACTGTAGATATGCTAAGGTAGACTTTGTCAGCTAATTGACCCTGAAAGAATGTCTTGAGCTGGCCTTGGGGGAGGGGTGCCTGTGGCAGGCCTTTAGGACCTCTGCTTGGAAGCTTTTCTAACCAGCACAGGTATGCACAGCTGAGCACATTGGCTCCCGGGTGGGAGGGGGCGGGGAAGGATCCTCAGCAGGTTTCCAGGACCACCCCATCCTGGAAGTTATTTTTTTTTTTCACCCACATGGTGCCTGTAGCTGGGACATTAGGCTCCTCCCTGAAGGCCTCAGGCTGCCCAGCTGCACGCCCTCATGGTTTTAGGGGTCTTGATTTACAGGGCAATGATGGGATCACACAGGTGATAGTGAGAGATAACCTGGGCATAAACACTACAGGTCAAGAATTATAGCTGAGGGACTTCCATAGACGAACCCACAAGATGTGTATATAAGAAGGGGACTGACACCAAGTTGGTGTGGAGGGGAAAACAAGAGTGAGAGAAGTAGGTGTGATAGCAGAATCTGTGGGGGCAGTGTAAACTCACCCCTGTGAAACTACAATCTGCTGGCTCGCCCAAGAACTGCGGATGGGATCAGGCCTTGCTAGAGAGCTATGGGGTGCCCCAGCTGGATTGGGGTTCCCATTGGTGAGGATGAGAGTAGAATTGGGGGCAGCAGTAATGGTTGGACATGGCTACAGCCTGCACCAGCATGGATGTGCACTTGGACTCTGAAGTGACAGATTGGGCTAGACTCCAGCTCCCACTGGTACTCATGATAGCCAGGTTGGGTATAGAACAGACCAGGCTTGATCGTGACTCCCACTGAACTATGTGAAAGCTGTGTCTAGGTACAGACCAGGTATCACTGAGCTGCAACAACCAACAACAAGAACCAGAATGGGTGTGGCTGGTTGAGCAAGGCCACTGTTCTTGCCAAGGTAGGAGCTAGACAAAGTCAACCTGGGTCAACGACCCATTGGTGTGTGCTAGAACTGCCACTGGGAGGAGACTCTATGGAGGAGCTTGGGAAACTCCTTCATTAGGACTCAGCCCCTGCAGGTGACTGCAAGAAGCAGGGCAAGAAGCAGCCCAGACAATGCAAGGTTACAATACCCGCCTGCATACATGTGAGTCAGATCTTGGGACAGACCAGTCTGGGCCAGCACATAACATAAACTGGTGGATCTAACAATCAGGGCAAGGGGCAGGAGGAGCCAAATCGGGCTGCAACACCAGCCAGTTCACATTAGGATTGGGATAGCAATCAGACTGGACTGGGATAGGCTGCAGCAGCCACCAACAGGAGCTGGAACAGAGGGCAGACTAGACTAGGCTAGATTGTGCAATAAGATTGCAGACAATAAGGTGAGGTGATTTCATGCCAGACTGGGCCCAGTGGGGGCTAGGTTCATGAGTCTCAGGGATGAGGGATCTGACAGGGCTTGAGTAGCTTGGCTCAGGTCCTGGGACCCACCTGTGTGGTAGGGACCAGGTTCCTAAGCCCCAGGGATGGAGGAACCAGTGGGGCTTTGGTAATCTGGCCCAGATCTTGTGGCCTGCTTTGAGGTGAGTGCTGGGTTCATGAGCCCCGGGGGTAGAGGATCCAGCAGGGCTTAGGACAACTGGCCTGGATCCTTGGACTCACCTGCAAGAACATGTCCTACTTAATGAAAAAGGTAGTGGACACTGGCCCTGTTGTAAAAAGAGACTATAGCAGCTCATTTGGTGCTGTAGCAGAAGAAGAACAGAACTAACTGGACAACAACCCCAAACAAATGATGACAGCAAAAAAAAAAAAAAAACAAAAAAACTCGGTGAATGGAGCCAATGGATGTTGGGAGGGTGACATCATCCTCAGATAGGTGAAATCAGGAACGTTTCAGAACTATCCAAACCACTTGAACAGAACCCTTGAAATACATGCGCATTGAGACTCTGGGTTGATATGAGGTGGCCATTCCTCATCCCTGGGTACTGGGACATATGGAAAGTCATGAGTGGTTTCCTCCTTAGTTTCTCCCCTTGCCTCAGAAACAACAACAAAAAAAGAAATAACAAATTTGGAAGCAATGAGTTCACCCAATTTTCCCTAAACCTCAAACCTTCCCACTCTGATCAACCATGTAATCATTATAAAAACTAAAATTTATTAAAAAAAAAAAAAAAAGATCTGGACCTTGGGGCTTGACTGGTGGGAGCTTGGGCTTGCCTGGGCCCAAGAGGTTTCTCCCTTCATGGTAAGTATGCTGTGAAGAGATCTCTTGGGAACCAGGGTGGGTCCCTGGTTCTGCCCACTGCCACCATCTTTTTATGGGAGGGATCTAGAGTTCAACCTTGGTACTTCAGTGGTGGGAGCTTCTAGCACCATGGTGTCTGCTGGGGATACTGGAGCCAGGTCGGAATCAATGCTTGGGGCCCTAGTCAGTCACTGGGCTTGCCTGGGCTGGAGAGGTTTCTCCTTTCATAACTTTGCTGTGAAGGGATCTCTCTGGAAATAGGGTGCTGCCCTATCTTACAGTGGGAAAGGCCTGGAGGAGTTCAATCTCAGGGCTTGGATGGTGGAAGCTTCCAGCAGCATGGTGTCTGCTGGGGTTATCTGAGCCAGGTCAGACTCAATGCTTGGGGCCCTAGGCACAGCCACCGCTGCCATGCGGTAAGTGAATCCTGGGCTTGCGGGCGCCCAGTGTGCCAATTGGCACAAGGCTTTGCCAGCTGATCACCCGGCAGTGAACTCTTGAATCTTAGGGGTATGGAATTGCTGTCTAGGGAAATCCATGGATAAAACCACTTTACTTGTAGGTGAGGAAGTAATCTTAAGGGACTCCCAGTGACTTTGTACTTGTAGGTAAGCAAAGGGACTGAGACCTGGTGGTTTGGAAGAGAGAGACCGGAAGATCTGTATGAGTCAGATTGATACAGTAGCCTACATGGAAGTCCTGAGTAGGGCTTGTTATCATGGAACATTGCTGACCACCACATACCACCCCATGTAAAAGTTAGAGCTGGGGACCCGTCTAGCAGGGCTAGATCCAAGTATTTGACTGAATGTCTGAACAGGGGATGGATCACATTAGGCAGGGCTATGGCATTAACCAGAGAACCAGGTCTGGGGTAGATTCTGAAGGGGATATGTGGGCCCAACCTGTAGAAATACAAGTCCCACTGGTTAGCTCAAGAGTTGGGGTGGGAATGGGCTCAACTAGGTGGAACCATGGAACCTGCCATTACTCATGGGTACAGGGATGGAGAACAGTCTGGGCAGATCCAGGCTGCAGCCCCTAAATGTCCATCCTAAAACAGGATTTGGGGTTAGCCAGCCACAATAGTTACCAACTCATACAAGGTCAAGTTAGAGGGGCAAGCTATGCCAAGAAAGAGTCTAACATCTGCTAGCATGTATGAGATCTGGGTCAGGGAGTGGGCCAAGAGGGGGAATGTGGAAAACTCCACTAATGGGACATAGCTCCCCCTGGTGATCACATGATTCAGACCTGGGGATTGAGCAAGCAGGGCAAGGTAGCTCTAACTGTTGACTAATGTGTGGGTTGGTTTTGGAGGGGGGTGAACCGGGCAGGGCCGAGCAAACCTTAGCTCACTGGCAAGAACAGAAACCAGGCTGGAGCACAGGTCATGCTGGGCTATTCTGTCACACCTACTGGTTTGCATGAGCCAGGGAAGGGAGTAGATTGAGCAGGGCCAGGTTCCAGCACCTGCCAGCAAGAGTTGGGACTGGGGACTGGCCAGGTCAGGACAGGCTAGAGCATCCAAAGACAAAGGTCATGACAGATGGGACAATGTCAACCTGGGGGAGAGCAACCACTGGCATGTGTGTGATGTGACTGGGACCAGGCATGGTTAGGAAGTAAAGAGGACACCCTGGCTGGGTTGGGGTTCCCATGGTGTGTGCGGGGACAGGACTGGGGGCTGTGTTCTGCTCTGAATATGGTCACAGTTTCCTCAGCACAAGTGTGGACTAGCGTTGGGTGCATCAGACTGGGCTGGACTCCAGTAACCACTGGTGCTCATGAGAACCAGGGTAGGTGTAGGATGGACTAGGCTAGGTTTTTGCCCCTGTTGAGCCTTTTGTGAGCTGTGTCTAAGTGTGGACCAAGCTAGGCTGGGCTGTAAAACACAACAACGAAAACCAGAATGGGCTGAAGGCCTGCCAGGAAAGACCACTCTTCCTGCTAGGACAGGAGGTGAACTGAGTAGGGCTGGCCCGTGGACCCACCCATGTGCGCGAGATCTGGCATTGGGAGAGGTTTTGGAGGAGGACCTTGGGAAACTCCTCTGTCAGGACACAGTCTTTGCAGGTGAGTGCAAGAACCATGATAGAAAGCAGCCTAGAATAACACATTTGGTGCAGGTTGAGGGCAAACCAGGCAGGGCTAATCTACATCACCCTGTGGTGAATCTAAGCACCAGAATAGAGTGTGGGTCAGGTCAGATTCAGTTGCAACACATGCTGGTACACATGAAGGCTGGGACTGGGAACAAACTGCGCTAGGTTAGGCTATAACTCCACCACCACTTGGAATGGGGGTGGGCTAGGCCCAGTCAGGCAACAGCATCCACTAGCAAATGCCGAGGTGAGGGGGACTATGCCATACTGGTCCGCAACACCCAACCAGCTCACATGAGACCCAGGGCAGGAAGGAGTGAAGCCAGTAGTGGGGCTGTGAAGGGTTTCTCCTGTTGGACCACCACTGCCACTGGAGAGTGTGAGTTGGGATGGGGGCAGACCAGACCGGGCAGGGCTATAACACCTGTAGGTCTCATGTGAGCTGGATCAGGGAAAAGTCAGGCTGGATTGACTGTTGACTATTACTACTGGTACAGGCATAAGTCAGAGTGGGTATGGGTTGATTGGGCTTTGCTGCAGCATCAGCTGGCAGATGCTGGCATGGGGGAAAATTCTGTCAAGTTAACCTGCAGAACCACCTGGAGAGTGCATGCTCTGGGAGTAGGAATGGGTCCATTAGGGAAACAGTGGTCACCTCCCTCTTAGGTTGCCACTCCCACTAGTGCGCATGAGAAACCAGGACTGGGACAGGCACAGCTAGACAGAGAGTGGCACCTACTGGCACATGTGTTAGCTAGATTATGGAGTTGGTTGGGCTAAACCAGGCTTCAATGCCCATTCACATGTATGAGCGCTGAATGGGATGTGGGACAAACTGGAGCAGTCTGCTGTCCATACTGACAAGCACGGGAACCAGGGCAGGAAGGGGGCCTGGTAGGGCTTATTGCCGGTTACTCTACCTAAGCTGCAGCTCCCGCTGGTTTGTGTGAGGGCCGAGTGTGGGGTGGGCAGGATCAAGCTAGGCTCCAACACCCACTGGCTTGTGTAGAAGACAGGGCTAGAGGCATAACTGACCCAGCAATTGCAACCACCAGCATGGGCATAAGCTGATTGAGACGATGGACTATGCCGGATACTGTATTGGCAAGATCACATCTCAAGTCCTTGTTGTGATTAGAAAAAAAAAAAAAAAAAGAAAGAAAGAAAGAAAAAGAATTTCCTGAGCCTGGTGCAATGAAGCCAGTATCTAAGAACTTTAAAAACCACTCAAGTAACACCCTCGGAACACTCTTCTCCACATCAGGGTCTCTAAGGCATCCCCAAATGACCATTTCACATCCCAAAGTGCTAAGGTAGTCTGACAACAAGGAGTGGCTACCACTTCCTCCTCCCCTGTGGACACAGGGGAAAAAAAACAGAAACATTTGTCCCACCTATCCTTTTCATACTTGACTCTTCCTACCCTAATCAGAGGCCAACATGGGCATGTCTCACTCTCAAATATGTAATAATATCAAAAAGAAAATAAAAAACAAAAAAGCAAGAAGCAGAGCAGTCAGAACTAAAACTGTCCCTCCCATATGAATTGTCATCTCAAGTGAAAACAGCCTGCTGCACCAAAATGCCTACCCAGTAATGGCTTTTTTTTCCTAAAATTTATTTGTTTTTTATTACAAAGTCAGATACACAGAGGAGGAGAGACAGAGAGGAAGATCTTCTGTCCAATGATTCACTCACCAAGTGGCAGCAACGGCCAGTGCTGCCGCCTATCTGAAGCCAGGATCCAGGAAGTTCCTCCAGGTTTCCCACACAGGTGCAAGGTCCCAAAGCTTTGGGCCATCCTTGACTGCTCTCCCAGGCCACAAGCAGGGAGCTGGACGGGAAGAGGAGCTGCCGGGATTAGAACTGGTGCCCATATGGGATCCCGGCGCATTCAAGGCGAGGACTTTATCCAATAGGCCTCTGTGCCAGGCCCATGGCTTTTTGAATGGAGAAAGCTGCTTTAAGTTAAAGAAACAATTAGAGAAATCACCTCAAAATACTTGAAGGGGATAGGCATTAGGCCTAGCAATTAAACTACAGGTTAAGATACCTCCATCCCGTATCAGAGTGCTTGGGTTCAAATCCTGACTTTGCTCCTGATTCTAACTGGTTGCTAATGCATACCCTGGTAAGCAGCAGGTCAAGCAACTAAGGCCCTGGCACTTACGTAGGAGACCTTGCCTGAGTTCCTGGCTTTCTGCTTTAACTGGCCCAGCCCTGGGTGTTGCCAACATTTAAGAGGTGGACATGCAGGCAGTAATGCATGTGCTCTCTCTCTCTCTCTCTGTCTTTCTGTCTCTGAAACAAATAAATACAACATAATTGGGGAAATTTAGTGATTAGTTTTCTTTGCCTCTTTATAAAGTGAAAACAATTCAATAGAAAGTAGACTTACTTTTGGTTAAGGATTGTCAGATGGATGGGGAAAAGGAGATAACTGCAAATGGTGTTTGTTAAATACCTACTTACGAGCCACACATGCGATGATTGTTTAACAATTTGCATCTTGTTCAATATTCAGAAGCATTCCTGTGAAAGAAATGTAATTTTCATCTTTGTGTCATTGTTTG
Source organism: Ochotona curzoniae (assembly GCF_017591425.1). Lineage (NCBI taxonomy): Eukaryota > Metazoa > Chordata > Mammalia > Lagomorpha > Ochotonidae > Ochotona > Ochotona curzoniae. The sequence continues at coordinate 17,335,013 of NW_024467115.1, forward strand.
AAAAAATTCATCCAGGGTTTGGCATTGTGACACTGCATATTAAGTTACTGTCTAATTCCTATTGCATCACATACAGACACAAGTTTGAGAATCTTAGCTCTTCACTTCCCATCCAGCTCCTTAATCAACTGAGAGTACAGTGGCAGATGGTCTGAGTTCCTGGGCCTTGCCATCTACATGGAATTGCCATTTACAACGGCGTTCCAGGCTCCTGCCTCTGGTCTAGTCCAGCCCTGGCATTACAAACATTTGGAGCATGAACCCGCAGAGAGAAATCAATCTCTCTCTCTTTTGCACTCTATCTTTCAAATAAGTAAATCTTTTCTTCTTTTTTTTTCAAATAAGTAAATTTTTTTAAAAATCATCCAACAGCTGCTTATTTATAAATCCTTGCTAATAACTCAAAGATTATCTTTAATTCAAAATTAAATTCACAGATTATCTGCTTTCTACTACTTTTGGCAGAGAATGTGCAATGTTGAAGAAAGACTTATTTATTTGTTTAAAGTCACAGTTACAGAGAGAGATTCTCCATCCACTTGTTCACTCCTCAATTGGTTACAACAGCTGACGCTGTTGGAAGCCACAGCCGGGAGCCTTGAATTCCATCTGTCTTCCACAAGGATGCAGGGGTACAAGTGTTAAAACCCTCTTCTGTTGTATTTCTAGGAGCTTTAATGGAGAGCTGGATTGGAAGTGCAGCAGCCAGGACGCGAACGAGCATCACAAGATGCAGCTTAACCACCACCACAATAGGATTTTTTTTTAAGATTGATTTTTATTGGAAAGTCAGATATTCAGAGGAGGAGAGACAGAGAGGAAGATCTTCCTTCTGCTGATTCACTCCCCAAACGGCTACAAGGGCCAAAGCTGAGCCAATCTGAAGCTAGGAACCAGGAGCTTTTTCCACATCTCCTACATGGTTGCAGGGTCCCAAGACTGCGCCATACTCGACTGCTTTCCCAGGCCACAAGCAGAGAATTGGATGGGAAGTGGGGCGGCTGGGACATATGGGATTCCAGCGCACGCAGTACTTTAGATACTAGGCTGCTACTGCACCAGGTCCCACCACGGTAGGAGTTTAAACTCCAATCTTCTGCATGTGTTTTAGGTTAGAAAACACTCTGTGAGGGCCTGGCGGCATGGCCTAGCAGCTAAAGTCCTCAGCTTGAACGTGCTGGGATCCCATATGGGAGCCTGTTCTAATCCTGGCAGCTCCACTTCCCATCCAGCTCCCTGCTTGTGGCCTGGGAAAGCAGTTGAGAACAGCCCAAAGCCTTTTGACCTTGCACGCATGTGGGAGACCTGGAAGAAGCTCCTGGCTTCAGATCGGCATAGCACCGGCCGTTGTGCTCACTTGGGGAGTGAATCATCGGATGGAAGATCTTCCTCTCTGTCTCTCCTCTCTGTATATCCGCCTTTCCAATAAAAATAAAATAAAATAAAAATAAATAAAATAAATAAATCTTAAAAGAAAAGAAAATACTCTGTGAGGTTATTTTGTTAAGCAAATTGGTCAGAATTGTGCTTTCAGCGCATCAAGCAGCTCTGACCTTTTGCAGACTTGCAGCACCTATTCTCTTTGAATAATTTAGGACAACAAAGTAAAGCTGAAAAGGCATCAAGTTTTCCCATGTAAGGCTTATTGTTGAAGCATTGAAAATACAGAAAAGGAAGAAAAAATTTAAAACCCACCATTTATTGGTTTATTTGAAAATTATTTTTTACTGAAGGCCAAGTCATATTTGTGTGTTGTTGTTGATTGTAGCTTTCATCACAATTGTCTTACTCCTTGTGTTCTTCAACATCTGTCATCGTGATATAATAAACTCATGCAGTGGTGTGAGTCTGGTGCTTTAAAATGGCGAAGGAGTTGTGGCTGTGCAATTGACAGCATTTCAGGAAACCACTCACCAAAGTTCATAGTAAAGTGGTAAAGGTTCGAGTCCCTGAATATAAGAAAAAGATGCAATAATGATAAAGCTCCTTTGAAAAACTATGAAGACATGATTCTCTCTTTTTATTTATGTATTAGTTAATCCAAGAAAAGACTGGAAAGCAAATTCTTAAAAAGATCATCTTATTCAAAAAACATTGATTTTTAAAAACATATTTATATATTTTTTTTTACTACAAAGTCAGATATAGAGAGAGGAGGAGAGACAGAGAGGAAGATCTTCTGTCCAATGATTCACTCCCCAAATGACCTCAACGGCCGGTGCAGCGCTGATCCGAAGCCAGGAACCAGGAACCAGGAACCTCTTCCAGGTCTCCCACACGGGTGCAGGGTCCCAAAGCCTTGGGCCATCCTTGACTGCTTTCCCAGGCCACAAGCAGGGAGCTGGATGGGAAGTGGAGCTGCCAGAATTAAAACAGGCACCTGTATGGGATCCCAGCGCGTTCAAGGTGAGGACTTTAGCTGCTAGGCCACACCGCCGGGCCCTTGAAAAACATTGTATATCTACCTATCTTTGTAAAAATGGATAGGAACAATTAATCTCCAAGTGATACTATATTTATGCTTAGAGGGCCATATTATTTATGGGTTTTGAGATTTTTTTTCCTTTTCTGTATTGTTAAAATTTTAATAATAAATATTGCTTTTACAGTACAAAAAACCTTTTAAAATGTAGACCATTTAATGTTGTTTTAATTGCGCAACATAATGGAGTAAGAAACCAAAAAGAATATTTTTATATCTGATCCTTTCAACCTAGTGTAAAAGCTCTCATTTAACAAAGAAGAATGAAATAATGCATTACTAACCCATATTCTTGACATACTTCATTCTACATTGAGCTAGGTGAATATTTAGTTCCAGAAATAATCTTTTGGATTTGTTTTTGTGGAGTGTTTCTGTTTTTCATTTCTTGGCTTTTACCTTTTCCTAGTAGGCTCTATAATCCTTTTTAGCTGGATTAATTTTCTATTAAGCACTGAAGTATTTATTTTAGTGAGAGAACAAATATGTAAAATTGTTGGCTTCTACCTTATTTATTTATTTCAGAGAGATGAAGAGAGGGGGAGAGACACTGTCCCGTCAGTTGCCTCACTCTGGAAATGCCTGCATGCGTCAGGATTGAGTGACACTGAAACCAGCCTGGGACTCAAAGGAGGAGGCCCACCGTCGGGGACCCAAGGACTTAAGCCAGCACCTGCTGCCTCCCAGGGTTCACATCAGCGACCAGCTGGAATGAGGAGCAGTACTGGGGCTTGAACTAAGGAATTCCCATATGAGAAGCCAGAGTCCCAAATGTCTTAGCCACTGCGCAAAATGCCCGCCTCACCTTGCTTCAATCTCAAAGGAATCTGTGTACTGAATTCCAGTCATCCACGATAGATTCGCCTCAATGTGGAGTTAATTTTCAAACTTCAGCTTGTCATACTGTGATATGGCTAATTAAGTTAAAATTTGACATCACTGGTTCTTTTTTTTCCATTCCATTGTAGAAAAAAATTATAAAATTATACATTTGACTCCTTTTTTTGGTGCTCGTGCCATTGTATTTTTCTTTTCTGCTTTTTTTTTTTTAAACTTACCTGGAAAGGTTTAACTTTGTAATGTATCTAAGTTCATTTCTGCAAAACAAGTCTATCCAGTAGCTCTGCCTGAAATGGTTCATTTTCCATGACCTAGTTCAAGGGTAGAGTTCTTCATGCTTGACAGAATCAGTTGCCCCAACAATGACACACTCACTGTCTGAAAGTAAATATATTCACAGGTTTAACTGCTGTTCAGGAGCAGAAGTTATACAAATATTGTTCATTCCTGGGCAGTAATAATTTCCTCACAAGGATCCAACTGACAAACATCTGGTACGAAAGACTGAAAATTGAAAGGAGAAAAAGAAAGTTGCCAGAGAAATGCAGTTTAGTCTCCAGATGTTTTTGATAAAAGAAACTTAAGTTCAGCTTCTTAGTTGCTAACGGTATGAGATGCTCTACAACAGTAGGAAAATGTGTGGCGTTTGACCCAAAGGAATCTTTGAAATTTTACTTTGTAAGTGTGTGCTGAAGGACAGAGTAACAACAGCGTTCATGCTAATTAATCGGCGAAGCCAGGGTAACAGAAAGACTCCAAAATATATAATGGCATGAAAGAGCAGTTTTGTCTCAATCTAAGGCAGTTGTATATGCTTGGTTAAATATTTTTTTTCAGTGATGTCAGGGCCCTAGGTTACCTTGTGGTACTTCAAATGCCCAAGACCTATGAATAAATTTCTAAGGCGTACCAACTTGCAGAGGCTACCTGGAGAAAACTCAGGGGAGACATTATGTTTTTATAAGGAAAAGTATATTTTATCTAACTTCAAACTGAAATGTATCATTTCCCTTCATTGTGACTGCAGGCAAAAACCACAAAAGTATCAATAGTAGTTAGGTTTCCGTAACAAGCAAAAATGATAGAATATTTGAAAATCATTACTATTTTACAGATCTAAGATTCATTTTTACTTAGCACTGCGCCAAAATCAATAGTAGTGATTAGGCCTGCCTATAGATTCTGCATTTTTAAAGTTGTATTCATTTACTTGAAAGGCAGAGTTACAGAGAGGGAAAGGGGAAGAAAGAAAGGTGTTGGGAGTGGGGTGGGGAAGCGAGATTTATCCGGTGATTCACTCCTCAGATGGCCACAATGGCCTGAGGTGTTTGGGCTGAAAGCTGAAACCAGGAGGCTAAAACTCTGTCTGGATCTCCCACAGGAGAGCCAGGACCCAAATACTTGGACCATCTTTCCCCCAGGCCTATTAGCAAGGAGCTGGATCAGAAATGAAGCAGCCAGGACTTAAACTGGCACTCATATAGAACATTGGTCTAGCAAACAGCAGCTTAACAAGCTGCATCACAATCCCGGTACCCCCATGCTTTTTCTTTTTCTTTTTCTTTTTTTTTTTTTTTAATTTATTTTTATGTGTTTGAAAGGCATAGTGACAGGCCTAGCATGATGACCCAATGGCTAAATCCTTGCCTTGTATGCATCAAGATCCCATATTGATGTCAGTTGTGTCCCAGCTGCTCTACTTCCCATTCAACTCCCTGCTTGTGGCCTGGGAAAGCAGGAAAGGACAACCCAAAGCCTTTGGACCCTGCACCTTCATGGGAGACCCGGAAGAAGCTACTGGCTCCTGGCTGCTAGTTAGCTCAGCTCCAGTCATTGTAGCCACTTGGACAGTAAACCAGTGGATGGAAAATTTTTCTCTCTGTCTCCTTCTCTCTGTATGTCTGCCTTTCCATAAAAATAAATAAATCTTTCAAAAAATTAAAAAATAGGTATAGAGACATAGAGAAAGGAAGGAAGACACACACACACACACACACACACAGCTTCTGTTCTCTGGTTTACTCTCCAAATGACCTTGATGGCTGAGCTGAGCCAGGCTCCTGTAAATCCATCCAGGTCTACCACCTGGATGACAGAGAATCAAGCAATTGGCCATATCCTTGTCCCTGGTGCATTAAAAGGAGCTGGATCAGAAGCACAGCAATCTGGACTTGAACCAGCACTCTGATGTAAGATGTTGGAGTTGCAGGCAGTAGTTTAACCTTCTGCACCACAACATACACCCTACATCTGGCATTTTGATATACACATATGTGTTTAAACATGTTTTAAATTTGGAAAGTTACAGAGAAAAAAGTGGAAGGAAAGAGAGAGGAGAGAAATGGCTTTTCAATCTGATGATTCATTCCCCAGATGGTGGCAACCTATAGGGCTGGACCAGACTAAAGTAAGAAGCCAGGAGCTTCTTCCAGACACCACGTGAGTGGCAGGTACCGAGAACTTGGGCCATCTTCTGCCACTTTTCTCAGCCATCAGCAAGAAGCTAGATTGGAACTGGAGTAGCTGAGAGTTGAAACATTGCCCAAATCAGATGTTATCTATGCAGGTGGTAACTCTACCTGCTATAGCACGATGCTGGGTCCTACACACAAAGAGGTTTTATTATATTTTTAATTTTTAAATAAATTTATTTTACTTTTGATGTTGTTTACATAGTTGAGGAAGATATATGCCTATGTAGATCAATTTTTACTCTGGGAAGGGTTGATGTATGCAGGAAAGGATGAGACAATTGCTTCCAGGATTTTTCTTTCTCTGTCTGGGAGTAGCAGGGACAGAAAGGGAGAGGGCTGCTCCCAGCAGCTTATCAGCCTCTTGACATCACTCTAGCATCCCTGATGTGAAGCTCATTCCGAGGATATTATTTAAGTGGTTTCGATAGTTCGAAGGTGTCATTGAGTCCCTTGCTCCAAGGCTGAGGAAATCCTTCCAAGTTTGATTGGCTAACATAGTACCCCCTAGAGTCTCCATGTGCCCAAAGCTGTCAACGCTTGGCCGGAAGAGTTGTCCAGTTTGTTCTGCCATCCATGATACTAAACATCCTCTGCATGCCTCAGTGATCTGTCGTGTCCCTCATGTGCATCTGGGCATGCCGCTTACCACACGGGCTTCAGCAATGGTGGAAGCCCGGTTCTGACACATGCACTCCATGGCCAGACCACAAATCTGGCAGTTTTCCCTTTTGTTGCAGTTTTGAGCCTAGCAATTCAGTTGAGGGGATCTCCAAAGAAACCTCACCTAACCCCAGGCCTGACTCCTGGGTGTGCCAACTAGTGTGGAATCTGGCTCAGTCTGGCTCATCTATCAGATCACACACACACACACACACACACACACACACACACACACAAACATACTGGAGATTGCAGTTGCCCAATCAATTCTGTCCCCAGCCCATCTCACATGTGGTGCTATGAGCCCAGCCTAATCCTGCCAACCATATACTTGTCCCTCATGTACACCAGCAGAAATTGCAGCCTAGTCTGAGTGACCCCAAAAACTGCTATCAGGCTCACCCCAAGCCCCAGCTCCTGTGCATGCCAATATATGCAGCATATCATATCCAGTCTGTCTCATTTCCCATTCAGCTCTCATATACATCAGTGGGTGCTGCAACCTAGTGCAACCTGACCAACCATACCATCTAGCCCACACTTATGCCAGTGGGTGCTACCCCCTGTCCAGCCAGCCACCCTCATCAACCCTGGTTCTCATTCTCACCGGTGGGAGGAAGCTGCAGTATATCAGAGGAGTGCCCAAATTTCCATACTAGGCCCACTCACAGTTCCAGATCTTGTACTTTCCAGGTGGTTCTATAGTCTAGCCTACAGGACTCGCCCCTAGTCCTGCCACTTGCCAGTTGGTGCTTGGGGCAAAGCCCAACCAGCCTGTGCTTATTCGGGCTCATGTCTGCAGTGGATCTAGTCACTTAGCCCAGTCTGGCTCTCCCCCAACCCAGCTCACATGCAGGTCAACTGGTTTTGTAACCCTTCCTAGCCTGGTCTGCCCCAAGTACTAACTCTCACACTCACCAGGAGCAATGAATTAGCAGGGAAGCCTCCACAGTGCCACTGCTGGGCTCACCCTCATCCCGCCAGAGTGTTACCTGTGCTGGTAAGTGCTATCGCTTAGTCTGGCATGGCTCATCTCACCTTGGCATTCACCTGTGGGTGCTACAACCCTGACTCAGCCCAGCCAGCTCCCAGTCCCAGCCTCAATGTGAACTGGCTGGGTTTGTGGCCCAACCGGGCCTGTCCTGGTTCTCACATCTGCCCCAGGTTGCTATAAACTGCCCCAGCCTGGCCTACCCTCAGACATGAACTGCACATATGCCAGTGGGTACTCTAACCTGGCTGGGTCACTCCTAACCTTGTTGTGCTCACCTGCAGGGATTATGTCCTGACAGAGAAGTTCCCAAAGTTCTGTCAAGTCATCTCCCAGTGACATCTTGCACACACTGGTGGATTCTTGGCTCAATCTGACTTGGCTCACTTCCTGTCTGGTAGGTACACAGTGGCCTGGGCCTACCAACCCACACCCATTTCAGCTCTTACCATTGGTGTTACAGTTCAGCCCTACCTGGCCCACCCCAGACCCAGCTTTCATGTGGCTCAGTGAGCACCAGGACCTATACCAGACTGTTCTACACCCACTCTGGCTCTCACAAATCTGGCACACCCCAAACCCAGCCCACATCCATGCAAAGGTTTACTGAAGTCATGTCCAGCCCAGTTCGCTGTCCCCATTCCAGCTCTCATGTTCACCAGTGAGAGCCTCAGACCAGCTGGGGTATCCCTTAGCTCCCCAACCAGGTCTGGTCCCAGCCACAGATCTTACACATGTCAATGGTTGCTGCAATCTAGATCGGCATAACCCATCCCCTGGCTTGGCCTCTGATGTCAGATGTTGCAGCCTGACCTGGCCCAGATTGCCCCCATTCCAACTCTCACTGGTGGGTGCTGCAGCCTAGTTCTGCCCAGCCTGCCCTCAACCCTGGCTTTCATACAGACCGGTAGGTGTGATAGCCTAGATGTTCCCATATAGTCTACACTTTAACCTGGCTTCTGTGTTTGCCACAGTGTCATAATTTGCCCCAGTCCTGTCTGGTTCATTGCACCCCACCATCAGAAGCACCCCACCCTGAGCAAACTCACACCTTGCCAATATGTGGAACAGCCTTGCCCAGCCTGACCAATATCTATCCCTGACGTGCAGGCTCACACCAGTGGGAATGACAACTCACCAGGGAAATCCCCCAAGTTCTCCCACCAGGCCGACTTCTAGACCCAAATTTCATGCATGCCAGCAGATGCTAGGCTCTTAACTAGCATAGTCCACCCCTTAGTCTTGGCTTTTGTGTGTGCTGGTGGATGTTGCAGACCGGCATGCCCCACATCCAATTCTTGGGTGCATTTGTGGGTGCTATAGCCTGGACCCGCCTGACCTGTTCCCATGAGTTTCAGTGAGTTCCATGGTTATGCCTAGTTTGGCCTGCTATCACCCCCCCAGCTCTTGAGCAAAGCAGAGCTTCTTTACATCCTGTACCCCCTTCCTTGAGCATGCTTGGTGGCATGCTGGCATGGAGCTCTGCCCACCCATCCTGGTATGCCTGGTCTTCTGGCACAGGTGCCAGCCTGGGACCCTACCCCGCCACCTCATTGAGACCCAAGCACATGGGCAAGTCCCCAAGCCTTTTATACCAGCAAACTATGCCAGTATGCCAGCTTGGGACCCTCTCCTCCCCCACAGCCAACCCACCCACCCAGGACCTAAGCACACCTATGAGTTCCCAGGCCTGCTTTGACAGTCACTGCCAGCTCCCAGACTCCCACAAGGCCATGCTGGCACAAGCCCCTAGGCCCTGCAAGCCTGCACTGGAGCAAGAAGGTGCCCATGCCAGCATTGCCCATTGCCCAGTGTGCCCATTGCTACGCTTATATTGTAAAAGCACACTGTGGTAGATGGTTTTCAGGGTAACTCCCAGTGATCCCAGCTTCATGGCATGTATATATTTGCTTAATTCCCTTTTAATCAGTAGAATATGTCAGAAATGGTGAAGTATCATTTCTAAGATCAGACTCTGTGCCTTCTACGGGAGCTGTCAGGGAAGCCTGCCAGCAGGCCCCGAGGACACCAAGGGTGAGGTGATGGCATTCTTTCACTGCAAGAACCACTGAAGACAAACTGGTGAGGGATGTCCATTTATTCGGGGAATTTATAGGTTTAAATAGTATTAGAAATGGGGGAAGGTAGAAGGCCAGTCCAATGGTATTCCCACCCAACAATGACTTTGTAAGTGGCTAGTAAGCATGCCTATCTCTCCGGACCCACCAATCAAGTCACAGGTCACATTCCACACACAGCTGGAAGCTGAGCCTCAGGTCACAGGCAGGTAGGCCTTGACTCAGTGAACACAAACGCTATCACGTAGACTAGAAGCTATGTCTTGGATCATATTCATCACAGGCAGCTGGCTAGCTGGATATGGGTCACATTTGGCTTCTCAGAGTCGCTTATCAGGGAAGTCCTTGCATATCTAAGGACAGGGTGAGACTAGGGTGAGGACAGAGTGAGACTAGGGTGCGGCCCACCATGCTCACTGCATACCCAGTGAATAGGCCAGGTTGGAGTCTCAGTTAACCAAGGCTACTGTCGGGGGTTCCCCTGGGGACATGGTATACTGTGTGCCTAGGCCTCCCACATGGGCTAAGCAGACAGAGATCCAAGGGCAATTACCCACAAGGAGCAGCTGCTGTGGTACAAGTTTGCTGCTGTGTCATGGGGCAGCTCGCAGAGAGGCTTGGCAGTACATCTTTCCCACATCCCATCTCCAGATGTTTACATATCTAGGTAACTTATTCCCTAAACTGTAAGACAGTGAGTCATGACCACCCAGCTAAGCTGCTCCCAAGTTCCTGACCCACAGAAACCACAAGACAGTGCATGTTTAAACTTTATGTTTTGGGGTATTTTGTTGTAATTCACTAGAGAACTAATATTGTTAACTTTTTAATTTATAACAGTAACTCTAAGCTTTAATAATTACATTCAGTAAGACTCATTTCCTTTGTAATTCTGTGACTTTATTTTATACCTTTTTAGTACACTGTTCTAAGGCATGCAGAGGTTTCTTAGTCAAAGAATTCATGGTGTAGGGTTAACTCTACTCTGGGCTTGGTTATTGCTTGTACTGACTGGCAACGGGAGATAAGATCACAGAAGAGACACACCTGCTTTAAAAGTCTTTAATCCAGGAATAACAGATATTTCATTAATATCAACCAATCATATGCCCACGATGGACAATGGGAAATGTAACTCCTAGGCAAACTGCCATTTACTAGCCATTGTGCTAAGAAGAAGATCCATTTTAATGAATAGTGCCAGAGCAAATACCACAAATAAGAAAAGCAATAAAGATAATATCATCCAGAATGATCCACTTGAAAGATAACAGGATGAAGCAGATGTTGACAACGTCTCACTGTTGGTGAAGTGATTTTAAGGCCAAGCTATAAGACATCTATTGATTTGAAGACATGAGGAACTGGCTTGGATTCAGCATCTAGAATCAGCAAATCCCAAGAATGAATTCTGCTTTTGATTTTTATTGGTATGAGGGAAACACAATTCAGCCATCTCCTAGGCACATGCGAAGAATCAATGAGTAGGTGGACAAGTGCAGCCCATCAGAGAGACTTGCTGAGATGCCAATCTTCCTGGTCCTCTGATGGCAGACTCTGGTCTTCAGAACTGTGACAAACACACTGCTGTTGCTGGTAAGCCACCCAGGGAAGGGCAATTTGTTCTACCAACCCAAACTAGCCAAGTTAACATCTATTTCCAGATTTCTCACATTGAGGGAAATAGCTAGTCAAATAAACCAGTGTTTTCTACTAAGTACTGCAATGTAGCTAACAGCAGGGTGCTAAAGGCAACTTACTAACAATGAAATAAATCACAATTTCCTTTTAATCTCAATATAGCTTTGTTAAAAAGATGAGATTAAATGACTGTTAAATGGTAGGATTCCTGCAGTGGTCATGTATTATCCCATCCCAGGACTGCTGTAGCTACCAAGGAAGTTGTCTCTCTGTTCACAGAAAGCTTTTAGCAAAGAAGACCTCAACCCTATGCTAATGATCAAAATGTTACCAAAAAATTCTCAAGAGTCTACTGTGCAGTGCCATAGATGCAAGTATCGGATGAAAAAGCGAGCTGTCCTGTGCTCCCTCTGGTGTTCACACGATGATGACACACGTAAGTCAGACTGCTTATCAGATGTCCCTGAGAATACTGCAAACCTGCTTGGTCCTTGGGCTCTGACAGCTCCAGGCTCAGGCACGTGGCCTATGAGCAGGTGAGCAGAGTGCCAGCTGGCTAACATCCTTAGTGAGGCTCCAGTCAGTACACTCCATTGCAACAGAGGCCTTCTTGGAAGTGTCTTGGCAAAGATCACCCCTCACACTGCACCCTTCACTCACTCACACCAATTGTCGCTTTCTTATTTTTATTTAAAAGGCAGAAAAAGAGGGAGAAGGAGAGACAGAAAAATCTTCTGTCACTAAATGGCTGCAACAGCCGGAGCTGAGCAGATCTGAAGCCAGGAGCCAGGAGCTTCTTCCAGGTCTCCAATCTGGGTGTAGGGACCCAAGGATTTGGGCCATCCTCTGCTGCTTTCCCAGGCTACAAGCCATCTGGAACACAAACTGGCACCCATAAGAAATGCTGGTGCCACAGGCAGAGGATTAGCTTATTGCACCATGGCACTAGCTCCGATGACCAGAATTTATGACAGATAAATTATGTAAAATTGTCTTTTCCTTTAAAGTTTTATTTATTTTTATTGCAAAATCAGATATATACAGAGAGGAGAAGAGACAGAGAGAAATATCTTCTGTCTGATGATTCACTCCCCAAATGACTGCAGTGGCCAGTGCTGCGCTGATCCGAAGTCAGGAACCAGGAACTTCCTCCAGGTCTCCCACGTGCGTGCAGAGTCCCAAGGGTTTGGGCCGTCCTCCACTGCTTTCCCAGGCCACATGCATGGAGCTGGATGGGAAGCAGGGCTGCCAGGATTAGAACCGGCGCCCATATGGGATGCTGGCACATTCAAGGCGAGGACTTTAGCTGCTAGGCCATGCCACCAGGCCCTGTAAAGTTGTTTTAATGAGATTCATGATTATATAAGATAATTTCCACAATCTATATTTCATTGAAAAATCATTCTTTGTCATTGCGTATCATCTCAGGCAAAATAAGGTAATAAATAAAATGCTTACCTCAGTTCTACTTAAAAATCTGTTTTTCCACAGCTGGTCTTTGAATGGATCTGATTAACTCTTCAATTAGATACTAATGCTGGCAGTTTGCCCAGATGACCTTACGTAGCCTCTGTGATACTGACAAGCTGTAAAGCAGTGGTTGTTCTTGAGCCTACTGTTTTTAAGATGTTTTTCAACATTCTTTGAAAAAGATTTATTTATTTTTATTTGCCAGGCAGATTCACAAAGAGATAAAGAGAAATATAGATAGATCTTCCATCTGCTGGTTCCCTCCCCAAATGGCTGCAATGACCAGAACTGAGCTAATGAAAAGCCAGGAGCCAGGTGCTTATTGCAGATCTTCCATGTGGGTGCAGGAGCTCAAGGACTTAACCATCATCTGCTGCTTTCCCAGGTCATAAGCACGGAGCTGCATTGGAAGGGGAGCAGCCAGGCAAGACCAGCACTCATACGGATGATGGCAGAGGCGGATTATCTGGCAGTGGAAGATTAGGTCTGTTGAGCCACCACACCGGCCCCAACCTTTTCGATGTAAGTTGTTACCAATGTAGTGGGACAAGCTGAGCTGCTCCTTCCTTCTTCCTTCTCCTGTCAGAGGAAGGATGTCACAATTTATTTTGGGTTGGAGATGCTCCAGTAAGGAGAAAGTAAGACTATGAGACAACAGACAATAGAGCTTGAGAAGGAACCAAGGAGTCATGGGCAAGAGATGTAGAGATGGTGAAGATGATTGATAAGGAGAGACTTCTGAAGCACAGCAGGAAATCCTCTAACACCAGAGGAGTTTTTAGCCACCTATGTAGTTAATGTCATAAACCTCCTTTCATTCAGATTTATTCAATTAGGAAGAATTTACACTTAGAATAGCATTGTACTTCATCCTAGGAAAACAGGTGATGTAGCCCTCCTTTCTGGAAAAACATCTCCATCTCCTGGTCTTTGGCAGGTTTTTCCTATTCACTCTCACGCTTGAAGTTGAAAATCCATGAGCTAACTAATCCATAGGGCCTGCAGACTGCTGCTCCCCACCGACTGCTGCAGCCAGCCACGTGTCTCTGCTTTCTCCCGTAAGCTGAATAAATGGGCCTTGGCCGCTCTCATTCTACAGACTGCCAAGGGCTTGGAGAAGCTGGGGATTGCCCAAGCTGGGACTGGGCACTCTGGATGGGAGGAGTACCTGGTCTTTTGTGATCCTTGTCATATCAGATTGTCTTAGGACTAGAATGAGGTAAAGGATATTGGGAATATAACATTAATTCTAGAATAGTTTGCCTTAAACTAGAAATGGACAAACAGTGGCCCACGGGCTAAAGGAGCCTGTTTTTGTGGATAAAGTTTCATGGGAACACGCAAGACTGGATCATTTACCTATGGTATATGTCTTCTCGCATTCCACAGCAGCAGGATAGATGCGCTGTGGTAGGGAGCCTCTCGCTCACGACTGTTGGAAAGATTTATTATCTGGCCTTTACAGAAAGAATGTACTGACACTGTCTTAGAATCGACTGTTACCCAGGAATGTGTCAAAGGAAGGAAATGAGTTGTCTACATCACTGTTCCCACCAGCGAATCCCTGAACTGTCATCAGAATGAATTAGAAGATCTAGCTATCCTTGCTTGACCTCAAAACTCCACTTCATGGTTACTTTCCAAAAATTGGGTTTTTTGGTTTTTTTTTTTTTTTTTTTTTGGCCTCCTACCAACAATGATTTTGCTCTCTCTCTCTCTCTCTCTCTTTTTTTTTTTTGTTAAGGCTTATTTGTGTTAAAGGCAGAGTTATAGAATGAGCTAGCGAATGAGTGAAAGTATCTTCCATACGTTGCTAGGAGAATATCATCCGATGCTAGGAGCCTAGAACTTCATCCAGGTCTCCCAGGTGCTGACAGTGGTCCAAGTGCTTGGCCATCTCCAACTGCTTTGCCAGACACATTAATAGGAACCCGAATCAGAGGTAGAGCAAGCAAGATTCAAACTGGCATTTGTATGGAAGGTTGGGTGACAAGCAGTGGCTTAACTTGTGGCATCACAGCCCAGTGCTGGCTCTCCCTTCTCATCTGGAATCTATCCTCCTAGTGGTTTCCTGATCCCTGACTTCACAAAGCTTCAACTTGCAGTTGTTTTACTGTGTATGGTGCACAAGTGGCACACCTTTGGTAGAAATCCTGTTTTAAACTTGATTTGGGGTCTTCTGGATTAGTAACACGTGGGTGGCATGGCAGCAGCAGCCACAACTCTCAGCTGGCTCCATGGTCACGGGGGTGAACAATGAATGCTATGCAGAGCATTTTGTCTCTGACGGTTTTTGAAGACAGAATCAGGAAATTATGTAAGGTTTTCACTCCGTGATAAATGTAATATCTATATTAAATGATTTTGGCCAACCCTAGGATAATGTGTTCTGAAACTAGGCTAGGTTGAAGCTTGATGTTCAGGAGTTGAGTGCATTAAAACCCATTTTTTGAACACATGAGAAGCATCTGTATGTTTAAAAATTAACAATCTGTGGTGCCAATTAGCTGTAGAAAAGGCCTCGAGCTGTCCTGAGCGCCTACCCCACCCGGGAAATCAGGTTAGGTTGATCAGCTTTCTGTATACACACACAAACACACATATACAAGCCAACATTCTTTTTACTTCTTTGAGGTCAAACTTTTCACTAAGTTTAGTATTGGCCCACATTTTTTTTTTTAGATTTATTTTTATTATTTTTTTTATTGGAAAGGCGGATATACAGAGAGGAGAGACAGAGAGGAAGATCTTCCATCCGATGATTCACTCCCCAAGTGAGCGCAGCGGGTTGATGCTATGCCAATCCGAAGCCAGGAGACTCTTCCGGGTCTCCCACGCGGGTGCAGGGTCCCAAAGCCTTGGGCCGTCCTCAACTGCTTTCCCAGGCCACAGGCAGGGAGCTGGAAGGGAAGCGGGGCTGCCGGGATTAGAACCGGCGCCCATATGGGATCCCGGGCGTGCAAGGCGAGGATTTAACCACTTGTGCCACCGCGCCGGGCCCTAGCCCACATTTTTTAAAGATTTATTTATTTACTTATTTTTATTTGAAATGCACATTTATAGAAAAAAAAGAGAAATCTTAAGGTGTATTTATTTTTATTGGGAAGGCAGATTTACAGAGAAAAGAAGAGAGACAGATCTTTCATCTACTGGTTCACTTCCTAAATGACTGCAACAGCTGGAGCTGAGCTAATCCAGCGCTAGGAGCCAGGAACCTACTCCAGCTTTGTCGTGTGAGTGCAGGATCCAAACCCTTGGGCCATTCTCTACTGCTTTCAGGCCATAAGCAGGGAGCTGGATGGGAAGTGGAGCAACTGTGACATAAACCAGACATGAAGGCCATATGGGATCCTGGTGCTTTCAAGAGAATGATTAGCCAATTGAGCCATCGCAGTAGCCTCCAGTCCACACACATACACGCTTACAGCTCTCCATCAAATGTATAGAGATAGTTTACACTGTACTGAATTTGAGTGTCATAGAGGTTCTGCAGATGCCTCTAAGTCAAATTCTAGGGGAAAAAAAGTCATTACAAAATGGCAGGTTTGTGTTGTGGGCTAAGAAGTTGATTAGCGCTCATTGAGCTGGGCAGGAACAGGAACAGAAAATGGGCTTGTGGCTAAAAACCCCTAGACAAATTGGATTCATCTGTATCCAACATCCTGCTAATTGAGGATGTGGGGGGAAGAGTATACAAGGAGAGGGGAAGGAGCAATGAAGGGAGACTTCGCAGAGACTTCTACCATCACTGGTCTCCTGTCAGTGCTTCATTGCCAGACCCTCTCCCTGTCTCTGCTGGTTGGAGCAGGTTTGGGCCTGGCACAGTAGCCTAGCGGCTAAGGTCCTCGCCCTGAACACACCAGGATCCCATATAGGCACCAGTTCTAATCCCGGCAGCCCCACTTTCCATCTAGCTCCCTGCTTGTGGCCTGGGAAAGCAGTCAAAGACTACCCATAAGCCTTGGGACCTGCACCCACGTGGGAGATCTGGAAGAAGCTCTGGGCTTCTGGCTTCTGATTGGCTCAGCTCCAGCTGTTGTGGCCGCTTGGGGGTGAATCAGCAAATGGAAGATCTCTTTCTCTGTCTCTCTTCCTGTCTGTATATCTGACTTTGCATAAAAATAAATAATAATCTCTTTTTTTTTAATGGCAGGTTCTTTCATCTTTACTATATCAAAAGCAGTGTTGTGCCCAGATTTTGCGATCCCCAAAAGATCATCAGGACTCTGTCAGTGCAAACGCATAAAGGCGGTTTATTCAGCTAACCTGGGCTCCCAGTCGCCACCCCTGCCCAGCAGGACACGCAGCAGTAACAGCTGAATCAGCAGCAGCAGCAGCAAAAGGAGCAGAAGAAGGGCCAGAAGGAAAAAGGGCTGAGCCTCAACAGCACAGGGTTTTTATACATGTCAGGGCAATTCCACACAATTATACGGTCATGATTGGTCAGTGTATCTGTTAACTTTCAAAAAGAGCAAGTTGGCAGGCTTCTATTGGTGGGTTTGAAGCAAGCAACTTTTAAAAAGTACAGACTGATGGGCTATAGGGCAGTGTGTCTTACCTAACACCAGGGCCTTCTTCCTGAGGAATGCTCTGCCTCCGTGGCCTGCCAGGTGTCCTGCCGGGCGGGTGTCACATAGACTGTCAGGCCTGGGGTTCACACAGCCCCCAGCCAAGCAAGCAGGGCAGAAATCACAAAGGCAGAAAACACTGAGGTTCTTCAGCAGTTGCTCAGAGGAGAACGGCTTCTCACTATGCCAGGCTGGGCACAGGACTGACACCAGAGGACAAAGAGTGTTAGGCAAGCCTGACCAGGAACGAAAGCAAAGAGGAGAAGGTGGAAAAGAAAAAACAGTCACATAGGATCATTGTTTCGTGTGTGTGTGTGTGTGTGTGTGTGTGTAGAGTATAGAGTATATACAAATATATATTTATGTGATTTGAAGAAAATTGAAATTTTATTTCAGTTTCGCTGAATTTATTTTTAAAATCATGAATCATTTCTTACAAACAAGCATTACATTTTATACAGTGCTCTGAACAGATGCCACTGCCCAAATGCTGAAGACAGCCCATGCCAGGCCAGGTTGAAGCCAGGAGCCGGGAATTCAATCCGGGACTCCCAAGCAAGTGTCAGGAACCCAGGTACTTGAGTCCACAACTGCTGCCTCCCAGCGTGCACTGGCAGAAATGGCAATCAGAAGCAGAGCTGGGGCTGACTTAGGCGCTCTGACATGCTACAGCATCCAAAGCTGGGTTTTAACTACTGGGCCAAATGTTTGCTCCATTTCCCTGTCACTTTAAACATATTTAAATATATTAGGCATGCTGGACTTTCACCTATCACTGCACATGTCTCACGCAGTTTTGCCAGCATGACTTTGACTTTGTTTATGGCATTTTTGCCATGCAAAAGTGTTTTATTTTTATGTAATCAAATGTGTTCATTTTTTTCCGCTGCATCTGGCTTTCCGTTATAATTAGAAAGCCTCTCCCTTCACCAGAAATAAAGATAAATTCACTCAAAATTTCTTCCAGTACTTGTTTGCTTTTGCTTTTTAATCTTTACAATCCTGATTTGTTTGGGGTTTATTCTCACATATGATAAGAAGTGTAAGCCTAATTTTACCCGTTACCAAATGGCCAATCCATTGTCCTTGCAACAATTCATAAAATTCCATCTTGGTACGAGTCACTTGATCTGCCTTTATCATAGGCTACCTTCACCTGCTGACCTTGTGAAGATTTTCTCCAAGACAAAGTCACTAAGATAAATGGAGAAATTAGCATCTTTTTGTACAAAGGGTGCCCAACAACTGAATATGCATATGAAAAACAAATGAACGTTGATTGCTATTAATTGCTGGTCTTTTGAAACCTTGCATAGTTTTAGTTTGTTATTCTGAAGTGATCATGTTGTAAGTTCACAGTTTCTTTTCTGTGCTTATAAAATGCAAATTTTCCAGAAACTACAAACTTTTTGCTAAGTCCCTTGGTACTAAAACTCAACCTTGCTGAATTTAACTTGGTCATAACCCTAACCTGAAATGGAGCTACTTACAGTTTGTCTATGATTTCTTATGGTCATTTATTCCACTGAAAATGTGGTTACAAAGTGCTACCCAGACCATGCTGGTTGTGTTCCATACTGTGTTACAGACATAATGTATTGCCTTACTAAAGTCCAAATAAGAATTTTATGGATCAAATCCCCAAATCACAGAAAACAAAAGCAAAAATAGACAAACGGAATCAAACTAAAGAGCTTCTGCATGTCAAAGGAAACAATCAAAAACCTGCAGAGGCAACCTGCAGAGTGGAAGAAAATAGTCTCGGTTACATCCACCAAGAGGATATCCAGAATCTATATGTAGCACAGTCAAGTCCGTAGCAAGAAGACAGACAATCCAGTTCTAACAGTGAACAGCCTAAACAGATATCTTTCAAGGGAAGACATATAAATGGCCAAACGGGCACAATAAAGATGCTCAATAGCATCTTTCATCAGGGAAAGGCAACTCAGAATTACAGTGGAAGCATCGCCTCACTCTAGGAAGATTGACTACTATTAAAGAAATGGCAGATAACAAGGGCCGTACAGGGTGTGGAGAGAAAAGGGGATCTCTACACGCTGTGAGGATGAAAGGAAGCACAGCTGGTGCGCACACTGAAAACAGGGGTGGGCATTTGGTATAGCTGCTCAGGTGCCCCTTGGAATGCCTTCATCCCATGTTCAAATGCCCCAGTTTGAGTCCTGACTCTTGGTTCAGTTCCAGCTTTCTGGTAATGCACACCTTGAGAAGCAGCAGGTGATGGCTCAAACACTTGGATCCCTCCATCCAGGTGAGTGACCCAGACCCAGACTGCATTCAGGGACCCTTGCTCTGCCCTGGCCCATCCCTGCCTATTGCAAGTATTTTTGGAGATCTCTCATTCTCTCCTCTCTCCCTTTCCATTACCAAAAAAAAAAAAAAAAAAAAAATTAAAGAAGAAGAAATTTGACTGCTTTTCACCTGAAATAGATTCAAAATAATAACAAGAATAAGCCAGCAATTCCACTACTGGGAATTTATTCAAGGGAAATGAAATTAGTTGACACGCCCATGTTAATTGCAGCACCCTTCACAGTAGCCAGGGATGAAAACAGCCTCAGTGCCCATCCACTGATGAATGGATAAAGAAAACGTAGATGCCCACGTGAACTACAACTCAGTCATAAAAGGGATGAAATTGCAACATGGATGAAACTGAAATCATTATATTAAGTGAAATAAGAAAGAAAAATGTTATTCATGTGTACAGTTCAAAAGCAAGTGATCTTTTAAAAGTTACATGTATAGTGTTGTCTACCACAGGCTGAGGAGGGAAGCAAGAAGGAAGGGTTGGGGAAAGTTTAATTGGTTTAACTGTAACTATATAAAGACAAGAAATTCTAGGCAGGGGGTGGGAGGTGTGTGCTGTGTTGCAGTGCAGCCGGTTGGGCTGCTGTCTGCGCTGCCAGATTCCATAAGTGCACTAGTTTCTGTCCAGCTATTCCACTTGTGATCCAGCCCCCTGTTGATGGCCTGGAAAAGCAGGGAAGATGATCTTCCTTAATTTTATTTTTCATGTTGTTTACATAGTTGACTAGGGCAGGAAGGGTTGTGATTTAAGGCAAAGTGGGTGAGACCATGCTAACTTGCCTGAGAAAGCAACCTAAGAGGGCCCCAGTGCTTGAGCCCCTGCCCCCATGTGGAGAGTCACAGGAAGCCTCTGCCTCCTGGCTTCGGGCTGGCCCAGCCCTGGCTGTTGTGTCCATTTGGGGAGTGAATCAGCGAATGGAAGCCCCATCGCTGTGTCTACAACTTTTTCTCTGTTATTCTGCTTTTCTAATAAAACTTCAAAGAGAGAGAAACTTGCCAGCTCCTTCCTAAGAGCATCCTTTGCAGTAGATATTGCTGCCGACTGAATGTTTGGGCCCTTTCTTGCAAATTGTATGTTGACTTCCTAAGCCCTCAGATTGATGGTACCTGGAAGTGGGCTATTCCTTTGGGAAGTCATGAAGGTTAGATTGGATCATGAGAATAGCTCTTGATGGTTTCAATACTTCTATAAGGAACAGTGCAGGGCCAACGTTCTCTACCACGTGAGGTCACAATTAGCAGGTGCCATTTGCAAACCAGGAAGCGAGCATTAACCAGGAACTGAACCAGCTGGCACCTTGACCTAGACCTTCCCGGCCCCCTGACTGTGGCATCATGGCAACTCAAATTCCTTGAAGTAGCCTTATTATTTTTTTTTTTTTTTTCAAACTGAGAGACAGAGTACCTAGCCATTGATTCGCTTCCCAAATACCTGCAACAACCCACGTGGTTTCCCACATGGATGACAGAGACCCAACCTGCTGCCTCCCGGGGTTTGTGTTAGCAGCAAGTGGCAGCTGGGGGTGGAGACGGGCCTGACACCCAGGCACTCCAGGACAGGAGCCAAGCCCCCTTCAGAATTTTAACCAGCAAGTCAAATGATCACCTCACAGTTAACGAACGTGGCTGGTGCCGACTCTTGAGTCAAAGCCAGGGAAGGGGCACCTCTTACATAGTGCTGCTTTGGTGAGGATTATTTGTGCCTGGGATAGCTACACATTAAATAACTGGATGAGGAGACAACGGCTGCCCAGACACCTTCTCTGTACAATCCAGGTTTGTTACCTTAGCTTGGAAGACAGAAATTTCTGCTAGGCTGAAATCTTCTTAAGCGGCACGCTTCTGCCACCTTCTGGGCATTTGGAGACATAGCAGTGCTGAGGTTAGGTTTTTTGTTTTTTTTTTTTTTTTCACTTTATAAATCTCTATCACCACCCACTCTCATTACTGGAAACTAATGGAGTATTAAAAATAATCCATATTCTTCCATGTCAAAATATAGTCGCTTTGAGTCTTTAAGAAGCACCAGATTATTTTGAGTATCTTTTCATATCTAGGAAAGCCTAACTCCAGTCTCTCGCTCACCCAGCGTGTCTCATTTAGATGTTTTGTGATCTGTGATCTATTTCATTTTTAAGTAAGGATTCTGTTTCACTGTCAGATACAACTCACTCATGATAAAAAAAAATTAGTAGCTTTGACTACAATTACTTTTCTGATGAAGACTCTTTATAAACAATTTTAACAATTAAACGTATTTGAGAGGCAGAGAGATGATTTGCAATCCCCAAATGCTCACAAGAGCTGGGCTGACGCTGAAGCCAAGAGTGGGTGTGTCAGTCTCAGCAGAGATCTGCCCCCTGGGTGCAGGAACCCATCGCCTGAGCCATCACAACTACTTCCCAGGATGTATTAGCAGGTGGCTTGAGTAAACCGTCAGAGGCAGGTAGAGTGGCCAAGCGCTCCTGTGTGGCAGCAGGCTTCGTTGCCACCAAACTGAATGCCTACTCCAGTACCATTTTTTTTTTTTTTAGAAAAATATCTTATACATTTGTGTTGGAAAGGCAAACTTTACAGAGAGAAGACACAGAAAGATCTTTCATTTGCTGGCTCACTCTCCAAGTGACCACAACAGCCAGAACTGAGCCGATCCAAAGCCAGGAGCCAGGAGATTCTTCTGGGTCTCCCACACAGACGCAGAGTCCCAAGGCTTTGGGCCATCCTCAATTGCTTTCGCAGACCACAGGCAGAGAGCTGGATGAGAAGTGGAGCAGCCAGGACATGAGCCAATACCCGTATATGATCTTGGTGCTTACAAGAAGCGGATTAACAATTGAACCATTGCACTGGGTCCTCCAACGTCATTTCTAAGTGAAACGTTAAATGCTTCTGCTTTGAGGATAGGAATAAGCCGGGGATAAGTCCTACTATTCTTGTTTTATAATGTGCTATTGGAAATCCTATCCAATGCTCATGCAGATCCTTGTCACAATTAATGAAAATACAAAGCCAAAACACAATGTGTATTTTTTTTCATGAACTTTTTGAAGACCGTTTATAGCAAGAAAAAAAAAAAGGAGGCTGTGACTCTTAGAGTAACTAAAGCTCATTTGCTGCAGATCATCGAACTGCACGCACAGAAGAAATATAAAGATGGTTGTTAAAGTTAACAAGAGCTTAGCAAGGCCATTGATACAAGCAAAAGAGAGAGAGAGAGAGAGAGAGAGAGAGAACGCTTCTATGTGCCAATTCACTCTTCCAAATGCATTGAACAATGGGCTATGCCCAGCTAGGCTGGTGGTTAAAGTGTCCCGTGCTATACTGAAGTGTCTGGGCTCAGTGCCCACCTCTGAGGCAGGACTCAGGACTCCAGCTTCCTGCTAACGCAGGTCCCAAGACACAGCAATAATGGCTCCTGCCACTATTTCCTTTCATACCATACCTCAGTGGGAAGCTGGAATTCTGAGTTGAGCAAAGACTCTGATGTGGGAAACAGATACGCAAGTGACATCTTAAACACTGCACCCAATGCCTAAACACTTTAAAAAATATTTAGTTTATTTTTATTTGAAAAGCAGAGTTAAAGAAGAGAAGAAGATGGGCCCAGTGTGGTGACCTAGTAGCTAAAGTCCTCGCCTTGAAAGTGCCAGCATCCCGTATGGGCGCCTGTTCTAATCCTGGCAGCCCCACTTCCCATCCAGCTCCCTGCATGTGACCTGGAAAAGCAGTCGAGGACGGCCCAAAGCCTTGAGACCCTGCACCCGCGTGGGAGACCTGGAAGAGGTTCCTGGCTCTTGGCTTCGGATCGGTGCAGCACTGGCCGTTGCACTCACTTGGAGAGTGAATCATTGGATGGAAGATCTTCCTCTCTGTCTTTCCTCCTCTCTGTATATCTTTGTGATAAAAAATAAAATAAATCTTTAAAAAATATTAGTCATTAAGCTTTTCTTCTAAGCATACAAGGACAAGAGAAAAATGGAAAATTCAAAAGAAACATGAAGATGGAATAAATTTGTCTTTTTTTTCCCCCGAAGATTTATTTTATGAACTTGAAAGGTGGAGTTATGTAACTATAACTTCTTCCAGGTTTCATACATGGGTGCAGAGCCCCAAGCATTCGGTCCATCTTCCATTCCTTACCAGGCTGTTTAGCACGGTGCTGGATCAGAAGTCAAGCAGCCATATTGAGAACAGTTTGCCCATGTGGGATTCCAGCACTGCTGGTGGTGGCTTTTACCTGCTATGTTACCATGCCAGCCCCTTTGGCTTTAGTTTTACATTTATTGTTTCTGTTTTTTGTTGTTGTTTGTTTTCAAGATAATTCAGTTTGATTTTTAATTATCATCATTACTTTTAATCAGAATTTTACCTTTGGATGCCGCTAATACTTTCAGCCATTAGTTTGATTTTCATCTGCTGTTTTCTCGCCAAACACCAACAACAGCCAGGGCTGGGCCATGCCAGCAGCCCAGGACTCAGTATGGTTGTCCTACACGGGTGACAGGGACTACTGACCTTCGCCTGCTGCCCTCCGGGGTATGCATTAGCAGCAAGCTGGACTCAAATCAGGCCCTCTCGTGTGGGAGGTGGGCATCCCAAGTGGTGTCTTAGTTGCATCAAACATTGCCCCCTATTAATTTTTCTACTCAGTGTTTTTCATACGCTGACACTTTGAGGAATAGCAGAGAATACTAACGCTAGTTGTTTATTTTTTTTTCCTTCCCAGTGATTATCTTGAGAAACAAGGGAGGAAAGAGTGCCAGGCAGGGCAAATTAGGAATGCCCATGTAACACAAAATGGGACAATCATTTGGGGGTAGATTACAAGACTTGATTTGAAGGTAATTTCTGTTTTCAAAAACCCTGGCTGCTTACAAGTGATAGCATATAGCTCTGGGCAAAGCTATCAGCAAAAAATGTTGTAATTCAACAAGTGTTCCCAACAGGTGCAGAATTTCTAATTAGACCCCGGGGTATCATGACTGGCTGCCTGCTCAAGGGAGGGCTCCTGGCTCGGAGAGGATGGCTTTGCTGCAGGTGCCAGCAGCTACACATCTACCTGTAGCCTGTCACCATAGTCTCAAAAACGTTTGCAAATGGAGAATATATTTTGTTGAGTCCATAACTCTCTTTAAAAGCCATCTGACAATCAGCATCTTACCGGAAAGAGGAAAAGGAGAAAAAGCAAGGAGGAAAGGAGCAGCATGAGTTAGCTCTGAGAAGCACCCAGGGCTGCCTTCACTGCCCGCCTCTCCACAGGGGCCTCTCCAGCGCATCCCTTGGGCGGTTTGAATTGCAGATCAATTGAGGAGCCATGTCTCCATGGGAACAGCATGGGAGAGCAAACTAGAGAGTAAAGCTAATGTTTATAGCCCCGACTGTTGATTTCATGTGCTGCCTTTGCTTATTATCTCAGGACGTGGTTGATAACAGGCGGGGATATATCATGGGTGCATTAGAACCAAGCCTACTTTTTGTTATATTTTTTAACCTTCTTTTTCCAATTTATCCCTAAAATGTCACGCACAAGTAGTGAGCATCAGTCATGGAGTTTATTCGCACAACTGTTCATTTGATCATGTGTGGTAGGCTTCCAGAACATGGGCTCTGAGCCAAGGCCAAGAGTTGGAGACAGATGCCAGCTCTGACATGGCCTTGCCTGTTTACCTCACATCCTCATTAAAAAAAAAAAAACTCTAAAATAGGAATAATGATATTTATCTCAACAAGTTAAGAGGCTTGGAACAGGTACACATGAAGTCCCTGACTTGGGTTACAGAAAGATCCTTAACAAACAATACTCTTTATCAGCATTCCTGTGGCGCCTCAGCTCACTTAAATGGTTGCTGTCACATTTCAATTAACAGAAAAAACAAAACCAGTAGGGATAAGAAAGAGAAAGAAAACCGTGTTCTTCCCATGGAGTTTGATGTCAGGTGAGTTTGTGTCTAGGATCACAAGAAACCTCATGATTAATCGTTGGACTGCTTTGCGCTTCCGGCCTGAACGTGAGACACCCGTTTTCACAGTCTCAGCTCCTGGATGTGTGTTTTTAGAACAGCTCACCGTGGAGCCGGCCACTTTCCCATCTCATCATTATTTCCAGGCGGTCACACAAACCGGTTGGTTCCCTCGGTCAGACTCGAAGGGCACACACACACACACACACACACACACACACACACAAAAGCCGCTTCCAGCAAAGCCTGTTTGTTTTGTCATGGCAACCCTGTCACTTCCATCTGGAGAGTGAGCGAAGACGTCACTAATGAGAGAGGACCTGAAGCCTGCTGAGAACCCAGTCTGATCTGTAGGATTAGAGAATTCTATTTTAAAGTCCAACCAGGGTGACCCAAAGCAGGCTACTTGGGCCTTCAGTAAACCAATGTGCCTGTCTGATGAGGAAAGAATTGGTTTGCAAATCAGACATTAGCGGCCCTGGGGTGGAGATGTGATTGTTAGAGAAAACGTGTGAAGCTACTTCAGTGGGCAGGCAGCCCTGTACTGGTGTTTAGTGAGACTATACACAGCTCTCATGGTCTGGTGAGCCCGTTAAGTCTTGGGGATCAAGTGCACCATCCTGGTCCGAGATCTGCTGACTAAGGATGGGGGCAAATCGGAGGGTGGAGAGGAGATGGGTGGTGGGGGTGGAGCGGGCTGCAGCAGCCTGATGCCACAGCCATGTCCACAGAGAGGCTATTGGAGAAGAGAGTAATTGTCTATACATTGTGCGTCCTGGAGGGCAAGCCTAAGTGTGTGTGTGTGTGTGTGTGTGTAGGGGAAGCGTGGGGAGGGACTTGTCTCAGGCAGTTACTGCAATGATCGTCTCTGCTCCTGGGTCCTGGGAACTGAGATTTCCGGGTTCCCTCCTAAGAAAGCAGCTCTGACTCTGTAGCACTAGGAATACTGTTGGGGTACCAAGCAGGGAAAGACACTGGTTCTCCCCTGTGCACGTTAAGAAAGTTCTAGGTCAGGGGTCTGAGTGTGCTCACAACCCATCAGCCCTGCCAAGGCCTCTGCTATAGCCAGTGGGAGGCCTGTTTGTTGGAACCACCTGGGACAATCTCAAATCAAACACAATTTCCAGGAAATATACATGGCAATGTGTCTTAGAGGCTCTTAATTGGAAAGGGGCTTGGCAGGCATCCTGGTGCTATTTGGTCTTTGTGCAAACTGGCATGGCCAAGTGGACCTTAGCAAGGGCTGGACTTGAATTCCCTGCCTGCCACTCTCCCTGAGTAGTCGCAGAGGTCCTTGGGGGCAGGGCTTAGCTCCCAAGCTTTCTGGCTTTGTCGGAGGGTGGAGAAGGTGATGGTAAATGAATATACTGGGATGTGGCCACCATGTGCACATGGACAGGACTTGCACACAAATGGCAGCCACTGTTAGTGTTTGCTGGATAGATCGTGTCTCACATGTTGTTGGCTTTCATGCTAGTTACTGGTAGAGGAACAGAATTCATTCCAAACATGTATAGTATTTTTCTTTTAAGGGATTTATTTATTTTTATTGAAAAGGCATTTTTACAACAAGAAGGAGAGACACAGAGCATCTTCCATCTGCTAGTTCACTCTCCAAGTGGCTGCAATGGCTGGAGTGGAGCTGAGCGAAAGCCAGGAGCCAGGAGCTTCTTCTGGGTCTCCCACACAGGTGCAGAGTCCCGAGCCTGGGGCCATCCTCTACACAAGCAGGGAGCTGGATGGGAAGTGGAATAGCTGGGACACAAACCAGCGTCCTTATGAGATGCTGGTGCTTGCAAGGTGGAAGATTAACCAATTAAGCCATTGTGCTGGCCCCATTTAGGAGTCTTTTAAAATGTCTCCTTCATCCTTTGGACGTGTCCTTTTCATTTGGGAGGCACTTTCTCACTTTCTTGGACATACGGTGTATCAAAATCATCCATCCTACACTTGCCCTGCCCCGCCCTACAATCGGCATGTCTCCAAAGAGCCTTGTTCCTCTTAGAGGCAGAAGGTGTGCAGTATCCAGTGCTCAGTGTATTCATTGCTGGTGGACTGTGCTTGCTTCTAGCCTTCCTCAGGAGACGGAGCTAGGAGGGAAATGCATACGTACACACAGAAATCAAATCTAAAACTGTTTGCCTTCATACCTCCAAATCCAATTTAACAGCTTTTTCTCTTCTCTTTCCGTATTCGCATATTTGTCACCTGCCTGAGAATGAGAAACCTAACTCCAGTAACCTCTGATTCATTTACTTACTTGCTCAATTTCTGATTTGTGTAATCTTCACTTTTTCCTTCTTCTTATTGAGTAGACAAGGGCCTAGCATGGTAGCCTAGTGGGTAAAGTCCTCACCTTGCAACTGCTGGGATCCCATGTGAGCACTGGTCCCAGCTGCTCCGCTTCCCAACCAGTTCCCTGCTTGTGGCCTGGGAAAGCAGTTGAGGATGGTTCAAAGCCTTGGGAACCTGCACCCGCTTGGGAGACCTGGAAGAAGCTCTTAGCTCCTGGCTTCGGATTGGCTCAGCTCTGAACAGTGCAGTTACTTGGGGAGTGAAGCAACAAATTTTTCTGTCTTCCCTTCTCTCTATAAATCTGACTTTCCAATAAAAATAAATAGGTAAGTCTTAAAAAAAAAGAGTAGACAAGCTAAAGCAACACTTCTCTTGGCATGTGGCAAAACACACGGCCTGGTTTTGGAAGTCTTATCATGGATGGAATAGCGGCTTGTGAGTTGGGTCTGGGAAGCAGAGACCTGGGCTCCAGTCCTGGCCATGAATGGATGAGTGGTGTGGCATAAGCACAGAATTTTTTAACTTCTTAAGGCTCAGAGGGTAATAAATCACCTACCACAAAGGGTTGGTGTAAAGATGAAAGCTAATGCCTCCATTGTTTGTTGTTGTTGTTGTGGTGGTGGTTGTTTTATATCTTATTTTTTGTTTTCTTAAATGCCTCCATAACGCAGTAACCAGCATACAGTAGACACATGAATAACAGGATTCTGTTTTCAGCTTACTATAGGGATTTTCCTTCAGTGCCCTAGGCAAGGGTGAGAATTTCAAAAGGTGATTACTTCTAAGTCAGTAAGCTTCACAATTCATTCATTACAGCTTGGCGATAGAACAAATCTTATCCTTAATACATCATCATGTAAGAAAAAGAAATTTTGACTCAACATGTACACATCTGGCTATTCAAAGCTCTTTTTAATTACTATTTTAAAGGATTTATTTATTTTTATTTGAAAGATTCACAGAAAAAAGAAGAGACAGAGAAGAGAGATCAGCCGTCCGCTGGTTCACTTCCCAGATGACTGCATGAATAGTTCCAAAGTTAGGAACCAGGAGCTTCTTCCAGGTCTCCTATATGGGTGCAGGGTCCCAAGGCTTTGGGCCATCCCTGCTGTCCCAGGCCACAAGCAGGGAGCTGGATGGGAAGTGGAGCAGCCAGGAGTAGAACTAGCGCCCACTAGTGGATGCCAGCACCTGTAGGTAGAGATGTAGGCTGTTAACCCACGATCTGGAATAATCATCTCTTGAGTCAAAAGCAGTGACTGATGAACTTTAAAGACCTTCCTTAGCTGATAGTAGTGAGGAAACACAGTGGTTCTTGCGCATGGCCCCTTCATTAGCTGATGCGCTTGATCAGACTGTTCAGTGGTGATGAAGAGAGCAGGAATGCCGAGGTTGGCTTAGAGGTGATAGATAATCCAAAATTTAGTGGCAAGCATTTAACTGGATGGAGTACACACAGCAACCAACATATAAGTATGCACCTGTCAGGCTCCCGCCTGTCCATGTCCTGCACTTCTGATAGCCATTGATATGACAGAGGAGCAGAGGCGAGGAGGGGGGAATGTAGAGAGCAGGACAATGACAATCAGGGACCCTTCCTGGCCAGAGTAGGAGTGTGAGGATGGATATGAGTGGAGAGCAGCCACACCAGGTCTTACAGTGGGAAAACTGGTCCAGGGATGAGGAACATCTGGTCTTGGGGGCCGGTAAACTCATGGAACCATTTGAGTCGGTCTTGCTAAGGCAACCACAGTCAGGGACTGAAATTCAACAAATCCATAAATGACTAATTTTTTTGTGTAAAGCTTAGTTATTTTATCTAAGCCCAAGAGTTTTGGCCATCCTCTGCTGCTTTCTCAGGCCACAAGTAGGGAGCTGGATGGGAAGTGAAGTAGCCAAGAGTAGAACTGGTACCCGTAAGGCAGAGGATTAGCCTGGTATGCCATTGTGCTAGCTCCAAACGGCTAATTTTTAAGTTGATAGTCTTGTATGGCCTGTGAATGATGTTACAAATATCCAAATGGCCCATAGCAGAAAAAGAAGATGAAAGTTTGAGGTATTCCCCCACTGCTTTCCTCCCATGAGTCTGTGACACTCAAATAGAGCCAGCTATTTAGTTTACCAGTCACCTATTGGGGGTGGGGAGTAAAATCAGCAATCTGCAAATAAGAACATGGAGGTTAAGATTTGCCTCTGGGATTCATGAAGGGCATGTCTGCAGGTTGCTCCATGGGGGAGGAGTGGCAGCAGAAAGGCCAGGGTGAGAACCGCACAGCCAGGGCTGCCAGCACAAAGTGGCTTGCCTGTGTGTGAAATAGCAGGAGGCTGTGACTCACTGGCAGGCCTCTGCAGGACCCCCAGACTGCCCATGAATATGTGGGCTTTCCTCCCCGGGGCCACCTGGGCCTGCTCTCCAGGAATTCAGTGGGGGTGTGGGTTGCCCTGCACTAGCTGCAAGGGAAAACCTGGGGGCAATGTGACCCATCTCAGGATGACTTAGGCAGTTCTGGAAGCGTCTGGATTCTGAGTCTCCTTATGTTTGAGCACCTGAACCAGTGCTAAAGAGACACATTCCGGTGAGAGGAGCAAGCTTGGTGAGAGTCACAGTGCTGGGGTCCGTGCAGTGGATGTGGGGGACACGAAGGTGTGAAGAGTACTATTCCATTGCAGGCAGGGCCGCAAGGAATTTCCCACTGTATGGCAGGGTCTGGCAGATGTCTCTACAATCACCTGAATGCAGCTCCACTTTCCTTTGCATGGACACTGGACCACCCTGCGGAAGAACTCTAATCTATTCAGGCAATGTTTGCTACTGTGGAGTTGGCTTTTTTACTCAATGTGAGCTTGGAGGTTAATGTCAATAATAACATCTTGCAAAAGGGCCTTCTATTATTCATGCTGTCCTGGCTGTCCCCATTGGCCTTATGCTAATCAAGGGACCTACATTTAGGCTTTCATTTTTTCCTCAATCCTTTAGGTTCTCCTTTTCTTTGTGATACAAGATTCAGTTGTAGAGTAAGAATTGTAGCAGGAACTTCTAGAGTTTTTAGGCAAAACAAATGGCAGTCATCCTTAGAAACACCCATTTGACCATGACTAAAAAGTCTGAGCCAGAGTTTGACTGTTTCTGTATAAATAAAGCAGACAGCTTTCGTGCATTGTCCATTATGATCATGAAATCATAGTGGTCCATTTCTTTCCCCTTTACGCCTCATCCACGCACCCTTCTGAGTTCCGAACTCTGGAGCTGGACTCCGGCATCACAGTAGGAGCAGAGCCTGGCAACCGCGGAATGTAAATGTGGACGGGCAGCAGGCAGGTGGCGGTGTCCAGGAGCCTTTCCATGGCTGCTCTCCTACTACAGCTGGGGGCTCAGAGCCAGGCTGGCTTAGCTATGGGAAGTTGGGTTTTCATACCGGGTGAAGCGCAAGTATGTCGGTGTGCTCCCCTAGTCCAGATGAACAACCTGCAGAGGACAGGAAATCTACTGGCACTGAATCACAGGGTGAAGGACCAGGTAACATCCCTTGGGATGTCCAGGGAACCCTTAAGTCACTACAGTCATGGGCATGTCTTTAGGATCTAGTACTTGGGTGCATATGTGGCACAGTGGGTTAAATCATGTGGGTGCAGGGTCCGAAGGCTTTGGGTCATCCTTGCTGCTTTCTCAAGCCACAAGCAGGATGCTGGATGGGAAGTGGGGCTGCTGGGATTAGAACCGGCACCCATATGTGATCCTAGCGTGTTCAAAGCGAGGACTTTAGCCGCGAGGCTACCGTGCTGGTCCAAAATGACTGTTTTGAAGTGATTAGGTCATTATGAGAGAGGAGTTAGAGTGGGTAGTAGGCAGTTAGGGTATTCTGGGTCCCCAAGTAAAAGAGAATTTCCCCACCATGTCTTGGATTCACCAGGGCACCTTTCTTCCAAGGGACAGGGGTGCTATTAGCATATCAATTCCTCACCTGAAGTATTCGCCATCACCTCTGGCCATTGTGGGAGGGCCTCAGGCTGATCTCTTTATCATTGAAAGGAGAGCAGGAAGAAGTAATACACATCTGCCTAAGGCCTGGAATGTCCTATGTCTGGCACCTCTGTGGCCTTTTGTCCCAAAGCCAGGCGCCATGGAAACCATGAATTTTCTTTGTTTATGGAGAAACATCTTTGAGGGAAACCTTTAGAAGGTGCATTCCCCACCATTAATACGGGTTCGGCTTCTTGTCCTCCTGCCACTATGGCAGAGCACTGGGGTTCTTACTTTTCCTCCTGCCACTATGGCAGGGGGGTAAGGGTCTTTTCTGTCTTAAAATCCCCTCTCGTCACTAGGACAGGAGTCTCTCTTCTCAAGCTTTTCTAATAAATCTTGCTTTAAAACTAAACTGTGTCCGCACAAACATTCTTCTTTCCTGTGAGACAAGAATTGAGGTTGCTGCCATACTCGGAGTCAAAAATCCTGCAACAGTTTTGGTGCCGTGACTCGGATTCTACCAGCGAGATTTGAGTTCATCTCCAGCCAGCCTCTAGACATCCATCTCGTCAGACGGTGAGCAAAGCGTAGTTTCTATCCTGTCTTTCGGAGACACTAGCTCTCCACAATTAGTAACTCTCAGAAAAATAAACACCGGGTCCCTGTCAGCCAGTTAAATGCGTCTAGCGCGGCTGCCAGTCTTAAGACTCGAGGGCGAGGCTTGGTGAGTTTGGCTAAACTGATCCCCTGGAGCTGGGCTTCTCAGCTCCAGGAATGTCGGGTTTTGTCCAAACTCAGTTTCCTTTTGAGGACTAAGCCCGTGGCGTGAGACTGTGAGAAGTCTTAGGGCGCCTCAGAAATTCTGGTCAGGGCCACTCCCTGATGCTTTTCAAAAAGCCTCTCTGGACTGTACCCCGGACTCCGACAGTCCGTCAGGGTGTAGGGCTGAAATCTGCACTCTTTTCTTCCTTTTGCGGGGACTCAGTTGTCACCACAGCAAGGCCAAGAGCCCTGGGCTGCAAGCCTCAATTCCCAAACTGCCTCAGGCACTGACGAGTCCTCCTTTACCTTTTCTGATAGGATCTTCTCCAAAAGCTTTTTCTCACTAAGTCTCCTTATTCTCTATGGATTCAGTTTTTGGGTTTTCTTTTACTGGTCAGAATGTGCTAAATATCAATTGGTCTGTGATGGGGAAAAGGAAAAGGCAGGCAGAGTTTCTTTTTAGGCCCCTCTATAGATGAGATCTAAGATAAACTTAACTGGAAAGTGCTTTAATTCCTTCACAAGGCAGGTAGCCGAGACAGTTCCTCCAGGTTAGCTCTTAACGAGTGTAGTAGCTAATGTGAGCAGAAAACCAGAGTCAACACAGGTACTCCTCCAGCTCTAGTTAAGGACATTGTTACACAGGCTTATAGAATCAGGCCGAAGTTTGAGGTCAGGCTTGTCAGCTCAAGGTTAGAACAAATTTCAAAAGGAGAGCATATTTTGTCCGGCAGAAGTCCCAGATGCGGCATGGTGCAGGGGATATTTTTTGACACATGCTGTTTCTGACTTGTATGTTCTCCGGGACACCAGAATATATTGCACCAGGCAGAGGCCTAGGTCTAGCATGGTGCAGGAAACAGGAGCAGATTTTTCACTCCTGGCACATGCTGTTCTAACTGAGACATCCCACAAGGCGTGGAAGGTCGAGCGATGTGAGTCAAGTGTGCTGACTTCACTCCCACCTTCCTCCCTTCTTCTGTGGTCTTCAGCAGCGCACACCTGGACGCCACGGGTGAGCTATAGGAGTCCTAAGAGACGTCTTAGACTCAGGAGAGATAGAAACTGAGGGACGCTTCTAGTTTCTATCCTCATTTCAGTGCTCCCAGCACATGCTATTCTGACGAGTATGTCCAAGTGCAAAACCAGGATTTACTTGTACTGGCTTGAGTCCCAGAGCTAGCATGTCACAGGAATGGGGGGCTGAACGGAGATACCCCTTGGGGTGCCTCCGCAATTACAGGGATGCCACAGCCTGGCTGCCAGCTTTGAGCTTTAGAGCGGACAGTTAGTCTGGATGGGCCTCTTTGCATAACTGTGTTGCTGTGCTATGCTGGCTCCACCGCCACGTGGAGCACACAACTGGCTTTTACTTTGGCTCCTCCCAGTTCTTTCTTTTACTCAAGTCTCCTGACTGCACCCTTAATTGTAAGATATCTAACAGGAGGTAGAAGTTTATTTTTTCTCTCCTTGGTCACTGATCTCGGAAACAAATGGGAATATTGCTAGTTAACAATGGGCCAGATCCCAGACTCCTGTACCCTCGGGGAGAACTTAAAATTCATTAACTCTTTCTAGCCTGAGAAATTCTTTCCCTTTGCAGTTCCCTCTGCCCCCGACTAGTATTTCATTCTATGTGCCTTTTGCTTCACTGTGTTCATGTGCTACATCAAGGTTTTTCTGTGTCATTGCAACTGGCTTCAGCGATGAGCTCTCAGTGTTTTACAATGTTTTTGCTGCTTTTGTTGCTGTTTGGTCTTGAAGTTTAACTATCTACTGGTTTATAGTGCCATCCTAGCTCTGATGAGATCCGGCCTACGGTATTTACACCTACAGCAGTGCTTGCTGTAAGGAGGAGCAGATTCTGCGTGTGAGCTTGTATGCTCTATTAAAGTGAATGAATACTTGCATAATTACAAAGATTCTTGGTAAAGTTTCAAAAACTGCTAATGCATATGCTGGTGGTTATGTTTATTGGTCAAGTTGTCTTTTAATCGTGAAGCTGTATCAAGTTGTGGGATTATTTGTGTTCTTGCATTGTTGATTATTTATATTTTAACTTGCAAAAAATCATTGTTTGTGAGATTTTGTCTTACAGGAAGACAGCAAGTTCTTAAAGGATGTATGGTACGATTGAACATACTGTGTACAACATTTTCTAAATGTTCATCTTTGGTACAATGGAATTGAAATCTGATTCTTTGTTAAAGCAACTTTTTTTTAAACTTCTCTTCAAGTTATTTTCATCTTGTTGGTGACTAAATCTGCTAGCTAGCTCTAGTTCCAGTATAATGAAATATTAACCTAACAGACTGCTATTGGTACAAATGTGAAAACATCACTAAAGTCTAATAATCTTATTGCATTATTGTTTACAGCTGTTATCCAAATGAACAAGGCCTAAACAGTACAAGTGTGTGTAAAGTCCTACAGGTGGTTCCACAGTGTGCCGTGTAAAGTACATAGATGTTTATATTTGTTATTATAATTCTAACAATGACTGCTTCATCTTCTAGTTCCAACAGATACTATTGCATCCATTGCAGATAGAGCTAAAGCTAAACCGTAAGCTACAGGTTCCAACTAAAAGCACCTTCAACTAGTGTTACTAACAGCAAAATGAAATTCTAAATACATTTTAATAACTTTTTATACTTTAATAACTTTTAATAACTTTTAAAATGTATTTATTCTAAATACATTTTAATAGCATTTTAATAACTGGTAACTTTAAAACACTTTAGAGTTTTTCAAAAGCTGTTACAAAAGTTTCGTTTTATGATGTATGTTATCTGGTATACATATACATGTTCATGTGGCAAGCTATGTAGTCTGTTTTAATTGACTTATAGATAGAAGTGTTCATAAATGAGAATTGCTAAGCTGAATCTTTTATTTTGATTTAAATGAATCTAAGATTAAGAGCCACAGAGAAATCCCCCAGCTTGTTAAAATGCTTGAGGGATGACTTTAAGTATATTCCGTTAGATTCTATGTAGAGAATAGGTGATATAGATAACAGATTCTTAACTGCCCTGGACATTAGAATAGAACTTTAGAGACTTACAAATGGGACCTGAATGTGCCCTGATATCCTCTTAAAGGGGTCACCATGGTCTTTTACCTCAGAGACCAGGAGGGGATCCCATGGCAAAGCAGGATGAGAGAGGTGTGTGCTCCTGGTTCCAGTGAGACCCCCCTCCCCCCCCAGAGGCCTCCCAAGTGCTCTTCATTGCAGAAGCAATGGACAGTCCGTCAGAAAGGATGCCCAGGGCCATGTCCCAATTACCAAGGAGGTCATTGGAGATCTGACTGTCCTAGAAGGCCAAGTACTTCAGGTCAGTCATTTCCCATTGGATCTCTCACACGTGATGGAAGCAGCCCAGGAATCTGCACAGGCTCAAGGTCATCTACGGACTTCGGTGACACCTTGTAACAGCATCCAGGAGCCCTGGGTGGGTCTCACAGTGGAAGGGAAAACCGTAATTTTGTCTGGACACTGCCTTCTCTGTCCTAGCTAGCTTTGGTTTCTTCCCTCTCTTAGGGTGGCCATCAGGGTCTCTCAGGAGGCCCCACATTAGCTTAGGTGACAGACTAATCTAGAAGCTGAGAAAAGAAGCTTTTCTAGGGAAAAGTTAGCCTGTGACTGCTCCCAACAGACAGGTTTGCCATCTCCCTCTTCAGTTCTTGCTAGACATCACTAGGTAGGACACCCTCACTATTCTGAGACAGGGCTCATGTCTTCCTCATTTACTAAATTATTGGGGATCTCTCTGTTCATATATTTAAGACTCTTCTGTTCTTCAACTGTCAATGTATGGCTTGTTACAACTACAGGACTAGCTCATTTCCTTTGCCCTAATGTGTGAAGTTTTGTGAATTCTTACTAGAATGCCATAAACTGCTGGATTATTGTAACTCACAACCAGTTAAATCTTTTGCCATCTACGCTATGATCCCGATAAGTCTTGTAATGAAATGTTTTTAGTGTTGTGCTTTATGTTCTAGGCTCAATGTCTTCTGACACTGTAGGGTTTCCAGCAACTGGTAAAGTACAAGTGTTATTTTTAAAAATCCACCACTAGTATACAAAACAACTGTAGTGTTTTCAAAAGTCAAGTAAGTTTAAATTTTAATTCAGAATCATCAATGCCTAATGAAATTGCAACTCCATGGAGACTTAATGTTTACATGCCCTGTATGGGCTCATGTCCTAATGCCACATGTTAATCCTTTCATCGGTTCTGTGCCTTCTAATGGACCTAGATAATAATTTCACATAGCTCAGAAAGTTTCATGTATTTATTATGTTCATTGAGTCTAATTGTTTCAAAACTTGAGCTTAAAAAGAATTATTTCAAACTGATAAATCTAGTTCATAGCCTTAAACTAAACTGCTCAAGTCAATGTTTGCTCTAACAAAATGTTTCTCATATCTAAGTTCTAAAACTCAAGTATTCAAACTGGTGCTTCCACCAAGCCCATTACATATTAGGGTGGGAGAGATTATAATTGTCTTTGTTTTGTCATCTAGACTTCAACAAGAAGGAACACTCAGAGCCCGAACAACCTGCAAGGCACCTCTGATGGCTTCTGCCAGGCGCTTCTGATGACTTCTGCGTTCTACTGGGGACCCTTAGACCGACCCCCAGAGGAATACCCAACTGCTGCCTTTAAACTACGTCCCATGTCAGCAGGAAGAAGCCAGAGCGGTCACCGTCCCATTTCCCCCTAACAGCAGTTAGGGTCACTTCTTCTGGGGGGGCGGTGTGTAGTAGGCAGTTAGGGTACTCTGGGTCCCCAAGTAAAAGAGAATTTCCCCACCATGTCTTGGATTCACCAGGGCACCTTTCTACCAAGGGACAGGGGTGCTATTAGCATATCAATTCCCCACCTGAAGTATTCGCCATCACCTCTGGCCATTGTGGGAGGGCCTCAGGCTGATCTCTTTATCATTGAAAGGAGAGCAGGAAGAAGTAATACACATCTGCCTAAGGCCTGGAATGTCCTATGTCTGGCACCTCTGTGGCCTTTTGTCCCAAGGCCATGTGTCATGGAAACCATGAATTTTCTTTGTTTATGGAGAAACATCTTTGAGGGAAACCTTTAAAAGGTGCATTCCCCACCATTAATACGGGTTCGGCTTCTTGTCCTCCTGCCACTATGGCAGAGCACTGGGGTTCTTACTTTTCCTCCTGCCACTATGGCAGGGGGGTAAGGGTCTTTTCTGTCTTAAAACCCCCTCTCGTCACTAGGACAGGAGTCTCTCTTCTCAAGCTTTTCTAATAAATCTTGCTTTAAAACTAAACTGTGTCCGCACAAACATTCTTCTTTCCTGCGAGACAAGAATTGAGGTTGCTGCCATACTCGGAGTCAAAAATCCTGCAACCGTTTCATTGTAACTGAAAATTATTTCATGATTAACTTTCCTAACTGAGATATTTTGCAAAGAAAACTTTTTTTTAAAAAAAGAGAAATAATTTTTTTATTGGAAAGTCAGACATACAGAGAGGAGAGACAGCGAGGAAGATCTTCCGTCTGTTTATTCACTTCTCAGAGCTGAGCTAATCCCATGTGGGTGCAGGGTCTCAAGGCTTTGGGCCAACCTTGACTGCTTTCCCAGGCCACAAGCAGGGAGCTGGATGGGGAGTAGGGCTGCTGGGATTAAATCTGGCACCCATATGGGATCCCGGGGTGTTCAAGGCAAAAACATTAGCTACTAGGCTACTGCCCTGGGCCTGGAAAGACAGATTTACAGAGAGAAGAGACAATGATCTTCCATCTACTGGTTCAAAGTCCCATTTTAAAAACTCATTGTTTTAGGCTCTAGCATGGTAGCCTAGTGGCTAAAGTCCTTGCCTTGCATGCACTAGGATCCCATAAGGGCACCAGTGTATATCCAGCTGCTTCACTTCCCATTCAGCTCCCTGCTTGTGGCCTGGGAAAGCAGTTGATGCTGCCTCATAGCCTTGGGACCCTGTACCTGTGTGGGAGACTCAGAAGAAACTCCTGATTTTGGATTGGCTCAGCTTCAGCTGTTGCAGCCACTTGGGGAGTGAATCAATGGAAAGATCTGTTTCTCCTTACTGTTTAAAAATCCAATCCTTTGAAAATTTAATTTTAAAAGATTTTTTAATTTTGAAAAGTGTGTGTGGGGAGGGGGAAGAGAGATCAATCTCCACCCACTGGTTCCCTCCTCCAACAGACGCAATGGCTGCAGCTGGGGTTGGTGCTGGGCCAGGGAGAAGCCAGGGGCTTCCCCCTGGTCTTCCACAGGAGTGGTAGGGGCTGAAGTACTTGGGCCATCATCTGTTGTTTTTCCTGGGCCATTAGCATAGAGCTGGGTCAGGAGTGGAGCAGCCAATACACGAAGCTACCCCTACGCGATGCTGGCAGTGCTGGTATGCCATCAGGGCAGCTTGATGGCAAAATCTTTGGTGTGGATTCCAATTTAACATTTCTGTTTCCCCTAATTACATCCAAAAGCTTTAGTCTGGGACAGATATTGCAGCAGCCAGAGGTTATGCCATTGGTGACACGGATGGCAACACAGGGCAGGTGCAGCAGGAAGGAGTGGGTCACATTCTTGCCAACACTTCAGAAAAGGAAGAATGGCTCCAGAACCAGCAAGGGAATAGGTCACGTGGAGGTGGGCACGAGGGGGGCTTCCCTGTCCTCCATCCTCAACAAGCATCCAGATTCTTGCCTTCTGAGTCTCTTGAGAAGACAACTCCACTTGGGGAGAATAGGGATTTGCTAGATGCAGCCAGAATGTGACGTGTGTAAGTGTCCTCACCGTGGCTGCTGTAGAACCCACGCTGCTCCACTTGGGTGTGCACTGAATGAAAACAGGGCTTTGTGGCCAGTGTGATGGCAAGTCAGGCTAAGCCTCCTCCAGCAGCTCCAGTATCCGACATGGTACTGGTCTGAGCCCCAGGTGCTCCACTGTTGCCCTGGCTCTCTGTGAAGGACCTAGGAAATCAGTGGAGGATGGATCAAAGCCTTGCACCCATGTGGAAGGCCCAGAAAGAACTCCAGTTCCTGGCTTTGGATTGGCTCAGCTCCAGCCACTGCAGCCACTTGGGGAGTGAACCAGAGGACGGAAGACTTTTCTCTCTTGGCAATCCTGTCCTTCAAGTAAAAAAATCTGAAACAACAAAAAGCAAATAAACCAGGGCTTCAGGAAAGGCGAGGGTGGGTGAAATGGTTTCCTGTATGAAAGCTAGTCTTTATTTCTGAGAGGTGGAGAGAAACTTGCTATCTGCTGATCCACTGCCAACATGCCCATGATGGCTGAAGCTGGTATCGGGACCTGGCAGGTCCACTCAGGTCTCCCGTATCGGTGACAGACACCTGACTTGAATCATTAGTTGTTGCCTCCCAGGGTGTGCACTAGAATGAACCGTCTCACACGCAGGTACTGGGAAATGGAATAAAGTCACTGTCACAAGTGTCTTAACTGATAAACGGCTGCTAGGCCAAACACCTCCACCAGGTAACCTGTGCTCACTGCACAAGGTAGATGTAGAGTGTAGTCTGTTTCCATTTTTTTTAGCAAGTTGAAAAATGCAAATAGTGGAAGGATTTACACATGAGCCGAATCAGCTTTACTATGTAATAATTTCAAAGTGATCTGAGTATCAACTGTGTGAGGTACGTGTGCAATTGAAATTCAGTCTGGCCGTGGTGGCAGATGGTACTCTGAAGCGCCCCAAAGCAGGTATCTGGGCAGATGTCTTAAACACTCTTCTAAAGCTCTATGATTTTTCATTGGTTAATGCAGGTGAAGAGGTAAGTAGCTGTCTAGAAACATTTCGAGAGGCCAAAGGCACGGATTGAGATATAGGAACCCGGCAGATGTGGCAGGCTGCTGGCCTCCGGTCAGTACTTCAGGTCTTGGGCTCTTTGCTTCTGTCACTCTCCAAACCCCACGTGCATGACTGAGCCCACCTGACCAGGTGCCCTGCTGCTTCTGCTTTACCTGGTCACACTGTGGACGACTCCAGGCACGGAGGGGGCACCTGCAAGCTCTCCGGAGGCCCTTCTGGCTAACACTTACTCCTTTAATATGTTAGATTTGGCTTTTGTTCTAACAGACCATCAGGTGGGTGAGGTTACGCAGAAGGAAGTACGCAGAATTGTCTTCCTGTAACAGCTGGAGGCTACCTACCAACTGACCCCAGGACTGGTGAACAACTGTCCTGGACAACCTGCCTGGGGTATCAAGGAAGTAGAAGCCCACTTTCTTTAAATCCATTGGGAGGGTCATTTCTGATCCCTGGGCATTGCGCTGGACCCAGGCTGAAGAGTTCCTTAAGGTCAGTGGGTGAACAGAGATATTCAAATACAAGACACAAAGCAATCCAGTCATTGCAAAGGTCAAGGCCATCGCCTGGCAGTGTTGCCCATAACAAAATACAGTTGAGAATTTTGCCACTTCTAATACTAACCTAATTACTTACAGGTATCACAATCACTGTAAAGTTTTAAAAATAAAAACGAGGATGCCAAAAACTGAAT
The DNA here is from genome assembly GCF_017591425.1 of Ochotona curzoniae. Classification (NCBI taxonomy): domain Eukaryota; kingdom Metazoa; phylum Chordata; class Mammalia; order Lagomorpha; family Ochotonidae; genus Ochotona; species Ochotona curzoniae. The sequence goes on from NW_024467115.1 coordinate 17,376,049, forward strand.
CAAAACAGAGCTCTTGCTCTAAGTTTTAAATAAGTCTGTTCTGGATGTCTATTCAACATGAAGCTGGGAAAACGGCCATGGGGGTCAATGAATGGCAACTTGAAAACTCAACAACCAACCCGAGGGAGGTTCTAACAGGAGAAGTCTAACTACAAAACCATGTCCGATATTTTATTTGGTGTTTAATGTTAGGTAGATTTAAACAAATGAAACAACTTCGTTAAACAGATTTTTTTTAATATAATGACTGTGTACATGGACAAACTCAAGTTAATGTTTTAGCAAATTACAAGCTGTTATTAAAGACCATCTGCTTGGATTTAAAAGGAATAGTCCAATAGATGAAGTATCACTGAATCTAGATTAAGTAAATCCCTCGTTTGATAAAAACACCTTATAGAGGTATAAATTTATCTTCAACACGCCACAAAAAAACACGCATTTTCTCTCCTACATTTCGTCATCAGCGAGCTTTAAGATGGGAAAATAAAATTGAATTCTATTAGCAAGTAAAAGTGCAGGTTTGTACAGCAAGGCTCAGCAGCAAAAGTGAAAAGCATGAGTGATAAGCAGAAAGCTGACAGACGCCACCCGTCCTGCGAGCAGGGGTGAGCAGCCCATCATTGTTGCACTGCTCTGAAACGAGCAAAACCCAAATTCTTTTTTAATTTAAAGAAATATTAAATCTCTATCTCCCCCCCATCCCATCCCCTGCCATAATTTGTGATCAGATAAGGCAAAGGTAAGTCCTGCCCACACCGGGGACAGCAGCAACATACAGAGCATCACAGACAGGCCTGAACCTTCAGGAACCTTCTCTGGGGGCAGCGTCGGAAGGAGTGCATCCAATCAGTCAGATCTGCAATGTGGTCACACTGTTCTAAATTATTTGACTTGCTCATCTGGAAAACCTTTATAAATACGTTATTTAAGAGGACATTAAATTATTTTCTTGCTTTGAAAAAATAACGCTTTTTTTTTCACATTTTTAAAACTTGTTAGTATACTTTGAGCAAAGGAGGTGCGTTAAGGGTGTGACAGTTGAGTCTGCAGTGTCCATGGACAAGTTGCATTTACAGGAGCCTGGTTGTCTATAATCTGCTCTACAAGTAGAGCTCCTCGCAATAACGGTTACACTTACACGTCCCCTACTCACTCTACCTGCAGAGTAAGAGGTACTTATTTTTCAAGTATTACACTGTAAAAGGTCATCACTTTTTTGTGTGCCAATTTTGCATATTAAGCCTTTGAGATCAAAATATCTGTGAAAAACCATGCCTGATCAGTACATTTCTTTACAGCGAAATGTTCCCACTTTTTTTTTTTTCAAAGAATGCAGAAAAATATTGATTTGCTCAGAAGGGAGCACACTGGAAAAGGTTGTTTAAAAGTCCCAAAGAAGGGGCGTTTCTTTTGGCCAAAGTTACTAGAAAAGCTATCCAGTCCGTTGTCTTCCGCTGGATTTAATAAAGTCTGTTCAAAATGGTGGCCAGGAAATCTTTAGAAAATTGGAGGAGGCATATGCTCCTTTATAGCTTAAAAGGAATTCCATTAATTGTAGAAATTCTTGTCAAATTTCTGCTTTGGTTCTTCAGAAGAAATGCTCATATAACTTCTATATAAAGAGACAGAAAAAAGGAAAAGGTTAGGATGACATTAGAAAATCTTTTGAAAAAATTCATTTGTCAGTTTTTATTGGAAAGGCAGATTTGCAGAGAGAAGCAGAAACAGAGAAAGATCTTCCATCCACTGGTTAATTCCCCAAGCAGTTCTAACAGCTGGAGCTGAGCTGAGCTGAAGCCAGGAGCTGGGAGCCTCTTCTGGATCTCCCATGTGGGTGCAGAGTCCCAAGGCCTCGGGCCATCCCACACTGCTTTCCCAGGTCATAAGCAGGGAGCCAGATAGGAAGTGGAGAAGCTGGGATACGAACTGGCGCCCAAATGAGATCCCAGTGCATGCAAGGTGAGGACCCCAGCCACTAGGCTACTGCACAGGACCCATATCTGAAAATCTTAAAGAATACCTATGATTGGGCCCGGTGGCGGGGTGCAAGTGGTTAAGGTCCCCGCCTTGCATGCCCCGGATCCCATATGGGGCGCCGGTTCTATCCCAGCAGCCCCACTTCCCTTCCAGCTCCCTGCCTGTGGCCCGGGAAAGCAGCAGAGGACAGCCCAAGGCTTTGGGACCCTGCATCCACGTGGGAGACCCGGAAGAGGCTCCTGGCTTCGGATCGGCATAGCACCGGCCGTTGCGGTCACTTGGGGAGTGAATCATCAGACGGAAGAGTTTCCTCTCTGTCTCTCCTCTCTGTATATCTGCCTTTCCAATAACAAAATAATAAAAATAAACCTTAAAAAAAAGGAAAAAAAGAATACCTATGATTGACTGGATTTGAACTGCAATACTACAACAAAGTGGAGGAATCCACCATGGGGGAGGGCATGGGGAGGGGTTGGGAGAATCCCAGAGCCTATAAAACTGTGTCACAAAATGAAATTAAAAAAAAAAAAATCTTCCTCTTTGTCTCTTCTCCTCTCTGTATATCTGACTTTGCAATAAACATAAAAATAATTCTTTACCTATGATGGTATCTTTCCCGTCTAACATCTCGTCACACTGTTATATACCTCATTTTGATGGTAACAGGCAGTCGGTCGTCTTAGGACTTGGTTGGTTATCCACTTAAGTGAATTCCACTACCGACTTGAAAATGCATATTTTTACTTCAACCTAGGCTATAGCACTTACTTATTTTCTAAACTGTGTATTTCTGCTGTACAAGGTGATCCTGTCAACACAGCACCAATCAGAAGGCTTCCAAACATTAAGAATCAAGAAGTCAGGCTGGGGCAGGGATGCGGGGACCCCGCAACCTCCCTTCACTGCCCGCGAAAGGAAAGCCCAGCCATAGGGCCAGGACAGTAAGGAGGAGACTGCTGGCTTCACTGGGGCGGGCGGGGGCCATCAGGGCGTTTTCATCTCATTGAAGGTTTATTTGTTGTAGGTTTGCAGGGGCAACCTCAACGGCAAACTGGGTTGACCATAAGTAATTCTAGAGCGACCCCTGTTTTAGGATGTGGCAAGTTCTGTTCTTCATAGTTAATACAGATGCTGGTCAGTACATGAAAACCAGCTGCTGGGAAGAGAAACAGAACATTCAAATACGTTTGAGAAGACAGGGAGCTGGGATGCTCCCATTTATTCCCAATACTGATGGATTACACTGTTGGGGCTCTGTACAACTGTTCTTCCTGCACCAAGACGTCAGGTCAAGTGCCAGTCCCCAGACAGCAGCTAAGACTCAACAAACAGTTTCAACAGTGAGCAGGAGAGGTCTTCAAAAACTTTGTGGAAAAAAAAAAATACATAGATTTCATTTTTTTGTGTGGTGGTGGTAAGATAAGCTTACCTTGTAATCCCACTTTCCACAAACTTTTAAAGTACTGTCACGTGACCAAGGGTGCTAAACATAATTGAGAGCCACGTGGTAAGAGTACAAGTAGACTCAAGCCTGAAGACCTAGAAGGTTGGGAAAACCCAAGCTTCCTCTCCAGCAGGTGGGCCTGCTGGGCTCTGAGCTGGGAGGTGAGCCGTGTCTTCAGGGTGAGTGTTCTCGGGGCAGTGTGTGCTGCTCCATAGGCTGCCAGGCATACCAGGAGAAGCAGATGGGCCCTGGGAATTGGTCAACCCAACCCAAACCAAACTTTTTCATCCTCGTTGCTGCTGCCCTGCCCTTGGAATAAAATCATGTGGCTATGGTCACATGACAGGGGTGTGGCCACCCTTCTTGGGCATCGCGTGTTCCTGAGGCAGCCAGGAGGGAGCAGGAGGCAAGCTTACCTGCGGGCTGTTGTGTTTGAACTCCATCCACCTGAGGCAGGGACCCAAGTGTCCCTTCATCATCAAAGGCCAATATGGGTTTCAAAGGGATTTCTGGGTTCTCGCTGTTGGTGACCTCTAGTCTGGATGGTTTCGATCCAATGGGCAAGTTTATAATTTCCTCGAAATTTTCACTCTGAATCAAGACACCATTTTCATTTGGTTGTTTTTCCAAATTGGGAGTGCTAGGGAATTGAAGAAATCAAAATTGAAATGAGTTAGCGTTAAAATTGGAAGACATTTTTGGTACAACCAGGAATCGTCTTATCCCGACTGTGTTTACAACTTTACAATAAAAAAGAAGAAAAAGGTCAACTGACTGATCACATCATTTGTAAATGACACTTTACAAATGTGACACAGATACACTTTAAAAGAGCACAAAGCTCTACTTTAAATTCTTACAAATCTGCAATGCAACAGAACGAATGATCTCCTGGAACAAATCGTCATCAGTGAGGGCCACCACTCTCTGCCGCAGTCACCGTCCCGTGCGTCCGGCTGATAAACACCAGCATGTGGGGAGACCTTTGCTTCCATGATGGAAGGACTGTAACGGGGCACGCAGGAGCAAACAGCTTGCACCAAGCCACACAGCTACGGAGCGACAGTCAAGTCTACAGGCAGGATCTCTTGACCTCTGATCCTGTGGTTTTCTCACTAGGCCACTGTCTGCTCTCTGCCTACTCAAATTCTAGCCCTCTCTGGAGAGCCCTGGCTTCCAACGTCACCTGCACAATTTTGTACATGAATTGTTCAAGACCTTTAATAAAGGTTAGCTTTGTCCTAGCTTGATCTTTATTGGAGCACATCATGGCTTAATAATTTTGGCACAAAACTGTTGAGATACATGCCTAATGTCTGCATGATCTACATTCTCCATGAGCTTTATGAAGACTCCTACCAGGCATACAGTTCAGTTTTCTGCACCAACATAAACTTATCTGTTAATTTCATTTTCCATGAACTTTTTCATACTTTGGATTGATTTTTGAGGAATGCTGAACTGGCTTATCAGATTGTTAATTTCTCTTAAAGTTTATTTACTTCAAAAAATTTTGAAAAGCAAAGCAACACATTTATAGAGAAAGAGACAGAGATGGAGAAATTCACTTTTCTTTCTTTTTAAGATTTATTTTATTTTTATTGGAAAGGCGGATATACAGAGAGGAGAAACAGAAAGGAAGATCTTCCGTCCGATGATTTACTCCCCAAGCGATTGCAACGGCCGGTGCTATGCTGATCCGAAGCCAGGAGCCAGGAACTTCCTCCGGGTCTCCCACATGAGTGCAGGGTCCCAAGGCTTTGGCCTGTCCTCAATTGCTTTCCCAAGCCACACACAGGGAGGTAGATGGGAAGCAGGGCTGCCGGGATTAGAACTGGTGCCCATATGGGATCCCAGAGCGTGCAAGGTGAGGACTTTAGCCACTAGGCAACCTTGCTGGGCCTACTTTTTTTTTTTTTAAAGATTTATTTATTTTTATTGCAAAGGCCGATATACAGAGAGGAGAGGCAGAGAGGAAGATCTTCTGTCTGCTGGTTCACTCCCCAAGTGATCACAATGGCTGAAGCTGAGCCAATCCAAAGCCAGGAGCCAGGAGCTCTTCCGGGTCTCCCATGCGGGTGCAGGGTCCCAAGGCTTTGGGCCACTCTCTACCTTTTTCCCAGGCCACAAGCAGCGGCTGGATGGGAAGCAGGGCTGCTGGGATTAGAACCGGTGCCCATATGGGATCTTGGTGCATTCAAGGCAAGGACTTTACCTGCTAGGCCATAGTGCCGGGTCCAGAAATAAATTAATCTTGAAAAAATAAAAAACAGGAGTGGGACTTGAACCTAGGCACAGTAATAGGGGACACAGGCAAACTCATATAGAGCCTTAAGTCCACAGTCACATGTTAATGTTACCTAGAGACTGAAAACTTCCATTATGGTACTTAGGAGGTGGGCCTAGTGCAGGGTGTTAGCTCACCAGGAGCGTGTCATTGGGAGGTAATTCTCACTTAAGAAGGTTACTTAGAAAGCCCGAACAGGGCCCAGTCTCCTTCTCTGCTTCCAGGCGCACCCTGGAACACTTAAGTCTGCAAGTGCCAAAGAACACTGCCTGGAACAGATGTTAAATCCATGGGGCCACCTTGTCTTGAACTTGATCCTGCGAAACCGTGAGCTGACACGATCCTTTCATTAGAACCTTGTCTCAAGTGTTTAGTTATAGTCACAAAAAGCTAACACACAGCACAGAAGCAGACACAGGTGAATCACAGATGCCAGAGATTTCCCTCAGGAGTGAGGTTAGGAGCAGGGTTGGGGTAATTTTGACATAGGGTTTCTCTGGGACAAAGGGCCCTTTGTCCCAGTGCTAGGAACAGCAGTTTGGAGGACACAGTGCTTCTGAGGTGCTGAGGGACAGTTTGCTGACCCATCTCTGAGGGAACGGGAAGAGGTGCTAGCCTAGAGGGACCCTGCAGGAGGGAAGGTCGGCTGCCCTGCCCATGTGTGCCAGCTGGGAAGACTTCTAAAGGGGGCACACGTGGGGCCTTCCCCAGCAACCACCCTAGAGGGACAGATTTGAGGCACAGAGTGTCTGGTGAGACCCTTCCAGGGCACCAGCTATTTCAGGAACTTCAAAGGGTAGATTTCTGGAAAAATTTGGCAGGCCAGACAACTTGTTGACTGCACTGGTGTCCAGTGAGTCGCAGCTAAACCCTCTGTGACAAAGTGTGGCTTGTGGAGCTGGGGTGGGGGCTATCGCCGAGGAATCCCCTGAGAAACACTGCCCACCTGCTCGCCCTTCCCAGCCCATTCCATGTTATCTTAGAATGTTTCCTGGATAAGACTGACTACAGTTTTTCCTTCCTGAATGGATCTTCACTGATAAAAATATGAAAGGAATATTCAGTTAGTAAGACGAAAACAGATAAGGATTACAAACAAGATCGATAAAATTATGAACAGAATGGGGAACGTGACAAAGGACTTGTTCCTGGTTTAGGATGACAACAGGTCCTGACTTTGAAAGTAGAAAGAGCGGCCCGGCGGCGGCCTAGTGGATAAAGTCCTCGCCTTGAACGTGCTGGGATCCCACATGGGCGCCAGTTCTAATCCCAGCTGCTCCACTTCCCATCCAGCTCCCTGCTTGTGGCCTGGGAAAGCAGTCAAGGACGGCCCAAAGTCTTGGGACCCTGCACCCGTGTGGGAGACTCGGAAGAGATTCCTGGATCCTGGCTTTGGATCGGCGCAACCGTTGCGCTCACTTGGGGAGTGAATCATCGGACGGAAGATCTTCCTCTCTGTCTCTCCTCCTCTCTGTATATATCTAACTTTGTAAAAATAAATAAATCTTAAAAAAAAAAGAAAGAAAGTAGAAAGAGCGAAAGTCCTGCTTTGTGCACTTTCTTTGTTGCCTTTGCTACCACAAGGGGTGATGATGGAAGGTAAACACTGTTTTATGGTTGATTTGGCAAATTTCAAGGAAGACAAATTTTTTAAAAATTAAGGGAATCAAACTTTCTCAGACAGAATTGTGTGTCATGCAATAAGGAACAAATTTATCATTAACATTAGGCCTGTGTTATTAGACTTTTAAAGATTTATTTTTTTTGAAATTTGAAAAAGAATGAGCAAGAAAGAGAGAGACAGAGATCTTCTATCTGGCTGGTTCACTCTTCAAATGACTGCACGGGCAGGGGCTGGGCCAGGCTAAAACCAGGATCCTGAAACTCCATCTGGCTTTCCTATGTGGGTGGCAGGAGTTTGAACACTTGGGCTATTTTTGCTGTTTTCCCAGTCATACTAGCAGGGAGCTGGATTGGAAGTGGAGCAGCCAGGATTCAAACCAGCTCTCAGCGGGATATCTGTGTTATATAGGCAGTGGCTTAACCCACTGTGCCACAATGCCAATCCCTACATGATTTATTTTTTAATTTATGTTTTTATTTAGGAAAACACAGTCTGATCATCTACTGGGTGCTTTACCACATGGTTTCAGTGCTTCCCATTGGTAATGAGAGCACACTGGTGGTGGGGGGGGCCAGCTTATTTCAGAAGGCCATGATAAATGACTGAGGCTGAAACAGCTAAATAAATATGCCAGCGCCATACAAAAGTTAAGTGAGATCATGGCACACTACATGAAAAAATGTTTGGGGTTTTCAAGTGGTTTAGGTAAAGCAGGGAATGAAGCGAAGCATCCACAACTCCAGTGGCATAACTACCCCCTTGGTGAGGGGTCAATCAACACCATGTGTGTGTTGTCCACTTAGCTTCAGAGAAACACTGTTTTGTACATGAGTGTGAATGTTCTTGGCAGTTTTATGTATTTAAGAAGGTGGGTGAGGGAGGAAAAGAGTCAAAGAGGAATGTGGGGGGGAAGGAGGGCGAAAGAGAGAGACAGAAAGATTAAGTTCCTGTCCATTCCCCAAGTGTAGGCAGGAACGCAGGTGTTACATGTGGGTGGCAGGGACACATGGTCTTGAGCTGATACCTGCTGCTTCCAAGGATGTCAACAGCAGGAAGCTGGAATCGTAGGTGGAAACAGACCTTGAACCCAGGTATTTTTGCTCTAGGATGTGGGTGTCCAACAAGCATTTTTTTAAAATAAAGATTTATGTATTTTAAAGTCAGAGTTACAGACAGAGAAGGAGAAAGAGGAGGGAGAGAGAGAGAAAGTGAGCAATCTTCATCCAGTAGTTCACTCCCCTAGATGCTGCACGGGGCAGGCCCAGTCAGGTCAAACCCAGGAGCCAGAGCATCACTAGGGTCTCCCATGGAGGCTCAAGAACCCACGCATCGTTCCCTGCTTTCCCAGGTGTAATAGCTGGGAGCTGGACCAACAGTGGAGCAGCTGGGACAGGAACTTGTGCCCACATGGGATGCTGGTAGTGCATGTGGTGGCTTTACCTACCACACCACAACATGGTCTTAGAAGTGCTAAGAAAAATATCTGTCCTGGCAGTTTTATTCTTTTACTTAAATCTGTGACTTCTTGTTTTGAGTTTATAGAGGAACACAAACCATGGATGTTTTAAGTCTAAATCTATATTTGTAAAGGTAAAAAGTTACTCTGGAAATCTGCTACAATTTTTTTCTTCTCAAGGAGAGACAGACTAGGGCAGACGGCCAATGGATTTAACATGTTGGAATTATTCTTATACTGTGATGCTGACACCTGACACTAAGCTAGATCTGCCTACACTGACAGGTGATATTTCTCCTAATGGTCTGACAGGGATCATTTCACTTACATAACCAAGGACAACTTATTCCTTGGGTAAAGACACTGGCAATTTTTTTTTTAAACATAATTACAAGCTACTACTTGGTCTGCAACTAATACTTCGTCTACGTGTAGAAAATGCTAAGAGGAAGCAGACTTTTATTATTTATATTATTAAGAATATATTCATTTAATTTGAAGGGCTGAGAGATGGATAGGGATTTGTCATCTACTGGTGGCATGCCCCAGATGCCTAAAACAGCTGGGCCAGAGCCAGGCCAAAGCCAGGAATGAGGAACTCCACTCATGTCTCCTGCGTGGGTGGCAGGGACCCAGCTCTCTGAACCATCCCTGCTTCCTGGACGCCTGTCATCAGAGAGCGGGAGCTGGCAGCAGAATGGGACCTCAACTCCAGGCGTCATAATCACATCTGTTCCAGTTATCTGTATTATTTTCCAGAGTCAAATTATGCTTTTATGTAGTGACTCACTTCTTGACTGTGCTACTGATGAAAGTTTGTTAACGCCTCAATTAATTTTATTGGTTAGACAGAATTATCGATGGTTTAATAAGCTGTGGTATGCATTGGCTGTTCCTTATCATAATAAAGAGGTTTTTTCCACGGTATTTTAAAATTTTTTCTAATAATCTCTGACGTTAATGAAATGAATATGAAAAATCAGCAGTTCAGAATAGAATAGATGTTTTTGAAGTCAAATTAAAATCAAGAAAAATATCATGTAATGGATTGGTTTAAGTAATTATGACAATAACTAATTCAAAATAATTGAATCTTAGGAATCTCTCAGGAAAATTACTGTCTTTGGTGGCATTCTATACACACACAAATCCACTGTCCCGGAAAGATAGGATAAGTTAATCTCTAATTGTTGTGAAGCATGTTATACATGCATAGGATGTCTGTGTTTAATTTAACACAAGATTAATCAGAGGACTGCCAATTCGAGGTTTTTAGAAAGCAGTCTGGCATCAGAGAATTAGATTGCAAAAATTAAAGAGATTCATAGCTAAGAATGTTTTTTTAAACCAATATTACAAATATTTTCACAAGTTCTCCATGACTGGATTTTTAGGCACAAGCTAAGGTCACTTTCATTTAAAAAATATATATATATTCTTACGATGCTGCCAGAATAAAGGTAATGGAAGACAAGGGTGATCTTTCTTCAATAATGCCCTCTATGTTATGTTTATTACGGAACAAGTCCATGAGTCACTCTGATAATATTACGCAAGGCTAAAAGACAACTGCTACCTTCCCAAATTGTTACAGTCCATTCAAGGCTATTATGGTCATGGCTCTGACCAGGATAAATATAAATGGGTATCAAAAAGTTTGTGGAGGGGGATGGTGCGATGGCTCAACTGTCTGATCTTCTGCCTACAAGTGCCAGCATTCCATATGAGTCCTGATTTGTGTCCTGGCTACTCTGCTTCCCATCTGGCTCCCTGGTTATGGCCAGAAAAACAGAAAAAGCAGAGGATGGCCCAAAGCCTTGGGACCCTGCACCCATGTGGGAGATCCTAGCTTTGGATTGGCTCAGCTCTGGCAGTTGAGGCCACTTTGGGAGTGACTCAGTGAATGGAAGATCTTTCATTCTCTCCTTCTTTCTGTAAATTTGCCTTTCTAAAAAACAAATAAACAAAAAATTCCAAAACCTTAAAAGTTTGTGGAAAATTTAAAGGACAAGTTTATTTTTGTTTATTTTATTACAAAATCAGATACACACACACACACACACACACACACACACAGAGGAGGAGAGACAAAGAGGAAGCTCTTCCATCTCATGAATCACTCCCCAAGTGACCTCAACGGCTACTGCTGTGCTAATCTGAAGCCAGGAGCCAGCAGCTCTTCCAGGTCACCCATGTGAGTGCAGGGTCCCAAGGCTTTGGGCCAAAGGACAAGTTTATTTAGGTGTAAAAATTTTTTTGAAATCTATGCATAGCTCTCTTCTAATATGCATTTTTCACGGACTTCTCAAAGTACCTTATATATGCAAAGAAAATATATCACTCCCTGCAAAGTTTAATAGTCACACTAAAACCTCATAATTTTATTTAGAGAATAATAAAAAAAGGCACATTACTGTTAGAGTCACACAAATTTGCCCAAAATTAATGCAAATAAAGAAATATGTGGTAATATTAAAAACCTCGAAGTTCTGTCAGGCCAACGGAATTCAGGAATGGAGGTGCTTTGCTCTATGTGTGCTGGTGCCAAAGGCGCCAGGGTCTGACTCACCTCTCCATGGTCACTTTTGCTGGGTGTGAGGTGACCCCATGTGGGCTGGTCACGGGGGCTCCATTTCCTGTGGAGTCTGTAGTGCCTTCTGGAAGTGCAGAAACCTCTGGAAGTAGCATGAGAGAGAACAAAGGGTTATTAACATTCCACACTCAGCCGCAGCCCAGGTGCCAGGAGGCTTGGATTTCCACGGCGGGCTGCCTACCTGGACTCAGTGGCCCCGTGCAGACCAGTGCCCACCTCCTGGGCACATAGTACGTGGAAAGGTGTCTAACATGTTGTAAGGGCCAAGGTAAGGGTGGCTATCGGTTTAGCTCCTACGGACAAGACTCAGAACCAAAAAGTATGTAACTCTGAAACCAAGGCAGCTGATGAAGTTGGCAGGAAGCTGACTCGATCAGGCTGACAAAGCAACTTCTTTACTGAGGGAGTCAGAGCAGATTGCCACGGAAGACCACACAGAGGACAGAATTTTCTTCTAATCAACTCGGCTTAATTCTTGCCACACTTATGGGATCTAACTATGCCAGTCTGTTATTTGTTGTTCAATCAACAGTCCAGTTCTAGCCAACAACATGACTCAAAAAGCGGGACAGAGTGAAAGTCTTGCAAGCCTTCACACAGGTCAGATGTTTCAAGAAAACTTTGGTGGCTGACACGTTTACTCTTACTCACGCTTGATGTAAGAGAAGAGAGAGCATTCTTGAACAACCTGGCATAAACTCAGTAAAGCTGCCAGAGGCTTAAGGAGTGTGATAACTGAAAGACAAAAGTAATTAAGAATGGAAAAGCTACCACCATGTGCAAGGTTAGTAATGGGCAGCCCATGAGATGACAGCCAAAGTGTACTGAGTGTGGTGGCCTGTCCTGGGATTCCGGTTATTGCGTGGCGATGCAGTCCGCCCCCACGCCATCGTGGGACCAAGATGAAAAGGCAGTGTAAAGGATCTCTGAGAGGCAGAGATAACCCTCAAGTCTCCTTTCAGCAGTCTAGCTCAAATCAAATCAAATTTAAAAATCCATTTTATTTCTTTGAAAGGCAACTGTGGGGCCCTGTGCTGGTTCATACCCCACATGCCAGTAACAGCCAGTATTGGGCCAGGCTGAGGTTGGGAGTTAAGAAACTCTGGTTCTCCACATGGGTTGCAGGAAATTGAGTCCTTGGGTCATTTCCTGCTGCCTTCCAGGAACTGGGAGTAGGGTCAGGTAAAGCCTAGGTATCCTGATATGGGATGTGGCCAGTGCCCTCTGCTTATGGCCAGAAAAACACACAGAGGCAAGTCAGCTGACAAGTTTTTACTTCCTCTCTTGCCCGTGCTAGTTCTCAACTTCAGGTACAAAGAACACTAAAAGAAGAGATAAGGAACTAACAAGACAAGAGGCAGCAATGGATCCAGAATCCTGAGCTGCCACAATTTACAACCTAAAGGGATCATTCTGAAGACTTACAGGTGCTGTTTCTGTCAATAGAATTAGTCTATTACAGCACCTTGGAGAGAGCATGCTCCAACTGCAACCACCAGGACTGTGCTCCAGACAGAATAGGGAGCACAAAGTCCTCACCATAAAGGAAATCACCACAGAGGCACAAAAGCTTCCACTGCAGCAAAACCACAGCCTCCAATCCCAACAACATCTAACACGTGAACACCCTTCGTGGCTCCAGGGAAAGCTCTTTTACAAACATATTTGATTTAATCTTTAATCCAGCTGTGTAAGATATGCTGGAAGTTTTTTCTTTTTTTTAAAGATTTGCGTATTTTTATTGGAAATGTAGATTTACAGAGAGAAGGAGAGACAAAGATTTTCTGTCTGTTGGTTCACTCCCCGAGCAGCTGCAATAGCTGGAGCTGAGCCTATCCAAAGTCAGGAGCCAGGAGCTTCTTCCAGACCCCCTATGCAGGTGAAGGTCCCAAGGATTTGGACCATCTTCAACTGCTTTCCCAGGTCACAAGCAGGGAGATGGATACGAAGTGGAGCAACTGGGATATGAACTGGCATTCTATGGGATCCTGGCACTTGAACGTGGAGGACTAGCTAATTGAGCCATTGCATTGGGTCCTCTGCCCTGTGTTTTTGTTTTGAAACAGAAAAACTGAGGTGTCTCTGGTCTCTTCCTTTCTTCCTCTTCTGTTTTAACTTACTTATTTGGAAGGTAGAGTTAGAGAAATAGAGAGAGCCTCTGTTGCTTTCTCAGGCCACAGGTAGGAAGCTGGATTAAAAGTGGAGCAGCCAGGACACGAACTGGCACAGATGGTGGCTTTACCTGCTAATGCCACAGCTCTGGTTCCTGGTTCCTTCCTTTTGTACTTTATTTCTCCTCTCTGCAAATCTGCCTTTCCAATAAAAATAAATAAAGCTTAAAAAGAAAACAGAAATAACATTTAAACTCTTTACTGAGAACTACTGTAAGAACAAGTTGAAATGTTTAAAGTCCTGGGGATAAATGCAATCCAATCTTCTTATGGTTATTATCCTTTGCATGTATAAATAGATGATGTACACAAATATAGAATATATACATGTTATATACACACACACACACACACACACAGAGACACAGAAGTACATACATCCTTAGAGTACAACTAAGAGTCAAAAAACACCTAGTATGATGGGGTTGCTGTTGTGACACAGTAGGTTAAGCTGCCAGCTGTGATGTCACTGTTCCACACACGGGCACTGGTTTGAGTTCCGGCTGCTGTACTTTTGATCCAGCTCTATATTAACGAATGGCCTGGGAAAGCAGCAGAAAGATGACCTAGGCGTCTGCACATCTGCCATTTATGTGGGGGGACCCCAATGAAGTCCCCAGCTTTGGCCTGGCCAAGCAAGCCCTGTCCTTTGCAGCCAGCTGGGGAGTGAATCAGTGGATAGAAGATCTCTTTCTGTCTCTTCCTTTTCTGTCACCCTGCCTTTTGAAGAGATAAATGTATCTTTAAAATACATACAAATCTAGCATGAATGCTAATGCAAACTTTACACACAGTGGGGAAGTTTGGACTGGCCCCAGACACGGGGCTCCCGTGGTTCTGCCTTGGCCAAATGATGACTCTCTCGGTCTGTGCTGAGCGCTCTCTACACTGTGCGTATGGCTGGATGTGGGCTCCGTGAACAGCAGTACCTGTTCCTCCAGTGACAGCTCCCTTGAGGATATCGCCATTTCTCTGATCAACGGTTTTCTACCAGAAAGACAAAAAGACAGGCTATTAGGAGTGCACAGCTGGGAAAGGTGAGCACTCAACAGCCACAGGCAACAGGAACGGCTGCTTTGATACCTTATCTGTGGTTTCTGACTTCCGGGTTCTCTTCATAATCTCCTCTAGTCTCTGCAAGAAAGGATGAATTGGGACAAGGATTATTTACAGAGGGAAGGCCAACCCGGCCCCCACAGTCCACCCTTGACATCATTAGGCCTGCCCCTGCCATGTCCGCTACTTGGGGGAAGACCCATGCACTGTGACGAGCTCATCTCTGGCTTGAGGCAGCACGGAGCCTCTGCAAAGGCTGAGCTGGGTCGTCTGGTACCTTCCTCCTCTCCTGGCGCTCCTGCTCCTCCTTCTGGAAGTGTTTTTCTCGCTCCTGCCGGACCCGCTCTGCCTCTTCGCGAACACGAGCTTCTTCTTCCTTCTAGAAATGGAATGGAAAGGTGGGGTTTGGCAGCGTTGGAAGGCTGCTTGGCACACCCACATCCCACATCAGGGTGCCTGTTGTTCAAGACCCAGCTCCTTGCAGCAGGTGACAGCTCAAATACTGGGATCTCTGCCACCCACATGGGCGACCCAGCTCGAGTTCCTGGCTCCTGCCTGACCCACCCAGGGTTCTTGTGGGCATTAGGGAAGTAGCCTAGAAGATGGGAGATTCTCTGTTTTTCAAATAAAATAAAAATAATGAGTGATGTTTTTCAAAGTTGAGAAATAGTATTAAAAACAACCAGACATGAAATCTCCAAGGGGGCATCTGCTGCCAACCAGTAGGCTGTTGCCCCAACTCTTCCAGGGCACACAGAGGTGGCAACCCGAAGACAGATGATGTGGAAATGGGAGCAGACATAAACCATCCAGGTATTTCCAACAACCACTCTTGGAATGTTCTCTACTGCTCAGCTCCGAGGGGCCCTGCACCTGTTTCTGGGCGCGTTCCGTATCTTCCCGCTCTCGCCGCTCGCGCTCTTGGGCCTGGAGCCGCAGCTGCTCCTCCTTCTCTCGGGCTTGTTCGGCCTCAATTCGCCGGGACTCCTCTTCTCGCCGAGTCCTCTCCTCAGCCACCCTTCGAGCCAGTTCCTCTCTCTTTTGTCTGAAAAGAGACAGAAATCCCAGGAGGGATATATGGATGATGGAGGGCCTGGTGGATAGGCCCAAGTTTGTAGATGTGGCAAAGATGGCATGCAGGGGCTGCACAGAAACTCTTCCATCAGATCGGTCCTTTGGAGCCCAGGACAACCCCTGAGGCACTCCCCAGCCCTGCCTCCGCCCTTCCTAGCTCCTTGCTGCCTGTGGCCCACACAAGCAAAAATGCAACTGCTAATATTTTGCGGACAGCTTCTTTTTTTTTCTGTCATGGAACTGTCTTTAAGGGCTGAGATGTGCTTACACCTAATGTGTGGTTTTCTAGTAAAGCATCTAAAGCCTTCCTCCCAAAGGAAGGCTTCTTTGCTGATTAAGCGATGTTCCCAAACTTCTATCCTGGGATGGGAGAAGGACAGGGAGTACCAACTCCCCTTCAGGACCTTGGGTAGGACCTGTGCTGGGTGGCGGCCCCAGCGCTGTGTGTCAGGTCCTTCCCTGATCTGATGTGTGGGTTTGTGAGGAATAATCCCATGGGCACTGGCCTTCTCCGCCCCAGGGGCTGTCCCTGACACTGTCTGGCAATCAACCCCGGGGCACTTACATGCCTTACCCAGCTACCCTCTGAGAGCTGCATGTGGAAGGAAGAAAACATCAACGTGTACTCTACACCTTTAAGATGGAAAGGAAAGTCGTGAGGGGACCTGGAGGTGCCAAATATGTTGGGCAATACAGCAGACTGGCAGGTGTATCTCTGCTGGGGTTGTAGCTGTGTCACCATACCCGAGTGTGTGTATGTATACACAAAGCCGAAATGTACACAAGCACAGAACTGTCAGGACTAGGGATGCTTTCCCCGTCATTGTACCTACATTAAAATAAGATAAGAGGAGTTCAAAACAACCACTGATGGAGTCAGTGCCACAGCGTAGTACATTATTATTATTATTTTTTTAAGATTTATTTTTTTTATTGGAAAGGCAGATATACAGAGAGGAGAGACAGAGAAGAAGATCTTCCGTCCGATGATTCACTCCCCAAGTGAGCCAATACTATGCCGATCCGAAGCCAGGAGTCTCTTCCGGGTCTCCCACGCGGGTGCAGGGTCCCAAAGCTTTGGGCCGTCCTTGACTGCTTTCCCAGGCCACAGGAAGGTAGCTGGATGGGAAGCAGGGCTGTCGGGATTAGAACCGATGCCCATATGGGATCCTGGGTGTGCAAGGTGAGGACCTTAACCACTGCGCCACTGTGCCAGGCCCCACAGTGTAGTACATTAAACCTGTGCCCGCAATGCTGGCATCCCAGATGGGTAATGGTTCAAGCCCTGGCTTTTCCACTTCTGATCTAGCTCCTCGCTAATATGCCTGACTGACAGCAGCAGAAGACAGTCCAAGTAATTATGGGATACTTGGGCATCTCTCTGGCTACCTTCTGAGAGTTGCACCCCACATGGGAAACCTGGAAAAAAGCTCCTGGCTCCTGGCTTTGGAGTGGCCCATCTCCAAGTCTGTGAGTATTTTTTTTTTTTAAAAGATTTATTTTTATTGGAAAGGCATATTTACAAAGAGAAGGAGAGACAGAGAGGGAAAGATCTTCTATCTGCTGGTTCACTGTCCAAATGGCTGCAAGAGCCAGAGCTGAGCTAAAGCTAAGCGGATTCAAAGCCAGGACCCAGAAGCTTCTTCCAGGTCTCCCATGCAGACGCAGGGTCCCAAGGTTTTGGGAACATCTGTTTTCGCTTTCCTGGCCACACGCAGGGAGCTGGATGGGAAATAGAGCAGCTGGGATAGGAACTGGTGCCCATAAAGGATGCTGGCACTTGAAGGGAAGATTAGTCAATTGAGCCATCATTCCAGGCCTGTGGGCCATTTTGCAAATGAACCAGTGGATGAAAGATTTTCCCTCTTTCCTCAAATCTTTCAAAAAAACAATAAAAAAAAAAAGAGAGAGGAAAAGTCAGTTTGTGGTAAAAAGACCACCACCAGGGAGGCTAACTGTGAGAGGACTAACCCAGTCCCGTGATCGCATTTGCACGCCCTCCTCCCCTGGAGGCAGGGGACTCCCGCGAGAGGAGAGGAGACATGGCTGACTTCAGGGCCTTGGGCAAAAGCAGCCAGTTACCTTTCTAGCTCTTCCCTCTCCCGCCGCTCTCTCTCCTCCTTTTCTCTCTGCTCTCGGGCCAGCCGCCTCTTCTCAGCGAGCAGTCGGGTGGCCTCTTCCGGGTCAGTGGTGCCTGCAGAGGTCTTTGGAGAAGCGACAGCAGTCACAGCGGTCACAGTGGGGGCTGGGGCGGGGGCCTGAGCTGGGCCCGTGGCTGGAGCTGCTGTTGCAGGTGGAGCAGCTGTAGGAACAGGTACAGGGAGAAGATCAGCTGGACACAGAAGGCAAAGAGTAAGATAAACACTAGCATCCCCCATGTGCCCAGTCTCAAGTTCATTATTATATTGGGAAAGGGAATGTTCATGCCCGCATGTTCTCATGGCTAGCGGTGTTCTAGCTGTAACCAGGCAACAGACAACAAAAGATGATGTGTGTCAGGGAGGTCCCCAGCAGGGGCGATGCACTGCTACCATGTCTTGATTTTATGTCCTTAAGGTTGGTTCACAGCACCTCTGGACAGGGGCTGCTGTGTGAGAGCCTCATGGGAGACTGCTTTGATGTCTGTCATCAGCATGCCACTAAAGCTGTCTGGAAACCATGTGACCAATCCCGGCTCAGGCTGCAAGGGCGGCACCCAGTGAAGGAGCCCATGCCTGAGGCTGGGTCCAGGTCCCAGATGGGAGGAGCAACAAGCATTCATGGGAGCTGGCATTCCTGCTGCTTACCCACGCTGCTGCCACTAGTCCTGACGTCGGGAGGCAATCCTGGGCGAGTTCACTAATAGTTCTTGGGTTCAGCAAGATGAGTCAGGGCTCTGCACCCTCCTTTTCTAGCTCTGCTTTTGAACTTCCCTCATGATCATGCTGCTCCTGGGCCCAACCCCTCTCCCTCTTCCCATGCAAGCAAATGATAGGCTCTTCATGCTCTGACATTCTCCTTTGTTTTGAATCATGTACTATTTTTTTGTCCCTACCCCATGATTTCCAAGTTCTTAGCCAAAAGCCTTTTTAAATGAAGACAGTTTGCAACCAGAAATCCTAAAT
The DNA here is from genome assembly GCF_017591425.1 of Ochotona curzoniae. Taxonomy (NCBI): domain Eukaryota; kingdom Metazoa; phylum Chordata; class Mammalia; order Lagomorpha; family Ochotonidae; genus Ochotona; species Ochotona curzoniae. Next base: position 17,394,838 of record NW_024467115.1, read on the forward strand.
GGCTAGCTTCATTTGACGCTAAATTTCCAAACAGCACATTGTTAGCCTCTTAGATGTGACAGCCACTGGGTCTTCTGGGAAAATACTGTGCCCTCCCTTGAGCACACAGGTTAAGCCGGGGGCTCTTAAGCTCTAGCTTCCAAATAACAGGGTTCTCAGATTGAATAGGAACCGACAGACAAGCCTAGTTATCTTTTGGAGGCCCTGGATTCAGTACCATATATGCTGATCCAGGAAGGTGGGGGCTTAGAAATAGCCATGAGGATAAACAGTATTTTTTAAAAGATTCATTTATTTGAAAGAGTTAGAGACAGGGAAAGAGAGAGAGAGATATAGAGGCACAGAAAAAGAGAGAGAGTTCTGCCATCCATTGGTGTATTCTCCTCCTGACCCCCGATAACTGCAATGGCCAGAGCTGAGCTAGCCTGAAGTGCCGAAATCAGGAGCCAGGAGATTCTTTGGGGTTTCCCATATAGGTGGCTTGGCCAAACACTTGGGCCATCCTCCACTGCCATCCCAGATGCATTAGCAGTTAGCTGGATTGGAAGTGGAGCAGCTGGGACTCAAAACAGTACCCATAGGGGTTCCAGTGTTGCAGGTGAAAGCTTTACCTGATGTGCCACAGTGCCAGCCCCAGGAAACATAGTTAAAAAAAAAGAAAGAAAGAAAGGGAAAAAAAGGAAGTCTAGGTGTTTGCCACAGTGCCTGGGTTTGCTGCCAGGCACTGCTCCAGATTCCAGCTTCCTGCAATGTGTACCCTGGGAGGCAGTGGGTGGTGGCTTACCTACGTGGGTCCCTGACTGGCTGTTGTCTTGGCTAATGTCCTGGCTATTGAGAGCATCTGGGGAGTAACTGGTAGATAGAAGATGTCTGTCTCTCAGTGAGTGTGTGTGCTATGTGTGTGTGTCTCACCCTCCATTTCCCTGTAACTCTGCCTTTCAGATAAACAAATGACTATCTAATTAAAAAGAAAAAAAAAAAGGGAAAAAAAGAAAGCTAAAGCAAGGGCTAGGAGTCAACTCTGCTGTGAGCAAGCATGTTCTTACCAGCACTGGCTTCAGGCTCGCCAGGTGTCCCCTCTTCAGCCGTAGCTTCTTCTACCTTCACCAGAGCTGTCCTGCCCTTGACTGAGGGCTCATTGGCAACTTTCAGAGGCTCCTTCTCAGGGTCCTTTTTTTCTGGTTCCACTCTGACTTCCTTCTTGAGGGGGCGAATATTGCCAGGAGATGGGGGGCGGGCCTGAGTGGGAGCAGCTTTGACGGAGCCAGGAGGCAAGGAGGATGCTGGGCGGGGTGTGCCAGGCAAGTGAGGAAAGGACTTGGATGGGAGCCTGGGGACAAAGGGTGTGGAGAGAGGACCCGGGTCAGGGCCGGCTTGTCAGAGGCCCTGAGGTCCACTTCCATGTTTCTGCCTCTTTCTTTTGTAGGAAGCCCAGGGGAGGGGCAGGCTAGTTCTCTTTCAGCCCCCACTCCCATCCTTTTCACTTACCAAAGTCGGGAGGCTGCCGGTGACCTCGCTTTGGGATTCGATGGAGACAGAGCCCGTCGGGCGCTGGATGTGAGGTGGAAGGGGATGTTCTCTCGCTCTCTTTCTCTCTTGTAGCCCTAGATTTAGAAAGACTTGGCAATTAGCTGAGGTGGTCAGTAATAGAGCTTCATGCTGTGTAATGGCTTTTCTGAAACCATGGCCCTTGAACCCCTCAGCCAAAACATGTTCCCCTCAACCTCAAAACACTATGGTCGAATGGATAAAGCACAACTAAGATGGCTTGGAATGTGTGACTTCAAGTGATGTCTGCTAAAACAAGAGAAAAAAACACCAAAACCAAAAAGAGTAACTTACATTTTCAGAGAGCACCTATAGTTTCTGTGTGAAATTACCTGGAGCAAAATCTCACAGTACGGTTTATCACCAACACATGTTAAGAGCCACTTTTCCTAGTTTTTAAACCTTTAATTAAGATACAACACTTACACTTTCAAGGTTTTTTTTTTTGGTACACATTTTTCTTTTCACTACTGAACACCTATCATCTAGCCACCCCCCACCCCACTTTTTGTTTAAATTGATGCGGATGCCACATCAGACATTGGCTCATTTGTTTCCTTACAATGATGTTATAGAAACAAGTCCCTCCTCTCTTTGTTTGTGAAGCCAAGTCAGGGTCAAGATGAAGGATTCTGGTTGGTTCTACTCTTCTGAATCAGGGAGCCAAGTGAAGCCTGACCAGGGCGTGGGTGGCTCCCACCCAGCCATCTCCAAATGACTAAGCAGGAATTTGGCTAGACAGACACCTTCTTAACATTGACACTGATTGAGAAAGGTATTTGGATATTCTGAAATCCATCAAGATCCTCTTCTTCCTCCATCTTCTCCTCCCTCACCCCCACAATGACCCAGAGCAAGGCAGAGCCAGGCCAGGAATCTGAAACTTCCTGATGAGGTTCTGGTGTGGGGATGGGTGCTTGCTGGAGACCCCTTTGTGAACACCTGCCAGGGAAGGGGGCAAACAAAGGGGTGGGAAATTATCTAGTCTGTGGGTAAATCAGCTGGCAGTGTAGCATTCCTCTTTCTCACTCAAGCATCAACTCCTCTTCTTTTCCCTCTTATTGCTCTTACTGTCTCTTCTAGCAGTTTCTCTCCGCTTCCTTAAAAGCATCCCACCTGCAGGACTGGGATGCAGGCGGGGGAAATCAGCTCCGTGTCACATAAACTCACTATCTCCTTGTGACTTCTAACCAGAAGAATTTGGCAACAGGAAAGAGCTTCATTGGGAATGGGCTGGCTCTCCATTTTCAGGGGCCTGCAGGGCCTCTGTCCATTCCCCTGGTCCCAGGAGGCAGGGCAGCCTCTCGGAGCAGCTGTAGATACTGGGCAGCAGAGACTGCCACTCACCCAATTCTCATCCTGACCTGAGTTAACAGTGCTGATTCACACAACTGTATTTCCTTTCAAAACTTTCCACAATGCTCTGGGGGAAATGATGTGGCAATCTGCCCATGCCAAGGGTCCAGATGTCTTACTAACAAGGAAAGGGCTTTAATTTTAAAATTAGAATTCAGGTTTAGAATACGAGTAACTCCCAAGAGAGACATACAAAAACTGACAAAAATTCTGAGGCAGTATTGTCCTGATATTCTAAATCCATGCTACTATGGCAGCCAGGGGTCATACTTGGCTATCTGAATACAGATCAACATCGGAAAACTGTATGTGAGCAAAACGGAAGTTAAGAAAACAATTCCTATTTTGACCGTATCAGAAAAAGTGCAATCCTTAGGAAGAAACTTAACCAAGAAGTCCAAAGACTTTTCAATGGAAAACTGAAAAGATATTTCTGAAACAAATTAACGAAAGAGATCTTGTGTTCATGGACTGAAAGTCAAAACTAAGATGTTAAGATGTCAGTATTATCCAAAACTAACCATGGATTCCACATGGTTCCTCTATCAAAATACCAATGTCTTTTCGTTTTGTTTGTTTGAAAGGCAGAACAATACAGAGATAGAAATGGACAGATAGATCTCCCATTTGTTGGGTTCATCTCCAGTAGAGCTATGATACTCAAGGTTAAGCCAGGCAAAAAAGCCAGGAGCCAGTAAGTCCAGCTGGGTCCTGCATGTGGGTGCAGCAATCTGAGAACTTGGTACCTTCCATTACTTTCCCATGTGCATCAGCAGGGAGCTGGATTGGAAGTGGAGTGACTGGGACTCGAATCAGCACTCCAATACGGAATCTGGATCACAGAGGCAGTGACATAACTCATTGTGCCATGATGCCTGTCTGCAATGTTATTCTTTTTGGAGAAACAAGAAAAAAAAAATCCACCTAAAAATTTATCTAGAATCTCAAGACTGATGAGACACAGCCATGCTTAATAAGTCTCTAACTTCCTAAATATAAGACATATTGGAAAACTATGGTAAGCAAAACAGCATGGGATGGGCCAAAGATAGGCATCTTGACCAACGGTATGGAATATACAGACTAGAAGTATACCCTCACGTACATGATCAAATGCTAACAACATTCAACAAGGAAAGGACATGCTCTTCAACTAATGGTGTTAAAATCCGAGCCTTACTTTATTTAAAAATATACAAACATTAACTGAAACTGGATTAAAGATCTTAACTAAAACAACTGTAACGACTGGGAAAAAATAGGTGAAACGCTTCATAACATTGTAGCTGGTGTTTCTTGTTTCCTACAACTAAATTACAGTCAATAAAGCAGCACAGACAAATGGGAGAGAGTAAGAAACTCACAATCCCCTGTGTATCAGTAGTCACAATCAAGAGTCAAAAGGGACAGATGTACAGGATCAGGGAGAAAATATCTGCACATCACTAATCTAGTTAAGAGTTCATATCTGCGATGTATTAGTAACTCCTGCAACTCAACAATAAAGCAAGTAAGTCGATTCACAAATGGACAAAGGACTTGAATGGCCATTTCCCCAAATGATAAAATAGCCAATAAGCACATGAAAATGTCAATCAAATCCACAATGTGCTATTGCCTATTGACAGGGCTACTCCTGAAAAATCAGAAAACAGCAAGAGCTGGTGAAGATGTGGAGCAACTGGAGTTCCTGGGCACTGCTGGGAGTGATGTAAAATGGGAAACAGAAGGACGGTTCCTCAATGAAATTAATATGGGATCCAGCATTCCCACCTCTGGTAGATAATCACAAGCACTGATGGCTGAGTCACCAAGCAGTAGTCACACCACCATGTTTACGGCGGCATTATTTGTAGCAGACAAGAGATGGAAAGCAAGTGAGGCCCATCAATGGATAAATGACCAAATGTACCTATAACTGAGCGTTAAGCAGCCTTGAAAAAGAGGGAAACTGTGATGAGGCCACTATGTGAAAAGAAGTAAGAGGATCACAAGAATGCAGACACTGCCTGATTCTACCTAAGTGAGGTACTTTAGGCAGCTGCCAACGGCACTTCATATGCACACAGGTTCAGTTCTGCAAGATTTTACAAAGTTCTGGAGATCAGCTATTACTACAACATAAATACAGGGAAGTTAAAAATGGCAAATGTTATTGTTTGTATTTTTTTTTAACCATAATAGAAATTTTTTAAAATTAAAAATTTGGTTTTATCTGACCCCCAGCTTTTCTAGCACTCATTGAGCCTTTTCATCTGCACAGTGCAATTAATTGTAGGGAGAGATTTCCTAGCAGGAGGCAGCTGCAACAGCCCACAGTGAAGTGATCCAAGCAACAGTAATTGGCCAAAGATAGAAAGGCAGTTAAAAAAAAAAGTAGCCAGAGGTCAGCCTTAGTCTTCCCTCAAGGAGTGTTCGTGTTTTTATCTGTAATAAGATATTTTTTCTTTGGGTCCAATGTTCTTTCCCTTACCCCAGCCCAATAAGTACCCAAAGCTTCTCTGTTTGAATTCCTACTTTTGTCCACAGCCAGGATCTCCCAAACTGTCAGGCAGGAACACTAACAAACTCGAACTTTATGGAAAATTAAAGGTAGCTTCGCCCTTGACTTGCCGGTCTGGAGGCCTGACTCCATCAAGAATTAAACCGTGATACTCCCAAGGAGTGCCTGAAAGAAAACTGCCTGTGGGCAAAGCTGCCAGAACTCTCCAAGCTCTTAAATTATCCTTTAGCAAAAACCGTTAAAGTGTCCATCAGCATTATAAAGCCAAATTGCTCTGGGAAGTTGATATTTAAAAAGTTTTAGCCTTCCATGAAAAGGATCATACTATTATCAACTGCCAGAGGCAACAAGATCTTCTGATTGTCCACTCCTTTAAGATTCATACCAAGTCTGAAGACTGTAGAACAATGCCTACATCTTCTAATAGATCTCAAGATTCTAGAGACATTCCAATTACCTCATTCCATTTATAGCATGGGGCAAACCAACATAAGCTCAGCTACCTTGCCAGTAGTAACAAGCACAAATTCTATTATGCACTCGCAAAAAATGGTGAGCTTGCACCACAGTCCAAAAACCTTTCGAGAATTGGTTATTTAGCAAAGAAGTGGCATTTTCAAAACACTCCCCTTACCCCCGACTATATTTTAAGATCTGGGTCTGAGACCAGTTAGTCCAGCAGGATAAAGCTGCTAATCTTGGTCTTCAGTGAACTGCAGTTGGAGTTCAGCCGGTCATTGGCTAAGACTAGAATAAAACATCTGGGCAGCAGTCTCCATGCTTCCCCTGCAGTGGCCATCTGCTGTTCTTTCAAAGGTGAAAGTACTCTGGCTTTGCACTTACTTGCATAAAGGCTTTGGCTAGGGATGCAGTTACAGATTCATGCTTACATTCAAATGATCATGGAGGGTCAGATCCGCACATGGACATGAAGTAAGGGGGTGCTATTGTAGAGCCAGCAAGATTTGTGATAGGCAGGATGGGTACTTCAGTAGGTGGCTCTGCCCCCTCCTAATACCCACACTGCACCTTGGGGGGCTGTCTGCTCTGTCCCACACAGCAGTGTCATCGGCTACTCCCAACAGCTACTCACCGCTGTGCCATGACTGGTCCTCCTGCGTGCAGAGCCCTCGGATGGTGTTACAAAGAATTTTGGTCGATCCGCCGGGTGTCTAGAGTGTGCAGCTTTGGAGGGCATGCTGATGGGGCTGCAAGATGCTGAACGAGGACAAATGGGGATGACTAGGGTGCAGGGGATTGGTTTATACACACAAGAGTGCCAGAGGCACAGTTGAAGAAAGCCAAAAGCAGGTTCAGGAAAAGGAGCAAAGCAGAAACAGAGAGAAAAGCAGGGAGAAGATGTTATTACCTACAGTGCCCAGAACCATCACACACAACTCTCCTCACAGTCCTATGAGAATACAATGGGTCCAAAAGCAAGGCACAACCATGAGAACAGTCTGCACTGAGTTGCTAGCTGTTTGGCTATTATTAATGCTGATTCAAGATGCAGATGTAATTTGGCAACTGTGGAGAGCAACGGCTTTGTATTCTGCTAAACTGATGGTTCTAATAAAATGCCATACTAGTGATACAAGATCATCTTTACAGGAGCACTGGTGTACTATCAGAATTTTTCCTAATTAAGCTTTAAGATAGAACAAGAGGTGGAAGGAGAGCAAGCATGCAAGCAGATAAGCGAGACACATCAGAACTATTTCCAGAGTCAAGTTCAACAGCAGCAGGGTGTGGACAGAGAGAAAGGCAACTGAACTGAAAAACAAAACACAAATGTTAAGTAGCCAAGTCTTACCAAGTATTTCAGACTTGTAAATAACAATATACAGAAAACACATTCTGTAAATGTCTTATCTAAGGGCAAACCAAATACATGCTTTTTGGATTTTCCAGAAATGAAGGCATTTGCTGGTTTATAAGTAGCAGCGTAGAACATATGGGAAAGACGGTGAACAGAACATAAATATGTTAGAATTGCCAAAAACAAGGTTGAACCATGAGTAGTGCTTACAATTTTGCTTAATAAGCAGTATTTTTTCAAAAACTAGAAAATTACACTCAAAGAGACTGTTATTAGTCAAGTTACTCAGAATAATGGGTGTAAGGACATTGATACAGCACAGTGTAGGTATCCCAAAGTGCGGGTACTAAGGCTCTAAGGGTCATCCCCAGAGCTCATTCAGAAATGCTATTTTCCCACAAAGATTAGGAAACCAAACAGGACTAATGAGGAAAATACCATATTTGGACTTGCTGACAATGAGTTTATCCATACCTAGTTGTTCCAGCAATCAGCATGCTAGCTGAATGGCACAGTTATAGAAATCAAAAGTTCACAGGACAAATTTGGGGTAATTTTAATTTCCCAATTATGAGATTTAGTGTCCATCAGATATCAGGTTCTATCTTTGATTAATTGCCTTGCATTATATGCTGCTTATCACTGAATGGCTAAGGCAATGAATGGATTGGAAAACACAAGCTCTTTTCCTATCAAATTTTTTTCTGAATTTTGAATACAAGCTAAAACACTCTACATTCTCTCAGTTCTCCTTAATAGGCGGACAGACATAAAACTTTGTCTTGGGAACAGACATAAAACTTTCCTTCTGATGTTGGCAGTGAAGGCAGGATTTGTATGCTGGGGTAGAACCTCTGTCCCTTGACATTTAAAAATAACATGTTGTCAAAAGACACAGGAAGACATCTGCATTTCTCAGACTAGGAATGGGTTCATTAATGCAAAACTCTTCTGAGCCAATCAAACGCATTTAAGGAGTAACATCTTAGCATGGGGCACAAGAGGGAATCAGGGACCCAGTGGAGAGGCACAGTGCCCAGGCTTAACCAGAGGTCATCAACCTTGCCCAAGGATTAGGAAACCCTAGCAAATAGCTTTGCTGGGAGACCATGGGTCTAGCACTGAAAGGGAACTAAGCCTAGAAATTTGATTTCTTTTTTCTTTAGTGGAAAACCAATATTTCACAAGGTATCTATGACACTTCCTTACGTAAGCCAATCTCCTTGTTTCTTCTGGTTTATTCTTTATCACAGTGGTGAGAAAATATTAAATATAGGTTGAAAATATCCTCAAGCCTATTTAGTATAATCTATATACATACACAAAAGTCTTCAAGTTTAACTATCCAAGGAGCACCTCTGGGTTAAAAAAAAAACATTATAAATTCCCTCTAAGAATATTAAATTCCATGGAATTTACTGTTGTTCTGAACAGCAACTTGAAAAACACATGAATTCTTCAAATCAATTATTTGAATAATACTGTCCTTCTGAAGAAACAACAATTTGAGTTACTTTTTCTCAGAGTGTCTCCCACATCCCAAGTGTTATCATTTTATTAACCATGAATTGTCCTTGGCAAGTTTCTTCCTACACTTGGTAATGAGTGTATATTAATTTAACTCATGCAAGGTCTACACAGGAAAAAAGTTAATTTCACTTCATTTAGTTTGAGTATAACAAAGAGGACAGAAAAATTGAATAGAATACATTTATTGAAGGTCTACTATGCACAAGTACTATTACCTAGGGCAGTGCTTGTCTGGTCTAGCTAAATGTCTGTCCCCTCCACCAACATTGTTTGTGTTTGAGAATGGGATGTTTTGGGTAGAGGTTCCTCCCTAGGCCAACTGGGTTTGAATCAGAGATCCCAGATGGCTGCCAACTTGACCTCGGCCACATTATAGACACATCCTTTGGCCAGTGACAACTGGGATAAAGAAGCAGCCAAGGGACAACACTGAAAAGGGGAAGACAAGAAAGCAGCACAAGGAACAGATGGGAAAAGAAAAGTAACAGAAAACGTGTCTTTGAAAAGACAAGCAGAAGAGATATTTACATACATCATTTCCAATGGAAATTAAAAGACTCCTAAATTTTAGTTCATTATACATATGTTGTCTCAGTGCAATAGGGAATATACTGAGCAAACAGGCCACTCAAGTGATGGCTATGCAATGTTTCACACTCAGATAAATTACAGAGAGTTATCAGCTTATGAAAATGCAGATGGAAAATCTGCAAAGTAAAGAAGAGCCAGTGTATGCAGACAAGAAGCACCTTGGTGGAGTACAACAAGCAAGAAGGAAGCGGGGAAGCTGGTCCAGCAGAACGAGCGGAGAAGCAATGGCGTTGGAAAAGACTAGAGGAAGAGAATTGAGACAAGTTAGTCATGACAAATAGCAAAGGAAGTTATTTTTTCTAAGCTGCGAGGCAGTCCTTTAGCACAGCACAAGACATAGGGCAGGGGTCCCAAAGCACGATGACCATGAATGTTGGAGATTTCAGCAAACAGGTCTGTGGAGCAGTTTTAAGAGTTCTGCAACTAATTAAACATGAAGAAAAAGCTCCATGACTTTTATGAAAGTCCAACATTTGCAGGCATGAAAAAAAAATAATTAGAAATAAATTGTGCTTTTCATTCCAGGAAAATCTGGGGAGCAAAGTGATAGTTTGCACAAGAAAGTTTCTTTAGAGAAAACGTAGACCCCTGTGGTTCAGGAACATGCCTGCACGGCTGTGCAACCAGCATCACACCAGGTGCGAGGGAGTGAGTGGCAAATAGTTTTAAGGTCTGGGCCGCCAACTTGCTCAGTGGCTCAGGTCTAAGTCATCTGCTGTCATTGCACTTGGTTTCCACAAGAAGGCGACGGGGAGTGCCCGAAGTTGTGTCCTTGATTCTCAGAGGTTACTGTGAGAAGCAGCTCTGAGACACATGAGCTCATCCGGCATCACAGATGAAAGACATCATAAAACTCCCAAGAATTACTGTTTGTGAAGTGGGCTAGTGAACATGAAGAGGCTTGTTGAGGCAAAGCATCTTTAAAAGGGCCTTTATGAAGCAGGAATGCGATTTCTCCAGTGCTGAAGGTGAGAGCTTGTAGACCCTCACACAGCAATGGTGCCCAGAGAGAGCTGGGAAAATTGGAATCCACTCAGAGTGAAAGAAGTGCTACTAAAAATGTACCTCCCTCTAGAGACACATGCCATCCACACTAAGTTCTCTACAAATTGGTGGGTTCACCCAGGCATGTTTTTTGCATTTCAAAAGAATACAAGAGTTACAACTCATTGTCACAACAAGTTCCGGGCATGTTTTACTTATTTTCAAAGAGTGTAACCAATAATGGCTTTATCCACAGTGTGGAGTGTTCTAGAAGGCTATGGTTTCTAGATTACACACAAAGAACAGGCTCAGGGAGGATAAAAAGCTACTCTACAGCCACACTGGGAAATTCTATGCTTAAATAATAAGTTTGGGCTTTGACTTGAGTCTCAAGCCCACCTGGGAGTATTCGTTTTAAATTATTTCTATCTTTGTTCAATGGCTCAGATACAGGCAGAAGTTAAGGCAGGGAGCAGGTAGCTGGTGCCTCTGGGAAGGGGCAGGAGCACCTGAGAGCACCCAAGGCCACCCGATCACAGGGAGGGGCCTCCGTCTGTCTGCCTGGCGTCTGGTGTCCAGATGAGATGCTGAAGTGGACGCTCAGGAGACAATGGTGGCACATGAAACCAACACCAACAGACATTGCCATTGGGAGGAGAGGGAAGCGTGTGCTAGAAGAAACTGAGATGGGTATAGATTGAACATGGGCGGCTCAGATACACTTCACAGGTAGGACCTGGCCTTGCCAGGGAAGCACCCCTTTCCTAGGTTTACCTGATTCTCCAGGCAAGGCAGCTGTGCTTTTACTTCTGGCCAGGAACGAGTGTGTGGGCGTCAGGAGTCTGTTAACAACGCTGCTCTCCCACGGGCTGAGCTGCAGGCGGCGAGCTAGACGTCACCACATAAGCGAGATGTTAGAGGCATTCTTTTAGGGTCAAAAGGATGCAGAACATCACCCCTAGAGCTTCCAGATGCAGGGCCTTCGCCAGAGGTGACACCTAGCTGGGAATCAAGGAAAGAAGGACCCAGACCAGAGGCAGCAGCCTCTGTACCAGGTTGCCTATGTATGTATGTATATATTTATGTACATATGTGTATGTATTTGTGCCAAGATGTATATTTTGCAGCAGGTTGTAAATTAGTTTTACAGATGGAGCTTTTGCTACCAATTTGCCTTCAGCAGTCAACAGGGAATAAGAGAGTAGCAGAAATTCAACTGCAGATTTGGCAGCAACTCTAGCGAGTATCTGCCTCATTGGGATGCACAACGGACTAGGAAGAGCACACACAGCTCAGCTTCCCAACTCCGTTGAGTAATAAACCCAGAGGTGTTGGTGGTGAACAGGAGGCTGATTTCATATAAGCATTAACTCATGTTACAGCACCATGAATTGTTCGCCAGGCAGTTGGGGCTATGGAGGGCAGAGGCTAGATAACTGAACAACAGGAAAGAAAATTCATGTGGAGCTCTATGTGGGATTCCTTTCTACTTCTCCACTCAGCAAACCAGGTTCTTTCAGGCCTCTCTTGGTGCATACAAACATGCACCAAAGATTAAAGCAATACAGGACTAAGCCAAAAAGCCAACATTTAATATATACACAATCCTGAACATTACTAGCAGGTACCTGGAGACTCCAGAACATAAATTTAAAATAATGAAATGGCATGTGATACCAAATAATATCGGAGCTTGGTGAAACCATGGTTGGGAAATGAATGCCATTAATTAGTTTGCTTATCATGACACTAACTTCCAGAAGTGACCCATGATAACACTGAAGGTATTTGACAAAAACACCAGCAAAGAGCCTGCAAATTCTGACAACTCTTGCTGGAGGGATTGAGTATTCCTATTCTAGACATTCAGTACATTCCTACATCAGTTATATGAAAGTCTTTAAAACTGTCTGAACCTGACAAGGCCACATCTGTTCTGATCCACAAACAGCAGGTGCAAGATCCCTTTGTCTTTAAAGCATGTGGTCTTTCAACAACTTTGGTTACATCATATTTACAAGGAATGACATCCCAATTCTAGGAAATCAGTTTTAATAAATAAAAGTCATATTTTAAACATTGCTATAGAAAGGATTTGCACTGATTTGTTAGGTAATATTTTAGCTATTTGATCTAATTTTTCCCAAAATTCCTTTTTCTTAAAACTAGCTTACAAAGGCATTCGGGATTGGGTTATCATTAAAAAGAGAAGCCCCTATTCTTTCCTCTATTAAGAAATTCATTACTTTCTTTCTGTGAATCTTTAAGGCCTCAACAAAAGAATTTGCTTCTTAGGAAGAACATGAAAAATCTACTTTAACTTGCATATAAGGCAAACATGAAGAGATTTGCTTTAAAGCTCCCAACACCATGAGTGGCACGTTTTTCAAGGAGAAGCCTGTTTCTACTTCTACCACATTTATAGCTGTGATGAGAGTCTATAAGGAAATGTTTTAGTAAAAGTTACGGAGAGTTTGTGGATTGATTTAGGCTTTAGCCTAGAGGGGTTTGTTTTTAAGACTACAAAGGAAGATATTAACTCTCACGGAACAACTCCATGGTGAATTGTACTTAAGCACTTAAAGCATGAAATCACTACTCAAGCCTCTCATGATGGGCGCATGCAGACATTAGGCAGACTGCTGGATCACACATTTGTCATTAGAAGTCAAACAGCTACCTGTTTGGGAAATCTTCCATATTTTAAATGTTGGTTGAGGCCTTAAAGATTCACATTAAACATGAAGCACTGCTCAGACAAAATACAGCAAGTCTATGGGCAGAGCTGATACGGATTCTAGTGGGGGGTGGGTAGGTGTGTAGGGGGAATGTACTAATTTTAAGCAAACAGGTTACTACATTTTAAACTCCCTCTTATACTGTCTTGCGAAGCACTTATTCTCTCTGAGGCAGCAGCTGTAGAGATTTGAACCAAGGTGGCTTGAAGCCATCTATGTCACAATGCCATTTAGGTGTGACAATCACAAGAGCTGGAAGGGCACAGGCCCAGAACTGGTCAGGAGGGCCTGGAAAAGCACACCTGGCGAAGCAGCTATTCACCAAATGCCATGGCAATCATTCAGTGGTTTTCATAACAAGGAGAGCTGTTTGCATGCATTCCAGCTGAACTTTTACTACTGTCAATTTTAAGGCCCATGCCACAGAACAGAGAGCTTAATCAAGCTAGGAAAGACACATATAATCTCCTGACAGCTTTAACCATGAAGTTCTAGCCTAACCATTTGATAAGAATGTTTTCTGATGAGATAATGAAGCATAATAAATCTTTTAAAAATAGGGAGAAAAGGGAAAATTAATGGAAATACTTAAATTTCTTAATTAGAAAATCCAAATTCAGAATTATTTCTATTTTTAATGAAAGATCTAAGCCCTTTCTCATTGTCCTACTGAGAGTTGGCCTGAATTAAAAAGAAAATGCCTTGGGATGCTGGCATGCTGAGCTGTGAGAGTGGGAGATGGCGCATGGCTCTCTGGAGAACAAAGAAGGAGCACTCCCAAGATCCAGTGTACTCCCTCCCATCCTACTAGTACAGCTCAATACTCAAGTTCCCAGACCTGGACCACGCCTCCAGAGGCAGTGTCCTGGTCCTAGTTAGGAACCACCTTGGTTGTGGAGGAATCTGACCATAATGTCTTAATTCTCCATTCTGTTTCTTGCTCGCAGGAGGAAGAGAGGCAAGGAATGACTGCAGATTGACCAAAGGCACAGGGGGAAGAGCTGCAAATGCAGCACACCAACCAAGTGGGTGAGGGGCTGTTGACCTCTGATTCAGGCACTCTGGTCCAACAGCTGTCAGGGAGGACAAGAAGTCACACTGTCCACCTCTCAGGGGTTGCAGTTCTTAGAGCCTACTGTTTTAGCAATATCCAAACAAACACTATCACGTAGGGCCCATAAAAAATCTTATTCTTAATTGATGCACACACAGTTCAGCATCGACTTTCTGTAGAGGCATGGGTAGGATGTCCAGTTCATGGTCCAGCTCCCCACTTCCACCCTAACCCTAATTGAGTCCTGTGACTGCAGGAGGTGGTGAGCAAAGTTTCAAAAGTACTGTAAAGCCTCAGCTGCAGTATGTCAACTGCAGTAAGTTTACAAAGGTATAAAATTCAAGTGTGTATAAGTGAAAAATTCCAAAACAAAGATAAACAGACAACCTTAAGATCAGCACTTGTATGCTATCATTCACGTTTTAAGTAAATGGATTTGAAGGCAAACTATATGAAGAAAATTTTCATTTATAACCCTTAAACATACAAAAGTATCCAATATGACTATTTATCTAATACATAATTAGGTGATGACTTAGGTAGATCAGGTTTCATAAAAAGGAATGGTTTGGGTTAAAAGACAACAGAGAGTTGTTCAAACATTTACTGCTTTAAGAGATTAGTTACAAATAACATCAACACTTATGTACTGCTGTGCATTACAATGATACCATAACTTTGACATAAAATATGCAGATACACATACACACAGAACATGCACACATTACATTCTTTTGAAAGATTAGAAACAGTGAAAGTGTCCCAATTTCTTTATAAAACACTTACAGCAACTTTATCTTACTACTTTTAGAGTATGTGCCTCTATATTGCACAATAATTCTTTGGTTATGTAAAACACCATGGTTATGTAGAACAAGTAGTTTAGTTTATCTTAAAAGCTTGATTTTTATTTTTATAAGATATGGAAGATAAAATTTTCACTTCATAAATGATTCAACGTTCATGTACTGTAAATCCATTGGATGAATACAACTCAAAAGTCAAGTAAGATGTTAACTGGAGGACTAAGGTTGCTAAACATTTCCAGAGAGTGTAAGTGATGAAGCCAAGCCATGTTTCTCAAGGGTAAATGAATGGACACTGAAAACTCCATCATACACGTAAGAAATGCAGTCAAAAATGTTTGGTTCAATGAGAAACAAATCGGCCAAAATGAAATCTACCAACATGAATCATTCAAACAGATTCTGTCAGAAAGCCAGAGTCTGGAGTTGCCAGAGTGCAGATGAAAAGCCGCAGCAATCTGATTGGAGGTAAAGAAATGTTGGTAACAAAGATTATTTGCACTTGGGTGGATAAGTGGGTGACTTCTGGAGTTGTTACTAAACAGTCCAGAGAAGCACCGCCTTCAGCACTGCTGAACGCAATCACTCAGCCAGGTTCTAAAATGCCGCAAGGAAAATGCTGCTCAGCCGTTTACTGCTTTTTTACTCTGAGGTTTTTTTCTTCCTATTTGAGAAATGTAGGGAAAGCAACTTCAGATGATTATTTCCATCTGTAAACATCCATAAAAATAAAAAAGCATTAGGTAAAGAACAGAACACTTTTTGTTGTTTTCCTTTTGAACTGTACCTCTATCTGGAGAATTTAGCAAAGTTGCAGATGAAGAGGAGAGCCGCTTGCTAATGACGGGATCAACATGTTTCGAAAGATTCATGGTGGAAACTGACCGCCTGTCTGGATCTAAAACAAATGGAGATAATGCTAATTGACAGCCAGCATGCAGGATTGCAATTTCCTAGGTCACTGATGGAGGGAAAAACTAGGCTTGGAGGCTTTCAGCTCTATTTCTAGATCATTCAATAACAGCATAGTTTTCTAAGTGGACATTTTCAAGGTAACTTAAAGGCTAGAAATCAAATCCATTTTTCTTGCAGGACAGAGTCAATCTTCAGCTTACCAGTTTGTCAGCCATGGAAACTTAAGGATATTGCTATAATCCAAGTAGATGAAGACTGAACAGAGGTCTGGGGCTACGAAGCCAGTGGAGGCAGACTGTGTGTGGAACAAGGAGAGGCCCACACAAGTGAATGCCCTTGTCATTTCTGGGGTAATAATGGTGCTGGCAAAATACACAAATGTTGCAGTCAAATGGAAACGAGGATCTGTGTATTTGCCAACATTGTGGCTTGCAGAGGGATTTTACTCAGGGAAGTCCAGTCCATTACAGAATAGTTAAAAAAAAAAAAGTAACAATGGCCATGTTAACCGTTAACATATTTTTTTTCCTGTACATATTTATGGGGTATAGTGTGCCAACTCAAGGTGTAAGGATCAAATCAGGTTAGTTAACATTTCAATCTCCTTAAAAAGCTTAAAATGAAATTTATCTGAGAGGCAGAGAGACAGAGAGTTTTCATCCTTGGTTGCCTACCCGAATGCTGCCTATGGCTGAGACAGGGCTTGGTCAAAGCTGGGAGCTGATAACTCAATCTAGGTCTCCAGAACAGGCACCTGCAGGGAGCTGGGGTCCAGAATCAGAGCCAGGCACTCTAGTATGGAATGCAATGTCTTAACTACTAGGCTAAACACATACCCGCTTCTTAGGTGTTAGAAAAAAACATTTTAAAGATTACTTGGAAGTTAACAAACAAGTCAATATGAACTTAGAATAGTTTCACAGGGTGGCAAGTGTTAGGCGAGGAGAGATACAGAAAGGGTCAGTGAAACAGGCTGAAGTGCCAAGTTCTAGAGTTCCACCGCTCAGTGAGACACTTGCAGCTCACAATAACGGATTATAAACCACGTAAGGAACTGGAAGAGAACAGCTGGTAGGCTCTACACAAGGACTGATAGGCTGCCTG
Source organism: Ochotona curzoniae (assembly GCF_017591425.1). Classification (NCBI taxonomy): domain Eukaryota; kingdom Metazoa; phylum Chordata; class Mammalia; order Lagomorpha; family Ochotonidae; genus Ochotona; species Ochotona curzoniae. The sequence continues at coordinate 17,411,786 of NW_024467115.1, forward strand.
TGCTGATTGGTTTACATCATGAAATGAGTAAGTACCACATGATAATAACTTTTTTTTTAAAGATTTTAATTTTTTTAAATTTATTTATTCTAAGAGCAGAGAGAGGAATCTAGCATCTGCTGCTTACTGCCCAAATGGTTGCAATGGCTGAGACTGGATCAGGAGCCAAGACCTCCATCTGGGTCTCCCATGAGGGTGGCAGTAACTCACATATGTAGGCCACTACCATCATTTCCTGTCTCTGAGATGCATTAGTGGAAACACAGGTGGGAAGAGGAGTGGCTGAGTCCTGAACAGTACTCCGATGTGGAGTGAAGGTGTCCCAAGTGGTGGCTCAACCTGTTGCATCACAATCCTGTCTACCCCATATCATGATTTCTTAATAATTATACATTTTTTACAATGTACCGAGTGCCATTTTAATAAATGTAAATACAGTGTGCACTGATAAATTCAGATCATGACTGTATCATAAAATGATAATAATAATAAAATGGAAAATGTGAAAAAAATTTTAAAAAAGAATTTCCACAAGGAACTAAATTAAAAAAAAAAAGTCTATAGTCATCTTACATCTGGAAAAAGGACACTGCCCATGGAAATTGGAGGATAAAAGCTCAAAGCAGATGCCTGAGTCCCTCACTGGAGTACCTGGATTCAAGTGCTGGTTCTACTCTGCATTCCAGCTTCTGGCTAAGGAAGACTCCAGAAGGCAGCAATGATGGACCAAGGATTTGGGTGCCTGCCATCCACCTGGAAGATGTGCACTGAGGTCCAGCCTCGGCCCAGCTCTTAGATACTGTGGGCAGTCAGGGAGGGAACCAGCATGTGTGAACATCCTCTTCTTTTCTCTCTTTGCCTCTCAAATAAATAAATTTAAGAACTTTTGAAAAGGCAAAAAAAAAAAAAAATTCAGATCATAAATGTTTTCCTCTCCTAGTCACTTAACCCCCCGCATGGTAGTCCACTGTCTGAAGTTTTCACCTTGCATGTGCTGGGACCCCCATATGGGCACCACTTCCCATCCAGCTCCCTGCTTGTGGCCTGCCAAAGCAGTAAAACACAGCCCAAAGCCTTGGGAATCTGCGCTCGTACTGGAGACCTGAAAGAAGCTTCTGGCTCCTGGCTTTGGATTGGCTTAGCTCTGGCCATTGTAGCTACCTGTGGAGTGAACCTGCAGATGGGAGATCTTTCTCATTTTATCTCCTCTCTGTAAATTTGTTTTTCCAATAAAAACAAAATAACTTTATGTTTGGAGTCTCCAAACTCCTCCTTTTCATTTTCTCAGAAAATACACAATAGGTTACTAGGAACTTTAGTTGTCCCATTCTGGCTTGCCCCCTACTGTGTTGTTCAACGCTAGAAACCGATGTAAGAGTGTAAAAATAGCCACATTTCTATGTGAGTGAGTTCAGTGTGGTATACAAGTATAGAATCAGCACACAAATTTGCCCAACAGAACTGACAGAACAGGATTAAAAGCAGAATTGTTTCTAAGCTTGTATGTATTATTTGCTTATCCTGCAGTTAAATAATTTAAGAAACAATTGGTAAATATCAAATAAGATGGGAAACGTTTATAAGTGTAAAAATCAGCTGTTAATCTGCTTTGGCTCTAACAATATTCATTAGCACAAACTAGACTCACTGTAAAATCACATATAATGAAAGTCTAAAAATCTTACTCTTGTATTTTTTAGGAGTTAATTGGATGTTTTCACCTATCATTGCTACAATTAAAGGGTTTTTGTGATGTTTGGTTTTTCATTATTAGCTGCCCATAAAATTAAATTATTCCTGGGAGGAGATGGCTTAACATTGGCAGTAAAAAATGTGCAGTGGGGGCCACTGCAACACAGCCAATAAAGCCATAGCTTGCAGTACCAGTTCTAGTCCTGGCAGCTCCACTTCCGATCCAGCTTCCTGCTAAGGTGCCTGTGAAAGGAAACCAAGATGGCTCAAGTGTTTGGGCCCCTGAAGAAATGTGGGGGACCCAGAAGAAACTGTTGGCTCTTGGTTTTGGCCTGGCCCAGCCCTAGTCATCATGGCCACATGGAGAGCGAAACATGGATAGAAGATTCTCTCTCTTCTGCCTTTCAAATAAATCTTTAAAAAAAAAAAAAGGCCCGGCGCAGTGGCACAGTGGTTAAGTCCTCGCCTTGCACGCCCGGGATCCCATATGGGCATCGGTTCTAATCCCGGCAGCCCCACTTCCCTTCCAGCTCCCTGCCTATGGCCCGGGAAAGCAGTCGAGGACCACCCAAAGCTTTGGGACCCTGCACCCGTGTGGGAGACCCGGAAGAGGCTCCTGGCTTCGGATCGGCATGGTATCGGCCATTGCGCTCACTTGGGGAGTGAATCATTGGACGGAAGATCTTCCTCTCTGTATATCCGCCTTTCCAATAAAGAAAATAAAAAATAAATCTTTAAAAAAAAATGCAGTGACCTTTTCTGTATGGAGTAATCATTTTAAACTATTATTTACAGAGTAACGGTGATGAATTTTTCATTAACATCAGCTATTTGTATTTTTGACTAAGGTTCATTTTTAGTCAAAGCAATTCTACCATTAATGAACTAGAAAACAGCATTTCTGTGACTCATATTTATGCACAAATGATGGTCTCCCTTAGAGCAATCCTAACATTCTAGAAAGATCTACGAAAATGTCAAAGAAGCATCCTAGTGAAATGTAAGGTTTGGGTACAAAAAGGAATAACAAAAGTCATTTCCAGGTGACTTTATATTAATACATGTTCTTTTTAAGTTTTCCGATTTTTCATTTACTTAAGAACTTGGGGTAGTAGTAGCAGTGAGAAACTTAAAACCATTGGCTCATTCTCCAAATACCTGTGACAACCAGGCCTGGAGCTGGGATGGAAACCAAGTTTCTCATGTATGCCGCAAAATTCCAGCTACCTGAGTGATGTTATGCTGCCTCCCACGGTGTGCAGGGCATAAAGCTGGAGCCGGCAGTCCGAGTTGGGAAATGAATTTGGGTACTCCGGGGTGGGGTGGGAGCAATGTAATCATCAGGTTAAATGTTCACTCCCTGCAACATATTTTCTTTCTCCCCTTTCTCCCTCCTGCCTTCTTCCTACAATTTATTTATATATTTTAGAAACAGAAAGTTAGAGAAAGAGGAAGAGACAGATCTTTCCTCTGCTGCCTCAGTTTCCAAATAGCTGTGACAGCTGGGGCTGGGCCAGGATGAAGCTGTGAGTGAGGAACCCCATACATCATCTGTTGTTTTCTCAGGTCTGAAGTGGCAGAGCAGGCACTCTGGTATCGACACTGGTGCCAAAAGTGGTGGTATACCTCACCACACCACAAAGCCAGTTCCTGCAACACATTTCCTGATGCTGCTTTATTTGTGGCCTTTTTGTTGGAGTAAAGTTGTGTCTACATGCAGATTCCCTACAGGTCATTAGAAACATTCAGTTCTCTATCCTACAGGGTACTGTGAATGGTCCTTCTGTCTTTCATACAAATAAAATAATAATTTAAAAAAACTGCCAGAGGGCGTTGAAATTATGGAAGTATTCTATGTCTTTGTTATTACTGAGAGATGAGATTAATTATTATTCATTTATTTTTCTCACTAAACAAGATGCAAATCAGCTTAAGTTTTCCAAGCCAGTGAGAGCTGATATGCCAGCAGTTGTGACTAGAATTCCACTGGAGACAGTCTTAGAATCTAATCATGGGTGAGAAGTCATCACACCTCAGATATGACTTTGAACTAAAGGGCCTTTTTCTAAGTGAATGAGACCTGCCCGCTGCTGGCAACATCACAGCATGTCACTCTCGATTGAAAACTGTGGCAAATTCCAGTTCAACTCTGTTCCAGGAAAGGAACAGTTTGCTCGAACTGACAGCCCTTGGGGAAAAACAGATTTTTAACTCAGGTCTCTCTTGTTCTGAGTGGTAAATAACAGAGGTCAGCGGCTGCTGAACTTGGTCTGGAAGCAAGAATTAAGGCAAGGAAGACCTACGTCTCTTCAGAAACATATGACAGTCTTTTATTGGCAGAATCAGCCACATATATGCGTAAAGAATGCAATTACATAAGAAAGAAAAAAATATACACATATATACATAGCTGCCAAAACATATACTGTGGCAGCTTTTCTGTATTAAAGCCATCCCTACTCCACGTAAATCATAGCACTACCACAGGCTTGCCTGGGTTGTGAACAGCAAGGAATCAAAAAAAAAAAAAAAAAAAAAAAAACTGTTTTCAAGTCAGTTTGCAAACCATGAGACAGTAAGGGGTTTTATTTTTTTCCTAATCAAAATATTAGGGAAGGTACATAGGAATCAAAGAGTAAATAAACAAAAATTCATGGCCATTTAGATGAAAATTAAAAGGGTGAGGGGGCAGGTATAGATGTTGGATGGGAAGAGGGAGAGAAGCTAAACCAGAAACTCTAATCCCAGGCAATTTTTTTTTAAAGCTGAAAATCAGCTTGCAGAGGTTTCAAACAAAGCAAGTGTTTCAAGATAAAGCCAATATGGCAACACCTTTAAGTCACCTGAATTGCACTGTCACACTTAGGAAACACTGTGCCAACCCCAGATCTAGGTCTAGGCCGGAGCGTAGGAAGCATGCATTACGACTAGGGTGGTGACAGCTCAGCGACTGGTGAGCCAGCCCTGGGTCCGAGGCGCTAGCTACAGGGCGGGCAGCTGGCAATCACAGGGTGTCTGTACCAGATTCTCTAGTACCACCAACAGTTGGGAAGTGGTGGTCCAGGCCTGCTAAATCGAGAAAGGTGAATGATGACTCAACAAAACCACCTGGGGACAGAATGCCAGACAATGACTTTCCAAAGCAAAATAAGAAATAAAGATATTGAACTCAAACAAATGAAAGAAAAAAAAAATTAAAGTGACACATACTATGTAAAGCTCAAAGTGTCTTGAATTTACAGTACAAAAATAAAGCTTTACAGTGAGTTCGAATTCTGAAGTGAATTTCTACTCGTTCATGTAGGAAACAGCTTAGACACATGCTACCGTGTCTGCTGAAGAAGCCGCAGCACGGGTGGAGAGTGCAGCTGACAGAACCTCTGATCTCCATCACCCTCTATCCTCAACCAGAGGGAGTGCCACACGATTGAAGCTGAATTATTTCAGCAGGATTTTGTGTTGCAAACACAGATTGAAGAAAAAGAAGCAGAAACACTTTATTTTTTAACTAACCCAAAACGGAAACAAAACAAAAAAAAATTCAACCCAAACCACACCAAAGACTGCTGGTTCTGACAGTGGTGGTCGGTGCCACGTATGTTTACCTGCGCTGTGGAGGCCTGGGCTCCCGTGCAGAGGGCCGCCCCACGACCACCGGTTGGCCTGCGGCCTGGGCTTCTGGCTCCTCTCCATTGTACGCCGGACGACAGCTTCATGGCGTACCTGGCCAGGAGTGCAGAGTCAGGGGTTAGGATCAAAGTTGGTCTGAAGGTGCTTCGTGGTACAGTATGGCAGGGTGGGATAAGGGGGTACCACCTGCATTCCCATTCAATCACCCTAATCCATTCTGTTGTGTCTGTGTCTCATCTTATGGTGGGAAAAATACAGTTGGGGGGGGGGGCAGCTACTGAAATAATCAAGAGTCAGCTCATGAGACCCTTGTTGGACCATAGGCTCCTACATACATGACTTACTGCTGAGCTGTGATGCTTTTTTTTAGAAAAGCAAAATTTACTTAAAAGGCAAGAGTTATAGGGAGACAGGAGGAGGGAGGGAGGGAGGGAGAAAGGAGGGAGAGACAAAATTGTTTCCATCAGCTGGTTCACTCCTTAAATGGCCCCAACAGCTAGGGCTGGGCTGGGCTGGGCTGTATCCAGGAGCCAGGAATGCTACCCAAGTCCCCTGCACAGGTGCCCAGGGCCCAAGCACTTGGGCCATCTTCTGCTTGCTCAGGTGCACGAGCAGGGAGCCGGATGGTAAGTGGGGCACTCATTTGTGCTGCCCCCTGGCGTCAGTAGTTCAACCGGCTGTGCCACAGAGTTGACCTGTGATGTGATGATTTCAACACATGAGCATGGGGACTTAGGTTAGGATCAGTGAATAACAGACATGGCACTACGCGAGAAAACAGAGTTTAGAATCTGGGTGTGTGAGTGTTCCCAGCTCAATGATGTGTAGCACCGCCTACCACCTACCCATTAGCAGTTGAAACTTGCATTTTCACAAAAGCTCTGTATCTAATTCTTACTCCAGCGTTAGGCAAGGTTGAATCACATGGGGCAATCCCTGTGAAAACGTGGGACAGGAAACCCAACTGCTGCGGCCTCAGTGCAGAAGAACCAAAAGGCTAAATGAGTTGTTGACTTAGAGTGGAGGTGTTTAGATTGTGCATTTCAAGCTTGTGTGGCAGCAGTGATAACCAGCCCTGCCTCTCCCAGACTTCCACACCTCTTCCCAAGCAGCTTCGACCATCTGCTGAGCTGCCTCCTCGGAAGCCAGGAGGGGGACACACCTGGCCCTACCTGGCCGGCTCTGCCTCCCTCCCATCCATGTCGGCCTGGGCCCACCTCTCACCTTGTCCTCCTCTAGCCGCTGCCGGCGTTTCTCCTCCACGGCAGCTCGGCGCCGCTCCTCCTTCTGCCTCTGCTCCTCCAACTTCTTCTTCCGCTCTTCCAGGTGCTTCTCATAGTGTTGCCTGGCGCGCTCTTCCCTTTCCAACCAGACGATTTCTCTTGCAGCTTCAGGGGAGGACAAGAGAGACAGCATACTCAGGTGGGTGTAGCCCCTGAACAGCGAGGGCCACCTAAGGTCTCTGTGTCAAACAAGGGTAGGCTCCTGGGCTTTGCATCAATTAACAAGCAAGCGTGGCCTGCACTTTTCCTCATTTTCAGGAAACAGAAAAACTGGTATTCCATTCAATGTTTAAGCATCACTTAGTATGTTAAAAATGGTGGTGAAGAAGCATCCTAACATTCTAGCCTTTGGAGACTCGTGCTGCCGGGTAGTGTGCTAGAGGGTAAGGCCTCAATGTGCATGCATGCCCTGATTTCATCCCACAACCCACACAGCCTCTCCCAGACAACAGAAACGCCTCTCTGTAAACGTGAACGCCTCTAGTCTGTGACTACATTGCGTTTAACTTAACATCGACCCTCTGCGATCATTAAAAGCATTTGTGAGAAAATAGTTGGCTGAGGGGAGATACAAGGAAAGCCTCCCAGGTGTGTGAGAGCAGCAGCTAACCACCCTGGTATTCCAGGACCTCACCCTGCTTAGGACTGACACCTGAATGGAGACATCCAAATTGGAAAACACTGTTCAACAGTGGAAATGTCCCTTTTCTTCTTGATGTACTACATACAACTGTGTTTTAAATCGAGTCCACACAAAGCTATTTTCTTCAGTAGGATGCTTCCGTTGTTCTGATACCCAAGCACATCTACGGGGTCACTTCAGAGAGTTCATCAAAAGTATGTACTAAGAAACAGCTGAGGCTGGCAGCATGGCATAGTGGGTTAAGCCACACTTGTAACACCGGCATACCAGTATTGGAGTGCTGGTTGGAATCCCAGCTGCTCCAGTTCTGATCCAGCTTCCTCCTAATGCATGTGGTTTGGCCTGGCCCAGGCTGGGTAACTGCTGACAATCAAGAAGTAAAAAAGCAGATGGAAGATTTCTTTTGGTGGGTCTCAGGACGGGGCGTCTCAAGCCTGGATCCCAGACAGCTGCCATGTGCACATGGTGAGCTGTTCCCGGGCCTGCTGGGCTCCAGGGGCTGCTTCCTTCCGGGCGAGTACACCGAGAGGGGAGGTCTCCGGGACTGGGCAGGTCCAGGACCCACCCACCGCCTTCATTGGGCGGTAAATGGGATTTGGAAGGGGCGTGACCTTGGGCCTGGGAATTTAAACCTCCAGCAGCCTCCCAGCTGCTGGTGGGTCTCAGGACGGGGCGTCTCATGCCTGGATCCCAGACAGCCGCCATGTGCACATGGTGAACTGTTCCCGGGCGGCCAGTGCGCCATTTGGTGCCAGGCTCCACCTGCTGGCCGTCTGGGCGGGGAGCTCTGGGGATTTGGTTCTTTGAGTCGCTGCTTAATTAGCTCCAGGTTGAACCCATTGTGCTTCTTGGACCTGAAACAGGCAGTAACTCTTCCTTTGTAAAACTTGTAATCACTAATAATGCTGAGCACCAAATACCAGTCCATGCAGAAGCTATGGCTTGGGGCTTGTCCTGCAAAAGTAGCTCCAACAGCTGGCTAATGTGTCAACTGGTAATGGAACAGAGTAGATCAGGCACGACTGAGCAAACCTTAGCCCACAAGTAAAACTAGAAATCAGGAGGGAGCAGAGGTCATGCCGAGCTAGGCTCTTGTACCTACTGGTCTGCGGGAGCCAGGGACGCTAAGCCACAGTGTCTAAGGCAGAGGTCGGGACAGGGGAGGGGCTGTGCCAAGCTGAGTCAGAGCATCCACTGGCAGGCAAGTGATCTATGGCTGGGAACAGGCCCAGTTGGGGAGCAAAGGGAACAACTCTAGCTGGGCTGAGGTTCCCACCAAGAGGCACGTGGCCTGGAAGGGGGGTTGCGTTCTGATCTGGAAACAGTTGCAGTCTCCCTTGGCACAAGTGTGGACTGGGATTGGAAGCACTGAAGCGGGCCGGACCCCAACTCCCCCTGGTGTCCTGGAGGACCAGGGCAGATGTGGGATGGACTAGGCAAGGTCTCAAACCCCTACTGAGCCATGTGTGAGTCATATGTGGGTATGGACAAACCATGCCTGAGCTGGAACATCCAACAGCAAGAACCAGATTGGGTTGAAGGCCAGTCAGGAAAAGCTATGACAGGAGGTGGACTGAGTAGGGTTGGCTCATGGACCTACTGGTAAGCGTGAAATCTGGCATTGGGAGAGGTTCTGATGGAGGAGCCTGGGCAACTCCTCTGGCAGGACACAGACACGGCAGGTAAGCGCAAGAAACATGATAGGAAACAGCCCAGAACAGGCCATGGAAAGCTACCCACTGGCATACAATTGGCAGACGTGGGGGCAAGACCAGGCTGAATCTGTCCACCACACCCACTGGCAAATCCAGGCACCAGTGAGGGTTGACCCAGGTTCGGTCGCAACAAAGACTAGTGCACAATATGGAATGCCAAGGTGAGGTTGCCTGTACCGGAAGGGACTGCAGCACCCAACCAGCCTGAGAACAAGAAAGGAAGTGGGCAGAGCCGGCAGGGGAATAAGGGAGGGTTCCTTTGCTGGACAGCTACTTCCACAGGAGAGCATGGGCTGGGATGGGGGCAGACCAGACTAGGCAGGGCTACAATACCTGTGCGCCTCATGTGGACTAGATCAGGGAAAAGCCGGGCTGGGCTGATTATTCCTATTGGTGCAAACAAAATTAAAGTGGGCGAGGGTTGTTTGGGCTTAGCTACAGCATCAGCTGGAATCTGGGAGTGGGAGAGGCCTGGGAGGGAAATAGTGGGCTCATCCCTCTTGGGTTACCACTTCCACGGGAGGACATAAAACTAAGATAGCGGCTGGGGTGGAATGGGGTGTGGGACAGACTGGATTACTGCTACACTTACTGGCAAACCAGGGTAGGGGGTGGGCCTGATGGGGGTTATTGTGGGTCGCTCAAACTAGGCTGCAGCTCCCACTGGTTTATGTGAGGGCCAAGTATGTGCTGGGCAGAACCAGGCTGGACTGCAACACCTACTGATTCCAGTGGAAGTCAGGAGTGAAAACAGAACCAACCCAGCAATTGCAACCACCAGCTGATTGGGGCGATGGACGGTGCCAGGCCCTGTACTTGTTAGCACATACAAGAAGTTTCTTTGGAGATCTTCCTAATCTAAATGCTGGACTCAGAACCCTAACCAGGAAAAGAGAGAAGACAGAACAAGTCAACCAACCAGCTCAGCTATGATGGACTATGTCAATCAGTGGATTTTTCAAAGACCTCATAGTGCTTGGAGTGGCAAGACTGACAGTAATTCATAACTGTTGCAATATCAAAACCACTTGAGCAAGAACCTCAGAGCATGCCCTACATCCGGGACCTGGGGAGGGTGGGAAATTGGGTGGGCCTTCTCCCTTAATACCCCCCTTTAAACATGAAGGTAGCAATATGGAAAACATACTAGTATTATCCACTTTCCTGTAGTCCTTGAACCTTCTTACCCTAATTAACTATGTAAAGATTGTCAAAAAAAAGTTTTGCAGAAAAAAAAAATGAAAATGGGAAAAAGATTTCTTTCTCTCTGCATGTCAACTAAATGTTAAAAAAAGTATTAAAAAAAGTGAATAACGTATTCATAAATTAAAAAATTTTTTGCATCAAAATTAATTTCTCATTTTAAAAGATTATTATTTTTTTAAAAAGCAGAGTGTAAGAGAAAGAGAGATAGAGAGGGAGATAGTAATATCTCCCATCAGTTGGTTCATGCCTCAAATGCTAGCAATACTGAGGGATTGGCCAGGCTGAAAAACTCAGCTTTGTGTGGTTCCCCCATGTGGGGAACGGGAGCCCAGTGGCATGGGCTATTACCTGCAGCCTGCCAAGGTTCACATTACCAGGAAGTTGGAACACAGAGTACAGCTGGTACTTGCACCCAGGCCCTCTGACATGGGCTGCAGGCAACCCAGGCTGTGCTAAACATTGGTCCCTAACCTTACCTTTGAATTCCACATTCCTCACAGTTTTTGATGTACCCTTGTGTAAGATAACACTGTAGGTAAGTGAGCAAATGAAACACAGAGGGTAAATCTTGAGGAAAACAACAAAAATTCAGAATATTTCAGTTCCCTTACATTTTAAGGCTGAATGCTTCGTTTTTGATATTAAATCTTTCCAAAGTGAGTCAGAGGATGATTTTTTAAAGAAGTCTTATGTATTTTTATTGGAAAGGCAGATATATAGAAAGAAGGGAAGACAGAGAAAGATCCTCCATCTGGTGGTTCATTCTCCAAGTGGCCACCACGCTAGAGCTAAGCTGACCAAAGACAGGAGCATCCCACGTGGCACAGGATCCCAAGGCTTTGGGCCATCCTCCACTGCTTTCCCAGACCACAAGCAGGGAGCTGGATGGAAAGTGTTGCCACCAGGACACGAACCGGCACCCACATGGGATCCTGCGAGGATTCAGCCACTAGGCTATCACACTGGGCCTGTAGGGAGATAAATTGAAGGGCATCCCAGCTGACTTCAATGAATAAAAAGGATGAGGACATTTTAGGGTAAGCTTGTCCTTCCTCAGATCATGCTGGCTGGGGGTAGTGAGAACTGGGACCGGTCCTGGAGAGGTCTGGGTCCACTTAGGACCTCTGCTCCTATTGGGTGTGCACACCTTGCACAGGTCTGTTTGCATGCCGGTTTTCTTTAGCCTGAGATTCTAATTTGAACAGCTCTATTGGTCCAAGAAACCTTCAGATCCAAATAAAGGACTTAATTCAAGGTAAAAAAAAACCCACAAAGTGAGTGCTCAATAAATATTTACTTAATTGACTGAAAACAGAAAAGACATTGTGAGAACACACCTTAAAAGTTAATAGACAATGTAATTCTGACACCCTCTTTTCATGCACTGGCTTTGGTCATGCTTGTTCACACTTGTAGTAACTTACAGATTCACCATTTAGTGATAGGCTTTCATGACATTTCACATTTCAGTTTACCTTGAAGAGTGGGCTCTTAGTGATGGAATTTGCCAAATAAAACAGGACAAAACATTAAAAGGTGAGCTGGCAGCCTTCCTCTAATCTCTTACATTCTACCTGCACCTTGAACAGTGCATGGACTGCAGTTAACTTGCTGTTTTGCACTTCTTAGAGATTTCACACATCAACATCTGAAATACTCACAAAATATATATTTTTTTCTTTCGGAGACTCCAGTTCTTTCATGGGATTTGCTGTTGTGGGTCCTTCAACACTTTAAGGTTTTATTTTTGTTAATCTCAGAGATCCAGGGACAGCTAGAGACAGTGACACAGGGAGAGTGTTTGCTTTGATGATCCATTCCCTAAGTGCTCAGACAGCTGGACTGAAGCCAGGAGCCAGGAACTCCATCCAGATCTCCCCGGCGGGAGGCCTGGATTACACCGCTTTCTCAGGGCCCAGAGCAGTGGAAAGATGAAATCGGGACCCAGGGGTAGATATTGAGGCCAGGCATTCTGACAGGGGACATGGGAGTCTCAGCGCCAGGCTAAACACCCACCCTGACAATCTGACAGGGCTACGTGGTAGTGCATTGTCTGTGCACCCTAATTTTAGAACACCAGTTACCTATTGACTGATAGGCTTTTACTAATTTCAACCTTAAGTGGCAATCAGTGAACTATCACAAATTTCTGTGTTGCTGTTTGGGTACATAAAATGGAAGGAGAACTGCTGGCTCAGGGACTATACATAGATACTACCACACTTTCTGGAGGACATACCAACTTTTACTCCCATTAACCAAGTACCCAGACTGTGGAAAAAAAGAGACATAGCTGTATATCCTGAGACATACAAATACATGGTGTGATATAAGTAAATTTTTAACTTTTAGTCTAGTCTCTGAATTTTACAGTCTGTTTTGAAAAAAATTATATATTGTTTGAGGACACTTAAGAACATATTATAGTTTTTTTTCCCCTATGACAGATCTTGAAACCAAGACAAAATGTTTATAAAATCTTAGTATATAAAAACCAGAAAGATCTGAAAAATAGGTGTTTTTTGTTCACATGTATTTATGACTATTGTTTGTTTTCATTACATTCACACTCCCTTGGAGCCAGCACTGTGGCACAGCTGATGGAGCTATCACCTGTGATGTCGGCATCCTGTATGGGAGCTGGTTGGAGTTCCAGCTGTTCCACTTCCGATTCCGTTTCCTGACAGTGAGCTGGGAAAAGCAGCAGAAGCCAGCTCCTGCCACCCACAGGGGAGACCTAGAAGGACCTATTTGGCAGACCTTGCCCCAGCCACTGTGGCCTTCTTGGGGAAGCAAACCAGCAGAAGGAAGATCAATTTCTGTCTTTCCCTCTCTGTATGGTTCTTTCAAACAAACAAATAAATATATATATATTTTTAAATTGAACTCCCCTGATTATGAATCTCACCACTGGGCCTTTAGCATCCTTATTTGGCCTTTCCTCCCACTGAGCTCCAAAATAGCCTCTTTCTATCCTGGTTAGACTTGCCAGCCCAGCCAACCACACTCTCCTGTGTCCCTGCTCCTACTCTTGCCCTGCTGGGAAATTTGTGGTTGGTTCTTACCCAGAGGGTGTAGCCTTGAAGTTGCCATGCTCGTCAGAACAGCCTTTTGCAGTGTGTGAGTGGTAGACGCAGGGATGCTAGCTAGGATGCACTCTCGTGCTTAGATGAGATGCTGCACCTGGAGGCTTCTGCAGAACCTGGTCCCTTCCAGAGCATGCTGCTGCTACAAACTAAGAGAATTCCCTAAACTCTGAGCTCTACTTGGAAAAGGTCATTGCTTTTTACTTCTTTGCATTCTCACAGGGCGTTTCACAACTTGAACACACCCAAAAGCTTCAACAGCTACTTTCCGATTCTCAGACAACTTTTATTGATATTTCACAGTGAGGCCTCACATTAACTCACCTAACTTTCCTATGTCTCAGTTCAGCCAGGATAAGCTGAGTAAAAACCTGACCTTCTGTGCAAGTTTGCTGTGCGGATTAAAAGATTACATTTCAAGTGGTCAGAACAGTTCTCTCCACTTTATAGTATTCCTCATTTTAGCTGCGATTGCCTTTTCTTTTTTCTTTTTTTTTTTTTTTTGCGTCATAGCATTAATTCAGAAAGCCACAGGTAGTTCTTGAGGCTGTGCTACAATCACAACAGGTCTGAGCATTATTAGAGTAACAATCAGTTTTATCCCAGATAATCTTTTGGGGAGGAAGAATATTTCTTCACTCAAATAGCTTCTAGTAAGTTTCACTTCTGTTGTCTACCAGGAAGGAGATCCTATTGCAGTGCCTTTGTAAACACTGATCTTCAAACAGCCACATAGAGAACAGGTAAACAATGTTGAAATGACCAGTAATACTGGCTTATGACTGCAAAGCAAGCTAGTGAGTGCTGGAATTACTACCAAGTACAGATTATGCAGCCTTGGAAATGGAAGGATAATACACCAAATGCTTCAATATTGTAATAAGAATTTTAGTTAATAAGAGTTTTAACTAAAGAGTTTAGTAATAAGAGTTTTAGTAATTTAAGACATGCTCTATTAGTGATAGATAACATCCAAAGCTGTGCATTTCCTCATTCAAAAATGAGAATTCTGGGGCGGGCATTGTGATGGAGTAAGTAAACAATCCGTATGGTGGCAGCACCTCATTCGGGCACAGCTTTGTGTCTCCGTTATCAACTTCCAATCTAGCTCCCTGCTTAAGACTTGGGAAAGGGCCCGGCGCAGTGGCGCAGTGGTTAAGGTCCTTGCCTTGCACGCCCGGGATCCCATATGGGCGCCGGTTCTATCCCGGCGGCCACACTTCCCATCCAGCTCCCTGCCTGTGGCCTGGAAAAGCAGTCAAAGACGGCCCAAAGACGGAAGAGTCTCCTGGCTTCGGATCAGCATAGTACCGGCCGTTGCGCTCACTTGGGGAGTGAATCATCGGACGGAAGATCTTCCTCTCTGTCTCTCCTCTCTGTATATCCGCCTTTCCAATAAAAATAAAATAGAAATAAATCTTTAAAAAAAAAAAGACTTGGGAAAGAAAACAGAGGAAAATAGCCCACTTCCCGGGGTACCTCTCACCCATATGGGAGACCTGGAAGAAGCTCCTTCCTGGCTCTTAGTTCTGGACTGGTTCAGCTACAGCCATTGCAGCCATTCGGGGAGTAAGCCAGTGGATGGAATATCTCTCTCCTCTCTATAACTCTGCCTTTCAAATAAAAATAAAATCTTAAAAAAAAAAAAGAGAATTCTGAACATAAGGGAAAAGATCAACAATATTATGAACTCAATTGTGTTTCCCCTATCCTGATCACAAGATAAAGACCTAACCTTCCAAGTGATTGGGGACATGGATATAAAGATATAAGGGCAGGGGGGACCCCAGGTCCATGAAATTGGTGTTTTAGGAAAGACCACGTGGGGATAAAGTGACCCTCTGCAGGCCAGGAAGACAGCAATCCCAAGCAACTGAGCAAACATTGACCTTGCACTTCCCAGCCACCACAACTGTGAGAAAGCACATCCCGGCATTTAAGCTGCTGCGTCAGTGTCATCTGTCACACCTGATTTCATAAAGCAGCAACTCTATGAAAGAAGACCGTGCCCAAGGAGAGAACAGGATGAGTCTGAACCATTGCTCTGCTGAAGTCATAATGCACTCCTGGACGACAGAACCCTAATAAAAACTCAAAGCCCTTTTAACGCCTTAACATGCTAGACAGTGACAAGATACTGCCGTGTCAGATATGATGCTGATGGCAGAGTATTTTAACGACGCTGTAATGATGTTAGCACCACACAGTGTGGGAGTGTGCTATCAGGTAGGGCTCTATTTTGGAGGATACACAGACTGTACTGTCAGCACTTGAAAGTGCAAAGCAGGGCACAAGAGTGGCACACAGAGCAGTGTGTGGCCTCACAGAAATCTGAGCACAGCCCCACCTGGCACCTGACATCCACATGGCAGCAAGGAAGTAATGACTTCTGTGATCTCGCTCCCTTGAGTTCCACAGCAGTATGTCTTACCAGCAGGGTGGATATGTGGCTCCCAGAAACATACAAAGCATGTGGTGCAGTGCCACATGTGTAATGTGGGCTCAGCACACATGGTTCATGTTAGCGACTCTGTGTGATCACAGAGAACACGTGACTAATAGGATGGTCACAGCAAGGCAGAGAACTCATGCCCACGCCCCACTCCAGTTCCATCACATTTAGAACCCAGAGCCCAGCCTGGCCCTTTTGAAAGAGGGTGTGGAGAACAGAACTCACCCCCTATGAGAGAAAGAAAAAGTGACCTCCAGGAAATGCAGCATTGTGGTCACATAAACACTGAAGCAGATGGAGCAATGGGTTACGTGCAAAACTGAATACTGAGAAACCATGTAATACCATATAAAGTTGGAAGAAATGGTAAGGGATAAGAACATCTGAAGTCAGGTCTTGATTCTATTACTAATTCTTACGGTATATTGGGAAAATCAGCCAAACTGCCTTCTTTCTTTTTTTTTTTTTAAGATTTATTTATTTTTATTACAAAGTCAGATATACAGAGGAGAGGAGAGACAAAGAGGAAGATCTTCCATCCAATGATTCACTTCCCAAGTGAGCTCAACGGTCGGTGCTATGACAATTCGAAGCCAGGATCCAGGAACCTCTTCCAGGTCTCCCACAGAGGTGCAGGGTCCCAAGGCTTTGGGCTGTCCTCGACTGCCTTCCCAGGCCACAAGCAAGGAGCTGGATGGGAAGTGGAGCTGCTGGGATTAGAACCAGCATCCATATGGGATCCCGGCGCGTTCAAGGCGAGGACTTTAGCTGCTAGGCCATGCTGCCAGGCCTCACTGTCGGACCCCAAACTGTCTTATTTCTAAATTACAAAGCATTTAATAGAGTGACCTCTGGAAATTTTCCCAATTAACTCTTCACTTGATCTTAGCCAAAAGACAGAGAGGTGACCCCAATTAACTCTTATGACTCAGGCTTTCATGGACATGTGTGGGATTATCAGGAGGTTTCTTTCTGTTTTGATTTTGAATTTTAACTTTTCTTCTTTGTTTCAATGATTACTGTGAATACTTACAAGTCAATGTCATTTTCATGTTATTATTAACACACTGTTGGGATATAATGACTCTTGGAAAGAAAAATCGAATAGCTTTGTCCAACTCCTCAATTCTGGATAGTATTGATAAAATTTGGAAAACTAAGAGGATCTAAAGATGGAGAAGTAAACTACTCTACAGGTTGTAGCTCTTGGATTTGTGCATGAAATGCTAGGCAGCTTCCTTTAGCAGCCAATGACTGGGAATAAAAAGGAACCACTAATAGAAGATAAAGGAAAACACAATGTATGTGGGAAGGACAGATAGACAGCTCCCGTATCATGGCTCAAAGCTGGGATGTAGTGGGGAGTGGGAATTCAATGAATTCAATGCAGGCATCCCTCAGGGATACAGGCACCCCAAGAGTGAGCCAGCAAAGAATCTGGACCTGGGGGGAGAGGCCCCTTGGCTCTCCACTTCCCATCTAGCTTCTTGATAATATGCTTGATAATATGCCTTGGAAAGCAGTGAAGGATGGTCCAAGCGCTTGGGCCCCCTGCGCTCACATAGGAGACCTGGAAGAAGCTCCAGGTCCTGGTTTCAGGCAGGCCCACTCTGGGGAGTGAATCAGCAGATGGAAGAGCTCCCTCTGTCTCTCTCTCCGTCTCTAACTTTGCCTTTCAAATTAATACATAAGTCTTCAAAACAAAACAGGAAAACCCAGCCATGTTATTAAAACCAAGCGTCTAGTAAAGCATCATGGAAATAGAAAATGAGTAAGTACTTAGACAAATGAAAACAAAAATGTAATACATGTGGGAATTTTGCTACTAGACAAATGGCATTACAGCTCACATGAAGAAAAGATGCAAAGAAGTTAAATGTTTTCAGGATCACATAGCATTAAAGAAAGAAGAGTAATACGTCAAGTTGGCTCTTATCTAGCCCTTACACTCTCAGCTATTTCCTAACACTGTGCCTCTGCATGCACTCTGGACAGTCTCCAATTCAGCCTGAATTTCTCAGATCTATCAAACAACCTTGGTCAGTATCTGCACATTCTTTCCTACCCCAAATTGGAATCTGCTCTATTTCTGTATTCTGATCCCAGACTCACGAGACCCAATGGTCTAGGGTTACATAATCTTAATTCCTCAGCCAAGTGAGCCTTCCTCCTAGGATCTCTTGGAGACCACAGCAAGGGTGCTGCAGCACGGCTACTCACACAGCCATCACAGCACTTACGCTCCTGCTTGTAGCAACTCCTCTTTCACGTGTTTCTGAGTTCGTCCTGCAATTCACACAGTCTTGCTTAACAGATGGTAAAAACAAAACAAAAAAGAACCACCACAATAAAACCTCAAAAGGTTTGATGGAAAAATGAATCAAGGAGTTAAAGGAGGGGGTGGTGTCCAAGCATGGGACCTTTCTGGTCATACAAAACCTTCTCAACTTGTCATTTTAAATTATTCCTCCTTTCAGCGACTGGCTACCACGCAGTGCGACCTTGGAGGGCACCCACAGCCCTCATGCCATTTAGGGGCTCTTCTACTTTGCTTTTTTTTTCTGGGGACTATGCCATGGAGGGGCTGTTGAGCCAGCAGTTAATACCTAGGGATGATCCAGAGCTTCCCTTGTACCCTCAGGACAAGGTTGAGAGGAGTGCCGAGTCTCTATTGTAGTAGTTTTACAGACTCAATGATTGGCTCTGGGACTACATCTGTAACCCTAACCCGTTTCTGCTTCCTGTGGACTCACTAACATTCTGTGCTGTACCAGGAAGCACAGAATCCTCCGTGTCTGCTCAGGAACATCAGGGCCCCACTTGCATGCTCCCAGTCGGTCACTGTGGAAATTGTGTGCTTTCCCAACTTCCCTAAGAGGCTTCAGCTCCCACTTGGTGCTGACATCAAGCGAGTGGCAGGCAGGATCAACCCAGACACTGAGCGACAAGGTAGACAGCACTATTCAACTGACTTCACCTTGAGAAGTCTGAGGCATGGAGAAGTGATGTCACCTGCCTGGTACCTCCCAGTCTTATGATGGCGGAGTCCGAACTCAAGCCCAGGCTGAGCTGCCCTGAGTCCAAGGTGCCAACAATGTGCCACCACTGGGCTTAGGGACAAGAAGGCACTGCCTCCCACTGACTGTAGCTCCTTCTGTCATGGGGGCAGAGCTGGATGACCAAAGGCCAAGGCTCTTAGCTTTCATCATCATCTAGTTGTAGTGATTCACTTTATGCCAAGGTTTCAGCTTCTGCTTACCTAATCCATGCTGCACCGAGCGGTGTCTCTCCTGCCCTGAGACTGCCTCCTGATACAGCTGTTGCAGCATGTATGGATGGCTGCCGTCCTTCCACCATGGGGCAGTCAGATCCCTCAGCCTGTTGTTAGCTGTCTGGAGCTTTTGTACATTGCTGTCATCAAGTCACAACCACCTCAGGAGACCTGGAGGCCAAGAGTGGCCACAGATTTGCCCCAGTGTATCCAATGTGGAAAAGATGGATTTCCCTAAAGCCCATGCCGTTTCTGTAGATGGTCTCTGAAGAGCAAAACTCTGGTCAAAACTAATGATCGTTTTGTAAACTCATGGCTCTAATCTGGGTAGTGTTATTGACTGTTTACTAATTACCAACAATGTGCCTTTCAGCATTTTCAAGACAAACGCTCTAAACCGGATTAAAATGGGTTACCTCCTGACCATACTATTCATACTGCTGACCCTGAGTTGAAAATACAACGAGGTTTGGAAGAGGGAAAAAAGAAGAAACAAGAAAGATGAAATAAGAAAGCTGTGAATGGAAGGGCAAAGAATTTTGAGTGAAGTCATCTGGTGAAGAAACCCAAATCTAACTGAATTGGAGTCTTCAAAGACTAAAATCCTTCATATGGCATGTTTCTTCCTAAAATACTACATATATACATACTTATACACACATGCGTGTATACATATGAACATAGCATTTATGTTTATACATATATGCACTCACACACATGTTCAAACACTTAACACATACATGTATACACAATGTGCATATATGTGCAAATATACATTACATGTCAATGCACATACATACACGCACATATATGCATACATTATTTTTTTTTTTACAGCTTCAACATAGCTACAAATCCTAATACAAACGAAAGATTCTCAAAGCCAAATATTTCTTCAAAGGCACTGCCTGTCTCATACATTCCTTAACAGGTGGATTAATTCACATTAAGGGTTTTTTTTTTGGTCAGAAAATAACTATAGAATGCCTCCTATGTGCCAAAGCACTCAAGCCAAAATGAAACATAACGGATACTTCAAACTCTCGGGGTATCTTCCCACATGCACAGAATCTACTTGTCTGATAAACACTCCTTAAATATTCTCTTTATTTTTCTTACCAAATTGAAAAATAAAAAATAATAAAAAAAAAACCCTGAGATCCACAACTATCCAAAATGTATCTGTGTTCTTGCTCATCTGAGAAAATGGTGGTGATAAGGGTAACTATTACGTGATAATTTTATCATGTTTTAACTGCTGTATTCATCTTTTCTGTGGATTTCCTATCCAACAAGTAACTGCTGACCTTGGACTACAGGTCAAGGTTTTCTGTGTGCTGGGCTACAGAAATGGAAAACAAAACAAAACAAAAACCAACCCATAAATCCCTTTCCTTATAGAGTATATATTCCAGTGGGGCCAACAGTTAATACACAAGTATACAACAGATGGATGTGCTTAGATGGTGACAGTGCCGGGGAGACCGGGAAAGGTAACCCTGGTTTGAGAGAGCTGCAATTGTACACGAGGAGGAGGGGAGGCCCTCACTAAGAAGTATACAAAACCTGCAGGAAGAGGAGCCTTCAGGAACCATTCCAGGCACAGCACACAAGTGCACAGCTCTTGATGGCAATGTGTGTGTGTGTGTGTTTATGTGTGTAAGGAGTAGCACAGTAGTTGGTGCGTCTGGAGCACGACAGCAATTGAACAGCTGCTGGAAGGTAACATTTTGACTTCTGCCCCAAGTGAGATGCAAGCCATTAGATGGTTTGGGGGACAGAGCACTGGAGGGTCTAGGTTCAACTGGATGCTTGGCTGCTGTGTTGAGAAGAGGCAGTTTCTACCCAACAGAAGGAAACCAGCAAGACCACCTGGGAGATTATAGCAATAACCCGGTGAGAGATTTTGGTGGCCTTGGTCAAGGTGACTGCATTGCTGGTAGTGCTATGGGAACAGATTACATGCTAGATATATTTTGACAGTTGAGCTGAGAGTATCTGCTGATGGATTGGTTATGGGATGCAATGAGAAGTAAGCTTTGGCTAAAATGTGATCTTAGTTTATGATCTTACACTCTTGCTTGTTATAAATTTCAGGAAGTTATGAAATTTATCTCTTTTACTTCAATTTTCCTAGTATTTCTGGCTCAATACTAAATAAATAATTAATCATTAGCTGAATGTATGAATTAATACAAAAATAGATGGCAACAGGGAGGGTAGTGAATTTGTGCTGTGAACAGAAATTTTATATGCTCTGATCCTTGTAATGGTTTCTGAAAGGAAATTAGTCATCAAGGTCGTGTCCAAGTTCACACTGACAGGATTACTGTTAATGGAGTCAAAGGTTAACAACAAATAAATGCTATAAAATTTCTCTAAAAAAGACATCAGAATCTCCACACACACTTACATCTCATCCTTTATTTCGTGTCAAGTGATGTCCTTCTACGAGAAGGTGGAACAGCATTTCCTTCATGTGACAGGTGGGTACAGAGCTAGTCCCTGAGGCTTAAAAATTCATCGAGTGTTTAAAGCACTAGCGTCTCTCTACCTTATAGCTTCAGTTGTCGAAGAATTTTCACATGGATCCTGATTATCCTACCCATGCCTAACACATGATCTCAGATAGATATTGTGGCAAAAATTGAAAAAAATAAATAAAAGGATTATTACTTATCAATTCTTTCAAGATTCTCTCAGTGGCTTCCTGAAGCTACATAGTCAATGTAGTTTAAAAACAAAATGAATGGCATTCAATTTAACACATTATTAATAACTGCAGGCTCACATAAGAAAAACCGACAACTACCATGCTAATCAGCTATAAAATGTGGTTAAGTGGAATGAAGTATTTGGGACATTGTCTGACCTTTTTTACTGTTCAGTCAACATCTGTGGTCACCGTTTATATTTCCCTGAAGACTGCAGACTAAGGAAGCTCAGCAAATACTCACTACACAACTGTTTTATGACTAGCCCTGATCAGGTACAGGAACACAAAGAATGAGAGGCCAGTTATATTCGTTAGATACTTGAAATAATAATAATCAGGGAGTTATTCAAAATCAAGATAGAAAACAATTTCAGCAGAATAGAAAATAGCACTTGAATGTGAGCTAACATGTACCAATTGTGTAAGACGAAGTACACAGGAGAAAATGATGGACTAATGAACACTTCCCGGGAAGGTCCTGCGACATGCTGTTGCAGAGAGGGCATTTCAGTGGTTAAAACACAAGAGCCCTAAGGCCTTGACCTGGGTGATGGCGAAGCTGGCGGATGTAAAAGGAGTGCATCTAATGTTTACTTTAAAGGTGGAGTCTCCCAGACTTGTGACTAAATGAACTTGGGCGCAGAGTACGCCACTTTCTACTGACAGGGTGGGCCAGGCATGCTGAAGCTCTAGTTAGATGAGCAGCCTGGGTACAGACCAATACCTGGTGGTAGCAAATGACCCCAAAGGTAGGGTGGTCAGGAGGGGCAGCGTTGGCCCTTGGGCATTATTGGGCCTGCCCCATTCTACACAAGATTCAGGGACTGATTATGGTTGTCAGAAAGAGCCCAGTGCCTCTAGCAGAAGCAGAGTAGAGCAGAGATGGCTCCTAGGGCCTGGTGCAATGGCTCAATAGCTAAATCCTCACCTTGCAAGTGCTGGGATCCATATGGATTGTAACCAGGCTGCCCTACTTCCCGTCTAGCTCCCTACTTACGGCCTGGAAAAGCAGTAGAGAACGGCCCAAAACCTTGGGAACCTGCATCCATATGGGAGAGCCAGAAGAAGTTCTTGGTCCTGGCAATAGATCAGCTCAGCTCTGGCCATTGTGGCCACTTGGGGAGTGTACCAGTGGATGGAAGATCTTTCTGTCTCTCCTCTCCATAAATCTGATCTGCCTTTCTAATAAAGTTTAAAAAAAAAAAAAAGGCTCCAATAAAACAATTCTGGGAGCCAAGAAAACATTGGTGTGGTTTATGGAAGTAGAGGGTACTGAGGTAAGTTGGCTCTGGATTCGAACATAACGAGTAATTTCGCTTTCTCTTAGCTGAGCTTCAGATCCCAGGGAACCATTTACTGGCCTACGAGGAGCTGGAAAGGTAGGATCCATACAAAAAGAGTGCTGAACCCATGAAAACAAATGGAATCTCCATCCCTGGCCTCCACCCTGAGCAAAATCAAACTTGTCTGACCTTGCTATTTAGAATCTATGGATCAAATAAAGATCACTAACACTTCATTGTTATTTTTTAAATTTGAGAGGCAGGGAGAGAGAGAGACAGGCAGACAGAGCTGAAGAGCCAGAGGCAAGGATAAAAGAGAAAGGACCAGGCAACCCTGTTCCCATGTGCTGGTTCAGGC
Source organism: Ochotona curzoniae (assembly GCF_017591425.1). Classification (NCBI taxonomy): domain Eukaryota; kingdom Metazoa; phylum Chordata; class Mammalia; order Lagomorpha; family Ochotonidae; genus Ochotona; species Ochotona curzoniae. The sequence goes on from NW_024467115.1 coordinate 17,435,121, forward strand.
CCCAGATGCCCACAGAGCTCCCAGCTCCCAAGAAATGAATCATTCTGTTGTATGTGCTTCCTGCTTGCAAGTCAGTCAGTAATCACAGTATCGCAGTGCTTACGTTTAAATACCTAAGTAACTGTCCTCCTTCTTTGTCTTTTTTTTTTTTTAACTTAAGAATCACTCCAAATGCAGCATTAGAATGGTGTGCACAAGTCCAAGAGAAGCTGTAAAGGTAAAAGTTGTCCACTTGAGGAAAGAAAACAGGTAACAGGCTGAGGCTGTCTGAAGTCATGCCCACAAGTATGTGATAAGACAATAAGAGGCATTAAACTAAGGGGCTCAGTACCGGGCTCGGTTGCAGCCATTTGGTGGGGGTTGGCAGGGGTGGTGGGGGCTCTGCTGTAGTCAGTTTCTTATTTCTGTCCATCTAGAGTCTCTTCTTGACTCCGTACTGTCTTCTCTGTCTTTGTTCTGCCTGCTTCATTTGTCACTCCAATCTCTGCCCCTGACCCCAAGGATCACAGGCAGCCTGGCCTTAGGGGACCTCCACTTGCCTGCAGGACACCTGTTGGGGCTGGGACTTCAGCTCTGGGTGGAAACACTAGATACAGAAGCAGCAGAGCAAGTCACTGGAGTTTGTTCAGTCTAAGAAAACCCCATGGCAAAAAAATGACCTCATCTGGCCATTACAGAGGAGACAGAAACATGCCTGTATTTGAAAGCATTTACAACAAGGGCATCATCAGATGTTTGAAAACCAGCTTTCTCTAAAATTCACAGATTTGAGCTCTTGAGTAAGAAAAAGCTTGGTGCTATCATGGGCCCGGGGTCCTTTCTCACAACACATTAACTCTAATGTGTAGAACTTCAAAAAAGTTACAGGTCATTCACCTGGAAGGTTTTGGTGATCTCACGCCATTCAAAGTTTTAAAATGCTCCGACATGCTCTGGCCTCAGAGGCATGCTGAGCAAGCAGTCAAGGTTTCCAAAGCACACAAGTTGCTGCTTTAGCAACTTTGCATGGATGGACTTCACATCAAAGCCCAGGAGGGGCTGGGCACCTGCCTGTTTGTCCAGTGTTCTAGAGGGAAGTGCCTGTCCAACCTCCGAGTGCTCCGATCCCGGCTTCCTGGTAGCTAGTGCGGTGACTCAGCTTTCCAGGAGAACAAAGGCCAATACCGGAGCTGCTAAGCTTTCCCAGGGGCCTCAGGGAAGAAGAGGAAAATGAGACACCTAGGCAGCAGGGGAGGCGTGTCTGCCCACAAACTCACTGGCAGCCCTGCTTTATTTACCACGGCAGGCAGGAAGTGGACTGACAATGTGCAGACTCATAACTGTTCACAATAAAACAAAAGAAAACAAAACGCACGTTTATTGTCCTTGCAGTCGCTCAGCTTTTAACATGTGAGCTGCAACGTCCCTTCACTCATAGATGCATATTCTTTCCAGGGCCACAGGCAACCATGACTACAACACAGGCCCTCACAATGATCCTACTCCAGGGGCTGGAGGAGGATTAGTTAGGGCTTAGCTAGATGTTCATGTGTCCTTCTAAGTTCTGCTTCACAAGGCATCTGCTTAATTCACAAAGACATGCAAGACAGTGCAGGGACCACTGTGCTACCCATTTGGTCCCGGAGGCGGAATAGTAATGATTCCACAAAAACGACCCTGAATGATCAAATCAGGGCCTTGGGGTACCTAGCTGCTTCTCCCGTTCCTCGCGACGCTCACGGGCCAGCCGCTGCCGGTCATCAACCCGAAGCACAGGCGGGGGATCTGAAAAGGAGAGTAAAAAACATGAGGAAGAATGAATTTAAAACAAAATAACAGCCATGCACTGATCAATACTTTTCTGTCCTTTAAATGTGACGAATATTACAACTTGTCCTACAAGGAATACCAGTGACTCAAGTCTCAACCATAATTGTTACAATTTTCCTGCGAATTTTCAAGCACTTTTCTATTTGAAAGCATTATAGACATTTATATCATACTGGTATCCATTAGGCTATTTACATCAAACAATATAAAAGATGTTTTACGTTCCTGGGCTATCAGATTTCTACTGCTTCTATGCTTTCAAAAGCCTGTTCCTCAGCACCACATGGGATTCTAAGGAAGTGAATTTGTGCTGAACAGATGGTTACTAGTGGATGAGGAAGAGCTTGGCTGTGGAGGTAGACCTATCCGCTGGGGGCAGGAGGGTGGGGTTTGCTGTCATTTGTTTTTGGTGTAAGGAAATCATGGCTGTTGTAAAACTGAATGCTGGAAGCAAAGCATGCAAGTGCAACACTGGACCAACAACAGTCAAGGGGAAGCTAGAAGAAAGCTTAGTGCTGACTTACTGTGCACAGATTACACACTCATTAAAAACTTACATTTAATTATAAAGGCTTAAAATCAACTATCTAAAAGTTCTTTAAGCGCCTTATGAAATGGTTGTAAAATGAAGTTTAATTCTTAAATACATAGAATCTGTTAACTGTCAACAATATAAAGTATTTGTCATTTCCATTTGAAGAGAAGGCCTAACAACAAATAGTGCACACCCAACTTCCTTGACCCATACCAAAGCTGCAAACTCCAGGTCATAACCATACCTGGTGTTACTACAGCAATGAGGCAATCCCCAATTATGCAATGAAATGCTTCCTTTTGAGAGCCTAATTTAAAATGAATAGCCTCAAGAACAGTGCAAGAAAGAGGTGGTATACTTCCTAGTTGGAGAATCTGAGACATTTCCCAAACTTTGGAAGTATGGCAGGTTGAGTGTGCCATGATCCAAGCCCAGACTAGCCTGAGCGCTTCTGATAAAGCAGGTCTCTGTTGGGGAGTGAGATGAGGGATGGGATAATTTTTCCTTGTGCTTGCTTTCCTCATTAAAGAAAAAAGATTAATTTATACATTTGAAAGGCAGAGTTACAGAGGGAGGGGCTCCCAACATGGGTATAGGGACCCAAGAGCACTTGACCATCTTCTGGTGCTTTCCTAGTCACATTAGCAGAGAGCTGGATTCGAAGTGGAGCAGCTGGTGCCTGGACTGACACCAATATGGGTTGCTGGCTTTACTGTCATGCCACAGCCCCAGCCCTGCCTTACTCATTTCTAAGCGCAATATGTCAGTTTCTCACATGACTGCATCTGTGGTGCACTGGTGCTTCCCCGGGCTAAGGGTGGACAGATGTGGACCCCCCATAGCATGCTTAGCCTTGACCTTCTGGAAGGTTCCTTTGGGATCAGGGGATGTCTGGTTACAGCTGACACCTTCCTCTTGTGTTAGTACCCTCACCTTGTGGGCCTTTAATAATGGCCCTGGGGCATTTCAATTGGTTATTATCATTTCAACTGCTGGTTTGACTGGGAAAGTTGCAGAAGAGGAGCTTCTACTGGAAAAAAAATATAAATGTTTTCCTGTAAGTTTTGTATTACCTATTAATTAGGTTTGCACTTCAAGATGTTCCTTATTCATCCATCAACTAGGTAAAGTCTAGATGCAGGTCATGCTGGGAAAAATAAACTGATCTCTGGGAAACTGATATTCTTTTTTTTTTTTCTTTTTAAAAATATGTTTACATAGTTGATCAGGGTGAGAAAGACTGAGGGTTAAAGAAAGTGAATGAGACTACTGTTGCCAAATTTTCTTTCTCTTCCTCCTGAATCTAGGGAAAGGGGGGGGATAAGGGACAAGCTGCACCCAGCCTCCCAACTGCCTCAGTACCACAGATAGTTGTTTATGTGGTTTGAAGGTTGGCAGATACTGGTCTCTTTTCTTTAGCTCTTCTTTGAGATCCACATACATTGTATCAGTGCCAGTGGGAGCCTGTACTTTATCTGCTCCTCCCACCTGCACCTGCTGCCCCGTTTGAAAGTATGTAGTTGAGCTGGGCTAGAATTCCTGGGGTCAGCTTAGACATGAGGTCCCTGTCTACAAGAACATCGTGGAGGGATATCCCTGGTTTGTTCTGCCCTTGAGGTTGAGGTTGCCATTTCCTCAACCGGAAATCGACTAGCACACAGCAGGGCTTAGGATCAAAGGCTCCTTTAGATCCAGGAGTAGCAGCCCAACTTGTGCCACAGCCCTTCAGACCAGCTGGTTTCATCAGATTTCCAGCACTGCAGTCCCAGCTGGACCGTGAACAGAGAGAGGTCGCTATTGTGGGCACATGTATTACCATCCCAAGGTTCATCCTGCAGTCCTGATGGGGTACCGTGACATTTTGGTTAGTTACTAGTGCTACTTCTTTCAAAAAAAAACAAACTATTCTGATCAAATCAAAGTTACTGATTATCAGAAGAAGAAAAAAAGGCTCAAAACAATCCAGACCATTGGTGTAACTGAGCTTATAGCTGCTCTCTGCAGGCAGCCTGAGTCTATGACGGTAAAAGCACAGACCGGGCCGGCCCTCTGACGAATGACAGGATGGGAAGGTGAGATTCCATATGTAGTGCAGTTCATAAGCTTGAAAATTCGGTCGCTCTACTGCTAGAGGACCACTCCTGAAGATCAGGAAAATCAACCTGGATTCACTTGACTTTGACTCCTAGCTAACAACTACTGTGTGCAAAATAAGTAACTTCTTTGAGTGGTTTGCATTTTACAAATCACCCTCACATTCATTATCATTTTATTTTTTTTTTTAAAGATTTATTTTTATTTATTTTTTTTTATTGGAAAGGTGGATATACAGAGAGGAGAGACAGAGAGGAAGATCTTCTGTTCGATGATTCATTCCCTAAGTGAGCGCAACGGCCGATGCTATGCTGATCCGAAGCCAGGAGACTCTTCCGGGTCTCCCATGTGGGTGCAGGGTCCCAAAGCTTTGGGCCGTCCTCGACTGCTTTCCCGGGCCACAGGCAGGGAGCTGGAAAAGAAGCAGGGCTGCCGGGATAGAACCGGCGCCCATATGGGATCCCGGGTGTGGAAGGCGAGGACCGTAACCACTTGTGCAACCGCGCCGGGCCCTATCATTTTATTCTTGATGATCCCCTGAGTTAGCTAAGCATTTGTTCATCCGATGAACAGTTGCCCTGGATATTATTCAAGTAAGAGAACTCAGAGAAATAAATAATGACTAAGAAAGGCGGCACAAATGAAGTGAAAGAGCTTGGGCTTAAAACCTTGTCATGCTGTCCTTCATATCATTAGAACAGCAGGTTGGAGCAGTTAGGGAGGGCCAGACACTTGCAGGACATGCATTTCCCAGTGAGGGGAAACTACTTCGAAACACTGAGATAGAATGAAGACTTGGTGATTCTTTTAAAGGCTTGTGGCAGGAACTCATAAAGGGATAGGAATTAAGGGGGTTCTTTTTTCCCCAACACCAAAGGCCCCTGATTAACTTTAAACTTAATTTTATTTTTATTGATTCAAATGAGAGAGAGATCTTCCATTTGCTGTCTCATTACTTTAAAGCTCTGCAATGGTCTGGCAAGAGTGGCCAGGCTGATTCCAAAAGCCAGGAACTCTACTGCAGTCTTCTATGTAGGAGGCAGGAAGCCAAACACCTGAGTCAGAACCTATTGCTGCATAGAGCATACATGAGCAAGAAGCTATAACCAGAAGCGATGCTTGGAGGCCCAGTGCTGAGGGGCAGCACATTAAGCATGGCCTGAAATACTGGCACCCCATATGAGCAACAGGTCAAATCCCAGCTGCTCACTTCAATTTCAACTCCCTGTTAACACTTCTGGGAGAAGAGAGGAAGATGGTCCAAGTACTTGGGTCCCTGCCACCCCTGTGGGAAAACAGGATGGAGACCTGGCTCTTAGCTTTGCCTTGGCCCAGGTTTGGCCACTGAGGTGAAACTATCTCCTGCTTCTTCAGGAACTAGTAAACATGGTCTGTGTTCAAGTATTCAGAAACAAGAGTGATGGTCCTTCCTACATATTGTGGGTCAGGAAGGTGGGGCCAGAGATCAGTGCAACCACAGGGAGAGCTTCCCAAGGAGGTCTGAGCACGAACAGATGTTTCCTAAGGAAGACGTGTTCTGGAGTCACTGAATGAGTTCTATCTAACAGCAGTTAAAGGAGGAGAGGATGTGTGACTAAATTCTTTTACGGGGCAAGGATCCAGTATTAGAAAACATTTGGTCATGATGTCCATGTCTCATTTTGGGAGAGGATGCAAGCATACCAAATCACAGCTTGTGCTTTTCCCATTTAAAAATCTAAATGATGGAAATCAATAAAGGGCTTTAGGCAATCATTCCCAAGACTCCAGCCCTCCAACACAAGACTTCTCTAACATGTATTTATTTAGTTAGTTATACGGAAGTCCATCACAGGTTCTACTGGTTTATTCCCCAAATATCTCCAGTAGCCAGAGAGGGGCTGGGCCAGGGCCCAGGATATGGAACTCAATTTAGGCCTTCCACGTGGGTGATGAGGGACACAATTACTTGAGTCATGAATGCTGCCTCTATTCTGCATTGGTAGAAAGATGGAGCTGGGAACTGAAACCCACATCACTGTGGGATGTGGGGATGTCTTAACTGCAGGCCTGATCCCTGTTGTCCCATTTAACCTCTGCAGCATCTCTGAAACAGAGAATTACAAAAAAAAAAAAAAAAAAAAAAGGAAACTTCCAAAATATAAGCCTTCTGTATAGAACATCTATCTGTCGAGTACATACAAGCAAGCACACAGATGACAGAAGGCACCATCATAAATGAACTGTCTCCTTATTTCAGCTGATGTGAGCCATGCAAGTCAAACGGCCCTATGAAGACAGAGGTCTACTGGGATTAAGGCACACATCGCTCTCATCACACTGGTACTCTGTCATGATCTCCTATTTCTATACTGCTTCAATCAGCAGTACTATCGACTGAAGGGCACAGCTTTATCTTTTTTTTTCTTTTTAAGATGTATTTACTTTTATTGGAAAGGCAGTGTCACAGAGGGGTGAAAAGACAGAGAGGAAGATCTGTCTGTTGATTCATTCCCCAAGTGGCCGCAATGGCCAGAGACAGCCAATCTGAAGCTAGGATCCAGGAGCCTCCTCTGGGTCTTTCATGTGGGCCTTGGGCCATCCCTGACTGCTTTCCCATGTCACAAGCAGGGAGCTGGATGGGAATCGGGGCTGCCAGGACATGAACCACCACCCACATGGGATCCTGGCACATGCAAAGTGAGGACTTTAGTTGCTAGGTTACTGTGCCAGGCCTAAGGCTTTGTCTTTTTTTTCAGGTTTATTTTATTTTTGTTTGAAAGGCAGATATACAGAGAGGAGGAGAGACAGGGAGGAAAATCTTCCATCTGCTGATATACTCCCTAAGCTGTGCCAATCTGAAGCCAGAAACCCAGAGCCTCCTCCAGGTCTCCCACATGGGTGCAAGGTCCCAAGGCCTTGGGCCATCCTCGACTGCTTTCCCAAGTGACAAACAGGGAGCTGAATGGGAAGTGGGGCTGCCAGGGTTAGAACTGGCGCCCAAATGGGATCCCGGCATGCAAGGTAAAGACTTTAACCATTAGGCTATCCTACTGGGTGTGTGGCTCTGTCTTTTAACAACATATCCAGGGTATCTTCATGGTGCTAACATAGAATGAAACAGTGTTGTCGAGACACAAAGGTTACAACTGCACAGTAAACAATGTAAGAATTCAAGATGGAACGGTGAATATGAAAGGGAAGACAAGGACAAAGAAATCTAGCTGTGCTATATTCTTATGGAGAGACAAATGTTTAAGAACTCAATTTCTCACTTGAATTTTAAGGAAGAAGCATCTGCTAGAATGAGCTTGCTGAGCACACAGGCTGGGCAGTCTGTCTGTACAAGCCCAGAGCGACTCAGTAAACAATCAGATGGTGGCTGGGAAATGGGTGTATGGATGGATGGACGGATGAAAGAAAAGGCAAGCTAACAGGGAAATTTCAGATGGCTAATTTAATCTCTGCCAAAACTGTACATTGCCACTAAAACCTACTGAAACAATAGTTACAATAATGTTGTTACTTTGTTATGTTACTGCCTCTCTTCTAAGTGACAAGCCACATTTATCTTTTGTGTCCAAGATCTTTTCCGCATTAGAGAAAAATTAAATCACAAAACGAGGCAAAGTGGTGAATGTCTTCTGTGAAGTGGGTCTAATGACTTCTATCTTTAGTCTCATAGCTACCCAGGTCTTGAGCAACTCTGGCCTTGGAGGCAGCATGAACTGGGCTGCCACGCCTCTCCTAGGGTAGTCAGTTTGCTTGTTTTACTGTCTGTTGTTGGTCTGCTGTCACCACACTGCACACTCATCCCTCCTGAGGAACACGCTGTGGCTGTGGGATATCTGTAAGCTCCTGCACTGTTCTCCGATTGTGTTTCCATTGTGTTTACAGAGTGCTGGCTGGTTTGTATCGCTGAGCACAACACGCCCTTAATCACAGGACATTTGATGACATGACTATGTCAGTCAGGTCATCATAGGAAATAGAGGGAAAATTTTTTAATTCTCCTTTAGCTCTGCTATGTGTAAAGATTTAAGTAATTTTTGAAAAAACCACAGAAGCGATATGCAATAATGCTGAGCACACAGGTATAAAAAAAATTCTATCACTTCTAACATTTTAAACTGAGGAGGAAAATTACTGTCTGTGCACACTGCCCGACAGTAAATAAATGCACCTGGCCCTACATGTCATGGATTATAAAAATCAGTCTGAGAGCTAAGCAGATACAGGTGTTTGAGTCTCCATTCTAAAGAGAAAAACAACAACAAAACAAAGCTTTGAGAGGTTCACAGCCTTAGACTAACACAAGAAAGTATGTGTGTGTTTTGGTGGCAGGACTCGAACCAAGCTTTTCTGGGTCCTAGGAGAATGGAAGTTCTAGGGAGAACCTCATTACCCCACCACAGATGCAGTGCATCATACCTGGTTTAGTTCCTGAGTGACTGCTATTCTGTCCAGGCGTAGCAGTGGAGGACCGGTTTGGGGCAGTTTTCTTATCTTGCACTTTATTGCTGTCAGACGCTATTGAAATGAGACAAAAGAGAAAAGATGTATTTAGTTTCTTAAAACAGATTCAGAAACCTTCACCTAACCAACTTTTGCCATTGACCTTTGAATCAGGTACAGGGCTAAACTCAGGAAATGGAACAACCAAGTGGTTATAGCTCTGACCCTCCCAGTAGCCACTCTCGAGTGGTGGGAACATTCCAAACGTCAGTGGCCTTGACATCAGTGGCTGATCCCAGACAGCAGAAGCACGCTTAGGGACCCTCCAAGGCTGCCAACCACGGCTGTCCTATTGTACACTCAACGTGACCCCGTGGAAGCACAACTGGAAACTAACGGCGCGGAACTTAATTTGTACAAATCTCATGCACTAGGAACTACAGCATTTCAAGAACATAATCAAGCATGTCACCCACGTATGAGGATTGGGAGATCCAATTCACCAAATTTTCTAAAAAGTATCTGAGAAAAATGTAATCACGAGGGTTACTAGATAGATGAAGGTGAACTGTAGGAAAGGAACGAGGGTGGGAATGAGGAGCATTTCTTCAGTTATACAAACCAGGTGACTGGCTTTCGCATGTTGTTTATTTAACAGTCTTAGACTAAAATCATATCAAAACCCAAGTCCTGGATTTTTTCTGCTTCCAAACCTGCTCCCTCTGCCCCTCCCCAGTCATCCTCATCAACTAAGGCTAATCCATTCTTCCAGTTGATCTGGCCCAATATCATGTGGCCACCTTGATTCGCTTTTTCTTCACTGTATAACTGGATTCATTAGCAAGTTTTTTTTTAATTAATTTATTTTTTTTATTACAAAGTCAGATATACAGAGAGGAGGAGAGACAGAGAGGAAGATCTTCCGTTTGATGATTCACTCCCCAAGTGAGCACAACCCGATGCTGTGCCAATCCCCCATAAGCAAGTTCTTACAGCGCCACCTTAAACATCCTACCAACTCAGGCACCCTTACCTTTCCCACCAGCAGTGCACTGTGATCTATGTGTCCTCTCAATTAGGCTACAGGTCCCTGCCGCAAGGCCCTCTGAGTCTATTCCTTTCTCGCCAGCCAGATGATCCCGTTAAAACAGGTCATACCATGCTGCTGTTTAAAATTCTCCAACAGTTCTCATCCCACCAACAGCAACATCCAAGGTCTGTCAGAGCCGAGCAGGTTGTAGGAGGTCTGGCCTTTATCTTGGTACCACTCTCTCTATTTGCCACCCTCATCACAAGACAAATCTAAAATCCATCACATTTTTTCTATGTTCACGTATAACTCAGATTAAATTTAATAAAATAATTTAAAAAACTGCAACATAGTTTAGCCCAATATTATACACTGCTCATTTTAACCACTAGGTTAGACATGTTTCTAAAGCCCTCAGGCTATCCTTCTGCTTTCATGTCCATCTTTCTCTTCCACCACTGTGAAGGTCCGTGTTTTTTTCAGCAACTTCTTGGTTAGTAATACTATCATGGAAAGGGCAGGTTGCTTAACTGCATCTTAGGGCTGAAGTTTAAGCCCATCACATTCTCCACTTAAAGCAGCAGCTTCCACATAAACAAAGGCTTTGAGTGGTACTGGCCAGATGAAGATTTATGATAAATTTTCCCTTCACTGGTACAACCTGAAACACGGAGCCATGGCTTCTTATATTCACTAAGTCCCTAGAAGCTAAAGCATTATCTGGCACAAATGTGACATTGAATGAATGCTCAGAGGATGCAGGGTAGCTTGTGTGCTTGGGGGCAAACTGTGACCAAAGCCTAACAAGAAAAAGCATCAAAACAAGATGACCAATGAAGAGAATAAGGAACACATGTGGTCATATTTCTATAGCTGTGAAGACTCTACACTCGCCATGTCAAGGTAACCTTGAAAAAAAAGAAAACAGTTCATGTTTGTCCAGGATGGTTTTTATCATTGCATCAGGTATGACTCAAAATTAAATGGCTCTTCAGCCACACAATTGAAAGGGCTGCTGAGTTACAGTGAGCCTTAGAGTTAGTCTCCAAGGGATGACGAGCCCACCCCCCAGCACTGCCCACAGACAGGGGGAGTGCACAGGGATTGCAGTCTCTACTGACAGCACCAGATGGGCACATTGCTTTGAGAGATCTGCCACCCTCGACCTCTCCCTAAAGTCACCTAATAAGGTTGCTCTGAGAACCTGTTAACGAGCCAGACACATCCACCTTAGCTGACTCTGGGGACAGCATATTCCAGAAAAGTGCATGTGCCATCTATGCTGTAGGGACCACGTGGAATTAATCACCCACTGCACGAAGACCACTCCCTTCCTTGATTCACATCCCAAGTTCCAGCTGACACATTTATCTGAGGGAACTAACCCTTACATACTTTCAATACAACCAAAAAGGCTTTTATCAAATGAATGAATGGATGCATAAATAACAAAATCCTTCCTTCAGCCAGAGGGCAGCATTAGGAACAGAAAACACTATTTTTCCAGCTGCAATATTCTAAACCGGAGTAAAGGCAAATCTTTTCCTCCATCTGGTGACCGACTTGTCACCAGTGCCAATGCTACCTGCCCCAGAGATCAGCCCTGCTCCATGCTGTGGGTGCTGTTCATGACCCAGCAAAGTACAGGGAAAGACACCAACACGCCTAGGGGAGTCCAACCACGGTGGTCTGCCAGTTACACTGAGAGCTGGTAATTCTGGGTTTGCAGTCACCCATCTGAATTTCAACAGCTGGGTACGGAGTATGTAACATTAGACCCAATTCAATTACACTTAATGTGTAATTAGAAGCAACTATTTAAAAACTTGGAAAAGGAAAATAATTACAGCTCAACTTTATTATACTTTGCTTAATTAAAGGCACTGAGTGGGGAGAAAAAAAAAGTTTGTTTTTACTTCAACTAGAAAACACTCTGAAGAGAACTAAAGTGGATAAAAGTCAGGGTTTTATACATTGTTCATCCATGTTCACAAGACAGTAAAGCCACGGAAATTGTGGACAGCTTTATTAAGACATCAGTTTTGTAAAGAAAAATGAATGCAATTTTAATCCTAGAGTATCCATTGAAGGAAATAGAGTATCCATTAGATTAGCCATTTTTTTTTTTAAAGATTTATTTTTATTATTTTTTCATTGGAAAGGCGGATATACAGAGAGAGGAGAGACAGAGAGGAAGATCTTCCATCCGATGATTCACTCCCCAAGTGAGCGCAACGGGCCGATACTATGCTGATCCGAAGCCAGGAGCCTCTTCGGGGTCTCCCACGCGGGTGCAGGTTCCCAAAGCCTTGGGCCGTCCTCGACTGCCTTCCCAGGCCACAGGCAGGGAGCTGGAAGGGAAGCGGGGCTGCCGGGATTAGAACCGGCGCCCATATGGGATCCCGGGCGTGCAAGGCGAGGACCTTTAACCACTTGCGCCACCGCGCCGGGCCCGATTAGCCATTTTTTTAACAACACATTTTTTTTTTTACCGCTTCCTTCCTTGTACCTCGTGGGGACCCCCAGTTCTGTCTTGCCACCTGCTGCCTGTTTCACAGAAGGTCAAACACTGCACGTGCTCACATGGGCACTGCCAGCTTCTCGGGCCCAGGTCAGTCTTCATGTCCAGTCTATGGCCCTGGCTTTGGAGGGGTAGTGTGCGAGCCCCAAGTTGGGTGCTGCCAGTGGTAGTATGCCGAGGCAGATGCAACAGCCATCAATTGGAGTATCCATCAGGGAAATAAACACACATATGTATTGGAAAATATCTATAATTCATCCATCTTCTGAAAAAATAAGATTTTACATTTTCTTATGTAAATGTTGTGAAATTCACTAAAGTTGAGTGAAAAGTCCTGAAAGATTGTTTATCCAGATTCGTCTCCACTTGCAGCAAATGTTTAATTACTAGCTTGTTAAAATCATGGGCCAATCATGCTCTCCATGCCATCTACACTGCGGTCATTTCCTGCCTGTGACCTCCCCTTTCCAACCTCCCTGGAATACCAGCTTCAAGATCTCTCTGAATATTTACTCCCAATCTTGCCTGTAGGCGCAGTTTTAGGTTCATAGCAAAACTGAGCCAGAAGCACAGAGTTCAATATGCCCAGGCTCTGCCCACCCCATCTTCCCCACTGGCATGTCTGTCACAGCACACAAGTCTGTCTGGGTACACTGTTAAGGCCCAAAGCTCAGTCTGTACTCAGCTTCACTCCTGGTCTTCATTCTGTTGGTTTATGAATAAACAACATGTGCTCTCCATTGCAGTAGCACAGCATCAACCCATTGGTCACAGTCCAGTGCAAATCTCTTTCCCATAAAATTCTTTCTAACTGTTCCCGTTGCATCTACCTCCTGCAGTGTGGGCAACCCACATGGGCGCTAGCTAGATTCCCAGTTGCTCCACTTCTAATCCAGCTCCCTGCTAGTACTTCCTGAAAAGCCACGGCCAAAGATTTTGGGCCCCTGCAACTACATGGGAGACCTGGAGGAGGCTGCAGGCTCCTAGCTTTAGAATAGCCTAGCTCCAGCCACTGCAGCAGTCAGGGAAGTAAACTGGCATCTGGAAGCGCTCTCTCTCTCTCTCTGTCTCTACTCTCTCACAAAAATAAACAAACCCTGTTAAAATAGAAATGCCATATCCAAATTATTAAAAGAAAGTTGATTTTCATCTACTTGAAAGGCAGAGTGACAAGCAGGATGGAATGAGAGAAAGAGCAAGAGAGAATGAATTGTTATGGTTCACTCCCAAATGGGGATTGGTCCCTGAAGCCTGGGGTCTGGAATTTCATCCATATCCCCTATTTGAATGCCAGAGCCCTAAGAACTTGAGCCATCACCTGCTGCCTTCTAGAATGTGTTAGCAGGAAGTGGTGTCAGAAGTAAAGCAGTTGGGCCTTGTGTGGTAGCCTAGAGGCTAAAGTCCTTTCCTTTCATGTGCCTGCATCCCATATGAGCACTGGTTCATGTTCTGGTAGCCCAGCTTCCCATTCAGCTCCTTGCTAATGGCCTGGCAAAGCAGTAGAGGATGGTCCAAAGCCTTTGGCACTCTGAACCATGTGGGAAACCTGGAAGAAGCTCCTAGCTCCTGGTTCAACTGACTCAGCTTCGTACATGGCAGCCACTTGGGGAATGAATCAATGGATGGAAGATCTTCCTCTCTACCTCTCCTCCTCTCCGCATATCTCACTTTCCAATAATAATAATAATAAAAAAAAGTAAAGCAGCTGGGATTAAAACCAGCATTCCAGTATTGGATGCAGATGCCTAAAGAGGTAGCATAGGGCTCAGTGCAGTAGGCTAAGGTCCTTGCGTTTCATCCACCGGAATCTCACATGGGTGCTAGTTTGTGTTCCAGCTGCTCCACTTCCCTTCCAGCTCCTACCCTGTGGCCTGGTAAAGGATGGCCCAAAGCCTTAGGACTCTGCACCCATGTGGGAGACTGGAAGAAGCCCCTGCCTCCTGTCTTCAGATTGGCTCAACTCCAGCAGATGGAAGATATTTCTCTCTTCTCTCTCTGTGAACCTGAATAAACAACAACAACAGCAACAAAGAGGCAGCATACCCTGCTGTACCATAGGCCTGTCTCCTCATTCTGGTCAATTCTTTGAAAACTGAAATTGGTGGGTGTGTGTGTGTAGGGGGGGATCCTTAAGACAAGGCCGATTCAGTGGCGTGGACCAGAGGCTTTTCCCTCCTCCTCTTTTCCTTCCTGCCTTGAACACGGACCTGATTGGGAAGGTCGAGCACCCATGTGGTGGTCAGGAGGCTGTCATGAGCAAAAGAGATCCAGGGAGTAACAGAGACCAGGCTCTCGGAGACCACTACTAGCAAATGTTCACTTAGGTTACATTTGTTTAAATATCTGTCTTAGGGGACATTCTATGCTCACAATGAAAAAACAACCCTAGATGTATCCGCCATTTACAAAATGAAGGCAAGTGCTTCACCCTTCCAAAAATCTCCCCAAATCTGTCTTCAATCTCCCCTTCTAGCTGCTACCTCATGCCACACCTCAGTTCCCCCAGCAACCACCTCGCCTTTCCCAGGCAGACATGGCTACTGGCTGGAGGCGAGGCTCAGAACATGCTGAGCAGTTGGGGAAAAGTTCAGGAAACGTGGAAGGTTTGATATGAAGTTGGAGTTGAGGTGGGGCCTGACTTAAAAAGTTAGGGTGCAGAAGAGAATGCATGAACTATAAGGCATAAACGAGGCAACAGAACAAGATGCTGCTTGGGTGATAGAAATACCTTGTTCTAACAGGCTGTTGTCTTAGTGGCCCTTGTCTACTTATTTCCTGTTTCAGCACCTCTTTCAGTTGGTGCCTCATGGATCCCATGTACTCTGATTGTTCCCATCAGAAAGAAGTGTTGCTTCTTCATGCTAGGGCAGAACTGTTTTAGTTTTGACATTAGCAAAAGTAGCGAAGTCCCACGGGGAAAATAAAAAGATGCCACAGGAAGGTTTTAGCAGCATTTACATGGGAAACACCTTAGAGATCAGTGGATTTCTGCAAGTGACAGGCTCCCAGAGAGAACCATGTCACCTAGAATAACTCTTGATAATCACTGAGCAACAACTGTCCTTTTCCATGGTTTAGGATTCCAAGGTCCTCTACACAACTGCTCCTCACTACCACTTCTGCCTGGCTCCGGGAAGGTTAAACAAACACTCTCTCCACCAACTGCCAAGGCTGACACAAGAGCACTGGCGCCTTTTCTGAACAGGAAGTGGAGTTAAAGGAGGAAGAACACTTCCTGGCCCCGAGGGTGTCTTCCTTGAAGCTGGAATCAGGTCTTCCGTGAGCGGCACAGACTGGCTGTTGCCCCAAACGCACTGTTAGATATGAAACTGCTGTGGACATCCACAGGCACGGGATTTCTGACATGAAGTAAATATATTATAATCTATGAAGTAATGAAGAATACCATGCCATAGCACAAGGAGAGATCTGATGAGGCAAGGACTTTGAGCCACTCAGTGAAATGATCAGACCCAGGAACAGCCTAGGAAATGCGTTTAAATCACAAAATATTGCTCTGCCTAGGAAAGACAAGAGGAGATTTAAAACAGGTGTCAGCTCCTCGATAGCTTTAATTATCCACTTCAAATACTTCCTCAAATAGGAGATCAAACAAGAGATCTCAAATAGCAGATTTTGGAAACTACTGAATATCTATTTGTAATAACAAATGAAGACACATGAAATAAAAAAAACTCCAATCTGGGGGGGGGGTAACTACCACCAAAACAAAAGAGTGGTCTTACAATTTCCACCAACTCTCCAAAGCAGAAGACTAGTGAGTATGTGGCATGTGTTACCACCTGGCAAATAGTGGCATGCCAGCCTAGCCCTCACACATGGACACTGGTGGCTAGGGGGATTTGCAGGCTGCAACTGCTATGCTTGTTGTCCAGTAAATACACTCATTTCAAGTATGCTGGGTCCACTTCCAACCAGCCAGTGCAACTGCAGATTCTCAATCTGCTGAAGGTGGGGGTCCCCAGGGTCATAAAGGGCAGAGCCAGAATCAAGCTGGCCAACTAACTCAAGGGAATTCTTTTACAGGACCATTGCTTTACGACATGCACCCAAGCATTGGTATACTGTACAGAAGATGCCAGATGTAGGGTGAGGGAGACCCACACAGATGGCTCATCCTAGAAAGGGGACAAATGAAGGCAATGGCATCTACGTGGAGCAGGGGAGGGGCAGAGCTGTTGTCCTTTTGTCCTGGGGAGGCAAGACCACCATCTGGCCTGTTTCCTCATCGGTCTGCTACGCAAGAACCTGTCACTATTCTCTTCTATTCCTTATCCAGCAACCTGCTCCTAGACAACTGGTCATACTGTCAAGCTAGCAGTGCAGTCATCGCCAGACAGGACGCATCGGGAGACCTGCATGAGCTTTCTAGGGAAAGCAGAGTGGATCCACAGCACCCTTTGTGTGCACCCTTGAATTCCCCGTGTAGAACACACAGAGAATTGTCTACATCCGACTGGTACAGCATTGTGTTTTCCAGTTTACAATAGAAGCCCAAGCCCCATACTTCAAGGCTTTCTGTAATTGTACCTTCCTTGTTTTACCACAGTGGAAAATCTTAGAACACTGTCAAAAGGGTGGTATGGGCTTACTGGAAATGGTCTAGTAGGAAACGGTTTTGATAATGTGTTTAGTTTCAAAGCAGATTAAGAAAGGAGAAAAAGGAGAGTTGAGTGAAGTTTGGAATAGGAAGATAGATTTAGGAAAGAGAAAAATCTTTGCAAACAACAGACATGAGTTTGAAGGTTAGCTCACTGTTTCATTAGGACAAATGTGTAACCCAAACTGAACGAGTAACTACATATTCTTGGCAAGTTTTTTTTTATGAGAATCTCACTTTAGTAGATTTTATTGTGTTATCAGTCACATTTGCAGTGCTCTTGTGAATTCAGGATCCTATGACTTGCTAGTGTGTTGAACTAGAGAGAATCAGAGCTGAGGCCTCTCTCTGACCTTCTCTCAACTCATTCTCATTCACTTTGTATCCTCTTTCCCAAGCACAGGAAGAGAAATTTCCTCATCTCACCAAGGAAGTCAAAAGGAATGCAATTGTTATGAAACATCATTAAGGATTAACCAGCCACAGAGAGCCAATCAAACACATTTATAGTCTAGAGGAACTTTGTCCCGGGTCGTCTTCTGCTCTTTGGGCCTCTAAAAATGATTTACTCCTAAAAAATATGCCTAGAACAGCCCAACTCCTCTCCAGTGGCGCTTCCTTGAGTTTCCTGTCTGACTTGGTTACCTGGCAGATGTGTACACAGCCAACGCGTTTGTCTGGGTCTTCTGTTCACTGCAACTTGCTGAGCTGTATTTTCAAAGGGAGTGAGGGAAAATCGACCTTTATTCCAGCTTCCAAACAAATGAACACCTTGTTATTGGTAACTGCTGTTTTCAACATGTATTCATGTATTTGACTTTGCAAGCAGAGACCAAGAATGACAGAGCTCCCATTCACTGGTTTGTTCCCTAGATATCTATAATAGCCAAGGCAGGACGGGAATGAACCCTTGAGTCACACACTCTATCCAGTTCTGCTCAAAGTGGGTGGCAGGACAGCTATCACTGGCTGTCTCTCAGACTGAGCATCAATAAGAAGCTGGAGTTGTGAGTGGAGCTCGGACTCACACTCAGTCACTGCAACAGGGAATGTACTTGTCCCAATTAGAGTCAAAAGTGTTGAACCAAAAGCACTCCTGAATTGTTTTCATTTTGTCAAATACTACAATGCCTAGCAGATAGCTACATAGTAAAGAGTCACTGGAAAGGTGATGTGTCAAAGCTCATTGAATACATTAATGTGATCAGTCATTTAGATTTTTAAAACATCTTGCATTAGAAACAGTTATACCTATGCTCCTTAGTTAGTAATTTTGGATCAGCTTTTCAATGTTGCTTATGCAAGACTCTTCTGGCAGGATGAACTTGATTTTGTAACACACATTCAGTAGCAAAAATATGGTGACTGCTGGAGTTTGACCAAGCCCTCGTTTCTCCTGCCTAAAAGATTCCAGAAAAAAATTTGACAAATTATGCAAGTATCTACCACAACTTTGTGCCTTCTTGGAAAAACAGTAAAGAGTTAAGGAATGGTGGAAGCCAGTCTCATGAGTAGGAGCTTGTTATGGATTGAACAGGATTTTGCTCCCAAATGCATGTAGATGTCTATATCCTGAAATCCTATGGTGGCTGAATCAAGATGGCGGAATAGGGTAAGGACACGTTTAATCAGACAGAGAAACATTTAATCAGGATGAAGCAGAGAGGACATATTTCAGGAAACTGGAAAGGACAGAACAACAGCAGAGGGGTGCCTGGAGACTGACAGACACAGGAAAGCAGCGGGCACAGCAGTGTGGTGTTGCAGTGAATGATACTCCAGCATGGCGATCTGAACTCGACCAGCATCCGGAACTCCACCAACAATCAGGTGGGAAGGGACTTTCACTGGGAGCTTGGGAGGTGAACCCAGACAAAGCACTGTCCGTCCTGCTGGTCACTTTGATTTGACCAGGAGCAGAGGCAGAGCAGCAAATTTCAGGTAGTGCGAGAACAGAGTGAATTTCAAAGCCCAGTCAGACCCCTAGAGCTGAATTGGGTGCCATTTTGCGTAAGGAGGAAAGGGCAAGGGAAAGGACTAAGCATGCTCTGAGCAGGGAGTGAGCACATTTCTGACTTGGTGAACTGCAACGACGTGGCATTCTATGGGTTCCATCCGGGGCATGTCTGGGTAGCCCTCGGATCTGACGGCCAGCAGATCAAGAACTGTTGTGGTAGCACGTTGTGCGCCATTTTGTGCACGGTGGCAATAGCTTTGGGACTGCAAGGGACAACAGTGAACTGTGCATGTGCTCAGCTCGCGAGAGCTTGCTGAGGTCCCGCAGGAAAATAATACCCACTGTGACATTGTACCGGTCAAAATAAGTCCGTGTGGCACCCAGACCTAACGTCCAACAGGTTCTGACAAGATCAGCATAACCAACAACCTAATTATATAGGACACTTGGTGTCTCTCTAATCCTGGAACCCACTCCAACCGGAAGAGGGAGAAAGGTTGCAGAGACAATCTACTTTTTCTATATGATACAGTCCCTGCAGGTGAGTGCAAGAACCATGATAGTGTGCAGCCCAGACCAGGCTAGGGATGGTACCCACTGGCATACATTTGGCGCAGGTCAGGGGCAATGCAGGCAGGGCCAGTTCATATCACCTGCTGGTGAATCTGAGCACCAGAACAGAGTGTGGGTTGGGCTGGGTTCAGTCGCAACACATGCCAGTTCACATGAGGGCCAGGACTGGGTGCTGGCTGGGCTGGACTGGGCTGGGCTGTAGCCCCCACCAGTGTGAGCTGGAACTGGGGGTGGGCTAGGTCCAGTCAGGCTACAGCATCCATTGGCAAATGCCGAGCTGAGGCAGGCCATGCCAGACTGGGCCACAGCACCCAACTAGCACACATGGGACTGGGTGGGGGTACACGGGGAGATCCCCATAGGGGATTTTCATGGGGATCCCCTGCTGGACCACCACTCCCACTTGAGAGTGTAAGTTGGGAAGCGGGTTAGACCAGACCAGTCAGGGCTACAACACATGCTGGCCTCATGTGAGCTGGACAGGGAAAAGCCAGGCTGGGTTGACTGTTCCTGCTGGTGCATGCGTAAGCCAGAGTGGGTGTGGGTTGGCTGGGCTTTGCTGCAGCATCAGCTGGCAGATGTTGGCATTCAGGGAGGGGGGTGCAATTTCTGTCAAGTTAACCTGCTGAACCACCTGGAGATTACAGCTTTGGGCGTGGCCCCATTAAGGAAACAGTGAGGACTTCCCTCTTGGGTTGCCACTCCCACTGGTGCCCAAGGACTGAGGCAGGCATGGCTAAACAAAGAGTGGCACTCACTGGCACATGTGTGTACTAGATAGTGGGGTTGGTTGGGCTGAACCAGGCTTCAATGCCCATTCACATGTATAAGAGTTGAATGGGATGTGGAACAGATTGGAACAGTCTGTTGTCCATACTGGCAAACACGGGAACCATGGTAGGGGTGGGCCTGGTGGGGTTTATTGCGGGTTACTTTGACAAGACTGCAGCTCCCACTGGTTTACGTGAGGGCCAAGTGTGTGGTGGGCAGGATTGGGCTGGATTGCAACACCCATTGGTTTGTGTAGAAGACAAGGCTGGAGACAGAACTGACCCAGCCATTCCAACTACCAGCGTATGTATAATAAGCTGATTTGGGTAACGGACTGTGCCAGACCCTGTACTGGCAAGCACAAGAATCTGGTCTGGGATCATCTCAGATCAGATTCTTTGTTTCTTTGGGGACCCCTCCAACTGAATCGCTGGATTCAGAAACCCAACCATGGAGAGAATTGCAGGTTCCATGGTCTGACTGTGGAGTGCATGTGTCAAAGCTGAGCCTCCTCAGTGGCTCAGATGGAGCAGTGGACAGCATGTCCAGGTGCACATGGAGGATATGGCAGTACACTGGAGCCTCCAGAGGATACCTTGGTACCATGAAAGAGGATAGAACAAACTGATCAACTAACCCAGCCTTGTGTTGTCAGTGAATATCTGGGCAAACGGGGACTCTAGGGTGCACTATGTTAACCAGTGGATTCTGGAGCGATTTTGTTGTGCTTGGCGCGGCAAGATAGGCAGTAAGTCAGAACTATTGAACTGTCAAAGTCTCTTGAGCAAGACCCTCAGACCATGCCCCACATCAAGGACCCTGGGGTGGTATTGGGTGGTTGTCCTCCCTCCCAGGGTGCAGAGATTTTGGGAGGCTGGAATGGCTTCTTTGCTCGTCTACTCTCCCTCTACCCCAGCTACATGAAAGAAAAAAAAGAGAAATGTGGAAATGGTGATCTTGCCCACCTTCCCTTAGCCCTTGAACCTTTTCACCCTAATCAACTATCATCAAAAATAAATATAATTAAAGTTTAAAAAAAAAACAATATGAGCATTAACAAAATATGAGCAAAGAAACCTAAAAGGAAAATGCTATGATAATGAATACATTCCCAAAAATCCACATGTGGAAACTTAAATGATGCAATAAATTAACTGTTATTAACCACTAAAAAGAAAAAAAAGAAAAAGGCCAAACTTCCTAACTTAATTTCAGAAGACCTTAATCATTTTTTAATCACATTACCGTAATGCATAGAAGCTGGCCTTCAGTGTGGGCAAATTAATTTGATGACATTAAAAGCGATGTTCTAAGTCGCTGCACTGGATAATCTGTGTCTGCCCTGGTATCTGCTTTCTATATTAAGAGATAAGCCTTGGCAATCAAGCGTGAGTAATGTGAAAGTAAAATTCTATCGCATAGGGAGTCAAAGTCAGTATAAACAGCATTTTGTGCGTCATCATCATCATCATTAACGCAGATTTGGTTTTTTGTTTGAAAGGCGGAGGGAGAGACAGAGATCTCTTGTTTCCTGGTTCATTCCCCAGATGCCCACAACAGCTAGGGCTGTGCCAGGCTGAAGTTCCTCCCTGGGCCCCAGGCTGAGCAGTCCATGGCCAAAGTGTTCCCAGTACAGCACAGGCAGACTTTCCAGGAATTAGGCTTTTGTCTGACACCTTGGTAACTGCACTGGACAGGACCAGGAGCTCATCCAGAGTACTGGGCCCTACACCAGTGCTAAGACGGTAAGAATCTTCCTGCCTCTGTCCTGAACCTGTGGCACAGAGATGTTAGGAAGCCAAACAACTTTGTTCCTAAGAATGGACTTAGCTGTCACATGACTGGGCGGCATAATCTTCCCCTGGATTGGAGCCAACACTGCCTGCTAGCAGTTTCCCCAAGTTTGTGGCCACTTAACAGAATCGAACACAGGCACTGTCTAGGCTGGGATTTTAAAAATCCAATACTCATTTGACTTACATTAGCTGGAGGTAACTGAGCTGAATCTGCAGTTTTGTCTAGATTTTTAAATATACAGTCACCTCCTGGAGCCTACAATGGAACATCAGCAGACAATATATTTAGATTCTACTGATCTGAAAATTACTGCAAGCCAATTTTGCTTATTTTTCATTTCATTGGGAAAAAAATCTTAGTGTGTTTTCTCAAAACTCCATTTTATCAAAAAATTTGGGATGATTATAAAACCTCATATTCTGATGTTGGATTATCATATTTTTAAAAGATTATCTACAACTACATCTCAGGTTCTAACTGGAAATGTCCAGTTTAGTATATATTAATCCTGGATACCTGGTCAGCCCTTACCCCATAAGGCCTGTTTTCTTACAGGATATCAAAGGAACTGCATTAGGAAAATGTTGCCCGAGACAAAATTAACAAAAAAGTTAACTTCACAGCATCAAATAAGCACTGCTCGCTGTAAGGCTCAAGTTTGGAAAGACAAGCCAGCAGGTTTGTTGCTCACAGCCATTTATCAAGCTCTGTTTAGTGCATCCATCCCATGAGACTTGTAAACTCATTGTGGCAAAGCAAGCAGTTATCATCCACAACAACACGGCAAACAGAGGCAGGGAGTAAGCAGCGGACCAGGACGGCATGGGACTCAAACTTGACTTGGCTCCAGCCTTCACATGCTTTTTACTTTATCGTGCTCATTCTGGTAAAGAGGGTAGACATTTCCCTGCTGCACTACCTGGGGGGTACCTGAGACACGCAGTTCTGGGGCATGCAAATCATTTAGTTATTTTCTGATGAGGGAAAACAAGGGCAGACCTTGGTGTCTGACTTGTCCGAACCCTACATAGAATCCCTCCTCTGTGGAAGTTCAACCAGGAGTAGGCAAGCACACAGAGTCACAGAGTTACTACTGCAATATTTACTAACGTCAATGTATCCACAATAGAGTCACAGCTTTAAAGAGAAATTCACAGGTCTCAACTTCCAGAATGTAGAACATAAGACATTCCGTAAATTGACAGAAATTTTATTCAGAATGGAAATTAACTTAAGACTAAAGGGGGAAAAAAATACTTTCAGAAATCCCATCAGCACACACTCCAGTTTTAAATCATATCAATCTCTAGATTACCAATGTGAGACTCGTTAATTTTATGTCCAACTGCACTGCTGACAGATGGACCCTTAGAAGTGTGTACCTAGGGCCCAGCGTGATAGCGTAATTTTTAAGGTCCTCGCCTTGAACACACTGGGATTCCATATGGGCGCTGGTTCTAATCCCAGCAGCTCCACTTCCCACCTAGCTCCTTGCTTGTGGCCTGGGAAGGCAGTCAAGGACAGCCCAAAGCCTTGGGACCTGCATCTGCATGGGAGACCTGGAAAGAAGTTCCTGGCTTCAGATCGGATGGAAGATATTCCTCTCTGTACATCTGCCTTTCCAATAAAATAAAAAAAAAACTTAAAAAAAAAAAAGGGGTGAACCTGAAGCAGGCAATCCCCAGTGCACACTGCTCCTACTGTCTCAGAATGACAGTAATAGTAATGTGAGTTTACTTGAGTGCTTCTTCCCTTTTCAGAATGGAAGACAACCACTTTCAGACTGTCTATATTTTACTTCACACTAAACTCACTGGATTCTCATCAAGAAATGGATGAATTTTTTTGAGTTCAGAATTAGGTGACCGTTATGTTGATAACTGAATCAGCACAGGTGATCTCCCCTTTTTATTTCTTCCTTCTTTTTTTAAGCAGTTCAGTCTAGAAACAAAGGAAACCTTGCTAAGACAGAACTGCAAGTGGAGAGTCAATTGCCTATGCCTAGCTGTAACCCACGTGGTGGCCAGCTAGTAGCTAGCTTCATGTGTCCCTATTTCTCTGAAGGATTACCGAGGGCTGATTCGGTAGGATTTGGTTTGTTGCCATCAGCTGGGCACGTCAGCTGGTCTGGCTAGAGCAGGAGCTTGGCCCATCAGCTTCCCCTGTTAACAGAATGCAATTGTGTGACCACAGACAGCTGCACTCATGGTGATGTTGTGTATGGAATTACTCAGCAAAATATTTCATGAGCAGGCAACATTCCAAGCAACACAGAGATAATGGTGTTGATATTAAAAAGTTCTAGAGGGAGACAGACACAGAAATAGATAATAATGTGCTAAATACTGTGACAGAGATTGCCCAATGTTTGCAGTGGCCACACATGATGTGCTAGGCCCTGGGGCACATACGGAGGGTGATAGCACATTTGGCACCTGTCACACGAACCTTACAGGCTACCCTACAGGGACACAGGTAGGAGTCACATTATAAATCGAGAGAAGGACTTTGAAGAGGAAAACATAGGAGGCTCAATAAATGCCACCACTGCAAAGCCCTTGTCACTCTGTAAGCCTTTGCTCTTCCTGCTACATGTTTCTTTGGGCAATCAGAGGTCTGTTCTTTTTTTAATATTTATTTTATTTATTTGAAAGGCAATTACAGTAGGGAGGGAGAGAGAATGGAGTTTGGGAGGCTGGGTGGAGAGGAGAGGAAGAGAAGGAAGAAAGATGCTGTGGTTAGGAGAAAGCCAGGAGCTTTGGCAGAGTCTTTGCTGCTTACCCAGGCACATGGGATCAGAAGTGAAGCAGCCAGAATTTGACCCAGCACCCATAAAGGATGCCAGTACTGCAGATGGTGCCTTCAGCAAGGCCACAAGCTCAAGTTTGTCCACACATTTCAAGCAGAAAAATATCGTTACTTCAACAACTTGGAATCCAGAATGTATTTACAATTAAAAAAAAATATATGTATATATACATAATGGCCATCACCGAAGAGGCTCTGGAAACCAAGCAAGAGCCTTTGGTCAGAGACTCTCCACCAGAAAGGGCATCTTGTCCTTTGTATCTGGCAGAGAGGGACGGCTCCACAGCAGTGGGATTCTCATCAGTGGAGAGGCACTTGTGTCTGCAGAACAGATCTTACTCTCCTTCACCACCTGGTCACCTCCACACATCTGGCCTCTCCAGGTCCTCTTGGTCTTATCAGACATGGTACTTCGGTCACCCTACAACACCCACGCTAACAAACATCTGGTTGTTTCTCTTGTGACAAGGGTCCATCTCAACTAAGAATTTAGAATAAACGAAAAGGTGTTTGTTTTTTTGTTTTTCCTCCTTCCTTGCCCTATAATGTAAAACTAAAAAGCAACTGGAAGTGCATGTAGTTAAAAACTTTTTGCTTTTTCTTATGGGTATAATTTCAAAACAGTCTGATGACAGCTACTGCCTTGAAAACCGTGTGAAACATTCAGCATATTTCAACAAGGCTTAATAATTAATGAACATCCTTTGTCATTAATTTATAATAAACCCAAGCTGCTTAGGTTTTCACAAATGCACTGGTTAAGAATGTAGCCCAGTAGTAATTAGCTGAAGGTGACAGCTAAATGTCTTGATTTGCATTTGTCATATTATGTCTTCTGGGAAATCCAATAAATGTTCGGTGAGTGAGTTTAGGGATTCTGGAAGAGCAGGGATACTTGCTCGCTCTCCAGCACTGGTGGGAAGCTTTTCTTGTCATTAGAACAGATGTTGGAATAAGCCAACTTACGGGATAAAGGAAAGCTCATTGTGATAAACACCTCCATTAAAGAAAGATTTTAAATAAGCAATCTTTTTTTTTTAAAGATTTATTTTTTATTATTAAGTCAGATACGCAGAGAGGAGGAGAGACAGAGAGGAAGATCTTCTGCGTGCTGATTCATTTCCCAAGCAGACACAATGGCAGCTGAGCCAATCCAAAGCCAGGAGCCAGGAGCTCTTCCAGGTCTCCCACGCAGGTGCAGGACCCATCCTCCATTGTCTCCCTAGGCCAGAAGCAGGGAGCTGGATGGGAAGTGGAGTCACCAGGATTCAAACTGGCGCTCATATGGGATCCCAGGCATGGAAGGAGAGGACTTTAGCCAGTAGGCTACCACACTGGACCCTAAATCAGCAATCTTGTCTTTTTTTTTAAGAAATGACACCTGAAGATGAACTTTATTTTAAAGCTCATCACATTTTCACCATCAGTTACAAGATCAACATTTCTTCCTTCTTGCATTAAATTAGCAATCTTAACATTACACTTCAAAGAACTGGTTAACTAGGACAAAACTAAGCCCAAGGTTACCAGCAGGAAGGAAGGAACAGAGGACAGAAAGAAAGGAAATAGAAAAGAGACAAAAAAAGCTTTTTTTTTAAAGAGCTGGGCAGGCATGTGGCATAGCAGTCAAAACACCAACCTCCAGCTCTCTGCTAATCCAGCTCTGGGGCACAGCAGTGAGGGTTCCAGCGACAGGGCTCCTGCCACCCGCCTTGGACACCAGGATTAAGTTCTTGACTCTGAGATTTGGCCCCACGGCTGTTGCAGGTGTTCCGACAGATAAACTAGCGTATAGGTTCTCTGTTTCTCTCAAAAAAATAATTTTTTTTAAAATTATGCAAAAATCAACAAACCTTTAGTGAGACTAGCTACATAAAGGAAGAAAGATGAAACAAAAACAACTTGAATCAGAAATGAGAGCTATTCTAGTTGATACCAAAGAAATAAGAAAGGATGATAAGGGACAACTATGAACAATTAGAGGCTAACAAACTGTATAACCTAAAAGAAATAAATTCCTAGAAGCACCCAGGCTATCAAGTGTGAATCATGAAGAAATAGAAAACTGAACAGACTTTTTAACTCACTAGAAGGTTAACTTAGTAAACAAAAATCTCCCACAAAACAAAAGCTTGGCTCCATTCACTGGTGAATTTCAACAAATGTGCAACTGGAGTTAACCCTAACCCCTCTCAGGCCTGTGGTCTTTGTCCCCCACACTTCAGCACTGCTTCCAGGCTGTCTCAGCAGCAGTGCAAATGGATCCAGTTACAGCTTGGCCTGGGGCTCCACGGGGAAGCAGAGAACCTGGGCAGCAGCTGCATCCACAGGCTACCAGCTCTGCCAGGCAATCTGGGAACCGAGGAGAGACTGGTTACCTGTTGCTCCACTACATGATCGAAGTGCTGCCTACCACTGAGAAGACATGCACATGGCCAACAGGCACAGTTGTCCTTTGGCATCCACAGATGGGACTCTGGTAAAATATTCTTGACCTTGGCTTGGCTGAATCAGAGGATGTACAACTCATGGGTATGGAGGAGCAGGTGTTTCAGAACGAGCTCAACAACACTGCTCATCAGGGAAATGCAAATCATCGCTGTAATGAGGCATCAGCTCACACCCACTGGGGTGACTATTATCCAAAAACAAAAGACAGTAAGTGTTGAACAAGGTGTGGAGAAATTGAAGGTCTTGTATAGTGTTGTTAGCATTAGTAAAATAATGCAGTCACTATGGAAAGTTATATGGGGATTCCTCAAGTAATTTAAGATCACAATTACCATAGAATCCAGCAATCCCACTTCGATGATTTGTCCAAAAGAACTGAAACCAGGACCTCAGAGGTGGTTAGAGTCCCCCACCCACTGCAGGATTATTCCTTATTCATAGCTAAGGTGTATAAACAAGTTCAATGGAGAAAGCAAGGGTGCTGTGTACATAGGATGTAGCATCACTTAGTCTTCACGGAGAAAGAGGAAACTCCACCACACGGGACCCAGAACCAAGTGGACAGGAGTATGCTCCATGAGATAAGCCAGGCTGGACAGACAAAGAGCACATGAGCCCACTTTTGCGAGGTGTCTGAAATAATCAAGCTCACAGATGCAGAGAGCAGAACAGTGGCTGCCAGCAGAGGGGAGGAGGGGCAGGTGCTACACAATGGCCATAAAGTTTCAGTTGGGCAAGGTGGTTTTCAGGGATCTGCTTCCCAGCAAACATGGTGCCTACAGATAACAATACTTTATTGCACAACTGCAACTTTAAGACAGATCTCCCACAATAAAATACATGCGGGATGTATTGACATAATTCTAGGAAAAGAATTCAGCAACATTTATCTAGTGCTACTAAAAAAGCTCACAATCAACTTCACAACTGCACATCTGACATGCCACCTTCAGGAAATAGTCTCAAATACGGAAAAGGCTTGTATCTAAAGACGTACACTAGAGCAACCCTTACAACTGTAAAATCAAAAGCAGTTACAGTCGGCTGGGGAATGTTCCTTCCAGGCATTGTTATCAAACCAGTAAAACTAAAATGCCTAAAGGCAGTACTATGCTCACTACTTCAACCCTCAGTAAGTTTAGATGTCAAAGGCACGTGGTAATCTCTTCACTCTAATGTAACTTCGGCAGTTCTTCTGTAGGTATGCCCATTCAGCATCGGTGTTTTGGTCGAAGTTCTTGTAAAGGTCTGCTACACTTGGTAATCTGATATATTTTGAAGTATACATACAATTTGATATATTTGACATACATATGGAAAAGGCATTGTTGTGCCGGAGCTGTGCATCGCTGTCCTGATAGACACTCCCACCAAACAAACTCCAAGATCTGCTTGAGAATTAAAAACACCAAGCAGCTGCTCTATTCAAGCCTACAGGTGAATTCATTCAGTAGCTCCCACCAGCACCCAGCCCTTTGCTAGAGCTGGTGAGGGCACTGTCATTGCCATTTCACACAGGCTATAAGGTGAGTGCGATTCTTAGGTTCCCGTAACAGAGTTTCCAATTAACTCAGTTGTTACTGGTTACAGAGATCATAATTTATATGAAAAAAAAAAGTGGAATCAATTGTGAATTACTTTAGTATAAGTGCTCCATCTTATTCCTAATGCTCACTGTGTATCTGCAGAAACATATAAGAAATATCAGTACTTAACAATCTATGAATATTTAAGGAAACTCCATTATGTTACCAAGAGAATTCATACACATGCACAATCTAATTCATGGATCTAAGCAGCTCTGCCTTAGCTCTGATGATTTTACCTAGGTTAAACCCAACGAAAAATCCTGAGTCATACATTAATTTTTCTCTTGGCCATGACTGAAACATTACACAAAAAAATGTACATGTTTAAACTCTATATTATGAAAATCAGAAAAGCCAAGCAGAAAATTTAAATACTCAAAAAGTGAGCCTTAATAGAAATTTAAAAAATATTAATCTTCGACTAGGTATTTTATAACTATCATGTTACATAAAAAATGTGAAACCCTTGCGTTGTTAATATTAGATCCAGGAAGTGGAAAGCTTAAACATTAACTTCATTTCTCTTGGTCTTTCATCACGTGTTACTTGTTAGTCAGGTCATGCTATTTTATCCTAAGGTAAGATACTAAAGACATATTTATATAACCTAACAGATCATGATGCAGAAATGGATTATGGTATTATGTTTTAAAATAGAATAGGTTTTATAGAAAAGGACTTTCTAATAATTGAGAATGCTGATGCCTTAAAATATTGCTTTGGATATTTTGAAGTAAACTATGGAAAAACATATCTAACTACCAAGAGTGTATAATTTATTTAAGTATTTTTAGGGCTTCTCCATTTATTTAAGCATTTTTAGGGTTTCCCTTCTAACTGCCACTATGAATTTAAGATTTTGATGAAAATCTCAGGTTCTAAAAGGTATTAGGAGGCAGGGCACCTGGCTTAATGGTTAAGATTCTATTTAGGGCCTGGCACCATGGCCTAGGGGCTAAAGTCCTTGCCTTTCACGCCCGGGATCCCATATGGGCGCTGGTTCTAATTCTGGCAGCCCCATCTCCCATCTAGCTCCCTGACTGTGGCACAGGAAAGCAGCTGAGTGTGGCCCAAAGCCTTGGGACCCTGTCCCAACAGGGGAGAACTGGAAAAAGCTTCTGGCTCCAGGCTTCAGACTGGCTCAACTCCGGTCATTGTGGCCATTTGGGGGAGTGAATCAACAGATGGAAGATCTTATGTCTGTCTTCCCTCCTCTCTGTATATTTGACTTTCTAATAAAAATAAAATAAACCTTAAAAAATAAAACACTTTGTTTAGGATGATTATGTCCAATGTTGGAATGTCTGGCTGTGGCTTCTAACTCCAGCTTTCAGCAGGTTTGGACCCTGGAAGGTGGCAGTGGTTACCCAAGGAGCTGGGTTCTTGTCACTCATGTGACACCAAGATTGAGTACTTAGGTCTTGGGCATCTGGGGAGTGGACCAGCAGAGGAGGGAATCTACGAGGGGGGTGGGGGAGAGAAGGGGCGGCGTGGTGGCTTGAGCATGCCGGGATCCCATATAGGCGCTGGTTCTAATCCCGGCAGCTCCACTTCCCATCCAGCTCCCTGCTTTGGCCTGGGAAAGCAGTCTAGGATGACCCAATGCTTTGGGACCCTGCACCCACATGGAAGCCCTGGAGGAGATTCCTGGCTCTGGAGCACTGGCCGTTGCAGTCACTTGGGGAGTGAGTCATTGCAATGAGGTTTTTCCTCTCTGTCTCTCCTTCTCTCTGTATATCTGACTTTCCAATAAAAATAAATGAATCTTAAAAAAAAAAAGTAAAATGAGGTATGAGTTTATATTTATATTATTAGGTACTCATGCCAATTGTTGCTGCTTGTATTCTCATACATATATTTTTTAAAAACAACCAAAGTTCAGAAAGGCCCACTGACTTGTTGCAGTTCAACTAAAATGCACTTAATCATGTCACTTTAAGGTTTTTGCTTAAAAAAAGAATACATTGTTAAAACCGTACATCAATGCTAGCAATTCAGTACCACAGTTTCAGTTCAGAGAATGTGTCCTAGGAATGACTTAGTGAAAGGCTGAGGAAAGGCAGGGGTTCCAACTTGACAATTTGCATATTAAGCCCTAAGTGGTAAATGCTGGAACTTAAGCATCTTTCCATCACAGAACTACACTTTACACTAGTCATCCACTTGCATAATTTTCTTTTAATCCTTCATTCACTTGATTTCTAGAAGAACATGACAGATTTTTACCTTGGAACTCAAGCAACATGTTGGGCAAGATAGAATGTTCACGAGTAACACCTATTTTCTAGAAAAGGAATTCTAACTGCATGCAGTCTTTTATCAATGGATGTCTCTGCTTGGTCACAGAGGGCAAGTTAAACCCTTCCACTAACACGCTTCGAGATCTCAGGTGCGTTGGGTAAACGAGTGACCCTTTTGGAATCCTTGATTTTACTGATCCTTGTTTCAAGACCACCTCCTGTAAGTGTTATCACACTCGGGAAAATTTATGGAAAATCAGAAAATCATTTTTCTCTGAGGGAATTTATACCGGATTTTTTTATACTGCAAGATGGACCATGAAATTTAAAAAAAAATTATTCTTAAAAGTTTATTCCAAAGACATCGTAACAGAGAGGGGAGAAAGAGATTCTATGTCCCTCCTCCAACTCTTCCATACCTGCGACAGCCAGGGGGCTGGCCAGGAAGAAGTCAGAAGGCAGGGACTCCTTCGGAGGTCTCCCAGGTGCCAGGAGTTCAAGGCCTCACCTGCTGCTGCCTAGCAGGGTGTACGTTAGCAGGAAGCAGGAAGTGACACTCGATCCCAGCTACTCCAATGTGGGATGTGAGTATCTGACATAGAAAATTACTGTGCTGCACCACAATGCCTGCCTCAAATAATACATCTTAGAATTTGGTCTCACATACTTTAAAAGACACACCATATACTCAATAATAAAGAATTAAAGAGGCCAGCAGTGGTATACCAGATTAAGCCTCTACCCGTGATGCTGGCTTCCCTCATGGGCACCTTGAACCCACAGGGGAGACCCTGAAGTTCTGAGCTCCTAGCTTCAGCCTGGCTTGGCTATGAGTGTTGCAGAAATTTGAGAAATGAAGCAGCAAATGGATGATTTGCTATCTCTCTCTCTCTCTCTGTCTCTCCTCCTCTCTCTATAATGTTGTATTTCAAATGAATTTCTACAAATCCAAAAAGAAAACTAAAAAATAACAAGAAGCCATTTATTGAATATCTACTTGGTTCCAGACTGTGAGATGGTTTAAGCATTTGGCTTATTCAACTGATTTCTCACAGCAGAAATGAATATTCATATTCTCCCAAGGAACAGAAATGGAATCTGAGATGCCAATTCATTTGTCCCCTATAAACGCCTCAACCGTGTACAACATTCATACCTGCTCTCTTGGCGTGGCTGTTAGGTATAGTGGTAAAGGCACAGCCCATAGGTCCCAGTTGTGCTTCTAACACCAGCTTCCTGCTAACACGCATCCAGGAAGGCAGCAGATGATGGCTTGGGTGCCTGTCCCTTGGCTCCTGGCTTTGGCCTGGTCTAATCCTGGCCATTATAAACATTTGGGGAGTGAACCAGTGGATGGGAGTGAATTGCAGTGCTTTTTTGTTTATATTCAAATAATACTGTATAATCTGCTTTATGGGTTATAAACTACTTTCTCAGGTACCATCACACTTGGCTACCTTATCATGCGTAAGGCAGGTTTTCTGTCTCCATTTGATGGAGAAGAGGCCTGAAGCTCCGAGGTAAAACAAGATTTTCTTGTGATCACACAAACAGTTAAGTGCTGGGCCAGGTTCCTATGAGTAAGAGTTTGGACCCTCAAGTGCAATATTCTGTGTGTGCGTTTTATATATATATATATATATATATATATATATAGAGAGAGAGAGAGAGAGAGAGAGAGAGAGAGAGAGAGAATTGATGTCTTTGGCAAATGGCTGTTTGTGAATGTCATAGATAACAGAATTTTTAGCTCCTGAAAAATATGCCACTGTATCATTTCTGGAATAGGAGCCTGAGCTGGCTGGTCTGTATGAACTTCATTATGGAGAAGGGGATGCCCCACATCAGGGACTCAGGCGTAAGAGGTGTTACTCTGACCATGACCTGGCACTCAGGCACTCACCAAGGAATTATTTCTCTGGAGTATAGAACCATTTTTCAAGAAGGAAGTACATTCTTTGTCTTCTTTTCCTCTGTTTGGAACACTGCTGCTAATCATTCGCGATAACAGAAGACATTAACATTTCCTGCTGACTTTTTTTTCCTTCTTTGAAATGTTGGCAGAAGCCAGTAGTCGTTTGTCAACTTCGAAACAACTGGCGTGTTATACTTCAGTGAGGTTCTTGGTCTTGTAAGACTGTGTCTTTACTTTTTTGTGTTGTCCTATACAGAAAGGAGGCGTGGCTCTCTCATCTTTACTACCCTATGTAAGACTAGGGATGCTCACTAATTGGGCACATTGATTAGGCACCTACCAATAGCCAGGCATTAGTCTAGGTACTTAGGATGCATCAGTGAACAAAGATAAGACTATCAGCCCTGAGTAAGGGCCTGCATTCTGAGTGTGGGAAAACAGACAATAAACACTACAGTATCAGGTGCTTCCAAGTGTGAAGGCTGAGCCAAAGAACCAGGGAGCACAGCCTGTGCGTACAGGGGATTGTTCACAGCCAGACAGCTTGTCCCTGGGACCAAGCAGTGCGGCTGAAGCTGTGTCGATACCGCACACTCACAGCCACCATACGCATGGAGGGACAGTCCTCCAGCCTCACTCCAGAGAAAAGTGGGGACTTTTTGACACTGTGATTTGATGGACATGAAGCATCCATGTTTTGTCTGTATACAGAGGCCACACAATATTAACTTGTAAAACAGAAAGTGGCTATTAGAAGGTTTTGTTTCCTTATATTGGTAAATTTTCATACAAAACTTTGGAGTTTTTCTTTTTGTGCACATTCTTCAGGATGATACTGTCCAGGGAGTTTGTTCCTCTGAAAATTATATTTAATCAAAGTATTTTCATAGTGAAGTAGGTGGATGCTGTACTCATGTGAAAGGAAAGGAGATGATGCATTTATTCTGGATTATGATTGAAGCATTGGATGCCTAAAGTACTGAAAGCAACCAAATTAAATCCTCAGTAATCAGAACACTTGACGCACTAGACTTTGCCAACTGCCAACCATTTAGGAGTGAGCTAAACCCATTCCTCTTTCTAAAACTATGAAGGGATATAATTAACAATAAAAATTTCCTTTTTACAAAGGCAACAAAAAAAGGGAAAACCATCACAGAATTTATCTAAGAATTTCTGACCAATTGTCTGGATTAAAAACATTGTATCCACTAGACGTGTATGTAACCCGTATTTCCTCTGATAGCAGCAATGCAACTTTCTCATATTGAAATGATACAGAAGCCCAGTGCCACACATCACCTGTGTCTCACCCTACTGTTCATACACAACATGGGAAAGCATTTTTGGATAGAAAGACACAATTCTATGAAGTAGCCTCACGAGGGAAAAAAAGGACATGAAAGTCTGCTACTGCAAGGAAAGATTGCCAGGGCAGGCATTTTGTTCTTAAATATACACATAACTCTGAAAACCTGCGTTCGTTCTGTCATACAAGGACGATACTGACACCTATGGAAGAAATAACTTGTTCATAACTACAAAAATAGTAAATGTTGGAGCTGAAAGAAGTCAGACGTAACACCAAGCATGTCAAATATGCGATCCTAACTCTACTTTCTTTCACAAATGCCAAAAGTATACCACTGAGTCACAACATAACCCACCTCCTGCTGTCAGCTGTGTAAGGGCAAATGTATTCCCTCCCTAAATCAGGTGTGTTCTGTAAGTCTGCAAACATCATTACCTATAAAAAAGAGGACATAAATATCTTCAAGGGCAAATAAATGAGTGAGTGAAGTGACCTTCTAAGACCTAAAAACTAAATTGGAGAAACATTCACCTAAAGAAACTTCAAGAAAAGTAAATGAGATAGCAGAAATATGTAGATTGCACACTCCAGTGCTTGTGGCTTTTTCCCTGGAGCCCTCACGAAGTCCACTGTTTGCAGGATTTGGAAAGGACAGTGTCCTGGTCAGGGAGGAAGGGAGATGAGGGTTTAGCTCGCAAAATGGGAACTTGCTGTTTAATAACGAACAACAGCACTCCTCCAACACTCTACACAGAAAGGCAGTCACCCATGAACGACACAAACACACAAAGGTGCGCGGAAGCCGTCAGTCACTTCACCAAGATGTGTTCTGAACAGCAGATGGACTGCAAACCTGCCACGACAGTCTATACATCCAGCAGTTTAAGGAGACCCTAGGATTTTGTGAGGAAAAAGAGAACAAAATGGAGGAACAAGCAACGGAGAGAATTAACCATGCTTTGCCTTTTCATGGAAACAATCATGTGGGTTCAGGACCCGAGGGCAGAAGCGGAAAGCTGTAACTGTATGATAGAACAAAGATCTTCTTATCCAAAAAAAATCCCCTCCTTTTTCTAAGAATGCTACAACAGAGAACTTTTCTTACTGCCTGTCCTTGTACCTGTTAGGAGCATGTTATTTGTTCATAATTGCTTCAAGATTGCCTGAATTCCCTTGAGAAGTTCGTCAAAACATATTTCTGAACCCAAGAACTTACGGTCCATTTTAGCGTCTCCCATCCTGATCTTCTCTCTTGAATATGCTCCAACATATCTACATGTCTTCCCACTCTTCTTGCTCAGCGTCCTGCCGCCAGGCAAAGACCAAATAATCAGCGAAGGGGCCGTTTAATCCTGCTAAGCATGATCTCGGCCACAGCTTGAGGCGCACGTAGGAGAGAAGCCAAGTGGTGATGAGACCCGCAGCTCTGCAGCTGCGTTTATCAAGAGTAACCTTGCTCGCTGAACCAAGGAAAAGCCGAGAAAGGCTTCTGTTCAAAAGAGCCAGTGAAGCTCAAATGGCAGTGAGCTGTGAGCTAGGGGAGGCCTCCCTGCCTAAGAATTGTTGCTAAACATCCAACCCTATCTCAGGGACTCAAACTACGGGCTGGGAGCCCAAAACAGCACGTGCATGAGACACACAGGAAAACCTGAGTCGGTTAACCAAAACTGTCTAAGGCTTATTGATTCCTCCTCCAGGCTCCTCTCTTGTTAGACTTCCTGATGCATGGAAAACAGCCCTGATAACTCTGGAAGGGATAGCTGATTCTGTTCCCACACCCAGAGCATGTGGCAGAGGCTGCCATTTAGAACTAGTCAGGCAGAGAGAGAGGGAGAGGCCTCTCCTTTCTCCCCCTCGGTGGATGAGAACAGACATGACTGAGAGGTTGGAGGGCATGTGGCTTTAGTTCCTGGAACACAAGGTCTCGAGGTGGACTTTGGCTGTAGCAAGCGCTGACAATTCCTAATGATCTCAGAAGAGGAGATAAAGAACCAATGGCTGCCTGTGGTAAAGGCTTAGAAAGGATTTCTGTATAAATTTGGGTCCCCAGAATCTGTGCTTTAGGCAGTGACCAATAGTGCAACTAACTCTGAACGTGACATTTCCAACACAATTTTGGCTTAAGCCTATCTTTAAAAGGGCTTTTTGCGTAGGGTCACTGACAGTGGAACTGGTGGCAATGGATCATGTTAAGTCCTTGCCCTGTCCTTATAAAATTCAAGAACATGTGAAATGGGGTGCCAGGGAACTTTGACCTATTCCAGTAAGGAGATGGGTTATCAGGGTTCCTAAGGTGAAGGAGCGGCAAGCACCCACTGGCCTCCGTAACTGGTATTTTCCACGCCCTTGGGTAGGCTACTTAGTAGTAGGAGCCAGTGGGGTGCCAGTGTCACTCCAGCCCCACTCAACATGCTCCTCCTCTTTTCCCAGGGACACAGATTGCTCATTCCCAGCCCCACTGGGCCAGCTGCTCATGGTTTCCAAAGCAGATGCAAGTACAAACCCTCTAGCATGGGGCTTTTCCACATGGCCCTGCTGCTAGTTCAGACTGGATCATCTCGTTTTGGGTGGTAGCTTGCATTTATGATTTACGATGTGTTGGCCACTATACCACAAGTTTCTACACATGTCCAACAGGTTTCTTCTGACAATGGTCCTATTGTGATGTCAGCTCTACCGATGAAGTAATGAGATTCATGGAGCAGGATGCTGGGTTGAAGCTAACAAGTGGCAGACCCTATGCCCCTTACTCTATATTCAGCTGCAGCACCACCTGTCCTCTGGGCAAGAGGGTAATTCTCATTTTCTAGCACCCAGGAAGCCCTTGGGGCCAAAGCTGCCCGAGACGGGGAAATGACTGGTACCACAGGGAGAGAAGAAAGGCAGTGAAAGACAGATGACATTGTGTGCAGACAGTGCCCTACTCTTCCCCTAGAACAACAGGGTTCCACTAAGTGCCGGGGTAGTCATGCAACAAAACAGCTGAAGGCTAGCAAGAGGGGAGAGAGAATAAAGGGCTTTATAGATGACAAGTAGCTCCAGGAGATGCTTATGTACTGCAGCAGTGGACACCATCAAGTACGCATCATCTCCCACTGTGCACAG
Organism: Ochotona curzoniae; assembly: GCF_017591425.1. NCBI lineage: Eukaryota > Metazoa > Chordata > Mammalia > Lagomorpha > Ochotonidae > Ochotona > Ochotona curzoniae. Next base: position 17,472,683 of record NW_024467115.1, read on the forward strand.
TCAGGGTCTTGGCAGGAACCAGTCCTAACCATTCACATCATTTTGATCGGTGTTATAAGAACTAAGGCCTCAGCATCCCTTGTTATTTTGCTTCATTTTTGGTAAATGGAAAAATGACCTGTCAATGATGGATACCAGCAGATGGATGAAAACCAAATTTAGAGCTTCCAGCTTAGACTTAAAGGCAAAAAATTCACTTTCAAATATAATGGGTTGGGGCCACAATGGTGGCTCAGCAGCCTAATCCTCCATCTTCAAGCACTGGCATTCCAAATGGGCACCAATTCATGTCACGGCTGTACTACTTCCAGTGCAGCTCCCTGCTTATAGTTTGGGAAAGCAGTGGAGGATAGACCTAAGTCCTTGGGCTCTTGCACGCGCGCGCGCGCGCGTGCACACACACACACACACACACACACACACACACACACACACACACACACACACGAAAGACTGGATAAGCTCCAGGCTTCAGATTGGGTCGGCTCCAGCTGCTGCATCCATTTGGGGAGTGAACCAGTGAACAGAAGATATTTCTGTCTCTCCTTTTCTGTAGCTCTGCCTTTCAAATTAGAAAAAGCAAATTTTAAAAAGTAGGCTATTAAAAAAATTATTTTCTCATTGTGTTTGAAAGAAGAGAGAAAAGAGATGAGACAGATAGAAGGGGAGAGATTTACCAGCCTCTAAATCACTCTAGAAATGCCCACAACAATCAAGACTAGACCAGGTTGAAGCCAGGAGCTTGGAAGTCAGGCCAGGTTTCCTATGTGGGTGGCAGGGACCCACGCCATCAGCCATCATTGGCTGCCTCCCAGGATGCATGTTGGCAGGAAGCTGGATTGGAAAAAGATTAGCATGACTGAACAAGGCACTCTGGGAGAGAATGTGCTCATCACAAGTAGCAACTTAACTGCTGTGTCAGGTGCCGGCCCCGCGTGTGTGAAGCCCAGATGAAGTTCCTGGATCCTGGCTTGGCCTGTCCCAGGCCTGCCACTGTGGCCGTTTGGGGAGTGGACTGGTGAATGAAAGATCTTCCCATCCCCACTTCTAAAACTCTCGCTGACTTTCAAATATAATAAATCTTTTTTAAAAGTAGAAAATACAGAAATCATGAAGAATTATGGGGAAACAAAAATGTATTAAGTCATCATCACACGATAATTCTTTAAAAAATACAAAACGGGGGCTATATTTCATGGGGGTTGGAGAATCAAGGTCTTGGCTGCACTGTGGTTTTGGGGAGAACTGGGAGGAACCTGTCCTCTGTTTCTGGGTATGCAGCTTGCTAGCCTCAGAATCACCCTAAAAGTGCTCTGCAGTCAAGGTCACGCCCGATCCATAGCTCTTTCCTCCAATGTCAGTGCAAGCCTGTCTAGTCTTCCCTGTCTGGTCATGTGAGATGTGGAGGCAGCTCGCTTTCCCAGCATTTTTCTCATTACACCTGCAATTTGTCCTCTCATTTGTCATTCTTCACTCTTGTGTTTCCTGTCTGTCCCATCTCTCCTTAATGTTTGGTTACTGACACATGTAAAACAGCAATTTTCATGCTGCAGTGAGAATCCTAAGAGATTATGAGCTGCTGTGTGTCTCCCCTCCACCTTTGAGATATAATTGACAAATAAAAAAGCATATATTTAAGGTATACAAGCTAATGATATACCACAGTCAAGCTAATTCATGCTTCCATCACCTCATATGATTGTCAATGGGGTGTGTTGTGGGAACACTAAAGACCTCTCCAGGCAAATCCCAAGTAGTTACGGTCTTAAAGCCACCGTCTCCTTCTCTCCATTGGACGGATGTCCACAGTTACTTATCTCACAGCTTGAAGATGCTCTCTTTAATGACGCACCCACTTGGCTTTGCTTGTTTTCTTTTTCTTTTGGTTTTTAAAAATGTATTTATTTTACTTGAAAGACAATTAAACAGAGAGAATTAGAGAATGATCTTCTGTCTGCTGGTTTGCTTCCCAAATGGCTTCACTGGCTGGGATTGGACCAAGCTAGAACCAAGAGCCAGGGAGTTTACCCAGTTCTCTCAGATGGGTGGCAGGGCTCAAAGACTTAGGCATCTTCCACTGTTTTCTCAGGAACTTTAACAGGTAGCTGGATCAGAAGTGGAACAGCCAGTATTCAAACAGGCAGCCACTACTGGATGTTGACATTGCAGGTGGTGACAAGTCATGGTGTGTCACACCAGCCCTTGTTTTCTTTTTAAAAGGATTTATATATGGGACCCAGTGCAATAGCCTAGTAGCTAAATCTTCATCCTGCATGTGCTAAGATCCCATTTGAGTGCTGGTTTGTGTCCCGGCTGCTCTACTTCCCATCCAGCTCCCTGCTTACGGCCTGGAAAACAGTGGAGGACGGCCCAAAGCCCTAGGAACCTGCAGCCACGTGGGAGACCTAAAAGAAGCTCCTGGCTTAAGATCAGCTCAGCTCCAGCTGCCGAGGCCACTTAAAGAGTGAACAAGCAGATAGATCCTTCTCTCTGTCTCCTTCTCTCTGTAAATCTGCCTTTCCAGGAAAAATAAATAAAAAAGATTTATACATATCATATTTGAAAGGCAAAGGGACAGAGCAAGAGACAGATACAGATACAGAGATGGAGATGGCGACAGAGGTAGTGCTATCTTTCAACCCCTGGTTCACTTTTTTTTTTTTAAAAGATTTATTTTATTTTTATTGGAAAGGCGGATAAACAGAGAGGAGAGACAGAGAGGAAGATCTTCCGTCCGATCTTTCACTCCCCAAGTGAGCGCAACGGCCGATGCCATGCCGATCCAAAGCCAGGAGCCTCTTCTGGGTCTCCCACACGGGTGCAGGGTCCCAAAGCTTTGGGCGGTCCTCGACTGCTTTCCCAGGCCACAGGCAGGGAGCTGGAAGGGAAACGGGGCTGCTGGGATAGAACCGGCGCCTATATGGGATCCCGGGTGTGCAAGGTGAGGACCTTAACCACTGTGCCATCTCGCCGGCCCCCCTGGTTCACTTTCAAACAGCCAGCTGAAGCCAAGACCCAGGAACTCCTTTTGAGTCTCCTTTTGGCTTGGCATGGGCCCTGGAACTTGAGCTGCCATCCAGGCTCCTAAGCAGTTTCCTGGATTGGAAGTTTGGAGTAGCTGAGACTTGAACCAGACATTCCTGTAAGTGATATAGGTATCCCACGGGGTTGTTTAACTTGCTGTGCCATAGTACCTACCCCATTCTACTTGTTTTTTTTTTTTTTAATTAAATCTTTATTCCTGACAGAACTGTATGATATTGCATTATTTCCAATTCCTTAGAAAATACAGGGATTGGGAGGTAAGACTCTGTGTGTGTGTGATTCAGACACATGATTAAAAAAAAGAGCTAACTGTTCTATCATTTATCTGAATGCACATGTGCAGGTGAAACCCCTTACTGTGAAAAAGCATATTATTTCACTTACAGTGTGTTTTCTTTGTAGTTAAGACGGTTTTGCACCAAGTCAAGTATTTTGCATATATACTAGCTATGACTGTCATGACATCAAAATGATGCAGCTAAATTCCTGGCATTTGGTAGAGTTTAGCTGGGAGCTCGGCCACTGCCATTTTGAGAGGCATATGCTGAGAAATAGATTTCACATTTTATTTATAGCTATGGCAAAGTAAAACCAAGAAGTTCATTTGGTACAGGAGTTTATGCTCTTTTTCCTGTTGAAAATAGTAAAAAGCTAAACACACAGATCCAGTACATGCCATCAGAAGACCCAGTGTGCTCAGCTTTCATCTGCTGCAAAATCTATTTGGCCAAGCAGAGCTTTAAACACATTCACCTGATTCATATCCCAAGGAGAACCCAGCAATACTGCAGCATGTACCATTTCCTCTGCACCCCTTCCTGATCCTAATTTTTGATTTTTCATTTTTTCTACAGTCAAAATGAGTTTGGGGAGGGTGCTGGTCTTCAACACTTAAATATAACTGAGCACTGTTGTACTTCCCTTCGTAATAACGGTCTTACTCTCCTCCTGCCTATTCCAGAAGAAACAATTTTCAAGATGCACAACAGGAGGCTGTCATTTGTTACCGTGCCTTAAATTTCTCTTACCTTGGACAGTGACACATATTACAAGCGCTGTTGATTTAGGAGAAGTGTGAAATGTTTTTATATTAAAAAAAAAAAAAGTACCAGTGTGGGCCCGGCGCAATAGCCTAGTAGCCAAAGTCCTCGCCTTGAATGTGTCAGGATCCTATATAGGTGCCGGTTCTAATCCCAGCAGCCCTATTTCCCATCTAGCTCCCTGAATGTTGCCTGGAAAAGCAGTCGAAGTCGGTTCCAAAGCCTCGAGTCCCTGCACTCGCTTGGGAGACCTGGAGTTCCCGGCTCCTGGCTTCAGATAGGCTCCATTGCGGAAGCTTGGGGAGTGAACCATCAGATAGATCTTCCTCTCTGTCTCTCCTTCTCTCTGCATATTTGCCATTCCAATAAAAATAAATAAATCTTTTGTTTTTAAAGGACCAGTTCATATCCTATAGTCTAACTCACATACAGGCTAGCAGACAAATTGGGCATCAAAACTGTTTATACCATCAGCCTATAGCGTGATCTCACCACGTCAGTTACTGCAACTGTCTCCCATTCCTTCCCTCCACTCCAAAACAAGCAAGCAACCAAACAAAAACCCTGATGGTTAAGACACTGCCTGTGGGCAGTTGCATCCCATATAGGAGTGGGTTGGACAGACTCCAAGCTCTGCTCCTGAGCTCAGCTTCCTGATAAGGCAGGTGCTGGCTCATGCAGTAGGGGTCTTGGCTTGGTGGTTCCATCTAGTCCGGCCCTGGCTTCTGTGCTTTGTTGGGAGAGTGAGTCAGCAAATGGGAGCCCTCTGTCTCCATCTCAAATAAAGACACAACACAAACATAATCCCTGTAAATGGTTTTTGTAAAGAATTTTTGGAAGTAAATATACATATATATTTACATGTGAATACAGCAATGGAATCTGCACAAATTATTCTAGCAATCCATCTGGTATCTGAACATTTTTTATGTTAACAAGTGTGTTTCTGAAAAACCTTCATTTCATTTTTTAAAAAGGATTTATTTTTATTGAAAGGGCAGATTTACAGGCAGAAGGAGAGATGGAGAAAGGTCTTTCATCAACTGGTACACTCCCCAGATGGCCACAGTGACTGGAGCCGAGCTGATCTTGGGCCATATGCAGGGAGGTAGGTGGGAAGTAGAGCACCTGGGACCCGAACCAGCACCCATATGGGATGCTGGACTCTAAACGCTTACAAAACTAAACTGTAAAGAAGCACCATACATCATACAGCAGATTCCTAGACTTTGAATCTTTCTCAATTTTTCAATATTACAGACAAGGCTGCCTATCACATTACATACATCCTATCAAAATTTGAGGGATAAGTTCCTTGATAGGAATCACCCAGTCTCTGGTTAGAAACATTTAAAAAGACTCGCTCTGCTGAATCCTGCAGGTGTGAGGTTCTAAGCAGAGGACTGCCAGAATCTGCCCTGCCATTTTAACAGGTCACTCTGGATGTTGTGTGGAGACTGCCTGGAGGTGGGACTGTGGAAGCGGCAAGCATGGGACAGAAGTAACAGCAGCATAGTCACTGATGGGGAGATCTGGGGCTGGCAGACAGGTGCGGAGCATCAACTGTGGGAGACCGAGTATGGGGACACGCGTGGGACGCACTTTGTAGGTGGTGCCAATGGAGCTAACAGTAGAGTGGGTATTTGAGAGACAGAAAGACGGGAATCCAGCATAATGAATGGATGTTTGATTTTATATTTACTGAGACATCAACATGTGTGGGGCGGGGGGAATAGAGCAACAAGGAAAAGCTATATCAAAAAGGAGATCTCTGTGTCAATGTGCTAGGCAGATATGCTATAACACTGGTACTCTGCGTTTTACAGAGTCTACTCTATGAATACTATCTGCTGCTTTGCATCTCGGTGTAAACATTTTATAATTGCTTTCCGTAAACAAAAATGCACTTCTCAGACCTACCAATATGCACAGGTGCTTTTACCTTTTGAACATCCAAGTTGCCTCTAACTCTTTACTCTTGATATTTTAAATAGGTCAGGCTTCAGAGGATTTGGTAGGCCTTTGGTACAGTTTTAAGGCTTTCCTATCTAGCATCCTGAGGGTTTACCAATTTAATTTCTCATCAATAGTGTGTGAATTAGAAGTACTGTCTAAACGCACTGAATATTTTTCTTAAAAACAAAACAATCTTTGTGTAGCATCTACAAAAGGCTATAAATACATGTTAGAGTCTTTAACAAAAACATTTATATAACAGAATAAGCTTTCATATTGGAGCTTATACAGTTGCCATTAACTACTAAAACCATGTAACTCTTGATCTATTGCTAATCTTTAGTTTTCTTCTAGATACAATAAAACATCATGTTGAAGTTCCAGTGATTTAAACAATTAATATAATAAAGTATCAAAAACTATAATTAATTGCTATGAGAAATAAAGTGAGTTTAATTAATTAATTAATTCAGGACACACTGTCCAATGGGACCCAGCACGGCTCCTGCTGCACCTGTGTGAACCACAACACTGAATCCCTGGAGCTATGCTGCCGATGCCGCAGGCCACCAGCCACACAGCACAATTTAAACTTATATTAATTAGAATCAGATAAATTCAAAACTCAGTTTCTAAATTATACTGCTCACACAGGAGAGTAGCTACTACTGCAGAGGGGATCTTTAAAAAGTTAATGGAAAACGCGTATTATGAAAAATAACATATGGTTTCCAAAAAACTTTTTATACCAAAATAAACTGACCTTTTAATCCAACTTTCCATAAAGTTTCAGAGTCTCTTTTATAAAATTAAACAATACAGATACAGTATCTGTCACTGTCCAGGTTAGTTCATTGTGACTTGAGGGCACTGAAACAGATCATTTCTAGATCTAAATTTATTTTTTTTGAAGTTTTGCAATTTTTCAAATGTGGTTTTTTTTTTTTTAGTTCCCTGGTACACTTTATTCTCCTTTTTTGTTTATTTTTTCTATTTTTTCCCCTGTATTTTGGGGAAAATAAAGGGGAAATAAAGGGAGAAGCCCAACAAATGTATTCTTTTGATGTTCTGAAATCTCTATAAAAAAAATCTACAAAATTTTAAATTCATAGGATCACACAATTTCAAAGATGAAAGTTTCCTTAAAATTGTCTCCATTTGTTTCCTAATTTTAAAAAGTAACCCAACGTGGAAAAAGCTGGAAGCAGAGGACACAAGAAATCTGCCCCACGTTTTTTGTAAATGGGTGAGTAGAACCCAAGGGCACAAATCCTGCCATGACTCCTAAGAGGAAAGCAATCAGTCACATTAAAAACGCAGGTCGGGCTGGCGCGATAGCATAGTGGTTAAAGTCCTCATCTCTGTACATCTGCCTTTCCAATAAAAATAAATAAATCTTTAAAAAAAAAAAAAAAACGCAAGTCGCCGAGGGGTGCCTATTTGTATGTTCTCCCCTTTCCCCACACGTTTGTCTTAGTGTTGTCTACCGGCAGGGCCTAGCACCTGCAGCAAGGAACCACCTAGTAACCATATCTTGGGTTTAAAGCAATCTCCACTAATAGGAACCCAGGCTTCAGGAGCAATGGCTGACACGGTGGCTGGGACAAAGAAAGTACAATGTGCAAAATACAAAGCAAACAGTGCTCTAAGGATGATGGGGCATGTCCAAACGACACAGGCACCGACTTGGAGGGGATCCCACTGGTCCAGCTGAGCAACAGAACACACTCTGCATGCAAGCAGCAAAGATGATCATGACCCATAAGACGCGAGAAATGCTTGAGTGTACAATGGTAATAAGCAAACAAAGAAGACGGGGAATCCTTTCTTTACCAACTAATAAAGGCAGTAAGAATGATGAATTAGAAATTTACTGTTTGACAACCAACATGATACTAATTGATTCAAGCAAGAGTCATTGAAGCTAAAACTAATGGGTGAATACTACAGAGTATTTATAGACTCTCAATATGTTGATTACACATATACAAATTACAAAGCAACAGTCAGCGACTTGCTTGATAGAAGGGAAACCTGGCAGACACCACCTTAACCGGGTGATACAGTTTAGTATCACCAGGGTGAGGACAAATCAGTGGGCCTCGTGATTTGACAATAAAGAATCAACTATCACTTCTGTGGCATTCCTGCCCAAAGTATAAAAACCCAGGCTAAACAGAAGGGAATACCAGACAAACCCACATTGAGGCTCATTATACCAAACAACTGGCCAACATGTGGAACTGCAAAGACTCAGAGGAAGAAGGGACACAGGAAGGCAAGGCAGAATCTTAGCTTTTCTTTTGCTTTAAAAGACCATCGGGACAAATGGTGAAATTCGAGTCAAGTCTGCAGGTTAGACAACATGTAATTTTGATAAACATACATATGTTAAGAGATGTTTTTGTGTATAAGAAGAATTAGAAAAAAATCTTCCAGGATGCACAGGTGGCGCTGCCACTGGGATGCCTTCATCCCATTTGAGTCTAGTGCTGGCTGCTTTGCTTCTCAACCACCTTCTTGCTCATGGATCCTGGGAGACAGTTGAAGACGGCTCCTGTTCTTGGGGCCCTGCCACCTATCTGGGAGATCCGGAGGAGTTCTGGACTCCTGGGCTTTGACCTGGCCTACCCACACACTGTTGCAGGCTGAAGTGAAACAAAAGCTAAACAAACAACCTCTTTTCAAATAATAAAATACAGTGATTTTGAATTGTGGAATAAAAGCTCTTTTGGTTGGGCCCTAGCATAGCTCATCATAGAAAAAAGTGGGGGGATGTCTTGAGAAGGTTCATGGAAAACATGTGTTTATTACAAACTGTGAATGGATTTTAAAAATGTTCTGTTCCAAATATAAGCTTATAATGCCATTATGCACAAACTTAAAGTGCTCTTGCATTAAAATTGTCAAACCCAAATGTAATTGGGGAAAAGAACCTCATTTCTCTCTCCATTTCCTCTTTGTTCACATGGTCATTGACTGCAATGGGATGTATTTATGGGTGCATTTATTTAATATTTTCTTTGCCATATAAATATCTGATTTCCTTATGCAGCAACCCAGACCAGGCCAAAGGAAGATACCCACCATCATACATATGGCATAGGTGGGGGGCAGACCAGGCTGAACCCGTTCACATCAACCACTGGCGAATTCGAGCACCAGCATAGAGTGTGGCTCAGGCCAGTTTCGGTCACAACACATAGCAGTGCACATTAAGGAATGCCAAGGTGAGGTGAGCCGTACCAGATGTGGTTGCAGTGCCCAAACAGCACACGTGAGAACTTGGGGAAGAGGAGGAGGCAAAACTGGCAGGGGAATGTGGGCACCCCTGCTGGACAGCCACTCCTACTGGAGAGCATGAGTTGGGATGGGGGCAGACCAGACCAGGAAGGCTACAACACCTGTGGGCCTCTTGTGCACTAGATTGGGGAAGGGCCAGATTGGGCTGATTGTTCTGGCTAGTACAAGCAAAAATTAGAGTGGGTGAGGGTTGGTTGGGCTTTGCTGCAGATTCAAATGGCAGAGGCTGGCATTGGGGGTTAATTCTGTTAAGTTAAATGCCAGAACTACCTGGAGAGTGCATAATCCAGAAGTTGGAGTGGCCTAGTAGGGAAATAATGGGCACCTCCCTCATGGGTTACCACTCCCACTGGGCAGCACGAAAACCAGGACAGGGGCAGAGGTGGCTAGACAGAAAGGCATCTGCCAGTATGTGTGTGGGCTGATAGTAGGTTGGTTGGGTTGAACCAGGCTTCAATGCCCATTGACAAGTACGAGAGCTAAATGGGATGTGGGACAGAGTGGACAAGCCTGCAGTACATACTGGCAAGCATGGGAACCAGGGTAGGGAGCAGACCTGGTGGGGGTTATGGAGAGTGCCCCAACTAAGTTGCAGCTCCCACTGGTTTGTATGAGGGCCGAGTATGAAGTGGGTAGGATCGAGCTGGACTACAACACCCACTGGTTCATGTGGAAGACAAGGCTGGAAACAGAACTGACCCAGCAATTACTACAACCAGCATGTGCATAAGCTGACTGGGGCGACCCTGTTCTGGCAAGCTCACACAAGAATCAGGTTTGGGATCATCTCAGATGAAGTTTCTTTGGAGATCCCTCCAACTGAACTGCTGATCTCAGAACCCCAACCATGAAGTGACTATGTCAGCCAGTGGATTCTGCATAGATTTCACTGCGATTGGAATGGCGAGATTGGCAGCAATTCAGACCTGTTAAACTATCAAAACTGCTTGAGCAGGACCCTCGGAGCGTGCCTCACATCGGGGACCTGGGATGGGTAGAAGGCTGGGTGGGGCTTTCCCTTTGTTTCTCCCCTGACTCCAGATACAGGGAAAAGATGATATTAGTGTGGAAACAATGATATTACCCATTTTCCTGTAGCCCTTGAGCCTTTGTACCCTAATCAACTAAGTAAGATTATTTTAAAAATAAATTAAATAAATATCTGATCTCTTAAACATTACGTTGAATTCCTCAGCTTTCACTTGCAAGTATTTTGTACTCCCTCCCCCCGAAAAGTTGGAATGAAAAGGTAGTTTGTGAAAATGATTGGGTTATATTTTGTATAAATGTGTGCTTGGCTAAAGATGTAAATACTACACGTCATTTAAGCATGTTCAATGCTCCTTAACCATGATGTATAATAAAGATATTCTTAATCACTTATCCAAAGGCTTTTACTAATGCTTAGAGTAAGTGTGCTTGCCAAGTAGGCAGGTGGTGATAGTAAATGCATTTGGAAAATGGGATACATTGTGCCACATTTTCGGGGGGGGGGGGAGGGTGGCGGGGATTACAACACATACACTAAATCTTTTGAGAAATCCTATAGTAAAACAAGCAAAAAGGGTCTCCCAACTTCTTTCAGGACACGTTTTTGAGGGGCAGTGTAAGTATCAGTTAACCTGAGGGGTGTTTGGGATCTAGGGTTACTTAATAAATGTCCTTATAGTATGTGTATAAGTTAGGTAACTGCAGGATTTTCTTTAAGACATATTTACGTGATTCCGCCCCCCCCCCATGGCATTTCCCATCAAATGAACACAATATAGCAGTAAATTCTCACTGTGAGGTCAAACATACTAGGATGAGTATATTGATTTGGAAATTTAGGGGAGATCAAATTTAGACCGTCCCTTGATTGCCTTAATAGAAAGTAACGAAATTTGATGACTTCATGATCGATGCCACTTAAGCTTTTTTTAATGCCTTAAATATACATCCATAATGCGTTTTTATAGTTGGCAAAAATAGATATCAAACCCCATTAGCAGGCTCCACAAGTCTGATGCGGATGTATTTCCCCCCCCCCCTACTAGAACTTCTTGAAACATCAAGTACATCTAATGGAACAATTAGAATGATAAGCTATCAGAGTCGGCTCAGTACAATATCTAAATGCACCACTGTCGGAACATGTCCAACAGCCTGAAAATGAAAATACTCTTTTAAGTCCTAGATGTAGGGAGGAGAAAGTGGAGTAGCTTTTTTCTTAACACACCAAAGTATGCAAAAATATAGGGGACAGCTATTTGAATCACACTATTGTGGGGACGAGGAAGAATGTAGGGAAAAATTATATCTGAAGCCTTCATAATCACTCTATTATGAGGCTCTGTGAAAAAATAACTCCCTGGCAGAAGCAGGTAGGCTGTCTGGGGGCAACTCCAGCAACCGGACAGAAGGCGCCTACTGAGTGCTTCTACCTGGCTTTCTTTCATTAACTCCCCTGCATCAGTTCACTAATAGCAACCATATGGGAAGCATCTGCAGCTTTTCGCAATTCTAATTTCCACAGGGGGAAAGAAACAGACAAAAATAGCCGACAGTCTGGGAGAGCCACTGCAGACTGACCTAGTTAGTTGGATCCAGCAGGCTGAGAGCATGTGAGCTGCCTTAATCCTGCCCCAGGCAGTCCAGGGGCTCAGCCTCAGGGTTCACCAGGTCACCTGGGTCTTTAAGAACATTTGAGTGTGGATCTAAACCACACTCCACATTTGAGTGTGGATCAGGAGAGCTCCAAATCAGCTCCAGAGTAGCAGGGAGATCTCTGAAGGCACGATTCTCAAAAACAATTAACAAAAAAGTTTTGTAGTATTGAATGAAAAAGCATCTGTAACTCATATAACTGGAAAGATGGAAGATTATAAAAATATTAAAAGAGGGAAAGTTTAAAAAGAAATATAACTTGCCAAAAATGATAGCAACAGCAGCAAGCATAGTCACTTGACATCAACAGTGAAAAAAAAAATTAAACTTGCTCTAAATTTTTACATGAAATTGTCAAATACTTCCAACAAGATACTCATTATCACTGAGAAGAGTGTTTTAAAAATGTTTTTGAGGTGAAATAAAAACAAAATTTATTGTAGAACTACAGGTGAAATGCTAAGCTTGCAAACACGGGTGAATATATTTATAAAGGTCAAAATACTACATATCAAAATAATGTGGCTATCATCTAGGTGGTGGGATTATAGATTTTATAAACGGTTTAAGGGATGAGTAGCCTAAAGGTTCAGACCCCGCATTTAAGCGCGACCAGGTTTGGTTCCCAGGTTAGGGTCCTGGATTCTAGACCCTGAGAGGCAGTCAGCAGCACAAGGCATGGGGTTCCTGTTACACACAGGGGAGACCCAAATTACCTCCCTGGTTTCATTGCTGGCACAGCCTGGCTGCTATGCACATTTGGAGAGTGAGCCACAGTAGATGGGCACCCGCTCTTTTAAATTTTAAGTTAAAAAAACATTTTAATCTTTTTCTCTATTTTCTAAATAGGTAAACTGCTGGGTGTTACGTTTTTGATCAGAAAATGCTGCATTCGATTTATTTAGGCAGTGACACGTGACAGATGCCAAGACTACTTCTGCTTGCTGCACCCCAGGTGTCACCAGCGGCAGTGGGGCAGCTGGGAGGCAGAGCACAGGTGTAGGCACTCACTTCTCATGCAGGAAGAGAGCTAGCTGCCAGCCCCCTGTCACACTTCCCACGGATTCTAGGAAGACTTCACCCCAACTCTCAAAAGGGCAAAAGGGCAGCTTGGCCTTTACTTGCACTTAATGCTCATTTTGGACATTTCACGAAAGGAAAAATTTCTACAGCTGTGATTTCAATGACCAAACAACTCCTGAAAAATTTTAAGAAACTTTCAGATATTTCCATATAAGATTTCACCAGTTTTGGGAGTTTATGCTAAACATCAACTTCTCTTTCTCTCTCTCTCTCTCTTTTTTTTTGGCTTTTAAAATTCTTAAGATGGTGGTGACATGATTTTGGCCATCTTTTCAGTTGTGTTGCCACGCGGGATGCCCGCATCCCATCCTGCAGTACTTGGCAGTGAGTCCTGCCTCTGCTCCCGACCCAGCTTCCTGCTAATGCTCTGGGGAGCAGCAGAGGATGATGGATCTGATCTGTGCGTTCTTGCTGCCCACATGGGAAACACCCAGACAGCTGTTACGGGCTTGTCGGGAAGGAATCAGAAGATACAAGATCTTCCACTCCATCACCGTGCCCTGCAAATAAGTAAACAAATTTTAAAAACTGAGTGACTGTTGTCCACAATTACATAATACATTTTATAAGGAGAAATAAGAAAAAAAGATCAGAAAACAAAAACTCTTTCAGTGTGTGCCATGTACGTAAATACTACATTGTGCCCTATAAAAATGTACAAATATACACTAATATTTCAAAATAGATAAGTACTGAGGAAAAACAACCAATAAAAAAGATCACTAACACAATCTTTTAAAAATACAATACAATAGTATATCTTCCAGTGGCCACAGTTGATAAAGACATGGGTTTCCTCATTCAGGTGTATTTTACCCTCAGGTTAGCAAAATGCAGGTTTGGGAGCTGAAATGGTTAATCCTAAGGTTAACTGTGCTCTGTTTTCAAAAACAGAAGTGGTACAGAAGAACCCTAAACAGCAAGAACAGAAAAAATCACTGTATGATTCCAGAACATTCCAATGAAAATCCATCAGGAAGAGTTTCTCAAATGGCAAGATAAAATGCTACTATTACTAAATACTAAAACTCTACTGTAATTCAATACATGAAATAAGAGTTGCAAGCAAAAACTATTTTATCCTTGTATAGGGTGAGCATTCCGTACCTGGGGACAGAAGTGTTGCAGATTTTCTCACTTGTAAACATCTGCAGATACACGAGGAGATGTGACCCATGAATAGGGGAGATATGCTCCATGAAGAGGGAATCCAGGTTTAACTATAGAGTTCATTCGTGTGTATGTATGTGTGTGTTTCAAGATTTGTTCTACTTGGAAAGTTAGATTTACAGAGAGAAGGAAAGACAGAGATGAAGATCATCTGTCCAATGATTCACTACCCAAGTTGCTGCAAGAACTGGAGCTGCACAATCCAGAGCCAGGAGCTCAGAGCCTCTTCGGGTGCTCCATGCGGGTACAGGGTTCCAAGGCCTTGGGCCATCCTTTACTGCTTTCCCAGGCAACAAGCAGAGAGCAAGAAGGGAAGTGGAGCAGCCAGACTAAGAACTGGTGTCCACATGGGATCCTGGTGTATGCATGGCAAAGACTTTAGCCAATAGGCTATCACACCAGACCCTCAATAATGTTTTATATTTATCTCTGCCATCTCTTTTAGGGGTTCAGTTTATACCACAAATGCACAATATTAGAACCATTAGGACTTTGTGGTGCGTTTATATCTGAACTGTTCCTCTTTTGCAGACTCTGTCTTCACTTCCCAATGTCATCTTTGTCATTAACAACAGTGATGCTGTAAAGCCAAAGTGTTATCTATATAATATGTTTTTAACAGGCAGGTGGTTTTATTTGCTTTTTTCAAAACTAAAAAGGCTGAAAAAGTATGCCAGTAATCTCTACAATTTAAACAGATTTGCTCTTTTGTACTTTGTACTGAATTCAACAACACGAAGTTGTCATATCTGGTCCAAAACAAAAGGACACAAATAGAGTAAATTCATCAAGCTCAACCCAACACACCTGACCCAATTTATGCTAATGAATTGAAGTGCAAACACTGATGACAACCAGCAAGCCACCTGATCCTGGGACGAAGCTGTTGAAGACTAGTGACCTAGATTGCTCACCTTGTGGTGCCTGACCCCGGTCTAGTAAATGGCATCACCCAGTTTATCAGGACAGCTAGTTCAAGCAGTGGGGCAAACGCTGCTCCCATCATAGCGTAGATGACGGAAAACAACCCAGCGAGCAAAGCATGTATCCTTGCACAAGGTCAGCCTCGCCAGGAAGCAAGGGAGAAAGCAGAACAAAGCAGGCACCAAAAATACATATATTGTACTACACCCTCCTCCCTTTCCTTATTTACTCCCCCCAAAATCACTTTAATAATGTGTCTGACATTCATTCAGTGAGCTATACTGAGTGGAAATCCTATATTTAAATATGGAAATGAATGTAAAAGCAAATACATTAAAATGATGCCTCTTATAATCCTTTCCGTTTGGCTTTGGATCCCGATCTGCAAGAGTTAACAGGAAAACAGCAGAATGCTTACGGTACACGGTACGAATGCATTCGTTCTACATGGTGATCGTATGGGATCCAGAAAGTGCGCGTAATGACTCATGCATATTCTTAACTTTCAGCGAGGTTTTCAGGAACACCAGGAGACGAGAGGCGTCTTCTCTGCCCTGCTCCTGAGCGTCCAGGGCAGATGGTTAGGGCATGCAGACAAGTCGTTAGAGGCACTATCCAGTGAGCGCAGCACAACTGCAATCACGCTTTACAGTCTCTGGATCGAGTTGACATGAGGCACACAAAATCAGGACTCGTACCTAACGTCTCTGTAGACTACTAAGCGTGATTCTACTCACCTTACCTTCAGCTCTTTGAATCAGGCATTACCCCAGCTAATCTGTTGCTGAATGAAGAGGGAAACTTTTTCTGAAAATAAGGGTCGCCTGTTGTAAAAGCATAAATGCTTTTTAAAGTATGTAGGAATGTAACACTTGGAATTCTGAGAAAAATCACATCTTCCTTTGAGCTTTTTCATATGAAAGATGGAGCATTCTGATTATCTAGGTACATCTGGGAGGTCAAAAAAACCCTAAGATGAATAATGAATTAACTTATTCTGAAATTACAGTTAAAAAGGCAATAAAATGCAGAAAGAATAGTTCATGTAGAAAAGTAGTGAAAGCAAACTTATACATACTAACATTTCTGGATGAACCCAATAAATTTTCCCACAAACCAAGAGACAAAGAAGTGACCAAAGTCACAAAGGAATGGTGTTGTAGCACAACGAGTTAGACACTGCCAGCGATGCCATATCTCACATGAGTGTTGGTTCAAAATTCTGGCTGTTCTACTTCTGATCCAGCTCCCTGACAACGGCCTGGGAAAAGCAGCACAAGATGGCTCAAAGTGTCTGGGCTCCTGCTTCCCCCATAAGAGACCCAGAGGAAGCTCCAAGCTCTTGTCTGGTTTGGTTCAGTGATGGCTGCTATGGCCATCTAAAGAGTGAACCAGCAGATGGAGGCTCTCTCTGTCTCTCCCTGATCTTCAAATAAATAAATCTTTTAAAATGTTTACCTAAGTAAAACTAAGCAAGATTATCAAGGAAATTTTTAAAAATGGCAAAGGTGGTTTTTTTTTAGCAAATACACTCTCAGGAGCAAAAGCAGTGGCTTCTACCAAAGCCTGTCATAGCACTATCAAATCAGCTATTTAATTTCCATCTATTTGGAAGTCAGAAACACCAGCAGATGGAATGTAGTGGACCTATGGTTATGTAATGTTGTGTAAAATTCCTGGATCATACTATGATCTACAATTTTAAAAATCCCTTTCTGGAAAAATATTTATTTATTTTGGGGGGAGGAAAAGAAGGCGAGGAAGAGGAAAAAAGAGAAAGAGGGGGGAAGGAGAATGAGAAAGGGAAGGAGAGAGAGAGGGAAGGACAAAGGAAGGAGGAGGAGGGAAGGGAAGGGAGAGAGGAAAGGAGGGAGGGAGAGAGAGAGAGAGAGAGAGAGAGAATGCTTCTATCTGCTAGTTCACTTTACAAATGCCTGCCATGTCTGGGGCTGTACTACAACAAAGCCAAGAGCAAAGAATTCAATCCACGTCTCCCACGTGGCTGCCAGGAACCCAGTCACTTGAGCCATGCCTACTACTTCCCAGGGTGTCCATCAGCAGGAAGCTGGGACCTTGAGTGGAGTGGAGATTGGAACCTAGGCACTCTGATGTGGGATGTTTTAACAGCAAAGTCAAATGCCTACCCCAGATTCAAATAAAACCATACAAAGTTTTACACTGTTACACTTAATCACAATAACAAGCTACAAAAACACAACCTCAATCTTCAGCTTTCCCAAGCATATGGGCAAAGGAGGCTCAAGAGACTAACCATTTGTAAAACCCTCGCCCCAGAAAAGCACAAATCTGCAATAATTATCTCAAGAAAGTTCTTCAAAGTAATTGCTGTGAATTAGTGAAAACTTGAGCTGCAAATGCTTTGTGTCAGTTTCCTGGGAACATCTGCAAACAGAGAAGGTTTTGCTGTGAACCATGCTGCTCCAGTTCGCACATCTGTGCTTTTATCCCTTCCCCCACACCCATGACCAGCATTAGATTCTAACTCTGCTCAGTATACCACCATCTACACCAGCGCGACAGAAGCTGAAACTCAGCTCCATGGCGAGACCATTCCATGTCTATGAAATGCAGATGCTGCAGCCTACTTGCTTTTAAAGTTCCTCATATGTTTCAATGTTTGATTTCTAAGATAGATTTCTAAGATAACCTCTTTCAGAGGTCGAAATTCATGACACTGAAGAGAATTGGAGCTAGTCTTTTGAGCATAATAGGTAATCAATATTTGTTGGGCTGAATTAGCAGAACCATGTATGCTGAGGCAGGTGCCTTCCGTCTTGCAGCTTCTAGAAATAGACTGTTACTAAGGAAACAGAGAAGGGAAACATGAGGATGTGCCACAACAAGGGTCACATCCACAGGGTGTGGGATGCAGCAGCTAAATTAGAATTCTGACAGATTTAGTGCGGATTCGGTAGCAGTTGTAATATTCAGTCTTTCACTTATTCTAAACCACCAAATTGATGCACTCTATTATTTCAGCAGAAACATTCTACTTCTATTGTTACTGCGACAAGATGTTTGGTTTTCTGGGGAAGAGATCTCTAAGCAAGGCAGAAATATTTGTGCAAAATAAATAAATAAACAAAAAGCTCATTGTTAAAATCCTATGGCTGAATAACCATGTGAGTATGTTAATGCAACTCAGGAACATTTTAGAAAATAGAAAGATGCTAAAAATGGTATTTTGTACGTTTCTTTTTAAAAATCCTCTCTCCCTTGGGACCGTATTGTGGTGCAGTGGCTAAGTCACTGCCTGGCATGCCATATGAGTGCCAGTTCAAACCAAGCTGCTCCTTTTCTGATTCAGCCTCCTGCTAATGCACCTGGGAAAGCTAATGCACCCACATGCTTGGATCCCTGCTAGGAAGGATGGAAGATTTTTTTTTCTTTCTCTCTTCTCTCCACCTAACTCAGCCTTTTAAATAAACAAAAATCTTTCTAAAAAAATAAAAATTAAAAAATATCCTCTCCCCTAGATTTCATGGACCCTGACGACACAACTAATCCAGTGGGTTCCTATTACTCAGTCACGTTCACATAAGGTAGAAATTATTGTCAACAAGGAGGCACATTAACTAGATAAGAAGTGGTCAGAAGCCAGGCTGTCCCCATCAAGGGTGGGCCTGTGGAACAAAACATGCGGTGAGTGATGCCACACCTCCTCAAATCCTCCACATGGTATTTCCCTGAGAGCCTTTGGATGCCAACAGCGTGCAACAGGATTGCCACACATGTCCGCCCAGAGCAGATATGGAAGGCCCAAGTCACACGTGGATTTCAATGATTTTGGATGAAAATAAATTCATTTTGTATTTCCATTTTCCATGAGCTTTTGAAGTCCCTATCTCTATGTACAAAGTTGGAGCCATCACTAAGACTTCACAGGCAGCAGCACCCACCTGCTCAAAACACAAGAGGTTTGTTCAGCTCACAGCTTTGGAGGTTTGAGGCATGACAACTATACTGACTCAGCTCTGGTGTGGGCAGTGGACAGCAATGGCAGAGCACGTGTTGGGGGAGTGGTAACACTTTGTACAAGGAGCAGGGAAAGACATGCTTCCCATAAGCCCTTATGCCCCAAATGACCCAAGGACCTTCCATCAAACCTCACCTCTTCAGGGTCCACACAACGTCCGATGCAGCCACCCAACGCAGAAATAGGGGACCAAACATTTGGGCCATCTACTGTGACTCTTCCTAGCTGCATTAGCAGAGAGCTGGCTCAAAGTAGAGCAGCTGGGACACCAACCAGCACCGATAGGGATGATGGCATAGCAAGCAGAAACCTTACCAGATATATCACAATGACAACCCCAGAAAAAGATAAATTTTTAAAAATGCATATAAATGGTACTTTTTGCTTTTAATTACAGATAACTCTAGAAGTCCAGGGCTCCATTTATATAATACAATGCTCATGTGTATGCTCTATCAATGTGTATGAATATGCTCAAATTTGGCCTACAGTTTGATCATAGACACCCTTCCATTTAACACATATCCAAAGACAATATGTCTACTTTCCACCCCACAAGCCATGCGTAGTTGTGGCTGGTGGGAGGGAGGGCAGCCTAGACTTCCAACCTGGGATTTCCACCTCATCAGCTGTCTGGATCTTGGGTTGGGTGGTCAGCACGCCAATGATGCTGGGCAAAACCTCCAGGCTGTCCTGCAGCAAGTTCTGGGTACTTGGGAGTGTGGGCCTGTAAGTGGTCTGGTGGATGGCACAGATGGGGCATGTAACAACCTGAGGGTTCATATGTCCAGGTGAGGAATGATTTCCAAGGGACTTCCATGGACATTATCACTGTTCTAGTAGGTAAGTAAGGGTGCTAAGACTGAGCTGTTTGGAGCTGGGAACCTTTAAAGGTTAGATGAAGTACCAACTCACCTGGGAGGCATGAACTGGGGTAGTTAGCATCGACCATTGCCGAATACCACTTACAGGCACACACTGAGGCTGGGATGGGGACCTTGCTGGCAGGACTGAATCAAGGTGCCCACTGGTGAGAGTCAGACCAGGGAACTGGTAATGTGTTGCTGGGCCATGACAGCAAGCAGCATGTGAGTGAATCAGTACTGGAGCCAGAAATTTCTGGGGGTGTATGGGTGCTCACTCCTGTGGAACAGCAATCTCCATTGGCATGTGCAAGAGTTGTGGCTGGGGACAGGCCTGGTTGGGAGCTAAGGAGATATCCTAGTTGGGATAGGGTTCTTACTAAAAAGCAAATGTCAGAATGGGGCCAGTGGCCTAGGCTGGACAGGGCTGCAGTCTCCCTCAGCATGGGTGTGGACTGGGTCCGGGAATCCCACACTGGGTTAGACTCCATACTCATCTGTACACATGAGAGCCAGCATGAATGTAAAATGAGCTGGGTTAGGTCTCAGCTCCCAAAGAACCATGTGACAGCAGCGTCAGGGTGTGGACCAGGTATGGCTGGGCTGTAGCACCCAAAAATAAGAACCGGAATGGGTGTGAGCTGGTTGGGTAAGGCCACTGTTCCTGCCAAGACAAGAGGTAGACAAAGTCAACCTGGGCCAATGACCCAGAAGCAACCACAGATCCACCACGTGACTAACCCATCTATGTTAGGCAGCTTGGTTACCCAACAGCAGCCAGGTAAGACTGGCAAATTATGGCTTCTTCTGCCTCTTCCTTTGGCCATGCAACGCCATCCCAACTGCAGAGAGATGGGATGCCAGGGAGGGCCAGAGGTGTGACAAGTGATCCTCTGGGTTGTTTATGGGTTGGACCTGCTGGAGGCTCAGCCAGATGCACTGACAGTCTTCCTGGATTCATAATTCTAAAGGAAGATGCATTTTCAAATTATGTAACACATTAATATTACTTAAAGCAAAGCTTTAAAAACACTGCTACGGATTCAGGAGCCTCACAAGGAAGATAAAGCACAAAGTTACCTCCTAGAAAGAGCTTATATACCTGGACAATAACAATGGGTTCACAGTCTAAGAGATAACAGATGCTTACTTGGCATGACAACCTGTGCTCAGGGGTTACAGTGGACATGGTGTCTGTCCCCTCAATAGTTACTTGCACCCCCTCCTCTGGGTTTATCCCTACCCAGGCCCATGTATGGGTTCTCATTGCTCTAAGCCAATTTACTTCCATTTTTTTCATAGACAAGTTAAGTAAAGGTATTTGTAGCATACAGGGTAAACCTGTGGAGCCAGCAACCCATATGGGCACGTGTTTGAGTCCTGGCTGGTGCACTTGCAATCCAGCTTCCTGCTAGTGAGCCTGGGAGGCAGCAGAGGATGGTTAAAGTGCTTGGGCTTCTGTACCCGCATGGGAGACCCGAAAGAAGTTTTTGGTTTTAGACTGGCCCAACTGTGGTTGTTGCGACCATTTGGGGAATGAATTAGTGGACAGAAGATCTCTCTTTCTCTCTCTTTCAAATAAATAAATAAATCTAAAAATAAATAAAAATTTGCTAGAATATGTAACAGACTAAATTGTGTCTGCACTGCCCCCACTCGAATTCCTCCGAGTCCCAGCCCTCAGTACTTGCAAATGCCACCAGATTTGGAGGCAGGTCATTAGAAAGGACATTTGGGTGAAACAAGGTCATGAGGGTGGGCCCTGGGCCAGAATGACCAGGTCCTCATTAGAGAAGGCATTAGGACACAGACATAAGGACCACATGAGGTCACAGTGAGGAGATGGCTGACCCAAGTCCCAGGCAGAGGTCCGAAAAGAAAGCAACTGTGCCAACAGGTTGATCTCGGACTTGTAGCCTCCAGAACAGTGAGGAAGAAAACCCCTGTGGTTCAATTCACCCTGTCTGCAATAGGCTGTTATGGGAGCTCCTGCAAACAAATACAGAACATATCCTGTTGTAGCTGCCAGCAAACCCAACCAAGCCGGCCTCAGTATTAAGGATATCTTCCTAAGGAATAAGCCCCAAGGAAGACCAGACTGTCTGATCTGAAAGCTCAGCTAGTCACCAGAACAGCAACTCACTGAGCTCTGCCCAGCTCTGGCCTCTTCAGTGGCTCCCCAGGCCCTTCACATGCCATCAGAGTGTGTCTGCTGACCTCTAGGCATGTTCATTCACATGTCTTCTATGCCTCCAGACCAGCAGGAATCCCTCCTGCGGGCTGTGCCAGGTCCACCTCCGAGAGGCTGCAGCAACTCAACACTACCACACTGGGAATGAAGCATAAAAATCTGCGGGGACACACATCCAGGGCACAGTGGACTGACTGCCAGCCCGCGCTCGCTTCAGAGAACTCCCCAGGGTTTAGTAGAGTCAAGGACAAGAGACACAGCTCAAAGGCACTGAGTAATGATGCAAAGGGAAGAAAATGAACAGATGAGGAGGTCTATGAAATAAGACCAAACTGTATGATACCAAGAGTGATGTGCTGGTGGGTCCTGATTGGAGACCTGGGCTCAGCCTAAGCATTCCAGAACTGTGTGATCCTGAACAAGTAAGCTAATCTCTGATCCTAATTTAACTATTATAGAAGGCAGGGGTTGGCAGGGGAATGGAAGGGGCTATTAATAATTACCTCTCTCAGGCCCGGCAAGACAGTCTAGCAGCTAAAGTCCTTGCCTTTCAAGCCTGGGATCCCATATGGATGCTGGTTCTAATCCCAGCAGCCCCGCATCCCATCTAGCTCCCTGCTTGTGGCCAGGGAAAGCAGTAAAGGATAGCCCAAAACCTTGGGACGCTGCACCTGTGTGGGAGACCTGGAAAAAGCTCCAGGCTCCTGGCTTCAGATTGGTGCAGTTCTGGACATTGTGGCTGCTTGGGGAGTGAATTAACAGAAGATCTTCCTTGCTGTCTTTCCTCCTCTGTATATCTGACTTTCTAATAAAAATAAAATGTTGAAAAAAACAACAATTACCTCTCTCCACCATATGCTTTCTGTAAGGACTGACATAAAATGGATCTATGTAAATTATCTGACAACTGCTATATGAATGCTAAAAATTATTCAGCAGGTGCTTAGTGTAAATGCTACTGTTCAGTAATCCTGCATCCCATACAGAGTGCCCAAGTTCCATTCCTGGCTCTGCTCTCTATTCTAACTTCCTGCTGATGCACAGCCTGGAAAGCAGCAGGTGACAGCCCAAGTAGGTGGGTCTCTAGCAACATTATGGGAGACTGGGAATGAGTTTCTCGTTCTGGGCCTCAGCTTGGCCCAGCCCTACCTATGGAGGCCACTTGACAAGCGAACCAAAAGATGGAAGAGCTTTATCTCAGTTTCTCTGTCTCTCAAATAGGAAATAGACAAAAGCTTAAAAAACAATGCCAATTATTAATAATATTCTGCTACGTTTCAAACTTCACAGGTTCCCCCTGCAAACCACACCAGGAAACTGTTGCTCACCATCTTCCCATTATTTCTACAAATGAAATTTTTGTTCTTAAATCCTTCTTTATGAAGCACTCTCCTAATATCATGTTTTTAAAAATTAATACCTAACATGTAGGTGCATTTGTACACAT
The DNA here is from genome assembly GCF_017591425.1 of Ochotona curzoniae. Taxonomy (NCBI): domain Eukaryota; kingdom Metazoa; phylum Chordata; class Mammalia; order Lagomorpha; family Ochotonidae; genus Ochotona; species Ochotona curzoniae. The sequence goes on from NW_024467115.1 coordinate 17,496,348, forward strand.
AAAGAGGATCTGTCCAGCTGTGGTCTAGAATTGCTTCACATGTAGTAAAAGTCTTTCTTTGAGTTGAACCACTTTAGAACTAACTCTAAATAAATTATTTACAGTTCTTAATACTGATGGTAGAGATAATCTCTCCCTTTAAGAGTAGGAATGCCGAAGAAGGGAAGTGTGATGCTTGTGGTGGTTTGTACTACTAAATTCTTCAGCTGGCATCCAGATTCAAAAGAAAAGCAACACACTTAAGATGAACAGGATCTTGAAACACAGGTATTTTTCAATCTCTGCTTTGATTTCTTGGTAATCACACACATCTGGACTTAAATACTCCTTTAAGCTTTTTTTTTTCTTTTTAGAATAGAGGGTCTTCATCCAACACAAGGCAGAACATAAGATAAATACTATTTGGGGGCAAGTCTTAGGTAGTATAGCCACTAGTCGATTCTGAAGGAGAATGTCTACTTTCCAAATCATTGCGGAGATGCACAGAAAAAAGCCTGGAAAAAAATCCAAGGTGTTCCCAAAAATTCACGAAAAGACAGACTCAAAAGATGTTCAACTTGAGACAAAATTATTTCAAAATTTGTTGAGTAGATTTTTCACCATATATATATTTTTCATAAATTTTTGGAAGTAACCTCTTTCACTCAAATATCAACAACAGTTTTCTTGGGATACTATATTACTATAGCTAATCTTTTCAGCAAATATTTTGTATTTTACACACTTTCTCTAAATAACCACATGTTGCATTTACATTGAGAAAACGAAAATAAAGATTTTGCTTCTTAAGTAGGAAATTTGAAAAATGCCCCCTATTTCAAAAAATTATTTTTATTTATTTGAAATTTTGAAAGGCAGAGTTAGAAAGAGAGTTCTTCCATCCACTGGGTTACTCCTCAAATTCCTGTCACAGCTGGGGGGGTGGGCAGCTGGGCTGGCCTGAGGCAGGGCGTCAATCTATGTCTCACACGGTGACCAGGATCCACCTGCTTAAGCCATCACTGCTGCCTCACAAGATCTGCATTAGTGGGAGGCTGGAGGGAGGAGTGGGGTGGATATTAAACCTAAGCACTCAGATGTAGGACACAAGGGTTTAAATTGGTACCTTAACCACTAGACCAAACACCCACCCCTGGTATTTTAACTATTTTAATTCATGTTAACTTTGTGACTGGCCATTATGGGGCACTGGAATCCCTGTAGGTCCCCACTTACCTACCGCCAACGTGAAGGCTGTGAGACACAAGAGCTCAGTTCCTTCCCAGTTCCTAACGTTCTTAGCACTGCCAACGGAGTGGGGAAGTGGACATGGAGCCTGACAAGAGGGGTCTAAACGTGAGTCCCCCATGACTGGCTGTGTTATTGTTTGGCTAGCTGCTTCAGATTTCTACAGTGTAAAAAGTAGGCTAAATATTGTCCTTAAGGAAACATGAAAATTAAACCAGAGTATGTGGAGAAGTGGCCCTCGGGCCCTCCACGTGGGGAACTCCGATCCTGAGGCTGGCTTTCATCTCTCTCACTAATCACGTACAACAAAACCAGAAAAGGCAAGATTTTCAAAACCTCCTTTCCATATTGCTGATTTCTCCCCAGTTACCTGGCAATGTCTACGTCTACAGACCTTTCATTAACTACACATGAAAGGCATAAGTCACAGAAGAAGCCACCACACCAATGTGAGGAAGGGCTGTTCAGATTCCATCCAAGGCGCTTGTGCAGACATGCACCGTACATGCTAATATAGGCGGGGTACACAGAATGACAAAATCCATTTAAAAGGCAGGGAAGTGAGTACACACACACGTGAACATGGATTGCCCTACACAGAGAAACACCCATTATGAGTGGGCAGCAGGCCACAGAGAAGGGATGGGTAAGGGGGAAATAGAACACCCAGGGGCCTTTCTAGCATGGCCTAAAGTGGAGGAGAGCGCATGAGTGTTTCCCAACTTCTTGCATCTTTTTTGAGATAGGGGGCAGTGCTGGCAGGTGTAAAGTCCTAGGAATTAGGTGGAATCTCTGTAAGTCCCATATGGAAATTAATATCCATGTTTTCATGGTATCCTCTTTGGGTCTTGGATGAAGCAGCTGGGAAGGGAGCATTATGATTGATAAGGAGGAGGAAAGAATTATATGTGAGGTGAGGGATGTGGGAGTGGGGAAGGGAGGGGAGCTTCCTGGTACTTCCAGTGTTCTAGACCTATCTAAGCTGCCTACCTATCCAGTATCAGCATGTCTCAACTTCCACTGCACTCATTCTTCTAGAACACAGGAAACAAACATCCACCATAATGTGCTCACCTATGGTTTTCCGATATTGCTACGTTCCCACCACACCTTTCCCCCTTCTCCTCCGCTCCCTGAGACATCCTCCAGCAGAGGACCACAAGCTGAGGATGAGACTGTACAGTAAGGATGATTTTTCCGTGAATTTGAAGGACAGAAGCAGCTGTGGCTTCATGGAGCTGAACCTGGCATCCCTAAGGTTCCAGATTTTACAGCCACAACCAGAAAATGCAGAAATGCCTCTGTAAAAAAAATTTATTTTCCATCTGAAAGGCAGGTTTACACAGAGAAAGATCTTGCACCTGCTGGCTCACTCCCCAAGTGGCCACAGTGGCCGGAGCTGAGCCTATCTGAAGCCAGGAGCTTCTTCTAGGTCTCCCACATGGGTTCAGGGTCCCAAGGCTATGGGTTGCCCTATGCTGCTTTCCCAGGACACAAGCAAGGAGCTGGATGGGAAATGGAGTAGCTGGGACACAAACCAGCAGCCACGTAAAATCCAGGAGGATACAAGGTGACAATTTAGCGACTAGGGCATCACGCTGGGCCCTGACATGCCTTTTTATGCACCTGCAGCTATGTTAGAGTTAGATTTCTATCACGTAGCAAGATTCCAATTCTGGTATGCAGAGAATTCAGACTCTGTGTGTGTGTGTGTGTTGTGCATTTAACTGTAGCTGAGTTTTCATTCATGATTCCTGGCCCAACACAGGCCACAGAAGCTTATACCATACTCTGATCTTCCTGTGTCTTCCTGCCTTGGAGCTGGCCATAAGCACATGCTCTGATCCACCTGAACTGACAGATGAGGCTTTGGGTTTGAAAAGGGATCCTGCTGCCTCTCCAGGGGGAAGGAATATTGTTCAGAGGGGCCAGGAAGAATCTGGAAAGACAGGCCTGGCTGGATTTCCCCACATATCCTACAGGCATCAGAATCACAGTTCTGCATGGCTCTCAGTGCTTGAATCAAGGTCACACATAGAAAGCTCCAAGAAAACCCCACAGGAGCACAGGGAGGCTCTTGGAGGGTGGTATGCCCAGAGAGGGCATCCTCCAGGCTCTATTCCCACACTCCACCCAACACGTCTCTTTATCTCTGTGTGTGCTGCAAAATATTTCTTTATTTTAAAATGAGAGAGAGAGAGAAAGAAGAAGAAGAAAAAAGAAAAGAAAAGGGAGAGGGTAACGGAGAGGGGGAGGGAGAGGGAAGATCTTACATCCACTGGTCATATTCTCCAGATGGCTGCAATGGTGAGAGCTGGGTGATCCAAACCTAGGAGCTAGGATCTTCTGGGTCTCCCACATGTGTGCAGACACCCAATGGTTTAAGCCATTCTCTGCTGCCTTTTGGGGCATTAGCAGGTCACTAGATTGGAAGTGAACTCAGGACTCAAATGGGCAGCCATACTGGATGCTGAAGCTGCGGGGAGGTTTAGCCTACCACACCAAGGCACCTGTCCCTCATCTGTATCCCTTATAACATTATCTCTAATAAACCAGGACACTACAAGTGATTTCCTGATAATTATTGAGATGTTCAAGCAAATAAACAAAACCCAAGGAGGGAACTGAACAACCCCTGATTTATAGGTGGTTGGTTAGAAGCACAGGTAGGGGCTGGCGTTATGGCATAGTAGGTAAAAGTCATCGCCTGCAATGCTGGCATTCCATGTGGGCACTGGTTCGTTTCCTGGTTGTTCTACTTCAAATCTAACTCAATGCTAATGTGACTGGGAAAGCAATGGAAGATGGCCCAAGTGCTTGGGCCCTTGGGCCCACATGGTGGACCCAAAACAATCTCCTGATTCTTGGCTTTAGTTTGGCCCAGCCTTGGCTGTTGCAGCTGTTAGGAAAGCAAATTGGCAGATGGAAGACCTTCCTTTCTGTGTATCTTCTTCTTCCTCTTTCTGTCTCACTCATTGTCAATGTCTTTCAGATAAATAAATCTTTAAAAAAAAAAAACGCAGCACAGGTTGGGGCTGGCAGAGTGGCACAGCGGGCTAATCATATACCCTGTGGTGCTGGCATCCCTTATGGGCACCAGTGTGTGTCCTGGCTGCTCCACTTCTGATTCAGCTCTCTGTTTATGGCCTGAGAAAGCAGTGAAAGGCCCAAATCCTTGGGCCCCTGCATCCATGTAGGAGATCTAGAAGAAGCTCATGGCTCCCAGTTTCAGACCAGCTCAGCTCAATTCTGACCACTGCAGCTATTTGGGGAGTGAACCAGCAGATGAAAGGATCTCCTTCTCTGTGTATCTCTCTCTGTAAAGGTCTTTTAAATAAATAAATCTAAAAAAAAAAACAAAAAACAAGTACAGGTAAAACCATCTGAGGCTTGTTATTGGCATCTAGAAAGCAGCAATGTGGGGCTTGGGAGACTGAGCCCTCAGTATGTAGGATTTTACCCTTTTTCCAGGATAGAGTCAGAGTGGGAGTAGCCCAGAGGACATCCAGCTGGGGTCTGCTGTAGAGCTGCTGCAAGGCTGGTGGGGAGAAATCCCACACATTTTGGGATCATGGGAGTCTCCTGTGTTGATTGCTGAGGTGTGAGAGCAGAGCAAAGTCAACACGGTTTGTTTTCCAACTCAGATATATCCTGGCTTAGCAAATCTGTAAGAAGCCATGCCTCAGGCCTGGCGCAATGGCGCAGTGGTTAAGGTCCTTGCCTTGCATGCCCAGGATCCCATATGGGCACCGGTTCTAGTGCCAGCAGCCCCACTTCTCATTCAGCTCCCTGCCTGTGGCATGGGAAGGCAGTCGAGGACGGCCCAAGGCTTTGGGACCCTGCACCCACGTGGGAGACCCGGAAGAAGCTCCTGGCTTTGGATCGGCATAGCATCGGCCGTTGCACTCACTTGGGGAGTGAGTCATCGGAAGGAGGATCTTCCTCTCTGTCTCTCCTCTCTGTTTATCCGCCTTTCCAATAAAAATAAAATAAATCTTAAAAAAAAAAAAGGAGCCATGCCTTATTTTATTCTGTAGGATTTACTTATTTGAAAAGTAGGGAGATAGGGCGGCAGGAGAGGGAAAGAGGGAGAAGCCATGCCTTATTTTATTCTGTAGGATTTACTCATTTGAAAAGTAAGGAGATAGTGCAACAGGAGAGGAGGGAAAGAGGGAGAGATAGTCTACCAGCTGGTTCACTCTCCAAATGGTTGTAATGACCAGGGCTGGACCAGGCTGAAACCACTAGCCTGATCCTAGTTTTCCTCATGGGTGGCAGGGGTCCAAGCGCCTGGACCATCATCTGTTGTCTTTCTAGCCTCATCTGTAGGGGGCTGGATAGGAAGCATAACAAACAGGACTCAGACCAGCACCCTCATATGGGATGTGGGCTGCCAAGTGATAGCTTATCCAGCTGGGCTGTGATGCTGGCTTTCAGAAACCATATTTTAATTCTGATTCATCCACAACAGACCGGCTCACGGCGTTCTCATGGGTTCCTGTGGAAGCCCTGTCTCGGGATCCTGATTTCACAGGGTTAAGTGGAACAACAGTGTGCTCAGCGGGAAGATGCCTCATGATATGCCAGGGACCCAGGACAGAGGGCTGGTGGGTGAGCCTCTAAGACAGCCCTGCGAGATGTCCAGGATTTGGGCAATGCTCCTTTGCAGGATCCTTGAATTAGTGGCTCCAGCAGCACAGACCCACGTCATTGTAAAAGATAGTGGTACGGTGACGAAGATACTGAGCTTAGTGATTAGGCAAGGCCACCCTCTCTTCCCAGGGAACTGATTCCACCCAACAGAGAGCACACGGAATCATGACTTTTTTTTTGATTCCCAGCAAAGCAACTTTCTTTTTCCAGGAAAATAAGACTAGCATATGATGGATCATGACATGTGGCTGGGCTGAAAGCATAGTTGAGGTCTGAAAGCCAGCAGCCTACCTGTCTGAACTTCCTCCTGTTAACTGAAATAGACTCCACGGTAAGAGAGGCAGCCCACAGCTACACAGAACTGACTCCCTTCCTTTTAATTATTCATGCTAATGCCTTCCATTTGTAGAGTTTATGCTTTACAAATGGTAATCGGGCCTGAGGATGACATGAGTAATGGAAACACACCATTAATTATCAAATCTGATTTTAAGCAATGTTTTCAACACTTGTGCACCCCAGAAATCTTCCTGAAATACAATCTCTCTCGTCCCTCCACTTACATTCAAGTAACCTTAGTATAACTAACAGGATCAAGAAGGCAGCTTGACTTTTTAGATACTTTGCTGCTATTCTGTCCAGTGTCCCAATGCTGAAAGAGGGAAAAGGATGAAGTGAAATGCAAAAGGCTCAGATGTATCCACCAGAGGTTCTGTACCCAGCCCAGGTGTGAGCCAGGAGGGGAGAGGGTCACAGCTGCCCTTCCCTCCCTGCACCCTGGCCCAGTGCTGGTTCTCTCTTTTCCACCCCTCTTTGACCTGACTTACCTGAACAAGATGATGGCCTTTAAACCAGCGCATTGATGCAGGAGTTTTCCCTCTCTTCTTCTGAGGGAGAAAACACACCCGCGCAGTGCTGCTGGTTCCAATGGATTAAGAAAGCTACACTACGGGGCCGGTGTTGTGCTGCTACCTGCGATACTGTCAGCCCATGTAAGTGCTGGCTTGATTCCCAGCTACCTCATGTCTGACCCAACCTCTTCAGTAGTGCTAAGTGTTGAGTGCTTGGGTCCCTGCACTCACATAGGAGACCCAGAAGAAGCTGGTGGCTCCTGGTTTCAGACTGGCCCAGCTTTGGCCGTTGTGGCTATTTGGGGAATGAACCAGTGGGATCTCTCTCCTTTTCTGCCTTTCAAATAAAAATAAGTCTTTAAAACATAAAAAATGTTTACATTTGTCAATGCCAAGTTTTGCTAATTAAAATAAGATGCCTTTTTTTTATACCCATCCAGTTTGCAAAAACCCAAGTGCCTTACTCAATCCACCTCCTCCTGTGAGGGTATGAAGACTCCCAGACTATAGGTAGCAGCTCCCTGACACAACAAGTTCAGAAAACATTTGGCATGTGAAGATGTACATGTCACTTCTAGGAATATGCTCCAGGCAACTGGCTCATATGCCCAAGGAGATGTTCATAAAGGTTACTACTGCACAATGCATGGCAGCAACCAGGCAAAAAACAAAGCAAAACTGTAATCAGCCACTCCATTCGTCAACCAGGGAACAGTAAACAAGCTGTGGTAAAGTCACATTACAGAACCCTAGGCAGCAGTTAGACAGACCGTGTCTAAATTTATCACTTCGGGGAGTATTTTAAGATTCAAGTTAGGGAAAGCACAAAGCTACAAATGGATACATTAATATGACAGTTTTTATCACTTTAAATACAACTGCTACATATATATGTATGTTTACATACTATATATAAAAATGTAGTAAAAAATATAGAAATGGACTTGCAGGGTCCCAGGGGCGGGGAAGTGGAACCGGGAGGGATGGAAGGACACAAGAAAACAAAAGGACAAATACAAACTTCTGACACTAGCCACACATTTTATTTATACTTCCCATAAATATATTTTTCACTGCTTTAAATTTGAAGGGCAAGAAGACAGATGAGGACAGAAAGATACTTTTCATTTGCTGGTTCATTTCCCAAATGTCTGCAACAGCCAGGGCTGGGCCTTGTGGGTAGCAGAGACTCAAAGACATCAGTGTTGCCCACTGCCTTCCACACGTGCGCACTGGCAGGAATCTAGATTGGAAAGCAGAATCCAACTTAAACCGAAGCACTTTCATATGGGAAATTGGTGTTCTAAGCAGCATCTTAAATGCTATAACCTGCTGCTACAGCTTTTCATATAAATGATTTAAAATAACGTTGGCCCAGATCATTTAATTATGTCAAGTCTCTGCTTTTCATTTATCATTAAATTATTTTAAAGATATAAATTGGGTCTGGTGCAATGACTCAGTGGCTAAATCCGCACCTTGCAAATGCCAGGATCCCATATGAGTGCTGGTTCTTGTTCCAGCAGCTCCACTTCCCTTCTAGCTCCCTGCTTATGGCTTGGGAAAGCAGTAGAGGATGCCCCAAAGCCTTGGGACCCTGCATCTGTGTGGGAGATCCAGGAGAAACTTCTGGCTTGGATCAGCTCACATCCGGCTGTTGTGGTCACTTGGAGATTGAACCAGCAGATGGAAGATCTTTCTGTCTCTCCTCTCTATAAATCTGTTTTTCCAATAAAAATAAAATAAATCTTAAAAAGATATTATTATAAATTATAAGCTTGTTTCAACACCAAATATGGTTACTATGGTAAATATTAGACTGAGAAAGTTATACAATCTTAGAATAACATGTAAGGCAAAAATAAATTTGTTCATCATAAAGTATCTTCCAAAACACTGTTGTAAAAACTCAATTATACGTTACAATTTCAAATACAACTTAATGTCCTCAGTTTTGTGTGCCTGATCTCACAATGCTATTAAAAAGTAACTTTAGCGATAATGAGTACCAATGGGGGAAAAAAAATCTCCTATAGCCATAAATCATTAGGTATATGACACTATTTACAAATTATAAGAAGTCAAAAGTAGGAGAAAAATCTTTATTTTGGAAAAGTAGAATCTAATAACTTACACACTACTGGCAAATAGGAAAAACATTTTATATTTCAAATTTTTTGTTCATTCATTTATTTTATTTGAAAGGCAAGAGAGACAAAGAGATTTCCAATCTGTGGGGTTCATTCACAAATGTTTGAGAGAGCTGGGGTGTGTCCAGTCAGCATTTAGGAACTCCATCGAGGCCTCTCACGTGAGAGACAAGGATTCAAGCATTTGAGCCATCATCTGTTGTTTCTTGGGGAACATATTAGCATGGAGCCAGAACTTGGAGTAGAATAAGAATTTGAATTCAACACTCCAACATGGAGCTCAGGTGTCCCAAACAGTCTATGAACCACTATGCCATACACACACCCCCAAAAAGTGCAAGCATTTTAAATATAGCCCATGTAACCAACAATTTCTTTCCTATTATGGGAAAAAATTGCCATTAAAATATTGACGGTAAACTATAGGACAGTATAACTATTTCTTCCTTCAAAAACTTTTTATAAACATCTACTTTAAAAACGCCAGTGCAACTGGAGAGAATAGTTAAATGGTACATTAATCTTGAGAAATTTGTCTTTCATAAACCAATACGGAGAAGCAAAAGAATACCCTTGTTTTATCATCTAATGTTACGCTAAAACAACATTAATTTTTAAACTGCCAATTTCAGATTTTTCCAGGTAACTTTACCATAATAACTTCAACACAATGGAATTTGCCAGTGATGTGTGTTACAGAAATAGATAACTGAACGCTGTAACTGGGAGAACTGAGACTAGATATGGTTACTATGGTAATCAAAGGAAACATAACAAGGTCATCTCCACCTAAGGATATGCAGAATCAACACTGTAGGGGCCATGAAGTCTTGGGGAGGCACAATAGTTCACTGAATGACTGCAATGAAGGATACTTCATACAAACCACATTTGAAGGTTACCGAGAAGGGGAGGGGGGGGAAACGATGGGGGGAAAAAGGCACTGGCCTGAGGTTTTAGAGAGGACTGAATTCACAAGAGCAGGGGATCAGAGTCTGTAAATGTTAATTAACTTTGGGAAGATTTAGGAGTCAGGCTGGCTAGCAGGCCAACAGTTGCCCTTTTGTTGGAGGGTTTCCCTGGGTGTGGGAAGAACAGAATCAATCTCCATGGAAGTGGGCCTTGGGAGGGCTGAGGCAAAAGGAGCAAAAAGTGTTGGGGGTAGGAGACTGTGTTGTGAACAGAAGATGCTTAAGTACTTTGGCCCTCTGGCCATGCATGCGGGAGATCTGGATGCAGTTCCTGGGTCCACACTTGGCCCAGGTTGGCTGCTGCATGCCTTTGAGAAATGAACCCGTGGATGGTGGTTGGAAGATCTTTCTTTCTCTCTCTGTTTCCTCTGCTCTGCCTTTCAAAAGCAAAATAAATTCACTATCAGGGATCAACAGAGCCTCTGAATATTTCCCTTCTCCTCTTTAACATCACGGCCAGTGAAAACAGAAGCTCCTTGATTTTCTCCTCTGACTTTGGCTTTAATTAGAATACTAGGGCTGCCACTGTGGCACAATAGTTGGTAATCCTCCGCCTGCCAGAGCTGGCATCCCGCATGGATGCAGGGTCTAGTCCTAGCGGCTCTATTTGCAACCCAACTCCTTGTTTATGGACTGAAAAAGCTGCAGAGGATGGCCTAAGCCCTTGGGCCCCTGCACTCACACAGGGAGACCTGGAAGAAGTTCCTGTCTAGATCAGCTCAGCCATTGCAGTCATTTAGGGAGTGAACCAATCAATGGAAAACCTTTCTCTCTCTCTCCTCCTCTCTGTAAATCTGCTTTTCCAACAACGATAAATACATTTTTTTTTAAAAAAAAGAGGAAGACTCTCATCTCAAAAGGACAAATATCATATGTTCTCTCTGATTTAAGGCAGCTTAAATGCAAATTATAAGATCAATAATCCTCTCCATACTGTTTTTGCTGCAACCCATGTGCTCTGATGTTTTTATTTTCATTTCTTCCAAATAGTTTCTTTTCTCTTGCTGAATTATTCGCTGGCTCAAGGATTGCATGTGGCATCGTTCTATCCAAGAGGCTTTGGTGTTTTCTTCACCCATGCGATGGTTATTCAGTGGCGTATTTTTTGATCCCATGGTGCTGTAAATTTTTTTTTAACTTCATACCTACTATTGAATTTGTTTGTGGCTTCTCATTTAAGAGAATGTAGAGTGATGGTGTAATACAGACTGTCATATTCAGATGTGAAGATACAATGCAGAATGCATCTCTACTTAGAAATCAAAGATGGACTCCCAATGGAGGTGTGCAGGTCTGGATGGTGGGATGCTGGACTGACACTGTCTGTACAAGCAATGTTGGGGCACACTTAAATGACAGACTGATGAACTCGTGACTGCCTGTGAAGGACTACAGTGTTGCAATAATATGGGGGAAATCAGTTGGGTGGTGGGAATTTGGAGGGGGGTAAAGTCCTAGACCCTATAGAATTGCACCATAAAATTAAAAAAAATTTTTTTTAATGTTATGTATTTTAAAAAAAAGAGGAGGACTCTCTTCAAGAGAGCAAAGTATGATCTACAGAGCTGACGCACTGTCACTTTTCATCGCTCAGTGGTAGAAAATACTGAATGAGAAGAGAGAAGCAGAATGGATGAGTCTGGGTAAGACCCCTGCGGTGTGACTGGACCAACAGAACCAGTCAGCAGCAGTGCAGGACTCTCATGGTAAGCCTAAAGAAGCCCTAAAGAAGCAAAGAGTAGAGGGCCAGCACTGTGGCATAATAAGTAAAGCTGCAGCCTGTGGCACTGGTATCCCATATAGGTGCCAGTTCAAGTCCAGGCTGCTCCACTTCAGATTCTGCTCCCTGCTAATGCACTTGGGAAAGTGGTGGAAGATGACACAAGGTTTTGGACCCCTGCATCTGAGTGGTAGAGCCAGAGGAAGCACCCAGCTTCAAACCAGGCCATCTCTGGCCACTGTGACAATTTGGGGAGTGAGCTGGAAGGTAAAAGATCTCTCTCTGTCACTATGCCTTTCAAATTATATATATATATATACACATACACATATATATATACACACATACACATATATATATACACACAACACATATAATAAATATTATATATTTACACTACATATATATATATTTTTTTTTTAAAGCAGCAGCAATAGAAGCAAAAAGCATATCCAGAACCTGCAAGGAAGGTTCTGTTAGCACCGTAAGTGCATCACTGAAATGGTGATCCATGAATTTCAGGCCTGAAAGTAAATAAGGCTACAACAACAGAGGGTCACACAGAAGGGAGACACACAGGAGAAAAGAGGCTGCGCTCACTGATGTGGGAACAGCTAGTCTGTTGCCTGGCACAAGGTGGGCACCAAATCAAGAGTCTAAGGAAGCCCAACTCTGCTCAGTGGGATTTCTGAGTGCATCAGATCCCATGGGGAGGGGAAGCAAGTTGCTACTGGAACCTCACACTGCTGGCAAGCTGGATGGAGCAGGATTACAGCAGAGGCCACGTGGCAACGGAGCGGCTGGGTGTTTCACTGAAAGTCAGGGCATTGACACCAGATGACTGGTGTCGTCTGAAAGGACTTGAACTGTGAGAGAGCAGAAGGTCAGAGGCAAAGAGGCTGGGGCTGGGAAGGGGGGCTGGGGAGTCTTACAATCCATGCTAACGTCAATGTCAGAGCATTTTAGAGTCAGTGGGTAAGGGGGGATGACAGGATAATAAACCACAACATGTACAGGTTAGGGGAAACATTTACTCTTGTAGCATGGCACAGGAAAATTAAGCCACATAGGCAAGCCCAGAATGAAAACTCAGAGCTAGTGATTGCCTAGAATAAAGACTCAGCCGGTGGTCTAATCATCCCTAATGTTCCAGTTACCATTTTGTATCTTCTAAACTGGACAAAGAATGGTCTATGCCAGGAACCGTCTGCCCACGAAGAACCTGTTTTTCTGGGTCTTAAAAAAAAAAAAACAAGACTAATAATGCCAAGATGGTATTATAAAAGGAAACTTCTGAGGGTGGCTTTAATGAGATATACTGGGATGGGTGGGGAACCACGAGCCTGGGTGCACACCAGACTATGCCAACCCAGCAGCTGCTCCCGTTCTCTTCTCAAGATGGTTCTCAATGCACAGAGGGGCAGCTAGGAGTGGGAGCCATGCTGAGCCACCACACTTGGAGGAGTTGAAATTCCTGAAGATTTGCTTCATAGGTGACTCTCCCCTGGACTTATAATCTGGACCACACACTAAAAATGGACATTTCCTAATAGGCTAAAGGGAAGATGATGGCAGATGATACTTCTGGAATGCTCTAGTTGTGACATTTCATAAAACGGAGTCCCTGCACACGAACGGAGCCAGGCTGCTCTTCGTCACTGCAGGAAGGCTAGAGAACAAAGGTGTCCAGCAATACAAAACTCATTGTCCCATCACAAGGCAGCTGATGATCCATCTGGTATCTCCAGGCCTTGGCAGGGCTTGAAACAAAGTCGTGGACCCAGGAAAGTTCCAGGGGCTCCCACAGCTGCACTTCCTCACTCTGCCTGGCAAGTCAGGTCAGCATGCTGTCAAAGATCAGTCACCCTGAAAAACCAGACTCCAGCCTTTGCACTTGCGTTAGGAGACACGAACTAGGAGATCTCAGAAAAGCCTTTCTTTCCTCAAGTTCAACAAAACCGTTCAATGGACAAAGAAGTAAGTTTGAATGAGAAATCTAAGAACCAAGGTTTCTAAAACCATAAACTGTAAATGTGAAAACTGCTGGACATATTCTTATCAATTTTTTTATCCACACTCTTGATACTTGTTCACATAATCTACATTCAGGGGGCCTCAACTATCTCATAGGTGCTGGATTAGATGCTGGGGCACAATGTGAATCTAACAGGCACACTCACTGCTTTCTTAGTGCTTGGTCCAGTGGAGGAGATAGACACTGAACAGTTGCCCAGTTAGCAAACACTTACTGTACAATTTGGCTGCAGCAAGAAATGACAAGTACACTATTCAATGACAGTATAGTATGTAGGGTCTGGCCTGGGAGTATCTTTAAGGAAGTGACATGAAAGCTGAAGAGTAAATAGGAGCTGCTCCAGGACAGCAAAGCAGAGGAGAGAGCCCAGGCAGAGGGGAGGACTCTGAGCTGGAGCTAATGCATCAGGAAAGAAAGAACTGCTGGCACAGATGGTGGGTAATGACAGTGAGTAACACCTGGCACATCACGGCATTTGTCACCGAACAAATAATGGGACACACAAGACTGTGACTGAGAAATAAAAAAGTCCTATAATCTAGAGAGGTAAGAAAACAAGTAGTCCTAGGGCTGAAAACACATATAAGAAGCCAAACACACACATAAACAAGCAAACAAAATCAAGCTACCTAACACTAGCAATAAAATGGGAGTATCCACAAATCAGGGACATCCAGCCAGCCATGTGCATACTCCATACCCCACAACAGCAGGTGGTAGGGAGGGACAACGCAAATCCTAAAGATTAGAAAACAAAGTCTTGCAATGGGATTGGAGCAGTGGAGTAGCAAGCCAATCTTCTGACTGCTACACTGGCATTCCCACAGGGACACCAGTTCATGTCTAGCCGCTCTACTTCTGATCTAGCTCCCTGCTTACGGTCTGGGAAAGCAGCAGAGGATGGCCCAAGTTGTTGAGACCCTGCACCATGTTGGTGCAGAAAGAAGAAAGCTCCTGGTTCCTGGTTTGGATCAGCTTAGCTCTGGTTGTTGCGGCTATTTGGAGGGTGAATCAGTGAATGGAAGATTTCTGTCTCTACTTCTCTTGCTGTAACTCTGACTTTTGACTAAGAATAAATTAATCTCTGAAAATTAGTTCTCCTGAACTGGTTTCCAAGATGGTCAAGGATCACTGCTATGGTTCCCTAATGAAGGACAATTTTCTATGCATCCCAAGGAAGAAAGGCTACACTTCCTGAACAGCACTTGAAATAACAAGTGAGGTGATCTGACATAATGGTGATTTATTTCTTTCATTAAGCCTAGTTAAGTGATCAGGAACTACCTGAGCCAGCTCCCCCACATCCAGTACTTCCGAGCTGCATGAATGACCGTGGGACAAGCAACCATCCTCACCTGTGGCAGGGAAGTGATGAGAAAGGCCTCAGAGAAGAGGCAGCCTTGCTAGAAAGCAGGTAAAAAAGGCAAAAGGTAGGAATTCAGGTAAGGGAAAATGTGCCCGTAATGAAGACACTGATCTGCGCACTGAACCGAACACAGTGGTCTTTCTACCGCCTGCTCGCCTGTTAGAACGTGGGACACTGGCTTACAAACACTGTGCTGTAACTATCAGTTACTGAACAGCAGTGACTTCCTTGGTGTGCTCAATAAGCTTCATATTCTCTCTAATCCCCATCACCACCTGGGACTGTGAGTCTATTAATTTCATTTCACAGATGAGAGGTTTGGAAAGGTCAAATAACAGTAAACTTGCCTTTTTCTCTAGGCAGCATTTTTTCCCTTTCATTTCATAGTTTTTAAAAATTATTTATTTCTTTGAAAGGCAGAATTAAATGAAAGACAGAAGGGGGAAAGAGAAAGAGTAGGAGAGGGGAAGGGAGAGGTAAAGGGAGAGGATGTTGCAATTGTTGGTGTACTCCCTGGGGGAGCACAATGGCTGGGGCTGGGCTACCAGGAGACTGGAACTTTGCCTGGGTCTCCTACAAGGATGCAGGGGCCTAAGCACATGGGTCATTTTACATTGATTTTCCAGGCACATTTGCAGGGAGCAGGCATGAAACTGGAGCAGCAAGGATATGAACTAGCACTCACATAGGATATCAGTGTTACAGGTAACAGCTTATCCCATGGGGCTATTAACACTGACCCCAAAATCAGTTTCTTACACAAAATTTCTAATAACTTTGGCAAACCTGAAGTGTTATTAGGGAGGGCTACTCACTAGTAGTGTCCACTAGTCATAACCAGTCAACTTGGCTGAACTTTTCCTAGTATCCTTTCTTCTCCCAACAGCATAAACTGACAAGTCTCTGGTGGTGGCTGGTGCTGAATTTCCTATAGCTCTAAACAGAGGCTCAGAGGTAATGATTGCCAGGACGAATCTTCTTTTGATGTTGCATTTTTAATTAGGTTTTATAATACAGTATTTGGGAGGCTTTTTAAAAGGGCCTACTGAGACGCCTTCCCACCATCCCTACACTGCATGCCAGCTCTCAATAATGAACTTGATCCTGCAAGTGAACCTGACAGATGCAGGGAGGTAGCCCCAGTTTCCACATGGCTGTTCCCAGTAGTAGCTGAATCCTGCTTGTAACCATTTTGTCACTACCATCCCAGCTCTGCATCTCCAATTCAGGGTGAACCTAGTCGCCTGAACCATTTGTGTTCAAGATAAAAACTGTGAGAATTTTTTGGGGGGATTATACCCCTAAATTCATTCCCTTTCTATACTCTACACTGGACCCGACACTGTGAATTACTTTGGATTTGAACAGACAGCTTCTATGAGAATTGTCTCACTAATAAACCATTGCTGTAGACATTTAAAAACCAGGTGTTGCATTTTCTAGTGCTCCGGTACATATTTCAAACACAGTGCTTTACGTCTGTGTGTGCTACACTTAGTAACTTCTGCATCGTGGTCTATGTTACTTGTCTTTTGAAGCTGGAAAATCCAGAATATACACTTAACCCATGGACAGCCCAACATAAACTCAGATTTTCCTAAATCCCTCAGGAGATAGGACAGTTAAGTTAAATTATCTCCTGAGGGTTGTCACTTTTTGCCAAATTCAAAACAGTCAAGCAACACGCAAGTCATGTGCAAGTCAACTTTTGCGAATAATTTTAAATTGTTCCTTGAGACCCACCGATGCTAGAGGAAATGAAGACACAATTCAAACTCAGACTATAACCTCCCACTAAATAATGTGTGTGAATTATCTGCTGGGAGATTCTAAATAGCCAATAGCCACTTAATCGTGTTTGGTCCGTATGATGGGAGCAGTCAGCTCTTTCAGTTCCATCAATCATGGCTTTTAAAACAGGGTTTTTAAGCCTTTCTGCTGTTCCTCTTGTACGTAGTGACAAAGCATGGCAGTTTCTACTTGTACAGCAGACAAAGCCAGGGAGACAGCTAGAGTCAACAAATATTTGCAGAGTATCTGAGAACAATTCATATACTGGGTGATGTCCTGCTTGCTCCTGGAATCCCCCATTCTTTCTAACTTTATAGAAATATTACATTTAGGCTCTTTAATCAAACAGTTATGTCATTCCATTTGACTTCAAGATTACCTTCTCATAAAAGAAATCTTTTTTTACTACAGGTCTACTACTTCATATTCACTAGCCATTCAATTTTTTTAAACTGCTAAAACCTTCTATCTGGTGCTGAAACAGTATATGTGGAGGACACGGAACAGAAAATGGTGCGGGTCTTGTAGAACAAAAGAGGAAAAGAAACAAGGAAATGGGACAGAATCATTCTGCAGCCTGCTGCTTTCACACGTCCTGGCTCCTCCCTGGAAACAAGAGTCCTGACTTCCGCGAGGCCCTACCAGCTGCCATCCAGTGCGAACACATGTGCATTTCACTGGGAAACCTCAACTGGCCAGTGGATAAGCCAAAGAAAAGAAGGGTGCCTGAACACGTATTTTTACAAAATGGGGAGAGGACTGGGAACACAGAAAGGTTAAGCTTCTCCAAACCACTGTGTCCTGACTTAAAGGAGAAACCATTTTTTCATTACAGTTTAATCTACAGTTAGCTAACCAAAGAAGCAGGGGATAACAAAGCAGTCAAGGTCAGTTTGGAAATCCAGCCCTTCATTTTTCCACTAAAGAAGGAAAGGGATGGCTGCCATGGGAGAGAAACAGCAGAATGGCGGACTCCCTGACATACTTGGATAAAAGTGGTTTGCTGGAAAGTGCTGTTCTGGCATCAGGCACACCTCCACGTAATACCACCTCTTTCCACGTGGTTACCTTGGAAGGACAATCCTGACACTACCATTTCTTAGAGTCTCTATACTAAAGGTTATTTTTAAAATACTAGACAGTTTAACTTCGTTCTAGTGGTCCAGTGTAACCTGTGAGGCACGGCAGACGGAGAACAGTCCCAGTCTAAGCAAAGCTTACAGCCCAGAGAAGGATGCAGACTGTGTGGGGTTGATCCAACCACGCAGAGGTGTCAGCAGAGAAGCACCAATAATGGCTTGGCTTGGGATGCTGACGTAACCATGCAAAGGTTAAGTACTGGTAGAGAAGCAAATATATGGCTCAGTTTCTGATGCTAAAGGAGCAAATGAGGACTGCCTTTCTGGTCAGGAGAAGGAAGCTAGGGGCATGGGAGGAGGTTTTCTGTAGCAGATACACAATGGAGAAACCTTTAGCAGATGACACCTGACCCAATTTTAAAGACTGAATCAGGGTTATTCAGATGAAGAGGCAGATCAATGGAAGAGCATGGAGTGGGCACAGAGGCCTGCAAGAGCAGGAGAAGGCAAACTGGAGCCCAGAGTTCCAACAGTGGCAGGGAGGAGGGCGGCAGGGGAAAGAATGGCCAGGTGGCAGGCAGGCCAGGTCCCTTGCCAAGGGGCCTGGAATTATGCTCAAGGACAGGGCTTTGGAAACAGGTGACCAGGAAGAGGAATACAACCGAAGCAGGCCAGGTAACACACCATTTGAAAGAGGGCAGCAGGGCATGTGTGGCCTTTTCAACATGGCAGTTTCCCTGAGAGCCACAGACTGTACCAGGAAGAAGCAGGGCCCAGGTATTCCAAGGGGAAGCTGAAATTCAGGTTATTTTAAAAAACTCTTAGTTCCTAATGTTAGTTCCATGCACTGGTTCATCTCCCCCTAAACGGTCACAACAGCCAGAGCTGGCCCTGACTAAATCCAGGAGTCAGGAGCCCCATCTGGTTCTCCCACATGGAATCAGGGACCCAACCACTTGGGCCATCTTCTGTTGCTTCTCAGAGTGCAAACTATAGGGCACAGGACCAGAGGCGACGCACCAGAACCCTAACCAGCCCTAAGGTGGCTCTGATATTGGGTGCCAGCGCTACAGCAGCTGAACCCACTGCGGGCACCTCAATGCTGCTCCACCCAACCCAGTGACACTGGAAATAAGCCCCAGGTGCACACCAGCGAGAATGACCACATCCTCTGTAATGAAGGATAAAGTTTGCATCTTCTGCGGATGATAATCACTTTTTAAAAATCGAGTAAAAGTTGTTTAGGTTCACGTCTCACGAATAAACCAGTACTGGAGCTGGATACTCCTCGGGTTATAGTCAATAACCGAAAGGGGGATACTCACTCAAGCAGATGTTTGTTTACAAGGTTCATAACACGTGTCAAGAAGCCATTACAACAGAAAAGCTTTGTCATGCTTGCTCGCAGACTGTGTGCAAGCCTGGCTTCCGCAGCAATGCACTGCAGAGTGGCTCCTCCACCACCATCCATCTCCTTGAAGTCTGGTGAGCTTCCAAGTGATGGGAGCCCATGTATATCTCCAAACAGCCTCTACTCTTTCTGTTGTAGTGTGAAATCTGGGAACGGACAGCTTCAGAGCTGGCACAGACTGAAACATTTCTGCCAGCCTTGTCTGCTGCTGGCCCTTCTCATGGATTTTCATCTATACTCGTGCATTATTTGCATCAACTTTTATCTACTAGGCAACCAACACTTCTGAGAGGGGAAAGCACATCAATGATCTTTGTACTGTACCCACAATACCCTCCCTGGGTGCGGGAGCTTCCACTGAGTGAGCATCCCTCAATAAAAGAAAAAGTTGGTTCAGGGAGAAAAATGCCTCATGACTTAATAACTATACTGTGTTCAGGAGAATTCACAAGGGAGGCCTGCCTTGGATCCCATCTATGGGATTTAGTCACTGCAACACCTCAACCATCTCTCCCCAGCCAGACCTGAGGTCAGCATTACGCAGAGGCACAAGGTTGCAAGGAACTTTCAAAAGCTTAAAAAAAAAAATGAAATTAAAATTACAGGTTTATTTTTACTGTGAAAATCTTTATTTTTCATAATTCACAGAAAATGTGTTTATGGTAGAAAAAACTACTCATGGATTTCTTTTCCTATTTATTTATTTTGAAAGGCAGATTGATGAAGAGAGAGAAACAGAGACCTCTAATTCTATGCCTTGTTCCTCAAAGAGCTGCGACAGTCAGGGATGGGCCTGGCTAAGCCAGGAGCTGGGAACGCCCAGGTCTCCCACATGGGTCAGGGACCTAAGGACTGGGCCATTACCTGCTGCCTCTCAGGGTGCCTAACAGGAGAAAGCAGCTATGGAGTGGAGGCAGAATTTGAACAAGACACAGGTGTCCCAGGAGGCATCTAAACCACTTTGCCAAACACTGGTTCCTATGCAGCGACTCCAAAACTACATTTTCACAATAAACCTGCATTTTTTATTCCATCTACCAAGGAACTTTTTGAAATAACCTGTGCATATGAGCAACAGCATAAGCCCTGTTTGCCTTCAATTACTACCTAAATAGTATGGTAATAGCATGGTAGGTAAAACATTTACATTCTTACTGATCACATCAGTGCGCTATTGTTCTTTCAATGATTGATTGTGTTTATCAAGCTACAGTCCCACCCCACCAGTAGCTTTGAAGTCAGTTTGGAAGTGCAGATGGTAATTGCCATGTTTATTCCTACTAAGTATGTCAAGTTGGTGACCTAATGGTATGAGCACGTGGATAGATGGGACATATCATTACCACAGGGCAATCCTGCACAGAAGCATTCAGCTCACTGAATTTAAACAGCATGCTTCGTTATCGCTGGTAACAGACAAAACGATACAAGAATGGGAACCAGGCTTGGACATGAGCGACCGATGAGGCCATGGAGTGGGGAGAAAAGAAAACAAGAGTCTGGCTGCTTAATAGAAAAGACAACTTGCATGTCATCTCGCTAGGAGGCTTTGGAAATCGTAGTTAAGGAAACAGGAACCCATGAGAAGTTGCACACAACAGTACAGGCAACGATGGACAGGGCAGAGCAGCATTGGATGTGGTGCAACTACATGTAAGTGGACAAGGATAGATAAAATTATCTTATGATGCTGGTAACTGTCCTCCACAACACTGAGGAGCTGTCCGCGCGTGGAACCCTGAATAATCACATTCACTCTGAGATCTGACCAGATACGGACAAAGCAGAGAGGGCACAAACTCAGAGGGTCACAGCTCCCAAGACTGCGTGGTCCAGCAAGGTAGCCACGTTGGCTATCTGAGTTTTAATTCACTAGAATTTTAACTTTAGTTTCTTGGCTGTACTGGCTGGGCTGAATTTTCAATATTCAGTAACCACATGTGGCTGGCTCATCGCTATCGTATGGGACTATGATGTACAACAGCTGGACAAGGCAGAGGACATTTCTATTGCTCAGGTCCGATGAGAAACTTGGAATCAAAGCCTGCAGTTTTATTTATTCACCAAGAGTGATCAGAGATATCTAGTGTTATCTAGACACTTCTTTTACAGAATGTATCATAAATTAAACATTTGTGGATATAGAGAAAGTATAGACACCTTTATTAGTAAAGGAGTATCTGCTCCTTTTCATTAGTAGTGTGGGGAGTGTGGGCAGAAAAAGAAAGAGTAAAATGTGGGGCACGAGACACTCTTAAAGTCTTTCTAATCCAACAAGCTACAGAAACTGCCCCAAACAGATTTTTACAAGCTCTTACTCCGTCACCCCTTCCTTTCCCTTCCCTAAAATAGGAAAAGTCAACTAAGCCACTGAAACAGCAGCAGCTAGGAAAAGAAAATCAGGAAAACGATCAAGGACTAAATGGATTGCTATTCTACAACACAGTTTCACTCATCAAGGACAGCCCCACACAGGAGCTGCGAGAACCATCCAACAAATCCATACTGATTTTAGGAGTTACTAACTCCTTGGAGGAGGCTAAAGGATTTGATGCCAATCATTTGAAGTCCCGAGTTTTCATCAAGAGCAATGCACACTGGTTCAAAGACCTAATTCATGAGCAAGTAAACATTTCACATAAGTCACCTTTCATTTTCACAGCCTCCTTAGAAAGCTGAGGTCATCTGGTCCTCAAACACAAGCAAATAAAAACTAAGAGTGACAGTAAGAGTCTACCTTCTCGAAGAACTTCTCTGTTATGAAGTCTTGATTAAAGGATGCAAAAATACACTTCTGGGTTTAAAGCAGGCAGTTTCCAAACTCAGTTAAAAAGGCAAACTACAATTAGAGGCAGTAGTTCTTAGATGCTGAATTCTACTGGAATTGCCTTTTTACCACTGCTTTCAAGATCTGCTGGGGACTTTGCCATGATGTCTCTCTGGCCCACACTGTCTATAACAGCAGTAATTTGAATGCAAGCTGGAAATCTAAGCACGGAAGACAAAACAAAAAAAAACTTATAACCTAACTGCCTTTGGGAACAAGTTTCTGTATTTGTGGGCAGGAGGCTACAGGAATCAGAGAGCTGGAAAACTCCTGCAGCAAGCCTTCCTGAGACCCAGAGCGCTGCCCTCCCGACCTGGTCCCCCCAGCCCTGCCCAGGTAGCATCTGGGACAGAGCTGAGGATGCCGCAGTGCACGGCACTCCCGCAGCTGGGCAAGCTGCTGCCACATTTCATCGCCATGACAAAACGTCCTGAGACTCAGACCTCTGCTCTACAAATGCTGGGTAGCAGAGTTACCAGCCAAAGTTCCAAAAATCCACAGCTGCTGCATCCACTCCCCCGTGTCTCCTCCCTCCCCCTCCTCCCCTGCCACAGCCCCCTTCCACACTCTCAGCATTTCAGGGTAGAGAGCAAAGGGACATCTTGACCCTCTGCCCTTGGAAAGGCTGCTCGTTGCTGTTGTTCCCATGCATCCTTTTTCAAGAGACTCTCCCATCACAAAGTTAACAGAAATTATCTGCTGCACCTAAGGAGGGCTGCATGTGAACCTTGGTAACTCCCAGTTCCTCTTTCTGCTGAGGACGCAGCCACTGGCCACGACTCACATACAGTGAATACGTGAACATTCAAGAACTCCAGGTCAAGGGAAGCAGTGTGGGTTCAAAAAGGCAAGCGGCTCTCACATCCATCAAATCTGCCAAAGCTGTCCCCCATTCCATGCATCCACATCCCTCCAGCGTGCCCGCACCACGAACAAACACAGCTGGGAGCCCATGGGCACACCTTACAGCAGGCAGGCACTCCAAGCGCAGTTTGTCCAGCGTGGAGACCAGGCTGGCTCAGCAAATGCATACCTTTCAGTCCTTTGGAATTTCCATTCTTTTGCTGTTCGTCTTCCTCATTAATGGTGAACAAACCAAGGGCAATTGACCTCGCATTGGTCTTCTTCAGTCTCTCTTGTCGGATAGCTATAGCTGATCCAGGCATAGCGCTGCTACTTTATTTTTTTTTTTTTACTTATTATATTAAAAATATATGCTTATGTAATTGCATCTCCCAGGAAGCTGCTC
This sequence comes from Ochotona curzoniae, assembly GCF_017591425.1. Classification (NCBI taxonomy): domain Eukaryota; kingdom Metazoa; phylum Chordata; class Mammalia; order Lagomorpha; family Ochotonidae; genus Ochotona; species Ochotona curzoniae. The sequence continues at coordinate 17,519,678 of NW_024467115.1, forward strand.
GTTTCCAAGCTGCCGGTTCATTTGAGCACTTGTAATAGATCCTCTATGGGTAAACAGTGTGCAAACAGCTGACAGATACTACCAGCCACTTGGCAACTGAGGCCCGCAGTTCCTCCTCACCTAGCAGCAGTCCCCCCTGCCCAGCCCTCTCCCCCTTACTCCCCCTACAGGCTCATACACTGGCGAGTGCACTGGCCTGCACACACACACACACACACACACACATACACTCTCCCAGAAAAGCCCTATTAAGGACTTGCTGGTTCAGATGCTCCCTGCACTGTCTAACCTGTTCATTCACATCCCAGCTTCTTACTGCCCCAGCACTTTTCCCGATCTTCTACCTCATACACAAATATCCAGACTGTAGCCCAGAAGGGAAAAGATGAGAGATGCTGCTGCGGCGGCTGCTGCTGCTGGGGAGAGTTGCCGGGACAACCTGACATCCCCTAATTAAGGAGGGCTGGGGGCGGTTGGGTCGCCCTGGCTGCTGAGGCGGGGCCCTGGGAACTCACCAGCAGCGGGTTTCAGGGGGAGGTCCTGGGGAGCAGCTCCCCCATGCTCCTGCTGGAGCAATGACCAGAGCTGGCCGCGGTGGGAGGAGATTAAGGCAGACACCGAGCTTGCACCAACCATGGCGCCCTCCTCCGAAGGAGAGACCCAGGCTGGAGGTAGATCTTTTTCATGTTTATCACAACAAGGCTTGGTAAGTCCCTTGAGGGATGAAGGCATGGCCCAGGACGGAGCGCCCCCACCCTCTTCCCACCATAAACACAGGCTGAGCTGCACCTGTCACAAGGACGGTCCGGTTCCCCAGACTTTCCAGAGGCGGGGAGGAGAATGAAACGCTCCTGCGGGAAGGGCGGAAATGAGAAAGAGACTCCATCACCGGGAGACCAGCTGCCCAACTGCGTCCAGCACTCTGGCACGCCCGAAGCTGCCTCTGCTTGCCACCATCCCCGCCCAGCATGCCCCCAGCCACCGCTGTGCCGGCCACCACCCCAGCGGTACTGAGCAGTTCTCCACACTTGACCCAATTCTCGTTCTCCTTTGGACTGTTTCCACAAAGCACACAAACACGTGATTACTGTTTTCTTCTGCAACAAGCTTTCTTGCTCTGAGACTCACAGCTTGGCTGCTTAAGACTTATGCCATGGACGCACAACAAGTAAAAAAAAGACAATAAACGATATTAAAAATACCCACCAGAAAACCTAGAAAAAATTTTGCTTTCTAATCAAATCTAATTGATGGTCAAAGTGATTGTCTTCCTCCCTACTATCTCCTTAAAAACGCCAGCCGATTTATCCAAAAGAGGATCCTAAGGATGTTATGTTTCATAATTTTTATTTGTTATCTTTTATTATTTCTTTCTTTTTTTACTGGCAGGCAAACAGGCATATGCAAGAGATCTTGCATTTAGTAGTTTACTTCTCAAATATCCGACAGAGACAGCCAAGTTAGGAGTCAGAACTCAGTTCAGGTCTCCCATATGGGTAGCAGGAACCCAAATACTTAAGCCATCCCCTACTGCCTCCCAGGGCTGCATTACCCAGGAACAGGGTACACAGAAGGTGGAAGAGCTAGGAACTCAGACACAGGACTGGGCATCTTAACTGCTGTGCCAAATGGCAGCCTCCCTTCCCCCACCCCACGGACTTGAAGGTCAGTGTTAACACACCCTCTCTACAGTCCTTAGTGTGGACCAGCACTTTTGTGTCACTCACTTCATCCCACTTTAAAGTTTTCTCAGTAAGATGGAGTGATGACATCATTTACTGTATGGGATTAAGGATTAGGACTAGATGTCCACAGTAGTCATGATTAAAAGGAAGTTTACAAGCCTCAATTGTTATAATTTATGGTACATTGTTGGTAGCAGGTCCGTCTTTCACGTTTTGGTGATTTTCAAGGTAATTCCATTTTTTGTGTGTGTGTACTCATATTGCCCAGTTTGGTGCTGAGTATACACTAAATAGTTAGCAGATCCATGCTTTAAAAAAAAAAAAATCAGATCTTCAGAAATTTTAACATATGCTTACCTGCATATTGGATAAACAGGGAATTTCAGATGCGAATTTTACTTAAGTTCATTTGTTGACTTATTCTCAGGAATAAAGCACAGTCAGTTTTTTGAAGAGGGTCTGAGACAGTAACCAAATCAGCATCTTTTTGTAGGTGAGGGAGCTGGGGCCCAGGAAATGGAAGACCCTCTCCCTTAAACACTGGCTAGTAGGGGGTGTACAATCCCAACTCCCCCTTTTCCCAGGCTAGTGCCTCCTTCCGTGGAGACAGCAGGAAAAGGAGCGTGCACGCCTCAAATATTCAAGATCTTACTTCTAGCTGTAACTGTAATGTTTTTGTGACTGCTCTTATTTGATAATTTTTTTTCCTGAATTAGACTTGCTGTTTATTTTCTTTAATTGAATGGTAAAAGCATAACATATATGAGATAGGTGGGATACCTGCCAATATCATACTTACACACATGACCTGCTTTTGAAATTTTATTCAAATCTACTCTGCTTTTCTTCTTCAGAGACTCAACTCAGTACTTACAAGAGAGAAGAGGAGGGAAAAAGGAGAGGAAAAACAAAAACCCCACATGTAAAATAAGCATGGTGTGCAACGATCTTTTGGTGGAAAAAAATGAAAACCTACATCTCGAGCAAGCCAGTTTTCTGTAGAAAATATCCCTTGTCCTAACCAGGCTGATGCTGCCCTAATAACCAGCAAGAGGTGACCTCACCACAAACACCACTTCTACAGGTCAAGTCCAAGTAAAAAGGAGTCTTTTCCTTCCACTTCCCAAATAAAAACATGAAATGGCAATACTGAGGAGAGTAAGAAAAGCTCCCTACAAGTGGTTTTGATAAAGTAACGTGTGAACTCAAGTCCGAAGGACTCCTGCACAAGAAGTCCACTGCTGGCACTGCCCACTGCTGGCCTCGAGGCACCAGACACGGGGGCAAAGCTGAAGCTGCCATTTAGCCCCAGCAGCTCCTGTAAGGTCTGGTAGTAGGGAGAGTCCCAGGACACAGAGGACCCCAGAGGACACCAGAGCTGCTCCTCCCCTGGCTTTCTTTCCTTCTTTTTTGTAATGGTTCTCCTTTTCGGCTCACTGCAGGGAGAATAGCCACAAAAGATGGAAATGGGATTGCTCTCACAGGCCTTGAGGGATCTCTAGAATTCTGGCTTGCATTAAAGTTTGATAATCACCAAAATGGCCACTTCTAAAAGCTACTGTTAATATCACAAACCAGGGAGAAAAGAGCACCTGCTTTGGAGGCCACCCACAGACAAGTTAAGGGGCAGAGTGGGGTCAAGTAAAAGAATCCAGGAAAAACCCAGTACCTGGGAACACACTCCCCATATGTTGGCCTCAGGGCTGAGGTGCCCAAACTACAGCGGCCCAAACCACCATCTCTGCCTGCTCCTGCAAGGGATACAGAGGCACAGGGAGGGTACCATCAGTCAGCTGGGCCACCAGCTCAGCGTTAAACCCCAGGCTGCTTGCGCTAAAGTCCAGATGCTTTTGTCCTGATGCTTTCCCTCCAAGGTCAACCAGCTATGTCGCTGTCACAGTTGTGGCCAGTCACAAGAAAGCAAACAATCCAAGATCAAGTAAGGACAGGAAACGACTTTTTCTTACAATCATGCAGTCATGGTTTCCCTGTCACTTAAGGCACATAGATACATTCGAGATTAATTCCCCAGAAGATCAAATCCAATCTTCAATGGATGCGGAAATGGAATTTATATAATTCCCAAGATAGTATGGCTTGATCCCCTACAGGCGCCCAGGTTGACTCTTCCAGCAGTCCCCCCTTTCCTTTACACTCTGATGTAAAACAGAAGTAAATTATGTGAATGGTGAAGGTGAGATCTTAGATGTCCTATGCCCCACTGTGGAACAAATTCCCTTTTGAATGCCTGAACTCATCCTGGCACAGCCACTAGATGTGGCACAACCATCCCTGCATGCCAACTGGAGAGATGGAATCTCCACTCTGTCCCTAAGGAAAAGGCATGTAGACAGCCAGTAGGAAGGCTCCCCGAGTGTTTGTTTAAATCGTGACAGCACTATGCAATGCATTCATGCAGTTTTTTGTACAACTCAGAGAAGAATGCAAAAGGGTCAGTTTTACAGAGTGGCTTCACCTAGAGGGTGAGGGTAAATGGGGGAAGGGAGCTTGCTTGCAATGTAACGACACAATGCACCCACATCAATAGATAAAAATTTTACCCAGCTACTGTGACACATAGTCCAATTTGCCTTTGGGCAGCTGCTTATCCCCACCCCCTTAGTCCACAATGAACTCATGTCTCTGTACTCCTGCCTTGGCTGGCTGGCACTCCTGGCCCAGCCCCAACAGTGAGGTGGATAAATACCAGAGTCAGACATGCTGCTCTGGAAGGGAAGGACACTCGTGGCTGAAGTCTACCTGTTACCATGACATGTACAAGACTACACATGCAGCCACACATTCATGTATGTGCGTGACACAGACCAGGCTTCCATGCTTCCTGGGCCTTTATTTTGTGCACATGTAATTAGAAAATAGCACAGCCTGTGAGTGAATCTGAACCACTAGGCAACACAGGCACAATTTTCCTTTCTAAAAAGCGCAGTAAGCTTTATAAAAATTGCAAAGAGCCCAAACTGTACAATTCAAGGACTGTAACGAGAAACAGAAATTGCGACTGCTGAATTGTGGGGCCAGTTGCTCATAAATAACAAGTACAGTCTACCTGTGAGCTATTTACTTTTTGGTGGAGACCACAGTACCAAAATCAACCCCCAGATTTCTACCCTAGCGGAGAAGATTAACTCTTGCAAACTACTGGGCTCAGTAATGTGAAAAATACTTAGTGTTACTGACCCAAGGGGAGCTGCAATTTACTTCTAAGCAAGAGCTTTAGAAATCCACAGTTTAAAGCAACTTCAAAACCTCCCGTGCTTGGGAACAGCAGAGCGGAGCTGGCTTTGGGCAACGTGAGGGAACAGAGGGTCCCGGCTGGTTCCTTTTCCCTGCTCATCCCTGAAGCTACAGGGCTCCCTCCCATCTCACTGACGGCTTCTGTGGAGAAGGGGCAGCAGCACTCCTCCACAGCATTACACACGGCTAGCAAGGGACTGCAGACAAAGAAACGCTGAGTCTTTGAAAGGAAAATGGAAGGGCAGGTTTGCTCTGATCTTTATTTGGCCACTTTCTGTTACCAGCTTGAAAACAAGGACTCAGTCAATACTACTCAAGTGGTAGGGATGCCATTAGCCAGTAAGTCCTGGGTCCCTGCTGTGCCTTTTGCAACACTTGTATAAATCTCCCTGCTGCATGCTGATAACTGCAGGGTGCCAACAGTGCATTTTCCCAGGCCTGCCACACCATACATGAAGTTTGACCCCAGGGTTTCATTCACATGCATGTAAGGTGTGAACACTGAGCTTTCTTTAAAATTGCTTTCCTAAACACAGGGTTATCGCAGGCAAGCCGGTGGATGTTGTGAAATGCCACAGTTAAACTGTAACCCAGTAGCATGTGTTGTTGGAATGCCTCTTGGCATTTTTATGCACTATTCCCATGGACGATACTTTCATACATAAAACTTCTCGATTTCTTGAAAAACAGTAAGTGCACAAACCATATGATCAGTTTGCTCATGAGGTCTTCAACTGGTTAGAACATGCCCACCTGCGTCACCATGGACTTCCCATCAGATGACAGCCGATGCTCAAGTAAGTCATCATGTTGAGGTTGAAGGCACGCCCCTCAAATGCCAAAGGTTTCTCTGTAAATAATTATAAGCTTTCCTGAAAAGGATGGATGCTACTTACTCCCAGCATTGGCCCAACACTGTAATGGCCTTTTAAAAAATGTTCATACAATCGGGCTTGGGATAGCTAAATCACTCTGCTAAATCCTCCTTTGCTTCCAACATGGGTTGGCTTTGGAATAAATCCTGTTTGTCATTCTAAAAACTAAGCTGCCCAGCTGTCTCAACATTAAATGGAATACCAAGCACATATGGGTAGTTTTGTTTTATTTTCCCCCAGATATCCTCCCTTACTGTCATGAGGCAACCCAGCTGTCTAACACAGAAGATACTGAAGTAGCTATACGGGCTGGGGTAAAAAGATGCTTCTCATGAGAGTGAATGGAGGTTGGAGGTATGAACCCTCACAGGTGCACAAACCTCATATGTTTATGGATTTATTGGCTTATTTGTTAACTAGAACAAGTTCCATCAAGTAGAAAAAAAAAATCTACAATTCTTTGGCACAGTTCTGCAATCAATCGCATGAGGAGGGTACTGTCCGGCCTCCTCTTGCCATAGATGGCCTGCAAAATCATTAGCTCTGGCAGGACATGAAATCTGACAAATGTATAGAAGCCTGAATTTTAAATCGATTATCTCCTATGGCTCACAGGCAATGATGCTACAGCTACAGAAACAGCGCTGGGCAGAGAAAGAGGCTCCTGGCCCCGAAAGAGGAAGGAAATGCCTAATAGAAACAGTGAATTATATAATCCCGGCAGCTCAGTGGGAAGTCAGCTTGGCTTCCATTCAGGGAGAGCAGTCCTGAGGACTGTCAGCAGCTGCCACTGTCAGCCACCGATCAGAACACTCTAGAGACGTAAAGAGATGTGGCTGAACAGAAAAGCCAGGAAGCTTTTAAAACTTGTAAGTGCAAAGCAAGCAAGCTTCCCAATGCACCAATAATTGCTTTATTAAAACAGATGTGAACTGTTGATTTGCATTAAAAAAAAAATAAAAGCCCATCTCTTAGACTTGACGGGTTCAGGACTGCTGAGATTTTAGGGGGAATCTGCATAAAAGGAAACCACATCTCAGAAGGATGCACAGGCTGACAAGCTGCTACTTCATCTCTAATACCCTTTCACCTTTTCTATCTGTGATCGAAGCCCATGATATATGGATTGTGGACAGGCAGCTGAGGAAGGATTATAACAAAAGACAACTTTGGCAAACTGCCAAGATTTCAATCAGACCATGTGCCTTGTACCAAGGCAAAATGGCCATGTTCATGTTAAGCATACTGCATCTTTGATATATTTTTTAAAGGTTCCATGGGCAGCTGTTGAGGCACAGTAGCTTATGCCTTCATTCTGCATTGACACCTGTCTTCCACACCAGCGTGCCTTACTCCAGGCTCTGGACCTCCACTTCCAATTCTCCTTCCTGCTAACGCCTCCTGTGAGGCAACAGATGAGGGCTCAAGTGCTTGGGCTCCTGCCATCCACCAAGGGACACCCTGGAATTCTAAGCCTCTTGCTTCAACCCAGCCCAGGCTTGGCAGAGACTGGAGGAGTGAGAACTATGGGTGAAGGGAAAGTCTGCCCCCACCCTGCCACTTCAAGTAAATAAACACATTTTGAAAATTGTTTCAGTAATTTACACCTGTGTGTATTTATAATTTAAGATAAATAAACTTCCTGAATATGTTCTTGAGATGAAAATTTTCCATGTTTCTTTATTTGGGAAGGTTATCTCAGTTATATAATAAATATAGTTTATAGTGAGATTCTTTTCTTCTCACATGAATGACTAATAGCAATAATTACCAGTATAGATTATAAATGTATGTATGTGTATATATACTCTATAAATTAAAAAAACTCACAGCAAATATTTTTATTTTGCTTTGGTAAATATACTGCAATTCAAATTTCTGGCTCATTTTAAATGATTAACCAGGACTCAAATGCCTTCTGGTTCTGTATACACAGTGAATTTTTTATGACTTTTCTGCTGTCTACTCATTATTAACAATTGTGATATTATAATACTGGAATTTCATGCTTTTTGGTAAATGTATTTTTAATAGAGGTAATTTGCTAATATGAAAAAAATGCTTCAGAATACTTGGAATCCGTTTGTGAAGAATTATCATAAACAAACTTTAAAAGTTGAATACCCATGTTGATAAAAATAACGTTTTGCTAGTGGACATTAAAAGGGGACCGTCGGGCCCGGAGCGGTGGCGCAAGTGGTTAAGGTCCTCGCCTTGCACACCCAGGATCCCATATGGGCGCCGGTTCTAAGCCCGGCAGCCCCGCTTCCCTTCCAGCTCCCTGCCTGTGGCCCAGGAAAGCAGTCAAGGACGGCCCAAAGCTTTGGGATCCTGCACCCGCGTGGGAGACCCGGAAGAGGCTCCTGGGTTCGGATCGGCATAGTATCGGCCGTCACGGCTTACTTGGGGAGTGAATCATCGGACGGAAGATCTTCCTCTCTGTCTCTCCTCTCTGTATATCCGCCTTTCCAATAAAAAAATAACAAAAATAAATCTTTTAAAAAAAATATAAAATATAAAAAAAAAGGGGACCTCATGGAAAATGGCAGTCTCGTTTGTTGGAATATTTCTAAAGTGTATTCCTTCATTGAGAAGGGAGATGAAAAAATATAAATTGTCTAGATTAAAAAAAAAATTGTTCCAGTAACCAGTTTTGCAGTGCATTCTGCTACCAACAGCAGTGCTGGCCTCCCATTTGGAGCAGGTATGAGTCTGTACTGTTTTATTTCTGATCCAGGTCCCTGCTGATGGGGCTGAAAAAGCAGTGGAAAATGGCCTAAGTGCTTGGCCTCTGCCATCCCTGCAGGAGATAAGATCCAGACTCCTGGCTTTCACCTGCTCCAGATGTGGCCACGTGCATTCATTTGGGGAGTGAATGAGCACATGGAAGTTCTGGCTTTCAAAAATGCCATTTTTTCCCCCTTGATGTTCCCAGTGAAAAAAAGACAGAAATTGGAAGATTTGGACATTTTTGGAAATAAACTGAGATGGAATTCTTAAATCTGACAAATTTCAGTAGTCTGATCCACGAACATTGAATCTTAAATGCCAAACTAGCGCTTTTCCTAGAAAGGTTTCTCTGTGTTGTAAAACTACGGAGGCTTTAAAGTTGACGTTCAGCCTAATGGTTAAGACACCCCCATTCTGGGCCCAGCACAACGGCTCAGTGGCTAAATCTTTACCCCATACGTGCCAGGATCCCACATGGGTGCCAGGCCATGTCCCAGCTGCTCTACTTCCCATGCAGCTCCCTATTTGTGGCTTGGGAAAGCAGTAGAGGATGACTCAAAGCCTTAGGACCCTGCATCTGTGTGGGAGACCCAGAGGAAGCTCCTGGCTCCGAATCAGCCCAGCTTAGACATTGTGGCCACTTGGGCAGTGAACTAGCAGACTGAAGATCTTTCTGTTTCTCCTTCTCTCTGTAAAACTGCTTTTCCAATAAAAAAGAAAAAAAAAAAAAAAGAAAAAGGCGCCTGCCTTCATCCTGCATCAGAATGCCTGGGTTAGGTGTCCAGCTCTGGCTCCCCACTCCAGCTAGCACAGGTGCTGGAAGACAGCAGCGGTGGTGCACCTGTCACTCATATCAGAGATCTGGGCTGAGAGGCAGGCTCCCACACTCAGTCCTGGCCCAGCCCCAGTGGCTGCTGGCATGTGGACAGTGTGCCAGTGGATGGAACCTCTACCCCTCCCTTTCCAACAAAGAAATAATTCTTTTGTTTAAAAAAAAAAAGACACTGGGGTCTCTTTCTCCAAAGTGATGTGAATCTTATGCTTCCTGTACTAAAAACAGCTTTCTCTCCCACTTTTACATTTAATATTTTCCAAAGTAGAGTCATCTACTTCAACTTTAAAGTCCAGTACTCTAACAGGGATTTACCCAAAGCAGATGGGTATATCAACTGACGTGCAAAGAGGGCATCTTCATCCACACCACAGTGGCTCCTACACATAAATGGAGATAATCTGAGGGCATCATTCAAAAATCTGAATCTAGCCTCTATTAAGAGAATCAACATTTTCAGATTTACTAGTTTTAAAAAAACTTTTAAAAATTATTTTTTATTATTGTTTTATGATACAGTCCCATAGTCTCTGGGATTTCCTGTCCCCTAATAATAACTTTGTAAAATGATATAAAATTTAAATTATAAGCTGAACAAAGTATATATATACATATCTATACATACGTGTGTGTGTATATTTTTAGGATAAATAGTATCTCACAAACATAGGACCACACATCCGATGCAGGATGGGCTTTATAAATGGTTTCTGGTAATATAATAAAATACGTCCCCTAATGAAAACGATGACTTAGTTCTATTTCACGTATGTACTGAAGGAATCCAACCTGTGTCATCCTCCTGAAAGGCAAGGTGCACCTGTTTCTGCTGTTTCTCTTGAAGACGGGCGATGACAGTGCTTTAAGTCCAAATGGCCCTGAGAAGTTCATTTTCTGAATTTGTCTTTCTTTTTTTAAGGATTCATTTAATTTATTTGAAAGGCAGAGTTATGAAAAGGAAAAGATACATCCAGAGATATCTGCCACCTGCTGGTTCGCTCCTCAAATAGCTGCAATGGCCACAGCAGTGCCAGACTGAAGCCAGCAGGCAGGAACTTAGGAGTCTCCCATGTAGCTACGGGGTTCCAAGGACTTGAGCCATCCTCTGCTGCTTTCCCACGCCGTACGCAGGGTGTTGAATTGAAAGTGAAACATTCAGGAATCAAACTAACTGCATAGGATGCCAGTCTTGGCAGGTGGCAGCTTAACCTGTGAATACCACAACACCTTCCCCAACCATCTGAGTTTAAAGGAAATCGAAGCTCATTTTCACAGTTTGAACCAAAATGTCTTCCGCAGCAATAACAGTTCAGGAAAAAAAACTCAGAATTTAGAACTAGGACACAGTCATACAAACGCACTTGGTTACCACCAAAATGAAACAAAAGCTGCACGAAGCACTTGCCTAAGTGTTTCATTCACAGGCTGGTACAGCAACCTTCTCTGGCGCAACATTTCCGACAGGTCAAAGGTACCATCTGGTGAGCTTTGATGGCGGTGCCTTCTGCACCCAGGCCAAGCCTCTGACAGTGTGATCATGCAGCTCCAATTAGGTCTGAAGCAACATGACAAGCCTACGCCCTCATGACAGGGAGGCTGCCAGAACAAATAAAAATGTGCCTAGGAGAGCCACTGAGTGAGACAGGGCACCTTCAGCCCTTTCCAGTGACGCAGGACCAAACCCTTGGCGATCGCTGCCATGATCATTACAGCAGGCACTCAGCACTTAGGTGGGGACCAGGACTGTGCTAAGTACTTCTGGGTTTTAACTTGTCTAATCCCTCAGAGTGTATTGGCACCCACCTAGTTTTCAAAGGGAAGGTGGTGAGGAAGAGAACACTTGAGTGACACATGTCACAACCTGCTAAGCAGCAGGGGCTGAGAAGGAAATCCAGGATGTCAGGCCCCCTTCTTCTCACATAAAAACATAACTTAGGATTTTGTTTAAAAGCCTGAGCATTCCTAGTGTGCACCATGAGACAGTACAGCTTCACACACGCCCAGTCCCAGTGTGATCTGGAAGAGAAATCAGTCGCTGCTGAGGGATCGGGCAGAGCATCCCCTACTGTCCTTCGTGGTCAGGTCCTGGATCTTACGGTTACGCACACGCCAGTTTGAAGGAGGAATGGACGGGCAACCAGCACTTGCCAAGGCTAGTCTTCACTGTACAGTCTTCCAACCATCATAGGCATCATCAGCAAATCCCTAGAGCAGATACTATGTGTAACCCCAGCTGCGTTCCAAGGTACCTGGGCCCACAGGGGGTTGTTGGGAATGGCAGGGCATGTCAGGAGTTGTGACATGAACGATACTGCGAGGAGAAAATGCCTGGCACACAGGGCAGAGGGGACTGTTGGGGAGCCTCAGGTGCAGCAGCACCCAGTGGACAGGAGAGAGAGGGAGCAAATTCAGCCTTAGGCACATTAGCATCCGGCTGTACAACAGGAGAGCAGGGGCGGGTGAGGGAGAAGGCCCCCTGCCACCCCTCACAGATCTGAGCAGGGACCTGGTGATTGGAGGTTAGGAGTCACTGCAAAGGCCTCTGGGAAAGATACAATTTCCTACAAAATACCTGATTAGTTACCCCAAACTAGCCCTCCCTTATTTTGAGGAGGCAGGAGGAGAACAAGGCAGTGTGGAGGCTCATGGGGGGGCGGGGAGGAGGACCCAGCACATTTTGTCTAACTGCATGTATTCATCCACACGAGGACACATCAAAATGCTCCCAAAAATGGAATTTTAGGGAACTAAAGTACATGAATGAGTATATGCACCCACATATTTGGCTTTCCAAGTGCACCTGTAGTTATTTCACAGCCAGATTTCCTTATTTAATAAAAGAAAAAAAAGTATGAGGGCAAAAATAAGAGGCCAGTTGAGGGACATCATTAAGATTCAGGACAGAGCTGTGAGAATCTAGCTGGGGATTGCACAAGCAGGATGCACGTGACCCCTGCAAAGTAAACCTAAACAAGGAGACAGGACAGCCGCAGCACACTGGAACCCTCTGGGGAGGTTTAAAACCACTCACCACCACTTGGCTCTCCCCTCCCCCGCTACGGCCAATTTCTGGGATAACTGCCAGGGTGCCACCTGGGCACTGCACTATTCAGAAGGTTCCCAGGTGATTTTTAATACCCTGCCAAGCCTGCGAACCAATGGTGTGAACCAGCAGTGCTCAACACCACAACCTTCGGCCCAAGGAGTGAACAGTATTTAAATGAACCCACTAGGGCTGGGACGAAGGGTGCTGTACCAAGGACTTCACTCCAGTGAGGAGCTTCTGACAGCCAGAGCCTAGGTGAAAATCTTGAGGCTCAGTAAAGCTCTTTGCTGCAGGGACAGCAGTCCTGGCCACTTGTAGCGCACGTTACTGCCCAGCAGGCCCTGTACTGGGGAGTAGAAACAGTAAAAGGAAGGGATTCTTTCAAAATTTCCCTTGAAGTTTATGTTTACACTTTCACATATTTTTATTGGAAAGGCAGACATTCAGGGAGATCAGATACTCACTTTTTTGCTCCCCAAAGGCTGCAAGAGCAGAGGCTCTTGCTCAGAGGAACAAGGCAAGGGGCTAGAAACTCAACCCAGGTCTCTCTGTGGGTGCCAGGGACCCAAAAGCTGGCGCAATCACCTGCTGCCTCCCCACGGGCACATTAGCAGGAAGCTGGAATTAGACGCAGCCCCAAGGGGCCGGCACCGTGGTGTAGTGGGTAAAGCTGCCAAAGAAACCCTGCACATTACCCCTGGGCTCTGGGATCAGCTCAAACTCCAGGTTTTCCTAATTCAAAAATTATGCAGTATCAAAAAGGGCAGTATCTTATCCTGAGATGATTACACTGTTCTACTCAAAGAGCTTGGTTGCATGGCCAAAACGAATAAACAAAATCAAACACAACTAACAATACCAGATGCCGGCAAGGAGGCAGAGCAACCGGGATTCACACACACTGCTTGCCGGGGTGTAAAACTGTCCAGTCACTCTGGGAAAGTCTTGCAGTTTCCATAAAGCTAGGCATACAGTTCCACATGAAGCAACAATCCCACTGTTAGGAATTCAACCTAGCTAAATGAAAAAAAGGTTCTCACCAAAACCTGTATGTGAATGTTTATAGCCGCATTACTCGTAACTGCCAAAACCTGGGGAAAACTCGGCGTGCTGCAGTGGATGGATGGAAAAACGACGTGTGCTCTTTCCATACAACAGCAAACTACTCTCCAATAAGAAGGAAAAACTTAGGGACGCAGCCAATCAGATAGTGCAGATGAGCCCAGGAACATGAAGCAAAGCAGAGAACATGCAGGGAGTTGCACACCTGGCCTGTGCGAGCTACAGTTACTAGCGTTGTTAGCAAGCAAGCCCTGGGAATCCCTAAGTGTTCATAACAATCTTAAACCAATGACCCAAACTCAAACTTGAGAATATCCCCTCACTTCACCTTGTCACTTGCAATCTTCTGACACACACCTGTGTAGGATGTTGCACTAATCCTCTCCTATGTATTCCCACTGTAGGCCAAAGCTTATCTGGACTTTTGCAAGCACAGCATTTTTGGTCTGCACATCACTGGGCTCCTCTTTGAGCTGTCCTGTGTATCTGCTACTCTGAACTGAGGACCGGCTGGGCAGAAGACCCCCAACTTCATTCATCTCCAGGGCAGATGCGGTGCATCCCATTGGCTCGTGATGCACACTCACAAAGCCACGTGTGCACTTCGCAAAGCAGCAAAACTTCCTGAAAGCGGGGCAGGTGTTGTGGCATGGTGAGTTAAGCCACTGCTGCAGATACCTGAGACATTAATCCCAGTGCCCAGAGACTGAATCCTGCCTCTACTTCTGAACCAGCTTCCTGCTACTGGGCCTGGGAGGCAAAACACTTGAAGCCCTGGCACCGCAAAACCGGGACATCTGAATAGTTTGGCCTGGCCCGGTCACAATATTGTAAGCATTTGGGGAAAAAACCGGAAAGATGGAAGATCAAAGTAACCTATCTTTCTCTGCCACCCTCCTCTGCTCTACCTTGCAAATAAAAATGAGCACAGACACAACTTAAAAATAATCAGTGGAAGCCAATGATTTCCTAAGAAGGAAGAAACCTGCTTTTGTTATAGGCACAACTGAGCTATTTTACTAGACTCTGACCAGTCATGCTTCAATTGAGACATTCTTGTCTCAAGCATCATCAACAGTTCTCCCTGCTGACAGGATCATGTGCCCGGCCCTGGTGAGGCCTTCAGCCCTTTTACAGCGTGGCCTCAAAGCATCATCGGTTCTAATCCATCTTCAGGGACTTCTGGTCCTTACATATGTGTACATAGGACCCAAATTTCCCGCTTTCCCAATCTGCACCTTTGTTTCTCCTTTTCCTCCACCCAGTTTTCTGTCACTTTAAAAAGTCCTTGTGTTACCTGCACCAAGGAGGTCTTCCCCTAATGACCACAGCCAGGGGTGACTCTTCCGGCCCTGAACTTCTCATAGCCTTCAATTATCTGTGGTTTTTGTCTTCCTTGGGAAACCCAAGGACCGCATCATCGACCTTCTGGCCACCATAATGTTTACTCCAGAGGAAGTCCACACTTTCTGGTTCAATGATTCTAAGCCTCCACAGTTTCCAATCTTAGTTTCATTGAACATGCCAAGATTTGCCTTTTGAAATATTAATTTTTTTCAAATGATTAGTTTTCAGACATGGGAGAGGCAAAGATGTCAGAATTTTTTAAAGAGGACGTGCCAATGTAAATGAGTATTTCATACACATGCCCAACTAATGATACCACATGAAAGCATGCTCCTGGTAAGATTGCCTCATCTAATACTACTTCCTCCCACCAGGGAAGATGTAAGGGTAACAGCCAACCAAAGGAGCTTGGGAAAAATGCTATCTAGCCATCTTAAGGAAGCACCTATGGTTTTTAGCACCTGGATTTCAAAATTGCATCTAGGATCTCCCCTTGTAATTTTTATTAGTAAATCTTTAATGCAGAGAGTTAAAGCTAAGTGAGACCTCAAAATGACTTTTTTTTTTTTAATTTGGAAAAAAAAATCAAAGCAGTGACATGATTTGGATGATAAAGGAAGCCCAGTGTTCTTCCACCACACAGCCTGCTAAATAGGAAACCCAACCCCAGGCTCTAAGTCATTCACAATCCCAAGCAACAAGTCATCCCCTGGTGCACCCAGTATGGTCTTCCGAGTAATCAAAAGCAACTGTAAATGTGCTTTGGATTCAGTGTTGGAAAACGGGGTGGCCGGGTTGGGAGAGTAAATCTGCACGCTTCGCTTGCCACAGCTGCGGGCTGTGAGCTCAGCATCACCAACAGGAAGCTGGGCAAAAGCAGCTTTGAGAACATCACCCATCTCAGTGACCACTCAGAGCAAGACCGCAACGGGATTCGACATCCTCTAGTGGTGAACTCGAAAACCTGTTTCCAAGTCAAATGTTTTCAGCTGTTGCCTACCTGGGCTATCGGTTAATAATAATAAAAAAATATGGTATATTGGAAGAGCCGTTCATTCTAAAAAAAAAAAATAAATATTTTCCCACAAGGAATGTGACGTGACTGTTCTTGAAGAGATCTACTCACAGAAATATGGCTTTTACACACTGAATACATACAGTCTCTTTACAATGCTTAACAGAGGTCTCATGGGCAGTATACTGACAACTCTCAAGTCTTCTTTGATACACACACACACTTCTCAATGTTCTACAGGTTATTTTTAAAACCACCTGAGATTCTAAGTTCCCTCAAACCGGTTCACAACAGCTGCACGGGGACACAAAATGAAGGGCCACTTACAAGAGGACTCTGCCTCCGAATACCAAGCTCTTAACAAGGAGCAAAGTTAATCCCTCAAGAAGTGCTGCCAGGAGAGGCGGCAATTTTCATCTCCTGTTGGCGACAGACGACGGCGGTTTCCACTTCACTCCAAATAATCCCCCTACAAAAACTTGAGATGGTTTCAAAAAAGACTTACAGTATTCAAATTGACTGTCCACAGGAATGAACATGGGCAGATACAGGTCGCACGTGCCAATGATATACAGAACTTCTTAAGTTGCAAAGGTGCAACACATCCACACTTGCACTCCCCAAAATACGGCCGGCTAGATTTTTAAAAAAGCACACTGCCACCTTCCTTCTTCGGGACCTGCTCACACGTGTGAGCACTAAACACATCCACAGCACCGAGGGGCCAGGAACGCAAGGAAAAGTGGAAAAAGAAAAAAAACCAGAAATCAGTTTTCAGCTAGATGAGACAGTGCTGAGGATTACTTAAAAAACCCTCTGTAAAAGGTGCGCCTTGAGCCACATCAAAGTTTCTAAGGAAAGGCACGGCGATCTGTTTTCTATAAACGAGAGAGCAGCCTCGTCAATTTCTTTTAAATATTTGTCTGACAGGCACACGGCTGATTTGTGCATTAATCGTGCTAAGCATAACCAGTTCACTCATCAACATGCTCAGGCATTGAATATTCTACAGTCTGTAGTTCATTTCCGTCTGAACAAGTTGTTGGGAGTGCAGATTCTAGAAAGTTTATTTCTGAGCACAAACGGACGCCTAGGGAACTATTGCGTTTCAGAGGCAGTTACTCCCTTGGGGTCAGCCACCAAACCTTGACCTTCACAACAGAGGATACCCTCCTGCTGTGGCCACTTGAGTTCAGCCTGGAGCCCAGCACGGGGCCAAATTTCCCGAGGCGGATCACAAAGGCATGGCCTCCACCCAAACCAGGATCCACCTGGCTCTACAACCTGGTTCTTGCATCACGACCAAAATCAATCCCGCCACAGGAAGTAGCGTGACTCAAGAAAACAAGCTCAAGCATCTTCCAGTCTTAACCCCAGGTACCCCAACCTCCCTAGCAATAGCAGATACACAACCCGCAAACACTGCCGTCGTCCTCTGGACGTTTCACGTCACAACAGGCAACCCATCCAAATCAACACCTCTGGGGATGAGGCTGATTCTCACATCTGAGGAAATAAATCGTTTCCGACTGTGTGAGCGCAGGCAAGCAGAACATAGCGTTGCCACCAGAGCACTGCTGTTGGAATTTCCTTTAAAAATAGGAAACGGCCTCGCCGCCCCCATGCCAAGTGTAGGACGCAGCAGAAACAGACAAGCCACACGGGCAGAGGGACACGGGAGGGGACCGGGGACCGGCGGTTGTAGGGGGAGGCACGGTGTGCCCACACGGGAGAAGCCGGTTCACGTGAACCAGGGCTGAGCGTGTCGGGAGAAGGCCGGCCGGCAGGCAGCCTGTCTGGCGCACTTGAGCCCCGGCCCCCGTGGCTGTGGGGGGTGGGGAAGCCTCGACCCAGACGCCCGCCGCCCAAACGGGGGCTGCCGAGCCGACGCGCCTGCGGGAGCCACACGCACCTAACTCAGCCTACGAACTCCGAGGCCTTTCTCCATCCCCGCACCAGAGCCCGGCGCGCCCGCAACGCGCTGACCCCACCATCTCACACCACGGCCCCGGGGCGCCCGCGACCTCGGTCCTACGACGAAATGTCCACACCGGGGAGACGCCGGGGCACGGTGGTGGCGCCCGATTCCGGGGGATTATGGGGACAGGAAAGGCAGGAGGGGAGCCTGGAAACAACTAAACCCCGCCGGCCGCACCTGGCCCAGGATTTGCCGGTGGCTTGGGGTGTGGGGGTGGATATTATCTCTCAGGTCAGCATACTGCGACCCGAAGCCGCAGATGGAGAGTGAGCAGCAACCGGCATGTTGTCCCGCGCCCCCCGGCGAGTTTCCACCTGTTGTGCGGAAGTGGAGCGCCCCTCGGGCGGCAGGACCGGGCGCAGCGGGCCCGGCGGCCGAGCGCGCGGCGGGCTGGCGGCCGGGCGGGGGAGGCGCGCTCGGAGCCCGGGAGCGCGGCGCCGGGAGCGGCCGTTCCGAGCCGCCGAGGGGGCCCTCCGGCGCCCGGCCCCGACGGCGCCCCGCACCCCCCGCCCGCGCCCCGGGGACCCCCGCCGCCCCGCGCCGCGCAGTCACCTGTTTCGCCGTGCACGGCGCCGTCGCCGCCCCTGTGGCCATCGCCGCCAGCTCCTAGCTCCGCCATGGTGCTCCGATGACGCGCCGGGAGAGCCGCTCCGCCCTCTTCCTCGGCCGCGCTCCCGCCGGCCCCCCGCCTCCGGGGCCTGCGGCCCAGACAGGTGAGCGCCGTCAGCCGGAGGGCGGGCAGACGAGCGAGCCGAGGGAGCCAAGGAGCGCCGCGCCGGCCGGCTGGGCTCCGAGCGCAGGCGCGCCCCCGCGCGGGCAGGTGCGGCGTGGCGGCCGCCGGCTCGCCGAGTTCTGGAAGCCGGGAGCGTGAGGGGGCGTCGGCGGGGCTGGGGAGGAAAGACGGGGTGGAGGATCGAGCCCGAGGGAGCGAGGACTTGGGGACGCCCCCTTCCGCCCCGAACTGAGGAGCGGCCTGGTCGGCGGGGCTCCGCCGGGGAGGCTGGAGGCACGTGCAGAGAGGCCAAGTGCGCGCCGGCCGGATCCCAGTTACTGACGACCCTACCTGTTCACCCCGTGAGCTCCAAGGGCACCGCAGGTAGTGAAAAGTTAGTGCAGATCGGGCGTGGCTTTTCTTAGTTTCGGAGGGGCCAACGGCCTCAGGACTTAGGCAATGCCCGAGGAAAAAAATCAACAACCAGCAAGTCCCCCCCCCCCAACGAAACAGATGGTGAGCTAAAAAGAAGCCCCCCGCCCCCCGTTTTCCCTCATGGGGCAATGATAAGCACCAAAGTGCTGAGGGGAAAAAAAAGCAACCTACATAAGTGGAAACACAAGAAACAAAATGGGGCAGCCCAGTGCCGCGTGGTTATGCGGAAAACGCCCTCCCACGCCCGCGGGGGCTGAGCGGATCCGGCAGGCTCTCAGGAGTTCAAAAAGCTTTCAAGGACAGCAATAGGGGTGGACGGGGTGGACCGGACGTGCAGTGTCTGGGAACGATGTCGCATTTCTGGTGCGACAGCTTCACCTTGGATCCCTGCAATACAAGCCTGCCGCTCTTGAGCCCAAGTGGACTGTTTCTATTTCACCTGCTGGTTTTCTGGATGACTAGGTAGAGGTTTTGAACCGAGGGACACTTTGGTCTGTGGTTAAGGAGTTTCCCAATAGTGCCATTTCTGCAAGGGAGCAAGCAAACTGATCATTGCATAATGTGATGTTCCTAAATTAAAGTTCAGTCAAGGAGAAAACACCAGTACGGCAGGGTTGGGGGGAGGGATGAGGGGGAGAAGGTACTTGGTGGCTTCAAGAAGTTTGTGGAAAAGTGGGATTAAAAAAACTGAGTTTTCTCTGGGTTTCTGAAGTACACTGATATTTCTTGCTACATTCATTATCAGCCTGAAATATTTTTCTTGGAACGTCAGTAAAACTTTCTGAGCTGAATCTGTCAGGTTGAACCATCTGGAAAAACCCTGGCAAAAGAAAGTGTTTTTTTTTTTTTCTTTGAAGATTTATTTATTTTTATTGGAAAGTCAGATTTACAGAGAGGAGATACAGAGAGAAAGTTGTTCTCTCTGCTGGTTCACTCCCCAAATGGCCACAATGGCCGGAACTGAGCCAATCCGAAACCAGGAGCCAGGAGCTTAGAGCTTCTTCTGGGTCTTCCATGTGGGTGCAGGGTCCCAAGGCTTTGGGCCATCCTTCACTGCTTCCAGGCCACAAGCAGGAAGCTAGATGGGAAGTGGAGCAGCTGGGACACAAACTGGCATCCATATGGGATCCCAGCATATGCAAGGTGAGAATTTTGCCACTGAGACATTTTCCTGGACCTGGGTGATTTATTTTCAACCTTCAAACCTTACTACCCGCTTAAGTAAGCCAGTAAGGCATTGTAGCATAGCCAGTTAAGCAGCCGTCCTGGACACTGGCATCCCTTGTGGGAGCTGATTCCAGTCCTGGCTGTTCCACTTCTGATCCAGCTCCCTGCCAATGCACCTGAGAAACCACCCAGCCAGCCTCACTGCTTGGCCTCTGCCTGTGAGGGGGCCCATGTGGAGTCCAGGCTCCTGGCTTTGGCCTGGCCCAGCCCCAGCCCTATGGATATTTGCAATGTGAACCAGCGGATGGAAGGTCTCTGTCCATTGTTCTTTGTAGTTCTGCCTTCCAAATAAATAAACCTTTAAACACACAGAGAAAACACAAAACAGAAGAGTAAGCCAGTGAGTTCTGTTTTTGACCCTGCCCCAGCCCCAAGTCAGCCCATACTTATGTTTCTATTTGTTTTGTTTCATTTGGTTGATGCTGCGTGCTAACTCCCATTCTTTGGATAACTTCAGTTCAGTCTGCTGCAAGTAAAAGAAAACAAACACACGAGGAATACACGAGAATCCTCACTTAGGGCCTGCACAGACTTAGGTGCTAAGTAATGCAGCGTCTGCAGCAGGGTGTGTCGAGTGGCTGTGTAGAGTGGATGACATCTGTGAAACGTCAGACACCATCACGATGCACTTCAGCTTGTACTTTACGAGGTACATGGAAGCCATCTGTCTTGACCACCACCCGTGTCCCTCTCAGCATTTTGCAGTCTTCTTAGCTCCCCTTTGCAAAAGAGCTGGACCTCCTAATGCCATCTGCTGCCCCCATTCCCTGCCGCCACTTTCCTAAATTTATCCTCCTTCCCTCCCAGCAAAATACACCCAAGATTTTGATTCTGAGAATTTCTCCTCTAACTTCCTTCCTTCTTAAGTCTATGGCCATGTGTTTTACTCACCAAAGCTAATAAAAACTGTGGACTTTGGCTCCATTATTGCTCTTAAAAATAGTTTGCTTGCCTATCTATAAAAACTTCCCAGGTCACAAACCACCTGTCAGGTTAAGTCCATCTTTGCCCTACACATCTGGTAGCACCTCTATCGGCTCCCTCCTTGTCTACCACTAGCCTGGTATTTTTCATTCCTCTGTGACCAGTTCAGCTGACTTGATTTTCAGACTGTCCTGAGATCCTGTTTCGTGAGACTGGAGGCCGCAGCCTCTCTACTCAACTTTCACAGCCCTCATTTACCAAGAACTCCATCCAGGTTATTCTCCAACCCAGAGGTGCTTCAAAAAGTTTGTAGAAAATAGAACTAACAGTTAACTTGGGTGCAAAATGTACTGAAATTCATGTAGCTTTTTCCTAATATATTCTCCATAAATTTTGTGAAGAGCCTGCTGCCCTTGCTGCTGGTACATTCCATCAGTACATTTTCCAGTCTGTGCAATTACCGGAAAGCCTTTCATCCAACATGGACCTGAACAGCAGCCCTTGCTAAACTTGCCCGTTTTTACTTGTTCTCTTATAGAGGCCCTGTCCACTTCTCTGTCATCACTGCCTACACTCCCCAATTTTGTCAGTGCCTAACTTGAACACTACCTCCCCACTTGCTGCTTTTTACTGCAGCTAGACCCTCATTTGCCTCTGAGCCAGTCCTGAACTGCTCCATCTATTCTGTTTCCCCTTATTTACCTTACCCAACTTCACCAGTTTAACTTTGTAAAATACAACCAGTTTGTACACACACATACCCTCTGCCCAGAAAACCCGTGGGTACTTCAAAAAGTTTGTCAGAAGGTTCTCTAAAATTTTAAAGCTTTATTTTATTTATTTATTTATTTATTTTTCTGGGAAAGCAGCAGAGAGTGTGGCCCAGATGCTTGGGCCCCTGCACCCCCGTGGAAGATCTGGGGGAAACTCCTGCCTCCTGCCTAGCATATTCCAGGCCATTACAGTTGTTTGTACGAGTGAATCATGGAATGGAGGACCTCTTTCACTTTCTCTCCCTCTAATGCTGCCTTTTTTTTTTTTAATTACAAAGTCAGATATACAGAGAGGAGGAGAGACAGAGAGGAAGATCTTCCATCTGATGGTTCACTCCCCAAGTGAGTGCAACGTCCAGTACTGTGCTGATCTGGAGCCAGGAGCCAGGAACTTCCTCCTGGTCTCCCACATGGGTGAAAGATCCCAAAGCATTAGGCTGTCCTCAACTGCTTTCCGGGGCCACAAGTAGGGAGCTGGATGGGAAGTGGAGCTGCCGGGATTAGAACCTGCACCCATATGGGATCCTGGCGCGTTCAAAATGAGGACTTTAGCCACCAGGCCCTCTGCCTTTCAAATAAAGAAAATAGATCTTTAAATCAGACACCAATTTGAGTCTTAACACGGTGCTGGATAAATTTATAAGCCACATAAATAATCACAGCCTCCTCCCCTTCCTATGTTCTTTAGTCCATTTTCTTTTTTGCTATTATTATCTATTTACTTACTTTTTAAAGAGTTGTTTGAAGGTAGAGTTGCAGAGAAGGAAAGAGATCTTCCATTGGTGGTTTATTCCGCAAGTGGCCGCACTGGGCGGGTCAGGAGCCCAAAGTTTCTTCCAGGTTTCCCACATTGATGCACTGGCCCAGGCAGTTGAGTAATCCTCGGTTGCTTTCCCAGGTGCATGGGTAGGGGACTAGATCTGAAGTGGAGCATCTGGTACTCGAACTGACACCTGTATGGGATGCTGACACTGCAGGAAATGACTTTACTTGCTGTACCATGGTGCCAACCCCCATTTTTCTACTTTCTAAACAAGCCTAGAAGCTGATTAATGGATATTTGCTATTCTGTGCACTTCCCACCCATCTTCATTTTCATCCTAAGAGGACAAATGCCAACACTCAGGGCATGATGATTAAAAACATTGATTCTGGGGCTGTTGCTATGACATAGTAGGCTAGGCTTCCACCTTCAGTGCCAGCATCCCATCTGAGTACTAACGCCTGTCATGCTTGATCCACTTCCAGTTCAGCTCCCTGCCTCTGCTGTGGGAGGGCAGCAGATAATGGTTCAAGTCCTTGAGCCCCTGTGCCTGCTCATGACTCCTGACTTTGGATTGAGTCATCTCTGGCCACTGTGATTGGGGAGTGGAACTATCAGGTAGAAGATCTCTGTCTCTTGTTCTCTCTGTAATTCCACCTTTAAATATAAATAAATCTTTTTTTTTAATTCTTTATTTTCAATTGAAAGAGTTACAGAGAAATCCTCTGTATGAAGCCAGGAACCTGGAATTTCCCGCTGGGTCTCCCATGTGTATATACAGGCCCAATGGCTTCTTCCATTTTCTCCTGCTTTCCCAGGCACATTAGAAAGTAGCTGGATCCAAAAAGGAGCAACCAGGACTTGAACTTGTGCCCTTATGGGATGCTGACACCATGGGTGGAAGCTTAGTTTACTACACTGTAACGCCAGCCCTGGCCTAAGTTCTTGAGGTTCTGCTAACCATGTGAGGCATGGATGGAATTCCTGGCTCCTGGCTGCAGCCTGGCCCATCCTGGGCTGTTGCAGCCATGTGGGAAGTGAACCAGCAAATGGAAATCTGCTCACCCCACACTACCCAGCACTCCGACTTTCAAATAAACATATGTTGTAAAGTTATTTTTATGCAAAAGTTTTGAAATGCTTTGGCATTTCATAATATACATTTCTAAAAATTTTTAGAATATCTCCTGCATGCCTGAATATCAAATTATTTTTTCCACCAAAGTATCTTTTTTTTTTAAAGATTTACTTTTTATTGGAAAGGCAGATATACAGAGAGGAGGAGAGACAAAGAGGAGGATCTTCTGACTGCTTGTTCACTCCTCAAGCGGCTTCAATGGCCAGAACTGAACCGATCCGAAGCCAGCATCCTGGAGCTTCCTCTGGGTCTCCCACATGGGTGCAGGATACCAAGGCTTTGGGCCATCCTCGACTGCTTTCCCAGGCTACTAGCAGAGAGCTGGATGGGAAGTGGAGCAGCCAGGATCAGAACTGGTACCCGTGTGGGATCCCAGGCGTTTCAGGCTCCACCAAAGTATCTTTTGTTTTCATTCTCCTAATCTTATGATATACCTTCATTGATTTTTCATTTCTCTCCAACTGTGCCCTGAGCTCTTTGCTATCCCATCCTCTATTTTTGGCCTCTGATTCACATTCCCAGCCAATGGAGTTGTTTACTTTCTCCAGCTCTCCTTCAAACCCTTGGTTTCAGGACTTTGTTCTCATATACCTGCCCAGAGTGCCTTCTCTGGTCCTCACTTATTTAATGACACTTTCTCTGCAAGGTCCAAATTAAGGTCTTCCTCCCCACGCCACCCCGCCCCGCTGTTAAAGCCTGTTTCACCGGCTCCAGCTCCCAGCCAGCTCATCCTATGATCAGGAGAGTCTAGCTGGCCACTTTTGCAATCATACACAATGGGCTACATGCTCGTTCTGTCAGCTGCACATTATTGGTAGCAGGGACTCTGTCTTCTGCTTCTCCATGGGGCATTCACCTGGAACCAGCCTTTGTGTTGTTTTTGCTCAGATAACAGATGTCCTTGGTGATGTCGTACACACTGCCTACCTTCTCAACTTGGCAGACACATCATCATCTCTCATACGGGCACTCAGGAGGGTTGATGACAGTCCCTCATTACCGAACCCTTGTAGGGGACTGAACATAACCAAGTGTGCTGTGATAGGAGTTGTAGCTCAAAGCGCAGCTGAAGGCCTCCCTGGATCTACTGCTCCTAGTAACTTCCTATTTTGTTTTTCTTAGAGTGCCATCACTACCCCGCCCCGATTTTATTGCTCCCAGCCATCTTCCCAGGCTCCACTGGATGGTCACTTTTCTGGAAAGTTTCTCCTGATCTGCAGAAAGCAGATGACAACATAGTGCTTCCTACACCATGGTTATTCCTGCTTTGTTTTGAGTCCAACTCTGCTAGTGAACTTGAGGGGCAAGAAGCTGCCTATTCACACAACACAGGATGTACCACCCAGTTAGCATTTCATAAATACCTTTAAGTGAGGGAGTGATCTCAATGACGGCTGGCATTCAAGCTCTCACTGTATGCTGGGTATTCCACTAAGCACCTACTCTGTCTTATCTTCTTTAAGTCTTATAGCAACTCCATGTGGATGGTCCATTTTCCTCCTTTCACAGATGAGGAAACAGACTCAGAAAGGCTAACTCTTTTGCCCAAGGTGGTACATGACAGATCTGCTCCAGGCCGAAGCGCACCGAGTCTTGTAACACTAAACAAGCAGCAGATGAGCACTACCTTCTATAACACTTCTATGGGAAGGGTCTGTCCCATTTCCACTGCCAGCAAGTGCTTGAAATAACAAGATGAGACTTAGTCCTGTTGAACCACCCTGGGTTCCACAGCAGACCAACAATCACAGTTGATTCCCTGGCCTAGATGCTGCAAGTGTTTTAGGCACAGACTGTCATAAGCCTTGATCTATCACAGAGTTGCCTTCTTTGGGGACTCAGACCCAACATCAGCGTAATGATGCTGGCCTGAGAGTATCTTGTGGAGTGGATCAGGCTGGAGGAGCATCTTCCCACATAGACAAAATCAGAGGAAGAGCCCGAGCAGAGAGCTGGTTGGAAAAGGGGAGCTTGGTCCCATCAATAGTCTGAAGGAAACTTTTAACTGTTGGAATTAGTGGACAAACTGTGGCTTCATATGAAGATTATAGCACGTTTCAGTGTGTATCAATTTACATGTTGTACCTCTGTGCCTTTGAAGTTTCAGCACAACATGCAGAAATGTTCTCCACACTAGGATGTAAAGGAAAAAAAAAATCATGACGTTTATATTGTTCCAAAGTATTAAACATGACAACATTCCCAAGGATCTATTGCCTAATACAATATAAATCTGATGTACCTTGATTTTCATACAGAAAATAAAGATGGCTCCTGTTTTATTAAAGACAGTTAGGTATAGGTTAAGCCATAGGCATGAATGACTTATTCCTTTCTGTATAATAAGTAGGTCCCTGTATAATGAAGGAACTTGGGGTAGGAGCTTGGAGTGGTTGTTTAGATGTCACTTGGAAGACATAATATATTGAAGTGTCTCTTTGTGTGTCCTGATTCTGTTTCTGATTCTAGCTTCCTGCTGCTACACACACTGGGAAGGAGGGATGGTTCAAAATCACTTGGGTTACTACAATCCACATAGAAGGCCTGGACGAGTTCCTGTCTCCTGGCTTCAGCCTGGCCTAGCCCAAGCAGTTAAAAGCACTTAGGGGAAATGAACCAGTGGATGGATGATTCATTCCTGTCTTCTGCCTTTCAGTTAAATAAAGTAAATGAAAATATTTTTTGAAAATAAGAAGTTGTCTATTTTATTCGCCTACTTATGAGTTTTCTGACCTCAGCCTGTTAACAATGGGAATGCTCAGAGAAATAGAATATTAAACTTTTTTATTTTAGGGAAATAAAAAAATTTCCCTGAACAAGAGTATTAGAACTAAGTCAAGGAATATAAAATGAAGCATTCTCTCTGTTAGGATATTCTTTGCATTACTTCTTGGCCTTTTGGCTGAGATCAAGCATAGGGTACTCTTGGCAGCTCCTGAAAGATGCAGAATCGCCATTCAAGAAAACCTAGAGCCTTAAGGAAAATATACTGACTTTCCTTGATTCACATATTTCTTAACCCTCTGTTGCCCCAGGGAATAACCCAAGTATCAGTACTGTTTGTGCAGATGATATATTCTACTTGATGTTACAGCTCAAGAAGTGACAAATGTTAACACAGTAATTTCTCTGATTTGCCAACACACAATAAAGATTCTTTATAATTTATCAAAACAGGATGCTTAGAAATTCTTTTTACTTTTTGGAGTAAATATAACACAATGGATAGCTTTAGAACAAGCTAACATTATCATGATTCAGGCATGAGCAACTGGTACAGTTAAGTAGTCCATCAATGATTCAAACAAACGTACAATACATAGGCCAGAAACTTAACTTACAAAATACAGTCAATATTACAAGTAATACACAGAGGTAAAAAACCATCGTTCCACACACTTGAAAAAAAAAAACACATTAACTTTATACAATAATTGAAATTACAGAATTCTACTTAGATGATTTGGGCATCTTACAAACACATAATCCGAAAAAACAAAACAAAACAAACAAAAAACTCATAGTCACATCTTGTTTTTTTTTTTGTTCCAGTGGTGTATAATCACATGAAATGTTGTCTGTTTGTGTGAAACATCTGGTTGAAGTACAACAGCTGCTGAATTATAAATATTCCCATATAAATGTTGATATTAAAACAATCCTAAATGTTAGAACTCTAATTCGGATTATTTTGAGAGTCCTTAAGAATTATGGAAACAGAAGCAGTTAGCTTTCAGTGTGTGTTTTCCTATGTTTTCTCTTTAACATCAGTAAACAAATACTGGATTGTAAAGTGCAGCTTCTTTTTCCTCTCGCCTCAATCCCCCCCCCAAAAACAAACAAACAACAACAACAAACCACAGTTCTATAGTAATTTTTAGGTTCTCTACCGAAGAAGAAACTGAGTGATGGTCAAGTGTGTGTGTTCCGGAAGTCGATGATGGCCTTCCACAGTGAGCACAGCATCCCGCCCCTGTTTAGAAAGACACAAGAACAGGGCCAAGAGAACACTGCGTTTGAAACATTGCCCTTGAAATGGACACGTGACTCCTTAGCTCTCAGCTGCCCTGGTCAGGACATGCAGAGCCCAGTCTGATCAGTCCTCGCTTATTCTTGTGTATTCCCTTTCTATTCCCACCAACTGCTAGGTTCCAAGACATCATTTAAAATTTTCAGCTTTCAAACAACCAAAAAACCAAAACAAACAAGCCACTCAAGAAATGGGCACGGGAAATGGGCAAACATTTCACAAAGGAACAAGTCCAAATGGCAAACAAACATATGAAAAAATGTTCCAGCTCCCTAGCAATAAGGGAAATCCAAATTAAAACATCGATGAGGTACCACCTAACACCAGCAAGATTGGCCCACATAAACAAGAACACCAACGACGCTTGCTGGCGAGGATGCGGGGAAAAGGGAACCCTACTCCACTGCTGGTGGAGCTGCAAATTGGTACAGCCTTTATGGAAATCAGTCTGGAGAACACTCAAACAACTCAAAATCTGCATACCATATGACCCAGCAATAGCACTCCTAGGAATATATCCAAAACACCTGTTTTACGACAAACCAACATGCATCCCTATGTTCATTGCAGCACAATCAGTAATTGCAAAAACATGGAAGCAACCGAAATGCCCATCAGCAGAAGATTGGATAAGAAAGCTTTGGTTCATCTACTCCATGGAATACTACTCAGCTATTAAAAAAAAACAAAATGCAGTTCTTTGTGGCTAAATGGGCACAACTGGAAACTATAATGCTAAGGGAAATGAGCGAATCCCAAAAGATTAGATACCACATGTTTGCCTTGATTTAACCTGTAATTTTTTGTTTGGTTGTTTGTTATCTTTTGAACCTGTCATTGATACTGCCTCAACCCAGATGTTTCGAAGAATGGAACTTGCATTATTTTTAACATATTGTTTACCCAATACTATGTCAATTAATTCCATAATGTTGTATATTGATACTGAGGCCTTGTTGGGGCTTTTAACTGACCGGATCTTTACTCTGTTAGACCTATCTTCAGACCATAGAAGGTCTCCCCAAGAGGCCACTGAACTTATCTGGACAATAAGACGCTGAACTTTATGCTAGGCATGTGTTTGCAAGCAATGAATCTCAACTGAACTTGAACTATGGTTATGCAACAAGGTGGAGGAATCCACCATGGGAGGAGGGGTATGGGAGGGGTGGGGGGAATCCCCAGCGCCTATAAAACTGTACTACATAATACAATGTAAGCAACAATTAAAAAAAAAATAAAAAAATAAAATTTTCAGCTTTCTTGCAATGTGTCTTTATTGAGGTGAGCATAATGGTTTTGTGCACTCCTGGCCTGGAACAGTAAACTATTCCAACAAATTGTATCAGCTTATATACCAGCTTATGTACCAGGTTTTCTTGGGTGATGTATCAGCACCTCATCCCAGCATTTCTAGTAAGCATGAGACAATCACAGACTAAATGTTTGTTTAGGGTAGTTTTGGAGTATCTGCGTGCCTTAGTTTGAAAATGATTTGAGAACATTCTTTATTCATCTAGAAAGCTGGTTATGAAAGCTGGGAGCACAATAACAGAGAGAAAAGTGGTACCTTAGTCTCAGGCATTTCAAATCTTCACGGGTAACGTAGTAGAGAACATCCACCAGTGTATAACCCTCAGCCAAAAACTGTAGAGAGAGTAGAATATGCATTAAAGTCAGAGATTTGTATACCCTTAGTAAATAAGCTCTACCTCTAATGTAAGCATTGGCAACAATCAGCAGTGCATCTTGAAAGCAATCTGCTAAACATGTGATCATCTGGCATTATTAGGGGAAAGACCTCCCTGATGCAAAGTAATTATAAAGAAATGCACACATATGATTTCCAATGCATAAAGATGACATATGCCGGAATACTTCTGAATTATTGTCCAATGAGCAGGACAGACTGCAGCTATTACACCTGCCTCTCTTGCATGTAAGAGTTTCGTTGTTGTGTAGCTCTGTTTTTTTTTTTTCCTCAAGTGGATTAAGAATGTTTTGTGTCTCATTTTTGTCACCCATGTGTTGGCTACTCAGTGGCACGTTTCTCCATGGTGCTGTAATTTGTTGTTGTGGTGGTGGTGGCGGCTGTTGTTCTAACTCATACCAGTTGACCTTGTTTCATGGCGTCTCGAAATGTATAGTGATGGAGTACAGGGGGCTACCATATCCATTTGTGGGGATATAATGCAACATGCATTCCTGCTTCCAGATGAAAGATGGATTCCCAATGAGACTGTTGGAAATGTGTAGACAATGAGATGCTGAACTACTTGACATTGTCTGTATCAGCATTTTGGGGTACACTTAAATAAGAGACTGATGGAATTATGATTCCTTATGAAGGACTATACCCATTTTAATGGGGAAAATCTGTCGGGGAGTGGGAGTGTGGAGCAGGGAATCCCAGTCTATCTGAAATTGTACCACCTAATTCAAAATTCAAAAGAGTGTTCCAGAAAGGCACTGATTACATTTAATACCTCAATTTCCTTTTTCACAACTAATACATTTGCTATAATTCACCACAAAATCAGAGCTCTGAAAGCAAACTGAAGTTTTTGACTTAAAAACGACAGTGATTTAGTGAATCATCAATTAATCAAATCATAATTTAAGTCTAATTTAGAAGGATAAATGTTTTTAGAGAACCTGACTGGATACATGTTTCCTATAAGGAATGAAGTTGCTTAACTTTATTTGGCAGTGTTGTATAGTGGGTAAAGCTGCCAGCTGCAGTGCTGACATCCCAGATGGGCACAGGTTCAAGTATGATCCAATTCTGATCTGGCTTCCTGCTAATGGGAAAGCAGCAAAAGGTGGCCCAATTCCTTAGTCCCCAAATGGCACCCACAAAGGAAACCCAGACGAAGCCCCTGCTGGCTCCTGGCTCAACCCCACGCATTGTGGCCATTTGGGAGCAGGGAGGCAGTGACCCAGTGGGTGGAGGATCTCTCTATATTCCTCTCTCTCTCTCTAACTCTGTAACTTCCTTTCAAATAAATAATAATAAAAACTTAAAATTTTTTATTTGACAAGAATTTGGTAAATGCAGCCTTCCAAGGAGGCTCTAAATTTCATTCAATGGATAATAAATTATTAAAGCAAAGAATGACATCTTTATTCTTACTCTTAAATTCAAATATAAAATTGAAATCCATACAATGTTGTGCTAACAGGCTCTATGTATAAATCCAAAATCTATAAGGAATAGAGAGGAATTTGGTTCCTGTAGATATGGAATGGTTTGTATAGCAAATATTTCTGTCATTGTTACCAACTCAATCTTTTATTATGTAGATAAATAGCTGCTGCCTAGGACAGCCTAATAATAATGTAAGAAAGTCACAAATCCAACAGGGGTGGGTGTTTGGTGCAGCAGTTTAGACACTGGTTAGAATACCATATCCATTATCAAACTGCCTGCATTCCAGTCCCAGCTCCTTTGCTTCCAATCCACCTTCCTGCTAACATGCACTCTGGGAGGTAACAGGTGTTGGTTCCCACATGGGAAAGCTGGGTAGCATTCTAGGCTCTTGGCTATGGCCTTGCAATGAGAGGCATTGAGAAGTGAATCAGCAGATGGGAGATATTTCAGTGTCTCTCTCTTTCTCTCTGGTTCTCAAAGTGAAAATAAACTTTTTTATTCTTTTTTTAAAGATCTATCCATTTCTATTGCAAGTCAGGTATACAGAGAGGAGGAGACGGAGAGGAAGATCTTCTGCCCGATGATTCACTCCCCAAGTGACCGCAATGGCCGAACCTAAGCTGATCCGAAGCCAGGAGCCAGGAGTCTCTTCTGGGTGTCCCATACAAGTGCAGGGTCCCAAGACCTTGTGCCCTCCTTGACTGCCCTCCCACGCCACAAGCAGGGAGCTGGATGGGAAGCAGGGCTGCCAGGATTAGAACCAGCGCCATATGGGATTCTGGCATGCAAAGTAAGGATTTTAGCCACTAGGCCACTGTCTAGGCCCAAAAATAAATTTTCAAAACATTTAATTTTTTTTTTAATAAATACAAGAAACAGAAGAACTTCTCCCCCAGCCCTTTTACATCTGTCTTGATTTCTTTTCTCTGTTCTTTATCTTCAGTTAATAAAATACAAAGATCCATAGAGGTTCTGGACCATAAAGCATTTGTCATCCTCATTTGTCTTGTCTCCCCAGCCTAGACTGATCCCTGTTCCTTGGCTGTTCCCAGCCCCACAAACACACAGTTGAATTTCAGCTCATTTATAACCTTCTTAGACAATCTTCCCAAGCCTCCTCTTCACTCTGTCTCATAATACTTTTCCTTCATAGAACCTTCCAGCATGTAGTTACGTTTTTTTCTGTGAAATTGCCTGACTATTGTGTGCCTCTATACTAGTCTGTAAGGCCCTGGAGGGCACTGGCTGTATCTGCTGTGCTCACCAGCACAACCCTGTTGCCTAGAACAGTGCTGAAATACAGCAGACACTCAGTGCTGTGAATAAAGGAATGCTGATTCCTGCAGGTCCAAGTTGTCTTTACCCGACTTATAGTGTCTTCATCTGCTCCATTTTCTCTCAGCCAGTCAGTAAGTTCAGAGTCTTCAGTATTTGTGCCAGGAGAATTGAGGTGACAGACAGGGACCCCAGGAATATCTGGAACAGAATTTGGAGGGATATTCTTAGTTTTGACAGCAGGGTATCTGAAACCCTTCTCATCAGCAGACATTTATGATGACACATTAGATTGCTCAGAAAATAGATATTTATCAGAAAAAAGTTAACAGAAACAATTGAGACTGGCAGTTGAAGTGATAAATCTAAGACTCATTAATCTAATCTAGTAAATGGAAAGTCAGAAGAAATAATATAATATGTGCCTTGCATTGTGGTGCAGCATGTTAAATTATTGCCTGCAATGCCAACATCCCACATGGGCAACAATTTAAGTCCAGGCTTCTGCACTTCCAGTCCAACTGACTGCTAATGAGCATGAGAAAGCAGTGGCAGACGACCCCCAGGCATCCACATGGGAGACCCAAATGAAGTTCCAGGCTGTTGCCTTCAGCCTTTATGACCATCTAGAGAATAAACCAGAGGATGGAAGTCACTCTCTCTGTGTGTGTTTGTGTGTGTGTGTCTCCCTGTAACTCTGCCTTTCAAATAAACAAATCTTTAATAACACTGCCTATACTTTCATAGCAATTGATTATCCCTTAGACTAATGAGACTTTGTTTTTATGTAACAAAGATGAACACCGTGAGCAAGAATCGTGCAATTGCAATAATATCTTTTCCTACTATTTGCAATATTATGGAACAGCCATATTTCTGAAAAAAATAACCATAAACTTTATTTTTACCCAAATTGGCCAAGTAAGAGTATCCATAGATTATCTCATCTTCAATTTCTCCCTCTAAGACAAATTCTTCAAAGAGTTCTTCAAAGTTCCAACCTATGAGCTTTTATTATTATTATTTTATTATTTATTTAAGTCTCTTCAAATTATAAGGAAAATGCAAAATTATAAAAAAGGTATTATAGTCTAGCAAACAGTAAAAAGAGTAGAGATCTGTGTTTATCTCAATAATACATAATCTCTGAAAGAGATGACTAGGAATCATCCATTTTACTGTAGTTTTGAGAAATGATCATCCACTAGCTTTAGAAATGGCATGTTATCTTTAAAGCAACTCCTGCTTGTAGTCATGGTACAAATGACAGGTGCTGAATAACCCATGAAAAAAAAAACCACCTGTTGGCCCAAACAGCATTCCTTTAATAGTTTCTGCCATTTACCTATTGGTTGGGATTTAAGTTTCAGGTGCTTAATCTCTTGTTCTTTTTCTTGAATGGCTCGATGAAGGAGCGCGTGCAATTCTTTTTCTTTCCGAATCAATTCTTCCAGTAATCTGCAGAAGGAAATCACACGAGTTGACAGGATAATAAAGCTAACATAGAGTCACTTTGTAGATTTGGTTTTTCACACCATAAGGAGCATAGACACTGCTGGGATTGCACCGACACACTCTGACCCGAGGTTTCTGAAGTGAGGCCCGAGCCCTTCCACGTCCAAGGAGTGTCCAGGTAATACTGACACTGCAGGCCCACAGATGCCTTCCCTGCCATCGCTATGTTGAGTAACAATGTTCTGGAAGATTCTGCTTCCAGAAGGAATTCAAAACCTCTATCCCAGATTGTCTGCTAAAATTTCCAGAGATGGCTGGTCTATCCTGTTTATGATGGCAAATGTCAGAAACAAAAATAACATGTTAAAAGCCCAATCTTTTACATGTAAGGCCCCCTAATTAAAAAGTTAGTAAATACGGATAATTTTATCATCCACGGAAAGCAACGAGGTGATCACTTTTCCTGAATTATGAAGATCTGAGCGATTGCTTTCCACCTGGCACTTGGCAAATGTTCAGTCAATACAAATGGTTGTCGCCGCAATTGTGATTATTGTGATTATTCCTTTCCCTCTGAAGGCAGAGTGAAGTGGGTAAAAAAAAAAAAAAAAAACAGCTTTGTTCAAGTACATTCAGTTCCCAAAAAGGCACATGGTGAAGTTTTCAAAGAAACAAAAATAAATGATAATACTTATCCCAAACTTCCCACACTGTAAGTCTCACCATGCAACAGGGAGCCAACCTTATCAGTTCCAGCAGTTTCTTGCAAAAAAAAAAAAATCCAATTTATGAAAAAGAGATGTTCTAGTTTTTGCAAAAAACGAACAAACAAAAAACCCCAAAACAAACAAACAAAAAACTATCTTTGAGTAACATGGAACCAGAATTATTTACAATATATAATTATGAGATCATCAGGATATATTATGGCATAGCCTACAGCTCTAGATAAGGCATTTTTGTTTCAGTTTCTGAGTATTGATAGCTTTAACTGAAGACACACATTCCATACATTAGTTCATTTCTGCTTCAGTGGACATGCTCTGAAGGCACAATGGTGCAACACAAAGATAGGCCTGGACTTGCTCCTGGTTCAGACCACGCACTTCCTTGTGTGAAGCTTAGGCAAAAGTTATCTAATACCTCTGGACTTCACTTTGTTGTTTCTAACAAGGGAAAGTAAAGCTTCCAGAGAAGATTAGTGAGCATTAAATAACAGAGCAAAGGTCCCATCCCAGTGCTTGACCTTGCCTAAGGGCTCTGCACTTCTCTGTGATAGCTGAAGGCCCTGGGCAAAAAGCCCTCCCAGGGCTTGGAGGGGCTCCTCCCTAACCTGTTAAAGCCATTCCTATAGGAAAGGAAGATAAGGCCCATCAGGTAGGAGCTGCTGTTGCCATTTGCAGAGTCACCAGCAGTTGCGACCCCCCTCACCCTCAGCAACTTTGCCTTTCAAACACACTGAAATTTATTTTAAAATACCTTGGAGCTCCTGGCTCCTGGCTTCTGATTGGCTCAGCTCCAGCCATTGTGGTCACTTGGGGAGTGAATCATTGGATGGAAGATCTTCCTCTCTGTCTCTCCTCCTCTCTGTGTATCTGCCTTTCAATAAAAATAAATGATTCTAAAAAAAAATGCTAGATAAATTTGATTTACCTTTATTAGTGATTGTCATAATGTTACAAGTTTAACATTTTTCACATGAAAATTACTCTTGTAAAAACACACTAATGTGTCCTCTAAATTCATTCTGCAATGTACATACTCTTTCATTTTTTGTAATATTCAGCTGAAGGGTCTGGCACAATGGCTCGATTGGCTAATCCTCTAACTTGCAACAGCCAGGATCCTATATGGTGCTGGTTTGTGTCCTGACTGCTCCACTTCCCATCCAGCTCCCTGCTCGTGGCCTGGGAAAGCAGTGGAGGTGGAGGATAGTGTAAAGCCTGGAGACCCTGTACCTGTGTGGAAGACCTGAAAGAAGTTCCTGGCTCCTAGCTTCAGAGTGGCTCAGCTCTGGCCATTGAGGCCCTTTGGGGGAATGAACCAGTGGGTGAAGATCTTTCTGTCTTTCCTTCTCTCTGTGAAATCTGCCTTTCTAATAAAAATAAGTAAATCTTACCAAAAAAATTCAGCTGAAAATTATAAGACTAATATTGACATGACTGGTCCCTTTAGCTGCTCAGTGCTGGGACTAAATCAGACGCCTTTTCTTCAATGTACACATAAAATAAGCGCACTCATCTCATCTGGCTGAGGATGATGGGGCTGCTATGAAAGACATTACTGGAACCTAAAAAAGGAGCCCACTAATTGTATAGGTTTCACAAATTCAAATGTAAATAGATAGGAAAAAAAATGTACATGTGAAAGCTGCTGTAAACAAGACAGTTCATGCAATGGAGGAAGGCTTTGTCTTTTCCACACAGCTGAGAATGCAGAAGTGTTGAAGACAGGAGGAAGGCAACCAAAGGCAACAGCTCTAAGAGTTTGCTGGGCACAGGCTATAGCACCTGAGTGATGAGCACACGGCCCACCAACTGGGCCTAGAAGAGAAGGGAAAGGAGTACAGATCAGGGTTGCACTTGGGGAGAAAGGTGCTATGGACACAGCCAGGCGGTGTGCACAGAAGCTTGGGGCCAGGGAAGCAGATACTTCAGCTGTTCAGTGAACACAGCAGCTTTGCTATCTGTATTGTTCTCACCAGGAGCCCTGGGTTGGAAGCAATAGACCTACAATGGTTATGAGTGAATCTTCATCTTCCAGAAGCCAGGGCAGGGGTCCAAAAATTAACTCCACTCAGGACTGGATCACAGAGAGAATGAAGGAGAAGTGACTAAAGGCAACACCTGCTATATTTATGAAAGATGTTCCACTAGACTCTTGACTGAGAAGGGGAGAAATGAGACACCAAGATTTAGATGTAGACTCACAAGAGACTCAAGATCTTTCCTACTAAGCAGTAGAGCTAGCAAGTAATGAGTTGGGTTTCAGAGCACAAAACTAAAATATTAAAGTCAGAAAGTTAATTCCAATTTCCCCTTATTAAGAAACATCTTTATGCAAACCATAGAGGATATTTACTTACCTCAGCAACTAAAGTTCAGGTTTCTAAGAATAGGATGAGCTTTGTACTACCTAGTACTAAGTTTGGAATCTGAGCATAGCATTAAAAACCTAGACCTCTAACTGGAACAATGTGTGTGTTTCCTTATCTTTCTGGTGAACAACTAGAACTTTCAACTACAGTTTATAAATATTTGAATACCTTTTATTGATTCAATAGAAAAAACAAAAAAAGTTTTCATTGCAAAGCCAGGGTCATAAAGTCAGTTGCCCACATGTCAACGGCAGCTAACACAGGAAGCCATAAATCATAAACATTCAGACCTTGGACTGTGGCGACATCTATGAAGGTCAGGAGATATGCACTATGCACATAGTAACCTGATCACATAGGTTTATTGTACCAGATTCCCAAAGACAAACGAAACTCCATGTATGTTACAGTACAGTAAGAACAGAATAGAATCATAATGTGGTCACATGATTGTCCTTTCAAGCCTCTCAAATACAAAGCTTCGGCAGCATTAATTTTGTCTCCTGTTAGCATGGAAGAGTTTCAGAAGTTCCTGTTTTAGAAGAACCTGCTATTCCCAGCCACGGGTTTTCTGTTCTGTCATTGGGCTATCTGTTAGAGAAGGACATGCTGTTCTGAATCTGTTTCCAAGACAATCTATGAGTTACAAGTCAGCAAAATCTCAGTGCACTTGAGATAAGGCAGCAGATAAATAATGCTGAAGAAAGGCCGAAAATGGTTTTATAAAGATTGGCATTAAATCAAGTTTCCATAAACAGGATCCACCTATGGATTAGACTTTTAAAGAAGACCCAAAACATGCACTGTTAGCAAAATAGGAAAATGGAAGCTGAGGCAGAGCAGAACTTACCTGTTGGTCTCTATCTTCATCCTTCCAAGCTGCACGCTGAGTGACCGGTGACCACTCTGCGAGTCGTGGGACACAGTAGAGCTGAGCGTGCTCACCCCTGAGGTAGCCACGGCATCTTCTATGACAGCCTGTGCTCTCCGGACACTCGAGTTAGAAGGCTGTTCCTCATGCTCATCCTCTACATCCAGATCTTCTGGGTCAGCGGTGTCACTCTCGGATGCAAGGCTAAAATGTGGCCTCAGTTCTGTGTGCGACAGCCACATTAAACAGGATTGATTGCATTGATTTTTTGGAAAGAGAAAAAGGCAAGGAGGAAGAGAGGAAGGGAAATTTGAAGAAGGGATGGAGGGAAGGAGAGAGAGAGAGAGAACGCTTTCATCCATTGGTTCACTCCCCCAAATGCCCACAATAGCTAGAGATGGGCCAGAAACACAGCTAGGAACCAGGAACTAAATCCAGATATCCTAGTTGGCTGACTGAGATCCAAAGACCTGAGCTTCCCAGGATGTGCATTAGCAGGAAGCTAGACTGGAAGCAGGGTAGCTGAAAATCATACCAGGTACACTGACATGGGAGGCAAGTATCCCAGGTGGTAACTTTAATTGCTGTGCCACATAACTGCCCTGGTATAAGATAGGAAAATCAACCCAGCTGTACACTGGTTCCAATTTTTTTTCTTCTAGTGAACTTGCAAAAAAATTTTGGGATACATAAACTCAGTTAAAATTATTTAACTCAAACCTAAGAAAAACATTCATACCCACAGGAGACACCTGGTGAAAAGGCTGAAATCTGAACTAACAGCAATGATGTAAAAGCCTTATTAGCAATATAAGAATATTTTCATGTAAGTAAACATTTATTTTCATATTATATAATATCTGACAACTATCAACTTGTTTAGAAATGAGGAAACAGATATACAGATTTTCCATGAACAAAAGTAGCTTTGTAGGTGCCCTTTTCTCCTGTAACATTTAAATCTAAGCGAATGTGGTAGGGTGCTGGAAATGACATGAAAGTCTACATTCTCTTCAATAAGATTATCTGTGACTGGTTGATTCTTAGTCTGTGTCTTTCTCTGAACCAGTGAATGCATCTTTGAAATTGAAAGTGCAATAGTTACAAATCTTCAGCCTAAACAAACTGAGTAACATTAGTTCCTCATATGTCACTTCAAAACTTGAATATCTCCCCACAGGGAAAAAAATAAACTATAAACTGTGACTAAGCCCTCAAGATGGCTCACAAGAGGAATACCATTCAAAACTTAGGTGAAATCAAGGTAGCAAAAATACTGGATTTTCATGTCACATATTCTGGCTACACGGAATTTGTATCAGATTGCAGAATCCACCGAAAACCTGATAAAAATCACGTTTCCCCAGGGCATTCATACAACACTGGCCTAGATTTCCATAGAATCCCTGCAGCCCGTCTCCTGAGACCAGGCCCCACAGGTGAGCTCCTGTGTGCAGCAAAGGAGTATAATAGAATCAATGGAAGGTATACCCCACCACTCAACACAGCCACCTCGCAAGGCCCCCAAAGGTCTGCGAGCCACAGCCTCCAGTCAGTTTTTCAGCCTCCACCTTACCTGACCTGTGCTCTGCATTTCCTCTAAGTCGCTGGCTTTTCTCCAGAGCCTTTTGGTCCAAAATATTAGGACCTTTTACATTTTCTACTTTATCTCCATGGATGAGCTCATTCAACTCTGAACTTAATCACAGTTATGCATGGCAATTATGGTTACCCCCTAATTGCAGTGGTCCCTCAGGTTACAGTGTTTAGTAATGCCATAAGCATCTTAGATTATACAAACACAGTCTATGATGCTCACACAATGATGAAAACTACCTAACTATCTTAGAATGCAGCACATGACTGTACTTCTAACATGCAGATGGTAAACTCTACATTCCTAGCCCCATCCTGTAATAACTAGAACCTTCTACAAACATCTGTTGGACAGGTACATCAGCACCCTACAGAGAACTAGGACATGAACTGGTTCCTATTATAAGCAGCAGCTTCAACCACTATATCACAACA
Source organism: Ochotona curzoniae (assembly GCF_017591425.1). NCBI lineage: Eukaryota > Metazoa > Chordata > Mammalia > Lagomorpha > Ochotonidae > Ochotona > Ochotona curzoniae. The sequence goes on from NW_024467115.1 coordinate 17,559,385, forward strand.
CTGATCCAAACCACCTCTACTCTACTTTGTGCCATTTCTCTCTTTTTTGTCTAAAATCTCATTTAGTAATTTACCTTTAGCAGGAGTGACAAGAAAGCAGGTATTTTCATTTTGTAAACCTGGTACCCAGGCCAAGGTCTAAAAATAGTATGGTCTGTAAAAATGTTGGCAAAATGGGAAATATATACTACTAGGGTTATCTGTCTTTAGAAAGAATAAAATAATTACTTTAAAATTAAGAAAATATACTTCTAGATTAAATGAAGATATAGTTAAGCCTTTGAAAGATTCTAGGCTTATTTTATAGTTTCAAATTGATTTTTTTTAACAATGTAAGAGATTTTAGTACACCTGGATAGAATTTCACTTTTGGGGAGGCAAATCTTCCAATATTCATTTTTTAAAAGATTTATTTAGTTTTTTTTGTTGTTGTTGGAAAGGCGGATACACAGAGGAAGAGAGACACAGAGGAAGATCTTCCATCCGATGGTTCACTTCCCAAGTGACTGCAACAGCCGGTTCTGCGCCAATCCGAAGCCAGGAGCCAGGAGCTCTTCTGGGTCTCCCACATGGGTGCAGGGTCCCAAGGCTTTGGGTTGTCCTTGACTGCTTTCCCAGACCACAAGCAGGGAGTTGGATGGGAAGCAGGGCCGCTGGGATTAGAACCAGTGACCATATGGGATCCTGGGCGTATGCAAGGCAAGGACTTTAATCACTATGCTATTGTGCAGGTCCCCCAATATTTATGTTGATTCTTAATTAGCCCTAACTCTGTATATTTTACATATACATGACTAAGGAAAATTTTCATGTAATTTGAAGAAAGTAAAAAAATGCAAGCTAAGGTGATGCTTTGTTGTTTCCTGATCTTTGATGTCTATTCTCTAAATATACATCATCAGATTAGCAGTTGTAAAATTTGCAGATCAAAAAGAACATTTTGTCCTTAGTTCATCTAGAGAGCTGAGGTCAACACACAGAAGGGCTCCAGATGCATTTACAAAGATAATGTTAAAATAACTATAAGGACTATCAACACAGCTGAAAACAGCCTACATGATAGACCTGGCTACCTATGTAATTCCCATATACACTAAAGGACAGCTTTATGTGTCAACTTGACAGAGCTAAGGGATGTTTCTGGGTGAAGATATTATTGGAAGTGATTTAGCATTTGATTTAACAAACTGAGTAAGCATGCAAGCATATTTCATCACAGCTCCTGATTCTCAGGCCTGGGTCTCAGAGACTGGGAATCACACTGTTATCTGCCCTGATTCTCAACACTTCAGACTTGTCCTAAACAGCATCACCAGCAAGCCGTCATGGTCTCCAGTTTGCAGTCAGATTACAGTGGGACTTCTCAGCCTCCATGATGCTATGAGTCAATTCTGCAGGTAAATTTCCTCTTGTATCTCTCTATATATAAGCCTCACACAAACATGTATGAACAGTGCTGAGAGGTAAATAAGGTTTACCACGACTAAGTTTGGGGGTGTTTAATCATTGATAGCCTCAGTTTCACAGAGGCTCAAGGGCCTTATAAGGACAGGTGCTCCATTCAGTTTAACAACAGGTGGCAATATCAAGTGCTTTAAACAGCTTTTTAAATGTCAGCTATTCCTTCTACCCCAGCACTGCCACCCTAGACTCTAGGATAGCACTGCTCCATCTGTGCATCCTCAGCCAGACTGTACTTGAGGAGTCAGATTTGTAATGCTGCCAATAATCCAGACTGACTCTTGATGACAAGTGCAAGAACAGTCAGAAAAAAAATCTGTTGAGGGACTTGCACTGTACTCTTTGTTCCGTGTGTTCTTCCAGGAGGAAAGGAGGTTGAACACTTTTTGTTTAAAAAAAAAGATTTATTTATTTTATTTAAGAGTTATACAGAGTTATCCAGGATGGGCATGCTCCCCTCAACATCTCTCCTGCTTGACCCTAAGTGGAGAGGTTCTAAAAGTGCTTACTTCTAAGCTTAGCCTCCTGCACCTGTGGAGGGTTTGACAGCACCATGGGGAGTTCTACCACAAGCTTCTAGCAAGAAAACCTAACCCCACACACTGCTGACCACCAATTTAACTTGGCAGAATTCAAATATATTCATTATTTTGTAATGTTTTCAAAAGAACACCATAGTTCCTAGGTATACTAACATTTGAATAAGTAGAAGGACTGATAATAGAAAATATTCTCTGTTATAAATCACTTACATTCATGATGGACTAAATGGTAGATTACAACACTGTCTGAATATTAAGATCTCCTAGGAAGCTTTTCGAAATTCTTATCTGGAGAGCAAGATGGTGGAATAGGGTGAAGACACATTAAAACAGAGGATTAGTGAAGCAGACCCTTGAACACAGGGAAGCAGTAGCAGTGGAGTGGTGCTGCAGAAACACACCCAGCAGTGATTGGCGCTCCAACGGCTGTCAGGTGAGAAGAGGGGATCACAGGGAACACATCAGGTGAATCAAGGATAGATTTGCACATACTGATGATTTTTTAAATCTGATCACAAGCAGAAGTAGAATGGCAGAGCCCTATCAGATGGGTGTGGGAATGGGACGGATTTATGGCCAACACTCCAACTACTGCCACAGCAGGCGCCATTTTGACTTCTGTAGCAAAGAATCTGGTTGCAGTGGGGGTGCTGGTGGACAACAGCAAGCTGAGCATTTTTTAAGCCAAGGAAGAACTCATGTCTGACAAAGCACATTGCACTGGTCCCAGAGGGAAAATAATACCGATGTGGCATTCTGGGGATTCCATCCAAAATAGGTCCAGGTTGCCCCTAGACCTTGCTGTCAGCAGGTTCTGGGAAGTGGAAAGAAAAAATAATCTGTGCAATGGGTTCCACTCACAGCCCTGTGATCTAGTTTAAAGTGACAGATGGTGTCTACCTAATCCTAGGTACTGCTGGAACCTGGAGTGGAAGAAGACTGAACAAACAAACTGTATGGCCACAACACAGATTTTCAGAGGGTGGAGAGTGGCAGTCCTAAGTCCCAGCTACAGAGATGTGGCAGAAACATAGTATGGAAGCCCAAGATGGGAGCCCAGGACTGAAACTCACTGAGGGAGTGCCACAAGTGATGCAAACAGAGAAGAGGGCACTGAACAGGATTAGTAAACCTAACCTGTAGATTTGTGGACAACACAGCCTAAAAACCAACCCTAAAAACCAGCAGAACAATCTGTTACTCTGAGTTGCAACAGCCAATGGCAAAAGAAGAAGCACAGACACAATGAATGAGGTTGCTGATGTCTCCCAAAAAAAGGAACAAAAGACCATATCAATCTCTGAGTTAACTGAAGAATAACTGTGGGATAAAGACTTTTTTTTTTTAAAGAAATTGTTACAAAGCTCTTTAAGAAAAAAATCAGAAATACACATATGAGTTAAAAGAGCTTAAGAAATATATTACATAGGAAATAGCAACACTGACAAAATCTAATTGAATTATTAGTAATGAAAGATAAACTACAGCAAATTAAAAATTCAACGGAAAACATCAATAGTAGAATAAGTGAGGCAGAAAAAAGAATTTCAGAACTGGAAGACACCACATGCAAAAATACTGAAGCAGAAAGCAGAAAGAGTAACTGAGGAAGCTAAGAAAACTTATAAGAATTGATAACTACATGAGATGGAAGAAGCCCAAACCCTTCCTTGCAGGATCCAAGGTCATTGGAATAGTAAGCTTCCTTCAGGACTAGGGAGAGAGCTTTCTCTGGTCCTCACTTAGTTCTAACTTTGGATCCCCACCCTATCTTGCAATGACCATCAGGGTCGCTCCGAAGCCCCCCACCCCAAAACACACACACACACACACACACACACACGCAAGCACGCACGTATCCCCCCACACAAATTGGAATAGATAGACAGAGAACAACAAGGAAAGCTTGGAACCAGACAGGAAACGGTCAGCATGGACTCACACATGCCTTACTAGGTAGGACACAAAGATCAGTTACTCCTCACTAAGGTGTTGAAGATTTCTCTGCACACCCCTCCTAAAACTGTTCTGCACTTCAACTGTTGACACATGCCTTGTTAGAGTTATAAGCCAGTTGAGACCATCCCCAAATCTGCCAAGTTCAGCAAAATTAAGCTTCAACACTATAAACTGATGAATGCTAAAATGAAAATAGTCACGAGACAGCTGAATAGTACGCTATAGCCATTTTAAGAGTACAGTGGAGCAAATTAAAACCACAGTGGAGAGTCTCCAAATTAGAATGAAGCAGGCAGAAGAAAGAATCTCAAAATTAGAAGATATCTCCTGTCACCAGGAGAAAACAAACAAAATGCTGGAGGCAGACCTGGTTAAGCAAAAAAAAAGTATTCAAGTACTGAACGGCACTATTAAAAGGCCAAATATAAGAGTTAGTGCAGAAAGAGAAGCTGGAATTAAAGGTGTATTCAAAGAAATAACAAGGGAGAATTTCCCTAATCTAGAAAAAGAATCGGGAAACAACATCCAGAAGGGGCACAGAATTCCCAACAGGCTTGACCAAAAGTGATCTTCACCACAACAAATGATAACCAAGCTCTCTTCAACTGAATATAAGGAAAGGATCCTTAAATGTGCACGTGAAAAAAATCAACTGACATAAAAAGGAATGCCAATTAAACTCACAGGAGATGTCTCATAAGAAACTCTACAGGCCAGAAGAGAATGGAGTGACATATTCCAGATTCTAAAAACAAAAAAATCTGTCGGCCCAAGATAACATACCAAGCAAAGCTTTCCTTTGTCTTTGAAAATGAAATAAAATTCTTCCACAGTAAAGAAAAGTTAAAAGAATTTGCCTCTTCCAAACCTGCCCTACAAATGATACTTAAAGATGTTCTCTTGACAGAGAAAAGGAATAGCACTCAACAAAACCAAACGCAAATATGAAGAACATTCCAGTAAAATGACAACAGAAAACTAAATCAATGAACAACCCATTCCTAAAATGACAGGACCAAAGTACCATCCATACACATAATCCTGAATGTAAACGACTACAACTCATCAATCAAAGCTCATCGATTAGTCGACTGGATTAAAAACCAAAATCCATCTAATTGTTGCCAAGAGGAGTTACACATCACCAACAAAGATCAGAGGAAACTATGTCTCATGGATTTTGATTTTTTTTTTTTTAGTTTCTCCTCTTCAAAACATTTTCCTCTTTTTGAAATTGCTTTTATTTTAACAATCTTTACATAGTTGGTTAGGGCACAAAGGGCCAAGGGCTACAGGAAAGTGGGTAAGACTACTGCTTCCACATTATTTTTTCCCCCTGTATCTGGGGTAAAGGGGAAGATAAAGGGAGAGGCCCCACCCAGTCTCCCACCCATCCCAGGTCCCTGATGTGGGGCATTCTCCGAGGGTCCTGCTCAAGTGGTTTTGGTAGTTCAATAGTTATGAATTGCTGCCAATCTCGCCATTCTAAGCATGATGAAATCACTGCAGAATCCACTGGTTGATGTAGTCCACCTCAGAGTCTGTCCAGATTTTCACTGCCAACACATGGCTGGGGTAGTTGATTGATTTGTTCTGTCCTCTGTTCTATGATGTGGTACCAGGTTTCCTCTGCAGGTTCTGATGGACTGCCATATCCTCCATGTGCACTTGGGTATGCTTTCCACTGCTCCATCTGAGCCTCTGAGGAGACTAAGTTTTGACACTTGCACTCCTTGTCAGACCATGGAATCTACACTTCTCTTCATGGTTAGGGTTCTGAGTTCAGCAGTTCAACTGGGGAGATCCCCCAAGAAATTTTTTCTGAGGTGATCCCAGACCTGATTCTTATATGTGTCTGCCAGTACAGGGCTTGGCAGAGTCATTGCCCCAATTAGCTGGTGGGTGCAATTGCTGGGTCAGTTCTGTTTCCATCCCTGTCCTCCACTGGAACCAATGGGTGTTGCAGTCCAGCCTGATTCTGCCCAGCACACACTTGGCCCTCACACAAACCAGTGGGAACTCTTCTTCATTAAATTCTTCCCTGACTCATAGATCATACAGTAGCAAAATATTCTTCAAGAAGGTGGTTGATTTTCTTTTTCATTTATTCAGTGACACATTTGTCATTCAGTAGCATGTTATTTAACTCCATGGTAATTTTAATTTCTTCTTTTCTTCCTGCGGTTGATTATGTTTTGTGGCTTTTCATTTAAGGGGATATACAGTAACTGTGTAATGGAGACTATCATATCCAGTAGCATGTTATTTAACTTCATGGTGTTGTAAATTTCTACTTTTCTTCCTGTTGTTGATTTTGTATGGTGGCTTTTCATTTAAGGGAATGTATATTAATTGTGTAATGGGGACTATCTTATTCAGATGTGAGGATAAAATGCAGTATGCATCTCTACTTCCAGATCCAAGATGGACTCCCAATAAAACTGTTTAGTCTATCTTGACAATAGGATGCTGGACTCTTTGACATTGTCCATTCCTGCAATGATGGACATATGACTGTTTATGAGGAACTATATGATAGTAATAATATAGGAGAACTCAGTTGTAGGGGGAGGGTAAGGGACAGAGGAGGGGCTAAGGGAAATCCCAAGGCCTTTGGAACTGTATCATAGATGAGAATTTTAAAAAACTAAAAAAAAAAAAGTTATGGAAGTTCCTGAAGGCATGTAAAGAGAAGCTGGGTTAAAAGATACATTCAATGAAATAGAAATGCAAAATTCCCCAACATGGAGAAATGTGAAGCCAAATACAGGAAGGGTAGAGAACCTCAAATATACTCGACTAAAAGCAATCCTCACCATAGCATATCATAATCAAGCTATTTTTGCTTTATATTTAAAAAGATCTACTTAAATATGCATGTGAGAAACATTGATCAACTTACCGAGGAACACAAATAGACTCTCATCCGACCTCCCAGATAGACCAGGAAATGGAATAACACATTCCAGATCTCAAAAGAAAAGAAGTATCAGCCCAGAATAATACCAGAATAACATACCCAGCAAAGCTTTTATTTGTATTTAAAAATGAAACAAAGTATTTCCAAAGTAAACAAAAATGGAAATAATTCATCTCTACAAATGCTGCTTAAGGACATACTACGGACAGAGAAAAAGAATAACACCTACCAAATCCAAAAGGAAATGCAGAAAAGATCTTAATAAAATCACAACATATACCTAAATCAATGAGAAGACAATTGCTAATACGACGGGACCAAATCACTACATGTTGATATTAACCCTGAATGTAAGTGGCTTAAATTCATCAATCAAAATACATAGATTAGAGGACTAGATAAAAAATCCAGGCCCCCGGGCCCGGAGCGGTGGCGCAAGTGGTTAAGGTCCTCACCTTGCACGCCCGGGATCCCATATGGGCGCCGGTTCTAATCCTGGCAGCCCCGCTTCCCTTCCAGCTCCCTGCTTGTGGCCTGGGAAAGCAGTCGAGGACAGCCCAAAGCTTTGGGAACCTGCACCCGCGTGGGAGACCCGGAAGAGGCTCCTGGCTTTGGATCGGCATAGTATCGGCCCGTTGCGCTCACTTGGGGAGTGAATCATCGGACGGAAGATCTTCCTCTCTGTCTCTCCTCTCTGTATATCCGCCTTTCCAATGAAAAAATAATAAAAATAAATCTTAAAAAAAAAAATCCAGGACCCATCTGTTACCTACAAGAGATACTTCTCACCAACAAAGATACAAGGAATATGAAAGTAAAAGAATGGAAAGCAGTATTCCAGGATAACAGAAAGGAAATATGAGCTAGAGTAGCCATTCTTCTATTAGATATTGTAGACTTCAATGAAAAACATTAAAAGAGATGAAGAAGGACACCACATAATGATCAAGGTCAATTCAACAATAAGAAACCATGATAATAAATATGTATGTAGCAATGCCAGGACACTTGGCTACATGAAACAAATATTGATGGATTTAAAGGGAGAAATAGACTCTAATATAATAATAGCGGGGGATTTTAATACCCCACTAACCTCAATGGACAGATCAATGAGACAGACACTCAGCATGTAAACAACAGATCTCACCAAACAGTAGAACAAATGGACTTAATAGAATTTTTCATCCTATAGATGCAGAATACACTTTTTTTCCCCATCAATACATGAAACTTTTCCAGGACAGTACAGGTCACAAAGTAAGCCTCAGCACATTTAAAAAAGATAAACATACATGCACTTTCTCAGACCACAATGGAAACCAACAAGTCAGAATACCCCCAAAAGATATGCAAATGCTTGCAGACTAAACAATGTGCTATAAAATGGACAATCTATTACAAGAGAAATAAAAAAGGAAATTAAAACATTTTTTTAAACAAATGAAAGTATCAATATAACATATCAGAACCGGAGGGACACAGCAAGGTAGTGTTAAGAGGAAATTTCATTGCAGTCAATGCCTACATCAAGGAATTAGAAAGGCACGAGGTAAACAGGCTAGCCATACATCTGAAGGAGCTAGAAAAACAACAGCGAATGAATTCCAAGATTAGTAGATACAAAGAAATAATCAAAATAAGGGACAAAATAATCAAATAGAGACCGAAAGAACGATATATAAGGTCAACAAATCAAAGAGCTGTTTCTTTGAAAAACATCAGCAAAATACACTCCCCATTATACCAACTAATAAACAAAAGAGGGAGAATATATGAGTCAGTAGAAACAGAGACAAAAAGGATATTTCACAATATATACATCAGAGATACATAGAATAATCAAGAACTATTATAAGCAAGTACACACTAACAAATTGGAAGACCTAGAAGAAATGGATATATTTTTGGACATATACAATTTGCCAAGACTGAATTAAGAGGTAAATAAAAATCTAAATGGAACTATGAATGGGATGGGGATTGAATCAGTAATTAAATACCTTCCAACAAAGAAAAGCCCAGGACTGAATGGCTTCACTGCTGAATTCTACCAAATGTGTCAAGCAAAACTTACTCTAATCCTTCACAAGCTATTCAAAACAACAGAAAGGGAAGCAATCCTTTCAAACGCTTTTTATGAAGCCAACATCACCATAATACCAAACTTGACAGAGGCACAACAAAGAACCACAAGGCTTTATCCCTGATGAACATAGACGCAAAAATTCTCAATAAAATATTCCAACAGAATCTATCAATGTATCAGACAGCCCATTCACCCTGATGATGGGATTCATCCTACTTTGCCCTCTACAGCAGCCCTTGAAGATGCTTCTTTGCAGGAAGGATGACTGTGGTGTTTGCTCAATACTGATTTTTGTTTCCCTTATCTTTTCTATACTTATCAGTTGGAATTCAACTACAACAACACTGTAGTTCATTCAATTAACTATGAGCTTCTGAGATTCTCCTTGGCTTTTCACTAATTCCCCTACCCTGCCTCCCACTCCAGGATATTCCACTGCATTTGGGTAATCAGTACTAAAAGGAAGTTTTTTTTTTTTTTAAGAAAGAGTAAAATTGTTGTAAAAGGAGAATATTGCAGCATTTTTGGTGCTGTAGCAGAAGAAGGGGAACAAAACTGGACAACTACCCCAAACGAACGATGATAGTAAAACATTTTGGTGAATGGAGCCAATGGACATTGGGAGGAACATCATCCTTGGATTGGTGAAAACAGCAGCATTTCAGAACTATCCAAGCCACTTAGACAGAATGCTCAGAATATGTACACATTGAGACTCTGGGTTGATATAAGGTTCCTCATCGCTGGGTACTGGGACATGTGGAAAGTCATGAGTGGTTTCCCCCTTTGTCTCTCTCCTTCCCCCAGAAAAAAACAACAAGAAATGGCAAAACTGGGAGCAATGAGTACACCCAATTTTCCCTAAAGCTCAATCCTTCCAACCTGATCCACCATGTAATGATGATTAAAAAATAAAACTAAAAAAAGAGTTAAATTAACAGATCACTTATATGCTATTTAAATTATTTCAAAATATAATTGTTTTTCCTTTTGTCATTTGGGCATCGTTAATGCAAAGATTAGACGTCTTTAACTCAGGGCTATCCTAATCCCTTTTAGTGATATACACCTATTCCTTTCACCCTGGTGTCTTTCAAGTCTTTCAGCCCTCTACCTCACATGCTCTACATCTAGCTCATCCTAATTATATAATAATTTATATCTAAACTTAATTGACATCCTTAGAGTATGAATTCTTTTAGGTTCACATCAACTGCTGATCGCCTAGTTTGGAGACTCTATAGAATTTTTGTTTCTGTCACACAATCTTCTACCCTAATTAGTTATTATCAAACAAAACTCATTTCTTTATTATTGCAACCAAATATTTCTCACTGGTCTACTATGTTGCAGGCACGCTTCCTGGACAGTGTGCTAGACACAAGGCTAAAGGAAACATACACTTACTCTCTAACGAGGGTTGCAGCCACTATAACTATGAACCTGTGGTTTCCGTTTGTGGTATCACAAATGGGTGAAAAGCATTTCCCAAGAAGAGAGAATAACCCAGGATGCCCACTTCAGAAGACAGTGGCTCAGTACTGGGCCCACATGCTAGCCATGGGAGATGAGGGACAGGACATGCGGGCAGGTCCAGGGAGGAGCCAGTTGAGTAGAACACCTGCTCACACCTCTTTCTCATGCAAGAAAGACAGGAAATTGAATCTTTACTAACATTTAATATAAAGATTGACACTGGTGCCCTCATTCTCAAGTTAAAATACTATACAAGAAGAAAGGGTATCTTCTAACTTTAAAGTGTTTACATGGACTTAAAGGTTTGGAGTACTACTTATAAATAACTTACATTTAAGAAATTTAATACTGATCTTATCTTTTACATTCCTATTTTAGAATGTTTTATACTGTATGTATGAATCAGAACATGTTTTGAGAAAAATCAATAAAATTATAAATTCCACATTAGCCCAACTAATCAAAAAAGAGGGAAAAGGTAGAAATCAATAGAATCAGAGATAAAAACATATTCTTAATTTACACAATACATCTAAACTTAATTAGTATCTATCTATTCTTCCTTTATCCCTTCTTACCTAACTATCCATCCACCCATTTACCCTTCTACCTTCACATGAACATACATATAGGGTGGAAGGACTTTGTTAATCACAGATTGTGAAATCATTTCTGAGGTTTTGCATTAGAAATTTAGCGTATTTCTCACTTATGCCATAAAGCCTTGTTTCATCAATAACACTGCCTTCATATGTCATGGCCAATATAGCTGAATTGGTCAATATAACTGGCTGTGCATCAACATGGTCTTGGAGCTGAATTAAAATCAGAATTCTAGAGAGAGAACATTGAGGATTTTCTCAGGGCTATGAAAACATTCTGTATGCTGATACCATCTTGGATATATGTTGTTATGCATGTGTCCTAACCCACATACTGTACAACATTTACTGTAGAGTGAAACCTAAGGTAAATTTTGGGCTTTGGGTAAGAAGGATTTAACAATGCTGGTTCATCAGCTGTGACAAATATACTCTGGAGGTTGATCCTGGGAAGGGATACGCATGTGTGGAAACAGAAAGTACATAAACATTCTGCTTGATTTAGCTGTGAACCTAAAAGTACTCTAAATAAAAGAACGCTAAAATTTTCAAGTCTTTTGGAATCAGGTGCCCGCTCCTATAATGTATACCAGCATCCCATCAGAGCACCAGTTTGGGTCCTGGCTGCTCTATTTCCAACCCAGCTCCCTGCCAATGCACTTAGGAAAACAGCAGGTGATGGCCCAAGTGTTTGGGCCTTACAACTCTTTTGGGAGACCTGGATGGTGTTTCAGCCTTCTAGCTTTTGCATTTCCCAGCTCTAGCCACTGTCACCAATTGGGAAGTGAACTAAATGGACAATTCTCTACGGATGGAAGAGCTCTCCATGTCTCTCCCCACCTCCCTTTTTAATTCTGCCTTTCAAGCTAAGGAGTAAAACATTTTTTAGAACAATTCTAAGTACTTGGCCTTATCTCCAGCAAATTCTTTCCTGGTTCTCAGAGAGACTCTGAAAATCATAACATCCATGATTTCCTTACTCATCACTTAGGGTTCATGCAGATTCAGAGACCACTGCTATCAGATAACACAGAAACATGGTTCATGCTCTCAGGGGTCTATATATTAAAATGCATATTTATTTGGATCACCTGAATAAACTTCCTTGTTTTTTTCATAGCCAACTCTATTCTTTAAAGCCATGGAAGCAAGTCTTCCTCACTCACAGTAAACCTTTTGTACGGTTGTACCATTACTGAGACTGTATGCACCAATGGATGTTACTTGGAGGCTTTGGGGAGATTTCTTTTAAGAGCTATTCTATGGTATGACAAACACTATGGAGATGGCAGAAGCGATAAGTGAAGAGTAATGCAAGCACTAAAGATGCCTGCAGAGGAACTAAACGTTGCTGACCTGGAACCAGAATGGTAATAGCCGTCTGCACTGCCTTTCGGATGATGCTGTCCAGGGCAAACATCCAGTGAGGTTTGATGTTATGATTCCGAAGAACTTTATTGACCTGGGGAAAGAGTGTGACAGGTGAACCACTTTAGTGCTCAATTTTAAAGTAATCCAGTTGACTCAAGCACCTGGCTGATGTTCTATTTACCAAAATGAATGAATTAATGAATACACGAATAAATCAATGAATAAGTAAATAAATAAACAACTGAACAGTTTCTTGTAGTTGAATTACATATAATTTCCTTAAGTCAAGGGAAAACAAGTTACAAATTGCCAATTCAAATTATCTTTTGGTATTTTTTCAAATTGTGGTAAAACATCCATAATACAAAAGCTACTATGTTAAATATTTTAAAGTTCATGGCAGTGATGATATTCATACTGTTGTGTTTCCATCATCACCAGCTGTCTACCAAACTCTTCATCTTGCAAACCTCAAGCTTTGATTATGATACCCAATACATTTCCCTTCCCACTGTTACTGGAAATCATCATTGTATTTTGGTGTCCAAGAACCTCACTCCTTGAGCTGTCTCATGTAAGTGGAAGCATAGAGTGGATGGCTTTTGGTAAATGGATTCTTTTGCACAACCTGACATCCTCAAGGTGCATCCCTGTTGTAGTCTGAGTCAGGATTACCTTGGTTTTTAAGACTGAATAATATCCCACTGTACGCATATACCATGTATATACATTTTTAAAAAAGATTTATTTTTATTGGAGAGGCAGATATACAGAGAGGAGAGACAGAGAGGAATCATCTGTCTGATGATTCACTCCCCAAATGGCCACAATGGCTGGAGCTAAGCCGAGCCAAAGCCAGGAGCCCAGAGTCTCTTCCAGGTCTCCTATGTGGGTCCAGGGTTCCAAGGCTTTGGGCCATCCTTGACTGCTTTTCTGGGCCACAAGCAGGGAGCTGGATGGGAAGTGGGGCTGCCGGCATAGAACTGGTGCCCACATGGGTTCCTGGCACATGCAAGGTGAGGACTTTAGCCATTTGGCTACTGCCCCAGGCCCATTTCTATACCCCTTTACCATACAGCCAAGAGAGACTCATTCAAGGCTCTAGTAGAGTCTGTTATGTACTGATTGAAGCAGACTTCCTGCACAGGACTCAGATCACAGACTTTAGGGTCAGTACAGGAAACGTGGGCCTGCAGCAAACCCGTGCCAGGAGCTGAGCTCCAGGTGTCCAGTCCCCCGCTCAGTCCACTGCAGCACAACCCCTTGGGTTAGAGGGCAGTCTGAACATTTCCTCACAGAAGTTGCCCCAATGAAATGAAACACTGTTAGGTTCCCACTTGTTCTAGAAAATCCTCAGTCAGAGTTTGCCATGGTTGCTTCATTTCTTGGAAGGATTTAGCTGATGAGTGACAGGTAGTGACTAGAATGTTTTTCTTGAGTTACACAGGCACCTGGGTCGAAGAGGGATTCCTGATAACCATGCCCTGCTGTTCCTAGCTCTTTGTTTCCCTTCTCTGGGTTCATTTCCAACCTGGACACAGTAAGCAGTGCAGGAATGTAGGATTAAATGTGTGTGTGTGTGTGTGTGTGTGTGTGTGTGTGTGTGTGTGTGTGAAATCCAGGATTACAGTTTAAAAACCTCTCAACATGGATGTCTCAGCCAAACTGATTTCTCACTTCAAGGCTGGAGGCTAAGTTATCTCACTCTGCTTGCAGATGGTTGGGTCTCCCCAGTTGCAGAGATTTTTCCCTAGTGCAGATAATTATGTGCATGAGTTTTGGCCACTGCTTTTATTCCTAGAACTTGAATCAAGTCAGGTCTTTTGTCCCTGCCTACCACACAGTGCAAAAGCCAATGGGTAACCCAGTGTCTTGGAGAACTCTAGTGAACCTTGGAGGAGCATCACATGGTTTTAAATCAGGGATCATTTCATATGCCAAATACAACTGCCATGACACCTCCTCCACAAGTACGAGAAACACACTAGGGAGGGAATTCATTTTTGTAATTTAAGGAAAATTATGCCAAGTATTCACATCATAGGTACTGTCAATCATCCTCTGATTTCAGTGTTCTGGGAGTGGCTGAAGGCTTTTGCTTTTTTTTCTTTTTGCACAACATTTCGTAGATAAGTCTTATCCAAGAAAAATATAGAGTTCAGAATTAGACTTTCAGAATATTGGCTTCTAGCTTGTGTTGCATAGCAACTCGACTTTAGAGAAAAGAATTCTTAGCAGGCTCGCACTGGATCATGGGGATTAACTTTCATTGCTTTGGAATGTGATACTTTGCACTCTGAAATACAGTTACAGTTACTTATGGCTAGGACACAGCAAATCTTTGTGGAATACACATGTTAAACATTTTTAGCATGGAAACCAGAAGAAAATGGAGGGTGGCGGAGATGAGTGGTATTCTTTTTTGCAAACCTGGTTATTAGGAAACTTTTCTTAATGGCCACTAGATGGCATTTCTCATATAGCTTTAGAACAGTGCATGCCCAAAGTGTGTTTATATTGCTAAAGCTGACAAAATAGTGACCCACCACATGATTTCAAAAGAACAAAGTTTAGCCAGGGGAGATGGTTGTAATTTTTCTATTTTTTCCATGATGATTCAGTTTTGTGTGAACCTAACTTGAGGAACACAAATACATGGAAAACCCTCTGACACTTAGAAGCATAACTCTCATCTATATCCCAAGCAAAGAGATCTGGATATTATTGAAGAAAGAAAACTAGTAAAATTGAAGTTTTGTCCTGTTTTTTTTTTTCTCCTTACCCATTTTGAGCAAAGCATCATACTTACAGCATCCTGGAAGCCAAAGAGTACCACCTGGACCTGGCTGATGCCATGGCTGTCGAAGTCCAGCTCTAATTTCAGCTTGGATAGTGTCGTGGCAATAATTTTTCGGTCAGTGGATCTCACAAATTCTCGCAGGCTTGCGATGAGGGTTGTGATGTGCTCCCATTTGAGTTTGGGTTCTTCGGCTCCCTGCGGGGGAGGGGGAGAAAAGCAACAATTCCTCACTGTGTGTTGGCTCCATCAGCCATGAGCTTTTCCGCAGCACTAGCTGAGAAAGACTGGGCTTAATTTCAATATGTTGCTGCTAGAGGGAAAAGACCACATTTGAAACCATGTCCCATGCTTGCTTTGGAAGCACATACACTAAAATTAGAGCAAAACTAATATGTCCCCTCTTAACCTTGCTCCACACCAAGACGTTGAGAGAAAGCACACAGGACTTACCTTGTCTCCTGGAGTGATCACGATGAAGTCACACAAACAATGCTTTGCTTAAACAGTGGCAGTCTGAGGCAGTAAGACTGTTGCTTTCAGAAATTCTATTTTATTTTTTTTTTAAAGATTCATTTATTTTTATTGGAAAGTCAGATATACAGAGAGGAAGGTCTTCCATCCGATGATTCAACTCCCCAAGTGGCCACAATCACTGGAGCTGAGCAGATTTGAAGCCAGGAGAGCCCAGAGTTTCTTCCGGATCTCCCATGTGGATGTAGGGTGCCAAGGCTTTGGGCCATCCTTGACTACTTTCCCAGGCTACAAGCAGGGAGCTGGATGGGAAGTGGGCCTGCCTGGATTAGAACTGGTTCCCCCCCCACCCTCCGCTGGACAGCTACTCCCACTGGAGAGCGTAAGCTGAGATGGGGGCAGACCAGACTAGGCAGGGCTATAACACCTGTGGGCCTCATGTGGACTAGATCAGGGAAAAGTCAGGCTGGGCTGATTGTTCCTACTGATGCAAACAAAAATTAGAGTGGGTGAGGGTTGGTTGGGCTTAGCCGCAGCATCAGCTGGCAGAAGCTGGCACTGGGGGCTAATTCTGATAAGTTACATCACAGAACCACCTGGAAAGTGCATAATCTGGGAGTGGGAGTGGTCTAGAAGGGAAATAGTGGGCTCCTTCCTCTTGGGTTACCACTCCCACTGGAGTGCATGAAAACCAGGACAGGGGCTGGGGTGGCTAGACAGAAAAGCACCCAACATGCGGATAGTCCCACACATGTGTGTGGGCTAGCCAGGCAGGTTGGATTTAACTAGGTTTCAGTGCCCATTGACATGTATGAAAGCTGAAAGGGATGTGGGACAGACTGGACTAGTCTGCTGCACATACTGGCAAACCAGGATAGGGGGCAGGGGTTATTGTGGGTCGCTCTGACTGGGCTGCAGCTCCCACTGGTTTATATAAGGGCCAAGTGTGTGCTGGGCAGAATCAGGCTGGACTGCAACACCCATTGGTTCATGTGGAAGACAGGGATGGAAACAGAATCAACCCAGCAATTCACAATCACCAGCTGATTGGGGTAATGGACCTGTACTAGCAAGCACACACAACAATCAGGTCTGGGATCACCTCAGATGAAATTTCTTTAGAGATCTCCCCAGTTGAACTGCTGGACTCAGAACCCTAACTATGAAAAGACAGAAGACAGAACAAGTCAGTCAACTACCTCAGCCACATGTTGGCAGTGAAAATCTGGGCAAACAGAAACTCTAAGATGGACTATGTCAATCAGTGGATTCTTCAATTACCTCATAGTGCTTGGAATGGCGAGACTGGCAGCGATTCGTAACTGTTGAACTATCAAAACCACTTGAGCAAGACCCTTGGAGCATGCCCCACATCAGGGACCTGGGATGGGTGGGAGACTGGGTGGGCCTTCTCCCTTTATCTCCTCCTTTACCCCATATACATGACAAAAATAATGTGGAAATAATGGTCTTACCCACTTTCCTGTAGCCCTTGACCCTTTTTGCCCTACTTACTTATGTAAAGACTGTCAAAAATAAAAGAGAAAAAAAAAGAACTGGTGCCCATATGGGATCCCAACACATGCAAGGCAAGGACTTCAGGCAGTAGGTTGCCACACCAGGCTCACTGTCAGAAATTTAAATTTAATTTTAATTTAAGAACTAAAGAGAGACTCATGCAATGAGACACATAATCTCAACCTCAAACTTTGCCAGGGAGAGAAGTAATGAAACAGGCTCCTGAATACATCCTATTACATGGAAAGAAGTGGAATCAATGGCGCCAAGAATGACATTACACTGAGGTTGGAGAAATGGATACAACCAGAAATGTATCACAAGAAAGCCGGCTATTGAGCTTGCAAAATGATTCACCAACTCTTCAAGCTTGCAGTCCCTTGGGCTCATGCTCTAATATCCAACCCCCTGAAGCCAAGCCAGGCAAAATGGCTAGAATTCCTCAAAATTTCACTTTTCCCACTGTTGTGTGAATGTTACAACACACTCCTCGCACTTGGAATGTCCTTAACATGTTCAGTTTCTGGCAGCTAAAGAGGCTGATTCTCATTCTCCAGCCTTGAAATCATGTCTTATCCACCAGTGTGGTGGTTAGTTATAAGAATGGACCAACAGACTATTTCACACATTAAGACTACATCTGGGGTAGCTGTTCTGGTACAACAGGTTAGGCTTCCTACTGGGACACCTATCTTCCATTATAGAGGGCCTGGTATTGAATCCTGCCTCTGTTTCTAATCTAGCTTTCTGCCCATCTGTCTGGGAGGCAGCAGATGATGGCTCAAGTTCTTGGGTTCTTGACATGGACTAGGCACTCCAATGAAGTTCCTGATTCCTGGCTTTGGCCTGGCTCAGTTCTAGCTGATACAGCTATTTAGGAGGATGAACCAAGATGGAATAGCTTTCTCTCTCTCTCTCTGTTTTTGTGTCTTTCAAAAAGATAAATCAGCTGGTAAAAGTACATACTTAAACATGTACTGTGGGTATCTGACCCAATGAATCAGCTATTGGTCAGGACACCTGCATCTCACATCAGAGTAACTGGATTGGAATTTGGCTTCATTCTCACTCCAACTTCCTGCTACTGGGCATCCTGGGAGGCAGCAGGTGACAGCTCAAGTGGCTAGGTCTCTGCCATCTAGGTAGGAGATCTGGACAGTGTGTTTCTGGCTCTTGGCTCTGGTCTGACCTTTCTCGGGAGGCATCTAAGGAATGACCCAGCACATAGAAGCACTCTACCTCCATCTCACTTGCTTTTGTTTCCCAAATAATACATTTTAAAACACTAAAAATAAAATTAATTAAACAGATGCACTCTTGGTATCCCTGCATGATGGCTAAATGGCTAAAGTCCTCACTTTGCAAGTGCCTGGGATCCCCAGTGGGTGCTAGTTCACCTCCCGGCTACTCCACTTCCCATCCAGCAATCTGCTTGTGGCCTGGGAAAGCAGTAGAGGATGGACCAAAGCCTTGGAAACCTGCACACATATGGGAGATCCGGAAGAAGCTCTTGGCACCTGGCTTTGAATCAGATCAGCTCCAGCCATTCGGGCCACTTGGGGAGTGAATCAGAGGATACAAGATCTTTCTCTCCTTCTCTCTATAAATCTTATCTGCCTCTTAAATAAAAATAAATAAATCTTCTAAAAAAAGGTGCATTCTCTCAAATTTCTTTCTTTTGTAACTCTGGAGTAAGGTACCTTGCAGTTTTACAGGAAACATAAGGAAGATGTGATTTATCCTCATTTAAGAAACAACAGGATTTATTTTCTCATTGCTCATTTTCTTATTGCAACATTAAAATTAAATTCCTCAACTGAGCTACTATGAAAATTATAATTTCTAGGATTCTATTAAAATAAAAGAGAAATGCATCATCAAGCTCTTTCTCTCAATATCTTTTCATGTGGGAGCGCTGTCTCTGTTTACGGTTTCATGAGAAAAGATTATATTAAAAAGCTTGAAATGAGTCATTAAGGGAATATTTTAAAGTCAGATTGGGAACAATGATAAACTATGATTTTTTTTTCCCTCATCACAAAGTAAATTGCACCCAAAGTAAAGATTCACAGACAAAATCATAACACCATGAAAATATGTTCAAGGAAAAAGTAGAATGTGAGTTATTCAGAAATTGGAAGCTTATCACAGTAAAAAATCAGTTACAAGTCTGCCAACAGTTTACATAGCAAGCATTTTTTGTAACATGAGATTCCTCTTCACAACCAGGAAAGCACACGACTTCTGGTTTTTGATGCAGATGACACCGTCCTACAAAGGAACAGTTTGCTCAGGAGCTTTACGGAATCATGATTTTTATTTTAACTCTGGGCCCTCCATGCTAACACAATTACATGTCTTCATCACAAGCAAGGTAGGGATCAAGGCAGCCCTGAACTCAGTATCCGAAGCTAGCACTTGACAGCATGCCTGTGCATGGTCCAGTTACAGTCTCCATTCTTTATCCTTATTGATCATCAGTTGGAGTAATGCATTTGGCTTAGCAGATAAAACACTGAACAGAATGCTTGTGTTTCACATTGCAGTACTTGTGTTCTACCCCCACCTGCATCTTCTGCTCCCAGCTTTCTACGAATGAGCATCACGGGCAACAGCAGGAAATGGCTCAGGCACTGGTGTCTGCTCCCCACATGGCCTTAGTCCACGACCTCCACTAGTGTGAGCATATGGGGAGTGAAGCAGTGGATTCAAGCTCCTTCTCTCTTCCTTCTTTCTCTCTGCTCTCCTTTTCATAAATACTTTTTAAAATCAATGGGTTTCAGAATAATGTTATAGGATAAGGAGATTACTGTGGTTTAGTGGCTTGGATTACTGATCAGCATTGAGACTCTAGTTTCATGATAAAGGCTATATATGAAACCAGCATTGTGGTGTGATAAGTTGCTGCCTACAATACCTGCATTCCATAGGGGTGCTGGTTCAAGTCCCTGGCTGCTCAGTTCCAATCCAGGTCGCTGCTAATATACCTGGGAAAGCAACAGAAGATGGCCCAAGTGTTTGGGTCCCTGCACCCACATGGGAGACCCAAATGAAGCTCCTGGCATCGAATTATGCCAGCCCCAGCTGCTGTGGCCATTTAGGGAATAAATCTAGTAAATGGAAACTCTCTCTCTCACTTTGCCTTTCAAATAAATAATAAATCTTCTTTAAAAAGTTCATATTATGAAAAGAAGGATTTTTATCTGGTTGTAGAAAAATTTAAAATATAAGATAACTGGTAATAACAGCAGTAAGAGATGATATTTGTGAAACATTTTTTTTGTTACACAAATCACTCACCATCTCTATTACTCCAGACATCAACCTAACATGGAAGAATGCTCTATTTTACAGATTAGGAAGCTCAGGGTCTCAGAAGTTACATAACTTGCATAGGCTATAAATTGGGCCAGCCTTCCGATAGCATTTTCAATAAAAGCAAGTCCAAGCTGATCCCAAGTTCCTAATCATGACATTCTTCTGTCCCATTAAGCTGGACTACCCAGCTGCAAACCTGGGTGGGGACTAAGGTACTCTGTGCAGTTACAGAAAAAATCTCCTTAGCATTGCAATGTCGTTCTAATTAGCAACTTCCGCTGCTCACTGGGAGTTGTATGCTGGTGTAGCTAGGCTTCCACTCTGATGCTTATTTTTAAGGTATTCTTTCATTTCTCCTTTTACAGAGGAAATCCACATGAAAACTGGGTTCCAGCTCTGGTTCATGCTTGGGATACCCACTTGCATACTGAAGTGCCTGGTTTGAGTCCTGCCTCTTTCACTTCTGATGCAGCTTATCTGATAATGTGCACCCTTGGAGACAGGCGATGATGGCTTAATACACGGGTCCCTACCACCCATGTGTGAGACCCAGATGAAGATTGGATCCTTGGTTTTAGTCTGGCCCAGCTGTGGCTGTTATGGGCATTAACACTCGAGAAGTGAACTGGTGGATGGAAGACTTCTCCTGCTCAGTCTTCATGCCTTCTCTCTCTCCTCCCTTCCCCAGACCCTCTGCCATTCAAAGACGAAATAAAAATAAACAAAAATGGAGTTCTAGATGTTTCTCATCTAAAATTAAGCCTCCCACACTAGCAGGTACAGGAGAAACCTTGACTCCGTAGTGGCTCTTGGCAATCTCCCCACCTTCTCTCCTCTCCAGCTCCCCTGCCTTATGCTTCTCCCAGCACTTGTCACCATATGACAGACAGTGTAACACTCAAGAGCACAGACCCTGGAGCCAGATGCAAAGGTCCAAATGCTGACTATCAACTAGCCACATGACCTTGGCAAGGTAACTCTGAAGTACTCCTCTCTGCCTCAGTTTTCTCACCTGTATAAGTCAGGATGCCAAGAGAACAACTACTGTGGTGAGAATTTAGTGAGAAAACATGCATGAAACACTAACAATATCTGGCTTACAGAAAATGCTGGTAGCTATATGCTTAATAGGCATTTACTAATTTTTGTTGTTTTTCTTCATCCACTAGAATGTCAACATGAGTGGGAGACATATCTTGTTATTTTGTCCACTGCTGCAAACCCAGCACATAGAATGGCTCTTGGTATCCAGTAGATGCTCACTGTTTGATGAATGAATGCATGAATGAACTCCAAGTGCTTCCCAAAGGCTCCCTCATTGTCACTTGGATCCTCTTCTTTTCCCACTCATCCCATTCTCAGTCCATGAATGACCATGGTGAGCAGAAAGGAAGACAAGAGAAAAAGCTAAGGGTTCAAGATGAGTCCAGTTTCCTTCCCACACAGCATCCGCACCATCCCCTCCCATCCCCAGCTCAGAGGCCCAGCCACCTCTCTTCATAATGCACCTGCTGTCTGGGCCTCTGTGCTGGCAACTGCTCTACGTGGTTTTCCTCTAGGACATAAGCCAGGGTTTTCCCAGAGATACCCACTTCAGCTCTTCCTGTACCTAGGGATTGTACTGGTTCACAAACAACCTTTTAGCTGCTTTCATGTCATCTGAAGAAGTGGACACCAGGGAGTTACTAAGGTGATGAAAGTTTCAGATTCAAAAGTACACAGGGGTCCTGGCACAGCAGCCTAGCGGCTAAAGTCCTTGCCTTGTATGCACCAGGATCACATATTGTCACGTTCTAACTGTGGCAGCCTTGCTTCCTATCTAGCTCCCTGCTTGCGGCCTGGGAAAACAGTCGAAGACAGCTCAAAGCCTTGGGTCCCTGCACCAGTGAGACCTGGAATAGGCTCTGGGATCCTGGCTTCAGATTGGCTCAACTCCAGTTGTTGCAGCTGCTTGGGGAGTGAATCAGTGGACAGAAGGTCTTCCTCTCTGTCTCTCCTTCTTTCTGTATATATGACTTTCCACTAAAAATAAAAATAAATCTGTTTTTAAAGAAATGTGTGCAGAGTGAGTGGATTTCTCAAGACAGACAAGTTGAGGCTGCACAGTGAGAACCCAGTGCAGGCAATCTGGTGTCATCTACGTCCCCATTACAGATGAGAACAGGCAGACTCTTGCAATGAGAGGTCTAACATGCTTGGCTCAACTCCACACCCAGACGTACCCTTTTCTGAGGATGTTTTACCAAGATAGAAAGGAATAGGCTATGGGCAGGCCACAGCGATCATGTAGGACACGGGGCAGCCAAAGGTGGACATGTAGGTAGACTCATTTCCAAGGTCCGCAGAACTCTAAGGCTCACATGTGGGTCTGTGGAAGGCTTAAACCCATGAGGGTCCTCAGCTGTCCCCAGCAGCTTAGAGCTGAGGCGAAGCCTATGTTCATTCATGCCTATTTGGACACACTTTAATGGTTATTATGCACTGTTTTCATAGGCCAGATCCCTAATTCCAAATATGACCCCATTTGAAGAGATAGTCTCTAAAGGGCCCATCAAGTCATAAACGTGGGGCTTTAATCTGATCAGACTGGTGTCCCAGGGAGTCTAATTTGGAATACTGGCTTCCCATTTCTGAGAGCTGGTTTGAATCCTGGCTGCTGCATTTCTGATGCAGCTAATACACCTGGAAAGGCAGTAGAATATGTCCCTGTCATCCATGTGGGAGACCAGAATGGAGTTCCTGGCTTTTGGCTTCAGGCTGCCCAGACTCAGCTGTTACAGTCACCTGGGGAGTAAGCCAGTGGACGAAAGAGTTCTCTTGTTATCTCTCTCTCTCTTTCAAATCAATAAAGAAATACAGAAACAAATTTTAATTACAAATAGGCTCCAGGAATGCACCTGCCCAGAGAAAAGGGCCCTTCAGGACACAGTGTGAAAGTAGCCATCTGGAAGCTGAGCAGTGATGTCACAGGAGAAGGCCTCCCAGCCAGTGGTGCCCCAGCAAAATGATCTTTCACAAAGCACCAGAGTTGTTTGGCTCACGTCGCCGAGCAGGGCCCTCTGACACTACCCAGCTGTGACTTCTTACATCTGTCACCCTCTGCCTGTCAGAATCCAGCCCCCCAAATACCAGGGTTCTGCGTAGTTGACTGTGCTTCCAAAACACTCTAAGGGATGACCAGCAGATGGCTTTATGCTAACCTGCGAGTCACAGATTCCCAGAGCTCAATGCCCATTTTGACAACTGACTGAAAAAAACAAATGGAATTGAAAGCATAAACAAATGAACGAAGGGGAGATGAGGCTGGAAGGGACTGACTGTAAGCTCTCCAACATTAAAAAAAAAATTGCTTTTGGCTGAAAACCAGTTTTTTCATTCCAGCAACCACATGAGGAACTGGCTTCCTCACGGCAGCGTCCTGGTGTCCCCATGTCCTCTGTGAGACAATGAAGACTCGTGAGCTCTGGGACGTGAGGGGGACTGGCTGGGGGCTTTACCTGAGCTAAAGACTCCATTAAGTTCCTCACGACCTTGTCTTGGTCTTCTGTCAGAATCCTGTGTAGTGTGGCACGCCGCTCACTGTCCTTCCTCAGCAGGAAGAAACCAGAATCCTTCTCCTCCGGGGATGGGGGTGCACTGTGGTCTTCAAAGTTCTCATCCGGGATGCTGGAAGGGGAGGAGCAGTATGAAGCATGGTGCGCTTAGCCGGCAGTACACCCAATACCACAAGCCCATCACCCAAGAGCCAAGCAGTTCGGTACCCCAGGAAGAGTGTCCGGATCCCTTTGCCGTCTTTTTCCCCGCAGGACTTGGCTCTGGTTTTGAAGGAGAAGGGGTCTGCCTTCAGCTCGGTGTCCGGGGAAACAGAACCGTACTCGCTGCTGCTGCTTGTGTCTTCTACCAGGACGGGCACCGGCAGGGAGATGCTCCTGAGATACTCTGCATGGGTGAGAGACACACACACACATTCACATGATGCATGCCTGCAACAACTTAACACACAGCTAGAGGTGGGCACATGCCAAGACCTCCCTCATCCCATTATCAGAGCACCAGGAATTGCATCTCCACTTCCCATCTGGCTTCCTGCTAATGTGCCTGGGAGGCAGCAGGTAATGGCCCACATTCTTTGGTCCATGCTTCCCTTGTGGGAGACCCAGGTGGAGTGTCCTGACTTTGGCCTGGCCCAGCCCTGGCTGTTGCAGGCATACAGGAAATGATTCAGCAAATGGAAGATCTGTCTCTCCCTTTCTCTCTGCGACTCTGCAGAAGCAGCTGCTGAAAGTCAGCCTCAGTCCTCAGGACATATCTCAGTGTGAAGAGAAGAGTAATTCTACTACTAGAGGTATGTGTCAATGATTGCCACAAGCTCACTGTCACCCATGTAGGGGGCCAGATAGGGCCTTTTGGACCCTGAAAGGAACAAATTAAGGGTGTAAAAGAGTTGTGGAAGCACCAGGCTTCTGATTCGCTCATTTTACTTACTGTTTATTATTTTAATCACAGGTCTCCATTTGCACAACTAGGAAATACAGAATCAGATGAATAATTTTTGAAGATTTATTTTACTTATTTGCAAGGCAGACGGACAGATAGAGGGAGACAGAAAGGAAAGAGATGCTACATCTGCTATCTGGGCCTGACTGAAACCAGGAGCCAAGAACCCCATCCGGGTCTCCCAATTGGATGGCAGGGACCCACACACTTGGGCCATTTCCCACTGCCTTCCCAGGCATATTAGCAGGGCGCTGGAATTCATAATTTGTAAACCAAACTGATTGGGGCCTTTATAGTCCTTTTTAGCATGTTGGAGCTGCCTAGGATATGGCGAGTAAGTGGGAGTCTGATTTTGGTCCACTGTTTCCAATTTTCAAAAACAAATAACTCTGACTGGCACATATCTTGGCTTTATGCATGGAGGCATAGAAAAAAGCATTCTCTGCTAAGGATAAATATTTGAAAATAATGGATTGATTATCTCTCAGGGTTTTCTATGATTTTTTTAATGATTTAATTTTTTGAAAGTCAAAGTTAGGGTGAGGAAAGAGCTCTCCCACATGCTGGCTCACACCTCTAATGATTGAAACAGTGGGAGCTAGACCTGGCTGAAGCCAGGAGCTTCTTAAGAGTCTTTCACCAAGGGTGCAGGAATCTAAACACTAGGGCCATCTCCCACTGCTTTCCCAGATGCATTAGTATGAAGCTGGATTAGCATGGGCAACTAGGTAACTAGTTCGTATCCACATGGGATACTGACATTGCAAGAATTAGTTTAATGTGCTACACCACAATGCCAGGCCCAGACTTCTACTTTATTTGGATCGAGACAAAAGTGGCACACTAGAAGCTCACTACATTTCATCAGATTCTGGTTTTAAGAACAGTGATTTGTGCCTGAAATATTTTCATCAGAAGTGTATTCAGTGCTCAAACAGGCTTTTGCTAAAGAAGACAGATATAAAATGATCAAAAATCTATGGCTGCTTGAGAATCTCTTTTACTTGCCACCTCTTGGGCTGAGCTGAATCAACAGGTCTCAAGGTCAGGAGACAGGAATGGACACCTGACAAAGCAATTAAGATGCTGCATGGGATGCTTGTATGTTACTTCAGAGTGCCAGGTTCAAGTGTCTTCCTGTTACTCGCTTCCTGTCCAGCTTCCTGCTAATGCACACCTCAAGGGGCAGTAGGTGATGCCCCAAGTAGTTGATTCATGCTATCTATATGGGAGATGGATTTCCTGGGTCCTGGCCTCAGTCCTGGCCATGGACATCTGGGGTTTGAACCAGCAGATGGAAGATCACTCTTTGTCTTTCAAATAACAAGAAAACAACCTTTTTTTCAAGCTTTTACCCCCTAGATTTATTTGAAAAAATTACACACAGAGGGAGGTTCCATTTGCTGGTTCACTCCCCAAATGGCCACAACAGCTGGGCCTGGGCCAGACCAAAGTCAGGGGCCAGGAGCCAGGAACTTCTTCTAGGTGTTCCACATGGGTGCAGAAGCCCAAGCACTCAGGCTGTCTTCTGCTGCTTTCTCAGACACATCTGTATGGAGTTGGATTGGAAATGGAGCAGCTGGGACTTGAACTGGTGCATATTTTGGATGCTGGCACTAGAGGTGGCTTTTTAAGCCACTGCACAGTCTCACAAATAGATTCTTAAAAGAATTTTGCTACAACTACAAATCAGTGTTCATGAACAGGATGGGTGGTAACAGTAGATCACTGAGACAAATGGACAAATCTGAAGAACATTCATCTCAGATCTCAGATTTACAAACTACACAGCATCTCCTTTCCTTTCTTCCTTCCCTTCCTCCCAACTGTTGCAAAGTTCTCTATTTGAAGATTCTGTGTGTATGCTGTGTTGTATGCTGTATGTATATCTGGGTGACTATGCACCTAAATACACCATGGTATTAATGGTACTTATTTCTATAAAATATTATTTTGGATGACTGTGATTTTCCATCTTCCCAAAGCCTCTACAATAAACAAGCATCATCTCGAGAACAGAAAACTACATGCTGGAAATATTTTTGACAAGCCAACATTTCACAGGTAGCAGTACCAGACTACCGAGTAACATGCATAATGATGGTTCTGCATTTAAATGTCCCTTGACAGAATAGGCAATGACACCTCCCGACAATGTATCGCTCCGTATGGGGGAAGGCTCTTCTTTGCTGCTCAGTCTTAACGAGGGTTTTCTAACCACATCCTGTGGTATCCTGAATCAAATCCTGCTGCAAGTAAGACCCACCCTGTCCCCTGGTTGTATCATAGCTACCATGCAGGAAAATTCTAACATTCCATCCCACTTAAAGGGCAGGTAGGAAAGCAGGTTTTAGAGGAGCGTCTAGTGCTGTGTTCATTTATAGTGACAATGAGAGAGAGATTCTGTCTCCCAGGTGTTCCTGGGAGATAGCACACCTTCCAGAGACACCTGGTTTCAAGGTCTCTTACTTGTCAGACATAGGCACAAATGGTTGATCTATGTGCTATTACTTAAATGATTCTGGAACTGAATCATCCAAAGAGAATAAAATAAGAAGGAAAAAAGCTGCTGAGTCTACATTTTAACACCCTTGTGCCTTTTATAAATGTACAGAGAAGTCCAAACAGCTTGGCTGAAGACACACAGAAGCAGGGAGCTGGACAGGCCACAGCCTCAACGTCTCCTCAACCAGAGACTCCCTTTTTTTGCCTGGAGTACTGCAAGGGCCTGGCACTCCATGGCCCACATTTCAAGTGGCATTTTCACTCTGCAAACGAGTTAGCTCTTCCTTGCTGAAGCTGAAGAACAGATTGCCCGAGAGTAGAAATGTTTGAGTGCGGGCATGTGGGGGTGAACACAGGACTGATCTTTTGTATTTTGGGGGAAGTCAAGGTATGTAAAGAGCGTTGCTTCTGCTGCAATTCAGGAGCACAGATTTCCACATGGGCAAAACGGCTGATTGACAACAGCATGATTTTCATTGCTGTGAGATGTCAAGCCCCCAAAGTTAAACACTGATGAGGAAGCAGGTGAGCTTCCTCGCACTGTATTTCCCTTCATCAGGTGCTGAAGGATGCAACCGAGTACTCACCAGCAAGGCCCATCTAGGACTTTTCAATATCCTGCATGCCCTGTGTGCAAAGAACCGATTCCCTCCTCATTTGATGTCAAACTAGGGACCTTCATTCTGCACTGGTCAGCTGTCTCTTAGCCATGTGATTATGCACCCAACATGTAGTTATCTCTTGTTTGTTGGGTAGATAAGAGGACTTGCTGGTGGACTGGAGTGAGGGGTATGAAAAGGAGAACTCAAAAAGGACCCTGATGCATCTGGCTTAAGGAAACAAGCGCAAGTACTACTTACAGGAGTACAAGAGGAGAAAGAACACATGTGGAAAGGCAAGGTGTGGTAGTGGGTATGAGCAAGAGACCCAAGTAGGTAGCTGTGAGGAGCAGCAAAGAGAGGCCAATCTGTGGGCTGTAGAGTACTGGGAGCCCCCATGCACAGCAGGAAACCAGTCTGCACTTCAAACAGTTGGAAAGTGAGGGTTTCCTTCCACCACAATGAGGGCATTCCTGGGTCCTTTATGGCTCTCCCTCTCTCCAGCACAGTCTGTGGAAAAAAGCCACACCCAGCACAAAGCTTCCTAACTGGATTGTCCAGTGTCCCATAACTTGAATAATGGTTCTCATACTTCAGTGAACTTAACGGTGATCTGGGCTTACTTCAAAGCACAGAATTCCAAGTTGCAACCCTAGACTGTGGGAAAAACTGACAGGCACTCCCAAGCAACCCAGGTAGATCTGGGTGGTCTGAGTCCCTTCCATATTCTCTTGTTTTTTTAAAGATTTATTTTATTTTTATTCAAAAGGCAGGGCTACAGAGAGAAGAGACAGAGAGATATGTCTTCCATCTACTGGCTCACTCCCCAAATTGCTGCAATGGTAGGGGCTGAGCTGATCCGAAGTCAGGAGTCAGGAGCTTATTCTTAGTCTCCCACATAGACACAGGATCCCAAGGACTTGAGTCATCCTCTGTTGCTTTCCCAGGCCACAAACAGGGAGCTGGATCAAAGTTGAGTACCTGGGACATGAACTGGCGTTCGAATGGGATGTCAACACCACAGGTGGAGGCTTAGCCTACTACTACTCCATCCCCACCACCACCCTATATTCTTAGTGTCCAGTGCCTCATCATCAGTCATCCTTCTCACAGCCATTGGCATAATCCACATGGTAGTGTCACTAATACAGTGGCTAGAACCTTCATAGGTGTTCTTTACATTAACATTAAAAGAAAATCAAAGCAGAAACCCACATAGGGCTGGTGGTGGTCACCCTGAACAGTATGAATACGTTCATTGCCATGTTATCGCAGCATTATAGCCCCAATGCTGGTCTATGACATAAAACCAGATTAATATATCCTGCTGGTTTTCCACGCCTCTTTTGTGCATTTATTAGCTTTTCACGGGCAGCACGTTGCAGCCCAAGCTGCTTGCGACCTCTGGCTTGATCTCTTCCCCTTGCACTTCAAGCATGGGCCAAGCTGTCAAAGCTTCCTTCATCCCCCATAAACTAAGGCTAACAGGGCCTCACTTGGCTTTTGACTCCCCATCCACCTGTGAAACCTGCCTTCTCCCTAATCCACCAAGCTCTACCGGAGGTCACTTTGGCCAAGTCCCATCACATTCTCCCCCACTTGTGACTCCCTCTGTACAGGTCAGTTGCCTATTGCATCTCCTGTACCAGAACCACAGCTCTTAAATGTCAGGACCCCTGTATTTCTCACTGCTATGCATTCAGGGCCAGGCACGTTTCCTGTGCACAACAAATGTTTTTGTGAAAGCAAACTGCTTAAATTTGGGGTCTGTGTATGAAAATGGGAGAGCTGTCGGGTTCAAACAAGTCACATACTGTGGCTTTAATATCACTACTGAAACTCATTTTGAAATGCATCGCCCAGTGGAATGGATTAAGACATGAGATTTGTAACAGGTGATTAGGTTATGGCGGTTTTTGCCCCATCCATGGTTCATGGTTGAGTGGATTGGTGGAGGGAGTAGTTTTGCTGTGAAAGGGAACTTTACTTGGCTTACTAACTCTATAATGCCATGCATTTTCCTGCGCTATCTTGGGACCACTAGAAAAGCAGACCCTCACCAGATGCCAAGCAGAGCTGGGACCATGTTCTCAGACATCAGAATTCACATCTCTCTCTTCTCCTCCTCTGCTCCCCTCCCCCCTTTTTGTTTTAGAAATCATCCAGTCTGGCACTCTGTTAAAGTAACAGAAAATAGACTGAGCTGTCACCTCTTCCTAAAGGCTGCGGAGGGCCTCATCAGTTCCCCCTCCCCACCTTTGACTCCCCTCTTAAGGAAAAGGCAAGGATAATTAGAGGCCCCACAGAAACAGGCATATGACTTGGAAAGAGACCTGGGGAAGGAAGAGGCCTGTAGCTTTGATTCATCCAGAAAGACAGAAAGACGAGGTTGCAGTTCAAAGTTCAAATTAATAGGAGGATGAGGTTCTTGGTAACCCTGAACAATCAGTTGAGAGGTTAATGCCTTGTTAGGTTAGCTTGCCTTGTCTTGCCCTCCTGGAAAAGAGAATGTTCATCTACATCACACTATCCCTTTAGCTTAAAGTCAGAATAGCCATGTGACCCAGACTTAGGGCTGCTCCATGTGCAGGCACAAGTTCATGTTTCAGGTACTATGGGCAGAACAGGTACTATGGGCCACTGGGAAAAGAACATATCCTGGGGAATGCAGCCCTAAGGCAGGCCCTAAGGGAAAGGAGGAGACCTGTGGACTATGTCTGCAACTCCCATCAGTCCATTAGGCATGGGTGGCAATAGAGAAGCGTGAACATGGCCCTTATGAAGCACTCACTGGGTCAAGCATTTTCCATAACCAATCTCATTTGCTCCTCAAACAATCCCATAAACAGCTGGTCTAACTGAACTCACCAGAGAGATAAGGTGGCAGTGAGATATGTTTAAGGCCACCCAGGCAACAAGTGAGCCCAGGTCAGACCCAACACCCTTCCTTTTAAGAGTGGTTACACTCTAAAACCAAATCAGAATCCAACTAGCATTTGAATTACCTTGAACATGAAGCAGAAGAGGACAGGTGGGAGCCATGAGAGAGCAAAGTTCGGCAGATTTGTAACCCCATCTCATGCTTACCCTAAGTGCAGGTTCACAGAGAACCCTCAGGAGCTGCTGCTTCAAACACGCATCTCTCTCACTAAATAATGCCTTGTTGAGTTCTCAGAGTTCTCAGAAGTTAAATGTGCCTATGATGGGAATCTGTTCCCTGCCAACAAAAACCCAGCCATGTGGAGGGAAGAAAACATTCATGGGCTGAGCTGCTTGGGCACAGCATTAAGGTTCTTTAAGGACACGTTTTATTCTATTTTCAGAATGAAATCTGTGAAGTTGGTATTGTTACCAGCACAGGGTGACAGCTGAGACAAGTGAACTGCTACCTGTCACAGATCTACCAAGTGGCTCGGCACACCAGCATCGAGTTCTGTGCCACTCCAGTCAGTGCCCATCTGATCACACCTGAAACCAGCTGCTCAGAGGCAAACGAGCATAGTTGGGCCTCCCTTCTGAAAGCACAATAGCTGCCTTCAGAGCTATGGCTGTCCATGAGAAAGGAATGGAGGAAGGAAACCTGGGGGAGAGGGGCATTGCAAGGAAATGGGTCTATATCCCATTCCTTGGGATATTCCAGACTTCAGGCTATCTTTGGCATCTGACAAAACCCGTCATGCTTCACAGAACCCATGTACCATTGGACCAAGCACTTAGGGAAATCTCAAACCACATTCTCTCTTTGTTATTATTTACAATGCCCTAATTGATCTTCCTAGAGCAAACCCACCTTCCAATGAAGATCTATGAAAACCAACTTGAGAAAATAAAAGCACAATAATGCATGACCAACTGAAGACATAATGGACAGCTCCCACAACAACAGAGCCAACTATGCGGCACTGCTGTTTTCCATAAGAAATTCTTGGGGTGAGAAAGCATAGAGTTCTCTCAAATCAAACATTTCAAAACCAGTCGCCATCTTGCTTTTAGGAAGAGTCAGTGTAAAACACATTCATAAAAGAGACAGAAGAGGGATTTATAAAAGAATGAATCCAGACAGGCTTGCAGTTGTACTCATTCTTAGCTCTCAAAAATGTCTAGATCTTCAAGGAGCAGAGATGAGGTTATTTATGGGACATCTATAGGGTATCACTTGACATGCCAGACTTTAACTCATCGGGCAAAGCAAAAACAAACTCACCATTTGATCCAGCTGAAAGAGCTGTAGAGAAGAAAGAAAACAACAATATCAGCACACACAGGGTTTGCTGTTAAACTGAGAAACCGACAAAAAGTGAACGCGTGACATGAGATCAACGTTTTTTCCATTCAGTCTGTCCAATCACATCCAATAGGACACCAGAAACCATGAGAACAAATGAGTCATTTACTTGTTCTCTTTCTGAACTGAGTATCTGAAATTATTACTAAAACATAACATTTCTTTTTTATTACAAAGTCAGATATACAGAGAGGAGAGACAGAGAGGAAAATCTTCTGTCTGTTGATTCACTCCCCAAGTGGCCTCAACGACCAGAGCTGTGCTGATCTGAAACCAGGAAGGAGCCCAAAGCCTCCTCCAGATCTCCCACATGGGTGCAGGGTCCCAAGGCTTTGGGCTGTCCTCCGCTCTCCCAGGCCACAAGCACAGTGTTGAATGGAAAGTGGGGCTGCAGGGACACAAACCAGTGCCCATATGGGATCCTGCACGTGCAAGGCAAAGACTTTAGCTACTAGGCTACTGTGCCAGGCCCTATACTTCCACTTACATGCCAGCAATGCAAGAATGGTATAGATGCTGTGCCTTAATTATTAGAAACATGTGATGGAAAAATACTATATTAGCATTTGGCACTTGTGAAACTAATGTTAGCAATGCTGGAACACAGACACTTAGGAACCTTTGCTAATGTTTATATCAATTTCCAAACAGGTCGGTGAAGAGATTATTTTACTTCTAAATAATACTTCCATCTTAAAAGCCCAAGCCTAGTGACTAGAACCTGCATCCTTTCCTACGCAACTCTATACCTGAAAGCTTAGGTTGTGTCTTTTTCTTCTTGCTCGAAACCTTTAAGAACTCATCGATAAGCAAGTCGTTGGCACAGGCTCTCTTGTCAGGGTCTGGTTCAAAACATTTCAGTATGAATGCCTTCGCCTCTGCAGACATGGACTCCGGGATCTCGGGGTGCACTTTAAACATTCCCACCTAAGATTAAAGGAAGAAGCATAATGCGTCACCTGAGCTCCAACTGCTAGCACTAGGCTCCCAAGTGCAACAAGGTCCCGTTCTACAAACTCATGTGAGCTTGGGACTCAATGTGAATACACTTCCTATAGCTTGTGGACAGTGACTCCATAACATTACCGATGCTAATGATACCTGCTGAGTAAGTAGCTTCAGAAAGTGCATAATATTTTGAAGGAATAGTTTGGTCTTTCTAATTTTTGGATGATACCAATATACTGGCACACAGAAAAAGATATTTTTAGTTAAGACCACTGACTTGCTCATAATAGCCATGAACCTGGCATTGTGCTGGTCTTTTCCACTTACAAATCTCATCAAAGCCTGTCTCCAAACTAGTAGACAAAATAGTATCCCTGTCACTCCAATGAGGAAAGCAGGGCTCAGAAGGGATGAAGTTACACGGTTATTAACAGGTAAATCTGGAATTTAAATCTCAATTTGTCTGGATTAAAGCCTGTGTCTGTCCCCAATCACACAATCTGTATTTTTCCTATCTCAAATGTACCTACATTAAAAGTGATTTGAAAATAAACAATGTTGCAATTAAGAACTTACCTCTCCTTAAAAGAAATTAATGATGTTCTATTGTATTTAGCACAGAGAAAATTTTCTAAGAAACTCTTTATTGTTACAGAGTTCATAGAAGCTATTATATACATAATAACATGGCTATTTAGAGTAATTATGGAACATGTATCATGGGCCACGCACTATTCTAAGTGTTTTCCTATCTCACACACCATCTCACACACTTCAAACTCCTCTGAGTATTATTTTTCCACCTGTTTCACAGGTGAGGAAACTAAGAAACATGGAAGTTAAGTAACTTACCTAAAGTCTCAAACACCTTCACTAGCATCACAAATCATGGGTAAAGTATATGTTCACCTCTCAAGTATATCATACCATATGCACTGCCTTGGTTCCCTGCCTCATAACAAAGGCATGCTGTGTAATCACCAAGTATACAGAGGGTAAAAAGGCTGCATTTAGACCAAAGTCCTCAAGACTAGTGACAACTGGCTGAGAAGAGGAAGACACCTCTCTACGCCAAGGCAGGCTCTCTCCGAGCATCTGCCAGTGCTCCTTCTGGCTTGGCTCTTTGCATCAGCCCCGGCTCAAGGGATCATCCGCCAGCCAAAGCAAGTCAAGCTTTGTGCAAAGCTGTTGGTGTGCAGCACGTGGCCCTCACATGAGGCCATCCACCAACGGCACAAAGACTGGAAATGCCTCCAGCAGCAGGGTGAGGAGTAACCATGCTCATCCAAAGATCTCTGCCTTAGAAGGGCAGATCCCCGAGTTTTAATTTCTAGGAACCAGGTTTTCCATTTTAAATTTCCCACTGACTTGGGAGTCGCTGAACCAGGTATGCCACACCCAGTCCCCAGATACTGAAACCTTGGCTCCTGGGCTCTCTCAGGTCCATTTCTGTAACAGGTGCCTCCTACTGCAAGAGGTGGTGGCCACAGTGAGGTATGTCTCACTCTCCTGAGAATTACTAATGGGAGAATTAACAAGCCAGATGACTAAATATGTTAGAATAAGATAGATTTAAAAACGCCTAATTTTTTTTAAAGATTTATTTTTATTATGTTTTTATTGGAAAGGCGGATATATAGAGAGGAGAGAGAGAGGAAGATCTTCCGTCCGATGATTCACTCCCCAAGTGAGCACAACGGCCGACAGTATGCCAATCTGAAGCCAGGAGCCTCTTCCGGGTCTCCCACATGGGTGCAGGGTCCCAAAGCTTTGGGCCGTCCTCGACTGCTTTCCCGGGCCACAAGCAGGGAGCTGGAAGGGAAGCAGGGCTGCTGGGATAGAACCGGCGCCCATATGGGATCCCGGGCGTGCAAGGTGAGGACCTTAACCACTTGCACCACCGCGCTGGGCCCTAAAAACACCTAATTTTAAAAACAAAAAAATGGAACCTTCAAGCTATTATGGTAGAGAAGTAAAGGCAGACAATAGCTGGACTAAATTTCCAAATGAGCCAAAACAATTTTGAACCAGCGGAAAAATGCTGGTTATTTTCCAAGGAGCTTACATCACCTTGCATATAGTGGCATGTTCATTATACTATATTGTGAAAAAGAGGTCAAAAGAAGTTAGAGTAGATGCCATACTGTACCTAAGACAACCCAGACAGCAGACAGCCTCTGAGTGAGGCACTGGCCCTGACTCTTGTCAAATTTGAAAGTGCTGTCAACTTAGGCTTCCTCAGGTTCCTTCCCTTTTGCCTTACAAAAAAAGACACATATCTAGCACATCCAGTAGCTATAAGAAGCATTATCTATGTATCTCTGAGATAATACAAGAGGTGACCTTGAACATGGCTGCCTGTGGTTCTCCCAGTTCATGAAATGGGGGCTTTCCTGTGGCCATCTCGATGATCGTACAGCCCAAAGACCAGATGTCTGCTGCTTTCCCGTAGCCACGTGGTCCTTTATCTATGATTTCTGGTGCCATATATTGAAGGGTGCCTGCAAAAATCCATACATATTTCCATTTCAACGGAAGAATACGGATGGGCGACAACTCCAGTTTCACCACACAAGTAAGACAGCTTTAAAAACAGGATTCAGGTGTTAATATTTCACCTTTTGTGAGTTTATTTCTTCTGCTGTGCATACAGTGGCAATAGCAGTTTTCATGATGAATTTGTCAATATGTATTTTCTGGAATCAATTCTTCAAATACATGAAGACTACTCTTATAAATACTTCTAATCTGTTTCCAGGAAAAAAAATAGCTTATACATCTATTTTCTGAAATCCGTATTTCACAACTCCTGAACTGAATGCTTAGTTCTCTTTCTATTCTTGTTGCTTAATCATGACAGCATCAAGATCGTGAAAGCCACTGTGAAAAATAACACAAATACTTTCTGGCATACTCTATTCTGTAAACTAAGTTTACGTGACTCCTGTTGCGTGTCTATAATACGTGGAATAACCAGTTACACAGATCAAAAGCCATAAGACATCAATAGAAACAAATCATCAGACATGGTGAGAACAGAGCAGAAAGAGATTTAGAAGGCTGCATGAAATCAGAGAGCAGTGTGATGGAAAACATTAAACAAGGAGCCAAGATCTGCTGCTTCTTGTTCTAGCTGGGTTCATCCCAGGTAAACAACTGCAGTGACTTCACTGCACCAAAGGAAAGGATGAATTCCAACCTCTAGGCTTTGAGAGGTTTCCCTTGGTCCAGCAATGGGGTCAGGAGCATGGATGGGAATATCTTTTTTTTTTTTTAAAGATTTATTTTTATTATTTTTTTCATTGGAAAGGCGGATATACAGAGAGGAGAGACAGAGAGGAAGATCTTCTGTCCGATGATTCACTCCCCAAGTGAGCACAACGGGCCGATACTATGCCGATCCGAAGCCAGGAGCCTCTTCAGGGTCTCCCACGCGGGTGCAGGTTCCCAAAGCCCTTGGGCCGTCCTCGACTGCTTTCCCGGGCCACAGGCAGGGAGCTGGAAGGGAAGCGGGGCTGCCAGGATTAGAACCGGCGCCCATATGGGATCCCGGGTGTGCAAGGCGAGGACCTTTAACCACTTGCGCCACCGCGCCGGGCCCGGATGGGAATATCTTAATGCCATATCCTCTGCTTCTGGTATACTCACACGAATGATATAATCAGCTAACAGGAACCCCTCCAAGATGCCAGGTTGAATTACTTCAACTCTCGAGGCATTTGCCAAAAGAACTACTTCAGTATTTTCTGGTTCATAACGAGCTGATGGAAATTTTGAAAAATATAGACAAGAACTTTCGCAAATATCTCATGCATGATTTATTGCTAAAAACTCTTATGTAAAATTCCTCCACACAATTCCTGTGAAACCCACAAATGAATACTGGAAATGAACTGCTGTTCATACACAGCATATGAAAGTATATTGTTTTTATCAAGTAGTGTCAGCCTGTCAGCTTCATCTCACAGACCTCATTGTTACTTGGGAATATTTGTTCACACCTAAGTTTGTATCTAACCACATATGCCGCTCTAAGCTTAACACAGAACACTACCGAAGGAAAGTCTTTTACTTAGCTAACGATACAGCAGCCTCTCCTTAGTAGAAAACTGCTATAATTTCTTTCATCTATATCCTTCCTCCAAGTGATAACTTTCTTAAGATTTAAATAAAACCCAGTGGCCTTTTTAAAAAAATGTGTATTAAAACCATTCCTGCTTGTTGTCTCTGGGATTAATGAAAAAAATTTAAGTTGTATTAACATCCAAATATGATTTTCAACTGATAAAAACAGTGAAGTTTTAAAAATGGACAATTCAGGTACTATAATAAATTACACAATATTTCCTGAAAAAACATGAAACACCATCTTATACAAAATGATTTATAGAGATGGGAAAAGATGATACAAGTATCATCAGCCTATGGAAAATAAGAGGGAGCACCAACTCAGACTCAAATCTTATTTATCTGCATTCCAAAAGTTTTTTTTAAAACGTTTTTCTTGCTCTGTTTGTTTTGAGAAGTGGAGAGACAAAAGTCTCCCATGCACTGGTTCACTGCCTAAGTGTCTGTGATGGGTAGAGATGGAAGTCAGGCAGGGAATTCCCTATTGCAGGAACCCCTGCCCGTTGACTAACATTTTCGAAGGATCAGTCTGGTGTTGAGAACAGAGCAGGGGGCACATGTGGAAGGAGAGTAAGGGGTCTTTCGAGTGTGAGACATGGGTGGTAGCAGGGGAAGGGGTCTGATTCTGGTCTGATTTTGGACACAAAGGCACAGCCAACAGGCTTCCTTGATATATTGGGTTGGAGTGTAAGAAAAGGCACCACACATAATTCTATACCTTCAGTGGCCATCCAGTGACCCAGGGAGACTGTGGGAAGAACAGGCTCAGGGAGAAAAATAACGAATCCCATTTGGCATCTAGTT
Organism: Ochotona curzoniae; assembly: GCF_017591425.1. Classification (NCBI taxonomy): domain Eukaryota; kingdom Metazoa; phylum Chordata; class Mammalia; order Lagomorpha; family Ochotonidae; genus Ochotona; species Ochotona curzoniae. The sequence goes on from NW_024467115.1 coordinate 17,597,678, forward strand.
TGAATCTCAGTGCTATTACTAACTAGCTCTGTGACTCTGAGCCAGTTGTCCAACTTCTTTGAATCTTAATTGCCTTCCCATAAACTTGGATAATAATCCCTAATGATAAAGATTGATTTGCAAACTGCAATGAGATCACAAATGGCAGGCAGCAAGCACTGAGCCAGCTGCACAGTCAGCACTCCACAAACAGTGCTCACTCTCGCTTTTTTCCTCAGCAAAATCAAGACAATGAACCGGATCAGTGTCATTCGGTTGCATTCCTGAGAGGCCCACTAGGCACCTGCAAACTGAAGAGCACAGTTAGTGCTGCGAGGTGTTTGGGGTTGAGGGGATGGATCTGCTCACCTGTTAACCCTCAAGGTCAGTGCAGGAGACAGGTCTCTCTTCCTATGCCAGAGCAACAGCTAAGCACAAGCCAACAGCTTGTGTGGTCTACTTTCCTATAACTCCTTTGGGAATTTTACCAAGGACAAAGAGATGTCTTTCACGCACACAGAAGACACTAAAGTAATACTCTGCCCCTGAAAGTAGGCATTTTCTTCCCAGGAGTTTCCAAACTTTGGTAGCTCCTACAAAATGTGCCTTGCTAAGCTGCAGGCATATTTTAGTTACTAAGATTTGGGGATTGACTTTTTTACAAAATACATTCTAACTGTTTTTACTTGTGAACTCTGAAATATTCATGACTAGGAAGGTGCCAGGTGGGCCAGAGATGCAGACTTTCTCTCTCTCCTTTGCCACCTCCCAGGCTGTCAGGAGGGCACCATGGCCACAGAAGGCAGAAAGTGAACACACAGAGCAAGGGTAAGGGCACAGCCCGAGCTCGCTCACGTCCGGTATGCTGAGGCCTCTGGTACACATGTCCTTCTCTCCCAGTGTGCCCATCTGTGCTACAGAGGCTCTCCTGCGGCCTTGGCAACATCCAGCCACTCTGCCTGATGCTGAACCAAGGATTACCCAGGATCATTTTTTTTTTCCTTCTTCTTCTTGACCAGTTTCTGTCTCTCTGCTGGATAAGAATAAAATCTAATCTTTCATGCAAATCAGCATCATGGAGTGGTGAGAACTTGGAGGGGATGGTGGGTAGATATACTTCCTGTCATTGCAGCCTCAACTTCCTCTTGGCTACCATTACCTTTGTGGAACTCACTTGGGCTCCGCCCTCTGGGGAGCCTGGGACAGAGGCAGCCTAGGGGCTGGGTTGACTAATTCCTCAGAAAAGCTCCCCGCCTGGTGGCCTCCTGAGTGGGTGAGTCACTTCCTCTTTGTGAAGTAAAATCCTGCTGGTTATTTATATTGTGGAAAAGGGTGAGAAACTACAGAGAATAAATAGCTCGCATAGAGTCCAACTGCGAAGTGATCACAGAATGAGGAAGAATCACAACCAGGTCCAGACAAGCCAGTGTTAGTTTTTCTAAACTATCTGTGTACAGTGGTTGTAGGCCAACTAGGAGTAATATAATGACAGAAAACAGATAGCAAAATTGAGAATTAGGAAAGAAAATAAGCTTTAGTGGCATTAAGCAAGTGACTAAGCCAATTATAGTAATGTAAGAGGGAGGTAAAGCGGCCAGATAGCATCTTCTATATGCATAACATTTTTCATCAAAATATGCTGATATTAATTAGTGTGTGGGAATACCATTGAAATTTATTTCTCACATCATGCTCAAAACCTGGCAATTACCTCCATAATTACACACAATCTATAATATCATGGTAAAGACATACCAGTAAAAGTTTCAGTGCATGGGTTAATGCCAGCAAGCCTCTTGGATGTCCCGAAGTCAGAGATCTTGAGCACCCCGCTGTAGGTGTTAATCAACACATTGTCACCCTAGGGAACAGAGGCCGTTCGTCAAACATGGGACCTCCCTTCAGACACTGTGGTGTTCATTTGCGAATTCCAGTGACAAAATCTGCTCTTAGTACAAACAAGGACACTAACGCTCCTTCTTCCCGAATAGTTTATCTCTCCAAAGAGGATTCCTGATGCCATCTCTGAGTTTCTGTACCATCAGCTATCCACCATCAGAACATAGTTCAGAGGTAGAGCTTGCTATCATGCCCCAATAGGCTCTGTGTTTGATACCTGTATGAGGAATGGAATTCTCAGTTTCCTTACCTTTTTTTTCTGTTATTATTTTTTTTCATGAAATATTTAGGGATATGACAAACAAGTGCCATTTTGGTTGATTTCAGATTTCAGAGTTGTAATATTAAGTTGCTATTAATAGTGTGGCCTTTGTAAAAAATGTAACACTTCTGAATTTTCTCAAGAGGGAATATAGAGTTACTGACTTATTTCATAATTTCAGTTTTTAAGTTCAGTCCATGAATACATGAAAGCTGTGAGAAAAGGGGCTTATTTTCTTCTAGCATCCATCCACTGATTCAGTAGATGTTAACTGTTATTGCTATAGGCAAAGATCCAGAGATCAGGTACCCTGTAACATGCTCAGGTGCAAAGACTGTCCATTGAGCTTCATACTGCCACACTGCCACCCCACAGGGCTCCAAGAAAATATCACAGAATAAGAGCACAACCTTGTTGGTTGAACATGGTTAAGGAGCTTATTCTCCGAGTAGGAGATCCAAGACACGAACATACTCATTCAAAGTGTTTTGCCAGCTTGTTTTCCTGTTGATTCTAAGGCTCACTCACTACTCTACATTAATACAAATAACACCCGTGGCTTGCAAATACAACCATCATGCAGCAAGGAAATCCTGAAAATGCATCCTGTGCCTCTTACCTTTATATCCCGATGGACTATCTGATTGTCATGGAGGTATTTTAATCCTTCCAGTATTTGCTTAGTATAAAAGCCAATCGTTTGCTCATTATCTTTTAAGGGGCCCCATTTGGAACGAAGGAGTGCAGAAAGACTTCCTGTGAGGTAGACAGAGTGGATAAAATCCTACCCAAATGAGCTCTTTAAAACACATTAATAATTAAATATTAATTTAATGCAACAGTCACTTTTTAAAAAACAATGTCAGGAACTGTACTAGGTACTTGGATTCAAACATTAATATAAAAATGCCCCTACCCTGAAGATGGACAATATCAAATACAGTCTAAGTAAAAGGCCAATCAATTGCTAGCTTCAATACAAGTCAAGATAACTGACACTAAAATGGTCTCATTATTTATTAATTTACTAACAATTGTGAAGTAACAGCATGTGTCTCATTTTCTCTTCAGCTGAGACAAACTAAGACCTTTCTGAAGGAGTTTCAGAAAGTTCATAGAAGATGCATTATGAAACAACTGCATGGATTTCAAAATGTATGGTGCCATAATTAATTTACGTCTGAGTCCATTGTTCTTGACTTTTTGCAGCCCCTTCATATTCCAGTAAATCCCATTCGCTGTTATTACCCTTTCAGGTACTAGAAACTTATGTCATCTAAGGTGAAAAAAAAAAAGAATTCTTACCTCCTGGGACCTGCTCCATAAAGATTTTAATAAAACCATTTTCACTAAACGAGCCCAGATACTGGACAATATTTTTGTGCTTCAGGTGCTTATGCAATGCTATTTCCTCGTGCAAGGGCTGAGAGTACCTGGAAAACACGCAAATGTGTGTGAGCCAGTGATGCCGCTGTGCCTTCATGTAAACATTTAACCAATATTGTTGGAAAGAAGCTAAGTATATGTCCCCTAAGTATATGTCCCTCTATAAAACACGATGAAGGGGCCCAGCACGGTGGTCTAGCAGCTCAAGTCCTCACCTTGCTTGTGCTGGGATCCCGTATCATATCGGTGCCGGTTCGAATCCTGGCAACCCACCTTCCCATCCAGCTCCCTGCTTGTGGCCTGGAAAAGCAGTTGAGGACAGCCCAAGACCACTCCAATAAAAAGAAAAAATCTTAAAACAAAAAAAAACTATGAGGTTTAAGCTGTGGCAGGACCTCTTTTGAGGGGCCTCTTTTGAGGGGTTTGCTCTGGATCTCCTGTTTTTGGAAAGTTGGGGTATTTGGCTCATATCCTTTACCTCATCTGCTTGAAGATCAGATCCTACAAGGAGACAACATAGTTTTTGTTTTTGTGATGTGGAGGCTAACCATTAACAACTACATCTAGGGTTGTTTTCTTGGGACCTATGGTAGGCACTCAATCCAAATCCATGGCCTCCCATAAATTTTGTGTAAATATGGTAGGGCATGAAGAACAATAAGCAGAGACTGAAAGCTATTTCCTTTATTGAAACTCTTATAAAACTAAGGCCACAGGTGTAGGAAGTACTAACCGCTTAAGATGAATTAAACACAGGGCCCAGTGCAGTAGCCTAGTGGCTAAATCCTTGCCTAGCATGCACCCAAGGTTCCCATCTGGGTGCCAATTTGTATCCCAGCTGTTCCATGACCTTTTCAGCTCCCTGCTTGTGGCCTGGGAATGCAGCAGAGGATGGCCCAAAACCTAGGGATCTGGCACCCTCATGAGAGAAATGGAAGAAGCTCCTGGCTCCCGGCTTTGGATGGGTTTGTTCCGGCTGTTATGGCTACCGGGGTTGTGAAACAGCAGATGGAAGATCTTCCTTTCTATCTCTCCTTCTCTCTATAAATGTAACTTCCCAATAAAAATAAATAAATCTTTAGAAAAAATCGGATGTCTCATAGTTGCTTTCATCCTGCATGTAGGAAAGAGCTTACAAGGCCAAATGCACATAAGCAGAAAGGTATATTTTTTTTTTCCAGAATGGTATTTTTTAAATGCCAGTGACAAACGCTAAAACTGGTTAATACTGAATAACACTATTTCATGAAGTATTTCAGGGTAAGGGCTAAAGCTAAGCAGTCGGCAGTTTATAAAAACTCAATTAATTTAATTAGCTCTTATTATGATAATACTTGGAACGCAATCAATAATAACAAAGGGAAGAAATGTGTTTTCGAATTATTATTCATTTTTTCTTTAGAACTGGTATATGAACCAAAAAGAGCAGGTATTAAAATGAGCCCATTAATGGTACTCTTTTTTTTTTTTTAAATCAGAGACAGTAATTTTTCATAATTGCTTGAATGTGAAAGCAGCAGAGGATGGTCAAAATCCTTGGGCTCCTGTACCCATGTGGGGGACCTGAGAAAGCTCCAGGCTCCTAGCTTTGAATCAGTCCAGCTCTGGCCACTGTGGCCACTTGGTGGGGGCGGGGGTGAACCACAGGATGGAAGATCCTTCTCTCTGTCTCTCTGTAACTCTGTATTTTTTTTCTATAACCCTGTCATTCAAATGCAAATAAAATAAATCTTTTTTTTAAAAAATGCTGTGCCTTTTCTACATATATAGTTAAGGTAATTAAATAGTCTTAGGCAAGCAATTTACTCTGTTTATTAGAAATCAAAGGGTTCCCGCCTCCTAATTCTCTATTAAAATTCAACCATAAATGCTTAAAGGAAGGACATTGGAGAAGCAGATAATTGTACCTCATTATTTAAACCCAGCATAGCTCAAAATTCAGGCTTCTAGGCAGAGTCTAATCTACCTAAGGAGAGTACTCTTCTTCAATACTAAAAATAATGCACAGTGCCTCTATGTGTCAGTATTACTGCAAATACTTTTATCAAGCTTTGTTTTCTATTTCTGTCAAACAATTTTTCAGCATTATATACTATTACAGTTTTAGTGGACTATGAGTAGTTTAAAATTTATCATTTATGGTTATATGGAAATGTACAACTGTTCATTGGATTATTTATAACCCTTGCCTATATTCCTCTTGAATTAGGGTCTTTCAACTTTTAGCTTGTTAAACCCTTTATGCAGTAGAAAGTAAAATCTTTGACTGTAATGTAAATTCAAACATACCTTCTCTAAAATCAAAAAGATTTTAAAAAAGACTACAGTAAAAAAGCACCAGGAAGCCACTAACGATTTTCACTAGGTATAAATGGCAATCACTGCATAAGGATAATAATTGCTTCAGGTCAATAAATTGAAATTATCTATGGGAATTTTAGGAAAATCACATTTCTTCTAATTTAGCTGTGACAATGGAAGATGAGATGGTACAGGTAATCAGAAATACTCACACGGATTTAGCTGTGAAAACCCAACAGTTCCACAGTCATCTCCACGCCATGCCCTTTAAACCCAATCTCCCCTGTTAACCAGCTCAACAAGAGGGCCTGGCCATCACTGCAAACTGGTTTCTTAAAGAGCATCAATGCCCAGAGCATCCATCATTTCTGCAGGCATAGCTTGAGCATCACCATTGTTGTTTTTAACTTTTTTCTTTATTTTTAACAATCTTTACATAGTTAATTAGGGCACAAAGGTTCAACGGCTGTAGCAAAGGAGCATCACCATTGTTAAATGCTCCCCATTGATTGTAAGTACAGGTTTAAGAAAAAAAACATAAAATAAACAGCTTAGGCATGTGTAAAAATATTAGAGAAAGCTAACCCAAGATTAGCAACTAGCTGGGGACTGATTCTGAGTGTACTTAAAATCCACTGCCTGTCTCTTATAAGCACCATGATTCACTAACCAAATGCTTTAAGAAATACAGAAATACAGAAAGAACTGTTAAAACCATGGGGGCAGGCATTGTGGTGTTGTGGGTTAAGCTGCTGTTTGGGAAAGCCTGCATCCCAAATTGGAGTGCCTGATCCATGTCAAAGCTTCTTTACTTCTTTCTCATCCAGCGTTCTGCTAACACACACTAGGAGACAGGAAATGATGGTTCAAGTACTTAGGCCCCTGCCACCCACATGGAAGACCTAGAATGGGAGTTCTTGACTCCTAATATGGGCCTGGTCCAACTCTGGCTGTTTTTGCAAGCATTTGGGGAATACACCAGTAGATGCAAGATTTCTCTCTCTCTCTCTCTCTCTCTCTCTCTCTCTTCCTTGCTGTCCCTCCCTGTCTCTCTGTCACTCTTTCAAGTACATGAAATATGACAACTTTATATATTATCACTACAGGCATTTAAGGAATAATTCTAATCACTATTTCATAAGAATTCAAAAACATGCCTTACTATTTAATCAAAAGGAAACTTCAGAACAATACCACAAAAAAAAAATACGTAACTGAAACTTAACAAGTGATATAGATACTTGCCTACCAATATCTACTTTTCTTTCTTCCTATGATTTGGAGAAGCAAATGGCTGGCTACAAAGCTAAACAGTTCTTTGCTTTCTTAGGGTGGAGTGTGGCAATTCTGACCAGTGAAACGGAGGCACAAGCGTGCTGGGTATTTCTAGGCATGAGGTATGGGAGATGGCGGCAGAGCAGCCACTATGGAGGTCATAAGTTAAGGAGATCTGGGACCAGGAGATGGTGGTTATATGGTGGCAGGGCAGGGACAATTTGGGACAGTCAGAGCAAGCCCTAGTGAGGCTTTGGCAGCTCAGCTGAGGCTTAAATGATGACAACAAGAGTTCTGCTAATATTTGGGTTGACCTTTGTGTGTCTGATGGACAGAAAGATAAGAGTGTGCTCATAGTGAAAGTGAGGCTACAGAGCAAGAGGATGGCCCAGGTCCTTGGGGCTTAAGTTATGGGGACTGGGTTTTATGCTGACTGTGGTAGAATCCACTGAGAGGGTTTAGACTGTAGTATCACAATGTGATTAAATAAAGAGGCCTTTTATGAGTAGTTTTAGGTTCTCGACAAAATTGAGCAGACAGCAGAGAAATTTCTTGATTCAACATGTGTAAACTCCCCTCACCAGAGTGAGGAACCCACATTGGCAGCTGTTATCACCATATGATGGGTTTCAACTCCCCAAAGGTCTCCATGGCTTCTCTGCGGAAGACTGGGCTAGGGTGCAAGGAAAAGCAGTGGCAGTGACTGGTTAGGAGGCAGAGGGGAGTCTAAGTGACAGGAATGAAGACAGCCTAAGTTAGAGCCGAAGTGATGGAAGAGAGCAGAAAGAATCAGAATATGTCACAGAGATGGGTACAAACAGTATGACTGCCTAATGGCACAAATACAGCATGTGAGCAGGAGAGGATTTCAAATGCATTCAGGGTCTTAGCCTGCGCAGCTGGGCCAAAGGGATACCTTTAAGTGATACAGGGAATACTTTAAGGAGAATACATTTGGGAGTTACAACAACAAAAATCCATGGCTGTGTCTGAGAAATCAGAGGACAGCCTGAGTGCTTGGGTCTCTGCACCCATGTAGGAAACATGGAAGACCTGTCTGGACCCTGATTTCAGCCCGGCCCAGCCCTGGTCTTGTGGCTGTCTGGGTAGTGAACCAGCTGACAGAAGACCTCGGTCTCTGACTCTCCCTCTTTTTCTTTGTAACTCTGTCGTTCAAACAAATAAAATAAATGTTCAAAAAAAAAAAAAAAGCAAAAATGCACAGCATCATTTTGGCCCTGTTAGCCTTGAGGTTGTTTTGGATTTACAGAAAGAGAAGCTGGAAAGGCAGACCACCAAGGGACCTTGGGAGAGGGTCCTTTCTGCAGACGGCTCATCACGAGACCCTCTCCCTGTGGGATGCTGTGGTGGGAGGTCCTGAGCTGTGACTGACAGGTGGCTGGAGGCCGAGTGTGGAGGAGTCTAGCCCACTGCTGTGTTCAGTGTTGCCTCCTAGAGCTCTACCTGATCCTCTATGTGAGTGCTAGAAAAAATCCCACAGTGCTTCTGTTACAGGGAGGGGGCAAGTTACCATTTTGGAATGTGTCAGACCTTTTGCTCTTGACAAGTCCTACCCTTCAAAAAGAAACTCATGAGCCCAAAGTTTGACCCAACCAGGGATAAGGAAATGCTGAAGTCCAGCACATTCTAGTCCAGTGTATTTTTGTCATCCTGTCCCCTGTAAGAGTAAAACTGAAAAACACTTGTGAAGCTTGTAGCCTAAGGACAAACACTCACCAAAACAGAGACCTAAGTATATAAGTGTAGCACTCGTCCCCTGCACATGCACTCTTGTTTGAACAGTTCCTTTTTCCCATCTCATCTACCTTTCAACAAGGTATTGTAAGGTATATCAAACGGCAAAAAACACAGTTCAAAGAAACTAGCAAGTGTCAGAACCAGAGTCAGACAGGCAGGGATGTTAGGGCCATCAGACTGAGATTTGAAAACAATCATGCTAAATGTGCCAACAATGCTAATAGAAAAAGTAGACAACATGTACGATCGTGATCCCAACTTAGAAATGATCTGAAATTCGGAGGAATAACTAGAAAGAAATGTTGGGGACAGAAATAAAGAATGTGTTTGATGGCTCCATCGTGACCAGATACAGTTGAAGAAAGAATCTCTGAGCTTGAAGATACGTCAGTAGAAATTTCTAAAATTGAAAAATAACAGAAAAGAAAAACAACTGGGAAAAAAATGGAACATAAGATCCAAGAACTGTGAGAAAACTGCAAAAAAAAAAAAAAAGTATAACGAATGTTTACTGTTTAAAAGTATGGCCAGATGGAAAAGAGAGAAAGCTAGAGAAGCTATGCTGAATAAACAGTTTGAGCTACATATAATGATGTGTTGTGAAAAATGAAATTGTTTTTATTAACAAGTTATCAGAAAACTTAACAATTCTGTTAACAGGATTATCTGGTGTTTCCTGCTCTGGCACTCCACTTTAGGGTCTAATAGTTCTCCCAACCTCATGACTTGGGCCAGTCACGTTCTCCCTCATGTCCTCTCTCTGACAGTGCCCCTGCAATCAACTACACACATTTCCCATGTACTTTATATTCTGAAAGAGAGAGTACTACATCATTTAATTATGCTTCCGTGGCCACCCTTTGATGCCCAGCTAAAGCATGAGCTGCTTTTGGCTGCACTTGCAAGTCTGCTTCCCAGGAGGCTTCCGCTTGTGGATTTCTGCTCTGGTGTGGTCTAACTCTGCATAACTTCCTATCTGTCTCTACCAGCTTAGGGGAAGCTGCTTGCCGCGAGACCCAGCTTCACCAACAGATCCAAACATCCTCAGTCTGTTCAGCTTTGCAGTGTTAACATGCCATGATGATATCCAAGATCCTGATGTGTTTGCCTGATAACTGCTACTTCTGGGGCCAATCATTTTGGATAGTACTTACTCCCCACCCTTGCATCCAATAAGCCGACCTTTATGTGGCATAAGCTGAGTCCAATACACCCAGGATCATTCTGTTTTCTCGAACGATGCCCATCCTGCATCTCACACATGAATCACTGAACAGTGCAGTAGCCCCAAATGAATGCAGTATGGTCCTCAGAGCTTTGTTGGCATACCACCAAGTGTTTCCCATATTACCATCAACAACCGAAAGTACTTTAAAAAACACTATCAGTTAGCCACAGTGATTGTACCTGCTATCCCTTTCTGGGATTTCCTTAATTGCAATTCGGACTTGGTTGCTCAGGTCACGGCCTGCGTAGACGATTCCGTACGTGCCTTTGCCCAAAACAACTCTGTCACCATTTTCATCATATTCGTAGTCATACTACAAAAGGAAAAGCAGACAGAGAAGATGAAAACATAAGTTTCATTCCTTATTTCAGACATGACATTTTTCCCTCAAGACTATTCTTCCCTATTTTCTAAGATGCCTTTAATAAGTAAAATAATTAGCTGAGGTTCTGAGAAACAGCATCCAGAACAGAGATAAACAAATGCTCTTACTTCTAACATAAACCAGATACTGTGTTCATGTTTTTCAATTGTTAAGGTTGCACTGGGGACTACACAGTTAAATTACTCAACAGCCTGAGACACCCTTTTGAAGTACTTGGCACAAACAAGGCTAAAATAAATTTAAAAGGCAGATTCCTCTCTTTTCATACTGCATATATAGAATTCTTGCTGGTAATGTACTACTGACATTGAACTCACAATACAGCAATTTTAAATATACATGAAATAATTCGTCACTAGTAGTCATATGAGAAAAATACCAATATTTAAAACTTCGTAAGATAGAAAGTAGTAAAATACACGCACTTAACATAAAGACAGAAGGTAAGCATTTTTTTTAAAAGCACAAGAAAAGGATAAGACATTCTAAAACAGCCAAGACAATTTTGAGAAAGAAGAAAAAGTAACTTCCAGAAATTGAGTCCTAAATAGGAAGAATGAAAATACATTCACACTGAGAAATGATATTGGGAAGCTATGGCAGAAGAAGATAAAAGAAAGTCATATACTGAAGCAGAGATAAAAAGAACAAATTGCCTGCACAGGTAGGTAGCTCATCAGATCTCTGCAAACTCTCTGGGGTAACTACAGGGCATGTTGCTAAGAGCTCCATGTCATTAACACCTCCAGCTTATCTGCCAGCAGATTCCCGTTCCCACATTTCTTACACAAAGCAGTCAGATGCTATCTCCTGGGCAAAATCATGCCCCAACCCAAGCTAGGGAGGGCAGGAGAGAAGCCACACTTTGGAAGGGAGGTGCCTGCTTCCATGGTTGTAACACTGAACAGCCACTGCCAGGGACCTCGTGCTATGACAGAGAATACTCTGACTCTGGCTGCCTGCCACAAGGCTGAAGGCTGTCCCAGTTCACAGCGGGTGATGGCGAGGTTTGCAGGTTGAGGGCACTGGCAGCAGGGATCATTTAGCAATGCGCTCAGACTCGCAGGTAAAACTGGGCTCTATTCCAGCAACAGAAGAGGTAGCATGCATAGTTTAAACAATGCCACTGCAAGGATCTAAGCCTCCTTCCACATTCCAATTCCTCTGTTCAGACTTCTACAATGCTGTTCCATCCATGCTGCCACCCAGGCCCACGGGAGGCAGGGCAGGGACCCTCAACAATAAGCCTCACTTTGCCCTCTCAACAAAACAGAAACCTACAGTCTGAACCCAGTATGGTCACTACCTCACCATATCACTATTAATCTTCTAATCTAAAGGGAAAGAGCTCCAATTTTTAATAGCCTATTTCATCTGCTGACAATCAGCCTCTGATTACTTCCAAGTTAAAAATTATCAGAAATGTTTTTTTCCAGGGAAAATATGTGGGATGTGTGATTTAAAGCCAGCTCACAAAATTTCAGATTTTGTGTTCTTTCCACCATTAATCCTGTGTGGGAAATCTGAATATTCTGTAAGAGCTTGTAAGGTGAATGTTTAATATTCAAACACCAGTTGCATATGCTAGCAAATGACAACGCTCAGTCAACAGCTACTTGGTTTTTTAAGGACACATCTGGGAGCCACCAACCTCCTAGATCCATTACCTTCCTTTCCCTTATTCCCTATGTCAGCTGGAACGCCAAATGCTACCAGCTTTTTCTTACTAAAAATCTTACAAATCTCTTTAACCTCTCTATCCTCCTGCTATTGACTCAGTCAGGCTTTTCTTCTGTGTCAATCCTAGAATCTTTACTAGCCTCTCTGCCCCCTCCTCTCTTGTTGCTTCACTCCCTAGTATATGCTCCACTCACTTGACCATGAACTTCCCAAAGTTCCAAGGTGAGCTTCCCAGGTTAATATTGTCTTTGCTTCACTGGTTCCTTGTTGCTTTCAAGAGAAAATTTAAACTCAGCAAGACACCACACACATGCATCAGAATGCCATTCCTGCCTCTGTATCCAACCTTCCTTCATATCCTCTGTGGGGAACTGTCAGTGAAGTCACCCGCTCTGCACCTTCATGGATGTTGCATTTTTTACCTAGGTCACTTCCCCTCATGTTTGAAATCCAGGCTCAGACAAGGCTTTCCTCAACTGTCTGCCTGCCAGCTGTGCTTCCAGGCCCTCCCCCTTTATCACACATTGCTCACTCTGCCTGGTGCTGGCTATTTGTCTCCATCCATGGGTGGACCTGGGGTGACTTGAGAACTGGAACTTCATCTTTAACTACTTTATCCTTCCTCTTAGAAATAACTGGATAGAGTAGATGCCCCTCACATTTTAAATTAATTAATTATTTAATTATTTAATAGAAAATGAGGGGCTGGCACCAGGGTATATCAGGCTAAGTAATTCCACCTGTGGTGCTAGTATCTCACATGAGCACTGGTTCAAGTCCTGGCAGCTCCACTTCCAATTCAGCTCTGTGTTAACAGCCTGGGAAAGTGGAGGAACACGGCCCAAGCCTTTGGGCTCCTGCACCCATCGGGAGATGTGAAGAAGCTCCGGGCTTTAGACTGGCTTAACTCCAGCCACTGTGACCATTTGAGGAGTGAACCACTGAATGGAAGATCTTTCCCCCTGTCTCTTCATTATCTCTCTGTAACTCTGCCTAATAATAAATAAATCTTAGAAAAAGAAGATAAAATGAGATGAGAACTTTTTCAAAACCAAGTTTGATTTCAAAGCCAAATTTGATTTATTTTTGGTTGAAAGCAGTTTTGCGACATGGTATTCACATAGCTTACTGAAGAATACATATGCAAACCTTGATGAAGCTGTTTAAGCTCTAGTTTCCCTTTGGAGAGTAAACATTCAAAGACTATTTAGTGAAAAAATATGGATTATATATTAGATTCTGAAGTCAACTCCCAGAGCCAGCAGTGTTACACAGTGTTAAGCTACTGCCTGCAATATCAGCATCCGATTGAGTGCCAGTTCAAATCCCAGCTGCTCTACTTTTGATCCAGCTCCCTGGTTGATGAGCCTGGGAAAGCAGCAGAGGATGGCCTGTGTGCCTGGGCCCTTGCCATCCATGTAGAAGCCCTAGAGGGGGTTCCTGGCCTTGGCCCAGCCTACCCCTGGAAGTTGTAATCATTAGGGAGTGGATAGATTTTTTTTTCTCTCCCTCTTCTGTTTGTCACTCTGCCTTTCAAATAACTAATCTTTTTAAAACTTGATTTCTGTTAAAGTCATCATAATAAAAACCAGAAGACTCCTTAGTGAGACTAACATGATTAACAGAAAGCAGCTTAGTAATAAATTATTGCTTTCTTTTCTGCTTTCACTTCATTCTGTCCTTACAAAATAAAGGTATAATTTTAAAAGGCAGTTTTGAAAAAAAAAAAAAAAGGAGAGAGTCTCCTGGCCTTTAAGGACTGATGATTTTATCTATACGACAGAAAAAAAGTTCAGGGCCTGGACTGAGGAGACAGGAGGGCAGCTTCTATTAAAAGACTTCTCTGGGAAAACAGGAAGGTTTTAAAACACAAAAGTTCTCATCACACTGCATATTTTGCATTCTATTTCTATAGCAATAGGTGAACAAATCAAATTGTTGCTAAGGGAGATGATTGCTTTGTGCAGCCATCCTGGGAATACATCGGGGATCAGCCTGTGAGGCTGCCTGCTCAGAGCCATCTAACCGCTGCAGAAGAGAATGGAACAGGTGTGAGAAGACAACTGTGGGCAAGGCCGAACAAAGTGGTGACCTGCTCAGTCTTTCTGCTGCCAACGGATGCCATGCCCCAGCAAAGTAACCACCCTATAAAAAGCCATGCACTTCCTTTTGGGATTTAATTACTTTGAGTGAATAAATACACACCTCAAAGACCAAGATAGTAGTTTCATTCATTTTCAGTCTGTACTGCTTCTTTAATACATACACACCCAAACCATTAGTGATTACTTACAACATAAACACTGCAAATACAAATCCTACGCTAGTAATAGCATCTTCTTAAAGTAGTGCTCTGGGTTTCCCTCACTAAAATTCCCTGTTCCTGCTACCTAGTTCCTTCCTAACACATATCCCTGCCTCACTTTACTCCCAAACATGTTCTAACAAGTGTTATATTTTCCTTATTTGTGCTTCTTATTGTTTGCCTCTTCATAGAATACAAGTCCTGTGAGGGAAGGATCATCCCCTATTTCTCGGCCCTATCCTCAGCACCAAAAACAATGCTGATTACATAGGAAGTAGGTAATAGCTACTTGCTAACTTGAGTGAATGGGATCTTCTTGGAGCTATTGATATGAAGGTTATGTTAGGCTGAAAAACATCTGACAAGTAAAACCATATAAATTAATCCAATCTAAACTTCTTTTGCTAACTTACAAAGAGACTACCCAAACCACAGCTGCCATAAATCAGTTATCCAGAAAATGAGCATTTGTCACCGTCAAGACACCATTTTGGACAATACAACTCTTATCAGTGTGCCTGGGTGTAACTTTCATCAATGCTTGCAGTTCCAGCCTCCCGCACAGGTGCACACCATGGGAGGCAAGAGGTGAAAGTGTTCAGTATGTTCCAGCTCCTGGTTTTGCCCTCATCCACCTACAACCATTACAGGCATTTGAGAGGAGGTCACACAGAGAATGAAAGAGCTCTCTTTCTACAACATTAAAAAATGTTTTTAAATTCCCTACCCAGCAGGTTAACAGCCTAAATGGAGATGTAATAACTCAAATTTAAATGAGAAATTGTAGTTTGTAAAAATCAAACTTTGCTATGCTTTCTTTTGATTTCTGTTCATTTTTTCATGTTAGTTTCCTTTCATCTTCTTTCCCTCAAATTATGAATACTTCCTCTTAAAAATGAAATGTAAACACTTAACTTTAGCAGTTTGAGAGTCATTTCCACCGCTTCTCGGCCTTTTGGCTAAGATCAAGTATTGAGAGTCATTTCCCTATGTGCTATGTCACACATGAAGTGATCCTGTTAACTTGCTTTTCATCTGTTAAACTGCATGCCTCCAACAGAGAATTTAAGTCAGTATACCTGGAAAAGCTTCCTGTCCTCCCAGTAGAATGAACAATATCATAGTACACTAATAAGTGATACATTTTCTCAGTGATCCATCTGGGTCTTCAAATTGGGATCCATTTAAAATAGAAGCAGAATGTGAAAGAAAAACAACCCAGGTTGCTACCTGATGTTTCCAAACTGATTTAAATAAATTTTAAACCATCATTTACTATTGTTAACAGTCATGAAGCAAATCATAAGAAAAAGAGATGGTCAAATTTTCCACCATCCTGCAGAAGTTTGAATAAAAGGAAACTATAGCTTTTATTTCACTTGTTCCCAACTCCTCCACACGAGAGCCCAACATTTTCTTTATGCACCCTGGAAACTGCAGAAACAGGTCACAGATGCCCTGATGGCTACAGCCTGGTTGTGGCAGTCTTATCTCACTTTGATTAAAAAAAAAAAGGTACAAATGCATGTAAGAGTGATGAATGAAAAAGGGGATACAAGCAGGCATAATGGGTATGTGTTTGGGAAATAGTAAAGGAGACACAACAAATTTCAAACCATCATCAAAAAAAGATGTCAGTTATTATAGTCTTTCTTCTTTTCGTGGAAATAGGTAAGAGAAATGGGTGGGTCAATAATGGCTTGGCAATGGTATTAAGCCTGATGACAGTGACTAGCTAATCTTCAAGCCACTTCCCCAGCATTGACTCAGCCCACTCTAGGCTGTACTGTTCTCCTGTTTCAACAACTCTAGTGTTTCGGTGTCCTGGCTCCTGACCTTCCTTTCTGATTGAACTTTCTCTGCCTGGACACACAGTACCATGCAAGACTACGCACTTACAACAAAGATAAGCCATAGTCCTGCCTTGGAATGTTCACGGTCCTGTGCAGGCCACAGAATCACAATACAGTGCAAACAGCCAAGGCAGAAGCTCGGGCGACAAAGACAAGAAAACAGAGAGAAGTGGGAAGGGGAAAGTTAAGAAATGACCCCACGGGAGAAAATGATCCTGGACCTGGGTTTCTACAAACAAGGATGTGGTCACCAGGGGACAGACAGCAGGAAGATTTGCAGCCTGGGGCATCTTGCTGTTAACACTAGAGGCCAAAACAAAGTGCGGCTGTATGGCAAATGGAAAGGAGCTGGCACTGCTGTGTTACCAGGTGGAAAGGCAAGGGTACAAAGTTTTAGGCAAAGCCAGCGGCATAAGAGCTTCAGAGGCTGCAGAACCGTCCTCACACACAGAGCAGCATCTGGGGCTTCCAGGTGAAGAAGTCTCCAGATTATGTCCACATGAGGGCTTTTGCCCATGATGACACTCATTCTATTACAGCAGGACAAGTGATGAATACCTGAGGTCAGGGAGGGATCATAAGGATGAAAGAATGGGGCAGAAGGGAGGATCAGACATGAAGGATAAGACAGAGAGCAGCAAGGCCCAGCATGATAGCCTAGTGGCTAAATCCTTGCCTTGCATGCCCAGGTTCGTGTCCTGGTTGCTTCACTTCCCATCCAGCTCCCTGCTTGTGACCTGGGAAGACAGTAGAGAATGGTCCAAAGCTTTGAGATTCTACACCACATGGGTGACACGGAGGAAGCTCCTGGCTTTGGATAGGTGCCGTTGCAGCAGACAGAACCGGCAGATGGAAGATATTTCTCTCTGTCCCTCTCTAAATCTGCCTTTCCAATAAAAATAAATGAATCTTTAAAAAGAGAAAAAAGTAACAGCAGAGGTACCAGGGAGGTAGTTGCCAGGCTCAAGGTCCTGGGCAGGTGTCCCTGCTCTTAATACATACATACCAGATACGAAGGACAGGGACCACAGCAAGACAGAATTAAAATCCAGGGCAGGGGTAGGGAGGACAAGATGGCCAATTGTAGAAGTCAGGCGTAGCTGAGAGGGCAGAGATCTTTGGGACAGGATCTTGTGGAACAGAGAGCTAGAAGAGAAGCCTCATCAGGTGAGGTGATTGAGGCTTCCTGGAGTCCACCAGAGGGACATGGATGTTACACAGGTGAGGAAGCACTGCTGAAAACATTCAGGATTGCAGCCAGAAGCCCAGGAGGGTGAGCACAGAGCCACTACAGGAATGCAACTCAGGCCACAGACAAAAGCCTGGTGAGTTTCAAATCAATATAGGGAGACTCCCAGTGGGAGCCTTCCCAAGGAGACAATGGTAATCAAAGGAACCCATAAGACAAAATACTGGTGAAGGAAGGCAAATCTGAGAAGAAACCCCAGGCACCCCCAACCCCGAGAGAATGGTATGCCACTGAGGAACGAACCATTGCGGAGGGAGCAGCTGGGGAGTAGACCATCTAAGAGAGAAACACACAGAGCAAGAACTGAGTCTGCCCACACCTAAAGGGTCTGTGCCCTGAACCCCTTGGAGAGACACCAGGACCACCCGAGAGGGAGATGCAGATCCCTGGCGGGGCCAGGTCTAGACCCAGATGCCAAAGAGCAGGAGAGTGCAGATCCCTGGCTCACAAAGCTGCAGCTGCCAGTGTGCACCTGATCTGCTGCTTGCCACAGCTGTTGGTGTTCTCCCTATCCTCTGCTTGCCCTGATCTGCATGCCCCATCTGCTGCTTGAAGAAAGCGGGTCACAGAGGAACCCTCCCCAAGCAGGTGCACAGTGGGTGTCCCTATATTTCAGCCATCTCCCTGACCCTGACAGGTGCCCTAGAAAACCCCAGAGATTGAAACCCCAGAGACTGAAGGCCCACAGGGGCACACCCATTACCAACAGATCTGAAAGGCCATTAGAAAGAACAACAGAAAAACAGGAAGCAACATACATGAGGAAACTAGTGCTTCCCTCAAAAAATGAGCAAAAGATCAGATCAATCTTAGAGCTAGAGGATGACGATACTGAGGATCTCCCAGACATGGAAAACAAAACAAAACAAAACAAAACAAACATCATAAAACTCTTCAGAGACAATGAAAAATTATGGCAAGAATCCAAGGAATTTAAAGAACATATCACCACAGAGATAGAATCTATAAAACAGGTCTGAACTGAAAGAGTTGAGCTAAAAAAACAGAAATTCTCAGCAACAAAATAAATGCTGCAAAAGAAAGAACATTAGAATGGGAAAGATAACCAATTTGAGAACACATAATTAATTAAACATATGGAAGAGAATCTGACTAAAGTCAAGAAATCTATCCAAGAAATAAATGACACCATAAAAAAAATCAAATATCAGAATTATAGGAATTCTGGAAGGTGTGGAAAGAGAGACAGGATTGAAGGAGGTATTCCATGTAATTACAAAAGAGAACTTCCCAAACACTGGGAACATAAGGGGAAGCCATTACAGAAGGGGCACAGAACCCCAAAGAGATTCGATCCAAAAAGACCCTCTCCCAAACACTTCATTATCAAACTCCCCACAACTGAACATAAAGAAAGAATATTGAACTAAGCACAAATAAAGGATCAGGTAACATATAGGTGAAAACCAATCCGAATCACTGCAGACTTCTCAGAAGAGACCCTTCAAGCAAGAAAAGAATGGAGTAACATTTTTCAGATCCTAAAACAGAAAAACTGTCAACCTCATTTGTATTTGAAAATGAAATAAAATATTTCAATAGTAAAGAGAAGTTAGAAGTATATGCCAACACTAAGCCAGCCCTAGAAATGCTGTTCAGAAACATGGTGAAGTCAGAAAGAAAGGAAGTCAATCATAATCAATGATGGCAAAGGGGAATATCTTTCCATTAAAACCCACAAAAGAAACCAAAGTGAAACAAAGACCTCAACACACACACACACGCACAAACACAAATAACAGCCAACATCATACCAAATAGGGTAAGATTGAAAGCTTCCTACTAAGATCCGGAATTAGACAAGGTGGCCACTATCACCATTGCTATTTAACAAATAAAAAGACTCAGTAAAGGGACTGCTAGAACTTATATATGAGTATGGCAAAGTGGCAGGGTACAAAATAAACAAACAGAAATCAATGGCCCTAGTGTATGCAAACTCCAAGGCCAAAAAAGAACTGATCAGCATGGTACCTCTCAAAATAACATATACTGAAATATCTTGGAATAAATCTAACTAAAGATATGGAAGATCTTTATGAGGAAAATTATAAAACACTGAAAAAAGAAAAAGGAGAAGACTTGAAAAAGTGGAGAAATGTACCATGTTTCTGGATGGGCACAGTCACTAGCTTAAACACGTCCAAATTCCCAAAAACAATATGCAAATTCAACAAAATTTCAATCAAAATACAAAGAACATTCTTCACAGAGCTGGAAAAAATGATACAAACGTTCATCTGTAGACACAAGAGATCATGAATAGTCAAAACTATCCTGAAGAATAAGAATTTAGGCATGGTGGCTGGAAGGCCCCGGGATAAGCAGCATCTCATGCCTGGAGCACATGTGGCCGCTACCATGGGTGTGTCTGGAGCTGGTATCTGGCGGTCGGCCAGTGTGCCATTTGGCGGTAGGCTCTGCCTGCTGGCCGCCCGGCCAGGGAGCTCTGGGATTTGGTTTTTATGATTGCTGCTTAGAAAGCTCCATGATGAATCCTCAGGGCTTTGGGTGCATAAATCAACCCTAAAGATTCCCAATGAGGGTAAATCTCCCCTGATGGACCTAATATGGTCTCAAGCCATGTGTTTTTAAAATTGTATAACCAAATGTCCTTTCCATACCTTTTACTACTCAGAAATTGGGCAGGAGAGCAAAGAAACCTTCCATCTTCTGTGAACATGTGACAAAGCCATGTAGTGTAACCTCTCAGGCACATAACAGGTAACTTGTAGACAATAGATTCAAGACAACATTAGATAACAGTAAAACTACAAAGACATACAGGGGGAATCAAGAGCGACCCTGACAACCTATTAACAGGAGGTCATGTGCATAGAGCAGTGGAGGACCACAGAGTGAAGCAGGTGGACAGGAGGAGACTTGTATCCCAAACCTGGAGACTCCCGGATCCCCACCAATGACTATCAGTATGGGCGCCTAGGACTACATCCCAACTGCCAAAGAGACCACGGGGGACTGGAATGCCTTCGGAGGCCGAGAACTCAGAGGACATCCCCCCTGCCTTTGGACCTACCACATGGGATGGAAGAAGCTGAATCCTTCATCATAGGATCCAAGGCCATCTGAACAACAGCCAGGAAACCTGAGCCATCTTTAGAAACAGAAGAACAGTAAACTTCCTTCAGGACTTGGGAGAGGAGCAATCTCTGATTCTTACTTAGCTCCAACTTAGGGTCCCCAACCTCTCTGCAATGACCATGAGGGATGCTCCAGAGCACCCCCAAAACACACACACACACACACACACACACACACACACACACATACACACTCACAAATTGGAATGGATAGGCAGAGAATAACAAGGAAGGCTTGGTCAGCATGGATTCACACACACCTTACTAGGTAGGACACGGGGATTAAGTACTCCCCACCAAGGTATGGAAGATTTGTCTGCACACCCCTCCTAAAACTGTTTCGCACCTCAATTGTTGAATTGTCATTGAAATAGTCACAGAAAGTTGTTAAGGCCTTGCATCCAATTTTGACATATCGGTTGCTCAATACCATGTCAATTTATCTCTTAACATTTTATATTGTTGCTGATGTTATGTTGGGGCTTTTAATTGATTGGGATTTTGCTTTGTTGGCTTTGCCTTTGTACCGGGGAGGGTCTCCCTAAGAAACCGCTGAACTTGACCAGACAGTAATATGCTGGACTCTATGCTTGGTGTATGCTTGCAATGAAGGGATCTCAACTAAACCTGAACTGTGGTTACACAACGGGGGGGAGGAACCCACCGTGGGGGGAGGGTTAGAGGAGGGGTGGGGGGAATCCCAGTGCCTATAGAACTATGTCACATAATATAATGTAATTGAAATAATAATAATAATAAAAAAATAAGAACTTAGCTGGAGGGATCACAATCCCAAACCTTAGGACATATTATAAGGAGGTAGTAATCAAAACAGCCTGGTACTGATACAGAAACAGAGAGGAAGATCAATGGAGAATACAAACATCAGAAGGGAGCCCACATATGTACAACCACCTAATCTTCGGCAAGAAAACAGAAAATAACCCAGGGAAGAAAGGAGGTCTCTTCAACAAATGCTGTTGGGACAACTGGATAGCAGCCCACAGAAGTAAGAAACAAGACCCCCATCTTTCACCATACACAAAGGTCAACTCTAAATGGATAAAGGATATAAACCTATACCCAGACACCATCAAACTTTCAGAATAAAATGTAGAATAAAACAAGATATAGGCACAGGGTAAGACTTCCTATAAAAGTCTTGAAGAAAAGGCAGTCAAGGCCAAAATAAACAAATGGGATTACATTAAATTAAGAAGCTTCTGCATAGTAAAGAAAACAATCAACAAAGTAAAAAAAGCAACCACAGAGTGGGAGAAAATCTTCGCATACTACATAACAGACTGGGGGCTAATATCCAGAATAAACAAAGAACTCCAGAATAACCATAACAACAAAACAAACCAGTCAAGAAATTGGTGAAGGAAATGAGCAGACACTTTTCAAAGGAACAGATCCAAATGGCTAACAGACATATGAAAAAAAATGCTCAAGTTCCCTAGCAATAAGGGAAATTCAAATAAAAACAAAACTGATGTTCTACTTAACTCCAATAAGAATGGCCCAAGTACAGAAAACTACGAAAAACACCAACTGGTGAGGATGTGGGGGAAAAGGAACCCTACTCCACTGCTGGTGGGATTGCAGGCTGGTGCAGCCATTATGGAAGCTGGTATGGAGAATACTTAGGCAACTGAAAATTCACCTACCATGTGACCCAGCAATCCCACTACTAGGAATATATCTAAAAGATGTGATACATACTCATGAGAAAGCAACTTTCACACCTGAATTTATTGCAGGACAATCAACAATTGCAAAGACAAGGAAACAACCTAGATGCCCAGTGAAAGCACACTGGATAAGAAAACCTGTAGAACATCTTGTCTAAGGAATACTACTCAGCTATTAAAAAGTATGAAATTCTACCATTTGTATACAAATAGCCTCAACTGGAGAATATTAGGCTAAGTGAAAGGAGCCAATCTCAAAAGGACAAGTGTCATATGTTCATTCTAATATGATAACTTCCATAGAAAATAAAAAAGGAGAATAAACACAAATATGTAACCCTACAAACAAAGGATGTAACGGAGACTAGACCACCAGGAATCAGGGAAAATCAACAAAATGCATCTCTACTAAGGAATGAAGGTAGACTTACAGTGAAACTTCTAAATATACCTAGACAGCAAAAAACTTAAAATGCCTTCTATTGCCCATGCTAATCGTGTCAGGACTCATGTAAAAGCAAAAAGTTGGAACCATTTTTGTTTCATCTCTGATTTCAAGTGGTTGTCACCTCATGATGCTCCTTGCTAATATGGCTGAGGGGTTGTTTTGTTCATCTTCTTAGGGAATGGCTCTTATTTCAATTTGTAGTTTTTTGGTGTCAAATCTAATTATTTTTGCTGTGAATTTTACATTTTTGCACTTCCTAGTCATTTGTATCTTTTTCAATAAGTTCTTGTGATTCATTAATTGATCATCCATAAGAGACTTTCTGATTGCTTGTACGCACCTGAAGTTGTAAATGTCACTTTCAACACTGTTTTTGCTACACCTCATGGGCAATGATATTCTTGTTTTTATTGTCATTTCTTCAGTGCCACATGGGTCAAGCAGTAGCATCAGTTTCTACAAGAAGGTCCTTGGCTTTCTTTTTCATCTTTTGCATTCTGTAATATGTTGATGAAAATTTAATCTTTTTTCCCCTGTGTTTTCTGGCTCTGTATTTAAAGGGAAGTATAATAGAAGTGTATTGGAAATTGACATGCCCAGAGTGGAGACATAGTGCAGCATCTTTCTCTGCATGCAGACCAAAACTAGATTCCCAGTGAGACAGCTGAAAAGATCCTGAAAGCAGGATGCTGGACTCTCAAAGTCCATGCCTACAATACTGGGAAACACTTCAACAGTAGAATCACAGTATTAGAGAGACTTATGACTGTTCATGAAGGACCACCCATTATAATACTAGAGGGGAAGACAATGTGGGGAGAAGAATTGGGGAGTGGAAGAGGAAGTCCCATAGCCTGTGGAATTGTATCAAAAATCAATAAAAAAAATCCAGGGCAGGGTAGACATGAAGACATGTTTGCAATGCCCACAGCACATCACAGAGTGTGTGGGTTTAAGTCTTGACTCTGCTTCTAATTCCAACTTTCAGCGAATGGATGCCTTGGAAGGCAGCAGTAATGGCAAAACAGGTGGCTCCCTGTCACTTTTGCAGGAGATCTGGATGAAGTTTCCAGTTCCTGACTTCAGCCTGGCCCAGTTGTGGTATCTGGAGAGTGAGCTGAAAGATCTAAGATTTCTGTCTGCTTCTCTCTCCAATCAAACAAACATAATTAAAAAAAACCTGAGGATTTTGACAAAAAACATCATCACATTAAACCACTTAAAATCATTTAAGGGTTCACCCCCTACACCTTCCACAGAAAAATACAACTTTGGAAGAAAAAGCCATGGCCTTGAATCCAAAGAAATCATTTCTCTGTTTAAAAGCAGGAAAGTCCTTCTCTGGGAAGCGGTACTGAGCTATATTTGAAACAACCTTGGACACTGTGTACTAATCTTGAGAATCATTTTGAAAGTGAGCTCTGGGAAAGGCCATGAAGGATCTTCTTGATTCACTCTAACTTATGAAGTCATCTGAGCCCAGTGGGAATAGGAACTCTTTTGGAAGTTGCAAAGATGACTGAAGAAAATGTTAGGACCAGACCCACGGCTCCTTACCCTGCCTGGAGATCTCAGTGGATTCAAACTTGCTCACAGTGCAAACAGGGTCTAACGATGACCCAAGGAAGCCACATCCTTCTCATGGTGGTACTGCTTCAAAGAAGACATACTATTCAAATTATAAACAAATCAACTGTGAATGGTGCTTCCAAGCAGTCTTCCAAATGCTAGGCCACCTTGGAATTAGCTTTCATTCTGCAGTTTACAGAAACACATTAACACCTCGGCACCACACTAAGAGAAAGTAAAATACGCAAGGGCATTTCCTGGTCATCTGTCCAGTCTTACTCGACAATGTTGAAAGTATTCAAGAAATAGATAAAAGGAAATTATCCTTAATTGTGCAAAATAAGAAATAAGTTAAAGCTTACTAACTCACACTGCAAAGATGCTCTGGCTGCAAAGAGACACTAGTGAGAGGGATGGCTGAGACGCAGAGCCTCAGGCTGCAGTCCGAACACCACTGACACCACTCACCATGATGTGCTAACAGAGCACCCACAACACTGTGGCAAAAAGGAAGCCACAATTCTTAAAACAAAAATGTTTGAATTCTTCAGTTAGACTATAAAGTTCATTACAAATACCAAAGAAGCCACTCTGTAGAGAACTCAATTACTCTGTTAGCGAATTTTTTTTCTCATATTAACAGAATAGCATCCTGCATGTAATTACAAAGTACAAGTTCAGAGCAATTGGATGACTCAGCAGTATTCTCTGTGCTGTCTATCTAAGGTCAGCAGATTTACTCAAACCCTCTGGCTCAGCCTAGGCAGAAACCCTAGCATGTGTTTCTTATTTAGCTGGTTAACCTGTTCATATTAGTTGCCATCGAATGGCTTAATTGAGCAGGGTCTCATCCAAAGCCCCAGTCCACATACTGTCATATAAGGAAAGAGGTTATTGGTCCTGGATCCTTGTGATAGCTCTTTGGAAGTGATTAATCTTCACCTTTACGTAACAGGAGACCAAGGCTGAGAAAAATCAGCTGGCCAAATTTCCCACAAATTGCAAGGCACTTAAAGCTTTATTATGCTATCAAATAGTTAAAATAGTTCCTACAGTTAGGCCTTTCAGCTACTGATGCAATCATTTATCAAAACCCATTTTGCCTATCATGAGGTCTTCAAAAATTCATGGAAAAAGTGTTATCATTTACTATGGCATGAATTACATGTTATTTTGCACTAGAATAAACACTTTTGGAAAAGATTATTAGCCAGGCTATGCTATATATATTATTGTTAATATAACTGAGTTTTCAAAAAAAAAGAAAAATAAAGTACAGGTATTGTTGGTTTATGGTATCAGCAACTTATTGCACTTCAGAAAGTTTTTTTTTTTATCATTTTTCCAGTCTCATTTATTCATAATTTTGCATTACTGATAGAATTACTTGATTCTCAGTACCTTTAAGCTATTGCCTAGAAACTGCTATGGATCAAGTGATATTAAATTTAACAGAAACAAAAACAGAGATAATGAAGCACAATCAGAAGGTCACTACAGTCGGAGTCAAGAGCTTTGAGTTCTCAACATAGTCACTTAAACAAGAAAAACACGTTATAAAACACAAAGCATATACAAGGAAGCACTATCAGTTCGTTCTACAGACAATAAGCTAAAGCAGCTAAAGCAGCTAAAGCAGCTAAAGCAGCTAAAGCATGGGGAATTTATTCTCTCCAAATGAGCTCTATCCTTTTACAACTTTAACGAAAGAGCTTCAGACCTATCCAAGAAGTGAACAATTCCTGCATAATCATATGACTTAACTGTAGATAGAGTTTACAATTGGATACTATATTTAAATTTTTCCTCAACTCTACTGATTCACAGAGATTTAAGTGCGTGATATGACTTTCTTAAGTTAATCTAACAAACGAGTACATGAAGCAGGTTGGTGATCTGTAGTTTTTTCAACTAATGTTAGTATTAAAAATAAAATTTTCAGTATTGTTTGGTGCTATATACCAAATACCTGTGTCCTTACAAAATAACCCATTAAATTCCCTATCCCCAGCCCGGGGTATTAGCAAGAGGGGCCTTTGGAGAGGTGAGGAGGGCTCTGATTCCCAAAAACTACTTCAGTGACTTTGTAAAAGAGGCTACTGCTCATTTCTTCCAATGAGTGGAGGAGGCAGCAAACAGGTGTCAGGTCCATACCCTAACCAATCCCTGAATTTGCTAGCACCCTGACCTTGGACTCCCTAGTCCCCAGAACTGTGAGAAACAGATTTCTGTTGCTTGTGGATGGTTTCATGTTATACATGCTTGAATGGACTGGATTGAGAGTTCTTGCTTTAAGCTAGACATTGGGAAGGGCTTGGAGAAAACAGTGGCCTAGCAATGCACCCAGAGAAGTGTCATTCCTTCAACCCTGAGATGCTGGCATGATGGGGGCAGCCCTCTGGAAACATACTACCACTGTTTCTTGCATTGGTGGAAGGCTGTTATTCACAGAGCAGATAAGGCAGAGAAAAATGGGTGCAGACAAGCCAGAAGTACCCAAAATGCACAGGAACCACGAGGCAAAAGTAAGAGAAGTGCAACAGAGAGGAACAACCTCTGGGGTGTCTGTTATAATCTCTTCTCTTTATTCTATTAACATTCCAGGGGTTCAGGTCCTCTGTGTAGCATGTTAGTGAGGAATTCAAAGGGTTCTATCATGTTTAACTGTGTATACCTGTGTGTGAACTCCACCCATCTCAGAGACTGGTTGTAAAGGCACCATTGCACATGCAATGAGGGTAGGCAATACACTCACAGGCACAGCGCAACAGCCCAACATCAAGAAATTGAACTCACTCTTCTTAAAAATAAGATTTTGGCAATATTTGCTTTTTAGCCCTTTTTAACCAAAGGCATTCTGGAAGTTCCTAGTAATGTGAAGGAAAAACTTACATGCCCCAGCTGATGCCTCGATCCCTATGAACCCAACCATACCTTTCTGGGCAAGTCTTTAACCAGTTCATTTGCAAAACCATCTGCAGAGGACCTTTGCACAATGGAAGTCATTACCTCCAGGGAGTCACCTTCGCAGTCCCCTTCCTCTGTGCCTCTCCCTTTCTCTTCAGTGATGGTGTTCACCATTTCAAAAAACCTACAACAGAAATTAACTTGTGAGCAATCATAACACATACATCACAAAATGCAGATACTTTCTTGACTTAGCATAGGATCAGGTCATCCCAAGCTGAAAATACCATTAAGCTTAAAATGCATTGCATACACCTCTCCCACCAAACTGGCTTTAAACACAAGGTTTAAGATTTGGGTAAAGACTTGTTTCAGTCAATACAAACATCTCCATAATCATCTCACAGTGTCATTTTGTATTCTGCAGTCATGAGTGTATAGTTGAAATCCCAGGCTTGATGCTTACCAGTTACATGATTTTAGGCTAAACTCCCTAAGACTTATAAAATATTAATCTTATCTATTCAGTAAGGATAAAATAGGTACTAGATTTAGAACAGGCGCTCCACAAATCTTAGCTAAAACTATCACAGACACAAATCAATAACCTTGAGATTTAAGTGTAAGTAAACAAGAGCATTAAGAAGCTGCAATTATTTTCTATCATACCATTTGCAACAAAAAATAAAAACAAATATAAAATAAAAAATAAAAAACCAAAATAAACCAAGAATTGGCAATTACACACACATTTTTGGGCAACAAGACTGAATGATGGTAGACCGTAGCTAGCCTGCCACTCTCTTAGAACAGAGTCAAATAATGACTAAATCGAGTAAGAGCGAGAGTCAGTAGAATGTGAAGTACAAACTGGCTATTACTTGCACTTTGGCTTTCAAAGTGTCACTTGTTTTTCCAGTTCCTCAGAGTACTGAGTTTCAAATGAATCTTAAAAATGTGATAATAAACCTAAGAGAAACACACCTAGAGGGGTTAATACAAATAGTATTAACCTCAATAGTACAAATGTACTCCATGCATTTTTGGACTATCTCTTTTATTGGAGTGGATCAGATCACAAGTTCTTAATTCAGGCTTGGTCCCAAGCAAAAGGTCTGACCTTACTAGTGTGAGGTGGGGCCCAGGTATGCTTCTCTCTCTCTTTAAACATTTGTTTTATTTTGATTGGAAAGGCAGATTTACAGAAAGAAGGAGAATCAGAGAGGAAGATCTTCAGTCTGCTGCTTCACTCCCCAAGTGGCTGCAATGACCGGAGCTGAATAGATCCAAAGCCAGGAGTCAGGAACTTCCTCTGGGTCTCCCACATGGGTGTAGGGTCCCAAAGCTTCTGACCATCCTCCTTTGCTTTCCCAGGTCACAGAAGGGAGCTGAATGGGAAGTGGAGCAGCTGAAACACGAACTGGGGCCCATATGGGATCCTGGGTACATGCAAGATAAGGATTTAGCCACTGAACCACTGTGCCAGGCTCCTAGGTGTGCTTCTAAAGCTTATCAGGTGATTCTATTATGAGCTAGATGTAAAGGCCAGAGTTGTAAGAGAAAAAAAATTGATTTATTAAAGCAAACTCCCAAAATTCTGATTGCATATCATATTATACTAACTATAGCATATTACCCCAAATAAAATAATTGTAACAATCACATAGCTATTAATTGTTTTTAGGAGTTACACTCACTGAAAATAATAATGAAGTAAAAACAGTGTTGTTCACACACAATGACCAATACCTACTTTTTACAGTGAAGTTCTGTACAGAAATAGATTTGGAAATCATCAGAATTGTGAAGCACATAAAGAAAACAGCATCGTTCTTCAAATTTAGAAATACTAAAACAAAGAAACAGAAGCATTATTCAGGGAACAAGCAACACTTTAGATCAGTCATAAAAAATGAATATTTTTATCTCAAATCTCAATAAAAGTATTAATATTGCTTACGACCAAAAGATATAAATCCATGATTCTACTTACCAGTAGCACAACACTGAAATTATTTACTATTCTCAGAGTTGTCCTCCTACTCATATCTGCTGCCTGCAGTGTCGTAAGCACACATAATCACCTTTGTCATCGCTGTGCATGGAAAAGAGACCTTGCCTATCATGGCAGCCCTAACCTATACAGAGGCAAGCAGAGCATCAATACACACTGTACTACAGTGGTGTTCCTGAAGCTAGCGAGCAATTTGCAGAGGTCTCTTTCTCTCTCTCTCTTTATATAAAAACACACACACACACATATAGACAGGACACAGGACACATAGCTAAAATATTTTAATTTCTCAGGCCCAATTGCTCAACTTTGCCACTGGGACACAAAATCAGTTTGAGGTAACATGCAAATAAATGAACATGGCTGTGTTCCAATAAAAATTTAAAAGAACAGGGAGCAAGCCGGATTTAACTTTTCTCCAAATTTGCCAGCTCCTACTTCACACCAATATACTAGTTGTTCCTCAGGTTTAGGTGTACATCCCCTTTTACTTTTAAAAGAAGTTCTGCCCATCCTTTAAGGCCCTGCCTTGACCTAACCTGCTCCTACCCTAACGAGAGTGACATCCTCTTGCACTTCTGTGCTCTGAGTGTACTTGACCACTGCTGACAGGCATTAATTGCCATTCCTTTTAAAATGTCTGATCCCCTCCCTATTGGGTGGTGAGTTCTTCCAAGACAGGAGTTGGTACCTAGGTCACTTGTATTGTGCCTATAGGACTCAATATTTGCTCCATAAATACTCTGACTTGAGTTGAGCACATTCTGAGGTGATGCAAAACAAATGGCTGGCCTAGCTGGATGCTCTTCCATTAATCTGTTATTTCTTCTCTACAGTGGAGGAAACCAGTAAAAGTTAACTCTCTTTGAAGCCACCAACTAGAACACAGGTTTCTCAACATCAATCAGTAGCAGCCATACTGGAGGCACTTCGTGCCTATCACATAGAGTGCAACTTGTGCAGGGCGGCGATGTCTAATTAGAGATTCTCTTCCTTGGAAAACAAATCTGATAAATTGAAATTTACAATGCCACAATTTCCCAACTATATTGCTTAAAACAGCACTAATAAACAATGAGTTTTTTGGCTAATGACTGGTTTTAAAAATTAAATATTAAGAGAATAAAGTTTCATTCGAGACAGTATTGATTGGCAAGATATCAGATGAGTCAGTCTATAATCTTGCTTGTTTCTGTTCCAATCACCAAGGAGGTAACAGGTAGTTTTCATTAGGCAAATTCCGATTACAAATGACTCACACTGCTCTACCAGTTCGTGCCCTAACAAAACCAATTACTGCTATTCTAAAAGCAACAGGATATTGCATAACTGGCTTGCAGAAATCTGTTGTCTCTTACTTCTATTACGTGGGGAGAAATAATAGTAAATGCACCTAATTTGGTTTAAAATCCTCAAGTACTGGTCTAGCATGAGCTTCTACAGGACAAATATGTCAACCCTTAACCAGTAACTCTGGATGGTAAAACACAATCTTATTTTTGTTTTCCAAGATAACGGCATTTTTTTAAGCTGTTGGTAGACAACGTCAAAACCAACTTGAACTGACTTATGTCACTGTAACCTCAAAAACACCCCATCAACAGTGACCACGGTAAACGTTTTTAAAAAGTAGAATACGTCTAATCCCACAAAATTAATAATTGCTACAAGAGCCAATCTAGGAGACAGCATGTGTGTCTTATGTAGCTCCTGGTACATCAAAAGCAGAAAAAACTGTCCTCTAACATAGATGAACAGTTTAGCTGGCTGAAAAGGACCTCCACGTAGTTTCCATTTATCTGTATCTTGATTCTGGTCTGAAGTTTGTATTCAATATCTAGTCACTATGGTTTACATGGCATCAGTTCAACCAACAGTGTACAACTTCTGCAAATCTTGTCATCATAGAATCAGTTTTGGGACTGAAGAAGGCTGAGCATCTTCATCAGTGTAAGAATTCTTGAAACATGTACTCTTTTAAAAATCACAGCTGAAAGTCTCATCCAGTCATAAATATACAATAAAAAACATTCTTCTAAATAAACCAAATGCACCAATGAAACATACCTCACTCCCCGGACTGAGGCAGCACTGAAATTCCACTCATGAATGCCTTTCTGTAAAACCACAGAAGATCAGCAGCATGTTGAGCCAACCACGAGTAAACAAGACAACAACATTTGGCTTTATTGCTTTTTAACAATTTAGAGTAATTTTCTTCTACAGCATAATTCAAGAACAAATTATCTGATGGAAACTCCACTTCATACTCAAGTCACAAAGGTGATATCTAGTTCATAATTTCTGTACTTCAGTAAGGCAGCTTCCAAAAGAACCTAGGTAAACATCTCATTAAATTCTTACATTTTTATTTATTACAGGGGCTCTATCACCCAACCGCAGCCCAGTGTATGCCATTCTAATTGGGACCTGGAATTCAGTGCAGGTTTCCCACACAGGTGGCCAGGACCCAATTCCTTAAGACCTCAACCCTTGCCTCACAAGAGCATGCTTTAGCAGGAAGCTAGAATCAGGGCCAGAGCTGGTGCTTGAACCCAGACACTCCACATACATCTAACAGGCATGTCAACTTAACAGTTGAGTGGCCAAATACCCATTCCAGTTCACTGAATTCTGAAACTGAATTTTTAGTGAAGATTGTTGTGTGTTAATTTTTGAGACAAACAACTCGGCGATTATTGCCTTATAATAGTCCAACAATAGTTCTCTTGTGAGAAAGAAAAACATTAACCTGAGTAAAAGTTCTGCAATGTTTTAAGGATATTAATTTCTGAATTCAATTTAGGTAGACTTTCCAGTTAAACTGACAATTGTATTTCCTTAGAAATTGGCAGAGTATATGTATATCTCTTCACATATGTATAGCACATTCACCTATCCACAGTGTTCTCATGGTGTAGTATTCATTACAGCTATAAGGGTTTGCTACCTAATTTATGCAAAATTCAATATGCCAGCAAGTTTGAATATAAAAAATTGGCTTACCATATGATAAACATGCATGATTTAAAGGTCCAAGATGGGAAAAAAGAGTTATAATTTGCTTTTTTTGAGTTTATCTCTAAAGCTAAATTAAAATTTTATCAAGTTCATAAGTTCCTAAATTAAGTAAGTAAAGGACATGCTGAATGTTTTTTCCTATAAAAATATTTGACAACTATACAAAATAAATAGCACAAACATTTCTACAGAAAAAACATAAGTGTTACATGTATCTAAATCTGGCAAGTATTGTACAGAGACCAATCACAGTGTAGTTCAATTCCTTAAATGTTGAAGAGCCTCTTATCCACCCACTGCCCGTAGCTGAGGCCTTGGTTAGGCTAGAGAAATGGGTATGACAATCTTGTGGCTCTGAGGTGGCTCCAAATTCTCTTGGCCGAAGCAACAGAAAAGCCACTGTTCTTATCCTCAGCCCCTTGTTCATTGCTAGGCTGTTGCAACTTGAAATAAAAACAGATCCTCTTAAGCCCAGTGTAGTAAAAGATTGATTTCAATTCACATCTGTCAGGTCATGGGAATGTGAATTGAGCTATTATGGAGTAAATTTTGTTCTGCACAGAATCCAGGGAAGGAAGGAAAATGCCACAGAAATGTGCTCATGGAAGATGGTTCTCTTAACATGAATTCCAGAGAATGGAATTAACGCAGCAGCCTACAGCCTCAATTGACAAGCTGGAAAGTTGCTTCTAAATTCCTTGAGCCTCAGGTGAACTTCTAGCTACAGACAGGACCCTGTGGCCCTAACCTGTCCACTACTTGCATATAATGAGCTGCCTGCCAAGATCATGTCAAGGTCCAATAGGGGCTAAACACCGAACAGGCAAAGGCAGTGTGCAAAGTTGTCCCTGCATACAACAGCTGGCAAATGCCAAGACGTATGGGTCCAACTGCTCTTCCAGCTTAGGCCAGCCTTGTCCTCTGTTGGCTCCAGCCTGAGTCGGCTACAGAGAGATATCTCAAACTGATGGGGCTCGTTTTGTAGAACAGGAGAGTACTTAGAAAATGCTTGATTCTGAAAGGTTGCCAAGGTTGCTGGGGTATGTTTCATTTCCCCAGGATGGAGGAAATGAAATGGGAAAAAGGTCTCCCTCCCTCCCTGTCTTGCTAATGGGGTTCACCACACAGAGGCGCTGGAGAGCTACAAAACCACGGCCGGTTAAACTGCTCCAACACTAGGTAGTCCCAGCAGGCTTCATACCCCAGTTCACCCTCATTTTATCAGAACAAGCACCATTTTCTAGGAACTGACAGCTGTAGATCTGAGGCCTCCATTAAGGCAAGATTAAGATCTGAGACTTAATACTGAGTTCAGTGGCAGGAACCACACTGTGGCAGGCACCATTGGTTCCATAGGCAACAGCCATTGCTTCCTTCTCTGCAAACAGACAAAAAAAAAAAAAAAGTTCAGGTTCAGCTGGCAATGTTGAAGCACGTGAAACTGATTAGTTTAACCTGGCCATGGTGAAGTCTTTTCCCTAGCTGGTTATTTGTTTAGACATGGTGAGATGACACACTGAAGGGGGTTGGGCTTCTGACCCTCTCCCTGGAACGCTATGGTCTGAGGTGATGCTTGGAGCAGCTGTTTAAGACTATACGAGGAAAGTCCAAACTAGGCACAGAAGCTAGTGACACTGAAGTTACTCTCAGGATGGCCCTACTTCAGAATTTCTTGAAATGTGGAATATTGTTTCTTTATTTTTCAAGCTACTTTCCATTTAATGATTTATTTTTATTATTTTTTCATTGGAAAGGCAGATATACAGAGAGGAGAGACAGAGAGGAAGATCTTCCATCCGATGATTCACTCCCCAAGTGAGCGCAACGGGTCGATACTAAGCCAAGAGCCTCCTCCGGGTCTCCCACAGGGTGCAGGTTCCCAAAGCCCTGGGACGTCCTAGACTGCCTTCCCGGGCCACAGGCAGGGAGCTGGAAGGGAAGTGGGGCTGCCGGGATTAGAACCGGCGCCCATATGGGATCCCGGGCATGCTAGGCGAGGACCTTTAACCACTTGCGCCACTGCGCCGGGCCCTCAAGCTACTTTGGTTGGGAGCTGAAGGACATTGCAAAGGAGATAAGTATTATAAGTAGCTTCTCTTTGTCTCAATGTCCAGGTGTTTGCTTTTGCTTTCCTTGCACAGGTAGATTTTGTTCAAGTACAAGCTTACTTTACACAGGAACCATACACTGAACAAAGAGAGAAACTGTTAAAAAGGTTGAGATTTCAATTAATCTTGCCCCAGAATGTGAAGTAGCACCAGAAGAGTCCTGGGGAATGGGGAATAATTGGCATACAACATAAGTTAAGTTTTGAGAACGACAGCATAAAGTTCCTCTTTGCTCATGGAACTGTTCAATCCACATGTTAGGGGGAAAATACTGAGACAGGGAGTGAGGACAGAGAGAAAAATGATCGATGAAATGCAACATTCTCTGTTTTACTTTTAGAAGAAAAAAAATCAAAACATTCTATTAGCAATACAACTCACTTCCTGCTTTAGCAGAAAACCCACTTAATTGGTTGTTTATCTGATGTCTAACTATGGTCTCATAGACATTTAAAATTAACATAGTAATAATAAAGTTTTCTTATTTTTATTGCTGTCTTCCAATTTCACTACTTCTATTTTTAAAAATGCAACAAATAGCAATGATGATGAATATATTATGGATACAAGGAGGGTTTGCAGAGAACGCCGCAAGTTCCAAATGGAAAAGGATGTCAGGAAGTTTAAATGTTTGTGTGCACAAGGAGAATTTTTATCACTAGAGGTTACTGCAATGCAGACCATGCAAATTGACTCCCTAGGTCAAAGAGGGTAAAGAAGAAACGTGGCAATCCAAGCCTTCCTCCTGCATTCACCTGTATGTTAATACACACACTTCCTGACACAATATAAAACTTGTCCCTATAACTGCCTCAGAACATAAGTGAATCAGCATAGGGCTCACTTTATTAGATGAAGAACCTCCAGGACGGAGAAATCAGTAACAGCTACTTGGAAATGGTACTCATTTTTCCAAAAATCTCTGGCCTCCCTTCTATTCCCTTTCTGTCTTCCAAGTTCTCCTGGCTCTCTGCCGATTCTTGGGCTTTGCTAATCGCTAATTCCTACAGCCCCATTTGGTTTCCAAGTGTCCTCGAATAACCTCACGCTTTCTAATGAAGCCTCTGCAAATCTCTTGATCTTGCCTTTCTTCGTGTTCATGCCTCCTAGCTGTGTCAGTTTCTGTGGTTTCAACTGTTACTTCTGAGAACGTGTGTGTTCTTGAAAAACAACATAAATAAAATGCTGTGCATTCAAGCAATATTAATAGCAACTAGGTAATATATTGACTATTCTTAAATTTATCTCAGGATGATTGCAATGAAGTCATGCCAGCAGTTCAAACTAAACAAAGCCATAGTCCAAAGTCTTATGAACTAGTTTCTCCTCTAACCACCATTCCGACGTTACTAACACACTCAGAGATTCATTCATGTTTTGACTGATGTGGCCATTTGGGCAGTGACCCTGAGGAAGGAAGATCTCTCCATCACTTTGCCTTACAAATAAATAGAAGAATTTTAAAAATGCAGTAATTTTATACATATTCCTGCTTTTAATTTTTCTTCCTCCTTGGCGAGTAGGTCATTCACCTTTCTTTCCAAAGGACCTGTCCCTCTGTAGTCACAATCACATGATCCAAGACTAAGGTCTCCCCAATTCCTCTAACAGTCTTTGTGACCCCCCCAGACTCCAGGACTTCTGAACTCTAATGCCAAGGCCAGATACATTGTATACTATGACAACAACCACAATGAAGCACTTGATCCCTGCCATTTAGCACTGGGCTAAGTGCTTTGCATTGATTATCTAACTTACTCTTCCTAACAATTCCAGTACCTATTTTCATGTTTTACATGTTTTGTACCTCCTTCTCAAAGCAGGAGGAGTTGAAGTGGATGGCCCAGGTGATAAAGCAAGTAAGCCAACTCCAGCTTTCATACTTGTACAGTTTGAGACAGACTGTCTTCTTCTTCTTCTTCTTTTTTTTAAAGATTTATTTATTTTTATTGGAAAGGCAGATATACAGAGGAGGAGAGACAGAGAGGAAGATCTTCCATCCAATGGTTCATCCCCCAAGTAACTGCAATGGCCAGAACTGAGCCAATCCAAAGCCAGGAGCTAGGAACTTCTTTCTAGGTCTCCCACGTGGGTGCAGGGTTCCATGGCTTTGGGCCATCCTCAACTGCTTTCCCAGGCCACAAGCAGGGAGCTGGATGTGAAGCAGGGCTGCCGGCATTAGAACTGGCGCCCGTATGGGATCCCAGACGTGCAAGGCGAGGACTGTAACCACTATGCTATCCCACCAGGCCTAACAGTCTGTCTTCTTAATTCCTTCTCTGTTTTGCCTTCATGCATGCTCTCAGATTTTTAAGAAACTTTAGGGATGCCTTGTTTCCTGCCATTACGTGTCTAAATTCTGCTTCCTAGCTTATGTAGGGCTCTAGAGTCATCACCTCCTTGTGAGTCAAGTCACAGCCATCATAGCTCTTGCTTACATCCCATTGGTGTGTTTTCTAGAATCCTGCCCTGTTCTTCAAGCTCAAACTGTCTTCCCTTGTCCCACTTCTCTTCAGGTTCTACCCAGCGTCAAAGTCCAGCTTCTGCTTCCTTTCTACAACCTTCTCTAAGGACTCCAGGCCTTCCTCCACTTCCTCCTTGCTCAGCTGCAGCCAACATCTCACACAGTGTTGCACACTAACCAGCAAGGACTCAGGAGCCACAGAACTCACAAATGATGTGCTCCACTAGCATCTCCACAGTGTTTCCATCAGGTGTAGCTGATGCTCTGGGAAATGGGCTGGGTTGATGACTTCATTTGGCCTTTTCTCTGCACTTGGCTGAAAATCTGCCATAGGAGGTCATTATCTAGGAAGCTTTATGTTAAGAACAAATCAGTACTTCAAGTGCTTATATTTTTAATTCATATTTCTAATAATGAAAAAGAATCAAATTTCTATTTGCTCATAGTGGCCAACAACTTGTATGTGTAGTTGGGGCTTGTTTTGAAGATTCTCATTAGATCTTTAAGTGGGATTTAAGATTTTGATGTACTTACTGTAGAATGTCTTGTGAAAGTACTGGCAAGTTTGGGGTTTCGGAGACTGGGCTATGAACAGGATCACACTTCTGAGAGACTCACCAAGTATTCCTCAATGCTACTATGTAGATTTGGGATTGAGAATGGATGGTTCTCCACATGCCTGTCTTAGTTTTATGTTATTAACATTAAACATGTTTGCCAAGTTAGCAAATAACATGAGCAAGTTTATCCCAACATATAATCACTTACAAAACAAGATGAACTTAGTATGCTACTCAACATCTAGTCATTTCAAACACATGATACTGCCTTTCTGGAAATGATGGTAATGGGACAGAGGACTTCATGCCCCTCTCTGACAGAGGTCAAAAGATTGGCATCTGGGCCTGTTCCAGCTGATTAAGGAACATCAAAGTACAGGACAGTCTTCTTACTAGATTACAGACCGAATGTGTTGATTTTCCTGTTCAACTTCCCAAGGTAGAGTGTATCAGTCTGGTTTTCTTTACTTCAACAAAATACCTCACAGAAACCACTTATGAAGCAAGGAAGTTGATTTGCATTCATGGTACTGGAGGTTCATAGTCCCACATTAAGTGGTCACATTATTTTGGACTCTGATAAGTGGTAGAGCATGAAGAAAGGATGGAATGGAAAACCAGGAAGCGTGGGACAAAGTGGGAACCAACTTGGCTTTTAGAACCAATCCTCTCACGAGAGAACAAGCTCCCAAAGGCACCCCGCTGCACCAATCTAAGGAGCCCGCACATGACCCACCTCCTAAACACCATAATTGCATTAAGTGCTCACTCCCACCATTATGACTGAGGACTAAATAGCTGCATGGGTTCAGGAGTCCAATCTTGCTCAAACCATAACAGGTGGGAACATGCTATGTGAGGTTTGAGACTGTTCAGTAGCTCTGAAAAGTAGACTACAAATTTGCATTTAAAATCAGCTCCTAGGGGCCCAGCGCAGTAGCCTGGCAGCTAAAGTCCTCAGGTTAAAGTGCAGGGATCTCATATGGGTGCTGGTTCGTGTCCCAACACCCCTGCTTCCCATTAAGCTCCCTGCTTGTGGCCTGGGAAAGCAGCAGAGGATAGCCCAAAGCCTTGTGACCCTGCACCAGCCTGGGACACCTGTTAGAAGCTCTTGGCTCCTGGCTTCAGGTCGGCTGAGCTCTGGCCATTGCAACTATTTGGGGAGTAAATCAGTGGACAGAAGATCTTCCTTTCTGTATCTCCTTCTCCCTGTATATATGACTTTCTAACTAAAAAACAAAACAAAAAAAAAACTTAAAAAAAAAATCAGCTCCTTGGCTCACTACATTGCTGGTGTTGCAGGAATCCACACTTTGAAAAATACATTCCTTGGGAGGTAGCTTGGTCATAATAGCAGATATGGTGACTTTTCTCAACTACTACAATTTAATGATTTAGTATACTCACATGCCTTATTAATACTGTTTCCAACAACCATGGCTAAGAACCATATAGAGATCTTCATTAACACATGCTAGGGAAAGCATCATTATAAGTATAAAAGATTCCAGCTCAGGTGAATGTGACACTCAGCAGGTGTGTGCCCTAACGGAATACCAGTGCCTTCCCAAAGATCACCTCTTATTGATTTAAACATCACATTCTGGGATTTAGCACTTAGTCATGTAAACTGAATGTTGCAATACCTGCGTAAATGGAAAATCAGATATATTTATTTTTTCCTAACAGGCATTTGTCATGAACTTCTTTCTGGAGATCCCTTATATGCAAGGATTTCGATTTTTTTTTTTTTGCACCAAGATAAATGCTATCTTTAAATTCTGCTTTTCATGAACTCCGGGAAAATAACTTCATCATTATTGTTACTGTTTTTATCACATACTGAACACTTATTATAAACCAGGCTCTGTGAAATATATTGGTATTATTTTATTTTCTCTCTCCAAGCTTTCCCTGTTTCCCTTCTGTTCAATCTCTTTAATGTCATAGTCTGTGAAATGCTTCAAGTTTATAAAAGATCTTCACAAGCTTTTGAGGTAGGTATTATTATCATGATCCTATTTTACAAATAAGGGCATTGCAGCTTGAAGAAGCCAAGTTGCCCAATAGGATATGAACAACTCAAAGTTCACACTTCTAAAAA
Organism: Ochotona curzoniae; assembly: GCF_017591425.1. Taxonomy (NCBI): domain Eukaryota; kingdom Metazoa; phylum Chordata; class Mammalia; order Lagomorpha; family Ochotonidae; genus Ochotona; species Ochotona curzoniae. The sequence goes on from NW_024467115.1 coordinate 17,637,249, forward strand.
TTTCTAAAAATGATTTTTCTAGAAATTCAACCCCACATCTCCAAGTAAACTTCTTGATTTCATCTCCTGTTTTATTTTTCCTTTTAATCACTACTGAGTACAGCTACATATTTTGATTACTGACTTACTGCTTCTCCAAGTACAGTGCAAGCAACATAAGGGCAGGAATTTTGTTTTTTTCATACACAGCTATTCCTCAGCTGTCAAGCATAAAACCTGATAGTTCCTGACACAGAGTTAAGTGTTCAATGTATTTTGTTACATGAACAGTGAATAAATGTTGATTGCAGAAAATTATACGGGCATCTTAGAAAGCAACCACAGACACACACGCAAACGATTTTTCCATAAGACTCTCCTCAATTCTGTGATCTATCCAGTGGACAGGCCTTAAAAGGTTTTTATTAATTAAAAACAGTAAGATGATTTGTACATGCATTAAAACCTCTGAAATGCAAACATAGAAAGGCTTAATCACGTGACTGCTCTAAGCAGAAATGTGTGCTTAGGATCCTACTGGGAGCCATTTAGCCTAGCAATTGAGACAGACGTAAAGACGTCCACAGTTCACACTGAAGTACCTGGGCTTCACACTTGGCACCAGCTCCTGATTCCACAGTGATGGCTTAATTAGTCGAGTTCCTGCCACCCAAGCTGGATTGAGTTTCCATCTCCAGGCTTCAGCCCCTGCCCAGTCCTATCCACTGTATACACTTGCGTTGGGAATTTTTCTCTCTTTCTTCTTTTGTCTGTCTGTCCCTTTCTCTCCCAAATTTCAAAAAGGATCCTTCCGAATCAAATGGTAGCACAACCTACCTTATTACCACAATGAGTCAGTGGTTAATTTGAACTCAAGCAGCTATTTAGATAACCAAACAGTACAATGTAATGATAACTATGATGGTAGCAGTGTAGGACTACAAGTGGCATTATTTGGATGTGGTTTCTACAATTAAGATATGCATCATACACATTATGTATCCTGCATATTAGTTCTTGTGTGCAAAATTCAATTCATAGCATAAACTTAAAAACAAAATGTCTGCGTTGTCACACTACATAGCATAAATATCCACACGGTTCAGCTATATATTCATTACTAAACGCAATTCTTAACTCAAATTGAACATAGTATATTACGGAATGGATTTATGCCAAGATAAACACATAGTCAATCTCTTTCTTAACCACACAGGCCAATCCCAGTCACTGGCTGAAGTAGGTAAATACTATAAGAGCATAAAGTACTGAATTAGTAAAACTTCTGTCTAATAACTGCACAATTTACCTTGTCGTCAGGAAGCACGTGCCAAATAGATATCGTCTTTTCCTCGACTTCGTTGTTGATAGACAAATATGAAGGTTGGTAGATTTTGGTTGGTTCTAATATTAATACCTTGAACACATAAGGCAAAGAAACTCAAGTCAGTGTCTTCAGATTTAAACCACTTAGAGCTGCTATAAGGAACCAACACAAGATGATCAGATCAAGCTCTGAATGCACTGCTGGATTAAACCACTTAAACTTCCATTTACAGCCATTCTTATTACTCCTTTGAGCATCTTATGGAATTATGCAATGATCATAGGGTACAATAATGCTTCATTTTGTATTGCTAATGAAATTGGCAATGGATTATTCCCAAGGAATCTTTTAAGGATACTTTTTGAAATCCTATATTTTAGCATGAAGGACATGAGCTATCTCTATAAATATAAAAGTGTCAAAGGAAAGCAGAAGCGTGGTAAAACAAATAATTTTGAACACAGGAAAGATTCCATACACAGAATGTCACCTACTTATTTTAGGTTCCTGCTGTCACACTTTATCATAAAGATGTAGTACCACAGCATGATTTTAGCACCAGTGTGAGTGAATTTAGAAATGATTTGGATTATTGAAAGAGGTGTGTGTGTGTGCATCAAAGAGAGACACAGCCTCATGAAACAGTAAAAATAGCTTTGTATAATGTTCAAGATAAACCAGGAACCTTCAATAATGATATATTTAGCCTTGAGAGAGAAAAAGAACTAAAATGTGCTCTATTTGAGAGATAGATGTGGGGCATCTGATAAGTGAGTTGAGGGTTTCCATCAAAGGCTGGCCTTTGAGGTATCCTATTATTACTAACATCTCACATCAGAAAAGAATAGTATTAAAATAACACACAAGTCCTGGTTCCGAAGAAGCTGTAATTATCAAGTACTCAAAGGCACCTATCTAACCCAGCTTTTCTATGTAGACTTATAACTTAATTATCAGTGAAAATGGAACAATTCTTGCTAAAGTTCTACTGCTTAAAATTTAAGAAAATTAGGTTCAGAACCAACACTGAACCAGCTGTGTTTACGAAAAAATGGTGGAGGAAAAGTCCTTCCAAAAGCACCATGAAAAAAAATTATAAATTCAAAATGCATTAGAATATAAGTAAGAAGGCAGGAGAATTTGGTCAGGAAATCGATTCCCAGCAATATCACAAACTGAATTTATTTTTTATTTAAATGTGTCATTTACATATGGCAAAGTCCTGAGAATTAGATGAAGGGGTCCCAAAGACAAATTATTTTTTTCTCTTTGAGCATAACAAGTTTAAGGGCTCAAACAATTCAGGTTTTAGTAATGAAAAATAAAGGGACAGATGAGATTATATTGTGGAGGGGCAGGCACTATGGCACAGTGGATTAAGCAGTGCCTAAAATGTTGGGATCCCATAAAAGTGGTCCAGGTTTCTGCTGATGTGCCTAGGAGAGCAGCAGAAGATGGCCCAAATGCTTGGGTCCCTGCACCCATGTGGAAGACCTGAAAGAAGTTCCTGGTTTCCTCTGGCACAGCCCCAGCCACTGTAGCCTTCTGAGGGGTGAATAAGTAGATGGAAGCCCTCTCTGTCTCTTCCTCTTCTGTAACTCTGCCTTTCATATCAATCAATCAATAAATATTTAATTTATTCATTAGAAATGCAATAAAAAGTTAATTTTACATAAAAATTTTGAAATCCATACATAAGAAATTCTCAAAAAGTTTACAGAAAATGCATATTATGAAACAATTGTATGAATTCCTTTTAAATTGCACCAAAATAGACTTATCTTTTAATTTTATTTCCCAGAAATCTTTTAAAAGTGCCTTCATATCACAAATACACAGTGAGAGCCTACCAGGGTCATAGTCTAACACAGGAATCCACTCAGCAGGTGAATCCAGGTGCAAGTTCCAAGAAAAACAAAGTGACATGTTACTGACAAGCACTAGCAACAAAGTCTCAATCTTGTGGAACTGATGCCAACACATCTGAGCATCCCAGTGACTACAAACTTAATAACAGGTCATAGAAGTAGGTTTCCCAAATCATTGTGCAAATCTCCTCACTGGCAAATAAGAAAATGAAAGGTTTTATCAAAAATTCATGGAAAATGTACATTACAAAAAAGCTATACATGGATTTGAAAATTTTTGTGCCAAAGTAAACTTTGCACAAAATCATCTGCAGATTACTTATAACATCTAACACAATATAGGTGCTATATAAATGATTGCCATACTACACTCCATAAGAAAAGATGACAAGAAAAGTAAGTCTTTCAGTACAGACATATTTCCATCTCCTGAACATATCTGACTTTCAGTTGTTTGGATTTGTGGACACAGAGTAATTCTATTTCTCTTCAGGAAACTTAGTTAATAGTCTCCTTCTTACCTAGTATTTTCTAGTTACACTTTTTTACATTCGTTTATTTAATTATGACATTCAAATTTATCTTCAACCAAATTAGCTCAAAGTGGCTAATATAAATAGCTTCCTGTCACCACAGTCTGTTTCTAGCTGACCCAGTGAACAGGTAGGTGCTCCCTTCTCTCACCACTGCATTTACTGCTGCTCCAAGCACCAGCTGGCAGCAGGCTGCCAGCTCACTCCAACGTACGGATTTTTCTAGACTACCTGTTCTCTGGTCTAGAAAGCAAAGTGAAATATTTCAGTTTCAAAGGCTTTTCAATTAAGGAGCCTGCTGAGTTCATCTGGCTTCGTCTGGAAGCCAAAGCAAGCAAAGCATGTTAATGCCAGCCAGGGACTTAATTAAATGAAGCAGATGATCCTAGCAACAAGAGCTAGAAACCAAGACTTATCAAAAAGAATTGAGAACTGTTGCTACCTCTCATGGAAGATCGAGATGAGAGGGCTCAAGCAGAGCGATGTGTGACATGACTCTGCCACAGAAAGACATGTAAACACGCTGTGAATCATCAATAACTCTTGACTTGGACACGAAAACACTACTGCTCTGGATGGTATTCTGAGAAATCTCTGGAGAAGGGGGCATCAGATGAGACAATGGAAACACTATTTTTAAAAAGCATTCATGTGTTGTGTGTGTGCGTGCTCCACATTTAAATACACACATATAAGGGAAAGTCTTCAAAAAGTCCATAGATAGCACACATTATGGAAAAACTAGGCATGGGTTTCAAAATTGTGCGCAGCAAAATACTTTTTGATCCTTTTCCCCCTGAGCTTCTTGAAGCACACACACACAGACATTTCACCAGAGAACGGTCCAAATGAGCTGTGGATCAGAAACTATTAAGTTGTCACTTTCCATGATCAAAAGAGTGACTGAGGCTCTCAAGTACTTGGGTAATGAGTGGTAGAGACCATTCAGCAGCACAGGTGAGCCCGGCACTCCTCATCATCGCGATGACGATGCTACTGAGTGCAATGTCAGCAGTAATACAGCATCACTACAAGTACCTGTGTAGTCTGAAGAGACGACTCTCCGGGCTAACCAGGAGATCATCTTTTCATTGTCTGGGAAGCACACTGTACCACTTAATCAAAAAGAACCACTTGAATCCCATGGCAAAAACAGAAGAATGTATACTTTTCCTTGGGTTCTCAAGAAGTTATTTTTACAAGTAAGCTAAAGTACACCCATTTGCAGAAAACCTAAATACTAACCAGATGCTGGCAGTCGGAGGGCAAGGACACCAGCATGCTAGAATTGTTCCAAGCTCAGTGCGGACACTCCTCCAATCAAAGCAATAACACAAAGTGTACTTAGAGTTAAACCAAGCGTACTCACTGGAAACCTAACTACTGTAACATCTGTTTTTGTGGCCTCAACCAAGAAATCCATCCAAAAGTCCACAAGTTCCTGCTTGGCCACAGGCTGTTCTGTAGTCAATTTCACAAAATGTTTATAGATCAAAATTGTCTCTACCATAGACTTGAGGTACCTGAGAAGAAAAAGATATCAAACATAGTGCAGGTAAGTTAAAACCACTTGTTTCAATGCATTCTAGTTTTATTCTGTAATGTAATTTACATACAAGCATTCGTAATTATATATTCAGATTCACCATGCTTTGATTGGTATCTCATGCAAATCTCACAAAAATTCAATAGAATCGACTAAATTGTCATTTTTTTTTCCTTTGAAAGGCTTAGTTATGCAGAGAGAGTCAGAGAAAGAGGAGACACTTCCATGTGCTTGGCCACAACACCTGGGGATGGGCCAGGTCAAAGCCAGGAGCCTGGAACTCCACTGGGGTCTCCCACGTGGCTGGCAGAAGCCCAAATACTTGGACCATCTTCTGCTTTTTCCAAGATGCATTAGCAGAGTCGGATTAAAAGTGAAGCAGCTGTAGTTATAATTCAAACCAGCACTCATATAGGACACCAGAAGGAAGCTTAACCTGCTCTGCTATAATATTATTTTCTCTCCTTTCAGACATGAAAAAACTAAGCCTTATAGAGAGCTTTTAAGTAACTTGGCCTGGGACCACACATGTACTTAAAATATGACTTTTAAAATGACCATATTCTGCTTAGGCAATGCATTTTTTATTAATTACATTTCATTTTGTGACACAGTTTCACAGGCTCTGGGATTCCCTAACCCCTCCCATTACCCTCCTCCCATGTTGGATTCCTCCACCTTGTTGCAGTATTACAGTTCAAATCTAGTCAAGATTCTTTCATTGCAAGCATATAGCAAGCATAGAGTCCAGCATCTTATTGTCCAGAAAAATTTAATGGTTTCCGGGGGAGACTATCTCTGGTCTGAAGGCAGAGCTGGCAGAATATCACCCTGACCAATGCCTTTTAATATAACAAATCTTAAAAACCCATACCACATACAAAATATTGCACACCTTTCAAAACAGTTTTGTCCCCAGATCAACCTTTTGGTTCTCCTTTGCCACAATGTTTTGCATTTCTCTTGTATGATTCCTTGAGGAAACATTCCTAAACAGACCATTTGGGTCAGGCACTAGGCCTAGTGGTTAAGGCACAGCTTGGAATGCCCACATGCCACACCAGAGGGCCCGGACTGCAGTTCTGGCTCTGCTCCGGATTCCAGCTTTCTGTTCATACAAGCCCTGGGAGCCAGTCACGATGGCTGGGGTGACTGGGCGCCTGCCACACACATGGGACAGCAGGACTGTGTTTCCAGCTGGGAGCGTTGGCCCAGTGTAGAGCCCTTGCAGACAGCTGAGGCGAGAACCAGCAGGTGGCAGCACTCTGTCTCCCTTTTCTTGTTTCTGCTGCTCAAATACAGATTAAAAGAAGAAATTCACATTTGTCTAAAAAGAAACAAATGTACCCAACACAAGATTTTGTTTTGCTCTGAAGCAATTCAATGGATATATTACACAAATATTCGCAAATCACTAAGACAGATGGTGCATTAAAGGAAAGCAGGAAAAATAAGAAGCAAGATCAACAGACAAGGTGATAGCTACATAGGCCTTTTGTAGACCACAAGCAAGAAAGTTTACATTTCAGAAATATTTAGTTTATGGAAACTTAAGGCACAATTTTGTGGCTTTAATTACTAATGGTATTTTTTTTTCTCATTAACAGAAGCCAGGATATCAGAGCCTTAAGCTCTTAGTACTTGTGCCATCAGAATGGTTAGTGTAAAGCACAGTACATTTGCAACATGTTGCATGGGCTATTTAATTTCATTTGCTTAATGTCTACTGTGCACATGATACTGTCAACAAATCACTAGTTCTCAAAAGCTGTATGCAATGCAGTGGCAACAAACATAAAAAGGTATTATAACATCATGAATAAATATCAATAGAGATATAACTAATTGGAGCTAAAAATTTTTAAACTGTACAAACAATGTCAGTAGAGACATAATACAGCAGCTAGAGTGGCATGGGAGAAGGGAGTTAGGTGTAAGACAAAGTTTATGTTAGAGGCTGCTGTAAAAACAATGACCCATGCGTGCCCCACAGGTGGATTAGAGCAGTGAAAGTGGCACATTTGGCACGTACTGAGACACCAACACAAGAAGCAGCAAATGTCATGTTCAGAATGAAGAGAGGAGAGTGTGGATTCGGATATGATGGGAGTTGAAGTTGGAGTGACTCTGGGTAAACCACCTTTGACACGCTCTGGAGAGGGACTTCAGACCATAAACTGTGAGGAACCATCACAGTAGACTGAAGTGAGGTTTCAGTGTGGCATAAAGTTCAGGCAAGTTAAAATCATTACTTTTTAAAATTTCAGAGGCAGAGAGGAGAAAGGGGGAAGGAAGAGGAGAAAGGGGAAAGAGAAAGAGAGAGACTGACTCCCATCTGCTGGTACATTCCCCAAAGGGCTACAATGGCCAGGACTGGGTTGGGTCAAATACACTAGCTAGCAACTTAATCCAGGACTCCCACATGAGTCGTAGAGCCCAATACTTGAGCCATCACTGCCACCTCCTGGTGTGTGCATTAGCTGGAAGCTGGAGTCAGGAGCTAGAACCAGGAGTTCAATCTGGGTATGTTGAAACGAGATGCAGATCACTTAACCACTGTGCTAAACCTCTGCTCCCGAGGCATACACTTTACAAAGATTACTGTGAGAGTGATATTGGAGAGGAAACTGAATGGAGGGAACCTTTAAGGACCCCATGATTGTCTCACTGTGACAGTCATTTCCTCAAGGGGTTTCTGTACATCGCCAATGATGGGCACTGAGCTCTCAGGGAAAAATTCTCTCTATATGCCATTGCTGACCTTTCACACTCTCCAGCAAGTGATCAGTCATTATAAATGATACAAAATACAGTCTGTGTTTCAAAAAACAGTCCTAAATGCAGATGGAATATGCTTTCATCTCTCCAATTCCATATAATGATGCACCTTGAGTGTTATCCAAGAATAATCTGAAATTGGCAAAAACCTCTCTAGGAAACACCCAGATGTATTCGTCACACCATAATAACAAGAAATGAAAATCAAGAATGAGAATCCTCAAGTGCAGAACACATTGGAAGAGAAACAAAGGGGAGGGGGAGCATTTGCAGCAGAAGCCCAAGAAGAAGGGATGGAAACACGGGCTCAAGTCCCAAAGCTGAATCACACACTCGCAGGTGTAGGTACGATGCTTTCTGTAGGATTTGTGCAACACTGTTCAACTCGATCAGTGGGTTGGCTAATGTGGAAGAAAAGATAAGTAAGCAACCAGCCTCTACACTCTGCATCCAAAGTCATCTGGCTGTAATTTAATCTCTTTTCCTTAGGAATCTCATCTCTTAATTTTGTGTTCAATTCCATAACCACATGAAATAACCTCACTGTCACTTCAATTAATATGGGTACAATATGAGGTTACTTATTACAAGTAACTGCATAAACACATAGGAGTCTATGATTACCATGCTGGTGTCTTCAGTTTGAAAAGCTTTTCTGATGCTTGAATGACTCTTACGTGGTCATTGGCCAAGACACTAGCCCCCAGAAAAAATCCAACTTCCCAGTAGCTCTGGAGATTCTCTAAGCTTCCCTTTTTACCAAGAAGGCTACTTAGCTTCACCCCTAGAAAGAAAACAGAAAACAAAATGTCATGAACACATCACAGAGAGTCAGAGCTAAGTGTTCACTCTAAAGCAAGATTAAAATAGCTTTGTTAAGTTTCTAATTAAAGTGACTCAAGATCATTGCAAGACTAATCAGAAAGCTAGAAAGAATAAACTGAAAATTACTCTTTACTTTAAAACATATATATCAGTGCAGACCTTTTATTGAAAGATTTCTTCTATTTTAATTTGAAAGGCAGAGAGAGAGAGAGAGAAAGAGAGAGAGAGAGAGAAACTGCCATCTACTGGTTCACTCCCCAAATGGCAGCAATCCAGAGCTGAGCCAGGAGTCAGAATCTCTCTGAGTCTTCCACATGGGTGCAGGGGTCCATCTTCCTCCACTGCTTTCCCAGGCCACAAGCAGGAAGTTGGATCTGAAGTGGAATAGCTGGGACATGAACCGGTTCCCACATGGGATGCCAGTGTCACAGGTGAAAATAGCCTACGGAGCCATGGTGCCAGCCCTCTCAATGCAGAACATTTAGGAATGGAAATAGTTAAGAATAAAATCACAGAAATAATTTAGAAATAAAATTTCAGCCTTCTTCTTACAATCCAAAACTTCATTCTATAATGTTGGCTATTAGTCTTTGCAGAAATCTGTCACATAAATAGGACACTCCATCAGCCAGTATTTGTACAAAACATGGTTAATAGTGTTATAGTATATGGATGTGTCATGTTGTATTTATGTTAATGCAGATAATTTTCTGTTATCATAAACATTGTTGCACAACTGCTTTGTGCACTTGTTCAATTATTTCCTTACACTAAAGTTCCAAATGTGTATTTATTGGGGATAGAAGATACGCCTATTTCAAGTGCTGACAAATCAATGTTGCGTCAAGTTCCACTCTTACCTGAAGCAACTGACAAGGACTTTCTCTTCAGTGCCCTTTCTAGTTGCAAGTACTATCCAGTCCACTCATCTCTACCAAAGAAACGGAGGGAAAAATGAACATGGCCCTATTTAGCCACTGAAGTTATTTCTCATATATCTGTTTCTCTTTTGGGAATAAGCTTCATGTTCTCTGCACATATGACGCATGAAACCAGAGGATATTATTTTTTTAGGTAAGAAGCTGGTACTAATTTTTAAAATTTAGGAGTCCCTTTCTCTCTTCTGCTCTTCCTCTCTTACCTAGAATACAGGAATAAACAGCTCAGTACATAAAATCTGTTCTGTATTTAGCACTATATCCACTGGGTAGAGTTGCAAAGTAACTGCTGTTTTGCATGATTCCAGAATACAATATTTTTAAAGCTTTGGATCCACAGGACCAAATGAATAGAGCATTATCTCTGGTACATGAACTATCATCATTATCAAGTCCATAGCAGCCCAGTATTTTTATTTAAAATATTTTGGCTACATATATAAGCAGTGGTTGTTAGGTTATTATTGGTTTATCTACCATCTTTGATTCACCTGTTTCTGCAATTTGAATTTTGACAGTGCTCTCAATTAAAGACTGGCTTGAGGGGGCAGGGGGAAAATTGGTGGACTTCTAAGTATTCAATAGTATCAATACTTTAATGTTTATCATTATTTTTATCACATTGTGCTTATTAAAAGATACAAGGCTGTTTTACTGAAGAAAGGCAGGACATTTTTACTGAATAGTCATTTCTATGTCTAACACTGCATGTTGAAAATGGTACCGTGTTCAATCCATACAACACCACAGTGAACCAGATTATCTCCTTAAGGCCTGAAGAGGATTAGCACCTTGTGTAAGGTCACAAACTCAAAGATGGTAGAGATGAGATTCTTTGCACTTAATCTTCCTTATGAAGAATTTAAAACATAGATGAAAGCAGACAAAAAGTGGCACACTACATTTTCAACAAGTATCAGCATTTTGCTATTGTTTCTCCCTGAATATTTCTGCTGAACCATTCCAGGTTAAATCACAGACGTGTCATTGCACTCTGAAGTGTATACATGTCTAAAAAACCTTATATGTCATATTCTATTACTGTCCCTAACACTAAGATTAGCAGCAAGTGTCCAGGTTTACAAAAATAAATATCATACACTAAAACAATCAGTACATAATAAATATTGATTTATTTGTTCAATGGCTATAGATTCCATTCTTTATATAATATAACACTTTTTAAAAAAGTTTTATTTACTTTTATTGGTAAGTCAGATACACAGAGAGAAGGAGAGGCAGAGAGGTAGATCTTCATCTGATGATTCATTCCTCAAGTGACCGCAACAGCTGGTGTTGCACCAATCCAAAGCCAGGAGCCAGGAACTTCCTCCCACACAGGTGCAGGGTCATCCTCGACTGCTTTCCCAGGACACAAGCAGGGAGCTGGATGGGAAGCAGGGCTACTGGGATTAGAACTGGCACCCATATGAGATCCCAGCATGTTTAGGGCAAGGACTTTAGCCAATAGGCCATGGTGCCGGGTCCCAATATAACACTTATTAAGAACAAGAGGGGGAATCCACCATGGGGGGAGGGTTGTGGGAGAGGTGGGGGGAATCCCAGTGCCTATAAAACTGTGTCACATAATAATAATAAAAAACTTGTAAAAAAATTGTGCCAATGCTGAATATGGACTGACGATTTATGATTTCATTAAAACACAATGTGCCAACTGTTAAAAAAAAAAAAAGAACAAGAGGGGGATACAGAATGATGGCTCAGTGGCCTTGCATGTGCCAGGATCCCATATGGGTACTAGTTCGTGTCCTGTTACTCCACTTCCCATCCAACTCCCTGCTTTTGGGAATCTCTGGCCAAAGGAATCATTTGTTTGAATTCTGCAACCTGTTTCATAATTTGTCTACAGGTTTAAGATATTTTCACATATTTTTCACTGCTCTGCACATTTCACCCCCCTAATAGAACAATGAAAGTTGGCTTTAAATATTTTTGTATGTGGCTGATATAATGCACATTGCTTTTAGAATTCAGCAATATAAACCAGTGAGTAACTAAAGATGGTGGTTCCCAATGTAAGCATGCCCTTGATCACCAGCAGTTCAAAGGCACCAAAATCTGGGGCAGGTTAACGTGAGTTAAGACACAAAAGCAGGGCTATCATTTGGCCTAGTAATTAAGACACCCACAGTACATATTGGAGTACATTGGTTTGATCCCAGCTCTGGTTCCTGACTCCAGTGTTTTGCTATTACAGGCCCTGATTGGCAGTGGTGATGGCTCAAATAATTGGTGCCTACCATCTGCATGGGAGCCCTGGACTGAATTACTAATTTTAAGCTTTGGCCTGACCCAACTGCAGCCACTATGGTCATTTAGGGAGTGAATCAGTGGACACTACCTCTTTGTCTCTCTCCTCTCCCCTCCATTTTCTCCCCCCAACCCACCTTTACCTCTCAAATACCTTTCCTTTTTTAAAATGACAAATGCCTCTCTTTCCTCTTTTGTTCAATTTGGACCAAAATGAAAATAACTTGTTTGCAGAAATATTGGCTCAGAGAGTCTCAGTTGATATTCTGAATAGGCTGCTGTGGTCTTTGATTTTAAAAAAAAGTATTCTTTTTGGTTACCATAATTTGGGGCATCCAATAGCCACTGCTTCACTCTATCAATTTTCAAAGACTAATTTTAATTGCTGTGACACAATGATTATTTTAAGAAAAACAAACCACAACCTTCCCTTTCATTACTCAGAAATGCTTTGTAAGATATTATTTGTCTTATCCTAGAAGACATTATATAAAGGTTACTAAAGTGATTTTCAAAAAAAGATTTTACTTACTTGAAATCAGAGTTACAGAGAGAAAAGGAGAGACAAAGATATTTTCCACTCACTGGTTCACTCCCACGATGGCCACAGCAGCCAGCATGGAGCCAGGCTGAAACCAGGAGCTAAAAGGTTCTTCTGGGTCTGCCAAGTGGTGGTAGGGGCCCTAGCACATGGGCCGTCTTGCACAGCTATAACCAGGGCATTAGTTGGATCAGAAATGGAGCAGCCAGCACATGAACTGGTGCTCATATGGAATGCCAGCACTGTAGGTGGCAGGTTTATATGCTATGCCATAATGCCTGCCCCTACCCACTATGTTGCAATGATGGCCCCTTAAATGATGACTTACATAACACACAATACATATTCTTAATCTATTTTTAAAAATTTACTTAATTTATCTGAAACACAGAGCAATATAGAGAAGAAAGAGTGAGACCTTTTACTTGCTGGTTCACTCCCTGGAAGGACCACAACAGCCCAATCTGGGCCAAATACAAACTCAGGAGTCAAGAAATCCAGTCCTGCTCTCATGTGGCTTCAGTGGCCCATGTACTGAGCCATCTTCTGCTGTCTTCCCAACAGAAAACAGTAGCCAGGGCTTGAACCTGTGCTCTGATATGGGATGCCAGCATCACAACTGGCAGCTTAACCTGTGGCACCACAACACTAGCTCCTTCTGAATCTTTTTACATAAACAATCCATCCACACCTATTTCTTTTCATGACATTAACTTTTCTCGCATTGCAGATTTGTCAGTTGGTACATTAACACATTGTTTAACTTACTTCTCTAGATTCTTTAAATCTTATTAAGTCAATGTTCTATACTTTCAGGTCTGGGTTAAAAAGGCTGGGGTGACAAAAGGTAACAAGAGATGGGCTGTACTATACACTCATTATAGCAAGCACAGGCCGGGCCATCACACTATCACTGAAGTGAAATTTGATCATCGACACCCAGGTCTCTCCCTTGTACATCTGTCCTTTTGTGCTAACTTTGGCACTACATATAAACATATTAAAATGTAAAATTTTTAAAGAATAAATATTTTCAATGAATGGTTTTGGTCTTAACTGATGACTGCTGCAAAGATCAATTATTTCAATGTCACTACCATGATCAGTTTTATCATTCTCCTTACTTTATTAACTTGCATTCTTTTGAATAACACACTCTTGAAAAACAGTATATTCACTCTGTAGCATATTTGAAGAGCTGTATTTTGTCAAGTCGATGCAGAGTTGTCTCTCATAAAAGAAATAAAAGCACCTACTTCTTTCCTTATAGTTTCCAATCTTATGAAAAGTTACCTATCTTCAGAGGTGACAAGAGAGTTGTTTTGTGGTTGGTAATGACTTTTGGTTTGGTTTATTCTTTCTTGATTATCATAAAAAAGAATTGACATAAATGTTATATTCAATAATTTTTTTAATGTTTACTGAAAAAGAGATTCAAAAACCAGTCTGTCTCAGTGGCAAACACAGTGTTCCTTTAGTAGGTTATCATTACTGTTGGTGACCCAAGCCTGTAATTCTGACTCTCATCAAACGGCTCACAGTTGAAAAATTCCACAGGAGATGGGAAAATCATATTTTTATTTAGCTGAAGTCGGAATACTGATTTTAAGGCTATGAAGCTGAAAATAGGAATATGAGGTAAGATGTGGTTTTGGTGTTTTAAAAACTAGTTCTCAATAGTCTAGAATAGACAGTAATGAATCTTCAAAATGTGAAAAATAAAACAGAGGTCAATGAGGCAATTAGTCATAATCCCAAGCAAACATATAAGAAGAATAAGCAGTCCTTGAGCCACAAAGAGGTAAGAATTATTTCTAACATTGAAGTTGTTCAACTTAAGATAATATGCTTAGAAAGTTTCAGCATGTGTTATGACATTTTAATTTTAATTGTTTAACTTTTATAAATAAAACAAAAATTCCAAAAAGCATCTAAAGAAGTAATTTCATATTGGAAAGTCTGATTGGTGTAAGAACTTAGTAATTCAGACAAATTCATATGTTTGTAGGAGCCAAAAGGAGAAATGAGAGAAGATAAAAATTACTGCAGATTTTGTTTAGAGCATCTTATGTTTTAGGGAAAATGGAAGGTAGGAAGATACACAGAGAGAAACACACCCCCATTTGCTGATTCACTTGCAAAGGCCCACAGTGGCTGAGGCTGGGCAAGGCTGACGCTGAAAACTGGAAACTTAAACCAGGTCCTTCATGGGTGGCAGGGACTCAACCCTTCAAGCTGTTACTTGTTGCCTTTTAGGCTGTGCATGACCAGGAAGACAGAATTTGCTGCAGAGCTGGGACTTGAACTCAAGGACTCTGACACTGGGCATTTGCACCTGAACTGATATCTCAGGCATCAGGATAAACTCTTGCTTCTATTTAGAGCATCTAAGGAATACAACTAAAATCTTCACAGTATGCCAAATATGTCATTAACAAGTCTTGTTTTTACTATATACTACTAAATTATAATATCTGACACATTTATTTAGCAAACCTATCTAAAAATCCTTGAACATTTGTTTAATGTTAACATACAAATTTAACTAAGGTCACCTTATTTTGCTTAGCAAAGTTTACGATTACATTCAATTTAAAAATATGTTCTAGCTTTTTTGCCATTGACTCATAAACAATTTAGAACATATATCACAAGATTTTAGAAACCCAAAACTTAGTTCTTAGGAAAATCAAGTGCTGAGTCTGTATTTACAGTTTCCAATGTTTAGCTTTAATTTCCTATATTTTCCAATGTATAACATGTAATATGAATGTGTTTTTGCAAAAAAGTAAAATGCATTTTCTTTACAATGTCATATTAAACACAGTTCCTCAGAGTGCTGACCATATTAATCCACATCCAATTTAAAAGATTTCGGAGCAAGAATTGTGAGCTCTGGTTCAAATCCCAGCTTCTCTTCTTCTGATCCAGCTCCTTGCTAAACTGCTTGGGAAGGCAGCAAAAAAATGGCCCACCTATCTGGACCCCTTCGCCCACAGGGAAGACCTGGGTGGAGTTCCAGGTTCCTGGCTCTGACTTGGCACATCCCAGCTGCTTACAGTCATTTGAGGAGTGAATTAGCTGATGGAAGATTTCACTCACTTTGCCTTTCAAATAAAAATAAAGCTGTAGAGTTTCAAGAAAAGTTGGGATTTACAATATAAGTATGTTTTCAACTGCTGTTATTGCACCACCCATACATGAAAATCAATGTGAGTTCCAGTGATGACTTAGAAACATGAACAAAACTTCATTTTGAGCTCAAGAATTAAACAATAAAAATTACTTTTAAATCACAGCCAGGAAAGCCACTACAATGTGGTGGCAATAAACACTTCATTACTTTTAGTCTGAAGTTTTTAAGAAAGTTTTTACTATATTCAGACTCACAGATAAGTTTCCCCCAAACCTTACAAATGAGTACCATCAAGTAAAGCAAATCAAGATTTAAGAGTCAATGTTGTTAAAAATTAAGAAACTTTCAAGTTGAAAATTTTCAATGATTTATTTATTTTTATTGGAAAGGCAGACTTACAGGAGAGACAAACATAAAAATTTTTCATCTGCCAACACACTCCACAAATGACTGCAATGGTTGAAGCTGAACCAATCGGAAGCCTGGAACCTGGAGCTTCCTCTGGGTCTCCCATGTGGGTTCAGGGTCCCTTTGGGCCATTCTCCTGTTTTCTCAGGTCACAAGCAGGGAGCCATTTGAGAAGTGAAGCAGTTGGAACACGAACCAGTGTCCAATGGGATGTTGGTGCTTACAGGAAAAAGATTGGCCAATTGAGCCATCATGCCAGCTCCTCAAGTTTAATTTTTAAAGGAAAAATTTCTTCTACAATTCTTTACACACTTTCCCCTTGTGAAAAATGAGGCCAAATGTTTCTGTATGCAAGAATTATAACAGGGGTGGCATCTGGCCTAGTGGTAATGCACACATGAAGACAACTGATATTCCATGTCAGAATGCCTGGCTCTGCTCCTGACCTCTGCATCCTGTTAATGCAGACCCTGGCAGGCAGAAGTGATGGCTCAGGTGGTTGAGCACCTGTCTTTCATGTAAGAGGCCTGGATTGAGTTTGCCAGCTCTTGGCTTTGGTTTGGCTCAGTCCCAGCTATTGTGGGCATTTAGGGAGTAGATGGGATTAAGAGAGCTTTGGTTTTTCTGTCTCTTTGCCTCTCAAATAAATAAACAAATAAGACCTAGAAGTGTCCTGTGAAAGGGGGTGGTTAGACACTCAAGAAAGTAAAATCTGATCACCCTAGACAGAACTCCTGGATGAGAATCTCAAAAAAATGTGATCAAAACCCAAACCATAAAATTGACTCAAAATTTGTTCCCTATGACTCTAATTTCTTTAAATTCAGGGAAGGGTCAGCAGATGAGACAATATTTACAGATAAAAGGGATAAATGAGGGTGCATCCCACCCCAGGTTATAATTGAGAGATGGTCTCTGAGTCCAGACACTGCCCAGATTGCCATCCACCTCCAACACCAACGTATTCACACAGGCACAGGTACAAAGGAGAAAACAGGACTGAAACAACGAAGGGTCCACTGCTGTGGTGCAGTGAATTAAGCAGCCACTTGCAACAGCAGCATCCTTTGGGAGCACCAGTTTGAGTCTTGCTGCTTTACTTCCTGTGAATGCATCTGGGAATCAGCAGAAGATGGTTCAAAGAGCTTTGGTCCCCGCCAACCACATGGGAGATCCAGATGGAGTTTCAGGTCCCTGGCTTTCACCTAGCCCAGCCCTGGTTTCTGTAACGGGAGATCTGTCTCTTTCTCATTAATTCTCTCAAATAAATAAATAAATTTTTAAAAAGAATCAGGAAAGCACAACCTAAATCAGGAACCATTCCTGACGTGCCACATACTACTAACCTTATTTGGGAGCTGGAAGTTGAATTCAGAGCCCTTATTATCTATACTAATTTGAGTTATAACAGTAAGGATTAATCAGAGGGCTTTTAAGAATAGTTAAAATCTAAATGTAATTAACATCTATTACAGATTCTGGATTCTGCACAAAACAATTTTTTGTCGCTGTTGTTCAGAAAGTCAGATGTGACAGAAAGCAAAGGCATCTGTCTGATTTCTGGCACAGTGGGCCTTCCATAGTGGGGGACCCAAGATCAAGTCCTGCCTATACTTCCACTCCAGCTACGTGCACCCCAAGAGGTAACAGACAAATGGCTCAAGTTCTTAGGTTCCTGCCACCCATGTGGGAGATCAGAATAGGGTACTTTGCCTCCTGGGTTCACCCTATCGCAGCCTCAACTGTTGCAAGCTAGGGAATTAAACCAGCAGATAGAACATCCCTCAATCTCTCTCTACCACTGACACTCTTTCTTTCAAATAAATAAATCTTTAAAAAATGTGCTTATCTATATATTTGTTTGTTTGTTTATTGTGCCACACTGGGTCCCGTTTCCTGACTTCTATGCAAAACAACAAGCTGTAATTACCAACTTTCCGAAGCTCAAAGGAAGATTCAAACTGGTGGCCGGCTGCAAGGAGGAGGACAGCATAATTAATTCCCGACTGTAGTGTTGGCTCAGACTCAAATGCCTTTTTGAACCTATTAAAAAAAACATACACACAAATGTGCAAGTTTACTTTCTCAACCATGAAATGCTGGGTGTGCAGTAACTTCTGTTTGCATAATTCCAGTTCCTGAGCAAAAAAAAAAATACATATATATATTTATATATATATATATTCCTCTGGCTTTCACCTCAGAATGTAGTGTGCTCTTAGATTTAATGCTTAACTGCACCACCTTGTTCCTGGCTCCACTGCATTCCTCTGGCTCACCTTCAACCTAGTGCCCTCTGCCTTTTAAAAAATCTCTTCACCTACCTACCGGAAATGGGTGAGTGCACTTACGTAGGCTACACACATTTAAAAAAGCAGAATCCTGCACCTTGAAAAAAAAACCTTAAAAATAAACAAACACTAAGGATGATCATGCAGGCAGCATACTGAAAAGATCAGTCCCATAGAGTGAGTCTGACTGTCCATGACAG
The DNA here is from genome assembly GCF_017591425.1 of Ochotona curzoniae. NCBI lineage: Eukaryota > Metazoa > Chordata > Mammalia > Lagomorpha > Ochotonidae > Ochotona > Ochotona curzoniae. The sequence continues at coordinate 17,655,890 of NW_024467115.1, forward strand.
ACAGGAATGAGGAAAAACAGACACTGTGTCTCTGCATACTAATGTTGGCTCCCAGAGCCTAAGCACCCTTTTTTGAATATGCATGTGACGGTACGCTGACCTCTGAGAACACTTCAACACTGGAAAGGACTTCAGTGTTAACATCCACTGTAGTTTCAAGGTAACCCTTCTTAGCATCCGTTTAAAGTCTTCCTCCCATCCATCATTAAACAGGCCATAACATTCCACATTATTTCATTAGCACACATGAATAAAAAAATGAAAATAAATTCCCTAGTAGAATAATAGAAACTGCTTCAGACAAACACGTGCTAAATTGAAAGCTTTGTTCTTCAAGAAATCAGACTGAAGAAAACATGGGGCTAACTACCCAATAAATGACCATTAACATTACAAACAGTTATGTAATGGGGAAAAATCATGATAGAGTCATTCCTATTTCATGATAGAGACATTCCTATTTAAGTCACAATTGTATGAATGAAAGAAGAATAAAAGTGGTGTTAAGTATCACAGTTAAAATTATAGTATATTCCTGGATCTTACATATACTTGAAAATTTCCATAATTTTTAACGTGAAAGAGCAAATGAAAATGTCCATTTTTCTGAATATTGAAGACAGTGTTTACTTAAAATTATCTTATTTTTCTAAGTAGAACAAGCCTCTCTCAATGGAAACAGAAATCAAACAAGCCTTAATCTTAACTAGTTGGCAGTGATTGTTATATGTCTGATGATAAGACAAAAAATTTTCAACTGCATCACAGTAGGTGATTAAACAGCAATTTATCACTCCAGAAATATAGATGTTTCCATTTCTAAAAAGGAAAAATTATGTACTCAAATACAGATATTCCAAGTCATATCAAGGAAAGATACAACCACCAAGGCTTGGACCCATACAAGTTTCAAAGGCCTTTGTTCTGACGCCAGGAGAGTCCCAATAAAAAGGGCTTAGGAAAAGAACAAAGCAATACACTTTCCTTTCTACTAATTCATTTCAGATAAGCAATATTTTCAACAAGTTTCTCTTGTTGCCTCTGAACCAAAGAACATAAAATAGCTCTCCTTAATATCTATATAGCAAGATGCAAAAAAGCAAGACCTGCTCAAATAACTTAATTGGAACCGACTAAGTACTTTTCACGGGTAGAAACCAACCAAGACTAACAGCTATAACTACATTTGCTTTTCTGTCACCATAAATAACATATTTGATATTTTGAACTAAAATATAAATGTCAATAAAGTTAATAATAAACTTTCTCCTAACGCTTACATCACTCTATAACAGTAAGTTTGATATTGAGGGAAAAACTGTAACATTTTCTGGAAGCTAAAGGATTCTGTAGGTGTATTACCCAAAACAAAGCAAAACAAAACAACCAACGAAAAAACCTACCTACATTAAATATCACTGATAAACTACTACAGGAATTGGAAAGCTTCATAATATCCAAGAATAAGGAATCATTATATTCTTCGGCAGAAATCTGCCTATATCAAAACTACAACTTTTAAAAAATGTATGTAAATCTGTTGATACAATAATTACACACTGATGAGTTCAGGACAAGGAAAAGTATTAAATATGTAATTACACATTTAGTTACACAGATATGTAATATAAGAGAAAATACTACATTTCTAACAATATTGTAGAGCCTAAATGGAATAAAACCTATTTCAAACTGAAGAGCTATGTAGAAGAATATTCATATTATAGGAGAAATTCTTGTTTCCAAGTAGGAGTAGCATCCTACTCGGAAGGCAACAGTCTTGATATATAACTGGGGCAAGGGCACAGAAACGAGACCCCAGACACATTTTTAGAAGCACTGGACATCTGTCCAAGCAACAATAGCACAAAGTCACCAAAAAAAGACTGCAGAGAAGGAGGTGGTACCCTTTCAAGCAGAGCTGAGCTGATGTTGCCTCCCACATGGACAATGGCTGGTTCTTCCTCTATGAATCAGCCTGGAGGGTCAGCATTGCAGCACAGCAAGTTAAGCTGTTGCCTGCAATACCAGCATCTCATATAGTTGCCAGTTCAGGGTCCAGTGGCTCCACTTCCAATTCAGCTCCCTGCTCAATAGCTTAATAAAGGAGCAGAATGAGGGTCCAAGTGTTCGGGTCTCTGCTACCCACATGGGAGACCTGGATGAAGTTCCTGGCTCCAGCCTGGCCCAGCCTCAGCCACTACAACTATGTTGGAAACAAACCAGCTGGTGGAAGATCATTTTTTTTTTCTCTCTCTTTCTCCCCTCCCATAAATCTACCTTTAAAATATGAAAGAATGGAAAGGAAGGTGGCAGAGAAGGAGAAACAGAGAGCAAGAATGTAACAGAGAGGGAGCAAGAGAGAAATCAGGAGAGAAAAGGAGGGAAAGTGAGAAGAGAGTGCAGAGAAAAGGAGATAAGAGAAAAGAGGGAAGAGAGAAAAAGAGAAAAAGGAGGAGGGAGAAAGAGAAAAAGGAGGGAAAGGCAATAAGCAAAGAGCAAGGTGGAAGAGAGGGAAAATCCTAAATAGAGCTTAAGAGACACATGAGACATTTTATTTTAAGGGACCAACACAAATTTTAGTGTATCCTTGTAAAGAAGAAAGAGAATATAGCATGTAAGAAATACTTGAAGACATAATGTATAAACAAAGTTCCAAACTGATGACGGCATCTTTTCACATTTATCCACAAAACTCATGAAGCCTTAAGCAGGATAAAATAAGATGAATGTCTAAATGTTGGAACTAAAAACATTGAGGCAAATCTAAGATCAGTTAGAGTCAAAGATATATTATCTTCAAAGGAGCAATAAAATTGAAGCTAATTTTGCAATGTGAACCGTGGGAGCTTAAATTCAGAATAATGAAAGGAAAAATGTAAAACAGAGAGAGAAGAAAAAACTGGGGACACTGGGCGCCAGAAGATCTGTACTACAAAGAAGAGTAAAGTATTTCCACTAAAGGAGAAGTGATTCTAGTTAGAAGCCAAAAGTTTTAAGAAAAAAAGACACCCAAACAGTAAATCTATGATTATATTTAACATATATGAACTATACGTGGTGCTCAATTTATGGTGATGTTCTAGTAAAGCCATCCTAAGCTGAAAATATTGGTCAAAAATAGATTTAACACACCCCATCTGCCAAACAGTATAGCTTAGCATGTGCTACCCTAAACACATACTAACATTAGCTTACAGTTGGGCAAAAATAAACACCACAAAGCAAATCTGTAATAAAGTGTTGAATATCTCATATAATTTCCTAATACAGAAGTTTGTACAGTAACAGATATTTGGAGGACTATACTGTACACTATTGCCCTAAGAAAGATTTAAATGCAAATCCTTGTTTCTACCAAGCATTTTACATCATTGTAAAGTCAAAAAACCAGGAGGCCAAATAAACATTGTAAATCAGAGGCCATCTATATTTATAAGCTATCAATGACTCAAACTGCTTTTAATTACTCTGTTCAGAAATTGGTAAAATACAAGTTTAAAGTAGAATACAAAATGAAAAGTATTGACAGCAGTCTCTAACAAATGTGTAAAAAGCATTACTAATGAGATACTGGAGGAAACAATATAATACACAGTTAACAAAATAGATCAGGAAAGCTAAGCAAAAATTTAATATGAGACAAAGAGAAAATGGGTAGTAAGTAGGAAGATTGCAATCCTGACTTAACTGCCAATTCCAGGTTCGTGCTAAGATACACCCTGGGAAATAGCACATGGTGACTGGAGTACCTGTGTCCTCTGCCACCTGCACAGGAGCCTCAGGCTGAGTTCTCAGTTCTTAGCTCTGGCCTGGTGCAGCCGGTTGTGGTGGACTTTTGGGGAGTGGACCATGACAGACAGTTCTATCAGTCTATCATTCTGTTTGTATATCCTTCTTCTCTCCTTCAAAAAATACTCTTTTTAAAATGAGACAAAAATATCAGGATATGGATGAGCTGGTTACATGCTTAACCAAGTCACTCTGACTTATCAGAAACACTATACCCAACAAGTGCACACCATATACTGAGTCATAAAGCACTTCCCAACAAACATTAACACACCGAAATAGTGCAGAGGGTGTTGTCTCATTCCACAGAATGAAAGGAGAGAACAATAAGGAAAGAGATGCTTGGAAACTGAGTGACCGACTTCTACTTTCCAATTGTAACAAGTCTGGAATAGGCGGAATTCCTTACCAATAAGAAAATGGAAGCACACAAATATCTAATCACGTCCTCTAGAAGAGGTCCAGTAGGAACCACTGTGGTTCTGTTAGACTCCAAAGCCCAGCCCACTTCCCTGCTCACGCTTGGTTAAAAACGTATTTTTTAGTTCTTCTTCATTACTTTCTATTTTATTTGTTTCTGTTCTTGTTCTTTTTTTCTTTTAAAGATTTATGTATTTTTATTGGAAAGGCAGATATACAGAGAGGAGGAGAGACAGAGAGGAAGATCTTCCATTTGATGATTCTCTCCCCAAGTGAGTGCAACGGCTAGAGCTGAACCAATCCAAAGCCAGCAGCCAGGAGCTTCTTCCAGGTCTCCCATGCAGGTGCAGGGTCCCAAAGCTCTAGGCCGTCCTCGACTGCTTTCCCAGGCCACAAGCAGGGAGCTGAATGGGAAATGGAGCTGCTGGGATTAGAACCGGCACCTATATGGGATCCTGGCGTGCAAGGCGAGGACCTTAACCACTACACTATCATGCCCGGCCCTCTGTTCTTGTTCTTTTAGTCGAAAGAAATTGGACAAAATGGAAAAAACTAAAATGAGAGATTAAATTAAACAAAATTGCTTTTATATTAAGGATAAAGTTTGTAGATACAGAGACAGATACAGATGTATTCTAGGAAAGATCTGTGTTTTTCACAGAATGTACTATGTCAGTCTTTGCCTAAATACTAAGATTTCAAAAGGCTGACATTTGGCAGTACTACTGAAATGAGTTCACAAAAAGGCAGCAAAGAAGTTTAAGCCACTAAAAATCTCACTTGCACTCACCAAGGATAAATGAACATGAAACTACATGTCTACACATATGGAAATCCCTAAACAGTGCAAAAGTATGACGATGGAGAAATAAAACAACTGGATGTGACTAAAGTTAAATTAGACAGAGCTTCATTAAGCAAACATTCTAAGAGAATGAACTAGCATCTTAGAGAACACCAGCGGGCGTAGTGGGGTAATAGCAATAAATAAATAATTTCCACTTCTGTTTATTTTATTGTGCTTCAGTGCTAAATATTGGTTGAAAGGGAGTAAGCAACTTGTAGTCTTCAATTCTTTATTACATGCCAGAGACACACAATCCTGCTTACTAGTTCTTCTCTTCAAGAACTGCATGATTGGTAACAGTTCCTGTTCTCCCAAGGCACACCAGGTCTACAGGAAATACAGCCCCTAATGAACATAGTGATGTAGTCTTTGTTCACTTTCTTTCATCTTTCCTGAAACATTAAAAAATCCAGCATAACAGAAAAGTGTTGAGTTGATTACTTCCAGCTAAGGAGCATCTACTTTCCAGTAAAGTAGAAACTGAGTTCGACCTCCTTCTATTTAGCTGACAGTTTTTCCCTCTCATTTGAAATACAACAGCTGTGACTGTTTCAGTGAGGCACACAAGTAATTAAATTAGAATTTCATGGTACTGTGCATCTCCAGGGATAATTCTGAAATTATCACTCATAAAATAACCCGGAGGCAAAGCAGGGCAGCATGTGGGGAAAATAATCCTGTGGTGCCAAATAACCCTGCTGATTTGATCTGGTGAACAGGGAATAGCTCTCTCTTCAATTCAAATGACTTATTTGTATATATTCCTTATAACGATAGAAAATTCAGGAAGAAAAGAACCCAAAGTTCTGTTTTCTTCCAGGCCTTTCACCTCGCACATAGTCTTTCCTCCAAAATGAAGAATCTCACTATTTTTTTTATCAGCTGTTTTGTTATTTGACATATGGTGTTACTATTACACATTTTTCAAAACCACAATATTCTACCGAGTACACACTGAGAAGAACTGAAAGCAGGATTTCAAAGAGAGATGGGTGTGTCAACAATCACAGCAGAAAGACAAAATAGCCAAAAGGTGGAAGCGACACAAATGTCCATCAATGGATGGATGCATCAGTGAAACGCAGTATGTTCAAGAAAAAGTGCCTGGTCTTAAGAGGAAAGGACAACCAGGACACCCTGTACAAAGTTGTGGGTGACCCTTGATATTATATTGAGTGAAATGAGCCAGTCATTTAAAAAAAAAAAAGCACCATGTATATAAGGTAGTGGGAGTCTTCCAAATGTGAGACAGAAAGTAGAATGAGTGCTACCAGGGACTGAGGGAAGTGGGGAAAAGGAAACTAAATGGTTAAAAAGCACAGAGTTAGGCCCCACACAGTAGCCAGGTGGTTAAAGTCCTCACCTTGCGTGAGCCGGGATCCCTTACGGCCCCCAGTTCAAATTCAAATCTGTTATTTCTTTTGTAGAGTTTCCAATGGTGTAACTGCATCACAGTACAAGAATTATCTCAAAGCTCTCGAGGCAGAATGTCCAATTGCCTTCCAGGAAGGTCTTAACTTTACATTTCCAAGAACAGTGTAGGAGAGTGACTTTCATTCACATTGTACAATTGTTAAAATATTCTTTTTTTTGCATTTTTTCTTATTAATATTATTATTGAATAATCACTATTATTTAGTAGTCTAATACTTTTTGAAGCTTTGTTTTTGTCTGAAAGGTAGTTATAGAGAAGAAGATACAGAGCGGGAAAAGATAGAGAGGAGGAAGAAGGGGGAGAGAGAGAGTATCTTCCATCTGCTGGTCCACTCCCCAAGTAGCAGCACAGTTTGAGCTGAGCTTATCTGAAGCCAGGAGCCAAGAGTTTCTTCTTAGTCTCCCATGTGGTCACAGGGGTCCAAAGACTTGAGCTATTCTCTGCTACTTTCCCATGCTATAAGCACGGAGCTAGATGGGAAGTGGAGCAGCCAGGACACAAATCTGAGCCCATACGTAATGCCATACTGCATATGGAAGCTTAGCCTACTATACCCAGTGTGGGCCCCAATAATCTATTATTTAATGATTACTCTCATTTCCTCTTTTAATTGTCAATTGACTTTTTAGTTATAAAAATGAACAAGTTTCACGTATTTCACAATACAGATTTAGGAGTACTGTGATGTTTCCCACCTTACTCTCCCTCCTCTTTGCATTCCACATTCATGCTCCTTTTTCCTTATGATTTTCTCCAATTCTTACAATGGCATATTTTCATGTCACTTTTCAATCACAGGCTTGGCACTCCAATAGTAAAGATATCAACACTTAATAAGTAGAAACCAGAAACAAACAAGAATATCTATTATTCCTCAGAAGTACAAAGTCTGTAAACAATAATCAAACCCCAGAATGTCAATCTCACTCATATATATTACATTTTTTGTACTCTGTGTATTAGTTATCACAAATCAGGAAAACATGATATCTGTCTTTTTGGAACAGGCTTATTTGATTTGAATACTTTGAGGGTGAAGTTTTCAAACTTCTAGAAACAGTCTACCCACATCCTTCTAGTAACACCTTTCAAGGCTTTCAAATTAGCATGTAAACCCCATATTCTAAGAAGGCTGCAGAAATGAGAGGAGAAATGCTTGCAGGAGCTCTACATGGGAAGCAGGAACAAGAAGAGGAGTTTAAACTTTCTTTAAAATATTTATTTATTTTTAATGGAAAGACAGATCAGACTTATGGAGAGGAGAGACACAGAGAAAGATCATCCACTGGTTCACTCTCTGAATGGCTCCAACAGCAGCCAAAGCCCAGTCTCCCATGTGGGTGCAGGGTTCCACGGCTTTGGGCCGTCCTCTGCTGCTTTCCCAGGCCACAAGCAGGGAGCTGGGTGGGAAGTGAAGCAGCTGGATCACGAATTGGCACCTATATGGGAACCTGATGTTTGCAAGGTGAGATTTTAGCCATTGAGGCATAATACCAAGCCCTAAATGTCATCTTTGAGGGTATGGCAAATGTAAAGATCCAGGAGAAAGAGAGAGAGCAACAACAAAATATGGGAGGCAACTACCACTTAAGGACGTAGTCCATAAGTCAGGTCTGGTTACCATTCAGTAAAATGAGTTCACTAAAGCAGAGTCTCCAAGGGTAAGAATTCCACACTGCTGGAAAGCTCTTCTGTATTTCTCATATTTAGTAGTTCACACCACAGATGCCCACAACTGTTAGATGTATTTTTCATATTTAGCCAGGCTTTGCAAGCAATCCCTTTTGGCTCACTTGGTGAAATTGCTCCTATTCCTCTCTACTCTCTTTCCTGGCAATCACCTAGTTCCTCCCCATCTCTCTGATGACTGGATGATATGGAGCAAGCCTGACTTGCTCTCCTTATGAGGCCATCTTAATTCAACCACAATTAGGGAACCTCTACAGTGACATATTTGATATGATTCTTCCTGAACTTTAACTTGCTCATGCTGTCACGGAGCTTCCTCCAATCAATCACCTCCAACACTGGCCCAAAGTATAAAAGCAATGTCCCAGAGACTTATGGGCGCTATGGACACACTGCTCTTCAGCCAAAGGCCTGGGTCACCCTGGCACTTTTGCCCCTTGGGTATCATGGACATCTGGACACATCTGGACACCAATGACCTGGAACTCATTAGTCTTTATGGTTGAAAACCAGAAATCATCCCAAATCTGGAACCTCATCTGTTAGACACAATCAAGAACTGAAAAAAATGTAACAGAACTACAGAAAGATTGAAAATTCTGGTGGTGGTAGAAGTGAAGACAACAACCAGAATATCTTCAAGCCAAAGCAAAAGAGAAAGGCTAATATGGCAAATGAAAATCAGGGGATTTTATTTGCATGTGATTGGTCTGTTACATAACACTTCCAAAGTAAAGCCAATCCCATTAATAATGGAGAAACTCAATCTTTATTAGGCATACATTACTGTTTGAACAGCACTGTCACTGACGTAAGAGAAAATCAGTTGATAAGGCAAAGTTCCCTGTTCCCTGCAAAGTTACTATGGAAAAATGAACATATTCATGCTAAAAGCAGAGCTAATGCTTTCAATTTCCTGGTGACAGATCTTTTTTTTTTTTTTTTAAGTATCACAGAAGAGACACGATTATGCTAATACAGTAAAAGCACCCAATTTCCTTTCCAAGTTCTTAAAATGACTTCATGTCTTCCTTTAGGACAGAGAATACCATCTTTTCCAAAACTAACTCTGACTTTAAGCAAAGCACTGTGTGTTGCATGTGATCTTGTGATAGTCCCGATATACAAACTGCAAAGACCTGGGCAAAAATTATACAGGCTCTACACCTTTTTCTCTCATTACCTAAAATGTCAAACAGGATTCAGAAACAGAAAAAGGACTCGGGAATACTTTTGGAAAAGGCAAAGTTAATGCAGTCAATGGGCATCTTGAGCATGAACAAACAAAACACCCATGTAAAGAACTAGCAGTGATTTTACATATTGTGCACCATGGATGTATCACTAACTAGTGCCTGAATTCTAGAACTTGAATATATCTTACTTCATTTAATTCTCATAAAAGACCACTGAATACTCCCCAAAACACGATCCTAAGACAACTGTAATAATCTCCATTTCCTTGTTACACATTTGTATTTTCTTGGGCTATCAATGAAACACTGGAAGCAAAAAGATGTAAGGATATAGGCTTTTAAATATATATTATTTACTTAAACTAATATGTGACAATTATACCTATTTTGGGGTTATAATGTGACATTTCACTACATGAATATATAATGATCATATAAGCATATTTGGCATATCTATCCAGATACTTATTTCTTTGTGTTAGAAAAATTCAAAATCCCCTCTACTAGCTATTTTTAAGTGTCTGGTTAGTGTCAACCACGGTTGTTCTATGGAACTTAGAGATCAAGCCCAAACATTCCTCCATCCCACTATGCCCCTATATCCATCAACCCTCCTTATTTTATCCTTCTCTCCCCCATGCTCTTCCTAAATTCCCAAATCCACTTTTCTCTTTATGAAGTCAACTTTTCACCAATGTTTAAAAATGTAAGTTTAGGCAGCTGGGTCATAATGTTTCATATTCTGAAAGCTATAATACTGAACAACTACAATAAAAAGGCACAACCTTTCAATAATCTAAAAGATGATCACAGCTTTATTGCCTAAAAACAAAAACTTTTTTTTAATACTACCTTAATCTGCATTATAAAAACTTAACCAGCTGTGCTTAGAAAACATCCAGGGAGGAAAAAAATGTATCTTTTAACCTGTCATTATTTCTGGAACAATACATAACAACTATTTATCTTGTATGAGCACTAAGTATTTCAGATCATAGATGATCTAAAGTACACAGGAGGATGTGCGTAGGCTAGATGCAATTGTTGTGCCACAATATATAAAAGACTTGAGTATCTGCAGATTTTGGTACCCAAAGAGGAATGTAGGGAAGTCTTGGAACCAATCCCACACTACACTGAGGGATGAATCTAACAGTATAATTTTAGTCATCCTCAAGAGTTTCAATGAGCAAAAATAAGCAAGAAAATGACAGTTTTTTTAAAAAAACAAAACACTAGAGAACTACTCGTTATATATATTTAAACCAGCAGGATGCATCCATTTAAACCACTCCACTCTGTTTCAAACAAGGTTCAACGAAGTCTGTTCCAACATTGGAGCATAATTCAGCAAGCTTCAAAAAAGTCTAAGTCACAAAAACTTTTTTCTTACTTTCTCTTTTCTTCTTCAGAGCCTCCAACTAATGTCCTCAGAAAACAAATCTAAGTCAAGGGTCTGCCTAGGAGCCAAAGGGTATGATGTCTGTTGCTCCTGGCTCAGACACTGTGCTCAGGGGAGTGTAACACTTCCTCTACTGCAGGGCAGGCACATTTGCTAGTGATATTAAAAAGGAGCACTACAAGAAAGGATTTGAAAAGTCATCAACAGCACAACTGCTGCTTGGGGCTCGCACACACACTCTCTCTCTTTTTGTACTGAGACATTTATCCTTCAATGTGTCATGGTCATACATGTCACTGTTATTCAAACCAACAAAACATGACTCAGTCCATGGAAACAAGTCAGAGGCTGATGGCCTGCTACAACACCACACGCTTTGTCTCAGTATTTGCACTGGACAAGTGAAAACTGAATATCACAACTCCAAAAAGAAGGTCAGTCAGTAGAAATATCCTTTAGGGATCCATGATTCATAATAAGTGCAATCTTGACCAATAACGTCCATGGTGCACCTTGACAGAGCAGTTTTGCCTTCTCAGCCTTAACAGGCCAGAGTCAGTGTCAATATGAAAAAACGCTTTTGCACTTACTGTGAAAGCTGGTTCAAGACAAGAAAAAACACTGAGTTAGCTTTATAAATGTGCACATAAAAATTCATTCATTTTTAAACTGGGGCATCTTTTCAGAGAAATCAATTTAGGATAATAATGGCAAAATATGGATAGGTACTTTGCAATGCAAGGGTAAATGATACACCAAACACCAAACCCTAACGTCTCTACCAGAGCAAATGTTTGGGTTCTAACACCCTACCCTGTTCTCACTAGAACAGGAATAGTTTAAAATGGATAGTTTTTAATGGATAGTTTAAAATGAAATCAGAAAAACTCTCTCAAGATTTTGAATGCAAAACTTTCTAAGAGAGGGATAAGATTCCTAGGTTATACACCATTAGAGGGTGACAGAATGTGAAAGTATAGACAGTTGAAAACAAAACCAGGAAATTGCTCAACTGTCTAAGCAAACTTCATGTGCGCTTGAATGCTGACTATAAATTGCTTTGCTTGCTTTTCATAGATCTTTCCATTTGAATTCACTGAATATGATAACCAGACCCATGAGGATTACTGATGCATTTTATTATCACAATTCTAACAAAAATATTGACACTGAGTATATTGCTTCCTGAATATCAGATCTCAATGCTCCTATAATTAAGAATTCCCCTAAAGTATAAATATCATGGTGACTAAATGGTTAGATAGCAATGTCCCTCTTTGGTAACGGCAGGGGGGAAAACTGGCTGAAAAAAACTGCCAAAAGTCTTCACATGATACTAAAAATCTAGAGTTATAAACGTCCGAACCAAAGCTTCCTATGAAGGATCTACGAAAGGATATCACAGTTGACAAATATTCTTCCTCAGTTTTAACCCAGAACCCCACCTGAAGCCCCTTGTGGACTGCCAAATAATCAAAAATATTTGCAAGTTGAAATTTCAGTTTGAGAAGAGAAAAGCTATGATTATCACTGAGCAACTCTTAAACTAACTCGACTTCATTACTATTATTATATTACCACTATTATTATTTAGTCAGGGAATATTTTAGAAATGTTCTATGAATACTAAGAAGTAGGGGGCCAGTACTGTGGTGTATGGACTTAAGCTGCTGTCTGGGACACCAGCATCCCTTACGAATGCATGTTCAAGTCTGACTGTGCTGCTTCTGATCCAGCTCCCTGCTAACACACCCTGGAAGGCAACGGTAGATGCTCTGGACACTGTACTCATGCACGAGTCCTGTACCAGGTTCCAGGCTCCTCTAGCTTCTGCCTGGTTCAGCCTTGGCTATTGCATCCACTGGGGCAATGAACCAGCAGATGGAAGATCTCTCTCCTCACTGTCTCCCCTTCTCTCTGTAACTATGGATATGCAAGCAGAATTCTCAGTCGACTGCTTTTTTCTTCTATTACTTTAATGATGCTACTGTATTAACTCATGGTTTTCTTCCGAGGAGAAATGAACAACTGATTTTCCTGAGTTAAGGATTTTTTTCCTAAGGTTGTATTTATGACACTTCCTATTTTTCAGCAATATTACCATGATATATCAACAGATGAGTTTCTTTCTATTTATTCTGTTGCTTTGATGAACTGCCCGGATGTGTGGGCTGGTTTCCTTGTGTGTGCTTTTTGTGTGTTTGTTTGATCCTATCTGGATAATACTTGGCCACTACTTCCTTAAGTTTTTTTTTTTTTTCTATTACAGTATATCTCTCCTCTATTTCTGGAACTCCAATCAATGTGTTTTGGACTGAGCAATACCACTCTTCAGGTCACTAGGACTATTAATTTGTTTCTCAAATCTTATTTTTTTCTTTCCTCTGCTTCACCTGGAATTATTTCTAACAGCTTGTTCACATCCCAACAGGCCGCGATAGCTGGAGCTAGGCTGGATCAAAGTCAAGAGCCTGGAGCTTCTTCTAGATCTCCCACATAAGTACAGGGACCTAAGGTTCTCAGCTATCCCCTGTTGCTTTCTCAGTTCATAAGCAGGGAGCTGAATGGGAAGTCCAGTAGCTAGAATATGAATTAGTGCCCATATGGGATGCTGGCACTGCATCTAGAGGACTAGCCTTTAATGCCACCATGCCAGCCCCTATATTTACCTCTTACTTTCAAGTACATTCAATAGTTCCTCCCATGTCCTTATCTGATAATTCCAAAATCTGTATTTTCTACAGTTCTATTTCTCTATTGATTTTTTTCCCAATTAGGCTTTATCAGGGTGGTTCTGTTCTGGTTTTGCACTTAACTATATTCTACTTTCTTAGTATTGTTTGTAGCTTTTATTTTTAAGTCTTGGGCTTCTTAGCGTTTCATAGAGACGTTCAAGCTGTGTGTTAAGTTGTACTAAATTGGTGAGGTTCAAATTCCAAACTTGCCTCGCAGAGTTTCTCTTCAGCCTCTTTAGTCTTCCAACTGCTGTTATCCTAAGCATCCTCTGAGCTCTACTCCACATATGTTCCTCAGCGGTTAACCAAGTACTGAATGGGAGTTTATGTACAGACTTGGAGCCCCTCCCTCTGAGGTGTCTTGATTTAAGGGCTACTCACTAAATCCTGAGCATTCTGACAGCCTCAAGCTCAACCCCTCAAGTCAGTTACATAATAGTCTTCTGCCTGAGTTCTATATGTACAATACGCCAGGGTGTGGGAAAGTTACTTTTTTGTGGATTTTACCCTTCATCCAAGACCAGAAAGTCTTCAACGTTGGAGGACTACTTCTAATCACTTTTTAGTGCTTGATGGATTTTCTAAAAACTGTTTTCCCAGCATTTATCATTTCAACAGCTGGGAAGACCATTACAGTAGAATTTGCTGTACAATTTCCAAAAGCCAGTACCTCGATGAGAAAAAATAAACTTAAATATAGTCCATGCCACCAATCTTACCTTTTATAGTTTGTAATATTTTTAAATTGTTTATTTTAATTGTATTTGAAAGGCAAAAAGAGGTAAAGATAGAGCTAGAGATAGATACATTTCTATATCTATACATTTATCTATCTATATGAGACAGAGAGGGGAGGAGAAAGAAGGGGAGGCATGGGGAGCAGAAGCGAGGGGGCGGGGGAGAGAGGTGAGAGGAGAAAAAAGGCTGATCTGTCTTATGCTGGTGCATTCCCCAAATGCCCAAATGTCTCAAAACAGCTGGGACTGGGCCAAGCTGAAGCTAGATCTCAAACCAAGTCTTCCCTGTGGGCACAGGGACTCTAGGACTTGGGCCATTATCTATTGAATCCAGGGTACATAGCAGCAAGAATCTGGAACTGGGAATGGACGCTGGACTCAACTTATGCTGGTGTCCCAGACTGCAGCTGAGGGTCCACACCAAACACCTTCCCTGATTTATAGTATTAAGCCTTGTTAAACAAATCTTTCCTATATTTCTACTTTAAAAAATATTTCTTCCAAGTTATTTTTCATATTCAATTTTTGTGTGTATGCATGGAAATCAAGAGTAACATTTTATTTTTCTGAGCAGGTAGATAAATTTCCCATTTGCCAAAGGATGTGCCATTGCTTAAGAGTCCACCCTTTCTTCTCTAGCTCAGGAAGCCTACTCTGTCACAAATTGAGTCTTACAAATACAAATACTTCCTGAAAATATGCATTAGGAGGAAAAAACCCAATGCATGGATTGTAAAACATTTTACATCAAAATAAAATATTTCTCACTAATTCTACTTTTTATTTTTCAGGAAGCCTTTGAGGTACTCTTATGTTTCTTCTATCCAGGTTCCCTACTCCAATGTTTTCCACCCCCACAGAAACGCTGCAGAATCTTACTCATTAAAGCTCTCTAGTAAGTCTTGTTATCAAATAGAAGCGAGTCCTTTCTCCTTGTATTTCTTCACAACTGCTTGGGCTATTCTATTTGTATCTATTCAAATACATTCAGGGGATCTTCATGTCAAATCATATGGGAAAAATCAGCTAAGAAGAAATAACACCTTGAAAATTTCAAGCCCGCTTATATACAAACTTCATCCCATTTTCCATTCACCCAGGTCCATTTTAATGTCTTTCCATACATTTTCCTACAAAACTATATGCTACAATTTATACAATATATTTTAAATACCTTTTATAAATTACTTCTTTAATTTATCCCAAATTCCCCTGCTATGTTAAATAAATTTCACCAACTCATTCACTAAAGTTTAAGATTTAAGATTTGGCATATAATATATAAACTAATAACATAATATTTTAACATTCCCACTAGCAAAAGAGTTTTTTTTTTTTACACAATGACTTATAAAGTAAGTAGCTTACTTATATACCACATACTTACCAAGAAGCTCCACGGTCTCTACTTTCAGTGTCTGTGAAATTAGAATCCAAAAACATATCTTTATAGATTCGACCAACGAGGCAATACATGTCTGAAGCAACCTGTCCTTCACTTTGCACCATAGGGATCATAATATCAAGAGCTTTTGCTCTATCTCCAGGGAGATTTCTCCTAAGGTAGAAAATATTGTTGTTTCAATATAGATTACAGAAGCAACAGAGGGCAGTTGTCTGATTTTAAACTGTACTTGATATATTGATTCATGTTAGTGAATTCTGGCAAAATAAAAACAAGATTCTGAGAGTCCTCCATAAATCCGTTTGAAGTAGCTCCCTGTCTGAACACAACCTGTAGGACAGTTGGGACAGCGGAGGCCTGTGGGACCTTATTGAGAAGCGGCTCCTGGAAAGAGAAGGTGGAAGGCTTCTCACCCATGGTGTGCTCTTGTCCCCAGTGAGTCCTTGGATGTACTTTTGTGCTCTCCTAAGACAGGCAGACATCTGTGCTCTGTCTAGTCAATCAAGGATGGACAGTACTCTTTACCTATTCCTTGTTTCAATAACTCTTTGACTAAGTCGTTTTATTAGCTTCTTTGTACTCTCTGTGTTCTTAGACATAATCTAATTCTGAGTTATGTTTGAACCATTGTTTCATGAAATATCTAAAAACTGAAACCCTGGAAATAAACTGTCAGTTGTCAAAAGGGAACACTGTCCTCCCATTTCTTCAGGTTGTATCTCTGCCCCAGGACCCCCCAAGGCAAACTTACAGCTCCCCCCCTTTTTTTTTTAAAGATTTATTTTTATTATTTTTTTATTGGAAAGGCAGATATACAGAGAGGAGAGACAGAGAGGAAGATCTTCCGTCCGATGATTCACTCCCCAAGTGAGCGCAACGGGCCGATACTATGCCGATCCAAAGCCAGGAGCCTCTTCCAGGTCTCCCACACGGGTGCAGGGTCCCAAAGCTTTGGGCCGTCCTGGACTGCCTTCCCGGGCCACAGGCAGGGAGCTGAATGGGAAGCAGGGCTGCCGGGATTAGAACTGGCGCCCATATGGGATCCCGGGCGTGCAAGGTGAGGACCTTTAACCACTTGCGCCACCGCGCCGGGCCCTACAGCTCCCCTTTTAAAAATTCTATTTCATGTTTACCAGATATAGCAAGAATCTGTTTCAAACTGTTTTTCTGATATGGAGATGGATCTGCACTCATCCACCTCCCTTCCAAATTTCCCTGTCTGCCATATGCAGATTCAAGTCAGTGAAATGAAAATGTACTTTGACTCTGAATGGGACAGGATCAATAAACCAAACAGGGACAAAATCCTGATCTTAGTCAACTTTTGCTCCAAAACACAGGGAAAACAAAATCACAGACAAAACCAAAAAACAAATCTAACTCAACAGCTCTCTGAACAATTAACTGAATAAAATTCATTATATAGCTTGCTTCTAAATAGAAAGTGTATATATAGTTTCCAAATCCAAGTGAAAATTTTTTGTGAAATCATCTCTTAGATCTTCAAGGACACTCTACTTAGTAAAAGAAGCCAACCACAGAACACTACATTATTCTATTTATGTGAAATATCAAGAATAGGCAAATCTACATAGATTTATTGCCTACCAAGGTATGGTGGTCTTAGAGGGAAATGAGATGATGACTGCTAATGGGTAAAGAATTTCCATTCGGGATAATGCCATGTTCAATGCCACAGCTATAACACTTACCCATAAAAATGGGTAAAGTGCTTGGCAAATGAATTATACTTCAATAAGACCATTATACAAGTTTTTTCTGTTCCCAACAACTATTTCCAATTTCTATCCTTGAAACCCCTTTTGACCCTTTGTACTAAATAGCTTGAGTTTAGAACATTGTTCCATAGAAAGATGTTTATCATCTCATTAGATGCTTTTTCTGGAAAGAGATGAAACACAGAGAAAGGAAAATTCTACGAAACTCACAAGGACTTCCACCTTTCATTTCAAACTACAACATACTCTAGTCTACCATTCTAGAAGGATTTATTCGAAAACCAATGGGGGCAGGTAATCACAGGAGGGTTCATCTGTGTCTGTCCATTCAAAAAAGATGCTTAAGAAGTGGGAAGAGAAAATGTGTTTTCCTTTCACATTTCCTGGTGAAACTAGGGAGGTGTACAGTTGAAGTGGGTAAGGAAGAGATGCTGCCTGCCTGAGGAGCAAGTTGACTCAGAGGCAGCACATCCCAGAGCAAGGAGTACATATCCCAGCACCTGACAAATCTGAGCTGGAGCCTCAAGGTGCTGGTAGGCCCAATAGCCTTACTCAGTGGGTACCCAACCTAGCTGCAGTTGCTTCATTTGTAAAACATGGAGCCCTCAGACCTCCATGACATGCAGTAAAAGTTCCACAAAGTTGAGGCCTCTCCCCACCATCCTGTGTACCACTGTTTTCTTTTCATTCTCCTGAATTGTGGGCAATTGCACATTGACTGTTCCAACCACAAGAGAAAACAGCAGCACAGCTACCCTAGCTCTGGAGAAACCCAGGCTCCAGTCCTGTTCATGGGGACTCCAGGCAGAACACTGAATTGGGATGTGCTGTGATGCAGGGAGCAGGTGCAGAGGTAGGAATGGAAGTGGTAGCACCAGTCCTGCCTTTAACACATGTGTGTGAGTTATGTGCATACATCATGCAATTTCATACAAGGGATTTGAACATCCATGAATTTTTGTATCAAAGTGCTCATGGGTCTGGATCCAGACAGTATTTGTTTCGAAACAACATCACATGCAAATAAGAATATGAATAGCAAATACAAATGAACTAGGAAGAAAAAGACTAAGAATTTAAATATACAAATAGTGTTGGATTTTAACTCAAAGCACTATTTAAATTACCAGAATGTGTGTGTCCAATATTTTGCACAGCTGAGATAGATCTATTATTATTACATTCCCATAGTTGTCATAGTGCTGGAATTAACACACACCCTGCCAAGAACCTTCAGGTAAACCAATGATACACTAATACATCATGGAAGAAACTTGTTCTTCTTACCTATTCAGTGCAAATGCATAATGAAACTTCACATGGTGATGGGAGGCCAAATCAAAGGTTGGCAGTTTCTCTAAAGTCTCCACCAGCTTCACAATAGAATCGTAATCCTTCCAAATAAGAGCACAGATTTAGGAGAAGGTTCTCACAAGAGGTAGTCTATGACAACCAGATATCTCAGTCTGAGGCGGGATTAAAAAGAGAAGCTAGCATCCACAGAACACTTTCAAGAACCTAGAAGAAACTATAGTTTTCCTTGAGAGCTTTGGATCACACATTCTAGCACGAAACATTAGAAATACAGTCAGCAGGTCTGACTACAAACAAAAACATGAACAAGCAACAAACCAACCCAGCACAATCATCCGGCCCTAAGTACAAGAGGTCCTTCAAACAGCTTACTTGAGAGCCAATAATTTTGTGAAATCTATGCATACTGTTTTCCATAACGCACATTTTCACAAACTTTCTCAAGATCCATATATGGATTTCAAACTCTTTTGTGCCAAAAGAAAACTTATCTTTTAACTTGATTTCTATTAACTTTCTGAAGTATCCTTGTCTTGGTGAGTTACTTCTACCTTACAAAGTCAGATGCCAGGTATGCAATGTGTTGTCAACTAGTTTGTGGGAAAATAGCAAATGTCAAGTATATGGAACAATTGATAGACTTCTGATAGAAGTTATCACAAAATGGCATTTCCTAGGCAGGAGTAAGCTATTCTGGCTGAGGCATTACGAGTGACATGGCTCTCCATGCCTATGGGTCTCTGAGCCACACAAAGCATCACACAGACGTGGGAGATGGGCCTGGGAATAGAAATCAGAAGTCACAAAAAGTTTACTAGAAACAGCAAATTCCCAACTCAGAGGTTTTTTATTTTACCCACCGCATTTTAAAAATATTAAGATATGTTAATACAAATGATGTAGTGAGTGTATTTTACCATATTATACCATACATTTTGAAAGTTATTTTAATAATCAATGAATTGCATACTTCCCACATTTGGTTTATTAAATTCAGGATTACCAACATCAGTCAATACAATTTCAAGGAATAAAGACTAAATCCAGAAGGCTCTAAAAATTTCTGCTAATTTCCCAAACAAGCTTCCATTTATTGAATGGCTGGTGTATTTAAACAGACTGTTAACAGATTGACTCTGGGGCATTTTCATTCCTGTTCTCTTGGAGAGCCAGGCTTTACCATGAAAATCTTGTACAGTCACTGATGGTTATCTCTCAAGAGTCTTCTTTCACCATAAAATCACAACAGGAGAGAAAATTCAGGAGAATCAACAAAAAACTACACACGGCAGGAGAAATGTGACATTGGCACCCTCTTATTCGCCCAACATACTCCATGACAGATTTGACTGTGAAGTATCTTCTCACCTGGATATCTCTGTAGGACAGCAACAGATTGATCACAATATCTGCTGTCAAGATTTCAATATTATCTATTCGCTGCCGAATTCTGGCCAATTCAGCTGCCAGTTCTTTACCAGTGTATAAATTACGAGCTTTTCTGATATCACTGAGTATAGATTCACGAAAATATTGGCTGAGGGAGAAAAATCAAACATTATTTCAAACAGTTAACACTTGAAGGAATTTTAATAAAAACAGTAATTTTATAAGAAAATTAATGGTATTTGTCCATTAATAACTGTCCAACTATTTAAGATACACAGCATGAATACCTCATAGTATCTGTCATTACTGAGAAATTTTCAAGTCCTATTATCTACTTTCATATTCTGTTCTTGTTTCACAAAGAATTAAAGGAATTAAACTGCCAAAATCACAGCTTTATTTGATTTTCTGAAAGGTTATTCTATATAATTAGATATGCCTATAATTTGAACAGCATTTAACCTTTCCTTTCTGATTTGGCATCATCATTTATTAACATATTTATTCAATCAAAATCTCTCAGTAGTTTTTTAGGCAGGTAGGCAGAATTCTTGTTCTTACGTTGAAAGTCCTTGGACATGTACTCTGAATAGGTTTCTGTACACAATTTAGCTCTACAATTCTAATAAAGCAATTGGTAGTATTCTTTATTCTTTCTAATATCAAAGCTATTCTGCTAATAAAATAGACATAATGTAATTTGTGGGCCCTACAACATCAATGAATGTATTATTATCTACTTACAGGGGTGGGGAACCTTTTTTTCTGCCAAGAACCATCTGAATATTTATCAACTTAGAAATAAACCTGTTACAGATTGACTGACTCTCGAGGTCCACTGTGGTTACCTTGGACTGGCCAGACCAGATGATTGTACAGGTCTTATATGGTCTTCCACCTGGAAGCTCTCCACCTCTGAAGACAGTGTTCAACATTGTTTCCTGGTTCTTATCTGTACCCTGATTTCTAACGACCACCTTACAAGATGCACAAGTGAAACAGGGAGAACCATTCATCATCAGTGGCAAATGGCATTACTAGCTCTACCTGGAACTTGCTTGTGCCATCTTCAAGAGTCGGATGAAACGATCCACAAGAGGTAGGCAGATGGGTCCAAGAAACAGCTCCAAGTTGGGTTGCATGAGCTCTGTCAAACCCTTCATGAGGCTGCTGTCACAGCAGTAGACCTTGTTATGGGGCGTCACCATGTAAGGGACGAAGGTGTAGTTCCCAGTGCACATCTGTGAAGAGAGCAGGTGCCAGGAAGTAGGGAGTCAGCCTGAGGACACCATGCAGGAAGCCCACGCCTAACTCCAGTGATTCATTTGAATGCAAGGATAGAAAAAGCTCATTTCATATGTATGACTTGTGAAACTGGAAATGTTCCTCAATTTTTTTAATTGCTTACTTCAAATATTTAGTACTTAGGATAAACAAAGAAAGTGTGCAAGCATTTCTGTTGATCAATTAAATATTGATTCACCACCTTTTTTTTGCCTAAGGCACTATGATAGATGCTATAGGAAAAGCAGAACAGTTAGAAGCATGGCCTGTAGCTTCCAGGCAATTTTAAATATGCTCGTGGAGATACAGTATAAACATAGGAAACTACCATGAGCTACCATTTAAAAGGCTTCCCACGTCACAGGCCATGCTTGAATGAGGCTGCTCCTCCCCAGGTTGCTGGCTCCATCTGAGGCTCCACTAGTCCCTGGTTAATAATATAGCCCCAGAGATCATCCTTGTTGCATCCATTTCCTTCCTCTCAACATCCCATCAAAATTTTCTCCCCTCTGCCTCCAAAACAGACCTCCTGTTTGCCCTCTTGCCTCCCTCTTCCCTGCCAGCTTTTTGGCCCATTCACCAGCACACCTGCTGTGAACCACTGCCAAGTGCTCTCACTGCCTCCAACTTGGCCCGCCAATCCCCTCTGCACCTAGCTGGCAGCAAGCTGTAGCACTGAACATTTTTTCAGGTGCTCAAAGTCCCACCATGCACTCTCTGGGAAGATGAAACACAGCAATGTCGTTCAACACAAGGACCTCACTATCCAGACCCTGCTGCCCACTAACCTCAGCCCAGGCCTCTCTCTGCTCACTCTTTCTGGCCCAGGCTCACTGACCTTATTCAACTCTCAGATGATGCCTAGTGAGGGTGTGTCAACACCAACAAAGCAAAGCTGGCAAGAAGAAAAAGGGAGTTGGCTTGGACATGCCTGAGTAAGCAAATCTGAGCGGAGACTGGGACTCCAGGAAAGGAAGTGCCTGCCAAGCAAAATTTTTAGAACTACACAAGAGGTCTTCAACAATTTGTAAGACAAGCATTTCATGGTAAAAACAATCCATGGCTTTTAAAATCTCTTACACCAAACTACATGGATTCTTAAATTCCTCATTTGCCCTCAATTTTCTGAAGTACCCTCCTCTATGCTGGGCAATGGAAAATCATAAAAGGATCTGGAGCACAAAACAAATTACAATCAAGATATGTAACTCTTGTGTGATGTATTTGGGACCCTAGCCCAGGCTCTCTGTTTGGATGGCATGCCAAGTGGTTATGCATCCCTTTCCTGTGTATTTTACAAGGTGGCACACCTGTTCTCCAACCTTCGGTCACCTATTTGAGCTAAATGAATGCTCACAGCAAGTAGACAGGAAGTGTTCAATGCCCTATATTATCTGTTATATTTCAGGGCACTCATATGTCAGATAATGAAGCAGACAGCACATCTGACTTCTAGTTGAAGTATGAGGAGAGCAAAGCTTTAAAAGGTTGAAGTTTTGACTTTCAAGTCAAGTACACTCAGTTGTTCTTTTAAAAGTTTTTGTGGAAGAATGATTGGAAGATTAATCAGGAAGAAGGAAAATGAACATATCACCAAAAGATCCCAAAGCATGCCCTTCACAATTTAATCCTTGAACTCAAACCACTGCCTATTTAGAAAAGAAAGGCCAGGATAGTAACAGATTGCTTTCTAGACCTAGAGCTTAAACTGAGTGTGAGTACAGAAGAACAACAAAATCAGGTATTTCTGTTGTACATGAGCAACATCACTCAGAATTATAAAAGATGTTATTCTAACACCTCAAAATCACGAAACAAAAACAGCCAGAAAGCCAAAACACCAGAGATGCACACTCAGAGAAATACTACTGAAGTTCTGGATCCTCAGAAGCTGTCATAACGCGTGCACTGATGCATAAGACATGAATCTTCATGATTATTGAACAGTGGGCAATGGGAGATCACTATCACATATCTGGGTGTGGCCTGGGCAGTGAAGAGAGAAACGAGAAAAATGAGAGCCACGCAGATAGTGATGAAAAGCAGCTCCCAAAACAAACCCCATGATTGAAAGTTTTAGTATCCTTGCCTCCTTACACACTTCTTTTCCTATTTCCCTTTGGAAATGTCAGACATAAAGGGGAGTGTGGTAAGCTGAAAGCGGCACCCAGGTAAATGAAGGGCAAGCCCATCAAGTCTGGAAGGGGAGAAAGCGCAAAGTTGGTCCTGTGTCATTTAAAAAAAAATGCATTTTTAAAAAATACCAAATGTCAAGAAAAGCACTTTTTCAAAATGCCAAAAACCAATCATGTGCGAACACTTATTTCCCAAGTTGGTTCACTAAGAAATTCATTGCTGTCTTTTGTGTTTACAGATTGCCAAGGAAACTACCAGTTGGAAACAGGTGGTGATTTGGGGTAAATAAAAACAGGCACCTCAAGGGCAAGAACTGCCTTTTATTAATAAGGTATTAATTGTAAAATACCTAAACCCTTAGACTTCCTGCCGCTTGTAAGAGACCAACTCCAGTTCCTCAAATTTCAGAACTACTAAGACATGGTCATAAAATAACACTGATCCCTCTGGCACATGCTTCTCCCTCCTTCCGCACAGCTGTAAATATCCACAGCTCGAAATCCAATCTTACTCTAATTACTACCTTCACTGTTTAAAAAAAATCTTTCACTCTTTAAAAGGTACCTAAGGAAAAAACCAATTAAGCTGGTAGAAACAAAAGCTCTCAGCAGGTATCAAAAAACTACTCAAATAAGCTGAAAATATTCAACTTTTGCAAAGGACTCCCAGCACCTGAAAGTCGGCAGCTTGCTTAAGCCAGTGGGCCACACGGCTGGGATGTGCAACAGGCAGTCTAATTATCAACCTCCTCCGTGTGTCCAGAGGAGCTGGGCCTCATGGGCTCCTTCCTTGGATGGCCCTTGATGCAATGGCCACCCACTCCTTAACACATCTCATTCTATCTTAATTGGTTTGTTTGCTTGTTTCTTTACTCGCAGTTCTCCCGCTCACTTCTGATCTGCTGCCTCCACTCTGAAACTCCCTAGTGAGGCCACTCCCACACCAAGCTCAAATTCTGGTGTGTGGCTCATGTTCAACCAACATGTATTACGGTGAATTCAAGTTCATTTCCTGTTGGGATTAAAGGATAAAGGCTTATAATGACAACATTATTTACGCTGCCGTAAATCTCTATCCTGGAAAAATCTAAAGGATCAGTTTAAAATGTTCTGATCTAAGGGAAAATACCAATTGTACTTATCTTAAATAGAATACTGCACAGTCTTTATGTTGTGCGTGTTTACTATTTTTACTCAACACTGCAGAGGTGGCTTACTTCCCAAAATGAAACATACAATCACTGGCTTAAAAGGCTGTTTCAGCTGCATACTATGAAACATTTCTCCACGCAGCATTTTATACAGGTTAAAATTCATTTTTAGGGCCTGGCGCAGTGGCACAGTGGTTAAGGTCCTCGCCTTGCATGCCCGGGATTCCATATGGGCTTAAGTTCTAACCCCGGCGGCCCCGCTTCCCTTCCAGCTCCCTGCCTGTGGCCCTGGAAAGCAGTTGAGGACGGCCCAAAGCTTTGGGATCCTGCACCCACGTGGGAGACCCTGAAGAGGCTCCTGGCTTTGGATCGGCATAGCATCGGCCGTTGCTCTCACTTGGGGAGTGAATCATCGGATGGAAGATCTTCCTCTCTGTCTCTCCTCTCTGTATATCTGCCTTTCCAATAAAAATAAAATAAATCTTTAAAAAAATAATAAAATAAAATTCATTTTTATTATATTTAACTTGGTGTGGAAGGTAGAAGTTCTACAGCAATGTCATAAAAACAGTCTACAAAACTTAAGAATGTAAATCTATCTTTTTAAATAGAAACACACAAATATACAAACCTCTCCAGATGGGTATATGCAGATCTACAATTTCTACATATGTGTGTGTGTGTATGTGTACATGAGGCTACTTTAAGAAATTGCAGAAAATAAAATTAGTTTATTTCGGGACAAAATTTTTGAAAATTGTATATAAAAGGAGTCTTTGAAAGCTCTTGAGAATGTGCATTATGAAAAAAACTGCATGGATTCCAAGTTATTTTTCTTAAAAAAGATTTATTTGAGGCACATAGGAGAAAGGGAGACAAAGATGAAAGGAGGGAAGGAGAGAGAGAGAGAGAGAGAGAGAGAGAGAGAGAGAACCAGAGAGTCTCCATTTCTTGGTTCACTAGCCACATGGTCTTGGTCAGACCCAAAGCCAGAAGTCTGGAACTAACTTATAGATTCCACATGGGTGGCAGGGATCCAGGTACATGTAGGCCAACTTCTGCTGTCTTCCTAGGAGCATTCACAGAAAACAGATGGAAAGCAGGGTACCCAGGATTCCAACAGGCACTCATATACAGGAGCCCCAAGTGCAGGCATAACCCACAGATCCACAATGCCCACCCCAGCTTTTCAAATCTTTGCATCAAAAAAACCTTATCCTCTATTCCATTTTCCACAATGTTTGAAGCATCCTCATATATATATTACTTCGGTGCCATCCATAATTCACACAATACTGAGTATAATATGGACCATTATCCCCCGAAGTATAATTATAGAAAACAGCAAGGATTAGTATCACCTCCTATTAGTATAAATAAGGTTTCATCACAATGGAGTATTTAGATAAGACCATCATATCTATATTGATATGTCAGAAATTCTCAAGATATAAATAAGATACAGAAATTAATTTATAGGGATTAAACTATACCAGAGATTAGCTGATGGAAAAGAAAGGACAAAAATTTTTTAGAAGACAAAATAAAATACTCACAGTATTCTTCTGGCAAATAATGTCCTGAAAAAGGAGAAAAAACATGACATATTAATACAAAAGCCCACTCTTCAGTGACTTTTACTGAACTCTTTTATGCAAAAATCCTATGTTACCATTTTTTAAGCAAGTGCAAAATCCAAAGAGTGTCAAGTTCCTCACGTCCGAAACATTTGCAATCTGATGGTCTAAGCTATCAAGAAAACAGCACAAATTGGCAAAATACCCAACCTAACAATCTGGAACAGTGAGGTATAGAATTACGTGATCAGCCATGTTGGTTTGGGAAAAGGTGAGAAAGTTTGCTTTCCGTAAGCACAGTCTCTCACACCCTGAGAGGGGACCAAGGAGTGTGCTTTACATTGAGCCATTAGAAATGAAAGGTATCAGGACCAGCATAATTGGCTCGACACATTAATCCTCAGCCTTTAAATGCCAGCATCCCATATGGGTGCCAGTTTATGTCCTGGCTGCTCCACTTTCCATCTAGCTCCCTGCTTGTGGCCTGGGAAAGTGGAGGATGGCCCAAAGCCTTGAGACCCTACACCCATGTGGGAGACCTACAAGAAGTTCCTGACTCCTGGTTTCATATCACCTCA
This sequence comes from Ochotona curzoniae, assembly GCF_017591425.1. Classification (NCBI taxonomy): domain Eukaryota; kingdom Metazoa; phylum Chordata; class Mammalia; order Lagomorpha; family Ochotonidae; genus Ochotona; species Ochotona curzoniae. The sequence continues at coordinate 17,682,715 of NW_024467115.1, forward strand.
GCTCCAGCCATTGGCAGCTACTTGGGGAGTGAACCAGTAGATACAAGATCATTCTCTCTGTCTCTCTCTCTCTGGAAATCTGGCTTTCTAATAAACTTTTTTTTTTTTTTAAATTTTAAAAAAGGGAAATAAAGGCGCTAACTACTGCACACAAATAAGAATATCTGGCAGCAGAAAATCATGAGTAACATTTTGGTATGTTTCTATCAGAAGTGGATCGGGATAAATACATCATGTGAATAATGTCATATCTGCTGGGTTGTCAGGAGTAAGACTGTGTAGAAATGCGGTTGTGCAATGCTAACTGCACAGCAAACTCTCCAGGGAAGCTTTGTTATCATCCTTACTTCCCCTTGACATTCAACTGGTAAAACATCGCAGATACAATCAAGAAGAACCTATGGGATAAAGATTTTATCAAGGCTGGGAAATTGTGGATTAGAAATAAAGCAAACAGTACATTTCCCAGTAAAGATGCCACTGTGTTGTCATGGAAACTGTAAAGGTAAGGCATTTGCAAAGCCCCAGGACTGAGCCCGCGTGGCTATGAAGAGGAACCAGATCCAGCGAGATCAGGGAGTAGAGACGTGGGGTTCAGCTGCCCACCAGTGCCCTTCAGGCCAGGATCAGCACGCAAAGAAGCCCCCTTCCCTCACCCAGGGCTTTAGCTTAGAGTTATCATTTAAGGACAGAAAGACAAGAAACAAAAGTTGACAGAGAAAGCAACTGTACTAGGTGGTTTTAAGAACCAGAAAGAGGTATCTAAAACATTAAGTGGTGCCTTTGAATACTTGACAGTCTTGCTGATTATAAAAGACGACACGTACATATTTCAAAAGAAATGCTTTAAGTCTAGATGGAAATGCATGTTCAAGCAAACAGCTGAAAAATGCAACAAGTGGCAAGAGACAGTAAAGAGAAAGGTGGTGGTATGCCTCAAGGAAGCCAGGGAAGAGCATCAGACAAGGTGGAACTCTGGCTGAGCTGTGGCACACAACTTTCGGAGGCAATGACTGGAGGTGGGAATCCAAGCCAGACATGCAGGGAAACAGAGGCCCATTTGAAGAACATGATATTATCACTGAGAGCCAAGGGAGACAGTATACTGTGGGAGTGCATAAGAGAGGAGTAAAGAAGTATTTGGAAAGATACTGAATTTAATCACCAGAGTAAAGCAGAAAATGTATTTCAACACAGACAGATGACAGGACTAGAATGCTGTATAGGGCACAACTGAAGACATTTTGCCTGTAAAAATTCTTGTGTATTTTGCAGCTGAGGTGCTTCACACAGTGAGCAATCTAAACTTGTATCAAGGAACATCACACATGTGGGGACGACTTGTGTTACAGCAAAACTGGGATACAACATAAATCCCCATCACCTAGAAATTGTTAAGTGAATATGAAGCCTCCATGCAATAGAACAACAGTGATAGAGAAAGGATGCCAAGACAGAATGCTAAATGGAAAGAGAAAAGGACAGATGACTTTATCCTATGGTCCCAGTTAGATGCAAAAAGGAGAAAACATAAATTCTAATATGCACATTCCCATAATATCTCTGGCAGGATATTCAAGAAAGGAATAACAGAGGTTGCCCACGCAGTCAGCCACCAGACTCAAAGATAATGGTGATATCACAGCCTCTCTACGTGCACCCTTTCTGTACTTCTATATGTTTTTTAATAAGGCGAGCACATGACCATAGAAAGACAAATCACTAAAACATAAATAATGTTACAAATTCAGAAATATGAATTAAGATGGTGGTTTTCAGTATCTGTGGGGGAAAAGCATTCAGATGACCATTGCAAGAGCTCAGGGACACCTCAGGAAGTCCGTGGAAGCTGGGGGAGCCCCCAAGAGTAGACACCAAGGCATAAGAGAGTGACATTGAAGGGCAGCCTGAACATGGCTTTTCCCACAGTTGATTGAAGGTACTTATAGCACATTACAGATACAGATACACACTTATACAGCATGGTTCTTGACCACTATCTAGTGAAGTGTTGGGTGATCATAAAGCCAGACTATAGAATACTTGCTCTACGGAACAAGCAGGGCCCTTCTCTTCATCTTCCTCCCAGAGCATCCTCTGAGCAGAGAGCCCAAGAAACCTGTCTCCATGAAACTGGCCTTAGCTGAGTCCTATGACACCTGTCCTCCTGCAGGAGATCATGTACTATTTTTGTCTTCACTGACCTTCAGACAGATTTCAATGACATTGCTTCCTACACCACATGAAGATTTTTGTTATTATTCTTCCATCCTACCTCATTGGGTACAGAGACCATGTGTTGCGTTCATCTTTTATCCCCACTGGTTGCCAACCCAAAATTCCACAGCACATACTAGGTACTCATTAAAAGTGTAAGTAATGAGTAAATCAATGAATATATAAAGTATACAGATATTAATTGTGAGCTAGGGATTAGAGGGGATGTATATAAAGTCTGGCTCTGCTCCCAGCTGGCCTTGTGTCAGTTCATGTCTCTTGAAAGTAACACACTAGCACATGGAAGATATGGCAGTACATTGGAGGCTGCAGAGGACACATAGTACCATGACAGAGGCCAGAACAAACTGATTAACTATCCCAGCCAAATGTTGCCAGTGAGTATCTGGGCAAATGGAGACTCTAGGGTGGACTATGTCAACCAGTGAATTCTGGAGTCATTTCATTGTGCTTGGAGTGGCGAGATTGGCAGTAATTGTTGAACTATCAAAACCACTTAAGGGGACCCTCAGAGTATGCCTCACATCGGGGACCCTGGGATAGTTGGAAGGCTGGATGTGATTTCTCCTTTTATCTTCCCCCTTTCCCCCAGACACAGGAAGAAAATAAGAGAATGTGGCAACAATGTTCTTGCCCACTTTCTTTTAGCCCTTGACCCTTGGAGCCCTAATCAATCATGTCAAAATCATTAAAAATAAAAATTTTAAAAAAGAAAGTAACACACTAGGAGAGTTGGGCTAGGTGACTACTGGCCTCTTCCAACTCTGTAGTCTACCATTCGCTTTGGCCAAGAGCCTATCAGTCAGTACTGTCCCTGTGTCAGTGGAGGGAGAAATGTCCTTCCATTCCACCAGTATGGGAGCTACCTTGCACTGTCTCATGGTGAACTAGGCACAGTGATGACAGTGATAGGGAAGAGAACAGAGGGGAGGCCTGAGTGAAGCAAAGGCTCTATAGAAACCACCACAGCCACTATAGGTTCACAGCCAGCACGTTGGGTTCCCAAGGGATTGCTTCTTGAAATAACCACTGGTTCACTGGCCTCCTTTGCTTTCATCTCAGACTGTGTTATAGCTAAGTATGCAGCTATGGTCAAGCTATCCCTAGAGCAATCTCTTGACTCCTGTTTAACTACTACTTATATCTCATTGCAGCTAAATAGATACAAATCATTCTCCTGAAGGAGACAGAATTTACTCAGGGTGTATGATGTAACCCCAAATGACTCATCAACTTTAAAGGGGAAAGGGTACTATTTGTACATTTTAATTTGGTCCAAGTGAATAGCAAACAAGACCTCAGCAGGTACTTAACTCTCGAGGCACAAAAGTCAGTGTGTCATTTGAACTAAACACACTAAAGAGAGGGGAAAAGGAAAGGAAACACTCAGAAGACAACCTGCTATATTGTACATCACATGGCAACCTCTCGTTTAAGGTGTCTATAAATACAAACAAACCATCTTCACATGTTCTTGCCCAGTGAGATGTTTTTAGAGAATGCAAGACCTGGCTACAATGTCATTCCTACCTATAGACTTTGGAAGGGGATGGGAGTGGGGGTGGGGGATGGGTAGCTTCTGGCTGTTTCAGAAACATCCACAAAATTTTTTTAAAATTTTCCAGTACTTCTGAGAACCAAATCTGTAAGCAAGACCCAAGAAACCATGTAGGATAGGATGGCAAGATAAAGCCAACTTTAGATAGCGATTTGGGACAAAACAACTTTGAAGAGGCCATCTTGGGAATAAATACAACACCTGGAAAGCTTTGGTGACTGAAATTTAGGTCATGGCCAAGGGAAGAGAGGGGGAACAGCTGGTGTGGTGTGACTACATCAAATGGACTCAAGGTGGAAGAAGTATCCAAGGGCTCAGCTTCCTGCAAGAAGAAAAAGGAGCTGGTTGGTGGGGCTATAGTGGTCTCTCCCACGGAAAGAACCTGACCTCCTGGGTGCTTCCTTCTTACCCATCTTGCTGTCCCAGCAGACCTTGGCAAACTTGCCACCTGAATCGGGGGAAAGAGGGATTACTTTCTGTTCTTCCAAACATTATCATCTCATTCAATATGAATGATTTCCAGCTCTTGAGGGCATCCTGGACTTCACGGGAAGGGTGAGATGCACTCTCACCTTTTCCATACATCAAGCAGCCTCACAAAAAACAGAGGCCCACAGGTGGCACAGATCTGTGACATGAAATAGACAGGAAACTAGGACATTTGTGTTCAATAGCTATGTTGTTCAATAAATGCTTAAGTAAAAATAAAAATACACATTAAATGTCCCCCACCCACCCCCTAAAACCTTAGAAAACTCATCTTCTACAGGACATGAAATAGCTAATTATACCTATAAAACAAAGTGTCTTTGTGTGACAATGAATTGAAGAAGACGAACCCATCCCTGCCAGAACACTTATGAGCTCAGCAGGCCTTCACGCAACATGGTAATTTTGGGTTCTCATCCATGAAGAAAATATGTTCTATCTGTGCAATCTGAGTAATGGGAATGTGCATGTATGACTGGGTTGCACATAAAGATCAAAGGAAATAAGTTTATGAAGGCATTTACAGTTCTTTAAAGCCATATGCAGGGCCAGCAAAGTGGCACAGCAGGTTAATGCTTTATTTATGACACTGGCATTCCATTGCAGAGTGCTGATTCCAGTCTAGGCTGCTCCGCTTCACTTGGCAAGGCAGAAGATGATAGTCCAGGTCTTAGAACCTTGCCACCTAAGTAGGCAACCAGGTTGAAGCTTCTGGTTCCTGGCTCTGGGGTGAACTAGCCTTATTTGATGCATCCAAATGGTAAATGAACCAATGAGCAGAAGATAGCTCTCTCTCCTTCCTCCCCCATCCCATGCTCTGCCTTTCAAATAAATACATAATTAAAGCCATAGAAAAGTGAGGGATTAGTAAATCAAAGCATACACCTCCAATGCAACTCCTACATGATGAAATCTAGAGACATCTTGCATGTGTTATTCATGGTTGTAACTAAGAACACATCCTTCTCTTGAATAGGAGCCAACTGTTTTTCAAACCAACCTGTATCACAAATCAGGTTAAATTATACCAAAGCTGAAAAGTAATTCTAAATCGTCATCTTCTTCTCTGTTTACATCTTTCATACTTATATGTATCAGGGTATACATATGGCACAGCACTTGGGGCAGTTCCACTCATACCAGAATGATTGGTTTCAATCTCAGCAATTCGCGTGGTTTGAGTTCCAGCTACTCCACTCCCACTCTAACTTCCGGCTAATGGGCACCTTGGGAGGCAGAAAATTATGGCTCAACTTCCTAAGACACTTGAAGGAAACGTGGGTGGTGTTCCTGGCTCCTAATTTTCACCTGGCTTAGATCCAGCTGCTGTGGATATCTGGGGAGTGAACCAGCAGATGGAAGATCTCTCTTTGTTACCCTGCCTTTCAAATAGCTAAAAGTAAATAAATACATCCTGGTGGGAAAACCATATTGTAAGTAGATCTGTGTCTTTGTACTGGACTGAGGCACTGATGACACTGCATGCATGTAGCCTTTGTCACAGCTTCTTAATACACATTTCCCTTTATGTTCTCTTGTTATTAAAATTAACTTCCTCTTCTTTGTCACTGGCTCTTTCTTTTCCTCAATACATTTAATTGGACCATATTATTCGAGCCCACATTATCTGTGGTTTTTAAAGGTACTGTATCATTTTAAAACTACAGGGATAATGAATTTCTGTATGGTAAACCACAATTAACAAATAAATTTCAGTAATGAACTCAACAATATATTCTAAAGGGACCCTACAAGCCCAATGAGTTGGCCTGCCACAAAGATCAACGGCCACTGGAATAATATTGATCTGTAATGGTCAAAATGTGTCTTTCCCTCTTCTCTGTCCTGGGCCACCACAGGGTTTCAAAAAGTCCATAGCAATGTCATTTACACACACAAAAAAAACACAACTGTATGTGTAAGTATTTTTTTTTCTTGCACTCCAATAAGCTTATTTTTCAAGGTCATTTTCCAAAAACTCTTGTAAGCGCCTTCCTGGTCCTTCTTGGTTGTTAAGGTCTTCACACTCCTGGGCCTATGATGGGAGTCTTCACAAATGAGGTGAGGAGCTGGTAGCCATCCAGTAATACCCTTGCCTCTTCCATTCCTTGTACTGCTACATTTCCTTCTCTTAACATGTAAGAGACTAGAAAGGGTGGACGGAAGGGGTAGTGCTTACAGGAAGAATTTAGGAAGAAAAGCAAAGGCATATTTTACCCTGGCTACAGATAACTACTTAGAAAGCCTGGTATTGTTGTAATTGACATGCAAGAAAACTGGATTTTCCAGTTTCAAGCCCTTTGGGTAACCTTATGGATTCTACAACCAGGAAGTCAACTCCTACTAAATGAATCATTTGCCTGGTGTGCTCATTCAAAATCTTCATGGGAAAGCAAGCAGTGCTACATGGGACACTGCTTATCTGCTTCTTCTCCAAATTATCACTATTTTTTTTTTCTAATTACAGGTGGAAGGAATTATGGCTGTGAAACTAGAACAAAGGAATAAGAACGTTTCTTCTCTCACTAGGAAAAAAAGCGCCTCCTGAAATGATAAGAAGTATACAGGATGGTGAACCAAGGAGAGTGCAGAGTGTTAAAGTTGAAAATCCTTGATCCTAAACCAATAGTTTGTTATAAAGTCAACAAGAGACTTTTGGGAAGGTTCAGAGGCAGGAAAGGATAGGGCAAGACTTCTGGTTCACAAACTGTTAGACTATGGGTTTCCTACTTTAAAATGACTTTTTAAAATAAGCACTTAATAAATGTGCATTTTGTACCACTATGTTGTTACTATTCAAAGTTCTAAAAGAATCGGAAAGAAAGAGAGAAAGAGAGAAGGAGATGTCTTGGGTTTAAAAACAGCCTGGGGGCCTGGCGCGGTGGCGCAGTGGTTAAGATCCTCGCCTAGCACGCCCGGGATCTCATATGGGCGCCGGTTCTAATCCCGGCAGCCCCACTTCCCTTCCAGCTCCCTGCCTGTGGCCTGGGAAAGCAGTCGAGGACGGCCCAAAGCTTTGGGACCCTGCACCCGTGTGGGAGACCCGGAAGAGGCTCCTGGCTTCGGATCGGCATAGTATCGGCCGTTGCGCTCACTTGGGGAGTGAATCATCGGACAGAAGATCTTCCTCTCTGTCTCTCCTCTCTGTATATCTGCCTTTCCAATAAAAAAATAATAAAAATAAATCTTTAAAAAAAATTAAAAAATAAAAACAGCCTGGAATCTGAGCAGATTCACCACATACAAGTAAGATTTCCATTCAGGATTGTGGCATTTGTAACAAAAATTACCCTCATGTCTTTATCAACTTAACTACCAACTGGTAGAGTCACTAAAATTGATAGTACAGACCTTACCACTCTTTTCCAAATGATAATCATTTTCTTCAACTAGATATGAGTAAGTAGCAGAAAAACAATGTTTAATGCCACACAAATATGCTCTCAAAGAGGCTGGGTCTCTCCATATCCACAGATAAAACATCAGGCATCTACAGCCCTGAGAGCTGCTTGAATCAGTAACTACGGTAGTTCTTAAGGTTCAGTCATTCTGCCCTGAATGACTCCACTTTATAGATTTGTTTATAATTACATACGTATGCAGTCTAACATAAATAGCATTTTGCTGATCCATCCCTTCATTGACAGACATGTGAAATGTTTCCTTTTTTCACTATTGTAAATCATGTTCCAATGAACACAAGTTCATTGCAAATATCTCAAGATTCTGTTTTCAGTTTTTGAAGTACACAACTAAACGTGGTATTGCTGGGTTACATGGCAGTTCTATTTCTAAGTTTTGTTTTTTTATTTAAAAAATCTTTTAAAGATTTATTTATTTTTTATTACAAAAGTCAGATAAACAGAAAGGAGGAGAGAAGAAGAGCTTCCATCCGATGATTCACTCCCCAAGTGACCACAATGGCCGGTGCTATGCTGATCCGAAGCCAGGATCCAGGAACTCTTTCAGGTTTCCCACACGGGTGCAGGGTCCCAAAGCTTTGCACCATCCTCGACTGCTTTCCCAGGCCACAAGCAGGGAGCTGGATGGGAAGTGGAGCTGCCGGGATTAGAACCGGCACCCATATGGGATCCCGGTGTGTTCGAGGCGAGGACTTTAGCTGCTAGGCCACACCGCTGGGCCCTCATTTCTAATGTTTTAAAATGGCTGATGTGAATAGTGAGAAATCATGGTTTACACTTACAAGATTTCATGTTAGTCAGATCCCAATCTAGAAAATAAAAGATTCATTGATTCAGGGTGGTATTTTAGGCACCACATGTGCGTTTTACAGTCAGGGAGACAGTGGAGGAGTAAGTACAGCTACACTAATGTAGAAGATTTTGTATTAAAGAAAATACTATCTGTAAAGAAACTTCTCAGGCAATAACAAAACAGAAAAACACAGCTAAAATTTTTGAGCCAGGAATAATCTAACATAATCATTATATTTCAATACCAGTTGAGTCACCTATCAATCTCCAGAGAAACATTTCCTCTACAGAGGATAAAATGGGAAGAAAGCCCATTTGAATGCAAACAGAAAGCGTCTGATGATTCACAACCAGAACATTAGCAGAGAGAAACTAAAACTCTTTGGGATTCACGTGCCCAAGATGTATGGAGGTTATTCTGATGGATAAAGAAAACAGTTATGAATATAGCAACCTTTTGCTCAAAAAGAGAGACAGAGAGAGAGAGAGAGAACAATTAATTCTATTTCAAGCATGCTTGCTCACTGGTGATTTATTTTAAGTGCTCTATAATATTCCATTATATGACTGTCCCAAAAGATATTTTTCCATTCTCCTATTAATAGATATTTGCCATCTCCTTTGGGAGGAAGGACTGTTACAATGTTAACATAAACATTCTTGATTATATCTCTGTACTTGTGAAAGATTATGTTGCAGTACAAATCAAGAATAGAAAGCACTGAATTTGGTGACAAGTTCATTAACACTGTTAGATAATTCCAAATTGTACCAACCCACAATCCCACCAGCAGCGTGGAAGCTTCCTGCTCATCTTAGCACACTCTCTGGACCACCGGAGCTTTTGGTGCTTCACTCTGTGAGGTTGTACAGCAGTATTTCAGTCTCATGTTCCCTTTTTATATGCAGCACTGTTTGAGGAGAGTGCGGAGTGTCCCAAAATGAAGACAAAAACGAGATGGGAGAAAGGATCCTAACAAATGCAGTGGGGCGCTGTACAGTTACAAAGAAATTTCTGGCAATAGAAGAAATGGTTGTTGGAGTTCCAGCATGTGCTTTGATGTGCTGAGTACCTAGAACTAGACAGTAATCTCTCAATCAAGGTCTTTCCCTGTTCCCTCACCCCACCATCTGTCTCTAGATCCTCTTTCCCTCCCTAAGGGCAATAAGGGATAAGCCTAAAGCCCGGATCAGAGTTTAGCTCACAGGAAGACAGACTAGAACTAACACCACATTCTGAGTATGGGCAACGTTTATACCAGTCTCTTGTCTATTTCTTGGAACAACTAATTTGTCCTAAAAACAATTACTCTAGATACAATGCAATATACATCTCTACTTTCAAATCAAAGATGGACTCTCAATGAAACCACTGGACATATCTAGACAATAGGATGCTGAGCTGTCTGACATTGTCTGTACCAGCATACTTAAATAACAGACTGATGGCCTTATGACTGCTTATGAAGGATTATACTATTGTAATAATATGGGGGAAATCAGTCAGGGGAGGGAATAAGAGGTGGGGGAGAAAACCCAGACCCTATGGAATTGTACCATAAAATTAAAACAAAAATTGATAAACAGAAAAAAATTCATTCTTCCTTCAAGACTGTCTCCATCCCCCACTTGCCTCTTTATCATGGGCAGGATATCTAAACATCAACCATCTGGCCTTTCTTTGACTTCTCCACACTTTGTATGACTCCTGTGGGCTTCTAAGGTCAATAAATGCGTGTGCCTTTTCTCCTGCTAATCTGTTTGCTGTCAGTTGGTGCTAGCAGACTTAATCTCATAGGTTAGATGGGGAAATTCCCTTAGGCCCTAGGTGTTTCATTATAACCACTTCCTTTATCTACTTAACAGTCATTCACCCCCACATCCCTCCTGCCACCCCAGCCCTTTTTTGTATCTGCTACATTGCATCTATCTGGCTAGGAGTGTCCAGAACAACACTCCCATTTACTGAGGAGCCCCAATCAGAAATGCAACCACCTGATCATGCATGGAACAAATCAGGAAAGAACTGGTCCCTACATTTCTTATTTTCAAGCAGATATCAGTTTTAGCATAGTCTATTTCAATAAACATCAATAGGCATTCAAAAAGTTTTTGGGGTGTTTATTTGAACTTGTGAAAAATACCTTGTTATAATGCCAAGAAAAAGAAAAAAATCAGCTTTTGTTCCTCAGAGTACAGCAATTTAAAAAAAATTAAAAATTTCATTCTTAAAGTGTTGTTATGACCTAAAATGCTGGATATAAACCAAAGTGAGTACATGAGTGATTAGATTCTAAATACCCCTTGAAAATGACAACTCAGACACAAATTTTAAGTACTTTCATAGCTTCTAGCAACTATTTTTTAAGGAACTTGATTCTTTTTTTCCCTATAATTCCTTTCTGAGGATCTTCTTTAAAGAGAAACTGCTGTCTTCAACAAAGAGCAGCACATGAAAATTAACCAGTGCAGCTGTCCTTTCATCGATGGCCACGGAATCAGCTGAAGTGAAGCATGGAATGTGAGCAGCATTTTAATTCTGTCTCTGTCTCTGGAGAGATACTCTACTTTTTTTTCTTAATTCTGGTTAATCCTTACCTGATACAGTATTCTAAATATATCCTGGTCTGCCAGGAGCTATCTCACATAACTATATTTTGAGTTCATGTAAGTTTTTCTTTTTGTGGCTGAATAGCAGGAAGAGTTGTGCACACGCGCGCGCGCACACACACACACACACACACACACACACCTTTTCTCAATAGCAGAGGATCTGAGGAATTTTTAAGATTCTGAAACCAGATAACATGACCAGCTAGAATTGAAAAAGACAATAGAAAGAGCTTAAACGAACAGCAGAGAGAACAGAAAAGATAGGTGCTGCATGGGACATCCAGGCACGCTGTAGTTGATGGATTTTCTAAATGAACACACTTGCTGGGAGTATCTGACATACTTGTTGCTAGAACAGACACCCCTTGGTTTCTGTGATAGGCTAATTCCAGGACATTCTTTGGATACCTGAATTGGTAGATGCTCAAGCTCTCTATAGAAAGGTACAGTATCTGTAACAACTCCATGCACATCCTTAAATATTCTTTAAACTCATCTCTATGCTACTTATAAAATATGACATCATAGAAATGCTACATAGTTGTTACACTGCGTGGTTTAGGGACTTGTAATAAGAAAAAAGGCTGTGCACATGGTACAGACATAATTTCTTCTCCCTGATATTGTTCATTTTTGCTTGGTTGGAATCATGAAACCTTGTGAAGAGCAGACTATAACTAAATATAGACATAATTAGCTATGGCCACGTTCCTAGCATATCACCTTAGGCAAATAATTGTACTTATTTCAGCACCATTTCACAATTCTATAAAATGTGATAGAGTGTCTGAATACACCTCACAGGACTAAATTTTGAACAATAAATGTGAAAAATGGGTGCAGGCAACGCACTTGGTGCTGTGCACATGGGAATGCACCAGGTGACTGAGCATGGTTTAGACATTATTGCATTTTTTTTTTTAAAAAAAATCCAAATCCCAGTTAACACTCCTATACAAAGGCTGCCTAAAAATAAGAGTTTATATGTCCCCTACACATTCTCATTCTCTAACATGTAAAAGGTAAAATTCACCTCACTAAATAAACTTTCCCTTTATCACAGCCCAGACAATAAAAAGTAGCAACAATAAGGCTAGATCTTCTGATACATTTCTGAACTTACCAAAAACTTCAGGTTCTCAAAGCTCTGAAGGGGGAATGAGAGTACTTCTTGGAAGAAAGGATCTCATTCCAGGGTAAGATATTGATTTTTTTTTACAGCTCAAGTAGTAAACTGACTACCCCAAATTAGTTTCTGTACATGGAATTGGAAGGACCTGTTTGCCAAGGTTCAGTTATTTGCTACTAGCAGGATGTAGCTCTTACCGATTGAGAGAGCATGATGCTTAAACTAACTGGGTGTCTGTGTTTCCTGCCACTACAGCTGATTGAATAATTTATATTGTGCAAGTGATGTAAGCTTGGTGGATTGAATGATTTGTGTCACATTCCGGCTGAGTGGGTGATCATTGTTTAAAAACCCCGAGTGCAGCTGATCAGGTCTGCTCCCCTTGTCCACGTGCAGTACAGGACGGTTTCTGGTCAGCACTGGCCGATGAACAAGGACTCCTCAGCTTCCAAAAGTCTGCCCCCGGCTCATTTTTGGGATGGAATCAGTCAGTTTACAATACCCTTGAAAATATTAATTATAAAATTATATTGCCAATAGCTCTGGATCAATGACTATGAAAGAATGTAAGCCTTCAGACATGGCACAATAGCCTAGTGGCTAAATCCTCGCCTTGCGTGCATCAGGATCCCATATGGATGCCAGTTCATACCCCAGACGCTTAACTAGCGTTCCAGCTCCCTGCCTGTGGCCTGAGAAAGCAGTCGAGGATGGCCCAAAGCCTTGGAACCCTGCACCTACATGGGAGACCCCAAAGAAGCTCCTGGCTCCTGGCTTAGTATCAGCTCAGCTCTGACCATTGTGGCCACTTGGGGAGTAAATGAGCAGACAGAAAATCTTTCTGTCTCTCCTCCTCTCTGTAATCTGCCTTTCCAATAAAAATAAATACATCTTTTTTAAAAAAGAAGGTAAACCTTCCACTGTAACACTTGAAAAAAAATTAATCCAAAAAAATTGAGAGGGTCAAAAGTCAATAAAAATAATCTCATTCCTTCAAAATAGTAGTGAATTGAAAAAGTTTGTTCACACATTGATTAAACGTGTCAGTCTGGAGGTTTCTTACATCATTGTTTAAGGTGAAAAACAAACTGAGGCCCAGCAAGGCAAACCTCTTTCTCGCAGATACTATTTCAGATTTTAGAAGGAATATGCCAACACCACACCCAGTATGCAGAAGATTATGTTTGGTAACTGACACTGCAGTTTTTTCAAAGCAAGCTACACATGCTTTAGGTACTATGTTACAGGGAAAATATGACTACTTTTTGCACCAATTTGGGGTGAGAGGTTAGCACCTGACAATGATAAACCATGAGAAACAGTACTGGGGACTGGACTTCCCCCATTCCAAGGTTGAGTCTGATGTGGAAACTGGAATACAAGAGCTACACAAAACAGGCTGGATATTCCACAAGGAAAACAGGAACTCAGTGTCAGCTTGAGTTTCATTGAACTGTGAGATGCTTTTCAAACTATCACACCGTGTAAAAGTCATCTGACCGTGCAAAGCTCTCCAGGCGACCTTTTAGGATGGCAGAACTGCCCAGTAAGTTCTTAGAAGTGGAGAGAATGGCACTGGTGGGCTGCGCTGAATTTTGTAGAAAACTAACAGTTTTACTCCTCTTCTCACACCCCTTCTTAACTGAAATGATGCAACAGCACAGGATGGTCATTTTCCTGAGATACTCAAGAAGGAATTTCAACTCTGAGCAATCTCAAGTGGGAAGCATACTGTCATTTGAAGCCAGGTAGGCAGGATGAAACCCATGGTGACATAGCAAAGGACCTGAGTCCTCCTCCACTTCCTTCTGTCTCTCTCTGTCTCTCTGTTTCTCTCTCTCTCACTGATGACTTCCTTCCAACATAGCCTCCCTCTGCACTACACATCAGAACTCAATGTAAATTCTCACCCTGAAATTAACCTCACATAAATCTCACAGCTTGATTGGTAATGGGTGCATAGTTATCACAATGACAACAGCATTCCATAGCAAACACAAGCTCCAGGAACCCTCTTGATGGCAGGGAGGTGGCAGGAAGTGCTGAGTAAGCAGGGAGGTACCTTGAGGGACTGCAGAGAGTCTGCATTGGTGTCACAGTAGAGGATGATGTTGTTGGCCATGCTGAAGCTCTCTCTCACCCCAAGGTGGTAGAACAAGGATGGCTGCCGGAAGGCATCGCTCATCTCCACCACAGCAATGTCTGCAAACAGAGAACAGAGGCCAGAAGGATGACATCAGAATCAAGCCCAACTGTGGTCGCAGCAACTTAGTACTCAAAAGAGGAAATGAGAAAGCTGGAGGGATTTTCCCTCTGCAATCATCTCTGAACTTTGAATTTGCATTTCTGCCTGAAAGTGGTTTTATAAAATGCAACAAACTTGGTTCTTTAAAAACAAAAAACAGCAACAACATCAAAAACAGCAAAAACCAAGCAGGAGATCATACAATTACTGCAAACCACCTAGAGTTTGCAATGCAGGGAGGCAGGGCTACCACTCTAACTCTGTTAATTAAAATCACAACTTTTTTTTTATGTAGATCCAAAACAACAACAAATCAAAACAAAAAAAAAGGTTTGTTATCTACAAATCATACAGAATTTGTTTAAAACTAATTTTAAAAAAGGCAATCTGATAGCAGTGGTAAGTAATGAATATGAAATGGGACTTAAAGACAGTTGCTTTAAATTTACCTGCTTGAAAAATTCATCAGTTTCATCAAATGAATTCATCAAATTCATCATTCCATTTTAGAATTACCTAGCTAATATTTAGAAGGCCTCTGGCAAGTAAAATGAAGGGGGAAAAAAATAGTCAAGATAAAGACAACTATGACCAAGAGGGCAAATATAATCACAGTGTACATGAAGGCCGAGTGTGCGGTGAGCAGGATCAGGCTGGACTGCAACACCCATTGGTTTGGGTAAAAGACAGGGCTGAAGAGAGAACTGATCCAGCAATTGCAACCACCAACACGTGCATAAACTGACTTGGGCGACGGACTGTGCCAGACCCTATACCGGCAAGCACACACAAGAATCAAGTCTGGGAACATCTCAGATAAAGTTTCTTTGGGAATCCCCTCAGCTGAATTGTTCGACTCAGAACCCCAATCATGGAGAGACTTGCAGGTTCCATGGTCTGACTGTGAAGTGTATGTGTCAGGGCTGGGCTCCCTCCGTGGCTTAGACGGAGCTGTAGACAGCATATCCAGGTGCACATGTAGGATATGGCAGTACACTGGAGCCCAAAGAGGATACCTGGTACCACAACAAATGTTGGAGGAAGAACAAATTGATCAACTACCCCAACCAAGTGTTGGCAGTGAATAACTAGGCACATGGAAGATTCTAAGGTGGACTATGTTAACAAGTGATTCTGGAAAGATTTTGTTGTGCCTGGAGACTCAAGACCTATGCAACTGCATGTGAAACAAAATTTCAACACATAAAAATAAGGCAGGCTTGGAGGAGCACTTAACCTAGCAGTTAAGACTCAATAAGACAACAAACTGGACATGGCAGTGTCTGGTTCATTTCTTGATCTGGCTCCTGCTAATGCAGACCTGGGGGGCAGCAGTGATTACTCTGTCTGTTGGGAGACCTGGATTATGCTCCTGGCTCTAGCCCTAGCAGTTGGAGGCATCTGGGCAATCAACCAGGGGATGGGAGTAAATTCTGCCCCTCTCTGTTGCTCTCCTTCTTCCTCATTCTCATCACCTCTATGCGTACCATCTGGTGTGATGGCTCAATTGGCTAATCCTCCAGCTACAGGAACCGGCATCCCATTTGGGCCTTCGTTCATGTCCCAGCTGCTCCACTTCTCCTCTAGCTATTTGCCTATGGCCTGAGAAGGCAGTGGAGGGCTTTTCAAAGCGTTTGGACTGTGCACCCATGTGGGACACCAAGAGAAATCTCTTATCTTCTGATTGGCTCAGCTCCAGCCGTTATGGCCATTTGGGGAGTTAAGCAATACATGGAAGATCCTTCTCTGTGTCTCTCATTCTCTGTGTAAATTGCCTTTCCAATAAAAATAAATGAATCCCTAACATTTTTTTTTTTAAATGAATGCTCTTGAGAAGCTACCTAGTGCAGAGTTAGCCTTATCACATATACACGAAATCAAAATTCATATGTAGTCAAAAAGAAATAAATCAGATGAAATAAAGAAAGGCATAGTAGGTACTGAAGTTGTAAAAGAGAAAACAGGCCAAATGAGTTTCAAAAACTACTTTTTCAGAGTTAAACAAGAAGAACCCTTTAATATAAATGAAGAGTTTTCCTTTGGGGTCTTTAACATTTCTGCATCAACAATCAACACATGAAACAAGTGAATCATTGCCTCCACCCACTCAGCCATCTGCCTCCTTCCCCCACAAAGCTTTTGCCTCCTGCAGGTGCCTGCACTCCAGTCAATCACACTCCTTTAAAATCAAGAGTGGAGCTGAAAGACAATACATGAAACACTGGCTGATGAAGAGTAATGAGAGACATGCAAAGGAAAACGCCAGCATAGTAAGACGAGGGAGGATATTTCTCTAGAGAAGTGCCTCCTGGAATCTGATGCTAAAATGAAATAAAAATACTAGAAGGTTTTCAGATTAAGAGAGATACTAGACCTTTAAAACAAATGGTGCAAGTGAAAGAGTCGTTAGATCTGACCATCTATGTAGGAACAGACCTTGTTGGGCATAATTTTGAAATACAGCACTATGGTATTGTAATTTCAGAAAAGACTGACTTTTTTTCTGTTACACAGACAAATGATTTGTTCTAAGACTTTTTTATTCTTTCATAGGTATTGTGAAACTTTCAATATACAGATCCTGCACCTGGTTTGTTAAATTTATTTCTAAGTGTTTTATTTTATTGTTGATACTGCAGATGGTAATCTCTTAAAATTCCACACCCTGACTTTTTATTACTGATAAAGACTATTAATTTTGTTTATTGACCTTGTATTCTGAGACTTCACTAATCTCATGTAATAGCTTTAAAAGCTTTTCTTTTGCATATTTTTGGAGATTGCTATATAAACAATTACGTCCTCTGCAAATAGAACTGGTTTTACGTATTCCTTTCCAATGTGAAGGCCCCCCACCTTTTTTTTCTTGGTTGTTATTTGTACCATGACATGCTGGGAAGTTTTTTCATTATCTAACTAAAGAGGATATTTTTCCAATAGCTACCTTCAAATTCTAATGTGAACCATTTTGGAAACAACAAACTAAATAAGTCAAATTATCTTCCTGATGGAACTATCAAACACATTAAAAATGCAAAACATAGGACCCCACTGGCCAAGACATTAGTGAAGACAAATGCATCACATCAGAGTGTCTGGGAGTAACTCCAGGCTCCAGCTCCCAAGCCCAGCATCCTCTAACGCAGACTCTGAGAGGCAGCAGGAGCTGGGTTCCTCCCACGGATCTGGGAAACCTGGATTGAGTCCCAGCTCCTCTGCTTCTGGCTTCGAGTCAGGATCCTGTGAACATTTGGGGAACAAACTGTGCTGGATAGTATCTCTCACTCTCTTATAAGTAAATAAAATAGGGCCCAGAGGTGTGGCCTAGCAGCTAAAGCCCTCGCCTTGAACACGCCAGGATCCCATATGGGCGCTGGTTCTAATCCCGGCAGCTCCACTTCCCATCCAGCTCCCTGCTTGTGGCCTGGGAAAGCAGTCGAGGATGGTGCAAAGCTTTGGGACCCTGAACCCGAGTGGGAGACCCAGGAGGGTGTTCCTTGATCCTGGCTTTGGATTGGCTCTGCTCTGGTCATTGCAGTCACTTGGGGAGCGAATCATCGGACGGAAGATTTTCCTCTCTGTCTTTCCTCCTCTCTGTATATCTGACTTTCCAATAAATAAATAAATCTTTTAAAAAGATAAGTAAATAAAACTTAAAATGCAAAATATGATGTCATTTTCATTAACTTTAGATACGACAGAATTTTAGAACCCCACTACTAGACAGCAGTTATCCACTTTATTTCACAAACATCCAGTCAGTGTTACTATGTGTCAGAAATTACGTGCTTTTCAAATACAGACTCACTCAAATTTCATAATACCCCTTTGTGGTAGGTTATATTATTTCAGAATACCGACACATACATGCACTTACCAAAGACAAGACAAAGTTTTAGTGCCAGATCTAGAACCAGATAATCTGTCTCCAGGACCCACGTTCTTAATTCTTAACAGAGCCATGTCCTCCACTTGCAGGAGATGGAAATTCATAAGCTCAAGACACAAAATGTGTTGTGAAACTAGAGTTGAGGACCAAAACATGCCACTCCTGTCATGTATGTCAAGAGTAAACGCATTTGATAGCTATCTAATTGAATTTCTGTGATCATACGATGAATTGAGTTACCACAGAAATGAAAGACAAAGTCATTTCAAAGTATCGACAAGGCTCTGCTGTATTTTTACCTCAGGTAAGCTTTGTTTCCTTGTCCCAGCTGAGTTAATGTTAAATAGAGCATAAAATTAGGTTTACCATAGTTTATTAATGCATAATAAATATTTAGGGCAATAGCACAAAATCACTGCACCTAATTGTATTTTGGTCATCAACTGACAGTGGTTCATGATCAATTTTTCCAATGGAACTTTTTCTTCCTAATACAGTATCTATTAGTTACATACCTCATGAGACCTGCTGCACTTAGTGAAAAGTAGGATTGAAAAAAGATGTTAATCTCTGGTTGGTTTTGATCTATTTGGTCATTTTTGTTAGGTACCAGATCACAGAAAACAAAGCAAGAAGCCCAAGTGTTGATGGGGTTTGTGTGCTATAATGCATAAGGAATTCCCTCCAAAATACCACAATCACTGAAAACATCCCAAATCATCAAATAGAATTCCCCTATCCAGCCTTAATGGATTAATCCAGAAGAGAGCCCATTAAGGCCAATTTAATCTTGAGTGCCCATACCACACAAGGCTATTTGTTTCATCTTCTATTAGAAATATTAAAAGGGAAATTAATGAGATAGTTTTCTATCTTCTTTTGTGGAGTTGGCAAATTGTACATGCTGACAAACACTGAGATGTGACTGGATGTGCCCAGTACTGTGGAACAGGGAATACTTGGGAACCAAAGAGACCAGGGCTGGTGGGATGGATGGAGTGAGGTCACTCATGTAAACTGCGCATTAGCTGGCTGTGGAGCTGGAGAATGGAGTGCAACTAGCATGGTGATTCCCTATGAGTGGGCAGAGAGGCTATACGGAAGATATCAGCCTCCACAGGCTCATCTCATCTGCGATTCCAAGGGACCGACAACCTAACTTCTCTGGTCTTTCTGTTTTATGACTGATTAAATGCTACTCACAACTAAACTAATAAACTTACTGAAATATTCTCCAGGACTTAAAAGTAATACCTGGGGTCCTAAGACTCTCAGTCCATTTTCTGAAACTCAGCAGGTAGAGAACATACAGCAACAGCAAAATCAATATTGTATTGTACAAGGGGGTCTTAAAACTGACGGGAAATAATGCCTTCTGAAAAACTACACACAAATTCTAAAACTGTTTTGCAACAAAAATGAATTTCCCTCTTAACTTCCCTTTCCACAATTTTTTTTTCTGAAGTATTCCTATACAGAAGAATCAATGTCATGCTCGGAAAGGACCAAGAGTCGTCTATTACCACTGTTTGGAGTTGGATGTGGCCTGGTGAGTCCTGCTACAAATGACCATTCATTCGGCTGCCTCAGCATTACTTTATTTTCTAGTGTGTTGTTTGGTTAACCCTCCCATGTGGAGTGATGCATATTTCTGTCAACAGCGAATTTTGGCCCACAGTTTCCTCATCACTGAACCCTAATAAGGGTATGCCCAGTGACTAAGACATGAATCATTCTTACATTGCTAAAGCAAATGTATACACAACTCCCAACCCAGCCCTCACCTGTTTATTTGATGAATGCTATTATTAAACAAGTGCTTGTTTTTTTAACCTGAAACGTGAGGCCCAGCAGGCAGATGATCCGAGGGATATTTTGCACATTGAGGTTGGCCTTACAAACCCGAGAACCGCAAGTACACATCTGGCTTAGTGATTAAGACATTACTTGAGATGTCTGCAAGCCTGGGTTCAAATCCTGGCTCTCGTTTCCATTCCAGCTTCCTGCTGATGTACTCCAGGGGAGGCATTAGATGCAAAATTAAGAGGCTGCATCCCTGCAATCATGTAGGGGACCTGGATTGAGTTTCTGGCTTCTGGGTTGGGCCTGGCCCACGACCAGCTATTTCAGGCACCTGGGGAGTAACCACAGAATGGGAGATGTCCACCTAACTTTTGTCTTTATTTCTCTACTTTTCAAACAAAACCTTTTATTAAAGGTCAACAGCCATGCTACCTACTAAATGAGGGGGAAGAGAAGAAAAGGGAGAAACCAAGAGAGGAGCAAAGAATAAGAAGAAAAAAGAGAAAAGTGGAACAGAGAAAAAAACTAGGACAGAAGCAAGGAGAAAAACAAGATGGTGGAGACAAGAACTAAAGTTCCTGCACAGATAGCCAGAGCTCAGCTCCTGATGCTCCAGGTTGCAAGCAGGGGAGAATTGAGTGTATGCTGTAGGAAGTATGAAGCTGTGTAGACTGTAGCATCTGAGCTTTGGTTTCTTCAACTACAACTTGGTGAAAAATAAAATGAATTTGTCAATAATACTGATTGTGGTGCCCATGCTGTGGCAGAGTATAGCAAACTGCCTGCTGTGTTGGCATCCTATGTGAGATGTCATACAGAGTTTAAATGGAGTAGTCCCAGCTGATCCACTTCTGATCCAACTCCCTGCTAATGTGTTTGGGAAAGCAGCAGCAGAAGGTCCAAGTGCTCGTGCCCCAGAAGAAGCTCCTGGGTCCTGGCCTCAGAGCAGCCCATCTCCAGCTGTTCTGGACATTTGTGCAGTGAACCAATAGCAGAAGACTTCTATTGCTGCTCTGCCTCTCTCATTCTTTCTAATGAATAAAGAAATCTTAAACAAATAACACTAACCACAAAACTTGCTAGACACAGTAAACACTCAAGAATTGGCAATCACATGACGGTGTTACAGGAATGCTCAGCAGGAGTCCCTGGGAGCCACTGGGATCATAAAATGTCACAAAAGGCAACGTTAATGTATAACTTAACACCTTCTGAGGAAACCTCGTAAGATCGTTTCTCATCAAAGTTACAGTAAGGCCAAATTTGTGAAAGTACAGGAAGTCAACACAAAGTGTTCCAACTTGATTTCAAAGCAACAGCTGAATCTACTTATGCCCCCAGTGAATTTAGGAAATGGGGTGAGGAAAGATCCAGGCTGTGCTTTGGAAACAGAAGACCAGAAAGTATGGATAGAAGAAAGATTCAACAGACTAGAGGCCAGGAGATCATTTGGGGCATATCTACGGGAACGTATGTCCTTAAACAACCTGAAGAAATAGTGGGGGAAAATCAACAGGCATAAGGATCTGGTGGACATGAACAATCTATTTTGAACCAGATAGCTAAGGACAATGACTTTCTATTAATACCATGAGGAATATAAGAAGATAATTTTTGCTAGTTGGGAACTTGACTTTGGAAGGAAACATACTAAACTATGTATATGGTGGCAGGGTGACAGGGTGCATGTGTGAATATATAACCAACAGCTATCATTCAGAACTCCAGAAGAAAGATTAGAAACACAAAGATTTAAGAATCTGAGTGAATCTATTAATTAGATTGATCATTGAATCAGAGAAATGCCAGAGTGACAATTCTTCTAGGATTCCAGGATTCTACTCATTACCCAGCAAGTGCAAACACAAGTATATGCTCACACACACACACACACACACACACACAATGAAGGTACATCGCACCAGTATTTGTAAACCACCAACAATGGAAGAAACAACAACAAAAAAGACACTTTGGTGAGGGAGGGCAGTCCCTTAAACTGGGGCCTCAGGGGGTCTGATAGGCTGGTAGAGTTCTGCTTAATTAAGAGGCTGGTTTCTCAGGTTTGTTCAGCTCATGAAAATTAACCCACTTCTGCTCAACAACTTTTCCCAGGATGTCGAAAGAGGTCTGCATGACTTGCCTGTGGCCACTGAAACAAATTACTGCAAAAGAGATGCCTTAAAACAAAATGGATTTATTCTCTCAAAGTTCTGGAAGCTGAACAACCTACACCAAATTACACAAGTAGAGTCAGGGCTGATGTACTTCTTAGGAGAATAGGTTCCTTGCCTCCCTGGGAGTTTGCAGCATTCTTTGGCTTGTGGTACAAGTGTATATGATACCCAACCAACCTCTGTCTTTGTCTTTCTCTCTTTCTCAAAACGGAATTGCTCATTTATATAGGGTACAATGTAATACATCAATGTAAGAATGCCATGCGTAAAGATTTAGAGTAGTTAGCATTTTTGTGTCCTTAAACAATTTTTAAAGATATGTTTATTTTTTTACTGAAAAGTCAAATTTTCAGAGAAGGAAACAGAGAGGAAGATTCTCCATCCACTGGTTCAGTGCCCAAGTGGCCTTAATGGCCAGAGCTGAGCCAATCCAAACCCAGCATTCAGGAGAGTCCTCTGAGTCTCCCATGCAGGTGCAGGCCCCAAGGCCTTGAGCCATTCTCAGTTGCCCTCCCAGGCCACAAGCAGGGAGCGGAATGGGAAGCGAAGCAGCCAGGACACAAATCAGCACTCATGTGGGATCCCAGCGCATACAAGGCAAATACTTTAGCCACTAGACTAGTGCACCTGACCCAAACATTTTTTTTTATTAGCATACAATGATCTGCCTCTATAGACATTTGTGCAGGTATTTAAATAATCCAGGCTCATTCTATCTTAAGATCTTAACCTAACCACAAGTTATCAGTGATAAGGTAGCATTCGTAGATTCTAATTTTGACACAGATAATGGCATGGGAGTGCAGAAACAACTTTCAGCCACAGTGATGACAAGGAAGCCATCTGATAAGGAAGGCAAGTACAACGGAAGTAAGGTCTGGATACAAAATGAGGACAAGGAGATTCTCTACAGAATCACAAGGTAATTCTCCAAAGACTGCCAGAGAAGAGGGTTAGCACAATGGGGAGAATTATTCCTTCAGTGAGGAAATCAACAGCTTAGGGAATATGTTAAAGGAAGAGAAAGATGTAAAGGGTTTTAGTTTTAGAGTGGTGTATCTCCTTGTCAGTAGAAAGTTTATGATTAAAATGGGAGGAGTTATTTAATGGAGATGATCTCTGTATTCCCATATAAAACATATGGGTGGGGACTGATGGCAGAGCGGAAAAGTCAACCGAATGCAGGGAATGGGGGAGATTACGTGGGGCTGGTATAAGGGCTAGAAGAAGGGAAGCAGCACAAGCCAAAGACCAGGAAAGAAGGACATGATGGTGCCCCAGCAGAGAGGAAAGCCCCACCCAGGGAGAGCAGGAACAACCTATGTCCCAGGGACACCGCTGAGCACACACCTGACAGCACTTCCTCTTCTGGCCTACGGTGTGAGCCCAGGTCAGCTTCTTTCCCATCAAAACGAATTCACGTTAGACTCTGCCACATGTAGCAAACAATGCTAACTACTGCAGCGTAGGGCCAAAATGGGAGCTCAGGCTTTGAAAGACACTTTTTTTTGTGTGTGTGACACTTGTCTAATTTATAATGAAGACAAAGCAGTAACTGATGAAAAGTGGGAAGATACAGATTAGAGTTCAGTCTCATTCTGCAGAAGAATAAATTAACTTAAAAATATCAATCTTACAAATGACTATCTGGGTCACAAGAGGATTAGAGAAAGAATTCCTCCCTCCTATTACAAAAAAAAAAAATCTCAAGCAGACAGGGTTTTTTTCCTCCTCTTCCATTCTGTTTTTAATTTTAATTTTTCATGAGAGAGTTCCATAGGCTCAGTGATCTCCCTTTCCACCGTTCCCATTCCCTCTCCCTCTCACTGTTTTTGTCCATATTATTATGACAGTATATAGTCCTTCATCAAATGGCACAAGTCCATCTTTCTGCTATTTAAGTGTACCATGACATTACAGATATACACAATGGTAGAAAGTCCAGCCTCCTATTGCCAAGATATACATAACAGTTTTTATTGGGAGTCCTTTTATTCAGGAGGAGAGATGCATACTGCAATGTATCTTCATTTCGTAGTATGCTAACATATGCAAACATATAGTTCCTCTAGATGACTATATGTATCAATAGGTATCTGTAGACCTATTGATCTCTTTTTTTGCATGAAGTTGCCTTATATCAGAGAGAACATATGATACATATTCTTTTGGGATTGCTTATTTCACTGAGCATAATGGTCTCTAGTTGGGACTGTTTTATTATACGTGGTAGAATCTCATTCTTTTTATAGTATTCCATGGAGTAGATGTATCACAGTTTCTTCATCCATTCCTCTTTTGACAAGTATCTCGGTTGTTTTCATGCCTTCGCTATTGTAGAATGTGCTGCGGTAAATACGGGATTATAGGTCACTTTCTCAATGCAGATTTCCTTTCCTTTGAATATACTCTCAGAAGTGGAATATCTGGGTCACATGGTACATCAATTTTCAGTTCTCTTAGCACTCGCTATACTCTCTTCCATAGTGGTTATATTAGCCTATACTTCCTCCAGCAATGAAGTAGGGTACCTTTTTCCCCACATTCACACCAGCAGTTATTGTTAGTAGATTTCCAAATGTAAGTCAATCTCACTGGAGTTAGGCTGAATCTCAATGTAGTTTATATTTGTATTTACCTGATAGTTGGGGAGCATTTTTCATATGTCTATTAGTCATTTCAAGTTGTTCTTTTGAACGACACTTGCTCATTTCCTTCACCCATTTCTTCACAGGGTTGTTTGTTTTGCTGTCATTGAGTTTCTGAAGCAAATTGTAAATCCTGGATATTAGTCCCTATTTGTTGTGCAATGTGCAAATATTTTCTCCCATTCTGTTAGCATACCACATTTTGAAGGTGGTCAGCAAGGGTGATTGTGGGAGCCCTAAAAAGGTAGCAACTGGGTCACACTGACACTGAGTATTTCATATCAGTTTATAGGAAAGTAGCAAAATTACAACCCAAATCTTACAGCTCATGACAAGTATTTTATTAAATAATATTTTCCTGGTCACAGGCATGGTATTCCTCTGCTTATTCAAAGTACAAATAGGCCCTACATAAAAAAATAAATGTTATTCTGGGTAAGCACTGAAAACAGCAGTTAAGATGCTGCTTGGGAAGCCTGCATCCCATATTGGAGCACCTCACTTTAAGTCACAGCCCTGCTTCTGATTTCAGCTTCCTGTTGATGCACACCTTAGGAGGCAACTTGATGTGTGGCTCAAACATCTGGGTCTCTGCCCCCCACATGGGAGACCCAGATCTGGAGTTCCAGGCTCCTGGCTTAGATTGGCCCAGCCCCAGATACAACAGACCTTCAGGAGTGAACCAACAGATGGAAGATCTCTGCTTGAATGCATAGCTGCCTTAGTTTTTGTCTGTCTGTTTGCCTGTCTCTCAGATTTTTAAATACAGAAGTCATATGCTTTATTTTCTTTCCAAGCTCAATTGGCTCTAGTTTATAACTTCAGAATTTAGTTTTGAATGTTTTGGTAATAGCAATAGATGTGGTCAATGCTCTACGTACTATTTTTCTTTTATTTTTATTGGAAAGACAAATTTACAGAGAGGAGAGACAGAGGCAGAAAGGTCTTCCATTCACTGGATCATGCCCCAAATAACTGCAACAGCTGGAGGTAAGACAGTCTGGAACGAGGAACCCAGAACTTTTTCTGGGCGTGCAACATGGGTACAGGGTCCCAACACTTTGGAAGTCCTTTGCTGCTTTCCCAGGCCATAAACAAGGAGCTGGATCAGAAGTGGAGAAGCTGGGACACAAACTGGCACCTGTATCGGATGCTGGTGTTTGAAGGTGGAAGATTAGCCTATTGAGCCATGGTGCCAGCCCCTCTATGCACTATTGCACTAAGAAAGATATAAGCTGAAATTAATGACAAGGTTTATTATGTGACAGAGACAAATAATACATTACAAATAGGAAGGGAACATGAAACTTTTTTGATGATACAAACCTTTACGCCATCATTATAAACTACTTTACTCCTTATATTTACTCCTGTATTTCCTAAAGGCATGCTTGGCTTGAATCTACCATCTCTGTAAACTCATTTTATGTAACAAATTTTAGTCCTTAATCAATCTTGTTTTCATTAGATCATGAATGACATATTCATCTATATTTAAACAGTTTTTATTATTGTTGAGGTGCCTGTCACTATTTGGGGATCTCACCAATTTAATTTTAATTAGATCATCAGACTTTCCTTCTTTATTTATGCTTCAGTAAAGTTTCCAGGCACACAGAGGAGTTCTTTGTAAGAATCTCCCATAGGTATCTTCTCTTCCAGGTCAATCATCTGCTTCAGTTAACTGCTACTTGCTTAAGCTGGGGAAGTTCATGGAGTTCATTTACAATCATTTTGAAGAAAACCTATTTGTTCCTCATGAGTGTGTAATACTGTTCCTCATTTATTGTTCTACACCTTTACAGCCTCTTTTTTTTAAAGATTTTTTTTAAATTAGGCATATTTACAGAATGAAGCAGAGAGACAGACAGAAGGATCTTTCATCCACTGGTTCTCTCCCAGTGGCTGCAACATCTGGAACTGAAGTGATCTGAAGCCAGGAGCCTCCTCCATGACTCCATGACTACTGGAGCTCAAGGGCTGGGACATCCTTCACTACTTCCCCAGCACATAACCAGAGAGCCGGATGGTAAGTGAAGCAGCCGAGACAGAAACCAGCATCCATATAGGATGCCAGTGCTTGAGGGTAGAGGATTAGCCTGTTTAGTTATGACATCAGCCCTCCACCCCTATTTACAGCTTCTACATACAGAAGTAAAAAAGACATCCAGAGAGACTCTTATACTACCAATGGACATCTCTTGCAAATAGAGCCTCAGCAATGTCATTCATGTTTGAAGCTATCTGATTAAGATGTCATTTTTCTCCCTCTGGCTTATGTGTGTTCTGTCTATATAAACAAGAAGAGTTATTAGATCCATGGAACACAGCAATGCAATCAATGACATTTCAGACTCTGGAAAATTCTACAGGGAAAATGAAGGCCTCACTTCCTTAGCAAAAACAGTATAGAGGGCAAAGAGAGTTGAGGGGGAAAGAAAATGAATGCAATGGACAACCCTTATGCTGACTTTACAAATTATTCTCAACATTTATTCCTTTCTTTGAAAATCAGGCCTAGAAAGAACAGATAGACAAAGAAGAGACAAAAAACACTGATTTACTCCCCAAATGACATCTTCCACTGCTTTCCCCAGGCTACCCCTAGGGAGCTGGATGAGTGTTAGAGCAGGTAGGACACAAACAGCCACCCAAATGGGATGCTGGTGTCACATGTGGAGGCTTTGTCCCCTGCCCTCCTCAACGCTGGCCCCTAATTCTCCAAATTCTCAAAAACAGTTATGAGACCACCATAATTTTAAAAACCAACAGGGTATTTGATGATAACATAAAATAAAGCATTTTAAATCTGATACTGTACTATAGTAAGATCCCTTATATTTCACAGGATAAAAATGTGGCATGGTCATTAAATTCTGTGTCAAAAAAAGAAGACAAAGAAAAAATGGATGCTAGTGTCTGGTGCACACACAATATATATGACTTGTATGTATTTATTGTCAAAAAGGTTACACTGCTCATGTAATAGGAGCTTGAGTGCAAGTCATAAACACTATATTGTATACCATAAAGATTATATTGTTCTTGCCACAGAAGGAACATAGGTGGTAAAATCAATGCAATTGGCTGCTTATTGGTTTCTGGGTGGCACCCTGGTGAGTGGGCCACTTTGGGGAAGTGCTACCCCATGTATTTAATCTCTTGTATTCACGAACCCAGCTGCAACAAAAGTGTGAGTGAATGCTGCTAGCTCCACGGTGCTCCCGGACACCATGTCACCAAGAGGGAGCCTCCTCACAGGATTCATTAACAGCTTCCCAATATGCTGTGGCTTTCCCAGCTGTGTACTCCAACAAACTCATCTCAACACCTGGTAAACAACTGGCATCTAGGAAAACTATGCACTGATCTTGCTTCACATTCAGGCGTCTTTTTAACAGCCTCTGTCACTCTGTTGATACAACAGATGTATGAATAGCATTCTGCCAGTCATGACTTCATGCCTTGCTTATGTGTTGACATTCCATTTGAGTTCAACAATTCATTTTGGGGCTCTTAAAATCTCCGAGGATGATCTGTTACAGGCAGTGGGAGGATTAAAACACTGTTGGTTCAACAAGTGGCTGACCTTAACTGGCTGTAGCAAAGTGGACTGGTTCCTGGTTTGTTCTCTTAGTCTCTTTTGCTTACTCCTTTGCTCTTGCCCTCTGTCTCACTTCTCAACTAAAATTAAATCTATTGGGGGCTGGTATAGTGGTATTATAGGTTAATCCTCTGCCTGCCACACCTTTATCCCATGTGGGTACTAGTTCATGCCCTGGCTGCTCCACTCCCGATCCAGCTCCCTTCTAATGGCCTGGGAAAGCAGCAGAGAATGGCTCAAGTTCTTGGGCTGCTGCAACCACATGAAAGATCTGGAAGAAGCGCTTGGTTCTCAGCTTCAGACTGGCCCATCTCTGACTGTGGCAGCCATTTGGGAAGTGCCGTAGAAGAGTTCTTGCTGTCTCTTTCTTCCTCTCTCTGTAACTCTGACTTTCAAGTAAAATAAATGAATCTTTGAGGAAAAATCAAATTGACCAACCCCAGGAAGATAATTTTCTCTATAGGAAAATAACTGTAACATATGAACACGATTAAAAGCACATCACTGAAAGAGCTGTCAGTGTATCTAAAAGGCAGGCCATGTAGAGATGGAGAAAGGGAAACTAAGATCCTTAACAACCAGTGAGCACAAAGGGGTAAGCCTGACCAAAATACACAGCAGACTGCAGAGGCAATAACAGGGCAGCCCCTTCCTTGTGTCTCACACCTAGTTAGGCATCCTAGGAGTGTCACAATGGCTCCTCAGTACCCTACAGAGGTGGCTCAGGTCTGAACTTGTACTTCAATTGCAATCATCACAGACCCTGGAGGTGCTCCTTTCTATCTCACTCTTGCTCTTACTCTCTCCCACAGGATAATTAGCATGTGCTGTCTGTCCAGCACCAAGTCCTACAGAGCCAGCTAAGAAACCAGCACCAGCCCTTCAGGAGCCTGAAATTTTCACATGCAGCAGCTGCACAGATGAGATGCTCCAGTCCAAGGTCAAATGAAATACACCAAAGTGCTCCATGGAATGTAGAGCCAAGAGTGATCAACTCTAACGGAAGTATCAGGGGATGTATCCCAGGGCCTGCAGCTTCTAGAAGGGCACAGAGACTGGGAAGGAAAGCATCTGCCTCCGGTTTGGGATGTCATCACCTAGGGGTTTGTTTGCACTGGAACAACTGCTCCCCCACTTACCAAGAAGCAGGTCCCTCACTGCCCACCAAAGGAGAGGGGGCTCAGCATCCACTGCAGCTGATCTTCCTGCAGGGAGTTCATAGGATGAAAAACAAACTGCACGATGGTTTCTTACAGACTCTATTAAATACAACACCCCCCCTTTTTTTGTTCTTTCCCTTGGCCTAAATGAGTTTCTATTCATTTAGCAGATGCACTACTAAATACGTCCCCTTACCTTACACACGACTTGGATGCTCATATTCTTCCCCTCCCAAGGGCAATTCCCTTTCCATGGAAGCTCCTCCAGTTCATCCTACAGCTGCAGTCTGCTCGACTGTGTACTCAGAGGTCTCTGCTAAATCAATAGAACAACTCTGGAGACGAGACAGTATGAGAAGACAACCTGTACTGCACATTGGTGAAAGCAGATAAACAACCTATAGGAAAAGTTTCTGAATAATGCAAGAGTGCCTTCCACATGGCACTCAGCCCCAAAACTAAGTCCACAAAACATCACAACATCAGAGTGTTCAGACCCAGCGAGCAGCACAGAATATAGACTAGCCAAAGGCATTCACAAAATGAGTTCATTTCCAAGTGACCTATATTCATCAATCTCCTGAATTGTCAGCACTTGTTTCTCTACATCTATTACCCATCACAAAGAGTAAATGAGTTAAACTGACAGTAAAGGTACATGTGTACTTGGAGCCATGTGCCGTCAGACTGAAAGTTACTTGCAGTCACATAAGCACTCGCACACCAGAACTAGTGCAGTCATTGGTTCAACCGATGCTCATTACATTCCAACTATAAGCCAAGCCTGGGTACACAAATCAGTCACACACACACCCACACACACGGTTCCTGTCTTCAGAAAACTGATGATCAACTGAGAGAAAAGACAATCAAATAATCACGCAAATCCCAAAGCAAAATGTAATAAGCAGGATGATAAAAAGACATGTGGTATTAAACTGGGTAACAGAGCAAATGGATGGGTTGGCAGGACTCCCCATGACAAAGCGATTGGCTCTGACAAAGGCAGAGAAATAAGAAGAGACAGAAAAATGTGACCTATGGGCTGTCAGTATGGACAAGAGACCATAAATAGACAAGGCGTGCCCTGTTGCGAACAGAGTGCAGCTGCCTGAGTCCACACCTGAGCTATGCAGTGAACAACTGGAAGCTCTGGTGCTGAACTCCCTGTATTAGCCACCATGAATCCTCTGGGCTTCGTGGGCATGAGTGCTCCAGGAATGCTGGCCACTACTACAGTATAAGCCATGGATGGAAGCACCCCATCCCTCACTCCCAGGACAGGGAACTCTACGTGCCTTCTAGGTAGGGTAGCCCCTGTTCTTGTCCTGATGGATAATCAGGACATAGTAAAGCAGTTAAATGACTGTCAGTCTAATCAGCAAGGCCTTTTGGTACCCTGACAAAACCTCTATTTAAAGAGTATCTCCAGCACAGTATTTGTGCTGGCAGACAGACAAAACCAGCACTGTGGTCACTGCCTTGGGACTTGATGGCACAGAATCAGCAACTAATTACAAGCCCCTCAGCAGGTACAGGGGTGACCAACTGAGGCAAATGCAGGTTTGCTTCTGGCAGCCCCAGCAGTGTATCATCCCAATATGTTTACTATACTTGTTATTCTCAAGCATCTTCTAGGGTCCTAAGCACCAGTTGCTCTTCCACAGGTCATAGTGGCAGGAGTGGGCAGCTGTCAAAAACTCAGTAAGAAAGCCCCCTGCTGCTGTAACTCCAGCAGCTCTGTGTATTCTCCCATCAACTTTCAGACAAGACGTACTTACACTTAATATGATCAGGCCTTGAAGCTGCCTGGAAGCTGTACTTTAGTGCCCCCAAAATTCCAGGTGTTGGGGGAAAAAATCCCCCAGGTAAAGAAGGAAAATAGCATGGAGTAGAATCAGGCAGCTCCTAAACTAAATCCCTTCTTTCACCAGGTAAAATGGTTCTATATTCTCTCTCTCCCTGTGTATGTGTGTATGTATTCACAAGACCTGTCTCTCTTTCACCTTCAATCTTAGCTTTCCTTTTTTTTTTTTTTTTAAATTCTTCCAAGGCTGTATCTTAATCCTATTGAAATTCAGCTGTTTACTTACCATTTCTTCCTGAAAATACCAAGCCAGGGTCAGGTTTCTTTTTAAACATCAGCAGCCAACGCTGGTTTTATAATTCACATCACCTGTCCCCCGAGTTCTGGACCGAGAGCTCCAAATGTTCCTTGGGAACTGGATGCAACCAAGTAACGAAATGGGAAAGACACCATTGTCCCCGGCCTTTTCTATCCACAGGTAATTCAAGAACAAGCCCACAACAATTAAACGGAGGGCGGGCGAAGGCCAGGAAGGCTGGGAAGGAAGAAGGAAACAGGAAAGAAAACACTGAAATTCAACCATTAATACTCAAGAGCATTTTTAAAATAGGATTTCTGAGTAAGTTTGGATGTTAGATTGTTTTTAGAAAAAATTGTTACACAAATTATTTTCTTGGGGTTAGAGTCATGGGAGACTGGGTTAAACAACCACGTGTAATGCTAGTCTCCCATATGGCCACCGGTTTATGGTCCAGCCACTCCACTTTAGATCCAGCTCCGTGGTAATACACTTGGGAAAGCAATGGATAACCCAGGTGAATAGGGCCCCTGAACCCATGTGGAAGACACAGATGAAGCTCCTGGCTCTTGGGATGCCCATGGCTGCTTGCTTTATGATTCCAACCCTAAAACTATCAGGATTGTCACAAGTTGATCAGGGGCAGAGAACACAATAATGTGGGATGTGAGTGAATATGCATTTGTCCAGACTTGTAGAATGTACAGCACCAGGAGTGAACCTTCATGTCAATTATGGACTGGGTTGATCGTGATGTCTTAAGAGACAATTCAGGCCCGGCACAGTGGCCCAATGGCTAAAGTCCTTGCCTGGAACGCCCCTGGATCCCATAAGGGCGTCGGTTCCAATCTTGGCAGCTCCACTTCATATCCAGCTCCCTGCTTGTGGCCTGGGAAAGCAGTCAAGGATGGCCCAAAGCCTTGGGACCCTGCACCCACTTGGGAGACCTGGAGGAGGTTCCTGGTTCCTGGCTCTGGATCGGCACAGTACCAGCCATTGCACTCACTTGGGGAGTGAATCATAGGATGGAAAATCTTCTCTGTCTCTCATTCTCTCTGTATATCCAACTTTGTAATAAAAATAAATAAGTCTTAGAAAAAAAGTGAGACAATTCACCAACTGTAACAAGTGAACACTCTAGAAGGGAATGTCGACACTGGGAAAAGCTGTGTGTAGGCAGGGACCAGAGATATATAGGAACTCTGTTCCTTCTGCTCTATTGTTCTGTGAGCCCATATTTGCTCTGAAGGTAAAGTTTACCTTAAAAAAATTAAAGTTGAGTGTTTGATAGGGCAGTTAAGTCACTGCTTGGTGCACTGGTCTCCCTATCACAGCACCTACTTTAAGTTCTGGCTGCTCTGCTTCCAGTTCAGCTCTTGTTAATGCACACCTTTGGAGGTAGCAGGTGATGCCACCGACGGGAGTTCTGGCTAGA
This sequence comes from Ochotona curzoniae, assembly GCF_017591425.1. Taxonomy (NCBI): domain Eukaryota; kingdom Metazoa; phylum Chordata; class Mammalia; order Lagomorpha; family Ochotonidae; genus Ochotona; species Ochotona curzoniae. Next base: position 17,716,022 of record NW_024467115.1, read on the forward strand.
GTTCTGGGCTCCTGCCTTAGGCTTGCCCAGGTTTAGCTGTTATGAGCATAGAGGAGGAGAGGCGGTAGCTGGAGGGTCTGTTTTTCACCTTTCAAATACAATGAAAATAATTTTTCAATAATAATAATAATAATAAATAATCTTTGAGCCTTTCCCCTCCAGTCTCCCACCCCCAACCCTCAAAATGTCTGTGTCTGCAGTGTCAGGGTCACAGGGAAGGCTGCCCACCCTGGCAGCAGCCAAGAATCTCACATACTTCCTGGGACCGTGTTGGAAGGAGGAGCTGCTCCAGGCTGCCACATCTAGGAACCAAGCAGCTCCCAATCGAGGGCCAGAGAGCAAGAGCCTTCCACTGCATTCACCCTAGTAGACACAAGTAGCCACCCCCTGCAGAACCCTAACCAACCCCTGCATCTGGAAGTCTGGGAGAACTGCAGTGCAGGCTCAAGGCCTGGTCATTTCCAGAGTGGCTAACAGCCTTGGCCACACACTGTCATCACCTAGGAACTTTGGTGGCCCAAGTTCTTGACTGTAAGATCCTTATCTACTTGGTTCAGGGTGTAGTATGAGCATCACAAATGTTGGAATCAGGTGATCGTAATTTTCAAACACAAAGACCCATGAAAACTGGTTGGAAGCTGAATGAAAGATTGCCCACTCATCTATCAACTGTGCAATTTGTCTAGAAGCAAAAGAACAGGCTGCTTATTTCGGCATTTTGGTCACAGGGATCCTTAGAAACTTTGGCAGCAAATATTAATTTCCCCATTAGTGGCAATGAATTGCTCTTCTAATGAAGACCAGTGTAAGCAGTGGTTGGATGCAGCCCAATTTTTTTCTGTTCAGAATGCTGACCAGGCGGCAGCTGGCATACACTTGGCAGTTATTAAGTATCTTAATTTTTAAAGCAACTTAATTGGAGCTATTGCATCTATTATGTATCCTGCTCAGAAAACTGGCTGCACAGATGACTACTTTTCCCTTTCCAACCTCAGATTATTTTAAAAAGGAATAAGCATAATTATAACTATATTTCACCAACAAATAAACTAAGGAGAAGAAAAATAGTTGCCCTTCATTCTCAGCTTCTCACTCTCAACAAATGAACACTTTTATTGATAAACAAGTAACACTGAATCTGACCTAGAAAAGTGGATTTGTCTCTCAACAAAGAGTTAAAACAGAGGATTAGCCAGCTGCCAGGGTTCTGGCTGTAGGGACCTGAGGGAGGATGGTAGGAACTCTCACCCGATGCCCTGCCTCCCAGGACACCTACAACCTTGCCCATGAAAATCACAAAACCCTGCTCACAGGGAGAACCTTGTGCCCTAATTTTTCCACAGGAATTCTGCATGCTTCTGTGGCTTGTGATCACAGTGCTTCCCAGCTGCACACAGAACACGGGAAGGCACACAGGAGCAACAGCTCAAGGCTACAGACCCCATTCAGTGATGTTTTCAACAAAGGCAAATAGCACCTTTTTTTCTGTAGCAGATAACCTAACCTACAGAATTGTAAGGAGAGTAATAGTCATTCAAATCAGTCGTTTAAAATCAGCTTCATCTTGAAAGTTACTTCTCCCCCAAAGCCTAGGTAGATTCTGGAACATGTGCTTAGGGAACTTGACCTAGTAGAAGACCATTCTGGATGTTGTTTTGGGCACAGTAAAGTAGGAAAACAAATTAGCAGGCAATAATACATGGGTCCAGATGTGAGAGGCTCATGTTTAAACTAGGATGGAAGCAGCAGTAACCATGGAAAGACACGCATAGTTCATGACATATTTTGGAAGATTACCAGATGATTTAAATGATTTAATATCTTAATCCTTTAGTTCCCCAATAGAACAACAAAATGGTAAATATAGCAAGTTTTTGACTTAACATTGACTGTGGGTTTTCTCCAGGTTTACAGAATAAGAAGCTAGGCCTAAGGGAATTAAACTCAACAAATTTCATACGATTTTGAGTGGGCAGGAAGACACAAGTATATTTATTTGCCAAATGCACAGAGAAGATGAACTGTAACAATAAGATTGTGGACTATAAGCTACCAGTTACAAGGAGTTCCTAAGTACTGTTCCACAGAGACATCTGCCTAATGGTCTCCTTAGATTAAAATGACATATGAGGCCCTGAACAACACAGAACGAATGCTGAATACCCAATGGAAATCACTGTGCTCCCCAGTTACTGTCTCAGTAGGCAGAAGCAGCCAGAAGCAGAAAACATATATGGGGTTTTAATACCCAAGAGAAGTAGACAGTATCTACATATAGCTATGGCTTAAGAGGGTAAAAGAAAAAATTTGAGCACACACAGTAATATTTGTTTCTGCGGCAATAAAGCGCCGCACGTTAGGAGAGGGACCAGCGAGGTGTCAGCATGCAAGTGCCAGCATCTGGTACGAATGCTGGTTCATGTCCTGGCTGTTCCACTTCCAATCCTGCTCTCTGCTTGTGGTTTGGCAAAGCAGCAGAGGATGGCCCAAAGCCTCAGAACCCTGCAACCGTGTGGGAAGTCAGGAAGAAGATCCTGGCTCCTGGCTTCGGATGTGCTCTGCTCCAACTGTTGCTGCTATTTGAGGAATGAACCCGTAGACGGAAAACCTCTCTCTCTGCCTCTTTCTCTTTGTGTAAAAATTTGCCCTTCAAATAAAAATAAACATATTTTAAAAAAGAATTAGGGGGAATAATTCAGTCTGTCTCAGCAACCATTTTCTGTGTCCCAGGCTGCTTCAATCCGAACACCCTCCGTGCTTTAGATGGCCAGTGATGAAGGGATCACTCTCCCATGAGGAAATATCCAAATACATTCCAAAAATTGATTTTTATATAAATGCAACTTTTCCTTCTTATTAGTCATGTCTTTGTCTTATTTGAAAGGCAGAGAGACAGAAAGATACAGTGAGAGAGTAATTGGGAAAACGTTTAATATTTATCACTACATTTCCCTACATGGACTTTCTACTGTCCAAAATGTCTATTTATGTGTACTTACACAAACGTATATTTATTCATAAAAAAAAATCTGAGGGATTTTCTTTGATGACAGCCAGGGCACTATTTATAAAATATATTCAAAGAAAAGGCTTAGGGCAAACAAAATCTGAGATAACGTGTAAAAGGTTAATTTTTTAAAAGAATGAAGATGAAACTAAGATTTTTTTTTAAAGATTCATTTATTTTTATTACAACATCAGATATACAGAGAGGAGGAGAGATAGAGAGGAAGATCTTCTGTTCAATGATTCACTCCCCAAGTGACCACAACAGCCGGTGCTATGCCGATCCTGAGCCAGGACCCAGGGACTTCCTCTTCCGGATCTCCTACATGGGTGCAGGATCCCAAAGCATTGGGCCATTCCCGACTGCTTTCCCAGGCCACAAGCAGGGAGCTGGATGTGAAGTGGAGCTGCCAAGATTGGAACCAGCGCCCATATGGGATCCCGGTGTGTTAAAGGTGAGGACTTTAGCTGCTAGGCCATGCTGCCAGGCCCAAGATTTTTTTAAAATTTATTTACTTTACTTGGAAAATCAGAGTTACATGGATACAGGGAGAAACAGGAAGAGATATATTACATCCACGGGTTCACTCTTCAAATGGAAGCAATGGCCAGATCTGAGCTGATCTGATGCCATGGGCCTGGAGCTTCTTCTGGGTCTCCCATGAGGGTATAGGGTCTCAAGCACTTGGGCCATCCTTCACTGTTTTCCCAGGTGCATTAGTGGAGAAGCAGATTGGAAGTGGAGCAGCTGGGACATGAATCAGTACCAATGTGTGATGCCAAGTACCTGTAGATAGATTAGCTGGTTATGCCACTATTCCAGTTCTAAATTACAGAATGTCTAACACTTGTTACAGTACAATTAAAAATTCCTATACCTTAGAGAGAAAGAACTAAAAATATAAGACAAGTTTAAAATAGTTAAAAGTTGAAGTAAGCAGCCAGTGTTGGGGCACATCAGGTAAAACTACCCCTTGCTACATCAGCATCAAAGCACTGGTATGACTACAAGCTATTCTGCTACCAATCCAATTTTCCACTTATGTACCTAGGAAGGCAGCAGAAAATGGCTCACATACTTGGGCCCCTGCCATACACATGGGAGACCAAAAAGAGTACTGGGCTTCTGAATTCAGGGTGGCCCAAACCTGGCTGTGGCTGCCATTGAGTAAACCAACAGATAGAAAACATGATTTGCCCACTCTCCCTCTTTTTGTTGTTCTACCTTCAAAATAAATGTCTTAATTTTTAAAAAGCTGAGTTAAGTATTCTATAGAAACTGTGGTCAAAGCTGAAAGAATTACTTCTAAGAAAAGGATTCAGAATCTTTTTAAATAGTTTGAAACAGAAAAGCACCTAGTAAGGCTCTAGGACAACTGAAAATGTATATATATCATTTTTTTTTTAATTGAGGTAGAAAATTTCAGCTAGTGGAAGAGGTTTTACTTGGCATCTTTTAAATATAATTATAGTTATATTACTGATCCTAACTAAATAAAAATGGAAAATTAGAAAATTTATTATTTGCTCAAAAGGTATGATAGTCAAATTGCCTTGATAATTACACAGCCCCATTAGTTTAGGTCACTAACAAAACTACGCTATTGTATGATACCTTACTTGGCTACTCTAGTCGCATACAAAATCCATCCATAGTTTTCCATTATACACAGTCTTCAAAAACCTTTCATACACACGGTTTTTTTTTTTAAAGATTTATTTTTATTATTTTCTTATTGGAAAGGCGGATATACAGAGAGGAGAGACAGAGAGGAAGATCTTCCGTCCGATGATTCACTCCCCAAGTGAGCGCAACGGGCCGATACTATGCCCATCCGAAGCCAGGAGCCTCTTCCGGGTCTCCCACGCAGGTGCAGGTTCCCAAAGCTTTGGGCCGTCCTTGACTGCTTTCCCGGGCCACAGGCAGGGAGCTGGAAGGGAAGCGGGGCTGCCGGGATTAGAACCGGCACCCATATGGGATCCCGGGCGTGCTAGGCGAGGACCTTTAACCACTTGCGCCACCGCGCCGGGCCCTACACATGGTTTTAAAATATTGTTGCACTAAGTAAATTTATCTTAGCATTTTTTCCCACCAACTTTTTGAAGCATGACCACAGCTAGGTGAGTCTCTGAGGTACTTACAGCATGCTTACTCTTGCAACAGATGGAGCTCTAATATGCCTCTGAGAGACCTTTTTCTACCCACAGCACCAAAGTCAGCTTACAATGACCAAGAACTTGAAGAGTGTCATTTATTCACTGACCTTGTCCTATAGAACATGAATGTTCAGGCAGGGGAGACCCCATCAATGTCTGAATGATCGAATAACAGAAGCCGGGGATGAATAATGCTCATGGGGAACATGGCAGGCTGTTCTGTCCTGCATGGTTGCAAGCAGTGTGTTAAGAAGATGCCTTTTCCTGCTAGCAATGAGCACAGGAACTGGTAAAACACCTACTGCAATTCCTCCAAGTCCCTCCTCCCCAAACAACCCGGGGGGTGACTCTACTCGATATGATTCTAGCCATATTGGTTCTAACTGCCATCCTGTCCTTCAGGTACCCCTGACAATCATCCCAAACCTTATGGGATAAACAAAGTACAGTAAGATCACCTGCTAGTCCTAGCTGACACCTGGAATGTTTCTCACACGACACTGGAATGCTAGTATTTCTTGGGAAAGTGTGGGTTAGCCATGGGCCGTGTTTTCCTATAAAACCTCCTTTCTCTGGGCATACAGTGCAAGATGTACTTGTCTTACAGCTGCTCAAGCCAATCTTGTTGATGATCTTTGCCACTAAGAAACGATATTCTGTGTTATCCTGGATGTGTCAGTCTCTTTCTTTTGGCTCATAAGGCCATTTCACTTGTGGTTCTCTCAAATGGGGTTTTCAGCAACGTCTGTCACTATACAAATATCCCTGCTACAATGTATTCATCAGAGCAGAAATGAAGAGACAAGGTATGGCTATCTTCTGTCCATATCCCATGGACTGTAGGAAAAATTGCAGCCTGATGTACTTCCAGCTTTTCATTAGTCAATTCATTCTTAACAGTTCAAAAACATTTCCTACAGTGTCCCGCGTCGACAATAAACTCTTCTGATGCCAGCTGGGTGTTTTAAAGACTTGCCGAGGATGAAGAATTCCTTGATGATGAAAGGGATGAATTTTTATAATTTAGGCTGCACTTGCATCTTTTGTTGTTAAAAATAATATGTCAGATTGCTTCTTTGACAAGATCAGGTGGTTATCTTTAGAAAGGTTCAGAATGTATTATTTTTTAAAAACATGTTAAAATCTAGACTAAAAGACTTTGGTTGTTCCAACTTCTCTTTGTTCTCAACAGCTGAGAAAAGGCCTTAAGCTTGTCAAAACTCTGTCATTCCACATGTTTCGTTTTCTTCCTCCTTCCAAAGAAAGCTGTCCTAAATCCTGATTCCTTGGTGTGTTTACATTATCGCCACTTGCTCTTATGATCGACTGCAAAACAGTATTCCAGGGATGTTACAAACTGCAGATTTATCTACTACAATTTTTTAGCTGTGTTAGTGAGAGTAACTAATAATTTGTTCCTCTCTTTGGTGACTCCTATTAAGTCAGATTTTCTAATGGCTCCAAATCCTGGGGAGTGAGCTTCAGTCCTTCTGAATGTTTCTTCTTCACTTTCTGAATTACTAGTCCCACAATAGCATTCTTGGGTTCTCATGCAGATCCCCTCTCAGAATGCTTCTCCTTGGTTAATCACTGCATTTTGTGTTTATGGTTTTACCCTCTTTAAGAGGCCCAGAAAGAGAGGAGGGGTGTGTGTGTGTGTGTGTGTGTGTTCTCACTTGGTCACTCCTCAAGTGCCTACAACAGCCAGGGCTGAGCTGGGAACAGTGCTGGTCTCCTATGTGAGTAGTAAATATTCAGCCATCACTGCCTCTTGGCGTCTGCAGGGAGATGGGATTGAGAGCTGGGTCTGGGCACTGAATTCAGGCATTTCATCATCAGCCAAGCACCTGCCTGCTGCTCATTCCCTTCATGTTTGAACAGGTCATCAAAAGGCCACTCATCTTGAATCTTCCCACACATGTTAAGCATCTTATTTAGGGAATTACAAAGATATCTTTTTGAAGTTTAAACCACAGATTACTTAAACAAACACAAAAAAACCCTATAATTCAGATTGCACTGCAATAGCCAGGGGAATTGGTAAGAACTGGAATTTATTAGTATTAACGAAATATCTAATAAAGCACAAATAGATAGTCAAATTCAATCATGAGGATTTAGTGGCCAAATCCAGTAGTGATTTTTACATTAGAACATAATAATAGTTATTTTTTCCTTTTCTGCAGTGAACATGAAATACCAAAATGTCTCTCAATGTAGAAACTGCTAGCAGTACTGAATTATACACTCTGTTCTCAGGACCCTAAACCATCACACAGCAACATTTTATGAAGTTTAAAGATGTAACCTCAGGGGTCTCAGGATGGGACATCTCATGCCTGGATCCCAGACAACAGCCTCCATGTGCACATGGTGAGCTGTCCCGGGGCCTGCCTGGGCTCTGGGGGCTGCTCCCTTCGGGGTGAGTATACCGAGGGGGGAGGTCTCTGTGACTGGGCAGGTCCAGGGCCCACCTGCCGCCCTCATTGGGCAGTGAATGGGACTGGGGAAGGGCACGAACTTGAGCCTGGGAGTTTAAACTTCCAGCAGCCTCGCGGTTGCTGGTGAGTCTCAGGAAGGGGCATCTCATGCCTGGATCCCAGACGCCAGCCATCACGTGCATGTAGTGAGCTGTCCCTGGGCACCCAGTGCACCATTTGGTGCCATGCTCCACCTGTTGGCCACCTGGCCTGGACCTCGGGGGTTTTGGTTCTTCGAATCCCTGCTTAGGTAGCTCCAGGTTGAACCCACTATGCTTCAAGGATGTGAATCAATCCTAAAGACAGTAACTCTTCCTTTGTAGAACCTGTAATCTCTAAACAATGCTGACCACCAAATACCAGTCCATGCAGAAGCTATGGCTTGGGGCTTGTCTATTAGAATCATATCATGTTATCTGACATGATGATGGATCAGGAGAGGGGCACATTAAGCAAGCCATTACATTAAGCAGCACTCGAGAACCATATCTGGGGGTAGCTTCTGTGGGGGATGTGTGGGCCAAACCCTGGGGAAATTCTAGCCCCACTGGTTAGCTCAAAAGTTGGGGTGGTGATGGACTAAGCTAGGTGTGACCAAGGAGCCTGCCATCAATCACAGGTAAAGGAACCGACAACAGTCTGGACTGGTCAAGGCAGCAGCACCCGAATGTGCATCCTGATTAGGGTGTGGGGTGGGCCAGGATGCAACATTCACCAGCTCATTCAAGGCTAAATGGAAGGCCAGACTGCGCCGGAACCTGGCCTAAACCCAATGGCATGTATGAGAACTGGGTCTGGGAGTGGATTAAGTGGAGGAACTTGGGAAACTCCCTTGGCGAGTCATAGCTCCAGCTGGTGAACATGTGGTCCAGACCTGGGGGTCGGACAAGCTGGGAAAAGTAGCTCCAACAGCTGGCTAATGTGTCAATTGTTAATGGAACAGGATGGACCGGGCAGGACTGAGCAAACCTTAGCCCATAAGCAAAACTAGAGACCAGGACGGAGCACAGGTCATGCAGAGCTAGGCTCATGTACCTACGGTCTGTGTGAGCCAGGAATGCTGAGCCACAGTGTCTAAGGCAGAGGTCAGGACAGGTGAGGGGCTGTGCCAAGCTGAGCAGAGCAGAGCAACCACTGGCATGCAAGTGATCTATGGCTGGGAACAGGCCTCGCTGGGGAGCTAAGGCAACAACCCTAGCTGGGTTGAGGTTCCCACCAAGGGGTGCGTGTGGGCTGAAATTGGGGCTGTGTTCTGATCAGGAAATGGTTGTAGTCTCCCTTGGCACAAGTGTGGACTAGGATTCGATGCACCAAACCGTGTCAGACCCCAACAACCTCTGGTGTTCTAGAGGACCAGGGTAGATGTGGAATGGATTAGGCTAGGTCTCAACCCCTACTGAGCCATGTGTGAGCCATATGTGGGTATGGACAAACCATGGCTGGACTGCAACATCCAACAGCAAGACCAAATTGGGTTGAAGGCCAGTCAGGAAAAGACACTGTTCCTGCTATGAAAGGAGGTGGAGTAGAGCTGGCTCACAGACCCTCTTGCATGCGCAAAATCTGGCATTGGGAGAGGTTCTGATGGAGGAGCCTGGGCAACTCCTCTGGCAGGACACAGACCCGGCAGGTAAGCATAAGAAACAGGATAGGAAACAGCCCAGAACAGGCCATGGAAAGTGTCCCACTGACATACAATTGGCAGGGGTCAGGGCAGACCAGGCTGAATCTGTCCATGTCATCCACTGGCAAATCCAGGCACCAGAACAGTGTGGGTCGAGCTGGGTTCGGTCGCAACAAAAACCAGTGCACAATACGGAATGCCAAGGTGAGGTTGCCTGTGACAGAAGTGACCACAGCACCCAACCAGCACACGTGATAACCAGGAAGGGAGGGGGCAGAGCCAGCAGGAGGAATATCGGGGGGTTCCCTTGCTGGATAGCTACTCCCATTGGAGAGCGTAAGCTGGGATGGGGGCAGACCAGACTAAGCAGGGCTACAACACCTGTGTGCCTCAGGTGGACTAGATCAGGCAAAAGTCAGGCTGGGCTGATTATTCCTATTGGTGCAAACAAAATTAGAGTGTGTGAGGGTTGATTGGGCTTAGCCGCAGCATCACCTGGCAGAAGCTGGCACTGGGGTCTAATTCTGTCAAGGCAAACCACAGAACTACCTGGAGAGTGCACAATCCAGGAGTGGGAGAGGCCTGGGAGGGAAATAGTGGGCTCCTCCCTCTTGGGTTACCACTTTCATGGGAGGGCATGAAAACTAGGACAGCAGCCGGGGTGGCTAGACAGACACCCAACAGCATCTGTGCGCGCTGCATAGTGGAGCTGGTTAGAGGGAACAAAGCTTCAATACCCATTGACATGTACGAGAGCCAAAAGGGATATGGGACAGACTAGACTAGTCTGTTACACAGACTGGCAAACCAGGGTGGGGGCGAGTCTGGTGGGGGTTATTGTGGGTCACACCAACTAGGCTGCAGCTCCCACTGGTTTATGTGAGGGCCAAGTATGTGTTGGGCAGAACCAGGCTGGACTGCAACACCCATTGGTTCCAGTGGAAGTTGGGGCTAAAAACAGAACCAACCCAGCAATTGCAACCACCAGCAGATCAGGGCTATGGATTGTGCCGGGCCCTGTACTTGTTATACATACAAGAATCTGGTTGGAGAACACCTGAGACAAAGTTTCTTTGGAGATCTCCCCAATCAAAATGCTAGACTCAGAACCCTAACCAAGAAAAGACAGAAGACAGAACAGGTCATTCAACCATCTCAGCCACATTTTGGCAGCGAAATACAGGGCAAACGGAGACTCTATGATGGACTATGTCAATCAGTGGATTCTTCAAAAACCTCATAGTGCTTGGAGTGGCAAGAATGGCAGTGATTCATAACTGGTGAACTATCAAAATCACTTGAGCAAGAACCTCAGAGCCTGCCCTACATCCGGGACCTAGGGAGAGTGGGAAATTGGGTGGGCCTTTTCCCTTAATACCCCCCTTTAAACATGAAGGAAACAATATGGACTTTCCTATAGCCCTTGAACCTTTTTACCCTAATTAACTATGTAAAGATTGTCAAAAATATAATAAAAGTAATCAATTAGTTAATTTTTTAAAAAAGATGAAACCTCAGAGAGCTGGTCTTGTAGTGTGGTAAATTAAGCCTCTTTCTGTGGTACTGGTACCCCTTTTGGGCAGTGGTTTGAGTCCTCACTATTCCACTTCTGATTCAGTTTCCTGCTAATGTGCCTAGGAAATTAGTTTAAAATGGACCAATTCCTTGGGCCCCTGCAGCCACATGGGAAACCCAACGGAAGCTCCAGTCTCCTAGCTTTAGAATGGCCCAGCTCCAGCCTCTGCATCCATTTGGGGAGTGAACCAGAGGATGGAAGGCCTCTCCCTGTCTCTCCTTCCTTCTCTGTAAATCATTTCAAATAAAAGTAATAAATATATCTTTTAAAAATCTAATCTCAGCCTAGGAAAGTTGTGAGCACTCCCTTGGAAAGGAGACAGCAAGCATACTGCTGAGTTTCTTGTTTTCTGACCTGGAGAAAAATCTCCTAGCCCAGGTTCATAGAAGGGATGTGGTTATATTGCATTCTTGTAATCTAGCCCAACAAATATGACAAACATCAAAAACATACAGACTTCAAAGAACAAAGTGAGTCACACCTTCTCTCTCAGGAGAGTACCACCCTGGAAATAGAGGTGAACTTTCAGTTTAACCTTGACTGAATAGCACACTATTGATCATGGCAAGTACTGGCTTCCAAATAAGTTGATGAAAACAACTCCAAATTATTTGAAAGTCATATTAATCTTCAGTTCAAGTGCCTTTTCCTCGGTGTACTTCCTCCCTTCATCCCTACTTCCCTTCCTCCGCCTGACTCATTCACAACTTTGGTAATTACCTTAATACCTCTCCTGTCCCAGGCAAGGATCTAGACACTGTTGCTACCGAGATGACAGAGCCACAGTCTCTGCTCTCAAAGCCTTACACGTGGGAGGCAAGAATCTCAAACAAGTTACCTGTAATGCAAATCAGCAAGAGCTCCATTAGAAACAGGGACATCACAAAGGAAGAAACAGGAGCCACAAGCTCTTCTTGCAGAGGGGCAGGGGTGGGAGGCTGGAGAGTGGGCAAGCAGCATGTCATTTTACACTTCAGCTGGAGGAGTCAGTGAGTTCAGGCCAAGCAGAAGACAGAGGGAGCCCTAGTTAGACCAACTGATGCCACAGCACGGAGCTGTGAAAGGGTGGGAGCTCTGGATGCCCAACACAAGGGCCACAGGGGAGAGAGTCATCTGGGAAAGGTCCGATGTTCAAGGGCAGGGGTAGGGTTTTAGAAGGTGGTTCTGTTCCTTGACCCTTGAACATGTCTTCCCACATTTCCACTTGATTACTGCATATCCCTCAAGCCCAACAAGACAGGTCCTGAAGTTCATTGCCAGGAACCAAAGTTTCGGCATATTGGGGAAAGCACTCTTCTAGTCAATTCAGCTGCTTCTGCCTGAAACAGGTCACCCTAAAGTATCCCCTCTTTCTTTTCTGCTCAATCATGAACTCCCTTCCTGTCGATCTATTTAGTTCCTTCCAGCCTTAATATTCACCTGGTCTCCTAACTCAGCCCTCACTTCCCCACTGGCCACATAATATTCATACTGGCATTTTTTTTTAAAACACTAAGCTCATCAAGGCATTCTCTTACATTAAAAACAAAAATAAACCTTCAATGGCTTAGGGAAGATTGGAAATCTTTAACCTGAATCACTAATGCCCTGCTTAACTCTTGCCCCTGCCTCACTTTCCGGTCTCATCCAGCTCCTCTCTGCCCCAGCTTCCTACTGGATCCTCACATCTAACCTGCTCACCTATGCCTCTCCTGGCTCTCAGACTAAGGCAGTCCCTTCTCATAGCCCTCCAGACTTTCCTCCAAGTACACAGCTTACAATCAGATGACTGATGGCTTCTCGGCCTTTTGGCTAAGATGTAGTGTAGTACAATTAGATTACTGAAAAGATTTAATGACTATCACTCTGCAGAAGTGATCTTACATCCACGCCACCCTGAGACTCAGCTCACTATCCACAAATGTGAGAAGAGTATCTAGTACACAGAAGACGTTCATTAACCGAATGTATGCATACACGGCAAGGAGACAAAGATGACACTGAGTCTCTGGGGTGACTGTAGTAAAATATGATCACTGACAAGCACTCAGGTACAGAGGGGAAATGGTGACATTAAGTATCCAACTTTCTGCTTAGGAAGGTGGCAGAAGATGACCCAAGTGCTTGCGTTCTTGCTATCCAGGGATGCAGTTCCTGGCCCCTGGCTTCCACCTGACCCAGTCTGGCTGTTGTTGCCATTTGAGGAGTGAACCAGCAGATGGCAGATGGATTTTTTTCTCTCTCCTCACCTTGCAAAAACTAAAAAGAAAAGAAAATGACATTCAACAGACTGTTGGACAAGTAGAAGTGTAATTCAGGAGGGAAACAAGAACCAAAAATACATATTTGAGCATTGGGTATATGGTGAAGTCCAACTGCACGGAAACAAGCTCCTGGGAGTCCTATATTTCCAACCAGACTGTAAGCTATGTGAATGTACTATCCATGCAAACCCATCCTTTTACTCCAAGGACCCTCAGTAGTACAACAATGGTGCCTCAACAAACATGGAATCCTTAGCCCTGTCAAACTGCTGTGGTGAAAAAATATCACTGGTGCCTTAAGTCCCTATTGACCTATCGAGATGGTTTCTACAAAGTGATAGAAAAGCTAGGTAAGGAGCAAATGCCAAGGAATAGAGACCAAAGAAGTGTCAGGCTTACAGGGACTATTCCTTCTCTTTCTGATTAAGAGTAACTCCAAGCCTCTAGTTCCAGTGTGTGCATGGACTTTCTCTTCAGAGCCTGCTAGCCTGGAAGCAAAGGTGAGTTTGGTTTTTCCCACATCTCTATGAGGTTCTGTTGCATCAGCATCAAGATCTGAGGAAAGTGTGGTGTCTGGAGTGATGAAGAAATTGGTCTCTGGCCAGACAGGGATTCTGGAATGTTCACGCCTCCCCACCTCCAGCCTGGGAAGCAAAGCTTTGGGGTTTCAGTCTGGGGATCTGAGGCCCCAACCCATCCTTTTTTTTTGCTTTGTTCCCTGAGACACACCTGCCTCTGCGATTTCTCAATTAAGTTCCATGCAAGACCAGGATTCCTTAGCCACTCAACCAACTACAACTGCAATAGACTTTAGGACAACACAGTTTGCAGGAAGAAAGTCTTCAGAGAAAGGTCAAGAATTTAAGTTTCAGTGATAAGATGCTAGTCAGCTGCACCCAGGATGCACATATCATGTTCACAGACAAGCTATTCACAGATTCCTCAACTGTTTCCCTGTTAGAAACAATAGACACTCAGTAGCTTGTACTACGCTATAATCACAAAACTCAGTTTACAGACCCTAAAGATTCATTATTTGCAGCATCTAAGTATATTTTAGAAATAAAGTAGGAAACATAAAAGATTTTGAGTGATAAAGTAGCAACGGGAATGCTATATAAAAGTATTAGAACTAAGGAAAGATAATTTAAACTTTCTGTAAATAATTGAGCCTATTTTAATAAAGCATCCAACATATGACTTCTGTTAAAATAGCTTGAGTACATTGGGTTCTTCAGCAATTTAGGAACAAATACCATTTTGATTTTAGTCTGTCTTAAATATTCTGAAAATTAGTGTCAATACAATGTACCAGAAATTTAAAGTTAAAACATCTTCTTGCATTTTAAAAGCTTCTTTGCCTTTACAGAGTTTATTCTCGCATAATAGTTGAGTACTACAAAAAATCATTATATAATAAAACCTTGCCACTTTCAGGTCATACATATTAACTGATTTTTAATCCCTTCTGATGTTCCCAAGATATATTGTTAAATGTCTCAGAACTTTGCATATGATGGAAACTGAATCAGAATGAAAAGAGTCTCTGAGCTTACATTCTACCTAGAGTTCTCAGAGACATTCTTGAAGGATTCTAAAGAAACAATAATATACCTTTGGAGTTTGCCAATTGTGTCCAGTCCTTCAATCATTTTCAACTGATATACCAAATAATCTAGGGGCCCCTGATTCAGATTTTCCATTTTAAAAGCAAGTCACCTTCACCCTTATCCAAACTCTGCATTATGAAAATCAATACAATACAAACCAGCAGGAAGAAACTGGCAAATTCTGAAGTTAAGGTTTTTGTTATACTTTAATCATTAATAATCAATTATTAGGTGAAAGTGTAGTTTGCCTTGATTAAAGTTCTTATTCCCTCTGAGAAAATGAAAAGTGTTTTTTAATTTATACTTCTTACATTCACAGCAGGAAACCTGTTCCCACCCATGTTTCCACATATCAAACTTTAGGGATCATAGTTTTTGAAGCAAACTGTTATCCTAGCTAGTCTTATTTACCCACACATTCAATAAATATTTATTGAATTGGTACTATTTGCGAGGCACCAAGCTGAACAAAAGGACAAAAGCAAATAACACACTGACTCACGGGGCAGGCATTTGGCAGTTCAGTCACTCTTGTCTTGAATGCCTGAGCTCCAGCTCCAGCCTCCAGCTTCCTGCTACCTACATGCTGGGAGGCGGCAGCTCCGACGACCCATGTGACTGGGTCCTTGACCACCATGCATGTGAGCTGAAGAGACTCCCAGCTCCTGGCTTTACTCCTGGCTCTGACCTATACCAAACAATGCAGGCATTTAAGAGAGAATCACTGCATTTTTGCTCACTATTACTCTCACTCTGTCTCAAATAAACTAAAA
The DNA here is from genome assembly GCF_017591425.1 of Ochotona curzoniae. Taxonomy (NCBI): domain Eukaryota; kingdom Metazoa; phylum Chordata; class Mammalia; order Lagomorpha; family Ochotonidae; genus Ochotona; species Ochotona curzoniae. The sequence goes on from NW_024467115.1 coordinate 17,731,491, forward strand.
AATGTATTCCTAAGAAATTGATTCATGAACATATAACATTACCCATTGTGATTGACAGGCAGGGACCAGGGTCAAAAATCCACATTATAACTTATAGTACACCATCTGGAGAAAATCTTCAAAAAAACACTGTTTTCTAAAATAACATCTGAACCAAACCTATAAAAAATGAAGTTAAGTTTGTGGGAGTAAAAACCAAATTATCCTTATTTGCAAAGAATAGATGCCATTACCATGGGGAAAACGCATGGGGAAATAAACGAACATTTTTACATTTTTAAGTTGCTGAGGCAGGAAATGGATTTCTGAAGATTATACCTAGAATTTTTATACAAATATTTATTTATTTTTACTTGAAAGAGTTACACACAGAGAGAGAGAGAGAGAGAAAGACCTCCCTTCTACTGGTTCACCCACCAATTGGCTGCAATGGCCAGGGCTGAGTCTGCTTGCAGCTGGGAGTGAGGGGTCTCTTCCAGGTCTCCCATGTATAGAACCCAGGAGCCTAAGCCACCCTCCACTGCTTTTCCAGGCCATAGCAGGGAGCTGGATCAGAAGTGGAACAGCCAGGACTAGAACCAAGGCCCTTAGGAAATGCTGGTGCTACAGTAGCTTGCTATGCCATTGTGACAGTCCAACTATATCTACCTTTTTACAGTATGTCTGCAAGTACCAAATAAACAGAACAACCTAGGCAGGCGGCTATAGTCATGGCTTAATTTTTCAAATTTGTTCTTTTAGAAACAGAATCAGGGGTCAAAGCCAGGAATCTAGTGAAGATGCTCCCAGACGGGACACAGGCATGTTTACTGGTTTCCTTAGCTGCTGGGCCTAATACCCACCCTGTAGTTTTTAATTTACCCAATTAATACAATCTAATTACAATAAGCCTAAACATAAACTCATACCTAACTAGCCAAGATTAGTCAGCAGTCAATAATACATATGCAATTGTCATCAGTCTAGATTTTTGTTCTTCCAGAAACAATAAAGGCCTTGAAGACTAGCAGATGCTATACTAAATTTCAAAGCCTGTGTCATTTTACAAATTAATTTTTTAATAGTCACAAGTAGCAATTAGTACAAAGGGGAAACTATTTTCTGAATAAAGCTTTTATCTGAGGCACTATTTCTATAAATGATGAAGTTGCCGACTCACATCGGCTTGCAAAATTTAATTAACAGTATTATCTGTTACCATATTACTCAACAAATATTGCTACTGTTTAAATGCCTGTGTTCCCCTCAATTCATATGTTGAAATCCTAACCCCCAAGGTGAGTATTGGGAAGCTGAGGCCTTTGGGTGGTAATGGAGTCAGAGCTCTCATAAATGGGATTAATGCCATTATAAACGGGACCCCAGAAGAAAGTTCCTGATCACTCCTGCTCCCTCAGCCAGGCAAGCTAACTGTGAGACAGCTATCTATGGAGAACTAAGCCCTCCATAGACACCAAACCTGCCTTGACTTCAGACTCCCAGCCTCTTAAACTCCCTTATTATAATAAGCCCTCCAGCTGTTAGAAGTATTTGTGGAACACCTGTGACATGTGTGCAGTAGGGACACAACAGCACAGAAGGTAGATGCTGACTGTCTCAGTGGACAGGCCAGCCGCTACCGTGGCAGTATGCAGCAGGCACTGCTGGGTGACTGGACGGAACAGAGAAGTTCCCAGCGCAGTGCCAGAAGCAAAGGAGTCCAGGGAGGGAACTGCAGAAGAACCATTCCCACTTCCCAGGACCTCAGTGCCAACAACTGTCAGCACATTGAAACTGCAGAATTTGGGAGAAGAAAAAAGGGAGACAAACACAGGACTACTGCACCCAGGAATGGAGACTCTGAGCTTGCGTTAGTAAGGAAACAGCAAGCAGTCCTCTGTGTAGGGCTGGGGAGAGGAGCAGCTCAGGAGGCCAAGGAATGCCAGACCTTGACAGACAAGAGGGTGACAAGCTGTTCGGGAGCCCATAGGCTCCATGCAGGAAATGACCATGACCACTGAGTCATTTCATTACAACTACTTAGTACAAGAGACAAGGGCTGGAGAAGAAAAAGTAAGATATGTCAGCCACAGAACAGCCCACTTGAGGCCTTCTAGAAAGGGCCTCACATGGTTTACAGCAGTTTTGGTGTATCTGGGGAGGGCTGGCAGGAATCTTCTCCAGGCAGCAATTCCACCCCAGATAAAACATTACTAGGTTATCTCTGTTCAGCAAAGAAAAGAAAAAGGAAACGTTTTCAAATGAATTCTTTATCTCTTCCAATGATGACTTTAAAGACAGTTACTTGCCAATACATTTTGTTTCTCTTTTCAACAGGGATAACACTATTACTTTAAATGACAAAAATAAGAAAGGAAAAATCTGCTCTAATGGCCAGCCAGAGAAAAGCTGGAAGAGAGAGAGAGCAGTGAATGGGAAAAGTAATGAGCAAACAAACAAACAAACAAACAACAAAATAGCACTTCCAACTTTGCCTGGCAACACTTAAGAATCACTGTGCTTAAAGAAACCAAAGCTTCTCCCAAACGCACCAGTATATCTGAGAGGACACAAGTCAAGACCTGTTCATCATAAGACAGCACATGCATGAGCCTAAGCAGGGAGGAGGGATTGGCTCAGGGAAAAGATCCCCAAAAAGTCATCTCCTGGCTGAGATTCTACAGTCAACTAGAACTACACAGGGGAAAGTACCAAGGGCTATGAGGCCAAGGAAAGTACCTCCTGTGGTTTTTCCTTATCTAGAAATGTTAATGTTGGTGACAAACCTCTATAGGAATAGGCAGGTGGCCTGCCAATCAAACCAGTTTTTAAACCACATGATCAGGTCTGCACTGACCCTCCCGGCAAGGGCTCTCGTCTATCCCTCCTCCCCGCCTCCTGAGAACTCCCTGGTGTTCTCTGTGAACTGCCCTCCCCCATCCCCTTTGCTCCCTTGCCTGTTTCAACGTAGAGAATAAAAATGACAAACGCTGTCCATTCCCTAGGCCAGGATGGAGCTGTGTGCCACAGACATATGTTAGCTCTGTGTAGCTTTGACAAAAGCAGCATGTCCATCTCTTTGTCTAACTGGTCCACTAAGACAAAGCCATTGGTTGTATAAACAAGATTGTCACAAGATGGTTCACTGACTTCCCCACATCAGCCACTAGACCAGGAGAATCATTAGCTGCGGCCAGTCTCTGTTCTAGCATCCAATCCTCACATGGCCGGACACACAGGGAAACAGGACAGCTTATAGCAAGAGGCTCATCTGGCTAGACAGCAAGAAGGCCCAAGCCCAGTACCTTGATGTGTTCCATCTGCCCTATCTGTAGAAACTAAAAATTCACGCAGGAAAAGAAAAATGCTTTCCCTTGAAATGCTTGTTCCTGCTGAATTAATTCAGATACCTCTTTGTGAATTTTCACTGCTGCTTTCTCAGAACCTTATGATTCCATTCAAATTCTGAATCTCAATTTCTCTCTCTGATTTAACTACCAGAAGGAAGCAAGACAGGCAAAGGCTAGTGGCCTGCTGACCAGCTACCCACCCACATGCACATCCAGGCAACATACATTAGAACATTCAGAAGGCGGCAAAAGGTGCCAAAACGGGTCACCATCAGTTCCCCAACCAACTGTATGACTGAGCCCAGTCTCCCAGTGAAGAATCCCCTTCCCTGGGGGCAGTCACTGCAGCGACTTTGACCAACAGGATGTAGACCAAAGAATGTCATGAGATTCTTGGGACCAAAGATTCGGAAGTAACTGACACTTCCCACTTTCTTTTTCTTTGAAAGTTCTGTCATAAGACGCTCCCTCTCAAAGCACAGACACTATGTGAAAATCCAACAGAGGAGCAGAGAGGATAACACCCACCAAAATCCACTCACGGCAAAGAGCCTTTCAGGTCACTCCAGCCCAGTGACTGTGAAGGCAGTCAAGTTTATGTGAGATGGAAGACATGTACCATGCTGAGCCTACTCGGCATTCTGGAACTGTTGGCTTCAGCTGTTTGAAGTCACTTCTTTTCACTCCACAGCCACAAGATGTTCTTGTGTATGACATCAGCATGTGGACAGGCGGTCGGGAGGCAGGAGCTCTCTGCCTGCTTTGCTTCTGCCCAGTAGTCAGGTCAGAGAGAGAAATGAAGGTTTTGGCCTTAAAGCAGAAATGAAGATTCAAAGCAAAACATACCTGAATCAATCCAGCAAGGAGAAGCTTTTCATGGAAAAATCATAAATCAATACTAAAAAACACAGATGTTGGCTGAGCATCCACTGTATGCCTGCCATTTATATACACTTCCTCAGTTAAATCTCAAAAATTACTGTTCAAATATAGGTTTTCTCACTTCAGGAAATACCGCAAAAAAAAAAAAAAACATCCATACACAAGAATTGCAACTCAAAGCATGAGCATTTCTCTTGGTTCTTCCCACGACCTCTCCAACACGGGGACCAGTGATTCCGGCAGCCACTCAGCTCTTAGCAAGTCTCAGCTTTGGCGATCAGAGTCTCCACACTGATTTCCGGAAACATGCTCCTCTACCATCCAGCGACTAATGCCCAGATAGTGGAGCACTTAAATTAGGAAGTCATCATTAGATGACCACTTATCAAATTTATGCGGTGATATAAAACATGATACAGAATAAGAGCATATCTAAAGGCCTCTTGGCAGATTCATGGGTCAGATGGATGGTAGCTTATACAATCTACATATGCTATGTGTTCCAACAGTTTAAAATTTCCCATGCATTTTCCAAAATTCCTTATAGGGGTTGTCTCACTTAAGCTTCCCAATAACCCTGTCAGGCAGCAGTACCTGCCTTTGTCTCTGTCTTATAGATGCCACAACTAAGGCTAAGAGAAGCAAGAACATAGAATTATTATGTAGGAAAGCTAAGATCAACAACACAGGTCTGCCAGATCCACAGTCTAAGTTTTCATCATTACAATACAAAGATTCCACTCCTTGGCAAGGAGGCATGATGTTTTTCCTACTCCTCTGATCATCAAAGATGCAAATCTTGGTTGTGAACATGATTCAACTGCACACATTTCAAGAAATGGTCTCTATTTCCCTCAGAGCCACCCCACTGCACCACAAAAATATACAAGCTTTAAAGGAAACTAGGACCCAAACCAGCCTCCACCCACAACACCCAGTCAGAAACTCATGACACAGACATCACACCTGCAAATCAGCAACAAGTATCCTGTGGAATAAGGTCCTGAGCTGAAGTTTCACACTCCCTCATAGAACAAGGCCAAGCAATCATCACTCAGCAAAGAAGTCCATGGAAAATGACCTCTGAGAACCCTTCATCATTTACAGACAAGAATAGCTGGGCACCACGGCTTGCACCGCCAAGTAGGTCAAGACAGTGACCTCCACCCTGCTTCACCTCAATTCACCCACAGCCATGAGCACAATGGTACATTATCTGAAGTTCTGAGTAATTCCTTTCATTACCAGATGCATCAGCCAACAACTGGGCTTTGGAGTGCTGGGTCTTTGGATATCTGGTTCAGCAAAACTAGACAGGAAGGAATTTGTGGCTGGAGAAAGAAGTCATTAAAAGATTTAGTGAGTAAGCAGTATATCAATGCAATATCCCGTGTTAAGATAACATTACAGAGAAAGTTTCAAAAACACTCAACTCAAAAACAAATTCAAAAATATAACAAATTGCATTTCTTCAGCTTATATCTTGCTAAGATTGATTCAGGGACCAGTGTGGTGGCTCAACAGACTAATCCTCAGTCTGTACTGTCAGCATACCATTTGTGCACCAGTTTTAGTCCCAGCTGCTCCACTTCTAGTCCAGCTCCCTGCTAATGGACTGTGAAAGCAGCAGAGGATCACCCAGGGCTTTGGAACCCTGCATTCAGTTGGGAGACCATGGAAGAAACTCTTAACTTCAGGTCAGTTCAATTCTGTCTGTTGCGGCCATCTGGGGAATGAACCAGTGGATGAAAGATCTCTCTCTCTCCCTATCCTGTCTCTCATTCTCTCTGTAAATCTGCCTTTCAAATAAAAATAGATATTTTGTTTAAAATGTAGTTTGCAAAACAAATTGCTAACCCACTCACCCTGTAAATATTCACAGCAGGTGGTTACTTTTAGAAAGAGCATAAATCAGCATGTATGTTACAGAGAAATGACATTTTCAATCAGCTTTGGAAGGGATTTGGACATTGGACATTGGGAGAGATTCCTCATTCTTACATCAGCAACATCAACAGCATTTCAGAGCTATTGCATCCACCTGGGCAAAAACTCAGAGCAGCCACCACATTGGGACCCCAGGTGGCTATTCCCCAACCCCAGATACTGGGGTAGTCAGGGAGCTAGGCATGGCTACTCCCCTTATCTCTTCCCTCCCCCAGCAATGGGAAGAAAAAAATAGTTTTGCAAACAATACTCACACCCACTCTTCCCTAACCCTGGATCCTCCCCACCCTGATCAACTATGTAAATATCATCTAAAATTTAAAAAAAAAATTTTTTAATTAAGCTCCCATATGATCCAGCAATTCCAGTCCTAGTTATATGCTCAAAGGAACTGAAATCACATGCCTAGCCTATGCCTTGGCACCGACATATACAGTAAGTGTATTCATGAGAGCCAGAATACATAAACAACCCTGAAGTCCACCAACTGATGGCTGTGCAAACAAAGTCTGTTACTGATCCACAGAATGAGATAACATTCACCCAGTTAGATGAATCAGGTACTGATTCTTGCTACAGCAGACAAAACTCAAACATGCACTGAGTGAAGGAAGCCAGTCTTAAGATTCCATGACTCAGTGATCTCACTACAGGAAATATGGGAACTGCCTAGAGGGAGCTCTGTAGAGTGATTGTTAATAGGTATACAGTTGATATTTGAAAAACTAAACATGCTCTGTGATTAAATACACAGATGTCAGTGCACTGAATGAGTTTACAGGAAACCAGCAAATTATATCCCTTTAAAAAGGAAAGGAAGGGGGTATACAAAAGTATGAATTCAGTGAACAGAAAAACAAATAGGGAAGAGTGGCAGGCGAGAATTCTGCCACTGAACCACCAATGCTACAAATAGGGAAGAGTGAAGATAAATACCTAAATATGCTGTGGGTAATTCATGTTACACTGAACCAACATTTATTGAAGAAGGAGGGAATCAAAGATGAACAGCAGGAAGAGAGCAAAAAGAAGGAGGGAAAAATGATGGTATTAACAAGAAAAATCTGTGTCAATAATTCACATTAAAAAATTATAAAGGTGCAAGCATGTAATCTAGTGGTTAAAACACTTCTTGGAATGCCTGAATTCTACATAGGAATTCCAGTGTTTGAGTACTGGCTCTGATCACAATTCCTGGGAAGCAGCCAGTAATGGCTTAGATCTCTGTGACCCACATGAAAGACCCAGACTAAGTTCCTGGCTCCTGGCTTTGGCCTAGCGTAGCCCTGGCTGTTGAAGTATTTGAGGAGTTAACAAGCAGATGAGGAGTTCAACCTCGGGGGCTTGGGTGGATGGAGCTCACAGCAGCAATGGCAGCTGCTGAGGATACCTGAGAAAGGTTGGACTCAGTGCTTGGGACCCTAGTTCTAGACACCATTGCCAAGGAGTGAACAAATCCTGGGTTTCCCTAGGCCCTAGAGTTTTCTCCATCCACCACCGCCATCTAGGCGGAGGTGAGGTTGGGGGTGAGGTAAGTCAGACCTCAAGGCTTGGCTGGATGGAGACCCTGGTAGCGTGGTGGCCTCCAGCAGTATCTGAGCCAGGTTGGACTCAATGCTTGGAGCCCTAGCTCCAGCCTCTGCTGCCAAGCAGCGAGTGAATCCTGGGCTTGCAGGCAGCAAGCTTTGGGGTCTTGGGGTGTGCAATTACTGCCTAGGGACATCCATGGATAAGCCTCTACACATGTAAGTAAAGAAAAAATCCTAAGGGACTCTCAACAACAAGACCACTGCAGGTAAGCGAGGAATCTGAGACCTGGTAATTTGGAAAGGAGAGAACAGAAGATCTATATGGGTCATATGAACACACCAGCCCACATGGGAGTCCTGAAAAAAGCTTGTTAGCACGGAACATTGCTGACCACTATACAACAGTCCATGCAAAAGCAAGGGCTGAGGACCTGTCTATCAGGGTTAGATTCTAGTACCTGAGTGAATGTCGAAACAGAGGATGGGTCATATTAGGCAGGGCCATGACACTAGCCAGGTCTGGGGATAGATTCTGTGGGGAATATGCAGAAATACAAGTCCCACTGGTTACCTCAAGAGTTGGGGTGGTGCGCGTGGGAGACCCGGAAGAGGTTCCTGGTTCCCAGCTTCGGATCTGCGCAGCACTGGCTGTTGCGGTCACTTGGGGAATGAATCATCAGACGGAAGATCTTCTCTGTCTCTCCTCCTCTCTGTATATCCTCTTTTCCAATAAAAATAAATAAATCTTTAAAAAAAAAAGAGTTGGGGTGGTGATGGCCCGAGTTAGGAGTGACCATGGAACCTGGACACTCACAGGTACAAGGACTGAGAACAGACTGGGTATGTCCAGGCTGCAGCACCCGCATGTACATCCTAAAACAGGGTGTGGGGCAGGCCGAGCCACAACATTTACCAGCTCATACAAAGCCAAGAATGAGGGTCAGGCTATGCCAGGCACTGGCCTAACACCTGTTGGTGTGCATGAGATTTGGGTCTGGGAGCGGGTCAAGTGGGGGAACTTTAGAAACTCCCCTAGTGGGTCATAGCTCCTGCTGGTGAACATGTGGTCCAGGCATAAGGGTCAGGCAAGCTGGGCAAGGTAGTTCCAACTGTTGGCTAATGTGTGGGATGGTTGGAAGGGGGCAGACCAGGTAGGGGCAAGCAAACCTTAGTTGATTGGCAAGTGTAGAAACCATGCTGGAGCACAGGTCATGCTGGCTAGGCTGTCTCCCTACTGGTTTGTATGAACCAGGGATGAGAGCAGACTGAGCAGCGCCAGGTTCTAGCACCCACCATGAGAGTTGGGACTAGGGGTAGGCCGGTTCAGGCCAGGCTTCAGCATCCAAAGGAAAAGGCCAAGAATAGTGAGCGACTATGCCAAGCTGGTTCTGAGCAACCAACGGCACATGCAAGATCTATGGCTGGGAACAGGCCTGCTTGGGGAGCTAAGGGGACGCCCTGGCTGGGTTGCGGTTCTCACCAATGAGTGTGAGGGCCAGAGTGGGGGGCTACTTTCTGATCTGACATAGCTGCAGTGTCCCTCAGCACAAATGTGGACTGGGTCTGGGTTGTGCCCAATTGTGCTAGACTCTAGCACCCACTGGTGCTCATGAGAATCAGGGTAGGTGTAGGACAGGCTAGGTCTCTGCCCCTGCAGAGCCATGTGTGAACTGCATCTGGGTGTGGATCAGGCTTGGCTGGGCTGTAACTCCCAACAGTAAAAACCAGAATGGGTTGAAGGCCAATTAGGAAAGGCCACTGTTTCAGTAAGCACAGGAAGTGGACTAAATAGGGCTGGCATGTGGACCCACCGGTAGGCGCAATATCTGGCAATGGGAGAGGTTCTGATAGAGGAGCTTGGGGAACTCCTTTTTTGGGACAGAATCCCTGCAGGTGAGCACAAGAACTACGGTAGGGAGCAGCCCAGACCAGGCCAGGGAATGGTATCCACCAGCATACATCTGGCACAGGTCGGGGGCAAACCAGGTTGGGCCAGTTCACATCACCCGCTGGCAAAGCTGATCACCAGAATGGAGTATGAGTAACGCCAGGTTTGGTTGCAACACATAACAGTTCACATGAGGGCCAGGAATGGGGGCCGGCTGGGTTAGGCGAGGCTGCAGCCCCAACCAGTGTGAGCTGGAATTGGGGGTGGGCCAGGTCCAGCCAGGCAACAGCACCCACTGGCAAATGCTGAGGTGAGCCAGGCCATGCCAGACTGGGCCGTAGCACCAACCCAATCCCCTCTATGTGAGACCAAGGAGGGGAGGGGGCAAAGGCAATAGGGGGACTGCATGGGGTTCCCCTGCTGGACCATCACTCCCGCTGGTGAATGTGAGAGTTGAGATGGGGCAAACCAGGTTGGGTAGGGCTACAACACCTTGTTTGTTTCATGTCAGCTGGATCAGGAGAAAGCCAGCCTGGGATGACTTATCCTACTGGTAGATGCATAAACCAGAGTGGGATTGGATTGGTTGGGCTTTACTGCAGCGTCAGCTGGTAGATGCTGGCAAGGGGACAAATTCTGTCTAACAAGTTAAGTTTCAGAACCACCTGGAGAGTGCAGGATCCAGGAGTGGATCCATTAGGCAAAGAGTGGACACCTCCCTCTTAAGTTGCCACTCTGATTAGTGAGCATGAGAACCAGCACCGGGGCAGGCATGGCTAGACAGAGACTGGCACACACAAACACATGTGTGGGCTGGATAGAGGGGCTAATTGGGTTCAACTAGGCTTCAAGGCCCATGGACATGTATGAGAGCTGAATGGGATGTGGGACAAACTAGACGAGTCTGCTGTCCATACTGGCAAGCACAGGAACCAGGGCACGGGCAGGCCTGGTGGGGGTTATTGTGGGTTGCTCCGACTAGACTACAACTTCCACTAGTGTACCGAGTGTGTGGTGAGCAGGATCAGGCTGGACTGCAACACCCATTGGCTTGGGTAAAAGACAGGGCTAAAGAGAGAACTGATCCAGCAATTACAACCACCAGTTGAGGCGATGGGCTACACCAGATCCTGTATTGGCAAGCACACACAAGAATCAAGTCTGGGATCACCTCAGATAAAGTTTCTTTGGGAATCCCCTCAGCTGAATTGTTGGACTCAGAACCCCTACCACGGAGAAACTTGCAAGTTCTATTGTCTGACTGTGAAGTGTATGTTTCAGAGCTGGGCCTCCTCAGTAGCTTAGATGGAACAGTGGACGCCATGTCCGGGTGCACATGGAGGATATGGCAGTACATTAGAGTCTGCAGAGGACAACTGGTACCACAACAGAGGACAGAACAAATTGATCAACTACCTCAACCAAGTATCGGCAGTGCAAATCTGGGCAAATGGAGACTATAATGTGGATTATGTCAACCAGTGGATTCTGGAGAGTGAAATCATCGTGCTTGGAGTGGCAAGATAAGCAGTGAATCAGAACTGTTGAAGTATCAAAACCTCTTCAGCAGGACCCTCAGAGCATGCCCTCTACCTGGGACCCTGGGATGGTGGGAGGCTGAGTGTGACTTTCCCCATATCTCCCTCCTTCTCACAGATACAGGAAGGGGAAAAAGAGAATGTGGAAACGGTGATCTCACCCACCTCCTTGTAGCCCTTGACCTTTACCACCCAAATCAACTATGTAAAAACCATCAAAAATAAATAAAACAAGTGGATGTGTGATCTCTCTGACTCTCTATATCCCCACCACGGCCCACCTTTCAAATAAATAAAAATAATAAAGTCTTCAAAAATCTATAATAAACATCAAACTAAGGAAATAATGTAATTCATATGGAAGAATTGCTGTTCCTAGTATTTATGCAGCTCCGTGTTGTTTCAAAAGAACCTAAAGCAGCTCTCTGGTTTTGAGAGCCAGGTGCATTTCGTGAGATGTTAGAAACTAGGAAAGGGGGGGCCCGGCGCGGTGGCGCAAGTGGTTAAAGGTCCTCGCCTTGCACGCCCGGGATCCCATATGGGCGCCGGTTCTAATCCCGGCAGCCCCACTTCCCTTCCAGCTCCCTGCCTGTGGCCCGGGAAAGCAGTCGAGGATGGCCCAAAGCTTTGGGAACCTGCACCCGCGTGGGAGACCCGGAAGAGGCTCCTGGCTTCGGATTGGCATAGCATCGGCCGTTGCGCTCACTTGGGGAGTGAATCATCGGACGGAAGATCTTCCTCTCTGTCTCTCCTCTCTGTATATCCGCCTTTCCAATGAAAAAATAATAAAAATAAATCTTTAAAAAAAAGAAACTAGGAAAGGGAACCAATTTCTGTGTGGAAGTGAGTTAGGATCCCATGGGCCGGCCAGCAGGTCTGGAAAGCATAGCAAAGAGTGACAAGAGATTAATATAGCTCAGGATCTGGGCCAGAAAGATCTCTCAGGGAGACATCTGACACTCCAAAGAACGTGTTGTTCATGTCAGATGAACCAAAGGAATGAAACCCAGCTGACTCCTGGAACTGAGTCCTCCTACTAATCTTACTATTATTGCTATTCTTATTACGATTCTCCAAGAGGATTTCCTTCCACTCAGAGGACCCAGCATCAAAAACAATCAGCATCCATACCTGCAGGTTCCATGTGCTCTGAACAAAATACTTGAAAACACTGCATGTGTACTGAATATTCAGGCTCTCCTTCCTTGTCATTGTCTCCTGTACGACACTGTATAAATCTATTTACAAATCATTCACATTATTATAGATATTATCAGTAATGCAGAGATGATTTAAAGTGTAGGTGGGTAGGAAGCACGTATGTGCCTCCAAAATCAAGATGCTCACATCCTGCACCAGAAAATCTGGGGTTTCAGTTCCCAGGCATGGCTCCAGCTTCCTTTCCATCAATGCAGACCCTCGGAAGACAGTGTTGTGCCCAGATTTTGTGATCCCCAGAAATCATCAGGAGTCTAAAGTTGATCCAAGTGCATAAGGATGGTTTATTGAAGCTCAGCACATCTGAGCCTTGTTCTTGGTTGAGAGCAGGCAGCTGGCTGACCGACCGGCCAGCCAGCCAGCCAGGACCAGGTGTGTGACTCCACACACCCTTACCAGGTGTGTGGCTCCGAACAGCACACTCAAAGGGTTTTTATAGGGGCAGTCTACAATAACTTGAAAAGGGGAAATTCACAATAGTCTGCAAGGTGAAGGGAAATAGCACACATTCCCTAACTATGTTGGCTGGACAACCCATGCCTCCAGGAACTAAGGCAAGCACCCAAATTACTTGGAACCACCTGTGAGATAACCAGACTTAGGTGGGTCTTGATTCATAAGAATTGGGACCCATCAGTGTTAAAGGTCACATAGGCGGCTAGAGGTCACATAGGCCATTTAGCCTGCAAGCTCATACAGTTTCTTAGTAGAAATGAGCCATGAGCAAATGGTTGGAATTTGGATATTGAGGTTCTTCAGCAGCAGTGATGGCTTTTGTAATTGGGCTCCCAACACCTTCATCAGAGACTTGGAATGAGTTCCTAGCTTCAGCTCCAGTGTAGCCCTAGCTGTTGGGGGCATTTGGATGGTGAGCCAGTGGATGGACAGTGTTTCTGTCCCTCCTTCTCAAATATATACATAAACACAGTGTAAGGGAAGATGTGCACAGGATCAATGCAAATATTACACATTCCATATAAGGGACTTGAGCATTGTTGCTTTTGGTAGCCACGGGGGCATTGGAATCAATCCCAAATGGATGCAGAAGGACAGCTATGTTTGTCTTTATACTGGCTCCTCACTATGAAAAAATAAAAAGGAAAGAGACCCTACTCTCTTAAAGTAATCTTAAGTGTATGAGAAGTTCCCTTACAGGCGTGACCCTTCCCTGTCCTGCTATGGTAAGCATGGCTTGTAAGACTCACAGTGGGTATCATCAGAAGCATCAGGTAACATGATATCCCTCTCTGTCTGAAGCAGCTACAACGGTTAAGTCTAAAGGGAGCTGATTCCATGATGAACCCATAAAATAACAGCAACGTTGTAGATAAGGATTCCTGGGATGCAATGCAATTTCTTTCTGGAATACACAAACAATGAATATAAATGAGCAAGCACATAAGGTAGTGAGAACATCTTCAGTTAATGCAGGGTTTATTTCAGTAATCCTGTGACCACAGCTCTCCTCTGGGCAGTGGTGAGGAAGCTATAGTGCATGCAGCCTAAAACCCAAGCAGATTTCTGAAGATGTCATTGCTAGTGTGTGGTGGCAAGCTGAGCAATTAGATCTCAAATGAATCATGCTCACTGTTATGAGCCAGTGTTATGAGCAATGAAGTGCTTCGAGTGACTAAGAAAACAATACGAGCATTCGGTTAGGCTCCATCTCTTTTGGCTTTCAAAAGCCTGTACAGCCCACCATTGAGGACATATGAATGAAAAATCCACCTCATCTGTGACAGCCATTTCACGTCCTTAACAGCTCCCGTGCAGCTGAAAACACGGCCCAGGAAGGGAAGAATCCTCTGCTTCAGCAGGAACACTGTGAATTTGAATGTATGCGAGCTATGGAATCTCCTAGGGAAAAGAAACTCTTTTCAGACAATTAAGATCTGTGAGAAACTGAATACATTTGCAAAGGGCATGCTCTTTGTTATCTCCCTCATCCTATCTCACTGACCACCTGAGCTGATGCCTTTCTCTGGACACCTTCAAGGGCAGATGTTCTAACACAGGTTATTATTTTCCCTATCGCTTCTCCTTGTGGGGAGACTCATTTACTCCCATGACTTTAAATGCCAGGCACAAAACTGCTCAATTAAGGTTAGCTTTGCACCTAAGGCTTCAAAACCCAACCCAAAGGTCATATCCTGTCCCAGGTCTTAGTTAACCTTAGGCACACACCCTTCTCCCCATGCGGGACTGTCCTATAGTACTCTATGTAAACCTTCAACAGTTAGCACAAAGCCATTATGTTGCTAAGCTGGTCTCTTGGACTAGACTGTGAGTCCCTCAAGGGAAGGGAAGATTTCACTGAATTCTCTAAGTGTCATTCAATGTCACTCACAGGCCACACTGATACAGAAGTCCTGGGGGATGTTATGATCCATAAAGCGTGAGCTCCGCCACTAACTTTCCGAGAAGCAAGGGAAGCAGACATCAAAACACCAACAACTGAAGCAGCCGCAGGGGAAAGTGAGAGTCATGCATTCAATCAATCAGTAAATGCCAAGTGCTTGTCATGTGTCCGAACTCCATGGGGCTCTAGAAACACAGGACAAACAAGACAGACGTAGAATTCTATTTCCATGATTCCTAAAAGTTCTTGAAACTGCTCCTTCTGTGTCACAGCTTTCTAATAAAGGATTTCTCCTCCCTCTAGTGCATTGGCCTTGACATAGCTGTGCCTTCTCTGCCACATCACATATATATGAAGCAAGACTTAAGGAAGAGCAACATTCTTATGTATATTCCGATGAATGCTTTGAAAACTGAATCCTGGAATGAAATCAACATTTATTTAACAAATGTAAAAGACTGATTGTTTTTAGAGGAAATGTATAGCAGCTACTATAAAACATAGAACAAAAACATTGCAGAGGTTCTGGCATGGTGTCCTTGTGGCTAAAGTCCTCACCTTGTATGCACTGGGATCCCTTATGGGCACCAGTTCCTATCCTGGCTGCTCCACTTCCTTCCAGCTCCCTGCCCGTGGGCTAGAAAAGCAGCAGAGGATGACCCAAGATCTTGGAACCCTGCACCCACGTGGGAGACCTGGAGGATGCGCCTGGCTCCTGGCTTGGTATTGGCTTAGCTCCAGCCATTGCAGCCACTTGAGGAATGAACCAGTGGACAGAGGATCTTTATCTTTCCTTTTCTCTGTAAATCTGATTTTCCAATGAAAATAAACAAATATATTTTTAAAAAAACATTGCACAAATATGAAAAGAATAAAAATAAGAAGATACATAGTTCCATGATTACTTTTGAATTAAGGGGAAAATAATGTTCACATAAAGTTCATATAATACTGTTGAATATGGTAGAGTCCATGATCACATGACTCAATGATCACATATGAGGTGTGTAAGAATACCCATGGCTCTCAGCCAGTGTTGTGATACAGTGAATTAAGCTGCTGCCTGAGTTGCCGGCATCCCATATGAGTACCAGTTCAAGTCCCGGTTGATTCATTCAGCTCCCTGCTAATGTGCCTCAGAGGGTGACTCCAAATGTTTGGAACACTGCACCCATGTGCGAAACTCAAATGAAACTTTTGGCTCCTGGGCGTCACCCTATGTATCCCTGGCCCTTGTGGCCATTTGGGGAGTGAAGCAATGGATGGAAGATTCTCTCCCTCTGTTTTTCAAATAAATAAAATTAAAAAAAGAAAAGAATATCATGGCTTAGATAAAGCTTTCTTCTGTCGCTGAAAGAAATAAGGACAAGAATTGACAAGGCAATCCTCTTAGACTAAGTTTGCAATCAGTATGCAATTCTGCCTGGTTCCAAGTCTCCAACGAAGCTTTCAGCAGTGAGATCAAGCAACTGAAAAGTGAAAGAGGGTGAGGACGTTGGTTATCCAATGGTGGCCTTTCTCCTTTTTGATGTTCCCAGAAATATAGCTTTTCCTCCAACACAAAAATCTCTTAGGGCAACATGTGTGCTAAAGAATATTTAGCAATATTCTGCTAAAGAATAAGCTAGGAAGAGCAAGCAAAAGAATGATAGATCTGGACACAGAAAGCCATGATTGCTTCATCCCTCTGCCCTTGCAAATGCATTCCAGTCCATCTAGGATATTTTTAGGAAAGGCACAAACTTACCAAATAGCCTTGGCTTGGGAAAAACCAATGCTTGGCAATATACAAATACCACAGTATTATTTTGCTTCAAAATTTCTGAGCAGTGTCACAACACACAGGAAACAATTATGTGAATGACTTTTTCCATCCTGGCACTGGATAAAATCAGGCTCTTCTCCATCTACACCAGATTCTGTAGCCCAGTTAGAATGGTTACCAGAAAAATTGAAATAACAATAAATGTTGATGAGGAGCGGGGTTGCGGGGAGTCCCCTAATCCACCTCTGATGGAAATGTTTACTAGTACAACCATTATGGAGGATAGTTTGGGGATTCCTGAGAGATCTAAAAATAGATCTACCATATGATCCAGCCATTCCTCTCCTGGGAATTTACCCACAGGAAGTGAAATCAGCATAAGATAGAGTTATTTGTACATGCATGTTCATTGCAGCTCAATTCACAATAGCTAAAATATCAAATCAACCCAGATGTCCAACAGCAGATGACTGGATAAAGGAAATACTCTGAAATATGACACAATCATAAAAAGAATAAAATCCTGCCTTTTGCAACAAAATGGTCACAAACAGAAACCAATATGCTTAGTGAAACAAGCTAATCCAAGAAATACAAGTATCACATGTCTTCCCTGATCTGTGGTAACTAACACACAGAGTACAAAAAAGTAATCTGTATGAACAAGACTGACATTTTGAGATCTGATTATTGTCAATATGCTTGAAGAACAGAAGTTAGGTTTTCTTTTTTTCTCCTTAATGTAGTGTCAAGCCTGGGTCTATGAAGTAAACTGAGGTATGTCATTGTGAAACTTAAAAAAGCAAAAAAGAAGGAAAGTAGAGAGGAGGAGGTAAGAAGATAAAGAGGAAATGCAGGCACGAGGGTGGGTAGGGTGGTCAGTGTCACCAAACATCTAAATCTGTATTGTGAAATACATGAAATCTCTTCACTTTATGTAAGTTAAATAAGTCATAATTTTAAATAAAAAGAACTTGCAGGGGCAAGCATTTGGCAGAACAATTAAGGTACAGCTTGGGATGTCCCTGCATTTCCTACACAAGTGTCTGAGTCTGGGTCCCAGGTCTGCTTCCAACTACCACTTCCTACTAATGCCACCCTGGGACGCATCAAGTGATACAGCTCAAGTCCTTGGGACCCTGCCACCTCTGCAAGAAACTGAGATTGGATTTTATGCTCCTGGCTTGGACCTGTCCCAGCCCTGAAGGTTGTGGCCATCTGGAGAGTGAACTGGTAGAGGGACGAGCTCTTGAATTTTTCTATTTCAAATAAAATGAAAATATTTTCATTTCAAAATTTATTATATGTTTATTTTATAACAAATACATATTTTAGGGGTTTTAAGATGGCCGACGTAGGAGGAAGGCTGTGAGGGAGCGTTCAGCGAGATAGGGATAAAACGCTACAGAAGCAGCAAAGAGGAACAGCAGGGAACCGCAGGGAGAGGTCTGTGAAGCTCCCTGGGACAGTGTGGAGCCAAAAAGTTCCACACAACTCGGAAGAACAACGAGAACGGAGCAGGACAAAGGTAGAGAAACCGACATCCCACTCCAGACCTGCAGAGTCACTTTTGAAAACGGCCTGACGGGAGACGCGGCCAGCTCGGAGGCAGGGAGATCGGGTGGATCGTCGCCGGCGGGAAGCCTTTGACAGCGGCGGAGGCAGACTGCAGCAGCCGGACGTTTGGTGAGCGGGGGGGGTTGACGTGGCAGCCTCCGCATTCCTCGCCCCCTACTGAGGTTCCAGCCTCTGAGAAGGCGGGGCAGGCAGCCTGAAACGGTTGGGTCTATACCTTGGGAACTACGCGCAGTGGTGTTGGTGGTGAGGGAAGGCGCCTCGTATGTTCCTGCGCTGAGGGGGGCCAGTGCGTCTCGGTGCGCAGAGGCTGCTGGCGAGGATCTGGAGTCCCCCACATCCTGCCTGGTGGATGCGTGAGAACACCAGGAGGATTCTGATCGCTGCCTGCAGCAGCCGCCTCCGCAGCACAGGTGTCAGGTGTCAGGTGTCAGGAGAGCTCCCAGTTTTGGGAAGTGTAGCGCTGTGTGTCCCTGGCACGCAGGTACCACTCCCATAGGGTGAACTGCTCACTCCTAGCCTCCCACCCCGCAGTTCTGAGCGTGGGCGACCCACCAGGAGAGCTCTGAAAACTCCTGCATCACACTGACACGGTGAGAACCTGCCGTGAAGTCATTATAACAGGGCGCCTGGGTCACTCCTCCGCTAAGGGCCTGTGTGGGGGAGCCACACGGGAGCAGGGGCTCTGAACACCCACACACCACGAGTGGTGGATTCACTGCACAAGAGCCACGCCTGGAAAGTGCCTCACCCACAGTCCCGTGTGTGGGAGACGCAACAGGTGGGCCCTGAAAAACCCTGCAGTCCCTGACACGGAGAACGCAGGGAGAAAGCACATAAAACCTTCTAAGCCCTGGGGATTCCCACCCAGAGAGCGCCTCCATCCCTCCACGCCCTGGGGTGTCACACCTGTAGAAGAGGTGCCCAGAGTGTGCCTGGAATCCACTGGGCCCCCAAGGTGGTGCTCTACAGCCCCGGGCCCTGAGAACGCACCAACGGTGCCTTGAAAATTACCACGCCCGGCAACACCACGCCTGCAGGCTCCAATCTCTACAGGAAAGCACCTGACAGCCCCTCAACACACGGGTCCATTTGCCCCACCAGAATACACCAACGCAATGGGAAAAACCACCAGAAAGAGTTGTGCTCCAGATGAAAGAGCCAGCACCCCACCAAACAAGGGCCAAAAGCCATTATCAATATCGGCGATGCGAGATGAAGACATGGAAGTGTTACCAACAAAGGAATTGATGAAAATAATGCTAAAATCTCTCAGAGACGTGGACACAAAGCTGGAAGACCTCCAGAACCGCATAATCACCGAAATACAACAAATCAAAACCAAACTGGATGCCCAAGAGAATAAAATTGAAAGCCTCATCAACAGAATAAATGCGGCAGAGGAAAGGATCTCTGAAACAGAAGACACACAAAATGAAGGTGTCCAGCGAATTAAACAGCTGGAGACAAACCTCAGCAAAACTAATAAAATGATGCAAGAGATGAAAGATTACCTTAGAAAACTGAATATTCGGATCATCGGCCTCCCCGAGGGAGTAGAAAGAGAATCTGGGATGCAAGCAGTGCTTGATGAAATTATACAGGAAAACTTCCAAAACACTTGGAACACAAATCCACCCCGCATACAGGACGGACAGAGAACTCCCAACAGACATGATCCAAAGAGATCTTCACCCAGACACACGGTGCTCAAGTTCTACTCCAATGAAGACAAAGAAGGAATCCTGAGACAAGTACGAAGTAGAGAAAAGATCACATACAGGGGAAAACCCATCAGAATCACTGCTGACTTCTCCGAAGAGACCCTACAAGCAAGGAGAGAATGGACAAAGATCTTCCAAGTCCTGAAACAAAACAACTGTCAACCAAAAATAATCTACCCAGCAAAGATCTCATTTGTATATGAGAACGAAATCAGATACTTCAATAGCAAAGAAAAACTAGAAGAATATGTCTACACAAAACCAGCTCTGCAAAGTCTCCTTAGAAATGCGCTAGTCCCGGACAAAAAGGAGGCAAATCACAAACAAAGTTGGCAAATAAGAAGGTCTCCAAACTAAAGGCCACACAAACAAGACAATTACATAGGCAACAACACACACACAACACAATCACATGGCAGGGAAAAATTGCAACCTCTCAATTTTAACTCTCAACACAAATGGCCTAAATTCACCAATCAAAAGACAGAGATTAATAGAATGGATCATCAAACAAGACCCAACCATCTGTTGCCTACAAGAAACGCATCTAACCAGAAAGGATGCAAAGAAACTGAAAGTGAAGGGATGGAAAAAGATATTTCACGCCAATAGACGAGAAAAAAAAGCTGGGGTAGCTATCCTAATTTCAGACGAAATAGATTTCATTCTAACTAACATCAAAAGAGACAGGGAAGGCCATTTTATACTGGTGAAAGGAATGATCCATCAAGAAGCAATCACCATCATTAATGTTTATGCACCGAATCTTAATGCACCTAGTTACGTAAAGCAATTACTTACAGACTTAAGGGAAGACATAGACACCCGCACAATTCTTGTAGGCGATCTCAACACACCTCTAACAACAATGGACCGGTCTACGAAACAAAAACTCAACAAAGAAACAACAGAGCTCACACAAACAATAGAACAACTGGACTTAGTAGACATATATAGAACTTTTTATCCTAAGGCCACAGACTATACATTCTTCTCAGCGGTGCATGGCACCTTCTCCAGAATCGACCACATGATAGGACATAAAGCGAACCTAAACAACTTCCAAAACATTAGTATCATACCATGTACCCTCTCAGACCACCATGGGATGAAACTGGAAATCAACAACTCAAAACTCCCCAGGAAGTATAGGCACTCTTGGAAATTGAACAATATGCTATTAAACGAACAATGGGTCAGAGAAGAAATTAAAGATGAGATCAAAAAATTCATGGAAACCAATGAAAACTCTGATACTACATTCCAAAACTTGTGGGACACCGCCAAAGCAGTGCTACGAGGTAGATTCATCGCAATCGGAGCGCATGTCAAGGCCCAAGAAAGACGCCAAATACAGGAACTAACCACACACCTCCAGGATCTGGAAAAACAGCAGCAGAAGAGTCCCACGCACAATAGGAAACAAGAAATCATCAAAACAAGGGAGGAGATAAACCAAATAGAAATCAAAAAAACTATACATAAAATCAACAAATCAAAAAGTTGGTTTTTTGAGAAAATAAACAAAATAGACACTCCACTGGCCCGATTGACCAAAAAAAAAAAACAAGAGAAAGTGAGAATCAACAGCATTAAAGATGAAAAAGGCAACATAACAACAGACACTGCAATCATTAAGAAAATAATTAGAAATTACTACAAAGAACTGTACTCCCACAAATTTGAGGACCACCAAGAAATAGAAAAGTTCTTGGACTCCCACCACTTACCAAAACTCAGTCCGGAGGCAACTGCAGAATTAAATAAACCCATAACCGAGGTAGAGATTGAAACAGTCATCAAGGATCTCCCAACGAAAAAAAGCCCAGGCCCAGACGGCTTCACTACAGAATTCTACAAAACATTCCGAACAGAACTAACCCCAATCCTCTACAAGCTCTTCAAAACAATAGAGGAGGAAGCAACCCTCCCAAACTCATTCTATGAAGCCAACATCACCTTAATCCCAAAACCGGATAGAGAACCATCAGAGAAGGAAAACTACAGACCTATTTCTCTGATGAACATTGATGCTAAAATTCTCAACAAAATCCTAGCCAATAGAATTCAAAAAATCATCAGACAGATCATTCATCCGGATCAAGTAGGATTCATCCCTGGAATGCAGGGATGGTTCAACATTCGGAAATCCATAAATGTTATAAACCATATCCAAAAACTGCAAAACAAGAACCACATAATAGTTTCAATAGATGCAGAAAAAGCTTTCGACAAAATCCAACACCTCTTCATGCTAAAAACTCTAGCCAAAGTAGGCATAGATGGGAAAATCCACAACATAATTAAAGCAATTTATGAAAAACCCAACGCCAGTATCATACTGAATGGAGAAAAGCTAGAACCCTTCCCACTGAGATCTGGAACAAGACAAGGGTGCCCACTATCACCACTGCTATTCAACATAGTCCTAGAGGTACTTGCAGAGGCCATAAGACAAGAAAAAGAAATCAAAGGCATACGTATAGGAAACGAAGAAGTCAAGCTTTCACTATATGCAGATGACATAATCCTATACATAGAAAAACCAGGAGACTCAATACAGAAACTGCTAGAACTTATACGAGAGTTTGGCAGAGTGGCGGGGTACAAAATTAACGAACGAAAATCAACAGCCATAGTGTACGCAAATAACACCAAGATGGAAGAAGATCTAACCAACAGGATACCATTCAAAATAGCAGAGAGAAGTATGAAGTATTTGGGAATAAATCTAACCAAAAGTGTAGGAGACCTATTCGAAGAAAACTACAAACTATTTAAAAAGGAAATTGAACAAAACCTCAAAAGATGGAATAACATCCCGTGCTCCTGGATAGGCAAAATCAATATCATTAAAATGTCTATACTACCACAAGCAATATACATTTTCAACGCAATTCCAATCAAATTGCCCAAAACATTCTTCACGGAACTGGATACAATGATTCAAAAGTTCATCTGGAAACACAAAAAACCACGAATAGCTAGAACCATCCTGAAAAATAAGAAATTAGCAGGGGAATCACAATCCCGGACCTCTGGACATACTATAGAGCAGTGGTTATCAAAACAGCCTGGTACTGGCACAAAGACAGAAAGGAAGATCAATGGAATAGAATAGAAGCACCAAAAGGGAATCCACACAGATACAGCCAATTAATCTTTGACAAAAAGACCAATGACAGCTTAAGCAAGTGGGAAGGACTCTTTAGTAAATGTTGTTGGGACAACTGGCTGATAGCCTGTAGAAACAAAAAGATAGACCCACATCTATCACCATACACTAAGATCCAATCTACATGGATAAAAGACCTAAACCTACATCCAGAAACCTTCAAACTCTTGCAAGAAAATGTAGGAAATACCCTGCAAGACCTAGGAGTAGGTACCGACTTTCTAAGAAGGACACCAAAAGCAATAGCAGTTGAGAACAGAATAAACAAATGGGACCTCATCAAACTAAGAAGCTTCTGTACAGCAAGGGAAACAATCAACAAAGTAAAAAAGCAACCCACAGAGTGGGAGAAGATCTTTGCACACGATATAGGCGATAGGGGGCTAATTTCCAGGATATACAAAGAACTTCAAAACAACCAAAAAACCAAAACAAACAAGCCACTCAAGAAATGGGCACGGGAAATGGGCAAACATTTCACAAAGGAACAAGTCCAAATGGCAAACAAACATATGAAAAAATGTTCCAGCTCCCTAGCAATAAGGGAAATCCAAATTAAAACATCGATGAGGTACCACCTAACACCAGTAAGATTGGCCCACATAAACAAGAACACCAACGACGCTTGCTGGCGAGGATGCGGGGAAAAAGGAACCCTACTCCACTGCTGGTGGAGCTGCAAATTGGTACAGCCTTTATGGAAATCAGTCTGGAGAACACTCAAACAACTCAAAATCTGCATACCATATGACCCAGCAATAGCACTCCTAGGAATATATCCAAAACACCTGTTTTACGACAAACCAACATGCATCCCTATGTTCATTGCAGCACAATCAGTAATTGCGAAAACATGGAAGCAACCGAAATGCCCATCAGCAGAAGATTGGATAAGAAAGCTTTGGTTCATCTACTCCATGGAATACTACTCAGCTATTAAAAAAAACAAAATGCAGTTCTTTGTGGCTAAATGGGCACAACTGGAAACTATAATGCTAAGGGAAATGAGCGAATCCCAAAAGATTAGATACCACATGCTTGCCTTGATTTAACCTGTAATTTTTTGTTTGGTTGTTTGTTATTTTCTGAACCTGTCATTGATACTGTCTCAACCCAGATGTTTCGAAGAATGGAACTTGCATTATTTTTAACATATTGTTTACCCAATACTATGTCAATTAATTCCATAATGTTGTATAATGATACTGAGGCCTTGTTGGGGCTTTTAACTGACTGGATCTTTACTCTGTTAGACCTATCTTCAGACCATAGAAGGTCTCCCCAAGAGGCCACTGAACTTATCTGGACAATAAGACGCTGAACTTTATGCTAGGCATGTGTTTGCAAGCAATGAATCTCAACTGAACTTGAACTATGGTTATGCAACAAGGTGGAGGAATCCACCATGGGGGGAGGGGTATGGGAGGGGTGGGGGGGATCCCCAGCGCCTATAAAACTGTACTACATAATATAATGTAAGCAACAATAAAAAAAAAAACAAATACATATTTTATACATATATGAAATAAACTTACAGCCTAAGTTTGTCCCCAATTGATTATGGTTTGTCCCCAATTCCACAACTGGCAATGTCAGGAGGAGGGACCCCACAGAAGGTACACAGGGGTCTCAGGACAGAGTCCTCATGAATAGATTAACGCTGTCTTGAATAAGTGAGCAAACATTTGAAACTGGGACACTGCATCAGTCACCCCATGAATAGGTGGTTAATACAACGAAGCCAGCTATCCCCTTCTTTTTCCTGCCATGCTTTGAAACAGAGCAACCCCTCACCAGAAGTTGAGAAGTTAATATTGTTCAGTCTTGAGCTTCAGTTTCCAGAATTGCGAGCCTAAATAAGCCTCTTCATAAGTCATTGTTCTGGTTAAGCAACAGAAAATGGATAAAGACCCAGGTGACATTAGGAAAAGCCAATCCTGGATCACATAGAGATTCTCCATAAAGAAGAATGCTCCCTATTTAACAAGATGAAATTACCTCTTCAAGGAAAGTGATGCTAAGCAGGTAGCCTTAAGCACCACAAAGTTTAGAAGCTGCAAGTCTGCACTTTCCTGTTACTTATTTATATTTCACCAAGCAGGGAAAACATCTTAACATGGCAGGCAAGAATAGAAGATGTAGCAATATCTTAATCTTAATGTATGCAAGATGTGTCACTCTAACGATACCAAAGATTCACCCTCCCAAAGATTTCATAAATGAGACCCTGGTGATGACAGCTATAAATGGAACTAAAATACTCGAGTAAGATGATATAACTCAGTCACCTACAACTCCTTCAGCTCAGAGATGCCTGCCACCAAAGGATTCTGTAGGAACTTATAAACACAAATTCAGACTAGCCATTCCCTAACCCCGCAAGAATGAGCACTGACAGGATATACACACCAGCAGTTTGTACAGGCACCCACATCTAGCTTTCTCAATCAATATGTTTTTGCTTCTAACCGTTTCCTTCCAAAGACCCTTAAAAACTGACCTTTGTAGCGACACCTTTTTTATGATAAGTATGGGCTTTGTCAATTATACATTGCTCTCACAAATTAATCAAAACTCACATACCATGTACATGCCACTCAAACATATGCTAGATGGGTTAGTAAACACAAATAAAATACTCATATCAGTGAAATGCCAATCAAGTCAAGAGCATACATGACTGTGCAATAATTTCATAGCGCTGACAACCGTTCATTTCAGATCTGGGCAATAAACAAGGCAGATCTGCAGAACAACACCCTAATAAATGTAACAGGAGTAGTCTCTGGGTCACACCACTGAGCAATCAAGTGAATTTTTTGCACCACTAAAATCCTACTAACAGTGGACGTTAACACTTTCTTTCCAATTCTATTTCAGACTAATTGCCAAGTGTACTTTAAGTTCACAAAATATTGGCAACACTAGAAGTTGCCTGCAAGAGGAGTCCAGCCAACTATTTTTGTCATAACTCACGTGCAAGCTACAACACTGCTCTCTAATTTCACTGCTTCAAGCCAAGCAGGTTTAACCCAACCCACTCTGCAACTAAAGCTCAACACATGCAACTAAGAACTGCAGTGCATTTTAAAGCCAGATTCCCTGATCCTCTAGAATGTCTACGAATCTTTTCTTACTTTTCTGTATGTAAACAGTAAATGTTGGACCAGCAGATCTGGGAAACTGATCATGAGTTATTTTTGAAAAACCTTAACTTAAAGAACTGAATTCTCACCAAATCAATCAAAATTAGTTTAAAAGAATAACTCTCCAAAATCTAGGAACTGTCTTAGGACTCACAACTCAAAAATAATTATACATTTTATGTGGAGTATGCATCCACAAACATTGCTTGGGACTTTCAGAAATGATCTAATTTTCCACCTGAGAAATTTTTGCTATGTATTCCATAATTCAAACATATGTCTCTATCAACAATATATCCAGTGTAGGACTGCCTTTATTATTGATATGGAATTTGTTTATTATTCACATTCCACCCAGCACACAAAAACCTGCCATTCAACTGATGTCACCTGCCCCATAAGTTGTCTTCAAGACTGAAGAAGAGCACACACTGTAGAGCTACTGGCTAGCATCTAGCCTGCAGCAATGCAGGCTGTTTATTTGAGTGTAATTTGCCTTAGATCATGAGACCAACACCCTACCTTTACAACAGGAAATTTTACAACAGTTTACCAACCCTCAAATATATGATAAGGTGGTTTTTAACTCCAAAAAAGAAAGGGTACCTATTTGGAGAAGTCTAGACCAATGAAACTGGTGATGATGATAATTTCTTAGTTAAAAATAAAGCTGGAGAATGGGCGTTTAGCCAAAAATCAAGTGGCCATTATACACATTAGTGAATCTGTCTCCAATTCTTGGCTGGGGCTCTTGACTCTAGCTTGCTCCTACTGCAGACCCTGAGAGGCAGTGATAACGGCTCAAATCACTGAGTTCCTGTCACCCACGTGGGAAACCTTAATTGCATTACCAACTCCTGGCTTCAGGCCCAACCCAGCCCAGGCCAGCCATTGCAGGCATCTGACAGTAAAATAACACACGATTCTCTCACCCTTCTATCCTCTGTGTGTGTGTGTGAGGGGGGTGGGGTGGAGGGGGAGAGAGATATGTAAATACATAACATTTATTTATTTATTTATTTAATCAAACTGAGTTTCCAGACCATGCAGGCACCAGGTTGGTATACCCCTGACTTGGATCTGGCCACATGGCCTGAACTTCTTACCACCTCTGAAACCTAAAAGAATGATAATGTGCCAGTGTTTTCAGACAGGAACTAGCATGTTTAGAATCCTTGGTTAAGACAAGGTACTCTGGGACTGTCCCAGAGCAAACACCAGTTCAAGGACAGAGTAGCAGAGAAAGAGGACATCAGGTCCTTTCGGTCAGTTTGGGTTTGGAGCACCTGCAGAGAGACAGGCCTAGAACCTGCTGACAATGACCAAAATTTGTCAGATTTAAAAAAGATGTTCAGATCTGGTCATGGGTCAAAAAGGGTACCAGATATCCTATATCCATTGAGGGCTGGGCTTTGTAGCACACCTTTTAAGAATAACCTAGTTTACCAAAGTATATCAAGATTAATTAGGCAACCACTGAGTTGTAGAAAACTGAGAGCAAGGCAAATAGTTCCTGCTGGGTGGGTACTGTGGGAAATCATAGGCCCAAAACCACAAGAGGGTATGGTGGCATTGAGCATAAAGTTACCACTTGTAATACCAGCATCCCATATAGCATCTATTCAAGTCCTGGCTGCTTCACTTCCAATCCAGCTCTCTGCAAGTGAGCCTGGAAAATCAACAGAAAATGGTCCAAGTGCTTGGATCTGTGCACTCACCTGGGAGACCCAGAGGAAGTAACTGGTTCCTGGCTTCAGCCTGGCCCAGATCCAGGCCCCTGTGACCCTACGGAATGTGAACCAGCAGATGAAAAAGCTGTCTCTCCTTCTATCACTCTGCCTCCCAGATAAATAGTTTTTAAAAATAGTTCTTACCCACAGCAATGCATATGAATATTGTTTGGCAGAGATATAATTCATCTCCACCCTGTATAAAAGATGATGTCAGCAGTTATATTTACAGAAATGCCTCACGTACTATCCACTTTTTCATGCACTAGCAAATTCACTTCACCATTCAATCAGCATTCCTGGGTGTGCATGTGTCTCTACTACGCAGCTGGAGACCATTATAGTGAAATAGACCACTCCCAAAAATATAAGTATCATTTTTCAGATATATGGAGGCTAATATAGATTTTTTTAAAATCCCACAATGAATAAGGAATGAAAATGACATTTGTAATTTGATTATTTTTTATAACCCTTTTCTATAGTCCTGGTCCTCCTATTTTCTACATATTAGGGTTATTGGCATATTAAACCTATGATTACAAATTGAAAGCATTTTATTGCAAAAATCAAAGGAAAGAAAGGAAGGAAGATGGAGCAATAGAGGAAGAGATGGAAATATGGCTATCTTAGGAACTGTCTGAAATGCATAAAAATTGTTCTATTAATTTTTAACCATTTTATGTGAACAGAAAAATATAATCTTTGAACCACTTTCAATATCTTACTGATTTCCTCACTAATGATGAGTTAATAAAATAGCTGACATATCTATGCATTATTTATAAATAAAGCATATATCATTATGTAAACATGTTTACAAATTTATGCAGTCATGATTTTACATTTTTGAAAATTGTTCATTATAAAATTATAACACAGCATTTTCATGGAGAAAGCACTTTCCAAGGAAGGGAAATTGGTTCATTAAAAAGGCTCTTTTAGTTTTGTGCTGAATAATTTATTTTTCCAAAAGAAAAGAGAACTGAAAGAAACACCAAAGCATTCGGCAGCTGATATTTTTATTCTATTTAGGTAGCAGATGCAGAAATGTCTGTTATACTATTTCATGTGCTTTTATGACTGAAATGTTTTGTAACTTAAAATCTGTGATTTTTAAAGATTTATTTATTTTTATTCGAAAACCAGATATGCAGAGAGGAGGAAAGACAGGGAGAAAGATCTTCCATCCGATGATTCACTCTCCAAGTGACTGCAATGGCCATAGCAGAACAGATCCAAAGCCAGGAGCCAGGAGCCAGAAGAGTCTTCTGGGTCTCCTGTGCAGATGCAGAGTCCCAAGGCTTTGAACCATCCTTGACTGCTTTCCCAGGCCACAAGCAAAGAACTGGAAGAGAAACAGGGCCGCCAGGACACAAACCAGCACCCATATGGTGTGTGCAAGATAAGGACTTTAGCCACTAGGCTACCACGCTGGGTCCAAAATTTGCAAATTTAAAAACAAATTAATTTTACTGGGTGGAGGGGAGTGGACAACACAGATGATCCTGGTTTCTACCTTTGCATGCTTTTCCCATGGAAACAGATCTTAATCCTAAGCCTTTATACTCTCAAAGCTATACATTCCTTTTCTTTTGTAATTCCTCGGGGCATCTGTTGCAATAAGAGGCACATCACTGCCAATTAATGAATGCTTACTGAATTGAATTACTGGAAATATATTATTGCATTAAAGCAAATTAGATCCAGGAGCCAGAACTTCCCAGCGAAGCAAGGAAAGGAACCATCCCCCACCGGGTCCAGGTGAGCCTCACACCCACATAACTGCCCAAGAACCCCGTGCAGAAAGCCCAAAACGGAACTGGAGAAAAGTGACCGGCAGCCAGAACTCAGCCTGAGTATGTCCATTTTTAGAGACTTCCTGTACGAAGGACTATAATCTCCTTCCTGTATGAATCATATATCAAAGGCAATTGTTCTCATAACTATAAGTTAACTACTATCACTAAAAAGGTTTGATTGCAATGCACTGCCTACGCCCCCCTGGTCAGCTTCTGTGGCATGATGGTATACAGATCTGGGGTTCCTATTTGGCCTAATGGTTCACAGGCTGGCTACAACACCTGCATCCCACATCAGAGTGCTCCAGGTCCTGACTCCTGCTTCCCACGCAGGCAGACACTGGGCAACAGTGATGGCCCAAGCAGGTGGTCCCTCCCATCCACGTGAGACATCTGAGTAAAGTTCCCAGATCCTGGCTTTAGTCCAATCCCAGGCACTGCAGGCATCTGAGATGTGAACATGCAGATTAAAGATCTCTAAATAAATAAATACATAAAATTTTTAAGTTACACAGATCTTCCCTACTATGACTATATTAAATAGGAGACGCTCCTAGCATTTTCATTCTCCCTCCTCCCTGTCTCCTCTAATGAAACTATCATAAAACAGAGAGGGTTAGGGGTCTTGCAGATTTTGACGTTTTCTTGGGGAAAAAGAAAAAACAAGAAAACTTACTTAAGATGTAAGTATTCACTAATTTCAGTCTTTGGAACAATTAGACTAAGAATGAACATCAGTGTCAACTCTGATTTTACTTCTTTCTTCCTTCTCTACTCATTTTGTACATGTTTTGATCAATTTCTTTATAGTCACTATCTCCAGAGAGAAAAGTGAATACATTAAATGAAACTAAAGAAGCCAATGCATGTGTATTAGAATCACCAGTGGGTTGTAAGTCATTTACTTTTGCCTTGATTTTCTGTTTTTCTTTCTGTGCCATTACCACATTTTTTTCCCTCAAATATAATGCTGTTCTTTGGAACTAACAGTATGTAGCTCTCCGAAATACAGTTTCCCAGACTGCTTCTAGCCGAGAAAGACAAAGCTTTATATAACACACACCTCCCCCTGGCCCATGGGTTCAGGGTTTCTCCCTGCCACCCACACAGCTGGTTGTGAGTTCCAGCAGCTCGGCCTACCCATTTCCCACTACCACCTGGGCCCCAGACAAGAGAAGGGCATACTGGACTGGCATACTATGACCAAAATGACAGCCTATGGGTGATGGAAAAGGGGTGTGCAACCAAAAGCCCCAAAAGCTTCCTTTTAGAGGCCATCCTTGCACAGCATGCTATCAACCTGGGGTCACTGCCCAACATGGCAGCATCCTAGGGCTCTCTACTCTCCCAGCTGGAATAGTGTCTGAAGTGACCGCTCTGGGAAGCCACTTGCAAAAAGCCAACACAGTTGGTACCTGATGGTGCAAAGGCTTGTACATCCACTGGGCTTTTTGTTGCTCCACCTCCTGCTCTACGAAGAAACCACGAACCAATTTTATCCTCTAAATCAGAAACAGGAACTGAATGGGCCTCTCATCAGGCCTCTGAAACAGGAAGCAGGGGACAGTCCCTATAGCCACCAAAGAACTCCCAGAAGACCAGCATCAGCCAAGGCCACTAGTGAAACAAGGCCATGCAACTCACTTAGAGGCTTTGGGGCTGGCACAGTGGCTCGGCAGGTTAATCCTTCACCCTGTGGTACCAGCATATCATATGGACACTGGCTCATGTCCCAGATGCTCTGTTTCCTATCCAGCTCTCTGTCTGTGGCCTAGAAAAGCCCCAGAGGTGGCCCAAGTTCTTGGGACTCCGCACCCAGGTAGAAGAGCCTGAAAAAGCTCACGGCTCCCGGCAGCTGATGTCAGCTCAGCTCACGGCTCCCGGCAGCTGATGTCAGCTCAGCTCACGGCTCCCGGCAGCTGATGTCAGCTCAGCTCAAGCTCTGGCCACTACTGCCATGTGGGGAATGACCAGCAGGTGGTTGATCTCACTGCCTCTCCTGCACTCTCTGTAACTTGTGTCTTTCAATTTAAAAGAAAAGAAAAGAAAAGAAAAGAAAAGAAAAGAAAAGAAAAGAAAAGAAAAGAAAAGAAAAGAAAAGAAAAGAAAAGAAAAGAAAAGAAAAGAAAAGAAAAGAAAAGAAAAGGAAAGGAAAGAAAAGAAAAAAGGCTTCGCCTGGAGACAGAAGTAGTGCATGCTAGCAACCCATAACATGTTTCAGTCAGACTAAAGGCATCCAAGCAAGGCAAGAAACCAGGATCCTGGACGCCCAGGAAGCAGGATTAGACCTGACGATCTGCAGCTGGAGTGAAAAAAAAAAATGCTCTAAAAACAAATCTACTTGGGACAGGGAGGGGAGCCTCAGTAATTTCTTTTTCATTTTCTTTTGCTTCACCTTGCTAGTAAAACCCTTTGAAAATTACAATTTTGCTTCGACTGACTGGGTATACAAGATAGCCAGAGGCAGGCACAGTGGTCCGCAGTGGCATGTGCCAGGGGCAGGTGGAATGCTCAGAGCAAAACCACCTGTGAAGCTTTAAACATCCTGTCCTGGCCAGAGTTTTTCCTAATAAGCATATATATGTGCATTCCTTAACAACTGTGACTTGGGCTGGTCTCTTACGAAGTACAGTCATGGAGAAATGAGAAGGTGGTTCCCGAGTTCCCAGAAGAGGTTCTCCAACACTGCTTGGTTGCACAACATGGAAAGGTTTTCACTCCTTGCTGATGAGATGGGAAAAACAAATAATAAATCGTGTGCATTTTCCTAAGTAATTCCTATACATGCAAAACTACTGTTTCTTCCAAGGTTATATCCCTCTTAGTTTTCTTTTTAAGATTTATTTATTCTTACTGGAAAGTCAGATATACAGACAGAAGGAAAAACAGAGATCTTCCATCCATTGATTCACTCCCCCAAATGGCCACAACAGCCAGAGCTACGCCGATCCAGAACCAGGAGCCAGGAATTTCCCCCAGGTCTCCCATGCAGGTGCAGGGTCCCAAGGCTCTGGGCCATCCTCTACTGCTTTTCCAGGCCATAAGCAGGAAACTGTATGGGAAGTGGAGCAGCCAGGACATGAATCATATGGGATGCTGGTTGTCCTCCAAGTACTCATATGGAATGCTGGCACTTGGAGATAGAGGATTAACCAGTTGAGTCATTGTGCAGTTCCTCCTAGCTTTTCTAACATACAAACAGCTTTCCATTTGGAGAAATCAAGGCAATAGGTGCTGAGTTTCTCCTCTTTCTCTATTTACAATATCCTTGGAAAAGCTGAAATGTGGGCATTACACAAATCAGTCTTCTGAATTTTTCTAATGGATATATGAGAACTACTCTTTTTTTTAAAGATTTATTTTTATTATTTTTTTTGGCGGGGGGGAAAGGCAGATATACAGAGAGGAGAGACAGAGAGGAAGATCTTCCGTCCAATGATTCATTCCCTAAGTGAGCACAATGGCCGATACTATGCCCATCCGAAGCCAGGAGCCTCTTTCGGGTCTCCCGCGTGGGTGCAGGGTCCCAAAGCTTTGGGCTGTCCTCGACTGCTTTCCAGGGCCACAGGCAGGGAGCTGGATGGGAAGTGGGGCTGCCGGGATAGAACAGGCGCCCATATGAGATCCTGGGCTTGCAAGGCGAGGACCTTAACCACTGTGCCACCACGCCGGGCCTGAGAACTACTCTTCAGGAAACAGAGACTTCCTCCTCCCTCTACACAACTAAGAGACATTCTATACAAATGCTTTACTGAACTTGAAAATGGAAATGCAGAAGTGGGTGGGAAAACTTGGAGGAACTTCTCAATATGGGACAGATGCAATACAAAGGGTCTATTCTGTTGTTTCTGTGTTTGCCGGGTATAGCCAAAGCCAGGAATGGTGATGCACCTGTCCTTTAAAATGGCCTATATGGTGACTTTCATCACAAGCTCCAGTAGCAATGGAGGCTTTATATGGACGGAAATAGAAAAGCTAAGCTCTTGAAATTTCTACTAGCACATGCTTCCTTCCTGTTTCTCACCATTGCTGGACTGTGAGGGGCTGAGTAAGAGACTGCACTCTGCAGCGAGCCAGGCTAAGCGGAAGGCCAGGGAAGATGTAATGGCTGGTGTCGGGAACAGAGAAAGTGTCAGGAACACAGGAAGTGGGCAGCCAATGGAAACTAATCTCTTCTGATGCCTACACAGAGGGAATGTGATGATGGCCATGAGCAAAGCAGGGTTCCAAGGGCGGGGGCAGGGAGGCGGCGCACATCAGCAGAAAGTCTAGGATCACAAAGAGTTGGGAGGGGAAGAGGGCTGAAAGAGGAGAAAGTGTGCATGAGTCCTCAGTAGGCACAGCCACCTCCACTCTGCATCCTGCTTCCAATCCTTCCTCTGGCCCTGACATCACCACAGCTCCCCAGCCCATCACCACCAACAATCCTCTTTGATGCTCCTCCCACTTCTGGCCAAGATGATACGAAAAGCAACATCAAAGGCAAAGTCACTATTCTGACACAGAGAGAAGGCTGGATTCAAAGTCCAGGCTACAGGTTGAGAAGCAACACTGTCCTGAACAGTCAACATGGTCCATGTTTTCCATGAACTCACAAGCCAGTTCCAGAATCTAACCACTACCCCAATACTGTTGCTAAGGAAACCATGCTCCTGATCCCAAGCAATAATCTGAAATCATGCTCCCTGAAAGAATGGATGTATGAATATGGCCTCCTTATGCTTCAGTTTTCATGAACTAAATGAGAGAATTATGGTGTCTACTCTAGAACTATATTGACAAAGTGGATGTTGACTTAAAAGAATTTTGGAAATACTTCGAATTGGAAGGAAACCTTTCCACCTGTACAGGCCCACCTGGATCACTGGTTTGTACAGAACTGCACTGCCTTCTATACATGCTACGGATGGGTGCTGATAGCCTGGCATTTGCCATCTCTGAATCACAATGCCTTCTGCATGTAGATAAGGTAATTTTCCATAAATGCATCATTACCAACAGTTCCACCTCAGAAAGAGACTGAAAGAATGACAAATGTCAAAAGAACAAACTAGAGGATAGCTGCATAATAATCAGATAAAGGAACAGGAGTGAAAACAATGAATTGCAATATCAAGCTTTCAAAAAGGCAGCAGTGGGGCAGGTGTTTGGTTAAAGATACCAGTTGAGACACCCACCTCTCACATTAGGGTATCTTGTGTGTAAGGCCTGGCTCCAGCTCCTGACTCCAACTTCCTGGCAGGCAGCAGTGGGTGCTCATCACCCACGTGCTCAGGACTGAATTGGGGTTTCAGCTCTAGTTTCAGTCCCAGAGGTGTGGGTATTTAGGGAGTGAACAAATTGATAACGGGAGTACTACTATCTTTCGCTGCCTGTTACTCAAAATAATTTTAAAAATATGTATAAGTTAATATTTTAAATGCCTCACGCATAATAGCAGTAACATTGAAATTCTAGAAGGAATTTTCAATACCAATTATTCCAACCCTCTACTCCTTTGGGGGATTTTAAGTAGCTTGTTCCCAATCATAGAAATGCCAGGGCCAGAAACTACATCTTTAGATTCCCTGTCCCCCCATACCATGCTGCCCTGCCTCTCGCAAATTCAAATGAATTGAGAAGGGAAACTAAGACATTCAGTCCAAACCCCCTCTACTTCCACCCCTGGAGAATGGAAGAATAACCACTGGAGGACATAAAGGCTGTCTTCCCCAGCACATGGTGCACAACAGAGCTGGGATGACAGCTGGGCTCTACCTTGAGGGACAGTGTTCTGCCCACTCCATCACAATGACTCAACATTCAAGGACAGGTAGTGGGTGGAGAGAAAAGGTCACTATGGCCCAGGGGCCTGCAGCTGCCTGTCTGTGTACAGACTGCAAGCTGAGAATGATTCTCACATTTTAAAGCAGTGGAGGGGCGGGGGTTATCAAAATTCTATTCTAAGAAAGGCAAGAAATTCAAATGGCAACATTCACTAATAAAAGTTTTACTGGAACACAATCGTGATCATTTCTTGAAGCGCTGTCCATGTCCGCTCCTGAGGAACAAGAGCAGAGCTGAGTCGGGTTGAGCGAGATCTTACAGAAAGAGTTGGCAATTAGCCCTCTTAGATGTCAGAAGAAACTAACTTCTACTACCATCACTCTGCATGACTCTCTGTTTAGAAAAGCTAAACGTTTGCGTGGCAACTGATACCATTTTCATTCTCTCCCATCTTAATGCTGAATGAGAAAGCAGAGACTCCACATCATTCAGATGCGCAGCAGTTAAACAGGCTTGCCCAAGGTGGCAAATGCCAATGGGTGGCACACAGCTGGCCCAGGTCCAGGGTCTTGCCAGAGCATCCTGTGCCACCCCTCTATTCCATACTGCACAGGCTCCCCTATTCTCTGTTTCCAAGTTGGGCAGTTTCCCTTGATTCTCAGCGGCAATCAGCCCAACTACCTGGAGGCCACAGTGGGGCAGGTGTTTTGCAAAATGGTTAACATGTGCTTGGGAAGCCCATCCCATAGTGAAGTGCCTACAGGTCAGTCCTAGCATTGCTCTCACTTCCAGCCTGCTGTTAATGGGGTTCCTTCACAGCAGCAGGTATTGGCTCTACTGGTTAGGTTCCTCACACCCCCGTGGGTTGGGCTCCTGTTTCCTGGGTTTGGCCTGGCCCAGCTCTTGCTATTATGGCTATCTGGGAATAAATTGATGGAGGGGGGAGTGCTCTCTCTCTCTTTGCTGCTGCTTTCCAATACAATCCACACAAAGATAAGTTTTTAAATCTTTGAATTCACTGGCAACAGCAAGGGTCAAGTGCGCGCGATGACCTTAGGCTCAGCCCCATGCACTGACCAGTTCTTGGCCTTGAACCCCAGAATCAGTCATGGCAGGCAGCCTTATGTGGAGCAGTACAGAAAGCAAGTCTCGCAAGTGAAGTTTCTTTCAAATTGGAGTTTAAGATAGTTTTTTTTTTTTCCTCTGCAGCCTTAGGGAAAAAAACGTCCAGTCTGTCAGCTCCATAAAAATAAACTCAAGTGTTCAGATGGGCTTTTAGCTCTCTAAGCTTTCAGCTCTTTGCAATGTCTTGCAAAATTATACTCCAAAAATGAGTGCTGTAATTTTTAGAAAAGTTATGTTTGTATAATTTTTATAGCAAGTCACAGGCAGAAACAAACCATATTGTACTCATGTTCAATTATGAAAACCAAGACAAAAAAAAAAAAAAAAAACCCAGAGCCAGAAAGCCCAAATTTAATTTAGTCTGGCTCCCTTAACATGAAGATCTTGTTCTTCAAACACGCGGCTTTGGTTAAATTCCAAAACTGACCTAAGCCTACTTCAGGTGTTTTGGAAAGACTGAAGAGAATCAGAACAGAAAACTAGATTGGGATATTAAACCTTGGATGTGATCTCAGATGCGAGCAGCTTATTGCTTTTGCAAACATTCACGCAAGTGTTTCACCCACCATTATAATAAACGTGTACTCATATATACTCAACTTTGGATTACAGGGTGCTAACAGTTAACTCCAATAACATGTTATCATTACGAACATTTGCTAACAACTAATTGCTTCAGTCCCTGGAACTGCTTAACACTGTCTGAAATCTCTGATACGCTGAAAAGATACATTTCTTTTCCCCCAACGGATCACACTAGCAATCCCTTTAGAAGGCAATCTTAGTCACTAACAGCGTCTCAGCGTTTGAACAAACCTCCCAGTCCTCCATAGCACTGGGGGCCATTAACTAGCAACAGGTCTTTTCACCAAGCTGCTCACAAAGCCATAAACACTATTTTGTGTAAGTTAGAACGCTGTGATTTTACAAATAATTACCTCAAAGTCCACCTGCTAAAAAGGACAGGAACTCCAAGCCACAGAAACTTACTCAAGGTGCAAGACAACACTACCCGTTGCGGCTGACCGGGTGGCCCAAGCCCCCGGTCCTCCCCCACTGACTGCACGGAGCAGCGAACGTCGCCCAAACAGCCGCAGGTCCGGCGCAGGAGGAAAACCCGCCAATCCCCTAACAGAAGCGAAACCGACACTCAGGGAACGCCGTGCGGCCCGAATTTCCTCTCAGGGAGAAAACATCGCGGTCCTTCAGAGCGCCTACGATCGCGCCGTAGGCCCCGCGTGGGGCCGCATGCTCCCGGGAGTCGCGAGCGCCGTGGAGCAGTCACGCTGCACCCCTCGCGGCCCCCGCCGACGTGCGCCAACAAGTTAGTAGGAAGCAAGCTTCCCGCTTAGAAAAATAATTGAAAATCTCGGGTCCGCCCCCCCCAGTCACCCATCGCCCAAGGTGGGCATACGCACCTGCGTTGTAAAATCGGTCCAGCACCGCCGTCTCCCCGAAGTCCAGTTTGCCAAAATGCAGCGTCTCTAGGGTGGCGCCCACCGCTTCGCATGCCTCCCGCAGGCTCTGCAGGGCCTCGCTCTCAGCCACCACCAGCTGCCCCTGGCTCGCTTCGTTGATCACATAAGCTACTGTGGTCCGTCGGCCGGGCCCGCTCCCGGAGCTGCCCCGGCACCGAGGGGCGCCGCTCCCAGGGGCGCCGGCGGCGGGACCTGCGGTGCCCGGGACGCCCGTGCTCTCCACGTTCCAGAAGCTGCCCGCTGGTGGCGGTGCTGGTAGCTGCTTCTCTTCGCCCTCGGCTACCGCCGTGGCTCCCCGCCGGCAGCTGCCGCCCTCAGGCCAGGGGCACAAGCCTGAGGGGGCGAAGGTTGGTACGGAGAAAGTGATGCCCTCGCCAGCGTCGGCGCTCATCTCTGCCGGCCGGGCTGAGGCGGCGTCCCCCGTCCAGCCGTACCGTCGGGCCAGCCACAGCTCGGGGCTGCTCCGCGCCCGCCGGGCTAGGCAGCTGCCATCGCGCGCCGCGCCCTCGCCTCCGCGCCGCCGCCTCCTCTCCGGCGCCCTCTCGCCCGGGGGCCCGCCGCTGGCCGGCGGCGGCGGCTCGCCCCACCTCGGCGCCTCCGTGGCCGCGCCGCTCGCCCGCTGCAGGGTTTAGAGTACAAGGGGTGGGGACCCCGGCTGAGCGGGAAAGGACTGCGCTTCCTCCTCCGGGCGGCTCGCAAACCTGGCGCCGCGGTGTGGCTCAAGGGCGCCGCGCTCGGGGTGCCGGCCGTCCACACAGCCGCCCCGCGCGGTCCCCGGCTCCTTCCGCGCCGAGCGCTCCTGGAGGAGCCCAGGACGGGGAGCTCCGCGGGTGGGAGACTACCTGGCGAGCACCTGACGGCCCGGGGAGGCTCGCCGGGCCGCCGCCGCCGCCGAAGGGGACCCGCGCCCTCCTGCGTGCCGGCGCCTGCTTCGTCTGGCCTCGCCTCTCCCCCCTCCGCGCTCGCCGTTAAATCCCAGCGCTCCGCTGGCCGTCTCGCCGCTCCCTCAGCAGCCGCTCGCCCTCTCAGCCACCCACTGCAAGCCGCCCACTCGTCGCGGCACCGACTCAGGGCCCGCCCCGGTGGGGAGGGCGCTGCTGGGAAGCCGGAGCCGGGACGGCACCCACCGCGCCGGGGGCTGCGGGACCTCAGTCCTTCCCCGAGCGCCAGCCACGCCACCGCACGGTTACAGCCCAGGGTCCCGCCGCCACGCAGCTGGCCCCCGCCAGGGAGAATCGGGGCTGGCAATACCGGCGTCATTATAGGATGTCGTTAATAATGATGATGATGATAATAATAATAATAATAATAATAGACACTACTCGGTCGGTGGAGTTGGCCTCGGAGCGGTCGTCGCGTTCCCCGGGGCTAGGGCGCCCCCCGCTGGCTCCTCTCGGGCGCCCTTGGCTGCGGGAGCTTGGAGCGCCCGGGGTTTGGGGGTGCGCAGCCAGCACAGGGACGTCCGAGGGAATACCGGGTTGTGCCAGTGAGGAAGGGATTCAAAAAGCGGCCTAAACCGGTACAAGGCTCAGCAGCGACCAGGGGGCCAGAGAAGTTGACTGGAAAATTTCGCGGACCCTGTATTGTTGTCATTGTTGAGCAACTGTTTGACATCTTCCCTCCCCCCCCACACCCCCCCACCCCCGTCCCCAATCCAGAACGGTTTGGTTTCTAAAATTTTTACCCACACGCATCATATAATTAATACAGAAGACGGATTTTTTTAATGTAAGTGTCTTTAAAAGTTTACAAGGGAGTTGGGATTAGGCATACCCTAGTTAAGCTGCTGCTGCTGCGCCATACCATGGGATGGACTGCTCCACTTTCCGTCCACTTTTCTTGCTAGTGCCCTGGGAAAGCAGAGGAGAGCGGCCCAAATGCTTGGACTCCTGCGCTCCCGTGGGAGCCCCCTTTGAAGCTCCCATGGGCTGCTGGCCGCTCCTGCGCTGTTGGACCATCCGGGGAATGAACCAGTACATGGGAGCTGTCTCCCTGCCTCTCTTGTTCTGTAACTCTGATTAGCTTTTTCTTTTCTTCCCCCTTATTTATTTTATTGGAAAGACAGAAGTACAGAGAGAAGGAGAGACAGGGAGAGATGTCACATCGGCTTGTCCGCAGGACTGGAAGTGGAGCAGCTGGGATCTGAACCCAGTGCCTATGATGATGCTGCTACAGGTAGACTTACCAGCTACGCCACAGCACCTGCCCAGTAACTGATTTTCAAATAAGTGAGGAAATCGTGTTTGTTTTTTTTTTTAAGTCATGGTAAAGTGGAATTAAAAGAGGTTTGACCATTGTCTTGGTGCAGTGAGTGAGTGAAGCCACAGCCTATTTGCTGACATTTCATAAGGATGCTGGTTGGAATCCCTGCTGCTCCACTTCAGATTCAGCTCGCTGCTGATGCAACTGGGAAAGCAGTGGAAGAGTGCCCAAGTGCTTGGCTTCCTGCCAACCACATAGGAGACCCAGGAGTTTATGCCTACTGGCTTTAGCCTGGCCAACTCCCAACCACTGAGGTCATTTGGGGGCTAAACCAGCAGATGGGAGATATCTTTACCCTTCTGTGTACTTTCAAATACAGATTCCTTTAAGAAGGAGGAGGAGGAGAGCTGTTTCTATGCAAATATTCTTGCAAGATCCATGAAGAAACTTCAAAAACTTTGTGGAAAATGCACATTGGGAAAACTGCACAAACATTTTGATTCAGGGGGTGGGGAGACACCAAAATAAGTACCGTTGCGTTCCAATTTCCACTAGCTTTTTGAAATACCTTTGTGTCTGATTCACCAAATGATTGTGCCTATTTGATAAGCATTCCCAGGGAAGGAGTCTGTAAAGGCAAGACAAACTGCAAAGAAGAACCACTTTCTCTAACTCTCCAAGAGCCGTGAGGGAGGGACTCCAGAGGAAATATGCACAGTTTAATATCCGGATGTTGTTGAGTCAGCTGAACGAAGACTTGATTGTGAACTCAGCAAACTAATGCACCAAAAGACTACTCCACTTACTGTTCCCTGATTGGTTGTTATTCTAACTATTCTAACCTCTCCTGCCTAATGATTGGTTGCTCTTCTGCCTTTCCCCATGATTGGTGAAGTCTGTACTCACTTTTCAGAAAGAAGCCCTTGGGAGAGAGCCACTTTGTGTATAAAGGAGCCAGCACTGCCACGCCTCCCTTGGAATCCTCCTGATGGCTGTTTCTTGCTTTCAAAGAATCTGATCTTGCTCACTATCCCGTCTGCGTGAAAATTTTACATTGTCCTGCAATCATATAAATGAGGGAAATTATAAAACTTACTCAACTTTTAAAATTGTGTGAAAGAAAAGAAATTACCTGCTTCAGAGCAATGAAGAAGGACCTACTTGTTTGGTGCAAAGTTCCGGGGGATGCTAGAATGCTTTGACAGGAAACCAAGGCAAGTGGCAATGAACTGAAGTTACAGGTTTTGCACATCCCATCTCCAAAGACTGATATTATTGAGTTTCATTAAAAGGGCATATATATATATGCCGGAGTCCAGCTCCAGCTGAGTTCGGAGCTCGAGAAGGGTGCGTGAAATAGGCGTAGAAAGAAGAGAGAGAGACGGACCAATAGGATTCCATGATCATTGTGTACTATGCGAGAAAGCTGTCCGCTTTATTTACACAGAAGCAATACACGGTTTTCTTTTAGGGCAATTTGACATAGCTTCAAGGGGGGCACCATTTACAACAGCTTGAGAGGTGAGGGAGGGAGGATTCCACATTCCTTGCTTATCTCTGCTTGCCAGTCCCCACCTGCTCTCCTCAGGTCTGGGCTCTAACCTTGGCGCCGCCTGTGACAACCAGACCCCTACCTTGAATTACGTATGGGTTAAAAGGTCTGGGGCCTTGGTTTATGGGGATTGGGGTCATTGACGTTAGTTGGCCCATTAGGCCTGCAAGCTCAGCCTTTAGGGTCACAGCAACAGGATAGCCTTTATGGTCCCAGTAGCTATATTTTTTGTCATAGCAGTTTCAGCCCATACTCCCATCACTTCCATTAGTTTGTAAAATTCTTACCAAGCCGTTTCCCAGGAAGCATGCTAAATGTCTGGGCCAGATTTCAGAGCAATGGGTAGGCACACAATAAGGTGGCCAGAAACAGCATGGGCTTAATTGTACTTCTGTGTGCAGTTAAAGGCCCACTCACCAAGATATTATCAGTAACTAACTCTTAAGCTCATGTTGGTTGTAAAAGCCATCTCACAGGGGCAAACAATGCCTCAATAGATTACAAAATTCTTAGTGGGGTGGTTGAGTGTCCATGGGAAAGGGGGTGAAACTGCGTCAAGGTGCTCAGAGAGAAATCTGCAGGGCCCTGCCCAACAGCTGGAAGTTCCCTGGGCCCTGCCAAGCAGGGAGCTGTTCTCCTCACACCTTCGTGTTATTCACACCTACTGCACGGACCCCAGCATATATATATGTATAGAGAGAGAGAGAGAGAGAGAGAGAGAGAGAGCACTACATTTCAAGCTGGAGTGGGATGATAAGGAAAAATAAAATAGCTGAGTGGTTAACAATTAAAGGAAGGAAGAAAATAATCATGAAGAAAAACACCTAGCCATTGTACAATTATATCCTCCACTAAGGAAAGTGACGAGGTTTTTCTAAAAGTACATGAAATGATAGAAGTTATTCAGTTACTCAGTGATCATGCTGAAGCACAATGTTGGTGGGGTACTAAAAGATAATTCTGATATTTCAACAACGTGGAGCCCTTCCAAACTCCTAGAAAAGTATTGACTCCTCGCCATCTATAAAACATCTTGTCTAATTTCTCATGTAGCATTTTGCTACACAAGTGACTAGTCTGATAAATAGACCTATTCCTTAAAAGCTGTATTCTTTTTTTCAAAGATTTATTTATTTTTATTTAAAATTCAGATATACAAAGAGAGACAAAGAGGAAGATCTTCCGTCCATTGATTCACTCCCCAAGCAGCTGCAAAGACCAGAGCTGCGGTAATTTGAAGCCAGGAGCCTCTTCCAGGTCTCCCATGCAGGTACAGGATCCCAAGGCTTTGGGCCATCCTTAACTGCTTTCTCAGGCCACATGCAGGGAGCTAAATGGGAAGCGGGGCAGCCAGGACTAGAACTGGTGCCCATATGGGAACCCAGTGCATGTGAAGTGAGGAGTTCAGCAGCTAGGCTACTGCACAGGGCCCCAAAGCTGTATTCTTAAAAACTGTCTCACCTTACTACCCTGTCACATCTTTTCAGAAATATTTTTAAGGTATAATTTGTATTTTTGCTTTTGTTTTACATTGCTGGATTCCATGTAGTTGAGATCAATTCAACAACCTTAAAGTTGTTGCTGATCTCATGTACCCTAACCCCAGTGTGATACTGAAATGCTGCTTCCAGTTACTGACCTGAGATGGCCCCTCAACCTGAAAGGAATAGCAAGAAAGTACTTGGATAGAACCATATACCATTTCAGATTTTGTAGCTGGTAAGCACTGGAACGTGTACAGGTTCATCTGGTTCGATTCTTGGCCTGCCAATAGGCAGGGCACAGGTGAAGAAGCCAAAAGTGGTGCTGAAATCCAGCTGACCTTGCCAGACTCTGCATCAGTCAATAGGCATGAACGCTTTGTCCCAACTAGATCACCTGGAAGACGAACATTTCTGCGATTGTTCTGCATGGAAGGAACACCTTTTTCTAACCCCAAAGGACATCTTACATGTTAGTAGTAGACATGAAGAAAAAGTCTATCTTGGACTTGCAAGGTTATTCTTGAGGAGGCAAATTTTGAATTGTTCTGAAAAAAAGCACAGCTCTCCTAACTAACTATTGGGGTGTAAATGTGTGTGTGTGTGTGTAAGAGAGAGAAGAAGAAGAAGAAAGAAGGAGCATACCTTTTTCTCTGCATCCTCAGATCAAGACAGTATAATATAGTGTTGTTTCCAAAAAAGGCTACCAAAGACTAGCTACAAAACAAGGTTAAGCATAACTTTAAATCTAAAAACAAGGATGGCAGTGAAAGTGATATCTAGCACATACAGTAAATTAACGACTAGATTGATTGCTAAATCTATGTGTTTGAGCTACTAACGTGAAAAGTGAAAAGAAAATATATGAAATTATATATTCATACAAACATTCACATCTTTTTCCTGGCAAGGAATTCTATAAAGAACTTATTACATATAATCAGTTGCAGGTGATATTGAACAATATGATATAATTGAATATAGATTTTTAAGAAAAACTGTATGTTCTGTAGATTTAGTTTTATATTAGTTTAGTTTATATTAGTTTAATATTTCAATTATATCACTAATTTAATGAAGACATTTTGCAATACATCTAAAATTAAAATAAGTCAAATATGTTTTTGGTCACATTACCTTAATAAATGTGAGAGACCTTGGAGATATTTCTAAGAAGTCATAGTCCCACTCCATATTGACCTTCAAGGAGTCCAAGGAAGCAGCAAGGTAGCACATTGCTTGGAGTTATCTAAAGGATTTTTTTGTTGTTAGTAAAAAAAAAAAAGATTTATTTATTTTAATTGGAAAGGCAGATCTACAGAGAGAAGGAGAGACAGACAGAACGATCTTCTGTCTGCTGGCTCACTTCCCAGGTGGCCTCAATGGCCAGAGCTGAGCTGATCCAAAGCCAGGAGCCAGGAGCTTTGGGCCAACCTTTACTGCTTCCCCAGGCCACATGCAGGGAACTGGATGGGAAGTTAGCAGCAGAGACATGAACCAGCGCCCATATGGGATCTTGGCACCTACAAGGT
This sequence comes from Ochotona curzoniae, assembly GCF_017591425.1. Classification (NCBI taxonomy): domain Eukaryota; kingdom Metazoa; phylum Chordata; class Mammalia; order Lagomorpha; family Ochotonidae; genus Ochotona; species Ochotona curzoniae. The sequence goes on from NW_024467115.1 coordinate 17,776,234, forward strand.
GAGGATTTAGCCACTGGGTCATGCACTGAGCCCATATCTAAAGACTTTTGACAAGTTTAAATCACAGCACAAACTTGTATTTATAGGTCTCTGATGTCTTTACTCTTTAGAAAAGCATGACCTCAGACCTGACATTTTCTGGTTAAGTTCTGTCCACTTCTTCATAGAGATGGACATTGAGATGTCTCTAAGGTAGGAGTTGGAGAAATTTGAGAGATTTTTACCTCTGATACTCACATACTATTTTGATCAGTGCTCTCTTTGAAAAGACGCTGGGCAAAATTTGAAGCATATACATAAATGCAGCAAAGCACTAATGACATAATGGGAAACCAGCTGACAAGACTCTATAGAAAGACCACGAACTCAGAAGCTGAGCACTACGGCCAGAACTAGCTTTGGCCTGGAAATGTTTTGCAGATAGTACATAGGCACTGAGAGTCTAAAATGAATTGTTAACATCGGGAAGAATGAAAGTAAGAATGGCACACTCTAGAAGTAGGAGGAAACTGTATGTAAGATAGCTCTCATGCAGACAAAAGATCTGGCTCCAGACTTCTGAGTAACCTAGAAGGAAAATCTCAACCCTGAATTAGGATTAAGATAATTTTGGACATACAGCAAACAAAACTCAGAAGAAGTTTCAGACACACAGAAAACAAAGCGAGAGGAAAGTAGCATCATCCCAGGGCCAGGCTTTATGTCCATGGCAGTAAGGCATGTGCTTGTAGGCCAACATTTGAATGCATGGTACAGTGATGGAGTAGCAGTGAGAATACACTTCAATCCTGTCTTTGTCCTCTGTTTTTGTATTTTTTTTTTCCTCCAGACCCATGATGCATTCATGAGAGCCTGTATCAGGAGGTGAATGTGCATGAATTAAGCCTGTGCCTCCCTTGCTTGCTGCTTACCAGTTGAGTCTGCATCCAGGCAGAGATGTGCGGAGGGAAATTGGGAAGAGGGCCTTGCCGTTTCTGGCTCTGTCAGTCCCTGCAAGCTGTGTTTTTCAACAGAATGTGGCAGATCCTGATGGACTCATTTCCCTGCAAGGTTTCAAAACCATCCTCTGTCTTCTTCTCTGACATCTCAGGAGGAAAACTGGAAGCTGCTGGTCCCAAGCTCCCACACAGCCCTCTGGAGGTCCCTTTCATACCTTGGCAATATCCTCCAAATTACCCTACCTCCTTCTCAATGGAACTCTGGTAGCTACTAAAGAGCTTTTAAAATTAGAAAATGAATGTCACCTCTCTGCATTCTGTTTGTTCAGCCATCAGATTGAGTTAGATTAAATGGAAACTTTTTGGATACTGCAATGTGCTATGGTTGAGTGCTTTCCAAACAACAGAAGCCTAGGAAAAACTCAAAGACTCTGGGGCCCAGCGTGATATCCTCGTGGCTGGGGTCCTTGCCTTACACATATCAGGATCCCATGTGGGTGCCAGTTCTGGTCCCAGTGGCCTGCCTAGTGGCTAAAGTCCTCACCTTGCATGTGCCGGGATCCCATAAGAGCACCAGTTATAATCCCGGCCACCACTACTTTCCATACAGCTCCCTGCTTGTGGCCTGGGAAAGCAGCAGAGGATGGCCCAAAGCCTTGGGACCCTGCACCCACATGGGAGACCCAGAGGAGGCTCTGGGCTCCTGGCTTCAGATTGGCTTAGCTCCAACCGTGGTGGCCATTTGGTGGGTGAATCAGCTAAAAGAAGATATTCCTCTCTGTCTCTTCTCCTCTCTATGTGTCTGACTTTCCAATAAAAAGAAAATCTTTAAAAAAGAAGAAGAAAAAAAAAAAAACTCAAAGACTCTGGAGAGCCCATCAGCAGAGCCAGGTCTGTATGACTACTGAAGCGAATGCAATGTTCATTCTATACTAATAACAAAAAATAAGATGTGATGTAGGGCCAGTTCCAGTTGAAAAATAGCAATAATGAGCACCTGTCACTAACTATTACATATATATAGCTCAATTCTCCCATCTTCATGTCAGAGGAGACCTGGGGAACAGGTTGCCCTAGGTCACACAGGAGTAAGTTCCAATCCAGGGCTTGTGTGGGTGTCTCTTGTTCCTTACGATAATGATGGTATAGGATCATGTCATCAGGAAACAGCAAACAACTTGCTTTATTGTTCTGGTATGAAGACACGCAGTCAGCCCATGCAACAGAAGCGTGAGATTTAGAAGGGTCACAAGGAATTCAAACAGTCTGATTTTTTTTTTTTTCAAATTTGGAATTAAAATATCCCATTGAAAGTCTAATTTTTACTTTTCCTTCTGGAAGCTACGAACACACTTTTTTTCTCAGCAATTAAGGAGTGCAAAGGCCTAGAGAATAACTCAACACTAAGGTCAAAAGGGTGAATGTTGTTTGTATTTGATGCTTTGGTTTTGCCTCTGAGTTTGCCACTTATTTCATAATTTGCAGTGTTTTGTTTTCATGCAAAAGTGTGTTTTTGATTTCTTAGTTCTCCAAGACAAACCCCTGCGAGTGAAAGATAAAGTTGACTGCTTTTTCTAAGCCTTCAATAACTTCATATTCTCCCCTCCATCCGCTACTCACCTCAGGAAACTCCCCAGCCACAGGTGCAGAGCAGATTCGTGTGAGGTGGTTTACACACACAGAGACCACTTTTTCCAGCCCTACCCCAGAAATGTGATCCACATAAATTCAAGAATGGGCCTCCTCTGATATTCCTGTAATATCCGATGAAGAAAATTTACTGGTAGAAATCTCTTCTTGAGAGTCTACTCATGTGCAAGTGCTGTAAGAATGTCGTATGGCTGGATAGTTACTGCAGATCACGGAGAGCAGCCCTGGGATCTTCACTGTTTACAGGAACTGGCATACACACCAGAGCTGAGTGACAGTGTGCCCCTCGAGCAAGTGCAGAAATCTGTCCTTCCACTCTTCCTTTTGCTGATGCCATTTGAGTGAATAATGATATCCCAAAATTTAAATACAAAAGCTCATCTTGAATTCCATTATAAATTATTTAGACATAATATACTACTTCTGGAAGACTGAAAGTATCAGCACACAAGTGACTAAATTGAGCTAAGCTGCTTTATTAATTAACCCCTATAAATGCTCTGATGGAACCCAAGCTATTTAGAATATGCACCAAAGGGCCCAATGCACTAGCCTAGTGGCTAAAGTCCTCACCTTACACGTGCCTGCATCCCATATGGGCACTGGTTATAATCCCAATGGACCCACTTTCCATTCAGCTCCCTGCTTATGCCCTGAGAAAGCAGTAGGAAAAGGCCCAAGGCATTGGGGCCCTGCACCCGTGTGGGAAACCCAGAAGAGGCTCCTGGCTCCTGACCTCAGATCAGCTCATCTCCGGTGGTTGTGGCCATTTGGGCAGTGAATGGAAGATCTCCCTCTCCATCTCTATATATCTGACTTTGTAATAAAAATAAATAAGCATTTTTTTAAGAAAAAGAATACACATACAAAAATACTTTTATTTGGTGTTTTTGCTGCAAATCTGCCACAAAGCCTTCTTTTGAGTTACCTTCTTCTAGCAAATCTTCAACTCTTTAAATGGGAACCCAAGAAGTAGTTCAAGTAAAAGTAATAAGACAAGAGAGGAGATCCATTGTTATGGCACAGTAGGATGAGCTGCTGCCTGCAATGCTAGCATCCCAATTTGAACCATTGGTTTGGATCTTGGCTGCTCTGCTTCTGACCCAGCTCCCAATTAATCTGTCCAGGATGCAGTGAATGATGGCCCAAGAGCTTTGGCCTCTACCACGCATGTGGAAGACCTGACCGGAGTGCCAGTTTCCAGATTTCAGCCTGGCCCAGCCCTAGCTGTTATGGTCATTTGAGGAGTAAAGCAGTGAATAGAAGGTGTGTCTCCCCCTCCCTGTCATTCTGCATTTAAAATAAATAATATTTTTTTAAAAGAAGATACATTGTTATTTGAATCTAAATTATTAATAGTAGATGAACATAAAATTTAGTTTCTCATCTATCAGACAATGCGAATATAAAATGTTTCCATCACTATACCAAATTCTACTGAGCACTGCTGTTTCAGAAAGAAAATTTTTATTCTTTATTTGGCAATAAATTGCTTAACATATTATCCCAACTGAGCTCTGGAGAGACAAAGCTACAGCGACTGAGCTGCAATAGAATACACTGTACATAACTAGAGCAGAAGTTAGAGGTGAATGCGAAGAAGTCCCAGGACCCTGTAAAAAAACAGTGTACAATATACACAATAAATTAAATCCCAGAAAATCACAAAGGAATTCAAGTGCTAATACTAGGAAAAATAGTAATAGTTTTGCAATAGTGCTGTACCACCACCACTCTACCGATATTCCTGTAATCACTACAGAATGATGACTATTGTAGCACCACTATGGTATCAGCAAACCCATTCTCAGTAACTGTTCAATAAAACAAGATTAAAAACCAAGGAAGAGTCAGATTTTAGGGCATCTTTGTGAGAGATGAGTTTAACCTCACCGGTGAGAAAAGGCCAGTTTTGTTTTGTTTTGCCTTGCTTTTTATTTATTTGTTCTTATTGCAAAGGTAGATATACAGAGAGGAGGAGAAACAGAGAGGAAGATCTTCTGTCCGCTGACTCACTCCACAATGGCCAGAGCTGAGCCAGTCCAAAGCTTCTTCTGGATCTCCCACGTGGGTGCAGGGTCCCAAAGCTTTGGGACCATCCTCAACTGCTTTCCCAGGCCACAAGCAGGGAGCTGGATGGGAAGCAGGGCTGCTGGGACAGGAATCGGCACTCATATGGGATCCTGGCACATGCAAGGTGAGGACTTTAGCCACTAGACTACCACGCTGGGCCCAAAAGGCCACAGTTTTAAGCAAATGTGCTTATATGATCCAGCTTGTATTTTAAAAAGAAAGCTTTGACTCTGTGTAGCAGCATGCATCTCGAACTAATCTCAAAAGGCAGTAGAGAGAGTTCTGAGTTTAAGTCTCACCTAGCAATGATTTCAGTGCATCACAAGTCTCCTCCCTCTGTGAGAATTACTGATGGGGTCTTTGCTCCTAAAAGCACTGCTCTCAACATTTTCAGTTCTCTTTCTGTCCTACAAAGTTAAGGCCATTTCCACCAAGAGAAATTATTTCGTGAAGACATGGCCTCCTCCTTTGTTTTGTGTTGTCTCATGCTGCCTCTGCCCCACCCACATGTCTATTCACCTCCTAAAATCAAAATGTCTTTTATGGCTTCTCTTTCAGTTTGACCAAAAATTCTTAATATTCAGGACATTTTAAAAATGTATATGGAGAAATCATTAAAAATATGCACATAAGGCCACAGCAATAGTCTTTGTGGCAGCAGGTGCTATCATTTGGATATAGTTGGAGTGTGTACCCCATGGGCCATATGTTGGAATTTTGGTTCCCAAGTTGTTAATATTTGGAAACCTTTGAACCTTTAAAAAGTAAATTTTAGTGCAAAGTTATTAGGCCATTGAAAAATCATTCTCAGATGGAATTAAATAGCGCTGGTCAGATTCCAGCAAATTTCCCTGAAAGGGCTTATTTTATAAAAGACCCAGACTGGCTGGTGTCAATGTCTCCTCTCTGGTTTCCTGTCTTGCCAAGTGTTCTCTCCCTGTTTCATGTGTTCCTGCCATGATGAGAGCCAGCCAGAAAGGCCTTCACTAGAGCTGGACCAGTGTTTGTCAGAATTTTCCAATTCCAAACTATGCCTGGGAAATTTTGTTAAGGCATTGGAATCTGTATTCCAAAAAAAAAATTTAGTTCATCAGTATAAGGCTGGGATCCAGGCTTAGAAAATAGACAACAACCCAAGGGGCTTCAGAGGCAGGGAGCAGCAGCTAAGGTCTAACCGCTGGGATGCCCCTGTGACTTTGCCCCAAATACAGGTTATTGTTGCTTTTCCCTCACACTATTGAATCTTAACAGATGTAAGCCCTCCACTGTGAATGAGCTGGTTCATGAATAAATAGATCAATGGAACAGAATAGAAAATCCAGGAATAGATCAACTACATATGTAAGCAGTATGAGATAAAAACAGCATTTTAGGTAACTGAAAAGAAGAAGTGGAATTTGAAAAAAAAAAAAAAAGGATGCTGGAATAAATAACTGTATAGCCATATGGACAAGATAAAATTGGATTCATTCCCCACACTTTTACATCAGAAAACATTCCAAATGCATCAGAAATGTAACTGTCATAAACGAAAGTAGGGGCAGGCATTTGTTCTTGCAGTTGCAGTACCCATGACCCACATCAGAGTCTTGGCTGAAAACCCACCCCTGGCGGCTGCCTGGCTGCTGACTCCGGCTTCCTGCTAATGCAAACCTCAGGATGCAGTGGTGATGGCCCAGGTGGTCTATTCCCTGGAAATTCTGTGGGAGATCTCAGCTCTGGGTCTCTGCCTGGTCACTGACTTCCCATGGTTAGTCTTGGAAGTTTCTTTTACTTTATGGTGGTATGAAAGCAATATGCATACAGATGAAGTTGTATTTTGCATTTGGAATTTTGGTCTTTTTCCAGACTAAGGGCACAGCCTATTGTATGATCCTTGATGTTGGGCTGCAGGTGCCAGTCAGCCATGCAATCATAAGAGTAAACAACTCATATTCTGTAGTATGCTGTGTTGCTAAGCTGTGTACTAGAAGGTTAGGGTGGTAAACACATTTTCAGCTGATGATGAGTTGATCAAGGTGCTACAATCATAAGCTGAGGAGCATCTGTATGTAATATGAGCAATTTTTTTTCAGTCTATGAGGGAAGAAAAGTTTACAGGACTTTGACAATTCAAAAGGAAAAAAAAGTAGGTGAACCTGATGTAAGTAAAGTATGTACCACGACAAAAAACATTCTAAGTAAACTAAACAGATAAATACCTCAGATGTGTGCAACTGGTGACATAACTTTGTTTCTCCAAAAAGAAGAATAAGAAAGCAAAAATCCTATAGCAAAACAAGCTATAAAGAATTAGGCAAATTGTACATGGAAATACAGGTGACTTTTACTGATACAAAAAAATACTCAGTCTTTTTCATGAAAAGGCAAATGCAAATTAAAATTATACCAGTCTCCCATTTTTCTCTAATTTGGAAATACAAAATGTGACAGTGTTCTCTGTGAGTCTGGCCATTAAAACAAAAACAAAAACCAGATACTCATTCATGTCTTGTATAATACAATACAATAAAACACTGTTAGAGTGAAATTTTGCCAGTCCATCTCCTGGATGCTCCACTTCACATCCAGCTCCCTGCTTGTGTCCCAGGAAAGCAGTAGAGAATAGCTCAAAGCCTTGGGACCCTGCACCCATTGTGGAGACCCAGAAGTTTCTGGCTTTTGGCTGTGGATTGGCTCAGTTCCAGCCATTGTGGCCATGTGGGGGGTGAACCAGTGGGTGGGAGACCTTTCAGTGTCTCTCATTCTTTCTATAAATCTGCCTTTCCAATGAAATAAAATAATCTTAAAAAAAAAAGAAAGGAAGGTGTGTGTGTGTGTGTGTGTGTGTGTGTGTGTGTGTGTGTGTTTAGGTTACACACAAATACTACACCATTTTATATAAGGAACTTGTGTGAGCACCTGGAGATTTTGGTATCTCTTGGTTGAGGGTGAAGGGGGAATTGTGCCAAAACCACTTTCCTAAAGATGTGAAGGGATGAATGATAGCATGAAAGAAAATTATAGCATATTATATATGCTTTTCTATTCCTTTTTTTTTTCTTTTTTAACAACTAGACAACAGCCAACTTGGGCATGAGAATTCTGGAAAAAAAAAGTTGGGGGAGGGTATGATCTTTTTTTCAGGAAGGCATTTCCGGATAATGATGCAAAGAACTCAAATTGAGGCCAGCAATCTATGATTGGGGTCACAAGGACTGAAATTTGCATAGGCTTAAGGCAGTTGAAATGTGAAACACAAAACACCCAAAGGAAGAAGTAGAAAAAGATTCCAGATATCTGTATGCAAAAGCTTTGGAGTCATTAGCTGCACACAGCTCGGCACATGTGTAGGGTCAGATCTCATAAGGTCAGACAAGAACAACTTCTGAATAAAGAAGTGGGCATCAGGGAGTTCTACCAGGAACCATTCTCAGAGCTCTCATGGGACTGGGCATAGATTGGGTATTTCTCTGTCCCAAGTCAGTGCAGAGACCTCATTGAATGTGTGGGGCATTTAAACAAAAGATCTCAGAATGACTACAACTTCCAGCTTGGGTTTACAGTCCAGGCCCTTTTAGATCTGCTTCCCATGATTTCTGAAAAGCAAGAAAGTTCACCCACAAGTAACTGCTTGCCAGAAAACACACACACACACACACTACTACACACTTCCAAAAATAACAGAATACAGCATTCATAAAAGTAAAACATTACATCTAACATTCTACCAGAATCTACAGAAGACAAAAAAAAAAATTATTCTTAACAAGGAGAAAAAATCAGACACAGGTCCAGAAATGTCAGAGATGATGTAATTAGCAGACAGAAGCATTAAAATAGCTATTAAAAGTATGCACAAATATTCAGAGATGCACAAAGAAACATGAACACACAGGTAGAAAAACAGAAGATTCAATAGGAACAGATCAAATTATAATATACAATCTAAAATTAACCCTCATGGTCAATGATTTTTTTTTAGAAGTCGCAGAACTCAGTATAGGGTCCTACTTCACAACAATGTTACAGTAGAAGGACACAAAACAGAACCAACAAATGCAAAGAGGCACATGGAACTAAGTCCGCAGGATTCCAGGCTCTAGGAATCCTTTCCTAGTGGAGTCACTCAGAACACACATCATTCCCCAGCAACTTGCTGTGACAACATTCGTAAAATGTTGTCTGCTGAGAAGCTCAAGTGAGACGGAGTGCCTGAGGTTTTTACAAAAATTCCACTCTCATAAGGAAAGTAGGTGTTCAACACAGTCTGGGGACGAATGAGTGGAGAGTCTCCCAAATGTAACCTTGCAAGCTGACTTTTGGAAGACTACCAGTCTCAGGCTTGTGGTGTTAACTCATTTATCTTCATTATCGAATTATTCCCTGTACACATGTCTCTGATATTGAATGTAACCTATACTTAACAAAGTTGCTTTAATTTTTACAACAGAGTAAGTCAGCAATTCATACAATTACCTGGACCATCAGAAATCCAATATTGCCTGAAGAAGCCACTAAGAAGAGCGTACGTAAGGTTGATTCTGCTACTAGAGAATGTACAAGAGATAATGACAGCCAGAAGTTGAGAGGTAGGAGGAGTCTGAGTCGGGTGTAACCGGCTTGTTAAGACACAGACTTGCTGTATACCTTTATCACGGTGGTAGTTCCATGGCTGGATAAATGTGCCCCAATTCATTTTAAGTATATAATTAAAATCCATACATTTTTGATGGGTAAATGGCATCTCAATGACATGCTTTAATAAGACAAAAATGATTATTATAAGGCAGGAAGGAAATAAGCTAAGGAAGAGATGAGTAAAATATACTTTTACATAGGTCCTCTTATATTTTGGAAACATGAAGACATTTTAAATAATTATGATAAAAATTAAGTATTATAAAATCAGTCTCCAAGAATAAAAGAAATCTAATTAATCTCATTGGTGTCAAGCTGATAGGCTTTTAGGGTCGTTTAAGGAGCTAGTATGAAGGATTTCCAAACAAAGGTAGGGGAACTTGAATATCAATAAGATTAATAACTAGAACTTTTTGAAACCCATGAAATGTACTTATATTCATGAGTTAAAAACGAAACTACAAAAATCTTAATCAATTAAGTATGGTTGTTAGTCAACTGGTAAGATAAAGGGAGAGAATTAAACATTATAACTCTTTTTCACATCTTCACTCTTTCTGCAGGTACCCAAATAGTGAAGGAAAAGTTTCTCCTCACAAAAGTAGTATAGAAAAGTAAATATAGAAAATATGGTGGATTAAAATGTCACCATTTTGCCACACATAATAAATTAATGTCAGTAACTACCATATTCAACGTAGACAGAAAACAATTCCATATCTGTCGGTGGAAGGACATATTACTACCAGAGAAGTAGCCTTGCCTACAATTTAAAAACCAATAATATAAATGTATCTTATACCCCAAGAAAAGCCTAAATTCCAGTTTCTTCAACCAAAAAGCAAAGATACATATCTTAGTCCTTTCAGGTCACTGTAAGAACATAGTATAAACTGGGTGGCTTAAAAACAACAAAGGTTATTCCTCACAGTTCTGAAAGTTATAATAAATTTAAAGAAGTGTAAAGAAGCAATAGTTCTATCAGAAATGAAGACATTTTACAAAAGCTAAAGATGGCTTTATGTCTTCACAAATGTAGGTACGGATCCACAGTGCAAGGAAATAGAGCCGGCAATGAGGCCATGCCTATGGGAGGTCATCAAACCACAGCAGTCTGAGTAGCATCAAATAAAACTCTGAGAAAAATGGTAAGTCACAAAAGAATAAGTGTACTTTTTTTTTTAAAAAAAAAGGGCATTTAAAAAATGTATATATATTTGAAATACAGAGTGAGAAAGAGAGGGAGAGACAGACAGAAGTCTTTCATCTGCTGACTCACTGTCTGGCTGCAATGGCCAGGGCTACATTAGGCTGAAGCCAGGAGACAGGAGCTTCATCTGGGTCTCCCACATGGCTACAGGGGCTCAACCACATGGACCATCTTCTGGTGCTTTCTCCAAGCCATTAGCAGGGAGTTGGATCAGAAATGGAGCAGCTGGGATTTGAACTAGCACCACAGTGTATATGGTTTGTGACAGGAGATGTATGTGGTTGAAAGCTAAAAAGCAAAGATCAATAATAATTCATAGTAAGTTTTAGGAAACATGTTTTTCTTAAAGAGGAAAGGAGTAAAATGTAGTGGGGTATTGTCTGTCTTCCTTCTACTAATATGCCCGTGTATCAGAAAATATGTTTTCTGTCAAGTGTCATGGTAGAAGGGATGAAATTGCCACTGGCAATGCTCACATGGCATATTGGAACACCAGTTCGAGTCCTGGCTGCTCCACCTTTGATTCCGTTTTCTGCAAACATCTCCTGGGAGACAGCAGATGCTGACTGAGCTGGATCCTACCACTCATGTGGAAGACCTGGTCCTGAGTTCCTAGCTTCTGCCTGGTCCAGTTTTGGCTTATTATGGGCATTTGGGGAGTGACACAGAGAATGAAAAAGCAATATAGGATAGATAACAAAAATCAAATAAAAAGTAAATATTTAGAAAAAAGCTTTAAATTCATTTACTGATTTTGATGTACTTTATCAACAACAGACAAGACCTACAAAAGAGCATTCATACCTTTTCTATTTATGTGCTTAAAATTCTGGCTTTTCTCTCATCATGGAAACCATTTTCATAACAGTTCCTATTTCCAGGCCTGACATGGTAGCATAGTGACTAAAGTCTTTACCTTGCATACGCTGGAATTCCGTAAGGGCACTGGTTGATGTCCGAGCTGCTCCACTTCCCTTCCATCTCCCTGCTTGTGGCCTGGGAACAGCAGAGGATGGCCCAAAGCCTTGGGACCCTGCACCTACGTGGGAGATCCGGAAGAGGCTCCTGGCTCCTAGCTTCAGATTGGCACAGCTCCTGCCACTGTGACCACTTGGGGAGTGAATTAATGGACCAAAAAAAAAAAAAATCTCTCTGTCTCTCCTCCACTCAGTATATCTGACTTTTCAATAAAAAGAAATAAATCTTTTTTTTTTTTTTAAGTTCCCATTTCCTTTAGACACAGCTCTTGTGATTCCTCAAGTCCCCTTGCTTTGAGGCACAGGAAGATGTTCCTGGCCTGGTTAGTCCTGCCACCCACCTGGAGTCAGCCACCTTTCAGGAAGACACCTTCTTTTCAGCTGCTAACTGGTGTTAACGTCAAATTCCAAATACAACCTTGACCCAAGACAGGGTTGAAGCCAGGAGCCTTGGGCCCCTGCACCCAGGCGGGAGATCCAGAAGAGGCTCTGGGCTCTTGCTTCGGATCAGCTTAGCTCTGGCCATTGTGGCTGCTTGGGGAGTGACTCAACAGACAGAAGATCTTCCTCTCTGTCTTCCCTCCTCTCTGTATATCTCTGACTTTGCAATAAAAATAAAATAGATATTTTTAAAAAATCAAATGCATACACCCAGTTATCTTAAACCCAATGTTTCTAGGAAATTAACTCTGACCAACTCTGTAAGGTAGAAAATAATTAAAGAAATTCCAAAATGACTACCTCTGGCTTTGGAGTGCATGCAATCCTGAGACTACACCGTAACTGGATTGGGGTACTACAAGAGCCCAGATGTAAGTCCAGACCATTGTGGTGAAGAGTAGGTAGAGGAAGGGCAGCTAGTGGAGAGTGAGTCAGGTGTGCTGAGGAACCAGGTCGATAGCCACTGTGATTTGTGCTCACCACTTGTGGACTAAAGGAATTACCATCTCCGATCTGCCTTCACTTGGAAGTCACAGCAGCACTGTTACAGATTGTCCTGAGCCCTTCCTTAGCCCTTGTCGTTAGTAATCAAGTCTCATAGACATGTGCAAAAGACTGATTTTTACCATGTAGAAAGAAGATTAGTTAAGAAATACTTGATAAGGGCAAGTACAGTGCACAGGCAGTGATGGGCTCCCTTAGGGTTGCTGGTTTGAGACTTGGCTGCTCCACTTCTGATCCAGCTCCCTACTAATGGACTGAGAAAGCAGTGGAAGATGGTTAAAATCCACATACCCCTGTACCCATGTGGAAGACCTGGAAGATGCTCCTGGCTCCTGGGTTCAGACCAGTCATTGTGACCATTTGTAGAGTGACCCACAGATGAGACATTCTCTCTCTGTTTCTCTCAACCTCTCTCTCTCTGTAACTCTGCCTTTCAAATAAAAAATGAATAAATCTTTTTTAAAAATTAAAAACAGGGCCTGGCGCGGTGGCGCAAGTGGTTAAGGTCCTCGCCTAGCATGCCCGGGATCCCATATGGGCACCGGTTCTACCCCGGCAGCCCCGCTTCCCTTCCAGCTCCCTGCCTGTGGCCCAGGAAAGCAGTTGAGGACGGCCCAAGGCTTTGGGGCCCTGCACCCACGCGTGGGAGACCCGGAAGAGGCTCCTGGCTTCGGACCGGCATAGCATCAGCCGTTGTGCTCACTTGGGGAGTGAATCATCGGACGGAAGATCTTCCTCTCTGTCTCTCCTCTCTGTATATCCGCCTTTCCAATAAAAACATAATAAAAATAAATCTTAAAAAAAATTAAAAACAAATAGTTGATATCAATCATAGAAAAATAAAAGCATTGCATCTTTATTCCCCCAATGATCAGTGACATCCTTTCCACATCATTTATGGTCATACATAAGCCATTAGAGTTTTGTTATACATATGAATGTTATATTGTATAACTTCCAAGTGAATTCCTCTCTCAGTTGCACAGAGTCCCTCTGACACTGAGTGAAATCATGCAGTTTTTCTAGAACACAGCCTAAAACTTACGTGCATTCTAGTGTGATGATCGCTTCTATTACTCCCAGCCATTACAACTTTGTGGGAGCAAAGAGAATTTCTGGAATGCATTTCCCTCAACCACAACTGTACTCATTTGTACCCTCTAACCATGTGTTTGCTCTGCTGCTAGTATGGAGGGAAACTTTTAAGATTCTTTTTTCTTCAAAAGTCATAAATCGTAGTCAATGGTATATCATGTTAAATATCCCCTGCTGCACTTGCATCCCACAAATGCAAGTTCAAGTTCTTGTTGTTTTGCTTCTGATCCAGCTTCCTCCTAATGCTCCATGTAAAGTATATAATGGCCCAAGTGCTTGGGCCCTGCTGCACTGGTGGGAGATCTGGGTGGAATTCCAGGTTCCAGGCTTAGGATGGCTTAATTCTGGCCAATACAGTCATTTGAAGAACGCTGGGGAATTGATCTCTCTCATTCTCTCCCTCTCTCCCCTCTTCATTTCTCACTGCCTTTCAAACAAGTAAATATTTTTGAAGGAATCTCAGGTTGGTAAAAAAAAAAAAAGACGTAAGTTGATTTATTAACTTAGAGGAACATGTACTCAGACTTGAAAAGGAAACATTTTCATCTTTTTTTCCAGGAGTTTGTTGTATACCCTAAATTCATATTCACTTATATTTCACCTATCCGTGGATCAACTATTATCCATTCATTTGTTATTTCTCCCATGTTTGTATTAAGTTTAATTGTTTTAATTTGTTCTCTTCTTTGTAGAAGTGCAGTAAATTCATTTCCTGGATCAGCACTCTAGTTACTAGTCTAGGTTGTAAAATATACATACCAAACATTTATCATTTTAACCACTTTCAAACACATTGTTGTACAGTTGTCACCACTCTCTGTTCCAGAACGTTTTGTCTTCTCCGTTGGAAACTCCATACCCATCCAACAATAACCCTCTTTTCCCTGCCTTCCCCCAGCTCCTGGTAAGCATTACCCTCAGTCTTCATAAACTTGACTGCTCCAGGTACCTCATGTAAGTGGAACACTGCAGTACGTATCCTTTTGCACCTGCCTTATTTCACTTAGCATATCCATAGCATTCATCATGTCTGTTATCTTTGCTTTTCAAGGCTGAATGACATCCTATCTCTCTCTCTCTCTCTCTCTCTCTCTCTCTCTCTCCATCTCTCCATATATATATATGTATATATATATGATTTGTATTATATATATATATGTCATTTTTATTTACGTAGTCATCGTTTGTTTTGGTCTTTTCAGTCTGCGATAGCAAAATATAAATGATTAGCTTCTAACAGTATAAATATAATTCTCACAGTTACTAAGGCTGAGAAGTCCACAGCTGAAGCGTCAGAGGATTTGGTATCTGGTGAGAGCCTGCCTTCTGCTTCACTGGTGGTGTCATTTTGCTGTGTTTTCATATGTTGGAAGATGCAAGGGGTCTATCACCAGGTTCTTTTATCAGGATATTGACCACATTGATAGTCTATTCACCTCGTGAAAATCTTACATAATATCATCACTTGAATGACTTTATTTGGGGAAAGAAAAGCATTCAGTAAGATGCCATTGTGAATAACACCATTCAGATATCTGTTCTGAGCTTTTACTTTTGATTCTTTTGGATATATACCCTAAGTGGCATTGCTAGGTTACACAAGGGTACTGAAAAATTTCCATGGACAGAGGAATTAAAAGATAAGTTTATCTGACCCAATTCATTGACATGTATGTATGGTTTTTCCCTAACATTCTGAAGATTTCTTAGAGTAATTTTATGTTTAGTTTGCTTTGAGGAACTGTTGTACTGTTTTCTACAATGGTTGCATCATTTCACATTGCCACAGATTCTAAAATTTTTAACAAGAAAGTGTAACTACTGTAATAAAGGATGAATGACAGAAACATGAGTTAACACAGATAATTATCCCATAATTATGGACTCTGAGAACTTGAAGGGCCTCTAGAGTGCACCAGTCCAAGTATCCCTCTTATATTCAGGATAATGCTGAGAGTTTTTGGATGATGACCGTATTACCCTCCAGCAAATATTGATTAAAGGTTTACTCAGCACCTAGCCCAATGCCAGGCAGTTCTCAGAGGAGAAAGCAAATCTTCAGTTCCTTTCTGGACTTCTTCTCCACAGCTACCATAAACACCCTTCATCACAGTAACTGGTCGATTTACTTAGGGTCTTGATTCACCTGAATGGAAAGACCTCACATTTCATTTCATTTACTTCCTGTCTATTCCATGGGGAAGATAAACTAATTTAAAAGATGATGTGGGCTGGTAGATATTTGCAATTAGAGTCTTTATGAGGTCATCATAGCAGTTATAAAAAAGAATTTGAATATAATTGTAGAGCCCTATAGAAACCTTGACATCTAGCCATGCCCGCCTACATTATTTCAGTTGAATGGCCTCCCAGAGTGATGGCCAAGTTGAGAAGTTACACAATTCTGAGGTGCAACAAAGGTTTACACAAAAATGTTGTCTGGCCTAGCGTGATAGCCTAGTTGCTAAATCCTTGCCTTGCGTGTACCAGGATTCCATATGGGCACCAGCCCATATCCTAGCTGCTCAACTTCCCATCCAGCTCCCTGCTTGTGACCTGGGAAAGCAGTAGAGGATGATCCAAAACCTTAGGACCCTGTACCTGTATGGGAGACCTGGAAGAGGCTCCTGGCTCCTGGCTTTGGACCAGCTCAGCTCCAACCATTGTGGTCACTTGAGGGGTGAATCAACAGATGGAGGATCTGTCTCTCTGACTCTCTGTAAATCTGTCTTTCCAATAAAAATTAAATAAATATATTTTAAAATTATTTCTCTCTTAGTTCAGATGCCTCAAATTCCTCGACTGATGATGAGGATTGCACACTTGCAAAAAAAAAAAAAAAAAAAGTGCTTTACTAAATGCACCAAAGGCTTTGAAGAGGGCTCTGTGGTTACAGGGGGTAGAAGAAGTCGCCTCTCTTTCTTGGATCCTGCTTTCTCTGGCACCTTTACCTCTTCCAAGAGTTCAATGAAGAGTCACCAGGAGATGTGCATGGCAGCTAGAGACACATCTAGGCTACACAAAACCTGAGAGATCAACACAGTGTATAGAAACCCTGTTCAAACCTTCACCCTTCTTGAGCCCCAGAAAATGTCATGATTTCTGAGTAGTTAATCAAAAGTCAATATCAACCCAGAGAACCCAGGTGACTATGTTGCATTTGGATAAGTTCAACCTATACTTAAAGAAAATTAAAATTTGATATTGTCTTATGCTACAGCATTAGCAAGATGTGAATTTCTCCTGGTTTTTGAAATATTTTAATTGGCTTTATCCTGTTATAATCTTCAAGTCCTCCTGATTAATCTAGTCAAAACTTTCCATTTTATACAGGAAAAAACCCAATCAAGGAACTGAGTAGTGAAGTTTGGAACTGAGGAAAATAAAAGCGAGGGGGAAGGCAAATTGAGATTAAAAGTCCATATTCTTTGTTCTGTAGTCTACTTGCATTTAGAAGACTTTTTCTTGGAATCATTTTGTAATTCCAGAAGAAATAACTTTCTAGTGATGGCATCTCAGGGGCAGTTTTACTTTAACTCTACTTTCATCAACATACCTATTAAACCAAAAACTGAATGGGTGAGGTGAGGGCTGCTTGTCCAGGGAAGGAGAAAGACAATAGAAGATAAGGAATACTTCATGTCCTTAATCCTTCCTTTTCCAGTTTAGTATGAATTGTTCAACACTTATGAAGTGCTTGCCACATATTGGACATTTTCCAGTGTGCTAAAGATATGATTTATTTGTTAATACGTGTAATGGTTGATATTTTGGAATATCTCACAGTGCTTTAATCCACTTTTACTAGGTAAGGAGCAGCTAGAAACTCAGAGGTCCTCTGGATGTTTTCCATGGTCAGGATCTCCATGAACAGTTCACCCCTGCTGGAACTAGCTTCTGTCCTTCCCAGGAAATCACACTATTTTTAGATGAGACTGGATACATCTTTTTGCACCACTCCCTGCCAAGGTCCCAGCTGCTTTTACTTTAATATTTTATTAACCCATGTTTAGCATTTCAAAGCTCCCAGAATTCCCCAGTTTTTTTCCTTGTAGAATTATAAACATTTTTTTCAGTAATAACTTAGACATTGTCTCATATTACATTGACTCACAGCATCCTACCCTGGATGCCTGTGTGCCAGTTTATTAGGATGCACCCATGAGTAGCACAGGCAAGAATTTTCGCCTCATGGAGCAAATATACTAGAGACTACGTAATCGAAAGTAAGTGGGGTTTGACATTATACATATTTTTTTCTCTCATGTAAAATAAGTCCAGGGGCAGACATGATGATACAGTAGGTTAAGCTACTACTTAAGATGCCTGTATCCCATATCACATGGTGGTCTCAAAACTGGCTACTCTACTTCCCATCCAGCATCTTGCTAAAGCACCTGGGAAGGCAGCAGAAGATAATCAAAGAATTTGGTTCCTCCCGCTCATCATTCCCTTCCCTTCCCTTCCCTTTCTCATTCTCTCGATCTCTCAATCTCTCCCTCACTTCTTCCTCTGCCTTTCAAATAAATTTTACCTCAGGAAAGTACAAATACAGCCAGTTTTGGGTTATATGAATCGCAACATTGCAATCAAGGATCTTGATTCCTTCATTAGTTTTTCTGTCATAACTGTTTCACAGCTTCTATTTATAGAATCACCTCATGATCAGAAAAGAATTGCATTTTTGTCATATTCTAGGTAGCAAGAATGAAGGAAGCATAGGCAATAGGCTTAGCAGTTTGTCTTAAAAATAACCTTCCTGGGCTGGTGTAGTGGTGTGGCAGGCTGGTCCTTTGCCAGTTTGGGCCCCAACTGCTTACTTCCAATCCAGCTCCCTGCTTGTGGCCTGAGAAGGCAGTTGAGGACAGCCCAAATCCTTAGGACCCTGCAACCGCATGGGAGGCCCAGAAGAGCTCCTGGCTCATGGCTTCAGATTGGTTCAGCTCCAGCCATTGCGCTCACTTGGGCAGTGAACCATCGGATGGAAGATCTTCCTCTCTGTCTCTCCTCCTCTCTGTATATCTGCCTTTCCAATAAAAGTAAATAAATCTTAAAAAAAAAAAAAGAATTTCAGCTGTTCCACTTCTGATCCAATTCCCTTCCAGTTTGTCTGGGAAAGCACTGGAGAATGTCTGCGGTGTTCAGACTCCTGCATCCACGTGAAGACATGACTAGACTTCCAGGTTTCTGGCTTCAGCCTGGCTCAACCTAAACCATCATGGCCATCTGGGGTGTGAACTAATAGATGGAAGATCACTCTCTCTCCCTCTTTCTGTAACTGTGTGTTTAAAATAATATATATATTTTTTTTAAAAAGAAGAGTGATTATAGTACAATGTTTTTGAAATCAATGTATATTTTCCCATAATGCATATCTTTCACAAGCTCTTTCAAGAGCCCTTACATACATATTTTGTCTTATGAACAATTTTTATTGAGGACAGGGCATAAATATCAAAAGCCACTGCACATTTTTCAATTTCCTTTTGCTACTGTATTCGTTTGCAAAGGCTGAGATGAAAAAAAAAATGAGCCATTTGGTTTGGGCGGCTCAAACAACAGGGGATAATTTCTCACAGTTCAAGGTGCCTACAATGTGCTTCATGGTGAGGGCTTTCCTGACTTGCAGTTGACCATGTTCTTGTTATGTCCTCATATGGCATTTCTGAGAGAGAGAGAGAAATAAGAAAATGGTATCTCTTCCTTTTTTCACAAGGACATCAATATTAGGGCCCTATCTCTGAGACCTCCTTTGGCTTCAGTTGCCCCCAAATGCAGTGACTTGGAGGCTTGGGGCTCTGACAAATGAATTTTGAGGCAGGGATACAATTAAGCCCACAGCAAACAGTATCAGAAACAGCCTTCTGTGTCATTTCTTGATAACTGCGGCAGTATTGTTTATAAGCTACCTGTGCTGGATGAGAATGTAGTACCTTGAATAACCACTTCAGCCTTGGCTGAAACTCTTCAAATTGGATAACCTACCTAAGAGTAAGAATGGAACATTTCCCAATTTTGTTTTTCATTTCTCTGATTTCTTTTCATTTTCTTGTTCTTGGTACTCTGATTCATAGGTTTGTCTGCCTGAAAATGAAAGGTCCCCTTCAAAAGGTCATCGTTTTAGACCCCGTACAGTGCAACAATTACTTTTCAGTATTTTTTTTTTTTAGAGCAGAAGTCTGCTACAAGCAATAATGGTTAACAATATCTACAACATACCTTGGCTTTTTGGTGTGTAATCAACTTATTAAGATTACTCAAAATCTAGGACAGAAAGAAATCTGAATCTCAATGCCATGATACACTTAAATAGCAGAATGATGGACTTGTGACTGTTACTGAAATATTGTATTGTTACAATAATATAGGCAAAAACAATGGTCTGGAGATGAGATTGGGAGATTTGAAGGAGAAATCCCTGAGCCTATGGAACTGTATCATGAAAAAACAAATAATTCCTCACCACATACCTGGCGTAATCAGAGACCCTTTGCCTAGTTGTACTATTGTAAATGCTTGCAGCAACCCTAAAGACTCTTACTATACACATTTGCAGATAAGGAAACCGAATTAATTTTCCCAGCTTGTAGAACTTGGAGTCACATGCAGATCTAGTTAGTTCTAAAGCCTGTTCTTAGGAACACTTACTTGTGTTTGGGGTGGGGGATGGGCATAGATCTGAATATATGTAATTTTAAGCAGATTAGGAATCTTCTGTATTGCTAAAAAGTATGAGATAAGTTGCAGGACTTTTTAATTGATAGCTACATGTGCCACAAAATTAGAAAGTAAAGGAAGTGTACAGTGGGTAGTAAGTCCTATCCCATCTTATCTGTTAGTGACTCCATTTTTCTTCCCAGAGTATCTGGGAACTTAAATTTTTTTCCACAGATAATGTATACCTTTACAACTCAGGCACATACACACATTTAAAAGCATAAACAATGGCCTATTTTTAGCACTGTTCTGCTATTTGTCTCAGTAATGGATAGATGTTTGTCCTGTAGTATCCTTGTAGATTACTTCCAGAATCCTCACAGATAGCAAACTCCACAGAAGCTCAGGTGCCTTGTATGATGCGGTAGGGACTGGCTAAGCCAGGCTGCAACACTTATGAGGCATGTATGTGCAGTGGGGTGTGGGAAGGCAGGCCAGGCTGGGCCAGTCTGCAGCATCATCCACCAGTATGTGTTGGTTAGTAAGGGTGACGGAGCAATCCTGACCCAGCATTTACTAGTTGGCACACAACAGAATCAAGTCTGAGGACTTCCCAAGTGAGGTTTCTTGGGGGACGCCCCAACTAGACCACTGGCCTCAAACCCTGTCCTCAGAGAAAACTGTAAGATATGTATGTGGTCTGACCTTGAAGTGCATGTATTGGGACTGGGTCTCCTTACTTACTGACTCCAGGGCACTAGAAGGCATACATAGATGCACATGAAAGACATGACAGCCAGGTCATCTAGACAACAGAGCATGTCAAGTACCTCGCCAAAAGATTGTCTCAACCTTGGTGCAGCAAAGCTGACAATATCTCAGAGCTATCAAGACAACTCAAACAGCAGCCTCAGAACACTATTCCCCACACTGGATCTTTAAGGTGACAGCAAATGATCAGCTCCATTCCTGGGCGTTGAGGGTAATAATATGGGAAAGAATCGTGGGAGAGGAAAGTGGGAAGAAGATAATTACAGAGGGGAGGGGAAAACATTTACACCTACAAAACTGTATCATGGAAAATAAAAACAGTAAAAAAAGTAAAAGAAAAAAAAAAGAACTGCAGAAAGAATGCTATAGTATTGACATAACCAATGCCTTCCTCTTGGCACACTTTAAATTGTTTCTAGATCACTTCTAACACCTAATACAATGTGACTACTGCATAAATAATCACTATATTGCATTGTTCAGGGACTAGTAACAAGGAAAAGAAAGTCAGAACCTGCTCAGTACAGATGCATTTCTCTTTCCCAAAGACTTTTGAGTTGTGGTAATTTAGTCAGAAGATACAGAACTCCTGGATACAGAGGATCAACTTGTCCCTGTTGAGGGATGCTGAAAAACAAAACATTCTAGAGTAAAAAGGAGATTGATTTCTTACTAGATGTTCCTTTGAGTGATGTTTCAACTTTTAAATGCTTATTTGACCAGCAGCGTGAGAGATTGCTCCTGGATCTCTGCCTGCTTAGCCTTTAGGTAGGAGTTCATAGACACAGGGCACACTGTGTCCCCAGGGGAATTCCTGACAATAGTTTCAGCTACTGAAACCTCAACCTGGCCTATTCATTGGGCATGCCACAACAGCAATGGGCTACACCCCAGTCTTTTTTCTCGGTTCTTAGACAAGTGTACCAAGACTTTCATGATAGCAACTCAAAGAAGTCAAATACAACTCACAGTTTATGCCAGCCACACGTGGTGAATGTGACCTAATGCACAGTTCCAGCCATGCCTGAGGACGACGCTTGCTGGCGAGGATGCGGGGAAAAGGGAACCCTACTCCACTGCTGGTGGAGCTGCAAATTGGTACAGCCTTTATGGAAATCAGTCTGGAGAACACTCAAACAACTCAAAATCTGCATACCATATGACCTAGCAATAGCACTCCTAGGAATATATCCAAAACACCTGTTTTACGACAAACCAACATGCATCCCTATGTTCACTGCAGCACAATCAGTAATTGCAAAAACATGGAAGCAACCGAAATGCCCATCAGCAGAAGATTGGATAAGAAAGCTTTGGTTCATCTACTCCATGGAATACTACTCAGCTATTAAAAAAAACAAACTGCAGTTCTTTGTGGCTAAATGGGCACAACTGGAAACTATAATGCTAAGGGAAATGAGCGAATCCCAAAAGATTAGATACCACATGTTTGCCTTGATTTAACCTGTAATTTTTTGTTTGGTTGTTTGTTATTTTTTGAACCTGTCATTGATACTGTCTCAACCCAGATGTTTCGAAGAATGGAACTTGCATTATTTTTAACATATTGTTTACCCAATACTATGTCAATTAATTCCATAATGTTGTATAATGATACTGAGGCCTTGTTGGGGCTTTTAACTGACCGGATCTTTACTCTGTTAGACCTACCTTCAGACCATAGAAGGTCTCCCCAAGAGGCCACTGAACTTATCTGGACAATAAGACGCTGAACTTTATGCTAGGCATGTGTTTGCAAGCAATGAATCTCAACTGAACTTGAACTATGGTTATGCAACAAGGTGGAGGAATCCACCATGGGGGGAGGGGTATGGGAGGGGTGGGGGGAATCCCCAGCGCCTATAAAACTGTACTACATAATACAATGTAAGCAACAATAAAAAAAAAACAGTAAGAAAACATTACATACTTCAATCGAAATGGTGAAAATTAAATATAATGATTAATATAAAAAAAATAAATAAAAAGGAAAGGAATTCTGACACAGGCTATAATGTGGATAAACATTGCCGATCTTTGGTTAAGTGGAATAAGCCAGTTGCAAAAAGGTAAATACTCTTTGATTTTGTTTCGATGAGGTACCCACTGCAGTTAAAACGAGAGACAGAACATTGCAAGATAATGGCCACGATGTGGTGAGTTAGTGTCTAATAGGCATAGAGTTTCAGTTTCACAAGATGAACAGATTTATGAAAATGGATAGTGGCAACAATTACACAACAAAGTGAATGGATTCAATAACCTTGAATTGTACATTTAAGATGATTAAGAGGGTAATATCTATGTTATGCGTATTTTAGTGCAGTAAAAACCATTGGGACAGTAATCCACTGGGAGACATTTTGAAGCTATGGAAATGTCCTATGTCTCTTTATATTTCCTCCCATTTGCTTTAATAGCCAAGAATAATTCCTGCCTAACATGATTATTACTATGGTGACTACCCAAGGATTATCTTATTATTTCATCATTTCTTCTACATTAATTTTACATTAATTTTTCCTTATAAAAAACTTTATATTCTCTCTCATTATTTACTCATATGATTTCATAGACTCTTGTTCACTAGACTGTAATTTCTAAAAGTCAATATTTTGTTGACCTAGATCTGTCCAGGGAGAGCTATCTTTCACCATCTCTGGTCCCCCTTCCTGCTCCTTGCTGGAAAGTCCTCCAGTCATTGTCATTTTGGGGGTACACTTCTTTACTTTTAATAAGGCTTTGCTATTTTCCGTTAACATCTTTAAATGAAAACTTTCTGGGCTTATAAAATAATTATTTGTTTAATTATGCTTAACTGTTGAGGATTGCATGATGGATGAAACGTGGAATTACATGGTCACCCCTTGGGGAAGTGCATCCTCCCCAAACTTATTCATATGGTACTGTTGAGGCAGCCTGTGTCCCTGGGGGACTAGAGGCCAGCATTGTGGTGCAGTGGATTAAGCTGCTACCTACAATACCAGCATCCAATATCAGGGTGCAGATTTATTTGAAACACAGAATGAGAGAGAGAAAGAGAGAGAGATCAGCAGAGAGATCAGGAGATACAAAAGGGAGAAAGATCTTCCATTTACTAGTTCATTCCCTAAATATGCAGAAACAATCATGTCTGCGCCAGGAGGAAGCCAGAAGCCAAGGACTCTTCCTGGTATTCCACAAATGTGTTGGACATGAGTCTCTTGCTTCCGGAACCTTATCTGAATCATTCGGTTCTCGAGGTCTCTGGTTTCAGGAGGAAGATATCCTATTATTCTCACGACTTTCATCAAGACATCCATGTTGCATGCATGATACCCGTTTTAGAACATCTTAAGACTCTCAGCTTGTTTTGCCTTGGGGCGTGTTCTCTCTAGTTCCCAGTGTTGGCTTCCATTGCCCATGTCTTTGTCAGCGCCAAATTCTTTCCCAAATACGATTTTTTTCATTGCACTTTAGCCAGGCTGTAAGGATTACTCTGAGAAACACTGACAGAACCCACAGGAATTTCAATGATTATACCTAAGGCATGTTCTAAGAATTTGTCTTATAAAAGTCACCCAACAGGCCTGGCACAGTGGTCTAATGGTGAAGGCCCTCGCTTTGAATGCACTGGGATCCCATATGGGTGCCGGTTCTAATCCCAGTGGCCCCACTTCCCATCCAGCTCTCTGCTTGTAGCCTAGAAAAGCAGTCAAGGATGGCCCAAAGCCTTGGGACCCTGCACCCGCATGGGAGACCTGGAAGAGGTTCCTGGTTCCTGGCTTCAGACTGGCGCAACACCGGCCATTGTGGTCACTTGGGGAGTGAATCATCGGATGGAAGATCTTACTTTCTGACTCTCCTCCTGTCTGTATATCTGACTTTTCAATAAAAATAAATAAACCTTTTTTTTAAAGTCACCCAATATGGTCTTGAGGTCAGGATCTGAACAATGAGGCATGCTGCCTGAGATGTGCACACCCAGTCCAGTGTGTTATGGGAAGTTTGGTCCTAGTCAACAGTGCCCAATTAGAGTAACGAAGACCACATTTTGAGATGAAGGAAAGAGAAAGTAATAAGTTATCAATACAATGAGGAGGCAGCAGACTGTTGCTTGAAGGACTATCACTGACCAGTGTTGTAGCACAGTGCGTTAAGCTTCTGATTGCTATACCTACATCCCACATGAGCACTAGTTTAAGTCCAAGCTGCCCCTCTCGTGAAGATGTGCCCTGTTAATATGCTTGGGAAAGCAGCAGAAGACAGTCCAAGTTCTTGGACACTTGCATCCTGGGAGAGACAAGGATATAATTCTGGGTTTCAGTTTGGCCTACCTCCAGCTGTTATGATAATTTGGGTAGTGAACCAGTGAACAGAAGATCTCCTTCTCCACTTCTTCCTCTCTCTGTGTACCTCTGCCTTTCAAATAAATCCTGAAGAAAAGAAGAAAAGAGTCACCCTCCTCTTAAGTGAAGATGATTTAGGGTTTTTAGAGGGTTTGGAAGGGGAAGCTGTGCTTGGGAAAATATCACTAAAAACATGCCAGGATCAGAGAAAGGGCCTCAGGAGTGTACAGCCAAGCACTAAACATGGTTGCAGGTCCTGGAACAGGACGGTTTTAATAAATTCCAATGTCAATGTGGTTTCTTTCAGTAACAGGCCAAAGGAGAGTTGACGGCTTGATGTTAGCATGGGTGGATCATGAACAGCACATTCTACATGGATGAGCGCTGCACAGCATTATTTGGCTGACATCTGAAAGAGACAGAGCCATGTGTTCAGAGATTCTAGTGTCTCATGAACTATAATGAGGCACACTCCCCGCACCCCAAGTCTGTGATCAGGCTAGCTGTGACTTTAGTCACCTATGCCCCATTGCACCATGTTGAGTTACCTGTACCCCATCACACACTGATTCAATCTCAGGTTCAAAGACAAAGGAAGGAATGTGGGGCACATGTGGCTTGAGGCTGAGGGTGGAAACATTTTATTAGTCTGCCTTTAGTCACTGACTAAAATGGTTGAGAGAAGCTACTTAGAAAGGAAGAAGACTGCCATCAGTTTACAGTTTGGAGATTGACACTCTAAGACCAAACCATTGAGACCATGAGTAACATGGGTCACTTTAAGCCCCATCTGACCCTGCCTCTCTATTCCCATTTCCATAATCTACTGCAACTTTACTGTCTACTTCCATTACCATAATTCTTCTTTGTTTATTTGGAAGTCAGAATTACACGGAGTGGGGGGCAGGGAGGTAACTTCTATCTGCTGGTTCACTCGCTGGACGATTGCAACAGCCAGCCAGCAGTGGGCAGACCAAAGCCAGGATTTAGGAGCATTGTCCAGGTGTCCCATGTGGGCAGCAGGAGTCCAGACACTTGCACCATATTCCATGTTTCTCAGAAGCCATCCTGGTGCTTCATGTGGGCTGATAATAACCTTTCCTGAGTAGTGTGTAAGTTTTTTAACTGGTCTCATCATCAATCTCCAGCCTTCAGATTAGGGTTGCCAAAAGATTACTTTTAAAATTAAAGATGTATTTATTTGAAAGGCAGAATGACCAAGAGGGATCTCCGATTTGCTGGTTTACTCCTCAGTTTCAAGAGGAGGCTCTGGGCCAGGCTGAAGCCAGGAGCCACAAACTCCATTCAGGTTTCTTACATGGTGACAAGGGCGTAAATACTTGGGCTGTCACCTGCCACTCTCAAGGCTCATTAGCTAGAAGCTGGATTGGAAGTGGAACAGCCAGGATGTTAACTGGAACCCAACATGAGATGCTGGACCCACAAGGAATGGCTTAACATGCTGGGCCACAGTGCTAGGCACCCCCTCCAAAATGTATTTTAAAAGTGAATGTTTACTCATCTAGTTAGTATCTTGCATTACACAACTATAATTCTGCAGTTTAAACAACACTAGAAATCCAACTCCTTTCGCATAACATATAAGACGTATGCTCCAGTTATGGCAGCAGGGGTCCTCAAAAAATATGGAAATGTCTATAAAGAAAATCTATGCATAGATGTTAAATTTAGTGCATTGCAGTGGGCTTCATTTTTCTGCACTGCATTTTCCATACATTTTCTCCATTCACAATTTCCTCACTAAAGCCCTTGCAGGAGTCCAGGCTGAGCCCCAGCAGCCGCCATCCTCACTGGTCAGGGCTCCTAACTTGTTCATATGACCCTCTCATCCTGCAAGGACCTCATCTTTTCTGCTTCATGGAAACTCACTCATTTTTACACTGTCCTGTGTGTTTCTCACAGCACCCACAGTATTTGGATATGGGTTCACAGCCTGCCTGTTTTCTCCTTACCAGACACTCATCTCTTCAGGCTAGAGATCCTATCTTAGCTTTTTGAATCCCAAAGCCTAGCCGTGTTTGGTATATAATTAAGATGATTGCAAGAGTTGGTGTATGCCTGTTCGTTTCGCTTAATTATTAACTATATCTCTTTCACTCTCAAAAGTGTCTAGTCTGGCAGACAAATTATATGGTCTGTGTGCACACTGCATATTCTTGGCAAATGTTTCAGTGCACGAATTAGTAAGCCTTGGTTTACCATAATTAGCTCTAAACAGTTACCGCCACACAATATACTTATATTTGCTGAGAAGCTTTTTAAAGTCTGTTGCTTGTGGTGTTTTCCTGTTACGTTTTCCATTCTGCATTGCTTCAAGTCACCCTGGGCAACACGGCTCCCAAGAGATGCCACATGCAAAGTAACGCAAGCACACCAACTTTTAGACCTTCTCAACAGCTTTGTCCCGTCAAAGGACAAAGTTTGGCTTTGCCCACAACAAAAATGGTCTTCCCCAGCATCACCGCCCTTTCCTTGTGGACCAATCGGAACCGGCGTGCTCACTTCCGCCCGGTCTTACCGGGCCTCTCTTTAACTTCTCCGGGAGAGCCGCGATCGTCTCTCTGCCTCCGACTCGGAAGTGTTTCCGAGACGGCCGGGGCGAGGCGGGATGAGCGCGGCGCACGGCGGAGCGGCGCGGGCGCTGCGGGTGCCGGGCCGCCACGGCTATGCGGCCGAGTTCTCCCCGTACCTGCCGGGCCGCCTGGCCTGTGCCACGGCGCAGCACTACGGCATCGCGGGTGAGGCCGGGCGGGGTGGGGGCCTGGCGAGCCGCGGCACCGCCTCCCACGCGCGGACGCTGCCGGGCGCCGACTCCAGGGGGAGCCGAGCGCGGTCCGCGTCGGCCGGCGGGCGCTCCGGCTGTCCCTGCCTGGTTCCTGGAGAGCGCCCGCCTCCTCGCGCACACCCCTCACAGGCCGTGGGCTGAGCCTCACGAGATGTGCGGGCTGACTCGGTGCTGGCAGAGTCAGCCCGCGTGTTCCCACCGCTTGCATGCGAGTCCCACGTCTCTGCCTGCGCGGGATGTTTAAGTGCGTGCTCGCCTTGGATTGGTTGGCCTGGAGCACAAACATTCGTTCCTTAGTTCCTCATCTCAGACCGTGGTCTAGGTGGACAGTTGTGTGTTCATCCCCAATTTTATTGTCTTTTATTTCATGTCCACATGCTCATGCTCTGCTTTTTTCTGTTTTGTTTTCTAATTGATCCCACAGCAGGGAAAAAAAAAGTGATTTCTCCAACTCCTAAGGGAAGACATGCCCACCTGCTTGTATTTTCAGAATTAGTGGTACATGTGCCGCGGGCTTACCTTGGCAGCGCCACCAGCTAGGTGCATTCCTCCTGAGTATGTAGTAACCAGACTCCACTCCCACTTGCCCACAGGTAGTTAGGCTGAATCCCTGTGAGCGTGGAATACGACCTTAAATCTTCTGCAAAAACCTCTTAAAAGCAGTTGCTATTAAAATGTACTCTCTTCAGTAGAGGAGTATTTTTTTTTCTTGAGTAAAAGTATTCATTCTAGGTGGGTAGGCAATACTGACAGCTGTTTTCAGCACTTGGTCACTAAGCCTGGGCATATTTTCACAATCGCATGTTGTTTGAAAAGCTCCCTGTAGATTCCTAGGCCAGGCAGGGTGTTTAGTGGAGGAGCACTGTTGGCGAGGTCTTTTAGCTGCAGGATTCTCAGCTGTGAATGGAGCCGACAGTGCCAGCTTGGCAGGTGTGTGTGTCAGACTCCGTGCCTTAGAGGGTGTGGGCACTGCAGTGTTTGCCCTGTGGGCCATGTCTGGATTCAGGTCAGGGGGAGGTTGGTAAGGATAATGACCAGTGTGGTACTTAGTTCTGGATACACCTTGACCTTCTGTGTTTCTTTGGCAGGTTTGGTGACATAACTTTGATTTTTTTTTTTTTCCTTTTTAGGATGTGGAACCTTACTTGTGTTGGATCAGAACGAATCTGAGCTTAGGGTTTTTCGAAGGTAAAGTGGCTCCAATTATAAACATGCAGGGTCTCTGTTGTTATGAAATCCTTCATAGCATGAGCTTTCAATCTTTTAAAACATTATCCAAGAGGTAAAGAGAGAGACAGAGTGACAGAGCAAGCTCCCACCTACCGGTTCACTCCCTAAATGCCCTGGATAGTTTGAGCCAGAAGCCCAAGCCAAGAGCAGGAAACCCAGTCACATGGGTGGCTGGGACACAGCTACTCCTTCCGTCACCAGAAGAGTTGGACACTAGTCAGGAACCGCAGGCAGGCCCTTGGGGACGGGACATGGTATCTTCAAACTTCCTGGCCAAATGCCTGCCTAGTGGTGAAGCTTTTAGACCAGTCTTTTAATCTACGGGAGCAAGGAGCTTTGGTATTTCTGTAGTATAGGACTTAATTTCATGAACTGAAGGTCAAGTCAGTTTTCTTCTAAAGTTCGTGTCATAGACTTTCGTTTCTAATTCATCACAGTTTTAAGAAGACACGTGCACCAGTTAGTGTATTCTGTGACTTGGCCTGTCCTAACCTGTCCTCCTGCTGTAATACAGCTTCAGTCAGGTGAGGAGCGAATTACCCCTTTTGTAGATTACCCAGCACCTCATTTCTTTTCTTCCCTGTGTGACTGTTGGACTCATTAACACTTCCGGCAGGGCTAGTCAGAAAAAAAGAAAAGAGTTTCTGTCAGAAAATAACTCCCTGCTCAGAGCTATTCATAGCTCAGGGTGAGAGATTGAGGTAGCAAGCCTTCTATAGCTCAGGTGAAGGCAGGCGGAGAAAGGTTGAAGTTGCCGGTGTAAATGAGCATTTTGAAGTGCTTGTTGACCCATCCTGTGAGTCACAGGAGATGGAGAGCTCCCAGCTGACAGCGTTTGGCCTCGTGGTGGAGTTCTGTCTTTATGCCCAGGAGACCCCTTGTAACCCAGCTCAGTGGTTTCCTGCCAGTTTGGTCTGGGATTAGTCCTTTTAGCTTTCTGAACTTTTGTACCACCTCTCCTCTCTTTACTTCTCATCTTTGTAAACATCATCTAGGCTCATGTATGTTCAAAGTGCTTGTTAAACTAAGAAGAAAAAAACACCCAACTGAGATCTGTGAAGTTGTGATTTTTCCTGATTAGCTGCCTGTGTTAATCTTTTCATTTTGTTTTCAATCTTCCTGCTGCAGTTTTGACTGGAATGATGGTTTGTTTGACGTGACCTGGAGTGAGAACAACGAACACGTCCTTGTCACGTGCAGTGGCGACGGCTCGCTGCAGCTCTGGGACACGGCCAAAGCAGCAGGGCCCCTGCAGGTCTACCGAGAGCACGCGCAGGAGGTAGGAGGGGCATCGGTGACAACTTGGCTGACATCCTTGCTTAGACTTTCACTGAAGTCAACTGGGGAACAGATACACAGGGAGATGTTTTGGGGGGACAAGTTATATGTATTAGATGTCACTTAAAATTTAATTACTTAAACAAAGTGTCTGTTGGCCTAAGGAGCTGGGAAGGAAAAGGTCAGGCTTCTCATTAGGCCATGGAAAAGCCTCTGGTGGTGTGCTGGGGCTGAGTGTCCTCCGTTGGCTTTCTGCTGTAGGGAACAGCCAGCCTCTCAGTAACTTCATCTGGAGGCAGGTGGATCTTTCAGAAAAACAGTGTGAGATTGTATGCAAAGCTTCAATAAGATTCCCAAGAATGTTTTCAAGCAAGAGCATCCAATACTGAATAAAGGGCAGAGTTTCTGGAAGGAAATTTCCACCAGATTCCTGTGTCTGTCATATATCTGAGGTGTGGAGAGTACTTTCAGCCATATGAATTACTTTTTAAAGGACTTTATGGTCAAGATAGGTTTTTTGATGCTTTACCTTACATGTTGTAATAATTGTTTTAGGTGTTCATTAGTGTGACATTCACACTTCTCAGTCCCAGTTCCTGTCGTGGTCTGTTGGGTTCGTTGTAACCAAGTACCATAGACTGGGTGGCTATACAGGGTTAGGAAAATGTGAAGTAAAGTATAAAATCACCAGTCACCTTGAGCACCTGAGTCAGAAAAGAGTAATAATCATTTTTCAGATAGTCACCTACAGCAATAAGGTGAAGTACAAGACTCTACTGTATTTTAGGCTTTGAGGAATGAAGTGAAAGGAAGGAAAAGCATGGATATTGTCTGTGCTGCACCCTCTAAACAGCATCAAAGCTGGAGTTGGATTCTTCTCCGCTTGCATTTGACTGGTATCTGTTGAGGCCGTTGTGTCTGCTGAGCCCCATAAAATGCTTTGGGCATAGCCAATGCTGAATATATAATAGGAATGGAAGAAGAGAAAAAACTTGAAAGTGTAGCAAGGAGAAAAAAGGGTGAACTGAAAATTTTGTCTCCCTGCTTCATGACATATGTCACTGTGCTATTAAAAGTAGAGTTGAAGTGACTTTAAAGATGATGTGGAGTGGACGATATTTGTTTCAGGTTCCTCTTTTCAGTTTGTGCATTGCAGCTTAGAGTTGTTGGATGAATCTCTTAAATCTTTTTTTTTTTTTTTTTACTTATTTGCTTGAAATGTAGAGTGAGAGGTGGGTCACAGGTCACAGGGAAAAAGAGAGACATCTTCTGTCTGCTGGTTACTCTCCACTACCCCCATTTTGGGGTTTGGGCCAGGCTGAAACCAGGATTCTGGAGCTCCATCTGGGTCTCCCACATGAATGTCAGGGGCCCAAACACTTGAAATATCATCTACTGCGTTCCCAGATGCACTAGCAGGGAGGTGGATCCAAAGTGGAGCTGTTGAGGCTTGTGAACTCATGGGACATTGCCATTGTAGGTGGTTGCTCAATTCACTGTACTGTAGTGCTGACCCCAATTTGCTGAAGTTTTAAATGAAGTGGTTCATCCATGAAAGTTTTTAGGTGTTGTTTCTAACAAAGTTGGCTTTGGATTCAATATACTACTATTAGTATTCTGTTGTGGGAAAAAATATTTAGTTATATGTTTTATACTGATTATACAACCTGTGGTTAAATCTTGTTTACTTGAGAAATGAGTAAATTATTTACCCTGTGCTAATGGTAGATGCTGAGAAAATAATGATGAATGCCAATAAAAAAAATAGTACTGCAGAATGACAACCAGCCACGTATTTAATGCCAGCATATTCCCTTTAGAAATGGATTTACATTTAAAACTGCACATCAGATTTGTTGATTAAAGGATGTTTTTTCTTTTTTCCCTTTTCTTTTGAAAACAACTGGAACAATTGACAGCAACAGTTAGACTTAATGCATTTCATTTTGCATGTTTCATCTAAACCTTTCATTTGGAGTGGGTTACTGCTACAAGATTTTATTAAAATTTCAAGCAGGAGAGAATTAGGTTTGCCACAAAGAAGAGCTACTTGAGCTGAATCTTGGCAATTAGTTGTTGGCTGACAGTTGTCAAGGAGGAGGACATTTTTGTTGGAAAGAAGTATCAGCACAGCTTTGTGGAAAAACATGGGCATTCAGTCTTAAAACTTTAGAAGTTTGAGGCTCATGCTGGGCTCAGCTGGTTAAGTCTGCTTGCCACACAGCACCCAATATATGCTTGTTGAAGTGGTTTGAGTGCTGCCTGTTCTGCTTTCAAAACAGCTCCCTGCTAATGTGCCTGGGAGAGCAGAAGTTGGTGGCTTAAGTACTTGGGTCCCTGCCGCCCAGCGTGGAGTTCATGTCTCCATGTCTCCTGGCTTCTGCCTAGCCCAGGGCTTGGCTGTTACAGCTACTCAGGGGGTGAACCAGTGGATGGAAGCTCTGTGTCTCTTTCTGTTTCTCCTTTTTTTTTTTCTTTTGAACAGACAGACAGATATATAGATAGTAGATATGTTTGCTATCTTGTATTTTGGGAATTATAGTATTCAAAATGTTGATTTGAACAATATTTAATAAGGGGTCTGATATGGCATAGTGGCTAAGGCTGCTACATAGGATTGCCAGATTCCCCCATATGGGTATTGATTCATGTCCCACCTGCTCCATCTCCAACCCAGACCCTTGCTAATGGCTTGGGAAAAGTGGCAAAGGATGACCCAAGTGTTGAGGCCTCTGCACGCATGTTAGAGATCTGGGTGAAGCTCATGGCTTCAGCCTAGCCCAGCCCTGATTGTTAAAGCAATCTTGGTAATGAGCTAATGGATGGAAGACCTGTATCTCCCTCATTCTGACTTTCAAATACATAAAAAAAAATCTTTAAAAAAATCTTTAGTAGAGAGAGCTATTTACTTTACCTTGTAAGTCAATCACAGTTTCCTTATATGACTTCCAAGATTTCTGCAGTTGTCTAAAGAAGAGGAAGTGGTCGTTTTCAATAAATGGGGAAACTAGTATAGTGTGTTCAGGTAGCAAAGAACTTTCTTGCATGATTACGGCTACTGTATCCAAAATCACTTTCTTGTATGCAGTGAAAGTATCAATGCAGAGCCTGTCTCTAAAGCAAGTTAGTGAGTAAATTGTGGATAGGAATCAGAACGCTATAGGTCCCATTTTTAGAATCTGTTAGGAAATATATGTAGAATTATGTAGTGTTATTTGACAATCTTAAATCATATGAACTAGAAATTTAAGTTGTCGAAAGCAAGTAGATTCATTTACAGGACTATTTAAATATGTGTGGGTTTCACATTTTATGCAAGGAATGTGGGCATGTTTGTTTATATATATTTTATTTATTTTGTGTATATATATATCAAAGGGCTGGTGTTGAGACACAGAGGGCTAAGCAGGTGCTTGTGTAATACTAGCATTTTGTATTGGAGTGTGAGTCCTTCCTGCTTTGCTTCCAATCCAACTTTCTGTTAATGCTCCTGAGAAGCTAGTGAAAGGTGGTTGTGTAGTTAAAGCCCTGCCACCCACGTGGGAGACCAGTAGGGCATTCCTGGCTCATGGCTTCTGCCCATCCCAAAGCTATTATACCCATTTGGGGTAGTAGTGGGGTTGAACCCACAGATGGAAGATCCCTCTTTCTGTCTCTCACTCTCCCTATAACTCTGCATTCTGACTGTGTAAATAAATATTCAGAAAGATGTCTTACATATATCATATATAAAGTTTATGACAAACAATGGAAAGAAACTTAGAAGCAATTTGAAATGGTTTATCATTAAAGGGAGTAGAGAGGAGAACAGAGGACAGAAAAGAAAGATGGGAATAAGCTTCCTCCAAATGTAACTAAAAATTTTTTTGTCTCTTTGGCTTATTATTCCATGATACAGTTCTGTAGGCTCTGATATTTGCCTCCCCCCTGCTCCCCAAGTCCTTGCCTTACCCCCATCGACTTCCCCCATATCATTACAACCCATGATTTTGACCTTGGAACCATTGAAATGTTTTACATAATTAGAAATTAGAAATTAAATAATAAAGCATAAAAATGCTAACTGTTGAAAGCAGATTAATCTGGTTTTCAAATATGTAACCAAGTATTGAACATATTAATTCAAGTGACTTCAAAAGGACAGCATTGAGATTATACATCCCTAATGGGCAAAGTCTGATAAAAAATTAAGCTACATTCAGAAAAATCAGTATTGTTATTTTAAAATCCACACACATATTTATGTAGTAAGATAAAGCGTACCTCTATTCATGTCATTAGAAACTAAAAGTTTTAATGAAAACAAAGACAGTAAAGCTGAAACAGTATTAAAATTAGAAGACAAATAGCCATATACGCTTGTGAATTCCGTTTCGCTCTGTCTTAGATGTCGTAAATACTTGCCTGTTCTTTTGTAGTATAAAGACAAGTCATGACAGGGTAGTAGCATTGAACATCTTTAGTGCCCAGATGATGGCTTCTCAATCATTTCCCGCTAAATGGAGCGGTGATCTTTGAAGAAGTGTTTTATTCTAATTCTGGGGAGGTGAATCCAAGATAAATTGTGTTACATCAGAAGGGATGGAAGCTAAGAAAGCCCTCTGGTGACATGTTCAAAATTTGGGTGAGACAACTTGAAGGGGCTCTTATTGTACAAAAGGGAAACTTGAACATCACGAAGATCAGAAGCCATGAATTGAAACACAGTGCACGTGTGTGTGTTTTCTCTGCTCTTGTGGAGTTGTGATGATTAGAAAAAAAGCAGTTATCCACACTGAAGATTATTAGGAGTACTAACTCATTCTTCTGAACACTGATGAAGGTAAAGAAGCTGGCATTTATTTTGTCTTTATGAGTTTTATTCTGGAGTAATAAAAAAGTTGATAAGAAACATTCGTTATAACAGGATTCTAGCTAATCAATGCAGAAGGAAAAACAGAATTAGAAAATCACCATTTAGTAGCCCCTAATGAAATAATGACTCTAGGCAGGGGTCATCTGCGGAAGCAAAAATCATTAATTTAAGATTGAAACATTCTCTGAACAATCTAGGATCACTAAAAGTGGGCCAACCAGAAATTATATGCCTCCTAATACAATAGGAAGCTAAAAAATATTGAATTGAATCTGATTAAGCCTCCAGATCTAGCTTCCAATTTAAAGGAAATAGGAAGGGGAGAGGAAAAAGTTGAATACCATCACAAGGAAGCAATTAGCCAAATCCAGAACATAGAGCATTCTACAGGACCAACTCCTTGGATTCTTCAAAAATAATGTCTTGGGATGAGCAACAGAAAAAAACAAAATTATGGGTGGGACTCATTGTAATAAAATAGGGGAAATCAGTGGGGAGAGAGGGGAAGGAGAAATCCCAGAGCCTTTGGAACTATAATTATAAAATAAAGAATTAAAAAAAAAGATACTCAAGAGATTGAATAGCCAAGTGTAAAATGTGGGTTTGGTTTTGTTGCTGATTCAAATATGCTAACTCTGGAAAATACTTTTGTTGACATTCAGGAAAACCTGAACTTGGATTCAGTGTTAGATGATGTCAGTGACCAACGTGTTAGCTTGCTAGTGTTGACAGTGGCCTTGCGCTTATGTGTAAAAAACAAACAAACAAACAAAAATCAGCCAGGCAAGTAATGTGCAACAGGTTGGGCTGCCCCAGAGGATGGCTACAGCCTGTGTTGTATGACTTAAGTTAGAGTCTTACCACTGCCTTCCATCCTGCTCCTGCCACATCTGGGACATAGCAGATGATGGCTTGTGTAGTTGACTCCCTGCCACCCAAGTGAGAGACCCACTTGGAATTCCCAGCTTCTGGCTTTGACCTGGTCTATTCAGGGATGTTGTGGCTGTGTGAGGGGGCTGAATTGATGGGTGGCAGGTCTCTCTGCCACTATCACTGTGTGTATGTCTCTCTGCCTTTTAAAGAAAAGAAAAAATGAAACCAAAAAACCCACCCAAATGGTCTCATCTGCTGAAGTGCTTAGGTATGACATGGTCCCTCTGTGAAAATCCTGGAACAAATCAGTTAGTCGGGGAGTAATGGGAGAGATTAACAGTATAAGCAATATGTGAATAATTCAGTTTTATTGGAAAGGCAGATTTACAGAGAGAAGGAGAGACAGAAAGATCTTCCATCTGATGATTCATTCCCCAAATGGCTGCAGTGGTTGGAGCTGAGCTGATATGAAGCCAAGAACTTCTGGTTCTTCCATGTGGTTGCAGGGTCCGAAGGACGTGGGCTTTCCTCCACTGCTTTCCCAGGTCATAAGCAGGGAGCTGAATGGGACATGGAGCAGCTAGAACACAAATGGGTACCCATATAGGATGCTGGAACTTTGCAAAGGGAGGATTAGTCAATTGAGCCATCATGCTGGGGCCCTAGAAT
This sequence comes from Ochotona curzoniae, assembly GCF_017591425.1. Lineage (NCBI taxonomy): Eukaryota > Metazoa > Chordata > Mammalia > Lagomorpha > Ochotonidae > Ochotona > Ochotona curzoniae. The sequence goes on from NW_024467115.1 coordinate 17,813,209, forward strand.
TTTTTTTTTTTTTTAACCATAGTTTCACACTGAAAGACATATGTAGCCTTTTCTGGTCATTTAGTAATTGAAAGTTAGTGCTCCTTCCTTTTATATTGAGATACATCAGTATGAGATTCTGGATATAGTTTTTATTTGACAGTTTTAATTAAATAGACCACCCTAAAAAAGGCAATACTTTGCAGCAGATTAAAAATGAGCTCTTTGGGAATTGGTTTTAGTAATAAAGTTTTCCTCTGATATTGGCTTTGATGCGATTCAGATTTTATAAAGCAGCACAAAATATTGTTCAGTGTTTTTTTCTTCCATTTTTCCATTTTCCCAATTAATTTTTTTTACCGCTGCCAAGAGTAATTTCCTAAGATAGGGCTTTAGAGGATCCTGCTTTTAAGCATAAAATCAGACTCAGCGTATCTGGGCTCCGTCTTTTTAATTTAATTTGACTGTTTGCCATGTCCATTGTTTGGGAATGGAGAGGGAATTGGGGATAGGGAAGAGGCAGTAGGGTAGCTTGCTATGGAATTATTTCTCTGTCCCCTCATTTATCCCATAAAGCATACTCCACAATATGCTGCTTGGACAAAGAACAAGTCAGGCAGCCTTGCTCCTCTGAGAGAAGCTGAGGCTGCTGGGAGCTCAGGTCTCAGGTGGGCAGTGCTGTAAGGGCAGAGTGTCAGGACTGCAGGGAGAGAGGGCATCTTTGAGTCTGGTGAGTGAGTTATGTAGAAAAGGCCAGAAGGGTGCACTGGAAGAGCAGCTGTGGAGCCTGTGGCCATTGTGCTAAGATTAGTGGGAAGACATTGCTGATGTTAAAAATCTTGAAATATTTCATACATATGAAATACATGTGAGATGTAAAAGTGTAGATGGAGCTCTTGCATGTTTTTGCCATTCAGCTTAAGAAATAAAACATTACTTACAGCAGGTATATCCCCAGGCTACACCATCTAATCCTGTCTCTCCTTTCCTGCCTTTCCTCCATCCTCATTTCTTCCCGGGAGTAACCACTGCCCTGATTTTCTATTTGTGTTTTCTTTACTTTTGCTTTTTTCTTTCTACTACATATGCATGTATCCCTAAGTCATGCATAGCTTTGCATGATTTTGACCTTTCAGTCGTAAGAATTAGTGTGGATGAATCTCAGTGTTGAGTGCAGAGGGCAAGTTGCACGAACCACAGAGTAAGAAGCCATAAGAACACTTGGTACAGGGGAGTGCAGTTAGTAATCCACATTAAATACTATTTTTTTCTTTTTTTTAAAGATTTATTTTTATTGTCAAGACAGATTTACAGAGAGAAGGAGAGATAGAGAGAAAGATCTGCATCTGTCAGCTCACTCCCCAAGTGGTTGCAACGGCTGGACCTGAGCCAATCCAAAGCCAGGAGCTTCTTCTAGATCTCCCATACAGGAGCAGGGTCCCAAGGCTTTGAGCCATTCTTTGGGCTCTCCCAGGTCATAAGCAAGGAGCTGGATGGGAAGTGGAGCAGCCGGGACGTGAACAAGCTCTCCTGTGGTATTCCAATGTGTGCAAGGCGAGGATTTAGCCATTAAGCTGTTGTGCCAGGCCCTAAATACTGTTTTGTATTAACCATGTGGTTAATGGATTGGAAGTAGTGAGACTAGATTGGGAGAGCAGTTAGAAGAATGCTACAGCCTTCAGTGATAGCTCGATGATAGCTGTAGCCTCTTACAGAGAAATCTCACATAGACCTTAAACATGGGGTCTTAGCCCTGCCAGCCTCTGACCTAGCTGTTCCTGCAGTAGGGCAGCAGGCTTACATTTATGTTTGTGAAGGCAAAACAAAGTCGTGCCAAAATGCAAGATAAATGCAGGCTGGTGTTCTGTAACATTATAACTTGCTGCCACTCCTTCATCCACTTGCTGTTGTACGCATAGATGCTTAGTAAATGTTCGTTGAATAAATGATCAGTCTGATCTGAAAGTAGGATAATGGACTTCACTCATTGCTTTTCATACATCGTCAAACCTCTCTTTGTGAACATTTTTTTAGAGTCTAAAATAAGAGGCCAAACTCTGTACCAGATACTTGGATGTGGTTGTCTTGCTATCACTTTAAACTTGTGTGTGTAATGACACCTGTTCTTCCGTCCTGCTGTCTTCCATTTCTGGTGATGCCACCACCACTGACAATGCGGAGGCACAAAGCACTGGAATTATCTTGTAGTACTTCTGAGCCCTAGTCCCTGGGGTGCTTCATGTCCCCATTGATGTCTGCAGGGTTTCTCGTCACTGTTTCCCCTCTGCTGTCTGTTAGCTAATGCTTCAGCTAACCCTCAAGGAAGGCACTGCTTGCATCCTCTTCTGGGCATGAAATCCAGTCTTCTTTTGGACTTGGATTTGTGATTCTTTTCTTTTGCTGTTTGTAGATCCAGTCTCTTGACCTGTTTTTTTCTAGGCTTAGAATTTTAGGATGTGGATTGAATGGACTGTTCCTTTCTTATTCATTCACTCTTACTTGTGACCTCAGTCCTAGGAGACCAGATGCTGGTGTGTGAGACAGATGAGACACCTGGCAGCACATGGCCTTCAGCACAATTTGTATACCACCCATCTTACCAGGGTTCGATGTTCTCTGATGGAGGTTGCTGCAATTAAAAAAAATTAAGACTTTTTTTTAATAGAAAGGCAGATCTATAGAGAGGAGTGACAGCGAGAAGGATCTTTCATCTGCTCACTCACTCCCCAAGTGGGTACAATGGCCAGACCGAAGCCAGGAGCCAGGAATCTCCTCTGGGTCTCCCACGTGGGTACCGGGTCCCAAGGCTTTGGGCCAGTTTCTACTGCTTTGCCAGGCCACAAGCAGGAAGCTGGATGGGAAGTGGAGCAGCTGGGACACAAATTGGAGTCCATAAGGGGCCCCAGTGCAGGCAAGGCGAGGGCTTTAGCCACTAGCAACAATTCAAAAAAGTGAAAATTCCTAAGGTTTTGACTCCTGCATCTTGCTGGAAAGGTGTGGAGGCAGTGGAGTTGGAGCCAGTGATGTCAGTGTTTAGTTACTTCTCCTTACCAATGTAGCAGTGATGCAGGTTTGGAAGATAAAGTGGAGGGGTTCAATCAGTTTGTTAAACACACACACACATATGATGCCCGTTGCACTGGGATGAGCATAGCTGTCCAAAATCAAAATTGACAGTTATTTAACACTACTTTTAGGAAGGTGGGAATCAGAGTAGGCACAAGCTGAGCTTGCAGGTCATGGAGGAGAGCATGTGAATCACTGTGGGGCTTGTCAGAGAAGCCAGGGCGTGGGGTGGGTGAGAATTGGCTGGTGGATGGGGGCTTGGAGGATGTGTTTGATCTGTGACCAAGATAGCTCCAGGGAACCATGGTTCCAGCAAAAGCGGGGCTTTTGTTTCTCGATCTGGCACCTGTGTAATCAGGTAGTTCTGGTTCGACAGGGCCCCTGAACAGCAGCCTGTACTCATAGTTGGCTCTGAGGTTAGGCCCCCTAGGTTCAGATTTCAAGTCTGCATCTTTCTGGCTTTGGGAACTTGGGCAAGTTACTTGGCTTCTGTGGGCCTTGGCCTGTGCTAAGTAGTTCTGTCATCTACTTCATGAAAGTCAAGATTATGTAAGTTAAATTACGGAAAGTACTTATAACTGCAATGCAGAGTGATCAATAAAAGTTTGCTATTGTTACTGTTATTTAAAATTTATGTATTTACTGTAAGGGCGGATACACACACATGCACAAAGAGAGAAAGTCAAGAGTTCACATCTTGCAGTAGCAGGGCTGACCCAGATCAGAGTATGGACTGGAAATTCAATCTAGGTTACCCATGTGGGACAGGGCAGGGACCCAGCTGCTTTAGCCATGACTGTTGCTGTGTTAGCAAGAAGCTTGGGGCAGAAGCTGGTATTCAGCTAAGCGGAACCTAGAGAAACAGTACAGTGTGGGCTAGGTGTTGAACCCAGGTATTCTGGTGTGGGATGTGGACATCTTAATTGGCATAGTAACCATGAGTCTAAATACTTATTTTTGACTATTTACATTAGCCTAGAGCAGGGATTAGAAAACTACAGCTGTGAGACCAGGCTCTGATTTGCTGTTCATTTTTCAAATAAAGTTTTGCTGGAGCACAGTCATGCCAATTCATTTTGAGTATTGCGTTTGGCGGCTTTCATGTATTACAAGGGCTAAGTGACTGAAAGTCTGAAGTATTTGCTATTTGGCCCTCATAGGAGAGAGAATCCTTTATGGAAGACGTTTCATCAGATAGTACATGGCCCTGTGTAGAGGATGTTCAGAGACCAAAGGAAAGGCATTCGTGGCACTCATCTTTCAGTGACTGCTTTTGAACCCATCCTTTCCCCCTGAAACTGGCATCTGGGTGCAGCAGCTCTTGGGTCTGTGCTGCACGAGCTGCTCTCTGCTGGGAGACTGTGATTCCCTTCATGCCCCAGCTGCTCTTCTGTTGCATGATTTCAGGCAGTGGCAGGGCCAGGTTTGGTGGGTGGGTGAGCTTCTCACGGGGTGCATAGTTTAAGTGCCCCTCAAAATTTGTTCATCGAGAGTAAGTAGTCTGTTAATTCAGTGTTATGAAAGATAAAAATGAGTGCAAAAAGTCCATAATGAGCAAAATACCAATATTTTATTATGTCCTTTTTGGGGGGAGATCAATAAAATGTATTTTTTCAATACAGCTCTAGTTTTATGAAGACGTGACTCAAATAGAAATTGGATATATTTAAGTTTTATAATGTAAGATTTTGATATAGGTGTATGTTGAGTAATGATTACTCCAGGGAAGCCTGTTAGCCTATCCATCACCTGACATGGTAGCATTGTGTGTGAGTATGTGGGTGTATGTGAGTATGTGAGTGACATATAAATACTATATTAACAAGTTAGAAGTGTGTAATGCACTTTTAACTACAATGACTTCACTTTACATTGAATCTCTAAAACTGAACTTCCAGCTAAAAGCTTATTCCCATTTTCCTCACCCCCAATCCCTGGCAGCCTACGTTGTACTGTGTTTCTCTGAGTTCCACTTTGCTGAATGCCATACCTAAGTGACGAAACATGAACATTTTTAAATAAAGAGAGAATCGATATTACTGATCCCCTCCCCACAACCCCGGCTGTACTATTGGTTGCTATAGCATTGGACAGCAGGGAGCAGGGATCCCCCCCCCAACACCCCTTATGCCACAGCCCACTCCCAGACATTCCTTCTCTCTGCACACATGTAGGAGAGAGAGTTGTCAGCTTCAGAGGAACCTGCTGGCTGATCAAATCTAATGACATCTGAACAGGTCCATGTCTGCCTATTTTCATAAAGCGTAATTATGCATATTTTCTTGAACTGAAACTCATCATAGTGATCTGTGCCTAGTTTGTGGAATAAAATGGTGAAATGAATATTTTCCTAATTTTTCAGATGGTTCATCTGAGATATTCCAACAAGAGAACTGAAACATACATTAGTATAATAGCATTGGCTAACCAAAGCTGTTTACCAAGAGATCTGAAAGGATCATCTGATTCCTATAAGCTTTTTCTAAGAAAGGCCAAATAGGTATATTAATTGAATTTTTAATACGTTCTGATAAACACTGACCCAGTAAGCTTTTTGGATAACAACTTTCTAATCTGCCTTGACATTTCTTTGTAGTGCTGCAAACGGTGATTTGTGGGTAGGTTTAAAAATAGGTATACTTAGTGTGAAGGTCTGGAAGTATTCCACAGAATAGTGTTAAGGTGGAATGGAGTCCTATCTATGGGGAATAAATATGGAGGACCGGGCAAGGTCACCTTTCCATTTGTCAGGCAGCTTATTATGGTTAAAGGACTTTGATGTTTTGATGAAGTAAATTACTTGTTTTAACTAGCTATCACTGTAATAAAGAGATGAAATGTAATATTGAACTTGATGCCCTTTTGCTTTCTAAACACATTAAAATGTTTTTAGGTATATAGTGTTGATTGGAGCCAAACCAGAGGTGAACAGCTCGTGGTGTCTGGCTCATGGGATCAGACTGTCAAAGTGGTATGTCAGCATTAATGTGTTTAAAGACAAATGCTCTGAATCCTTTCTTTTCCACAATACACTGTAATTTCATGGACCATTAATTTTCTTTTCAAGAAATGTATTGAAATGTTTACGAGAATTTTAAATTGTCTGCTTTTGGCTTTTATTAGTTCAGCATAGATTATTTTGGCCCCTTAATGTGAGTAAATCTTGCTTTATATAACAATAGGTATTGATGCTGTATCTATTGCTTGTGTATGTACATTGTATATCATAGATACATAGTGTATAAAAATGCATGAGTTTGTATCTCCCTCTGTTTGTTTGTAGTGGGACCCAGCTATTGGAAAGTCTCTGTGCACCTTCACAGGCCATGAGAGTGTCATTTATAGCACAATTTGGTCTCCTCACATCCCTGGCTGTTTTGCTTCAGCCTCAGGTAAATGTCTGTTTACCAGAGCCTTCTGTGCAGTAGAGGGTGCCCTTGTTTTCCCCATTAGGTGGTGCTGTGTGCCCTGGATTCAGGGAGAAACCCGGAGTCAGGTACTCTTCTCCTGTGCTCCTAACACCATTTCATTCATTACTGTTGATGGGATCAGCTGGGACCCAGTTTGTTTCTCAGTGATTTTGTCTCTTAGAGAATAATTCAGTTTCCTGGTGAGGACATATCCATGGATGGAGATAAGAAAAAACATTTGCAAAAGAAGCTCTTGAGTTTTGTTTTAGAACACTGTTAAATCTGTGAGGCGTATGTAGGTGCTGGTTGCCTTGTGACCCAAAATTGTGCCGTTGGTTCTTCACTGGTAACTGAAGTGACTGCAGGACTAAAGAGAAGAAGCTGGAATTGGAGCAAAGTTTGGCAAACTACTACCCTCACTTCATAGTGACTGACTCAAGGACAGTTTTTGTAAATAAAGTTTTATTGGCTCACCACCATGACTATTCCTGTGATGTATAGTGGCAGAGCTGAGTAGTTGTGGCCCTCAAAGCCAAAAGGGCTGGCTGATGCTTTGTGGGAACTGGTCGCTCTCACCTGTGCTGGAGTCTTGAGGGGAGATCAAGAAATGGAAGCCCTTGTGGTCAGTTGATGTTTAAGACAGCAGCTGGAGGAAGTAACAGTGTGCTTTTGTAATTGTCTCCTCATTTAATTAACCCACATCCAGACAAGCAATAAGTAGGATAATTGTACCCTACTTGCAAATAAACTGTATCAATGCCCTGAGTTAAAATGCACTGAGTGGCTTCTGAAGGAAATAAGATGTCACAGAAATCCTTTCCATTAGTTGATGTTCTTGTTTTTCTTTGAGCTGGGGTATGTGGTTGACCCTTATGGTTTGGAAAGTAGCATCCTTTGTCAGAATACCTGAATTTAGTGCTGAGCTTCTGACCCCAGCTCCCTCCAAGGTGTTCTGTGGAAGACAGTGGTCATGGCTCAAGTCACTGGGTTTTTCCCACCCATGTGCAAGACGTGGATTGAGTTCCCAGCTCCCCTCTTTGGCCATCATCAATAGTTCTAGGCCTTTGAAGAGTGAACTAGCAGGTGGAAACTCACTTGTATCTCAACTCTCAAATAAAAAATTAAAATTTGTCAGGCTGGCATAGTGACCAAACAGGCTAATCTTCCACTTCCAGGTGCTGAAATCCCATGTGGGTGCCAGTTTATGTCCTGGCTGCTTCATTTCCCATGTGGCTCCTTGTTTATGGCCTGAAAAAATGCAAAGTGTGGCCCAAGTCATTGAGACCCTGAACTTACATGGCAAACTCGAAAGCAGTTCCTGACTTAGGATCCCTGTGGCTGCAGCCGTTGTAGTGAGTTGGGAAGTGAACCAGCAAATGGAAAATTGTTTTTTCTTTCTCTCCTTTTCTCTCTGCAACTCTAGCTTTCTAAAAAAAAAAAAAAAAGGATAAGTTTTTTAAAAAGTTGATTTTTTAAAATGACCACATTTTCCAAATCTTGAAGTATTATTAAATTGAAGGCACTCAGAAATGGAAACCTTATGTAAGCTGTATATACTCAAATATATGCATGTAGATTATGTCATTTTTTGAGATCTTGATAGTGACTAACCTATTTAGAGTCTCAATCTAAGAAATATTTTCTTTTATAAGAATTACCAATATTATTTTCTAAAATGATTTTTAAAAACAATTTGCAAAATTGTTACTGTTTTTAAATTAAGTTATCTAGATCATAGCTGTTTTGCTCATAACCTAAATTAAATTTTTTAAAAAGCATATCAAGTTTTGGGCCCTACATGATAGCCTAGTGGCTGAATCCTTGTCTTCCGTGCCTGGGATCCTGTATGGTTACCAGTTCTAATCCCGGCTGTGCAACTTCTCATCCAGCTAGCTCCCTGCTTGTGGCCTGGGAAAGGAGAGGATGGCCCAGTGTAGGACTTTCAAAATCTTTGCTATTGTAGGAGACAGAGCCAGTTGAATCTCCCCTGAAATCACCAGGGGCAGTTGATATGGAGATGAATCAGCAGGAGACCTCCTAGTTCGCAGGTTTAGATAAAGGAACTGCTAGAGGATTGGGAGACCTTGCTGTTGAGGTGCAGATAGCTCAAGCCCCTCCTCCCTGAATGCCTACCTTACAACCTTGTTTTAAAAGTCTGGTGCTCTTAATAAAATTTGAGTATTGACCATCAGTCAGTAGTGCACACATGTTACTATTGTCTTTGTGCACCAAGCAGTTGCTGATTGACAGCTAACAGCCCAGGACCTTGAAGGGACCCTGTGTCCCACATAGGAAATCCAGAAGAGGCTTCTGCCTCTTGGCTTCAGATTGGCTCAGCTCCAGCTGGTGCAGCCACTTGGGGTGTGAAACAGTGGATAGAAGATCTTTCTTCTCTCCTTTCTGTATATCTGCCTTTGTAGTAAAAATAAATCAGGTCTTTTGGGAACGGGACCAGTGATAGATTTTCCTCCTCATATTTCCTTTTTTAAGGCTGAATTTTTTTTAAAATATTTTATCATTCTGTACCATAGCTAATCATAAAGCTGGGTGTGTATTTAAGTCAATGGTAGCAGTGTTAATGCATTTAATTCGAGTTAATGAACCCTTTAACCTGCATATAGTGTAAATGCTGAGTTTCCTATTTATTGTTAATCAGAGCTGTAAGATGACCTCAGCTCAGTTTAAGGGTTATAATTTTACCATTGCCAGAAAAACCCCAACACTGAGAGTGTTAGTCCAAAATGAATTAAAATTCCTGTAAGGGTGTGAATTAGACTGAGATCAGCATCATTTTCTTTAGAATAGAAAGTGCTTCGGCCATAACTATGGGGCAGAGAAGTCATTCCAAACCCTGAAATTAGAGGTAAAAATAGATGCACCTGCAAAATGGACAGAAGCATGCTTTCTTTCTAGAGAAACAGTCTTTGTCTGTTGGGTGGTTCTGATTGGGAACATTCACAGTTAAACCAAAATTAATAAGGAGTACAATTTTACATATGTGGAAAAACATATTGAATAAACTTCTTAAATGCCTGAGAGGTTTTTAAAGATTCCCTTTTCCTACTATTGTATGTTAGCTTGTTAATTTATATTATTATGTAGAGTGCTGAGATTGTCTTCATGTTTGAGATCATTATTCTTTATATGCCCATGGCTGGATGTGAAATCTTGTATCAACAAAATCGTGAGCTAATATAGCTGTATTTATTTAAACACCGGGCATGATTGTGTGTATTAGCCCTTGTTTGGGCTGACTCATACACCTCTTCCTTTACACTGGCTTTTGTGTAACATGGTGTGCTCACATGTAATATTGACTGTGGATATTGCATATGGAACATTTATTTGGTGTGCGAGACCAAATAGCAGAAAAAAGATTAATTGTTTGTAAAGGGTAAGCAAGATCATTATAAAACTTAACATTTGAGACTTTGCACAGTGTAAATGGGCACTATAAAAAACAGTGTTATCATCAGAGTAGCCATTTGCTTCCATGGAAGAAAAGACCATTTGTTTAATTGTGTTGCCTTCAATGTTGTGTTAGAAGTTGATATAAATAGTGATCTTATCAGCCAGGAATTCTTTAGTTGAAAATGTGAGAAACCTTGACCAAAACTGTCTTAAGGGAAAAGATAGTTTATTTGCTCATGTAGTTGAAAAATTAAAAATTAGAGCTGGCCTGTAAACAGGGCTCTATCTTCTATTGGAGTCATCATTAGGTAACAAGTGATGATTATGTTGGCAGCTCCAATTCCTGTGCCCTTTCTGGTTTCTGTCCAGTAGGAGTAGGTGAACGATTCTTAGACATCAAGGAAGGTTTCATGTTTTCTTGTTGACAAATGTTTCCACGTGGACATGTGAACGTTCCTGAACTTAGTGTGCTTAGGGGAACACATTGTAATGCTTTGATTGATTTAAGCCCAGCCTAATTCTTGAAGTGAAAATGGAAGACATTGGTACTAAACTACATACTCAGAGCATACAAACAATAACCTTGATAGGTTGGAAATAGGTAGATAAACTTTAGCATCAAAGGCTTAAAAAGAAGTGATGGGATTTAATGATAATAAAGCACTGAATCTGTAAGCTATGAAATAGCATTTTTAAAAAATAGATTTATTTATTTTTATTTGAAAGGCAGATTTACAGAGAGAAGAGATAGAGAAGGTCTTCTATCCATTAGTACACTCCCCAGATAGCTGCAATGGTCAGAGCCTGAGCTGATCTTAAGCCAGGAGCCTCTTCCAGGTCACCCAGGTATGTACAGAATCCCAAGAATTGGGATCATTTTCCACTACCTTCCTAGGCCATAAACAAAGAGCTGGATTGGAAATGGAACAGTCAGGACACGAACCTGCACCCATTTGGGCTGCTGGTAGCACAGGTTAGAGGATTAGCCTGTTGAGCTATGGTACTGACCCCTGAAATACATGTCTTAAAAAAATCTGCCAGTGCTTGAATGCAGCGGGTAAAGCCGTCACCTGTGGCAACAGCATCCTTTACAGGTGCCATTTTAAGCCTTTGCTGCTTGACTTCCAATCTAGCTCCTTGCCAATGTGCCTGGGAAAGCAGCAGAAGATGACCCAAGTGTTTAGGCCCCTGCACCCAGGAGGGGGACTCAGAATAAGCTCTAGGATCTTGACTTTGTACTGGCCCAGGGCCCAGCTCCCGTCACTCTGGCCATTGAGGGGTTGATCACTGGAGGGAAGATCTCTGTCTGTGTCTCTGTCTCTCTGTAACTCTGCCTTTCAAATAAATAAATCTTTAGAAAATTAAAGCAATCTTTCAAAATGTTTTCTATGAAATGGAATACAGCAAACCTCTTTTCTGCCAGCTTTCATGATTTAGGAAATTCAATGGAAGAGTGATTTATCAAACATTTGGCATTTCCTGAAATAATCTTGGTGATGATTTTCAAATATTAGCATACTTAATAAGTGTGAAAAAATTTTAAGTTTCTCTTTAGCTTTGCAAAAATAGTGGAAAGAATGTGGTTTGGTAAAAATTAAGGTAGTCTCTGAAACTTTCCTAGTGCCTTAGCCATTTCAAGGGACACAGACAGGTTTACTTACTAATGCAGTGTTAGGTTGTTGGACTACTTAGCAGATGCCAGCCTACCACTATATGCCTTTAACAGCCAAACACTATTTTTGGTTGTTATGGGAGTAATCGTCTTAGGATTTTTAAACCAGATCTAAATTTTGTTTTGATTGTTAAGAAAGATGCCAAATTAATTGCTTCTTGTTGTTGATGTAGTGGGAACTGCATGTTTGCTTTTATACAAATATATATTCATCTCCTTAAAAAAATTCACAGACTATTTTCAATGCTGAAGTCAGAGAAAATGTGCCTTTTCTCTCAGAATTCTTTAGTTTTTTTCTCCCTTTTCCTGGTGACTTTTATTATGCTCTTTAATAGTCAATTTTCTTGTTTTGTCTTCTTGGTCATATACAGGCATTTTGTTATAAAACAAACATGATCTTTGCATGAGCATAATCTCAAGTGCAAAACTCCTAGTTATTAAACTGAAACTTGCAAAATACTTGCTTTTTATGGCAGAAGCTTATTTGATAGGCAATTGAGATGTATTGTTTATGTCTATTCCTGTGGCACACGTATAGCTAATTCTGTCATTCAGCTGTTTATTACAATTTTGATTTTAAGGTAATATAAGAAGAATAGCATTTAGGTTACTCTAAGAATTTAGTCACCTTCTAATTTGTATTTGTAAATATAGAATTCAATTAAAATTTTTTTTTATCATTAGCAAAGTTAAGACAAAAAGTGACCAGTGTTTAGAGAGTGAGGTGTCAGTTTCCTTCCACAGCTGCACTCTCAAAGGACATTGTGTTTTGTCTAGTTCCTGATAAACTACTTCTTTTTTAAAAAAACAAAGTATTTGTTTATTTTTATTGGAAAGTCAGATATATAGAGAGGAGGAAAGACAGAGAGAAAGATCTTCTGTCTGCTGATTCACTCCCCAGGTGGCCACAGTGGCCAGAGCTGAGCTCATCTGAAGCTCATCTGAAGCCAGAACCCTTCCCCAGGTCTTCCATGCAGGTGCAGGGTCCCAAGGTTTTGGCCCGTCCTCAACTGCTTTCCCAGGTCACAAGCAGGGAGCTGGATCAGAAGGCAGGTAGGATCTGAACCTGTGCCCGTGTGGGATTCTGGGGCATGCAAGGCGAGAATTTTTAGCCACTAGGGTAATGTGCCGGGCCCTTTCTGGAAGATTTATTTTTGTTTTTATTGGAAAGAAAGAGCTACAAAGAGAAGAAGAGACAGAGATAAAGATCTTCTACCTTGGGTCGTGTTGACTGCTTTTGTAGGCCACAAGCAGGGAGCTGGATGCGAAGTAGAGCTACCAGGACATGAACGTGTGCCCATATGGATACTGGTGCTTGCAGGGGGAGGATTAGCCAATTGAGCCCTCATGCGGGCCCACAAACTTTTTAACTTTTTTCCCCTCAAACGTATTATTTCTAAATGGTATGTGATAGAAGGGAAGAATATTTAGCTTTTTACATAAAGATGATTAATATGATGTGCATCTTCATCTGAGCCATGAAAACTAAATTACTGTTATTGCAGACTCCATATAATTGCATAAATCATAGTTGTGCCTGAATGTGTGGGGTCCAGCCAGTAGTTAAAATAAACCTCATTCCAATGTAAGGAAAAAAAATCACATTCCATCTGATAGGCATCTGGCATTTTCAATTAGATTAAAGTTCCCAGGGCCCAAAACACCCTTTTGCTACTCAATTTACTTCACAATTTTAAATTCATTCTCCTTACCTAATTTCTTACCTGCTCCAGTTTGGAGTTAGACGAGCTACAGCCAGCAGTTCTGATTCCATAACGTGTATTTAAGTGTGTGCGTTCTGTGGATGGTAGCAGATCAGCCACTGATGAGAGAAGTTGGCAATTCAGGTGCATCTGTGGCAGCGTCACAGGGCCCTGATGAATGTCTGACTAAAACAAAAGGCAGTGTGCCCAAGACGTGATTAAAACGTAAGCCCATGTGTCTCTGTGGCTAATGAGTATGGTGAGTCATGGTGCCATTTGTTCAGAAGCTCCCTCTCCTACCTGGAAACAAAGTGAGCAGGGCAGAGTGCCAGATATGTATAGGCCCAGTGACTCCCAAGAAAGTGGCATTCCTGCTCCTGCAGAGCAGTTGTCATGTTTCTAAGCTCCATACATCAACTGCAAAGCCATGGCCTTGGATTGTTTTTATTTATTTTTAATGCTGCTAGCACATGGTGGTGTATCACAAAAATACTGTGCCAGAGAAACGAAGAATAATGCCCACCCAACCTTAGTTGTTGTAGTGTGGTTTAATCTCTTTTTGAAGTCAAAACAGATAAAGGACAGTACTTACACACATCAGGAATACTCTTGGTGAGCTTTCACAGTGAACACATCTGTGTGACCGATATCTAGATCAAGGCGCAGACCGTAACCACAAGCTCCACCTCTCTGCTTTCTTTTTTTTTTTTTTTAAGATTTATTTTTATTATTTTTTTATTGGAAAGGCGGATATACAGAGAGGAGAGACAGAGAGGAAGATCTTCCGTCCGATGATTCACTCCCCAAGTGAGCGCAACGGCTGATGCTATGCCGATCCGAAGCCAGGAGCCTCTTCCGGGTCTCCCACGCGGGTGCAGGGTCCCAAAGCTTTGGGCTGTCGTCCTTGACTGCTTTCCCGGGCCACAGGCAGGGAGCTGGAAGGGAAAGTGGGGCTGCCGGGATTAGAACCGGCGCCCATATGAGATCCCGGTGTGTTCAAGGCGAGAACCTTAACCACTTGCACCACCGCGCCGGACCCTCATCTCTGCTTTCAAGCTGCCTGTTTACATACTTTGTGTCTGATTTCTTTAAAAAAGATTTGTTATATTTATTTGAAAGGGTGAAACAAATCCTCCATTTGCTGGTTCATTTTCCAAAATAATTACAATGCCCAGGGCTGGCCAGGCCAAAGCCAGAATCGTGGAGCTCCATCCAGTTCTCCCACATTGGTGCCAGGAGTCCAAGCACTTGACCATCTTCCACTGCCTTTCTCAGTACATTAGTACTGGATTGGATCAGAAGTGGGTCTCAGACTGTCATTTACATTGGCAATATCACAGTGCCAGCTCTGTGTCTGGTTTGTTTAGCTCAGTACTATTTCTTGTGAGGTTCATTCATCTAAGTTGTTAAAAAGTTAGTTCTTAATCTGTCACACCCTCATTGTGATGTTTTGTTCCTTTTAAGCAGTTCTCATGCTCACGTAGTATATTAGAGTGAACACAGATTCAGTGAATCTTTTTTCATTTTTAAATACCTATTTTTACTTGTTTGAGAGGTAGTGTTACAAAGAGAAAGGGGGGAGACCCAGATCTTCCATCCACTGGTTCACTCCCTAAATGGCTGCAGTAGTTAGGGCTGGGACAGGCTGAAGCCAGGAGCCAAAAGTTTCGTTTGGATCTCCCACATGGTTGCATGGACCCAAGCAATTGGACTATCTGCTACTTTCCCAGGCTGTTAGTGGGGAGTTAGATTGGAAGTGGAGCAACCAGAACTCAAACTGGCATCTATATGGGATTCTGGCATTCCAGGTGGTAGCTTCACCTACCTATAACACAATGCTTGCCCTACTTATTGAATCTTTGGCAATGCTGTTAGTCGTGGCTATTGCAGACTTTATCATTTTAGACCCAGTATTAGATATAAATTTTTTTTGAAGATTTATTTTTATTATTTTTTTATTGGAAAGGCGGATATATAGAGAGGAGAGACAGAGAGGAAGATCTTCCGTCTGATGATTTACTCCCCAAGTGAGCGCAACAGGCCGATACTATGCCGATCCGAAGCCAGGAGCCTCTTCCAGGTCTCCCACGCGGGTGCAGGTTCCCAAAGCTTTGGGCTGTCGTCCTTGACTGCTTTCCCGGGCCACAGGCAGGGAGCTGGAAGGGAAGCAGGGCTGCTGGGATAGAACCGAAGCCCATATTGGATCCTGGGCGTGCAAGGCGAGAACCTTAACCACTGTGCCACCGCGCCGGGCCCTAGATATAAATTTTTGAAAGCTGATTTAGGTCTGTGCTGAATCAAGTGCTTTTTCTAGAATTTTTATTTTTTTTAAAGAGTATAGCTTTGGGTGAGTACCATTTACTTCCTTCATCGTAAGTAATTGCCTTTGCCTGCAAGTTCTAGAACTGTGACAGTTACTGTGTTTTGTGGAATTTATGGAAAAGCTTACCCAGGAAGGGAAGAGATGCTTTTGTCCCCTCAGGACACATTCTCTGAGTCTCTTCTGAACTTGTTCCTGTTGAAGACTTGACTACAGACTCATTTCCCCCCATTAACCAATGCATGACCATCACAGGCTCCTGAATCTTATCATTTGTGCGTTCTGCTGTAAGAGAGAATGAAACTATATTTTTAGTATGTAGTTTATGGACAGAAAAGTCTCTAATACACCCCTTTGATCTGTCAGCTGAGTTCAGAGCAGGGAATGTGATGCCCTATCTGGCCTTGGTGTGCCTTGCCCCTTTGTGGGCTCAACTGCAGGTTTTTCTAGAATCACCTGGTACGACAGGGATGTGCTATTCCTAGACGGTGTTGCCAAGCATGGGCATGTCAGCCAGCTTTATGCAACAAAGCCTGGAAAGACCATAAAGGTTATTTCATCAAAGCTTTTAAGACTCCTGAAACAAATTCTACATGGTTAGATTGCTGACAGTAATTATTTTTAGGGTCCTGAAGGTATTTGAAGCTCTGGTCTGTATCAGTTCTGAGCAGTTTCCATTTGGTACATTCAATATCATCATTCTCTTTCATCCATACCTTCTGAGCTGGACACAGAAATGTTACTTTCATCTGTTAAAGCGGTTCTTAACCTTTTGTAAGGCAGCAGGATGGTGTTTTTAAGTTAAAAAAAAGAAGGAAACATCACACACAAGGCAATTATACTTATAAATGGATCCATAAAAATGTAGTAAAAGTGCTACATGTACATAGAATAAAGGACACATGCCAAACTCATGATTGTGATAGCCTCTGGACACAATACAAAATCAACAACAGAAAGGAAAATAGAAATCTACAATGCCATGAAGTTAAACAATACTCTACTGAATGACTGATATGTCACTGAAGAAACAAAAAAGAAAATCAAGAACCTTCTTAAAGAAAATGATGCTACTGCATGACTTATGAGTCAGTGAAGAACTTAATATGAGAAGAAGACTTTTGAAGAAATGAAAGTAAAAACAAAAACATCAAAATCCATGAGATAACTTCTACTGATCTTTGTTGATATGATGTGTCTCCTGTTTGCAACAAATAGATGCGTTGGGTTTTGTGTTTTAAATCCAGTCTGCTAATGTATGTTTGATTGATGAGTTTAATCCATTTATTTCCAGAGTTAATATGAATGGGTGATAATTTAGTCCTGTCATTTTAGCAATGATTTGTTCATTGAGTTGGTCTTGTGTTATTATTTTGCTGGGATGTTCTTCACATGTGCCTTTGGTTTTGGTGGCTGCTATTCCTTTTCTCTGTCAAGAAAACATCTTTAAGTATCGTTTGTAGGGCAGGTTTGAGAGAGGTGTATTCTTTTAACTTTTCTTTACTGTAAGAGAATTTTATTTCATTTTCAAAGACAAAGGAAAGCTTTGCTGGATATGTTATCCTGGGCTGACAGTTTTTTGCTTTTAGAATCTGGAATATGTTGCTCCATTCCCTTCTGGCCTGTAGGGTTTCCTGTGAGAGGTCAGCTCTTTGCTTTAGCTCGGTAGATTTGATGACACTAACAGGGAATCTTACTGAGTTGTTTCTTATAGAATGGTGTGTGCAGAGTGCTAACTGCATTTACTGAATCTGATGCTTTTCATTACTCCTTTTGCCCTCAGAATGACCAGAAGTGTAATCACTATTGTGTTTGTCTCAGGGTGACATTTAGATTTTTTGATTAAATCAGGAATAGTATCACAGTGCTTATTTTATTTATTTTTTTTTACTCCCTCACTGTCGGTGATTCTTCTGCATTATTAATGTTCTAAAAATGTTTTAAATTGGCAGAATCCTGACAGGGAAGGCAGTATGTCCCTCAGCATCCAGGTGCCAGGATGGAGAGTGACCATGTCTTCCCTTTTTTCCAGGCGACCAGACTCTCAGAATTTGGGACATGAAGACGGCAGGAGTGAGGATTGTAGTTCCAGCGCACCAGGCGGAAATTCTGAGCTGTGACTGGTGTAAATACAATGAGGTGGGGTGTATGACTTTGTCCCCAGTGGCTGCTCTTCCTCATGTTGATGTTCTAGATTGTATTTGTCTTTGTTTCTGTGGCCTTTGATTGTGTCTGTGGACCCACTAAGTTAAAATGAGGGCCTTTCATTTCCAATTAATGATTGTGACTGACCTGCATTAGCATTAATTGGATTTAAGTGCTCATAAACAGGCAAAATAAGAAACAGAAATTCTCAGAAGTTCAGGAGTGCAGCTTTACTTGTTTGTTTTGGGAAATTGCTTTAAAATCTGTGTAATTTTTTTCCTGATTAGTCTTAACCATGTCACTCTGTTCATCTTTTCTATTCATTACCACTTTTACCCACAGCCTGCAAAGCTGTTAGTAACTTTAATTTTTAAATGGCAGTTTTATCATTTTATAAATTTTATGTTTCTTTTTCTTTTCCATTTTTTAAACAATATATTTGAAAGGGAGAGTCAGAGAAAGAGGAGGAGACATGGTACAGCCACTGATTCATTCCCTAAAGGACTGCAAGTGCTAGGGTTGGGCTGGACTGAAACCAGGACCCTGGGGGCTAACCATGTCTCTCACGTGGGTGGCAGGGGCTCAAGTACTTAGGCCATCTTTTGCTGCTTTCCCAGGTGTATTATTATAAGACCAGAAGTAGAGCAGCTGGGGCTTGCGCTGGGCTCCTGCCATTTCAGGCAGCAGCTTAATTTGTTGCACCACAATACCGACCTTAAACTTTATATTTTGTTTTTCCCTTTTCAGATTTTCTAGTTTCCATGCTTCTGTAACAAAACAGTGACCCAGTATAGCTTTTTGCAAAAGCACCAATTAACTACATGAACATTTGAACTTTATAGTAAAATGGATGAAATATATGTTAATGTTTCTGTTTATGTACCCGAAGTGCTTTGCTAATTGCAGGAAATTGATGACTTTTTTTTTCCTATTAGTAAATTAATTATCTTAAAAAATGATTCTACTGTATTGGTAAGATTCTTTTTTAAAAAAAATGTCTATTTTAACTTTTTATTTGAAAGAGCTTTACAGAGAGAAGAGGAGAGACAGAGTGGAAGATCTTCCCATCTGTTGGTTTACCCCCCAATTGGTCACAGTGACTGGAGCTGGGCCAGTCCCAGGCCAGGATCTTAGAGCTTCTTCCACATCTTCCATATGGGTACAGCAGCCCTAGCACTTTGGCCATCTTTCATTGCTTTCCCTGGCACTTTATCAGGGAGCTGTTGGCACTTGAACCAGTACTCATATGATTCCAGCAGCACACATGGAGGCTTAAACTTCTATGCCGCGATATTCAGGCTCCAGCTGTTGTGGCTCTTTGGGGAGTGGAAGGAAGATCTCTTTTTCTGTGTACCTCTGACTTTCAAATAAATAAATTTAAAAACATTTTTTTTCAAGGGAGTCAGTGTTGTGACAAAGTAGACTGTAATGCCAGCATCCTGTGTAGGTTCTGGTTTGTATTTTGACTATTCCATGTCAAGCCAGTTCCCTGCTACTAGCCTGGGAAAGGCAGTGGGAGATGGCCTAAGTGAGTCCTTGCCATCCGTGTGGAAGATTCAAGTGAAGCTCCTGGCTCCTGGGCACGTGGCCCATGCTTGCCATTATGGCCATCTGGGGAGCAGACCAATGCTTAGAATATCTCTTTCTCTCTTATCCTTACTTCCTCCCTTTCTCTCATTAACTCTGAATTTCAAAACAAATAAATAAACCTTAAAATATTCTTTAATCAAAAGAAACTTTTCCTCCAAGGAGCTAACTAAAGCCCAACCTGTCTAGCCAAGGAAGTCTGCTCTGGATGATGGAGTAGGCTGCTTTGTGGACCTAGCTTCTGTCCTGGTCAGCAAGGAACTCGGGCGTCATCTTGGACTCTGGCTGGGGGTATTTCTGCATTTGACTTGGTTGGACCCTCGGCACCATTGGCACAGATTCTCAGGTCTGATAAAATTTTGTTTTTAGGCTTTGCCCCTAGAGAGATGGGAGCAATGATTTGTTTAGGTTTAGAGGAAGAGAAAAATTAAATTTATACGTTTGGCTCTTGTAAATATTCTGAAATAATAGTTCACTTGATTTTCAATGCCTGTTAAACCTTTTTAAAAAGTGTGCTAGCTAATTTGTAAGATAGTATTTTTTTGAAATATCTTTTATTTGAAAGACAAAGGGACAGAGAGATGAAGAGAAGCAGGCGCCGACTTTCCATGTGCTGGTTCATTCCACAAATGGCTATAACAGCCACATCTGAGCCAGAAGAAGCTAGGAGTCCATTCCAGATTTCCCAAGTACCTGGACCATCATCTACCTTCTTGGGCATGTGAGCAAGAAACTGGGTAGGAGGCAGAGTAGCAAGAAGCCAGGGTTGGATCTGATTAACCCACTGTGCTATAATCCCAGCCCTGACAGATATACTTTTTTTTTTGACAGATACACTTTTTAATCTCTTATTCCTACTCCCAGAGGTGATCTGAAAAATCCACAGTGCTATCAGCACTCTGCCTTTTTCTGTTCTGTCTAATGTTGCACCATAGAGTGCACATTAGACAGTCTATTGAGTGTCTTCTGTTGAGTGTTGTATTTTTGCTGTATAGTGTCTGTTGCAATCCCTTCTTTTGTACTTGTTTTCAGCTTCTAAGGGGTAACTCTTGAGTTCATGTTAAATAGTTACCAGAAAATAGATATTATTGGTGCTTGTTTGTCAGAATTCACAGTTCACTTTCATCTAAACTGTTTTCCAGAATCTGCTGGTCACAGGTGCAGTGGATTGTAGTTTGAGAGGCTGGGACTTAAGAAATGTACGACAACCGGCGTTTGAGCTTCTTGGTCACACCTATGCTATCAGGAGGGTGAAAGTAAGTGTTTTAATATGTAGAGTGAAAATATAAGCAATCAGTGAAACATACATAAAATAATTTTTTGTTGTCCAATTAATGATAATTAATATTGAAAAGTTAAATTAGGTAAGCTATTTGAATAATTTTTTTAAGGAATTAGAACTGGGTAGACCTTCAGGACTTAATGTTTTCATGTTTCTTTCATCCTCAGGCTAGTTCTTCCTGTTCTTCCTTAAGCACTGCTTTTTTTTTTTTAAGCTGTAGTCGTTGAGTGTTGGTATTAGATTTCCATTTTCCATTGAGTAGGTAGGTATCTTGTCCTTGTTGAAACTGGTATAGAGAGATGGTTACTTCTTTTTGTTCCTTATATGAATGTTCACACATAGTGGAAACAGAAAATTTTCCAGTTTTCCTCTGTGTAACTTGCAGGGGAGGATGTGGTTGTTTGTATGCTCCTTACAGTGATAAGAGTTAGCTTCCCAGCTGTTGTTCTCGCAGGTTCTGCAGGTGGCAATGGACACAGTCTTATTATGTGACATCTCTGGGGTCTGTTATTTTGTTTTAACATTAAAGGCAGAGAAGTACCTTATTGATACTGATAATAAAATAATGATATTATTACTCTTTCACAAATTCTAATTCAGGTTACTATTAAAATTATGCTGGTTACATAGTTTTAGTTTGTCATGACAACATTCGGTGCTCAACTTGATGTAGCTGACAAGTAAACAGTTCTGAGAACAAAATGGAGTAATAGAGTGAAAATACTTTGAACAAAAAAAAACCAAAAAAACAACCAAAACTGTAAAGGGCTGTTCAGATGTAGTTATATACACATATGTGACTATTGCAGTACTGGTAAGACAAATGCTGAGGAAGTACAGTTACAAAGGGCAGCCTGTTGAAGGGTGTTTATGACTTATTTAGAAATTACTTGTTTTAAAGTTAGCATTTTTTATTGTTGTTGTTTTTAAGTTAGCATGTTTTATCCTTGATATTTTTCATTAACTTTACTTAGAAATAAGGAAATGTTAACTTTTTATATAAAAATTATTCTAAAGATATTTTAACATAACATTTAAATATTTGATGTATTTGTACCAATCATGTTTTCAAAAAGCTGTTAGATTATGTCATTACTGAAATGTGTGCTATCCTACATAGAAAGCCTTTATATTTGTAAGAGTCATTTTTTAGTATAGCCAGTGTGAAATTATATTCCATTTACTAGAACAGCAACATTTTGGAACTATTTTTATTCCAGATAAACTTTTTAAAAGGTTGAGCTAGATCTTTGGAGAATATAAAACTAAATTTTATCCTAAGATGAGTATGAAAAGGACCAAAAGATTCTTGCTTCATATTAAAGTGTGTAAAGTTGAAGAACATTTTAAGAAACATCCCTGACTAAACTGAAGTCTATGCTAATGCTTATTGAATGACCTTAGGAAGCAGTATGGCATAATCACTGCTAAGTTCAAAGAGATTTCATTTTGTTTTGTTTTCTATAGTTTTCACCATTTCATGCTTCAGTGCTGGCCTCTTGCTCTTACGATTTTACTGTAAGGTACAGTGTTTTTAATATATTTTATAATGAAATAAAATACCAAGTTAATATGTTAATATCTTTTATGAAAACAGTTTGAGCTGGGCACATGTGACTGTTTACCATTGTTATTGTATTAGACGTTTCCTACTTTCACGATCCTGCCACATATATGAATAAATTATTTCTGTTCGAAGATTAGCCTAGCTGCTCTGTGTGAAGGCCTGGTTTTCCTGTCTGATTTATCAGCAAATGTCTCTATTACAATGTTAAATCATTTTAGAGCAGACTCCTGGTATTAATGAAAATGCCCTTAGTTTGGCTTTAAGATGAATTGTACTGACATAAGCGTATTTCTTTATCAATGCTGTGATATGCATTCTTTTGTAAAAATGAGGAGTGAATCTAAAGTTCTGTTAAAAGCTTTTTTAGCACCTGTGGAAATAATCCTGTCTTCTCCGAGCTCTTGCATCCGTGCATTATATGAAAGGATTGAGTCAGACAGGTATTCCTAGGCCAAGTCCTTCTCGTTCTTAGTGTACAGTTTCCTGACTTCAGTGTTTGATTGTGATTGTGGACATTTTATGTAGAACTTTTGCATCAATATTCAAAGATGATACTAATAGGTATCCTTTTGGGGCTTTTGCAATAATATTTTACTTGATTCAGAGAAACGAATCCATTTTCCTCCATTTTCAAAATTCTGGGAACTGTTCATACAGCATATGGGCAGATTGGTCTGGGAAGCCCTGTTAGAGTCCTGAGCTATTGACTGCAATGATACTTCTTGTGTATTCCTTCTTCTTTCTCAATTTAAAAAAAAATTCTATCATGAAAATGGAACTTCCATTAAGCTTCCTATGGATCAATTATAGAAATTATCCTTTTTGTGTAGTTTTTTCACATTTGTATAGATATGTGTAGTGCTTTATGCCTTTTAAATTGCTTCTGTTTTCAGTGGTGGTTTCACTCTGATCATTTCTGAATTTTTATATTGTGACTTCTCCATTGATTGAATTATCTAGTGGTTTGTGTTGCTGCTTTTCTTTAGCAGGTGGAGGTTTTGATGTATTAGATCTGTTTTGCATTTTTTACTTTTTTCTCTTTACTTCCTTGTTGATGCTTTCTTCCAGCTTATTTTGTTTTGTTTTGTTTTGTTTTCAGGTTTTCGATCTGAGAGTCTAGTTTTACTCTTTTATTAAGTGGTTAAGGCTATGAATTTTCTTCTGATTGCTGTTTCACCTCTAGCTTATTATTTCTTATACATCATTTTTCCATCACCTAAACATTTCTAAGTTCTGTTTACCCTGCCCTCTTCTTCTAGGAGATAAATAGTATACAGTGCTATAGTATGTTTAATCTCCTTGATTGTACCATTTGATTTTTAATCCCCTTGCTTTTTGTGTTGTTTCTTTGGGAATTATGATGCTAGTTGTGTTCTGTCATTTTTGTAAGTTGTTTGACCGTGGTTGTGGCAGTTCTATTTTCCTTGTTGCAGGTTAGAGAATTCAGTGAGTTCTTAAGGGTATAAATCCAGGTCCTATGCTGTTTCCATAACATTTCTTAGTTCTGACCCATTGTTTCATTGTCTGTAGGACTTCCAACTCTGTATTAATGGAATCTTTTTCTTATCTTCTATATTACTTTGGCTTACTTTCTTCATTGTATTGGCTTTTCCTTAGTTTTTGTCTTATCTACAGTTTTGTTTTCCTGTGAATATATTCTTTGTTGGGCATTATGCGATTTTATTTTCATTTCTGATATAAATGTGTGGGTTCTTCCCTGCCTGTTTGTTTCTTGGATTCAGTTAGCTTTATTTAATTTCTGTTGTCTACTTCTTTGCTTTGAACTCCTGATCTAGTGCTTTTTTCTCTATTTAATGTTCCTAAATGCTTGTTCCTTTCTAGTTAATCCTGTTTCTCCCTAAACTTCTAGCTCTCCAAGACTATTTCATTGTCTCCTCTGTTTTTTCAAATCTGTATTCCAATTCACATTATACTTTTCCAATATCATTATTCACAGCATGAGTGGTTTCTTTCTGGTCTTAGACCAGTATTAACTGATTCCAGCTCATTTTCTTGTTCTTCCCGTCCTTCTTTGCTGAACTTTTCTTATTGTCTGCAAAGGCTTAGATCTGGAACACTAGGGGGTGGATAATTTGAATTGCTACTTTTCTTCTTATTCCTAATTCGAAGCCTGGATATGTTGAGGAACTGAATTTTCTCTAGTTTTTATTTGTTCCTTTTGCTCTGTCTTGATTCATTTTTAAGATTTATTTATTTTTATTGGAAAAGCAGATATACAGAGAGAAAGAGACACAGAGAGGGAGATCTGCCATCTACTGGTTCACTCCCCAAGTAGCCACAATGGCCACAGCCAAGCCAATTTGAAGCCGGGAGTCAGGTTCCTCCGGGTCTCCCATGGTGGTAAAGAGTCCCCTCCTCGACTGTTTTCCCAGGCCACAAGCAGGGAGCTGGGTGGGAATTGGGACATCCCAGATATGAACCAGTGGCCATATGGGATCCCAGCTCATGCAAGGCAAGGACTTTAGCCACTAGGCTACCCCGCCAGGCCCTGATAGAACATTTTTTTTTTAACAATTCTTTGAGATAAATCACATGCTCTTACTTGGATTGCACAACTGAGACAAGAAAGAAGGCAGGGAAATCTGGAAGTGCAGTCATACTTTAGTTTCCAGCTGTCAAGTAAAGTGATACTATAACCAAGCATTTAAAAAGTCTTTATGAAATAGTAAGGCATAGTTAGTGTTTAGCCAGGGCGCCAAAGACAGGCAACATGACAGAGAAGAAGGAAAGTTGTCAGTGCTCACCATCTATCTACCCAAAACATTTTCAAATGGAAGCTGTGGAGCTAGGTTGTTGCCTGGAGGTTAAAGCTACATATGGTTTTGAAGGCCATTGACTCACTGATGATTAAGTCCGTAAGAATGGATAAACCAAAGGGAAATAGTGTAGAGGAAAAAAGAGCAACAGGAGTCTTTAGGGAAGCAAAATATCATTTAAAGATTTATTTTTATTATTTTTTTTATTGGAAAGGCGGATATACAGAGAGGAGAGTCAGAGAGGAAGATCTTCCGTCCGATGATTCACTCCCCAAGTGAGTGCAACGGCCGATACTATGCCGATCCAAAGCCAGGAGCCTCTTCTGGGTCTCCCACGCGGGTGCTGGGTCCCAAAGCTTTGGGTCGTCCTTGACTGCTTTCCCAGGCCACAGGCAGGGAGCTGGATGGGAAGTAGAGCTGCCGGGATTAGAACTGGTGCCCATATTGAATCCTGGGCATGCAAGGCGAGAACCTTGACCACTTGCACCACCGCGCCGGGCCCGCAAAATATCATTTAAAGGAAGAAGAGAGGGCCCGGTGCCGTGGCCTAGTGGCTAAAGTCCTTGCCTTGAATGTGCCAGGATCCCATATGGGTCCTGGTTCTAATCCCGGCTGCTCCACTTCCCATCCAGCTCCCTGCTCGTGGGATCCTGCATCTGTGTGGGAGACCTGGAGGAGGTTCCTGACTCCTGGCTTCGGATCGGCGCAGCACTGGCCGTTGTGGTCACTTGTAGAGTGAATCGTCAGTTGGAAGATCTTCCTCTGTGTCTCTCCTACTCTCTGCATATCTGACTTTGTAATCAAAATAAATAAATCTTAAAAAAAAAAAGAAGAAGAAGAGAACAGCTTGCTTGGAGCAGGTAGAGTCCTTGGAGCGTGCTGTGTGTCATAGGAACTGCTGACAGTCCTTCAACAGATGAGGATCCCTGGAAGCGTTAGCTCCTCCCTACGGGCTGGACAGGAGCAAGAGGGAAGTTAGGATCCACTCCCAGCTAGTGCCACTCAGGTGATCAATAGGGAGTTCCGAGGCAGAATCTTGTTGAATTTCAGAACCTTCCTGGTGTTTGAAACTCATCACTGAAGGCCCAAGCAGCGATGATGTGTTAGTCTTTTCATGATTTCATGTTTAGTGTCCTTAACAGATTTTTTTTTTACAAGATTTATTTATGTTTAGTTGAAAGGCAGATTTGCAGAGAGAAGGAAAGGCAGAGGGGGAAAGATGTTCCATCCACTGGTTCATTCCCCAAATGACTGCAGCTAAGCTGATCAGAAGACAGGAGCCAGGAGCTTCTTCTGGGTCTCCATGTGGGAATCCCAAGGACTTGGGCCATCTTCCACTACCATCCCAGACCATAAGTAAGAAGGTAGATTGAAAGTGGAGCAGCCCAGACACAAACCAGTGGCCATATGGAATGCCCTTGCTTAAAGGTGGGGGATTAGCCTGGTGAGCCATGAAGCCTCCTTAACTGATTTAACTGGGTTTCTGAGGTTTGGATTGTATCAACTGAAGGACTTGTTAAATTTCTTTGGGTGTTGTTTGTGACTAAAGGCGACCTACTGATAACCTATACGTGGGTTTTGGAATTGTAATCGTGATCTTGACTCTACTGATCACTTCCTGTTTTATCTACATTCTTCAGTACCCTTAAAAATCTCTTAAAAAAAAAAAGAAATATACCTTGCTTTTGTGCATATACATTTTTCTGAGGAATATTTATTATGACTGAATGTGTTCTGCATTACTTTTAAAATCTTAGGCATACCAAACTATCTTCAGAATCCTCACCATTTTTGGTTCACAGTTTTATTCTTTTCTTTCCTGTCAAAGACTTGGCCTTCACTTTGTTTTTGAATTCTGAACATATCTGTAGATTGGGGGATAGATTTTCAGTGCTCTTTAATGAGATATGACTTAGCTCTTGATTCTGAGACATGCTTACTGTATTTGTAAGCTTGTGTGTTTATAAGCATATGGAATGGTTGAAGTCATACCAAATAGTAGAGCATTAGCAAATAGTTAGAAAAAAGATGCTTGAGTAGGTGATTATCCTATGTGACTTAGTGACCAAGTTTCGTTTCATGTAATATGGAAATTGGTAATAGCTGAGAGGGGACATACTTGAAAATTGTGTGATGATTGTTAATCACTGTTCTCAACTCTGGTGTCTCAGACCACCTGCTGAGCCCTATTCCCTACAATATCAGCAAAAGGATATATATACTTCTTTTTAAAAATAACCATGGAAATGAAGCACAAATTGTGTCAGTTGCCACCTACACATTTGTCTAAATCTGCATCTCTTCATTGCTCCTAATTGCAGTGCTTGGATGCGAGCACTCTTGATCCCTTGTTCTCCTGTGTAACCAGGACTTTGCTCCCTGCATTTGCTTCTTCTCCCTCTATTAGCCTGTAACTCCTGAGTTTTCTGCTTGCCTGCATGTCTTCCTTTATTATGTGTTTCTCTTTGGCTTCTCTCCTTTTTAAACCATGCTTGGACTGTTTGCTTCAGTTTCTTTTTTGCAGGGGCCTTTCTCAACTCCTCGCTGTCCCAGGATTCTCTGCCATGGAAGTCTAACCATATATTATTGGGGCCTACAAAATGGATGCACATCACTGATTAAATAGGGTCAATTATGTGGAAAAGATTTTTATGCTTTTCTTTGGAAATGATTTTGCACTGCACAATTCATTTATGATTGATTATGATTCCTTGGCAATCATTATGCTTACTCAGGACTTTTTGTGTAGGAAAAAAAAGGGGGGGTGAGAAGGAAAACCACTAGCCTAGAAATTGCTTTCAGATTGAATCAAATGTTTCTGAATACCAATTTATCCATCAAAATGTTATTATATTAATTTTAAATTTAATAAAATATAATTAATATAAGTGATTATTTAAAATGTTCTGCTCTAATGCATTAGACCCTTGGACACTTATAGGCTCAGGCACTTAGGGTTAAGCCCACCCCCCACTCCTGGCTTCAAGCTCCTGATTGCTCTACCCAAATTGCTCTGACAAAGCCATTAGTGATCTCTACTGTACCTAAACCCAGCAGTGTCAACATTTGCCATACTAAGCCTTGTTACACTGCTGATCACACTTTTAGAAATTTCCTGTCCCAGGAATTGCACTTTCTGTGCTTGTGATCTGACCCCTTTCTCTTTGTACTGTGTCATGGACTTCCCCTCCTTCCCATTAAGCTCCACAGGTTCCCTTTGCCTTTGCTGTCTTCTGATTTTACAAAATGAGTAAGAACTCACAGCCCCCAGCTGTATGAACATGCTGGATGTGGCCCTAAGTGTCCATCTGGCACCATCTCATACTGAACTTATTTCCTGCTGGTCTTGCTTATTTTTTATCTATCCAATAATGGTGACATAGTCACTCATCAAATAAGTCCAGTTCTGAAAAAGCAGTAAACATTTTCCAAATATGGAGTACAAAACTTTTTTAACCTTGACAGGGTCTATAGAGCAACATCGTCTTATTTTCAGAAATGCAATGTTAATTTTAACTCATTATAGCTACTAAAGTACTGTTTTGCCTCCATACAAAGCATAACTTGAAATTGTCCATTCCAATATTAGATTATCACTTATGAGAAGGAATATAAATTAAAAACGAAATAAAATCATTTGAAAAAACTTTCATTTTTGAGTGTATTATGTATATGAACTTGGATATCTGTAACTCAGCAATTTGCTGACAAGACTTTAATTGCATTAATGACTTGTGTGAATCCAGTTTCTCATTATTTGTGTGTACTGACCATAGATGACAGAGGTCAGAAAAGGTATGTTTTGGATAGGATTTTATCCCATGTGATGTGAGTTAAATTTATCTGCTGAAGCATTTTACGCTTGATTGGGTTGGTGTTGGTTTTAGTGCTAGAAGAATGATTTTAGCAAGAAGAAAAGAGATTTAACGTATGAGACCTGCAGTAACCTGGTTAGTTTTTAGCACTGATAATTGCAAAGCTATCATTGCTAAGCTCTGGATAGCTACTCTGTATAATGCGGGCCTCCAATATAAGTGCCCATAGTTACATTTTCTTTAGTTTTTTAAACTTTTAAAAAAAGATTTGTTGGAAAGTCAGATTACACAGAGAGAGGTTTTCTATCAGCTGGCTCACTCCCCCACATGGCTGCAATGACTGGGACTGGGCCAGGCCAAAGCCAAGAGACTGGAATATACCATCTGAGTCTCCCTCATGGGTGGCAGGAGCCAGCTTGAGCCATCCTCTTTTGCTTTCCTAGGCACATGTATCAGGAGCTGACTCAAAGTGGCACAACCCAGATGTGTTTATACAGGATGCTGGTGTTTTAGGCTATTTTGCCACAACACCAGTCCTTAGTTTTTTAACCTTTAAAAGTTTCATTCTGGCATAATTCATTTGGTGGATGATATCAAAATTGATGATCCATGGGTGTGTTAGTGTTAGGAAATGCAAATTTAGCGTCTTTTTTGTGTGGATGTGTATCATATCTAGTAGAGGAAGAAGCTTTGAGTTCTTATTTAGCAGCTCATTATGCTTCACTGAGTAATGAAAATCTGAAATGTAATCTAGAACATGACATTTTATATTTTTTAGTATGGTTTTGTTAAGGATATCCTTTATGAGAAATATCAGAACTTCCTTTTGCTAATGAGCAATGTACTGCATACCAATTTCACTCAAGTTGATACTGAATCCAAAATGTTTTATAGCAAATTATTTCCATTCTTTTATGAATGTCGGTATCCTAATTGCAGCGCATTGTCCTGGTGTATTTTTCCTTAGTTTACTTGTTTTTCTTGCCAAGCCATATTGGCTTTAATAAGCATACATGAGCAACAAGTTGAGTTCTGGATGGCTGTTTTGGTTTTCATATCAGGACATCTGATACACAATCAGAAATCAGCAAAATATAGAGACGTAGCAGCCAAACAGAGGTGTAAGCTGTGTTTGCTACATCGTTCCTTAATGGAGAGAAACAGTTATTTCCTCAGTTTAGTAAATGCTTCTCAGACTTCTGAAGATATAACTTTCATAAATTGATAACGCTAAAATGATCAAGTTAGCCTCAACTAGCATAATATTCTTTGGTTTCATGATACTTTTATAAATATTCTAACCTTTCAAACGTTTTTAGTGGATGGTATTTTTTTAATCATGAGTCAGATCAACTACTTCATTTCTTAAAGATTTTTATGTGAAAAAAGAATGAATTTTAATTTTAGTGATGCCTCACTGTAGTCATCCATAGTTTGTATGATGGGAGAATGACTTTACCTATACCAGCAACCATTGTTTTCAACTCAGTTGCTTAACTACTTTTCAGTTACAAAATTGTACAAGTGTACTTTTCTTTAACATTAGGGCATATTTTTGGATATCTGTTACATACCAAGCATTGTAATAGATAGCTTGGAGTATCTTGCTGAGGAAGTGATGAGAATAAAGCCGTGGAGGAAAGTACACATACACTTGGGGCACCCTGAAAGTGTCCATTTCATTGATGGAATGCGAGATTCTGTAGTCATAGATGCAAGCTATGGAGTCATAGCAGGCACATATTCAGTGGAGTTCTTAGGGCCTGACTCATTCCCGAGGATCACAGCAGTGAGGATCACAGACTGGAGCCAGACTGCCTTCTACTGTTTCAATAAGAATTCTGAACAAGTTATTTAAAAACCATGTGGCTCATCCACAGACTGGAGCCAGACTGCCTTCTACTGTTTCAATAAGAATTCTGAACAAGTTATTTAAAAACCATGTGGCTCATCCACAAGATGGAGAGAACAACAGCACCTGCTGCATTGGATTGTTGTGATGAGTTAGTGCACTTGTCGGCTGGGACATTCTAAGCACTAGGTACTAGTATTCTGCTGTCCTTATTAATGGCAGAATAGATGGCGACAGAAGATGGTTCCCTTGGATTTGAGGTCCACCACAGCATTAGCCTTCTAAGGTAAACTAATCATTTTTGTGTTGTGGCAATGAAAAGCAGACCAGAGGTCCCAGCCTGGGCTTTTGTTGTTGCCTTCACCTTGCGTTTGGAACAGAAGCACAAAGTAGGATAGAAAGTTACCTAAAGTCAGCTCTGTCCCTACATGTCCCTCACTCTCTAGAGGCCGGAGGCAAGCTCAGTTGCCAGGTTAGGTGAGCATGTGGCCCTTTGAATCAAACTTGGAGTGAAAAGCTGCCTCCCCTGTTCACTAGCCAAGAAACCTGGGAAATGACACCTACAGAAGGCAGTTTTCAGCAGGTTAAATGAGGTAGTGCCTATAAATGCTCTTGACATGTAATAAGGGCTCAAAACAAGGGCAGGCATTTTGAATGAGAATACTTGGTAATGCATTTCCCATTTTGTCTGGGTATAGTTGGATATTAATCATTTATACTTTAACTGGCTCTACCCATTAGTAAGATAACTATATTGCTTAAACTGCTTCAGGCGGCTTGCCGTGGACATTTTTATCGCACTGTGAGGGTGAGGTAGGGGAGGTGAGGTTCATAAATGTGGTGCTGCATCAACCAGATCAGTGATCACATAATGTGGAGTTGAATATTGGAGGCATTTTATTCAAATCCTTAACCAGGTGACCATTTCTGCTTCATTGCAACCTATTTTGAATATTTTCCCTGAAATTACTGTATAGTGTTTATATGTTTGTTTAGCCTATCGGCTCAAGTCCTTACCTTGAATGTGCCAGGATCCCATATAGGCACTGGTTATAATCCCAGCAGCCCTGCTTCCCATCCAACTCCCTGCTTGTGGCCTGGGAAAGCAGTCGAAGATGGCCCCAAGCCTTGGGACCCTCCACCCGCATGGAAGAAGCTCCTGGTTCCTGGCTTCGGATCAGCTAAGCTCTAGCCATTGCAGCCACTTGGCGAGTGAATCATTGGCCAGAAGATCTTCCTCTCTGTCTCTCCTTCTCTCTGTATATCTGACTTTGCAATAAAGATAAATAAATCTTTATAAAATTTTTTATTTACTTAATGTAAAATTTAATTTAGTTATGCTTAATTTCTTAATACAATCACATTTCCCTGAGGCTTTTTTTTCCTAGTCAGGAGATGCATTGTTCTCTTTTATCCTTTTTGCTCTTTAAAATTTTTTTAAAATATTTATTTATTTATTTGAAATGCAGAGTTACAGAATAGGAGGAGGAGGAGAGAGAAAGAAATCTTCTACCTGTTGTTTTAGTTCCCAAAGGGCCTGAATGGACAGGCTCAAGCCAGGAACCTGAAACGTCATCTAGATCTCCCATGTGGATAGCAGGGAGCCAAGCATTTGGGACATCTTTTGCTGCTTTATCAGGTGCGTCAGCAGAGAGCTGGACCAGAAGTGGAGCACCAGGGACTTTAACCAATTCTCACACGGGAAGTTGTTGTAGCAGGTGGTGTAGCTATACCATAATGCCAGTCCCAAGATATGTTGTAAGGAGCTGAAATCTCAACATAGGTTGAGGCCTCTTGTAGTTCCCTGCCCATATCAGGGACACAGTTTATTTTCTTTCTCTTTTTTAATCCCGTGTATACTTGAACATATATTCTTCAAACATTATGCATAGTACCGTATCATTATACATTCTTTTAATCATGGTCAGAATTGCTAAAACTCAGTAATATCACAAAGACTGCAGAGTCACGATATCTATGCTTTATTTTTAAATGGCTCTGCAAAAATATTTTACTTTGGGTTTGGTGCTGTGGTATAGTAGTACTAAATTCACTGACTGCCTGAAATGACAGCATCCCAGATGATTGCCAGTTCTTGTTCTGGCTTTTCCACTTGAACCCAGCTCCCTGCTAATAGCCTTGGAAAAACAGTAGAAGATTGGCGAAGAGCTTGGGTCATTAGATCCCATGTGAGAGATCCAGTAGAAATCCCTTGCTCCTGGCTTTGGCCTGGCCATTGTGGCCTTCTGGGTAGTGAACCAGTGAATAAAAAAAATCTGTGTCTCTCTTTTTCTCTGTGTAACTGATTTTCAAATAAAGAAATAAATCATTAAAAATTATGTAAGTATGTGAAGAGGAAGAAAAAATAAACAGTGAAATTTTAACAGTGAAAAAACTAGATAGTTATTGAGTGTTCATTATCTTTTTTTTAAAATGTTTTTAAGGCTGAACATTAAAAAAAAAACAGGAACTGTATTTATTCCTGCAAAAATAAGACGATGAGAATGTTTGTAATGCCTTCTAATAAATATATGTGTAATATTTAGTTATGGAATAAGGTGCATGGCTGGTTTGCCATGGAGAGAAAAATGATCTTTGATTGGATTGTAGCCAACTGAGAATCTTAACAGCAGCAACAAATACAGAAATACTTTTTATCTTTGTCACCTTTCCCCTCACGGCATCTGCCTTCATATAGTAAGTGTCTTAACTTTGGTGTGGTTGATGGGCTTTTTGATCCTTATGTTTATTAGCACAGAGATTTTCCACAGGCAGATCATTCTTTTTCTTCCCCTTCCCCATAAAAAAAGGTCAGCCAAAGTAAACACATAGTATAGCTGAATATGTACTCTGCCTCCCAAACCTCCCTTTCAACTTCACCCACTCCCCCTTACCCAGAAAAAAGGTCAGTCAGAGTAAACAGGTGAGCGATGTGGCTGTGAGTGTCCATACACCTCCCAGTGACCACTGCACCTCCTTTTTCAAGACAGTTGTTTTACATTTGCACATCAAAAACACAAGAAATCTTGTAACTCAGGATAATACGTGTTAATATTTGCAGAAACTGTGATTGAATTCTTTTTTTTTAAAGATTTATTTATTTTGATTGGAAAGTAGGATATACATAGAGGAGGAGAGACAGGAAGATCTTCCATCCGATGATTCACTCCCCAAGTGACTGCAATGGCTGGAGCTGAGCCAATCTGAAGCTAGGAGCCCAGAGCTCTTTGTGGTCTCTCAATGCGGCTGCAGGGTCCCAAGGCTTTGGGCCCTCCTCGACTGCTTTCCCAGGCCACAAGCAGGGAGCTGGATGGGAAGCAGGGCTGTTGGGATTAGAACCGGTGCTCATATTAGATTCTGGCATGTGCAAAGCGAGGACTTTAACCACTATGCTATCATGCCGGGCCTGTGATTGAATTCTTAAAGTGACGGAAGATGTATTGAGTTCCATGCCTTTCAGAGAGTTTAGATAGACAATGTCTTTGTAACTCTATCCCATTTTTCACATCATGGCATGGGTTTGCCAGACTTTACCACTGACATCAGGAAAGCATCTCAATGTAGTCATCTTTAGTTTTCCTTTTTCAGAGCGATGAAACTTCCTGTATCTGTCTAATTCTTGTAATGACATTCTAGTATATTCAGTATTTATTGTGTTAATGAAACACATAACCTGCTTATAGGATAGCATTCACCTGTTTTGTTGTTTCATTCCTGGGACATGGATGTACAACAATTAGTGTTTATAGATGTGAGTGAATTTGGATTATGTGGAAAATTACTATGCCCTGTCGTCACTTTGGATATAAAAGCTTTGCAAATGATTGTATTTTATTATGGTTTACTTCACTAATGAGAAAACAGTCATTAGTAAGACTAATTTCGAAGTGGAAAGCCATGTTTAGATAGGAAAATGTTTTACAAAGAGAAATATTGACTGTTTTATTATGTTTAAGTCAATACCAATGACATGGAAGATTCTGTCACATAATAATAACCTTGGGATTGTAGTTTGGGTATCCTGATTGTGAACTACAGTTACAGGTAGACTTTTCTATTTTTTTCCTGGAATCCTTTGTAATATGCAGCATACTAATCTCTAAACTTTGTGTAACTGTGGGTTAAGGGAATGAAGCAGTAACTCCTAGGTTTGGTGATGAGTTAGTTTTGTAATATGTCTGTAAAGAGTTTTCCCACTTGTTTGTATGGAAAAAAAGTCTTGTATTACTTATTGTTATACAAGAAAGATCTTCTCATGAAGTTAAATGTTATTTTGTAAGTTAAATGTCAGGTGAAAATGGAAATAATTTCCTATAAAAGTAAACAACCTGCATTAATTAGAAAACATCTTGTATGACTTCTGATGTTAAATAGCTTGATTTATAACTGCAGAACATTTCGGCACTATTTAGTGCTACATTTTTTCTTTAAGAGTCAAGCCAAATGCATGTCTAATTCGCAATGTAATGCAAGCCCATGAATAGATAGATAAATCTAACAGGAGTGAGGAATGTTAAGCCTTCGCTTAATACCGGGTAAGTTGTTGCTTTGAACATTGAATTGTGCTGATTAGTTCCAACAGAAAATTGATGGATTTTGTCAGTTAATTTGCGTTTTAGTTTTTTTTTTTTTAACATTCTATTGTACGGTTTCAGGAAGGCGGCTGAGTGAATTTTGTTGAGTACACAGTATTTGTATTTTCTAATGTAGATGATGTTGCTTTACCGCATTTTTCATAACAGAAAGTAATATTTGAAATGAGTATTTGAAAGTAATATTTGAAAATGAAGTTAGAAAAAGAGCAAATTATCAGAAGAAACAACTAAAAAATCTAAGGTGAACCTGGGGTGAAGGGTTGATGAGGGGGTGTTACAAGAAGCGTCTGTTGCATGGTGTGAGTCTTGATTCTAACCTAGCAATTACAGTTTCTTGTGTTTTTTACTGCTAACTGAGCAGAAAACCTCACTCACTGCTTCTCTGAGTACTTGCACACACACTGAACCTGTTTATTTAGCTCAACTGCAGAAGGCTGTAGAGGTTTAATGTGTCGCCTAAGATGTCAGAGATAAATCACTTCCCCCTTGAAGTCCATCTAGAAACCCTCGGTGGGAATATGGCAGTAGTAAGCATTGTGAAATTAAATTCGTAGAGATTTGACTTAAGGAAATGAGCAGTACAGAGAATTAAAAAAAAAAAATGACAGTTCTTCAAATTCAGCTGAGTCCCTTAGCCTTCTCCATCTTATATATCATTTCGGGCATGCGTGTGTATGTGTCAGTATGCATTGCACATGTATCCTTGTATAAAACAGAAGCCACTTGTACAGCTTAAATACAGCACAGAGTGATAGTGTCAGGGTCTGGGGGTCCAAAGAGCCCTAGGGTAGCAGGACCAGGGAAGGTACTGAAACCACTTCACCGTAAGAGCCGTTTCCGTACCCTTCCTTTTTCGGCAGACTGCTGCCTTTCACTTGCAGTCAGTAGAAAAGAAAGCGCAGTGGTTTGGTGTACTCCCTCTTTGTCTCTGTACTCTCTCCAAGCCCCATCCTGTTTCTTTACTCTGCTGAGGAGAGAGTTGTTCAGTAAAGGAATAAAGAACACCATGATGAACTTTGCCCACCTCCCGCAGCCTGCCAGTGCCAGTGTTGACTCATAAATGCCTAGGTGCAGAGATGAGGACATGGGGCATTTCATGGTGCTAAAGGGTAAGTGCAAGGATTTTCAGTATTTTGGCATGGATTGAAGTTCTAACAGCCTCAACTGATCGTATATTCCATCAGTACTTAGGCAAAATGCACTTTTGCTCCAGCTAGCCACATTTTGGGGTCAGTCACAGCTTAATTGTACATAGGCTATTCTTTTTATTTTTTAAATTAAAAAGTGTTAATGATTTTTTTATTTGAATGGTGAAGCCACAGAACACACACACACACACACACACACACACACACACACGCGCGCAAAGAAAGAGAAATCTTCCATCCGCTAGTAATGCCACAGCAGCAAAGGTTAGATTAGGCAGAACCCTCCAGGCAGCAGGAACTCAAGTTCTTAGGCCATGATGCATCACCCTCCATGTGGAGAGCAGAATGCTGGAAGGGGAGTAGCTGGAACTCACACCAGGCACTCCAGTGTAGGATGTGGCATCCCGAGTGGTAACCCATCCGACCATCACACCTGCCCCTCAGAGCCTGGTGTCGTCACTGAGGCATGGATATTCTTGCAGGAGGAGATTTCTTCCTATTTTGTTTTCTTTTAGTAAAATATTTATTTGGAACTGAATTACAAACGTTATTTAATTATTCTTTAGTTTCTACTAGCAAACTATGAACAAATATATAGGAATTTTTCTTCTTTTTCCTTTACTGCAGCCTGTTGAGATGTGCCATTCTTCAGAAAGTCATCCCACATCTCTGGATTGCAGCCATCAATACTGAGAGCAAGTCTCCCATCAGCCTAATGGTTTTCTTTAATTTGTCAGAGTACTCTAGCTCTGTGGTATGTGGTCCCTGAGCATTGTATGCATTGCCATGTAGGCATGTCTGCCCCTCAAGAAACTGATCTAATGAAGGTTTTAATTATGAAGTAGTATAATTCATTCATTTTGACACAGCAACCTAAGTTTGAAATTTATCGTGGATAACCTTATATATTTGAAAATATAAAAGAGCTTCAAAAAGTTGATGGAAAGTGTTTGCTACCTTTTCATTCCTGTTTTTCACAATTTGAAGCCTCATAGTAAGTAGTGTGTGATCTTTGGATGTTTGTGACTATTTAAAAAAATTATTCTTAAAGATTGTTTAGTTATTTTTTTCCCATGTTAGTCATATATTCAGTTAGCAAGGAGTTGCTACTTTGTTGTTTTAAAGTTGGTTATTCTGAACAATAACACAAAGCAGTTTTTCAATATTGCAGACAAATGAACTAGCAGCTGTAAAATTTTCAAGTGAATAAAAGTTTCACACTTAAAATTGTCCTTGCTAGGCTACATTTCTGAATTTTTTCTTCCCACCCAAAATGATCTAGACAATAAAGTAAGAAGTACATGATTTCATATGTTTTACTTTGGTGGTCATTGCAAAAAATTGGAAGTCTGTGTTTATAAAAGGAGAAAATCAGTTGAGTGATCTGAAAAGAGAAAAAGTGAAGTGAAGATGTGTTTAAGTGCATATAAAATAGTACAGGGGAAAAGAGATTCCTAAACTTCTTGTCATGGGAATTCAGATTTATTCCGGCTCATAATTGCCTTACTATATTGGTTTTAAATGTAAATTGACTGACTAATGGAGACCTGGCATGGGCTTTGGCTTACAGAATTTGCTAAGTCCTTTGAGGGAGGCCTTTTTGAACATTCAGGATGTTAATCAGAGTCAGCTTCCTACTTATTTTCTGAATTCTTAGGTCTGGTCTAGGCCTACAGGAAAAGTGAATGGCAGCATATTTTAGTTAAAAACCTACTGGACATGATGTGTGTAGTTTTTGCTCTGGGCTGCCCTGTGTTAGCTGTATCATTATGGCTTGCTTGATTTCCTTGAGCCTGTCCTCATCGCTAAAAATGAGAATTATTGTACCTATTGAATCTACCTTGACAGTTTTTGCAATAGTCCAGGGCAGTGTAAGACAATGTGGAAGCACCATGCACACTGTAAAATGCTAGATATGCCACTTGTTTCTTGCTAAGGAGGGACTGATAGAGTGGAAAAGTCAGTCTGCGATCATCTGTGCTCATCACTGCTGGGAAGCTGCACCTCACAATGATACTATGCTATTGCTTTTTTGACAGTCATAGATGAGAGCAGCCCTTCATGCCAGGTTTGCTGAGCTAATCAAAATCTGGGTATATGAAATAACAGGCGTATTCACCTGTGAAAGTCTGTGTAGCCTGTGCTTTGTGTCTGGTGCCTTTGTTCATCTCCAGAGTTCTGCCTTTAGATCGTGGTTAGAGCCGCCATGTCATCCATTTATACCAGTACTAACTTGCAGATGTGTGGGTCTCACAGTGTTGGTATTGGGCCGGCTGCCTCAGTGTCACCTAGGAACTGATGTCTAATGCAGATTCTCTTTTTAAAGTGTCTTATTTTCTAGCCTTTCTCCAGATAGTCTGCGTTTGAGTTTAATAAGCCCTTCAGATGATCCTGATGCAGATCTGCATTTTTGAACCTGTAGTTTATTTCAGTGATTCTCAGTGACTCCTAGGTCACAGGATTCAACCTTGACTATAGCTTATGATCACTTGGAGTATGTTTGAATCTTCTAAGGCCCTTGTCATATCCAGACCAGCTAAGTGATTTACATTTACTCATTGCTTTATGAAACATTCTTTGTGTATCCTTGTGTAAGCCCCTTTATGCATGCAGCCTAAATAATAAGCTCTCCTGAATTCAGGGAGCTTAGTGCCTGTTAGAGATGGATCTCTAAAGAAGGAAATGCCTAGAGGTTTTTATTGTAAGTGCTGCGATAGAGGCTGAACTTAGAAGTCATCTTTCATTTCTTCTATTGCATTAACCACTTGATCCTATTA
Organism: Ochotona curzoniae; assembly: GCF_017591425.1. Taxonomy (NCBI): domain Eukaryota; kingdom Metazoa; phylum Chordata; class Mammalia; order Lagomorpha; family Ochotonidae; genus Ochotona; species Ochotona curzoniae. The sequence goes on from NW_024467115.1 coordinate 17,852,315, forward strand.
ATTCTCCCCAAATATGCATATATCTCCAATTCCTCAACTTCTTTTCATCATCATTGTCACTACCATAAGTGTAAGCTGCTATCACCTCTTTATACCCACTGAATTCCCTGCACTCACTCTTCAGTCTTTTAGTCTGTTCTTGCAGTGATCAGAGATACCTTAAAAGAAAAAGGTGACCGTACTAAGTAAAACACTTAGTACTAGGAGAAACTGCTTCTTTGGGTATACAGAAACCATCTGATTTCCTCAGAATATTTCTGTGAATGTAAAGCTTTTCTAAAATAAAATTACTGCAACTCTTGAAATTAGGCAAAACTAGCCATATAAATTAGTGCTGAAAACCATTCAGTGAGGTAGGCATTTGACTGGTGAAGATGCTGGTTGAGGTCACCTGGGTCCAGCGTCAAAAGAGAATCTGCGGGCCTGGCGGCATGGCCTAGTGGTTAAAGTCCTCGCTTTGAACGTACCAGGATCCCATATGGGCACCGGTTCTAATCCCGGCAGCTCCAATTCTCATCTAGCTCCCTGCTTGTGGCCTGGGAAAGCAGTCTAGGATGGCCCAAAGCGTTGGGACCCTGCACCCACGTGGGATACCTGGAAGAAGTTCCTGGATCCTGGCTTCGGATCGGCATAGCATTGGCCGTTGTGCTCACTTGGGGAGTGAATCATCGGACGGAAGATCTCACTCTCTGTCTCTTTGTCTCTCCTCCTCTCTGTATATCTGACTTTCCAATAAATAAATAAATAAATCTTTAAAAAAAAAAAGTGCTTGCGTTGGGTCCAAGGTTTACTTCCAATTCCAACTTTCTACTCATGTATGCTTACCCTGGAGGCAGCTGTGATGACTCAAGTGGTGGATCCTGTCCATCCACATGGGAGACCTGGATTTTTCCTGTGTCCTGGGTTTGGCCACTGGTACTGCAGGCATTTGAGGGGTGAAATGGTGGATGGGAAATTTCAATTTTTCTCTCTGTTTCTCAAAGAAAATAAAAAAAAATTACAGGATTATGTTATAGAAAAATCTCTAATGGTTTGGTTAGGAGCTGAGTTTGTTTTAAATTTAAGGGAAAATCCCCAAATTTTCAAGTGGCTTACAAGACCTTTGTGGTCCTGCCCTGTTTCCCCGTGGTGGCATTCTCTCTGTTTCCCTAGTCCTGGTCCCCTGAGGTTGTCTCTGTCACAAAGACCAGGCTCCTTGACCAGGAGCAAGCTGCTTTTCCTGTTCTACGTCTGACAAATTCCTGAACCTTCAGGTTGCATCTGAATGTCACTTTATTGTGATGCCATTTTTCTTTCATCCTGCATTTTCTCCTGTAGCCCATGGCAGTTGTAATTATTCATACATTTATGTTTTAGAGGTTTTTCACAAAAAAAAAGTCAGTGTATTCTCTTTACCTGATCTGCAGGAGGGTTGAGGTCTTGGGTCTGTTGGTTATGGTACTTAGCACAGTACCTGGTATGTGGTAGTACTCATACATTATCTAATGAATGAGGGATTTATTGGAGAGAAGGGAGTAATTGTGGCTCATTACTCTAGAGACTGCTAGACTCAAGCATTGGAAACAGAGGGGATTGTAATGGCACATTGTGCTTAAGATTATGAAATAGAGCTGAAGTGAATGTACAGGTAAGGCATTGAATCTCACCTTGCATGTTAGCAGTGATTCACAAAGAAATAATACCTCACTCATAAGTAAAGGACCAGAAAGAAAAAAGAACTTCCTAAGATATTTTAAACTTTGTGCTGAATTTATCTGTTGGCTAAGTTTCAAAACTGTTAATACAGAGACTTCAAATTACATTTGAGTAAAATAGAAAGCAATTTCTGCTTAATTTTTAAAATAATACAATGCTACATACTTTATTTATTAGAGAATTGTGAAGTCAACAGGCAAAAAGTAACTTGACCAGCTTGTATTATGACATTGTATTATGATCTCTAATTTAAATGAAAAATGTTGCTATAGTTCCTTAATATTTTAATCACTGGAGACCTATTAAATCTATTTACTTCCAATGAGGGAGCTTAAATAGTCACTGATTTCATCAGTGAAGAGACAAAAAGGCACCAGATACTAGACCAAAACAAACATCTTACTTATAATTGTGTGCCTTATTCGACCACTTAATGAGAGATGTAGTTTGACTTCTCCAAATAAAAAAAGGATTCCATTTTTACGTGTATTGCAGGTGCCTGAAGGTCCTAAAATACATGGTTTTTAAGAGACCCTTGAGCCCAGAAAGCAGGTCCTTTTCTGTAACAGAACTTGAGACAGTCTGGAGAAGGACCTGCCTTCCTCTAGTCAGCTCTTCCCTGTAACTCATCCCTTTGTGGTAGAACTGGAATGAAGATGGCATACAAAATGCATGTACATCAGATCATTGGCAATGTTTAGCATTAGATGGAATGAAGAAGAGACTACATATATTTCTTTTGTTATTTTTAAAAAAATCATTAGTTTAAGCATTCTGCTTAGCTTTTGACTTTCTCAACTTAGTTTGTGTAATTAACTGTATTTAAAAGTGGTTTTTAGTGACTGGCATAGTGAGTTAAGTTACCACCTGCAATGGAGGGGTATCTTGTGTGGATGCCAGTTTGAGTCTTGCCTGCTCTCCTTCCTGTCAAGCTCCCTGCTAATCAGCCTGGGAAAGTGACCGAAGGCCCCAAGCAAGTGCTTGGGCCCCTGTACCCATGTAGAAGACCCGGATGAGTCTCCTGGCTGTTTATGACTTTGGCATGGCTCACTCAGGGTGTTTTGACCCATTTGAGGGAGAAAATCGATGGATGGAAGATTTCTGTCTCTCCATTTTTCTAACTCAAATCAATCAATCGGTCTTTCTGAAAATGATTTTAAAAAGTATTTTCATTTAATGAAAATTATTTTTTCTAACTATTTATTTATTTTTTTCCTTGAAAGGCAAAGTTACAGACAGAGGGAGATTCTCCATCTGCTGTCATTCCCCAAATGGCCACAATGGCTGGAACTGAGCCAATCTGAAGCCAGGAGCCTAGAGATTCAAACTTCTAGGTCTCCCACGTGGGTACAGATGCATCATCCACTGCTTAGATTCTTCATATTAAGAAAACCCTCCCAAACCAAAGGCTGAATTTGTTGGCCCATTTACTGCTCTAGGTTGCTGCTGTCCCTTAGTTTTTACCTGGGTGTTCTTTACTGGTACTAGTTTTTGTGATCATTGCTGCTCATTTTTCTATTTTATCTGGTGCTTTTAGTTATTTAAAACATTTTAGTGTAGGCACATATGAGCCATACTGTTGTGTTTTATACCCTTAAACTGAATACTAGATATATCCTGTCTAACACATGATTTCTGTCCAAGAATGGTGAGCTGTGCTTCTTTGTCATTTACTAGAATGTCTCCAACAAAGAGCTTCCTTGAAGTATAAGGTGCATGTTGTTTCATGAATTATTTTCAGACTAATTCTGGAATGTTTAGCCCAGGTTAGAATCATGATGGCTGTGACTATGTTGTAGAATTCTCTGCTGTGTTGACTGCCCATTTAGTTGTATTAGAGCAAATTTGAATGGAATTTTTTGTAAAGCATCTCAGACCGTTGAATACGTGACCCCCATTATCACCCTTTCCAGCGAATGCTGTATGGCTTCACAAGCATGTCCTTGTCAGGCACATATTTCTTTAAGGCCCTCCTGTGTCATCCTGGGACAACTTTGGTCCTTAACCGACTTGAAAGAATGATAGCAGAAACTAGACTTGAAGATATGTATGAGTTCTTGTTATGACTTCCACCAGGGTGGACATTTTGTGCAGTGGTGAAGCTGCTGCTCATGATGGCACATCCTGTATTGGAATGTCTGGTTTGAGTCCCAGCTGCTGTGCCTCCTGTCACGCTTGCTGTTGATGTATATCCTAGAAGGCAAAAGCTGATGCCACACATGTGGGAGACCCAGGTTAAACCCTCCATTCCTGGCTTCAGCTTGGCTCCCTTCTAACTGTTTGGGCATTTGGAGAGTGAACTAGCAAATAGAAAATCTCTGTCTTCCCTACCTTTCAAATACAATTGAAAAAAAAAAATCCTTCTTAGAAATCAGTTTTAGTGGTTTTACTAAAGCCTGCTTAACTTATCAGTTTTACTGAAATAAAATCTGAATTCTAAGTGAAATCAGAGATCTGAATGCATGGTTTATATCCATGCATACAATTGACCACCACATAGATTTTATTAAATTGCCCTTTGAGGTGATACCATTGACTCAGAAGTAGCAGTGAAACATCTCTCTTTTTAAGTTACGTATTTTCATTTAGTTTAAAAAGGGGAGGGAGGGAGACAAACCATGATCTTCTTTCTGCTAGTTCACTCTCCAAATGCTCACTTTGGCCAGGACTGATCCCAGATATTTGGGTCTTCCTTGCAGGTGGCAGGGACACAGGCCCGTAGGCCATCATCTGCTGCCTCTCACAGGGTGCATTAATTAGCAGAAAGTTGAATCGGAAGTAGAATAGGCAGGACTGGAGCCAGGCCACTCAACCATTTTGGAACAGGCGTGTCCTAGGTGGTGACTTCACAGCTGCACTGCATGCCTAGCCCTGAAGCCACCCCTGTGTGTTGACTTAGGAGGTGTTGGATGTGTCGTGTTCTTCAGGTGACTTGTCACCTTCCAGGGGACAGTGTCAGTTTGGAGTCTGGTTATGTTTTTGGTTTTCCTTTGGGTACCAGGAAAGTTAGCATCTTGAGGTCCTCCTTTGTCAAGTACATGTGATTTCAAGGGCTGTGTTCTATTTACTGATCTTACTGAAGTTCCAACTTCTTTCCTACTTTTAATTTTCTTTTAACTATGTTTCTTCTGTCATATGAAGTGTGTATTTTAAAAACCATCCTGAGTTTTTCCTGGAACATTATGGGTATATGTTAAATAAATTGGTTATCGTTTTATATCATGTAAGTTAATGAATAACCATGCTTTAGAAATGAAATTATATAACCTCATGTTTACTTTTGCTTATATAAACACTATCAAGAAGATTTGATTTTGGTATAATTCATTGTTTTGATCTGAACAAGCAAATATATGAAAATAGAGCCTACTTTTAGGGTTTCTGAGAAAGCCTACTGCTTGTTCCCTCATTTGTTTAAACAGGCAAATGTGCAAAAGTAAATCATCCTCCCTAAATATTCTAGGGCTTTTAGTAATCTTCTAAATGAGCTAATTCATTCATTGTCTCTCAGGTACCCACACAGTGGGTTATCCATAGCAACAATCCTTTTCAACAGTTAATAGGGCCAACTCTGTATTTATTAAGAAAAGAATACCACCAGGTTAAACAAACTGTGACTGTTGATTCTGTGTATTTACTCTATTTCAAAGGGATCTGCCAAACCTTCAGTGTGTTCCATGTTGTACATCATTAGAGAAGCTAAATTAGAATGTGATTTCTATGGTTCTGAATATGTCATTTTTATAGCCAAGTAAAAATGATGATGAACAAATAAAGCTTTAAAAATAAAGTACTATTTTGTGTATTGAAAATGAGGCCAAATTCTCTGCACAGTAAAATCAGAGCTGTTTTATGGTAAATATTACCACTCCCAGTCCGTGGAAGAGGAGTAGAATACATAATACTGGCCCAGGAAACACATTCCTGAATTTCTTGATTCTACAAATTACATTGATGAAGAATTTAATAAGTTAGTACAAGACAAAAAAAAGAGAGAGCTTTAGAATTAAAGAGGTTTTCATAAGAAGTTGAATGTCTGTTGAAATGTAAATTGAATCTAAAATCTTTTCAAGTCAGTTGTTGAGAAATGAAGTAGTGTTTAAAAACCAAATGCTAGGGTTCATCTAATCCAGTATTCTTGTGTTACAGTCGTGAATGCTTTTAGAAACTGCTGCAGAGGCACAGGGTTTCTGATTTCAAATGTCCTTGTGCAGTATGAAATGTTTTTTAAACTGATGCTCATTAAGCTTCTAACAAGTGATATACCAATGGGAACACAATGATATTTTATGTGGCTAGATTGCTTAATAATTTTTTCTTGCTTTTTGATATGGTGGAATGGAAAGTTTTTTCTTACTAGATCATTAGTACTGGAGCTCTACATTTATAAATTGATTGAGCCTGTTTTGATAAAAAATCTTTGCTAAGTTGAATCTCTGATTTTTATTAGTGCAAGGGTTTGGGGGCATTTCTTGTACCTATGCTATTTCATTTTGTTTTATCTTTACAGATTCTGGAACTTTTCAAGACCTGATCCTCTTCTTGAAACAGTGGAGCATCATACAGAATTCACCTGTGGTTTAGATTTCAGTCTTCAGAGCCCCACTCAGGTAATGGGTGCCATCTCATGATGTGCTTTGCTGCTCATGTGGTTCCCAACTAGGTCTCTGTACAGCATGTATTGATGAACAAACATGGATGTTCCATTTATGGTGGAACTAAGTGCATTCAAGTAACCTGATCTTTTGTATATAAATTTCATCATTAGAGCCCTGGGTTTGGCCTAATAGATTGAAGGTTATGAGTGTGTCTCTTAGTAGAGAGAAGCATGAGAGAGAGAGAGAGAGAGGGATGGAATGGGAAAGAAATTTCCCTGAGGTGGAGGAGAGTGTACCAGACTCAACTCGCCCCTATAGAGCAAGAGGACCATAGTGCATCTTTTCCTCAGGCTTGGTCTGTGCAACCCAGGGAAAGCTAAGGAGCTCAGATGAAGAGCAGTTATTGTAATGAGCAAACTCTGTATTTCTCCTCTTTTGTTTTCTTGAGGATTTGTGAGTAAATCTCTTGTACTTTAAATATTCTTCAGGGTTTTTAAAAAGCTATTGCTATTTCATTTTTAGAAATTAAAGATTCAGAGTAGAAACATTGCAATATATTAAGTGATGAAGTACTTTATAATTTGTAACATAGACTGAAAAAAAGTGAACGTATCAATGAAACTCAAAATCATACATGGAACTTGTGTGTCTAAGGAATAATACTTTACGGTAAGTTTTTAGATGTTAAACAAAAAAAGAAAATCTCATTTCATATAACTGTGTATTAAATTTAAATAAATACATAGAGTTCATTTAAAGAAGATACATTTCTAGGCTTAAAATATTTTCCGTAGACAGTAGAATATGGTCCACATTAAAATAATTGTTTAAAAATGTCTTACTAGCCTGTAAGAAGAGATAAAATTGAAATCATTAGTGAAATAGCATTATCTTTAATGTAACGTGCTATATATGAACTAGTTTCTGTTTTCAGTAATATGTTTACCATGCATACTTTTTAATAGCCTATCTTCTATCCTACTTTAAAAGAAAAAGTTATGTGCTCATTGAAACATAGCAATACTAAAATAAGAATCATTAGTAACTATTCTTCAGGTGATCTGTGAGAGCCAGACAGATTGGGACCTGCAGCAGCACCTGCAGCTCCTCCACTTCTTGGGTATTGCAGAGCAGTGCCATATATTCCTTAAATCCTCCACGCATAGACCCACCCTTATTAAGAGGATTTATTAATTGATGATATACATCCTTAAATAATAAGATTTTATGGCCAGACTATGTATTTTGTGTGTAACCTGGTGATTACCATCTGTCTCTTCCAGTTAGTTGGATAAGCAAATTCCATTTGAACTAAGGAAGTGGTTGCTGTTAACAGCAAGTGGTAGTGGCAAAGTAGGAGACTTTGAGTTATAAGTAAGCGCAGGCTCAGCAGCATATTACACAATTCTACTATGTTAGAAATCAATTCTGAGTTCGTTTATTGTGGGACTCTGAGAACTGGAGTGACCTAAGAAATGAATTCTGCCTTCATTTGTTCTTTCAGCAAACATTTTCATTTTATTACTCAGCAGACCTTGTGCTCGGTAGTAGACATTGAACAATGAGTAAAAATAAATATGGCACTTGTCTTCATAAAGCATTTAGCTCGGCATCAGATTGTCTCACCAATGAATGTACACAGACAGCTGAAACAACCCCTACAGAGCAGATGGAACTTACATCAGGGTGGGCCTCTGACCTCTGTTTGGAAGGGAGGCTTGTGTAAAATCTGGTGTCAGTAGACAGATCCTCAGAGGCAGAGGTGCCAATAGGTCAGGGACTTTGCAATGAGAGACCTATGCTGTGGCGGGAAGGAGTGTGTGTCCTCTTGATCTCTTGTAGAGTACTCAGCATTAGAAATCTTAAAATTTATATTAATGGTTTCGTTATGTTTTTAAAAGTCAGTACTGAGGCTGTTCACTGAATTTTGTTTCTCCCTGCATTAGTTCAGGCCACCAACAAAACACTGGGGTTTAATTAGGTGGCATCAGCAGCTAAACTTTATTTTCTTAGTGTGCTGGAGCCAAAGTTCCAGATCAGGGTTTGACAAGGTTGGATTCCATGTGGGCTCTCCTGGCCACCTCCTCACTTGGTCTCCACATGGCAGAGAGAGAGGAAGAGATTACCTTTTATATGGGGGACTGTAATCCTGGCCCTCAGCCTTATGAGGCCATGTCACCCTCTGTGTCCTTGGGATTGACTCTGGAACACTGCTGCTGTGGATACCAAGGTGTGTGGATGCTTTGCCACTCTATGATGGCCTGAATAACCTATGCACATCCCCACCCGTGCACTTTAAAACATCTCTAGGTTATTGCTGACAGCTAGTGCAATGTCAGTACTGTGTAAATAGTTGTTGTGCCATATTGTTTATAGAATAATTACAAGAGAAGGCCTGTATGGATTCAGTTCCAACACAGTAAATTTTTTTTTCTGGATATTTTGGATTAGTGGTTGGATTCACAAATGTAGATCCTGAAGAGAAGAAGTCACCTTCTCAGAGTCCCTGTTTCCAAATATAGTCACCCATGGGGCTAGAGTTTCAACATATGAATCAGGGAGCACAGTTCAGTCCAGTATATTCCCTACTCTTTAGTGTTTGTCTATGAAGTTTTCACTACGTGTTACTGGTCATATAAATGAAATATTGAAGAATTTTTATTAACGTAGCTTTTACATTTATATTTAATGTATTTTAATCTATTGAAAGTATTATTACGTAGTGCCTGTTTCAATGCTGTTTTGACATGCATTGATTTGCTCTTTCATTCTGTCATATTTGTTGAGTACTACAGCTGGGCGGAACAGGTAATTACAGTAGTAGTGTGCAAAATGCTACAATAGAGGAACAAAGGATGCTTTGGGAAAATATCTATTAATTTAGTATGTGTTTGTCAAGTGCCTATTAGCTGCTGGGTATTAGTGTGTGGTAATAAGTGCTTTTCAGAACTGAAGCAATTTGATACAGAGTGCTGGGGAGGGTGTACGTTGTTTGAATGGTCTGCCAAAGGCTCTCGCATGAAATCTGAGCTGAAAACTGACTAATGAAATAGAGCCTGCCATTCAGAAACCTAGGGGAGGGATGTTTTCCGCAGAGGTAATGGCATATGTCAGATCTTTGAGACAGTAATGGGTTTGGTGTGATTAAGGGACAGAAGGAAGGCCAATATGATTGTAGCCTAGAGGGTGGGGGTTGGTGATAGAGAGTAGGCAGGGACCATATTTTGCAGGGTTTTGTAAACCTGTGTGGTGTTCATTGTGTTGGAGATTTAGCAGGAAAGTGGTAAGACCAGGCTGTGTATTTAGAAGATGATGCTGTGGTTGTAGGAGAACAGACGATAGGTAAGAGTGGAGGCTAAGAAACCCATTTTCAGTCTTTTGGTGTAAACCAGGCAAAGGAAAGTGGTTACTTGGAGTCCTAGATAGAAAGATTCAGAATATATGAGGATGCTTCAGAAAATTCATGGAATGATAGAATATAAACATAAAACATAGAGGGAGAGGTGGACATGAGCTGCAGTGGCTTAAGTCGCTGTTTTCAATGCCCATATCCCATATTGAAGTGTTTGGTTTGAGTCTCATTTACTTTACCTGCAGTGCAGCTTCCTGCTGATCTTGGGAGAAAGAAGATAAAGGCTCACATACTTGGGTCCCTGTCTTCCACGTGGGAGATCTGCAGGAGTTCTGGTCTCCCTGCTTTGGCCTGGTCTAGTCACAGCAGTTATTAACATTCTTTCTCTGTCTCTCTCTTTTTTAAAAAAAAAAGTGAAAACAAATGAAACTTGTTTAAAAAAATAATACAGAGGGCAGGTGTTTAGCCTAATGGTAGAGACACCAGTTAGGCTTATCAGAACACCTGGGTTTGGTTCCAGGTTCCAGCTTCACAGTAATGTGGGTGCCATGACGCGGCAGTGAGTTCTTATGGGAGACCCATGTTGAATTCTTAGTTCCCAACTTCAGCCTGGCCCAGCCTGACTGTTATGAGTTTTCGGAAGGTGAAGCAGCAGATGGGATCTCTATCAGTGTTCATCTCTCTCTCTCTTTTTTCTCTCTCTTTTTTATTGCCTTTCAAGTAAATAAATGTAAAAAAAAATATTTTAGGTGGACAAATTTTCCATGATTTTTTTCAAAGATGTGTAATGTAAATATTATATTATACGTAAATAGTCAAACCAGCCCATCTAAAAGACAGATATAAAATGATAAATATGTGAGAAGATACTAAAACTTTCATATGATTGAGCCTAACATTATTTAAAATTTTACTTATTATTATTATTATTATTATCATTTTATGATAAGTTCCATAGGCCCTGGGATTTCCCTTACTCCCTCCCCAATTTCCTTCCTCCTCACTGAGTTCCTCTGTATTATTACTGTAGTATAGTTCTTTATATACACTCACATGTCCATCATTGCAGTGGACAATGGCATAAAGTCCAGTATTCTATTGTCAGTATAGAGCACCGTTGTCTGTACAACCTTTCTCTCACTTCTGGTTGAATTAGGTCCCAGGATTAGGGAGACACCAGGTATCATATACAACTAGATTGTTGGTGGTGCTGATCTTGCTGGAATCTGTTGGCCATTAGGTCAGAGGGCCACATGAACCTATTTTGACCCATATGATGCTAAAGTCTGTGTTATTTTTTCCTGTGGGACTAATGCAATGCACTGAGCTCAGTGAGTTCACTCCCAGCTCAGCATATGCACTGTTGTCCCTGCAGTCTTTTTGTTTGTTTCTGTTTGTTTTTTCTCTTTTGCTTTCTTTTTTGTCCCTGCAGTCTTAAAGCCTTTGCCACACTGTACAGAATGGTGCTTGATATGCCAGTACTAGAGTTCTTGATCTGCTGGCCATCAGGTCTGAGGGCTACCGGGACCTATCTTGGGGGGAACATTAGGATGCCACGCTGTTGCAGTTCACTGAGCCAGAAATGAGTGGAACTCTCCCAGTCAGTGCATGCACAGTACTGTCCCATAGCCTTTGCCTCCTTAAACAAAATGGCACCTGATTCAGCTCTAGGAGGTGGAGTGGGCTGTAAAATATACCCTGTTCCTGCACTACCCATCTGGGATCTGCTGCTCTGTCTCTGCTCTTGGTTAAATCAAAAAGACCAGCAGGACAAGCAGTTCTTTGTCTGGGTTCATCTCCTGAGCTCCTGGTGAATGTTCCTTCCCACCTTGTTGGTGGAGTTCCAGCTACAGGTGCAGTTCAAATTGCTGCTCATTGAATACCACTTTGGTATCAGTCACTGCAACACCACACCATTGTGTACGTTGCTTTCCTGTGTCTGTCAGTCTCCAGGTAGCCCTCTGCTGTTGTTCTGTCCTCTCCTATTTCTTGGAGTGTGCCCTCTCTGCGACACACTGGCTAATGTTTCTCCGTCTGTTTGTGTCCTTCCCCTATTCTGCTATCTTAATTCTCCCAAGCCTAACATTTTGAAAATAACAATGGAATTTTTCTTATTTTTGATTTATATAAAAATTAGTAGATTTTACTTTTTCATAATACAGATTTAAAAGCATAGGAGTTCTACCCTCCCCACTTTGTTGTCTCTCCCCCTAACGCCCTCTCCCTTATTATCTTTTCCCCAAATTATTACAGCAGCATATTCATTTACTTCACAGTAATAAGCTTATCTCTCCAACATTTAAAGGTATCATGACAGCAAGTAGAGGAAGGAAGGAAGAAAAAGAGAAAGCAATAATGTGATTGTATGAAGTAAACTAAAATGAAAACGGAAATACTATGATTACTCATGAGTATATATTACTGTTATGCCTCTGTGTATACCAATTACTTCCAAGTATACCAGTCTTAACTCACAGATTACACAGTAGAATTTACTGATGTGTTGGAAGTAGGCTACAAAGGAAACAGAGCTTCTGTAATTTTGATCTAAAGATACACTATACTGTGTTAAGAGTGCAAATAACATTGTATGTAAAAGAGCAATATATGGACCTTGATTTAAAAATACTTTATCGCTGAAAGAGATCATCCAAATCTTCATCAGGTTGTTATCTTTCTGCTGGTAGAGGATCTTGCCCCGGTGTTATTGACTCCTGATCAACCAGGGTGGTGGTTGCTGAAAGTTTGAGTGACTACAATAGTTTTCTTAATAAATGACAGTTAAGGTTCTGCCTCAGTTCACTCTTCCTTTCATGAATGATTTCTCTGTAGCTTGCAGTATTGTTTGATAGCATTTTACCCAATGCAGTCCTCTCAGACCCTGCTGTTTCTTTATCAACTATGTGTAGGTGGGGTTCTGAATCCATTGTTGTCAAGTTCAACTACATGTTCCACTGAAAGAGAACACTTTCTTTGCCCATTCATAAATAGCAGCTCCTCATCCCTTAAAGTTGTATCTTGAGCGTTCAGGATGCACTTCTAATGCTAGTTCTCTTACTGTTTCTTGTTCTTATTAATTATTTATTTTTAATATTGATTGCATAGTTGAAAGGGATGCATACCCATGTGGGCCTCTGATTAGGAATGAGCAGGATTGAGGTGTACAGGAAGGTGGGTGAGATAAATGTTTCAGTTCTTTTACTCCTGTATAGGAAGCTAATTCTTGCTATCAAACTAGATCGGCACCCGGGAAGGGGGGGCGGGTCATTTGTTGATGCATTAGGAGCCCGAATGTGGGACAGAATGTTCTGAGGGTGCTTCTTGAATGCTTGATAGTTCTGAGACATTGTCAGCTTCATTGCATCAGGGTTGAAGGAATCTTCCCAAGGCCTGTTACCTGACCAGGTCCATCTCAGTGCATCCAGAGACCCAGACGCTTGCTGCAAAGCTTGGCCAAGAGACTTATCCAACTGTTCTGCTTTCCATCCTCTGATGAGCCACTTGACATCCTGTGCTGGCTTAGAGGTGCAGGCTGTCATGTCTTTCGTGTGCATCTGTTTGTGTTCTCCACTACATGGATATCAGCAACTCAGGAGGCCTGGTCGCAATATATGTACTCCAAGGTCAGACCACATATCTTGTGGTTTTTCCTGAGGACAGGGTTTGAATCCAGTGGTCTAGTTGGAGAGTCCCCCAAGAAACTTCACTTGGGAAGTCCTCAGACTAGGCTCTTCTGTGTGCCGGTGAGTACAGGGTCAGGTTCAATGTGTCTCCCTCACCAGCCAATACACATATTGGTAAATAAAGCTGCCTGGTAAGAACTGCCTTCAGCCTCATCCCTCATGCAAACCAGGGGTGCTGTGGACTTGCAAAAACTAGCCTACCCGAGGCCCAGCTCTCATGTACCCTGATGGGTGCTGCATCCTAGTCACAATGGTGCCAAATAACTAGTCTTACCCCCAACCCTGATTTTTGTATGTGCCAGTGGGTGCTGTGGCCTAGGCCAGCCCAGTGTATATCTGGTTCTGGCCCTCATATGTTTAGCTTGCCCCCAGACCTGGCCACACACACAGCCTTGCCTGGCTCAGCCTAGCCTCAGCCCTGGTTCTCATGCTCACCAGCAGGAACTGCGGCCTAGTAGGGGAGTTCACCAAGTTGTCCTAGACCTGCTCTTAGCATTAGATCTTGAGCATGTTGGCTGGTGTTGCAGCCCAGTCTGGCATGGTCTGTCCCAGGTCCTGGCACTTGCTGGTGGATGCTGTGGCCAAACCAAGCCAGCCCTCCCCAGCTCCAACCTTTGCATGTGTCACCAGGTGCTGCAGCATAGCTTAGCCCAGCCTTGCCTGCCCCTGGACCTGGTTTTTGCATGTGCTGGCAGGTACCACAGTCTGGCCCAGTTGGTTTTCTCCTAGGGCTGGCTCTTGTGGGTGTTAGTGAGGGCCACAACCTTGGCTAGCCCAGCCCACCAGCAACCCCAGCTTTCGGGCACACTGCTGGTGCTGCAGTCCAGCTGGGAAAATCCCCTGCTGAATCACTCCCAGCCCCAGTTCTCTTGCATGCCAGTGAGTGCTGCAGCTCAGCCTAATGTGGCTCAATCTTGCTCCAACACACCAGCAGGTGCTGCAGCCTAGCTCTGCCTGGCCTGTCCCCTGGCACGTGTGCACTGGCAGGTGATGCAACTTAGCTCAGCTCTCCAGTGTGGGTGAATCCCTTGGCCTGACTCAAACATGCCCCCCAGATTCCCCTTTCTGAACCAGTGATCTCAGCTCCCTCGATTACCTGTGAATGTAATGGCCTGGTGCATGGAAGCCCCCAGAAGTCATTCCACACCTGTCAAGCGTGTCCTTAGTAGCCGCTATTCTGATTGACTCCTGGAGAATCTGGAGCACGTCCCCTGCTCCCCACCCTCCACCATTTCACCATTTCCAGCACCGAGGCAACATGGTTTCACCTGGTAATTTCCCCCCTGCAGTCTGGTTCTCTGATTCTGCCATGTCTGCAGTCACTTTTTCCACTGAAGTATTGAATTCTTCAGTTATCCTTGAGTGTTAGAAACAACTTTTCCTAATTCCCATTAATGTTGGTGCTTTGACCTCCTTCCTTGAGTCACAAATGTCCTGAATGGCATCTAGAAAGGTAATTCTTTCCCTGAAGGGTTTCAATTTACTTTGCCTGAATTCATCAGAGGAATCACTGCCTGTGACAGTTATAACCTTATGGAATGTGTTTCTTAAATTTTATAGGACTTGAAAATCAACTCCTTGATCCATGGGCTGTGGAAGTGATATTGTGTTTTAGCAATGGTGGTATTGCACTCGCTCATCAGCTCTCTCCCCCTGTCATATAATAAATACTGTTTTGTATGTGGAGCAAGGAAAGAGAGGAAGTTAGTGCTGTGGCATAGCAAATACAGTCACTGCCTGCGTTACCAGTATTGCCACATGGACACTGGTTCATGTACTGGCTGCTAAACTGCAGATACTTCTCCTTGCTAATGTGCTTTGGAAGGCAGTGTAGGATGGTCTAAGTCCTTGGGCCCTTGCACGCACACAGGAGACCCAGAAGAAGCTCCTGGTCCCAGGTTTTGGACTGCCCCCAGCTCTGGCCATTCTGGCCTGTGCGGCGTGAATCATTGGATGGAAGTTGTCTCTTCTGTCTCTGCATCTCCCTCTCTCTGTAACTCTACTTTTCAAATAAATAAACAAATATTAAAAATTTTTGGCACAGTAGTTAAGACTCTACCTGAGATGCCTGCATAGAGTGTCTGGTTTGGGGTCAGTTCCAGCTTCTTGTTAATGTGTATTCTGGGAGACTGCAGGTGATGGCTCAGCATTGGTGACTGCCATCCACATGGGGGACTTAGAGTGAATCCTGGGCTCCTAGTTTTGCCCTGGCCAAGCTGCAGCTGTTGTGACTATTTAGGGAGCAAACCGGCAGGTGGAGATCTCTCTTTGTCTCCTTCTATATATGTCTTTCAAGTAAATGCAAATTATTACAGATCAGTGCAATAAAAGTAGTAACATTATTTAAATATTCTGAACATTATCAAAATGTGACGGTCAGTGAATACCATGCAGGTGGAAAACTAGCACCAGTGTATCTGCCTGACAGAATGTGGCCACAAACATTCAGATTGTAAAAAATGCAGTATCTGGGGCTCAGTAATTCAGAATGCATTAAAATGTGTTCATAATTTGGTGGTTTTTACCATAAAATATTGGACTCATTTCAAGAGGAGATGAGGTTCAAGTTCTTGGGTAACCCTTTTGTTTTTCTCTCAGTTGCATTGCATTTCTCACTTACTATGTAGTAGACCCCTCTGTGACACTTACTGCCTTAAAGCAGCAGTTTTATTTGCTCACAGTTCTGTGAACCAGCAGTTTGGGCTCAACCTAGCCTGGCAGTTGTTCTTTTGGTCTCACCTTTGGTCCCTGTTGTGGCTTATCTGAGTCTGGATTCTGGATGATCTTAGATGAGCCCCATTCACGTCTGGTGGGTGATGTTGGTGCTCTTGCATGTGTCTCCAGGGGAGCTCTTGCTTCTGTACTTAGCAGCTCTGTGTCCTCAGGGTGAGAGCCAAACCTTCAAGTCCCCCAGAAGAGAAGACTCGGAGTCCTGTGACATCCTTTGGTTGCAGAGCAGGGCAGGAGACCAGCTCAGATATGGATTGTCAAGTTCATCTCTTGACAGGAGGAGCTGCAAAGAATTTGTAGGCATTTCAGATCAACCACATTAGCCTTTGTGATATGCTTATTGGTTTCAGCCATTATTTTTAAGTTAGGAAAAATCAGCGGCCAAAGAGGAACTGATAAAGATCCCATATGCTGATCATTTCTCACATGGTCCCCATAGCTAAGACCACACCAGGCTAACGTGAGCAGCCAGGGACTCAGTCCGGGTCTCCCACATGGTTGGAAGGGACCCAGTTACTTAGCCAACATGGCTGCTTCCTAGGGTGTGCATTAGTAGGAAGCTGGAATCAGGAGTAGATCCAGGGTTGAAAGCCACAACCCTGTTCTGTTAATGTGTTAATGTGGGATGTGAGCATCCCAGCCAGTGACTCAACAACCATCCCTGGCATTATTTTTTTTACATCTCATATTTATCTGTTATTCTCACAAACAATGGCCAAAAGTACTGATCTCAAGTTAATATAACTTCACCCTTTGTTAATACGTTACTCTCTCAGAAAGTATCTCTCTTACATCTTAGTATCTTTTCCTCTACTTTCTAAACTGCGTTGTCTCTTGTGGTCCTAGCCAGTATAGAACCTTGCTGACGTGACTTTGGGACTCTGTGTCTTAATATAATCTTGATTTTAGAAAAGATTTAAGGTTCTGTAGTCATAAATCTTTTTCTCATTTCAGGCTTCTTAAAGATCTGAAAAATGAAATTGAAAGGCATTCTTACATTATACCGCCTTTCTTCTTGTCAGAATGTAAAAGATCTAGTCTTTAAAGGCTTAAAACTTGACAAATATAATGTCTGGGGTCATTCTCCAAGGATAATTGCTGAGAAATGCTCTGTGATTTCTCTTGTTAACCAGGCTGAAGTTATTTTTCACTTGAGAAAAAGTTTTCTTTGATTTTTTTCTCTCTGATCATGATTTGTCATGGTGTCCTCTCCTTCCCGCCTTCTCCTTGTTATTTCTAAATGGGATATTCTTTTACATTTTATACTTGTGATTCTAGACTTGTGGTGTACCCGTTTGTATGATTAGATTTTCTGTACTAATTTACCATTAGCAGTCCTTACTTAGAGTATCAGTTATGCTGTTTGGAATGCTCCATGAAACTTCCTTTAGTATATAGGCAAACTCCATGTTTGCATATCTGCCCATATTTCTTGTGGGACATAATTATTTCTTCTCTTTCTCTTTTTCTAAGTAGAGATGATCAATTTGTTCTAAGATGTGTGTTTAATAAAATGTATAGATAAAGGTTAATCAAGTTCATCTCATGATGAAATTTGGGAAATTCCATTTGAAAGAAAGAGGAATGATTACTCAAGATCCTATCATTATTGGAAAAAATCTGTGCTAGGCCGTATTGCTATTATTTTCAGTCTTTAAAAAAAAAGAAAAGAAAACTTTAATAGAAATGTAAGATCCACATTGAAGAGTGTACTTATTTACAGTGTGCATATTTTCAGCTCAGTAAGTTACCATGAAGTGGCCATACTTGTATAACTGCCATCCAGATTAAGAGCCAGAATGTTACTAAGATTCCAGAAACTTCTTCCTGCGTATTAGCTCTTCCCTTACCCCAATTTCCAGTCATTTCCAATTCATGTGCATATTTTTTAAAGTTGTGGTTATACTATTGACATAAATTCACCTTCTGGGACTCCCAACATGCTCAGGAAATGTCATCCATAAGAATAACTGTCTTGGTTCATCCATACTGGGAATGAAAAACTACTATAAAGACTTCTGAAAATTAAAAAAAAAAGCTTGTGTATTTTAAAAACATTTATTTATTTTATTGAAAGATCAGATTTACAGAGAGAAGGAGATACAGAAAGAAAGGTCTTCTGTCCACTGGTTCACTCCCCAAGTGGCCACAGCTGTTGGAGCTGAGCCGATCCAAAGCCAGGAACCAGGAGCTTTTTCTAGGTCTCCCATTGGGGTGTAGGGTCCCAAGGCTTTGGGCCGTCCTCAACTGATTTCCCAGACCTCAAGCAGGGAGCTGGAATGGAAGTGGAGCCACCAAAACATGAATCGGTGGGATCTTGTCACATGCCAGGCAAGGATTTAGCCACTAGGCCATTGCGCAGGGTCCAATTTTGTGTATTTTTGTTTTGTTTCAGTAGGTGGTGCTGAAAGTTGGTGTAACTCTCAGTTGCTTGAAGTTCTTCAAGTGTTTTTTAAAATTATCTCTTTTGTTACTAAAATAATGAATATTACTTAAAAATTCAGTATACAATTTGATTCAAATCCCTATTCCTACAATTCCAGACTCAAAGATTATCAACCTGGGGTGGGTGTTGTAGTGCAGTGGTTAAGATGCCACCTAGGACACTGCATGCCATAAACCCTGATGGTTTTCTTGGCTCTTGCCTTTGGCCTGGCTTAGCCCCTGATGATGTGATCACTTGGGAAGCGAATCAGCTGATGGAAAATCTCTCTCTTGCTCTGCCTTTTATTTTTTATTTATTTATTTTTTATTTTGACATTCTTTACATAGTTAATTAGGGTAACAAGGTTCAAGGGCTACAGGAAAGTGGGTAAGACTATTATTTTTTCCATATTGTTTCCTTCATGTTCAAAGGGGGGTATTAAGGGAAAAGGCCCACCCAATTTCCCACCATCCCCAGGTCCTGGATGTAGGGCAGGCTCCGAGGTTCTTGCTCAAGTGGTTTTGATATTTCAACAGTTATGAATCGCTGCCCATGTTGCCACTCCAAGCACTATGAGGTCCTTGAAGAATCCACTGATTGACATAATCCATCATAGCTGAGATGGTTGGTTGACTTGTTCTGTCTTCTCTCTTTTCTTGGTTAGGGTTCTGAGTCCAGCATTTTGATTGGGGAGATCTCCAAAGAAACTTTGTCTAAGGTGTTCTCAAACTAGGTTCTTGTATGTACTAGTAACTACAGGGCCCAGCACAGTCCATTGCCCCGATGCGCTGGTGGTTACAATTGCTGGTTTGGTTCTGTTTCCAGCCCCAACTTCCACTGGAACCAGTGGGTGTTGCAGTCCAGCCTGGTTCTGCTCAGCACATACTCGGCCCTCACATAAACCAGTGGGAGCTGCAGCCTGGTTGGAGCGACCCACAATAACTCACACCAGGCCCGCCACCCTACCCTGGTTTGCCAGTATGTGTAGCAGTAGTCCAGTCTCTCCCACTCTCCATTCTGCTCTCATACATGTCGAGGGTATTAAAGCTTCATTCCATCTAAACAGCTCAACTATCCAGCCCACACAGATGCTGTTGGATGTCTGTCTAGCCACCCCAGCCCCTGTCCTGGTTTTCATGCCCTCCCATGGAAGTGGTAACCCAAGAAGGAGGAGCCCATTATTTCCCTCCCAGGTCTTTCCCACTCCCAGATTATGCACAACCCAGGTAGTTCTGAGGTTTGACTTGACAGAACGAGCCCCCAGAGCCAGCTTTCTGCCAGCTGATGCTGTGGCTAAGCCCAAACAACCCTCACCCACTCTAATTTTGTTTGCACCAATAGGAATAATCAGCCCAGCCTGGCTTTTCCCTGATCTGGTACACATGAGGCGCACAAGTGTTGTAAACTGCTTAGTCTGGTCTGTCCCCCAACCTAACTCATGCTCTCCAGTGGGAGTAGTTGTACAGCAGGGGAACCACCGCTCTTCCCCCACCCCACCCCCCCGCCGTATTCCCTCTGCTGGCTCAGCCCCTTCCCTTCCTGGTTCTCACGTGTGCTGGTTGGGCGCTGCGGTCAAATCTGGTATAGACAACCTCAGCTTGGCATTCCGTATTGTGCACTAATTTTGGTTGCCACCGAACCCGGCTCGACCCACACTCTGTTCTGGTGCTTGGATTTGCCAGTGGATGACTTGAACTGATTCAGCCTGGTCTGCCCCTGACCCATGCCAAATCTATGCCAGTGGGACACTTTCCATGGCCTGTTCTGGGCTGTTTCCTATCCTGTTTCTTATGCTTTCCTGCCGGGTCTGTGTCCTGCTAGAGGAGTTGCCCAGGCTCCTCCATCAGAACCTCTCCCGATGCCAGATTTTGTGCATACAAGAGGGTCCATGAGCCAGCTCTACTCATTCCACCTCCTGTCTTAGCAGGAACAGTTTCTTTTCCTGACTGGCCTTCAACCCAATTTGGTCTTGCTGTTGGATGTTTCAGCCCAGCCATTGCTCGTCCATACCCACATATGGCTCACACATGGCTCAGTAGGGGTTGAGACCTAGCCTAGTCCACCGCACATCTATCCCAGTCCTCCATGACACCAGAGGTTGTTGGGGTCTGACACGGTTTGGTGCCAGTCCACACTTGTGCCAAGGGAGACTACAGCCATTTCCAGATCAGAATGCAGCCCCCAATCCAGGTCACATACCCCTTGGTGGGAACCTCAACCTAGCTAGTGTTTTTGCCTTAGCTTCCCAGCCTGGCCTGTTCCCAGCCATAGATCACTCACATGCCAGTGGTTGCTCTGCTCAGCTTGGCACAGCCCCTCACCTGTCCTGACCTCTGCCTTAGACGCTGTGGCTCAGCGTTCCTGGCTCATGCAGACCAGGAAGTACAAGAGCCTAGCTCGGCATGACCTGTGCTCCGTCCTGGTCTCTAGTTTTGCTTATGGGCTAAGGTTTGCTCAGTCCTGCCCGGTCCATCCTGTTCCATTAACAATTGACAACATTAGCCAGCTGTTGGAGCTACTTTTCCCAGCTTGTCCGACCCCCAGGTCTGGACCACATGTTCACCAGCTGGAGCTATGACTCGCCAAGGGAGTTTCCCAAGTTCCTCCACTTAATCCACTCCCAGACCCAGTTCTCATACATGCCATTGGGTTTAGGCCAGGTTCCGGCGCAGTCTGGCCTTCCATTTAGCCTTGAATGAGCTGGTGAACGTTGCATCCTGGCCCACCCCCACACCCTAATCAGGATGCACATTCGGGTGCTGCTGCCTTGACCAGTCCAGACTGTTGTCGGTTCCTTTACCTGTGATTGATGGCAGGCTCCTTGGTCACACCTAGCTTAGACCATCACCACCCCAACTTTTGAGCTAACCAGTGGGGCTAGAATTTCCCCAGGGTTTGGCCCACACATCCCCCACAGAATCTACCCCTGGTTATGGTTCTTGAGTGCTGGTTAATGTAATGGCTTGCTTAATGTGCCCCTCTCCTGATCCATCATCGGTCAGGTAACATGATATGATTCTAATAGACAAGCCCCAAGCCATAGCTTCTGCATGGACTGGTATTTGGTGGTCAGCATTGTTCAGTGATAACAAGTTCTACAAAGGAAGAGTTACTGTCATTGGGAATCTTTACAAATTCTTCATGTCCTAGAAGTATAGTGGGTTCAACCTGGAGCTACCTAAGCAGGGATTCAAAGAACCAAAACCCCAGAGCTCCCCAGCCAGGCAGCCAGCAGGCAGAGCCTGGCACCAAGTGGCTCACTGGCCACCTGGGGACAGATCACCACATGCACATGGTGGCTGTTGTCTGGGATCCAGGCATGAGACTCCCTATCCTGAGAGCCACCAGCAGCCAGGAGGCTGCTGGAAGTTTAAACTCCCAGGCTCAAGTTCGTGCCCCTCCCCAATCCCATTCACCGCCCAATGAGGGCGGAGGGTGGTCCCGGACCTTCCCAGTCACAGAGACCTCCCCCCTCGGTGTACTCACCCCTAAGGGAGCAGCCCCCAGAGCCCAGGCAGGCCCGGGGACAGTTCACCACGTGCACGTGGTGGCTGTCGTCTGGGATCCAGGCATGAGACGCCCTGTCCTGAGACCCCTTGCTCTGCCTTTTAAATAAGTATAAATAAACAAACTTTGAAGGTTGATAGTAGGTCATAATTCTTATGTGAGATTGAAAACTGAGTTTTAGAATGGGGCTCGCGTTGTTGATAGTCTGGATAGCTGTGTCCAGTGCATTCTTGATCTTACATGGTATTTTCCACGTCTGTTAGAGCAGACAAGCTGTAGAGTTGAAAAGAACATATCCCAGAAGCATTCAGTGTCCTCAGGCATTAGTCTCTGCCGTTTCCTCTCGCTGCTTTAGTAATTGTGTAATTTTTTAGCTGAAAGTTATATAACAAGAGCCTGTTGTTTTCCCCAAGCCCTAAACATTGGCCAGGCCCAGGTCTGTAGGATCTCAGTGCACTCCTAGGGTGGACGGGGACAACCTGCGCTCCCGGCCTCTGCACTCACACAGTCCTGGTAAGGGCAGCTTCCTGGCACCTTGGCTACCCTCGCCTCTGCCTTCTGTTGCTGAAGCCCCTACTCTCTTGTTCGTTTTCCCTCTTTTGTCTGGAGAGGATTGCTTTAAAATCCAGGCAAGTATACTGACCCAGCACACTGCAAATTATTTTTATATTTGAAGAAATTTATTTTTCTTTTCATGTGCTTCAAAGGTAGAACAGGAGAGTGGGGTGGGGAGGATTGCTAGATACACATACACACATGCACATATGCATACATGCCAAGATTTTCATCCCCTGATATGGGCTTATTCCCCAGTAGGCCACAGCAGTTAGGATTGGATCAGGCTGAGCCAGGAGGCTGGAACTCTATCCATATTTCTTACATGGGTGGCAGGGACCCAAGTACTTGAGCTGTCATCTGCTGCCTGCTTCCCAGGGGGCTTTAGCAAGGGACTGGATGGGAAGGAGGGTAGTCAGGATTCAGGTGGGACCTTCAGTGTGTGATGTGGCTGTCCCAAGTAGCAGTTTGCCCTGCTGTACTGCCACACCTTCCCCAAATTACTTTTGAAAGTTCTTTTCAGTTGGGCTCTTTGTATGACAGTTTTAATCAGCTCTTTAAGGTATCTTTTCTCAACTCTTTTCAGGGTCAATGTCTAGGGATTTGACTTTCTGCCCAGCTATACCATGGAGTTCCTAGGAGTGGGCATCTCCTCTCTTTCACCTCAAAATCTGTTCCATCTTTGTTTCTGTTTCTTCCAGGGGTTCTTAATTTTTTTCACTGGCTTTCTCAGGCAGGCCTTCACTTCCCTAGCTAGCTGCATTGGAAGCAGGGGAACTCAACAAGGCATTTTGATGTGGGATCCAGGTATTTGAAGAACTTCAGTGTCTGGCGCAATGTGCTTAAAGTTAAAAATATTGATTACACTGCATCAAAGCAAAAATTAATAATAGAACTTATATGAGCTCTTACTTTACTAGTTATTCACTACCCTAGCAAAACAGCAGCTGAAGAACAGTATGAATACTGTTTCTCTTCGAATCTTACATTACATAAAGAAATTCAATTTGATAATTTTTCACATAATGCTTGTTGATTCTGAGTTTTGATGAGAAGATTTGCATTTTGGTCACAGGATAAAGCAGACTAATAGGGGAGTTTGAGATGAAATGTATCACAGTGGGGCTCGGAGGGCGGGAATACATTTTCCACTTGAATCAGAGGCCCAGCCTGGAGGCTGTTGCCCTTCAGTGTCTACATGCACACTTGCACTGTAGGGGAAGAGGGTTAACCATGACAGGCCTTGGCAGTCAGCCTTCAAGAAGCCCTGGAGGGGGTTCAGGGAAATCTGTTATAGGATTGCTGAGTTGCCTCAGATGATTTATAATGGAGTTCAGTTGCCTTCAAGCTGAAACTTTTGAGTTCTTCATTTAGTCTTATTGATCCCACTGCCTACAACATTCCCCTGCCTCCACTGTGCCTGGATCCCACAAACAACAGGGCAGGCACCCTGGTCAAGGCAGGCAGTGCCTTATCAGAAGCACACACTGGCCTCAGCTGTTCTTGGAATGTAAAATTTTTACATTCCTGGCTTAGAGATTCAGCATGGCCCTGCCATAGCTGTTGTAGCCATTTGGGGTGTGAACCAGGAGATGGAAGATCGCTGGCACTTGCTTTCTCTGTCTTCCTCCTTCTCTATGAAGAAACATTTTGCTGCATAACAGCGGCTTCAGATTCCAACTGTGTGTTAGTTCTAAGAGGTTGTGATACTCAGCTGCAGAGTGCTCTGAATCACTGTGTTTAGGGTCAGGGATTGAGAATATGAAGGAAATTGCAGATTGTCTCTCCTCTTTTCCTGCAGTGTGTACATAGGCAAATGCTGCATTTATGGACTTCAGGAAGGTGTTCTGTGACACTGGGTTAGGGAACCCTGGCTGGGTACCAGCCCTGAGCAGTGCTGGTGGTACTGACCACAGAGCCACACTCAGGGCACAAGGCTGTAGGGAGGAGCCAGCCCACTTGTCTTGGCCTCCAGATGATTCACGGCTTGACTTGAAATGCCTCTGGGAGACTGCAGCTTATTCTTTTGACCCATTTGGAGTTTGGTTTTCTTTTCTTTCAATACACACATAAAATTGTTACTGCAAAATCATTTTCTTGGCATTGAATGATAATTTGTAATGGAATCATATTATATATTTCTTTTACAATTAAGTACTTGGAACTTGGAAGCATTTTTATGTCCTCTGATAAACTGGTAAATTAATTCTATCTACCTTAGATTATTAACTGCCTTTAATTTTTTTTTAAGATTTTTTTTTATATAAAAGGCAAAGGAAGACAAAGAAGAAGGGAGAAAGGAGAGAGAGCGAGAGAAAGATTGTTCTGTCCCCTAATTGATTCCCAAGGGCTAGGCCAGGTTAGGCTCAACTCAACAGCTTCATCCGGATCTCTCGCAGTACTGAAGAGCTGGATTGGCAGTAAAGCCAGTGAGACTGAAACCAGTTCATGTACAAGCTTATAGCAGTTATTCTCAGCTTTTTAAATTTGTGTTTATTTTTCAAAAATTTAGTTGAAGGGCTGAGTGACAGAGAATAAGATCTTCCATCCACTGGTTCTCTCCCCAGATGTTTGTAAGGACCACAGCTAGGCTATGCCAAAGCCAGGAGCCTGGAACTCCATCTGGATCTCACCCACGCGTGGCAGGGGTCCAAGCATTCAGGCCGTGTTCTGCTGTCTTCCAGGGCACACTAGCAGGGAGTTGAATCAGAAGAGTAGTAGCTGGGATGGAGGTGGACTGAAAGAAAGGAATGCTGGTGTTGTAAACTGCAGTTTAACCCACTTCACTGCAGTTCTGGTACCTCTGCCTATTTCTTTCCAATGTCATGATATTCACCTTTTGCCCATTCTAGAATATCTGTTTTTCAGTACAGCGGTGTTTTGTTAATCACCATTACATCCTATAAAAAAGTGATTTCTTTTTTATGCTGCATAGAAAAAATGGTTACTTCTGTTTGTGTGTGTTACCACATAAGATGATCATTTTTATTTTTATTGGATTGACAGATATACACAGAGGAGAGACAGAGAGGAAGATCTTCCATCTGATGATTCACTCCCCAAGTGGCCACAATGGCCAGAGCTGAGCCAATCTGAATCCAGGAGCCAGGAGCCTCCTCTGGGACTCCCAAGTGGGTGCAGGGTTGCAAGGCTTTGGGTCGTCCTCGACTGCTTTCTCAGGCCACAAGCAGGGAGCTGGATGGGAAGCAGGACTGCTGGAATTAGAACTGGCACCCGTATGAGATCCCAGCACATGCAATGCGAGAACTTTAGCCACTAGACTACTGCAAGATGATAATTTTTAAAAGGGTAATCAAGGTTCTTCACCTGTGTCAAGGATTTTATTTAATTCATGTAAGAATCTGTAGCCAAAAATCTTAACAGACACACATGTGGATTGTCAAAAAGTTTATGGAACCATGAATTTAATTTTTTTGTTGTTGTTCAAAATAAATGTATCATGGGCCTGGTGCAGTGATCTAGTGACTAAATCCTTGTCTTGCATGCGTCTGTATCCCATATAGGCGCAGTTCAAGTTCTGGCTGCTCCACTTCCCATCCAGCTCCCTGCTTGTGGCCTGGGAAAGCAGTCGAGGATAGCCCCAAAGCCTTGGGACCCTGCACCCACATGGGAGACCCAGAGAAGGCTCCGAGCTTCAGATCAGCTTAGCTGCAGCTATTGCAGCCACTTGGAGAGTGAACCAGTGGATGGAAGATCTTTCTCTCTGTCTCTTTCTATCTTTGTAAATCTGACTTTCTAATAAAAATAAATCTTTTAAAAAGTAAGTAAATAGGGCCCAGCACGATAGCATAGCAGCTGAAGTCCTAGGATTGAATTCACCAGGATTCCGTATGGGCTCCAGTTCTAACCCCGGCAGCTCCACTTCCCAACCCTGCTTGTGACCTGGGAAAGCAGTTGAGGATGGTTCAAAGCTTTGGGACCCTGCCACCCATGTGGGAAACCTGGAAGAAGCTCCTGGCTCCTGGCTTTGGATTGGCTCAGCTCCAGCCATTCCATCTGCTTGGAGAGTGAACCACTGGACAGAAGATCTTCCTCTCTGTATATCTGACTTTCCAATATAAATAAATAAATCTTTAAAACAAAAAAGGTAAGTAAATAAATCTTAACATTTAAAAATTTTATGTTGATTTTTTAAAATCAGTTTATGGTTTTATTTTTTAATTTAAAGTTAAATGGACAAAACTGCAATCACTGATTCACTCCCCAAATAACGTGCAGCAGCTGGAAGCTGGGTCAAAGCAGGGGTCCATGAACTCAGTCTGGGTTTCCCACATGGAAGGCCCCAACTGCTTCCTTTCTGGGACAGTTAGTAAGAAGCCCTCACTGAAGCAGAGGAGCCAGGATTTGAACCAGGAACTATGACATGGGAAACAGGCCTCCCGAGTAGCATCTTAATAGATGTGCCAAAAGCCCATCCCAGATTTATCTTTTATTTGAGTTTCTTCATACACTACTCAGAGTACTCTCACATAGGGAATCACTGAATACCAGAATTAATGTACTAATTGGTGCAAAATTGGGGCATCCGTTGAGACTCCACAGGGCAGCATTCATTGGCTACTTTTATGAATGAAAAACATATGTGTGGCTCTCAGTTTTCTATAATTTACAGATTGTAAAATATTCCAGTGAAAGGCACAGATTCAGGTAACTCATCTGGAATGGCTCCATAACTTTTTCCTCTAGTTCAGTCCTCCAACATTTTTCTGAAAGCAAGGTCATGGGCAAAGAATCTTCATATAGGGAACTCAGTGTGAAAAGAGGGGATCTTAGGTTTGTGGAAAAGGAGGTATTTTATCATGTATTTCATTCTCTGTCCAGACAATTCTACATGGCTAGGAGTATGTTTCTGGAAACGGGAGGGATGGCTTTCGTCATGAGGAAGCAGGATGGGGGTTAGGGAAGAATGAATGGGCTCTCTTCCTGTAAAGTCACTTCTTTCATGCTGTCTGCTTTATTTTGTCTCTGTTAGAAAAGTCTTAATGTCTTTTCAACTCATCTCAGAGTGGGGACTGTGGAGGACATTAAGAGCCCTGTGTTTACTCTCAGTCCTGGAATTAAGGGGCATGCCCTGTCACCAGAGGCCACTGGGTCAGGCAAGGTAGTTAATGAAACCATGCCCCCTCACCATAGAACACCCTGGCGCAAACTTTGTTCCTGACCAGAAATTTTTCACAAGCCTCTTGGTTAGTTTATTAAGTGCTCTTTTCTTTGTTATCTTCTTGGTTTTTATCGTAAGCTTTAAATTTATGGAACAAGATGTGGTTTAATTAACTAATGGAGAAATATCATTACTATTTGCATTAATTTGAATCAACCTATTCGTGACTTTGTATCACTGCACTTCTAGGTCTTGTGTTACCAATTAAGTGTAGATTGATGAACTATGCTGATTCTGTGGCCTTGACATTTATCAGCTGTTCTGAATCCTGAGTAAATAAGAAGCTGGAGACTGCTGAACAAGGATTCGGAAATGTCAATTTTAAGATACCTTGCATTGGAAAGAAGCCGAAGTCTTGTTTCTCTGGTTCTCTTCTCCAAAGTAGTTGATGCTGAACATACTAAAGGGCTTAGTGTGTGAAAAAGTACAGACAGCTGAGTCAGGTAAATTACTATAGTAATCTTTGTGTCCCGTGGGATAACAACTCTGAAGTGGAAGGGTAGGCAGATAATGATCAGGAGTTTGCCTTTGCAATACACTGTTTTTAGTGGTTCCCTAAACAAGGTTAGAGTTGGGTTGCAGATGTACCGCTCCAGCTTCAGGGGCCAGAGAGCCAGTGTGAATGCCACAGCATCTGCATGTCTTCCAGACACTGCCCCACGTGGTACTGCACTCTAGTGTCTTTCTGAAGTCTCTGTGAGGGCGCTTTACATGTTCAGGGTTGAATGGATCGTTTTCTGAAGGCAAGACCTACAATGTAGCTTCCTCTCTGCTGAGCAGTGTGTGTTCGCAGTCCCAGAAGGCATCGTTCCAGTGCCTGTCTCAGGAATCTTGTAACTCTCAGGCTGAGTAGGAGAGAGGAGATTCCCTTAAATGTATCTTAAAAAGAGAAAAAGAATAAACCTTTTATCAAAAACTTACCCTTGTGGCTTTTCTAGTTAAATTGCATTTGCTAGTGGATGCTCTGCATTCTAAATGGCTTTGGCATTTGCAACCCATTTGGAATTACTGCCCATCTACATATGATTCCTTGTTTCTGTTTCACAGGTGGCTGACTGTTCTTGGGATGAAACAATAAAGATCTATGATCCTGCTTGTCTTGCTGCTCCTGCTTGAGATCTGCTGTGGTCAGAATCAGAGGTTGCCTGAAGACTGCGTAAAAGCAAATCAATGAACTCGGGACAACGCGGCTGTCATGCTTTGGCAAATGCCATTCAGATTTCAGCTTTTTCAGATTTACCCTGCAGTCTGTTCTGAGGCAGCTGACAAAGACTTTGGCTCATCTAGGCCTGGTATATAAGCCATATTTCTAAAAATCCTATGGAAAAATTGATATTATAATGTCTATTAAAATGTAACAAATGTTGTGAAATGGACTAAAGTATGAGAGATCAGTAGTATATATTGATAGTTACATATTTAATTCTTATGTCACTTTTGATGAAAAAAATATAAATCACTGCTGTTGAAATCAAAATAAACTACGTCTCTTGATAATTTATCACTCATGATATCCTCAATTAGATTGTTCCAGCATGTGTGTATTTGACTGCAGGACTACCTGTCCAGAGGTAGTTGTCAGAGCTGTAATCAACATGTCATGTGTTCATCTATTGAGCAGTTATCTGTTGGACATTTACTGTGTGCCTGGCAGACTCAGTTTCTCTCTAGGACTGGTGCCATGCTTTCAGAACATGAACTGCTCTGAGTTAAGAGCTTCCTTTAGTACACATTTTTGCATGCTGTGTTAGGTATTTGTTATGACACACTGTTTCCATTTTTCTGCTATGAGAAAATTTTAAAACTGTTTATTGAATAAAGTCTTAGGTCTTGCTAAAGCTTCCAGCTATTGTTGCTCTTGAAGCTAGTCTTAAGTAATGCCATAAGCTTCCTGGCTACCTCCTCGAGTCTCCTAGAAAAATCTCTAGATATACATGTATGTCTTAAAGAATTACTTATTTGAAAGGCAGAGTAATGGGAGGAATAGAGTAATGAGTAGAGAAGAGAGAAAAAAGAGCAAGACAGAGAGAAATATCTTTTCTCTCCCAAATATTCACTCCCCAAATAGCTGCAACAGTGCAACAGCTGGGGCTGAGCCAGACTGAATCCAGGAGCCAGGAACTAGTTCTGGGTCTCATAAGTGGGTGGCAGCATATCAAGTGCTTGAACTGCCCGCCAGCTGCTTTAGCAGGGGCCTAGATCAGCAGCAGTGTAGCTGGGACTCAAACCAGCTGTATGGGATGTGGGCATGCCAAGCAGCGGCGTAACTCATTGGACCACAGTGCTTGCTATATCTTTATATAATATTAAGACATGTTATAAATGATGAAAATGAGAATTCAATTTTAAGTTTTTGAAAATGTTGAAGAACGAAATATGCTTGTAATAGTGAAAATAAATGTCTGTTATATATATATATTTGTTCACTTCAGAAAAAAGTTTAAACTGTGTCTTTACAAAATTGAGACAGAATAAATTAAAAAAAAAAATAAAGTGGAGTAAAAAATGGACCTAAAAATATGAAGTTATACTGACTGGGCCAACAATTTGCAACTTAAGGTTTCCAGCTACAGACTCTGTCCCTGTGCCAGGAAGGCCTTATTGCTACATTGGCATATAGAAGGTACTTGATACATTTTGTTATAGAATAGGTAATCTCAGGGAAAGTAAAGCTCTTGCTGGTTCTTAGATCAGCAATAATTATTTTTGAAAGACCCCATAAAAGTGCACTGCTTAACATAAGTGGCTTGTAATATACACAGTGCTCAGCCAATCCTAAGAGTTGTCACCATTGTGGGTTTCATGGAGCTTTTGGGTTTTGTGTTTTTGTTGTTGTTTTTTATTTTGTTTTTTTTTTCTCTCTCTTCCTGTAAACAAATGGCATCACACTGAGATTTGATTAAAAAATGAGCAGTTTCAGGCTGGTGGTTCTTCAAATCCACATAGTTTACAGTCCATCCTTTAAAATACTCTGGGTCATATTTACAATGAAAATGAAGCAATGAGTTATTCTTCTCTTAGAGTGCAAGAGATTTTATCAACAAAACAGTCTACCATGTATCTTTTTAAAACCAAAACTTGTGATTTAAAAACTGACGTCTCCCTTAATTTCTATTTCAAGACTATGTCAAAGATGTTATAGATATTTAAAGCCCTGACTGTGTATGTATTTGAAAAGTAGATAAGGAGCTTGAGTCAAATGTTTAAAACGGCTTGGGCCAGGCCAGGCCAAAGCCAGCAACCCTGAACTCAATCCATGGCTCCTACATGGGTGACAGGGCCTCGAGTACTCCAGCCCTTGCCTGCTGCTCCCAGGGTGTGCACTAGTAGGAAGCTGAATTGAGACAGAGCTGGGACTTGAACCTAGGCAGTCTGATAAGAGGCAGACCTCCCAAGCAACTTCCTGTTATACCATGTCAGACCAATGCCCTGTAACTCAAGGCCTTAGAAATATGAGTGTAGTTGAGTGCTCATACTCAAGATAGTATTAAAAAACCAGAAGAAAGCAAGTTGGATTTTCTCCTGAAAGAAAATGCAGGTGTTTGAGTCCTTGGTAGCTCCCAAGCTAAACAACTTGAGAGGAAAAGTCATTCCTTCTAGGATGGCAAAAGCAGTGTTTGCTAGCTTCTGAGCCCTGCACTTTCATACTGTCTGCCTCCCCAGTGACAGAACACAGGAAACAGTGTGGGGAGGAAGAGAACAACTCCCAGACTCGGATCTGTCATCGGGGCACGGTGTTTCTTTATATATATAAAGCATATATATATATATGCTGTCCTCTTTGATCTTGGTCACATCCCTGCAAGGTAGCCCTCCCTGCTTTCCGGACAAGGAAGCTGGAGATCTCAGGAGTCATAATAGGCAGGAAGTACTGAAGCTAAAATGAAAGTCTGAAATGACTGAATCCAGCCGCTCACTGGTCCTGCTACATGGCCTGTTTTTCTTAGGAGTAACAGAAAAATTAGCCCATGGAGGAGAAGTCCAATGTGGAACTCCCAGGTAATGAGATCTTGGTTATTCCTGATAGCACTGACACAATTGCCTTTGCAAGTGCTAAGACACTGAACCTGGCTCTGGGTGCTGCTTCTAAGGGCCAGCCTGCCCCAGAAGAGCCGGGCTGGGATCCAGCTGTCCCTTCTGCATTTGGCCTTTCTGTACTGGATATCTTAGCAATAACAGTACTCTTCCAAAAATGAGCTCTCATGAATTTGTTATTTAACAGGCTTTTCCTTGGAAGTGCTAATCCACTGTCATTTACTTCTATGTACACTGAATACTCCCAAATCCGTTATCTCCTGCCTTGCCCACTCAGGTCTCCCACTAACCTCTACTCTCATTTTTTTCCAGGCAAACTCAGTGTTGCTCACTAAACTGGCTTCTCTTCCTTCCAGCGCCTTAGCATTTGTTGCCAATAAAGCATCTAGTTCAAAAGCTGGTGTAGGTCCTCAATGCCAGTTCTTACTATTCTCTGCCTTACACCTCTCCAGCCACACAAGTCAAATGAATCACTCAGTCCAACCACCCTACCTTGGGTCAGGCCACAACTAGCCTCTCCATGGACAGTTCCAGCAGCTTCTTAAGTGGTGTATCTGTTTCCAGTTCTGTACCCTCAGCCATCATCTTCAACACAGCTGCCAGAGGCGGATCTAAAGTATAATCGAATTACCTCAGTTTTGGAGTAAAACCTTTCTGTGCTTAGAGGGTTGCTCACAGGAAAAGGTTCAGCCTCACTGAGCTGACGACAGCAAGGCCCTCTGGACCAGTACCTGGGCACCTCTGCCCCAGCAACAACACTATGGAAATCAGGCAGCTTCCCATCCCCATCTTCCCTCACACTGGTCTGTGTCCCTGGGCTGTCTGCCTGTCCTTGACCTGGTAAATGTCATATGGGAAGACTAACGATATGGACGGCCTACTAAATCCACCATTTGCAAAGCTAAAAGAAAGAACACATAATGAAAGGATATGGTATGGTTGCAACACAGACAACAAATGGTTAATACCTACTCTAGATAACGTATTGCCAATAAACAGTCAAGCACATCACAAAAGCATGAAGGCACATGCTTGACTCCAGGGAGTTTGTTGAAGTTAAAGGAAAATGGAGATTAAAAATAACATTTTTAGTGCAAGAATTGTTCATGCATTTTTCATGACCTTGTTGATGAGCCTATATGCTTCTTCACAAAGGTTTAGCCAGATTATCTCATTGATCGCAAATGTGAGTTAAAATTACGTCTGTTTTGCTTATAAGTTTGGCAGACATGCAGATATTAGTAATATCTGATACTAATTAAAATGAGAGCAGTGTTAAGCAGCTTTTTGGTAGGCAGTTTAGCAATAAATCAAGATTTTAAGTTACTCTCTGACCTGACAGTTCTACTGGGATTCCCATGATACTTAAACATATTTAGGAATAAATGTCCAGAGATACTCACTGACATCATTATTAGATAAAATTTGAATGCCTGGCTGTAGGAGAAAAGTAGAAAATTAAAAGAACAAAGTGTCCAGAGGTGGAAGAATACCTTCATCAGCTCCCTCCATGTAACCCATCACCAAAAACTTACTGGTGCAAAACATCACATGTTGCCTTGGTTTCTGGAAGACATGAATTCAGCCGTATGGAGCTCAGCTGTTTCGGCTCAGGTTTTCTCACCAAGTGGTACTGAAACATGTAGGGCCACAGAAGGTTATTAGCAACCTCCAGTACCAGCCATGTGGGATGCTCTTGAAAGCCAATTAACTGAACCCTGACTCTTGACATCCTGACACCTAACAAGTCCCATAGCTTCTTGAAGTTAACCTTCAGATCTGCATGTTATTCCTTTAACCTTGCGGCACACATGGTATTGTGATCACCCCACACACCAGTACTCTTTAGGAACGTATCCAGTAGTAACTGGTTTTGTGGGAGATGGAGTTAAAAAAAAAATAGAATGCAAGAAAGGGGAGAAAGCGTGTTGTATTTCATGCCACCGTGGATTCAGGTATTAAAGCTAGTCGTGCCTAAATAGGAAGGGTAAGGCAGCTGAATCAGGCGGTCTTTTACCTAATGTTAGTATCACAAATGGAAGCAAGCATAATTGCTGGCAGAAATGAATCATCTCTCCAGACTAAGCTCTTTCTGATATGCGCTGAGCACAGCTTAAGGCAGCCATCCTTTAATTGCAATGGTCCCTAGAAGCAGAAACCTGTTATTTGCTGATGTCTTTAAAAAGGTAAATTTCACAGTTTGGGCTTCTGAGTATATTCTGAATATTATACGTACACTACACACATACACTTGAATTTGAATTATTGCTTCGGATTTTCCTTATTTCCTAAGGAAACAACATCACGCTTACAAAAGCAGAGCCCCTTGTATGGTCAGTGGAGTGTAATCATGACTTCAGGCAACAAAAACCCAAGAGCTTCCCAGGGAACCAGAAGCACGTGTTTACAATGTTGAGGCTGGCCAGTGTGCAATTCCTGGAAAGTTGCACAGTGGGCCACTCACAACACGTTTTCGTGAGTGATCACCCATCAGGATCTAGGAGCCAGGCGGCCCTGCTAGGCGCTGGGCCCAGGACCCTTGGGGAGGAGGCAAGACTGGGTTCTCCCTCCGCAGCATAAAACCTGGCCCCTACTGTAATGCTTTCCTCAGTGCAATCGCAACACGAAAACCCGGATTGAGGCGTCAGGGTCAGCACAGTTGGAAACAACATGCAGAAGACTGGGAAATAGGTGCTTCTATGCAAGGCAATGTGGCGCCTCGTCAAACACTAAGGCTGTCATCTCGGAGGCAGCCTCACGGACACGAAAAAGGGGTGGAGCGCGGCCACCTGGGACCCATCCCTAACACCCAAACTCCGGCCACGGCGCACATTTCAAGGAACGCGCAAAGCTCAACTCAGGCGCTTCGCCCTGACCTCAGTTGAGCGAACCCCTCACCAAAGCTCAGTGAACACGAGGTCGAGTTCTACTTCCCTGAAAACTGAATTCAGATAATTTAGTCCTGGGCACCCGCAAAACAAGCTCCATTTTTTTCTTGGCTGTAAGAAAACCACATGATTCCTCAGTCCTGCAGGGTGAAGGTGTGTCCTGGCTGGGGCAAGGCGGTGCCCACACACTCCAAGACTTTCTTGCAGGCTGCGACTTGGAGTCCTGGCAAGGGAGGGAACCCTCTCCATGGGTCCCTGGCCCCTCCGCGCGTCCCAGACTACCCTCACTTCCCGGCGCTTCTACCACCTCCCCCCGGGCTGGCGCTCTTTCCTCCGAAACTGAGAGCCACCGCTAGTCCCCCTGATTTGGTTTTTGCTCTTGGGCTTGCTGCACACCCTCGCCACACCTTCAAGGTGTGTGTCGCCCCAGGCTCCAGCGCCTGGCGAGGTCACCGCGCCGCAGGGGTTTCCCCAGCCAGGAGCGTCCCTGGCAGGTGCGCGGCCGTGAGTGCACTGCCGACACTGGAAGGGGCGGCCTCCCAACTGTAAAACACGCGCGACCCGGGCTTGGGGCCGTCGGTTCCTTCCCAGCGCAGCCCTTGACACTCGGGATCCGACGAGGAAGGCGCGTGGGCGGAAAAGCCGCAGCAGCGGCGGGGGCCCGGGACTGGGGGCACCGTCACTTGTTGCGACCAATAAACGGCGCTGGATTCCGGAGTGCTGCTGTTTCTAAAATCGGCCTCAGCTGTGCCGGGATTCCCCAGCCCGCCGCACCGGGCTCGGGCACCGCGGGAGGGCTGGGTTGCGCCCCTAGAGCTGGTGGGCGCAGGTGCTCTCGGGCCCGGCTGCCCTGCGTGCAGCATCTGCCCTGACGGCGACAGCGAGCGCGGGACGCAACCTACCTCGGCTTGTCTCCTACTCACACACCACGGTCGCCGGGATTCCCGCCACTCCTCCCAGACCGGCCCCCCACCCCACCCCCGCCACTTTTCGGAATCCCCCGCCCCCGCCACTGCCTCCGCCGCGCTGCGGGGTAGTCGGAGACGAAACCGCGAGCCGCGAGGAACGCCTGGCTGGAGCTGCCCCCTGCCGCCGAGCCGGGGTCCCCAGCCCACGGCCGCGGCGCCGGGCGGGCATCCCTGCCGCCCTCGCCGCGCTCCTCTCGGCTCCACTCGCTCAGGTCCCGGAGCTCGGCGGGCGCTGGGCGCGGCGGGGCCGGCGAGATGCGGCAGCTGTGCCGGGGCCGCGTGCTGGGCATCTCGGTGGCCATCGCGCACGGAGTCTTCTCTGGCTCCCTCAACATCCTGCTCAAGTTCCTCATCAGCCGCTACCAGTTCTCCTTCTTGACCCTGGTGCAGTGCTTGACCAGCTCCACGGCGGCGCTGAGCCTGGAGCTGCTGCGGCGCCTCGGGCTCATCGCCGTGCCCCCCTTCGGCCTGAGCCTGGCGCGCTCCTTCGCGGGGGTCGCGGTGCTCTCCACGCTGCAGTCGAGCCTCACGCTTTGGTCCCTGCGCGGTCTCAGCCTGCCCATGTACGTGGTCTTCAAGCGCTGCCTGCCCCTGGTCACCATGCTCATCGGCGTCCTGGTCCTCAGGAACGGCGTGCCCTCGCCGGGGGTGTTGGCGGCCGTGCTCATCACCACCTGCGGCGCGGCCCTGGCAGGTGAGCGGGGTCCGCGCCCTCCCTCCCCCAGCCCACCCCAACCACTCAGCCAGGCAGAGGGCGCGGGGGTCGCTTAGTCCCTCGCTTCCCGATGGGGAGACTGAGGCAGAGGAGCTGAGAGCATGTGGTGTGGCCTCTTGGCTGGCCAAGGGGACTTCTGAGACCCAGCGGAACCTCCTCCAAAAACCCGCAGCTCCCCGACCTGGCGTCAAGCTTCCGACCCTAGCCCTGCTTCCCTCTGCATATTTCTGCCCGCCGCCCACTCCCGGCCTTCCCTCTTCACCCCTTCCTCCCTGAGGGCCTGCAAGCCGGAGTCCACAAAGCCCGCCGACCCAGCCGGAAGGAGCGGGACCGTGAACTTCCTTGGGTCACGCGGGGTGGGCTGGGGAGGGCTGGGAGCGATGCCAGGGCGCCAGGGGGGCCAGGCTGGGATGTCTAGCTCAGGGACTGCGGGCGCGAGGCGAAAGGGGTGGGTCGGGACCCCGGGGTGGGCCGACCTGGCTGGGAGAGGGTTGGAGCAGGGGAATTACACCTGGAGGCTCTGGGAGGGGCAGGCGCTCTGCGTGCCCCGGACTTGGTTGGCTCGCTGGGGCCAGGATCCAGCCTAGCTAGTGCTCTTCTCCCTGGTGGAGCCCCTCAGGGCGGGCCGGGAAGGCACTGCCCTGGGAACAACGGCGCCCACTTTGAGGAGCCGGGTGACCACAGGGTGACCTCGGGGTAGGATAAGGAGGGGGCCTCTCCTTGTGCACTGCCTGGAGTTGACTGCTGTGTTTTGCCCGGGGAGCCGTAGCAGAACATCCGCTGACACTTGGGGAAATGGGTGGTTAGAGATGGACCGCGGCCCCACTGCCTTTGCCGCGCCGGCAGCTACCCACGCGCACCAACCCCGTGTCTTCTTTTTCTTTCCGGCTTGGGCCCCCGCTGTCCTCCCCGGGTGCGTGCTCCAGGAGCCGGCGACCTGACCGGCGACCCCATCGGGTACGTCACGGGCATACTGGCGGTGCTGGTGCACGCTGCCTACCTGGTTCTCATCCAGAAAGCAAGCGCTGACACGGAGCATGGACCACTCACTGCGCAGTACGTCATCGCCATCTCTGCCACCCCGCTACTGGTCATCTGCTCCTTCGCCAGCACAGATTCCATCCACGCCTGGTCCTTTCCAGGCTGGAAGGACCCGACCATGGTCTGCATCTTTGTGGCCTGCATCCTCATCGGCTGCGCCATGAATTTCACCACACTGCACTGCACCTACATCAACTCGGCCGTGACTACCAGCTTCGTGGGCGTGGTGAAGAGCATTGCCACCATCACGGTGGGCATGGTAGCCTTCAACGACGTGGAACCCACTTCTCTGTTCATTGCTGGAGTCGTGGTGAACACTCTGGGCTCCATCATTTATTGCGTGGCCAAATTCTTGGAAACCAGAAAGCAAAGCCACTATGAGGACTTGGAGGCACAGCCAGAGGGAGAGGAGGTGCAGCCAAGTGGAGACCAGCTGCCATTCGTTATGGAGGAGCTGTCAGGAGAGGGTGGAAATGGCGGGGCAGTAGGTGGCGAAGCAGCAGGTGGCTGCTTGCAGCAGGGTGGGCAAGGGGCAAGCGGCAGCCCCAGAGGGGTCCCACTGGTGACCAGGAGCAGGCAGACATCAGAGCTCTCTGAAGAAGGAAGCAAGAGGTCCCTGAAGGATGCTTATCTGGAGGTGTGGAGGTTAGTTAGGGGCACCAGGTATATGAAGAAAGACTATTTGATAGAAAACGAGGAGTTACCCAGCCCCTGATACGCTTGTTTTAACAGGTCGAGAGCAATCACATTGTAATGAGAGGCCTCCTGGCTGCTCTTTGAGAGGTGGGGAAGGGAAGCAAGTGAAATTAACAGCTGTGTGGTTTGTTCAAAGGCTGCTGGGCCTGAGGCCTTACAGAGAGAGGGGGTGGGGATGGGAAGGGATGTCCCTAAGTCAGGCAGTGGTTCTGGCTTCGGAGACTCCTGACCCATTTATTTATTATTTATTTATTTAGTTTGCCATTATAGCCGTAGCTGAGTATCTGCATGTACCAAGAGCCCATCAGCTGCCCTCTCCACAGACGGAGTGTAGGAATGACTGCTTCGAAGTCGAGGATGACGTCCCAGGCTGCAGGCTTTGAGGGCAGACCTACTGGTTGTACTGCCAGCTGGGCACAGATTATGCTGTTGAAATGACAAGTATAACTGTGCTGATGTTTACTACCTACAGTCATCTGAAATATTGTGTTTACTCTCACTTTCCTTCACTTGTTTTTCAGAGTAAGTGTTCTGTTAGCAAAATGTGGAAGCTATTTTGAAAAACGTGTTTTTAGCTTTCCTGAAGTTTGCTTTTAGTAGCTAGGAAAAAAAAAACATTTTAAAAGTTGTTCTGGGTTTGTTGCTTTATGCTATTTGTTGTTGAATGGTGTAACCTTTTACAAAAGCCAGTTTTACTGTGTAATATTCCTTCATGTAAATGCAAGAGCTGAACTATCATTCAATATTAACTGAAGCTCAGCTGGAAGAGTCCCCCCTATAAAGTAATCTTTCAAGTTGCACTGCGTGTCCCAATAA
Organism: Ochotona curzoniae; assembly: GCF_017591425.1. NCBI lineage: Eukaryota > Metazoa > Chordata > Mammalia > Lagomorpha > Ochotonidae > Ochotona > Ochotona curzoniae. The sequence continues at coordinate 17,891,201 of NW_024467115.1, forward strand.
TGTTACAAAAAGAGCAACTGCTATATTCACTTTATGATATTTTTCTATCTTAAATTTGTCAAAAATAAACTATGAGTCTGTTAACAGATGCCTTGTCAGAAAGTTGTGGCAGATGCTCTCTGCTGTCCTGCTGCTGTGGTGTGTGTGCCTGGGCCTTCACGGTGTGTGCGGCAATAGGCAGGGAGGTGCCAAGCCACTGGGAACATATTAAAAAAATGTATGGCAGCCTGGATTAAAATGACAGAGGAATAATCAGCATGTGTTTTCTTGCAAAGGGAGCGATCATAAAACAAACAAAAATTACCATCTCCTGCTCACATATGAAAGCCATACATATCAGATGCCAGTTCATGTGGAGTCAGGAGTGTGTAAGAGTCAAGGAGGGGAGGAACTGCCAGCCCCTGCCAGGACTGGCAGAGCGGGGGACCTCTCCTTTGCTTACGTGCTCTGGGAACTAGCATTTAACATCATCAGTGTGGTGAGTGAGGGTAATTGTGGCAAATTGCTGTTGATCCTGGTTCCTGGTTTTCCCACTTTCGGCCACTCCAGGCGGAGGAGCCCTCCTCTGGTTGCAGGTGGAAAGGTTGACCCAGATACGATGACTTTTGAAGACAAGCCTTCCTTTGGATGGCAGTGTGCTGGAAGGCAACGTTCTGGTGTGATTCCGTGAAGCTGAGAATCAAAGAAAAGCAACAGAGCTGTACACAGTGTGTAGTTCGGATTAACACTGCTGTCACTGTCAGAGAAGTGAATGAAGTAATTGTTTGACTGACAGAAGAGATTCCCCTCTGGTTCAAGGTGTGAGTTTGCACTTAGTGCAGGAAGATGAACTCTTTCCTGTCGACGCAGTTGTAGAGACCACTGTTGCGGCTCCCCAGACAAGCAGCAGCTGCACAGGAGAGGTGGGCAGGAACTTGTGACTGTGAGTCAGCAGGATTGAGATCCTGAGGGCAGGCTGTCAGGTGAGAAAGGCAAGGAGGGAGTTCCTGTTTCAGTCTGGAGTCGGAATTGCTCTTTTTCCTGGAGACTACAGTCATACGGCCTTCACCTGATTGAGTGAGCCCCACCTTGGTTACAGAGAGTCATCTGCATTATGAGTCCACACATGTCAAATGTTGATCACATGTCTAGGCCATCTTCACTTCAAAGTCTACATGGCCACTGGAGGACAACAGAGCACCACAGCCAGGCCAAATGGACATAAAGTTAGCCAGTATAGACACATACATGGGGAGGGAACAGGATTCCAGATAAGACAGGGCAGGCAGGTATGTGACAGGCTAAGAAAAAAAACAAGAAGATTAAAAGCTAAGTTCTCTCTCATTCTTTCCTTTGGGTAAAGCCAGAGTCTTTTCCTGAAACAAGAAACTCAGTCCCACTAGAGAGCAGACCATGAACCAGTGCTGAGGCTCGAAAGCAAAGGATACGAGCAGGTGGCCAGCCTGGTCCAACATGAGAAGTCCTCCTCCAATGGCAGTGGTGACTGTCTCCTAGCTCAGACCCACCCTGCCCTTTGGCCTCTGCCAGACCTGGCACCAGGCAGACAGAAGACCCCTAAGGAACTCCAGGAATCTTTGTGGGGGACAGTTGGAGGGGACTTTCATTGGAGGCTGCTTTTTTTGTGCCCCTATTTCAGACTGCTTACATGCTCTCTTTGTTCTAAGATGACACCTCCGTCTTGTACTGTGATGGGCCCCTGCCTTGATGATCTGTTCCTACATCCATTCTGCAGGATGCAGATCCCTGCCTTGTGCCCACCTGTGTTTTCTCGTCTGGAACAGGATTCTAAAACACAGCCCAATGTCAGAAAAACCTTCCTGTGCCATCTCCTTTGCTGCCCCGCTGACCGCTATCTAGTTCGTTATGACTAACTAAGGCATAGATTGATCAGAAGCTCCTGGTCCACACAGGCGGGCATGTGCGTGTTCCTGGGGGGTGCTGAGCAGAGCCAGGCAATAATGTAAGCTCCTAGAGAGCCAGCAGTTCTGCAAAAAGCAGTCACGCTCTATCAGGGCCTGGTTCTCCACAAGATTGATGACAATGCTTTGGGGGGACGCGTTTAGCCTAGCAGTTAAGACAACGCATCCCACACCAGAGATCCTAAGTTCCCATTTCTGCCTCGGCTCCTAAACTCAGCCTCCTGCTAGTGCAGACCTGAGAGGCAGTGACAGCTCATGTTATTAGGTTCCTGCCTGCCCAGTGGGAGATCCGGATTGGGTACCCAGTTTCTGGCTCCAGCCTCAGCCATTGTGGGCCCTGGGGGTGTGAGCCAGTGAAAGGAATTTAAAAAGTCAAAAGCTATGCAGTACTTATGAAGTTAAAAATGGGGCTTGAAAAGTCCTTAACTGATGGAAAATATTTTTTATTTCAATTCTGAAATCTGTGGATCCACCTTCAAGTACTTTCAAACAGATGCTGCCTGCTTAATTTTTTTCCAAAGCTTTATTGATTTTTACTTTAAGGGAAGATTTACAGAAAGGAGAACAGAGTAAAAAATCTTCCATCTGCTGGTTCACTCCCCAAATGGCCACAGCAGCAGAGTTGAGCAAGACCTGAAGCCAGGAGCCAGGAGCCAGGAGCCAGGAGCCAGGAGCCAGGAGGTTCTTCCAGGTCTCCCACATGGGTACAAGGGCCCAAGGACTTCAGTCATTCTCTACTGCCTTGCCAGATGATAAGCAGAATGCTGGATTGAAAGTGAAGGAGCTGACACATGAACCAGTGCCCAATATGGGACACTGGTACCTCAGGCAGAGGCTTAGTATACTATCTCACAGCATCAGCCCCTTACAACGATTACTCTCCCCTCTCCCCTGCCAGAGGGAAAGGGCAGCTTTTATAGTTCTTCACCACCTGTTGAGCTCCTGGAGGTTACACTCATGAAAATATGTGTGCCTCCTAAGACTGTGGCTCCTAGGACCCTCTCACTCTCACGACAGTCCATAATCAAGCTCCAGAAGTTTGCCCAAGGTGTTATTTCAATGTTTCTGCTAATTTATGGTTCCATTGGCTCTGTTCGAGGTGAGCAGCTGTCAGCTGTGACTTTTGGTATTCTCCTGACTCTCCAGCTTCAGGAACAGTGACATGGCCTGTCACCCAAGTTCTCTGATAGGTCCAGGAATTGTCATTGATTTTTTTTTTAGTTTGTTCTTGTTATTGTTAGGATGGACATAACAACTCTAAGTTCTTTTTACATGTTGGAGCTGCAGCCAGAAGTCCTCGGTGAAGATTTTTGCTTGATTCCTATAAAACTGAACATTGTAAGTTAGATATTCCTAAAGAGAGTGCCAGGAGAAGACAAGCTACTAGCCCTTCTGGCCTCCTCTGCTCTCTCATTTTGCATGTTAAGTGATGGTCATTCTTGCATTTGACCATAGTGACATATGAGTGTGGGTGACACTTTAGTTTAAGTGCACCGTGAGCAAATGTCGACGCATATTGATGCTGGTGTGCCATGGCAATTATTGTTAATATCAATTTTCCCTTTTATATCTTGGGTACTGTCCTTATCTATTGGCTTCTGGATTTTCTCTTAGCATGCTCCGACAACTTGCCGTGACACTTGTATTTTCATGTTAACCTTCCTGTGAGGATGCAGACCTGAGTCATTTGTTGCCTTGATCTCTCCAGTCCCTCTTAGCTCTGCCAGGCTCATGTTCATCACTGCATCTGCTCAAGCTGTGCCCCCTCCCTGCTTATTCCCTACCTTCTGCACCTTTATAGCCATAGCCAGGACTTCTCGTTCTGGCTGTTTTTCTCCCCACCTGCTTTCCCCTGCTCTTGAGGTTCAGTGGAGAGTCTGTGAGCAGAAAATCTCCGAATCTCAGCATAGCAGAACACTGGTAAGACAAGATCTCAAGATGGAATCCCAAGCCTTCCGCTCTGTATTCGTAAGATTCAGATAGTATTGTCTTCATTCCTACATCTCAGGATGTGGCCCCCAGCCAATCCAATCAGCATTTCCTTGGCTACTGAGCTTGGTTTGGGGTTGCTCATGGGATTTGGTCAGAGCCAGTGAAGAACAAACATGCTTTCAACTACTCCTTTAGCATTTTGGCATTTTTTTTTTCTTACTAGATTTCAAACTAGGACTTGGAGAAGAGTCAGCAGGTGTATTGTTGCTATCTTGCCAAAAGAAAAGGAACTAATACAAAGAAAACAACTGGAAGAACATCAGGAAGGGAGGAAAGGAGAAAGGAGAAAAAAAGGAAGGGGAGGAGAGGGGGAAGTACTAGCCTTGACCCTGGTATTAAACTAACTTGAACCTTGAATTCTCATTATCCTTGAGATGGTCAATTACGTAAAGCAAATTCTCTTACTGTTGGTATTATCTGCTTATGCCATCCTAACATAGGATTTCAACTCCACAAAGTCTCAAGTAATACAATTTAAATGGTCCTCGTCTAGCAGGGTGGAGAGGAGGTACTTCATTGTTTGGGCTTTGTTTAGTTGTTTCACCACACAAGATAATAGCTCACCTCTGCACCCAGCCAGAGGTGAGATGGTCCTTGCTAATCCCCTGTCACCGCTGGTCTCTAATACACCATGGCTCACTTATTATCTTCTATTTAGTTTGTAATTACACCAGATCCCACATTCATGCTTCACAAATCTACTGGAGATTGGAGAATATTGTATATTGTAGGCTGCTCTAAAGTGTAAAACCTAATGCTTATCATTGTCATGCTTGCTATTTGATAGGTGCAATGCTAAGTGTTTTATATGTACTAATTCAGTTCATTCTCACTCCCTTCCTGTGGTTTGGCATTAATCTCATATCTTTTTTATTTTTTAAAAGATTTATTTTTATTGGAAAGTCAGATATACAGAGAGAGCAAGAGACAAAGAGGAAGATCTTCATTTGCTGATTCACCCCTGAACCAATGCCAGGAGCCAGGAACCAGGAACCCGGAACCTCTTATGGTTCTCCCATGCGGGTGCAGGGTCCCAAGGCTTTGGGCCATCCTCAACTGCTTTCCCAGGCCACAAGCAGGGAGCTGGATGAGAAATGGCACTGCTGGGATTAGAACCAGCACCCATATGGGATCCTGGCACGTGCAAGGCAAGGCACTACCGCGCCAGGCCCCATTAAAATTCTTTCAACCACACAAGGAGTAAATGTGAGTGTGTGTGTGTGTGTGTGTGTGTGTGTGTGTGTGGTTTTGAACTTGTGAAAACTAACAGACTGAACAAGCAATGGGGCTGAACAAGAGTGAACTATAGAAAAGAATTCAACTGCTATTAAAAAAAAATGAGTATCCTCAAGAGATTTAAATTTTTGGATCAATCTCTCTTTTAATGTCCAGAAAAAGCTTGTTCCCTTTCCGTGTGTGACCTGGGAAATACTAGAGTTTCCAGGGGTCCATTGAGCACTGCCACCGCACATCCCAGCACCAACTGCCTGACGCTGGTTGCTCTCTACTTCAGCTTGCAGTGCTGATCACTTTTTAAAAAGCCAGCTTAATTGAAATATAATTTAGATATCATATCATTTACCCGTGTTAAGTGTACCATTACTGGTCTTTATTATATTCACAGAGTTGAGCAGACATCACCATTGTCTAATTTTAGAACATTTTCATCACTTCAAAAGGAAATCCTGCATCCATTCTAAGTCACTATGCGTTTCTTCCTGATTCTCCCAAGCCCTGGCCATGGCTAATCTGGTTTCTGTCCTTGTGAATTTGCCCATTTGCACTGCTCACTTCTTGTTAAGCTGAACTTGCTGTTCAGATAGGTCTTCGTGAAGATCACTGTCAGAGGTCCCTGCTCTTGCACCTAAGTCCGCTCTTCCCTGGCTTCTGCCTGTTGCTGCACGGCAGGACCATCTCTAACTCCAAACGGGATCTTTTCCCATTGTTAACCTTTTCATAGACTCCCAGTTTCTCATTTTCTTAGTATTTGTTTTTTCGAGAAGTAACAGGAAGACCTGCAATAGTGTATTAGCAGGAAGCTGGAGTTTAGAGGTGGATGTAGTGTCAAACTCAGACACAGGACATTGATGTTTCAACTGTTAGCTCAAACACCCACACCTGGTGCCCCTTTTATTTTACCCAGTAAATCATTATGGGAGTTTATCCAAGAAATATAATTGCGCATGGGCAGAAAAGCATATATACTCAACCAATGTTTACTGCACAAAAGTTTATGAAAACTGCAAATTCCTATCTAAAGAATATCGATTTAATAATTTAGAATACAGCTAACCCAAGAGAACATACACAGCTTTTAAAAATGAAAGACCATGTTGTTTTTGGCAATGATCTTTAAAATACATTAAGAAAATGTGTGTGAAATAGCCAAGTGCATACTATATGCTGCCACGCCTTTACACAAAGGAGTGATACACTGTGTTAGGCTTACAGTGTTATCTCTGAAAGGCTATGTAAGGAATTGATGATTATGATTGTCCCTGTGAAGGGAAATGTGGTAGCTTTGAGATAGAGGTCAGAGGGAGGCACAGTGGAACCCTTAGTGCTTTTTGCAGTGTGTGTCCTGTGAGTTATCTACTAGATAGAGAAATAATCATTCAAAAGGATGGTTACTTGCCATTAGGAGAAAAGAGCCTATTTTTTACTCCCAAATCTGCCTTCCATGAGTTCTTCATAAAATATTGATGCTTAAACATTGTTTTTGTATATAGATGATGAGCTACTAAGATAACACAGGTTTGGGGAATCCTTAGTCATCTCCCCGAAATATGGAGGATAAATACATTTTTTAGACCATAGTTTAAAAGATGTGACTGTAGCCCATATGATTTTGCATTAGATATGTATGTATATATATATTTATATGAACCACAAATTCATGGAAAATGGAATTAAAAGAAATTTATTTTGGTGCCAAAAATAGAAATCTATGCATTTTTATTCAAAATATGTAATTTCTGAAGATCCCATGTTACACAGTGATTTCAAACATTTTTGGATAAGAATAAACTATCTTTTGATTTCATTTTCTGTGAATTTTCTGAAGTGTTCTTGCCTTTTTGGTGGAACCATGGTTTTCCCTAGGTCTTCTTTTTCTGTCTTCCTTTCAATTCTGGAAGGCTTCATGGTTAGCTCAGTATCTCACTGCCAGCCATGGTCTTTCAGGTTGCCCTGAAGTTAACAGCAGCCACAAGACGAATCTTGTCAGGGTGAGAGAATGAAAGGGATAAGAACTTTGTTCCCATCACCCATTTAAAAGATGCTTGTTGAAAAATTTTAGAAAAAAAGTAGCAAGGAATGTTGGCAAACCACTGTGAATGTGCGTATCGCCTCAGAATCATACATTTAACAATGACTACAATGGCTAATTGTAGGTTATATGTATTTACCACAATTAAAGATTTTATTATTTATTTTTATTGGAAAGTAGCATATTCAGAGAGGAGGAGAGACAAAGAAGAAGATCTTCCATTTGCTGATTCACTTCCTAGATGGTCGCAATGGCTGGTGCTGAGTGGGTCCGAAGCCAGGAGCCAGGAGCTTATTCCAGGTCTCCCACATGGGTGCAAGGTCCCAAGGCTTTGGGCTGACATTGACTGCCTTCCCAGGTCACAAGCAGGGAGCTGGATGGGAAATGGAACTGCCGGGATTAAAACTGGCATTCATATGGGATCCTGGTGCGTACAAGGCAAGGAGGCTAGGCTACTGCCGAGCCGTATTAAACAAAATTAAAAATGCAAATAATGTAAGACACCCAAATCCATTGAGTTATACCCTTTAGTTGGGTGAATTACATGGCATATGAGTTACATTTTAATAAAGCTGCTAAAAAGCAAAAAAATGACACCCGCTGATCTTTTCTTCCTAGACCTATAGTTCTATTGTAGTTAAGAACTGCCTGGCCCAAGATGGAAGCAAGTGGGGCCCTGAACAATGCTGCGAGCAAGGCTTTCTCTCTTTCTACCCTGCTCCCACTTTCAGACAACACACTTGGATTTGTTGTCTGGTTGGTTTGGTTTGCTTAAAGTTATTTTGAAAAACTAAATTTGGGCCTGGTGTGGTAACCCTTATCTTACAAGTGTCAGGAACCCATGTGGTTGCTGCTTTGTGTCCTGGCAGCTCCACTTCCCATCCAGCTCCCTGGTTGTGGCCAAGGAAAGCAGCAGAGGACAGCCCAAAGCCTTGGGATTTTGTGCCCAAATGGGAAACCTGGAAGAAGCTCTTGGCTTCCGGTTTCAGCCATTGCAGCCACTTGGGGAGTGGACCAGCAGTCGAAGAATCTTTCTCTCTGTTTCTGCCTCTCTCTGTGGATCTGTCTTTCCAATGGAAATGGATAGATCTTTTCTAAAAAAATGTAAATTTAACTAAGAAGAAAGGAGAAAAATAAGAGGAACAGTTATCTGCGAATTCACTCCCCACATGCTTGCCTACAAGAATCAGCACTGAGGTAGAGAGTCAATGACTTGTACCATCACCTGCTGCCTTCTGGGGTCTGCATTGGCAGGAAACCAGAACTAGGTCCTGGGAATGGACCCCAAGCACTCCTGTGTGGGCCTTGGGCATCTTAACTGCTGAATCAAACCCCGGCCCCTCACGTTCTTGCAGTTCAGCAGGGTGGTCAGTCTCCTGATTTGTACTCATCTCATCTCCCACAGTGAGAAAGATGATGCTTTTGGGAAGGAAAAGAAACAGTAGTTGAGGGCTTCATCTGCTCTCCCCAGTTCCTTGTGTTTTAGTCTTTTTTCTGCGGCTAAAACAAAATAGTTGAGAAGGAGTGGTTTACAAAGAGCAGAAGTTAGTTTAACTCTCAGGAGACCGGCAGCTGTAGACTGGCAGGTGTAGACAGCATTTGCCTGGCGTCTGGGTGTTTGTGTGTGTGTGTGTGTGTGTGTGTGGCATTGCTATATGGCCTGCGACATCCCAGAGTATAAAAGAGCAGTCTGACCAGAGACAGCTTGCTTTAGTAACAAAGATGCTGCTTCAGGAGCCCATTGATCTAGGGATGGAAAAATTCACTGTGAGGACTGAACCTTCATGACCTCATTACCTCTGAAAGGTCCCACCTTTAAGCAGCACACACCCTGGCCAGCACATTGTGACGTGACTTCTGGAGGGACAAGCCACATTCAAACCACAGCATCCTCCCTCCGTCCTCCAGGCTAATCTTGGTGCTGCAGGTTTCCACACTCTTAGGACAGATCTCTTTCTCTGTTGCTTTGCCTTTTCAAAACATACATGCATTCATACATACATACATTACTCTAAAAATATTCTTTAAAATTTTACTGGACTATTGAAGACATAGTCGTGTTACCAGGTAAGTTAATAATATTTACTTTTAAAATGTTAGTTTCATGAATAATTGTTAGTTTTGATGAGTATTATAATAAAGCCACCTTTAATATAATATTCTGTTTTGTAATGGAACTCAAACAAGAGTTAGTTCATGGCTTACAGCAACTATGAGTAAATTAAACTAATAGACGCATTTTTTTAAAAGTCATCTTAGTCATATCTGCCATTTATTTCTTTCATGTCACCACTGAAAGATTTTATAACATGAAGGTAAAAGGACCATGATTTTTCTCAAATCCTTCCCTCATTATAAATTAATTTAGTAGATTGTCAAAGGTTGCAAGTTGGTGCAACACTAATCTCTGTGATATGTTCTAAAAATATCTCATAAATTAAACTAGATGCCATGGAAAGAACAGTTAGTTACCAGCTAAGAGCATCCCCAGTGCATCTGAGCCACTCCAGGCTGGGGACACAGTCCTGGCATGATGGAAGAGACAGTGTTTGCTTTTACTCAGTTGATGCCAGGAGATTTAACTGAAAAAAAAAAGGTAATAATCCATTCTTCTTGTTTTCTGGGGGGATTTATCACAGAGTGTATAATTGTATAAATTAGGGATCTCTGGACAGGGAACCAAATGTGTTATTTTTGTGTGCCTACTCGGCTTTATGCAGGCTCTGCGTGTTCTTGTATTAAAGATCTCTGAGTGAATTAAAGGTACTATGGACCTTGGGACTGGCTTTTCATGTAATGATGGCATGACTAGAGTGCTAATTTATTGTGTGATTTAATATAACACGGTAGCTGTAAATTGTCGCCATGTAGCACCCATGCCTTGGATTAGTGAGACTTAATGTAGGACACGACTGTGCTGTAATGGTCCTAGCCACATATGGAGTGCTTTCACACTGATTGTTCAAATCACTGGAGGGCAACTCTTCTTTCTGATTGATAATTGCTGTGCCCCGCTACCTGAAAGTAGTCCCGAGGAGCAACCCAGTTCAGATTACTAGTTCCTGGTTTTTCTTAATGAGTAATGTTCAAGCTTCAGTTGAATCGGATAGGCAAATGGGCGGGGGAAGATTTTACATTTTCAATTCACCTAGTGGCTGTCCTCCAACATCTGCAATATATTTTATAAACATTATTACTGACTTGGTCACTGGCCATCTCTGTAGGCACTTACTGTCATTGCCATGGTCTAAAAGGAAATTCACTTTGCTTAATATTACCCGAGCTTTCCAGAGCACCGCTGTAATCATAGCATGGCATCACCTTTTTTTATGTGATGAATGACTTTATGAGCAAATATCATCCTCTTTAATTTCATAACCATTTGGAGAGATGATTGTAGGGAAGGAGCTAGAGGCCAGACAGTACACCTCACAACAGCCAGCATTCCAGCCTTCTTATCAGCTCTCATCCTTGCTTCTACCCAACACTGTGCTGGGAACTTGGTCTTGCACTCATTTACTACTGGTCCATCACTAGACAAGAGAAAGCAAAGTCATGAAATCAAAACATGATTTTTGCTTTTTCATCCAATTGGAAATTATTGTGGATTTAAATTGCCCTGCTAGATGAGCTCGCTTTGCGTATAGTGCCATTCTTGGGAAATCGAATGCTATAAATTGAACCTGCTGGCTGGGGAATAGGTTGTGTAGCTGCTGCATGAAAGGCAGGGGAGCAGAGCGGGCTTGGTGCAAGGTGTTATACTCTCTACTCAGCCACAGGAAATGTTCTTGCCCAGCCTCCTGGCACCCCAAGGCTTGCTGCAGTCAAGTTATAGGAGATCTGCCTTGGCTCAATCCAATAAAAATGTTCATAAAGAAACTTTAAAAAATTTTTTTGACCAGGATGCTTGAAAAATAATATAGAACATTGTTAACAATTCAGACAGGGAAAGTAGAAATAGGTCAGACCAAAAAAAAAAAAAAAAAAAAAAGAAGGAAGGGTGAAGTTGTCTGGCCTTTCTTTAATCTTTTGAACAGTATTTGAAATAGCTCTTGGCAGCTGAAATTTGCTCTGTATTTTGGAGTTAATATCTGCACCAGGATTTCTGTCATTCCTCTGAGAGGGGTGATCGATACAACTAATAAGTAAGAAACAACTAGACTGAGCTCACTGGAGGCCAACCGATGCCCTGATGGGGTCCTGCAAGGGCAGGCATCCTGGGACAGTGCCCAGTCACATCCATGTTTGCAGCAATATGGATCCTCTCCAAGCAGCAAGTAGACACTAAGTGAGTGTTAAACGATTCTAGCAGAGTTAGGCAATGTCTAAGGAGAAAAACAAGCAAAATGAGATAGTAAACAAAGGAACAAAATGAAGGAGATGCTGCAGAAGAAGGTGAAGTAGGAAAAACCAAAGGTGTCCTTTGAAGTGGTGTTGGGAGTGAGCCAGGGACCCTGATGAGTTTGCAGCACCAGTGCTATGGTGTATGCCAGCACCAACACGATCCATGTCATAGTTGGCAGGACCTCTGATTAAAACCCAGTGATTTAAGCAAACATTGCAGTCACTGACTCAAACACCAAGGCAAAAGGTATGTGTGGCTGGAGTTAATCATTTGAGAATCCAATAGAAGTTCTGGGCTGAGAGGGAATCCTTAAGTTGGCTGGTTCTAGATGAAAAGTGAAGGGACTCTCTGCTTTCATTGGCAGCTGATGGGCTGCTGATATAGAGAGCAGATCTACAAAGGACCAGATTTTTCCCAGTGGGCCTGCATGAAGACTTGGGGAAGCAGCCGGCTCCTGTTATTACCTTGAGTGTCCTGAATCTTCCTATTTGAAAATTCGCATGGTCAAAGAGCCTTGAAAAGATGCCCCTTCTCAGGGTTTTCTTTTCCTTTTTTTTTTTTTTTTCTTAAGACTCCCTATGTGAGAAATGACTTGCTTTAAGGAAGCATTTGCAATCAAATTTCTTTTTCTTTTTAAAATTTGTTTTAAAAGATGCATTTATTTTTATTGGAAAGGCAGATTTTACACACACACACACACACACACACACACACACATGGATCTTCTACTCACTGGTTTACTCCCTAGGTGGCCTCAACCACCATAGCTGAACTAATCTGAAGCCAGGAGCTTCCTCTGGCTCTCCCATAATGGTGCAGAGTCCCAAGGACTTCAGCCATCCTCCAATGCCTTGCCAGGCCATGAGCAGAGATCTGTATCAGAAGTAGAGCAGATAGGACATGAACTGGTGTGCATGTGGGATGCTAGCACTAGCAGGCAGAGGATTGGCCTGACATGCCACGGCACCAGTTTACAAGTGAGGACTCACATCGTGTCTCAAGAGCCTCTCCAGATTATCCCAGGCAATCTGGAAGGGGCTACTCCATGGAATAACTACTCATGGAAAACTCTTCCTGAAATTCCTGCTGTTGAATGCCAAAATATTAAAACCAAATTGTACCGAAGCCTCTAGCTTCTTCTCATCTTCTAAGGTTGGCTACTAATCTCTTGTTGGCAAATTAGGTTGTCCTGGTCCATTGCTGGATAGTTAGGGACAAAAGTCTTTGTTTTGTTTTCAGATGTAATAAAGGATAAAAATCCTTGGGGATGCCAGCACAGCCGGGCCAGCAGGAAGTGCCTGGCTGTGGATGGAAAGCAATGTGCCATCCTTAAGGTGGCCTGCTCACCATAGTGACTGGTGAGGCCATGGATGCATTCCAAGGCATGCGGAGCATGCTGTTGGTTCTGGATGAACGACAGGAGCTGTAATTTTTATTAACTTTACTGGCGGACACTCCCAAAGCTGGAGATTCTCCATTTAAATTTCTACATCTTTTAATTAGAGTTTCTCCTGATTGAGCACCCTTAATATACAAGCTAGAAAAGCAATACCCTTCATTAGATAATTATTTAAATGAGCTTCTGCAGCCTTGGCTGAACAGGCATCTTAAAGAGCAAAACATATACCCACATTTTGCATTCAAAATAGTACCACCATTCAGGAATGAAAATGGTTATTTCCTCTATGGTCAATGACGTCCCTAAGTTGTAAACTTATGTGCACTCTAAAGGACTTCTCTGATTTCCTTCCAGTTATATCCACATGGATTGCTGAAGAGAGGTATTACACTTCACTGGGACAATAATTTTCATGAACAATGTTTCCCTGAGACTGTACAAACTGCTAAGGTTGAGAGCAGGAGTAGAATCAAAAATATATGTAAGAAAGCAGTTAGCTTGTTTATGATGATTTTGAATGACAGTCTGCCCTTGGCTGTCCTCATCCTCTCGGGGAAGGAGGATTTCATTAGAGTCACGAAAGGAGATACGCTCCTCTACACCATCTTAGCAGATGACTGATTTGTTTAATGTCTGCAAGAATGTTTTCTTTTTCGTAAATGTTCACTTGAGTTCATGCTGCTCCTGTGATGGCTCAAAAATGAGGCAGAATATCCTTATTCAACAGAAACCGTATTAGCATGGACTCTCAGGTTTCCTTTTCCTTGACCCGTCATCCAGTTAACAAATCTCGATGAGTACTCTGTTGTGTAAGGCACTATAGGCATACAAAGAAACATTTCAAAAGTTTGTGGAAATAGTACGTTTATTTATTTATTTATTTATTGCACAAAATCAAAGTCTATGTATATACAAGATCTTCAAAAATTTCACATAAAATGTGTGAGGAGTGACTGGAACATCAGCCCTGAAGGCCCTCAACATTTTGTACTTGGGGCTATTTTTTTTTAAAGATTTATTTTTATTATATTTATTGGAAAGGCGGATATACAGAGAGGAGAGACAGAGAGGAAGATCTTCCGTCCGATGATTCACTCCCCAAGTGAGCGCAACGGGCCGATACTATGCCAATCCGAAGCCAGGAGCCTCTTCCGGGTCTCCCACATGGGTGCAGGTTCCCAAAGCTTTGGGCTGTCCTCGACTGCTTTCCCAGGCCACAGGCAGGGAGCTGGAAGGGAAGCAGGGCTGCCGGGATTAGAACCGGCGCCCATATGGGATCCGGGGCGTGCAAGGCGAGGGAGGACCTTTAACCACTTGCGCCACCACGCCGGGCCCACTTGGGGCTATTTTAAATATCTGCCTCCCCTAGGTTAGTTTTCTTAAGATTCGTCCACCTTCAGGTTCTAATTTTGTTGTCCGCCAGGCTACTGTAACCTTGTAAGCTCACCTCTCACCTCCTACCAAATCCACTGCACTCTCATGGTGCCATATCTTGACAGCCCTCTCCACCAATCCCTCGCGGCCCCTCCCCCTGAAGCCCACCCACCTGCTAATCCCCTGTGCTCCGACAATCTCATCCATCTATCCCTCACGGCTGCCCTTCCGTCTGCTTGTCCACTGGCTCTTCCTACCTCACTTCCTCCTCTCTCCCCCTGCTCATGCTGTGGCTTTTCGGCTCAGCCTTTCCGGATCTTGCTTCATCTTGTCCCCTTCCTCTTTTCTCTCACAACCTCCTTCTGCCACCATGGCAGGAGATGTTTCCCTTCTCTCTCTCTTCTCCCTCCCTCTGCTCCCATCTTCACCCTGCTGGAATAAAGGACCTCCTAGGCACCTCATTGCATCTGGTATTTTGGCTATAATGGCGGCAACTTGTCCTGGTAAAAGAATTTGGCTGCAGGAATCAGCTGTGTGTAAGAACTCAATTGCGTGGTAGAACTAACAAAAAGTGTATCATTAAAAAGCTTTGCACAAATTCCAAAAGATCTTTGCACCAAAAATAAATTCGCCTTGTAAATATGTATCTTTTCATCACAATTTTCCACAAACTTTGTGTGTAGGTAAGTGTCCTAAAAATCCAAAACAGTGCCTAAGCCAGTACAGAAGCAAAATAAATTAAGAGTGGCAAGAGACTCTAATTTGCAAACTATAGATGGGTACTGCGAGATAGAGAGAGTAAAGTTGGTAACTAGCAAGGTGGGACTGTTTTCTTGGCAAATCACTAGACTTGCAAAATTGGAGGCACTTAATTTGAAGTGAGGACCATCTGTTAGTGGTGAATAGAAAATGAGAGTGAGTTAGACCTTTCAGATCGGTGGCAAGAGGAAGAACAAATTTCCCAGGCTATGCAAATAGACAAGACTTACCAAATCTATCAGAAAGGATGATGATCATTCCAGCAACTTTCAGTTCTGCAAGAAAAAAAAATGCAACTTAAATAACATTAAGGAGATCACTTGTGGTGTGCTTGGAGAAACTTCCTTTATCCCACAGTGGCTGATGTGCACTTCATTTTTGTGGGTGAAAATCTTGTAGTTTAATGAGCCTTTTTTTCTGCTGTGTACTCTGGAACTCTCTAGATTTCACCATCTGGATTTTTTTTTAGAAATAATTCTTTCTTCGTGCCACTTTTCTGGTGGAGCGGGAGCCTTGTATACTTAAGAGGCCAGTTGCTGTCTTCCCCACTCATCCTACACATCAGTGGATTCACTTCTGGGCTGGAAATGACATAGAACAAACCCATATTCTGAGAAGTTTCCATGCCTAGAGCAGGTTAGAATGCGCTCTGTGTGAAACTTTGTTATCAATACCGAAAACCCAGAATTGAGGCTGGCGACTGGTAGTAGCCTACCACATGACCAGCTCATAACATACAGAGGTTTGGAGGCCTGCGATGACTTTGAAACACACAGTGTTTGAAAGAGGAATGCAGAGAAAGCTATGCGAAGGGAAGTAGGCTGACTCAGAGAACTGAAATAGGCACATTTCAGGCAACAAGCCACCACTAGTTTTTAAAATTCGCAAGTCTCCATTAAATTGACTTTCAAACACATTTCTTTCTGATCTGTTAATGAGGACAGTTTGACATTCTCCCAGGTGAAACCATTTAAGCATAAACCATGTGACATTATAATCAATTTAAGCAGCTCTCTACCTACTTCAAGTTTGTCAAAGTGTTTTACTTTTAAAGCTATAATTAGCTAGCCCTTCTAAATTCACTGTGAGGTAGAGAGTGGAATTACCAAGTAAGCTTTATAAATGTTGAACAAAGAACAAATAATTTTTAAGAAGAGTCAACCATTTGGGTGCTGGTTGCAATGTTGCACTCATCTTGTGAAAATTTGCGAAGCTAAATACCTAGGATTTTTCCCTGTAGTGAATGAAGGAGAAATTAAGTTTAATGAGAGTTTAAATAAATATATTGAAAACAGATATAAAGACAAAATGTAAAAGATCTCTTTATGAGTCTTCTGAAACTGCGTAGCAAAGAAAGATGTTGATCTCTCATGTACTGGGCTTTCAAAATGGAAAGCTAGCCAATTGCAGTGCCAAAACTAGCTCATTTCCTCCCAAACTTTAATTAGAGCTGGGAAATAATAGAATTGTGTGCTCAGGTATGCAGATGGGAGTTTGAATGGCAAAGTGATAAGTAGGTAGGTTTTATTTCTACATGATGTGTTTATCAAATGTTTTGCCTCTTCAATGAATGAGTTGCATCTTCACTGCTCAGTGTACAAAGAGGGTAAGACCATAGCCAGGATCTACTTGCTCAAGATTTTCATTTCACAGAAAAGTAAACAGGTCCCTTAAAATAAAGTTACTAGAGAGTGACCAGCTCGCTCACTCACAGGAAGTAGGTACAATGGAGTCATTTAGACTTGGAACAAAATTCCAGCCCTACAGTGGCATTAGGAAAACCAGGAAGCCTTTTTGACTCAGAATACCTAGCTCTTCAAAGGAGACAACCCAAAATGCCATTTTGTAGAACTATAGAGATGACAAAAGGAAAAACAGAAAAACATGCAATGAGCTGAGCTTTGGTTATGCAATAAGCATTCCATTGATATTGATTCCTGAACTGCATCATCCACCTTTTTTTTTTTTCACTTTGCCTGAGAACTGGGCTCCTATGTTTTTCAGGGAAAGCTCCAGTTATTCCTCTCTCCTTCCTTAATCTGGATTTGTTTTCTGTCCCTTCTTTCTTGCCTTAAGATGCCAGTCTGCACTGCTTTCTGCTCCCTGTCTCCAGTGATTTTCAGCCTGAGAGTTGGGTTTTATCTGGACCATTCGACAGAGTCTGCTCTGCCAGGCTGTGATGCCTGTACAGGCAGTCCTCTTTCTGAGCTTGCCCTTGGGATTTTTCCTGTGGAATTTACTCCTGCTAACCACTCCACTGCTGAAACACCTTTCTCTCCTTGGATGTTACATGGCTGTCATGCTTTTCCTTCTGCCCATCTGTCCACTCCCATCTGTCTCCTTTCTTGGGACCTGTTTAATGCTGGTGGGTTTTCTCTTTCTCATCAGCTCCTTGTCTGTGACTTCCATGTCCCTGAATGGCACCCAAATAGATCCTTCTATGCTGCCTTGTGCCCTGAGTTCCTGATTTCTATATCCAGCAACCTATGAGCTATTTGTTTGGATGAAACTTATCTTCTCTGCACCATGGCTCTTCATCGCATGCCCTGCTTTGCGTGAGAACCCCTATCCCTGAGCCCCACCTCGGACCACCATCTATTCCATTGCAGCTCTCACCATTCACATGCAGTCTGGCAGCACTCTTGGCCTGTCTCTCCCCCACGAGTACCTCTGCAGTACTTAATGCTTCTTTGTCCTCACACTTACTGATCCAGCCCTGCCTTTTGCCCTCTTGTTAGCAGCCCTGACTCCTGAATACCAAATCATCTGGGGAAGGAAGTGACACTGAAGTTATTAATGCATCAATGACTCCCTTTTCAAATTCTAGTAATCATTTCCCTTCTACTTCAAAATGAAATCCAAAGTTGTAGTACAACTTCCAAGACCCTTGGTGACCAGCCCTACTTTGTATTCCAACCTCCTCCGTGCCATGTCTTACAACTGGGAACTATGAAACTTGGGTTGTTATAAATTCCTTTGCTTCCCTGAACAACTCCTGCCCACCACCTGTCACCTGCTCAGTGTTGGCTTCCTTTTCCCTCCACATACCCATCCCCCACTGGGCCAGTTGTTTGTCCTACAGTTCCTGTCCACTAACTTGTGTTCTGTGTATCCCTTTGCGTCTTCTTGACTAGAAAATGTGTTCTTCCGTTAGGTTTCCGAGGGCATAAACACAATTTCCTCCTATCCCTGTTTCCCCGTGCATGCAGTTTGAGCGCTTACTTGGCTGTAGCAAGCCAGTGGAGAACTTCTATGTGGCTGAGGAAGAAACTGGAGAGGCGAGTGTGTATGAACTGGGTGGCATATCAACTCCTCCACAGTCTAGAACTAGCTCAAAGGTAATTGAAATGAAAAATGAGGACAAGTTTGATATTTTTGCTTAATCCTCCCACGTTCTCGTTTTGCAGCTTTGTGGAAGACTAAAAGCCATATAACTTTCTGTTGCTGGCATGGCTGTGTCAAAAGTGCTGCAACGTGTCAGGTGTGAGTGGCATCTCCGGGGAGGGAGTCTGCCACCCACAGGATTAGGCTCTGCCCCACCTCTGCTTTCCCTCCTGCATCTTTTGGGAGGGTGTCAGGTATTCCCTGGAGCTTTCTTCTCCTGGAACAACTCACCTCTTGTGAAAACATCCACTTCCAACTATCCTTCTTCCAACCTCCCCATCCCCAGTAAACTTTCATATATAGAACCAAGTTGACACCTTTTAAAAAAGCAATTAATAAAGATTTATTCATTTTTATTGGAAAGTCAGATTTACACAGAGAGGGATTAAAAGAAAACAAGATTTCCATCTGCTGTTTCATTCTCCAAATGGCTATAATGGCTGGAGCTGAGCCAATCTGAGGCCAGGAACTAGGAGCTTCTTCTGGGTCTCCCATATGGGTCCAGGGTTCCAAGACTTTGGGGCATCCACTACTGTTTTTCCAGGCTACAAGCAGGAGCTGGATGGGAAGTGGAGCAGCTGGAACATAAACTGGAACAGGTATGTGATCTGGGTGCTTGCAGGGGGAGGATTAGCCAACTGAGCCATTGTGCCAAGTTAGGAAGTCCCCCTCCCCTTTTGTTTTAAAAGCAATTTTATTATGATATCTAGAGGAGAGGCACAGAATGGAATTTGAACATTATCATCTAAAGAAAAAATAGACAATTTGTGTCTTCCTCTAGAAATGCTGCAAAATGGACTACTAGAATTCAAACACAAATTTTGAAGCAGAGAAAGAAATTGATGAGAAATAGGATCCAGGCAATCCAGCAGAAACAAAGACCGTTCTGCCTTTGAAGTAAACACTTGCTCCACATGAGGGTTTTGGCCTCATTTGTTTTCTCTTAGAAATATGAATATAGACTAGAAGATAAAAATCCAAAGGCAAATGATTAAGCTTAATCTCATCTTTATTAATAAATCTCTTCATTGTTATTTTACATCAAAGTTGAGAGCCACTTAATTTATAAGGAAAAGCACTTTCATTCCATGACTGTGATGAAAGAAAATCGTTGAGTTAAAAATGGAATGGGGTGGAGGGAGTCGAAATTGAGTCTCAGTAAGCAGCCAACTTACAACGATAAAATCGCTTTGCCTGGAGGAGAGAAAGCTCCTAGTTACCATTTAGTCACAGGCATCTTCCACTTTTAGTTGTTTTTTTCTTTTTATTAATTTTATTTATTTTTATTGAAAAGGCAGATTTATATATAGAAGGAGAGACAGAAAGAGAAAGAAATATCTTCTGTCTGCTGGTTCACTACCCAAATTGTCCGCAAGAACTGGAGCTGAGCTGATCTGAAGCCAGGAACCAGGAACCAAGAGCCAGGAGCCCTCTCAGGGTCTCCCATGTGAGTGCAGGGTCCTAAGGCTTTGGGCCGTCCTCAACTGTTTCCCCAGGGCACAAGCAGGGAGCTGGATGGGAAGCAGAATAGCTGGGATATGAACCCATATGGGATCCCAGTGCGTGCAATGTGAGTACTTGAGTCATTAGGCCCGGGCCCTTAGTGTTTCACTAATAAAACAGAAATGATGGGGTGGTTATTTGAACAAATTCTACCTCACTGTTGATCACTAAAGGCCCAGCTTTCTCTATAGAAATAGGATCTCTTGATGTCCCTGACCTTTTTGGTTTGTTTTCAGTAAATACAGGTGTTAAGATCTTAGCTGCTATAACCAGACCCCACCATAACTGCTCTTGCCACTCAGCTGAGAAAATTTAAAAGGAGAAAATAAGGAAGAGGGCAGAATTGTGAGGGAACAAGTTATATCTTACTGATACAAATTTCACGTGTCTATTCCAATCCCAAGTTTGTTCAACTTCTACACCTTCAAAGAGGCTCTCTCTGCCTCGCTGATCTCTTTTGCTCTCTTTAGATACCGATGGAGTTTTTCTCGTTTTTCTTAAATTATTGTGCACTAGTAGGCTGATATCCTTGGATTTTTTTAATTATTATTTTCTAGGAGACCACGTTTGTACAAAAATTAGGAAGGTGAAAAATCCAACTCTTGAAACATTTATATAGGAAGGGAAATCATCCAGGATTGCTATCTCAACATTTAAAAAGAACAAAAATTGGAGGACTGCAGGTTGAGGATTAGGTGGTTGAGCCATGGAGCTGGCTACATGAATGACATTCTCTTACACAGGAGGATTGTTATAAACGTTGAATAGGTCCATGACAGGAAACAATCAACAAATGAAAACACCAGTTTGAATGTGGTGAAGTCAGAAGAAAACAAGCAGCCAAGAGAAGACATGAGTTCGGTTTCTCAATGCCAAGGCCACTGCAGATGAGCCTCGGGGTTTCATTCTCTGTAGTCGGTTGCGCTGCTGGAGCAAGGTTGCTCTTCTGGACCCACACTTGGAACGTGAGAACTGTGAGCTGGAGGGAGGACTTAGATCCTGCGGGCAGATGATTCAACCTCCATTGGGCTTCTCTGAAGGCATCAGGTGCTGCACCCCGTAGCAGCTAAGCTTTGCAGCACATGTTAGCGTCTCCACTAGTAACGCCCTTCCGACAGAGTTTGCTGCTAGGGTATACAGTGATGCACTTGAAATACTGAGTGAATGAATCAAGCCTTCCCCTCAGTGGGAAGGAACAGCAAGTCCCCTGCCCTTTTAAAGAGAGGGCATTCCTGAAGACAGTACAGCAGAAGAGAGAAGACAGCCAGAGACAGACAGGCGGTAAAGCCTGGCTATGGCTCAGGACGGGCTGTCCTACATCCCTTAGAGTCACTCTGAGGGAGTGAGCAGGCCCTAAAGGGATTCTCGCTTCTGACTCGCGATGGAGGACCCTTATCCTGGGGTCCAGCTTCCAACCAGAGGTTGGAAAGAATCTGCAGAAAAAAGTCTTGCTCAGTCCCTGCCCTCCCCACCCTCCCCATCCTCTCAGTTTATTATGAGGCCACACCCCCTTTTTGAAAAATATATATTTATTTTATTTTTTCATTTTTTTTAATAATCTTAGTTACTTAGGGCACAAAGGGTCAAGGGCTACAGGAAAGTGGGTAATTCCATTGTTTTCACACTAATATCATCATTCATTTTTTTTCCCCCTGTATTTTGGGTCAGGGGAGAAATAAAGGGAAAAGCCCCACCCAACTGCCCAATGTGAGGCACGCTCCGAGGGTCCTGCTCAAGCAGTTTGGTAGCTCAGCAGGTCTGAATTGGTGCCAATCTCATCATTCCAATCGCTATGAAATCTATTCAGAATCTACTGGCTGACATAATCCCTGCATGGTTGGGGTTCTGAGATCAGCAGTTCAGTTGCAAAGATCTCCAAAGAAACTTTGTCTGGGGTGATCCCAAACCTGACTCTTGTGTGTGTTTGCCAGTACAGGGTCCGGCAGAGTCCGTCACCCCAATCAGATTATGCATATGCTGGTTGTAGTAATTGCTGGGTCAGTTCTGTTTCCAGCCCTGTCTTCCACGAGAACCTGTGCACACACCCTCTTATTGTCCAATCACAGGTCCCCAGGTTCCCCTCCTCACCTGCTTCAAAGAACATAAGCATCAAATTACAGAATTTCCTGGGTCTCTTGGAGGCTTCCTTTCTGAAGTTTCCTGTGTTGCAGAAAACTCTGCAATGCTTTTCTCTTCTTACTAACCTGTTGTTATGGCAGAAGTGTCAGTCACCTCCTGGTCTCTCTGTGTGCCATGAGAAAGATTGAAACAGAAAGTCCTCCTAAAAGCAAGCGCTCTGGGCTTGGTGATCCGTCAAGCCATCTGTTGATCATTAACTCATAATTGGCTGGTTTATCAGATGCTCACCCCATTGTTAGAGTGAAGCAGCCACCATTTCAGTGCTGGTGAGCAGGGTCTGCCTGCTCTGCCTCAAACCTCCCTCTATGTAAAGGGATAGAATGGAAACCCTAAGGCTAAAGAAACCACTGAGCTCGCGCAGGAAGCAGCAGAACAGCTGAGGGGGAACCCACGCGTGTGCAAGAACCGGAGGACGCAGACGTGACGCTGCGATGAGCCATGCGAGTTTTGTGCTGGCTCGCGCTGGTTCCTGTCCCGGCGTGTGGGGCCTCCTGACCGCCGCGCAGTAACAGAAGCTGAATATTACTAAACCCGAGGCTGGCAGGGAACCTTGTGGATTAGAACCAGAAAAAACGGGGGCAGGTTTTTCATTGCTTGTGTTATGTCCAAGAAATTTTTCACTAGCCGCGTATTCTTTGCACGCTCTGAAGTTGACATATAAAAAAACGATCAAGTTGAATGGACACAATCACAAGGGATGTGACTTTCACTTGGATTTATGGAAAATAAACTTGATTTTATTTTTAATGTATTCCGTGGAGCCTAAATAGCCCTTGGTGAGAAAGAAGTGGGCATACGCAAGACAGCTCTGTTTCATCCCTTTTCTTTGCGCTCTTTGAAGTTATATTTCTATTCCATCATCTTAAAGATTTTTGTTCTAGTATTTCCCATGTATGAAAGCCTTAAATGGACTTCTGAAGAAAAGGTATGTGTATAAACTGACATTCGTGTTCTTTTCATTTCCTTTTTCCCTAAGACCCTAAGTGTTTAAAAGATTTTCTTCTTGATTGAGTTATCATTGCTGTCTGAGTAGCATTCAATTGGTTCTCAATAGCATGATGTTACCAATATTAATAGTTAATGTGAAAGTAAAATTCCATTAAAACTGGAACTCTTGATGAACTAGATGGGATTTTTTTAAAAAAAACCACTATTTCCTGTGTTTGTGGAGGAATACTCTAATTAGAGAGACTTTCCAATTCTCTCTGTACTTGCCATTTGTTATAGAACTGAGTGTGGTCAGACTTTGTCCATTGAAGAAGGGAGAAGAGTATTGTTACTGGGAAACAATTCACCACTCCAGGGCATATCCTAATAAAACCATGCAGCAAACTATCATGGGAAAATGTATAAATAATTAATCAACTTGCACTTCAAAAGAATTGGAAGCCACTTGGTTTGGAAGAAGATTTGTTACCTAGTCATTTACAACCTTGACCATCTGTGAGTGCCTCAAACTGCTGGCCACAACATCTGGGTGAGTGCTGGCAGTTGAGAAGGGGGTCTTTCTTTTCTTGCAGGGGGCGAAGGCTACCTGCGGAAAAGGAAGTGGGGTCTCCTGGACTACAGGCTCTTCCTCAACTCCGTCCACTTGAGTACAGATCCCTTTGGGTTACCAAGCATTTGGGCTACTGATTTCCGTGATATTGCTGTGCCCATTCTGAGGTCCAACGAGGACATTTGCGAAAGAAGGGTTCCGGCACCTTAGGAAGGATGGCATGGAGGAGGATGGAACGTGGCAAGGGCAGTGGCCAGAAGGTGGACATTGCCAACGACGAGGTGGAAAGGACATAGGAATGTGAATTTAGCAATGTGACTGGGGCTGTGCATCCGCTGGACCGTGACTCATGCTCACCAGCACAAGATTTAGAATCCAGGATTCTCTGCCACCCCTAGGATGATAGATCCAGCAGTTCAATCCACAAAGAAATTAAGATGAAACTGAGGGTCTACGGAACAAACAAGATAGAAAGGAGTGACTTAGAGGAAGGAGAAGAGAACTAGAGAGAAGGGTTGGCATGCTGGATTCTGTGTCCCTAGCTTGCCTCACTAACATTGTTTTTAGCTGCCGTTGTTGCTTTCTTTCCCCAAGTGAAATGACAAAATATCCTGGAATAATGAGGTCCAGTTCTCTTGAAGCCCGAGCGCACCATCTCCCAGCACCCCAGAAGCTGCTCAGTTCTTCCGCTGTGTGTGTAGCACCCACCACCTTGGGAGCATCACTCAGTCATCTCAGGCTCAGCGGGGCCATCTGCAGATTGTCAGGTCTGTGTTCATGGAGGGAAGTGTTTGCCGTGGGGCATGCATGGTGATCAGCACAGTTCAGATCACCCTCATTAAGGTTAGGCTCTCCAGGTGGAAAATCAACTTAAAACCCACCTTTGAATGAGAGATGGAAAAACTAATCTAAAAAAAAAAAAAACCACTCTGCTTGAATTCAAACTTCACAAAACTTTGACTTAAAACTGAATAAGATTTTTTTTTGTTGTTGATGGAGACAGAAAAGTTTATTTGCGAAGGGACCAGGTGAGCAGGGAAGGGAGAGCGAAGGAAGCACTCCGGAGAGAAAGCTGGGAGGTGGGGTGCCTCTTGCAAAGGGGAGGGAGAGAGACACCAAAGGATTGAGGAAGGGTCTTGGGATTTTAAGCATTCCCTGACCCCTCCTTGTTGGGCGGGGAACCTACAGGTAAGATGTTCCCCATTGGTGGTCTCTTAATCAGTTAGGAGATGGGTGGGTAATGCTGGGGCTGCCCACCTGAAGGCTTGGCCAAGACCTCAGCAGGCCTGGATGGTCTCAGACCCCCCTCTATGCCATAATGCCACCCCCAGAAATTCTGCTTTCTCAATGTGACTCTGAAGCATGAGTGGGTGTCTCACTGTAGATATGTATTTTACGAATGCAAAAACAGTTGTTACAGACACAGGATGCTAGCACAATCCCATGTATAAAATTCCTGTGTCAAGTAACATAGAATCCTCTGAGACGAGCCCTTCCTGTTCCCATGTTGGAACACTGTCCTGGCTGTTGTTAGCCAGCTCAGAGTCCAGGTAGGCCACACAGTTGTTCATTCTTACAGTTTATGGAAATAGTATTCTGCTCTGGCTTTGGCTTCCATTATTTTCACTATTTTTTTTCTCTTTGTCCCAAAAGGCAACCCATTAGCAAATGTCACCTACATGGTACTTCCTTTGTGACTGCACAGCTGTCATTGTTACGCCTTCATCAGGCCCCAAGTGCTCTTCTGTGTATTTCTGGGAAGCTAGTCATCGGTCGTAGCTAAACAAATGGAGCTGCTGGAGCTGTCCAAATATGGTGCATGCTTATTTGTTTTTGCATCTAAATGAAATGTTCAAGCTAATCGGCTCCAGGAATAGTACAGGAGCTTCCCAGAGACGCCCTCCTAGTAATGAAGTGCAGTGTGCTGCAGCAGCCCACCTCACTCAGAAGGGCATCCTGGCACTGCTCATGCTGCTTCCCCTCTGCCTCCTTGTGCTTATCTCGGCCAGCCCAGTGGTTGTGGCCAGGGGACTGAGGCACCAAGGAAAGGAGGGAAATGGTTAATTATGGCACAGTGCCTGCAGACCAGAGCTGGGGGAGGAAGCTCTGCAGTGCAGGCAAGGCCAACTGCCTGGGCTGGGTCCAGCACATGCATAAAGGGCTCAGCTTCCAGAAAGGGGGCCTGCACTGGCAGCTGCCGCAACCTGTGCCCTGCCATCCTGGTCACCTGCGAAGTCCTGTGTTTGACTGAATGGGCCCACTGAGCAGCGGCTGGGATCTCTGAGCCTCTCCGGTTCCTGATTCTCACTGCAGCTGTCCTCCCTGAGCACTTACAAGAGAGCCCAGATTGTAGCCAGGTGGATGGTGCTCAAATCCTGTTCATAGCAGCTGGCGTGTTGGCTCAACTGGTTAATCCTCCACTGCATGCCTGTGGGGGCCTGGATGGTGGCGGGGAATGCTGTGTGTGGTGATGCTGAGCAGAGTGGATGGGAGTGTCCATGGAAGTGTGTGGTATGAAGAAGTAATGACAAAGTCCACACGCAACTCCCAGGAAAGGGTCATAGACAAATACAAAAAACCTGTTTTTTGAACCAAGGGTTTCTCTTGTTTCGCTTAGCACCATGACCTCAAAAATGGGTAGCTCGCCCTGAGCTGCCAATGAACCCAGAGTAAAAGTAAGCTGGGCAACACCCAGAACCCATGCTGGCTGTCCAGAAGCTTGACCCCTCTGGGTGGATGCGGTCTCTAAAGCAAGTCAGGGGTGTTGATTGCCTCCTGGGGTGGGAAAGTCAGTGGTAAACTGAGCGAAACAAGGACCATCAGTGAGCAGAAAGGATGTAGAGGGGCACTTGGTAGAGAGCTCAGAAAGCAGTCAGGTGAGTGTAGCTCAAATTCTATTAATAAGGAATGGTATGATGACTCAACTGGCTAACCCTCCACTTCCAGGCACTGGGATCCCAAATGAGCACCAGTTTATGTCTTGGCTGCTCCACTTCCCATCAAAGCTCCCTGCTTGTGGCATGCAAAAGCAGTAGAGGATGACCCAAAGCCTTGGGACCATGCACCTGTGTGGGAGACCCTGGATTTGGATCAGCTCAGCTGATTTAGGGAGTGAGACAGCAGATGGATCTTTCTGTCTTTTCTTTTCTCTGTAAATCTGCTTTTCCAATAAAAATGAAGTAAAAAATTCCATTCATCAGTGAATGGTGAATGGTGGTCCTGTTTGGTCACCTCATTTAGGGCCTTTGATGCCTGCCCCATCTGGGACATTAATTTTCCATCAGTGTGATATTTTGCTCTTATTTGTTTTTTTTTAATATTTATGTATTCATTTGATAGGGAGAGAGACAGAGAGAAGGGGAGACAGAGAGATAAATTTTTCATCTATTGCTTCACTCCCTAAATGACCAGTGCTGGGCCAGGAGCCAGTAACTTCATCCTGGCCTCCCATGTGGGCGACAGACCCATATACTTGGGCCATTGAGTGCCTTTCCAGGTACATTAAACAAGAAGCCAGATTGGAATTTGAGGCACCAGGTCTCTGACCTGGCTCCTGCAGGGGAAGCAGCATCACAAGAGATGGCTTAACCCACTGTGTCACACTTCTGCCATCCCTCTTTTATTTTAAGTCGAGAATGAAAAAGTTATATTTGAGAGGGAAAGGAAATGATGTAGGGAAACACACACACATACACAGAGGAAGAAAGAGAAATTTCCATTTGCTCCTTTGATTTCTGAATACCTATACAAGAGCCAGGAACTCTGTCTAGGTCCCCATAGGAATGCTAGGAACCAAGTATCAGAACCGCCATCTGCATCCTCCCATGGTGTGAATTAGGCAAGAAGCTGGATCAGAGTCAGAGTAGCTGGAACTTGGACAAAGCAGTCTATTATAGGATGCTTGGGTGCTTAAGTTACTGTACCAAATGCTTGCCCTCCTTCTATTTTTCAAAATGCTATAGAAATATTCAAAATGTTTCCACATAATGCCTTTTTCCCATTATTGAGTGTGCCATGTCTTATCTTTACCTGTGAGGGATGCAGGAAAATCTTGCTTTTTAAAAAGTGTCTTCCCTGGGCCCATTGCAGTGGCTCAGTTGGCCAATCCTTTACTTTCAAGCACTGGGATCTCATATGAGCGCTGGTTCATATCCCAATTGCCCCACTTCCCATCTAACTTCCCGCCTATAGCTTGGGAAAGCAGCAGAGGATGATCCAAAGCCTTGGGACCCTGCACCCACATGGGAGACCCGGAACAAGCTCCTGGGTCCTGATTTCTGATAGGTTCATCTCTGGCCATTGTGGCCACTTGGGAAGTGAACCAGCAGAGGGAAGATCTTTCTCTCTGTCTCTCCTTCTCTCTGTAAATCTGCCTTTCTAATAAAAATAAACCTTTTTTAAAAAGTGAAAACAAAGTGCCTTGCCTGGAGCAGGTGATCAGCTTAGCAATGAGGACACCCCAGGCAACACTGGAGTGTTTGGTTTTGATGTTCAGCTCTGGATGCTGACTTTAACTTTCTGATCGTACAGCCTCAGGGCAGCAGGTGAGCTGATGTGGTTCAAGGGTCTCTGCTACCATGCGGGAGATCTTACTTCTGGTATAGGTCTGACCCAGCTGCAGGAAAATTTGGAGGAGGGGAAGCTAGTAGGTGAGGATTTTGTCTGTCCCTATTTCTCTCTGTGACCTGCAAGAAAGTGTCTTCTTAGAAAGCCTAGAAGAAAATGTCAGTCTATTTACAGTCTTGGAGTTGAGAGGGTCATTTGCATGCCCACAAGCATAACTTTTAGGGGGCAGGAAAATCCTTCATTACCAAGCTCATTAAAAACCGAGGAAAAATCTCAACATTTGCAACAGATAAAAGGCTAATGCTAATACATCAAAAAAAAATTATATCATCATGAAACTAGTGCAGGAGTTCCATTAGGAAAAAATAAGGCTATGCTAAAGGGAGTTATAAATGGTAATTAAGAAGTGTTTCATAATTAATAGTAATAGATACTTAAAGAGTTTTCACTTCTCAATCTCACTGGAACTGTACCAGCATTGTTCTGCGTGTGGAGGAGACAGGCACACTCCCATTCTGCTGTCTAGAGGCCCCCTGGAGGGTACCTTGGCATCAGCCATTAAACTACAAGTTGAGTATCATTCATATGAAGTACTCAGGACCAGAGATGTTTCGGATTTTGAGTTTGTTTGTACTTTCAAGTATTTGCATATTGATAATGAGCTCTCCTGAGGATAGGATCTGAATCTAAACATGAAAGCCACTTATGATTTGCAAATCTCTTCTACATAAAGCCCGAAGCTAATTTTATACAACATTTTTAACATTGGTGGTATAACACAGTGGTGGCTGGTGTGAAAATTTTCACTTGTGGCATTATGTTAGCACTCAAAACATTTCTGGTTTGGGAGAATTTTAGATTTCAGATGTTTTAGACATGTCTTAACCAATATTAAACAGTGAACACACTGTGATATAGCCAGCTAAACTTCTATGTGTGACAAGGCTGTCCTTGATTGCTTTCCCAGGCCACAGGCAGGGAGCTGGATGGAAACTGGGGCTGCTGGGAATAGAATCAGTGCTCTTATGGGATCCTGGCTTGTTCAAGGCGAGAACTTTAGCCACTAGGCCACTGCACCCCGCCCCATTCATTGTATTTCAAAGCAACAAATAGCATGTGTAGTTTGGGAAAACAGTACAGCTTAGTGGTTCAGTTTAAAGAGTTGGAAGCTGAATGGCTAGTTCGTGGCTAGACTCCTTCCTTACTCCTCCCTAAAACACGTGTGAGTTACATGACATGAGAGTGAGGACAAGAACTGTGAGAAGTACAGGATGGAAGAGGGGGCTGGGATTCTGATCCAGCTCTAGAAGAGATACACCTGGGGGTGAAATGCAGCCTGGACGCAGGATCTCTGTTAGCCACTGGGCTATAATGAGAGAGGGAGAGAAAGGGAGAGAGAGGGAGGGAGAGAGAGAGAGAGAGAGAGAGAGAGAGAGAGAGAGAGAGAGAAAAGGCAAGGCAGAGGGGAACACTGACTCAATACTATTCTTAATACTTTCAGGAGTTCATCTTGTTTTCCAGTTCCCAGACATTATCTCCGTACTTGACATCAACATATGGATGAGCAGTGTGCTCCTAGACCTAACCGATGTACACTGGAAATGTTCTGCTTCTTAATAATGGGTCCAAGAGTTGTAAATCCTGATTAGTAATTAAAAATAAAAAAAAAAAAAGAAAGAAAGAAAGGAACAGCCTGTGCATGAATGAAGGCAGGTATCAGCAGAGTGTGGACACTGCTGTGCCCGGCGAGCAGCTCCTTTCAGTTCCAGGACCTCTTCTCTCTCTCAGACTGCTTGAACTCCTTACTAGCGGTTCCCAGGTCTCTAATTAGAGTCCCAAGTGTTTCCTCCAGTTTCCTAAAAGGTTGGAGAAATGCCCTGAGGGCTTGTCACCCAAGGCCTCTCCCCTGCTAATCAGACAGATGGCAGCTGCAGGAAGTGGCTGCTGAAGCACCAATCACAATGTGGTGTTGACAGCCTCGCTCTTGGCCTGGCGAGCTGGAATGAGTGTTTGTCAGTTGAACTTTCTGTATTAGTTAGGAAAGGCTAAATGATTACAAGAGCAACATTTAGTTCTAGGAACATTATCAGGACAAAAATGGAAAACTACTTTAGAAGTCTTTCTGAATTAAAATTTCCTCTTAGAAACATTTATAATTCATCATTGCTCTTAAGAATATCCAAATTCCACTGACTTAGTAAGTGGCCCAAGGGTGTGTGATGATGGTGGTTCTGCATTTATTGAAGCACGATTTTTTTTTTTAGTAGGGAATATCAAATTAAAAGACACACTCCGATTCATTAGGAGCACCCTATGCATTCATCATCTTTATAAGCAAAGGGACCAGGGAAGTGTATCTACTCCTGGAGCCTCTTGACGTGACACACTTTCTTGACATGACAATGGGTGTCCTTGGCAAGTGCAGCACACTGCTTAGTTGTGCCATGAAAAGGAAGCAGAGAGGCTAAGAAAACACCACTGGGAAGTGGGCAAGCAGTACACTGTTTCTGTGGCCTCAGGCTGCAGACTCATCCATACACCTGTTATTAGAAGAACAACACGCAGCCTCCTTAATAGTGAAAGGTGAGCACTTATTGGTTCATTCTGCAGTGTCACCTAAGATTTAAGTCTAATAATACAGAGAAAGAACGTTATTCATCCTGTTATCTGCCCACCCATCCATCCAGTTGTAAGATCCAGTGGGATCACTTAGCACTGAATACAACAGGCTGTTCCTGTTGCTACAAGTGCTCCCTGTGGGAAACGGTGCAATGGCATAATTTAAGGGTAAATGGGTGATGTTTCCTTTGAAAGCAACATTATCACCGAAAGCTGGATTCTCAGAAAAAATTGCAAATAGAACCCAAGATATTTAGCAAAAGCATCAGTCTAAGTAAAATTCCCCAGACCTTTGTTGTTTATATTGCAGCTGGAGCTGGGTCAGTCTAAAGCCAGGAGCCAGGAGCTTCTTCTGGGTTTCCCATGTGGGTACAGGGGCCTAAGCACTTGGGCCATCCTCTGCTGTTTTTCCAGGTTATAAGCAGGAAACTGGATCAGAAGTGAGCAACTGGGACTTGAACCGGTGCCCATGTGGGGTACCGGTGCTGCATGCAGAGGTATAGCCTGTTGAGCTATTGCATCGGCCTCTGGTCTTTCTGCACAAGAAAATCAAAGCTCCAACAACGAGAAGACTGAGTTTCCAGGCGGCATAGACTTCACCGAGAAAAGCTTAAGGGGATGGTCTTGACTACTCCCCTGGTTCTCAAATCCATAATCATTTTCTGACACTGCATTCCTTCCCTCAGTAAAGTCTCAAGAAATACACAGAGAGAGAGAGAGAAAAACACACATCTCTCTTTCTCTATTATCTATCTATCTGTCTATCTACCTATCTATCTATCTCATCTGACTACTGTAGGGATTGAAGGAAATTTCCCTCCACCTGGTGAAGGTCTGGGAATTGATTCTGCTGTGATATACTGACAGGAGCCAGGTTATAGGGAAAAAAAGGTCGTATACTTTTTACATCCACAGGAGGCATCACAGGAGAGTGAGTATCCAAAAGGCTCAATGTGATGTAGAAGTTTGTAGACCATCTCACAGGGGAGAGGAGGCAGCGGTTACCGGCGCTTCACAGGAGAAGGGGTCTAAATTTTCATGAAGAAATATTTGTGGGTCCCCAGAGCAAACGGGGACAGGAGACAGGGGACACCTGGGCTCAGAGTGTGGTGTCTGCTTTAGTCTCCATCCTGAGAGCCAGACCTCGCCTTCTAGAAGGTAGGGGAAGTTTAGAGGAAGCCCCTCCCTGCACTTGGCAGGAGGAAGAGGTGTAAAACAAACAGTGCTAAGGGAAGGCTAACGAGACTTGGGTTTCAAAGCTGCTGCTTTTTTTTTTTTTTTAGTTGAAAGTATTCAGCGTGTGCAGGTGCCCTACTTTGAGGTATCATTTCTCCCAACCCACTCTCTCACATTGCTTTAAAAACAAAAGAGACTACAGATTGTGATGTATATTCACCTTGAAAAGCTAGACTCACAGTTTGTGTGTCTTAAAGGAATAGCTAGCCAAAGTAAACGGGACCAAATTGAAAAACTAGTTGTTCTGTGGAGATCTGGTGAAGGTTGGAGGCAGCGACACCGGAGTCTATTCCTCGTCACAAAACTGCTTGAGGACCTTGACACGAGTGACTGGGAGGAGCCATTCCGTCTGGTCCACATCCACCCCCGGCTCCTCCCTGCCTGGCTGCCAGTGTTCCCGCCATTTCCTGGGCACTGGGCAACTGTGGCTCAGCGCAAGCCAGGTCTTTCCCAGCTGCAGGCCTGGTCCCTGTGGGTGTCCACCTGAGATGGGTTCTGGAAAAGGTCTAGAGCTCAAGTCAGGAACGTGGCATGAAGGTGGATGCCGTGGGGCCTCGGGATAGCTTCTAGAAAGCACCCTCTGCCTTGAGCTTGCTTTGTGTGGACTGTACTTCTCATGAAGCCAGACTCTGCTATGGTGGCCAAACCTACCTGGCTGCAGCCGATGGATGTATGGATATAAATAGTCCCCATCCCTCCACCCTGTATATTGTTCAGTCCTGTCATATGCAGGCTTTCTGCCTGACATAGTGGCTGCTCAAAGAGAACATAGATTCAGAATTTGTACAATGCAAGGCAGGAGTTCTCAGCTGTTGTTTTCATTATCACCTCCTAAAAAGCCTTTTAAAAATATTTATTTATTTTTATTGGAAAGTCATGTACACAGAGAGGAGGAGAGATAGGAAGATCTTCGTCTGATGATTCACTCCCCAAGTGGCCGCAATGGCCAGAGCTGAGCTGATCCGTAACCAGGAGCCAGTAGCCTCTTCCACATCTCCCATGTGGGTGCAGGGTCCCAAGGCTTTGGGCAATCCTTGACTGCTTTCCCAGGTCACAACTAAGGAGCTGGATGGGAATCGGGGCTGCTGGGATTAGAACCGATGCCCATTTGGGATGCTGGCATGTGCAAAGTGAGGACTTCAGCTGCTAGGCTTTTCCACCAGGCCCTTCTTTTTATTTTTTAATTTTTTAAAGCTTTTTTTTTTCTAGTGTTCTTTAGAAAAAGATTTATTTATTTTTATTGGAATGGCAGGTATATGAAGAGAAGGAGATACAGAGAGAAAAATAGTCCATCTGCTGATTCACTCCCCAAGTGGCTGCAATGGCTGGAGCTAAGTCAATTCGAAGGCAGGAGCCAAAAGCTTCTTCTGGGTGTCCCATGGCAGGGGGAAGAGTTCCAACCTTGGGCCATCTTCTCTTG
The DNA here is from genome assembly GCF_017591425.1 of Ochotona curzoniae. Classification (NCBI taxonomy): domain Eukaryota; kingdom Metazoa; phylum Chordata; class Mammalia; order Lagomorpha; family Ochotonidae; genus Ochotona; species Ochotona curzoniae. The sequence continues at coordinate 17,924,622 of NW_024467115.1, forward strand.
CTTTCCCAGGCCACAAGCAGGAGCAGCAAGAGAAATGGAGCAGACTGGACGTGAACAGGTGCCCACAAGGGATCCTGGCTCATTCAAGGTGAGGATTTTAGCCACTAGTCTATCGTATCAGCCCCTTTAGTGCCCTTATATCAAAAATTTAATACTACAGAAGACTATATATACTAGAAGCATAGTTGTGCTTTATATACTAAACAAGTGTTTTGTTTTGTTTTATTCTCCACCCGTCGCCCCCAACAACCAGTTGTCTTCTTGGAGATAATTTTGTCTCCATTGAGAATGGTTTAGAGGGAGAGACAAAGCAGGCAGCTACATGGAATATATTATGAAAGGGATACCATGAGGGTGTCAGCACCTACTCATTCCTTAAAAGTAGGACATTGCAAATTCATTTACAAAAACAGTCATGCAACATCTAGATACTGATAAGTATGGGTATGAGTGTGACATTGGTGTAAAGGCTAAGATATTGTGTGTGACCCCTGGATCCCATACAGGAGTGTCTGGCTTAAGTCTTGGCTCTTCTGCTGCTGATCCACTTTTCTGCTAATATGCATCCTGAGAGGCAGCAGGTCCTGGCTCAAGTACATGGGTCCCTGCCACCCATGTGGGAGTCCCAGAGGAGCTCTTGGCTTCAGCCTGACTCAACCTGGCCATTGTGGCCACTTAGGGAAGTAGATCAACAGGTGCAGGATCACTTTTTCTTTTGTCTCTCCTTCTCTTTGTCACCCTGCCTTTCAAGTAAATGTTATATAAGTGATAATACCTTCTCTTCAAATAATAACACAGTGCAGACTAATATCCCTGTTGAGCATCCCTCCCAATTTTCCCCTCCTCTCTCCCACTACCCAAAGTTGGCCACTGTCAGTTTGATGGGAATTTTCCCAGGTTTTACTCTAATTATTTCATATATGAGGCTGCTTCAAGAAGTTCATGAAACATGGGACAAACAAGACAATATTTGTGTTAAAAAAATCCATACAAACATAGTTTCTTTTTGCTTTGTGTTTTATGTGAATCTGGAGGTACTTTCTTATATATAAATTTCAAAACAAATTTTGTACCTGAATAATCTTACCTTTTACTTCCATTTTCTCAAACCTTTTGAAGTCCTTAAGTATCTGTTTGTTCCCCACTGCACTGGGGGCACCTGCGCAGTGTTGCAGGGTTCTGAGCCGGGGCCCCCACTGCTTCCCTTGTCTCCATGTCTTCACACCCAGCTTGCATGCGGCTGAGCAGCTCATAATTGGTTTACTAATCTGTCTTCTCAAGAAGTTCAAGTTTAGGATATGCAGGTGATTCTGCCTCAGGTTAAGCAGGGAATATTTGGTAGGTTCCACTTTGTTCATGCTTCCATTTCCTTCCCTTGCTTTAACAACATTTAGAAAAAAATGTATTTTTATTGGAAAGGCAGATTTACAGAGAGAAGGAGAGACAGAGAGAAAGATCTTCCATCTGTTAGTTCACGCTCCAAATGGTCACCATCACGGCCAGAGACGAACTGATCTGAAGCCAGGAGCCAGGTCTGAGGTTCTTCTGGGTCTCCCATGTCGATGCTTGGTCCTAAGGACCAGACCATCCTCTACTGCTTTCTTAGGTCACAAGCAGAGAGCTGGATTGTAAGTGGAGCAGCCAGGATATGAACTGGCACCCATATGGAATGCTGGTGTTTGCAGGTGGAAGATTAGCCTGTTGAGCCACCATGTCAACCTGCTCTTTAAAAACATTTTTTAAAAAAATTCAAGAGTTAGAGATACAGGGAGACAGACACACAGAGAGGGCTCTTCATTGGCAGTTTGCTCCCCAAATGATCACAGTGGTCCCTCTGGCCAGGTTGAATCCAGTGCCAACAACTCAATCCTGGTCTCCCACGGTGCTGGGATCCACATACTCAGCCAATGTCATTATCTTCCAGGCAGCACATTGCTGGGACGCCAGAAGCAGGAGTTTTAATCAGAGATCTAACTGAAGCACCTGGATGTGGAATGTGGGCAATTTAACTGGAGAATCAACCACCAAGCCAAGTGCCTAGGCCTTCTTTCTCTTTTCTAGATAATTTCTCCTTATCACCTCTACCCAAAAGAATTAGGTCCTTTTCTCTCTTAAGCTAGCAAAGGTTCTTTTTATAGTCACCTGGGAAGAGTGCTTCAGTGTCAGTTAATGTTAATGCTGTACTTAATATAACACCTTTCTAGTATTGATGAATTTACTATCTTCTTTCTTCTCACCTTTTTTCATTTTTCCGGCCAGGAGAACTCGTGAGCTCATCCTGATGGCAAGATGAGCTATTTTAAAGGTTGACAAGCTTCCTGAGCTCAGCCCCGGTGAGTCAGCAGTAGACACCATCACCTGTGCTCCTGTTGAAGGAAGAGGGACGCATTTATGAGGGGAGCAGCTGGTGTTGCGGACCTGCACACATTCAGGCACTTGGAGCTTGGAGTCCCAAGGGATCCAGCAGAGGCAGCTGTGGCCGTGTGCCCAGCACCCTCCCCACCTCCCCAGTTCTCTCGCTGGAGTTCATCTCGGCTATGACCCCAACAAAGACAGGCAGGGAGCAGCTGATCATCACGGCGGAGTCGGGAGTGCGATCTCGGGGGTTCTGTGATATGCTGGTGTGGTCTGAACAACCGGGCCAGAGGCTCCAACTGGCTTGAAGGGAGAATGTGCGAGAAAGCTGTTGATGTGCCCTCTTTTCAGCAGGGGCAGAGAGATGAGACTTTAAGAATGTGAGATGTTCTGTCTGAATGTCCTTAAGGCACCAAGATAGTTAAGGGGTGTGATACGTGGCACAGAGAGAAGAGAGAGGAAATACGCTGCCACTTCAAGCTTCAGGGCTTTGTCGAGTGAATGAGAGACAACCAGGAGGGAGAGAAAGGAACAAATCGAGGTGACGTGTTTGTTGAGGTATCATCTCCATCAGTTTTCTCTATCTCAGAACTCAGTGTGAAAATCAGCCAACACATTTTTTTTTTCCCAGCCAGTCACTCCAGTCCTTGGCTGGAAGGCCAAGGATGTAATATACCACCCACGGCCACGCGGTGGCAGCAGTATATTCTTGACTATGTGGATCTTGCCCTTTATTGTAGAAGGAATGTTTTACTTCACCATTCATCTCTGGAGAAACAGTTGCTTTTTGAGGTACTGCCCAGGATTGAAAATAAGGAATTTTCTCGCTGATTTTCTTTTCTCAAACTAAATGTATTGCAGAGTAGGCAAACACCCAACAACAGGTATTGCAAATCCAGTTCACTATATCTATGACATCAATGGTTTTGCCATGGGATTAGAGGGGATGAGGGAAGGTGACCAGATGTTCTAATTGAGTCAGACGGTCTGGGTTCTGGCAATGAGCAGGTGCTCTGGAAAAAGTCCCAGGCAGGCTCTGCTGTGCCCCTTATCTGCACCACGCTGATGAGCTGGCCCCTGTCCAGGGGAGGCTGACCAGCACAGAGGGATCTGGAAACCATGCGAGCAGGGACACGTGGAAGAAGGGAACATTTGCATAGGAAGAGGTGATGCGAATGCTGCAGGGAGATGCTGGAAGAGCTGATCTGGGGGAGACAGATGGTTAGAATCAGGCTGACTTTAGCAAGCTCGTCAAATTGGTTCTTCATTTTACAGACAGGAAAAATAAGACCCAGGACAGGTGACACTTGAGTCGAATGACCGAATGACTGGTAGCACAGCTGGAATTAGAACACTGTATGGTCACCAGTTAGGTTGTAAAGGGTGGGAGGGCATGGAGATTGTAGGTAATAGCAAACAGTGAATGTCCAGCCAGAGTTTCCACATCCTTAGAGAGCTGGCCACAAGCCTGTCTGCTAGAGAAACTCATGGGAGTTGTTGTCACCGGGAGGTAGCCCAGGTAATGAAGTTGCCGAGTAATGGGTGGGCTGGCTTGGAAAGGCAGCCCTAGGAAGAGTCTGGCTTTTAGAAAAGACTGCTATGGGATGGTGTCTGTCAGGGAGTGTGGCCTGGGACCCCTAGTGACCTTGCCCTTGAAGAATGCTCAGGTGCTGGGCCTGGAGAAAGTGGAGACAGGAAGGACTATTTCCGGTTGCTGTTGGGAGAGGGATTGTGGGAAGGCAGGTGAAATTGTGGCCCGATGTGGAGCTTCACTGTCGCCTTGGTGGGGTTCAGCTCTTGTCTCATTTCTCAAAAATCCTTCCTGGGCAGTACAGGGTATCAGTGGTTTATCACTTTTCTCAGGTATGGGCTTGTTGTCTTTGCTGGCAGACATGCATGGTCAGGACATGGCTTCAACATGTGTTGACTGACTCTGATTGTCTTCTGAATGGAGACAAAGTGGAAGCTGTTCCTAGGTAGGAGGCTCTGCTGCAATTAAGCATCTAATGATTGCTTTTATAAGATGGCTTGGAGGGATAGCAGTATGCAAAGGAAAAGGAGGCCCTTACACTTCAGTCAACCACAGCGAGGATTAGCCATGTGGGAAGGAATGAGGGTGATGCTGCTCCCCACATGTGTCACTGTGTAGTGAGGGCACATGGAAACGACTTTGGGGATGAAGAGGCACATTTTCAAGAAGCATTGTTTATACATTCAAGTGCGTTGGAAATAGCTCCTGCATTACACTTAGTTGTTTAGAATGAGGCTGAAGCAATGACTCAGTGGATGGGTATTAGCTTAGAGGTTAAGATGCCCATGCTCCACACTTGAGTGCTTAGGTTTGATTTCCAGCTTTGGCTCCTGACTCCAGCTTCCTGCTAACGTAGACTCTGGAGGGAGCAGGTCTGGCTCAGGTAGATGGGAAATTTGGGTTGAATCTGTCTGGCTCCAGGCTTCAGTCTCCATCCTTTCTGGCTGTTTGATGTATTGGGAGAGTAAACCAGCCAATGAGATTTCTCTATTTCTCTCTCTTGACTCTCAATATAGTAAAATACATAGACACATGAATGAAGAGGCAAAAAAAAAAAAAAGCAATTGAGTTGTAAAAAAATATTTGGTTAAGGAAGTAGGCATATTAGGAGAAGCACATCTGTTGTGAAACCCTGAGCGCCAGGTCTTACATGGAGAGCTTCGTGTGTGCCTCACTTAATCTTCCCAATCTAGTGAGTTGAGTTCTGTTTTGCAGGAAACTGAATTGCAGTGATGAAAAGTTGCTCTTTTACTCAAACACACACAGTTGGAAGGGCAAACCTGCCTGGATCCAGATATACCCTCATTTGTCTGCGTGCAGAGTCCAGTCCGATGAGCACCAGGACATGACCCTGACAGAGGGGCTTTGGCTGTGCTCGATTCCCCAGTGATGGAAGAGGGCCTCACTAAATCCTTGTTGGATAGCTCAGGGAATGAATAAAGAGCACACAGCGTATGTTGATTCTGGCAAAAGTTGCAAGATGGCATATGAATGCCCCAGGCTGAGGAAACTGACCCAGTAGAATGGACTGTAAAACTCGTTGGCAGAAAATGTGTTGGGGCTCAAGACTCATTAGAAGATGCCAGGACTGTGATAAGAGTGGAGAAGACCAAGTAACAGGCCTGTGACGTCATCTGCCCAGCTTCCTGCAGAGCAGCTCCCTGCTATTGTCTCTCTTTGTACTGACTCTTAAAGTGTCTCCACTGTTGCTGCAGTGAAAACAAAATAGAGCAAGACCAAAACGAAGGCCAAACTCCCTCTGATCTGGTGCAGTAACATCATTAGACTGCTGAGGAAACCAGTGCTGAACAAGTGAAAGATGAGAACAAAAAGCCCGACCTTGAGTCCAATCCTTCTGCCCTTTTACTTAGTGTTTATTTCATCACACTGGGAAAGCCGGGTTTGAAGTTCATTGACAAACTCGTTGCAGTGCTGATGTCTGCATCTGATGTGTAGAGAAAGAACTACAAGGGCCAACCCTGGTCTACATAGAGATGCTTTGTACATACAGTTTCCCTTTACAAAACCATCTCAGGTGATGCCAATTCCCATCATCCACTTATCCATCCATTACAGGTCATCTGGAAGCACAAATTTAGGAGAGTAGGTGGAATCAGTAAATTTAATTTCTTTCTTTTTTTTTTTTTTAAGAAAAGATTTGTTTATTTTAATTGCAAAGGCAGATTTCTACAGAGAACTGCTGGTTCACTCCCCAAGTGGTCCCAATGGCTGGAGCTGAGCCCATCCAAAGCCAGGAGCCAGGAGTTTCTTCTACACACACAAAAATACACCTATCTATCTATCTATCTATCTATCTATCTATCTATCTATCTATCTATCTTTATTTTTCTTCTTTTCTTTCCTTCTATGTGCTTTGTCTTCCTCTGTTTCTACTGTTAGGGTCTGGGCTAGAGCCCCTGTATGTCAGGATGCGAGCTATTCAACCCCCAGAGAACGACAAAGAGTTTCGCTGGTAATGCAAACAGCAAACAGAGTTTATTGCGCCAGCATGCTGGAGTCAGACTGTACTTGGGGCATGCAGTCCAGCCAAGCAGTGGTCGGGCCTCGAACTAGCCAAAGGCTGGAGATTATATAGGCCCTTTATGGCTGAGACATATATCAAAAGTAACAACTTTAGACGTGTTAATTTTTATGGTCTTCAGGTACAAGCAGTCTGCTCCATACCCATACTCATTATTTGTATGGCTCATCCCATTCTTACACCCTTATCTTCCTCCTGTTCCTGGGACCAGAGAAGAATTGCACCCTTGCCCTCCTGCACCTGGTTAGTTGATAGATCACAAGGTTGCAGGGCAGCAAAGGACAGATCTATCGCTAAAGCAGAATCCTCCTGGAGTCCAGGTGCCTCCTGGCCTAGCTAAGTAGCAGTTTTCTCAGCACACTGCCCAACAAAAACATTCCATTCTAGTATTCTAACATTCTACCTAATACTCTATCATTCTAACATTTTACCCACACTCTAACACTACCTCTCAAATTTCTTCACATTTCTGTGGGAAGCCATGCAGTCGGGTGGATGGCCTGGGTGTGTGATGAGCACCACTCCTTGGTTAGCAAGGCTGGCAGGAGTTTCTGGCTGCGAGGCAAGGCCCAGCAGAATGTCTCTGGTCACCTCGTTGCTGCCTCACCCCATTGGATGGACACTCAATCACCTCTCTGATGTTTCATAGAATTCTCCTGAGGGTGTTGTTGTTGCTTTTCTGCTAATGTGAAGTGATTCCTGTAACTGGTATAACACCTCATACTGATCAATCATGTTATGATAAAAACATGTTTAGTGACATAAGCAACGACATAGAGCTAAAAGCATACAATAGTATAATTGAGCCCACAATGTCTCCAAACATCCTGTTATGTGCTCACCTTTGTCCTGGAGCTTGCCCCAATATAAGTAATGTTTTCCTTAAGAAATGGCTTGATAATATCTTGGAACAGATGGCAATCATGGAGGTACAAAGAATTTATTTACCATGCGCCTCGAACTGTTACAACATATGATATGACTCATTTTGGTTTCTCACCATGGAAAACAGAAAGTATATGGGGCATCTTCTAAAGGGAGACACATGTGAACCCCCGCCCACAAAAGGCTTACAATTCCTACCTCATATTGGCACTTATATTTTGGGAAAGAAAACAATCTATAAAAAGGAAGTTTCTTGTAAAAGCCCTCTGTTTGTGGAATGGCTGAGTTGCCTTGATCCCTTTCACTGCCCTTTAATAAAAGAACAAAAACCAGTTAAATCAACATTAATAATAAAAAACAATTGAATCAGCACTAGGTGAAGATGATGATAATTAATGCATGTTTGATTATAACATGTAATAAAGAATCTGTGTCATATATTTTTATAAATTCCTTTCATTTATAAGCTTTTCTTTTAATCCTATACTCCTGATATTTTAAGTAATATTCGTTAGTTTATGCTTAATGAAAAATTGATTTTGGATATAAATAAACCACTTGTCGCTAGGTAACTGCATGTACTGCCAACCGTGGAGTTCCTGGCTTCAGCCAGGTCACTGCAGGTTTAAATGAGTAATAGCTTGCTGAAAATATTTTCTCTGAAGTAAAATAATAATAATGTTTTTTTAGGATTGATTTTGTAATCGTTCTTTTTTTAAAAAATTTATTTATTTTTATTGGAAAGGTGAATATACAGAGAGGAGGAGAGACAGAGAGGAAGATGTTCCGTCCAATGATTCACTCCCCAAGTGAGCGCAATGGCCGGTGCTGCGCCGATCCGAAGCCGGGAACCAGGAACCTCTTCCTGGTCTCCCACATAGGTGCAGAGTCCCAAAATCATCACTACTTTCCCAGGCCACAAGCAGGGAGCTGGAAGGGAAGCAGAGCTGCCAGGATTGGAACCGGCGCCGATATGGGATCCCAGCACATTCAAGGCGAGGACTTTAGCTGCTAGGCCACGCCGCTGGGCCCAATCATTCTTTTATAATGAAGTAAAAATGAAACAATTGGTTGTTGTGCAAAAGCTTGTGATGATTTGTGTATAAATAAAAAAGGCAACTTTTCTGAGTTGTCCATTATGAGCATCATGCCTTAGTGGTCCACGTCTCATCTTCTTATTGTCTTGCCATTCCACACATTCTTTGCAAGCTTTCGAGTCAACTGGAGAGCTGGTCTCCGGCACATTACAATTTGTTTTTTTTTTTTTAAGATTTATTTTTATTGGAGAGGCATATTTACAGGAAGGAGAGATACATAAAGATCTTCCCTCTGCTGACTCATTCCCCAAGTGGTCACAATGGCCAGAGCTGAGCCGATCTGAAAATCAGGACCCAGGAGCTCTTCCAGGTTTCCCACACAGGTGCAGGGTCCTAAGGCTTTGGCCTATCCTCTCCTGATTTCCCAGAGCACAAGCAGGGAGATAGATGTGAAGTGGAGCAGCCAGGACTTGAACCAGCATCCATGTGCAATGTGAGGATTTAGCCACTGAGCCATCACTTTGGGCCAGGTAATTTAATTTCTAGAAGAGTTTCAGGATACAGCAAAGCTAAGGATATTGCTTAAACTGATGAATTAATAAGTCACAGTGCTAATCCTTAACAAATAAAATATAATCAACATGATTACATAATAAGTAATTATGCAAGAGGAACTATAGCTTAAAAGTGATAACTTTAGCCAAGGAAGACATTCTTCCCATCTGTGGTAGTTTTGGAGATTTTAAAGCATGTTGTTGAGGGTTCCTTGGAGGATCAGTGGGATCCAACACTCCTGATTTTGTCAAGGGAAAGGTTTTGGGAAAGGAGTTAGGGTAATGGGAGAAAACTCATGATTGAAGCTGGTGTGATGGACTGGATGCATGATGATTTACGATCATTCTTGGGGCAAAACATCTGTCTTACTGTTTACCTGAAATGAAAATGGTGAATAATGTTTTTAAAAACTTTAGTGTGGAAGCCAAAGAAGCATGCATCATGACTAGTTACAATAAAATTTAAACATCATTGGAATGTAGTTTGCTTCAACTATAGTTAATAGGTAGTAAATGCTTTTTTCCCTCCACTCTTTAAAACCTATAGATAATTAAAAATCGCATGCTGCTCTTTCTGTGAATTTTTAAGAATAAATTAATTTTTAAAATTGAAGTCATAGCATTTTTTAAAAATTATTTTTATTGGAAAGGAAGATTTACGGAGAGAAGGAAATACAGAGAGAAGGATCTTCTGTTCATTGGTTTACTTCCAAAGGGGCTGCAACAGCTAGACCTGTGCCAGTCTGAACTCAGGAGCTAGGAGCTTCTTCTGGGTCTCCCATGCTGGTTCAGAGTCCCAGTGTTTTGGGCTGTCCTCCCCTGCTTTGCTAGGCCATAAGCAGGGAGCTGGAATGGAAGCAGAGCAGCTGGGACACAAACTGGCACCCGTATAGGATCCTTAGGTATTTGCAAGGTGAGGCTTTAGTTACTGATTCATTGCGTCAGGCCCTGGAGGCATAGCTTAAATGAGCTGCAGATTTTTGCTAGTTAATAGAATAATATCATGAATTTATTCTTGTTAAATAATCACTGTATATAAAATTACTGCATTTCTATTTAGGAGAGAACAGGACTTGACATATTTATTCTAAAATTAAAACCTTTTTTTTTTCATATATGAGCTTTGCCAAGAACTTCCAGAAAAGATTACTAATGGAAAAGTATTAACTGTTAAATTAAATATCCTAATAAGATAATATGATACATGTATAACACTAAGCATACACTAGTGAGGGCAAGACACTGTTCTAAGTCTGTAGAATTGAGCCTATGATAAAGACCGGTGCATTAGCCTTCTCTGGCTGCCATACTAGAGTCCCACAAAGCAGCATTTTAAAAAGAATGATTAAAAAAAAATCGAATGAGGGTACTCTACCCTACCTTTGATGCTTAATGGCTTGCCGTGGTACTCAGGATACCATCCAGGCTCCATGATGCAGCCTTGGTTTCTCCATGCCCGAAAACCAACTCTTTCACACCAATGCACTGGCCTTGTCTATCCTCTGGATGTTTGCAGATCCTGTGTCCTGTGTTTGGAGTGCCCTTTTGTTAGTTTTCTCTCTTTCATTTCATTGAAGTTCTTGCTAGATGAGATCTTCCAGGGGAACTTTCTCTGTTCTTTTTCTAAAATGTCACCTTTACACTCACCCAATAACAGTTCTATAGGTCGCTTTAGTTTTCTCCATAGTTCTTCCCTGCAATTCTGCTTACTTGCTTACTATTAGTATTCCTAACTAGATTGTAGATTCCATGAGAGAGGTACTTTACTCAGTATTGAATGACAAGTCTGTAAAAAGATCATGGAATATTTGCATTTTCTTTCCTGGCACTCCCATGAACTTTTTGATGCTACTGTCCTGTGTCCAAGGATTATGGCAACATCTGGCACATGGTCATCCTTAGTATTAACTGTCTAAAAAAATGTGATGGAATATAAACATTACAAAAGAGATTCCAACTCCTATGAAATTGCCAACCCTTAAAGTTTAAAACTATCAATAACAGTTAATGTAACTGATAGGGGCTGCTGGTAGGTTTATAAAATTGGTACCCTTCCCCCTGTCAAGAAAGTGAATGAATAGTGCATGTGTCTGTTGGACAAGTGTCTAGGAATCTCTCACAGGCCAGCATTGTGAGTGAAATGGGAATAAAAGTTTTACAGAAGGATTACAACGCCCAACACAGACGACTACAAATATGTAAATTACTATCATGTAACCTATTCAAATCTCAAAGGTAAAAATATCTCATGACAAGCGAACAATTGTATACTGTAATACTAGATTTTTAAAAAATACGTAGAAAGATGTCTACACGTAAATGTGAACGGATAAGCAGAGGTTCATTTTTCCCAGTGGCCCTACTTGTATGGCCGGAGAAGTGGAATGGTTGAAAGCTCAGCCATTGCTGAGATGAACCATACCTGCTGGGCTGGAGCAAGTGAGACAGAGGGCCTTGAGAGCCAAGCCAAGCTCAACTGAGCTAGACTTACCAGCTGGGTAGACCCGTGGATAACCCTGTGTTCTCTGAGGTCACAGGGGTTTGGGAGACCACAAACCTGGAAAGGGAAGCGTTCAACATGTTGGCCATTTCCACAGAAGTTGGAGCTCCAAGCCAGCACTCCCTCCCATTGTCCTACTTTCATAGCTCTTAAGGCCTTACCACTAGCTCTGCTGAAAATCATCTTGGCCCTGGCCTCTAGAAGAAACTGCTAAAAAAGCTTTGAAAATGAGAGAACTGCCCTAAACTGTGTAATAATCTCTTATCTGGAATATCTAAATGGGATTTTTTGTCCCAGACGAGTTAACCATTGTTGCTGCATTCCTTTGTGTCTGGCTGGTAGGGAATGTGGATGTGAAATTCCCTTCCCTCTCTTCTCTATTTACCTGTCATTTTTGTTATTTTCTTCTTTCTCAGAAGCAAAACAAATCCCTCAACTTTGCTTTTGAGCCTCAATTCATCTGAAACATGACCTGATGATGTCACCCTCAATCCCAAACACGGATCAAAATACTTGTTCGCAATTCAATTCAGAGTCCTTCCTTAGGACGATGCCCATTGCGTAAAAGTTTCTCTCTCCTTACACTTTTCACAGTGGTCTAATGAAACTGGTTTTGCAAATATAATAGTGAAAAAAAATTTTAAAAAGCAACATTAATTTGTTCTTTAAAAACCACTGTTTATGATACAATCATTATGTACTCTCCAAGATAAAATCAATCTTCTCTTACTCTTCTGGCAAACCAGTTAGACTCCCTATTATTCTAAGGAAAATATGAGTCACAGGGAGGTTAAGCAATGTGTTGAAAAGTCGCACACTTATTGAAGGTGGTGAAGATGAGATTGGAAGTCTGTAGCAGTCTTGTTTTTACTGTGACATACACACATCGAAGAAGGCATGAAGGCCATTAAGTTTTGATTCAAATGTTGATGAACAAGCAGGAGAGCTTATGGAAGCACGTCGAAAATCCTGGAGAGGAGTGGGCATTTGTCACCATGGTTGGGGTGCTGCCTGGGATGCCTCATCCCATATCGTAGTGCCTGACTTTAAGCCCTTGCTCAGCTTCTGAAGCCCTTGCTTTAAGCCCTTGCTCAGCTTGGGTCTCTTTTAGTCATTTGGGATGTGATTTAGGCACAAAACAGCCTCTTAATTTGAGATTTAATTTGAGTTTTAATTCAAATTAAAACAGCCTCTTAATTTGAGTTTTGTCTCCCAAACAAGACAGAACCCCAGGGGGATGCTGGAGTGTAGACGGGGCTGGTCCTTGAAGGGTGGTTCCTGTTCATGGTCTGGTGAATCTTCTAGCTTCTGTATGAAACCTGGTCCTTCAGGTTTCTGCCTATTCTTCTGAAAGATTCTCTGTTAGACACCCTGATTTCTTCTTGCATGTTAAGCTCCATCTCTGCTTTTTTTTTAGTTCTCCTGATGTCTACCACCTTTAGAGAAGAAGTCTACTCTGGATAGAGGCCAAGTGGAAGTGACCTTGGGCATTACATGTTTCGTCCATGTCTTGTTTTCCCTAGAGCTGAGCTCTTGAATGCCTTCTCTTCATGGCTTGCCATCTAGAAGGGGTTTTCAAGATGTTCATAAAAATTACGCATTAAGAAAGCAAGTATGCATGGATTTAAAAAATGTTCATACCAAAAAAACTTCTCTTAATTCCATTTTCTGTAAACTTTTAAAAGGACCCTTCAGGGAGAACAGAGGGAATGAAGTCATTGTTCTGTTTCACTTCTGATTTATTATAATCTCCTGGACATCAACAATTAGTACACATTCATGCACTTTAAAAAACAATTTGTTGAGAGAGAGAATAGTGACTGTTGTTTGGAAATAATCAAATAATTTTACACTTCTTTGCTTTAAGTAATACATCCAAAAGTTGTTATGACTACTAATAAATCACCTTTTTTGGAATTACGAGAACATAGTTAACCTCAGAGCAACTGTAGAAAGATATATTCATTGTGATTATTTTGTGAATCATGAATTTGTGTAGTTTTATTACTGACTATTTTGTGGTCTGTAATGGCTATATTCAACAAGATCTTCTTATGTTTGATTAATTTCCTAAAATTTTCCTCATGGATTCACTTTTATCTTAATCCATTCTTTATTTCTTAGATAGATAGGATATAATAGCACTAAACAATAAGTAGCACATATGACATAGTTTCTTAATATTTTAAGGGTGATGACTCTTATGTTTCTGTATTTTTTCCTAGTTTAAGCCTTTATTTTCCTTTTATATTTTTGTGAATTCTTAGCTTCTATTTCTCAGTCACAATATACTCTACATTATTAAAATTTTGAAAAATACAAAAATGCACAAGGAAAATATAAAAGTCACAGATAATATTTAAAAAATTTCAGCTAAAATTAGCCTATATACAATCATTTTTAGCTTCTGTCATCTCTGTTTTTATAGTATTGTAACTTACCAAATTTCTCATTGTTATACAATCCTATTCCTATTTCTTGTAACTTTGAGATATCAAGTAAAAATCTACTTATATAAACATGCAAGTATATCTGACAATTCCCGGTAAAATTGCACTGTTTCAAGGCTTTTAATAACTAATACCCTAGACGATCCAGAAAGTTTTACCAACACATATTTCCAAAAACTTTGCATGAGACCATGCATCTTACTATACCCTAAACAGTCCAAGATATGTCTAATATTTCAGTCTTTACTAAGTAACAATAACGTTTTAGTATTGTTTCATTTTGTGTTTAATACTTCATAGGTCTGAACATTTTTGTGTGTGCAAGTTTCCTGTCTACATTGTCATTTTTTTCTAGTGAGAAGGTAGTTTCAAAAACACATACTTTCTTGTAAGAATAGTTTCTAAACAAGAGATTTTAACTTCCTGTCTATTACATATTCTAATTAGCTTTCCCTTTGCCTTTTAGTGATCTTAAAAACAATTTCATTAAAAAATTAAAAACCATGAAAGATCATTGAATTTGAAAAATTTTGTGTTTATATCTAGAGATATGACAGGTGGCAGCAATGACGTTTGGTGACATGTTGATCTAGCCTGGGGTGCAATAAACCCTCCTTTGACATGATGTAATTTTGTTCAAACTTGGCAGGACATCTCAGGAAGACAAATTGGCTCCTCTTATCAGGGACAGCAGTTGTTTCATGTGCCAGGAGTTCCTCTGTAGCTGATTGAGTGGCCTTCCCTGCCTCACTCCGTGTATTAGGGCAGTGCGCTGGAGTTGGACACCTGACCTGAGGGTTCCTCAGTGGACTCAACAGTGAAAAGAGCCAATTTCCCTCATGAGAACTTGGAACCCTGGGTAGGTCGGTGTCGCGTATTTGAGCTGAAAGCTCATGTGAGGGAGACAGAGCTTCAGGCATGCATGGTCATGTGCAAGGTGAAGGAGCAGAAGTTGGAGAAACCTTGTATTTCCTAAGAAGTTGAAGGTGCCTGGGGCGGGGGGAGGGGTGTAGGTTGTGGCTCTCCAAAGCTTCTGAGATTGCCACATTCCCAGTCTCAGATATACTCTGTCAGGGGGTCTATGGAAATCCCCATGGTTCTTTCAATTGCATGCTATGCTCCCCACCCCCGCTTTTTGTTTTTCTAGTGGATGGTGTAGGCTACTGATTATGCAACCCATAAACCTTCAGTGGACCCTCATAGCCCCTTCTGCTTACATCTCTGTGATTGCTTGGTACCAGGAGTCAGGTGCATGGCTGTGGGCTATCAGAACCACAGGAGACCCCAGGCTTTCTACTGAAAACAGGAAACTTGGACTTGATATGAAATGATACCCAAATTTCCTCCTAGTTTTCCAGTCCTGTGGGCCTCTGAAATTAATGGAGCTTTTTACTGGACCATTTGCTAAATCTAATTTGACAAAACTTCAGAATGACAAAGATTTAGTGTAAACCTGAGGCGAGAGGGAAGGTGCTGTGGGGATGGGAAGAAATGGCCCATTTTCAGATACTTGCATTTCTCCCTGGCAGTGGGAGGCTGTTGCTGAGTCAGAGGAGCACTTCCCCAGCAGCCTGACAGCAGGCGTCTCTGCATGGTCCCCCTCACGTCCCCAGGGCAGGCAATCAAATCACCTCCCGGGGACCCTGAGCCATCTGCCTGCATCTCAGCCCCCAGAAGTGGATGGTTGGGGGGAGGGCTCAGCTTTGCAGCTACTGTTTGCAGAGCCAGAACTGCAATTATTAGCCTTGCTGACATCAAGGAGAGGACATCAAGATGAAGATCAAGGAAAATCCTGTTAATCTCTTTGACATACCAAGCGAAACACTGACATGCATTACTTCATAACCAACAGCAAGAGCAAGGTGCTGAGGACTTGTTCTGCCCACTTAGGTTGTTCCAAATTGTGAATAAGAGCCCCAGATCAATACTCCAGCCAATGCATATTTTACATGTGTATATATGTGCGTGTGTGTGAATAATTTTGCTGGTATCAAGATAGTATTGATCTTAAATGAGTACAAAGCTGTTTACTTGAATTATTAAATTATATTTTTAACTATTAAAAATACCTAGGCTTCTATCTGTTAAGATATGGAAGAGTGATAGAGATTGCATATCATTCATTTCCACTGAAGTTTCAAAAGTAGAGCACACATCAGCACTGGTGGTCCAAGGTGAGGATGCAGTCTGCTGGTTGACATGCCCTTGTCCCATCTCAGAGGCTGCCTCTGGCTCCTGACTCCAGCTTCCTGCTATTGCAGACCCTGAGAGGCAGTGGTGATGGCTCTTACTTAGGTTCCTGCCATCCACATGGGTGGTCTGGATTGAGGTCTCCCTCTTGAGTTTGGCCTGGATCAAGCCTAGGTCACTGTAGACATTTGGGTCACTAGCCAGCAGATTGGAAATCTCCCTCTCTCTGTCTCCTCCCCTCTCTCTGTTTTTCTATCTTTGTCTTCCTTTTAAATATATAAGTGAAAATTTAGACAGTGGTGGTGGCAACAGAGACTTGTGCAAGACTTGAGAGATCAGAGATGTTGAATTCCCAGAGCATGATGTCCATTGCATAGGAGAGGGTGTCACTCAGATTTCTGGCTGGTGTGAGAAGAGGTAAGGGGTTCCTGTTCTATTCTAGCACCAGGCATCATCTTCCTTCAGCTGCCACTTTCACTGGAGACACAGGCATCACCGTCAGGAGGCCAGAGAAGTACAGAATTCGTTTAGCAGTGATTTTCTCAGCAAGGGGAACAAACACTTTCCCCTCCCCATTGCATTCTGGATGACTGGTGCCCAGAAAAGGGCTCAGCAGCTCTTCAGGGGCTGGGCACACTTCATTTATCCTTATGTCTCCAGTGCCTGAACATAGAGGATGCTGGATATCAATGTGTTTATTTGATGCACAGAAACCAAGTAAAACCATGTTGACTTTTTCTAGCCATCTCCCTCTAGGGCATCTGTAGATGCTGTTGGTCATTTCGCAGGTTGTGGTCGATGCATAGCTATTTGTCTCTCAGACAGACCTTTTAAGAGCACTTGGTCTCATTGGATCAGCTTTTCCCTGGGATGACAGCTTTCCCACTGCTGCATGGTGCCAGCTGCCCTTGCAGTCACAGACACGAATCAGCTCCCTGATTGACTGTGGGCTGTCGAAGGATGCAGGTGGTGGCTGCTCTGGGCCCAGGGAACTCTTGATGCTGACAGGCCAAGGAGAGGGCTGTCCTTCCCCCAATGAATGGAGACCTCATCTGGGAGACCTCAGGGAGCACAGCGCTCCCCAAAACTCTGCTGGCCCCAAGAGTTTGTGTGGGAAAAGTAGCTCATCTCCAATGGTAAAACAATGAAATCAAGAGCCTTCACATGAAAAGCTCAGAATCAGGTCAGGGTTGGGAAACAAACAAACAAAAAACAAAAAACTCACCCCCCAAAACAAAAACAAAAACAAAAACAAAAAATGGGGGGGAGGACAACAGTCTGGATGCATTTGGAGCTTTTTGGAGAAGAATGACTTTCATTATTTTAATGACTGATGTCTACTGGGGCAATGTTAATTTTTCATTTGAATTTCAATTTTTCCCAAATCTAAGCTCACAAAGCAGAAGCATTTTATCCTTTATCAGATAGCTAGGAGGCAAGGTTGGTACATCTGAAAAAAAAAAAATCAGCTGTGAAATCTCAGTTGGCTGTAAAGTGGGAACAAAAAGAAGATAAAACAAGAATCAGATGAAGAAATCAATCGAGGAATGTACTCAAGAATGTTCATTCTGGCATAGTCCATGTAACAGATTGCCAGATTTGTGGGTTTGAATAGCAGGTATGTCGTCAGGTATTTTGGCCCAGTTGGGAAGCCATGGACTGGGACACTCACAGCCTTTGTTAGTAACCTGAGGCTCAGTCCCAGCTTTGCTCCAATCCCGCTTCCTTCTCATGTGCACCCCAAGAGGCAGCAGTGATGACTCAGTAATTGGGTTCCTACATGGTATACCCAGATTGAGTTCCTAACTCCAGGTTTTAGGTTTGGCCCAGTATCAGCTGTCTTAGGCTCTTTTTCTAGAAGAAACGCAATTGCCAATTTTGTGACTGCAAATCATCTGATTGGATGAACACTAGCTATGTGTGGGTGCATGAACTAAAACTCAACTGGGTAGTGGCTTTTGTTGGGGTGTTAGGCCCCTTGGCTGCAGGAATTATGTTTTGTTTACGATTTCTACCTCCCTCCTTCTCTACTGAAATACCAAAGATAGCTGTGATTTTCTGCAAAGCTGACCACAGGGTGAGTGGTCTCTGCTTCAGACATCTCTTTGTGGGGAGACCATTGTTGAAATGGTGAGCTAGGAGTGAAGACCCCTGAAAGGCAGGAGGGAACCAGGCCATCCTCAGCTTCCCCTAGACTTGCTACCACAACGAGGACAGGAGCCACAGCAGTGGGAAAGGAATCAGCCCAAAGCTGCCCCTGAACTCAGGTATGGCCTGAGTATAGGCAAGCCAGGAGGAGTGGGACACATACCCAATCCTGAATCCTGGGCACAGGGCACTGATGATGTCATCTCTCTATTAAGAAAGGATCCTCACCCTCAGTGGAAGGGATAAGGAAATGCCAGATTTGGCTGGGAAGACTGTGGGATCAGATGGAGCCATTTTTGGATATAAATGTCTCTGGCTTTGCTGGTGGCAGGAAAGACTTAATTGCGTGCTGCCTCCCTCATCTCCTTTCTCTTGCGCTTAACCGCCCACCTTCCATGAAGCTGTTCAGCAGGCTCCATGCTTCCCCAGTTGGCAGCTCTGATGCTTGACTTTCTGAATTGCAGAGAAAGATTCTTAG
The DNA here is from genome assembly GCF_017591425.1 of Ochotona curzoniae. Lineage (NCBI taxonomy): Eukaryota > Metazoa > Chordata > Mammalia > Lagomorpha > Ochotonidae > Ochotona > Ochotona curzoniae. The sequence goes on from NW_024467115.1 coordinate 17,943,292, forward strand.
CAGGCAGAGGGAAGATGGTTTTCCACAGTGTGTGGACTGCTTGAGCAGCTCTGGAATTGAGGGCAAGGGATGGACAAAAACTTGGGAGCTGAGTTTGTGCATTCTGAGACAAATCCTGGACTTTTCTGTAATTTTGCTGGGGACCCCATGGTTTAATTCTGAGGTACTCCCTCCTATTTTTTCCCTGGATATATGGATATGACACAGAGATATTTATAATTTCTAATTATCCCCATCAAATATGTTGGGTTTTGTGCAAGAATTGTATTAATGTAAGCCATCATATCAACTTCCTGGTCCTAAATGGCGCTTAAATGCCAAGTTGCTGAAAAATATTAAAGTGCATGCACAATTGTACATTTGTATTTCTATTTTGAATGCAAACTCAAAGCAGCTTTCATAAATGAGTATCTGTTCTCTAAGAGTATTAAAATCCTAAAAAAATGAATCATTCCACTTACAATACAGGTTCATTTGGATTCTTAAAGTGTCAAGTTCACAAGGTGGAATGAGCTACTTTTCTGTGACTGAGCTGAAAAGCTGTCACTGTTTTCCTGAGCCTGGATTCCTCCACTGCCTCCTTTCAGTGGGTGAACATCTATGGGAGTCTTCTGGCTTCATTTCCTTAGTTAGAATACATTTTTGAATGTTAATGTCTGAACTTGTGACACGTGTCTTTTAAAATTTCTTTGGGAAGCTGCCAACCATTTAGTTCTCAACATTCCCACCCAATATATCTTTTATTCCCCTCCCCAAATTATTATTTTTTTTTTTTTGGACAGGCAGAATTACAGAGAGAAGAGACAGAGAGAAAGATCTTCTGTCCGATGATTCACTCCCCAAGCAGCTGAAATGGCTGGAGCTGAGCTGATCTGAAGCCAGAAGTCAGGAGCCTCTTCCAGGTCTCCCACGCGGGTGCAGGTTCCCAAGGCTTTGGGCCGTCCTCGATTGCTTTCATAGGCCACAAGCAGGGAGCTGGATAGGACATGGAGCAGCTGAGACATGAACTGATGCCCATATGGGATCCTGGTGGTTGCAAGGCAAGTATTTAGCCACTAGGCTATGGCTTTGGGCCCTCCCAATAGCTTTTTAAAATGAGACTCTGGGCCTCTCTATTCCTGAGGGAATAGAATAAAATAAATGTGCTCACAACAGAATTTCTACACTTAAAAGACTAACCTTTTAAAATGTCACAGATATTAATACATACCCCTGATGGTAAACAAAAACAGATAAGCAGGAGGCAAAAGTACACACTTGGGTTGACTTATTTATAAATCTGCATTTATGAAAATGTACTTCTAATTGATCAAAATGGGATACATCACATTGCTTTTAACTTTCTCCTTCATACCATGTGCAAAGGTTCTTTTATTCTAATTGTTGCCTAATTTTGCCTTGTACAGAAGTAATCAAATTAGCTTAATTCATCATTCATGTTGGAAATGTAAATTATTTCAAAGCCTTTGTTGTTATGAATGTGTGGCAAACATCTTACATTCTTGTGCATTTGTCCAAGATTTTCTGTTACATGAATTTTTCTGGGTCTCAGTTCCTCTTTGACTATTCATGGCTTCAACCTGTTCGCATTCAAAGAGTGCTGCTTTAGCTTTTTCTTTTCTAAAAATTTATTTGAGAGAGAGAGAGAGAAAGAGAGAGAGAGAGAGAATTCCAATCTGCTGGTTCATTACCCAATCCTGGTCTCCCATGTGGGTGGCTAGAATACAATCACTTGGGCCTTCAAACCCTGCCTCTTAGTCTGCGTTTTCAGGGAGCTGGGGTCAGGAGCTGCTACCGGGAACTAAACTCGGGCTTTCTCATGTAGAACTTGGGCATCTGATCTGTTAGAATAAATGCCTGCCCGGAAGCTGGCTTTTCTGATGCAGAAGATGATATTGTCTCTATTAATTCTTCCTATTAGCTGATGTAATACTTTGGAAGTTTCCTGTTTTGAGTTTTCTCTTTCTTCATTGGGTCTATTTGAGAGTTGACTGATGTTACAGCATCTGGATTTCCTTTTATTTCTCACCATCCTTCCTCCATTTGCTATTTAAGTGCTTACATTTCCGACAATTCCTGGTCGCTTTCCTTCTTTATAGTCTATATTCTCCCCTAGCTAGATTTCCCTTGATTCTAACTTACAAGAAGGATTCTTTCCCAAGTCATATCCAGCCTTTTGACAGATCCTTTCATGTGCTTTGCTATCTCCATATGATAACAGTGCAGGCATATCAAAATTAGTATTATCAGATTAAAATCATGACTTCTTCCAAACCTCTAGCAAAGCAAACGTAAATACAAAAAATAAAAACACACACCCTAAGGGGTCCCCAATCCAAACAAAGCAATTGTCTCTTTCCATGGTTTCTTTTTCTGGATTTGAAGATGCCCATTGCTGTGCCATTACAGCCATTCTGATTCAAGTTGAATTGATGTATATTGACTGTATCAGATCACATTATTTGCCTGTCTAAAGTGCTAGTGGATTACCATGGGCATTCAAGAATAATCCAGACAAATCCATAAGGGATTTGCCACAAAGCTCCCACGATCTGGTTCCTGCTTGTCTTCTGCCCTCACCTCCCAGGTTTCCCCTGCTTAAGCTGCCTTGTTAAGTGTGAGTACGCATCCGCGTCAGAGTCCGAGCAGTTGCCCTTGCCTTGGCTAAGACCTTCTTTCAGAACTGTCTTCTTTTAGGAGTAGCTACAAACTCATCACCCACCTCAAGGTCACTTGTGCTTTCTAGAGTGTTTCCTTTCGGGAGCTTTAGTTTTATGTCTATGGTTCATTTTGGGTTCGTTTGTGTGAAAGGTAGAAGGTCTTGGTCCAGATTCATCTTTATTTTGGTAGTTGTTCCAGCCTTATTATTTTTAGTACATTGTCATATTTGTTCATTGAGCTGCTTATGTGCCTTTGTTAAACATCAGTTAACTGTGTGCATGTGGGCGTAATTTTGGGTGTTAGTTCCTAAATTTTTTTTTTTAAAGATTTATTTTTATTATTTTTTCATTAGAAAGGCGGATATACAGAGAGGAGAGACAGAGAGGAAGATCTTCCGTCCGATGATTCACTCCCCAAGTGAGCACAACGGCTGATGCTATGCCGATCCTAAGCCAGGAGCCTCTTCTGGGTCTCCCACACGGGTGCAGGTTCCCAAAGCTTTGGGCCGTCCTTGACTGCTTTCCCAGGCCACAGGCAGGGAGCTGGAAGGGAAGCGGGGCTGCCGGGATTAGAACCGGCGCCCATATGGGATCCTGGGTGTGCAAGGCGAGGACCTTTAACCACTTGCGCCACCGCGCTGGGCCCAGTTCCTAAAATTTTTAAATGTGCTTTTAAAATATGTATTTGAAAGTAGAGTGATAGGTATGGAGGTAGATAGATCGAGAGAGAGAGAGCCATCTTCTATCCACTGGCTCACTCTGCAAATGACCACATAACTGGGGTTGATCAAGCCTGAAGTCAGGAGCTCAGAACTCCATCTGGGTCTCCCACCTAGCTGCAGGGTCCTACCTACTGAGGGCATCTTTCAGTGTTTTCCAGGCACATTAGCAGAAAGCTGGATCAGAAGCAGGGCAGCTGGGGCATGAACCAACACTTCCATATGGATGTCAGCATTGCACATGACAGCTTAATTCATTGCACTGCTGGGCTTAGTTCCTATCATTTTTTTTTAAAAGATTCATACATTACTCAGCAAATATCTATGTGGGTCACTGCTGCATGATTGGTACTGTTTTAGGTTCTGGGAACATATCTATCAGCAATAACAACGGCAACAAAAATACCAGTTTTCATGAAAGTTTACATTTTAGAAGTCAAGTCATATATCACAAAGAGAAAATAATGTGTACTTCTGCAATGCATTTGGGTGATCATGTAAAAGTGGAGCTGACGGAACACAATCTGCAACATGCTAGTGATACGAAGGTATTCCCTTTCCTCCTCTCCTTTCATCTCGCTTTTTCTTTTTCCACCTGTTGAGAAAGCACAATAATATGATTTTTAGCTTTAGGCATGACTAAGACCTTGAGTATGATATGAAATGAGATATCGACTAAGTTATTTTTAATAATATTCTCTGACACTTCCAGCAAAGAAACTTTAAAAAGAAGTTTGGTTTTATTTGTTTGAAACTCAAAGAGTGATGGGGGTGGAGGCAGGGGAGGGAGAGAGAGAAAGAGAGAGAAAGAGAGAGAGAGAAAGAGAGAGAGAGAAAGCGCTGGGTCTCAACTCAGTGTGCTCATAAAGGAGGCTGGAGTCACAAGTGGTAGCTTAACTCACAGGACCCCAACAAAGAAACTTCCGTTCTAGTGTTATCTGCATTTGGGGATTTCTAGGTAATTGATTCAGAAACAGGTAATATTCATTTAGACTGATGGGTGTTAACAGCAGTATGTTCAAAATATTACTCTAATGCAGATATTAGTTTGGCTGTGCTCCAAGGGGCTATGTGTTGAAACTTGGTCTCTGAAGTCTTGAGTTTATGGTCAACTTGATTTTGTGTTCAGGTTCAATGGATGGTCTTTAGGTAGTTGCAGTGCAGGGATGCCCTCAGAAAGTAGCTCTCGTGAAAGTGTTGGTTGTAAAAGCCCGCGTCAGACCAAGTTGTTCTCTGTTTCTCTCTACTTCCTGCCTTGCCAAAGAAAACTCCATTCTCACCTGTTTTATGTGTAGTTGCTATTAGACATCAAACCAATAGTGCCTGATCTTGGACTGTGAAACTCCAAAATTAGAAACTGTGACAAACTTTCCTTCTTGAGTAGCTTCTCTCAGATGTTACTTACAGTTGTCCCAGTGAAAAGCTAACTAATAATGCCTACAAATACCTACCCTTGTTTACATTCCTCTGATGCACGGTTGGGATGTTGAAGCCTTGTCTGGGAGTGGGAAAGAGATTTATGGGAATAAGATGGCTTGTAATCTTTATTTCTACAAGATTTCCTTTTTCTCACAACTCAAAAATTGTGTTAAGGAAAATATTAGAAATAAAAGGGACTTGTTTGAGAATTATTAAAATAGGATGTGGACAATAGTCCTTCTAGTCTTGAACTAATTTCTTGTAGGAATGAGAACCCAGAGTAGCCATCTGGGTTTAGTTCTGAGTTCTCAGAGGTTTCTAAGCTTCTGTGCCTCTTACTGGTATAGAAGGGGCAAGTTTATGGCAGTTTACAGAAAATAGAGAAGGAGTTGTAAGCTAATGAATTTTTAGGAAGAAAAAGGTGGAGAGCTAATTTCAAATCGTTTTTTTCCCCCAACTTGTCATATTAGACACTCATAAGTGGGAGAGCTTAGGGTTCATTTATTCCAATGCTTCATCCCCCACTGGGAAATCCTCTGTACAGAAATCTTTAGTAGAAGCCAGCCTATGCTTGAACTTGGCCATGATGAGAAATTCAGTGTCTTGTATGCTTAAGAACCAAGAGCTGCTACTTAATTATAAAAGTCCTTCATTACTCAGAACCAAACTCTGGCTTCCAATGACTCCCAAATATGGGTCCTAATTCCATCTTTTTAGGCAACAGACCTGTGTCTAACACCTTCATGCTTAGAAAGTTCTTTGCACATGGCAGAGGTTGGGGCTCTGCTAGAACCTGGGTCCTCTCCCTACTTTCCTACCCTAGTTTGCAGACTTTTCAAGTTGTTTTCTGTTTGGTAAAAGCTCTTGTTAAAATGTGATGACCAAATAACAGTCCTGATATTTGAGACTATGGTCTAGTTGGTGTGAGTTGCTATTGAGAAATGCTTAATTATACCTTCGTTTTTAAAAAAGTCTTGAGGTGGCTGTGACTGTGGGTACCCTTGCCAGCCCAGGCTTCCTGTTGGGGATCCTAGCTCCCCATGCAATGCTGCTAGGCAGGGGGAGGGTCCTGGGCTTGTGGGTGGCCATAGAGCCAACTGGTGCTGGGCTCTGCCCACAGGACACCTAGTGGCAAGTTCCGGGGTCTTGGGGTTATGGAATTACTGCATAGGGACATCCATGGATAAGGCCACAGTACACGTAGGCAAGGAATGAATCCTGAGGGACCCCCAATGACAGGGCCTTTGTACTTACAGGTGAGCGAGTGGACGGGAGAGACCTGAAGATATTTTTGGGTCATACTGATGCACAGGCCCACATGGAAATCCAGGGTTGGGCTTGTTAGCATGGAACATGGCTGACAACCACATGCTAGTGCACATGCAAGCTATGGCTGGGGGCCTATCTGGCACGACTAGATCCCAGTACCTGACAATGAGTGTCAGATCAGGGAATGGGTCACATTAGACTGGGCCCTGACACCAAGCAGCATGCAAGAGAACCAGGTCTGGGGGTGGCTTCTGTGGGGGATATGTGGACCCAACCATATGGAACTACAAGTCCTGCTGGTTAGCTTGAGAGTTCGGATGGTGATGGGCTGAAGTAGGAAAAACCATGGAACTCACTGATGCTCACTGGTACTGGGGCTGGGAACAAGCAGGGCAGGCCAGGCTACAGTACTCTCATAAGCACCCTAAAACAGGGTGTGGGGCAGGCCGGGCCACCGCAACTCATACAAAGGCCAAAGCTGATAGGGCAGGCCATGCTGGGTAAGAGCCAAGCACCTGCTGGCATACGTAAGAGCTGGGTCTGGGAGTGGCCTGAGCAGGGGAACCTGGGAAACTCCTCTAGTGGGCCATAGTTACTGTGGATGAGCTCCTAGTCCAGGGCTGAGTGTTGAGTAGGCTGGGCAGGGTAGCTACATCCGTTGGCAAGTGTGTGAGTTGTTTTTGGTAGAGGGCAGACAAGATTGGACTGAGCAAACCATAGCCCACTGGAAAGTGCAGAAAACAGGATGGAGTGCAGGTCAGGCCAGGGTAGGCTGTCACACCTACTAGTTTGCTGAGTCAGGGATGAAAGCAGACTGAACAGGACCAGGTTCCAGCATCCACTAGTGAGAGTTGGGACTTAGGACTGGCTGGGCCAGGCCAGGCTGCAGCATTCAAAGGCAAAGACTAAGACAGGGGAGGAAATACGCCAAGCTGGATCAGAGAAACCACTGGCACATGTGAGATGTGTGCTGGGATATGTCCCAGTGGCTGGGACAGGTTTGGTTGGGGAGCTAAGAGGATGAGCTGGCTGAGTTGTGGGTTCCATTGGTGAGCATGGGGGCCAGAGTTGGGGACGCGGTCTGGTCTGGATATGGCTGTAGTCTCCCTTGGCATTGGTGTGGACAGGGTCTGGGGCATGTAATACTGGGCTAGACTCCAGCTCCCATTGGAACTCGTGAGAACCAGCATGGGTGTAGGATTGGCTGGGCTAGGTTTCTGTCCCTGATGAGCCATGTGTGAGCTGTGTCTGGATATGGATCAGGATAGGCTGGGCTAAAACAACCAACAAAAAGTACTGGAATGAGTGAGGGCCAATCAGGAAAGGCCACTGTTCCTGCTAAGATAGGAGGTAGACTAAGTAGGGCTGGCCCATGGACCCACTGGTCTGCGCAAGATCTGATATTGGGAGAGGTTCTGATGGAGGAACTTGGCAACACCTCTGTTGGAACACAGTCTCTACAGGAGAGCACAAGAATCAAGAAAGGGAGCAGCCCAGACCAGACTGGGTTACGGAACCCACAGTCTTACTTTTGGTTCAGGTATGGGGTGAGCGAGACTAGACCAGTTCATATCACCTGCTGGCAAATCTGAGAGTCAGAATGGTGTGTGGGTCAGGCCTGGTCATGCTGTAATACCAGCCAGTTTACACTAGGGCTGGGACTATGAGCTGGCTGGGCTGGGCTAGGCTGCAGTCCCTACCAGTGTGAGCTGGAACTGGGGGCAGGCCGGGCTGGGCCAGGCTACAGCACCCACTGGCAAGTGCTGAGGTGAAGAGACCATACATACCAGACTAGACTGCAGCACCCAACTAGCACACGTGAGACCTAGGGGAGAGTAGGCAAACTCAGTAGGGGGTGCAGGGTGAGAGCTGCAGAGTGAGAGCTGAGATTAGGGGCAGACCAGGCCTGGCAGGGCTGCAAAACTTGTTAGCCTGCATGTAAGCTGGATTGGGTACAAGCCAGGCTGGGTAGACAATACCTACTGGTATATGCATAAGCCAGAGGGTTTGAGGGTTGGTTAGGTTTTGCCACAGCATCAGCTAGCAGATGCTAGCACGGGGGGAAACTGTTGAGCTAAACCGCAGTACCACCTGGAGAGTGCAAGATCTAGGAGTAGGAGTGGACCCAGTTGGGAAATAGTGGGCACCTCCTTCTTGATTTGCCACTCCCACTGGTGAGAATGAGAACCAGGACTGGGACAGGCATAGCTAGACAGAGAGTGGCACCTTCCAGCACATTTGTGGGCTGCATAGTGCATCTGGTTGGGTTGAAATAGGCTTCAATGTCCATTGACACATATGAGAACTAAATGGATGTGGGACAGACTGGACCAATCTGCTGTACATACTGACAAGCACAGAAGCCAGGGCAGGAGCTTACTGTGGGTCGCTCTCACTAGGCTACAACTTCCACTAGTTTGTGTTGGGGCCAAGTGTGCAGTGGGCAGGATTGGGTTGGACTGAAACACCCATTAGTTTGGATAGAAAACAGGACTGGAAACAACTAACCCAGTAATTGCAACTAACAGTGCATGCGAAGGCTGATTTGGGCGACAGACTGTGCTGTATTGGCATGCACACAAAATAATCAGATCTGGGATCACCTCAGAGTTCTTTGGGAATCGCCCCCAACTGAACTGCTGGACTCAGAACTTCAAACATGGAGGAAATTGCAGGTTCCATGGTCTGACTGTGGAATGCATGTGTCAGAACTAGGCCTCCTCTGTGGCTTAGATGAAGCAGTGGACAACATATCCAGATGCAAATGGAGGATTTGGCAGTACATTGGAGCCTGCGGGGGACACCTGGTACCATAACAGAGGACGGAGGACAGAACAAATTGATCAAATACTCCAGCCAATCGTTGGCAGTGAATACCTGGGCAAATGGAGATTCTAACGTGGACTATGTCAGCCAGTGGATTCTGGAGAGATTTCTTCGTGATTGGAATGGCAAGATCAGCAACAATACAGAACTGTTGAACTCTCAAAACCACTTGACCAGGATCCTCATAGCATGTCCCACATTGGGGACCCTGGGGTGGTTGGGAGGCTGGGTGTGGCTTCTCCCCTTACCTCTCCCCTCCCTCCAGGTATAGGAGGGAAAAAGAGAATGTCAAAACAATGGTCTCACCCATTTCCTAAAGCACTTGACCCTTCACACCCTAATCAAATATGTAAAAAGTATAAAAAATAAAATTTCTACAATAAAAAAACAGAAAAAGAGAAAAAGAAAGTCTTCATTACATTTTCATTTCTCTTTATACATTTATACTTTTTCTTTTATCCTGTAAAGGCTAATTACTTGTTTCTTCATTATGCCTGTGTTGAAGATGTTTCCACTTAACAAGTGTTATTTAAATGTGTAATTTGATGAGCCTTTCATTTTGGAAGCTGGTGGCCAAAAGCTGGCAGGGAACAGGGGACTAAAAAAATGCGAACACATTCTATTTGCTGCTGGTCACCAAACATTCATCACCAAGGCAAGCTTCTCACATAGGAACAGCTAGCCGATGAGTAAAGGGAGGACATCCAGCCCCTCTTCCTTGTGTACTAAAATCAGTTAGCAAAGAACAACTGTTACTTGTTTCACAGTGATGAGATTCGTCTACACTCTGCAGTGGAACTGCCTGCTTGCCTGCTTGATCTTAACCTTTATTACTGCATCCTAATCTGAGAATAGAATGGTGCTTGCAGTTTAGAAATTTGTGGGTTCTGATCATGGGTCCTCCTAATTTTCCTGCCAGGGCTCAGATATTTGATTTTTGACTGACAGTTCTTAGCAAATCCAGGATTTTAAGCCCATGTCCTTTAACATAGAAACTCTAGTCACCAATTTGCCCATTGGTGCTCATCACTTCGGAATGTTAGACTTTGTCAAAACTTTGTAAACCAAAAAGCCTTGTAAACAGAATATAAACAAATATCTTTGTTTCTGACTTTCACAGCTCTCATAATTCCGAAGGTCTTGATCAATGTCATGAAGCTGATATGGTCCATGGGACCTATAAAAATGGCATTAAAAATCAGGGGCTTTCATTACTGGGATTACATAGACATCCTTTAGTGTGTGTATAGCATAATGCTCAGTTCAACAAGGAACAATCAGAGTGAAAGCTCTGACTAGGGAGGCAGTTACTGATTCCAGTGGAGCTTTGCGAGCTTTGCCTAGCTCTGCCCTTGGCTTCCTAAACTCATGATCCTGAACTTTGTGCTCTTTCCCTGCCTTTGTTCAGTGTGGTAGCACCTATATCTGCATCCCTAAAGCATCTAGCATTCAATTCTTCATGTTTTAACTCCATATAATTTGGGTTATCCTCTATACATTCTTTAGGAAAAATCATTTTTAGTTCTATATTATATTTGTGAAATTCATGCTTTGTTCATGTGCAGCCATAGTTCACTTGTTTTCAAAGCTTTCTTTTTATATTATTTTATTTTTATTGGAAAGACAGATTTCCAGAGAGGAGAGACAGAGAGAAAGATCTGTCTGCTGCTTCATTCCCCATGTGGCTGCAATGGCCGGAGCTAAACTGATCCGAGGCCAGGATCCAGGAGCTTCTTCAGGGTCTCCCACATGGGTACATGGCTTTGGGCCGTCTTTGATTGCTTTCCCAGACTACAAGCAGGGAGCTTGATCAGTGGAGCAGCCAGGACATGAACTGGTGCCCATATGGGATCCAGGTGGAGCATGCAAGGTAAGGATTTAGCTACTAGGGTATTGCGCCGGGCCTAGGTTTCTTTCTACATTGAAAAATGAGGGCCAAGCAGTGTGGTACAGTGAGTGAAATCCTTGTTTTTGACACGGGCATTTCCTAGGATCACTGGTTTGGGTGCTTGCTACCCCACTTCTAATCCTGCTCCTTGCGAGTGTGCCATGGGAAAGCCACACTGGAACTCCTGCCTCCCACACCGGAGCTAAGATGAGGTTACAGCCTGTTGATTTCTTTCTGGGTCCCCCCTGGCCGTTGCAGCCATTTTGAGGGGGTAAACAGGTGATGAAGCTCTCTCTGTCTCTCCCTCTGTTGCTCCATCTTTGAAATATATAAACAGGACCCAGCGCAGTGGCCTAGTGGCACAAACCCTTACCTTGAACACACCAGGATTCTATATGGGCACTGATTCTAATCCCAGCATCACTGCTTCCCATCTAGTTCCCTGCTTGTGGCCTGGGAAAGCAGTTGAGGATGGCCCAAAGCCTTGGGACTCTGCACCCACGTGGGAGACCTGGAAGAGGTTCCTGGCTCCTGGCATTGGATCTGCACAGCACAAGCCATTGCAGTTGCTTGGGGAGTGAATCATCGGATGGAATATCTTCCTCTTTGTCTCTCCTCCTCTCTGCATATCTGACTTTTCAATAAAAATAAAACATTAAAAAAAACAAAATATGTAAACAAATAAACACATCTTCTACAAACATTTTTATGTATGTTTTCTGGTCCTTTTTTTTTAATTGCTGATATTTATTAGAGACTTAGTGTCAGACAAGAACATATTTTCTTAGTCAAATGCTGTCACATTCTTTTAAAAGCAAACAACCAGACACATTTAGTAAAGACTTGATACCCTACACATCCATCGGTGGATAGATGGGAATTTAACATGTTCCATGCCTCGTGCTTCAAATATCCTGATTTTTCTGCATTTCACATCAGTTTCAGAATAGGGTGGCAAGTACTTGCCTGGAAAGAAGGAATAATAGCTGAATCATCTTCACTGTGGTTCAAGCTGTCAGCGCTGCTTCTGATTCCTGTGTCCTGTGGAAGTCTTTTGCAGAGACAGAAATGGAGTAGGGTGTCAATCTCATCAGGGTCATGAGGCATAGTGGCCTGCGTGTGAAAAGACAAGCCTGAGCTGCATGCCAACTGACTGAGTTGGCATGCGGAAGGCCTCCCACTGCAAAGAATGCAGATTGAGAAATCAAAAGGTGAGGAGGGCAGGAGATTAAACACCTCTTCTTTCAGATGCAGCAGGCCTAGAGATCCAGTTCCTGGGGATGGAAGATGCCTTCTGGCACCACACAAGCACAACCCAAAGCACCTCTATTCAGTGAGAAACACAAGCCCTCCCCCTAAAGAGAGCCCAGTAAGTAGGTAATACTGGGAGATCCCGAACTCAGGGCCTTTACTGGCTTGAAAACCAGAAAGCAGTACCGACTGGGCAGTTTGCTGTGTCTAAATCTCACAAAGCATGACCAGAACTTTATTGCCACCACCGGCAGAAGGAACATCATTCCTGCTGAGATGGCAGAAAAGATCAGCTTGTGCTGCCCAGGCTGCTCCCAAGCACCTGTCACAGTGAGCTGTGCTGCTTGTTCTGAGAGGAACAGCACTTGAATCAAGCACAGGGAGTCCATGGGCGATAATATATGGCTGCTTCGGAGAGGTAGTGGGTTCAGCAAAATAACTTTTCTAGGGGGTTTAAAGACTCAGTTTACTAGCTTTAACTGGTGTTTGGCTAAAGATATTTTAAAAGCCTTATGCTTAGAAAAAAAAAAATTCCTAAAATCTGCCTTCACAAAAGTTCTAGTTGAAGTAAGATTGGTGCATTAGAAAGGTAGTATAAGTCTAACGAGAAAAAGATAGTTATGTAGTTCTAAGTGAAAAGAGAGAGATAAATGAGTGTTCATTATGATCCCAAGTTTGCAGGAAAATACATAGTTGTTCCTTGGTCCCAAGGCCTCCATTTAATGCCCAAATCGCAATACTTGAGTCGCTTATACATAATGTGCGTGTTACTTCCATACATCCCCAGGTACTTGAACATTTTAAACCATCTCTAGATAAGCTATACTATATAATAAAATGCAAATATTACTCAAATAGTTATTACTGTGTATGTTAAGGGAATAATGACAAGGAAAGAAAGCTGCATGTATTCAGTTTGGATGTAATTTTTTTTTTCAAAAATTTTCAATCTGTGGTTGAATGCACAGGTGCAGAACCTACACATACAGAGTCACAATTATACATGTACATGTACAGCAGGTATCTGGAAAGTTCTACCTGAGAGTTCCTCAACCCACACACTCATCCCTGACATGTTGGGCTGGATGGCTCTTTGATGGGGGGTGGGTGGGAAGGGGAATGGAGGAGGAGAGTGGGGAGGGGAGGGAAGGCTGCCCTGTGCATCACAAAAAAGTGAACAAGTCTACCGGCCTCTCCCCATGAACTGTGACAATCAAAAATGTCTACAGACACTGCAGAGAGTCTCCTGGGGGACAAAATCAGCCCCAGCTGAGAGTAATTTCTCTAACCTTAATCTTTTCAGTGATTATATCTGTGTGGGTGTGTTAGAGATAATTTGTATTCTTTCCCCCATTTATTGCTACTTATTCTACCATGAATATGCACATATTAATATCTATCTCCTCTCTTCAATTAATACCCAAAGCCATAGCATTAATCATTAAGAAAAAATTACAGGCACATGTTTTTGTACAAAGCCTTTGAGGAGAAAAAAAAAGTAAAAATGGAAGATTTATGGAAGATACACTATGGAGGAGCCAAGAAGAAACTAAAGAAATACAGTTCTTTTAAGATAATTTAGTGGAAATTCATCTCTGAGATGTGGGAGTGGTGAAGCGTGGGCCAGAGACAAGTTGATTTACGACCAAGAGCACCCATCCCTGGTGACGCAGTCCTCTGTTTAATGTTCTCATTAGATTCACTATGCTGGGCAAACCTGTGCTTTGAGCTGTGCAAACAGTTTTGCTCTGCACTAATTTCCCTCAAGTGGAGTTCACCCCTGGGACATCAGTTCGTTTTTCACGTGTGTGCAGCCTGCAGAGATAAGACCACTGCACTCCCACCGCAGGACATGGCTGTAGGCTTCATTCGACTCCCAGGGGTCTTCTTGTCTCTCAGGATTGTGGAGACAGAGCCACGTGTAAATATTTCCACAAAGGAAAGTTGTCTGATGTAGGAGCTGACTGGAGACTCCTGGAACTGAGGAGCAGTTGACAGTAGGATGAATAGGATTTGTCAAGGTGTTGAGACTTCCCTTCCTGGCTTTATCAGAAGCTGGGACCAATGGAAGCATCCCATGGGACCCAGAGGAAGACTTAGAGCTGGGGGTGGGGGGTGGGGAGCTGGCCAGAGAAGTGACAGACAGCAGGCTCCTCCCACATACTGCATCTATGATGACCTGACCTTCCTCTCTTCCCACCCCCACTATTTGCTTGTAGTCAGGTCCTGAAGCAGCAAAATCAAAGATCCTGTTGATGGACTGAGAACCACTAGAGATGTGAAAGCAACTCAGATTTAGATTTCCTTTCACAAATCCTTCAACTGCAGAAGAATTTCAGCTGGAAGGAACAGGGTGGGAAACAAGTTGCCAGTATCCTTTCAAGTGAGGAAACCAAAATCAGCATGGTCTGCCTTTGAATGGCTGATGGTCTGTCCTCTGGGAGTTAGGGACGATGACCACGCACATTCATGTCACACACAGGAAGTGCCCAGTGGCTTCTGTTAATCCTTAGGGAGGAAGTTATTTATGTTTCACAGGTGAGAACACTGAAAAACTTCATAGGTGCTCAATAAGAAGTATTTTCGAAGTGAAATGGAGAAGACAAACCATCACCCATGCTCACTGGGGCAACTCATCTGTCCCATTGCTGGATTTCTTTTACAGTTGCTGTTGTACATTTACTCTTCAAAACTGGCTGAATCATTTCCACAAAATTTGAGAACAGGACATTCTGATTAATGCAATTATGCTCTAAATTAAACCATTAGATCAGCATTTATTTAGCTGTGTGGAAGTCTCAAAAGACCGTGACTCCAGAATGCATCTTTATTAGCAGAGTTTATATCTCTGCCAAAAATATGAATAAGGTGATGTGAGTCAGACCTGTTGTTCAGAAAGAATGGATTATCAGTTCACGATTAAGACAAATATATTTCAAGATATGTTATATGGCTCTGCCATTTCTATAAATCAAGAAATCCCATTAACAGTTTCATTTATTTTTTTAGAGAGAGGGAGAGAGAATTTAAAAAATGGTTTTGAAAAGATTTATTTATTTTCATTGGAAAGGCAAATTTACAGAGAGAAGGAGAGAAAGAAAGATTTTCCATCTAGAACTGAGTCTAACTGAAACCAGGAGCCAGGAACCAGGAGCTTCATCTGTATCTTCCACATGGGTACAGGGTCCCAAGGCTTTGGGCCATCCTCTGCTGCTTACTCAGGCCACAAGCTGGGAGCTGGATGGCAAGTGGGGCAGCTGGGATATGAACTGGCATCCATATGGGGTGCTGATGCTTGCAGGCTGATTAGCTAGTTGAGTCATTGTACTGGACCCAACAGATTTATGTTTCTTAAAATTTTTATTTATTTGAGAGGGGGAAGTGAGAGATTAGAGAGACAGAGAAATAGCTAAATAGAGAGAGAATGTCTCTGTTTACTCCCCAGATGCCCAGAGCAGCTAGGAATGGACCAGGCTGAAGCTGGGAAGAGGAAATTTAATTCAAGTCTCCCCTGCGGGTGACAAGAACTCAATGGAGTCACCCCTGTAGCCTTCCAGGTTTTCAACAGGAGAAAGCTGGAGTTAGGAGCCGGAGTTTAGTATGGAAACCAGCTACTCTACTATATACATACTCTCTACAGGACACAGAAACTTTAATCTGTGTCTTAACTACTATGCTAAACGGCTGCTTGCTTTCTCTATGTTTCAACTTCATAAACTGACACAGTTTAAGGTAGCGCATCACAGAGTTTAATTTTGTAAACAAGTGGCAAGGGCTAAGATGAGCAGAGTTGCTGGAATTTTACTAGATGACTATTGTTTAATAGTATACTTCAGTTATAGTAAGTTTATGTAAGGTTTGAATAATCTTCCTCATATGTTCATTTAGCATTTTCCTTGGCATAGCTTGTGCTTGTTTACTGGTTTTAATAAATGTGCATGTGCTGAACTTCCTTGCATCCTTGAGATGATTCCACTGGATCATGATAAATAATCCTTTTAATGTGCCATTGGACTCATATTGCTAGTCCTTTGTTGAATATTTCTGAATTTATGCTTTTCCAAGACATTGGTCAATAGCTTTATTTTTTGGTGTGCCTATGGTTTTGGTCGAGAATTTAATCCAGTTAAAGCAAATGATTGGCAGGTATGGTTTTAGTACTGTGATTTGATTTTTTGGTTCTAGTCACATGGTAGTCCCTTTCTCCCTTAAGATATTTCTTTGTAGTTAAGTGATTTTTCTACAGTAGTGTTTTATTTATTTATTTATTATTTAAATATTTATTTATTTGTATTGGAAATGTAGATTTACAGAGAGAAAGAGAGACTGAGAGAAAGATCTTCTACCTACTGGTTTACTCCTCAAGTGACCATCATTGCTGGAGCTTAGCCAATGTGAAGTTGGGAGCTAGGGACCAGGAGTTTCTTCTGGGTTCTTCCCAAGGGCGTGGGGTCCCAAGGCATTGGACCATCCTCTTCTGCTTTTCCAGGGCTCAAGCAGAGAGATAGTTGGAAAGTGGAGCAGCCAGGACACGAACCAGTGTCTGTATGAGATCCTGGGCGTGCAAAGTGAAGATTTAGCCAACTGAGCCGTTGTGCTAAGCCTTAGTAGTGTGTTTTATTTTCTTGCCTTTTTATTTTTGATAAGTCTGTTATAGATTTTGCGCTGTGATGACCACAGCCATGCTTTGGTTATAGCAAGATAATTTGAAATGAACAGACAATCAGAGAGTAGGGAAAAATATTTACAAGTTGTATGTTCTAGCAGAGTTAATAATAATATACAAGGACTTCAAACAATTCAGTAGCAAAAAACAAAGAAAAATAAACCAATTATCTAATTAGAATATGGGGAGATTTAAAAAGGCATTTTCCAAAAGAAGATCCACAAATGAAGTACATGAAAAGAACGTCTAACGTCACTATACTAGGGGAAATAAAAATCAAAACCACAGTAAAGTATCGTTTCACTTCCATTCAATTGGTTATTATAAAAATATAAAAGGTTATAAGGCTGGGTAGGATGTGAGAAAAAAGACAATCATGTACACTGTTGGTGGAGATGTAAATTAGCACAACCACAGAGAAAAATAGTGTGGTGCTTCTTTGACAAAGCTGAAACTAGAACTACCGTATGAGCCAGCAGAGCTATTACTGGGTGTAAGCCCAAGGGAAACAGTTCAGTCTGTCAGAAAGACATTTGCACTACAATGTTTATTACAGTACCGTTCCTAATAAACAAGAAATGGAAATAAGCACTGTGTCCATCCTCTGATGAATGTATAAAGAATATATAAAGAAAATGGATATATATAATATATATTACAATATATAGAATATATAATTAATATATAATATATAATAATATAATATATAATATATAATATAAATCAGCCATGAAAAAGGTAAAATCTTGTCAGTTCCAACTTTATGGGTGAAACAGGAGATCATTGTGTTAAGTGAAATAAGACAGGCATAAAAAGACAAAAGAACCCATGACCACTGTGAACTCCTCAGAGTTCAGAACACACCGAGAGACTGAGAAAGTAGGGAGAGGATGGGACGGAGAAAAGTTGAAGGGCACTAGGTCAGAGTAAGAAATGTTGGTGTTCTATCTCAAAGTAGAATTATATAGATGTTGATACTATATATTTCTAAAAATAAAAAAGTAAATATTTATTTATTTATTTATTTTACCAAAAGGAAGTGCTAAATGTTTGACTAAATGTGTTTGCCCCGATTGGACATTATGCAGTATAAAAATGTATACAAGCATCATGTGGTACTCCATATAATATACAACTTTTATCTGCCAGTTTGTGGGTATGTAGTATGCACTCAAACATACGCCAGAGACTCCGAGGATTGGACCATTCTAGTGAAATATTTCATAGGACAATAGTAAAACATGACTTTCACTGTCCAACATATTCTTGTTTACAGACAATGTAAATATCTTTCTAAAAACACGTTCCTACAAAATAAATGTAATATCCAATTATAAAAGGTGGCATTTTCTTTTAGGTTAGTCTGGAGAAATGCTAAACCGAAACTCTCCAAACCAAGGGATCTCTGAAATGAAGGGGTTCACTGAAACGCATGGATGTTAACCAGAAAGGGAACAGGTCCTGCAATAAGTTCCCACAACTACCCACAGCAAGATTTGCCATAGTGGCAAAAATGCCCACTGCAGTTAGAGCTAAGAAAGTCTCTAGGCCAAAAATTTGGGACAGGAAAATATGAGTTGTTTGCAATGAACCTGCATTGGCTGCAGGTGTCAGGGTAGGACTGGAGAGAACAAGGCACGTTTGGGGTGGAAGGATCCATCGTCCACAAGAAGAATTTGCTGCTCAGGGATTGGTTGGGAACTAAGCAGCATGCAGTGGCTCCTTGGGGTTCCTGACGGGGTGTGGGTTACTGTTGTAACCTACATTTAGGAATACCAGAAAGCTTTTTGTCACTTTCAGCTGAAGTTGGTAACTGATTTTTTTTTTTTTAAAGATCTAGTCAGTTATTTGAAAGATAGAATAATGAAGAGAGAGGGAGAGATACTGAGACAGAGTTTCTATCCTCGGGTTCACTCCACAAATGGCCGCAACAGCTGGGTGCTGGGCCAGGACAAAGCCAGGAGCCTGGAACTCTATTCGGGTCTCTCCCTGGAATCTTCCAGGATAATCACCTGCTGCTTTCTCAGGTATATTAGCAGGGAACTGAGTCGGAAGTGGAGCAGCCGGACTTAAATCAGCGCTTTGTGCTGTGCCTCCACTTTAGCCCTTGCCAAAAGATTGACTTTCTTCATCTTTCCTCTCTTCCACACTCCTGGCTGTAATTAAATTTAGAACATCACAGAAGTTTTCTCTTATTAAGGATGACAAAAAGTCTCCTAGTAAATTATTGATGTGATATTTTGTTTCTACTACAAAAGAAAAACAATTTATGTATACTCCACAACTACTCATAAAGTATTAAGCACAGCCTCTTGAAGTAGCCCCAAGCATGTTGCATTGTAAGGCACATGCCTGGCTTATTCATTCTAACCATGGATTATTCATGATTACATAGCAGACAGAGGTCCTTACCCCTGACTTAGTGATATTTGTGCTTTCAAGAAAGTGCTTCATGATTCTCACATCAAATTCTGCAAAAAGTGGTGATTCTAAAATTCAAGATCTTTATGAAATTTTGACAGCACCGAATATGCCTGAAAAGTACCTAGAAAATAATTGTAGACATGTGCTTGTTAGGAACTCAAAAACAAAGAGACCGTAGTATATCCATTTGGATAAATTCTGCAGCCAACCTGGAAAGCATGCATTGAATGCAGAAGACGTCTAATGCAATGGCATTATCATGGGAAATGACCTGCATATAAGCTGACTGCACATAGGAGGCAGAAAAAACAAGTGCTAGAGAACAGAGAAGAGACCAGTCCTTCTCACTGTCAGTGACACATCTGAACAAACTTCTTTTACCCCATGTACTTGATCACTGGGTCCCACATTTGTTTGCGCTCACATGGTTTGACACAGTAATGGATGGGGAAATGGGAAATCTTGGGTTAATTTCCCATTTGAACGTACAACCCCCATTCCTCCATAAACTGCATGAGATAGGTTTTACTTTCTTCCAGTGGCTTGTCGTCGGGAGCCTGCTTCTCCATGAGTCTGGATAACAGGCTCTCCTCCATGGGCTGGGCACACTCAGCATGCTCCCAGCTCTCGGGCTCCTGGTCAAAGCTGGGTAAGGAGGGTATATATAGGCGGCCAGTGTGAGGGTCCCAGTCAACCAGCGTTATCGATGGTTCTTCCTCTGGCCCCTCCTCCGAGTCTCTGCGTGCCTGTGCCAGGTACTGTAAGTCTCTAAGCTGAGGGGTATATGAATGCAGGAATGTTTGTGGGTCTGAGTTGGCCTGTGGCTCCAATGATGTTTCTGGTATGGATGCCTCCTTCTGTGTGCTGCCCTCCTGATCTCCAGGTTCCCACTCAGTGTCATTTTGCACGTCCTCTTCACACATGGTGACAGTTTGATCTGTAGGTGTGGTTCCACTGAGTGACTCTTGCTGGATGAAGACAGGATCTCTGGGACTGTCTCCCGAGTCGCAGACAAGTTCCACCACGTGTGATGCATAACCTAAGTGCTTCACTTCTGCTTCTTCCTCTAGGGGTTGCAACAGCTTCCCAGACCCCAGATCCAGAACGTCAGAGCCATCCCTGCCCTCTTCCACAAAACTCACATCCTTCTGGGGAGCTTTGGAGTCATCCAGAATATTGAAGGTGATGAAGTTAATCATGATTTTTTCAGCAGGCACAAAGAATCTTTTGTCAAATTGATTTCTGTAAATTAAAATCTAGAAAGAGAAGAGAATGGTTTTCACATTTTTTAAACTTTAGACAGATATTAAGAACAGCTGTTCAGTAGAATGGCTAGTGTCACCAGACCACTTTACAGACTTACTTTTTAAAAAAATTTTACTTCTTTTTATTATTATTATTATTATTATCATTTTATGATACAGTTCTTTAGGCCCTTGGATTTCCCTTATCCCCTCCCCAAATCCCTTCACCGTCACCGGGTTCCTCTATATTAATTGCTATGGCATAGTTCTTCATAAACAGTCTTTTGTCCATGATTGTGGCCATGGACAATGGCAGAGTCCAGCATCCTATCGTCAAACAGACTTACTGTTCTCAACTCATGAAAATGAAAATTATGCATGGAATAAACAGAAACATAGACTCAGAGACAGGAGACACAAAACACCCCATGTCACAGGCTCTGTGTGTGGCTTCTCCTTCCTCTAACTGGCTGAGGAATTACAGGTGTGTCTCTCGATTTCTTGAAGTGTTTTAATTCTGTGAAATTGAAATCTGTCATAGGAAGGATAGCGAAGGGTAAGACAGAGTTAGCAAAATTGCCTTCTTAATTATGCAGCATATTCAATGTTCTTGTTGATAAGTTGTGATTTTGCAGCCTACCAGACTTTCTTGTGGGCCATAAAAGGGTATTTGGAACAGTTGTGTAAAGTACAATTAAGTTGATTTTGGTGCAAAAAAGCTTGACATCCATGTGTAATTTTTTTCATCATGTGTACTTTCCCTGAACTTTCTAAAGGCCACTTATGCACATTGATCTCAGTATTTTTGCACCAATATCAATTTATCTTTGGTTCCATTTTCCATCAACTTTTGAAGTTCCCTGTCCTGTGGACATGAAATGTAAGAGTGGGAATGAAAACTGGGTGCAGAGGAGTAGCAACATGAGCGGTGGTTCTTCTTACTTCCCTTGGGCTGCATCTTAATTACACTTAATAAAGCTGGAAGGGGCAACTCACCTGGCAACTTACAACATATACAGAAATTCTAAAGCATGACAGAGATATTATTTGGGATTAAAATATTCCTTAGGGAGAGAGGGCAGGCAGGCATTTGGAGCCCGGGACACTTCCATTGCATATCAGAGTGCCTGATTCTGGCCCCGGTGCCTCCACTTCCCACCCAGCTTTCTGCTACTGTGTTTTCTGTGAAACAGCAGGTGATAACCGAAGGCTGGGTCCATGTCACTCACCTGGGAGACTTGGATTAGGATCTGGGCTTCTGGCTTTGGACTTGCTCAGCTTTGATTATTGCAGGCATTTGGGGAGTGAAACAGCAAGTGGAAAATCTTTTTCTCTGCCTTAGTAATAGGAAAATGACTATATAAAAATACTACATGAATTTGAAAAATAATAATACATAAAGTATTGCTGAAGGTACATGGACTTTAAAAAAAGCATTTGTTTTGTTTGAAAGGCAGAGTTACAGATAGAGAGAGGGAGAGACACAGAGAAATCTTCCACCCACTGGTTCACCCCCTGGATGACCACATGGCTGCGCCAGGCTGAAACCAGGAGACAGGAGATTTTTGATTTCCCATGAGCCATCCTCTGCTGCTTTTTCAGATGCATTGTAGAATGGGAAATAGGGTAGCTGCGACATGAACTAGTACTCATATGGGATTTTAACATATCAGGCCACAGTTTTACCTGCTACTCCACATTGCCAGTCCTAAGAACTTTTTTTTTTTTAACTGTAGAGACTTATTTTGTAGTTTTCATTGTTATTCTAAGATGGAAATTCACTTAACATTATAAAATAGATTTTTTTTTAAATCAGAAAGGCAGATATACAGAGAGAAGGAGATACAGAAAGAAAGATCTTCTGTCTGCTGATTCACTCCTCAAGTGTCTGCAAAGGCTGGAACTGAGCAGATCTGAACCCAGGAGCTAGGAGCTTCTTCAGTATCTCCTGAATGGGTGCAGGATTCTAAGGCTTTGGACCATTGTCTACTGCTTTCCTAGGCTATACGCAGGGAGCTGGATGGGAAATGGAGCAGTTGGGATATGAACCAGTACCCACATGGGATCCTGGCAGATGTAAGGTAAGGGTTTAGCCATTAGACTATACTCCAGACCTACAGAATCTTTTTGAAGAAAATCTATGTAGATATTTGAAAGGCATAATTGGGAGGATGGGTAAAAAGAAAGAGAGAAAGAAAGAGAAATCTTCTATCCACTGTTTGGACTATGCTGAAGCCAGGAGCCAGGGGTTTCCTATGTGGGTTGCAGGGACTCAAGTACAGCATTGTGTGCTGCTTTCTCAGGTGTATTAGCAGGAAGTTTAGTTGAAGTGCAGCCACTGGGACTTGAACCACTCATAGGAGATACTGTGTTGCAGAGGATGGCTTAGCCCACTGAGCCACGCTACTTGCCACCACGTAGGATGTAAACTCATTTAAGACAAAAATTTCATTTAAAAAATCACATAATCAATTCTGTGAATTTTCCTCCCAGGGAAAGGTCTCCCTGTGTCATTAAAAAGCTTACTTTGGGTATTGGTATTGTTAAGCTGCCTGTATAAAGCTTAACTCTGAAAAATGGAAGAATAGAAAAATTTAAACACTGGAGGCCTTTAGCAGATGGTCTAATAACACGGTGTTTCCTCTTTCATCTACTTCCTTCCTGTTCTTGCCCTAAAGGTTCAGGTCCACTCCTACTCCTACCAAGTGCTCTGACATTCCCTGTTTGTCTCAGGCCAACATCCTGCTTTTCCATCTTTCTGCTCATACTCATAGCCCCTAGCTGCTTATCTGGTTTTTAGTCTTCCTTCCCCTAAAGCTCTTCTGGAACCACTATCCAGTTGAGTCAAAACCATAATATTGACAATGACATTCCTAATTGACCACCCCCCTGAAGGATTTCTCTTGGCCATCAGCATAAACCCAAGCCATTTACCATAGCACCCCAATCCTCAAACTACCTGGCCCTTTATGCATTTTCCATTCTCTTCTATCCTTTCCTTTTCTCAGGAAACTTCTAGTTTAGTGATATGATATTATTTCCCACACATGCACCCTTTATTGCTATAGTTTCTTCTGCCTGCAGCAATGCCCTGACTCACTCACCCTTTGCAGTTGAATTCTGGCATGGAAATACAACCCCAGCAAAAGGCTTCAGTGCCTCCCTATATCTCCAGCATCCCAGAACCTGCTGTCATCTCACTCTTAACCTCAAGAAGAGCAGAACTCATGTCTTAACCAAACTGTAACCAACAGGAAGTGGTCCCAGATCCAGTTGAGAAGGATAAAATGCTTTCAGTGCTAAAGAATCTTAATGTTTGGTCATGTTTGGAAACTAACACATCACTGGAACAAATTCAAATTTATCAGCTATTTAGATTTAAATGGAACTATGTCTCTTATAGACTTTTTTCTACCCTGACACTTACCAAATTTGCAGGGTGTTTTTCTTTGCCAACATGGATATATCGGTAAATGGAATATCCCATTACAGAAACGAGGAACACGACCACGCATATGGGCAAAACGTACCAGAAGATGATTTTAACCTTTAGTGCTGATGTTTGATCTGTAGAAAAAGGGAGGAAAGGGATACAGAGTTGGGTTTGTGTGGCGTGGGAAGTCCCTGGCAATGCATGCCACGAGGCTTTGTGTAGATTATTACATTCAGGAACCCAGTTCTCTCCTGCGTGGTGAGAAGTCTTAGCTCAAGGTGATACAGGGTCTCAGAATTCTCACTGACAACTGCTGGTCTTAAGACATTATCTGGACTCCCCTCCAGTCTTTACAATAAGGACATATTAGTAATTCATCTCAGAAGGTACTGAACATTGTATGTCTTCTTGAACATTTCATGCTTTTCATTTGAAGGCAAGTGCATCTGATATTTGCAAAACTCAGCATTCCAAGCACTCTCTGTGAAGATTCTTTTAAGCTACCCCACTTTTAAATATTATGCATTTGACTCTATCTTTTCCATTCATTCAACAGAGGACACAAATTGATGGCATTATCTCGTATGTGAGTCACAGAACTGTTCTGGTATTGGTTACCCAGATCTTCTCCTGAGGGTATGTACGGGAGGTGGATAAGCAGGTGTACACTGGAAATGGTAGCAGTGTCCTTCCACGTCCTAGTGTGCTTAGGCTCAGGTTGAGTGAAAGGCCACAGAGGAATGACAAGGTCTGGTGAAGAGTTTTAACAAACAAGCAACCCTGGCCTATTATTGGCCAGAATATAAACTTGATGTCTTGAGACTTACCATGACTAAATTATTCCAGGAAACTTTGAAGAAAAAGTTCATGGGTAGGGAATTAAAAGATGTTTATTTTTGTGCAAAAAAAATTTGAAATTAATACACATACAGAGTCTTCAAAAAGTTTGTTAAAGAGGACTGGGATCGTTGTGCAGTGAGTTAAGTCTGCCTACTACACCAGCATTCCATATGAGTGCTGGTGTTAGCACCTGGCTGCTCCACTTTGCACCCAGCTCCAAGCTCATGTGCCTTGGAAACAGCAACAGATGGCCGATTTCCTAGAGCTGTTGCACCCATGTTGGAGACCCAGAAGCAACTTGTGGTTGCTGACTGCAGCCCAGCTCAGCCCCCGCTCTTGCAGCCATTAGGGGAATGAAACAACAGATGAAGATCTCTGTCTGTCTATTTCTCTCTCTCTCTTCCTGTCCCTCTCTGTAACTCCACCTTTCAAGTAAAAACATTAAAGAAAAGGTTCATATGATTCATGAGAAAATGTATATTAACAAAAACACTGCATGGGTTTCAAACATTTTTGCAACAAAATGAACTTGTCTTTTAGTAATTTTCCACAAAATATTTAAAATGTCTTTATATATGGGAAACTCCTATAAAGGTTGAGATGGTTGATTTCATGTGTCAACATGGCTAGGCTACAATACTCAAAAATCTGGCCAAATATTATTCTAGGTCATTGTATTTATTAGATGAGAGTAACATTCTTTTTTAAAAAAAAAAAATCAGATATACAGAGAAGAGGAGAGACAGAGAGGAAGATCTTCTATCCGAAGAGTCACTCCCCAAGTGAGCGCAATGGCCGATGCTATGCCGATCCGAAGCCAGGATCCAGAAACTTCTTTTGGGTCTCCCACACGGGTGCAGGGTCCCAAGGCTTTGGGCCGTCCTCGACTGCTTTCCCAGGCCCCAAGTAGGGAGCTGGATGGGAAGTGGAGCTGCCGGGACTAGAACCGGCACCCAAATGGGATCCCAGCTCATTCAAGGCGAGGACTTTAGCCGCTAGGCCATGCCACTGGGCTCGAGAGTAACATTCTTAATTAGTAGGTTTTGAGTAAAACAGATCATCTTGTACAAGGTACAAGGTAGATGGGCCTTACCAATGAAAGGTAGACTTTGATTTAGAAACACCAATGAGAAGTGACATTGAGGTGCAGCAAGTTAAGACATCATTTGGGGTCCTCACATCCTATATCTGAGTGCCTGGTTCAAATCCTGGCTATTCCACTTCCAATCGAGCTTCCTGCTAATGTGCCTTGGAGTCAGCATACTCAAGTCCCTTCTATCCATGTAGGAGACTGGGATAGAGTTTGTGGCTCCTGGCTTCAACCTGGCCCGGCTCTGGTTGTTGCAGGTGTAGGGGAAGTAAACCAGTAAGTGAAAGATTTCTCTCTCTCTCTCTCTCTCTGTCTCTGTCTCTCTCTTTCCCTCTCTCCCCCACCTTTGTCTGTCAGTCTGCCTTTCATACACACACACACACATACGACCCCAAAAAAGAGAAAATTCTGCCATCAGACTGCTTTTGACCATGAATTGCTATATCAGTTTTCCTTAGGCCACTGCTGCCTAAAGAACAATCTTTGACATTCCAGCATTCAGTTTTGTGAGCTGACTCCTATCTTTTCTTTGTCCTGTTGTTTATCTTTCTCTGGTG
This sequence comes from Ochotona curzoniae, assembly GCF_017591425.1. NCBI lineage: Eukaryota > Metazoa > Chordata > Mammalia > Lagomorpha > Ochotonidae > Ochotona > Ochotona curzoniae. The sequence continues at coordinate 17,969,578 of NW_024467115.1, forward strand.
AATCCTGTCTTACACAACAGTGGAGAAAGGAGCAGCTTTAGCACAATCGATCTATATCCTAGTGTATCTCTTTCATGATAAGGAAACCACTAAGCTTGCTATGCAAGCCTTCTTATTTACACAGATGTTGTCCTTGATGCCTGGAACTGAGAGAAAGCAATAATCACTATCTGGTTAATGATTTGGATGAAGACCCAAAACAGGCCATGGCCTAGGGGTTAATATAAAGCTTGAGAGACCTACATCATACCTCCTAGTACCTGGGTTCAATATCTTGCTCCGATTCCTGACTCCATCTTCTTGCTAATGCAAATCCCGGGGAGGTGATGGCTCAAGTAATCAAGCTACTGCACCCATGTGGAAGACGTGGATTGAGTTCCTGGCTCCTGGCTTGGCCCTGGCCCAGCCCTGGCTTTTGTGGGCACTGGGAGAATGAATCATTGAATGGGAGTGCTTGCATGCATGCTCTTTTTTTCTCTCTCTCACTGTCACTCTGCCTCTCCAATAAGTACTACTACTACTACTACTACTAAATATGGGAGAGGCTGGTATAGTTGCTCAGTGGGAAAAGCTACTGATTGTGATGTCAGTATGTCATGCTGGAATGCTTGTTCAAGTCCCAGCTACCCCACATCCAACTCAGCTCTTTGCTTATGTGTATGGGAAAGTGTCAGAAGATGGTCCAAGTTCTCAGCCCCTAAAACTGTGGGAATTGTAGTGAAGTTCTAGGTTTCTGGCATTGGCCTGGCTCAAGCCTGAACTTTGCATCCATTTGGATGTGAATTAGCACATAGAGAGCTCTCTCTTCTATCTGCTTTTGGTCTGTCACACTGTCTTTTAAGTAAATAAATAAATATAAATAAGTAAAACCAGAAAACAGGTGTGTTACAGATGGTGGGGGTGATCAACAATAGATTGCAGCAAAAATCCCACCAGAGTCCAACTGAAGGCTTTTCTAACCTGCACATGCAGGCACCACACAGCAAAGTACCAAGGCTATGAGGTACACATGGCAGGTGTCTGGACACCAGCTTCCATCCTCCTGATACGGTCCTTGTCCTTGGGCTGACCCTGTCCTAATGCAAAGAAGTCATGACCATACGTGCACCCCAGCACACACTCAGTCCAATAAACAGAACTGCAGTTGCATGTTAGAGACTGGAGAGCAGAGGTTGTTTCCAAAGGAGAAGCTGAGGAGGTCCTGTTTTCATTTCAGGAAGCTGGCCCTATAGTAGTATCCGCAAAGGGATCTCTGGCTCTCCAACAGCTGGGAGGTCATGGGAAAGTTTGAAATCAGAAAAAATACTCCAGAGTTTTGATCTTCCTCCTATGCTAGGGAGACAGTGGGCTCCATCTGCTTACTAGGAAGCATTTAATTTAATCTGTGCTCTAGTTGTCTGAAACCTGCCAATTGAATGAGTGCCTCTCTCCCAGTCAATCCACTCCTGCCATGTGGTGCTGAAAAGCCATTGGTAAACAGAGCACTTTCCCCAAACACGGAAGCAATTTCTTCCATCTGCCTTGTTGGGCTGTTTTGATTGAGTGGGCGATTTAATTTTCTTAAACACATGGTTGAGAACTCTCCATCTTAAAGAAATGGCATGAGAAGGACAGAGATTTCAGAGAAAGCTTTCCTCTTTTCCCATTTTATTCTACAATTGGTTTCCCCCTGTGGGATAGTTGTATCCTGCAGGTGGTGGGGAAGAAAGCCGGGTTCCTCTTCATGGCTGGTGGCAGGCAAGGCTGTGAATAGTTGTCTGCCCAGCATGTTTGGGAGAGGAGCTGAGAAGCCATGGGGGAAGAGCATTGTAAAACATTTTCTTTGCAGGTTCAGATTTTACATTCAAGCTTCTCTCACCCTGAGGGATGAAAGAAGAAGCAGAGGCCACACTCACAGCCCAGTGCCATTTCCCAACAGGTGGAAATGTCACCTGCAGTTCCCAGAGATGCTAGGTAAAAGTAAGGAAATAACTCCTGATTGGCTGTTCTAAGACCCTCATGAGGCCATAAGGGGTATCCAAAGGCAACTTGAACTGTCCGTAATCTGAATTCCCAATGGAGAACCAAAGTTTTTTTCTGTATTCAAGTGTCTGATTTATGTTTTCTATAAGAGTTTTTAAATTTGAAAGGTAGTTTTGGGGAGCAGGGGATCAGGGAGAGAAAGAGACACCTCCCTCCTGCTGGTTCATCTCTTTGAAGGCAGAGAAAGTCTGGGCTGGGCCAGGCAGAAGCCAGGAGCCTGGGATTCTACCAGGGTCCCCCATGGGCGTGCAGGATTACAAGCATTTGGGCATCTGCTGCTGCTTTCCTAGGCACATCGGCATGGAGCAGGATTGGAAGTGAAAGTGCTTGGATTTCCAACCAGTGCGTGGATATGGTTGATTGCAGCTTAACCTGCCATGCAACAAACAGTGCCAGCTTTCAGGTGCTGCTCTGCTTCTTAGCAATAAAATTGTCTGATGTTTATGAAAGCCAGAGAACTTTTCGATCGATCAGTGTGTCTTTGACTTTGAGGTACAAAAAACCAAACCAAAACAAAAAGACATGTGGAAGATGTCTTAATTGTTATTGCACAAGACAGGAAGCTGTGAGGCTGTGGGAGGATTTTTGGCAGGAGAGCTGAGGGCTCCTTGAGGGGCAAAAACACTCCCTGCTGTTGGCCAAGTTCAAAAGCAAAGTCCAGGCTGATTGACGCAGTACTGGTGACAGATATCTTTTTATGCCTTGTCACAACTTGCCTGTCTGCATCCCAGCAGGTTCAATGTATTTCTAAGGATAGGTATTTCTGCCTTTGTCCCAACCTGTTTGAGGTACATTTGTCAAAACCTTGTCAAAATTGTCTTCCTTCTAGTTTTATCTGATTTATAGGCCAGTAGAGGTTTTTTTTTTCTTTAATTTTGTGGCTTACCTTCCAAAGTACTGATACACTGCTCCTCCGAAGGTTGAGTGGGGCGAAGTGGCCCTGACACAAAGGACTCCACGTGCACACAGTACAGAGTGGCCGGCTCCAGCCAGGTGAGCTCCACTGTGTGGTTGGTCACGTACTGGAACCACTAGAGCAGGGGAAGGCAAACAGTGGCATCAGAGACAGACTTCTGGAACCAACCCCGACAACTAACTGCAGAAGGAAATACAAGATGGAGACCTTATTGCCTCCTTTGCTGCCACTCCAAGTTTTTTAGTTTAGCAACATTTTCAAATGACCCCTTTCCTTCAGCTCAGTGCAGTGTATTTAGGAATTGCACCGATTGTGGGAACGGTTACTCCATTGAGTAACATTGGATGTATTTCTCATTCAGCTTGATCCTATGTTTTGGCTAGCTTTTATTTTTCCTTCTTGGAGAGGCAAAGTGAAGTGCAACACTCCAACATCACAGGCTGCTCGTGTTGTTTCTCTACAGGAAAGCTGAAGTCATTTCTGTAAACTTTCTGTGTGTTGGCTTTAACTGTATGTTACAGGACATCACTTTTGAGTATCATATCTTCCCAAATTCACATGGGGAACTACAAGCAGCGGGCCACTGGGTCCAGCTGTACTGTAAAAAGTGGCATCCACAGAGACCACTCAATGTTCTGTCTCAGGCTTACCATTCTTTTGGATTTGGTATTGTACACGGACACATTATACTTCAGGTTGGAGTATATTTGTTGCATGGACACAGGGCTGTCCTCTGGATTTTTCTTCCACTTCTCTGGAGCCGTCAGGATAATAGAAATAGACTTTTCCTCAGGGATCAGAGTCACGCCTGGGGGGCCGATTTGTGCTAAAAGGGGAGGGGAGAAGGGTTAGCACTTTCAGATATAAACATCACTGGGGAGAAAGCTGCAGTATATTCAAAGACTTTTCCATTCAAAGAGTTAAGATCCAGCTTCTTGCAGAAACCTTAGAATGTATCAAGGTAGATCCAAGTTACACCTGAGCCTAAAGCAATCATCAGACACATGTTGGCACTAGGTGAAAACCTCACATTGAAGGGTTGTACGTATTGAGTTCCTAGCCACATCAGTCAGCAACACTAGAGGAAGATGAATATAACCAAAAGTGGAATATGTCTGTGACATGAAAAGTCCATGTTAAACAACATTGACATGATTCAAAAAAAATGGAAAAATCAGAGATGTGATTAGAATGCTTTAGAACAGAGGTCAATAAACATTAGTCATGAAGATCTGGTCTGTAAAAAGTTTAGGCTTTGTGGCGGTATGATCTGTTGGAACCATTGTCTTCTGGAAGCAGTGAGAAGGCAGCCCCGGAAGATTTCTGCAGAAATGAGCATGGCCTAGGTTCCAGTAACTCCGTATTTGTGAAGAGGACCTAGAATCTGATTTTCATGTAATTTTCACATCACAAAATATTTTTTTTCCTAAATTGTTAAAAATGATAAATACCACTCTGAGCTGTGGGCCTGTAGACAAACAGAAAGCCTAGGTTTGGCCTGAGGGCTGTCGTTGGCTGACTCCAGATCTGGCTGAGCCCTGGGAGCAGGCGCCAGCTGCAGGGCCTCCCTGTCATTTGCAGAGATCATTACAGTGGGTTCCTCATGGCTGAGTTATATCAGGGGAACAACAAGATTGCAAAGCAAACACTAGGAAGCTATGGCTTTCATTTTATGTTGCACCTGGAAATTATATTATTATATTCCCAAATTTCTGACCTAAGAACCTCAGGCACCTTCTGGATGCACCCCAATACATTCCACATCTTGTATACACATACCCACCCTATTATGATGATTTGTTGATTTTTCCTTAAACTACACAGTCGCCATTAAACAGAAGCAAATTGAATTTTGACACTATTAGTATCTAGTATCAGTTTTGCATCTGGGAGAAACTTTAGAGTTCACTTGGTTAAACCTTTTTCTCTAAATCTGAAGCCCTGAGACTCCTTCCTGGGGGAGCTCCCTGGCTTGCGCGCTCAACTTGCTGGCACAGAATAAGGCCAGCTGAATCCCTTCCCTGGGCCAAGGTTGTCTCGGGTTGTGACTACATGTGACACCAGGCAGTCAGATCAACTGGATATCAAAACATCTATTGAATTGACAACCGTGACAACCGTGTTACTTACTTTCTAAAAATGGATAAAATCGTCCAGTTTCAGCCCACTTGGAGCAATTTGTTTCCCAAATGGCCTTAACTTTGGCATAATATTGATGTTCATAGTCAGAAGTTTCTGCTGAAAGATCACAGTAGGTCCTACTGATATTTCTGCATTCAGATTTATTCAGCCATCTCTTTTGTCCATATCTGTGAAGAAGAAAACTTTGAATTAATAATGTGGTGTCCGCTATGCTTTCTAATTAGAAAAAAAGCAAGTCATTTTTAGAAAATGGAATAGAAGACCTTCTCTTCAGAAAAACAAAAGTGCCTGTCACTGAGATAAAAAAGAATGCACTTTTGCTGCTGGCAATTTTTTTCATTAGCTGTCAGGAGCATGAGTCAGAGTTTCTGTAATCACCTTTCTTTTCTTTGAACTATAATGTGGATAGTACATTTTGAAAGTGTACTTTATTTTTATTCTTTGGCTATCATAATTTTCAACATATTGCATGATCCATTATTCTGGTAATTATTTAATGTAAGTTTTTAGTTTCCCATGTGATAGGTTGTTTTTTCTTGGAAGAAAAATTACTTTGATATTCTCACAAATTTGAAAAATCTGATAGGTTTCAGGAGTTTGTGGAAGATTCATAGTTTGAAGCACATTTAGAAGTCTTCTTTTTTATGACGATGGTGATGTTGACTAGGTTGCTCATAATGATTTTCCTTTCTCTATGGAAAATGCAACATTCAAAGCAAATGGGGAGGAGGAAATATTTTTAGCACCTGTGAGGTGGGAGAGATCGTGTTTAAGTTATCTGTGACACACCAGTGAAAGGGTCCAAGTTGCATGGAAAGTGTTAAAACAGAAACATTGGCAGACAAAGGCTTTAATAAGCTAGCTCTGTTACCATGGGGAATATAACAGGTTAGGTGTGGCATCCTGTAGAGCAGGTGAGAAAAAACTACTAGGTGCAGGTGGAAGATGCTACTGGCCGGACAGGAAGCTGCCAGCAGAATGCATGGCCATGGCAAAGTCATGAACTACTACGGGGAAGGATTTGATGACTAAACAGATAGAGGTAGTCAAAGTGTCTCTATCTGTGGCAGATCTGTGAAATAGTGATAACACTGATTTGTACCAAGATTAGGAATAGGAAATACAGCAAATTTGGGAAATGAGGGTGGGAAGGCTAGGGCGAGGGAATGATAGGGAGTTTTGACATGTGGTACTTGAAATATGTAAGGGTAATATCAATGCTGATGTCCCAGAGAGATGCATGAGTGCAGGTAAGAGATTTGGGCATCAGTTCAGTGAAGATATGGTCATGAACGAAGTTACCTGCAGAGACAAAGCAAAGTGTAGGATAGCATGTTAGGATTTAAAGGTTGTGTACAGATTAGACTTGGAGACAGCAGCTAAAGAAGGATGAAGCGAAATGGCATCATGATAGTAAAGGGAAGAGTGTGTCTTGAGAAAAAGGACATGCCAGTGCTCAAGGATGTGTTCAATCTTCGGAATGTGGTAACTGCCTCCCATTTCTCAAGTATTTTATTTGCTGAGACATCAGAAACATAGTCAGATCCTATTGATAGACTTAGCTGTCTAAGTGAGCACCATGGTTGAGGGGCTTTCAGACTCGTAAAAAAATTCAAGTTTATTACAGAGGGAGAGAGAGGGATTGAGGGAGAGAGAGGAAGAGATTCTCTCATCCTCTGGGTCATTCCCCTAATGTCTACAGGAGCCAGGGCTGGGCTAACTCAAAGCCAGAAGATAGGAATTCCAAATGGGTTTCCCATGTGGGTGGCAGGGACTCAAATATGCTAGTCATTACCTGCTGCCTCCCCTGGTGCATATCAGCAGGAAGCTTTAATTGAGAGCAATTCCAGGACTCGAATCTAAGTGCTTCAACATAGGATGTGGTTTCCCAAGCAGCATCTTAACCAGATACCTGTCCTTCAATGGTTGTTAAGTGTGGTACATTTTGCATTATGACCCAACTCATAAACTACATTATCTGACATTTTGTATGGTACAACCCATAAAACTACAGGATCTGACATTTAAAAACTGGTCTTATAACACCTAAACTTATTATATACCCTGCCTCTCCCTTTTCTATGCTACTCTAGTCCTTTCTATCTCTTTCCATTAAACACTAGTCATTTCCCTCAAAATAGTTTTTATCACCTAGCAACAGGTCTTGACTTGTGGTTTGAAATATATTGTCATTGCCTGTTTGGCCCTACTCCCCCAGCTTCCTTACTCTGCGGGGGAGCTTCCCATGATAGATGCTGATGAAGAAGAACATGCACTTTATTGGAGATAAGCAAAATGAATGACAGGACAGGTACTACGCAACCAACAGTCCAGCAATGATGTGTATGCAGGGCAGATATTCAGGTGGGGTCCTTGGTAGGAGGCGTGTCTCTCATTGCTTTTTATAAGAAGAAATATTTCTCAAGTGCTGTTAGGATTTTGTGCTTAGGATTTTGTACATGATTGTAGCTCCTTGAAGTTTCTTGACAACCCCAAATGGCAGATGCCGTGACTTTTATCCCATCTGAGAGATGAAGAAACCAATACCCAATATAACCAAGGGATCCACTCAGTTCCCAATGAGTAAAATTCAAACCTGTGATTTGAACTGCTTTTCTCTTGGGTGTGAATTCAATGCGAATTCAGATGCAAGCTTGGGGCATTCTGTCAGGGAGCCATGTGCCCTTTGTCCTGTTCCACAAACATGGGCATGCAAGATCTCTGACATGGCAAGCTTCTCTTTGAACATTCTATTTCATAAGTTGCACAATTCACATTGTCTCTTTGCAGAGCTGTGTTGACTCTGCCCTTTTCTAAAAATCCCTGGCTTAATCACACGAAAGCTCCTTGCTCCACCTAATGGAGGAGGAGATGAGGACAAGCTCAAGGGCTCTCACTTTGCAGAGTGATGTCTTCTTCCCATGACACCAGCTCTTGGGGAGCTCCTTGGAAACAAGTAGAAGACTCTAGGTCAATCAGGTCAGCGTGAAATGGTGCCTGATGGCTCTGACTGCCTTTGTGGCTGAAATTTTTCTTTTCAAAGACAAAACTCTTGATCTTTTTGTCAAGATGATACATGTTTTAAATTCAGAAAAAAAAAAAATAATCCAGAGAAATAAATCATGCTGAAAACCATTACCCTGAAATGACTGGTGGACATAATTCTCTGAACGTCTTGTCCTGTTTACACATAAACAAAGGGTGGTCAGCTTGCTTTATACACAAAATTAGATCATATCATACAGTTTTAGTAAAAGTAATAAATTTAGTCTGAACTCTAATTGTAAAGGAAGCTAAAGTTAAATGAAAGGAATTACTGAAATCCAAAACTTTTGTCACTACAAGGGACATAAGTTATTTTAAAAAACTTTTAAATTAAGAAAATGACTTATGAAAATTATTATTCTCCTCATACATGAAGTCTGGATCCATGGATTTAACCAACTACAGATTGGAAATACTTGGGAAAAAATGCATCTGTAGTATGCATGCACAAACTTGCTTTCTTGGCATTATTACCTAAATACAGCATGGCAATCATCTAAAAAGCATGTACTTTGCATTAGGTATTATAAGCAATCTAAGGATGATTTAATATGTTCAGGAGTTTGGGTGTAGGTTTTATGCAAACATTTCATCATTTATACAAGGAGGTAAGTATCCAGGGTGGTCTATAGGAATCCCCTTTGGATTCTGAGATGGGTTACCTTTTCATTTTCGATTCCTTTTATGACTTCCTTCTGTATAAATCAGTGCACTTCTAGCCTTTTCCATCTTTTGGTTTGTTATATGAAGCTCAAAGATTGACAAGAAAGTTCTCTCATCATGTTTCCCATCTCTATTTGGTTTCAGTTCCACATTCAGATAGAATCCATGCATGCTACCAGGCTTTCAGCCACAACCATGACATTAAGATAGTTTGGATTCCTCGTTTTCTCTCTGTTGGCTGGATATTATCTTGAGTTATTGCTTTCCCTGGGTCATTGTTTCCCTAAGAAGATATCAGGGGAGTGAAATCCGACTTTCCACCTGTTTGAAAAGATCTTTCTATTGAACTGGCTAAGAGGCTTAGATCATACCTTTCTTTCCTTTAGAACATGCATACTGTCAAATACTGCCTGGCTTGAGTTTTGCCTGTATAAAGACAGCTTAAATAATTTCATTTTCTTAAAGTTCAAGAACTTCACCAGGATATGTCTTGCTGCTGTTTTTTTTTAGGTTGTCTTTAGACATAGCTTGAATTTATGATACACGATTTCAAGTAACCCTCACTTCTTGTTCAACCATTACTATTAGTTAGCTAAAACAGGCTTTTCATCTTCTATATGTTTTGACTTTCCAACATTTTCCTGAGCTCTGCCTTCTTGCTTTAAGAATTCTCTTCTTGACTTATAACTTCTTTCACAATTTTCTTTTTGAGCATTACCCCTAGATATTTATAAACCCTGATACAATTATGAAAAATTACTTCTCTCAAGTCTTCACCTACTTTCTTGGGAAGAACTTTTCGTAACTTTGCCCTTGGGTTCTTTTTTTCTGTGTTCTGTATTTATGAATGGATTCTGTGCTCCCTTTTGGTCTATGACTCTGAATGGGGCCAACTGTTTGTTGGATATTAGGTGGATGGGTGCAGGAGTAGGGGGTCAGGTAATGAGATTTTGCTTTCTATAGCTAAACTTTTGTTTCTGTCCAATAGCTTCTCACTTCTCCCCACATATTCTAGATGGCAGGAGGCTTATGTGGCTCACGACATGTCCAACAGATTGTGATCTTCCTGGGCTGCCTCCCAGTCATCACCAGCTCCTTTCTCTCCTGCACCTCTCATTGCAGGCTTCTCTTTGGATTGTGACCTGTCCTCCACCTGCACATGCTCTTTGAATCTGATTTTCATTTCAGATTCTCCTTCTCTGACATGCTTTGGCATCAAACTGGGGCTCCCGGGGAGATATTTCATCAATTTCTGGTGTGGAAATCCTAATTTCCACATAGTGGTATTGTTAGGTAGACCTTTCATAACTGTGACATTTGTTCCTACGTTATTTTCTGTTGTTGGAACTTGAGAAGGTATGTGTTTGAATTCATTTTCTGCAGTTGTTTATCTTCAGATTCCACCATGTTTGGCTTTGATGCTTCTTGGCTCATAATCTGGAGTGTGTGGCCATTTCTTTTGTTGCCTGAAGATACATTGTCTGTTTTTGTATCCTTTCTCTTTTCAATAAGTTTTGGAGGTAAAGGTGAAGTCAAAAGGCTTATCCATTACAGTCTTTAATAGGAGCAAATATTTATGTTGAATTTGGCACTTGGTTTCCTGAAGGCAACAATAATGTCTCAACCAACTTCTTTCCTCAATTAACTAACTCCCTTTGCCTGAGCCAATGCTTCTCTCTCCATAAAGAAACTGTTTTCTAAGTTATATAAAAAAATACATCAAGACAACCTAACTTGAAATATCCCAAACCTTTCTCTTTTTAAACAACTGAATAACACAAACGGTTTATCATTGCATAGTGAACAGGATTCAGAATCTTAAGCTTATGAATTAGGCAAAGGGAAAAGGTTCAACTCACATGAAATACTGAACACTGTATGTAACATCAACTCCATGTAGACCCTCTGGTGGATTCCACTGTAGAACATTCTTCATGTTGACAGACACAAAGGTGATATTAGTAGGTTTAGGCAAATCATCAGAGATACAAGGAACTGAAAAGGAAGTCGAAAGGGATTAAGGTTTTGGTGGAAGGCCAGGAAAAGACAATGTGTAGGATAAGCACTAGATCCTGTCCAGAGATGCTCTTAATGAACCATGCCTTTTAGTCCTTATACCCTGTGAATCTCCTCTCAAACTGAACCTGTGCTCCCCTGTTACACAAAGGTGACAGAAGTGTCTATGGGAGTAACCTTTAAGGATGTCTGGGAGTTAAACTTTTGACTTTTTAAAACCCCTGGGAACCATGTAAAATAGTAGCCAATCTGCTGAGAGGTGACAGAGGGAAGGCCCAATTATCCATATAGCCCACCTGAGCCCATCCTTCCAAAGGGGCCGGAATGAAACCATGTCAGTCCCACCTGTTGTAGGACTGGCCATCAGAAGAACTATCCAACTAAGCCTCAGTCATCCCCCAAACTGTAGGAAATAATAAATGATTACTTTTGAACACTAAGCTTTGGAATCATTTGTGATGCACCAGCAGATAATTGAAGCCAAAATGCCAGAGTTTTGGAGATTGGGTTTGGAATCAGTTTTACAAAAGCATGTGATAAAGCAGTAATTAGAATAACAATGAAAAGCTTAACTCTAATTAAATATTGGTTTGTTTACCTAATTTCATCCTAAAGAATCCTTACATAGAAAATCCATGTAAATAAATAACAAAGAGTTGGAAAACAATCCCTAAATTAGAAAGGGACAAGAACAGAGGATACTTTTTTTTAGTAAAAGAAAACAAGGCTGATAATCAAAATAAATGAGAAAAAAAATCAGTGATGACATGTAGGACTCAAAATACTAATTTAGAATATCGGCAAGACAACTACGCACCAAGTAATAAACAACCATGCTTTACAAAGAGCTTATCCTATTGTAACAGTGCATTTCTAATTAATGGCCTTGGAAAATATCAATTTTTGATATTATAAATCAAATGCAGGAAAAAAGATTTAGCCCAGTATCCGAGGGCTGGTCGTCTTGGCTAAGTCTCACAATTATTATGTTTTTTAAAGGTTTAAATTATTTTTATTGCAAAGGCAGATATACATAGAGGAGGAGAGACAAAGATCTTCCGTCTGATGATTCACTCCACAAGTGACCACAATGGCAGGAGCTGCTCCAAGAAGCCAGGAGCCTGGAATCTTCTCCAGGTCTCCCACGTGGGTGCAGGGTCCCATGGCATTGTGCTGTCTTTGACTGCTTTTCCAGGTCACAAGCAGGGAGCTGGATGGGAAGTGGAGCTGCCAGGATTAGAACCAGTGCCCACATGGCATCCCTTTGGAGTGTGTGAGGCAAGGACTTTAGCTGCTAGGCCACCTCTCCAGGCCATAAGTCCCATAATTCTTGTGTAAATTCGTTGAGAGCAATGTCAGGGAAAAGTATTAGCTTTATGCTTGGATTAATCTTTGGTTGATACTAGCTCTAAGTGATGTATTATTTCCACAGTAGATGAAAAGGAAGAAAAATATTCTTTGCTTTAGAGTTAGCTTTGTAATATGGCCTGAATTCTGATCAAGGTAAGCTCTTCAACATTTAAGTAGTTGATTGTGTGTTTACAAGTATATGTGCATGTGCAAATTCTAATGATTCTTAAAACCTGATTATTTTTCAAAATGCGTTTTACTTTTAAGAAGAAAGTTAAATACTGAAAGAGAAGCTTGTCAAGTGCTCAGTGTGTGGTATATGTGGAGAAAATCTCAGAAGGATACAACTTGCCTGATGTCTATTTTTACTTTCAATTCTTCTAATTTAAATTCTTTGGAATAGTGTGACTATTTTTGGCATTTTTAGGGTACCAAATTCAGTAAATAACTGCCAATGATTTAAAATTGCTTAGGGGTATTACTGTATTCCAAATTTCATTTTTTTTTTTAATATGAAGGAGACATGGCGAAGTAGTAACGTTGGATTTAGTATCTTCGATCCTTTCACAAAGTAATGCCAAGGCTCTTTCCAGATCTGAAATGCTGTGGTTCTAGACTTTTATATGGCCTTGATATGTGAGGAGAAATTGTCATGCTAAAAGGCGTAAAGCTGTACTTTATCATATCACTGATGGAAGACATTGCCAAAACATGGCTTTGTAGAACCAGCTGGTAAGGATACAGAATGTTCTGGCTTGTGGAAACATGAATTTGGAATTGTAAATAAAACCCAAGTTATCATAGATATTGTAGTCCCAGAATATTTACTCAATGTTCAAGCTGCATATACCTAGCATCCTCTGAAACTTTGTTTTCTATTTGTCTGTTAATAAAAGCATTTGGCAGATCTCTCAAAATGTCTAAAACATACTCCAGAAAGTTTCAAGAAATAGCTTGTAATTAAACTTGTGAATTGATCATTTTGATTTAATGCTTTTTGCCCCACTGAAATGAACTGTACTCTGGAATATGCTTTCAATCATTAATGTCCATTAATTCAACAGATACTTTGATTAATGCTGTGTCAATGCTATGCCAATCTGATATACTGCCAAACTAATAATGTGTTAAACAACAGGAATTACTAACATGGTAAGACATTAAGCAAGTTAACCATCCCATATACCTTTTGAAAAGGAAATATATTTGACAATAAATGCTGTGAACTGTCTAGCCACCCCTTCTGCAACTCTACTCATGAGTTGAGTTAGTCCTATCTTTAGCCACAGTGGCAGCAGTCAGTTTCTAAGATGGCCTCCTTGGAGGAACCCTTCCGCCAAGGAATGATAGCTTATAAAGTTCTGTCCCACTTCATGACTGGGTTCACCTTTGTGACCAACAGGATCTGTCAGAAGTGTGGATGTAATACTTCCAAGGGTAGATTCTAAGAGACTTCTATCTTTTCTTTCTTTCTTTTTTTCCTTCTTGGGTCATTTTCTCTGGATGACTACCCAATGCCATGGAGAGGATCATACTAAGTAATAGGCTTGCACAGCAGGTGAGGAATGTATGAAACCTACCAAGAGGCACAATAGCAAGAATCGGTGGGGCCCGTCTGGCCCATTCTGAGCCTTCAGAACACTGCGACCCCACTCCTGTGAGAAACCATGAGACATAACCACTCAGCAAAGCCATCCCAGGATCCTGAGCTCAGAGACTCTGTGAGCTAGTATTTCTTGCTTTGGGCTGACATTTCTAAGGTAATCAAGTGTCACTTCAGCACAGAACAAAAACAACAAAGATCTTGAAAATTAAAGTAGCTATAAAAAGAAGTAAATTAAACTGGAGGAAGAAAAGACAAGGTCTCCTCCAATCCCGATAAGTGACTCTTACTTCAATGATATTGAAAAAAGATTCTTGTGAATGGTTCAGATTTTTATTTGAAAAAAATCTTAAAAAAGGTTTACTGCTTATTTATTTTAAAGTCAGAGAGAGAGAGAGAGAGAGACAGAGACAGAGAGAGAGATTTTCCGTCTGCTGGCTCACTTCTCAGATGGTTGCAATAGCCAGGGCTGGGCCAGGGCAAATCCCAGAGCTTCATCCTCCCACATGGACAGTGGGGACTCACTGGCCTCCCACATGGACAGTGGGGACTCACACTTAGACCATCTTTTGCTGCTTTTCAAAGGCCGTTAATAGGGAGCTGGATTAGAAGTGGTGCAGCCTGGACATGAACCAGTGCTGGGGTCACAGGCAGAGGCTCTACTATCTGTGCCACAACAGTAGACTCAGTGTTAACTCTTCATGAACAAATAAAAAACCCAATGAAAAGATCACAAACTTAGACTTTTAATAGCAAGTGAAAAGTACAGTGGCAATGTTTTGGGCACTTTTATTTTTGAAGATAAATGCTTGGAATGGGTGTTGTGGAGCAGCAAGTTGAGTCATTTTTTGCAATGCCTACATCCTAGTTCCTAAGCTTCTGATCCATTTTCCTGTTAATGATCCCGAGGAGGTGGTAGATTATTTTAAAAACATTCGGGCTCCATAGACTCCCATGGGGGCCTGGATGGGATCCTTGCCTAGCTTCTGCCTGTCTCAGCCTGGTTGTCATGCACATTTGAAGAGTGAACCTCCAAATGGAAGATCTCTCTCTTTCAAATAAAGGCATATTTACAGAGTGAAGGAGACATGGACAGATCTTCAGTCTGCTGGTTCACTCCCTAAGTAGCCACAATGGCTGGAGCTGAGGTGATCTGAAGCCAGGAGCTAGGAGATTCTTCTAGGTCTCCCATGTGGCTGAAGGGTACTAAGACCTTGGAGCATCCTCCACTGCATTTCCACAAGCAGGGAGCTGGAAGGGAAGTGGAGCAGCCAGGATATGAACTAGCGCTCATATGGGATCCCAGTGCCTACAAGTTGAGAACTTTAGCCACTTGGTTACCACACCAGGCCCAATAAATCTTTTTTTAAAAGAAAAGATAAATGCTTAATTGCTTCTTGGCCTTTTAGCTAAGATCAAGTGAACAGATAAAGGCTTAGTTAAGCTCATTGTAGATATACAAATATTTAAGAGCAATAAACACTTTGAATAGAAAATCATTTTAAAATTAATTTTATTGTTTGTAGACTCTTTTCAGAAAAAGAACATCACAGCTTTTCTGCAAATTCTCCAAATGGGCTCACATTATCTCTCTGATTGCATAGGCAGAAAAGACAACAGTTTTGGACTACCCCCTTGTCAATAAATCAAAGTATTATCCAGCAGCAGTCCTATCATGGGAAAAGTAGGTCTCATTGTGTTATCAGCCCATCTCTACATCTCCCCAGGACACAAAGTATTCCTTGTTAATGACGTGGTCTGCTTGTTTATGAACCATTTTTTATCAGAGCAAATTAAGCCATGTTAGTCATCCTTTTTGGTATCAGGCACATCTTGTCTCTAAGTTCATAAGATTATTACTTCCAGAAATGGGTGTTTACCAAATGCAATGGGTTGGCCATTATTTTAATCACCTGTATAATTTTTATTAGGGAATTTTCATGATTTCCTATTGTGAGGTCTGACTGAGATGGAGAAGGTCAAACCTCACAATTCTCCTACACAAACCCCATGCTCTTGTGGGCGAGTTCTGGATTTAGTAAGGGCCTCAGAGGTCTACAGGTAGGATTAAAATGAATATTAAAAAGACTCATTCATGACAGGCTAAAAGACTCTGTTGTAATAGTCAACATTATATGTATAAAAAATTCAATTTGCACAAGATTTTGGAAATATACAGAATATTGAGAATAAAAAAACTTTGTCATTTAGTTGACACAATATGTTATTGTGTGGAAAATTAGCTAGTAGACCATAAAACTAATTGCTAACATCTACTGACTTCTTATCACACACCCAACACAAGTCTATCTGCTTTCTACAACCAACTCATTCAATCACCATGGCAGCCAGCTGGTGGGGACTTTTGTTAGCATCTCCACGATTCAGCTGAAGAAAGCATGCACAGAGGAGTCGAGTAACTTGTACAAGTCCACACAGCTGCTCAGTGAAGAAGCTGGGTTCAGAACCCACACTCTCAACTGTCTTGCTCCCTTGCTCCCCTTGCAAATTAAATTGAAACAAAGACAGGGCAAGGCTGACGGGAAAACATGTACTATTTTAATGTATTAATATCAGAATAATTCAAGTGTTAAAATTACCAGGTAGTTGGGGAGGACATTGTGCTGCAGTGGGTTAGATTACTGCTTGGGACACTGCATCCCATACTGGAGTCCCTGGAACTGAGCTCCACTTCCACTTCCAAATTAACCCTCCTGTGAATGTGTCTGGGAGACAATGGATGGTGAGATGATGTATCTTGGTGTGTGCCACCACATGGCAGACCACGATGGAGTTCCTGGCTCCTGATTTCAGCCTGGCCCAGTCCTGGCTGCTTGAGTATTAGAAAAGTGAAAGAGCAGATGGACATGCTTTCTATTTCTTGCCAGAATACCTCCTTAACTTTCCAAATAGTTGAAGCAGCTGGGATTGGGTCTGACCAAGGCCAGCAGCCTGAAACTCTTGGTCTCCCACATGGGTAGCAGGTACCTGAGCACTTAGACCATCTTCCACTTTCTTCCCAGGCACATTAGCAGGAAGCTGCATTGGAGGTAGAACAGGCAGGACTCAAACCAGCAGTCTGATAGCTGGCGGTGGAGGTAGCAGCTTATCCTGCACCAGTTGGCTGGGTGGTAGCTTGGGTATGGGGGTGGGCGGGCTATATTCCAGCAAGAGACTTAAAATTAGGGAAGAACCCATTCAAGGAAAGTGTGTCCTTGAAACTATCCAAGACCAGTGTAGCTGGAAAACAAGTACAGGAAGACAGCGGCGCTGGACCGCCACTCCCCCCGCTGTGTCAGTAAACCTTGGAAAGGAGTCTAAAATGTATTGAAATCCACTGGGAACTATTGAAGCTTTTTCAGCAGCAACCACCAGGAGTCTATGTTTCAAATGGATCCCTTCTCTATTAAGGGGAGCAAAGGCTGAGTAGGGGAAAGAACAGAAATGGACAGATTAGGAAGACTAACTGCAGGAGCCTCCCAGAGGGAAGTGGGGTGTCACCAGACATACAGGCTGTGCAGGTAGAGCGGGGCAACAGACTGGGGCTCTTGATTCACAGGAGAAAACAGGACCTCCTAAACGCACTGTGAAAGCTCAATTAGCAAGAAACGATTTCTTTTTTTTTTTTTTTTTTTTTATTTTTTTTTTTTATTATTTTTTTTTTTTCATTGGAAAGGCAGATATACAGAGAGGAGAGACAGAGAGGAAGATCTTCCGTCCGATGATTCACTCCCCAAGTGAGCGCAACGGGCCGATACTATGCCGATCCGAAGCCAGGAGCCTCTTCCGGGTCTCCCACGCGGGTGCAGGGCCCCAAAGCTTTGGGCCGTCCTCGACTGCTTTCCCAGGCCACAGGCAGGGAGCTGGAAGGGAAGCGGGGCTGCCGGGATTAGAACCGGCGCCCATATGGGATCCCGGGCGTGCCAGGCGAGGACCTTTAACCACTTGCGCCACCGCGCCGGGCCCAAGAAACGATTTCTAAAGGAATTTGCCATGATCTGTTTTGAGGATGCCAAAGAGTAATAATAACAGCAACAACAAAAAGGAATTGTCACTTCTAAAAAGAAGAGAAATAACACATTTGAAAAAGAAAAATCATTTGATGCTCAATATGCTCCCATGGTTTAAGAAGTCTTTGCAAGGGACAATGTGGCGTAGTGGTTTAAGCTGCTACATGCTATCCTGATACCCCAGATGGGTGCCTGGTTGTGTCCTGGGAGCTCCACTTCAGATGCAGCTCCCTACTAATGACCTAGGCAAAGCATGGGAGTTGGCCATTGTGTTTGAGCCACTGCTGTCTATGTGGGAGACCCGGGTGAAGATCCTGGCCTTGGCCAGGGCTGGGCCAGGCCATTGCAGCCATGTTGGGAATAAACCAGTAGATAGATCTCTTCTTTGCTCTCCGTCCCTTGTTTTCCTCCTTCTCTTCCACTTTGTTCTCCACTCCCTCCCCCACCCCTACTACATCTCTGACTCTCACATAAATCTTTCTTTCTCTGAAAAAAGAAATTTAAACTCTAATTTAAGATGGGCTGATTTTCAAGCTTGCTGGTATGGATAAGAAATCTGATCTGTGCCAAAGTGAAAATAGGTCACATCTATATGAATATCACAAGTCATGTGCCAATCCGTAGATAAGATATTTTGTTCAGTCAGCTTTATGATCTGGGAGGCAGCTCTGATTCTCTGTAGGTGTCACATGCCCACCTAAAACACTGTCAGAACACTCACACAGCTCCAAGTCTGGGAAGTGCTATATCAGCAAAGCTTTGGTTTGACACTCTGGTTCCTCATGGTCTGGTCTGGCCCCTCCTTTCGCAGTTCTTCCAAATGCATCACATTCACCAGCCTCATCAATTTACCTTCAGTACCAAAATACAGTCTCCTGCTGTATGCCTATTGGCCCAGTTTATCTGCAGTGTCTTTTGGATCTGAAAGGTTCCTTGTTCCTGCAGGTGTGCATTACTTAACTAGTGTTGGCTTGGACTATTTTACAGACCTGGTATGCTTTGATGTCATGTAGGGTTTGCATGGTCTTCAGTAAAGGGAACCTTCTTGATGGCAGACAGAGTGGGAGACTGCTTTTGCAAGAAAATATGGTGTGATAGTGCAACAGGCTAACCCTCCACCTGCAAGTGCCATTATCCTATATGTGCCCCTGTTTGTATCCCTGCTGCTCTCCTTCCAATCCAGCTCCCTGCTTGTGGCCTGGGAGGACGGCCCAAAGCCTTGGGACCCTGTACCTGCATGGGAGATCTCGAAGAGGCTCTTGGCTTTGGATCGGTTGAGCTCCGGCTGTTGTTGCCATTTGGGGAATGAATCAGTGTATGGAATATCCTTTTGTCTCTCTTTCCTTCTTTTTGTAGATCTTTCTTCCAGCAAAAATAAATAAATCATAAAAAAGAGAAAGAATATGGGACTTACAAGACGAAAAGAATAGATAGGAACTTGAGCTTTCCTGACCCAGGTTTGGGGCAGAGGAAGGAAGGGGGGCCTCGTTGAGTTGCAGGGATTGCTGACGGCTTCTGCTTTAACAGAGCTGTGAAGAGCTGACCAAGAGGGGCCCACTTAATGTTTACCTGTATCTTGTATGTCATATCATTGAGATTTGTGGTCCCTCTCAGGGTTTATTTTTCTTCTGTTATATCTTGTGCTATAAACTGAATGTGTGTGTCTCCCCTTTCACCATCCCCAAAATATGTGTCAAATCCCAACAACAATCTGATGGCACTTGGAGGTGGGGGCTGTTGGAAGGTGATTAGGTTGTGATGGGGGAGCACTCATGAATGATTTTCATGCCCTTGAGGAAGCAGCCCGTGAGACCTTGCCTGCTCTTTCTATCACGTGAGGATGCAGGAGAAGGTTTAGTCTACGAACCAGGAAGTGGGTCCATACCACCACACACTGAAACTGCTGTTGCCTCTGACCTTGGACTTGGCAATCTCCAGAACTATAATAAATACATTCTATTGTTTGTCAGCCTCTCCCAGTCTATGACACTTTGCTTTAGCAGCCTGAATAGACTGTCTTTGAGAAAGTCTAATGGAGTCTCATCTATACTGTAGCACAAAAAAAGCTAATATTTTGTCTACAGAAGACACTCAGCAGCTGAGTAGTTAGAATGAAGGCATAGTAGTCATGACAAGTGGTTGCCATATGCTACAAGCGTATTCCTAAGTAGTAAGATGCTTTCACTAGCCATGAGGATAAAAAGTGTTGCATGCAGAAAGTGCCAGAGAATGATTAATCAGTTTCAGAAAGTGGAAGTCATAAATAACTACATCTTAGCCACCAAGAAGGGCAAGTCAGGTATGACTACTTTCAAGCAGATGATCTCACATATTGTTCTCACTGCATCCTGCTGAAAGGAAAGTGGTATTTTCTTCTGTCTCAGGTTGTAAACCATTTCTTTTGAAAGATATTAGCGGTCCTTTTCCCTCCACCTCCTAATTGTATACCAGTGTCTTGAAAAGTCAAGTCACTGAAAAAACAATTCAGTAACTACTTCCTTGAGAAAAAGAGGAGAGAGCATGGGTTGGTGCTAACACTAATTCCTTTGACCTTGATTTTCTTCCCCTAACTCCCATCTTCACCATTCTGTCTTCATTATTCATTGCTATACTGTGCTCTGCCTCAGTTTTCCCAGTAATAATACTGCCTATGTAAACAGGGGACTGCCACCTACTTTCTGTCTTTGACCTTTGTAATTCTTTAGGTGGGCAGGTCAGGAAGAATTTCTAGAAAAGGAAATCTGAAGTCATGTTGGAACTTCCTTCTTGCCCCACCACTTACCAGTTGTGAACCGCTAAAGAAGTTAACTTCTGTGCCTTAATGTTCTCACTTGTGCAATGGAACTGCACTGTTTACCTGTTGGGCTTGCTTTGGATAATTAAATAATATTCTTTGTTGAAAGCTCCCCTAAGCATGCTTGGCACAAAGAGTGAACTCAATAATTATTAGTTTAATTTTGTTTTCTGGAATTACTGTCCTTGTCCTAGAGGTGAGCAGGCAGAAGCCCAGAGAGGTCAGATGACTTGCCCATTCCTGTGTAGCCCTTGGGTGAATGCTCAGCACATGGAGTTGATTGCTACAGAGCTCTGCTGGGATATTCATCATCCTTTAGGAAATGTTCCCCAGGACAGTGAAATGGGAAGAAAGGATTATATGCTCATTATGAATCTTACATGTTACAGATAGAGGGATAGGGGTGATAGAAGACAAATAGGTAAACTCAAATAATTTTCCTTGTGAATTTGTTCACATTCAGAGTATTAGTAGCTGTCATTACTAGACACCTACTAAAGCCTGGAAACCGTGAGAGACTCTGGAATGCAACTGAGGACAGAAACACAGAGAAGGCTCAGCTTTCATGCAGCAGATGTCCTGTGATCTGAGACCTGCCCTATCAGGATATCCTTATCCTGACACCTAGGTGGACAGTTATGGGGGTGAGTGGTGCTTAACTCATATGGAGAGATCCTACCTCAGTAAGTAAATCCATGTGCTTAAACATGTTTTTGAGCATTTTGCTGTTGGTGGTTGAAGGAAAGCAAGACTTTAAAAGAGAATCTTCTTTTGAAAATAAATTTATTGGACTTTATCCATTAAAGAGCACAATATCTTTAAGTTGGTGAGCTTGAGAGGGTTTATTACTATTTTCAGACTATTGCACAGTGCATGGCATTTGGGAGATGGTTCTTTTCAGCTATAATTGTCTTCAAATATGCTAAGAAAAATGCAATTGGCTTTAAAAATGTAAAAAAAAATCACTTTCACTTTTAAGCAGTCAAAGCTTGGTTTTGCTGTCTATACAGTATTCCCTGGCTTGATTATATAAATTTGTTCAAAGTGACTTTGAAGAAGTCTGAACATGAGATTCTCCCCCAAAGATGAAAGCTTAGTGGGATATTTTGAGGAATGTATGCCAGCTCTACTGCATTTCTAAAAACTGAGTTTAAGAAATTCATTGTTAGATTTTTATAGATATCTTCCCCAATGTCTACTTATAGGATGCCACTATTAATTTGCACATATCAGCCCCATTGTCAGATAATCAGTCCTTCTACTTTGCGTATCTCTCGGTTGAATGTCTTCCTTCCTCTGGAGTTTTGAGAATAACGTCTAAGAATAGGCTCCTAATTTTCTTCACATTTTGTGATCTTCAAAGTGTTTTAATTTGTAATAATGATTATTACAATAACTATGGAAAGGAAATTTGAATATGGGTATCTGGTACTTGATAATATGCCACCAAAAGGAAAATACTAAAGAATAGGGCCAAAGATGAACCCTTTGTGATCAATAAGGTTTGAAAAAGAGGAACTGTTCGAAACTCCAAATTCAATCAATAGTTATTTATTAAGTAACAATACATATCTCTAAATCTTCAAATCATTTTCACAATTAGCACTCTTTTCATTTCCTCTAGAGGCAATGTCAGCCAGCTAGTAAAATCTTCATGGTTTTATATTTTCAGAAAGAAAGTCAATAAGACAAAAATGTAAGAGGTAAGAGTTTGGCCTATTGGTAAAGACAAGGGTTAATATGCCTGATTCCCACCTCAGAGCTTCTGGGTTTGAGGTCCAGCTCTCATTCCCAATCCCAGCTTCTTTGGGAGGCAGCAGCAATGCTGAAATAATTGCCCTTGACCTTAGCCAAAAGGCCAAGAAGCGATTACTGAAGTAATTGAACTCATGACGTTTACATGGGAGACCTGGGTTGAATTTCCAACTTCTAGTGGGGGAGCAAGGGGGATGAATCAGCATATGAAAGCATATCATCCCTCTTTCAAAATAAAAACATTTTAATAAAAAATATTAAAATTAAAAAGTAAGGGATCTTAAAAGCAAGTAGATTTTGGAGATCTGGAAGTGAAAAAAATCAGTCAGAAAAGATAAAATGGCAAATGATGGAAAAAGAGGCAGAGGGAGAGAGGAAGGACAATGTCATTTTTCCCCATTCCATTTTTATCTAAGAACTGTGAAGAATGTCATAAGTCCATGCCTTTTCAGTCTACATCGGTTAGGGTCTCCATAAGTGGAGAAGCAATGACAAAGTTACTTAACAAAAACTAGGCTCGATGAAATGAAAACAAACAAACAAACAAACAAAACAAAACAAAAACACCCTGTTCTGGGGTGCCTGTTCATTCACAAAGATCACATGTTCCTAAGTTGACTTTCCTCAATTTTTATTTTTATCTACTTAAGGCCCCTGTATTATTGTCTTGCTCCTGCCATAACAAACTGTAACTTGATTGAGTATTGCAAAGAGCCACATGACAAGTCGACGTTGAGGTCAGTTTATAGCCACAGAACTCCTGAGTCCTATCCACCTGGAAAGTACCACCCTCAGGAAAATCATCCTTTTCATGGGATTCTGCACCTGTTAATTTTCTGTTTGTTTATTTTTAGTTTTATAAGAAAGGAAGGTGAGGAAAAGGAATATTCACTGCTTGGTAATTGATAGATAAAATATGTTCAGAGAAAGATTTAGCTTTTTTTTTTTTTTTTTTGCTAACACATAAAGTAAAACCGAACTTACATTATGTAATAAATAGTTTACATAACTATAACAATCTATGAAAAAAAGCACTCAAAGGAATATTAATTAAAATCATATTAAGTTGAGATATATTTAAGCTTCAACTTCATTTACTGAAGAGATGGACAGACAGACACACAGAACTCCAATATGCTGATTTTCCAGCCAGATACCCATATTGACCTGGAGTAGGCTGGGGCTGAGGCAGCAGCAGGGCTCAACACAGGTCTCCCTCACGAGTGTCAGGAATCTAATGACTCGAGCCTTCACCATTGCCTCCCCGGATCTGCATCAACAGAAAGTTGAAATCAGGAGCTAGAGCAGGACATTGACCCCAGAGACTCCCTTGTGGGATATGGGTGTCTTAAGCATGAGGCCAAACACCTGTCC
Organism: Ochotona curzoniae; assembly: GCF_017591425.1. Classification (NCBI taxonomy): domain Eukaryota; kingdom Metazoa; phylum Chordata; class Mammalia; order Lagomorpha; family Ochotonidae; genus Ochotona; species Ochotona curzoniae. The sequence continues at coordinate 17,993,268 of NW_024467115.1, forward strand.
CTATTTAAAAGCTTTGAAAACCCCAAGTGTATGCATGGAGTTTAAAGGGAATTCTGCATCATTCAGTCTCACTCTCCTAAATTATGCATTGCATGTGATATGCGATTTTGTTCTTCAAATCTGTGTATTGACTTTAAAAATAACAAATTGAGCACTTAATAGGCAATTTAGTGAACATTTTACAAAATACACATTTTAACCTTAAGTGGAGGTGGCAAGGAGAATGCTGGGTTGAGACATAAGGAAAGGGCCCTTCTTGGAGCGAGGGGAGAGTTTTGCAGTAAAAGTGCCTGCCTAGAGCAGCAGGTGGCAGGCAGAGGACTAAGAAGAAGTCATTCTGCTAAAGAATTGCGAACTTCAGTCATCTTTACTGAGCACTCCCTTATCTGCATGTTATGGAAAATGCATGAGAAGATTGCTTCTCTGCCTTCAGCATTCTCAAAGAGCCTTTCCATTCAGACTACTCGTGTGGTGGAGATGAGAAAAACTGCCTAGGGCAGAAAAATCAGCTTTTTTTCTCCACATTGGAGGCTAAATCGGTGGATGCCATTCATAACCCTACAAATCTTTGAGGGTAGGGCAGGTGTTACAAGGTTGCCCCAAAGAAATTTGCTGAAATCTTAACCTCTGGTATGTTAGCATGAGACTTTACTTGGACATAGGATCTTTACAGAGGTGAGAAAATTAAAAGGAGGTCTTTAGGACATGCTGAAATCAAACAAATATTTGGAATGGGACTCTACATTACCCTGCTGAGAGGCAATTGGAAGAAACAGAGGCTTGTTGAAACCAAGAAGTAAAAGGAAAACTGATTGGCAAGTCTGCACAGGCCAAGGTGTGTCCATTCTCTGTACTCCAGACAGAGCTGGCATTTGACCAGGCAGCAGAGAAGCAGCTGAAGCACCGCCTTTGTGTCTTAAAGTGCAATGCTGTGAACATCACCATTAAAACTCAACGATTCTAAGAGCGATCCTGACAACCTCTTAACAGGAGGTCATGTGTACAGAGCAGGGGGGCCCAGAGTGGAGCAGGGGGACAGCAGGAGGCCTGTATCCCAACCCTGAAGACTACTGAATTGCCACCAAGAACTATCAGCCTGGGCACCAAGGACTATATCCCAACTGCCAAGGAGACCATGGGGAATTGGAATGCCTTTGGAGGCCGAGAACTCTGAGGCCATCCATTCCCGTTTGGGTCTCCCACATGGGATGGAAGAAACCCAAATCCTACCCCATGGGAGCCAATGTCATAAGGACAACAGTCAGGAGCCCTGAGTGGTCCACAGAAACAGAACAGTACACTTCCTTTGGGAATCGGGAGAGGAGCTTTCTCTGGTCCTTACTTAGTTCCAACTTTGGATCCCCATCCTCTCTTGCAATGACCATCAGGGTCTGGAAAAGAACAGATAATGGCCCAAGTACCTGGGTCCCTGGTACCCATGTGAGGACATGGATGAAGTTCCTGGCCCCTGGCTTCAGCTTAGCTCATCCCTGGCCATGTAGACCATTTAGAGAATGAGCCAGCAGATGGATGATGTCTCTGTCTCTGTCTGTTTCTCTCTATCACTCTTGCTTTTAAATAAATAAATAAATAAATAAATAAATAAATATTTTTAAAATTCCACTGGTGGATATTAAAACTAGTAGGTACAAATTTGGAGAAATAACAGGATATTTGCATGATCTCAAAGTTCCTCTCCACACAGCATATATTCATCACAAAGTGAAAAACACCAATTTTCTATTCAGAAACCCTGAGGATATCATCTTAACCAAGGGGTTAGGAGAACATGTGCATTGATAAGACAGGCTGACTGCCTAAATGCTCTGAGATGATGCATAGAGAACAACAACGTCATTCTTGATATTTGTGTCCCTCCACTGAAGAACCTTATTCTAATTATGTGGCAATACAAAACAAATCCCAACGGAAAGATATTTTGGGGACACCATGACTAGAGTCCTCAAAAGTGTCAAGCCCAAAAAAGCCAAGACATCTGTGGAACCCATCAGAGAAAACTAAAGGGACAGGACAACAAATTGTGATGTGGGATCTCAAGTTGAATACTGGAACAGAACCAGGACATCAGTGGGAAAATGTGTCACTTGAGCAAAATCAATAGCTTAGTGAAAAGTATCGTGTGTGTGTGTGTGTGTGTGTAAAGAATGTCTTGAAGAATTTGTCAGTGAAATAAAATACTCAATGTTTTTGTGTTTACATCAGGTACACATCCCAATCAGCACTTTCACTGTGTTAATTACAAGATGTGCATTCTAATAAATGCAACTGTTACAGTAGTATTTAGATTGCATTTTAGGGTTCCCAAATTAAAATCAAGCTCATTTATTGACAAACATAATACGTTCTGTATTATTTCTCCTCCTTGGGGACTTGCAGAAGGCATTCTTGAGGGAGGCACAGTAGACATGGGATGCCAAGTGTGAGTAGGAGTCAAACAGGGATAGAATGGGTGAGGTGAATTCTAGCAGCAGAAACTGCAAATATGAAGTCTCTTACCTGGGCAATAACTGGAAAAGGGCCAGTGGTGCTAGAATTTAATGGTAGGAGGTATACAGTTGCTCTCATAGGCAGAGGTGGACTACTGGGGGCTTGCAGGAGAATTCAGGATGGTCCTAAGGGCAGTGGACGCTCCTGGGAAGCCTGCAGCTGTGACCTTGTAAGTCATCATCCCACGCTCTCCTTGGCCTTGAATGTCTGTCTTACCTAACAGGGACCACGGTTCTTGATCTTCATAACAAATGGGGTGCATGGATGAACTGTAGGGCAGAGTGTGATAAACTACAGAGTGAAAAATCTCATCCCAGGAAAGCACTGCGAATGAATGAGTCCGTGTCACACCTGTCACAGCTGCCTCAGAGGAGTGGTACAGCCACTCTGAATCCCATCGAAAGTTGACCTAAACCAAACCTCAATATTTCTCTTAAAACATTGATGACAAATTTAATCTTTTCTTCCTCTCTCTTGGGATACTTTGGCATGTGTACACAAGCCAACACAAACTGGCGTGACAGAATGTTTGTGCTAAGAAGTAAAAACTATACTGAACTAAAACATTCACCTCCCTGGGCGCGGGTGAACTCCAAGAACACCTGCTTTCTTCAGCCGGCACTGCAGGTGGCCTGGCAGCTTACAGTACCGATGCCGGGCACATGCTTCCATGTAAGGACTTTCTCACCTGCTTTTTCCAAACATTCCTTAGAGCTCACAATCTCAGGGGAGTGACAAGAATTTCATTTGCTTTTTGAAAATGGTGTTTAGAGATCAAGGATACATGGCACTTCAAAAAAAAGTGCCCATGGAAAACGAACTTAAAAAAGAAAAGTGTGTTTGGGTGCAAAAAAAAAAAAAAAAAAAAGAATCCATACATCTTTTCCCCAAAGTGCAATTTTAACTTTGGAACTACCCTCATTTTATATTCCTGGACTCAGAGAGGGAGTGGATTTTCTTCTGCTCTTTCTGGTACAGAAAAAAGCAATTCATATTTGCTTCTTGAAACCTCAACATTTGCCCATTGCGGGCCTTTCTCATTCAGCTCACCTGGGAACATTAAAAGATAATTATGCTTTCTTACAGATTTAGGATTTAGATAGGAGACTTTTCCTGTGTGTGTAATATCTATTGTTTTAAGAATCCTTTGAAGATTTGTAGGCATGTTTCTTATGTCTGTAGTTGTACCGAACTGCGAGTCTGCAATTTCACGGGCAACTGTGCTCCTGAACTCACTATTGCATTTGCAGCGGTGGGTTAAACCGGGTCAGAGCTTGGCGCACATCCGCAAAGTACAGTAACCTGGGAGGCTTTGCTACCACTTTTCAGCAGTGGTTAAAGAGGACAGATGGGGAATACCAAATGTCTTGGGTTTAAAAAATATAAATATCTTTTTCTCCTCATATACCAGAGATGCAGGAGAGAGGGGAAGAGAGAGAGAGAGAGAGAGAGAGAGAGAGAGAGAGAGAGAGAGAGAAACTACATAGAATCATTCTAAATTTCGTGGGTTCTCTTTGGTAGAGTTTAAACTAAAACCCTGCAGTTGGTGTTATGAGTTCCTTAGCATCAGGTGGCACGCATCTGCGCGTGGCCTTAACTATAAAGGGAAAAGCGAGGGAGAGAGTCATCTGGCTGCCTCCTTCTATCTCCTTCCCTGGAGTTTTCCCCTCGCAACTTCCCCTGCTCTGGGGACTCAGGGAATGAGGGGCCTGAGCCCCTCCGGCGAGGGCGCTCCGCAAGCTGCTTGCGGGAGGGCGCCATTTGGGACGACCGCCGCACCTCCAATTCTCTCAGTCCCAAGTGGGAAACCCGCAGTCAAGACGAACCTGACCCGCAGCCAGGCCGCGGGGAGCCGCGGGGCGTGTGTCTCGGGGCTCCCCCAGTGCCTTGTCCCAAAGCGAAAGCAGGGTGGGACGGAGCCTGGCTGCGCGCGGCCCCAGCTCTGCTCCACCCGGCCTGGGTGCGCGACCCACGTACCTGCGCGTCCCGGCGGCGCCTCCACGAGCAGCGCCAGCAGCAGCAGGAGCAAGTCCTGAAGGCTGCGCCCCAGACTGCGAGGGGCGCGCATGATCGCGGGGCTGGGTCACATTGGCTACAGCTGCTGTGTCCCACTCGCCTGTCGTGGGCGCACGGAGCTCCCCGGGGCCCCGCGCCCCACCAGCAGCCCCGGCGAGCCACCTGCGGAGCCCCGTGTACGCGCGCAGCTTCCGCAGCTGCAGAGGCCGAGGCTCTCCACCTGTAGTTCGGTTGCACCGCCCCAACCAGACAGGTCCCTTCGCAGGATAACCTCGCCCAGCAATCTCGGTCTTTGGGTTTATCTGATGGCCAGAGTTCAAGGCCGCAGAGAAAGAGTGCCAGGCACCCTGCGCTGCATTTCGTTTAAACCCTGCCAACCTGCACCCCGAACTCTGAGCTGTGGCCCCCAGACTGCCTAGTGGCACGAGGAAGAGTGAGATGAAGGAGTTGAGATCATCTAATAGTCTTGAGAGCTTATTTCAGTTGCGGTTCTTTCTAGAGCGCTACAAAGCTGAAAAAAAAAAAATAAATAAAACCATTTAATTGAAATCTTGTTCATCTCCTTTCTTCCAATAAAAATGCAATTTTTCTAATGCACACATAAGAGAAACGACCCAAAAACTAGAAATTAGGAGGAATAAGAGTCCTCGATAATTGGGGGGGAAAAAAAAACCCTGCTGATGGGGAAGGAGGAGATTGGGGGAGAGTACCACCAATGTGCCACTCTGGGGTCTTGGGCTGGGACTGCAGGCACCGTGTCCCTCGCCAGTGGGCTCCTTTGGTTTTGACCAACAGGGGGCGTTGGAGGACAGGAGGACACTGGAAGGGCTTTCCTGCTGCCACTGTGATGATGGTCTTCTGGCTGGAGCTGCCAATTTGTTCAGATCGAAGCGTGCCAGTCCCTTGCCATGGAGCTATTCTGTTGTTAACATCTGGCCCCCTGTTACTTTTGTGTTTTCCCAGCATTGGTGGAAGCAGTTCCTTATATCAAATTCTTGCTATTCGAAGAGCTGGGGTGGTTTGGTTCCCCCTGTTGGAGGCCCCACTGCTTCTGCTGTCATTTCTGGACATTTCAGGAGGCCTGTATGTTGCCTTTACCATCTGTCTTCTCCCAAGTTACTGTTGTGTTTACTTTTTAAAAAGTTCTTTATTTTATGACACTGTTTAATAGGCCTTGGGGTTTCCCCTCTCCCCTTGCCTCCCATTTTTCTCCTCTCCAGTCTTTGACTAGCTGTCCTCCGAGTACCCTCAGAAGTCCATCATACTGCCATGGAGGTGTCTCCCAACAATGGAGACACCTGTTGATGATTGAAACTCTAATTTTGCTCTGCCATTCTCGTCTAAAACGTTGGGGGTTAAACACAAGGCAGGAGTATGTTTGCAACAAAGGTCTTCAGGTGCGGATGATATGCCTGGGCCTTGGAGTTTTCTCCTGCAGTGAGTGGGCCACCTCTGGTTTATGAGCCACTTGTTTCATGGCTGCCCCTCCTGCATCTTTCCTTGGTGCCCTGGGTCCCTTGGTACTGGATGCCCCTGGTTTGGAAGGCTGAACAGGCCTGAGAACTCCCTGGGCATTCACTTGGGAGTTTGCTCGGCACTTTACATTTTGTTTTTAAAAAGTTATTTTATTTCAAAGTGAGAGAACATTGAATTGTCCATCCACTGGCCCACTGGACTCCATCCATGATCTCCCATGTGGGTGGCAGGGGCCCAAGCACTGGGCTGTCCTTTGCTGGTTTCCCAGGTGCATTAGCTGGGAGCTGGAAGTGAAGCAGCTGAGTCTCAAAGCATGCGCTGGAATTATAGGTGGCAGCTTAACCTGTTGTATTGCCATACCTGCCCCTCAGTGCCTTTAATATACAAACTCTGATCCACTTCTGTTAACATTGAAAGTTCAGTCTAAGTTCTCCCTTATCCAGACTTCAAACATTCAAGCAGATCCTCCTAACATTTCTGAAATGACTCAGTCTATTAAAATACGCTTACCCCCCTATTTATCCATGCTACGACTAGGATTTATTGCATTGTGATTTAAATTTGTGGGACCTGATGGACTAGGATATGAATTTCTGGGCTTTCTGATCAAAAAGTTCATAAATCAATACTTCCTACCTGTCACTCCCTAAGCACTCATGCCACAAATCAAAGATACAGAATTGTCTTATTCTATATAACCATTTTTTCTTTTAAAAATTATTTCTTCTTATTATTATCAATTTGAAACACAGATTTCAGAGAGAGAAGGAGAAGCTGAGGCCTTCCATCTGCCAGTTCACTCGCAAAATGACCACATAGCCAGAGCAGAGCTGATCCAAAGCCAGGGGCCTGGAGCTGCCTGCACGTCTCCATCAGTAATACCCGAGCCCTGCGCGGCAGCCGGTCGAAGGCTCCCACCACCACAACAGTCTGATTTTACAAGACACTTACATTCCATGTGGGGAGTATTCTCATGAAGAAGTTCTTCAAAATTCAGAACCCAAACCTTCCACTTTATATTTTTATAAACTGGTCACAGTTCCGATTCACAAAACTACTCATTTCCATAGTTCTTGAGAGATTTAAAAGCAGCTAGAAGTCTTTAGCCTTTTGCCCCTTTTCTTTTTTCTTTTAAGATTTATTTCTATAAATGCTTTCTAGGAGTGATAGGGAACAACATCATGAAATTCCCGAATTCTTGCTTTGGGCCACACTCTGCTGTTTATTTGATCTGACTTCCTCCTTCAGTCCGTGGCACAGGTCTATTAGCTGGTCATGCTACCCTGAGTTTCCAAAGGAGGGGGCAGGCTTAGACAGGTCCCTCACTTAATGAGCAGCAGAGCTGGAATCTGAGCTCAGAATCCTGTCTTCAAAAGCCTGTGGCTTTGAAGATTCCCTCTCATGCCTCTAGAACTTTGTGAAATGAGTGTGCTTGAGGTGCGACCTGGAAGACAGCACACACAGGAAAACAGGCATTTATCAATTGATGGAAAAGTCAGCATTTGGTGTGACGTTGACTCTGCACATTACATTGTGGGAGGAGCTAAGTATGTCACGGACAGGCTCAGGGTACATTCATGTGACTGCTTGTACAGCAAACTTGAAGACTTGGAAATAATTAGGAAAGAACTGGTGAGAGAAAGCTCATTGGAAAAGATTAGGGGATATAAATGCCAGGAAAGCGGAGTCACAGATGGATAGTGAGCATTTAAGGCTAATGAAGGCTAATTTCTGCTGTGCTTTTAGTTTACTCGTCTGAGAGGATATTTGGGGATCATTTTTGCCTTTGAATAAATCCAAATGTTCCCTAATATTTATAGTCCTATGGAATCATACTTCACCAGATCTTTCTATGGTTTTTTCAAAAAAATTTTTTTGAGACGTGGATCACACATTTCAAAAATGAATTCTCCTTTTTCTAAAAATGATCTATTTGAGAGGAAAAGAGATAGAGACAGAGACAGACATGCAGACAAAGCTCCCATTCACTGGCTCATTCCACAAACGCGTGCAGTGTCCTTGAGTAGCGGCTGAGGACAAAACTAGGAGTGAGGTCCTCAGCCCAGGTCTCTCATGGGAGTGTCAGGAAGCCCATTACTTGGGTCATCCCTGCAGTCTCCTGGGTCAGCCTTAGTAGGAAGCTGGAATCAGGGACTTGACCCCGGACACCCTGACCTAGGGCACTGGCGTGTAATATACATGCAGAAATACACACAAACATAGATGTCAAGACTCACTGAATTGTTATAAAGTGAGTGCCTTGTTAAGTACCATCCAAGTCCAAGAAATAGAATGATGCTGTGTCTACAGGAGCGCCTCTGTCAGCCCCTACCCTGTCCCCCATTCGTTGTGGATCCTTCCTTCTCTCAACATCATTCTCATGAAATCATGACTGTTATTGCCTATAGCTGTGGCGCATAGCTGTGAAGTTCTCCATAGTATGTAACATCGTTTATGGTATATTCTGTTACAGATACATACATTCTGGATATATAATGTAGTCCGGAGACTAGGCAATTTCCACCTGATTTCAAAAATGTTTAGCCCAAGGACTCATGATGTGGTTCAATCATTTCTGTTTGAAGTGGAAAACTGCTATGGAAAATAGAGATAGTACTCCTAACCAGTGAAACAACAGCATCTCGAAGGGTTTATGAATGGCCCTGAAAGTTACTTCAGTCAGTTCTAGAAGGAACGGTGGTAATAAAGAAGATTAAAAACCCTTGCAAATGTTGAATGACCTTGAAATTCATGATCATCCAAAAACTTCTCAACAAGACAACTGTTGATGATCATTCAGCTGGTAGCAGTTGTCTGGCAGGCATGCTAATTAGCCAGAGCATGTGAAAAGCAGCAGATCCTGCTTTCCTGGTCTTGCAAAAGCATAGGACGCTAACAATGTGCTGTGGTCCAAACCCAGAGGTAGTCCCAACAGGTACAACTTTGTTCCCTCTTCTGACAACTGAAGGAATCAAGATTTAAAGAGTTTTGAAAATGGTCATTTTGGAATATTTCTTGAATAGGCAAGATAACTTGGAAGAATAAGAAAAAGATTGCACAATTTATATCAAGACATGAAAGTGTATTGTACAGCTAGAGTTTGGTAAATTAGATTTCCTTTTCAAAAGATCAGAGTGAAAAGAAAGATCAATACAGACTAGAAAAAGATATTTGTGATATATGTGTATGCCCTCATGTGTAGAGTAAAACCCAGAAAATGTAAAACCTACTGGTCATCCAGAAAAAGATAGATAACCCAATATAAAACTGGGCAAAAGTTTAGGCAGATACTTTACAAAGAAAGACATCAAAATAAAAAAATAGGTGCTAGATGTTCAGAGCCAGAGGGGTTGGCCTCACCCAGGAACTGCCACACAGGTGGCAGGGTTTGGGTTGGAGGTTTGGGTGGCTATGTGCTCAGAGCCAGGTGGGTCGGTTTGTCTCAGTAGTGGGTTCCTGGGCAATGGAGCTTGGGTTGGATGGCCCAGGCACCAATGGCCACTTTGCAGTTCAATCATGGGGAGAGAATGTGAGGACATTTAAGGTTTGACAGAAGCACCAGCCCTTGTGGGAGATCAGTCCTGGGGTAGCTAGGATTGACCAATGCCGAATACCACTCATTGGTGCACATTAAAACCTGGGCTGGGGGCCTAGCTGGCAGGACTAGATCACAGTATCTGCCAGTGAGAGTCGTAATAGGCACAGAGAATGTTAGACTAGGCCATGACACTAGCTAGCATGCAAGAGAACTGGGTCTGGGGTTAGATGCTGTGGGGGAGTGTGTGGGCCCACCCCTGTTACCTGTAATTTCAGCTGTTTTTTTTAGGAGCTGGGAGTAGTGACAGCCTGAGCTGTGCATGACCATGGAACTCTCAGGGGTACTGGGGTTGGGTACAGGCTGAGTTGGCCCATGCTGCAGCACCTGCAGGCACCCCCCCTCCCCCCCAAGAATACAGTGTGGGGCAGGCCTGGCCTGGCTATAACATCCACCACTCATATATAGGCCAGGAAAGAGGGGTGTTATAGGTGAGGACATAGCACCCACTGGCATGTGTGAGATCTGGGTCTGGGGGTGGTTCTGGTGGGGAAACTTGGAAAACTCCCCTGGTGGGCCATAGCTCCCCTGGTGGGCCATAGCTCCTACTCCACATATGAGCATGTGATTCAGGCCTGGGTGTTGGGCAGACTGGGCACGGTAGTTCCACCTGTTGCAAGTGTATGGGTTGGTTTTGGGAGGGGATGGACCAGGCAGGGCCAGGCCAACCTAAGCTCATTGGCAAATACAGGAGCCAGGCTGGCACGTGGGGCATGCATGCTAGGCTATTACACCTACTGATTTCCATGAGTTAGGAATGGGAGCAGACTGGGCAGGGCTAGGCTGTAGCACTCGCTAGCGAGAGTTGGGACTGAGGATGGGCTGGGTCAGTCCAGGCTGCAGCATCCGGTTGCAAAGGTCAAGACAGGGCTATGCCGAGCTGGTTCAGATCAACTTGCACATGTAATATCTTAGCTTGGGGGAGTTAAGGGGATGCCCCAGATGGATTATGGTTCCAACTGGTGAGTGTGAGAGCTGGATAGGGGTGGTGGTCTGGGCTGGACATGGCTACAGTGTCCTTCAGCATGGGTGTGGACAGGGTCTGGGGTGTGCCAGGCTGGGCTAAACTCCAGCACCCATTGGTGCTCATGAGATTCAGCATGGGTGTAGAACTGGCTGGGCTAGTGAGAGCTGCATCAGGGCATGGACTACGTATGGCTGGGCTGTGACATGCAACAGTAAGAACTGGATGGGGAAAAGGCCAGCTGGGCAAGCCTAGTGTTCCTGCCAGGAAAGGAAATGGACTAAGTCAGCCCAGGTTAAGGACCTACCAGTGTGTGTGAGGTCTGCCACCTGGGGGAGATCTGATAGAGGAGCTTGGGGAACTCCTTTGTCAGGGCACAACCCCTTTAGGTGAGCATAAGATCCAAGCCAAGGAGCAGCCCAGACAAGACCAGGTTACAGTACCTGCCAGCACACATGTGGGTCAGGTCTGGGAGTGGGCCAGGCTGTACCAGTTCATAATACCCACTGGCAGATCTGAGAACCAGGATGGGGTACAGGACAGGCTGGGTCTGACTGTATCACCAGCCAGTTCACATCAGGGCTGGAACTTAGATAGACTGTGCTCATTTGGGTGGCAGCACCCACCACTGTGAGCTGGAATGGGGGCAGACCAGACCGGGCTAGGTGACAGCACCCACCAGGAGATGGGCCATGCCAGACTAGGCCACAGCACCCAGCAGCACATACAAGTTAGGAGGAGGGGTGCAAACCTAGTAGGGGAGTAGTGAGGACTCCCCAGCTGTGCCACTGCTCCTGCTGGTGAATGTTAGAGCTGGCACTGGGGGCAGACCAGGCTAGGCAGGGCTACAACACCCGTTGGCCTACATGTGAACTGGGTTAGGGGGAGAGCCAGGCTGGGCTAACTGATTGTACCCATTGGTACAGGCATGAGCCAGAGTAAGTGCAGGCAGGTTGGGCTTTGTAGCAGCATCAGCAGGCAAGTGCTGGAACTGGGGGCAAGTTCTGTCGAGCCAGACTGTAGCACCACCTGGAGTGTGCAAGATCTGGGGCAGGGAGTGGGTCCACTGAGAAGACTGTGGACACCTCTCCAATAGGCTGCAACTCCCACTGGTGAGTGCAAGAACCAGGACTCAGGGTAGGCCTGATTGGACAGGCAGTGGCACCCACTGGCATGAGCGTGGGCTGAGGGTGGAGTTGGTTGGGTGGAGTTAGGCTTCAATGTTCAACTATGTGTATGAGGGCTGAATGGGATGTGGGATAGACCAGAGCCGTCCACTGCATATGCTGGCAAGTACGGGAAGCAGAGCTGGAGGCCGGTCCAGTGAGTGTTACTGTGGGTCAATCTGACTGGGCTTCAGCTCCCCCGGGTGTACATGAGGGCCAAGCGTGCGGTGGGCAGAGCTGGGCAGCAGCACCCAGTGGTTTGCAGAGGAAGGCCGGCAGAACACATTGATCAACTACCCCTGTGAAACTCGACAGCAAACTTCTGGGCTAATGGAGACTCTTAGATGGACTATGTCAGCCAATTGACCTTGGAAGGATTCCTCATCCTTGGAGCAGTGAAATCAAGACCATCTCAGAACTATCAAAACTGCTTCAGCAGAACCCTCAGAACATGTTCCACAGCAGGGACCCTGGGATGACACTGGGTACCGGGGAGGCTGGTCTTAGTCTCTCCCACTGTATACTCCCCTCCCCCAGATACTAGAAGAAGAAAAAGAAAATGTGTAAACAACGATGTTGCCCACTTTCCCCTGATCCTTGGCCCTTCCCACCCCGATCAACTATGTAAGCATCATCAAAAATAAAATTAAAAAAAGAAAAAACAGGCCCCATGACATTACTGGTCATCAAAAAAATTGAAATTAAAACTATAATGCGATGCAAAATGGAAGCATCTTACTTCTTAAGCCTCTTCTCTGTGTTAGTCAGCGATGCACGCTAGAGACAGATGGTATCGGAGAAAGAATGGGAACGGTAGAACAGTCTAGGTATCTGTTTCCTTTTAGTTCTTTTCACCTGTCAACTAAAGGTCAAAGGTGGTAGTGTAATGCACATATGTCAAGTGAAAATGAAATATTTCATTTAGCTTTTCTCTCTCTCTTTTTAAAATTATATTTTGACAATCTTTACATAGTTAATTAGGGTAAAAATGTTCAAGCGCTATAGGAAAGTGGATAATATTATTTCCATATTGTTTCCTTCATGTTCAAAGGGGGGTATTAAGGGAGAAGGCCCACCCAATTTCCCACCCTCCCCAGGTCCCAGATGAAGGATATGCTCTGAGGTTCTTGCTCAAGTGGTTTTGATAGTTGACCAGTTATGAATCGTTGCCAATCTTGCCACTCCAAGCACTATGAGGTCATTGAAGAATGCACTGATTGACATAGTCCATCATAGAGTCTCTGTTTGCCCCGTATTTCTCTGCCAACATATACCTGAGATGGTTGATTGACCTGTTCTGTCTTCTCTCTTATCCTGGTTAGGGTTCTGAGTCCAACATTTTGATTGGGGAGATCTCCAAAGAAACTTAGTCTGAGGTGGCATTTTCAAAATTGAAATGCATAAGCATGAATGAGGTACTGACTATGAATTACACAACCTAGTGCTTCTGCATACCGATTAAATGTTACATCAGCATCCCAAAAGGGGCCCTGGTGCTTGCAAAGGGTGGATTAGCTAATTGGGCCATCACGCTAGGTCCTTTGATGCAATTTTAACACAAGAGAGAGACAGCTGAGAGCTTATCCTAAATGCAAAAGGTGGCGGGTGATCGGAGGGATACATATTACCGGCAGAAACTGGTATGGAATCAGGATCCTCTCTTGCAGTTTCTCAAGGTTCCCCCAGGCTGGTACAGAAGAGCCCAAGTGGGTCCAGCCTAGGCCGACTAGGTTGTCAGAAGGTGCTCTCTGCACAGCCAGGTGGTGCGCGACAGCCGAGACGGCCGCCAGGTGTCGCTCTTGTCCCGCGCTTCCGCGTCTAGGGGTCGGGGTGTGTCTTCTCAAGTCTGTCCACATGAATGTCCTTGCTTACAATCGCGACAGAGGGCAGTGCCTCGTCCCAGTCGGTCCGCTCAATATGGTGTCAGTTACTGTTCCTACATAAAATTGATTATTGAACAGCTCAAAAAGGTTTAGAAGGCAAGAACGATCTTCCCTGGGGCTCTCAGCTTTGGTCTCAGTCCGGAAAAGGGCGTCGAGATGAAGAAACTGTTTGCCAGACCTGGGTGGGATCTGTCAGTCAAACTGCGCCGGCCACACCTGCAGAAGCAGGCCTGGCAGCGAGGAGTGGGAATCGCCTGACCCTTCCAGCTGGACACCTGCTAGTTCTTCCAAAAACTTGGGAACACCACAAAGCTACAACTTGAGCTGCGGCCAAGTGCACTGAGGCTTCCTGCCTAGGGTGTGTCTGTTTCCTGTTCCCTCCCACCGGTAGGAACACAGCAGAAGGCTAGCTGTTACAGTCTCATAGCATTGTTCTCCTCTCCGGCTTTGAGCCGAAGCCCAGCGTTATCATTCCACTGGGCTCCCAGCTCCAGCGTGGGCACGGCCCCTTTGCGCATTTGGGAAGCTCTGTGTCTGTCATGAAACACATTTAAAAGGATGAGTTTATTTTTGTGGGGAAAAAAATTCACAACCATATAGAACTTTTTTCGTAATGCTTTTTTTCCATGAACCCCAAACTTTTCAGAGTGCCTTTGGATCTCATTAAGCAGCACCGAGTATGTCACATATGATTGAGTAAGCTTGTGGAGGATGATTAAAAATTCCTTCTCGCTTGTGATTTTATTGTGGAAATCTGATGGATACAAATCTAGGAGACATTTCTTAAGGGTTCTTATTGTTTTAGTTCCTGGTGAATAGGGTTAGGCAGCAGTCTTAGCTGGAATCAGAGGCCAGAGCCCCAGATGACCCACACTTTTCTTTTGGTTCCGTTGTCCTTGAACTTTCAGAATTTCCTTTGTACGCATTTCTGTTTTCCCTTAACCTATAACCTCAATTATCTTCTACTTTTCTATAACCCCTAACCTCAGCTGGGTAGCACATGAAGAGAGGATACTTGCATTAGCGTAATATTTTTTTGTCTATTTGATGAAAGGAAACTTAGGTTTTTAGAGTTTTGCCTTAGAATCTGTTTACTGCTGTTCTGTTCATGATGTCAGCCTTGCTAGGCAGCCTGGGGTTCTAGAAGGAGCCTCCATTTTCTCAGTCATGAGTCAGAACCGATGCTCTTGTCCTAAGTGGCTGTGACATCACTTGGAAAAACCCTTCAGGAAGAGCTTTGGAAATGGCCTAATGTGAAGGAAATGAAAATATTCTTGCTAAAAATAAAAAAATGGAGAAGAAAACCGTGCTGTGAGTTGCACATTCTGAGCTGCGCTGAGGCAGGACTTGCTAGCCCCACTCTAAGGATGGAGGCAGTGGACTGCACCAGAAGACCTCTACCTGCCGTTGGCCAGGCAGTGGCAGAGCCCACCTCACACCCAGCTCTTGAATCCCAAGCTTTGCCTTATTTTGACTGCACAAAACCTACTCTCAAAAAACAAACAACAAACAAACAAACAAACAAAAAACCCTACTCTCAAGTTGGCTAACAGTGGGGTTTTTCTTTTTCTTACTCTTCCCATAAATGTCCCTCGCATCTTTTTATTATCACTTCTGGCAATGTCCCTGGAGCCTTTAGGGATGCAGTGTTATCATTTAGACTTTCACTTGGAGCACTGCCATGCACAATTGCTTTAGATCAAGGCATCAGAGTCTTCAAATGCATGTCAGCTCTATGAATTTCATGTATTTGCCTCTATGCATTTCGATCCTTGGATGAAAGGAGTGTGGGGGATGCATCTCCTAGACCATTCCAGAAGGTCAAGGGTGGGAATGGGCTGAACTGCTGATTCAGTGGAGATAATTTTGATGAGCACACGCGTGTAAGCCGTGAGGGTCTATAACAGGGTTCATCTCCATAAAACCCCAGGCTTTATGGGTTTGAAAGCATTAACTCATGTCTTCAGAACATCCCACATAGATTATTATAATTCTCCTTGTGCTGCTGACCATCTGCTTACCTACAGGAATTACAACCGCATGGAACGGCCCTGCTCAAAAAAAAAAAAAAAAAAAAAAAAAAAAAAGACGAAAACCAAAGCAAGCAAAAACAACAGTCTTAGCAAAGAAAGATGAAAATGCCTGAAGCTTTTTCTTTGCTGAAAAAGCACACTTTTTAAAAACAGCCTTCCCAGTATGAGGATGAAAAACGTGTTAGCTTGTGACTTCCATGCTTCAAGTTGGACAGAATAGGAAAGTACTGAAAGAGGTCTCCTTCCCCTCTCGTTATGGCCATCTCGGAATAGATCAGGCACCGGGCAGCAGGCCTCTTTAACTGTTTGCTGTCTTGGTTCTGCCATTGCATCTACTTAGTTTCAGTTTTCAGCTTTAGTAAAATTCAGGGGAAAATGTATAGCAGCTAGGTCAGGTTAACAGCTCAGTTTTGTAGTTTATTTTGAAAAAAAAATATGCATTTTATTGGAAAGACGGCTTTGCCGAGAGAGAGACAAAAAGATCTTCCATCTGCTGGTTCAGTTCCCAAATGAGTGCAACAGCCAGTGCTGAGCAATCTGAAGTTGAGAGCTGGAGCTTCTTCTGGGTCTCCCACACATGGGTGCAAGTCCCAAGGCTTCAGGTCATCCTCTACTGCTTTCCCAGGCTATGAGCATGGAACTGGATGGGAAGTGGAGCAGCTGGGCCATGAACCAGCACCCATACGGGGTCCCAGTGCTTGAAAGTGGAGGAAAAGTCAGTTGAGCCATGGCGCTATTGGAAGGAGAAAGGGAAAGCGTGTGATAGAATCAGATCTCTCTAAGATTTCTCCTTTTCTGATGATCAAATATGAATTGATTTGTCCCCACCAGCAATACAAAAATGCCACACTTCAACTGCTTTCATCCCGCTTCTTTCCCCAAATGTTCTTCCTTGGCTACTCGAATACTGCCTGGATTCCACTTAGTACGATAGCTACACTTTCTTCTCTTAAAACAGGAACGCTTTACTACAAAGGCTGATTAGAATGTAATGCAAATGAAAGTCATGTTTAGTGTCCACTGGGTCCATTGTCTTCTGTCTTAGGGTCCCAGGTTCATGCTCTGGAGCCCAAGAACACCAGATAAGAGTGTAACGTCATCCTGACTCCAAACACACCTTGCTAAAAAAAAAATTTTTTTTTCTCCTCATCAAGCACATGTTTTGTTAACACTTGCTAATGCTGGCCCTGTACTAATCTCAGGGCCTTTTTCCTTAGCAGCATGATGCGTTAGTGAGTGAAAAGACGTCACATGCAAGAACCTTAAGGTTGTAGTGACAGTGAGTCTGCAAGCACTTGAGCGCCCTGAGGCCAATGGAGGGAAACGAGGGAGAATCTTGTAATTGATGACTTTCACTGTTGTTTTGCTGTTAGAAAGGATCACCGTAAAGTTCAACAGAGCGGCTCACATCACCTTCACTTTCACTCTTCTCTCTGCTGGGCTGTTCTCAAAGTGTCCTTTTGCTGTTGTGAAATAATGTGACTTAGCGGGGAAATGGTTATAGGTGCAATATTTTTAGTCAGTCTAAAAAACATTGAATAGTCTCAAATCAGTTATTTGCTTGATCACTTAAGGTACTGACCAGGATGCCCAGGTCCTATCTCTGAGTGCCTGGGTTCAAGCTCTGGCCGTGCTCTTTGTTCCAGCAAATATCCGGCCACCATCAACCATCAAGTAGAAGACTCAAATTGAGTTCCAGTCCCTGTTGTTGGCGGTGCCATGTGAACCAGCAGATGGATGGTCTCTCTATGTCTCTGTCTCTCTGCCTTTTAAAAAAAAGTGAAAAAAAATCTCTTAAAAATATTGTTCATCTTAGTGGGTAACTAGGCCTGCTAGGGGAGAAGCGTTATGGTGCTGGGGCAATGTCTGTGAAAGAGAGTTGGTATAAATCTTGGGGCCTTGCATTGTGTGGATTATTTAGAGAACTTTAGCACTCTGAGGTTGGACTGAAATGTACCTGTAGAATTGCTCTTACACTTTTTGTTAAAGAGGAAAGTCTTGCAGTGCAGTGTGTTAAGCCTCTGGCATCCCATATTGGGTTGCTGACTTGTGTTCTGACCGCTCTGATTTTACTCCAGCTGTGCAAGTATCCAGTTGTCCAAGTACTTTGGTCCCTGTCACATGCAAAGGAGACCAAGATGGAGTTCCTGGTTGCTGTTTCCTGGCTTCAGCCTGGCTCAGCCCTGGCTGTTATGACCACTGGAGCAGTGAACCAGCAAATGGAAGATTTCTCTCTCCCTACCCTCTCTGCTAGTTCATTTTTCAAATAAATATTTTGTAAAGACTTTTTTTTTTTATTGGAAAGGCAGATTTGTGGAGAGAAGCAGGGACAGAGAAAAGATATTGCATTCATTGTTTCATGCCCCAGATGGTTACAATGGCTGGAGTTGAACTGATCCAAAGCCAGGAGTTTCTTCTGCATCTTCCATGTGGGTGCAGAGTCTGAAGGTCTTGAGCCATCCTTGGCTGCCCTCCCAGGCCACCAGCAAAGAGCTGGATGGGAAGTGGAACAGCTGGGACCTCAACTGACGCCCATATTTGATGTGGGCACTGCAAGGCAGAAATTCAGGCTGCTGAGCCACTGAACCAACCCCTCACATAAATGCTTTTTTTTAAATGCAAAATTATTTAATTTACGAATTCAAAAATTATCCAATGATTATGAGTATAAATGGATTTCAGTTTCTGCAACACAATAAGTTTTTTCTTAAATTTTATTTTCCCTAATCTTTTTGAAGTAACCTCATATAAAAAATTACTAATGGGCTCAGCGTGATGGCCTAGTGGCTAAAGTCCTCATCTTGAATGCACTGGGATCCCATATGTGCGCCAGTTCTAATCCCAGTAGCCCTGCTTCCCATCCAGCTCCCTGCTTGTGACCTGGGAGAGCAACTGAGGATGACCCAAAGACTTGGGACCCTGCACCCATATGAGAGACCTGAAAGAGGTTCCTGGCTCCTGGCTTTGGATCGGCTCAGCTCTGGCTGTTGTGGTCATGTAGGGAGTGAACCATTGAACAGAAGATCTTCCTCTCTGTCTCTCATCCTCTCTGTATATCTGCCTTTCCAATAAAAATAAACAAATCTTTAAAAAATTACTAATGAATATTTTATGTTAGTTTCTTTATAGTAGGTCTTGGAAAGTTGGCACATAAAGTTATGAAGTTTCTTTTCAGTGAGTTTATTTCCTTCCTATTTCTGGAGGGTTTCCCAGACTGTGCCTAATTCCACATTTCAAGAAGTGTTATATAAAAAGCCCCAATCATTAAACTTTTGATGGTCAAATGAGTATTCTTTCTGCTCGTCTGCTCAGAAATGTTAGGATCCAAAGTGTATTGTGAATCACCAAGAGGAAAATCATTAGGCATTATACTGGAATTTATTTGATGATGGATTTTGTTTTCCTGCAGCATAACTTTAAGGACTGGTATTGATTGGGATGACACATAGACTTAAATAACTTTCTAAATAAGCTGATTCTCTTGAGAAAGCTGATGGATAGTGGGAGGATGTTTCATTACTTGTAGAACAGCAGAGAAGATGGGCCTGGGAGTAAAACATTGCTGTAGGTAATCAATAGAGTGACCAGCTCTCAAGGACGAAGTCATTGAGAGATGAAAGCAACTTTGATTTCATTTTACTGTGTCTATATACCCTGTGAGATTTTGCAATAGAAGACATCTGGAGCCCTTTTAGGATCAATTAAAGTTAGAAATGCTTTTATTTCATTCTCTGAATCTCTCAGGATTCTGAAAATTCATTATTCCTCATGTGATGTGAGTGCCACTAGCGTGTACTATTTCTGCATTTCTTTTGTTGGGTACAGACATCCTACTCAGGATATGGCTTCACTAGAAATTAATAAAAGTGAAATGTAATTGAATGCTGAGTGTTGCATGATTTCATAACTCCGTAAAAGCATATCGATCAGTTTGAATTGGCCAGTGAAGATCCCGTTCTGTTTGTGTCAATGCCGGCTTTCCTAATCTCACTCACTCCTGTGTTCAGTGGGACCCAGAAGAAGCTCCTGACTCCTGGCTTCAGATCAGCTCAACTCCAGCTGTTGTGGTCACTTGGGGAATAAACCAGCGGACAGATCTCTCTTTCTGTCCCTCCTTTTCTCTGTAAATCTGCCTTTCAAATAAAAATAAATGAATCTTTTAAAAAGTTCTTGCTAACTGGCACAGGTACAGACAGCTGAGCACAGTGGCTCCCTGGGGGAAGGGATGCTCGTGGGATTTCGGTTTCCCGCTAAGCCTGAAAGTTTTTTGACCAACACAGGTTCATGTAGCCAGGCTGCATGGCTCCCTCTGGGAGGGCCTATGGTGCCTGAGCTGCTCTGCAGTGTGCTCTGTCTGGGGGCTTGAGGGTCTGGATTTGCAGCAGGACAGGGATCAATTTGCAGCAGGACAGGTGGTAGTGAGCAATGACCTGTGGATTTATGCCCAGGTGAGGAATTACAGCTGAGGAACTTCCATAGATAAGACCATGGCACCTGTGTATAACTAGGGGCCTGAGACCAGATTGGTTTGGAAGGGATAACAGGAGGGCCTTTAAGGGCCAGACCAAAGTGTGAACACACGTGGGAGACCCAAGCTGGGGTGGTTAACATTGACCAGCACCAAGCACCACCCAATGGCACACACTAAAGCCAAGGCTGGGAGCATACCAGTGAGAGTCAAAACGGGATGGGTGATGTCAGGATGGGCCACAACAACAGCTAGCATGTGAGAGAAGTGGATCTGATAGCAGAATCTGCGGAAGATATGTCGGTGTGGACTGGATCTTGGAAGAGACAGATTAGGCTAGACTCTAGTTCCCACTGGTACTTCTGAGAACTGGGTTGGGTATAGAGTAGGCTGGGCTAGGTCTTAGCTCCTGCTGAGCCACATGAAAGCTATGTCTGGACGTGGTCCAGGTATTGCTGGGCTGCAATACTCAACAGTAAGAACCAGAATGGGTGTGGGTCAGTTGAGCAAGACCACTGTTCTTGCCAGAACAGGAAGTAGACAAAGTCAACCTGGGCCAAAGACCGCTAGTGTGCGTGAGAACTGTTACTGGGAGGAGACCCAATAGAGGAATTTGGGAAACTCCTTCACTGGGACATAGTCCCTGCAGGTGAGCACAAGAATCATGGCAAGGAATAGCCCACACCATGCTAGGTTACAGCACCTGCTGACATACATGTGGGTCAGGTCTTGGGACAGATCAGTCTGGGCCAGTTCATAACACCCACTGGCAAATCTGGGAACAAGGACAGGGAGCAGGAGGATCCATATCAGCCTGAGACATTAGACAGTTCACATTAGGACCAGGACAATGATCACGCTGGGCTGGGATAGGCTGTAGCACTCACCAGCTAGAACAGGGGCAGGCTAGACTGGGCCAGGCTGCACAGCACGATTGTGGGTGGTGAAGTGAACCATGCCAGCCTGGGGTCAACATGTGCCGGATTTATGAACCCCAGGGCTAAGAGAGAGAGCAGGGCTTGGGTAACATGGCCCATGCACTGAGACCCATCTACTAGGTGGTAGCCAGCTTCCTGAGTCCCAGGGGCAGGAGATCTGGCAGGTCTCTGGTAGGTTGGCCCAGGTCCTGGGGCCTACCTACTAGGTGGGTGGGTGCTGGGAGTCCTGGGGTGAAGGACCTAGTGGCGCTTGGGTCACTTGGCTCGAGTCTTTGGGCCTGTGAGGTGGGTGGCAAGTTTGTGGACCCCGGGAGTGGGGGATCCAGTGGGTTTCAGGTCACCTGGCCTGGGTACCTGTGCTCACTTGCAAGGTAGGTGCCAGATTTGTGAGCCCCCTGGGGGTGTGGGATCCAACAGAGCTCAGGTTGCCTGGCTCAGGTCTCTTATCCCACTTGTGAGGTAGATGCTGGGTTCATGAACCCTGGGGGTGGGGGTCTGGTGAGGTTTGAGAAGCCTGGCCCAGGTCCTTGGGCTTGCCAGCAAGAACATGACCTCCTCAGTGAAGAAGGCAGAGCAGTGGACTCAGACCCTGATGCAAAAGGAGAATATGGCAGCTCATTTGGTACTGCAGCAGAAGAAGGAGAACGGAACAAACTGAACAAATACCCCAGCCAAACAATGAGAGCAAAAATCTCAAGGAATGGAGACTTGAGGTTGACTATGTCAGTCCATGGACATTAGGCAGGCTACATCATCCTTGGATTGGTGAAATCAACAGCATTTCAGAACTATCTGAACCACTTGGGCAGAACCCTTGGGATATGTACACATTGGGACCCTGGGTTGATATCAGGTGGCGGTTCCTCATCCCTGGGTACTGGGACATTTGGAAAATCATGTGTGGCTTCCCCCTTTATCTCTTCTCTTCATCCAGTAGCAAATTTGGAAACAATGAGTTCACCCAATTTTCCCTAACCCTCAATCCTTCCCACCCTAATCAACCATTTAATCATTGTAAAAAAATAAAGCAAGTATTAAAAATCCTTTAACTCCCATTTTGAAACATGTAAATGTATCCATACCAGCATGATACTAGAGTCTCTACCTTTATATATATATATATATATATATATATTTATATAAAGCTGATATATTTAATTAGCAGGAAGTTTATCTTGTAGCTGTTGCTAACAGACTGGTTTACTGTGATAATGCAGGGAACAATAGTGGGGGGAGGGTAACAGGGAGGGAAGAAGGGGAGAGGGTGGGAAGAATCTCCCTACCTATAAAATTGTATCATGGTAGATAGTAAATATATTTTAAAATTTTTTTTAACTCATTGGCTAGACAGTAGAGAACTTTACTTAAAGGAGAGATGCATTCCAGATAGAGGGAACTGACTGCTCTCCTTGAATTTATAAAGGGAGCGCCAGCTCAGATCCCAGAGTCAAGGGGAGGAATGTCTGAGGGATGGATTTTGATTTAAACGTTAGAATTTATGGCTTTGTCAAATGGATTCAAATAGAAATTATTTTAAAAAGCTACTAGATTTAAAAAATAACCTTTCAGTTATAAAGCTTTTTGTAAAGAAACAAAATCTGTTCTCATTTTATGTCTGTTTCTGAATTATTATTATTTTTTTAAATTTATGTTTATTTGTAAGAGAGAGGGACAGAAACTCTATTGCCTGGTTTGTCCCCAAATATTCGCAATAGCTAGGGCTGGGCCAGTCCAAAGCCAGGAGTTGGAATTCAAGCTAAGCCTCCACCTAGGTAGTAAGTACCAAGTTGAGTCATCAGCTGTTGCCAACGAGGGTGGATGATAGTAGGAAGATGAAATAGAGACAGAAGAGCTAGGATTTGAACCAAAGAGCTGAAACGGGATGCCGATGGGATGGGCACCTTAGCTCTGCACCCAGTGCTGCTCTGCTCTGGGTTCTGGTGTGTCCTGTTCTGAGTGGCTCTCTGTTGCCTGTGCTTCATCCAGGAAATGAATCAAATCCTCTTCAACACTACGCAGTTAAATGAATCATTTATTGTGCTTCCACTTTTCCACTAAGCCATCATGTAATTCACCCTTGTTTTGGAAGCTTTCTAAAATTCTTGATTGTAAAGTGTGCCTGATTAATAAATTATGGCAGAACATTAGTGGAGAATGAAGACTTGCCTAATATTAAATATTAAAAGTGCAATGTACAATTGCCTGTATCCTGGCATGTTCTCTAAACAGCTCATCTCATGAATATGTCTCCATTAGTGGTCTTGTCTTTTTAAAGAGTTATTAACTATCAATAGGATACAATTCTGATTATAATATGTTGACTTTAATACGTTAAGGCTGTCAGACATTATCCAACAATTACGGATGGGTGGTTATCAGATGTGTAGGGTGCATATTCCCTTCATTTCTCTCCTATCTACCAATCCAAGAAAATAGTTCCGTATGTGGGAGAGTCTCTCCTTACTGTTGAGTTGGATGTGGCTCAGGATGTGGCTTGGGAGAGCTGTGGCTCACAGAAGGTGATGACTCAGATAATTGGATATGATTATTCATTCATCCATTCAGTTTAGATTGAGCTTCTCCCCTATGCCAGTAATAAGGTGTGAGCCCTATGGCTAAGTGGAACTGAAATTGCTATCCAGTGCTAGAATGCTCAGTGTGTTCCCAGTAATGACTTAAAACTGATATGGTTTTAAGGTAATGGCCTGAGCCTATTACAGCTTTTTCTGGCTCTCAGACTGCCAGTTATTAAAAGAAATGGTTCATTCTGCTTTGGTTAAAGTTTTTTTTTTAAAGATTTATTTATTTTTATTGGAAAAGCAGATACACAGAGAGGAGGAGGAGGAGAGAGGAAGATTTTCCAACCACTGATTCACTCCCCAAGCAGCTGCAATGGCTGGAGCTGAGCTGATCTGAAGCCAGGAGCCAGGAGCCAGGAATTTCTTCTGGGTCTCCCACATGGGTGCAGGGTCCCAGTGCCTTGGGTCATCCTCAACTGCTTTTCCAGGCAGCAAGCAGGGAGCTGGATTGGGAAGTGGGGCCACTGGGATTAAAACCGGTGCCCATATAGGATCCCAATACGTGCAAGGTGAGAACTTTATCCACTAGGCTACTGTGCTAGGTCCTGGTTAAAGTTTTAACTGAGATTACAGTTGTGTGGCTCATGAGTACTTCAGGTTAATGCTAGCAATGATGTCCCATGATTATTGAAATATTGCACTGCAGGAGGAGCTTCTGTAGGAATCAGTGGATGAATTCTATAGCACTGTAAGATAGAAAGTTATGACCTGATGACATCACCATTCTCCCTGACCTGCCCTCCCAAAGCCTGGCGCAGGGTAGGCAAACCGCATTCTCAGTGCCAAATCCGGTCACTTTAATCAGCCTTGATCTAAGAGCAGATTAGAAAAAGCAAAAATGAATATGCCCTAGAGATACTTTGTAGCCTATAAAACCCAAAATAGTTCTTGTCTTGTCCCTTAAAAACAAGGATTGCCAACCTCAGGCTTAGTAACTTATACACGGTCTCCCCATTCTGTAGAAACTCCAAGAACAAATCATTCTAGAGGGACATTTGGAAAAGTTAATAAAAGCTTCCAAATAGCCCAGCTTATCAATATTCCTGTAAAATATTTGTAAAATCAAAAAAACACTTTGGGTTTAGTGAATAATATCTACCTAGAAGTAAGGTGTCCATGGCCCTGGATCAGTAACATAAAATAGCTAATTGTGCACATCTCCTGACTACAAGTTCAGTAACAAAATGCATAGCTTCAATCTGGCCATGATTGGAATATGTACATCACAGAAATTGGAAAAAAATTACAAATTAGGGCCTTTTCTCTCCCAAAATCTGGTTGTAACGCATTTATCAGTAAGTTGCTAAAGGTGCATCATTGAATGTCTGAAGTCATTTACAACTCAAACCAATGCATTTATCCTAGTTCAAAAGTTTTTGATTTCATAGAGGTAAATGTTTTATATGTTACTGGTAATTTTCTTAAAAGCTGAAGACAAGGCCATATTGAACCTTTTTTTCCCCCTGGCATCCAAACTGTATATACCACCTGCTCACTAGTCAGTTTAGTAGCTGTCTGGGTTAGCAGATCAGTTGTCATGATACGGTGGTTTATGTTTAGGTAATTCCAACTTCATTTTTAAAAATATTTATTTATTTTTATTATAAAGTCAGATATACAGAGGAAGAAAGACAGAGAGGAAGATCTTTTGTCTGATGATTAACTCCCCAAGTGACCGCAACGGCTGGAGCTGAGCCAATCTGAAGCCAAGAGCCAGGAGCTTTTTCCAGGTCTCCCACGTGAGCACAGGGTCTCAAGGCTTTGGGCAGTCCTTAACTGCTTTCCCAGGCCACAAGCAGGGAAGTGGGGCCACAAGGATGGGAAGTGGGGCCACTGGGATTAGAACCGATGCTGATATGTGATCACTGCGTGCTCAAGTAGAGGACTTTAACCATTAGGCTACTGTGCCAGGCTCTCCAACTTCATTTAATAGTGCTCTCCATGCCCAAAAGTAGCGGTGATGACAATCCTGGAGTGCTTCAGAGGAGAAAGAGAGAGCTTCCTGTACGCGGGAAGATAAAAAGTAAAATCAAACAGTTTGAGAGAGATCCCACAATCATGCAGTTTTCACTATAACATATTGCTATAATTGTTCTATTTTAAAATGTTTATTTATGCATTTAAAAACCAGATTTCTAAAGAGAAAGCAAGATCTCACCCACCTGTTGGTTCCTCTTCAAATGGCAGTAACTGCCAGGGTTGGACCAAGGGGAAACCAGGAGGCAGGAATTCCATTTGGGTCTCTCACATGGCTAGCAGGGACCTAAGCACATAGGCCATCATCTGCAGCCTTCCTGGGTGCATTGTCAGGAAGTCGGAGCAGAAATGGAGCAGTTGGAAATGGAACTAACACCTAGACACAGGATGCTGGTGCTGCACGGCTTAAATCATCGTGCACTCATACCTGCTCCTCTAGTTTCCATTTTTGATGTTGTTCCCTATTGTGCCTCAGTTACTATCAAACTTTTCCATAGCTACGTAGAGAGAAGATGTCCTGGTGTTTGTAGGGTTTATTTGACAGTGGAGGGTGTTTCCAGGGACCCTAGGATACATCGCGTCTGTGAAACAGGGGCAAGGCAACTTCGCAGTGTGCCTGCGTTTTCTCATCCACGCCACTCACCTTGCCAGCCAGTGGGAGGATGAGACAAGATAATTCAGGGGAAGGTGCTTTGTTATTGGTAACAAACACACATGTAAGGTATTATTATCTTACAACAAATGATCCTGAAAGGTGTGAGACTCAGGCTGACATTCTGTCAAAAAAAAAAAAAATAGAAAAAAATATATAGGTGAGTCACTTTTTCCTCTGCCTCTCACTCTCTTCTGCTAACAGTTTTGAATCACTGATCAAAAATGGAAACCAGGCTGTCGCAAAGACTCGAATGGGAGTTTTTCTTCTATTCAGAGGAGCTCTGACGGTCCCACGTGTTACAGAAAATCCAGACGACTGACTGGGAGCCAAGATCTCATAAACAAAAATTGGTTCTGTGCAATTATTTTGCTCTGACAATAAACAAAATTTTAGCAAGAATAATTCACTTTTACTTCCCTTTTAAAATGTGTGCTTTCTAGGGACAAAATTGCTTTATATTTATGCAGGTTATTTTTCACTACTGTAGAAGTTTGGGCAGAAATGTTTTGCAAATACGATCTAAAAAATACAGCAAGTCTATTCCTAGGTTACCATCAACAGTACGTATGAGTTCTCCTTTCTCCACAACCTTGCTAGCATTTGTCACTTTTTGTCTTTTGTTTTTTGCGCTCATTTTTTTTTCAGTCTCCTCTAAATACCTTTCTTTTATTCTAGAGTGTTACAAAAGGACGTGATGACGTTATAGTAAAAAGTGGATGGGACCGATGCGGTAGCCTAGTGGCCGAAGTCCTTGCCATGTGTGCGCTGGGTTCCTGTGTGGTTGCTGGTTCTAATCCCAGCTTCCCCACTTCCCATCCATACTTGTGGGCTGGGAAGGCAGTCGAGGATGATGCAGGACCTTGGGACTCTGCACCTACAAGGGAGACCCGGAGGAAGTTCCTGGTTCCTGGTTTCAGATCAGCTGAGCTCTGGCTGTTGTGACCACCAGGAGAATGAATCATAGAATGGAAGAACTTTCTCTGTGTCTCCTTCTCTCTGTAGATTTGCCTTTCTAATAAAAATAAATAAATCTTTAGAAAAATAAGTGGATTCATTCAGAATCTTTTAGTGATGGCTTCATGCATTTATATATATGTCACTATGTGTTGAATTATACAATGTTGAGTATACAGGTTACTTACTTCTGTTGTGCAACTAAGGCTGTTAAGCTGACAAAACCTCACCGACCTTTTCGGGGATCCTGCTTATGCTGTGGGTGTGTTGTGAGAGCTGGTGGTAGCCAGGTCTAACTTAAAGGTCAAAGGTGCCATGGCCACTCTCACTGCTGCCCCCGTTGTTGCTGCCAATGGCATGTCACTCCTAGGAGCAGTGGAGGGGCCCTGGGTGGTAAGAGGGACAAGTGGGAGATGGAGTTACTGTTGTGTCAGGTGGGCATTCTGCATGCTGCTTCCCCCAGCACGGCTGCAGAGGTTGGCTCTGGGAGGACTTCATTGTTGAGCTTTCGCAAACATCCTTCCCACCTGACTCGTGACTGGGGGTTTTAGTGAACACATACAATCAACACAGAACAGCACCTGTTAAGTACTGGAGTCCCAAGGAGGGGAAGTTTCTGTCTGCTGAGGAGTCATAGAAGGCTTCATGGGTCATGTTGGGAAGCTTTAAAAATGAGGAAAGGAGTTTGAAGCTTTTTTCAAAATTCCTTTTTGTACGCTGAGTTTTGGGGGAAAATAACTCATCATTGGAACTCCAATTTCTCATCTGTGATGTGGGGATAAAATAAGTTACTGTGCTGATTCAGTGAGACAACACGGGTTCTAACAACCTGTTCTAAGCCCCGAATGTAGTAGTTTCTTGAGTAATAATTTTAAAATAAAATGCTGAAGTTATGCTGTGGCAGACTTGAGCCAATTACTTGGAATCAGACTGTGGCTTTTAAGCCAAGCAACCTTGGGTCCATTAACCCAGTCATTCTCCAGCCAAATGCAATGACAACCAGTTTCTCAAAAATGACATGGCAGGGCACGGCTGGGGTGGGGTGTGGGACACATCATGCTCATTACCCCCAAACTCTCACCAATGCCACTGCACTTCCTGAAGACCCTGGTTTGAACTGGCGACAGCATCTTGGGATATGGCCACTGGAGGTCAGTAGTGTGCTGTTGCTCTCAAAGCAAAGCTATGAAGAACCGCTCCACCCTCCACCCCCGTATGTATCTTTAATCCACAAATTCCTTGTTCTAAGTGAGGAGGTTGTCATTTCTCCTATGTCTTCAGCTAAATGGACACATTACTTTCACCTTCTAGAATGGAATAGGCACTGACACTTCAAAGGCGTGTACAACGATATTGCTGTGTTTGAAGGAAATGGGTGTTTTTATGAAACCTATGCTTCACTTGAGAGCCTTGGTGAGGGTCCTCTTGCTGCATCATTCAGGAGGCGAGGCAGAGGGGCAAGGAAGCAGAGAGGGAAACAGCAAGAAGGGCTCTGGTTTCTCAGTCCGCTTTCACACCAAGGAGCCCACTCTCATTAATGACATTAAAACCACTCAGGAAGTCAGGATCTCATGACCCAGTTGCCTCTTACGAAGATCAACCCTTTTGTTTTTGGATATTAGGTTTACCACGTGTGGACAGATTCAAGCCATAGCAGAACATATTATTTTGAAGAAACACACTCAAACACATCAAACGTTAGAAACAAATTAGACATTTCCGTTCCTCTCCTCTTCATCTCCTTCTCCTTCTTGTTCTGTTTCTGTTCTTCATCTCCCTGTCACTTTTCTTTTAAAGTAAATAAGTAAAATCAGATTCATATCTTAATGCAAAAGATGAAATTAACTCAGTTTGTTGTCATTAAGTGAGAAGATGTGGGCGAAGCTCCTCTCATCACATTCTAAGTATTTTGTGGTCCTGGATGATGTCCAGTGTTTCTTCTATCTGGGTGAGACGCCACAGGTGCAGAGGGGAACTCCACAGGTTCTCAGCCCCAGTGGAAATCAAGGGAGACGGATTTGCTCTTTGACCTCGGAGCAGCTAGATCTTGAGCATGTGACTAAAGCATGGGCAATCAGACCTGCTCCTGAGACCGGGCATCTCAGACTAAAGGTTGACTGGATGTCGTTTGTAAAGGTCGAACTCAGACTAGTGACTCAACTAATGGCTGAAATCGGCAGAATCCTGCCACCTAAGTTTCTGGTTACCTAAGCAGAATTCTTCCAACCACTTAGGGTACTAATTTATATCCTCCTGACAGATTAATGCTTTGTTTATATCATTCTAAAATTTGATTGCTATTTGCAAACAGAAGCACCAAAGAGTACAAATAACAACTGAATGTTTATAGCAACTGTGCAAGGTTACCGGTTAAGGGAGGACTCTAGGTAGTGGACAGGATCTCTTCCAGATTTTTTTCCACAATACAATTGATGATTATGAAAGAAAACCTGGATAACTCAAAAGAAGAATAGTTGACGTGTCACTATAAATATTATTTCTTAGTCACAGAGAACAGAGTTTCAACCATCCTATAGTTGGGAGCCAAGCCATAGGTTGTCCAAGACTGGCTAGGGGTTGCTCATCCTTGCTGGCTGGCTGGATGAGTTAACCAGGCCCTAGGTATCTGCCTCTTCTTCCAGCTTCAGAGGATGCATCCAAGCTGTTTCCTAAGGGACCAATAACTTCCTTTCTATCACCTCTACTCCCAGTGGTGCTTAAATGAGACCAAATTGAAATACCGCTGAAAGCCACAGGTAAGAGAGCAGTGGACACAAAATGTGTGCACACATGGGTGATGCTGAAATTCATATTTCTATGCATAAATCACAAAATACCATAAGGCCCTTGCCATTGGATCAGCAAGTGAATCTTTCCTTCAGGTGATAGTAGAGGGATAATTTCTTTGGTTTTTAAAGTTTAACGTCATCTATTTTTGAGATATTTAATTATGATCTAAAATCCAATCACCATTATCAACAACAAAACAAAACAAATCCAGACCAAAGCTGCTTGATTCTGCGAACTTCTGTACTTGCTGGCTACTAAATTTACCAGGGCAGTTTTCTTGGTAGAAGAACCTTCACTTTCTTCTCACTCTCTGCACCAACCCCAGAGCCCTTACCTCAGAGATTGATCTTTTCAGAAACAATTGATGGAAATGAATTTGCAATCCACAATACAGGAAGACATTTGTGTAATCTATATCCTTGATTGATGATAAAACATCTTGTGAAATTGGGTTAATCATGCTGGAGTCCAACTGTTTATTATGTTGGAAAAGCAGGTTTTGAGGGCATGTCTGAGTGAAGAGATTGGCAGTAAAAGAAAATTCAATTAATCATTTTTACTATCAGTAAAATCTGAAGGCTTGCACAAATCCCAGTAGAATCCAATTCTATAAAAGCAAGGCGACTTTTGCATCATCAATACTTAAAAACGACTCGGTTGCTCATGTAGGGACACCTATGTGAGCAAACACCTGTGACCACGACAGGGTCCTAATGAATACTGGTTGTATGTATTCAGATGTGTACCCATTTCCCGTTTGTAAATGCTTATAGACAACTTTGTATCCAGAATTCCAAAGTTAAAATGAGATGAAATCTTGGAAAAGAAAGGATGCATCTCATTTGCTTTTTAAAGTTCTGTCTTCAGATTTAACAGTTTGCACAAACAGTCTTTCTCTCCTGTTTTTAAGCACTTTGAAGTTCATATTGAAGTCTAACATGGTTGTTCTCTGTGTCAGAGGTTTACTTGGCAAAGCTCCTTTTGGCACCAATTGTAACACACAAACCTTCCTGTTAATGTAGGTCTGGGATATGGTAAGAATGACATCATCATTTAAAAACAAACAGATGAGAAATATGGATAACCAAATATGGATATGAGAAATATGGATAACCAAATCTGAAAAAGACAACGTACTTAACATCATGTTATGGTAAATACTAAGAAAGTTACTTTTCCTTGCAGATACTCATAAATCAATTGGACCATTACAAGACCCCTCTGTAGCCAGTGAACTGGTTGCACACGTGGCTTTTCAAATAATATCGCCGTTTGAAATCCAGGATTAAAGTTTCTAGCTTGCTATTATGTGCATGCTTGCACCAGATAACTATCAATCAAACAATCCATCCTTTTTCTCTTCCCAACTGTTTTTATATGCACTGCCTTCTAGAAATCATGAAAACAAAGCGTTTTCTTCTAAATTTGTCTTGGGTTTGTGGTTTTTCAAAATTTCTATTTAACGCTCCAATCAGTCTGTGATTTATTTTGATATACGCTATGAAAGAAAAGCGAAAATTCCATTTTGGCTGAATCCAAGAGGTGGCCTCCTCTGGGTTTCCTGAAAGTAAATGAGCAAAGACACCTGATGCTGAGAATGGTTTCAATGGATTTTCTTAGAAACACTGCTTTTAAAAAGAGAGAATCTTAGGAAACCTTCATATATAACTTCAAGTTTAGCCCAAGGTGTTTTTTTTTTTTTTTTGAACGAAAGGAAACCTCTTTTCTGCTTTCTTTAGTTAATTGATATATGCAAGACATTAGTTCTTATTTCAGAGTGTCCATATCTGCTCTGTTGTTATACTGACTTTGAGGCTTATATAACACATCTGCGATCTCTCTCGCTCTCACACTCTCTTCATCCACAAGTATTTGTTCACATGCATCCATTACTTATTTGACCATCCAGTCACCTCCTAACCCTTGTGAAACTAAAATATTTTCCAGGTGAGTGAGGAGCTTGGTCATGTTCAACGTGCATGCTGGGTTCATTCTTTGCCAAATGAAGACCTCAGGAGGGGATCTTGATTGAAATGAAAGCACAGGCATAAATAAGTCCCCAGCCAATGCTTGATTTGAATAGATATATGGGAGCTGGGGACAGAACTGACCAGATGCTGGACCATATGATAATCACATAGGACCATGGTGTGGTATAAAACCTGGTGTTTATAGAGTACAGCTGGCCATGCATAATCTTCCACTAATTTATAAGGCAGGAACAGCTGCTCTCTGGCTGCCATTCTCTCTGCTTTGCTAACAGCCTTGTTCTGAGCCTCTGGTCGAACTGAGCAGCCTGTGGTGCTACAGGGAGGCAGGCCTGGCCCACACTCCTGCCTTCCAGAGAGAACACTAAAGCTTGGATTCTTGGTCTCCTTTTATGAAGTTGTTCTTTCCAGGTAGTGGCATTTTCAACCGTGGATAGGGTCTTCCTTAAGAACTTTCTCTGCCTCTAAGAGGAGAGTTTAGGTCAAAGTAAAACCTCACAATGCTTATAGTTAGAGTTTGTATTCAAGTTTTTAAAATTTAATTTTTGATGTTGTTTACCTAGTTGACAAGAATGCTGGCCCATGGAGGCCACTGAAAAGAATGTGTAGGGTTGAAGTATGGGGGAAAGTTGGTGGGACAAATGCTTCTAATTTTCCTTTTCTTCCCTTTTCTCTTGTATCTGGGGAGGTACCGTTGAGGCAGGGGCAGAGGAATGCTCCCAGCTGCCAAACTACATCGGCATCCGGGGATAGAGATGTCCACTTGATGTCATTTTAGAAAACCCAATGTCAAGAAGAATGTTCCAATGGGTATTGCCTGAGTGCTATGGATATTTCCAAGATGCTATTGGTTTTGCTACTCAAAGGTCAAGAAAATCCTTTCAAGGTTCATCGGCTGCATTCACTCACCCAGATACTTGCTGCCAAAGCTTGGCCAGGAGAGTTTTTCAGCCTGTCATACTCTCCATCTTCTTACATGGCACTCACCATCCTCCAAAGGACTAAATGAGCTTACCATCTTGCCTCCCATATGCACGTGGGCACACCATCCACTATACATGAGCAATCAAGGAAATCCAGTCCTGATACGTGCATTCCAAATAGGAATTCCAAATTATAGGACCACAAATCCTGTAATTCTCCCTGTGGCTAGAGTTTTGAGTCCAGTGGTCCAGTTGGGGAGATCCCCAAGAAACCTCACCTGGGATTGTATTCGGGTTTATTTAAGAATGAATAGTAGATGGACCTTGTGGGGCAATGGATTATGCTGCCCTTGAGATACTTACATATTCAATTGCAGTACCTGGTTCTTGTCCTGTTCTGTTTTTTGACTCATCTTCCTACTTATGCACCTGGGAGGCAGCATATGGTGGCTCAAGCATGTGAATCCTGTCATCTTTTGGAAGGCTTAGATAACTTCTGTCTTCAGCGGGGCTTAGTCTTGGCTATTGTGGGCATTTGGGAGAGTGAGGCAATAGACAGAAGATCTTTCTCTGTCTGCCACTTGCTCGGTATCATTTTGCTTTTAAATAAATAAATATGTCATGAAAATAGATTAATATGCCCTGGGGACTATGACAGCAACATTAGAAGGCAAGCACCATGGTTCTATCTTGTCCCTATAATTTTCTTCTCCAAGAACCTTTTGAGGCCTGTCTACCAATCACCATTGTTTACTTCAGTCACCAATTCTCTGTCTACCTTACATGAGGGTAGTGGAGTATGGCGGTGGCATGTCTTTCATTCCCTACTACAGTGGTTCAGCTTTGCCCTACTTCTCTGTTCAGCCCAATTAATGCAGCGGTTGATTGAGATTTACAACATCTTTATTTTAAGATAGAGATATAGGAAATCAAGTTTATGCTTATGTTTTCACAGACGAACTGTGTAATGAAGACTAGCATACCAAGAAGTGAAGATATGTTGCAGTAAGTGTATCTACTCCCAACTGTAAAGAGGCTCCCAATGAAACAGTTAAATATACCTTGGCAGTTTGATGTTTGATATTATACCTTCGCCCATAACTACAATGAAACACTTAAATAGCAGAATGTTAAACTTGTAACTGTTATTAAAGGACTATACTACTGTAATAATATGAGCAGAAAGGCAGGAAGGGAAAATGGAAGGGAGAACAGGTGGAAATCCCAATACCTATGAGATTGAATCATGGAAAATAATAATAAAAATAATAATAAAGGATTATTTTAAAATATTTATTTATTTTTATTGAAAGGCAAATTTTTACAGAGAGAAGGAAAGACAGAAAGATCTTCTGTCTGCTGGTTCAGTCCCCACGTGATTGCAATGGACAGAACTGAGCCGATCCGAAGCTAGGAGCTTCTTCTGGGTCTTTAAAAAAATATCTATTGATTTAAGAGGAAGAGTGAAAGAAAGGGAGAGAAAAACAGAGAGACATTCTTTTTACTTTTCTGCTCCTCCAATGCTGCAATAGTTGGGTTTAGGACAAGGCTTCAATGAAGCTAGCAGCTGGGAACTTAATCCACATTTCTCTTGCGGATGGTAGAAACTCAATTACTTGAGCCAACACCACTACCTCCCAAGGTGGGTATTGACAGCAAGCTGGAGTTTGGAGCTGTGACTAGGAATCAAGTCTAGGTACTTCACTATGGGGCACAGGTGTTTAGTCAACATATTAACTGTAAGAACAATGCCTGTATCAGAAATCGGCATCTTAATGGAGTAGTTCATTTTCTGAGACTCATTGGTAAAATAGTTTAAGACAAAGAACCACTTCTTCAGACAATGCTTTTTTGGGAGAAACTCACTGGTCTTGGGCTTAAAAGAGGCTCTGATTCTTGTTCTGCCACTATGACAGCCTTGCGATGTTTGTCATGTCACTTGGTCTCTCCAAGCTTGTATTTCCAGGACATCACAATGGGAAGAGTAAGATCTCCAACTGATTTTATTAAAGGCCCCTTTGAGATAGAAGCTATAGGACAAATACATATGCCTGTTTAGGTCCTTGGGCATGTGAGTCTCAGAACTATAAGTAAGATGATCATGCAATTTAACAACCTAAAGAATGTTTTTGGGAGAGAAAAAGTTGAGTGTGGACTTTGGTCTAGAGATTAAAAAGGACACTGTATCATAAATGGGAGTGCCAAGGGTTGGGTCACAGCTTTGCTTTTGAGTCCAGCTTCCTTGTAATGTAGTTACAGATTTTTAAGTTGGTGTCAGGAGCTGTGTACTATAGCCACACTGAAGCCATTTTGAATATAGAACTACGGGCCAGTGGAAAATCCCCGGCTGGCTAGATGCTTGGGAAAGAAGTTATGAAGCTAATCACACGCTTAGCTTCAATTGTTTCTAGCAACTGTTTTAGAATGTGATTTATGTTGTACCTGCCGACATCTTGTTACTGATTACCTATGCTATTGTTGATATGCTGGTTACTATTGTGGATATGGTGGCTGCTCAAGAACAATCGGTCTGGAGACCATGGCTTGCGTCCTAGTTTCTCCTTTCCTCCCTGAGCCTTAGTTACTGAAGAGTATAAAAACCCTCAGTTGAAATCAATAAACTGACAGCTTGATCAGACATCCTGTCTTGCTGTCCATTCTTCGTGTCTCTTGTCCCCCAATCTCTCCTAGGTGGTTGCAACCCCCGTTGACTGTCCTGCTGGACGGGACAATTTGGCGCCCAACGTGGCTGGTGTGCAGACCACCGACAGGGAGATCGCCACGCAAAAGGAGAGGCCTCTCGAAGTGGTGTTGAGTAGAACACCGGGTGAGCAGTTTCACGGTTGACCCGCCGGAAGTCGTGCTCGTGGAAATTCGTGGCGCAAATCTTACGGGGTTAAGGTAAGATGGGACAAGCATTATCACAGCAAGAATTATTCTTGCAAGGTTTTATCAGTCTTATAGACTTATTCAAGACACGAGGAATTTGGGTGATTAAAAAAGACCTCAAAACCTTTTTCGATTTTGTTGGTCAGATTTTTCCCTGGCATCCCCAGGAAGGTTCTATATAAGTCATTTAAGGTTTATATAAAAAAACAAAAAAACAAAAAAAAATGTGTTCTATAACTTGGTTTAACAAAAGTAATCTGATATAGAGTGGTCCAAATCCACTGTTAAATTAACCTAAAGCATGAGATGAATTATGTGTGCTTGTTTTACAAAATATCTCCAGGATAAAGTATTCCAAAGAAGAGGTTGGAAGTTGCAAATGATTTAGTAGTTATGTGTCTCTGTTCTGATATGTTTGGTGTTTGTGTTTATGTTTGTTTTGTCAATATTGTTGGTGTTCTATTATTTTTGTCCGGACAAAAACTAAATTTTGTTTTAATACTCTTCCTCCAGTTGTGTCTTTGTCTTGAATTGTTAAGTTTTTGTTCTTGTTCTGAATTGTATGCATGTGTGACTGACTGACAGACGAGATGGGACGGACCATGACTAACCTACCTTTTCTCTCCTGGTAAATAATTTTAGAGAGGTCTAACAAATTTAACAGGACCTAGCCAGAACAGACTCCCCACCTCCACTGGGGAAATGTTCTTGTGTCATTTTCGTGCTGTTTGGTCTTCAACTTACAGTGTTGTCCTGGCATTGATTAAGTCTAACATACAGTATTTAACATGTTCATTTAAATGCTAAAGGTACTTTTGGTTTAACTCATTTAGACCTCTAAATTCTTCATAGTCTCATAAATTTGAGGGTTCTAGTAGGATCCCTGGAACTCTCAAAGATTGAGACAAAATTTGAATAATGTGCTTATCATTTAAAATAATTTGGATTATAATCTCACAATATTATAAAATTATGCTAAATTTGTTGCATCATATATGCTATTAAACTAGGTGATTATTTATGTTTATTGGTCAAAATATTTCCTATTCATAAAATTGATTCAGATTGTAAATTACTTGTGTTCTTATTTACAAGGAAGTATGTGAGATTTTGCCTTGCAGGAGAACAATGAATTCTTTAAAGATGTATAGTAAAATTGCTCAAAATGTGTATATTTTCTGAATGTTTGCCTTTAAAACAATGGAACTGAAGTCTGATTCTTTGTAAAAAAAACAACAGTGTTTTAAATCTCCTGTAAGTTATTTTCATCTTATTAATAACTAAACCTATTAACTAACTTCAGTAAATTCCAAGGTAGTCTCTCAAGACAACAGCCAAATTGAAGTTTTTTCAGCTCTTTTAACTTCAATAAAACAGAAACTAAAGAAAAGCTCCAGGCCCATCAGTCATAAAACAAGGAAGGGGTATGCCTGGAGTCTGCGCTTTGAAGAATTTGGGAGTTTGTCCCAGTTGTGGTAATTCTTATCTGCCTTCATTAAAAAAAAAAAAAAATCAGCTAAAAGAAGGTTGTTTGAAAAAAAAACTTCTCTTTCCTGGTTTTAAAGTGGATTTGTGCTCAAATATGTTTCCATGAATTAGAAAAATGGTTGAAAATTGTTTAAAGCATTGTATTTAAAAGTTAGTATGCTTTTATTTAGAAAATGTCTTAAGAAAAGTTGAGGAATAAATCTTATAAGCTTTACATATAATTGGCTATAATTTTAAAGATACTATTACAACATTGTTTAAGTTTTTAACATTAATACCTAATACGAGCTGACGTTAGAAATGATACCTGTGTTCAAAAAGTTTTTGAAGTGTGCATACACAGAAATGCTAGTAAATATCTAAAGATAAAAATATCTCCAATTTTGAAAGCTGTTAAAAAAAAAATTGAAGCATTGAACCTTAGGTAGTCTCTGTTTAATTGGTGAATTTGTCAATTCTCTATCCAGCTTCAGTAAGCTCTATTCTTATTCCAACTTTTGAATTTGTTAAAGTTCTGAAAAAGTTATGAGATAATTTTATACAGTAATTCCTGTATTTAAGGTTATATTTCCATTTAGGTGATTGACTAAGGAAATATACATTTTGCCTTTCAGTTAGGTAATCCCTTGCGTTCTGTATATTGTCTTTGTTAAATTCTCATGATTTAAAAAAACTGTGTTTTCAAGAGTATTTTCTGATATGTATTTACTTTAAAATGTTTGGATGATCATTTATAATTGACAAAAAAAAAAGTTTTTTTTGATCTGTTGCTATTTGAATCAGTCTGACTAAATGGGTGGTTATTATAATGAGAAATCTTTAATCAAATACTTTAAGGCCTCTTAGCATAATTAATAGACTTAACTCTTCTGGTTCTGGGATTTCTAATAAATAAGTAAATAAATAAAATAATAAAAATTTGAGGGGGCAGGGGGAATTGCAGAAAAGACACTGGGAAACCTTGCTAGTGGGGAGCCAGGACTAGAATCAATCCTGCTGGGAAGGATAGATCTAAAAAGTACAAGAGTGTGTAAAATCCAACAGGTCATATCAGCGCCAAACATAGAGACTTTGTATTCTAGGATTCCAGCAGACCTATTGTATCCATTAAAGCTAAAGTTTAATTGTAATACTAAGAGCAATAATAATAATAATAATAATAATTCTAAAAAATTGGTAACTTTAACACACTTAAGAGAATTCTCAAGTAGCTCTTAAAAGCTGTTGTTATATGTGTGTTACCTAATATGTATGTGCATGTTTATGAATGAGAATTGTTAAGCTAAATCCTTTTTGAAAATAATGTATAGATGCATAATTAGGCTCTTAGAGAGCCATGTCCATTATTGTTTTCTCAGGATCTACAAGATCTGTTCAGCTCAATAGTTTAACATGATTTCAAATGCATTTACTGCTAGGGTACAGTTTGAAGACTGGCCATGGGAGCCCAAATCCACATAAGTTAAATGGAAAATATATGGGTATATGTATGTAAGTGTTTAATGATAACTCAGATCTCAGAGAATGTTAAAATGCTCCAACATGGGAAGCAGCTCCTACAGCAGACTCATAGACTGACAATTTTGAGTAGCACTCAGTGGCCTCAGAATCAGCCCAAAAGGCATTCTGGTCTGACAGGAGAGCCAGCAAAAGAACAAGCATATCAAGTGTGGAATGCCAGGACACTACTGCTAAGAGTGTCCCTCCCTGAAGGACCTCAGTGGTCCACACCCCAGTGCAAAGAAGCAGCCATCAAGGACGGTTGTGCTCTTCCCTCAATGGAGGAGAGAACTTCCACTTTGTGTGTGGTCTTGTCTAATGGGGTTGTTGTGGATTCAAGAGGCTTCCACAGCCTAAACACCATTTGTCTGGAACCTCAGGTTATCACTGACGTCACACATAAGAGTGCTAATTTGTTAAATCCACTAGTCACTGTGTACACTGTCTTCCAATGCAGGATCTGTATGTTCAGAGTCATAGTAAATTAATAGTACACCTTGCTGTATTTTAGTATAAAGATTTATCATCTCAGTTTTGGTTATGTCTGAATATTTAACTCTTTTGCCCTAAGAAGTCAGTTTGCATTTACCTGTCCTGTGATGGGCTTATATCCTGATGCTGTATGCTAATCCTTGCATTGTTACTGTGCCTTCTGATTAATCTAGGTTACCAGTTTTATGCAGCTCAGAAGTTTCATGTGTTCCATTAAGCTTATTGGGTATGTTCCAAAATTTGAGACTTAAAGAAGTTAATTTAGACAGATACAAATCTAGTCCATAGTCTTAAATTAATGTTCACTCTGACAAAAGTTGAAACCTAACAATTCTCTTACATCTAAGTTCTGATGTTCAAATATTCAAACTGCTAACTGAACTCACAATATGCTAGGCTAGGAAGAGTTATAACTATGTTATGTTTTGCTATTTAGATTTCAACACAGAGAAACTTTTCAAGTGCCAGGATGTACACCAAACACCTGATGACTTCTGCCTTTTATCAGGAACCATGGACCCCCAACTGATGGACCCCCAACAGCTGCTGTTACCCAACGGCGCCCCCTCTCAGCAGGAAGTAGCTAAGAGCAGATGACAACGCCCTTTCTCCCTAAAAACAGTTGGGGTTCATTTCTGTTTGGAAATGTAGGAGTCAGATGGGATGATAGGCAGTTAGGGTCTCTGGTTCCTGATAAAACTGTTTTGTATACATGTAACATCTTAGCACTATGTGATTCTGGAATGTTAGTATTTTCAACAATACTTGTACATTGTTAAGTATGTCTTCTTGAATCTCACCAGCCAACTGCTCCCTAATACACCATCATATATGTATCACCCCAGTATAAGTTCACAATATTTCGGCCAGAGTGATAAAAATTAATCAATACCTCTGGGGACAATGGTCTAACGCCTTCCTAAATTTTACCAGTCAATTAGCCACCAGTATAATAATTAAAGTAAATGAGACCCCAGTTCTACCCATGTCAGGGAAAGTTATTCTAAATGGCATTAAGCTGGCAACTTGCATGTTCAAGAAATGCAGTGAGGTTATGGCCTTAAAAAACCTTGACGGTTACTGCAATGGCTCAAGCTCTCCAAGTGATAACACCCCACATTGTGCTGTGCGGCTCCAGTCTTCAAAGAGGCTCATCTAATATAATGAGGCATGGCTTTTCCTGGGTAAGCATTTAGCCAATGACGGGCATCTTTCTGGTACCCCACCAACCTAAGACAGGGAGCCCTGGATGACTGGCAGGGCTGCCCAAAGACGGGTAAGAGCTGAGGGTCCCTCAGAATGAACCTAAGACAGGCAGCGCTTATCTTGCCTCAACGAACCCTTTTTTTTTCTTTCTTTTCGCCGCTTTCATTGATATATAGAAAAGAGGGGGAGATGTCAGGAGCCGTGTACTATAGCCACACTGAAGCCATTTTGAATATAGAACTACGGGCCAGTGGAAAATCCCCGGCTGGCTAGATGCTTGGGAAAGAAGTTATGAAGCTAATCACACGCTTAGCTTCAATTGTTTCTAGCAACTGTTTTAGAATGTGATTTATGTTGTACCTGCCGACATCTTGTTACTGATTACCTATGCTATTGTTGATATGCTGGTTACTATTGTGGATATGGTGGCTGCTCAAGAACAATCGGTCTGGAGACCATGGCTTGCGTCCTAGTTTCTCCTTTCCTCCCTGAGCCTTAGTTACTGAAGAGTATAAAAACCCTCAGTTAAAATCAATAAACTGACAGCTTGATCAGACATCCTGTCTTGCTGTCCATTCTTCGTGTCTCTTGTCCCCCAATCTCTCCTAGGTGGTTGCAACCCCCGTTGACTGTCCTGCTGGACGGGACAAGTTGGGTTCCCGGCACCCACTTGGTGAGCCTAGATTGACTTCCTAGCTTCCAATTCCTAGCTCCCAGATTTGGCTCGGAACAATCCCCAACTACTGCAGGCATCTGAGGAACGAAACAACAGAAGGGGGCTCTGTCTCGCAAATAAGAATGTGAGGAATGGATAGGATGACGAGGTGATAGTAAATCATCCTGGAAAAATCTGGACATTTGTCTCTTTGTTGTCGATGGAATTTACTCTAATTATACTGTGAGCTTTGTGTAGGAATAATACTTTAGAAGAAGAAACAAAATGAGTGAAGTAAATTTTCATCTGTATTTTAAATGTTTGGGGAAAACAAGCACATTAAAAAAAAAAAACTCAATGAAAGCTACATTTGGTTACCTCCCAAGGTCACCCAGTATAACCTTAGCCATTTGTCTTCCCTGGAGCTGCTTCTTTCTGCTCAATGGTTTTGAGAGGAGAGTAGCAAAGACTCAGTGCAGGTGTTGCAATGAGCTTTGCAGTGCTTTGCCTGTAGTAGGCAAAGGAAATGTTGACCTTGTTGATCCCTTCCTCTGGTCCTCTTCAATGTAATCCATTCTCCAGAGGCTCGAACGCTTCAACACTGTCATTGAATGCCCATGTCCGGCTCTAAGACCCTTTTTTTTTTAAGTATTATTTATTTTATTACACAGTCAGATATACAGAGAGGAGGAGAGATAGAGAGGAAGATCTTCCGTCCGATGATTCACTCCCCAAGTGAGTGTAATGGCCGGTACTGCGCTGATCCCAGGCCGGGAACCAGGAACTTCTTCCGGGTATCCCACATGGATGCAGGGTCCCAAGGCTTTGGGCTGTCCTCGGCTGCTTTCCCAGGCCACAAGTAGGGAGCTGGATGGGAAGTGGAGCTGCCGGGATTAGAACTAGCGCCCATATGGGATCCGGGTGCGTTCAAGGTGAGGATTTTAGCTGCTAGGCCATGCCGCTGGGCCCTCTAAGACCCTTTTCAATGTCAGTGCTCTGGATTCATGCATAGTGAAATTTCTCAAACTGCTGTGGTCACATTAAAAACAAAACAAAACAAACAAACAAACCCAAGCCAACAACAACAAAAAACCACCTAGGTTTGCTCTCCTCGTGGGGTTGAGTCTCTGAATTTGGTGGTGGGAAATCTGTTGATTGTGTCTTTCACTACGTTCCCAGGTGATTTACATGATCACGTGGCTCTGAGACGCATGGATTTAATGCTCACAAAAGTAATCATTGTAATCAGTTTGGCTTCACTGGGGGACTTGTTAGAATGCAAATTCTTAGCTCCAGTTAAATAAGAAGTGGAGGCCTGCACATGTTTCTCCTGCAGGAGAACATTCTAGAGCCATTGATGCAGACCAACCCTTAGGACAGTTGAGGAAGGATAGCATTTGCCCTCTCACCTTGGGACTTTGGGCATTGAAGTTGGGTAGGGACACATGCCATAATTCCTAGGGGATTGGGAACAGGGTGGGGAGGTGACAGATGGTTTCAAGCTATCAAGAATGAGGCATTGATGTCTGTGGTTTTCCAATCTCCCTGCTCCCAGAGGAGTGCATTTTACCTGCAGTTCAGGATTCATATTTGCCAAGGGAGCTGCTGAAAGACACAAGGCATGCAAAGCCTCAAAACTCTGTGGTAAACCAGAGTCTCATGTCACTAGACTCTGCACTAAGAAATCCCCTGGGAATCCAGCTACCTAGAAGCTCCAGTTCCCTCTAGAGAAAGGCAAGTTCCGTTCTCAGAGAGGTGGCAGCCCTGCTTTCAGTGGTCAGTCCCCACTCTGTTTTGGGGTGGTTGAAGACAGGCTCTCCTAGTTAGTGCTGCAGAGGAATTATCTGAACTTGTAACCTGCAGGAGGATATTGCTGAAGTTTAATCACACGTCTTCCTGTCCCACTGGTGGGAAAGACATTCCTCATTATACTCATAACCGGCTTCCCCCAACTTCCGTAATTTGGCTACTGCTTTCACAAAGCTTCCGATGTTCAAGTTTGACCTGTACTAATTTTACTGAGTATTTTTCATCTGCAAAGAATAAGTTATCTTACAATAGTTCACAAGTATAATTGTGAAGTCCTTCTATGCCCCATGCATAGTTTTTCCTATTATTAACATCTTACATTAGTAGTGCAGACTTGTCATAATTAATGTGAAATGGTGAAGCCTGTTGCCAGTGTGGGCGTCTGGCCTAGCTGTTAGGATGCTCATGTCCCACTCTGAGAGCTTGTGTTCAGCTTCTGGCTGTGGCTCTTCACTCTGCTTCTGCCAGTGCAGACCCTCGCAGGCAGCATGTTCTTGTTCAGGTGGTTAGGTCCTTGCCACCCATGTGGGATGAGCCACAACCATCCTGGGCACTTCAGGACTGAACCAGTGGATAGGAGTTATTTGTCTCATAGAAATGAAAACAAAGACTCTTTGTATCTGACCTAGTATTCACATGTCTTCTGCCAGCATATTAAAAAAAGTTGAAAAGCTGATTAGTTAACTTTCAAGCTAAAAAGTTAACTTCCAAGCGGGATAAAAGATCAGATCTCTTACAGTTCATAATAAATGTCTATTGTGCTCTTAGGCTCAGGTCCACGCATCGATAAGATGGTCAAGTGCAGCGGCCTCCGCACTGCCACCAGGACGACCAGAAGTGGCACGACAAGCTGTACAAGAAGGCGCACCTGGGCATGGCCCTCAAGGCCAACCCCTTTGGGGGCACCTCCCATACCAAGGTTATTGTGCTGGAGAAAGTAGGCGTCAAGGCGAAGCAGCCCAACTCGGCCATCAGGAAGTGAGTCTGGGTGCAGCTGATCAAGAATGGCAAGCTCATGGCCTTCATGCCCAATAACGGTGGCCTCTACTTTATCCAGGAAAACAACAAAGTGCTGGTGGCTGGATTTGGGCAGAAGGGTCATGCCGTTGGTGACATTCTTGGAGTCGGCTTTAAGGTGGTCAAAGAAGCAAATGTGTCCCTCTTGGCCTTATATAAAGGCAAGAAAGAGAGACCAAGATCATAAATGTTGGTGTCAGAAGTCTATTAATAATTTTTTCATATTAAAAAAGTTTATTGCCTAAGTATAGTATTCAAAAAGGAATATGGAAATAATAAATTTAAAAGCACTGTCATTCAGTTAAAATACGAAATCCTTAAAAATTGCCAGACTTATAAACAGAGTGGTGAGGATTATGGGCTGAACTTAGAAACTCAAGTGATGATAAGAGATTTGAATTTATAGTTTTCATAACTAGATTATTTTAAAAATTATGATATCTGCCAAATCAATTTTTTTATACACAAAAAGACAATCAAGAATGCTTTGAACTTATATAGACAAAACAAACTTGGGTTAGTGTCTTATTGAAACTCATTCTATAAATGTGTTTACTCAAAAGTATTTATGACCAAGAATGACAAAGCTGCCTTCAAATGTATTTACATTTTAGTATAAAATAAACAGCTTTATTTATTGGTTGAAAATCTATTGGTGGAATTTTGGGTATTAGTGTAGTATTGCTTCACAAACCACATAATGAGGTACATATTATTCAGATTCAAAGGATAAAACAAAAGTTCTCTATCTTGGTCTAAGATAAATTTTTAAGCCCTAGAACTGGTAAGTAAGTAATGATTATTATGTACTTTGCATGTGGGGCTGGTGCATGGTACAATGCAGCAAGTTGCCACCTGTGGTGCTGGCATCCAATATGGGTGCTCATTTGAGTCCTAGCTACTCCACTTCTAATTCAGCTCCCTGTTAACGTATCTGAGAAGACAGCAGAAGAGGGCCGAAGTCCCTGGGCCCCTGCAACCCTTATGGAAGACCTGGGAGAAACTCTGGCTTCTGTCTGAC
The DNA here is from genome assembly GCF_017591425.1 of Ochotona curzoniae. Lineage (NCBI taxonomy): Eukaryota > Metazoa > Chordata > Mammalia > Lagomorpha > Ochotonidae > Ochotona > Ochotona curzoniae. Next base: position 18,038,258 of record NW_024467115.1, read on the forward strand.
CCAACCCCAGTAGATGCAGCCATCTGGGGAGTGAACTATTGTATAGAAGGTGCTCTTTCTCTCTCTCTGACTCTGTCTTTGAAACAAACAAGTAAATCTTTTAAAAAAAGAAAGTACTTTCATGTGCTAAATGATTGCAATCGATTAATTATTGATCATATTCTAGTCAAGGTCAGATTGTCATTTTCAAACAATTACTCCAGTAGGGACATGAACATCTGATAGAAGGAAACAGGCCAATAAGGAATACAAGCAGGAGGCCTGTGCCAAGCCAAAACTACAGGGTATTCCATCAAACTGCTATCTTCTTTATTAATAATTGACCTCATTCTGGAAAACACCCTTTGATTTAATACTGGACCTCAAGGGAGACTGAAAGACTGACCCTAACATTCCATGTGGCCAGATGATCCTAGCTTTCCACCATAAATGGTACTTCTCTTGACTACCAAGCCATGAAACAGGAGGCCCATCTTAGGGTTGGACCTAACCATTCTCTGACAGCACAAATAGAAGCCTGACACAGAACCAATGGACAAGGGTGTGAGCCAGTGACCCACCCACCCTCTTCCCCAGACATGACATTTTCTCCTCAATGTACTCATGAGAAAATGTCTGAGCTGCAGGCATGAGAGCTCCACATGACTCAGCAGCATGAGCTTCTTTATTCTTAGGCAGATCTGGCTGCTGCCAGTCAGAGGCTACTGTGAGCCTAAATAAGTCAGCATTCTACAAACACTCTGCCTGCTGGCATACCTTGGAGGGGTAGTGATTCGTCCCCAGTAGCATAGATACTGTAAGATCTTGTACAGACTCAATGTCTTGTTCACCATCATGTTTTACAACCCAACACTGATTCTGATATTCTGATGAAACATCTGCACTTCAGTTAGCTTGTGTTTATTTGCTTCCAATCCATTACTTGAGTTTTTGTGAAGTCTTACAAACGCTCCCCAACATGTAGGTTTGACCATTTTACTTTTCTCTTTGGATGGCAGATAGCTTGAAGCTACTTAAACTAACTTGGGTAGGAAGGCACTATCTCAATCTGTTCTTTGCCTGAGGTTTCTGCTCCATGGTTGGCAGGCATTTGAGAAAGTCTATGAGTAAGTTTTATTTCCTGCAGGCTGGAATGTGTTATCAGTTGTTTTTTGTAAACCTTGCAAGTCTCATTTTTCTTGATCCTGTTTGCTTCCAACCTTGTGTTCAAACTTGCCAAATTTTGCCTTAACAAAGTCTTTGTATAAACAGCAAAGCGCAGCCAACACAGAAGAACATTTAGATTCTTCCCCAAAAATTGTTCTGAAGTAACAAAAGTGATATTTGCTTCTCCAGTTATTGTAGATGGTAATTTTAACCAACTATTTCAGGAAAACAGCACATATCTTGTGATAATCATTTAACATGAAATACCGTAGTCCCCATCACCTACTACTTTCCCATGACGTCAATTCCCCATTTCAGATTTCAATTAATGGTAGCACCACACATACACCATTTCAGTGTAATGGAGGTCAAGTGCTAAACTCCTGGAAAAAGAATGCAAAGTGCCCTGGTTTAAATGCAATACGTGTACATTATGATATTTTGATGGCTATAAGAATCTAGAACATTTGTAGATTTTTGTATCTACAAGGGTCTTGGAATAAACTGTTTGAGCTGAGTAGTTTTGACAAATATTATATTACCTTAGGTATAAAGTACTTACTCCTCAACTCTTTGTTGAAAAAAAAAAGGAAAGGAAAAGTTGTTTTCCTAGCTTAGGCTCATGGACAAGATGTCTGATGCTGGGGATTATACACATGAGTATTTTCAAAAGGCTTCTTGTGCACTTTTTTAAGTTCACCAAAGTTTGAGAAACAGGAATTGTTTCTCATTCTTTTCCCTTCTTCTGCATTTTTTTTCTCTTTTCCCTTTGCATATCCAAACAGCCCCAAACCAAAGTCTTATGAGAAACACACAGGGGCTTTCCAAGTTAGCACAGCTAGTAGCAATTTGTGGGTATTTCTCACGCATGGCAAATTCTTGTTTAAAGGTTTTTAAACAGTGTTGGTTCTAGACATGAGCAAGAAATTCATGGTTCTTGTATATGAATTAAGAAAATGAAATTATTCTCTACAGAAAAATATTGATACACACTTATGTATGCATATAGCTATGTACATTAATCTATATAATAATGTGATATATTTACAATACATATACACAGTATGTAATAATATATGTACGAGATATATTTGTGCTTTTTCTTATGAATTGTTTTAACAGTAGCATGCCAAGACAGGACTTTCTGGTAAATACACACTGTACGCAGTGGAAGTAAATTGGAGGTGTAAAATGACTTTTTGCTTTTTTGAAATTTGCTTGAAGGGAGAAATTCCTTTAGATAACATTTCTGTAATATTTAAAAGAACATGACTTTTTGTGACTTATTTCTACTGTAAACAAGTTTTAATTTGTGCCAATAAAACATTCAGAGACTTGAAAAAAAAAGAAATTCACGGTTTTTGTATATGAATTAAGAAAATGCAATTGTTCTCTAGAAAAATATTGATGCACACTTATGTATGCATATACATATGTACATCAATTTATATAATAATTGTTTATTTGAAAGGCAGAGTTCAAGAAGGAAAGACAGAGACATCTTCTACCCGTTGGTTCACTGTTCAAATGGTCAGAATAGCTGTGGCTGGTCAAACTGAAGTTAGGAGCCAAGAACTTCTTACAGACAAAGCAATATAACTCAACAAACACCCAGATTTAAAAATAAGCAAAGGGCTTCAACAGATATTTGTTGAAAGATGATGTACAAATGAGCTATAAGCACATAAGAAAATGTTCAACATCATTCACAAACACAAATCAAAATCATCATCATAATGAACTATCATATCACAAACCATTGTAGATTTCTTATTTTAAGAAACCTAAACAACAAACATTGATGAGGATGTGAGAAAATGAAGCTCTTGTATTCATTAATGGAATTGTAAGATTATGCAGTCTCTCTGGAGTAGAATAGTTTTTCAAAAATTAAAATATGAATGCTCTATGATTCAACAATTCCATTTCTGAGTATATTTTCTATAAGATTTCATCAGAAGCTTGGTGAAATGTTGGTGTACCTATGATCATATTAGCATTATTCGCAATTGTCAAAAGGTGGAAGCAACCCAAGCATCCATTAGCGCATACATGAATAAACACAGCGTGGCATTTGCATAGAGTAGAATTTTTTTTGGCCTTAAAGAGGAAGGAAATTCTAACAGACCATATGATATATGACATGATGAACCTTGAAAACATTATGCTAATGAAATGTCAAACACAGAAAACCAAACCAGCCCGATTTCACTTACATGAAGTATTCAAAATAATCAACTACATAGAAACACAAAATAGAGTAGGGATTGCTGGGGGCCAAGAGGAAGAGGGTCTACAGGCTGTTGTGGTCTGAAAAATTCAACAGAAAGTTCCAGAAACAATTCTTAAATTGAGATGTGCGATGTTCTGAGTAGGGTGATGAAATCTTGCACTTCCTGGTACATTTCTGCCTTGTATGGGCATCACCCCTTTGCCCTGTGCATTTGCACTATATAGACTATCAGCTTGTTAATCACTTAGTATTTAGGTTATCTGATTGGTTGTCATGGTATCACACTGTTTGTGCTAAGCAAACCTGGCTCTCCTTAGTAAGGGCCATAAATCATAATCTTTTATTACATTACTCAAATATCACTCTACTTCTCCTATTTTCTTATTAGTTCTCATGAATTTCTTACTTACATGCCTAATTCACAATGGAAGTTTTATTTTAAGTATGTATGTGCAGGAAAGCATAGTTTAATGCTACTTGGCAATGAGAATATGTTCTGACAGATGCATCTTTTTGTTGTAGAAATATCAGAGAACACCTATACAACTTAAAGCAGCTAAGGCATCAGTAGGTGAGACAGTCTTACAGGAACCACCTATGGTCCTTTTGTGACAGAAATGTGATAGGGTACTAGCCATGTTTTCTAGTCCACAGCTGACTTGTATATCAGGTTGTAGTACTCTCCGTGGTGTCAGGAATCAAATGGAGGTCTTTCAATGTGTCCTTATAGATAAGGGAGGACCTTTGTACAGAACGATAGTCGTATAAGGTAAAATTGTTTCTGGAAATGGATGGTGGTGATGATAGCGTAACAAGGTGAATGTACTTCAAGCCACTTGACTGGTATTACTAAAATTAAGATGATCGGGCAGGCATATACCTTAGTTATTTGGTTAAGACTGTTGGGTACAACATTGGAGTATCTGATTTTGATACCTGTTTCTAGTTCCTGACTGTGGCTTCCTGTCAATGAGACTCTGGAAGATTGGGGTGATGGGCCAAGTTGGGTTCTTGCCATCCCTTGTGGGAGTCCTGGGTTGAATTCTTGGCTCCTGCCATTAGCCTTGGCCCAAGGCACAGTTGTTGTTTAGATTTGAGTGAAGAAGTAGTGGAGAGTGGCTCTTCTTTATTTTTTTATTCGTGTCTCTTTCAAATAAATTAAAAGATAGACAAGGTGTTAAGTTTTATGGTATGTGCATGAGACTACTACATTTTAGCTCATGGAAAAATGCAGTTAAAATACAAATTTGTTTTGGTGTGAAATATTTTGAAATTATCTCATCTTATAATTTCATTTAATTAATTTATTTTTAAAGATGCGTTATTTTTATCGAAAATTCAGATTTACAGAGAGAAGAAGACAGAGAGACAGATTTCTGTCTGCTGGTTCTCTACCCACATGGCTGCAACGGCTAGAGCTGAGCTGATCCAAAGCCATGAGCCAGGAGCTAAGAGCCAGAAGATTCTTCAGGTCTCCCATGGGGGTGCAGGGTCCCAAGGCCTTGGGCTGTAATAGACTGTTTTCCCAAGCCACAAGCAGGGAGCTGGAAGGAAAGTGGAGCAGCCAGATATGAGCCGGTGCCAATATGGGATCCTGGCACATTCAAGGTAAGTATTAGGCTACCATGCCGGGCCCTATCTGATCTTATAAATTATACATAACATGCATCATCCATGGACTACTTGAAGACCTCTTATATGCCCACAAAGCTTCACAACACACATCTACAAACTCACATGCAAACACACATCTATGAGCCTCAGTTGTGCTTAGCTTATAGATTGAGTGGTGTTTCATGACAGACCATGAACCAGAATCATCTACTCAATCCATTCCAAATAATTCCTTATCTCAACTGCATAGGAAAACTAATACTTATTATCTTAGACTCCAAAAGTTTGACATCATTCGCTGGGCATCAATAGATAACTAGAACAGATTAGAGAACTATAAAAGAGCATTAGGCAGGGTGAATGATCTCATGGGAGCAAAGAAAGAACTACAGTGTCTTACAGAGAGTAAGTATTGAGACACCTATCATAATAGTAATCTCAATGGCCAAACAAGAGCATAGTAAATGGCACTGAAAAGGGAAAAGCAATTTTTCCTTTAGCCTATGTGTCTGAGCTCTGACTGTGGAACCCAGAGATGTAGTGAAATTTGGCTGGAAGGGAGAAATAAATTGAGTTCAGGCTTCCTTATTGTTACAGTGCTGAGTCCAGAGATAGGAGACAATGAGGGACAGGAACAGAACAGGTGCTGGGTTTTCAAATTTGTGATAAATAGGGATTTTCAAAAAGTTGATGAAAAAGTGTTTATAAAAAATTATACATACGGGCCCAGCGCGGTGGCGCAAGTGGTTAAGGTCCTCGCCTAGCACGCCCAGGATCCCATATGGGTGCCGGTTCTATCCCAGCAGCCCCACTTCCCATCCAGCTCCCTGCCTGTGGCCCGGGAAAGCAGTTGAGGATGGCCCAAAGCTTTGGGACCCTGCACCCGTGCGGGAGACCCTGAAGAGGCTCCTGGCTTCGGATTGGCATAGCATTGGCCATCGGATGGAAGATCGTCCTCTCTGTATATCTGCCTTTCCAATAAAAAAATAATAAAAATAAATCTTTAAAAAAATTATACATAAATTTCAAAACTATTTTGCACTAAAATAAATTTGTAGTAACTTGTTATAACATGACTGAACAGGGTATAGTTTAAGATGCTAACAAAGATAAGACTTCAATTTGAAATTATACCTTATCACAATAGCATAAATTCTGCTAAAATTGAAACAAGAACAAACATTACAACGATGGTGAAACTTGTGTGGAAGAATGATGAGATTACCAATACCTCATGGAAAGTTTATGGGGAAGATACCTCCCAAAGAAATGAGCATATTGCAAATGAATCATTTTAAGAAGGGATGAGGTGATATTGAAGATCAAGTGTGCAATGGTGAATTATCCACATCATTTTGCAAGGAAAAAGTTCATCATGTCCTGGTCCTAATTGAAGAGGACTAATGATCACAGCAGAAGCAAGAGCCATCACAAAAGTATCTCCTTTGGTTCAGCCTACGCAGTTAAGACTGAAGAAACGAAACACATTTTCTGTTCGAAGGGTCCTAAAACTATTGTGCCCAAATAGCTGAAGTCAGGAACAGCAATTTCAATGGAAATGTTCAACAAGTGGGGTCAAGATCCTAAAGTATTTCTTGCAGGAATTGTCATAGGAGTCGAAACATGGTTTACAAGGGTGATCCAAGAGATGAAGCACCATTGAAGCAGTGGCTGCCAAGAGGAGAAAGTGATCCTGTCGAATCCAGAGCAGATTGTGCAAGACACGTGGTTGCAGCAAACATTTTAGGGAGTGGCGTATGCTTGTGTCATTTTTCTGGTTGGCTTTCTGGAAGGCCCAAGAATGGTAACATCTGTTTGTCAGGAGAGTGTTTGAGAAAGGTAACTAAAAAAAGCCCAAGAAAAAAACTCCATCAGAGAGTCCTCTGAAGCAACTTCCTGCTTATTTCTCTTCTCAGATACACTACCAGGGTTTCGAAGAGAGAAATCAATCATTAGGCAGCCATCTTACAATCCTGATGTGGCTCCTTTGAACTTTGTTTACCAATCCAGAAAAAAAAAAAATCTTAGAGAGCTACTCATGCTCCTTCAGTGAACAATTCAAAAGAAAACAAACAAAAAACATTGCATTGACATGGTTTAATTCCCCTAAAGCGAGGTGGATTAAATGGTTGATATAAAAAAGTGTTGAAATTCATGGAATTTCTATTTGGAAATAAAGTTTTATGTTTTTCGAACCTTTTGAAGTCCTCTCATGCTTCAGGTGCACACACATACAAAACCCTTTTGTTTGTGTATGCGTCTGTTACATGTTAGTTTCAAAAGTGACACATTCATGGGCCCGGCACGGTGCACAAGTGGTTAAGGTCCTCGCCTTACACGCCCGGGATCCCATATGAGTGCTGATTCTAATCATGGCAGCCCCACTTCCCATCCAGCTCCCTGCCTGTGGCCCGGGAAGGCAGTCAAGGAGGGCCCAAAGCTTTGGGACCCTGCACCCTCGTGGGAGACCTGGAAGAGGCTCCTGGCTTCGGATTGGCATAGTATTGGCTGTTGTGCTCACTTGGGGAGTGAATCATTGGACGGAAGATCTTCCTCTGTCTCTCTTCTCTGTATATCCGCCTTTCCAATAAAAATAAATAAAATAAATCTTTAAAAAAAAGTGGCACATTCTTGCGTCCTCTGGAGTGATTAGGTATAGTGTATGCAAGAGCCTACCCCACAGTGTGAGCACCAGTATGCACAGCAGGAATTGTTAGGGGGCAATCCTGAAGTCTGTTCACTACAACTCAAGTTCAGGCCTCTGCAGACTACCTGTACAGCTAGTCACTCATGGAGTATTCAGTTTCCAGTAGTCCTCTTGAATGACACTTCTTTCAGACAGCTGTAACCCTTGGGCTCAATATGATGGCTCAATAGCTAAATCCTCACTTTGCAAGTGCTGGGATCCCATATGGGCACCAGTTTGTGTCCTGGCTGCTCCACTTCCCACCCAGCTGGAGGATGGCCCAAAGCCTTGGGACCCTGCACTCAAATGGGAGATGTGGAGGAAGCCTCTGGCTGCTGGCTTTGGATCGACCCAGCTCTGGCCATTGTGGCCATTTAGGGAGTGAACCAGCAGATGGGAGATCTTTCTGTCTCTTTGTAAATATGCCTTTCCAATAAAAATAAATAAATGTTAAAAAAAAAAAAGCTCTAACCCAACTTCCTGATTTGTCCCATGAGAGTCATTATCCTCTCTGCACTGAAGTGTGGAAACACACACTTCTGCTCCTACTTCCTCTGCCACCATCCAGTCTGTTCAACCCATTGTGCTGCTTACGTCACATGTATGTACCAGCATGTACTGGCAGCGTGTGTGTACTCGTGTGGGTATTGATAGATCTAGGGAACACACCCAGTTCCCAACAGTTCAGATCTCTGAACTCTTAATGAGAGTGTGGGTGAGTGTACAAGTTCTAGCAGCCCAGCAAACCCCAGAGGGAGGGGGTACTAGTCTCCCCATTATACATGAGTCGTCTTGAAGTTCCCCTCAGCACCAAGACCCTGTCTAAGAATTCGTGTCTTTTCGACAACTCCTTTACCTCTTCTCACAGAAGCTGGCTGGGGGTTGCTAGTTTGGCTTCAACTTTTCAGCTCTGAAGAGAGATAGAAGCCAGCAGAACATGGTGGCTTTCTTTTTGAACGTGAAAGTGTTTACACAGGCAGTCCTTGACTCTGGGTGCTAGTGGCCAACTCTAAATGGAAGAGCCTCATTTCATTTCCTGTTCCTTGTGATATTGAGGAGGAAAAGAGAAGAGATGAGGAAAGAGGCCTTTGTGCTTCACACCCACCAAACCCTTTGTCAAAAGGGCAGACTTGTCCCCCAAATGTAAAGGAAATGAGAACAAGCAAATGAAGCCTACATTTTATGTAGTTTTGGAACTATGTCTCAATCTGCAGGACACGACGGTCAAACCCTGAGGGTGGACTGGGAATGCCGGGCTGCTAGCCCCGGGGCTGCTGGTCCAAGAAATACACGGACACATGTACTGGGTGGGAAAGAGTGCCTCCTGCTCTTTATTTTACTCCTCATATATACCTTCTTCTCTGGGTAGGAGGGGAAGGGGAAGGGTTTCCTGGAAGTAGTTATCTTCATTGAAATAGGGAAGGAACTAATCATCTATACTGAAACATGGGAGGAACTAATTATTTGAAGAGGAACAAGGGTGGAGCTTCTATTCTGCTTGCTTTACACAGGATGTTCTGGCCTAATATGCTGCTTGCTGTGGCCCTGCTTGCCCAAGGCAGGCCCTGCAATGCAACGGCTGTCGGTAGGCCAAGTCTAAGACCCGTAAGTCTGTGGCTCCTAACAGAACTACATTTGAACATTCTATGGGTTTAAAACATCTGGTTTTCTTTAACTATTTTACCATTATTTCCAGAATAATGTAAATATTTTAAAACAAGCTGGAAAACCACATATATTCCACTCTATGCCTTTAATCAATGTGCCTTAGTAATCAAACTCAAAATTCTACAAAGCCATGGATTGTACATGACTAAAAGTTGCTCAATTATCAAGAATGACTTAATTGACTTACCATTACAGTATGTTCAGATTTCCTGTTAGTGCATCAGTGGTGTTTGAATGAATAATAAGCTAAAGTACATAATGATCAAAACAGCACTCCCTGTCTGCCAATAGACAGGTACTTTATGCTTCATAGCATTTAATGTTCATATCTCCATTTCTAATACTGATCATACTAGTTTGACAGATATTCATTTATTTTATATTCTACTGACTAATGCCAAGTGAAATCACCTTCCTTTATTGGTATTTTAATTTGCAGGTTTGGTTTCAGTGAGCTCTTGTGGTCTGCATTCAAACATGAAGTATCCAAGCATAGCTTGATTTTGTTACTGTCTTAGTTGTATTTTTAGTTCTTGCTGATTGTGCTAATAATATACTATGATTCATACCAAATAACTGTGGAGAAGAAAATTCAAAACTTCATTATTTCCCCCACTCTCTGGGGGAAATGCATTGTTTCTCTCTACTCTTTCAGGATATCTGACAATTTTCATACCTTAAGAAGTCAATTGGTTAAGCAGCACTTCCTCAAATACCCATTCTTTTGTCTGAAAAGAGCTTGTAAAATCCGTGTGCGTGTGTTTCATAAAGCCATTTAATCTTTAGGCAGAGGTAATAATTGATATCATCCCAGCATTGGTCCAGACAATGTAACTGCCGTTAACAGTTCAGCCTTGTGTCCTGGTAATGAGTTCTCCCCTCATCATTCGTGGCACAAAGATGGCTTCTGCCCACAATTCTGGAGGTTAATGTTTTTATCACCAATCATATCAGCACAACTATGGTCTTTTCTTTTGGAAATCTTTTTAAACTAATAGCTAAAATTCAAGTAAAAAAATATGACCCAGTATTGTGGTACAACATGTTAAGCTGCTGCCTTTGATATGGATTCTATATCAGAGTATGATTCCTGGCTTCTCTCACTCTGGTCCACATTCCTGCTAATATGCTTGGGAAAGTTATGGCAGGCGGCCCAAGTTCTTGAGCCTCTGAATCCATGTGGGAGGCCAGGATGTAGCCCATGGCTTCTGGACTCCTGCCTGGTCCAGCCCCAAATATCATGGAGAGTGAGATAACAGGTCAAGATTGCTCTCTCTCAGTGGGTCAGGTGTGTGGAGTGGAGCCTCTGCTTCATTGGCCAATCTTGGCTGATGAGTGTAGGGTGCAGCTCACCCCCTTGTTGCTTTTTAAGCAGCTGGCACCATCTTCACTCCACAGGCAGCCAATGTGCCTATCAGGCACCTGGCTTTGCCCACTGGCTGCCCGCTCATGCACTCTGGGGACCCGGGGTTGACAAATTAGTGCCTAGGGACATGAATGGATATGGATATTCCTTGTAAATGAGGAATGAATCCTGGAGGACACCTAACAACAGGGCCACTGTACTGGCTGGTAAGTGAGGGGACTGAGACCTGGTGGTATGGAGGGGAGAGATTGGAAGATCTTACGGGTCAGACTGATTCACCAGCCCAGATGGAAGTCCTTAAATGGGGTTGTTAGCATCACTGACAACCACAAGCCATACCACACATAAGCTATAGCTGAAGGCCTGTCTAGCAGAGCTAGATCCCAGTACCTGAGTGAGTGTTGGAACAGGAGATGGGTCACATTAGGCAGGGAGAGAACTAGGTCTGGGAGTAGATTCTGTGGGGGATAAGTGGGCCCATCCTTAGGGAAACACAAGTCCCGCTAGTTAGCTCAAGAGCTGGGGTGGTGACTGGCTGAACTAGGTATGAACATGGAACCTGCCAACTCTCACAGGTACTGGGGCTGAGAATAGGTTGGGCAGGTCCAAGCTGCAGCACCTACATGTGCATCCTAAAACAGGGTGTAGGGCAGACCGGCCCACAATATCCATCAATTCATGCAAAGGCCAAGATGAAGGGGCAGGCTATGTTGGGCAAGGGTCTAGCACCTGCCAAAGCATGTGAGATATGGGTCTGGGAATGGGCTGAGTGGGGGAACCCTGGAAACTCCCAACTGGGCCATAGTTCCCACTAGTGAGTATGAGTTCTAGGGGTCAGACAAGCTGAGAAAGGTAGCCCTAGCCATTGACAAGTGTGGGGGTTGGTTCTGAAAGGGGGCTGACTGGGCAGGGCTGAGCAGACCTTAGCCCCCTGGGAGTGCAGACTGGAGTGCAGGTCATGCTGGGCTAGGCTGTCACACCTACTGGTTCGCATGAGCCATGGATGGGAGCAGACTAAGCAGGGCCAGGTTTCAGCACCCACCAACAAGAGTTGGGACTGGGGGCTGGCTAGCTCAGGCCAACTTGCAAAATCTAAAGGTAATGGCTAAGACAGATGAGGGGTTATGCCAGGTCGGTTCAGAGCAACCACTGGCATATGTGAGATCTGTGGAGTGGAGCAGGACTGGCTGGGGAGCAAAGGGGATGCCCTGGTTGGTTTGTGATACTCACTGGAGAATGTGAGGGCCAGGGTGTGGACTGCGGTCTGGTCTGGATATAGGTGCAGAATTCCTCGGCATGTGTAGGGGCTGGGTATGGGATATGCCAGGCTGGGGTAGAATCCAGTGCCCACTAGTACTCATGAGAGCCAGGGTAGGTATAGGACAGGCTAGACCAGGTCTCTGCCCTCACTGAGCCACATGTGAGCTGCGTCTGGATATGTACCAGGCTTGGCTGGGCTGTAGTGCCCAATAAAAAGAACCAGAATAGGTGAGGGCCAGTGAGGAGGTGGACTAAGTAGGGCCGTCCCATGGACCCACTGGTGTGCACAAGATCTGGCACAGGGAGAGATCCTGATGGAGCTTGGAGAACTCTTCTGTTGGGACACACTCCCTGCAGGTGTGTGCAAGAACCATCAAGGGGAGTAGCCTAGACCAGGCCAAACATTTGGTGCAGGTCTGAGACAGGCCAGGCTAGGTGAGTCCATACCACCAACTGGCGAATCTGAGTGCCAAAATGGAGTGTGGGTCAGACCAGGTCACATCCAGTCACACATGAGGGCCGGGACTAGGGGCTGGCAGGGCTGGGTTAGGCTATAGCCCCCACCAGCATGAGTTGGAATTGGGGATGGGCCTGGCTTGGCCAGGCTACAGCACCTACTGGCAAATGCCGAAGTGGGGCAGGCCATGCCAGACTGGGCCACAGCATCCAACCAACACATGTGAAACCGGGGGTGGGGGGGAGATGGCACCCCCAGTGAGAGGGCTGCAAGGGTCCCCCTGCTGGGCCACCATTCCTACTGGGTGAGCATGAGAGTGGGGATGGGGGCAGACCAGGCTGGGCAGGGCCACATCCAATGGCTTACACATGAACTGGACCAGGGAAAAGCCAGACTGAGCAGACTGTACTTTCTGGTACATGCATAAGCCAGTGAGGGTGTGGACTGATTGGGCTTTGGTACAGCATTAGCTGGCAGATGGTAGCACAGGAACCAAATTCTGTCAGGTGCAGGCATGGCTTAAACAGATGGTGGTATGTGCTAGCACCAGTGTGGACTGAATAGTGGGGCTGGTTGGGACAAACTGGGCTTCAATGCCCATCAACATGTATGAGAGCTGATTGGAATGTGGGACAGATGGGACCAGTCTGCTGCACATTTTGGCAAGTACAGGAACTAGGGTAGGGGCAGGCTTGGTAAGGGTTTTTTTGTGGGTCACTCTGACTAAACTGTAGCTTCCACTGGTTTATGTGAAGACTGAGTATGTGGTGGGCAGGATTGGATTCCAACACCCATTGGATTGCATAAAACATGGGGCTGGGGACAGAACTGACCCAGCAATTGCAACTACCAGTATGTGTGTAGGCTTATTTGAGTGACAGACTGTGTCAGACCCTGTATTGGCAAACACACACAATAATCAGGTCTGGGATGGGTTCAGATAAAGTTTCTTTGGAGATTCCCTACCAGCTGAACTGCTGAACTCAGAATCCCAACCATGAAGAGAATTGTAGATTCCATGGTCTGACCGTGGAGTCCATGTGTCAGAGCTGGGCCTCCTCAATTGCTCAGATGGAGCAGTGGACAGCATATCCAAATGTACATTGAGGATATGGCAGTACATTGGGGCCTCCAGAGGATGCCTGGTACCATGGCAGAGCACAGAGGACAGAGCAAATTGACCTACTACCCCAGCCAATTGTTGGCAGTGAAGATCTGGGCAGATGGAGACACTAAGGTGGACTATAGTAGCCAGTGGATTCGGGAGAGATTTCATTGCGATTAGAGGGGTAGGATCGCCAGCACTTTGGTGAACTATCAAAACTTTTTCAGAAATGTATGGTATGTAAATTTCTATTTTTCTTCCTGTTATTGATTTTTGTATTGTAGCTTTTCATTTAAGAGGGATATATGGTGGCTGTGTAATGGAGACTGTCATGTCTAGATGTGGCAATGCAGTGCAGTGTGCATCTCTACTTTCAGATCAAAGATGGACAGCTAATGAAGTTATTAGCTGCATCTTGACAATAGGATGCTTGGCTCTCTGCCATTGTCCATGCCTGCGATGATGAACATGTGACTGTTTATGAAGAGCTCTGTTATAGTAATAGTATAGAGGAATTTGGTAGGGGGGAGATTTGAGAAGGAGGCAGGGGAAATCCCAGGGCTTATGGAACTGTATCATAGAATGATGATGGTAATTTAAAAAGGAGTTAAAATAAATATATGTATTAAAAACATAATAATAAAAATAAAATAAAAAAGATTATTCTCTCTTTTTTGCTCTTGCCTTTTGTATTTCCTCTCTCCCTTTGTAATTCTATCTTTCAAATAAGTAAATAAATATTTAAAAATTTTAGTTTAAACTACATTTTTTATAAGTGTAAAATAATAAAATTATCATTATTTTCAATATTCTTTATTACTTTTTCTCTGTTAATATTGTAACACATACAATGAATATTTATCATTATGACTTTCATCTTGCCCAGGTAAGCATTTTATTTTTAAACAATTTAATTTCCCAATCAGTATTATGATTCTCTCTCACTTTTTAAATAACAATTAAGTTCATTATCTCAGTTCAAATTCTCTGTCCTAGAAAGGAACACTTTGGCAATAAAAAAAATTTGATATTTTGTCATTATTGAATCAAATTTCAAAATCTGATTTAAGAGTTTAGAACATCCTGTTTTGTTTAACTATTTTACCATTAGTTCTGAAAAATGTCATTGCACTTCATTAATTAAATGTGATGTTATTCTTCGTTATTATTATTTTGAAAAATGTATTTGATAGCCAGATAATGAAACTGACTCTTCTAGAGAACTGACATCCACTGTTTTATCTCCTAAATGCCTGCAATGGTTGGGGTTAGGCTGATACCATGCTGGAGCCAGGGATGCAGTCTTGATCTTCGACACTGAGTGTCAGAATCCAATTGTTTGAGTCATCCCCACTGGAGGCAGTTACCTGAGCCATGACTGCCTCCCAGTGTGTGCATCAGCAGGAAGCCAGAGTCAGCAGTTGATATCAGGAATTCAGTCTAGGTGTGCTGATGTAGCGTGTGGTCATTTTAATATGCCTAATTGCTATTACTCTTTAAAGAACATCACATGTTCTCTATTGGTGCTTATTGCCTTTGTCAAATTACTAATTATCTGTTGTTTAGTCAATTTTCCCTTCCAGTGTGAAAAATTGCATGTGTGCAAATGCTGTTTTTTTGATAAATAGTTGAGTATACATTTAGTAAAGAATATCACATGTCAGGCATTTCCTCTGAACTAAGAAAGCTGTACATTTGATTAAAGTTTTTCTTACTTCTTTTCATTGTTTTGACCAGTAACTAAATTTTATTCAGGAATTTGTAAAATCTAGTTTCATTGTTTCTAGATTTTGAAGTTCAAGCTAGCCATTTCTTTGAAGATGTTCCATATATATATGCATATATATATATATATACATATGATTTATTTACTTAAGACAGAAAGAGGGAGAGGTATCTCCTGTCTGCTTGTTTACTCCTCAGATATCTGTAACAGCCAGGGCTCATATCAAAGCCAGATGCTGGAAATCCATTCAGGTCTCCCATTAGCATCCAGGAACCCTTGGTCAATTGTCTGCTGCTTCCAAGGCACATTGTCAGGCAGCTGGATAGGAAGCAGAGATGGGATGTGGTGGCCCAAGCATCACAGCATCTGCTCCTGTTTGTTAAAGCAGGCCTCTTGTTTTTTTTTTTTTTTTCTTCCTTTGATATGTCCCACCCATAAGCCAATGAAAAATTATGCTTATTTATCTTCTATGATGAAATCCAAGTTACTAATTCCTATGTATTCTGAGTGATCTAGTATTTAAATATGTATCTATTATCTATCTGAGGGTCAAGAGTACAGATGTGTCTGGCTATCTGGTTTATATACATTAGGTGAGTGCAAAAACACTTTACATGTTTTTACTGGACCAGATAATCTAGGTCAGATCACCTTAACAGTGTCAGTTCTAGTGCTTCTGATGCCACGAACTCAGAGCGAATGGGAGTTGATCACGATTTTAATGTTTCAGGAGTTCTAGTGGTATGATGATAGTAAATTGTGTCATGCCTAATCAATATTTTAAATGTATTAATAATTGAAATTCTTAAAAGGTTACATATCTCTAAATATTCAGATAATATTATACAAATGCTAAAAAAATCTTATGACCTTAAGCAACTAGATTTCTCTGAACATTTTTAAAAACTCTAATCAAAGGCATTTTAAAATTCACTTAAAATCAAAATTCACATATGCTCTAAATCCTTTACAAAACACATTGATTACAAAACATTGGTAGGTATAAGACACTGACTGAAGCTGTTAATGCAAAAGGGTTATAAGTAGCATAGATGAAACATCACTGTTGATTCTTCTTCTTCACATTTCCCAAGCTTGTCATTTTTGCATTTTCTGGGGTTTCGATCATCTTGGCAGCTGCTGTTTCTCACTGACCTCACAGGACTTTAAAGAAAATAAAGGTCACCACAGACCAGTTGACAATGCAGGTTCTGGGTACAATTAATTGTCCTTGAGTTGCATTGTACAAGGCTGCTCAAATTTGTGTGCGGGTCACAGGCTGTGCCTGTTTTGTCAGCTGTATCATTCCATTATGCCTACCTCCTAGGGAAAAGGTCTGGTTTTGAACATGCTTTCCTTCAGAGTATCTTTAAACTTTGTATTGAAATTTTGTTTTTAGTCACAGACTTTTGATAATGCATGTTATATAGCAAGGTATCTGTGTGAGAGGGGCTGGGAATTTATGTGTGGTTGAATGAGGGAGGAATCTGAAACACATCTTGGGAGCTGACCAGTGTTTGCACATCAACTTCAGTAACTGGAAATTGGGTCCCAGCCTTCTCTGGGAGGAAGCTCAGAGGATCTTTTGCCAACCCTGCACCAGGAAGCTATCTGATCTAATACTTGTAGTATTTTGGGGAATTTTTATGAATTCTACTCTGAGAAGGCCTTCCTTCTAGCAATATCTCAGAAGAGAAAGGGAGAACGATAAATGGTTGTCCATACTCATATTCATGAAGCAAAAATAATAACAACAAAAAGCAAAAACAAAATTTAAAACAGAAACCAAAAGTTAATCTATACATGGAATATAGAGAGGGTCATCTGGTCTACCAGATATACGCATTAAACTTGACTAACATGCTTACCACCTTTCTGTCTCAATCTGATATTCCTTTATTGCACAAGGAATAGAACCTTTAATACAACCATCTCTGATCATGCATTTAGTGAACAAAACCACAAGTATATACCATTAGCATTTTATTAGTATAAGTATTAGTGACCTTAATTAGTAAATACTTCCCTAGAAAAGGGGAGATTCAGTTTCTGTGGGTAGCATCTGCTTCAGGACATTGGATGAAAGTGCCCAGTGGAAAGCCTCCTTTTGACTATCTGTAATCCACACTCTGGAGTTGTCATGATAGCCAGTAAGGGCTGGCACCCTCATACTCCTTACTTTGTGGCAAACCAGTGGAGCAGAGCAGACCTTCCTATTGCTGGTAAGGTCACTCTTTTTCTGGGACTGTGTGGCTTATTTGGATGTTTCTGTTTATCCTTTCCTGTTTACAGTAATAGAAATACACACAGAGAAACACACACAGAATCAAATAAAAAAGAAATATTCCTGAGCATTATTTACCTATATTTGAAAGTCAAAATAAAATAACCCATTTTGTTAATATTTTTGTTGTAATAGCCATTTGTTGTGTACTTCATCCTGAAGTTTCTCTTTGAGCTTTATCTTGTATTTATCTTCATTATGGCATAATTTGGCCATTGGGAACATTTTTAAACTGTTTTTCTTGTTCTTTTTAGTCCTTTTCCTGATATTTTATGAGAAAAACAGTATGTTTCAGATCAATCAGCATTTTTGTGTATGTGCAGTGAGGATTTTGAAGAGCCCTGCATGTTTGAAGTGGATGTCCCAAGTTAAAGTCTGAGATTGGGAGCAAGCTTGGTTGGGGAGCTAAGGGGATGCCTGTACTTGGACTGTGGTTCCCACTAGTGAGTGTAAGAGCTGTAATGGGGATGGCAAACTGGGCTGGATATGACTGCAACATCCATTGGCATAGGTGTGGACTGGATCTGGGATATGCCAGACTGGGCTAGGCTCCAGCACCTGCTGGTGCTCACAAGAGCCAGGTGTAGGACAGGTTGGGCTAGGTTGCAGCACCTGTTGAACCACATAACAGCTGGGTTTAAGGGTGTGCCACATGTGCCTGGGCTGTAGCACCCAACAGTAAGAGACAGAATGAGTGTAGGCAAGTAGGGCAAACCATTGTTCTTGACAGGACAGGAAGTGGCCAAGTCAACTGGGCCAAGGACCTACCAGTGTGTAAGATCCTCTACTGGAAAGTGACCCGATAGAAGAGCTTGGGGAACTTTGTCAGGATGCAGTTCCTGCAGGTAAGCACAAGAACCAAGGCTGGGAGGAGCCTACACCAAGCTAGGTTACAGTACCAGCTAACATGTATGTGAGTCTGGTCTAGGGGCTGGACTGGCTGGGCCAGTTCATAGTACCTGCTGGCAGATCAGGATAGGGTGCAGGATAAACCAGCTTGGGACTCAATGTCAGCCAGTTCACATTAGGGCTGGGACTGGGGGCTGGCTGGGCTGGATTGGGCTGCAGCACCTGTTAACATAAGCTGAACCTGGGGGTACGCTGGACTGAGCCAGGCTACAACACTCACTAGTAGGTGCTGAGGTGAGGCAAGCCATGCCAGTCTGGGCTGCAGCTCCAAACAGCACAAATATGACCTGGGATAGGGGTGAGCCCAAAAGGAAAACAGGGGAGCTTCTGGCCACTGCTCCTGCTGGGGAGCACGAGAGCTGGTACTGGCAGCAGTCCAAGCTGGGCAGGGATACAAAGCTTATTGGCCTGCATGTGAGCTGCATTACAAGGAGAGCCAGGCTGGGCTAGGTGACCATATCCACTGTAGTATGCATGAGCCAAAGTCAGTGCAGGGTGGTTGAGTTTTGTCGCAACCTTAGCTGGCAAGTGGTGGGACTGGGGGCACGCCTTGTCAGACTAGACTGCGGAACCACCTGGAAAGTTTAAGATCCAGGCCTGGGAATGGACCCACTGGGGAAACTGTGGGCACCTCTCTGCTGTACTGTAATTCCCATTGGTGAGCATGAGAACCGAGGCTGAGAGAAGACCTGGCTGGACAAGGAGAGGCACATGCCAACATAAGTGTGGGCTTGATAGTGAACTTGCTTGGGTTGTGTTTGAATCTAGTGCCCATTAATGTGTGTGAGAGCTTCATGGCATATGGGGCTGACTGGACCAGTCTGCTGTACATACTGGCATGCGCAGGAACCAGAGATGAGGGTGGGCCTAGTGGGATTAATGTACTTGAGGGCTGAGTTTGTGGTGGGCAGGGATGGGCTGTACTACAGCCCGTGAGTATGGGATAGGGCTAGGAACAGAATTGACAAGGTTACTGCAACCACCAGTGTGTGTGTAGGCCTATGTGGGTGAAGAACTGAGTCTGACCCCATACTAGCTGGCACACGCAGGTGTCAGGTTTGGGGTCACCTCTGGTGAGATTTCTTTGGGGACCTCTCACAACTGGATCACTGGACTTAGAACTTCAACCATGGTGAAAATCACAGCATATGTGGTCTGACTATGGAAGACATGTGTTAGAAATGGGTCTCCAAAGTTGCTTAGCCTGAGTGGTAGGCAACATGCCTAGATGCTCATGAGGGACATGGCAACCAATTCATTGAGGCCTGCAGAAGACATCCAGCACCATGGAGGGCAGAACAAATTGGACAGCTCGCCCCAACAAGTACTCCCTGAGAAGTATCTGGGTGAATGGAGACTCTAAGGTGGACTGTGTCAGTCAGTGGATCTTGGAAGGATAAGCCTGGTGACATGATTACATATCTTGTCATGGTCTGCCTTTCTGTCTCCTTCAAGATTCATCTGTTATAATGAGACAAGTTATTTACAGAAGACAGTAGGATTTTGCTTGAAAATCCTAGAATGCTTGGCTGTGTGTCCACCATTAAGGGTTGCTACAGGCTTTCTGCTTGGCTTTCTGCCTAGCATTGCCTGCTTCCATTAATAAATTTTCATGTTACTACCAGAGTGATGTTTCTAAAACTAAAATCTGACCAGGGCTGAAATCTGATCATTCTTTTATTTATAATCCATTGACCAATAATTTTCAAGAGAATGAATTATGTGCCAATTCTGTTTTGAGGATTCAGCAGAGACTAGAATGGACAGTCTTTGTGGCACTGTTAAATCTAATGGAGAAGGAGGAGAAGTGAAAATCCTGTGCACAAAATGGTTTAAATTGTGGTGATCAATGTGCCCAGCATGATAGCATAGCGGCTAAAGTTCTCATCTTGAACATGCCAGGATCCCACATGGGTGTCGGTTCTAATCCACCCTTGTGGCCTGTGAAAAGAGGACAGCCAAAGCCTTGGGACCCTGTACCCATATGGGAGACTCAGAAGAAAGTCTTGGATCCTGGTTTTGGATTGGCTTAGCTCCAGTCATTGTGGCCACTTGGGGAGTGAACCATTGGGTGGAAGATCATCCTCTCTGTCTCTCCTCCTCTCTGTGTATCTGCCTTTCCAATAAAAATAAATAAATCTTTTTTTTAAAGCATGGTAATCAAAAATGAGGATAAAGATGAGTTTTGTGCTACTCAGGTAACAATAAGGGGAAGGGAGAGTAATACTACATGGGGAGCTCAGGGAAGGCCTTCAAAGGGGCTGGCAATAGGCTGTAATCTGCAGGGTGAGTGGAAGTCAGCCACACAAAAGGGAGGAAAGGACATGCCTGGGAAGTGAGTGGGATATATGAGGTCTTTCTATTCTGTTGTTCTTCAGATCTGTTGAGATGAAGGTTACCAGTCATGTGGGAACCAGAAGGACTTCACAGTTGTTGCTGTTGTGCTAATGGGGATCATGTTCCACCACGTAGAGCAAGGACCCAACTTCAAGGGCCAAGCTGGTTTGAAAAGCAAATCTGATCTCTTGGATTGTTGGCTCCTTGTGCCACCAAACTCACATAACACAAAGGGGTAACCAATCTTGTCCTTTAAGTTTTTTTTTTTTTAACTTTTGCCAATGCCATCCCGGAGCAATGTGTACCTGGAGCCTATGGTATTTCTGGGCTTGTTTTCTACTTCTTTCATGTTCAGTAAGAAATGTAAAAAGAAAGCTACAAGAACTATATTCACAAAGGCTCAGCAATCCCAGCAGCAAGCAACTGGGACATTCACCTGTTATGAATCCTCAGTGATGTTGGGGGATAATCAAAGATGAGTTTTGGAGACCGAGTGGTAAAAGCTATTAGAAACATCCACAGCTATTTCAC
Source organism: Ochotona curzoniae (assembly GCF_017591425.1). Taxonomy (NCBI): domain Eukaryota; kingdom Metazoa; phylum Chordata; class Mammalia; order Lagomorpha; family Ochotonidae; genus Ochotona; species Ochotona curzoniae. The sequence continues at coordinate 18,059,580 of NW_024467115.1, forward strand.
TTCAAAGGCTGGAGCATCTCATTTTCATTGATTCCTTACCATTCAAAAACAGTTGTTTTTACTGAATCTCTTTCAATTTAAGTGGCAATGTAAGTACTTGTATAGATTCAATAGCAAAATTTTCCTCGGAATATGATATTCCCAGATGATTTACAATCAACATTTTTTCGTTTAGAAAATTTATTTTCGATAAATGTGTTCAGTCGAGTAATGGCAAGCTCATTGTTAAGGAACAAGAGTTGTGCTTCTTATGCAGAACCACTGCCTGAAAGCTCCTCCCTGGAAGCTGGTCTGGGTGCAGTGACTGTTTCATAGTTTACAAATATCAAATTTTAATGATACCCAAAGCCATTTTTTGGCCATCTCAGATCTTTAGAAGACTGTTTTCAGACCTTTAATTTGTGCACATTTAGAAGTATTGCCAGTAACATTTTAGAGAGATGAATTTCTCAGGGTTGGCTTTTCTGTTTTGAAATAGAAGAGCAATTTTTGAAAAATTTGGAGTAAAAGAGACTTTTGGAAATATAACTTCTATAAAATATTTCAATTGAAGCTAATCTCTTTTGGGCTTAGTAGAAGCTTAAGCAGGTAGAGTTCTGAATTTGCTGATGAAACACTACCAGTTGCCTTTTGGCTGTATATATGTGATTCAGATTAAAACACAATGAGATTATTAATGATAACAGTGAATAAATGAGCTGTTACTACAAAGGACCACAATCCTTTCATGGTCAAACAGGCTATGATCAAATACTGTCACTGGGTGACTTAAACAACAAATGTTGCTTTCTAACAGTTTTGGAGTCTGGGAAGTCAGGATGCAAATGGATCCAGCACTGCATGTGGTGAGAGCCCTCCCCTTGCTCCACAGACTCCATCTTCTCATTGGCCTCACATGATCAAGAGAAAATCATATCTCTGGCTTCTCTTCTCAGAAAAGCATGAGTCTTAGTGACCCAAGCCTGATCCTCATGGCCTAGTGTCTCCCTAAAGCCCTCCCTCCTAACACTACCACATTGGGATTTGTGATTTCAACCTAGGAGTTTGGGGGCCACAAACATTCAGTCCGTAACAGCCAGATAAAAGAGAACTGACATGAAATATACATTACTCTGTCTAAAATAATGAAAATGGTTCTTCTGTAATATATGTAAATGATTGCCTGTAGAAAGGATTATTATAGTTTCTGGTTTCATTAACCTGTAGGACATTAATCAAATGTGTAGTTAAATTAGTTTTCTTTCTTAAAATGACTGCAAGTGTTTCCATTTCCCTTGTAATTGTTTGAAATTTAACCTTTCTTTTGACTTCCTCAATCATGAAATGAATTTGAAGTACACACCCCCTTAGACACACACACACACACACACACACACACACTCCATAATGGGAGATGATTAACACCCACAAGAATGGCCTAAGTTAAACATGTTGATATTGGCTTAGTGAGTCAAGCTACTGTCTATAGATGCTTGTTAAAGATCTGGCTACCCCACTTGTGATCCAGCTCTCTACAATGTGCCTGGAAAAGCAGCAGAAGATGGCATCAGTGTTTGGACCCCAGTATCCAAGTGGGAGACTTAGAAGAAACTCTAGGCTCCTGCCTTTGACCTGACACAGCCCTGGCTATTGTAGCCATCTGAGAAGTGAGCCAGCAGATGGAGTCCACCCTGACTACAATGTTAAATCTACATTAGAAGGAGGCAGCAAACATGGAGATCAGTGAAGTGACTGCAAGGAGCTCCAGATGAGAAATCTTAGGATAAAGTAGTTGTGTTTAGTGGTAAAACCAACAGAATCTATTGATGGTTTGGATATACAATGTGAAAGGAAGGGAGGAGGCAGCCATAGTCCCAACATTTCAGGCCAAGGCAGTTTTCAGAGAGGAACTGCAGTTGAGTGTAGGACACACTCAAGGAGCCCTGAAGTCCTCCTGAATGTTCTTTGTCTCTTTTGGACTGGAATTGTGGGTGTCTTAGATGCTAATTTCATCTGACAGACTTAGGCCTCTAGCTTCCTTTTCAAAGTCCAAATAGCATGGCTTCAGAATGCGAAGGAGAAACCCTAAAGGATTTATTGAAATGTTATGATTATATTTTATTACACAACCAAGAATGTGACAACTCTCATTTTTTCCCAGAAATTTTATTATGTGAGCATGCCTATATGATTGTTGAAGCATAAATGCAAAAGTGAAACAAGCAGAATAAAACTAGGTACTATATAATGATTTTTAGGAGACAACTAAAGAATCAGACTTCATACAGAATTTTATACATTTAAGTATTGTTGGCCACATATAATTCCTCTCCACCACGATCTCACTGCTATTAATTTACTCTTCTACCCTAAAAACAAAAAAGGAATAAGCAAAAAATAAAAACTAAAAAACATAATCAAATACAGAGCTAAAAGCCATTGCTTTCTATCTTTAGCTCTACAATCACACCAAGATTTTCTGACCACACCGAAGAGCAGTGAAAGTAATTCCCTAATCCTTGCTCTTATTTTCCTCTCTCACACATTTCTCAACAATTTTGAATCTATTTATTAATGCAAGTAAATATAATCAGATGTATAACTATATTGTCACATTTTCATTTACATGAAAGATAACACATACACAGATATTCTCCTATATTTATGTTTTTCTGAGAAAGACAACTTTAAGCACAGATAGCAATCTTAAATACAGAAGACAATCTTAAACACAGGAAGAAGGCAGCTTTCTGTTGATGACACTGAGCTGTGGGCCACCAAATCTTTACTCACAAGACAGAAGGCATCCAGGGAATGTCAGTGAGCCTAATCATCTCTCAAAGTGACCATCCTCTCTGCTGCTGAAAAGATTGCACTCAATTTTAAGAAAACAGCTGAATTTTTCCAAGATAGGACCAAAGACAAAAACAGTTAAATAAAGGGAAATTGCACTGGATAGGTTTCCTTCAAAATTTAAATGTGACTGTTGATAATAATATTAATCCAGTATTAATCCAGAGAACCTTTTCAAATGCTATTTTTTTTTATTTTTAAAGATTCATTTATTCCCATTGGACAGGTAGATCTACAGTGAGAAAGAGAGACAGAGAGAATGATTTTCTGTTTATTGGTTCACTCCCCAAGTGGCCACAACAGCCAGAGCTGAGCTGACCCTAAGCCAGGAGCCAGGAGACCCAGGAGCCAGGTTGCCCATATGGGTGCAGGGTCCCAAGGCTTTGGGGAATCCTCTACTGCTTTCCAAGACCACAAGCAGGGAGCTGAATGAGAATCATAGAAGCCAGGACATGAACTGGCACCCACATGGAATCCCTATGCTTTGCAAGATGAGGATTCAGCCACTGAGCCATATTGTTGGGTCCTCAAATACTTTTATTATTTGCATGAAACAGAATCTAAAACAGTTTTGGTGATTAAATAGAGCAGGGTTGATTCAAAACTGGAATCTAGAGGCTTTTTCTGTGTTTCCCTCTTAGGAGCAGGAGCCCAAGGACATGGGCCGTTCTCCATTGTTTTCCCAGGCTATAAGCAGGGAGCTAGATCAGAAGTGGAGCTACCAGGATTCAACCTGGCATCCACAATGGGATGCTGGTGCCATAGGCAGAGGACTAGCCAACAGTGCTATTGTGCTGGCTTCTTCCTGACTATCCTTTAGCTTCTAATTTTCAGGGCAGGGTGTGTGGGGGGTACTGGTTCTCAAATATATTTTACAAACTAAAAAATAAAATAAAAAGAATGGATAAGCAAAAATGTCCCTCAAGCAAAACAGAAAATGCTTTAAGAAAACATGAAAGCAACCTGAGATCTTTAAGCACAAGTGGTGCTGTTCCCAGAGGAGACCTTTGGATTCTCATGAGGCAGGGCACTGCAGGCCGCTTCACAGGATGCCCACACATCTCTTTCTGCTTCTGTGACTTTGTCTATCTAACATGGGCTGGTAGGTTTCAGCCACTACACAGAAGCTAGAGCGTGGTGTGAGAGTTGTGATTTCAATAACTCTTTGAGCTCCTTCATAAACCTTTTGTTCCTAGAGAGGAAAACAAAATCAGAAGATGAATGTTTTCAATAAAGTTACCAATTTCTCTATCAGTATTGAAATTTATAAAGGTATGCTGTCTTAGTAGCAGAGGGGCCATCCTCTGTCCCCAGGATCCTGGGCCAATGTAGGTGCCCACGTACCACCTGACTACTTCCTGATGGGTGTTGACTGAACCAAGCTCTTTGACAAGAACTGAAACTACACAGTCAGATGAAAGGAGCAGATTTGCCAAAATAACTGTCAATGTGCAATGTGTGTCCCAAGAGGCACGGCGCAGGATCCCTTAGCTCTGCCTAGTTCCCCTTTTCTGATCACTGCACAGTTGGTGGCACTGTCACTTCCGGCTGCCCCTGAGATTGTGGGTTTTCTCCTGGTAGACGTCTCCCTTTCCCAGCTTTTTTGCGTCTAAGTGCGTTTGAGTGGGGTTTCTGTTCCTTATCACCAAAAGCACCCTGTCTTAGAAGGACATGGAAAAAGGAACCATTAACCACAGACCCCCAGCCAAGGAAGTGACAGTAGATTAGGGTATCCTGGACACACTGGTTTAAATATTCAGGACTGTGACTCAAAAGCTTCTTTCATATAAAGTATGTAAAGTCTATCAAGTGGTATTATGTCAATTAAACTGAATTAAATAGCTATTGCAAATTTTAGGTATGCAAAGAAGACCAAATGCAGACAAGCTGAGTGAGTGAAGGGGCACACTCATACACAACATGCATGCACACCTCTGTATATGCATACACACATCCATATGCATGCAAATGTATGCACAAATGCACTTACACATCTGTACATACATACACATACACTCGTATACCTACATAAACATAAATACACCTCCACCTCTAGACATGTACAAGTCTACACACACATCTACTAACAGAGACACATGTACATCAGTGTATATACACATAGCTTCATGATCATGTACCCACATGCACACACAAACACATACATATTCCGATGATGCAAGCAATTACTTATGATGGTGAAAGAAAGAAAACAATTTTAAAAGACTAGGAGAAGTGAGAGGATATATACTATGGCAAAAACGCAAAGAAATAGAAGAAAAATAACGTTGAGCTATCTGAACTTACCTTTTCTAGCAAACTGTTAATTATAAAAATGCGATACTTTAGTTGATAGTAATTTTCCACTGATATACCACTTTGGTCTCTCAAAGGGAAATTTGGAGCTTGGAGAATCACCAACAAAGATCCATTAATTCGGGTTATATTCACCATTGGAGGATCAATTTTTGCTGGAGAAAGAATAGGAAATTTTGACAGATTGTTTAAGGATGTGCTATCGTGCACAGAAACACTATGCCTAATGATGGACCCTGATTAAATCAGAGATCTGGCAACGCTCATAATGAGGAGACACTGGCAATTTCTGTGGCACAAGTTTCTGGGATGTTCCTTTAGGATCTATTCTGTTTGCCAAAGACAGATGCTTCTTGATTTAGCTTTAAAATACTGATCAGTCACTTCCACAAGTGCTCTGTGATTATTCTGGAAATTGCAGTATATAAAGTTATTTGCCAGGGGGAAATCTTAGAGAACAGGCCAATACTATGTAGGTCCTTCAAGACATGAAATTTCACAACAGCTTGAAACTCATTTGAAGACTTGACACTATAGCATTAATTTAATAGAATTATATCATGTATTATGAACAACTGGAAGATTCAGAGCAGAGTTTGTGGCTAAGGAGTTTTGTTTCTGATAATCAACCATTACTAACCTGCAAAGAGGACTACACAGTGGCTTAAATTGTTTTTTTTAAAGGGGTTTTTAATTTAAGGGGTGGAAGGACACACGCACATATACCACACATACAGAGAGAAGATTAGAGGGAGGGGCAGAAATAGCATGTTGGTCTGCTGATTTTCTGTCCAAAGCCTCAAATAGCCAAAATTTAGGTTTTTATTAGAGTCAGGAACTGAAAACACAACTGAAGTCTCCCATATGGCAGGAACTGCTACTTGAGTCATCATCGCTGCCGCTCAGCATCTGCATTGGCAGGAAACTACTCAAGAGCTGGTGCCAGGAATCAAGTCCAGGTGCTCCAATATAATATCTAGTTTTCTCAGCCACTAGGCTGTACACTTGCCCTATTAGTTGTTCTAATTATTCCCATGGTCACTGCAGTATTGCTAAGTATGGATTTCACCATTGCTTTTTTGTATTCATAGTAATTTTTGTTTGTAGATTCATGTCTTACAATTCTTCAAAATTAGCCATTTTCTCTCTGTCTGTCCTGCCCACACACCTAGAAGAGTCCTTCACAATGTTTGTAGAAAAAGCGGGATTAAAAAATAAGCTGGGCCTGGCGCAGTGGCGCAGTGGTTAAGGTCCTCGCCTTGAATGCCCGGGATCCCATATGGACGCCGGTTCTAATCCCGGCGGCCCTGCTTCCCATCCAACTCCCTGCCTGTGGCCCGGGAAAGCAGTCAAGGACGGCCCAAAGCTTTGGGAACCTGCACCCGTGTGGGAGACCCGGAAGAGGCTCCTGGCTTCGGATCGGCATAGCTGTTGCGCTCACTTGGGGAGTGAATTATCGAACAGAAGATCTTCCTCTCTGTCTCTCTTCTCTGTATATCCGCCTTTCCAATAAAAATAAAATAAATCTTAAAAAAAAATAAGCCACATAGACTATCCTAAAATCTGCCAAGTTCAGTAAAAATTATGCTTCCACACTACAAACTGCTAAATATTAAAATGAAAATAGACACGAGATAGCTGAATAGTACCCTATAGCCATTTTAAGGTGTATAGAAGCCGGTTGAAATTGAAATGTCAATGAAGTAGTCACAGGATATGGTTAAGAACTTGCATTTTCTAACATATTGGTCACTCAATACCATGTCATTTAACTCCACAATGTTGTAAATTGTTGTTGATGTTATGTTGGGGCTTTTAATTGGTTGGGACGATATTCTGCTAGCTCTGCCTTCAGACCAGAGATGGTCTCCCCAAGAAACCAATGAATTTATCTGGACAATAAGATGCTAGACTCTATGCTTGGTATATGGTTGCAATGAAAGAATCTTGACTGAATTTGAACTGTACTACTGCAACAAGGTGGAGGAATCCGCCATGGAGGGAGGGTATGGAGAGGGGTTGGGGGAATCCCAGAGCCTATGAAACTGTGTCACAAAATGAAATGTAATTAATAATAATAATAAAAAGCTACAGCCTGGAGGCATTCACATCCTATATGGGTGCTGGTCTGAGTCCTCACTGCTCTGTTGCTAATCCAGCTCCTTAGGAATTTGCCTGGGAAAACAGCAGCAGAAGCTGGCCTATACACTTGCCTCCCATGTAGGGGACCTGGATGAAGCTTTTGTCTCTTATCTTTGGCCTGGTACAATCCTGCTTAATTGGGGGCATTTGAGGAGTTAACCAACAGATGGAAAAATCTCTGTGTAATTTTTCCTTCTGAATAAATAACTAAATTTCAAATATATTTTTAAAGATGTATGAATATGAGAGGGTCTTTAAAAGGTTCATTGAAAATGCATATTATTAGAAATCTATGTACCTGTATAGATTCATAGTTTTGTTTTTGAATTTCAACTCATTACTTACTAAAATTTATTTTTTCATTTTCCATGTGTCTGAACTTCTCTTATTTTTCTGTTTTTTTCTTGGTGTAGTACTTTGAATTATTTTTTCAGACCTGTCGACTAGCTCAGCAGTTTACTTTCACTTCTGTCTATTCTGATCTGTACCATATTGAATATTTTTGTTGTTTGACCCAGAGCTAATCTGTCCTGTGTTTAGTTTTGTTCCAGGAAATACAGCCACAGTGATTTCTTCAATACGTAAGTCTGGGCATGAGGGTCTGTGATGGAAATGACAGGTTTGGGAGGTAGTTATACCACCTGCACAAGAGCATTCTTGTGCTTGGCCTGCCTTTCTGGGCTGCTTCACTTCACGCTGCCTCCTGCCTGTTCTCACTGCATCCACTCTTCTTGTGCTCGTTCAGCTTCCTCTCGCCCAGGCAGCCTTGAGCCTTGTCTTCCCTTTATGTGGAATGCTCTATTGTACCCTTGGTTTGGTCAGCTTCAAAATCACTTCCCCAGGGATGCTTTTCTTGACCTCCCTGACTGGTTCTGTCCTTGCCTAGGTTCTCAAAGCCTTGTGCATTTCCTCTGTGTTCCTCATAGAAAGATATTGTTTTATACCTGCTTGTGAATTTTGTTAATAATTGCCTTCCTCATTCAACAGAAACAGATATTTTTACATCTGTTGTGATGGCTGTATTTCTTCTAAAATCTAACACGATGTCTGAAACATGGTTAATGCCTTATTAATACCTGATAAATGAAAAAGGGGCAAAATGTTTCTGTAATTTGACTGCAGTGCATCCCATTACAAAATTGGCTGTGGACATTTAGCCTTATAGTTAACATGCTGTTAAGACTGTTCATTTCTATGTTGGATTATCTGGATTTGATTGCTAGCTCTAGCTCTTGACTCCAGGTTTTTGATAACAAAAACCCAGGAAAGTAGTAGAGAATGTCTCAAATGATCAGGTTCTGCCACCTGCATGGGAGACCTGGACTGAGTTTCCAGCTTCCTGATTGGCCTGGCTCAGCCCTGGTTTGTTGAATGAAATTGAAGAGTGAACCAACAGATAGGAGCTCGCTATTTGTCTCTTTTTCAAATTAACAATTAAAAATAAGAAAAGGCAAGGGAAGATGAGAACACAAAAGAAAAGGAAAGAAAATAAGAGAAAATAAAAGGAAAGAAAAGAAGAGAAAAAGAAAAGAAAAGGAGACTTATCCAAAACTCTACAAATGTATTTTAATTTTAAAAAGTTCTGAATTTAGTAATGTTGGAAACTTAATCAAGTATTTTAAGTGGTTGGGTTCGGCTTTGCTTTGTTTTTAAACCTTGATTTATGTCCCAGTAGATCAGGAATCATAACTTCTTAACCAAAAATAACATCCTACTGCTTGGAAAAAGGACCCATGGCAGCCAACACGCAATGCTGGCTTATTATCTTGGGTCACAGACTCTGGGAACATGCTGTCCTAATTGTGTTTTTCTAAACAGGATTTTCAGAAAGCCTCAGGAGAGGTTGTAGGAGACTATAAAGCTAGAGGGGAAGGATGAAGGATAGGGTTTCTAATGTTGACTGTTAAATAGACAGTGTTTCTATTTTTCTACACTACCAGGTCCTGGTATAAAAACGATTATCAACATTGTCCAAGGCTTTAAGTGAAGTTAATCATACAGAAAAAGCAAACCATTTATACTAATTCTTAACTGTCTTGTTTTTGCAATTATTTATTTATGTATTTTAAAAGCCAGATGGGGTGGGGAGAATACTCTTATCTTTTGATTCACTCGTCATATGCTTGCCACAGCTGGAGCTGAGTTAGACTGAAGCCAGGATCCCAGAATTCAATCCAGATGTCTCACAAGAGAGGCAGAACCAAACCAGTTAAGCCATTGCTCCTGCCTCCCAGGATATACATTGGCACAAAGCGGGAATTGAGCCCAGGTACTCTACTGCGTGGCAATGTTACTGTAAATGACATCTTTTTTTTTTTTTCTTAGGCAAAAGAGTTTATTCCTTTTTCCCCTGTGAGTTAATTCGAGAGCTTGCAGTCTTGGGAAGGTTTGGAACACCCACCAACCCATCTGGCAGTCCAGCTTCTTCTAGCTGACTTCTCTGTCACCATTGGGGGTTAGCTATTGTCCTCACGGCAGAAGAGGGCCAAAGATGAATTGAGATACTGGAATTCCATCTGTCACTTCCACACTCTAGACCACAGGATGGCTGAAGGCCGGTACCTCCTTCTCTGTAATCCAGCTTGCTCAGTATTGCACCAATCACTTCGACTTGCATACCCTGAGTTGACCAGAACCAGATGTATGGGGGAGGGGTTGGGAAAGGTAGTTTCACAGGGTGCTGGCAATGTGCCCTGAAAGTGATTGACATCTTAACTGTAGTTCAAATTCTGCTCTCACTATTCCAATGCAAACAGAACAAATCATCTTAGCCACTGTTTTTGGCTATCCTTATCCAACTGGCCTAATGGACAAGAGGAGGCTTTGATGAATAAGCGTTAACTTGATCCCATTTCTAGCCTTCATGCAACAATCAAACCACTCTGGAAATCATCTTCATATGTGGATACCAGCTCAGTCATACAACCTTCTACTAATTGGAAAGCCAGAAGACAAAAAGGGAGTTTTTTTGAATCCCACTGCATTTAGCATTGTGGACATGAGCCAGTTTAATTGGATCTAATTGGGAGCGCACCAGTTAGAAGAGGTATATGGATGAACCCCTACTGTTAAGATACAGAATGTGAATATTTTTGTGTCTGTCTGAATATACCCACTGAAAATGGTATCTTTTTAAAAAAAATCTGTGTGGGGGCGGGCATTGTGGCATGGTAGGTTAATTTGGAGTGTCAGTTTGGGTCCTGGATATCCTGCTAATGCACTGGGGAGTCTGCAAATGTTGGTCTAAGTACGTGAGTTGCTGCTATCTGCATGGGAGATCTGAATGGAGCTCCCAGTTGCCAACCCTTGTTGTCTAAGCCTTGAATGTTACAGGTATTTGGAGAGTAAACCAATAGATAAAAGCTAATTCTTCTCTCTCTCCTCTCTCTCTCTCTTTTCTTTCTTTCCTCTCTCTCTCTTATTATTTTGCCTTTCAAGTAAGTAAATAAATCTTTAAAAAAACCTAAATGAATATGGACTTGCAAGGGACTGAGAAGAGCCAAAAGAAACTTGAAAAAGCAACAAAGTAGGAGGTATCACAGCTCCCAGTTTCAAATCTTACTACCAAAAAATAAATTATAAATGTTATCAAAAGACTCTTCTACTGGCCCAATGATAAATATTGGCACAAAAGATAAATACAGTATAGAATGGAGTCTCGAGGTAAACTGCACTTCTAAGGCAAACTGATTTTCAACACAATTTCCACACTCAGTGGCAACATACTAGTCTTGATGCCAAAAAAAACTAGATAACCACACATGGCAGGGGTGGAGGGTAAGAGAGGCAAGAAGGCATGGAACTCTTACTTCAACCATAAAACATGAACTTAAAATGGATTGAAGATTGAAACATAAGAGCTAAAACTACAGAACACTTAGAAGCAATGATAATATAAGCCTGTAGAAGGAAGTACAGTGTAAATCTTGGACATGTCACCAAAAACACAAACGACAACATAGATGAACCGAGCTTCATCAAAGTTAAAAACTTTTGTGCTTTAAATAGCCACATCCAAAAAATGAAAAGACTTCTCACCACAAAGGAGAAAATAATTGAAAATTATGAGGTAGAAGAGGGAGTAATATCCATAATACATGAGGAATTCTCACACCTCAAAATAAAAAGATAAATAATCTCACTTTTTAAAAAAAGGCACATGGCAGATATTTGATCTAATGATTAAGACATTGGTTAGATGTTTGCATATTATCTGTGAGAGCTCGGAGGTGTTCCTGGTTTAAACTTCCAATGGTGATGATAAAGTGTTTTATTTCTTTTTCTGATACCCATGTCAGTGACCTCTATTGAATTTCTATCTCCTTGGTTTGGAGCAGTGCAATCCAGGCCATTGAAGGTACCTGGGTAGTGATTCAGATGAAAACCATCTCTCCCTCTCCTTTCCTTTTCTCTTTCTCTCTCTTTCTCTGTCATTTATTCCCCATATTCTCTGCTCCCCTGCTTTATCTATCTATCATCTATCTCTATCTATCTCTATCTATTTTTATTTTCTTCTGTCTACTTTCTCTCCACCTCTGACATTTTTAACATTACATTTTTTAAAGATCTATTTATTTTTATCAAAAAGGCAGATTTACAGAGAGAAGTAGAGACAGAGAAAGATATTTTGTCTGTTGGTTCACTCCCCAAGTTGCCAAAATGCCCAGAGTTAAGCTGATCTGAAGCCAGGATCAAGGAAATTTTTCTGGGCCTCCCACGTGGGTATAATGTCCCAGGACTTTGGGCTACCCTCTCTTGCTTTCTCAGGCCACAAGCAGGGAGCTGGAAGAGAAGTGAGGCAGTGGGGGACAAAAACCATATGGGGCCTGGGCTCATGCAAAGTGAGGATTTAGTTACTGAGCCATTGTGCTTGGCCCACCTCTCAACATTTTTAAAAACATTTGTTTACGTTTATTTGGAAGGTAGATTTTCAGAGAGGAGAGACAGAATGAGAAGGATATACTGTGTACTGTCACTCTCCAAATGGCTACAATGTCCCAAGTTGAGCTGACCTGATCTGAAGCCAGGAGCTTCTTCCAGGTTTCCTGCATGGATACAGGAGCCCAATGACTTGGGTCATCCTCCACTGCTTTCCCAGTTGTATCAGCAAGGAGCTGGATGAGAAGCGAATCAGCAGAGATATGAACCAGACCTTATATGGGATGCCAGCACTTGAAGGTGGATGATTAACCAGCTAGCTAACATGTCAGCCCCTCAAATTACTTTAAAAGACAAAGAATCTGAGTAAAGAATTATCTAAGGATATACCAATGGCAAATAAACAAATAAGATGGTGCTCTATATGATTAATAGACTAATGTAAATCAAAGCCGTAAGAAATATTATTTAATAGTCACTTAAAGTAACTATAATAAAAAATTAATTAATAAATGTTAGCAAAAAAGTGGAAAAATCAGAATTCTTATCTACTGCTGGAAAGAACGTAAAATGCAGTAGACACTTTGAAAACTACTGGGTGTCCTCTGACTAAATAAAGTATAGTGTCATCATGAGACCTAGAAATTCCACCTGTAGGTGTATACCCAATAGAAACACATTCCTACACAAAATTTGTGCAAAAACATTTATTAAAATTGTTCATAATAATCCAAAAATAGAATTGACAAAAATATCCATCAACTAAGGAATGGATAAATAAAATTTGCTGTGTTAGTATAATGGAATATTATTTAACCATAAAAGGTAACGAAGTGTTACTTTACTCTGTAACATGTGTTAATTTTTAAAATGGCACTAAGTGAAAACAATGAAAGGGTCATATATTTTATAATTCTGTTCATGTGAAATGTCCAGAATAGGGAACTTTATAGTGATAGAAAGTAGAGTAATGGTTTATTGGTCTAGGGAGCTGAGGTGCTGAAGTAATAGAAAAGCACTAGTTGAAGGGTTTCTCTTTGAGGTGACAAAAAATGTTTCAAAATTAACTCTGATGATAATGTATACATATCTGTGAATATACTGAAACCACTGAATTGTGCAGATATGGGTGAATTTTAAGGTGTGTAAAAGCTTGTGTCCTCAATGCCCCTACTTATTCTATGGACGTATCAGCAAAATCAACATGTGGAAGAGCTGGAATCTGTATAGAGCCTCAACAATACGAAATTGCTTTTACCCTCACCATGCTTAGACTGCCACTGCTTCCCAGTAACAGAGGTCAGCACTTAACCCCCACTACTACAGTATCATCCTCCAGGGGCTCTCATCAGCCACTTAGTTATAATTAGATTTTTGTTGTTGTTCCTTTCCAATAGGAAAGTGAGGGAAAAAAATCACTGGAGTAGACACTCATCATATCACAGATGTTCAATCATTGCTTCAATGCTTTCGTTAGAAGATGACCTTCAAGTACACATATCCAGATAACATGGTACCCCATGCCATACTACTTATATCAAATAAAGTAAGGTAATCCAGTAGAAATGAAGCAAGGTATGATTTTTATAGGAATGTTCAGACTTTTCAAATGTCTCATCCCTGAGAAACTTGTGGCTTTATTTGAAAATAAAATGGATAATTGGAAACTCAATTTGACAGGCAACACATTGTGGAGGTGGTATGTGAATAGAAATGTGTTCTAAGACTATGAACAATACATGTTGCTGTTTCTTGCATTGACAGAACTCATTGGTGTAGGATGCAAGAACTGAAAGTGAGGGTAAGAAATTCTCACTATCAAATCCAGTGAATAACTCAAGGGATATTTTGTTTTCTCAGTGCTTAAACTTAAATGCTTCTGACTAAAAAAAAAAAGTTATTTCAAAACATTGGAAGTTGAAGATGCCTCCTGACCATTTGGAGCTCTTCAATCCGTTGAACCATTGAGGGGAAAATAAAGTTGTAGTGATGGTTTCTGACTATTCCAGGGAAATAAAATTGTTGCAACTACAACAAGGATCAACTAGAAACATGCTTTGTGTCCTCTGGTATACTTTCTGCAACTTCTGCACTCAGTCACCAAAATTGGTATCAGATTATATCAAAATAACACAGAGAAAGCCAAAAGGACTCAAATTCCTTGTGGATGAGGAACTCGAGGACTGGCCGAAAGGAGAGTGAATGCTATGTAATGTGGGAAGAAGTGTCAGATAACTTACCACGGCTTCATGATAGTGGCAATGATGAAGACTGTGATAAATACGTATCTTTCTTCCCTAGTCTATTCTGTACATCCTTACATTTATACTTTATTTTTCTCTATTATTTTATACAAGACTTATTGGCCATGGTCAATCTTATCATTCATATTTTACATGATATTTTTCTACAATTCTGACTAAGCTAGAATATGAATAAACATTCAAAAATTGACATAGAGAAAGCACGTTTGGTCTCCCTTTGGAGGAACCTATTAGAAGTCTTAATTCCCTCAGTATAACATTCTTTTTAGCGTGGGTTTCTTGGGGGAACTTCATTCCCCTGTTTGAAAAGGGATTAAGTATTGTAGCCTCTTTTCGGCTGTCTGAAAATGCTTGGTTGAGGGAAGGCCCTGCAAGAAGATGCAGTCAGATTTGAATCCTAATCCAGGTAATGCTGGCCAGCAGAGGATAACAATAGAAGCAAACTCCTTAGAGCAGTTGTGGGAAGCAAATGAGATGTTGGGTGGACCTCAGCCAGCACAGAGCCTGGTGACCAGCCACACTGTGGAGGAGCTGTCATGGGTAAGAAGAGCAGAGGCAAGATAAATCTGTGGCACTCACTTTCCCACAAGGGCATGAAGCGTGGCGAAATGCTCCAATCTGACAACTTTCCGGACCAGGCTGTGCTCACCCTCCCGTAATAAAGCTCCTGTAGGTCCGAGGTTTCATTGGTCAGGTCACAGGAGAGTTCTTGGATGCCCCAACAATCCTCCTTGTTTTTCCATCCATATCGTCCATATCTGTAGAAGGGAAAAGCCAAAGATCTGACTTTCATTCCTCCAGGCTATTGGGTTTTTTTCTTTTTCATTTTGTCTTAGTTGGGTTGAAGCCTACTTTCTGAATCTCATATCAGTACTACTGGGGAAGTCCAGGCTACTCTTAACTATCTTTAAATGCACTCCTTCCTGTTAACCCAAGCACTATCTTGCTTTACAAAGAACTCAATCCTGACATCTTCTGCATCCCTCACGTAAGAATTTTTATACTTTACTGCCTGTGACCTCCATTGGTTAGCACTCATTTTCCAAGTCCTTAGTGCTTTTGCGGGTTCATCTCCTTGTGGTTTTTCCCTACTCCTCATGGGTTTGGTGTTGAGTAACAGGGCTGATTCTGAGAGGTTGCTACTGCTTTGCTTTCCCAACACACAGGTTTGGTCCTGTCATTGCAAACTGAGCAGAAGTTGTAGTGAAGAGTCAACTGGAGGCACTGTAGATACAGGTTGGGAGAGAGGAAGGATGGCGAGCTGAAGAGGCACGGCAGGTTGACTCAGCCTGTGGTCAGGAGATGGTGTAACAGCTCAAAGGTAAATTAATGGCTTCACTTCCTCACTAGTCTGCCAATCAGAGCACATGCAATTGCTAATCACAGTATATACAGTCAGACGATGGTTTGGACACAGGAGGAACTAGAAGCCAAATTGGAAAATTTCCCCAAATCTTCATGTGGAAAAATTGGAAATCTCACTTTCTAGCCATATAATGGGAATGCTGATGATACCTGTGTTATGTAACCTATGTGATTACTGCAGTTCCTTTGTATCAAAAACTGAATAGAATATGAAAACAAATAATATAGAAAAGAATGCAATTGGGTCTGGTACAATGACTCAGTGGCTAAATCCTTCCCTTGCATGCGCTGGATCCCAAATCAGTACTGGTTCATGCTTCGGCTGCTCCATTTTCCATCCAGCTCCCTGCTTATGGGCTGGGAAAGTTGGAGAGGACAGCCCAAAGCCTTGGGACCCTGCACCCACACAGGAGACCTGGAAGAAGCGCCTGGCTCCTGGCTTCTGATCAGCTGAACTCTGGGATGGCGGCCCACTTGGGGAACGAACCAGTGGTTGGAAGATCTTTCTTTCTTTCTCTCCTTCTTTCTGTAAATCTGCCTTTCCAATAAAAACAAATAAATTTTTAAAAACTGAGTACAATATGGAGACAAATAACTTAGAAAAGAATATAATTGAAGACATACATGCATTTTTAAAATTGCTAGTTTAGCACACATCTTCATCTGATGTTTTCAAAATCTAAATAAAAGGCATAAAAGGTATCTCATGTTGCATATGTATTTAAAAAAAAAAACCTCTGAGTATGAAAAAATGTTATCATTTTAAATCAGGAGTGCCTATTTCCAGGCATTAATCCAGAAAAGTCATCAATTCTATCTATTTTGGCAACTGTCCAGCAGCAGTAAGTAGCCTGCAGATCACAAGCAAGGAGAGAACAGTGGCATGTTTGTTTGGTCCAAACTTGTCCAATCCTGAGAAATATTTTCAAATAGTAAACCTACTCCAAACAATAACTTCAATGAAAAGCGTGCTGTGCACACTCACTTCTGTATTTGCCACTACATTGTGTTACATCATCAATAGTTCTTTCTTAGCTGGGAATGGCTCTGGGCCAAACAAGTTGTTTCCAACATTTATTCAGCAAAATTCAGTGGTGCCCTCTTATCTACGGGGAATACTTTCCAAGATCTTCTGTAGATGCATGAAACCTGGGTTAGCATCTAATGCTACATTTTTCCTAAGTATACATACCTAAGAGACTTTGTAAGTTAGGCAATAACTGATAACATAATAGCACAATCATAACAATATACTATGATAAATGTCTTGTCAATGTGTTTTCTTGCTCTCTCAAAATCATATTTTGCTCACTGTTCTTTGTGCCTGTGACATTGTATGTGCAATGGGAATATCTGAATAAGATGTGATGAAATGAGATGTAGCTGTGGTGACTCAGTGTTGGGAGACTGTGGAAGAGTTACTTGCATACAAGTGCTGCTGTATTGCAGCAGTGCAGTTGATAACAAGACGGTTGCTCAGTGAGGGACAAGTAGCAACTCACACAGCGTAAACTATTCAGAACAGAGGGGTGATTTACATCCTGGGCAGGTAGGAACAGAACCATGTGTTTCATCATGCTACTCAGAACAGCATGTAATTTCAAATTTAGGAATTGCTTATTTTTGGAAATTTCTACTGAACATGTTTAGACCACTGGTAAGGGCAAGCTGCTATGTTGAGGGCCCACCATATGCTAGGCACTATTGTAGAGCCAAAGTTGGATGTGTGAAAGTTCAGTGGATGACCCTTAGGCAGGAAGTGGGTACCTGCCCCACTGAGTGCAAACAGGCTTGCATTTGGAATCCCTGGGAAGTTTTCAGGCAAGACGGGTCACTTCTATTCCTGCTTCTGCTTGTTTTCAGCACCTCTGAAATAGAAAAGTGCTCATATCCTTGTCCTCTTGCACATTAGAACATGTCAACTCCATGGCTTTCTCTGCTGGGGAAAGATGCTCAGCTTACGTACATTTTGTACTGCACAAAGTAGACACTGCTGTTGTCAGGACACGCGCTCCCAGGCTGCCAGTGCAGAATGTTGTGGAAATTTTGGGACTGAAACTGGACATTCCGAGGCTTCTGAGGTTTGTGGACTGGCTGAGATTCTAAAATAAGAAGAGAAGGGAAGACATGGAACATTGCTGTGGGCACCACTGTTGTCAATAAGAGTTTTTGTTGTAGCAATTGTTCTCAGCACAGGTAGTGGTGGTGGAGTCTCCAATTCAACATTTGAATGTTTCATGAAATGACTTTGGTGCATGGTAAAGTTTCAGAACAACATGTACCAGGTTATTAAAAAAAAAAAAACTGTATACTCTGCTAAGGCCCACCATGAGAGGTAGCAGGTGGAGTTCCTGGCTTCCAAGGACTGGGAAGTGAACCTGCAGATGAGAGTGCTCTCCATCCATCCAAGCCTCCCTCTCAAATAAGATAAGTTAATAAAAAATAAAAACAGATGTGACATCCTCTTACCATTATTCCCCAAATTGCAAAGGAATTAAATTTCAGTGGAAAAAAAATTGTTCTAGCTTCTTCCTGGACACTGATGGGCTATAATCATTTAGGTGACAGGCCTTCAGCTTACCTATCTGCCTAGGCGCCATCACATAACCACCACAATGAGTTAAAACTTGCCTGGAAATAGTGTGAACTCTAGGAGCTCTACCCAACTTTGAGATACCCCTTTTTGGGTTTCTGCTCAGTCTCTCTAACTTGCCTCCAGAACGAAGCCACCTTTGCTGTCCCACTCCTGAATGGCTGTTCTTACCTGCCTGGCTCCCAGCTCCAAGTACTCAAGCGTACCAGTGCAGATGAATTGATTCACAGTGTGTTTCTGAGAGCAGTCAAGGCAGGAGAGGAAAGAACCGACCCTGTCATGTCTGGCTTGCACTTTCTTCCTTGAATCATGTAGCACATAAGAATTGACTCTTAGGGATTCATGAATCTCATGGAGGTAAGAGACCTAAGGCAACATTTTCTTCTCAAGTCCAAGGTTTACTGACAAGGGATGAGAAATTGGGCAGAGGTAGAAACCAGGAAACAAATTCTGTTTTCTCCCATGACCCCATCATCATTATCTGTCGTGCCCTGCTTTATTTTGGCTCCAGAGTTGGTCTGCTTTCTTGCTCCTCCATGCCAGGAAGAACGCCTTCCTAGGAGCTCTGCATTGACCTTCCCTTTGCGTGGAGTAGGCTTCCCTGGGTTTTCACATAGCTCCTTTCTCCCCTTCTATTAAGTCTTTACTCTGTTATCATCTTTGTCAACATGGAAGAAAATACTCCTATGCCCTTGATCTTAGCTCTGAAATATCAAGATTTGTTATTTTCTAATGATTGGGTCCCATTTCCACAAGTTATTACCATTCTTACCTCCAAAATAGTATAAATATTTCTATATGGGTTTGGTTTGTTATTTTTTGCATTTTTGGACTTCCTTCAGGGCATCCAAGGGTTATCCATCAAATGAGAGAGTTCTATTGTTTATGTGAATTTTATTCACCAGTAGCACCATTCAATCAATCATAGATAGTACACTAAAATTCCAGAAGCTCAGGATACGACAGGCACAATTCCCAGAGCAGACACCCTTTATCTCTTCTGTCTATGGACTCCTTCTTTCTTTTGTGTAATATCGTTGCTACCTCCACCCACAGTAATGGCAACTCACTCTGCAGCAGGTACTGGGGGTTTGCTCTGCATTATCTTATTGAATTTATTCAGCTCTCCTATGAGAAAGAGGCATTGTGGTTTTCTTCTGAAAGACTAAAAGTCTAAGACTTGGAGAGATGTTGGAGAAAATGATGAAAATGACTTTGAATCTAGGCTGTCAGATTGCAGAACGTAGTTCTTAACTATCATGTGTGACCAAATGCAGACCCTGGAGAGAGGAGCTAATGGGAGATACGGAGCAAGGTGATTGAGAATTTCTTTTCTCCTCCTCCTGTTAACCTTCTTTAGTTGATGGTCATTGAATACTGATCAAATATGAATAGCAATATGACAGACACTATGCTCAAAGCTTTACAACTGATATAAATCCCAAACCACCAAATAAGGTAACTGTTTACTACTGCATTTGACAGATGAGGCAACTGGAAATTACGGAAGTTGTATATCTTGCCTAAGATTGCAGGCATGGCAAGATGCAGAGTCAGAGTTTAGAATTCCTGTCATGTTCTGCTCAGTGCATCTTTGTGGACACACAGGACCAAAGGCATGGTCTATCTGAATCCACATGTTGCTGCAGGTTGGAAGCCTGACATTTGCTGGGCATCTGTAGAGTCCCGGGAAGCCACAGGGAGCCTTTAGCCTGAGAGGCATCCATCTTTAACTTGGGACTGTGACAGCCTGCTTAGAGGTGTGTTGTTGCTAAAACAAGCTCTACATGATTGAAAAGTTCTCCCAGGATATCAGGAACAAATTCTTTTATGTTCGTTTTCGTCCCTGTATTGTGTGATGCATTGCTCTAATCCCTGGACTTCTATTAACTCCTCTTCACAATGACCCATAATCCCAAGTCTATAGACTAGTAAGTGGAGACATGAAAGTGTAAAGAAAATTGTCCAGATTTCCTAGACAATAAGTGGCATAATTGAAATGCAGACTCTGACAGCCTGGTTTGTATTTAAGTACCAGTGAGCATGATGTTAAAGTGTCCCTTAAAGGCAAACAGAATGCTACAGAGAGTAGTGGGTGCACATCTGCCCAGCCCTCATGAAGATTCTCACACTCATAGAAGTATCTCCTTTCTAGGAGGCTCTCATTAAGAGGATACAGAGCTATGCAGGCTGCAGATAGAAACTGACCCCATGACTGCACTGATCCTTTAGAGACCAAAGAAACTTGAAGATTTTAGCAATCCCAGAAAAGCACCAGATTCACTTAGAACAGTCCCTTGCCTTACACAAATGACGAGTGTCATTACAAAGTAATGCAGCACTTACCTGCTACACCAGTCAGGAACAAGTGGATGAGGACACCCAGGGAGCAGTGCTTAGGCATCATGGTTCCAAGTGTGACTGTCTAGTCTGGAAGTCAAGATTTTCTTCAAACTGAAGATGGTTCAGAAGAGGAAACTGAAAAATCCACAGCCCTCTCCTGGGTTCTTCGCCTTTGGTTAAGCGGTTCCTTGAAGCAAATTTATTACTTCATTCAAAGAAGGAACTTCATGGAAAACAGAGTAAAAGATATTCATTCAGATGCAAAAAAAATGTTTTTAAATAAAACAATGACAACAAACTAATTTTTTAGTTTGTGGTTACTGTGGCACTATGAGTTAGGCCACTCACTGTGATGCTGGCACATTGTTATTGGAAATTGGGAAGTTGATTCAATCCCAGATGCTCTGCTTCTGATCCAGCTCCTTATTAATTTGCCTGGGAAGGCAGCAGAAGGTGGTCCAAGTGCCTGGGTCTCTGCCACCCACATGGGAGACTCAGATGGAGTTCCAGGCTCCTGACGTCAGCCTGACCCAGACCTGGATACTGCACACTTTAAGGAGTGAACCAGAGGATAGATTTGTTTCTGCCTCTGTCTCTCCCTATCTCTCTGTTACTGTGCCTTTCCCAAAACAAAAATAAACATAAGAACAAAAAGAAAGAAAAAGGAACTCAAGTATAGTTTTTTTCATAGTTTACAGAAATTTTGAAGATCCATATTTTAAGAGTATTACAAAAGTATAAGAACCGCTCCCCAAAGTGTTTGCGACAGTCCCTGTTACACAGAAGCTTGTTATCGCCTGGGCTGTGTTAGCTGTGGGAAAACAAAATGACTGTGCAAGTTGCAAGCAGGTGAGTGAATGAAACAACTCAGGAAACTTTAGGGGAATTTGGCCCAGTAGGCGGAGAGGCTGCAGGTGATTAAGACAGGGTGATTTCGAGTGGCATGCTTGGCAGCTCCAGTTTTAAGAACACCTGGCAGCAGTTCAAAGCATGTGGAGCTTCTTGCTTCACCTTCCTTCCCAGCATTTTTGGGAGCTCTTCAATGAACACCCCCAGCAGTATCTCCTACCCTCTGGTATCCCCTGACTCTGCATAGAACTCCCCTCTCCACGGTGCCTTGGGTTCCATCTGATGCTTCTTCCTTCTTCATTCCCACTACCTCTTTCTAGCAATCGAGTTTTGAGCCTGTCAAGTGAAACAATGGTTTAGAAGCAGAAATGAGAGAGAGAATCATTGAATCGAGGCTGTGGGAGATATTTTCTCAATTGAATCAGGCCATCTCTTCTTGGCCTGGATTTTATTTGTATCTTTTTTTTGGGGGGGGGGGTTATTGTTGTAGCCTTATAGTTTTAGGAACAGCCAAATCATACTTTAAAACATGAGAAAATAAGTAAATAAGTAAATAAATAAATAAGTAAATATATGTTGTTAAAAGAGACATTTAGGTCAGAATAAGAAGTGCTTTCTGACCCCAGTTTTTTTTCTTGTATAGCCTATTCCAGGTTCTAGGTGGGAAAATCCCTTCAGTGAGAAAGCGCAGTGGCTGCTGATTTCGCCTATCCATCTGTCCATCCATCCAATACCATTTAACAAACATTTGTCACCCTTACCATAAACCAGATGTTGGTCTCAGTGGCAGAGACTTAGCAGCAGGACAGACAGACATTTCTTCTGCCTTTCTGGAACTTACTTCTAAGAGGACAAGTAGATAAAGTGCCATGGCACTATTGTAACCTGTCCATCTTTTTCACATTTTAAAAAAATATTTATTCATTTATTTGAAAGAGTTACAGAGAAGAACAGAGAGAAATCTCCCAACTGCTCGCTCCTCAGATGGCTACAATGGCCAGCACTGGGCCAGGCTGGAGCCAGGCTCCTTAATGGCCTCCCATGTAGGAGGCAAGGGCCCAACTACTTGAATCATCCTCCACTAGCTTTCCCATGCCATTAGCAGAGAATTGGATTGGAAGTTGAATAGCCAGGATATAAACTGGTGCCCAACTGGATGCTGGTGTTGCTAGTGGGCAGCTTAAACCATTACAGTACTGTGCTGGTAAACTGTTTCTTTAAAAAAAAAAAAAACGATTTAGGGCCTGGAGCGGTGGCCTAGTGGCTAAAGTCCTCACCTTGAACATGCCAGGATCTCATATGAGCGTCAGTTCTAATCCCAGCATCCCCGCTTCCCATCCAGCTCCCTGCTTGTGACCTGGGAAAGCAGCTGAGGCCGGCCCAAAGCCTTGGAATCCTGCACCCATGTGGGAGACCTGGAAGAAGCTCCTGGCTCCTGGCTTCGGATTGGCATAGCTCCAGCCATTGTAGTCACTTGGGGAGTGAATCATTGGACAGAAGATCTTCCTCTCTGTCTCGCCTCTTCTCTGTATATCTGCCTTTCCAATAAAAAGAAAACAAATCTTTAAAATAAAAACGATTTATAATTTTGTAGAACATTTCAGAAAATAATTATTTAGAAATTTCAGAAAGTAAACTTGAGATTTCTGCTGGGTTACTAGTGTATTAGAACAAATCATATGAAATTGGGGAGAAAGAAGAGTATCCAATATTTAAAGGTTGAACACTACAAAGGTGTCAGTTTTACGTGATTTTAAATTTCAGAAACCTCACTAGTCCTGACACCATGCAGTGAGCTCTTTAATTGTGTAATAGCATGACCCATGTAAAAGCAGCACCTCTAAAAATGCCTTGAGGCAAATGAAAACCTAAGACAGAATTTTATTTTACCACTAATTTGGAAGTGGAGGTATTTGCACATAACTATCTCTAATGAATTGCCATGTGGCTCGGAAAAAGAAAATTACAGTTGATGAAGGATTCTGTCATAATCCAGTCATGTACCGCTGGCCTCAGCCTCATTCTCTTCTACCCTCCCCAATCCTCCTGCCCTCAACCCTGAGTTCACCTCCCGACAGCGGATGCCTCCAATGGGTTGGTCAGCTCATCACCAGACTAAACCCCAGGCAGATTTGGCTCCAGCCAACCAAGAAGTTATCTAAGTAAGCAGTTACCATTTTTAGGTATAATTTGGGAGTTTTGTTTTGATTTTTATGGTTTTCATACATATTGCAGAAGTACAGACGAAGTGGTATAATGCCTGGGATGTGCTTAAAAACCACCAGCAGTTCGAGAAGCGGGTAAGTGGCCACAGCTGACAATTGTTGAAACAGGAATTGGTTACCTGAAGGCCAATTGCATATATTTAATTTTTCATCATAAAGGATGTTGAAAGCTTTATCTGGACGCATGCTTTGGGTGCAGTGGGAAAGACCTGCCTGGGACGCCTACATTTTGTGTCAGAGTGTCTGGCTTTGAGTCTCAGCCCTGCTTCCAGTGCCAGCTTCCTGCTAGTGCTCATCCTGGGAAGCAGCAGGTGATGGTTCAAGTCCTCGAATCCCTGCCAGCTGTGGGCGATCCTGCTCCTCCTGGGTTGTTGGGCATTTGGAGAGTCGGCTGTGGACAGGTACTCTCACGCTCAAAAATGCTCTCTTTATTTCTTGTATGTGTGTGCATGTGTGTGTGTGATCCTCTGTCTCCCCATTTTTTTAAACAGAAAAATAAAAAGTTTTTCTGGGATTGGTATTATGGTATAATACTGACATCCCATATGAGTACCTGTTTGAGTCTTGACTATTCCACTGCTAACTCAATTTCCTGTTACACACCTAAGAAAACAGCAGAGGATGGTTCAAGTCCTTGGATCCTGAACTCATGTGGGAGACCCGGAAGAAGCTCGTGGCTTTGGCTTGGCCCACTCCTGGCCGTTGTAGCCACTCGGGGAGCGAATCAGTGGATGTAAGATCTCTCTCCTCTCTCTCTCTCCCCAACTCTGCCTTTCAACTAAATAAAATAAATTTTAAAAAAGTTTTGAAAGCTTGATCTACAAGATGCCACTTTAAAAAAAAACTCTTTGATCATTACAACACCTTTTTAGGAGTAATAATACTCATATGAAATAACAATTATGATGTCCTGATTTCTTTACATGTGTTGTTGTGGCAAGCCTTTTCAATGAGTAGTGCTTGGTGTCCTTACTCTGATAATAGGAAGAGACTGTGGCATGGGCTTGACCAAACATTTCTAGCCAGAGGTGACAAAGTGAGCTGTGGCATCTGATCTGTGGCTGACATCAGCGGCTGAGGGATATTATAAAAGTCACATCACTCTTTGACTTATTTTTAAAGAAGATTTATTCATCTGAAAGGTAGTGTGACAGAGAAAAAGTAGGGAGAGAAAGGGGAGAAAAGAAAATCCTCTATCCCTGGTCCATTTTATATTTGGCCTTCATTAGCTGGGGCTTGTCTGGCCTGCAGCCAGGAACCCAGAACTCCGTCTGGATCTCTTCCATGGGTATCAATGATTCCAGCACTTGGGCCATCTTCTGCTGCTTTCTCGGGTGCACTCACTAGTTGGGAGCTGATTCAAACTGGCACCCCGATATGGGATGCTGGTGTCACAAGGGGCCACTTCAACTACCAACACCATAATGCGGACTCCTTCACTTTAAAGGATTCATCAAGGGACAGAATGATGTCAAAGAACACTAGGCTGATCACTCCTCTAACTATGTTCTCAAGCAAATGCTCCCTGGGCATCTTCTGAGCATCAGTACTATGCTTAGTGGAGAGATGAGTGAGCAAGCAGAGCCAGTCCTCTGGGAGTCGATGTCCATTCCTTCAGCTGACCCTCAGAAGCAAAAGGCCCAGTAACCTGTCTTCTCCTTCAGAGATGTGTTTGCAGTCTGCAACTCAGCATCAGAGAAATGGTGTTTATCTGAGGGAGGAGTCTGAAACAGGCAAACCCCCCCCCCATTCCATGGTTTGCTGAGCAGCTGAGCATCTTCTACAGCTTCACCCCAGGGTGGTGTGGGGAGCTAGCAGTGGGGCACTGGTTAGGATGCCAGGTATCAGAGAGCCCAGAGTTTAATTCCTCACTCTGCCTTCTGATTCCAGCTTCTTGCTAATGTAGATCCTGTGAGATAGCAGTGATGGGTCAAACAGTTGGGTTCTTATCACCCACACAAGAGAACAGGATTGAGTTCTGAGCTCCCAGTTTAGCTCTGGAGCAGCCCTTGCCCTGGCAGGCATTTGAGAGATCCACCTGTGTATGGGAGTTCCCTTTCTGTGTCTCTTTGTCAAGTGCATTAAACAGTTTTTCCCCCAAATTTCATCATGAATGATAACTTGAGCACCACCCATCTCTCCCTAAGACATACCTATAGCAATAATATAGGTAATGGTATAGCAAAAATATACTGGGAAACAGTACCTGGGAAACAGCATGTTCTTGTTTTGCAAAGATTTATTTTATTTTTTATTAGAAAACTAGATATACAGAGAGGAGGAGAGACAGAGATCTTCTGTCCATTGATTCACTCCCCAAGCGCCACAATGGCAGGAGCTGAACCTATCTGAAGCCAGGAGCCCAGAGCATCCTCTCTGTCTCCCACATGGGTGCAGGGTCCTAAGGCCTTGGGCCATTCTTGACTGTTTTCCCAGGCCACAAGTAGGGAGCTTGATGGGAAGTGGGACTACCAGGATTAGAACTGGAACCCATATGGGATCCTGGTACATGCAAGGCGAGGACTTTAGCCACTAGGCTACCACACTAGGTTACCACACTTGGTTTCCCACCCAACCCACTGCTTTTTTTTTTTTAAGATTTATTTATTTTTATGGAAATCAGGGCTGGAGGCAGGCCTGGCTGTATAGGCAGTAGCACATACTGGCATGAGCGTGGGCTGGATAGTAGGGTTGATCAGGCTGAGCTAGGCTCTAGTACCCATTGATATGCACTAGAGCCAAATGGAAGGCAGGAAGGACTGGACTAGTCTGTTGTACACTGGCATGAGCCAGAACTGGGGCTGGTAGCAGGCCTGGTGGGGGCTACTAGGGGTTGCTCTGACTTGGCTGCAGTCCCCACTGGTGTGCGTGAAAGCAGAGAGTGTGGTGAACAGGGATGGACTGGACCACAACATCCATTGGTTTGTGTATGAGATGGGACTGGGCACAGAACTGACCAGACAACTGCAATCACCAGGATGTGTGTGTAGGCTGATGTGAGTGATGGGCTGAGTTGGACCTCTCACTGGCTGGCATATACAGAAGTCAGGTCTGGATTTACCTCTGGTGAGGTTTCTTTTGGGACTCCCCAACTGAATCCACTGGACTCAGAACTCCAACCACAGGAAAATCACAGCCTCTGGTCTGACCATGAAGTGCATATGTCAGAATTGGGTCTTCATGGTTTTTGAAGCCTGTGCAGTGGACGGCTTGCCAGATGCACATGGGGAACATGACAGCCAGTTCGTTGAGACCTGCAGAGGAGTTCTAGTACCATGGAGGGCAGAAAAAAACTGGACAGCTCTCCTGGCCAAACCTTGACAGCAAGTAGCTGGGCTAATGGAGACTCTCAGGTAGACTATGTCATCTAATGGATCTTGAAAAGATTTCCTCAACCTTTTAGCAATGGCATCAACAGCATCTCAGGACTATCGAAACCACTTAAGCAGTACCCATGGAGCATGCTTCACATCAGGGATCCTGGGATGACATCGGGTGGACTTTCCAAGTCCTAATACATTTGGGCTGCTGGAAGTGGCCCTCTGCCCTTGCCTTCCCACTTTCCCTAGATACAGAAAGAAAAAAGGAGATTGGAGGTAGTTGTCTCTTCCACTTTTCCTCATTTGTCGGCCCTTCCCACCCTAGCTGGTGGTCTACATGGGCATACATTTCTCTTAACTATGTAAACATCATTAAAAATGAAACAAATTTATTATCAAAAGATTTATTTTTTAATTTTTATTGGAAATGCTTATTACATTTATGGAGAGAAGGAGAGACAGAAAAATCTTCCAGCTGCCAGTTCACTCCCCAAGTGGTTGCAACAGCTGGGACTGAGCTGATCCAAAGCCAGGAACCTGGAGCTTCTTCCAGGTCTCCTATGCAGATGCAGGGTCCCAAGGCCTTGACGTATCTTCTACTGCTTTGCCAGGCCACAAGCAGGGAGCTGGATGGGAAGTGGAGCAGCTGGGATATGAACTGGTGCTCATGTGGGATCCTGGTGATTTCAAGGTGAGGATCCAGCCATTGAGCCATGACGCCAGGCCCAGCATGCTCTTTTCTATTTGCTGGTCCCTCAATAACCTCACTGGGAAGTATGTTGACCTTTAAATTGTTCCGCATTCTGAAAATAATTGCATGCAGTTCAAAATAGTTTGTGGGCTTGAATTCAGAAAAAAAGGGAACTTGGTTATTTAAACACAGACCCAGTGATTAATCTGATCAGAAGTAACTTTCGTTAATACTTTGGGCTTTGAACACTAATATATTTTTAAAAATCTCCATTCACTCATTTAATCAACTTCTCATGCTATTTATTTAAATTTTCTGTTAAAAAGGATGCTGTTGATTTACCTCTGCCTGCTCTTGACCAAAGACTCTGACTAGATTGAAACCCCTGCTAGTGTTACCAGTTGTGCCATGAATGAGCTTATTCATGTGTACAGGAAAGATCTTCACGGGAAAACTGGAAGCCAACTAGAGTTCTTCCATCCTCTGATTTACTGCCCATATAGCAGCAACAGTCAGGGTTGAGATGAGGACCTCATCCAGGCCTCCCATGTGGAGTTTACTTCCGAGTCACCATTGTTGCCTCCTAGGATGTATTTTAGCAGGAAGCAGAGGCAGGACTCAACCTCTGGCACAACCACATGAATTGTAGGTGTCCCAAGTGCTATCTTACAACGGCACCAAATACCGCCCTAAGTCTACCTAGTCTTTTACCCAGGTCCCTCCAATAGCCATTTAGAAGGAAAATGAACAATTTTTACAGTCTCCTGTGTGCTCCTATATAATCTGTCACTTCTGAATTCTCTGAGAACTCTTCTCCTAAATAATGGTACCTCATCCTGGATGGCCTTTATCCTGATTCGGAACATTCCCGGAGTACATGCCCAGCCCTAGAAGAGCTCCCTGGGTGGGATGGCAAAGCTCTTCCTGAGAATCTAGACTGCCTATCTCTCCATCTCTGCTTAGATGTCATCTTCTCAGTGTGTTTGTTCCTCCATGAGCACCCAACGGCAGTGCTTTTCGCCACCAGCCCTCTCTCCCCGTCTGCTGAATTCTTCCCTATCACCTTTCTGTCACTTGTCCATCTTTTGGTTTCTCCTTCACTAGAGCAGAAGCTCTGGAAGATCAAGCACTTGGTGTATTCTGTTCGATGCTTCATCCCAGCTCTTGGGAGGACACAGCAATATGGCACATAGGAAGTACTTAGCATACAGTGAGAAGGGATGTGATATTCACAGTTGGTCAGAATAACAAGAAGCAAGCTTCAAGAACAGGATATGCTTCTTTACTTTTGATGACCTGGAGGGGGAGTTGTAGGATCCTAATAGTTCACTCAGATACTCATCAGTACCATTGGTTTTTGCAACATTGGGTAGTGACAAAGCCAACGTTCTTCCACTGGACGAGTACATTCAGGGTCTGGGAATGATCTACTTCTTCAGGGCTGTCAAGGTTTCCTCGTCAAAACCTTGCAGAACTTTCCTAGGGGTGTGGCTAGTAAGGGTCACACAGCCATGGGGTTTGTTTAGTAAATTTCCAATTTTGATTCTTTAGAGGCAATTGTTCCATATAGATATTCTGTATCACCTTGGATCAGTTTCTGTAAATTACACTTTGTTTAGAAGAGTATTCATTTTGTTTGTGCTTTTACATCCATTTACATAGAATCAAGCAGATGTTCCCTCACAGCTGGTGCATTCTCCTGATATGATGGCTTCCCTTTTAGAATTTACTATTTTCAGTAATAATATTTTCTCCTTATCTTCTGACTTTATTCTTAATCAACTAGCTAGTTAGTAATCCTTAATTTTTTTTTTCAAGGTACCAGAATTTGGAATTAGTTCTATATATTTTAACTTGCTCATCTCCTGTTTTTATCTTTTAAAATTTTGCCTTCTCAAGATTGGCAACAATTGTTGCCAATTGTTCAACAATCTGTTGAACATCAAAACCACTTGAGCAGAACCCTCAGAGCATGCACCACATTTGGGACCCTGGGATGGGTGGGAGAGAGAGAGAGAGAAAGAGAGAGAGAGAGAGAGAGAGAGAGAGAGAGAGAGAGAGAGAGAGAGAATGAATGTGGAAACAATGGTCCTACCACTTTTCCTGACCTTTTGTGCCCTATTCAACTAAGTAAAGATTATCAAAATAATAATTTAAAAATTTTTGCCTTCTAATTTCCTTCTATTAAGGTACCAAATTATTTTTAAAATAAGAATTCCTTGAGTTTGATATTTACCTTATAGATTTTAGCTTTTTATTTAATATGAATTTTTACTCCAGGAATTGATGTTCCACCATGGACTCTCACATGATATTGTTACCATTTTTTTTTTTCCTTTAGCTGGTCTGCAATGGAGATTTCTCTGTGGGGACTCTAGTCTTTCAAGCAAAATATTAAAAGCCAGATTTCCACTTGAAAAGGCTGCTTAATTTGAATTTAACCATTGCTCTTTCATGATTTGTGGAGGAGAAACAAATCAAAACAAGACAAGACAGAAAGATGTAGACTTTTGAACCATGCTCACTTTGGAAATCCCCTCTTACTTGCTTGGCTGGGAAATGTCACTGAAGCACAATGATAGAAGAGCACAACAACAGATAACTGTGTAGTGTCCATTATTCAACAAGAGGCACTGACCTGCTAGACAGCATTTTCAAATTCTCATGAACCAGGGAGTAAACCAATTTTGTCAATCAAAATAGTAAACTTTTCCTTTTTGTCATCTTCCTATAATATAATGAGGAACTTATAGACATAAGTAACTTATTAGATTGTGTTTCCAGTGGCGCTTAAGGTCACTTCTGGGTGTAAATGTTGGACTGTCCAAGTTAAATAAAGTATGACACACCTTCATTTTGTTCAAAGACATGTGGGAGGAAACCAGACACATTAGATCACAATGGGAAAAACATGGACTTATTTGAGAAAGATGTGGCCCACATTTGAATCCCTCACCATACAAGTGTCTGATCAGCAGTCCCTTGCAAAGGGGTCCTCATCTTGTACGGAGAGGTATGTGGGATGATGCATGTCATCCCCTTCAAATGTTCCCACAAACCTACAGTACTCACTGAATTCACTTGATTCCTGGGGTCTTTTCCCAAATGGAGACTGCACTATAGCAACTCAGAGGGCCCCCACCTTCTTCCCCCTCTCATTGTGTTCCTGCTTTTGGACTGGCTTAGTCCCATAAATTACAGGCATTTGAGGGGTGACTAGAAGATGCAAGATCTTTTTGTCTGTTTCTCTATCTCACTTTAAAATAAATAAAATAAAATAAAATAAAATAAAGTAAGTTGATTAACATATTGGTGTCCTACGTTAGAGTACCCACTGGGCTTGACTGATGCCCACGTCCACACTTGACTTCAGCTCCCTGTTAGTACAGTCCCTGAGAGGCAGTAGTGCTGACTGGAGTAGTTGAGTTCCCGCCATACACATGGGGGACTTGGATTGAGTGCCTGGCTTGCAGATTTGGCCTTGGTTAGCCCTAGCCATCACATGCATCTAGGGAGTGAAGCTGATAATTGGAACTCTCTGCCTCTTTCCTTCGTTGTCTTTCTCTCAGAAATTTAAAAAGCTCATTTGCATTAACACCATAGATTGTGCATCTCAGGAGTCTGCAGTTATTGTCCACTCATTTGGAAATTTCTTCCCAACTCCCTCTGCCTGCACCTATCACTCAGTTTCTGTCAAAACGCTTTTGCCCAGGGGGCTGACATGACCCCAGTCTTTGGGAGGTTCATATCTGCCCATCACATGGTCTGTTCAGGCTGAGCCTGGCACTTCTCCTAATCCTATCAGTTGGTTTGTAATGGAGAATCCAATGCTTTCTGCTGTTGTTTCCTTTCCATATCTGTGGCAGCTTATTGTTGTTAAGGTACTAGTCATATGCCAGGTGCCATAAAATGATCTTGTAATCACACTGTAGGCTGAACATTCCCACTAGTCTTGCTTCATAGTAAACTCAAAGAGATTTCAGAAGCGTACTCAAGTGACTTGTTAAAGTAACAGAATGGTCTGACTTTAGATCTCTTATTTATTAACCACTACCCTATACATGTTCAGGACCAGGGACGACTATGACATGCTTGGCTCATATTCAGCAGACACTGAATAAATATGTACACACTGAAAATTGTCTTGGGGCATATTATCATTTGAAATTGATCCACCTTTGAAGGTTGGGGTTTTAGTGCCCAGCCCAGGGTGGGTTATTAAGTTTCACATTCATTCTACCTATATCTATATCATGCTGGTCTTGGCCTCCTGTCAGCAGGAGACAAGTGCAAGTGAACTTGCCACTCAGTCTAGATTCCCTCTCCTTTCTAGAACTGCTAGTTTGAAGTCTCCTAATCATGTTCCTTAGTTTGGGAAAAAAATGGCTTTGCACTGACTTGTCATGTAACAAGGTAGAAACTATTCTCCATTTCCAAGCTTTAGCTCCCTCACTTATAAAGATTGGTTGGAAAGAAAAGAAAAAGCATGGGTTGGGGTAGGCATTTTGCTTAGCATTCAAGATGTCACTTGAGCTGCTTGCATCACCTAAGTGCCTGAGTTTAAGTCCCTGCTCTGCTCCCGAGTCTGGCTTCCTGTTAGTGTGCATATTTAGAGACAGCTGGTGATAGATCATGTATTGGGGTAATTGCCACCCATGTGGGAAACCTGGATTGTGCTCGCAGATGCTAGCTTTGGCTTGGTCGAGTCCAAGCTGTCTCGAACATTTGGGAAGTGAACCAGTGAGTGGAAGAGCTTTCTCTCTTTTACTCTGTCTCCTTCCTACTCTATCAAAAACATTTAGCATGGGGTTGTGAGGGAGGAGGGCATCAGTGAGGGGACGAATGGAAAGCTCTCATCATGGCAATTAGCACAGCAAATGCTGGTTGTTATCTTCTCCTTGATTCTATATTATAGAGCTTTTTAGACAATGTCAAAGCATCTTTGGAATTTAAGCATCTCCGTTTCAAAAAGTCCTCAATGTAATTCCATAATCCTTTCTCCCCCTCATTGGCATAAATGGTCATCAGGTGTCCAACTCTGTCTTTCCTTCTCTGCTTCCCTCTTTCATCCTTCCCCTTAGTGTTCAGCTACTTCCAAAATGTTTCCACTTGTATCGCCTTTAACACAAGCATCCGAGAAAACATTGTCCATCCTAAGTTCTCTCTATTACAAGGCACGAGAAAAATCAAACCAGGCTGCTGAGCTGAACTTGCTGAGCCAGCCAATTGATTAATTAATTAATTAATTCTGTCCCAGAGGGCAACTCCCATAGAAAGTGGTGAGATGAGTTCTAGATTCAGAATTCAGAGGCATAGAGGAATTATTAAGTAATATTAATGAATTAAACTAATGACAATGCAAAGGAAGTTGACAACTATCTAAGCCGTTCACTTATATTTCAAATAACTTATTTCTCTATTTGAAAGGCAAAGTGGCAGACAGGGAGACAGAGACAGAAAGAGACTCTTTCATCTGCTGTTTTACTCCCCAAGTACCTGAAATAGGTCAGGCTGAACTTGGGAGCCAGAAATTCCATCCAGGTCTCCCATGTAGGTAACAACAATCCAAGAACTTTAGCAAACATCTGCTGCCTCCCAGGTACACTAGCAGGAAGCTGGATCAGAAGCAGAGCAGTGGGACTTGAAGTGGAACTCTATATATGGGATGCAAACATCCCAAGTGGCAGTTTAAGTATCTGCAGCACAACGCATGCCCCTCTATTCATACTCTTACTGGGAGTATGAACCAGTTCCTACATGGGCAGTAAATTTAGGCAGTTTAACTTGGCATAAAATGACATGGTAAGTCTGATGTCTGATAACCAGTAATAATATGGTAAAAAAAATCAAGTTGAAGAAATAGAATTATCAGAAGCAAATATCCTTGTTAGTTATTAATAGTTGAAACACGGAGACCTGAAAGGCATTCCTGATTCCAGCTTCCTGTTAATCACATCTGAGGAGGCAACAGGTGTAGGCTTAGAGATTTGGGTTTCTGTCTTCCATGTGGGAAAACCAGACAGATTGAATTACTGGCTTTTGGTTGCTATGGGTATCGGCAAAGATGATCAGTGAAATCAGACATGTCTCTTGCTCTCTCACTGCCTTCAAAAATAAGTTCTTAAAAAAGACAATGAGAAGGCATGGTCATCCTTCTCTGTAGATAATACAGCTGTGTTATATGAAAGGAGAGAAGGTTAGATAATATAGTTGTATCCTGTGAAAATCAATCCACTAAAAAGTAAAAACCATGAGAAAAAGTGATGAGTATTTGGTAGGATTCAAAGAAAATTTCCTTGTCACAGGGAATTTGGCAGAATTCAAAATTACGTGTCTACCATTGAAGGTAGCAGTGTCACTTCTGAATATCAACAGTACAGGTCTGTTTGTGCTGCTGTAGCAGAATACAAGACTGGGTACTTTACAAAGAACTGTATTTTCTCACAGCTTTTGGAGGCTGGGAAGTCTAAGATCTGGGCATCAGAATCCTGTGTCTCATGAGCATCTGCTAGTAGAGGGGCCAGAGAGCAAGCTAGCTGAACCATACATGAAGCTCCTTTCTGTAACAGCCTTAATCCCATTATTGGTGAAGGAGTCTTCACAGCCTGCTAACCCTCTTGAAGGCTTTGCAATTTAATACTGTCACACTGGCAACACCTCCATTTTGGAGAGTGAATATTCAAATCACAGCACATGTGGAATAACACTTATATAAGAATATTCATTGCAGCCTAGTTTGCAATAGAGTAGAAAACTCAATACTTTCATTTACATGAAGAATGTTGAATAACCCATGGTCTGTCTCAGAACCTTATCTAGGGCATAGTAAACGAAAACACCAATGGGCAAGATTGAAGTCATAGTGTGCTTCCTTTCTAGTGGAAGATAATAGGGAATGGGCATGTGTTACTTGTATCTGTATGAGAAAATGCTAGCTGCATACAAAGATAAATACATATAAAAGTGGTTGCCTAAGAGAGGAATCATGTAGTTGGCATGAGGGAACTAAGACTTCTCCACCCTTATCTTTATATATCATTTTGGTTTTTTTCAGTTTGACTTTTGAACTGTCTAAATGAAAATGGAACAATTTTTTGCACATATAACCAGCTAGAAACTCAGTATTTATTCCTATCACCAATACAAAACATAAAATAAAAAAAAGGAACTTTATGAGAAATCGGCACAAACCATAAACTTGATGAGGAATGTAAAACTTGAATAGAGAAAATTCCCCACTCTTACAGAACATTCAACTTGAAAAAGCACTGGTTATGCCTAAACACTGTATCAGGTCAGTACATTGCCAATAAAAATCCCAAAAGGATATTACAACTTGGAGTGAAACGAAATAGTTATTGTATACTTGAAAAAAGTTAAGTGCTAAGAAATTTGAGCAGTAAGCACTGCAAATACTTAGCAGAGCCACAAACATGTACCCATATATTAAGGTGAACCATGAACTATCCCAGGAGTACTAGCAACTTGGCAAAAGTGACACTTGAATTCACACAGGAAAGTTGGAAGATCTAATAACAGTGCTGGAATAGCTAACTTGTCAAGGGAAAAATATGTTACTTTGTGTCCCCTAAAGCATGTCCAAGTCCTAACACCTGGGGCCAGCAAATGCAATTTTACTTGGAATATCATCTCTAGTATTGCAAAGGATGGTTTCCAGGATCTCAGATACTAATGTGCATGGGTGCCCGAGTCCCTTATATGAAACGGGGTAGTGTGGGCACGTGACTTAACATACATCCCTAGATTACTTGTAGTACCTCATACAACGTAAATGCTAAATGTTAGTAGTTGTTATATTGAATTAAGGATTAATCACAAGAAAAATAGTCCAGCCATGTTCAGTACAGATGCAATTTGCTTTCAAGTAATTTTATTCTTACTTGAATCTGGGGTTATGGTGTACAAGCATACATGTCCTGCAGAGACAGCTGGCTAATTGCAGTGTCTTAGCACAGGCCACCACGTCCAGAAGACATGGGCGTACTGGATTAGAGTCAGCATTCGTCCCATGATTTGGACAGAGAGAAACTCAAAGAAAGGCACATGACCACAGAGACTAGGATCCAGCTACGAATCAAGGAATGCCAAGGATTTGCAGCCAGCCCCAGGAGCCAGATACAAGCTGTTCCAGATAAATCTGGCCATGCCCAAGAATTGGTGTCAAATACATTTCTGCTATTTGAAGTTATTGTGAAGTTTGTCAAAAATTCATGGAAGCTGTAGGAAACTAAAGATAACATAGCTGAATTCCTAACTCATTCTTTGTAAGAGACAAAATCTGGATAGGAAAAGAATTAAATGTGAAAGGAAACATTGTTCTCCAAAAGTGTATGAAAATTATTATCTTCTTGAGGTAGGATATTTTTAAAGAATGCAAGAAAATGGATAAATAAGATTTAATAAACATCTTAAACATTGACATATTATAAAATTAGTGTGTGACCTGTGGCATATAAAGGATACGTTCATGAAGAATGACATAAGCAGAACACAAAATGATGAAGGGCAGGATCTGTCCAGACTTGGAAGAAAGGTAATAATCTAATACGGGAAATAGGCACAGCTTTACTAGTGAATTAAGAAATGCAAATGAAAGCCTCAAAATATTTCTGTGTAAGACTAGTAGGTTAAAGTCTGGTATTAGTCAGGGTTAGCTAGGGGAGACACGCAGGTCCTTTTTTCACCTGTTCTGATACCTCTGGTGCCATCCTTTTGGTTAACAGTAACTATGACTCCAGCCTTGGTATTCTAGTCATTTTCATGCCTCCTTTTTTCCCTAATTCATGCACTTCTTTTGTGTTTTTGGTTGTTCTGCCAAAGGAAAATTTCGCATGTGTTGTGACATGTCCTGGTGTTATCACCTTGTATCTCAAAAAAAATCTCAAAACAAATGAGCACACCAGGTACTCTGCAGACAGCAACGGGATGAATCAGCACCTCATTCTGAAAACAAATACTGGAGAAAAAACTATTCTGGTCAACTATGAAAGACTTTCTAAAGGTTTAAATACATAAAAACAAAAATAGGTTTTAAAATATTTTATTTAAAAATCTCTAGATGATAGTCTTCACAAAAATATATACAACTTTTTTACATCTTCTATTAGTTTGAATTTGAAACCTAATTTGAAAAGCTTCTAGACATGTCTTCTGAAATTAGGTGTCTGAATCCTATATACATAAATATACATAAACAAATCCCACATGGAGGCACAGAGAGGAGAAGCATCCACTGTTCCTCCAGAGGTGAGAAAGGACCCTGGCTTATCACCCGCTCCTGGGACACAGGGGCCTGAGAGCTTTCATAGTTAGTGCAAACCCGTCTACACAGGAAGCTTTGCAAGCCATAGTAGTATTTTTTAAAGGAGTCTTTGTAGTTTTCAGGCCATTTGTTGACAGTGCAAAATAGCATTTTTACATTTTCATCTAAATCCGAACACTCCATTTGTGTAACACCAGCTAAAACAAGATTTCTGAGAACATGATTTTTTTTTCCTTCAGGAAATCGAAGCAGAAACCACCACCCAGGAAAGATCCAATTTCTCCCTCTGGTGCACCTTTGCTGGTATTAGGAGAACTCTTTGGAATCTGTTGTCAGTCTGTAGCCAATCAGGGACTCCTTGGGGTCCTCTCCCACGAGCAGATCCACCATCACATGAGGTTTATCATAGCCAAAGGAGCTGGGGGTGTTTCTCAGCAGTGGTGCCTCCTGTGCTTGTGGCTTTGTTTCAGTGGCATCGTTGGGGGAGAATTCTGAGTTGAATAGGCTCTCCGACTCCACTACACCACTGTCAGAACCATTCTGGGAGGGGCAGGAGTTGGAGGTGGTGCTGCAAATTTCCGACAGGTTGCTGCTTGAATGGAAAGAGCTCTTTCTCTGCGTTGGAGTCAGGGGCCTGGCAGGGACCATGTCAGAGGCAATTTCTTCGGTAATAACCGTTACTCCAGAAAGTTCCTCTGTGTGCTCTGCTGGCGCCAGACTCTCTGCCTTGTGTGTGCCTGGATCCTCATCTGGAGACAACTGCTCTTCACAGATGACTTTTTCACCTTCGGGGATCAACGGCTGGCTGGAGGTGATGAGTGACACATTTTTGGATTCGGGTTTGGTCTCCCCGGAGGCATTTTTGACCACAGAGATCTGAGGGAGGAAGAAATGGTTAAACTTCGGTGGATCACTAGAAGGCAAATTTAGGATAACAGCATTGAAGCACGTAGCTGCCTTTTTACTTCTTTTTAATGAAAAGTATTCTATTGAGAGTAAAAACAAATCTTTAGGATTTTTAAAAAGTCAGCCAGGATCTCACCAGTAAGCATTGCTTTTCCTATAATATTTGCCACAGATACATGTTATATTTGCAACAGGAGCACAATTACTTATTTTTCTCTCATTTGCCATCATTATTACAATCTCCTGCGGCTCATCTTGTTTCTTTGCACTGATGATTTTTTAAACATATGTCACAGTGTTCTGAGTTTTACTAGTTACAGACCATGCTGAATAGCACATGCCTTCAGAACAACGCCTTTTCTAGAATGAATTTCCCGGACAGCGAGGAGGAGAAAGCACGATCACGCTGTGTGCTCATGGACTCTCATCTCTCCAGGGCTCCCTTCTCTCCTCCTGGCACTGCCAACAATCACTGCCACCTTTCCTTCTCTAGTGAGTGTGGAACCGCAGATGGCAAGGTGGCTTTGTGCAAGCTTACTAGTAAAGCTAAGGAGCAAAATTCATATCGGAGTTGCTCATTAACTGTTGGCAGTTCTTATCCACTTAAAGATAGTGTTCTTAAGGCAAATTTCACTGAGCCCTTTGAACCTTGTAGGTAGTATTCTGGTCCTAGTGGATTCAAATAGCTATCATTCTATCAGAAAGACTTTAGAAGGTTAGATAGTCTCATCTTGGGCCATTTTTTTCCTTCTTTAGGATGACCATTATGAATTATTTCTGTTTCTAAAGTTCTTGCTGAGCCTCAGCACACACCGTCCCTTAGCACCTGAAGAAACTCCAGGCTGTCCCTCAAGCTTGTGCTGGCATGCTGCTTCTGGAAGAATGCCCACAAGCCCCCAATGCCCAAAGTCCTGCCTGGCTGCAGCAAGTCTCCACGCCTGCCTTTCACCCAAGGCACTCTGCCTCCACTGCACACTGATCACTTCTTCCCATTAGACTTTAAGCTCCTCACCAGGCTTGTCTGGTTTTGCCCTAAGAAGTAAGAAAGGGCCTGGCACACGGTAAGAACGATGCACTTTGGATATGTGCAAGACTGATCTATGGCAGGTGGAATGTTGCTGGATATTGCTGTATTTCAAAAACAAAATGTAAGACCCTGCCCCTAAAGGTTCACCTTAACAGTTAAAAATGTGCTCACATAACCACAGAGAAACATTGAAGCACCTTACCAAGGACTTAGGTAATGTTATGTTTTTCCTCTTAAATGGGTTTATCTTCTTAATGTGACAGCACACACACACCAGGATCAGTACAACAAAGAGCAGGACAGCAGCAACAACCGGAATCCAAATAACATCTGAAAAAGGAAAAAAAAAAATCACAATTGAGATTTAAGATAAAATGCTGCTATTATTTCTATCAAGAACTTTTAGCCTTAACAACACATTTGCAGGTTACTTAACTAATATGGTTGGAATGCTAAATAACACTGAAACAGACAACAGGTAATCTGAATGGGAAGAGAGATAAAGAAAAATGGGAAGAAAAGAAAGAAAAGAAAGAAAGAGAGAAAGAAAAGAAAGGGAAAGAAAGAAGGAAAGAAAGAAAGAAAGAGAGAGAAAGAAAGAAAGAGAGAGAGAGAGAAGGAAAGAAAGAAAGAAAGAAAGAAAGAAAGAAAGAAAGAAAGAAAGAAAGAAAGAAAGAAAGAAAGAAAGAAAAGCAGGTATTTGTAATAGAATACCTTCTTGGCTTCCAAGTTCTGTTTTTCTAGAATGCCTTGGGACTGTGCTGTCATGACTATTCCAAAGTAGTTACAACAGCTTTTGTACAAGGATTTCCTTAGAGTCAGAAACACAGAGTGCTTCCAGAGTTATGCTTTCCTTTCATTTAAGAAAGCAAAGGAGGACCCAGCGTGATGGCTCAATTGGCTAATCCTCCCCTTGCAAGCACCAAGACCTCAAATTAGCCTCCCGGTTCATTTCCTCCTTGCTGTTCCATTTCCATCCAGCTCCCTGTTTGTGGCCTAGGAAAGCAGTCGAGGACAGCCCAAAGCCTTGGGATGCTGTACCCAGGTGCAAGACCAGGAAGAAGCTCCTGGTTCCTGGCTTTGCATAGGCTCAGCACTAGTGACTGTGGCCATTGGGGAGTAAATCAGCAGATGAAATATTTTTCTTTTTGTCTCTCCTTCTCTCTGTCAATCTTCTTTTTCAGTAAGAATAAATAAATCTTAAAAAAAAAAGAAACAAAAGAATTCACTATTTAAATTATTCATTTGCAATAAAATCAACAATTGCAAAAACATGGAAACAACCTAGATGTCCATTGAAGGAGGACTGGATAAAAAAACAGTGGTACATCTTCTCTATGGAATACTACTCAGCTATTAAAAAGAATGAAATTTTACCATGTGCAACCAAATGGTCAATTGGAGACTATTATGCTAGGTGAAATGAGCCAATCCCAAAAGGACAAATATTACATATTCACTCTAATATAAGTCAATCTCCACTGAGAATGCAAAACAAAAACCAAGGTAAGGGCCTGGTATGATAGCCTAGCAGTTAAAGTCCTTGGCTTGAATGTACCGGGATCCCATAGGGGCACCAGTTCTAATCCCAGCAGCTCTTCTTCCCATCCAGCTCCCTGCTTGTAGCCCAGCAATGCAGTCGAGGACGGCTAAGACCTTGGGACCCTGCACTTGCATGTGAGACTCTGAAGGGGCTCCTGGCTTCAGACTGGCTCAGCTCCAGCCATTGTGGCTGCTTGGGGAGTGAATCAATGGATGGAAAATCTTCCTCTCTGTCCTTCCTCTTCTCTATCTGCCTTTCCAATAAAAATAAATAAATCTAAACAAACAAAAACATACACTTGTAATCTCACAAATGAAGGATGCAATGGAGATGAGAGTACCAGGAATCAAGGAAAACTGACAGAATGCGTCTCTACAGCTGAATAAAAGTAGACCCCCAATAAAACTGCTGAATATATCTAGACAACAGAATATTACACCTTGTACCACCGCCTATGCCAAGAGTGTCATGACCCATGTAACGAGCAGAGAGTTAGAGTCAAGACTATACCTGTTAGACTGTTTTACTATAAAACACAGG
The DNA here is from genome assembly GCF_017591425.1 of Ochotona curzoniae. Classification (NCBI taxonomy): domain Eukaryota; kingdom Metazoa; phylum Chordata; class Mammalia; order Lagomorpha; family Ochotonidae; genus Ochotona; species Ochotona curzoniae. Next base: position 18,100,694 of record NW_024467115.1, read on the forward strand.
GGACAATGGAGGATATTGTAAATGTCCCCTTTAAAACTGTTTTTGCTACGTCTTGTGGGTTTTGATATGTTTACTTTTATTTTCATTTTCCAAAAAAGTTTTTTCCTTATTAATTTCTTTAGTGACACATAGGTGTAATAGACTATCACGTCCAGATGAGAAGAGTGGAAGCAGTATACATTCCCACTTTGAAATCAAAGATGGACTCCCAGTGAAACTGTTAAATATAGCTTTACAATAGGATGCTAGACTCTGCCATTGTTGATATCTACAATGCCAGGATACACTAAAATAGCAGAATGATGGACTCAGGACTATTTATGAAGGACTATATTATTGAAATAATAAAGGGGAAATCAGTGCGGGGAGGGTGGGGGTTGGGATTTGAAAAGAGAAGAGGGGAAATCCCAGAGCTTATGGAACTGTATCATAAAATCTAAAGAAAAAATTCAAATAAAAAAAAAGATAAATCTTAAAAAGAGAGAGAGAGGTGAAAGAATTTTAAAATCTCTGTCTCTAGGGGTGGGTACTGTGGTGCTATGGGCTGGGCTGCTGCCTGAAATGCCCATATTCCATCCACTGGGATGCTACTTCGAACTCTTGGCTTCTGTGCTGGTGCCGTAGCTTCCTGCTAATGTACCCAGAAGGCAGCAAGGCCTCCGGCTCCTGCCGTCCACGTGGGAGTCCTGCATGCATCTTGGCTCCTGGCTTTGGTTTGGAAGCTCAGAGGACCTAAACCAGTGGATGAAAGATTTCTCATTTTCATTCTTTATCTTGATCTCTGCCTTTCAAAGAAATACATAAATTTTTTAATTTATGAAATTCAACATTTAGAATTAAAACACTTTTGCCCCATTCATCAGAATTTTCAGTGACGCTGATTTATTTCAAGATTACACATGCTTATAAAGATGTACAGGTGTGCATACATACACACACATGCACAGATGAATGCTGTACAGGAATAAAGTCCCCTCGACTGCAAGTGAGAATGTAAGAATCATGTAAAATAGGGAAGGACTTGCGTCAGAGTGCAGACTTCTATAATTACCACTGAATATTCGTTCTCAGGCTCCTTTGGATTTCACAGCACAGTCTTCAGTATGACTTTGCCTTGGTTCCTTCCTTTCAATGAGCAGTACCCATACATTACGAGGGCCTTTATCTCCATTGTGGTACGGCAGTGCCTCTAATGCCTATTCCAAAATTATTTCTTTCGGGTACAAGCTGTGGACATTTCTACATAGTGAACGCTTATTAATGCTCACTACAATACAGGAAAAAGACTTACTCATTACAATAGTAAAAGAGAAAACGGAAGTCTCACAGATTTAAGACAGCACAGGGAGACGGGCAAGGAGCACCGTTAGCTAGCCATGCTGGTGCCACCAAGTGGCCAGGACACAGCCCTGCCTTGGGATTCATACACTGAACAAAAGCTAAGGCATGTGTATTATTTGAAATGTTGTGCATCACGTAGGGTTTTATTTTCCAAACAGCATATGTTCTTGCTTTTGGACCTCTAAGATAATTTACAGGTTTTCTATCAGCTAAGACACTCTTGGCATAGGCAGTGGTACAAGGTGTAATATTCTGTTGTCTAGATATATTTAGCAGTTTCATTGGGGGTCTACTTTTATTCAGCTGTAGAGACGCATTCTGTCAGCCACTATGTGAAAGGTTGCAGTAATTGACTTAAATTAATGCAGTGTGCTTATTTGAATTATGCCTGGCGCAGCCCAGTGGTGTAGGCATTTGGGGAGTGAGCCAGCTGATAAGATGGAAGATTTGCTCTCTCTTTCATTGCCCATTTTTCTGTCTCCATCTTTCAAATAAAAAAACAAACAAACAAAAATCCCACAAAACTAGGTAATGAGTTATGGACATTTCATTATTGGATGGTGGAAATACATATTATTTTGCTTTATTCTGGCTTTTTTACATTTCAAATTGTCTATATTGAACATCTAATTACCCACTTGAGGATGCCAGCTCTAAAGTAAATGTATCCTTCCAAAAAAAGATACAGGCAGTGATTTTAAAATGTTATAAAAGCTATCACTAATCCAGTATCCAAAAGAATTCGTGTTAATGAAGATAGCATTTTGCAATCTTGATGTAACAAAATGAATTCAGGCTTACAATGCAGACATTACACACACTTCTCTGTGTGTTTATTACACTGTTCCTTTTTCTGGGTCCAAGGCTATTGAATGACTTTCCATCTTGGTTGGTTTGTGTTTGTTAATGCCCGAGAAACTGTTTTATTTTTAATGTTGAACTTCTGTTGAAAAATGGGACATCTGAATATTTTTTTTAAAATTTTTATTGAAACTGCAAATAAATCCTTGTCTTTTACTATTGCTCCCTTTCAGTGGTCATTTTCTGGGTCTAGAGAAACAAATGGCAAGAATTTACCTTTTACACTGTTATTGGTGATGGTGACACACACTTCTTTTGACCTCTCAGTTGTAACTTGCCATCTAGTAGAGACACCTTCAATTGAAATGCAATACTCAGAATTCAGCGAGGACACTGGAATACTTAACCGGCACTCATCGCAATCGCAAACATCACCCACTGGTTTTTTATCTGTGCTCTGTATGGGGGGAAAAGGCAATGAAAATGCATGCCTTCTTTCAATCCGAAAAAAAAATCATATTTATCCCCGTCAAACATGTTCAGAAAATAGGTGTGATGAATACTGGACACGTTTGAGCACAACTTTGCTGTCAGACAAGAAGTTAGTGTCCTGCTTCAACACAGGAGGATGTGTGTCCACTAAAATGTTCCTTAGAGGAATTCTGGAACTTAAAACCTTGAGCAGCAGGGATGTCTCTGCTAGTTACCTGCATTTTTTTTTCTTTGCATACTATTAAGCCAATAGTATGGCAACACCGTGGAGAATGGAAGGAATAGAAAGAATGACTCTCAACACTAGTGTCAGAATAACATAATATTTCCATGGTTATAGCATTAACTCATAAAAGAAACTGATTCAACTTATAGCTTCTTATCATTTGCCATCACTACCAGAGGAAGAGGAAAATTCAAACAACCTTAACTCACCAGCAGAGAAAAGGAAATATAAAGAATACAATGCTAGATTAGGGCCATACTGTTGAATGAGGTCAACAAAACTTCAAATGTATTCCGCTGGTCTCCGAGTAACTAATTCCACACCGGTTCTCTCTAAGGACATTTCAACATATTTTCCCTTGCCAAAATCAATGATCCACAAGAACTGCCTGAATATTCATAAGCAATCTACTTTCATCATATTACATAAAGAAACAACTCAAGCCAGCTACAGACTAATTTCCATTTTGACGGAAGATGAAAGAGAACTGCATACCTTACTCCCATTCACTCTTATATACATATAATAATCAAATGAGTAACAAGTATCGTCTTCATCACATATGGGTCCCTTCACTTCTCCATTGTGAACAACGAGAGGATGAGTTATATTAGTAAGGATTTTGTCTTCTATCCTCGTAACGTTCAGTGTAGGTGGTCCAATCTTTCCTGGGGGAGGGGGCGATTTTTTAATTAGTGCTGCTTTTTGGAATTTCACAGTATATTTCATGTTATTATAAAAAAAATGAACAAATGAAACTACTCTTTTTTTTTTGTTTGCTTGTTTGCTTCTGTTGTTTCAAAGCAGAGTCACCCTTTAACCACTTCACAAAGATTCAGAAGCTATTCCAAGCAACCTTATTAAAGAAAACTTTAACAAATCTCAGGCATGAAATACCCTCATTTAAACTTTTCAAGTTTAATTTCTAGTTCTATAGAAGTCTAGGGCAAAGCAACAGCTGCCTCCAGATCCTATGAACAAAGGTATGGACTGTCTAAATTCCTCCAAATGCTGCTTCGGCGTTCCGGCCATCTTTAGTGTCAGTGATTAAAAGCAAATATATACATAAGTCATGTACACATGCTTTCAAATTTCAAATTCACATGTCTTCACCTTCTACTCACCTTGCTCACACAAAATAAATTCATTTGACTCCACAAATGCAGATTCCTCTTGTCCAATCCTAGCTTTAACTCTGGCCCAGAGAGGATATGATGGATCATCGACTTGGTAAAAAATATTACAATGATGATGAGAGATATTATTGCATGCATCTTTCCACACAGCACTCCTAAAATAAAGAGGGATAAATAAAACAAGCAGCTTTTATTATCATATAAGTCTGAACAGCTCAGTTGGTGCTTTGTTCCTCATTCATAGCACAGAGCTGGTAGTAAGAACAGGATTCAGAAGAATAACTAGCAAGCCCTACTCATCTGCTAGAAAGATAGCTCATCTTAAATAAACTGAAGTGAGGGTCACGAGCCTCCATCAGTTGAAAGTATGAGTATCATTTAGATTCCCCCAACACTTAGGTGCTAACAGGCTCCTGCTGACTGGACACCTTACCAACACAGATAGTCGTTTCACATATAGCTTGCAATACATCCATCTATTTTATGACAATAAATTATAAAATATTATACTTTATGTGTTTATGACATGCCTTTCTAGACAACATGGGACATTTTTCAAATTATTATAAAAAAACCAGCCAGGAGCCTTGAGTGGTCCGTAGAAACAGAAGAACAGTACACTTCCTTCAGGAATCAGGAGAGGAGCTTTCTCTGGTCCTTACTTAGTTCCAACTTTGGCTCCCCACCCTCTCTTGCAATGACCATCAGGGTCGCTCCCCCACCCAAAGCAAACAGACAAACGAACAAAAATTAGAATAGATAGACAGAGAACAACAAGGAAAGCTTAGAATCAGACAGAAAATGATCAATGTGGATCCACATATACCTTACGAGGTAGGACACAAAAATTAGTTACCCCTCACTAGAGTATTGAAGATTTCTCTGCACACCCCTCCTAAAACTGTTCTGCATCTCAACTGTTGACAAATGCCTTGTTAGAGTTATTAGCCAGTTTAGACTATCCTAAAGTCTGCCAAGTTCAGCAATATTATGCTTCAATGCTATGGACTGCTAAATACTAAAATGAAAATAGACACGAGATAGCTGAATAGTACCCTATAGCCACTTTAAGGTGTATAGCAGCCGGTCCTGTGTACAAACTAAAATTAAAATGTCAACGAAGTAGTCACAGGATATGGTCAAGAACTAGCATTTTTTCAACATAGTGATTACTCAATACCATTTCAATTAATTCCATAATGCTGTAAATTGTTGTTGATGTTGTGTTGTGGCTTTAAATTGATCGGGATGATATTCTGCCAGCTCTACCTTCAGACCAGAGATGGTCTCTCCAAGAAACCGTTGAATTTATCTGGACAATAAGATGCTGGACTCTATGCTTGGTATATGTATGCAAAGAATGAATCTTGACTGAACTTGAACTGTACTACTGCAACAAGGTGGAGGAATCCACCATGGGAAGAGGCATAAGGAGGGGTTGGGGGAATCCCAGAGCCTATGAAACTGTGTCACATAATGCACGTAATTAATAATAATAATAAAAAAAAATCCATGAGGGGCCAGTGTGATGGCTCAATTGGCTAATTCTCCATCTGTAAGTGTTGGGATCTCATACAGCACAGGTTTGTGTCCTGGCTACTCCACTTCCCATTCAGCTCCCTGCTAGTGGCCTGGGAAAGCTGAGGAAGATGACCCAAAGCCCTGGGACCCTGCATCCCCATTGGACACCTGGATCAGGCTCCTGGCTCCTGACTGGCTCAGCTCCAGCTCTTGTAGGCATTTGGGGAGTGAACCAGTAGATGGAAGATCTTTCTGTTTTTCCTTCTCTGTAAATCTTCCTTTCCAAAAAAAAAAAAAAAATGAATAAAAAGTTACCTTAAAAAACCCATGTAGGGTCCAGTGCAATAGCGTAGTGGTTAAAATGCTCACCTTGCACGCCTGGGATCCCATATGGGCGGTTCTAATTCTGGCTGCTCCACTTCCTATCCAGCTCCCTTCCTGCTTGTGGCCTGGAAAAGCAGTCGAGGACGGCCCAAGGCTTTGGGACCCTGTACCCATGTGGGAGACCTGGATGAGGCTCCTGGCTTTGGGTTGGCTCAGCAACAACTGTTGCGGCTGCTTGGGGAGTGAATCATCGGACGGATCTTCCTCTCTGTCTCTCCTCCTCTCTGTATATCCACCTTTCTAATAAAAAATAAATAAATCTTTTTTACAAATCAATGTAGAGGCAGCCCTATGCAGCTGAAACCTGTGTTGTTCAAAGGTCAACTGAAATACAAATCCCTTCACAATGAAGATGTTCCATTCAAAATTTAGAACCTCCACAAACCAAATCTAAATTGTTAGAATTTGCTTTTTAAACAGCTTCAGATCCATTCAGATAGATATTACTTAATTATACATTCAAACACATTTCAGAGACTCCTAACAGCTGTCAGAAAACTACACACACACAAACACACACACAGGAATACAACATCGTAACCATCAGCTGCGGCTGTCACGTCTTTGATTCTAACACACATGGGAAGACACAGAGAGAGGCAGGATGTGTTTTGCAGGAACTCATTGCGTCAGGGGCAGTCTGGAATTCCACGAGCAGTTCAGGAAGTTCCATCACACGGGAAGGAAGACTGATTAAAGGGCAGCCCGGAGTGCAGCACTGTGCAAGGGCTCAGTAACACACAAGGATGAAAGCGCAGCACTCACTCGTAGGTTTTCACTTGCACAGTAAACACAGGTGTTGCTGATGTGTTCTGGAACCTCCAGTGCAGGACGGGGTTCAGGTTATAGGACTTAATTATAAGATTGGTTGGCACAGGCACTGTAAGAGATTCAAAAATAAAATAGGTATTAGTTAAGAAATTATTATTAACACTACAAAGCCTTCTTATAAGATGCTACGTTACTCTAATATGTGTCTGCGGAAACATCAAATTAAAAAAAAAAGATGTTGGATTGTTTAAATTAAGAGTAGATTCCTAGAAATTTATTTCATTGAAAATGTACAGAGATGCTCTGATTCATTTTAGATTATGGAAATATCCTTGTGACCCAAGGGAAACAAATACATCGAATATCCTTCATTTGAAATGCTCACTTCCAAAAGTACTTCAGAATTTGGAATTTTTCAGATAATTGGAATATTTGGGCATAGTTGAATACTCCCAATCTGAAAATATGAAATCTAAAATTTTTCAAAGTCTGAATCTTTTTGAACATTTCCTCAAAAAAGTTGTAGTTTTCTGAGCATTTCAGATTCCTTTTTTCTAGATAAGAAGGCTTACCCTGTATTGGCATGATACAATGAATTCCCATGTTTTAGAAGTTTTTATAAATAAATGCAATGACTACTGTAATACTTTTCAATTCACCTAATCACTAGACTCCTTCATATTTGAATTCATAATTCTACCCAATGTCTAAAGAAATGGCTATCCCAGGGGCCTGGCATGATGGTGCAGTGGTTAAGGTCCTCGCCTTGCATGCCTGGGATCCCATAGGGGCGCCGGTTCTAATCCCGGCAGCCCCGCTTCCCATCCAGCTCTCTGCCTGTGGCCCGGGAAGGCAGTCAAGGATGGCCCAAAGCTTTGGGACCCTGCACCTGCGTGGGAGACCCGGAAAAAGCTCCTGGATCCTGGCTTCGGACCGGCATAGCATTGGCCATTGCGCTCACTTGGGGAGTGAATCATCAGACAGAAGATCTTCCTCTCTGTCTCTCCTCACTGTATATCCGCGTTTCCAATAAAAATAAAATAAATCTTTAAAAAAAATGGCTATTCCAGTAATACCCAATGCCATTCTTACATATCAACAGGCTCTCACCTCACTATCCAGTATTGATAATCCCGAATGTGTTTTTGATAACACAGGGCTAGATGCCTAAAAGCTAACTGAAAGAGCGTTTGACTTCAGTCACATCAGCATTTTGCTGTTTGAGGTGTTATACTTTTTTTTTTAATTTTTGTTTTAGCTTTTTACAGAACACTCTTCTTGCCTTTGCTCTTTGAAGCTATTTTGGAATTACGTTTCTCAATTATACTTGGAAAAAATCACAAAGGAACTGGCAGAAGTCATTTTAATACCTTCTAGTCAGATACTTGAAAAAAAAATCATAATCTTATATCAGACGTAGCCATTTTCCTCTGCTCACGCATCACTCTTTGCAAAACTGAACACACACACATCTCACCCCTTCCCTTGGCTTCTTCATGAATGAACAAAAAGAATATAGACAGGTAGTCACAAATTTAGTCAATCCTGCCTAACTGGAAAACTTCACCAAACATAATTTACTAACACAAAAATAAATAAGTACAAGACAGACAGATTAATGAAAATGTAGCCAAGTGTAGCAGTTTTCGACACAGCTTATCACCATCCTCAAAAAGCTATGAGAACCAGAATTCTATGGTTCTTTTCCCTTCAAAATCTTAGATGACAAAGATTACAGGCTTACGGCAAGTAGACATGCTTTACTGGGAAAATCCTCCCTATGCTGGACATTAAACAGCATGGGTACTTTCCTGATTATATTAACATCAAATACTTAAGATGCCAGCTTCCTGTTGAAGGAAATTACTACATTTTCCTAAAAAGTAAATTTCCAACAGTCAAGTACACACTGTTTCAAAGAATATCCATGGAGGGAACATCAGAACTGCTCTGATTTTGGAAGATTTCCAGCGCCATTTTTTTCCTGGTAATTTTTTCCTTTATAGCAGAGATTCTTCAAGGGTGATGCTGTCCTCCAGGATACCCTAGACAATACCTGCAGGTGTTTCTGGGTTTCAGCATGTATAGATGGCAGAACTGACATCAACAGTATAAAGGCCAGGGATTCCTGCTAACTAGCCTATCATGGATAGAATAATATTCTAGAACAAAGAGTCTCCAATGGCAAGAGTGCCAAGATTGAGAAACCTAGCTTTGCATATTCCTAATTTTCAGGTGTGTGTGTGTGTATACATATTTTTTAGGAGGAAACACTAATTTAGACCAATATTATATGTCTCATGCCCTCCAACTGCAATTTGGTTATTGTCAAAATATCTATATTCCATAGTAGTTATCAAAGTGCTGGGGAATACTTTACATTCAAAGGTTAAGATCATAAAGCTTGGTGGACTTGGAGATGTCTCCTAGATTTAAATATTTTAAACCTTACCAAAGAGACTTATCTATGGTTAATAATCAGACACCTATACTTTTCTATAGATGTTTCCTGAAACACTGGCACCTGTTACCTTTGGCTCTAACTAGCTTCCCTACACGGGAGCTGCAAAGCCTGGTCTGCTGCAACAGCCCTGGCTTTCTTCTCTGATTTTAGTAGACTTCCCACAGCCATACACAGCTGCGAATACTAGGATTCCCTCAGATTTCCTCTCCCCACACACACCCCCCCTGATCCCTGCTGTGGTATGTTTGCACTTCAATTTCCTGAAAGAATCTTGTCCCCTCCCAAATACCACAATTCAAAGTTTAGGTGGAAATAAAAGCTCCTTCCCATTCTACAGCCCAATTCAACAATAATAGCACATAACACTCATATAAATGCTCAAAAGTTTGAAACTAAGTAAGGGTCATACTTGATAAGAAAACTCAAACTGAACCTGAACTTGCCTCAGCACCCATGCCTTAGTTCTCCCATCCTCTGCCTCTGGAGAGGCTGGGAATTTTCAAACTATCAGGTCTTGGTTTCTTTTTGTTTGACAACCCTTCTCACCAATCATCTGCCTGGGTTTCATGTTTTAGACAGGAAGCAAGAAAGCAGAGCCTTTAACAGGAAGCTTGGACCCTTGGCGGCTCATCAGGCACTTCTTGCATGCTGTAACACAATGATCCAATGAAGGCAAAAGTGGTGTTACATTTTCTGCTACTGTATCACAAGGCAAGCATACCCATTCCTCTTAACATTTTTAACAACAGAAAGCATGTCACTTTCCTCATGCCCCGTTTTTAACTTATTCTCATCAGAAATTACTTTATAACTGTATCTATTAATACTAAATTTGTTTGAGGAAAGGCAGACAAAAGTCAATCAACACACCAGAATACCAGATAAAAACACACTGGTAAATTGGAGGCAGTTCTTGAATCATATATTATAAAACCACAAGATTAGATTAGATGCTGGATGCACTTAGCTGGTTGTTGATAGGAATCCATCCATGTTTCCCATAATTTGAATCAAAGTCAGCCATGCTTAGATTAGGGCAAGGACCAAAAAAAAAAAAAAAAAAAAAAAACCACAGCTTTCGGGACAATCAGGAATGACCAGGGCCTTTCCTGCTGTGACGACCTCCCCACGTGGACATGCCTCTCCCCAAGGATCTCCTGCAACCCTCTCCAGAGGAGGAGAAGAGGAAACGCAAGAAGAAACGCCTGGTGTAGAGCCCCAATTCCTAGTTCATGAATGTCAAGTGCCCAGGATGCTACAAAATCACCACGGTTTTTAGCCACGCACAAATGGTCGTTTTGTGTGTCGGCTGCTCCACTGTCCTCTACCAGCCCACGGGAGATAAAGTGAAGCTTACAGAAGGATGTTCCTTCCAAAGGAAGCAGCACTAGGGGCACCCTGAATCAAGATGAGTGGGAGACCTTCCCAATAAACACACTTTGGATACAAAACAGAATGACCAGGGTAGGGGAAAGAGACTTCAGTGGATGACAGCAGATAGCGATTACAGGATTAAGAGAAAACCTTTTGAATATTTACACTAGAAGATGTAACTTATGTAACTTGTGGTTTTAAAGTTACGAGAAGGAAAGACCATGCCGTGACTAGATGTCTGCCTGATCTGGGTTGTCTTTGCCAAAATCACATGTTCAAGAGACATGAGTAATTTTCCTAGAAATTTCAGCATCTTGTAACTTGAAGTTTCAATGGCTGCATATTCAGATGAAAACAATTCAGAATTACCAGAACCTTATCATTAGTTACATTGTGTAAGTTAACACATGCAGCAGTAGCAAAAGAAAAATTATGATCAGCTACATTTACACAAAGATCTTGTTTGAATGATTGGGTGAAATAAAATAATTTTAAAGGTTTCCCAATCTATTGAAAATGCTCAGCTGCAGAGTCCTAGGCACCTCCATTGCTTCTGGAAATGGGTTCAAAATTACGTGGTGCATCTTACCTGCACAACAAAAGCCTAACTCACAAACCTTCAGATCTCCCAGCCAAGTATTTAATAAAACCAGTCAGAGGAGAGCAGAATCAGCCTTTCCCAATACTCTAAAGACAACAAGTAGAGTTTTGGTGAGAGCCAAGTGTCTCCTCAGAATGTTGATAAACCAGGAGAAAAAGGATATGTAGAAAAAAGAACAAGGGAGAGGACAGACAAGATGGCTGACGCACAGCAGGTGGTGGGGCACCAGGATGTCACAGAGGACCAAACAGCACCCTCCAGGATAGCTTTGCCATAACTGCTGCTGGTGTCAGGTGGAAGGGGACCATCTACAGACACCTGCAGTTTACAATATGGGGTCAGAGGTAATTTGCTCTACGTGGGTGGCTGCAATTAGGGCTGTTAGCTAGGCTCCACCCCATAACTGTGCCACCTTTGACATACAAAGATCGTACAGCTACAGTGAGTGGAGCTACGGTACGCTCAAAGCCAAGGGTTCAATGAGGTCTCTTTCTTCTTCTTCCTCAAAGTTCCAAAGCTGGGTCAAGAACCCCCAGTGGCCCCACAGTCTTCAGGATTGAACTTGGTTTAGCATTCTTTCTCTCCTCAGGTCCTCCCTTCCCTTGTGCCCCTCTCCCCCTTAAAAGGTAGAACTCAGAAGTAATGGGACATATATGAATGGAACGCTCTCTCACAACTGGGAATGCTGTGGGCTTAAACGAAACTTTCAACTAATTACCCAGCTGGCAGAATCTTTAAGCCAAGCCACCTCCAAGTTGAGGCGGATCTAATAAATACAAATGTGCTCAGCCACTTTTTGTGACCTGAAACCCAGGATTTTAGTCTTGTTCCTATTGGTCCAATTTCATTGAGGTTGGCATAAAATCTGATTGGACCAGACTAGTTCCTGAGAGAAGTATCCCTCAAGACCTTTTAGACTAGTTCATTCCAAATTGAGAAATTGTTCAGGAACTGGAAAAACAAAAAAATAGAGCTTTGAAGTTTACAAAAATAGAATAAATCGTTAGATTATATTCATTTTCAGTCTATTTTAAATTTCACACATATCTAAATAGTTTTAGTTTTTTAAAAGCTAGCACTTTCTCATATGTAACTAAATCAATTTGACATTTAAAAATACATTTATTGAATAGTGCATATTATTAAACAATAATCACTGACATATGTTTAAACTTAGTAAAGAACATGCCATGTGTTCAACTTTTTAATTATTTCAGAAAATCATCTGAGGTATTATTATACATATTTCACCACTGAGAAAACAAGACTTAGAGAAGTTATGTAAAGCCTTAACAATATGTGAAGTTTTATTTCTTTTAAATAGGAAATACTGCTTATGGGCTTTGTGATGAAAAGAAGACTTTTACCTATTTATTTGAAAGTCAGAATTACATAGAAAGAGGAAAGATGTCTTCTGTCTGCTGGTTCACTCCTTCCATGGCTGCAATGGCTGCGGCCAGGCTAGAAGCCTGCAGCATCCTCCGGGTAGCCCATGTAGGTGGCAGCGATACCATCTTTCATTACTTTTCCAGGACATTAACAAGGAGCTGGATTGGAAGTGGAGCAGCTGGGACTCAAACTAGCACCTTTATGGGATACTGGTGTCTTAACCAGGGAGGTCAAAATGTCAGCCCCTTTTTGTGATTTATTTTTAAAGAATTATTTTATCTTTATTGGAAAGACAGATCTATCGAGAAGAGATACACAAAGATTTTCTGTCTGCTGGTTTAACCCTAGGTGGCCACAGTGACCAATTCTAAGTTGATCCGAACCCAGGAGTTAGAAGCCTTCCCCAGGTCTCCCATGCAGGTGCAGTATTCCATGGCTTTGGGTCATTTTCCTCTTTCCCAGGCAATAAGCAGAGAGTTGGATGAGAAATGGAGCAGCTAGGATACAAACCTGTATCCATATGTGATCCCAGCAGATGCAAGCCAAGGATTTAGAAACAAGACTATTGCACCAGACCCCTTTGTGATCTTTCAATATGAGGTAAATAACCTCCATAAATAAGGTGGAAATGACTCTCTTTTTCTCTTTTTCTTCTTTTTTTAAAAAACAAACACCTATTCATGTATTTGAAAGGCAATGCATTAAAGAAGGGACAGATGGAGACAAGGCCAGAAAGATCTTCCACCTGTTACTTCACTCTCCAAATGGCCTCAACGAACAAGTCGGGGCCAGTGGGGAGGCAGGAGCCAGGAACTGCATCCAGGTTCCCACGGTGGGTGGCAGGTGCCCATGCACACAGACCACAGCCTGCTGCATTCCCAGGGGCATTAGCAGGAAGCTGGATCAGAGGTGGAGCAGCCGTGACTGGAAAGTGCTCTTGGATGTGGGCTGAGGGTGTTACAAACAGCAGCCACCTCTGTGCCACAAGGCTATCCCGAAACGCCTGCTTTCTGATGCTGTTGTAAGCATTTGTTTCAAGGAATGTCGTGGTCCTTATATATTTGCAGAATTCCGTGATGGCCACTGCAAACCTGAACATAGATTACAACAATCTCCTTAAAAGGAAACATACCTGGTATTTTACCAGGCAATGAAATGATGAATCAAATATGACTAAATGCATTATCTTGAAGTACTGCAAAGTACTTAAGAAACTTGGAATCTCTGATATTAAAAACAGCATTCAAAGAAAACAATAACAGATGCAAACTCCACCCTAACTGGGGAGAGGGGAGATTCTGCTAAACTGAGAGAGTGGACAGAAGTACTGCTGACACAGTACAGCGGCCTGTCAAGTGCCCTATGTCTGCAGGCAGGCCCCACCCAGCTCCTCAGCTGCAGTGTATCTGAACTGGAAGACACGGCCACTAGGGGATTCAGGTTCCCTTAAATACATACATACTACTTTCATATGTAAACATGCTATCACAGGTCATATGTAGACTTCATTTAACAAATATTCATGAAGGCCTATAAATGTAACACAACACATTCCCAAACACTTGCATCTTCTACTTCCTGTTTCCCTGATTACTACTGGCCCCTTGCCTTGAGATGAACTTCCTGCAACAGAGTTGACATGAGGTGTTCTGACCAAATGGGAGACTGGGAAGCTAAGCAAGAGAGCAAAGTTGTTACTTAAGAGTCTTTCTCTGCTGTTCCCCAGAATTTGCAGTTTCCATGAACACTAAAAGCACAGGGAATACAACAAAGTCAGGGAAACATGGTGAAAAATCCAGAGGAATGTATATGAATGTCCTCACCAGCCTCATGCAAAATGTGCATTATGCACAAACTACACATGGATTTCAAAACTTTGGGGCACCAAAATAAACAGATTTTTATATCCATTTTCTCATAGACTTTTTGCACTTGTGTTATATTGAAAATTCACTGAAAAAGAAAACAGATGGGAACTCATGGAGATTGTTGTTCATAGAATGGTGAGGTATGCAAGCCCTCCGCAGACCTTCCCACGGGAGGGAGGTAGGCAAACCCACACCCAGGGCAGGTTTCAAGGACATGCCAACTACGGTTATAAAGAGGGTGGGAGGGACTCAGGAGGGTCCTGACGTCTGAAGGCAAGGCAAGAGAGCCAGCTTAGGGAACCAGAAGCCTGAGTCATCACTCTCTGCCCCCAAGCAGCCTTAACTTGAAACTTGAGTCACCCTTCTCTCAACCCACACACAGTCAGAGTCCAGCTGTCTATCAGGTAAATGCTCCTTCTGACTTCTTCTGCATGTCAGCCACCGTGCCTTCTTCCCCAGATTCCCGCAGCAGCCTCCTCCCCGGCCTCCTCTGTTTGCACCTAACCCCTTCCTCTAACCAGCCTACAAGATGACTGGTCTTTCTAAATGGCATATCGCATCCTCCAATAAAATCGTCCATTTTTGTGAAAGGATCCAGCGGCTGCCTAATGACTTGCACAAGGCACTATGGGCATAGTCCTTTGGTTGGATGGGGGAGAGGGCTGCAACTGTCTTCTTTCAGAACACCATTCCTCTCAGCCCCTGTGACAATGGGTTGTGCTTGTGAGCTGGCACCTGAACCAAGCTGGGTAAATCAGAGCCTTATTATGTTTAATTAGAGCCATATGATGTTTAACACAGGCTTGGGTTCTCTGAACTAACACATCTGACTTTTTGCTTAAGTTTGCAAGAGCTGTGCCTCTTGACCTCGCTGGTGTACACAAGGTACTTCTCGTCTCCCTCTGTAGCTAGCCTAGCTTTCCTTGAACCCTCACACACAATGCTAAAATGCTTAAATACCCCACTAATTCAACACACTGCACACACAGATCTCTGCATCAGAGTACCAAGGTTGCAGGTCATGTTCTTGCTAAAGTCTTCCCAGATATCCAGCCCCTAATCACCACAGATCCTAGCACCCACACACTGCATCCCAGTAGCCAGTGCCCAAGTTCAACCTCTTATCATATTGCATTGCAGTTGCTCATGTGGATGACTAACCTGCCCTACACCATGGCAATTAGTAGAGTGGTTAAGAACTTAGGACTCTGGAGTCAAACTTCTGGCTTGCAACCGAACAGCTGGTTGGCCAGACTTCTCAGAGCCTCCAACTCTCATAAACAGAGACACGTAAGGTGCTGAGCTGACAGGGCTGTTGTGACAATCAGACTCTGACAACAAGGTCTACTAGTGCTTTCAGCTCTTAGCTGCTGGGCTTCTTGGAAGTAGGCACTTAGTCATCACAACAGACTTCTTCCCAGCACTTTGCAAACCAAGGAAGGGCTGGATAGGAATGGGATACACGTAACAAAAGCTAACGTAAAGAGTCACCACACTGAGGCTTCAGGCCACATTTTGCCCAGGACTAAGGAGACTGGGCCTCGCTGGTGGCTTCTAAACGGGAGCTGACACACAAGGAGTGTGCATGTGCAAAGCCAGACATTGATTTCTCTCCCACACCCTTACTCCCAGCCTTGGAAAAGTTACCAGGGGCCTCCGTTTCTAGGACACGTCGCCAAGGAGGCAGCCGAAGAATAGTCTGTAAACTCAGGCACTGCAGCACTGGTAGACCTCGGGCCAGAGCGCCAGCGACCCCTGCCCACCCTCCTTTATAACTCCGGACCCACGCCCCGGCTGGCGATACACAGCACGAGCGGGGCGCACCAAGGCCAAAGGCGGACGATGAAATCACAGCACTTTGAAGCCCTTGCACAAATCGCCCTGAGGGCCGTGTGGTGCTGGGCTGCCAACGGCGCACACAGGCCAGAGGTGTCAGCGTCGGGACCCCGGCGGCCGCCCCGGCGCAAGGCGGGGCTCCCCGGCTGGGGCGCGGCTCCCACGCTCCCCTCCTGTCTCCACCCGGCCGCGAGCGACAGTACCTGAGGACGGCTCCGGAAGCGAGGTGTTCCGCTCAGCGCTGCTCCCGGCCGCCAAGACCAGGAATAGGAGGCCCAGGAGAGCCATTCAGGATAAGGACGGACGCCTGGGTTGCCCGGAGCGAAATGCCGGAGTCCCGTGGCGCGGCCCTAGGACCTGGGACTGCGCGTCACTTCCGCGACCGGGGAACCGAACTTGAAGGGGAGGCGGAACTACATGGGGGCGGACGGGCCCAGCACCGGGAGGCCGGGCGTGGGCGGGGAAGCCAGGAGAGAAGTGCCCTTTTGAATGTTCAACACGTCCCAGCGCCCTGGAGACAGACTTCAGAACAGGAACAGTCCTCCAAGGCCATTTATCCCCACTTTTTTTTTCTTTTTCCTTCAGGAAGCTGAGGCTTCGCTAGTGTGCTCTGGCCAGCAGAGCCAGTAACGTGGACAGGGAGAGAGTCTGGGGATGAAGCACCGACAAGGGACCAGTGATGGCAGAAGTCTCTGCGAGGTCTCCCTCTATTGCCCCTTCACCTCTCCTTATATACTCCCCCCCCATTCTCATTTAGCAGGATATTGGATACAGATGAGTCCAATTAGTCTAGGTGTTTCTAGCCACAAGCCCAGTTCCAGTTCCTGCCCAGGCTAACGAGCACTAATCAACTCCTTAGCCCACAACACTAGTGAATGCATTTTTGAATCACAGCTTATATGAAAAGGACTTGTCCCAGGAACTACTTTATTCTTCCTTCTCAGCAATTAAATGTCAAATAGCGATTCTTGAGGTAGCTCTGAATGAGATCTGCATGCTTGACTCTCTGACCAGGTTTATTATTCTGGGACTCTACCATTGCACACCAGCCCTGGTGGGGCCTTGCCCTTCCAAATATAACTGATGCTGTGCTCACACATGCATATGGCTAATTACCTTCAGTCAGCTCTCTGCTTCTCTCTTGTGCAGAGGTTAACTTCAAACTGCCCTCCCTCCTCACCCTGACCTTTTTTCCCTACCTGTGACACTTTCTACCTTCTGCCCATTCAAACGATGTATATTCATGTCTATTCTCTTTCCCTTGTAGAACGTTTATTATGTACGGCTGAAATCTTTGGTATTCTATTAGTAGCTCAATAGAGAATGCACCATTACATTAACATTATGAAAAATTTTAAGGAGAAGACCTTATGAAGATGCTGCAGAAGCTGGAATTATCAGCTACATGAATTTTTTAAAAAAAGATTTGCTTTTATTGGAAAAGGCAGATTTACAGAGAGAAGGAGAGACAGAAAGTTCCACCATCTGCTGATTTACTTCCCAAATGGCCACAACGACCATTTAGAAGCCAGGAGCTTCCTGTAGGTCTTCCATGCAGGCGCAGTGTTTTAAGGCTTTGGGCCTTCCTCTACTGCTTTCCTGGGCCACAAGCAGGGAGCTGGATGGAAAGTGAAGCAGACGGGACACAAACTGGTGTCCATATGGGATACTGGTGCATGCAAGGTAAGGATTTAGCCACTAGGCTACTGTGCCAGGGCCTACATGACCTTTCAATTTGAAAGGCAGAATTGCAGAGAGAGAATCTGCTGGTTCATTCTCAAAATGGCAGCAACAACCAGGTCTGAGTTAGGCTGAAATCAGAAGCTATGAGCTTTAGCTTGATCTCCCAAATGGATTTAGGAACCCAAGTACTTGGACCATGTTGCTCCGTTTTACCCAGGTGCATCAGCAAGTTGCCGGATCAGAAATAAAGCAGCAGAGACTCTAAGTGCCACCCATATGGGATGCTGCAGCACGCAGGTGACGATGTAGCATGCCAGGACAATGCTGGTTCAAATAAGAAAAAAAAATTTGTGTGTTTCTGCTATCCATTATGTGAAAGACAACTTCTAGTCCTGTCAATGATATATAACTGATGCTAGCTACTTAGGAGATTTTGGATGAGGAGATAACATTCCATTTGTGAATAATTTTATAGGACCCACCACAGACTATGTTACCTAGGAAGTAGATTTTGAAGTAGTAATCAATGTGCAAGGCATGGGTCAGAGAGTGCTGATGGGATATGCCCCTGTTGAAAGAGGGTGGTTGGAAGGAGATGAGCAGATAAACAGGTTGGTGATGCCAGCCTCACTGAAGCTTTGCAATGAGCCCTGCAACCCACTAGAGGAGGTGTCCTAAGTTAGCAGGAGGCATACTGATGAATCCCTGAATGTAAACTGGAAAGAGACAGGATTTGGAATATCCCTATCCATGAAGAAGGCTGAAGACGAGGGGCGTCTACTAGTAGCAGTCAGCTCTGTGCAGGGCATGGATGCCATCTTCTGTTCCTGAAGGGGATCTGCAAACCTTCACCATCGTCATGCCTGCCACAACACCTGTTCTTAAGGCTATTCGTCTGTAAATTCACTTCTTACTACTGAATGATGTGTCAGACATTGCTAGTCACTGAGACATATATTGGAGTAAGACAGACATGGTCCCTACTCTCAGGGAGCTTACAGTCTCCTGAGACAGAGAGGCAGTATATGAGATACTATGGAAATAAGTACTGTAATTGTGGGGATTGCTCCCACACAGAGCAACACAGTGAAAGTGGGCCTACATGGGGATGTAACTGAGTCTAAGTTTCAGTATAATTCTGAAGGAAGCGACACTATGTTATGACTAAAGCATAAGGGGAAATTATCAGAGCAACATTTGTAAGATGTGTGTGTATCACGTAATCATAAGAAAAGAGTGATGAAATATATTTTAGAGTCCAATATATAAATCATAGAGTCCAATATATGCAATGTAGCAATTGAACAGTACCCTTTCATCAGTATTTTCCAAGACTTCCTAACTGGAATGTTCAAGTATATATTGGCTCCCCATATTAGCCTCTGATGAAGTTTTAAAAGCAGAAAAACCAGTATGGGGTGAGAGATAATCTCAAATCCAAATGCATATCTATCTGCTCAGGGTAAGGCTGCATTTTGACAGCCACATAGATCTGGAGAAAGTTCCCAAGCAGTGAAACAGCATAAGAAACTAAAATCTGAGACAATGAGAACAAAGGCTTGTTGGGAATTTCAGCTATGCATAATATATATATTTCATGTGCACTTCATATCTATAATTTACAATACATGCATAGTTTTTTATAATGTTTGTTTTTCATAAGCTTTTCAAACACTCTTGCTACGTAAGGTTTTCATTTTTTTTGCATCAAAATAAATTTACCTTTGATTCCAGGAAGTAGGAGAGGACAGAATAGCAGTAGAGGGGTACCTGGAGACTGACAGACACAGGAAAGCAGCAGACATAATGGTGTGGTGTTGCAGTGACTGAAAACCCAGCGGCATTCAGTGAGTGGCAATCTGAATCACACAGGCAGCCAGAACTCCACCAGCAGCCAGGTGGGAAGGGATGTTCACCGGGAGTTCAGGAAGTGAACCCAAAGAACTGCTCCTCCTGCTGCTCTGTTTGATTTGACTAGGAGCAGGGACAGAACAGCAGATCTCAGATGGGCAGTGTGGGTACAGGGTGGGTTTCACAGCCCAATCCGCCCCCTAGAGCTGAATATATTGGGCACCATTTTGTTTAAGGAAGTAAAGGATATGGGGCAGGACTGCACATGCACTGAACTGGGAGTAAACTCATTTCTGATTCAGTGAACTGCAACAACGTGGCATCCTACAGGTTCTACCCAAGACAGGTCCAGGTAGCCCTCACACCTGCTGGCCAGCAGATCAAGAACTCTAGTAGTGGCATATTAGGTGCCATTATGTACAGTGTGGCAAAGAATTTAAGTCTGCAGGGACAACAGTGAACTGCACATGCACTGAGCTTAGTGAGAACTCAGGAAAATAATATTGACTATGGCATTGTACATGTCAAAATACATCTGTATGGCCTACAGACCTAACAGCCAACAGGTTCCGGCAAGATCAGCACCACCAACAACCTAGCTATATAGGACACCTGGTGTCTCCCTAATCCTGGGACCTGCTCCAACTGGAAGTGGGAGAAAGATTGCAGAGACAGCAGTGCAGCCTCAGCACAGTATCACAGGAGGTAGACAGTGGTGAACTAGGAGCTAGGGCTATGGAGACCATAGTGGAAATCTAACATAAGAACCCAGACCTGGAACTTGCTGGAGGGAGTGGCACAAATGACTGCAAACAAAAAACAAATAGCTGAGTACCAGTTGCAGTTAATAAAATTGAACTGCAGACCTGTGGGTGACAGAGCTTAGAAACCTGTCTCAAGGAGAAGACTCTGCTAACCAGAACTACAATGACCAAGAGCAAAAGAAGAGACAGAGGCACAATGAATATTACTGAAGACTCCCCTGCAAAGGAGCAAAACCCTTTGCCAACCTCAGAGTTAACTGAGGAAGATTTTGAGAAAATGGGGGACACAGAATTCAAAACACTTGCTATAAAACTTCTTATCAACAATGTCACACTGGAAATGAATCAAATGAAAGCTGATGCATCAGACATGAAGAATATAATGGAGCAAATGAAAAGTACAATGGAGAGTCTCCAAAATAGAAGGAAAGTGGCAGAAGAAAGAATCTCAGAATTGGAAAATGTTTCCTGTCATCATGGGGAAACAAACAAAAAGTTGAAAGCAGAGCTGAATCAGGCCAAAAAAAAAAAAAAGCAAGAATTGAAAGACACTATTAAAAGGCCAAATATAAGAGTTATGGGAGTCCCATATTGTGCAGAAAGAGAAGCTGGGTTTATAAACATATCCAATGGAATAAAAAGGGAAAAAAGAAAGAGTTGGGAAACAAGATCCAGGAGAGGCATAGAACTCCCAACAGACTTGACCAAAAGTGACCTTCACCAAGACACATGATAATCAGGCTCTTTTCAATTGAACATAAGGAAAAAATCCTTAAATGTGCATGTGAAAAAATCAACTGACATATAAAAGAATGCCAATTAAGCTCACAGGAGATCTCTCACAGGAAACTCTACAGGCCAGAAGAGAATGGAGTGACATATTCTAGATTCTAAAAGCAAAACATTGTCAGTCCAGGATAACATACCCAGCAAAGCTTTCTTTTGTCTTTGGAAATGAAATAAAATCTTCCACAGTAAAGAAAAGTTAAAAGAATTTGCCTCTTCCAAACCTGCCCTACAAATGATTCTTAAAGATGTTCTCATGACAGAGAAGAGGAATAGCACCCACCAAAACTAAAGGCAAATGTGAAAGATATTCCAGTAAAATAACAACAGAAGACTAAATCAATGTACAACCCATTCCTAAAATGAAAGAACCAAATTACCACCTATTTGTATTGACACTGAATGTAAATGCCTTAAACTCATCAATCAAACGTTATAGATAAGTAGACTGAATTTAAAACACAAAACCCATCTATTTCTTGCCTACAGAAGACACATTTTACTAACAAAGATCAGTGGAAACTATATCTCATAGATTTTGATGTTTTTTGTTGTTGTTAACTTCATCTCTTCAAAACACTTTCTTCTGATTAAATCATTCAATGACTCGTAGATCATGCAGTGGCATCATTTTCTTCAAGAAAGTTCTTGATTTTCTTTTTCATTTCTTCAATGACACATTAGTCATTAGTCGCCATGTTATTTAACTTCATGGTGTTGTTAATTTCTTTTTTTTTTTCCCTTCCTGTTGTTGATTTGGTTTTGGGTTTTCTTTTGGGGGGATATATAGTAACTGTGTAATAGAGACTCTCATATCTAGCAGCATGTTATTTAACTTCATGGCATTGCAAATTTCTATTTTTCTTCCTGTTGCTGATTTTGTATTGTGGCTTTTCATTTAATGGGATATATAGTAACTGTGTAATGCAGACTATCATATTCAGATGTGAGGATACAACGCAGTATGCATTTCTACTTCCGAAGATGGACTCCAAATGAAACTGTTTAGTATATCTTGACAATAGGATGCTGGACTCTCTGCCATTGTCCATGCCTGCAATGATGGACATATGACTGTGTAAGAAGAACTGTAATATAGTAATAATATAGGGGAACTCAGTGATGGGGAAGGGGGTTGAGGAGGGGATAAGGAAAACCCTAGGGTCTATGGAACTGTATCATAAAATAATACTAGAAGTAAAAAAAATAAAAAATAAATTTACCTTTTAATTCCACTTCCATGAACTCTGCAATATCATTATTAACACAGATATCTATGATATTATTTTATCCATCTTCCTTTGGATAATAAACTCCTTATTTTCTTCATTGTCACATCCCCTTCACTCAAACAGGCAGCTAACATTGCATTAAAATTTACTGAACAAATATATGAGTGTACAAAAGAAGAAATGTGGTATTGAAGTGTACAGTGAAATTCATGTTTGAGTAAGATATAATTGGGTCGGTTGTAAAAAGTTAGACTTTTCTAAAGGAATTGTGCTAATACTAAACAAAAGCCTGTGCACCTGTCCCTGCATACCAACTTCATCCTTGTCTTGACATCTGATCACAGCTGACTATGACACCCCACATACAACAAAGGCTTCCTGGGTGGATGAGTTTTGAGTTCTGCCCCATGCTGTGTGGGATTGGGCAGACACTATTCTTAGCTGACTGAAAATACTTTTCTCAACCTCCTCTGTCTCCTGTATTCCCTCTACAGGGAGGGGCAGTAAAAGCTCAGCATTTGTTTTACAACCTTTGAGGCAGCTAAGCGCAATCATGTGTTTTTCTTTTGGCCAATGAGACATGGGGTATGTTTTTGTGCAGGTGTGTGGATGTGTGGATGTGTGTATGTGTGTGTGAGAGACAGAGGGGAGGTAGACAGAGAGAGAGAGAGAGAGAGAGAGAGAGAGAGAGAGATTAGGAAGACTTAAGAGGGTCCCGTGGGAAAACTTCTTTTTCATGTTCTTGGAAGAGGCAGATAGAACAAGAGAGCTTGCTGGCCTTGGCCCTCTTACAATCTTTTTCCTTAAATGTGACATATTGATGCCTAAATCTGCAGCAGCCATTTTGTTACCAAGAGGCAACAAGATTGAGGGTGAAGAGTCAACAGTTAGAAATGGAAGAATAGGGCCCGGCGCGGTGGTGCAAGTGGTTAAGGTCCTCGCCTTGCACGCCCGGGATCCCACATGGGCGCCGGTTCTAATCCTGGCAGCCCTGCTTCCCTTCCAGCTCCCTGCCTGTGGCCCGGGAAAGCAGTCAAGGACTGCCCAAAGCTTTGGGACCCTGCACCCGCGTGGGAGACCCGGAAGAGGCTCCTGGCTTCGGATCAGCATAGCATCGATCCGTTGTGCTCACTTGGGGAGTGAATCATTGGACGGAAGATCTTCCTCTCTGTCTCTCCTCTCTGTATATCCGCCTTTCCAATAAAAAATAATAAAAATAAATCCTTAAAAAAAAAAAGAAATGGAAGAATAGGAAGATTTCAAGCAGGAGTCAGCAGTGTCAGTATTGAGCAGCTGTATGAAACTCTGTGAGAATGACACTTTTGCTATGGGGAAAAAAATCCTCATTGATTAACATGTCATCTGTTTGGTTGCCTGTTAATTGTGCTTAAACTTTTCTGATTTCAAGTTGGGCTAACCTAGAAAATTCTCTCTCAGAGCGTTATGAACTGAATGAGGGGAAGAGGATGGCTTGGTGAAAGGAAAAAGAGAATAGAAGATGCTATACACTTGAAAACAGAAGGTGGAAACATAAAATAGTATGCAAAAAACAGCCTTACTGTACGGGAAACTTGGGGTCCCAGGGGTACAACTGTAGCCACACAGAGGCCTCTTGGAAATGCCCTGTCACTCAACAGTGCTCCCTCCCTGTTTGCGGTGGGAGGTCCCTAGAGTCCCTGGGGACCAGCTCATTGACAACGTCTTCCTCTCTTGCCTTTCCCATACGTGTCTACCAGGATTTCACCTCTCAAAAGTGTTAACATGAAGGCAAGCTCCCACATGAGTTTTGCTGCGCTATATTAGAAACCCTCGCAGAGATGAGGGCACAGCTTGTCAACAACTGTAGTTGATAACTGTGAGTCTGAGTGCTCTTTGCAACTGAAAGAGTCCCATGAACATAATTTGTATCCACGTGTCTGTGGTTTGTCTCATCAAGGGAAGCTGTATTGCTCCACATCCCCCAAAATGCTGGGCTGGCAATATTTGTTGTTAAAAAGACTGGACAGCCTAAAGCAGTGTGCTTTTTGTCTTCAAGGCCCATTACTTCCTCTTTTAATGTGTCTTCTCTGCCTGTCTACGTGCTGACTGTCTTGCATTCAGTGAACATCTCTTTAGCTGCTTTACAGATTATCTGTGGTTTTTCTACCTTGAGAAAACCTAGCATTGCCTTGATTACCAAGGTTTCAGGCTTTTCTCCATTCACATCTTTTATCAGCGTGTATGTAGACACTTCGGCTCTCAGATACAGCACTGCCCAATTTTCTCAGTGCATTTGTTATCACAAAATAATTTGGGTCATTTATAAAGAGGAGGAATCTGTTTTCCTGTTTCAGTTTTGAGGTTCTTGGACTGGGTGATCATCTCGTGCTGCGTTGTGATGTTTGAATGATATCACATGTACATAACATGTACGAGAAGGAGTGGCACATGTGAAAGAGAGCAGACACCTTGGGCTGCTCTTGTTTTAGAACCTGCTTGTGAGATAATAGTCCACTCCCATGGGGTGAATATTAATTCATTTCAGGAGTGGTGACCTCATGACCTAATCATCTATTAAAGGTCTCACTGTGGCTGACATTGTGGTATAGAAGGTTAAGCCACTTCCTACAATGTCAGCATCCCATATTAACACCAGTTTGAGTTCCAGCTCCCCCACTTTTAATCCCTGCTAATGCGCTTGGGAATGTAGCAGAGAATGACCCAAGCGCTTGGCCCCTGCATCCATGTGGGAAACCAGAAGAAGCTCCAGGCTTCTGACTTCAGCCAATGTGACCATTTGCGGAGTGAACCAATACATGGAAGATTTTCTTTCTGTCTCTGTGACTCCCACTTTCTCTGTAATTTTCAAATAAATAACAAAGATATTAAGAAATAATAAAATGTAAAGATCCCACCACCTGCCCACAATCTTGCATTTAGAGACCTAAGCTTCAAGGTGGCTTTTTGTGAAGATAAGCCACCTTCCAACCATAGCAGTAACACTAAGTAAATAATTTGTTTAAAAAGGCAAAAGATTTATATGATCTGAAGAGAAAACAGAGTACAATAATTTGTTAAACCATAGTGGTAACCTTAAGTGAATAATTTGCAGATAGCAGTATTTGATAACCTTTTTGCAGCTGGCACTCCCAAGTATTCTAATATTATACCAGCTTCAATAGTGATACTGGAGATCTTGACAGAAAAGTGGACAACAAGATATTCTTCACTGCTCAAAGAATTTTTTGATACCTTTCAAATCATGAGGATAACAGTGCATTAAAAAATTTATTTATTTTTATTATAAAGGCAGGCCAAGTAATGGAGAGAAGGAGAGAGAGAGAAAGGTTCTCCATCCATGGGTTTATTCCCCAGATGGCCACAACAACCAGTGCTGAGCCAATCCAAAGCCATGAACCAGGAGTTTTTCCAGGTGTCCCATGCAGGTATAGGGTCCAAGGTCCTGGGCCATTCTCCTCTACTGCTTTCCCAGGCCACAATCAGAGAGTTGGATGGAAAGTGGAGTAGCTGGGGTACGAATTATCACCAATATAGGGTCATGGTGCTTGCAAGGCAAGGAATTAGCCATTGAGCTATTGACCAGGCCCAAGAGTATATTTTTCAAGTATGCACAGTGAATTAACTTTGTTGGTTCCAAGCAAGGTATGCATGCATTTCTCTCAGGGTTTTGCTATCTGTATACTCTACTAATCTCATGAATTCCATTAGGTTTCTGGAGCAGAACAGAATATCATTTATTTACAGCAGATGATTATACTTTCCTTTGTCCTGATGACCATGCAATGAGAGCCATATGTGTCATCTGACACATCCTAGGGTCTACTGCAGGCAAGGATAGCCTCCTAGATGCATCTACTATCTCTGTGTGGTAAACAGATAAACATGAATAGATGAACAGAGAGGTATATTCTGAGATATAAAGAGGGATCTTGGCACAGCAATTAGAATACTGCTGGGGATATCTGGATTCCACACTGGAGCGCCCTAGTTCAAGGCTTGGCTTTATTTCTAATCAGCTTCCTGCTAATGAACATCCTGGGTTGCAGCAGGTGGTGGCTGAAGAATTTGTGTCCCTGTAGCCAGCTAGATTGAGTTCAGGTTTTCTGGTTTTGGTGCAGACATTTGGGGAGTGAACAAGTAGATGAGGAATTTCCATCTGTCTCTGCTTTACAGGCAATGTTTTTTTTTCTTTGTAAAGCACAATCTTTACCTC
Organism: Ochotona curzoniae; assembly: GCF_017591425.1. NCBI lineage: Eukaryota > Metazoa > Chordata > Mammalia > Lagomorpha > Ochotonidae > Ochotona > Ochotona curzoniae. Next base: position 18,127,427 of record NW_024467115.1, read on the forward strand.
CATGGAAGGAACAAATTTTTCCTCAGTACACAGAGAAGTATCCTCAGTGCTTATCTTCAGGATGTCAATTAATTTTTCCCTTGCAAAGTTAGGACTAGAATCGCTGGCTTTATATCCAGCACTTGTCTCCATGGTGCTGCACAGACCCTATCACTGATAATCCACCTACGTGTGGGAAAGGTCAGTCTCTCTGCAGATCTCAGCTGTTTACTCATGAACTTCCTGCCAGCCTTGTTCTCTTAGCTCAGATTCTCTTGATTACAGGTGGCCAGAAAGCCGCACCCACCCATGCAGAAGCTCAGTGTATTTCCTTGAAGGCTACAAGCCCACAATGGAGCAGCTAACTCACTACATTACATGTTATTTATTGGTTCTCACTGGTAAGCATTTACCAGCATGGCCTTCAGGCCCCACTGTCTCCAAACAAGACATGGGAGTGTTTGAGGAAACAGTCGAAGCACAATTGTCCTCTGGCAACTCCCCTGATTCCAGATACAAAACAACTTTCTGACTTGCCTCTGTAGCAGGTCCAAAGACTCCTATCTCGAAGGGGCCCTTTCTAGTCCATAGAGGGGAGAAGGATCTCAACAAACAGGCCTTGCTCAGCCTCCCTCACCCACTTGTAAGTTCACTACCATTTAATTGCACTCTTTGTCCTCCACTCTTATCTCTGCAGTAATCTCACTCTTCATTAATCTAAGAATAAAAGCATTGTGGCCTCCCTGTCTCTTTGGGTCTTTACTTCCTTTTGAAGATTCTAATGTCATGTAAACCTTCAATTAAATTAATTTGCATGCTTTTCTCTTCTTAATTTGCCTTTTGTTATAGGTGCTCTGTCTGGTCTGACAATGAATTATAATCAATGCTTTAATAAAAAACTTTCATATGTTAACGTTTGTCTCTTGAGAAAGAGAATTAAAATACATCAAGTTTATGTGACCTAAGAATTTGTAATAGGATTTCTGGGACTAGAAATAAAAGAAAATTGCAAAAGAAAAATTTCTTACTCTCCCAAATCAGCTAGAGGATAACTTTATTGACCATCCTCGGTGAGATCCTAGTGCAGGTTCAACAACGTAATTTTCAAAAATGCCTAGTTCTATGCATGAAAGGCAAGGAGATACACATTTGCTATGTGCTGTTATTCACTACATTCCCTCCCTCCAGCTCCCAATGATTTAAAAAGTTTATTTTCTGACGACCAAGGGAGAGAAAGAGGTAGAGGGGAGGGAGGGTGGGAGAGAGGAGAGAAGAGAGAAGGAGAGGCAGAGGGAGAATGGAAAAGAGGGAGAGAGGGCGAGGGAGAGACAGAGAGATAGTTTATTTGTAAACTGAAAAAGGGCATTACAGGTGCATTTATCTTGTAATGGAAGTTTGTAGCAGCTCAGGTAAGAACATAGCTAGGAGGTGTCAGCTCTACTCCAAGGGGTGGGGAGTGGTCAGGAGACCTTTGGCTCAATTCTTGGAAATCCTGTGTATGCTCACCTTGGGCTCCTAGCAACCACTAAATGGTGACAGAGGGGGGAAAAAACACAGAAAAAAATGTAATGGTAGATTTATTAAAAAAGAATTGCTATATTTTTTTAAAAACATGCTTACTGCTTTAGATTTCAGTGATGGTTTCAGATCCCAACTACATCATCTTAATTTGGTGACTCTTGGATAGTGATTATATCCTTTTCTGCCTCATGGGTCTCCTCTCTACGGAGGTTGTAGCAGTACACACCTCAATAGCGTAGCTGCAGGAATCCCGTGACTACTCGTAACAGGTATGCTATATTGGGACAGAGAAAATAATGAATAATTACAGCTGGCATTTCTCTTTACATAGTTTGGTCATAATCTGGTCATAGTTTCATCTTCTTTCCTCTGGCTGCCAGTCGTGGCACTCTATACATAAGCCCACTGCATGCACACATCTGACTTGACCTTTGGTTATTTCATGGGACCGAGGTTGAGATTGACTGGTGGCATTTAGCACAATCAACTGCTGGAACACAGAAACCCCAGTGACAGTTACAGATAATCAGGGAATTTCCTGTCATGAAATGGACAGGAGTCTTCAGCAGATGCTGAATGACACCCTCTGATTTAAATGGCACATGGTGTCTATTGAAATGAGCCTGAATCCTGTTTGTTATCGAGATAGCCATGTAGAAACTGATATGAGGAAGTCTAGGGAGCAGAAGTTGGCACCTGAGAGAAAGATGCCATGTGCTTGAAGTCCAGTAAGGAGAGCCAGGCTCTGCAGCAGCAATGGATCGTTAGTGAGGGCCAGTGGTTTTGGTAAAATGTGCAGCTGAGCTTGACTACTCACTGGCCCTGCCTTCATTCCCATCCCAAGTGTCAGTGCCTTGGAACATTTGTGAAGGCTTGCATCACTCATAGACTCATAACCTCCTTTCTCTATATATATTTTAGTGTTTCTTCACAGCATAGTAACATTGTGATTTAAGTAACATTGCTTAAGCCATTTACATTCAGAGTCTAATATGTATGGGTGGTACTTTGGTCCTGTCATTTTAGGAATGGGTTACTCATTGGTTTAGTCTTCTGTTGTCATTTTACTGGGCTGTTCTAAATGGCTTAAGCTCAATCAAACATCATAGATTAGTAGACTGGATTAAAAAACAAAACCCATATGTTTATTGTCGGGAGGAGACACACTTCACCAACAAAGATTAGCATAAACTATATTGCATGGGTTCTGTTGTTTTCTGTTGGTTTCATCTCTTCAAAACACTTTCTTCTGATTAAATCATTCAATGACTCATAGATCATGCAGTGGCATCATTTTCCTCAAGAAGGTTCTTGATTTTCATTTCTTCAGCTACATGGTAGTCATTTAATAGCATGCTATTTAACTTCATGGTGTTGTTAACTTCTTTTTTCTCCCTGATGTTGATTTTGTTTTGTGGCTTTTCATTTAAGGGGATGTATAATAGCTGTGTAATGGAGGCTGTCATATCTAGCAGCATGTTATTTAACTTCAAGGCATTGTAAATTTCTATTTTTCTTTCTATTGTTGATTTTGTATTATGACTTTTCATTGAAGGGGATGTACAATAGCTGTGAAATGGAGACTAACATCCAGATGTGAGGATGCTGTGTAGTATGCATTTCTGTTTCCAGACAAAGATGGACTTACAATGAAACTGTTTACTATATCTTGACAATAGGATGCTGGACTCTCTGTCATTGTCCATGCCCACAATGATGGACATACGACTGTATGAAGAACTATACTTTAGTAATGATATAGAGGAACTGGGTGGGGGAGGGGGCAGGGAATTGGGGAGGGGATAAGGGAATATGGAACTGTAACATAAAATGATAATAATAATAAAATGTGAAAAAAAATTAAAAAGGCGATGTGGGGAAAAAGGTCATTATATTAAAACAGTGAAACATTTCCTTGAAAAAAAAAACGAAAAAAAAAAAAAACCAATTTAAGGTAACACTGCAACAAATGAACACTATTTTTCAGACTCCCAAGTGATTTGATTTGTGGAAACACACCCTTGCCAGGTTTCAGGGAATGGAGCTGGTGGAGATGCTTTCTTGCTGGTGTAGGACCTTGACCATTTGTATCTGTCCTTCCCCTTTAGGCCACCCTTATCCTCTTCTCAAGGGAAACAGCTACATGTGGTTTCTTAGGGTCAAGCAACTTCCAGACTTAATGGAGTTAATAGAAGAAACTGAATCTTCCATTAGAAAAGCTCAAATGTTAAGGGTAAGACTAGGAAAATGGGTTGTAAAGAATTTGAGAGATAAGAAAATTTTCAGAATGTGTGAAAATAATTTCCAATCAAGTAGCACCATGAGTATTTTAGAAATTGTCATGTGACATAGTGTCAGGTAAAAGGTGACACTATAGTATGGAGTAGTGGTGATGGTGAGTGGAGGGATTCATTATTTTTGCTTACTATGGTTGTGTGTGTGTGTGTGTGTGTGAGAGAGAGAGAGAGAGAGAGGGAGAGAGAGAGAGAGAGAGACAAGAAGAGAAAAAGGTAGACTTACAAAACCTCTCCCGAACAGTTGGTGTAACACTCCTGTTCTGATGAGAAACAACACTGCAAATGAACTCCAATAGACAGGAGAATGTGTTCACTCTGGAACCTTCTGGAAGACTGGAACTCTACAAGCATGGCAATTCTAGGATAGTACAAAAAGGGAAACACATAGGTGAGTTTCTATTTAGACACACTGGCCAGGAGGAATGGGGCTTAGAACTAGTAGACGGGACCACCATGCAATCTCATGTAAGTAGTGAGGATTAAGTGGCTCACACGGATAAACATACTTAAAGTGGGACAACTTTAGTCCCAATTCACATTGTCCTACTTTTCCTGTGCTTCTTTTGTCTCTTCCTTTTCTTAACAATGACTTCCTCCTTGTCACAAGTGATTGCAGAAGTAACGAAGACTTGTGACACCCTCTTCTCACTTAGATGGAGAGAGAGCAAGTTTTCCACTAATTTTAAATCTAGTCTTGATGACCAGCTTCTGTTGACAGGGAGTAGTGAGCAGTATAGTGTTTTAGTTCTGAATGACCAGTGTGGTCTTGCCTAGAGTGAAGGGTGGGGATCCAATCTCCTCAAACCCCATGAAAGCTATACAGCAGAGGGTAAGGGGTGGGTCTGGGATGATCAGTGCAAGAGCCAACCAGAATGTTCAGAGGGGATCCAAAACTCACCTAGGCATGGTCAGAAATACTGGCAGCAAAGACCAGTAAATCACCAACACAATCAGTGAGATGGTAAAAGTAGTAAGTCAGGCTTATTTCGAGAAACAGAACCAAGAGGGAGTATATATGAAGAGACTTATTTTAAGCTGTTGGTCCATGTGTTTATGGAGTCTGGTAAGTTCCAGCTGTGGAAAGTGGCTTGCATGCTGGAGACCCACAGATGCTGCAGCTCAAGTCTCAAGTTTTCTGTTGGATGAATTGCTTCTGCTCTATCTTCTTCTTGCAGTCTTAGGGCATTTGTCTCTGAGTGAACTGAGGAAGTAAACAGGAGTGGCACAGGACCAAGCTCCTAGGAGTAAAGCTGGTGGCATAAGACTTCTCTTATTCTCATAAGACTTCTCTGAACTATTTAGTCAAACCATTGAACTTGTTCCCAACCGCCTCCAGAAGGCAAAGCATCCAGAAGGGAGTCAATGAATGAGGACCTGCTTCAGGAAAGAGCCCTGATGTGCAACTCAGTTCTCATATGTATTCTGGGCAAGACACTTTAGGAAGTTTGGAAGTTGGAGACAGAAGAGAAATGGGATCATGAAGAAATTGGAGAAGGCAGGTGAATTGAGCTCTAATCTTGCCTTGTTTGGATGTGAGCATCATTCCTGCTTGGGTGAGGCTGAAGACACAGTCCCTAAAGCTGAAGCCTGTTGTTGGCTTCTCAAACTCATGAGGAATGTTCTGTGTCATCTTACTTTATCATGTTCTTCTAGAAAAGAGGGTGAGACTATAGAAATACTAATCTTTTGATAGTAGAGATCAGCATCATTTTCTTGTCAAAAGAGTTGAGCTAACACTAGTCATGAGTTTCCCCTTTGGCAGATCATTATTTCACTGTTAGTCTAAAAAATGTGTTTTTATTAGCTGCAGTCTGAGATGTGAGAGTTAATGAGTTAGGGAGTTTGGATATAATTGTAATTTTTGGTAGAAAAAATTGTCATTGTCATTACTATAGTTCATATTCAATAGACGATTTTTTTTTCATTAAGCTAAAGATTTAGGGTTAAAAAATGAACCATAAAAATTTAAGGGTGAATCTGTCTTTGAATGGATAAGATTTGGATTAAAAGAATCAATACATCTAATCTAGTGTGGGGAGCCATGCAGTTGGGTCTGATGGCATGGGTGTGTGATGAGCACCACTCCTGGGTTAGCAAGGCTACGAGGAGTTTTTGGCTGTGAGGCAAGGCCAGGCAGAATGTCTCTGATCACCTCATTGCTGCCTCACCCCATTGGATGGACACTCAATCACCTCTCCAATGCTTCATAGGATTCTCCTGAGGGTATTGTTGTTTTTCTGCTAATGTGAAGTGATTCCTGTAACTGGTATGACACCTCAAATTGATCAATCATGTTATGATAAAAACATCTTTAATGATGTAAGGCTATGACACACAGCTAAAAGTATACAATAGTATAATCAAGCCCACAATGTTTCCAAACATCCTGTTATGTGCCCACTTTTGTCCTGAAGTTTGCCCTAGTATAAGTAATGATTTCCTTAAGAAATGGCTTGATAGTATCTTGGAACAGATGGCAATCATGGAGGCACAAGGAGTTTGTTTACCATGTGCCTCGAACTGTTACAACACATGATATGACGCATTTTAGTTTCTCACCACAGCAAGCAAAAGTATATGGGGCAACTTCTAAAGGGAAACAAATGTGAACCCCCTCAAAATGGCTTAAAATCTCAATCTTATACTGACATTTACATTTAGGGGAAGAAAACAGTTTATAAAGATAAAAGAAAGTTTTTTTGTAAAGGTCCTCTCTGTAGATTGGCTGAGTTGCCTTGATCCCTTTCACAAAAGAACAAAAAACAATTGAATCAGCACTAGGTGAAGGTGACGGTAATTAATGCATGATTTGATTATGAGATTTAGCAAAGAATCTATGTTATATGCTTTTATAAAATCTTTTCATTTATGATCTTTTAATTCTGTACTTTTAATATTTTAAGCAATATTAGTTTGTTTGTGTTTAGTAAAAAACTGATTTTGTGTATAAGTAAACCACTTGTCACTATATAACTGCATGTATTGCCAACCGTGGAGTTCCTGGCTTCAGCTGGGTGACTACAGGTTTCAATGAGTAATGGTTAGTTGAAAATGTTTTCCTTAGGATTGTTTTTTGTATTCTCTTAACTATGAAGTAAAAATGAAACAATTGGATATTGTGCAAAAGCTTGTGATGATTTGTGTATAAATAAAGAAGGCAACTTCTTTGAGTTGTCCATTATGAGCATCATGCCTTAGTGGTCCATGTCTTATCTCTTCTTCCTATCGTCTCGCCAATCCACGCATCCTTTGCAAGCTTTCAAGTCAGCTGGAGCTGGTCTCCGGCAATCTAGTATAAAGATTAGGGCATTAGAAGAGTAAAAGATTTAAAGACATCTTTTTTTAAAAAGATTTATTTATTTTTATTGAAAAGTCAGATACACAGAGAGGAGGGGAGACAGAGAAGAAGATCTTCTGTCCATTGATTCACTCTCCAAGTGACCATAACAGCAGGAGCTGTGCTGTTCTGAAACCAGGAGCCAGGAGTCTCTTCTGGGTCTCCCATGTGGGTGCAGGGTCCCAAGGTTTTAGGTCATCCTCAACTGCTTTTCCAGATGACAAGTAGGGAGTTGGATGGGAAGCAGGGATGCCGAGATTAGAATCGGTGCTCATATTGGATTCTGGTGTGTGCAAGGGGAGAACTGAAGCTGCATGCTACTGCTCTGGGCCCACATTTTTGGTTTTTAAATTTAGTTATTTCAGAGATATTAAAGAGTGAGAGTGAGTATTTCTTTCCCATGATTCAGTCCTGAAAAATCCACAATGGCCAGGACTGGGCCATGCTGAATCCAGGAGCTAGTGACTCAGTGCAGGTCTCCCAAGTGAACTGTTGAGACATAACTGTTTGAGCTGTCACCTGTTAGCTCCCAGGGTATGCACTAACAGGAAGTCAGAATCAGGACTTGGAAACTCCAATATGGACTGCAGCTTTATCAATAAGCCAAATATTCATCCGTAAAAATGCTTTAACAGTAGAAATTTCACACTGTTTAAGATGGCAGCTACTGGTTGTATGTGGTCTCTGAGCACCCGTAATGTTTCAGTCTTAATAGACATGGTCTTCAAGTGTGAAATATATCCTGGACCTGAAAGACCTGCTACGGAATAGCATAAAACATCCACAAACATTTTAAAATATTGTTCACAAGTTGAAAAATTGTATTCTGGACATACTGAGCTAAATAAATGAAATACATAAGCAAAATTAATTTTGGCTCTCAGTTTTTATATACATAGTTAATATGGATAAGAGACTATTTAAAGTAATGCATGGAACTGGCATTGAAATATGCTGGACTAGAAAATGACATCTTTCACATCCACCCATTTCTCTCCCTGTGGTCACCATGGCTCTTTTGCTTGGTCTTCACACCTGCTTGCTGTCTGACACCACACCTGGACACTCTCACCTGCTGTGGTTCTCACTGGTGGAATCTTCCTCAAGCAGAACACTCCTGCTGTGCTGGAGATGATCTTGCTGGATTTCAGAATCTTCTCCTAGCCTTCCTTTGCATCACTGTGAGATTTTGAAAGAATAGATTATTTTAGTTTAGAAACATGGAATTTGTTGGAAATAGATTGGGGTGCCTCTTGGGATATTAAGACCCTGCTGTATAGCTTCCACTCACTCCTGCCAATCAGTTTTAGCTACACACAGGGATTGCCATCTGTTACAGATTGGTCCCAAATTGGAGGTGTGCAACCTGGAGCGCTAGTCTAGGAACTGTGTTTCATACAACAGGCCTTCAACATGTTCATGGAAAATGAATGAAAGCACAGCTATTTTGGTGAAAAGAAATGGAAATTTGTAATAGCATTTTCCATAAACAGAGGGATAGAGAAAGAAAAAGACAGGACAGTCCCACTTTCTGACTCACTTCTTACATTCCAGCAAAAGCTAGAGCTGAGCCAGGCCAAAGACAGGAGCCAGGATTTTAATCCAGATCTTCCACTAGGGTAACAGGAACCCAAGTATTTGGCAGCAGCTGATGAGCTGCTGCCTCCCAGGGTTTATTTTTAGCAGGAAGCTGGAGTCAGGAACAGAATGGGGACTTGATCTCAGACATTCAGAAATGGGACGCAGGCATCCTAAGTGGTGTCTTCACCTCTGGGATAAATGTCCTCCCCTCCATTTACATTAGTTTAAAAAGATTTATTTGTGTTAGTGAAAAGAGTTACAGGAAAGAGGTTAGGAGAGATGGAGATAAAGATCTTCTATTTGCTACTTCACTTCCCAAATGATCGCAATGGCCAGAGTTGGGCTGGTCTGAAGCTGAGAGCCAGGAGCTTTTTCTAGGTCTCCCACATGAATGCAGTGTCCCAAGGCTTTGGACTGTTCTCTGTTGCTTTTCCACTTCATCTCTCAAGTCATGTGACTCAGTTGGTCCTGGACCAGGTGTATCCAACATTCTTCACCCTTGCACACTTCCTGCCAGTGTGTTTGTTGAAGAAAAACCCCTTAGCTTTGACTCCTGAAGGAACATTTACCTTTTAAGTTGTTCATCAAAGTCATTGAGCTGTGGAAAGAGGGAAGTGGCCAAGTAGATGAGTCATCGCCGTAACAGCAAGGAAACAGAGATTTCTATTTGGGAGACTTTCGAGGAGAAGCAGTTTTTCTTGATGGTGCAAACAGGTGTCTGGGGAAAAGAAATAAAGGAGATTCCCAGTTTGTATCTAGCTACAGGATGAGTCAACCAAATCATATGATGACTTGGGATATCAAGTAGTTGGCCGGTTGACCTGCCTCTCTGTTACTACATCTATGAAAGGATCAGAACAATGTTGTTGGCGTTCTCCCTTTTAATGTGAGTTCTTCCATTTCATTTTCCATTTGCCATGCTTCTTATACATTTTAATAACCTTTTGTGAAAAATACCTGTTGGTGTGAATTATTTTCATTTTTCCGTGTTGCTGTGTCGATTGCCTCTGTATAAGTAGCTGATAGCAGTGCTTCAGAATTTTCCAGAATCCTTTCCTACTTGCATTTATGAGTGGATACCACTGGACAAATCCTACTGAAGTTGATCACTCTTCCTTTTTTTTGTCTGACTGGTCTTATATTCTCTTGCTTTCTGTCTATTTAGAAGAAAGAAATATAGATGGTATCCTTACATTCTTCCACAAAGAAAATGACACTGTGCTTTCTCATCATTAGAAATATGTAGGTGTATGGTCTGCACTTTGGTGTACCAGGTAAAGCTGCCACTTGTGTTCCTGGCATCCCATATGGGCACTGATTCAAGTCCTGGCTGTTTCACTTCCAATTCAGCTCCCTGCTAATGCAGCTAGAGAAAGCAGTGGAAGATGGCCCAACTGCTTGGGCCTCTAGCATCCACATGGGAGACCTGGAAGGAACTTCTGCTTCTGGTTTCAGACAGGCTCAACCCCAGATGTTGTGGCCATTTGGGGAGTGAACAAGCAGATGAAAGATCTTTCTCTTTGCCTCTCCTTCTCCATGTAACTCTGCCTTTCAAGGAAGTAAATTGATCTTAAAACAATTACCTATATGGGACCACTGTTGTGGCATAGCAGGCAAAGCTAATGCCTGCAACACTGGCATCCAATGTGGCTAACTCCCAATTGATCCACTTCAGATCCAGTTCCTGCTGATGCTCTTGGAAAAGCAGTGGAGGATGAACCAAACTTGGCTCCCCACACCAATGTAGGAGACTCAGAAGAAATTTCTGGCACCTAGATTTAGACCAGCCCTGCTCCAGCTTTTATGGGTATTTGGGGATTGAACCAGCAGATGCAAATCTCTTTCTCTCCTCTAACTCTGTCTTTCAAGTAAAAAAAAAAGGGGGGGGGGAGGATGAATACTTGAGTCTTGAATCATATCTAGAGCCTAATTAACTTCTGCAAGTTGAGCAAACATTTTGTTATAGCCTTCAATGCTTTTACAAATATTTAGTATTACCTGAGAACATCTGGAAAACTCGTTAGTATCGTATCTTCTTTCTTTCTTTTTTAAAATTTTATCGGAAAGTCAGATATACAGAGAAGAAGATCTTCCATCCATTAATTCACTCCCCAACCGGTTGCAATGGCCAGAGCTGAGCCAATCCAAAGCCAGGAGCCAGGAACCAGGAGCCAGGAGCCAGGAACCAGGAACCAGGACCCAGGAGCCAGGAGCCTCTTCTTTATCTGCCATGCTAATGCAGGGTCCGAAGGCTTTAGGCCATCCACAGTTGCTTTCCCAGGCCACATGCAGGGAGCTGGATGGGAAGTGGGGGCATTGGGATTAGAACCAGTGCCCATATGGGATCCTGGTGCATGCAAAGAGAGGACTTTAGCCAATAGGCTACCACATTGGGCCCTTATTTTATTTTATTTTATTTATTAATTCTTTTAAAACATTCAGTTACTTGGTCTAGTGAAATTAAGTTGCCTACCAAGACAACAGGTTCATTGGATATTGCTTTGGGCCCAGTTTAAAACATCCAATTTCATCTCTTTCTGGGAAGAGAACTATAATACTTCTTAATTTTTAATGATTTATAACAGATTCACAGAAAAGTGCACATATGCTAAGTGAATGTAGTCATTGCCAAAAGTTGAAAGCACTTCAGTAAGTAGCCCTACCCCCAAACTCCCTCTTGTACCCTGTCATTCACTACCCTGTAACTCAAGCAGAGCCTCATCCTTGCTTCTAGTAACAGAGACTTGATTTGGCCTGTTGGGGACCTTATTGAAACAGAATCAAATGACATATACTCTTCTTTTTCCAGATTTTCTCTTTAATAGGTAATTATTAAAAATGTTTTTTGATGTTGTTTCCAATTCATTGTCAGGTAGAAAGCTGCTAAGACTAGAGTATAATTCGTTTCCCACAGGCTCATGGGCTGGAAGTATGGGCCCCAGTGAGGTGGTGTGGAGGTGGCAGGCGTGAGTGGGAGGGAATGAGGCATGGGGGCCTCCACAGTCATGAATGGGTTAATGCTGTCCTGTGGGAGTGGATCAAGTCTCACAGGACTGGACTGGTTCCCAAAAATAGTGATTGTTCTAAGTAACACTGGCAAGACTACTGACTTCCTCTACTTCATAGCTGCCCACTTCAGCCATCATGGTGCCCCAGAACCAGCAGATGCTGGCAGTAGGCTCACGAACTTCCAGAATACTGATGTAAACAGATCTCTTTCCTTTCCTCTCATTTTTAATTTTCTTTTCTAGATTTATTTATTTGTTTATATTGAAGTCAGAGTTACAGAGAAAAACGAATGTGAGAGAGGAAGACCATCCATCTGCCGGTTCACTCTTCAAGATGGTTGCCATGGCCAGGCCTACTTCAGGTCAAAGCCAGGAGCCAGAGGTTTCTTCCTGGTCTCTCTAGTGGGTGGCATGGACTCATACACTTGAGTCTTCTTTTGCTGCTTTTCCCAGGCCATTAGTAGGAGCTGGATTGGAAGTGGAGCAACTGGAACTTGAGTCTGCATCTATATGGAAATCCTGGTGTTACAGGCAGTGGCTTTGCATCTATGCTACAACACAGACCTCATCAGACCTCCTTTTTTTTTTTTTTTACCAACAACTAACCACAGTTATTTTTACACCAGCACCAAACATGCAAGAACAAAATCCTAGAATGAATAAAGAAGTATAAAAAAACAGAAATCAAGCGTTATTTCTTTATCTGTGCAGAACAGTTTTTTTCTGTTGTTTTTGCTTTATGTTTTCAATCTTTTTTGTATGAAATGTTCAAAGCATCTATGCAGCTAAGATATGCTTGGTATTCAACACTGAATATCTTCTGTTTGTCTTAATAGTGTACTTCAGGGCCCAATGTCATGGCTCAATGGCTAAATCCTCACCTTGCAAGCATGAGAATCTCATATGAGTGTCAGTTTGTGTCCTGGTTGCTCCACTTCCCATCCTGCTCCCTGCTCATGGCCTGGGAAAACATTAGAGGATGTCCCAATGTCTTGGGACCCTGCATCTATCTGTGTAGGAGACCTGGAGGAAACTCCTAACTCCTGGCTTCAGATTGGCTCAGTACTGGCCTTTGCAGCCATTTGAGCAGTGAACCAGTGGGTTGGAGATTTTTCTCCCTGTATCTCCTTCTCTGTGTAAGCTTGATTTGCCATTCCAATAGAAGTAAATAAATCTAAAAAAAAAATGATAGGATACTTCAGCATTTTTCTTTTCACTGAGGACTTCATAAACATCATTGTAAAGTTATCTATATAACTCTACAAATGGGTTGTCATGAACTTAACCATCCCCATTAGAGGGAATATTTAGAATACTACCAACTCCTTGTTAGATGAATAATGCAGAGGTTGACATTTTAATATGCGTAGTTAGCATGTTCCTACTCTTCTGATTGTTTATGAGGTAGCACTTTAGAGTTAAGATTACTTTTCCAAGTATATGTATACGATAGGTGTGCTTGAAAAATATTTGCAAGAATATTTTCAGGGGTGAGTGTTGTGGTTCAGCTGGTTAAGTTGATGCTTGGGATGTGCACGTCCCCTATTGGAACACTGGTTTGAGTTCTGGCTACGCTGCTTCTGATCAGGTTCCTGCTTATGCATCCTGGGAACCAGCACAGGGTAGCCCTCACCCATGTGGAAGACCTGCTTGGAATTCTAGACTCCTGGCTTCACCCTGGCCCATTCTTGATTGTTGTGAGCCTTTGAAAAGTAAGCTAGTGTGTGCAAGATGTCTCTCTCTCTCTCTCTCTCTTGCCAACATTCTGCCTTTCAAGTAGAATAAGTAACCATTTAAGATGATTTTGTTGAAAATATCATGCCAGATTGTACACCTAACAACAATATTTGAAAGTGTTCTTTTTTGTGGCATCCTTCCTAGTACTGATTCTTATGTCCCTAAAGGCATTCTATTTAAACTATTTCACCTTCCACAGAGGTGCAGTACTTCCACACATTTATTTGCTCTCTTGTATTTTTTCCTGTCATGAAAATCAATTGATTGCCTTTGTCCCACTGCAAAATTCCTTAGCCATTATGTATTTATATTGGTTCATATACCCTCTTTTCAGAAGTGTGGGGTTGTTGTTTCTGCCCAGAGATGGAGGGGAAAAGTCTGGCTAGGAGACACTTGAGTAATTGTCAGGGGAGGGAGTGTGGCTAGACTTCCTAGTGACAATAAGACACACACAGGGGATTCTAAGACTGAGTATTTCAAGAGCCCAAGCAATTGGAAGACAAGTGAATCAAGAAAGGGGATTCCAGAGATTTAATTATAACATCATATCTCTCAGATGTGGGAAGACTCCAGTTCTGACCTTTTTTTATTGGTAGAGTATTCAGCTACTGGTGTCCACTGGTGCACTCTTTCTCATCATCTCAGTTGTGCTTGGCTGCTGTCGTCCCTTGAGCTTGCAGCTGATTGATGTGTCTTGGCTGCATCTCTCCACAGTATTGTCCAGAACCTGCTTTTGCATTTTAACTTAATATAGCAGAACTGTGGCTTATGGCATACTAATTAAAAGCAATTTTGTTTTTTGTTTTTTGTTACTGTCTGATGTTTGCTTTTGTGATTTTGTGTTGAAAAAAAATCTACCATTGAATGACTGGTCTTGAGCTTTTTACAGATTTAAGAATTACTTTATTTTTTAAAAGGTTGCTTTATTTGAAAGTCAGAGCTACAGAAAGAAAGGGAGAGAGAAGGAAAGAGAGGGAAATTGTTATTCTGCTGATTCGCTCTCCAGCTAGTCAAAATGGCTGGGGCTGGACCAGGTAAACCAGGAGCTGGGAACTTCTTCTGGATTTACTGCGTAGGTGACAGGCACCAAGGGCTTGAGACAGTTTCTGCTGCCTTTTCCGGACCATTAGCAGGGAGCTGAATCAGAAGTGGAACAGCTAGAACTTGAGTCCATGCCCATCTGGGCACAGGCATTATAGGTGGAAACCTTATCCTATGTACTACAAAACTGATCCCACAAATTTTCAGTTTAAGCAGTTTGGATAGAAATCCATTGGGGAAGGGAATATTTACGCAATATTCTTGTGTACTACTATGATTACTACTGCTACTACTACTAATAACTGTTTTGTGGTGTGTTTTTCCTTCTGTTTCACATGTGTATTATCATAACCAGGAATATATGTGTACACGTGTGGTCTTAATAATCTTTGTGTTGTAGACATTGGAAATAGGGCTATATGGTTCACAAAATATGACTTAAACCTTTACTCTTTGCCCCAGACTATAAAATAGAGTATAAGCCAACTTCTATTAAAGAATACATTTGGGGAATACTAAGTAGGATGGGTTACATATCATTTCCAAGTTTATATAGTAATTAATGTAAGGAATGCTCAGACCAAAATCATGATTCCATTTTCCTTCCCATACTTCTATGCTTTTTTCGCTCTTCTCTCTCCTTTACCCTCTCCTCCTGTCTTTCCTGCCTTTTTACCTTTTTTCTCTTTCTTCCTTTCTGTAAATAACTGTTAAGCACAGTTAGTGTCCTAGATGCTGGTAGTAGAATATAGTAATAAAGCACTTGTCTTCTTGAATTTTCTTTTAAAATCAGATTTATTGAGGTATAATATATAGACAATAGAATGTGTCACTTTGAGGTACACCAGTATATGATGTTGACATGCCCAGCCATATAACTACTGCCACAATCAGGTTGTAATAAAGCTTCCATCATTGTCCAAAATTCCTTTAGTTGCCTTTTATTCACATCATCCATTCACTACCAGCCCTGAAAAATTCTGATTTGCTTCCTGTCTGTACAGTCTGATGTTTTCCTGAATGCCATAAAAATGGAGCCACGCAGTCGGTTGCTTTCTATATTTGGCTGCTTTCAATTCTCTTCTGGGGTTGTATGCATGTGTCTAGAGTATGGTGTATTTTTTTAAAGATTTATTTATTTTTATTGCAAAGTCAGATATACAGAGAAGAGAAGAGACAGAGAGGAAGATCTTCCATCTGATGATTCACTCCCCAAGTGACCGCAATGGCCGGTGCTGTGCCGATCCGAAGCCAGGATCCAGGAACTTCTTCCAGGTCTCCCACATGGGTGCAGAGTCCCAAGGCTTTGGGCCATCCTCGATTGCTTTCCCAGGCCACAAGCAGGGAGCTGGATGGGAAGTGGAGCTGCTGGGATTAGAACCGGCGCCCATATGGGACATTCGAGGTGAGGACTTTAGCTGCTAGGCCACTGCGTTGGGCCTATTTCAGAGTAGGATTCTGCATTTGGACATACAACAATCTGCTTCTTTATCTGTTTGCCATTTGTGATGATTATTTGGACTGTTTCTGGCTTTGGGTGATTGTGAATAAGCCTGCTATATAAACATTTGCTTATATAGACTTCTCTGTGTGGACACAGGTTTAATTTCTCTGGGATAAACACCTATGAGGGAGATTCTAGATAATGTGTTAAGTATTTGTTGAACACAGCAAGAAGTGATTCAGTTACTTTTCAATGTAGCTGGGCTGTGTGCTTCCTTACCAGTGGTAAAAGAGCATTCAAGTTGTTTGGGATCCTCGGCAGTAATTGGGACAATCAGATTTTTCTTTTTTGCTTTTAAAGCAAACATCTGGTAGGTGTGTTAGTTGGAATTTTATGGAAACATGTCAGTTCTTCGCCCAGTTTAGTCAGTGTTGGCCATTTACAATACACCACACTTCTTTTTAGATAAGGAGAGACTCAGTTCATCAAATCATGATCACTAGAGGGACTTCTTGGTGTCATTCTGCTGTGTTAAGACTAGGCAGAACACGGCTGATCATGAGCCCATAAGAGGTGGGTTGTACATCAGGAGAATGTGTCCATGCACTAGAAACCCCTGTTAGTATTTCTTTGATAAAAGCCCCAGGGTCTGGGAGAAGGCTGAGCAAAGCTTTTTGCCAGGATAATTAATTCAGATGGGTTGCTGTTGGAGCAAACCAAAGGACAGCTTAGAAGAGTACTTGGCCATCTTGTTCTGAGGCAACTGGGACCTGATCCAAGTTGTAGTGCTGGGGAAAGCTGGCATTAACAAGGTAGAATTAAACGAGGATGGACATAATAAGTTAATAGCTGACTACTTGCATGGAGAAAAACGAGGAGAATATAGACAAAAGTTCACATTTCAACAGCAAGGAAGATCTCACTACTACAGCAAAGCAACACATTAATGCCACTTCTTGATAGATTCAGTGGTCAGGCAAACTGCCACCACCCCACTGCATTTGACTTGTCTCACCAGCAGCATTGACTGAGGTCAACTGACATGCTGGCAGCTCCCCTTGGGGAAGGGGTTAAGTTGTGACTTTGGGAGGTCACGTTCCATGTCAGAGGGCCAGGGATCAAGTCCCACCTCTACATCTGATCTAGAGTTCTGCCAATTTACCTGGGACATGGTGGATCAGTTGAGACCCTGCCACACATGTGGAAGACTTGAATGGAGATTTGGATCCTAGCCTATCCCTGTCCCAGCCCCAGCTGACCCCCGTATTTGGGGGATGAACCAAAGATTTGAAAATATCTCAATCACTCTCTGCCATTCTTTCAAAATAAGAATAAACAAGTAAATAAATATTAAGAAATAAAAAGGAGATAATAGCACAAATATTATTTTCACAGGGTTTTGTGACTGGCTGGCCCATGTATGCAGTATGGTATCTTGAAACATATTAAACTCAAAATATATGTTATTTGGTGATTTGGTAATGTACAAAAGGAAATATTCTGTATGAGAAAAGACATAAAATTACATTTATGAAAAATTGTCCCCCTTTCCACAATCCCACTTTGAGTCTAATATTTTCAGTTACTTCTTTGGAAGGATGTGACTGTGCTACAACTGCTTGTGGTTTAGCTGAAAGGAAGTTGCACAATGCACTCTTGTTTATGCTGACCATTTAAGAAATGCTCTGTTACCAGGAGTCAAACATTTCTGAACTTAATTAAAAGACTTTTTTTCCCTGCCACAGGCCATTTGGATATTTAGAAACATCATTTGTGTACCATACAAAATGATCAACTTAAAAATTTGCCTGCTATGGATTTATTGACTTTCAGGTCTTGCCTGTGGTTGCTTTAGCAGGACCAGACTACGTGCTTTTTTGGTCTTGGAGTACCAGTAGGCCACGTATTCCCCATTCGTTCAAGGCTTCAAGGCTGTGATCCCTACTTCCTGGGAAGAGCTGGCATGTTTCTAAACTGTAGTTCAGTGGTTTCTGATTAGAATGGAATGACAAATGCCTCCAATTGAAAGCTCATTTTTATTATAGAGTGAAGAGTAAGTAATCTTTTTCTCTTCTTCTTTGTCTCTAAAGTGAGCCCTTTAATCCTTGTATTAGACATTCTTTTATCAAAAATGGAACAGTGATTTTATTCTCTATTGTTTCATAGAGGATCCTATTTAGGAGAAGCCCTTTAGATTTTTCTTTTAAATACTTCATTATATTTTATTTGAAAGCAGACACAGATACACACAGAAAGAGACAAAGAGCAATCTTCCATCTGCTGGTTCTGTCCCTGAATGCCCACAACAGCTGGAGCTGGGCCTGGACAGAGCCAGAACTGAGTAACTCCAGCCTGGTCTCCCATGTTGAAAGCAGGGACCCAAGCACTTGAGCCACCGCTTACTGCCTCCCAGGGTGGGAATTAACAAGAAGCTGGAATTCTAGATTAAGTAAATGGGACCTGGGCAGCAGCCCAGGAAGAATCCTTTTAGTATTTTTTTTAAATAAGAAAATAGGCAAATGTATATATCAAGAAAGAAAGGCTATAAAAACTCTCACTAAGTCTCCCTCAGTAACTCTGTCATTCCCGAAGAAGGAAGTTTAGGCTTCAGAAAGATATCTCACATAGATATTCTGTCTGCACTGAAGAATATTTTGCTGCTTATCTCTAGGACTGCTTTCATCCTGTTCTCTTTATACTTTTTGTGATGCTGACTGCCTGTTAGAAATGATTAGTCAAGATCTAGGATGCAAATTGTGGCCACTGTAATTGATATAAACTTTGGCGTTTATTAGTCATTTACTATGGAGTTATGTAAACTTCCTGGAAATTCTGTATGTTTGTATGTTGTACTGACTGGCTGGGAGAATGACTGTCAGTATGTGTGTGCTAGAATTTATCAGCTCAGTGTTGGGAATATCTGTGTGTTAAAATGAGAAGGCATCAGAAATCAACTGTGCTTTTGTTTATGAACCAGTTAGTCACCACAGGCGATATCTGAGCTAAGATTTATAAGACAGCTCTGCCTTTTTATCTGTTACATATTTTTAAAGCATTCGTGGAACTTTATCCAAGAGCATCATTATTAATCGCTATAAATGAAAAGTGTTCATAATGAAAATTTAAAAATTTCTGTTTTAGTTTTAAACCAAGGTAACTAATCACTGGGAAAAAGGAATGTTCTAATCGAATGGGCTCTATTAAACACCAGATATGAAACTACTCCATGCCCTCTGGGAACTGAATCTCTGCTCTGTCTGTCAGGATAGGACTTAATGATGGGAATTGGGAACCAAACAAAAGTGAAGATTTTGCCTGAATAGATCTCAAAATTTGAGTTTGTTGGTAAACTTAATTTGTGATTCTTTCTAGATTCTAGTGTGTAGCTGAAAGGGTTGTGCCCTTTAAGCACAAAATAAGAGATAATATGGTAGAGAAGGCTAAGTTTGATCCATTCTAATAGCCTCTTTCAAAAAGTCAGCTGAAGCCAATGCCACATCCCTAAGGGAATTACTAGGGTCATCACCACCATGAAAAATTGGGGAAATGCAAAAATTTGGGGGGGTTGACTCCTTTGACAACCCCCCTTCAGGCTGGGAAAACCACATGCAGAACTTTAAGAATGATTGTTAATATAGCCACTCATGGTGTGATTCCAGGAAAAGACATTTTTACAAATGTACTCTCTATCTGGAATTGAATCAGTTCAGCTTATGATACTGGGGGCAGGGTTTTCATACCAGGCGATAAATTTCATGGAAGACCAGAATAACTCAACAAAGTTAGAACCCCTTAAGGAGGAGTTAAGCCCTTAATGAGTGACATCTTGACAAACCCAAAGAAGCAGAAAAAACCCAACCCCCCAAAACAAACAAACAAACAAACAAACCAAAAAAACCTCATCCAACCAAATGAAGAATTCCAATCAGCTAAGGTTTTGGCTAAGGACCAAGGAAACATGAATGGGTTGAGTGATGGAAAGTATAAATCTGTGCCAAAAGCCTGACCCCTTGATTATGTGTTCAAAAAATGCTCTTTAGAATTGGGTGTCTGGAATAGTAATTAAACTTTCAGTTTGGAAGCCTGCATTCCACATCAGTGGCAGAGGTGAAAGGTCAAGTACTTCCAGTCGGTACAGTCTATGTAGGAGACTTCAATTGGATTCACATCTCCTGAGTTTGCCTGATCCAATCCCAGCTGTTGTGGGCATCAGGGAAGTGAGCCAGTGGATGGAAGATCTCTTTCAGTCTGGTATCTCTCTTTCTCTGTGGTCTGCCTTTCAAATAAAATTTTAAAACTCACACACACACTTTTTGTAAGAGAAAACTTGCATATTGTGTATTAACATGTTGCAATTGTTTTACATAGTATTGTATTAATGATCTTTTATCTTTACTTTGAAAATGCAATAAGATTGTACCCATGTTCCTTCTGATTACTTTGTGACGGTAAGGATTGCTGCAATCATCTATGGGCAGGTCTCATTGAGGGACTCAGTGGAAGTGTGAGGAGTGGGGTGCCAAAGTTGCTCCCCAGAATAGGAAAGACCGTTGCAGGATGGTGGCTGGCCCAGGGCCAGGATGCGGGGTTGGTCTCGCCAGCGGGTAAACAGGAAGTTACAGGGATAGGTTGATGCCCTCGCTGCGATTATGTCATTGCTACTGGCCTATCAGGTAGCGCCAGTGGACCCACAGGGAGAAGTGATTAGTGGAGCCGGTAAAAGCTAAGGCAGGGATGAGGAGAATCAGGGAGAAAAGCTAAGGGAAAAGCTAAGGCATATGGGGAACAAAGAAGAAAAAGGGAGAACAACAGACAAAACAAGATAAAAGTACGGGGACAAGAACGGGGCAAAGCGGCAGAGAGGGGTACAAAAGCAATATAGACCCACGAGGAGAGGAACGGGAAGAAAAGTAGCAGAGAGAGGGCTAGAGAAGCAGGGAGAAAAGCTAGACCAATGGGCATAACGACAGCAGAGAGAAGGGTCTAAATGCAATAAGGTGTCCGTTTGCGATTCTGACTTTTCCCAGACCCTCAAGAGTGTGCCTTGTCGTTAGTGTCGCTGCTGGGCGGTGACAGGAAATCTCTCTAGGGCTATGGGCAGACATAGGTTTGCTTGTTTGGGACCTGTTGAGAACCATTATTTGCTCTTCCAAGCCGTTAACTACATTCTGACATCATCATTCTTATTTTTCTCTCTTCTGTACTTTTACATATTCTATTGACATAATGTTTGTCTGTCTGATATTTAGTCTACCCAAGTACATGTAATGAAAGTTAAATCTTGTTTTTAGTTATCCTAGCTAGTAATAAGGTTTAGTATCTCTCCCTACATTTATTAGCCTTTTATATTCCTTCTTTTATAAATTGCATCCTATTACTTGTCCGTTATTCTTTTTCCTGCCCACAATTTTGTTTCTAGCTTTTTTATTGATTTATATATATTTCTGGTCTGTTTAAACATAATCTTCTTGAGCCTCTAGATATTAAAAATATTTTTTCTAATCTTTTACCAACAAGTTCATATTATCTAGATGTCCTATATAGTGGGAAAAAATGATCAGTTTTGGTGTAAATTAATCTATCAGTGTTTTTCCTTTTATTATTTATAGTATTGTGGTTTTATTAAGATATTTCTTCCAAGACTTGCATGTGAAATAGTGTAGATGAATTTGGAGGACATGAAGCAATGCAAAATAAGTCATATGTAGAAGCACAAATTCTTTACCCTATCATTGATAAATGGAATCTGAAAAACTTGAACTCATAGAGGCAGAGGGTGAAGTGGTGGTAGCCAGGGGTTGAGGGTGAGGAGAATGGCAAGACACTGGCATGGATGGATCTATGGTTATAAGCTACAGGAGTTCAATATACAGCATGGGTGGTGACAACTGTGCTCATTAATGTGATTATAGTCATCATTGCATAATGTACCTTTTATCATTACATATTGAACATTTTGAATATATTCAATCTCTGTCAATTATTTTATTTTATTTTTAATTTTTCAAGAGGAAGAGAGATAGACTAAGAGCTCCCATATACCTATCTACCTCTCAAATGGTGTCAACAACCAAGCCTGGGCTGCATCAGAAACTCAGAGCCGGGAACACAACCCAGGTCCCTCATATAGGTTGCAAGAATCTCAACACTTGAGCCATCACCTGCTGCCTCCTGGGGTCTAATACTGACAGCAAGCTGGAAATGGGAGCTGGAGCCAGATATTGAACTAGGTTTATGATAAGGGACATGGATATCCTGCTATCTTAATTGCTAGGTCAAATGCCTATTTCCCCACCTTTTAAAAATCTAAATAGTTTAAAATAATAAAATAATCTTTCCCAACCAACATTGTAAACAGCATTCTTCTATATTTTTGGGGTCTGCCTTTCATATGTCCATCCTTCAAACATCTAGAGTATGTATGATGTGAAGTAGGAATATTTCTCCTTATGGTAAGTCAGTTTTACCAACATCATCTAGTAAACAATGGATCATTTCTTTGCTCATTACATTCAAATGTATAGTCACATAAGGGTGTGTGTCTGAGCACACTGTATTGTTGCTATGGCTTTGCAATGGGCTAAATATCAAATAAGAGAAGCTCTTCAATTTACTCTTCCTTTCTAGGATTGATTGAAATATGCATGATCGGGCCTGGCGCGGTGGCACAAGTGGTTAAGGTCCTCACCTTGCATGCCAGGGATCCCATATGGGCGCCGGTTCTATCCCAGCAAACCCGCTTCCCTTACAGCTCCCTGCCTGTGGCCCGGGAAAGCAGTCGAGGACGGCCCAAGGCTTTGGGACCCTGCACCCACGTGGGAGACCCGGAAGAGGCTCCTGGCTTCGGATTGGCATAGCATCGGCCGTTGCGTTCACTTGGGGAGTGAATCATCAGACGGAAGATCTTCCTCTCTGTCTCTCCTCTCTGTATATCTGCCTTTCCAATAAAAAAGATAATAAAAAATAAATCTTTAAAAAAAAATTAAAAAAAAAAAGAAATATGCATGATCGTTTACTCTTTCACACAAGAATGTATATTGAAGCAGTTTATTGTGCTTATCCAAAAAAATA
Source organism: Ochotona curzoniae (assembly GCF_017591425.1). Classification (NCBI taxonomy): domain Eukaryota; kingdom Metazoa; phylum Chordata; class Mammalia; order Lagomorpha; family Ochotonidae; genus Ochotona; species Ochotona curzoniae. Next base: position 18,150,443 of record NW_024467115.1, read on the forward strand.
AATCCAGGTGGAATTTTGATTGAACTTACATTAGATGAACTTACGAAGAAATGATGTCTTAATACTGTTAAATGGGCCTCTTTGTGCTGTTTGCAATTTCAGTTTCTGAAATAATGCTTCTTTTGTTGTTTTCATTGTTCCAGTTATGTTTCTCTTTGACAATGGTTTATACAAACACATGCACATTTTCTTCTTTCCTGCCTTCCTTCCTTCTTTCTCTTTCTCTTCCTCTCTCTTTGTTTTTCTCCTTCTCCTCTTCTCAAATCTTCTCCCTTTCCTCTCCTCCTTCCTTCTTTTTCTTTTTCTTTTTTCTGCAACTTTGCTGTCTTCTTTATTTTCAGAGTTCATCTGTTGACTGTCAGTTATTTTGTTTTTGATGAAGAACATCGACAAATAAAAGCAATTTTGCCCATTCCTTCCCAACCCTCAAACTTTTTTTTTTTTTTTGCCTTCTGTGTGTTGATCCTGGCCTTCAGAGCTGAGTCAAAAGGAAGCTGATAGAACAAGGGCCTTGTTTCTAATCCAAAAGTGAAAACATTCAGCTTCCCCATTAAGTAAGGTTTTTGTTAAAAGGTTTTGCTAGTTGATTTGTCCACTTTAGAAAACTCTCTATATTCTTAGTTTTCTGAACCTCTGAAAACAGAACAAAGCATTGTTGACTGTTGCGATTCAACTGCTGTGCCTCAGCTGCATCGCATCCTGCTACTCACAGCCAACTCCTTTTCAGAATTCCTTTACTCTGTGGTGCACGCCAGGCTTCCTGTAGTTCTGTGTTGCCACACACAGCACTGCAAGGCAGGTCCTTGTGTGGCTCACTTGTACCCAGAGTTCTCCTAGGAGGCTGTCACTCATATATATCTACACAAAACATTACTTTGTATTTTTACTAATATTCTATTGTGTTTGCTTAATTAATTACTACGTATGTCCTTAATGTTAGGTTTATTTACTTGTACTTATGTTTTTTTTCTTCTTCTTCTTCTTGGCCTCTTAAATATCAGATCTTTTTTCTTTTGACAGTTTAGTTTAAACAGTTTGCATTCACTGTAATCACTATCATGTTAAGAATTATTTTTGTGGGAGAATCAAGATGGCAGAATAGGGTAAGGACACGTTTAAACGAATGGAGAAACATTTAATCAGAATGAAGCAGAGAGGACATATTTCAGGAAATACAAAAGGACAGAACAACAGCAGAGGGGTACCTGAAGACTGACGGACAGAGGAAGCAGCAGACACAATAGTGTGGTGTGGCAGTGACCGATACTCCAGGGGCATTCAACTAATGGGCGATCTGAACTCCACCAGCAGCCAGAATTCCACCAGCAACCAAGTGGGAAGGGACTTTAACTGGGAGTTGGGAGTTTGGGAGGTGAACCCAGATAAAGAACCGTCTATCCTGCCAGTCCATTTGATTGGACCAGGAGCAGAAACAGAGCAGCAGATCCAAGATGGGCAGTGTGGGTGCAGGGTGGATTTCACAGCCCAGTAGGCCACCTGAGCTGATTTGGACGCCATTTTGCAAAAGGAGGCAAAGGCAAAGCAAAGGACTGAGCATACGCTGAGCTGGGAGTGAACTCATTTCTGAATCAGAAAACTGCAATGTGGCATCCTACAGGTTCCACCCAAGACAGGTCTGGGTAGCCCTGAGACCTGATGGCCAGCAGATCAAGACCTGTAGTAGCGGTATGTCAGGCGCCATTTTGCACACTGCGGCAATAGCTTTAGGACTGCAGGGGGCAACAATGAACTGCGCATGTGCTGAGCTCACAAGAACTTGCTGAGTTCCGTGGACTGCACTGGTCCCGCAGGAAAATAATACCAACAGTGGCATCGAATGGGTCAAAATAGGTCCATGTGGCATCCAGACCTAACGTCCAACAGTTTCTGACAAGATCAGCGCCACCAACAACCTAATTAGATAGGACACCTGGTGTCTCTCTAATCCTGGGACCTGCTCCAACTGAAAGTGGGAGAAAGGCTGCAGAGACAGCAGTGCAGCCTCAGCACAGTATCACAGGAGGTGGAGATTGGTGAGCCAAGAGCTGGGGCTGTGGATACCATGGTGGAAATCTGACATAAGAACCCAGACGTGGAACTCACTGGAGGTTGTGGAACAAGTGGCTGCAAGCAAAAAGTTGTGTACCAACTGCAATAAGTAAAACCACATTGTAGACCTATGGGTGACAGAGCTTAGAGACCTGCCTCAAGGAGAAGACTCTGCTAACCAGAACTACAATGACCAAGAGCAAAAGAAGAGACAGAGGCACAATGAATATTACTGAAGACTCCCCGCAAAGGAGCAAAACCCTATGCCAACCTCAGAGTTAACTGAGGAAGACATCGAGAAAATGGAGGACACAGAATCCGTAAGACTCATTTTAAAGCTTCTGATAAAAAATGAAAAGCTCATGCAAGAGTTCAAAGAATTTAAGGAAGCAATAAAGCTAATCAAGCCTCATATATCAGAAATTAAGACCACAGTGGAGCAACTTAAAAGTACAGTGGAGAGTCTCCAAAATAGAAGGAAGGTGGCACAAGAAAGAATCTCAGGATTGGAAAATGTTTCCTGTCATCATGGGGAAACAAACAAAAAGTTGGAAGCAGAGCTGGATCAGGCCAAAAACAAACAAACAAAAAAAGTGCAAGAATTGAAAGACACTATTAAAAGGTCAAATATAAGAGTTATGGGAGTTGCAGAAGGTGCAGAAAGAGAAGCTGGGTTGGCAAATGTATTTAATGAAATCATAAAGGAAAATTTCCCTAATCTGGAGAAAGAATTGGGAAACAAGATCCAGGAGGGGCACAGAACTTCCAACAGGCTTGATCCAAAGCAATCTTCACCAAGACACATGATCATCAAGCTCTCTTCAATTGAACATAAGGAAAAGATCTTTAAATGCGCACGTGAAAAAAATCAATTGACATATAAAGGAATGCCAATGAAACTCACAGGAGATCTCTCACAGGAAACTCTTTAGGCAAGAAGAGAATGGAGTGACATATTCCAGATTAAAAAAAAAAAAAAAAGTTGGCCTAGAATGACATATCCAGCAAAGCTTTCTTTTGTCTTTGAAAATGAAATAAAATTCTTCCACAGTTATAAAAAGTTAAAAGGATTTGCCTCTTCCATACCCGCCCTACAAATGATACTTCAAGATGTTCTCTTCACAGAATATAGGAATAGCACCTACCAAAACCAAAGGCAAATGGGAAGAACATGCCAGTAAAATGACAACAGAAGACTAAACCAATGAAAAACCCATTCCTAAAATTACAGGACCAAAGTACCACCCATGTATATTAAACTCTGAATATAAATGGCTTAAGCTCAATCAAACATCATAGATTAGTAGACTGAAATAAAAAACAACCCATCTGTTTATTGTCTGGAGGAGGTACACTTCACCAACAAAGATCAGCAGAAACTATATCACATGGATTTTTTTTTGTTTTCTGTTGGTTTGATCTCTTCAAAACACTTTGTTCTGATTAAATCATTCAATGACTCATAGATCATGCAGTGGCATCATTTTCCTCAAGAAGGTTCTTGATTTTCATTTCTTCAGCTACACGTTAGTCATTTAATAGCATGCTGTTTAACTTCATAGTGTTGTTAACTTCTTTTTTCTCCCTGATGTTGATTTTGTTTTGTGGCTTTTCATTTAAGGGGATGTATAGTAGCTGTGTAATGGAGGCTGTCATATCTAGTAACATATCATTTAACTTCAAGGCATTGTAAATTTCTATTTTTCTTTCTATTGTTGATTTTGTATTATGACTTTTCATTGAAGGGGATGTACAGTAGCTGTGAAATGGAGACTAACATCCAGATGTGAGGATGCAGTGTAGTATGAATTTCTGTTTCCAGACAAAGATGGACTTACAATGAAACTGTTTAGTATGTCTTGACAATAGGATGCTGGACTCTCTGTCATTGTCCATGCCCACAATGATGGGCATATGACTGAGTATGAAGAACTATACTTTAGTAATGATATAGAAGAACTGGGTGGGGGGGTAGGGAATTGGGGAGGGGATAAAGGAATATGGAACTGTAACATAAAATGATAATAATAATAATAATAAAATGTGAAAAAAAAAGAATTATTTTTGTGACGGTTTGTAAAATAACTTGGTTTTACTTTGCAAAGTTCAACATCTATATGACCTGTGCCCTGGGCATTCCCTCCTGGTTACATCCATATGAGAAAACTGTACTAATTAGTTAGGAGAGATACTACATACATAAAAGTTTGGTTTATAGGGCCCAGCGCGATGGTCTAGCAGGTAAGGTCCTCACCTTGAACACACTGGGGCCCCATATGGGCAATGGTTCTAATCCTGGCAGCCCCACTTCCCATCCAGCTCTTTGCTTGTGGCCTGGGAAAGTAGTTGAGAATGACCAAAGTCTTGGGACCTGCACCCGTGTGGTAGACCTGGAGGAGGCTCCTGGCTCCTGTCTTCGGATCAGCTCAGTTCTGGCCTTGTGGTCACTTGGGGAGTGAATCATCAGATGGAAGATCTTCCTCTCTGTCTCTCCTTCTCTTTCTATATATCTGACTTTGCAATAAAACTAAATCGGAAAAAATGTTTTTATTATAAATATTTCACAAAATGTGGGGTTGTAAACAATCTAAATATTTATCAGCTTGGTAATTGACAAATAAATTGTGGTCATTTGTACAAAATATACTATCACATGGAAAACTAAAAAAGATAACTGGATCAGTGATATGAATGAATTTTAGGAATATGATGTTGAGTCAATAATTTTCAAGATAATAAAATAAAATAATGTCTTTTGTATAAAGCTCAAAAATAAAAAGCAACTAAATATCATAATATTGGTTCATTTTTTTTTCATTCACATATATTCATTACAAAGCAAAAAAGCAAGTGAATCAGAAACATATAACTGATCAGTTACCTCCTCTGGGGCAAGACAAAGAAAAAGGCAAGAGCAGAGAAATGAGGCACAGGTTATTTCTAATATTCTAATTTGCAATGACCATTCATAAATATTCACTACATATTTTTTAAAGATTTACTTATTTTTATTACAGAGTCAGACATACAGAGACGAAGAGACAGAGAGAAAGATCTTCTATCCATTGATTCACTCCCCAAGTGGCCACAACAGCCAGAACTGAGCTGAGCTGGTCCAAAGCCAGCAGCCAGGAGCTCTTCTGGGTTTCCCATGTGGGTGCAGGATCCCAAGGCTTTGGGCCATCCTCAACTGCTTTCCCAGGTCACAAGCAGGGAGCTGGATGGGAAGCAGGGCCTTCAGGACATGAACTGTTGCCCATATAGGATCCTGGTGCTTTCAAGGTGAGAACTTTAGTCACTAGGTTACCACTTCAGGCACTATTCATTGTACTATTTAAAACTTCTATATGTAACTACAGGAATTTTAATGATGGAATGATGAACATAGCATGAGTAACTTAATTAAATATGCCTGAGGTTTTTAAAATTAATTATATTTATTTTTGATGATAGTTGATTAGACTGATGAGGGTCAAGGATTACAGGAATGTAGATGAGATCGCCATTTCCACATTCTCTTTTTTCCTTCCTGTGTCTGGGGGAAGGGGGACATGATAAGCAGAGAAGCCACATTCAGCCTCTCAGTATCAGCACCCTGGGATGGAGGACAGCCACCTAATACCACCCCAGGGGCCCCAGAGTGGGGTGTGCTCTGAGCGTTCTGCTTAAGAACACTGCAGGTAGATGATTAACTTGCTGTGCCCCTTGGACTGGCCCCTATTCTGATTATTTTTAAGTTGAAATCAAACTTTTTAAATATACTGGGCTCATATATTTTTTGTTAGAGGATCAAGGTTTTGAACTGTGTGAATATTCAGGCCTCTGTGTGGAATAGATGTAAAGTGTTTAGCATTTTAAGTTTATGTATATAGGTCTTTGAATGTTTATATATTTTAGTGGCTCCAAATTTTCTTTCAAGGTATTTCCCTCACTGAGACATGAGTAATTTGGGAATTTCATAGACACTGTCATTGCAAGTGAGGTTTATTCTGACACATCATTTTTTGAAATTTTACATAATATACATTTCCATGGACTTTTTCCTAATCCCTTATATATTCTACTCTGTTTTGCCTAGTCTTGTTTTCTTTTGTATGTCTGATGAGAAGCTCTTTAATCCCTTTGAAATTTAGCTGGATGGTACAATGTGCAGATTGAATTCCATCATTCATTATGTGTTACTTTTTAAAAAATGCTTTTCCTGAAAGTTTCGCAGCAAAGGAAGACAAAGTGTAAACCAACGGCACAAAACAATCATATCTTCCATCTGTGCTCTCAGGCTCCCATTTATTTTTCTCAGATGTTGTTTGTTCTCACAGAAGCTCCCTCTGGCTTCCTCCATCCACAAGATGACAGGAATGTCCAATTTCTAAATGCCGCTTTGAGCCACCACTCCCTGTGGACCCCCATGCTCATGGGCTGGGGTCTAAAGGTCTCTTCCAAACTCATGCTGCAGCTTCATCAAGGAGGTGAACCTTTGAGGACTGTTAAATCAGGAGAGCAGAGGGCCTCTTCCCCCCAAGGGATGAATGCAAAGTGTGGGATTAGTTATCATAGGTATGGCTGAGCCACCAATTCCCATGTTTTCCAGTCCTGTCTTGCTTGTTCTCATTCTCCTCTTTTCTTTCTAACAGGCTTTCTTACCATGTCATACTTTCCTGCAATGTCATGATACAACAGCCAGGCCCTCCCAAGCTGCTTGCACTCTGCTACTGGACTTCCCAGCTTCCAGAACCCCGAGCCAAATCCACTTCTGCTGTTTCTCATTTGCCAAATCTATGGTCTTCTGTTACAGCAGCAGAAAATAGATTAAGACATTATGGATGCAATTAAGCCTGCTTTTTCTCCTGCCAATACACCTTTTGTCTGTTTGATATGTCTCCAAAGCACTGGGTCTTGAAGGAGAGAAGAGACCTGCTTCCTCTCCAATTCATGGCAAAGAAAGAACATTAGCTTAAGAAGATACAATAACTGCATGTCGAAGAGCAGACTATGTTTCCCCACATATAAATCATGATTGAACTGAAGGCCATTAGAAAGAAGCAGTTGTAAGAACGCACCAAGCTACCCCTCTTCCTTACCTAAAAGCAAGACACGGATTTACGAAGGCAAAAGGTGTATCTCCTTGTAGCATTAAGAACAAAGACTTCTGAAGATCTCTCAGCTTGGAGATGGCTCCAGATGATTCGCTGTTCTTCACTGAAACACCATATAAAGAAACTGAAGTACAAAGCCACCTGTTTAAAACCTACTTATTTCCTGAGTGTAACCCCTGTATGCATCTTAACAAACATCTGCTTGCTTTTTCTCTTGTTGGCTTATGTTTGGTAGTAAGATTCCATCCTATCTATCAACCTAACTATCAAGTTAGATCTACCCATATAGATCCATCCTATCAAGTTTTGTTGTCTCTGATATAGATCGGCATCGATTAATTGGACACTGTACAAGGCAACAACTGGTTAATTCTGGAACAGTGCCAAAGGTTTAGTGGCTTATCTTGGAATCTGCTCAGGAAGCTAACACATTGGCTCTTAGCTGGTTGTGTATGCCTGGAGGAAGGAGTGGGGCTTAGGGTGGGACAAATGGGTTTGAGCAGTGAGGGCAGGGAAGGCTTTCCTCAACTGCCAGTGTCTCATGTAAGATGACCTCCTTTCAAAAACATCCCTGAATCTCAGCCCAGCAAACTGTGCCTCCTGGGCTGTCATTCTGCAATCCATCCCCTTTTATTTTGCCTGCAGTCTCTCAGAGTCTTAATGTCCCAATCCATTTCTACTTTCTTTACATTGTGACACTTCTGAGTGCAGCTTGAGGAGAGTGGATGGCATTTAGCATTGGCTTGTATCTTGGGAAGGAATAGAACTCCTTTTGCATCCCATGAAGTTGATGCTTAAGATAAGTTTGTGGAACACTGACCTGGACTACCTCACTACCAAGTTCATTATGAGGAACAATTGTGTTTCATTATGAAGGATGGTTAGGTTTCATTATGTACAGCACTTATGTACAAAAGTCTAAATATAAACATTTAATACACTGTGCTTAATTAGTGTGATTTAGTACTCAAGTTAGTGTGATTTAAAAGATAATAACTAGTTAACAACCACTAATGAAAAATAATTTTGGATGAGCAAATTAATTGAAAGCTGTATTCCTCCATCGTAGCATTATTTTCCTACAGCAGTTATGCTCCACTTAAAGCAAAGATTACTACAGAACAATTTTGATAACACAGTTAGTTGGATTTTGGATATTTCACATAAAAAGTATCTTATCTTTTCAATTTTGACTAAAATATCATTGGTTGGTGGAAGTGAATTTTGCCAAGTTGGGCACTAAAGTTTTGCATGTGAAGCACAATTTCTTCATATAAAGGAATCCACCTACACTTCTTGGTGGGATTCTAAGAAAAAAAGATGGATTATCTCAAAGATCTTTGCCACTCCAACTTTCCACCTTCTCACCAGAATGTAATAAATTTCATTTAGTTGGCAAGGACCACATATTCAGTAATTTCTAAATAAGGAGGAATGTTTCGCACATTTCTGGTTCCTTAAACCTGAGGATCCAGAATCACGTAACAACAAACATTATTTGTTTTTGGGAACTTATCAAGAAACTTGGTTTTGAGTTGACTGTTCATTAATTCTACCAAAGAAGTGCTGGAGAGATAATGGATACTGGCAACAATATTTGAATACGATAGTCATCATTCTTCTTGTAAAATTTCAGCTTTTATCCTGTTTATCCAATTAGACTCCCCAAAAGTGAACTGTGTGGTCTACATTAATGTACCTCTCTCTAAAATTGCCTTTACTTGGGTAACTTTATGTTGCTATCTTTGTCACTTTTGGTTTAAGAAGTAATCTCATGAAATGAAGGCCTCTGTCCTTTTAGAAATGCATGTTGCAAAGATTAGCAATCTTGCAAGAGCTACATTCAGAGTTACTCTGAATGCTCCAGGTTCATGCCTGAGTGACCTTCTCATTACAATCTTTTTAGGTGGATGTCACAATTCTCACTTTGGAGATGAGAAAAATGAGTCTAAGTTAAGTTAAATTACTTGGTAAGTAATTTGGTAAGTAAGTGCTTGATAAAGAATTCCCTGAGCTTGAAGTCTGTGACCTCATCCGAAGTTCTATATTGTTATTGTTATTATGTGACTCAGCTTTCCTAAGACGAGGATTCCAGGAACAATATTACTGTCATAAAATGACTAGAAGTCATCTGTAGGGAGGAGAAGCAAGCCACAGCCAGAATGATCTCTGGCATATTCAATCTTGCCAGGAAATTCCCAGAGTCCTTTAACGAGAAATGTTGGGAAAAATAATTGAACTTAGATCACCCAAGCCTGCTGGGGATAGAATATTTATGACTGAAAAACAAAATGGGGAAAGTTTTGCAGGAAACAATGTGTAGGCAATGCAGGTGGAACATGTATGTGAGAGCTTTACCTTCAATTCCAGGGCTTGTTTGAATGAGAGTAAGAATTTATGATTGAAGCCATGGTACTTTCCACTTTTTCTTGACTTTTGAGAAATTCCATTAAACGACAAGCTCAATTCCAGTATTCCCTTAAACATTATTGTTTTCCTACCCTTAAAATCAAACAGGTTTCAAACCTTTTTCCAAGTCGCCCTGGGAGTTCCACAGAATCTCTTATTTCCAGGGGAAGAAAATTGATAGGGTTGTGCTGTGGGTTGACATTCCCATAGCCCAGTTGGATACAGGAGTGAAGGGCATATATTTGACTTTATTGTTAATTATTGATTTGATTTTGTACTCCGAAGTATAGGATATGGGTGAAAAGGAGAAGAGGAAACAATGGAACATGAGTGGAGAATCAGAAATTCTTTTAAGTTTGTATTGCAGAGAATGTCAAAGGAACATTTCATGAGAGTTGAGCTCTCATAAATGGGCTCCATGTTCATGAAAGATCCTCTTTGCCCCTTCATTCATCTTCCTGTACAACAGCAGAGATGAGTTCCAGGAATTTGCTCTATTAGCCATGAAGTATGAAGCAGCTGAACATACAAGAAAGTGATTTTAGCAAAGAATTTTATTGGTAGGGAAAGGCAAGACGCATGTGAATATAGCGGACAGTGGGAAAGAGAATTCCCCTGCTTTGCTGTGCTAGACATCAGACATTTTGTCACAGAACAAGTGGTCCAATGTTGGGGCCTGTCAGAGGAGCTGTTTATTTTGACCTTACTACTGAGATTGGTCACAGGCAACTCTAATCAACCTGGCCAAACCGTTACAGGGCCTTAATGCAGGAGCCTGCTTTTCTCCCAACGAATTGCAACATTCTTTATATCTCTCTTATTAAGCTTGGTGCCTAGCTTATGATGGTTTCCCAGCTAGATTAAGGAAAGTTTCCACAGTACCAGTGGGCTGTGGGTGAGGATGGGGGGAAGTGGCAGCATCCTTTATCCTTTGGCCCTTTCCACGTTCCTACCATTCCCATTTTGGCTTCTTTCACGAGCACACAGCCAGCAAGCACCACCTATGAAACAGAAAATGGAAAGCTGCAGCATTACATGTAATGAGGGCCAAACCACCACAAACAACAGTGAAAGCTGAAAGAAGCCAGGCTGAGTCAGATCTTTGTCATTTAGGCTGAGAACTGTCCTTAGATTAATTTTTCCATCATTGGGAGGAGTTTGCTGCCATTCTCAGAATACACAATATTTGAAGGTGGATGTTACTTACACGTGTGAACAGGTGAAGTCTTCCCCATCTTTTTTTGCTGTTTTGGACATACTTCAACCCTGATTATAAAAGGCCTAGCAGACTTTTTCTCAGAGAGGCCATTTCTTTAGGAATCCATAATGTCCCATTGTCTCCTAACTTGTCATAAGGAAACAAAGCTTTCCTCTGAGCAGTTGTAGTTTGATGCTAGTCAGTTGGTAACAGCACAAGTGCATGGCCTCATGTGCTCCCTTTGGCAGCACATATACAAAGGAATGGCCTCTTTGTAGCTGGCAATGATGCCTTGATGCCTCAGTGTCCTCATCTGTCAAGGGGCACAAAGGATTCTACTTGAATAGATTATAATACTGCCTGACAATCAGGAAGCCATCAGCTTTAGTTGGTGATTATTATTGTTAATTGTGTTTTTATATATAATTTTGTGATAATCAAGAGCACTGAAGCTAATAAAAATGAAAACTACTTTCCACTTTTTCTCTGGGTTCCATGTTCACATTTCTGTTTATTTCTGCTATATAATATTTTCACAGCAAAAATGAACTATAGTTTATTTCCAGGATTGAATTTTTGAGCCAGCAAACTCTCCCAATATGAGTAGAATTATCCCTGACTATTCCCTGCGGGGAACTTGGAAATTACCTTTATTTCCTGGTTGAATCATCACATAGATGAGATTGAGACCACCCAAGATATGCTGGGTTTTTCTCTGTATGTGAGGGGTCAGTCCTTTCACGTTACTGTAACAAGATGCCCTGTTTCTCACTTAATTATTTCTCACAATCCTGGAGAGTAGAAGTTCAGGGCCAAAACACCTGCAACCTGAGTGTCTGGTGAAGGCATGGCTTCTGGTTCACTGGGGATGCTTCCATGCTATGTCCTCCCATGGAGGAAAGGGCAAACGCACTCAATGGGCTCTCTCAGAGCACTGATCCCACTCATGAAGGCTCCACTCTCATGCTCATCACTTCTTTGGGGGGTTCTTTCAAACCTTGAGTTAGGAGAAGACACAAACATCAGATTCTACAGAGGGGAAATAGAAATAAAGCAGATGGGTAAGAACAACAAATATACAATGCCAATGACTTGCACTGCACACATATCTTATTTTTCTTGCTCTTCAGCTCTACTGAGGAAACATTTTAAAATTAATACTTCAGTAAATAAAAATGTAATTTTTGTTGTAGGCTTTCCATTTCTGAGCATAAAATACATGATACGTGCAAACTGATATTAAAAAAAAAAACCTGCATGAGCTGTTTTGAGAAGGGAATAAGCTTCTTAAGGGAATAAGAGTTAAGCAGGTATCTTCAGTTTGTCCCTCACCTTGCACACCTACCTTGCAAGAATCCTGAGCTCTGTGCCTGGGGTGCTGATCTCTGTCGGCCACCTCCTGTCATCCTTGCCTCCCACTTAGAGTTGGCTCTGGGTGATGGGATAGTGCATTAACTTGTTTTTCTACACACTATGGTTACCTTTGTAAAGAATCCATTTATTTGGGCCCGGCGCGGTGGCACAAGTGGTTAAGGTCCACGCCTTGCATGCCCGGGATCCCATATGGACACCGGTTCTATCCCAGCAGCCCTACTTCCCTTCCAGCTTCCTGCCTGTGGCCTGGGAAAGCAGTTGAGGACGGCCCAAAGCTTTGGGACCATGCACCCGCGTGGGAGACCCGGAAGAGGCTCCTGGCTTTAGATTGGCATAGCATCGGCCATTGCGCTCACTTGGGGAGTGAATCATTGGACAGAAAATCTTCCTCTCTGTCTCTCCTCTCTGTATATCTGCCTTTCCAATAAAAAAATAATAAAAATAAAATCTTTAAAAAATAATCCATTTATTAACCTTTTCTTAAAGATAATTCAAGGGTACCACTAGATGATTTCCTTTGAGAATCCAACCTTTTCCCAAAGAGATTGCCTCATAACCCATGAAGAAATATGTGCCAATATAAGTTTTGTCTTAATTATCCCCTTGTTGCTTTAAAATTCTAACTTTAGCATATTGGAAGATACTTTAGCAAGCTCTTGGAAAATCCAGGAGCTTTGAAATGGGGTGTGGATGTTTTAACCTGTCCCCTAATTGTTATACTTGAAAAGTATACATTGTTGATATTATTTCATGCAATCAGAGATTGCTCAGGTTTAGCCATGTGTTTATGATTTTCTCTATTCCATTTCACATCCAAAAGACTTCTCTGTGATGCTTTTTTTCCTCTTAGAAGAACATAGTACACTTCAGAAATTCTTCAGTGTGGATCTCACACTAGAATATTCTCTTTGTCTGCAAATGCCTTTATTTGACCCTTGTGCTTAAACAATAGGGTTCTGAGTTGCACCACCATCTTTGGCTTCTGTTTTTGCTGTTTAGAAGGCGTCTGTTAATCTAATTAGGATCTTGTGGAAGCAAAGAGCTTTGGTTACCTTCAGATTTTCTCTTTTTGATATTTTGTGTGTTCTTTTTAAACTTATTTGGAAGGGAGAGAGACAGAAAGCTCTCCTTCTCTGATTCATGTCCCAACTTCCTTCAGCTGGAGAGTTGAAGTCGGAAGCCAGAAACTTGATACAGATCACCCACATGAGTGGCAGGAATCATCAGCCATCCTGCTTTTCCCAATTTCCATCTCATTATCTTTCTGGCTATGTTCAATTGTGTCTCCTTGGCTGTTCAATCTATCCATGAAACATTGCCTTTTACATTTGCTATTTTGTTATTTCTTAATGGGCTTACTGACTTCATCCTATTTTCAATTTCTTCTATTATTTCTGTAACACCTAAAGTGGGTTTTACCTTCTGTGTCTGATGGTTCCGCAGCCAGCAGATGTCAGTCAGACTGGTTCTTCCTGGCAGCAGCTTAATTGTTTCATTACTTGAGGGTGTTTCTACCAATGCATGCTCATTGGAAAGTTTTCTGTGTGAACTCATTGATGCCTGCATTTAAAAACACATCCTCCCAGAAATATTTATACTTATTTCTACTAAGTATCTTAATTTATTATCAATATAGAGTTAGAAACTAAATTTTCATCATGGTGTTACTGGGAACATATTACATAAACATCAGTTCTCAACCCACAGAAATCAGTTTTTGGTAAGAATTTTCTGAAGAAATTTCTTCCTCCTCTTCTTTTTTCCCCCTTTACTTTTCTTGTGTTTCCTCCGTTCTGTTAGCGATGTTTTTAACATCCCGCCATTTCTCACTCCTTTTTTTCTTCCTTCTGACTAGTGTTCTCTCCTTTCAACATAACATCATTCATGCTCTATAATACTTTGTTTTTTTAAGATTTATTCTATTTTTATTGGAAAGGTGGATATACAGAGAGTAGAGACAGATAGGAAGATCTTCCGTCCAATGATTCACTCCCCAGGTGGCCGCAAGGGCTGGAGCCGAGCCAATCCGAAGTCAGGAGCCTCTTCAGGGTCTCCCACCTGGCTCTTCCAGGTCTCCCACGCAGGTGCAGGGTCCCAAAGCTTTGGGCCATCCTCGACTGCTTTCCCAGGCCGCAAGCAGGGAGCTGGAAGGGAAGCGGGGCTGCTGGGATTAGAACCGGCGCCCATATGGGATCCCGGGTGTGCAAGGCGAGGACCTTAACCACTGCACCATCGCGCCGGGCCCTAGAATACTTTCTGACCAGTCTCTAGCTTGGACCTTTGTTTTGGTCCTTCCTTGTAGAATACAACCTAAACCAGAATAATGCCAACTCAATTTGGTAGATATGTCCAATGCTCAGTGTTTGGCCACCTGATCTACCTTCAACAAAAATCCTGCCAAGTCAGTTTATCCAGAACATCTTTGTCCTTGATCTTTCTTAGCAATTTTCCATCCACTGACTTCAATTCTGCTCCTTAGATAAAAGTTTTTACTGTCCTTGTTGAACTCAGAGTTATGTGCAGTCTCTTTCTTTGCATCAAAAGACCTTGCTGTAGTGGTCCCCAAATCTACTTCCAGAGCTCACCTTGAATGAAGTCTGTTATGATCTTTAGCTAGTTCCATGGATGTTTATTTTCTTTCATTCTTGGTTCCTTCTTCCCTTTCTTATTTTTTTATAATAGGCTGGTAGAATCAATTTTAATTTTTCCAGTTGTCATTCCTTTATGTTTTATGAGGGAGTTTTGATATGCCTGGTTTGAAGCTTATGCTGGGATGCCAGGATTAGCAAAGTGTGTTTAGTGTGGATACTATCTGAACTCTGCAGTTTGGGACCACTAAGGTCTTATGTTACTGCACCATGAATTTAACCCTGCACTGAACATGTTTGTTCAGTGTAATTTTAATTTTAAAATGCTCTGGAAGTTTTTTCCTATATAGGAAACATACCATTTTGCCAAAAATGGCAGTGTAGAGGTGTTGGACATACTGACTGAGATATCACCGGACATGTCTGCATCCTATGTCAGAGTGCCAAGGTTTGAGTCCCAGCTCTGCTCCTGACTCCAGCGTCCTGCTAAGGTGTGTCCCAGAAGGCAGATGGTGATGGCTTAAGTTGTTGTTTCTACACCACCTACGTGGGAGACCTGGATTGAGTCCTTTGCTGTCTGCTCTGGTTTGGCTTAGACCTGGCTATTACAGGCATTTCAGATGGTAACCCTGCTTGTATATCATTTTTTCTTTGTCTTTCAAATAAACAAATGCTGGTGGAATAAATAATATGATTTTTGAAAGCTTTAGTAAATACAATGTACATTTTTGATATATTTATAATTTGAATAATTGAAATCTTTCACAATAAAATAGTGTTCCTTCACTGATCAAATTTTATCTGTCATGGAAACACACTGCCCTGTTTAAGTCATGGTAATTTCAAAAAAGAGAAGAATTGATACATGAATAAACTCTCAGGACTCAGTGCATATGGATAAAATGTAGAGGAAAATTATTTCTCTCACCTTTTTTTTTTTTTCTAAAACCACACTAAGCTTAACAAAATTCCCTTGCAAACATTCGTATAGTCAGTTACATTGATGGGATCACTTCCTACATTTTGTTCCTTAAATCTTAGTGACAGCATATTCTAGAATAGAAGCTGAAACAAGCAAAATTGTTTCTAGATTTTAATTCCCTAATGTAGCTCAGTCTTTTCCTCCAGTGGATTCTGGAGCGATTTCATTGTGCTTGGAGTGGTGAGACCGGCAGTAATTCAGAACTATTGATCTATTATAACCTCTTGAGCAGAAACCTCAGAGCATGCCCCACATCAGGGACCCTGGGATGGTATTGGGTGGTTGTCCTCCATCCCAGGGTGCAGAGGAGTTTGGGAAGCTGGGTGTGGCTTCTGTGCTTGTCCCTCTACCACTTCCCCCAGATACAGGAAGGAAAAAAATGTGGAAATGGTGATCTCACCCACCTTTCTGTAACCTTTGACCATTATCACCCTAATCAACTCTCATAAAAATATAATTAATATTTTAAAAATGTTAACTGACCTGTCCATGGTCATGCAGCTAATAAGTGGCAGAATTGGAATATAAGCCATGATATAATTTTTGGATTTTCTTATTATATCATGCTAACACATCTTCAAGCCTCAAGTATCAGAAAACATATATATTGGGCTTTCAGAACTGGGAGAAACTTATATAAGTGTCTTATGATCACGCTCCCTAATCTCACAAATGAAAAATTTGAGACCTAAATAAGTTCAGTGGATAGCCAAGATCACATAGTCACTGCAAGCATATCTTTGGTTAGAGTCACCTATCATTTTTTTTTTTTTCATGTAGCTCTGCAACTTGAAATTCCTGAATGATGAGGAAAAAAAAATGTTTTAATGAAAGTTTACAAATCCAAGTTTTGTAGACCTTTTTAAAGTGGAATTTTTCTTACTTAATTCTTACGCTACTATTGTGAAATAAAGGAGAAATGGCTATGGATAATGAAGAAAATAAGACCTTCATTGTCCTCCCTAGATCCCTGACTTTTCTAGGAAAGAAAATCAGTGATTCCTTCCTTCCTTTTTCATGCTGACCCAGGATAATTGCATGAGCCGTTCTGTTGGCCTAGGATCATTCTCCACCCTCCTCACTTGGCTAACCTTATTCTCCCTTTACATCTCAGCTCAAAACTACTTCCTTAGGCTTGTCCTCCTGGACTTTCCTAGCTGGCAGGCACAATGCCATACCTGACCTTTAGACCATGAGTCATGACTGTAATTGCTCTTATACAGCTGGTGCTTCGATTAATGTGTGTGCTGTTGATAACCTGGAAATTCCAGTAGGGTAAGACTCTTGCATAGTTGACTTTCTGTTGTTTGTGCTGCCTTACACAGTGCCCTGCACAGAGGAGCATTTGACAACCATTGATTGAATGAATCAACAAATTCGACAAATTAGTAGGTGCCTGTTTAGTGCTTTATGCTGTATACTGTGGCAATATGTTTTAAAAAAAAACCTCTAAGTAGTTTATTGTATAGTTGGTAAGAAAAATAAGCAGTAGTGCAACTGGAAGCTACACACACAGCCTTGGGGAATTCAGACATTCTCTAGCGGGCTCTCTGGGAGGAGTAGAGAAAGTTTTATGAATAAAGATGAATTAAAGAAATTAATTAACTAGTTTTACAAGGAGAGAGAGATAAAGAGATCCTGCATCTGATGGATTCACTCCCCAAACAGCTACAACAGTCAGGGATGTCCAGACAAGATCCAGGAGCTAGAATTCAACCTGGTTCTCCCACATGATTGTCAGGAGAGCAAGTACTTGGATCAGCTACTGTTGCTTTCCCAGCCATATCACTAGGGAGCTGGATCTGAAGTGGAACAGCCAGGGCTTGAACCATGCTCTGATAGCGAATGATGGCATCCCAAGTGGCAGCGTTATTAACCCCCTCTGACCCTGTACAAGAAAGATTTTGAGCAGAATATTGAAAGATGTGATTCAAAATTTGCCTTTAAAAACTGTATTCCGTGTTTAAGACTGTGTTTGAATTAGGTGCAAGGTTAGTTTTGCTCTGTTTTATGCTGTCACCACACTGTTTAAAAATTTCTGCTGTGATTGGTTATACAATGTATGGGCAATTTCCCGGAAAGAACAAATAGAGCTCTTATTTTTAAATAGACTCTCATAAACTCGAGGTTTACATTTTTCAATTGAGTAAGCTTAGAAGAATGTCTTCATTTCTCCTGTGTCTTGACTTTTTGCTGTTAACAATCATTTATGTCCTTAGCCAGGATCATATTGAATGGGGAAAAACTGGAAGTGTTTCCACCATGATTCAGAGGCAGAAAACTATGCCCATTCTCACTATTAGTATTCCATATAAAGCTGGACATTTTAGCCAGAATCATTAGGAAAGAAAAAGAAAACAAAGGGACAAAAATTGGAAAGGAGAAGTCCCAAGCAGATGTGTGTCTGCCAGCAGGTCCTTCTGGTGCCTGACCTATTCCCAGCCCAGCTTTTCCTGACATAGTAACACCACAACCCTTGTATCATTCAAACAGAAAGACTTTCTCTTGCTTTTTCCAAGCAACGGATCAGCACATTTTGGCTGTTTTTCACTCACTCACTCTAGCTACTCACTCTTGTGTAAATCTCCAAAATGTGTAACTGCTCTCCATATGCTGCAGATTCACTGCCCTCCACAATGTCCTTATTGACCGCCAGGCTTACCCTGAGCCATGACTTGTCCCTTTTAAGACACAGATTTTTTTTCTCTTCTTTTTTTGTTTTCATTTACTTTTAAAATTTTTACTTCTTTCTATTATTATCATTTTATGATACAGTTCCATAGGCCCTGGGATTTCCCTTACTCCCTCCCCAATTCCCTCCCCATCACTAACTTCCTCTATATCATTAATATAGTATAGTTTTTCATACACAGTCATATGTTCATCATTGAGGGCATGGACAATGGCAGAGAGTCCAACATCCCATTGTCAAGATAGAGTAAGCAGTTTCATTGGGAGTCAATCTTTAAGACGCAGATTTAATCATAGTGCTTTTTCCCTTTAAATCATTGTGGGAGTTCTATAGCATAGAATCCCTATTCCTTTTTGCCTTGAATCTACTTGCACTCTGAGCCTACCTGTCGCCCAGAATAGCTTCAGTGTCCCGGACCAACCAGGGCAAGGTTAGTATCTGCCACCAATGCCACCTTCCCATTCACATTCCTGACAACATCCCCACTCAACTCCTTTGCCTGGTAATACTTTGCTATTCTTCAAGGTGGGGCTGAATCATTACCTCCCACTATGAACTTAGAGGTAGGGGATCCAGCGTCACTCCCAAGCGTGCATCCGTCTGGATGTTGCTGTCAGTGAATTTTACTCAGTTCACTGCTTTCTGGGTTTGTCCTTGCTCCCAGCTGTGACTAGGTTTATCATTGTCGCATCCAGAGGGTTTTGAATGGTTTGGGGAATAAAGATATTTGTTAGGTAAATATTTTAATAATAAATACAACTTAATCATAGAAAAGCCACTCAATTTATATTGAAACTGTTCAGGAACTAGAGAGTGAATCTTTCTGGTTTTTCTGGATGGGGAATTCTTGTTTGTATATATAGATGTGATTATGATACAACTCAGTCTGTTTACACTGTGCAAAATAAAATCCCCACTGCACCTGGGAAGAGCTCTCGGTGTCTCATGTCATGCTATAAATATGTGCTTCATTTATACATCAGGCTAGACACTTGGTGGCTTTTAGGAAGTACTCACACTTGTTTTCAGTCGGAGGGCTAGGGCAAAAGGAGCTCTCTGCAGTGCGGCAGCTATGAAGGGTGCCCGAGCCAGCCTGGACCCAATCCTTGGGACTCGACCAAAAGACACTGTCACCACATGGTGAGCAAATCCTTGGCTTTGGGAGGACAGCATGCCTATTTGGCACTAGGTTTTGCCTGCTGGCTGCCAGGCGGCAAGTTCTAGGGTTTCTAGGATATATAATTGCTGCCTAGGGGCACCTATGGATAAGGCCAGTGTGAGTGTAGGTGAGGGATGAATCCTGTGTGACTGCCAGTGACAGGGTCACAGAACTTGCTTGCAAGCATGGGGAAAGAGATCTTGTGGTTTGTAGGGAGAGTCTTTAAGACCTATTTGGGTCAGACTGATTCACCAGCCTACATGGGAATCCTGAGATAGACTGTTAGCATAGAGCATCACTGACTGCCACACATCAGTTCACATGAAAGCTATGGCTGGGGGCCTGTCTGGCAGGGCTAGGTACCTGACTGAGTGGTGGAGCAGGGGATGGGTCACACTTGGCAGGGTCAAGACATTAACCAGCATGTGAGAGAACCAGATCTGGGGGTAGATTAAGTGGGAAATGTGTGGGCCCAAACCTGTGGAAATACAAGTCCCACTGGTTAGCTTGCAAGTTGGAGTGATGATGGGCTGAGGTAGGTGTGACCATGGAACCTGCCATCACTTACAGGCAAAGGAACTGATAGCAGGCTGGGCAGGTCAAAGCAACAGCACCCAAATGTGCATCTTAAAACAGGAGGTGGGCTGGGCTGGGCTGCAACTGGAAAAGGGTGGACTGGGCAGGGCCGAGCAAACCTTAACTCACAAGGAAGAACAGACAGAAATCAGGCTGGAGCACAGGTCATGCCAAGCTAGGCCCTTACACTGACTGGGCTGCATGGCCAGGGATACAGCATCGAAGGCAAAGGCTGGGACAGGGGAGGGACTAAGACAACTGGGTCAGAGCAACCACTGGCACGCACATAATCTAGAGCTGGGAATAGACCTGACTGGGGAGCTATGAGAGTACACCCATGCTGAGTTGGTGTTCCCAGTGGTGAGTGTGGGGGCCAGAGTAGGGGCTGTGTTCAGGTCTGGATACTGCTACAGTGTCCCTTGGCACAAGTATATACTGGATCTGGGGTGTGCCAGACTGGGCTAGACTCCAGCACCCACTGGTGCTTGAGAGAACAGGAGTAAGTTAGGACAGACTAAGCTAGCCATGCTTAGCCATTTGTGATCTGTGTCTGGGTGTGGACCAGGCTTGGCTGGGTTGTAACACCCAACAATAAAAAACCAGAATGGGTGAAGGCTGGTCAGGGAGGGCTACTGTTCCTGCTAGGACAGGAGGTGGACTAAGTAGGGCTGGCCCATGGACCCACCAGTATGTGCAAGATCTGGCAATGGGAGATGTTCTGATAGAGGAGCTGGGGAAACTCCTCTGTCAGGACACAGTCCTTGCAGGTGAGTGCAAGAACCGCAATAGGGAGTAACCCAGTCCAGGCCAGAGAAAGACCCCCACTGGCATACATTTGGCATTTGTTGGGGTCGGACCAGACTGAACCAGTTCATATCACCTGCTGGCGAATCCAAATACCAGAACAGAGTGTGGGTCAGGCCAGGTTTGGTTGCAACACACACCAGTACACATTATGGCTGGGATTGGATGCCTGCTAGACTGGGCTAAGTTGTAACCCTCACCAGCCTCAGCTGGAATTGGGGGCAAGCCAGGCCGGGCCAGGCGACAACACCCACTGGCAAATGCCAAGGAGAGGTGGGCCGTACCAGACTTGGCTACAGCACCTAACCAGCAGATGTGACAATCAGAGAGGGAGGGGGCAAAGCCAGCAAGGGAATGTGGAGAGCTCCCCTGCTGGACAGCCACTCCTATTGGAGAGAGTGAGTTGGGGTGGGGGCAGACCATACCAGGCAGGGCTACAACACCTGTGGGCCTCATGTGAACTAGGTTAGGGAAAAGCCAGGCTAAGCTGACTGTTCCTACTAGTGCAAACATAAATAAAAGTGGGTGAGGGTTGGTTGGCCTTTGCCACAGCAACAGCTGGCAGAGGCTGACACTGGGGGCTAATTCTGTCAAGTTAAACTCCAGAACCACCTGGAGAGTGCATGATCCGGGAGTGGGAGTGACCTAATAGGGACATAGTGGGCACCTTCCTCTTGGGTTACCACTCCCATTGGAGAGCATGAAAACCAGGACTCGGGCAGGCATGGCTAGACAGAACAGCACCTGCCAGCATGTGTGTGGGCTGGATAGTAAGGCTGGTTGGGTTGAGCTAGGTTTCAATGCCCGTTGACATGTACGAGGGCCAAGTGGGATGTGTGACAGACTGTAGAAGTCTGCGGTAAATACTGGCACACATGTGAACCAGGATAGGGAACAGGCCTGGAGGGGGTTATTGGGAGTCGCCCCAACTAGGCTGCATCTCCCACTGGTTTGCGTGAGGGCTGAATGTGAAGTGGGCAGGATCAGGCTGGACTGCAACACCCATCGGTTCACATGGAAGACATGGCTGGAAACAGAATTGACCCAGTAATTGCAACTACCAGCATATGCGTAAACTGATTGGGGTGATGGACTGTGTCTGACTCTATACTGGCAAGCACACACAAGAATCAGGTCTGTGATCATCTCAGATGAGGTTTCTTTGGGGATCCCTTCAACTGAACTGCTGATCTCAGAACCCCAACCATGAAGAGACAACGTCAGCCAGTGGATTCTGAAGATTTCATCGTGATTGGAACGGTGAGATTAGCAGCAATTCAGAACTGTTGAACTATCAAAACTGCTTGAGCAGGCCTCTCAGAGCATGGTCCACATCGGGGACCTGGGATGGTGTTGGGGGCACTGACAATTTCCTGCCCTGTGATTGGCCCTTTGCCCTGATTGGCGTGCCTTGGTGATCTTTAAGCTGATTGGACAGGATTGACGGATAAGCGGGGGGTGAGGGGGAGGGGCGTGGCGGGGGAGGGGCTGGAGCGTAACGGAATTAATGGTCATAACGGTTTTTAACGGAAGATCGGAATAAAAGCGCCTCGGAGACTCTCTCAAGTGTTGGGTGATTTCTTCTGGGCGATGGGAGGACTCCCGATAGGATGGGTGGGAAGCTAGGTGGGGTTTCTCTTTTGTCTCTTCCCTTACCCCAGATACAGGAAAAAATATTAATGTGGAAACAATGGTCGTACCCACTTTCCTGTAGCCCTTGACCCTTTGTGCCCTAATCAACTGTGTAAACATTACCAAAATAAGAATATATTAAAAAAAAGTACTCATATTTGGTTGTTTTCTGTGTTTACAAAGAGGTTAAAATCTAGATGAGGTGTCAGCACTGTTGGACGAATCCAGAGTCCCTGTTTTCCTGTCTGCTCTAACATCACCACAGGTAAGGTTGTTGGAAAGACCTGCAGCACTTGAAAGTGCTCCTCTGACTAAAGACACAGCCTGGGATACACCTCTTCTGTTTTGGCTTAAAACAGCAGCACCAGTTCGTTTTCCTACATCCTGAGGCAAAAGTCTGAAACTGATTTCCCTGGGTTAAAATTTAAGGGAGAGCCTGGCTGTTTGTCATCCTGGAGGTTCTTGAACTTTTCCACTTGTAGAAGCTGCCATGGCTGTGGCCCCTTCCTTACAGCAAGAAACTAGAGGTTGGCTCTTTTTCATATCGTGTTACTTCAGCCTCTTGTCCACTTGTGAGGATTACATTTGCCTACTCACGGCTCATCCAGACAACCCCTAATGGTATCCCCAACTCAGTTCATCGGTCCTTCCTTCATTAACACCTGCAAAATTGCTTTCGTCATGTAAGGTAACAGATAAACAGTTTCTGGGAACAGTTTGTGGACACTTTGGATCAAGGGCATCTTTCTGCCTACCACATTCGTTATTTCTATCATTATTGCCATTTCCTACCCAAACATATATTGTTTCTGATTACTTCCCACTCTGTATTAAGTGGCCCTTTATTTTAATAGGTATTGATTGATTGTGTTGGCTTACAGAGATGAGTTAAAACATCTCTCTTTGAAGTCTAACACAAAATATATATAACTGGAAACTAATCAAAATCATGAGAAAGTACTATATTGCAGGAATTTCAAGGGGGTAGACATTTGGCTTAATGATTGAGATGCTTGTTGATTGGATTTCATGTAGAAGTGCAGGGGTTCATGCTCCAGCTTCATTCATAATTTCAGCTTGCTACTGGCTAATATGCCCCCTGGGAGGTGGCTGATAATGGTTTAAGAACTTGAATACCTAGCACCCGTGTGGGAGTCCCAAATTGAGTTCCTGGCTCCCTGCTTTCACGTAGCCCAGCCCTAGCTGTTAAAGGCACTGGGATGTGAATCAGATGATAGATGATATGTCTGTATGTCTCCGTGTCTCTGCCTCTCAAATAAAATAACTAATCAAATAAATAATTAAGATGAAAGAATTTCATGTTACACTAGGATGAGATGGAAATAATGTTGAAATCATCATACATGAGATAAATGAGATGGAATATTGGAAAATGATGGGCAAGTTCCTAAGAAGATGGCATCCACCTTTTTAACTGGCATGAGCCCTGTGTCAAACAAGAGAGGCAAAAGCAGGTAGATGGCTTAACAAGAGAAGCACAAACAGGTTTTCAACATGTGTTATGCATCATTCAGGAGAAACCCCAGTTAAAAAGTAGCTGAAGATAACGACTTAGAGAGCTTTAGTTTATGTAACATTTTCCAAACAGAACATATACACCCCAAGAGAAAGAGAAGTGGTGTTAGATATCCAAGAGAGGAAAATTGTGACATGAAATACATGGGAGTACAAATGGAATCAGGTAGTTGTAGATTCTGCTGATGCCATCTCTTGGCTTTTAAGATTCTAAAGCTGTCCCTGGTACAGAATTTAAATTCTGCTGTTAGGCAGGAAAGCAGAAAGATAGGGAGGACTTTCCTCTGTTGGTTGTTTCTTTTTCTGAAAATGTTATTCATTCATTTTCATTGTATTTGAGGGATGGGGAAGGGAGAAAGAAAGAGAGAGAAACAAGAGGCAGGAGAGGAAGTGGCATTCTGATATGGGATGTGGGAGTCCCAGCTGGGAACTTAACCACTGAGCCAAATGCTCATGTAAACTGTTTCTCAATCATTTTCCAAACCGAGGGGACTTTTGTGTCCACGAGAGATACTGGAGGATAGCAGATTCTGACTTTTCTCAGTAGGGAATCAGAAGAATCTTGAGAGTGTGGCGATTCACCAAGTAGTCATGACAGAGAAGATGCTAGATGGAGAGGATACCAGTCAGAAGTCACGGACTGTGCCAAAGAGCATGAGGGTTGGAGAACTGATCTGCATGATGGTACCAAAGCCACACAGCTTTCTGCACTGATTGAAGTGTCCTGTACCCCTGCTGTCCATTGCAGTGGCCACAGATGACTTGTGAGCATGTGAGATGTGATTAGAAGAGAAGGAGACTAAAGTTTCAACTCCACTTCATTTTAATCACCTTAAATTGTAATGGCCAACTGGGCTGGTCAGGTGGCCCATGTGTTTCAGATCTACCCTTTCCAGATCTAGCTGGATGAGGAAAGCACAGGTCCCTGGAGTAAAACAAGAATGTGCAGAAATGATTCAGACCGCCTGCCACTGTCTAAATTATCACCATATCAGAGAGATATCCAGTGGCCTGTAGACTTGGGATATGATAAATAAATTCAGAGTCCTGAGTGGCACTCAGGAATTTGTGTATTTAATAACTTGCCCAGCGATTCATTTGTGCCCTGAAATTAGAATGTACATCTCTGGAGACTTTTTATTTTTGCACAAACTTCCTGTCTAAAGAACAAGACAGAAACTTAGATCAGGGATAGAGGTTGAAGTTTCAAGGAGCAGGATGATTGCAGGCACCTGTTGATACTTGGTGTGGTGTGCTCCCTTGTCTCCACGGGACAGAGAGAAGAGGGCCTTGCTTTGAGCCTGGGAACAGCACACTCTTAAGTGACTTGTAGAGTGTGCAGTGGGACAGTATCTGCAATGCCGTAAGCAGGACTGACTTATTTGCAAGTAAACATACCTAAGATGCCCCTAGAAACATCCAGGGAGAGGAACAAATATCAGGAACCAGGGATCTTGTAGATGCTTGGTTGGACAACCGCCAGGGAAGTACATGCCATGATCATTAATGCTACCAAATGAGATTCATTGCTCAACATGCACAAAGACTAGGTTGTGGCACAAACCTTTTGGTGAGAGAGAGATTTAACTGCTTAACATATTAGCAAGGAGAAAGGGTGGAAGACCCAACTCTATTTCCTCATGTCTGTGATGTGGGATAAGTTTCATGGTTTTGGAACACCCGTATACGGCTGTTTCTGATGGGTGAAGACCTGGCAGGACCATGAGTATGCTGGTATGAAAGGAAAGCCTGGGTAGAAGATGCTATTACCTAATATCGCATTCTAGAGCTATCTTGTTCTATTTCCCCTATTCTCCAGGTTTTGCTTCTAGATATCATCTTTACGGCATAATGTTCCTTTGTATATATATAGTGTGTGTGTGTGTGTGTGTGTGTGTGTGTGTATTTGGCCTAATTGATCAGACTTGGTCTACTTGAAATGGGTCTTGGGCAGGTCTGCATAGAAGCCTGTGAAAACAGTTCACCTGGCCTTCACACCTGGAGTGTGATTTTGCTGCCTCAGTGTGACCTCATTTGCGTCTCTAGCTGGCCTGTGTGAAATCAGGTTACACATACTGAAGAGCAAGTTATCCATGGCCATACTTGTGTGGGGC
Organism: Ochotona curzoniae; assembly: GCF_017591425.1. NCBI lineage: Eukaryota > Metazoa > Chordata > Mammalia > Lagomorpha > Ochotonidae > Ochotona > Ochotona curzoniae. Next base: position 18,176,652 of record NW_024467115.1, read on the forward strand.
CAAGGTGTTCAGATTCTTTCACACACTAAGTAATTCAATGATGAGATGCAAATAAAGGCTAGTAAGGCGTTGAGAGGGAAGGCAAGCTCTAGAGTGAGTTGCAATCTGCAAGGTTAAGAGTCACCTCTTTTATGTGGTTGGGAGACATAGGTGGGTTGGAGCTGTGGGCAAATTTTTTCAGGAATGAGTCTGTTTTCTGGCCTATTTAGGCAATCTAGGAAGTGTCATGATGTCAAGTGCATAATGGGAATGGAGATATCTGCCATGATTCTATTATAATATTTAACAGACTATATAGGTCATTGTGTGGGTGCACTCAGCAACCATGTTGGATATTTCAGCCTACACTGGTTCTGGTTATATCTTTGATGTATAGTCAATTCATGTTGCTGGTTATGGGAATTTTAAAAGCAACCCTGGTGGGGACTGTACGGTGACATTGTTCTTTTAGTTTGTTTTCTGGTCCCTGACTGTCTTCTTACCTATCACAGTGTCACCTTAACATGAAGACCCTGGGCACTTGTGATGTCAGAGGAGGAAGCTGAGATTCAGAGCCCCTGGGTCTGGTGTCACATGTTGTCAAATGTGATGCTGCTATTTCTAGGGACATTCTAACCCGGGTCTGCCTACTTTCAAAACTTGTGGTTTTACTACTGCTGTGATGAAGATGTTCGATACTGTTCTGAGAGTTTGGAAAATTATTATGAATTCAAATAGTCTCCAGTTAATGGTCTCATTGCTTTGTTCTCAGTCAAGTTTACACTTAGCTGATGCAATGAATTTCTATAGCTGAGGTTATTATAGTGCTTTCATATGATCACATGTGAGTGGTCAGGATGTTTGTTCATTGTTATTCAAGGGAATTGTATAAATTAGTGGATTTCATATGGTATTTTTACATGTCATTTATTAATGGAATTCTTATAGAAAAAAAGAGGTAAGTGAAAAGCAAAAAGAATCAGGAAACCAATTTGCTTTTTTGTTGTTGTTGTTGTTGTTCAAACAACTTAGAAAATGTGAATGCTCCAATCCAGCTACCATGTGGGTCTGCAAAGTCACCAGTGCAGCTTGTAAAACAGGAGGGTCTCATGTGATGAGAATCAAAGCCTTTTCAATTCTGTGTGAAAAACTGACTACTTCCCTGAAAACGTTAAGATTTCTCTAGAAATAAAGTGAATTTTAACAGGTGGCCTGAATACATTTCAGCTTTGAATCAGCAAATAGCTCAAGAGAACATGATCATTTGACTAAAGTGAAAAAGGGGAAGCTGTTCAGGATAGCCTGAGAATCACCCAGAAGGAAGGTAGGCGGACTGTCTCCTGGGGACCGTGAGAATGTTCAGAATTCAGACATTCTGGAGTTAGGCGGTTGAATAACTGTGAACTTCCTTACAAAACCTCTCAGTTTTACACTTTAGCAGCATGAATCTTATGTGAATTATATCTCAGTAAGATTTTATTAAATAAAATAGTAATTGAGGATGTAAGAAGACTCAATCACAATGCATACTCACATCATGTGGAATGTTCTGGAAGTTAAATGTTTTAAACTAGGAAAGTAAACAATAAGAAAGTCACAGTTGGAATAATTGTCTAGAATTTTTTTAATCTTGAAAGACAGGGAAAATGTATGATGAAAAGGAAATTATGGGTAAGAAAATTTTTGAACATGAAAGACATACTAAAAATTCCCAGAAATAGCAAAAATCCAGAAGAACAAGTTGTATGTGCTTAAAATTCACTTGATTGGGGCAAGGCACGGTAGCCTAATGGTTAAAGTCCTCGCTTTGCATGTGCCAGAATCCCATATGGGTGCCAGTTCGTGTCCTGGCTGCTCCACTTCCCATCCAATTCCTTGTTTGTAGTCTGGAAAAGCAGTAGAAGATGGACCAAGACCCTTTGGACCTTGTACCCATGTGGGAGATGTGGAAGAAGCTCTTGGCTCCTGGCTTTGGATTAGCTTAGCACTGGCCATTTTGTGACCACCTGGGGAATAAACCAGCAGATGGAAGATCTTTATCTCTGTCTTTCTGTAAATCTGACTTTCCAATAAAAATAGATAAACTTAAAAAAATTATTTGGTAATTTAATGTCCAGGAAAATGCAAGAGGCCATGAATGGCCAAAATAATTTTATAAAGAATAGAATTGGAGGATTCTTACCAGCCTCGGGTGCTTTCCCAAGGCTAGAGGGAGAGGAAATAGGGAAGCAATAGTCAAAATCTATAAAGTTTCGGTTACAAGAAATGAGTAAATCCCAGAAATCTAGAATGCAGTGTGGCGTTTATAATTAATGATAATGCATTATATCCTTAAAGGCTTTTTTTTTTTTCAAAGAACATAGAGGAGAGAGAGAGAGGGAGAGGAGAGTAGGAGAGTAGGAGAGAGGTGGGGAGAAGAGAGAGAGAGAGAAAGAGAGAGTTTTCCATTTGCTGGTTGCAGTGGCTGGGCTGTGTCAAACTAAAGCCAGGAGCCTGAAACTCCATCAGTCTCCCCTATGGATGCAGGAAATGAAAGACTATGGGCTTCTTTCACTACTTTTCCAGGAAAATTAACAGTGAGTGGATTGGAAGTAGAGCAGCTTAGGAAACCAACTGGCACCCATATGGAATGCTGATGTTGTAGGCAGAGGGTTAACAACATAAAGGTTTTCTAAGTAAGTATTCTTATCACGTACAAATCCCCACACAAATAATAAATATTGAAAGATGGTAGAAAGAAAATGTGGGCGCTACAGATATTTTTCAGCACAGATTCTGGAGATGATTTCATGGAAACACACCTCTAAACTCATTAAGTTGTACATATTACAGATGCACAGAGTTTATAAGTCAAGTAGAAAATGTTTTCAAAAGTTCTTCACAAAGAAAGTCAAACCCAGTGCAATAGCTCAGTGGCTAAATCCTCACTTTGTAAGTACTGGGATAAATGTGGAAGCCAGTTCGTGTTCTAGCTGCTTCACTTCCCATCCAGCTTCTTGCTTATGACCTGGCAAAGCAGCAGAAGATGACCCAAAGCTTTGGAACCCTGCGCCCATATGGGAGACCTGGAAGAAGATCCTGGCTTCAGATGCTTCCAGTTGGGGACTGAACCAGTGCATGGAAGATTTTTCTCTCTGTCTCTCTTTTTGTAAGTTTGATCTACCTTTCCAATAAAAATAAATAAATCTATTTTTTTTTTAAAAAGTCCTAACATGTTTAAAAAAGAAAAAACATTTTTTTTACTATCTAAGATTTTTTTATTTCTATGAGTTTATTTCTTGTTTTTCACAATACAGGCTAAGGAGCATAAGGGCTCTTCTCTCCCTTCTCCCTTCTGTCCTATCTTACTTTTCCTTATTTTTTCCCAAGTTGTTAAAAAGACATATTCATCAATTTCACAGTAACAAGTTTAGGACTCCAGCATTTAAAGATATCATGACACAGCTAGCACAAAAAAAATTTAAAGAAAGAAGAAATCTTGGTATAATCAGGAGTATGCTGGCTATTAGCAGCAGTTAATTCCCAGTATGCTAATCTTGCTTACAGAAATTACTTTTTTGTGGTATTCCATATATTAGTTGTCACAGATCAGAGAGAACATATAAAATTTGTCTTTTGGGGACTGGCTTTTTTCACTCTACATAATTGTTTCCAGTTGGATTCATTTTCTTGCAGAAGATGGTATCTCATTCTTATTTATGGCTAACTAGCATTTCATAGAGTAAATGTATCACATTTTCTTTATCCAACCATCAGTTGATGGGCATTTTGGTTTGTTCCACATCTTAGCTATTGTGAATTTCACTTGTATTAATATGGTATTTCAGGTAACTCCCTCTTAGACAGATTTTGTTTCACTTGGATGTATTCCTGGGAGTGGGATGGCTGGGTCATATGGTAGATCTATTTTCATGTATCTGACATGTCTCCATACTGTCTTCCATAGTGGTTGCATTAGTTTTTATTCCCTCCAATAGTGTGTTAGCGTATCTTTTTCTCACATCCTCACCAGCACTTGTTGTATTTTTTTAAAATTTCTGTATGTCAATTATTCTCACTGGGATGAAGTGCAACCTCATTGTAGTTTTTATTTACATTTCCCTGATAGCTAGAGAACCCGAGTGTCTTTTTGCATATGCCTATTGACCATTTGAATTTCATCTTTTGAAAAGTGCCTGCTCATGTCCTTTGTCCATTTCTTAACTGGATTGCTTTATTGTTTTTGAGTTTCTGAAGTTCTTTGTAAATTCTAGATATTAGTCTTCTATCTGTTGTGTAGTCTGCAGATATTGTCTCCCATTCTGTTGATTGCCTCTTCACTTTATTGACTATTTTGCTTTGTAGTGAAGAACTGTCTTAGTTTGATGCCATCTCATTTGTTTGTTTTTTTCTTTACTTGCCTGTGCTTCTGGAGTCTTTCCCAAGAACCCTGTGCCTACACTTATGTCTTGCAGAGTGTTCTTAATGTTTTCCTCCAGTAACTTACTGGTTTCAGGTCAGATATTTAAATTCTTGAACCATTTAGAATTGATTTTTTAAAATTTACTTCTTCTTCTTCTTCTTACTATTATCGTTTTCTGTATCTGGAGTAAGGGGAGAGATAAAGGGAAAAGCCCTACCCAGCCGCCCATCTAGAATTGACTTTTGTGTAAGATATAAGGTAGGAGTCTTGTTTCTTACTTCTGCATGTGTAAATCCATTTTTTCCTCCCAGCACCATTTGTTGAGGACTGTCCTGTCTCCATGAATTCATTTTGTTTTGCTTGTCAAAAATTAGTTGACTACAGATGCATGGATTCATTTTTGGAATTTCTTTTCGGTTCCATTGATCTTCATTTCTGTTGGTTTTTTGTTTTGTTTTGTTTTTTATGCCATCACTAGGTTATGTTGATGACAACTGTCCTATAGTATGTCTTAAGTCTAGCATTGTGAAACCTCCAGCTTTGCTTTTGGTGTTCAAGATTGCTTTAGCTATTCTGGATTTTTTGTGTGTCTTTATGAATTTTAGCATCTTTTTTTCTAGATCTGAGAAGAATGGTGTAGGTAATTTGGTTGTGACCTTGTTAAATCTGTATACTACTTTTGGTAATATGGACATTTTGATGATATTAGTTCTACCAACCCATGAACATGGATGATTTTTCCATGCTTTGGTGTCTTTTTTTTTTTCCACTTCTTTAATGTTTAGTAGTTTTTATCATGAAGGTTCCTTACATTCTTGCTTAAATTTACTCCAAGGTATTTAAGGAATTTTTGTTTGTTTGTTTTTCGCTGTTATGAATGAGACTGATCTTACAAATTCTTTTTCAGCCATGCAATTATTTGTGTACACAGAGGTCATTTATTTTTGTATGTTGATTTTATATCCTGCAACCTTGCCAAACTCCAATAGTCTCTTAACAGAGTCTTTTGGTCTAATGTTGTCTACAAACAGGGATGTCTTGACTTTCTTCTTTCTAATTTGTATATCCTTTATTTTTTTCTCTTGTCTTATAGAGCTAGATAAATTTTCCAGGGCTATTTTGAACAGCAGTGGTGGGAATTGGCATTCTTGTTTGGTTCCAGACCTTAGCAGAAATCCTCCAACTTTCTCCCATCCTGAATGATCCTAGCACTGGGTTTTTCATATATTGTCTTGTTTCTGTGAAGCAATGATCCGTCTACACCTAATTTACTTACTTTTTTTTTTTTATCATGAAAGGATGTTGTATTTTGTCGAATGTTTTCTTTGCATCTATTGAGATAATCATGTTTTTTATTCTTAGTTTGTCAATGTAGTTTATCACATATATTGATTTACATATGTTGAACCATCCCACCTAGTCTGGATATATGATCTTTTCTGTTGTGTTGTTGGATTTGATTAGTATTTTGTTGAGGATTTTTGCATCTATCTTCATTGGGGATATTGAGCTATAGTTCTCTTTCTCATTGTATCTTCCATGGTTTTGGAATTAAGGTGCATTTTGGAGGATTACCTTCTTTTCTATTGTTTTCAATAAATTATGAAAATCAGAATTAGTTCTTTTCGAATAGTTTGGTAGAATTCTGGACTATTCTTCATTGCAAGAGTTTACTATCCTGGTTATTGATCCATCTAGGTTTTTGACGTTCTAATGATTCAGTTTCAGTAGATTGTACAAGTCCAGAAATCTATCCATTTCTTTGGGATTTTCCACATTCGTAGTAATTCTTGATTCTTTCTAGATCTGTGGTATTGATTGTTATGTCTACCTTTTCATTTGTGATTTTATTGATGTCATTCTTCTCTTTGCATCTTTTGGTAAGTTGGGCTAATGGTGTATCAATTTTGCTTTTGCTTTTTAAAAATTTTTTAAATCTCTCCTATTTATTGACCTTATGTAACTATTTGGTTTCAATGTTGTTTATTTTTCTTTAATTTTAATTATTTCTTTTTACTAATTTTGGATTTGGCTTGTTGTCATCCTAGATTCTTGAGATGCATTGATATATTGCTTATTTAGTATCTGATTTCTTGATATAGGCACTAATTGCTGACTTTCCTCTTATTACTGCTTTTTGCTGTATTTCAGCAAAAATGATACTGTGGTATCATTTGTTTTCATTCATTTCCAGGATTTTTTGCGTTTTCCTTTTTTTTTTTTTCTGACTCGTTGTTCATTCAGTAGAATATTATTCAGTTTCCATTTCTTTGCACATTTTCTGGGATTAAGTTGTTGATGTCTAGTTTCACTCCTTGTGGGACAGAGAAGATATGAGAACTCTTTTGAATTTGCTGAGGCTGGCTTTTTGGCCTATTATGTGACCTGTCTTAGAGAGGAGGCCATGTAGCGATGAATGGAGCGTGTATTCAGCATTTGATTCATGATGTAGATTAACTCTGTGGTTTCTTTGTTGAGTGTCTGCCTACTCAATCTATTGATGATAATGGAGTGTTGAAATCCCCCAATATTATTGCATTTGAATTATGTCTTCATTTAAATCCATTAACAGTTGTTTTACATACCTAAATGTCCTGACATTGGGTGAATATAATTTGCTGTAAGCATTTCTTTTTGTTGAATTTATTCCTTATTCATTATTTAATGCCCTTCTTTGCTTAAATAGTTTTGTATTAAAGTTTGTTTTGTCTGATATTGGAATGACTGCATTTGCTCATTTTCTCCTTCCCTTTGGCATAGAATATCTATTTCCATTATTTTACTTGCTATCTGTAAATATCTATGTTGGTGAAGTGCGTTTTTTGTAGACACAAAATACACTAGTCTTGCTTTTTAATCTAGTCTTGCTTTCAGGGTTATTACTGAAAGGTAGTGACTTGATCTTAACATTTTAACACATTTTCTAGTTGTTTGCTTTAGATTTCCTTTATAGTTTTACTAAGAAATGCTTTACTTTAACCATATTTGTTTATGGTGATTATCATTCTGTTTCTGTGGCTAACACATTCTTCAGTGTCATTGGTAAGGCTAGTTGGATAGTGGAACATTCTTTCAATTTCTGTTTGATTTGAAAGGACTTTATTTCTTTCTCATGTATAATGAGAGCTTCACTGAGTATAGTATTCTGGGTTGGCAATTTCTTTCTTTTAGGACCTGGGCTACATCTGTTCATTCACTCTTTGCCTGTTGAGTTTCTGATGCAATGTCAGCTTTAAGTCTGATTGGAAACCTTCTGAAGGAAACCTACTTTTTCTCTCATGCATATTTGAGAATCTTTTCTCTGTGTTTTGCTGTGGTGGAAAGCTTGGCTATGATGTGTCATGGTGTAGATCTTTTCTGTTCATGACTATCAGGAATTCTATGGACTTCCCGTATCTGGCCATCCCTTCTTTTGCCCTGCTTGGTCAGTTTTCCGTTATTACTTCATGATATGGACCTTCTAGTCCATTCTCCCTTTCTACAACTTTAGGAACTCCCAAGCCTGGATATGTTTAGGTTATTTTATGGTATCCCATATATTTTGGACATCATTTTTGTTATTTTTTTAATTTAATTTTCTTTTGCTTATCTGTTTGCTTGAACATAAGTCTTCAAAAGATTTGTTTCTAGTTTAGAATGTCTTTCTTCTGCTTCTCCAAATTTGTTGCTAAGGCTTTACATTGTATTTTTGAATGGCATACCGAATTCTTCATTTCAAGTATTTCAGTTTCATTTCTCTTCAGAGTTTTTATTTATCTCATGGGAAGTTTTCACTCATGTTTTTTTTTTTATAGATTTTTCTTAATGCCTTTATTTGCTTCTCATTATCTTTGAGTAACCTTGTGGTCATTCTTTAGAATTATTATTTCAGTCAGTTTCTCAAACTTTTCATCTTTGCATCCTAGGATGAAAGTGTTTTTGTGTTTCTTTAGGGAAACACAAAGCACAAAGTGTCTTCCTCATTCATGTTGTTTGTGTATCTCCTTTTGCTCTTGGGTATTTCCATATGAATTTGTGTCTTTTTTTCTCTGATGATCTGTATCTTGAACTGTGACTCTGTAGCTTAATGGAGTAATTGATCTTTCAGTGGAAATCCAGGGCCCAGGTACTCTGGTCATTGCTCAAGTGTTGGGTGAGAATCCAGGGTGACACCCAGGTTGGGTATGGTGGAATGTCTCTTTTGTCCCCACAAGGGAGTTAGAGATGGTAAGTATGAGTGTAAATACAACATTCCCTTGATTCTTTTGAGGTGATTGATACCCAAGTTTATGCCACAGTAACTATAATCCTTACTCACACCAGCACAATTACCACTCCAGAGATCTGTGAAGTTCTCTGTGTGCCCTGAAGTCCAGCTAACCACCACACATAATTGTACAGTCACAGAATTCTCACAAATTTTACATGGCAGATTCCCACAGTCACAGGGTGCTGAGGTGCTACTCAACTCCACAGGATGACCCAGTTATGGAGAGAAATCCTTTTTCCTGTCCAGTAACCTATAGGTTTTCCATCTTGGCTGCTTACTCTTTGGATGTGTAGACAGACTTAAATTCCTCTTAAGTGTACAGCTCTCTGCCCAGTCTCTGATCTAGTCACTAAATTGGTAAGGAACAGGGACTTATGTTTCCAAGGGAACCAGTGAATTGTGATCAGTGTATAAGGTTAAACAGATACTGCAGAGAGAGTTAGGTGTGCACTTGCACAAATTAAATTTTTGCCATTTAGGGCACTCTGTGGTCCCAGTTTAGTGGTCCCTGCCATGCTACTCCTCTGCCAATAGGGCCTCCCACTGTCCCTAAGACTGGACAAGTGGAACAGGAGCAAGGGGAACAGTTTGTGTTCTCCATCCCCACCTTAACCAGCAGAGCCCTTGGTTTGCATCCAAACACAGGGTTAGCTTGATCCCGTGGGTTTCCAAGTTAGGGGATGTTCCCCATCGCTCTGGTGGCCATTCATCCCACCTTTCTTCTGGAGAGTTCTGGTCATGAGCAAGGACTCTGCATACTGCAGCATGGACATGCTGTCTCATTGCTCTATGTTGACTTTGCAGCTTTTGTAGTTTCTCCACCACTGAATTCTCTGTGACTTTCATTAGGCAGTGAGCCCTATTAACCCTTCTCAGAAAAAAATCAGCATGTCTTTACCCTATTCTGCCATCTTGGACCCTCTCCCAGCCAAACAAACAAACCAGGAAGTATACACACTTACAGTGAATTGATTTTACATAAGCATGCCATGCTAATTTCATGAGGAGATAATGATCTCCAAGCGTGGTACTGGAAAAATGTCTCTAAGTGAAAGGATGAGTGTGTGTATAATAAAAAACACAGAAGATATACAATCTCCACTTTTATCAGAAAGAGTAAAGATGAGAAATTGAAGACAACTGGGACTTAACAACCTGGTGCTAGTACCAGGTCAATCTATGTTAAGAAGTATTATTGGGCTTGGTGTTGTGGTAAGGGGCCTGTGATGGCTCTATTCCATATCGACATACCAATTTGAGTCCTGGCTGCTCTGCTTCTGATCTGGCTCCCTGCTGATGCATCTGGGAAAGAGTTGAAGATGACCCAAGTACTTGGACCTCTGTCATCCATGTAGGAGACCCAGATGGAGTTCTAGGTTCCGGGCTTTGACATGGCCTGGTCCCAGCTGTTGTGGCCATTTGGAAAGTGAACCAGTATATGGAAAATCTCTCTGTGTCTCTGTGTCTCTTTGTCTGCCTCTTTCTCTCTTTTTTTCTGTTACTCTGCCCCTCAACTAGTAAGTTAATTAAATAATCAAATAAATAAATAAATATTTTTAAGAAATGAAGAAAGAAGTATTACCAGCCTTTATCTGACATGAATTTCTTAAAGTTGTTACCTCTAGAGACAAAGTCCTTCTCCTGTATGAGTATGTATATTGTTTGTTGATGATGTCATTTAATCTGAAAATAAAATCTACATACTTGAGAACTGGCACTTCCCTGGATGTCTCCCCTGTGTATACAAAATACATACTTTCCTTTTATTAATCCGTCTTTCATAACAGAGTTCTCATCCAACTAAGAATTTTTAGGAGCTGAAGAAAAAAAGGACTCTTCCCTTAAAGATAGATAAGCAAAATGTAGTATTTCCAGCCAACTGTTTCCCACTGAACAGAATGAGATCGTGATATATAATACCATATGGATAAATCTAGAAAACATTAAGCTAAGTCAGTCAGTCACAGAAGACCACATGTTGTGTAACTTTATTTACATGAAATGTCAGTGTAGGCAATTTATAGAGTAAGAAGGTACATTTATTAAGTGTGCAAGTATCAATGACAGGGGTGTAAAATTATTTCTGATGTGTACTCTGATAGGGCCATTTTTGTGAGGCTAAGTGTAAAAAATGTGCTAACATTAAATGGGAGTGATCTGTGTGCAAGTATATGACAATATTATAAAATATCACATTGCATAATTTAGATTATTGTATTTGATGGTATGTGATATATCTCAATAAAGTTGATTTTAAGGAAACCTTAAGAATACTGACATTCATAGAAATAATGTAATTACTTTACTTTCCAGAATCCTGTGAGCTGCAACTCTCATGAGTCATTAATTCTCTAGTTACCAGGCCAGCTCTTTGCTACTTCTTCTTCATTAAGAGTTTCCTGGGCACTCTAGGTGGGGAAGGCCTCGGGTGGATGAGCTCTGAAACTGATAAACAAGAGCACTAGGTCCTCTTATCCTTGGAGGATACATTCCAGGGCTCCTGGTGAAAGCTGGAAGCCTCAAACAGTTCTTAATCCTGTGTTTATTATGATTTTGTCCTATAATCACAGCACTATGTGGGGACACTGGACAAAAGATTTCATTATTCTGCTCAGAACTTAGGGATTGTTTATTTCTTCTTTTCTTTTTTTTAAAAAGATTCATTTATTTTTATTGGAAAGGCAGAAATACAGAGAGGAGAGAGAAAGATCTTCTGCCCACTGGCTCACTACCCAAATGGCTGCAATGGCTGGAGTTGAGCCTATCCAAAGCCAGAAGCCAGGAGCTTCCTCCAGGTCTCCCACATGGGTGCAGGGTCCCAAGGCTTTGGGCCATCCTTGTCTGCTTTTCTGGGCGATAGACAGGGAACTGGAAGGGAAGTGGAGCAGCCGGGACATAAACCAGCACCCATATGGGATCCTGGCTCAGGCAAGCCAAGGATTTAGCCATTGAGCTATCACATTATGCCTCGATTGCTTATTGCTGTAATTTTCCATCTAATATTTTCAAAACATGGTTGATCCCAGGTTACTGACACCATGGGAAATGAAACAGTTGATAATGGGGAACTACTGTTTTGGCTCTTAGTCAGCAAAACAAGTAAAGGGATTAATCACTCTTTCAGAATACATGGCTTTTGCTAGACAGACTCTTCTAAATTTCCATATTAATAAAGGAAGTCGAAAAGGGAGAACTGTGGTAATACAAAGACTGGCAAGCCTTGTGGATGATAATACTGAAGCATACATGCACTTAGCAGGTACTAATTGAGAATGTTTTATTTTCCAGAAGTTTAGGCATGAGAGAGAAATGTTAAAAGGCCAGTTCCATATCTTATACAGACACATTCAGGTTGATCATATAGATACTTCTGTTCAAAACAGTAAACCACCTCTTGAGAAGCCTGCATCCCATTTCAGAATGCCTGGGATTTATTTCCCAACTCTGCATCCCATCCAGTTTTCTGCTGATGCAAACCCTTAGAGCTGCAGGTGCTCAAGTACTTGGGTCTCTGCCACACATGTGGAAAACCAGATTTTTTTCTGGCTTCTGGCTTTCTTGTTGACCAGTCTTGACTGTTGCAGATTTTAAGGTGTGAATCAGTAAGTAGAAGATTCTGTTTGCCTTTCTAATGATAACATTAAAACAAATAAATAATTAATAAATAAGATTGTTATGAAGGCATTTATAAAATTTCATGAAAACTGGTGTTGAAACATAAATTTACCCCAGCTGTAGGCAAATGCCTAGGTTGTATTGTACCGAGGTAAATGTTATACTTCTGGGAGAAAAGCAGCTAATAGCTGGTGGGTAACCAGGGCCTGCTTAATGCCAAATTTGTGTTAACTATACCAATGTGCCAGCATAGCTGTCTATTTCTTTTTATATATGGGAGTCTGGCGTGGTGGCCTAGTGGCTAAAGTTCTTGCCTTGAATACGCTGGGATACCATATGGGTGCTGGTTCTAATCCCGGCAGCCCTGCTCCCCATCCAGCTCCTTCTTGTGTCCTGGGAAAGCAGTAGAGGACAGCCCAAAGCCTTGGGACCCTACACCTGCATGGGTGACCTGGAAGAGCTTCTGGCTTCCTGGCTTTGGATTGGCTCAGCTCTGGCCATTGTGGTCACTTGGGGAGTGAATCATCAGTTGGAAGATCTTTCTTTCTGTCTCTTCTTCTCTCTATATATATCTGTATTTCCAATAAAAATAAATAAATCTTAAAGAAAAGATATATGAGAGGCAAACTATGGCAACCCAACAGATGGAATCTGGAGACCCATATGCAAGTGTGTGTAGGCCCTTGGAAGGCAGGCAGGGCTGATTGTCTGCAGGCATGGGGTGTGGTGGAGGGGACAGTCGTGGATTGCTCAGGGAAGCAAGTCGAGATGTGTGGGACTGAAGAATGCTGAGGAAGAATGTGATACTGAGAAGTGATTTCTGGGGGACTTCCACAAACCAAGCTACTGCATTTGCATGTAAACAAGGGGACTGAGACCAGATGGTTTAGAGAAGAAAAACTGGAGGATCTTTTGTGACCAAACTAATACACCTGCCTGTTTGGGAGACCTGATACACCTGCCTATGTGGGAGACCGGACCTAGCCTTGTTGGTATGCCCTAGTGGGCTGTGGCTCTCACTAGGGAGCACGTGAGTTAGGATTGGGTTCTAGTCAGGCTGGGTTGGGCTATCCCACTTGTTGGTAGGTATGCGGGTTGTCTGGGTAGGGAGGTGTGGAGGTGGGGTGGGGATGGTGTCCTGGGCAGGGCCAGGCCAAACCGTAACACAGTGGCATGTGCAGGAGCCAGGAATGGGTGTGGGCCATAATGGGCTATCACACCCACTGGTTTGTGTGAAAGTCAAGGATGGGGGCAGGCTGGGCAGGGACAGGCTATAGCACTAAAAGCAAGAGTTGAGGTTGGGTGTGGAATGGGCTGGGCCAGGCCAGGCCATGCTGCAATGTCTGATGGCAAAGGCCAAGCTGGTTGGTGGGTTAAGCCAGGCTGGGTCAGAGCAACCACTGAAATGTGCAAGATCTGTGACTGAGAATGGGCCTGGTTGGGGAACTAGGGGGATGCCCTGGCTAAACTGATATTCCTGCTGGTGAGCATGAGAGCTGGAATGGGGATGACAAACTGGGCTGGATATGGCTAAAGCATCCCTTGACATGGGTGTGGACTGGATCTTGGGTGACCTAGTCTTGGTTAGGCTCTAGCACCTGTTAGTGCTTACAGGAGCCAGAGTGGGAGTAGGACAGACTGGGTTAGGCCTCAATACATGAAAGCTGGGCCTGAGGGTGGACCAGGCATGGCTGGACTATAACACTAAATGGTAAGAGCCAGAAAGGGAGAGGGTTGGTTGTGTAAGGTCAATGTATGTGCCAGGACAGGAGGTGGGCCAGGTCTGGCTAAGCAAATAACCCATCGATCTGCCCAATATCTGCGACTGGGAAGTGACTTGATAGAGGAACTTGGAGAATTCCTCTGTTGAGATGCAGTCTCTGCAGGTGAGCATAAGAGCTCAGGCTGGGAGGAGCCCAGACTAGGCCAGGTTACAGAACCTGCCAGCATACATGTGAGTCAGGTTGGGCCAGCTCATAACACCCAGTGGCAGATGTAAGAATTATGATGGGAAGCAGGACAGGACAAGTTGGGCTGCAAGACCAGCCAGTTTACATTAGGGGTGGGACTGGAGGAAGCCCAGGCTGGGCTGGCCTCAGGAACCACCAACATAAACTGGGACTTAGGGCAGGCTGGGCCAAGTCAGACTGCAGCATCCACTAGTGAATGCCAAGATGAGGTGGGTCATGCCAGACTGGGTTACAGCATCCACCAGCACACATAAGACCTGGGGGTGAGGGCGGTGAGGCTGGTAGGTGGGCTGGGATGACTTCCCTGTGGGGCCATTGCTCCCACTGGTTAGCGTAAGAGCTGGAACTGGGAATAGACCAGACTGGGCAGGGCTACAAAACCCATTGGCCTTCATGTGAGCTGGGTTAGGGAGATAGCCAGGCTAGGTTAAGCAACCATATTCACTGTGTGAATATTCACATGCATGAGCCAGAGTAAGTGTAGGCTGGTCGGGCTTTGTCACAGCAGTAGCTAGCAGATGCTGGGACTGGGGACAAGTCCTGGCAGGCTAGACTGCAGAGCTACATGGAAAGGGCAAGATCTGGGGCTGGGAGTGGGCCCAGTAGGGAAATTGCGGGCACTCTTTTGATGGGCTGCAGCTCCCATTGGTGAAAATGAGAACCAGGGATTGGGGCACGTCTAGATGCACATGCGATAGCACTGGTTTGAGTGTTCACTGGATAGTGGGGTTGGTCAGGCTGAGCTTGACTGCAGCACCCATTGATGTGTACAAGAGCTAAATGGGATGCAGGACAGACCACACCAGTCTGCTGCACACACCAGCATGTGCAGGAACTGGGGCTAGGGGTGAGCCTGGTTGGTAGGCTGCAATTCTTGAGTGTGTGGTGAACAGTGATGAGCTGGGCCAGTGGATGCATTGGTTTGCACGTGAGATGGAGCTGGGATCAGAACTGATTAGATAATTGTAACCACCTGTATGTGTGTAGGCTGATGTGGGTGACAGACTAAGCCGGACCCCTCATTGGTGGGCACACACGATTTAGTTCTGGGGTTACCTCTGGTGAGGTTTCTTTGGGGACTCCCTCTCCCCAAGCTGGACCACTGAGCTCAGAACTCCAACTGTGGTAAAAGTCACAGGATCTGTGGTCTGACCATGCAGTGGATGTATTGGAACTGGGTGTTCTTGGTTGAGGAAGTCTGTGCAGTAGATAACATGCCCAGCTGCACGTGGAAAGCATGACAGCCAGTTCATTGGGACCTGCAGAGGATGTCTAGTATCATGGAGGGCAGAACAACTCTCCTGGCCAAGCTTTGACAGCAAGTGTCTGGACAAGTGGAGACGCCAAGGTGGAATATGTCAGCCAATGGACCTTGGAAGTATTTCCTCAACCCTGGAGCGATGAAATCAACAATATTTCAGAACCATCACTTAAACAGTACCCCAAATCACTTAAGCAGTGCCCTTAGAACATGTTCCACACTGGGGACCTTGGGATAACATCGACTGGCAGTCTCCCAGTCCAGGGTGCTGATGTGGTTGGGCTGCTGAGAGCTGCCCTCCCTCCACTTTCCCCAGATACAGGAAAAAAAAAAAAAGGTTGGAGGCAGTTGTGTTGCCCAGTTTTCACCATTCCTTGATCCTTCTAACCATGATCGATGGTCTACCTGGGCATGCATCCTTCTGAATTATGTAATAATCATCAAATATAAAACAAATTTATTATTTGTTTAAAAAAGCTAAATCGAACCACTGATTAAGACGCTTATAGTCCATGTGAGCACCTGAGTGTGGGTTCTGGCTGGCTCTATCCTTCCTTGCAGCTCCCTGCTAATTCACACCCTGTAAGGCAAGAGTCATGGCTCAAGTGTTTGGGTCTTGTCAAAAAGTAGGGAATCAAGTTTCTGAGTTTTGGCCTTGACCTGGCCCAACTGTGGCTTTTGCAGGCATTTGGGGAGTGAATGATGGATGGCAGACATCTTTCTCTCCCTCTCTTTTTCTCTCGTTCCCCTCTCTTTCTCTGTTTGTATGCCTTTCACATAAAAATTAAGAAGGTACATTTATTTTGGTGCAAAAAGGTTTTGAAATTTAGCATAAGTGGGATCTTTGAAACATTCAGAGAAAATACACTGCGAAAGTTTATGCATGAATTTCACCTTTTTGCCCCCAAAATAAACTTGTCTTTCAGTTCCGTTTTTCCCACAAAGTTTTTAAAATCCCCTCCTGTGTCAAGTGCCATGGAGTCATCTGAGAGGCACTATGGGGCGAAGAGAGAGCTGATCCTGGTGGGTGGCTGGGAGCTCAGTGAAGCCTCTTTAGGCAAGTCTCTAAGCAGGAATCTGGGTGAGGGTGGAGCAGGTTTAGTGCAGCTGTCTGGAATGTACATCCATGGGGAGCAAAGGCTCAGGGCTCAAGGAAATCCTGTGTTTGAAAACCAGTGTGTGCGTGTGTGTGTGGGGGGTGGTGGTGGTGGTGGTAATTCTTCTCTAGGTGTCTGTGTTGCAGGAATTGTCTAAGAGGCAAGAAATTCAAGCCTGAGAAGGAAATGCCTTTGAGGAAGCAGTTTCTCTTTGGAAGTGGGGTGCTGAAGGATGCTCCAGCCACAGGAGCCAAGGCAGCCAAGGGCAACCTTCAGGTCTGCTGTATGCATGCGGGTTAGCTCCTCACTCACACTTGGACATTTCCTCTTCAACCTCTTTTTGATTAAACACACACATGCACAAACACACATAATAATATTCCATATCTCTGCCATCCACATTTAAGAGAGTCCGTGATTTTTCCAACCTGTGTATGCTGTCCCTCTCTCATGCAAAATGAAAGTGACATTTCATGTGCAGCACTGTTCCCCTTTGGGGATTTGTTCCCAGGATCCCCTCAGGACAGCATATTCTGTGGATGCTGGTCCCTTACTAAAATGGTATATTTGCAGATTATTATCCACAACCTCCAGGCCACCCTTTCATGTTTTACTTATTCATTTAAAAGAGATTTATAAGCCAGGCAGCTGGTATGTATTGGATTATCCCCAAATACTGAAGGACTAAGGTTGGGCCTGGCTGAAGCTGAGAACCAGTAACTTAGTCCAGGTTTCCCATGTGAGTGTCAGGGTTCAGCTACTTGAGCCACCACCTGCTGCTCTCCAAGGTCTGAGTCAGCAGGAAGTCAGTCAGGTGCTGGAGTCAGGGATGGAACCTTAGTCACTCTGATATGGGACGCAGACATCTCAACAGGATCTTCACTACGAGGCCAACTATTCAGCCCCTCCCATGCACTTTAAACATCTCTAGAATACGAAGAAATACCTAATGCAATGCAAAAGCAATGCGAATAATTATAGTACTTAAAGCGTAATGACAAAACCAATTTCTGTACATGCTTCATTAGACATTTAAAATATGGGTTTTGATCCATGTGTGTTTGAACCTATGAATATGTAGTCCACAGATGTGGAAGATAGATCACCAGGTATTCCTAAAAAAGAACCGGCTAGTACCAACAGTAATAACAATAAGAATTGATTAGTCTAGATTCCAAGTTTCTTTGTTATTAACTTGCATTTTTTCAAGACACTATTTTCAAAGTCAAAATCCAAACAAGAATCACTTGCTACACACACTTGTAAGCTGCTTCATTTTGTCTCTGTCTCTAGCAAACTTCATTCTCTTTTTTTTCTTCTTTTGTTAATGACTTATTGAAAACATCACGGGTAACTGTTCATAGGTTGTTGCATTCTATATTTGTCTGACCACTTCTTCATGGCATTGACATCATTTATCAAGTTCATATACCAAAGTCTACCATATGAGTTGGAAATTCAAGCTAGAATCATGATTAAATCCAGCAATCTTTTTTTTTTTTTTTTGCCAAAATAATGTCCCATGAATTCAAGGTCCATGGCATCAGAAAACATTCAGTGTCTCATTTTATTGATTACTGGGTTCAAAGAAAAATTTTCATTGGGAAGTAGCATTTCTTTCCCCATTCCTTGGAATGTGAAGAATCCATGGGCTTTACTATGCTGTAAGCATTAAATAAACATCCATGTAATGGCTGGAGTCCTTGTAGATCATTGTCTGAATCAATAGTTTCATTAGAATTGCAAAACTGTCGTTTTCTATCATTCTTTCTAGAGTGGATGTTAGCAGTTTTGTGAAAATAGTTTAGGAAAACCTCATAAATTCAGGCTGTTTAATTAACTTTAACACAGAGCATATAAGAGAACCAGGGTAAGTATTTGCCCCTATTATATTGTCAACATTCAAGTCAGTAGTTGCTAGCACAGCTTTCTCTAGTTGGATAGATGGAGTTATTTCATTGCTTTTTAAAAAAAGTTTACTTCTTTATTTGACAGTCATAGTTACAGGTAGAGAAAGGAGATACAGAGTAAGAAAGAATTCTATCTGTTGGTTCATTGCCCAAGTGAGCACAATAGCCAGGCTGGCCCAGGCAGAAACCAAGAGCCCAAACACTTGGGGTGTCTTCTGTTGCTATTACAAGCATGTTAGCAGAGAGCTGGATCAGAATTGGAGAAGCTGGGTCTTGGTGTTCCCATATGCGATGGGACATCATAGATAAGTGGCTTAACACACTGTGTCACAATACTGGCTCCCTGTTTACTTTCTAAAAAGGTTTCATAATAAACTTATGGATTTTTGTATGGCTCAAGTTTTTCATTCTGTGGTAATCACTACCTTTATTCTATGCTTACGTGTCATATATTTTAACAATGTTATTTCCACATTCCATAGTTTAAGATGTCCAGGTTCCTGGTTTGCCTTGGGCCCGGATTCCACCATTTCTCTAAGGAGTCTCGTTTTTCTAAATGGGAAATGGTTTTTGAAATAGAATTTGGACAGTGTGGGAGCTGATGTTTCAACACCTAAGGACACAACTAACAAATGCATATTTTTTAGTTTTAAAGTTTATATATTTTCATTTTATTTGGAACTCAGACATACACACACAGAGAAAGAAAGAGAGAGAGAGAGAGAGTATTCTTTTTTTTAAGGATTTACTTATTTTTATTGGAAAGTCAGATATACAGAAAAAAGGAGAGTCAGAGGAAAGATCCTTTGTCCAATGATTCACTCCCCAAGTGGCCACAACAGCCGGTGCTGCACTAATCCGGAGTCAGGAGCCAGGAGCCTCCTCCAGGTCTCCCACACGAGTGCAGGGTCCCATCCTCGACTGCTGTCCCAGGCCACAAGCAGGGAGCTGGATGGGAAGCGGGGCGGCTGGGATTAGAACCGGCAACCATATGGGATCCCAGCACATTCAAGGCAAGGACTTTAGCCTCTAGGCCACCGCACCAGGCCTGTTAGAGGGAGCAGTTAGAGGGAGCTAGATTGGAAGTGGAATATCCAGGACTTGAACCAATATCCATATGGGATGCTAGTGTTGCAGGCTGTGGCTTTACCTGCTATGCCACAATATTAACCCTGAATTATCATGTTTTTACTGTATTTTTAAAAAGGATTTATTAATTTTTATTCGAAAGTCAGATTTACACAGAGAAGAAGAGACAGGAAGATCTTGCCTCCATTGGTTTACTCCCCAAGAGGCCGCAATGGTTGGAGCTGAGCTGATCTGAAGCCAGGAGCCAAGGCTCCTGGGGCAGGGTCTCAAGGCTTTGGGCGATCCTTGACTGTCCTCCAAGGCCACAAGGAGGGAGCTGGATGCGAAGTGGAGCAGCTGGGATATGAACAGGCACCCATCTGGGATCCTGGTGCATGCAAGGCAAGGACTTTAACCATTAGGCTGTCATGTCAGGTTTGCATTTTAAAATTGTTATTTCCTTTTCCATTTCCATAGACAATCTTGGTTCCTACCAACATTATTTATGTGCTTTCTTATAGCAGGTATAGGCTAATTTAAACGTAGCAATCTCAAATAAGATCACCTAATGAAGCTAAAGCAAGGTTACAGTCTTTTTTTTTTAACTTGTTTTACTTTTATTGGAAAGGCAGATATACAGAGAGGAGGAGAGACAGAGAGGAAGATCTTCCAGCCGATGGTTCACTGCCCAAGCAGCCACAAAGGCTGGGGCTGAGCCAATCCAAAGCCAGGAGCCAGGAATTTCTTCAGGGTCTGCCACGTGGGTGCAGGGTTCTAATGCCTTGGGCTGCCGGGATTAGAACTAGTGCCCATATGGGATCCCGGCACGTTCAAGGTGAGGACTTTAGCCTCTAGGCTATGGCACCGGGCCTGCTTACAGTCTTTTGGATCTTAGAATGTAACATTACTATGGGGCAGGCTTTGGGGGGTGGGTGGGTATTAAGATGTGGGTTAAGAAGCTGCTTCTAATCTCCGTTTCCCACCAATGCATACCCTGGGAGGCAGCAGGTGATGGCTCAAACAGCCAAGTCCCTGCCACCCGTGTGGGAGTCTCACATTGAGTTTTAGGAATCCGGCTGTTGCAGGCACTTCGAGGAGGAAGAGAAGAGAGGAAGGACTTTTCTCTGTCCCTCTGAATTTTAAACAAAAAAGATAATAGCTTGAAAAAAATAAAGTTCTCCACTAAGTCTTTGTCCTAAAAGTATTTGGAGGTGACTTGATGCAATTATTTTCTCATTGTCATGTCACTAACTTGATATTTGGCTGAGTTGGTTAATTTTAATTTTTCTTGTTAAAACTGATCAAAATATATGCTGTATTAGTGTTTTTCTTCTCCTTATATTCAAGTCTATTTACCAAAACTAATGCTGTATTTACTTCATGTAGTTTCATAGTTATTACAGCATTTCTGACAAGTTTGTTTTGTTTTTCTAGTTAAAAAATTACTAGATTGGATTAGAGTTGGTTTTTGGATTAACTTTATTCTGATAACAGCTTTGTAATAGCTGCTAACATCCACTAGATGGCAGTACAACCAAGTAACAGGGACATTTTCTTACAGCCTTGGTTTCAACCAGGGGACTATTATCTTTGTGTTATCACAGTTCCTTAAACGTAAAATATCCTTTTTTAAAGGCAACTACAGAATAAATCTATTCTGATTCAAAGAGCATAACCATAACTCTACTAGCATTAATGTTCTTTGAATATATCTTTCCACTGCTTAAGTTTTAAAAAATCAGTTATAAAATCAACACTCAGTGTACTTTCCTATCAGATGAGAATAGCTGAATGCAAATTTTTTAAATATTTGGTGATTAACTTTCAAAATGTGATGGGTTTAGAAAAGATCAACAAAAAATGTTCAATGTAATCCGAGATAACAGCCAAAATACTGTGATGTCTTGTTATTGTATATGCCAAATGTGAAATTAGTGATTAATGTATTAATTTAATACTCTTACTGATAGATTTTTACAATTCTCTATGATGAACAAAAAAAAATCACTCTACAAGAAAGTGTAGTATCACGCCTCATTGAAAAGGGGGATGTATACATTTTGACAAGATGATGTCATGGGTTAAATCAGGTGTGGGAAAGAGTGGATTCTTTTTGGTTTAAACTTCAGAGTATCAACTGTGCAAATATTGATGTGGCAAGGCTGTTTTGGTCTTTAACGCTGTCTTTGGCTTGTATAGCATTATGACTGATACGCTCAACACGTTGAAATTGCAAGCAAAAGCATATATTTAAGGCTTCCAGCTTTTGCTAAGCAGGAGTTGTGAATTCTGGGTGGTTGGGGTGGGGGAGGAGTATGCTTGAGAATCAGTGATACTGTTTGTTTGTAAGTCCCCTGGGTCAGCCGTGCAGAGGAGGTGAGGCAAGGCAACGACAGTCACTGTTGATAACTCAAGCAAGATTCATCTAGCATTGATGACATGCAAGAGCTAAGTTTCTGTTATCATTCCAAGTGTAAACTGCTTATCCGAGAGTCTTCAATTTAACATTATTCATTTCCGGGAAATGCCAGAATAGACCTTGCAGAGTGCACACTCAGATTACTCTGTGCGTCACCACATCTAAGGCATCATTGAGATTTGTTTCCTTCCTGCAATCGTGATTCAAAGCCAGCGTGTGTATTCTGCAGGGTTGTGCGGTTGCTTGTGCTTGAATACGTAAATTTGGTTTCCACCTCAAAGTTGTGCTGTATAAAGGTCACCCCCTTGCCAGAAGAAGTAACAACGCACCCCTGGGATTTTTGCATCATTTTCTTCCAATGATGTGGACAGTTTCCAGGATACTGAAAGGTTCAGGGTCTGATGCCTCTTAAAAGCACGGGATCTCCAGAGCAGTTTCTTATCCGTTGATTTTTATGCAGTTCGCGCAGTTTGAACCAGCCGAAGCAGTGGCTTAGGAAGGCTTTGCCGCAGGCACAGGGGACATTTGCAGGCTCCTGGTCAGGGCAGCAGCAT
This sequence comes from Ochotona curzoniae, assembly GCF_017591425.1. Lineage (NCBI taxonomy): Eukaryota > Metazoa > Chordata > Mammalia > Lagomorpha > Ochotonidae > Ochotona > Ochotona curzoniae. The sequence continues at coordinate 18,199,176 of NW_024467115.1, forward strand.
CCCATGGTGAACAGCAGGGTCTCAGGCAGGAGCAGGTCCTCCCGCCGTGCAGCTGCCTGATCGAAATCCATTTGCAGTGGCAAAACCAGGGTGCCGGGGAATAACATGGCTCTAGAATGTGTGAAAAGGACACGGGCTTTTCTATTTATTTCCTATCTGTCTGCGGAAACAAAACGGACAGAAGTGAAGTCGTTGGTCAGGGAAGCGTTCCAGGCGCGTGGCACCTGCAGTTACCAAACACCCTGTGGGCAGAGTATCAGTGTAACCTCGGGAGAATGCTCCGGAGTGCGATACTGTGCGCATACAGTGTGCTCAGAACTGCCTCCATCCCAGTTGTCTCAAGGCTGTCAAATTTTGAAAGGAATTTCATAATGACAAAGGAATGTATTTTCATAATAGAACATATGGAAATTCCAAACAGGAAAATAAAAATGATATTTAAAACTAGCAATCTTTTGGCTTATTTTTGCCTTTATTTTGTTTCTTTTAATCACCACACAAGTGTTGTTTGAATTTTGAATTTTGATTAACTATTATATTCTGTTACAATTGCAAGTCATAAGTAAGCTTTGGAGCATCTTTAAAATAGTAATGTGACCTATCAAATTGATGAATGTACATATTGTAATTGTTTGCCAACTCTTGGATATTTTATGACTGCTAATGTTTATGATAAATAATTTTGCATTTATGTCTGTGAACCTGACCATTTAATCAGAAGTAGAAATGTAGATTTAAGGATTATTGAGTATTTGGGGAATAATTGTCCATTTGCTTTCTAAAGCTTAATATCATTACAACCTTAAGAATAATGTATGAGCGCCTGTTTGAGCATTGAGAATTAATATTTAAGGTGTATTTGTCAATCGTACAGATAGCAGGTAGTATCTTGTGATTTTATTGCATTTTTTCATCTTCTGGTGAGCTTTGTTACTTGTCATATATTTGTTGTAATTAGTATTTTTCAAGTTAAATATTGTCTGCTCATATTCTTGCTTATTAGAATGTTAGTAATTTCTGAAACCTTTTATTAAATATTAAGGATGTCACCACTGATCAAAATTATTTCTGACTATTTATTTAAAAATTTTGCTTTTGTACTTAACTACAAGAGTATTCGTGTTATTGCATAATTTTTCCTCCATTTTCTTTGTTTAAGAAAATCCTTACTGTCATACTAGTTGAAGGATGCATCTATTTGTACCTGCTATTTCAGACATAAATTGTTCAGACTTTTAAATTCTTGAATAAATTAATTAGTGCAGTACGTTTTGAATGTTCATCGTTGTTATTCTTCAAGTAATTTTCCAATCATTGCAGATTAAATAACTGATATCTTCTGTATTTTATTTATTGTCTTTTAAAAAAGATTTATTTAGTTTTACCAGAAAGACAGATTTACCGAGCGTAAGATCTTCTGTCCACTGGTTCATTCCCCAAGTGGCCGGAACATCCAGAACTGAGCCAATCCGAAGCCAGGAGCCAGGAGCTTCTTCCAGGTCTCCCATATGGGTGCAGGGTCCCAAGACTTTGGGCCATCATAGACTGCTTTCCCAGGCCACAAGTAGGGAGTTGGATGGGAAGCAGGATTACTGGGATTAGAATTAGCTGCCACATGGGATCGTGGCACATACAAGGCGAGGACTCTAACCACTTGCGCTACCGCACTGGGCCCTACTTCTTTTTTCAAAAGAAAAGAAAACCTAAGAGGAACTGTCATCATAGTTTTATCCAGGAATATAAGATACACATATATTTTTAAACTTAGACCAGTTTCTTCATTGTGAAAGTTTGTCATTTTCTCCATATAGGCTGCCTTTTATCTAATTGGGTGGTGTCTGACTTGTATATGTTGTTGTGCTTGATTTTACATGCTTATTTTTTATTCTTTTACTTCATTGAACTCAATTGATAATGTTTTAGGTGAGCTGATCTGATTACTATCTCATATGCAAATACTGAAAATCAGCTCCGTAGATTTGTTGCAGCCCACGGAAAGTAGACTTTGATAACATAATCAACACACAAGTTAGGTTTTCTACCAAAAAAGCTAATATCTTTTCATTTCAGAATCAAATTTAACCATTACTAAAATGACTTATTTTAATATCATTATGACAATTTAAAAGGGCCCAGTGCAGTAACCTAACAGCTAAAGTCCTCCCCTTGAATGCGCCGTGATCTCATATGGATACCGGTTCTAATCCAGGAGGCCCATTTCCCATCCAGTCCCCTGCTTGTGGCCTGGGAAAGCAGTCAAGGACGACACAAAGCCTTGGGACCCGGCACCCATGTGGGAGACCTGGAGCAGGGTCCTGACTCCTGGCTTCAGATTGGTGCAGCCGCTTGGGGAGTGAACCATTGGACGGAAGATCTTCCTCTCTGTTTTTCCTCCTCTCTGTATATCCGACTTTTGAATAATAATAATAATAAAATGTTTGTTTAAAGTAAAATAGGCAATGTTTCTATGTGTGTTGTCTGGCATAAACAATTTTTTTTCTTTGCATTTTAGTTTCTGTGGGTATTTTCAATGTTTTGGTCATCAGAGGTTTTGTTACTGAGACACTTTTGCTAAAGCTGAAAATGAAAAACAAACAAGCCTGCATTTGTCAGCCTCTGCGTGAAACAAAGCCACAGAGCCAATTAGCTCGGGTTTGGTTTAGAGCTACTTCTCAAAACTATAAATTCCATAGAGAAAACGCTGCTGCGTTTTACATTAAATTGTTTTAGCAATTATTAGCACCATTCATAGGTAATTGTAAGTGTGTTTCATTTTGGATGGTGTCTACATGTTAATATATATGTTGTATACAAATTGTTACGTAACTAGTAATGCACATTGAGATATGGTGAGTTACATTTTTTTCTGAAATACAAATAGCTAGAAAAAGAAATAACTAGTTATTTAAATAAATAGCCAAAAGACCTATTTAATTTAAATATGTGAAAGGGGTACCAAACCTAAAACTACAATTATATTTACATCCACTACCATAGATTTAAATGCATGCCCTTATATTCAAGCTTTATTTTCCAGGATTTTAAACTATTAACAAAAATTTGTGTATTTAGCTGCCTTCATGAAAAGCTGTGAAAAAATAAGAGCATAGGTCAATTCTTTTAAGAAGCACATATTTTGAAATGTTTAGCTAATATGGCTCAACTTAAATAAATGAACTGCAGTTATCAGTTAACATACAGCAGCACATGATTTTTAATGAATTAAACAAAAATTTCAGAGCTGAACAGTGGGGTACATAGGAAGAATTCAGAGTTCTAGACCAGCTGAAAGACTTGGAACAAGTCACTCAACTTCTCCAAGAAGATTCTGTTTCTAAATATACTACTGGCTTTTCCTTTTTGGGGCCCCTTAAACATCTCACATACATTATGTTAATGGCATAATTAATAATTTTGTAATAGATGGCAAAGTCAAGCGATTGTCCTAGGCTGAGTATCTGGATTTTCATTCTTAGGAGAGATTTGAAAATTGACGACTGAAAGGTTTGCCACATGCCCCGTTTATCAACTACGTCTCTGAAGGACCTTGAGGTCTTGGAATTAACCTTGAGTCTGAAGTCTCCGTTGCTTGGGAGTTAATCTGGTGAAGGGTAGAGTGGGAAGGGCTGACAGTTCAGCTTTGCCTGAGAACATCATTGCCTGGTTATTGTGTCCTTACAAGCAAGGAGTGATTGAAAGATTTTTAGACTGATTCCATGAGGAAGACTCAGCTGAACCCTTCGGTCAAAGTGGACAATCAGTGAACCAACTCCAGCACAGAACTTCCATTGTCTGCTTTAGATTGAGAGACACATTTGCATTGCGACTTGACTGATTTGATCACTTTGTGTCAGAGCTGGTTTAGTGCACTGAGAAGCTGAGCCATGGATCTTGTTGCAAGTGTTCCAAATCTGAAAACCTGTCAGCAGAATGTGTCAAATGTTCCTATAAGATCAGTCATGAATTTTCAACAAATTGACTCTTGAGCCTTTCCATACCTCTCAGCTTTTGTGTCTACAAAAAAGAATTGTCCACCATTGTTTCTGTAAAAAGCCCAGTTAATTCCTTGGGGAAAATCTCTGAACTTCAACTCCTGTAGAACTTGGCAGATGCCATTTTTACTTTAACACAAGGGCATTGATGTTTGGATATCATACTAGACCATTTCTCTCCTTAAAGAGAATGTTATCATGTATTAATTTAAAGGACACCACTTTCTCCCTTGTGTTTTGCTTTCCAGCTGTGACTGGAACCTCTGATAGTATTTGTTGCCAAAAGCATCCTGGGTTCCAGCTTACTAGAGCCTGTTTTGGAGAGATGCTAAATGACATTGTTACAGAGGTTTGAAAATGCATGTTCAACCCATGCAAATGAATTGTCCAGTTAAGTGCTGAAAGAAAAGGAGCCCTTAAATATCCTCCTAATGAACTGTGTTCAGGTGCTGAAAGCCATCCCTGCATGATGAGATTATAAAGACCCTGCCCTTAACTAGGAGTTGTAAAAGCCACTTTCAGGCAAAAATAAAGAGGGCAACAGTTGTTCCATTATAGGGGAACATCCATTCTGAGGAGGGGAAAAGAGCTTTTAGGTGATAAGATCCAGAAATCTTGTTTTCTGCTGATGAAGTTTCATAGATTGTTTGCTGTCCAGTCGGCAGAGCAGCATTCCTGGTCTGTTGCCCTGGCTGGGAATTGTTCGGTGCCCTGTCACACACAGCCGTGCCTCAAGTCATCATGCTGAGCGCTGAACCGATCGCAGGGTCGCAGGGACGGTTTCTCAGTCTCTGCTTCCCACTGCTGTCTCCATCCTTTTCACGTTTATTCATGAACTCATCACTCCAGGAGGAAAAAAAAATGTTTGCATGATCACATCACATTTTCAAGCTATAAATTATGCACAGCTATAAATATTGTCTTTGCTAAACACTACTGCTCATAAAATCTGTGTGTGCTGGTGCACACGGGAACACACACACTTGAGTCTGACCCTTGGACTTTCTCCCTACACACTGCTTACACACTGCTTACAACTCTTCAGTCTTTTGTGTACTGAAACTTAGTGGTTATAGCAGGTGTGCATGCACTTTTCTCTAAGTGGAGAGGACATAATTTAGATAGCTTTTTAAAATTTTTTATTTCTTTTTATTATTATTATTTTATGATACAGTTCCATAGGCCCTGGGATTTCCCTTTTCCCCTCCTCAACCCCCTTCCCCATCACTGAGTTCCCCTATATCATTACTATAGTGTAGTTCTTCATAACAGTCATATGTCCATCATTGTGGCCATGGACAATAGCAGAGTCCAGCATCCTATTGTTAAGATACAGTAAACTCTTTCATTGGGAGTCCATCTTTGTCTGGAAGTAGAGATGCATACTGCATTGTATCCTCACATCTGCACATGATAGTCTCCATTACACAGTTACTGTATATCCCCTTAAATGAAAAGCCACAAAACAAAATCAACAACAGGAAGAAAAAAGAAATAAATGACACCATGTTAACATGTTACTGAATGACTAATGTGTTGCTGAAGAAATGAAAAAGAAAATCAAGAACCTTCTAGAAAAAAAATGATGCTACTGTATGATCTATGAGTCAGTGAAGAATTTAATGAGAAAGCACTTTGAAGAGATGAAACTAACAAAAAAAATCTATGATATATAATCTCTGCTGATCTTTGTTGGTAAAATTTGTCTCCTGTATGCAACAAACAGATGGGTTTTGTTCTTTTAAATCCAGTCTACTCTTCTATGATGTTTGATTGATTAGTTTAAGCCATTTATATTGAGGGTTAATACGAATGGGTAGTAGTTTGGTTCTGTCATTTTAGCAATGGGCTGTTCATTGATTTAATCTTCTGTTTTCATTTTACTGGGATGTTCTTCACACCATATGTCCTATATAGCTAGGCTGTCGGTTGGTGCTGATCTTGTTGGAACATGCTGGCTGTTAGGTCTGAGGGCCACACGGACCTATTTTGACCTGTACAATGCCATAGTCAGTATTATTTTCCTGTGGGACCATTGCAATTCACTGAGTTCAGTGAGTTCAGCGCATGCCCAGCTCAGCACTGTTGTCCCTGAAGTCTTGAAGTTTTCCACACTGTACAAAATGGCATCTGAATTCTGGCACTAGAGTTCTTGATCTGCCAGTCATCAGGTCTGAGGGCCACCCGGACCTATCTTGGGTGGAATCTGTAGGATGCCATGTTGCATTGAGCCAGAAATGATATCACTCCCAGCTCAGTTCATGCCTAGTACTGTCCATAGCCCTTGTCTCCTCAAACAAAATGGCACCTGATTCTAGGGGACAGACTGGTTTGTGAAATCCCCCCTGTTCCCACTCTGCCCATTTGGGATCTGCTGCTCCGTCTCTGCTTCTGGTCAAATCACATAGACCAGCAGGATGGGCAGTTCTTTGTCTGGGATCACTTCCAGAGGTCCCTGTAAATGTCCCTTCCCCACCTCGTTGCTGGTAGAGTTCAGCTGCTAGTGGAGTTCAGATTGCTGATAACTGCAACACCACACTGTCGTGTCTGCTGCTTTCCGGTATCTGTCAGTTTCCAGGTACCCCTCTGCTGTTGTTCTGTCCTCTCCTATTATCTGGAATGTGCCCTCTCTGCTTCACACTGGCTAATATTTCTCCAGCTGTTTAAACATGTTCTTACCCTATTCTGCCATTTTGATTCTTATAATTTAGATATATTTAAAACAAGTGTTGACTCTGTGTGCTCCATAGCATGATGCTCCCTCCCATTATGCAATAAAGATGTGGTAACACAACTTGTCAAGATAGAACACCTTTGTTCTGTGCCATTCAGCAAAGGCATAGGAAACTGAACTGGTAGTTTTTCTTTTCCTTCTTCTTTCTCCCCTCTTTCTCCTCCTGTTGTCTTTCTTCTTCCTTCTCTTAACCGGTTTTGGCATTCTGGAATACTTGTAAAGCACTTAATGCCCAGGCTAGATATCTAAAATATGAGCTTCAGTGTCAGAAAGATTATAAGCCAACAGTATTATTTGAAAAGTGCATAATCATATCCTTTCTTTAAGGTTATTGTCCTTACATTCTAGAAAACCTCCTCCAACTTCAACTTCCTGTTAAACCCATTTCCTCTTACCTGTTCCCAAAAATGAATAACAAATCTAGGTCATTCCTACTATACCCTCCAATATTAAGTTTAAAACAGATTATGGAGGTCGGGGCTAGATGTGGAAGTGTGGGTATCTGCCCATCACAAGCACACAGGGATCTTAGCCAAGATGGCGTTCATGGAAACACACTGGGCCTTTGGGTGATAGAAACCAAACTTGGTGAATTTCTGGTGTTTCTGGCTTCCTTCAGTCTTACTTCTCTTCAGGGCTTCGCAAGCACTCCCTGACTCCACGCCATTCTGTGCAGCAGCAAATCCTTTCCTGCCATACTCACTCCCATCTGCACTCCACTGCACCTGCAGGCAAGGAGGCTGATCTGGTGCTGCCTTCTCCCCTCAGGTGGCCCCTTCTTTTACTCCTGCCTCTTGGCAGTCAAGGGCATCCTAAGTCCTGATGCTCCACTATGGGCTTCCTGGAGAGAAAGCACTGCTCCTCACTGACAGAAGTTTCCAAACTTACCCCATGAGCAGTGCTCATCCAACATCTTCTAAGCTTGTCCATGCCTTCCTCAAACTGGGTTCTTCCCAGAGCCTCCTCAGGATCTGAGGACTTAAACTTCAAAAGTCAAACGGAGCAGCAAAGGGTTTAAGAATTCAGAAGGAGTATTAAAAAAATCAGAAATGTAATAAAACTAATTTCCCACTAAAAACCCACACTTAAATTAGCCTTAACTATAGGTGTCTAGGATAAACCTAAAAGCATAGGAAAGGTTTTTATGGAAAAAATATGAACCTTGTTACAATTCTTAAAGAAATGATGGAAGAGTAGCAAAAATACTTCATATATCTGAGTGGGAGGTCACAGTCATTAACTTATATTGTGCAAATTGATTTTCAAATTTACTGCAATCCTCAGTGAAACATTTTGCCCAGTGTGTTGAGTCACATCACTTACAGTACACATTCTATAACCTGATTTGAGTTCTGGCTACTCCAATCCAATTTTCTGCTAATGCACCTGGCAGGCAGCCAGTGGTGATGCAGTGTTTAGTTTTTTTGCCATCCATGTGGAAGATCCAGATGGAGTTCCTGGCTTCTGATCCAGCCTGACCCAAACAAAGCTATTGTGGACATATGAGGAACAGCCAAATAGATGGAAGGTCTCTCCCCAACCACACCTTACCCTACTCATAGGTCATTTTGCATTGCAAATAAGCAATTTTTTGAAAAAAAAAAAAACTTTTTTGGAAAGGTAGATTTGCAGAGGAAAGAAGAGGTAGAGAGAAAGATCTTCCAGCCCCCAAACGGCCACATGGTCAGAGCTTTGCTGGTCTAAAGATAGGAACCAGGAGCTTCTTTTTGGGTCTCCCACATAAGTGCAGGGTCCCAACGACTTGGACCATCCTCTGCTGTTTTTCCAGGACACAAACAGAAAGCTGAATGGAAAGTGGAGGAGCCGGGACATGAACCAAGACGTTGGTACCTACAGGTTGAAGTTTATCCTGTTGAGCCACTGTGCTGGTCCCATCAAATAAGAAAGAAAAAAAAAAAATTAAGATTCAGGAAACTAAAAACTGTAGCATAATTATAATTAAGCTTTTCATAAATTTTGGTAACTTTACCCAAAATTACTTAAATGAAAAAATAAATATTCCAATATAGCCAAGAATGTTTTCAAGATAAAAATAAAGTGGTGAGAGTTTCCTTGCTCTGTGTCCTAATGTGTTAACAAACTATAATAATAAACACACTTGGGGTGGATAGGGATAAACAAATAGACAAAGGAAGAGCAAAGGACCAGTGTACATGAATGAATGGACATGTAGTATAGGACAACATCTATTACACAAATAAAAGGAGGTCATCTGGAATGAAGCAAATTTGCTGCTTTCATGGAAATAAAAAAGTTAAATCATGTGTATTAACATTGTATGTAAAGGTAAAACCTTCAGTCATTTTTATAGGTGTTTGATAAGGAATATTACTTCAACTTCATAAAGAACACACTAAGGAAAAAATAGGAAAAAAAATCTACGAATTATATTGCCTTAAAAATTCTAAGCACTCAAGGATGCTACAAAGTGAAAAGGAAATCTATGGATGAGAAAATATTGGTGGCTAATATATTTAATGAAGGAAAGAATTGAGAATATGTAAATATTTATTAAACACAAAAGGGAAAAAAAGAACATGTTTAGAAAAATCAAATTGTGGACTCGGCATGGTAGCCTAGCTGCTAAAGTCCTTGCCTTGCATGCTCCGGGATCCCATATGGCCCCGGTTCTAATCCCAGCAGCCCTACTTCCCTTCCAGCTCCCTGCTCGTGGCCTGGGAAAGCAGTTGAGGACTGCCCAAAGCCTTGGGACCCTGTACCCGTGGGGGAGACCTGGAAGAGCCTCCATGGGCCCTGGCCTTGGATTGGCTCAGCTCCAGCCATTGCAGACACTTGGGGAGTGAATCATTGAATGGAAGATCTTCCTCTCTATCTCTCTTCTCTGTGTATCTTTCCAATAAAAATAAAAGTAATTAAAAAAATCAAGTTGTGTAAAAAGTATGTCTATAGAAGAAAATGAAATTAATTAATGGTACAGTCTGAGTGTTTGTTGGCCTCTCAAACCTATGTGTTGAAATAATAACACTCAAGTTAATGGTAGTAAGAAATGGGTTGGGATTTTTTTTTAAGGATTTATTTATTTATTTGAAAGGCTGAATTACAGACACAGAGGAGAGATGGAGAGATCTTCCATCTGCTAATCTTACGCTCCAAATTGCTGCAATGGCAAGGGCTGACTAAGGCTGGAATCGGGAGCTAGTAGCTTTACCTAGATCTCCTGTGGAAATGCAGGGCCCAGGGACTTAGGGCGTATTCCAACTGCTTTCCCAGGTGCATTAGCAGGAAGCTGGATTGGAAGTGGAACTTAAATGGGATGCTGGTGACACACATGGTGGTTTAATCCACTGCACTACAATATATGCCACAAACAAGAGGATGCTTTTGTGAGTTATTAGGTCATAAAAACATGATCTTCTTGAATAACACTAGCGACCATGCAACCAAGGTCCAAGAGATATCCTTTGACTCTTCCACTACATGAAGATACAAAGAAAACATGTAATTTATGGGACCTCAGTTGGGGGGACTCTCACCAGATTCCATATCCACCAGCACCTTCCTCTTGGACTCTCAGTCTCTGGAACTGTCAGATATAGTTTCTCTCATTTATAAACCACTCTTTCAGTGATATTTTTGCTGTATTGGGGTAGACACAGGCAACTAGTACCCACACGGAGATGTTCAATTTCACTGGCAATTGGGAAACCTCAGCTTATAAGTCATATGTGTGATACAAAACAACAACAAGAATTGCCAAAACTGGGGAGATAGTCCTATATGGGCATCGGTTCAAGCCCTGGGATGCTCCACTTCTGAGCTTCGTCCCTGATAATTTGCTTGGGAAAAGCAGAGAAAGATAATTCAGGTTTCTGTGCCCTGGTGCACAAGTTCATTAACGCCTGGCTTTAGCCTTGCCCAGTACCTGTTGTTTTGGTCACTATGGGAGTAAAGCAGGTGGTAGAAGATTCTCTATCTCTCTCTCTCCCTCTGTACCTCTACCTTTCGAATAAATCTTTTAAAAAAAGCTGCCAAAGCTAAATACCGTGATGATTCAACAATTATTTGGGGGTAGGTGAAGGACATATATGACGAGAATTACCTGTCAGAGTAGGCAATAAATAATAGCTTAAGAACTTGGGTCTCTGACCCAACATGGCAGACTGGGATGGAGTTCTGTACTCTTGGCTTCAGCTTGGCCAAGTCCTAGCTGATGTGGGCATTTGGAGAGCAATCCAACTGAAGATAGATGTGTCTTTCACTTTGACTTTCAAATAAAATAAAATTAAATAAATGAAAATTTATTTAAAGCTTAATAAGTCCCATATTTAAAATGTTTATATAAAATTAAAATTCTAATAGTGTTAATACATGCATTTATATATATTTAAAAACCCTTTTACCTGCTTATTTTATTTATTTGCAAGAGAGTGAGATCAATGTCCCATCTGCCAGTTCCTTTGCCAAATGCCTGGGAGCCTGTAATTCAATCCAGGTCTTCGAAAAGAGTGGTAGAGACCCAATCAGTTGAACCATCACCTATGGTTTCCAGGGGTGTGCATGAACAGGAAGCTAGAACAGGAAACAGTTAGGGCTCAAATTCTGGCTTTCTAACTTAAGATACAGAGGTCACAAGTAGTACACCATGACTGTACCATACATATTTATGTATTATTTCAAAGACCAGTTATTCATTTAAAAGTCAGAGTTACAGAGAAAGAGAGAGAGCATTTCATCAGGTGGTTCATTCCCCAGATGGTTGTGGGGCTGAGCCTGACAAAAGCCAAGAGCAGGAGCTCCAGCCTAGTCACCCGCATGGGCACATGGGTCACATCCCGCTACTTTTCCCAGGCCATTAGCAAGGAGCTGCATTGGAAATGCTGGAGCTTGAACCATCGCCATATGAGATGCTGGCACCACAGAATCTGCCTTTACTTGTTTATGTTACATCCCCACCATGATACATTTTACAATCTATACTTCTCTGTCTTTTGTGAGTTTTTGGTCTTGCCTGTCGTATTTTTGGTGTCTACAACCAATATCATCCTTCAACTGGAGAAGAGATTACTGACGTTATTGTTTCTTCTCTGGAGAATGAAAAAAAAAATAAGAAAAGAACTAATATTACACAGAGGATTAGAAAAAGATGTCTGCATGTCCAAACAGAGATTGGAGAAAAGAACTGAAAATAACTGTGCAGCAACTGCCTTCCCATGAAGGCTGCCAATTTTACAGCAGAGGGTGGGGCCAGGGCCGGTCGGCTTGCCCAGGATCTGGAGGAAGTAACTAAAAAGAGCCAGAATACACAGCTGGATCCATTGATGAATGAAAAGTTTCAATTGAATGATGCAAAGAAAAAGTATTTCCGCTGATTTGGAAAATACAGAGGACTTACTGTGTACCAGGCACTGCTTGACATTGAATTAAGAAGTGGAAATCCTGTGCTCATACTCTCCAGCCTGCAGGCTTCTTTCTACCTAGTGATCATCAGAAACTCTGGAGAAAGGAAAAGTGTGAGGGTTAGTGGGATCCAGCCACTATTGCCCATGGAAAGATGAGTCCCTTTCTCAGAAGCCTTCTCCAGCCTGATTTCAAGAGTTGTTGTAGTGGACTATGAATGTACACAGCAGAGGACCTGGATTCCAGTGTGAATTCTGTTGCCAAGAGTAGGTCCTAGTATATAGAAAAAGAGAAGTTGAGCTTACATAATCCCTAAGACCTCTCAGTCTACCCTGTGTGTGTGGTTCTATGGCTCACAAGAAGCAGAAATGAAAGAGGTTCCTATTTTGTGTTCACACATTTGCTAAACCCAGACTCGAATTCTTATGCGATGTTCACTAGCAGAATTATCTGACAAAGCAACAGCGATTCTACTTAGAATGAATGCCTGATGACTCTGTATAGTTTAAGTGCTTCAATTAACATTTCATTGGTATAAATGAAAATTCATGATGACAAAAATCAAATTAGTTTTTGAGTCTAAAAGCAAGCTACTAATCTACTAACAGCCAATTTCCTTCGGTGTAATGAATACATCTTCTTTGCCTATGGAAACCCTTAAAGTGTGTCTTTGAGGAGATCTTGCCTATGAAATTCCCCAAATCCCAGTGAGCATGAGTTTATTTCATTCCTCTGCTCTCAGTAAGTACTTGCTTTATCCCTTGAATGGCTCAATGTGGGGCATGTGTACATACACATCATGCATACGTGTGCATGTGTACAGAGCATGGGATTAGCACATGTGTATCTCCCACAGACCGAATTCTTGGAGGATGGGATTTTAATCTTACTCATACCGTGGTATCTTGAATCTAGTTAATGCCCAACAGATCTTGAATTGCATGTCTCTGCCTTCTGACACTGCCCGCTGACCATCTGGCTCCTACAACTCCAAACTTCTTCAACGCCGGGAAAACTTAGCTACCGAGTGTAAAACCCACAGAATGCACAAAAGAGATGAGATGAAACATGTCAATTATCTGCATATTGGAAAAGGAGATATTACAGTTAGAGTTGACCTTCATAAAATGTCAAATAACATAAAAATACAGTAGAATTAATTAATTCCTCCAAATAAAATTAATTGATCTTCCTAGGTAGATCCTGTCAGTCCTGGCCTGAGGAAGCACTGAGACTAGTCAACTCCTTGTGTCATAGGATCAGACCACTTGACCAAGGAGAGCCTAGAGTACTACCTGAATTACTGTGCCTGCTTAAGAGATCACATTCAGGGGAACTGCAGTTTCACTAGCGTGGGAGAGAAGACTCTCTCTTTGTTCCTGTTTTTATTTATATTTATTTGGGGACAATAGGAAGGATTGGTTATGTTAAGAAATCCATCTCTTCATAAGGGGTTGGTACATGGTCTTCATTGCTTAGTACATTTACAAACAGGATATTACCTCCTTACCAACGCTGCAATCTGAGGCTCCCAAGCAGCTATGTCAGAAAGTGCTCCTGGTCCTGGGTCCATTGCCTATCTCACTAGTACCAGGATGCTCCTTCGTAAACAGTTCTGTGGTGTAAATCATAAATCTGACCACTGAAAAACCACTTTGGCAGTGAGGTGCAGATGTGAATTTTCAAGTTCATTCTTAACAGTTGGAATTCTCTGTCACATCTTGCTTTGTGACCTCAGATTTTCTCATTTGAAAAATGAATGGTGCCTATTCACAGATTTTGGAGTAGGGGGATGAGGGTTAAAGGAAATTAGTCTAGAGTCTTTAGGCTTCGAAGCAGGTTGTAAGCAGATCGTGTTGGTTCCACCGGGAACTTAGCGAGACTAAAGGCTGACGTGCACTCGTGAGAACTGTGATTTCTAAGGTGTGTTCGGAGCGTGCATTTTACCATTTCACATGAGATCAATTTATTTATGTTGGAGGATTTAATGAATCAGCCTCAAAGCTTCAGATATAAAGAGATGGAATTAACTAGACACTAAGTTCCTGATGAAATCAGATCTTATTTTGAGGAGCTCTAAGAATCGAACCCATCAAAGCCTCATCTATCAGCTTCGGCAGATTTGAAGGCTGTATTTCTACATGGAATGAATGAATTTCCAATTACACCTTGTGTCATTTTCTGGCTCCTTCACGCTTATCATCCAGCTTGAATTTTTTGATTTTCTGCAAATCCTATGCAAAGTGATCAAATCAAAATTAACTGATGCAGGACTGGTACCTTCATTTTTAATTTATGACTTGACTTTCACAGAGATAAGAATTCTTCTTATATATATATATATATATATATGCTGCCTACAGCAGCAAAAGCAGGATTGTAGAGAGAGGTGTTTGCAGTTGAGAAAATAAAAAATGAGACAGACAAACTAAAGTTTATAGAAGCAGGGTGGCCAGAGGGAAGTCCTTCTTCGCTAATGGAGAGAATTTGTTCCAGAAAGCTTGTTGCCTCAATTTTTCAGTCAAATGGTGAGGAATCAAATTACAAAAAGTGATATAGTACAAGCATTGATAGCTACATACCATATTGATGTTAGGCAGCCAATGCTTGATGATCAGAAACCAACAGTGGGATCTAAATGCAGAAGTCAGTATGTGACTGTCTCAAAGATTTCTTTTTTTATTTTGAATGTTTTTTTAAAGATTCATTTATTTATTTTTTTTTTATTGGAAAGGCAGATATAAAGAGAGGAGAGACAGAGAGGAAGATCTTCTGTCTGATAATTCACTCCCCAAGCGGCTGCAAAGGCTGGAGCTGACCAATCCGAAGCCAGGAGCCTCTTCCGGGACTTCCACACAGGTGCAGGGTCCCAAAGCTTTGGGCCGTCCTCGACTGCTTTCCCGGGCCACAGGCAGGGAGCTGGATGGGAAGTGGGACTGCCAGGATTAGAACCAGTGCCCATATGGGATTCCGGGGCATGCAAGGCGAGGACCTTAACCACTGCGCCACCGCGCCAGGCCCTTTTATTTTGAATTTTATGGTACAATTCCATAGGGTCTGTGATTTCCCTACTCCCTCCCCAAATCCCCACTCCATGACCAATTTACCTCGTATTATTATAAGAGTATAGTCCTTCATAAGCAGTCATAAGTCCATTAGTCTGCTATTTAAGTGTGCCCTGACATTGCTGGTACAGACAATGTCAGACAGTCCAGCATCCTGTTGTCTAGATATGTCCCACAGTTTCCTTGGGAGTCCATCTTCGATTTAGATGCAGAGATGCATACTGCATTGTATCTTCACATCTGAATATGATAGTCTCTATTATGTTATCACTATACATCCCCTTAAATGGGAAACCACAAAACAAAGTCAACAACAGGTATGAAGTTACGACAAAAAATTTACAGCACCATGGAGTAAAAAGACATGCCACTGAATAAATTACCAAAGCACGGGCAAATAAATTAAAAAGAAACACAAAGCCTCTTAGATAAAGTGATGTCATGTATGATCCATGAGCCAGTGATGAATTCTATAAGAGGAAAGAAACGATTTGGAAGAAGTGAAAAATAAAAACAAAAATATCAAAACACATGGGATGCAACAAAAACACTATGGAGACGGTTATTGATTTTACAATTTGCATGAAGACTACCTTATATCAGATGGAACATATGGTACTTGTCCTTTGGGGACTGACTTATTTCACGGAGCATAATGGTCTCTAGTAAGGACCATCCAGTCGCAAATGGTATGATATTGTTCTTTGAAATGGCTGAATAATATCCTATGGAGTAGATGTACCATAGTTTCTTCAACTACTCCTCTTTGGATGGGCATTTGGGTTGTTTCCACATTTTTGCTATTGTAAATTGTGCTGCTGTAAATATAAGATTACAGATCCCTTTCTCATATGCAGTTTTCATGTCCTTTGGATATATTCCTAGCAGTGGGAATGTGGCAGGTTTATTTTCAGTTCTCTAAGCGCTCTCCATATTGCTTTTCATAACGATTATACTAGGCTACACTCCAATCAGAAGTGAAGGAGGGTATCTTTCCACATGCACGCCAGCAGGTGTTGTTAGCGGAGTTCTGAAACACACAGTCCTTTGGCCTTGGACCACTGCCCAACTGGAAACTTGCCTGCAGGCTTTGACTTTGGATTGGACTCTTACCCACAAGCAGATTCTTGTTCACAGAGTTTGACTTTGGTCTCCATCATGAACAGTCTAAATTCCAGCCACAATCTGTCTTACTCTTCTTTATTAAGTCACACTTATTTATTTATTAAAAGCTGCTTGCATCAACTGTGACTAGCCAAAAAGTAATACTACTGCAACTGCGTCTAGCATGCAGGCCATCCTGCAGCCCCTGAATCTAGTTACTGAGAAAAGTAGGCCACTGGTCATAAACGCAGATCCAATTTCTGCCTGAACACACTCGAAACTTATTCAATCTTCTTTGCTACAGGCTTGTCCAAACTGGGATTTCCTAGCATTGGAGAATCTGTTGAAAGCTCTTTGAGCCTCTGGAACACCTCCTGCTATTCTCCTGTCCATTTAAATGGGTCTGTGTCCACACTCTTTAAAACTTCTTATAAATGTTTGACTATCAATGCAAATAATGGAATCCATATTCTACAAAATTCTATCATTCTCAATGAATTTTTTTTGTCTTTGGTTGCTCTATACATAGTATAACTTTTGTGGTTTGTTTGATGAGAAAGATCATACATTTCTGGGGAAAGAATGTACTCTAAATGAGAGCAACCAAGCTCATGAAAATCTGGCACACACCTTCAACTGTGTGGCACAATTACTGCGCAGCCATTTCCTAATCGGTTGAGAGCCCACCAATGGGTTTCCATCCAGACAAGGAGGGGTCAAAGCACACTTAAAATCCCAAGATCCTTTTGGAAACTTTTGGTGTCTCTCCCTCTCTCATTTCAGGAGGCACCCCACCTCCTGGCTCTCTCGGGAGGTTGCTTTCCCCTTCCCTCTTTTTTCCACGTTCACTTGGTCACTGTGCAAATAAAACTCTGTCTACAACCAAGTCTCAGCTTTTTATTTCTATACTAAGTGAGAAAAGACCCTGTTGAGATTTGCTGGTAACACTGAGTAGTCTTGTCTAAAAATCTGAGCTTTGATTAAGGAAACTTTCTATCACCATTTCCTTAAAAACATTTAATACTTGTATGGTATTTCCACTTACACCCTCCTTAGATGGACTTCAAATGAGACTGTCATCTACCTTTTGTAGAACAGATTGGGTCTTTAGTTGGAACTCCCTAAGTTCCTTTGAGTGGACATTGCCCAATAAATAAGCATTGTTTCAGAAACCTTAGAAGGGAATATCCCAGCACACAGTTGAGTTAACTTTGAAGATGGATCAGTCCATTCACAGGTAAATAAACATTGGTATTCTGGGCTTAGTGGTATGTAGAAGGCATCCTTTTGATCCAGGACTGTGTACCATGAGATCCCTTTAGATATCTCCACAAATGTAGTGTTAGAATTTGGCACAGTAGAGTGAATTGGAAAGCTATCTTTGTAATAACCTTGACGTCCTGAACCAATCTATATCCTGTATTTGGCTTTAAAACAGGAAGAATGGGGAAATACTTGGAGACTTACACAGAACATGGACTCCATGTCTAAGAAATTTATCGACCAGTAGTTGGAGTCTCCATCTGGCTTCAGGTTTTATGGGATATGGGGACTGGTACTAATGAGAAAATGGTATCTTGGACTTTGAGGCAGATACAGCATGTGTAGACTCCAGACCTACTCTATTTTTTCTCTCAGCATGAAGATTCTCTAGAATGGGGACCTAAACTAAAGATCTAATTGGCTTCTATGCTTGAATTACCGTTGATTTCTATTTTTTACCTAAATCCATTCAAAGTTTGAGAAATCAAATAAGATGGTCATTAATGCATGAGAGAAATTCACAGTGATTGAGGAAAATGGCATTAAAATACAAGTTTATTTTGATGTAAAATGCATGCATAGGTTTTTGATAATGTCCATGTTCCATGAGAGGTTTTGAACACCCTTCACATGTGTAAGTTTTCCATTTTGTTTTCATGGTATAGGGTGGAAGGATAGGCTATATTGTTTTGGATCTGAGATCTCTTAGAAGATTTTCATTTAACATAAATTAAACTTTCAGTGATTTTAAAAAGCATTTATTTGATGGACAGAGAGAGTTATAAACACATGCACATGGGGTGGTGATGGGAGAAAGACAAACTCCCATCCATTGGTTTAGCTCCCAAATACCTGCAATGGCCGGGCTGACTGAGCAGGGGCTCAAGTGCAAGGATTCAACCCAAGTCATCCATGTGTGTCACAGAACCCAGTTACTTGAGCCATCCTCATTGCCTTCCAGGATCTGAATTGGCAGGAAGCTGGACTAACGACTGTAACTGAGGATCCAGCCCAGGTGTTTCAATATGGCATATGGCCATATTGATTTGTGTTCTATTAGGCACTTATGATGCTGCAACTTAGCTCAACCCAATCCATCTCCAGACCCAGCCCTCATGTATGCCAACAAGTGTCATTGCCTTATCCAGCCTGGCCTGCCCCTAACTCTAGTTCTTGTGCTCACCATTAATAGTATTAGCTTAGCATGGGAGTACCCACAGTTCCTCTACCAGATATGTTCCTAGTCCTGGATCTTGTGTCTACTGTACAGCCTGACATGACTCACACTCAGTCCTGGCACTTGTCAGCTGGTGCTGTGACCTAGTCAGGCTGTCCTGTACCCATTCTGAATCTCATGCACACCAGTGGGTGAAGCAGCCTGACCCCAGTCTGGCTCACCCTTAGCCTTCATGTGAACTGGTGGGTGTTGTGGTCCAACACAGCCTGTCCTAAAGCTTTTCCTGGCTCTCACTTGTGCCACTGTTTGCTGTAGACTTATTCTGCCTGAAACATCCCCAGGTCTGGGTCATGCATCTGCCATTGGGTGCTGAGGCCCAGCCTGGTCTAGCTTGCTTCCAGCCCTGGCTTTCATGCTCACCAGCGGGAGCTGTGCTAGTGGGGGAGTTCCTCAAGTTGCGCTACCTGGCAAGCTTCCAGCCCTGGATTCCATGTGTGCTATAGAATGCTGCTGCTGCCCAGACTAAAATGGGCAGCCCCAGTTCTGACATACGCTGGTGGGTGCTGCAGCTTAGCCCAGCCATGACCACTGCTAGACTCAGCTCTCATATGATCCGGTGGGTGCTGCCACTTAGCCTGGTCGGTACCATATCCATTCTGGCTCTTGCAAGTACCAGTGGGTGCTGGAGCCCAGCCCAGTTTGACCTGCCCCCAGACCAAGCCTACACACATGGTGATGGGAACTGCCACCTTGTCCAGCCTGGCCTGCCCACAGCCCTGGCTCTCACTCTCACCAATGGGTGCTGCAGCACAGAAGGGGAGCCCTCAGAGTTCCCCTACAAGGTTCACTCCTGGTCCTAGGTCTTGTGTCTGCTGACAGGTACTTGGACCCAGACTCATGACTCATCCACAGCCTCAGTTCTTACTGGTTCCCTGTCCTGGCTCTCATGCCTGCCAACAATTGCTAAGGCCTGGCCCAGCCTGGTTTGGCCCCAGAACTGGCCCACACAAATACTAATGAGTGCTGCAGCCTTGCCTGGCCTGGCCTGGCCTGGACCTAGCCTGGCTCCCATGCTCCCCAGAGGGAACTGCAGACTAGTAGGGGAGTACCCTAAGTTCCTGCACCAGGCCTGCTCCCAACCCCAGATATTATGCATGCCAGTGTGGGGCAGTGGCCCTGCTTGGCAGTCTGCCCTTGATTCTGGTTCTTGCATTCACTGGTGGGTTCTACAGCCTGAACCTGCCCAGTCTTCTTTCAGCCCCAGCTCCCACGATAGTCAGGTGGGTTCTTATCAGGTGAGTCCCGTGGTTCAGCCTGATTCAGTCTGTCACCACATCCAAATCTTCACATTAACAGGGGCTACAGTCCCACAGAGGTGAGCCCACAATTGCCCTAAAGAACCTGCCCCTAGATTTGGTTTTTCTTGTGTTCCGGTAGATGTTGTGGACTTGGCCCAACCCTGCTCCAACACTCATGGGTAGGTGCTGTGGCCTAGCCTAGCCAGGCAGGCCCTTACAGGTGCCAGCGAGTGACAGGTGATGCTATTTAGCCCAGCCCAGGACTCCCACATGCCTGGGTGCTTTGGCCTAACCCAGCCAGGTCCTCCGGTTTCCTTTTAAATCACTCCATCTCAGCTCCCTTGCCTATCTGTAAGTGCAGTAGCCTGGTCCGTGAAAGACCTAAGAATCATTCCTTCCCTGTCAAACATGTCCTATACTGCTCTTCCTCCAGTATGTCCCCAATCCCTTTCTAAGGCAATCTGCACTTCCCCTATCTGGGAACTGGAGTAATGTGTCCCAGCCTGGAGTTCTCTGCTTTCCCCACTTATCTTCAGAAGAAAAAAAAAAAAAAGAATAAAAATAGGCAACTATGTTGGCACACTGGTATAGTTAACACAAATTTGTTATTACCCAGGCCCAGAATGTCAGCCAGTTATTGTCTGTTTTTCTCCCAGCACTATAACACTTGGTTAGGTACAAGGCAACCTAGGCAGCTTCCTATAGCTGGGGTCTAAGTAGCATCTTAAGAGCTGGATCAAATGCCTTATCCTATAATAATCATTATTTGATGGCTTTCCCTTTCATTGAAACACTATTAACTAGGTTGCAAATAATCTTGGTACAGAATTTTCTTATATAGTGTTTTCTCTGTTCCATGTAGAATATGGAATATTAGCTCGTTTTCCTTTACACAGCTGAGGGGTTTTACTGTAATCATCAGCAATACACTTTTGTTACATATCCACTGCATGCGAAGATACATAAGCTGCCACATTTCAGCTCAGAAAGATTGCTCTCTGCTAAGTTTGAATCTAGCAAAAAATCCTCTGTAAAACTCTTCCTTAGCTGTGTAGGACAGGAAGCATGGAGGATAGGCAGTAAGCTAACCATTTCACAACTCATTGCCATAGGTCTTTGACCCTTCCCCCATGTGTTCCAGTCTAAAGCTTTATTCCTTGTTGGTAGAGCAAGAGTCAGCATGTTCTTACTTATATTTAGAATTTGAGGAACCCTGTGATGAGAAAACTTCCTGTTTTTTTTTATTGTTTGTTTTGTTTTGTTTCTCTATTTGAAGCCGCACTTCCTCTTGGGGGTAATATGGCACAATATTGTCTAACACCGATTGCCTTTCCCCCTGCACTGTAGATGGACTGCACCTGCAGTGCTCTCTACTCAGATCGGTAGCCTACTGATCCAGGTACATGGTGATGAGCTTTAGAAGTGCCTGCTTCATGCGTGCTTCCCAGGGGGCCTGGGAGGATAGTGCCAAGGAATGGCCCATTTGGAAGGACTATTAATGTGCTAGATATTTCACAAGCAATAACATTGAACAATATCAATTTGTGCTTCAAAGATTTAGTTATTTAGATACACATAACTGTAAAATGATTAAATTATTTCGAATCCAAGAATTCTGAATATTGGATATCATGTTTTATACTGAATTGTGTCTAAAGTCAAATGTAGATATCTCTTATTCTAAAAGTTGCTTTTCCCAGGGAAAAGTATAGTAGTAATTCAAGCCAAACTGTAAAGTTTTAAGTTGTTGGCACATGCAAAAAGGATTAAGACATTGAATATGTGGCATTTATATTCACAGGATAGTAGTCACAGAAGCTTGTATTTTTGTTATATTTTGCACATTTTAATTATGTTGAAAATAATCTTAACTGTATTTTTCCTGCCAGTAAAAGAATATATATGTGGCTTAAGAAGAATGTCTTTGGGGCCAGGCCAGTGGCATAGTAAGTTAAGCCTCTGTGGCACCAGCATTCCCTGTCCTGGGACATATTCTTGTCCTGGGTCCTCTACTGCCAACCCAGCTCCTAGTTTGTGGCCTGGGAAAGCTGAAGAGGAAGGTTCAGGTCCTTGGACCAATGCAGTCACATGGGAGGCCTGAAGACACTCCTGACTGTTAGCTCTAGCCTGGGCTCCCCTCAGCAGTTGTGACCACGGGGGCAGTGAAACAGCAGATGGACCGTCTCTCTCTGTGTCTCCTCTTCTGTCTGTGTAACTCCACCTTTCAGATAAAAAGAAAGAATTTTTAAAAATAAAGAATGTCTTCTCTCTCTCTCTCTCTCACTCTCTCTCTCTCTCTCTTTCTCTTGCTATCAGTGTCAATATGCAGAAGAATACTGTATGCAGGCTTGCTTCCTGTTGATTCCAGGACTTCTAGTATAACCCAGGCAGTGATTTATCTCCGAATACTGTGGGCCTAGTGGGTCTTTTCTCTTGCTTCCAAAGCTTTTAGGAGTATCATCTAGTCACCAGCCTGAAATGAAGATCCAAAAAGATAAAACAAATCTGATCAACCGGAAGCTCAGAAAGTATGGATGTAAAATCACACTGCTTGAAATGATCATCCTTCGTAATTAACTTTAAAACTTCCATGTCTAATCTGGAACTAAGCATATCTTGTAAAAGAAAATTCCTTGAGTACCATGGATAATGCATTCTCATGATTTCATGATTAGCAACCTTTTTAATCATGAGAGCCATTCTTGAGTGTAATCATCTCTTTTCATTCAAATTAAGCTTATTTTCACTTGTTTTATAAGGTTAATAGAGATGGATGATAGGTACATCCATAATTACGATTGCACATGTGTGCCAAAGTATCTGTCAGTCTTAACTTATTTTCTTTGCACCCACCAAAGTATTTACTTAAAAATGCTGGTTCCCCTGTCCAGCTCCTGAAGCATGCATCTAGATGTCACGATTCATTTGTCTATATTTTTCACATTCATCTCTAATTATTAAGATCTCTTTGGTTTATTTATTAAATCACCCTCAAGTGTCACTATTCTTCCTCCCCCTAAATGCCAACCTCAGTGTCATTACTAATTTCTACCCCAATCATTTCTCATTTGGATTATCTTAGCATTTTACCTGATTGATTAGGCAACACCTATTGTGGTAATAAGCAATCTGCAAATCATAATTGTTTGACAAAATGGACACTGATTACAAGAGGGCTATACATCAACAGGGGGCATGGCTGAGCTGGCCTCTGTTTTGGCTTGGCTCATTGTGATGGAGCTCAACAGGTTTTCTCATTTTGGGACTGAGGCTGAATGGGCATCTTTTATCCATCTTCTAGTCTTACGTTCACAGGCAGACACTCCAGGAGAGCAGAGCCACTGAAGGCCTCAATGGAAACTTCTACTTGAAGGTGACCTGTAATGAATCTATGAGCTACTCTTGGCCAGAGCGAATTCTGTGGCCACCATGAGTTGGTTAGGTAGTGCAGTGGCACTCCCACAGCTGAGCACATTAGGAGTGAGGCGGGAAAGAAATCGTGAACAAACAGAATGTACAACATGTGGCCACTGCCTAAAGTTGTGTTCCTCTGCCATTCAGTTCCACCCTGGTTAGCTGTTTGTTGTATCACAAGACACTCAGCGGTCGCGGACTGCATCCCATCTCAGAACCACAGTTTTCAGGCTGAACACTAATCTGGCTTCTTCATACCTAATTCTGTCCTTCTCTACTCCTAGCCTGAATTCCTACCCTGCAGCCATATAAATTTCCAAGAAGAAGTCATTGCTGTCTGTCCTTTGGAACTCTGATCACATGGTTTTCTCGCTCTGTAGTGCTCCCATCCAGTCTCCACTGAGCTCACTTCTGCATTTCTGTGGATCCTTCAACTCTTTTCCGACTCTTACTGCGGAGTAGAACTTACATTGTGTTCCCCCAGGACATCCTGCATCCCTGCCTCAAGTCTTTGCCCCATTGAACAGTAATGGACCAATCACACATCTATGTCTCTCATCACACTGACAGTCTCCTAAGGATGGACACAAATCCTATCTCCTGTGCTCCCGTTCTTGGCACAAGAATTAATTCATCAGTTATTTGTTAGTTTCATAAAGAAATATCATTTTCCTGAATCATTTCAGTTGGCGTATGTATAACTGATAATACTTACAAATTTTTTTTATTATGACAAGATAGCATTTAGGGCTTACACATTTTATTTTTGTTTAAAAATTAATTTATTTTAGTGGGAAGTCAGATTTACAGAGAAGGAGAGACAGAGAGCAAGATCTTTTATCCTCTGGTTCATTCTCCAAGTAGCCACAATGGCCACAGCTGAGCCTATCCAAGGCCAGGAGCCAGGAACTTGTTCCTGGTCTCCCACATGGGTACAAGGTCCCAAGGCTTTGAACCATTCTCTACAGCTTTCCAAGACCACCAAGTGGGAGCTGGATGGGAAGTACAGTAGCCAAGACATGAACTGGTGCCTATACAGGATGCCAGCACTCAAAGGGGGGAGAGAATTAGCCAACCGGGCCCTTGTGCCAGGTCTTTACACATTTTATTCTTACGTGTATGTATCCATCCATCCATCTATCTATCCATCTATGGCATAATTCTACTTAACCACTTGATAATTTTGTCCATTTTGAAGAAAAATAGCAGCTTTGGATCAAAACTTTGTCATGTGCAACAAGAATGCGGTTGAATGATCTTGGCGACAAAGCAGTATCACATGAATGAGGACGTCTAAAACTAAGAAGTATTTTTAAAATGGGTTGGTTCCTTTTTCTCTTTTTCTTTTTTTCATAGTAAAGTGACTTTTCTATTTTTTTCCTCTACTGTGTCCCAAGGAAAAGATAACTGATACTTTGTAAAAACTAGTTGAAAAAGGAAAAAAATAGATTCAGTAAATATAAATCATCCAAGGTCAGCTGGTAGACGGTGGTCGCATCAGCATAAACACCACTCTGACTTCCTATTCTATGCATATTCCACTTTTCTTCGCTCCTTTCTTTGCCTAGAGGTTCTCATTCTGTTCCTTCAGTAAAATTACAAGGAACTCAGTATTTGTGGAACAAAAACACATTGTTAATCTCTTCTCAAGAAGGAGGGGATGCAAGGCTTTCTTTGCAAGGAATACATTTGTTACATGATGTCATGAAAAAGAACTGCCCGATATACTTTTTTTTTCACTTATTCCTTCAGTTTGCTCACTTCTCAGGAGTGTTCATTGGGAGCTGAAGTGAGAAAGGAATTAGCAGCCTTTCAGAAGCATGAGTTTGGAGAGGTCAGCAGGATCTCCTGGAAGAGGAGAGCAGGGGAGGGCTTCATTGGCTCGGATTTCTAGGGGCCTGCTCAGCTAATGCTTCTGCGGCTGAGCATTTTCTTCTTTCTCAGGCGTCACAGATGCTTCATTAAAAGATCTTGACTACCGGGCCTGGCGCGGTGGCGCAAGTGGTTAAGGTCCTCGCCTTGCACGCCCGGGATCCCATATGGGCGCCAGTTCTAATCCCGGCAGCCCTGCTTCCCTTCCAGCTCCCTGCCTGTGGCCCGGGAAGGCAGTCAAGGACAGCCCAAAGCTTTGGGACCCTGCACCCGCGTGGGAGACCCGGAAGAGGCTCCTGGCTTCGGCTGGGCATAGCATCGACCGTTGCGCTCACTTGGGGAGTGAATCATCGGACGGAAGATCTTCCTCTCTGTCTCTCCTCTCTGTATATCCGCCTTTCCAATGAAAAAATAATAAAAATAAATCTTTAAAAAAAATTAAAAAAAAATTAAAAAAAAGATCTTGACTATCGTGCGATGACTTGCTTTACTATCTGCCTTGGTCCTGCTCCTGGGCAGATCAAAACTGCCTAACTCCTAGCACAGTGTCTTGGCCACAGTAGACATACGATACACATAACCCCAGGTGCCTGAGTTCCAAACAGTCTCATTTAGGTGCTTGGGTCTTCTGGATCCTTCTGCTAGTCTGAGACCAATGGACCATAACTGGCAAACAACCCATAGTTCATTACCAAAATAGTTGCTGTGCCAGGTCTGGCCAGAACAAAGCCAGAAGCCCAGAACTCTACACAGGTTTCCACATGGGTGACAGAAGCCTAAACACTTAAGCCATTTTCCCTTGCTTTGCTGAATGCATTAGGAGGGAGCTGGATCAGAAGCAGACCAGCTGGGATTTGAACTTGTCCACTCATGTAAGATCCCAGGATTGGAGTCACAAGTAGTGACTTTACTGGCTGTGCCACAATGCCAGCCCCTGTGCTCGTTTTTCTTGCTCATTGTTGATTACTCAGGACTGTTGTGGTTTGACTGTGATGTGATCATCCCCAAAAGTGTTTTTGGAGGCTTCATCCCAAGGGTGGCAGCCGTGGAGATGGTATTAGCCTGTAAGATGTGGGGCCCAGTGGAGGGGGTGACATCTGCTGGAAATGTGCTCTGGAAAGGCACAAAGGGATGAAGACCTTTTTTCTGGTCGGTTCTCACCTGCTGGTTGTGATAAAAGCCTATGCCTGCTCCTACCCCAAATCTCTGACTTCCTGTTTGGCAACTCGTTGCTTCTTCCTGCAAGGGCACCTCTCAGGGGTTCTGACCAGGAGGCCCCTGTGACCACTGAAAGGATGAGGTGATGCTGTTCCTCAGTAAGGATCACTGAAACTGTGTGGTCGAGCATGTCTGTTTATCGTAAAGCAAGCACAAACTTATATAGACCAAGAAAAAGGGAGACTCACAGCAGTCCTCCCACCCACCAATGGCATTGTGACTGGCAGCTCTATCTCTCTGGACTTTCCAATCCTGCTGCTGGTCATGTGCACCATGTGTGGCTGGCAGGTAAAGTGGGACTGAGCCGCCTTCTCGGAGTTGCTTATCAAGGAAGTCCCAGCACAGCCCGTCCAAGGACAGAGAAGGAAACTGGGAATCAGCTCACCGCTCTCGCCTGTATGGCTCGGGATCAGGTCAGGTTGAGGTCTCGGTGTGCCAAGGCCACTGCCAGGGTTCTCCCCTGGGGACACAGTGTGCCACTTCCTTGTGACTGCCCACATAGGCCAAACAGGGAAAAATCCAAGGGTGATATCCCACAGGTTCCCACGTGGCAGGATTGGGTGGGAGGGCCCTTGCCAGAGCTGAAGTGATGTAGGACCCACACCCTTGAGCTTCTTGAATATACTCTAAGCAAACCTCTTTTCTTCACCAGCAGCCTACCATGGGTGTTTTGTTATGGCAGCAAAGAGTTGATGGGTGCAGGCCCTCAGCAGTGAATTAAGGATGGGTGGAAGGAAACATATTTTTTCCTCTCCTACACACCTTTCATTTGCAGACCACTATCCCTGCTCCTGCCTGCAGAGACCGCAAAGCTGAGGCAGGCACAGCTCCTGTGGTTCTGCACTCACACCCCACTTGTCCACAGCCCTGGCCACAGCCCGTCGAGGGAGCACTCCCACTCTGCCCTGTCTTAGATAATCTTGTTGATTTTTCAAATCTCTGTTTTATATAAAAAGATCATGAATTTTGTCTGGAATTTCTCATAAATTACAAAGAAATAAACGGATGAATGGTTTAACTGGCAGGTCTGACTTGTTTCATAAGAATTTACTGCTTCACTTTTCTATAATGGTTGCAGTTTTATTTGTTAGGTGTCAGACATCTTATTTAATCTAATCAACAAGGAAATTAAACAAAACTGCGATTTCATCAGTGTCCCTGTGGTAATTCTATTTTATAAGCAGTTTTTAAAAAAGATTTATTTTATTTTTATTGGAAAGGCGGATATACAGAGAGGAGAGACAGAGAGGAAGATCTTCCGTCCGATGATTCACTCCCCAAGTGAGCGCAACGGCCAATGCTATGCCGATCCGAAGCCAGGAGCCTCTTCCGGGTCTCCCACGCGGGTGCAGGTTCCCAAAGCTTTGGGCCGTCCTCGACTGCTTTTCCAGGCCACAGGCAGGGAGCTGGAAGGGAAGTGGAGCTCCAGGATTAGAACCGGCGCCCATATGGGATCCCAGGGCATGCAAGGCGAGGACCTTAACCACTGCGCCACCGCGCCAGGCCCAAGCAGTTTTTTTAAATTATATTTTTGGTTAAATATTCTTGGTGAATTGAATCTCTTTCTCCTATTCTAACTTTGCCTTCCCCTTAGTAATTCTTTAGTTACAATTTTCTAAAGTATGATGAAGATATAGTAGCATATTGTTTTGTAGGCACCCATGCTTCCCCACGTGTGAGCTGTTGATTTATCAAAACTATAATCTCAGTGCCGGCTGAGCCCCAGTCTTTACTTTTGTACATGTTAGCACTCTGCTCCTGAAAATTCAAAGCTTGGCATGAACAGCATTCTCTTCAGCAAGCCAGCGTGACAGATTTGCCTGCAATAGTGTGAATTTCAAGGAAATATACTATGTGTTTTGGTAAAAGTGCTGTCACAGGCATTGGAGGAATGGACGAGGATCTCTCTGCCTCTCAAACGAATACAGATAAAATTAAAAATTGAAAGAATATAAAAAGTGCTGATGGTTACAATTACAGTAAATAAGAGGAACACAATCCTATTGTGTCTTCCAAGATGGGGTAGGAGGAGAAAATGACTAGCTGACACACAGGTTATGGGTAGGCTTAGTTTTTTTTTAAGATAAATTTGTTTATTGAAGGGCAGAGTATCAGAAAAAGAGATAACGACAGAAAGAGATAAATATCTTCCATGCACTGGTTCATTTTCCAAATGATCCCAGCAGCCGAGACTGGGTCAGGGTGAAGGCAGCAACTGGAGCTGCATCCTGGTCTCCCACTGGGTGGCAGAGGCCCAAGCACCGGGGAAACATCTATGGCTTCTCAGGCACGTTAGCAGGGAGCTGCGCTCGCAGCAGAGCTGTGCGGAGCAAAGAGCAAAGGGGCTTGTCTGCAAGGTGCAGTGGCGTGCCTGGTCTCCGGTGCCACTGCTCACTAGCTGAATGTGATGGCTTCAGACTTGCATGGAAAAAGGATTTGAAGATTTTCTTTGGTCTGAAAGAATGTACAGTTGTTTTCATAATGCACAGTTTCTACAAATTTCCTGAAGATTTCGCATATGACATGAGCAAGTGTGCCTCAGCTTTTCCAGCTCTGAGGTCAAGGGTTGCCACAGAGAAGATTAAACGGGTTAATAAATTTGAGGCACTTACAACAATGCTTGCCCACGGCTAAATAACGTGGGCAAGCATGTGTGTAGTTATTTCTGTTTTGGAATTGGAGGAAAAAATATTTGCTCTTATGTTTCTGGGTTTTGCTTGGGAAATCAGAAAATGGCAAGTTTGAAGTTAAAATGGGTGCAATGAATTCCCCTGAATTTCATCCCATTTGCCTGGTTCCCCACCAACAGCCACAACCGCTAGAGGATGCTGCCCTCTGGTGGCCACGTCTTCAATGGCACTGTCCCTGAAAGCCAGCCTTTCTTTTGTTTCCACCTTCCTTTAACTTAAAAAAAGAATTTACGGGAAGTTAACATATTTCCTTTGGGAATTTCCTTGAAACACAGTTGCAAAATTACAGAAACATGAACGGATTTCAAAAATTGGAGTGAAAATTAAATGTTATAACATTAACTTGAATGGTTGAAAACCATTTGAAAATGTATGCAATTGTAAAAAGTGTTGTTTAAATATTTCTATTGGCATACTTTAAAAAGAAGCAAGCAGTAGCCAAATACTGAAGAATCAAGTAGGGACCACTCTGGTGTAGACTGAGCCACTTCATTTAGAAAGGAAAATATATATAATTCAGCACAGGTTTTACCTTCCATATTAAGACTTAATCTTTTAGTTAACATTTTAATAGTGTGGTGAATATTTTTATTTTAGAAATAAGGAGACAAAAATTGTAGTCCTCAAAATAATAATAGGTACATATATATGAAATCACTTAATATTAAACATTGTTTTTATTCTCAAATCATCTTTAATTAATGCCTGAACTGCCTAGTTTCTGTTTGCTTATGAATTTCCCACACAGACACTTGTTTTCAACTTAAGTTATGAAAAACTCCTCTTTGGCAAACTCCTGTGACTCTGGGTTTGATGACGGCAGCTCATACTATGCAATTGCCAACACCAAAAGCCTAAGATCAGAAGATCAGCGCCAGTTTATTTGCACATTTGCCTTCGTTCCTGCTGGAGAATAAAGAATGAGTTTGAACTCTCAAAGCTCAGCCTTAGTCAGCTCATCCGTCTCTCCACACTTCTGCTGTCATTCCCATTGTGGGCAGGACATTATTCAAACCACAGGCTCCGAACTCCCAGGTAACTGAAGTCAGCAGGAAGCTCTGTTTGATATCAACAATGTTCTTCATCAACCTTTTTGTTGTGATGGGAAGAAATGAACCAACTTGACTTTTATCTTGCCCTGTTTTAACATTACCCAGTAGGTGAGTGCTTTCTTCCTGTGCTTCGGCCAAACTCTTTGATATACAGACTTTGTGGTCATAAATTGTCCATATAGATACAAAAAGATGTTTCTGTGATTTTTCCATCCATCTATATCAACCATAAAAGCTTCTATATTCTTATGGCTTTATGGAAAGTATATTTAAAATGTTGTTTGTAGGAGTTGCCACATGGAAAAATAGCTTGACTTTCCTCATTAGATCTGGGAGACAGAAGCCCCTATGAGTTTATCCAGAAAATCAAATGTTAACACTGCAATCCTGAACTTGGGGTCAGCGTAGCGGACTTTTCCAACACTGTCACAAAGTTTTTTTTATATATATATATATTGAGAAGTCTTGCCTGAGACAAGAAAATGAAGTATCTTTATTGGTTTTCCTCCACTAAAAGTTAGTTTTCAATAAGCCAAAAATGTTTACATCATAGAATTTATTAACAGATGTACTCGTAGTGCTTGTTTTGGTTTTGGATGTATAATTAAGTTGCATATTAAAATTTACTCTTTCTTCTTCCATGGGCTACTCTTGTGTCACACGAAACGAAACAGTGTACAGGTGCAAAATGATCCGACATTCCCATCTTTAATTTTTGCCTTGTTTTCTGTGATGACCGGTTTAAGAGTATTTTGGATGTTTGTTTGTTCCAAATGTCAGTAGCTCAAACGATCTGAGGCAGGGAGTTCAGATTGTTCATCGAAATCAGGAAAGCACCATGAGAAAATTTTAGTTTTAGGCCCAACATTTAAATATTTCATTGTGCCTTTTGTGATTTAAAACTTGTAAAAACTTTGAAGGTCAATGATTTCAGAGCAGTCTTTATCCCAGCATCAGAAACATCACATGTACTTAATCAATTCTCTTACCCAAGGGCTGTTGTAATTCTGTCATAACTTAGATTATGCTAAAAAAAAAAACCTTCCAACTGACATGACCACCAGGACACTTCACCATGTTCATGAAAAACTGACATTAAAAGATCAGACTTTTGTGCAACAAATGTTGGGAATTCGTAGTTTTTCACAATATACATTTTTTTCATGAGTTTTCAGATATCCTTGGTATGTTATTAGTGGATTTTACTTCTCTGTCCCAGTACTATTGACAGGTGAGGATAACTCTTGGTTATGGGGACCAGTCTATACATTGTCAGGTGTCTAACAGTATCCCTGGTGCCTGCCCACCAGATGCCAGTAATACCTTCCCCTTCTCTGTGACAACCAAAAATGCCTTCAGACATTGTCCAGCACTCCCTGGGGGAGTGAATGTCCACCTCCTGCCAGGACCATGGTTTTAAATCAATAAACTGCACCTCCTTCTCCTCCACTGCATCCTTTCCAGAATCTCCATTCATGATTTTGCTCTTTTCAGTGGCTCCCAAGAGCAGGGATAGGACACGAGGTCAGAAGCTGTGCGTCTGTCACTTTACTACATGCCTTCTGCCCACTCCCCCCAATAACAACCCGTAGCACACTCTAAGTACATCTGTAACACCTCAGTTGAGGAACAGGCTCTAAAAGAGGAGGGCTCTAAAAGATAGCATAGGCTGGAGAGTCCATAGACGTAGATTTGTCTTTGAAAGGAGGATCATGCGCATTTAGTAGATGCTGGTATAAGGACAGGAAGCACGGGGCCTTTCCTTGCCCTTTCTGAGAGTCGTGATTGACATGTCTGTAACAGAAAACAGATGAACAAGAGAAGAGCACAACAGGCTTTTATTAAAAAGCTTTTGTATGACACAGGAGTCTTCAAAAGTGAAGTCCCAGAGACTCAGGAAAAAATTATTGGGTTTTTAGATTTAGAATTGGTAAAGCAAGATTTGATGTAGAAATGTGATGGGACTGAAGGGTCTGTCCATCTGTCGTGGACTCTTGATGGAAAGCCATGAGGCCCAGCCCAGTTCCAGCTCTTGCCCCAGTTTCCTGCTAACTCACACCCTGAGAGGCAGCAGGGGTGGCTCAAGTGCTTGGCTTCCTCAGTTTGTGTGGGAAGCCTGAGCTGAGTTCCAGGCTCCTGACTTAGCCCTGTGGTGTTTGGGGGGTATTTGGAGAGTGAATTGTTGAGTGGGAACTCCCTATCTCTCTTTTGTCTCTGTTTTTCCCTCTCTAATAAATTAAAAATATAGATAGGTAGATAGATAGATGGATAGATAGATAGATAGATAGATAGGGGCCAGTTTTATTGCAGAGTGTATTTGTGTGGGCAGGAAGGTGGGGGAATTGCCACCTGCAAAGCAAGTAAATCATACAGGTGCTGATTTACACTGTGGCTGCTGCACTTCCAGTCCAGCTTCTTGCTTTTGACCTGGGAAAGCAAGAGAGGATGGCTCAAGTACTTGGACTCCTGCGCCCAGGTGGGAGACCTGGAAGAAGCTCCGGGTTCCTGGTTTCACTCTTGTCCCATCCTTGGCCATTGTGATCCTTTGGGAGTGAATCAACAGATGCAAGATCGTTCTCCTCTCGGTAACTCTACCATTCAAATAAATAAAGCATTTAAGAAAAAAGATTATCTGCAAATTAAAAAAAAAAAAAAGAAAAAGAAAAATCTGGAAAACTAGCTAAAGTGTCCACAATTGTCCAAAATACTCTGGTAATTTAGACTTATCTTCAGAGTTGAATGCTCCTTGGTGAAGTCCATATTGAGCTAAAATCGGTTAGTTTGGTGCTTCATGTCAATAGTGGCTGAAGAAGTCTATTTGCTGAGATATGCCTATGTCCACGGCTCCTGAATACCCTCCCTTGCCTTGCTCATTTTTTAATTTGTATTTTTTAAGGATTTAATTTTTTTGTTTAAAAAGGAGGCAGATTTCATAAGTGCAGTTGTAAGAAGGCAACCATACTCCCCTTTCATCCTTTATTTCCATCCCTCCTTCCTTTTTTTTCCTTCAGTTTTTGCAACACTGTGGTATTTCTACTCTTTAGTTTTGACTATTAAGATTAGCAGCACATTAAGCCTGTGATTATAGCACGGATTGAAATTCTGTGTTCTGTTGTTAGTCACTGCCAGGTACAGAAATGCCTCCGTGAGAGAATTCGACACTTCCTTGGGCTGTTGCAAACAGGCTTTTGAGCGGGATTTATTGTCGAAGGAAACAGGAATAGGTAACAGTGACTGCGGAAAGCAAGACATGTTTCTAGATTTTAAAAAGAGAAATCAGGTAGAAAGAAACTCTAAACGGAAGAAAGAGATTGAAACACATTTAGGTAGCTGCATTTTTTTCAGAGGCATTTTCATTTTCATTATCATTATTACAACATGGCATGGGCATTTTTTGGTACTGGAGCTCAAAACAAAACTGAAAAGCAAGTTCTGCGTCTTTCCAGTCCTTCCTGACAGTCAGCCTGTGTGAATACGTGCATGCGTGTGTGAGAGGGAGACCAACAGAATACTCAGTGGTTTTCCCCACAGCAACGATGGAACACAGTGGGAAGAGGCTGGACTGGTCTGAAGGACAAGATGGAGGCCAAATTTTCCTTTGAGGGTTTTTGTTGTTGTTGTTGATTTCTTTCTTTCCCCACCCCGGGGGTGTTGTGTGACGTAAGCATTTTTTTCAGCTCCAGGAAGCACCATTTTATTTTTAGTGTTAGGAAATCCCTGAGTTGAAAGGTTTCTGTGTTCAGTATTTAAAATGTTCAAACAATTACATTCTTTCATGAGACCTGGGGCAGAAGCTCGTAGGGAAAAGAACAGGGGAAAAAAAGTGGGTCTATTGTTTTCAAGTTGACATCCAGTGCTGTTGCTACTGAAATGCCTGTCTGTTTTTTTCCATTGAGAACATTACCTTGAACATCACAGGGTCTCCCTGGTCTGGGCATCCAAGCTTCAGAGGACACAAAGTCCACAATGATAGCAGACAGGAGGGGCCAACCTGGAGCCACAGGGTTGGTCCCTAGCCCTCAGTCCCTCTGCAGGGACTCAGGTAGAAAACGGCCGGTGCCAGAGCATTGCTGTTGGGGTTTCAGTCCTGCTCAGGGCAAAGGGATGGGAACTCAGCTGTGTGGGGTGCTTTGTTTCCCTGCTGGCCGCTGGGGCTTCCAGAAATGCTTCCCTGGGTTTTGGTCACAGTTCTTAGCAGTGAACAGTCTCACCAAGCAGCTTGCACGAATACTTGGTATTTGTCATTTTGGCATGACCATTTGTAATGTGGCCAATTCTTATCATATTGCTTCTGAGCAGCAATATTTGAAATTACATACCCATTCTATAGAAAGAAAAGCCAAGACACAAAAGGATAAAATTATCAGTAAACAGAGGTTGTTTTGTCAGATCACAAGTTCCTGAACAATTTTCTCCTCTTAGAGTCAAATAGCATTGGTGAATATTTTTAATATGTTGGTGAACTTTTTAAAATATATAAGTGAAGAATAAAACGAGTGTGTTGTCACTCACATGGGTAACTGTGGAAACCAAAATGTAATAAAATGGAAAATGCTCCAAACGAGAGGAAAACATGTGAAAATTTAAAATGACTTCCTGAGCTTTGGAGAATATGGCCAAAATGGTTTATGTATACTCTGATACAGCCAAATGAAATGCAAATGCAACTTGCCAGAAAAGAATTTTAAATTTTTATGGAAAGTCATATCCTAATCCTGAAATCGCGCTTTAACATTTTACTGTGCTATTTTTTTTCTATACATGTTAGTATTTATTGTCTGTGTTTGTAACTATTATCATTTATTTGTATTTGAATGTTAGCATTTCTGAATGTAGGAGAGTATAAGATTTCTGAAATTCTTTAATTTCAAATTAACCTTATTGCTGAAAATGATAGTTCTGGCATGTGCTAAAAGGCCGATATGGATTTGCTTTCCAGCAGAGATGCAGAGACTTTGAGAAGTAGCAAAGTGTGGTGTAGGTGAGTATCTGTGACATTATTTCTCCTTTCACAGCTGTGATGCTGGAATCCCTCTTGTTCCTGTACAAGAATGAGACAGTGCATTTGCAGTCCTCATGGCAGCCGTGTATAATGAGGACACGGCTGAAATCAAAGGCCGGGCTGGATTCCACTGGCTTTTTGCTACACTGGACAGTGATCCCCAAAATTCCAGGAGACACAGAGAACCCACTGGAATTGAAGGTATGACTGCTTGGCGGTGAGGGCAGGACATGAGACCCTGATTAACAGCTTGACCAGGCAGCCTTGGGCACCCACAGCGAGTGGCCGAGTGGCCGTGGTTGGAGCTCTGGGGCAGCAGAAGCGGGCTCTTCCCAGAGCAAACAACCTTCGACCCAAGGGGCTTCATCTGGGCCCATCAGGTCAACTGTTGTCTTACACAACATCGCAATTGTCTTTCTCCTTGTGTCAGGAGCCTCTTGAAACATTGTACGAGGATAATTAAGTGGTGAATAAGGGTCAATGTGAACAAATAAATCAAACTGATAGTTGGAGCACAGACTGATTGAGCAAAAACAAGGAATTCTGCCATGCCTGTTACTGCAGCGCTTGATGCTAACTGACTTTGTTAACATTACATCCAAAGGCAGCAAGTGGGAAAGCTTTGTGTGGGATCAAAAGCTGAGCAAAGAGACACGGGATTTAATTGTTCAGCTTTATTTTTGAAATAAAGACATGCAGCGCCTCCATTTAGTTGCCTTTAAGGGAACACAAAACCAAACCCCTTCTTTAACATGCTAATTGAGTTAGAAGGTGCTTCCCTCTTAGGGAATCCAGACTCAAGAAATACTGATCAAATCTTTGAGAGCACAAGTTCAGAGGTGAAAAATACAGACGACAAGTTATATATCCCTATTGGATGAGATAAATGAACTATGTAACTGATGAAACATCATTTGATAAATAGTTAAAATCATATATTACAAATCTAGAGTGGTCAATATTTCTATAATAAAAAGCTACTGACATCAAGATGAGTAACTTTTGGTGGGGATTTCTGTTAGGCAAAAGGGCAGTGTAGCAACCCTCAACTGGGGAGAAAGAGAGAGATAAATTAAGGTTGCTGTGTATCAACAGGTCTGCTCTAAGGGAACAAAATTACAAGCAAAGAGAACATGGCGAATGAGCAGATGTCTCTCCTCCAACCCCCGAATCTGCCTTTCCAAAACAAACAAGCAGAAAAACCCCTAGCAGACAGAGTTTTGTATTTCAAAATAAGCATAAAGAACAGATTTGTATTTTAGTAAGAATAAAGAGTAGCTAGGGTTTACTACAAATGTGCACCTTGACAATTTTATTTGGGTATTAGAATTCAAGTTTCCCTGTCAGAAAAAAAAAAAAAAACAACTGACTTTATCATTCATCTCTCACATTGCAGAACTGAATCTGTAATTTAGAATACTGTTCTGTTCCATGGTAATTATCTCAGATTTTTTTCCTTTTTTATTTGCTCCAACTTATCAAAGGTTTCTATCCCACATAGAGTAAGAGGTTGGATTTAATAAGTCATTCACATTTTCATGCATGAAGATCATCAGCCTCAACTGGTGACATTTAATAGTCTAAGGTGTAAGGTGAAAGAAACTGAGTTTCAAACATAAACTTGCAAAATATATGCTATGTTGGAATTATTCTAATCTTACCATATATTTATAAAAAAGGATAGATAAGTTTTATTATAAGGGAAACTTATTTGAAAACCATGTTCCATAGAAAAATCTACAAATGGGATTGAGAATTGAACTACTTCTATCTGTCTATGAATTTTTACTTTATATTTGTGTGGCTTGAAGAAGTGATACGGTCAGTTGTGAATACAAAGGGTGATTTAAGAGTTTAAAGACATCCAAATGACATCTTTTTGGAAGACCTGATTAGACATCAGTTTTTATACAGGGCATTTGTCTTGATTTTTTAGTTTTAACAGAGACATAAATATCAATATGGCTGCATTAACTATGGTAACAGTCTTTGCTATTCACATTGTCGCCGGCTGTATTAATATGGAATAACTATCAGGACTAAGTTATATTGGCGGGGGGAGGTGACTGGGTTTTCTTTTCCCCATAAATAACTCCACATAAAGCTTTTAAGGGACACTCATCTATGAGCCGCCTACTCTGAGAAAGGTGTAATGGATTGTGGAGGGAGATGAAGGCAAGCTCCCACCATATCCAATCAGCCTTTTTCTGAAAGGTCAGGACATTCTGTCTGGGTCCATTTGTGTTTGTGATTCTGCCGTTTCCCTATTCACTCACACAATGTAACTGTCAGTCTCAACAACAGTTCCTGGATCCACTGGCTCCACAGCTCTCAGGGTAACATACAATATTTCACATCCACAAAACAATTCAGCGTCTGCGTGGGCCGACCATATGATGACCACAGGGAGCAATATGGTCACGCCCTACTGAGCACTCTTCAGGGGCTCCTGCAAAGGAGCCCGTCTGAAAGGGATGGGGCATTGCTCCTATGAGCTTCTGCCTACTCGCCAACTAGCATTTTAATGTTTTGGTTTTATCAACAGAAGTCACATGCAAATGTTCCTCCCTCTGCTCCATTTCAGTAGATAGACAGTTTTACTGCTATGCAAACCATTTGCAGGCATGGAATGAGGAGGGTGATAGATATTAGAAATAATTTAGCACATTAATGATAGCCTTGTTGGATTTCCCCTGTGTGTGTTTTGTTATATTATTTATTTCTCTTCCCAAACAAAACCAGACAGCAGTTCAAATTTATAAGGGCAAAAGATAGGTTCTGAGAGTCCAGGGGGACCAGATAACCAATACTCTCCCATTATTTTTAGCCAATGGTATCTGAAATGAGCTTCAGAGAATTATTGCATATGGTATGTTTTCAAAGGCTTTGGCATAGATGACAACTTTTTAACTGTAGATTGATTGAAGTCACAGTCCCTTCTGTCTCTTTGCTCGCAGGAATATTTGATTAAAAAAACTATTTACATAAAATGACAAAAAGAACAAAAATGAAAAGCTAACCTTCATAAACACGTAATCTGAGTCATGTCTGCCTGATGTTTATTCGTGTTACTAGTGTCCAATTCTATTCCTTCTTACTGCAAATTTCACCATAAATTAATCTTCTCAGTGAATTTCCTTCTATGTCTGAATATATTTCCAAAGAACATGTATTCTGTTTTCCAATGTTTCATACATGCTGTTGGAGCTTTCTTGAAATTAATAACACTAAACCCACCAGATACATCATTTAATATTAATAATGCCTCTAGTTGTGCTAGGTTTGAATCACTCTTAAGAACTTTTAGTTTTACTTTAATGGTACACAGACTGATTGTCTGCATGCAAATCCCTATTTATACAAGGACATGACAATTGCATTTTTAGTTGATTTTGATTTATGACAAAGGAAGAATTGGATTTAAAGCTACCAATACTTTTGGCTTTACAATGTGTGTGTAAATATATTTATATGGGCATATATATATATATGAGCATATATATATTGCTCTTAGTTTTGTTCAAGTAGCATTCTATTATTGGAAGTTATAGGAATTTTACTTAAATGTTTCACTTTTTACAAATAAATGAAACAACAGTGTAAAAAACTGACTTTGGTGAGATATTTCTTCTAAGAATAAATACAAATAGATTAAATACAAAAGAATAAATACAACAGATTCATGAAAAAAAAGAATGCTGTATGTCACTAGCTACCTGGGAAATGCAAACTGAAGCTGCAATGAGATATTACCTCACCCCCACTGGAATGGCAATTATCAAAAAGACAAAATGGAACAAATGCTGGTGGTGATTCAGAGAAAGGGAACTACATAACAATTTTATGGATAGGAATGCAAATTAGCACAGCTAATATGGAAAGCAATGTGAAGATTCCTTTAAAAACTAGAAACAGAACTATCATATGATTCAGTGATCCAGCCACTAGGAACATAATCAAATGATGTGTAAGCATTATTTCCAAGTACTACCAGTACTGCCAACTTTAATGAGCACTAGTCACAATAACCAAGACAAAGAATCAACCAAGGTGTAGACCAGCAGGTGAGTTGGTAAAGAAAATGGTGATGGTGGGGGAGCAGCATTCAGTTTAGTGGCTAAGATGCCCATGCCCTATAATGAGTACCTGGGTTTGATACCTGGCTCTGGTCCCCGACTCCAGCTTTCTGAAAATGCAGGTCTGGGATGAAATGGTTGGTGGCTCCAATGCTGAATGTTCCATGGTAAAAACAAACAAACAAGCAAACAAACAAACAAAAACACCCTGACACTCCCCCCAAAACAATCAGACACTCCCACTCCCCCCAGACCCCACCACACTCATACATACATTATTGTGAACTGCTGGAGAAATACTTTCTCTCTCTCTTTCTTCTCTCTCTCTCTTTCTGTATGTATGCATTGTGTCTGTCTCTCTGTTACTCAAATAAATAAATAAAATTAATCAAAAGAAAATGTGATATCTATGTGTGTATATATTGATATATACATATATCAAGGTAGAACATCATTTAACCACAAAAGAGGAATAAAATCTGGTCATTTGCAGAAGATAGAGGACAGAATAAAATGATAAACTTCCCCAGCCAAGTGTTGGTAGTGAATATCTGGGCAAACGGAGACTCTAGGGTGGACTATGTCAACCAATGAATTCTGGAGAGATTTCATCCTACTTGTAGTGGCAAGGTCAGCAGTAATTCAGACCTGTTGAACATTCCAAACCTCTTGAACGGGACCCTCAGAGCTTGCCTCTCATCGGGGACCCTGTGATGGTGTCAGGTGCTGTCCTCCATCCCAGGTTACAGAGGCGGTTGGGAGGCTGGGAGTGACTTCTCCCCTTATCTCTCCCCTTCCTCCAGATGCAGGAATGAAAAAAAGAGAATGTGGAAATAATGGTCTCATCCACCTTCCTGTAGCCCTTGACCATTATCATCCTAGTCAACTATGTAAAAATTATCAAAAATATAGTTTTCATTTTTAAAAGATGCAGAAACAAATGTCCACAACTTTGAAGTCAAATATCTCTTTGACCCAGCAGGTTAGAACTCTAAGAAATGCATTCTGACAGTTTCCATTTAAGGAAGCTGAAAAACATATTTAAAACTAAAATAAAACTAACTTATAGCTAAGCTATATCATTGTTTCCCTCCACTACCATATACAGTGGGTACCTGCCTACAACCTGTCAGAGAGAACAAAGTCCTGTAAGGAGGCATCTAAATGCTGCAAAATGCAATTTCTAAGCAGATTTTTTGTCAACTAAAAACCTGTTTTTAGTTAAAAATTGTTTTCTGATAACGTGCATGTCTACCTGTCTTTTTATTTCAGAGAAAACAAGCCATTTACTTAAGATTCTATGTGTTCCATCAAATACTATCAAGCAAAACCTTAATAATTTATTTAGCTGTGTTGAGTGAATGGAGTTTATCTCAGCAACAAGTTAAAAGATACCCCAGGAAGTTTTCTGACCAAAGACTGGCATTATTGGTTATCTGTTACTTTGAGAATTAAGAGATGGGAGCCAGTCATTTGAGACCTAATGTTATCTCTTCTCACTCTTCTTGTGTCTTTGGTGCCCACCAGTTAATGTCTTTTCGAAGATTAGTTTTTATGGCAAAGAAAGGATAAGTATGTAGGAATCAATGAAAATGGTGAAATCTTTTAATGTAATAGTGCACATTAGAATACTGAGAGAAACCATACTGCGTGCATCTTCCCAGAGTGAAATCCTGGAGGATTCATCTCCTCTCCACAAACTCCTTGAGCTTCATCATACTCACTGTCTAAGCAAGAAATGTGTTTGTTATATTGGAGATAACTAACAAATGATGTGTAGCAGATAAAGGATGTGGGTAAGCCATGATAGTGTCTAAGGGTTCTATCAGTTGACTATGTTTGCTTTAAAAAACATATTTATTTATTTATATGAGAGGCAGAATGATAGGGAGAGAAGGAGAGAAAGAGAATCTTCCAACTATTGACTCACTCTCCCAAACAGATAAAATGTGTGCAGGGCTAGGCCAGGCTAAAGCCAGAGCCAACAGTTGGGTCTCACATGTGGGTGCAAGGGCCCAGATATTTTTGAGTCACTTTCTGCTGCTTTCCAGGACACACTAACCAGGAGGTGGATAGGGAGTGGATCAGCTGAGACATGAACTGGTGCCCAATAAGGGATGCTCGAGCTACAGGCAATGCCTTGACCCTGTGTGCCACAACATGTGTTTGCTTAAAGACCAGTCTGGGCTAACAGAATAAGGTCTGTATTCTATGCCTCCTGTCCTGAGGGCCTGGCACAGGGTACATCATCTTTTATAACTCCTGCCCTCTAATCTGTGCCCCATGGTTTTATACTTCTTCTCCATGCTCAGTCATTAACACAGTGAGTCCATTGTTTTTGTTCACCAACTTTCAACAATTAGGGATCAATTAAAGCATCTTTTACTGAGTTGGGATGATTTTTATCACCATCAGACAGGATGAATTGTTTTTATTTTTATGAGTACACAGTCATGTACTCAGACAGGCAGAGACTGAACTAAGGAGAGAGAGAGAGACAGATCTGTCCGGTGATTCACTACCAAATGTCCACAATAGCCAGGGCTGGGCGAGGCCAAGGCCAGGAGCCTGCAGCTCAGGCAGATCTTCCCTGTGGGTATCTGAGCCATCTGAGTCATCACTTGCTGCTTCCCAGGGTGCACCATCACAAAGCTGGGCTCAGCAGTGGAGCCAAGACTGGAACCTAGGTACTCTGATATGGGGTGCAAGCACCCCAGATGTAGTCTTAGCCTTTGGGCCAAATACCTGCCCTCAACATTTCTCAATTCTCCTTTCAAGCTACTTTCTTCAAGTCTACTCTCAGTCTCTAAGCAAAGCGATATCTGTTGCTAGATCTTTAATTCCTTTAATGGATATGGAGTTTCTGATTCTACACTAGGAAAAAGTATAAATTCCCATTTTTTGTGAAAGACAGAAGAAAAAGCTGGTTTTATTTTCTATGCAGATTGAATCTGAAAGAAACCTACACAGCTATCAACTGAAAAAGTCCTGTCTTTTGGGGGTGGTGGTAAATACTGTGACAACATACTGTAGCCTCAGAAAGGTCTAGTTCCAGTTATTTCTCATCAGAGTTGTATGCACAGCTGTCACTCCTGGCTCCATGTAGGCACAAAAGAATGAGAGAGGATCGGCTGAAGAGATGAACAACTCCAGATTCAAAATCCTGTTCTGCTCCTTTGCTCAGATAATCTGCAGGATTCTGGTGCATTGTTCCTGGCCCAGCTGCCCCCAAACCTGTAAGGGAGGTTCCTTAATTCCCACCTTGTTTTTCTTTTTTGCCATGTGACATAATGAGAACCTCTCTTGGGTATCTTATAGAGGAATAGACAGTTAATGACATCAGTGCACATTGCTTCCACTTTTGCCCTATTCATTAATGGCCTGTGCTCCATAGCATCCTGTTGCGATTTCTGTCTTAGGAATTCTCATCTCAGTGTTGGAAACACTGAATTCAGTACTCCTCCCTTCTCTGTGGTTTATGCTCTAGTTACCATGGTCAACTACAAGCTGAAAATACTGCCTTAGGTCAGCCAGTATTCTGTTTTATTCTTAATGATTGCTGTTAATCTCTTACTGTGCTTGATTTCTAAATTAAACTTTATAGTAGGTACATACATCTACATACAGAGAGAAAAACACAGCATTTATATTGTTTCATGCTCTCGATGACTTCAGTTGTAGACTGAAGGTCTTGGGAGACACAGCCTGTAAATAGGAAACCACTGCAGCAAATGTTCCCACTTCTGCTTTCCTTAGCAGATGATAATGGAAAACTTGGGAACAAAATCATGATGCAGTTCCTCTGATTTCCAACCCACACTGGTCAGCCACTGGATGCTTGCTATTGGAGACTACAGGACATGTAAAAATATTTGTGGTTTACCCTCATGTAACCTTTCTGGCAGAAGCTTTTCATGGATTTGAAGTCTTTTGGCTGCCCACTGTCTCCCTCAAGATGTTGAGTTTTGCACCTCTTACCCTTTGCTCATGTTTGTCTAGAATGAAATCTGTTTGTTTCTCTAGATAATCCCACTAAGCTGTGGGACAATTTGCAACCCATACCTTGTTTCCTTTATGAAGTCCTCCCCAATACTGTGCCTGGAGCGACCTTAAGTTCCTGTCTCTCCACAAAATACTTACTCTCTTTAAGGCTCATTTGACCTTTCTCATTTGCTGTCCTCTGGTTTGTTATCCTGGTGGGGCATGGCACACCTCTGGCCCAGGTGTCTGCCGACTTTGTGGCACAGACCCTGACAGCTGGGTATCGCTTCACTAGTTGCAACCCCTGTTTCCTTGTCTGTAAAATCCAGGTAACGATGCTCTGGTGGGTTGCTTTGACAACCAAAGAAATGTGCAACCCTTTATGAGCCATAAAATGCTATACAAGGGAAGGGATTATTACAATTACAAGCACATGTGTTTGAATGTGTTCTTCCAAAATACGCAGCACAGCATTCAGAATACTTACAACATCAATAAAATGTATGAAGGAACCAACTTGGGACCCAAAGATACTGAGTGTTGGAGCCAATTCTGCCAGTTGTCAGCTTATGACCTTTGACCTGGAATCTGAATTCTACTCCTCTCCCCTCCCAGCCTTTTTCTTTTCTTCTTCTTCTTTTTTGAAATGAGAGGATTTGTCTCTTGATTAATACATCAGACCTCTGAGTGCACAATGGGAATACTAGGGGGACTTTTAGAAAAATACATATGCCCGAGTTTTACCTCCAGCCATTCCACATTCCCTGGGCTTGAGGCTCACTCAAAGGTATAAATTCTTCTATTTGCAACTTGGAAAGAACAAACTTAGAGAAACTTGGAAACACAAACCAAAGACTTGCTTTTCTCTTGCATCATTTAGAGTAAGTTTCCTCCTACCCAAGGACCTCTCGTCCTTGAAAAGTTTAGTGTGAATTTGAGATAGATAAATAAAGACCTTCCCCTACGTTTATGCAACTTGGCCATCAAAATCAAATAATTCAAGATCACGTTCCAGTGAATATGTCTTTTGTGAACCAATCCCATCCAGAATCACATCTTGCTTTTAGTTGTCATGTCTCTTTAGTCCTAGATGGACTGATCTTGACGACCTTGGCACTTTTGAAGACTGCAAGTCATTTATATTGTAGAATACCCTTCAGCCTGGGTTTGTCTG
This sequence comes from Ochotona curzoniae, assembly GCF_017591425.1. Lineage (NCBI taxonomy): Eukaryota > Metazoa > Chordata > Mammalia > Lagomorpha > Ochotonidae > Ochotona > Ochotona curzoniae. The sequence goes on from NW_024467115.1 coordinate 18,243,667, forward strand.
TTGTTTCATGATCAGGTGATACCGGGGTGACAAGGATGCCACAGAAACCATGCTGGTTCTTCCTCCCCAGGAACACAATTTCAGTTTCTGCCACTCCCAGATCTTACTGATAGCTGGATGAAGACAATGTCCACTGTCTTGCCTCATCAACAGTTAAACTGCTGTCTCTTTGACATCCATTAGGATTTCACAGGGAGATACGGTGAAACTGTAATATCTTCTACCTGGTAAGGTAGAAGGAAATTGATAGTTTATAGCTGTATATTTTCACTTTTCATTTTATTCAGTGAGTTTTATTCTGTTGCCACCATTATTATTTTTTTTCCCCTGATGTTCAAATTGCACCTGGTGTCACCAATGGGGCTACTGTCAAGCTAGGTCTGGGTCCTTTTCATGTTTGCCTGCCTGCCTTTGAATACGTCCTACTTACTGGTGTTGCAAGATGGTCCAGACTACTCTGAAAGTTCTTCCCTGACTCTGGCCTTCAGTGATCTCTCCATGTGAGTGGTTTTGGGGGCCAAGCTTAACACACCCAGTGTGCTCATTGGTAGGGGACCAGGGTGACTGCTGGATCCCCTCATTAGATAGAGCTAGGGTACGTGTGATATGTGAACCTGTAACCCCACTTTGGTATCCATGTTGATTAATATCTGTATGTATTTTGACACCATGAATTTGTATCAGTTCTAATCCTAACTTAATAATGTGTGTTTTTTTAGTGTTTCCCTTTTGATATGTGTAACTCCATCTCATCTTGAGGATTTTATTAAATTGAAACAAACAAAATCCTCCAGAGATTTCTTTCACTTTCACAGCCTGACAACCTAACAAAAACTAACAAAATTATTCAATGAGGTAAGTTTTGACTCCATTGTGTTATATCTTTTCAGAACACAGACACATATGTGTGTGAATATTTTTAAAAGCTTGTGCAAAACAGAATAATAAATTTATTCTGATGTAAAAACTTAAATTCAAGCACAGTTTGTTTATAATGCTCATTTTCCTTAAATTTTTTGAAGAGCCCTCATATGGATCGATTTCAAAAGTTTTTGCAATACACTTACCTTGCAATCAAGTTTTCCTATAAAGTTTTAAAGTCCCTTTGTGTATGTTCATAACTAGATATATTTTTTCAACTCAATCCATCTTAATATTATTTTTAGACAGGTTTATGGACCTATACTAACCTTTGAAGCCTTTGTAATTTTAAAAAGATTTTAATTTTTTGTTTGTATTTGACAGATGTTACAGAGACAAGGAGAGACAAAGATAGAGGTGTTCCACCAACTGATTCACTTCCCAAATGATGGCAAGAGCTGGGCCAATCCAAAGCCAGGAGTCAGGAGCTTCTTTTGTGTCTCCCACATATGTTTAGGGGACTATGAACTTAGTCCATCCTCCACTGCTTTCCAAGGTCATAAGTAGTGAGCTGGTTCAGAAGTGGAGCAGCTGAAACTGCAATAGATGCCCATATGGGGTGCCAGCACTACAGACAGAGGATTAGCCTATTACTATACCACCATGTTGGGCCTACTGTAACTTTTTAAGAGACATGCTTATTTATTTAAAAGGCTGAAAGAGAGAGAGAGAGAGAGAGAGAGAGAGAGAGAGATCCTAAATCACTGGTTCTTTTCCCAAATGGCCTTAGCAGGTACAAATGGGCTGATATAAAATCAAGACCTTCTTTCAGGTGACCCACATGGATTCAGGGTCTAAATGTTTGGCCATCTTCCACTACTTTCTCAGGTATATTAGCAGGGAGCTGGATCAGAAACAAAGCAACCAGAACTCAACATGGAATTGGCATTCATATGGGCTTGCTGGCAGCATAGACAGCAGCTTTATGAGCTGTACCACAGTGCCAGCCTTAGCTCCATCATTGTAGTTTATGTATTGTCTTGTTAGAGTGATGTTCTGAAAGAATGATATTATGTATTTTTAATATCAGGAACATGGAACATTAACACATTTGTTTCCTGGTTGGGGCAGTTGGGTGGAAGGCCTTCTCACGGGGAATGCAGGTAGAGCCAGACACGCAGAGCTGCAGCCTCTTCCTGCCTGATGGAGTCCTGAAGATGGGACTCTTAGCGTTGGTCGAGCTTGCACCAGTCATGACTGAGAGCAGACAGCTATGTGGATCGAGAAAGACCCTTTCATGTTAGTTGTACTTGATGTCAACTGAACTTCTTGTTATCGACGCTTCCTTTGAAGCCCAGGAAACTGTGTTTCCATCCTGAAATATTGCGCATTTTGTTAAATATGTATCACAATCTGTATTGTTATACAGGGCAATCTGGATTGATCTAAGCATTGATATTTACTGTTGAAGCGAGTACAAAATAACTTTGAAATACTGAATTTCCGATAGAAAGTTTAATTGTAGATTAAAATAAAAGAATTCTCTCATACATTTCTTTGAATCTATCATGTTCATAATTTTTTTCCTGGAGGATCAATTTTGATGAATCCTTTTTACTGTTAATTCTATTGGTCTTCTTGCTACAAGTCTGTGTGTCCAGTGTGTGTCGTTTCTGCCTTATCATGGTTGTTTCTTCATAGACCATTTAGTCTTTAAGACATGTCATATTGGTCTATTTTTATGTGAACAATCATGATTTTGAGAAAAGATGCATTTATTTATGTATTTTAAAGACAGAACAACAGAAAGAAGGAGAGAGAGAGAAATCTTTTATCTGCTGGTTCTATTAGCTAGAACAGCAAGTTATGCCAGCATCACAGGTATTGGCTTAACCCCCTGCATCACAATACTGGGACCAAAGGATTATTGCTTTAACTGCAATGTCTTGACTGGGCATTTAGTCACCCATTAATTACTAACCAATTGTATCTCTTAATGATTCCATAAGGAATTATTTAATCTTGCATTATCTGGGAATCAACAATACCTTAAAACCGTTTTCATAGTTTCAATAAAAAATTTTCCTCTTTAAATCTGGTAACATAAATACAGTTTTATTTTTAGATTTTAAAGTATATGAATACTGAATGACAAGATTCCAAGATATCCATAAATTACATGATTAAGTTGCCATGATCTATTGAGATGAGATTGCAATAAAAATCCAAGAGATTACCATAAAAACTGAGTCGCATGAGGCGACAGGAGAGCAACTTTTCAAGAGGTGTTATTGTTGAGGGCTAAATAAACTTTAGCTAATAACGAGAAAATTTAGAAAGCTTATTTTACAAATTTAAACATGAATATAGAATTCTCGTTAAAAATATTTATTAAAAATGAAACTAGGAGGCAGGGATTTGGCTTGAGGATAAAGACATTAGAATGCATGGGTTGAATTCTGGATCCTGACTCCAGCTTCCCGCTGAAACAAAGACTGGGAGTCAGCAAGGGTGGCTTTGATGACTATATCCCTGCCAGACACAAGGGAGACTTGGAGTAAATTCTCAACTCCTGGTTTCCACCTGGCATAGTCCTGGACATTGTGAATATATAGGGTACGAACCAGTGGGAGAGAATGCGCTCTCTCCCACCTCACTTTCTCTGTCTCACACCCTCACAAATAAATAGGTAAAAATTGAAGCAAGAGGAATTCAGATGTTATTCATGAGGAACATTTTTATGTAACAAACCATATCTTGTGTATATTCAAGGTAGCTTATTTTTCTAACAAGTTGGTTGATTGAAATAACCTACCTTAATAGTAGAAGAGAGGCAGTCTAAAACTTCATACGTTTGAGAAACTTCTAGCCATGCCTTTGAGCCAAGGTCATTCTGTCAAAACAAGATAGCATCCCATTTGAGACTTCATTAAAAAAATTATTCTTTCTCTAAAAATATTTTCTGATCCACTGAAAAAACAGAATGCAGAGAAAGTAGCTTTGTTTATACTAAAATCTCTTTTGAGGGGGGCTATAAATCCACTTAAACTCAGAACACGGAATCATGCATGAGCGCATCTTCCCCTGGGTGCGTCTCTAACTGACAACAGAGTATCATCCACAGACTCTAGCAGATGCCCAACAGAGGGATTCCAGGCCCTAACCTCCCTCTTGTCTCTTGTGTTAATGAAGACTCTTGATGCAGTTTAAAGCACACTAGTGAGCAGCTCTAAATCAGAGCCGGTCTTGGAGAAGGAAAGTTTACAATGGGTACCAAGGCCAGTCAGTTTGAATTCCAGATGTGGGCCCTGTACCCTGCTTCTGACCAGCATCCTTTTCTGCGCTCCACAGCTGGTCCATGTAAATGTGCCATATTGCTTCCCATCTGCTCAGAGAGTACACAGTGGCACATCTCTCTCTGACAGTGGACCATTTTATTGAATGCTATAAATATTGAAATTCATAGGCATGAAGCAGCAGATTTTTAATGTTACTTAGAGAGACATTTGGAGCCACAACCTTTGGCAGAAGCACACACTGTTAGTATCTCAGTACACTGTGCACCATTTGGTTCAGGCTCATGAACAACTTTTCCAGGGATTTCATGGCTCTCCAATCCCAGGTAAAATGGAGTACAGACCCTAAGGGATGGTATTTAGTGTGAATGTCACCCTGCATACAATGTGCATTGGGGATATGGACTTGCCAGCCCTGTGCTGTGTTAAACCATATGTTAATGTTTTTATACTCAGAAAAGATTAGATTGGGGACCAATAAAGTTTCAGAACTACAAATAATAGGCTAACCATTGTGAAATGTGAAGTATTACTTCCACTGATTTTTATCCAAAGTCTCTGCAATTTTGTTTTTGAAAATGACAAGGCTGTATTTTGTTGTAGGAAATTGGCTAATCCATATTTTATAAGCTAATATGTGCAAATTTTGTATGAGAGAGTAAACATCCCCATTAATTTGAAATTACCGACATGTGATTTGGAACAGAAACAGAAAATAGGTTTGCAGTGTTTGCCCCTCTTGTCCAAACAACAAAGCAAACTTTGAGGCAAAAAAGGAGGCATAAATCCAAGACCAGGAATGCCAAATATGTAGGTTATCCGTGTGACGTTTATTTCGGGGATATTGTTCTTTGTCCTTAATGAACTGTGAAATAAGGCAAAGCTGTTTAAGATAAAAACAGACATGGTCTTACGTTTTCCTGAGTTCCACTGTTGTAAAAAAGCCAAAGGAACAGAAAAATGCCCAAGTGATTGTCAGGGGCTTCACAACAGAAGCCGATTCTGCATTTAGGAGAGTGAGTCTTCAAAACACAACCTGATAATACCCCCAGTTTGGCATTTGTTTACATCGGAGCTGTTAACAAAAGCTAATGTGACAACTATTAAAAAAATAAAATCCTTTTCCAGCTTAATTGATGTAGAATTGCAAATGCTGGAGGTCCAAGCTGAATTTCAATTATTCATCTGGCGTGAACTTTTCTCAAGACTGTGATGCTTTTCAGCTCAGCCTCATTATCATTTTCCAGTTGCTCTGTGGTCTTTGTGTGTGTGTGTGTGTGTGTTTTATTAAGGAACTTGCAGCTTTATGAGTGAAGTTGTAACAATCCAACAATGAGCTGTGTCATTGCACAAATATTTCCCTGAGTTCCCAATCAGCATAGTTATGTAAGGTGGCAGGTTAATAAATGCGACACACTGAAATCATTTGTACCAGATTATCTCTCCTTCCCAACTCTGACAGATGCTAAGTCCAGCTGGTAAAAGAAGTTTATAGGCGAGTTGGATCTGGGGTCTTCACACACTCCACAATGTTGGCTACCAATGCTTGTTTTAATGAGTCACGGATTGCCTGTTTATCTTCTGCTCCCTGCTGTTTCTGCATTTTCTCTTCCAGAACAATCCTAGAAACACATGCTGCTACAGACGCTGGAGCAATGTGTGTAGACATTTGAGCCAAATTATTATAAAGAACTCTTTCTTCTCTTGTATTAAAAAAAAGGAGTGAGAATTGCACATTGCCTAGCAAATCGTTATCTCAGATGTTCGCTGTGACATGCTCAATATGGCCTACCAGAAAAAGTTGGAGACATTTGAAACCTTAACAACTACACAAAATGACACTGTAATTGGCGGGTTTTGTTGTTCATGTTCTGGCTCAGCTCAAACTGCTCTAAACACTTTGTTTAATGATGTTACATTATGACAACACATGGCTTCTATACAGCCAGTCATCATGTTTAACATGCAACCACACAGGAAAAGTCACAAGTGGCCAGAAAACAGGAACAGGAGTCACCCTTCCAAACTCTCTTGGCAAATCAAAAATGATGAAGCATGAAGTCTCCAAAAATGAGACTTCTCACAAAAGGGCTCATTTAAGCAGATTCACAGTCCACTGGCATAAGATGATGTTTCCGGGACAGGCTGTTAGCCTGTGTGTGTGTGTGTGTGTGTGTGTGTGTGTGTGTGTGTGTGTGTGTGTGTTAGAGGAAGAAAGGCTGTTGCCATTACAATATTTGATATTGAACTGAGCCTTCAAAAGCTTTAATGAAAATGTAGGAAGAAAATCAAGGTTTGATCAGATTGCTTGCAGAAGTTCAGGTACTTTTCATTGAAACTCAGAAAGATTATTTAACATCATCTCTCCAGATGTATTAGTATTATATATTTTTTTCTATTATAATAAAACTTTTGGTCATCTCATTAATTACTTTTTCTACTTCAGATTATACAAAGAAAATTTTTCATATCCACACACATTTTTAAAAAGCTATTTATTTTATAGGCAGCAGCAGAGAGTCATGAAGAGACAGCAAGAGAGAGGGAGAGTGGGCAGCGAGAGAGCGAGAAGAGACACAGGGAGAGAGAGAGGATGGAAGAACACTTCTGTCTGCAGGTTCAATCCTCAAATTGCAATGAAAGCCAGAGCCGGACCAGGCCAAAGCCCTGAGCCGGGGACTCCTTCCGGGTCCAGGGGCTCCCTTGTCGGCAGTTGTGGCCTGAGTACTTGGGCCACCATCTTCCGTGTCTTCCTAGGTGTAGTAGTAAGAAGCTGATACAGAAGGCAGAAGAGCCAGGACTGGACCAGTGCTCTAAAAGGGATGTGGATAGCAGCTTAACTCACCATGTCACATCTATCCCTGGCCTCACACATTTTAATTTGTGATAACATGGGTGGGGGAACAAAATGAAAGACAAAAAAAAAATGAGTTTTACATAGATGTCTATAAAAACGACACAAAAGTAACATAATTTTTGTGAAGCGTCCAATAAAAGACTGATGATAGGTTAGAAATTGACATGATGTTTGTAGAATTATGTATCAGGACAGTTAAATTCAGGAAAGAAAATGTTGTAAAATCCCTACCTAACTGTAGTTGAATATTTGAATTATTCAGGGAGAATCCTCCATGAGAACAGTGGCTTGGTGAGTGCATGAGGCAGGGCCTCTGTCAAGTTCATCTAAGTACACTTGGTAATGCTTAGAAGTTATTGCTAAAAATAATTATGATTGGGCCCAGCATAGTAGCCTAGTAGCTAAAGTCCTTACTTTGCATGTGCTGGGATCCCATGGGGGGATGAAGTTCATATCTCAGCTGCTCCACTTCCCTTCCAGCTCCCTGCTTGTGGCTTGGGGAAGCAATAAAAGATGGCCCAAAGCCTTGGGACCCCGAATCCATATGGGAGATATGGAAGAAAGTCCTAGCTTTGGATCGGCTCAGCTCTGGTTGTTGCAGTTGCTCAGGCAGTGAGCAGCAGATGGAAGATCTTCCTCTGTAAATATGACCTTCCAATTAAAATAAATAAATCTTTCAAGAAATCATAATTATTATTCCCACAAGAAATAGGAAACTGATCATTGGTGTGTGGCACAACATGAGGATATATTAAAAATATTTTGGGAGGAGACAGAAGCAAAGCTCAGGAATTGTCAGCTTTTAGGGACTTTAAATCATCCTCAGTACCATCTCATTAACTCAGAAAATCTGATGGGAGATATTTCTACAAACCACTCAATAGCCCTTGTAGAAGAAAATGCACTAAATGATCATTTCTATTGATTTTCAGAAAAGGCTTCCTTAAACAAATCTTCGCCCGTATTCTAATCAGTCAAGGACATGACACAATGTATCTTACTACCACATTGGATATTGAGTAGCATGTCAGTCAAATATGGAGTTTCACTTGGGAGAGGTAAACAGCAGAGATGTAAATCAAGGGATACAAAAATAAAAGTTTCAGTGAGACCGGAGGAATGTATTCAAGAGGTCTGTTGCACAACATAGTGTCTACAATGGTGCTATCTTTTATACTCCCAACGGCTAGACTAAGCATCCTCATTACTAAGAAGGTAATGAGTATGTATATGTTAATTAGCTCAGTCTAGCCATTCTCCCAGAATATGCATATGTGAAAACATCGTGTTTTATACCACATGTATATATTTCACACACACACACACACACACACACACACACACACACACACACACACACCAGCCAACGGAAAAGCTCTTTGAATCATTCTAAATGCCCGCAACTACCAATAGCTGGGACAGAGCTTTAGCCAGTGACTAGGAATTGAATCTAGGTTTTCCATCTGTAAAAGAAATCTTCCAGGGAAGATTGAGTCTTCCAGGGATCACATTAGCAGGAAGCTGGAACCAAGAACCAGGTGCTAGGATGTAAAATGCTGGCAATTTAACCATCCTCTTAGCCACTAAAATAAATGCCCATCAGTAAACCATAAGCATATATGATAGAACCTCCAGAAAGTAGGAAAATGGCATTAATTGATACTTCTTTTGGCATAGAAAAATTTCAAAATCGATGCTGTTTTTTGTAATGTATATTTTCCGGAACTTTCTGAACCCTTATTGTGCATGCGTGAATTTCAAACAATTTTTACACCAAAATAAGCTTACTTTTAATGAATTTTCCATGTATTTTTGAAGTCCATCATATGAATTTTGTTTGTCACCTAAGGAGTTAGTTGCTCACATTGAATCCAAAATACTCACTTTTTATCTCTAATAGGATATTATCATCAAGTTTCATCTTTAAGTCATCTTACTACTTTGGGAGTAGAGAAGGTACAAACTGGGGCATATTCACACATTTCCTTAAATTAGAGTAAACTGTGTGATGAAAACGTTGCTTACCATTTCTTTAAATTACTGCTCTAATCTTCATTGCAAAGAGTAGAGACACAAATATGCTCTATTTTAGTCTAGTTTGAAAAGACTGTTTCATGGTCTTTCTGAGGCATGATGTCTGGGCAAGCATCTACTATTTCAGAACTTTCTCCTAGCTTCTCTAACCCTGTATGTACTCTCAAGTTGGAAAGTGAGGTGGTGTCTGTTGGTCCTCTGCTTAGTCTCCCTGCCCTGGCCCTCTCTGCCTTGCCTATCATTCTCTGAAAGGCTGACCCCTGGAAGCTGCGTTCCAGGTTTCCTTGCTAGGTGGCTTCAATTGACTTGGTCATCAAAAGGAGAGTGGGGTTTGGAAAGTTGAGATTTGCTGTCTACCAGCAAGACTGTGCTTCAGTGATGGCAGTGGGCACAGTTCTAGTATTCCAGGGGTTCAATTTTCCTCTGCTGATTCCTCTAGTCCCCGAGGTAGGACCACTCTCTGCAGTTCCTGACCTCTGGGTGTCTCTCTAGCCCTGTGACGCGCCCTTGATGCTGCCATTGTACTGGAATTGATCTCTTCACTGAGATCCTTGTAGACTAGGCTGACGCCAGAGAGGCCTTGCACATCTTTCTCTCTCCTGGATGACAGCTCTTATTTTTCAGCCGCTGCTTGCTGCACTGCATCTGAGACAAACTGGCAGAACTTAGAAGTGGCATTTGCCCCAAATATTCAAGCACCAGTGATCCCCTAGGATAAGAAAGCTCATGGTGACTCTGGTTGGCAGAGTTGACTCTCCTCAGTTTCTCTTACTTCTTAACCATGATGTAGGTATGAGCCACATAGAATCTGTTCCTAACTCATTGGTATTCCTAGAATGTATTACTGCTACTCTCTTTTCCAAGGTTTTTGCTTCAAGTGTGAAGCTTGGAATTCATGTGGCTTACTCATTGCTTCTCCTTTTTCTTGCCATAACTCTACTGGACCAAATGAGCAAGTTTCTTTCACCTGTGATTTTATTTGGCTCCTTCCCAATGTTGTGTTTCTCTCCTCTTTTTCATAGTGGCTATGTATCTTTCAATTTCCTGGACTGTGATGACAAAATTCCTGTGAGAGAATTATAAATAAGAAGGTAAAGATGCAATAGTTGGATATTTTCTTTTTTAAAAAAGATTTATTTGAATGGCAGATCTTCCATGTGCTGGTTCACTTCCCAGATAACCATGAAGGGCTAACACATGGATCAGATCCAAGCCAGGAGCTAGGAAATCTATCCATGGGCTTGGCAGAGACCTTCTTTCTACATCTGCCATCATTGTCTGCTGCCTCACAGTTGTAGCAGCAGGAGGCTAGGTAGGAAGCAAAACACGTTGGGCTTGAAACAGACTCTCCAAAGCAGGACATGGTGGTTCTGAGCAGCAGCTCAACCTCCTTGTTTCATGATCCCTACCCTAATATTTTCAAAGTATTATGTTATCCAGAAAAATTAGACAATAGAGAAGGGCTTGTTGAATGGGAAAAAAAGGAAATATCTAGCACGGTAAGTGTATCAAGGACATGCTGGTATTTCTAGTTGAAGAAGAAGGCAGGTATTCCTGAAAATTTCCAAGTTCTGCTATACTGCAAAGCACATGTTGAACAGAGCAGACAGATGGGAGGAGTCAGAGATAGGAAAATTGTTAAAATTTGTTACAAAATTGTTTAAAAAAATGTTAAAATTGTTAAAGCCCACATAAATTGTATTCAGAGTATTAGCAAAGAATGAAAAAAAATAGCAATCCAAATGAGAACACCATTACAGTAAAATATCCATAGCATGTTATTCTCAGCTGGTCTTTGGTACTTTCAGCTGTGACCTGTTGCTTCTTTCATTGGAATATCTCATCACTATTAATAGTTTGAGTCAAGATACATTTGTTTCTTAAAAAAAAAAACAAAAATCTTTTGTTGTATCAGCTTCCAAGATTGCTTGTAAAATTCCACGTTAGCTTAAAATTTGTATTGTCCATTTTCTAACTGAAGTTACAGTTTATAATAGGACTCAGTCTCTTTGTTGGCCATTCTATAAGTTTGCCAAATGTATGACAAGTAATGGAAATGACTGTGACAGGCAGAACAATGCCATAAAAATCTCCTATATCTCAAACAATTTCTCTCTCTTCCCCCTGAAGTCCTGGCAGCTGTCTTTGTAGTTTGTTTTTTCCAGAATGCTGCATATTGGACTTGTACAGTGTGCCACCTTTTCAGAATTCTTTCATTCAGCACAGAAACTCTCTATGTCTTTCCATGCTTTGACAGCATGATGTCACTGAGTAACATTCCATTGTATGGAGGCAACACAGTTTGTTTCCCCATTCATCTTGCTTGATGCCCTCCAAATATCTTTTGTCAATTATGAATAAATCTGTCATAAACTCTTAGAGGCAAACTGTTTAACATAGCATGAGCTATTGAGAATAAGGCACCCACTCATTTCTGTCTTATTTTCAGTTCTTTCCTTATGACTTTCAAATATTAAAGACACAATAATTGTGAAACAGTTTGTCATGACTCAAGGCAGTAAGTTTGGGAAGATTCACACGTGAAACAATATGCTTTCTTGCATTTTACTGATAACATGCTGTGTCAAAATCAAAATGTTCTTATGCACATGGGAAATTTGAACTGGTTCCTTCAACTTTCCTGTACTTTCCCAATTTCTTTTCACAGGTGTTTCTTACTTCCAAAAACATATCTAAGTCTGGTTCAACCCTGGTGGTTGTAGCAACAAGAGTCATTGCAGCAAATGGAAGACATCTCACTCTTTCTCCTTTTACCTCTCTGAGGAGCTGCCTTTTAAAGAAATCTTTTAAAAAGCAAAATGAAGGCAAAACAGCAACTCCTTTAAAAATTTATTTTACTAATTAGAGGAGAGAAAAAGAGAGAGATATCCCTGGTAAGACCAGGACAAAGTTGGAGCTAAGGCTCCAATTCAGGTCTCCCAGTATGGATTGTAGAGGCTCAGTCACTTGAGTCATCACCTGTTACGTCTTAGGGTGTACATTTGCAGGAAGTCAGAGTTGGAAGCTGAACAAGGCTACATATCCAGGCCCATATGGGGTGCATGTGACCCAAGTGTTGTCTCATTCGCTATGTCAAATTTCTACCCCTCCTTTAAATAAATATTGACTGAAGTGTGAAATGTCTTGAGTGTAAGAGTTAAAAATTAGCTAGTTGATCGTTCCTCCTCTTTTTAACTATTTGCTTCAATTCTTTTTGTTGAAGTGTCCTAGGAAAACACTTAGAATACATTTTCATTGTAATTATCCACAGAATCATATTGTTTAGTACAGATATCACATTGCTCGACAATAAATAATGAATCATTTGCTATTGAAGAGAAAGATATGCTATTTTTCATACTCAGGGGCTGCAAAAAAACCCCACCTACTTCCATCTACATGAAGTCCAATGGGCAAGCATTTTCACAATCTTGCAAGTATCTGCAGAAAATTTCATTTTTTTCTTATTGTTTTAGTTTGGGAAAAGCAAATGTCCAAACACTAAGTCTATGCCTGTCAACTTCGAAAGACAATGGGTGTCAATCATTGTCAGGGTGACACTCAACAAGGCAGATAGGCCATCACCCTTACTGTGTGTTTCACACACGCTTTCAAGATACTTCACAACACTCTGTTAAAAGAACCCATATTAAGCTGGAAGCTGACTTTTTACCCAAGTACTTGTGAAGAGGTCAGCGAGTCTTACATGAACACTGGAATCATTGCTTTGAGCAATGACTGATGGCTGCATTCTTTTTACTTAGCTGTGTAACAGTATGCTAATGACAGGAAGAAAACATACATATAAAATATTGTAAGCATCAGGACTTGGTAGGAGAGAGTAAGTTTGGCTTCTGACCATGAAATCTTACTCTGTGGTTGCTTTCTTAATGGCATCTCTCGAGGTGCGTGGCTTTGAATTCTCCCAATTGTATGCAGTCACTCTGGTAGCACTGACCAAGTAGAAAATATTCAGCCGGAGAACACAATAGCAGAAGTCCCCCTGTAAGTGTCCTGCCTTCTATCATACGCAATTGAGTCCACGGCTCCCCACCAAGATGTCACTGTTTGACCAGTTTGCTTTAAAACAGCTTAATTAGCTGAAAGGAAAGCTATGTCTGAGCATGTTTGTGAGAAAAACACAAAAAGCTCTCTCCTTTCAGAAAGCTCATGCTCTCTCGTGTCGGAAATTTTAGGTTCTGAAACAAAACAACATTCCTTTCACACGGGGTGAGGTCCCTGACAACAAATTTTCCTGGATGGGGAAATAACTGCTTTGTAGCTGTCTTCATTGCGGGTACTTTCATTCCTGTGGAATTATAGAGTGATTCTTACTCCAAACTCATCTGTTTTGTTTCTGTTATTCAACAAGACCCAAAAATGACGTCACTACATAGATACACAGACTGAACGTTGCCACAGTGGTCTTCAATGCCAAAGTCACTGCAGTGATAAGATTGAAAACAGCTTCACACCACTCGGTTCATTTGTTTCTGAATTTTTAACAACCGTTCACCAAACAGCAGCAATTTGGATTTCATTCCTGGGATGACACATAGTGAAAACTCAAATCATAGTATATCAAAATATTCCTGATTGAATAGAGACTGTCTAAACGAGCAAGCCCACCTTGCTGGCTCTCTGTGGAGTGAGAATGTGGGAAGCGTATCTAGGGCCCATCTCAATCTCTTTCATGCAAGAGCAAATTTTTAGTGAGTCACACTATTCTGTTTTTTTTTGTTTAATTCTTTTTGTGACTAAAACCATGTAAGATACACAGTAACCTATATATTCCTTTTCCAAGGCAAAATGATAAGGACTTGTTTTTATTTTAATGAACGAGTGGGAATATCTATGGAAATCTTAAACTCGTGTGAAAGAATCCACATAATTGGATTGTTAGGGAGAAGAAGGAACAATCAAATGTCCCTTGACTGTGACACTGCAGAAAACTTTGTGAATTTGTTCTTTTTGTTGTTGTTGTTGTTGTTTTAAGTTGCAGAAGAAACACCCCCACGGTCCAAAATAGCTAAGTGCAAAATTCAAGTATTTGCAACAATGAACCGCTGTAACGTGGCCTGGCTTCCCCCCTAAGTTTCTTCCCCAGCCTATTGTCTCCACAGCAGTTATCAATTGCACAGTCAACTCAAGCTTATGTCTAGGAGTTTTAATTTATAACGAGCATGAAGTTCTAACCAAAGCACATTTGGATTTTTACTGTTCTGAGCATTGTAATTTGGTGTACTCTGTAAACAGCAGTGTGTGTGTGTGTGTGTGTGTGTGTGTGTGTGTGTGTGTTTACCAACTTCGAGAAAATCCAACACATGGCTTGCAAAAATCCCTGAAATTGATGATTCCTTTTCTAAAGTAGGATTAAATTTTACATGCATCTCTCTCTCCCTCTCTCTCTAATGAAGAGTGGGATGACTAAATTAGGAGGAAAAGTCTATAATTAGCAATATAAATCTTTCACTGATTTCGGGAGGTCATGAGATGAACCCATGCAGACTTCAGACACATCTGCTCTGTTGGCAACCACTGCCTGGTTCGAGGCCTCTCATTGGCTCCCGTTAATCATATGCTGGGCCTCCTGGAGGCAATGCGGGCCTCCCCAGGCCGAGCCTGAACGGCACTTCATTGCTCAACTCCCACGGAGGACATCAGCGACAACGACGTGGCGCGGAGCTGCGAGCCACCTCCAAGAAGCTGGCTACGGCCGCGGTGTAGGGGCCGCGCGAGCCGGCTGCAGGTGCACCAGTGAGCTGCAGCAGCCTTGTTAGATGTCAGATACAGAGAAGGCGGCTGGGAGCTGCTGGGAGACTAGCGGGCAGCCCGCAGTCCTGAGCTGATATTTTCAGAAGTGGGATTTGTGCCCACAAGGTGGCATGCTTGGCACCAACTTCAGGAAGCACTTGGCTAGCTAATCTTCGAGGTGATGAGCTGTGTGTATTGACCACATGAAGGAAAAAAAAAAAGAGAGAGAGAGAGAGAGATTGAAATAAATGGAACCTTAGTCTGACTTTTAGCTCACTGTCGCTGGCGGGAAGCCAAAGACCAAGCGCTCCGGACAGCACTGGCTGTGAATTAGTAACAGACGCTTGACACCACACCGTCAACTAGTGTACTGTCCTATAAATGGTGGTGATTGTCAACTGCTAGTTTTTCTTAATGATGAAACGTACCATATACTTTGTGGGGTCCAGGCCGAGTCCCTGCTTCTGCAACTTCACACCTAGAAGCTGAAACACAGCAAACTTCTTGTTTGTAATATAAGCTGCAAAATATGTATCTGTTTGGGAAACCAGAGAAAGAAAGGCAATGTAGTATGTTTTGCAGCAATTCCGGGTTGGAGGTGAATTCTACTCCAAGTGCAGTCTTTTCTCTCTTCATGACCAATTTGGAGAGGAAAGGTCCCTTCTAATAGATGTGTAGTCTATATAGTCTCTCTCTCCTACACATAAACATCCTACATGTATATATGTGTGTGTAGTAATAATTTTACTGTATCTATGAAACTTCTGGTTCAACAGCACTGAGCAGCTTTACCAAGACAAGAAGATAAAAGCATACTCGTTGTAGAAAACAAACCCTCAAATTTGATGAAGCACCCCAAGGTGCACAAAGCCCTTTATTGTATGTGCTGTTTTTGTTTCACTTGTTGATCAGTGTGCATCTATGTTTAGAACTGTCAGCTTGCTCTCAGAGATGCTCATGTCTGTTTTGTGGGGCTGCTCGGTGTTAATAGATGCTGGCCCCAGTGCCCAGGGGCCGGGGGTTACACTTGCAAGCACTCTGCTTGGAGAATGTGTCTGGGGAAAGCTGGGAGGAAGGGCGGGTGTAGCTTTGCTGGCTCTCCTGCCCTCCGTCAGAGCTGATCGCAGGCTGGGCATCTGGTGAGGGAAGCAGTGGAATCTTTGTGCCTTGAACATCATTCAAGAAGGGGAGAGAAGGAAGAGCATAAAAAAAATCTACTAGTTTTCAAAGTTCGCTCCGTATTTTACTATTTCATTTCACTCCTATCTCATCTACTCTTGTTTTCATCTTTCCCAAAACATGAAGAGTTAGGGAAGACAAAAGAGCTATGATGTGTATACTCACATGTCTCCCAAGGTTGAAAATCAGACCCGACTGCGTGCTGCTGAGAGTCTTCTCTGAGCAATGTATTTATGCCACAAGATGTGCTGACTTGGAGTCCTTCGTGTATGAATAAAATGTTCTTCCTTTACTTTTCACCTTCTTATTTACTGTCTGCTAGCTTCTCAGATAAGTCAAACATTTCTAAAATTGACACTCTGTTTCGTTTATGTTACAGATGCTTCATTTTATACTCTTACCTTTGAGTTATGACCAAAAAATAACTTTCTGCTTTAATAATTTATAACTTGATCGAAAACTCTTGCTGATAATTACAGAGAAGAGTAGAAATAAATCATTAATAAAATCATGGTGAATATGGAGAAAAGAAAAAAAGTGTGCACATGGGTTCTTTCCTTTAAATTTGCTGTTACTTTTACTAAGATGACTGCATAATCATAGTACTTCTTGCGCTAAAAGAAGCCCAGAAAATTCAACCTTGATATAAGAATACAATACACAAAATGATGGCTATATAGTTAGGGTTATTTTCAAAGAGTTATAGCAAGTTTCTAAATTTTTAAATTGAGATGACTATTTAAAGTATCCATGTTTATCCTTTCACCTATAGAGTCTTAGCTATGAGAAAAAAATGCAATAAAATGCAATGGTGGTTACTTTAGATATTTTTGAAAGATAGCTATGTAATTAATATAATTTTAAATATTACCCCTCTAACTAGACAAAGAATGAAACTAAACTACTCATATATTTTTTTATGTCTGGCCTGATAATAATTAATATGAAGTATCTGTGATGCAATGGCTTGCAATATTAAAAGAACAATTCAACAATGGCGAGCATCATGGAAGTGTAATTCTTTACTTCTTCCTTGTTATCAATAAAAGACACTTAGTATATATTTATTTAATATTAACTGAAATAAGGGGAATGAATTTTTTGGATCCAGATTGTAGTTCCTGAATACAGATCCTTGAGATTTTTCAAACCTCTAACAAAATCCAATTGCACAAAAGAAAGACAACAGTTTACTTACCCTGAGGGAGCTAAGCTGTAAACAGACAGCGGCCACATGGTTGTGGTTAGCTGAGCGAGTGGATCAGGGCTTAAGGAAACAGGATTCACTGACAGGTGTCAGGTACCTTGGATGTGAAAGCAGTGATCATATGCCACATCCAGTCCATCCCTGATGAATCCGCGAGACAGAGCAGTCTCCTCTCTAGGGGAGTTTAATGTTGGAAATTCCAGATAAAACTGACAGTTCTAATTCTAAGGTGAGTGACTTTGTTTTTTATAAATAGTCATCCAGAGCTCCCCACTCTCTCTGTCTCTCTCAATGCCATGGATAGCAAATGGATCCTTCACATGAAAAAAAATCTTGTCTTGGGGACCCTTCTTGGGCTTTTAATTAAAGAGTCATACCTAAATTCTCACATAATCTTGCATGGGATCACATGGGTGGATAACTGACATAACATAACTGGGAACCCAACAGTTGATAGGTGACCGTTTTCATCCTTTTGAGCCCTGCCCTTTCTTGTCTGTACTTCTAGGGAAGTCCAGAAATACATACTTTAGACAACATTTGACAAATCAAAAGTCGATAGGAAACAAGGAAACCTGATACTGCAACAAAGTTCTGAACTTCAGTGTTAAGTTTCTTTCCCTTTGGAACACATACAGTCCTGCACAAATACAAAAAGCAAGCAGTTCTTCTTTTGCAGTGTGGAGATGAACTGCAACAATGCCAAAAACTGACCTTGTCAACACCTTCTGTATTTTATATGAAGGAGCAAAGAATGGAAGACAGATCACCTGTGTTGCCCTTTGTGTATAGCTGAAAGAGAAGGTGATTTACCCTTTTGATCTTGATCAGAAGAAAGGTAAGGAAATAAATTTGGTGAGGAATAACCCGGAGCGTACAAACTGAACAAAGTCCATCATTTCCCAAGCATCCCGAATGGATCTCTTTATGAATATGTTCCTTTCACACCAGGGCAATCCCTCACAATGAAGCAGGTTTCCAGTCAAAACGTTTGTCCGCTGTGATGCTGACAGCTGCCCAGTGGGGTTGGACCACATAACAGCACCGCAGGCATCTAGGGGACATCGGTTCTCGACCTCTGTGTCAACCTCTAGAGTTCCCAGGGTCGGGTCAGCATCCTCAGGACGCCTGTGGTCTCATTCGGGGGCACCTCTGGGCTAGTCCTCAGAAGAGGGGCATTCTTTACTGAAAGTGTTCCCAGCCCCATTTTGTGCTGGCTTTGTAGAGTGAGGCTGTGCAGTGCTAAACATCAAATGACTGGGGCGTGGAGGGTGGAGCAAAGGGTGTCAGGGCGCCCAGGCCTGGAGAAGACAGGCCTCCTGTCTGGCAGCAGCTTTGGTGGGAATTAGACATTCACACCCACACCAGAGGAGCTAAAGAAAGGATGCCTCCTTCATGTGTCATGTTCCAGAGATGTCTGGGCCACACATACCGCACATTCACACCTAAGCCTTTTGTATTTCAGCCATGTGGCAGATACAGCATTTTACTATGTAAAGCATTTGCAAATGGTCATTAATGCCTCGTTCTTCTTAGACTTAACGGACCTTTGTGAATCAGGATAGCATCAAATAAATAAGAGGTTACTGGACTCAAAGCGTTTTCTACAAATTCCTTGCCTTAGAGCTGTGTTCTCCTTGTTTCTTAGTTTGGGTGCATTTTCCTGCTCATAAACTGTGTTTAAGAAAGGAACTGAAAAGGTGAGGAGAACAGGTAAAGACAGGTGATGTAGAAACGGATCTTTCGTTAGAAAGAAACATGAGTTCTGGGAAGAATTTGAGGCTTCCATAAGAAAGTATCATAAGTAAGCAACACAGAGTAAACATCACTTCTGCATCAAACATCCTAGATTTAAGAAGGTGGAAGGGTTGGAAAGGTTAAGTGCATGCTTCAAGCAAATTTCCAAGAAAAATAGGGCTGAAAACACTTCTCACATAAGTGGTGATGTTCACATTGTTGTACAGTTTGCTTGCACAGAGCACTTACTCTCTGGAGGTGGATTGCAAAACACTGCACTTGGCTACTTGGGGTTGGGAATTTTAAACAGTGCATTACGTTTAGTCATCTCTTTTCAGAATGAGTTAATAAATATATGGCTACTAAAATTGGTAGTAATCAGCCTACTAAATGGTATAGATAATTCCATCTTTATAAGATGTTTATATAAAAAGCAGGAAATACAACAAGTCCCTTTTCATGAAAGCAAAAGTCTATCTGCTGAAGGTGACAATGGACTTGACTTCCTTACTCACTGGAGGGCTGTGAGAAGCTACCAACTAGTTCTACCTGAGAAGAAAGTCTTCCAGGGTTAAAAGCATGCCCCTACTGAAGTACGTTTCCATTTCTATCTCTAAACAGTTGAGAAAGGGCACTCAGTGTATATTGTTAGCCCAATGGTTAAAGAAATAAATGTTGATTTAAGACATTCTGTTAATCTGGCTTGTCATCGGTAGCCATTAATGCTTACGTACACAAGGAATACAGCATTCTATTATGTATTATATACACAAGGAAGACAGCATTCTCTCATTATTATCTTAATCAGCTATTATATATAAAGATTTTAGGGGTACAAGTTCATTTTTATGAAATGACATCATATGCACCCTAAAATTTCACATAGAATTACCTGTATTATCTTTTTATTATTTTATAATTATTACTTGCTATTTGTCATGTAATAATTGAACATTTTTATGGGATACTTTACTATAACTGAGCATACACATTGTAAACTGATCAACTCAGACTACTTAAATAATCCACCAGCTCAAATATTTATCATGTTTAGGAGAACTTTGAAAATCCTCAACTGTGCAAGTACTATTGATCCTGTAGTGCTGTTCCGCCTCTGTGGTCTCATTTAGCACACCTGGGCGCTTCTACTTTCGTATTCTAATGTTTATTTAAAAGATTTATTTATTTTTGCTGGAAAGGCAGATCAAATTTATGGAGTGGGAGAACAGAGAGAGATTTTCCACCTGCTGATTCATTTCCCAAGTGGCTGTAATGGCCAGTGCTAAGCCGATCCAAAGCCAGAAACCAGGATCTTCTTTTGTGTCTCCCATTTTGGTGTAGGGTCCCAAGGCACTGGGCCATCCTCCATTTCTTTTCCAGGCCATAGGCAGGGAGATGGATGGGAAGTGGGACAGCTGAGACATTAACCAAGTTGGGTTTCTGGCATTTTCATGTGGAGGATTAGTCAATTGAGCTAAGGAATACGCTAAGCTAAGTTTTTCCATGAATTTAACATGGAGACTATTCACATCAAGTCATTAGGCTTGCTTTCAAATCACACCAGTCACTGTATAAATGTATGTCTTCAAATAAAGATTTTTTTTTAATTTGAAAGGCAGAGTTACAGAGAGAGCAAGAGAGATAGACAGAGTGTCACTTCAGTCTCCAACATGGGGTACAGGGGTCCAAGCACTAGGAAATGGAGCAGCAGGGACTTGAAGCATGGCACTCACATGATGCTGGAGCTGCAGGAGCGGGTTTACACCCATTACACCATGATGCTTCTTGAATTTGCATCTTCCTCAGCACTAAACTCCTTCTCTCACCTCCATGTCAACCATCAGAGGCAGCTCCTAAGTCTTCCCGATGCCCATGTGTTCTTCAGGCCACACACTTTCCATGCAGCAGTAGTCATGCTTCTAGAATGCTTTTCCTTTCTTCCTTCTTTCAAATATTTATTTATTTTTATTGAAAAAGGCAGATTTACAGAAAGAAAGAACAGAGATAAAGATTTTCTATCTGCTGGTTCAGTCCCCAAGTGGCTGCAATAGCTGTAACCGAGCCAATCTGAAGCCAGAATCTTCTTCTGGGTTTGCCATGCAGGTGCAGGGTCCTAAGGCTTTGGGCAGACTCCACTGCTTTCCAAGGCCATAAGCAGGCAGCTGCATGAGAATTGGAGCAGTCATGACATGAATCAATACCAATATGGGATCCCAGCACTTGCAAGGGGAGGATTAACCAATTAGGTGATCATGCTGGGCCCTAGGATGCTCTAGAATGCTCTTTCTTGGCAGCAGAATCTTTGGGTTCCCTAACAACCAATGTCTGCCCAGCAAATCAGAGAGATCATGTAAGCAAAGGCATTTGTGTTAGATCTAGGTGTTCCTCTGCTTTGGGATTTGGCTTTGGAGAGGTGAGATATACTGATTTAATGGAGGAGCTGAGGCTACAGGCACAGGTAGGGAAAGAAAGGTGACCAGACCACATTTTAGGCAAATTTTCAGTATTTACATTAGTGCTGATCTGCTACAGATTGATTTATCATTTTAGCAATACATTCATGTGGCCAGTTTCTGTAAAATGTGAATACTAAGGATGTCTATCTACTAGGGCACTGCGGGAGTTAAAAGAAACGATGCACAAAGGGTGTTTAAAAAGTTTATGGAAAATTCACATTATGAAAAAAAAGCTGTGCATAGACTTCAGCACATTCTTGTACATCAGTAAAATTATTTTTTAATTCTCATTTTTTTTCTTTCAACTTGTTTTAAAGATTTATTTTTATTGGATAGTCAAATATACAGAGAGGAGGAGAGACAGAGAGAAGATCTTCCATCTGTTACTTCATTCCCCAAGCAGCTGCAACGGCTGGAGCTAAGCCAATCTGAAGCCAAGAGCCAGGAGCTTCCTTCAGATCTCCCACGTGGGTGCAGGGTCCCAAGGCTTTAGACTGTCCTCTACTCTTTTCCCAGGCCACAAACAGGGAGCTGGATGGGAAGCGGGACCACCGGGATTAGAACCAGCACCCATATGCGATCCCTGCAACACGTTCAAGGCTAGAACTTCAGCCATAGGCTATCGCACTGGGCCCTGAATTTTCAAATGTATGTAAGCACAGATACCTGTTATGCTTGTGTTGTTATGTGACCCTGAGCCATAATATAGATGGAAAAATGTGACTTAACTACACTATATTTAAATAAGAATTTTGAGTTAAGAAAAAAACCTTAAAATGGAAGCCCATGTCCTATTGTTTTATAAATAAAGGGGAATTGTGACTTGATAAGGCTACCCAGTTAGTTAGGGAGGGAATTGAGACAGGTACCTAAATCACCATATTCCTAGTTCAGACCTGTCCTTGCCTGTTGGTGCAACGTGCTTGTGTAACTTGTTTAACTGTGGAGACATATTATAGGATAACATCTGGGGCTAAGTTGTAGTCTTTACAAAATGCATCTGGTTCCAGGGTCACAAGATACACTGTTCTTGTTTTAACAGCTTATCTGCAGGACAGCACATACAGTCACTGCTCTACATGACTGATCGGATGGGCTAGCACACTTCAGGAGACCTGGTATGTATATCTTTTGGACCAGAGTTAGGAGCTTCAGATTAGTTCACTGTTTTCCAGGGAGAAAAAAAGGCCCTTAACTATGAATAAGACACATTTCATAATGAAAACGGGACAGCAAGTAATAGTTGTGCTCTTCAACATTACAAAATGAACCAAATACCTGGAATCTGGGAGCAGAAGGAAGCTCACTTCCATGTGGGCATCAGATGATTAAGCAGGGAGTAGATGCTCTTGGGAAAGAGAAAAAGGGCCATAGAGAAGAGCATAAGAAAATTAGCTCAGCTGATTTGAAAGGAACATCTGCAGAAATTGTTAATGGGCTCTGTGTCTAATTAAATCCACTGGACATATGCATACTCTACATCACACCTGCTGCTGGCAGGGGTGGACTAGCATTCCATCATAAGCAATGTCAAATGGATGCAGGGAGAGAAATTCTAGACTCTACACTACTTCACATGGAGACGAACATCATCAGTGGGAGAGAGGCATGCTCCTGTCTCAAGTCTGGATATGGGAAACAGACAACTTGGGGCTGGGAGCCTATCTAAAATGCTCACTTCTCTAATCGAGACAGTTGACTTTCGATCAGCGCAGATTTGGGAAACAAATACTGTGAACCAGGTTTCAAAGAAATTCTTTTAACGTTTTTCATTCAAGGGCTGTATGTGTGGTTTCCTATCAGCTCCCATTTATATATAAACACAAATGATCTTAGTACATCAGAATAGGCTGTTGTTAGTTCCTTTTGTGGTCCCACTATGGGTCAGATCCTGACTACTTCTTGAGCTGTTTCTTTGGTAAATCAGTCTCCTTTCTCATGAACAAGGTGTCCCCTGTGTCATGGGTGTTGCTGTTTCACCAGTCCACTGGGCGGCCAATGAGAGTTCAGCTGCAACGAAGAAGTAACAGGGCATTGGGATTAATGAGAGTGGCTTGGGGCCAACCCCAGCTCTCTGCTTGCTAGTTAAGTACTTCAGGTCTGTAGACATCAGTATCTCCATCTGTAAGGTGGAAATATCAACAATACCAACTTCCCAGAACCCTTATGTGCTTTAAATGAAACACTCGTTGATTGTCAGCTTGTACCTGGCATGACGGAAATGCCCACCAGTACCAGATATTTTTAGTAGTTATTACTGAACAAGCAATCTTCAGCAGAGAGTAGTTGCAGCTCAGATTGTGGATTCTTCTTAAAAACTGGAAAGT
Organism: Ochotona curzoniae; assembly: GCF_017591425.1. Classification (NCBI taxonomy): domain Eukaryota; kingdom Metazoa; phylum Chordata; class Mammalia; order Lagomorpha; family Ochotonidae; genus Ochotona; species Ochotona curzoniae. Next base: position 18,267,375 of record NW_024467115.1, read on the forward strand.
TTCAGATTGAAGTTAAGCTTGAAGTCAAATAGATGTATGTAAAGACTAATAAGATTATGTTGGAATTTCAAGAAAAACCGAAACTTATTTTTGGTACAAAATTTGTGCAGCTCATGCATATGAAACTTGTGTGAGAAGTTGGCAGAAAATGTGTATGTATTGTGAGGACAGTGCTGTGGCACAGTAGATTAAGCTGGTGTTTAGAACACATGTATTTCATCTCAGAGTGCTGATTCCCGGCTGCTCCACTTCTGAGCTAGCTCGCAGCCAACACAACCAAGGAAACAGAACATAGCCCAAGTGACTGTGTGCTCTCCATGTGGGACCTGGATGAAGCCCCTGTTTTCAGCCTGGCCCAGATTTTTCCGATACAGTCCCTTGGGGAGTGAACCAGCAAACCTTTCTTGGACTCCCTTTGAAATAAACAAAAAAAATTTTTTTTTATTATGAAAAAAAACTGTGCATAGATTTGCAATGTTTTGGAATACCACCCGACTGGTGTGCTTGACACGAATGAGGTCACGATGTGGAAGCAGTCTGTGGTCTTGGCAGGAGTTGTGAGATCCATGACAAGGTGGCCCAGGTTTGGAAATCACCCAGCCAGGAATTTCTCCAGTAACTAATCCAAAGGGTGGGGAGAGACACGTGAGCTCACTATTTTGGCATTGCCCTTCCCACAGGCTCTCTCCTAATGGATCCTTTTCAATTTTTTGCTCTTCACCCACCTTTATTTCAGCTGTTCTAGGATCTGGATGGTGATCAGACATCATCGTTTAGAGCAGTGCACTTTTTCTGTTGTGATATATTTAAATTTGTATTCCCAACATGCACTTACAGGCTTTATCTTTTAATTCAACATAATTTATTCAGTAAACTTGTAAATAATATTTTGTAATTTTAAGATTAATATATTAATCTGTTCTCATGGGGCATTTAGAATATTTATAAAGTATAACACCACACATTAAAAAAAGCACTAAATAAACATTCACATTTGCATTGCCTCTATATCACAGCTGAGAAATTGCTTCACAAATTAACCCCCAGGGAGTAAAAGTCTGTGTAAACAGATGGACTTTGCACCTTACCCTGGAGGTCAGCTGGCGGGAGTGCTGTGAGTTTGGCAGCCAATCGCTTAGCCAGGGGCCTTCCCGAAAGATGAGCTTCGTCTTCATTTTGATTTGAGTGACCGTGCACCGACACCACAGACAGGGCAGACAGCGAGACTTGAAGCAGGCAGAATACCAGCTGTGGTGAGGCAGAGCACTTTACACGTCTCCAAGACTCCCTCAAGTGCGTTGTGAACGTTCTTGCCATTGAACCTGAATACCCTGGGGAATGAGACATGCAAAGCCTTTTCTCCCCTGGAGAATAAATAAATAAACAAATAAATAGATAACTACACCTGTGTTCTTGGATTTTTCACAGTTAAATGAACTCTAAAATATATATGAATGCACCTTTGAGGAATTCAATCTGAATCATTTTCAGTGTCCAGTGCAGACTAATAATGGTAATAATAACAATTTTGGTTCAGCAATCACAGAACTCATAAACCATTCAATTATGACATGTCTGTATCCTTTCGCTAATTTCGTCATGAGAATGATCAACAGAAAATAAACTCTCCATAGATGATTGGCAGGCTGTAATGCCTGCGGTAGCTTCATTTTCCCAAAGCAATATGAGAGTCCCTCAATAAGAAAACTCAGGAATGTAGTTGTTTGCTATCCACCGTCGACCCTGAGTCCTGGGTCACTGTACGTCCCTAAGTGAAGATGCTTGTTTCACTGTGCTTGACGGAGTACAAAGTATGCTTCTGAACAAGCGTCCAGCAGCGCCTCTCTAACCACAGCCCAGTTCAAAAGAACATTGTTCAGGGTTCGGCTAATTTTCTTTTTCTTCTTTCTTTTTCACTTTCTTTCTTGCACTCCCCTCCCCTTCCCCACAACTATTGTTGGTGTGTCAGATGGCTGTCTCTCTCATCTCCCAGATTGATGGCATCGTCTAGGACTTCCCACTTAGACAAGATAAACGAAAGACTCCCACGGACAGGTATGTAACTGTGGAGACAGCAGCGCTGCAGAAGAGGCCTCCTGATCAGAAAGAATGTCTGTCCCACAGTCAAGTCTCTGGCTCCCAAGTCACCTTTGACATGACTTGCTGAATAGGAGTTTGTTTTCCAATTTCCATGGTTCACCCATAGGGCCATGCAAAGTAAATACTAGTAAATGAGCAACAGTAGGTTCAAAGGAACGTGAGACTAGAGCCCCTCCTTCTTTTGAGGAGTTTTGGGTAGCGTTCACATGTGAGTCAATCTGTTTGGGGTCTTTGAAGTGACTTTGATTAAGAGTTGTGGCCCAATAGTAGTGAAGTGGGTGGGGTCATCAAAGAGATTTGGCAGTTCCAACATGGACATGCAGCCCACGCGGCCCATTCAGAGAGGACCCCAGCAATAGGTCCCGTATGCAGAGCACCTCTAACCTCCCATAACAAGCCAGAAACTCATAACTCGTGGAGATTTGTTTGGGAGTTCTGTTTGAAGAAAAAATATACCCCAAGGCTTCAATTCCCTACAAATCCGCTCTGAGTTGAATCAGTTTACAGCATATCAGAACCCTTTTCAGTGCTCCTTGGTAAACACAAAGAAGTACTTTGCTTTTCATAAAGTAAGCACCCTACATATTTCCTATACACACAATCTGCCTGTCTTTAGGAATAAAAATTGATAACCAATGACCTAAATTTCAAGAACCACATAAAATCAAATGCAGCTATTAAATTATCTTTGGCTGTGCTAGAAATGCTAAGAAATTAATACCTACTAAAATTTGGTAGTTTTAGCAGTTTGTCTGATACAGAACAGTTTGGGAATAAGAAGTAAAACTAGTGACATATTGAAAGAATAAAACGCATACTTATGTTCAGCTCAATAGAGAAATTTAAAAAATAATTCAAAAACCAGTTTGTCTGCATTGTTTTTTTTTTTTTAGATATGTGTGTGTGTAACTATTCAATTCCTGTTTTTGTAATTTAACTGAATATTTTCCTTAGTTTATACTACATTCACAACCAACTGCAGAGCACTGTGGGACTGGTTTTTCATTCTTAACCATATATTTGTTTTGGAACAAAACATAGAGAAAATGTTCAATATTACCAGTTCAGTCAGCAAAGTGGAAAAACAGGGGCATTAGCATCAGAGATAAATTAATAGCTGAGTGACCTGGGTCAGTTGCCACAGATTTTAAAGATTTAGTCTCATCATTTGAAAAGTGGGAATACAATATCTTTTATTGAGTTCTTAGGAATTTGGAGATTTAAAGGAAAAATTGACCCATAAACTAGATAGTTATGATGTTAGAAAATGGCAATTACTTTTATTGCATTCCTGAAACTTTAAAAATTTTTAGCACATCTACTGACATTTCTCATTTTGACTAGTGCTGTTTTATTTAAAGCCAACACTGTATTTCATTCAATATTTCCAATTATCATGGAATTTGTGTAATTAAAAAGCATGCACACCAATAATTTTAAAATAGATTTCTCTTATGGTTGATGACATATGTACTATGTGAAAGGGAAGGGTTTTCTATAATAACAGTTTTAATTTGATATGCAAAATTATTGGCTTAAAATTTAGTGAGAGCAATCATATTATAATAAGAGCATTTGAACCTTTTCAATATAATTTAGAAAGAATAGAAATCTCTAGCTCACATGGAAAAAAATCATGATTTTTTTAAAAGATTTTTTTATTTTTTATTACGAAGTCAGATATACAGAGAGGAGGAGAGACAGAGGGGAAGATCTTCCATCCGATGATTCACTCCCCAAGTGAGCTGCAACGGCTGGTGCTGTGCCGATCTGAAGCCAGGATCCAGGAACTTCCTCCAGGTCTTCCACGCGGGTGCAGGGTCCCAAAGCCTTGGGCTGTCCTCGACTGCTTTCCCAGGCCACAAGCAGGGAGCTGGAGGGGAAGTGGAGCTTCCAGGATTAGAACCTGGGCCCATATGGGATCCCGGTGCGTTCAAGGCAAGGACTTTAGCCGCTAGGCCACGCCGCTGGACCCAATCATGATTTTTTTTAATGTGCTGCTCATATCTGAAATTCATCATGTTTTCCTATTATGTTGACTACTCCCAAGCAGGAAGGGACCCTCAATCACAATTTTTGGTGGAGATTCTGTAGGTCTATAATCAAAAGACTAAATTCTGTAGTTCTCAGAAAATTCTATTATTGCCAAACCAAAAGCTCTATTCACATTTTAAGAAAACACATCAATAGATTGGATCACTTGGTAATCTTCACAAGAACCTCAAAGGAATATTCCTGTGAATAAATCTATAGCCTCAGAGACAGCCTCAAATATTTTGACTACAGAGCCAAGTACTTGCCATCTAGCTGTCAAAACTTTGGCTCTTTTGAGTTTTCCAAAAGAGGAGCTAGGAGAAGAGGCGGCTACAGACTGGAAGTGGAAAGTTCGCAGGTCAAGTCTACATGGAAAGCTGGGAAAGGTGGGAAAACAGCCCCTCAGTTTGTCTTTCATCAGTCTACACCGAAGCGTCTAGACTGTGTCAATGGCTAACACTGGCCTGCTCCAAAAAGCTTTTCCTTGATGAAGGAATTAAATATACTTTCTTGAGCTCAGCATAATGGTTTGGTGGCTAAATCCTTGCCTTGCAAGCACCAGGGTCCCATCTGGACACGGGTTCAAGTCCCAGTTGCTCCACTTCTCATCCAGTAACCTGCCTGTGCCTCAGGCTATCAGCAGAGGATGGCCCAAAGCCTTGGATCCCTGAGCACCTGTGGGAGCCGCATGTGGGAAGGGGTTCTTCGCTCCTGGATTTGAATCGGCTTAGACCCAGCTGTTGTGGTCACTTGGTGAGTGAACCAACAGATGGAGAATCTTGCTCTCTGTCTTTTCTTCTATGAATAAATCTACCTTTCCAATAAAAATGGGTTTTTTTTCTCGTTTAAAAATATTTTATTTTGTTTTATGATACAGTTTCATAAGCTCTTGGGTTGCCCGTGCCCTTCCCCAAGGTCCTTCCTCCCCTCCCCCAATGATTTCTCCTTTAGTTTTACAGTGGATGTCCTTCATGAACAGTCACAAGTCCATCATGCTGTTATTGAAGTGTTTCCTGACAATGTAGGCATGGACATTGCAAGAGAGTCCATCATCTTACTGTTAACATATTTTCAATTTTTCACTGGGAGTCAATCTTTGGTTTGTATGCATAGAGACATACAACACTTGGTCTCCATATCTGAACATATCAGTCCCCACTACACTTCCAATATATATCCCCTAAAATACAGAGCCAGTGAACACCATCTACAACAGGGTGAAAATAATAAATTTTCATCAACATGAAGTTAATAAACATGCTACAAAAAAAGTACAAAAAAAACCTTTCTGTAAATCACCACTCTTATTCATAGAATTTAGATTTATTAAAAGTGGGAATAATTATTTTCCATCATACTACTTACTTCTGTGGGCTCAAGGGAGTTCATTTTCTTCTTCTACCCCAATGTTTCCTTAAAGAAGAAAAATGATTAAATATTGCTTGGAAGGAAAGGACAACAGTATAAAGAGCAAGCATCCTTGCCACACTTTACTAAAGAGACAAGAAATTCTGGGAAACTCTGCTTGGTTTCCTAAAAACTTAAATGAGGGAAATTCATGAAAGTCAAAAATTCAGTCCCAAAATGAAGGAAACAAGTTTTAGAAGAAAGAGAACTAAAGGAGGAATCAATATGAAAAAGAAGAATGATGCTTGCTGTCATCTCCTACAATTAAAAAATGGAGAGAGTCTTCCCAAAAGGTGAGGAAGAGGGAGTGACTTTGTCAGGTGAATCCACAAAGAAGTGATGACTGGTACCACCATTATCTACAAAAAGAAAGGAGTCAGGCCTGGTAGGTGGCCTAGTGACTACAGTCCTTGCCTTGAATGTGCTGGGATCCCTTATGGGTGCTGGTTCTAATCCTGGCAGCCCCAGTTCCCATCTAGCTCCCTGCTTGTGGCCTGGGAAAGCAGTCGAGGAAAGCAGTCTCAAAGCCTTGGGACCCTGCACCCGCGTGGGAGACCTGGAGGAGGTTCCTGGCTCTTGGCTTCGGATTGGCGCAGCACCGGTCATTGTGGTCACTTGCGGAGCTTCATCTCTGTCTTTCTTCCTCTGCATATCTGACTTTGCAAGAAAAATAAATAAATCTTTTCAAAAAATGAAGGGGTCGTGCTGTGTTTACTTGTTCTAGGGTGCTTCACCTACTTGGAGAATATGCTTAATGGAACTTTCTTTGGCAATTGCAGTCATTATTCATAACTGGAAACCAATCATAATCAGTGCAAATCAACTAATATGTGCTGACATGGCAAACATTATCATTGAATGATCTCTGAGAATCATGACCTGTGATCATTTTGGCTTGTTTAGGAAGTACTTTGCTTTAAAACACACCTGACCATGATCTATCTTTGCTAATACGTAGCACTGAATATATTGAATTTGATTGTTGGTTCACATGTGGCTTCCCTCTTACCATAGAGTTCTTCAAATATTTGAGGAAAATGGAATTGAAAGAATCATTCATTTTGGTGCAAAAAATATCTTGAAATCCATGCAGATTTTTTATGCCACATTCCTATGAATTTTTTTGAAGATCCTCCATATTGCAAAAATTATAAAAATCATCTATCTCCATTTGCATAATTTCTTTATAGTTTACAAGGTACTCTCGTCTTTTCATCATTTTGAAATAGGAGATGACAGTGCTCTGGTTTTAAAGACACGTGTATTGAGACACAAAGTAGCATAGGCAGTTCTAAAAAGTCAGCCTTTTGGCTCCAAAAGGAAAACAGCTACTAAAGAGGGTAAATCTTCAGTGAAATGAATAAAACCACACCTTTCACAGTCTGCAGAAATATTCAATAGTAACTTACTGATACTGAGTATGTAGAATGGTAGAACACTCTAGGACATCTTACCAAAAGTGATCCTGAGAACAGCTTCAAGGGCTGGCAAGGGCCACCATCCTTCAATGCCTGAATGATATGACACCACTGATTGACACAACCTTGATCAGACCTTAGGAAGAGTCGGGGGAAGACAAATCAAGTCACAATCCAAATTAGTGCAGCTGCTCCTGCAGCAAGAGAAACACAATGTGGTCTTTGACTAACCTTTCAATGCCCCATGTAGCCGGAGATCTGAGGGCGGTGCCAAGCTGACAGCCTGGAACACAGACCACCACACTGCGGCTGCCGTGTGAATCACCCTCTGGCTGCAGGGTCAATGTCATTTTTGAACATTGTCCATCTTTCATTTCTATGCAAATGTTCCCTTCAGGTGACTTGTCTACCTCTGCCAACAAGTGACATAATTATAGTAGAGATAACATTTGGGGAGTTTAATCTCAACACTGGTTGTTAGCTCTAAAAATTATTCCTTTTATCTGAAAATTCATCATATTTTTTCTTAAAATGCTACTTCTTTTATACAGAAGGCGGACTAGAGATGGTATCTAGTTAATCTCAAGCATTTGCATTAGGCTGAAGATAAGAGGTTGGCTCGGACCCAACTCAGCTGCTTAGCAATTTCAATTCTGGACCCAGCATAGTAGCCTAATGGCTAAAGTTTTTGCCTTACATGTGCTGGGATCCCATATAGGCAGCAATTCATGTGCCAGTGGCCTTGCTTCCCATCCAGCTCCCTGCTTGTGGCCTAAGAAAGTAGTCAAAGATGGTCCAAAGCCTTGGTACCCTGCACCCACATGGGAGACCTGGAAGAAGCTCCTGGTTCCTGCCTTCGGATTGACTCAGCTCTGGCCATGGCAGCCAATTGGAGAATGAATCATCGAATGGAAGATCTTTCTCTGTGTCTTTCCTCTTCTCTGTCTGTCTTACTTTCCAATAAAAATAAATAATTCTTAAAAAAAAAAAAAAAACTTTAGTCCTGCTTGCCAGAATAATTTGGTAGGGCTGTTGAGATCTTGCTCGTTATTTGCACTGCTGGGCATCATCTTTCTGTATCCATTAGTGGCTTCTCTGTGTCTGGTGAAATACTGCCTATTCCTTAGGGGTCACTTTCCCACCATAGTTTCCCAATTGCCTAACTCGGTCATTCTCCACCTTGCAAGCTGATGTTCCCCACACTGACTCTGCAATTGATACCTTAGGTGACAGGATCCTAAATTCTCCTGTTTTTACACTCAAGTGCCTCCCTATTGGCCTCTTCCTGTAGGTACTTTAGCAATGTCATCACAGTATCCTGAGATGGTGAATTGAGCATCAACATCTATGAATTGGCCATTCCTGTTCCTTTAAGAATTGCACTGATTGTTACTGATGTGAGACAGAGATAAAATGAAAACTTACCCACCTACGGTAGTAACTTATTAGCAATCCATTAAAACATTAAAAAGGATGGCATGAAATGGTTTGTCTAAAATAAAATTTCTGTCTTTTTTATTTTAGTCCTTCTTAACAAGTCATTGCTTGTATCTCTCATGTGTATATGAGTTTTCTAAGTATTTGTTACCTTAAAGTTCTTGGCTATGAACTGAAATTAGTGTTGTGATGACTCTGGTTTTTATTGCTTACAATTGTTTTGGCTGTTTAGGTTGTTTATGATTGCATATGAATTTTATGGTAATTTTATTCAGAACTGGTAAGCATGTGATTATAACATAAATTAAAAAGATGTAATTGTAAAAATAAAACAAAAATAAGAAAAATGGGGAACAAAAGTGGAGAGAGAGGAAGTCTAGGATAGGAAGAATTATTAAGCTCCTAAAATAGTATATATGAAACACTAGAGATTTCTCCCCTTCATATGGCTATTTTATACTTCAGTAGCAATATCACAGGGCTTAAACACATTTTACTCTGAAATGTAAAATATTCAGGAGAATGTTTTTAGAATCCAACTTGATTGTTTTTGAGTTTTTTAGTTTTGTAACAAATGTTTGCTACTCATTGAACTTGAAAAAGTTACTTTTTTGTCATAGTCCATAAAGTATAAAAACAGAAATATTAGTAAGAGTAAATTATATAATAGATTTATAATAATACTTATAATAAAGTACTTTATCAATATTAAAATAAGTGGATTCAATGTTATGTTGCATCAGGTTAAGCCACAACCTGCTATGCCACCATTACATTGGAGCACTGGTTCAAGTTGCAACTATGCTGATTCTCATCCAGTGCCATGCTTCGTTCCCGGAAAAATAATGGAAGTTTAGCCAAGTATTTTGAGCCCTGCTCCAGTGCAGGAAACCAGGATGGATTTCCTGGCTCGGGACACCCATCCCATCCTCAGTTATCACAATGATTTTGTTAGTGATGGCAGAGCTCTTTCCTTCTGGCTGTCTGTCACTCTGTTTTCTAAATAAATAAAATCTATCTTTAAAAGAAAAAAATATATATGTATGGGGAAATATTGCCCTTCATATATCCCTGTGATTTATTGTGTATTCTCAAGACAGTGTTTTCTGGGACACACTTCTGGTAGTTTGCCGGAGATACACAAGGACCTGGGTGTGTGAACAAAGCTCTTACTCTAGTAATTGCAGCTGCCTTTTAAGAGATGCCTGCACCATCCTCTGAAAGTGTCTGCTCAGAGCTGCAGTGTTTGATGAAACACAACTGAATCAACTAAAGATTTAGGGCCGTAGGAGTTCTTCAAAACCAGCAAGTACAACTCATGATTGTACGTTTAAAGGAAACAGTGGTCAGACTTACTCTAGATAGATAGGAACTACACCAAAATAACCTCTAGTGCAGAAAATGCAAGTGAGGGGATTTGGAGGTAACAAATGAAATGAATGTTAAGAAGAATAGAAGTTGGGAAAAGAAAACAAAAAGGAGTTGGGTGTAGTGGCTCAATAGGCTAATCCCCCACCTGCAAGGGCCGACATCCCAAATGGGTCATTAATCCAGTGCAGTTTATGTCCCCACTGCTCTACTTCCCATCCAGCCTTCTGATTATGACTTGGGAAAACAGCAGAGGGTGATCCAAGTGCTTGGGTCGCTTGAACTCATGCTGGAGGGCCAGAAGAGCTCCTAGCTCCTGGCTTTGGATCAGCTTAACTCTGACACTGCAACAATTAGAGCAATGAACCAGCTAATGGAAGATATTTCCCTCCCTGTCTCTCCTTTTCTTTGTGAATCTGCCTTTCCAGTAAGAGTAGGTACATCTTAAAACAAACAAATAAACAAGCAAAATCCAAGCATGACTGCCCAGATTATTGTTTCTTCAAAGGAACTATGTTAGCCACAAAGGCGAGCCTTGCAATGTAATTATAAGTTTCTAGTAGCCAAAAAATAGTAAGAGGAAACATGAAAATAAGTTGAACCATTTATTTGATTCAATCTAACATATACAATTTATTATCATTCTGTATATAATTAGTATTAGAAACCATGAGATATTTTACTGCTTATTTTTGAAAAAAATGTACTTGAGAGGTGACAGAGAGAGAAACAGCGAAAGACAGATGGACCTGCAATCCACTGGTGCTGTCCAACTGCCCACAAAAACTGAGGCCAAAGGCAGGTTCCAGGAATGCAATGATGTCTTCCATGTGGGTGGCAGAGACCCAAGGAATCAGCTACCTCCCAGGGTCTACATTAGTAGGAAACTGGAGTCAGGACCCAAACCCAGGAATTAAACCCAGGTACTCAACTGTGGAATGCATATGTCTTAACTGCTAGGCCAAATACTCACCTGTAATTCCTTTTTAAAATAACTAAGTCATTGAAATTCAGTTGTATTTAATATCATACAGAGGATCTTACTTGGAATGAGTCACATGTCAAACGCTTCATAGTTGTATACAGTTAACAGCAACTGTATAAAGTGACAGACATGGATACCCCCACAATTAAAAAAAAATTGGACAGTTTTGATCTAGAGCAGCAATTCTTAAATGGGGTGGGGGGAGAGTTTTCTCCCCAGAAAATACTAGGTAGCATTGGAACCATTTTTGGTTGTCACAATTGAGCAGAGTATGCTGCGGACATCTTATGAGCATTAAGTCAGTGACGCTGCTAAGTATCCCCTGAAGCATAGAATGCTCACCTCTTCCAACAGTGAAACAGCGATCTACTCCCAAATGTCAGTAGTACTAGCATTGAGAAATCCTGGAGATCTGAATAAGCGGATGGATGTGCTCTTTGTGAAAGCTGTCTTTCTCTCATTCGTTCTACAAACGTTAGTAGAATTCCAAACACTGCCAGGTAGTATGTTAGCACTTCAGATATAAAGACACATCAAGATGGTCACTGAATGTGGTACATCCTGGATCATGTAACATGCCAAAATGAGGCAAAGAAAGAAGTAACCCACTTCTCTCAACATTTTACCTAGTACAAGGTTAACATACGTTCTCACATTGCAGTGAGAGAAAAGGGAAAATAAAGGAACGGAAGCAAAGAAATGAAGGCAAAACTCAAAGAAGCAGAAAGAAAAGTGAAAACAAAAATAATACAGTAGGCTGATAGAGTGGGGTGGGAATCGAAAGCTAGGGCAGAGTAAAATCGAATCTAAGTAATGTGTAGAGAAAACTGCTGAGTGACCAGTGTCACTGGTCATTGTCCATTTTGAATATTCTAATAGCTACTGATTGTCCTCCATTCCCAGGAGAGTTCCTAAAGGGCTCCTCTAGCCACCACTAACAATGAACTTATACTTTTTTTTCTCCTGTAAGAGTGAAAAGAGGCTGTTTTCTGGAAGGATGTCAAGTTGCTGTTCACTGGGATTGGACGGCAGTCTGATGGGGGATACAACGGGGTCAGTGTGTGGACAGCAATCTGTCATGAGGCAAAAGCTGTCATGGACAACCCTGGAGATGCATACAAAGCCAGGCCACCATTCTTTTCCAGACAGAGCCTTTAAGCACCTTGGGGCTGAGGCTTCGGTGTTGGACCACCTGCCAGGGACTGCGTGTTGTGTTGACCTCTCCCAACCCAATGTGAATAATGTCCGAGAGGTGATCTCCACAGAAGAGTGGGGCTAAGAGTGGATGAAGAAAGAGATGAGATTTATAGCTCCAGAATATGTCTGTCTTTTGAACATGAAATGGCACTTTAAGGGGGAGTGGGGGACTTGGCTGAAAAGGCCTAGCGCCAAGCATGACCAGTTCAGCTTAGATTACCCAGTGCAGAAATGTGGGTCAGTCCAGGCAAGTCTGCAGAGGAAAGAAAGGTTTGGCATGGGTCATATTAGACAAGTACTGGAGACTTGTGGGTTCCATTTCTAAAGAGTCTTATCTCCTAGAAGGCAGTGTTTGTCTTTGGTCAGCACTGAGAATGAGTAACTCAATGCTTTTAGAGCCTGGTGATCTACTCTAAAGAACATTGAAAAGAGCTCTGTATACCACTAAAAATCCCCTCCAAATCAGAGGAAAACTAGGCTTAGTATGTTTCTTGTTTTTTCCAACCTTGAAGACATTATTGACACTCTTAAAAATCGTCGGGATTTGAAAAGTCAGCAATTTCAAAAATTCAAGTTTATGATAGCCTCCTTTATATGGCTCCTAGATGAGTGCGTGGTCACTTACTCTCAAAGTCATCTCTGCTTTCTGGTGACTATCAAGAAGAAAAAGAAATATCACCATCAGAAAATATCCCCTTTTTGGATGACAGCGTTTTCCTAGCCTTCTGATGGATCAAGAGAAGCTCCGCCCAGAAGGACTAAGGTTAAATTTCAAGACTCGACCATGGACATGTCCTTGGCTGTGCCAGCGAAATACATACACCATGAGAACCCAAACAAGAGAGATTTGCACAGCTTTTAACTTAGGTCAAAAAACATGTAATTTGTTAAGTAAGAGGGCAGTAGCACGTGCCATGTCACGCTGGATTTTCCTGAAAAATAAAAAAAAAAAAAAAAGGAAATAACAAAGTTAAACTTGCAGTCAACCTGAAAATATTAGCTTTTTATGGGGGCAGGGCGGAACGAATGGAACAGCAGCGCCTTTTTTTTTTTTTCTTTTTTGATTGCACATTTTCTGAGTCTTCTCAGAGAAAGAATGATAGGGGTGTGAGTGAGGCAGACAGGAAATAGGAACAAGCAGGAAAATATTGGGCAAGTATTTATTATGGAGCCAGTTTGCATGTCTAGTACCCAAAGTAATAATTGGGAGGGCATAACACGTTCAGTGTTGCTTTCCTGAGACTGAAATTTGAAATCTTTTCAAGGAAGGAAGAAAAATGAGAATGAATGAGTAGTGTGCTGGACATCGCAGACAATGAAAATCAAAGAAGTGGTTTTTTTCCTAACTGGGAAGTAGCAAATCTTTTCCAAGAAGTACAAAATGTGTGAGTCTGGGGGAGAAGAAGTCTTACTTGCAGAAAATTTTTCTCTTCCAACTATGCAGCACATTTTGGACTGGGGTATAGGGCAAGGGGAGGGTGGGAGGGGGGAAAGTAAGGATTGCCCACAGAACGCTGACGACAAAGGTCAGGATCAAATTGGCTGGAATTGCTTTTCTTGGCCAAACACTGAAAAGTTAGATGTCTAAGATAGCCTGAGAGATTGTTTAATGCTGATTTCATTCTTATGATTGCCATTTTATCTCTCCTTATTGGATAAAAATTAGGCCACCAAACATTTGTATATGTGGCTTCAAAAGATTTTGACTTCAAATTCTTGACTATGAGTATTTTATCATAAGAAGAAAGTCCTTTCCCTTTGGGCTCTTCTAACCACCAATCATGTGCTATCCAAAGTTAGTTTAAATAAGGATGATGATGGTAGCAGTGCTGAAGAAGGCATCCAGACATTTAATGCCTTCCCCCAACTCTCCCAGAGGCAGGGGAGTCTAATTTAAATCTGAAGCAAACTCTAGTTCTCTGTTATTCATTCCTTAGATCACAATTTCAAACATTCTATCCAGTCTCAGAATAAAAAGACAAAAAGTGGGCTTGTGTGGATGTCCTGGGCTTTAGGCTGCACACAACAATGGAGCGGGATGCAGCGGTCCCATGAATAATTCTACATTTTTACCCTAAGGAAAGTCCAGCAAGCGCCTACTGGCCTACTGTACGTCAGCTCCCTCCCTCTGCGCTGTTGGTGAAGGCAAGAATGCGAAGGAGCTGACCCCCAGGGTCCGCACAAAGACTGTCGGACAATAGGAAGGTCGACTCTTTCTATAGAAACCTGCCTTTGTGTTCCCTGTGGGGCTTGATCCCGGCGGCCTGGAGCTCAGTAGACGCCAGGGAGATAGATGTGATGTGTTCCCCTCATCCCAGGCAGCAGCTGAGCGACTTTCACACAGGCCGGCAGGTACAGCCCAGCCTGGTAACAGATGAGAACCCCTGGGGAGCCCTTGACTATGGAGAATGAAAAATCAAAAGAAACCATATTGGACACAGATACAAAGGGAGCGCCCTCTTCTTTTGCTTTCCCCTCTCCCCTGCTTGCCTTTCTCCCCTTCCTTAGGAAACAGCCATGAATGTGGAAAGCTGTCTTCACTCTGGAAGCTTGAGACACAGGAACTCCAGATGCTTCCCACCCCGTCTGGCCTGGGGGGTGGACATGGGGAGGGAGGCGGGGCACCCTTTGCAAGGTCACGTTCTGTTTGCAGGTCCGTGTTCTGCTTTGCCGGGGAGGGGAGGGCGATCTACGACCCACCCTCTTTCCCTGACCTCCCTCTGCTTGCATGGAAATGTAATCCCGGAGGGAAACTCCAGCAGCTTCTAACAGCGGAATACCAAGGCCTCAGCCCACTGGGTTGTTCTGGGGGAGAGGGGCAGCTGTGTGAGCAAGGCCTGCAAGTAACTTAACAAGGGATCAAGGAAAGACATTAACCTAGTTAAGCATTTTCTTAAATTTAGAGGTAGACAGGGTAAGGCATTTGAAAAGTCTTGGGTACCCAGGTTATGGAATTACTTTGACTGTGACAGAACTAAATTGTGCATTTCAGTATTAAAGAGGACCTATGCCTCCCTTCCCAATTTGCTTTAAAACTGCTACTTAGCTAGTTTAAAGTGGGTTTTTTTTGTTTTGTTTTGTTTTCTTAATATTCTCTTTTTATGAAATAACGCCAATTTTATAGATTGCTCATGTGGCCAAAAATATACTGAGCATGGTAACTGTTTACCCAAGATTCTGAGGGAATAAATTCTAACTGCTTGACCTATTTTGGTAAAATCAAACCATGGCTGAAAGCTGGGATTAATGAAGACTCCCCGAGTTTCAGAGGTGAGTATCTTCATCCCCATTCTCATGTGATCAATGTATCCAAGTCAGAAATGAAGCACAGATAAAATCTGGTCAACGCTGATGTACCCCGGAATGTGGCTATCAATAATTGATCATTTAGGAATACACTGACTCCTTTGAAAGGAGTCCAGGTTTCCTTTACCATACAGGACACACCCATATGACTGTGCTCACATACAGGTCAGCCTGTATTTGGAAACAGCATGCTAACAAAGAGTTTCTGATACGTAGAAAACTCTTAAGCTGAAGTTAAAACACAGCAACTTGGCTTATACACTCACCCAATTGTAAATGGGACCCTGAAGTTAACCCAGCAGAATAAAAGCTTTTCCTTCCCCCTTCCCACAGGACTAATGTCTAAAGTTAAGAAAACAGCACTTAAAATACAGGTTTAAAAAAATCATGTTGTAGTCGCAAAGCATATTAAGTATTAATGGGCTAACCAAAATATGTACACTTCAAAATATATGTACTTGCTACCACACATGGCAGACATCAATAAGAAATAATAACACTTGGCCCCTGGCTGCAGTTTCAGAATCCTATTCAAAAGGGCTCTGGGCTGCTGTAGAGGATGATCCCTACCTAGCAGCCTTGGAGCACTCTCTTAACATATTTGTGTTTAGTTTCTTTATTTGGAAAGTGATCACAGAGATTAGAGACCTGTATGATTATGGAACTAAACATCTTTAGACTAGATTATCAAAAAAATAATGTATAGTGGAGTGTTGTATGGTGGGTTCATCTGTCACTTACAATCTGGTTTCTCATACTGCAGTGACAGTTTGAGTCCTGGATGTTCTGCTTCCAATCCACCTCCTTTTTAGAAGCAGTGAATGATGGCTCAAGTTGCTGGTCCCTGCTGCCCATATTGGAGACTCAGATGGAGTTCAGGGCTCCTGGCTTTGGCTTGGCCAAGCCTCACTGGTTTTGCTATTTGGGGGCATACCCCAGTGGATTTGGGAACCCATAAGTGGAAGATCTCTCTTCATCTCTTCCCCTCTCTTTGTCATTTTACTTTTCAAATGAATAAGTAAATAAGGAACTTTTAAAAAGATAAATGATGTATATCTCTTTTTGAAAATAAAGATAATGTCAGTGTAGAAGATTTTAGGTCCATATAAAAATAAGTTAGATTATGTATAATATATGGGGATCCATTTTTAGAATTATGTCATGGTTGCTTCATATGGGGAAAATGTTGCTCGCTTTTGGAAGGCAGTGATAGCCTAAAGATGCTGCCCCCAAACAAGAGTCATCCCATCCTCTCCTCTCTGCCTTCCCTGTGCTAACCCACAAATACCATTTGTACCACAAAAGCAAAGCTCCTGATACTCATATTATCATTGATACTCAAAATGTGTCCTTACAGCTTTAAGTCAAACAAAATGGCAGAGGCAATGAATGTCTGTCCAAATACAGTTATTTTACAGAAATATGCTAAAGCTTATTCAATGTCTTTCCTACACAGTGTATTCTTGTATAAGTCAAAATATGACTACTGGTGTTTCAGCCCCTTGGGATAAACTTCCTTTCTCCTTTCAGGTTTCCTTTAATGGACTGTCTTTACTTCCTGACCCAAAGTACATTGCCAGCACTCCTATAATGTATCTCATAGCATCGTTTTTATTTATCTCATATGTATGTGAGATATAATTTATCTCATAACAACCTACCATCACCTGAAAATCCCTCTGATAATTTGTTCCTTATTCTGTAATCTATCAATCATCCATCCATCCTTCCTTCCATGCATCCTTCATCCGTCTTTCTATATGCCTAGTTATTCTGTCTGCCTGCCTGTCCACCTGATTACATATCCACCCGTCCATCTCATCTCATCTTCCTGCAGTTATTTAGTAGCTGTCTTCTCCAAAATATGTAAAAACCTAAGGACCTGTAATATCAGAGTCATCTGTGGAGCTTTTAAGAAACCCTAGTGCACAGGCCAATCCCGAGAATGGAGAATTACAATAGACAGGGTGAGTTTACTGAGGCTGCCATAATAAAGTACCACAGGCTGCGTGGCTTCAACAGCAGAAATGTATGGGCAACTTTGGAAGCTAGACTCCAAGAACAAGTTGCCATCAGTCTTGGTTTCTGTTGAGGTCTCTGTCCTTGGCTTTATGCTCAATGGGTTCCCACATGGAGCAGGAGAAACACTCTCTCTGGTAACTTAATTATGTTCTTAAGGCTCTATTGCCAAATAGAGCCTCATTGGCGTTTTGGCGTTTAGGGCTTCAACTCAGGAATTGAGTGGGTGAGTGCGCCGTAATTCAGACCATAACAGAGTAAAACCCAAGCAACTAGCCTTATAAAAATAGTTTAGGGCAGTATCATTCTTTCTTTGTGTGTGTGTGTGTTTTTTAATAGTTTGAGAGGTATTGGTGTTACTTCTCATGTTTGTGAATTTTCAATTCTCATTGTTGACTTCTCCCTTTAATCTGTTGAGGTCTGAAATGATGTAGTGTCATTTTAGTTTTTTTTTTTTTTTTAAAGATTTATTTTATTTTTATTCAAAGTCAGATATACAGACGGAAGAGCAAGATCTTCCATCCAATGATTCACTCCCCAAGTGAGCACAACAGCTGGTGCTGTGCCGATCCGAAGCCAGGAGCCAGGAACTCCCTCCAGGTCTCCCACACTGGTTCAGGATCCCAAAGCTTTGGGCCATCCTCGACTGCTTTCCAGGCTACAAGCAGGGAGCTGGATGGGAAGAGGAGCTGCCGGGATTGGAACCAGTGCCCATATGGGTCTCGGTGCATTCAAGGCGAGGACTTTAGCCGCTAGGCCACGCTGCCGTGCCCATCATTTTAGTTTTTAAAAATGTATTGAGGGCCCAGTACAGTAGCCTAGCAGTTAAAGTCCTCTCCTTGCATGGTCTGGGATCCCATGTGGGTGCTGGTTCATGTGCTGGCTGCTCCATTTCCCGTCCAGCTCCTGCTCATGGTCTGGGAAAGCAGTAGAGGATAACCCAAAGCCTTGGGACTCTGCACCCTCGTGGGAGACCTAGAAGACGCTCCTGGCTTTGGGTCGGCTCAGCTCTGGCTGCTGTAACTGGGGAGTGAATTGGTGGATGGAAGATCTTCCTTTCTGTCTCTCCTCCTTTCTATATATTTGACTTTCCAATGAAAATAAATAAATGTTTTTTAAAAAATGTATTGAGACTTGACACTCGACCCAAGTTGGTCTCTCTTAAACAGTGTTCCATGCGTTACTGTGAATGATGTGCAATCTGTAGTTATTGGATGAAATACCCTGTAAATATCAAGTAGGTCCATTTTCCATATGATTCAACTCTGGTATGTCTGTACTGATTTTCTTACTGAATGATGTGTCTCTTAATGATAGTAGGGTTGTTGAAGGTCCTGACTACTGTTGTATTGCAGCTTAATTCTTCCTTTAGATCTAGTAAACTGGCTTAATATGTTTGAGTATTTTTAATTAGCTGCATACGTATTTATAATTATATCTTTTGCTGAACAAATAATTCTTATCAATATGTAATGACATTTTTTGTTTCTTTTTGCAGATTTTGATTTAAAGTCTTCTTTATCTGATGTGAGTATGGCTATTCCAGATCACTTTTGATTTCTTCTTATGTGAAGCTTTTTTTCTAAATGTTAATTTTATATATATGTTTATATGTATTATGTATACTTATATATATATAATTATATATATGTGAAATTTCTCATAGGCAACAGACAGTTGGGTTTGATTTTAAAGACATTCAGCCAGCCTATGTATTTTGATTGGAGAAATTAATTCATTTATATTTCAAATAAATTTCTGCCATTTTTTGTTACTTGCTCACCGTTTCGCATACTATGTATTTGTTTCTGCTTGTCTTGTAGCTTACCTTTCTGTTTTGGTAGTTCTGTGATGATACGGCTTACTTCTCTTTATCTTCTGTGCTAGTGAGCATTGCATTTTTGTGTTTTTCTGAGAGTTGTTAATCTTCTAATATAGGACTCTTCTACTGCCTGTGGGTCTTCTCTAGCAGCCGTGAGTTTCCTCAGTTGTTGCTTATCTAAGACGTGCTTGCTTTCTCCTCCACTTGTAAATGGTGGTTTGTCTATCCTCGGCTGGCCGTTTGTTAACAGCCAAGTTTCTGTTATGAAGACTGTCATTACGTATTCCTTTACACACATTCCCTCACTATATAAATTCCCTCACTTCATATACATTCCCTCATTATCTTTAGGATTTCCTTCTCAGATTTTTGGCAGTTTTATCATTTGCCTTGAAAAGGTTTTTCTTTTTTGCTTGTTTCTGATTGAATCTTACTTGGGTCATTTAAACTTCCTGGAAATAAATGTCCCTTTCTCTTTCAGGTTTTAGAAAATGTTAAGCTATTATTTCATTAATTAGATTCTCAGTCCCTTTATCCTTCTTGACTACTTCATTCATTCCTGTAATGCAAATATTTGTTGACTTTTGTCTCATATATCCCATAGTCTTTTTTTCAATCATCTTCATTTTTTAGAAGGTTTATTTATTTTTATTGCAGTCAGATATAAAGAAAGGAGAAGAGACAGAGAGGAAGATCTTTCGTTCGCTGATTCACTCCCCAAGTGACCACAATGGCTAGAGCTGAGCCGATCCAAAGCCAGGAGCTAATCCGGGTCTCACACATGGATGAAGGATCCCAAGGCTTTGGGGCCGTCTTCAACTACTTTCCCAGGCCATGCATAGGGAGCCGGATGGGAAGCAGGGTTGCCAGGATTAGAACCAGCAGCCATAAGGGATCCTGGCACGTTCAAGGTGAGGACTTGAACTGCTATACTACTGCATTGGGCCCAATCATCATCATTATTTCTTTTTTATTTTTATCTCATTGGATTGACCCCGATGACTTTTCCTATAGATTTTTTCCCTTCTGCTTAGTCTACTATGTTGTTGAAGCTCCTAAGGGCCTTTTTGTTTGACTGAATGACACGTTTTAGATCTAAGATTTTCAGTTTATTTATGCTGTTTCTTATTCATATCATAGTTGGCTTTTCTCTTTTTGAATTGTGTATCTGTTCTCATGCATGTTATTGAGTTTCCTTATGAATACAATTTCAATAATTTTCTAGGTATTTCATAGATTTCTTCCAAATCAGTGTCTATTTCTGGAAAATTGTTTTGTTCCTCTGGATGTGTCATGCTTCCTTGCCTCTTCACACTTTCTATGTCCCTACTGTTATGGCTGCATATTTTCTTTATGCAGCAACTTTCATTGTAAACGTCTTTTTCACTTAGATGAGATGTGGGGTGGCATGTGAGCCAAAAAGAATAACCTCCCTATGGATCTCATTTGTAGTCAACGTTTGTTATGTTTGTGAGCGATGTAATTGTGTGACCTACCAGAATTCATGGAGCTGCTGATATGACTTTGTAATAGATGTGCATTTGTGCTCAGTCCACAAAGAGTTGTATGTGTATCACCCTGCAGTTCGTCTTGGCAGTCGCTTCACTCCTGGTGCACACAGAAGGATGATGGGGTCCTGCCAGATCAACAGGACTGCTTCCAGGGCTTGTGGCAACAATAACCATGACTGTGCAACTGAGCGGTGTAGAATCTCTAGGTCCTTCTAGATGGTCATGTGTAGCACCAACAGGCACAATTTTAGTACTCGAGGATATAGATCAGGTTTTCTCCAGGTCTCATGGAAGTGAATGCAAGTAATGTACTCATAGGCAAAGGGATGCATAGGTGGAAGAAAGATAGGGGGTTTCCCAAGTTCCAGGTGACAAATACTGGTGATTCTGTGGCTTGTGGAACCAACAGTCACCGTCTGTCCAAGAGTTGCCGAATGTAAGAGTAGCCCACCAATGTCCCATAGTGTAAGCACAGGTTATGTTAAGGTCCGTATGTTGGCAACTGCAGAAATAGACCTGTGAGACACAGATTGATTTTTCCTTGTTTCCTTGGGGCAAAGGCAGGTTACTCTGGGTGTCCTGACATTGACTGTCATAATATCAGTGCTACAGGATGATCCTGTAGTTAGCATGTAAAATTGTTGCTGAACCTGGTGCTCTGGTCACAAATAGCCCTGAAACACAGGCATGAATGGGGACTTGTGTACCAGCTACTGGTGATCCTGAGCTTTGGGACACAGAAGGGGAACTTTCACCATATCAAGTGAAATATCAAACACGACTTCAGAGCTTGTCCCACAACTGCAGGATGTAGAGTACCCAGCTCTTCTCTGTGAAGTGCCCTGGTCCCAACGCCTTTTCCTTAGTTGTTCTCAAGTTAAAATATGAGAAATAATTTTCAGTACTCAATATGAAACATTTTACTAGCCATACTAAGTTGTGAATGCCATGGAAAATATAACAATATAATCCAACACAATCAGAGAGTGTTGCAGAGTGTGGAAATGGGAATGGCACAAAATGCTGCTGTGTGTGCCTCATTCATCTGTGGGCTTTTGAATGGACTGAACTAAGAAACAAAACATTTGCTTTTTCAATGAACCTCACGGTTTGCCAGTGATAAGTACAAAAGCTGGGAGAAAGTTTAATGCTTATTCACAACTGAGGCTTAGCTGGTGGGATCCTATCTCTTGAAAGTATGGCTTCAGGCAATTAAAAACTAGAGGAAGATTTAAAGCCTCGGGCCTCCTAGAAAGTCAATGCAAATGTAGCCACCTGCCTGGAAGACACGTATTTAGAGAAGGATTTACTCAAAGCATCTGATTGTCTTTTGCTGTGGGTACCCACTGAGTCTCAAAGAGAGGCGTTAATGAGCTTTAAGTGGGCGGCCCAGAGCTTAGCCACAGCACCTTGTATAGTAAGCAATACAGATTTGAAGTCTGAGGTGGGTTATTTGAGAAACTACTATGTCACTTACCTCCATTGTAGACACTGGAAAGCAACTTGTCCTTGAGTCTCTGCCACCTCAATCTTCTGAGGAATAGTTTTTATCTGGGTTTACTGAAAGTGTCCTCAACAAAGGCCTGTTTAAACGCCAGTGGCTACTATAACCTGTGTTTTCAGGCAGTCATCACCCTGAGCCTCCAGTTTTCCTCTCGGACAGCAGAGATTCCATTCACCTGCTTTAGATTATACCAATGTACTGTTTGGGAAAGAAAAACATTAGAAACATACATTTTGTCATATTACTCGATAAAAAATCTTTTATAACTGGATCAAAATCATAAGCTAAGCCAAAACTTTCTGAAGTCCTATAAATGATACATCTAAAGGGGAAAAAAATGATCTAACAAATCTGAGAAACAAGAAACACTAACCTTCAAAATTGGAAAATTTAAGATGAAATCGGATTTTAGGAGAAAACTGAAGAAATGGAAGGATCAGCCGGTAAGTTAAGAGATCTGTTCCAAGTCTGGGTCTGCCTGAATCTTTCTGAATTCATTAAATATGGAGAAGGTTAAGGGGACCCTTGGGTGGCTGGCTGGCTCCATTACATTAGCTGCTAAACAAAGTGAACTATTTTTAAGTCGCAAGCGGGAGCAACACTTTTCCGAAAGTGGAATCTGAAATTGTAGATACTTAAGGTGGAAGTGTACAACAGGATGAGATCCCAAAAGTTTGGCAGAACTCAGGATATATAAGAAGCTGCCCCCATAAGGAAAATTACCTGTAGTGAGTATTACTACATTAATTTTACTCCAATCTATTGTTTAACATGATGACATGTATCAATTAAAACAGACAATAATGACAAGATCAACTGCGAACTCTGCAAAAGTATCAGTTGAAGTGAGGCTCTTGGAATGCTGAGAGCCTCTGGCTTACTTAATGTTATTGTCTGCTTAAGGGCGTGCTAACCCTGATAATTTTTGCTTTGTCTACTTGAGATGTTATAGTTCTTAGAATTAAGAGATTTTCTACCAGTGACCACCTTGCTGTTCTGCATATGTCACAACTTTTTTTTTTTTGTATATTCACTTTAACTGTAAAAGCTTTATTTTGCCTTCTCCTCGGGGCGCTGTGCTGTGAGGTAGTTGCCACCATGCTCTATAATAAACTCACTTCCCTGAAAGCTTGAAAACTCTGTGTTCTGATGTAAACAACACAAAGATGAGGTTTATAAGTCCTTCCCAGATGAAATGTACAACGTGATAAGATTTATTTAGAGTGAGAAAATGAACACACAATCCCTTGTGAATGGGCTACCTCACACCTATTATGAGTGTGCCGGTGGACTTCAAGAAGGAAGAAGGGTAGAAAGAGAGCATCTGTGTAATGTCTCCAGCACGATTCACGGTGAGAGAGGGCTCTCTTAATTTTAGGAGATTATAATTCTGCATACATGAAGCCATCTGTGAATTTTGTGATATATTCATAAATTTCATGTGGAGTTTAATATCTTCATTTTCATAGCATCCCCCTTTTGGTCCTGAATGCAGCAGGTGCATTCTTGGAAAGGGAACATTTTATTGGAGATAGGAAGAAAACATTATACTAGGGGTTTTCAGGAACGTCCAGCTTGCTAAGAGCTAAGCTAACCCTCTAGTTACACCACATCATCACTACTAGCCCAGTTCAGATGTAGAATATCCCATCCTTCATTCATGTCACTGAAGTCTGCAGAGGGCAAATGTAGGACATTTATAAATATGGAACTGAAGCATAGGTTCCTAAAGAGAAAGATGAAGATTCAGTCAAGATTCACCAGTTACTTGGGTAAAATCTATTGTAGGAGTGGTACTATGCCTAACAAATGGCAAATCACACAACCAATCATGAAAGAATAAGTATGATTACAGTTGGTGCGCAAATATTTAGCACACATAGAAATTAACAAAAAATAAGATACATATTTTAGAAATATGTATGTGCTACTGAAATTAATAGCCAAAAGAGAGGCTAAAGAGTTTCTTGAAGTGGCTTAGGCAATGATTCCACAGATACAACATCAAAATCAAAAATTAACAAGTATAATTACACCAAACTACAAACTTCTGCACATGCAAAGCAACAATAAAATGAAGAAGTTGCCTATATATTGGGAGAAAATATTTACAAATCATATATATGAACAAGGGGTTATATGCAGGATATTTTAAAACTCCTACAATCTAATAGCAAAAAACAAATCAATGGTACAATTACAATGGAAAAAGGAAGCAAATGGACATTTCTCTGAGGAAAATACGCAAATGGCTAGCAGGTACAGGTGTTCAACCTGCTCATCATCAGGGAAATGCAAATCAAAACTACTTTGATATATTACTTATACTTCTTAACATGGCTATTATCATATTTGAGAAGATTAAGAGATTACATGTTTTGAGAAAGATGTCAAGAAAAAAAGGGGGGCAGGGGAAATTCAGGCCAGGTTCAATGGCTCTGCAGCTAAATTCTTACCTTTTAAGTGCCAGGATCTTATACAGGTGCTGGTTTGTGTACTGGCTGCTCCACTTCCCACAAGTTCCCTGCTTGTTGCCTTGGAAAGCAATAGAGGATTGCCCAAGGCCTTGAGATTCTGTACCCACTTGGGAGACCTGGAGGAAGCTCCTGTCTCTTCATTTTGGATCAGCTCAGCTTCAGCTGTTGTAGCCATATGAGGTATGAACCAGCAGATGTTTGTCTCTCCATAAATCTGCTCTGCCTTTCCAATAAAAAAGAAGTAAATCTTAAAAAAAGAAAAAGAAGAAAAAAGAGAATTCTTATACACAGTTGGTAGGGATGTGAATTAGTACAGCTTTTACAGAAAATATTGTGGAGCGTTCTCCAAAAATTAAAAGTAGAACTATCTTATGATACAGTATATATAAAGGGTATATGTACAAAGAAATTAAAATGATAATCTCTGAGAGATGCCAGGAGTTTCACTATTATATACAACAGAGAAAACAATGAAATGATCTAAGCATCCTTTATCTGTTGAATGAATAAAGAAAACATGGAATATTATACACGGAATTGACTAATATTGTGGTTGACTAAATATTATTTAATGAAACAATTCTGAGCCACAAAAAAAGAAGATAATCTTGTCTTTTGCAACAGCATGAATGAGTGTCGAGGACATTATGTGCAGTGAAATTAGTCAGACCTAAGAGGTTCTATGCTACATTGTCTCACAAATATAGAGGAACCAAAAATTGTCAAACTTGGAGAAACAGAGGGTGCAATGGCCATTGCTAGGAACTGAGGGGAGGAAAAAGAATAAATAATAGTATATTCATATGGTGAAATAGTGTGTGGTCTGTAAAATTTTGCTGGAAAATTCAAAGAACATGAAAAGCAGCATCTCAAAACAGGGTTTAAGTAGATTGTCAATTATTTAAATGCATAAGTAAATAATTGCAAAAACCTAGGAATCAATTATATAGGAATACACTTACATATTAGTCATTTTCTTAAAACTAAACACTAGGTTTTTCTTTTTAATGCTTGATTGCATCTTAAAAACTTTAAAAAATTAGCATCTGTTATATTTACATTTAAGCATATTCCATGAAAACAACATGAACAAAAGAACACTGTTGTCTTTGGAAGAAAGATGGTATCCTGCTCAAGTTATCTCAGATCAACCCAGCAAAAGATTTAATCTCTCATTTGGCTTGTGAACTGAGTGTATCAATAGCTCCACAACAGCTGATTCCACAAGCATCTAATTAGGTCTTTGAGAAATTCATTCCTTGATTCCAAGTACCTAAAATTCCTCTAGTAAGGTAGAGCTTATTTTCTACCCTGATTAAATAATTTGTAAAAGTGTATTGATATTCAGAGTGACAATCAAATATCTGGCCCAGGGAGAAAAGGTTTCCTATCGCATCACCGCACCTCCTAATTGCTTAATCTAATGTGTAAATGTGATTTTTTAAAAAGCATAAATCAGAGCATCCCATCTCAGAAATTTCTCACCTGTAAATTCAGTGTCATTTGCAAAGTCTGAGTTTATTGCCTCCTGCTTCATCCAAAGACACTTTCCCACTTGCCTTGATTCCAATAGTCCCATGACCTGTTTAATTCTTTTTTTTAAAAAAAAAAAAAGGTGATTTTTTTATTGGAAATAAAGATTTACAGAGATAAGGATATACAGATATAGTGAAAAAGGTCTTCCATTTACTGTTTCACTCCCCAAGCTAAGCTGTTCAAAAGCTAGGAGTCAGGAGCTTCATCCAGCCCTCCTAAGTGGGTGCAAGATCCCACGAACTTGAGCCATCTTCCACTGCTTTCCCAGGCTGCAAACAGGGAGCTGTATAGGAAATGGAACTGCCAGGTCTATAAACAGCACCCATATGGGATGCTGGTGCCACAGGTGAAAGACTAACCAGCTACACCACTGAGCCAGCCTCAACCTGTTTTGTAGTAAGAGCACTGCAATGGAGAATTGGAAATAATCTAATGCAGCACAGTTAACCTGGAGAACTTGTTTCCTAAGATGGTTCATTTCTTTCTTGAAAAGCACAAAGAACACATGACTTCTGACGGCTGCCTTTTAACTCCCAAGGCTTCCTCAGGCATGTCCTCAGCATGTTCGTCTTATTTGGAAGGCCTTCTTCTACTTCTTACGTAGCTGCATGCCATTAGCCAAGCCTTGTGTCTTCCCCACCCCAACACTTGCAATTACAGCCACGCCCAGATTGTGAAGCAGATGCTCATGTTGGCCTCAGGATCTTCTAAGACCCACCAGGATGTCTAACTTTCCCCATCTTTGAGTTTATATGAGGTGGCCCTTTCGCAACCCAACAAATGACCATTCGCTTTGTGGATTCATGTATTCATTGATTTTTCCCCACTTATTTTGTTATTATTTGTAAGGTACTTCAAATATTTTGGGGAAGAAGACAAGGATCTAAACATCATCTTATTAACATAAAGGATTCATCTCAGTTTTTGGACAGATGCCAGAGTCCTGTGGTGTCTTTTGTGATCACTGGCATAAATCCAATAAGGTGAATTGTCATCCACTGTAGTAATATAATAATTTTGATTTCATAGAGAAATTGTTTAGAATGTTATCTACTTTAAATACAAATCTGGAAGCATTCTTTGAGGGTTCATTAACAGCTACTCTATAAAGCATATATAAAATAGTGTCTTAAAAATAAATTTTGATATTGATCTATTAGATTTGTTATCACCACAATTAAAAGCCTCTGAAAGCCAATTTTATAAAGAGAAAATATTTCTTTAGCCTACAGTTTTGGAGATTCAAGTTCAAGATCAGACAGTCTAATTGGTTTGATGCAGGCAGCAATGGTGGAATACAAAACACGTCAGAGGAAGGAGCTGATGGTCAGTCAAGGAGCAGAGAGAGTATCTGGGTGTGACTCAGATTTTATAACTAACCTCATAAGACT
The DNA here is from genome assembly GCF_017591425.1 of Ochotona curzoniae. Taxonomy (NCBI): domain Eukaryota; kingdom Metazoa; phylum Chordata; class Mammalia; order Lagomorpha; family Ochotonidae; genus Ochotona; species Ochotona curzoniae. The sequence goes on from NW_024467115.1 coordinate 18,294,887, forward strand.
ATTTTTCTATGACAAGATCTCTTGGTTGAAGGACCTTCCCCTCCTCCTAAAAGGCCCACCTCCTAACCACCATAATTGGATTCAGTTTCCATTCTGTTAATACAATGAATTTAGTCTTCAGGATTTGAACACCTCCATGAGTTTGGGAGCCATATCCTACTCAGACCATAGTTATCAACCACAGGATTTCCTTACCCATTCTTTCTTTTTGTCTCCATCCTCTTTCAGCACCAAAGGTGATCCTTAATTCACTTCTGTTGGGGTAGTATCATGCCAGAATGGAAAAAGAAAGTCAAGTGTCAACTCTCAGCTTTTTGGTTTCAATATGAATGTTTGAAACTTGTGGAAGAGGTAATAGTGCAAAAGGAAAGGGATCAGATTCCCAAAAACAAAGTCCATGAAGAGCCTTGGACTTACTTAAAGCTTTATCTACTGATAACAATTTGGGGAAAATTAAGATGACATGATGCATAGTCTGCCTTCATGGAAAAGATGAAGATGCTAAAGATCATGGAGAGAGAGAGAGAATAAGAAAGAGAGAGAAAAAAAAAACAGAGTGGGAAAGCAAGGCTGAGACGAGACTCTGTGATGAACAACTTTCATGGAAAACCAGGAACCCTGCTGTAGACAAGTCATGTGTGAGTGAGAGAGCCTTCATTTCTAACATAGGAATAGATCAATGTGGTAAGTCCGGAAGAATCTTATACTGCCACTGTGCTATAGCAGTAAGACAGGAATGCTGCATCTTATCAGAAAGCCCTTTTTTGGAACTTTGAAATAAAATGCTCTGTTACCTTTGTGGCAAGAGTTTGGAGTGGCTCATGAGGTCTGAGTAGCCTGGAGAAGTCTTGTGGCCACCGTAAGAAGTTACGGGGAATTACTCTCTTCTCACTTTGCACATACTCCTAGGAACTCAGCCTGTTTCATGTTGAGGGATGAATGGGAGGGAAGTTTGTAGAAATAGTATGGCTAGAGTCCCTTTTAAAGTGGTAAGACTGTGAAGGAAAAAGAGATGAAGCTTTTGTAGTTGTGAAGAAGGAAGAACTGGGGAAGCTATGATTTTAGATGGGTAGTACCCATGGGTTTTGAATTTACTTTAGACCAGGAAAGGAATGAAGGTGTTCATGAAAATGTGAAGATGGGCCACATCAGTAGTCAAATCAGCTGAAAGAATCTGTGAAAGAGAAAGAAATTCTGCACAAAAATAAAGCAAGAGTGTCCGGGAAGTACCAAAGTTGGTATTACTTTTCTTTCTTTCTCTCTTTCTTTCTCTCTCTCTTTCTTTCTCTCTTTCTCTCTCTCTCTTTCTTTCTTTCTTTCTTTCTTTCTTTCTTTCTTTCTTTCTTTCTTTCTTTCTTTCTTTCTTTCTTTCTTTCTCTTTCTTTCTTTCTTTCTTTCTTTCTTTCTTTCTTTCTTTCTTTCTTTCTTTCTTTTTTTTTTAGAATTATACTCCAATATTTATTTTAAAATGATGTGCCAATTTAGCATTTTCCACCAACTTAGGGAGCCAAAACCTTCACAGGCTTTACAATCTTTTGCTTAGGTGCTGCCTTCGTAAGAGCCTTAGCAGCAGTCATTGCTGTCTTTTTAGATGCCCGCTTAGCCTTTTTGGCTTCCTTGGCAGTCCTGATAGTTTGTTCTTGTTGAGCCTTCCTAACTTCAGGCTTCTGATTTCTCTTGGCCATGATATCAGCAAGAGATGCACCAGGGATGGCTCTTTCGAATTTGACTGCACGACGAGTTATTTTCTTTTGAATTTCTTTCGACTGTCCCTTTTTTGTTTCCTTCGATAGAGGACAGTCCAGTTTATCTGCCATGGATTCTTCTTGGAAAGAAACGCAGACTCACATTTTGTGTTAAGAAACTGGAAAACCTTCCCGTCGGTCCTGGCATAGCGCCTCCCATGTCCTGGGTAGATCTTGTACCCGCTGAAACTGCAGAGTTCAACCTTCATGGCGGTGGCTCCCTTGGAAGAGGAAAGATGGCAAAGGGAAGCAAAGTTAGTATTTCAAGTTGTTGGCTCCTGAGACAGAATCAGAATTCCACTTGGGTAGCATCATGGTGACTGAAGTGCAGCTGGCTTAAGTGATGGGGCATGGTGGTGGCTGAACCGTGAATCCAAAGTTCTTACAAAATTTCCCTATCCTTGGTTACTGTCCCATACGAAGTCAATTGTTAAAAATTGGTTCATTAGGTGGGCCTTCATTCAGCCTTCTGAGATGAGATTCTGTCACAGAGAGTGAATCATGTGGGGTTGCAGTAAGAAGCAGCTCTCTTCTAGCCCAGGAAAGTCCTCAGAAAATGTCCAACTGATTGACACCTTGGTCTTGGACTCCTGGAGTCCATATTTAGGAGAAAGTAAGTTTATTTGTTTTGTTGTTGTTATTTTGAACCAGGCTGTGGTAAAACATGTCAGCAAACATATATGTCTGGGTTAGTAAGCTTGGCTGTCACAGAAGGAGTGAAGGACTGTGATAATCATCTCACAGAGGAGCAGGCCCATGCAGAACACCATCCAGGAAAACTGCTCATCCAGCTCAGACTTCTGTATGTCCTCATACACAGAGAACATCCAGTACAAGAAGAGGAGGCTTAATGGAATGGGTTGTTACAATTTAGGCACTGGTGGTAACAACAAAACACTGGTTTCTTGAGTAACTCTTCTGAGCATTTAGGTATGTATCCCAAATCTCAGAAGATACAAGCCTTGGTAAAGCCTTCTGGGACTTGGAGTAAGACGCTGGACCCAAATGTTAGATGCCAGGGATGTTAATGAAGGTAAAACCTCACTGAGTCAGGGGACTCCAGAACTGTTTCTGGAGCCACAGTGCTTCCTACCTACCTGTCGTCTTGCAGACACAGAATCACCTGATGGTAGACTTCTCTAGCGCCTAAACCATGACCTGAGATGAGCATGAGCATCTGTGACTTTCTGACCCGAACCATAATGAGTCTGCTCCAGCTCTTGACCCAGGCTGACCTATATCCCAGCAAAGGTTAGCAACATTTATTATGGTGAAACTTCCAGAAGGACCCTAATCCAGAAGACTTGTACTGGGTCATCACCCTCGGTACTCCTCCCTCCTATTAGTATTTGTAGAAATACCTATTGTGTTGGACAGATGCCCCTGGGATTTCCTACTTTGAAATCACTTGGCCACAAGAATACAGAGCTGAGGGACTGGCATGGTAGCCTAGAGGCTAATGTCCTCACCTTGTGTGTGCTGGGCTCCCACATGGGTGCTGGTTCTAATCCCAGCAGCCGTGCTTCCCATCCAGTGCCCTACTTGTGGCCTAGGAAAGCAGTTGAAGATGGTGCAAAGCCTTGGGACCCTGCATCTACATGAGAGACCCAGAAGAAGCTCCTGGCTCCTGGCTTTGGATCAGCTCAGCTCTGGTCATTGTGGTCACTTGAGGAGTAAAACATTGGACAGAAGAGCTTCCTCTCTGACTCTCCTCTCCTCTGTATATCTGCCTTTTCAGTAAAAATAAATGAAATTTTAAAAAAAGAATACAGAGATCAATTTGATAAAATGCATATAATTATCATGAGGACAAAGCTGTATGAGTCCCCATGTCATGTGGAATATCTATAGCCTTAATAAAACTACAATCAGAGGAGACATAAGAGGAGGATGGGAGAAATTTTCTGATGCCAAGAATCCCTAGGCCTCTGTGTCATTCTCTATGACTTGTTCCAAGCAGGTGTTTTAGGTATTTTAATTCTTACAATTACCCACTTGTTACTATTTGCTCCCTTTTCTCAGTTGGAAATTCCTGATTTTTTTTCCCACTGTCATTTTTTCCTATTCATAATTTGGTTAAATTGTTTTAAGCTTTCTTCATCTGTATGTAACATCCATGAGTTTATGGACTAATGAACTGGTATGCAATCTTGCAGCACTTTTGTCAAATCAATAAATGATCAAAAAGGGACTCAAATGTGTTCCAGCTTTTAAAAAGACTGTCTTGCATGGTAGGATCAGCTAAACCGTAGTTAAACTTCAAAAATACTGAGCACAGTAGAGCAATTCTCCTTCACACTTTGCACTTTCTTCATTGTTAGAACATAAGCATAGATTAATTGTTTATTTTTTTATTTTTTATTTCTTAACATCTATTATTTACCACAATACAGTTTTCTAGGTATTGGCTTTTTTCCCCCCTCTCTCCTCCTCTTCTATTTTTAATAGGGTGATGTGTGCGTGTGTGTGTGAATATGTGTGCTATTTTAACCAGGATGGATAAGTCCTTGGAACACTTAGCGGGAGCTAAACAAGTTTTAACTGCTTTGAATGCTCTGAGTAAACTTGCCATTTTGAATCATGGACCTCTGAGCCATGGCTCCCAGTGGATCCATGAGGATTAAATAAATTGTGTTTCTGATCATTAGTGAGCTCTGCTCTTTTATAGTGAGAGTGGAGCCTGCTCTAGTTCTCTGATCAGGACCTTAGCTTTAGACAAGAAATGATTTTGTCTTCACTTCTGTTTTGGCACAAAGAACTACAGAGAGGAAGACATTGGTGCTTGGGCTGAACTTCAGCCCATACAGTTGGTGGGGCAGGACCAGCGGGAGGAAAAAAGGATGACATCTAGTCAGCTGGAGATGCATCTAGAGCTGTAAGCATAGCTTCCAACAGGCATGCTCATGCTTCTCCAACAGCCAGACTATGTAAAGGAATGGGATACAAGGGGAGTCCTTCTGCAGTCCTCAGGGAGCAAGCTTTCCCTCAAGATGAGAAGGACAAAAGCCTGCTCAATGTTAATGGGGAAAGATACACATCCTTTGCAAGGACCCAAAGTGCCTCGCCTCATTATATTGCTCTTGCACAGAGCTCTCTGTGCCTCTGCCTTTCCCCCTTTCATCTGGCAATGACCTCAAATCCATACCAACAAACAGGGTCAGCAGGGAAATGGGAAACCTATTCTAAAAACTGCCTCTTTACCCAGCTTTCTCCCCCTCCTCTAACCTCCTCCCAAAGATTTGTTCTCCTGTTAGATGTCAAGTTGATGAGTCCAAATCCCAGATGTGTCATGCTCAGTTAGTGAATAACAGACTGTCAAATAGAGCAATAAATCTTCTTGCTTAGTGACTGCTATGTGGAACTGCCATGCCACCACAGTCACATAGCTGCTAATTCCATGTGATGAGGGAGGCTGGTGGCAGCCCCCCTGCTCTCCTGGGACAGATATCAAGGTGCAAACATATTGAGAGGGGCTGATTGCTGGATCTGTGCTGCTTACCCAGCCCCTCAGTTCATGACTGGAAATCCAAAGGCAATCTGCCACAGGGGCTCTGTTAATAACGTTGGCTTACTGCCTCTTTGCAATCACCTTCCTGAGATGCTGACAACAGAGAATAGCATGGTCCTGGCAAGTGGATGGTGTGGAGGCTTGTGTGAGGTTGCTTCTCCTTCAGCAGATTCCTTCGGTTTGCTTATTGGGCAGTAAGAAGTGGTACTTTTCTTGAATCCCCTTCCTCTTGGAGGCACCACTCAGAAGAGTGGGCATTTTTCTGTTGTCAAGTTTGCATCCTTTGCCAATCCTTTGGAGAGAAGAAAAATCATCAAGTTGGTTTTCATATGGACTGGTAAATAACCTAGAGTGAATTCGGTCAAAAATATTCCTAACTCCATAGTCCTTTCTTGGAGTTGGATTTTTTCCCCCAGAAAGTTATTTCCCCAGCAAAGGGAGACACATCACTGAGTGCCACCAAGTGAGCATATCCCCGTAGAACAGGATGAGAACCCTATGTCTACCTGTGCTATAAGAAATATTGAGAGTTCCTCTCTGAATATCACCAAGAGTGGGATGTCTTTCATTCAATGACTGAGAGAGGGAGTGCACGAAAGAATGCTTTTTCTACTAGTGATGCTGTGTTCTTCATGGAATGTGCATTGTTACAAGACTTCTACAAGAAGCACTCTTCCACAATTTCCTGTGCGTTCTTAGGACATAAAGCCAAAACTGCCTGTCAAAGGTAGGCAAAGTGTTAAACAGCAGCCTGGCATATTGGAAGTGTGCACAATCTGACAAGGATTAGTGGAGTGTTTCTCTCAACTTCTGATTTATCCCAGGTAATCATTCACTGAGGAGGATGTTTTGTGACATCAATGTTTCTGTCAGAATTCTGAAATATAAATCTGGAATTTGGCTGTAATCATTTGAGGAGAAATTGAATGCAGCATTTATCATGTACATTATTTTGTAGTTGTAAGCAACTATGAAGAAATACTTTTACATTCTCAGTGCAAGTTTGCCATTTTGTTTTTTCTCCAACTTCTAGAAGAAGACAAGCATGTCTTGGGAAAGGTATGAAGTAGAAATTTTTTTTGTTTGTTTTTTCATTTTTGTTAATTTATTTTAATAATCTTAGTTGATTAGGGTACAAAGGGTCAAGGGCTACAGGGTGAAAGTGGGTAATATCATTGTTTCCACACTAATACAATAATTTTTTCCTGTATCTGGGGTTAGGGGAGTAGCAAAGGGAAAAGCCCCACCCAACTACCCACCCATCCCCCATCCCCAACATGAGGCACGCTCCAAGGGTCCTGCTCAAACAGTTTTGATAGTTCATCAGTGCTGGATTGCTGCCAATCTCACCGTCCCAACTGCAATGAAACCTATTCAGAGTCCACTGGTTGACAGTCTCTTGATGGTTGGGGTTCCAAGATCAGCAGTTCAGTTGGAGAGATATCCAAAGAAACTTCATCTGAGTTGATCCCAGATCTGATTCTTGCTTGAGTTTGCTAGTACAGAGTCCAACACCGTCCGTCACACCAATGAGCTTATGCACATGCTGGTCGTTGCGATTGCTGGGTCCGTTCGGTTTCCAGCCCCGTCTTCCTCGTGAACCAATGGGCGTTGTAGTCCAGCTCGATCCTACCCACTTCATACTCGGTCTTCATGCAAACCAGTTGGAGCTGCAGCCTAGTTGGGGCGACTCCTCAGAACTCCTACCAGATCTGCCCCCTACCCTGGTTCCCATGCTTGCCAGTATGTACCGCAGGCTTGTCCAGTCTGTCCCACATCCCATTTAGCTCTCGCACACGTCAATGGACATTGAAGCCTAGTTCAACCCAACCAACCTATTATCCAGCCCATACACCTACTGGCAGGTGACTTTCTGTCTAGCCACCCCTGCCCCTTTCCTGGTTTTCATGCTGTCCAGTGGGGGTGGTAACCCTGAAGGAGGTGCCCACTATTTCCCTACTAGGCCACACCCACTCCCAGATTATGTAGTCTCCAGGTGGTTCTGGCATTTGACTTGACAGAATTAGCTCCCAGTACCAGCCTCTGACAGCTAATGCTGTGGCTAAGCCCAAACACCCCTCAACTCACTCTAATTGTACTTGGACAAGTCAGAACAGTCAGCTCACCGTGAGGCCCACAGGTGCTATAGCCCTGCCTAGTCTGAACTTCCCCCACCCCAATTCACGCTTTCCAATGGAAGTAGTTATCCAGCAGGGGTGCCCACGTTCCCCTGTCGGCTTTGCCTCCTCCCTGATTGTCACATGTGCTGTTTGTGCACTGCAACCACATCTGGTATGGCTCATCTCACCTTGACATTACTTGTTGTGTACTGGTATGTGTTGCAACCGAACCTGGCTCGACCCGCACTCTGTTCTGGTGCTCGGATTCACCAGAAGGTAATGTGAACAGGTTCAGCCTGGTCTGCCCCCAACCCATGCCATGTGTATGCCAGTGGGATAATTTCCATTGCCTGTTCTGGGTTGTTCCCTATTGTGCTTCTTGTGCTTGCCTGGAACCAGGGGACTGTGTCCTGCCAGAGAAGTTGCCCAGGCTCCTCCACCAGAACCTCTCCCACTGCCAGTTTTTGTGCATCCCCAGTGGGTCCATAAGCCAGCACTACTCAGTTCACCTCCTGTCCTAAGAGGAACAGTGGCTTTTCCTGACTGGCCTTCGACCCAAGCTGGTTCTTGTTGGATATTTCAACCCAGCCACGGCTCTTCCATACCCCCACACAGCTCACACATGGTTCAGTAAGGGCTGAGACCTAGCCTAGTCTGTCACACATCTCTCCCCGGTCTTCCAGAACACCAGATGGTGTCGGAATCTGGCCTGGCTTGGTGCTTCCCGTTCCAGTCCACACTTATGCCAAGTGAGATTACAATCGTATCCTGATCAGAATGCAGCCTCAGTTCCAGCCCATGTGCTCCTTGGTGGGAAACTCAACCCAGCTAGGGTGTCCCATTATTACCCCAACCGGGCCTCTTCCCTGCCTTAGATCAGGTGTAGGCTGGTGGTTGTTCTGTCTCCGCTTGGCAGAGCCCCTCACTTGTCCTGGCCTCTTGGATGCTGTGGCTTAGTGCCTCTGCCTCACACAGATCAGTATATGCAAGGATCTACATGGCATGAGCTGTGCTCCAACCTGATTTCTGTTGTTTCTTGTGAGTTAAGGTTTGTTCAGCCCTCCCCATTCTACTCCCTTCCAGTGGCAGCACAGCCCACCCCACATCCTGTTTAAAGATGCACATTTGGGTGCTGCTGCCTCGACCTACCCTGACTGTTGTGGGTTCCTTTACCCATGAGTGATGAGTGATGAGTTCCTTTACCCATGGTCACACCTAGCTTAGATCATTGCAACCCCAGCTTGCGAGCTAACCCGGGGGACTTGTATTCCAAAGGGTTGGGCCCACACAACCCCATAGAGTCTGCCCCCTGCCCAAGTTCTCTTGCGTGCTGGATAGTGTCTTGATCCTGCCAAATGTGATCACTCCACAACTCCAACACTCAGTCAGGCAATGGTACCCAACACTGCCAAAGAGGCCCCCATCCATAGCTTTGGTGTGGGCTAGTGTGTGATGATCAATGATGTGCTATACTAATATCCCATCTCTGTATTCATAATTGAGCTGTTGCATCTGTCTTTCTAATATTATCTTCTGGATACTTCACTCCAATCCACCAGGTCTTGGTCCCCTTGCATGCTTAAATCTTTCATGACCCTGTCACTGAGAATACCCGAAAATTCACTTTGCACCTACACTCAAACTAGTCTTGGTCATGAGTGACCACAGGCAGCAACTACATATCTTGAAAACCCCAGAGTTCGCCCTGCCGAGCGTCCAGCAAACAAAACCTGGCACCGCTTGGTGCACTGGCCGCCCTAGGGGAGGCCGAGGACTCGTTCACTGCCTTGCGGCAGTGTCTTTGGCGTGAGTCCCCAGCATTGAGTCCGACCCGGCAGGGGCACCCCTCACAGTCGCCACACTGCAGGGAGCGTCAGATTTGTTTATTTTTAAAGAAAAGTATTTATTTGAAAGGGAGAAACATACAGAGTTTGCATTTGCCAGTTCACTTCCAAATACCTGCAACAGCCAAGTCTGGCTCAGCCTAAAGTTGGGAGCCTGGAACTCATTGTAGGCTTCCCGCATAGGGTAGTAGGGAACTAGGTATTAGTTATTAATTGGATATTGTACTTGCAGTATTTTGCTACTTTAAAGGGAATTCTTGTTGTGTAAATTGATATAAAAATCAGTTAATTTTCATAGCACTTTTTAGACCATTTGTGAAGATGTTATGTTTCAGAAATGATATGCCATGCATCCTAACAGCTGTTGTGTTCTATTTACTCATATCTTAGGTATTTAAACTCTGTTTGGGGGGTTGACATTTTGGCATACTGAGTTAGTCCATCAAGTTGAGATTCTGACATTCCATATGTGCACAGATTCAAGTCCCAGGTGCTCTGCTTCCAATCAAGACCCCTGTTAACGCAGCTGGGAAAGTCATGGAAGATAGCCCAAGTTCTCAGGCTCCTGCACACACATTCAAGATCTGGATGAAGTTTCTCACTCCCTATTTGGCTTGGCCCAATCCCAACCCTTGGGATCATCTGAAAAGTGTATCAATGAATGGAAAATATTTCTCTCTTTAGCTCTGGCTTTCAAATAAATGAATAAATCTTTAAAGAAGCTAGTTTTAGCTCAGTTTGGTACCTTTACATCCATAACAAGAAAATTGACAAGAAACATTAGCCCCGACTCATACCATAACAACATTAAGTTGGATAAGGGTAATTATTTCCTTTAAGATCAGACCTACTTAACTTCCATCATTTGCTGCTGGGGACAAAGTTGGAGGCAGAACAAAACCAATAACCACCTTGAATCAGAGAGGCAATCATAAACCAGAGCAAAATCAATTCCAAAGCCATTTAGCATCAAGTCAGGTGGAGTTCTGGAGCCAAAGATGAATCCTGAAAATGAAGTAAGAACTTTACAAAGAATTACTACTATACATTCTACTTAATAAGGGATTTTAAAGAAGGAAAAATGTAACCTAAGAATGTCTACTTAAAATCATTTTATTCTAAATCATGTGTCATCTCTTAAATTGGTATGTTCACTGGTGATTAGTATCTTTTTACAGACACTTAAATAGAAGTTTCTGTTGAGTAGAACAAACTGTTGCACTCTGGTTCTAACAATTAATCAGGATTATGAATAGTTTAGCCATTCAGTCCAGTGATGGCAGTCAAGGTGCCAGCACTAATGCCTGCTTGGTGAGGGTGTGTCCCTAAGGTATATCAGTCAGATCACAATGATCAGTCATAAATCTAAATCAATAGAGAAAATGTAAAACCATTTATGAAGCATTTCAGAACGAGACTGAGGAGCCAACATAAACCATTGGCAATCAGTCACTTTGGGTGGATACTGTTGTTCTAAGATATCCCCTGTTTGGTCCTTGTTGCCTATTCTTTCTTGGTTTTGTTTTTAAATTTTATTTTTGATGATGTTTACATAGTCAATTAAGGTAGGAAGTCTTGAGGATTAGGGGAAAGTGGGTGAGATCATTATTTACACATTTTCTTTTTGCTTCTTTCCATATCTGGGGAAGAGGAGATAGAAGGGGAGAAGTGGGCACCTCCCACCTGTCTCAGTACTCAGGAATGGAAAATGGCCACCGATGTCACCTTAGGTCCCAATGTGGCACATGCTCCAAGGGTTCTGTTCAAGTGATTTTGATAGTTCTGAAATGCTGTCAATCTCGCCAATCCAAGGATGAGTAAATTTTTCCAAGGTCCATTGGCTGACTCCGTTCTCCCAGATATTTGATACCAACACCTGGCCGGGGTAGTTGAGCAATTTGTTCTGCCATCCTTCCTCTATTATGGTGTTGTCCATTCTTAATTAAGGATTTTTTTCAGGATAAGCACAGTTTGCTTTATTTCACTTTTGCCATAAGCCACAGAATGTGCTCAATGCATATTGATTTCAGAAGTAAGTGTGGTAGCCTACCGTCAGCTTGATGCTGTCACCGAGGGAACTAGCTAGCCTGTTCTCTTCCCACCATTTCACAACATCTATGCAGCCTCACTGTCTGCTCCCAAGTCTGCATTTCCACCTTCACTAGGACTTTCCCCAGTAAGTGGTGAATAATTCTTTGTAGCCCCTTTCTTTCATTCCACGTATAAAGAGTTGCTTATTTGTCTATCAGTATTTTTCTCTACCCCTGGATCCAGAATAAGTGGAGAACTGAGGAAATAGTGAAGTCCTGTCTCCAATTTGCAGAAGCTAAGGTTATCATCTCAACTTCAGTTAATTAAAAACTCAGATGAGACAAATGATGCTCATTGTTCCACTCTTTGTAAAGGGGATATTTCTTGTTTTGTATTCTCTTTTTCCACATCCCCCTCCCCTGCCAAAGGCCTCAGTCACTTTATGGTTTGTAAAGACAAGCTATCCAGGTATGTGGCAAATTCTCGCCAACCACTGATGCATGATAGAGCCATTGGGAATTATTTCATATATTTTTTTTAAAAGACCATTTCAGGGGTTGGTGTATGCATTTTTAGACTTCTATATAATTCAGGGTTTGGTAGATTTGTGGAACCCAGAATCCTATCAACTCATAATTCTGTAGAAAAATTCCTTATTTAATGGAAATTTTAAAATCCTAGGAGCCATAAAGAGGAATGCAGAGTTCTGTTACTTAAATTTTTAAAAACATCTTAAAATTTGAATAATTTTACCTTCTTCATGCTTATTTCTCTGGAAAGTGGAAATGCAGGGTGGGAATCAGTATTATGTGGTATCATTCTTTGGAAGTGTAAAACTACACAACAATCCACAAGCTAGTCAATTTTAAATTTTAATCCCATTTCAGCCTTGATTGCTTGTCTAGAATGACACAACTTTATGGACTCTTTTTTATCCATCATTGAGGCTTCTTTTTAACTTTGGAAAATGTCTGAGATTTCAGTTATAAGCAAGGATGTGTGCTTCAGAAATGGCATGCCAAAGGAGGAAAGACAACTTTCTATGGCTCTGCAGAGTGACAAAAGTGATTATTTTCCTAAATTCTGGTTGAAGCTTAAATGTATAGCAGTCTTTCTTTTCAGGCTTGTTACTAACCTTGATATAACAAAATGGATTTTCTTAGGTTTAATTTGTTCTAATTTTCTGACCCTATAAAGCAACTGGAATAAGAAAATTCATCTAACTAATGTTTGTGAAAGGAAAAGAGAATCTAGGATGAGGTTGTTCATCAAATAGATAGTTATCCCATGCCGATAAAAATTGCCCATATTTTAACATGGAAGGTGACGGTAAGATACTTTTGGCATAACCTTATCTTCCCCAACACACCTGCCATTCTTATTTCAGTCCCTTACACATGTTAGCTTATTACTCTCTCAAGGATTTTGTATCTGGTCTTCCTTTTCCTTAGGACACTATTCCCTAAGACTGTCACACGATCGACTCTTCCTCACCTGTTTTAGTCCATTTTCTAATTGCCATAGCAAAATACCTGAGGTCAAGAAAGGCTTACCAGCTCACCATTCCAGAGGCTAGAAATGCAAGACCAAGTTGACAGCATCTACTCAGTATCTGCGGAGGGCCTTCTTGCTGCATCATAACATGGTGGAAGACACCAAATGGTGAGACAGAACAACCTTTCCAGAGGCAGCTGAATTTTGTATCAAAGGCAGTCCCTCAATAGCCTATTAAGCCACCAGTTCCTGAATGAATTCATCCATTCATGAGACCTAATATCCCAGGCACTCCACAAAAATCCCCCTTACAAATGCCATTAATAAGTGAGTTTGGGGATTATGTTTGCAAGAGTTTATGGGACACACACCAACTTCAGCATCACCATTCTCATTTCCTTCGAGAGGCTGTCCCTAGAGACAAAATCTTTGCTCATCCTAGTAAGCTCATTCACTTTCTTCATTCTTCCCACATTTGCCATTCTGACATTACTTTTGATGTATAATTATTTATAAATTATCTTGTTTTGCTTGTTCCTTTAGAACACATTATCTGTAGTCAAAGTCTTGGTTGACTATATTACTCTATATTCCATATGTGGTTTTAAAAAAAAAGATCTTGCAAGGAGTAGCCACTTTAATAATACTTGTTAATGAATTAATTGAAGGATGAATCTGTAAGGTCTTAGGCCACTTGCCTAAGCTTTCTATTCCAATATTACAATCACATCACACATCAAAATACTGGAGTTTCATACCTGGCTCCATCTCCTGACTTAGGTTTCCTCCTAATGCAGTTCCTGGGTGGCAATGAGATGGCTCCAGTGGCTTGCACGTATATGAAATAACTAGATTGAAGTCTTGCCTTCCACCTATGGGCCTGGTCCAACTCCAGGTGTCACAGGCATTTGGGGAGTAATACACTGGATGGGAGTTCTCCCCTCCTTTTTTCTATGTACCTCTAATGTCTGCTTTTTATATAAATAAAGACATTTTTTTAAAAATGTTTATTTTTGGCCTGGTGTGGTAGCCTAGCTGCTAAAGTCCTTGCCTTGATCGTGCTGGGATCCCGAATGGGTGCTGGTTCTAATCCTATTAGCCTGGCTTCCCATCCAGCTCCCTGCTTGTGGCCTGGGAGGACAGTCGAGGATGGCCCAAGGCTTTGGGACCCTGGCCCCACATGGGAGGTCTGGAGGAGGCTCCTGGATCCTGGCTTTGGATCAGCGTGACTCTGGTCATTGTGGTCACTTGGGGAGTGAATCATTGGACGGAAGATCTTCCTCTCTGTCTCTCCTCCTCTCTGTATTTCTGACTTTGCAATAAAAATAAATAAATCTTCTTTTAAAAAGAATATTTATTTTAAAATGAGGCATGGAGAACATTCAAAGGCAGTTGGAGGGGAGTGCAGACAAGGTTACCAATAGATTTATTTTTTGTGTATTTTTTTCCTTTTGTATTTTTACATTTTATTATTATTATTATCATTTTATGATACAGTTCCATAGGCTCCTGGTATTTCCCTTATCCCAGCCCCAATTCCCTCTCCCCGCCCCCTATCTAGTTCCTCTATATCATTACTAAAGTATAGTTCTTCATACACAGTCATATGTCCATCATTGCAGGCATGGACAATGACAGAGAGTCCAGCATCCTATTGTCAAGGTATAGTAAACAATTTTGTTGTAAGTCCATTTTTGTCTGGAAGTAGAAATGCATACTGCATTATATCCTCAAATCTGGATGTTAGTCTCTGTTTCACAACTACTGTACATCCCCTCAAATGAAAAATCATAATACAAAATCAACAAGAGAAAGAAAAATAGGAATTTACAATGCCATGAAGTTAAATAACATGTTACTAGATATGACAGTCTCCATTACACAGCTACTATACATCCCCTTAAATGAAGAGCCACGAAACAAAATCAACATCAGGAAGAAAAAAGAAATTAACAACACCAAGAAGTTACATAACATGCTACTAAATGACTAACATGTAGCTAAAGAAATGAAAATCAAGAACCTTCTTGAAGAAAATGATGCTACTGTATGATCTATGAGTCACTGAATGATTTAATCAGAAGAAAGTGTTTTGAAGAGATGAAACTAACCAAAAACATCAAATCCCATACGATATAATTTTCACTGATTTTCATTGGTGAAGTGTGTCTCTTCTAGACAACAAATAGATGAGTTTTGTTTTTTAATCCAGTCTACTAATCTATGATGTTTGATTGGGCTTACGCCATTTACAATAAGGGTTAATATGTATGGGTGGTAATTTGGTCCTGTCATTTTAGGAATGACCAAGAGCAAAAGAAGAGACAAAGGCACAATGAACATTACCGAAAACTCCTCTGCGAAGCAGCAAAAACCTTTTGCCAACCTCAGAGTTAACTGAGGAAGACACCGAGAAAATGGGGGACACAGAATTCAGAAAACTCATTTTAAAGCTTCTGATCAGCAATGAGAAGCACATACAAGAATTTGAAGAATTTATGAAAGCAATAAAGCTAATCAAGGCTGGTTTATCAGAAATTAAGAACATAGTAGAGCATATTAAAAGTACAGTTGGAGAGTCTCCAAAGTAGAATGAAGCAAGCAGAAGGAAGAGTCTCAGAATCAGAAGATATTTTCTGTCATCAGGGGGAAGCAAACAAAAAGCTGGAAGCAGAGCTGGGTCAGGCTAAAAGAAGTATTCAAGAATTGAAAGACATTATTAAAAGGCCAAATATTAGAGTTATGGGAGTCCAAATGGTGTAGAAAGAGAAGCTGAGTTTACAAATGTATTTAATGAAATAATCAAGGAAAATTTCCCTAATCTAGAGAAAGAATTGGGAAACAAGATCCAGGAGTGGCACAGAACTCCCAAGAGGCTTGACCGAAAGAGATCTTCACCAAGACATATGATTATCATCAAGCTCTCTTCATCAAACATAAGGAAAAGATCCTTAAATGTGCATGTGAAAAAAAATCAACTGACATATAAAGGAATGCCAATTAAGCTCACAGGAGATCTCTCACAGGAAACTCTATAGGCCAGAAGAGAATGGAGTGACATATTCCAGATTCTAAAAGAAAAAAGTTGTCGGCCCAGGATAACATATCCAGCAAAGCTTTCTTTTGTCTTTGAAAATGAAATAAAATTCTTTCACAGCAAAGAAAAATTAAGAGAATTTGCCTCTCCAAACCTGCCCTACAAATGATACTTCAAGATGTTCTCTTGACAGAGAAGAGGAATAGCACCTAGCAAAACCAAAGGCAAATGGGAAGAACATGCCAGTAAAATGACAACAGAAGACGAAACCAATGAACAACCCATTGCCAATAGAATTGTGATGCAGGGTTGAGGAAGAGGAGGATAAAGTATGAGTCCCACTAAGTAGCTCAAGCACCTATCATATACCGTGACAGTAAAATAAAAGAGAGTATTGGATGCTGGACGTACGAAATTGGAAATGCTTCTATGATAGCCAAACAGAGCTTCTCAAAAGATGACAGCAATTATAGAACTAGTCTAAAGTGTGTAAAAGAGACCCCAGCCAGGCAAGCACAGTCAAGATGATCCAAGAGGGAAACAGAAAAGTCTCCATGAGAGAATCAACACCTAAGTCAGTGCTGACAAGTGTAATCACTAAAGGGATTTTAATGTTTAACAGTAAACATTTGTACAAGTTTTCAAATCATTCAAAGCAAAATGGCCCACTTGATTAATCCTGTGCTGGTAACTGCAGCATCCTGCCTGGTCACTGGGCCTTGGTCAGATGTTTTGAGTCTTGAAGGAGACCCTAGCACCATCCACCTGGGATGACACACATGAATTCTCATGTGAGTGGCTGACTTTGTCAATGTGAGTCCAGATACTTGAAACAAGTAAACAAAAGGATCTCTGTAATATTAAGCACCAAATTACAAACCTGCTATATTAGACTCTCAAAGGGTCAAGTCAAGAGTCAAATGAGGAACGAACCTTTACTGATGGCCTCTAAAGGTGGAAGGTCAAGGCAATAAAAGAATGAAGGTATCTCTCACTTTTCAAGGCCAGGCTCCCCTCAGGAATTGAACATATGAAAGAAAGCAAAAAAACTTCCCACCCAGTCAAAATTTTCCAACAAGAGGACTTCAAAACATCCTTGAGGGCCTGGCGCAGTGGTGCAAGTGGTTAAGGCCTCGCCTTGCACGCCTGGGATCCCATATGGGCACCGTTTCTAATCCCGGCGGCCCCGCTTCCCATCCACCTCCCTGCCTGTGGTCCGGGAAAGCAGTTGAGGATGGCCCAAAGCCTTGGGACCCTGCACCCGCGTGGGAGACCTGGAAGAGGCTCCTGGCTTCGGATCGACATAGCATCGGCCGTTGTGCTCACATGGGGAGTGAATCATCAGACAGAAGATATTTTTCTCTGTCTCTCCTCTCTGTATATCCGCCTTTCCAATAAAAATAAAATAAATCTTTTAAAAAAAATCCTTGAAAAAGTGCAATTAAAAATAAACTAATTTTGGTACAAAATATTGTAAAATCTGTGCGTAGTTTGATCATAATGTGAACTCCTCATAGGTTGCTCATATGGGCTAGTTGATCATAAATGAAGGCATGTGGCATGTTTCGTGTTGCTTAAGGTTCTTTGGATTAAAATCAACTGGGTGCTCAGAGAAAATCCTTGTAAGCTTTCCAGATCACAAGTTCCCTGCACCTTTAGGGACACGAGAGTAGCCAAGGTTTGTGTCCTGGAAAAGATTCTTTTTACACACGGGATGCTTGTACCAGGAGTACCTCGATGGGCATTTGTCATCCATATGTTTCTTTCACTGGATCAACCCACAATGAGAATTAAAATAGATGGAAGACAACATACATTGGTTTACCGTCAATCCCGATGCAATCTGTTAGTATAAGTAATGGCTGAAATGTGGCGCAAAGCCATCTGTCACTTTAAGACAAACATACAGTTACTTTAAAGGAAGCAGCTTAGAAAAGAGTAAATTTATCCCAAGGCTCCTAAGCTTGGAATGTATTTGAAGAAGAGTAGCTGAGGTTTTCTTACCCAGAGGATAAGTCATGTTGTCAAGTTTCCAGATTTTTGCTTGGTGTTATTTTTATATCGTACAGGACTGTTCAGTGTAGGCTAATACCCTGGTGATCTTACTGGTTCCTCCAGGATATTTAAACCAGCATCATTTTTAGTGTTGCAGCATATGGCTAGGTAGCTGGCTTGCTGGCTTGCTCCTTTGCATTTGTGTATTTGCTATAGGTAACACACACACAGAGACAGACACACACGCAGACACATGCATGTACACATAGAACACACATCTTTTTGGTTCTAAGTCCAAACCCTTTTTGTAAATTAAGTGAGCCTAGAGAGTTGGAATCAATAGCAAAAGGCTGGAGCTCGCAGCAATGGCTTAAAGCTGCGTCTGACAGAAAACTGGATTATAATGTCATTCTCTAACTGACAGATCATTTAGTGTCTGGGAAGAGCCTGTTTTCACACTGTGGAAGCTCTCGCAGGGGAATTTCGTGTGGGCTCCTTATTGTCAGAGCTATTTTTCACCCAATTTGTTTCCAAATGATGTCTAACCTGAGGTCTCCCCACTGAGAGAGGTTGAAGCCATGATTAATGAGGAGTGTTTGGCCAGGCCCACCTGGGAAATGGCCCATCTGCAAAGGCAGGTAAGCTGGGAAGCCCTACAAGGCATCGGCTGTGCTTGGCAGGCAGCTGCCCGGGCTCCAGGCTTGCTCACAGCAGACGCAAGATGTTGGGGAAGAGCAGCATGATGGCATAGGAGGTGCTGGAGGGAAGTGCCACTCTGCTGACTGTCCCCAAAAGGCTCACGGGGTAAGAGCTCTCAGCCTTGGTATTAAAAGAAAAATGTCCGGTGTATCTAGTTTGTTTACTGTTGTTAAAGCTCGCACGCACATGTGTGGCAGTATGATCAGTTAGGCACACACACAGGAAGATGGCTTTGTCTCAAAGGATGAGATTACTGAGCAAACAGGAGTGAACCTAATCATGCTGTGTCTTACTTGACCATGGCACATGAATTTATGTGGTTATTTGTACTTTCTTATGCTCCAACTAGATTGTTCTTTGTTGTTGTCAAAGATACCTGCGATTATTAGATATAAAATACATTTTACAGTGTCTTCCTTCCTCTATACATTAAAGACTGGAATGCGTGATTTTTTAAAATTCCAAGTATCAGTTCCCTGATATTCTGAATAAGCCTGAATCTTTAAAAAGGGATAGAATATTGAAAATACACAGAACATAAAGCTGTATCTATCCTAAAACAAAATCAGATCAGCACAAAATAGATAAAGAATTCCAGACTCTATGACAATGTTTACCTGGAAAGAATGAGTGGATCACAGTCATTCTTCACAATCAAGCCTGCTTCACTTACAATGTACTTTCTGGGCCCCCCACTCTAGACAGTCATTAACTATAACATCCTACAATCCTGTCCATCAGGACTAAAACCTAACAGATCCAAATGTCTCCAAATAAAACAGATTGTTTGCTGGGAACATTTATGACCCATAAAGAGTGAGAGTTTATTCTGGCAAAATATTCTTCCTGTAAACAACCAACATTCCCTGAATTACACCAGCTGACTTAAATCCATCTAATTTTCACTGGGCGTTTGGCTTAATCCATTGTGGCTTTGATGGCATTTTGTACCCAACTGTTGTGTAAAAGATGTTTTTCATTGAGTTGGTTCAATATTCAGAATCCAAAACAATCCCACACTTTCTTTAACTACTTTTGTTGCCAGCAACATGTTTACCATGATTTAGATGTCTATTATACGCATGAACGACTTGTCTACTTAATTTCATCAAAAAATGAACCCTCATAAGTGGCACAGATGCTGGTATGATGGTAATCAAATTAGTTTTTGGACAGGTTTATGGCCACTTGCTGTCAGTTAGGCTCTCTTTGGCTATCTTCACTCCTAATACTGTTTTGATGGTGATTAATGGCCCCATTAATATCCAGTTTATGTTTGACAGATCTAACATTTCGGTCCTGTTGGCTGACCAGAGATGACAATATATTTGGTATGACTCAGATTCCCAAAATACAAGCTGTGTATCAATAAGTGGACTTTTACTTTCTCAGGCCTAGTATCTAAATAACTAGACCCAGCTAATATGCCTACTCTGCATTAAACTTTTTTCTTAAAATAAAATCATTCCCTTTCATTGATTTAGGGATGATATGTTCCTAAATTATCCTCGCTAATTTTACTGTTTCATCCACATTTTTTCAATCCTCACCCTGTTTACCTTCCTTTACAGAACTTAAAAACTTTTTTTGTGATTTTCCTTAAGGTTTTTCAGTTGTTGACTGTTGGAATAATCTTCAAAAAAAATCTCATTTATGTCTTCTGATGGCCATTGTCCTCGACATTTTTCCTCCATGTTGTGCCCATTACTCCATTTATGGCATTTCTAGTCCATCTCTTGTATTTTTCTGAGAGCACATTATAAATTGAAATCTCCTGTCAGCAGCCCAGGTTTATTTGCATTCATTCCACTGGGCTACTAAAAGGATGAGGACAAAATGGGAGCCTTGTAAGCTAAACTGCAGTAAACACATTTGGATTGTTTACACAGCTTTTTTATGTTTAAACAAACATGGTTTTTTATAATGAAATTGAGTTTCCTCCTGCCCATATTTGATTTTTATGTTCATCTGTGCACTTGCTTAAACCCCACCCACTTGCTGCTATGCAAATACAGATTATGCAAATTTTTGTTTTGAATTGGGTGAGCTGAGCAGATGCCCATTTCAGCATAAACAGTCTACGGGAAAATGGCTTGAACAGACAAGTATTGCAAAAACACCTAAATGGGCATGAAGATTAATGTTTCTTTTAAAAAATGTTTGAGAGTGTCTCTTTCTTTCTTAGGAAAATCTAATGTCATTTTATAATTAGGATAAATGCTGAACTGCAATTCTTCATTTAATAGCAAGACTCCAGATTAGAGCCGATGTATTGCAGTGGATCTTTGAACATATTAATTTATTGTAATCCCCCCCTTCACCTAAATAAATATGATCCCAGCTGTCCAGCAAACTGCCTTTATCTAACCTTGGCATCTCTGCTGACTAGAGTTTTTTGTTTTAGTTGTAATTACACAGATTTACTAATGCATAGTTTCATCTGTATTCATCAAATACAAGTTTTTAAAAAGTTTTAAAAGACAGAAGTTCTCTTTTATTCTCTTTTAGACTAAACTTGGGAGCAGTGGTAGTTATGTACTCTTTTCTATTCATGTGGTTAGAAATAATACTGGATTTTAATAAAAGAAAATGGGCAAAAGGGAAGTATAGGCAAAAGAAATATTAAAAAAAAAAAGCTTGGGAGACATAAAGTGTACAAAGGATAAAGGAGAATATGACACAGAAACAAGTTTAAAACCTGGTTCGTAGATGCCATTAGTACTGGTCCTCTGAATTTTGAGGGAGGTGTCTGGCCAAGGTCATGTGCACTGAGCCACCTCTATGAAAAGCAGTGCTGATTCATCACTGTCAGTATCTCTCCATCATGAGTTGGTCAGATGGTAAACTGACTTGATGACTCAGCCAGAATACTCCAGAGAGAAACAATGTGTCATGCTACCATACCATACTATACTTAGCATGCTGTATGAATCACAGCCTTCTCTCTCTCTCTCTTTCGTTTTTGTCATTGACACATTCCACTGGCAAGTTCTTGAAACCCCTGGAAGACTGATGCTTGCATAAGCCTCCTGATACAGATCCATCTGGATCATTGTGACAGCAAACCTGCATCTCTTAAACTTCTACTCAGAGTCAATGGCAATTAACCAAGTGGACAAGACATTCGGGATGCCCATATACCATACCAGAATGCCCGGGGTTGGGTCCTAGCTGTTCTGATAACAGTATTCTGTTAATGTATCCCTTTGCAATCTGCAGGTTAATTATTACTGCCTGTATGGAGTTCTATCCATATCCATGTGGAGTTCTAGTTTCCTGGTTTGGTGTGACCAAGTCCTAGCTGTTGTGCACATTTGTAGAGTGAAGAGTGTATGGGAGATTTTTCTGTCTGCCTACTGCCTACATCCATCTATCTTTCAAGTAGAATGAAAATAAAGAAGTTCAAATATTTTAAAAAATATATATTTGGTATAGAAGACAGAGTTCTAGTGGGCTAAGGATCTAGGAGTCCATGATGACAGATCAAAGATTTCTTAGGCTGTTGATTTTGTAGGATGGAGAATAGCTCCAGTCTTTATTCACTGATGACCAACAGCCATGAAGATCTTCATGAAAACTTGAGAGTGGTTGTTCTATTCTGGGTGCATTTTGTTCTAGACCCTGAAAGTCTCCAGAGCAACCTGGCCCTGATTTAAAAATTTAATTGTTTACCAAATGAATCCAATTCTAGTTCCCTGAGGATTCCTGTGAACACACCTTCAGGCTTATTGCTCATTCAGTTATACATTTAACCAACGTTAAACACTGTGTTATAGACTAAGGATTCAAAAAGAAACATGAAGCAGTTGCTGTCCTATTAGGAATCAACATGGGGGGTGGGTTGACAAGGAAGCAAATAATTCCTACTGAATCAGTGTTATACAGCAATTGCATTCCAGATACTAGAGGAATAGAAGAAATTATCTCTGGAGGGTCCAGTTACTTTCTCTGGAGGGAGTCCTTTAAACAGACAGTGAATAGAAATTCTCCCCTAAATGCCTTTGAAGATTCCAATTCAGTCAGATAAACATTTGGAGGTCCTGAGTGTTAGGAGTTGATAAACATTACCATGTGTCCTCTACCTGAAGTATTTATAGACTGCCTTTGTCCAAACCTACCTCTTTGACCTGACTCTGGGACTATAATCTGATGAAGCCTCACAAACTAATGCTAGTATTAGAAAATGAACCAGGGAAAAGTTTGTGTTAATGACTCAGTGTTACACTATGAGCCAAGTAGCAACTCAAAAGCAGAAATTGGGTTTGCTGGTCTTACCTAAGAGTCTCCTCTCATTATTCCTTAAGCACATGTGTGATGACACATGTATGACATTATCATGACATGAGATGAGAGGACAAAGAGGGAATTTCCTTTATTAAGAGGGAAGAAATGGAGACTGTATGGGAAACTGAAGCCTCTACAGGGTGCAGAAGTTTCTGTTAGTTCTTCATACTTGCAGTCTTTCACCCATACCTGAGGCCACTCAACAAGTATATTTTTCAAACAGGAGCACAAAAAATAGATGTGCTTCCCTCAAGATGACCGTACTCTTGTTCCAAGGGAAATGGGTCACTTGGCCAAGAGACCACACTTAAACCTCAAGACAAGGAACATTGCAAGCACAGGAGTTTTTGTTTGGGAACTCAGGACATTACAGAGAAATAACAATGGATACCTTGAGAGGTGGAAAGGATCTAGAACAAGCAACAACAGCAAGAATTGCTCCACTAAAAGATTTCATGAGTCTAATTCATGCAATGCCTCAAGCCAGAAGACATATGAAACTATGGTGTTTCTGCCATGTGATATCCCAAATAGATTGTTGGCAGTAAGTTTGCTCTAGGATCGATGAGTTCCCAATCCTTAGTTCTTTGCCTTTCTCTCTGTTCTCTTATCATCTTGAAAATGGCCCTTATCTTTTACCAGTACTGTCTTCTAAGAGATTATTCAACAAGTTCATGGAAAATGGAAGATTATGAAAAAGTATGTAGGGACTTTAATATTTCTATAGCAAACAAGCCTATAATTTAATTCCACTTTCCATTAACAATCAGCTATTCCTCTGCAGATCAAATTCATCTTAGCATGAGGACCAAAACAGAATACATCTCTTCTGGGAGGCTTTCTTTGGCCTCTTTCAGTTGACCTCTCACTTTTCAGAACCAGGGGACATGCATTTTTTGTGCTTTCATTTGAGTAAGAGCATGCATCCTTTGACCATCCTTATGACTTCTAGAATGTTAGTTCTCTTTTTCTTCTCCCCAGTGATAAGAAGGTCAAGACTAAGAATCTGCGTTTCCCTGGCTAATCCTCACTCTTCAAAGGCTGGAATCTCAAAGAGGCATCTGTTCATGTCCCAGCTGTTCAACTTTGCATCCAGCTTCCTGTTTGTGACCTAGGAAAGCAGCAGAGAACAGCCCAAATCCTTGGGACCCTGCATCCAAGTGGGAGACTCAATGGAGGCTTCTGACTCTTAGCTTTGATCAACTTAGCTCTGGCTGTTGCAGCCACTTGGGAAGTGAACCAGTGGATGAAAGATCTTTTCTTTCTGTCTCTTTTTCTCTCTGTAAATCAGCCTTACTGATAAATATAAATAAATCTTAAAACTCTAAGTATTCTATGGTATCTATCTTCCAATGGATCATAATTAACTTCCACCCTATTCACAGAAGGATTACTCTTAGCCATAGCACTAACTATGTATTAGTTGGCATATTCTGAAGCCACATTTGTGTAGTTCAACTTCCAAAAGCATTTAATAACATTAGGAGGTTGGTGTCTGGCAGATTTTAAGGAAATTTGGATGCCTAAGGAGTTTGAGTCACATTCCAAACCTGCTCTTCCAATGATATGCCAATTGTGTCACAACTGATGTTCTGTTTAATGCATTTGCTGTCACCCAAAAATTACTTCTGGGCCATGGATGAGGTTTGGTTTTATTAGATCTACCTTACTAAGCCTGGCTCTCTGATGCAACTAAGAACTTGGAAGCTGGCTACGAACTCTCCCAGGAAAGTAACCCAAGTTGACACTATCAATACTGTTCTAGCTCCTGATGTAGACTCATACCTGTAGTCTCCAGAGGAAGCGAATCATGTTGGAGATTATAGAGAAGTTTCAGATCCAACACATCATGAACTGGTAAATAGCCATAATGAGGGAGTGTACAATTAGGGAAACTTCTGCTCATTGCAAGTTTCCCTTTTGGAATACTGATCTTGGCCTGTTACTTTGGCAATATCTTGTCAAAGATGGAGAATCCATCAAGAAGTAGGAGGTAGTATTTGCAGAGTCAAGCTGCTTGGTTTGGTTTAGTGACACAGGAAAGAGCAGTTTGAACCAAAGATATATCAAACCTTGGCAATTCATGACCTTCTTCCTTTCAGATAACTCATCATGGACCTACCAAAATGTCAAGCAATACGGACACCTTACAGCATAAGAGATAGAGAATAGAGTTAACCAACCAACCTTTGAAGGATGGCTGCTTCCATTCCCTGTCCTCTGCATGTGCCCGGGTGATATCAGGAAACCCAAGGAAGCAATTTCAGGAACGCTAAAGTTAGGAGAGGCATGTAGAGAAGTCCTCTTGGCAAATTCTATTCCAGCAACTTTCCTGCAAATGATGAGATTTCTAATATTGTCATCATGATGAAAGAGCTGTCTTTCCCATTGGGGTGAGCAGTTCCACTTGGGTTTTAGTGTTAACACACTGAGACTGAAAGCAAAATCAAGGAATATGGGAGAGACAAAATTCACACCTGAACCTGGAGAGGAGGGAAGCAAAGAGGTAGAAATGAGTAGGTATCAGTGGGCCCAAGTAGCACCTCAAGTCTCTAAAATGTAGACACACAGCATTGGTTAGGAGCACCCAATGACTCACTCATGGAGGTACAGGAAACTCCTAAAGGTGCTGAGTCAAAGATGATGAAAGTATTGATTTTATCATCTTCTCTATTTCTGCTTCTTTGTTTACAATCCCTTTCTTTCTTCAAAATATCCTAACATGGAGACTCATTTGGACCCCACTTCTTTCTGTCACCTTCTAAGGGATAGGTATGCCTTAATTTTTTTTTTCTGGGACTACTTAACCATAATCTTGATTATTCATTCTCTCTCTCTTTTAAAAAGATTTTTAAATTTTTATTGGAAAGGCAGATACACAGAGAGGAGGAGAGACGGAGATAAAGATCTTCCATCCTATGGTTCACTCCCCAAGTGACCGCAACAGCTGAAGCTGAGCTAATCCGAAGCCAGGAGCCAGGAACTCTTCCAGGTCTCCCATGTGGGTGCAGAATCCCAAGGCTTTGGGCCATCCTCGACTGCTGTCCCAGGCCACAAACAGGGAGCTGGATGGGAAGTAGGGCTGCCAGGATTAGAACTGGCACCCATAGGATCCTGGCACGTGCAAGGCGGGGACATTAGCTGCTATGCTATCATGCCAGGCCCTTGATTATTCATTCTCATGCTCTATCCAAAACACTGACTAAATATTTTTTGGTTCATTCATTTGCAGAGCAAGTATTTTGCGAAGAATTGAAATGGCTTTTTAGCCAATAATAACTTAGGTGTCCATAGGCTAGGTATTTTGTAGAAAATTTTGTTTACCTTAATTTCCCATTTTTTTCATTCAAATAGTGCTAAACATCACCTGTACAGATGTTAACTTCATTTTTTGATGTTTCTCTTTACCAAAACCTCTGTTCTTAATTGAACAACTCAAGCCTGCAGCTCCACTGTTGTTACATGTAGATAATTCTTTACAAACTTTACAAAATATTCCAGAAAACAGATAATCTGCTTTCCTTATTTAATCTATCCTTCATACTAATTTTTTAAGTTGTCTTTCTCTGTTAAATTCTTCTTTTCATTTTTCTTCAACCTGGAAGTATTTCATTTTGTTGTCTGTAGCTGTTCACTTCAACATCATTATTGCTAACACTATTTTGTATCTATAGCAGCATAACACTTACAACAAATAACTGACTTAGAAATTGCTCTGACAATGAATTTTATTTGAATTGAAGCCTTGAAGACTGTGTTCACCTTATGCTCAACAAGCTTTGGTTAATGACTTTCCCGTTTCTAGCTATGATTGTTAAGCAGGAGCAACTGAATTTTCAAGATATTACAGACTGAAAATTCTTAATCTGAGCTCTCTGGGATTCGTTGGTTCTTGAGTTCCTAACCTTAACTTCAGAGACCTAATGTTTGGGAGATTTTTAAAAATTAGTTTCAAAGGAATTTGGTTGTCTTTGAAAAGCCCACAGAAGCATTGCTGATCTTGTATATTCATTTTGTTTTTCAAGGAGAACTCCAGTCATTATCTGATTAAACTTGGGGATTGAAGTTCCTTCCAGAGTTAAATAAGTCAATACTGTCAGCCCAGCATACATGAGAGTGCTGTGTGTATGCATTCAATCAACTCTGGATAGAAAAGACTCAAGAATCATATATGCAGATTTTTCTCTTATCATTACTCCCCCAACAATGCCATGTAGCAATGGCTTACATAGTATTAGGTGGTATAAGAAATTGGGAAATAATTCAAGGTGAACGGAGGATGTATGTGGGTCATTCAGAAACATTCTGCCATTTTATACGTAGGACTTGAACACCCATAGACCACAGCATTTGAGAGGGAGGGAGATGTTTGGTGGCCAGAAGGGCCAGTAGGTATGTCAGCTGGAAAGTCTCTGCTCTTTCTGTTCTTGCCACAAATGATCCCTGAGTAGGAAGGACCCTTGCGTTATGGTCTGGCTCAGCAGCACAAGCTACTGATCAGAATGAGGGAGGTACACCTCCTTTGCTCCGACCGGGACTGCAGGGGATGCAAATTCCAGGCTTCTGCCCTGGCTGGGGCTGCTGGGGCAGCACAGGATGTGATGCAAGAAGGAGCAGAGCAGAGGAGGAAAGCTCTCCCCTATTTTTCTTGTGCTTGTTAGGGACATCCATCTCAAGCAATTGCACTCCTCTTTAGCAAGGGTTGCTGTGTCCTATAACCTCCATACATAGGCTCTGTGTTTGAAGTTCAGCCTTTTTTAAAGTGTATCCTGTGTTAACATGGTTGTTTATCTTCTTGTCTATGAATATATTTGAAAAATAACAAACCTCAAATGAAAACTTTCCTGCATTTCCTCACTTTGGACAGATCTCAGAAAATGAAGCAAACTGCTCTTTAAAGAGACTCAAACTCAGTTCATACTGTTACTGCCTCTTGGGATTTCCTTTTTGGCTGAACATGTTTTTTAATTTCATCTAAGTCATGAGTAACAATGATATTTCCATTCATATTGTAGGAGGCTGATGAATAATAAAAGCTGTATGTTCGGACCTGGATGCTTATTTACTGCACTGTGTCTTTGTGCACAAGGGGTCCTTGGTGCTGCAGCAGATTGTAAAATATATTCTGAAACCCTGCTCAGGTCCAGATCTGTTTATAACCACATGAAACAGTCAAAAGATTTATTACAGCCCAGGATCACCCTTCTCTTCACATTGGACAACGAAAGCTTTAACTTTTAGCACCCCAAAGATGCGTCTTCTCGCCTTGTTGGCCCTTGTGGCTCCATCTGTAATATGTACTCCGATTGTGTGCAGCCTGGCAACAGCCCTCAAGGACTGAGGGGGGTTGAAAAACTATAGCCCCTTGTTCAGTTCAGTTCCAACTTCAAAGGCTTTGCGAACACTGAGCAGACAGGTTTCGCAGCTGATAAAGCAGCCGCACAGACAAAGGCAGCTTCCCTCTCACCGAGGTGTCTCCTGATCCACGGTGATTTTCAGCCCACTTTTCTCTTTTATTTGCCACGAAACTCCTGGCAGGGAGAAAGACTCATTCTGCCCACGGTTGTGTGCCCCTGGATTCGGCATCAGAGGGAGAGATGGGCATTTATGGCACCATAAATCAAGGGATAAACCATACATGAGCAGCTGGCACATGTGCTAATAACTATAATTATTAATCATGTCAATTTCACACCCTTCAAATTTATGCTATGTGCTTTCTGTAGGAAAGCCATCCCTGGCGCCTTGAGCTGTTTATGGTATGAAAATATGATGTGCTGATGGTCTTTGATAATTGTCTTATGACAGTATTGATCTGCGTACAATTGGGTTTGTGGGGCGTGCAGGCCCTGCAAGTGGTTGTCCTTGTCTCCTGATATATATCATTGTCACCCATCTCCCATTGTTAGGGAGGGGAGTGCGTTGCTTTCAGCATTAGGCCAAGTCTCTAGCTGCTGGATCACCATTATTCTATCCTTTCTGACACTAGGAGGACATTTACTTTGATGCCTCCTTTGTACCTCGTTGAAGGCAAAAATCCTTGAACTTCAGAATGGTGGCTTGTAGCAGGGTTGTCAACTGAAAAGACAGGTTTGGAATGGACAGAGGCCAGAAAATTATGGAAAAAAGTTCTTCCCCAAGGAAAGGCAATTTTTTACTTTCCCTTCCTTGTCCTTGTTAACACTTGTCCACAATAGGAACTGGAGATTCCCATCAGTTGCCAAATCTTAAGCTCATTCAACTGTTGCTTTCAAGGCACCCCCTCAAAGTGGTTGCCACACAACAGATTCTGATTCTCTGCTTGGGGCCCAGATGGCCAAGCTAAAAAATCAGAGTGGCCCTGGGCAAGGGGCTATCCATGATCCAAGTGGCCACTTTACTCTCAAGGATTCATCCCCCTTGGCAACCACTGTGTCATCAAAACTCACCCCTTCAAGGCCAAGTGGAAAGCAGCACCTTGCCGCTTGATCTGCATATTAATTTAACCTCGCAACCAATAGGCTCTGAGAGGCCAGCGAGAGTGCAGAGTGCATGGGCCCCCACACACTTGTTTGGAGCTCCGCGTGGCCCTCTTTGGGCAGTGTCACAATCGCTCCTGCTGTCTCTACAGCTGCTCTGTTCCAATGACCCCCAGAAGGTTCTGGGGATTGTTAGAGGAGATTTCTATTAATCAACTACAAACAGACTGTTACAATTTCACACTTTTTTTCCCATCATTTCACACATTTAATGAATTTAGGTGTCTTTTAAATTCAAAACATTTATAATCAGGCAACCCCCCCGCAAAAAAAAGAAAAAAAGAAAAAAAAAACAAACCTCTTTCTGTTCTTCTTTTAACACAATAGACAGCAGCCAGGCAGCAAATGCCATTTCCAGACAGAATTTCTGGAAGTGGCCTTTCAGGCAGACTTATTAAAGTTGTTACCAGGCAGCGGCAGTGGCCCCTACAGTGTCTTATGAAATCATCAACAAGGAAACAAAACTTGACTGAGGTTCAGTATGCTTGCTGTCAGGAGCTTTATTTCAAGGAGTCCTTTTCTTAGGCAGACTAGAATTCAACATTAAATCCCAACTTCTTCAAAAAAGAGAGCTAAAATGCAGCCTTCATCAACTCCTCTAGAGCAGAACTTGGGGCTCTCTCAGGAGAAGTGGCATTCTGCCCAGGGTTTTCCCTGACTCCATTCCATTCTCTCCCAGTTGGCAACCCATGGGAGGAACCCAGCTCAAAAAGCTGAGCTTCACCTGACGCTCACGATGACTTTGAACCTGATGAGTTTCTTTCTTAGTCTCTCAATTCACAATGGCGATTTCTGTACTTTGTTCGTTTGTTTTGCATTTTGTGGGATACCTTTCCTGCCACACAAAGTTTCGATTTTCTCTTTCCTTGCTCTCTCCCACTTGTGCAACCAACTCGTCTGGAGACACCCAGCCTGGATTGTTCTTTAGCAACCCCTGCTGGTTGACATGAAATGTCGGAAAGTAAGGCAGAGGCATTATTGCGTCCCACAGTGGAGGGAAATGACGCATGTTACTGGTTGAGAGACAGCAGGGAAGAAACAAACAGGCAGGGTGAGAGCACAAGGCTAGTATTCTTACTTGAGATTACCCAGGAAAGAAACGCCAAGCTGCAGTGGTGAAGATAACAGCCAGCCAATGGATAGCTATACTGTTTTCCCATAAGTCATTAGATCTCACCAGTGGTGACAATCATCATTCTAATTTAATCTTCGTTTTGTATGTTCTTGCTGCTTTTAAAGTTGGCTTCCTCTTTGTGGCTTTATCATTACGTGCATGAACCTTGGGCTCTTCTGCTTTCACCAATCCCTCCCACCCTAATAATAGAAGCATCTTTAACAGGTCCATCTTTATTTTTTCTTCTTCTTCAAGTAGTATGCAATGGATATGTGTTAAAACACCAGGGTCACTGTGAGCCTGACACAGTCCCAGCGTGCTTTCTTTCTGAAACTTGCTTTTCTGTTTAACAGTGGTTTGGGTTCTGCTTTTCTTATACACTAGGATGCTGGGGCAAACTTATTTTTTTTTTTATATATTCACTGTCTTATATACTGCATTAGCATCTCTTTTAAGCAAGCCGTTGGTTACTCTGAGAGTCAGTGGGAAGTTTGTGCCTTCCTGGGATGGACCGGTGCCTTGTGAGGACCTAGACATCGTTTCCTGTGTGCGTTTCATGCCCCCTGGTAACCTCTGCACCCAGGGAACACATCCCACACACATCCCAGACTGACACCCATTTATCTGCTCTGAGAAAAAGCGCCACATTTCTTTTCTTTTAATTATGCCTTCCCCAGCTCCCCCTTCCTAGCTAAATCTTCACTGCTAGGTCTTAAAAACAAACAAACAAACAAACAAACAAACAAAAAAACAAAGCCAGGTGAAGCAAGCCAAAAAAAGCCTCTCTGGTGATCCACTGTCCCGCTGTGGAAGGCAGCTAGGTAAACAGGCTCAGAGAGTCTGCATGGAGTTTCTAGTCCCATCCCCCACCTGCAGCGACTTCACGCTAAGAGGGCTATTTAGCCTCTGGACATGAGACATCCAGATTCAACAGGGCCTCTCCCCCTTCCCACCCCCACCTCCCCACCCATGGTCCTTTTGAGGATGGTTCTCCATGACAGGAAATACCAGAGAAAAGCACAGCTTCTTTCAGCTGTCCACTTCTGTAGGTTTTCCCACACGAAGCTGCGCCCACTCTGGTGCTCCTCACTTTGTTATTATGACAGGAAAAAATGAATTTCTAATGTGCTACCTCCACCAGCTGCAAAGAGCCTTGGCTCTTAGCATCAGGCACACCGAGGGCGGTGGGCCTGGGTTAGGAGGGAAGGCCCTTACATGGATGGCAATCTCCAGGCTACAAAAGTCGTTCTTTTCCTTTGACGTCAGCGTAAAAGCTGTTCTGAAAAGCGAAGGCCAGTTTACAAGCCTTTGGGTAGTTTGCAAGTGTTGGGTAGAAAGGGCCAGGCCCAAGGTTGCACAGTAAGTCTGCGGTTAAACTCAGGTGGTGCTACCTCCCACACCATTTTTTCTCATGTTTCATTGTTAGGGACAGAAATTGGCTGCTCCCTTCCCTGTCATATGATAGAAATAGATTGTTCTTGCTCCTAAAAGCATTTGGTGTTTGAATGACCTCCACTCAGCACATGTGTGTGGGAGTTTCGTTTGTTAGCTTTGTCTCAACTTTTCCAGAATTAGTGACCCAGGAACTGAGCAACTACATAAAAAACTACAAAGAGCAGAAAAATAAAAGGAGGGGGGAGTCTTTGGAATCACATATTCCAACTCCTTTATTTTATCTCCAAGGAAACGTCAATTCAGGTTTTCAACATTTCACCTTTGAGTAATTGCAATGACTTTTTTTTAAAGACGTATTTATTTTCATTGGAAAGTCAGATAAAAGGAGAAACAGAGAGAAAAATCAGTCATCTAGGTTCCTCCCCAAGTAGCTGCAACAACCAGAACTGAGCTTATCTGAAGCTAGGAGCCAAGAGCTTCTTCTGGGTCTCCCACGCAGGTGCAGGGTCCCAAGGCTTTGACACATTCTTGACTGCTTTCCTAGGTCACGAGCAGGGAACTGAAAATGAACAGGGAAATGAAGCAGCTGAGATTAGGACCAGCTCCTACATGGGATCCCGGCACATGCAAGGTGAGGACTTTAGCCACTAGGCTACTGCCCTGGACCTTGCAATGACCTTTTTGATTCTAACTTCAGCTCTCATAGTCAAGTGAAATTTCTAGAACCTAAAGCAGCTCATATCGTTTTATATTTTTGTTTACCAAATAATCTTACCAGTTTTCATCACCCATAGAAAAAGGCTCTTTGCTCCTCAGATTCATTCTTTGCTTCTTCCTAGACACCCATGTCTCAGCCCAACTACAACAACAGACTACATTTCCCAGCCTCCCCTGTGACTTACTTGGTTGGTCATATGAGTACATTTTTTACCAATGGAATGAGCTGCAATAATTCATCCATTTATCAACAAGTAAATCGCTGCCCTGCCCCTGTGCTCTTTTCCTTCTCAGGTGTTGAACTGTGGAAATGTCCTTTGTCTGCTTCAATCATGCATGCAAGCTGTGTGCTCCTGGGAATGCTGGATTGTGTCAACCCAGTCACCATGCATCACAAGCCTATTACTTGAATAAGAAATCAGTTTGCTCTTTATTAGGCCATTACACTTAGGGGTTCTTTATTAAAGCAGCTTGGGGCTTCCCTTAACTCATATTACAAATACGATGTCTGCCTTTCTTCCTGTGTCATCACTGATGGTATCTCCAAATGTTTCTCACTTTCACATCACAGATCTTCCAGGGACAGAGGAGTCTGTTCACTGTCTCCCCACATTGGCTCTCCTTTGTAATGGTGCCACAATCTTGCTGCCCCCCTTGGGGAGGTGAATTCTCCCCCTAATCTTAGCCTTGTGATTAGAACAAAGCAGGTTAGTGGGAGGTGTTTGGCACGGAAGTTAAGATGTTTCTTGGAGCATCTCTGCTCCCTCTCTGAGTGCCTGGGTTTGAGACTCAGCTCAGCTCCCAATTCCAGCTTCTTGCTGCCGTGTACTCTGGGGAGGCAGCTGGTGGTGGCTCCAGTACCTGGCTCACTGTCACCTCCAGTTCAGGGTAGTTCTTTATCGGCTGCAATCCTTGCCGTGTCTCCCTCAGAATACAGTCCTTCCAGGCCTGGCATGCTGAACACCTACAGCAACTGAAAGGTAAGAACACTTTCAGGAACAAGAAGCTCTCTGAACTGTCTTCCTCTTTTCTTTCTTTCCTAGAATTCCTCTCTCTACAGCTTAGCAATGGCAACCTGTGACCTGCTTTCTTCTCTGACTGTGCAGTCATCCAGCTCTGTGCCCAGAGGAAGGAGTGCTACGCACGGAAGTGAAGAAGAATCTGAACCAACATCCTGTCCGAGTTTTTCTCCTAGTTTACTTCTATTAGATTACACCATTTTTTATCCAATCCCATTCTACATGGCTGTTCCTTCTTCGTTGAATCTAAGCATGAAAATATGCTGACTGGGTCTTTAGTTCTGTGCGCAGAAGATTGTATTAAATATGTTTGTTGTGATTTTTTTTCTTGCTAATCTTTCTTAGAAAGAACATTGGCCACCTCCAGATGCTATTGCTCACATAGTAAAGTCCCTCCCCGGAGGCCCGTTCGCCTACTGAAGCATAGCAGAGCACAAGGCTATGTTCAGAATCCAAGTTACTCTGCCAGTTCTGCAGAGATGAGATCCAGCATCACCCAGAGGGCAGGATCCTGACTCAGGAAAGAAGGCAAAACTTGATCTTAGCCAACAATATTAGGTTCAGGGTAAAGCATTCTCTCCTGTGAGGATTCTCGGTCTGTTAACTGTGTATAGTCCAGTAAAAGAGATAACATATTCATAGCTTACTCTAAGGAAATGTGATTGGAAAAGATATATGTATTCCATACTGTGATTAGTAATATATACATACGGCAGGAGACCAGGTGGGGGGGGGCTGAACCCAGGGAGAAATGAAGAACAATGCAACCTGAGAACACTTGGTGAAGTCCTCATGCCCACTTCATGATGAAGGAGTCTAGGACCTACTTAAATCTATCGTTTTAGACCTAGTAAGTACAACCCAATTCAGACTTTTGTGGATTCAGAAGCGATGGTTCTGCAGAATAGGAGAGCCATGAAAATCAGATCTCAGGGAAGTTTTGCTAAAATTCACTTCAAATATGTTTAAGATTGCTTTCTTCTATAAATATTTACACTTCCCCAGTCTCTAAAACTACATAATCATTTCGCTCTGCAAGGGCATATGCCAGGAACATAGTTTCCAGACCTAACATATAGTGCTTGCTCAAAAAATAGTTATTAAATGAATTTCAGTGTTAGCAACTGGGTAAAAAGAAAGCATTCTTATTTTTATTTTTCATCCCATTTTCTTGTATTTTTTTCCTCTTCATGATTTTTTGTGTGTTAATGCCCCAACTAAATATGAGACTTTTCAAGACCTGTTGTGACTTCAAAATTACTCAGCAAACTTTCAATAATAATAATAACAACAATAATAAAGTGACACTTGAGGAACTGCAAGTATAAAAGCAGACTAACATTTTAAGTATTCATGATCCAAACAAGGGAGACAAAAATATTCTCATGTTACTGTAATACAGATTATTGCCAGAAATGTGATTGGAAAAAAAAGTGTGTACATTGTGATCTGAACTGGGTCCTTGATGTGCTCCCAAGCAAAAAGTCAGAGTACTATTTAAGATGGTAGATTTTATTTTAATAGGTGCATCTCAATTATTTTTTTTAAGACACCTATTAAAAGTTTAGGAAAGAGAATTTAGGACAAAGATCAAATCTCACTTCTATAATATCTTGTCTAAGTAGACAATTAGTTGCCCTGATTTTGTCTAGATTTGCTTAATAGTAAAGTCAAAACACTGGAAAAGCATTGTTATGCCATGCATGGTAGTACAAATTGTGTTTGTCTGAGTTGCTCAAAATATGGTAGTAAATGCCTTATCATACTTTTTAGGTCAACTAAGAGCAGACTTTAACCACAGATTTGCCTTACCCTGACAATATTGGCAAGTAAAAACTGCCAATATTCCTGGTGATTCTGAAGGAGGGCAACTTCCTATTCTTAGTAGAGAGAGCTACCCCAGTAGCTAATACCTTGGAAACCCCAGCCTATCCCCCACCTGGGACTGATGGCCAGCTGTCAGGCCTGAGTGACTGACTGCCCATTGGCCCGGGTCCCTGCAGGTGGTGGTGACAGTGATGGAAGATGATGGATGACTTTGACACAGCCCCACCCCATCCACTTACCCATATGCATGACAGAAGGGATTCTGGCCTAGTGGCCTGGCTGACAATGCCTCCAAGCAGGCGTTTAGATGTGTAAAAACAGCGCCTTGAGATCCAGCAGGGATTCAGCTACCAACATGGAGCCATCCAAGGAGTTGCTAATGTGAAAATAATGTTCTTTCCTGACTTTTGAATTGTAGGAATGAAGACACTCACAACCAGTAAGGCTGTTGAGAGGAAGTAGCTGTCAGGAAAAGTGAAAGAGATGGACTCATCCCTGTTGGAGGTTGATAGGAATTGCAGCACCCCTTGTTTTTCTGCCACTTCTTCCTTGTTTCCTCCTCAGCCCACCTGGCTTAGCCGCTTGTGGCTTTTCACTTGATTTGCATCACCCCTCCTTCTCTCTCTTTCGGAGCAGACCTCTCCATCTCACGTGCATTTTTCTCTCCTTCCTTCCTCTCCTTCTCTGCTCTGCCCCCTCTCTATATCAGTCTCTCATTGCCACATGAGTTTTTTGTCTTGTGGTTTAATTTCTTCTCCTGCTTCATCATCACTCTTACAAACATTTCAGAGGAAGTACATCCTTAGGAATAAAAACTGGGATTTTTGGAGAATAAAAGCATAAAGCAAACTAAGGAGAGTACTTCTTTTTTAAGCTTGAAAGCCAGCATGGGAAGCTGGAGGGGAGAAGAGCATTCCCTGAAGTGACCAGTTGCCTGAATGATAGGAGAGATTTTTGCACTAACACTGACAGCGCTTAAATGAAAATCTGCATGTAACACCAAGCTTCTCTGAGAAGAACTCATTTTCTGCAAAGTTCTGGCTAAACTATGGGAAAGTTCAAAACAAGCCAGTATTGCTTTCAGATACACACAGCAACAGAACTAGAGGCTTCCTTAATGGTAGTTTCTGGAAAACTGGTTTTGTTGACCAGAAGAAGGCATGTGAATCAAAGAAAAAAAATCTGATGCTGACCCAACAATCGTACATAAATTAGCATCATTGTGGCAGGTGTTTGCCCTAGGGGTTTAGGTCAGCAACATCAGAGTGCCTGGCTTCAGTTTCCAACTCTGATTCCTAATTCCAGTTTTCCATTAATGTTACCCTGGAGAAACAGCTCAAGTACCTGGGTGCTAGTTAACTCGTGGAGACACCCACATTCAGCTCCTGGCCACCAGCTTCAGCCCAGTGTGGTCCCAGGCCAGCCCTAGCTGATGCGGACACTGGGGGCTGAACAAGTAGATGAGAGCTCTCACTCCTGTCTATCTCTTTGTCTGAAAGAAGTAAAAAGGAATTTTTAAAAATATGACTGTTTTAAAGTTAGCATTTTTGCTAAGTTTGACAATAGTTTGCCTCCATAATTAATTGAAAATGTTTTCTTTTAATTTTGTTTATACCATTACTATGTTTTAGAAACTTAGCCTTTAGAGAAAATATCTTGATAAAATATCAGGTTCTCAGAGAAGAATCAAAGGCAATCAGACACCGTATGGGTTCACATTAGTAACTCTTTATCATTTTTAAATAAGTTTGGGTACAAACCCAGATTAGAAATGCTACTTGAAAGTATCTGTAACTTCTTTCTAAGCTTCAAATTAGCATATATTTTAAATTCTGGATTATGATGAAACGGTCAGTTGTGTGCACACGATCAGATTGGGGCAACAGTTTCTTAGTAAATGAGTGGCACTTCCAACTCTCACGCTCTGAGGAGCACCCTGGAATCTGTGTTTTTTGTTTGTTTTGGCCTGGACATCCACTCTCCACTGCCTAACTCCAGCATCCTGCTAAGGCAGAGCTGGGAGATAGCAGTAATGATGGCTCACTGAATTCATAGTGATGAAACATAAATCTTTACCTGCTCTGTACTAATGTCCAGCTCATCTTCTTAAGTCATTGGAAATTCATGAAAGAAACAGAGTCTACAAAGCAGAAATTCTTTGTGTAATTGGGCCATAAGTCAGGGAAGAAAGCAACAACTCGAGACAACACTCTTGCTATACTTAGGGCTAATTTTGGCACTTTCTATAATAGATTGTAAGAAAGAAAGGAAGATTTTTCTCTATTCATTACAAAGTTCAAGGATGACACTATTACAACAAAAGACAGATTAACAAGAGGAAACAAAATCATAACCAAATTTGATCAATATTAATTTTATGTGGCTTGGGAACCATCAATGATGAAGACTCAAAGAGCCAGAAAAAACTTCTTTTGTGAACACTCATGCAGAGGTGTGAATGGAGGACAAAGCGATATGAACTGATGGTGGCAATCTTAGGATTCTTCCTGAACTTTGAGTCTCCTCTGGAATGAAGGGCTCATCACCTAGCTTCAAGGAGGGAGACCGGAGAACATTCTAATGACTAGCTTCTAGAGGACCAAGGTAGCTGAAGGTCAGGGAAAAGAGGATCAAAGGATCAAAGAATAACTTTCCTGGTCCTGTGGAGGATGCGACAGGCAGACACGTAAGGGATATGATGTGAGTGACAAGAAAGAACCTGGGGCTTTCCTGCCCCACCGCCCCCAGCACTAGAAACTCTCCTAGAAGGGATCCAAAGAAATCATTCTTTGCTTCAGAGGTTTTTCACTGCTCAGACTCCTTGGCCTGGCCTGCCTTGATCAGTGAATGTAGAAAGCCTTGGAGCAACCCAAGATGTTGGAGGAATGCCAGTCGCTGCATCGGCACATTTAAAGTCTCTTACTTATTTGCCATGGACCCAAGACAAAGTTCTTAATGTTTCTGTGTCATAGCATCCTTATTTTAAAACAGAACCTTTGTAGATATATTTATATTTTATCTGAGATTTGATTAGACTGGGAAGGAGTTTCATTAACAATATAGATAAACTCAAATTGGCCACAGATAGGTAATTGTTGAGTTGGATTACGGTTTTAGGACAGCTTGTATTACTATTTTCACTACTCTGTTTAAAATTTCCACAGTAAAAAGAAAAACATGAAAATTTCTCCAATGAGGTCTTTTTAATGGTAGTAATAATAATTGTACATATGTAATAAAATTGTTTTAAGAATTGAATGTGGGCCTGGCACTGTAGCCTAGTGGCTAAAGTTCCCGCCTTGCACACACCACGATCCCACATGGCACTGGTTCTAATCCCAGTGGCCCCACCTCCCATCCAGATCTCTACCTTTGGCGTGGGAAAGCAGTCAAGGATGGCCCAAAGCTTTGGGACCCTGCACCAGCGTGGGAGACCTGGAAGAGGCTCCTGGCTCCTGACTTAGGGTCAGTTCAGCTCTGGTTGTTGCAGCTACCTGGGGAGTGAACCAGCACATGGAAGATTTTCCTCTTTGTCTCTCCTCCTCTCTCTATATCTGGCTTGCCAATAAAAATAAATAAATTTTAAAAATCTTAAAGTTAAATGTGTGGAGTTGGCATGATGTCATGCCAAATTAATCTTCTACCTGTGGTACTGGCATCCCATATGAGTGTCAGCTTAAGTGCAAGATACTATACTTCCAATATAATTTCATATTAATCACCTGCAAATTCAGCAGAGGATGGTCCAAGGCTTTGGAATCCTATAGTCATGTTGAATGCCTAGAGGAAGAGCCTGTCTTCCTGCTCCAGGCTTCGGATTGGTCCAGCTCTGGCTGTTTGTGCAGTGAACCAGCAGATAGGGGGTCCTATTCTCTCTCTTTCTCTCTCTCTCTCGGCTTCCCTCCTTCCCTCTATCTCTATAATTCTGATTTTCAAATAAAAATAAATAACTCTAAAAATATTATTCTGGGAACTATGCCTAATACGTTGAATTACATTGTGGATGTGTGTATGCGTGATAGATGCATTTAGATTTTTTTCTTTCTGTCTTACAGAGAGATATATAAACCATTTCTCTACTCACGAATGTAGCAGAAAGAAACCAAGAAACTGATGCTGAGGAAGGAGATGTTGGTCACACCCAGCCCCTCTGTCTGACAAACAAGCAACAACATCATGTTCCTGTGTGTGGGGAGCTTTCCTGTGCTGGCTGTAGTCTCTGGAGAGTTCCAGCTGACAAAGCGATAACATCTGGTGCCCATTATTTCCCCAGATCTGTTGTGATTAGGCCATATGATAAGCCTGGCCAATTGCTATGGGCAAGGGATCACTACATTCCCCCCATCGGGGTCCTGGAGCTGTCACTTCTGGTTGGTGGCCCCTGCTAATTTGCCACCACAATTTCCAATATCTGCGAGAATTCCACAAGGAAATCTCAGTGCCTTGCAGGGGC
This sequence comes from Ochotona curzoniae, assembly GCF_017591425.1. Classification (NCBI taxonomy): domain Eukaryota; kingdom Metazoa; phylum Chordata; class Mammalia; order Lagomorpha; family Ochotonidae; genus Ochotona; species Ochotona curzoniae. The sequence continues at coordinate 18,334,687 of NW_024467115.1, forward strand.
AGTAGCCTGTGTGGCTGTAAGACAGGGCTAGCACTGATAATCAGATGGGGTGGTTTATGTATTAGCTTAAGCAGGGCTGTGTAGATCTGGTCTGGCACTCTGCACCTCCACTCCCCACCTACTTCTGTGGTGTCAGTTTGACGAAATGGTCTAGGGAAACTTCAGATTTGGAGACAAAATAGTGAAGCACCAGGAAGCAAAAAGAAAGAAAAACAGTTTCAGAATTGCTTTCCTATGGAATAAAGAGACTTTTGACCTTCTGAGTGCTTCATCCTCTTCCTTCTTCACCCTGGCATCAAGCAGCACTGTGTAGGGGGAGTTCGAGGCTGTGCAGGGGACCAAGTGGCTCATCACTTCCAGGGGAAGATTCAGTCCTGGGAAAAGGACATTTAATGCCTTAACATTACAGCCGGTGACTGGTTTCTGTCCCTCTATCAACACACCATTTTGACCTTCTAAATTTGTATTTTAAAATATTCCAAATAATTCAGAAGAGTATAAAGAAGCCTTTAGTGAACACACACTGATTTAACAATTTTTAGCATTATGTTATATTTGCTTCAGGTGTAGGTATACACACATACACACACTTTTTCTTGAAAGCAGGGATGAATCAATCTATATTGTCCCTGGTGTGGATTCACGAAAAATATCAAAGAGGGAGGAAAGACATCTCCTTTATTACGTAAAGATATTTCTCTGCTTTTATAAAAATAATTAACTTTATTTGAGAGGCAGAAAGTTTTCACCCACTGGTTTACTCACGATGCCCACAATGATCAGAATTGAGCCAAACCTAAGCTGGAATGCATGCACTGCCCCTTCAGGGTCTTCCATGTGATGGTAGACACCTCACATGGACCTGAACCATCACCTATTGCCGCCAGAGTGTACATGAACAGGAAGCTGGAGCCAATCTAGCACTCCAGCATGGGATGAAAACATCCAGGCCAATGTCTTAATGGCTAGGTCAAATGCCAGCGTCTACATAGCTCTTTAAAAAGCAACCTAGGACCAGACATGTGGCATGCCGGGTAAGACAATGCTTGTGATGCCCCATCCCATGCTGGAGTCCTGGCATTTGAGTCTGATTGCAGCTTCCTGCTAATGTGCACCCTGATAGGCGGCGGATGACGACTCAAGTCACTGCCACCCGGGCACCTGGCATCAGCCCAACCCAGTCTTGACTATTGCCAGCATCTTGAGAGTGAACCAGTTAATAGATAAATCTCTGTCTCTTTCTCCTCTCTCTCTGTCCCTGTCTCAAATAAAAAACAACTAAATATCAAGCTAAAGCACATGTTAGTGTTTTGCAAAACTTGAAAAAGTACAGCTATAATTTTTGTAGAACTAATAATCATAGAACAGCTTTTTTATTTAGATGCATGCAAATTTTTTCATTAAATCAGTTCTGAAGGTGCAATTTGGGCAAATATTTCACCAAGCTGAGACTTGAGCGGAAAGAAATGAAGCTGACTTCTTCAATATGATAGTCTTGTATGTGTGAGTGTGTGATCTTATCTGGTTCAAAAACTTACTGAAAACTTGTCTGGTTCAAAACATTTTGAGGACTTGCATACTTTTAATACATTTGCATTAAATTCCAGTTAATAATTCAGATATGAGGTTAAATCAGCAACTTGTTATCACTTATTCACTAGATCCTCACTAATCACACGTCATAAATTGACCAAATGTTATCTCAAATAGCTTAGGCTCACATGCCACATGAAGTAAAAATGCCTGTTACTTATGTAAGAAGAAGATAAACTGATGGATGCTCGGATTTATCCTGGGCTATCACATGTTTTGTTATTACGCAGATATGAACCTAATATCCAGAATAGAGGAAGTTTACCTTGGAACTAGTCAGATTGTTGGATATAGCATACTGCACGAGTGTATGTAAAGATCAAATGTGCGCATCTGGGGGGAAAGGAATGGTCTTAAGCACCAAGTAACTTGTCTTACTTGTTTTCTTCCATTAGTGGCAGCACCCAGAAAGATTTAAGGCAGAAATGAAAATGCTGTCCAACTGTTCTTTGCCTGAGTTCTTATCTCTTCCTTCCTTCCTCTCTTTCTTCCTTCCTTCTTTTCTTCCTTCCTTCCTTCCTTTCTTTCTTTCTTTCTTTCTTTCTTTCTTTCTTTCTTTCTTTCTTTCTTTCTTTCTTTCTTTCTTTCTTTCTTTCTTTCTTTCTTTCTTTCTCTTTCTTTCCCTCCCTCACTCCCTCCCTCCATTGCTTTCTTCCCTCCTTCAATCCTTCCCTTCCTTCCTTCTTTGTTCATGTAGCTGTGTTCTTGTTCACATTGTCCAAGGTTTTAACCATGGACTATTCACCTGGCCTTGGTTGACATTCAATCACCCAGTTACACTTTCAGCTGCTCTCCACGTTCCCACTCTTAATCTCTGTCCTGTCTTATGGGCTCAGAACTCCTTTCCCATGTCACGCCGGGGTCTAACTATTGCAGGCATGTAAACTTAGTGGTGAAGCAGTTATTCTCTGACATGTGGTACATAGCAACTTAGGCTTTCAATGGATTTGGAGAAGTGTTAAAGACATGCATTGAAACAATGAGATGCTGTGAATTAGGATGACTGGAACTCAAATCTCTCAATTATGAGTTTCTTCCATTGTTTCAAATTAGGTTTTAATTCACTACTTTTGAAGGGGAACTGTTTGAAAAAAGTTAACATAGATAATTCAAAGTATAAATCTGATCTCTGGGGGCCTGATGTGGTGGCCTAATGGCTAAAATCTTTGCCTTGGGCTCACCAGGATCCCATATGGGCGCCGGTTCTAATCCCAGAAGCCCTGCTTCCCATCCAGCTCCCTGCTTGTGGCCTGGGAAAGCAGTTGAGGACAGCCCAAAGCCTTGGGACCTTGCACCTCTATGGGAGACCTGGAGGAAGCTCCTGGCTTCTGGCATTGGATTGGCACAGCACCAGCTGCTGCAGCCTCTTGGGGAGTGAATCAGCGGGTGGAAGATCTTCCTTCCTGTCTCTCTTCTCTGTATATCTGACTTTCCCATAACAATAAATAAATCTTTTTTTAAAAAAAAACCTGACCTATGTAACTATGCAAATGAGTTTAATAATAATGTGATCAAATCACCATTTCATTTTCCTGTTGTTTCTCAAAATGTGAAAACTATTGCTTCAATATTATATTTTAGATTTTCTTTACAGTTATAGTAACATTTGTGATTTTTTAAAAAAGATTTATTTACTTATTTGAAACTCAGAGTGATGGAGAAAGCGAGAGAAAAAAGAGCGAGATCTCCCATCTGCCAGTTTATTCCCCCCATGGCTGCAAGTGTCAGGGCTGGGCCAGGCCAAAGCCATGAGCCAGGAGCTTCATCCAGGTTTTCCTTGTGGGTGGTAAGTGTCCAAACACTTGGACCATTTTCTGCTGCTTTCCCAGGCCAGATTGGAAGTAGAGCAGCTGGGACACGCACTGGCACTCATATGAGGAGTCGGCATCATGGATACCAGCTTTTCCTACAGTGCCACAGAGTCAGGCTCAATAGTAACATATTTTTATAATGGTATCCATCCATAAAACAAGATGGATTATTCCCATACAATAAAACCATCGAAATCAGATCATTTTGTAAATTCTCATAAACATAAAGCAGGTTCTGAGACCTGTCAAACTGCCAAATAAAAAATATAATGTTAATATCTTGGACATAGTTGGAATCCTTGTTGGATGGGATCAGTTATCATTTAAAATTTTTTTTTTTTTGCTTTTTAGATTGTCTTGTTTTTTCTTCATTATTTTCTTCTCAGTACCCATTCCCTCCTTCTTTTAGTCAAATTAAACAAAAAAATCAAAGGGAACCCAGACATTGTTTTCACAGAGACTGTAAATAATGTATGTACTGCTTTTCCATCAAATGGGTTGTGCCAAATCATCAGTTGCTTCTAGTGATCAATTGTTCAAGAAAGCACAGGTTAAACTGCAGAGAGAGAAAGGATGAAGAAGTTTGCTTGGTGTTGGTGCCAATGCCATGTTGAATATATGGATAGCTTTGGTGTGATAAAAATATGGTCATTCTTCTGGCTGAAAATATTTTTCAGTTAATTAATAGACTGTTGCACTTTATGAATTGCATGTGGTAGGGTTGTCTAACAGAAGTAAATGTCTTCTTCACAAAGTGAAAGTGGAATTGCTCTTGCTTTTGCGCCTTGTGCACAGTGATGTAGGGTACGAGCTCCTGGAGTAAAAGGCTGAGGTCTCTGGTCTGAACACAAGCTCAGCAGTTCCACTTGGCTAGGCTCCCAAGAAGCCTGTTCTGTTGTGAGGTCAGATGCTCTCCATTGACACTAATAGACCGTTTTATGCAAAACTGCTCATTTTCCGGGAAGGTCCATGTCAGACTGGTGGAGTGATTCACAAAAACTACTTCATTAAAAAGAATGTGCTTTATCTGTGGCCTTGTTGCCCATAGTGAGGTGAAAGTGTGAGCTATGCATGGGCACCCAAGGCAGGAGAAGCTCTTCTATACCACAAGTTCCAGGCCCTGCCTTCAGACCCTGAAATTCTGTCATTGTCCCAGGCAAGTCAACTTCTGTGCCAGTGAGCACAGTTTACAGCGTTAGGGATTCCAAAGTCACAGGAAGAGCCCTGGAAAACTCTCAGTCCTGCATCTTTGCCAGCTTTAGTCTTTCTCCCAAGTCTCCCTGGAGCAGCAAATGATGCTCTTCATGACAGGTGTGGCTGGCGGGCATAGTGGCCTACTCCTTTTGAAAGAGGCTGTGGCTCTTTTCCCCCCTAAAATCTTTGAAGCCAACACAAACTGGATATGCATTCCACTCCGAGATCACTTTCTCCCAGAAATTCTCTCACCATCTCCCATGGTATAGCAAGTCCTGATATACAAACATATCAAAGGAGGGAGGTGGTTTTATTCAGAGAAAAGCAGACATGGGGCCTCCTGAGGTTTGGAAGCAAAAAGCTGTGATGTTGTTTAGAGTGATGAAAATACTGGAAGGTCTGGAACAGTTTATCTAAAGCTTATGATGCTTCTGAGCATGGCACCATCTTTCCCCTGGAGTCACTCTGTTGTTCTGAAATGACTTTCTGGGTCTAAGTCAGAGTGTGTGTAGCTGCACAGCACCACAGCTTCTGCGCTGAACAGTAATTGCACAGTTCTCAGGACATGGCTCTTAGACTGTGGGCTTTCGCCTTGGGTGCGCGCACACCAAATTTCATTTTATTCTCAGAATGTGAACCCTTTAGCCTTGCCAATGCTTGGAAAAAAATAATAAGTTCTTTGCCTTTAAGAATGCAATGACCAGCAGGCTGCAAACGGGGCATTTTGCTGTGATTTGCACCACCCAGGACTGCTTGGAGCTCAGCTGCACCCGGCTAATTTCCATAAGCATCATGTGGTGTTACAGAAACCACATTTTGCCAAGCTGTCAACTATACAGCCTTCTCTTTGCTAAACAGACTCCCATTAAAACTGTCTGCACAATTTGTCAGTTAAATGAGGTACAAGAGGGACGCTCTATTTGCCCCTAATTAGCTGCGCAGACTACCTTTGTCTGTTTGATTAAGCATTCACATTATCAATTTTGTTTAATCTGATTCATTTCACACACCTCCCCTGGGACTCAGCCCATACGGTTAACTAATCTCTGATATGATCTCGCATTTCAGGCGACTAACGTCTCCCCCAGAACACATTCTACCCACAGGCACAAAATCATCAAGCTCAACAGAGGGGAGTTGGTGTGGTAAGGGGCAGAAATTGAGCTCAGCAGCTGGACCTGAACCTCAACACGCTTAACTCGAAGTGCACAACAGATTCTTCCTTGGTGCCACTTGTCTGCCATTATCCATCCTTTCATTTATTCACATTCAAACATTTGCTCTTTCAGGCGGTAAACAGATTGTCTGCCTACTATGCACCAGGGGCTATGCTGGGAGTTGAGAGGGTTACAAATGATGTGAGATTCCTGCTCACTGATTGATTATCATCACAGCCCTGGAGAGGAGTATAAAAAGCACACTCCTCTCCAGACCAATCCACTATTCTCTGTTACATGTGACCTGTTAGGTTCTGCTACTAAACAACTCTCCAAAGTACATGGTAAGGGCCTCACATAGTAATTGTTCCTTTTATTCTCAACTTCGAAAAAAGTGAGTAACGATTGGGAAGCAGGACTTTCAGGGATTAGAGACAATATATTATGTGATTGGAAATAATCGTTAAAGTTTCAATGTACTTAGTACAAGAATGAAATGACCCCTTACTGAAGCCATACTAGTTACATTTAACCTGATAATGTTGAACTTTGACAAGAACTATATCCAAGCCTGGTAGAGAACAATTTTTGTTCCCAGCAATCAACTGCATTTCTAGTATTCTATAACAGACCGTCAGTTGGAGTTTCAGCTGTCTGATTCTGGTCCAAATCTCTGTTAATGCAAGTGAAAAAGCAGAAGATGGCCCAAGAACATGGACCCTTGTCACCAGCGTGGGAGACCTGGATAAAGGTTCAGGCTCCTGGTTTTTATCTGGCAGAGTCCCGGCTGTTGCAGCCATTTGGGAAACAGCCCAGCAGTTGGAACATCTCTCTCTCTCTCTCTTTCTCTTTGTATGTCTTTATGTCTCTTGTCCTCTCTCTGTACCACTCTGCCTATCACACAAATGAATAAATCCTTTAAAAAAGTACTAAGACTGAGTTGACAAATTTTCAGCTTTGTAGTTTCCTCTCTCTTCCCCATATACTTTGTGAAGGCAAAAGACTGTAGATCCATCTTCCTATTAAACTTGTCCTCTGTTTCACCATTTCATAAGCATGCACATTTTTAAAAATTGAGTAACTATCCCCTACTTGTGGAGTGAATGTTATAAGCACAATATATACTTTTTATTAAAAAAGGATTTATTTATTTTTATTGCAAAGGCAGATATAGAGAGGAAAAACAGGAAGATCTTCCATCCGATGGTTCACTACCCAAGTGAGTGCAATGGCCAGTGCTGTGCCTATCTGAAGCCCGGAGCCTCTTCCAGGTCTCCCACGCTGGTACAGGGTGCCAAAGCTTTGGGTCGTCCTCAACTGCTTTCCCAGGTCACAAGCAGGGAGCTGGATGAGAAGTGGAGCCACTGGGATTGGAATTGGCACCCAAATGAGATCCCGGCATGTTCAAGGTAAGGACTTTAACTGTTACACTATCACTTCAGGCCTAGCATAATATATACTTGTTAACAGAATTTTAAAGTAAAACTTAGTAAGGATAAGTCAAATTACGCAAGTTAACATGAGGATAATCAAGAGTTAATTATAATTTTCTATTCTGGTTTTCTGTATGTGCCTAATCTCATGGCGAATAAGGAATAATATTTGTAAAAGAGATAGTCAAGATTATAGCTGCACATGCTTGGCATTCAAATAGAACAAAGACAGTTTTACCATAGTATGCATTCATGTGTCAATAGTTTTCATTTCAACTTACCTGCTGATATATGCCAGTATTCCATAACTTTGAGATGAACTTAAAAAGTTAATATTCCCAAAAGGGGCAAAGAAATAATAGCATATTTTAATCTGGAATACATATATCTTACTATTCTTCAGGTAGAAACTGTCTTTTACATTTCTTTCTTTTTTTAATCTTTATCTTGGAGAGCAAGATGGTGGAATAGATGGAGGACATGTTAAAATGGATAGAGAAGGGTTAGGTTAGAGAAGCAAAAAACGCATGAACCCAAGTAGTAGCAGTAGGAAGGCCAATGGTAGAGAGACTCCTGGGGATCCAGGGACTTGGGAAATCAGCAGAGGCAGCAGAGTGATGCTTCAGTAAGCACATATCCCAGCAGCAATTCTAGCCCTACCAGTGGGCAAGTGCAAAGGGGAGGTCATCAGGAACATAGGAGGTAAATCAAGCCATAAAGTTGTGGGTCCTGCTGATCTTTTAAATCTGATCATGAGCCAAAACAGAGCAGTGAAACTCTTGCTGAGAGGTACTAGAGCAGGGTGCAGTTCACGACTCAGCTCTCCCACCACTGTCTCAAGTGGCACAGCTCTCCCACCACTGTCTCAAGTGGCACAGCTCTCCCACCACTGTCTCAAGTGGCACAGCTCTCCCATCACTGTCTCAAGTGGCACAGCTCTCCCACCACTGTCTCAAGTGGCACATTGGGCACCATTTTGAGTACTGCCACAAAGCTCCAAGGGGAAGACAATGAGCTACACATGCACTGAGCCCAGGGACAACCCATTTCTAACTCAATGTATTTTGTGATCCCACCAGGGCCACATGGGTTTCATCCTAAATTTGTACAAGTTTTTCCCAGGTCCAGCTGTTGGTGGGTTACAGCAAGAAGAAAAGGTCTGTCTGTGCAACATCAACAGGGACAAGTGGGGCTGACAGTGTTGTGATCCAGTCTAAAGGTTCAGCCTGTGTCTTCCTGTTCCTAGATGTAGCTGCATGTGTGAAAGGGAGAAAGGCTGAGCAGACAATGCTATGGGCATGACAGGGGATCACAGAGGCATAGGAGCCCCAACTGTGGAGGCTATGATAAGAGTACAACATGGCAGTCTGGGACTGAAACTGGAGGAAATGTCATGAGTGATACAAATGGGTCACCATGCACTGAACAAGATCAGGAAAGTCCATTTGAAGACCTGTAGATGACATAACTTAAAACATAGATGTAAGGAGAAAAATCCACAATCTGAATTGTAATGGTTAGGGGGAAAATTAGAGGCATGGGCACCATGAATGAGATTACCAATGCTTTCCCTGCAAAGCATCAAAGATTCTTTAAATCTCAGATTTAAATGATGAAGACATCAAGGAACTGCTGGACAAAGGACTTTAAAAAAATGTTACCAAGATCCTTAAAAATAACCAGAGAAGACTCAGGAGTTTAAGGAATGTATTACACAGGAAGCAGCAGCATTGAAATAAACTCAAATTGAAATGTTAGAAATGAAAAAACACAATAAAGCAAATAAAATTTCAATCAAAAAAATCTACTTATACAAGGAGTGAGAAAAAAGATAGAATTTCAGAGCTAGAAGATACCTTGTGAGAAAATATACAATCAGAAATATGGAGGGAGAATTGAGTAAAGCTAAGAAAACCACCCAAATATTAAGGGACACCATCAAAGACCAAACGTAAGTGTCATAGAAGTTCCTGAACATGTGGAAAGAGAAGCTGGATTGAAAGATGTATTCAACAAAATAGTAGATGAGAACTTCCCCAACATGGAGAAACAAAGGAGAAGTCAAATACAAGAAGGGCTGAGAACCCCAAATAGACACAACCTGAAGTGATTCTTGCCATGGTACATAATAATCAAGCTCTTGTTGGTTGAATACAAAGAAAGCATACTTAAATATTCGCTTGAGAAACGTCAATAGCTTACAGGGGAATAGTAATCAGACCACAGCTGTCTTTCCAGAGAAAACCTTACAGGACAAAAGAGAATGGTGTGATATATTCCAAATCCTAAAAGCAAAACAAAACAAAACAAACAATCAAAAACCAGAATAACATATCCAACAAAGCATTAATTTGTATTTGAATATATAATAAAAATTTCTAAAGCAAACAAAACTGAAAGATTTCACCTCTACCAGACCAGCCCTATAAACGTTGCTGAAAGATGTACTACAGACAGAAAAAAAATGACACCAAATTCTGACAAGAGTGAGGAGATCTCAATAAAACCAAAATCGAAATGTAACTCAGTGAGAAGCCTAATGTTAAAAATGATAGAACCAAATCACTATATATCAATATAAATCCCAATGCAAATGAATTAAACTCATTAATCAAAACCCATAGATTATCAGACTGGACCAGAAAAATAGGACCTATCTGTCCATTTCTTGTAAGAAACACCTCTTACTAACAAAGATATGTGGAAACTGAAAGTGAAAGGATGGAAAAGGATACTCCAGACCAATTGGAAGAGAAAGTAAGCTGGTGTAGTCATTCTGTTTTCAGATGATATTGACTTCTACGTGAAAAGCAGAGCACCATATAATGATTAAGGGATACATTCATCAAGAAGAAATAAGGATAGGATAGTCCAAAATGGTGGAATATGGTAAGGAAACATTTAAAAAGACAGAGAAACATTAGCTAGTGTGAAGCAGAGAGGGCACATTTCAATTCCAAGAAATAGGAGAAGACAAAACAATAGCAGATGGGTACCCAGAGACTCATAGACAAAGGAGAGCAGTGGACACAATGGTGTGGTGTTGCAGTGACTGATAACACAGTGGCATTCAGTGAATGTCAGTTTGAACTCCAGCAGCAGCTGAACACCACCAGCAACAAGGTGGGAAGGGTCATTTACTGGGAGCTCTGAAAGTGAAACCAGACAAAGAACTGCCCATCCTGCTGGATCTGTTTGATTTGACCAAGAACAGAGACAAAACAATTGGTCCCAGACAGGCAGTGTAGAAACAGGGGGGATTTCACAGCTCAGTCTGCCACCAGAGCTGAATCAGGTGCCATTTTGTTTAAGGAGACAAAGGCTATGGGGCAGGACAGCACATGCATGGAGCTGGGAGTGAACTCATTTATGACTCAGTGAACTGCAACAACATGGCATCTTACAGGTTCCATTCAAGACAGATTCAGGTAGTCCTCAGACTTGATGGCCAGCAGATCTAGTAGTGACATATGAGATGCCATTTTGTACAGGGTGGCAAAGAATTTAAGACTGTAGGGATAACAGTTAGCTATTCATGTGCTGAGCTTGGTGAGAACTCACCGAGCTCAGTGAATTGCAATGGTCCCGCAGGAAAATGATACCAACTGTGGCATCACCCAGGTCAAAATAGGTCCGTGTGGCCCTCAGAACTAACGGTCAATATGTTATGGCAAGAGCAGCACCACCAACAACCTAGCTATATAGGACACCTGGTGTCTCCCTAATCCTGGGACATACTCCAACCAGAAGTGGGAGAAAGGTTGTTCAGACAACCTTACTCCCAACAATACTCAGACAACAATACTGTGCACCCTCAGCACAGTAGAGACTGGTGAGCTAGGAGCTGGGGCTAGGGAGACCATGGTGGAAATCTAACGTAAGAACATAGACCTGGAACTTTCTGCAGGGAGTGGCACAAGTGACTCAAACAAAGAGCCATGTACCAACCACAATAAGTAAAACTGAACTGCAGATCTGTGGGTGACACAGCTTAGAAACCTGTCCTAAGGAAAAGAATCTGATAACCAGAAGTACAATGACCAAGAGCAAAAGAAGAGACAGAGGTGCAAGGAATATGACTGATGACTCCCCTGCAAAGGAACAAAACCCTTTGCCAACTTCAGAGTTCACTGAGGAAGACATTGAGAAAATGGGAGATAAAGAATTCAAACTTCTTGTTATAAAACTTCTTATTAACAATGAGAAGCACATAAAGCAGGCATTCAAGGAAGATGTCACCCTGGAAATGAATCAAATGAAAGCTGACTTATCAGATATTAAGCATACAATGGAGCAAATTAAAAGTACAATGGAGAGTCTCCAAAATAGACTGAAGTATGCAGAAGAAAGAATCTCAAAATTAGAAGATATTTTCTGTCACTAGGAGGAAACAAGCAAAAAGCTGGAAGCAGAGCTGAAGCAGGCCAAAAGAAGTATTCAAGAATTGAAAGACACTATTAAAAGGCCAAATATAAGAGTTATGGGAGTCCCATAATGTGCAGAAAGAGAAGCTGGGTTTATAAACATATTCAATGGAATAATAAGGGCAAATTTCCCTAATCTAGAGAAAGAATTGGGAAACAACATCCAAGAGGGCCACAGAATTCCCAAAAGGCTTGACCAAAAGTGATCTTCACCAAGACGCATGATGATCATCAAGCTCTCTCCATCGAACATAAGGAAAAGATCCTTAAATGTGCATGTGAAAAAATCAACTGACATATAAAGGAATGGCAATTAAACTCACAGAGACCTCCCTCTCACAGGAAACTCTGTAGGCCAGAAGAGAATGTAGTGATATATTCCAGATTCTAAAAGCAAAAAATTGTGGGCCCAGTGTAATGTTCCCAGCAAAACTTTCCCTTTTCTTTGAAAATGAAATAAAATTCTTCCATAGTCAAGAAAAGTTTAAAAAATTGCCTCTTCTAAACCTGCCATACAAGTGATTCTTAAAGATGTTCTCTTGACAGAAAAAAGGATTAGCACCCACCAAAACCAAAGGCAAATGCAAAGAACATCCCAGTAAAGTAACAACAGAAGACTAAATCAATGAACAAACCGTTGCTAAAATGACAGAACCAAATTACCACCTATTTGTATTAACACTGAATGTAAATGGATTAAACTCATCAATCAAATTTTATAGATTAGTAGATTGGTTTTAAAAACAAAACCCATCTATTTGTTGGCTACAGGTACACATTTCACCAACAAAGATCAGTGGAAACTGTATCTCATGGATTTAAAAAAATTTTTTTGATTAGTTTTAGCTCTTCAACCTACTTTATTCTGATTAAGTTCTTCAATGAGAAATAGATCATACAGAAGCATCCTTTTCTTTAAGAAGGTTCTTGATTTCCTTTTTCATTTCTCCAGCGACACAGTAGTCATTTGGTCACATGTTATTTAACTTCATGGCCTTGTGAATTTCTATTTTTCTTCCTGTTGTTGATTTTGTATTGTGGTTTTTCATTTAAGGGGATGTATAGTAACTGTGTAATGGAGACAATCATATCCAGATGTGAGGATACAATGCAGTATGCATCTCTATTTCCAGACAAAGATGGATTCCCAATGAAACTGTTAAATTTATCTTGACAATAGGATGCTAGACTCTCTGCCATTGTATATGCCCACAATGATGGACATATGACTGTTATGAAGAAGTATGCTATATATGATATAGGGGAACTCAGTGATGGGGGAGAGAGTTGGGGAGAGGAAAAGGGAAATCCTAGGGCCTATAGAACTGTATCATAAAATGATAATAATAAAAAGAAACAAAATTTAAAAAGAGAAGAAGAAATAAGGATAATAAAATGTTTATGCAACAAATCCTGGGGGCCCGGCGGCGTGGCCTAGTGACTAAAGTTCTCGCCTTGAAAGCCCCGGGATCCCATATTGGCGCTGGTTCTAATCCCAGCAGCTCCACTTCCCATCAAGCTCCCTGCTTGTGGCCTGGGAAAGCAGTCGAGGATGGCCTAAGGTTTTGGGACCCTGCACCCGTGTGGGATACCTGGAAGAAGTTCCTGGATCCTGGCATCGGATTGGTGCAGCACCAGCCGATGCAGTCACTTGGGAAGTGATTCATTAGACAGAAGATGTTCCTCTCTGTCCCTCTCCTCTCTGACTTTCCAATAAATAAGTAAATCTTAAAAAAAAAAAAAAAAACAAATCCTGGGACACCTAGTTATTTGAAAGAAATATTATAGGACTTAAAGGGAGACAGTCTCCAATGCAATAATAATGGGGGACCTTAAAACTGCACTGATTTCAATGGATAGACCAATGAGATGGAAACTCAGAAAAGAAGCAATAGAGTTCATCCAACTGAACAAACAGACCTATTGATATCTACAGAACATTCCCTCTACAGACACAGAATACATTTTTTTCCGCACCAGTATACAGAGTGTTCTCCAAGACTGAGCATATTATAGGCCACAAAAACCTCAGCAAATTAAAAAAAATTAAAAGCATACCATGCATCTTCTCAGACCATCACGGAGTGAAACTGGTGACCAGCAAATCACATACTCCCCAGAATACTTACAAACTCAAGTGCATGCTGCTGAATTAACAATGAGTTATAAAAGAAACCAAAGAGGAAATACAAAAAAATCTTTGAAACTAATGAAGGCATAAACACAACTTGTCAAAATTTGTGGGATGCCACTAGGGCAGTATTACGAAGGAAGTTAGTTGTAATCAGCGCTTATGACAAGAAACTAAAAAGGAACAGGTAATGAACTAACTATGAACCTGAAGGAACCCGAAAATAACAGCAAAATAATCCCAAGATTAACAGAAAAAGAAAAAACACCTAACTTGAAGAATAAACTAAAGTTGGAGGAATCAGAATTCCAGATCTCAATACTACTACAAAGGCAGTGGTAACAGAAAAGTTTGGTATTGGTACATACAGAAAAGGTCAATGGAACAGAATAAAAACCCCAAAAGTGTGCCCGCACATGGACAACCAACTAACCCTTGACAAGAGAACTGAAAATAATCCAGGGAAAAATGTTGGCCCCTTCAACAGATGCTGCTAGGACAATTAGATAGCATCTCGCAGAAGTAAAACACAAGAGTCCTTCCCCTCATAACTTATACAAAAATCAAGCACCTAATTCTGCACCCAGAAACCATCAAACTATTACTGGAAAACATAGGAAGTACTCTGCAAGACAAGGCATTGGTAAAGACTTCTTAGAAAAATCACCAAAAGAACAGTCAGAGCCTAAATAAATAGACGGCACTATATCAGACTAAGAAACTTCTGTAGAGCAAAGCAAATGATCAACAAAGTGAAGAGACAACCAACAGAATGAGAGAAAATTTTGCCCACTACCCAACTGATAGGAGGCTAATATTCAGGATTTACAAAGAGCTTCAGCAACACAAGTACAGCAAAACAACCCTCTTAAGGAATGGGTGTGGCTGGGCCTAGCACAATGGCTTCATTGACTAATCCTCCCCTTGCAAGCACTGGGATCCCATGTGGGTGCCAGCTCATGTCCCTGCTACTCCACTTCTTATGCAGTTCCCTGTTTGCTGATGGGAAAGCAGCAGAGGATGGCCCAAAGCCTTAGGACCTTGCACCTGAGTGTGAGACCTGGAAGAAGGTCCCAACTCCTGGCTTTGGGTCAGCTCAGCTTCAGCCGTTGTTGCTATTTGGGGAGTGAACCAGAAGATGGAATATCTTTATCTTTGCCTTTGCTTTTTTCTATAAATCTGTAGTTACAATAAAAATGCATGCATCATAAAAAAAAAAAAAAGCAGAAGTGGGTGAAGCAAATGAGCAGGCATTTTACAAAACTAAATAAATAAATAAACAAAAAGAAACAGCCAACAGCCATATGAAAAATGCTCAGACTTCCTAGCTACTAGAGAAATACACTTAAAAACCACATTAGATTCTACCTAACTCCATCGAGTACAGTTTGCATTAGGAAAAATTCCAACAGTACCTGCTGGCATGGATGTGAGTAAAAATTACCCTACTGCACTGTTGGTGGGAGTGTAGGCTAGGGCAACCACTATTGGAGTCTGTATGGAGAGTGCTCATACAACTGAAAATTGGTGTTTGTCATCCAACCCTCCTCTGTTGCTCTGTTTTTCAAGTAAATACAATAAATCCCCCAGCAAATGCATTATTTGATTAATTTGACCTGTCAGATTTTACCGTTGGGCCTTACCATGCTGGGTCATTTTTAGTTTTCCTTTCATTCCAAGGATGTAGTCCTTGATCTTAATACACAGCATTTGTGTACGACTTCTTCTTTTTTTTTTTTTCCTGACTGAGTCTAGACTCCTTCTCTTGGCATTCGGAGGCCCCCACTTCTCTGCAGAGCCCTGACACCTCTCACAGCACTCTTCTTCCCACATTTCCCTGATATAAGCTCTGAACATGAGTATTTACCTAATGCATTTGGGGAATCACCTATCTACAGAAGCCTTCTCTAAACTCTTGAATCTTGGTAACTCTGAAGTCCATTCTCTTTCCTTCACCACGTGAAACTGATGCTGATCTCTTCTTGGACACTCTGCCCTGCACTACCATTTGGAAGATAGTTGTATGGAGAAAGCCATCGTGAGCAATGGAGCTCATCCCAATAGTGTCCCTTTTCCAAGACTGAAGCTCTGAGTTACTCGTTCAATGCTTGCAACCAATCCATATGAAAGAATTGCAAAACAATTTGTGTTAAATTTAAAGCGATTTAATAATATAAAAATTGAGTATGAGCAAGGAAAGAATATTACCACGTTGCAAATTTATTTAATATTAGAAAATGCTAATGACTGTAAATATAAGTGTAGTGTTCACAACAACACCTTAAAGAAAAAACATGATTAATCCCATAGATACAAAGAAAAATGTTTGATCATGGTCACTATCAGCTCATAATTTTAAAAAATATGGATGTTGAGCTGTACAAAGCATCAATATCTGGTGTCAGTTTCTATTCAGCACTGAACCTAAATTCAGTGCTGAAAATTTTCAAAGGTGTAAATGTTGGTAAGGATAAGCAAAAGTTGCCATTATTCATGGACATCTATGTGAAAAAAAATAAAGTCCCCCCAAAAATGAACAGATCAGTTTAATATAGGAACTGTAAAATGAAAGTATGAAAATTAGTTAGATGACTGTAACTAGCAATAAGCAATTAGAAGATAAAAATATGTAGCTATAAGCTTGCGTATCTGAAGTGATCCATTTTTTCTTCCTTACCTATATTATATGTGTAGAAGTTAGGACATACTACTGTCACAGTGTTAATAATTATGGTTTGTTCCAGATAATTATGGTTTGCCTGATAGTTTTACTTTCTTTTAAGATTTTTGTGTGGCTTGGTTTTGTAAGTACAGTGATTATCTTCATGTAACGATCCTCTAAAACAGTATATATAATCAATTTTTTGAATCACATTTTTATTCCGACTAATTTGAGTTGACTGTAAAATATAAAACCATGCTTACAAATATAATGTGTCTACCACACTGCTTGTTTCTAACATTGAAAAACAAATACTTCAGAGCAATGATTTAATGGCAAATTCAAGCTTTTAGTTCATTGATTTAATATTCAATTTCAAGCAATGTTTTGAACCTCTGAATATTAGAGACTCATTCTATTATTTAATATAAGCATTTGATAATTTTTCAATAAAGGGGCTGGTACAGTGGAATAAAAAGCTAATCTTCTGCCTGCAGTGCCGGCATCCTATTGTGATCCAGCTGCTCCACTTCCAAGCCAGTCTCTATTTATGGTCTGGAAAAGCAGCAGAGGACAGCACAAAGCCTTGGAATCCTGCACACATGTGAAACACAGGAAGAAGCTCCTGGCTCCTAGCTCCAGATCAGCCCAGCTCTGGCTGATATGACCATTTGAGGAGTGAACAAGCAGATGGAAGATTTCTCTCTCTCTTGCTGTAATTCTGCTTTTCAAGTGAAATTAATAAATCTTAACAAAAGAAATCTCAATAACTGAATGAAAGACTTCTCATTCTTTGGGAATGACTAAAGGAAAATGAGTCTAAAGATTTTAGCAAATTATTGCTTAGAAAGTATGTTTTGAGATCACTTAATAGCAGCAAGCGAAATTGTAGTCGCATATATGCTTTATCCTCAGTGTTTTCCTAACATCTACTTGAACACTTTAATTTTTAATGTATTTTAAAATCGCTTGAATCCCAATAAACAAAGTGATTTACATTTTAAAATACCCCTCATTCAAAATGCCAATCTTAAGAATCACTCGATTGTCCTGTCTGCTATTAGACTTCTGTGAATAAACAGAGCTTGGAATGTTTAGATGCAGCCAAGAACATCTGGCTTATCATCCTAATAAAATAAACCTTAAGTTTTGCAACAATTTTTGCTGGATGTTCAGGAAAATTTATCTTCATTTGAGTCTTTTTTACACCCTAGTTTCAAAATGAAATAATTATAGGTATATATTTATGCCTAAAACTAAAATGCAAAAATATTCTATGTATCATAAAATATGAGATTAGATAAACGAAACTGAATTAGCTCATAAACTTCATAGCAATGGTTTAAGCTAATCAATCCTTCCTTTATATGAATAACTTTTTAAATAGCTCTGCATGCTCTGTTTTGGGAATCATTCTGAATCAGATTCTTCCATTTAAAGATATTAAGCATCAGTATTTCCAAAACCTGGCAATGTTGATGATGCTATCAGTTTTATATAAATCTAATTAGAACCCCTATATGTATCGCTGTTAATTAAAAAGGATATCGAGTCTCAGTGAGTTTATGTGCATTAATATACTTGTATATGACATAGCCTGTTATTGTCAGCTTGTCTTAAGGTAAGTATTTAACAAATGCCAGTTATTATAGCATGGACTGAGCATTATAGACTGGGATAATACTTAGCAAAATAGTGGTTTGAACTTTAAAAGCTATGTTTAATCAGTTTTTTACACTGTGAACATATTATCACATGCTAATCACTCTCTTTTTTTAAAAGATTTATTTATTTTTATTGGAAAGTCAGATATACAGAGAGGAAGAGAGACAGAGAGGAAGATCTTCGGTTCAATGATTCAATACCCAAGCGGCCACAATGGCTGGAGCTGAGCTGATCTGAAGCCAGGAGCCAGGAGCTTCTTCCAGGTCTCCCACATGGGTGCAGGGTCCCAAAGTTTTGGGCTGTCCTCGACTGCTTTCCCAGGCCACAAGCAGGGAGCTGGATGGGAAGGAGGACCACTGGGATTAGAACCAGCACCCATATGGGATCCCGGGCACTTGCAAGGCAAAGACTTTAACCACTACGCTATCGCACTGGGCCCCATACTAATCATTCTTATGTTATATTTCGCACATAAATTACCTCTGTATGCACCAATATGTGTGGACTAGTTTTACATGTGATGTTTCCTCATTCTTTTCTTCTAAATTATGAATATGTTGCAATTCTTTTTCTTTTTTGGTTCTTTTCTTTTTTATATTTAATAATAAATTCATTTTATTTTTTATGATGTTTACATAGTTGAGAAGGATGCTTGCCCATGTGGACCACCAATTAGGGTGTGGAGGGTCAAGGAATGGGACAAAGTGGATGAGATGACTGCCTCCAATCTCCTTTTCCTCTGGTATATGGAAAATGTGGAGAGAGAAGGAGAGAGAGAGACCCTCTCAGCAACCCAACCAATTAGTACCCAGGAGCGGGAGATATCATCCCAGGGTCCCCCATGTGGAACATGTCCCAAGGATACTGCTGAAGTGGTTTTATAGTCTGAGATGCTGTTGGTTTCTTTGCTCCACAGCTGAGGAAATCCTTCCCAGGTCCATTGGCTGACATAGTCCACCCTCAGAGCTCAATTCACCCAGATGCTTGTCTAAGAAAGCTGCCCCGTTTGTTCTGCCCTCCGTGTACTAGATCTCCTCTACAGGTCTCAATAAACTGGTCATGTCCCCCAAATGCATTGGGCATGCCATCCACTGTGGAGACCCAGTTCTGACACATGCGGTCCACAGTCAGACCACAGATCCTATTATTTTCACAATGGTTGGAGTTCTGAGTCCAGTAATCCAGCTGGGGGGCGGGGAGGTCTCAAAGAAACCTCCCCAGAGGTGATCCCAACCTGAATCCTGTGTATACCAGCCAGAGTGGGGTCTGGCTCAGTCCATCACCCACATCAATCTATACATATACACAGGTGGTTGCAGCTGTACAGCCAGTTCTGTCCCCAGCCCCATCTCATACACAAGGCAATGGATACTATGACTCAGCCTAAAACTGCCCACCACACATTCTGCCCTCATGTACACTAGTGGGAGCTACAGCTGAGTTGGAGCAACCCCCAATAATCTCCACTAGGCCTGACCTCCGCCCTGGTTCCTCCACAAGCCAGTATGTGCAATGGACTGATCTAGTCAGTCTTATATCCCATTCAGCTCTAGTACACGTCAATGGGTGTTGGAGTCTAGCTCAACTCAACCAACCCCCTATCCAGTCAATACTCATGCCAGTGGGTGCCACCGTCTGCCTAGCCATGCCTGCCCTCTGCCCTGGTTGTCATGCTCACTAGTAGGAGTTGCAGCCCATCAGAGATGTCCACATTTTCCTACTGGGCCCACTTCCACCCCCAGATCCTGCAATTTCCAGGTGGTTCTATGGTCTAGTCTGACAGGACTTTCCCCAGTCGCAGTACTTGCCAAATGATGCTGTGGCAAAACCCAACCAGGCTACTTTTGCTTTGGCTCATTCATGCACTAGTATATCGCTTAGCCCACCCTGGCTCTCCAACTAACCCAACTCACAAAGAGGCAGACAGGTATTGTAGCCCTGTCCAGCCTGCCCCAGTCCCAGCTCTCATGTTCACCAGTTGAGCAGTGGCCCAGCCCGAGAGCCCCATAGTTACCCTCCTGGGCTTATCTCCAATCTGGGGTCTTTCGTGTGCTGGTGGGAGCTGTGGCTTAGACTGGCATGTCTCACCTCACCTCGGCATTCTGCATATGCCAGTGTGTTATGGTTTGGCCTGGCCCTGCCTAGTTCACTCCCTACACAGCCAACCCACACACTTACTGACAAGTGAAGCAGCCCTACCCAGCCTGAGCAACACTCAGTCCGACCAACACCCATCCCTGACTCACATGCTCACCAGTAGGAGCTATAGCCCATTTGGGAAGTTCCCCAAGTTCCCCCACCAGGCCCATTCCCAGATCCAGATTTCATGTATGCCAGCTGGTGCTAGGCCCTTACCCAGCAGTTTTTTCCCTCCCCCACAGTGTTAACCTTTGTGTGTGGTAGGGGATGTTGTGGCCTGGCCCGCACCATACCCAGTTCTTAGGTGTGCCTGCAGCTGCTACAACCTGGACCAGCCCAGCCTGTTCCCAACCCCAGTACCTATGAGTGTGTTGAGTTCCACTGTCATGCTTAGTGCAGCCCATCACTACTCCCAGCCCTCAATCAAACCATCTGATATGGCAGTCCCAGAGGGATCAGCCAATGATTCCCCATAGAATCTGCTCCCAGGCCCAGTTCTATTGTGAGCTGGTTAGTGTCATTGGCTAACCTAACACGGTTCACCCTTTCCCTCAACGCTCATTGGTGGGTACTTTGTTTGAGCCTTGCCAGGTAGGCCCCCAGCCATGACTTTTGTGTATGCTGGTAGTTGGTGGTTAATATTAACAATCCCAGCTCAGGTTTCCCATAGGGATGGGTGAATTGGTTTGGTCTCCAAATGTTCTTTTAGTTTCCCCTCTCTAAACCACCTGATCTTAGCTCCCTCATTTACCTGCAAATGCCTTAGCCAGGTTGGTGGAAGTCTTCAAGAAGTCACTCCTTACCTGTTACATTCTCCCTCAGCATTACCCTCCTACATACACACATATCTCCAGACCCACTTCCCTGAACAATCCACAGTCCCCTATGCCTGGTCCTCTGGGCATGTGCCATGCCAGCCTGAGGCCCTGCCTTCCTACGCAGAGCCCACACATACTCATGCACACGTCCCCAGACCTTGTCTGTTGGTGTGCCAGCATCTGGCCCCCACATATCTTTAAAACAAAAAGATAGAATAGATGCTTATTCTGGTGCATTGACATAGTTAACACAAATTTGGCCTCAACCAGGCCCAGGATGTCTGCCAGCTATTAGCTGTTATTCTGCCAGCAGTGTAAACATTTGCCTACGTACAACATAACCTAGGCCATTACCTACAGCTGGGGTCAGAGGCAAAACTTTTTCTTGGGTTAATGAGGTAAGTGGCTTCATCCTGCACACACTTTTAATTGAGTAAATGGAAAACAGTTTTTCAGGCCACAAGCCTGGGCTGTTGAAATTGGGTCTGCTGATAGAGTGGTCATTTCTTCATCACAACACAGGTGCTAGGAAGCAGAAGGAATATCTGCTGTCTTAATGTAGCAATGTCAGAACAGGCTTATGTTGCTATCAATGTGTACATGTTCCTGTGATTCATTAAATTTCAAGCAGTAATGATCCAGGCAATGGTGTGATGAAATGTTAATTGGCTGATTCCATAGACAGTTCTTCAATGGAGTAGAAATTCAACTGTTATCCAATCAAGTATTCAAAAAGCAACATCCAATAAACATTATTGTCATCATATCCCCGGCTTTCTTTTCTACTTCCTATTTTTTATTCACAGTTTTCAGATATCTAGATCACATTTTAATCTATTTTGTTTCATGTATGTAGATTTCATTTTTTATAAATATTTCATAATTTAAATGTATACTTGTGAATATATATGTCATTCAGTTGGACACCCAGTGACACACTTTGAATTGTAGACAAATTTAAATACATGTATTTAGAGACATTCTCAGTAGCTAAATACAACTAGACTGATAGCACAATAGCTTAATCTAAAAGTTGTTATTTTTGTAAAATGTAGAACAGTCTTGCTGGTTGGTGGAGAGTTATACCTAAAGGGATTTCATATAAAACTTTCTAATATTGCTATTTAAACTTTGAGGACCTGATGCAATGACTCAATAGCTAAATCCTCACCCTGCGAGTGCCAAGACCCCATTTAGGTGCCAGTTCATGTTCCAGCTGCTCCACTTCCTTTCCAGCTCCCTGCTTGTGGATGGGGAAAGCAGTGGAGGATGGCCCAAGCCTGGGGATCCTGCACCTAGAAGAAGCTTCTGGCTCCAAGTTTATGATTGGTTCAGGTCTGGCAGTTGTGGGCATCTGGGAAATGAACCAGCAGATGAATGATCTTTGTCTCTCCTTATCTCTATACGTCTGATCTACCTTTCCAACACAAATAAATCTTTAAAAAGCAAAAACCAAAACCAAAAAAAAAAAAAAAAAGTTGAAAGAGAAGTGATCATTATGTCTAGTGGTTAAGCTGGCTGCATCCAATATCAGAATGGATTTTTATTTCCCAGCTCTGACTCTTGATTTTATCTTTCTTCTAATGTAACCCCTGGAAAACAAACAACACCCCAAACTGGTGGGAATCATTGTTGTCGCATACCCGAACTGGACCACTTGCCCAACATACAAGAAACCAATCACTGATATCAGGGTGGTGGGAAAAGGCATTTCTTGCAAAACACAGAGTAAGGAACTCGGCAGCTGTTGGTTAATTCTCAGGCTTCTCCCACAGAGTTAAGATAAAGGTCATTAGAGAAAGAAACTTGGGGCTGAGAGGTATGTGTGTGTAATGTTGCTGATTGGTCAGTGATGTCATGCTCTTTAGGAAATTTATGATGATCTTGTGGTCTCCAGGATCAGTTTGCCTTTCTCTCAATTTAGAGAATTCATTTTGATAGAGGAAGCCTTGTGCTAAGGGAGACAAATAAAAACTCCTGGGTCTAGGGGCAGGGACATGGGTCTGGGCCAAGCTTTTGCATTACAGGGGTTTTTTTATTATTATTTAAAATTTTTATTTTTGAAGATGTTTACATAATTGACCAGAGTGAGAAGAACTGAGGGTTAGAGAAAAGTGGTTGTGCTCATTGTTTTTTTTTAACATCTTATTTTGCTTTATGATAGAGTTCCATGGGTTCTAGGGTTGCCCTTACTTGTTTCAGTGGTGGCAGCTCAAGTCCTTGCATTTGTGCCACCTGCATAGGAGAACTGAATCAATTCCTTGCCATGAAGTTCAGCTTCTTCGTTGTTACGATCATTTTGGAAGTAAAACAGTGGGTTGGATATCTCTCTCTCTCTCTCACTACTTACATCTCTATCTTCATCTTCAGATATATACATACACATTCTAGGAAATATTGATAAAGAGGATGAGTTAAAACAGCCATCATCTGATGTGGGTGATGGACTAAGCCAGACCTCACACTCCAGACCGAGTCTGGAGTCATCTCAAGTGAACCCACCCCAACAGGACTACTTGGAGGAACCCACCTCAACAGGACTACTGAACTCAAAACTCCAACCATACGGAAAATTCACGGGATTTGTGGCCTGAGCTTGGAATACATGTATCTGGACTTGACCTCATCAGTTGCTGTTGCCTGTGCAGTGGACAGCATGTCCAGATCCAGATAGGGGGCATGATAGCCAGCTCATTGAGATCTGCAGATGATATCAAGCACAACAGCAGAGAATGGAGGGCAGAATAAAATGGACAACTCTCCTGGCCAAACTTCGACCACAAGAATCTGGGCGAGTGAATGCATTAAGGTGGACTATGTCAGCATTGGAAGGATTTCCTCAACCTTGGAGCAATAGGCCAATAGTGTCTCAGAACTATCAAAACCACTTAAATAATCCCCTCAGGACATTGTTCTCCACATTGAAAATCCTAGAATAGCATCAACTGGCTGTCCCCCATTTTCAGGTACTGATGTGGTTTGATTGTTGGGAACAGTCACCTCCCCTTAGCTCACCCCTCACCAGATATAGGAGGGAAAAAAAATTGAAAGCAACTGTCTCACCCACTTTCCCTCAACCACGTAAGAAACATCAAAACTAAGATGATTTTTTTTAAAGATTTATTTTTATTATTTTTTTCATTGGAAAGGCGGATATACAGAGAGAGACAGAGAGGAAGATCTTCCGTCCGATGATTCACTCCCCAAGTGAGCGCAACGGGCCGATACTATGCCGATCCGAAGCCAGGAGCCTCTTCCGGGTCTCCCACGCGGGTGCAGGGTCCCAAAGCTTTGGGCTGTCCTTGACTGCTTTCCCAGGCCACAGGCAGGGAGCTGGAAGGGAAGCGGGGCTGCCGGGATTAGAACCGGCGCCCACATGGGATCCCGGGTGTGCAAGGCGAGGACCTTTAACCACTTGCGCCACCGCGCCGGGCCCAAAACTAAGATGATTTTTAAAAATAACAAAAACAGCCATCATGTCGACATATCTGTTCCTAATTTTATGGTGGTAACACATGATTCTGTCACAAACACTCAGAAACCAATGAAATGAGTTGGTTCGGGCAGGCCAGAGTTTCACATTTAAAGAATAGTTTAAAATAATGGTATGTTAGACATTCTGCATGTTAGCATTCTGCAGAGAAACAGAATGGAGGATCTGTGTCTCTGTGTCTAGCTATCTAAGGGAGAAAGAATCCCAGACTAAGGTGATTTTAAGAAACAGCTCACACGATGACAGAGGTTGAAAAAGCCCTGCAGTCTACCGCCTGCAAGCTGGTGATTTGGGAAGGTCAAAGGTGTAGTTGTTGTCTTGGTCTGAAGGCCTGAGAACCTGAAGTCCCAGCTCAAGAGGAGACTATTGTCCCGGTGCCAGCAGTAAGGGAGAATGCCCTTGCTCTGCTTTTTCCCTCTATTTAGACCTGCAAGGGATTGGCAAATGCTCACTGTCACTGATGAAGGAAATCTGCTTGATGCAGTCTAACAATTCAAATGCTAAAATCACCCAAAAACACCCTCACAAGGCCCAGCACAGTAGCCAAGTTGCTGAAGTCTTCACTTTGCATGCACCAGCATCCCATATGGGTGCTGGTTCTAATCCCAACTGCTCCACTTCCTTTCCAGCTCCCTGCTTGTGGCCTGGGACAGTAGCAGAGCAAAGCCTTGGGACCCTGCACCTGCATGGGAGACCCAGTAGAAGCTCCTGGATCCTGGCTTTGGATAGGCCCATCTCTGGCTGTTGTGACCACTTGGGGAATGAACCAGTGGATAAAAAATCTTTCTGTCATTCCTTCACTCTGTAAATCCGACTTTCCAATAAAATTAATAAATATTTTTTAATCTCCCTCATAGACACTTCTGCAAGTAATGTTCAGCTAAGTATTTGGGGTGCAGTGAAGCTGACACACAAGAAAATGAAGTCTCACAGGTGGGCAGAAATTGTGCCTCAACTCAACATTAATGAGTATCTGAACTTAAAAAACAAACCAAAAAAACCTGTGTAGAAAGAAGTGAGACACTGAGTGTATTTCATTTTTCATGATATCCCGATGGCTAAATTAAGTATTGATTTTGATTAATTCTTACAGAGAGATGTTAAATAAGGAGTGATCTCTCCAAATACATGCCTTCAAGAGAATATTTTTGCAAATGAGAAGTGGACTATTGAGGGCACAAGTGCTATAGGAAAAGAAACCAACTGAGAGATGCCTAACAGTTAGCAGGTAAGAAACATCGTCAGCTGGCTTAAGGGTCAGCAAACTTTTCTGCAAAGAATTAGGAGGTAAATTTTCCAGATTTTATAGACTCTGATAGTCCCTCTCAGCCCCTGCTCAGTTCTATCATTGCAGTGTGAAAGTGGCTACAGGCTAGGTATAAAGCAAGGACAGCTGTCTTTCAATAAAACTATATTTATAGATCCTGACATTTGAATTCTACATAGCTTTCAAGTGCCAAAAATATTATTCTGATTTTTTTTTAAAAAAGGATCAAAATCATTCATAGCTTTCATGCCATAGAAAAAACATGCCGCAGGCTGGGTTTGGTTCATGACTCTAGTTCTCTCTGATTTGAATTAATGGCAATGATATTTAAAAAATAGAGAAAGGACCGGGGTCTGGCATGGTGGCCTGGCAGCTAAAGTCCTCACCTTGAACATGCCAGTATCCCGTATGAGCACTGGTTCTAATCCTGTCAGCACTGCTTTCCATCCAGCTCCCTGCTTGTGGCCTGGGAAAGCAGTAAGTCGAGGATGGCCCAAAGCCTTGGGACCCTGCACCTGCGTGGCAGACCTGGAAGAGCTCCTGGTTTCAGATCAGCACGGCATTGACCGTTGTGGTCAATTGTGGAGTGAATCATCGGATAAAAGATCTTCCTCTCTGTGTCTCCTGCTCTCAATATGTCTGACTTTACAATAAAAACAAAAAATATATCTTAAAAAATAGAGAAAGGCAATTAATTGCTGTTTAGGAGATAAAATAGATACAATTTGGTGATTAACGTAACTTTGGTAACTAGTGTATAAAATGTATACAGTTTGATAACTTTCTCTCAGTCTTCTCCTGAGAGAAAGGGAAGGATTTTGGATAAGTCCCAACTCCTGGCCTGGTTAAATGGATCTCATTCACTGATGAACAAATCCAGAAGTAAACTAGGCAACAAGAGGACTGTGGTTTACAATTGTTAATTTGGTGTGTCAATACAACTCCACAACAAGAATACTTTTGAAAACATGCAATTAAATGATTCATGTCATCAAGTGACCATCACAGAACGTACTTTAAAAAATCTGCATGTGACAAATCCACTGCATTCCTAGACTGCGTGCTATATATCATCATACATGGTATTCAACATGCAATGAAACAGCATTACATGGCTGATGGTTGCTGTAAAAAAGGGAAACTCTTAGGTTCACCTTTTCAACAGAAACAATGAAATAAGAGATATTAAATCTTGGGGAGTGAACTTCAATTGCCAATTGATTGGAATAACAGACAAGCATATAGCTATATCCAGGAAGATTTAAAAAGAATTCCTCTGTGCATTTGCTGCTTAATGTCATCCATCGAACAGATTCACAATGGAGTTGAATATTTCACAAACATTTGAAGGTGATAATAAACTGCACTCAATAGGAACATCGGCATGAATCAGGGAAAACAAGAGTGAGGCAACGAGAAGGGTGACAGCGGTGGTTGACTGTGGTTGTTAAGCAGCCAAGAGCCAGGAGTGGATGAATAAGCAAAAAAGCACCACCGAAATCCTAGACTGGAGTCATCAGTTAGCTTTCTTTCAAGCTGCTGGTTCTCAAGGCCAGGTTGGCTAATAGCTGGCCTCTTATGGGGCCAATATAGAGGCAGATGTGCTTTCATTTACCTAAGTGCTCAGTGGGTAACTCCGCTCTTTCATGCCTGGGAAGAATCCAGATTGTTTTATGTATATATTTGCTGACATATATGAAATATGCATGCATTTGTTGATACTAGAACTTAAGAATCTGTATCTGGAATATATACCATTCTGTTCCCTGAGGACACGATAGGCATATTAGTTTGTATACTCTACGATGTTTGCATGATAGAACTACCTAATGACATATTTTTCAGTACATGTTCCCCATGTTGAGTAAAACATGACTTACACACATATATGTGTGTAAAAAAGATATATAGATAGGGCCCAGCACAGTAGCCTAGTAGCTAAAGTCCTCACCTTGCGTGCACCAGAAACTCATATGAGTCCTGGTTCGTATCCCAGCAGCTCCACTTCCCATCCAGCTCCCTGATTGTAGTCTGGGAAAGCAGTCAAGGATGAGCCAAAGCCTGGGACCTTGTACCTGCATGGGAGACCCAGAAGAAGCTTCTGGATCCTTGCTTCAAATCAGCTCAGCTCTGGCCATTGAGGCTACTTAGGAAGTGAAATAGCAGATGGAAGATCTTTCTCTGCAAATCTGACTTTCCAATAAAAACAAATAAATATTTTAGAAACTGATATATAGATATATCACAATATATACGTAATATGTATCTACATAAAATGTACTTAGACATGTATAAATGATTTGCTGATATTTCATGTACGAATGCATCTCTAAATTTGTAAGTGAAACACATTTGCGATTTGTAAGACTATCAAGATTTACCTCACTCATAGAGTAAGTTGATGAACATTAATTTTTATTGTGTTCCATGGAAGTTTATGTATAACTGGAAATGTTACTAGAAAATTTGAACAATAACCTATAAAAAAAGCATTCTGGTTGGAGTTTTCTTAAAAGATATATTTATCTGAAACTCATACAGAGATAAAAAGAGAGAGAGAGAGATCTTCCACCCAACACAGCTCCACTCCTACCCTTCCCTCAAGTTCATTCCACAGATGGTTGCAATAGCTAGGACCGTACAGGCCAAACCCAGAAGCCAGGAGTTTTATCTGCATCTCCCAAGTCCTTGCAAGGACCCAAAGACTTGGGGTATCTGCTTAGCTTTCCCAAGCCATTAGCAGGAGCTGGATCAGAGTGGAACAGACAGGATATAAATTGGCAACCAAACGAAATGGCAGAATTGTAAGATCAAAGTTTTACCCACTGACACAATGCTAGCTCCGTGATTGGAATATACTTTGAATTGTTTATTTATTTATTTTAATTTTATTTAAAAGGAAGACACAGAGAGAAATCTTTTCAGCCATAAGTTCATGTCTTAAATGCTTGCAATAGCCAAGGTGGGGTCAGGTTGAAGCCAGAGTCAATCCCATGTAAGTGGCAGAAGCCCAGGTAATTGAGCCATCACTGCTGCCTCTTGGGGTACACATTAGCAGGAAGCTGGAACTGAAAGCAGAGCCAGTACTTGTACCCAGGTACTTGACATGAGATGAGGGCATTCCAAGTGGCATCTTAACCACTATGTCAAACACCCACACAATGAAAACATTTTGTGAGTATCTTTTAAACCACTGCTTAAAATTATTTGAATGATTATAAGTTCAGTTATTTATACTTTTTTTTTAAAGATTTATTTTTATTATTTTTTATTGGAAAGGCGGATATACAGAGAGGAGAGACAGAGAGGAAGATCTTCCATCCGATGATTCACTCCCCAAGTGAGCGCAATGGGCCGATACTATGCCCATCCGAAGCCAGGAGCCTCTTCCGGGTCTCCCACGCGGGTGCAGGTTCCCAAAGCTTTGGGCCGTCCTCGACTGCTTTCCCAGGCCACAGGCAGGGAGCTGGAAGGGAAGCGGGGCTGCCGGGATTAGAACCGGCGCCCATATGGGATCCCGGGGGTGCAAGGCGAGGACCTTTAACCACTTGCGCCACTGCGCCGGGCCCATAGTTATTTATACTTTTTGAGTAAAATTTGGTAATTTATGTTTTCAGGAAGTTTAACTACTTTACCCAAGTTCTCAAAGCTTATTGTCATAAAATTTTCTACAGTATTGTCATATTTTTTAAAATACGTATTTATTTAATTGAAAGTTGGAGCAACAGAGAGGTAGAGACAGAGAGAGTGCAAGGGAAAAACAATTCTCTCATTCACTGGCTCGTTCCCCAGTTGGCTCCAATGGTTAGGTCTAGGCTAAGATGAAGGCAGGAGTCAGGAACTTCATTTTGGTCTCTCACATGGGTGGCAGAGACCTTCTCAGTCACATTATTAGAAAGATGGATAGAAGTAGAACAGCTAGGATTCAAACCAGGATTCCAGTATGGGATACTAGGTGCTGGCACTGTAAAGTGGAGGCTTCACTTGCTGCACCCATGCTATGTTGGATATCTTTTGACAAGTCCTAATATTAAGAATTTGTGCAGGAGTCAGTATTGTGTCACAGTGGGTTAAGCCATATGTTGCAATGTCAGGCATCCAATGTGGGTGATGTTTCAAGTCCTGGCTGATTCATTGCCTATCCAATTCCCTACTAATTTGCCTGGGAAAGCAGTGGTCTGAGTACTTGGGTCCTTGCTACTTACATGAGAGATTCAAAAGAAACTCCAGATCTGGCACAACCCTGGGTATGCAACCATTTGTGAAATGAGTAAGCAGTTGGAATATCTCTCTCTAGATCTATCTCTCCACTTTTCTCTATTCTGCATTCTATCTTTCTTCTTTTCTTTTTTTTTTAAGATTTATTTATTATTTTTATTGGAAAAGCAGATTTTTACAGAGAGAGAAGAGACAGAAAGATCTTCCAAGTACTGGTTCACTCCCAAGATGGCCATATTGGCCAGAGCAGGAACTAAGAGTTTCTTCTGGGTCTCTCACACAGGTTCAGGGTCTCAAGGTCTTAGGCCATTCTCTATTGCTTTCCCTGACCACAAGTAGGGAGCTGAATAAGAAGTGGAACAGCTGGGACGCAAGCCAGCACCACATGGGATCCCAGAGCTTAAAGGTAAAGGATTAACCAACTGAGTCATCATGCTGGGGCCCTCTGCCTTTCGAATAAATGAGAACAGTAGGTTTCTGTAAAACAAAACAAAATTTATACATTCTTGTTTTCTGCCCTTAGACCAGTCTGCTTGGAGATTTATCTCTCTAATAAAAGTTTTAAAGGTTTTTGCTGTTGATTTTGCTGTGACATAAACTGAAGGAATTTGAGATACCAAGTTTGCTGGTATAATTTATTTTTATTTTGTTATTTATTTGAGATGGGAAAAGAGAGAGTTTCCGGTTCACTGGTTCACTCCCCAAGTGCTCACAGTGGCCAGGAAATTAATCTAGGTCGCTCACATGGTTGGCAAGAACTCAGTCACTTGAATTATCATCCATGCATCCTGTAGTCTGTCAGAGAAAGAAGCTGGAGTCAGGAACTAATGCCAAGAGTCAAACTCAGCTACTCTTATATGATACACAGGCATCTTAACTACTTGGCTAAATGCCTACCATAGTTCACAGCATTCATATAAATGATTCACAAGGAAAAGAAGATATTCACAAAAAAAGATATGTAGAAATATTATTTTATAAATAAACAGTGGAGGGCTTAGCCTTGGTGGTATGGTGGAATGACCACAAGCAGAGCAGTACTCCAATCTAGATGAATGACAAAATATCTAGAAATTGTAAAATTGACTTTCTTAAGGGGCACCTGGTGTTTGGAAGATACAGGAAGAAAGGAGTAACGTTAGTGAAGAGTCCAAAAAGTGAACTGAGCCTATTGAGATGCTTCCATCCTTAGGGTATTCAGTGATGCTGAGTGTATCCAAGAGAATGACAAAAAGCAAGGCCTGTGAAGGTCTAGTGAGGGGTACAAAGATGGAAACCAATTTGAGAGATTCAATGCCTGAGACAGTTTACTGGGGCTGCTGCAGGTAAGTGTCACAAACATGATGGCTTAAAAACCAAAGTTACTGTCTTATCTGGAGATGGAAGTCCACAGTCTGCGGACTGGCAGAGTGAGGTCCTCTGAGGCTTGTTAAAGATCCTGTTGCTTGCATTTCTCTCAGATTTAGATGGCTCTTTACAAACTGTGGCATTTCCTGGCCTTTGGAAATTTGACCCTGACCTCTGCTTCCATAGTCAGGTGGTATTTTTTTAAACTCCTCTTTCATAAACACACAAGTCAAGATCAGAACCCACTGTATACTGCAGTGTGGCCTCATTTTTATGGAACTGGCTACATATGCAGTCTTGTTTTTTCCATGTCAGGACATATTCCATGGTGCTTGGGATTAGATTCAGGTTCTGGTGCCAAGCTTCCAATGAAGCTTGGCTTACCCTAGCTGCGGGTGTTGGGGACTTCTTGGAAATTAATCAACTGGCCACTCCTGTTAAAAAAGAAACTGAATAAACAAATGAATAAATTTTAAGCTTTGTGGAACAGTAGAATCAAATGGTAATATAAATTTGATATGGATATTGCAAAAGTATTCAACCTGTATATTTGGATTTCAAGAGAGATGGTGGGAAAGCAACAGTATTTGAACCAAAAAAGATTTGAACCTTCCCAAACTGAAAAAAGCTAACAACAGCAGATCTAAGGAGCTCTGCAAACAACAAAAGCAAAAAAACTCCATGTAATTTGTCATAATTAGACTACTGAAATATCAGGGTAAAAGAGAAAATACTAAATTCAAAGGAAAATATACTAAGGGAATACTAAAATTAATAGCTGACTTTCCATGGAAATGGTGAAAGCAAGAATTCATGGAATAGCATTTTAAGTTCCTAGTGGAGAAGTATCATTATATAATGAATAAAAATAAATGAAATTAATGGTGTTATTTGTTTTGTTTTTTTAAAATATATTTATTTTTATTGCAAAGTCAGACATATTGAGAGCAGCAGAGATAGAGAGGAAGATCTTCCATTTGATGATTCACTCCCCAAGTGACTGCAATGGCCAATGCTGCACCAATCCAAAGCCAGGGGCCAGGAATTTCCTCCAGGTCTCCCATGTGGGTGCAGGGTCCCAAGGCTTTGGGCCGTCCTCAACTGCTTTCCCAGGCCATAGGCAGGGAGCTGGATGAGAAGTGGAGCTGCCAGAATTAGAACCAGTGCCAATATGGGATACCGGCATGTTCAAGGTAAGGACTTTAGCCGCTTGGCCACCTCTCCGGGCCAATGGTGCTATTTTGGAACACAAGAACCAGTAAGAGAATTTTTTGCTGGAAAACTCCACATTAAAAAAAAAAATGCAAAAGTGATAGGTAATTCTTCAGTCTGAGGAAAAACAAATTAAGTGTGTAATCTGGAGTTGTGCAAAGAAGAATTACTTATTGGCTATATAAAAAATAACGTCTTTGGGACCAACACAGTGGCATTAACAGGCTCATCCTCTGCCTGGGACACCAGCACCCTATATGGGCTTTGCTGGAGCTGGAGGGGAAATGGAGCATTTGGGACACTAGTTGGCACCCATAAAAAATTCTGGTGGCAAAGGCAAAGGTTTTGCCCAATGTGTCATAACAAAGTGTCATAATGCCAACCCCTACACATCAGAAATAACATTGAACAAAGCCTCTAAAGCACATGTAGTGGCTGGCTTCTGCTAATGGACTCCTAGGGAAGCCACTGAGATCCATGCTCCAGAATTTTTAGTGTTCAAAAAACTTGGCTGGTATAACAGCTAAACTACAGCCATGCTTAAGCTAACAAAGTGTTTTCTAGGATAAATTAAGAAGTACAAAACTTCATTTTAATTTCTGCATTCAAAATGATTGCATCAACTATAGCGTAACAAAATAAAAATAAAAAGAAAGCCACTTTTCCCAGTGAACGTAGAAGCGTAAGTCTTCTCCCCTCAAATCTGAGTGGATTATGCGCCTTCTATGACCAAAGGTCACATACAGAAGAAATGGTAGCTTTGATCTCCAGGGATTTCAGAAATTGACAGCTTCCACTCAGTTATCTTGGAACACTTGCTCTTGGTCATGTCAAGTGAATCCCGTGTGGCAAATCCTGGTATGCTACTAGAGGAACCATGTGGTGGGGTTCTGACGATTAACCATGTTCATTACAGGCTTATCTCAACTTCATTAAGTCTGGTAAGACTTAATTAACATGCTTGTAGTGATGGACACATCCTGCCCCTCTCAAGGATGTTACATCCCAAACACTCTCTACAGTTAAGTCTGAGAATTGGAAGGGAAGAAGCAGCTCAGTCCAAGGCTACCTGCCAAGCAGTCCTGTACAAACTACCTGTGGATGCAGATGAGCCCAGTCTCTCAGCCTTTCCTGCGAAGATTCCAGCTGTGTGAGCGAGACTGTCCATAAATCTCCAGATCAGTGCCAGCTACCAGCTGAGTGCCATTGAGTGACCCCACCTAGCATCACATGGATGAGAAAAATGCCCAACCATATTCTTCCCAAATGCCCAAAACACATGAAATCATTGATACAATTAAGCAATTTTTTTAAGCCACCAGATTGTGGGCTAGTTTTTCACACAGCCATAGATTATTAATATAAGAAGTGCAACTTCTTATATTAAGTTGCATGCAAATACTATTTTTATTAGTCTGCTATAATTTCTTCCTAATTTACTTCATGATGTTAGAGCTGCCTCCTGTTGGTGCTGGTTCGCACGTAAACTTGGAGAATTGTTGCCCCTTAAGTCCCTGTGTTAAGGAGCTAATGATCTGGAAACATAAGCTGATGCTTACTTAAGAGCTCAGCACTCAAAGAAGCAATAAAATTGGTCAAGTTAGTAAAAAAAATAGTATATAATTCTTCTTCTTTGTTCTTGTTCTCACTCCCACTGTATCTACTAAGGAAAACGTTTACATACCTGTGTTTTAGAGTTACTTGGACATGTTTTTGGAGAGAGTACATATGAAATGCCTCTATTAAAACATTTCTAAGACACAAAAAAATTTTACATTTTACATATTTCTGGGGTGTCACGTGTTGTTTCAGTACATGCATCCAGTGTATAAAATCCAACCAGGTAAGTGTATTCATCTCTTATATATTTAAGCATTTCTTTATGGTTTAAAAAAAAATCACAACCCTATCTTCTAGTTTGTTGAGTTCTCCTTTGTGAAGCGCATTTTTTAAAGTAGTGGGGCATACCTCCCACCCTGGCTGTATTCCAAGCTCAGTCTACCCAACGCCTACTGGGTAGAGTGGGTGTAGCGATTTGTGTCTCCGTAAAGCATTTGGGATCTTCCCAGGGAAGATGGGGGTTTGAATTATAAGACCATTATCATTAACAATTGGCAGCCAGCTCCTCTCATTTCTCCTGGAGAGATTACAGCAGTTAAAGAATGTTTCCCTTCATCACCTGCTGACCTCACCTGACAGACACACAAGCTGTTTGGGAGCGAGCCCGTTCATCGGCTCCCTGAGCTCCAAGCACCCCTCTGCTCTGAGCAGCAGGGCACTGTCTAGGGTAAAGTTAGGAAGTTCATTTGCCAGGCAAAACGGTCACAGCAGTTGGTGGTCATTACCTGGAAATATTGCTTCAAGGGAATAAATGTGAGAAATGTCATGGAGAGGAAAAGAGATACATTCAGATCAGCTCCAGTCACCAGCCGAATACATCTGTACATGTAGTTTAGACATTCTTGCACAAGGCACACAGCTCATGTTTGAGTTGTCACAAAAGCACAGAAGCTAAGCCCATTCTTAGTTATCTAGTAAAATAATAACTATAAATTTCAGAATCTCTGCTATGTGCTAGATACTCTACACTGGTTCTTTTATTTAATCATTGCCATAACTCTATAAAACAATAAGTGTATTTCATTCAGCTGTTTAAGCTGAGAAAAGCTTAGCAGCCTGCCCAGGACTGCATAAGTAAAACATGACCTAAGAAAAAAAGTCAACTATCCTCTGATAGAAAAGTTGATGTTCTTTCCATAACTGTACACCAAATTTATAATATAGTAGCACATCAGAAAGTTCATAGAAATGGGATAAAGCAGTTTGTTGAAAAAATTTGAAATCCATTTATAGTTTTTCATGACATGCATTCTTCATGAATCTCTTGGGGACCCCTTTGTACAGTCAAAGATTTTGGATTCATTTGTCTGAGAAAGAGCTGCATCAGAAAAAAAAAAAACCACACAAATAACCAATACCTAGAAATGTAAGTGCAATAGAAGAAAATGCTTTGCTACAATGAGGATCCTAAATGAGTATTTATTAGTAAAGATATGGTGACCTGATGTAGAGATGGGTACATGAAAAAAACACAAGAGGAGTAGAGAATTACGCAGTAGAATGCTTTTAATATTGTCCACGGATCTTCAAAGGGTTTGTTGAATTCACTTATTGCACCCTTTGAGGGACTCTATGAGATAAGCATCCTTAAAGCAAGAGAATTGACACCTTGAGAAGGTTAAGTAATGTGCTACGTTGACACAGGCCTCAAGGCAGGACTCTCACGGGGCAGTCCAACTTCCTGCCCAGGAATGTCCAGAGCTGCAATCTTGTTTCTACCACTTTCCAATTTTATCATTGATAAAGATAAAATTTTGAAATTTTTAATTGATAAAGTTTTTAATTTTTTATAGCTGTATTTTTTTCATCTATAAATCAGAGATGGTAATACTCAACTTAAAAAAAGGTCTGGGAGGACCTGGTGCAGTGGCCTAGTGGTTAACGTCCTTGTCTTCAATGTGCCAGGATCCCATATGGGCACTGGTTCTAATCCAGGCAGCCCCAATTCCCATCCAGCTCCCTGCTTGCGGCCTGGGAAAGCAGTCGAAGACGGCCCAAAGCCTTGGGACTCTGCACCTGCATGGGAGACCCAGAAAAAGCTCCTAGCTCCTGTCTTCGGATCAGCTCAGCTCCAACTGTTGCAGTCACCTAGAGAGTGAATCATTGGACAGAAGCTCTTTCACTCTATATATGACTTTGCAATAAAAATAAATAAATCTTTTCTTTAAAAAAAAAAAGGTCTGGGAGAATTACACAGTGAATAGATATATCATGGCACCAGCCATACTGGGTTCATAATGTGCTCCCAATGAATGTTAGTTTCTTCCTAATTCCTGTTTCCCCTCTTATTTGTCTCGCTCCTCTCTCATTCTTATTTTTCTTTTCACTCCCCACTTGGTTCATTTCTGTTTGCCTCTCATGCATGGATGCAGAAAGGCACTACGGCTGGCACGCTGCACTCCAGCGGGGGGTTGTGCCAAGAGATACAAAGGCGGTGCTTGGAACCTTTGCCACACCCTAGTTTTTCTCCCCCTCCCTCCAAGACAATGCACTGATTGAGACCCAGTGGAGAAAAAAAATCTTTGACTCTAAAGATCAAAATTAGTTCAGTGGAAAATTCAAGCAAGTCCCTGCAAGAAATACTGGTACCAGAACAGGGATGGCTCCAACACCATCCATTCGGTGAAAACACCAATGTCACAGAGTCTGCTTTCAGATTTGTCTGCCTGAGTCCCAGAGAACCAGAGCTGAGGAAACATCAGCTGGGCTGGCACTGTCCTGATTTCTTTCATATCCCCCTTGTCAACAGTTTGAAAGTGAGATGGCTAATTTTGTGCCTGACAAGAAAGGACGGATCGTTTTCTCAGATGCTGTTATCAGCAGAGTCAGAGCTGGTACATTCTCCAAGGGAGTCCCTGAACCACAGGTTACTGGCGGGCAGACAAACACTCGCTGACAGCCATTTGTGACCAACTATGAAACACCATCTGCTGTGCGTGGGGGAGGAATGCTCCGGCAAGAGAGAGCCATTGTAGAGCCCTTTGCTTGCTTTCCTTTCAGTTTTGGTACTGTTCAGGTTCACACTCTTATACATCAGGGTGCTGAGGATTTTTGTTTTGTTTTGTTTTTTAATTTTTTTTCCCTAGAATTGAGATTTCACTTTGTCTTTATATGAAAATGCAAACAGCGAACTACTGAAATCAGCCAAACACCGTTTTACGGTTTAGAACTGAACGAAGTTCCTTTGGAGATTTCAGCCAAATTGTGCTGGGACGTCATGAAAAAGCAAGACCGGACTGATGGACGTTTTTGATGTTTTCACCCAGAGAGTTGAAAAATTTTATGATTTCCTTACTGAGGGATGAGCTAATTTCTTGAAAGAGTTTATAAATCAAGATGATTATCAAGAAAAGTACAGTTATTTTTATCATGAATAACGGAAAGTTCATTTAGGTGCAAAGGACCTGGGAGGAGAAACATGAGGTCTTTGAGACACTTCAGCAAGGGGATCATCTTGCTCATTAACTTTAACAAGGCACACAGCCAAAGACATGTGCCAACCCTCCGTCTCTGGTCAGAATTCTGCATTTTCACTTTTAGGGGTATTAATAGTCTTGTTTCATGATTAAGTAATGAGAGCTGGCATTTGAGTATTTCAAGTTCAGCTGATCTTGCATTTATCTTTATAGGCCTAGGGAAGAGCATAAAACAACACTTTAAAGCCAAATAAATAAGCAAATGAGATAGACAGACATCAGATAAAAGCAAATAGGTGAATCCTAGGTAGATAGGCAAATAATCCATAGAAGAGTATCACCAAAAGCTTGTGGAAGATGGAATTGAAAGATAAGTTTACCATGGTACACATAGATTTTTTTCATCCTATGTGCTTTCCAGAAACTTTTTTATGAGCACCTTCGGAGGCACAGTTACTCACAGCAGGAAAACACTTGGCTTCTCTTGAGCTTGGGGGACTTTGCAGAGGTTATAAGATTGGTTAGAGGGAAATACTTCACACAGATGAAAGTGAGTTCTGTAATCTAGCTCTCTACTGAAAAGTCAGACCATTCCCTCCTCACTCTGCTTAAAACCTTTTGGAATGTCCATGCTTAGGATCTCCCAAGTTCTACAAAAGGAAGTGATCACAGAAGGGCGTTCTGCAGTTGCATCATGTGCAACAAGAGAGGAGCTGCTGTCTTGAAGCCAAAATCCCAAATCCAATAATCTGGAGTGAGATCATATCATTCCTGAAATCCAAGTGGGGGAGGCATGGGACGGGTGGCAGCCCGAGCATTTATTAATCCCAATCCCCCAAAGCATGAGTTTGTCCTGCTCATGGGAACAGAACACATCAGTGGTGGAAGATAAGAGAAAAAAAAAAGATGTAAATGTGCTTTCACTTATGGCCATGCAATATGAAAAACAAATCTAAACATTTGTCTGTAGAATCAGGTGATGATTGGCTGTGTGCTGTCTCAAGGGGAGCAGGGAAATGGTTGGTGCACCTGCCACCTAATTCAGTTTAAAACCTGACACATTTACCAAGAGTGGGCTGGCATAATGAAGTTCATTCAGGCTGTCATTGGAGTCAATAACTTATCTCCAACTGCTTTTGTTTCAGCAGCCGCTGTGCCTCTGATCAGGCTGAGGTACTTATTCAAGTAAAATTTATTTTCAATTGCCGGCCATAATGCCACGGGCACAAGTCCGGCTTTGAACAGGACCTTTTGCTCAAGGCTACACCATTGTGAAAGTTTGTTCCATTGTCTACTGTCTTTGATGTGTCAAAGCTGCTTAACAAGCTGGTTAAAAACGGTCTCAGATAACAGGTGTGTCCTTTGAGGGCACAGAGACATTTTTCAGCTCCTTTAAAAGACTGGCAGGAGGACTGACTAAAATTTATAAGCTGGTTGGTGGTGATGTATGTAAGGCACTTTCAAAACAAGAAAGTGAGATTTAATGTCTTCACTTCCTTGGACTTGGGCAACAAGCAAGCTTTTTGAAAGGGAGATTTAAGAGGCGTGTTTGTTTTTGTTTTGTTGGTCAGCAAGTAAACTGTCAAGTGTCAAGTGTTTGGCTGGAGATTTGTACCAAAGTAGGTTAAAGGTGTAAGAGGTGGTTGCCATGCCCACAGGAAAACCTCAGGAGCTGGGTGACCAACCAATGCCGCCTGAAAATTTGGACATTCTCCAGACACCAGCAAAGACTGACAGTCATGCATAGAGACAGAAAGAACTGCATGCCAGAGAGTTAAAATTCCATGTTCCAGAAGTTCTATTGGAAGCCGAGTCATCGCTTCCTATTAGCTGCAGAAATCTTGTCTTCTGAGGGGAAATGCATGCAGCTACCTTCTTTCAAGTCTATCCTGAACTGTCTTACTCTCTTCTGTTCCATGGCAGCGATTTTGTTTTGCTGAGGAGTCTACAAAGAGGTGAAGCGTGATCCATGGGATTCAGTTGGGTTATTGACACTATTAAACTAAGTAAAACTTTCTCAGGTTCAAGAAACCCTCCATGGCTCTGCCAATAATCACCATTTTGGGGAAGCAGATGGGCAGGTGAGTCCGACCTTGGGGTTTGGATGGACAGAACTCCCGGCAGTGTGGCGGCTGCTGGGGGCATCTGAGCCAGGTCAGACTCAATGCTTGGAGACCTTGCCAAGCAGTGGGTAAATCCAGGGGTTGCCGGGGCCAGAGCAGTTTTCCCCTTCATGGTAAATACACTGTGAGGGGATCTCGGCAGCTCAGATCCCTGGCTCTGCCCACCCCTGCTATTTTGAGGTGATTAGGTGAGTTCAATCTTGGGGCTTAAATGGATGGACTTCCTGAAAACATGGCAGCTGCTGGGGACATTTAAGCCAGGTTGGACTCAATGCTTGGGGTCCTAGCCCCAACCACTGCTGCCAAGTGGTGGACTACTCCATGGGTTGTAGGCTTCTGTGCTTCACCCACTGGCCATATGGCAGTGAGCTCTGTGGTCTTGAGGTAGTGGAATTACTACCTAGGGACATCCACGGATAAGGCCACTGTACATGTAGGTGAGGAATGAATTTTGAGGGACTCCCAATGACAGGGCTAATGTAGTTGCAGGTATGCAAGGGGACTGACACCTGGGTTTGGAGGGGAGAACCTGGAAGATGTGTATGGGTCAAACTAATTCATCAGCCCACATGGGAGTCTTAAATAGGGCTTGTTAGCATGGAACATTACTGACTACCACATGCCAGTCCACATGAAAGCTAGGGCTAGAGGCCTGTCTAGTAGGGCTAGAAGCCAGTACCAGACTGAATGTCAGAACAGGGTATGGGGCCACATTAGGCAGGACCATGTCACTAACTAGCACATCAAAGAACCAGGTCCGGGGGTAGAGTCTGTGGGAAATATGTGGGCCAAACCCTGTGGAAATACAAGTCCTGCTGGTTAGCTCAATGGGCTGAGCTACGTGTGACTATGGAACCTGTCATACTCACAGGTACAGGGACTGAGAAAAGTCTGGGCAGGCTCAGGCTGCAGAACCTGCATGTGCATCCTAAAACTGTGTGGGGCTGGCAGGGACACAACATTCACCAGCTCATACAAGGCCAAGATGGAGAGATAGCCTATGTTGGACAAGGGCTTAGTACTTACTGGCAAGTGTGAGACCTGGGTCTGGGAGTGGGATGAGTGGGAAACTCCCCTAGTGGATCATAGCTTATGCTGATAAAACACGTGTTCCAGGCCTGGGGGTGAGCAAACTAGGAAAGGTAGTTCCAACTGATGACAAATGTGTGGGTTGGTTTTCGAAGGGGGCAGACTAGATAAGGCCAAGCAAACCTTATCTCATTGGCAAGCGCAGAAACCTGGCTGCAGCACAGATTATGCCAGGCTAAGTTGACACACCTACCAGTTTGCATGAACCAGGGATGGAAGCAGACTGAGCAGGGTCAGGTTCCAGCACCTGCGAACGAGAGTTAGGATTCAGGGCAGGCTGGGTCAAGCCAGGATACAGTATCCAAAGGTAAAGGTCTAGACAGGTGAGGGACTATGCCAGACTGGGTCAGAACAACCACTACCACATGCAATATCTGTGCTTGAAAGCAGACCTAGTTGAGGAGCTAAGGGGATGCCCTGGCTGGGTTGTGGTTCCCACAGGTGAGTATGAAGGCCAGAGTTGGGGCTGCTCTCAGCTCTGGAAATGGCTTCAGTGTCCCTCAGCACAAGTGTAAACTGGATCTGCGATGTAAACTGGTGCTTGTGAGAACCAGGGTAGGTATAGGGTGGGCTAGGTTAGATCTCTGCTCTTGCTGATCCATGTGTGAGCTGGGCCTGGGTGTGGACCAGGATTGGATGGGCTGTAGCACTCAACAGTAAGAACCTGAATGGGAGAGGGCTGGTCAGGAATAGACACTGTTCCTGCTAGGACAGGAGATGGACTAAGTAGGGCTCTTCCATGGACCCACCAGTGGGCGTAAGATCTGGCATTGGGAAAGGTTCTGATGAAAGAGCTTGGGGAACTCTTCTGTCAGGACACAGTCCTTGCAACTGACAGCAAGAACCATGACACAGAGCAGCCTAGATCAGGCCAAGTAATTGTACCCACTGCAAATGTTTGGCTCAGTCTGGGGACAAACCAGGGTGGGCCAGTTCATATTACCCACATGCGAATCCAAACAACAGAACGGAGTGTGTGTCAGGCCGGGTTGTGCTGAAATACAACCCAGTTCACATGTTCGTCAGGATCTGGGGCCGGCTGGGCTAGGCTAGCCCATAACCCTCACCAGATTGAGCTGAAATCAGGGGTGGGTCTGGCTTGATCAGGCTACAGCACTCATTGGCAAATGCTAAGATGAGGCGGGCCATACCAGACTGGGCCTCAGCACCCAACCAGCACACGTGAGAACAAGGGCAAAGTTGGTAGGGGATGCTGTGTAGGGCTCCCCTGCTGGTCCACTACTCCCAGTGGTGAGCATTAGTTGGGATGGGGCAGACCAGGCCAGGCAGGGCTACAACACCTGCTAGCCTCATGTGAGCTGGATTAGGGAAATGCCAGGCTGGATTGACTGTTCCTACTAGTGCATGCATAAGTCAGAGTGGATGTTGGTTTGTTGGATTTTACCGCAGCATCAGCTGGCAGATGCTAGCACAGGGGGCAGATTCTGTCAAGTTAACCTACAGAACCACCTGGAGAGTGCAAGTTCTGGGAGTGGGAGTGGGCCCAGTAAGGAAACAGTGGGCACTTCCCTCTTGGGTTGCTATTCCCTCTGGTGAGGATGAGAACCAGGACTGGGACAGGCATGGCTAGTTGGAGAGTGGCACCCACCAGCAAGTGTGTGGGCTAGACAGTGGAACTTTTGGGGTTGAACTAGGCTTCCATGTCTTTTGACATGTATGAGAGCTGAATGGGATGTGAGACAGTCTGCTGTACATACTGGCAAGCACAGGTACCAGGGTAGGGGGAAGGCCTGATGGGGTTTATTGTGGGTCACTCTAACTAGACTGAAGCTCCCACTGGTGAACATGAAGATCTGAGTGTGCGGTAGACAGGATCAGGCTGGGCTATAACATGCATTGGTTTGTGCAGAAGACAGGGCTGGAGACAGATCCGACCCAGCAATTGCAACCACTACCATGTGCATAAACTGATTTGGGGGACAGACTTTGCCAGACTTTGTATTGGTAGGCACACACAGGAATCAAGTTTGAGATCACCTCAGATGAAGTTTCTGTGGGTATCCCTCCAGCTGAATTGCTGGACTCAGAACACAACCATGGAGAGAATTGCAGGTTTCATGGTCTGACTGTGGAGTGCATGTGTCAGAGCTGGGGTTCCTCATTGGTTCTGATGGAGCAGTGGACAGCATATCCAGGTGCACATGGAAGGCATGGCAGTACTTTGGAATCTGTAGAGGACACCTGGTACCACA
The DNA here is from genome assembly GCF_017591425.1 of Ochotona curzoniae. NCBI lineage: Eukaryota > Metazoa > Chordata > Mammalia > Lagomorpha > Ochotonidae > Ochotona > Ochotona curzoniae. Next base: position 18,377,712 of record NW_024467115.1, read on the forward strand.
ACAGAAGATGGAGGACAGAACAAATTGATCAACTACCTCAGGCATGTGTTGGCAGTGAATACCTGGGCAAACAGAGAATCTAAGGTGAACTATGTGAACCAGTGGATTCTGGAGAGATTTCATTATGCTTAGAGTGGTGAGGTTGGCAATAATTCAGAGCTGTTGAACTATAAAAACCTCTTGAGCAGCACACCCCACATCTTGGATCTTGGGGTGTTGGGTGTCTGTCTTCTGTCCCAGGGTGCAAAGGTGTTCAGAAGGCTGAGTATGGCTTTTCTCCTTATCTTCCTCTTTCCCCCAGACACAGGAAGGGAAAAAAGAGAATGTGAATAATGGTTTCACCCACCTTCTTGTAGTCCTTGACCCTCATCATCTTAATCAACTATATAAAAATCATCAATAAATAAAAATAATTAATCAAAAAAATAAATAAAACTTCAGCAAACCCTGTTTGGAAAAGGGCAGAAATTAGAATGAGTTTTCTACATACTTCTAAATCAGCTCTGAAAGTTAAGGTTAAAAAGCTCAAAAGCCTCTTTTTAGTTCAATATCACTTCTGAAAAAAGGAACCAGCAAATCCACCTAATTATGGTTGTTGGTTTTTCTTTCCAAATTGGTTAAGGCTGAATGCAGCCATGATATGTAAAAGTTTCTTTAGCGATCACCAGAAGGTTGAAATGGGACAAAGTAGGAAATTTGTATTTCTAGAAAGTATCGTTTTGAGCACGTCTCTGATTCCTGCCAAAAATCAGATGAAGCAAAGTGGAAGGAGCCTCTACTACATGCCAAAAACTTCAAACATACAAGAAAATCCTTGCCACAGATATTCAACACACTATAGAATCATCCTCAATCAATGGGACAGGAAGAGAGAATCAATAAAATGTTTTTGAAGGGCATATCTAGTCACATAGGGATAACATTTCATTTTGACTCTGCATCCTGCATTATACTTGCAAATGATTCCCAGGCAGAGACCAGGTAGCTTGAATTGAATGGACGTTGTTTATGGTTGGCAGAAGGTTGGTCTCTGTAAGCATCAACTGAAACTGTTACTCATTCATATAATAGTGGTGATTATTATAGCTGCCTCCAGAGAGTGCTTTGAGAATAACAAGATAAATTTTAAAACGTGAATTAGGCATGGAATAGCTCAAGATTTCATTGTAGAGTCACATTATATAATTATTGATAAGGAGGATCAATGTGTATCAACCATCTTGCACAAGAGGCTTTGCTGAAGTATAAGTGATCAAAAATTAGTGAATTCCTGGATAAATCTAAATCTTCCATGCACCAAAGAAAATTAGTAAAACCTTAAAAACAGAAAATGAAAAGCCAAAAAATGTTTTTTTAAGAAAAGACTACCTTTTACAATGGTATGTAACAAATGAATTAGCATAATACTAAGGTTCCAACAGACAGTTAGATAGAAAAAATAGATTAATAATTCCTATGAAAGGAAATACTATTTTTCTAATTATAACACCAGAGCATAACTTCTGCAAGGTCCCCAAATCTGCCAATATTGCAATATTGTTGATTGAGATACCTGCAGTATCTGTGACAGAAACTGATGCATAGAAGATGCTCCCCCCACCTCAAGTCTTTATTGTCGCTTCTCTTTACTAGTAAAGAAATGTAATTTGGGGACAGGAGTTACGGCACAGGAGGTTAAGCTGCTGCTTGAGGTGCTCACATCCCTTGTTGAAGTGCTTGGGTTTTCCTGCTCATGTGCTTGGAAGGTAGTAGATCCTTGTCCAAGAACTCGGCTTCCTCCCACCTACGTGGGAGACCTGGATCAAATTTCTGCCTCTGGACTCACCCAGCCTTGACTGTTGGGGAATTCGGGGAGTCAACTATTGGATGGAAGATATTTCTCTTCTCTCTCTCTTTCACTTTCTCTCTCTCACACACACACTTTCAAATTAATTTTGGAAAATAATTTTAAGCAAGTACATAAAAAGATAGCACTCAGTACCAAAAAGCCATATACACACAATTGTTTGTTTAAGCTTATTTATAATATTATAATGTTGAGAGAGTAAATATACAGGGTTTTCACCTGAATGTTCCTTTTCCAACTTTCATTCTTATTTTTTTTAAAGATTTATTTTTATTATTTTTTTTATTGGAAAGGCGGATATACAGAGAGGAAGATCTTCTGTCCGATGATTCACTCCCCAAGTGAGCGCAACAGCCGATACTATGCCGATCCGAAGCCAGGAGCCTCTTCCAGGTCTCCCACGCAGGTGCAGGGTCCCAAAGCTTTGGGCCGTCCTCGACTGCTTTCCCACAGGCAGGGAGCTGGAAGGGAAGCGGGGCTGCTGGGATAGAACCGGCGCCCATATGGGATCCCTGGCGTGCAAGGCGAGGACCTTAACCACTGCACCACCGCGCCGGGCCCCCAACATTCATTCTAATTGAGATAAAACCATTCTTACGAATTATTCTCAGGAGAGAAAAAAACCATTGTGATTTAAATATTGTCCTATAAATCTAAAGGCATGAAACACTCTGGAGGGACCACTTTGCTATTTTCATAAGAATTGGATTTAGGGTGAAACTAATGAAATGTCAAACACTTGGCCACTTTTTAAAAAATCCTTTCTTATCTCAAGATACTGAGCGATTTGGTCTAGCAATCCTGATGCTGCTTAGGACGCCTCGTCCCACATCCCACTGCCTACATCACTTGGCCTTGGTCCTGGCTGCGGACTGCAGCTCCCTGTGAAGGGAAATCCTGAGAGGCAACAGCACTGGCTCACGGCCGTGGCTGCCTCTCCACCACGTGAGAAACGTGGATTGAGTTCCCTCCTTTGAGCTTTGGCAGGCTCCCATTCTAGGGGTAGAGGGCCTTTGGGAGTGACCCAGCAAATGGGAGCTCTTTCATGTTTCTCTCTCATAATAGTCAACAACAAAAAGTAGACCAAAGACACAGCTCACAGGTGCTTCTATACCAGAAAGTCTGAAATGTTTGCTTTTTTATCCATCTCCCTCCTTGTCTCTCATATTACTCCACTCACTAAACCTAATACACCCCATGAAAAAAAAATGGGGGGAATAAGCTTTTATTTGGGCATTCATAATAAGCTCACAGACAAGAAAGCAAAGTGACCTACAGGATTATGGGAGGGTGAGAACATTCCATGCCCTCAGGCTGTGATGGTGCCCTCCTCAAGTTCTCCTGCAGATCTTCCCTTCCTGAATGGTCAGTGGAGCAAACAGCCTGTACAGAAAGTCAAACAATGGCAGGGTGGGTGTGCCAGGTTCATAGCGCTGTGGTGTTAATGTGTCTCCTCCAAAACTTATGTTGGAGCTTATTCTTGATTATGATATATTCAGAGATGTGAACTCTATCAGGCAGGGTTCCTGAGAGAAGTAGACATAGTAACAGGAAATCTAGGGAGATGAGATTGTCACTGTGAGGAACTGGCTCCTGTGATTACAGGGCAGGGATGGCTACTGTCTCCAGGGCATGTGTCCTGCCCTGTGTCCCTTCCTTGTGTCCCAACCTTGAAGCAGAATTCCTTTTTCTTTCAGGTTTTAAAACCTTCACCTGATTGGAAGGGACTCACCCATGCTACAGAGAGCACCATCTTCTTTATTTGAAACCCACTGATGGGTAGCATCAGCACAACTACATCATGTCTTCACAACAGCATCTTAGGGTGTCTGATCAAACAACTGGGTGCCACAGTCTGGGTTAGAAACCCACAGGTTCTGGGCCCGGCAGCGTGGCCTAGCAGCTAACGTCCTCGCCTTGAACGCACCCGGATCCCATATGGGCGCCGATTCTAATCCTGGCAGCTCCACTTCCCTTCCAGCTCCCTGTTTGTGGCCTGGGAAAGCAGTTGAGGACGGCCCAAAGGCTTGGGACCCTGCACCCATGTGGGAGACCCAGAAGAGGTTCCCGGTTCCCGGTTCCCAGCTTCGGATTGGCGCAGCACCGGCCGTTGCGCTCACTTGGGGAGTGAATCATCAGATGGAAGATCTTCCTCTCTGTGTCTCCTCCTCTCTGTATGTCTGACTTTGTAATAAAAATAAATAAATCTTTAAAAAAGGAAAGAAACCCACAAGTTCTGAGGGTGCAGCAGGCAGTGAGAAGGATGTGGTGCCAGGCACCACCATCTCTAGCCTCTAAGCTGTATACTGCTCCTCACAGTCTGGAATTTTCTGACCTCCACTTATTCCTCAGGATATACCTCAAATGCCATCCGCCTCACTGCAGTCCCTCTGACTTCCATAGCTGTGTTTAATTAACCAAGTCAATGCAAGGTCACATGCTGCTTGATCTCCATCATCCTTCTTGCTGCTCTCTCGATCATGTGTGTATCATCCATCTGTCCATTTTTGCTCTTCTTCCTAGGATGAGAACAGTAAGCATTTTATTGTAAAAGCCTGGACATTGGGGATAGACCACCTGAGCTTGAATAATCCCAGTCTTGCCACTTAGCCGGCTTTGTGACTTGGCAAAATTATTCTGTCTTTGAGGGCCTTAGCCTTTTCTTCAAACTGCAATTATCACACTATTTAAATTTCTGGAATTGCTGCAGTGATTAAATAAGTTCCTAGAGGTAAAATACATAGACCATGACATGGAACAAGACCAAGTGCTGTTTACTATTACAGTAGGAACTTAGCAATGATCGGCTCCTAGCAAGTGGTTACTGCTGATCTCAGCACCACCACTCTTGCTGACTCTTCTCTTAACCCCCTCACACACAGCACCTTTGTACTTTGGCTTTCAGATCTCCTCTGCCCTGTTTTACTTCTAAGTGTTTGCTAGATGGTTGCCAGTTGCCCACCTCTTCACCTAACCAACAGTAAGCTGGATAGTCTAAAAAGAGATCTGTTCTCAGGGATGCTGCCATGGTGCCCTCTGTCTTAAGGTTTCTCACCCTGCTTTGTCACTTATTTAATTACTTCCCCTACTGGACTCTAGGCTTCCTGGGTGCTGACACTGACATCTTTCTATTCCTTATTGCATCATAGTACAGTGCTCAGAGCAGGGTGGATGGATGAACCGATTGGTTGACGATGATGATAACAGCAACAAAATGAAATGCCAGGTCACTTGACAACCCCACGGCAACAAGACCTCATCAGGGATGGGATGAGCACTGCTGAGGAGGAATGACTAAGGCCATAATATATAGATCAAAATCAGCAGGATGAGGCGACCTAGGGAAAACAAAAAGAGAAAATTTTTAAAAAGAGATCAAAAGTATATTCATGAAGACATAGGACAGCTGTGTGGAACACAAGCACTTCTTTGGGGTGAGAGAATACAAGATTCCAAGTTTCAGAGCTCCATTTCCCAATTGCATGCTCTTTTCAAGTTATTTAACCTCACTCACTCACTCCACCTTCCCTGTGGAGGAATCTACTACCACTGTCGGATCAAATGCTGAGAAGCACCAGTAAAATTATAATGTATCTGGAAAGCTTAGAATCAGATAAGATACAGCCAGCGTGGACCCAAACATGCCTCACTAGGTGGGACACAAAGATTAGTTACGCCTCACTGGGATATTGGGGATTTCTCTGCACACCCATCCTAAAAAAATGTACTGTACCTAAACTGATAACTGTATGGAATAAGGTTGAATATAAACCAAATTTAAAATGTCTATGAAGAAGTCACAGGATGTAGTTAAGAAACCGCATTTTCCTATCAACATACTATTAATCAATACCATGTCAATTAATGCCATAAGGTTGTAAATGGCTGTTGATGTTATGTCGGGGCTTTTAATTGATTGGGATGATACTTTGCTGGCTTTACCTTCAGACCAGAGATGGTCTCACCAAGAAATCATTGACCCCACTAGGATAATAAGACATTGGACTTTATGCTTGGTAAACACTTCCAATGAAAGAACCTCAACTGAATTTGAACTGTGGTAACGCAGCAAGGTGGAGAAATCCACCATGGGGAGAGGGTTCGGGGAGGGGTGGGGGAATCTCAGTGCCCATAACACTTTGTCACATGATGCAATGCAATTAATAAAAAAAAAGAAAAAATTATAATGTATTGTATGTCACTCATTACAGGTACTCATATCAATACACCTACAGAAATAGAGCATTCAAGGTAACAAAGCTATTATTTTCTCTTTCTTATCTAAATTAAACGAAAAAGTGACTCCAAATGTGCCTGGAGAGATATGCAATAGAAATCCTTAATCTCAGGTAACTAGGGATATTTTTTTTAAAGCAGAATAAATGTCTCCAGACTTTGTGGTATGTGTATTGTATGATCATGAATTGTCACAGTTGAAAGAGAAACTACAAGTTGTCTTGCACCCACCTATGTAGAATTTGTCTCTCCTCCTTAACAATCTCTCATTTGTTGACTTGCAAAATATTTTCTGTGTACCTATGAGGATCCAGCAGCTACACTGGGTAAACAGGATGGTTGTAGATGGTTGTAGTCCTTCTTTCCAGTGCATGAGAGGCAGATTTCCTACGTCGTGAGGGCCATGAGAGGAGAACATCATGCTGTGGGAGTACATGGGAGGGAGGATGACCCTTGACCCAGGCTTCCCGGGGAAGCTAGAGAAGGCTAGGAATGAAGACTGCTGGATAATAGCCTGGGCAAGAGGCAGAGATGGAGCGGGGAATGTGTCTTCCATACAACGGGCATAGCACATGCTGGGAGGTTTGGATGAGAATAACCAGGTTTGCAAGAGTTCCATTAAAGTTTGAATCCGTCTGCAAAGTATTCTTTCACGATGGCCAGTAAGTGTCTTTTTCAGGAAATCTCCTGCTGTCTATTGTGTGAGACACCATGCAGCAGGTGTATAATGCAGAGTATATCACTTAGTGGAGTGCATCGATCAGCATCGTATCTGGGAATTTATAATTAGGGGAAAACTTATTGCTAAGTCCAGAGTAATGAGGAGTAACCCACCTCAAATGAGGAGACAGAGAGCTTCAGAATTCCCACCCCAGGTTGCTAGCTTTGGGTTGAAGAAATAAAGTGAAAAGACAAGCAGATTCTGGGGCTGGTGTCATGATGTAGTAGATTAAGCCTCTGCCTGCAGTGCTAGCATCCCATATGGATGCCAATTTGAATCCCTACTTGCTCCACTTCCGATCCAGCTCTCTGTGTATAGCCTGGGAATGCAACAAAAGATGACCCAAGTCTTTGGACCCCAGGACCCATATGGGACACCCAGCAAAAGCTCCAGGGTTCAGGGTTCAAGCCAGCCCAGTTCCAGTTATTGTAGCCATTTGAGGAGCAGATGTAAGATCTCTCTCTCCTCTCTGTAAAATCCACCTTTCAAATGAAACTAAATAAATCTCCCCCACAAAAGAAGAAGACTAGTGGCTGCACGAAACTTGCAGTCACACACATCTCTTCTTCCCTCCTAACTCTCCATCATCCAAAGTGACTTATGAGGAAAGTCTTGTTATAATACCAGCCTGGAATTCTTAAGTATTCTAGTTAGCATTCTGGTTAGCTAAATATATATTCAGTTTGGAGCCAAGCATGATCATGTTGAAATAAAGTCAAACTATATCCTCTTTAGAGAATAAAACATACTGGTGCTGGCATAGAAACAGGCTGTGGTACACAACAGGATGCATGAGCTGACTCCTAAGCACAGGAACTTGATACAGAAAAACACGCCACCACAAAGCAATAGTGAAAAGACAGATTGTGGGGGAGACAATTCAGGGAAATTGGAGTATTATGAAGAGAAAAGCATGCACAACACAAAGTGAACAGACGCAAGGCTGGGGGAAGACAGTTGTTATGTTTGAAGTTTCAATATCTAAAATATCTTTTCCTGATTTGTGTTTCTGTCACGGAATACCGCAGACTTGGAGGTTTATAAGGAGCACAGATAAAACTGGCTCACAGTTTTTGAGACTGGGAAGTCCAAGACTTAGGGAATGCATCCGATTAGGGACTTCTTGTTGTGTCATAATGTGACAACAGAGTATCTGTGAAAAAGATCAAGGAAGAAGATCCCAATCATCCTTTTATTAGGAAGGCACTGCAGTGATGACTCACCCACCCCTCAAAGATGGCATTAGTCCATTCACCAGGGCAGAGCCTAAATCAACTAATCGCCTCTTATGTTTCACCTATAAACCCTGTTGCACTGGGGATAAGGTTCCCAGCACATGAATTTGGGGAGGGAGGAAGGGCACCCATTCAAGCACCATAAGCTATACAAGGTACTCTTGAAAAGAGGAAAAATAAAATAGAAATACAGAAATAAGTAAAGGATATTTTTTCATACAGATAGATTAGAGAAATTTGTAGGCATGTACGGGTGCAGACCTGTGTGCAGATAAAGATGCTCATTGCAATGCTGGCATAAAAGGATGCTAGGAGCAAGGTGAGTTTCATCACCAGAAAAATGATCAATGAAACTTGATGGATATGCCACGCTCATATGAAGATTTTTTTTAAAGATTTATTTTATTTTTATTGGAAAGGCGGATATACAGAGAGGAGAGACAGAGAGGAAGATCTTCCATCAGATGATTCACTTCCCAAGTGAGCGCAATGGCCGATACTATGCCGATCCGAAGCCAGGAGCCTCTTCTGGGTCTCCCACGCGGGTGCAGGGTCCCAAAGCCTTGGGCCGTCCTCGACTGCTTTCCCGGGCCACAGGCAGGGAGCTGGATGGGCAGCGGGGCCGCCGGGATTAGAACTGGCATCCATATGGGATCCCTGATGTGCAAGGTGAGGACCTTAACCACTGCGCCACCGTGCTGGGCCCGAAGATTTTTTTTTTAATTTGAGAAAAAAGAAATATTTTAAAGAGTGTGCACAAGACTCACGCTTCTGTTAGGAGAGCATCCTATACCAGGCCATTGCTGATCTATACACTGTGGTCGGAGGCAGAGACACGTGTTGTTCTGGATCATCCAGAGGTCAACCTTGGCAGATGAAGACAGGATCCTCCACTGAGGAAGAAAGAAGGCTTATTTGCTATCCAAGATATTAGGGACTATAGCTCACACCAACACAAATGTTGAACACAGTTGCTGAACACCATTATAAAATAGTGAGTGTAACTAAGCTTGAGATTGCTCAGATACAGAACAATCCACCACATATGTAATATCTGCTTCTGCTTTGCTCTCATGCAAAGTTAGGGGCAAGGGGAACGAAGGTGAACTTGAAGATCATGAAACTTTCTACGTAGGAGAAATAAAATCTTTTGTTTCTGGCCCAAGAGTTTTATTCTTCTACTAGTGCTCACAGAAATATGAACAATCTATCTGGACAATATGAACAATCTATCTGGTGAGCTTGCAAAAAGGTAAACTATCTGAGCTGACATTTTTAAGAAGATCTTTCAAGATGTTGATGCTGTAGGTCCAGTGTCAGCATTTTGATACCCACAGATCTACATCATTTCAGTGGTGTGACCAAGGGGGAGTTGCCTAACTTTCTGTGATTTTGTTTCTTCACCTGCAAAAATGGTTATAATAAAGCCACCTTCATAGGCTTCCAGCGAGGGCTAAGTGGGATAGTATCATATAAGTGTCTCAACCCATGACTGGTTTAAGTTAGTATTGTGCATTTACAACAAGTGTTAATGTGAATATTTTCTTCACAATGATGAAAGCTGTTAAAGAGTAGATAGCATCTACCACAATGCTTCTGTTGCTTAGGAAAGCAATTCTGCTCTTGAAGTCAAAAGCACAGTGGGGTTGACATGGTGGCACAAAGGGTTAAGCTACTGCTTGAAATGCTTTCATCCCATATCTGAGTCCCAGTTCAAGCCCTAGTAACTTTTATTTCAATTTAGTTTCCTGCTAATGTATCTGGGAAGGCAACGGATGATGAGCCAATAGCTTGGGTCCCTGTCATCCCTGTCATCCTTGTCATCCCGGTGGGATGCTTATTGACTTCGGCTGATGAAGTTTTGGGTTCTTGTCTTCCACCTGGCTCAGCCCTAGCTGTTGTGAGTATTGGGGGAAGGAAACGTGAACTAGTAAGCAGAAGACACCTCTCTCCTTCTGCCTCTCTCCCTGACACCTTGCCTTTCAAATAAACAGAATGATAGTTCTTTCTCAAAAATAAGATGAAAGTACTTTTAAACACTTCTAATTCTGGTACCCACTTCTGTGTAGTAGCTCATTCTTTCTGCATATAACACAGGTTGGAAGTAAGGATATTAAATGGGGCTGGGAGGTGGAAGGAGGTCATAGAAACTAAACTGGCTGGAAGAGCAGACAGACTGTGCCTAAGCATAGCAAGAAGGCTGGAGGAATGCAAGTTCCATGTCCTTTTAAAGCAACTAAATGGCCAATGGCAACAGACCAATAGAATGCAGTATTTATTTGAGATGGACAATAGAGACTGGAAGGGAAATGTTGAAGGAAATAGCAAGAATATGAAAATATCATGGAGAAACAATGTGAATGTAGAAAGGGAAACTGTGAAATGAAAGAAAAACCAAGGAGAAAGAGAGTGTCTGCAAGATTTCCACCTCTGAGAAGTAAGCAAGAATGTCCTTTTACTAATGACTTAATGCCTACATTTGTGAGAAACAAGATAATCAGAATAACCCAGCAGAGTTGGTTAAATTTTTAAAAACTGTTTTCTTTCTTCTTCTTTTTTTTATTTTACGTGAAAGCCAGAGTTAGCTTCTAGAAAGAGGCTTTCTAGAGGGAGGAATAGACAGAGAGAGACTTCTATATTCTGTTTCATTCTCCAAATGACCACAATGGTTGGAGTTGGGCTAGTCCAAAGCTGGGGGCCAGGAGATTCTTTTGGGTCTCCAGTGTGGGTGCAGAGGCCAAGGCCTTGGGCCATCCTCTGCTGCGTTCCCAGGACATTAGCAGGGAGCTAGATTAGAAGTAGAGCAGTTAGGACTTGAACCAGTGCCCATATGGGATGCCAGTCTCTCAGTCAGAGAATTAGCCCTCTACACCACTGTGCCATCTACCCATTGTGCCAGCTTGTTTATAAATTGAATTAATCAATCTCACCATACTATTTGGACTCCGTGTACCCATCTCTTACTGTTTGCCTCTTTCTTTCAAACCTAAAGTATAAAGAACATGGAAGGTTGCACTGAACATAATACTAGTATTAGAAAAACTTCAGAACTTCCTTTCTCATCATAGCGATCTGCAGATATTCTTTTAGTCAGGATTGTTGAAAATCTCGTTAAGTCAAGAACGCATGTAATGATTTAACATACTGGACATCGTAATGTAGAGTCTGGTGGTCTCCTTTGAGGACCTTGGCACTGACCAGGTGCTGGCTCACTTTCGTGGCCCAGTATCCTGACAGAGGGCCATATCACCCACGATTAGCCCAAGAAAAGGACGAACTCAAACTGAATGCTTCCGCTTTTATATCCCTGTAAATCTGAAAATTTATAACTTTAACCATCTATATGTGTTAGCTAAGCAATGTCCATTTAAAATTTCAGTGGAAGTGAATGGTAGGGCAAAAACACTCTAGAGATCAAGCAAATAATTTAAGAAATGAGGTCCCTCCTGACTATTTGCTGGGATGAGGTTTGTGATGTACATCGAGAATGCTCACATGAACTGTGAGAAATGACACTGCGCTGTTCACGCTTCCGCACTCCTAAGTCAGCTCCAGTTCTGGCAGCATCAGACACTGCGAGGAAACAGCAGCAGCTGGATGAGGTTTAGATAAGAATGCTGTTCCTGAGAAACAGGAAATTTTCTTTTGAGAGGGCATTCTATGTTCCAAAATGTTCCTATGGTTCCTGATGTCCTTCAAACAATTGTGTGGATTGCTCATGTTGACATCTAGTGATTTCCGTGAACAACACAGTAAGTGTTTCTTTCTAGATCAATAATAACCAAAACTTCTGGCCTTCAGTACATGAATTCTCTGGCCCCGAAGAGAGCAAATGTATCCATCACTCTGGGATAAATGAGTCTCTGGAGAATCAAGCAGCTAAGAGTGGAAAGTTATAAAACTTTCAAGTCAAAATATTGTTTGAGATGTGAGTATATTAATCTATGTCAGAGAGAGTGAGAGGAAGAGAAAGAACTAAAACTGTACTTTATTCAGTCTCTGTTTCTAACGATTTATTAGTAATATAGTTCCATTCAAATGGGAAGCAAGTAGTCTCCTCTCTTTATATTTGCTCATGGACTATTTAGCAAGAGGGTCTGGCTCCTAGTTTCTTGTTTGTCTCTGTATAGCAGAGTGGGGAGTCAGGATTTTGAGAATATGACTGCAAAGACACATAAAGATAGCCTTTCCTACTAAAAGGGACAATGCTATTTGGGCAGCACAGGCCATGATGTCTGTTTCTTCCGGACCTCAGGTTTTACATGATCTGCGTTGATCAGGGATCAATTTCAATAGTCACAAGACTTTCCTACTTTCCCCACGGGAGAAAACAGTGTGCTTGTCCCACTCTAAATGAAACACAGTTAGCAGCACAAACTAGTGCCAATTCCCTTCGAGCTAACTTTAGACTGAGTAGCTCAGACCCGCTGTGTGGTCATCACTGTAACCAACACCTGCAATGCAGCATCCTTAAGGGTCACCTGCTTGGAGGACTTTTCCTGCTATTACCTAGTGCAAAGAGCTAATGTTCACACATCATTTCATTTTCAGAACACTGCTTTTCACAGATGCCAGATTTCATCTTTCTGGATTTCACCTGGCTTTGTGAAGGCCAAATATAGGCCAAATTGAAATCAATGTTTTTCTCAATTCTTGAAAAATTTGTTAATATGTGTCTTTTCTTAAAGATATATTCTAAGAACATTAAATGTGTGCCTTCAACTGTCTATGACACCAGGTTAGCTGGGTGATCATACAGTTTTGTTTGGGCTGAAATAGAGTTCGATAACTTAATTTTGGAAATATTTTTAATAGCATCATGTGTTACTTTTCAGCTGTGAGAATGCAGAGCCGAACAACCCAACCCTGCCCATGATATTTTCAGGCCTTATTTTATATTTTTTCACTAAAACTCAAATCTGTCTTCTTAGATTCAAAACATCCATAGAGAATCAACTTGGGGGAACATAACCAAAAACCTATTAAACCACAAAGCAAGCCGTCCCTCAGGACAAAGAAGACTGGAGAAAGGAATCAGAGGCAAAACTTCAAATGAAGGCGCAAGAAATTCAACTCTGAGGCATAAAGGGACAGTAAAGTCAAACAAGTTCTTTTGCAACTTTTATCCAAGAACCCCTGGCCTCAAGCTTTTAAGATGACCGGAAGCCGGGAGGCGCTCACCAAGTCTTCCTAAGCATCCAGAACAGGCACACGATTGTCCGCCCAACCCTATGTTGTAGGTAGGATTATTTACCAGGGATTTTGTTTTGTCTGCGTTTTCAATGGTTCAGTCCCAGCTGTACATCTGGGGAGGGACACAGCCATCCATTCTGCAGCTTGCCTCCCCCTGCAGGGGTGGAGTAATTAACAGACCATTAAGTCACTGGGGCTTTATTGAGGGAACACCGTGCAGGTCACTGCTTTGGAAACTTTTGTTCTGGAAGGAAATTACAGGATTGTTTTATGTTTAGAACACAGCCTGGTGAACTCTCGATTCCAGAGGCAAAGAACTGCGGACACAAGCCCAGGAGAATGACTCTAATCCCATTAAAAAGATTTTTTTTTCCCCCAGCTGCCCCCTCCTGCTCCTTTTTTTTCCCCCTTAAAAAAGAAGCAGTTAAAAGAAAAACGATTTGCTCATTGGGTTATAACTAATGGAGATGTGAATTACAGAGATGCCTCAGACTGAAGTTTATCTCTGTGTGAATAAATCTCCCAAGAACGGCAAAACCAAGGAATGCCACCATTGCGTCTTTTTATTTCCATATTCATCAAAGGCAGCTGCTGCCATCCGTGTCCCCGCTAAGCAGGCGAGGGGAGGGCACTGAGGTTTCTGGCAAAAAGTCCCCGGAAGATGAGCTTAGCACTGGTTTGTCTGCTAGGCCGGTGGAGTTAGAACCTTATAGACTTGTTTGGGTGGTTCAGGAGGAGTGCATTTGGCTCAAGGCCCTGGGGACCCTGCACAAGTGAGCTGACTTGATACATTTGGTGCCCCATTTATCTTTTTTCACTACCGATCCCCAACGCCCCCATCACCTCTGCACCCTTCTCTGTGCCTGGCCTAACTAAATGCACGCTGCCCGAACGGAGAAAGAGGTAACTCCACTGGAAGAGGCTTACTTTGCTCAGGGTGCGCTCCAGCACTGTTCATCTTCGGGTTCAGAGAAGTCCTTGCCCTTCCCTCTGACTGGACCGGAAGGGCAGAGGCGGGGGATGCTGAGGCTTTTCGGGACAGAGAGAAGTTTGACACCCGCATACCCACGCCAGTCTCCTCTGGTTCCGGTGGAAGCGAACGCCCGGCTTGTTGGCACCAGAGCACAGTCGCCTTCTCCGCCTCTGCACTGCAGCACGCAGGGGGATGAGGATGAAAGCGGAGGCTGCTTAATGAAGTTGTCCAGGCCCCAAGGAGGGAGGGGTGCCTGCGAGTCAACTGTTGTGCCCCCAGCGTCAGGCCGGGCTGGCATCCTCTCCCAAGCGTCTATTTGTGGGGTCTTAGAATTCAGAGTGAATCCCCAAAATTTTTTCGGAGGGGATAGCTAGTTGAAGCGGCCTCCCAGGTCCTCCCGATGCCAGCTTCAGGTCCTTGACCTCGCAGGAGCAAGATAAATCCCACCCCAACCCGAGATAACCGCAGCCCAACCCTCAACTGACAGATCTGTGGTCCACTCGCACAGGTGCCTCTTTGGCCACGACCCCAGCAGGCCCAAGGCTCGGTCACACTCAACGAGTTAGACTACCTCTACACGTGTCGGGTGTTGGAGGGGAGGGGGCTCTGGGCACGGATTTATCGGAACCATGGACCAGAGCTCCGGATTCAAGCAGAAGTCCCGCTCCCAGGCTTGGCCCAGGTTGGCTGCGGAGCTCTGGCTGCCCCGTCCTCTGGGAGGTCCCAGGGATGAATCGCGGCTAGCGAAGGCGCATCCCTGACCGGATCTCCCTTGAGAAGTGGGATCTTCCTGTGGAAAAGTGTAGAGCCCCAGCGCGGGCTGGAGAGGGGAGTGCTATTCACTCGACCCACCGGGGTTTGCGAGGATTGTAAATGTCACAACTTCTGCAGATACCCGAGGTTTCGAAATCCTTGCAGGTATTGGCAAAGTGGCTCTTTCTGGGGCATCTTTCTTTTTTCTGTCTTGCTGGAGCTGAACAAGAAGGAGCCTGGGGCCGTGGTAGCCTGGGGATCTCAGCCGTGGTCTCCCAGCTCCCTTCGTTCCATTGCCGGTCGCCAGGTGCCCTAGGGTGGGATCCTTCCTGGGGCCACTTCGTGCACCGATTTCCGCCTCTCTCAGGCTCGGATTGCCCTCTGCAGTCCTGCGCCCCGTTATTCCAGCGATAATTTCACTGACAAACAACTCAAAAGTCACTCCGCGAACACGCACTCTCGCAAGTTCCCTACTCTAGGCTCTTTGGAGAGGCATGTGCGAGTGACTCGCAGTGGAACGTGGATGGAGACGCAGGGGAAAGCACGAACTTGGGCCAATTTTTCCAGGGCGGGGCCGCAGGTACAGGTGTCCCGCGCGCTGACTAGAGCCCTTTTGTGGTCAGTTCAGCCCAGCAGAGCTTTGCTATAGTCATGGAGCCTGCCCTAGACGAGGGCCCAAATTCGGGGTGCCTGGGCGGGCCACTGGTCCCGGTTATTTCTTTCACACAGCATCTATCTTCCGCCCCTGTTTCCTCCCGGTAAAGCTGGGGACGCACAGGGGCCCTGGGAGAGGTACGGGAGGAGCACTGCTTGGGCGCACCGGCAGCGGATGGGAGGAGAAGATCGGAGCCGCCGCCTCTGATAGGAACCGAGAAACTGCAGCCCACGCAGTTTTGTAATCGGGGTGAGATGAACAGCCACTCCCAACTTCCCAGCCCCTTTCTCTGGGTAAACTTATGGGAGCACTTTTCCCCGGTTTTTGTGGAGGGCGGCAGTGGAAGCTGGGACCACATCTGTTTGGCACAAAAAGAAATCTGCCTCCAATCAGGCTGGCAACCTAGCGCCTGTCACTGACGTGTGAAGGGCCGGGGTATAGCTTCAGATCGGACGCCTGGGGAAGGGATGCTTGGCAGCAGGGATTAGAGTGAGTGAGGAGGTTCTGGGCTGGGCAAGTTCCAGTCTCACTTTTTCTTTCTGCAAGTGACTTTGTTCAGCCACCTGCTGGAGAATGTCCCTCTTCAAGTTTCCCTGCATCGAGCTTCCTCTGTCTTTTATGCGTAAAGGCAATGTTCAGTCTGTGAGGAATGAATAATGGATGCATTCCTAAATTGAATCAAGAATGACTTCACTCTTGGAAACTTTTGGGGAAGTTGGGAAGCAATGAGGAAAGAATTTTATAACAAGGATGGTGCAACCTGCTAGTCCAGTGTCTGGGAAATGCAGTCAGACCTAAGAAGCTGCCTGCTAATTCAGTCACCAGCCAAGCAGCCCTGCCACTCCCACAAGGTCCTACAAGGATGGGTCAGTGGCCCTGATCCCTTCCCAGTCAATCAAGGAAACCCAAATGATATGCTGCAGTTCCCAAATCACCTTCTTACCTGGCATTCTGTCCTATTCTCTCTTCCAGTCTCCTAGGCTAATGAAAGTTTTACAACTCAGAAAATAGTGGCTGGGGTGAATTTTCCCCAGTCTCTGTTCTCCTTCTCCACTTTGGAGGCTGGGAGAGAGTTCCTTAGCCTTTGGCTTCCTCTTAGCCCAGATCCCGGTTAGCTGGAAACTCACAAATACTTGAATAGAACACTAAAGGTGTCCTAGTTTGGAAACCAGAACTTCCTTGTGAAAAAGAGTGTGGCCTTTCTTCCTCCCAGCCCTCGATTTAATCATTGATCCCAGAGAAGGAAAGAAGGCCGCCACTAAAGGCCAGCTGTGAGAGCTTGCCTTCAGCACTCAAAATGAGCAATTGGGAGAGAGCAATTTTCCTGATGGATGAAACGTCTCCCTCCCCTCTGCCTTCTACATTAGAAACTCCAGGAAAAGGCTGAGGGGTTTCCTTGTTTTCGTTTCAAATAAATCCTCAACAGGGTCTTTCCTTACCCAAACAAATGAATCACCCATAGGAAATAGACAATTATTTCCCCATTTGTCTGCCCCAACCCAGTGGAAGCACATACCCTCCATGGTAGATTCACATCTTGGGTCCTTTTCCCTGGCAGAAAGGGGGTCAGGAGGCAATGAGAGTATACAATGGGATAAAAGAGAGGGAGTTGGATGGGAGGAGGGACCCAGGGATGCCACCCCCACACCTGCACTGGGCAAGCCTTAGTACCCAGGAAGCTGAGAGCAAACACTTTCCAGATGTAAACTTCTTGTTGCATCCCGGAAAGAGTCCTTGGTGTCCAAGGCTCACGGAGGAGCTTTGGCCTCAACTGACAGTTGGCAGGTGTCAGTCAGAAAGAGCTTCTGGAGGTGGCACATTTTCATCAGGGCTCTGTGCTCTTTCTTGGCAAGCAGGCACCTGTGCAACTGCAATTGGTGTCACCGGAGCTCGTTTCTCCCCATCTTTGAACAAATGATATTCTCCCTCGGAATGCCTCTTGTTTAGACAAAATATTTCAAAGTGTTGAGGGGTGAAGAGGGACAATTCACTGAGTGAAATAAGCCCCGTGCTAGCCAGCATGTGTGTAGAAGATATTGAATGTTCCCTGATGCATCTGACTAGAAATTTCCTAAGAAAGAATTCTTGATATCAATCTGCAAGGTCCTGGGACATGAGCTACCTTTGCCTTCAGCTCAGAGCTCACCTTAAAAAGCAAAGTGGCTCTGCCTCTCTTCCAAGGGCAGGCTTGCCGCTGAGGAGGCAGAAGGGGTATTTGGTTATCTTCCACAACAACCCTTGGTTGATGTGGAAAACACACACTGGATTTAAACAAGGGGAGGAGAGACTAAAAGGTTGGTTTAACGTGAAAAGAAGTTAACTTACTGCTTCACCCTTGTTTGTTGGCAACACAGCGAGCACCCCCTCCCTCTCTCTTCCTGCGACTTGGTTTCCAGATTCCTTGTTTTGATTTCAGTTGCTGAATTTATGAGGTTCTGATAACTGCAAAGAAACAAAGTACTCAAAGAGTATAAAACCAGAATGTGAACTGTGGCCCATTTGGGAGGATATTTGGGTGACATAATTAATGCCGGTTTATCCATCTGCTTTATCTGTACCAGGTCAGAGAAACATCTTTGCATCTGCCCATCCTTCCAAATTCCCTGGATCACATCGAGGTCTACCTGCTTAGGCCCATATGATTTGTATCCCACTGCCACCCCCTTTTCCTTTTAAGATGTTAGGCAAAGGCAAAACCAGGATTTAATGGTTCTTTTTTATTTGAAATCTCATCCAGAAACACTGGCTGTTAATAAATATATCATAGTTATCAAGAATATATAAAAAATAAAGACAGGTATTGTTTCTGAGGCCCTAACAAAATATTTCGAGCAGATGTTCAGGAAAATAAAAATGGCACCCCTCCCCCAAAGCATGATACATTTTTCAAAGCTGATACTAGAGAGAGCTGACCCCACATGCAGAGTAACTGAGCAAGGGGCAGTGGGGAAGCTACTGCAGGGAGCCCAAGCCTTTGCAGTCTTGGGGTTGGGGTGGGGTGTACCCTGGAAGAGCCCAGGGAGATTCGGAATGTGTATTGGAAAGGGCTAGGGCTAGGGGAAGAAGCGCGTGTGGGTGAGTGTGGGTGTCTACACTCTGCCCCCTTGCCATTTCATAAACCACAGACAGATACATGGCATATGTCAGAGAATTCACTGATTAATCCTTGTTACAAGGAACATGGCACCACGGCCTGCACAACATGTTCAGACAAGATTCATGGAGAAGCCGGCATGCATTCTTTTGATCTACATTGTGTCTTAAGGAAAACCCATGGAGTAAGTGTAGTGCCCTGGACTCAAGGTGAGATTCAAACCTTGGTTTTTTCTCTCTCTCTTTCTCTCTCTCTCTCTCTCTCTCACTCTTTCTCTCTCTTTCCAAACAGCCAGGGCGAGGGCAGAGACAATCTTCCCAGTGTCCAGCTCCACAAAGTATTTACATTTGTTTGGCACAAAAGAATGGGTCCTCCTTTTCCAAGGTGAGAACACAGAGGCAGAATAAACCAATCCACAAGTTCCTCAGCAAGTTTCAACTTGCACCGCACGGATCGCCTCGCCTCTGTGCACAGCGAGCGCAGTTGAACAAGAGCATATATGGCAGTGGGAACACGGGCGCGTTAAGGGGCAAGCAGCATGCACGCAAAACACACACAACGTCGGATTCCAGCACCCAGCGCCATCCTCTAGAAACTGCATTTTGTCCTCTCCCCCTTCCTCTCCCGGGGGTCTGCCGGGTCTGAAATTCCCTCTGACTGCCTGGTCCGAGTGCCCAGCCTCCCTTTTCTCCCGGCCCGGCCCCTGGGCCCCTCCCCGCCGCTCCTCCCTGCTCCTCGGCAGCCGGGCCGGCCCGCGGCTCACTTGAGCAAGTCCTTGGACTCAGCCGACAGCCGGGCCATGTTGGCGGTGGACAGAGCGGACAGGTGCGGTGGTGGTGGCATCTGGCAGATGGTGCAGGGACAGGGGAGGCCGGCCCAGTGTTGGAAACCGCTGCCCAGCTGCAGCGCGGGCGGCGTGGAGGGTGCCTTGAGCAGGGAGTGTGGAGGCCGAATGGTGCCGATGGCGGGCAGCGAGGCAGCGGACAGCGGCGAGGATGCATTGCCAGATGAGAGCGCGCCGCCCAAGATGGGATGCACAGGGTGCACGGCGTTGGCCGTGTGCGCTGGGTGGCCAGCAGAATGGCCTACGGTCCCGCAGTGGAAGGCCGAGTGGTGGCCCCCATAGATCTCGCCCACCAACCTCTTCATCTCCTCCAAGGAGCTGGTGAGCATGAGGATGTAGTTTCTGGCTAACAGAAGAGTGGCGATCTTAGAGAGCTTGCGCACCGAGGGCCCGTGTGCGTAGGGCATGACCTCGCGCAGCCCGTCCATGGCGAGGTTCAGGTCATGCATCCGCTTGCGCTCCCGACCGTTGATCTTCAACCGCAACTGCTGGAGATCCTGTTCCGACAGCTGCTTTTTGATCTTATATTTGCTGCTCTCTCCTGCGGCCTTGGCGCCGGCGCGCGCTAGGCTCTCCCCCGGCATCTTCTGCACCAGGTCGCCCTGCGTGGACGAGACCGAGTTGAGCCGGCTTTCCTGGTGGTGATGGTGGCGGTGGTGATGGTCCCTCAGGTACATCTCGTCCATATCCGGAGACGAAGCTCTGCTGGAGACAGAGCTCGAATCAGAATTCATTTTATTGCAGGGGATGGGGCCCTACCGTTGTCGGAAGGGGTGTGGGGGAGGGGGGGACAACGTGGGGAATTAAAGAAAATCTTGAATTAAAAAAATTTAAAAATAACAGCAGACCCCAGCCAGCAGCCCAATTCTTAGCTGCAAGACACGAAAAGAAAAGCGGAGGCAATGCCGTTCCCCGCCTCTTTCCCTCCCCACGCCAGTCTCTTTGCTCCGGCGGTTTCCTGGACAGCTAGTTGGTGTGAGCGTTAACTAACCTCACTGCTGAAAAAGAGGGGCTTTTATAGAGCCGCGGCGGAGAAGAGAGACAAAAGGAGCCCTCCTATCTATCCTGGGCTGGTTAGGATGACGTGCCATCCTTCAGGGCGGTGCGCTCTGCAGTCCTACTTCGCAGAGATTCCTATTCATATTCATGGTGGCGGCGCGCTGGGACACCTCTGCTCTCACCGCTAGGAGCCCTCAGGCACAAAACCTTCTGATTGACACTCACCGCTCCAGCTCTCTCCTCCCCTCCCTCCCCACATTTTAAACTTTCTTCCATTCTATCCCCCCTTCCCTGTTTCCCCTATCCGAATCGCCCACAGGGAACCCGAGGAAGTGACTGTGTCTCCTTCCTTTCCTAGTTGATTCCAAGTGGAGGAAAAGGAAGGCCTCAGTGCAAAAAGAGATGCGGATGAAGGGCAGGTTGAACCAGCGGGGGCTGCTCCGAGGTTCGCCGTCTGGGGTTTTCCTGCACCTCTTTTGGACAATGTTAACTTTGTTTAATCAGCTTTCCAGGTGCAAATTCTATGAGTCGCCCGCATTTGGTGGTTGATGTTGCTCGGGACACTTCTTTGAGTGATCGCTCATTATCTATGCTTAATCTTTCACTCTATTATAAAAAAGTAGCTCATTGAAAAGAAATTCAGTTTTTCTCTAACCTTAGAAATGAAGGGGAAGATCCTAATGTGAAAAAAGAAAGAAAGGAAAAACCTTGGGAAGGAGAGATGGAGACGGAGTCGAAAGGGTCGGAGAGTGAGTCGGGCATCGGAAAGGTTGTCCCGCAGAGAAGGTTAGCCCGGGGCGCTGGGCGAAGGTGGCGGCGCAATCCTGGCTCCCAGCTTGGCTATGCTGCCTAGGGCTGGAGTGCCTGGAGCAGTCGCCGGCTGGCACCCGTCGGTTCACCGGGCTGCGGCCGCCCTAAACAGGGGGCCAGGGAAAGATGGAGCTCAAGGTTAAATAATAAAATGTGTGTGTGTGTGTGTGTGTGTGTGTGTGTGTGTGTGTGTGTGTGTAAACGCGAGGGGTGGCTGGACCAGGCAAGGTCACGGAGAGCCCCGTTTGCCTTCACGAGTGCGGGCGCTGCACTCCATCTCAGACCCAGAACAGGCCTGGAACTGTGAGTCCGACGAGCAAGAGCGGAGCTGCGCTCAGGCTGTTCCTCTCACTGGCGGTGTTTGGGGCGGGAAGTGAACGAGCTAGCCTGAGGGCGGGACCTGGCAGAGCATCCCGGTCTCCAGGCTTCGGGGTGGAGGGGTGGAAGAACCTTACACCGACGCTGGGTTAGGGCAGTGTCTGGATGGAAAGCGCAAAAACCCAATGGATCCCGGAATCAAGTCAGGTCCTCTGCGCATCGCGGAGTTACGGCAAGCGCTCGCCAAAGTGGGCCCCACTTCGCATCCACGCAAATCCAGCCGCCTTGGAAGATTGTGTGCCCGGGTCCAGAGCTGGCGCGCTCGGCAAGGCCTGGCTTTGTGTAGTTGCACAGTCTCGCCGGCGAAGCAACCCTGGCAGCACCCAGTCGCCTCGGAAAAACAGGTGCTTTGTTTCACATTGAAATATACTTGTGCATAAAAGCTAGAAAACGGCCAGCAGTCCCTCGCCAAGGCCAGGACGCTCATGGTCTTGAAGACTAGGCACAGTTCTCTTCCGAAGCCTCCGCTGTGGTGAAACAAGTTCCCTGAGACGAAGACTCCAAGAGACTCTACAGGGTGTGGAGAGAGTGATGTCCAAATGCGTGGTCATATCCACATAGAAGGAATTGTCCTTAGTCACCAGCCTCGCCCATCATTCTATTTGTTTTTGTTTTTGTTTAAGCTAAAATAGTGACAACCAATGAATCGCCCATGAAGAAAGTGCCCTAGCTTGTCTGCGGCGCTTAGTGATGGGAGGGCAGCTAGGCGGAGCGGGGGACTCCCTCCCCACCACTGCTGTCTGCGGTTACCCGCAGACCAAGCCTGGGGAGAGCTGTACAAGGGCACCCCGCCCCGACCCAGGGGGCACAGGCAGCTGCTCCATATTGCTCCCCCACCCACTCTTAACTCTTAGGTGTCCGTTTCTGTCCTTCCCTAGCCCAGACGGAAAGCATTGCTAGAGCAGAGGGGTCTGTTTCAAGAGCTCAAACTCTCAGCACACGGTGTGAAATAAAGCTTAGTGCCGCTGCAAGTCAGCAGAGAAGGCAGCAAAAGAGAAAAAGAGGGTGAGGGAATAAAAACGCAAAACGCCGGCTGGTCTGGAAAGACAGAGGCCAGGGTTTTGCGGGGGACGGGGGGCAGTCAGAAGCCCCTCTCCTTCAGCGTGGCCTTTCCCCCCAAAGAGGGGTCTAGGGCACTCTGCTCTAGGCTCTAATCCGGGCTGCATTAAGGCCAGGAAGCGGCCCTGGGCTCTCTGTAGTAAAGGCCCGGGTTTCTAGGAAGGGTTTTTCCGCAGCGGTAACCCACAGGTGTCTGACTTGGCAGCTTCTCCTTGGCCAGGCCAGTACACACTTGGTCGCAGTTCCGCTTGCGGTGCGCCCTGTGCTCCCAGGTCACCCTCTCCTCTCCTTTCCGGAAGCACCACGGTGGGAATGCAGGTTGGTTCAAGTCCTAGGGTCCCTATGGGAATACTTTCAAGGAGGACTATAAGAAGTTCCTGGCCCTCCTGGGAGTAGGAAGCGGATCATTTCCCTATTCCCCAAGGATTCAAGGGATTAACTACAAGCGGCTGAATAAATCTGACGCGACTTTGCTCGCCATAAAATGGGTCGTTTTTCGCCAGGGCCCAACAGGGCGGAGGCACCGCAACCGCCACCCCTTCCCGCTCCCGCACTTGGCTTGGCAGGTCTGGGAGTCCGAGGGTTCACCGTAGGGACACAGGCTCTACCCGTTCTGGTTAAGCAGAGAAGGAGCGGCGGCGGCGGTGGTGGGGAGCTCAGGACCGCAAACTTTTGATTTCTGTTTCTGCCATCAGCCACCTGCGCGCGAGTGGTAGGGGAAAATGAAGGAGCAGCTAGTTGGGGCCAAGGTTGCAACAGCCTAAAGGGGCTTCGGTGAGGGACACGCACTGACCTTGGACCTGGCCGGGTGCACATAGAAAGCTCAATACAGGCGCGGCACTGGAGCTGGAGACCCAGCCTCTGCACAGCGCTCCTGCCGGCCACACCCTTCACCTTCGCAGCTGCCGAAGGCTGCGTTGCAGAGGCGGGGCGGTGAAGGTGTCGTTCTCTGGCAACAGGTACGTCCCCTAGCAGGCGAGTAGCCTCCCGCCAAGCCTCTCCTGGGCCTAGGAGTTTCTCCGTCTTGGCGCGCCGCAGAAAAGCTCCGGGTTATACCCAGGCACTAGGTCGCGAGAGGCGTCCAACGAGCACCGTGCGCCCCGGGACGCACGGCCTGTATTCGGCTACCCCAGGTTCAGTGGATGGAGCTCCCCAGCACGATTTGCCCCAGTGCTGTCAGCTCTTCCCGACACAGTTCTCTGCCCCGCAGTCGCCCTGGACAGTCTCTTACCCGCTGCCCAGTGCGCGCGGTTCGGCGTCCCACGCCCACCGTTCCATGGCTCCAACTACCCAGCTTCTCTCCTGGAGCAACCGGCTCTGCCTGAAGCTGCGGCGATTTTGGTTAGGAGCAATCCCCACCCCCTCGCCCCAATTCCAACCTCCGCCCCAGTCCAGCAGCAAATGTCTGTACAGCTGACTTGCAGAGAGACTTCACAGTGTCGAGCAGGTCAATCCGTTATGTCCAGGGGCGTCTGTTCGCCCAACCGCGAACTTGATTGCCAGAAACTTTGGCCAAGATCGAAAAACCGTGTTATGAGTTCACATTTCATTTCTAAATCTGTCTGTCCTGTTCCCTGACAACCAAAGAACAGCCTAAAAGCTACTTTAGAGCACTGAGAAAGTTCGCACACAGTACGTTTCCTTAACTGAGCAAAAATAACCTCTCTACAAAAGACAAAAAGCCTCATGACAATAGCAGGTGCTGGATCGCCGGGTTTGCTAGGCTGAGCCGAGAAGTCACTGCAACAAAAACAAGCAATTTTAAAGAAGTTACATGTCAACATAAATTGCAGTCTGGCAGGCACAGGTTGCGCCTGCTGAGTGGCCGAGGTTACCCAGCCCAGTCGGGACATCCTGGAGCTGCCGAAATTAAGCTCCCAGCCATCCTAGGGGATGCAACTGGGCAGACTGACTCCGAAAAAGCTCGGGTGCCCGAGTTCTTCCATATTTTACACATCTCGGAAACTTATTATTTATAATCCAATTTTCATACATGGGAAATAGTAGGCTGCTGAAGAACAGCACAGTGTTATAAGACGACACTAACTGCTTTTTGCAACGTTGGATGGGAGATTGGAGGATGCTAGGAAGTCCGGGAGTAGCGCGCAATGATGAGGTGCTGATAACGGGATAATGCGGACAAGTACCTACACTGGCAGAACTACAGAGTCTGGCTGTAGTGGTGTGCTAGCGGCATCGCCAGTCAGGACTTCCAGATTCCTCACCATTATTTAGAGTCGCACTAAAGTCAAAAGAGATGGGAACGTCTGGGCTTCATCTGGAGGATTTTTGCTCAATTAGTGAACATACCTTCGGACTCTTTTTCTCTCCGTTCTGATAATAACATCTGCCCAACTGCCAAAACGCTCAGCTGAGTATTCCTCTAGTTAAAAAGCCTTTACATTGAGAAGCTTTCCCCCCTCAATATTGGAGCGTGTAGGTTGATTGCAATATCACGGGTGATCAATCACGGAGGTTGATGAATGATGTTAAAATTTGCTTTCATATCCACACAGTCCTGGCATGTGTCCTGACAATTTGGATTTGTAACACCGTTAATGGCAATACTTAAAGAATTACAAGCAAGTGATTACTTGATAGTGTTTTATTATTATTAATTTACTTCTTTCCTGAATTAATAAAGGCACGATATAAAATTTGATCTCTGAATATTAAAGAAACATAGGATACTGAAATCTGCTTTTTGGGTGAGGTTTTGGATCCTCCCCTTAGTACATTTCTTTAGATAAATTAGCTGTATATTGCTGTATTCTTTGCTGAAGGACATAAGCAATTTAACTTCATTTTAGAGATAATTATCTCATGTAGCACATGTACATTTTAATTTCTGCTCAGTAATATGTAGATTTATGCAAAAATACATTGCAGACACCACAAAAAGATTAGATTATAAGAATTACTGGACAGAAGAATGAAAAAATTAAAACAATATTTACATCTATGGTAGCAATTTATTATGCTGTCTTATTCTAGGTACTTATAAGCCTCAAAACTACACATATTTGTATAAAGGTAAATATAATGAGATATTTATTTAATGCATTTGAGTTCTGAGTAAGAAATGGATAAATTATTTTTCATATGCTTCTAATAGAAATGTATGTTTCTAATTTCTATTTCATATGTTTCTAACAGAAACAGGGGAAAAATATCACATACTTATTTGCAAATTTAGTTAGACTTGAAATGTTCTCATCATGGCACAGTCCTGAAAACTACAATTTATGAAAAAATTTTGAGAAATTATAAGGATTTTGTTAAAAATTAACCATTTAACATGTTGAATGGTTTGGTGCAGGATCTGTGATACGTGGTGAACCTTGCTTCGTCATTTCTAAAATCAAATAGAAATGAAAAATTGATCCTTTCTCATTGACCCATTGCATTTAGCTGTCTAGAATTTTTTGTACATCACCTACAATCTGAATGTAGACTTTACAAAACTGAACTGTCATCATTAGCCAATTTATCATCAATATCTTTACCGCATACTACGTAGTAAAATTATAGCAGTTACCCAGATGATTGAATCTCTGAGTCCTGCTTTTCTTTTGTTGTGTGTGTGAATGGAGAAGACAGGGAGAGAGGAGATCAAATGGAAGCAATTCGTCAGTCAAAATTCCGAGATGTCTATCATTCCATGTGCTACTACCCAACCAGGCTGTCTACCCTTTGACTCTCACCAGCATTATTAAGATTTGATAGTAAAAACCTCTTGCAAGTGTGGGATATATTGTTTTGATAACATGAACATTATAATGGAAGTAATTATTTCATACTAGGACATCATTCAAGATAGAAAAATTTAAAAAGTTGATCATTTTTCAGGGCCTCATTTTTTCCTAATCATTTTGATTATGTATCCTAACCCTTTAATAGAAACAAATCACAGAACATTAGGTTACTTTTATGGAAAGAAATATTCCATTTAATTATTTTGGTTCTCCCTTACCCGATAAATTTGTAACAAATTTGAAGAGACTTTGGGAAAGTAAAGTGTTAAGGTGAGGAGAGAAAGACAGAGAATAGAACTTGGAAAACCTGGAGTCCGTGTCCTCAGTCAAAACACAGCAATAAATCTTACTTCTACATGAGTTTTATGGAGCTTTTCCACATATGAATACTTAGAAGATATGTGTTCATAGTGTAGATGTAGCAAAACTGTAATGTCCACTTGAATACTGTAATATAGAACACTTTGATAATTGCTTTTCAATATTGAAGGGGTAGCAAGTTTCCCAATTGTGCTGAAATTGCCTGTGGTTTCTTGGCGCACTCCTTCATGCTCACACATCCCGCAATGTGTTAAAGCAGTCAAAGCACCCGAGGTAAACCTGTGAGAAGGACAAAACTCTCAATTACCCTTCTAGGACAGTACTCCTAAATGTTGGCATGGCTCAGAACTCTTGTTATTGCAGCGAAGGAGAATACTAGCAATACTGTCAGCTTGAAACCCTACTAGCAAATAGAATTCTGAAGAAATTAATACTATAGCCTAATGTTACAGGACAGGGTTGTCAAGTATTATGGATTTTCTCTATTGATAAAGAAGTTCCAGCTGTATATTAATAGATAATGTATGTGGTTTCAAGAGTAGCTCATGGTACAACAAAGCATTTATTTAAATGCAAATACAGTAATAGAAATTTGTAGGCAGATAAAGATAATTCTTATTTTGTCTAAGGTTCTTCAGAAATTCTTTCTGGGGCCCGGCACTGTGGCCTAGCAGCTAAATTCCTCTCCTTCAACGCCCCGGGATCCCATATGGGCGCCAGTTCTAATCCCGGCAGCTCCACTTCCCATCCAGCTCCCTGCTTGTGGCCTGGGAAAGCAGTCAAGGCCATCCCAAAGCTTTGAGACCCTGCACCTGTGTGGGATACCTGGAAGAGGTTCCTGGATCCTGGCTTCGGATCAGCATAGCATCGGCCGTTGCGCTCACTTGGGGAGTGAATCATTGGACAGAAGATCTTCCTCTCTGTATATCTGACGTTCCAATAAATAAATAAATCTTAAAAAAAAAAAAAGAAATTCTTTCTGCAGTTAAAATTATTTTTTTTTTCTGGGAAAAGTTTTTATATGTGATTAACTTGCATAAAGGAAATCAGATATAATTATGGATATCATATCAAGGATATTTACTGTACTCACTTTGTCTCTTCATCTCTATAAAAATTTTAACTCTTGTGTAAGTTAAGTGTGCAGGGTGGGTGCTGGTGGTCTTTGCTCCTATTATGTTGTTTTAATAGAAATAATCACATTACATAGGAAATAATACTTTTGAGGAAAGTAATTTGTACTGAGCAGATACCAAATAGAAAAATAAGTGTGGTGGAAAAGGGTAGATCTTAACCAATTTAATCTCAGAGCTTTAAAGAGTTTTAGAAACCGAAAGTAAGTGGGCACATGCACTTGGCAGTCAGAAATATTTACTGAAAACAGAACAAGAACGACAAGAAAACTGATGCCATTCATTTATGATGCTCCTTTAAGCCCTGTTTGAGATAGCAACGAGAGTCAAATCAACATTAAGACAAAAATATTTCATAAATTTCTTTAATAAATTATCTTTTCATCAAAACTTGAACATATGTGATCAAAGGGAAGAAAATGGGCTTTTGGAGAATACACAGTTTTTGAGAGTAATTATTTTGTTTGAAAGAGAAACAAACAGTGGGACAGGGAAAGAAAGTAAGAAGAAGGTGTGTGTGTGTGTGTGTGTGTGTGTGTGGAGGGGTGGGCTTCCATTCTTTGGTTCACTCCCCCCCAGATAGGGTCAATGGCCAGAGCCATGGTTGAATGAGGCCATACCCAGGAGCCTAGGACTTTAATGGATCTTCCACATGGGTAGCAAGGAACCAAGTCATCCTTTGCTGCTTTCTCAGGTGCATTAGCAAGGATTTGGATAGGAAGTAGAGTAGTTACGACTCCTTTGGGGACTCATACGTGATGCTGGTGTCATATGGGGTGACCTAAAGCTGCTACACTACAATACCAGCCCTAGGGATATGTAACTTCTCAAAAATACCTTCTTTATCTCGTAAGTTCATGAGCTGTTGCTTCTCTCTTGGCTGGGGTGCCCTGCCTGTGATGTGAAGGACACAGGCAGATATGATACAAAGAAAAATGCTAAAATCTACATTCCTGGATGAAATTTGCTTATCGACTGTGCATGCATACAAGTTTCTTATGATTTCCAGATGTTCATTTTGTCAGAAGTTGCCATCATGCATGCCATTGTGGTAACCGACAGTGTCACGCACACCTTTTAGTTATACACAGATTCAAGGTGGATCAAACTTAAATTTCAAGAGCAAGCTGGTAAAGCACTTCATTTGTGTTCTTGAAACAGACGTAGCATTCTTTAATAAAAGCAACAGGAACTTCTCTTTCTAAAAAGGGTCAGAACATGTTTCTAAAAAAGGGTCAAACAGAACATAAAGATGGTGAACTTTTCATTGGCACTCAGGGAAAGGCTATGAGAAGACTATTTTTAAGCAGGGAAAAGATCTTGGCAACATATAGTATCAACAAAGCATTAGTATCATACACACAAATCAGTTTGAAAAGAATAACAGAAAAATGGCAAAGCAAATAAACAAATATCACAAGAGAGAAAATTCTTATCCCATAAAAATATGAAAACATTTCCAACCTATTGTTTAAGGAAACACAAACAAAGAGAAAGAGATGGCATTTTATATCTGTTCACATGGCAAGTGTTAAGAAATTTGACAATATCAGTGTTGACAGCACTAGCTTAACATCACTTTCTTTGCATTTTTGGTAGGTATATAAGCTGGTACAACCACTTCAGAATGAAACCTTATATTGTCTTATGAAGTGGAATATTCATGTGTCTTATGACCCAGAAATTCTACTTCAAGGATATCTGCCCAGCCGGTTACTCATGAACCTCCACCTAAGACTTACATTACAGCAGCATATTCATTGTTCACAGTAGGATATAGTCATAAACGGAAAATCAGATAAATAAATTGGGTAAATACACAGAATTCTATAGTAGCTTAAACAAATGAACTAGTTTATGCAAAAGCACGGATAAATACCATCAGTAAAAAATCAAAATGAATAGTGAGATTATCAGAAGACTGAGTGAAACATGAATGACAATTTTATAAAATTTTAAGGAGTTAGAATGAAATTGTGGTTTTTAGAAAGTGAAAAAAAATATTTTAAAATAGAAAGTCAAGCAAAAAAGAGAAGACTCAATCTACATTCAGGATAGTAGCTGCTTATGGTGCAAGAGAGAGGGATGTGAGATGGGAAAAGATCAAGTAGAATTATAGAACTTATTATCAGGGTTCTAGATTCTGAACTGGGAGGATTGTTCGCAGGTGCTTATTATATTATTCAAAATAAGCACATACTGGATGTGAGGGCGATCTGGCTGCGACATCTGTCACCCCATTGATCGCCAGGGTTGATTCGGCTGATCTGGCTGGCTAGGCGGGTGTCCCCTTCCTCCCTCACCGCTCCATGTGCGTCCCTGCCGAAGCTGCGCGCTCGGTCGAAGAGGACGACCATTCCCCGCTAGAGGAGGACCGGTCTTTGGTCAAGGGTGTACGAGCAGCTGTGCTCCCCTGCTAGAACCTCCAAACAAGCTCTCAAAATAAACACATACACAAGCATGAATGGAACAATGAGAGTATTTTATGAATAAATGGTTGTAATTTCTCTATTTTTTTGTACCTGTGGACCCTTAAAATAATTGAATCAAATAAAGAAAATGTACTGTGAAATAGAGATCTTTGGACCTATTGGGAATATGCAAATTCATAGGGTTAGGATTATAGTGAATTGGGTTAAGTCACCATCTTTGACACAGCTGTGCCATATGGATGTTGGATCAAGTTCCTATTGCTCAATTTCCAATCCAATTCCCTGTTAATACACTCAGGAAAAGCAGCAGCAGAAGATGGTCATGCAAGTGCTTGGGCCCTTGAGCCCCATGTGAGAGACCTGGATGGAGTTCCAGGCTCTTGGCTTTGACCTGGACCAGCCTTGACTATTGAGGTGATTTGAGGCATGGACCAGCAAATGGAGGATCTCTCTTTTTTTTTTTAATTTTTTTTTAAAGATTTATTATTATTATTATTATTATTATTATTATTTATTGGAAAGGCGGATATACAGAGAGGAGAGACAGAGAGGAAGATCTTCCATCCGATGATTCACCCCCCCAAGTGAGCGCAATGGCCAATGCTATGCTGATCCAAAGCCAGGAGCCTCTTCCGGGTCTCCCACGCGGGTGCAGGGTCCCAAAGCTTTGGACCGTCCTTGACTGCTTTCCCAGGCCACAGGCAGGGAGCTGGAAGGGAAGCGGGGCTGCTGGGATAGAACCAGCGCCCATATGGGATCCCTGGCATGCAAGGTGAGGACCTTTAACCACTGTGCCACCGCGCCGGGCCCGAGGATCTCTCTTTTTATGTCTCTCCTTTTCTCTAACTCTGTATATCAAATGAAGAAATAAAACTAAGAATATGCAAATTGGTAACTCATTGCTTTCATTTGTATTTTCATTGCTCCTAATAGAGACCCTCCTTCCCTTGCCTTGCACACATCTTATCCATATTTCCATGCCCTGGAAGACACTTCTGCTGTGAGCATTTTTTGTCTTCATCCTCACCTATTCAAATTCTAACCTTGTTTCAAAGTCCAGTTAAAATGCTACTTGTTGTAAGAAACCCTCCTCCAATGACTAAAGTTTTATTTGTGTTAACATATTTTTGTTTGAAAGACAGGGAGGCAGAAAGACAAAAATCTACTTTCTGTTGGTACACTCATCAAATGCCTGCACAAGTCCAGGCTGGGTGAAGATAAAGCCAGGAGCCTGAGACTCTAGCTGGGTCTCCAATGTGAGTAGTATGGATCCAAGAACCTGAGCCATTGAATGCTGACTCCCAGAGTGTACCTTACCAGGAAGCTTGGTGGGAAGCAAAATAAAATTTTGAACCCATGTGAAATGCAAGAATCTTACATGATGTCTTAAATGTCTTAAATGATGGACCACAATGCCTAACCTTCAACGACTAAACTCGTATGGTGCTTAAATTGTGTATCACACAGTCTTATTTGTATCCTCATCACTCCTTACAGACCCTCCTTCCCTTATTTATTTTTAGACTTGGGCCATCTTCCCCTGCTTTCCTTTCCATAAGCAGGGAGCTAGATGAGAAATGGAGCAGCCAGTACACAAACTGGGCCCAGACAGATGCTGGTACCACAGGTTGGAGAATTAACCTGTGGAGTGCCGACGCAAACCCCTTGACCATCTTTTGATTAGCATTATAGCATAGCTGGTAAAGTTGCTGCATCTCATATGGATATAATTAATGTCTTGGGTACTCCATTTCTGATACAATTCTACATCAGAGACCTGGAAAAAGAGAAAGATGGCATACACATTTGGGTCCGTTCCTCTCACGTGGGATACTGAAATGAAGCTCATGATTCCTGGCTTCAACCTGTCCCAGTTCTATTGTGGTCATTTGAGAAGTGAGTCAGCAGGTGGGAGATATTTCTCCCTAACTCTGACT
The DNA here is from genome assembly GCF_017591425.1 of Ochotona curzoniae. Classification (NCBI taxonomy): domain Eukaryota; kingdom Metazoa; phylum Chordata; class Mammalia; order Lagomorpha; family Ochotonidae; genus Ochotona; species Ochotona curzoniae. The sequence continues at coordinate 18,410,086 of NW_024467115.1, forward strand.
TTCAAATAAATAACTAAATAAATCTTAACACAAAAATCTTGTGATGCACCACAAGGGGTGAGCTGTCCACATCGTTTTCAAAAATGACTTTCAGAGCAGTTTGTAAATAATACACGAGGAAATAGCTACTTCTGACATTGTCACCTGAATCAGGAATTCAAACCTGCAGAGCATACACTGACCCAAGGAAGCTAGAGTCAAGATGAAATTGTCATGACGTAGTGTCAGTAAAGAGAAACAAGAGCAAGGCTTCCAAAACTCTGCTAAAGAAATGACCTAGCACTTCTGTGATGTGTCTGGGTGAGACAGTATTTGAAAGCAGCGAAATGATCTGTGCTTCCCTTCCCCTTCTAAATGTTGAGGGAAAACATCTAATTGAATGAATCTAATTTGAATTTACCTGTGAAGTATTTGAGGAAGTAAAGATTCAACTTGTCATTGTCTCCGACCAAGAAAAGAATGAAAATTGAAAACAATGGCCTATCATGCCAAATATAATTTGTTTCTTTGCTTCTTAGCATCTATGCACACCCTCCTACTTCTGAGTAGCAACTTTGACAATGCAAACAAATTCATATCCAACACATTGCAGTCACTACTCAGACAAATAAATAAGCCACGAAAATGAACTTCTCCATCCTCAAAGAGAAGCCTGTAAACTGGTTGCCCACATTCTCTCTCACTGGGCAAATTCTCATTCTTCCCATGTAATCCATTCTACTTGATATCAGAAATGTATAGACAAGTCATTCGCTCATATACACTTAGACAACTTATGTGAAATAGTAGATAAGGAAAACATTGATGAGAAAAATAAGAAAGTAGGTTAAAATATATTCATATGTATATGGACCACTTAGAATGAATTTATAATTTAATTCTCAAATATCTTTTCACTGTTTTCTTTGTTTTTGATTCCTTTGCCCTTTACTGACATTTTAACTGGCCATAGATATTTACTTAATGATCTGAGCCAAGCTAGCATCCCTTGATAGCCCCAGTACAGCGTTGCTATGATCTACATGAGCTTCTACTGTTGGCTGTGGGAGTAGTGGTAGGCTCACCAAGTCCTCCTGCGTTAGACATACTCTCTCTTCCTTTTAAAATTTTGAGCTGAACTTCCTCTCCTTGGTAATCAACATAAAAATAACTTCAACTTAACAACACATTTTCTTCTGGAACCATTCCTTCTTAACATCTAACACCATTAAATACACATTCCCAAGAAGGAAGGATGAGCTAACAGTCTTTAAATCTGCTCACCACTGACTAACTTCAAGACCATCTTATTTTTTGAAGTAACTAAGTGACTACATTATTCGTGATATAAGTATATATAAGTGATATTCGTGATATAAGTACAAGTTGTATCTGAATCTGGGAGGCAAATATGCTCCTTCCATATTTCCTTCCTGCTGTCTACTTTCTGACCACACTAGATTTCTATGGATGATGACTGTCTGGCTCAAGTCTTTGCAAGTGAACTCAACAAGAAGTGTATTAACTTACACTTACAGAGTAGAGTAGACTTGTCCTAAAGATTTTGATCATTATACTGGAAATATTATCTTTTGCTTTATTTTATTTTTGTCTATCTCTATTAAAGCAATCTTGCCTTACATTACCTTCTAGACATACAGTAAACATTTTGTGTGTCAGTATAAAAATGAGATATGTTAGATGAATTGAATCACGTAAGATAGCAAAAGAGTTAATGCAGAAGTGAACTAACAGCAAAAGCATGTATGTATGGTACTAACGACTTTAAAAAACGTTTACTTGCTTACTTGTGCATTGTATTTGAAGGGCAGAGAGACAAGAGACATATGAGGAAGGATCTTCTGTCCACTGGTTCACGCCCAAAATGCCTAAACTGGCCAGAACTGGCCTGGTCTGAAGCCAGAGGCCTGGAGCCTCATCTGGATCTTCCACATGACTGCAGGGTCCCAAGGACTTGGGCCATTCTCTCTTGCTTTTCCATACCTTACGTGGGGAGCTGGGTCAAAACTGGAGCAGCTAGGACTGAAAACACGACCCATATAAGATGCTGGCTCCACGACAGAGGCTTAAACTGCTATGTTACAATGCAGCTCTAAATAAAGAGCATTTTAAAAGATTGACACCAACTTTTCAGTGAAAGAAATTTTTCAGAGTTTACACAATTTTTTTTTTTTTAATCCATGGCATTGAGAAAGATGTGAAAATACTATCAAAATACACCAACATTAAATTTTTTCTTTGTTTTTTTCTCTCGTTTTCTTTCTGTCTCTTTTTATTCTTTCTGATGATTTATTCATTGTTATTGGAAAGGCAGATTAATAGAAAAGAGAGACAGAGAAAAAAATCTTCTGTCTGCTGGTTAATTCCCTACATGGCCACAATGGCTGCAGATGAGCTGATTTGAACCTGGGATCCAGGTGCTTCTTCTGGGTTTCCCATGTGGGTGCAGGGTCCCAAGCCTTTGGGCCATCCTCTAGTGCTTTCTCAGGCCACCAGCAGGGAGCTGGGTGGGAAAGAGCAAAAGGGACACAAACCTGTGCTCCTATGGGATCCTGGCACAAGCAAGGCTAAGATTTAGACATTTAGCCATTGCACTGGGCCCAACATTAAACTTTCTAATCAAGATATGTCATTGCTAAATAAGATGAAAAATATAATCTAGAATAGAACAAAGATTCCCTTGTCCAATAGTTAATGGGCTCATGAAGCCAGTAAGGGCAGAATAAAAATCTAGAAAGGTGGCCATTTCCAGGAGTATTTTGTGCCTCATAAAGGAAACACATTTTTCTGGAAACAGGAAGGTGAGGAAGGTGGCAACTAGTAGTTCCAAAACCTGAAAACAGAGGGAATTGGTAAGAAAAATACTGCTGTGAATGGGTTGGGGCTGGCCACTTCTGTCTCCAGTGTGAGTACAAAACTTAATCTCACTATTTCTATAACTTTTGCAGATTTCAAGCACAGATCTCCAACATTTCCCTTCACTTTCCATTGCTCATTATATGCCTTAACAGCCCCAACTCCCATCAATAAATTGATACAAATCAAATCTGGCTGGGAAGCTGAGTCACGTTGTTACACCAGTGCCAATGAATTAGGAATACTTTGCAAGGAAAATGCTGAGAGATTACCTGCCTATAAAACAGAAAATCACAACCGGGAAAGGAACCTGCTATAACTTGTAAACACCCCAAGACAGAAATTGGCGAGCCTGGAGTTGCTTCTATTCGGTTCCCTGGAGTAGACGCCTTGGTATGTTGGACTGGATTAAATCAGAAGAGGAATCTGTTTATCCCCTCAGCTTTAAACACCAATAAAAAGCACTGTTCCTCTCTTGAAGGTGCTGAAATGCAAAGCAGGCCTCCCGCTCCTTTTCTCTCTCTTGGTGGCATTTGAAAGTGTAAAGCTTTGAATACCAATTGCTTGAACTGGACATATGTGAATCTCTTCTAATCCTACTAATCCTGTCCCCAAGTGCTTCTTTGTATGTGTAGGCAGCACACATAGATCTAAGGGAAAGTGGCCGTAATCCTGGAAATGTGGAAAAATGTCCCAGTGTGAGCGTTGCCAAAGGGAGAGCTCCCTGGCAGAGGGACAGGCTGAAGAAACTATTGTGTTCCTTCAAGGAAACAGAGGGCGTACTGGGGCCCCAGAGAAGATGTGAAGCAGCCCTCTCACCTCTTCTGAGCTCCTGGGAGGAGAGCAAACCCACCCAGCTGGAGTCCGCCCTTGCAAACAGGCTTGGTGCACTTGAGCAAACCCAGGACACTGAGACAGTTTCCAAAGGCTGGGAAATTCCCCCAGCGGCTGCTTTCAGCGGCTGGAGCTCAGCAGGCCAGTCCCCGGGTGACAAGAGGACTTCATTATACTCCAGAATTTCCTTTAAAACTGCCGGCTGTTTGCAGATTTCTGAGCTATTGCTCAGGTTCAAACAGGAGCTGCAGGGAAAGGGAGGTGGATATTCCAGTAGAAAACCCCAGAAATAAAAGCATCCTACCAAGGCTATCTTGTCAAACATTTTAAAATGGAAGCAAGAGCTCCACTGCAAAGTTTCCAAATGATTCCACTTTTCCGAGGTAACAGTGAGTCTTCTCAGACCATACCAGTCGCAGCTGTCAGTCAGAGACACGGCAGCTTTTGAACTTTCTAAGAAAGTATTCAAGTCCTACAAAGCATACGTGAATCCATCCATTCACAAATAATACCTTTTGCAAACAGACTGGTTTCAAGTTTGTGGAATAGCCCGTTGCTGATGTGGGAATCCCATATGGGCTGATTAACAATAAGTGTTGCACTTTTCCAACAAGCATCATTTCCAGTTTGACAAACCTTGTAAGAAAGGTGAGGTAGGTATTGCAATTTCCACTCCATGGTAAAGGTATGTTAATTACAGCAAATGCAGTGCATGATGGGAATGCATATGTTTTTCTAGCTTACACGAATCTGAAATAATTCAGAAGAACCATCAATCCAATAATCCATTCAAGCAGTTACTACAATTCTAGCAAACACAATTCAAGCATGTTTATTTCTTCTACTTTGTTAGATTCATTTTCTTTATTTCATTTGTTACTTCAAAAAACTATTAAGCACCAGGTTACAAGTTTCAGGCAGATATTTTTAAAACGTAGGACTTAGTAGGAAAATGGCTTTATTTTACTGATTATTGAAAGAGAAAATTAATGATGCCCTAAAAGACATTAGCTTTGAATATATGATGTAATACAGGCCAAATACACATTCACATATACATGAGGGTGCGAGGAAATTGGAATTAAAGGTAGTTCACTTTGGGGCCAAAAAGTTTTAAATATTCAAGCTTTTTTCCCCTTGTATACATTTGAACTTTTTGAGATCTTTTAAAATCGTATATGGATATACACACAAATGCATATATATACAGCAACAAAATATCCAGGTTTTTTCCACAACTGTGGTGGAAACATTTAGATAGCTTCCAATTTAAAAAAGTAGCTTTGGGAATATATGTTTCTTTAAAAAAACTCTACCTTAAAGAAACAAGTTTTCACAGGTTATAGCTTTTATTTTTATTACTTATTTTTATCTACTTAAAAGCAAAGAGACAGAGATTTTTCCACCCACTGGTTTGCTCCTGCAAATGACTGTAACAACCATAGTTGGACCAGACTAAAGCAAGGAATTCAGAACTCAGTTGGGACTGGTGTGTTGTGCAGGGAGTGAAGCTAACACCTGCAGCATCCTTATGAATTTGAGTCCCTGCTGCTGCACTTTCAATCCAGCTCCCTGCTAATGCTCCTCGGAAAATAGTGGAAGATAACCCATTTACTTGGGCCACTGCATCCACATGGAAGACTTGATGAAACTCCTGGGTTCAGCCTGGCCCAGTCCTAGACATTTTAGCCAATTCGGTAGTAAATAAGCAGATGGAAGATTTATCTCTGTTTCTTTCTGAGTGCCTCGGTCTCTTCTTTCAAACAAATAAATAAAACCTGAAAAAAATATAAACCACAAATGAACTTAATCCAAGTTGTCCATACATGTTCCAGACCCAAGCATTTGGCCATCACATGCTACTTCCAGTGTGTATATCAGAAGAAAACTAGAATGTGAGGCAAAGGCAGACGCTGACTAGGCCCTCTGAAATGGGATGCAGGTGTCCCAAGGTATCAAATTATCTGCTGCATCAAACTGGTGCTCCCAGAGCTTAGTTTTTTGTTTCGTTTTATTTTTCTGTCAGGTATTATTCTGAGGGACCTATAAATAATAGTTCATTGAAGAATCACCTATGAGCAAGTGCTGTAATTTTCCCCAAGAGACAAATGGCTAGAATGAGGTCAGCAGTGGAATAATGACTTGTCCTAGGCAGGCAATGGCCCCTGAGTTGCACTGCACTCTCCATCCAGAAAGGCTTTTGGCAGGTCCCAGCTCCTGGCTTCTGTTCAAGTTGCCTTTGTATTCAATGTTCTTGTTGTGACCATATTGGTATGAAGATGGATGTGTTTGTACCATAAGGATTCATGTGATGAAAGGTTGGTCCTCCGTGTGGTATTCTTGAGTTGGGTTCTGGTTACCTAGGGGCAGGTGACTGAAGGTGTCACCTCCAGAAAGGATTAGTGAGATGACAGTTAGCTCTCACAGGAGGAAGCTGTTCTATTCCCATCCACCGCCCCCCTACCTTGCTGCCATCTGCCATGTTGGGATGTAACCAGGAGACCCTCACCGGAACCAAGCTGACTAGGAGCCATGACCTGAGTGCAATAAAACCTTTTTCCTTAATATTTAAGTGTCCAGCTTTGGAATCTATTATAGTAACAAAAAATCACATTGAAACATTAGGATGCTGAAATTTACAAGAACAAACCAACCAGAAATTCTACCCAAGAATATTTGGTAAAGCATGGCATTGCAGCATATCAAGCAAAATCACCATCTATATTGCTGATGCTAACATCCCAAATGGACACCAGTTGGACAACTGGCTATTCTACTTCTGACCCAGCTCCCTGCTAATGTGCCTGGGAAAGTAGTGGAAGATATTCCACATCCTCGGGCCACTATATCCACATGGAAGATCTAGAAGAAAACTCCAGACTCCAAGCTTTAGCCTGGCACAGCCCTGGCTATCGTGGTCATTAGAGAAGTGAAGCAGCAGATGGAAAACCCTCTCTCTCTTGGTGTGTGTGTGTGTGTGTCTCCCTCTTTGTAAAACTCTGACTTTTAAATACATAATTCAATCTTTTTAAAAGGGTGAAAAATTTAGAAGAACAGAATGAAGTATGACTAGCTTTGTCTCCTGACAAAAAATCTCAGCACGAATGTGAATCTCAGGGAATTAAGTAGCTACAAATTTCTACTGAAAAGAATGCTAAGAAAGTTTCCAATAAAGCTCATGGAAACTTTTAATCCCACTTAATGGTCCATGCATCCCAAGAAGCCTGAGGAATAAAGTGGAGTAGAAACTCAAGGTGGTCATGGAGAACACCTTGTGATCTTAAGTGTTCCTCCAATCTGTGCCTTGGTTTCTTCATCTCTAATAAAATCTGGAAGATTCTCACTCTTCAATATCTGTGAACCTAATGCTTTCAAATTTTCATACAAAAGGAGCACAAAGCCCAAGTAGTACATACGGCATTAGTAGGTTACATGTTAAATATGACTTGACCTTGGAATTTAGTTAGCTACGTTGATTAGGTCTTGTTCTCGCCTCACATCCTTAGTCCTCCTTTCCTTGTTCTTGGTCAACCACTTCTACATGGGTGCTTCATGCCTTTCCACATCCTTTTATTTTGTGCAAAATTTTCTGTGGCATCAGAAATGGCCTGCACATGCTCAGACCTGGTAGGACGAGGGATCTCACAAACTACAGACTAAACACAATTCATGAAGCATGGAGCCAGGGGATATATGTGCTCCTTTTTCATTCTTGGGCAGACCATTTTGAAACACATTCCTGGCACCTCTTCGGAAGATCTTAAATGGACAGAGACCCAGAAGGAACTTTTAGTTCCTTACTTCGGATTGGCTTGGTTAGGGTTAGGGTTAGGATTAGGGTTAGGGTTGGGGTTAGGAATCAACCAGAAGATGGGATGTCTCCATTCCATCATTTGTCTCCACTGCCTCCAGAAGCCCAATTCCCTTTCCTTTCTATAGCTTTGGATAATTAATAGGCCTCAGATATCTGGCCACTTCTTTGAGAAGGTGTATTTTTTGTGTCTTTTTCCTCTTAATTAATCTGATTTTAGACATAGATTAATCAAAGAGCCTACAAGAAAAGAAACATTTTTTTCCTCCCCACATGTGGAATGGTTTTGCTTCACTATGCTTTATTCTGTTCTTTCCAAATTCTCACTTTCTGGTTTTGCTTGCCCAAATCTGCCATATGTATGCATTCTCATCTTTGTATACATGCTCTTACCTCAATTGTCTGAAACAGGCTTATATGTAAGATATTACTTAAAATAAATGCAATCAGAGGTGTGTGGTTGGTGTTTGGAGCTAGGAAGGTGATAGAAACTCCATTAAACTCACCTGTCAACAATTTTGTATTTTCACTTTGCAAGGGGGGCTATGCTGTGAGTAGATTAGGCAGGAGAAGCTGTAGAATTCTGCCTTTACCTTAACTGGTGTCTGTGTTTCACTAAGCTGATGTTTATTCTGCCTTTGTGTTATATAAATATGGGATAATACTACTTTAAAAATAATAAAATAATTTTTCTAGTGTGAAACATTAGTTAAGTTCCAAGTAGCTTTGGAAAAAGGTAAGAAGCAGGAAATAAGATTTTTTGTTGTTGTCATCTTATTTGTTAGCCCCAATGTGTTAAAAATGGAAGGATTCTTCTAGGTGCAAAGTCTAATGAGTTCCAAGATCAACCAAGATCTTTCTAATAACCCAGTTAATGAGGAGAAGTTCACAGCAGAGTGATGCTCTTAATTATGCATTTCAAAGCATCTTGCAGCAAAATAAGATCCCAGTCTGTGACTCTACTTCTAGTGGCTCTTTCTTCCTTCAGAACATGGAAAGAAATCATATCGGACCTGACACAGTGGCCCAAGGGCTAAAGTCCTCACTTTGAATGTGCTGGGATCCCATATGGGTGTCGGTTCCAATCCTGGCAGCTCCATTTCCCATCCAGCTCCCTGCTTATGGCCTTGGGAAAGCAGTCCAGGATGGCCCAAGGCTTGGGACCCTGCACCCATGTGGGAGACGTGCAGGAAGTTCCTGGTTCCTGGCTTCGGATTGGTGCAGCACCAGCCGTGGGGAGTGAATTATTGCATGAAAGATCTTCCTCTATGTATATCTGACTTTGAAAAAAAAAATCTTTTTTTTTTTTTAAAGAAAGGAAGCATATTTTGTCTGCTGTGCCCTATTGATAATGTGTAATCCAGGCAACATGATTCTTCAGCAAATTAAGAAACATATTACAAATTATTTAAAGATAAAAATTCAACATTAACTGCAGTTAAAGGAAAAGAAATAGCATATTTTGTAAAGAGAGTGGCATTAAAAGTCAGCTAGCATTCTGCCTCCTCTACACTTAAAAGGAGGCAGAGGAAATGAGATTCCAGAAAATTTGAGGCTCCCTCATTCCAATTGTTTTCTTCCCAACATTTCCTTTCAACTGGGTGGGCCTGTAAAAATGGAAAAACACTGATCCTCTTCCAGGGAGTTTGGGTTCATTTCATTTCTTTCCTTTTCTAAGAAAAAACCCACCAACAATCTGGAATGATTTAATACCCTCTTGTGGGTGTAACGCGGGTGTTTCTCAGAAATGCTAACGAACAATTCACTTTGGCACTTTAGACAAACACAATCTGGTGGTGTTATCTGGGCATTGTTCACACCCGCTAATGATTGACTCTTTTTAGCTTTTATATATGGAGCCAAGCCCAGGACATCATGGAGGGGCTTGAAAGGCAAGTAACTTAGCTCAGCATGAGTGAAACTTCAAAGTTTATTACTGGAGGTGCAAACTGCTGCCCATTTAGGCCCCACCTACTCAACAAAGAAGGTTATATGGGACGAAACAAACTGAGGCCGCCACCATCTGGGTTGGGTACAGTCTTATCCAGTTGTCTAAAACCTTCTGAAGTTTTAGGACCTGTAAGAACAAGAGCAGCAGAGAGACACCTGCTAATGGCTGAACACAAACATGCTGCAGCTCTACAGGTAGGGATGGGAGAACAAGCCTGAAAGCAATCTTTTCCTGAGATCTTCTGGAAGAGCAGAGATAAACCAGTCTGTTTCTTCTGTTCTGCTTCCTAGGTGAAGAATGAAAGAATGTGGGTCCTATCAGTGGCATTTATTTAATCCCAGGGACCCGTGGCTCTGAGATTATTATTTTATCTAGAGAAACACAGAACTCTGTGACTAAAAGTTGCCAAGAGTAAGGCTGGGTTATTGTTACTTTTGCTTTCAAGGCTGTGCAGTTCTGACCTTTCCACTTGCTCCCTCCATTCAACTCCTTCTTTTTCTTGAGAAGAAAATTTTGAGGTGGGGGATGTGGCACTTGGAGGCCTTGTGCCACAGTGGTGCCTCTGTGTACCTTGGGCCTTGGTGGCTGGGAAGTTATTCCAGTGAAATTTTAGCTCTGGAGAGGTCAGCTGATCCTGATCCCCATCTTTTCCCCCTCCCCCAGCCCAAGGGGGAACTCAAGCTTTTCAAATCCTGGCGGACCGGCAGGGGGCTAATCCCATCTACAAACAACGCATCCTCCCCGACCTGTGCGTGCATCTGCATCAAGGGTAGGAAGGTTCTCTGAAGCATTCCTTCCTCTATTTTTCTGTGTACCCCAGAAGGTAGGCTAACCTTGGTTTTGCCAGGAAAACTTCCAGAATGGCCAATTGGGAGGGTGCTCTGTGATGCCAGCAGGATTTACTGTCTAAAGGAGGATAGCTGTAGAGCCTAGAAGCTAGGTAGTGTATCTTTACTCCCACCACCAGCTTTAAAAGATTAGTTTAAATAAAATGGATTTGCAGCCTATATCACAGCAAATCATTTTTTTGAAATGTTAAAAAATAGTACAGCAGGTGGCTTGTGGATATTTGTTTTTCTGCTTCGAGTTCATTAGAGTAGTAAATGACTGAGTTCTTTGTTGTCTCCCATCGTACTTGCACAGGGATAATGACAGGGAAAACAGCACCACATTTCTGCTCAATAAGTTGCTGTATAAGTAAAACCGTTATCCTTGATCATTTTAAAGCAGATCAGTAATTTCTGCTGACTTCTCACTTTCCAGAGTGCAATCATAACATTTTCAAGTGAATAAAAAAAAGTGCTTTAGCCTCAAACCAAGTGCTTTTTGACAAATAATTATGATTTACATATGATAATGACTAACATATTCATATATGAAGGAATGTGACAAAGTTTCTGAGGAAGTAGAATCAAAATATAATTTTGTTCTGGTGCAAATTTTTTTAAAAAATAATTTTTCATAATACTCATTTTCCATGAACTTTTTGAAGAGTCCTGATAAATTCTGTACCAATTCTTTTATTGTCTAGAAGTCATAAGCAGGATGTTGACAGAAACTTTGTGACACAGGATATGTGAAGTGTGTCTGTGGAATTATGAATCCTTAACATTGCTGAAGTCCTGGTATAGAGTTATGCAGGCTCTATGGTCTTCACAATGCTGCAATAGTGATTTGAACAAACTGTGGAAACATTGCCAGTACATTGTGATGGAGGTCCAATGTGTTTCTGTTTCAGATGAGGAAATTCTATTGCAGGAATTTCAGGCAAGTTACTTGATTCAGACAAAAGAAAATTTTCACCTTTTCACAGGTGGAGTGTGGACTCAATTCTGTTCCAGAGGCAACTAGAGAGAACACCGACTCTTACATTCTGATCCCTAAAAACTGCTGAGACTTGTGGTTAGCCAATATTCAAGGAAAATAGCAACAATACTCCATTCTTCCAGAATGTTCTTTGGAGAGTTTTCTTCCAAAGTTTATCTTCCTAATTTATTGGGAAACAGAAAGAGAAAAAAAGAGAGAGAATCTTCCATTTGCCCATTTACTTCCCATGTTCTCACTAACAGCTAGGACTGGATCAGGACGAAGTCAATAGCCTGGAACTCAAAACTGGTATTCCCTTGTAAATGGCAGCAACCCTAATACTTAAGCCATATCTGCTCCCTCCTACAATATATATAAACCAGAAGCTGGGTCAGAATTGGAGAAGGTGAGATTTGACCCCAGAACTGCTGTATGGGATGTGAGAGTTTTTGAGCCAAATGCCTACCGCAGAGCTGTACTAAGAAAAAGGCACAGCAGTATTTTGTGCTTGTATAGCATCCCATGTACTTTGTGACTTGCGCTAGTCTTCTTTCATGGGATACACAGCAGAAATTCAGAGAAAGGAGATTTCTGAATTTTCTGCTGGTGGTCAAGAGAGGATCCCCTGCATCTACCACCATGCTGAGCAAGGACTCCTGGGAGCTTGCTGAGTTTCTGCGGCCGTGTGGTTTCAAGGAAAGTCATTTGCTGGTGGTAGAAAGGTATTTAAAGACTGTGTAATGAAAGTGTTACCCAGTTGCTTCTTTAAATAGGACTAATAGAAGCTTCTAAGGCTATGTTGCATTAGATAACACTTAAATAAGCAGTCTCAGGCAAGACAAATTCTTTTTAGAAGGAATGAGGGCATGGGTAACGTGTAAGCCATATTTGAGTCTCAAACATACATGTCACCTCCTTTTATATCATTTTCTGAGTGTCAGTTTAACTTCAAGAAACATGTTGAAGAAAGGGGTTTTCCTGTAAGAAGTGTCAGCACTACATTATGTTTCTTGCACCCATTTTTTTTTTTTTAAATGAGATGGTCTTTGTCCAGATCAAAAAAGTCAAGACAATTTCTCCTGTTTGTAGTAGCCAGATTTTAAACTTCTGTGTGTTGTAGAAGTAACAGCTTTTACCCATGGGTTTTCAAATAGAATTTCCCAAATGAGAACATATTGAGCTGAGTGGCCTATTACTAAACAGTAGAAGGACTTATCTTGGGAGACATGTTTGACTTTCAAACACTGATTTTCAAGAACATCCAGGAAGAGATGGGATTTACTGAAAAGTCCAAACTTCAAGCCAAGGAAGAGCCCAGTGCACCTTTGGCTAAGGTCACACTGTTTCACACACCCCAGGAAAGTAATAGCTGAAGTGTGTCCCAAGCTGTGTGTTCACGGAGGTTATGCTGTCCAGTGTATGCAGGTGCTGAAAGAGGCTTTGAAAACATTTTGACCTCTGGAGTTAGCATTCATGGTGGGATCTCCCGGTCTGAGAGTCCGATAGGGAACTGAAATCCAGTAGTAACATAACTCCCAGCCACTGGGTCTGCTCCAAGACTCAGCCTGTATCTGTGTCAAAATTCATCCTGTTCAGCCTTTTAAATCCAGTGAATATTGCTACGTTTCTTCTTCTTCTTCTTTTTTCTTCTTCACCATCTTTGCCTCCCTTCCATTTTCCCCTTTTCTTCTTGTCTTCTCTCTTTGCTCAGGCCTCCTCTCCATTCCTGGCCAGCCCTGTCGCTTTCTAAGCTTTAACATTTCTGTGGCTTGGTTCACCCTCTCAATAAGCTCCAATCATGTGAGAGAAAGGGAAGGTCACTGGTGTTTGTTGTGCGTGTTTCTCCATCTCCCCCCAGTCCCTTTTGTCATTCCTTTTCCCCAAGGAGAGGGAATAGGGAGGGGAGAGAGAGAGAAAAAAAAAAAGATTAAGATGTAAGCTGTCCAGATAAGCCTGTGACTGGTTTTGTTCCTGGTTCTGAATGGAAGTAGCAGGATATAAAGGCAGCCTGCTCTACTGGAGCCCCAGCGAGGTTGGTGGGAGAGCTGGCCTGATTGTGTGCCACTCCAAGAAAGAGTGTTTCATTAACTACACATTAACTGTGTGCACTGAGTAGAAGGTAGCAGCTAAAAAATGCAGATGTTTCTGCAGCCCGGCAGAATGGGAACAGCTCTTGATCCTGTCAAAAGAACATTTTGCATCAAAGCGACTTCGTGGGAGCCAGAGAAAGAGTTTTGTGGCTGACTGCCATGGTGTAGCCTTTTCATCATTAAGCTCTTTTATAGTGGTCAAATGAACATCCATTGTCATTGCTGCACTGACCGGACCAGCCAACCTGGCCAAAAGGAAGGGCTTGCCAAAGGAGCAGGGCCTGAACTAGACGTAACAGGTCAGCATCCCTCTGCAGTAAAGAAGGCAACAGGGGCTGTTCATCATGGAGGAATAACAGGCAGCTCAGGTTTACTTGCAAGACTGATTTTATTGCAAGGCCTCTTAAGAGACCGAGACCCTCTCTTTTGCTTTCCCAGTGTTTTCCCAGCTCAGTTAAAATTTTACTGTTCTGTAAGTGAAGGTTACTCAGGAAAGTCGATTGGAAATGGCATCTTACTCTTTATCATTTTTGTATAGCTATAGTGGGGCAATTAGAATTGCCAGAAGAAAGGAATTGTGCTATAGTCTTCTGCTGTGATTAGCTTAACTCCAGTTGGTGCCAGTAGGGGAGATTAAAAGAAGGATTCACCTAAAGAGCACACCTGGAAAGGGACCTGCATTTTGGTTGACCTCAATGTTACGTGTGTTCAATTTTTTCTCTTGAGTGTTTCCTGTGCCTTCTAAGATCCTCTATTCTTTTTCTACTACATTTTTCTGCTTATAATAATTTATAAAAGACCCTAGGATATGGTAGATCTTTTAATACAGTTTATGAATTTTTATTATGGTAAAGATTTATGTCATGAAATTCAGTCCTATTAGCCACTTCTCAGTGTCGGGTCAGTTCAGTGCCATTAAGTTCATTCACATTGCTGTGTGGTCATCCCCATCATCCATCTCCAGGATTTGCTTGAACCCCAGTTGAAGCTATCTCCCCACTAAACAATTTCCCATCACCCCTTCCACAAACCCTGACAGTTTCTATTGTACTTGGTGTATTACTGTTGGGGCAAAAAGTGCAGTAACTTTTTTCAGCCATCACAAGGTCACTGCCAATATTCTTATGAACAAAACACAGATTAATAAGAGAAAAACATGGAAAATTTAATTAAGATTTACTTATATGGCACAGGATCTTTGAAAAATAAAGATGTAAAGATCTAGTGGAAACTATTGTTATGCTCAGTTTCTATTAAGAATGGACAGTGGTTTATGTGAATGTGAATGGACAAAATGGTGCAATCTGACAATAACAGGCAGAGGGCAAGGCCTGTCTGTTTCAGCCTCTTTGTGTAGCATTTCCTGCTCCCAGCTATGAGACATGACTGCTCTGGAATAAGGATATTAAAGGTAGAACAGATGAGGTCAGCATGGTGGCATAGAACATTAAGAATGGGGACTCTGACCCTGGCGCTGTGAAATGAGATGTAGGTATCTTAAACTCTGAGCCAAATGCCCACCCTTATGTTGCTTTATTAGGACTTGTAGATTGGGAAAATATAAAAAGAACGCTTACAACAATAAATCATGACAATTAAATTAGAGTAGAATCAATAGCAAGCAGCAGAGAGCCTTGGAATGAATGAATTAAAGCAGCCCTTCTTCCAGTAATCTATATTCTAATTTTAGAACATTAGTTTGATATACTATTTTGTTAGGACATATTAGTGTCGTATTTGATAGACAATTACAGTAATAGAAATGAGAATATCCATCTTGTAATCAGCATCCTCTTTAATGTGCTGTCCCATGCACAGCTATGCCAAGGTAACTCCATTCTTTACCTTCATTTTTGGCAGAAAGTCTAGAGTCATGCATAGCTTCATTCCTTCATATTCTAAATGTGATCGACTGTTGTACCCTGTTGAGTGTTACTTCTAACAGTGCCCAGGTTAAACTGCATCTCAACTCTACAGCTAATACCCTGTTCTAAGCCTCTGTCATCTAGAAATTTGCAAAGTGATGTCCAGAGTCATGAACTTGACAATGCTATGTGCATTTGTTTTCTTTCTGCTGGTGGCTATGGATGCCCTCAAATAGGAGCTGAGCTGTTGCCCCTGAGACCAACAGGCCTCCAAAAGCCAAAATATTTACTCGGTAGCTTTTAAAGAAAAGATTTGCTGATCTTTGACTGCAGTGGCCTCATACTCTTGTCTAGTTTGCATTTTCTTATGTAACTTACAAATATTGAAGTAAAAATGAAGCTTCAACTCTTTCAGCTCAGTACTATTTCCAATAAAACCTACTTCATTTAGGTCTTCTGTTAGCATAGAGATTGTCAGTAGCTTTTTTTTTTTTTTAAACCATCTCATTTCATTTTATTGTAAAATTGATTCAAAAGGCAGAGCAACAGAAAGAAATAGCACTTACAAGAGTTTATAACTGCCTAACTAGATGGAGCAGCCAGGTCTGGGCCTGGCTAAAAAGAGGAGCCACTGGAAGCCTAAGTACTTAGGCCAGCATGTGATGTCTTCCTAGACATTCCTGGGGAGCTGGATTGGAAGGCAAGTAGCCAGGAGGTTCACCAGTCAGTCCTCTTCCATTTCTGTTCTGCTGTCCTGGGATCCTTGCTGCTCTTGGCTTGTTCCCCTCTTTAGATGGTTTCTCCAGCAGGCTTCTCCTCTTAGGTGCAAGGATCCAGGCTCCAGGCACTTCTCCCTTCCTTCCTACATGAGCCTAATGACTCGCGTGAACATTTCTTCCATGGCACTTGGCACCATCTTACAGAGCACATTTTGAATATCATGCTTTGTGCTTTCACTCTGCTTTTTGTGTGTGTGTGCTAGAATATTACTGGTTAGTTATTGCAGCCTCAAATCTGCAACTAAGGAAGAAGCATTATTTTTACATAATTTTACATCTCTGAATTTTGGAGATACCAATGTTATCTTGGTGAGTTCACATCGAAGTTCCACATATTAAAAGTTACTGTTTGCAATGGTAATGATCATAATAATACAGTGTTACCTAATGGTGCAGTAGGCCTGAGTTATAAATCTGTTATGTGTATTGCTGGTGATTGCATTAATGAGACAGGAAATTTGGAAAACTGTTTTCACTATTTTGTAATGTCCATTAACATGATTTTTCCTTTCCTAGTAATGTATTGTATGTACCTAGAAACATATAGAAAATGTATTTTAATAATAGTGAAGCAAACATTGTATAACTGAAATAAGGCATAGGAGCATTTTATTTTTGTACAAAAAGTTTAAATCTATTTATAGTTTTTTCCAATGTGCATATTTTCATAAACTTTTAAAAAAGATTTATTCATTTTTGTTTGAAAGCAGAGTTACAGAGAAAGAAAAATCTTCCATTCTTTGCTTCACTTCCCAAGTGACTATAATGGCTGAAACTGAGTTGATCTAAAGCTGGGAACCAGGATCTTCTTCCGGGTTTTCCAGCTGCATGCAGGGACCCAAGTCCTTGGGCTATCCTTTGCTGCTTTCCCAGGCTGCAAGTGGAGAGCTGGATGGGCAGAGGAAGAGCAGCTGGGACTCCAGTCGGCAACCATATGGGATGCTACCACCCCAGGCTGAGGATCAGCACGCCAGCCCATTGCGAACATTTTGAAGATCCTCTGTGTGTAAAAACTTCAAAATTCTTTGCAGTAAAAATAAATTTGCCTTAATAAGTTTATCATTTTCTTTGCATTTTTTTGAAGTAAGACTTGATAAGGTACCATTGAATGAAAAATTGGTTTCCAGAAATGATACAGAGCTGTCAATAATGCACATATAGCTGGTTTTGCATCTATATCATTTTTAGGAATACATATAAATGTGATACCAATATTAAAAACACTTAGCAAGATTCAAAATATTGCTTGATGAGATCTGAGGAAGCAGGAAGATAGGCTGGAGAAAAATTTGCATTGATGCGTTCACATTTTTCACAAGATTCTAGTCCCATGTTGGTTGGTAGGTGCACTTTGTTGGTCGTATTATTCAATATAAATATATAACTATACAATTAAAGGAATACCTTGCTTGGACCAATAATAAGAATGTGCCATGAACCAAGAATTGAAATGACTTTTGTTCTTTAAAAATAGACATTTCTGGGACCGTTGCGGTGGCTTACCTGCTGAAATCCTTACCTTGAATGCCCAGGATCCCATATGGGTGCCGGTTCTAATCCTGGTGGCCTTGCTTCCCATTCAGCTCCCTGCTTGTGGCCTGGGAAAGCAGTCAAGAACAGCCCGAGGCCTTGGAACCCTACACCCATGTGGGAGACCTGAAAGAAGTTGCTGGCTCCTGGCTTTGAATTGGCTCGGGACTTGCCATTGCGGTCACTTGGGGAGTGAATCATCAGACGGAGGATCTTCCTCTATGTCTCTCCTCCTCTCTGTATATCTGATTTTGCAATAAAAATAAAATAAATCTTTAGAAAATAGAAATTTCTAAGATTAAATCATTGTATCTATAGAAATTCCAATTGAAAACTGTGACTTGAACTGAGGCATAACTTATTGGGCTACCACCTACTATGCACACATCCCATATGGGTGCCAATTAAGTTTCTGTTTCTCTACTTCTGATCCTACTTTCCTGCTAGTGTGCTGGGGAAAGCAGTGAAATATGGCCCAAGTGCTTGGGTTCATGCACCCAAGTGGGAGACCTTGAAGAAACTCTTAGCTTCTGGCTTTAGATTAGTGAAGCTTTTTGAGGAGTGAACTAGTGGATAGAAGATTTTTTTCTCTCTCTCCCTCCCTGCCTCCTACCTGTAACTATTTCAAATGAATAAGTCTTTAAAAAAAATCTAGCTATCTAACTTGAGCCATTATTCAGTAAAGGATTATGCTTCTCATTACTTAGAAGGCTCTTTACAATTTTATATTCTAACATAGATTGACTGACAAGTGGAAGCATTGGACAAGTATGGCTAGTTGGGGAAAAGGAATGGAACCAATTCAGAACTGGGAAAATTGTGAGAAGGTGTGGGGAGAATTTTTCTGTGGAGAAAGGGGTAGAAGGAGTATTGAATTACTGGGGAGATGTCAAAAATCATGCAAGACTATCTTGTCTTTGTTTAGAGTATTGCCTAAATCACACCACCTCCCAGAGCATGCAGTATTTCAATTATTTTCTGCATACAAGAATTCAGCCTAAACAAAGCATAGTCATTAGATTATGGGGCTTTGTTTTTATGATTGAGCAAGTTCTAGAATACATAACAATTAGGAAAAAAAGATATATTAAAGTAATCTATTGCACACAAAAAATATCATCCTGTTGACAATCTTTTCTTTTGTTACTGAAAGATAAGGGAAAACTTGCTTGCATTAATACTAAAACTCTGTTGAAACAAATTTTCTCTTCAGTTCATGTCTTCATCAAAATTAATGTTGTGCCCTGAATACTGCAGCTCCTTGTGAGTTCATTTGTCCTTTCTTTCCATATAATCTGGAAAATTAGAAATATATTCCTCTTCAACAAGCACAAGACCCAACAACACGAGCATTTTGTCTTCCCATATTATATAGGAAGTTTGAAGAACTCTACACAGTTTGAAAGAACCACAACTAATCTTAGAACATAAAACTTCTGAGGTAGTCTTAAGTAATCGTCACCTTCACAAACTAAGAATGTCAATCGAAGTAAAGAAGTAGTCTCTTTCCATTAGGGATGTGTTTATAGCAGTCATGTTTTTATCAAGCCTTTGAGAATGTGGCATCTCTCTGTAGTGAGGCTGTGTGTCAAGTATAATGTCCCTCTTAGACCTGTAGGAATTGGAGCAAAAGGATGAAATCCCTTCAATTGTTGCACTCTATTCTCTTGTCACAGCTCAAGCAATATTTATTTTCTTCCTCCTTGCTTCTTGCCGGCCTGTAGTAAATCAAAAAAGTAAACTCTCTGATTCATTGTGTAAGGGGCTTACTTCTAGGCCTCTACAGTTGCCACAGTAACTAATTAGAAATTTGCATCTCTAAGAGAATTATTTAATGCTGATGTGTGAGCCCTTTTATTCTTCCAGAGCTTGGCCTTTGCTAGGAAGCTCCTGGTGGATGATGGGCCTTGAGGTCATACTGTACAAGCTCTGAACGTAGGTGGCCCTGGTTTTCCCTTTTTATCTGGATGATTCATATCCAGGGAAGAAAGTGTCGTGCTTGGTCTTTGTTGAATAGTGGGCATCTGAAAGGCGACACTTGATTCACTTCGGCGCCATTTGTTTTAAACCTGTAACTTCTTCCCCATTGCTCATTAGCTAACTCTTGTGTAATTGAGTCATGCATGTTAAACTGGTAAAGTTATGTCAACCAAGCCACCAAAAGGGAGTCCTCATTAAAACTCAAACTGGAGCAGACAGCATGGCCCAGTTACAGATGCTTTGCTGACTTGGGGCAGTGTAGTTGTTCTCAATTCAGAACGCAAAGATTAACAGATTTCTGGAAGAACCGTTTGTTCTTTAAGGCTGAAATGGGATGTTTTCTATGGTAGAAAGATGAGCGAACCCTTTTGCGGTGGGAAATCAGAGACCAAAGGGAAAGAGGCTGGGTTGTTGCAGTTAACTGGTCCTGAACTTGGAGAGGTAGGTACTGACTGTATTCAGAGATGCCATCCTGTGCTGCAGGCCCAACTGGGATAAGATCTGGGATGCAGAGGAAGAGACATGGGTTTAGCTCTTATCAGTCCCCAACCTATGATCCCAAAGGCTGGGGTGCCCCTGAGCGTTTACTGAAGCCACAGGACAAATGTAGAAGAATCTTCAATAATTTCATGAAAAATCTGTATAATGAAAAATCGCATGTATATTTCATTTTTTCAGCCATATTAGCTTATTTTCAATTTAATTTTCCATGAGCTTTTGAAATTTGTCTATCCTATGAAGGTGGAAAAATCTGTGGGTAAGAAGGATACAGCAGATCCATGTTTAGTGACATGTTATTCACAATAGACTAGATGAAAGCAACTCATGTATTCATCAATAGAAAGTATTTATACAAAATGTATAAATACGTACCTTTTACCCTATACAAAAAAAAAGGCAACTCACAATGCATCAGGGATCTAAATCTAAGACTTGAAACTATCAAATTACTATAGGAAAATATAGGGGAAGCATTGAAAGACATTGGCTTAGCCAAAAATCAAAGAGTAACAAACACCCGTGAGCGTGTAGGAAATAATCTACTATTGGTGGGAATGTAAACCTTTACTGAAGACAGTATGGAGATTCTTCAGAAGTCTGAAATGCATTTATCATATGACATAGTCAACCCATTCCTAGAAATTTGACCAAGAGAATGAAAGAATTTACACCTTCATATTTGTAGCAGCTTAATTCATAATATCTAATATGATGGAATCCATCCAGATAGTCATCAGTTGCTGACTGGCTAAAGAAATTATGCTATGTATATGTGAGGGAATATTACCCAGCCATAAAAAGGGAATGAAATTTTGTCTTTTGCAACAAAATGGATGCAACTGGGAATTATGTGCATAAGTGAAATAAACCAATACCAAAAAGAAAACATATGTTTTTCTGGTTTGTGATGACTGATAGATTGCAAAAGAATTTTCTATTTTGAAATTCGATTAGTGTTTATTGCCCTTGTATGTACTCTTGAGGAAGTGTTTTTAAAATTTATTGATTGTTGCATTCTTTGTTTCAGGGAGGTTTAAGTTTGTGATTATAAAGCAAATCGAATGTGTGTAAAAAAATGGGAAAGGAGACAAGAGAGAGGGTAGGATCAAGAGAGGGAAGATTGGGTGGGAAGTATTGTTATGCTGCTGTATATATATAATAAGTTCGTTCATCTTATGTAAATAAATATTTTGTTTAAATTGATGAAAATATGGTTTATCCTTAAAATGGAATATTTTCCCTCCTTAAAAATGGAGAGAAGGCTGATAGATGCTACAACACAAAGGAACCTTGAGAACATCATGTTGAACGAAGCAAATACCTTGTGATTCCATTCACAGGAGGTACCAAGAACCATTAAATTCATAGATGCGAAAGATGGTGGCAGCCAGGGGTTGAAGTTGGTGTCAGGGAATAGGATTTTTTTTTTTAAGAAAGCTTCAAGTTTGCAAGATGGAGAAGTTTTGTAGGTTGGTTATGAAGCAGTGTAGATGTACTTAATAAAACTGAACCATCCATTTAAGTAGGCTTCAGAGAATGCATTTTATTTGATGTGAGATGGATGGGCAGTGGGGTTGCTGGAATTAGAACTGGTACCCATATGGGATCCTGGCATTCAACATGAGGACTTTAGCCACTAGGCTATCACTCTGGGCCCTAGTTTTGAAATTTTTATTCTGAATATTGTTTATATATTTGAGAGGATGGATACCCGTGTGGGCCTCTGATTAGCGTGGGGAGAGTATGGATGAAGGTGGGTGGCATGAGTGATTCAACTTTTTCTCTTTTCTTCTTCCTGAGTCTGCTAGGGGAGAAGGCAAGGGGGTTGCTCCTTGCTGTCGAAATGCATCAGTACCTAGGCATGGGGGACAGTTATGGCATGGTGCCCTAGAGACACTGATGTGGGGAAGAATGTTCCAAGAGTATTACTTTAATCAGCTCCTGAGACATTGTCTGCCTGATTGCATCAGGGTTAACAAAATCTTTCCAAGGTCTATTGGTCAACCAAGTCCACCATAATGCATCCACAGACCCAGATACTTGTTGCAAAGCTTGGCCAGGAGACT
This sequence comes from Ochotona curzoniae, assembly GCF_017591425.1. Taxonomy (NCBI): domain Eukaryota; kingdom Metazoa; phylum Chordata; class Mammalia; order Lagomorpha; family Ochotonidae; genus Ochotona; species Ochotona curzoniae. The sequence goes on from NW_024467115.1 coordinate 18,432,155, forward strand.
TGCCCAACTTGTTCTGCTTTTCATCCTCTGAGGAGACACTTAGTGTCCTCTCCTGGCTAGATGAGCTGGTTGTCATGGCCCTGTGTGCATCTGGGCATGCTGTCCACTGCACGAACATCAGAAACTGAGGTGGCTTAGTCCTGATACATTCACTTCAAAGTCAGACCACATACCTTGTGATTTTCCCTGTGATCATGATTTGAGTCCATGATCAAGTTGGCGAGTGCCCCAAGATACCTTGACTGGAGTGAACTAATTCTTGAATCTTATTCGTGCCTGCTAGTACAAGGTCAGACTTGATCCACCGCTGCACTAGCCACTGTATATACAGGTAGATGCAGCTGTTTGATCAATTCTGTCCCCAGTCCCATCTCTCACACAAGCAACAGGTGCTGTGGCTTAGCCTGACCCAGGTCATCACAGGCCCGGTTCTTATGCATACCAACTGGTGCTGTGGCCTAGCCTGGTCCCTCCTGCATCCTCTCTGGCTTCTGTACACATTCATGGTTGCTGAGGCTTAGCTCAGCTCTTCTTGCTTCCAGACCTGGCCCACACATAAACTGGTGGGGGTAGCCGCCTTGTTCATCTTTGCACCCCATTAGTCCTGGCTCTCATTTTTACCAGTAGGAGTTACAGCCTATCAGGGTGGTGCCCACAGTTTCCTTACCACACTTGCTTCCAACCCTGGATCTTGCATTGCCAGGGGGCAGTACAGTCCAGCCTGACATGACTTGTGCCCAGTCCCAGCACTAGCCAGTGGATGTGGCAGACTAACCCAGCCTGACTCGCCCCCAGGTCCATCCTACATGCTGGCCAACAGGTGTTACAACCCTACCCAGAATTATGGTACCAGAGGCAAATAAGTCTAGCCTAGAGTGACTGGCTTGTAGCATGTCTTCTAATTGTAACACTGGAAGCTACATGTCATGGGAAACACCTTAGGATGGAGCCAATCAGGATGTCTGGCTCCCAGATTGCAACCAAGAGCTGTCCTGACTAGGGAATCTATTGTGGAAAAGATGGGAAGGGAAAGATGGGTTGAATTTCCGAAGAAATCAGAAAAAAAAAAGACTGTTAAAAACTATTTCCTCTTAACTACACAGAATGATTTTTTAAAGTTTATTTATCTTTATTGGAAAGATGAGTTTACAGAAAGAGTCACAGAGAAAAAGATCTTCCATCTGCTGAATTACTCCTCTAATGGCCACTACAGCAAGAGCTGAGTCAATTTGAAGCCAAGAGCCAGGAGCTTCTTCCAGGTCTCCCACATTGGTATAGATTCCTAAAGATTTGGGCTATTCTTCGCTGCTTTCCCAGGCCATAAGTAAGAAGCTGGATGGGAAGTTAAGCAGCCAGGACATGAACTGTCGCTCATGTAGGACTGGCGCTTGTAAGGGAAGGATTATCCAAGTGAACCATTGTGCCAGGCACCAGAATGATTTCTGATCAGCGTATAATTTCTAATTCATTCATGTCTGCTGCCACCATATTTGTGCAACCACAGTTGTCATTGCTGTCATTTGACAAGGTTGCAATAAAAAGAAAAATGTTTTCTAGGATAATCTTTCTAGAACTAATGTATGTGGTTACAATGGCCATTTTGAGAAAAATCAGTGAGAAGTGCATCAAATGATCCAGGAGTGAGACACAGACCTCAAGTGAGACTCATGGGAATAGGAAGATGTGGAGATACGGGGAGAAAAACAAGTAGAAAATGATTGTTCTTGGACTGAGGAGAGAGAGGAACTAGAAGCCATCCACGGCAATGAATGGTTCTATAACGTATTTGCAGGTTGGAACTTCTGTAAAGTGCTCATACCTTAACCCCCCACCCTAAAATGGTGATTTAATCAAACAATCTAGGGGCCATGGTAAAGGTGAGGGTTGAAAACCACTGGTTTAAGGATTTCAGGTAATTTATTAAGACTTTGTAAGATTATCTTCTTGGAAATGTTCCATCCGTTTTTTCATATATTTTCATTTCACTTGAAAATTAGAAGCACACACACACAGAAAGAGAGAGAGAGAGAAAGATTTTATCTGTTGGTTCATTCTCCAGATGCCCAAATGGCTGTCATGACAAAACCTGACCTGATCCAAAACCAGGAGCCAGGAGCTTATTCTGGGACTCCCACACAAGTTTATGGTCCCAGCCTTTGGGCCATCCTCTGCTGTTTTCCAGGCAACAAGCAGGGAGCCAAATCAGAAGTGGAGCAACTGGAATTCAAGTCAGTGCCCACATGGGATGCTGGTGCTGCAGGTGGAGAATTAGCCTGTCAGACCACAGCATTGGCTCCACTTGTTTAATTTTAATTTTGCAGGAATGCCCAGGATTTCAAAGAAGATAAGTTGGATTTGTACTGATTTTTGAAGGGTTGATTATTGAGAACACTGTGTTGTCTGAGACTATATACTCCTGTAAAATCAAACATTTTGAATTGCCCAATCAGTTTACATAGATCATCCAATTGAATTTCTCCTTGTAACCATCTTATTAGGTATGAGCTCATTGTTATCTTCCATGTACTAGAGCTGTAGTTTGAAGAGTTTATAGGGAGCAAAAGTGAGTGAGAGTAAGCTTGGGTCAAATCCCTACACCCTTCTTTGTCGCCTACCACGATGATGCCTTTCAATGGCCTGGGGAGGTTCACATCAGAAAATAGGCTCTGTCTCTTGACCTGTCCATCATCTGAACAAGTGACAGGGCATTCCCCTCCTTTACCCAGGCAGGTTTTATACATTTTTCATGTTCAAATTTCTACAACAAAGCCTGAGATCATACAGCTCAAAGACATTAGGGTCTGTCCCCTGAGGTAAGAGGAAAAGGTTTCTTTTAGGTGAACTGTCTAGCATTTTTGAGATCAACAATATAAAAGGGAGAATAAATCTTACAAATTCTACAACAAAAGTTTTAAATCTGTTGTGTGACAATATTTGGGTAACAAATGTCTCTCTGATAATACATAGTAGTCCCAAAATGCTAAATCCTCACATTTCCATTTTTTTGACATGTTTGAAAACTTACTAAAGTTTCAAGGCTTCTCATAAAATGAAATTCTGTATTTGGAAGAATTTCAGAAACTTATGCAAATATAATGTTAGCTGTTAAAGATGTGACCATAATCAGAAGAACATTGATCACTGCTATGTCATTATCACTATTTTAAAATTTAATCTCTTAGATTTCTAGTAAATGAAGGGAACATTTCTAAAGGCCATTTGATTTCCCAGTTATTTCATTTTGATTTACCCATTTCCTGTTGATCCCCAAAGCTGTTCAAGATAGCAGGTGCTGAGATTCTGCTGAGCTGTGTGCCTGCTGCTGAGTCTCCTTTGCGAAACCCTGAAACCTGCCCCATTTCTCTCTTTTCTAAAGCAAAGCATTCCGGTCTAGTTTTTGCAATTTCACTATCTCTTCTCTGGTGACTTCATTTTTGCAAACCTCATGAGCCCTAATCAACTCATAGAGGCATTGCAATATATATTTATAAATAATATACAAATAAATTTATAATAATAAATATATTAAACATCATTTATTATGTATTTATAAAATATATTCTGTATTATTTAGATATACATATAAGTATGCATATGTGTGTATATCTTTTTACATATGTATATGTAAAAAAGTAACAAACCACTGCAGTCGGAAGACAAAAGCAAACTCCAGAGCCATCCACTTTGTGTGTACTGAAGAAATTATACTGCTCCTCCTTATAAATAAAGGGTTTGCAATGTGCTGCTCCCTTTCTGGAGGGGAGGGGGTGCTTATTGATGCTGCATCTGTTTTGTCAAAGCATCAGCTAATGGAGAAAGTTAATTGTGTTGGTTGTAAGGCCACCTGTCACACACATGCCTCATTTCCATACTAATGGTTCAGCAGTGGCAGGCAGTGTGCTCTCTGCAGTCACAGCTACTGCCTCTTTGGCAACATGGGCCAAATGTGCCTATGCAGCAACTGTAAGCCTTGTATGTGAATGCCTCTAGTATTGTGTGTTCAAGAGCTTAGATTAACCCCCTACTGGCAGCTCCAAACTGGATTCGCAAAGTGGCAACACTGCAAATGCTGTGGTGGAGTGAGGACTAAGTCCATGGTGAATCTGCTGGGAGAGGGAGTTTTACAGAATAATCTTCTGTATGGCCAGCTCACTCTCCTTTAGTGGAGATGAGGAAGGAAAGCAAGGAACAGAATTAAGATTCTTAATACTTAACGTCTCCTTTAAGAATAGTTTCTCTATATTACTTTAGTCTAGTATTGGAAAGTCCAAGAGCATTTTCACCATCTTTGCTTTTTTGCATTATCTATCTATCTATCTATCTATCTATCTATCTATCTATCTATCTATCTATCATCATCATCAATCATCCCTGGAAAAACATGCAGCTCTTTCATTTACAAAGCAGAGGTCAATCTCAGAGCTTTGAGAAGTATGATGATTTCTAATGCTGTCTAATAAGTGTTCACAAGCAGCCTTGAGTCCTGACTGTCCAGGCACTTTATCCAGTAGTACTTGGTTATCAATCATTTGCACCACAGGCATAGTTGAGCCATCAGTGCTCTGGAGAAGAGGTTGATGAATATTTTAGTGGGGAACGATTAGATGTAATTTGCGAGAGGTGGCGGTCCCCTCTATGAGACCAGCTTGTAACACTGAGAGCTGTTTCTTGCCAGTCCCGAAACCCCAAGGATGGAGGCCAATTCCAGACTCCGTTTCTTTGGGATCCTTCTGTTGATGGCTTTCTGTGACCTTCCATGCTTGTCATAAAGGGATCTGGGGCCCAGCACCAAATGCTGCAGCACTGTCTGCTCTTAGAGAGATGGGAAACACATGGGCCAGCCTGCTTATGCTTTTAATGGCCAATTTTAGTAAAATTGATGATTAACTTAGACTAGCTTACCTATATTCTTGTATAAACATAAATTTTAAAATGGCTGTCACGGGCATTGGCAAGCAGAATCAAAGTCAGGCAGGTAGTGGCTCTGATAACACAGCAAGGTGAAATGTCCAAAGCAGTGACATTCCCTGGGATATAAGTAGTCAGAGCTGCTCAGCCAGGTGATGGTAAATGGTCTTCTGGGAGGCTTCTAATGCAACTATGAAGCTAGAAGTTGGAGGTTGCAGAATGTAAGTATATCCTAGCCTCAAAGGCCAAAGGCTTGAAAACCCTGTGGGTGCTGTCCTAACTAAGATCTGCAAAGGCTAGATTCCAGATTTTACAGCATATCCTAGAGCATAGCAATGAAGAAGGGGGTTTTGGCTATGATGGCGAACCAGCATAGATCACATAGAAAAGCTTAGTGATTGCAGACATGGTAGAATCTGCAACCTGAACCAAGTCGTTAAGGCTGCCCAGTGTCCTTACACATGTCCTGAATTGACCCCCATCCAACCATTCCTCAACATAACTATTTTAAGCTTAGAAAACTTACCAGTAAAGCAAAGGTAATGAGTTGGAGGGGTCCTGCATTGAAAGTGCTGGTGTGATGATTAGGTCAGGAGATACACACCTACGTTCACACGAAGCGTGTTGATGGGCATTGGTGGATGCTTTGGTGAACAGATGGCTGGAATTGAAGGAGTTCAGACCAACCCTTGGGACACAGTTGAAGGCTCCTGCTGTCTATGTCATTGGATCTATCTGTCTCAGTTTGAAATTCAGCGTCTTTAGGAAGTCAGCCAGGTCTATATATCCAGATGTTTTCTTAATATTTTCTTTACAGCTTTAAACTTTAAACTTTATGTTGAGATCAGATTCGGCCATCCCATATTATATGCAAGAGCAGTTTACTGAGGCTGACCCAAACTCCTAAATCATTTTCATGATCCATTGAATGTCAATCACCTTCTCCATGGCTTAAATGCCAGTTTTCCCCTACAAGGTCTTCCTTGATTCCTTTGAATTCCAGACATTTCATTCGCCACTTTCTTGATCCCCATCTGTGTTTGCATGGAGTTCTCCTTATATATATATATATATATTTATTTATTTATTATACATGTATATATTTTTAATTAATTACGTTGCATTATGTGACACAGTTTCATAGGCTCAGGGATTCCCCCATCCCTCCCTCTGTTCCCTCCCCCCATGGTAGATTCCTCCACCTAGTTGCAGTATTAAAGTTCAAATTAAGTCAAGATTCTTTTGTTGCAAACATATACCAAGCATAGAGTCCAGCATCTTATTGTCCAAATAAATTCAATAGTTTCTTGGGGAGACCTTCTCTGGTCTGAATCTCTTTTTTTTTTTTTGACTACATATGTAATTTGCTTCCTCCTTGAAGATATATGCATAGGAAATATATAATGTATTATATTATATAGTTATATATTATAAGTTATGGAAATATTTTCAATGCTGAAAAAGAAAGCAGAGGTAGAAAATCAAGGTTTCTTTGACTAAAATTTGTAGACATAATATATACATTTTAGAATACAGGCTAGAACACTTATGTTTTGTCACTATGCCACATTGGGTTAGCTGTGTGTACTCTCTGCGACTTATTGTCCTCAGCAGCCAGGATAACCATGCTTGCCTTCACCATGGCTTGTTGAAAATCACATAGGGCATTGCCACATGGAAATGCAAGTGCATCTGTCAACCAGAAATGGATTTTCTCAGATGGTAGCGTATGGCTCTTTTATAGAGGAGTTGTGTATTTTGGTCTCACAGGTAGATTAATGTCTTTAAGGATACCTAGGGAAAAAAAAAGAAGAGCCTGACAATCCCAGTTCTGAAATAATTGGCTCCAAGAAAGCTCTGTTCACCTATTAGCACATCCCTTTCCTTGGAGGTCCAGGGCATTGCTCTTTTTTTCAAGGTTTTCTAACACCAAGTCCCTGGAATGCAGTCTGCAGAAGGGCCAGCCTATGGATGGTAGTGGCCCAGAGTTTTTCCAGGATGTTGCAGTCAATTCTTTGTGTGGGGGGGATGTGTTTTGTATGGGGTGTTGTGCAAATACTTGAGTAAAAGAGATTAGGAGAGAGGATTTGTCACTGGGAAGGAGCAAAAGGTAAATACAAGCAATAGTAATTCATGAAATAGTTTTGAATTGTTGGGCTGTTGTCATTGCAGGAATGGTGAACTCTGCCCACTGCAGTGTTACTTCTCAGATCTGTTGTGGTTTTTCTAAAGTCAATCACGTATGTAAGTAATCAATGCATAGACTGCATTATTGTAATTCCATTGCTTTAATTTCATATTTTAATTTTTCAGGCAGCCTACTTTTATTTCTTACCAAAGGTTAAAATAATTCTTTCTTCTAGGTGAATAATAATCTTCAGTGCTTCCCTAGCATGTATCCTGCAGTTAACGATTAACACTTAAAATTACAAGGGTTGCTTGGTCTAGCTACTTAAGTCCTCGTCTTGCATGCACCAGGATCCCAGCTGGTTTAAACCCCTGCAGCCCCCTTCCCATCCAGCTCCCTGCTTTCGGCCTGGAAAAGCAGTTGAGGATGGCCTAAAGCCTTTGGACCCTGCACCCATGTGGGACACCTAGAAGGGGTTCCTGGCTCCTGGCTTTGGATCAGCACAGCTCTGGCTGAGTGGCTGCTTGGGGAGTGAATCATTGGACAGAAGATCTTCTTCTCTGTCTCTCCTCCTCTTTGTACATCTGACTTTGCAATAAAAATAAAATAAATCTTTTTTAAAAATTACTTTGATCATATAGTCAATATTGTCTATATTTATTGGGTTTAGTTAACTAAGTCTGATCATGAACAAAAGTCACAGCTAGGTAATTTTCCTCAACAGCTATTTTTAAAAATCAAAATATTAGAAAAGCAAGAGATAAATGCAAAATGGCGTGTGCAAGGCTTCTTGGTTACAGTACTGTAGGAAAGATCAGGAACAACCCAAAGATCCATCAGTAGATAGCATCTATTTCCTAGCTGTTTGTTCATTGGAATACTACTACAGTTGAATTAAACTATTCCCAGTGCTCTAGAAAGCTATACAAGACATTTGATTGCAGTAAGAAAGGGAATGGTGTGCATTTAAGTAAGTGTATATGTACTTGTAGACACGTTTTATCAATTCACAGGTTATCTCTGAAAGGACAAATAAGAAAATGTAACAACGTGTTCCTCCAGAGAGGGAGTGAGTGTTGGGGGTGGGGATTTTTTCTTTCACTTTATAGCATTCTCAATCATTTGAATTCCTATTATACACATGTATCATTTGTTCCAAAAATTTAAGGCAGAAGGAATGTATTAATTTGGGGCAGGAAAATATTAGGGGATATATATAGAAAGACCGTGTCCTGGAGAACCTGAGCTTAGTGCTGGGGATGTGCTAGTACTGAGTTTTGCTCCTAATAGCAACATTTACGTAATTGTAACTGTGTTTTTCCAACATGAAAGTCGATTGATATTCTTGGCTAAGGTAAGAAAAGTGAAAATGAGCAGTCTAGACACTTGTTGGGCTTGTTTCATTTGTTCCATCTGTACTGCGAAGCATCTTTGCTGAACTGAGGGGTCATTTGTGAAGAGTGAACAAATGGTTTCTCAATCTTTTTCTGTTATTCATAATGGAACAGAAATCAACATAGTACACTTTGACGTGCGTTATGATTCACTCTCCTTCCCCTGTGCTTAGGCTGATTGCAAAGCAAGCACTCAAGCCTCCATTGCAGTGTTTGGTTTCACTCTGCTCCCACCATCATAGATTGTAAGCAACTCTCAGGTCAAGGAGCGGGGAGGAGGTGCTGGATAGCACAATATAACCTAGGATTTCCATCCTGTAGCTACATCTGGTGTAAATAGCCTGCAGAGAATAAATGAAAACCATGGAATTTGGGGATGATGACTTTTGAATGTATAATGCCTTTATTTCTTATAAGTATTTGCATTTATTTGAAAGGCAAATGTACAGAGAGAGAAGTAGAAACAGAGAGATCTTCCATCCACTGATTCACTTCCCCAAATGGCCTCAATGGCTATATCTAGGCTGGTCCAAAACCAGGACCTGGGATCCTTTTTCAGGTCTTCCATGTGGCTGCAGGGACCCAACGACTTGGGTCTTTTTTGCTGCTTTCCCAGGCACATTATCAGGGAGCTGGATCAGAAATGGAGCACCCAGGACTTGAATTGGCATCCATATTGGGTGCTGGTACTACAGGTGGAGACTTAACCAAGTTCACCACATGCTGACCTCTAGTGCCTTTATTCTTGAAACATTTCTTTTACTAGTAAATATGGAAAATTTTAATTTTCCAGTAATTTTTCTATTTTAGGTATTTGAGAAAGAGGGCTTGTAAGAAGCATGTGCATTTTAGCATCAGATGCTAGCTCTAAGAACTTAATTTTTAATATGACTTATATTTAACCATTAACCTGCAAAATTCTTTTTTTTTAAGATTTATTTATTTATTGGAAAGTCAGATATACAGAGAGGAGGAGAGACAGAGAGGAAGATCTTCCATCCAATGATTCACTCCCCAAGTGAGCGCAACGGCCGATGCTGTGCCAATCCGAAGCCAGGATCCAGGAACTTCTTCTAGGTATCCCACAGGTGCCGGGTCACAAGGCTTTCGGCCATCCCTGACTGCTTTCCCAGGCCAAAAGCAGGGAGCTGGATGGGAAGTGGGGCTTCTGGGATTAGGACTGGCACCCATATGGGATCTTGGTGCGTTCAAGGTGAGGACTTTAGCTGCTAGACCAAAATGCCGGGCCCAACCTTCAAAATTCTTAAAGTTTAGCAAGTGACTTGAAGTAGCTCTCATAGCACAGCACAGTATAAACTGGGCTCACTGGGTGAGGGGGACTGAACCCAGCTTTTTCTAACTTGGTAATGAGAGGCTTTTAGTCACTTTGCCTTATTCTTTCATTTACTAATCATCACTGAGTCCAAACATCCTGTGCCAAGAATGCTGTCTCTGAGGAAAAGGGGTGATCTGATTATAGAGGTGACTTAGCAGGGACCGATCTGATGCCTGCCTGTGTGGCCAGAGTTTCTCCAGAATCACCTCTCAGGCCATCCACTGTGACTATGCTCAGACAGGGAGAGAGCTCCCTGAGCAGAAGGCACCTCGCAGGAGCTGTGTCTTTAGGTCAAGAGAACATGCCATGCTCAAGCAGCCCAACAGGGCAGGAGCCACGGGGCACACCTCCAATGCATATGCTCACCTGCCTTCCATACTCTATTCTCCTGTCAGTACCTCACTGGGCCAACCCAAGCAGCTCACTGCAGTGGCCTTGGAAGTCCAGTTCCCAGCATGCAAAGCAGAATGAAAGGGATCTGGAAGAACAGGAGCAGGTGTCTGGTTTGGAAAGTTTCATTGATTTTTTCCCTTTGGCAGTAGGATGCAAATGTGAGTCTCACCATGGCCAACTAGAGCAAGGAAATTACTGCCCATTCTCCTGGGAAGACCCAGAAGTCTTTATATATGAAGTACAAAATTTCTGGTGCTTTTCTTTTTTTAAAGATTTATTTTTATTATTTTCTTATTGGAGAGGCGGATATACAGAGAGGAGAGACAGAGAGGAAGATCTTCCGTCCGATGATTCACTCCCCAAGTGAGCGCAACGGGCCGATACTATGCCAATCCGAAGCAGGAGCCTCTTCCGGGTCTCCCACGCGGGTGCAGGTTCCCAAGGCTTTGGGCCGTCCTCGACTGCTTTCCCAGGCCACAGGCAGGGAGCTGGAAGGGAAGCGGGGCTGCCGGGAAGCGGGGCTGCCGGGATTAGAACCGGCGCCCATATGGGATCCCGGGCGTGCAAGGCGAGGACCTTTAACCACTTGCGCCACCGCGCCGGGCCCTCTGGTGCTTTTCAATGGCAGTTTTTCACTACTTGTATAGCAATGATGTGTAACATGGTAAGGGGCAAGAATTGTGTTCCCATTCTCTTTCTTGCGGGTTACTGCTAGAAGTTCAGAGGCATTGCAAGATACAAATCTACATGGTAATATGCATCAGAGCCTTAGATGTTTATCATCAGATGATCAGCAAAATCACAGCAGAAAATGTCTTATGAGAAATCTGATGCACAAGATAGGCGGATGCAGACTGCCTTATCCATACTGAAGTGTAGTTTCTTTATCAAAGTTTCCCATATTTCAGCAATGTATCCTATGCTCATTAGTCCTCAGATTTGGAGTACATACGTGCAGGACAAAAGTACTGAGATTGACTGGGCCATAAACCAGTTGTTTGGTGTTGTCCACTTGTATTCCTAATCTTTTCCTCTGGAGTCCAAATTTAACGTCGGCGCAAACTGAAAACATCGCAGCAGTTTTTCTAAAATTTATTCCATTCTAAAACACATTTGCATTTTCAAATACTTACTTTTGGCCTTCATTTTTGTGCAATTTTGTTTATAGCACTAGAAATAGAGCAATGTGACTTTTTGTTCCTTTTATTGCTCCAATCTGGAGCCCAACAGGATGACGTCAAAATCATTAAGCAAATGGCTGAAAGCAATCAAGGCTCCCAAATAAAAGGTCACACGATAAGGAAAGACAAAAATAAAATATAGAAAATCACTCATTGTTTTGGCATAAAAATCTTCAAATTTCCATCCACCTCTAAGTGAAGTGTTGAAATGAGCAACATGCCTTCATTTGGCCTCGCTTGGTAATCAAACTCCACTGAGCAAGGGACTGGGCCTGTTGAGTCACAGACAATTTTGAAAAGCCTGTGGGTTAAAACATTTTTTAAAGATTTGAAAAAAAGTTCTGAAGTTCCCTTTTTAGGTTGACTCTCAAAGATTCCTCAAACCTTACAAGCATTAAGACTCTAGCACATGTTCATGGAAACTAGACCTCCTCCATATCCCCGCCCCACCTGCCAGATACCAAAAACAGCTGGAGCTAGGATGGGGCTGAAGCCAGAAGTCAGGAATTCAACCCAGGTTTCCCATGACATGACCTAAGCCCAATGACTCCAGCCATCACTGTTACCTTCCAGGGTCTATATTGGCAGGAAGTGGAGTGAGGACCCAAAGCAGGGAATTTAATTTGGTGACTCTAATGTGGAATGTGGGTGTCTTAACCAGTGTCTTTCTTCAGATCTACTCGTTTATGTACTTATTTGAAAGTCAGAGTTACAGAGAGAGGGTTATTACATCACTCCCTGGATGGTTATAATAGCTAGCCCTGACTCAGGTAGAATCTAGGAGCACATTTTGCCAGGTCTTCTAGATTCCAGATTTTGTAGGTCCAAGTGCTTGGGCAATCTTCTGCTGTCTTCCCAGAATGGTTAGCAGGAAACTGGATCTAAAGTGTAACAGCTGGGGCATGAGTCAACATACTTATGTTATGACATCATTTCAGGCAGTGGTTTGAAGTGCTATTCCACAATGCTGATCTTTTTTAAAGGGTTTATTTACTTTAATTGGAAAGGCACATATACAGAGAGGAGAGGAAGATCTTCTGCTCATTGATTCACTCCCCAGGCAGCTGCAATGGCCGGAGTTGAGCCAATCTGAAGCCAGGGGCCAGGAGCCTCTTCCAGGTCTCCCACACAGGTGCAGGAACACAAGGCTTTGGGCCATCTTCCTCTGTTTTCCCAGGCCACAAGCAGGGAGCTGGATGGGAAGTGGAGCTGCTGGGATTAGAACTGGCACCTATACGGGATCCTGGCGCATGAAAGGTGAGGACTTTAACCACTAGGCTACCACGTTGGCCCAATGCTCACTTCTTACCGAACACATTATCTGTTAAACTAAACTCCATTCTCAGAGCCTGTCATTTTAGAGACATAAGTTGTTTTTTGCAAATGTAGAGGGTTTAGATAAAGCAGATAACAGGAAATGCTTATGGATTGTGAAAATCTCTCTCAACACTCTTACTACATCCTCATGAGAGGTTTCTTGGATCCTCTTTCCTATTCCATTTTGATCCTGTAGAAGGTATAGGCTGACTGGAGGAATCTGAAATACAGTTATTTAGAAAAAAAGGAAAATATTTTTTTATTTTGATATTTAGGAGTGAATACCTAAAAGTTACCTGACAGAATCAGAAAAACTGTAGAGTAAAAATCATTGAGATACAATTATAGATCTCTGTTCTGATTAAAAGGATAGCTGTAGGTAAAGTAAGCATTGTTTGATACATGTTTCGTTAATTATAGAATAAGTGTTTTTCATAACTTCTTTTTTTCTTAAATTGTTTTCCTAGGCCATTTAAATACATTTAAAAGCAGAATTAATTAACATATGGTCTTTATTTCTACTGTTCTTAATTTATCATAGTTTTGTTGAAAATAATTTGAAAATTTGTCTGAATTTGATTTTGATCTTACCTTTGTCTAAGATTTATTTGAAAGGCAGAGTAACAGAGAGATGTGAAAGAGAGAGAGAGAGAGAGAGAAAGAAGAGGATCTTCTGTCCACAAGTTCTACTTACAAATAGATGCAATAATTGGGGTTGAACTGTCTTATGAGTCTCCCATGGAGGTGGCAGGTGTTCAACTTCTTATAGCATCTTTCAGTGCTAACTCAGGAGCATTATCAGGGAGCAAAATGGTAAGTGGAACAGGGAACAGCTGCGACACAAATGGGTGCTCATATAGGATGCCAACTTTGTAGGTGGCAGTTTAAGTTGCTGTGCTACAACTTGCTGCATGATAGCATCAACCTCCTGATGTTATATTTATTCATACTTCAACATACAGATGACCTTAAATCCTTCCTTTTCACCTGTTGTCAGCCTCTGAAATCACAGAAAGTATGGCTAAGGGGAAACATGTCTTCTAGAAGATGAGACTTCAAATTCTAACCCAGTTCAGTGAGTACCCATATTGCAAGACATTTTAGTCTGTGTAATTCCACAGCTCTCAAGATTAGCTGAGCAGTGGCTCTAAGAAGGATGCGCAACTGATTGCTTTCTGTGATTTTTCGATTTAGCATGTGCCACCACTGCATTAGATAATAGGAAATTAGAGGTAATGTACACAACTTAGGAATTCACATCATATCATGTAGAAGACAGAAAAAAAATCACATTTTCAGAAACATCACACATGTTCCTTGAATAGGACAAGGAATGGGTCTTATAAATTAGCTTGATGAATAAATGCTTGCTAAGATATGTAATCAATGTTCTTCTAAAAGTAAGCAGGTACCAAAAAAAGAAGCTTTTCAGCCTATGGAATGGATACATGATTGGCATTTATAGAATTAGGAGGTCTGGGAAGTCAAAGTGTCATGTCAGCTAATATTTCAAGGATGAACTAAAGTTAGGTCTGGAGATAAAACAGTACATATGCCAGAATCCTGAATATGGGTCCTCGAGTGGCTGAGGGAAGTTCAGCGGGTGGAGGTATAACAGAGCGAACATTTGTCAAGAGGCATTGTCCTGAACTTTGCAAGCTTCTTTTCTTGCAGAACGGTGAAAGTTTTGGCTGTTTTGTTTGTTTGTACGTTTACATTGAAAATTAGAAACACCACTCTTGGATATCATAGCTTGCAAGCCATAAGGAAAATAGGCACTGGGGTGAATTTGGTGGAGACATGGGTGTTCCCTGACCTTAAGCTTGGAGTCTTCAGAGTCTGGGCCTCTGTAGGTGTGGGAAGGTAAGTGAGGCCTGTTGCAAATGTTTGGTTGCTGTTAGTCTGGAACCTTTAGAGCCTTGCTTTGGTGGCAAAGGGGACCTTTGGAAGAGGCTTCCATGAGAGAGTGGATGCTTTATTTAGATTTTGTAGAATCTTGCAGGCACTATCGTGAATGGGCAAGTTATTGGATGGGTCAAGGGATCAGTTAAGAGACTACTGCAGAGACCTGGACATGATAAAGGCTTCATTTGGAAAACTAACCCTTGGCTTAAAAAATAGATTTGAAGTGAAATTCTAGTTGTAAGACTGCATCATTGATTAACTGCGTGAGCTAAAGGAGAAGAACTGGATTATTCTGGGCTTGTATGTGAGACTGAGGTTTTCTTTGAGCTAGCATTCACAGTTTGAGTTTCAGCATTTTGGGAGGCATCTGAAATGTCCTGTAATAATGAGAACAGTAATTAGAACGGTAGGAAAGTGTTAGTGAAGCTTACCAAGTACAAAGCACTATCCTGAATGCTTATTCAGAGTCAACTAATTTATTCTTCACAACTGAATGGTTATTTCCCTTTTATAGAGGGGAGATCTGAGACATGTTATATAAGTTCCCTAAACTGGAAAATACTGGATGTGAGGAGACATTGGTTGAGGAAGCACCAGCCTGTAGACCTCCTCCAAAGCTATGGGAGTTCATGAGAACACCTGGGCACAACCTGAAGAGTCAGGAAAGATGAGCGGTCTGGGACTAGCGCCTGAGGGACATCAACCTTTAGAGGAAAGAAGAGAAACAGGAAACCCAGAAGAGGGTGAGCTAGCTAAGTGGAAAGTTAAGAGGCAGAAGAAGAAGATGTTGTGAAAAGGGATGATCCTACAGACGCATTGGAAACTGACAGAACTGGGTCCCAGATGCTCATATGGGAGACCTAGATAAGCTTCTAGTGTCCAGGCTCTTACCTGACCACCCAACTCTTGATTGTTACAGGCATTTAAGGAGATAAATCAATGAGTAGAAGGGTTCTCTGTCCTTGTCTTTCTTTCCATCTTGTCTTTCCAAACAAGAAAAAGAAGAAGAGGAGGAGGAAGAGGAGAAGGGGAAGAAGAAATCTAAAAATTATTGGAATAGAAATTTTAAAAGGTTTTTTAAATTGAAAAAACATATGAGATTTAGTAAGAGTAGGAGAGACAGAAAAATCTTCCATCCACTGTGTCACTTCCCAAGAGGCTGCTACAGCTGGAGCTGAGCTTATCTGAAGCCAAAAGGCAGGCACCTCCTCCATATCTCCCATATGAATGCGGGGTCCCAAGCCCATGGGCCATCTCCTACCGACTTTCCAGGCCACCTGCAGGAAGCTGGATGGGAAGTGGAGCAGCCAGTATTTGAACCAGCACCCATATGGGATCCTGGCTTGTGCAAAGCAAGGATTTAGCCACTAAGCCATTGCACCAGGACCCAGAGTAGAAAAATTTAAGCCATTGATCTTGTTAGTGCCTTCACAAATGTCTGATATTGTGGCTCTTTGGAGTCAGCCTTGGCCATGTTGTCACCTCTAAAGGAGTCCACATGTCATGCCTGAGTGAGGAGTTGGTTAGCAATGAGTGGGTTGAGGCTTTCGCTCAGGGGTACAGCACTGCTGTTGGGGTAGAACCCTTCAAGGCTATTCAGCAATAGATCTGTCTGGTGCCAGGCTGAGGCATCTGAGTCAGGGAGTTGACCATCAAGTACCCACAGGCTGAAATATATTTCTTTTTCATGATAGTAGGTA
Organism: Ochotona curzoniae; assembly: GCF_017591425.1. Classification (NCBI taxonomy): domain Eukaryota; kingdom Metazoa; phylum Chordata; class Mammalia; order Lagomorpha; family Ochotonidae; genus Ochotona; species Ochotona curzoniae. The sequence continues at coordinate 18,448,417 of NW_024467115.1, forward strand.
CTTATGATTTAGTGTGGACCAAGAGGCAGGATGCTGCAATCGGAAACTCTTGGAAAATGATGACCTCTCTCCCTTAGCCTTTCTCCTTAAATCTCTATCTTGAAAACAAGGAACACTACAGTTTGTGAGCTTTTCTGAATTGCCAACCTACTTTCAAAGTTCTGTTAATGTGCCAGTCTATATGCAGGATTAACTGGCCAGCCTGATCAAACCTTCAGCAAGCAAGCAAGCCCTTAGGAAGTTTCTTTGGAAGTATCCACCTTCCTCAGTCTCCCCAGGCCACAGGTGCCTGACGTGGGCTAAGTCCTCAAGCCTTGAAGCACCATAGTGGATACTTTTCAGTGAATCTCTCAGGCTCTCATCTACATCCTTCCAGGGACCTCCTCAAAGGCACACACACATCTGCATTCCTTACAACTATGGAGGCAACACAATGCTTTAAAGCCTCTCAGAAAACCTACAGGACAGTTAATATGATTTAAGTCTATATTTAAATTTTATGAGACTCATTTTCAAGGCTAATAACCCAGTTTACTGTGCACAATATCAAATGCAAATTTTATTACTGACTTGGTAAAAACCAAGACGATCATCATTAGCATATCTCTCTGCATCACCCCTTTTAGCCAAAAGGTACACCAGGAGTAACAGTGGGGGTTTTTATATGTGCTGTAAATTACAGTTACTATCTCATTAGATAAACACATTTAAAATCAGGTTATCATTCACTTATATATTAGAAAGTTGTTTGTTCAATTGCAGCTAGTCTCATATTCTAACATATGGTGCATGAAATTCTTAGACTAATAAAATTTCAAGGTACCGGGAGCTGGTGTCTTGGAAAAAACTGTTTCTGCTTCACGAATGGCTCGATGTAATCTGTAATTGCTTTGAAACAATTATGCAGCAGGCTGTTTTGTACTTAATAGTATTTACATCCCTGGTTTTATTAGCAACAAAATGTGAGTGGAACTTGTGAAAGAGAAATTAATTTTTCCACTAAAAGATGTAAACTTTTAAATGAAGTCTTCAGCAGATTGGACAAGCTAAGAACATAGGGATTCATTGGGATTGGCTGAATTCTAATACTTTCCCTTTCTTTTTATTATAGTGCAGCTTGTTTCTCATGAACACAACAGATCATTTAAACAATTACATATGTACATATATAAAGTATGTGTATATAAGATTGTATGATACAGAATACAAATATTATATATGCACATAATGTGTATCCAGGATTCTAGCTTAGACTTAGAGCTTTACAGTGTTCAACATTGTCGAAACTGGATTGGCACTGGAAGGGTTACTAGAGCAACATATTTATATATCCTAAGGAAGAAAAGCAGAAACACTGTCTAGTGGTAGATATTTTGTTACATAAACTCAACTTTCATCTCAAAACAAGGAAAAAAACCACTATTCTATTTTTAGCATCTATAGAGGCCTTATAGTGGAGTAAGGTATGAAAGGATTTTTTTGCTATGTTGTTTCCACAAAATTTATAGGCGTTTTGGTATTGTGGAGACAATAGACATTAGAAACTTAGTTCATGCATCTGTGAAGACATGGCACCAAACCCCCTGAGTTCTTGTGACAATTTGGCTAACTATAGTGCAATACCAAGAGTTAGCTAAGTGCTAGAGTGGTACAAAAATGTTAGTTATCACAAATGATTATTCATCAGTTTCATTTGAAGTAACTGAACTACAAGGAAAACACAATAGTTTTAGTATTTCCATTTCACCTACTCTTTCTGGGTAGAGCTTTATCTTTGTCATATGATCAACTTTTGGACATTTGCTAATGTGAAACTATCTTTCCATTTTGATTTTCCTATATATATGTTTGGCCAAATGACATATTCTCTAATCTGTTAATAATGTGTGTTAGTAATGTGTTTCTTATGCAAATAGAAAGACTCCAAAAGATTCATGGGAATTTTGTACTATCTTTCATTTTAACTATTCATTGACTTTTTGTCAACAAATAGAATTTATTCATTCATCTATTTATATTTATTTACTTAAAAAAACAGGGTAACAGAGAGAAAGAAAGAAAGACAATCAGTTTACACTCTAATTCTTACAGTAGCTGGGACTGTGGCAGTCTGAATCTAGGAACCAGGAACTCTGTCTGAGTCTATTCCATGAGAGGCAAGGACCCAAGTCCATCAACTACCTCCCAGTTATATTAGCAAGAAGTTGAAGAGGAAGCAGACATGGACTCAATCCCGGATAACCCAAACATGTGATAAGGGCTCTCCAAATGGCAGCTTAACCTTCTGTCCCAACAGCATTCACCCCACAATGAATTTTTGAAACCCCCTCACATAGTACATGTTCATTTTAGAGAATGGATAAAAAAAATCATGTGTAGTTCTATGCCTTAAATTTTAACAATTTTTCAAAAAAATTATTTATTTTTACTGTAAAGTCAGAGATATACAGAGAGGAGAAGACAGAGAAGAAGATCTTCTGTCCGATGATTCACTCCCCAAGCGGCCGCTTAGCCTGGCTGAGCTGATCGAAACACGGGTGCAGGAACTTCTTTTGGGTCTCCCACATGGGTGCAGGAACACAAGGCTTTGGGCTGTCCTCAACTACTTTCCCAGGCCACAAGCAGGGAGCTGGATGGGAAGTGGAGCTGCTGGGATTAGAACTGGTGCCCATATGGGATCCTGGCGCATGTTCAAGGCGAGGACTTTAGCGCTAGGCCACAGTGCCAGGCCCGTTAACTTTCGGATGGATAAATATACATGTTCTGTATCCATAAAAGCAATTGTATTCATTTGTTATACATAATCACAATCATTTTACTTAATTATATAGTCTGATTTCTCACTTTACGTTATACAATTAACAGTTTAATATACTATCAGAAATTGAAAATATAAAGTTTTAAGGATTACGCACAGGGAAGAAACTGCAAAAACTGAAGTTAGTGTAATATTAAAATTTCAAACATCTAGAAAATACAAATAAGACTACTGTGAGCACCCATAATATACTGTCCACTTAAGTTCAATTGTTTCCCAATATGGCAATAGCTGCCCAATCTCGCTTGGTAAACAGTTCCTTAAACTCTTTCACAAATCATATGTGGTTTTCAAACCATATATAAAAGAGGTCTTCAAAAAGTTCAAGAAAAATGTGTATCATGAAAAAATCTATGCAAGGATTTAAAAAATATTTTGTACCAAAACAAGCTTGACCAACTTGCTATGCTGAACAGCATGTCGCTTAGGGCACCAAGATGCCAAGGCATAAGTTTGAAAACAGCCCCTAGCGGATCACCATGAATTCCACTAAGATTGAATCATGAATAAACATTTAAAAAAAGGAGAATAAAAGTCAAACTGATGGTTAGGGTTGATTGGAAGAATGGTGACATCTTTAATGCTTAACTAGAAATTTACAAGGACCATGCCTCAGGAAATCAGTTTACAAAGGGAGAGTTCATTTTAAGAAAAGATGAGACAGCATTGACAAGAAGCCTGCAGCAGCAAACCAGTCACATCAATTTGTGAGGGAAAAAAAAACTGCTTCTGTTCATGCTTTAGTGGAAGAGGGATGATGGGATGAACAGCAGAAATACCAGCTGACATGATAGACATCTCAACTGATTCAGCTTATAAGTTTTAATTGAAAAATTAAGCTGGAAAAAAAAATTGAGCTGGATCAAACTTCTCCCTTAATGAGTACCCAAACTGTGGCTTCCAGGTCAGTTGTAGACAACATTTGAGCTAGCTTTTCTTTTCTTTTCTTTTCTTTTCTTTTCCTTTCTTTTCTTTTCTTTTCTTTTCTTTTCTTTTCTTTTCTTTTCTTTTCTTTTCTTTTCTTTTTTTCTCTTCTCTTCTCTTTTCTTTTCTCTTCTCTTTTCTTCCTTTCCCTTCCCTTTTCTTCCTTTCCCTTCCCTTTTCTTCTTTTCTTTTCTTTTCTTTTCTTTTCTTTTCTTTTCTTTTCTTTTCTTTTCTTTTCTTTTCTTTCTTTCTTTCTCTTTCAGAAAAAAGTATTTATTTTAAACAAAGTTGTAGAGAAAGGGGGAAGCAGAGAGAGACATCTTCCAGCTGCTGGATCATTCTGCAAAAGGCCCCAATGGCCAGGGTTAGCCAGGCTGAAGGCCGGAGCCAGAAGGCTCTTCCTGATCTTCCACAGTGGTGCAAGCACTTGGGTCATCCTCCAGCGCTCTTCCTAGATAGATTAGCAGGGACCTGGATTGTAAGTGGAACAGCTGGGATTTGAACCAGCATCTTAGGTGGTGGCTTACCCCCCTGTGTTACAATGCCGGCCTCAACACAAGAGTGTTCAAGAAAAATTTCAAAAAAGGGAGAAGATCTGTGGCATTTTTTTTTCCCTCAATTAACTTTAGTGGGAGATGAGTTGGCTTCAGAAATACAATCCTGAATTCAAAGCTATGGCTGTCGTCAGGTGGAAGTCTTTGTTCAATGAGGAACAGACTGTGGCAAGAGTTTTTTGGAATGCTCAAGGCATAGTGCTTATTAAACTTATGGAGAGCCAAAGAATAGTAACACTGCCATGTTATGAGATTGGTTTGAGAAAGTTATCTCGTGAGGTTGGGAAGACTTGTGCACAATGGCTCTGGCAAACCAGTTCAGGCTAGCTTTAGACAACCACTCCATTACATAGACCCAGAATAAACCCTTGAGGAATGTAATGATTTCGCAGGTCCTTGAATACACTCCTAAAAGGCATTTCATTTCAAAGGGCTTTTTGACAATTCCTAGGATAGCCTCAGAGATAAGTAAGGTTCAGAGTGTCCCAAAATGTATATCTGGGGCAGAAGCAATTTCTGGATTTTACAACTTGCAAAATGAGGCAGTCTCAACTCAAGCATGTCGTGAAGCTTGATTGGAACATGTGCTCTGTTCTTGCCTGTGGTTCCATTCCCTTCGTAAGAGACCTGGGATTCCTCGTCTCCATCAGTAAATGCCAGGTTGCTGTAGGAAGTTCCCTGGATGGGGCAGTGAATATCCAAGTTACAGGGAATTGTTCAGATGCTGCCTAGGATGCCTATATAACACATCTGAGTGCCTGGTTCAAGTTTTGATGATGCTTTGGTTACCAGCATCTTGCAAATGAGCTCTATGAGAGGCAACAGATGATGGTTCAAATGTTTGGGTACCTGCTACCCACACAGAAGAACTGGGTTGAGCTACAGGTTCTTGGTTTGGCCTGGTCTAGCCCTGGCTATTAGGACCTTTTAGCGAGTGAACCACAGTACACAGGAGTTCTCTCTCTCTCTTTCTGTTTCCCCACCTTTTGAATAGAATGAAAATAGATAAAAACTCAACTTACAGGCCCAGCGTGGAAGTTAAGTCCAATAAAGACACCACCAAATCCCTCAAAAAAACAAACAGGCAAACAAACAAAAACTAAACCTGAGGCACACTGGGTTCCACCCAACCCCCACCCTATTTTTCAGTTAAGGCATCAACTCCCCTTATCTCAGGGAAGAGACTGACATCAGGGTACCCCTCTTGTCCTTGTTCAAGCTTGAGGAGCCTTCTCAGGTGTTCTCTCTGCTTCTCTCCTCACAGGCAACTCTGGCCCACTCGTTACGGGTGTTTTTGTGTGTGGTATAACCTTCAGAGACGTGTGATTGTATGTTCACCTTATCTTTTAAATAAATCCTAGCCACTTATGCCTCAGCTTTGAATTCTTACCTCTGTGGAGGCTGGAGACTGGAATAAAGATTAAGATATGTAGGCCATGGAGCAAAGTGTCAAACCAGCCAGAAACAACTGAACAGGACTGTAATACTATGGGTTAACAGTGATGGGTAAACTCTCTCTCTGTTCCCTGTAAGTTAAGCTTTTGATACGATATTTTGAAACCTTCTTTTAAAAGTTCTAGTCATAACACTTCGGCATGGGCCTTTGAAATGCCAATCTGGGTATTCTTTTGCTTCATCCTGGTGATGGAGGGCCAGTGGCAGCCTGAGAGCTTTACAGAACTCTGAGGAAATGGCAAGAGCATAAATATTTGGCCATGCCCCAATGTGTTGAGGCAGGCAGGGGGAATGTCTCAGTCGATCATTACAACTGACCTCCCACCTGGAGCATACAGGTGCTCAGTGTCAGGAAGAACTGTGGTTTCAGAGCTGATGTATAGTGAGGGATATGTCAGCTTGAGGATGGAGCCACAATTGCTGAATTCCATGTGATCAACTTAATCTTTTTTCGCATAATTTTCTTTAGTGTTTCTTTTCTAGACTCTTCCTCTTTGCTATCCTCTGAGGGTTCGAACAAGAGAGCAGGAGTAAGGATCCATTTATTGTCATCCTCTTAATGCATTTGGCTGCCAGAGGTAGGGCTTCATGCTCTGGAAGAAGATGCATGGTCCCTGTTGGCCAATGCCGTTGGCCAGGGCTGCAAATACCGGATAGGCAAGGAACCACTGCATCACCTTCTCTTGCCATGTCAACTGGCCCAGCTTGGCTGCAACAGAAGTTCCAGGACCTAATGTTTATTGATCACACAGGCAGCTGCTGCAGGGAGGTCTCAAGTGAGTAGACTAAGGAGGCAGATTTCAACATCCTGACTCCCTGTGCCTGGGACATAGGTCTGGCTATTGCTACCTAGTAGGGACTTGATATCTCCCATGACCAAACTCCCTCACTGCAGAGATAGAGAATTTTGGACACTGGTCTTTAGCTTCTGCATCTGTACAGACTTGGAGGCTGGCCTCAATGTTAATATTTAAATGCATTTGTGTACAAGAAGTAGCTTTAGAGTTCTAGGTGTACTTCAAATGCTATTCTTAGGCACCAGTGTTTAAGTGTGTTTGGATACAGCTTCTATCTCCAGGGTCTCAAAATAACTGGGATGCAGTTGAACACCTGCTTTGGCTCACATGGGGCCTTAGGCATGGCAATGTCCCTTAGAGGTCAAAAGCTTTACAGTCACATCCACAAAGGAAATGCACAGGCACACATGGCGACAAAAAAGCTGCTACTATTCAGGAGGTTTTAGAAATGACTTAGTACCTCAGCCTGTAGAGACAACTAGAAATCCTTACTATACTCTGCCCAAGAGAATGGGCTCAGCAACGAGGTCACATTGAGGATGCCAAATAGACTTTAAATGACACGGTTATGCTCCAAATGGCATCTCAGTGGAAAATTATGAAAGAAATGCATTACTCCATCCACCTGGGAAGAGGAGCCCAAATGCTGATAGCATCTCATATATTTGGAAGGAAAGACCTGAATAATGCTGTAAGGGTGGTGACTCTCTATCCTATCTTCTCTGTTTACAGGACAACCCTAAGTCATCATCCCATACCACCCCCATTAATCACTTCCATGCAAAGGAGAGGAACTTAACCAGGTGAAAACTAGCAGCTAGAATTTATTAACATGCCCTTAGCACATGGTCACAGACACCTGTTGATCTTTATTGATGCTTTCATGCAATGGATAGAGGCTTTCCTAATCAAACACAAAAGGTACAGAAAGTGTCTAAGCCCTGCTAAAAGAAATAATTTCTCACCCCTGCCTCCCAAATCTTTTCAAAATGACAATGGACTCTCTTTTTTTTGGTCTCATCAGATAGCCATGCTATAGGGATCTCTTACCATCTTCTGTCTTCTTGAGAGCTCCATCTTCAGGTAAGTTGCAAAAGCTAATCCTGGTCCCTTAAAGGACTCTGGAGAAGCTTGGCCAAGGGAACTCACAGTCATGGCTTATGCTATCGCCCACTGCCCTCCTTGATATGAGGATAACCCACAAGGGCACTTTAAAATTTAACTCTTTTAAAGTATCATCCTCCTCAGCTCTGACATCTTCTTTGATCCAGATATCCAGGACAAGATGAAGTGCAACTTCCATCTAGGTCAGTTACACAAGGCTCTGACAGAATGTGGTACTAGAATTTCCTCAGTGCCATTTCTAAAGGTAGTGAACAGCTGCATTTCTCAGGAAACCTAGTTTTGCTTATAACTCAGGAGGAAAGACCTCCTTTTGACCAATTACAGCCTAAATGGAAGGTGCCTCTTTGCCAGGTGTTGCTTAGCACCCTCAATTGCAGTTAAACTGCAAGAAATTTTAGCTGGGTACTTTTGTCAATAATGAAACCTCTGCTGTTGAGTCTTCACAGGCACATGCAGAGGTTACGTCTGCCTACTGCTGTGAGCCAGTTGAAGACCTCTTCAAAAGGCAAAAAAGAATTTGACAGCTTCTCAGGAGGCTGACAATACTATAGGGACAATGACCATTAACATTAACTAATAAGAATCTTACAGTTCTTCTTCTTTTTTTTTTTTAAAGATTTATTTTACTTTTTTTTTATTGGAAAGTCAGATATACAGAGAGGAGGAGAGACAGAGAGGAAGATCTTCTGTCTGTTTATTCACTCTCCAACTGGCCGCTCAGCTAGAGCTGAGCTGATTGAAAGGAGCCCAGAGCTTCTTCTGGGTCTCCCATGCAGGTGCAGGGTCCCCAAGGATTTGGGCCATCTTTGACTATTTTCCCAGGCCACAAGCAGGGAACTGGATGGGATGAGGGGCTGATTGGACTAGAACTGGTGCCCATATGGGATCCCAGCATGTTCAAGGTGAGAACTTTAGCGCTAGGCTACCACAACAGGCCCAATCTTACATTTTCTTGACATGGATCCACTAGATCAGCTAGTCAGAGATTTCTGTTCCCTGGATAGGCAGGGCCCATGACCCAGCCCTATGTAAAAATGTATCAAAAAATGGACCTCCTCTTTCAACCTCTCTCAAAGATTAAAGGGCAAGCATCTCAGCAGAGGAATGATATGGGGAAATTACTAAGAGAGGTAAGGATAGGTGAGCTGGAATTTCTCTTATGCTGCATTGTAATTTTACCCCCTCAAATGTCAGTTTGGTAGGCACATGTGCCCATGTTGTACCTGTGCCTCATCTTGGACCAGGGTGGAGGAGGAGATGCTATGATGGCCATGTGGAGGTTAAGCTCCAAAAGGAGACACAACTAGAATAGAGATTCTTTTCTCTCTGTAAGGTTGCAAAGTTTAATGAGGTAGTACACATGACAGGCCGGGCAAGCAATTCATCAAAAGAAACTTAGAGTGCCCACTCAATCTTCAGACTGGGCTATATATAGGTTTGGGATCCATTTTTTCCACCACTTCTTTCCCTTTCTTCTCCTAATGGGATATTGTTAGAAAAAGGGCTTTCTGGCTTTGAAATTCATGATGTTTCTCCCAGGATTTCATTTCCCAATATTATCAGACTGTGTACTTCACCTAGAGCCTCCTTGACACTGGACCAGGAAGATTCTCTTAGGATATCTCCAAGGGGAAAATCTGGGACCACCTACAAAATTGCTGATAACTTTGATATGCAAATGCTGAATCTCTTTCAAGGCAAGCTTTTACAGCTGCTGTATTCCTTCTCCTACAAATCTTCTTCCTTTGACCTCTTTAATACACATAGGCTAATGTCTGCCTACCAATCCAACAAACCCATGGACTCTGAGATACAGGCATTTAGAGCAGCAACTTAAATATAGGCGATGTCTGCCCCATAGTAATTAACATTAATGAGCTCCTAAGCATGGCATCCTAATCCAAATAGGACAGCTGTTGTTGTAAGAAGAGGAAGATACGCAGAAAATGTTCACATACAGAGAAAGGGTCAATTGAGAATATAGCAAGAAAACAATAATCTGAAGCCAAAGAGGAAGGCCTCTGGAATAAACAACACTGACTACACCTTGACCTAAACTTTCTTTTTTTTTTTATTAACATTGTATTATGTGATACAGTTTTATAAGCACTGGGGAGTCCCCCCACCCCTCCCACACCCCTCCTCCCATAGTGGATTGCTCCATCTTGTTGAATAACCACAGTTCAAGTTCAGTTAAATTCCTTCATTGTGAGCATGTACCTAGCATAAAGTCCAGCGTCTTATTGTCCAGATAAGTTCAGTGGCCTCTTGGGGAGACCTTCTCTGGTCTGAAGGTAGAGCTAACAGAGTAAAGTTCCGGTCAGTTAAAACCCCCAACAAAACATCAGCATCGATATACAATGTTATGAGATTAATTGGTATAGTGTTGAGTGAACAATATGTTAAATAAAAAAATAAAAATAAAGTTCAATTCTTCCACACCTCTGGGTTTAGACAGTATCAGTGACATGTTCAAAAAGTAACAATCAACCAAGCATAAATTACAGGTTAAATCCAGGCAAACATTAGATGTCTGACATAGTATTGAGTAGACAATATGTTAAAATTACATATAAGTTCTTGATTACCTTCTACAACTATTTCAATGTCACCTCCTCAATTGAGGTGTGTAACGATTTTGGGGGGTGTTGCAGAGAAATCTCTCATACCTTGCTAATGAGTACTTGTTCTTTATGTTCCATCTAATAGTATATGAGTGAGTCCTTGATGACCTATCTTTATTGTTCTTTGGTTATCTCATCCTATTAGTGTGTGTATATGAGTGTGTGTGTAAGTGTGTGTGTGTGTGTGTGTGTGTGTGTGTGTGTGTGTGTGTGTGTGTATGAAGGGGAGCAGGGGGGTTAGGAGGAACTTTGTTGGTCATTATAGGGGGTGGAGGCCCAGAGCTGAAACTAGGTAAGGACTGGAGAGGATTCTTCCCCCACTGTCCCTCTGGAAGTTTATTGATCTTCTGGTTCTGATGACCAATCGTGGTTCCTAGTTGTTGTTCTGATGTCGTTGGTTCATATGTGGAAGGACTCGGGCTTCTTCCATCTCGTGTAGTTGTTTTGGACCAACTACACGACCTAAACTTTTAATGTCGGGAACTTGGAGAAAAGAAAGAACAGCACAGTCTTCCTGCTTGTGCAGAGAACTTCTTACAGGACCACCCAAAGCCCTCAACTCTATCATGCAAAATGGCATTGTACATATATAGTTGGTTCATACCTTCCTACTTCAAAGTCTCTAAGTTACTTACAATATCTAATGCAATGTATATTCTGTATAATTATTACTGTACTGTATTATTTAGAGAATCGTGATAAGGAAAAGCTCATCTGCACATATTCAGCACCAAGATAAGTGTTGTAGGCCTAATTACATTTTCTGTCTATTCCTGTGTGAATCCACACACATAAAATCTGCAGGTTTGAGACTAAGTGTATACTACAAAATAAACTTTGCAACTCTGTAATATACCCAACATAATGTTTGTGCTGAATTACTTGAATTACTTCCTTTTTCTGCACAGTTTGTTTCTCAAGCTAATATGACTCAGTTTACTCCCCCATCAACATCAGCATGCACTGTGGAGGAAGGCAGGGGCAGTGTTCTCTCTCTTGAATCTATCTCTTTATCTGTGCTTGTCTTTGTCTCTATCTCTGTATTTGTACTTATGTCTGTTTATCTACATTTGTATGTCTGTATATCTACATCTGTATCTACATCAAATCTGTAATCAACAACTTTCTTCACGAAAGAAGAGTGATTGTTTTAGTAGAATTCATTCTGAAACATGCTGTGATAGGCTGTTTGTTCTTTAGTTTTTCTTCCAATCCAATTAATAATGCAAGACAGCTTGACACTTCTCCACTTCTCAAATCAATCATGAGCCCTAAGGGATGGCTGCTTCTCTGGAGAGCCTGCTTCTGAATACCAGGTGTAAAGTGAATAAGACACACACTAAAAGCTGTTACTGTTCCTTCAGACTCGCACCCAAACCCTTCCCGTGCCATGATGCTGCTGCAGGGCCACATTTGATCTTAGTGGTATCTTGTACCTTCCAATCACGCCCATTTGGGATGCCAACCCCCCCCCCCCCATTTCCCCAATCTGGGAAATGGCTCTGGAATCAGCTTCCAGCCCCAACTGCACATGGGGCTCTGTGTACGTATTTCCTTGCATGCGCCTGAGTTCCTGCTTTCAATATGATAAGCTCCACCTTAGGAACTCTGGGGTGTATTTAGCATGTGGATTTTAGCAGCAACCACTCTTTCAGTTTGAGTCTAATCATGTTGACTTTGAAAAGGGAAGTCAGTGTCACCATCCTTTTCTCCTGATTGCCTGTTCTGCCCCATGATCTGCTTGCTGTGCATGCGGTGAGAGGCAGTCATCCTCAATTACTGCAATTTCTGTTCTATTCTTTCCTAGGAGAATCAGTCCCTCACCATCCCAGAATGTGTGATGGTGAGGAATCTTCCCAAGGGTCCTGCAAAAGCTGACTCGCTGCGTCCAATACCTTCAACTTCTTGAAAGAGAATTCCTGGCAAGTTTTCTCACCAAAAATATTAGGTTCTCTTTCACCAGATTCCCTTAGCAGACGCACACACATAGATGCACACACATGCACGCACACGGCCAGACGCAGAATGTTTGGTCCTTCCTATTTGCCGCACATGATGAATGACATGACACTTCTTGCTTAACTGTAAACTTCATTTGTCACTCTCCTCTGGTCATAGTATCTTTGAGGTCTCTGGTTTTTCTTTTTTTCCTCAATTATTTGTTTTACATGGCTTATACTTGACAATTCAAGTACATATGTTATTCATGAAATACTTAACGTCAAATTTATCTTCAAATTCGCAAATCTAGTGATTCATGCTGTTGGTGTATAAAGTTACATTTGAATGATAGATTTTTCTCATTTTCATCGTAATTATATGGTCAAATGCTATAAGCAATAATGCTAGTATATCTGTGTGATAGGATATTATTAAGCAATGAAAAGAAATGAGCTATCAAGCCATGAAAAGGCCACATATGGTATGATTCCGTCCATATGATATTCTAGAGAAGGCAAAGCTGAAGTCAGTGCTTTTAGGAATTAGGGAGGGAGTGTGGGTTGAAGAGGCAGACCTGGGTGTACTGTGTGTCAGGGCTGTGGATAGTCAGCCTGATAGTCTAACAATGGATCTAAGTCTTTAAGCATTTGGCTTTCTCCATAGAACATACAACTGAAAAGTGAATTCTAGGATTTGAATTTGTAATTCATATTGATTCATCCTGATATACCAAATGAATGCAAGATAGAACACAAGGAATTGGTGGGGACCAGAGAGAGGCAGGTGGGAGTTCTACGCTTTCTGCTCAATTTTCCTGTAAACTTAAAGGTGCTGTAAAATAAAATCTATTAACTGCACATATCAAGAATCAGTTACCTATAAACAATTCTTTAGAATGCAGAACAAAACTGATTCCAACTTATGCAATACTGCTTTTGTGTGTGTGTGTGTGTGAAATACGGATAAAAAGATATATTTCATTAAAACCATAGTTTGACTTACTAAAACACAAACAAAAATATATTTATTCTAAGAAATATCTTCTAGGATTAGTTATTTTCTGCTTCCACCCTAGTTATAAATAAACATGAGCGGGATATTCAATGGCAAAAACTCCCCTGGCTTAAATGGATTCCTGGGTTCTAATAGAAACAACCAGTGACTTGAAAGAAGTGTTGTTCTTTTACAATGTGGCAGAATCAGGTTCAATAAGGCGAAAATAGGGTAGTCCTGCAGGAATTAGCTTGTGCCACTGGAATTTTATAGGAGGTATTGCCTAATGAGAGTTAATGATTAAGCACATTGGTTATATTGTTTTTTGGTTGTTAACCCATTCAGCAAGTGTTATTTCCTCCCCATCCCTCCCCCCAAATTTCACTCACTCTGAGTTTTGAACCATGATATTTTTGAATTTATTTCTAATTCACTTCAAATTAAATATCTTAAAACTTGATGGCATTTAAATTGTAGCACACTGTGTTCTTATAGATAGAAATCTATAACCTAATGAAATTCGAAACACTTTCTGTTAAATAATAGAAATCAAAGGTAACTCAGAAAACACCAGGCAGCTACTTTGCTTTCACCGTGCTTTGTGAATCACGTGGGAAAAGAAAAACCAATCTCATCATTGATACAATGACACATAGAAATCTCTGCTTTTTTAATAAAATGTCATGATGAAGTTGAACTGCTGAATCAGTTCTGTGCCTGTTCCTTTCACATGAAAATCGCTGCAGCCAGTAATCCAAAATCATATACGGGGGGGAAATAAAAGGAACTACCCCAAATGTGATTTCATTTTAAAATGCAGATCCTATTTGAAGAGCTTCACAAAGCAACTGTGCCTCTGACAGGGGGAGAAAAATCTGCCCTTCAAAGCTAATTGTGGTATTAAAGTATGTATGAAAGAAAGAAAAATGCCATATAGCTATTAAAACTAGTTTTGCAATGCAGACACACTTTTTCATGGAAACAGTAACAACAGCCTCCAGGGTGTGTGAGTGAGTGAGTGTGTGTGTGTGTGTGTGTGTGTGTAATGAGTAAAAAGGAGCTTCTTCCAGATGAATGAACAAATGAGTGAATGCCTAAAAGAAGAAAAAATCCAAACTAAAAATTGTTGAAGGTGACTAATTAAGACCCCCTCTTAGAAAAGCTGTTGCTAGGTAAACAAAACTGTTTAAAACATGTTCATCATTAAAGTGTTCCCTGACAGAAGGAGGAGGCGGCAGACTTGGCGACAGAAGGGAGAAGAAGAGCAGCATATGGCCCCCAGTTCTGTCCCCTGCTGACAAGCTGCCCCTCCGCAAGCCCCTTGCGCTCTGTATTCTGTGCACACAACAGATTGTTCTGCCCCAACTTTCCCATCTGCACCCCAGCTCGTGTCTCAAGCAGGGGATTGTGTGTGTGTGTGTGTGGCGGGGGTGGCTCCAGCCCTGGGGTGTGGGGAGTATGCAGGAGTACAATTTTACTGGGGAGCTGGGGGGCAAGCTAGAAGGGAGATTAACAACTGATTATCACAATACCATCCATAATGCATTGTCTCCACAGCATTACATGGTGTATTTCCAGTGGGGATTAGCCCATCCATCATGGCTTTTTATTGGTCCCCTATTTTTGTTGTTATATAAAGCCCAGATACTGTTGTAAAATTCTAAACTGCTTAATTGCTCTGCTGTTAAAAATTTGCATATCAGAGATGTGTCATTCCATCATGAACCAGTACTAGGTATTTGTGACAAGGTCCCAACCATCATGCCAGTGCATTCCTGAAGAAAGGTCACTTTTTGGTATTAAGCATTATTTGTGGCTGAATTCAAATCAGCTGCACTTAGGGCATTGGATGCTGTTGGACTCGGTGGGTTTTCACTCCCTTTGGTTCAAGGCTCAGGGCATGCTGCTGACCCCTTTCCAACAAGATCAGCATGTCTAAGCAGCATTCTCTGCCAACTCTTTCTGGGTCACTGCTCCTTACAAACTTTTCACCTTCACCGGTTGATATACACTGAAGCAGTAGGATGATTTTTGCACCTTTAATTTTATCTTTGATGGATGTAGTGATAGTGCTGCCAAGGTAGTTCCCAGTGGCAAACTCAGGCAAGTGTGCATCTGGTTTTCTCTATGTGAGGTGGATGAAAATATTTGAACTACTCAGGGAGGGGCTAAGCCAGGGCATGTCGAAAATAACCTGTTCTCAGGGCTAGGCAGAAAGTTTGGGCAGCCTACAGCTCCGTGGTGCTGTTCTTTCCCAAGGCTTTGATCCTAGTGGGACATGTCCCCTCTGTTGGGTTGATTTACAGGGCCCCCTCGGCAGGGCTCCCATCATTTAAAAGCAGCCCCTCCTGATTTGCCCATGCTTGTTCCTCTCCACCCTGGGTTAGAATAGAAACTAATGGGTAACTAATCCAATTGAAGCTACAACCAAGACCCCGAGACCATCAGTCCTGGAATTCAGCCAGGACACTCAAAGTTCATTCCCAGCCTGCCAAAGTTCTGAATCCCTCATGAGCTTGCTGGTTGCTGAAGTGTCTGAAGTTGCTTGCCTCTACTTGCAGATGCATGTCAAAAGTCGGGCAGCACGTAATATGATCAGGAGGGATTCTTTGCTCACCAGCTCCAACTAGAAAGAGCGATTCAAAGATGGATTAACAAATGTTCACATGGTGGTCTTGCTAAGTCATAAAGTATTCTTACTTGTTTGTATGTATTTCTTTGTCGCCCAAAATTTGCTCCAGATGTATGTATTAATTCCATAATGAGAAATTGTTTTGTAAAAGCAGTAGAAGTAGGAACAGGTCGCCACCTGAGATGCTAGCATTCCATATAGGCACCTGTTAGAATTCCAGTTGCTCTACTTCTGAACCAGTTCCCTATTAATGGACCAGGAAATGTATCAGAAGATGGCCTGAGAGCTTGGGTTCCTGCTGCCGACATGGCCTGGCCATTGCATCCATCTGAGGGAGTGAAACAATGTATAGAGGATTTCTTTCTTCTTGTGTCTCCTTCTCTCTTTGTAGCATTTTCAGATAAATAAATCATTTTTTTGGTAAAATAAATAAATAAATAAAAACAACCCACTATAAGCATGCTGCTGACTGTATGTACCAGAGATTAGAGTGTTAATGTGGGCTTTGTGTAAAGCCTGAGTAATCAGAGTTCCATTCTAGAATTTTTTTTAAGGATTCTACCAGCAATAGCCCAACTCATTTCAAGTTGCATTTTTTCAGGTTATGAAAAAACAAAATTCACAAAAGTGAAGGCTATTCTGGAAGTTCTCATGAGTTACGAGAACTAAGGTTTCACTCAAAGGAAATAACTAGATTAGAAGGAAAGAGTTAAAGAATAGATACAAAGGAGTGAGCTCACAATAATAATCATAAACAGTAGCTGATACCTTTACATCTTGCAAGGCATGGTTCTAAGATGTTTATGTGAGTTCGGATACTTAACACTTACAGCAACCCTGCAGTGTAGCTACCATTTAAATCTCATTTTATAGATGAAAAACTGATGCACAGAGAAGCTAATGAGCACAACCAGTGGAGCCAAAGTGCTGAAGTCCAGTCCCTCATCTGGGCCTTTTTTGTTCATCATGGATGAATTTGCTGGTTGCACAGCACTGTCTGTATGTTCCCAGGGCACTTCGTACTCAGTATGCTTGCGTTGGAACCACCACCTGTCTCTGTTACTACTGCACCATCGTTTTTGCTCCCTCTCAGGGTGAACACACTGTTGCTAACTCTACCATGGAGGGTTAGCAACAAGCCTCTGGGGTTCTACCCCAAGCCTCTGGGGTTTCCTTGGCTCTTATTCCTATCAGTGATGGCTTCTTAAGACCTCTGCTCGGTTACTCCTACAGAATGAGCCCTCACAACACCTCCAGCCTGATGGCTGCTGATTTGCTTTCCCCCTGATAGGTCATCTCATTTAAAAAAATTATTTATTTATTTATCCCATTTTTATTTAGTTGGAAGGTACAGTTACCTAGAGAGAGAGCGAGAGAGAGAGAGAGAAAGACAGACAAAGACACACAGAGAAAAAGATGTTCCATCTGCTGTTTCACTCCCCATTTAGCCGCAACATTCGAAGCCTGGCAGGCTGAAGTCAGGAGCCTGGAACTCCATCCAGGTCTCCCACATGGGACCAAGCATTTGTGTTATCTTCCAGTTCATTCACAGTCATTCTAGAGGGACCTGGATTTATAGTGTAGCATCTGGGACTTGAACTGACACTGTCACACGATGCCAGCATTGCAAGCGTCTCAACCCTCTGCTTCACAATGGCAGCACTCATTGCCAGTCCTGATTCCCTTCAGTTCATCTTCCAGAAGAGCTGAGTCAGTTTTCTAGAAAAGTCATCTCAACATATCACACCCTGCAGAAACTTTAAATAACCTCCAACCTTTTTTTTTTTTTACTGAGAAATGAATAATTTAGAGATTCTGTATTCTTTGCTAATGCCTCAATCTTTTAAAATTTATGTGTCACCATGTTCCATCCACTTTACTTTTCAACAAATGATTCCTCTTGGCAGGCATGTACCATAGTCTGAGGGAAGAGTTCTACTCATTTTTCGAAGTGCATCTCTATGCAACTGGCCCTGGCACCACCCTACTCTCCGTTCAAGTAAAACTCACTTCATAGTTTTTACTATGCCACTTGCATCTGGAGTTTCCAGGTATATCCCTGATACGTATAAGTCACATGGATGTATTCCTAGCACATCTCAGGTGTATCTGAGTCAGAGCTGCTATCCACTATACATCTCATGTATGTCTAAAGCCACATGCATGTTTCTGTGTACAGTCCTTGTGTTTCTACGTTACATCTTCTATCCTGCCTAACCCATACATATCTATGTTGCATGCTATTCACCCTTTATATCCCAAGTTAATCTAGACTACACCTGTTCTCTGTCCTATATCCGCGCAAATCTATGTGCCAGCATCCACGTACCTATACAGTGCTCTCAGAGTGGTGTCTCTAGAGACAGAGCTGCATCAAAAAATGCGAAGAAGCTAAGTTTTGATCCAGGGGAATATATCCCAAGAAAAAGGACTTCTAACAGGGAACCTGACAAGGCCTTGTGAAAGAATGGTCACCAGTGTCCAACCTGGGATTTGGATCGTCCCACGTAGCTGAATCAAGATGCAGTGAGCAAAAGTACAAAGATTGGAGAAAACTGGAAAAGGACAGGAATAGAGGCATGGAGCAGCAGGAGGCAGCAGTGCACAGCAGACTACCCAAGGAGCAAGCAGGTCAAAGTGGAGGCAGGCATGGTCCAGGCCATTTGGATGACTTATCCACTCAGCAACCTGCTTTGGTGATGATGACCCAGCTCGGGAGCTTTAGGCTAATTTGTTCTATCTGTGGCTAGATTTAGTTGAGCATCCCTACTTTTTTGTTTGTTCTGAGATTTACTTGATATATCAGGATTTGTTGCCTGCCTATTGCATTCTGTGAGTCCAGGTTGCTGACAGGGGTTCAAGCCTACAAGAGTGTCAGTCCCTTTATAAAATCTTGATGATCCCTGACACAGCAATTCCAAGTGTCACTTGAGGACCTGGAATGCCTCTAACTCCAATCTTTGATCATTCAGACACAGTGAGTTAAAGTCCCACAAGCCTGTGCTCTTCTCTGGAATCACAAACTATCTCCAGGAATCCATATGTATGCTAATTTGATTGCTGGCTACTTGATTTACAATCTTTCTCCCTACTGATGTGCCTGGGAAAGCTGAGGAAAATAACCCAAGTGTTTGTGCCGCTTCCACCAGTGTGAGAGACCTGGAAAAAATTACTGGTTTCCATATTTCAGTTTATGGATTGAATCAGCAAATGGAAGATCTTTCTTTGTGTTGCTCTCTCTTGGTTTCTGTAACCCAGTACTTCAAATTAATGAAACAAGTCTGAAAAAGAGATTATCTCCAAAAATTTTTGCCAAAATTAGAATGTGATAGTTATATCTCAGAATACACTCTTTAGCTTGCAATAATTTCTTTAGCACCTTCATGTGTCAAGTATAGAGACAAAATCCATAGAAGGGAGTGACAACTGGCCTAGTGGTTGGGACACTTGTGTCTCACATCTGAGTGCTTGGGTTTGATCCCCACCTTTGCCTCCTGAGTCCAGCCTCCCGGCTAGTGCGCACCTGTCAACAAATGGTGACAACTCAAGTATTTGGGTTCTTGGCCCATTTGTTAGGGACCTGGATTGATTTTTCAATTCTTGGCTTTAAAGTAGCCCAGGCTCAGCCACTGGAAGCATTGGAATGTGAACCAGTGGATGAATATAATTTTCAAAAGCATGAGACGAAATTGCTTAACAGGTGCTAAATAAGAAAAAGAGTAAACCAGGGGAAACCAAAGAAGGTAAGTTACCTTCTAAGAGCAGATCTACCAGATCTATCTTCAAAGCTGAACACGTATAAATGGATCAGACTAACAAGTCAGGAGGAGGTTCCTTAGTCATGTAATGCTGAGAGCTCTGGAGTACAAAGGTGGATTCATGATGTATGACCTGCAACCCTCTGTGAGGCACCTGAAGACTGCATCAGAAATAGAGTTGCTTCTAACCAGAAGGTAAAAATAAGATCCTAGACTCTCACATTTGAGTAAAAGTCCAAACAGGAAATGGAAAAGGTCAGTGAAGCCAATCTCTCTGAATTGTCTTTGCTGCTTGACTGCTTATTCATTTTATTATTATTATTATCACTGTTATTCACTTTTTCACTATTCCCTTCATGAAGTGTTTGCCATTTTTTGTACATAGAATAGAATCGAATAGAATAGAAAAACTTCTTTCTAACTACATAGATGATTGCTTATTTAAAAAAAACTAATTATTGTATTGTATTTCTTTAAGTATTTATTTATTTGAAAGGCAGAGCAACAGAGCGAGAGAAGGAGAAATAGAGTAGGAGTGATATCTTCCACCTACTCATTCACTTGCAAAAATGCCACAAAGCCCAGGGCTGGTGCAGTCAAAGCCAGGGACCAGAAATTCCATCCAGGTTTCCCACATTACTGGTAACAGCCGAGGTACTTCAGCCATCTTCCATTGCCAGCCCAGGCACATTAGTAGGAAGCCAGATTGAAAGTGGAATAATCAGAATTCAAATCTGCACTCTGATATGGGATGCTAATGCTGTGGACAGTGGCTTAATATGATGTGCCACAATAGCAGCCCCAATCTACAGAGGTACATTCTCGAGCTTTTCTGTGAGATAAATAGAGAGAAGCCAGAGTTGGTGGGATGTGTGTGTGTGTGGATAAAGACCCATCCAATTTTCCTAAAGCTGCACTTAGGACCATGTGAACAGAGTTAGTGTTTGAATAGTCACAACACAGCTTACTGGTTACAAGCAACAGAATATGTTTATAGCCATATTTAGGAGGAAGAAAATTAATTAGTTGATTGATTAAGTAACTAGAAAACATTAATGACTCAGAAAATTATGGGAGACTGTAAACAAAACACAGAACTTGAAAAATGAATAGGAACTTAGTCCTCTCACAGACAATGCAGAAAACAGCCTGTGCCTTCTGAGGCACGCCATCAGTCTTACCAGGGTACCTGCAGCTTTTGCCTTTGCCCCAGGTTGCAGCTGACACCCTGAACACAGCTCATTTTCTCAGGGGCTCCCAGTTTCCCCTTGCTTTAAGGATGGTACCCGTATTTCGATTCTTGGACGATTGAATGGCAGTCACAACCCATTTTCAAGTGATTTGGGGGCAAGAGGAGGGAGGCATCCTTCTTATCTTTCACTGTAGGGATGAGGGTCAGGACATTGCTCCCCTCCAGTTCAGCAGTTGTTATGGGGATCAACATAACAGCAAGGGGTTAGGATAACAAGAAGCCACTCCATATCTTTGCACACTGGAAACAATATTTTTGTTATCTTGGTCTAGGCAGGGATTTATTAAAGTATGATGTACAGGCTTTCCTAACAATTGAAACTGCAGAAGAAACGGAATATCTAGGAGATGTCAAAAATAAAGAAAATGGTTTGTACAACATAAGGTCAAGGATGTTGCACTGTCTTATTCCAGGAAAAGAAGAGATTCAGAATAGACATGCTGATCAGTACCTCGTCCTGGTCTTGGAATAAATCATTTAAGGTTTACGGCACTGATTCTCTATCTTCAGAAACACATCTTCCTCAATCCAGTTATGCAGCAAGCTAAGGACTGTATTGAGCCCTTTATTTATAATGTATTTTAGACTTTTATTCCTTTCAGTTGAATTTGCCAAGATAGGATATATTTTTCTAATCAATAAATTAATCAAATACTTTACTTAGAATTTTTCAGATGTGGGCAGAAAAAGTTCCCATCTGCCTTTAAGAAACAGAAATAGTGAGTGATGGAGACAGCAGGACTTGGATCAGACTCCAACCATTCTTTTTTTCCTGTCTGGTGTTTTCCCGAATCACAGACACTAGAGAACACTCTTTCTTTGGACTATGAGGGAGCTGAAGATGATCAAATTTACTAGGGGCTCAACATTGTGAATGAACTATGGACTAAGGAAGTGTGATGTCAACAGGGAAAGCCAGTGCATATGGGAGCCTCTGGGAAGGAACAGAAAATTAGCAAGTTGTTGCTTAAAAGGACTTGCGGAGGTGAAAATCATAATTCTACTCTTCATTGTTATTGCACAAAGTCTGCTGTGCAAAATTAGTGAGTCCTGTCTGAGAATTCACCACTTGAAAGAGAAACCACTGTAGCTATTTTAAGAAGAAAAGCATTTAGTATAAGCACAACGTGCTGATAAATACTTTCAGTTTGTTTGTATCACAGATAAGGGAAATGAGCTTGGTATCTCCCTACTTTGATAGGAAGCACGAACCAAATCTGTGAGGAGAAAATCCCTTCACCCACTACGGTGGTTTACTGTTAGCTCAAATCCGAGAAATGTCAAGGAGTTGCCTTTGGACACACACGTTAGAATATGTAGGGCCAATTCAGGGCTCATAGGAAAGGTTTTTTCCAATAGTAGTTTGTTCGTTGGCTCTGATAAGAAGTAAGCAGGGCAATTCAAGAGTATCACTGCTGTTCCTGGGAGCACAGCTCTTTGAACACTCGCCCCTGGAGTGTACTAAAAGCAAATGCTCCCATCTAATAGGAGTTCATTATTAGGTCAAACCCACAGTCTCAGTTTTGGATCATTGAGAAGAGAACTTTACAACAAGGTTTCTCATATTCAACGGAAAAAACTGGCTAGGTCACCCATCAATTCACTAGTTATTACCGGATATGTAATAGAAGTGTCTTTTAGATTCAATTCAAGCCAATTTCCAATACGTATATATTTTATAGAATTAGGATCAAATGTACCTAACTTTGTATTCTGTTATTTTGACTGAAAACTATTTTCTAGTTTGTAAATGTTTGTGTCTTCTGCAACTCATACATTGAATCTCAAACACCCAAGCTAGTAGTGTCAAGAGATGACACCTTGGTAGGGGTTAGCTTGTGAGGACAGACTCTCACGAATGCTGTTAGCACCCTTAGGAAAAAAGGTCCATGGAAACTTTCATATCTCTTCTAAGTGAGGATGTCTATGAGAACCCAGCCCTCATCAGATATCTAACGTGTCAGCATATTGCTCTTACAATGCCCTGGCTTGTGGAACTGTGAGAAATCAATGTTTATTGTTCATGTTTTTTGTTTGACTTTATGGCATTTCATTATAGTGGCTTGAGACAATTACTGAATCTGATTATGCAGGATAATGTCTGTTTTTTAAAAATGCTTTTTTAGTGGTCATGTGATAAGTTTCTTAACAATACAAACCATAAAATTCAACTTGCAATGTTGAGGCAGTGTGATGTCATGGCAGGCACCTGAGCCATGGCCTTGAAAAGGCTGACAATCGGGACTTAGTTCCCATTTATCACTGTGTGACTTTAAGTAGAGCATGTTTTTCTAGCGGAAGAAAAATGGGAGTTCCTATTTCATAAAATGATAAAAATGAAATGAAATAATGCATATAAGATATTTTATGTAGGCCAGGCATATATAATCTGCATGTTAGTGTTGGGCAGATGTGTTATTTCACTCCTCCTATACAGATGTACATTACAGGGGCAGATTTGTATTTGAGTTCAGAGTTACTCCATAGGCTCAAGCAAATTCAAAACTGGCTCTCTGAACTAAACTTGAATTAAGTCATAATTCATATATAGTATAATTGGCTTGGTCAGAGTTCATGGTCCTGTATGCAAACATTGAAAATTGCACCCAAACTATGTCCTAGAGTTTCTGAAACAAATTGAGTATTATTATTATTTTTTAAGTCTTTGTGACGTCTGAATTAGGAACAACGAAGTAAATTCAACTATGTGATAAATCATCGACTCTGCAGACACCCAAGGAATGAATTTTACTGAAAAACTAGATGATAGTTTGCAGGGGTTTCATTCATCCTTAGGCAAAATTCTCTATGTAGGATCATGAGTTGGAAGATTTTTTTCTGTAAAGTCAGATAGTAAATATTTTTTGACTCTGTGAGGGAATAAACCCTATGGCGCCCTCATGGATCAAAAGCAGGTGTAGAAAAGTGACATAGTAAATGAGTGAGGATGGTTGGATTCTTCATACACTTCACTTACAAATCAAACAAAGACACAGATGGAAGACCATAGTTGACCTATTTGCTGGCTTGCATACCAGGTACAAAGGTTGATGGAACTGATAGTCTGTTGAGATAGCAGAAATGGCTGTGAAACAATATAAGCAAAGTTATATACAAATTTCATATAGCACAGAAGTGGCACTGCAACTTCAGGCTCTGTCAAATGGGCAGGATGATATTGGCTAGCAGAGATTTCTAAAACTCATAACTACGTTTCTTGGAAAGAGAACTTCAGTTACTCATTACCCATTAATGCAATAGAGTTGTGTTGATCCCACAACACGTTAGATTAAGAAAAGATTTGCTTTCTTTTCAAGCCAATAATGGTTAGCCATGTTTTTGGAGTATTGGTATCTCTTCAGGAGATTTGTACCATAATCTGTATTCATTACGCCATCATTATCTCAATAATTTCTTTTCATGAGTAAGCATTTGCTTTTGCCAATAGGATCTCTTATTAAATTAAGATGAAATGGCAATTAATCTAGCACATTATCAAAGACAGGAGCATACATTTATCTGGATCTCAGTTCACATAAACATCAATGGCTTGCTAATGTTCTGATATTTAGGAGGGCAACTTGATGAAAGACTTTCTGCCTCTCTTAGTTTATTTTGTGTTAATATATTCCTGACACCATCTAGGCAATTAGCAGAAGAATAAAGGAATACTAATTACAGTCTTTTCTGCTACTGTGCTGGATCAACTTTATTCCTAGGAGCTTTCCAGGTGAATTTATAATCACGGGAAGAGATAACAGTGTTTCATTTTTTTTTGAAAATCAAATTTCTTTATCTTTCACTAGAGAAAGCGATCAGAGAAAACTCCTTTTGACATGACTTCATTGCAAAATCATTTGGGGAGATGAAAGGACAAGTGCACTGAATTTTCAAAAAAAAAAAAACAAACCCCGCTAAATATTCAAAAAGGTTCTTAAGTAGTATCAAATTACTCAAATGCAAAGGTAATTTTAGAGAAAATAGTTACAACATGGTGCCTGTCATTTTATGAATTTATACTGGTCATAGAACAATTCCCAAAATTACAATGATGCAGAGGAAGACTTCAAATCGCTTGAATTCAGTGTGAACCTTATCCCCTAGTAGCAGTGTCCAAGAGAGTCTTCTAGAATTTCTTTGCCTGTTTTATTTGGTTCGCTCCACTTGCAATGAGTGAGCACTTTTTGAAAACAAAAATCACTTTTGCCAACTAGCACAATGCCATCTAGCACTGAGACCATTTGGAAAACTGTTGGAGAATAGAGGTAAGGAAATTTCTAAGAGCTTTAAGGCAGACAAGAGAAAGGAAAGAACCTATATAGCAAATCAAGTGTCAGGAAGAGTGAGGAGGGAGGCTATGGAGGCAGCACAAAGGTGCAGAAGAAAGTTCTACAACTGTCCTATTAACATACCAGACTTGATTTCACTCCATTATATTTCATCAAATAGTTTAGAAGGCCCAGCATAAAACATCATCATAATTGTAATAATATATTTGGAGATTTAACGTGCACACCATAATGTACCATTAGTTACACAAATAACTAATAATTTGCTAATGACAATATTATGTTAAGTCAGTTTAGGGGCAATTAAAGTGAGTGATATTTACATATGCCTAATGAATCACAGTCGATGGCAGATTAAGAGATTCTAATGAATATTCATCCAGACATTCGCAACCAGCTTCACAGTTTATAAACTGAATTATGGTTGATTTGCCCTTTTAAAAATGAATATGTGAGTATCTTCTGCATGGTGAGAATGAACAATTGGGCCTGACTGTAAAATTTTTTTTAAAAAGCAATGTACTGGTCAGAACACAAAACATTTTTATGCACTCTCATACCCTTGCCCTCGCTATTCTTTTTTATATCACAGATCAGTGTTGATGAACTATCTCCATTTTCCTTCTAATCCATGACATGAAATATAGAAACTGTTTAGTATCAGATTAAACAGAATACAAGTTTTATGCAGCCCCACAGAGCAAATAATTACAGGTAATCTTCACTGTTGAAGCACTGATGCAAACTCCTTTATGCAGTAGCTGTTCTCTTGCAAGTGCAAGGCAGCTTTTTAGCTGTATTTTGTCAGGATAAAATTGACATAGATTTACTGTCCTTTCAATCTGGTCATTTTAAATAACAAAAAGCCAAACCACTTTAGTTTAGTCCTGTTCCCTCCAAACAATATCACAGTTGAATATTCACTTTTTTCTAAAAGCTATAATATTTTCTGCCTTCCTGGATGCTCCTCATGGATGCTGGCAGTCTTATCCATGCAAGCCCAGACTCCCTTTGTCTGCTAACCATGTTCCACTGTGGTTCTTGGAGCAACCTGCTGACTATAGTTTCTATATCTGTTTTGCCTGAAATTAGACAATGTTGTCTCTCAGGTGTTGCAGATTGCAAAGCTTTTAACAAGAATTATGATGGTTTTTTTTTCCTACTTATGGAGCCAGAGGCTGGCAGGACAGCATCTCAGAAGACAGGAATATAGTTAAGTACCTGAGCCTATGCTGGAGGACTCTACCATGTAGGGTATCACTATGTTATGGACATAAAAACAAAGGAAATCTCCAAAACAACTGAAAATGTAACATTAAATTTGAAACTGGCACTTCAACTCCAAATGTACTTTCATAATTGCTTTGCATAATACTAATTTTCTTATTTATTTATTTTCATTTTATTTAAAAGATAGAGAGAGCCGGAAGCAGAGATAGAGATAGATAGATAGATAGATAGATAGATAGATAGATAGATAGATAGATAGAAACAGAACAAGAGATTTTCCTTCTGCAAGCTCATTCCCCAAATGCCCACAACAACTGAAGCTGAGATAGAATGAAACCAGGAGAATGAAACTCAGTCTGGATCTCTGGGTGATGGGGCAGCCCAAGTACTTGAGCCATCACCTGCTATCTCCCAAGGTATACATTATCAGCAAGCTGGATCAAAACCAGGGAAGGCACAGCTCCAAGTGGACACTTTGACGTAGGATGCAGACATCCCAACCAGTAGCTTATTCCACAGTGCCAAACACCGTCCTGTGATGAAATTTTGAAGGGCAAATAGTTTGAGCCTTATCAGAATTAGCGTCAACACAGCTTCAAGCATGAAGTCATGTATGTTGTTTGTAGAAGTAGAGAAGTTCAATCCACTCCCATCATCTTTTTCAGTCTTTGTTTCTGCTACCAAGTTGATGGAGTTTTTATTTTTTAGGTTAATTTATTAAATTATTATTGGAAAGTCAGATTTACAGAGGGAAGGAGAGATAAAGAGAAAGATCTCCGGTCTGCTGGTTCACTCCCCAAGTAGGCTGCAACAGCCAGAGCTGAGCTGATCTGAAACTAGGAGCGAGGAGCTTCTTCCAGGTCTCCCATGCAGTTGCAGGGTCTCAAGGCTTTGAGCCATCCTCCACTGCTTTTCCAGACCACAAGAGTTGAATGGGAAATGGAACATCCGGGACACAAACCAGTGTATATGTAGCATCTTGGTGCATGCAAGGCAAGGATTTAGGCTGTCAGACCAGGCTTGAGATTTCTGTTCTTAAAACATGTAAAAATTACTTTGCATTTATTCTAAAATATTTTGGCCAGGGTGGAACTGGAACTAGGAACTGAGTACACAAACCAGATCTGCTACATGCATGACAGGAACCCAGCTACTTGTGTCGTTGCCAGCTGCATTCCAGGAATTGCATTTAATAGAAAGGTCAGGGATACAGCCATCAGGATATGAGCCGAGGGCATGTCAAGTGCTAGGTTAAACACCCCTCTCTGAGATGGTGGTTTTTTTGAATGCGTGCTGATGCTCAGCTCACAGCACTGTGAATGTGATGTGAGATTTTTGTAGATTCAGTGTTTCCAGGCAAGCATTGTCAGCTGATGACTCTGGTATTGATTTTCTCATCGGAAAGTGTAGTAAACCATCTTCCTCCTAACCCAAAGAGTTGAACAAGGTAACAGCACACTCTAATTATACCATACCTTTATTATTTCAGTCTTTTGCTGCTTTTATCTTAGTTCCACGAAATTTGATAAATTCAGTTCTCCAGTCAAAATCTCTTGAGCTTGTCTTCATTCAGAGATGTCCCCTGTAACATTCAATGTATCTGGAGGCTTTGGTAAACTCTGAGCACAGATTTCCTGATACCTACTCTTGGAAGCCCACCTATATCCCATCCCCTGTGTCACCAAATCTCTGTGTCTCTCCGAATATATTATCTCCTTTAAAGCAACCACATTTTTCTTCAAATATTTTATTACCTTTATTTGAAAGGCAAGAGGGAGAGAGGGAGAGAGAGAGAGAGGAGAAAGACTCCTTTTCCACATGATGGTTCATTCTTCAAAGCCTTGAACAGTCAGGGTGTACTAAGGGCTGAAACCAGAAGCCAGTAACTCTAACTTGGGCTCCTGTGTGTGTTACACGAACCAGATACTTAAGCCATTATCCTCTGCTTTCCCAGGAGTGTTAGCAAGAATGGTGAATGGGAAGCAGGAAAGCTGGTATTCAATTCAACATTCCAATATGGAGTGTGGGCACCCCAAGTGGCAGCTCAGTAGGCTATACCACAGCACCTGTCAAGTGTGACTTTGCTTTTTTAAAAATACATTTCTTTAACTGTAGAGTCAGAATGAAGATAACCTCCTCAATCAGCATTGTGGCAAAGAGGAAGTGAATTTGTTTATTTCTGATGCTGCTGTATACCTAGTGGGTGATTTTTTCAAATGTTCTTCTTTTTTCTCTCTTAGAGATCCAAAAAAAAAAAATAAAATCAGTTAAAATTATCATGTATCTTAATTTGTCCTATACAGATTAACTTCTGCCTATTCTCTCAGCACAGTTTTTTCAGTGTGTTTCTAGAGCATACAGGGGAGTTTATCTATCATCTTGATCTTCTTACAAACAAGCCAGTTTTGCTGAACAATGTTGACTTTGCCCATTGCATTTGACTTTAAACATGTGACCCCAGGAGTATTGGAAACATGAAGACCTGAAGGAGAATCTAACCATTATAGGAGTAAATAATAATTACCATATAATGCCTACATGCATTCAATACAGAGCCAAGTCCTTTGTATATGAAATGGCATTCAATCTTTACATCTAATCTCTGCACAGAGTATTAATGTCCTCATTCTGCCAAAAAGGAAGTGAGGCTTAAAATGGTTACATGACTGCAATAGGTAGAGGAACTGGGATTTCTACCCAATAGACTGTAGTTCTGTGCATAGTAAGTAGAGCACTTCCGAAGCTCTGTTACATCTTGCTCCTAATCTCACATTTCTCTCTACAAGTATTTCAGACTCTGTCTTTATCTCTTCCTCTTTTGTCAGGCATTCACTTTTTTTTTTTTTAAAGCAAGGCTAACATTATCAAAAGTCCATAGATTATCTCCTTTTAAGTCTTCTATATGTTTTACAGGAAATATTATTAAAGTAGCATTTATAGTTATAGACTTTTGCAGCAGGGAGAATCAGTGCCTTAGCTCAGCCTGTCCCACAGGGCAGAGTATGGGCCACTTGTATGAGTATAAGATAAATTAGCCACAAGGTCCCCCATGTTCATCCCAGGGATTCCCTTCTTCACCAATCTCCACTGAAGCCAAAGATCCTAAACAGATGATCATTTCAGCCAAGTTAAACATAGATGTGATGGCAATCACACATAGGCAAGGGAGTGTGCTATTAGTACCTCCAACTGACCCAGGAGCAGGCTTTGAATGAGCGGCTGGTAGTATAGGGATAGGCATACTGTTGGAGATCAGGAACTAGACCTGCTACTTTGGGAACAACTAGTTAACTGGGAACTCAATATTAGAGCAAGTATCCTAGGAACTTAGGAACTCTTAGTAGACTTGGTCCACTGTCATCTCTGCTACATGCTTATATAAATATGTTTTGTATTAGATACATTTATATATGTTCTGCTTGTAGATTTACTATGGGCAGTGTAGCACCATTTACAGACAAGGTAAAGGGTAAACACTAACAACAAAAGTGCACAGAGGGTTGAAAATTCCTGGAGAAAAGGACATAAGAGAAGAAAGACGCATTTTTAAGGAAAATATGAAAATGTATCCAACTTGAGATACAGAGGTAGATCCACAAAAGAAATAAACACAATGTGTTTCTCCATGATCTTGTAATCCTTAGACATACTGTTTGTTCTCTGGCTTTGCTCTGGTCACTTTCAGAATGGAACACAGGAAACATTCATTTTATTTCATTGTGGTCAGTAACACTTCCACTCCACCCTCCACATGCATACAGCATTCTCCTTTCCATCATAGTCTTTTTTTCTTGCTCTTTCTTGACTTGCTGTATGAGCTGAGCTTTCAAATCTCAGTTAAGGCTGTTCACATCTACTTCCTAGATATTTTTTTTTGTTTTTATATTATTCCCATTCTATTTCCATAAAGCATAATGAGGCAGGACTGAGCAGATCTAATTTGCTGCCTAGTGAGCAAAACTTGCTCAGTGGTCTAATTTTAAAGTGTGGAGTTGAGAAATCAGAATATCTTGGTCCACTTCAGTCAGGATATAGTTATGGATTTACACAGAATGGTGTTCAAATAGACAGATGTAAAGACATTCTGTTATGCTTTCCTTTTTAAGATATGTTTTCTTTGGAAGCGGGGAGGAGAGAAAGAGGAAGAGAGAGAAAGAGAAATTCCATCCTCTGTGTCACTCCCCAAGGTTGAATCAGACTGGATTCAGGAGCCAGGAAGCCATGGACTTCATGTAGGATTCCTATCAGTGATTCAAATATTTGAGTTATCATCTACTGCATCCTGGAAACTTAATCAGGAAGCTAGAGTGAAAGTAGAGAATCCAGGACTTGACCCGATGGGTGTATCAAGAGGTGACATGCCACATGTCATACAAACTACTGTACCACAGTGCCTACCCTGACACCGTAGTTTAAATATGTATATGTTTATATATTATATATTTAATACAAAATATATTTATATACTTATTTAATATATTTTAAAAGTTTATATTATATGTGATATATAATATATTATAATTTCCATTCTTCATTTCATTTCCTATTTTGTTGAAATATTTGGATAATTAAACTTCAGGAAAGTTATAGACTCCATGTTCTGTAAGATAATTTCTTGCTCTGTAGTATTTTGGGTTAGAATTTCTTCCCAAATTATTGTGTATCTCCTGCACTAGATTCAATTGACCTATTGTAGTTTTGTATTTTTATATTTAAGTGTCAGGAAGAATATAGTTCATTTTACAAATGGGTAAAGTGAGTAATGTAAAAGTTGAGTTTTTCCAAGTTTTCAATTTTTGCCCTGTCAAACAGGATAGTCTAACTCTTGATCAGAAATTCTGTGCAAATACACAAATAGATGCTCACTGCTTTGGAGGCTGGTCACTGTATGTCTGGACTGACTTCTCCAACTATGTCATCTCCAAAATACTTGACTTAATTCTAGGTGAGCCTAGATTCCTGTGTTCTCTTGCACCTTTTATGTATGTAGCCTGCATTGCTGGGCACATGAGCTGCTGTTGTTTGCATGCCACCTTTGGCATTGTCACACCCTGTTTGGACCTAAAGAATTGGTAACCTGAGACTCTGCTTTGAATGGATCAGGCAGCAAAGCAAGTAGTTTCAAAGACTAAACTGATGTTGCTAAGGCTTGGGACTGTGATGAAGAAGAAGCAACAGCTGCCTGGGGATGGGGGCAGGAGAGAGAAGTTAGGGTGCCTGAGCAGGGATGGACCCCTACAGCACACCTGGCTGAGAGGGACACCAGAATAGCAATATTGCAGGGACCAGAGCCCCACATTTCTCCCACAAAGCTTGGCTCTTGAATGGGAACCTTGGTTCAGTATCACCA
Source organism: Ochotona curzoniae (assembly GCF_017591425.1). NCBI lineage: Eukaryota > Metazoa > Chordata > Mammalia > Lagomorpha > Ochotonidae > Ochotona > Ochotona curzoniae. The sequence continues at coordinate 18,480,159 of NW_024467115.1, forward strand.
CGCTAAAGGAATGAGAAGATGAGAAAGCAAAAAGGGGGACACCAGCAAAGGGAAATCTCTATCAAAATGGCTTTGCAATGGAATTTGTAAACAGGGAATGGTGTCTGGCACAGCGATTAATTTATTGTTGGAACTGCTTGCACACCGTTATTGACTGGAGTGCCTGGTTCAAATCCCTGGGTTTTCACTTCTGATTCAGTATTTTGAGAATGTGTACCCTGGGAGGCAATTGATAATGTCTCAGGAAGGCACTGGGGTCCAAGCCACTCATGAGGGGCACTGGTATTTGAATTCTAGGGTCCTGGCTTCATCCTTGTTATAGGCTATTTCTCTCCTCTCTCTCAGAAAATAAGAGGATATATTGCTGAGAGGACAGAAATAATATAGCAATCTGAAGAATGTGCCCAAATTTCAACATATTAAAAAAAAGCCCTCAGCATAATACAAAGGATTATGCAATTTAGTGCATGTAAAAAAAGTTGAAAAATCTTCAGAGTATAGAAAAATAAATTTTTTGTTTGTTTGAAGATTTATTTATGAGGTCAGCCCTGTGGCATAGGGAGTTAATGTATTGCCTGCAGGGCTGGCAACATATAGATCCTGGTTCAAGGACTGACTGCTTCATTTCAGATCTAGCTCTCTGCTTGTGCACCTGGGAAAGCAGTGGAAGATGGCTTATGGACTACGGCTCCTGCACCCATGTGGGAGATCAGGATGGAGCTTTTGGCTCCTGGATTTTACCTGGACCAGCCCTGGTCTTTGCAGCCATTTGGGAAGTGAACCAGTGAGTAGAAAGAAGACTTCTGCCTGTTTGTCTCTCTCTCTGTAACTCTGTCTTTCAAATAAGTGAAATGAATCATGAGTTGGAGATGGAGAGACAGAGATATCTTCTATCTTTTGGTTTACTCCTCAGGTGGTTGCAACAGCCAGGTAAAAGCTAGGAGCCAAAAACTTCATTTTGGTCTTTCACGTGAGAAGCAGATAATCAAACATTTTCCACTGTTTTTCTTTTTCTTTTTTATTGGAGAAGCAGTTTTTTTTATTATTATTATATGACACAGTTTTATATGTACTGGGATTCCCATCACCCCTCCCAAAACTCTCCCCCCATGGTAGATTCCTTTATCGTGTTGCGTGACTCAGCTCAAGTTCAGTTGAGATTCCTTCATTGCTAGCATGTACCAAGCATTGTGATCCTCACATTATTGCCCAGATATGTTCAACGGCTTTTTGGTGAGACCTTCTCTGGTTTGAAGGTAGAGCCAACAGAGTAAACCCAATCAATCAAAAGCCCCAACATTGACATTTCCCCATATAAGGTACATAACCGTTATAGGAGGGGTGAGCAGAGAAATCTTCAGCATCTTGGTGAGGTGTTCTTGTTCTGTGTCCTATCTAGCAAAGTATGTTTGAGTCTATACTGACCAAGCTTTCCTTGTTGTTCTCTGTCTATTCAAATGTGCGTGTGTTTGTGTGTGTGTGTGTGTGTTTGGAGGAGGGTTCTGGAGCAACCCTGACAGTCATCGCAAAGAGGGTGGAGACCCAACGTTGGAAGTAAGTAAGGACAAAAGAAAGTTTCTTTCCTTAGTCCTGAAGGGAGTTTACTGTTCTTTTGATTCTGAGGACCACTCTGGGTTCCTGGCTGTTGTTCCGACGTCCTTGGATCCCCCGAGGAAGATTTCGGGCTTCTTTCATCCTGTGTAGTAGATCCACTTCGGGAGGGATGTCCTCTGAGTTCGAGCAGGGATATGAATTTGAAGTAACCAGGACACAAAGCGGTGCCCATATGGGAAGTCAGTTAGCTGCTGCCCCAAGGAAAGGAGCATATGTAGCTCTCTATCGCTGACTCCCTTATTTGCAGGCGTACACAGGCTAGACACAGAATCACCTCCCCTTGCCTGATGTCCCTCAGCACTAGATCTGCGATCAGTACAGAAAGAAACACAATGCAGCAGACACCTGAGCTGCACAATCACAAAGCTCGGCTTGTGCTGCATGCACTCCTCTTAATGTATGTGAGGTGCATTGCTTTATTTATGTCCTAACACAGGTTACCATGGACAGAGGTCTCAGCTTCCTCTCTCCCCACCTATTGATACTTCATGTTTCAATTCAAGGCTACCAAAGAAAAATGTCAGAATTTAATCAACAATGGGATAGATCACTGCAGCCAGGAAAGAATCCTTATCCTGTATCCCACTGCAATGTATGTGCTTTGGGGTAAAGTTTATGCCAAATATCTCTCTATCCTATCAAGCGGCAGCATTTAAATCTCTTGTTTACGCTTTACTGGTTGATGGTTATAAATGTTTTATGAGCCGCTGAGCTTGCAGCATTACTATTTTATTAGAAGACAGCACATCTTTTCTTCATAGCTATGTTACTAGAAAAGTTTTTCTTTTTTTCTGAAAAATGTTGGCTGTATGCTTGTTAGGAAATGGCAGCTGGCAAGATGCAACCATTCAAACTGAGCCAGTGAATGAAAGATATCTGTGTATATATGTGTGTGTGTCATTCTTTTTCAGTTTTCCCTCTGCCTTACAAATAAATCCTTTTGGAAAAAGTCCTCTGTAGTTAGTACCATTTCTGTTTTCCATAGGCTTAGAGTTTATGACCTATTTCCCTATGAGGCTTCTGGAAAACCTCCTACTAAAATAGTGTCAGTATGAGCTGTGAGCATTAAAGCAGAATCATTAGAACTATGTTCAGAAAAAAAGGGCATTTTCTGAAGGACATAAAGCTTGCATATATTTCTGTTAAAGGATTGGGGGTCAGGGTCATCTTTGATTCTCTTGTTAATGAGATTGTCCATGGCCCTTTAGGTGTACATATTCTCTAAAGGTATTGTAATGTCCTTAAAGCTATTCTGCTTAAAAAGAAAAAAAAAATCCAACCTGCATAACAGATGGGCAAGTGCCCAATGTGGACCTGCACCGTGAGCATACCCTCCTGAAACTGGGGCTGCACCTTCTCCTGTGGCAGTTCTGGGCTCATGGTGGTAAATGAGGTACAAAGACAGGGCAGAGGTTTTAAGACGTGTTCCCCTGAACCAGCCTCTACCTTCATGTCTGGAAGGCAGAGAGTATGGAGCAGATATGCGAAAGCCTGGGAAAAGAGCCAGCATTGGGTATGCTCCATCCACAGTCACCGTCATCAGGGTGAATAGCATGTTTGCTAAGGCAATAAGCTAGCAGCAACTGTTCCAGCAAATTGTATTTAGAGACAATTATTACCAAAGTACACCATAGAAAGTGAAGTGCTCAGGAAATGTTCTCCAATTTATTCTTGGCTCTATAAAGCAACCTATTCAGAGAGAAAAAAAAAACAACAACAAAAAATGATAGGTCTTACAAAGGTAGGTAGAGCATGGCTTAGTCTTTTGTTTTTAGATTTATTTTTTTATTATTATTTTTTCATTGGAAAGGCGGATATACAGAGAGGAGAGACAGAAAGGAAGATCTTCCATCCGATGATTCACTCCCCAAGTGAGCGCAATGGGTCGATACTATGCCGATCCGAAGCCAGGAGCCTCTTCCGGCGCCCATACGGGATCCCGGGCGTGCAAGGCGAGGACCTTTAACCACTTGCGCCACTGCGCCGGGCCCTAGTCTTTTGTTTTTAAGGCACGTATACAGTGTTTGCATTCTCTATAATAATCAAGTAGCTACTAAAAGGAAAAAAAAAAAAAACTGAACCAGAAACCACCGTGGATATCTCACGATAAGGAAGGAATTGGTCACACCACTGGGAGATCTGAAAAATTGCAGGCACCCAGAGCTTAGCAGCAGGTGTAGCAGTAAGTTGCTGTTATTTTTAGTGCTGAGAGCACAGGGAAAGAATAGGTCCAGGATCTGCCTGGTCTGACCCAACCCTGCTGTTTAGCAGGAACTGGAACAGCGGTAAGTACTTGTGGCAGGAACTGAAGCCAAAGAGCAATGCAGCCTACCTTCGAGTCACCTTAGGGAGCCCCTGGTTTCTTTTTGTGTCTTAAAATCTTTCACTAGTTTTTCTCACTGATCAGGCTTGTTTGGAAAATGTAGAGCCTCTAATTCCCTACAGAGTGGAGGACATTTTCCCAGTAATAGAAGAAGCTTTATCATAACGCAGCTTATTGAAATTATATGCATTTATGTCTTTTTTCCCCATTATATTTGATTAGCAATCTGTAAATAGGTTTGTGGACTCAGATTAGATAATTAGCTGGAACTGACGATAGAAGGGAATCAGTCTCTTATCATCTAGTAGATCAGAGAAACATAAGTAATCAGGTTTTACTTCCATCAGGAGTATCCATCCAGAGGTGACGTGGAGAATCCCATCCCAGAAGCAGGTCTTTCAGCCAAAGTCATCACTTAATACCAAGCCACCTTAGCTCTTTAAGGAAATTAAACTCTGGCAGACCTGTTGCTGCTTATTGCTCTAGCCAGGGCACCTTTTCTGTTTAGTCACTGACTTTCGTTGTATGGTTCAAGTCCTGAGGGTTGGATGAGAACAGTTGACCAAACACCTAATCAGTCATTTAAAAATCAATTGTGAATCATATGGTTTCCCCATTTTTGCTGTGGCCAACATCTAAAGCTGGCAGCAATCCTTTCCGTTAGGAGAGATAACCTATGGGCAAACTGAAGTCCAGATCAGGAGAAAGAAATGCAGAAGAAAGGCGAAAGAAATATTTTTTGTTTCCTTTACTCAAATATGGAGGCAGTCTTAAACATGTATTTAAAATGTGCTGCCTTTGGGCCCTTGCTGAATCCTTCTTAGCATCTGTAATAGTCCTTACTTGGCATCCAAACACATCTGTTTACTTACGGTGGTCTTTTCCTTTCAGCGGCTCAAATCATGCTTCAGAGTTACTTATCTTCTCTTATCCCCCCAAATAGTGGCAACAGCCAACACAAAACAAGCAAATGCAATATTCTTTCCTTCACTGTCACTATGCACCACACATATTTTTCTAAATACCGTGTTTTATATGCAATTTAAATTCAACTAATCCAGGAAAGTCTATATAGTAAATTCTGTTACTATGTACTTTTGACAGATTAGGAAATTCAGACAGAGGTCAAATTAAATGACTTATCAATCACATCACAGTTCATTAAATGATAAAGAAAAATTTGAAGCTGACTAGTTTGATTAGTTAGTAGTTTTGGGGCACCACACTGGATTCCTTTCTGTTGTAGGAAAGAGCTAAAAGCGAAAGCCATCACAGTGAGCTGTTACATTGAGGAAGTCAATTGCCTGAGATAGCCTCCTCTGAGCTCCCAATAAGAAGCAAACAAACAAAACCTGCATTCTGTTAAGTAACTAAAAATAAGGAAACTTAACTGAAGATCATATTTTTGCAGTAAATACTTTGGTTTCAGCCACTCACAGTCAGCCAACTAAACAGACCATGCTCAAAAGAGACAGGTGTCTAGTTGTAGCCAACCAGATGATTTCTCTACCTTGCTTCCCTGTTTGGTTTGTGAAAGTCTGTTCTGCTCATGCTATTGCATAGAGCTTTCTGAACCACTTGTTCTGCGTACTGCCTGATTCATGAATCATTCATTACTCTTTTAAACTATGAGATTGTCTAAAGTTTTTTCTTCTCCTAACAGAATTATTCATACTTACATACAAATAGTTGATCATTATTTATCCTCTTGAGAAAACTGCATTTTTCAAAGATATTCATGAATCAAAGCAATCCCAACTTACTAGGTGCCGACCCGCTGCTGAGTAACAGGCATTCAAAGATGACACAGTCACAACCCTGAATGGGCACAGGCCTTTAGTCATAGTTGGTTTTGAATCATGGCTCTGCCCTCTGTCATCCTAAATAAGTTATTTCACTTTCATGGACTTAAGTTTCCTTTCCCCAGCAATGGGATAAAGCAATTGGTTTCTGTGCTTGATTAAATGAGATAACAGCTTGGCAAACAAACGCTTCAAATTGTTTTGGATCTATACTTGGATATGGGCTTGCTGGATCATTTGGATCTGTTTGCATTACTGTTCCTCCACATGATTTCTGGGACACTCCGGACAAAATAGGTCACATCTGAGAACTTTTATGTTGTTCGGAACATACGGTTTGATTCCATCCAAGTGTCTGTCAGGGAATGGCTGCTCCAAGCAGCAGCAGGAGTTACTCCAAGTCTGCGGGTGGGGCTGCTTGCTCTTTTGAAATTCCCAAGATGTTATACATGCTCCGAGCATATAAGAACCATAGTTTCTGATGCAGCATGGTCTTAAGCCTCTGGTGCACTCTAGACTTGCTCTTTACTTCTGGAAACCACAAGAATGGGCACAATGCAATTTAAAATACGCCAGTTCTCACTCCAATCATCTGTAAACGCAATAATTTACACAAAAGCCCACAGTCCTACTTCCCTTGTCAGTGGCGGTTTGATGACTGAAGTCATGGAAAAGGTTTCAAGGGATGCAGGAGCTATTCAGATGAAAGTGCTCAAGCACTCAGCAGTGGCATTCTATGAAATGGTTTTGTTTCATAGTTTATCTGCCACACTCAATAATTGAACCTAGGTACCATGGTGACAGAAATGAAGGTAGATGGATGGCAGTTACAGAAAAACAATGGCTCCCCTGTCCTTAATGGTAATTAGTTGGCCCTTGCTATATATTCCATCTGTTCCCATACTGTGACCCCCAATGTACATGCAGCATGGAGAAAGAAAGAACAAATAGACATGAGATATCGTCAAATCTGAGGTATTAAAAAATGGTTTCCAGAAAGCTGCTATTTAGAAAATGTTACTGTATCCTGCTTGCACAAAATTAAGAAGATATCAAAGTCTCCCAGAGGACATTTTCATTTCTTCACTATTTTTTTCTTTTCCAATTTTCAGCTAGTTTTAAGCAGTAGTTATGGACCCAACAGATAGTGTTATTGTGTTGGGTCCAGACACACCATGAATTTAGATGTGAAGAAGGGCCCTGGATTTCAATTCCTATTAATTCCAGTGTTTCTGTTCTAATTGCCAAACTGTAGCCCAATCAAAAATGTCTGAATGGCATTAGGCTATTCTGTAGGGCACAGGTTTTAAGAATGACCTAGTTGCATTATACAAAGATTTGAAAGTCGAAAAACTCTTAAATATCCTTAAAGATGAGTCATTCCCTTGGTTCCAAAGGAAGAGGGGTGTCAAACACTTGTAAGGATGACCTCAAACTTTTTTTTTTTTTTTTTTTTTGGTGCAGAAAACTACCCTTAGAAGGGCAATTGGAAATGTGAGTTATACAGATCAAGAAACGAAAATAATCTTTGGAAACTTTTCTATTCCTATTTCCTATTTTCCTACTATCTTCTGTCAGTTGCAGAAGAAGCCCAAGAAGAGTGTCATCTTATGATGGAGAGACATGGGTGGCTCTGCACCTGCAAGAGAAGTGCCCTTCCCGGCAAGGGTGGCATTTGTAGCCTTCCATGTCTCTGAAGGTTGGAGCCTAATCACAGAAGTGTAGCTGAGTTGCAAGTGTGTGAAAGGAGAGATGGAAAGAGGAAAGGAGGGAGAGTCTTCAGGGTACTAGTGTGCCTGAGGAATGTTTTGACTGAGTCTGCAGATTCTCAACCTCTTGGTAAAAAAGGATACAGGAGAGGTCTCCATTACTAGCCAAAGCCATAGTTTTATTAAAAAAAAAATTATTTAGCTTTTATTTGAAAAGCAGACTTACAGAGAAGCAGAGAGAGAGAGAGAGAGAGAGAGAGAGAGAGAGAGAGAGAGAGAAATTTCCCATTCTCTGGTTTGTTTTTCAAATGAATGGCCACAACAGCCAGAGCTAGGCCATTCTGAAGCCAGAAGCCACAGCCTTTACTCTGGATCTCCCAAGGACTTGGGTCATTTTCTCTGCCTTCCAAGGTCATCAACAGTGAGCTGGATTGGAAATGGAGCCACTGGGATTTGAACCATTACCCTATAGACACTAGTACCACAGGTACAGATTTAGCCTGCTACACCAATGTGCTGGCCTCCAACCATGCTTTTAACAGTAATATCTATATGTAAAATGCAGAAAAGCATGGAAGTTAAGTGCACAGTCTCTGAAAGGCTACTACTTGAATGTAGCTTCTGATTTTACACTGTGGGCTCTGAAATAAGTAGCTCATCATTCTGGGCCTTAATGTGTTGACCTCTAAGATAGACAGAATGCCTCTCCTGTACTTGGGACTGTTAAGGGGATGAAGTGTATTTCTGTCTGTGATGCCCCGGAACAGCAGCAGGGTCATGGAGACTGTAAGGGAGGGGTAGGGTTAGGGTTAGGGTTAGGGAGGCAGTGCTCAAGGCAGGGAGATAGGGAACATGGACACGATTTCCTCTCACTTTCATTGATTGTAGGGCCAAGGTGTCTTGTTTAGAGCTTAAATAAGGCTGACACTTCATTGTAACACTTGAGACACAGTATTCTGAGGTCTTTTCTTGATGGATCTTACAAAAACTGGAAGAAAAAAACAAAAATGGCATCTGACTGTGGGTTTTTTTTTTTTTTTTTGGTTCTGTTAAAGGATAAGGCCTTGAGATCTTCTTTACCCAAAGATAGGCTCAGTTAGTCGGAATGAACACGTGTTTATATGCCTATATTTGGAATTCCCAACTTACAGAGTTCTTCCAGAATGCTACAAAACAAAAACAAACAAACAAACAAGAGCCAAAGGTGATAGTTTCAAAGACTAGGAAATTTGGCCCAATGTTCAGCACAGAATACATCATGAAGAGAGAAACATTTTAGGGAGACAAACTAAACGTGAGTGGAGTAAAAATGATTCATTGCTTTCTAATGGAATAAGGTAGGCACTCTGACTGGGGATGTTTTGAGTTCCAGGGTTGAGATTTTATTCTGGAAATGAAAGTGATGTGTTATATGTGCATGTTTTTAGTTCTGAAACCATAATTTTGCAAACCCATTGGACCACCAGCAATACTCAAATTCTGAGGGAGAGACACAAATGTAGTGCTTGTTTCCCTGGATTTTTTCATGGAGTTATTCAAAAGTTCTGTTCAAATCCTCAGACGATCCTCCAGCTAAAATGCATTAGCACCCCCTCGCCCCAGTGCAGAGGACATTTTTATCTTTGTATGTTTCTGTCAACAGCACTAATCTGAGTCCCAAACCAAATAATCTTGGTAATATATCATGTGAAAACACAGGAAAGCTCCTTTTTTTTCAGTGGGAAAATGTCTTATCAGTCATACTAACCAAATAGTTGTGAAATGAATACTGATGTGAAACACAATGAGAAAAGGTTAGAACAGAGCACACATTTTCAGTGGAGGAAACTGACTTCCACACAATGTCTGCAAGATGGGAGAAAGTTGAAGTCCTGTTGCCTGCTTCTGCTTCCTGGATGTCTCACTAATGCCTCATTTCTCCTCAAGAAGGCCTCTTTCAACAAAAGCCACCTTGTTTCTGCCTGTCTGACCAGCTCCTGATGACAACAATATTGCAATAAACTATCATGAATCTTTCACCATTTTTGACACTTTCCAGCACCATCACCATCTTCTGGGTCAAAACAGAAGGCAGACATGTGCTCACAGAGATAGACTTAGCCATGACGTCATGCACATCCATGTATGCACGTAAAATGTCAGTTTATGTGCTCTGTGAAGATCCCTGCTGCCCTTGGCTCATAGAACACAGTCCCTTTGGAGACATGGTGAAGCATCCGAAGCAAGGCCCTGGGTGTAGGTCCAAAGTCCTTAGCAAACCTTCTGGCATATCTCTTTATACTCAGTATTCCTTTGCCTTCTCTTTCCTCCAGCCCTTCCAGATTTCTATTCCTGCACACCACCTGTTCTCCATCCTGCTCCCTTGTCTTGTGCTCCATGCATTCAAAATGAACTCTCTCTCCCATGCCAGACCCCAGACCTCTGCCTCTGTGTTTCCTCCACCTGAAGGGCCTCTCTCTCCTGCCTGTCAGCTCTCCTTCTCATCTTATATCACCATTACGATCCCATACAGTCCAGCTCAAATCCACATCAGTGTGCCAGCTTCCTGAGCTGGAAGCAATGTCTTCTTCTCCTGGCTTTGTGTATTCCTCTTCATACACAGCTCATATCACTTTTGCTTTCACATTGGGATTTTCCTCCCTCGACACCCATCCTCCAACCCTCTCCTTCAATTCTGCCCTACTCAACTCACTGGGGACATGAGCTAAGTTTGAATATCAGGGACGTAAGGATGGGCAATTTGATTGAGTACTGATATCAACAGCCTTTCAGGAAAGAGTCTGTCCAAAGAGGGCTCCTGGAGATGCTGCAGCCTGAGGAAGCGAGAGGTGAACTGACTGACTCACCCTTCCTCCTCCTCCAAGATTTGATGTGACCCTGGATGATAACAACAAGGACTCCATACACACTTTACTCTCTGAGCCAGATTAGCAGACCTTCCAGGGATCTGCTTCCCCCGTTCCTCCCATCTTCTCCCCTTCTCTCCCATCCCTTCAGAACAGCTCCCATCTATACTCCCTGGCCAACCTCACTGGTAGTCCCCAGGATCTGGTGAGACTTGGCCTGGGAATGAATAGGCATGCTTCAGGAACTTGCAGAGTCAGCATGTGGTTCTTTCCATCCAGACCTAAGTATGAAAGACACATGGCAAAGTGCAGGCTTAATAGGAAAGCTCATTTTGGTGGTTGCTTTCAGATTGGCATGGAAATGGGTGACTGCAGAATTAGGACACCTGACACATCACATGACCAGTCTGAGCGGGACCAGATTGTACAGAAGACCTCAAGGGTTCCTTCTCAAGCGGATTCATCAGGATGCGCTTACAGGGGCCACCAGATGGCCCCTTGCTCCCAGAGGTTGGGTGAGACAGAACTCGGCAATGGCAGCAGCCCATGGAGTTTCCTGTCACTGCTCTCAGCAGCTTTTTTTTTTTTTTAAAAGATTTATTTATTGTTATTGGAAAGTTAGATATACAAAGAGGAGGAGAGACAGAGAGGAGGATCTTCTGTCCGGTGATTCACTCCCCAAGTGGCCGCAAGGGCCAGAGCTGAGCGAATCCAAAGCCAGGGGCCTGGAGCCTCTTCTGGGCCTCCAATATGGGTACAGAGTCCCACGGCTTTGGGCTATCCTCACCTGCTTTCCCAAGCCACAGCAGGGAGCTATATGGGAAGCAGGGCTGTCGGGATTAGAACCGGCTCCACATAAGATCCCTGTGTGTAAGGCGAGGACTTTAGCCGCTAGGCTACCATGCCGGGACCTCTCAGCAACCTTTGCCAGAAATGCAAGAAGGTAGTGTCACGTGCCCTATGTGCATCTCCTTCAGGCAGTGGACACTGCCCTTGCTGGGCTTTCTCAAGCTCATGAGGACCTTTGGACTGGAACCCAGGCAGGTGTGTGCCCGCTGATGGAACCCAGAGAGGACCAGCACACAAGAAAGAAACGAAGAGTGTATGGTTCCAGGATGGGGATGTGAATCAGCCCTTGGCTCCCCTGGAGGTGCCCAAGGAAGACACCAGGAGGGATTGCTCACCTCCTGTCTGGGAAGCTCAGCCTAGAGAAGGGTTCCTGATGTACCGGTGCTGTAAGAATCTGAGGATCCCCGAGAAGTCCATGGATACTCATAACAATACCTTGGATGTGAGGCTGCTGGTGCTCACAAACTGCCCACGTGGGAAACTCAGCCCACATTGGCCAGGTGAGTAATGTGCTCAGCCCTGCCTTGTCACACTCTGGCTTGCTGCATCCTGCAGGAGGAGCAGAGGCGTGAGCACCTATTCATCTCTCAGTGCTTCAGGATTTAACACCTGCAGGAGCTCTGTTCTCCATCTCTTTCCTGCAAGGCTGCCTAGAGCAGGTGCTCAATCATAAACTACCTGCTTGCAGATGCAGACCTGATGAACAAAGCCCAGCACCAATCAGGGAAGGACCTGGGTCACTCACCCATCAGAGCAATACAAGTGCTGAGCCCCTCTGTGTTTTGCTGCAAAGAACTGCTGCCACCCTCTGAAACCTGCACTTAGATGAGGGTGGGCTGCTGGACCCTCAGTTGAGTCCCATCCTTCAGGTTCAGAGCTGCTGTGCCCAGCTCAAGACCTATTCACCTGCTCTATTTCCATCCAGGAGGACCTCTAGCATGACTGCACTGTGTCTTAACCAAGTGGAGAATTTCAAGGATTCAGAGGTACTCTCTATCAGGGGACAGCTGGCCCATATGCACCCCAAGCTGATAGATGCTGTGCTTGTCAGGGTGTTCCGGCGTGGTGTGGTGTTCAGTATCAATCACTGTCCTCATTGTGGTAATGGAACCTTTTGTGATCTGGAGCCCATCCTGTGCCCCCATTACTTGCTTTCCTAGCTGGATGCTCTGAAGCTCAGGAAGATGTTGACTTGAGGAGTTGTTGGTCTGTTTGGAGAGATGCATCCTATAGATTTAGAAATGTGAATCTGAATTTCTAGAGGAGCATCTGGTATTGGGAGATACATGTAGGAGTTACTCCTATGTGGATGGTAGCAAAGACATGGTCAGAAATAAAGAAAACTTTAGTGTAAGACACATATTCCCATGCACTTCAGGTTAATGGTAAGGCAAATTGTTTAGTCTAACACTTTTCCTTTTTTTCTAGATGGATGAGCTTACTTTTCCTTCTAGTTCTGAGAGAATGAACATTGAAAAAACATTGTTCATATATATACACACACCTATGCATGGAACACATGGAACCATGCATGCACTGTCATCCTTACTTCTTTCCACTGAGGTGCCCACTTCTACCTTTGTTCTGGCTGTCACCATCAAAGACCTGAGGCACTTAAGCACCAGATAGGACCTTGATGACCATCTGATTCTAAGCATCTCTTTTGCTAATAAATAAACGGAGATCTCAAAAAATGTATCCCAAAAGAGAGCCATAGCTGGAATTCTTCCCTTCCCTTCCTTCAGGGCATATTGGCCTTCTTCCCTGTAGTCTACAGCCCAGACCCAGTTAGGGAATCCAAATATTTTCTTTCTGTTCCCTGATGCTATCTTTATTCAATACTGGGGTTTTAAAATTTCCCAGAAGGGAAACCATACATGCACAGCCACCTAATCTTCAACAAGAAAACAATCCAGGGAAAAAGGAAGGTCTCTTCAATAAATGCAGTTGGGACAACTGGTTAATAGCCTGAAGAAGCAGCTAGACCCACACCTTTCACATACACAAAGATCAAATCTAAATGGATAAAAAATCTAAACCTACACCATTACACTTCTAGAAGAAAAAGTTGGAAACACCCTGCAAGACACAGGTGTAGGCACTGACTTCCTGGAAAAATCATTCAAAGCAAAGGATGTCAAGACCAAAATAAACAAATGAGACTACATTAAGATGATAAGCTTCGGGCCCGGCGCGATGGCGCAAGTGGTTAAGGTCCTCGCCTTGCACGCCCGGGATCCCATATGGCCACTGGTTCTATCCCAGCAGCCCCGCTTCCCTTCCAGCTCCCTGCCTGTGGCCCTGGAAAGCAGTCGAGGCGGCCAAAGCTTAGGGATGCACCTAGTGGGAGACCGGAAGAAGTTCCTGGCTTCGGATCGGATTAGCATTGCTTTTGCGCTCACTTAGGAGTGATTCATAGAGGAAGATTTCTCTTGTTTCTTTGTATATATGTTTCAATAAAAAACATAATAAAAATAAATCCTTAAAAAAAAAGATGATAAGCTTCTGCACAGCAAAGGAAGCAATTAACAAAGTGAAAAAAAAAAGGGCAACCAACAGAATAGGAGAAGATTTTAGCACACTACACAGGAGACAAAGGTTGTATTTTCAGAATATACAAAGAATTCCAGAACAACTATAACATCAAAACAAACAAACCAGTCAAGAAATGGGCATGAGAAACAGGCAGACACTTTGCAAAGGAGCAAATCCAAATGGCTAACAGGCATATGAAAACATGCTCCTGCTCCCTGGCAATAAGGGAAATTCAAATAAAGACAACACTGAGGTTCCACTTAATGCCTGGAGAATGGTCTACAGTCAGAAAACTACCAACAACACCTGTTGGAGAGGATGCAGGAGGAGGTGAGGGGAAGGAGCTCTACTCCACTGCTGGTGGGTTTGCAGGCTGGTACAATCATATGGAAATTTCAGATAGAGTAATTTCTGGTACTTAAAAAACACTATCATATGATCCAGCAGTACTATATTAGGATGTATCTAAAAAGATGTATGGGAAGCACATGCACCAATGTTCATTGCAGAAATAATAATCATAAACCATTGAAAGCAACTAAATGCCCATTAACAGAGGAAACTGGGTAAAGAAATGGTTATCTACTCTATGGATATATCAGTGTTACAGTAATGAAATACAATTGTTGTGGCCAAAAGGGGCAAGCTAGAGACTATGTCATGGGAAATGGAATCCCAAAAAGGTAGGATGTCATGCTGCTCTAATATATGAAATATGATGTCAAATCTAAGAATTTACTGTGATTTATGTTTAAATTTGGCTTTCTTGTTATTTGTATTATATATGACCTTGCGCTGTTAAAATATTTTAATATCATAAAGAAACAATTGCTTGCGATCACCTGAGATTGCTAATGTCCCTTTTACCACTGTTATTGCTACTGTCCATAAGTAACGAGGATCTAGTCCTCATCGTACCTTCATTATTGTCTTGGGACACATGCTGGCGTTTATTCCTACGTGAGAATGCTAGACACTCTTTTTCACCATTCTCATGTCACATTGATACCTTTCATGTTCATTAACTTCATGTGATTGAAGGTTCACCATTTTTTTTCTCCCCGTAGTGGACTGTACTCAAGGGGATACATTATAGAAAGACAGCAGAAATTAATATGTTCATAGGTGGAAACAGAGAAGTAAGTCTTCATGCATGCGCTACAAGGAGGGACTCACAACAAAATGATTGACAATCTCCTATATTGTTGGGAGACACCTCAGTGGCAGCATGGTGGACTTGTGAAAATTCATGAAAGACACCCATTGTGAGACTGAGGGGAGAACAGAGCGGAGGGAAGGGGTCTTGAGGAGGGAAAGGAGAGACCCCAGTGCCTACTAAACTGTGTCATAAAACAATAAAAATATGTAAAAAAATAAGTTAAAAAATTTCCCCTCCCTTACCTCCTTTCTCTCCTCATCCCCACACTGACAGCCTAATCCAACTTTGTTATTTTCAATGCAACTGCTGGAGTGTGAGAAGACTTTCCAACACTATCAGAGCTGGGCAGGGCCAGGAGCATGGTTTCTGTTTTGTTAGCCGACATTGCCCTCTAGTGTTCCATGTGCGCATTTGAACAACTACTGATGAAACTCAGCAAGCCTTCCAGGGAGCTGAAAATACATGATGAAAATGACAAACAAAATCCTATGCTAATAATCCCATTAGCACAACTTTTTTTTTTAAAGATTAATTTATTTTTATTAGAAATGTAGATCATATTTATGGTTTGTGATAACTTGAGCTGAGCTGATATGAAGGCAGGATCCAGGAGCTTCTTCTGAGTCTCCCACACAAACACAGGGTTCCAGGGCTTTGGGCCATTCTGCGCTGCTTTCCCAAGCCAATAACAAGGAGTTGGATGGGAAGTGAAGCAACCGGGACACAAACTGTTGCCAATATAGGATCCTGGTGTTTGCAAGGTGAATATTTAACCATTGAGTCATTGTGCCAGGCCTAGCACAATTTTTTAAAGAAAGATTTGCTTACTTTTATTTAAAAAGTAAATTTGTAGAGAGAAGGAGAGACACAGAGAGAAAGATCTTCCACATGCTGGTTCACTCCCCAAATGGTTGCAAGGACTGGAGCTAAGCCAATCTGAAGCCAGGAGCCAGGAGCTTCTTCAGGGTCTTCCACCTGGGTGCAGGATCCCAAGGCTTTGGGCCATCCTCT
The DNA here is from genome assembly GCF_017591425.1 of Ochotona curzoniae. Lineage (NCBI taxonomy): Eukaryota > Metazoa > Chordata > Mammalia > Lagomorpha > Ochotonidae > Ochotona > Ochotona curzoniae. Next base: position 18,496,007 of record NW_024467115.1, read on the forward strand.
GCTGCTTTCCTAGTAGGGAGCTGGATGGAAAGTGGAACAGCCAGGACAAGAACCGGCACCTATATAAGATGGCGACCCTGCAAAGTGGAAGGTTGGCCTATTGATTCATTGTTTTCTTGCTTAAAATCCTGATTTTTTAATTTGTATGACATCAGTGCTCAGTTCTATGGCCGATGAGGATTGAAAATGTCCAGGGGACAATTACACTAGAAATGAACCGGAAAGGGGAGCTTCAGTCGGCATTCTTCCCTCCTGCAGGGGTGTGGAGGAAAAGGGGATTCACAGAGGCACTGTTACAGAGATGGGGGAGCGGACAGGATCAGAAGGGGAGCAGGTGGAAGCTGGCAGGCATTGGGCCAGGAAGGAGGGTGGGACAGCACACAGCAGAAAACACACTGTGGCTGTGGACATCCCCTTATGGACAAAGCTGCTAATGTTTTTTGATAAGGCTGCTTGATATAGACCCTGAAAGTCCATTTCAGATCCCTTATACATCCAGCAGCCACTTGGTTATCATAGATACTCTGGGCTCTGGAAGAGCTTCTCTGATTCATACAGAAATTTGAATCTGCAAGCTATAAGTTAATGATACTAACAGGGAAAAAGCAATCTAATTATGGAGTTGAGAGGTGGAGCCTTGGGAAATTGACTAAGGTTAGATGATGTGATTGAGGTGAAGTGGTCCCTGTGATGGATTCCTGCTAACTTGAGAAGGAGAGGGAGAGATGACATGTTGGTAAGAGACACAGACAAGTGTCCTCCTGGCTCTCACATGAGACCCCACCTGTGACTCATCAAGAGGTGAGTTTATTAGACTTGGCAGCTCCAGAACTGTGAGCCACAATGAACCTCTTTTCTTTATAAACATAGTTTGCTGCAGATACTTTGTCATCGTTATAGAAAACTGACCACACACACACACACCTACCTCATAGATGGACAAACACTCATGTGAATGTTTGTACTAGTTTGATTCAAATTCAATTTCTTTCTTTCTTTTTATTTGAAAAGTCAGATATAAAAAAAGAAGCAGAGGCAGAGAGGAAGATCTTCCGTCGGATGGTTCACTCCCCAAGTGACACAATGGCTGGAGCTGAACCAATCCAAAGCCAGGAGCCAGGAACTTCTTCCAGGTCTCCCATGCGGGTGCAGGGTCCCAAGGCTTTGGGCTGTTTTTGACTGCTCTCCCAGGTCACAAGCAGGGAGCTGGATGAGAAGCAGGGCCTCCGGGATTAGAACTGGTGCCCAGATGGGATCCCGGTGCGTGCAAGGCGAAGACTTTAATCACTACGCTATTGCTGTGGGCCCGAATTTCTTGTTTTTAATAATACCTCATTTCTCCACTTAATTTCCTTGTTTTTCCTTGAACTGTTCATTTCCTTTATAAACAGCATGGAGATCTTTTTATTTTCATTGTTGTTAATATAAAACAACAACAATAGAGTAAAGCAGCAAAGCATTTAAAAACATCATTCTTAATCCCTCAAACCAAAGAAAATGCCATTAACGTAACATCTTTTTAATCACACTGATTCATTTTAACCAGAATTTTAAAATATATATTTGCATATATATGTGAACCATTTATATGCTTTGTTTGCTCTTATACAAAGACATCCAATATGTACATCATTTTTGTAAGCTGATTTATTTACTTAACTATATATATAAAATGGTCCCATTTGCTTGTCAAATAATTAGAAACTTACATTGACTTTCAAAGAGCCCACTGCTTAAAAAAACAAAAACAAAACAAAAACAAAAAAACCTTAAAATTTTCATTTGCCACATGGTATTTTTCTGAATTTGATACTAAAAAGACTAAATGTTTACCACATGGACAAAACTGAAATGTAATTGAATATGGGAATATGTCGTTTGCAATGCAACTCAAAGCACCTGTGATAGACAGTTTCTGAGAGTCGGAGCAGGTCTGCCACAGGCAGTTTGTGAAAAGCAACAGTCTGATTTGATAAAGAGCAGGATAGACTGTGTCTGGAATCTTGAGTTCACAGACTGTTGGTGCCAGAGACTGAAGTCAAACTTTGTGGGCAATGGGCTGTGAGTGGGCAAAAGTCCGAGACCAAGGTCAAAGCCTGCAACAAGGGTCCACAGTTGGATGCCAGTCCAAGGCCACAGGACTGTGTGCCATAGAATCTCCTTGAAACAGCCATGTACTGGCTTCTATACATGGGTCACTCTGTAGTTTCTTGACATCAGGCATTGGCTGGTTAACATCAACCTGGGCTATAGCTATCAATGTTTGTGCCTCATCAATTCCTGTAACTTGACTCTCCAAACATTTCAATAAAAGATTGAGACAGCAAACCTAGATCAACACCTTCTTCAGATAAGGGGGTTCCCCTCTGTCCATCTGCTTTCATAGTCTTTGTCTTGTGTTTGTCTTATTTCTTATTTTCTCAATAGCACATCAACCCCTCTCCAAACCTGCCCATGTCATTTCAGGAAGTGGATACTTTCTCAAAGTTCTGATCCTGCCCAGGACTTTAGCTTGAATCATAGAGATGACCCATTAGGGCTCTGAGGTCCTCGTCAGGGCTCTCGTCATTCCTGAGTTCCATTCTGAATCTGACCACTTAGCTATTCCAAGCCTGAACAAGTATTAAAGTGAGCTTCCATTTTGTCACTTGTACAGTGAGAGCTACATCAGTGAAGATCTGCAAGGAAGCCATTGTGAGCTATTGTGATTCTTTGCAGGTCACAGGCAACACCAGACCCCGCATCCAACCCAAGGCTTGTCACTCAGTCCCAGGCAGACCTGACACAAACTGGGAACTTTCCCATGAATGCTGGCCATGATCTGCGACAGAGCAGCAATATTTGGAAAACCCCTCTTACCACTTCCAGAATGCAGATAGAAGGAAAGAGACACAATTGGAAGAAAGAGGAAAAGGAAGTAAGTGAAGAGGAAGAAAGAATGACTGAGTATTGAGTCACTGTTAAGAAATTTTGGTGGTGGGAATTTCTCAGCATGTTCACCATTGAAGGAAATTCATCCTTTAAAGGCCACCATGAACAATGCTGAGTAAGAGCTGGTGGAACTCAGAACCCATGGTGAAGGGTTACTGTGAATGTCTGCAGCCAGTACACCTGCTCTTCCAGAACAAGGACCTGAGTCGTTCTATACAGTACACCATGTGAGGCTGACCTGCATCCACTCTCTACCATCTGGAGCCACACTTACACAGGCTCATTCTGCAGCAAGCCACTTTCTAGGGTTGTTGTGTTGGTCTTGTGTGTTAGTATTGGCAAAGGGCTTAGTGCATTACCCGGCATGGAGTCAGGGCCAAAAAACTGAGCTTCTATTGCTGAAGTCCATTAACAGTGTTTTGGACTGGTGGGAGGGTTTTTGAAGATGGACAGCCAGCAGGAACTGTTTCTACCAATAGTGGGAAGGCCTTGGGGGGAGGCGTACTGTGTGTTTGTGCATGTCCCATTGGAGATGCTGTTGGTGTCCCATTAGAAGCATCACAGAATGGCTACTGCCGAACACTGTGTGTCTGCAGGTGCATCCTCAGCAAGAACAGGTGCCCTTTGAAAATTCTCTGTCTGCTGTACAAAGCAATTCCTGTTAACCCTAAGTCATGGAACAATTATCTCAGGATGATAAGGTCATCTCCACTCCCTTGCATGAAGGGTCAAAGCCAGGAGCAGACCCAAATGACCCAGGCTCATGCTGGGTGGAGTACAGAGAGGAGCTAGAATGATCACCTGACCAGAACACAGACACCTCTGGGGACCCAAATTCCTACTGAGCTTGGCTCACACCTGCCTGGCTGTCATGCTTAGTTGTGAGCGCTCACAGGTAGATCAGAGCATCCTTACTTGGAGCCTGTAAGAAGAGCAATTAGTGTTTATGGAAATGTACAGGTGAGGAAAGGCAGAAAACAGCAGCCTACCGACTAGCTCAAGGTCACACTGCAACAAAGAAGAGGAAGAAGGGATCAAGCTGAGAATCTTTCAACATTAAGCTCTCTGTGTGTCACAGCAGCTATAAAGATTTCATACAGATTCGCAATCAATCTATTATCCAGTTAGATCTCTTTATCATCCAATTATGCATGTCTCAACTAATCTTTTGACAAACAGGAACATCAGCATCAAGAATCCCTAAGATGAACAACCCGAATGATCCCTTTTATAAGAAGCAGCTGGGCTAAAATGCCTGTCCTGAGTGGACCCTACTCCACAAGGGAACTGTAGGCATAGCCTGGCTATACTTCTATCAGAACTGGTTAGGCAGGGAACGGCTCTCTCACCTATGTGTGGAGCTGTGCGTGGAGCTGTGTAGGCCTCAGGAAGGCGCTGGGAGTGGAGGCCAGAAGAAAGCAGGGCTGGTGACTGTGCTGTATGGGAACTCTCTAGGCTCTGGGTAATAATAATGTGTGTGAGGCTCCTTTTCCAGTATCCCTGAATTCCTAATGAATCCTAATGCTAATTTTGTGGGCCATGAGAGGCAGTGGCCATCTCCTGTTGGGATTGAGCAGCAAGCCTGCCATGCCTGTGAGGTGGGAGCTGTGCTTAGACCACTTTCATTGTCATAGACAGGACAGGACAAAGTGGCAGGGGGCCAGAATGAAGGGTGTGAAACTCTGCTTCTGAGCAGGTGCTCTGTAGGGCACTGGCAGGTAGAGTGAGCGACTCACCAGCTCCTGACATGGAAACTGGAAGAGGATGCTCTTTTTTCTCTAAATACTGGACTGAGAAGCACACATGGGTTTCATCTTTGTTAAAAAAGTGTTTGAAGAAGGAAAAGAAAGAAGAGGAATAAATAAACGGTAATTACTAAAGCTGAACACCTATAGTTCTCACTCTATGACCTAGCAATTCTAGGTGTTTACCCAACAGAGGCATGGAAAGGCTGGGGTCTTCATAGCAGGGATATTTAGAATAGACAAAAACTGGGAACTATTTAATGTACATTAATGAGAATAAGCAATTCACCACTACACACAGCAGTCTGGATGAATCTCATGAACACACTGCTCAAAAAGCAGGAGTCAGACACCAATGTGTGTAAGCTGGCTGTGGAGTCCATCTACGTAAAATCCCAAACAGATCGACACATTTAGGCTGGGTGTTGGATGTTTGGTATAGCAGTGAAGAAGCTCCTTGGAATGTCTGCATCCTCCTTCAAGGTGCTTAGGTTCGAGTTCCACTCAACTTCTGGTTCCAGTTTCCTTTTAGAGTATACCCTGGGAAGCAACAGGTGATGGCTCAAATACTTGGTTACTTGGCACCCATGTGGGAAACCAACACTGAGGTTTTGGCTCTTGGCTTTTGTCTGGCCTAGCTCCAGCTATTGGAGATACTTGGAGAGTGAACCAGCAGATGGGAGACCTCTCTCTGTCTCTATTTCTGCTGAATCAACAAAATAATGCACTTTAAAACTAGGAAATATTTCCTTAAAATACATCTTGCTTTAGGAGCAGTACAGATCATGTTAACCACTGAGGGGAGGGGAAGGATTGGAAGAGGGAAGAAGATAGAAGGGGAAAGGTGGAGGGGGCTGTTTTTGACTTGGAGTAAGGTTCTATAGTTTGAGCAGGGGAAGGGAGAGGGGATGACAGTTTATTAAGCACTATGTTTAGACAGGTTGACTTTTTTGGTGCATATTGCTCTTGCACAAAAGACATATTAACTTAAGCAAAGCTAAATATACTTGATCTCTCAACCAAGGATCTGAAAACCCAGGCAGATATCTTGGCCTCTGTGCCTGGACCAACACCCTCTTCCATCACCAGCACCAGCAGGCCAGGGTCTGGTAATGAGTGGCAGGACAGGCACCTGTGAAATCTTCCTCCTGTGGAGGACGAACAGAAAGGGAAGCAGTCTACAATGCCTTACAGGAAAAACAGGCCAGAGACAGAGAGGTGGGAGGAGGAACTGTGGGCAAACCACAAGAGTGTGGCTTGAGCCCGACAAGGTGTTACCTAGAAGGACCTATGGGTCATGGTGTGCAAGTGTCTAACTGGATATTGGAAAGAGAAACTCAATTAAAAGTAATCTTTCCAGGCACTTTCATTTATTAGCCCAGCTCCTTAAAAAGTATTTATTTGAAAGAGGGACACACACACACACACACAAAGAGAGAGAGAGATCTTTCATCCTCTGGTTCATTCTCCAAATGGCCACAATGGCTGAAGCTGCGCCGCTCTGAAACTAGGATCCTGGAACTACATCCAGGTCTCCTACAGTGGATGCCAAAGATCCAAGGATTTGGGCCATCTTCTACTGCTTTCCTAGGCACATTAGCTGAGAGCTAGATTTGTAGTGGAGCAGCCAGGAGTTGAATTTGTGCCAAAAGGAGACGTGAGTATCATAGATTGGGACTTACCCTGCTGTGCCACAACGCTGGCCTCTAACCCACACTCTTTGTGTGGTTTTCTCATGGATGGCAAACCTTTCCATCATTTGTCCTACAAAGTGGTCTCAAGGTAGACTTGCAATCTCCATAGCTCTGGGTGTGGCTGATGCTCAGAAGCAATTAGCAACACAGAGGATTGTAAGATTTTTTTCTGAATAAAGCATTTTTCTGGTCACAGGAATATACTTTTCCTGAGTCTCTGTTATACCACAAAGACCTTATGTGTTTCTTGTTGTTGCCCCAGGCTCCTGGAGGGATAAAAATCACTCTTGTTAGTTTGCTTGTGTATGTGTGAGTCTTTTTCATCCCATTGCACCAGTTAGAAAGACATTGGGATAAGAATGGATACCACGGTTATCTGAGCCTTAGCAAGGATAGCTGTGAAGACGCTTCCAGTGAAATTCAGCATCTATGAGCTTGACTCATGATCCTGCTTACTGGTAGTGTCTGGAAGGACTTGGGGGGACCTGTTTTTTTCCACGTAAAACAAAAGAAGATGATCCTGTCATTCCAAGAAAATCCTAGAGAAGAAAAGGATTGGGTAGACAATGTATTTTTAATTTAATATGGAGGTAGACAACCTGTTCACAAAAAAACTTTTTTTTTGGACAGTCAGTGCATTTCTCTTTGGTGCTGGAATTTCTATCAGTCTTGGTAATTTGCCTTGTTTTCATAGTTTGGGGCCAAATCTGCACAAAGCACGCAATTATGAGCTTACAGTGTCAGAAAGGCTACCGCCCAGGATGAGCTGAGACTTGAAAAGGATGAAAACTCAAATATTAGGAAAATATGAGGGAAACCACTGGGGAGGTTTTAAGTCCCATTTGAGCAAGAGGAACAAGGAAGTAATTTGCCCACTGCCTGGAGCAAGTGATGTAATGTTGACAAATGTCAGGGAGAAGGCCAAACATTGCCAGTTCTGTACTCTGTGTGGAAGGCTACTCAGAGAGACAAAGGCAGACCTGGGGGGCCGAAGATCTGTTGGGAATGTCTTACAAAGATGCTGCTGCTGAAATGGAGCTGACTGAAGGTGGCCAAGTCTCCCTGGCTCTGGCAAATTGGAATGAAAACAGATGAAGATGAAAAAAAAAAAAAAAAAAAAAAGAACACTTTTGGGCCCTGTGTGATGGCTCCATGGCCAAATCCTTATCTTTGAGGTGCTGGGATCCCATATGGATATCAATTCATGTCCTGGCTGCTCCATTTCCCATCCAGCTCTCTGCTGTGGTCTAGGGAAGCAGTAGAGGATGGCCCAAAGCCTGGGGACTATGCACCTGAATGGGAGACCTGAAAGAAACATCAGGATCCTGGCTCAGTTCCAGCCACTGTGGCCTCTTGAATAGTGAACCCATGGATAGAAGATCTCTGTCTCTCCTTCTCTTTGTAAATCTGACTTGTCTTTCCATTAAAAATACATAAATCTTTACAATAACAGCAACAAAACACTTCTGACCCTGCTAAGATGTTCTTGGAGTAGTCACACAGAGCAGGGGAAAAATCCCAGAAAGAAAAGAGAAGTGTAGCACATGAACTTGGCCACCGCAAATGCTGGGTCTGCAAGATTGGTGTTGATACTGGATGGAATTCTAGGGCAATGCATTAAAAAGGTGCTCTGTGGTGACCTAGCGCCGTGCGTCAGCATGAGATTCTTAAGAACACGTCCATCTGGACAGTGCTCTTTGCTTAGATGCAAGAGTTTGCTGTAGAACTAGGGACAGTAAATTGACGTCTGGGCATGGCATTGGCTAACATCCCTATGAATTCTTTTAGATGGGAAGGGAAAAGGGTCACAACCAGTTGTGCATGCAGGGTTATGTCGCTCCCACATGCTGGTTAAGGTCTCCTACGTGGAAGCCTCTGCCGGCAGACGCAGCACTTAGCCTCCCCCTTGGTTTGCACTTTTGCAGTACTGCAGCAATATTCTCACGCTTCAGCAATCACATCTGGGAAGTCCTTATGAAAAGCTGACATTTGTGGCAGGAAGATATGCATATGAACAGAAAATGTGGTGTTGTCTGTGTGAGTTAGACTCCACAAAGGTTTCCACAGACTAGGTGAGGGACCTGACTGAATCTTTTGAAGGCTCAATTTTCTCATCTGTAAAATGAAAATAATATTATTCCCTTTTGCTAGAGTTGCTGTTGAAAGTCAATTAAAATAATAGATAAAAGGGCAACGCATTTGTCCTCATGTAAGCATATGGTCATATGGTTAGTACCCAACTATTAATTATTTTGTTCCTTGTAAATAATATAGTTACAGGCAACAAAAAAGCAAAAACCAAATCACTGTATACTTAATCTAAAAGTCAACCTTGTCTGTGTAAAACCAGGAAGGTATGGTTTAATGGAAATTTATACTGCACATTACAAGTGCGTAGACAGACCTTAACCAGTATGAGCCCAGAGAGTGTCTAAAAGTCTTGTGTCTGAGTTAGGTAGTTTCAACAGAATGTTAGTCTCTGGAATAAGGAAAATAGATTTCTATTTGCTCACTTGAAGCACTCCTCATATTGGAGGTTCTGAGTTCAGAATTGGAACACATATGTTCAGACAGTCTCAACTCTGGCTACAAACTAGAATGAGCTAGGTTTCAAAGGCAGAGGGACCTAGACAACTGTCTCTGGGTCCCACCCCAGGCACTTACTTACATTAAATGTTGGCTTTTGGCAGCTTTTCCTTTTGAGATTCACCTAGTCATCTGAAAATTGATTAAGCCAAGGTCTAGGGGTTATGATGACAAATACAGAGGATTATCAATTGGAAAGATACAAGGATCCTTCAAGGATATGATTTGCTTTTCTTGGCTCCAGAGGGCAGAACTTAGAAAGTTGTATGAGGTAAAAGGAAGTAAATAATTGTGTAGAATAAAAACAATAATCTGGGGTGAATATGTGGTGTACAGTTAAGATGTCATTTGGGACCCCCAAACTGTCAGAGTGCCTGGCTTTGAGTCCTGGTTTTGCTTCTGCTTCTAACTTCCTGATAGTACACCCTTGGAGGCAGCACATCATGGCTTGAGAACCTGGAAGTATTTGAGTCCCTGCCATCCATGTGGGAGACCCCCACTGAGTTTTAAGTCCTGGGCTCCTGCCTTACCCGGTCCTGGTTGCTGTAGGCATTTGAGGACTGAGCCAGTGGGTGAAGCAGTTACCTGTCTTTCTCTATCTGATTCTGCATTGCAAATAAAATGAAAATAGGTAGTAAAATTTAAAACTTTTGAAATATTCTAAATGGTTAGATGTGCTAGAATATTTCAGAGTTCCTTTAGGAAAGGGTGGAATTCTCATGATTCCTGGTGTAGAGCATTTTAATAACTACTCTGCAGGGATGTTGAAGAAGGAGTTTGCTCACATAAAAGGTGCCCCTGTGCTTCAACTAATTAATAAACTCATGGTTTCATTAAAAATTCTGATTCTCTTGTTTTCTGATGAAACCAACTGCATAATCAAGGAGCAGATACCAATATTTTTAAAAGGCTCCCCAGGTGCCTGTTGTATTTCCCAACATTGCTCTGGCTCCTGATTCTGAATTCTGTTAAGTACCCAGTGAGTGATGAGAGAGACCAAGAGACTGGCAGAGATCTGCAGTCCACTGGTTTGCTCTCTGAATAACTGCAACAGCCAATTTGGGTTAGGCCACACCAGAAAGTTGAAACAACTGACATCTGCCAAATGGATGTCAGAGACCCAAGTACTTGAACCACCATCCTCTGGACCAGAGGCTGAACAGCTGTCCCATATGAAATGCAGGCACCCCAAGCTGCAATTTCAGCTGCTAGACCAAACATCTGTTTCCACAATTCTTCTTTCTGTAGCACCCTTTTTTCTTTTTGGGGAAGAAACTATTGAATCATTTTTTGCTAGTGTGATGCCCCCAATGACCTAATGACCTGAAAGTTCTGCCACCTGCCAATACACCATATTGGGGACCAAATTTCCTGTGTGTGAGCCTTGGGGTGTGCACAGAAGCCATAGTCATACCAATGAGGAGCAGTGGAGAACAATCACCTTTCATTTGCAGTGACCCTGGGGGAGACTTCAGATGTAAAGTTAGCCACATCTCAGAAAGGCAGATAGTGGTGACCAGGAATGGCAGAAGCCTGGAGCCTAATTTCGAACTGGTAGACACAATACTGTCACGGTGAACACCTTCATCACTTTGTTACAGAAGGCTCTTGATGCCCAGTCAATTACTCCCTTGTTTGCGAAGAGTCAATGTAATTGAATTCCAAGGAAATAAGAGGATTGGGATAACTCCTGGGATTGTGGCAGCAAAGGATTAGGTTTGTACCCCAGGGCTCCATGCCCAGAACATCGTGTGCTTCCTCCACTCCTTCTATCTGTAATGCATTGTTAGTTCTCAATGGGAGTACCATTGTAAGTCTGCATTGCTATAGGTAAATGATTATTGGTTCATTAAAGGCTAAATCTGGGAGGTTTGTTTCATGTGGGTTATTCATTAGCCATCAGAAAATAAGAGCCATCCCATTAACTCTGTAAAATTTTGCCCCATCTTTTTATTTCATGACCAAAGACAGATAGAGAAAGAAACAGAAGGACCTTTATTTTTAGTTCTTAATCTCAGTCTCAAGGCTGTTTGTCATTTAAATTTTAAGTAAAGGCTTATTATTCATTAATTGATCCAATAAATAAAGGAGGAGGGCCTGCTTCAACCGAATTAATCAACATTTGGTTTATGTTCTTTTTTCTATCCAACATTAATTCTCAAAAGAATCAACTGGTTTTGATCAGCCTGGTTTGACACCTAAGGATAATAAAATATATTTTCATGATTTGATTAGGTGGGGTCAGTTTGAATCAGAATGCATACAAAGCTAATTTTTTTTTTCTTCAGTGTTACTTGTTTTAAAAGCAGATTTACCTGGGGGGGGTGGGGAGAGAGAGAGCGTCTTCCTTCTGCTGTCTCACTACCCAGATGGCCACAATGATCAAGGTTGGGCTGGCCTGAAGTCAGGAGCCAGAAGCATCTCCTCGGTCTGCCAAGTGAGGCCAGGTGTGCAAGCACTTCCGACAGTTTTGGCTGCTTTCCTTGGGGGGTTAGTAGGGATCTGGATTGGAAGTGGAGCAGTTGAGACAAAAACCACTGCTCATATAGTATGTTAGTAGTGCAGGCAGTGACTTTAACACCCTGTGCTACAACGTTAATCCTGAGCTGAGTTCTCAGATCAAACATTTGGTGAGTTAATGCAAAATTTGCATACCATTATCAGCAACTCAAAAAGATTTTTGACTCAAGTTATTCATTTTTATTTGATATTGTCAAGTGCCTTCACATGTTAGCCTTTCTTTGATTTCTTGGTTAGTAAGTGAACTCTGGTTTTGTTTAGAATGAAGATGTGTCTGGGATAATACACGGGCCACTAGGTGGAGCCAATGGACACAGTTCTAGCCAATGAGAAGTAGGCTGTAGGGAACGTTTTGAGAGAACTTCTTGGTTTATACCGAAAGTGTCTGGATATGGCCTGCTCTCCCATTTTGCCTACCTTGGACCAGAAACTCAACCATCAATCTCATGACGCTGGAAAAAGACCAAGGGAACTGTGGAGACATTAATCCTGAAATGGAATATTTGCTATATATAAAAAAAGCCTTATAACATATGCAATTTATGCAATATGCAGGTAGGTAGTTTCTGGTAAGCCTAAGTCAGGTAATTGAGAAGTTGATGCTTCAAGAATGAATGCAGGCAATTAAAAGAAAGCAGTCTGACTTCATGTATAATGACTGAGAAGTAAAAGGCATAATGGTTCTTTAGAATTCTAATTCCTCTTTAGGAAGATTCCAGAAAGGAGAATCAATGACAAAATTCAGGGAATGAATTTGATCAAAGTGACAGAGAGCAATTCTCAGATAATGAATTTGTTTGGCAATGGCTGTTTCAATGGGAATATGAAAGCCATACCAAACCATGTGCCTGTTCAATAAGCTCAAGAAAGATCCAGTTCTTAAAGGCAGTCCCCTTGACTGCAAGGATCAGTGACAATGGTTGGCCAGGCATTTGCTTCGTGGTGTCCTCATAGAAGCAGTTATGCTGTTTGTTTTTGTGTAGTGTTGCCATGGCCTTATTACAAGGTTATGGTTCTGCCCATACTTTGTGATAGATGTTGCCAGACAGCCTAGGATCTCTTGCAAGTGGCCTTCCAGGATCTGTCACAAGTGACTCCATTTTGATTTGGACAACTTTCTCAAGAGCAGCACTTAGAGAATATGCGCCTGCCACTGAATCACTGCCTTTAAATGTTACTTCAAACATGAAAGCAGCATTACTAAAATCAAGAATGAGAAAAAGAAAAGTTAGACAGTCCATGCTTTATACAATAATATAATTTTCTCCAGCACCAAAAATTATATTGTTTTTCCTTGGATAGATCATTGTTTTCATTATTTTGATTTCATTTTCTGGTCATTTTGTGAGATTTTTTTTTTTAGAGGTGAGATAAAAATAGATTTTTGGGGCTCATTTTTGATTCTTTTAAGAGTCATGTTTAGTGTCTCCCATGCAGCGGTAAGCAAATGTTTTCTGTAAAGGGTCAATTAATACATATTTTAGACTCTGTGGATCACAAGGTCTCTGCTGTAACTACTCACATGGTAGTGGCAAAGAAAATCTAGATAACATATAAATAGTTAAGTACAGTTGGGGGTTAAATGTGTATTTGCGAGGCTAAAAGACACACACACACACAATGTCCTGGAGAGAGAGAGAGAGAGAGAGAGAGAGAGAGAGAGAGAGAGAGAGAGAGAGACTTTCATTAGGTAGCAAATTTATCAAATGCCTGCAACAGCTGGGATAGAATCAGGCCAAAGCCAGGAGCCTAGAAATTGGAGTCTCCCATGTGGGGAGCAGGGGCCTGAGTACTTGTTTTCTAATTCCTCAAGGTATGCATATTAGCAGGATGTTGAATCAGAAGTAGAGTAGCCAGGGTTTGAACCAGATATTTTGATATGAGATGTAGGTATCCCAAGGAGTGGCTTACCTGGCTATGTCACAACAGCCAATCTAGTGATTGTGTTTTGATAAAATTTTATTTATCAAAACAAGGGGCTGGATTTGACCAGCAGGCCTAGCTTGAGGGTCAGCCCCTAGCTAAAATAGCAGCATGAAGTTCCAACTGTCTGTGTTGGGGTGAGCTCGTATATCTCCCCTCTCTGTATACAGTGGATGTGATAGTAAGAGCCTGATTCCAGAAAAGACATTATTACATCTTCAGGTTAAAAAATAATAGCATATTAATTGAAAGAGAAAATGGAGAAAGTAAAATGTGTACATTGTGCTGTAGTTGGTGTATAAACTCAGATACCATTTTGAATCTTTTAAGACATGTGAGAGTCAGTAATTACAGATTCGTAAAGGCTTTGAGTTGGCAGGAGACTGACTGGTTAGGGCAGGAGACAACAGACCTTGCTTACAACAGATCCAGGTGGCAGGATGCAGGAACTCAGGACTCACAGCTAAGCTGGCTTTTCACAGACACCATTGGCTCTTCTGACAAAAGGAACCCATTCGTAAAGCACAGAACAAAGGACACACTTCCTACTTTGGAAAAGTTCTAAATAATTGCATAGAATCAAAGCAAAACATTGGAAAATTTTCTCTTAATTCTGCTTTTGGATTCAAGGAGACTTCCTACGTTGAATACATGGGCAGATAGCTTTAGTTAATTTTTTTTTTCATTAAGCAGATGCAGTCCAGATTTTGAACTTGAATGCTTCTTTCTGGTTGGAACTGAAGCTAAGAGGTGCCAACAGGAATGAGCTCTTGACACAGGTGCACAGGTCAGCAGATGTCCCCTCCCTGTGACATGAGGAGCTCATGGCCTGTTGGAATCCTGGGTCCTTCTGAGCCCCTCTCACTCTGGCTGGCAGCATTTACAGCACCAAGGGTGGGGGCGGCGGTTGGGAAGATGGTAGGTGGATGGCAACCAAGAAAAGCTGGAGTGTTTATCCATTGTCGGAGAGCAAAACAAAATATTTATTTATTCTGGGAAAAATGAATAAATAAATAAAGGATACTTATGCTTATCATTGGTTTCTAAATTTATCTGCCCATTCTCAGAACTTTCAGGGTTACCTCATATTTAAGTATGTGTGCATACCATTGCCCTCTGTTGGATAGAAACTGAATTCCGTTATACTACATCTTGCTTTTTCTGCTGGCCAATTTCAGAGAACCAGGGAGGTTTCAACAGTCCTCTAGACCCAGAGGCTCCCAACCATCTAGTCAAAGCCAAAATTCTTGGAAACTACATTTTCCCGATATAGGAATACCAATGCTCAAATCAATACATGCTACTTTATGTATTGGTGAATATTACAAAGTGCTAAGTCTGTGTTTTCCAAATCTCTGTGGTAGCTAAATTTCTTGCTTAAGCAAAAGTCTTGAACAAGCTGCTTAGTTAGACGTCAGGGTTCTCTGCAGCAGTGGCTGGTGTCCCCACAGAAAAAAGATGCTCAACAAAGGCTAGTTTGAAATAGCTCACTCTATACTAGCTCCAAGATTAAGGAAACCCTAAGGTTACCTTTGCATATTTCTGTCTGCAACCTAGTGAGTCAGTGTCATCGGTATGTAGTGTTATAGTCACCAAAGGAAATGTGAGCATTCTGGGATGCGTAGAATACATAATAACATTGAGACAAACATTGTGGTGAAGACGAAAAGGCTGTCACTTATCATGTTGGCATCGCATATGGGTGCCAGTTGGAGTCCTGGCTGCTCCATTTATTTAAAAAAATATTTATTTTATCTTTTCATTGGAAAATCAGATCTACAGAGAGAAGGAGAGACAGAGAGAAAAATCTTTCATCCAATGATTCACTCCCCAAGTGGCCACAATGGCAGAAGCTGCACCAATCTGGGGCTCGGAGCTAGGAGCCTCTTCCAGGTCTTCCATGAAGGTACAGGATCCTGAGGCTTTGGGCCATCCTCTAGTGTTTCCCCAGGCCAAAAGCAGGGAGCTGGATGGAAAGTGGAGCTGCCAGAATTAGAACCGGCAACCATATGGGAATCTGGCGCATGCAAGGCAAGGACTTTTGCTGCTAGGCTACCACACTGGGCCCCCTGGCTTCTCCATTTCTGATTCACCCCCATGACAATGAACATGAGAAAGCAGAAGAAAATGGCCCATGTCTTTGTGCCCCTACCATTCATGTTGAAGACCTAGAAGCTCCTGATTCCTGGCCTCAGTGTGGCCCAATGCTAAATGGTGCTGCCATTTAAAGAGTGAAATAGCAGAAGATCTCTGTTCCTGTGTCTTCTCCTCTTTATGTAACTCTACACTTCTAATAGTTTTGTTTTTAATCCAAATCAATGCCTTGTTATATGAAATATTGCAGCTAGCCCTGCCAGCTGTTTTCATCACTTCGGTGTAGCAGTCGAAAAGGAAAGAACAAATCTGAAGTCTGAAAAGCTAAATTTGATCAATTTCCCAAAGAATGGACAAGTAAGTTATCAAAGGATTTTTGGGAAGAGGGGAATTAACTTGAAAATTAAGAAACAGCTTTTGATAGACTCAAAGCAAAACAGGTCAGCATCATGTCTGAACCTGATATTGACCTTAGGCCCTGTGTCTTTGGAAAGTCAAGATCATTGTGGAATATTGGGTCCAGAGGCTTGTTATCCAGAACTGTCCACCTGGGTTTGAAAGCAGGGTCTCTCCACTGTGTCCAAGCCACTCCAGGCAGAGATGGGATGTTCTGTATCCACTAAGACAATGTCCCACAGCCTTGGAGGGAAACGATTGTCCATGAGTCGGAAACCAAAACCCTTCAAGGAGGGGGTTGGCGAGATGAAGACCCTCTTTGGAAGCAACACCATTCCTCTGATGGCTTGTTACATCTTTCATGCATCTGATGGATCTCTGTTTCTTTGCTCAAGAGGTAACAAACAAGTGAACTTCTGAGTCAGCTGGCTGAGCCTCAGTCCACTGTGTGAGAGCATCAGGGGTTTCAGCCTCTTGGAACCATGGGCTGGAATGTGCAACTACATGCCTCTCAAATGGCCCTTGCTTGGCCTCCCCCTCACTTCCTTCATTGTTCCTTAGGTCCTCCTTTTGTCCCTATGTCTCCACAAGGTGAAAGTTAGAGAATTTCTCTTTCAATACATTGTTCCTCTCTGTGCTTAACATTTTCACTTACACTTGTCTTCTTTCTGTCATTGTCCATTGTGTCATCTTCCTGCTTAACTCTGAGAGGGGAGAGAGCCAAATTTTATTTCCAGATTACTGGAGGGGACACTGCACACTTTTGCCCTAACATATAACTGAAAAATTAGGTGTTTAATGATAGTGATCAGAAATCAAATTGTCCTTTAAAAGGGTTATGTTTTTGATTAACATTATGGTTTAGTTGAATCATAATTGTAGAAAGCATGAAAAAGATATTATTCAATTCACTATTTCCATTTTAGGGGTGAAAAAACACAACGGAGAAATAATACAGAGTTTCAGATTTCACCTGCTATAAAGCAAACAACTTTATGACTCTTGGTGCTTATCTCGGCCATTGGAACCTGAGCGTGAGAGAATAGGTATTTGGTAACCATGGTGCTTGCAAACATTGGGCCTGAATTATTATTCAGTATAGCAGATTTGCTTATTGTCAGTTGAAAGCATACAGACAAATAGTTACCTTCCTTCCCAACTGAGCCAGATTATAATATTGAAAACAACTTCCAAGTAAGCCTGCTCATCTTATATGGGCTCAGTATTATGATCCTTTGTTACGGGTCAAGACTTCGCCAAACGAAGTGAAAATGAAAATGACATTTTCAGCCCCACGGCTCTTTCCTTTTTAAGGAGATGTTTCTATGTATAAACTTTTCTTTTCAAAACTGTGCAGAAAAGTCAATAGATGACTCTTGATTAACTTTCCAATCAAATGTTTTCTTGATGTGATTTCTACATAATTTTTTAAATTTTCCAAATGAGATACATCTGAAATCCCCAGGGCAATTTCTGTCCATGGATAAGCTGGATGAATCTGGACTTCCCAAGTGATGTCACAACGAGACTTCATTGTAAAAACTGTCTAGAAACTTGCTCATAGTACATCCGTGACAAAAATGAGTTACTGAATGACCTAGATTCTAGAGTGCTAATCCAGTTCAAAAAAGAAAAGAAAAACTTAACTCCAGGTGGTTGTGTATGTATGGAAAATCATTTTTGAAAACATCAAAATTATCTGGAAGAAAAATTCATCAAACTTATTCTTTGTGAGAGGGCAGATTTCCTTTTTTTTTTTTTTTGCTTTACGGCTTTTGAGTTAGCATTTGTTATAATTGGCATAACTATATTTATCACCTAAAACCACATTAGAAAAAGGTTATCTGAATTATAAAACATCACCTGTCTCATTTAATTCATAGCTTATTTAGGGTTAAGTATCACTAACATTTATAGGGAACATGAATGAGAATTACATTTAATTCTACTACCAATGACCTAAGAAAGTTCTTTTGACACATTCAAATAAATTTAAGAAAGTTCTCCTGAAAGTTATAATACACATATTATTTCATTAATGTGAGGCAATATATGTTAGTATATATGAATATCAGATCTTCCAAGTTTGTCAATTTAATAGGAAATCCATTCATTCAATAAATGCTTGAGTACCTTCTCTATTCATGGTCTCTGAATTCCATGCTTCAGCTATATGTGAGAAAGTCATGGTCTTCTCTGCTCAAGAGACTGTGTTCTTTGAGAACGGACAATTATGCCAAGAAAAGCTCTTACACCATGAAAAGTGTTGCCTTCATCAGTGAGGGTTCTTCTTTCTACTAAGGGCCCTTTGGACACTTTTCATATTAATCATGGGCTATACAAATCATCACCTAAAAAGTAGCCTGCTGTAAGATTATTGAAGGTCAAGCCCCACCTGCAGTTGCCTTGGCAGGGCCTGACTGGATGATTTTGTAGACCTTAGAAGGCTTATGGATGCCATAGTCCCCACTCAGTATTGCCCAGGAGGTTGTGGGAATGAGCTCAGAGAGCTTCTGAGAAGCTCACTCCAACTGAACTTGAAAGGAAGAAGTTTCCCAGGCACAGCATGTGGGTAAGCACAACGCAGGCAAAGTGAGTGAATTGAGTCAGAGAACAGACATCAGATTTCTTGAACAGAATGGGATAAAGAACAAGTTAGTTGAAGGCGTCAGATTAACTTCCCTACCACCCACTGGAAAATGCTCTCACAAGCATCCCACTCATTCCCTAGCAACGGTACCATGGAGCACCCTCCCTCTCAGGTGTATTAATTATAACAAACCCATCCCTTCATAACAACATATTCAATACATATGAGTCTGAAATTATGACTTTTATACATTGATTTCGACAAAAATAAGGATTGAATTGAATAATCATTATGCATGTCAATCCAGTTCATGGTCTAGTAATGTGTGTTAGATTAATAAAACAATGAAGTACACTTCTGGCTTATTATTTATTTTATAAGATGTAGTTTTATGCCATTCTATCTTATTCAAATTAATATTTCTGCCAGGATTCAGATTTTCAGAAAATTTCTATTCTATTAATAAGAATGTTTAATTAGACAATGCTTCTTGAGTCATTATAGTTCATAGTTTTTGTTACTTTCACTTTGGGTCAACTTAACTCTCTGGGGGAAGCAACGGGAATTATAGATAGAATTCTTAGAGTAATTCATAGATTCAGAATGAAGAATGAAACTTGCATACAATGTTTAATCACTGTAATGGAGCTACACGTGATAAACTATCATGATTGTTGAATCCATTGTAACTATTTTAACTACATATGTCACTATCACAAAACTGTCACAGTCTCTTATAGCAATGTCTGTACAATATTTCTTAAGTTTTTCTCTTTCACAAATCTCACTGTCTGGGCAAGCATTTGGTGAGGTGCTCAAAACCCTGCCCCCCAGCTGAGACTGTCCTATTCCATAAAGGAGTGGCTAAGTTGGAATTCTAGCTCTGGTCCCTGCTGATTCCCAGCCCGGGAGACAGGAGGTGACAGAGCAAGTAGTGGGGTCACAGCCACGCAGTTGGGAGTCTTGAGTTGCATTCTTGGCTCCTAGCTTTGGCCTTTTGTAACCCCAGAAGTTGTAGGCATGTGGGAGAGTAACCCAGCAGATGGGAGTTCTCTCTAGCTCTATCTAGAGAGAAGAGAGTTCCCATCCTCTGGTTTACTCAACAAATGTCCACAATTACGAGGGCTCAACTGAGTCAAAGCCAGGAGCTGGGAACTCGACCCACATCCCCTATGAGTTGCAACTGCTGTCTTTCAGGTCTGTACTAGCAAGAGGTTGGAATCAGGAGTAAGAATTGAGGTTTCGGGCCCAGCGCGGTGGCGCAAGTGGTTAAGGTCCTCGCCTTGCACGCCCAGGATCCCATATGGCAGCCGGTTCTATCCTGGCAGCCCTGCTTCTCTTCCAGCTCCCAGGCCACAGTCGAGGACGGCCCAAACCTTTGGGACCCTGCACCCGCGTGGGAGACCCGGAAGAGGCTCCTGGCTTCGGATTGGCATAGCATTGGCCGTTGCGCTCATTTGGGGAGTGAATCATCGGACGGAGAATCTTTCTCTCTGTCTCTCCTCTCTGTATATCTGCCTTTCCAATAAAAAAATAACAAAATAAATCTTTAAAAAGAAAAGAATTGAGGTTTCAACTCCAGGTACCTCATTTTGGGATGTCGCTATCTTAACTGCTAGACCAAATGGCCACCCCCTCGTGTTTTTTTTTAAATATGCTTTTAAATCTCTAAAACATAGCCAAATATAACCTGTTTCAGTTTCTCAGAAATGTTGTTAACTTGATTAATGACAAGCAGCTTCACACCAAATAACCCAACACAAGATTAAGTCATTATCTATTAAGTAGTGATTTTCTCTTTTTGTAATCTTCTGTTTTACTTCCCCCTTTCAGTACATCTTGCTTAAGAGAAGTCTAATTTATCACAACAATTATATTGTATGCTTAATGGTAGTGGTATAGTCATATGTTATGGACAAATCCAAAACATATCTAGCATAGTTTAATTATTCCACTATCACTACTCGAGCTTTTGACAACTTGAAATAATACACTACATGGTAGAAAGAATGCTGTCTGAATTTTGGCACAAACTTTTATCTTGTATAATTGTGTTTTGAATCAACTATGTCAGTGTCATGGATCTGCCCAAATAATCCTCCAGATGAACACTTACCACTGGAAATTACATTTCATAAATATCTCAATTTAAATCACAAGCCAACCTTTGCCCAACACACAAAAACACTGTGATTTTGAAGTTTTGCTGACAGTTCAAAACTTAGTGTAATCAACTTTGTTTTTAATGCGGCTTTTGTTTCAGGATAATATAGTTAAGCTTAGCATTCCCAGATCATGGGGGATTTCTTTTCTTACTTTATTACATGTAGAATTTAAAAACCTTCTTTTAAGTTCTACTTGTTACATATTAATTATTTGTTAATTCCATTGACCTTGCATGTTCAGTTATAACAACTTAATATTTCTAAGTGATTTCCACTAAAACTAGACATTTCCATTTCATTTTGAAATGGTTTGTTGGCACTGTGAAAATCTTATGAAATATATAATATTTTTAAAACACATTATGCTAACATGCTACATTACTGCTGTCTGCTTTACCTTCTCAATGCTGTCAATTTTGGAGGTTTCAATTTTCAAAAAGCAATTGCACATTCTGTTTTGTGTATTTTTTTTATTGAAGCCTTAAGTGTTTTTAGCAATAAGTATCTTTATTTTGAATATCGGTAGTAAAGCATTTGATAGTAACAACAAAATGTGTTTGTCTTTGAAATTAAAAATAAAAAGCAAATTTCTGTGGTTTGCCGCTCTGTTTGAAAGAATTTTGCCATTAAATGAAGTAGCAAATTTCTATAAGTGGGTAGGCAATGGAAAATCAAAGTCATTTATTTGTATCAGAGTATGTCTTACAGGATATATTCTCAAGTCAAAAAAGTCATATTGACCAGATTTTAGAATTATCATCTAACAAACAGTAAAATCTCAGAGATTTTATCTTTCTCATCTTTCACATCCAATTTGTAGATCCATGAATGTCATTTTTTTTTTTTTTTTTTTTTACTTTTTAGTGAACAGACATGGAATTGCATCAGATATTTCTGGGCTGTAGTTTTGACATTAATGGTGACCCCCTCACCTTTTTTTGGTATTTAATCATCATTGAATAAAGTATATTCATATTTTAACACAAATTCTCAAATATGAGGTGTACAGATTATGGATCTGATTAAAACAGTCTTCCTGTTCATTTTCACTGTTTCGATCATTAATGAAAACTTCAGTAGAAAGACAAGCTGTAATATCTTATTCATAAATTTTCCATGGATTATGCTTAATGTACATGTGTTCAATACAATTGTTAGCTCAAAAATTTTAAATTTCCCACTTCAAGATTTTCTATTTCTTCTTTCAATTTTGTATTTACGTTTACATTTTCTACTTGCATCATGATTTTTGCAGCCATTCTTATTTTTTTCATCATGTCTGCTTTTTAAAATTTATTTTATTATACAATTCCATGGGCTCTAGGGCTTCACCTCTCCAAATCTCCACCATTGATTTCCCTAATATTATTACAACAGTATAATTCTTCAAACACAGTCACAAGTCCATCACTCTGTTATTTAAGTGTATCCTGACATTGTAGGTATAGACAATGGCAGAGGGTCCAGCAGCCGATTGTCAAGATATGTTTAGCAGTTTCATTGATTTGGAAGTTGAGATGCATACTGCATTGAGTCTTCACATCTCGTTATGGTAGTCACTATTATACAATTCCTCTCAAGGACGATATGTACATGCATGTTTACCTGTATCTGTTGCTCTTATATTTTGCATGAAGGTTGCCTTGTATGAGAGAAAATATGTGAAATTTGTTGTTTTGTGATCGGCTTATTTCACTGAGCATTATGGTCTTTAGTTGAAACCGTTTTGTTGCAAATGGCTATTCCTAAGTACCCAAAGTATCAAACAGTGGGATGTAATTTAATCTATTCTCATTCAAAATTGCAACCTGAAATTAAAGTTTTAAGTTAAATTTTGTTTTCAAAATTTGTTGCCCAAAAGGTCTTTCTCTTCTAGAACATTCTGAATCACCAAAACCAACTTACAAATGATAAAGAGATATCACTTTAAAATAATTTAACTAGTATGAATTCTAAAAATTTTTCCCTTTATTGCATATTAATCATTTATTTCTTTATTCCATTGAGCCTACATGTTCAGTCATCATACATAATGTTTCTAAATAATTTAGAAATTTAAGAAAATCTTATTGAAATTTAATAAAAGTCAATGAAATCTTTATGTTTTGCAAACACAGAACTATTTACAACTTTACCATTCCATGTCCAATTAATTGCCAATGGGAAGAGTCAGTAGCATGTTTAACTGGTGGGATAGGTCTAATTATACCCAAGTTTGCAGAAATTGATTAGCTCTGCAGAAAGTTCCTCAGTTGCCATATGCAAGTATGAAAACCAGAGTACTCAAATCGTGAGCACCTCTGGAACCACAAATAGGAGCACAAAAGGAAACAAATATGCAGCACTACCTGAAAGCAGTATTTCATTGTGGAGCTATCTGTTTTATGAATTTGACCAGAAAGGTTCTTTAGCCTGTCCTTTTCTCTCCTGTAAGCTACTTCAGCTGTCCCCGAGTTCCAGGGCAATGTTCACCTCAGCCACCAGCCACCACATGCACTAAAGAGCCCTGGACGTGGCTGCCTGTCACACAAGAGACCGTTGCAAGACAGGTGTTCAACTCTATACTGGAGAATAGAGCGCTACAGCTTGTGTTGCACCAAGAATCTCCGGCAGGATTACACTGAAGAAGGTACCTAGATGGTCTGTAACACTGGTTTATACTACATATGATGTGTTTTTTTATGCTTTTGTCATGTACAGAGTGGGCTGAAGTGTGTGGCTCAGGGAAGAGACTGGCTTTGCTTGAATCTTAGGGAATTTAGAACTAAAGCACTTTAGGAGTGAGCCATACTAAGGGCAGGTGGATGTGGATTCCTTTTTTGAAGATTCCTGAATCTTCCTGAGGCTGGGGACTTACTGCTTCCCTAGATTACCTGAAATATATTAACAAGCTCTGAGTTTGTATATATACTAATCTGATTTGATTTCTGTTAGATAAAATCCGGCAGATGCTTTGAAGCATTGGTGTATGGTGTACACTACAAAGAAAAAGATGATGATGCTGTTTTGGGAGGACCCCGATTGTAACAGGACTCCCCACATCTTCACAAGGGGGAGGAAAACAGCTTAAGACCATGGTGAAAAGGATAATGCACCACAGATCACATAAAATATGCCAGATAAAAGTTTTAAAGGAAAGTTTTAAAACAGCAGTGACTGCCCTGTTGAAATGCTTAAGTGTTGTGGCAGTGTCTGTGAATGGTCCCAGTCGGGCTGTGGTTATGTGCCCAGAGGGCATCATGCAATGCAAGGGTGCTGACCTTAAGGTAAGTGTCTAAGTTGTGTCACCCACAGGTCTACAGTTTAATTTTACTTATTACATTTGGTACCCAGTTCTTTGCAGTCACTTGTGCCACTTCCTCCAGCAAGTTTCAGGTTTGGGCTCTTGTGTTATGTTTCCGCCATAGTCTCCAAAGCCTCAGCTCCTGGGTCACCACGCTCCATGTCCTATGATCTCATTCTGTGGCTGCACTGTTGTCTGTACTACCTTTATCCCATTTCTGTTTCAAGCAGTTCCCAGGATTAGGGAAGCACTACCTGTCCTAAATAGCTAGATTGGTGGTGGTGGTGATCTTGCCAAAACCTGCTGACTAATAGATCTGAGGGTCAGCTGGACCAATTTTGACCCACAGGATGCCAAAGCAGATATTATTTTCCCTGTGGGACCAGTGCAGTACACTGAGCTGAGAGTGAGTTTGCCCCCATCTCATCATACACTCAGCTCACTGTTATCCCTCCAGCCTTTGCAACACTGTAAAAAATTGGCAACTGATGTGCCACTGGTGGAGTTTTGGATCTGCTGGCCATTAGATATGGTGGCTACCTGGACCTATTTGGGGTGGAACCTATAGTTTGCCACATCAGAGCAATACACTGAGCCAGAAGTGAGTTTACTCCCAGTTTAGTGCATGCATACTTCCATCCCACAGCCTTTGATCTCCTGCACAAAATGGCACCAGATTCAGCTCTGGTGGGGGTCTGGGATGTGAGATCCACCCTGTTCTAGCACTGCCTGTTTGGGATCTGCTGCTCTGTCTCTGCTCCTGGTCAAATCAAACAACTCAGCAGGACAGGCAGTTCTCCTGAGATCCTGGTGAATTCCCCTTCCAACCTGGCTGCTTGTGGAACTCCAGCCACCAGTGGAGATCATTTCACTACTCCCTGACTGTCAGTGGGGGTAACTGGTCGCTGCAACACCACATTGCGGTCTCCGCTGCTTTTCCATGTCTGTCAGCCTCCAGGTTCCTCTGGGCGTCAGGCTGTCCTCTCCTATTTCCTGTAATGTGCCCTCTCTGTTTCACCCTGGCTAATGATTCTCTATTGGTTTGAACATGTCTT
The DNA here is from genome assembly GCF_017591425.1 of Ochotona curzoniae. Classification (NCBI taxonomy): domain Eukaryota; kingdom Metazoa; phylum Chordata; class Mammalia; order Lagomorpha; family Ochotonidae; genus Ochotona; species Ochotona curzoniae. Next base: position 18,520,989 of record NW_024467115.1, read on the forward strand.
TACCCTATTCTGCCACCTTGATTCTTACACTTCATTAATTCTAAACTCAGTATCTTTTATATATACAAATGAAAATATAGGGAAATCAAAAATGCAAATATTTATAACAACAACAAGAAAGACAAAACAATTAGGAATGCTATAAAATAATTCAAAACCTACTGAAAGAAAATGATAAACACCATTTAAAGATACAAAGTTAGAATAGCACAAATGAAAAAAACATCTTAAGAGTTTAGGCAATCCAATTTAATCGTATTTGAATGTTGGTTCCCCCAAGTTAAAAATTTAATAAATTTTAACTAAGTGGCAAGATTTTTTTCCACTCAGGTGCTAGAAAGATCAATACTAGAGTTCCTATGGAAAAATAAACATGGTAGGGAAACACTGACGGGAATAGAGATGGTGTGGGTGTGGAGGGTGGGGTGGTGGAACAGAGACAAGCTTTACTAAGTATCAAAACAGATTATAAAGCCTCTGTCTGGGAAACAGATCAGTACTGGCACAGGAACAGATGGAGTGAAGAAGAAAGCCCAGAAATGGATTTCAACTTGTACAGAAATCTAGATGATGATCAAATCTCAACAATCTGGGGAACAATTGGACATTTTAATAAATGTAGGGGGATAACTGGGTATTGGGGAAAAGGCACAAATTTTATCCGTCTTTTATGCATAAAGAATAAGCTCACAAAAGATGAGAGATCTAAATGTAATTATACAAGGACCAGCAGAAAATGGATGTCTTCAAACTTTCAGTGTATGCAGAGGGTTTCTAACTGTAACTCAAAATTCAGAAGCAAGCAAGAAGATAAAGTGACTACCAGACAATTTTAAATGGCAAAACCTGTACACAGATAACACATTAGGAGAAAAGGGTTACTATTCCAATATACAAAGAACTTTTCAAATTGAACAGAATGCCAGCAGTGCTATTTTAAAATGACAAAAACCTTACGTATCCCACAAAATGAGAGACAAACATGAGCTGTGACCATAGGAAAAGATATAAACATTCATTTATGAAATTAAAACTGAAACTGCACTGAGATACTACTTCTCACTCATCAGATTGGCCAATATTTGAAAGCTCAGACACTCATTGTTGGCAGCAAGTGTGCATCTTTAGACATGGATAGTGCAGGGCAAAAGTGGCATACTCCCATGGAGGGGCTGGGTTGGTTAGTATCTGATCAAATCCCACACAGGCATTTATTCTTCAACTTAGCAGTCCTCTTTCTAGGAATTTACCTCAAAGATAAATCTTCAACACACAAAAATAAGTAGGTAAAAGGTTGTGAACTATATAGCATTCCAAATAAAAATGACAAACACAGGTGAGAGTTATTTGAATGTCATGGAGTAGTTCACAAAATGAGCAATTAGATTGAAGTAACAGATTCCTCAAAGCCCAGGAGATGCTTTTTTTAAAGCAGAAATCTCTGCAAAAAGCATGAATAACATGTTACCTTTTCTGCAAGCAAGAGAAATATAAATTTGCCTATTTTTGAGAAATATAAAAAAAGAACACAAGAAGGATAAACCAGCCATGAAATCTCTTGCCTACAAGGCATGAGGAGGAGCCAGTGGAAGTGGCAGGCATGGCAGTGATGTCACTCTCAGTACAACCTTTGCAAACCGATAATGTAAGTGCATTGATTGGGAGGGCATGGAACTGATCCGAGTAACCTTAAGCCAATTATTTTGATCAGATGCTCTTATTTTAGGAAAAAAAAAAAAAAAAACAAAGAGCTCTCAATATATGTTCATTTCTATTGAGTTAATATAATTTACATAGTGATTTGGGCATAATAGTTCTGTAACTACTGTGTGTTTGCTGTGGGATCAGAAAAATGAAACAGTCTCTTCAGGTTGAAAATCAAAACTCCCATTCTGGAATTATAACCCCAAGATTAAATAGAGGAAGAGAATGGAGAACGAGTGGGATTGAAACAGTCTTTTGCTTCAGTGTTTCCATTACATGCATGGGCAACTCCTTGAGGACATGTGCATCTGTGTGTGTGTATGTGTGGGCTCAGACCATGGTTGTTGAACAGAGGTCCTGAAGAAACGTGATTCCAATGTGCTGACACAGAAAAGGTAAATGATGAGTTTGGGACGTGTTCTTGAACATGAAAATGTATCTTTAGAAATTAAGGAGCCATGTCAAAAACATATAGAGGACAGTATAAAGGGACACCAAAGTGCCAAAGCCAAAGTATTCTAGCATTGAAACATTAATTCAGCACTGGATCATAACATTGAGTAATATTAGAATCCATAATAATGGTGGTTGGGAGAGAGAAAAGTGAGAGCATTTCTTCTGGGAGAAAGGAACATGCACTGAAAATGTGGACAGAGTGGATGAAAACAGAAACGTTTTATAACCATCATAGCAAATGTCCGTTATAGAACAAGAAGCAGCCTGAGAATGACAGCATGAGGAGAGGCAGGTTATGTACATGGGCTTCAGGTGTCAGCACGGATTGCTTATGAGCAGCCAAGAGTAAAACGAAGCTCCAGAGCAGAGAAGATAGACAGCAGTCCCATCAGGTGCTAAAAGTCATCAGGTCTGGAGGAGCTGAGAAGAGGCCCATCAGCATCTTTTGCTCACATGTTGTCATTTGCCAGGAAAGTATCAAGGATCTTGACCAAGCCCCACGAACAAATACTTCCCTGGCTTTGTCATGAAAGGCAAAGATGAAGAAACTATTTCAAATTAAGAGACTTTAACAGAATCCTGGACTGGATAAAAATGAAAAGTTTTAAGGGATAAGACACGGATAAACAAGAAAAAAAGTGTGACTGATACATGATACAAAACTATTGTGCCAATGTTAAGTGTCCTAAATGTGGGCACTGTGCTGTGGTTACTCAAGGGAATGTTTTTAGTCTTAGGAAACACTTAGGAAGCATTAAGAGATCAAAGGAAGTAAAACTGAGAGCTTCTCAAACTGTTCAGAGAAAACAAAAGACAGAATGTACAAATAAAATTGTAACAATATGTGGCGAAAATATTAAAGATGTGGGTACCTGGAAAAAGAATACATGGAAATGTTATATATTATTTCTGTGATTTTTTTTCTCCATTTGAAATTATTAGAAAACAGTTTTTAAAGACAAGTGATTAAAAGAGCTCATGAATTCAGATTGTTCTTTATCCAATTAGTTTGAATTAGTAAGAAATGGCTCTGAATGATTAAGAATACCCTTGGGACCCTTGAAAAATCCCAATTATGATGCCCACATGGTTCGTGTGAGTAGATCACATGCCAGGAATATCTGCTGTGTGATTCTCCTGGGACTTCTGAGTTCTATAACTTGAAAGAGTATGTTTGGGAAGAAAAGCAGAAGTTTCCTGCCACTTGAGTCTAGAATGAAACAGAATTTATACACTTTGTATTCGAGAACTGATCAAGTGGAAATGTCAATGGGGAAATCCGGGTCAAGTTGAATTCCCATCATGAGTAAGTGGCACAAAGACTCAGAGTACAGTGACCTAGACATGACCTTAGGGAGAAATCGCAGTCAGGTCAGTATCTCCTGTTTCCAGGATTCTCAAGGTTGACTCAGCAATTCATCTATTTCAACATTTAAACACAAATCTGTCATGTTTTAGTCGGAAATGGCACATTAATAAACCAGTTCTCAGGACAAGGTGGTAAAGTGTTTATGTAGTTTTTATTTTTAAAAACTTAATTTTATTTATTTGAAAGAACAAGAGAGAATGAGAGAGAGAGAGAGAGAGAGAGAGAGAGAGAGAATCTTCCACTCACTGGTCCATTCCCCGCAAGGGCCACAACCGTCAAGAAGGTTGAAGCCAAGAGCCAAGAGCGAGGAACTACTTCTTGGTCTCCACTCTGGGAGTCAGGGTCACAGATACTTGGATCATTATTTGCTGCCTTTTCAGGCACGTTAGTGTGAAACTGGATGGGAAGGATAGTAGCTGGGGCTTGAACTGGCACTCTTATATAGTTTAACTCTGCATCACAATTCTAGCTCATATATATTATTATTATCATATGTATTTGTGTAATTTTTATAATATTGTGGAATATTAATAAATAGTTATATATAAGATATATAAAATATATATCCTATCTAAATGTCCTATATAAAATACATACATAAATTTCATTCAGCTAAAGAAATGTTTTGTCAACCTAAGGGGAATCTGTCTGGCTAACTTAAATTTATCAGACAAAAATGTAGTATGTTGGTTATCTAACTTGAACTTTTTAGTTTGAGACAATGCTGATTGCCTTCAAATTTGATCAATAATTCTGGTAAAAAAAAAATCCATACTTTTCATTTGAAAGGTAAAGAATTCTTAGATGTTCTTTAACCTAATTTCTCATCCATTGTAGGTATTCCTTTCCCTTCCTATTGCAGACCACAGTTTAACTCATGGGGGCGGGGCGCCAAAACTGAAACAAATATGAACTGCTACAGTGAGGCAATTCCTTGTAAATAAGAATATAACATGGCTAAGAGCACAGCTTTGAGCAAGTAACTTTCTTTCTTTGGGCACAGTGTCTTCCTAATCCAGAGCTTTCCAAGAGGGTAGGCAGAACCGTGAAGCCATCTAAGTCAGAGAAAGATGAAGAAAGCCAAGGAGCTGTTGAGTTTACACTTGGAGTTTAGGTATATATGTTAGCAGCCTTAGCACTGTGATGAAGGAGAAGAGAGAATCTTTCTACATCTTTATTTAATTGAGAGACAGGAAAGCATGATTCCACCTGCAAATTCACTCCCTGAATGACAGGGCTGCAACACGGCTTAAGCTGGGAGCTGGGAACTCTGTCCAAAGATCCCGCAGAAGGGCCAGGAAGCCTACTGTGCGAGCCATCACCACTGCCTCCCAGGGGTCGATGTTAGTGGGAGCTGGAGTCAGGTGCTGAAAGCATTGGAGAGTCTATTAGAAGCTAAGCTGCTCTATGTGGAAAAGACTGTTTCAGGGGTAACAGGTGCAATTGAAGGGGATACTTCATGACAGCAGAAGTCCCATACCATGCAAGAATTTGGACTCCTGATAACCAAACACTCAGCTGGACGTTTAATGGGCTTCCTTGTTTCATTCAGTCTAAGGTTGAATTGGCCTGTTGAAGAAATTAAAGCAGGTTCTTGACTCATATTAAGAGTGAAAACAATTAAATTTCCCAATCCTTTTTCACAAGAATGCCTTCCAAGTCAGACTTCCTCAACTCTGTACTTACACAACAAGTTCTTTATTTTTTCTGGGTGATGTAAATATGTAAAAATTATCAGCCTAAGACATTTAGGCAACTGCTTACGGAAATCATACAGCATGAGCCAGTGAGTCAGTAAGTCATCACATTTGGTAAGCAGGTAGAATGTTCAACAGGTTGCTAATCCAGGCATTCTCTGTAAGGAGGTCTTTCAAAACTCTTTCCATACTTGGATCTGATTTAAAACTTTGCCAGTGTTGTTAAGTGTTCCATTTTTCTTTTTCAAAAGCACAGTTAGACTCTATTGCTTTATTAAAGTCCAACTATTAGGTGAGCTTGAAGTGCTGACAGTTTCACCAAAAGCACAAGTATTGAAATTCTGTCTCCCCTATGCTTTGCTTAGAACACTGAAAAATACAAGGAAGTGAAACAGTCAAAATTTGAAATAATGTACAATTTAGGGGAATACACAAATAAAATTGCATAGAGGGTAACGTGATGGCTCAATAAGTTAATCCTCCAATTGCAAGTGCCAACATCCCATATGGGTGCTGGTTCACGTCTCAGCTGCTCCACTTTCAATCAAACTCCCTGCTTATGGCCTGGAAAAGTAGTGGAGGATGGCCTAGGCCTTTGGGACCTGCTCTCACCTGGGAGACCCAGAAGAAGCTCCTGGCTATTAGCTTCTGTTTGAGCTCTAGGAAGTAAGCCAGCAGATGGAGGATCTTTTTGTCTGCCTCTTCTTTTCTTTGTAAATCTGCCTTTCAAACAAACAATAAATAAATATTTTTTAAAAGAAAAAATATAATGCACAGTACAAGCACTCTGATTAGAGCTTCATGAGGGGAGGAGACACTTAGCATTCACAGGAATTGAGACAATACCTCACTTGAGTGAACATAGTAAGAGATGTTTTCATAGTAGTAATGGCTTGAAGGATATTCAGATCTCATTGTGGTTTTTTTGTTTTACTTTCTCTCTCTATGGTCAGTGAGGGAAGCTTTATGTGAAGAACAGGGCTGTGTCTTAAGCACTCCAAGATGAGAGAAGCAGTGTGACTGCAGGGAGCAATGACAATGAGTCTTGGAAAGCCCCTTGGTTTCCCTTTCAGGATTTCCCTCTGCTTTGCTCAAGACACCTGCTTTATTCTCCCTCCCATCCTCAGCACAGTCTTTGGATTTGGTTTTCATTTTCCTGCTTCTCTTGGCCTGGGAGAAGTGATTGTCCAGCTCTGTATTTTACATGTTGTTATTTCAGACATCTATAGAAAGAAATTCCAACTGAAAATTCCTTTGCAGTGGAGTGAGCACATGCAGCTGTTAGCTCAGGAGGAATAATTTAAAAGTTGTGATTTAAAAACAGTTGTCAAAATAAAAAAGAATGTAAAGTTCTCAATTCATCACTCAATATTCCCCCTAAATTTCTCCAAGGCTGCTTCCTACACCCCTAACTTTTTAGATGATTTTTGGGGGTTCTTTTTCTAAGTTGTATATATATATATATATATATATATATATATATTTTTTTTTTTTTTTTTTTTTTAATTTTAGAAACAGTGAGTTGAATGCCCACCCAAAATGCCCACTTGGACCCAAGCTGAAGTTTAAGGCCAGGAACTCCTATCCGTGCTGGGAAGCACTTCGGCCATTAGTTGCTGCCTCTCAGGATGTATGAAAGAAACTGAAATCAGAAGTGGAGCTAGGATTCAAATAAGAGTGGAGCCAAGATTCAGTCCCAAGCACTCCCATATGGGATGCTGGAGTCCTAAGAAGCAGTCTTACCACTAGATCAAACACTTACCCCCTTGGAGCAAGACTGTAAGACATTGGTATGGCAGCAGAACTCACCAGGTGAGGTATCCTTGCACCTGCTTCCATCTGTTAGGAGATTGTTGAGAAAGGTCTCTTCTGCAGTAGAGAGAGTGGGGAGGGCTATGGGGAACAGCTCATGCAGATGGCAATGATCATTCCCCCATTTTCTCAAGTGATCAAGCAGACTGTTGAGTCAGATTATAAAGACAGATACCTGTTTGTGGGAGAGGGAATGTGAAATGATTTCCTAGGAGTAAGGCCCAAGAAATGAACAGAAGGATTTTGTTTTATGATGCAGCAGGAACTTTGGGGTAGTTTAAGACAAATAGAAAATATCCAAGCAAGGTACAAGAATTAAAGCACTTGAGGGTTAAGTCTTTTCTTTTTCTTTGATTACAGAACAATTCAGCATACATGTTCTATTATGCCATAGAGTTATTGAAGAAACAAAGTCACTAATCATTTTAAGAATGGTATTGATGGGGCCTGGCAGGGTAGCTTAGTGACTAAAGTCCTCATCTTGCACACACCAGGATCCCATAATGACACTGTGTCATACCCAGAAAGCCTCACTTCCCATCCAGTTCCCTGCTTATGACCTGGGAAAGCAGTGGAGGATGGCCCAAAGCCTTGGGACCCTGTACTTGTGGGGGAGACCTAGAAGAAAGCTCCTGGTTCTTGACTTCAGATAAGCTCAGCTCTGATCGTTGAAGCCATTTTGGGAATGAATCATTGGATAGAAGATCTTCCTCTCTTATCTCTCCTCCTCTCTGTATATCTGACTTTACAATAAAATTAAATAAATTAAAAAGAAAAGAATGGTATTGATGGGCCCTGCACGTTAGCGCAGTGGCTAAATTCTCACCTTGCATGTGCCAGAAACAAATTTGGATGTCACTTTGTGTCCCGGCTATCCTATTTCTCACACAGCTTCCTGCCTATGACCTCAGAAAGTAGTGGAGGAAGGATGGCCGAAAGCCCCCAGATCCTGCACTTGTGTGGGAGACCTGGAACATGGTGCCAGATTGTGGCTTTGAATCAGTTTAGCTCCAGCCATTGCAGCCACTTAGAGTGAATCAACGGACTGAAGGTCTTTCTCTCTGTATTTCCTTCTCTCTGTAAATGTGCCTTTCCAACACAAATAAATAAATCTTAAAAAAGAATGATGGCTATATGACAAAATATGTATTTAAAAGGTATAATGTGTCCAAAGTAACAAGTACATTGGAAAGGATATAAAACTAAAGACTGACCCAGTACACTCAAAAAGGATTGCTGCATTTTGGGCAAGAGGTTACAGTAGTCTGCATTAAATATTTAGTAAAAGAACAAAGGCAGAAATTCATTTTAGATTCCAGGAACTATTCAAGAAAAACCAGATGACTGGCCACTGCGCAAAACGTAGCATTAAGGCAAGAATCACTTGTCTCCTTTTCTTTCTCAACAAGTGATTATTGAACTTGTATGTTTCTAGTGTCCATTGATTTATTTTCATCTACTTGAAAGGTAGAGTAACAGAAAGAGAAAGAGACACCTTCTATCCACTAATTGACTCCCAGAGCTGAGCTAAGAGGTGGTAGGTACCCGAGGATTTGAGCCATCATCTAGGGCCTCACTTGGATGTACTTGCAGGGACCTGGAGAGGAAGCAGAATAGCGCAGTCTTGAGCCAGAATGTCAATACAGAGTACAGACATCCACTGCAACACAATGCCCACTCTCACATCTGCGTTTGAAGAGTCAGGTGAAAGGAAACACAGTGTGTGAGCAGCCTTCATTTGTCTGAGCACCCAAGGTTCTTGGAAATTTTCTCTTTGAAAGTAATTCAAAATCCACTTGATTGATCTCAATCTGCCTTCTAAAATTACATAGAAGAAGGAGAAGAAAATTCTTTGTCACTTTCGATGCTCCAGGCCAAAGTTTTTTAGTTTCTTGAAATAGTTCTAATTTGCCATCCTCATTCCTCTTCTCTGGCTGTGCTCCCAAATGCCACTGTCCTTTGGAAGTGCTTACTTTGAACTGAGTACAGTCCAACTTGAACTGAAGAGAAAGGAGGCTCACTCTGTTGTTACAGATCATATATTTCATCAATTCAACGAAAGATCAACATTTTAGCAGCTCCTTCATATACTGGAGTCAGGGTCAACACACTCTAAAGTTATTCTCAGCAGGTGCTACTCTGTCTAGAAATACCTATTAATCTCTCCTTCAAGTGTACAGATTCCAATTACCCCTTCCTTGCTCTTTCTTTTTGGATACAGATTATTGCCCTAGCCCATCCAGCCCTTTTAAAGCCTGTCTGACAGCTAGTGTTTCAGTCATTTCCCCAAGTCTTTAAACAGGTGGACCTTGTTCACAAAGGCCAGCTCAGTCCATATCCATTAAGAGTAAAAATTTTAAATAGGGTGGGGCAGCAATGAAAACCTCCTGGAAGGCTCTGTGACAACTTTTCTCAAGCAGTCCATTAATTTAGGACAAGAGACCTAAACTCACTTAAGACAGTTGGGTTTGAAGAATCTTTAATCAGTGTTTGATCTAACACTACAGGTCTAAAGTGACAAAGACAGTGGAGGCAGTACCCTGTTGGCCTCTAGAGCGTGTTCTTGCCTTCCTCCCTCTACCTCCTATTTTGCAGATGCCCAGCTTCCCCTGCTCCCACTTTCCACATCAGTATTTATTGCAAGCCTTGGTTTGTCCACCACATTAACTTTCCAGCACTCCACTTGCCTTATACACCTTCATAATGAGTTCTTCTGCCTTTCCTGTGTGTTTTTCTAAAACCCAAGTGGAATTCCTCAAGAATCCCATCCGCACCTTTGCCAAAGTCTCTACTTTCCTCAGGCTGGGATATTTACATAGACCTTTAGTCATCCAAACCTTGTAGGTCATCTCTATCTTACAAATGAAGTCATATACTTCACTCTAAGTTCTTGTTGGATTTTCTGACATGTCTTTCCAGCTCTAGTTCACATGCCTGGCCCTCCTCAGAGGACACGGATCTTTGCTCTCAGGTTCTCAAGCAAGCAACGCAGCAATGAAAGAAAGGATTTTGCTCTGAATCTGCAGCTGCTCAAACCATCTGGGTGACCTAAGACCCCATACTTAACATCTCTAAGACTAAGGGGATGTGTGGCCCTTCACAGATGCTAAGATGAGGAGATGAGATAATGTCTTTAGGGCATTTTGGGTGATGCTGATTGATGCCTGGTGAATATTCAGGAAGTATGGCTCCTTTTCTCTGCTTTCCCTCCCTTCCCTTCATTTTGTCAACCTGCCACCACCTGTTTTTCCTAATTCATTCAAGGCAGAAGCATTCTTAGATGTTTTTGTTTCTGGCGGAGTTGAAATCCAACTAGGTAAGTTAAGAATTCATCAAGCTTCTGCTTGCATGAATTCTGTTCTGTCAGCATTCTAGAAATTCCCCGTTTGCCATGCTTGTGTCTCCCCCTTGCTTTTGCAATCTGGGTCAAGACCTCAATCATTTCCTCCATCTGGTCAGGTGTTAAAAACTATCAGCTCTGGAAAATATTTAGAAAATATTGAAAGAATTTTCAGACCTCTACACTCAGTTTCTGATTCCAAAAAGTGGTCATCTTTTGCATCACAAAGCTTTTTTTTCAACCTGGAGAACTCAACTCTAAGCAATCACAATGGGGAAGTTTCATACCGAGCCCAGTGATGGTGGAATTCTTTTCACAGTGCCTGGAATTTGGAGGAACACATTTGAGCTCAACAAGTTTGGGTAGGCTTTGTTAAAACATCAATATTCTTCCTTCACTTTCAGATTTAGCATAGAGTTGAAATGTTCTGTTTCCTCAGCCTTTCTTAGACTTTCTTTGCTTTTCCACTTAAAAATGTCCACCCAGTGTGCCATTTGGTACAGTTTTTAAAAATTAACTAATTGGTTTACTGGCAGGCCGAGTTACAGAGAGCAGGAGAAATAGAGAGGATTTTCAGCATGTGGTTCACCCCCAAATGGTTGCAGCATCTGGGGCCGGGCCATGTTGAACCCAGGAACCTGGAACATCATTTGGGTCTCCTATGTGCATGGCAAGTGTTCACACACTCGGGTCTTCTCACTGCCTTCCCAGGCACATAAGATGGGAACTGAGTGGGAAGTGGAGTAGCTGGGACCTTAGACCAGCAGCTATATGAGATGTTGGAGTCTCAGGCAACTGCTTAATCTGCTGCAACTTAACACAGCTTGTCCCCTGGTACGGGGTTTAAGACTCTACTTGGAATGTTTACATCTCATATTGGAGTTCCTGGGTATAAGCCCAAACTCTGCTTCCAGTTCCAGCTTCTGCTAATGTGCACACTGGGAAGTAGAGGGAACTGTCCAGTGCTTGTCTTCCTGCCTGCCATCAAAATGGAGTCCCAGGTTTCTGGCTTCAGCCTAGTCTAACCCTGGCTATTACAAGTATTTATGGAATACTCCTTCTCTGCCTCTAAATAAAGTAAAAATTAAAATGCTCCCCCTTGTGTATTTGGGAAGAGATAGAAATTTGAACTAACTATTCATCACTACTCATTTCACTTTCTCTTCACTCGTTTTCTGGCTCACTTTCTGCCTGTTGTTAGGTTTTCTTCAGGGTAGATCCGACCTGGGCAGCACGGATGGGTGCATTGAACAGGTCTGAAATTAAAGTCTCGCCTGGACAATATATAATTTTGGGTTATTAGCCTGTCTTTGCATCACCCCAATGGTAGGAATAGAAACAAAACATACAGGGAGGATCGTAAGCTTCTACATTGTGTTCTACCTCATCTGTTAATTCAGTCTTAAGAGACAGTTCTGAAACAAGGCCTCTCCAAACTTCACTGACTGACCTGGAGTTGACTCTGTGCTTTGTTTGTTTGTTTTCCTTTACTCACAGTTGAGTAAATAACATGCATCTAATATATGCATCCTTTCTTACCATTCAGAAGCAACTGTGTTTGATGTACTTTTAAGTGCCAATTTAGGGTGATCTTTGAAGAAAGGTGAGATTTTTTAATGTACCTTTTATTTGCAGATTCTCTCTCAAAAATCTTTAAAGCTAGTGCCACATACACACCCACCTTTAATCAATGTACAGTTTTAAGCAAACTTTGAGGAAATTTCAGTTGACCCTGACACTGGAATTCTGCAATAAAGCCATCATTCTAATAAAGCACAATAACATTTTGAATTCAGAAATAAATTTTTTAAATTCTCTGATCTCACAGTATCGGAGGCAGGTCTATTTTCACAGCTTGAGTTTCATTCTCCTTACAATGCCTATCTCACAGGCCAGAGTACCTCTCCATTCCCATTTTGTCCTCTGCCTCTCTTCATTGGTCAGTTTGCAGTTTTATCTCATGGTAATAGGCTGCCAAACTACTCAGGTTGTCTGAGGGAATGGACAATGGTCTTTTGTAACCTAGTACACCTCTGGTTTCTTTTGGCAGCATAAACTCTGAGACAAGTCTTGCACCTGTGGTCAGGCCTACAAATCCAGTCAACATTTTTCAGTGGATGCATGGAAGGGGTAAGGAGGTAAGTTGCCTCAGTGGTTGATCAAAGGTCAAAGCTGTGTGGGATGTTTTATTCCTGGGCTACGGGGGCTGAACCGAGGTGGGAGGCTTGAAGGAAATGGGCATGGAACTCCCCATCACTTCATGCCAAATGGTGACCAGAACAGATGGGAGCAGAGTGATAGGCACCCATCCCACAGCCATGGAAATGTGGAAACTAACTTGGAAATTACTGAAGTAGAAAGGTTAAGGGACACGTCAGCAGTTCTGTGTGGGTGAGAGGATGTCTGAGAGACTTTGTGCAAGAAAGAAGGCAAAGCATAATGCCAGGGAATTGAAGTGGAGATTTTGTAGTGCCTGTATCCCAGCTGAGGGCTCTCTAAGATACCCCACACCTGCTTAAATGACTCTCTTGCTCTCGGTGGATGCTGTTAGCCTTGCTAGTATTGTTCTTTAGACTCAACAAGTTGCAGAAGTTACTGCAAATAAAATATTTGTAGGAGAAAGTTTATGGCAATGAGAAATACAGGAAATAATTTCTTCTGATATTTACAGGGTATCTAGCAAAACTTCAGGAAAGTCATTTTGAGCTGATGGATCACTCAGTCAGTATTCATTATTTCCTTCTTGCTTCGTTTGGTGCTACTCATGAATGGACTAAATTTATTGAGCATCTGAATTCACCAAGGATCATGGGAAGGTTACAGTCTACCATGTATATAAGCTTACAGTCAGCCATGGGTCGCTGAACTGGGGAACTTCGTGATTTACAGAATTGGTGATTCAGGGAGGAGAAATTGATAGTGTTCACACGGACATTAACATCAACACAAGAAAGTCTTCAAGAGCAGATGAGGGCAGGCGGGTAGGAGGAAGACTATGAAGTCTCATAGCTTAGCAGCTTTGAGCTTCATTCTCCCTCACAGTGTTTGGCTGCTGTGTTGTGACAATTGAAAGAAGACTGTCACTTGCAGAATTTTCAATATTAGCAATGGAGTAAGTATTTTGTGTGCAGAGGAGAAATTGTACCTTGTATCTCTGACTTGTTCTATTTTCCTAAGAATTTTCTTTTCTTCAAACAAAAATCTCCATGTCAACACCATGATATCTCAGACAACACTACTCTTTCCTTTAGATCCTTGCCTAGTTAGAAAAACAGGGTCTAATGCCTTAGCCCCTACTGGAAGGACACTGAACAGGTGTGATATGAGGTTGGGATGCCATGAATCTAAATGAGGCGATTCAGAAGATGCATTAGCATCCTGGACTGCCGGCCTCTTCCACAATTTCGCACAAGATCATGAGTTTATCAGCATCTCAGCACTCAGATCCCATGTTCCATACACCTTTGTTCAAGTGAATGTACCACAGAGAGAAATACAAATTCAACTTTTATACACAAAGCCATCAAGGACATGATGGCTTATTTTAGGCATCAACTTGACTAGGTTAAGGATGGTTGGCAAAAACGTTAATTCTTTGGAGGATCTGTAAGCATGCTTCCAGAAGAAATTATGACTTAAATGAGCACACCAAGTAAAGATGCCACGCCCATCAATGTGGGCAGGTGTCACACGATCTTCCAAAGTGCGCACATTGACCACAAACATGGGGGATTGGAGAGCTTCTCTGAGCTAGGTTATCCCCTTCCAGGCTCTTGAATATTGGAGGCAGATCTCTCACTCTGTCTATGTATATATATATATATGTATATATATATATATATATATACACATATATATACACACAAATAATATATATGTATATATTTATATATATGTATTATTTTCCCGTGGAGAAAGGTTTGTAGATATATAGATAGAGGGATAGATAGGTAGATAGATGGATGGATTGGATGGATGAATAGATAGGTAGACAGATAGATACAGGCAGAAATAAATAAATAAATTTGTTTATATCTCCATATATAAATAAATATATATATTTATATCTCTATATGTATCCGGAGAGAGAAAAAGAGAGTGGGGGAGAGATTGATTCAGTTTCTCTGGAGGATACTAACAGATTTTGATAACAAGAATAATTCTAGGAGAACAGAATTTTGTGAAGGAATTTTCTGAAATATTTCAGAAGTTTTGTGAGATACTTCTCTAACATGGTTATATTTAAAATGTTAATGGCTAAAATTTCAATAGTAAAGAAAGCACAAATAACTTATGGAATAGACGACTTGTAGAGGAATACAAAATAGCTGTATTGGCTATTCCTTCCCATTACACCATACATAAGAAACAAGTAGCTAAATAACTCTATACAGAACACTTTCTAGCAATGTGGCAAAATGAAGGGATATGGCAACTCTGGTTTGGTTGCTGGAAATACTAGTGAAGAAGACAAGGACAGAGATTTGAATTTGAAGGTCAAGCATTGGTTACACAACCCAAGAGCTTCTTGGATGCCCTCAAAAAGAGCTGTAGCTCCTGTAGACAAGAGGCAAAATTGTTGAAAACAGACAACAAAATTTGATGCTGCCCTGAGCTGAATTACACACAGGATGAACTTTTCACCCCTCAAGATGTCCACTATTAAATGAAAACTTTGGTTGGGAATGAACATATCCAGTAAGTTGGGATGGGAGTGTTCAGAGAGACCTTGGGAGTCTGTGGATGTTGGCTCTCACCACCTTCTGATTAATTATCTTTGTCAGTGAAAGGAGTCTCCTCATCCCTATTAAAGCAGCCTTCCCACCCTTAGTACCAGCGGGGTGCTTTGCTCCTAGTGGCTGTAGCCTCCATATTTATAGTTGCATTAAATTTACCATCCATTATGAAGGGATGACCCTTAAATTGCCTAAGGAAACAGTTGCCATGGGAGAGTTTCCATGCAAGACAATGTTGATTTTTTTGTTTTGGAGATTCTTCTCCATTACCCCTTCTTGCTTCTGGGCTTATAACCAGATGCAAGTCCCAGCAGGTTTCCAAACATGAGCTACAAACTATGACCCAGGGGAAGTATACTACACTCCAAAAGAGTTACTTGAGTTTTCTAATTTGTGTAAGCAGAACCCTGAGGAATATAATGGAGGACTGGATATCCAGGGTGTGAAAGAATGGTTGGAGGAATATAAAATGGATCAGACTGGATATACTGCTATGGATTCACTAAGCAGAGATTTGCATTTAATGTTGTATCTTGGGGAACTAGAAAACTTTGTTTGATTTAAGCATAGATCAGAAGATTTCCAAATGTGAATGAACTGGACATGTCCACCTCCCTCAGTTTGAGGCAGGTAAGAAATTCAAAGACAAGACTTGGGGACATTGAAATGTTAACAGGGATTTGACATTTAAGACTTACTTGCTCACCCTGGACAGGCCCAAAAGACATATAATTTTTAAATACTTTCTAGATTTTTAAAGTCACTTTTTAAAACTTTTATTTATGTATTTACTTTCTTAAAAACACAAGTTAAAAGGTGTTAAATTTATTGGTGTGTGTAAAACAGCTGGCTCTATGCTTTAGCTTGTAGAAGTTCAACTATTATCAATAAAGCTGGATTTCCCCATCTACAGCTCTCCTTCTTCCAAGTATCAGCTTGATGATCAGAGTGTCTTTTCCGTATTTGCAGGAAGCATGGCCCTGGTTCACTGTGGCCGGTCCAGGTGCACACAGCATCTATTATTTTTTCCTTCCATTTCATTTTGCTTTCTTTTTTTTAAGATTTTTTACATTTTATTATTATTATTATCATTTTATGATACAGTTCTATAGGCCCTTACCCCCTCCCCAATTCCCTGCCCCCCACCCAGTTCCTCTATATCATTACTAACATATAGTTCTTCACACTCAGCCATATGTCCATCATTGCGGGCATGGACAATGACAGAGTCTAGCATCCAATTGTCAGGATATAGTAAACAGTTTCATTTTAAGTCCATCTTTGTCTGAAAGCAGAAATGCATACTACACTGCATCCTCACATCTGGATGTTAGTCTCCATTTCACAGCTACTGTGCATCCCCTTAAATGAAAAGTCATGGTACAAAATCAACAACAGGAAGAAAAATAGAAATTTACAATGCCATGAAGTTAAATAACATGTTACTAGGTATGACAGTCTCCATTACACAGCTACTATACATCCCCTTAAATGAAGAGCCACAAAACAAAATCAACATCAGGGAGAAAAAAGAAATTAACCACACCATGAAGTTAAATAACATGCTATTAAATGACTAACGTGCAGTTGAAGAAATGAAAATCAAGAACATTCTTGAAGAAAATGATGCTACTCTATGATCTACGAGTCACTGAATGATTTAATCAGAAGAAAGTGTTTTGAAGAGATGAAAGCAACAGAAAACAAAATCCATGTGATATAGTCTCCGCTGATCTTTATTGAAGTGTGTCTTCACCAGATAACAAATAGATGGGTTTTGTTTTTTAGTCCATTCTACTAATCTGTGATGTTTGGTTGAGCTTAAGCCAGCAGGTTTCTCCAGGGAACATCTCACACCCAGACTCTGGGGCCCAGGATTTTCTTCTTTGTTATTTGAGATGAAAGGATACTTATCTACTTTTAAATTTTTATTTTTTCATGATATAATTGCATAGGCTCAAGGATTTCCCTTTCCACCCTTCCCCAAACCCCTCTGACCCCCTACTGTTTTCCCCTATATTATTACAACAGTATAGTCCCTCAATAACACTCAAGCCCATCATTCTACTATTTAAGTGCATCATGACAGGTAGAAAACCCAGCATCTTATTGTCAAAATACATTTAACAGTTTCATTGGGAGTCCGCCTTTTATTCAAGAGTAGAGACACATATTGCAATGTATCTTCACTTCTCAGTATGCTCGTCTCCATTATATAATTCCTCTAGGTGAATGTATGTATACACATTTGCCTGTATATCTACTGATCTTGTGTTTTTCAGAAATGCTGCCTTATATCAGAGAGAACCTATGATATTTGCCCTTTAGGGATTGGCTTATTTCATTGAGCATAATGCTCCCTAGTTGGGATCATTTTGTTGCAAATTGTAGAATTTTATTCTTTTTAATGGCTGAATAGTAGTTTATAAAGTAGGTATACCAAAGTTTTTCATCCATTCCTTTCATGGGCATTTGGGTTGTTTCCATGTCTTTGAAATTGTAGTTTGTGCTGCTGTAAATAAAGGATTATAGGTTACTTTTTCATACAGATTTCATTTCCTTTAGTTTATATTCCCAGAAATTAGGTAGCTGGATCACATAGAAGAATAATTGTATTTAGTTTTATCTGAGAGACAAGAGTGGGGAAAAGTAGAGAGAGCTTTCATTGATTGATTTATGACCCAAATATCATGGCAATTAAGAAGGGCCAGGTCAAAGTCGGAAGCTAGAAGCTCAATCTGATCTGCCACGAATATGGCATAAGCCCAGCTACCTGAGACATTACTTGCTGCCTCCTGATGCCGGCATTAGCAAGCAGCTGGAAATAGGAGCTGCAGCTGGAGCCAAGACTCAAGTTCAAAACTCCATTATGAGATGCAGACCTTACAAGGGGAACCTGAGATGGGTATCATTGGTGTGGCAAGTGGCACAGGCAAGTGGCAGCATACCACTGCCAAAGGTGAAGAGGACATCATTACCAAAAGCAGAGTCAAAGCAACAATAATTGATACAGATCAGTGGAGCTGGCAACTGCAACTGGAGTTAGTTACTGTAAAATAGGAAGGCTGTGACTTTCTTACCAGATCTATATAAGCACACACATCTGACATCACCTACCAGCTCCTAAGTCAAGCTCTAAGACAGAGCCTTATGTCATTCATTGAGCTAGCTCACAATTTGTTCCTTGGATGAAGAGGCTAAGTCCCCTCAAGACGCCAAGACATTACCAAAAATTTATACTGTTTCTTTCCTTCCTGTTATACTTCCCCTATAACTATAACTTTTTGATTAAGATGATTGGGCATGGGAAATAAAAGGAAGCCAGGTCTTTTGGGGACCACTACACACTGATTATAAATGGGCCCTGATTGCAAGAGATCCAAAGCATCACTACATCCTACCAGTCACAGTTAGGAGCTGATGACGATCACATGATCATTGGAGGCCTAGGTCAAGTCAGCCACACCACGAATCCAGTGAGTCCCCAGCACAATGCTAAGTTTATTTCTTCAATGGAGATTGGCATTTACCCCATGTGACACCATTCCCCATGGTAATCAGCCAGCTGCCTGAGAACAGACTGATCACATTGAACAATTTCTAACAGGGGAATGTCAAAAATACATATTTGTCTTATTAGAATAGGTTGGATAGAGATTTTTTTCTCCCTGTATACAATGCTCCCATCAAGACTTACATCCATTGACTATCAGAGGTCCTCCCCCACCATCATAGTGTTCTGTATAACATTGCTTGTGACTCTGAAGGGACTCACTTCAAAGTTAAAGAAGTACAGCAATGGATTAATCCTCATGAAATTCACTGGTTTTATCAAGTTCACCACCATTCTTAAGCATCAAACTTGGTAAAAACAAAACAAAAACAAAAGTCAGACAGCCTTTGGAGAACTCAGTCATAATTCTAGGTGGAAGGCAACACCTTGAAGGGCTGTGGCAAGGATCTCCAGAGGACTGACGGTAGGCAGGAGGCTGGGGATGCCTGACAGCATTCTAGGGGAAAGGCAACTGCCCTAAGGGTGGCTGGAGTGTGTATCTGATTTCATTTCATAGTGGTTGGATTTTGTTTTGTTTTAACCAAAGTAATGGGAGCAGGCATTTAGCCTATCAGTTGATATTCTGATCAACATATCCATATCTTCCCAAGTGTAAATAGCTGACTTAGGCTTCTGACTCTAGCTTCCTGTTAAGGCACACATCTGGGAGATTCAAGTACTGCGTGCCTGCCACTCATATGGGAGACCTGGTTCAGTTTCTGGTTCTTGGCTAAGTCTGGTTCAGATTCGGTGGTTGTGGGCATTAGGAAAATGAAGCAGCTAATGGAAGCTTTCTCACTTTCAAGCTCTCCCTTTCATTATGTATCTCAAATAAATTTTAAAAATGAAAAACAAACAAACACTGTTGGGCCTGTGTGGTGACATAGTGAGTTGAGCCGCCATCTGTGGCTCCAGCATCCTTATTGGGTGGTGGTGGTTCATGTTCTAACTGCTCCACTTCCCATCCAGCTCCTGTAGCCTGGGAAAGCAGCTGAGGATTGCTCAAGTCCTTGGACCCCTGCACCCATGTGGGAGGTGTAGAAGAAGCTCCTGACTCCTGGCTTCAGATCAGCTCAGCTGCAGTTATTGTGAATGGAAGTTCTCTCTCTTTCTCTCTCTGTAAAATTTGCCTTTCAAATAAATAACTCTCTAAACAATTAAAAATACTGAAATCAATGATTAACTTGTCAAAAATCTCTTTTTGTCACTGTCTGCGAATCTGTAAATAGATCACTATTGTAAGAAAGCAAATACAGACTCCAATGTGATGGTAGATTCAAAGACTAAACTTTTGATAAGTTTTCATAAACCCAAATGTGATTGTCCATAGATTCTCTGACCCAAAACATCAGAGCCCATTCTGTTTCACACAGGTAGAAGTGCCTGGCCTCCCCCATTCCCCCTTGGCCCATCCCCTCCTGCTCAGTGTCAGCACTAACATGGTCTGTTATCCTAGACAGCATCGAATTGCCTGGCTTACATCCCTTTGCCGGTCCCCAGCTCTGTTTCCCCATCAGTGCTGAACTCAAGCTCCTCACAGGGTCCTGACCTTCTACTGTCCTTTCTCCTTCCCAGTCTTCACCCAGCACCCAGGCTTTCAAGCAGGCTGCCCACCCTCCCTACTTGAGGAATGCCTTCCAGGACTCCTTGGAAAAACCTCTCTGCCTGCCTACCCAGCCATCCCATCCCTAGGAAGAAAGCAGCTCCTTTTCAGAGTCCCTCTGCTGTGTGTATTTCTTGGATTTTACTGTAAATATTACCATTCATCTGAGCGCCGCATGTGACTTACAGAGCAGGAGCTGCAGTTCATATTACATGAAGCTGTCACGTGGTGGGTGGGTAGTTGGTGACAGAGGGTGGAATAAATGAATGAATGCATTTATCTGCTGTGGGTTTGTTTTTCTTTGGTAAAGTAAACCTGGCACATGTGCTCACCATATTCCTGTTGTTTCAAATCCAATGCGACTCAAATGTAGTCTGCTGAAATTCCTTCCATTTGCTCTTGTGAGGGTGTGTTTTTTCCATGATGTTAACTCCTTAAGTCCCCAAATTCCTTACTGAGCCCTGCCCACTCACTTTGAAAATGCTGATTTTCAGGCCCTCAGTTTCCTGTTCTGCCAAAGCTGGCCCCAGTTCCTTAGCCATCTCTTGTAGGAAGAGGTGCCCAAACCCGGGAGCACCCGATTGCTCAGGGTGTGATTATAATTTGGAAAATTCAAGTGTATCCCAAGCAACTCTCAATGCTGATAACAAGAGGTGGAGTAGCCAGCTCCCCAGCCAGCCTCCACACAGCAGCCAGGAGTCCTCAGGTCTCTGAATCAGTTTTTGCTTCAGCACAAGCAGCAAACAGGCAAAGGCTGGGAGGAAGGCTAGGGAGACTGGGTCTAGTCTAGCAGACCCTCATTTGGGCCTTTTCTCCCCTCAAGTTGTGGCAGTCTCCCTAAGTCATTGTTTTCAAAGCACGGAGCTCTGGACTTTCCCAGGAATTCCATTGGAATGTAAACAGACTTCAGACCCTAGGCAGAAGCCAACGGATTTCCTGAGCTGTCCGAAGTCCACATGCTGGAGCCCAGCGTGTAGTCTTGCTTTCTTTATTAGCTTTTCCTATCTTCAGACATATGGTATACTTGACAACAGTGAATGTGAATGATCAGAAATGCAAGAAGGAATCAAGGAAACAGTAATTCTGTCATAAAGATATGTGGTTTTACTCAATTTTTAAGCTTGTCTTTCAATCTCATTTTTCCATCAACTGAAAAGCAAAGTGTGTATTAATTTGAGAAGGCAAGAAAGAGAGAGAGAGAGAGAAAGAGAGAGAGAGAGATAGATGCCTGCATCGGCCAACCCATGAATGGAAGCCAGGAGTGGGGAGTTCAATTCAAGTCTTCCATGCGCATGAAACAGACACAATTATGTTAGCCATCACTGCTGCCTCCCAGGGTGTGCCTGAGGAAGCAGCTGGATAAGCTGGATTCAGGATTCAGAGCTAGGACTCAAGAGGACACATCATGATGTGGGACCCAGGTACCCCAACTTACGGCTTTACTGGTAAGCCAAACACTTGCCTCTTTTTAATAGATAGTGTTTGACAGACAGGCTCATCAAAAACATCTCAGTAGTGAGAATGGTAAAGCACAATCCTAAATCTAAGAATTTGGTTTCTTATGGAATCCAACTTCCTCCTGTCTCTATGCCGAAGCGTGTGTGCCTCCCAGCACAGCTGTGTGGTTGAAGGCTTCAAAGAGGAAGGGCCCCAGGAAGCCCTGGAGCAACTGGCGACCGTGACCATGGGGAATGATGATGATTATAATCGGAATGTTTCCTGGCCTCAGGCCCTTAGATATTTTTCTATGTCACATCTTGCCCAGGGTCCACACTCCCCTTCTCCTTTTCCCAAATGTGCTTTTGAATGGCTAAGTTCACTGACAACTTCTGTTAGGAAAAGACCACTTCCAGCACAGGAGAGTTTGGGTTACAGTCCTGGATTGCTCTTGGGTGAGACAGGACCAGATCTGTCCACTGGAAGCCCTATGAGCTGGGACAAGTTACCTGAATTTTCTGAGTAGCAGTCTCTTACTCTGTCAAGTGTGGACAATGATACCCACACATGCAGCTGTGATGAAGGCTCCCTGAAAAAGCACATATAAGGGTCTGAAACTGGCCTCTTCCAAAGCAGACCAAGAGCTGGTCTCTCTCCGTTTTCTACTCTGTAGTTACTGCTTCCTGTAATTGCATATGTCACTAGCTGGTCTCACCTGAAACTGACCAATTGGAAGACAGCCTCAGCAGAACCCTTTTTTAAGACAGCACACTTCTGACTAGCCTGTGGACCACAAATTGGTGAAAAAGACTTTCAACTGGGTAAACATGTTTACACATTTATTCATCTAGCAGAACTGTGTAATGGAGACTAGCATACCAAGATTTGAAAATACATTGCAGTATGCATTTCTACTCCTGACTGAAAGATGGATTTCCAATGAATCTGCTAAATATCTCTTGACAATAGGATGCTGGGCTTTCTGCCATAGTCTCTACCTACAATCTCATGATACACTTAAGTATGATGGGCTTGACACTGTTTTTGAGGGATTATACGATTGTAACAAAAGTGGGGAAAACAGTGAGGGTGAGAGAGAGTATGGGAGGTTGGAGGGGGGAATCTCTGAGCCTATGAAACTGTTTCATGAAAAATAAAATAAAAAAAAGACTGAACTGGAAGATGAGAACATAGATGGATGTGAACCATGAATTTCTTCCCTATTTTTGATTTCCTTTTTCCTTGAAAATGGTTTCAACTCTGTGACATCTTGCTGTCACCTTCCTTCTTGAAAACCCTGCATAATAGCCTTCCTTCTAGGGAATGGCTGGTTGGCAGCACCAAAGTCCGGGGATTTGAAATAAACTAGAGGCTCATAGTGCACAAATCCAGGATATCAGTGGCAAGGCTGCAGGTTCACAGAAACCCTAGATTGTAAATGTTGAGCAAGTTTTGTCTGGTGAAACTGGTCTATCAGGACACTTCTCAAGCTGACAAAACTTTTATAGTCACTTGATTCTCCTATGGCTAGCAGCAGGAAGGAACCAAGGACTTCCTAGAAGTTGAGTCTAATTGCTATAATATGTGCATGTCTTCTTGAATTTTAGTATTTTATTTTTCCTCATGCAGAGTGCTTAAGAACATTGGAGTGGGCAGGCGTTTACTATGGCACTTCAGATGCAAGTTAAGATGGCCACATCTCACATGAGTGTGTGTGGGTTTCATACATGGCTCCAGTTGTGGACACCTGCATCCTACTAATGGAGATGCCAGGAGCAGCAGCGGTGGCTCAAGCTGTTTTGTCTCTGACACCCACATTCCCAGTTTCTGGGCCTGGTCCAGGCTCAGTTTTAGTGGACATTTGCAGAACCAACCAACAAATTAAAGCTGTGTGTGTCTCTCTATTAAATAAATACATAAAACTTGCTAAAGAGAATATTGTGTAAACAAAGTCGGAATACTGTTTGTCTTCTAGGGCAAGCCACAGCCAGGCAAACCAACGGGAGATTCAGAGAAGTGTCACGCCTCACCCCCACCTACAATACCCAACAGTTTGGCTCTCAGACCAGAGAGCTACCTTGATGAATAAGAGCGGTCCCATGGGAAGAGTTAGGCACAAGGGCTCCAGGAAGCTCTGATTCCCTGACAGGTGAGGGGGGGGGGGCGGAGAGAGAAAGAAAGAGAGAGAATGTGAACTGGGGTAGTCCAAAGAAATCCTGCTGGGCAACGTGCTGGGGGGCTGCCAGCATCTATGGAGATGGTACTTTTGCTTGTCTCCAGCCTCTGCCACCTTCACTCACCTGTTCCATGCCTCCCTTCTTACTCTATAGGAATGGGAGGACCTCTGTTTTCTTTAGGCACAAGCATTCTATTTAGGTGATTCAAGATGTTTTGTTTAAAGGGGCAGAATTGGTGGCTCGCTTTAGGATTGCCAAAAAAAGGGCATATTTAGAAACTCTCAAAACTCCAAAACCATCTAGGGTCATGATGTCCTAATAAAGAACATATCATATTACTTCCCCAAATTAATAATGAATCACAGGTTATAAAGGACAGTGTTTTTGGATTTGGTTAACTCACGTTGAATTGAAAGAATTAACCATATTTTTCTCATTTTGCCATGGAATGTTAAAGCTTCATCAGAAACCAGAACAGAGAATTAGAATTGAGTTGAAGCCCTGGCTATCTGTGGCCCTCGAGCTGAACAATTCTGTCTGCCTTCTCAGAGCATTGTAGAAGCTGATTTCTGCAGGACGCTCACCCTCTCTGATCTCCTATTGCTCTGGGTAGAATGAAGAAAATAACTTCTTTTCTAGTTTCTCCATAAGCCCAGGTTTTAGATAATATTTGATGACGAATTTTGTTTTGCTAGTTTCCCATTTGCAACTCAGCTAACATCTCCTGCTAGGATTAGTGAAGGCTTGTAATACCATACACAACCCAGTAATTTTCCCACTAGTTCGGGAGTTTCCCAGGATTTTCTGCCAATGATTATTTTGGAGTCTAACAACTTTTTTTAGCTTTCCGTCACTCGTATTATCATCCACCCAAACTATTTCTTAAGTTTACAAGGAAAATTCCAAGTAAAGACAAAGATATTCTCATGTAAGGGATGAAAGTTTAGAAAGTCTGTAGAACAGCAATATCTTGCTTGTGTTGTAAACTCACCAGGGACCTGAGCAAGAGAGGATGGGGATCGCAGTGACAGCCTTAAAGGTCACCTGACTAAGTAGTTGGTGGCAAAAGAAGCCAGGCTCTTTCTTACAGTCAAATCACAGTGCATTCTGCAGAGTTTGGGGCTACTTAAAGGATTGGCCTAAAGAGAGGGCGTGAGAAGTGGGCTTTTCTCAGGCTCAAGTTAAAGGACAGTCAGCTTTCCATATCTGTGGGTTCAACATCTTTACATTCAATCAACTGTTGGTGGAAAATATTTTGAAAAAAAATATTCTGCAGTCATATTGATCATGAACAGACTTTTTCTTATTATTCCCTAAATAATACAGTATAAAACTAATATTCACAGAGCACATACATTGTTTCAGATTTAAAAGGGATCTAGGTGTCATTTATAACAGATGACATGCATAGGTTGTCAGCAAGCACCAGGCCATTTTTTGTTTAATAAGGAATTAATTACCCCTAGATCTTATTAGTCGTAAGAGGTCCTGGAACCATGCCTCGAGGATACCAAGGAATGGCTGTATTTGCCTCCTCCAGATGTGTGTACTTAGGCCCTGTTCCCCAGTCCCAAGCCACTGCCCTGTTAGAATGGGCCTGAAGTGTTCTACATGGTTAAACAAATTCAAAGCAACTAGTGGTAGCAAAGATGACCAACAAACATGTTGAGCTTCTAAGGGTTCTGACAGCACTCTGAAGTCTTGGTGCATTTCATTGATTCTATAGCCCATGTGTTTTAGATTCCCATCCTTTGCTGGGCCGGTCCACCAGGTGGGCCTACCATTGATTGAAAGCAGAAGCATGGTCATTAGGCTCTTGTGGGGGAAACAGCAATGAAGCAAATAAGTGCTCCAATGTCACTAAATCATTGCTAAAATGCATGCTGTGAACATAAATACTCAGAAGGAGTTTTTGTTAGTCATAGAAGAGAGAACCTGTCTTGGAGAAGAACTTTTCAGTTAAAGAAGATTCACAGATCAAATGGCTATTCACTTAGTCTCTTGATTATGACCAAATAAGGTTGTGCATCCAGAAACAGAGATTTTCCAATAGGATTGAGAGTTATCTTTTTTCCTTTTAGCTTTGTCTGTGCTTTTATATCTCAGTGGATGCTTGCTTTATCTTTCTGGTATTTAGGCCCAAAGCCATGGTCATCTTGCTCTTCTGCCCACATTCCGTAGAGAATCTGTCATCAGACTTCAGGGTGGTACACAGCAAGCAGCCACTCCTCACCCCCTTGCACTGCGAGCTCAGGACAAGCCACTGTGATCCTCACCTGACTGGCTTCAATCATCTCCTGACTGACCCCTGGATTCTGTTCTTCCTCCATCTACACACCACAGCTAGCATAATCTTGGGAAAGTCATGGCAGGAAAGGGCAATTAGGACACTCACATCCCATTAGAGTGTCTGATTCAAGTCCTGGCTGCTGTACGTCCAGTCCAGCTTCCTGGAAGGCAGCAGGTGACGGCCCACGTACTTGGGCCTCTGCCACCTACAAGGGACATCCACATTGAGTTCTGGGTTCCTGCCTCCTACCTGATGCAGCTCTCGCTGCTACATGCACTGGGGAGTGAGTCAGTAGTTGGAAACTCTTTCTCCATCTGTCTTTTTTGCCTTCCAAATAAAATAGAAATAGTTTATTTTTAAAAAATGTGATTACATTTCTTCTTTGTTTAAAATCTTCTCATGACTCCCATGGTGCTTCAGGGTAAAAGCCAAAGTCCTCAGCAGGACTCACAAGGCCCCATCCAACCCACCTGCTTTGCATTACCTCCCTTCTGCCTCCAGCACACTGGCTTGCACTGCATGCCAGGAACACTCCCACCCCAAACCCACACAGCTAATTCCTTCACCAGCTGCAAGTAGCTGCTCCAATCCTACTTCTTTATAAAGTGTACACTGCATTCAAAATCACACCTCACACCTCCATACAAGTTCTCCACTCCCACTGTTTGCATCATTTCCTGCATTACTCTTGCCACTCTGTGTCAGTCTTTCTCTGTGTTGGGTTTCATTCATTTATTTGCTCCCATTAGAATGTGTTCTGCTAAGGGCAGATGGTCAAGCCAGCTCTGTTCGTTGAGATGTCTGAGCACTCACTAGAATTGAACATAGATGAGAGACTTCAGAAATTTGTGAAAAATGGAATTAAATATGTTCATTTTATTGAGTGGACAGCACTTGAAATTAATGCATAGTTCTCATAATACATATTTCCATTAACTTTTTGTGAAGACTCATTGGTGTGTATGTGTGCATGTGAATGTGTGAATGAAGTACAGACATGTGGCTTTTCATTCTACTATTATGGTACCCTAGAAATGAATAAATAAAGGTTATAATACATAGCTATTAACACGTTAAGTTATATGTAATTGTGATCTGTAAAAATGATCACCTTTTCATTGTAAATATTAACTCATAAAAATGGACAGGGGTCCTTTAAAAGTAGAAGCAATCTGTCCTTGATCTTTTCCCTGGCTAGTAAACAAACCCAGGGGACTATCCACATGCTGTAGTATTTAGAATCAACAAGCTTCAAAAGTGCAGGGTAGGATTTAGCAAAGTCACCCTTTGCACATGACCCATGGTAATCTCAGAAGGCCTGGAAGCAATGGGAGAGATCTGAGGGATGAGAACAGCATGTTCTCTGAAATCGCTCAGACAGGCAGACAGCCTCCTCTTCCTCCTGGCGGACCTAAAGGGGAAGTGTGTTGGGTTGGACAATAATGAAGTGGGAATTCCCCCTTCTCTTTGCTCTGTTTTACAAACAACTCCATTAGGGTTAGAGATGGGTCATCTCCATCCATGGAAGCCTTCACTGGAATTCAAGGCTGCCTAAGGGATAATTTTGGGGAACAGGTGAAATGATCTTTGGTGCCATCAAGATTGTATTTTTAAAAACCAATTGAATGCTATTGAAAAATTGCCAAAGATTTAACTGCCATTTCATGGCATTACCAATAGATGGCAGCACGTGATTCATCTTGTCTAGGCAGTTTCAACTCTGGCCAGTAAAAGTCCACTCCAAGTCTGCTCTTCCGTCATTTTACAGCAGTTTGAAAGTGTGTAATGAAATTGAGATACATGCTTCTTTTCTATGTTAAGCCTTGGGGTGAGCTCAAATTCACAATTGTCCAATCGACTCTGGTACCATGACTTGAAAAAAAATAGCTCAGAAACTAAAACTAACACAAAACACACTATAAACTGTATCAAGAACCTGGTCATGGAGAACATGTAGAGACCAGTTATGCTCAGAAGAGTTGTTGTTGTTGTTGTTTTTAAAGCAAGAAAGCAAGAAGGGCAATTTTTGTAAAATTTTTTGAGGACACTCAAACATGAAGAACTTGAATTTGAATGCTTTTGAGTGATAGGTTTTTCTAAGCCACTTACAGCTTTTTCCGGTTCTGAATATCTCTGGTCTGTGGCTAGAAAAATTTCAGCAGATAAACTTCCAAGGGAATGAAACGGTTTTCTGTAGGACTAGGCTGGTATTGATACGTGTTATAAAACAGAACTAAGAAAGCAAACTAAAACCTACTGAACTTGGTTCACTAGGACGGTAAGCTCCCAACTGCAGGTCAAAGTTAATTTGTATCTTGGACATCAGCTTTGTCGATCATAACAGGCACTGCACTATAAGAGGAAAAGATAGAAGAGAGGAGAAAATGGATCTCAATGCAAAGGATTCAAAGATAAAATTTCTTGGATTAACTGATGGCCAAAATTGACTTGCACAATTCTGCCACAGAGGGCCACTTTCGGCTATGCATTTCCCACGGTCTAATACCAGTAGGCTTCCTACCATTGACAAATGTCATTTAGCAGACAGGATTTGGCAAGGATGAGTAAATTCAAACAACAAACTAACCTAAAGGTCTCTGTCCACTGTCGCACAATTCTGGAGAATTGGATGAGTTATCATCATCATTATCATCCTTCGGTGATCTTCCAAGATAATCCCAATTTCTGGAATGTCGTACTACTCTTCCACAAATACATCCATATTCATGATGTTTGGTGTGCTGAATTTCAGTTTAGAAAAATTTATCTCCAGGGCTTGGGGTCAAAGCTTAAATGCCTAGAGGGGGTGATATGGCAAAGTTAATGAGTGTGCTAGGCCAGAAGTAGCTAAGGATCAAATGTGGATTTTTAGGGGCCATTCTATGGTGTAGTAGGTGAAACCTCCTACCTGTGGTGCTGGCATCCCGTATTGGTGATGATGGTTCAAGTCCTAGCTGTTCCATGCTGCTGTGTCTGGGAAGGCAGATCCTTGGGGCCATGTTCCTATGTGGGAGAACCAGAAGAAATTCCATTCTCCTGGTTTCGCACCACTTCGCTCTGGCTGGCCATGGCAATCATGTGGAGAGTAAACCAGAGGATGGATGATCTTTCAATCTGCTTTTCAGATAAAAATAGATATTTTTACAATGTGGATTTCGTAGTAAATGTATACTTTTTAAAAAGACGATTAATACTATTTTTAAAGGGTAAATTAAAGATATTGTGCTTGGCACACAAGAATCAGACCTAGGATCATCTCAAATGAAGTTTCTTTGGAGATCCCTCCAATGAACTGCTGATCTCAGAATCCCAACCATGAAGAGACTATGTCAGCTAGTGGATTCTGAAGAGATTTCGTCATGTTTGGAACAGTGAGATTGGCAGCAATTCAGACCTGTTGAACTATCAAAACTGCTTGAGCAGGACCCTCAGAGCATGCTGCATGTTGGGGACCTGGGATGGGTGGGAGTTTGGGTGGGGCTTTTCCCTTTATCTCTTCCCTTACCCCGGATACAGAAAAAAAATAATATTAATATGGAAGCAATGGTCTTACCCACTTTCCTGTAGCCCTTGACCCTTTGTGCCCTAATTAACTATGTAAAGATTACCAAAATAAAACAATTTTAAAAATTAAAAAAACATAAAGATATTGTACTTGGAAGCAACAAGCCTGCTCTGAGTTGGTTACGTTCCTTCCCTCTCCTAGAGTACTCAGCTGCTGCCACCTTGCCCGAGCAGAGTCCCTCGGCAGTAACTGCAGTTAAATGAGATCCTAAGCCTGAAGGACTGGTGGCCTTGTAAGTGGAGGAAGCACCCACAGCCCTCCTTCCACACCCACTCACTAAAGAAGGCTTTGTGAGAAGGTTTTTGTTGGCCAGCCAGTTTCCTCATCAGAAACCAAACTTATCTTTATAAGATACATCTATCTACTATCTTTTGAAGTTTACATCATCCAGAACTGTGAGAAATTAATTTCTGTTGCTCAGTCACGCAACCTGTGGCATTTGGCTGCAGGGCCTGAGCTGGCCAAGACAGAGCCTAAGGTCTGAAAGTGCCTGGTGCCCCAGTCTACAACCTCTTCCCCAAGTCTGGTTCATAATGCCCATCCAGATAAATACCTGAAGTCATCAAGTGTCAGCTCTCATGCGGGCTTCCAAGGCTGCACAAAACTGCAGTGCATTTATCCGCAAAGCACATATTTCAAGGGATATTCTTAAAACTCCTTGCAGCTACACATAACCCATTTTCTAAGAGGCAACCAGCAGCATTTCCACATAAGAATTCCAAGCATTTCCATTCCCATGTGTTTGAAGTTGCATGGGTTGCCAGCAGGGCCAAGGTCACAGGGAATTTACTTTCAACTTCCTTCCCTGCTCCAAGTCATTATCCACACCCTTTTCTCTCTTCCCCATTCTACTGCAGTCCATCCCTTGATTTAATCCTCATGGTTCTCAAATTTTACTTGTTCCGTTTTCCAATAATTATTGACTTTGAACCAAGTAGTTATCTTGGTGCTGCCATATATCCGTCATGACAACAGGTGACTTCGTGTGTTCCTGGCCCTTCTAGTCTAGCTGATGCGACACAGACAGTCGCAAATAAGTAAAATATGTGATGTGTTACAAGGCTTTCATGAGCATTGGTGGCACTGTTTGGAAATTTTTAATGGATGAAACTCACATGTAAGCTCACAAATATAATTAGTGTATGTAAGATGTAGCAGAAAGGCCAAGGAGAGCTTAATATTAATATTAAGGAAAGGGGGTCAGCCTTGTGGCAAACGGCTTAAGTTGCAGCCTGGGATACCAGCCACCCATATGGAAGTTATCAGTTTGAATCCTGGCTGCTCTGCTTCTGATCCAGCTTCCTGTTAATGTGTGAAGACAGCACAACATGGTTCAAGTGCTTCAGCTCTTGCTACCCCTGAGGATGACCCGGAGTAGTTCCTAGACTCTGCCTTCAGCCGGGCCCCATGATGGCTGTTGTGGCCATCTGGAAAGTGAACCTGGAGATGCAATTTCTCTTTCTCTCTCTCTGTTGTTCTTTCCATTTAATTCCTATCATTTTTAAAGACAGTAAGGAAGAGCAGGACCATTACTAATGTTCACAGCACTCAGTTTTCATAAGTTCTTTTTTTCTTTTTTGGCCATTTATTTGTTAAATCTGTTCCAGTTTCATGTGGTCTTTACTGAAAAATCACAGATAGAACCATAGCTGCTCGGCAGGGTGATTGACAGACAATAGCATGCTAGGTGCTGGTTCCGGGTGGCTTTTCTGCCTGCTGAGACCACCTGATCAAGGTCAATGCAGATCCTAGTAATTGCCAGGAAAGGCCATTGCTGTGGTTGTGGAGCCACTGTTGTGGTCCTTGCACCCATCTCTGCTGTGTTAAGCTTGTGAAATTACCCCATTGCTCTTCCACTATGACTTTCTTTTATTATTATTATTATTATTATTATTATTATTATTTTATTGGAAAGGTGGATATACAGAGAGAAAAGACAGAGAGGAAGATCTCCCGTCCAATGATTCACTCCCCAAGTGAGCGCAACAGCCAATGCTATGCTATGCTGATCCGAAGCCAGGAGCCTCTTCCGGGTCTCCCATGCCGGTGCAGGGTCCCAAAGCTTTGGGCCGTCCTCGACTGTTTTCCCGGGCCACAGGCAGGGAGCTGGATGGGAAGTGGGGCTGCCAGGATTAGAACTGGCGCCCATATGGGATCCTGGGAGTGCAAGGCGAGGACCTTAACCACTTGCGCCACCGCACCGGGCCCCCACTGTGACTTTCAAATTGATTTAATAAGCCATGTGATTCAATCATTTTAATTTTATTTGTAAGCTCTTCAAAGAAAGCCTACCTAGTTGTGAACATAGAGACTGTTGTTGCAATGAAATGATTCTCCATGCAGGAAAGTGTGGCAACATCAAAAGCCAAACACAGAAAGACAGAAGGTGTTGGAAAGCGGGTTTCCATTTTGAACAGAGTGATCGGGGAAGGGATGACTAGATCAAGGATTCAAAGGAGGTGAGGGAGCAAGACATGATGCTATCTTGGGGATGAACATTCCAGACAAAGGGGAGGAAGCCACGTGCCAAGAGCCTCAGCCATGAGCTTGCCTAGCCAGCTCCAGGAACAGAAACGTGACCAGGAAATGTGGCAGAGCGGAGTGAATGCAGATGCATTAAAACTAATGCTAGGGATGAGACAGGCCCTTAAAGGAACATTTAGACAGCAATGGGTGCAGAGCAAACAGTGAAACATCACAGATGTGGTAGGAAAAATGGAATTCCACAGAGAATGGGCATGAAGTGAACTGAGAAGTATATAGTTCTCAGAGAATTAAAGAAAATCACAGATTTCATATGTCTAAAAGTGGTATTATATCGACTGATTTTATTTTAACTCAAACGTGAGCTTAAAAAGACCTAGTGGCATCAATTTGTCTTTCACAAGGATCCACTAAATGATCAAGGAAGAGCAAGGGTTTCCTTTTTCCAGATAAGAGAAAATCTTCTGCACAATTTTTCCTCTGATGCCTGCTAGCAATGTTTGTCTCATGGAGAATACCAGGACCATGAGAGAGGAGATTGTTAACATTCAGAGAGTATGATGTCAGCCACCAGCAGATCCTCCAGACCCCCGGCTGAGATTAGTTGTAAACATGAGATGATTTGACATCCTTTAACTCAGTGCTTATCAATTTTTAAAGTGCATCTGAACCATGCAATGACAATTCTGATTCTGTAAGTCTGGAATAGGGTCTCAGCTGCTATATCTCTAACAGATTCCAAAGGGAAGCCAAAGCTGCTAGTTTCTACATCACATTTGGAGTAGTGAGATCCCAACTCTGTGCGAAGTATACCCGTCAGTGTCCCAAAGCGGCCAGACCTAGAAATCAAACTTAGTCTTTAATGTTGAGTAAACTGATCAAAGGTTTTCTTATTTTTGAACAATGGGAAGAGGTATCAAGTAATACAACTAGAACACTGACCCTCTAAAAAAACCTCCTAAAATCAAAGATCTATTCAAGTCACCAGGACATTGAGTTGGAGGGAGGAGGAAGATGCTGAAAAATATTTGTGTTGCTGCTACCATCACTGCAGAATGAGGCAAGAATCTAGCTAGAGTGGAACAAGGACAGTCTGATAACGATCTGAGTATGGTCAGTGCCACAAGAACTGTGGCATCAGTGACAGGCACCCCCACCAGACTAAAAGAACCAATGTGAAAATGAAGTGACTTGCATTCCAAGTGCAGAAATTTGTTCTATAACCTAGTGTGCTTTGAGAAAGTTTCAATGATATTTGAGATGTGTGTGTGAGTCACAGTGAGATCATGAGAAAAAAGATTCAGTGCTGTATAAACATGTCTGCAAAGTTGGGAGCTCCAGCTGCTACACCTATGTGACTTTGACCACAGTCAAGGTATGGAGAGCTCCATGTTGTCTTGCCTGTTTTGCCTTCTGCTATGAAGAGAGCAGAATCCAGAGTTACAAAGCTCCAGCTACCTATTAGCTACACAGCTGTAGGCTCTAAATGGAATGATCATCCCATCAAGATGGTACATGATTCTAAGCATAGTTTAGCATGTACAGGCAGGAACTTTGGAGCTTCTTGTATTTCAACCACAGCTCTACCACATGTAGCTGTGTGATCTTGAGCAGGTTATGTAACCTTGCTGTGTTTCAGTTTCCTCATCTCTGAAAATATGGATATAGTGGTAGTTACAAAGAAACACGGGTTTTTTTTACTTCAGGAAATATTAGCACAGATTATGTTGATTTATTTATTACACGAATAATAAGTGAGAGCATACCACGAACCAAACCCAAAACTAAAGATCAACTAAAAGTCATTGTCCTTGGCTCCATGGAAATTATAGTCTAAAAGAGGTGGGCAACAAATACATGAACACACAAGCACAAAACTATTTTTCAGCAAGAATGTTTTGACAAGGAGGGAAGACACATAGGGAACTTAATTTTAGAGAGATCTGTACAGAAGTAATATGGGAACTAAGACCTAAAAGGGTGTTAAAAGAGCATTGGATTGGATGAGCATTTCTTGGCAGAGATGAAAAAAGAAGATTTCAAACTAGAAAACAATGTAGCACTTTGGAGAGCCAGTTGAGGCCCAGTGCAGGGAGTGCAGGGAGATGCCTCAATGAAGCTGGAGAAAAGCTAGGACATACACAAGCTAGACTGTTACTCTAAAGTCAACACAGCATAGAAGATGGAACAGAAGTGGGCAGTGGGCAGTGGTGGTCAAGAGGCTCCTGTGGAAGTCTGAGCAGCAGCCCATGTGACTGCCTTCAAAGGTGGATATTCACATAAAGAGAAATGCTGGTGGTATGGATTGCTGGAACGGTGGTGTACATAAGTGGAATTACATTTCTAGTCCATTTTGAGGTCATAATCTGCAAAATCTGATTATTGATTGTATTTAGAGGATAATCCTGGTTTTCTGGCTTGAACAACTGGGTGAGTGAAAGAAGAGTTTCCTAGCAGAAAAGAATTTGACAAGAGGAGGAGGAGAGGCCAAAAGGAATTTCAGGGGTAAAAGATATTCAACAACAAATTAACCTAAAAGAACTGCACTCATGCACCACAAGGAACTCGCACACCAAAATTGGGAGTACGTAATTGACTTGTGAAAGACTATCTCTGTTTACTAAAATCTGAAATTTCTGCTATGAACAATTCGAAGTAAGTTTTCCTCTTAGAAACTTACCTAATTTAATACACTGACATTTAGAAATACTTAATGACCCCCGGCTTTTAAAATGGAGGGAGTTAGAGAATGGAGTGTAGAAGACTCTAGGAACAATTATAAGATTTCAACGCATATGAAATCTAATCCTGTGGTGTCAATTTGCTCAGCACAAAGTCTAGTTATAATAAGTTGGAGAAAGAGTTTTCACTACAGATGATTTGTGATTCTGCCCTCCTCCCCACTTCACTCCCCTGCCCCAGAGGTCATGCTGACTTAGAATATGTTAAGATTAGAAGCTAAGGGGATCTTACATGAACTGGGACAGACAGAATTGTTCAAAGGCAGACTGCCCGTTTACCAAGCTCACTATTCCCACCTGGCTGGCTATACCTCTCAGAGTCATTGACATGTTGCTCCACATTTGGGTATAATTAGGTGCCCTGTAACAGATTCTCTAGGAATTAGGTAGATCAGTAGGATCACCATTACAGGTTACCCTTCAATAATCTTTACTGTGGTTTCTGAAATGATGAAGTAAGTAACTGCGTGGAAAAAATAAAAGCATTTCACTTAATTTCAGTGGCATTTTCACTGTGATTAATGACAGATCAAGTCATTAATTCTCTTTGTGAGAGGGCTTCAAGTAAAGCAACTGTAAGTCACTGAACTTGACCTCACAGTGAATGGCTTCCAGTACTTTATTGTCATTGTATCTGGGACTTTGCGTAATTATCGATCATATAAACATCCTAGCCAATGATTTTACCTGCAGATAAGAAGAAAGTAGAGAGAGGTTGGCCTTTGAAGCATCAAGGCTCTGTGTGTGGAAACACTGCTGAGCAGTTCTCAGCATGGACTCAGGAGTGAAATAGTTATGGTTCACATTCTCAACTCCCGTCCTATCAACACCACATTTCTAGCCATGTACTCTTAACTCAACTGACATCAACACTCTGTGGTCCAGTTGCTTCAGGAATAAGAGGAAACTAATACTTTACCCAATTCTAGAGTCTCATATGGAGTCCCTGGGCTAATGTTTACCAAGGTGTTACTGCTTCTATGTAAGCACGAACTAACTGCTTTGGGAAATTCTGTAAAAGGTGGTGCCTGTTTGTGTTTTAGCAAAAATGAACCGCAGGAGGATGTGGTGACTTGATAAATGGGGCACTCTATGTGCAAATGTTTGTATGTAATTCTTTATAAAACCATTCCTGGGTTGTGTTGGAACCCAAACATAAAGACTATAGAAAGATCAATTGGTAAAGAAATTTCAATTATTTGGATTCTTTTGACCATTAGTTTTAATGTAGCTGATGAGTGATGTATGCAGAATGCTTATCCCATTGAAGTCTTATTTAACATACTTGTAAAAGCAATGAACAATGGCTTGTATTCTTTCCCTTGCTTATCTCTTATTATTATTATTATTTTCCATGATATAGCTTTATAACTTTAGGGATTTCCCCTTTCCCATTCCCATCCTCCCTTCTGTTTCTCCCCTCCACATACATAATTTTCATCCATATTATTACAACAGTATAGTCCTTCTGCAATTGTCACGAGTCCAACATTTTGCTATTTAAGTATATTGTGTTATTGTAGGTATTGGCAATGGTGGGAAATCTAGTATTCTACTGTCAAGGTGTATTTAACAGTTTCATTGTAAGTCTTCCTTTCTTTCAGGAATAGAGACACATGATATGCTAGTTTTCATTATACAGTTCATGTGTAGAATATGTATATACATGATTATGTATTTTGAAATTAATTGTGTGTTTTCCAGGAATATACTAATTACAAAACACTTTGAAAGGCTTGTGGAACAGAAGCAAAAATTCTAAAATATGATTGTCCTTAAGTAGCTTATTCCTATGGGAAAGATGAAGATATTTTCTGAAAGTAGTAAACCAAGCTGAGTGGTAGCAGTGTTGTATGCAACTAAAAGTAAAGCCTTCTAACTCTGAGGTTACAAAATACGGTGCTGGAATGATTACAGTATATCAGACAATTTTAAGTTTATTTATTTACTTATTTGTTAATTTATTTAGGAAGCAGAGAGATGGGGGAGGGTGGGCGACAGTGTTAACCATCTGCCCATATATCTCTCAAATACCCACAACACCCAAGTCTGGTACAGGATGAAGCCAGGAGCTGGAGACTCAAACCAAGTCTCCCCTACAGGTGACAGATTTGCTCCCTCCCAGGTGACACATTAACAGGAAGCTGAGATAGAGAACAGAACTAGAACCTAGCCCTACCAAGTGGGATGAGAGTATCCCAAATAATGCCTTTACTGCTATCAATGCCCCCTTCCTACACCCCCCCCCCACATCCCACCTGCCACTTTCGTTCTTCTCCCAAGGGGATATAAGAGATAGCAAAGCCTCCTGGGTTGCCAGGAGCAGGTCAGGTCTTATAGAGGATACTGCTTTTGAATTACAATGGTGTTGTATCCATAAGGACTCCACTTGACCATCTTGGAAAGTATGAAAAATAGTAGTAGTGTTCCTCTGGTGCACACTTGGATCTTTTAGGAGTTTATTATTTGCTAAGAGTGATAAGATGTATACACACAGGCACAGAAAAAGGAAGAGAAAATCTGTCCTTGGCATTTTTAGCAAAGCATGTAGGCTGTTTGTGACTCAATCCCTCCCCTGTCACCTATAGTTAGGATTATGCTTCCAGCTGCAAGCCAAAGCTTTGTAATTGGCATTGGCTTCAATAAACACTTCTGAAGTTCTGATTACCTGCCAATCACTAGGACATCTTATTTAAATGCCTATTTTGGTTGGAGATCTGGGTGGGACTTGAGATCTTGCATTTCTGACAAACTCCAAGGTGATGCTGAGTCTACTGGTCTAAAGCCAAAACATTTTGAAACAGCAAAACATTAAAATGCTGCCACTTTCTCCCCTTCATACAATAAGACATTTTCAGCTTGACCAGACTGCTATCAAAGATCAGCCATGTCATCAAACTAGGACTGGCCAGTGAGAGACTGGCACATCATGCCTTGTAGGTCAATTGGAGCCCAGTGCATTTTTTTTTTAATAAATCTGTCTTAGAACACAGCAGTACTTAGTGCTCTCTGCTAACGTGTTACCTGTGGCTAACTCTCATATGTAATATCAGGGCTGGGACAGAGTTCATAAAATTTACAAAATCCAAATCATTCATGTTCATCGGCTCTTTAAAAAAATCATTTGCTGACTTTCATGTTAAGATATGAGTCTTTCATCCTGGCTCTGGCACATCTGCTGTCCCAAAGTCAGAGAGGACTCTGCTGACAGCAAGGAAAAGGAGGAAATGGCCATGCCTGTAATGTTCCTGCTTTCCTTCACATCCTGCCATCCCCTGGCTTGTGACTCATTCTTCATGGCAAACTATCGCAGTTCCCTACAAGCATCACGCTTCCCTGTGGCTTCAGAAAATGCCAAGTGTGCTGTGAGGACAATGAGGAGATCACTGAAGCGGAATGTTTGCCAAAAGAGATTTTGAGAAACATTTCAATAGTGGAATGATGACTCATGACTGTTCATGAAGGACCACCCATTGTAATACCAGGGCAGAAATCAATAGAGTGGAGAGGGTACTTGGGGAGGGAGATGGGAAATTCCAAAGCCTATGAAACTGTGCCATAAAACAATAATTTAAATAAATAAATAAATAAATAATAAATCATTTTAAAATGAGTACCTTGGTGAAAACAAACAAATACATAAACGGAAGCAATGTGACAACCTGCACCTTGGACAGGTAAGAGTGAATGCCTCAGGACACAATGCAGTCTATCAGAGCAGATGGAGAGAGAAATCTAGGCAAGGAGACAACCAGGCAGGTCCCAGAGAGATGGGTTATTAGGAGCAGAAAAGAAGGACAACAGAAAGACTGTAAAGAAAAACAGCTGTCTTGGTGGCTATGTGAATGCAAGCCAAGATGAGCTCTCACTGTCTGACAGTTGGGTTTAAAGTCTGGTGACTAGAGAATGAAGTCATAGTGAAGAGAAAGATGAAGCTAGTGAGGAAAGATCATTGTGCAAATCAGATGGTTTGGGATCTGTTGGATCTCAGGTACCGTAAAGTTATGCAGGTGTATCAAGGAGACTTGAAAAAGTTTACAAGTTTGTATATTATGCAACAAATATGCATGGACTTCATAGAAGTTTTGCATCAAAACAAACTTACCCTTAAATTCCATTTTTCCCACAAACTTTTGGAAATATACTTATATTTGGAAGACTATTCATTTGTCATTTTTTAGTAAATGCTGCTTAAAGAGTCTTTTATAAAGAAGTCATCGATATTGAACTTTTTCAGAAAAGTTATTAAAACTCCTTTGTGAGACCCATTTATTTATTCGTAAGGATGATTGTAGAGTTCTTCATTATGTGGTCCATGCCTGCTAGCATGAGATTTAAGCCAGGTACTCATACCATACTAGATGGGCAGGACTGCATCCCAACACGTTGACCATTACCTATGCTCTAAAGAAATATTACAGGATATTGGCAAAAAAAGTGCAGTAAGTATAAATTAATCACAAGATATGATTGTGGGCATAAGAGATTCAAAAATACCTAGAAAGAAACTAACTCCAGCTGTGTTGGAAATGTTCTTAATAGTTTTGTTCTGAAAGTGCTTACTCATTTTCTCATATAAGCTTTCACTTTCTTCAGTTTTCTCTGTCAGGAAAGAAGATGAGATGGCATTATGAGAAGAATCCAGAAGCAACATAGAGCAGTTTTGCAGGAGGAGAGTAGAGGAGGTAGCCCTAGGATGAGAGTGCTAGGGGTGAACTGGTAGCCTGCTCTAGACAAGTTGGCTTTCTTAGATAGCCCGTTTCTTAGATGGAAATGCAACACTGCATAAATCTATGAAAATTGGGGCTTAATTTACTTGACTTGTGAAGATAATCTACTCACGCACCATTTGTAAGTATTCACCCCAACTGGTCTTCTGTAGCATGGTCCTTGGAAAAGTGCAGAAGGTCATTAGAAACCGTGCAGCTATTCCTTAGAACCAGTTTAAAATATCCTCTTACCTTGATGCTGTGAACTGCAAGCACATTCAATGATAAATTCTTTCTTTGCAGGACACAAGGTTGGTTGTGCTGTAATGTTTGCCCTCAGTGGCTTTGAAATGTCCTTTTATGAATGCCCTGTTTTCTAGTGAAATAACCCTAGCCCACTGCCATTGCTTATCTCTACTTCTGAATCAATAAATATTTACTGACTCCACACGACCTTGAGTTAGGTGCTGACTTGAATATATATATAAATGAAGTTTGAACTTTGCCATAATTATTCAACCAACAGAGGGCTGGTGGTTAAGCATTGGACTCAGACAGACCTGGAATAATATTCCAGCTTTTCTACCTACCAGCTTGGGCAAGTTATTTAAATCCTTCTGAGTCCCATTGTTTTCCCCACTAATGAGCAAAATAATAATAACTAGCTCATAGGTTGCTTGTGAGGATTAATTAAATAGTACAGTACCTTGCAAAAGTATAACACCATTTGATCTTACTACTACTTCTGATACCTTTCGTAAAAAGAGGGTGCTTGTACTTTTCCTTTTTTTTCCCCCAAAGATTTATTTTTTATTGAAAAGTCATATTTACAGAGAGAAGGAGAGACAGACAGAAAGATCTTCTATCTGTTGGTTCACTCACGTGGCCATAGTGGCCAGAGCTGAGCCAATCTGAAGCCAGGAGCCAGGATCTTCTTTGAAGTCTCCCACACAGGTGCAGGGTCCCAATGCATTGGGCTGTCCTGTACTGCTTTCCCAGACCACAAGCAGGGGGCTGAGTGGGAAGTGGAGCCTCTGGGATACAAACTGGCCCCCATATAGGATCCCAGTGTGCAAGACGAGGACCTTAGCTCCTAGGCTACTGTGCCAGGCCCTGTACTTTTCGTTCTGAATTCCTCCTCCTCCAGTTGTTTTTTTTTTTCCTTTTGCCTGATAACTACAAGGTTATCTGTTTTTTTTTTTTTAAAGATTTATTTATTTTCATTGCAAAGTCAGATATACAGAGAGGAGGAGAGACAGAGAGGAAGATCTTCCATCTGGTGATTCACTCCCCAAATGACCGCAATGGCCAGTACTGTGCTGATCTGAAGTCAGGAGCCAGGAACTCTTCCGGGTCTCCCAGGTGGGTGCAGGGTCCCAAGCTTTTGGGCCATCTTTGACTTCTTTCCCAGGGGACAAGCAGGGAAGTGGATGGGAAGCAGGGCTGCAGGGATTAGAACTGGTGCCCATATGGGATCCCGGCGCATTCAAGGTGAGGACTTTAGCTGCAAGGCCACTGTGCCAGGTCCTGGTTTTCTTTTAAAATCAGAGAGAAACATACTCTGATGAAGACCTGAAACATGGGCACAAACCTGACTGCATATTCATAAGATCAGTGGGGATCAAGTCACAACCCTATTTCATCTGTCCTATTTTCATCTTCTCATTTATGACCTTTGTGAATCATTTGTTATAGAAAAAGACAAGTACATGATTAGATACACAATGGTCAGCCTCAAAAGCATTTGCTCAGTAAATATTTATTCTGAGGTCTTTAAGTGCCAGGCTCTGAGGGCACAGAGTGATAGACATGGCAGCTGCAGCCTCTGACCTCATGGAACACACAGCCTAGCAGGTGGTATACACACATCTCAGGGAAAGCAGATGGCTCTGGAAGCAAATGTGTAGGGCCTCCCCAAGGCTATCAGGCAGCCCCATTACCTTCCACTACAGTGCAAGTCTCACATGCCTAGTGAATTCTGATGTATAGAGTGAATCTTATGAGCATAGCGACAACTCTCAG
Source organism: Ochotona curzoniae (assembly GCF_017591425.1). Classification (NCBI taxonomy): domain Eukaryota; kingdom Metazoa; phylum Chordata; class Mammalia; order Lagomorpha; family Ochotonidae; genus Ochotona; species Ochotona curzoniae. Next base: position 18,562,684 of record NW_024467115.1, read on the forward strand.
CTGTCCAAATCGGAAATCCGGGGAAAAAAAACACCTGAAAGCTTGCAGATAAAACCAGGGATTAAGCAGTAAGATGTTGAACTCCACTCTATCAATGGTTTTACATTGATAAAAATTATTATAAAAAAATGTGAGTTAAGACCCATCTTTTTCTCAGCAAGCAATTTTGCGGCCAGAATCTAATGCACACACACAAAGTAATCTGATCATGGAAGATAATGATTGATATTTTCTGTGCTTTTCCTCCAACTCACAGAATGAAAACACAGAGTAAACAATGAATTGGAATCAAAGTAATGTGATACTTTATCCAGTGGACAAAAAAGCTGGAGATGCTCTGAGTTTGCAAAGTTGGCAGGGTTCAGCTGTTGCTCATGAAAACGTTTATTCTGTTGGATGGGGGATCTGCAGTGATTCCATATAAAAATAGCATCCAGCTGCCTGGCCATCTGTTAAAGATCTGATTACTATCCCTTGAGATTCAGGAAGTTATGATTGTCCACACACAGCTGAACATGGCTGGGGTGAGGGTAGGGGGACTGAGGCCTGGCTTTCGACCTGTCTCCAGCTGGGATGGGTCAGGTGCTGGGTCAGGGCCCAGAGAATCTCCGGAATCAGCCCCTTTGTACCCAATATGTGTTGGCAAAGGCCAACCCTAGTGGTGGGTGAAATCAACTTTAAGGCATTTCTTAGCTTGAAGCAAGGTTCAGTTGTCCAGGCTGTAGTAGAAAGAAAATGAATTATCACTCTGTATTACAAATTAATTTAAATTCCACTTGAATTACAAGGTGACCACCCTGCCACATAGTTAATGTGAAGGCAGTCCTGCAGGGTAAGGAGTAGGGAGAGGTGTAGAAAAAAAACGAGACAGAGCCTTTGTCCTCAGAAGGCCTCTGGATCTCAGCTGAAGAGTATAAGGGAAAGGAGCAATTGAGGTCAAGAAAAAGGTTCAACTATGTGAACAGGTGCCTTTGAAGATGGTTAATGGATTGTAGTTCATACTAAAACCTAAGGGCTTATTGAGGGGGTCAAGGATTCAGGGAGCTGTGGACCTTGACATATGATAGGAGAGGTCAGAGATGATCTTTGGATTCTAATTTCCTGGTAAGTCTCAGAAAGGGGGAGGGGGCGGGGAATGCACAACGCTCTCCATCAGCTGCTCCACACCTCCTGCCTAGGAAAAGGACTTCAAGCTCCTAGTTTACATGCTTCATGTGCCAACTCAAGCCAGTAGGAGCAAAGAGAAGGGACAGGAAGGCAGGCTGTGAGAGTCACACCATGTTAATTAATGATTCAGGCACTTCTGAAGAAGAAAGTGATAGAATTATTTCAGGCATTTGGAAGAAAATGTACTTTCATTTTTACTAATGATCCATCTCCCTCCTTCTCTTCAAACACATGCTCCTCCCTTTCCCAGCTGGGGCAGGCAACCTGAAAGTGTAACAGATCTGCCAGGCTCTGTAGTCAGTGGGAAAGGAAATGACTTACTCTTGGTTCATTGATGCCATGCAGCTGCAGTCAGAGAGGCTGGCAAGCGGGTCAGCAACTGGCAGCCCAAGAGGGAAAATACATCATGAAGCAAGAGCAGGGACCTTTCCTGATCGCCGCTCCCACCGACTCCCCATTGCCCAAGGAATTTGGCAGCCACCCCAGTGGGAGTCAGAGAGGGGACACCATAGCAGAACATCAGGGAGCTTGGGTCTAACCTAAGTGAATGCTGTCCGCTGCAGCTAGAGAAGGCTTGGGGAAAAAGAGGCGCTCACCCTTAGCCTCCATGCCTGGATGTTGGGACCAGACAAGATGATGAGAAACACTTTAACCCTTCATGTTCCCAAATACTGCAGCCAGAAAGCACAGAGTCATGGGAGTCTTGTTTATCACTTTGCACTGTTTTCATCTCCTAAATTTCCTGAATTTCATCTCCTAAATCTCTTCCTTCACAGCCATTGTTCCTCTCTCTCTGCCAGGGTTACCTGGCTTATCTGTCTCACCTGGATAATCTAGTTTCTAGTTTCTGATTGTACTTCCATTACTGTGTTTGTCCCATCCACACCCCTGTATGCTGTGCAACCAAGCAATGAGGTGTTGTATCTTTTTTCTCTGAATTTATCAGAAATAAGCTCAGTGAGTCTGGAAATGTGCAAACTACTGATGCTGCAAAAATGAGTTAGAGAGTGACCCTGACATTTAAATTGCACCTAGTAAGCTTAGTGTGTTGTATTAGTCCAGTTTCTCCAGACAAAAAGAACCATAGGGGAGTATAAATTCATTGAGGGGCAGGAGTTCAGCACAGCAGCTAAGCTGCCGTTTGGGGTACCCATGTTAAAGTGTCACGGTTTGAGTTCTGGTTTTGCATCCAGCTTCCTGCTAATGTGAACTTGGGGTTCAGTTGTGATGGGTCAAGTACTTGCATCCCCACAACCCACTTGGGAGATCAGAATTGAGTTCCTGGCTCATGATCTAGCTTCAGCTATTACAGGCATTTGGGCAATGAACCAGTGGATGGGAGATCTCTTTCTGTCTGCTTTGTGTCTCTCTGTCTTCCTTTCAAATAAAAAAAAAAGTGAATACATAGGCTTAAGTATGTAGGTAATAGAGTTAAACAGCTAAAAGGTAAGTTTAGTTTGGCCCCAAAGTAGTTTTAACTCATACCTTTTTTTCATAGTACACACTTTTCCATGAGCTTTTGAAAATTTATCAGTTAAGGGAGCAGGCAAGGGGGATAAGAGAGAAGTTTTTCCTAAGAGATTGGCACATATGTTGTAGGGGGCTGGTAAGTCAAAACTAGCACAGCAAGCCAATGGGCCAGAGATCTGAAGAAATGACATTGCAGTCCAGGTCTGAAGGTGTTATGGACATTGAATCCCTTTTGTCTCAGTGGGTTTCGGGTTTTTCTCCTTCAGGCCTTCAGCTTGTTGGATGAGGTTCCTTCACATTGTGGAAAGATCTGCTTTACTCTAACTTTCCCTGAATTGTCATCCATGTCTAAAATTCTCTTCCTAGCAACTAGAGTCCAGTGTCTCCACAAAGGTTACAGATGAAGGAGAAGCAGTGAGGAAAGGAGGTAGAGAAGGAGGGTGCTAGGGTTTGAATGTGGTTTATCCCTTAGGAAGTTCACACTGGAGTTTAATCACTGTGGTGAAATATTAAGAAAGTGGGGTGTTCAGAGGGAGGGCTCTTTGGGAGGTAATTAGCATTAGACAAGGTTACCAGGGTAGAGCATCCAGGACTGAAAACTGATTGCTTAATGTGGTATATTTAAGGATGGTTTCTTACTCAGTCATAAAAAAGAATGGAATCCTGTCATTTGCAACAAAATGGATGTACCTACACTAAGTGAAATAAGCCAGACAAATTTCACATTTTCTTTTATTTGTGGAAGGATACACTTAAATAGTAGAACAATGGACTTATGACTGCTTTCTGAAAGACTATATTATTGTAATAAAATAGGGGAAATCAATGAGGCAGGAGTCCCAGAGCCCTTGGAACAGTATAATAAAATAAATTAATTAATTAAAAACTAAATGATAGAAACAAACTAAGAAAAACAGAAGTTAATATATGCAACAAGAGCATACAAATTTTATGCGTATTTTATCATTTGGTATTTAACTATAAATTTTATGTTGCTTCACCGAGTCATACCATGTAATTGACAGTATATTATTCTGTCCTCAGGTTATCATCATTGTCAAGAATCCCTCATCTGTAATATTAATATTAATATTAATATTAATATTAATATTTTTAAAGAAAACATAGTATAGATGGATATACTTATATAATGTCTATATTTGAAGTGAATACAGCAAAAAAATATGTATATAAATAAATGATGAGACAGACCAAAGAATAGGCAGAGACGATTTTTCTAATTCTTTATTTTATGACACAGTTTAATAGGCATTGGGGTTTCCCCTCCCCTCTCCAAGACATGATTCTTGTCTCGTGTCCCATGCTGCCTTCTTTACTGCTGCCTTTGGATTCTGCCAACAAGAAAGTCTTCTCAAGATGGAGTTCTTCAGCCTTGGACCAGAGTTTTTAGCCAAATTACAACTTTTTTTCTTTAAAATTTACCTACTGCGGATACTATTATTAGTGACAGAAAAGCAATTTAACACAGAGGAAGATTATAGAACTGGCCACCCTGGAAGTGGAGCAAATCTCAATGGTGACCAAAGTAATGCTGTGGCCCTCGGGGGTAGGGCTGACACTGAATGAGAGCAGATGGCATCCACATGGAGGAGCCAGAAGATTCTGGACCTAAAGTCACCTGTGAAGCTCGCAGTGAATTACACAGAAAGAATGTCAGTGCTCAAGAAGCTAAAAACCACTAAAGAAAATGAGAGAAATAAAAAAATAACATCCAGAATCCACAGTGTAATTGAGGTTGGGAAATAGAGGACAGGAAAGTTCGAAGTTTACATTGAGTTGGGAACAGGGTGGAGCAGGGAGTGTCTAAGACACTGGGAGTACACTATCTTACAGTTACAGGAGTATTTCCACAGGAAAAAAAAATTAAAGTGACATACTCCTATTAGAAGGATTATCAGATACTCAGATAAAGAACTACATTTTGCATATTCGCTGGCAAAGAATATAAAAAGAGGAAATTGATGCTATTAGATGACCCTGCAATGCCTCCTCACACCTGTACCCATCTGTCTTGTGATCATCCAGTCTGCTTCAACCACTCAAGCAGAAGATGATCAAATTAAACCAATTTGCTTCCACTGACGTTGGCTCAATCACTTGTTATCACAAGCAACAGCTTGCATGTTCAAGGACACCCTGCTCATCTGTACTACTTGTGGGCAAGTTGGAAGAGCAAAGGTTGGTCCATGTAGTGTGCAAGAATACGTGCAGCCTGGGTGAATAACTTCTAATAAGTATGAGGTCTATCCAGCATGGCAGCAGGAGCTGCATTCCAGTCTGATGACACAACATCAAGTTCAGCGACTAGATCAGCAATTGTGTTCTGATTGTTGCTTGTATGAACTACAGGGTTTTGCAAGCCTGGAACTTCCACCCACCAGAGCAGATTGCCAATGCTTCTCTGGCATTTGTTAGTGCAGAGCTCACCATAGTGTCATGCATTGTCTGGTTTACATTTGATTCAAATATCACATAATCCAGGGAGAAAATGTGGTGCTCTGTGCACTAACTCCATGTCATTTTCTCTAGCTAGTGCTGTCCGTGCTAGGAAATTCCAGAAAGTGTTGCTTAAACATTACATGGTAAGTCATGGCAATGAAATGAATGGTGTCATAAAGGAAGATTGGGGAAAAGAACCCCGCTTGCTGACAACTGACCAGATGTCTTTGCTTTGCACCAACATAGGTTCTCATCTGGAAATAACCTTAGAGGTCAGCAATCCAACTGCCCAAACGGCATCACTTTTCTTCCCATTAACTCTCGATCTTTTAACTATAGTAAGAGCTAGTATTTATTAGGTGCCTACTGTAGGTGAGGAACTGTGCTGCTTGTTCAAACCATGTCAATAAAATCAGCTCTTTCATGCCTTATTGTCTCAATTAGTCTTCACAAAAAACCAGGCTGGAAATAAGCTTGAATTCTGGCAGGTAAGATTTGAGCAAATGTATGTAGGTCTGCATGAACACCAGATGCGTGTTCTTTTTGGTCCCTGGGATCTCTATGCTCTGAATTAAATGCTCTGTATTACTCCCAATCCTGATACATGTCAAAGATTCCACCTACACCTGATTGAATGAACATAAATCTACAGCTTTTTGTGATAATACTAATACAAAAAAATCAACTTTTAAAATCATGTGTATGTGAATTTTTGTATTGGATACTCATAAAAGGCAAAGTAGGTAAAAGAGATAGTTGAGTTCAATTTCTAAATAAGGAACCAAGGCTTTGACAAAGAAATCATTCTCTCTGTGTTACAAGGATTCAAAACCAGGTCTTCTAATTTTGAAGTTGGTGAATCCCAGAAGGTGGACCCACAATATTTGAGAATCCGTTGCAAATTTAGGTTCCAGAGAGCCCATTAAAGTCCTAATAATTCAGAATCTCTGGGTGAGCCCAGTGGAAACCGTTTGAGCAAGTCCTCTGCTGAGCAAACCTTTTGGGTGAGTGTGGTATAGGCTCAAGTGTTGTCTAGCCCAGTGCTTCTTCAGCCCAACAGCATGATGGCCACTCCATCACCACATTGGCTCCCTGCAACAAAGAGAAACAAAGAGATGAGGTGATTTGACTGGAACTTTCATGCCTGGCATGAGATTTCTCCAATAATTTTGAAAGATGGTACTAGAATTTCTTGGTGTGAGGCAAAACATATCTTCTCCCTAACACAAAGGGTCATCAGGCCTATTGAACTTAGCTACTTTCTTTCAGGGAACTCAGTGGCGACAATCCAGAAAACAGAAAACACTTTGTATTCTATTTATTAACATTTTGAATTTATCTCTGTAATATCACTTTTGTGATATATAATCATGAACACAATATTTTGATCAGATGTTGTCTCTGATCATCAAATAAAGAAAATATTTTTCCTGTGAATTGTTCACTAAAATGTATCAATATTAATGTTAATTGTAGCATATTTGATCATCATTTAATGATCCACAGAGTCTATGAAACCCAGAAAAGTCATTGAGAAAGTTGTAAATTTAGAAAGAAAATTATGAATCAACTTCTCTGACCAGGCAATGGCTGTCAAAATTAACGTCTGCTGTGATGAAAGCATTGCAGGGGGCAATAAGGTATGTAGTCTTTGACGTTATGTGGATCTAGGATCCAATATAGCACTGCTCCCTACCATCTACATAAATCTGTACACACAGAGCAAGTCATCGACCTGCTCAGTCTGAATTCACATATGAAAACAGATCAGGATCAATCTACCCAAAGGGTTGTCCTGAGAATTAAATGACCTCACTTACAAAAAGCCCTTAAAACGCAGCACTTTGCTGCTGAGGATGCCTGCATCCCACACGGCGTGCATGGCTCAAGTTCTGTTTGCTAATGTGTCCTGGAAGGCAACAGATGATGGCTCAATGTTTGGCCTCTGTCTCCCATAAAAGGCCCAGGAGGTGCTCCAGGCCAGTGACTCCTCCTGGACTAACCCTGCCTGTTGCTGACGTTCAGGGAATCAGTGGATAGAAGTTCTCTTTCTCTCTCTGCCTTTAAAGGAAATGGGGAAAAAATTAAAAATCCACACTTGTTAACACCTAGTAAAGACTCAAAAACTATTAGCAACTATTTTTGTGTATTAAGGGAAGACTTTGTGGCAGTTACATAATAGATAATTTGCCAGAGTCATGCAATAATCTCATATGCACTTTGTCTGCTGATCTTTCAGGTTCAACTCTCATTGTCTTCTACAAAGTCTGTTTCTGTCTTGGTTTATTCTAATGTAGCACTTTGAAATATATGCCAAATTTGCTATATAACCTAACAGGGCTGGGCTGGCCACCAGAGGACTTCTTTTATACCCATTGCATTTTAACAAATTGAAGGCAACCATTTGAAGACACATGATTCTGCGTACCACCCAGAAAAAAAAAAAGACCTGCCAATCATGATGGTAAGATGCCATTGCTTGTGAAATACTGCCCAGTGTTAAATGGTGAAAAAATTCTGCTTTTTAGAATTCATGCAATATGGTATTTTCATTTCCCGTCACTGTCTAGAACCCACAAATATTCTGCCCAGCCTGTGTGTACATATGTGTGTAGGGGACAGAAGGGGAAGTGGTTCATGTGAAGGACATTTCACAATAGATTGGAAATGGCTTGGAGGGAAACTTACTGAGTCAGAAATAAACAAATTATTGGTGGGATAGAACTGCAGGAAGAGGACAGTGCATTTCTGGGGCTGCCAGTGCCCGATGTCAAAATGCCTGAAGCCTGCTCAGTGTGACCAACGTTTCTGTGGTTCCTACTTTGCCACTGACTATAAGTTGTAGAGCTACCGATACAATAGCATCTGTAGAGCTTCATAGTCTAGGAGGAGACAAACAATGCAAATTGATGGTTTCAAAATGTTGAATTACGCACAAAGCCTAGAAACAATCTGGGGACAATGCTTCATGGCCAGGTGGGGGAGGGGGGAAGGAAGTAGGAAGTGGGCGTCAGAAAAAGCTTTTTGCGGAGCCTGTGTCATATTTTGAAAGCTAAGAGCTGAACAAGCAACTGAGAGATCAGCAGCACCAGCGAGAAGGTGTGGGTGTCACTCTGTGTGTTCCAACTGATGTTGTTTTTTTTCCCACAGCTGTAGACAGATGGTCTCGCCCCGTCAGGGCAGTGTGTGAAAGAACAGAATATATACTCACCTACCTGTCCCACACAGGGGCTCTGCAAACTTCTGTGAGAGTCTTCACCACTCTTAAAGAATCTTCCAAAAGTTTCTGGGAAATGTATATTGTAAAAAAAAAAAAAAAACTCGGCATGGATTGAAGAAATTTGGGGGAACCAAAATAAACACATCTTATCATTCTGTTTGTCCATAAACTTTCCGAAGTACCCTTGAGCCCATAAGAACTTCACATAAAGTGAAAAATAAGCACCAATTTGTTATTTCTTGGTTTTGTGGAGTTGAACACACTACTTCACCATTGAATATTAGGGTGACATTTGTTTGTTTCTTTTCTTCTTCCTTCTCTCCCCCTCCCCCATCTCCTGAAAAACAGCTTTAGGATTGTGTCTTTGGGGAAAGGTGAGCTATCCTGCTTTCCCCTGATACCTTGTATTGTGCTCTGGAAGAGGAGAGAAAGGGAAGACATTGTAACAAGGAACAAGAAAGCACATTCACCACACCTTGCTGTAGAAATGAGCAGGGAGGTGAAGGCGTTTGTGTGTGTGATTTTCTCCAAGAAGCAGGTTGCTGGTAACAGTCTTTGCAGCTGGTGAAGAGGCTATAAAACTGATTCCATTTTTCTCCAGGCACTCATTCAACTCTGCTTCCTCTCCACCTCCAGTCAGTACTGATGGTGAAGTAGAGCTTTTATATTCAGGGAAAATTGTGGACGCCCTTGACATATCCAAAGTTAGCAGTTCCTTTCTCTGAGGCTAACGCCCTGCTACCACCAATATAGGGCCCTCTTGCACCTGGCAGAAGTAGCTGGAACCAAATGAATGAGTCCTCTTCCTAGCTTCATTTCACAGCTGTCACTCACCACGTTGCCTTCCTCCTACATCTGCCTCCTAACCACAAAGCCTAATTTACACTCTGAGCGGCATGCCAGAAGATACCAACTTAATCAGAGATCCCATACCAAGACAGCAAGTGGTGCCATAGATCATTTATTTTCGGACTTTCTGGGATCTCAGGGAGAATTTGCCCACTAAGACATAGCTCAGATTTCCTCTGAAATAAAATCTGGGATCAATTGACAATCCCCTGGTTAATGAGTATAGTTAGAGTGACATAGACAAGACCACAACATTACAGTGCCCCTGGAGAAGCTCTGATTCCATGTAAGTGTCTTTGAATGGTGACTTTGAGGTCAGGAGTGCAAAGTTCTTAGCCTAGCAGGTATGTAAGGGTCGTGGGGCTATCTCCTAGGCATCCAGCCTTACCTTGAGACAATAAGCATTCTGGAAGTGTTCAAAGGTCTGAAAGAGGGGAAACACAAGAAGAGGAGGTTGTTTGGTTTGCCTTGGTTTGTTTTTTCGTTAGAACCTGTTTTAGCAAGACAACAGCGAAAGGCTAACCCAGACTATGGTCCTCATAAGTGAATACACTTGAAAAGCTTGCAAAGTCTCTCTTTTTTTGTTTAAAGAAACAGGCTTTGGTAACTCAAAGATACTTGTAAAAGTGGTTGGAAAATCAAACTAAAAATAGCTGTATTGTGTAAAAAAGGTTTAAATCTGTGCATATGATTGGTCTTCAAAATGTTTGTGGACAATAAAATGTGCACAGATTTCAAAAATGTTTACACTAAAATAAAATTAATTCTATTCTTCATGAACTCCTTGAACTACCATTGTATACTTGGATCAATGGAATTCAACATTCAAGTTAGACTATAAAAATTCATTTCTATTTTGTGATACGCACAAAAAATAGAAAGGTAGAGTGGAAAAGAAAAAGAGGAAGAGAGGAAGTATGAGAACTCTTTCCATTATCAGATTCATTCCCCCAAATACCTCCAGAGCTAGGGCTGGGCCGGGCGACTACAGCAGCCTGGCATCCCATCTGGTGGACCCACATGTGTGACAGGGACCCAAGGACTGAAACGCTTACCTACTGCCTCTCAGAGTATACCTGAACCGGAAGCTGGATCAGAAGCAGAGGCCTCAGAGGCATACAAGGCACTCTGACACGGGATGCAGATAGCCTGAAGAGCAACTTAACCATTCTGCCTTTGGCACACACTGTGTGTTTTTTGTAAAGCAAAAGAAATTATATTTTCACCAGGCGATTTTCTTAAATGAGTGTCAAAAACACTCTTCTTTTGGATCTGGCACAAGGTGTCCTTGTTTAAGGCATGAGAACATGAGATAGTAGTGAGACAGAAAGCACAGGGTAACAGTGGCTGCAGAAACACATTAGTGGCCTTCAGGGCTGGAGAAGGAACCTTGCTCATCAGCCCTAAAATATGTGGTTCAGTAATTGTGTTGAGAACAACACCGTGGTGCAGTTCTTCCGATGAATTGCTGGTGAACATTAATATTTCAAAATAAACCATTAAACGATAACCCATGCATCTGAATAATGAAGTTATACTCCAATGCAGAAGTATATTTGGGCCTTTTGGGTAACGAAAAGACCACTCAGAATAATTGGATGCTTGTTACATTTTAGAGATCAGAAATGTCTTAAGCCTAAGTAGCCTATTCCTTAAGTTTTCCATGATGAAAATTACCCCATGGCACTTAAATACCTCCTTCTAAAATAAAAAAAAACTGGATAACAGCAAAGACAAATCTTGAGGAATTTTTTTGTCACTCTTTTTTCCAATTCAGACACAGCAAACTGGGTCATAAATACTTTTACAATGTATTTGGAGTAATAAAATCTAATGATCTTATCCAACATAAATACAAATCACCTTTTTTTTTACTGCATTCCAAAGCAACATGCTCCCAAGTAGCAATTATTTCTTCATTTTGTACTTTTTCTGTTTTGGCTATCTTATTACTAACTCTGGCATTACCCTTTATTATCTAACAAAACCTATGTTGACTCATGACAATGTCTTGTCTTCAGATCTGTTTTTGTGCACTTTCTGGACATGTCCCAGCTACCACAATGTCTCCTGAATGCAGTTCCTTGGCTAGTCAAAGGAACTCAAGCACCAACGATGGCGGCCAGCCCGGTTGCAGTAAAAAATGGCTGTGAATGGCGTGGCTTTGGCCAGTGGAGCTCAGGCTGGTCTGGGCTGGAGGCTTGGGATTTTAGCTTTTGGTGGTGTACTCTGGGGGCTTCGGGGTATGGGTTACAGGCTATCTGGGACATGGCACAGGTGGTGGTGAGCAGAGACCTAAAGGGTTCATGTCCAGGTCAGGAATAACTTCTGAGAGACTTTCATGGGCAAGGCTACTGTACTCGCAGGGCTAGATCATGGAGCCCACCAGTGAGAGTCAGATCAGGGAACAGTTAATTTGAGGCTGGGCAACTACACTAACCAGCACAAGGATGAATCAAGTCTGGCGGTAGCATCTGTAGGGAAGTAAGTTGTCTCACCAATATGGAACAGCAATCTCCATCGGCATAAGGAAGATGTGTGGCTGTAAATAGGCCTGGTTGAGGAACTAAGAGGATGTCCCAGCTTGATTGACGTTCCTACTGGTGAACGCAAAAGCTGGAATACAGGCAGTGGGTTGGACTGGACATAGCTCCAATCTCCCCTGGCATGGGTGTGGACTGGGTCTGGGGAGTGCCAGGCTGGGCTAGACTCTAGTACCCACTGGTACTCATGAGAACCAGAGTGGGTGTAAAAGTGGCAGGGCTAGGTCTCAGTTGGTGGTGAACCACTTGAGAGCTGTGTATGGGTGTGCACCACGTGTGGTTGAGCTGCAACTCCCAACAATAAGAACCACTCTGGGTATGGGCTGTTTGGGCAAGGACACTGTTCCTGCCAGAACAAGAGATGGACAAAGTCAACCTAGGGCAAGGACCCACCAGTGAAGGCAAGACCTGTCATTGGGAGGCAACCTGATAGAGAAGGTGAAGGAGCTCTTTTGTCAGTATGCAGTCCCTGCAAGTGAGCCCAATAACCAAGACAAGGAGTAGTCCAAACCAGGCCAGGTTACAGTACCCACTGGCATACATGTGGGTCAGGTCTGGGGGTGGGCCAGGCTGGGCCAGTTCATAACACCCAGTGGCAGATCTGAGAACCAGGACAGGATGCAGGAGGGACCAGGTCGAGCCACAACACCAGCCAGTTCACACTGTGGCTGAGACTGAGGCTGGCTGGGCTGGGCTAGGCTGCAACACCCACCAGCAGGAGCTGGAACTAGGGGCTGGCTGGACCAAGCCAGGCTGAAAAACCCTGTGTGGATGCCAAGGTAAATTGAGTGATGCCAGTCTTAGGGTGGTGGGTGCCATATCCATAAGCTCTGGGGGCAGGGGTTCCTGTGTAGGCCCAGGTTGCCTGGTCGAAGATCTTGAGCCCGCTTGCAAGAACTGGTCCTCCTCAGTGGAACAGACAGAGTAATAGACAACAGGCCTTGGTGCACATGGAGGATACGGCAGCCCACTGGGGCCTGCGGAGGACATCTGGTATCATGAGGAAGGAAAATAGAACATATTGGACAACTACCCCAGCCAAATGATGACAGCAAATATCTGGGCAAATGGAGCTAGGGTTGACGATAGCAGCCAATGGACATTGGAGGAGTTTCCTCACGTATGGATTAGCGAGATTGAAAGCACTTCAAAACTATTGCAACCACTTGGGCAGAACCCTCAGAGCATGTACCACATTGGGACCCTGGGTGGATATCGGTGGCCCACTCCCCATCCCCAGGTGCCGAGACAGTTGGGAGGCAGGGTATGACTTCTACCCTTATCTCCCCAACCCCTTAAAAACAGGAAGAAGAAATAGAAAACTCAGAGACAATGATCACACCCACTTTTCCCTAACCCTGGAGCCTTCCCAGCCTGATCAACTAACTATGTAAACATCATCTAATAATAATAATAATAATAATTTTTTAAAATATCTGTGAATTCCTTTGATGGTCACAGATTCACTCTTTTATTTAATTTTAACATCCTTTCTGAAATACCAAGGACTAGACAAAATACTCTAGAGCCCTGAGTTGAATGAGACACTGACCTTGACCTTGTACAACCCCATAGTCTGATGAGAGCCAGATGTGAAAATCACACACTGTAGATATGGGTAGAGAAAGCCATCGAGAACCTGATTGGCTTGGGGAACAGAAAGTATGGAGCTAACTCTGGGGATGATAAGAAAAGCTTTGTTTGACTAGGTAGACTCCAAGAATATGAAGTATGTTTGGGTTAGAACACTTTCAGGGACAGTCCCAGCACAGCTGTTGTCAGAGCTGGGCATTGTGATCACAAAAACAGAGGAGTGTGTCTTAGTACCCCTTGATCCCAAGGGAGAAAACAGGCTGGAGAGAGTCTGTTCCAATGCCATCATAGACACCGGCGCCTCTCTTGAGAAAGTCACAGGAGGCAGTGCGGGCAATACATTCTCAGCTGCTCTAGTAGGTGGGCGGAGCAACCTGGGCTGACTCTGGGAGATCTAATCAGTTGCAGGTGCATTTGGGGTGCATGTTAGTCACAGAGGGGTAAACTGTCACTTCACATAATTGAGGTTGAGGCACAACAACTGGCACTTATCATGCTTACTCTCTATGCAAGTGCTTGGAAGAAGCCTGAATCACTTGTTTTCTAAAGCACAGCCTGGGTGCTTGGGGGTAACCAGAGAGGCACCTAGGATATGGCATGTAAGAGGGTGCTCATGCTCATGTGCCTGCCACAGGCTGGCACTATCTCAAGGGAGAACCAGTGCTTCCTTACCCTTGCCCCCTTCCTCTGAATGGCTTTCCAGTGCTCAGAGGAACAAAGAGGAGATTTGAAAATTTCATGACAGATAAAGGAGAAGCTTGTGACAGAGAGCAGCCTAATCAATTTACTAAATTATTCCTGACATTCTTTTGGATGTTTTCAACAGGACTATGTTGGCCAAAAGATCCCAAATTTTTGTTTAGATAGCAGAGAAAAAGCCCATGCATCTATTATACAATATGATGACCGCAGTTAATAGCAACATAAGAAGGATCTTCAAAAAGTTCATGAGAATGCATTTGGGTTTGCATTTTTTTTTCACACCAAAAATGCTTTGATATTTTATTTCCTCTTTTTTCCAGATGATTTTTTTTTAAAAAAACTTTTATATATTATACTTCAAAATTGTTAAGACAGTGGTTTTTATGTCTTCTTGTCACACACAAAACAAGAAAATAAAAAGTATGTTAATTGGCTTCATTTGCCCATTCTACGTGGCACACCTATTCTAGCATGTTACACATGACAAACACGCAGGTACACAATTTTTGTCAAAAAAATTTAAAGCATTCTTATTGAGAATCCCAAAGATAACTGTATCCCAGTTCCTACTCTTAAATTACAAGTATATCTTTTTCAAATTAATTTTTGAAAAGGAATGACTTTATTTAGCTGTCTTAATTTTTTTCTCTCATTTTTAGTTATTTGAAAGACAGAGGGGCAAAGAGGAAAGGAAAGAGAGAATAAATTCACTGGCTTATTACCCAAAAACTTGCAATAGCCAGGGCTGGACAGGACAAAATCAGGATTTGGGAACTCAAACTGAGTCTTCCACAGCGGTGGCAAGGATCCAAGCACCCGAGGCATCAGGTGCTGCTTCCCAGGGTGTCTGTTATCAGGAAGCAGAAATCAACAGTGCTGTAGCTGAACCCAAACTCTCTGATAGGGTAGCACCTTAATCACTGAGTCGAATGCCCATACCTGACCCACCTGTTATCTTCTGTGTGACCGCCACACATAACCCCAACTGAAAGTGCATTTTTCAGCATTTTCCCTTTTTTGTGCATGGACAAGAGATTCACAAACATGCTCTGAGAGAACATTTCCTCTGCAGGTTGCTGTTTGAATTCCGCTGTGACCTCAGCTTTGGTTGTGTCACTCAAGTCTTGGGAAGCCCTGCCAGTTCTCTATGAAGATCTGCTATCATGCCCTGTGGCTTCTTCTTCTGACTATGATGCTCAACTAGTAATCATCATTATAAACAGCCACAATCACAAAACCTCAATACAGTAAATGCAAGGTTCCACAGCTATATCATCCAGAGAGAAAACAGACATTGTTAACTTGATTATACTTCCAGGTTATTTTTTCCTTTTATTTTTTTCTTCTCTTGATTATCCAATTTGCATCAGCTGCATGATTTTGTTTTTCTTTTTTTAAAGGTTATTATCATAACCCAAATCATGCTTCACTTTCCCTGAAATACGCTGTCTTGTAATTTTTACTTACACTAACAACAACAACAACAAAAATCTTCCTGGGGGGGGGAGGGAATAGGGAAAATGGTTTTCAAGGCAAAAGACATTTTCTTCATATGGCCTCATGAATCCAAAAGCCTTGAGTAGATTTTCCTCAGAAGGTAACAGAAGAGCTAAAGATGATCTGGGTCACAAAGGTACAAGTGTCTGGATGCAGGACAATGGGTCATACCTCAGATGCAGCACACATTTCCAGCAGCGTATGTGTGCCATATTGGCTCTGGAGACATTTTCACACGGTGGAAGGCAAGCCCAGCGTGAGAAATCCCATTGCGCTAGGATTCCTGGCAGAGGTCATTTTGTTCCTGAGCTTGTCTGTGGCTCAGCTGACTCAGGAGTTCTGTAAAAGCCTCCGACAGAAGCAATGTGGGCCTTTCCCATGGTGATTCACCACTATCAGCCCAAATGATTTCATCTCCACCAATGATGAGCTAAAGAGCATTGATGCCTGAAGGCAGGTGGAGAACACTTAGCTCTCTTGTCGTCTATGATTATTCTAGGGTATTTCATCTTATTTTCTTAAAGATTTTATTTACTTTTATTGGACAAATCAGATTTATGGAGAGGAGAGACAGAAAGATCTTCATCTGCTAGTTCACTCTCCAAATGGCCACAATAGCCTGGCACTTTGACCTGTCCTTTACTGCTTTCCCAGGCCCCAAGCAGGGAGATGGGTGGGAAGTGGAGCTGCCGGGACACTAACCAGCGTCCATATGGGATCGTGGCATATGCAGGGTAAGGATGTAGCCGTTGAACTATTGGTCCTGGTCCATTCCAGAGTATTTTATGTAGCGAATAACCAGAAGACAGAAGGATGACAAACTATTACAATCATCCAATCATGGCTTTAAGAGAAATTGTTTTGTGTAGAGAGATTTTTTTTTTTAGATCTTGGTGATTGTTACATTGATTCTGTATAATTTACAAGTGAAAATCTACCAGGCCACCCACTGGCGACTGGCAGAGCTGGGAGCAGAAGCAGGGATGTTCTGAATCCATGTACTCGTTCTTCCTAATACGTGAGGCTGCTTAATCTAGATGACGCCCAACCTCATTCTAACCGTTGTGCTCAGCGATGGTAAGCCAATACCAGTGTACTTCTAAACACTCATCAAAAACTGCATTTCAAAGGAATTCTGCCAATTCACAGTAATGAAGATGCACATCTACAGAGGAATGGATAAAGAAAGCGATTATGGTACATTTACTCAGTGAAACACTGCTTGGCCATAAAGAGGAATAGAAACTTGCCATTTGTAACAAAATGTTCCCAGCTAGAAACACATTCAGTGATGCAAGCCAGCTCCAAATGTCAGAGAACAGGTTCTCTGTGAGGTAAGACAACTAATATGTTAAGTATAATATAATATGTATATAAAATAAAAATAAAAATATGCATACATGACCTTTACAAGGGATAGTAACATACCAGGAAGTAAAGGTACTATGCAATATGCATCTCTACTTCTGAACAAAAGACTCCCAACGAAATCTTCAAATATACCTTTGAAAGACGGTGCTAGGTTTTCTGCCTGTGCTCATCACGTCATGATACATTTAAACATCCGAAAGTTAACTTGCATTACAATACTTTATTAATGTGATAATATGGGGGAAAATGGTGGGAGGGAAAATGGGAAAGGAGGAAGGTTGGGGAAGAATGAACCCTTATATCTAAAAAATATATTGTGGAAGACAATTTTTTTTTGAAGTATGTGGCTGAGCGGGTAGAGCAGCAGGTGGTACCAACAGCCAGTATCAGCTGTGCCAATTTGAGTCCCAGCTTCTCAGCTTCCGGTCCAGCTTCCTGCTATTGCATGTGGGAAGTAAACAGATGATGTCCAAGTGTCTGGGCCTCTGTCACCTCATGGGAGATTTTCATTGAGTTCCTAGCTCCTGGTTTCAGCCTGGACTAGTCTTGATCATCACAACACTTGAGGACTGAATCAGCAGATTGAAGGAATCTCTCCCTCCCTCTCTGTCACTTTGCCTTTCAAAGAAGGAAATAAATCTTTTATTTAAAAAAGATGTTTAGTTTATTATAAAGAAAACCCAATCCTAGAATGTTTGCAGAAAATGCTCATTTTAAAATTACAGACATGACTGCAAAGATGACTTCCATTCTTTTTTTCTTGTGAAGTTTTTGAAGAACTGTTAAATGAGAATCTGTGAGTCAAGAAGACTCTGTGACTCGACACATGGCTTTTCCAGGAGATTGAAGTAGTGTGTGAACATCTGTGGTGATGCTAGAAAACCCATTTCCTTTCATTTGGGTTGTCCTTCCTTCCCACCAGCTTTGGGACCTGGGAGGCTGACCTGGAGCGGCATCAATGATAACCCTTTCACCCCCTTCTGGGACTTGGTTCAGCCGTAGAGGATCCCAGCAAGGACCTGCCAACAGGAGATTGGCTTGGGTTGTGTATTTCCCTTCCCTGCTGTCTGCTGGCCTGAGAACGAGCAGCAACTTCTCTTCTTCTTGGGAGCCAAAAGGTTGCTGTTTCCTTAGCTTGTTCTCACTATTTTCCCCTCACCCCAATTTTGCCCTTCTCCTGCCCCACCCAACCCAATACCCCAGTCCTCTTGCCTGTTCTGTCGAAGAGGACCATGAGACCAAGGCTTATGGGGACCAGGCAGGAGAGTGAATGAGGGGATTCACTCCTGAAGAGTCACTGGAGATGCATCTCAAAACCTGTCCATTCCATAGGGGAGGAATTGTGGGGTGCACATGTCAGCTGACTCAAGCCACACTTTTTCAGGATTCTGTGTCTTAGCCATAAACCTGCATGTTGCTAGCTGTAGCTGAAAGCCAGGCAGGGTCCCAGGCACCCACGTCACAGCCTCAGAGAAGGCCCTGGCAAGCAGTGGCAATGCTGGCAAATGTCTCTCTGAGGAGGGCCACAGACTTGTGAAAACAGAGCCCTGGCATTATTCTGGGGTGCTTCACTGCCACCACTGTAGTTTTGCTTTTCCTTAATCCTGACCTTCATTGTGAACAGTGCCTTTCTCAAATTCTTTGCAGTTTCTCCACTTGATGGGCTGCCTTTCCCTGTCCTATTGTAATAGCATTCACATCCTTTCAACAGTTACTTCTAGATCTTTCCTCAATAGCCTTACTCCCAGACAAAAGCACCCAGAGGGCTTTTTTTTTTTTAAAGATTCAATTATTTTTATTGGAAAAGCAGATTTACAGAGAGAAGCAGATAGAGAAAGAAAGGTCTTCCATCTGCTGACTCATTCCCCAAGTGGCTGCAACAACCAAAGCTGAGCCAATCTGAAGTCAGGAGCTAGGAGTTTCTTCCAGGTCTCCCATAGCGGTACAGGGTACCAAGGCTTTGGGTCAGCCTCTACTGCTTTCCCAGGTCACAAGCAGGGAACTGGATGGGAAATGAAGTAACTGGGACACGAGCTGGTGCCCATACAGGACCCCAGTGTATGCAAGGCAAGGATTTAGCCACTGAGCCATCACTCCGGGCCTCACTCTGCTCCTCTCCTATGCTGGGTTAGATGGTCCCCCTCACCCAGAGCTTCTTTTGGAAATGTCATTATTGTAGATGCAAGCAGTTAACATGGAGCCATCCTGTAATAGGCTCACTTTCATGGAATATGGCTGGTGTCTTCATATGACGAGACAAAACAGCCGATGAAGATAGAGACAAGGACTAGAGAGAAGCCCCTGTAAGTCAGGGATCTCCAGAGTTCCTGGCAGCCATCAGAAGACAGGAAGGAGGCTCAGCTCTTACATATTCAACTAATGTTTCTTCCAGAAGAAATCACAATAAATACAATATGCATAAGCTATTTAAATTAGCCCCTAGAATGTTATCTTTTATGAAGCCTGCAAAGGCTTTGTTTTCAAATAGGATTATCTTCATAGATACCACTTACGTTTGGGGAGGATAAAATTCAACCCAAAACTCACTGTGTCCAAGCGTGTTCACCAGTCCTAACTAGCGTCTCAGTGGGATTAATTTTTTTTCTATTATGTCCCAGTGCACACAAATGCAAGCAAAAGGTCCACAAATTTACTTTGTGTGATGAAATCTGAGACTTCTATTCTACTTTATCTCATTAGAAAAGAAAAAAGAAAAGAAAAGAAAAGCTTCAATGATGCATACAAGTGCTGGGGTTGGGGACAGTAGGACCAACAGCCTAAGGTGCAGGTGTGCCAAGGCACCCTTGACCAGGCCACAGTATCTGCTGTGGCAGGAGGCCCACCAATGGGCTTTTGGCATCTGAAGGCAGTTTGTCTTCTCATATTGGTCTTGGACAAGTCAGAGCCTCCAATCTAGATAACTAAATCTCATAGGTGGGTGGTCTGGCCCCAGCATACATCTTGCACGATTGGACCACCTACATTGCTGACCCTGTGCAAAAAAAGCCAATAATATTTCAGAGTGATGATGAAAATGCAGGGAACATGGTCATTGGCACTGAGTGGAGATTCTCTGGCTCATGAGAGAGGTAGAAAGAGAGGTCTGTCTCCCATCCAAGTACTAACCAGGCCCGACCCTGCTTAGCCTCCGAGATAGGCGACAACGGGTGCATTCAGGGAGGGTTTGGGGAGGGGTGGGAGGACTCCCAGTGCCTATAAAACTGTGTCACACAATGCAATGTAATTAATTAAAAAAAAGAAAGAGAAAAGAAAAAAAAGAGAGAGAGAGAGGTCTGAATCCCTAATCAACAAGAAGTAACTACAGGGGATCCAATGAACCTACACTCTTTGGCGACACTTAGGTTAAGAGTTGAGAACTGAAGGGAGAGTGAAATGAGACAAGTAGGTAAGCGGACAACTTAAGGTCGTGGGATGGAAGCTGCACTCCCACTGTTTGGTGAATCCCACCCACCTGTCAATGAGATGATTCCTCCCCTGGGACATACTTAACTTCACAAAGTAGCTTGGATGGTATTGTTAAAGCATTCCATTTCCCAAGCTTACCTGAAGATGCTCCATGGGGAGCAGTGAGCCCTCTGTTTTCACAGAATGGGAAATGGAAACATTTCCTTTTATTCAACCTTTTCCCCCATCATTCTGCCCGCAAACACACCCCGATGTGTACCTGTGATGTCCTTATCTTTTACATAAACTTAAAAAAGAAAAAGTTACAAGTCACGGCTCAGTAACTAATTTTACAACCCACTGATGAGCTGTGACCCAAATTCTGAAAACTACTGCTCCAGAGTAAGAGTAAAAGGTCCTGTTCTCATGATTACGGTTGGCTTGAAAAAAATACTTCTCAGTCTACTTATTTATGAATGGAAAGTATGTGATAGCTGTCAAATCCACAGCACAGACGTGTGCTGATTTATGTGAAAGACTCCTATTCTTGCGAATCATTTTCATTAATTTAAGGCTCATCTCAATTGCATTTGAAACAAATTTATGTTATCTCACATTTTGATTGCTTTCTAATTCTTTTTTAAAGAATATTGAATACACATGAAGAATATAATGGAGATCAGAGGACAAGGAATCAAAGAAAATCAACAGAATGCATCTTTACTAAGGAATGAAGGTAGAATACCAATGAAACTTGCAAATATACCTAGACAACAAAAAATTAGAATCTCTACTATTGCTTATGTCAACAGTGTCATGACCCGGGTAAAGAGCAGAAAGCTGAAGCCATTTCTCTTTCATCTCTGATTTTAAGACGTTGTTCTCTTGTGATGCTCTTTGTTAATACGGCTGAGGGGTTGCTTTGCTCATCTTCTTAGGGAATGGATCTTTCTTGTCTCAAATTATAGTTTTTTTTTTTTTTATTTCAAATCCAGGTATTTTTCTGTGAATGTTACCTTTTCACACTTCCTGTTCATTTGTGTCTTTTTCAATAAGACCTTGTGACTCATTAATAGGTCACTCATATGAGACATCTTGATTATCTTGATTGTTTTTAAGCACCTGATGTTGTAAATGTCCCTTTCAACACTGTTTTTGTTACATCTTATGGGTGTTGATATTCTTGTTTTCATTGTTATTTCATAAATGTGTGTGTATATGTATATAAATGTATGTATATACATATATGCATTTTTCCCCTTATTGATTTTGTTCAGTGCTGCTTGGGTGATACAGTAGCATCATTTTCTACAAGGTTTTTGATTTTCTTTTTCATCACTTTAACAACATATTGGTCATTCTGTAGCATGTTGTTTAACTTCGTGTTGATGTAAATTTTCTGTTTTTCTCTCTGTTGTGGATTGTGTTTTCTGGCTCAGTATTTAAAGGGATGTATAACAGAAATGTAGCAGAGACTGACATGCCCAGATGTGGACACACACTGCAGTATGTATCCCTGCATCCAGACCCAGTGAGACTGCTGACAGTAGCATGCTGGACAACACTTTAATAGTGGCATGATGGACTCACGACTGTTCATGAAGGACTACCCATTGTAATACTGGGCGGGGGGAGCAATCAGTAGGCAGGGAGAGGACTTGAGGATGGGAAGAAGAAATCCCAGAGCCTATGGATCTGTACATAAAATAATGATGATAACAATAATAACAACAACATTGAATTTTGAGTTCTTTCTGTTTCCTTTTTAAAAGACTTATTTTATTTGAAACACAAAGTTTCAGAGGATAAGAGAGAGAAAGAGAGAGAGAGAGAGAGATTTTCTATCCACTGGTTTGCTCCCTAAATGGCTACAACAGCTGGAGCTGGGCCAATATGAAGCCAGGAACCTGGAGCTTCTTCCGGAGCTCCCCTGTGGGTGAAGGGCCCCAAAGACTTAGGCATCCTCTACTACTTTCCCAGGCCATAATCAGGGCACTATATCCAAAGTAGAGCAACTAGGACATGACCCAGTACTCATATGGGATCCTGGCACTACAGGCAGAGGCATAGCTTAGTATACCATGGCTCCAACCCCCACTTTATAATCTTAAAACTCTGCTTCCTCATTTCTCTGTCACTTATCACACTCCATCAGGTTCATAGTTCTTCCTGGTGCCCCAGAAACACTGTGAGCACTGAAATGGGCAGGAAGCTAATAGTCAATGGCAGAGGCAGAATGACCCTTTGGTTTTCCCCCCCGCACACATCATCCTCAGATGTGACAGCAGGGTGCTCCTGCACTTTCTGCCTCAGCACAGGCATTGCTGGCTATGACAGTGTTCTCTCACTCATCTGAGTCTCCTTTGCCTAGAAGAATTGGTACTAGATGCTAAGCCAAGCTAGTGAATGGCAGGTGATAGCCCCTCCCCCTGGCTCTCAAGGTTGCATTATGTTAGTCAAAGCCCTGAGACCACTCAGCTAAAATAGGAAAAGCCATGGCCGTCCCTCCTGTGCTTCCAACTCATTGAATAATTTCCCAAAGAAATCCAGCTGTGTGCCCCAATCCACTCATCTATTTCCTGAGAGATAATAGCCTATCTATGTTAGTTTTTGCAAGAAAAAATATTATGATCCATAAAGCAATGTGAATTAATGGCACAACTGAAACCCAAACTCAGGTTGCTGCTATTTCTGGGGGCTTTCCCATAAGCTAGCACAGCTCTTCATCTATTTCACAATAGCGCCAAGCGCATACCCTGTTTTATCTTTCAGTATAGTGGGCCAAGCCAAACTATTCAGGAAATACTTATGGTTCAAGACTCCCGAGCTCCAAAAGCATTGTGTATGTGAGCCAAGCTGTGATCTTTCTTTGCTCATAAGTCTGTTACCACTTTTCTTTATCCCACCCCCACCGCCCACAGCAGCTCACATTCCTCACATTCAAAATGCAGGATTTGAGCTTAAATTTCTGCTTGAAGCAACAAGAACTGCCTTGTCTCTCAGGACTAAAGTTCTCACTCACCACACTTTCCATCTTTCTGAAATTAACCTATGTAGAAGCTGATGTCTCCATTTGATGTGGCTAGTTTATTTATTCCCCTCTTCTTCCTACTAAAAAAAATGCTGTTTCTAAATCAGTGGTGCTTTGTAAAATCTGGAGTCTATTAATATGTGTATATGTATATGTATAAGCTATTTCAAAACACTAATGGAAAACGGAATTAAAAGATAAATTTGCTTTAGTGCCAGAAATTTGGAAATCCATGCACAGCTTTTTCATGTCGGATTTGAAGATCATTTGGGGCTACAAATTTCAAAAAAATATTTGCATTGAGATAAACTTAGCTTCTTAATTCCACTTCCCACAAACACTTTGAAGTAACCGCCTCTGATGTGACCACACTGCAAATGAGGTGGACATGGTTAACGTTTTCTACGTGGAACCATTTAGCAAATGTTTCAGGTAGGCGAGACAGTTCTCTGATGATTAAACTTGTCCAGACTGGCTGACCACTGAACCTCCTCTCCTTCTCTCTTCTCTTCCCGGTTGCCCACATTCCACACAATTCTCCACTCGTGCCACTGACTGCTCAGCTTCCTGGCCTGTCATCACCGTCTGCAGAGGGTACAGGTGTGTGCAACCTTCCACTGGGTCCGGAGGCCATGCTGCCTGGAAACTGGCTGCTGTTGGGGGGAACAGAAGTCAAGGGATTTCCCTAGCATTTGCACCCCTGAGTGTACCATTCAGTTCTCCTGGAAAGCCCCTCAGAGAGAAACATTTTTTTTTTTTACTTTAAAAACAAAATGTTTGCTTTTGCACCGATACAGAACCTCAACATTTCAGAACTGAAAGGAACAAAATTCAATGATCTGAGAAAAAAAAAAACACTGCTAAGAAAAATAAGTAAACCCAGATTAGAATAAACAGAGGTAGAAAAGCAAATTTTTATTACAGCAATATGATCATGAAGGCCAAGCAGGCATTAGGGGCAGATATAAAAATGAGAGATGTTTTTAAAATGGAAAATATTGGGCAACATTTTTCTAGGCCAACCTACATTAGCCAGCAATTTATTTGTGGTCCTTTGAAGGTATTGCTTTGATTCAAGTGTTTTTTTTTTCCACTAGTGATTCTAAAATTTACTTATTACCAAGTGTAAAAATTATCAAAGAATGGAATAAAGTCATTAACTATTAAAATTTTATCAGAGTGTATGCCTGCTTTTGTCAGACCCAGTCATAGTCTCTGTGACATGCAGGATTTATGACTCAACTAGGTAAATTTTAGAACTACTTTTACATTTGTTCAGCTGTGAATTACAGTGGCTGGGACAGATAAGAATTGATTTAGCACATCCCACAGCAGATACCTGCTTGGGTCGGTGGCTGGAATCTTGGTTACACGGTCATGGCAGAGGCTATGTCTTGGTGATTCCCTGGAGGTAGCCTGTTCCTCCTGATTACAAACTGGCTGCAAAAGGGCCATGCATCAAGACTATATCTACAAAAGGAAGACACCTGTTCTCTTCCATGATGAGAACAGTCTTTCAAACATGCCCATCAGATTTATATTTTCATCTCACAGACAAGAACTGTGCCATGAAGTCACTGCAGACTTTCTTTTTTTTAAGTTAATTTATTTTTAAAAAATAATCTTACTTAGTTGATTAGGGTACAAAGGGTCAAGGGCTACAGGAAAGTGGGTAAGACCATTGTTTCTACACTAATATCATTTTTCCCTGTATCTGGGGTCAGGAGAGAAATAAAGGGAAAAGCCCCACCCATTCTCCCATCCATCCCAAGTGTCAGCGTGAGGCAAGCTCTGAGGGTCCTGCTCAAGCAGTTTTGATAGTTTAAAAGGCCCGAATTGCTGCCAATCTCACTGTTCCAATCATAATGAACCTATTCAGAATCCACTGGCTGACATAGTCTCTTCATGGTTGGGATTCTAAGATCAGTAGTTCAGTTGGAGAGATATCCAAAGAAACTTCGTCTGAGATGATCCCCGAGCTGATTCTTGTGTGAGTTTGCCAGAACAGGGTCTGGCACAGTCCGTCTCCCCAATCAGCTTATGCACATGCTGGTCCTTGCAATTTCTGGTCAGTTCTATTTCCAGCCCTGTCTTCCACATGAACCAATGGGTGAACCAATGGGTGTTGTAGTCCATCTCAATCCTACCCACTTCATACTCGGTCCTGACACAAACCAGTGGGAGCTGCAGCCTGGTTGGGGTGACTGCCCTTAACCTCCACCAGGCCTGCTCCTTACCCTGGTTCCCATGCATGCCAGTATTTACCGCAGGTTTGTTCAGTCTGTCCCACATCCCATTTAGCTCTCGTACTTGTCAATGGGCATTGAAGCCTAGTTCAATCCAACCAACCTACTATCCGCCCACACACATACTGTCAGCTGCCTTTCTGTCTTGCCACCCCTGTCCCTGTCCTGGTTTTTGTGCTCCCCAGTGGGAGTGGTTAGCCACGAGGGAGGTGCCCACTATCTCCCTAATAGGCCACTCCAACTTCCGGATTAGGCACTCTGCAGGTGTTTCTGGCATTTAACTTAACAGAATTAGCCCCGAATCCCAGACTCTGCCATCTGATGATGTGGCAATGCCTAACCACCCCTCACCCTTTCTAATTTTTGCTTGCACCAGTCAGAACAGTCAGCCCAATCTGGCTCTTCCCCAATCTAGCTCACATGAGGCCCACAGGTTTTGTAGCCCTGCCTGGTCTGGTCTGCCCCCATCCCAACTCATGCTCTCCAATGGGAGTGGCTGTCCAGCGGGGGAGCCCACATTCCCTTGCTGGCTTTGCTGGCTTTGCCTCCTCCCCCGACTCCCCGATTCTCATGTGTGCTGTCTGTGCGCTGCAACCACATCTGGTATGGCTCACCTCACCTTGGCATTCCTTATTGTGCACTGATATGTGTTACAACCAAAACTGGCCTGACCCACACTCTATGCTGGTGTGCGGATTTGCCAGCAGTTGATGTGAACAGGTTCAGCCTGGTCTGCCCCCCACCTATGCCATATGTATGATGGTGGGTATCTTCCTTCTGGCCTGGTCTGGGTTGCTCCATATCGTGGTCCTTGCACTCACCTGTAGGAGCTGTGTTTAGACAGAGGAGTTTTCCCAGCTCCTCCTTTAGAACCTCTCCCTATACCAGGTCTTGCACGTACTGGTGGTTCCATGGGCCAGCCCTCATTGCTGGCCTTCAATCCATTCCAGTTCTTGGTGTTGGCTGTTTCACCCCAGCCAAGGTTTGTCCATACCCAGACACTGCTCACACATGGGTCAATAGGGTCAGAGACCCAGCCTAGTCCATCCTACATCTTCCCAGGTTCTCCAGAGCACCAGATGTGCTGGCATCTAGCCCAGTATGGAGTACCCAGCCCCAGTCCACATTTGTCACTGCACACACTTTCAAGCAGAGGCAGCAAAGGGGTGATGAGTTTCAGAGTTAGCTCCTGCCTTAACCCAATCACCACGTCATTCTGATCATTTCTGTTGCCTGACAAGATGTCACTAGTCTTGGTAATGAAGAGCTTTCCTGGCCCTGAGTCACTGGGCTTCAAAATGCCATCATCACCCAGCCTGTGCTTTAACTCCGGGCAGGAAACCAAAGGAAATCTGAACAAGTAGACCCTCCCCCTAACCCTTAAAACCTGTGATCTTTCAGAGATCTTTTAAGATATAGATGGAAGAACTGCCATGGATGAGGTGAGTGACCCAGTGTAATTGTGAATGTCCTTAGGAGATAGAAGCAGGAGTGTCAGAGTGACAGCATATGTGCAGATGGGGCAGAGGATGATAGGAAGGTGAGAACAGAAGACATGACACCTGCTGACTTGGAAGACAGGGGACGAAACCAGGAATGCTGAAGCCTATGGATGCTAGGAAAGTCAGGGAAATGTATCATCCCCCAGAGCCTCCACAATGAAATATGCCCTGTCCCTGCTTTCAGTTTAGGCCTTTTGTCCCCTAGAACTGTCAGGTAATACATGTGTGCTATTTTAAACCACTAAAGCTAGGATAATTTGTTAGCAGCAATGGCAGGAAACAAATACAGTAACCAGGTCAAATTAGAATTTGATCATACTGCTCTCCAAAAGTGACAAATAATGCCTTATTTGGGCACTGCTACAAGCCTATCAGTGATGTCCTGGGTCTGGGTAGGCATACAAAAGATCTACACTAATAGCTAACATGTATTGATATGTACTCTGGGCCTAGAAAGTGGCAAGCACATGGTAGGCATTTAATTCCATCCCTATCACAATCCTCCTGAGTAATAGCAGTGTCTGTTTTGCTAAGCCAGAGTGAGTAAAGATAGCTCTTATAGGCAACAGTGTTGTTCCAACCGCTGGTCAAGAGTGTCTGTGATCAATGGCACCGACTAGCCAGACTCACTGCTGGCAGCTAGCTGCTATTCAGAGATCTGGGAGCCAAGATTCCACATAGGATCCAAGGTGGTCACTTAGAGAAGTCTCATTCTCATGATAAGCATTGGAATTCCATCAGAACCTGGTGCAATGTTAAATTGTGCAGAAAGCCTTGTGTGTTGGCCCTGAACTCTAGGAGTTGCCTGAGCTGGTATGAACAGAAGTAATACAGATCTGGTAAAAGCAATCTAAATTGTTCCTCAGTCCTTTTAGAGAGAAAGAAATTCCAGTGCTATCAGATGTAAAAATTATTCTAGTCTCCTAGAAAGAATGTAATTGCCTTGATGAGTTATAACAATAAAGCTTTAAATGTAAAAAGCTTAAGCAAGCACACAGATAGATAAACAAATACCATCTATTCTCTCATTCTCTCTTATATATAGAAGTTATTTCTTTTAAGTGGATCTAACTTTGGATCAGTTTTACCTAGGTAATAGAAAGGGTTGGTGGAGGGAATACAGAGGAAAATTGGCTAACAGGTACTAAAACCACAGTCAGATACAAGTGCTGCCCAACATTGTGGGGCTGATTATAGCTCATAGTAAGGATTACATACTGCATGGAGGACTGGAATACACAAGTTGCTAGGCTCCAGACATACAGTTTATGCTGTGTACATCTGTTGAAATATTTCACAGGATGTCATGGTAGTACTTAAGTATTACACATCAGTAAGAAACTGAAAGCAGTTTTAAACTAAAGACTGAAGCCTTCACTTGGCGGATTTCTGATACAAATGAGTTTAAATTAAAACAATGTGCCATCGCTTCTCGGCCTTTTGGCTAAGATCAAGTGTAAAACAATGTGCCAAATAAGGGCCAGCTGATTGCCTAAAGTTCTCAAAAAGGCAAAAGGGAAATAATCTAGAAAATTAGTCTGCCAAGATTCAGGTATCAAAAGGTATCAAAATATGATTCATATTGTATCATTCAATGATAACTATTTTCGTAGCACATCAAAAAATTGGAGGGGGGGCGGCTGAGGTTTTGATGCAATAGGTAAAGACTGCAACTCCAGCACCCCCTGTGGGTTTAGGTTTGTGTCTCTGTTTTTCAACTTCCAGTCCAGTTCCTTGTTAATATGCCTAGGAAAGCAGCAGAAGATGGCCCAAGTGCTTGGGCTACTACACCCATGTGTTATGGCCTGGCCCTTGCAGGTATTTGCTCCTTTGTCTCTCTGTAACTCTGTTTTTTTCAAGGAAATAAACTAAACATTCAAAAAAAAAATTCTAAAAAGGCAACTAATGCATAAAAGTTAACTCTTTGAAACAATATTATTTTTAAAGAAAACTTACACACTGTCAGTTTGTATCAGCCTATTTAGTGTATGGTAATAATATTCCAAAACATACGCACAAATGTAAGCTTTTTTTGCAAAGGGGTGATTGAAGCAGGCTAAGTTAAGCTTAGCATTTCAGGTGGCCACATCCCAAAGTGGAGTGATGGACTTGCACACCTGGCTTCACTCCTGATTTCAGCTTCTGATTCCAGTGCAGACCTCATGAGGCAGGGGCGATGGCTCTCGTAGTTGGACCCCTGTTACCTACATGGCTGACCGGGATTGAGTTTGTGTGTTTCAGCTGTTGCTCTGTGCTAGTTCTTGAAGCCATGGGTATTCAGAGAGCAAGCCAGTGGGTGAGAACTCTCTCTCTCTTTCCAAAAACAAACAAGAGCAACAACAAAACCCTCACAGTTGATGCAACTACAACTAATCGCTAAGGAATATCCACAATGTCATTATGTTGCGCGCAAGTACCAGTACCAGAGTGAGAGCATGAGCGACCAGGCAGCTTTTATGTCATCGAAATAATCCTTGTCTCAAAGGGACATTTAAGTTCCTTTTGAAGCTGGCCTGTATGTGTTTTATGTGAAAAGGAACAAAAGGAGCGGAAAAAGTAAACAAAACAACACTCTCTGCTCTCAAAGATCACGATTGTGTGTGTGTGTGTGTGTGTGTGTGTGTGTGTGTGTGTGTTTAGGCTGGGTTTAGAACCAGTCCAAAATTTTGTCATCAAATCACTCCCTGGAGAAAAGAGATTCTAATCTCGAACTGGGTTCTGGACTCTGATTGGAAGACAAAAAAAGTGTGTCATTCTTAGGGAACAAAAATAAATCTACGAACAAGGAAATCACAAAAGAATCCAATGAGGTGTTGTGCTGACTGTATGACTTAGGATGACTTAGGACTTTTTTTTTTTTAGATCTTTTCATCTCCAACTATTGACATCATCATCCTTTGTCTTGGAAGATGACCATTTTGGCGGTTACTTCCTGTGCACGTAAGGGTAGACCAAAGGAGTGAGGCATAGCCGGCCGTGTCGTCTCAGTTTCCTCTTGTTTCCATGTGCCAGCCAGGCTGTGACCTGGCTTCCAGGACCTGCTGCTATTTCAAGGGATGCTCGAGCCAGCACAATGGGAGGATTGGTAGTAGACTAGTTTTCCCACCTGACACACTTCTTTGTCATTTCCAAGCAACGTTGTATGGCATCTCCCTGTGTTCAGGACGCACTTGGAAGATCTCTTTTTTCTGCCCTTTTGCAGGTCATTGCAGTGGCAGTCATTTTATTCTGACTAAATTTAGCATAAGAACTTGAGGCTTGCATTTGAAGGGTTAGTGGGCTCTCAGCAAGTCAGACCTGGTAGCTACACAGCCTGCAGCGTTGCATCCTGGTGTCTTTCTGTGCCTATATATCGTATCAACATATAAAATGCATGATGTTTATCTGGAAATGAGCAGGGAGTACTGTTACATGGACTCTGTATGCCAAAAACCATGGGCATATATTTGAAAAGGATGGGATGCAAATAAACTTTTAAATAAGTAATAGTGCATAAGTCCTTTTGCAAAGATCATCCTTGGCCCCATGACTGGTAACAATAGTATTCAGGGATAAATGACAAGCATGATGCCTGTGTGGGACACATCTGATGGACAGACATTCTGGCGGAAGTGTTCTTTGTTTAAGTTTGAAGTGTCTTGGCTGGAGGTTGTGCTTCTGGCATGTTGTTTAACAATAAATTTATTTTTATTTGAAAGGCAAGAGAGGGAGGAAGAGGGAGAAAGGCACAGAAAGAGAAAGAGAGAGAGAGAGAGAGATCTTTCATCTGCTGAATCACTCCCCAAGCAACTGCAACGGCCAGTTCTGGTCCAGGCCAAAGCCAGGAGCCTGTAACATTCAGTTCTCACGCATGGGTGAAAAGGGTGCAAGTACTTGGGCCATCCTCGACTACTGTCCCAGGTGCATTAGCAGGAGCTGGGTCAGAAGCAGAGCAGCTAGTACTGAACTGTTGCTGATATGGGATGCCAACATTCTAGGTAGTGAGTTAACCCTTAGTATCACAAGCCCAGTCTCCCTGGCAAAGTCTTTTGTGATAATTCCTGTTATGAGGCCAAAGTACATGAGGCCCTTTGATTTATAACCTCTGGACTTTATTTGCTTTATTTTTTGTCAGTACTTGACATATGCAGTATTAACAGTGAATATTCTTCTCCATGTAACGTTTTGGATCTTACAGAATTGATGTTTCTTGATTGATCTTGTTGTTTGTTCTTTTTAAACTTAATGTGTGTGTGTGTGTGTGTGTGTGTGTGTGTGTGTGTGTGTGTGTGTGTGTGTGTCTCAGGGATACCCACTGCTAATACCCACTCCACTGCCCCATGGGAACTTCTCAGCAGTCTGTAGGACTCTCAGGGTTCACCAATCCACTGTTGATTGCCTCATAATGACTTTTCTGTCTTGAGCTGGCAGATTTGGTTTCTTTAGCAATGGGTCACAAGGCTGTTACGGAACACTTCGCTTTGTTGATTTCCCCTGTCCATGCTCTGTGTGTCACAGGCTCTAAAGCTTTTCATGATGGAGGACTTTTGCTGAGATGCATTTTTATGATGTGCTATGTTATATGAAGTCCTTGACCAAGTGCTTGGGCACCTGTCACCCATGTGAGAGACCTGGGTAAAGCTCCTACCTGGCTTCAGCCCAGCCCAGTCCTAGCTGTTGTAGTTGGCTGGGGAGTGAACCCATGGATGGAAGATCTCTCTGCCTCTTTTGCTTTCTGTGTAACTCTGATTTCCAAAAAGATGAGTAAATCTTTGAAAAAAGAAGATAATATCTTTCCAGGTGTTGGTACTGCTTTTCCTCTAAAGATTTTCTTCTCCTCTTTGGAAATACCTCTGCATGCCTAAACAGAGATGATCCCTGCTCATAGGGTTTACATAAGTTGCATGATGTGGGACTCTCCAGAAAAGTGGCAATTGATCAAGAAACCCCAGAGATGCTGAAAATGTCTTTCATCTCTGCAGCATGCAGCCCTCTTGGTTATTTTCTGTCTGCTGAAACCACATCCACCACAGGCGATTTTTTTTTTCCTCGGGTCCTCTTTCAATTTTCTATGTGGTCAAAGGATTTGGCCAGCACTATTTTATGTTGCTTTCCTTTTTTTTTTTTTTTTTTTTGTGAATGACTCTACTAACTATAATGTACAGGATGAGTCAGATGAACTCAAGGCCATTAATTCCATAGATTACATCAAGCACTGTAGAATATTAGTAATTATGTCCTACATCTGTGGCTTTGATCTTCAGGAGATGTTATAAACAAGAACCCAGCCTTCTTTCTCGCCAAATGATCGGTTCAACATGCCTGGCTCGTTTTTGCAACTGAGGAAATTTAAGGGAGATAGTTTAAACAATGTGCCCTGGGTCACAAAAAGACATTGTGTGTCAGAGAGGAAATATTCCTTTTATGATGACTGTATAAAGGATAAATCACGTCAAAAATGTTTGAAGAAGGCTAATTTAATACCATATTTGAGTCACCAAAACAGCACTTCCTGAAGGCTCTAGGAGTTTCCTTGGATGCCTTCCACTACATTACAAGTGAACTCCAACCCAATAAAGTCTTTAAGAAGAAATGAAGTTATGAGAGGATGTATTTAGCTCCTGGAATTGTTCATTTCTTCAGTGATGTGTCAGTGGATGTGAGATGCAAAGGGAACCATGAGGAGCAATTCATAAAATTAAGGGGATAAGAAAAGAGATGAGTTAGCAGACAAGGCATTTGTACCTGGAAGGGCAATACAATCAACTTTTCTGGGTCTAGTAAAATTTATGCTGTCTAATGTTGATTCTCCAGACTGCTGAATGAAAAGTGGAAGGAGCATGCACAGATGGCAGGGAGATTTGGAATCATACAGGAAATTTCAAGTTCCTGTTTGCAGACTACATTTTAAACATACCTTGCTGGACTTAGTCACTGAAGTGCCTGGTCATGGGTTTCCTCCTTGGGAATTTCTTCTGTGCTGTTCGGAATGGTGCGTAAGAAATCTCCAAGCCAAGGCGAAGAGCAGTGACTAAGTTGAAATTCCTTAATGGGAAATTTTCACAAAGATCCCACCAGGGGTGGAAAATGATGAGTCCCAAAATTTGAGGAACTGATCTTCTAAATACGTAAAATAAACAAAAGACAGTGGGAAAATTTATTTCCCAGAGAGCCTTACTGGTGACAATGCCAAGGCCTGTGTCACCAATACATCTCCAGGGATTTATTTTATGAAAATTTGATAAAGTTCACGCAGAAATCCATGCTATCTAGTAAAATGTATTTCAAGATAATAATTTCAACCAAAATAAAATAAGTTTATATATTTGAATACACCTAAAACCCATCTCTCCATATAGATTGTGATGAAAAGAATATAGATTGGGGACCCCATGTTGTGTCACAGCAGCTCAGCAACAGTTTGAGTCCTGGCTGCTCCATTACCAATCCAATGTGCATGAAGAGGATGATTAAAGCACTTGTGCACCTGCCGTTTATGTGGAAGATGCAGACAGATTTCCTGACTCCTGGCTTTGGGTTGGCCCAGTCCTAGATATCCACCACTTAGGGAGTGAACCAACCAGCAGATGAAATGTCTCTTCTCTCTCTCTCTCTCTTTCTCTGTCTCTCTCTCTCTTCTTTCAAATAATTAAATCTTTTACTAAAAAAAAATAGAGACTATATAATCAAGACACATGATACCCTGGGTGGAAAATAACCTCCACCTTTCTCCTTAAAAAATTCTCTGACCTTCAGTTCCCTGAAGATACTAATGCTTTCAGTTTCCTGGGATAATAATGCCTCCTTTACCTAAACAGATGAGAAAATAAAAGTGAAAATATTTGGTAAGTTGTAAACAGTTAACGCAAAGGTGGTGTTATTATGTCTGTCGTTACAAGCAAGTCTGTGTCATGGGGAAGCTATCTGTGGTCCCTAGCAATTTAGTCATATCTATGACACATGCATAAGCTAAATCCAATGCTGAAGGGGCTGCAGCAAAGGGCCACCAGAGACCCTCTCACTTGACTCTCTGGGTTCCGCAACTCAGAGTGAGGCAAATGTCATCATTGGGGATCTGCTATGGCTCAATTGACTCTGGCAGAAATTTCTTTGGATTTTTAAAAATACCATTTGTACTAAAATGCAGGTACAGGTGAGCATTGGAGTCAGACTACCTGAGATCAAATCACTGTCTGGGCATTCCTTGAGAAAATTGCTTGGCCTTTGGGTTTCTCCCCATAGAAAAGAAAATGTATGACTTACCCTGAAAATGTGCCTGTAACATCTCTAAACCTTGCTTTGGATGGCTTTAATCCACTAAGAAGAAAAGCAGAGGCTAGGAAATCTCTCCCCTTTCGAGAATAACTTGATCACTTTACATCCCTTTTCACTCAAGAACGAGGTGGGGAACTTTTTTTTTTTTTTGCCAAGAGCATTTAGATGTGACTTTATCTGCTGGCCATTCAAAGCTATCAACTTAAACATCAGCCTGCCATCAATGTTCTGTATTATGAGTCTTGCCCACAGTTGTCTTGGCAGGGCCAGACAAGAACATCCTGAAGATTCAGCCCACAGATGAATCCCCACCCCTCCCCTAGAGCAACACACTCCTTGGTACTTACATTGTCTCTCAGGACTTAAGGATATTCTTCACTTTTAATGTGATATTGACAACTGTGTAACTGGCAACTCTCAGATTTGGGCAGTAGACATCTTGCTCAACCTTGCACTGTCATCCTTGTCTCTGAAATGGTATTTTTTTAAAAAAAATATATATATATGTAATGGGAAAATTGTTGGATTAGAGCTGTCTGAATTTCCTCAGAATTCTAAAAGATTTTGTGACTTGTTTTCCTTTGGGTTCCATCAGGGTAAAGCACCTCATTGGAGGATTCTGTATTGGAGTGCCGAGGGATAGTGGATCGGGTGCAGTACATAGTCAACAACAGAGCATTTCATACAGAGAGATGGTCAGGTGGCATTTTCTGGCTAGGTTAGCACCTAAGGTGACTACCTTTCCACACACACACAACCTGAAGCTCATGAGACAGCGGGTCTCTCCTTCACAGACGCAGACACATGAAATAAGGGGACTTTTGCTCGTGTGAAGGAAGCAAACAAATTTTATGAAGGTGATATGATCTTCATTTGTCAAAGTTCCACTTGCACCTGTGACAAGAAAGGAGAATGACTCTCAAATTTTGATTTGCTTATCTGTTTACTTGAGAAACAGCAGGAGAGAGAGAGGAAGAGAGAGAGATTTTTTGTTTAATTTCACAAATGCCTGCAACAGTCAACCACAGCTAGACCCCACTAAAGCTGAAGTGGGAACCCAGTTAAGGTTTCCTGTACCAATGGCAGGGACGAAGTGAAGTACTTGAACCATCATCTGCTGTCTCCTGGGGTGAGTGTAAAGCTGGAGTTAGAAGCAGAGCCAAGACTTGCATCTGGGCTGTTCAGTGTGTGATGCAGTCATCCTAAGTGACCTCTTACCTACTGTGTCACAGACCTGCCCCAATAATCATTTAGAGACAACTCGTCACTGGAGCCACACCAATCTGAGCTTGCACAGCTAACTCTGTAAAATTACACTTTAGCTCCAACTGGTTTCTCCCAAATATCTACCTTCCCTCAGTTTCAGGTCTGTGTGAATCCTAGTACCTTTTGTTCCATCTGTTACATTTTCCATAATTTACCACCTTTTGTTAAAATGGTAATGTAAGGGGCATGGGTCGGCAAAATGGTTGAGGCACCATTTGGGATGCTTACATCTTAGATGAGAGTGCCTGCTTAAAGTCCCAGTTCTGTTCTCAATTCAGTTCCTGAATTAAAGCGGACAGATAGTAGGGGACAGCTCAAGCACATGATCCTGTCATCCGCATGGAAGACCCAGATTAAGTTCCTTACTCCTGGCTTTGGCCTGGCCCAACCCATGCTGTTGGGAGGATTTTAGGGGCTGACCCAGAGGATGGGGATCTCTATCTTTTTATCACTTTCTCAGTTAATTTCTCTCTCTCTCCTTCTCTATCTGTGTGCTTGTGTTCTGCTACCTGTATCTTTTGAAAATATTTATTTTATTTATTTCAGTGAGGCAGACACAACACACACACAACACACCCCAAAAAAGAGAGAAAGCAAGAACCTTTCATATACTGTGTTACCCCTCTGTTGGCCCCAATAGCCAGAGAAGCCATGGGCTGGAAACTTTTCCCAGGTCTGTCATATTGGATTCAGAGGTCCAAACAGTTGGACCATCCTCTGCTGCTTTCCCAGCTGCATTAGTAGAGAGCTGGACCAGAAGTGGGGCAGTCAGGCTCAAACCAGTTCCCATATGAGATACCAGCATTGCAAGCAGCAAATTAACTCATTACACTGCAATATCACCCTCTAAAATAAAATTCTTAATGAAGCAGCATGATTGATTTAGAAAACTCAATTAAAAAGTGAGATAGTTGACACTGCAGTTCAGTAGATTAAGCAACCTCCAATGACACCAGTATCAAACGTGAGTGTTGATCGCCCCAGATACAGTTCTCTGCTAGTGTGCTTTGGAAAACAGAAGAAGATGGCCCAATTATTTGTGCCTCTGTCACTCACATGGAAGACCAGTGTGGAGTTCCAGGTTCCTGACTTCATCATGGCCTAACCCTGCCTGTTGCATCCATTTGCAGGATGTGGCAAATTTTTTTTTTCCTCTCTCCCTTTCAAATAAGTAAATTAATTCTTTAAAAGAGAATGATTTTGAATTCCTATGGCTTAACTACTATTCTAGGCGTTCTCTTCTGTGACATTTTTGTATGCACATGAAATAAACTTTGCTTTCTGTCAAGCTGCATTTTCTCAATTTAATTTGCAGGCCCCAGCCTCTGAAACCAAGAGAGTAGAAGACAAGCCTTTTGCCCCATACATCTCCCCCACCCTCTTCACCACCTATGGCAAGCAAAATCTATTTTCTATATCTTTGCAAACTCATGAGAGGAGGAGCATCAGTACCACTGGGGTTTAGGGGAGATAGAACAGGATTCAAGTGGCTGCCCTGCTTCTCTTTCATTTAATGTTTTTGGAGCCCCATCCTGGAAAGGCCTGAGATGCAACTTTTCTGTTCCTTCTAGGTTCTTCTTCCTTGCCTTCTGCCTTGCTTCTTGCTCCCATCCCCTCTTCACTCTTTTCAGGCACATCCTGACCCTTCCTTCCCACTGCTTCTCCCTCTGCTAGTTCAGGAATCACTGAACCACAGTGCAAGTGCATTTGTTTGACCTTTGCACTTCAACAGCTGGAAGAGCCCCATCGTGAATCTCTGGGGCTGATTTAGCAACCTGAGATTCCCTTTCACAGAACCTGTAATTTGACCTGCCTCACAGAACAAAGAGGCAGAGAGGGATGTGGTTTTCCCTTTCTGGCCCTTAGGCACATTGTACATTCATTTCCCCAGATGCTGAAAAATAGAAGCCGCCCAAAGACAGGAAACTTTAGAAGGAGACTCTTCCAGCACCTCTTAAAACCCAGAGACAGGTAAACTCCACCTGAGTGTCAGGAGTGCCAGGAATTTCCTGAGACATCAAAGGGACTGGCAAACGTAAATCATGCGGGAAGAGTGAGGGAGCTGAGGAAGGGAAAACCTCACCTCCAACAGCACAGCGCTGAGTTACAGAGAAACTTCATTTTTACAATCCTTTTTAATCTACAAAACCATATGAGGTAGTAAGTCTGTCTGTTATTAAACTTCCTATTTTACTGATAACAAAATAATCACCTTGGAAGGTAAAGTGGCTTATAAAAATCACGTGGCTAAGAAGTAGTGAAGAGAGTAAATTTGACTCTCTTAGCTTCTAAGCCTAACTCCTTCCTTTAAAGTGTTGGCTTTGGGGATAGACGGGGAATAGATAGAAGGAGAACCCAGCCTTGGTGAAGCACCCTGACCATTCTTCCCCTGAATTTGCCTCTGAGGTCAGAGGCTGCAGTGCTGCTAGAAGTCTCACCTTCAGCCCCCTTTCCAGCTTACTGCTGTTTTGACCGCTGTCTGCGAGGGCAGGAGCAGGATCCGTATCATTGCCTCACTGATGCACTTTGAATGCCAAGATCCTGCTAAAAGCCTTTGCCCAGAGCCAAGAGGAAGGATGGCAAGGTGGAACCCAGCAGGTGCAGAGCTACAAATAGAGAGTAATGAAGAGAGGGAGCAATGAGGGAGAGCCCCTATCTCAAACCTGTTACCAGTTGCCCAAGCAGACAACAGAAAGAGAATCAACTTCTGCTCAACAAAGCTGACATCTCAAAGTTCCTAAAAAAAAAAAATCTCAGAAAGAGGGATAGTGACATTGCATGATACCACTAAGAAGGAAGCAGGTATGGGGAGTTAACAGAAATTCTGTAATGTACTGCAATTCTCAGTTGTATATGGGAGGCTCCTGGAGACCCTCGCTGTATGCACACTGCCTTGGATTTAAAGATGAGGCAGAATAATGTCAAGGGCAGAGCACTGCATGAGCATTAGATAAGTAGAACTCACTTAGTGAAGGGACTGAGTGGTGACTAAGAGCTCAGGTGTTGGGGCTCTAAAACAGGTACTAACTTTTTAACTCTGGAACTTGGAAAAGTGCATTTATTAGTACCTCAGGCATCTCCCTCACAAAAAATGATGACAATGGTGCTTCCCCCTGAGGTTTGTCATGAGGATTAAACAGCCTAATGCTTACAAGTCCTTGGCATAGGCCTGGAATGTGGTAGACAACCAATGAATGCTGTCAGTCTTATGACATCTACTGGACATACTGCTCCTGATCATAATGATGCAGTTCTACAAGGTCAAGTCTCACATCCCTTTTCAGATGTGAGTTAACTATGCCCCTCATGTGCACTCCAGAGTGTGACAGAGTTTTATCCACCTGATGCTGTATGCATCCCAGAAGTCAATGGCACATGCCCAGATCCACAGTTCCCTTGGCCAATTGGTTTATCCACCAACTGTTTATTCAACGTGAGGCTGTCAAAGGAGGAGCCTAGAAATGCACTTTGCGCACTGGTCCCGCCAGGTACCGCTCAGAGTCTGCATGGCTTGATCAGTGAGGCTTGCTCTATTAGCACCATAGGTTGGGCCGCCAAGCAACTGATGTTCATTACTCTTAGTTCTAGACGGTGGAAGATCCAAGATGAAAGAGCTAGCAGATGTGATTTCTTTGAGGCTGCTGGTACATATAGCTGTCTTGATGTCCTATCTCTGTGTGGCTAAGAAACGGGTTCCCCTCTTCCTGTTCCCCTCCTCCCCTCCCCATGTAAGGGAATACATATCACCCATGAATGCATTGTCCTTATAGATTTACTAACTTTCAGAATCTCCACCTCCAAATAATATCACGTTAGGAATTAAGGCCTCAATATCTCAATCTAGGAAAGAGAGGAGATCTTAAGTTGCTAGCATGAGGTCATTCAGAGCTAAATAATGAATAATTGTCTCCATCACCAATGCTATTACATTTGTAGTCACCACAGATTAATCATGTCATGAAGATGACCTTTAAGTTAATTTAATGTTTATAAAAATAAGTACCATAATTTTTAGAGTTCCCATACAAATTCACATTCAGTGTCCCTGAAAAATTCAAAGTTATAAACAAATCACTTTACAACTAATGACTTAAGGCATTTATCTCTGCCACACAAAACAATGAGCTAAAAAAGCCAAAAGTTCAGCAGAACATAGTGTGTGCCTCTAAAAAGCAAACAATTTATGATGGTTACAAAGCATGGACAACCCCATCATGATTTCCAAAAGACAGATCCCATCTGGGATTCTTAGGTGGTTTCATATTGGTAGAGCTGAACGGAGACATGAGGTCAAAGGCATGAAATGTGTAAACTCAAATTCCAGGACCTCCCTGCTTTCCATTTTTGTATTTTCAGTGGGTAGCTTGGAATGAATCCACACCAATGTTAGATGATGAGTATAGCTAATATATGACTATTATGAAAAGAAATATTTCAAAATTAATATTTTTTGGTTTTCCATCACAGAGAATCTGATACTTTTTTATAATTAAGTTTCACAGGCTTAGGAATTTCCCATCATCCCATTCTCCTCCCCCCACACTGATTTCCTCTATATTGTTAGTACCGTCCTTCAACAAGAGTCACAAGTCCATCATTCTGCTTTTTAAGTATATCCTGACATTGAAAGTACAGACAATGGTGGAAAGTCCAGCATCCTATTGTCAAAATATATTTAACTCTTTCATTGAGAATCCATCTTATATTTAGGACAAGAGATACATACCACAATATATCTTTACTTCTTCGTATGCAAAGTTAATATTTTATATAAAAAGAAATATCTGTGGATATGTAGAGGCAAAACACATTCACACATGTACCAGCATGCATGTCACTATCAACAATAAAGCTGTAAATGTACTGTTATAGAGTGAAATAGAAATTGATTGGTCCGGTAGATACCATTGAGGAGCTAGGGCTCCTGTGTCTTTATCTTGAACTGTAAGAACCATTAGGCACTGACTTCCCCTGAGCATGGGTCCAACATTCTGCATGAAGTACAAGTTAAGTATTTCTTTCCAGGATGACTAATCAGGTATATAGAAAAGTTATTGCTTTTTAATGTCATGTGTTTGATAGGAAATCTTGTCTGAGTCAATATTATCTACCAAAAGTAATATTTCAACAAATTGTGCCAGTTTTATCACAATTTGTCACCATGAAATTGTCTCAGGAACAATTCAAGCTGCACCAGATGAGGAATCTTCTGAAGAAATGTTGCCCCAGTTACTAGCCCAAGTCACGCATCCCTCTATGGGAGGCATAATGTGCCTCCTTTGATTGGAAACAGGACAGCGTCCAGCTATCTTTCCCAACACTGTGCTTTTGAATCGATACTTTGTGTGAATAAGCTAAACTTGACAGAAATTCATTTTGAGAATCTCATTTGCCTTTGAGATTCCATGTACTATCAACATCATTTTCTTACATTTTCTGCTAATAGGCAACAATGGGAAAAAAGTCTGACATAACAATGTGTCTCTCTTGTTTTCTTCTTTTATTTTCTAACAAAAAGCTACAAAATAGTGAACTACTTTTCATTTTGGAGAAATTTTCTAAAACTTCTGTGCAGGTGTTTTGAAAGCAGACTTTATTCCCGTGCGACAATATGAATTCTCAGACACATAGCATTTCAAAATAAATCAATGGACGCTTGTGATGATCACTGACTTCTGCTGTAGAAGATGCATTGATTAAGATACTGAACTATTATCCACACTCATAAGGGCTGGCACTAGGGTTGACTTAGCTGGCACTAGGGTTGACTTAGCTGTTATTGCTCAAACAGCCTTCTCAATATTTTCTAGTCCCTCCAATTCCTCTCTCCTATCAGCTCTGACTCATTATGAAGATTTCTCTTTCAAGGCTCTCAGTACCCCGTAACAGGGATAATTTTGTGAAGTTTTCATTTCCCAGCTCTGTAAGTGGTTGGTGGAAAGGAGAATAGGAGTGACACCTCAAGAGGACATGAGGTTTTCCACAAGCAGGTGGAAAAAAAAAAAAAGTGGAACACCAGCCTGTCTGGTTTTGGTGAATTATAAGTAGAGGGAGAGATTGAACAGAAGGGTGAGACTCGTGAGCTTTCCCTTTAATGGAAGGAGTACCCTAATTATATAAGCAGGGCTGAGATCATGCTAGGGCAACCACAAAGTATGTCTGGAGTGCTGGCACATCAGCATGGAGGAAGGGCCACAGCACATCCAGTGGAGGGCAATGATGCAGAACAAGACCTGGAGCAGCACACAGGTTTGTCATGGTTCAACCAGAAGTTTCAGTGAGCTATGCTGGAGGCACTAAGACTTGTGGTGGAAAAGAGAGTTTGTGATGACTCAGTCCACAGACTCCTGTGAGAAGCATCAAATGATCACACAAATGTGAAGTTCCCCTGGGAGCAGGCTCCTCCACTACAAGAAGACAGCAGAAGTCTTACCATGATGCCACCTTGGAAAGGCACAGTAGGAAGCTGAGTGGGGAATAAAAATGAGTGATTAGTGTGCAGAGAAATCCCCAATACCCCAGTGAGGCGTTACTAATCTTTGTGTCCCACCTAGTGAGGCCTATTTGGGTCCATGCTGGCCGTTTCCTGTCTCTGCACACCCATCCTAAATTTAAAAAAAAATGTATTGTACCTAAACTGATAACTGTATGGAAACAGGTTGAATACAAACCAAAATTGAAATGTCTATGAAGAAGTCACAGGATGTAGTTAAGAAACCACATCTTCCCCATCAACATACTATTAATCAATGTCATGTCAATTGATGCCATGAGGTTGTAAATGGCTGTTGAGGGAATGTTGGGGCCTTTAATCATTTGGGATGAAGCTTACCTGGACTTACCTTCAGACCAGAGATGGTCTCACCAAGAAATCGTTGAACCCACTAGGACAATAAGACATTGGACTTTATGCTTGGTAAATATTTCCAATGAAAGAATCACAACTGAATTTGAACTGTAGTAATGCAACAAGGTGGAGAAATCCACCATGGGGAGAGGGTTTGGGGAGGGGTGGGGGGAATTCCAGTGCCCATAACACTGTGTCACATAATGCAATACAATTTTTATATATAAATAAATATATATATATATATATATATGAGCGATTACCTGAAACAGCCCAGACTTGATGAGATAATGATCCCATAGCTTGTCAGGCTTAAAATTAGTTTTCTCTGTTAAAGAATAAAACTCTGACTTTCATGTGTTAAAGATTTTATTATCTTAAGTTATCCAGAAATTGAGACAATTTTATAGCAAGTTCAAAGCAAAATTCAAAGACACACATGCACAGGCCATTGGGAAGATTGAAATGTATACAACAAATTGGACGATGTCCACAGGGCAATAATTACTCATCCTCACCAGACATAATTTCCATTATTCTCACTGTTCT
This sequence comes from Ochotona curzoniae, assembly GCF_017591425.1. NCBI lineage: Eukaryota > Metazoa > Chordata > Mammalia > Lagomorpha > Ochotonidae > Ochotona > Ochotona curzoniae. Next base: position 18,605,656 of record NW_024467115.1, read on the forward strand.
ATAGCTTACAGTCATAAAATTGTTCAGAGGCAATGTTAGGCAGAGTTAACCCCAGAGAGTATGCTAGCAAAGTCAGCAGTCTTTTTGCTTATTTGAAATTCTTTGACAAAATTTCCTGATGCTGCTACCAATGAGTAAAGGATACCCAGAGAAGGCCAAATCAGATGTGGAAATGAAAGTTAGATTTTCTTTGAATCTCTAGAAATAATAGGCACATTTTGCAAGTCTTAATAGATTCACCTTTCAGGGACATTACAACCACCTGCCATTCAGGTCCATCAAATGTATCCCTCATCACTACTACTCACAAGCAAACGTAACCCACTGAAACAAAGACTCAGAGAAACTGCAGCAGTTGTGTGCAGGGTCCTCAGGTGACAAGACAATACCTCTTCGCACATTGACTGCCAACCACATTTGCGTGAGCAGACCCAATGCTCTGCTTACCTCACCTTAAGGAATTTTCCTTTATATTACCTTAAGGAATTTTTCCTTTAGGTTCTGTTTGGAGCCTTAGTACTTAGGACTCTAATTTACTTCTTGTGGGTTAGGACAAAGAGTCATCTGAGTAACTGGAAATGATGACTAGATGCACTCTTTTGTTCTTTTTTAAAAAAAAATGAAAGCCTTCTATTTGTGTTACTAATCCCTCTGTCCATACATACACTCTTCCTGTTAGTCAGACCAGACTTGGTACTTGGCTACACTTACTAAAAATCAGTAAAGTTCTATATTTTCTCAATTGATAGCTTTCCAAGATTTCTATCTCCAAAATCAAGAAAAATGGCTTGGTAAGGAACCAGTCAAACTTTTCAAACTTTTCAGCCAACTTTTTTATTCAGGGAAACATGCATATGTTAATTCCTTCTGAGATTATAATAATTAGAGATGCACTAAATAATAAATAATAATCAACCTCTGTGAATTCCTTTGGCCCACCACACCCACCATGTGGCTAAATCTAAAGTTCAGGTCAATTCGTTGGTAATGTTTTTTTTCCTTCTCATTTGACATTATTATTTTATTTCCTGGTTACTCATTTACATAAAGTTTGTATTCTAGTTTTTTCTGATACATTATTATCATAGTATCATCCTCTCTTCTCCTAAATCCAACACCATGCTCATAACCTATTTATTGCCATGTTAACATGCTTCTTTGAAGATATCAACATCTAATTTTTTTTTCTTCTTGTCACTAGACATCTGTCATGGATGTTTCCATAGATTCTATAGTTTTTATCACTTCCTTTTTGACTACAAATTTTCCACTGGATTTTTTCTAGGCTGTGATTTCTAAGTGTAATTCTTTGTATGTCCAATTATAAATCACCAGCTTCTTCCCCAGCATCTTTTCCTTTTTCTAAACATCATCTTCATGACTGGCTTCCCAAGAGCTTCCCAACTTGCTGTTTGTTCATAACCTGATCCCTTGGCAGGTTTTCATTGCTCTCCATGCATTACATTTTGACCGAGCAATGTGAGGGCTGCAGATTTAAAAGGGTGAAAATGCCTTTAAGGAATTCAAGGTCAATGCCTAAGAATCAAGAAGAGATGGATAATGAATTAAAAAATAGAGTAACTTTATTAAAAGCTTTTGTTTCAGAAATTGCATAGGCTATTCTAGGAAATGATGTGTTCTTTCAAGGACACTGCTCAAGTTGAAACACTTGGACTGTTTACGGACAAATAAAACTGTGTTTCCAGTCACTCAGTTGGTACAATGAAGACTACGTCCTGGGCAGTGTTAAGAGATCCGTTGCTGAATTTGCCTCCTTCTCCCTCCCCTTTCTAAGGAGAAGGACCTGGGGTTTAGGAGTAGTACAGAGAAGACCAAGAGAGAAAAGTAAGGAAAGGGACTTTGTCCTTTTACTTCATGAGTTTCATAAAATACTCAAACAATATGCTTGGCTGGGAGCTTGGGATTTTAGTTCATACGTCTATCATTAAATAACTATTGTTGCAGTGATGATCCTGTAAAATGTCTAATGAAAGCTGCCTGGTCGACTCTGCAAAGAAATTAGCACAGAACATGGAAGAACATTGATTGAGTTTCCTTTTACCACCAGTGCTGTGTTAGGACCTTGCTCTGGACATATCCTATTGATTTACTTGAAGATTAGCAAAAGCATTATTTCTGTTCTGCTCCTTTAAAAAAATTACAAGCTCTTCCAATCTGTAATATAACAACATTCCTAGGTATTCTGTATCTGCAGTCTATGGCTCTGGCTCAGCCAGAGGTACCAGCATGTGTTCTCGCACAGGTTCTAGGGATTATATTACTTGCCTGAGGACAAAGATTATCTGTGGATTTACTTTAAGTATAATACAGAGCCAAATCTGCAAAATAATTATAAAGATGTTCATAAAAATGACAAAGAGGGGACTTTCCTTTATGTGATGCTTGTCATTTTCAGCCGTATGCTACTTATAGGAGAAGATCAAAGTCTTCAATCAGTTTTCACTCTAGTCTCTATTGAAAATAAAGAGACACATACAGAGACAAGAATGTTTGACCTGTAAGTGGGAAACTCTTATCTGGAAAGGAAGATGACAGAGCTAATGATGAATGCACTCAAGAGATGCTTTAGATAAAATGATTGTCATCTTCTCTTTCAAATCATGCAAAAGGATGAGGAGACATGCCTAAACTTAGTTTGTCAATCAGAAGGGTATTTTCAGCAGGTTGTCATATATGATATTAATGTTTGGGACTGTTTCCCAGCAGATTGTAACCACTGTTTATTACCAAGGATGTTGAACTTTATGACAGAGGTACCATTTGGTCTCTCACTTCTGCTGCACGTGTTGTCTTGTGTACTGCCCAAATGAATTTACCCTTACTGCTTGGACACCTCCTGGAGTGTTGGTAAAGCCAATGGTGCAAGATCAGCAGAAGACATCCAACTCCTGGTCAGTAAACCCAAAGGAGAATAGGTTAAGCCCCCTGTGATGTGGCGCATCCAGCATTACTGAGGTGCCACTTCAGATATGAAGCTGCCAAGTATTCAGTGATGAAGGAAGATGAGCTCTCCATGAGGATCTGGCACCTGGTGTTACAGGGTCTCTCTATAATTAAGAGACACAGGAGACTTAGTATCTTACTGAGCTCTACCTGCTGCTCTTTCGCTACTGCTATGTGCCTCACTTTCTGTCTTGAGCACATGGCCTTATGCAACACGAGAAAAAAAGCAATAATTTTTCTTTGTGCCTCTCTCTCTCTCTGACACGCAGTGTGTGTGTCTTTTCCTTCAATTGTGGGGTCTCCCAACTAGGACCACCAACATAATCTTTGGGATCCAGCACAACATGACAATGTAGTAACCTGTGTCAGTAAACTGCTGAAGATTTCATTGTGGTGACAGCAGAACATTAAATCAACTCTGGGGCCTATGAAGTTCAGGTGTTATAGGGGTAAAAATCCCCTGTTGATCTTGCCCCAAGTTCTTGCCACCACAGGAAAAAGAGTTCAAGAAAGAATTGTAGGGTACAGAAGAAAGCAAACCTTCTCAAAAAGAAAATTACATGTGACAGCAGGAAAGCTCTCTTCCCAAAGAAGGCAGAGCTTTTGCCTCTGCCAATTATGGGGCCAGGCTTTATTAGAGTAAGGAAGGATCTGTCCACATCACAGGGAACATGAGTGAATCCACTGATGCCAGGCCTGGCAGTTGCCTCTGCACTCTGGTTCTCACCAACAACTCAATTCCCCAGACTGTTTCAAGGCTCTACAATTGTCCATTCTGGCTGCTTGAGGAATAAACACCTTCCCTGCAGAGCTTCGTACAGGGCTGTTCTTCATGGTACTCCTAGGGAATCCTGAAAAATGGTTCTATTCATCCTCAGTTGAATTGGTTCATGATAGGTGTTGATGGCTAATATTGTGAGTTTGCATTTGAACAAAAAGGGGTGGGGAACTTGCCTTTGTTGCCAAGGACTATTTGCATATTTATAACATCATTTATGATCTATACGTGATCATGATTTTAAAACGGAGGCTGCTATGGATTTATAGAACTTAGAGTTCTACCTGTGGTTGTCCTCACAAGGCCCGAGCAAAAAATTTTGTGGGCCTCTTAAAGCTAGAAACCAGAAAGCCAGACATTCTCCATCTTGTATGAGTATAGTGTCTGGCAGAGGAGTGTCAGGCTCCTGCGGAAAGGTACTTAGGCCTATTTTGTTAATCAAATTCCAAAGCTCCCATCATGACCAACGGTGATTGACGGATACTGAAGCATGAAGTGTGGTAGCGGAAGAGACAGATCATAGAAAGTGTTGTGGTTTCTTTAATAATGACATGGAAAAGTGCAGGAACATAAACGAATTAACTTTATTTATAGTATCTATTCAGTGCTCCTGAAGTCCCACTTCTGACTGAAGCTGAGCTTTTGTGTCCTCAGTGTCATGCCATGAGTTTTCAGCCATGTGTATACTGATGTTTGTCCTTGTCGACCTGACAGTCAGTTATCGCTTGTTTAAGAATTCTTCTCCACCTTCCTCTGAGAGACTGTCTTTCCCCCACTGTGAGTCATGCTGCTGCGAGGCCTATTTCCCATGAAGTTTTGGTCTTGGGCTCCTCTTGGTCTATGTAGGGTCCAGTTAGGGCAATAATCCTTCTCAGTGAGCTTAGTGAAAAATCCCCTGCCTTTCATACTGGCCCTCACCCCCTACCCTCATTGCTGTCAACAAGAATTCAGTTGAGTTGGTCTCACAAGAATTCCCCTACCTCTTGTGTTTCCTCTTAGTAATTTTCCATGCACAAGCTCCCACCCTACTCCTTGGCTACAACTGCCCTCTTGTCCTCATTGCAGTCAAGAAGAGCCCAATCTCTTCACGGGCTTCCTAAGAGCCCATGGCTAAGTCCCTATGCTCATCTCAGCTGCTGTTAACTGAAGAAAGCCTTCAATTCTGTGGTTGGCAAGTATCAGGAGCCATTCTCGGCACCTCTGCACTTATTCCTTTCTAAGTTTCTGGAGCAGAGATGACCATGGACTCACTCACCTGTGTCCTCTCCAGACAATGATGTCATCCGCTATGATATAGCATGACCTATCTGGTTCCAGGGTGCCCAGTGCCAGGATCTGTAAGGTTAGCAAACCTGAAATCCTGGACTCAATGAACACTTGCTGCTGACTCAACCAGTGATCCCACACTCTGCTCAGCTGAGACCTGGACCTTTTAGCTTGGGCCCAGAATACGGAGCTCAGCAAGGCTGCTGTGGGGCAGCCTTTCCCAAGTAATGCAGGCCCCTGGGAAGCCTGCAGGCTCCTGCAGCTGTCCCCCAACCAGAGCTCCTGAACATTTCTAAGTTTCTTCCACACTGTCCATATCTGCCTATCCTTGAGATCTGATTGTGTTTCAGGAACAAGAGAATTTTCATCTCTTTTCCTGCTTCCCCTCCAACTCCCACAGGCTTTTGTTCCTCCATGAGGAGGGAATGTCCTCACATGCCGCATTCTTCCCAAATCTGGGATTTATTTTACCATCAATATTCATTTCTTTGACCTATAAGAAGCAACTGTGAGAGTTCTCAGAAAACTTTTCCCTGTCTTGAAAACCTGATCTTATCTCCCCATGAACCTCCACACGTAAGCCCAAAGAAAAGCAAAGAGTTTCTTCATTCTGTTGTCTGTCTTCCTGACCTTGCATTGGGTCTTCATAGCATGAAGGCCAGCAAACTCTAAAGACTATGAGAAAATACCCCCTTACTCACTCAGATCCCCAATTGTGTCTTCTGGGTGCTCTACTTCCAATCCAGCTCCTTGCTAATGGTCTAGAAAAATGGTCCAAGTGTTTCGGCCCCTGTCATCCATGTGGGAGACCCAGATGAAACTCCTGAACTCCTGAATCCTAGCTTTGGTCTAGTCCACCACATTGTGACTCATCTGCAGTAGGAACCAACAGATGGTTTGCTCTCTCCCTCTCTCTCTCTCTATCCTCCCCCTCTCTTTTTCCCTGTCTCTCTCTTCCCTGCCCCCCACTCTGTAGCTCCAACTTTCAAAATAAAGACATCTTTTAAAAGAAATACACAATCTACCCGTAAATTTTCTACCCGTAAAGGAGGAGCTATTTTGGTAACTGCCCTGTCATAGCAAGCAACTAGACACCAAGACAAAATATGCATGACTGTCCTCAGACTCTAGGCAACAAGCAGAGCTGGACTGTGAACCTTGGAGCAAGGTGATGACTCCAATGATGGCAGCATTTTGCATGGAGATAATTTACAGACCACAGAAGCCTGAATGCAGACAGAGTTGACAGAGTTCAATGGTTTTGCTGAGTTGAGAGGACAGATGTTTAAGACTGGGAGACTAAAGTATCTGTGGTATATAAGGTACAGTTTCAATGAGGAGGAAGTTGCACAGGAAAGAACTCCACGCATCCCTTGAGGTCTGAATACTAACACTTCTTGGCTGGATACCAACCTGTGTATGGTAACCTGATTTCCCAATAGAGCAGGAGAATAGTACTAAAACCCATAGGAAAGAGGACTTTTTGAATCCTCACCTCATCCAAGGGAGATCCCCAGAAGGTTTCTTAGTCACCAGGCTGTTCTAACTCTAGAATAAAGGCTACTTTATATACTCTCTAATAAAATTTAAAAACAATTATCCAAAATTATGCTGGTGGAAAATCACCTAACTTCCCAATTCAGAATAATCAACAATCTTTAAAGGAAGACAACAAAACATAAACACTTGGCAACATAGCATTTATAAGACTCAGTGAAAAATTTCTGAATACAAAAAGGGAAGAAGCAAATACGATCCATAATCTAAAGGCTAGTTAGCCAATAGTAACAGCTGACACAGATGATAGAACTGCCACACAAGAATTTTAAAAACAGTTACTATAATCACACTCCCATCAATTACTTTTAAGAGATTTATTTAAAACAATATTTATTTTTTTATTATTGGAAAGGCAGAGCAGATTTATGGTAAGAAGGAGAGACAGAGAAAGATCTTCCAACAATTTGTTCACTCCGTAAGTGGCTGCAATAGCTCATGCTAAGCCGATCCAAAGCCAGGAACCAGGAACCAGGAGCTTCCTTTGTGTTTCCCATGTGGATGCAGGGTCCCAAAGCTTTGGGTCATCCTCTACTGTGTTCTCAGGGCATAAACAAGCAGCTAGCTTGGAAGTGGAGCAACCGGGACACAAACCAGTGTCTATATAGGATTCTGGTGCTTACGAGGTAGATTTAGCCATTGAGCCATTGTGGTGGCTCCACATATTTTTTTAAAAGATTTTTTTTTAATTTATTTGAAAGGTAAGGTTATAGAGAGAAGGAGAAGGTGGTGCTAGTGGAGCAGGAAGAGAAGGAGGAAGGGAGGGAGAGAGGGAAGCAGAAAGGGAAGGAGGAAGAGAGAGAGTTTTTCATCAGCTAGTTCATATTCACTCCCCCAAATAGTCATAGTCATAATGTTCATGATTGGGCCAGGCTGAAGTCAAAAGTAAAAGACTCATCCAGCTCTCTCACATGAGTGGCAGGGGTTCAACCATTTGAGCCACCCTCCACCGTGTTCTCAGTTGCATTAGCAAGAAGTGAGATCAGAACTGGAGCAGCCAGGACTCAACTGGCATTTATATGGAATGTCAGTGTCACAATCAGTGGCTTAACTTGCTGTGCCATAATGCCTGCCCTGTTACTACTAAATTTTACAAAAAGAAGAAGAAAATAGAAGCTGTGAAAAGAAAAAACAACATGAAAATGCAGGGCTAGGAAACACAGTATATGAAATGAAAAATTTGCTAGATGGATATTGTGGGACATTTGGCAGCACAGAAAAAAATATTGGTGAACCTGGAGACAGCAATGTAAGTCATCCAAACTGAGTCACAGAGCAGAGAGGCGTTATCAAGTTCACGGGTATCTGTGAGACAGTGTCAGGGAGGCTAATACATGCAATGGAGCCTCAGAAAGAAAAAGGACACGGCAGCATCAAGTACAAGGGTACTTCCAAAATCTGTATCAAATGGAACAAAAAGGCTTATATTGCTGTAAAAAAATTACATTGATAGTTTTTCTAACTTTTCCATGAATTATATACACATACACAGTCTCTCTCACACACATACAAAGAATAATGACCAAAAATGCAAAAAAAAAAAAAAATGATGACAATTGTAAATCCTCAGAATCAAGAAGATCAACAAACCTCAAGAAAGATAAACGCAAGTACTATACCTACAGATGCAATTTGCAAAGTACTGCAAACCTGTGACAAAAAGAAAAGCACCAGAGAAAATAGAGAACAGTGATAAGAGACACAACAGATGGATCATCAGAGGTCATGCAAGTAGAAAACAACAAAATGACATCCTCCAAGTGGGAAAATGAAAACATTGCTGGCTAAAATTACATGATAGACCCAGTGAGAATATCTTTGAAAATGATATTAGAAACAAATATAAGAAAATATTGTCACCAGCAGAGGGAGAGCAGCTCTAGAATTCTTCAGACTGAAGGAAAATGATGGATGGAAATCGGATCTATGCAAAGGAGTGCTGGAAATTACAGTATTTAGGGATGAGACTTTGCTTCTCACACACACACACACACACACACACAAAGAACTTTCCCAATAGAATTATTTAAGGTGAAAACAATCACAGGAGGGTTGTAATATGTGAAAGTGCCGGGGATGTCAAAATGTAAAGTACAGGAAAGAAAAAACTGGAGTAATCTATTTCTAGAACATTCTTAAACATCACGTGATGGCAAAGTCTGAAGATCAATTAATTGTGACAAATGAAAAATTCATGGCTGTACTATAAAAATCAATAAAAATCAGTAACATCAATAAAAAATAAAATCAAAGTAAAATCAATAAAATCAATAAAATCCAGAGCAAGTAAGCCAAGTATGGAGATTAGTCAACCAAACTGTAGCAAGAAAAGTGTTAGGGGAAGATCAGAGACAAATCAGAAAACAGCTATCAACTGCATCAATAATTACATTAAATTCAAATAATCTGTATCTTGCATTTGCATTTTACCTTCACATACACAGCAGTCAAAGAGTATATGGAAAGCAAAACGCAGGGCAAGGTATTACAAAAAAAAATGCTTTTAAATAAAGATATGGATAAGTTAAAAATAAAAGAATAGGAAAATTATACTAATCACATAAAAACTACAGAGACTTATATTACTGTCAGAGAAAAAGACTTCAGGTAAAAGAGTATTATCTTTGGTGAATAAGGTCATTTCAAAATAGCGAGACCAATTCAGCAAGAGAACATAACTTCTCTAAAATTGTAAACTGTTCACTCTCTTTTTGAAAGAATTAGAGAGAGCATGAGAGATGTTTCATTAGCTGGTTCACTTCCCAAATGACTGTAACAGTGGGAGCTGGGTCAGGTTGAAGCCAGGAGCCAAAAGCTTCTTCTGGGTCCCAACGTACATGCAGAGGTCCTAGCACTGGGGTCAGCCTGTGCTGTGTTCCCAGACACGCTAGCAGGGAGTTGGAATGGTAGTGGAGTGACCAGGTCTCAACGCCTGAATGCAATGCCAGTACCTCAGGCTGCAGCTAAACATCATAGTTATTAATCACATGAGGAGTGGGAATTATGGCACGGCAGATGAGGTCTGCCACATTGGATGCCCACCCCATACTCGAGTGCTGGTTCAAATCCTGGCACCTCCACTTTCTGTCCAGCTTCCTGCTAATGTATCTTGGCAGACAGAAGATGATGACTCAAGTGCTTGGGCCCCAGCTATTCATATGGGAGACCTAGAAAAAGACAAACACTCAAGTGCAAAATTACAGTGAGAGATTCCAGTAGTACTTAATAGAAACAGTTCATAGAAAATCGAGGAAGATTTAAAGATCTTAATATTGTTATCAACCAAACTGCTTTAATAGGATGCTATACACATTGATATCACGATACATATTATTTCCAAGAGCAAATGACATATTCACTAACATAAGCCATACACTAGATCATAAAATATGTACCAACCAATACAGGTTTTTTTAAAAGATTTATTTGGTTTTTGAAATGCAGACCAATACAGAGAGATGAAGAACCAGCGAGAGAAACAAATTTTTTCATGCACTGATTTAGTTACCTATGCCACAACACTCAAGCCTGGATTAGGTCAAATAAGGTGGCAGGAAGCCCATTCTGGTCCCTTGCATCAGCAATAGGGGCCTGACACTTGAGTAATCTCCCACTGCCTTTCCAACCACATCAGAAAGAATCCAGAGCAGAAGCAGAGTGGGTGGAACTGCAACCAGCACTCTGACATGGAATGGTTGCCTTGCAAACAGAAGCTTTGCCCTCTGTGCCACAATGTAGGTACCATGTCCCATAAAAGAGAATTTTATTCATGGAATACATCTTATCAATAGCATCTGGAAAAATCTCAAAATATTTGGAAACTGAACAGTATACTTCTGATTAACTAGAAAATACATCACAAAAAATATGCTACAAATAAAGGAAACACAGTATAAGCTATGTATACTTTGAGTATATTTGCGGTACCAAAAATAACATCAAATTTCATTTATCCCATTCAATTACCATAGTATATTAACTGTAAGTCATTCACAGATAAGCATCATTGTTAGCCCTTAAGTGCATGAATCATTACGCACACAACAGGTATACCTCATGAACAGTGACCAATCACATCGGTTCTCCCAAAGTGGTTGGAAATCGGCTACTCTCAGGTCATTTCCTGTTTGTCTTCCATTGATTAAACATACATGACATTTACAAAATTGGATGACTAAAAGAAGGGATTGGTCATCAAAGACGGAAGTGCAGTGAGAAAACAAAAAGATAACATTGGAAGTGAAAAATCTGAGTTAGATACAAATGGAATTATTGAAAAAGTAACCCATGTCAAATGTTATTATTGTCTCATTTGTGGACACTACTAAGCATCAGAGAAATTTAGTGAAGGTGACCTAAATTAGGAGCATGCCTGTGGTGAGAATGTCGAAAATGTCCCAGAAGTGGCCCTAGCAAAAATTTTACATAAAAGGAATTCTCAGATGTTTTATACTATTAGAAGTGTAAAAGATAAAATGTTGAAAGTTGATCCAGTCTCGGGAAAGAGTGTGACAATTCTGAGGCACAGCAATGATTTTCCTACCACATTGTAAATTCCACAATGAGAAGGCATCAAGTGTTTTTCAAACTACTGTAGATAAGTTTCTTCAAAGTGTTCATATGACACGAAGATTGCCATTTTAGCAACCTTTAAATGTACAATTATATTGCAGAAAATACATTCACACTGGGACAGGTATTCGACTCAGTGGTTAGGAAACCATTAGGGATGCCCACACCTCATGCGACAGTGCCTGGTTTGAATCCTGGCTCCACTTCCTGCTAATGAGCATCCCTATAAGTTAAGCCATGGCCACTACTTGGAATGCTTGCATCCCACATCCGTCAAGTTCTGGCTCACTGACTCCAATCCAACCAAGATCCCTACTAATGTGCCTGGTAAAAGAACAAATAATGGCCCAAATATTTGAGTTCCTATTACCCGCATGGGGAAATCTGAGTTCCTGGCTGCTGGCTTCAGCTGGGTCCAGCCAGCCTCAGCTCTTATAGCCTTCTGGGGAGCGAATTAGTAAACAAAAGCATGCACACTCTCTCTCTTACTTTGCCTTAAAAAAATGCTTTAAAAAATAAAAATTCACCTTAAGATCTAGAAAGATCATATAAATTGAAGCCAAAGAAAGGAAATCAGAAAAAGCAAAAGCAAAAGCTACTACCCAGAAAATGCATTCACAACAGAGAAAAATCAATGTGATCTAATAACCCAGCAATATCAGTATTAGTCCCGAGTATTCACCTAACAGAAATTAAAACATAAATCCTCAAAAAGTCTGATAATGCAATGTTCATGAAATTTTATTCTCAATAGTCCCAAACTGAAAATAAGACAAATAATCATCAAAAGCTTAATGGAAAAATTACCTGCAGTACATCTTTAATGAGATGCTATTTTTTAACAAGATGGAGTGAACAATTCATGGAACAACATAGGCCTTTGATTTTTGAAAACTTTACGCTGTGTTTTAGAAGTCAGATATAAAATGATAGATTGTATAATTCCATTGATACGAAATTTGGAATGGGAAAATTGAAATACTGTGGGTGCCTGGGGTGAGTAAGAGGAATGATTGCAAAATGACCTGCTGAGAAAACAATCTTCTTGATTGTTACAGCAGCTATTTGAACATACATTTATCAGTCCTCTTCAAACTGTGCTTTTAGCATAGATGTGTCTTAAGGAAAATAAAATACGTAAGAATCCCGAGGCACATCAGAATGTGTGTTTTATGAGTGTGTTCATGTATCCCTGGATTGTTGTAAAGCTCTGGATGCTGATGGTGACATGGAGGCAGTGGATTGGATTGCAATGACGCCTGTGCGTGTACTGGTGTGTGTGTGTTTGTGATGGTGGTAGTGAAGGAAGTGTCCTCAACCTGCTGCCTTTCACTTTGATTTTTTTCACTTTTCTGGATGATTTCTTTCCAACAGACAGCACCTGCTTACACAGCACAGACATGCAGGCAGCAACAGGGGCAAGGGTTCCAGGGGAGCATGGCATCCTGCTGTGTTCTTCTCTGCCTTAATGCCAAGCTGCCAAGCAGGAGAGCCAGAGGAAGGCTAGTTCACCACCCATCACGAACTGCTGCAAAGCGAGGGTTTCTGTCCCCAAGTTCCCTAACAACCAGCCACCTACTTCCTCAGGGGTTTTTCCAAGAACCAAGTCTTTGAGGCAATAGATGAGTGATAGCTGCTGCTTTCCTGCCTCTTCCCTAACACACACACACACACACTTCTGTAGTGCTGCACTTCCTGGGGGAATTCAGACACTGCCTGAACGAGTTGCAGATGTCTGGCAGTTCCTCCGCAGCCCGCGGCCTCAGAGGATGTGGGACTGCTAGCAACCAGCAGGGGCTTGGCAAGCAGAGTGGCCTCTTCTACCATCTCAAAAGTTGCCCAAACAGATTCTTGCTCTGAAAGGTAACTTCCTCTGAGTCTTGGTTGCATAGCAGAACTTGAGAGACACCTCATTGGTCATCCCTGCAGGACTCAGCAAGACAAAGCTATGAGCAGTGGTTGGGCAGAATCTGCTCACAGTACCCGTCCAAGGCTGTGGCCCATGCTGGTTTTCCCCAGGAGTAGTTGCCTGTGTGCTTGGTGATTGCAGACACATGCAGACATGGGGGACCTTGTGTAGGCTCTGCCTGCCTGACATCCTCTCAGTTTTGCTTCTGCTTCTTCATCCACACAGCACCATTTGCAAAACCCAGAAACTACCTTTGTCATGAGTCATTTGTTTAGGCGGCTGTGTATGAGGATCCAAAATTGCATTCACGGAATCTGCTTCTTGCTGGATGTTACAAACCACTGAGCTTGGTAGACATCACAGAGCTTGTCTCCTTGAGCTACTACTTACACGGAGCTGAAGTGCCAAGCTGGGATAAGCTCCAGCCAATCCATGAATCCACATAGTGTTCATGTTCTAACTGATGATGCCTAATATTAAATACCCAATCCAAGTCCTGGAATTGTAAGAGCTGTACATTGGTTTTTCCAAGTCTCAGGTGTTGGAATATGATTGTGTCTCATGAAAAACACTAGTGCCCTACCTAAGACTGAGCCTGGGGTTGACATCAGGGCCACCACACTGAAGACAGCCACTATACTATAGAGATCTGAATGAAGGGATCTTTCTGTTTTGTGTCCATCCGGAGCTTTTGCTGAGAATCTGAACTTGACTTCAGAGGCCACTGGCCCATCAATCAAACCAGGCCCAATTTCTTCATTCTCTCTCCCCCTCCTGAACCTCTTTCTTGTGATTGCATATAGAAAGACAGACGTGTGGTGTACAGAGTGAGGCCCAAAGTTTAAGATTACAGTGTCATTCTAAGGCATGAATGCATTTTCTTTCCTGAACCAAAATTCATTTTGTGTCCAGAAATCCTGGCCAAGAGTAGTTAACCCACTGCTTGAATGAAAACAGAAGTTGTGTTTAAGACTACGTGTCATAACCAGTCTCTAGTACTGCTTTGGTCTCTTACTTTGGGAGGTTCCCTCTTTGGCTCAGGAGACACATCACACGTCACTGGCTTCATCTATTATTCCATACACTGGAAGAAAAATCACTTGTATTTTGAGAACGCAAGTTTGTGTCTTTTAAAGATCCCTTGAGGTTGTCATCTAAATAGAAAAATAAAACTGTACAATTTTCAGGAGGCATTGACTTGTGAAATTCTCAATTTGAGCTGGTAAAATTAGTACTGTTTTCTAATCGGAATAACGAGATGCCGTCTTTCATCAAGATAAATTACAGGTCACAGATTTGAATACTTAAAGTAAAATAAGTCTACCTTATATTTCTTAGGACAAAAATTTCCTTTCTCTGCAAAAGGGCTTCTTTGTCCAGGAAAATGATCAGACTAAACCTTAATTGCAGTGCATGCCAATGGCTGCGACTGTGAACTTAACACAATAGAGGATTATCAGTCACTTTTCCCTCAGTTATGTCAAAATCTGTCTTCACAAAGAAGATAGCACTTGATGTCTCTCCAATTTTCAAAATAAGAGTCCTTCTAATATTATCCTGAGAGGAACTCAACTGATTAAGGGGAGAGACAGCGGAGAGCAAACTATTAATCTCTGTTTTTAGTAGCCTTAATCACTGGTAGACTTCCTAGACCTTCTTAAAATCTGAAGAAGGCCACCAGTAAGAAACCTGCACTAAACTGACACTTGCTGAACAAAGACCTCATATAGATGGCTGAGTTACTAAGACAGAGCTTACTGAGAGCCAGAAGCCAGTGTGGACTCCTCAAAATATAGGCTTAAGTCCTTTAAATATTTCTTATTAAAATGATCTGGGGGTACAATGCAGCAAGCATCCCTGCTTCCAAACAAAAGGTGGACTGCAAATGAAACTGTTGGACATGTGTAGACAACACGATGCTGGACTGTCTCACATTGTACCAGCAATCTCAGGGCACACTTCAACAAGAGACTGATGGAATCATGACTCCTTATGAAGGACTGTACTATTGCAGCAACATGGGGAAAATCTGTCGGGGGGGGGTGGTTGAGGGGGGAATCCCAATCTAGATGAAATTGTACTACAAAATTCAAAAATTCAAAATAAAAATATAACAATAAATAAATAAAATAAAGTGAAAAAAAAATGATCTGAAACCCTTTTTAAATTCTCTGCTTAGAAAGTGTCATGTAGGGCCTGATGTGGTAGCCCAGTGGCTAAATCCTCACCTTGTAACTGCTGGGATCTCATATGGGCACCGGTTCATATCCTGCTTGGGCTGTTCCACTTCCTTTCCAGTTCCCTGCTTGTGCCCTGGGAAAGCAATCAAGGATGGATCAAAGCCTTGGGACCCTGCACCTGCGTGGGAGAATCTGAAGAAGCTTCTGGATACTGCCCTGGATCAGCTCAACTCTGGCCATTGTGGCCACTTGGGGATGAAACAGCAGACAGATGTGTGTGTGTGTGTGTGTGTGTGTGTGTGTGTGTGTGTGTGTCTTTCCTTCTCTCTGTAAATCTGCCTCTCCAACAAACAATGTAAAAAGAAATCTTAAAAAAAAAAAAAAAAGAAATTGTCATGCAATATTCTTGAAAAGGCTTTTTTTTTTTTTGGCCTAAAAAGATATAAGACCTTCTTCCAGCCAGATAATACATGCATAAGAAAATTGAACGTTTTCAGTGTCTTTCCATGTATCACGAGGTAGGGAAACAGATGGCCTGTGGGTTGTATAAGGCCCACAAAACCCGGTTTGTCTGACCCTGCCATGGGCCACTGTGGGTGGGACTCCAAATTTGTTAACTCTGTAGCAGGGTAAGTTTTAAGTTGATAATTTTGCGTGACTCACAAATGATGTTATAAATGTTCAAATACAGGTTCCCCCACCTCTGAAAGATTATGGCAGGAAATTTGAGTAGAAGGTCCCTGTTTCTAGTGTAAAACAAGAATGAAGCCAACCAGAACCTCTGGGGAGAAGTGTTTAAATGTCACAGCCAGAGCTACGTGCTGAAGAATTAGACCAAATTGAGTCATATAACAAATGAAGAATACAACATGCATGCTTGCTGTAGGATCCAACTCTAAATCAAACCTCTGAGATGCACGCATATACCAGGTGCTGCTGGCATGCTTCTATTCCTCTTGGCCAGGAATGAAAACAGGCAAGCTGTGCTCTGAGCAGGAGCCCTCATGCAGGGCAAGAGCCAGAGGCATGGTTCTGGTTCCCATCCAGAAATGAAGAGAAGTAGCTAGGGCATGGCCCAGGCACCCAATCAAGCTCTTTACTGTATTTTACATTTATTTCCAGGTTTGGTTTAGTTTAGAGGTAGAAATGGCCACTTGAGCCAACTTTTCAAGAGAAAGAAACCACTTCTTCAGTGCTCCCATCAGATAACAGGTGACAGAACAAAACTGAGAGAAATAAATCCCACAGTGCCCTAGCAAAAGCAGCATCCTTCCGATGCAGACAGAAATTTGGGTGGGAGGGATTGGGGGTAGAAGTTCCCCTTAAATGCAAAGTCCCCAGAAACTTTTCTCCTGTAGTTGGAAAAGGGTCGGTAATTTTTCACACTTTTGCTCTATGTATTACAAGCAGTACTGTTTGAGACCGCACACCAGAAGCAGAAGTGTCCAGCATTGTGGGATAACAAGGCCTCAGGGTATTTCCAGACTGGCAGCCAGAAGCATTATCATTATGTCGGAAGGGAAACATCCATCTCCTTTACGGCCTAAGAACTCTTGGGTCTTAGTAGACCCTTGGGTCAGGCAGATTCTTCAGAGAGTAGTGTGGAGATGGATCGACTCCTACTCAGACTCCACATTTTGGCATTTGTGAACTTGGTGAACTCGTTACTCTTCAAAAGCTTGAAGGTCTGAAAATGACCTTGTGAAAATCCCAAGGATGGTTGGGCTCAGCGATGACTCACTCAAGAGAAGCCCATTCAGTAAGGCATCAACTGGAGTGTTAATGTAGAATCCCACATTCATGGCAGCCTGAGTCACCCACTCTTTCGTCTTTAAAATGAATTACTTATTTAGATGTATTCGAAAAGTAGATTGAGAAAAAGCAAGAGGGAGAAAGAGTCAAAGACAGAGCAAATCTTCTATCTACTGGTTCACTGCCCATACGCCTGTACAGTTGAGACTGGGCTACGCTGAAGCCAGAAGCCAGCAACACAGATGACAGATACCAACCACTTGAGCATCACCAGTGGCTTCCCTCCCACAGTGCATATTAACAGGAACTTGAAATTGGAAGCAGAGCCACGCTTCAAACCCAGGCACTCTGATACAGAATGCAGGTGTCCCGGGGATGTCTTAGCCGCTGCATCATGCACCTGTGTGCACACGTATACACACACTTACATCTTCAGACTTCAGGCAACATTAACACCAAATTTCTTGATAAGCTGGAAGCAATAATGAAGGCAATGGATTACAATGGTATTGGACTCTGATGGCCTCTGATCTGCATTTCTGTATTATAGTTAAATCAGGCAGATAGGTTCAATAAATAACAATTGATACAATACCTTCTTCTCAAACACAAGGTTCTGTGAGCCTCTTTTGCTCTGTGTCCATTGCTGATGTGTTCTCTTTCTGCCTTTTAAATTTATGCTACTACTTCCCCTTTAGTGAACTGATAGGCATGAAATACAAAGGACTCTCTATGGCTATTCTGTCATACTCACTTCTTCATTTCCTCATAGAACATAGTCTCATTCCCAATTGCTAGGGAACATTGCCCCAAAGCACACCTATATCCTGAAAGGATATGGAAATAGTTGATGAAAACTGTTAGTTCCTTAAGAGTTGATGGTTCATGAGACAGCTGGTACTCTGAAAAAACAGAGAGAGAAGATGCCAGTCATAAGAAGATTGTGTATTCATGTGTTTTCCTTTTCTCCTCAAAGGACTATTTGATTACAGGATCACGAAGGTGTAACCATTGAAGGAGGAAGAAGGAAGGGGGAAACAACAAATCGACACCTGCAGTTTAGAGATGTGGCAACCTCACCGTAATTCTGACTTGATGGCTTCTGAATCAGTGCAATCCTCCTGAGCCCCAGTGTTCATGGCACAGGATTCCACTCTCACAGCATGAGGCGTTACAAGTGATG
This sequence comes from Ochotona curzoniae, assembly GCF_017591425.1. Lineage (NCBI taxonomy): Eukaryota > Metazoa > Chordata > Mammalia > Lagomorpha > Ochotonidae > Ochotona > Ochotona curzoniae. Next base: position 18,623,817 of record NW_024467115.1, read on the forward strand.
AATGAATTTGGGCTTTTTTGTGCTGCATCATTTTTTTTTTCCATACTGGTCTGGAATGTTTTAGAGCAGACAGGCAACACTGAGAGAATTTGATGAGACGTTAAGAGAAAGAATCTAAAGAGATAGACGGTAACAATAACCTTCTGGCAATCCAAAACAGGAAACAGCAGTACAAGTTTCCAAACTTGCTTAATGTCTTGAGAAAAATGTGTTTCTATGTTTTTGTCTATCCCTTATCTCATCCAGGAGCCTGCCGGAACAATTAGATCACAAAAAGTTACACAAAGCTATTTCTGAACAGCAATTTTGTGCAGTGGAGGACCGAGAATTGTCTCTCTGCCGTAGAAAAGAGCAAAAACGGAGGAAGAGAAGTGATAGAGGTGAGACAGCAGGCTTCCCACTTCCCATTCCTGGTCTTCGGCCCAAGTGGGAACCTATGCAGGTGACGTGCGTTGTAGGGCGTAGTCACCTTCACGATAGGCACCACTATGGGAGAGCAAAAAATGATTGGGTTAAAGACAGTTCAGAAGCAGCAAGCACAGGAAATCACTCCCTGCCCTTTCTCCATCTGACTAAAAATGGAACACAGATTTACAAAAGGCATTCTGTCTCCCTGCCTTCCAGAAACTATAAATTTAACCCCACCTTTGAAGGCTTAGAGACTTTGAGAAGATGCAAGAAGAATCTACATTAAAAGCATGATTTGCAAGACTCGTGCTAGACTGAATCCTCCATTTATTTGCATCCTCTCCTCCCACCCCGTCTTCTAGTTTGGATCCCTAGAGACTGAGGCCTTGCATCCTTACCTTGTCACCACTCTCAAAATGTACTGGTTTTGTTGTCGTTCTTGTTGAAGATACTATATAAGCTGCGATTCAAACCCTCTTGTGTGTCCCTCACGTGTATGTGAACCATACATTTTTCCTGTTAGTCTGTCTTTTGTAACAAGACCTGTTCCATGTAAGAACTTTGCAGACTGAAGGAAAAAGTTATTCTTTCCATTCATGAAGGGCATTGAGCAATAAGAGCAAGCCATCATTTTAGGAGAATTAGAGAGGACTTTGTATGAGCCTTTGGTTCTAAAACCTTTTTGCCTCTTTTAAAAAAGATTTTATTTATTTTTATTGGAGAGGCAGAATTACAGAAAGAAGGAGACACAGAGAGAAACATCTTCAATCCACTGATTCACTCCTCTTAAGTGGTGACAACAGCCAGAGCTGAGCCGATCTGAAGTCAAGAGACAGGAGTCAAGAGTTTCTTGCAGGTCTCTCACACACGTGCAGGACGTAAGGCTTTGGGCCATCTTCGACTGCTTTCCCAGGCCACAAGCAGGGAGCTTGATGGGAAGTAGAGCAGCCACACCACGAACCAGTACCCATATAGGATCCCAGTAGACGCAAGGCAAGGCTTTAGCCACTAGGTCATCACATCAGGCCTCTCTTAAATTTACTTTAATTGTTAAAACAGATTAGTTTCACAGAAAAATTTAGCAGAAAACATATAGAGCTATCATATTCCCCTTGCCCCACATATGCATGACTTTGTGTATTATCAACCTCTCTCATGAAGCTTTGATAAGCTTACATTGACACGTCACCCAAAGGTCACATCTTGTGTTCATCTCCACTTCTGATGTTGAACATTCAATGGGTTTAGAAAACAAATAATAACACACACGTACAAAGATAGTATCAAACAATATTTTCACTTCTGTAAAATCCTCTGTCCTCCATCTCTTCACCCCTTTGTTCCCCCTAACTCCTGGCAACCACTTATCTTTATACTGAATCCACAGTTTTGCCTACTCCAGAATTTCCTATCATTGGAATCATGCAACACGTAATCTTTTCACTTTGGTTTCTTTCAGATAGTAATATATACTTCAGTTTCCTCCACGTCCTTTCATGAACTGGCAGCACATTTGTTTTTGGTGTCAGAAAACCTTCCACTATCTGGGTTTGAGGCTGAATATGTCCCATAAGAGTCACGCTAAGCCCTAACCCACAATGTGTCTTACTGTAATCAGAGGTGGGTCCTTTAAAGAGAAAGTCAAAGCTCAGTGAGATCATAAAGACAAGCGTTTAATGCAACGCTATTGGTATTCTTATAGCAGAAGGCCTTTGAGAGACTACAATCTCCAGGAGAAAGTCATGTTAAGTGATAGCAAGAAACTAGGTTGGCTGGGACCTTGATCTTGGGTTAGTAGTTTTCAGAAATCTTGGAAAATGCATCTCTGTTGTTTAAACCAGTTTGCAATATCAGCCGGACTGAGCCAAGATGTATCTATTTAACTTATTGCAAGTTTGGGAAATCACAGATAAAACTGCTAGTTTTTAAGTGGACAAATCTTCAGCTCATTTGGGCAAATATTGAGGAGTAAGACCAATGAAATATATGGCAGTACTGTGTTTGGTTCTATAAGAAATTATCAAATGGTACCATTTTTATATCCCCATAAACAAAAAATAGGAATTGTTTTGGTTTCACATCCTCACCAGTATTTAATGTTAGTGTTCTAGAATCATTCATTCATTCGGACAGACATGTAGTGGCATCTCATTGTTTTAAACAGTATTTTTCTTATGACATATAATGTTGAAATTTTAAAAATATCTATATTCTTTGGTGCATTGTTTGTTTGAGTCTTTAGCCATTTTTCAAATTAGATGTTCTTTTTCCCATTGTTGAGTCTGTGTATATATCATTGATCAGACCGATGTCCTTGCACAAGTTTTCTCCTAGCCTGTGGCCTGTCTTTCCATTCTTTTTAAAGTTTATTTTAAATTTTGCTTTTCTTTATTATTATTTTAGGATACAGTTCCATAGGCTTTGGGATTTCCTGTACCCTTCCCTAAGTCCCCTTCTCAACTCCCTACTGATTTTCCCTCTAGTATTGCAATGGGCAGTCCTCCATGAACAGCCTTAGACCATCATTCCGCTATTGGAGTATTTCCCGGCATTGTAGTTATGGACAATGTCAGAGAGTCCAGCATCCTACTGTCAGGATATATGTAACAGTTTCACTGAAAGGCCATCTTTGGTCTAGATGCAAGGATGCATATTGCACTATGTCTCCGCATCTGGACATGTCAGTCTCCGCTACACTTCTATTATACATCCCCTTAAACACAGACAGAAAACAAAATCCACAACATAGAGAAAAACAGAACACTTACATCAACATACAGTTAAACAACATTTAACAGAATGGCCAATGTATCGCTAAAGTGATAAAAAAGAAAATCAAAACTTTTCTTGTAGAAATTGATTCTAATGCATGACACATGTGACGCTGAAAAATGACAACAAAAATATTTATATTCATGAAATGTAGCAAAAACAGTGTTGAAAGGGACATTTACAACATCAGGTGCTTAAAAGCAATCAAAACGTCTCATATGATCTATTAATGAGTCACAAGAACTTATTAAGCAAGACACAAAAGAATAGGAAGTACAAAAAGGTAAAATTCACAACAAAAATAATTGGACTTGAAACAAAATACTGCAAATTGAAATAAGAAGTAGACTTCCGTAACAGGATGAGCAAAACAACCCCTCAGGCATATTAACAATGAGTGTCACAAGCTGTCCTCCCATTCTTTAGATACTATCTTTCACAGAGCAGAAGGTTTCAAACTCATTAATCAATCAATATGCAAATATATAACTTGGCTTAACATGTGCTTTTTTAAAAATGCTTTATTTAATAGACATTATTGATTCATTAACATGGACCTCAGTCCTGGGACAATATAACTCATGTGTGGATGAAATTCATCTAACATAACTTGTGGCAGGCTGCCATAACACAAGACCAGATACTGTGCAGCTTAACAACAGAAATAATGATGATGATGATGATTCAGCCAGAAGATTAAAGGAAACTGACTTGCTTTTATAACTCATGATATAATTTCCAAATTAACTTCAAGATCTGCTGAAATGCACCAAGTGGTGAAACTTCATGGTCTTAAGCAAATCACTGTTTTATCTGAGACTCCCAGTGGATATTCAAGCCAGCCTCTGTAGTCTTGCACTCTGTGTAACACAGAAGACAAGCAGCATGCCTCAGCTGAACCTTAACTCAGCTGTAAAAAAATTTACCTCCTGGTGCTATAAAAGCATCCCATTATGGGGATACAGACCATTCAACTAGGAAAATGATAAATTTAAAATTAAATTAAAAAAAGAAATTGGTAATTCAATGTACTCTACCTAGAGAATTCAAGGGCAAAATGCTGGCAATTTCAGTTTCTAGCTAGGAAGCTCTTCCTGGCTTTCAGAGGGCAACGTTTCTCCTCACCATCCTTTTCCTCGGAGGGCAGAAAGTGAGAGCTCTTTTTTATGAGCACATTGATTCTGACAGTGCAGGGCCCCACACGTATAAGCTTAGCAAATTCTTTAAAGACTCCTAAATACAGTCACACTTAGGGCAGGGCTTCAACATCTGAATTTTAAGGGATGCAAACATTTACTCTACAGCACATGTGCTTTCTTTGAAGGTGCATTACAGCTCTCCTGAACTTGGAAACACTTTAGCACTTTAGCAATGTAGCTTTGGAATCATTTTACACAATAAATTTTGTACCTCCTCCACCAATAGCCCCCAAACAAGGAAAAAAACACATTGTTTTCAGTATGAGAGCTGATACCAAAAAGGCAAAACAGCCCCTGGCTCAACCTCAGTTGATACATTAGTCAACTTTTCATTACTGCAACAAAATACCTGAGAAAGCGCCTATGAAGCAAAAGGGTTTTGTCTGGCTCCCAGCACTGGAGGTTCAGAATCCAGGATTAGTCAGTCCTGTTGGCTCAGGATCCAGGGATGACATAGTTGCTGGCAGAGTTTTGAGGTCGCACAGACCTTCAAGTGGAAAAGAGAATGTGGGCAGAGGAAGGATCCCCTGGCGAGCCAGGAGAAGAGAACTCAGGCTCTAAAGACCAACCCTTTCACAAAAACAACCTCCCAATGACCTCGCCATAGTTCCACCTCCTAAAAGTTTAAGTGTCTAACTTGTTGCCTTGGGATTATATCTCTACATGAACTGGCAGCCAAATCCTGCTGAAATCACAGCAGCTTCAAGTATATGTAAGATGGCTCAAAATTTTCACCACTGTGCACTTGTCCATCAATGACTGCACAACTGTGGTCATTTTAGTCATATATTACTAGTTGGTCATTATTCAAACTGTTGAGTGCACTTGAACAAATTAAAATGGCTTCAACATCCCATAATCTTACGGGAGTATCGTCACAAACACAACTGATCACTGACCAGATGTATATGATTGTATTGATTTGGAGTCCAAATAATTCTTAGCAAGCCAAATTCACCAATATGCAACCCAAAAATAAAGAGAACAGACTGTATACATTTGAGACAAACTGAAGGACTCAGTTGGAGGTGGAGCTACCCAAAATGCCCAGTAGAATCTCAGGGAGGGGATTACAGATTAGAAGGGCTCCCACCAAAAATGCAGCTGTGCAAGTACTTAAGAGCAGACAAAAAGGACTAGCTGGCCACCAGAGCTGCACCTCTTTCTTTAGCTCTACAGGATGCTGAGTTGAAAGCCAGAGGACTTGCCACAAGGTCTCCTATGACAAAATAAGATGAGCCCATAGTAGAATCTGCAAATTTATGGTCAGGCCAATGAGCTAGGGGAAAAGCATAGCAGAAACTCAAGAGTTGTAGTTCCTAGGGATTGAAATGTAGCAACCAGTTACCAGGAAATGAATGTCAAGTTATTTTTTCACAGCATCTCTGGAGCCAGAGTTCTCTAGCTGCAGATGTGAACCTTGAAGAGTAATAAATCCGGACAAGGGTTCCCATGGGAAAATATGCAGATTCCTGCCAGTGAACCTCATGAGCCATGGAAAGGCTAGGACCCTGTCCACATCCCCTCAGCCCAACAGAAACCAGTAAAGCACATGCTTTTATGTGGCTGTACCTCTACCATTTCAAGTAGGTGAGAAGGCAGGGGTCAGGTAAAGCTAACGGCACTACTCGGCAACTTTATCCATGAATGACATAGGAGAAGCCCAAGAGACCATTTAAATTACTGGAGCCCTAAGCTTTTAAACAGACTGAGCATTTAAATTTTCCCCTGTTTCCTAACGGGTGGAGATTTTTAAAGGAAGCTTAATTTACGTAAAGTAATGATGCTCAGGCCTGGCTTGATGGCTCAACTGGATAATCCTCCCTTTGCAAGTGCCGATGTCCCATGTGGGTGCCAGTTCACGTCCAGGCTGCTTCACTTCCCATCCAAATCCCTGCTGGTCACCTGGGAAAGTAGCAGAGGGTGGCCCAAAGCCTTGACACCTTGAACCCAATTGGGAGATTCAGAAGAAGCTCCTGACCCTGGCTCCTGGCTCCCAGCTTTGGATCACTTCAACTCTGGCTGATGTCATTTGAGAGTGAACCAGTGGATGAATGATCTTTCTTTCTGTTTCTCCTTATCTTTGTAAATATGTCTTTCCAATAAAAATAAATCAATATTTTAAGAAAGAAAAGATAAAGCCCATTTCACTGTAGATCTCAACCTTACTATGAACTGAAAGAAGTAGTCCAGTTACATAATGTTTTAATTGGTTACTTTTATAACAGTGGTCATAGAAACACTGGCTTCCTAAAGAACGGTAATAACAAGGCAGTTGATGATGTAAGTGACACTGGTTTGTTTAATCCAGAGGGCAGCAGTGAGCTTTGGCAGTGCTTTAACAGACACCGAGTCCAGGCTCTGAGGCAGAGCACTGTTCTGGATATGGTTGATAAGCTGTTACAGCACGTGCAGATGTAATTCGTGCTTCCTGGCACCGACTGCAGGATTTAGATGTTGGCTGTCCAGTCCTGGAGGCCTACCCAACAGCTCCCTTTTTGCTTGAGCACTTCTTACCTCCACACCACGACACCCATGCCAAGGAAGCCACTCTGGGATGTCTCCTATAACTCATTCATGCAGGTGCCCAGCAATCTTTCATGTGGGTGGTTTTGTTCTTGAGATTTAAAATGTGCTTTGAATCCAGCATAATGGTTTGATTGATTAATCTTTCATTTTGCAAGTACTGGGACCCCATATGAGCATCAGCTCATGTCCCAGCTGCTCTAGTTCCCAACCAGCTCCATGCTTGTGTCCTGGGAAGGCAGTGGATCATGGCCCAAAGCCTTGGGACCCTGCACCCACATACCCACATAGGAAACCCAGAAAAAAAGTTTCTGGCTCCTGATTTTGATGGGCTCAACTCTGGCCATTGTGGTCACTTGGGGAGTGAACCAATAAATGGAAGATTTTTCTCTTTCTCTCCTTCTCTCGTAAATCTGCCTTTCCATTTATATATATTTAAATGTGCTAATTGTTGTCTGTTGACATTCTTGTTTTCCTTCCCTGTCTTGACCCATGCTCTTGGAACCCGCTTCTTGGGGTAGCATAGTCAGGTGTGCTTGTTGGCTGGGTTGGCTATCTTCTATCATGAAAGCGCATCTTCTCCTCCCTCTTCCTGCTTTCATGCACAATCTCTGGCACTTGCTGCACATCCTCTTGCCCACAGTCTCTGCTGAAGAGGGCAGTGATGAGAAGAGCAGTTCCTGTCTGCTCCATTACTCAGGGGGAGCCTTCACTATTTGCTCCTTTAGTCCTATGAGTGATGCTATCTTCTGAACGTTTCCTTCTTGTTTTCCTTGTTTCTACCCGTACATCATAATTTCTTCTTCCTTGGAATTTCCTTATACATTTCTTGGAGCTGCTTTCTGCTTCCTCAATCTCCAGGTCATCTCCAACTTACTCCATGTGATGCTTCCTTTAGGTCTTAAGACTTTTCTAGTTCAGCTCACAGACGATTTGCTTTTTTTTGTTGTTGTTGTTGTTAAAGATTTATTTTGAATTTTTAAATTTTATGGTACAATTTTGAAGAGACTGGGATTCCCCCCCCAAAGTTCCCACCCCCAACAGATTTTCCCCATATTGCTACAATAGTACAGTTCTTCATAAGGAGTCATGATTCCATTAGTCTGTTATTTAAGTGTGCCCTGACATTGTGAGACAGTCCAGCATCGTGTTGTCTACACATTTCCAACAGTTTCATTGGGAGTCCATCTTTTGTTTGGAAGCAGGGATGCATAGTGCATTGTATCTCCACATCTGGATACAGTAGTCTCTATTATTTCATCACTATACATTCCCATAAGTGAGAAGCCATGAAATAAGGTCAACAATCAGTATGAATTAGAACAATAACAACAGCAGCAAAATGATAGCACCATGGACTTGAAAGAATATGCCACTGAATAACCAACACATGGGTGACAAAAAGAAAACACAAAATTCTCTTGGGTAAAGCAATGCCATCATATAATCCTTGAGCCAGTGATGAATTCAACAAGAGAAAAGAATATATTTAGAAGAAATGAAAATAAAATAAAAAACATCAAAACACACGGTTTGCTTTTAAAATTATTGTAGGCACTTACTTCAAATATGGATTCCTAGTTTTGTTTTCCCAGCACTTACCCCATCAGAATCCATGAGAAAGCAGAATGAGGATCAGCACATCTCCATTTTCACAAGCTCCCAAGGAGGCCCAGGGTCCCAGGACAGCCACAGGATTTCAGTTGCAGCTCACCTCTGCTGGCAATCAGCAAACATCCAGAACATGTTTTTGAAAATGTCATTAGCTTTCTGGAACCCTCCAGTAAGGTCATTTTTAATTGTTTTTTAAGGATGAATCAAAGACTAATTGCATGTATTTGAAGCGATTTAAACATCTAAGAGAAAGGGGTGCTCATAAATAAGATGTGTTTCAGCTGAACCCAGTGTGTTTGCAGGCCTGCCTGACATGAAGCAGACTTTTTAGGAACACCCAAAGCATGTGTGCTCAGAACCGAGGTTTGAAATGGTCCCTTTCACAAAGCTTCTCTCCCTCTGCTCTCACTGCCTGTGCTCTTGAGAATTCACAACCAAAGCAAACACCCAGAGCCGCACAGATACCCTCTGGTTCCACCGACTAACTTTATAGAAGGGAAACCAAGCCAAAGGGGCTCAGCTGAGGGGTGGGGCTGTGTAGGGCACACCCAGCTGCTTTTGTTTAATGGGTTTAGTTATAGATTGGCCTGCTCTGCAAGGAACTCACTTGTGTCTTACAGCCACACTGGGGCAGAGTTGAACTTGTGGGTCAGTTCTTTTCTTCTTTGAGACTAAGTGGTAACATAGCTTGAAATGCTATTTTTAAGACCTCTGTTTCCTATTGCTCAAAACAAATTACTACCAATTCAGTGGTTCCAAGCAACACCACTCATAGTCCCTCGGGTTCCTATAAGTCAGAAGTCCGGGCCCAGCTGAGCTGGATTCTGTAATGAGGGACTCCTAAAACTGAAAGAAAGGTATTGGTCTGGCTTCATGCCTTCTTGGAGCTTAGGGTCCCTTTTCAAGCTTATTAGGATGTCAGCAGAGGTAGCTTCCTATGCCAGCAGGATGAAGGCTGTGCATCTCTTACTGGCTTCCTCCGGGGGCCACCCTCAGCTCCCAGGTATTGATGGCAATCCCTCACCTTGCAGCCTCCTCCACAATCTGATCTCAGCCCCACATAGTGAACTCCAAGTTAACTGATGAGTAATATCACTCTGAGAAACATGTCCCTTCATGTTCACAAGTTCTGCCCAGACTAAGGGGTGGGGACAGTATAGTGCATGTATACCAAGGGCAGGAATTGTGGGGACACCTTAAGATGCTGTCTATCATAGGGCCTTCAAGCAGTACCGTAAAAGCAAACACTTATTGAAGTGCCAAATGCTGCTCTAAGCCTGGTGCATGTTTTAACTCATTTAATCCTTTCAAAAGCTTTAAGAGGTAGATATTATTGTTATCCTCCTTGTATAGATAGCAACCTAAGGAGTATAAGGGCAAATACAAACTAAAAGCAGGAGGTATAACTTTGCTGATAAAAGGGAAGAAGGGTGGGCCTTGGTTGCAGTGCGATGCTCACACTTCAGTGGGGAGACCTCAACTAGAGTCTAGACTCTGCCCTCCATTCCAGCTTCCTGCTAATGTGCACCCTGGTGGGGGCAGTGGGAGAGGGCCCATGTGGTATTCCTGGCTCCTGGCTTTGGCCTAGCTCAGCAATGATCATTGGATGCATCTGAGGAATGAGCTAACAGACACAGTATTCCTTTATGCTTTTCTGGCTCTTCCTGTCTCTGCTTCTACATCATTCTATTTCTTTCAAATAAATAAAAGAATGAAGAAAAAAATAGGGACTACCAGCATTAGGATACCATGAATAAAACTGCTGTTTAGGACACTGTGTCAGTGTGTGTGTGTCTGGAAGATCCTTCCCCTGTTGCCACAGGCGTGTTCCCCAGCTGCCCTAGGGAACTGGCAGGGCCCTGTAGGAGCAGGCTGTGGTGAGATCAGGTAGAGAAGCAGAGGTGCATCTTCACAGCCTCCTGCAGGTAGGACTCAGAACTTGGTGCTCAACTGCTGTGCCTTGCTGGCCCTCAGCCACACTTGCCCCAGTGTCCTTTGGTGGGGTCTCAGGCTAGGCTGCTGAGCCCACTCATATCCCCTGCCATGGAAAAGGTGGGCTGGGCTGTGAACCCCAACCCTGCTCAGGGAGCTGTCAGGTGCACAGTGGGGCTCCCAGGGTGCATGAGGAGCTAGGCCCAGGAAAGCAGCGGGCACTGTGCCTGCACAGCTGTCCCATTCACTGGTTGGAAGAGGCAGCACTGATGAGAGCCCTGCGGTTTGAGGTGGCCGCAGAAAGGTGCTAGGGGGCAGGGAGGGGAGGACCTGGCTATGCGTGGGAGATGGCTCTGCCCTGGTTTTATTTAAATAAATTAGTTTCTGTTACTGTTTTCTTTTTTTAAAGTTCCAGTTCCCTGCTGGGATGGCAGAAGAAGATGGCCCAAGTGTTTGGGCTCCTACCACCCATGTGAGATAGCTCCGTTCCTCCATTTTTTTTAAAGATTTATTTATTATTATTATTATTATTTTATTGGAAAGGCGGATATACAGAGAGGAGAGACAGAGAGGAAGATCTTCCGTCCAATGATTCACTCCCCAAGTGAGCGCAACGGCTATGCCGATACTATGCCAATCCGAAGCCAGGAGACTCTTCCGGGTCTCCCACGCGGGTGCAGGGTCCCAAAGCTTTGGGCCGTCCTCTGCTGCTTTCCCAGGCCACAGGCAGGGAGCTGGAAGGGAAGCGGGGTTGCAGGGATAGAACCGGTGCCCATATGGGATCCCGGGCATGCAAGGCGAGGACCTTAACCACTTGCGCCACCGCGCCGGGCCTCATTCGTCCATTTTTACAGAGTGTTTTCTACTGTCCTTCCCAAATATAAATCTTTTTAATGACTAAATAAACCCATGAGCAGTATCCTAGCTCAGGAATGCTTCTTCAAGGACTAGGATCCCTGTCTTTGAAGTGATGTTATCAAGGAAGATAGAAACCAAATCCCCCAGTGTCTTGGGCAGAGACAGACCTGTCTGTCACATGGCTTCAAACTGCAAGACCCCACCCAAGCACTAAGTTAAATTCACTAAGCTATATAAAAGACTGAATTTTTTTTTAGAGAATTTTATTTTTAAGGCAATTACAATAGAGAGAAGAAAGAGCGAGATTAAGACAGAGACGTCCCATCCGCTGATTCACTTCACCAAATGGCCTCAACTGCCAGGGCTGATCCAGACCAAAGCCAGAAGCCACAGAGCTTTTTTCGTTTCTCCCATAAGGTGTTAAGGGTCAAAGGACTTGGGCCATACTCCTCTGCTTTCCCAGATGCACAAGAAGGGAGCTGGGTTGACAGTGGAGCAGTTGGGACTTGAATCAGTGCCTATATGGGATCACGGTGTGGCATTCAGTGGTTTAACCTGTTGTGCAACAGTGCTGGCCCCTCTTTCAGTCTTTAAAAAACTTTCTCTTGTTGGGGCTGTGGTTTACACTGAGACTTAATGCTTATTCAATAATAAAATCATTTTCTCTGTCTTCCACTTTGGTAAAGAGATTTTCTGGGTTGGGAGATTTTGTTTTGCATTGTCTTTTTCCACTGAGTGCACAGAGGTTAAGTCAATGATTTACTTTTGGAATGATGGTTGTCACGCTGTGAATTCACAACCAGGGCTGACGTTTGTGGACCCACCCACATTACTACCTTGCTGCAACTTTACCTGAAGCAACTTGGAGTGTTTACCTGTTCCTTACTAAGGCTGCCCCAGGACCAGTGAGGCCCCCACAGCTAATCCTGTGGATCAGATTTCTCAACCTCAAGAGCACTTTCATTTGGGGCCACATCTATCTGGGTGGTGGGGAGCTACACACTGTAGGATAAATAGAAGCCTCTCTGACCCCTAGTCATGAGCCACTGCTAGAAAACTTTGTGTGGCAGTTAATCACATCTCCAAATACTGTCACGAACTGAGGGGACAGCAGGCAAAATCACCCAGGATCGAGAACCAGTTCTTTAGTTGAAGTCACACACACACACACACACACACACACACACACACACACACACACACCATAGTACTTGCTTGGCATGGAGACAGAGAAAAGGAGATTCCATGAGGGAGAAGGTTTTGTCTTTTACAGACTGGCTGGGTGGGGTCCAGTGAGCTGGGAGTTGAGGCTCCAACTGTCTAACCAGCGTTGAATTCTAGCAGTGGCTTAGTTGCTCATTTATCCTTGTCTTTTTCTTTTTTTTTTTTCTGTTTGCATTAAAGAAGTGTTTGAGAAGAGATTTGTACTATTTTCCTTTGTACTGTTCCTCCCTATCCTACAGTAAAGTTTAAATCCCCTACAGGATCATGGAAGGGGACTCAAAGGAACAAGCAGTGAATTTGGTCAAAGGTGATAACTTAGACCTGAGACAGCTGCAGGCCACAGCGAGAAGATGACTTCACCCTGGAATAGTCTGTGAAACCTGTGAACAAGTAGGTGAACGATTTTGAAAGAATGATTTCCTGTTATGTTTAAGCCTCCGTACCTTTCCTATCCTCACAACTACATGCATAGAGAGCTAGATAGCTTTGGAATTAGATAATTTACAAAAAAAACAAAATGAAGTAAAGCTGTGTACTTTCCCCTTCTTGCCTGAACATCGCGTACTTTAAACGTACTTCACAACCCTTGCTATCTCCTTCCGTGGTCATTTCTCTCCAAGTTGTGCAAAGTACTCTTCCCTCCACACAGTCAGCAAAAAAGTATGCAGCACGAAGCTGCTGTGCTGGAGCCACTCTTGTGGCACAACAGATCAGGTTGCCGTCTGTGAGGCCAGCATCCCATATGAGTGCTGGTTCAATTCCCGACTGTTCGACTTCCAGCCAGCTCCCTGTTAATACACGTTGAAAAACAGAGGAAAATAGATTATCCATGTTTTGGACCCCTGTCACGCACATGGGAGACTCAGATGAAGCTCTGGCTCCAGTGATGGAAACGCTTTGTCTCTCTGCCTTTCAAATTTTTTTTTTCTTTTTAATCTGCTCTCTCACTGGCACTTTACACAGACCCAGACCGCCCTCTGCCAAGTCAGGTTCCTGCTATGGAAGATCAGCTGCACATTTAAAATGGGAAACTTTCTTCAGCATTTCTAGAGTGTTTTTTTTTTTTCTTAAATCAAACCAGGTATGGCTTCACCAGTTTATCCTCCCATCTCTTTGTGAAGAAAAGGATACCAAAAGGTGTTGAATGCTGTATGGCTCCTTAATGTGTTCTCACCAAACAGAAACAAGTGCAATTTTTTTCCTGCTTAAAAATGTGACTGGGTGTGTTTTCTCTTTACTAGGATATGTGGCAGGTGTGACAGGCATCCATTTGCAATAGAGCAGCTTCTGCGAAAATGAGGATTTGTGGAGGAAAATAACCCTTAGCTGGATGTTCTTTCCACTGTTCCATGAAACTCCTGAACAACTCTGGATGCTGTGCAATTCCAGCAGCCATTAGGTTTATGGGACTCTAAGTCACTTTGTGATCATTCTTAACCTTGGAGTTGCTAGATCTATGTTCTAGTGCTCTCCTAAGTTAACCCTAGACTCCTATGTATCTAGTATGTCTTACTTCCTGTGGTTCCAGGGCTTGGTGGTAAACATTGTTTTATTTCTGTGACAGGAAGCCTATTGCAAAACTTCGAGCTGTCCCTCCAATGTTTTCCACCACCCATTTGCCAAGATCAAAGGCTGCTCCTGGGTCTCCAAGAGAGAAATAATGAGATTCTTATTTGGGAAAAATCCCTGCTGAATTGACTATGATCTCCCAGAAGTTCATAAGAGAGGAAGCTGATCTGACTTCCTCTTTGAAGCCCGGTTGCTGGAGGCCATCATATGGACTCTAGGATCCTCCTGCTCATTCATGATAGGAAGCCTGCTTGGCCAGAAGCTGAATGCTCATCATTCAGATAGGCTTGACCGTGGGATCCTCCACTCTGGGCTTCGTTTGCTGGATATTAGTGGAGAAAACAGCATGGATACTAGGCATGAAGTCAAGATTATGTGTAGCTGCCTGCTGACTATGGCATTTGCTATTTCTAACCAAACTCTCTGCCTTTCTCTCTCTCCATATACTTACTGCACCAAGCACTATATCAACTCTATTCTCTCATGTTTCATAAGTTATTTTTTGTCTGATAGAATGTATCTTATTGAGCAACAATTTATCCAGTTTCAACATCAACATTTTCCAATCACTTGCGGTATATTTTCTGTACTTTCTGTTTGTTTTATTTTCATCACAGCAACATGTTTCTCATAGGAGAATGATCCTAAAGACTCCTTTGTCGTGAAATTTTATCCTAAAGAAAACCACAATAGCAAAACCTAACCCTGTTTGACTGTTAATGCTATCTTTCGATTAAAGGACCTCTTCTCTTCAGTAGATACTAAATTTTAAAATCATCCAGGGGCAAGAGCTGCTGTGGTATTAATTTGGGGACATTCACATTATGGGCAATCATTGATTACCTTCTCCCTGTGTCTTAGGTCATGTGATATAAGGGAAAGCGCACTGGACTAGGAGTCAAGGTATGTGTTCTGCCCAATCAAGCATTTGCTCTGATTTGAGTCTTGAATCTCAGTGTGGTCACCTTCAAAACAAGACAGTGGATAAGATGAATTGGCTTTTGATTCCAAAAACTTAGGCTCTATAAAGTGGAATTCAGAGTCATGCACTCTTGTTTGTCCAAGCAACTTCAGTTGTGTGCAGCATATGGAGGCAGGGATATGTGTATGCGAAGACTTAGAAAGGCTGTCAATGTTTGAGAGTTGATAGTCTAGTAGAAGACATATGATACATACACTAACAGCAATCAATCATATATGAAATCTAAGTGGTTCCAGAAGGGAACAAATAAAATATTTCTTGAATCCCAAGATGTTACTATGTAGGCTAACTGCTTTTTGTACAGGAGATTTAGGGCAAGGCAGAAATCTCTCTATCCATGTTATGTTGGACAGATGGGTGTCTTACAGTTTGTGACTATTCTGAATGGTTCAGTTATCCACATGCCTGTTCTTACCTTATCCTTTGCATACAAGTTTGAACCTACAGGAGCATTATGTGGATCCTGCAGTAGCTTTACTAATGGTGCAGAAAAACTTCCCTGTGATTTTATAGATTTACACACTCACTAGCAGTTTATGAGCCTTCCAATGGCCATACAGGTTAGCAAACACTAGGTATTATCAGTTATCTTGATCTTAGCCTTAAGGAAGGTTGGACTGCTTTCCCAGGATTCCTGCATATATACATTTTATGTATATATACATATATATGTATGTATGTATGTATCTTTTTCAAAGTTCTGAGCCATCCTTGGCTGTTGCAAGCATCTGAGGAATAAATAAGCAGATAGAATCCCTCTGTGTCCCTTTCCATCACTCTGGTCACTCTGCTTTTCAAATAACCTTCTTTTTTAAATTTTACCTGTAACACACACACACTATGTATTATGGTATGTTTCTTCATAGCTTTTTATGCACTAAAGATATACCCTTACAGGCCCGGAGCGGTGGCGCAAGTGGTTAAGGTCCTCGCCTTGCACGCCCAGGATCCC
Source organism: Ochotona curzoniae (assembly GCF_017591425.1). NCBI lineage: Eukaryota > Metazoa > Chordata > Mammalia > Lagomorpha > Ochotonidae > Ochotona > Ochotona curzoniae. The sequence goes on from NW_024467115.1 coordinate 18,639,853, forward strand.
ACATGGGCGCCGGTTCTAATCCCGGCAGCCCCGCTTCCCTTCCAGCTCCCTGCCTGTGGCCTGGGAAAGCAGCAGAGGACGGCCCAAAGCTTTGGGACCCTGCACCCGCGTGGGAGACCCGGAAGAGTCTCCTGGCTTCGGATTGGCATAGTATCGGCATAGCCGTTGCGCTCACTTGGGGAGTGAATCATTGGATGGAAGATCTTCCTCTCTGTCTCTCCTCTCTGTATATCCGCCTATCCAATAAAAAATAATAAAAATAAATCTTTAAAAAAAAGATATACCCTTACTGTTCTTTAAAATATCATTCAAGTCTTTCCCCAGAAGATATAAAATTATTTGTAAATATTTTATTTACTTACTTAAAATTTTTATTAATTTACTTTCATTTTTTTATTTGAAAGGAGAGAGATAGACCTTTTATCCACCATTTCACTCCTCCAACATTCATGATAGATCTGGACCAAAGCCAGGACCCTGGAATTGAATCCAGGTCTCCCATGTGGCTGGCAGGCACTCAATGTCTTAAGCCATCATCTGCTTCCTCCCAAGAGTTCACAGTAACAGGAAGCCAGAATGGGAAGTAGAACAATGAAAATCACAAGGTACTATGGGTATTCCAAGTGGCATCTTAACCAGCATACCAAATGTGTACTTCTAACTGTAATTCTGTCAATAGCCACAAATTAGTTTCCCATATCGCCATTGTGATAGTCATCACCCACTAGATACCTAGTACTGCGCTAAGTCCTCCATGTCTTTATCCAGCCTAGTCCCTGAGCAACGTACTCCACCCCAACCAACTACAGCACTTACCAGCTCTAGCTGAAAACTCCAAAGCCCCAATCTCTGAGACATCTAGACCACTAACCCTCGTGATCGTTAATCTTCACACCACACTGTTGGTGACCAAGTCCACATCCCAGGATCACAGGTCCAGGCATCATTTACCAGTGCAACTGACATTGTTCCATGCTCATTACTAGGACGGCCAGTCTCCACTACTTTTATTGATTTCTGGAATTTCTACCACATCACCTTACTTTTACCTCCATCATTCTGCCTCCAAAAATTAGACTAAAAGCAAGAGATTCTTGACAATTTATTTCCACGATTTTCCTGTTCTTTTTCTTTCCTATAATCTCTGGAGCAGGAAGGAGCTGAAGGTCCATTCAACACCTTTCCCCCAGAGTGGGCCCAGGGTATCATGACAACATTGCTTCACTATCAGGAAAGTTCTATGCTTGGTTCACCTTGATTATTATGAGTGTCATGTATGATGGGTGCCAACTTCATGTGTTTTTGTGGTGTTCATCACCACACCGACAGTCAAACAAAAGGATAAAAGGATTTTATCACTAATTTCAATTTGTACATTTTAGATTCTAATAATAAACATTTTTTATTGCTTAACAATTTTTATTTCTGCTTCTATGCAATGTTATTCTATTCATTTTCTTACATCATGATGTTTATCATAAATCTTTACAACTATTTAAATGAAACATAATAGGATTTTGTTTGTCATATTTGTTGAAAATATATTCCCTAGTTTGTTTGTCTTTTAACTTTATTCATGATATTTGTTCTCTTTTTAAAAAGATTTATTTATTTTTCTTACAAAGCCAGATATACAGCGAGGAGGAAGGACAGAGAGGAAGATCTTCCATCTGATGATTCACTCCCCAAGTGAGCGCAACAGCCGGTGCTGTGCCAATCCAGAGCCAAGAGCCAGGAACTTTTTCCAGGTCTTCCACACAGGTGCAGGAACCGGGCACATTCAAGGCCAGGACTTTAGCCACTATATTACCATGCTGGGCCCCAAGCTGTTTGTTCTTAAGAAGCTTACCTTGTTGAGGCTGACAAGGTAGCATAGCAAGTTAATCCCCTCCCTCCAGCACTGTCATCCCGTATGGATACCAGTTCCTGTCGGGCTGCTCCACTTCTGATCCAGCAGATAGTGAGAAGAGCAGCTAGACTGGAATCTGGGTGGGACTGCCCACAGGCACAGCTAGGACTGAAGACCATGAGGCTTACGGCAATGAAGGGAGTGACTTGGCCATTCACTCTGCATGTCTCTGAAGGCTTTGTGTGCTGAAAGCTGGGTTCCCAGCATGATGAGATAGGAAGGTATGGGATCTTTAAGAGGTGAAGCATGTTTGACAACATGTAAAAACATGTAAGCATTTAGAAGCACAGCTTGATTTCTCCCATTTTAGGAATGCAGTAGCTTCTGAAGACATGCTTAGTGAATGACTCATAGCTCTGGGATACTGAAGTAGTAGAAAGAAAGATCCCGCCCCTTCCAACTAGGGAATCAACGCCACTGTCACCCACTTCACAGCCCTGTCACAACTGCCAAAATGCTTTAAACATCTGTAATATTTCTGAGAACTGGAGAACATTTCTGAGACATTAAGTCAATATCATTTTTGCATTGGTGACTACTTTCCCCTAGCTGTAAATCACTATCCCTGGGGTCAGTGGGAGAGTTCAGTGAGAATAAGAGCTCCCATCATGTTTTGTGTGAAAACGGAACTTGAATAACTACTAGTGGGTGGTGCTGTAGTGTGGAGAGTAAAATTGCTACCAGCACCCCCTTGGGTCACTGGCATATGTCTCAGCCACCCCTCCCCTGATCCACTTAGCTGTTAATGCCCTGAGTAAAGCAGCAGAAAAATGTCCTAAATACATGGAAGATCTAGGTGAAGATCCTGGCTTTTGGCCATTGTGGCCACATGGGGAATGAACCAGCAGATGGAAGATCTCTCTGTGTCTTTTTCTGTGCAACTCTGACTTTGCAAGTAAACAGAGAGGAAGGAGGAGGAGAAGCAGGGGGGAAATGAAGGGGAGAGGAGGAGAGAAGAGGGGAGAGGAGAGAAGAGGAGGGGGGGAGGGAAGGGGAGAGAAGAGAAGAAAAGAGGAGGAGAGAAGTAAAAGCACAGTGCTCAGTTGGCTAATCCTTCCCCTTCAAGCACCTGAATCCCATATGGGCACCGGTTCATATGCAAGTTGCTCCATTTCCCATTCAGCTCCCTACTTGTGGCCTGGAGAAGCATTGGGTTACCACCCAAAGCCTTGGGACCCTGTCCCCACATGGGAGATTCTGAGGAGGCTCTAGATTCTTGGCTTCTGGTGAGCTCAGCTCCAGCAGTGTGGCAGTTTGGGGAATGAACCAATCGATGAACAATCTCTCTGTTTCTCTTTCTGTGAATCTACCTTTCCAATAAAAAAAAATGAATAATTTAAAGAGAGAAGAAAACGAAATCTCTACAGTGGTTTCTGATTTAATTTCCTTTTTCTCCTGTTACATACTTGACTATTAGAGAGTATGCAAGACCCCATACATGCGTTAGAACTAATAAAGGTTAGGTCCTATTTCTACCTCTGGTTTAGGACCCAGAATTTCTTCATTTTTGTCTAACGTGTTGATTTTTTTTTTATGAACCCCACAGAAAATCAGCAAATGTTTCCTGGTGCTTACTTACTATGGTGTGCTGTGGTAGTAGCCGAGGAAACAAGAAACAGTGCTGAGAAGACTTCTCAGCAACCTGTGTTAAAACTTAAATGAGGCAGTGCACCTAGCATGCCATGGAGTATTGCACCCAGAGACACAGCCAAGCTTTGCCAATGAGCAGCTTAGGTGTCCATCTACTGTCTACTGTGTCCTTCCATACTGATCGCAGACTACTGCTGCGGGGGAAGTTAAGAGGGTAATTGTGTGCATGATTTGTGTGTGCATGCAACTGAGGGAGAAGAAAGGGGAAAAGGAAAGGGAAAGAAACAAAATGCGCCAAATTGCTTCCTTCTGCTAATCTTGGTTCTACAGCTGGGTGTGACATAAATAAACTCTCGAAAAACCTTATTGAGACCAGTACTGTGTTGTAATGCGTAAAACCACCACCTGCAATGCTGGCATCCCATATAGGCATCGGTTATATTCCAACTGCTCCATTTATAATCCAGTTCCCCTAAATGCCCTTGGCAAGCAGCAGCATAAAGTGGCCCAAAAAGGAGACCCAGGTGAAGCTCTTGGATCTTGGTTTCAGTCTTGCCCAGCTTTGGCTGTTGCAGCTATCTAGGGAATAAACCAGTAGATGGAACATTCTCTCTCTTTCTCTCTTCCTGTTTCTCTGATTTTCTAATTAAATGAATGCATCTTTATTTTTTTTTAAAGACACTTCAATTAGAAGTCAAAAACAAGCACTTCTGTTTGGCAAAAATCAAGCTTTGCTAATTAAAAGATTATAAAAGAAGTGTTTGAGGCATTTGAGATCTGGGGAGCTCAATGTTAGAGGGTTGGTCCTAAGGCAGAGGCGGGGAACTAGTTGTCATCCTGTAGAAGAGAACTTCATTCCACCCCATGGCAGCCCTCCCTGGGTGGTACATAGAAGCTTAATGGAGGAGGAGAGATGTTCCAGGGCCAGACTTCAGAGTTGGGATCAAAGACGTTTGGCAGGAGTGACCTGTGAACATAGTATAAACCAGAACAAGTGTGGGGCAGGCCTCACTGCAGAGATAGTGTGGAGAGAGGAGATGGGACGAAGGGATGGAATGGGAACCCGGTGCCAAGAGGGCTCTCTGAGTTCAGTAGGTCTGACTGGGCAGGCTGCAGAGCTGCAGACCCAAGCAAATGGTGCAAGCAGATCCCTGACTTCAGCCTGATATGCCAACACAGTATGCAATGTCGCATGGGGCTTATGGGAGCCAAGAGTGTGGTCTCCTTGGCAGCAGAAGGCATCAGGGCTGTGACCAGCACACAACTGTCTAACTGAGGAGAAGAGAAAGGAAAAAGAAAGTCTTGAGGGAAGAGGAAACTGCCCTGAAAGGTGCTTTGGACTTTGGACTGAATAATAACCCAACAGAACATTTTTAGCCAAGGGAGAATGGAAACTGGTTAAGGAAATGATTCCTCTTCTGTCATAAGTGCTACCAGGGTTTCTGGGCAAGATGAGCTCAAGGAAGACAAAAACGCAAATGTTTTTTCTTTGTTTTTCATTTATGCTCATCTGAATCATAAGGTGGAAACTTTGTCCCCATTGCAAGGAGACCAGTTGTTTTCCCATCAGTAGATTGAGAAAATACTTTCCCTCCCACCAGATCAGTAGCAATGCTAACTAGAATGTCCCTCAGAGCTAGAAAATGTCCTCATACTCTCCACACTCTGAACTATGAGCCAGGCCATGTGTGGACCCTTTGAGTCCAGATTAAAAATACCCCTTTCATTATGGGCATTGAGAGCACACTGGGCTCACTGCTAGAAAAAACAAACAGATCTTTACAAAGATTACTCCATGATGAGTTACTATATTTCAAAACAAATGTCCTCATCCTACTTTCTCACAAGACCCTAAGCCAAGCTAATGCATGTACAACTGGTCAGCTGCATGTTGCAATTCAACATTTATAGTTGGCACTCCCACTTACAACTACACCTTGCAGACTCAACGCATCTTTAAGTTACCACTTTAGTTGTTAAAGTTATATCTCCATATGAATAATTATATTCCTAAAATCAACATATCACCTCTACTACATCACCATTGTAGTTTACATTCTGATTTACCCTATTATATGCTCTGCATGGCAGAGTGGGCATTTATTCCGCCATTCCTACAAATAAGGAAATTAAGGCTTCTTAATTCAACAGCGTTTCTCAACCAGGACTAGCCCAGATTTCAGGCTTTTGGACCAATGCCCGCATTCCACTGGAATATCAGCATAACTACTTGGTTGCTGAGATGACTTAGTTAATTCTTGCTCTTGATTGATATGTTTGATTAGCTCGGGCATCAAGAGTGTAGGTCTAAATCAAGAACTTGTACTAAAACGTCCCTCAGCCATTCTTCTACAGCGAAATCTCCTTCCACAGCAGGTCCTCTTGACATCGCCATTTGGGAACTTATTTTATACCAGTTCAGCTTTCACTAGGTTGATAAGTTGTTGCACCCAACCAGACAGTATTCCTTCAAGGTCTTGTCCTACCCAGGTTCCCCATCACCCTTGCACATGGCAGATCTTCCTGCATTCCCAGCTGTGTGGATTGATTGAAACCATTCAGCTCCCCTCTGAGGAAAGCAAAATAGCCCCCAAGAGGTCCCTGAATTCTGGGAAAGCAAGTAACTTATTGGTAGGGAGGGTGTCCCACTTCACAATTTTATCCTTGACCATTCCAGCCCAGACCCCAGAATCCACTTCCTATGTATTCCAGCCCAGTGAGGAGTGTGTCATTGCCTTCTCCTAACCACAAATGTCCTTTTTTATCAGATGACCAAAACATATTTACGTTGGCTGTTAATCACTTACTAGGTACTTGATGTCCAGATCAATGTAGTGTCCAAGCTAGTGCTTTGGACACAACCATCAAATGTAATCGGGTTTTCTAACCTTGTGACACAGCCCATAAGCTACCAATGCCTTCTTTATTTCCTTTTCTTAAAAAGTACATTCAAGCGACTCTGGACTTTCCCATCTATCGGTGCAGCCGGAGGTGACTTCCTGCTTTGTCAGCTGACCCTGAGTCACTTGGGCTGTCACTGCTGCATGTTACTCAGGGTGCCTCTGCTCCTAAAGGGACGGCGGAGCCAAGCAATGTGCTCCAGCCATCAAATCTCCCTGCAGGGAGAGGGGGTTTGCCATGTGTTTTTCTCCCATTCATTTAAAACCTCACAGTCTCAGGCTTCCCTGTGCAGGGTCTGTATGTGCAACTACAATTCTAAACAGGAAGCCCGGTTTCCTACATTTCAGAATAAACATGACATCGTAGAAAGTCCGTCTCTGTAGACAATGAGTCGCTGATCCTTCCTTTCATCCAGGGAGGGTCCTTCTTTTGAACTCAGTATTATCCAGAGTATTCTTTCCAGAATTCAAAGTGATATCAAGGGCATAAATGAAGAATTTCAACATCAGAAGAAAGGAGCTGTCTGAGAAATCCATAGGGTGGGGGTTTGGAGTGCAGAGACAGAAATTTCCTAAACTGGGGAAATCAGATTAGGAAGCTTATGGGTAAGTTTAGGCACAAGAATAAGCAACCTATAGGAAGTGAGAGGAGTTTGGGGGCACATTTCTACCTTCTGCAAACTGCACTGTGTATTATTTACCTCTGAGTGTGCTTAAAGACCTGCTCATTAAAACAGGACAAAGGGGCCACACTGCTAACCTAGCTCATTTGAGGCTTTTGAAGAAAGCCAACAAAGCTTCCTTGTGATGCATTCTGAAATATAAATCAATTAAAATGCTTTTTCCCCCTAATTAAGCCATTGGTGTAAGGAAGCCAGCTTCGTTGTTATCATCTCTGATGTATCCAAAGATAAAACTCACCAGTAGTGCCAAAATATTGCCTCATTTTTAATTTTTTCCTTCTTCCAAGGATGTTTGGCATGAAAATGCCTTGGGAAACAAAAAGAGCAACAGGCAAATTAGAGGTGAGGTAGGAAGGTGGAATGTGCGCTCTAATTTACAGATTCTAATTGGAAGCAGTATAGAGGTGAGGGAGAGGGACAAGGAGGCAGAAAGTGGTCAATTAAAACCCTCTGGGATTTAAAGGTGGGAAAGTCACCGATCCTGACACAGTGGAGCAGAGGAAAGGTCTAGAAGCCTCTCAGATTAGACCACCTTATCAGCATTGTACTTATCCGATATAATTGGTGATTAGATTTATCCACAACCAAGCTAAGCCAAACACTGCCACCTCAGCATTGAATTATGTGTAATATCAACAGGTTGCAGGTATCCAGTTTAACTCTGTTCAATGAAACCCCATTTGAAATATCCTTGTGCATGTATAGGACCATGTACAAAATCACGAAACCTAGTCATTGATTTCCCCATTCTACGAGTTCAAGATGTTTTGTTTGCATCAAATAAGTTTGTCTTTTAATTTGATTTTGCATGAACTTTTTGACATAGTCTAATATGTGTCAGATTTTCTTGGCAAGGAAAATCAGGGCTGGGCATTTGGAACAACAGGACAGTGCTTGATACACTTGAGTTCCACGTCAAAGTGTTTGGGCCTAAGTCTTGGCTCTGTTCACAATCCCAGGTTTCTACAAAGATGTCCACCCTGGGAGGCACCAGGTGATGGCCCAAGTAATTGAGTCCAAGCTACCCACTTGTAAGCACTGGATTGGGTTCTTGGTTGGTTCCTAGTTATTATAGAAGATGAGATGTGTGTTGTATGTGCATGTTTCTTAAAAAAAAAAAAGCAGGGCCCGGCGTGGTGGCGCAAGTGGTTAAAGGTCCTCGCCTTGCACGCCCGGGATCCCATATGGGCGCCGGTTCTAATCCCGGCAGCCCCACTTCCCTTCCAGCTCCCTGCCTGTGGCCTGGGAAAGCAGTCGAGGACGGCCCGAAGCTTTGGGAACCTGCACCCATGTGGGAGACCCGGAAGAGGCTCCTGGCTTCGGATCGGCATAGTATCGGCCCGTTGTGCTCACTTGGGGAGTGAATCATCGGACGGAAGATCTTCCTCTCTGTCTCTCCTCTCTGTATATCCGCCTTTCCAATGAAAAAATAATAAAAATAAATCTTTAAAAAAAAGAAAAAAAAAAAAAGCAAGCCAATGCTTATCAAAGGAATTGATGATGACATACAAATTAACAGTGTTTTTTTGTTTTGTTTTTTTGGTTTTTTGTTGGTTTTTTTTTTTTTTTTACCAAACTCTGGAAACAAGGTTTAACATTACCAACTCTGCATCCCCCAGAAATGTCAAGGCTTCAAATGTATTCCTTCTTTTTCTTTTGCCATGTGAAAAGTCTTAAAGGATGCCACTTGCATTAAACCTACTTTGCAAAACAGAAGAAAGGGAAAGATGGGGTTTATTCTGCTTCTGCACACAGGAAAGTTCCCAGAAACTTCCACCCATATGGCACTTCCCTTCATATCCTGTTAGTCAGAAGTTCACTGCTTAGACATTTTTAGCTGCAAGGGAGCCTCATAAATGCACTCTGTTTCTGCTTAGCCATGCGTCCAGTAAATGGTCCATCACATAGGAAGAAGGCTAGTTAATTGTTAGAGGATAATTTTCTGTCTTTTCCTCACAATTGCAGATCACATCACATAGGCAGACTCAACACTCTTTCATCTAAAAAAAATCATTAACATTTGGGAAAAAGTTTGGCTGGAAAGACATTAAACTCTGAATAATACTTTATAGATCATGTAGGGACTCTAGACAGGACATAGGCACCTATTAGCTCTGTAATATCTGGTAAACGTCTGACAGTTTCTTTATCTCAAGCTTTCTGCTTTGGTGATCATACAGGCTTATATTGGAGAAATAACTATAGCTCTCATTATTTTGGATAATATTTTTGAGTTCCCCATAAAAGAAGAGTATACTAAGAGCAGGATTCTATCTTTATAGAATTCCCTGAAGTTCTGATTTTATCCAAAGGCAGAATCACACTACCAGAGTCATCACAGGACTAGTGTAGCACCCCGCATTTGCTAAAAACATCCCCAGCCAAGTACTGGGCAGGTTTAGCCATGTTTTCCTATGACACCAATTGATGATATAGTCACAAAGTTTATGGCTCAAGGTTTGAAGGTTGAGCTAGTGCCAACCCTTGGTACAGTGTCCTTCATTCATTCTAAAGAACTCTAATCTTTAAGTATCAAGACATTCTTTTAGCTCAAACATCAGTGTCAACTATTTATGGTGAAAGCACCACTTTTAGCTCCACTACTCTATGATAGTAAAACTTGCTTACGCTACTTAGCCCAGTTCTGTGCTCTCTGGAAATTCATGAAAACTATACGCACATTCTCACATGTGCCTTTTATCATGCTTTTCTTCTTGACTGGCTTTTCAGTAGAAAATCACTTTTTTTAAAAATAGTGTAAAAATCAGCCTCTGAGGTACCTGCTGGCATGTATGAGAGCCAGAATGGGTGCAAGCTAGCCAAGCTAGGCTGCAGCACCAGCTGGCAAGTGCTGGGACTGGGTGTGAGTGACATCAAGCTGGACTGCAGTAACCTCTGGTAGGCGCAATGTCTGAGGCTGGGAACATGCCTGGCAGGGGAACTGTGGGCATTCCCCGGCTAGGCTGTACCTATAGCTGGTGATCCCAAGAACTAGGGCTCATATATAGAGGGTGGGGGAGTAAAGAGCAGGCTTAAAAAGATGGTGGCATTTGTGAGGGTGAGGTCTTGGAGCAGGTCAGGCTGAGCTGAGCCTCTGCACTCACAGGTGTACACAACAGCCAGAACAGATATGGACTGGTCTGGGCTAGGCTGCAACAGAGGCTGGCATACACAAAAACCAGGACTGGGGATGAGCCCAGTGAGGTCGCCCTGACAAGGCCACAGCATTCATTGTATGCATGAGGACTGGCTCTGTTGTGGGCTGGCTGGGTGGGCGACAGTACCCATTGATTCATTGAGATATGGGGCTAAGGCAGAATGGGTCAAGCTGCAACCAACAGTATGTGTACTGACAAACTGCACCTGGCTGGCATATGTAAGAGTCAAGTCTGAAGTCACTCCAGGTAAGGTTTCTTGGGGGACTGCCCAATTCGACCACTGGACTCAGATCCTGGCCTTAGGAAAAAATAGAGAATGTATAATCTGTCCTTGAAGTGCATGTAGGCCAATAGGGGACTTCAACTGCTTCATCAGAGAACGAAAAGCAGATGAGTTGGACAATGCTCCTGGCCAAGTTAACAGTATGTGTCTGAGTCTGTGGATGTACTAAAGTAGATTTTGTCAACCAATCGACCTTGGAAAGATTTTCTCAACCCTGGAGCAATTAAAACAAGAATATCTCAGGGCAATCAAAACCACTCAAGTAACACTTTCAGAACACTTCCACAATGGGGTCTCTAGGGCATCAGCCCCAACCCCAGGTACCGATATAGTTTGACAGCAAAGAGCAGCCCTCCCCCGCCCTCCCCCGCCCTCCCTTGCAGACATAGCCAAAAAAAGGAGGAGAAACATTGTCCCATTCACTTTTCTCCATACCTGACCTTCCCCAGTGTAATCAAAGGCCCACATGGCTGTGCATTCCTGTCAACTAAGTAAACATTATTAAAAGTAAAGTTTTAAAAAGATCCACCTCAAGTTACGATTGCTTGGAGAGGCTTAAACTTAAACCATGTTAGCACTAAAATGAACTTTAACGATCACCTCATCGAAATTTTATTCAAAGGAGTTGAAGATACCCACAAATTTTCAAGGCAGATAACCTCGACCTGGCAATTTCATGCCAAGAATTTTAGCCTCCAAATGTACTCAGAAAAGGTACATGTACAAAGACATTGGTTACAGCAATATTAGTGATTGATAAATATTAAAAACAGCCAACCAGGGCCCAGCACGGTGGCCTAATGGCTAAATTGTCCATGTCTTGAAGGCGCAAACATCCCATGTGGGTGCTAGTTCCAATGCTGGCAGCCCAGCTTCCCATCCAGCTCTCTGCTTATGGCTTGGGAAAGCAGTCGAGGATGGTGCAAAGCTTTGGGATCTTTTACCCCTGTGGGAGACCTGGAGGAAGTTCCTGGGTCCTAGCTTCGGACTGGTGCAGTTCTGCCTATCACAGTCACTTGAGGAATGAATCATCGGACGGAAGATCTCCCTCTCTGTCTCTCCTCCTCTCTGTATATCTTGACTTGGCAATAAAAAATAAATAAATCTTTTTTAAAAAATAGCCAAACAACAAAAAGGTATGTATTCATACACAAAGGACAACATATACATGTAGAAGCAGTTGAAATAATCCCCATGCCAGAAGAAAATGTTCAACCTAGGACCATTTCAAACTACTTCCTATATATAAATGTGTGTGGAAAGGGGATATATGTGTGTGTGTGTCCACAGAAAGAGTGAAGCTATTCTAATAGTACTTGCTCTAAGGAACAAGACTGGCAGAAAGGTGGAGAAGGAGAGCCATTATATTTTATTTCATATACTCCTGTTACTAGCTTTTAAAATAGCAAATATTAAGGAGTACAAACAGTGCAGAAATTATTTCCTCCCTCCCATGTGAATATCCTTTCCATTAATATTGTTCATGTGGACCATGTGCTTCATTACTAAGTATGTTTCCTCATGGCTTTCCTTGCTACCAAGGGAGTAGACCTTAAGCCTATTTCACACCCTTTAGTAGTGGCTTAGTGCTAGACATGTGGTTTCTTTTTTAAAGACTCAATGTGGTAGGAAATGATACATTTTCCCTGCAATCACTCCCTGCTGCCTATCAGAGCCATAGCCCACGAGGGAATGGATCGCTGTCCTTTTCCTTTTCTGTCTCACTCCATCAATGACTGGTTAGAACGCTGTACAGAGGGAGGAGTGCTGGCCGGGATGGAATTACAACTGCAACTCAAGCTATTCCTGCAATACCCTCAATTAGTTTCTCAGATTCTTTCCATGGCCTGGAAACAGTACATTTTTAAGTCACTCTGAAGTATCTTTCAGATGTTTCCGGAAGTCCCTAGAAATTATTTCCTGGGTGCTGTTTAATAGTACCTCTTGTCCAAATTTCTCCATGGTTTCTCCCAGCCATTGACCTACCATCACTGTCACTTGTTACACACATCCATTTACCCTGTAGCTGAGGCCCAGAAGTGTTCAAGTTCAATGGTTCCCCTTTAGGTTGAAGTATACTTCATTCCACCCAAAATTCCCAGCCCTAGTGGGATCTTGAAGTGGTTCACAGCAAGTGGCATCTGCTCCAGTTTGTTTTTTTCTAGAATTATTAATGACTTAGAATCTTCTTGTCCCCCTGTAGTCCTTTTGAGTGATCGGAGAATCCAGCTTTCATTCTTTTATGATTTATATACAGGCTGTTCAGTGCAGACACATCTAGTACAGAGAGTAATAAACAAAACTACTCCAGCCCCTGTAACCACAAAATTTTCAGGCCATGGAGAAAGATAATGACCAAATAAATTAAAGCAAATAAATGTGTAATTACAAATTGACGCAAACAGATAAAATCTACCAAGTACCTATTTAAGATAAAATGATCAAAAAAGCTCTGACCTGATGGCAGTTTACACACAACTAAGATGTTTTGAAAAACTCAGCAAGGAAGTAGTGAATAATGTTACCATAATTTTAGAAGGAAGAAGATTCTAAGAAAGAACAGGACAGAGGTGTGGAAGTGTACAAAAGAGCTGGGAGACCTGGGATGCTCAGAAGTCATCGTAAACTTGGAGTATTCTAAGAACTTCACGTTTGTAACATCTTTTCAATCCAACGTAGTTCTGTAAAATAGAAAGCGATTATTGGTCCCAGTTAACGTACACCATTAAAGCACAAAGAGGTTAGCTCACTGAACCTGGACTGTCCCAGAGTCTAAGGTTGGAAAGACTGAGGATCTTGTTAATAACCTATAATGACAGTGTGACTGGGGCCAAAGGAAAGAGCAGGAATGTTTACAAAGAGACAGAATGGGCCAAGAGGCAAGGATAGATCACACAGGGTTAGTGGCCATATCTCTCACTTACGGTGCAGCATGGTTAATTGGTTAGTGTTGCTGCACCAGAACAAATATGGTGCTGAGAAGTAAGCCTTAGTAATGAATAACTAGCACTCTGAATATTTGTGAAGAGCACTTTCTTTAGGTTATAAATAAAGAGGAGGGTAAGATCATAGTGAGAGTGGTGCATGTTTTGCCCCAGACACTGAAGAACTCATACCGCATCCCAGGACTTACCCGTAGCAAGCCATCCACACTGCAGAACTGAGCAGGACTCTACTTCTGGGGGTGTTGAAACTGAGTTCATAACTCGGGCCAAGGAAAGACAAGACAGGGAACAAGTTAGCATGGTTCGTGGCTAGTCCTTCCCAGACAACAATGATTTCCACCTTGGCAAAGAGCATCTCAGGTTAACACTTTTGTTCATTGTTCCAGCTACAACTTCTCCATGAGGCTGCCCAGCCTGAACAACTTGTCCCTGCAGGTGAAGAAGCTGTGTCTGCTGCTTAAATGCAAAGAGAGAATGAAAAGAGGTGCAGACAAAGTGAAGAGGCAACAGCTTTTTTTTTTTTTAATTATTATTCCTTGCTTGTTCTCCTGAATCCTTTCAGCAGATTCCTCCCAAGTTTCTAGTACATCTCAAATTTGCTTCCCCAAATGAGAATATGAACTAAGCTTAACTTTATAAGCTGATCTATGCCTCAGCTCTGGTACCATAAGTTAAGGAGAATGAAAAGGTAATTTCCTAAATTCTGCTTGCTAATAATGGTAGACTTTATTAGTTAACCTGCTCTTGATTTCTTCTCACATAGACTGGCCATCGGTTCTCTACATTCCCCTTGCCCTAAGTTTCTATTTGGGGACTCACCCCTGGCCTTCAAAGCTGATTGCATCCCAATGGTAAAGATGGCTAAGCCACCAGCACATTCTATCCCCTGAACACGGTGATGTGACCTAAGCCATCTCCTTCAGAGTGTGCTTGCAATGCAAGGTCAGTTTCTTCATCCCTCCAATGCACCTGAATGAAAAAAAAATATGTTAACAAAACAAACAAACAAATAACAAGCAGTAAGTCATGTGGGAACCATAGGAGGACCCTGACTTAGGAAAACAAAATAGAGCTGCAAGGGGACTTCCAAAACTTGTGAAAACATTAGATCATTTTATTTTGCTACCAAAAAAAAAAAAATGGCATCCATGGATAGACTTACAGTTTGCATCTCCTGTGAACTTTTTAAAGCTGTTTCGTTGGATTCCCAAGTATTTTGCTCCTGGCTGTTTTTTTCACTTTTTAATATTCCTGAAACCCAAAGGACATTTTAAACATCCGTAAGTGGTCATCCTCCTCAAATACATAGGTAGAGGCAGAAACTTGAATGAATGCTTTTAAAACAAAGAAAAGAAATATTAGCTAAATTTATCTTGGATTCAGGAGAGGAAAATAATTATAACCGTGCACTGCATGGAGGTTGAACTAACTCATTTTGAAACAAAGACCCATAGTTTGGGGGCAGGGAGACTTAAAATACTTCCACTTCGATGCTATAGCACTTTGATAAATTATGATGCCTTCTTAAAGCATCAAGCTTTGTTCCCATTGTTTTTGCACCTTAAACTTTAAAAACAATGACTCGCTTCTGTCTCCAATATGGATTTGTGAAAAATGCAGCAAGATAATATTGACAGTGCTCCATCACACAAGAGATCAAATTTTGCGATGCTAATTTTCCCAGAGAACAATCTGCAAGAACTATGATATCATGCATCTAAGTCAAAAGCCACTAAACACCCCTCTCTCTGCCTCTCTATCTCCCTACCTCTGCCCGCACCTCTCAAATAAAAGAAAAAAATTTAAATCCTGTAAGCATGCAAGAACAGACAAATAACCTTAATATAGAGGTGCCTGCTTCCACCCACTTTAGTAAGTGTGTGGCTGGTGGCTTCCTGTGAAGGAAATATTTTGCCGATTCTTGTCTTAGTTAGTTAAGACTGGCATTCCCCCTGGGTACCACTGTATCGTGTTGTATAAAAGAAGAAACCATCACCATGGAAACTCAGGTCTCTTCCACACCAGGAATGATTACAGAGAAACTATGTCTTCCCCTTGTACTTACTTTTTAGTGGGTCAAAGGCTCCTGAGTTTTAAGACCCGTCCAATGCCAAACCAAAGCTACACTCTAACATAATGTCAGAAAGATGCATTTTATAAGCAGGGCTAAAGGAGCTCGAGGGGTTTCATGCAAATACCTTGTACTTTCACCAGTTTCTGTTCTCAGCCTCTTCCTTCAGGAGGTCCCTAGGGGCAGAGTACATGTGCTTATGCGTGCATGAGTGTGTGTGTGTGTGTGTGTGAGAGAGAGAGAGAGAGAGGGAGAGAGAATGTGAGAGAGACAGGAGGTCCCGAGTCTCCTCCATCTTCTCCCTGAAATCCCCTTGACAGACAAGGCTCAGTCCTGGCAGCCATGTCAAATACATGATATCACTGGATTTTTGAGAGCTGCCTGAAGTCACATCCTTTGGCCCAGAGAAGATCCCCTCTACCTGCCAGACACCAAGTTGGTTCCCCAGAGGTTGAGACCCAAGTGTACTTGTACAGAATGAGCATCTCAAAAAATGTGTGGAAAATGTGTCTTAGGAAAACATTGCACATGGATTTCAAAATTACTTGTATCTAAACAAACATTCTCGAACCCCAGCTTTCCCATGAACTTGTTAAAATCCCCTTGTAAGTGAACACAAGCGCACACGCACAAACACATATACACATAGAAAGAATAAATCTCCATGCCTGACAAAAAAAGACAGCTGCGTGTTTATTTACTTTGTAGTGGTTCTTTAAGCCCCGAAAGTTTAAGAAATCCCAACGGAAGTGATGACAACCCTGACCAGATAGAAATGTGAACTTGGTGAACAAAAAGAGGGCCACAATATTAATGTTATACACATTTACATAGAAGGGAAACTCTGCAACAAATTCAATATATCATAATTCATTATCTTTAAAACATAGAGCACTCATCAACACTGATAGAAAAACATGAAAATTCCTGAATAAAAATAGACAAGGGACACAAGACACTCCGCAAAGAAGCAAATAAAAATGAGTAAGAAACAGACAACAGATAATATCCACCCCTTTTCTTAATCAAGGCAAAATTAAAACAAGAAGGAACTTTTCTTATCGTTGGCTTAGCAAAAATAATTTATTTCCCTAGTAGTGCTGATAAGAGTACAATAAAACAGGAAATCCCGCAAACTGTTTGTAGGAGTCTAAACTTTCTGGAAAGTAACCCAACATTTCCCAAGAGGACTCCGATATGTTTGTATTCTTTGACCTAGTAAATCTACTTCCAAGAACTGATCATTAGAAAGTAACTCAGAAATTCCAAAATACAGACAAATTTTCATGCACAAAAGATGTTATTTCAAGCTCATTTAGTCTTGAAAGATTTGTTTAACTTGTCAGGCAGAGTGACAAGGGAGGCCGGCACAGATCTTCTATCCATGTGTTTAGTTCTCAAATTGATCATAACAGCCAGGGCTATCCAGGCTGAAACTAAAAGCTTGGAACTCCATCCAGATCTCCAGTGTAGCTGCAGAGATCCAGATAATTGGGCCATTTTCCACAGGCTTCCCAGGAGCCTTACCAGGGAGTAAGGTTGGAAGCAGAGCAATCTGGACTTGAACCAACACTGCAACATGGAATAGTGGTGTTGCAAGTGATGACTTAGCCTTCTGCAACACAGTGATTGACCTAGCCTTGCTTATTTTGAGAAAAGGAAGCATCCTAAATGTCTAGGACTCATGTTACCCTTTTCATTTGAGTGTAGGTTAAATATAAGTTCTCAACAATACCATATTTTTTCTTCTCTATATCCTTTCTCGCAGAATCCTTGGCCCTTTTTGCCCAGATGCCAAAGAGATGGGCATTAGCACTGACCATGGGGAGATACAAATGCCCAGAAATCCACTTCCTCCTCAATAGTGACTCAGCCTTTCCCTTCTGATAGACACTTCAGATAGGTATCCTGGTCCGGTGGGCTAAGTGGAGTTCCTCAAAAGCACTGCCCCCTCCCATTCCTGGGGCCTGAGGAAGAAGAGGAGCTTGGAGCTATATTCATTTAGCCAACACATGTTGGTTAGCCTGCAGGGATTTATTAGGAATCCTCAGACCATAGAGATGCCAATAGTCTGGACCACCTCCTTGCAGAAGTCAACCACCCTTAAACTCTTCCACACTGCAGCTGCATCCAACTTGCATCTTGGCACAATACCTTTCCAGGCACACCTCATGATGGCAGAATATGTGCTGACGGCAGGAACACATGTGTGAGGAGCTCTGGCTTGCCCTGTTTTGCGCATAAGTTAAACTACAAGGCTACATATATCACTGCCCAAGACTTCAGGATCAAGCTGAGTGCCATAATTCTACACCCCTCCTGAGCTCAGATCTCATTTCAATACATTTGAGCATCCCTTGAGTCCCCAGCACTGAGCTAGGACAAAAGCCACACACAAGACTGTCATAGTCTATTCTTGTCAGATGTTGGGTCTGAGAGGAGATAACTTTTTCCCTAAGTGCTGCAATTATTACTTTTAATTCAGGTGCATAGAGTAGACTAGAACTCCAAGGAAATGAACTTTGGGCCTGGTGTAGTGGTTCAGTGCCTAAATCCTTAACTTGCAAGCGTCAGAATACTACAGGGATGCTGGTTGGTGTCTAAGTTGCTCCACTTCCCATTCACCTCCTTGTTTGTGGTCTGTGAAAACAGTAGAGGATGGCCCAAAGCCTTAGGACCCTGTTCCCATTTCAATGACTCAGAAGAAGCTTCTGCCATCAGATTGGCTCAGCTCTTGGCTGTTGAAGCTACTTGGGAAGTGAATCAGCAAGTGGAACATCTTTCTCTCTGTCTCTCCTTCTCTGTAAATCTGCCTTTCCAATAAAAATAAACATTTTTTTAAGTAAGCTTTGAACAAAAGCATGAAGAATGCACAAAGTTAGGCAGAAGCAAGAGGGCAAACAGGAAGAGGAAGATGGCCCTGGAGCAGGGAAGGCTGGAGGGACAGACTGGCCTACATAAAAAGTGCCATTAGGATTCCAAATGGCAAGAAAGAGAATCCAAGCCATTGTTTAGTTCAGGACCCAGAATGAGAGCCAGTGAAAGTGTTTTACAGTGAGAGGGAAAGGAAGCTGGCAGGAGACTGACTGTGAGAACAGGCTTGAAACAGCAGCACGGCTGTGTAACATTGCAGAGGCATGCCAGCATGTAGGCGTCCAGGGTTGAATCCAGTCCTGAAGGCCTAGTGCTGGTGACAGCCTTCATCACAAGTCACAGGCACGGAACACAGGCAGTGATTGTCCGTAGACTGTTGACCCACGTCTACATCTTGGCTTGTGTGTCCGACACCAGGAAGTGTCCATAAATATGTATGTGTGTTTGTGTGTCTATGAGTATGTGTTCAACAGAATGGTGGACACAGCCCACAACATAAAGATAATTTTTTCAAAGATGTATTAGTGGTGTAGCCAAGACAGACTTTTAACTTAAAATAAAAATAAGGAAATCTTTAATCCATGCAGAGGGAAAACAGCATTTACTACATATAGGATAAAAATTATATAACCATCAATAAAAGTATTTACTAAGAGTTTGTAATGATATGGGAATGTGATTGTGACATAAAATTAAACAAAATAAAAAGGCAATGGAAAATTGTAAATAATGTAACACTTATTTAAGCATGTATATTTGCTGTCAGCAAAACACAGCACAAGGAAATGTCAGTGAGGGCCATCTCAGTAGCATGACAGGAGACCCTCTCCTCATTTCACAATACTTTATTGTACTTTCCAAATCCTTAGATTAATATCTTACTTTTATAAATGCTTATTAGATATTTTACTAAAACTCTAGTGTTAAATTTTTAGGAGAATAAGCTTAGTTCAGTATCTAGTGCATAATAACATTAAACAAACAGTATTAAATCAAGTAAGCATGCAACCTCATTGCAAGCATGTTACACATACTGGTAAGATTATCAAGCTGCTTTCAATCTACAAAGTAAGCAAATTCCATTGAACGTGTTTATCTGCCATATGTATATATTCTTAGGGGGAAACACTTTCTACCAGTTAAAGTTAACTTCCCTTCTGCCTAAACAAAAAGTTAAAAAAAAAAAGAAAGAAATTTAAAAAGAGAAAAAAAAATTGAATTTTAATTCAACTGTGGAAATTTGGCCAAATAAATTAGGACTGCTCTGTTGAACACATTCACAGCTTTACCTCCCAAGTCCTGCTAAGTTAAGCAAAAGAGCAAAAAGCAGCAGCAAGGTATCCCTGTTATCTGGTTCAAAACTGCCAGCTGTAAGATGTACAGAGGGTTGTCTGCATGTCTCGAAACAGGAAACAGAGCATGTTTCACTTGCCAAAGGGCACACCAACCGCGAAAGCTGTTATGTAGAAAATCAAGATCAGAGGCAAGCACGCAGGAGTCTTAGAGAACACAACAGTTTGCGGTGACAAGCAATGACGTGAGTTTGTGTTTTTGTGAATACAAACTGTGTCACCCCAGGTCTGGTGACTAGAGTGTCCCCTTGTCCTTTCCCAGCCCAGCCTGGCCCGCTGTCACCCCACCACCAAGGACGACCTGATTAACAAAGGGCACTGTGCTATTAATTATGGAAGTATGTCTGTCACTGTGAATGTATCAAACACAGGTCTTGATATTATCTGCAGCTGATCTGAGGATAAGGTTTTACCCGCAGGAAGAGCCTGGCCACAGCCTGCCACAACAGGACAGCCGGGCCTGACGCAAAGGGTGCTGTCGCACCACAGCAGGATAGATGCGGGCGGGAAACACACCTGATCGCAGCCAGACTCCATGGTAACAATGCCGCTTGGCAAGCCAGAGGATGACGCTCGTCATCTGGCAGAGGCTTATCCCGAGATGACAGGGAGTTTTCAAAGACAATACGTCAACAAGGACATCTCAGCAACAGTTGTTTGTTATTGCAGTTCACAGGGACCCAAAGGGAGGGGCAAGAGTACCAATGGGCTTTGCATATGGAGCACATTCCTGTCGTGGAAGAAGGAACAGAATAGATATAAATGATTGCTCTTTCTTGGAAAAAGAATGCTGATCAAGCAACCGTGGCCCAGCACCTTTATGCGTTAATTTATGATCTACTGCACAGAGAGAAATGCTCTGTTTCAACATGTTTACAAAGAGATCTGCAAATTGCAGCCATTGACACTTGTAAATTCTAAGCAGGAGAAATCAGGAAGTCATAGGAGGAACACTAAACAAAAGTCGAAGACAGTCATTCTCATTGGGAATCCTTCTCTAAGCAAGTGGATTCATGCCTAGATAGGCTACAGATGCTGCTCCTTCTCTAAATTCTTAAAAGATCCCAAATGGAAAAAGATACCTTAATTCACTGTTTGTGGGGATGTAAACTAGTGTGACCATTATGAAGACAGTATGGAGATTCCTCAGATATCTAAAAATAGAGTTACCATATAACCCAGTTATTCTGCTCCTGGAAATACATTCAATGGAAATAAAATCCGAGTATGAGATCTACCCAGAACTCCACGTTTAACAACAGTACAATTCACAAAAGCTAAGATACAGAACAACCCAAATACCCATCAAGCCATCACTGGATAAAGAAAACATAATGTATAGATACTATGGAATACTACTAAGTCACAAAAAAGATAAAATCTCATCTTCTCGGCAAAACGGACCCAGCTGGAAACCATCATGCTCAAAAAGTAAAGCAGTCCCAAAAGTATAAATATGTATTCTGTCTGATCTGTAACAATTAGTACATACAGCACAGAAGGCATAATTGATATAAATAAGGTTAACATACTGGAAATTAACTGCAATTTACTATATGGAAATTAACTACCTGTGTCTATACTCCTAAGTGATAGTAAGATTTCCAAGTTTTTCCTTTTTTTGGTTTTTTTTTCACTTACAGCTATGTCATAATATCTTCAAATACAAGAATTCTGAGTTTATTGCTATGAAGCAAATTAATATGCCAATGTAATGATCTGGGGAAAAATTAAAAATGGGTATTAGAGAAGCAGCCCCTATGTTTTTTAATCTGCATTGTGAAAAACATGAAATCAACTCTTTCGTAAATAAACTTTTAAAAGGAAGAAAACGTCCTATTTGTAATTTTGACATGGTATTACATATTTCAAAAGTTTCATAGAAATTAAACTGAAAGATAAATTTATTTTGATGCAAAATAATTTGAAAACCATGCATATAAGCAGTGATTCAAAAGTTCCTGAAAACATATATATTTTGCAAACATTATGCTTAGATTTCAAATTATTTTTGGCACAAAAATTTCATTTTTATGAACTTTTAGAATTCCAGTTTACTAGGGTTCCACATTCCCCAAAACCCCTGCCATCTTCATCATCTTTACACTCGTAGAACATGATACAGGACAAAGAATCAATGCATATTTACCAGTTGCTGGTGGCAATGGTAGCAATAGTTGGGTAGGGAGCAGGATTGATATGAACAGGTAAATAATGAAACATTCTATGTTTAGGCTTTCCAAGGATGTGGTTTTGTCTGGGGTGCCCCAGCTAGCCAATCTTGATATATCACCTGTTTTCCTTTCCAACACAGGCAGGAAAGTCCACTGGTTCAGAATATGGACACAAGAGGTGAATGACCAAGATTAGAATCCTGACTCCACTCTGAGCTACTTGTGAACTTAGGCAAGTTATTCTCTTTCCTTGTACCTCACAGAATGAAATAAATTCAACAGTGAGATACCCAATACCCTCAGAGGAACAGTTCAAACTTAGTTGTGTTTCAAGTCTGGGTTCTTAATTTAGAACAAAACTCCAGATAATGAGAGCATTTTGCTTTGAATTTTGATTTTTACATTCAATCTTTCATTATTATCCCAAGATAAAAGATGGATCTTGTCATAAGCTTCTTTTTTAAAAAAATAATGTTTTATTTTAATATTTACATTAGCCAATTAACAATTTTAATTTCAAAACCCACACTACTAATTTTGATATTCATGTGACAAAAATACAAAGTCACATAGTAATTCATTATAAGAAAAACTGATCTCATACTATTTAAGGTTATTTGATGAGTTTACTCTTTTCAGATTATCAGTTTATCTGCTAATTCAATTGACTTGCTACTACCTTCTGCGTTGGAAAATTCCCTCTATTTGTTCTTTTTTTAAATTTACTTTTTTTAATGATGTAATTTCATTGGCTCCTGGATTTCCCTTTCCCCTTCCTCAAGTACCCTTTTCCTCCACTGATTTCCCCTATATCATTACAATAGTATAGTCCTTCATAAACAGTCACAGGTCCATCATTCTGCAATTTAAGTGTAGATATGGACAATGGCAGAGAGGCCAGCATTTCACTGTCAAGCTATGTCTAATAGCTTCATTGGGAGTCCATCTTTGATTTGCAAGTAGAGAAGTACGCTGCATTGTGACTTCACATCTGGGTATCATAGTACTACACAGTTACTATACAATCCTTTAAATGAAAAACAAAATCAGCAGCAAGAGAAAAAAAAAAAAACAGAAAATTTACAACAGCATGAAACTAAATAACATGCAGCTGAATGATCAACATGGCACTGAAGATTTGAAAAACAAAATCAAAACCCTTTTGAAGAAAATTTTGTTATTGTATAATCTATGTGTCACTAAAGAAATTAACAAGAAAAATTCTTTTTGAAAAAAATGAAAATAAAAACAAAAATATCAAAATCCATGGAAATGGGAGCCTACAAAAATCTAAAAATCTGAAATAAATGATCTAATAATGCATCTCAAGGACTTATTAAAAAAGAAAAAATGAACAGGAATCAAGAAATTCTAAAAAAAAATCATCACAAAAATAAATGGAATTGGGCCCAGCGTGGTGGTGCAGTGGTTAAGGTCCTCGCCTTGCACGCCCAGGATCCCATATGGGCGCCGGTTCTATCCTGGCAGCCCCACTTCCCTTCCAGCTCCCTGCCTGTGGCCTGGGAAAGCAGTCGAGGACAGCCCAAAGCTTTGGGACCCTGAACCCACGTGGGAGACCCGGAAGAGGCTCCTGGCTTCGGATTGGCATAGCATCGGCCGTTGCGCTCACTTGGGGAGTGAATCATTGGACAAAAGATCTTCCTCCCTGTCTTTCCTCTCTGGATATCCATCTTTCCAATAAAAAAAATAATAATAATAAAAATAAATCTTTAAAAAATAAATAAATGGAATTGAAACTCAAAAATTAAAAACTGCAAAAAGAAAGAACCAATTTTTAAGAAGATGAACAAAACCAACTTTTAGCCAGACTAGCAAAGAAAAAAAACAAGTAAAAAAAAAAAAAAAAACAAAATAAAATTAGAAATGAGAAGGAAACCATTCTAAAAAACTAGCAAGAGGATCTCTTCTTTTGATCATTATGTGGTATCCTTCATCTCTTTTAATATTGTCCATGTCAAATGCATATTAGCTGATAAAAGTATGGCTATACCTACTCATTTTGTTTTTCCAGTATCCTGAAATACCTTTTCCATCCTTTCATTTTTAGTTTCCACATGTCTTTGTTGGTGAGATATATCTCCCGTAGGCAACAGATAGGTTTTGTTTTTCGGTCCAGTCTGCTAATCTAGGATGCTTGATTGATGAGTTTAAATTATTTACATTCAAGATTAATCTTGACAAGTAATAATTTGGTCCTGTCATTTTAGCAATGGATTGATCGTTGCTTGATTTAGTCTTCTTTTGCTGTTTTGGGGAACATTTTCCATGTTTGCTTTGGTTTTTGCAGGTGCTATTCCTTTTCTCTGAACATGTTTAAGTATCATTCTGAGGGCAGGTCTGGAAGAGGTGAATTCTTTGAGCTTTTCTTTACTGTGGAGGAATTTTATTTCATTTTCGAAAATATGGAAAAACTTTGTTGGGTTAATTGACAATTTTTCCCCTTGAAAATCCGAAATATGTCACTCCATTCTCTTCTAGCCTGCACAGTTTCTTTTGAAAGGTCATCAGTGAGTCTGATTGGGGTTCCTCTATATGTTAATTGACTTTTTCATGTACATATTTAAGGATCTTTTCCCACTGTTCAACAGAAGAGAGCTTGATTATCATGTCTCCTGGCAAACATCACTTTTGGTTAACACTATTTCACATTATGTTCCCCTGCTGTGTTTTGCTTCCCAATTTTTTCTGCAAATTAGGGAAGTTTTCCTTTATTATTTTATTGAATACATTTTTAAACCCAGCTTCTCCTTCTGTGTCATCTGGAACTCCCATAACTCTTATATTCAGCCTTTTAATAAGTGTCCCTTAATTTTTGAATACTTTTCTTAGCTTGACTCACTTCCTCTTTCAGCTTTTTAATTTTTCTCCCATTGTTGAAGGAAATATATTCCAATTCTAAGATTCTTTGCTATACCACACTCATTCTATTGTTGAGGCTTTCTGCTGAAATTTTAATTTGTTCCGTTGTGTCCTTTATTTCTAATAATTCAGCTTGATTTTGTTTCAGTGTTGCTATTCCTGTTTGACATAGTCTTTAAAATAGTTGAACTTCTGTATGTGTTTCTTTTTGTTGCTCAGAGGTTCTATAACAAGTTTTTAAAATTCTTTATCCTCCATTTCCTAAATGTTATTCTCAGTTAACTCTAACGTCGGCAAAGGCTTTTCCTCCTTTGGGGAACAGAGGCATTGGTAATGTTCATAGTGCCCCTGTCTCTTCTTTTGCTCTTGGTCATTGCTGTTCCTCTTAGGGCCGGTTTCTAAACTGCGTTGCCCACTGATCTACAAGTCAATTTTATTGATTGCATTTGGTGCCCAGTTCTCCATTTGCAGTCACTTGTGCCAATCCTTCCAGCAAGTTTCAGTCCCAAGCTCTTGTGCTAGGCTTCTACCACAGTCTCCTTAGCCCTAGCTCCTGATTCACCACTTTCCACCCACTATGATTCTGTGCTGCGGCTACACCGTTGCCTGCACAGCCTTATCTCCCACTCCTGGTTTGAGTAATGCCTGGGATCAGAGAGATGCCAGCTGTCTTAAATCACTGGATAGTCAGCATTTCTGGTCTTCATGGAACCTATTGGCTGTTAGGTCTGAGGGCCACTGAGGCCTAGTTTGAGCAGGATGCCAAGTTGGCATTATTTTCATGGTGAGACCATTGCAATGCATTGAGCCAGAAGTGAGTTCTGTCCTGGCTCAGTGCCTGTGTAGTCACTCTCATACCATCAGCCCCACAGCCTTTTCCTCGGTACACAAAACGGTGCCTGATGTGGCACTGGTGGAGGTCTGAGCCTGATGGCCATTAGGTCTGGAGGCTACCTGGACGTATTTTGAGTGGAAACTGTAGGAAATCAAGTCAGTACTCTTTCCCCCATGGGACCAGTGCAATGCGTTGAGCTGGAAATGAGCTACCTCTTGGCCTAGAACATGAGCATCTCACTGTAATACCTCTAGCCCCATAGCATTTCCCCCAGTACACAAAATAGAACTCAATGTGACACTTGTGGGGGTTGTGAGCTGTGAAATATACCCTGTTCATGTACCCTCCCCCCCCGCCCCCGCCACCGTTTCGGCTCCACCACTCTGCTTCTGCTCCTGGTTAAATCAAGCACATCAGCAGGGTGGGCAGTTCTGCACTTGGGTTCACCTCCTGAGCTCCCATTGAACTCCCCTTTCCACCTGGCCACTGGTGGAGCTCTGATTGCTGATTGCTAATCTCCACTGGGATATCTGGTTACTACGAAACCACTCTGTTGTTTCTGCTGCCTTTCTGAGTCTATGGGTCTCCAGGTGCCCCCTGCCATTGGCCTGTCTTCTCCAGTTTCCCAGGATCCCAACTTCTCTGTTTCACCCTAGCTAATGATTCTCCATCTGTTTAACTGTGTCCATATCCTAGTTTGCCATTTTGCTTCTCCTGGTCCTAAGCTTATACCACAAAGTTGTCATTTAGACCTAAGAGGACTCCTAATAAATTCACTAATTCTATAAATGTAGATGAGTCACTTGAAAAACTAAGTGTCCAAATTAACCACTGTAACTATAACATCATTGTGTCCCTTGTCATATGTGTTGACTGCTACCATCTTGAGCAATGCTGGTTACCATGGCTGGGGTCAAAAACAACCAACATTCACTAAGTGGACCTGAAACCAAGTTAGGGAAACAATGTGAAAGCTAACTGATGCAAACATATACATCCATGGATTTGGAGGTCTTCTCATTCCTGTTTTTATTCCTGTGGACACAATATTCCAAGGACACATTAAAACTAAGAAGGGTATAATGGGAAGATTACATGATATATATTCTTGAAGCCAATTATATAAAATTATCTATACCTTCAAAACCACAGCTCAGTATTGCCTGGAGAAAAGGACCCAGATCCTGTTCATTCAGACCAGCAAGTTGTGTTTGAACAGGTGATCCTGGTAATTTGCACTTATCTAAAGTTTAAGAACCACTATGTTGGTGGTTGTCTAACACGATTGGCTTCATTGCATGCAAAAGAGCACTTCTTGTTGCCCAACCATCAAGCCAGTGCCTGTCAACCCTGCTGCATTGCATAAATCTTATGTCCAGTCATCATACTCAGTGATCAGTTTCATCGGTTTGGGAGGAGTTTTATGGAAAAGCTGTTAGATGACTCCTAGTGTAGATGACACAGGGGGCTCCTGTCATGGTCTCTTCTCTTGTTCTTCCTTTCTGTGCCTTTCTGGTCCTCCTCCCACTCACCTCCTACTTTGGCAGGTCAATCAATCAATAGCCTTATCTCAGAAACGTTGAAGAAAATTTAACACAACACATTTTTGCGTGGGTTATAGCCTCAAAAGTCAACCAGTCTAGTGGTTTTAAAAGATTTTTTTAGCAGATATTTTTCTTCAAAGAAAGCCATATGGGTAAGTCCAAAATAGAAAGGGAAAAGGGTCTCAGTGTGGTAGCCTTGTGGTTAAGGTTCTTGCCTTGCACACGCCAGGATTTTATATGGGCAATGGTTCTAATCCTGTTGGCCCTGCTTCCCATCTTGCTCCCTACTTTTGGCCTGGAAAAGCAGTTGAGGATGGCCCAAAGCCTTGGGATCCTGCACCTGTGTGGGAGGCCCAGAAGAGGCTCCAGGCTTTTGGCTTTGGATTGGCTCAGCTCTGGCTGTGGTGGCCACTTGGGGGATGAATCATTGGACAGAAGATCTTCCTCTCTGTTTCTCTTCTCTGTATATCTGCCTTTCCAATAAAAATAAACTCTTTAAAAACTTTAAAAGTATATAAAAGGAAAGGGGAAAAGGAGAATAGGTATGAGGATAAGGGATTGGCATGGCCCTTTTGGCATCACTTGACAAACACTGGTCTAGTCCAATGTTGCCAGTCCTAGACGTTCCACTTTATCCTTGATCACATTCAAGGTCAAAAGTTTCTCTGCCTACTCACTAAGCTGCTGCCATTTGCAACTCATTTCTTGAAAACTATTCTACCTTCTAGCCCTGATCAACCTGTCTCCTGACCACCTCCCACCATGAGTACTGTCTCTTCTTCTAGTGCTAAAGAAATAATGGCCTTTTTCTGCTAGAACCCTCTTTTCTTTGTAAAATTCAATAACCTGTTATCTAAACAGTTGTATTCAATATGGTGGTGCAGTGGAATAAATCCAGACATTTTAAATAGTATATCTTATGGTTCTGAATTCCCCCAGCTCCAATAAATTCAGAGTCCCTGTAGGCCAGCACAAGTGTGCATGGACAGCCTGGTGGCTAGGCTGAGAACCACCACCTGTGCCAACCTCACCTGTCCCCTAGGACAGCATGGCCACCCCTTTCATCTGCTTGACACTTGACGGTATTCTGAACCATCTCACCCTCCCATTCCTGTTCCCAAAATAAGTCATAATGGCATAATCTGCACCAATTGCTTTTAAATTATGAAAGCAAAAACTGTAAGTGGTAGATGGATATATTACAAAATTCTTTATTTCCAAAGGTAATTGTCTATTGTTTCATTACTCAACAATTTCACTTCTACATTTTCCCAAGCAGATTTGGCTTTGGGGAAAGGGGAGTAAAAGACTATTGTAGCAAGCACATTTGCCTGCCATGCTCATACAAGAGATAGATAATGTGACTGTTTTTTCAATTAATACACCAAACAACTCCACCCAGGTGGCCCGGTTGGTTGTTAAGTTGGTGAGGATTCCTCTCTCCTCCTCAATTCCCTACCCTCATGAGTCATTAAATAACTAGGCTATGCAAATGTAGGCTGCTTAGGTTGTCAGGTTCACCAGCCTCCAAGCGGCCCCTCCTGAATCTTCTTAACCAGTATATCCTGAATGAGGACAAGATCATGTAGGCCAAGAGCCAAGTAGCTGGGCCAGAACTGATGCTGGGAAATACCTGAGAGGTCAAAGGGCCATTGGCAGGTATTTGCCTTCATGAGGCTGAAGAACACAATTCAGTGGTTCCCATTTCCATTCAAAACCTTGCCCCCGTTCCCCTTATAACATGAACAATAAGATTCAACATTTGAGACATAGGTGACATTTGCACAACAATTGTATTCAAAAGCTAGATGATCCAAGCCATCTGCTCCAGGTTTAAGCCTAAGTATGCAATTCTATGTGGAAACTTCATCTCATATAGTTATTATTGCTGTGTTATATATGTGTTATATGATGTAAGTGCTATCAGTATTATATCACATAGCTAGTAAAGTTATTTTCTGTTCCTCTCAGAAACTGTTTTCATGTCAACTCCATGCCATTATTGTGAGGGGTACTGGGACTTCCAGAAATTACTAAAACATCACACAAGAGAAAGGCATGGAGTGCTTCAAGGTTGCACACACACCTTCACAAGCCCCAACATCAGACCCCAGCCTTCTTCCTGAGATGGGCAGCCCATGGAGATCCCTCAGTCCATCCCGGTATGCCTTCTCCCTCAACGTTCCTCCATGCCAGCAAGCTTTTCTTTTTCCTTTCCTCTTCTCTGCCACTACCTCTGCTGCACTCAATGGCCCTGGCTCTTTCCACCCTTGGGTGTGGAATCCCAGGGGGATTTCCCCCACAGCCTCGCCCATGGACTTAGAGCTGGCAACCCTCGATTTGTAAAATCAGATCTGCACTCTTGAAAAATTAGAACAAAGTTGAGGTGACAGGGGGGAAAAAAGCTACAAGGTAGCCAATAACTGCCAAATGAGTGGTTTGGAGAAAGAAAAAAGTTAAAAGTGCCACAATTGTGAGCAAAGGGGAGCCACTGAGCTCCGACTGAAAAAATCACCAATCCCAACTTGGGGTGGTAGGGGTGGGGAGGCAGAAACTAAACTCTCCAAAACTTTGTATTCATATTAACATTTTATTATCATATAAAAGTTATTTCCGAGGCAGAGACATATTCTGCCCATTTTACAAATGAAGAAACTGAGGCAGAGAGAGTTCAAGAGAACTTCCAAAGGAGATAGCCAGTAGACGCTGCTACCACCGCTATAATGTCAACTCTGGGACTCTGCTCAGCTGATATTTCTCTTGGGCTATACATTCTACTGGAGCCACTGATGTTTGCTCACTGCTAGTGCTTGGAGCTTGGCTTCCTGTTTTCTCAACTGCCATGTACAGTCCTAGAAGGTGAGTTTTACTGCCTGCCTTTCAGAGACAGGACAGCTTAGAGAGGAATGTCCCGGGAGGAAAGGAGTCTGTGATTTTCCCGAAATCTTCCTGCCAAAAAGACATTCATCCACATTCATCCACATGAATTCTATTTTTCCTCTGCAGGACTTACATGTTACAAACTTCTCCTTCTGAAAGAAAAAGATAATATAAAAATATAAAAGCTGAATTTGTAACAGATGGGTGTAGGCATTTGGTGCAATGCCCAAGACACCTATTGGGAACGCTCATTTCCACATCAAAGTATTGGGTTCAAGTCCTTGATCTATTTCCAGTCTACCTTTCTGCTCATGCGCAGCCTGGGAGGCTCTAGTTGGTAGCTGGGTTCCTACAAACTCTGTTGGAGACCTTAAATGAACTCTCTATTTCAGCCTGACCTAATCTCAACTACTGCGGGCATCTAGAGAATGAACCAGCGAGTAGAAGAATTATCTGGCTCTCTCTCTCTGTCTTTGTGTGTGTTTAAATAAATAAATATATGCTGTTTAAAACGTTGGGCAGTGGATGACAGCTACGCATGGGCACGACAACCACTGTTAGGCAACGTGGCCCTCAGCCAAGTCTGCCAGGCCAAAGCGCAGAGGGAGAAGGAGGTTCTTCATGGTTGATAATGAAATTTACTCATCTATCTCATAAACACTAACTGCTAAGTAACTTCGGAAAGGAAAATGATTTAATTAGATTTTCACTCTGCTTTGATTGCTCCCCACAATATCATGAATTCCCTGTTCAGAGCTCTTTCAACAACTAAGGTGCAGAGTTTTGAAGCCCAAGCCCGTTTAGATCTGTCGCTCACATGCAGAGCTTGCCATGGATGATTCAGTGGCTTAGGTGTTTTTGTTTTGTTTTCCTTCACGTAAGTTCAATTCTTTGTATCACAAAGGGCAGCCAAGTGGACACTCTTTTAAAAGTACTCTAATTAGTGTGAAGCTTGGGATATTAGAAATGCCTCTTCAAATAGTTATATAAAGACAACACACAGGATGTTGCTAGAAACCAATGTAAAGAATGGATATTCCACGAATGTGTAACACTAAGCATGATATAGTGAAAGTAAGTTTATGGTAGGTAATTGGTACAGTAAGTTCCTTTCAGAAGGTCAAGTGGAAAACTGTTTCAAGGGGTCAGATCTCAAAATTCTAAAGCATGACTGAATGATTGCCTGAGGGAAACCTGTACTTTCATGAGGATTTCTTCCTTTTTTTTCCCCCTTTTCAAGTTCAGGCCAACCTCGTTGATGACTATGACTCAGATGATAGACTGACTACTTGTGGTTTGAAGGGTGTCACTACAGAATTCTGATCTGTTTTGTCATGGACCCTCCCTGGGGATTCCAAGGTATTACTGGCCTTGCAGGAACTCCCCCTCCTCAATAAACCACAATTCCCAACAAGCAATGAGCAACTTCTTCATGGTGAAAATGGGACATTTTAGAAAAATTAACTAGTAATAAAACCAAGTCAAGAATTGTCTCCTAAATGCATTGCTTACCATATTTGGAAAAGCAGTCTGCGATACAGACAGGAGTTTCACAAGAAGTAAACCGGATTGACTGTGAAGAACTTAACCAAAAAACCATCGTTCTTACTGCTTTGTATCTATAAAAGCTATTGGGGAGAGAAAGAGATCATAAAGACCAACTAGTCTTATATCCAGAGAAATGATTAGCATTCCTAGGCATCCTGTGATCAAATTCAAAGTCCTATTAACACTTACATGTACCTAGTACATTCGCTGTATGTGAAGAAGGATTAAGAAGGGCCAGTATGTGCTCGCTTCGGCAGCACATATACTAAAATCAGAATGATACAGAGAAGGGCCAGTATGGGGGGTATAGTAGCTGAAATCAGCCAGCTTGACACCAGCAACCCATATGAGTGACAGTATATGTCCCAGCTGCTCTGCTTAGAATCCAGATAATATATGTGGGAAAAGAAGCATAAGATGGCCCAAGTGTGTGGGCCCTAATTTCCATGTGGAATACCTGGAAGAAGCTGCTGGCCTCTGGCCAAAGCCTGACCAAGCCATGTCTGCTGTGTTCATGTAGGGAGCTAACCAACAGATGGAAGATTTTTTTTTCTCTCTCTTTGTTTTTTTCTTTCTCTTTCATAAACACTAATTACTAACATACTTAGGAGATGAAAATGATTTAATTAAAAGCTTTGTGGAGTTCCTAAGACAGGTATTCCTCCTCATGAAACTCAGTACAAACTGGAGGCGTCCACACTAGATTTACAAACCTCTTCGTGCTTATTATTAGTCATTAAGTATAAATGACATGAACATGCTCTGCTCTGTCTTCTGAAAACACTTGTGAGAGACCCACAGACATGTGAGGGTCTCACTGTATCCAAATCCAACAGCATGCCTGACAATACACCTCCATTGTGGTGTTACATCCATTTGCTCTTAATCCATCTCAGGTAGAGGCATATCAGAGGGCCTGTTCAAGTCGCAGCTACTCCACTTCTGATCGAGCCCCCTTGAAACAACAGATGGCTTAAGTCACTGGGCCCCTGACACCCACCTGGGAGATCTAGACAAAATTCCTAGCTTCAGTCTTCAGCCTAGACTGCTGCCGCCAGCAGATGGGAGGTCTCTCTCTCTTTTCTCTGTCACATTGTGATTTAAGAAATAAATCTTGCGGTCTCATGCTGGTTCGGAGGCCTCCATGGCACATTGGGAGCCGTTTCTCCCGGGCTGCTGGGTTTCGGGGGCGCATTCCTTTGGGGTGAGTAGACGAGGGGGGAGGCCTACGGGATGGGGATAGGATATGTATTCGGGGCCCCCCGCGCCTTCATGGGCGGGTGATGGATTTGGGAGGGGCGCGACTTGGGCCTGGGTTTTTAAACTCAGCAGTCTCTGCAGCTGGTGGGTTCAGGACGGGGGCGTCTCAGCCTGGATCCCGGACGGCCGATGGGCACATGGTGAGCCGTTCTCCCGGGCCTGCTGGGTTTCGGGGCCGCTTCTTATGGGGGTGAGTAGACGAGGGGGGGAGGCTCGGGGACCCTGTGCAGGTCCGGGGCCCACCGGCCTTCATGGGGCGGTGAATGGGATTTGGAGGGGCCGACTTGGGCTGGGTTATTTAAACCTCAGCAGTCTCTGGAAGTGTTGGGTTCAGACGGGGCGTTCGTGGATCGGAACGGCCGACATGGGCACATGGTGAGCCGTTCTCCGGGCTGCTGGTTTTCGGGGGCGCTTCCTTAGGGGTGGAGTAGACGAGGGGGGTGAGGCTCGGGCTGGGCGGTCGGGGCCCACCCGCGCCTTCATGGGCGGAGAATGGGTTTAGGGAGGGGCGCCGACCTAGGGCTGGTAATTTAAACTCCAGCAGTTCTCTGGCAGGCTGGTGGGTTCAGGACGGTGGCGTCTCATGTGTGGATCGGACGGCCGCCCTGGGCAACATGGTGAGCCGTTCTCACGGGCCTGCTGGGTTTCGGGGCATTCCTTCGGGGTGAGTTAGGACGGGGGGGGAGGCCTCGGGGACTGGGCAGGTCCGGGGGCCCACCGCCGCCTTCATGGGTCGGTGAATGGATTTGGAGGGGCGGACCTTGGGCATGGGTTATTTTAAACTCCAGAGTCTCTGGCGGCTGAGTGGGTCTCATGACGGGGCGTCTCATGCCTGGATCCGGACGGCCGCCATGGGCACATGGTGAGCCGTTCTTTCCCGGGCCTGCTGGGTTTCGGGGGCCGCTTCTTCGGGGAGTTGACCGGGGGGGGAGGCCTCGGGACTGGGCAGGTCCGGGGGCCAACCCGGCCGCCTTCATGGGGCGGTGAATGGGATTTTGGGAGGGGCGCGACCTTGTGCCTGGGTTATTTAACTCCGCAGTCTCTGAGTGGTGGGTCTAGGACGGGGGTCTCAGCCTGATCCGGACGGCCGCCATGGGACATGGTGAGCGTTCTCCGGCCTGTGGGTTTGGGGGCGCTTCCTTCGGGGTGAGTAGACCGAGGGGGGGAGGCCCTCCGGACTGGGCAGGTCGGGGCCCACCGCGCCTTCATGGGGGCGATGAATGGGATTTGGGAGCGGGCGGACCTTGGGCGGGTTATTTAAACCTCCAGCAGTTCCTGGCGGTGGTGGGTTCAGACGGGGGTCTTTCTGGATCCCGGACGGCCGCCATGGGCACATGGTGAGCCGTTTCCGGGCGGCCAGTGGCCATTGGTGCCAGGCTCGTGTGGTCGCCGGCCGGGAGTCTGGGGGATTTGGTTTTCTTTGAGTTGCTGTTAATTAGCTCAGGTTGAACCCATTGTGCTCTTGGACTGAAACAGCAGATAAGTAACTTTCCTTAGCAAAACTTGTAATTCACTAATAATGCTGAGCACCAAATCCAGTCATGCAGAAGTATGGATTGGGGCTGTCTGCACAAGTAGCTCCAAACAGCTGGCCAAAGTGGTCAACTGGTAATGGGATACAGAGTAGATTAGCACGATGTGCAATCCTTAGCCCCACAAGTTAAACTAGAAACAGGTGGGAGAGAGGGTCATGCCGGCTAGGCTCTTGTACCTGCTGGTCTGTGGGAGCCTGGGACGCTAGCACAGTTGTCTAAGGCCGAGGTCGGGACGGGAAGGGGCTGTGTGCCAAGCTGAGTCAGAGCTCCATTGGCAGGCATGTGATCTATGGTGGGAACAGACCCGGTTGGGGAGCAAAGGGTGGAACAACTAGTGGGCTGAGGGTCCAACAGAGGCGCGTGCCTGGAAGGGGCGGCTGCGTTCTGATCTGGAACAGTTGTAGTTCTCCCTTGGACAAGTGTTGGACTGGATGGAATGCACCGAACGGGCCGGACCCGACTCCCCTGGTGTTCTGGAGGACCAGGGCAGATGTGGATGGATAGGCAGGTTCTCAACCCCTACCTGAGCCATGTGTGAGCCATACGTGGGTTATGGGCAAACATGTCTGGGCTGGAACATCCACCAGCAAGCAAACCAGATTGGGTAGGATGAAGGCCAGTTAGGAACAGCCAAGTTCAGCTTGACAGGAGGATGGAATAGTAGGGTTGGCTCATGGACCCACTGGTAAGCGTGAAACCTGGCTTGGGAGAGGTTTGTGGGGAGCCTGGGCCACTCCTTCTGGCAGGGCACAGACCCAGCAGGAAACAGCAAGAACATGATAGGAAAGCCAGAAAGCCATGGAACTTACCCACTGGCTACAATTGGCAGAGTGGGGGCAAGACGGAGATTCTGGTCCAGTCATCCACTGGCACATCCAGGGCACCAGTGTGGGTCGACCGGTTCGGTCGCAACAAAGACTAGTTGGACATTATGGATTGCCGAGGTGAGGTTGCTGTGTACCGGAAGGGACCGCATCGCCCAACAGCCTGAGGATAACAAGAAAGGAAGTGGGCAGGAGTGGAGGGGAATTAAGATGGTTACTTTGCTGGAAGCTATTCACAGGAGAGCATGGGCTTGGGATAGGGTGGCAGGACCAGGACTAGGCCAGAGCTACCCAACTGTGCGCTATGTGGACTAGATCAGGGGAATAGGCAGGTTGGCGGATTATCCTATGGTGCAAACCAAAATTAAATGTGGGCGTGTTTGTTGTGCAGCCATCAACTGGAATTGGGAAAGTGGGAGAGGCATGGGAGGGAAATAGTGGGCTCATCCTTTGGTTTACCACTTCCATGGGAGGACATAAAACTAGACAGCGGCTGGGTGGACTGGATGTGGGACAGACTGGATTATGCTACACTTACTGGCAAACAGGGTAGGGGTTGAGGCCTGGTTGGGGTTATTGTGGGTCGCTCAAACCTAGGCAAGCTCGCGGTTTATGTGAGGGCAGTATGTGCTGGGCGAACAGGCTGGATGCAACACCATTGGTTCCAGGGGAAGTCGGGAGAGAAAACAGAACAACAGGACTTGCAAAACACCAGTGATTGGAACGGATGGACGGTGCCGGGCCTGTACTTGGTAGAACACATACAAGAAGTTTCTTGGAGATCTTCCTAATCAAATGTGGATCAGAACCCTAAACGAAGAAAAGAAGAAGACAGAAACAGGTCAAACAACCATTCAGCTATGATGGACTATGTCCAATCAGTGAGAATTTCAAGTTCATAGTGCTTGGATTGGCAAGATTGACAGTGATTCATAACTGTGGCACATATCAAGAACACTTGGAAGACCTCAGAGCATGACCTATATCGGGAACTGGGGAGGTGGGAATTGGGTGGTCTCCGTTTCCTTGAATTACCCCCTTAGAAATGAAGCTAACAATATTGTAAAACATACTATTATTATCACTTTTGTTAGCCTTGAACTTCTTAACTAATTAAATAAGAAGGAATGTCAAAAATAAATTATTATAGAAAAAAAATAAATAAATAAATCTTGCAAGAAAGGGTAATGTTACCAATTTGATACATACCATCTGGAAAATGCAACATATTTATTTTCAGCTGAGAAAATTAAATATCAAAATGTAAGAGGCGGGTTGGGTCTTGAAAGGTGTTGCTCTGGAAATGAAAATGGTGCTGGCCAGATCAGCAGAGGGCTGCTCTTTGAACACATTTGGACTTCACATTTCCTAGATTCTGTCTACCTACAAATAGAGAATAAAAGAGCCCTAGGGTTTGTACAAGGCATCTTATTGAAGTAGCATATCACATACAAAATGTGTAAATGTTTAGATTGAAAATTCCCAAGAACAAGGGGAATTAGGATCTTTTCTAAGGGATTAAATGACTCAACATGATTATTTAATTTTACTCGATAAATATTTTTAAAGCAAACAAAGAAGACACCCATAAACACATAGAACATGCCTGATTACATAATTATCAATTTACTCAAATCTTTTATGAAAGTTTGTAAAGTTGCCGATTGCATCAGGTAGGGCTTGTCTTGTTTGGAGCAACGTTTTCTATTTCTTTTGACTTGATTCTCATTGAACAGTCTTGTTACTACTACAGAAACTCACATTTAGTGAATATGTCTTTTAAACAAGATAGAAAAAGACACAGAGAGAAGGAGGAAGGAGGGAAGGAAGACAGGGGATATGGGTGATGGTTCATGTGCCAGCTTGGCCACTTCCCATCCATGTCCCTGTTCTTGCTCTGGGAAAGCAGTGGAGGATGGTCCAAGTCCTTGAGACTCTGTACCCACGTGGGATACTCAGAAAGATACTCCTGATTCCTGGTTCCTGGCCTCAGATCAGCTCAGCTCCAGCCATTGCAGCCGTTTGGGGAGTGAACTACTGGATAGAAGAGCTTTCTGTCTCTCCTTCTCTCTGTAAATTGGATCTGCCTTTCCAATGAAAATAAATATATCTTTTTTAAATAGTAAGAAACAAAGAGGAAAGAGAAAAGAATGGAGGGAGAGAAAGGAAATCCTTATGGGCACCTATGTGTGCGTGGGCAGGTGTGTGAGAATTTGTGAAATTTACCTTCAAAATAGAACAGCAGGATATTATAAAGGTCTGATTCAATGTTTCTGCTTATAACAAGCATTACCAGGGACCACGCGGTAAAAGTGGTCTTTTGGGGGCCTCTATCCTGGAAATACTGATGTGCATGAAGGCTGCAGATCTCTGTTGATCAGAGCTCCGGGTGATTCCTCTGAGGTAGCAGTGGTTGCAGGAAAAGCTGAACTAACCAACTTCCATCACTCTGCTTGTCACATGTAACTTGCATGATTCAGGTCTGTTTGTAGTGGGCATCCCCAGTGGTCCTTTCTTTGGTGCCCAGCCTGCCATCACCATACGCTCACCTCTCTCGAGGTGTCATCCATTCCATTGTGTGATGGTTGTGCGCGTGTATCCTGGTCTGTATCACCAGATCTCATCTGTCCTCACTGGAGCAGCTGTCTGCAATAATCCTGCCATGAGCATTCTATCGGGAAGAGTAAATATATGTCCACTTTGTGAACTCTTAAAAATCTTGGAGAGAAGAAACAACATACACAGGAAAAACTGAAAATAAAAACAGAATCTTGAGGAACTGAAAATGTCTGAGGCCTGAAGTCAGGGAGGATAGCAAAGGAACAAACCCGACAGTTCTCATTCACACTTCCTCCAGACTCACTTCTACATCACTTGCACACTTCTATGTGCAAGGGTGTTGTTTTCTGTTTCTGCCAAAGTCACCAGATTTTTTTTAAGATTCAGTTTATAGGGAAGGCAGATTTACAGTGAGAAGCAGATACACACAAAAAGATTTTTTTTAAGATTTATTTGTTTTTATTGGAAAGGTGGATATACAGAGGTGGAGGAGAGACATTGATTCCCAGGTCACAAGCAGGGAGGTGGATGGGAAGCAGGGCCGCCTGGATTAGAACTGGTGACCATATGGGATGCTGGCACGTGCAGGGCGAGGACTTTAACCACTACGTTATCTTGCCGAACCCAGAAGGATTTTTATCTGTGGGTTCACTCCCCAAGTGGCCACAATGCCCAGAGCCAAGCCAATCTGAAGCCAGGATCCAGGATCTTCTTCCATGTCTCCCACGTGGGTGCAGGGTTCCAAAACTTTGGGACATACCCTACTGCTTTCCCAGGCCACAAGCAGGGAGCTAGATGGGAGCTGGAGCAGCTGGGACATAAGCTGGCACTCGTATGAGATTCTAGCACATTCAAGGCAAGGATCTACCACTAGGATATTGTGCTGGGCCCAATTGCCAGATGTTTATCATAATATTAATTCATTTTGATTATAATCAGCTGAGTATGGGCATGTGTGACTCCCACTGATGTGAAACCACATGAAGAAATTTGTCTTCTCATTCACTTTTTATTTACTCAACACTTTATTATCAACCTATTCCATGCAAATATGTCATTCCTTAAACTTGCATGCAAAAACAAGTAAGAAAAATGCTCTCCCTTAAATAAATGACAATAAACTGTAAAAACAGATACATAATGAATAGTTGTATATTATGCTACAATGTGACTCTGATATTAAAAGATAAACATAAAATGCTAAAGAATATAGAAAAAAACATGTCATGAGTTTGGGAAATGTTGCCTTTACAGAGGAGCTGAAAACTATTTTTGCAGTAAATTATCAATGTTTTTAATTGTATAAATACATAAGATCATATTAGTAAGAACATTTTTTCACCACTTTATGTATTAACAATTTTCTTTTTCCCACATCCTTATCCAGTCTCTATCCACAACTACATGTGGGCACGTTTTGAAACCAGAGCATATATAATTGTGTCATCCAAAATTCTTCACACATTTGACTTTTTTCACAAATGAAATACCATTTCTTATAAAACAAAATGTATAGAAGCTATTAGGTTTCGCAGAATAACCTATTTAATACATAGTAAGCTGTTGCTATCCTGCTCTACACTAATAGAGTAATTGTATCTTAATTAGGAACATACATTATTTCTCTACTGTTCATAAAAAAAGAAAGTAATAAGTGAAATGAGATATTTTTAGCATATTCCCAATGTTTATCCTTGAAATGTGAATATGATAGACAGCCATGGTTGGAGAGGGCAAGACTATCAGTGGATATCCATGCAATGAGCACATCTGTTTCCTTTTGATAGCATTGTATAAAGCATTTCAAAATGTTCATAAAAATATGTATTATGAAAAAACTGAGTATGAATTTCAGAGGTTTTTCTTTGTAACAAATATTCTTTTACCTTTTATTTCCACTTTCCACAAGTTCTTTTTAGTGCCTTGTAGATAGGGACCAAAAGCAGCTGATGCTCAGAGATGGTGATGATGGTAGCACGCACAGCTCATTTACCTAGAGAGAGATACTCCTTCTGAGATGGCAGTAGAGATGGGCAGATAGGCATCTAGGTGGATCTCTGGTTGACTAGGTCTGATGGTCTTCTCTGAGTGTCTTAGGCAGGAACTATGTTGGGGCCAAGTATGCATCTGACTAACACAGGCCCTGCTTCCAAGGAGCTGACAACCATCTCAAAGAGGAGGCCTTTAAGAACAAATGCTTGCAACTTAGGATGTAGTATAGTAGAAACAGCACTGGGTGGAGAGATGGTACAGAGAAAGGAGAGATCAGAATGCTATAGAGGACAGGGAAGGGAGCTTCAGCAAAGGTGACTCCTTGGAACTTGTGCAGTGGATCCCAAGTGATCTCCAGTATCAGGGGAGTAACTTGGGTGGGGAAAGAGAAGATGCTCCACACAGAAACAGCACCATGGCAGGACTTGGGCTAGAGACAGAAGGGCAACAGTGAATGGGTAGAGTGTAAGTTCAAGAATGGAGTGGGAAAAGAAGTTGGCAAACCTGGACAGGAAGGTTAGAGAGGTGGATGGGTGGGATGAAGTGATAGAGACTATTTGTTTTGGGTTTTTAATGTTCATTGCAAAGAAATGGGGAGACAGAAAGGGAGATCTGCCATCCACTGGTTCAATCTCCAAATGGCCTCAACTGTCCAAACTAAGTCAATCCAAATCTCTCACATGTGTGCAGTGTCAAGGACTGGGGCCATCCTCTATTGCTTTCCCAGGCCACAAGCAGAGACTGGATTGGAAATGGAGCAGCCAGTTCATAAACTGGTACCCATATGAAATGTAGGTGCTTAGAGGGAGAGAACTAACTAGTTGAGCCATTGTGCCACCCTCAAGACTGACTTTTTTTTTAAGATTTGTTAATTTTTATTGGAAATGCAGATATACAGAGAGAATGGAAGACAGAGAGAAAGATCCTCCATCCGCAGGTTCACTCCCCAGTCGGTTGCAATGGCCAGAGCTGAGCTGAACTAAAGGCAGGGACCAGGAACCTCTCCCAGATCTCCCATGCAGGTGTAGGTTCCCAAGACTTTGGGCCACACTCCACTGCCTTCCCAGGCCACAGGGACGGAGCTGCATGAGACGTGTAGCAGCTGGGATACAAACTGGTGCCCATATGGGATCCCAGAGCATAGAAGGCAAGGCCTTTAGCCATTAGACAACCACGCTGGGCCCCCATGACTGACTTCTATAGGAGGAAGTTGGACTTTCCCCCATAGGTAATGCAGGTCAATGACAAGTTTAAAATAAAGCAATGACAAAGTTAGATTCTGCAGTTGAGCCACATGAGGAAACTGGAAGAATTCCAGATGAGAGGCAAGGAAAGCAAAGATGAGTGCCAATGTGGTAAGAAATTATAAGTATAGAGGGAAAGAAACTGGAAAGGAAAAAGCCAAGATTTTATAGGGGGTTTTTTGGCAACAGTATGAATGTGAGGGTGAAAGGAGAAGATTCCTGGGTTGCTGGGGCAGGTAAGTTGGGGAAGGGGAACCCATTCCTGAGACAGGAAACAAATGTAATGGGGAAGCAGACTTAGGGGCTAAGGTGAGATAGGTTTAAAGTTAGGGAGTATTTAGGAATGAAATAAACAATGATAAACGGTTAGCAAACAATTTGAAGGTCAAGTTCAAACCAGTAGCTTAAATCAGTAGTAAAATCGCCTGGGAATGACTGGAGTTTCCCAGTGAAGCTCAAGAGCAGGGCAGCAACTGAGACCATCATGCTTAGTGAAATAAGCCAGAGTCCCCAAAGGACAAGCACCATATTCCCTGTCTGATCTAAGACAGCCTTTAGGATAGATGAAGGTAGCCAAGGAGCACATATACTCTAGCAAATGAATGGTATAATAGAAACTACTAGCACACTGGGAAGTAAAGTTACGTAGCGGTACAGGTCTCTACTCCAGAATAAAATAGGACTCCCATATTGAAACCAGTAAATACATCTATACAGCATGATAATAAATTTCCTGCCTCTACGTACCATTTAAATAGCAGAAAGTTAATCTTATAACTGTTACTAAGGGACTACACTACTGTGATAATTCATAGGATAATAGCAGGGAGGAAAATGGGGAGGGAGAAAAGGGGAAAGGAGAGAAGAAACTCTATACTAACCACACTGTAAAATAATAATAATAATAATAATAGTAATGATCATGATGAAAGAAAATACGTGTGAATCCTTCCTCCCTGCCCCCCGCAAAAGAGTGGGGCAAACAAAAGAAGCTCACCTTTAATCTGTACAGTGACATGGAATGTGATAACAGTAGACAGTTAAGCAGAAAGAGAGCCATACATAGTTAAGAGAAGACTCTGTGATGGTGTAGATGCAGCATTGGAGAAAAATCCCATAAATGAACAGTTTGGTTGCACAGAAAGGAACAGAAAGTGGACGAAGCTCAAACAGAAGTTCTGTGGGAGATGAAGGGATGCGTGGTTATGGTCAGAGCAGAAAATTTTGACACTTAGAATGGTGGAGGCGGAGAACTTTCAGTTGACCTTGAATTTTCATGGGTGTCCATGAGCAGTGCATATTCCCATAGCAAGAGGATGCTGATACTGTCAGCCCCCTCTTTATCTAGGTTTCAAATAATGGCTTCAGCAAACCAGAGATTCAGCCAACTGTGGATCAGAAGCATTTGAAAAAGCTGCATCTGTACTGAAATATATGTAGGCTTTTTTTCCCTCCTTATCATTAGTGGAACAGCTATTTACATCCCATTTACATTGTGCTGGGTACTGTAAGTCATACAGATATGATTTCACTTGCACAGCAGATATGTATAGGTTATATGCAAATGTTGTTCCATTTTATAGAAAAGACGTGAAGGTCACTAAATTTGGACCCAATCCTTTGTGGATACTGAGAGGTGATGATAGCATGGGGATTTGCTATGAGAAGACTGTGGGCATAAAAACTGAATCGCTGATTCACAGCAGAGAAGACAGAGGGCAAACTCTTAGGAACAAGAAACGTTACGCAAGCCCTTGTTGTGTTCTATAAAGCCAGGGTCCTTCTGGCTCACCAATGCCTTTTCTTCAGGGCGCTCAGGCCTTGCCCAGCTGGCCTGCTTTCAGTTCCTTGAATGCTGTGGACTCTGGGTCACCTCAGGCCCTTACAAGTGCAATTTCCTCTTCTTAGATATTCTAATACTCTTCAGCTCCCACTCTCTCTTTTCCTCTGAATATTTCTTTACCAGAGAGACTTTCTCTAAATCATCAGGCCTTAGGTCTGTAGGTACCTAGTACTTATTAGCATTGACCACAGTTGTAACTCTGCATTTTATCACAATGTGCTCATGGCCAGTCTCAATGAGTACACTCTGATAGGGCAGACCAAAATTCACACTTACCAGAGCATTCATGTATTGTTACCCACCCCAGGTCTGTAAGGAGCAGAAGCACCACATGCAATCTACAGGAGAATGTCAATGTAAAATGTTGAAATCATCCTCCATTAAATAAAATTCAAGAATTAGCTTCAATGTCCAAGTGAATGTGAAGGTAAATGGTCCACTGGCTGATAAAGTAGCTAATATTGCCAATGAAGCCATCCCAATGTGAGGGAACTTCAGAACTTTTGTAGAAAATCTAACTAGTAATGTTTATTTTGATATAGAAATCTTTCAATGTGTGCATGACTTTTTTGTAACATATACTTTCATAACTTTTTGAAGACCTCTCATGTATGTGGATTTTAATGTACCAAAATAAGTATTTTAAAATCCCATTTCCATAGAATTTTTAAAGCATCCTCCTATATAAAACTACTCAAAGTGGCTATTCAAATCATGGCCTCTCTGTCCATCCCAGAAAACCTCATTACCAAATAATTGCCTTTAAATGTTTTCATCACAGCCCTTCCCTACTTCAAAGTTTTGCAAGCTCCACTATCCCTTCCCTAACATAGCTTAAGTCTCCTCCCCACTTCCCTAATCTTTCCCCTGACAAGGGCTTCTGCAGTGTGACCAAATCTAAGTCCTTAGGGGCAGGTATTTTACCCAACCCGTGTCTGGGTATCTAAGGTCTGGTCTGAGCCCCACTCCTGATTCCAGCTTCCTGCCCATACTCATTCTGGGAGGCAGCAGGGGACGGCTCTGCCACCCAGGAGGAGTTCATGTTTTCTGCTGTCAGTTTGGTTCAAGTCTTGTGGAGGATCTCTCTCTCTCTCTCTGCCTGTCAAAGAAATAAACACATAAATATAAATTCAACCCATTCTTCTGTTCAGTGCCAGTTAATTCTTTGGCTTTTTTATTCATTTATCCAGCTCACTTTCCCACCTCCCACCTCCCCAGAGCTTCCTCTCTTAGCCAACCCTCATCCTTCTCCAGAATCTTTGATAGTCTTCCTGACACTGGAACCCTGCTGGGACACCTAGCTCCCCTGTGGAGCCCTAGGCCCTGGTCATTCCTTGCCTCACATCCTCCTTTGAATTCCCGCAACATTTGATGACCATAAAAACAGGACTTGATTAAAACTTGATGTAGAGCCATGTTCCAAGTCAGTTAGTAAAGTCCTGTGGTGTTCATGAATGAGCCTGGGTGAGGAATATACTAATTCCTGGAACCAAACGTGCCTTTTTAGTTGTTCTACTCACTCTCATAACATAATTAAAAAAAAAACTACTGTGAAAGTATGTTTTAAAAATATGACTCTGAATTAATTAGGCAACTATTTTTGAGGATTTTCTAGGATGTCCATTCCATAGAATTCGGGCAAACTGACCACGAACAGTGGAAGGCAAACTTTCTATAAACAATCGAACAGGTCTCATACAAAAACTCTAAGTATTAAATCAACAAAAAAATTAAAGGAAATCTTTGAAACAAATGACAGGGATGCCTCTGTGGGGATTAGGGTTCACTGCAATCAT
Source organism: Ochotona curzoniae (assembly GCF_017591425.1). NCBI lineage: Eukaryota > Metazoa > Chordata > Mammalia > Lagomorpha > Ochotonidae > Ochotona > Ochotona curzoniae. The sequence goes on from NW_024467115.1 coordinate 18,684,532, forward strand.
GTTCATTAAAAAGATGACCACGTGCAGGGTTAGAATTCAAGGCTTATCCATTATTCTTGAAGAAACCTGCTTGAGATGCACCATCACCAACCTGCTGGCAGGAATCCTTGGAGAACTCCTTGCTCAACTTGGAGAGCCGGCACCTGTATCAAAGTCCAAGTTTCTGCAGTTTTCTATAAACCATTAACATTTTATGTACCTGTCATTTTTCTTTGGGAAAATTTAGCACCACATGCCTAGGTTTCATCCTGCTGTTGCAAGTAAAAATACATAGTCAAGAGAATTCGGGAATACCCGGGAAATGTGATCTCACTGATGAGGAAACACGGAAATGTTGAGCACTCACTAGGAGACCAGTTTCTAGTGCAAATGGTCTGAGGTCTATAGTTTTTGGGAATATCCTTAGGACACATTCGTTTTCCAGATTCAGTTTTAAAACATCTGGTTATTTGTCAAAAGATTACCAATGGTGAAAAAGCAATAGTAGTGAAGTGGGGAATCACCCAAAGTTTTTTTAGAGACTCATAGAATCCAGGTAATCAGAGGCACTAATTTCAGGAGACCTGCTTCAAATGACATTTCCCTCTGGTCCATAACGGGCATCTTTCTGTTTCACATTGCCTGTGCACCGTCCACATAAGAGGCCAGGGTCATCACCCACGCAGAAAAGAGACAGAAATATGTGTGCCACCCCCACCTGCTTCTGAAAATGAATCTATGTGGAAACAGCAAGAGCCCTGGGCCAGGGCTCTGGCTGGAGTGGTTAGTTCATGTGAAATATGGAGACTAAAGATCCGTTTCCATTTCCACATGAATCATACTTGCTCTCTGTCATAAATCGGCAGCATAAAAAGTCTGCAAATCCCCAGTGCCCCATTTGGTCCCTGGGAGATCCCCAGCCTCAATGCTGCCCCCCCATGCCTGGCCAGACTAACTTTACCCCCAGAACCTAAACAGTATGGAGTTAAAACTTACAGCATGGTAAGCAAGAACAAGGATGCCTGCCCACCTCAGGAAGGGAATTGTGAGAGTTAAGTAGGTTTCCAATTACAAAACGTTTGATTAGGAGCTAGTGTTTGGCACAGTGGTCAAGAGGCTGTCTGGGATACCCACCTTCCATATCAGTGTATCCCAGTTTATGATCCAGCTCTGCTTCCTGCTCCACATTCCTGCTGGTGCACACCCTGGGAGGGAGCAAGTGATGGCTCCAGTAGTCGGATGCCTGTCACCAACCCTACTCAAACCCAGATGGATTTCCCAGCTCCTAGATTCAGACTGACATAGTCCCAGTTGTTGTGAATATTTGTAGAGTGAAGTAGCTGGTGGGAATTTTTTTTCTGTCTGTCTGCCTCTGTCTCTGTGTTTTACAAATAATAAAAACTTGGAACAAAATAACATGAGCCCGTCACCAAGTACATGAAAAATGTGATGTAAAAATGTCAGCTATCAATTTATTGTTACATTATATCATCGTGCCTCTTGAACAGTTCTCCTGAGGATTTCTGTTGCCCTAAAAATCATCTTTCAAAAGATTTTGTATTGACTTGAGCTTGACTTTTTAGAACGACGCTTAGTTCTCAATTCCTCAAAGGGTTTTCCTAAAAATTGTGTGATTGTTCATGACTATGGGATGATGATCAGCAAATCCTCTTGCAGCTGACTTCTGAGCTGGTCGGCTCCAGGCTCTGGTCTGGTTCAGACAGGTGCTGTTTCTCACATCCTGTCCTGTCACAGATGCTAAATTTATCATCCTAACATGATAATTCAACTCTGTTGGGAGCACACAAGTTTTGTTTGCATCACTTCTTTTCTTTTTCTGTTACCAAAACCTGTGCATCAGGTACCCTTTCAACCACACTTTGCACAGGGGATAGTGAAGGCCTAAATGTCTGGCTGTGTCAGCTTGCTGGAAATGGAAAGGACAGACACAGAACCAAATTCAACTCCATCTCCAGTTTTCTTCATCAGCTGCATGTTGTGGTTGGTGGTGGTTTCATCAGTTGCAGACCCCCAATTATCCTCTTTGAGGAATTCTTCATGTCCTTGATTGCAAGTCCACAAACTTTTCTAGACCAGAATCTGGTGAGGTGTCAGAAAACAAATCCCAGGAGTTAATCATATAAGGCTTTTAAATTTTTTTTTAAGATTTATTTTTATTTTTGCTTTTATTGGAAAGGCAGGCATACAGAGAGGAGGAGAGACAGAGAGGAAAATCTTCTGTCTGTTGATGAACTCTCCAAGCAGCCTCAACAGCCTGAGCAGCACTGATCCGCAGCTGGAGCCCAGAACCTCTTCAGGGTGCAGGGTCCTAAGGCTTTGGGCAGTCCTCTACTGCCTTCCCAGGCCACAAGCAGGGAGCTGGATGGGAAGTGGGATTGCCAGGGTTAGAACCAGCACCCATATGGGATCCTGGTGCATGCAAGGCAAGGACTTTAGCTGCTAGGCTACCATGCCAGGCCCCAAGGCTTTTAGATTTTTTTTTTAAATGCTGGCAATGGGAGGGTGCTATGGCACAGCAGGTTGAGGTGGAACCTGCGAGATCCACATACCATATTTAAGTGTTTAGGAACCAAGTCCCATCTCTGCTTCCATTCTACCTTCCTCTTAATGGCCAATCTGGGAGGCAGCAGAAGATGACTCAAGTACTTGATTCTCTGCTAGCCACATCAGCAACTGGATAGAGCCCCAAGCTCCTGGCTTCATCCTGACTGTCTCAGCTGTTGAGGACAATTGTGGAGTGAAGTGGCAGATGGAAGATACCTCTCTCTACCCCACTTCTTCTCCCACTCTCCCTTTCCCTGTCTAATCCCTCTGTTTTAAAACTAAATTTAAAAAAACATAAAAATATCTAAATACTGGAAACAAATTAAAATAATACTTTCTGGCACCTGAAAACTCAATCAAATCCATACTTCAGGGTGCATAGATAAAGCCTTGCTGGTGCAGAGACACACTCATTGGTTACATAGAGCAAAGGCTGTGTTACACTACTGGAGATGTAACAGACACAACATGGCCCACCATGCTGACAATATTTCCTGTCCAACAAGCCCGTCTATAGACTCTTTCAACTCAAGGTGCTGTCACAAACCAGCAGCCTGGGAGCTGATGGGCTGAGTCTCCACCTTATCTCAAGTTCTGAACTCTAACCTTAGCTTTAATAAGCTGAGTCATCTGCACAGCGTTAGCTCAGAGGTGCTGGTCTAGAGAGAGATCCACGTCTAGCAGCTTTGGAGAAAGAAGCACATTTTGAACATGCCATTCATGGCTACTACAGTTCCTGTCCATGTTGCCTTTAGGGAGATTGATGCTTGTGTTTTTCATCTATAATCAGGTGGATACAACAGCTAGCTTTATGAATTACTTGGAAGGGCTAAATTAGAACTCACCAATGCCAGCCATACAGCAAGTATTAGATAAAGTGAAACTGAATGGTATGTCCTAAGATTGTGAACTCTGGACATTTAGAACCTGTGACTTCCCTGATAAGAATCTACCACTTTAACTGCATGGAACTTGAGGAAACAGACAATGCATTTTCAGTGTGTGTGCACAAAGGGAAAGACCATTTCAATGTGTCTGAACAAAGGTGAAAACTCATTAATAAAATAATGCTAGCAAAGATGAATAAGAAAATATCTGCCTGCTTTTCATCCTCCTAGTCTTCCCCATGACCATCATATGCAGATTCAGCCCCACCTCAGGCGCCAGGACAACCATATCATTCATTAGTCACCATTCAGGTGACTCAGCATCAAGTCAACCTCACTCAGAATCCTGCTCTCTCCACGTGTCCTACATTCATAAAACCTGGGTGTCCACCTTAGGTCTCATTTATTCATTAAGCAAACCCTTAATTACATGTGTCTTATGTGCCAAGCAGAGGACACAACACAATAGAACGTAATAAAGCTATAAGCAAGATAGACGCATGGATCCTCAGAGCAAGCCTCCCTCATGTATCTCAATGAGTCAGTACTTTGCCTGCTAAAATACTCAACACTCCATGTCCTCCAGGAATAAATCCTAAATTTTCCTGCTCTCATTTTTTCTAGGAATGAAATCCTCTGTGGGTTTAGTCCAGCCACCCCTTGTCGCCCAGATTCCATGCATTATCTCCTGTTGGACCATCAGTATGACTTCCAAGTGCCTGATATTGGATCCTGCCATTCCTAACCATGGCTTTCTCTCTAATGAAATACCTCTTTGGGTGTTTTAATTTTGACAAAATCTCATCTCTTACAGACAGGACTCATCACTCCAAGCTGATGACATCGATGGAAACTATAAACGGAATTCTGGCTTTGTTCAGGCACCTTTTTATGATCATGGGGTAGCCTTCTGCATCATGACTCATTTCTCAATGCCTTGAGTGTGTTCTTCCCTGGGCAACTATGTCCCCTGATTCATGAACCACATGCTTTTCCCCTTGGGGAATAAGGAATCCACTGCACCATGCTTCTCAAGGTTGTGTAGTGTACCTGGGAAAGGCCAAATGCAGAGTGACGTATTTAAGCATTTTTCTTGGTAATCAAGTGAAAGTATTTTTAAAAATAAGACAAGTAATTGAATAAAGAATTCTTTAGCTGTTATTGCTATGGGATTTTCAGGTCACATGAAAATGTAAATGTTGACCCATGAAAAGCAAATGGAGCTGAAGCAAGCATTAAATTTCTCTGGACTTTTTCAGGTTGATTTTTCAAACCAGGAACCATAACCTCTCTCTGAGGTCTGATTTTTGTTCACAGAAATGTGTGCACCAATAGTGCCGAGCGTCAGTTCCACATGAAAGAGCATGCGCTCACATGCAGCTCATGTCGAACTGCAATGGCTTTTACAGTTGCTCTCATTTAACTTCTGCAAAACATGCCAAGTTAGGCATTGTGGTTAAATCACAGACCTCGGAGACCAGCAATCTCTTCCAGCAGCAGTCATGCTAGTTTCTAGTTCTGTGACCTTGACCTTTACTACTTCATCTGTAAAATGGGATAATTACACCTATTTCAGAGCATTAAATATGCAATATTAGCTTAATCCTGAGTATAGAGTGAGGCTGTCCTAAGGTGGATGAAACGGAGGGATGCAGGTGCTGAGTATGAAGAGGCAACAGGGCTGACTGCTTGTGATTGACAAGCCCCTACTGTCCATCAGCGGGTGATCTGCTTCCTTTGAAACTGAAACAAAGTCTCTGAGATTGACCACAAATCTGGCAGGAATTTCTGCCTTAGGTCCACAGTTGTCAAGACAGTGGGTATTGATCCCTCCCTGGATAAGCAGTTAATGTAGAATAAGGATGTCCCCAGCTGCCCCCACTGGGATTTTTGGTCACCTCAATAAACCTACCTACCACAGAAGTGAGTAGCATAGAGGCGAGTGTGCATAGGTAGGAAAAACACTTCCTATTTCAAGGGACTGGCCAAGTGTGAGTCACAACCATGGAAATTTGAGATTAGTGAAAGACTGATGTATCTTACTGAATTAGTCACGTATATTCCAGGATATGGCAACCAGTGTGCGTTTGTCATACTCTGTATGTTAGGCCCAGGTACTTTGCATTGCCTTCATCAAACCCTAATCAGAACTCTCTAATGTGGTTAACATTATAATCCCTTTTTATATTACCTAGATTTTATGACATCTATAGGCAGAAACCTCAAAATACTACCAAGGAACACAAAAATATTTAAGGGGTGAGCATGGGTGAGCATATTAGATTCTTCAATAAGTAAATTGAACTTCATAAATATGTAAAGTCTCCCTAAAGCAACTTGTTAATGTAATGTACTGCCTTGCAGGGAGGACTAGAAAATGGATTTTAAAGTTCCAATGAAAAACTAAGCAACATTATCCAGAAAAATTCTAGAGAAAAATTATAAGACATTAAAGCATATTGCAAAATTTTAATTACCAAAACAAAATTTTCTTTGCATGAAATCAGACAAAAATGTATAGAAAAGACTAGAAATTCAATAGTGTGCCAAAATATAAGGCTACTTCAAGAAGTTCACAGGAACTTTAGTACATGGTTTGGTGCAAAAACAGTTACAAAATCCAGAAGTTTTTGTTCTTTTAAAAAATAGTTAGTTATTTAAAAGATAAGGTAACAGGAAAAGAGAGTCAGAGACAGACAGACATGAGAGAGCTTACACATACTAACAAGGGAGAGGGCCAGAGCAGGCTGAAGGCAGCAGGCTGAAGGCAGCAGGCAGAGGCTCCACGCAGCTCTCCCCCATGACCAACAGGGGCTCACACAGTTGGGCTATGATTCTCAGACATGAAAAAGAAGATGGATCGCCAAGTGTGACACTCCGCTCTGAGAAGTAGGTATCCCAAGCAGTGGTTTCATCTGTTGTACCACAGTACCCACCTCTTTAGTTTTTCTTATTATTTTCTATTATTATGCAAGCTATTTGCAATCTTTTATACAGATATATGTATGTATGTGTATATAATTTATTTGAAAGGCAGAATGGCACAGAGAGAGAGAGACTCAGAGACAGAGAGATGATCCACAAGCTAGTTCATTCTCCAAATACCTGAAGCAGCTGGGACTGGCCCAGGCCAAAACCGGAGGCCAGAAACTGGTTCCAGGTCTCCCCTGCGGGTGCCAAGGGGCCAGGTATCTGGGCCATCATCTGCTGCCTCCCAGGTGTATTTAAGCAGGGACCTGGATTGGAAACAGAGGCAGGACTCGATCCAGCCAGTCTATCATGGGATGTTGAAGCCTGAGTACCCACATATCCAACAACACAATGGCTACCATGGAAGTGCCTTTTACTCAGTGATACTGAAACAACCAGGTGGCCATCTGGAAAGATGAAATGCAGTTAAGTCTCTGCTTCACAGCTTAAAACAAAATAAATTCCAGATGGAACGAATCTTTACATATGAAAAATGAAGTCACAAAATATTTAGAAAATGATTGGTAAATATATTTCAATTAAGAAAAAAAAGGCCTTTCTAAATATGATAAGAGCTCAAAAGCCAAAATTCAATTAACGGTTCTGCTTTTTTGCTTAGAGGTGAGTATTTTTCTAGCAATTAAGATGCCTGAGTCCCATGCTAGAGTCACTGGGTTTGATTCCTGGCTCCAGCCACTACTTCCAGCTTTTTGCTAATGAAGACCCAGGTAGGCAGAGACCAGGACTCCAGCGGGATTTCTGCCATCCATGTGGGAGACTTGGATTGTGGTTCCAGCACTCTTAGACCCAGTCCTGGCCGCTATAAGCTTCTGGAGACAGAACTAGTAAATCAAAACACTCTCTCTCTCTCTCACTCTTTCTCTCTCTTACTTTCTCTACTCTCCCCTTTCTTTCTGAAATTCTGTTTGGAAAATGAAATTTACAAAGTTAAGAGTCAATTTTCACATATTAATGCATATCTATCTATTTACCTATTTATCTGTGTATATGTATAACTGCAATTCATACAACACTAGGGCTAATTTCCCTGTGCAGAAGCAGCTTTCATACCTTGATTAAAATACTAACACCCACAAGAAAAGGCAGTAAGAAGAAAAATCACAAACTATTTTTGCAGTTACAGAAATAGAAGTGGAAAAAAGTTCTTTAAAACTGGAGGTATGGGGCTCAGTGCAGTACTCTAGTAGCTAAAGTCCCCCCCTTACACCCAGCTAGGATCCATTATGACCATCGGTTTGTATGCCGGCTGCTCCACTTCCCATCCAGCTCCCTGCTTATTACCTGGGAAAGCAGTCAAGGATGGCCCAAAGTCTTGGAACCCTGTACCCATGTGGGAGACCCAGAAGAAGCTCCAGGCTCCTGGCTTTGGACTGGCTCAGCTCTGGCCACTGCAGGCCACTTTGGGAATGAGCCAAGAGATGGAAGATCTTCCTCTCTGTCTCTCCTCCTCTTTGTATATCTGCCTATCCAATAAAAACAAAATAATTCTTTAAAAAGAAAAAACTGAAGGGATGTTCAAGTTCACTTACGTCGAGATAAATAAACAGTAAAGTACACTGAGATGTTATTTTCACCTCTGGGGAGCAGCGCCTCTACAGCACAGCTCAGAGGGACAATGGACACGTTGGCGCTCTCTGTTCAACTTTAAACACAAAGGTCTTTCAATCCTGTAAAGGTGCTTATAAGAACATGTGTCAGGACCATAACTCCTTCCGAAGGACTATGCTAGTGTAACACTACAGGGACAATCAGTTGGGGGATGGGAATTCCAGACCCAATGGAATTGTACCATAAAATTCTAAATAAATTTAAAAAGACACATCTCACAGAGATATATTTATATGTGAGAAGCAGTTTTTCCAAACTTACCATTGACCCATAGGGCAAAAGACCAACGCAGACTAAATGTCTGTCAGTACAGCTGTACCACGGAATGCTGAAAAATAATCAAGGACAAGAGTTGTGTGGGTAGCTCCAAGCTAGTTTTAAGTCGATAACTATGTAAAAATCTAAATGCCATTGCTGATTAGAAAGGAGAGTCATTGGTGCTAGAACTCAGTTCTCTTGCAGTAAGGACTACGCATGGAGCAAATGTCATGCGGCTGACAAGACCGCGGAGGATGACGGGTGATGTGTCTTTTGTGACTGGGGATCTTTTGTTCCTTTGGGTGGCTTTTCAAGGAACAGAAGGACAGAGTGAGAGCGCCAGTGTGGATTCCAAGACAGACAATGGGCTAAGTAACTGTGGAGAAATTTATAATTTCTAATTTACAGCTCTTCCTTTAAAACCTGTGAGAGAGAATGCAACACAAGCAAGGGGTCGGTGTGACTTCCCGACTTCTCCCTGTATCACTGGAACCAGCCAGCCCAGGGATCCGGGGTTGTGCAACATGTCGATTTGGCCCTTCTAACTCCCTGATCCTTGGAAAACATCTTGCAATCCAAAGCAAGCCAGATCCTTGTGACAGAACCTTTCCTTCAACAAACTGAAACTCAGCAAGCTACAGCCTTAGCAGTTGTTGAAGGGCATGTGGCAACATCACAATTGAGTTCGAGAAAGGAAATGAAGGCAGAGTTCTTATCTATTTAAAACAGCTTGGGGAAAGAAAATGGGCAAAGGGTAATTACAGCACCCGACTTGGCATCTGGCCTGGAAAAAGAAGTTAGTATTTCTTTTCTTGCAAAAAATTGTCAGGAAACTTAAAACTATAATCCTTGCTTAAGAGTTGTAGGAAATTTTTTCAACTCTATATCCCATGGTTGTTGAAATGTATGAATTATTTGGCCCTTGCAACTCTTCCATAAAACACACACACACACACATACACACACACACACACTTATTCATTTTTCTAATGGAAGGGGAAGTTACACAGGATTAAGGTTCTGAAGAATTTTCAAAACAACGTAAAGACCCGAATCTGGTGTCTTATCTGACCTCTAAATTCTGGTTCTCTTGGTTTGGTCTTGACTGTTTTTATCTAGTGGAAGAAATCCTGGTTGGTAAAAACACACTGGTATTTCCTAGAGACACTCTGATGGGCGAGGGTTGGTTGTTATTTGTTTTTGCTTTCATCTTTTAGTAAGTTCCCATGGTAGCCTGGTGGACTGTGGTCTTTTGGGCAGTCAGGGAACTTGGGTTTTACTTCTGTTCTTTAAGTTTCATTCACTCGTTTTGTGTTCCTATGCTTATCAGTTCATTGCCCTGGGACCCAATGTTTTCAGAAGGAAGAAATTCAAGGAGAAAAGTTGTGTTGAATCCGATAAATCTGTATGAAGAATTGAGCTGTGTAAAGCATATGGAGGCATTCTGGTTGAAATAGAGAGAGATCGTGGGGCTCTCATTTTCCATCTGCCCTGCATGGTCTTGATCTTCATTTTACCTCCAAAAAACTCCAGGATTTCTATGCTTAACAGTGAGGCTCTTGAGCCTTGGTAACCTCTAAGCCCTTGTTAAGTACTAACATTCCATAGTCCTGTATTTTTTCAAAACCTAAGCCAAGATATAAAGGAATTCCTGAACTCCTTTGCAAAATAAAGATAATATCTTCTTCCCTCAAATGTGGAAAACAATCATGAAACGCCTTTTCAGTTTGATTAACTCTAAATAAATCTTTTTTTAAAAAACCATGCCCTGTCAATAAAATGAGCAAATATTAACACTGACAAGCGCTTACTATATGCCAATAACTTTTCTGAGAACACCACAGCTATTGATTTATTTACTTCTTGTAAACTATTGCTATCTTTATTTTTCAAACATAGAAGTGAAGCAGAGCAAAAAGTAACTTGCCTGAGTTTTCTGTAACTGACAGGTGGCAAGAATGAGCTCTGAACACAAACACTCTGCACTCCAATTTCTGTGTGAGCCGGTGTCCACTGGGGGCTGCAAAAACTCATGGAAAACTGGCTCATTGGGTAATCAGAATTTTCCACTAATTTTTGAAGTGCCCTTACATTATTAATTCATATACAGTTTTCTTCATGGAATCAAAAAAGGATAAAATAAAAGAACCAATGTTTCCAAATCTGCCATTTTACCATTGAGCACAGTAAGGCAAACTTTTAATCATCATTTCAGCTCAGCTGAAAATTGCATCATATTTCCCAAGGTTTCTCACAGTGATTTCTGTTAACATTTGTAATTTAAGTATGACTTTTTTAAGAAAGCATTGTCTCAGATAAAAGCTTTCAGGCTTGGAAACATGATCCGTGGTTAGAAGGTTGTTGATATTTTGTGATGCTGAGTTTTTCACTCCATTCCTCTGATGTTTCTCTAGAAAAGCTCTTTGCACACACAGCAGTATCCAGAGTTCTGCAGGGACCATTTTGGTATCATAAAGGAAACTACTGCAGCTAGGAAATCTAAGACTCATTTCCTAGTCTGCGGATTTCTAAATAATTATAGTTAAAATGCCAAGGTCAAGAATTTTTCAGAAACCGAAGCACTGTGTTTTTTTCCTGAAGTTCAGAGCCATGAGTACACAGAAATTAAGTTCTTTCATAAACTTTATTTTTTTAAATCACATGTTTACTCAAGTCTGGGTATTAAGTATCATTGAGAGTCAAGGCAAGACTAACTGGTTCCACCAAAGAATCCAACCATAAATGCTTTAAAGTTCAAGGCATTTCTCCCTGTAAACTCCTTCAACGCTGCAATACAGTACCTTGAGACATTTTGGGGATGAGGGGTGGGGAGGGACTTTGGTAAGATATCACGAACATCACTTGTTTCAAGAGAAAATTACATTTTGTTCTAGACACGAAGCACAGTACTGATTTGTTTTCTCCGGACACAGACTTGGTGGATTTATTATCACGTGAAAACTCAGGAACCCCCATCCCTGGTCCTGCAAAGCACATGCTACAACTATGACAACTATTAACTTTTTCTTCAAATTTTCTAAACACTCTCTAGCACACGCTAGAAATCAGCTAAGGTAAAAGTGCTTACCGAGACGGACAAAGCGACAAAAAAAAAAAAAATTAAATGCACAGAAGTGCATTCTGGAGCTTCCAAATATTTTGTAGGGGAAGAGATCCAAGATCTTTAAGAGCAACAGGCGAAGCTGCAGAGGGTGGCTGCACCCCTGCCTCGTTCGGGCTATCAGAAAGAGAGCAGTGAGAGGTCGGCTCTGCGTCAAGGACACACAACCTCATTTAGAGCGAGACTGTTTTCATCCGTCTAAGGTTCGATCAGCATTCGCACTGGTGTGTTTGGGAGCTTAACACTGAACAGCGGTACATGTTGCTCTCTTTTCCTGGTCTCTGTTCCCTAATCTAGCTTTGAAACGAATTCGTTGAATCATTGAACTAGATTGACCTAACACCAAGCTCAGAAAACTGTGTTGATTGTTTGGACTCCCAAAAGACTATTTCCTCAATTTTAGAACACACTTTTATACCTTTTCACATATTCAGCATGATTCATTTAATTTTTTTCTGTGAAACAATTTAAAAGCCAGGAAATTGCATGAACAGATTGTCATTGCCTGAGTGCTGGCAAACTTAGAATTGGACGTAGAGAAGATACCTCTTCATCACTCACTCAGCAGTTTCATTTGTCTGAAAATAAATGCTCGTTTAGGGAGTATGTGCCACATGTCAGTCATGCCCCTGGGCGGTGGGGGGGGGATGCAAATGGAAACAATCATAGACAGGACTTCTGCTCTCAGAGTTTCATTCTAGAAGGGGAAGATGGTAATCAATGATCAGACCAGCATATAAAAAACTGTGCCTTGTGATGTGTGATACAAAGAAACACAGGGCAGAGTCGGGAGGGGGAGCCAGGAACGTGTCTCAGATTGGCACTGTGAACAGAAAACTGAATGCTGACCAACCGGGAGGGCAGCACTGCAGAGAAAACAGAACGTGCCGGGCCCAAAGCAAATGGCAGCAAGCTCTCTCTCTGTTGACTTATTTGCATTTTGATACTAACAAGAAGTTAAATTTAGCTAAAATGTGGATTCCTATTTGCCTGTCATTATTTATCTTTTTATTACTATTATTATTGTGAAGACAGATTTCCAGAGAGAATGAGAGACAGATAGAAGCATCTTCTTTTCCCTGTTTCATTCCCCAAGTAGCCGCAATTGCCGGAGCTAACCTGATCTGAACTCAGGAGCCAGGACCCTCTTCCGTGTCTCCCACGCATGTGCAGGGTTTCAAGACACTGGGCCATCCTCTACTGCTTTCCCAGGCTTCAGGCAGGGAGCTGGAAAGGAACTGGAACAGCTGGGACGTGAACCAGTACCCATATAGCATCCTAGCACATGCAAGGTGAATACTTTAACCGTTAGGCTACCGCGCCAGCCCCCTATTTGTTTTTCAAAAGGTACTTCGTGCTAGAGCTCCAAAAGCAAAGCACCAAGCAAAGGTGTACAGAAGCCCACCAAGGGAAGCAGCTTGACACTTGACAAATGATTGCCGCCTCTGCCTCATCATTTTTGTATCAGCAAGAACCAAAGCCAATTTTGGTTCCCCACATAGAGAGAAAGCCATTTAAATGCAACATGAAGCTATAGGCCAGTCTCTCCGATTAAAGGCTTAGACAGATGCTCGATTCCTTTGGAAACTAAGAATACTGTTGCTGAGCAGCACAATCAAGGACTACCTCTCAATTTGCAGTGGGCCCGTGTGTGAAGGACTGGCTAATATCACAGTTGATCTTAAAAATCTAAGGCAGCCCCAAGAGCTGTTAGTGAACAATCTATCTGATCTCTGTCCTGCATAGTTGGCAGATCAGAAGAGCCATAAAGATTGAAGGAGTCCTAAATTCCAGCTTGGATGGTGTCAGAGGAGAAGACATTACTAACTGTAGGCCGCGCGTCAAGAAGGATGACCGGTACCTTTAATACCAGGAGCTTGTCTCCTCCCACCCATCTGGCAACCAAATCCAGGCTGTGCAACTCCTGCCTTGGGTTTCTGAGAAGCATGGAAATCCAGCAGCTCCTTCTGCAGTCTGCCAAGGGGTTTGGAATTTCCACCAGTGAGCTCCAGGGAGCCCTGGCTTCAACAGCAAAGCCTTCTCAAGAAACACAACATGCCATTGGTTTGGAAAGAATGAACATGAACTACCTGAGTAGCTATTCCCAGTAAATAAGCCCGCTGAGAGAACAAAAGCTGCACTTCTCTTTCCAAGGTCATGGGCAAAGGGACTGGAGTGGCACAGCGGTGGGGTTATGGAGATCCCAAACTGTAGTCCAGGGAAGGGACAAATGAAAAAAGAAGAAGAAGAAGAGTATCAAAGGCAGCTTTGCACCATGGCTGTTTGTACTTTCCAAATTCCAGGGACTTGTCCAGCGTGCGGCTAAAACCAACACTGCACATCAGCTGGTTCCTAATAACACCCATCTCAGGGCTTTTTGTCAGTGCTCATATTTGGTCATTAAGAGCAGCCTCCACAGAACCAGAAATGAAAACAGGAATTAAATATACATATCCTGATGTAAAGTGAAATTACATATTTTGCCAAGCGTCTCGGCCAACTATTGACAGGAAATTAAAGCAGAATTCACAAGGGCAGTGAATTTGCTGACAAGCTTTAGATTTCAGCATTCTACTCTTCCAGGCAAACCGGAGCAAGGGGAGTTGTACTTGGCATTGAATCAACTCCTCTCAATCAGGAAGAGGTTCTTTGTTCCCGCTGCGAGTGACTCACTGGGTACTTCAAACGCCCCTCCACCCTGGTGGGTCTTGCTATATCCATTCAACACAGATAACACCTGTGAAGTGTCTCAAGTCCCCAGACAGAATTTCATATTCATAAGGTGGTGAAATCAATGACAGCAATACTCCAGTTCTGGTACAATAGAGTCTACACAGGGCTTCAATTGTGCTCTTAGAACCAGCCCTCCTAGGAGGTTTGTAAGCGAAACACTGCTGTTTTGCAATCTCAAAACTCGGTAAAATTTGAAGCAGGATTCAAAGCCACCACCTCAGAACCAAATAGCATACTGACATAATGCCATTTCAAGATATGCTGAATACACATCTGCCTAGTCAATAGAACACAATATTATGATTATATAGGATTTGGCTCCTGAACTTACGCAAATGTATAAACCCCAAAGTTGGAAGCGAACAGTACTAAGAGTGTGGAAACAGCACAGTTAGGGTGTTTTGCATTTGTACCTAGTGTCAAGTGCTCAGGTCTCGGGTTGGGGGGAGTATGCCCTCAGAAGGTAGTTCTCAACGGAAAGGCTGGGATGGAAAGCCCAGCAGGCCCAGCTGCCCCGCCATTCCTCCCAGCTTCCCCTGTGATCATTCCTCTGCACCCATCAACTCCTCCATTATCATTTGAAGCCCTCATCAAGGCTAAAACCACACAGAGTGGATATCAGACATGAATCTTCAAAATCATGAGCTGAGATAAACCTCTTATTCCTTCACAAGTAGCTTATCTCAGGGATCTTGCTGGAATACCGAAATATTGACAAATACAGAGGGCAGTCACAGAATGCATACAAAACTTGCCATCTATGATGCCATGCACAGGAATTCTGTACTCTCTGAGAAAGGCATTGCCAATGATTCTTGATTAAGAAGCTACTGATGGAGCCCAGCATGATAACCTAGTGGCTAAATCCTCACCTTGCATCAGGATTCTATATGGGTACCGGTTCATATCCTGGCTGCTCCACTTCCCCTCCAGCTCCCTGCTTGTAGCCTGGCAAAGCAGTAGAGGATGGTCCAAGGCCTTTGGGCCCTGCACCCACATGGGAGATCCAGAAGAAGCTCCTGACTCCTGGTTTCATATCAACTCAGCTCCAGCCATTGCAGCCATTTGGGAAGTGAACCAGTGGACAGAAGACCTTTCCCTCTGTCTCTCCTCCTCTCTGCATAAATCTGACTGTCCAAAAAAGACAAAAAAAAACCAAAAAAAACTCTTTGGGAAAAAAGAAGAAGGAGGAGGAGGAGGGGAAGAAGACTACTGGTAGGGCTGGTGTTGTGGCATAACAGGTAAAGTTGTGGCCTGTGGTGTCAGTATCCCGTATGGGCACTGGATTACCTCCCAGCTGCCTGACTTTCTGCCAAGCTCCCTGCGAATGCATTGGGGAAACAGCAGAGGATGGTTTGGGTTCTTGAGCCCCAGCACCCATGTTGGAAGCCCAGAAGAAGCTCCTGGCTCCTGGCTTCAGATCATCCCAGTCCTGGCCATTTCGAAATAACCAGTGGATGGAAGATCTCTCTTTCTCTCTAATTCTGCCTTTACATATATCTGTGTTGTTATTATTTTTTAAGAAATTACTGAACTGCATCCAATTCTAGCTTGATCTCACTGATTTTACTTGATTCTCTCTAATCAGGCTTCTCCTGGTCCCCACTCTGTTGGGATGCACATCTCATCCGTCTTGTGGTATAAGCACATGAGTCGCAGAGACCCATGATGCTGTTTAACTGCAAGAGGGCTTGGTGCTTGTCGTGTGCAGCTCATGACATGGGGCTGACAGCAGGTGCAGTAAGCATGGCGCACCTCTTAGGGGCTCGCCAAAACACTCTGCACAACTGGAAGTGGCTTGTTTTTTTTTTCAGGACAACTGGGTTTTTTTGTTTTTCTTTTTCCTAGGTGTCCACAAGAGATTAACAAATATTCCTTCCTCCCAGCTGACCTCCACCCGTATTGGCAAGATCTACTGCAGGAATCAGATCCCTCTCAAGCCTCATGGGTACTTGATCTCTCTTTGGATCCAATTCAGTGAACAAATGCCCAGCATTCTGTATCCCTCCTTCGCATCAGGAACCATTTCCACACATTTCTCTTCTATCCTTTCCTGTCTGCTTTCTCTCACCAAGAAAATTCTTATTGGTCTTGTTGGTGTGTTAATAGCAAAGGGAAAATGTAAGTGTGATGGCCAACAGGGCCCCCCCACCCCCAGTCTAGGAAGCAGAAAGAACTGTTAAGACATGGGAAGGGCAGGACAAAGCATCCGTTCTTTCAGACACAGATCAGCCCTCAGCATGTCGTGGGCTCACTAGCTCAGGGGTTGAGTTACAGTGAAAGCAGGGCATCGCGACAGAGGGCTTTGGACCACTCCCACCTCTGACAGCCTTGTCGCAAATCCTGGCAGGCAAAATGGCAAACAGCAATGTCAGGACGATCGGAAGCGGCAGGTATGAACATGGCCTTTCGGGCTTGTTATTCCTTATTACATTCCTCGAGCATCAAACCAGGGAGTAAGATGTGAGCCAGAAGGTGGTAATTTAAGCTGCACGAGGAAAGACAGGGTTGGAGCCAGACAGAGATGAGAGACAGAGCTGGTCTATTTTTGTTTACCAAGGAGCGCCAGGGCAGAGTGCTCTGGGGATTAAAGCTTTGTAAAGCATGCTGTTTGATATATTTTTTTAAGTCATCCCAGCAAGTCTGGAAGGTTTCCTGAAGGCATATCCAAGGTCCTCCTGCCACCAAGCCCCTACGCGGCCCGAGTCCATATCTGCCCAAGTGGTGTGTCTGTGAGGCTGGGTACCCACTGGGACCTCGAGACTTAAAATCTCATGGCAACTTTCTTGAGACAGGTAAGACAGACCTCACTCCAGCAGTGTCTGGTACTTCCATGGTTGTATAGACTCTTATCAAATGTGTTCAGCCTCTTAAACTCCATGCCAAAGTGTCAGTTAATAGTAGCTACTATGGCTGTCCGTTATTTGAGTGTTATGGCCAAAGGCAACTGGGAATGAGGATAAATGATTCCAGGAGATGCAGAGGTGGAGGGAATTCCATCCATCACTTTGGGAAGACTAGAACCAGGGACAGGTGCTGGACATGGAGATCAAGGCCTGCATAGGATGCCCACTTCCTGGCTAAGACACATTCCAGGAAGCAGAAAGCAGAGCTCAAGTGCCTGAGTCCCTGCCACCCCTGTGGGAACTATGGACTGAGTTCCGGGCTCCAGGCTTCAGTCAAGTCCAGCCCCAGCACTTGGGAAATGGACCAATGGATGGAAATTCTCTCTTTTCCCTCTACCTACTTTTACTTTTCAAATAAAATTAAAACAAACAAATACTGAAGCATTTTTAATACACCCATTCCCATTTATGGGGGGAGGGGTTAAACAAAGAGTAGGGCTGCTCTGTTAATGGTGGCCTCCACTGAGTCTGCCTTAGCCAGAACAGTGGTGCACTCCACAAGGCAGCCAGTCTGCTGGGGAAACGAGCACA
Source organism: Ochotona curzoniae (assembly GCF_017591425.1). NCBI lineage: Eukaryota > Metazoa > Chordata > Mammalia > Lagomorpha > Ochotonidae > Ochotona > Ochotona curzoniae. Next base: position 18,702,111 of record NW_024467115.1, read on the forward strand.
CCTTTCTGATTTGGAACTTGCCATTCACAGGCAAGTACTCTCAAAGATACAGCTAAAGAATACGACCATTGGGGTCTACTTCAGCCATCTTGGAACTGGGCCAAGGGGTTCAGGTACTGCATGCATGGAAGGCAGCAAAGCACCCTAACTCCTCCCAGCCACCACACACATACACAACCACACAACCACCGTCCCTACCCCCAGCCCTTTGCCTCGGGCTCAGGCTCCTCCACCGCCCAGGGGAACACCTGTTTCAAGTGACGCATAGGCCTGGGGAAGCCTGCAGTGCCACATGGTGACAGGCAGTAGCAAGGAGGAAGAACCAGGGGGCCTCGCCCTGAGGGGTGGGGGAAAGGGGAGTAATTAGGGCAGCCAGAAGCGCCTGGAATGAATCCAGGGCCAGAGGGCCACAGGTGAGTTCTACACCAAAGCTTGCTCGGTGTCTGTAGTGAAGAAGGGGAAAAGAAGCCAGTGTGGGTAGGGAGGGGTAGGATGCTTGTTCTGGTCCTTAATTTTGTCGAACAGTGGCCTTGCCCGGGCTAGTCCAGGGCCATGGCGAGGACTCCTGTCCGCCCTGGCCAAGAGGATCCAGTGTGTGTGTGTGTGTGTGTGTGTGTACCACAAAAGGGGAAATAGCAGTGCCTGCTTCGTTTTCTTGAAATCCCTGCAGAGGCTCCAGCTCAGGGCTCTCCCTTTAGGGGGCGCATCACGTGCCCAAGCCAAACTTTTCAAACCCAGCGCAGGTCCGGGATTGGGTAGGGTGATTTTTCGGGTTTTCTTGCTCTTTTTTTTCCCCCCTTCGCCTTCTCCACAAGCTGATGATTTTCTGCAGAAAAACGGCTGAAAAAAAAAAAAAAAAAGAACCGATTTCATTTCCAGTTCCCATCACCGCGATTTCCACATGGATGTGACGTCGCATCCCCGCTTCCGAAATGCCCAGGTGACTCACGCCGGGGACACCCCGCGGGGCGGGGCGCCCGCGTGTCAGAGCGGGGCTGCCCCCTGGCGGCCGCGGCCGGACCTGCGAGCGGGGCGGGCCGGCGGGCGGGGTCACGTGACTGGAAAGTCCCTGTGGAAATCCCCCCCCCCCCCACCGGCTGTCGCGCTAAAACTGAAAGGGGCGAAAGGAAACTGCGCAGTCTGCAACCTTCGCAGCCGAGCTCCGGGAGTTGGGAGCGCGCGGGGGCGGAGCGGTGAGCACAGCCGCCAGGAGATATCACACCCCCGGGGCCCGGTGAGCCAGCGTGAGAGCCCAGGCGTCCATGGGACGCCTCCCCGGCTCGACCCTCTCGTGCGGCGCGCGCCTGCGCTGACCGGCCTTGGGCAGCTCGGACACGGAGCCCTGGACAGGATCGCGCTGCTGGCACAGGTAAACGACCCGCCGCGCCTCCCCGCGCTGCCGGTGCACGGGCTCCCCGCGCTGCCGGTGCACGGGCTCCCCGCGGGCCGGGGCTGCGGGATCGCGTCAGGCACCGACTGCCCGCCGGACCGCTCTCTCCTGCTTCTTTGGTTCTTTGCAGCGACCCCGGAGGGAGGTCCCTGGCTCGTTTTGTGCGCACTGCAGGGAGGTGACAGCCAGCTCTTGCTCTCCAGTAGTGCAGAGAACTCGAGCTGCAGCCTCCTGACCGAGGGTCGACCCTGGCGACCGCTGCTCTGGGGGTCGGGGGGTGCTTGCTCGTTGTTGCTCCTGCTTCAACTCAAACGCTGCATGTACTTGGCCACGTAGGCTTTGCACAGGCGCTGCGGCGGCTTCTTCCTAGACCGTGCAGAACTAGCCAATGCGGGGCGAAATGTCCCAGGGGCCAGCTTGCCCAGGCGCTGGAAGAGGGCTGAGCTGGAGGAGGGTGGGTTCAGGGCATGCAAGGTGTCTTCCTTCGGTGGCAGCGTTCAAAGACAAGCGTGCGTGGACAAGTGGCTGGTTGATTTGCCTGGCAGGGTGTGAGGAGGGATTCCACTCAAGCAATGCTGTGCGGCTCCCTACCACACACTCGAACTGTCTTGTCAGCCCGGGTCGTCCCACATCCTGCCACCTGGCTTCGCAGGAAAGCAGTGGTATTAGTTAAGGAAGGAGCTTAGCGCTTTTTGAGCTGCCTTTGTTTTGAGTTCCCGCTGCCTCTCATCTTTCCTTGGAAAGCCAGTCTGGTCAAGTGGCTCCAGGGAGAAGGGTTTGCCAATGACAGTCATTGGGACCCCAAGCCTAAAACACCGGCTTGTGGAGCGCCCTGCCAGCACTCCACTCTGATTCTGAAACATGTTGCCTGGATGTTTCTGCGATTCTTTGAACACTTTCTAAATTTTGAAAGCTTTGCCTCTCAACAGTCACAAGAAGGATTTGTTGACAAATCATATATTTCCACATGGCAGACAAAAATACACATATATGTGGCTGCCCGGATTGGAAAACTAAGATGAGAATGGAAAGACTCTGAGTGGTGAATAAGTTCAATAGAAGAATCTTGATGCTAGCAACCCCGGCCAAAAAGTGGGGGTAAGGGACAGGATAGTATGAGTTTTCAATAGGATGGTGAGGTAACAGGAGTAGAGATTAAAGGGAAAGGATTGTATTGCCTTTTTTGTTTTTTGGGTTTTTTTTTTTTTTGGCATGGAAGGGCATTCTAAATGTGTCAGGTAGTTGTATTCTATAATCTCCAATGTGGAGAGGTGGAGGAAATGGAAGGCTGAGCTGAAGGAGTTTCAGGTGCAGGTTGTGCAGACTGAAGCTGTGAATGAGCATACGCTGGTTCTGGAAGGCTGGCTTTCCAAGTCTTGCAGCTGCTTCAATAGCTCTCTTGTAGATCTTGGCTTCATGGTCTTGAGGTCCAGATGGCAGGTAGAAGAAAGGCAGAGCAAGGTACCACCTGCTTTGTTAAAAAAAAAATCTCCCTGCTGCCAGTCTGTATTATCTAAGGCTGGCAGGCTCTGTAGGTGCAGGTGTGTTGTTGCGGGACTGGAGCAGGGCAGGTGTTGGAAGACCTGGCTTCCAAGTAGGGCCATCCCTCAATGGCTGTGTGGGCTGAACAGACCCTATACCTCTATTGCCTTAGCTGCAGACTGAGGCAGCTGTGGGAATTCAGGGAGGGCAAGACGTTCACTCTGGATTCTTAGCTCCAGCCTCAAGCACAGTGTTAGTCTTCAGTGGTGACCAGCAGCACTTGTTAGCTGGCTTCATGGGTGGATGGATGGACAGGTAGATGGATGGATGGATGGATGGATAGATGGATAGATGGATGGATAGATGGATGGATGGATGGATGGATGGATGGATGGACAGGTGGATGGATAGATGGATGGATAAATGGATAAATGGATAAAGGGGTGGGTACAAGAGACTTCACTATGCCTTAGAGGAGACATGTGCTTAGTATTTCTGTCCCTTCGTGTTCTGTGATTTTGCCTAAATCCACCTGCAGGAAGGAATCCCTGATAGCGATTCCACTCAGCAATCTGATAAATAAACCCAATCCAGAATGACAGCCATATGTTGACTGCCATCTGACAACATCTGGCCCTCACCCTTTCTCCTTCCAGTGGGCGTAAGAATTCAGACCACTTTATCCGTGGCTTTAAGGATGCCTAGAGATACCCAGAACTTGTTGCCCTGGCAAATAACACAATTCAGGACTGGGATTGACAACTCTTAGGAAACTTCCCAGGGAGTCTTAATGCTCTGACATCATCTCCATGCCCCTGGAAATTTGTCCTTCCTGAGGGCCAGGGATAAGAGCTGACTCTCTGCGCAGCACTGCTCTGGAGCAGTCCCAAGATTATTCAGAGCATTGCACACTGTTGGCATGGGCAATTGATGCCAGGCTTTGCCCTCCGTCCTCTTTCATTTGCTCTAGTACCCTCCTAGCTCAAACTGTTCTTCCTTGTCTGCATCCGTGTTTTCATTTCTTCCACCAGGTGATGCTCCTGGGCGATTTTAGTTGAAAAGCAGGATGGAAGTGCCTGCATGTGAGTGTAGGTACTTACATGATGGGATACGGATGCTTGGCAGCTGCATTGATTTTACTATATGTGCTGCCGAAGCGAGCACAGGCAGCTGCATCAAAATGGTTATGCTCCCGTGTCCATTGCTGCATGTATAGAATCTACTGGTCCTCTGTCTCTTGGATATTGTCAAGTTCAATGACCAGATTCTGAAGAAAGCTCTTAAAATAGCAAAGATTCTTATTGTATAGAAACTTTTTTTTTCTTGGTTACAAAATGTTGGGCTTCATCATACTATGGTGATTATCCTAAGACTCATAAATACACCATCAGGACTTGCCTTTGGGGCTGTAGAGGAAGCCCCAATCAAGCAATCGAGGTGATAGCATTGATTGCAGGATTTGTCATAAAATATGTACTGTTCTTCTAGCGTAAGGAGGTAGTGCTGTAAAGGTAAGACAAGGCATGTCCAGGAGCAAGGGTTGCCTGGTGGTGGTCTTAGGGAGGGAGCTTTGGACTTGTCAAGTCTGCCTCCTGCCCTTGAGTGTATTGCTCTGCTCCTGAATCACCCAGGTTGCTCCTGTCATGACGCTCTTGTGGGATGGGAGTTGACACAGGTTTTTGGGGGCAGACCCTATCACTGATGGACAGACTGGGCTCCCTGGAGGATATTACTGAAAATGTGGGTTATCCCCCTGCCCTGCTCCTTCTCAGCATCCCCTCCCTGCCTGCCTTCTCTTGTTTAGACTAATCTGCGATCATGATGTAATTTAGAACAGTCCAGTGTGAGTTAATCTCTGGGGCCAGCTAGTATCCTAGGAATCCGAGGTGACTAAGATCTAGGGCCTACAGATTAGGGTAATGAGGAGATCAAACAGTGGGGTTTCCTGCACACAGGTCTATATGAGCAGCATCAAAGGCAGGCTAACGGATTGGGTTCTTTCCTTCCTCCTCTTCAGGTGTTGTAGAGCACCATGGCTGAACAACTACTTCCTCAGGCTTTATATTTGAGCAACATGCGGAAAGCTGTGAAGATAAGAGAGAGAACCCCGGAAGATATTTTTAAGCCTACCAATGGGATCATTCATCACTTTAAAACCATGCACCGCTACACGCTGGAAATGTTCAGAACTTGTCAGTTTTGTCCACAGTTCCGGGAGATCATCCACAAAGCACTCATTGACAGAAATACCCAGGCTTCACTGGAAAGCCAGAAGAAGCTTAACTGGTGTCGAGAAGTCCGCAAACTGGTGGCTCTGAAAACCAATGGTGAGTGGGTCCTGTCAGTCTGCTGCTCCCTGGGGATTGGCTCCTGGGGGCTGCTCCTTGTTCCTGAAGTTTCGGTAGCATTAGTCCAAACCTAAGTGTCTTGGGACCATAGACCCCCATGATTCAGAATGTCTCTGAAAGCAAACTTGTTCTGTCAATGTTTTTCTTAATGTTTTCCAACTATATTGTTAGAGTGCAATGTGCATTAAGGCGGGGAGGGGGACGATTCTAAATGCCCTGCTCCATTGGGTGATTTATGTTTCTAATTCTTGCAGTGATACTATTCCCGGGGTCAGTAGTGGAAACATTTAAAGGCTTTTAAAGGTTCAAAAGCAAGGTGTGGTGTGCATTGCTATTCCTCATTCTTTTCAGCAGATGCTGTGGTATCTTTAGATTTGTTGAATGAATTGGTGGCATTTGCGGGTTCACCAGCCAGTGGTCATTGAGGATCCAAAGGGCTGTGTTTGTCCCATCCTTCCTTAGCTTCTATTTGCCCTTGGCTCCAATATATGAAATACAAGACAGTTGAGATTTTCATTGTGAATTCTAGACATCTGTTGCATAACTTTGAGGGATTTCTAGCCACTGAATTTCTTCCCAGTAGTCCCTCTTCAACAGGTGCTCTTTCCCAGTCAAAACTTTATTTATTTATTTATTTATTTATTTATTTATTAGTGATTTCCATTGAGCAGGAATCCATGTGTCAAAGACATCTAAGCCTGCTATTTTAATGAGACATAAAGGTCATCTTTTTTGGGATGCAGACAATTAGTATAAGAATTATTATAAGTAGATTGTTTTAGGATTTAGTAGAAGCTGGAATCTTAGGTCCTTAAATCAGTGGCAGTCTTAAACTGTCCTGATCAATACCATAAACCCAAGAGCAGAAAATCTTTGTTGACAGTGATCACAATAAGAGCATTAATTAATTTAATCGGCTGTTTTTGACTTGGATCGCCTAGAGTGATTGGTGGACGTGTTTTGCTTCATTTTGATTCAGGGGCTTTTGTATATTCCCTGAACATCTTGCCTATATTTATGAAGCTTAGACTCTTAGAAGCGTAGGTAGAAAGAAAATGGGGGATAGCAATTGTCTACTTTGTTCTTGGCGTTAAATCAAGTGATGAATAGGAGTAGGTAATTATGTTAAGTCCTCATCAAGGGGCTTATATACCTGACAGTTTGTGGTTTTTAACCCTCTTCCACTGTGTTACAAAAAAAAGGGGGAGATGACGTTGGGAGAGTGAGTTGGAAACACAAACACTGCCAAGTTAGAAATGAGGTGGGAAGGAGAAAATGCTATTATCATTCACTGGATTAACTAACATTTTCTATATTTCCTTGTTTTAAATCAAAGAATGCATAGTAGACATTCAGTTTGCAAGCATCTTTTAATTAAATCATCAAGGATCTATGCTTAAAATCACTATCAAAGAAAATGCATTTTGATAATATTTTTCTGGAAAATGTGGGTTTTTTTAAGGCTCACAATCCTTTTATTTTACATTCTCCAAAAATTCCTTGAAATTCCAAAAATAGGAAGGAAAGTTACTTAAGGGAGGACAGAAATGACTTTCCTTCTCTGATTTTATTGGAACCTTTTTCTTTCTCTCTTTCTTTTCCTTTCTTTCTTTCTTTCTTTCTTTCTTTCTTTCTTTCTTTCTTTCTTTCTTTCTCTCTACTTTCTTTTTTTTTCTTTCTTTCTTATGTTTTTTTTTTCCCTTGCAGTCCTTCCCCCTATAGGAGAGGTCTTCAAAAAGTCAGTGGTCTGTTTGGGGAGGGGGTGATTCACAAGTTTTCATTTGAGGATATGAGATTGTGGTGAATGAGGAAGGGAGTAGGTGGCATAAAATTGAAACTTCATGTGAACAATTCCAGCGTCTATTGGCTGCAGCGATTTCACTTATATAATGAGTAGCCTTATTCCAGCTCACCCTGGCCACGCCTCCTTGGAAAGTCCAGGGTGCAGTTGGCAGTTTAAATATCTACACACCAGAACAAAAAGTACAATAGCTGTTGCTCAACTGCTAGTCAAATAACTTAGCACTGGGGAATTCCAGATGTTACTTAGGGAATTTCATACTGGTGCATCTCAATAAAGAACTGAAAGTAAGCACATGAAGAAGAAGAAGAAAAAAAAGCCTTATCTTTGCTCTAGATTTTGCAAAGGGGAAATTTCAACAGAATGCAATCATTGCCACACTTTTGCCAAGACACAGGGCTTGAGCCATCTCTTGTATTCATTGTTTGAATTCTTTACTTAGCGAGCTTTCCTAAGTGGGTAAAATTGAAGGGGTTCTGACTGGCTGCAGACATGTTTATTTGGGTTTTTGGCTGATTTTGGTTTTTTAGTATAGCTTTACTATAATTTCAATTTGCTTAAAATTTCAATTAACTTTATTGCCCGGCCTAGTAAGTAATCTCAGAAAACAGTTCATTCTGTTTATTAAAAAGCAAAAAAACCCATTTTGCACTCCTTACAGTAGGTTCAGGAGTTAACATTTTTGGTATTGAACATTCCCCTCGAAGTGTTTGTTATAGGGTGAAGGGGTGGCTGAGAAAAGGTGCAGTCAATTGAATATGTGTCTTAACCTGGAAAAATCATAAGTTAGAGGAATAAAAGTAGACCTTTATCTTCAAATGCCTGTCCTAAACAATGAATTTAGAAAAACATCACACATAGACATCCCAGTTACTGCTGAACTTTTGAAAAGCACTTTGCATTTGATCATGAGCAGGGTCACCTAATGCACTCCTAAGGCAAGAATTTCTGATGGGCCATGGGTGAGCCCCTCTTTACACCCCAGAGGAAACTCCCAGAAGCCTAGGCTGAAGTGGGATGGCCAAGTCACTTAGCCCTGAGTCATCGCCAGAGTCCAGGACACCCAGCTTCCTGCTTTGTGCCTGCTGTGGCTTATATTCTGCCTTCAAGCTAGGAGAGCAGTTGCACCAGGACCTCAGCCAGTCCATCCAGCACTGTTGGAGAGGAATGGGTCTGTGGAGAGGACACTGTAGTACCCTCCCCTCACAAAAAAGAACACCCATACAACTTGAGGAATTTGCCCCCAAGGTGGACTAAAGGAGGGAGAGCAGAGCCAGGTGGAGCGGACCAGCGTCCCCTCCATCTCCCTCGCCTCTCATCATTCATGGGGCGGAAGAATGAGAATTATTGCCACTGTAAGGCTCATCGCCCTGGGAAATGTTATCAGTTGGCCCCTGACAAGTAGGGCTGGTTTATCCAGAAACCCTTTGCTGGACCTTGCATGCAGATTCCTTAACTTGGCCTCCCTGTCCTCGCCTTTGGTTGCAGGTGATGGGAACTGCCTCATGCATGCTGCGTGCCAGTACATGTGGGGTGTGCAAGACACAGACTTGGTCCTGAGGAAGGCACTCTTCAGCACTCTCAAGGAGACAGACACGCGCAACTTCAAATTCCGCTGGCAACTGGAGTCCCTGAAATCCCAGGAATTTGTAGAAACGGGGCTTTGCTACGACACTCGGGTATGCTGTATTCTACCTTAAAGCTTTGGGTGGGATCCTGGGCAGGTCCCTCCTCCCCCAAAGAACAGGTGATTTAAAGAAGTCATGCGGATTCGGGCTTAGCAATGCTTGCTCAGTGGAAAGCACTGGAAACCTCCTGGAGGAACGACGGAGGGTTTTGACACTGCTGGGCTTGGGGACGGCAGGGTCCCAGCTGCAGGACTCTTCATTTGGGGGCGGGTCTTTGTCTCTCAGTGTCCTTGCCTTTCCATCCTCTTCTGAGCTGGCCAGTCAAATAAAGACACGTGCCTATCATTCTTGGCCACAGGAGTGGAATTTTTACATACATCCAGATGATGAGCTTCAGTGTTATATGCCAGGAGGGATTTTTCTATTGTTGTTTGAAAGCAGGTGCTGGTCTTAGCCTCCCCCACTTTTGAGTTTGCCTCTGTAGTGGAAAAAAAAAAAAGTAAAGGAAGAAAACCAGAACGGGGAGGAAGGGTAATCATTTGAATGATTTCAAGAAAGGGGGAAATAAGCCATGTTACCTAAATGAATAACTGCAGAGTGAGGTCACGGTGACGTGGAAAAGTCAGATGTGCTCAGTCTTTTTTTTTTTTTCCCCACTGCCCTGCTCCTCTTAGAACTGGGATGATGAGTGGGACAGCCTCATCAAAATGGCCTCGACAGACACAGCAGTGGCCCGAGGTGGACTTCAGTACCACTCACTGGAAGAAATACACATATTCGTCCTGTGCAACATCCTCCGAAGGCCCATCATTGTCATTTCAGGTGAGCTGCGTGCCGGCCACCCCCGCCTGCTTCCGTGCCTTAATGCCGCGATGTCTCGGCCCCAAGGAAAGACCCACAGAAGCACAGTTAGAGGTGATAACCCATGTGCCAAGTGGGAGTTCCTGCAAGTCACCTGAGGGCCTTCCTGTTCTTTCTCTTTCTTGAAACAGACAAAATGCTGAGAAGCTTGGAATCGGGCTCCAATTTTGCCCCTCTGAAAGTGGGCGGGATTTATTTGCCTCTCCACTGGCCTGCTCAGGAGTGCTACAGATACCCGATCGTGCTCGGCTACGACAGCCAACACTTTGTACCCCTGGTGACCCTAAAGGACAGCGGACCTGGTAAGAAAACTGAGCGCCAGTTTCCAGATGTGGAAGATTCTGGAAGATTCCAGATTTGGAAAGATTAGGGCTAGGTCTTCTGCTGCTTGCTGGGGTATATTGTTCTTAGTAATAGGAATGTGATAGAGTGATCATGATGTTCCCATATCTCTGGGGTCTGACTTGTCAGTCCATCCACTGCAAGCAGGAAATAGATACGCATACATAGTGCTACTGCTGTTAGCACTGGTACATGAATGATGGATTAAGGCACATGTAATGCCTAGCAGGGTGGCTGACGTTGTCTTGGATTATTGGATAGCAGACACCCAGCTGTAAGTGCATCACTTTTTTCATCCCATCTTTACGACATCCCTGTGAGAGGCAGGCATCTTGGTGCGGGGGGTGGGGTTGGGGGAGGGGACTCCCAGAGGTAAATCTACTGAGCCTCAAGTGACATGCTAGTGACAGAACTGGAATTTGGACTCGGGCCAGTGTAATTCTGCAGAGTGGAAAACAAGGCACCCACTCCCTCCAGGCTGCTGTCTAATGGGTGAGCTTCCAGGCAGCAGGGTGCCTTAAGCTGGTTATGATCTCATGCTTTTTATTTTCCTGGTTTTGATTTAACTACAGTGAGACAATACTTTTCTAGTCTTTGTCCTTTCTCAAGCTGTCATCATTGATTGCTTGACCTTGTCTGGAATATTTTACTTATGTTCTATTTCTCCTTTCCTCCTCTCATGCCCCAGAAATCCGAGCTGTTCCACTCGTTAACAGAGAGCGAGGAAGATTTGAAGACTTGAAGGTTCACTTTTTGACAGATCCTGAAAACGACATGAAGGAAAGGCTCTTGAAAGAGTACCTGATGGTGATGGAGATCCCAGTGCAGGGCTGGGACCACGGCACGACTCACCTGATCAATGCTGCCAAGTAAGCAGTTTCTGCTTAGCGTGCCTCTTCGCCAACTTTGAGTTCTTTTTTTTTTTTTTTTACCTGCATATGTGGCATTTTGGCAAGGACAGACCCAGAATGGGCGATAGAATTTGTTCGTGGGATTGTCTGTGATTTTGCCACTTGGAAATGAGGTGAAAGCCTCAGAGTACACATGGAATGGATGTGAAATCTTTAAGCCCGGCACAGGAAATTGCAGTGTGGGCGGAAGAGGGTCAGTGTCTCAAAGTAAAGATGTGCCAGTCGCAGTCCTAAAAGGTAAAATGGCCCGTGGGCATGTCTGCCACTTGGTTCCCCATGGCTGTGAACTCTGGGAGAGGTTAGACACAAGTTTTAAAATGAATCATGATGAAGCAGAGGGCAGGAAGCCACCACAGTGGTTTGTACTGTGGAGTGGACTAGTCCCTAATGAATGGCTTGGGTCCTGTCTCACTAAAGGCATTTGACTGCCGGGAAGTTAGAAAGTTGAAGTGTAGAAGTGAAATTTCTTCTCGAGAAGTCATATTCGGGTGGAGAGGCAACCCGAGCACAGCCCTTTCCTTGCAATTATCTGCGATTTCCCAGGTGGTGGATCTAACAGTCACCTCTGGCGTGTGCTTCTGTATGTCATCTCATACGCTTCCCTTTCCACCTGCAGGTTGGATGAAGCTAACTTGCCAAAGGAAATCAATCTGGTCGACGATTACTTTGAACTTGTCCAGCATGAGTACAAGAAATGGCAGGAAAACAGTGACCAGGGGAGGAGGGAGGTGCATGGCCAGAAGCCCTTGGAGCCCTCCAGACCACAGCTTTCCCTCATGGATGTAAAATGTGAAACGCCCAACTGTCCTTTCTTCATGTCTGTGAACACACAGCCTTTGTGCCACGAATGTTCTGAGAGGCGGGCAAAGAACCACAACAAACTCCCCCAGCAGTTCAATTGCAAGCCCGGCCCAGAGGGGCTCCCGGGCATGGCGCTCGGGACTTCTCGGCGAGAGACCTGTGAATCCTTGGCCTTGCACCCCGAGGAGTCAGCTGGGGGACCCCATTCAGCCCCACCGACAGCCCCCAGCCTTTTTCTGTTCAGCGAGACCACAGCTATGAAGTGCAGGAGCCCTGGCTGCCCCTTCACCCTGAACGTGCAGCACAATGGATTCTGCGAGCGTTGCCATACTGCGCGGCAGCTCAACACTGCTGCGCACTCAGCCGGAGGCGACCCGAGGCATTTAGACCCCGGTAAGTGCCGAGCTTGCCTCCAGGACGTTACCAGGACGTTTAATGGGATCTGCAGTACTTGCTTCAAAAGGACTACAGCAGAGCCCTCCTTCAGCCTCAGTACCAGCATCCCTCCCTCCTGTCACCAGCGCTCCAAGTCAGACCCTTCGCAGCTCATCCAGAGTGTCTCCCCACATTCTTGCCGCAGAGCTGGGAAAGACCCTTCCTCCGGCTGCCTGCCCCCAGCTGCACGGACTCCTGCGGACAGGACCGGCACTAGCAAGTGCAGAAAAGCCGGCTGCACGTATTTCGGGACTCCAGAAAATAAGGGCTTTTGCACGCTCTGTTTCATCGAGTACAGAGAGAACAAACGTGAGTGCAGAGATTGGTTTCCTAAGCCAAAAAGCAGCCACCCTCCCCAAGGGGGTTTATAGCAGCACAGGGGCTCCATCCAGGGAATCAGGTGCAATAGGCGGAGCCCAGCCTGCTTTTAACAGCGGCTTGCAGCCCAGGATGTGCAGAATGGCTCTGCCAGCCACCAGAAGGCAGGAGGTACTGCTTGTGTGATGGGATCAGCTGTGAGGCACCTGTCGCATTTGCAAAGGGCAATAGTGCCCTGCAGCTGGAGTTGAGGGCATTGGTTTTCCGAGCATCATTCTGTGTCTGGCATACGCAAGAGCATTTCAGCTAGACTTCTTTTCGCAGCAGAAATCGGGCAGTTGCGAAGAGTAGCAATGGGAGTGGGAGCATCTTCACTGAGCTAAGGAAACACTTGGGGTTTTGGCCATCTGTTTCTGAAAGAAGGAGGCGTGGTACATATCTGTTGTGTGTCCTGTAACTGTCACCAGCCAGTGCTCCTCGTGTGAACTGAGCAAGTTAGAAAAGCAGGCTGTTTCAGTAATAGTATTTCTGTTGAATCTAGAAGTGGTATTCTGGGCAGCACTCCCCTCTTCTGTGTTTGGAATCCACTTCATTTCTCTAGCATAGGCACCTCTGTGTCCGCGGAGTGACGCCTTCATTGTGCTCATCAGCCTGAACTTTCTTATAGATTTTGTGGCACCCTCGGGGAAAAGCAGCGCCACAGCCTCCAGGTTCCAGAACACCATGCCCTGCCTAGGGAGAGAGTGTGGCACCCTTGGAAGCACCACGTTTGAAGGCTACTGTCAGAAGTGTTTCATCGAAGCCCAGACTCAGAGATTTCATGAAGCAAAAAGAACTGAAGAGCAACTGGTGAGCCATGGTCATGGGTCTTCCCCCAGCAGGCATCAGGTCTCCCTTGCTGGAGCAGTTCCTCCTGACTGTGACATGCAGGCGTTCTCCCCACGGGTTTTGTGTCCCCATGATAAGGGTTATTTAAGAAAATCCTGGGGTCAGTATTGTAGTACCACATGTTTAGCCACCTCCTGGGCTGCTGGCATCCCAAATATAAATACCTGTTCATGTCTCAACTGTTCTGCTCCACTTCCAATTCAACTCCCTGCTAATGCACTGGGAAAGCAGCAGAGGATGGCCAAAGTCCCTAGGCCCTTGCCACCCATGTGGGAGACCAGGCTGGAAGTCTTAATCTCCTGGCATTAGCCCAGCCTGGCCCCAGTCCTTGCAACCATTTTGGCAGTGAACCAGTGCATGGAATGTATTTCTGTCTGTGTCTGTCACTCTCTATGTGTGTAATACTTAAAAAAAAAAAAAAAAGCCTGTAGGAAGATCCAAGGGGGGCAGGGAACCTTCTCTGTGATTTCCCAGGTTGGAAATACTTTCGCATTTATTTTAGAAAACAAATAAAAATCAGTCATGAATAAAACTTCTTCAAATTTCCAAAAAGTCAGGTAGTCATTTGAGACTTGTTGCAGCTGCAGTAGAGATGCCAACATCTCAAAGACTGACTTCTTAAATAATCCCTTATCATGGAGAGTGAAAACGTGGAACATCCTAGGGGTCCCTGCTTAGCTGGGGTCCCTCAGAGCAAGCTGGCAGATCACTGCAGAGCAGTGGGGAAATGTCTAAATTAGTACAGCTCTTCCTTATTTTGGACAGAAGAAAGCTGGGCCAAGGGTACAGGCCTTTGCCCTGCCCTCCCTGGACTTAGAAGGGAAACACCTAGTTCAGACTGCACCTGTTGGTAGACCCCTGTCCATGTGCAGAATACACCACGTCCAGTGAGTTCTCACCCTACCCTCCTTAAAAAATGCAAGCCACAGCTGTGTCTCTTTGTGCCACCCAGAGAGCCAGTCAGTGCAGAGACGTGCCGCGCGCCACCACGCAGAGCAACTCCAGGCCCAAGTGTGCCCGCTCTTCCTGCAAGAACATCCTGGCTTGCCGTAGCGAGGAACTCTGCATGGAGTGCCAGCACCTCAGCCAGCGTGTGAGCCCAGGTGCCCACCGTGGGGAGCTCGCACCTGAAGAACCACCCAAGCAGCGCTGCCGGGCGCCTGCCTGCGATCACTTTGGCAATGCCAAGTGTAACGGTTACTGCAATGAGTGCTTTCAGTTCAAGCAGTTGTATGGCTAACTAGAAGGGGGCTGGCCAGCCACCACCGCTGCCAATGCCAACATGGTGCTACACTCCAGACCTCCAGATCCCATTGGAGGGGCAGTGCCTGCGACAGGGAACTCAAATGTGTCTTTGAGCAGGAGAGGAGAGAGAAGCTCTTGGTCCTAGCCACAGTGTGCTCAGGTTTGGAAGCCAGGGAATCCCAGGGGTCCCTACAAAGCAGAGTCCGGTGATTGGCAATACCCGAGACAAAAAGGAGCTGGGGCTTCACCTCCCATCCCACCACGCAGAAGGCTAGGAGCGTTTTTGGACTTGCACCGTGTGCTTCAAGACTGGATGCTGCCCACCAGGGCTGCCTGATCACCTAGGCAAGAAAATGGAGTGGTCACGCAGGCAGACGGGTCGAGAGATCCAGAGAGAGCCATGCCACCTGCACCTGCCCTGCCGGGGTGAAGCCGATGCCCCGGGGGTGCAAGGGTCCTCCTCCAGAAGCTCAGGGAAATGACTGTGCTGGGAATGTGTCAGGAGTTCATGGCATCCCCATCAGCCACGTGCCCTCCTTCTCTGCAAGCTAGTGACAGGAGGCCAGGGAGGACTGCGACTGGGCTGCTGACACTGATGCCATTCCTATAGAACGAAAACAAGCTGCTCTTTACCATATGCACCTTTGACAAAGAACGTTTTAGGGAGAAGATGTGGAACTTTCTTGGTTTTCATGGTCTGCTGGAAAGGTTGGCTTGAACCTGTGTGTGTGTCAAACTGTGTACATTAATAATACACCCTTATATTATGTATGAGGGATTTTGCCTATTATTATTTTGAATCATTGCCCTAGAGGTGTAAGTTGGAAAACTGAATAATAATAACCTATTTTCTGGTTGTTGCTGGGGCACTACCTGTTGTACACAGCTTCTGTATGCTTTTTTTTTTTAAAGGAGTATCCCAGTTGTGTCTGTGTAGTCCACTTTATTTATTTTATTACAGACATTAAGGTTATTTAAATGAAGCCGTTTTTTGAACTCTGGAGAAAACTCTGCAGTATCTCCTTTAAGATGACTGTTTTGCTTTGCTCATGTTCTGGACTCGGCGACACGAGCCTCTTCCATCCCCCTCTGCTCACCACCTCCCTTGGAAAGAAGGAATTGTATCCATAGTGCATCCACTAGATTCTCATGCCTCTTGCTGTGATTCGATAAGAAGGTGCCCTGTTCTGGACAGGTGCTTCTGAGTATCCTACCTCCTTGGAGATAACATAGGCAAGAAGTGAGGATGAGAGAGGGAGGGCGTTCACAGGGCAGTGGTGACTTTCTGGCGTGGTTTCATTGGCTGTGCTGACACAGTGTCCTGGGCTTCCTAGCAGGGACCTTGGGTCAAGCCTTCGGCCAGAGAAACCCAGGCAGAAGCCAGGGGAAGAGCAGGTATCTTTCTGCCATTAGCCTGCAGGCTCTCTGTGCTCTGTGTTGCTGTCATTTTAGCCAGAAAAGAAAAACGTAGGGGCATGTGTTTCCCCCAGTAGTAAAGGCTGCCAATTTGGGGGTCTAGACTCATCACCTCAAAATATCTGTTATCTATAACTCTACATAGCCTTTCGTTGTGTTATCTGCCATGCCCATTCCCTGACGTGACTCTTTATAATTTCTTTCTAAAGATGTCAAATAAACCTCAATGTTTTTATTTAGTCCTTTCAAAGTCAGTAGACTAATATTTTGTGTCTATCAACATTTTCTTTCGTAATGTGAAAATGTGGAATTATTTATACTTATTATAGAGAATATTTGAAATTTGCACATTTAGCTGTCCTTTATACTTTGTTGGATTTCTTCATTTTTTCCTAAATAAATGTAACTTTTCACAAGAGTCAATATTGCAGAATAAATTATTTAAGAATTAATTTTGCTGTGTTCTGTTGATGACTGCTGAAAGAAAAAGATTCAAATATTCAAACTGCTTTCCAAATAACTGTGCTTTGATGTATCTTTGAACAACATATACTGTCATCATCCATGGAACAGTAAGGTTGCTTCTAAAAAATAATACAACTACATGAGAAATAGGGCTGTGCTGTGACTTGGAAGTAGAGTCCCCTCAACAGTTTATATACTGAGGCACAGTCTCCAATGTCATAGTACTGAAAGGTAAGGAACTACATTTAACAGATAGGTCCTAGGGGAAGGAGTGGGGGACAGTAGGCTAAGCATCCTGTATCAGAGTGCCAGTTCAAGTCCTGATGACTTTGCCTCTGATCCGGCTTCTTGCTGAAGCATCCTGGGACACAAAGTATGAAGATTCAGATGCCTGGGGCCCTGCCACCCAAAGGGCAAATGGGAGACTCAGGTGGCATTCTGGCTCCTGGCTTTGGCCTGCCAAGTCCTGCTTGACCTGGGCATTTGGAGAATAGCCCAGTGAATGAAAGATTCTCTTTCTTTGTCATTCTGCATTTCCAGTACATAAAAGTAATTAAAATCCAGTTTTTCAAAGATATGAGGACCTACTGGGAGATAATAAGGTCATGGGGACACTACCCTCAAAAAGGATCAAAGCCCATACTCTTAGGAGTATTTGAGGTCTTATGGGATTGAATGAGTTACCACAAGGGCAGGTGGTCAGTTATAAAGACCGACCTGTATATATTTGGCCTATGTGAATGCTTTTTCACTATTAATGTTTCTTAAGACTGTTTTATTACACTGCCTTTTAATTTGCCATGCTATGAGTTTGTCAGAGCAATTGATTCGTTTACACAAAGTCCCTCATAGGATATGTGGCTGATTTGCTTCCTGGGGGTGCCATTGAATTTGTTCTTATGTTCTTATTAGAGTCTGGGTCAGAGAGGCCAGAAGCAGCAGAGATCACTGTGTTTTGTTGATGTTGTTGTTGTTGTTGAACCCTTTCTGGCATGGGCCATGTGAATGTGTGCTCAGATCAGTTACAAATGGTTCAGAGGAGACCTTTTCCCTTCTTTACAATTTTTGTCCCATCTGTAACCTAACCTGAAAAAGTGCAGTTCATCAGTCAGCATGATGAACATAACATTTGACCATAAGTCATCAGGATTTCTAGAATAGGAAGTAGCTTATATTTAGCAAATTTCTCTGATTCAGAAGCATGGCACATAAAAATAGAGCAGAGAGCACTCGGGGTGTCTGGGCAGGACTGCAATCTGCAATTGTGGTTTGAGGAAAATGCAATTCCAAGTTTGCTTTGGAGCTGAAGTTTTCATACTGTACATTTTCCATGACTGTTTTAAATGCCCTCAAACACTTCCACACTGTAGCATGCACATCCATTTTGCACACTGGGTTTCGCACCATGGCTGTCTTCAGCATCTCAACCAAAGGAACAGACAAACATCCCAGGAATTGGAGGGCTGAAAAGGAGAGCTAAGAAGGAATGGGCTTGGCTCTTGTTTGCCCAAATATTCCCAAAACTGCAAGCATCCTCTTCAAACCATGCCTAGGGGAAGCTCATATCACCCAAAGTTGAAGTCGCACTGTTTTATGTCCACCCTTTCTTGCTATGCTCAGGGAAGGGCATGCCCATCTTCCTGGCTATCTCTAGACTGCACACCTCCCACACCCAGACTTCTGGGATGTGGTCTCCAACAGGTCTCTTAGCTCCACTCCCTCCCTTATATCCTTCCTCTCCTCTCGCCTGGACCTGAGCAGGGGCCCATCTTCTTGCCTGCAGCCTCATCTCTTCAGTCCTCCCTCACCCTATTACCTTACTCACTCATGGTACCTCACATACCTGTTTATGGTTTTCCTCTAAATAATCCTACTTGGTGCATTGCTATTGCTCCCCAAACCTCTCCCTTTCTCGGTAGCAATGGGTCACTATCACTCGAGCAGTGGGAAGTGACTGTGTAAGTGACTCAAGGAGTGCCAGTGGCCCCTTCATTCATTCATTCATCCAAAAACAACATAACTTTGCTATGGAAAAACTGTCTTATTTACACATGTAAACTGCGAGACCACATTTTCCAACCTGTTTAGAAATGGCCAAAATCAATGGGTTTTGAGCCCATTTGGGGGCAATATCCATTTATCTTAATATCTTCTCGACTAAATGACATCAAATAAGAAATACATTTACAAGCTGAGTTTCAGCAAACATTAGCACATCTGATAAACAATAATTAAATATAATTAATCATGATTTCAAAGGGCTGGCGGGTGATTCTTCTGTCTGTAGTATATATTTTTCCATTTTCTCAAGCTGTCTTTTTCAGACATGTTAGTCATGAACATCAAGTATCATTAAAAAAAAAAGTGAGCACAGCATTTAGGATGGCTTTGTCACAAAATGACAAGCAGTCTTTAAGGAAAATCATGAGGTTTGGTACTTCAGGTTAAGTCAGCACTAAGTGTGCTTCCATCCCGTTCCAGAGTGCCAATCGGAGTCCTGGTTGCTCTGCAGCAAATCCAGCTTCCTGCTAAAGAACTGCTGGGCAGACAGCAGCTGACTCAAGCGCTTGACTTGTTGCCATTCACATGGCAGACCTGGACGGAATTCAGGTTCCTAGTTTCAGATTGACTCAGCCTTGGCTGTCGTGAGCATCTGGGAAGTGAACCAGCAGACAGATCAGCTCTCTCTCTCTCTCTCTCTCTCTCTCTCTCTCTCTCTCTCTCTCTTTCTTACTCTCCTTCTAAAATATGAAGGGGATGTGTACTGTGTGGCGTAACATACAACACTGTACCTGCAGGGCTTGCTTCATCCTGCACGGGCACTGGTTCATGTCCTGGCTGTTCTACTTCCTGTCCATCTTCTTGCTAATGGTGTGAGGAAAGCAGTGGAAGACGGCCCAAGTGCTTGGACCAGTGACACCCACCTGGAAAACCTGAAGGAAGCCCCTGGCCCTCCTGGCATGACCAGGTTGCAGCTATTGTGGCCATTTCAAGGGTAAGCCAGGCAATCAAGATTTCTCTCCCTGTCTTCCTCTCTCTCATTCCACTTCCCAATCTAAAAATAAAAAGTATATTTATTGTTAATTGTATTACTTTTTTCTTTTTTAGATCAAAAGTTTTATCATTAATAAGTATCATTGGTTCTAAAAATTGTCATAGTTTTAAAGTTGCTTTATCTTGTGATTTGTTTAACACCTCTAACTGAGCACTGCAATTAATTTAAATGACACATTTGTGTATATATTTGAATTCATGTTCAACAATGCTTTTTAAAAATGGTATGCAATCAAACAAATCTGGAGTCCAATTACTAGCATGTTAAGCAACACTCTTTATAGTTGAAACAATTTAACTATTCATGAATTTTTCAGTGTTGTCTTCTGTAGAATCACAATCTGAAGGTTAGAATAGGGCATCTTGGGCCTGATGCGATAGCCTGGTGGCTAAAGTCCTTGCATGGGCCAACATCCCCGATGGATGCTGGTTCTAATTCATGCAGCCCCACTTTCCATTCAGCTCCCTGCTTGCAGCCTGGGAAAGCAGCCGAGGACAGCCCAAAGCCTTGGGACACTGGGCTTGTGTGAGAGACACAGATGAAGTTTCAGGCTGCTGGCTTCAGATTGACTCAGCTCCGGCTGTTGCGGCTGCTTGGGGAGTGAATCAACAGGCGGAAGATCTTCCTCTGTCTCTCCTCCTCTCAATATGTCTGACATTGCAGTAAAAAAGGAATAATCTTTTTGCCTCAGGATTCGTTTGCACTCTTAAAAGTTATTCAGAATTCCAAAGAAGTTTCATGTAGGTCTGTTGCTTCTGTTATATTTAGTTGTAGGAAATGAAAACTGAGAATAAAAAGAAAAGGAGCCACGCAGAAGGCAGCATTCCGGCAGCTGTCCGGAGGATGGCGTCATCATACAGAGCTTCTGGAAGACTCGCTGTACGTGGTGTGTACTCATCTGTCGCTCACTTGCCTCCTCTTCTCTGCCTTCACCAGAATCTTGTAGTATTCTGCCAGACATTGTGGAAAGAACTTGATATTTTGTATAAGAAACATTGAGATTCAAATCCTAGTATCATTACTTGTCACTAACACAGCCTTGAAAAAGTTGCCTCAAGTTTCTGTATTTTAGTTTCCTTATTTGTAAAACGCTTATTATACCTTTTATATATATATATATATATATATATATACTGTAATATATATATATATACTTTTAAATATATATATATACTGGGGGCCCGGCATGGTAGCCTAGCAGCTAAAGTCCTTACCTTGCATGTGCCAGGATCCCAAAAGGGGTGCCAGTTTGTGCCCTGGCACCTCTGCTTTCCATCCAGCTCCATTCTGTGGCTTGGGAAGGCAGTGGAAGATGGCCCAAAGCCTCGGGACCCTGCCCCTGCATGGGAGACCTGGAAGAGACTCTGGACGCCTGGCCTCGGATTGGCATCGCTCTTGCCGTTGCGGCCACTTGGGGAGTGAATCAATGGATGGAAGATCTTCCTCTCTGTCTCTCCTCCTCTCTGTATATTTAACTTTCCAATAAGAAAAATGTATTCAATATTTATATTTTATTTTTTCTCTCTCTATATATATTTCCGTGTGTGTGTATATACAAACTAGGAAAATTCCCCTCACACTATGAGAAGTGCTCTTTTCCAACCAGGAACCCACGTGATGGTTCTCTGCCACGGAGACATGTTGAAATCAGTCAGAGCATCGTTCGGCGATGCCTGTGGGAAGAGGTTCTCAACTTTGACTTGGGATGGTGTTCATTCGCATTGGCTTTTAGTGGCTGCCAGTCTGAACCACTGTCAGCCATAAGAGCACTATTTTCACAGAAGCAACTAAAGGAAAGGGAAGGCAATTAGAATGCACACGTGGGCACTGTTAGAGGGCAGGCCACTTTCATCTTTTCATCTGCACCTGCTCCAGGTGGCCTTTATTGCCCTCACGAGTATAAAAGTAAAATAAAAATTCATTGTTCCAAAGTCAACATCATGATACACCATAGATAAGGTACGGTATCAATAACTTACACAAGAACCATTGACCACCAAAGAGGTATATACACTTGCACTTGCTGGTCAGTGCTCCTTCTTCAGAGGTGGACTGCAGAAGGATGCTTATTATCAAAAACCCTAGGAACCTGGAATCAGGTTAAGTGGAGCAGGTGGCACATTGTATAGCTGATGGATCCTTCTACAGGTAGGGCTAGGGATACTGCCACAGTCCATCCCTTCTGACAACCTCGTACCTTTCTGGGCTGCTTTATTATCAAACACTCAGAAGAAAGTCTTTTTTAAAAATATTTACTTATTTTTATTGGAAAGGTGGATATACAGAGGAGGAGAGACAGAGAGGAAGATCTTCCATCCAATGGTTCACTTCCCAAGCGGCCACAATAGCTGGAGCTGAGCCAATCTGAAGCCAGGAGCCCAGAGCTCTTCCAGGTCTCCCACGCAGGTGCAGGGGCCATCCTCAACTGCTTTCCCGGGCCACAAGCAGGGAGCTGGATGGGAAGTGGAGCTGCCGGAATTAGAACTGGCACCCATATGGGATCCATGCGCATGCAAGGCGAGAACTTTAGCCACTACAGTATCACACCGGGCTCAGAAGAAAGTCTTATCACCGAGCTAATACTTCTTTCAGTTGCTACTTTTATTCTTGAACTAGGGAAGTCTGGCTCTTGGGAAATTTGAGAGGAGATTTCATCTGCACCATTTGAAACTGTAAACTGTTTTATTATATTGTAGACACCCAGCTATGACCAGCCTACACAGACTCTAAATAAGAGGAGACATCATTTACAACATAGGAAATCACAGCAGAGGGAAGCAGGATTTTTTTTAAAATATTAAGCAACTTAGAATTCTGTGATGACTAAGGAAAGGAGAAGGAAAAAAAAAAGGCTCTCTGCACTGTACACACCCTCACTCTTACCTTTCAGCAACATTTGGGTATTTCTTTGAGTATTCTAATATTTTCCAACCGTATACTGCAGTGAATTTTTGCTCAGACTTTAGGCACTAAGGTTTGACACTGAAATCCTCTGGGTCCAGGTTGTTCCACACCCCCTCACACCAACAGCCTTCAAAATGTTAAAGCAAATTAGCATCTTGGTCGGATATTTGAACTAGTTTCATGAATAGATAATAATTCTCTGTGAATTCCGGTTGTGTAGATTTTCCAATAGAATAATGAGTCAGAAAATAAGCAGCAGCTAGCAATGTAACACTCTTCACAATCATCTAGAGTAAATATGCAATTTAAAGGGCATCCAACTTAAGCATAGAAAATTTAAACTGAAAATCACCACAGAGAAGCTGCTAGTGAATTTGTTCCTTCTTGAGGCTTTAAAGACTTCTCAGCAAGTCTGTGGTTTTCAAAGTAAAAGCAACTGCTACTTCGCTAGCTACATCGTCCTCGAAGTTGTATGTTTCTTAATTTATGTCTCGCTTTTTGATTAAAGCAGCATACTCACAAGGAAGAATGCTCTCAAAATCAGAGACTTTTCTGAGTCTGATACCGCCAGCTTCCTAACAGACACAAACAAACTGAAAGAGCAAATTACTCCTGATAAAATTATTTCATAAACAGGCATTAAAAATAAGGAACAGTCTTGGGGCAGACGTTGGGCACAGCAGTTAAGACACTCTTGGTACACTTGCATCGCAAACGGCAGTGCCTGTTTCGGCACCAGCTTCTCTGCTTCTGGTTCAGCTTCCTGCTATTGCACACCCTGGGCGGCTACAGATGATGACTCGTGTACTTGGGCCCCTGCCCGCCATGGAAGAAGCCTGGATTGAGTTCCAAGTTCCCAGCTTCCTGGCCTTAGACTAGTCTAATCCTAGCCGTTGCAGCATTTGTGGAGTGATTCAACAGGTGGAGGGTTTCACTTTATCTCTCTTCCTTAGAAATAAAATGAAAATAGAGTTGAAAACTTTTTGAGGCAACAGTCCTTTTTTAAGTGAAAGAAAAGGAGAAGACCATAACAACTGGGGGTAGTTTCTAAGAACATCAAGAAAGTTATTGCATACTTAAAAAAAAGAGAGAGAGAGAGAGAGACTTATGTCCATGAAAAGCAGAGTGACAGAAAAGAAGAAGGAGGGAGAACTGACCAGCTGCTGGTTTATTCCCTAAATGGTCACACTAGTCCAGCTGAGCTGGACAGGAGGCAGAAGCATGGAAATCCATTCAGATCTCTGACATGCGTGGCAGGGACCCAAGAGTTTGGGCCGTCCTCTGTGATTTCCCAGTTACTTTAGCAGGGAGATGGATCAGAAGTGGCGCAGCTAGAACTCGGACCAGTGCTCCAATGTGGAATACTGGTATCACAAGCCAGGACTTAACCTAGTGCTGTAGCACCACATCAGCACCTTGCACAGAGGCTTCAGATCCATTAAAGATCGATCCCATTGACCACACACAAGCTGTCCATGACCCTCCACGATAGCAAAGTAGTTTATGGGTCTGTGAAAAATATGCTGTAATTATTTAACCACTGCATCTAGAAGCGTGTCATGTACGTGGGCTTCATGCTTCCTTCATTCTGGATTTAGGATTTGGTATTTTAAGAAAAGGAAAATTTGATAATCACTTGTAATTAAGCACATGAGTGCTTCTTCCAGCTGCAAAAATACATTACAAATCATACCTGATTGTTAAAATACATGCTAACAGTTGTTACAAAGCATAATAAGTATATGTTATCAGTTGTTTCAATAACATAGTTAAGTACATATTTCAAACACTAGGTAAATGGTCATTAGATTTCAGTATAAAATTTTACCTAACTCAAATGAAAACAAAATAAAATGACCAGAAAAAAAGTGGTAAAATGTTTTAGTTAAAAAGAGAGAAGAAGAGAGGGATACGTTCTGTTCATTGGGAAAGACTTAAATCTGTCATCTCTGCTAGTCTAGCATGCCTAGCAGCTTCTTCTCTGTGCCCTCAACAACTTCTTAACTGGTCCTTAATTCCCAGTCAAATTCCTCCAGTCCATATCCTGGGCTGCTGCCAGTGGGCTCTGCTTAACACCCATCATGTTTTTCCCTGGGATCCTTGGAACACCTTAGACCTAGGGGACTGTGGCACAAGGACCTAAATGAAGCCAACCTTTGTAAACTTTAAGCAGAACTGTCCTAACCATAGGGTTTGTTTTTAAGGGACTTGATAAACCTCCAACCACATCCAAGCTACTTAGAGTGGCTCCCTACATACTTTGTGATGTGGGTCAGAGGCTACATGCCTCCATTATATCACACAGAAAGCAGGAATGCCAAAGCCCGCAGCCTAGAGTCTGCCTCTGCCATTCCCACTACCTGCCATGTCTTTATTCCCCAGCCAACTCCTTTGATCCTTCCAGACTTAACTCAAAAGTACACTAAAACAGGAAACACATAATGCCTCATGCTCTCCAGTCTGATTTAGCTATGTTCCTTCAGTCTTATCATGGAATCCAGGGTACTTTCTGGCGATATTTTATGATCATCATTTGCAGTATTCATCATAAACATGCATTTCTGTAGGTAGAAGAGCTTTCTCCTTCTATCTTCCCAATGTAATCTCTAATGCAGTTCAGGCATTTTCTAGAAGCAAATGTTGAGAAAGTGGCATGGTACACAGTGTTTTTTAGGAAAGAGAATTTCATGTTGGCCCAGAGTCATCCTTCTGCATTTCCGACTGTGAGTCAAGAAAATTTTTCAAAACATGAGTACTTATCATCTTGAGGATCACCACTCTTGGATCTCAACAGAAGTCAAGTCATCGTCGAACTGAATGTTAATGGAGCCTGCCCATGATAATGTTCATAATGGAAAGAGGTTCAACTTTGTTATAAAAAAAAAAGGCTTTCTTTGGCCTGGTACAACAACCTAGAGGCTGTATTCTCTCTTTGCTCATCAAGGATCCCATATGGGCTCTGGTTTGTATTTCAGTTGCTCCACTTCCTACTCAGCAACCTGCTTGTGACCTGGGAAAGCAGTCGAGGATGGCCCAGGGCCTTGGTACCCTGTGTCTGCATGGGAGACCCAAAAGAAGCTCCTGGTTTTGGATCAGCTCAGCTCTGACCATTGCAGACTCCTGGGGAGTGAACCAGAGGACGAAAGATTTTTCTGTTTCACCTTCTCTGTGTAAATCTGCCTTCAAATAAATGTAAATAAATCTTTAAAAAAGAAAAATGTTTTTTTCATATTAAGTTTCTTGAAGAGTTGGCTGTTATAAATGCTAACCTACTGGTAAATCCAGGCAGGACAAGTTCAGAGCTATAGATGTTGATCTGAAGATTCCCTTTCTTCTTCTCATGATATCCACTTTTTTATGTGCCCTAAATCACTTCACCCACCCATCCCATCACTCTTTATGTACCCTTTTAGCCACATTGTTTGAGTGCCTTCTATATTCCAAGCACTGGGGGTACAAAGACAATATGGCACCCCATGTCTTCAAGAGAAAGAAGTAACTGCAGGTCTGAATTATACCAGCAAAAGGAAAGTATGGTAGGGGCACAGCAATAGTGCAGTAAGCTCCTGACTATAGTGCTGACATCCTTTATGGGCTCTTTGTTGATTCCAGATGCCCTACTTTCTAACCTCCCTAATTAAGGTCTGGGGAAGTGGCAGAAATTGGCCCACATCGCTGAACCCCTACAACCAGGAAAAAGCTCCTGGCTCCCAGTGTAGGAGCAGCCCAGCAACAGCTATTACAGCTATTTGGAGTGTAGATGGAAGACCTCTCTGCCTCTTCTTTCTCTGTAACTGCATTTCTAATGGAAATAATTACATCTTTAAAAAGGGGGGGGACAGGATGGTCATCAGTCAAGGCTTAAACGGAAAGCAGAAATATCACATTAGCAGTACTAAATCAGAAAAGATTTAACAGGGGAAATGAGATGTTAAGATCCCTGATAGAATTTCTGAGGAACAAAAGCTCGGGGAAAATTGATTTTGACATTGAAAAAGTACCTAAACATGGGGTTTACACTTTAGTTTAGTCCCACTGCTTGTGGCTCTCACCAAAGAACAAGAGCTTCTCCTTTCCCAAGCTCTACTGAGCTTCCCTCAAAGGGGAACTCAAAGCAGGATTTCCACCAGAAAGTTGGGAAATGATGTTTCTTGGCTTTAAGCCTCAGCATTGTACAAAGGACGGTACAAAAAGGCCTTCCCAGATGGTAGCAACAAACATGGCCTCTGTGCTCTGTGAACAGGGTTGAGTTCTTGCCTCTGAAATAGCCAGGTAAGCTTGGGGATGGGGATATGCTGCTGCATAGAACTCTCCCCTTCACTAGCAGGTGCAAAACCAGGTTCCTCCATGGGGACCCAACCTTATACACACAGCAGCCAGAGGAATTCAAGAGATATGCCACCACTTTCACAAGATCTCAGATTTCAACATTTTCCATGATGATTTAGGGGCTAACGAACAATCTTAGGAGGCCTAGCACACTAATCCTTTACATTGGAAAGTTACCTACTTTTTTGAATGAATGACAAAGTCTACTCCATATGGAGGTTAGTCACCTTGCAACTCATGCCAAGTAGAAAGAACACTAAAGTAATAGACAAGATCTGAGTTCAACTCACAAGAAAGTCATTCATGAACACTGTCCATGTAAGTCAGTGGACTTCTTCAAGTCAATTTCCATTTTAACAAAAACAGAATTTAACAACTCTCCCCTCCTACCTGTAGGAGTTATTTTAGGATTCAAAACTATCTAGGGAAAGCACTCACATAGGTGATTTCAAAATTTTTTACAATAAACTTGTCATTCCATTTTCCTCACATACTTTTCAAAGTACCCTTGTATACACAAAAATATTTCTGCAAACTACAAAAGTTACTAATATCAAGACCCAAGAAGACTTACCTTTTAAAATATGCTATAATCTTGAGGATGAGAAAGGAACTAAAAATTGATGGGAACTGACGTGAATATAAAACTGAGACAAATGAGAGATGGCTTTGTTTTCAAGTTAGAGTGTTCAGAAGGATAGAGGAAACTTGATATTCTATTAATATCTAAGAGGTCCAATTTGGGCCAAAACACGACTGGGAAGACACTGAGGTGTTTAAGAATTTGGGCATTTGTCAGGATGACTGAGTCTGTTAGGAATGATGTCACAACAGCAGGTCAAATTCAAACACTGGAACCCTGCATCTGGTAACTTGGCACAGAGCTGCCAATTAATACACTTTTATTGACTTGACCTAGTAACTAAAGAGTAAATGAATAAATAGCTGGCAATGAAAAATCCAATGATCACTGCTCCAGAGAATTTGAGTACAGTTCAGCAACAGGCTCTAGACCCAGTTGAGTGACTTCAGAGTTAATCAGAACAAGCTAGAAGAAAGAGAAAGAATGCAGACCATGGGCCCAGCAATGTTGGAGCCCAGCCCAAGCACAATGAGCTTGGACCTAATGTCAGTTCAACACCACTTGGGGGATAGGGTTGGGACCAAAGTCAAGGCTTGGGTCAGGATTAGGGTAGAGCTAAGAGAGAAGGTGACAGGTGCCTGGGGCTTAACAGGAAATGAAAATGTGTGCAACTCCAATGTCATATTGACTATTCAAGTATCAACCATTAACTAAGAAAAGATAAGCAGACTTTCTTTGGGGACTCAAGAAGAATTTAACAATGGTTTATTTTAATAATCAAATTAATAGACAGCTACTGCAATTTATGATTTTGAAGAACACTTAATAGTGTGAGAAAGGCTAAAATAGTGAGAGAATAGATGAAATAGGATATACTTCTACTACCACAATTCTGTGTGTGCATGTGTACATACAGACGAATACAGAAAGAAAGAAATGAGCATAGATTTGTCCAAATTTGTAAAGATTTACATAAAGTTTCAAAAGAAAATAAACTATAATATATTTAGTAACTTTATTCTGAATGGTAATGTTGTAACTTGTATGTTTTTTTCTTATAATATTGGATTATTTTATAATTTGCATTGATTATTATATATTAAGAATTATTCTCTTCCAAAAGTTTCTCTAAAATCTATCCCTCTGGAATTCCTAGAGGTAAAGGAAACATTGCATCACTCACCTTGTGAATTCGGCGTGATCTTGCTCAGTACTAAGAATGGACCAGAGAAAGGAAATTTTCAGCCCTAAATCAGTCAGCAAAATATCAACTAACCATGTACAAGAAGGGATAGACCAAAAGCTAGCTGAATTCATTCTAGAAGAAAAATTTACAAATGATACAATTTGGTATTGCAACAGAGACAGACTGATTTTCAGGACAGACCAAAGATACCAGTTAAGTGGATATAAAATGCTCTATTTCAATGGTCCTAGTTTGTATTTCCTTGCGCACCAGTGAGATTCAGTATCACTTCATATGAGACATGTATACATGAGAATCTGTCACATAATAAAAGTAATACAGCTAAGCAGTAGGGAAAAAGAGAAATCTCTAAGAAAGAATTGGAACACCGATAATTACAAATAAAGTTGGATTTTTGAGACTCAGCTCACACCACACTCAGAAGCCAGTTTTAGATAGAATAAGAAATCAATTTGTCAAAAATCAGATTTAGAGTAGCTGAAAAGAAAACACAGCTGATATTGTTCTGACTTGAAGATAGGAAAGGATTGCTTAAATAACAGCCTGTATGAAAAGACTGAGAAATTGAATAAATGACACTCCCTTCCAACTCCTCTCTCCAAAATTCCAAACCCAGATGTCACGATTTCCAACAAAATAAAAGTTTCTTTGTTATTAGCACGATCCTTCTTAAAAGGTATTGAAGTTATACATAGCCCACATGGTCAGGGCAGCAACTATTTTCCCACAAGTATTAAATCATACAAGATTTATGTCTATTGGGCCTGGCGCGGTGGCGCAAGTGGTTAAGGTCCTCGCCTTGCACGCCCGGGATCCCATATGGCTGCCGGTTCTATCCCGGCAGCCCCGCTTCCCTTCCAGCTCCCTGCCTGTGGCCTGGGAAAGCAGTCAAGGACGGCCCAAAGCTTTGGGACCCTGCACCTGCGTGGGAGACCCGGAAGAGTCTCCTGGCTTCGGATTGGCATAGCATCTGCCGTTGTGCTCACTTGGAGAGTGAATCGTCGGACGGAGGATCTTCTCTGTCTCTCCTCTCTGTATATCCGCCTTTCCAATAAAAAAAATAATAAAAAATAAATCTTAAAAAAAAAAAGATTTATGTCTATTGACTGCAGTTCCCAAAAAGACTGTGCAGAAGAACTAAATATACAAATGTACACAGTTGCCCTCTCAAAAAAAAAAAAAAATAATAATCAGCACTGTTAAGGAAAAGGGCAGGGCCAATTTCCTTTCCTAGCAGAGGGAGCTTGGTTGAAACTGGAAAACAGTGTAGTGGATCCTTCTGTGAAATGCATTGACTGGATAGGCTTGGATAAAAGATATCAGAATCCAATGAAGGAGAAGGAGAAGGAGAAGGAGAGGAAGAAGAGGAAGAAGAGGAAGAAGAGGAAGAAGAAGAAGAGAGCTCCTGGGTACCAAGAACTAAGCGCATCTCTTGGGATACCTTTCTCCTTTGTAAGACAGGAGAGTTGAGCACTTGCTAAAATGTTCTGTTGAGTAAATAAACATACCGGGTAGTTACTTTTAGAGTTATAACATTGGTGACAATAGCCCATCCTGTTCAGGATGGGGAACCCTATGAGATTTCTACATGAAGAGCTAGCTGTTCTGAGTGCCATTTGCTTTGTCTGATCCAGCTTCCTGCTATCATGTCTGGGAAGGAACTGGAAGATGGCTCAAATGCTTGTACCCCTGCCACCTGTGTGAGGGATCCAGATGGCTGGCCCATCCCCAGAGATAGTGGCCACTTGAGAAGTGTAAAGAAAATGGAAGCTCTTTCTCTCATGCTGTCTCTCCCTCGCTCTATCACTCTACCTTTAAACTAAATCAAAAAACCCTTTAAAAAAGGAGAGAGAATGGGTTCTCTGATTGTTGGAAAGAGTTCACACCACCTGGTAGTGTGAAGCTCACCCTTTGGGAATGTGTCCCCACCAGGCAAACGAGAGTCCAGGGTCACTTCACAGTGGCAATTCCACCAGCAATGTGCTGTAAAAGGTCAATGTGAAAATCCAGAAAGCAGGTATGGGGCTAGTCCCAGATTTTGCTGTTAGACCTTGAATCAGAAATGTGTGAACCGAGAAAGCCAGCCTACTGCCCTGGAGTTCCTGTGTGGTCTGTGGGTTCCCAAAGGGTACCTCCCTGGAGACTCAAGTTTCCACAGATACCCAGAGGGCCACATTGTCAATGAGTATAGCCCTCAGTCACTCCGTTTGCCTCATTCCACACCTAGTTAAAGCGAACACATTGAAACTGTTGCATCACTTGCTTCAGTCATGCATGATTAAGAGGGGATGCTGGGAAGAGAGCAAGGAGGCAATGACAGGTGAGACAGTGTCTGATTGTAAAACCCCAAGTTTTCCTTAAATTGGGAAGCAAATCAACCACAAATGGTGATGGTTGGTGTGACCACATTTTCAAATTGGTTTGATTTCTATATTTCTAAACAATATTTTCCTCCCACTTTTTTTTTCAGCAGCCCCAGAGAATCTCAAATACAATTTGCTTGGGGGCCCCTAAAGGGAATCTTGAGTCTGATAGTCACTGTTGTTCCAGTGTTAATTTTCAAAAACTCCAGATGTCTAATATTGAAAGCCAGACCAGAGCACTCAGAGTTAAAGAACCTGTTACCCAGCCCTCCTCCAGCTGCCGGGCTGAATCACACTGCAGGAAAGGAAAGTCTGGCTCACTGCATTATTAATTCACTACTGTGATTTCTTTCTCTGTTGCTACCGGGGACCTGAGGATGAGGGGTTGTGAGCTGAGTGGGCAGCCAGGAAATATGGTATTTTTCTTGGCTCCTTAAGAGTAGAGGAAATTCTGTCTTTTTCTTTTAGCTCCAAAGTATTAGCAGTGTAACCTTTGCTTTGCTATTTTTTTTTCTTTTTACAGTAGTTTGACTTTTGTCAGTGGAAGTTACTCCAAGCCCACCTGTCTGGTGGTATAAAGACAATTCACTCTGATGTCATCTGACCTTATGAAGTCATCCAGTTGTTGCAACCACACGAAGTCCTGGCTGCTGGGGCAGTTAAGTGCCTTCCTGCCTCTTTGTGTCATTCAAGGCATCGCTTCTTAGGCCAGTCTGCTCAGACTCATAGACTTGAATCTGCTCTTAGAACTTGACCTTCTCGTCATTCTTTGGGTTGCGAGATGAGCATTCACAGAGACAGTGTTCAGTACTTGTGTCTGGACACCCATTGTAATTCTTCATAATCAACCCTGTTGAGATGAGAAAACCCAAGTCAGGGCTGAAACGTTCCATGAAAAGTGAGCTGCAAGAAAGTTTAGAGGCTATGCAGAAAATGTGGAGTTCTTTGGATTAAGCACTCTCCTCCAATGAGGGAGCAGTATTGTAATTTCATTGGAAGCTCACTGTAGTTTGCTTCAGAAGACCACTTGTCATTTCTACTTTTGCTTATTTTTAAAATAACTTTTTACTATTGTTACATAGACTTTTAATAATATTAATGAACCTTTTATCCTTTCCACTTAGGAGAGAGAGCTAGTTTTTTTTTTTTTGTATGATCTAATTTTGTCCTAATGATACACTATGAGTAAGGTATTGCCTCCTTCAACAAACAAGAGTATACAGCCTAGTTCAAAACTTCCAGGCCGTCCATCTCAAAGCCTATGCTACACTCAATCTGCCTCTAGTGAAGCTTTCTCTCACTTTCAATCATTTCATCCTTCAACAACAACAACAAAAAAAACCTGTCGATAATTAATGCCAGGAAGTATATTT
The DNA here is from genome assembly GCF_017591425.1 of Ochotona curzoniae. Classification (NCBI taxonomy): domain Eukaryota; kingdom Metazoa; phylum Chordata; class Mammalia; order Lagomorpha; family Ochotonidae; genus Ochotona; species Ochotona curzoniae. Next base: position 18,734,256 of record NW_024467115.1, read on the forward strand.
ATCACATACATACAAGGCTGAAAGAATAACAATGAAAAGGACTCTCACAGAGCCATCCCTGAAACTAAGACATCACACCTTGATCACAACTTTGTGGACCCTCGGACCCTTCCCAAGTCCTGTCCATCGTCATCCTTGCGGAGTCTGGCCTCTGAATGCCTGAGAGACTTCACCCCAGCGGGAAGAGGGCGCTTGCGTGTATCATGCTTTTGTTTTGCTTCTTAGCTCTATCACATTGTCTATTTAGCCCTACATCTAGGATGATTTTATTTTGCCTGGCTTTGAATTTCATTTAACTTTTGTGACTTGCTATATTCATTTGACACTGTCTATGTAGAAAATTAAAATTATATATTTCTCACTGTGATGTAGTCCTCATCTCTCTGCACAGACCACATTTATGTATCCATTCTCCCATTTTTGCTTCACTTTTATTATTTCTGACATTTCCTGTTATAAGGAAATGATCATTCTTATCCAAGTCTCCTGACACACATGTGTAAAACTTCCCCTTGAATACACACTGAAGAGTAGATTTCACAACTTGCAATGTACGTAAATTTTCAATTCTGGTATTATTTTTAACATTATATTTTAAAATTTCCTCTGTCTTCCTACATTTCCATTTGACATTTGTTCCCCTATTAATTTCTTCCTGAACTTAAATATTTTATTACTATTCTTTCATTAGACACATACGTTGCAAATGTCTTTTCCAGATTTTTAGCTGAATGCTCATGGTAAAGTCTACTTTAGTTTTAACACTGTCAAGATCTCATTTTTCCCTTTTATGATCAACACTCTTCGTTAGAAAATCTTTTCCCTCTCAGAGGTCACACATTGTCATCTAAAATATTTTTGTTTTCATATTTCAATCTTAAACACCTCTGGAGCCCATTGGGTGATGCGCTAGTGAACAGGGAGCAGCATAGTTTTATTTTCAGGTGAATCCCAGGGACCTACACAATCCAAAATCGGAACACTCAAGCTCAATAATGAGAAGTAGCAACATCCTACCTAACAGCCTTGCCCCTCCCTTCAAAAGGGATTCTCTATGGTTTTTAATCGTATATGTAACTGCTTCGTCAACTTTTATTTCTTGAATTACTTTTATAAGCATTTCATATGAAATTTTGTTTTTATAATTTTTCCCTGTTACATGAGAATATAGTAGACGTTTACGTAAAGATTTTCTGTTTAGATAAATTACCTATAATTCTTTCAGGATCTCCATAAACACAGTTATATTCTCTGAAGGATGATTTTCAAGTTTGGGATATGTGCATTTTCAAATTTAGTTTTTGTAGGTACACATAGATATATAGTAAAGGTCAGTACTGTGTTTTTTCCACTTAAAAATAGTTAATTTTATTTTTAATATATTCCATTTTTATCCACATACATAAATAGTGATTTTTCAGTTACTATCAAATGGATACAGAAAACTGAGGAAAATAGATCAAACAAAATAAAAAATCGCTACAATTCCATCACACAACTTAGTAAAATTCAACAACATATTTTTTGAATCTTTTCCTGTGTGATTCAAACCCATAACCTATTTCCCCTTTTCAAAAATGTTTATTTCCTGGTGATTAAAGTTATATTCTTGAATTTCTATGGTAATAGACATATATTTTTATAACAAATGAAATCACAATGTGTATGTAGTTCTATAAATGTATATATTTCAAAATTACTATATGTGAAATTATATATAATCATTGTTTCTATGTCTTTAGAAATTCTTCTACAATATTTGTTCTGACCAGCACATTACATATTCCCTTGTATACAGTGTGATTAGCTTATTTTATCAGATTGCATATGGACTGCATTAAATATTTTCCAGTTACAAATAAGCAGAACTTTCCACGAGTCTATAATTATTTTCTAAAGATAAATTTATGAAAGTTGAACACAAAATTCTAAGCTTATTAAAGACAGAATTGCCAAATTGTTTTTCAGGAATTTTGTTCTGATATGGACTTCCACCAACTATTTATTTCATTATGAGATTATTGTCTCTTTTTTTTTCTTTCACTCACTCTCTCTTTCTCTGTGTCTCCCTCTTACCTATTTTTTGTCTATCATCTATCACACACACACACACACACACACACCAGGACTCTGAGCTTGATTCATTAAATGGAACCCAAAACCTCCTAAAGTTTCACTAAAACTACCCAAGAAAACTTTGCAAAATTACCCACCCTAGAAATATTATTCTCTTCCACTGACTTAAAAAAAAAAACCCCTGTGTGTGTGTGTGTGTGTGTGTGTGTGAGACTTTTTAGCACTTTCAACAAGATATGACTGATACATAAAGCTTTATTTTTCTTGATAGGGCAGAGAGATGCTATTTGCTTTAATTGCATTGTGTCTGATGGAATTCCTTCGCATATTTATTGCTTTGTTTCTAAATATAAGTATGACAAGCTCAGTGCTGTCTGTGGTCACACAGGGGTTTTTGGAAACAATTTTAACTTCGGGCATGCCCCTGAGCGTGGGCAGCACCCACACAATGTCATCTCACCCCCTCATACCCTTTTGGGAAGTCCTGATATCCTCAAGAGGAGTTTTTTTTTTTCTGCTTTATTTTACCATTTTCAAGTCAAACGGGGAGTTTCCTTAGATCCGCAGCTCAAGCATAACTTACAAATTTTGATACGTAACACTATGCGACAACGTGTCTTCTAGAACAGTGGCGCTTGCCTCTGACCACACGTCTACTCACTTCATAGGCTCTTAAGTATCTGAGCTCCTTTCTTCAGTGTCAGCTCTAACCAGCCTGCTGCGGTGTCATTCCCAGCCACGGTGTTCTGGGATGGAGTCTGTGGTTCATGCTTCCAGTCAAACACAGCCCGCCTCGGGGCAGGTTGGAGGCTGAAGGATTGCTCTGAAGAGACAGGAAAGGGAAAGGAAGTGAGGGTCAGAGAGGAGCTCCCAGAGCAGCAGTGAAAGTTTCTCTCTTTTGTGGTAACACAAGAGTATGAAGTAGAAGGTTACATTGTATTGGTTTAAGAAAATTAGATCATGTGTGAATGTCATCATCTCATTACCATGTTTGACACATCCACTTCTGTTCAATCATCTACATAATAAACAACAAGTATCTTAATAAAGGTTCACTTTCACAATCTGCTACCTCTCATGTGCCTTTAAAGAAAGGAGGGAACAGAGAGGAAAAACACCCTTTCAGTTAGCTAAATTCTTTTCTATTTTATAAGCAAGTATCAAAAGATCAGGCAATTTAATATCAACTCTCAAACAAGTCTGTGATTACTTAAGACCTCAAAAATGGAGATGCTACAAGTTTCTTCAGCCAGCCATCTCTTGATAATTCAGTTCTTTCCTCCATTGTTCAGTAGCATCTGCATTCAAGAACTGAAAACAAATATCAGTCACTCATCTCCTTTTACACAATGTTAGCAATCTTCCATGATGACAAGTAATACGGCCACTCGTATCCATCTCTCTGCTCAGCTAGCCTCCAGATGCTGTTCTGTCCCTGTGGCTTTGCTTCATGGTTACAAGACTCTTGTCCTCAATTCAGCATCTGAACCAGGAATCATGGGCAAGGGAAAGTTTCAATGCTTTTAATCAGAAAGTAGCATAACTTTCCCCAAAGTCCCCTTGCAAATCTACTTAATACTTTGCTCTCCAGAAATAGGTCAAATGACCGCCTTGGGCCGGAAGGGAGTGTGGGAAAGAAACCATGCCTGTGCAGCATGCTGGATGAGAAGAGAATAGAGAGCAGGGAGCAGAAGGCAGATTGGAGGAGCTAAACCTTGATGACTCCTTCACTTCCATCCCCATCTTGGCTGAGGGTTTTTGTTGTTGTTGTTTCTCCTCTTCCCCCTGCTTGCCTTCAAGCAGAATTTCCAAAATCCATTCCTTTGGGACTCAAGGCTGTTGAGTTTCCACCAACCAATATAAGACCAACATATCTATGCACTTAATTTTTTTGCTTAAAATACTCTTTCTATGTTTTCCCAGAGGGTCTACTCAGCTGGTAAGGTTTCTCTGTCCCTTGCTTCTTGTAGCTTCAGCAGCAGGTATTTTTAGTGAAGCCGAGATGCCTTCATCCCCGATGAGAGTACCTGGATTTCAGTGGTGAACCTGGGTCCTGACTCCAGCTGCCTGCTGGTGTAGACCCTGGGAGGTATCTGTCTGCTTCTCTGTCTCTCAAATGAATTTTTAAAAATAACAACAACAACAAAATCCTTCTAACTTTGAGCTTAATATAATAATATTTATTCATCCTGTGGTTATTGACAAATCATCTGAGAATTGTTTATTACTCCACCAGTTTAATCCACAGATTTGGAGCTTCTTCAAAGTTTCTCTGATTAAATAATTGTAACATTTTTAGCAACAGGGTACTTTCTATTTCCATTTGACTTTCCTATAAATAAACAAAAGCTCAGTTGTCTTCCTTCCTAAGGAGTGCTCTTTGTAAGTAAGTACCCAGTAATTAGCATCCAGTAAAGTCTTGTATGACACACATGCTGGGCTCCAAATCCCTCACTCTGTTCCCATCGTTTCCTACATGAGAGCCCATTGCTTCTTCCTTCATGTCCTGGACTCCACCAGGGTTGCACAGTGCAAGGGTGCTTACATTGGCCAGCACAGGCTCTGAGTTGGAGTGGGGCTCTGTAAAGGCAACAGACATGTGCTGATGGCTTGGGAATGAAGTCACAGGATTGAAAGATGCAACCCAAATACCCAGTGCCGGTGCAAGTTATTGAGCAATTGCTTCTGTATCTCAGAGGGTCACAGTCTGACACAGGCAATTTTACAGGGAAAAAAAAAAATCTCTTCCCTCCCATTGAGTAAAGCAGAAAAATATGCATGTTTAGAAAATGAATGAAAGCAAACACTAATGGCCAAGCTGCAATCCTCTTTTGGCATCCTTTCCGTTCTCTGTGTTGGGGAAATACCTTTGTGCTATAAAGCAGGAGGGCAGGCAGGGAAGATGTTAGGGAAACAACAAATCCCGGAGCCAAATTGTCTCCATCCTGCCCCTTAAGCTCTTCTTCTCTGGTGGCCATTCTTCTCATTTTAATTCATTTCCTGTTTAGAGAGTTTTCCTGGGAAGGCCCGAGGATGTGCTGGTGAATCTGTCCAGCATACACAGTTGCTTCCCTTTTTGTCTGTCTACCACATTCTACATCATTTTCAATTCTTTTAATCAGATTCTTTGAAATCAAATTGAACTTCATCCAAACAACCAGTCTTGCTTGTTTCAGTGTAATAGAACAATTGGCCAGTTGCTGAAAGAGTTACTTGATTCATCTCAATCAATTTTACAGTCTCCCCCTTAGCATTCTGCAGTTTAAAAAAAAGTCCATCTATCAAAAATTTTGTTCCTCCACTAACACACACACCTTCCATTGGTACGTGCAAGCTAGGGGCTTGCACTCTGTAAACAGGCCTGAGGCAGACCAGAGCTGACCTGTGAAGACAGTCTTAGTTCAGTACAAGGTTATTTGTTTTCTTAGCACTAAATTTAGAAACACCGAGTAGTATATACATCGGAAATACTGAGTGCTACTGACTTCCAGTGAGATTATAAAAAGATGTTTATGCCTCAGTTCAGATGGCTGGGAAGCCCATTTCTTGAATGCATATTCTATGGCATACAAAACACTTAAATCCGTATTGGAGATTTTGTGTATTGTCTGAGTCTGATTTTCCCTTGATATTTTTTTCTCTCCTTTGTTATTAATATATTCCCTTCTGAATTTGTTGGACTGAGTGACTATTAACTAATTGTGCCAGGAGTTGAGGGGAAAAAAAAAAAACAATGAGGAGGGCCTCTTCCCCCAAAGTAGCAGTGTCTTATTCCACCAAACCATCTTCTATATGTGGCTCCCACTGAGGCTTCCAATTATATAATGGTTACTATTAAACAATCATCTTATAATTCTACTTTCATATGAACTTGTTGAAGAACCTTTGGAAAGGATTGCACAATAGGCGTATGGGAGGACTTTAACACTAGAAGAGGAAGAGGGAGAGACAGGTTGAAGAACAAGGGTGTTTTGACAATAGGAGATATCCTAAGGCAGGTATTTTTGAACGGATACAGCACCTTACTATCTGCCCAGCCCTGTGTAGTAGAATCTGGAACACCTAAGAAGATCCAAGTTGCACAGTCCGAGCCACTGAAGTATAAAGGAAAATGTCTGAGAAGATCCTGTTTCCCAACAAAAGGAATAGGTATGGTCATAGTGCCATTCTCTTCTTCTTTTTGTATAGTTGACAGGTGGTAACTGGTATGGCTACCCTTTTCCCATGAGCCAACAAGCATGAGGACAAAAGGTCGGTCTACTAGAAGTTCAGGAACTCAAAATTATAGAGAACAAGCATCTTTGATGACGCTGCTGGAAAGGATTCTCTGCCTGCAGGCTCTAGTTATGTCCTGTAATTTAACATATCTTTGTTATTGAAACAGTGCTCTCCATTCACAACTTTTTCCAGGGCAGAGTAGGTCTTTGATGGTCTCTTCTTCATTTGTTGAGTTGCAGATAAACTTACCAATTGCGCAACTCAAGCCCTGTATGCACTTGCAGGTCTCAATGTTCTACTCTCCCATGTGGGTCTCTGTTAAAGTTCATAAAAAGTCCCAGAAAGGGACTTAAATCTTTTTAGAGTGAAGGATAGGCTTTGCCAAATCTTTCCTAAGAGTATCCTGGTTTCCAGCTGAAAAAAAAGCAATGCAGTGTAATGTGAAGGTTTTTAGAGTCAGACACACTTAAGCTCCTCTCTGTCACTTAGTACATAATTAAACTTTGCACGATAGTTAAACTTTCTATGTCTGTATGTGATATACAAAGAATGTACCAGATATCTTGAAATGAAAGGTAGGCACAAATATTATGCATTTTACAGAAATTCACTCAATTGGACATAAACTTCAATACAAAATGCAAAACTGTAAATCTCTTAGAAGAAAGCATGTGGCTTCTTCTCAGATATACTACCAGTAGTACAGTCCTTAAAAGAAAACATTGATATATTAGACTATTAAAATTATGCCACATTTTCTGTGGATAGTGTTAAGAGAATGTAAAGAAAGTTCACAGACTGTGATAAAAATCTTTCCAAAATACATATCTGACAAAGGGCTGTTATCCAAATATAGAAAGGACACTTAAACCAGCAATGAAGAAATTGGTAATCCAGTTTTCATTTATGCAAATTGAACAAATTTCATATATGCACATTTAAGACAATACTCACACAAAAAAAGACTTATCTACTTTAATTGGAATGTCAGATTTACAGAGAAAAAGAGATAGAGAAGTATTTTCCATCAACTGGCTTACTGCTAAAGTGGCCATAATGGTCAGAGATGAGCTGAAGTGAAGCAAGGAACCAGGAACCAGGAGCTTCTTCTGGATCTCCCACATGGGTTCAGGGTCCCAAAGGTTTGGGCCATCCTCCATTGCTTTCCCAGACCATAAGCAGGTTGCTAGATGGGAAGTGGAGCAGGCAGGACACAAACCAATGCCTTTATGAGATATTGGCACTGGCTGGGAGAGGATTAGTCAGTTGAGCCATTGTGCCAGACCTAGCAATCCTTTTTTAACGTAGGCAAAAGTTCAGGACACTCCACTACAAAAGATATTCAAATGATTGATTAGCATATGCAATGATGCTCAACATCTCTCCTCATGAAATTCCAAATGAAAACAACATTATGCTGGGGGTAGGGGGTGGGTTGTGCCTGACCCAGGAGTGATCAGGACATGACTCTTGCTTCTTATATAAGAGTACTTGGGATTAATTCCAGGCTCCAGCTACTGAACCAGCTTCCTGCCAGTGTAGACCCTGGGAGGCAGCAATAGAGTTCCTACCCACATGGGAAACATGACCCCTAGTTCAGCCATTATAGGAGTATGGGAAGTGAGCACAAGAAAGGGAACATTCTCTTATTCTCTATCCTTCTGTTTCCCTCTCTCTGAAATAATTTTTTTAATTAAAATAAATATCCACTTTTTAAATTTTTTGTTTATTTCATGAAACAGTTCCATAGGCTTAGGGATTTGTCCCTCATGCCCTTCCCCAATCTCCCTCCACCACTGATTTCCCCTAGATGATTACAATAGTATAGTCCTTCATAAAGTCATAAGTCCATTGCTCTTCTATCTAAGTGTATCCTAACATGTAGGTATAGAAAATAACAGAAAACTCAGCATCCTACTATCAAGACAGATTTATCAGTTTCACTGGGAGTCAATCTTTGATTTATGTGTGGAGATCCATATTGTAATATATCTTCACTTCTTCATATGATGGTCTCTATTGTACAATTCCTCTAGATAACTATGTGTATATGCATTTTACTTCTATATCTATTGATCTTTTGTTTCACATGAAAGTTGCATTATATCAGAAAGAACATATGACATTTGTCCTTTCCCAAAAAATATCCACTTTTACAACCCAAACTCTATCAATCCCATTTCTCCCAGCCTGTATTCAGAATCAATGTTTTTGTTCTTCTTATTTTATAGCTCCCACATATGAGGGAGAAACGGCAGTATTTGTCTTTCTGTGTCTAATAAATGTCACTTAACACAAGCCTATCCTGTTCCATCTATTTGGGTTTAGAAAAATAGGGGAAGCTGGGTATAATTCATCAAATATAACAAACATGCTATTATGAGTTGCCAGTAATAGGGGAAGCTGGGCGTGATATAATGGGTGTGATATACAGATGTCATAAATATATTATAGTAATATAAGATATCAATCATGATGGAAGCAGAATGTGGCTCTTACAGGAATTCTGTACCACTGCACAACTTTGGTTTTGTGTATTTAAAACTATCCTGAAATAAATAGTTAAGACATATTTCACTTATGCAGAAACAGATATTGATGTTCAAATCCACACATATTAGAATGGTCAAAGCACAGAACACTGATAGCAGCAAATGTTGGTGGGAAATGTGAGCAGCTGAAACTGAGAGTGCAGAACGGCATGGGCACCTGGGCAGAGAGTGGGGCAGTCGCCTTACAAAATTTCTCCTGCTCTTAGTGCACAATCCAGTTATTCTACTCCTTAGTATTCACACACAGAAGTTAAAAGCTTCCATCCATACAAACACTTGTAGAATCTCAATTCATAATTGCCAAAACTTCAAAGCAATGAAAATGTGCTTCAATAGGTGAATGGATAAGTAAACCAGAGTACATCCACACAGGTAACATTATTCAGTGCTGAAAATCAATGAGCGATCATGGCATGAAGGCATGGAGGTAACCTGAATGCATGTCGCTGAGGGAAAGTAGAAAATCTGGAAGAACTACTTGCGATATGATTGCAACCAAGTAATAGTCAAGAAAAGGTAATACTGAAGTCAGAGTAAAAAATGCTAGTAGACTCCAGGGATTTGGGAGAGGAAGTGGGGGGGGGGGGGAGAATGAGCGGAACTCAGAATTTTTGAAGAGCATACAACTAAATTACTGTAATGGTAGATCTACATCCATATATATATATATTTATTATATTTATATATATATAAAATATATATATTTTTTTCTAAAATACAACCTAATGAAATCTTCAAACTTTAGATAATCATGTATCAACATTGATCCATCAGTTGACACAAACATAATGTAGAATGTTAGTAACATGCATTTTTTACTTAAAGCTATACTAAAAATTAAAGTTCATTGATTTAAAATTTCATATACATAGAAGTGTCTAGAACATAGGAACCACACGATAGAAAACAGTGACATTATTTCCTGTCTCCCTGGTGATAGTATGGTGATAGATGGTGAGAACAGCCATCACAGGGTAACATCTGTGACTGGCCAAGAAGGCCCATCAGTGTGTCTAGATTTTTCATTATCTACATAATGGACATTTGAGGCCAAATACCCCAAATGTATTATTGTGGAGGTTGTCCAGAGCATTGTAGGATGTTCAGCATCCTCTCTGATCTTCCCCCTGGAGGCCAGAAACAACTACTTCCTACACCACTCTCATTCTGTGACAACAAAAGGGTCTCTGCACAATGTGTATTATCCCAAAGGAGAAACAAAGCCACTCCCAATCGAGAACTGCTGCATAGTGCGCATAGCAGGAAAGTTTCAGGCCCTTCAGAGCTTTGCTGAAACTCTACCACACGAGACCATCATTTCCAACCTCAGAATGTATAATACCTACCACTAGAAATTGCTCTGTCTGCGGGGTATTCTTCAATTCATGATTCTGGCCAAAATGGGCTGGAAACGTTTCCTAGTATGGCATCATTCGAAAGCTGAAAAGTCAGTTGATCTCTGTTTTTAGACATTTGCATACAAACGGATCCAATAAAATAAAAACCATATGGCCAGACTAAAAGCATGATGCCTATCTTCTCCCACTTGCTCCTTTTGAAAAACAAGCACAGTGGCCAGAATGGCAAATCCTTTTGCCAAGAGTATTTGTTTTTTGGTTTTTTTTTTTTAGCTTAGTTGTTGTTTGTTTGTTTAGATAACTGCTTAAGACATTTACATAGCTCACAGCATTTTCCTTCCAAGAAAGTGTTCAAATTAGCAAAATTATTCTTCAGTAATCTCAGTCTTAGCCCCTAAACTGCCTTCAAAGTGTCCACACACAAAAAAAGCAAAAAGCAAATAGATCCTATTATTTGGTTCTTGCCAGCTACAAGGGGCTTTTCTGTGTGCGTCTTAATTGGATTGAATTCCCTGTGACTGTTTTATTGAAGTCTGAAGGCTGGGAGTTTCCAGGAAATGTGGTAAACTTGATTTGTCTGTGTGTGTTTTGATCAGGCACCAGCCAGATTTTATTTATTTGTTTATTTATGTAAAGAACACAGGCATCAGCCTAGGCCTCAGTCCAGGGGAATTCGTGGCCCAATAAAGAATAACAACCCAATCAGAGCTGCAGCTTGTCCCGTTGGTTTCTCCCTGGTTGTCTTATCAAAGGAAAGCAGACCTTCTAAGAATGAACTTCAAATGAGTCATTCTTTTTTCATCCAAACTTCTTAGCATAGTAAGTAGATAATCTAGCTACCTGGAAAAGGGTACAGAAAGAAGCTGGGCCAACGATAAAAAGGAACATGTCTGACAGTGGGCTCAGTAAATGATCTATCCTAGGATATGACCTTGTGTTCTATACTGCCCTACAGACCAATCCCTAATCGAGTTTCCATGGAGTTTGAATAGTGTACTCATTAAGAGAGGATGTTTTCCCTGGGCCCTATGGGGGAGTTGGATGGGAAGTGGAATGGTTGGGGCACAGGTCAGCACCCATGTGGGATCCCCACACGTTCAGGGAGAGAATTTGGCTACTGGGCCATCGTGCCAGGCCCCTGAAATCAATTTCTTCAAGTAAATCTCTACATCTGAAAAAGAAAAAAGTGGGTGTTTCAGTTCATTAATAATGTACTAGGTCAGTTTTGGGCAACAGAGCTCAAATAAGAGAGGCACCATTGGATTTCATTTCTGTGTGTTTGTAAAAACTGGATCCTCCAAAGAGCAGAGTCTGGTTTTTAACACTGAGTAAGTACATACCACCAGCCATGAGCATCTCCACAGGTCTGCTCAGAGACTTCTATGACGAAGACTAGCAGACTAGTATGTCACCATGTCACAATCACTAGAGAGGTGTTTTGTTTTGTTTTGTTTGGCTTGTCTTATTCTGTAGATGCCTAAACTTCCATGCCAGCTCTTCTTCATCAAATCTCTATGGGTAGGATAAAGCATCAGTATTAGTTTGTAGTTGCAAGCCAAGGCCTATAGGCAGTGTGAAACCAGGACCAACAGAAGGCCACCCAATCATGTGTTCCATTGAGATAGCTGGACATTGAATGCCCAGTCCCTGCATGACATATCCAGCAGAGAGCAAAGAGCGTTTCTTTTCTTAGTTCATCAGGGATAGCCATCACCCTAAGCTTTCCATGTCACCAATCTTCTTATACTCTTTAGAACTATGATAACACCCTCCCATTTTGCGCTTAATACTTAAGAACCAATTAAGGCAGCAGACATTTTATTCCATTCTCAAAGTCTTCTTAGTCCAAATCTAAACAATTATTAAAGAAAGTAAGAGACATTTGAGATATTGGAGGGATCTGAAATAATTTCCCACTACGAACATAGTTGTTACTATATCTCATGTAAATGCAAATTGGGAATCCTGCCAAGTTCTTTTAGGAAGAACTTGAATAAATTGAAAATGTTCAAGGTCCCTCTTTGTGAAAGTCCCTTACGGGAAAAATAAACATCTAAAATGACATTGAAGGAAATTCCTTTAGAATTGGACTAGAGAAATTGTATATTATGCAAGATTCTTTTGCCTTTGTCTGGAAAGAACTGGAGGTGCCATCTTTAGGGCTGACAGTAGAGCCAGACAGCCCTGCACAGCAATGGATTCTGACCCTGGCGTGCATTTCCCATTCTCACGGATAGACTCTTGGGTTTGCAATGTGGAAATTACAGTCCTCATCAATGGAGCTGTAGGATTCTCTCCCAGCTGAATAATATCTCTGGTGGAACCTTGTACAGCAGGGCCCATGGGAGTAGCTACCTCTGAGGGTGCAACTACAAACTTGAATTGTAATGGAAAATCATCACAAAAGTCAAATCATAATCAAATGAGTAGGTTGTGGTTCTACCACTGAATAACTCTGAGTGGCTTTGGGGGAATTAATGAACTCACCCATGTATTCATCCATGTATTCATGAATGAGTGCCTGTTAAGATGCCAGAAGGTATGACAGTAAACCAGGATACAAAAATAAACAAGGGAACACCAGGCCCACGCTTGGTGAGGAAGTGAAGCAAAGCATCACCTAAAAACATGCCAAAATACAACTTTGAGTAAGGGTTGGAAGAAGAATAATAAGAAATAATAAGGAAATAAGCAATAAATAAATATAATAAGGAAAAGAATAATTAAAGTAATAAATCTCCTTAGATGGATCACAAAGGACTTCTCCAAGTTTTTAATCTGGGTCCTATAGGGTGATTAGAAGTTAGACTAAATGCTGCTAGCAGCAATTGTACAGGCTGGTCAGCTGTGTTTGGGGAAACAGAACAGAGTGGTGCTCTGCTCAAGGCTGTTAGGAGGAGAGAACTGTCACAGCTTAAGATCTCAAGCCTATGCTTATGGCAAAATTCCTATCTGACTAGTAGTGGTAGTGGTGGTGGTATATAGAGGGTGACAATAGAAATCAATGGCCAATGTGGAATGTGGAAAGAATATATCAGCCATAAACAGTTGTACGAAAGGCACCAGTGACTACACTGTATATTGGTGGCGTTGTCTCTCGAAAGTCACATCTGTTAGAAGGATGAAGACTTATACAGATGCTAAAGTTCACAGGGAGTGAGGGGGAGTGCCAGAATCCTTAGAGAATATTTCTTCACTTCCCTAGAGACTCCTGGGATTTTTTTTTTTTCTTTTGGAAGCAGTAGCATTCTGTTCTCTCAACTCTTTCATCATATTTTTTAAAAACAAAAAAGAAAAAGAAAACTAAGAAGATCTAGGATTCAAGTCTTGGTCAAGGAACTCTCTAAATGTACCCTCCACTTTGAACATGTTGCATCTGTCGATGTTTTAAATGACTCTCGGTAGGTTGGAAGGGTGGGGGGACACCGCCTCCTTCCCTAGAGAAAGCAAGCAGTTTTCAACTCTCCCTGAATGTGAGAATCACCAGGGGAACTTAAAAAAAAAATCACATGCCACTAGGTAGAGATACTGAATTTGCTCTGAATTGGGCCAGGCTTTGGAATTTTTTAAAAGGTTCCCCGGTGATTCTAAAGGGAAACGTATGTCATTTGAGAAGCACATTCAGCAAACACCACCAGAACACAAGCCCCATTTTTCTGTTTTGTTCACCAAAATTACCCTAGTGCCCGGAATCCTTGGCATATAGAAGGTATCCAGTTACATCTGAGTAGTACCATGATTATAAAGCTACCGAGTACATTGCCCCAGGGACATAAAGTAAGTCAAAACTGAAGTTTTTTACTCAATTATTTAATAATTACTGTGGGCAATCCTGACTATGAAAAAAATCACTGAACTGGTAGCCTCAAGCATAACTCTAAAAATATGAAGTAGATTTTCTTTCTCTACCATGAACCACCTTCAAAATGCCACTCACCTTGTTGTGGGCATAGATACGGAATATTCTCTTTCCAGATTCTTGGTTGATGTTTAGGTGCATAAACAGGACAAGGATTTATTTAACGAATGGGAAACATGTGTTCACACATGACTGTGTCTCACACTGAGAAATGTCCATCCATTAGGGCATCAGAGGACTGCCCGATGGGAGTAGGAGGAGGAGAAAGAGAGAAAACAACTCAGCAGCACTTCCAGCCATGAGAGAGAGGAGGCTTTACCCAGCCAAAGCTGACTTGTTTTATGAGAGAGTTGTTCCTTTACATGCGTGAAATCACCTGGGAATTTTGTGACACCTCTGTAATTCCAGGCAGAGTTTTTAATATCCATATTATCATGTGGTCACTTCTTTTAACTCCAGGATGAAACAGGTGCATTCTGAGAAAGTAGGTGTTTTTATTGCCAGTTAGAAGGATAGTATTACACTGGGGGCTTGCAGGGACTTCCAGCTCACTAAGTCCCAAAATAACTACCTAGTTACACTTCATCACCCCAAACATACACACCACTGCTACAGACTCAATCTCATGGGGTTTCCGTATCCCAGGAATTTATCTTTATCACACAACTGGAGACACTGAGACATCTGCTCCTCCCTACCCCTACTCCACTTGTCTCTTCCCTCAGCAGTCACAGCGTAGAGACTTTTCCTTTACAAGGAAGTTCCCTGAACACAGAGAGGCTTGTATTTTCCTTGTAAGTCCAGTACCTGCTTCTATGACGCTGCTAATGATGATGAAGTCCTTGGCTTTAAAACAATATTTTATCACTTCATGAATAAATCTGACAGCTGTCTGAGACATAGCGGGGATTTTCCTCTGCTGTATTTCCCCAACAATAGAGAAAGAGCCAGGATTAGACCACAGAGACCAAGCAGAAATTCACTTAGTAGCTGGTGGTGACGTAATCTAAGTTACCTTGCTGGGATGCAGATAAGGAAGGAGAAAGAGCGCTGGGCAGAGGCTGGCCTTTCCCTAGCCTGACTGGGGGAGGTCAAGACCACAACAACAGCACCCTTACTTAGGAAAGAAGAGATGCTCTCACGGAGTCAGAGGTATCTTTATCCTTAAATGTTTCCACTATGTGGCCTCTTAGCAATAGCTAGAGGATGGAAATTTGTCTCCAATCCTTCTCATGAACAAGCTGAATGACACTAAGTGAACAACTTACCCATTCTGTGTGTGTTTTCACCCATCAAAGAAGTGGCTCAAAGCTATTTTCCTACCCATGTTATTGCAAGGAGAATGAATCCAGGACATTCACGAAAAAAGCTTCTGTTTGTTCTTTCTTTTTTTTTTTTTTTAATTGGTATGTCAGATTTACAGAAAAAAAGGAGGGACAGAAACAAAAATCTTCCATCCATTGGTTCGCTCTTCCCTGGTGACTGCAACAGCCGGAGTTGAGCCAATCCAAACACAGGAGCCAGGCGCTTTTTCAGGATCTCCCATGTAGGTGCAGGGTCCCGAGGCTTTGGGACATCCTCCACTGCTTTCCCAGGCCACAAGCAGGTAGGTGGATGGGAAGTTGAGCAGCCAGGACACAAACCAGAGCGCATATGGAAACCCCGAGGTTGCAACGTGAGGATTTAGCCACTAGCTATTGTCCCGGACCCCCAAGAAAAACTTCTTTATCCTGCATCTCCTCACATGCCCTGTACAGTGCGTGGCAGAGGCCACCAAGCATTGCTCACACTGTGTTGTAGTCACTGTGGAACACAAGCTCCCTGGACAGGGTCCTTGTGTGTAGTCCCAGGTCTAGCACAGAACTTGAAAGTGAGCTTCAGTGAATGGAGTTATTGCCCACTTTGCCTGAAATAGCTGTGATTGGCACTACCATCTTAACAGAAAACAGAAGAGTCCCAGGGAAAAACAGAGAAAGGTAATTGGAGCTATCTTTAACCTCTATCCCCTGAGCCTACAAGCTAAAGCGTACTCAAGTCTCTGGGAAAATGTTGACTTAATTGAAAAAAGTCTTCTACATCTCCTATATGTGGGTGCCCAGGAAAGACCAGTGAGGGACAAAAAAGGGTTGGATGTCATCCGGAGAGGCCAACATGTGTCCTTGTCTTATGTGACTGTTTCCCTATACCCTCCTGAGCACAAGACCAAAGTCTCAAACTATTCCTCTCTACTCATCCTGATAAAATCTAAATTGCCCTGTAACTGCCACTGTGGTAAGAAAAATTCCAGCATCTTCAAGTAGCTGTCCTTGAGCAAGGGTTGACACTTGCTGAACTTCTTCTGCCTGCCTTTCCTGCAGGAGCCCCACAGAACATGCCGCATTCCTTTTCAAGCTAGCAGGTGATTGGAGAGTCTCCTACCTGCAATCCAGATCAAACTCGAACAATAAATGAATGGTTGGTTAGAACACCCAGATTCTATCTTTATGGCAAGTGGGTGCTAGGAAGGGGAAACATTAGGATTTCTTGGGTTTTGATTTTCATAATCAGTAGATGAGAAAAGACCTATTTCCTTCTTGTTATGATACTTTATATGGCTCTGAGCCTTTCGTACTAGATTACTATAAGTTCTGTAATAATACTGACTTTGAACATTGAAGAAATTTTCAATTTCACCATGAGAGGTGCTGGGATTGGTGTGGGACACTTATTGAGAGCAAAAAAATTTTAGAAGGTAGCCAAAAACCCTGTAACCAAAATAAACAATATTTCTATGCATATTTTAAAATTAAGTACTAACACAAAAAATATCTACGTTGTGCAAGCTTTATTAAAAGCTGAGGTCAGTCAGTATTACTCAATTTTCTGTTTACTGTGGATTCCAATGTAACCTGGAATGACTTTGACCTTGGAGGTCTAATTCTGAGACATGTTCTTGGTGGAACCTCCTTCCATTTGTTCTGACTGCTCCACACTTCCTCCAGTAGGGATTTCCCCAGCCACAGTATCCTCAAAAATCCTCAACATTCTCCTCTGCTCCCCGTTCCCTGCTGACTCTATCCTCATGTGTTTAGCAGCAGCAGCAGCCAATTTTTCCCACCCACTTGCCTGGGACTGAGCTAATCCCTCTCTGTTCATGACATCAGATCATCCTCAAAATTTCCACACATTCCAAGAAACCATGACCTGGCTTTACCCCTATTTTGTATTTCACAGCTAGGACAACTTGAGAGACGTCCTCTCAACAGCCCCAGCAGCACAGCTCACACATGACAGAGCCCTTCTCTATCACCTCCGTGCACCTCTCCTTAGAGACAAGCTCTACCACCTTTTCTTCTTGCCTTTCCTGCAAGTCCACCTGTGCCCTCCTTCCTGGGCCTCCTGCTGTTTCTCGTTAGAAGCCATGCGTTGAAGAGGTGAAGGAGAGGAGGAGGTACCACTGAAACTCATCTTACGGACATGGGAGGCTGGAAGGCGCCTCAGAGAGAAAGTGAAAGAACTCGGACACCTTCAATCCATCACCTGCAGAACAGAGGAGCGCATCCTGGTGGAAGTGAGTGAGGTTCCTCAGGGCTCTAGGAAGAGCATGAAACTTTGCTTTTCCTGTGAAAACTGAGACTACAGACCGGGACTTTCCTGTCCAGTGGGATTTTGTTTGCCCTTGGTCTCCATGTGGTTTCCCAAACTGCTTCAATTGTCTCCCCCTTGAGTCCACTTTCCCCTACTCCCAAGACAGAGTCAGTGACCACTTCCTGTGTACATTGAGGTTTACTAGTATTGTTGGTGGCACTGAAAAAAAAAAAAAAAAAAAAAAAACAGAAACAAAACCATGGCTGGCTCAGAATAAAGCTGAGCTGGACAAAAGGTTGGTTATGGTCCAGTGTCAGACAGAAAACCAGCTTGGAACTTTTTAGTAGTAGTTGGATGTCGTATATACAGCTTCGGGTGTCAATCACCGTGCCTGAACTAAAGCTGACTCTGCATGCCTGAGGCATGCCTAGGTTGAAGGAAGGCAAATATTCAAACACTCGCACTTGCCTGCCCGAGCCCACCCTATCCCCACGTGTGTGCTCCTAAAACAGCCCTCAGAGTCAGGACGGGTGGTACATTTTCAAGGCTTCACAAAGTGCACCCAGCTTCCCTTCTACTACTCGGAGAAACTCCTTAATAGATTCATGGGTCAGCATCTTGGAATGTGCCTTGGAAAGGGGTAGGAAAGATGAAAGATAATTTTCTATGTAGGGAAAGGTATTTAGGGCCTAAGAGTAGCCCACACCGCCCACACTCTCATTAGAAATTGGCAGGCTCTGGGGTTGCATGGCGGCTCCCAGCTTTGCTTGCCAAGGACATGTGATGGTGACCAGAACAGAAGTCACTTCTCACTATTGGTGCTCAGGGAAGGAAATGATTGAAAGTAGTTGAGGCAAAGAGACATCCACCATCCAGCAAGCCAAGCATCACTGTTCCAGCGGAGACAGATGCATGGCAATGCTTTCTCTTCCTTCTACTTTATAAACAGAAGTGAAGCCTCATCCTCCATGAAACACTTCAGCAGTTCAGAGAGAAAGGACCCGCTGACTCCTCAAGACCTCCTCCCACCAGCAGCAGGTTGGGGTGCAGACATACGGCTCGTTCCAGAACTCAGGGCGTCATTTGCAGGAGGATAGGAGGAAACCTGAAACTGGATTGGGCAGAATAAGTGCCTTCCCACATCCCAAATTAGATCTACCCAAAGCGTAATCTCACTGCTCCTCACCTTGAACCGCACTTGGTAGCCAAGCGCAGCAAGTACCAACCTGTGAATGACATGACATCATGGTTTCCAGGAAAAGCCCACCTTTGAAATCTGCCTTTACTTACAAAACAACTGTATTCTAAAGAGATCCTTTTGTTTCTTTTTAAAATGTCGTATATTTATTTTTACTTCTTTTTTAAAAATGGGTTTTGTTTCAGGTCAAGCAAACAGAGGGAGGGAGGATGAGAGAGAGAAGCAGAGAGAAAGAAAGAGAGAGAGAGAGGGGGGGGGGGCAGAGACAGACAGAGAGAGATGGCCAGAGCTCCTAGTCACTAACCCACCTATCCAAACACCTACAATGACCTGAATGGTCCATGGTCAGAGCCAGAGGCCAGCAAGCCAATTGGAGGGAAGCACCCAGCTATTGGCACCATCACCTCTATACTCCTAGAGCCTGCTTTGGTTGAAGTTTGAGTCAGGATATTAAGCTGGGAATCAGACCAAGACACACCATCGATGTGGGACACACTGTCTTAACCACTAGGCAAATGCTTGCTGCTGATTTCTTACTCCCAGAAGTGAAAAATGCTCATGATGGAGTTTATTTTGTTTCTTGATTTCATCCCAGTCATCTGTGTCCATAAATTTTTAGATGATGTGGACATTCCTGTGGCTAGCTGGGTCCCAACCAAGCCTCCGTGTCTGCTAGATCTGAGCCAGCACGGCCTGCTGCCGCCCAGACCTGAAAACCACAGTGGAGACTACCTGAAAAGTGGAGAGCAGCCTGAGAAAGAAAAAACCAAGTCTCACCGTTTCACTAACCTCAGCATTTTAGATGAACAGGCATTTTTTGTTGAGGCAATGGTTGCTTCACACATTTTAAGAAAACACATTGATTCGAAAATTGAACCCTGGAGAACATTACAATTTTAAGGACATGTGCCATGCTGCAAAGGGCCCTTCAAGGTTAGAGGAGGAGGGGCAGGGGGGAGCTGCTAAATATAATAGACTTCCCAAAAAGGCAATCTCAAACCTAACTGCAGCTATACTATTTTTGAAAGTGGAAATCCCCGTTTTCGCCGCACAGCCTTGTGGTGGAGCCGTCTAAGAATTGACTTCTGTGCCTGTGATCTGACAATGCTCATCCTTTGCTGAATGCCATGGTCACTCCTCTTCCTTCCTGTCCCCTACAGGCAACCACCAGCTAAATGTGACACCTGGTGCCTGCAGTCATGGAAGCCTGACCCCACGTGCCACTGTGGTTCTCATATTCATGGGCGCTTTTCTTGAAGGAATTTCTTTGCGATCCTCATTTCAGTTCTGCACTCATTTCTGGACTATTGCCAACACTTCTCCATGAAACAACTTGTATTTACTTAAGAAAAAAAAAGGTTTAAAAAAAATACTTTATCAGAGAGGGCTTTAAAAAGTTCATGGAAAGTAGAATTGAAAAATGGGCTTATTTTGGTGCAAGAAATATGAACTCCATGCATAGTCTTTTTCATAATATACATTTTTCCATGAACTTGCTAAAGATTCCTCATACAGGAGATTTTTAGTGTTTTTTTTTTTTTTACGAGTTAACTCATGCACGACTGTTACCTTCTCCATGACTTGAAGGAGCTATTGGCAGTTTCTTTGAGTTCATTTTAAGTCTAGGAAAGTCAATGTCACTTTAGAAAGAAGGCCCTGCTTGTCCATGTCCTTAACACTCAAAGTTTATTTCCACATCTAGTTTGAGTTAGGCTATATTTAGGCTGCCCATGAGCCTGCCTGGGACACTTCTGCATTCCTGATGTTGGCAGCAGCAGCCCCTGCCAAAAAGCTGGCTCTGCTGTGTCCAGAAAAGCACTGCCAACTTGCTCCCCTACCCAGGAGTGACAGTATGCTGGCACAAGAGCCCCAGTAAAGCAAACCACTGATACTTCTTTTCTAGGAAAATTTGGGACACGGTTTTTTCATTAATTTTCACTGCCAAGCTCAGACACATGTTGACCCACCAAATGTGCAGGTTCTTTGGTGCAGACTTAATCTAAAAATATTCAGAAATAAAATTGCATCTGTATTAGATTTTTGGCTTCTCATAGTTCCCTAAGCAATATAGTATGACAACTATTTACATAGTGAAAACATTGTATTATGTGTTATAAGTAAAATAGAAAGGGTTTAAAATGTGCAGGATGATATGCACATATTATGTATAAACACCATGCCATTTAATATAAAGGGCTTGAGAGCCTGTGGAGCTTGATAATCTTAAGGGGCCGAGAACCCACCTGATCCTCATGACTGCTGAGGGACTGCTGTCTCTTAAGGGCCTCTCAGTGCTAAGAGAAAACATTTCAATTCACATTTTACAAAGCCAAAAGCAGAGGCTCCCCACTGCTGATTAGCATTTGTCTGTTGTGATGAGTAGTTGGCCGAACAGTTACGACGTAAGATACCTATGTCCTGTATAAGGAGGAGGGCTTGATTGAACTCTCATCTCCATTGTTTTTTCTTGCTGCCTGTTCATTGTCATCTTGAGAGGCAGCAGTGATGGCTTGAGCAGCTGGGTGCCTGTCTCTCACATGAGAGACCCAGAATGAGTTCCTGGCTCCCAATGCCAGTTCTCGTCCTGTCTTCTGTGGGCACCTGGGGTGTGAACCAGCAGAAAGGAGAGCTGTGTGTGTGTGTGTGTGGCTGCTTCTCCAGCAAATACTTAGAGATGTTTCTCATTGTCGTTTCTCACTCTGTAATGTCTTCTGTGCCTCTGTTATTGTTACATTGATTCCTGAGCCAGAAATGAGTTCACTCCCAGCTCAGTGCATGCCCAGTACTGTTCATGTCCATTGCCTCCTTAAACAAAATGGTGCCCGACACAGCTCTAGAGTGTGGACTAGGTTGTGAAATCCACCCTGTTCTCATACTGCCCATCTGGGATCTGTTGCTCTGTCTCTGCTCCTGTTCAAATCAGACCAGCAGGATGGGCAGTTCTTTGGGTTCACCTCCTGAGCTCCTTTGATGAAAGTCCCTTCCCTCCTGGTTGCTGATGTAGTTCTGGCTTCTGGTGCAATTCAGATTACCACTCGCTGAGTGCCATGCAGCATCTGTCACTGCAATGCTACACCATTGTGTCTGCAGCTTTCCTGTGTCTGTCAGTCTCCAGGTACCCTTCTGCTATTGTTCTGTCTGCTCCTTTTTCCTGGAATGTGTCCTCTTTGCTTCACACTGGCTAATATTTCCCTGTCTGTTTAAAAGATATCCTTACCCTATTTCACCATCTTGATTCCAGAAAAAGGCTGATTCCTGATTTATTCACTGAAAGAGCAGGAAATGCGGCACAACCATGGTGACCCAGTGAGGGCAAGAAGAGGCAGTGTTTCTGTCCACTGTGTATGCTGCTTTCAACAATTAATTCATTATTATTATTATTATTATTATTATTAACATAATTTACCTTTACCTTGAAATTCTAAAAAAAAAAACTATAAATATTGAAAAGGAAATAAGATTACTGATAAAAATCACCTCTTCCCCAGTTGTCACTCTACACATTTTGGAAATATTCCCAGTGTTACTTTCTGTGCCTTTAAATACACATTACTGGGACTGGTGGCATGGTCTAGCAGTTAAAGTCCTTGCCTTGAATGCGCCCGGGATCCCATATGGGTGCCGGTTCCAATCCTGGCAGCCCCGCTTCCCATTCAGCTCCCTGCCTGTGGCCCAGGAAAGCAGTCAAGGACGGCCCAAAGCTTTGAGACCCTGCACCCACATGGGAGACCCGGAAGAGGCTCCTGGCTTCAGATTGGCTCAGCTCCAGCCGTTGCGGCTGCCTGGGGAGTGAATCATCAGATGGAAGATCTTCCTCTCTGTCTCTCCTCCTTTCTGTATATCTGGCTTTCCAATAAATAAATAAATCTTAAAAAAAAAATACCCACATTACTGTTCTTTATCCCTGCATTTGGGACCATGCTAGGCATTACTAACTTGTAACATGACATTTTAAATTTATTATTTTGTGATCATCCTCCCATCATTTAATTTTAATCATTATTGTTTTATTTGCCTTTATGAAAACCCAAAGGAAGAGCCAAGGCAGATGTGACTAGCCCTGTTTTACAGATGAGAAAAATGAGGCACAGAAATGGTGTGATTGAAGTCACAGAGCACCTTAGCTTAGGTCTTTCAACCGCCAACACAGTGCTGGTCTGCTACATCAGGTAGTGAGGCAGATTCACAATTCAAGGGTCTTCAACATCCCTCTGCAAGGATTATTAGAGGCATTAATGCCACCATGCCATCTTAGAGGAGAGTTAGAGAGTTTGATGCAGTTACAACAATAAATTATCAATTAGAGAAAATACAAATGTTTTCAGGGATTTGGGAAATGTTTTATAAGATATTAAATTCTTATCTACTAAAGTATAAATTGGTGTAATTCCTTTGGAAAACTGGTAAAAATATAATTAACAGACAACTATTCAAATATCCTGCAATTCCTAAGAGCAGAGTAAAGTTCAACAAAATGTGTTCTGTAGATCAAACTATGATCTGTCTCTATAAGTAAGACTTTATTGAAATATGGCTACACCCACTGGCATATTTTCAGGACTATTGTTTACAATGGCATAATTGGGTAGTTATGACAGAGACCGTAGGAGCTGTAAATTCTGCAGCATTTACTATTTGACCCTTTACAGGAAAAGTACCACCCCATGCCTGAGACAAAAAACAACTGTGTGTATCACAAAGGGGCATGCTTGAGAACATTGACAATGGTTTTATATACAATTGTCCATAACTGAAGCCGGCCCAAATAGCTGCTCACAGTAGAACAAATGAGTATTGGTCTATTTATACAGTAGAACACCACACAGTGATAGAAAATGATCAAACATCGCTACCTACAATAAGTATGTATTTTGCAAACATAATGATGGTGGATGAAAAAAAGTAGACACAAAAGAATATTTACAAAATGATTCCATTTACATGAAATCCAAGGCCAATCATTAATTAATGGTGATGAAATCATTTGCAACCTCGGGGGGTATATTGACTGGACGAAGAGATAAAGAGGCTTCTGGGGTGCTAGAAATGCTCTCTGCATCTTAATGTGGATGGTACTCAAGTGGTGCATCTATATTTTAAAGTTTATCAGACGCGACACTTAAAAGTATGTTGACCCTGAGGCGAGATTGAATGGAAATTTGCAAAACCTGAGAACTAGTAAGAAGAGCTGGTAAAAATAAGTACAGGAAAAAAACCTATCTTTTTTTTTTCAGATATGATGGTTACTATGATATTGTAGCAGTGTCTGGATAAAATTGAGTGATAACATTTTTTCTTAGCAAAATTAATGTAACCATATTAACACAATAAAAGAAAATTTATATTAACAGTAGAGAAACTTGCTGTCTTGTGAATGTCCTCTCTGAAAAGTGTGAAGATTCTAGAGACTCCTTTGGGAGTGGTGGCCTCTTGGGGCCCTGAGCTGCCTCCAGAACAGTGAAGATAGGATAGGAGCAGGAAAAAGCAGCAAACAGATGAGAGAGAAAGGCCAGAGAAAGGGTTTCAACATCATCACTAAATCTGCTCTCCTTTCCAGTGGACTCTGCATGAGCTGAGGAGTAATGTTATGGACAAAGTAAGGAAAGGGTTTGTACAGAGCGTGCATGACTGCTCAAAAGCAAGACTACCTTTTGGCAACAACTTCATATACACTTGCAGATGTTATGTGCAGGCCCCATTAATTTAATAAGTGAGTGGGGAAAAGAAACAGTAAATCCTCTAAAAAGCTTCAACAACTATTCTCTCATTAACTTCTTTATTCAATTACTTCACTTTATACCCATTTGAATGTATACTCACCGTTGATGTGCATGGGGTTGGCTACTAGAATTTCCCAAAAACAAAACAAAACAAAATCCACGGGTGCTCAAGGTGAAATGGTGTGGTATTTGCAAGCAGTAAAGTACATCCTCCACATGCCTTCATAGATAAGTGACAATGCCCAATACAACGTAAATACTGTGTATGTGGCTATTACACAACGTAAATGCTGTGTATGTGGCTATTACACAACGTAAATGCTGTGTATGTGGCTATTACACAGTCACAATCGGGGAATCATGACATTAAAATGTCTTCCCATAAGGGGAAATCCCTCAACCTCTGGGACTGTGTCATGAAAAATATTTTTTTTTTTAAAAAAAAGTCTTCCTACGTGCAGTGCAGACAACATCCATGTTTTCATTTTTTCCAATCTGCAGGTGGTTTATTGCACGGGAAGGCAGACCGACTGTATTTATCTTTACCCTGGCTGCTTCCTGTGTCTGGAAGCTTGCACATCCATATGGCCACGCCTTCATTTCCTTCACGTTGTTGCTTAAATCTCACTGTCTCAGTCCAGACTTAGAAACACTCCTACTGAAAACAGGAGCTCTCGCTCTCATCTCAGGGTTTTAGATTCCCTTGCTTTATGTACGTTATTGTTTGATGGCTATAAATATACCACAGTGGCTTATTTTTTATTTCCTGTTTATTCATCATATGCATTTTCATTTCTAGGAACTGCCTATTTGGGGCAGTGGATTGTATTTTTCTTTATTTTTATAAAATGATTCAGTCCTTCTCTATAAATATAGTCTGAATACTTTATTCTAGGTCTCTATCTTTGAAACTTTTGATTTGAAGTAGTCCAATGCATTGCTGTTCAGAAACTATAAGAATCTGATGGTCTTATTATCTAGATGAAAGAAAAGCTATTTATTTTCTAGCTAAACTGTCTGATGGCCTTTGCATTAAAGTGTTATCTTCAAGGTCAAGGCTTTTAGTCAAGTTGCTATTGTGCGTAGTAGCAAGGACAGGAAACTGTCCTCGGATGACTTGATGCACAAAGTCATGTCTTTCAAGAACAGAGGAAAAGAAAAATCACTGCTGGTCTAGGTGTAAATCATTGCACCTCTAGAAAAACTCTTCACAAGTCAGGGATGAGGGACAAACTTTCTCATTTTCTTTGTTTTTAGTGAAAAAGACAACTCAATTAGTCACCAAGGCAACCAAGCCATGATTGTATAAGCAAAAAGGGACAATTTCATAAAGTGATAGATAGTTCACAGTATGATGATTTACCATGTTCAAATTTTTTTATCAGAGTTACCAGAGCTGATCCTTAAAAACGAAATTCTCCTCGGTCTTCTGTCCAGCAGGCCCCAAGACCACCTAGGGGTGAGACAACAGTGGTCTTCAACAGCAGAAACACTGGAGACAAACTAGTGATGAAGAATGTCCATTTATTTGAGAGCAGTCACAAGGTTATATAGGAAAAGAGGGCAGGCAGAAGGGCAGTCCCAACAGTACTTCCAGTCAATGACAACACTGTGACTGGCTAACGGATATGTCTATCTCTCTGGACCCTCCAATGAAGTTAAAGGTCAGGAAGCACAGGAAGCTGTGTCCCAGGACAGGCTCATTACCTCCTGAAAAACAGAATGAATGTGACATTTGACTTCCTAGTGTTGTTTTCTAAGAAAGTCCTAGCGAGACAGGGTGCAGCCCATGGCTCTTGTTGCATGTCCAGTGAACAGACCATGTTAGGGTCTGTTAGCTAAGGGCACAGTGTGCCATATGCCTATGGCCTCCCATATGGGCTGGGCAGGTGGAGATGCAGGAGCGATCTCCCACACAAAAACAAATTTTTTTTTCAGGAAAGCAAACCAGAAGGTCCTAAAAACTCATTGTGCCTGCCAGGCAGATTCTATGGCAGGACCTGCCCCCTGAGCTCCTGAATTCATTCAGATGTCAATAAATACAAAACATGGAAGGCAGAAAATGGTCTTAGAATATCAGGTTGAACAGGTTGGGCCTGAAGATAATCTCTCCTTTTTCTAACAACAAAAATTGTAAGTTCTTGTCTAACTCCCTTCCTACCAAAAAGTGAACATCTGTTTATGGCCTATGTGTTCTAGCTACCTATTACAATTCAAAGAATGCAAGTCAATAGTACCCAGAGAAAAAATTTCTCGCAACTTGTATTCTAGTCTTTAAATCTCCACTATGATCTGCAAGTTAGAGTATATACTTCTAGGGTAGCTCCATTTATACCATCGTGTGGGCTTCTTTAGCTTTATAATCAAGCTTAACTCCATATCTATCCACATGTTGCTGACTCAGCTGGCACCTGCCACTTTTAATTAATCCCATTTGTGCCTGGTGTTTTCAATCTTTTAGGCCACCTATTTCTAAAAACTCTCTTTATCAAGACCCAGCCAGGTGACCATTCCACTCAACCCTCCAAGTTTTACTTCCCAATTTTTGACTTGTATGCTTCAGGAGTTGGGTTCATTGAGTCATAAATTGGACAGCAGCTTCAAGTTTCTCCTTATTTTGAATAATTCTGCCCTTGAGCATTTTCTTAGTATTTAGCCTGGGATATGAGAAGCTCTTGATCTGCCAAATAAGAGTTGGCCAGCAAAGTTGTATAGCAACCTCAGCTTAGAGATCAACTTGTATCATCAGCATTGTTGCCTGCCAGTAAACTAAGGGTCTCTGGCAGTCTGGGGGAAAGGTCTGGAAAACTGTGGTGTTTTTCCTGTGCCATGTGAGATGATGGGACTTTTGACTTGAAACCTCATGTGGGACTTGCTCATACAGATTTGTACCAGAGTAGATGTTTCTCTGCTGGTAACACCTTATCAACCAAATAAAACTAGAGGGAGGGTTTTAAAGGGTGCCTTAGTTACTGTCTATTAAAACAGCATTCTTCTTGTATAATTTTCTCTATGGAAAACCTGTTAACCCGTTTATTTCCAAATTGTGATTTAACACTACAGTTCTAGAGTAGCAGCAAATGTCTCTGGGGTGATAGCACAGCAAAAATATTGAAAATAATACTGCCACTGTGGAGCAAATGTGTGTTCTACATTTCTTCAAACCATCATCTGCTTAGAATTTATAGTCAAAAGCAGCGATGAGATCTGCTTCAGTTTCTTCACAAAATTCTGCTCAGGAGCTTTTATGTGACAAGTTGGACTTCATAATTAGAAAGAAAGAAACTTTTATATTAGGCAAAAACGATGAAATCCATGCTTTTCTCTCTCCTTACAATACCCTCTCCATATTTTTTGCTACCCTGAGCGTTTTTAAAGCATTGTTGACAAATAAATATGAAATATATTTACATGGTACAAAATGATATTTTGATATATATTGATTATCACAATCAAGCTAAGTCACATATTTATCACTTCAAGTAGTTGCTCTTTTGAGGGTGTAGTGACAGCACGTCAGATGTACTATCAGCAATTTCAAGTGTCCTTGACGGTATACTACACTTAGTATTACACTTAGAGTAACTATTAGTATACTAATAGTTAAAGACGCATGTTAAGCATTAGGTCTCTTTCAGAACTTACTTATCCTGCCTAGGTGAGACTTTGGACCCCTTGGCCAAATCTCCTATTTCCCTCACCCCTGGCAATCCCCATTCTGTTACTGAGTTTGGCTTCTTTAGAGACAGTATAAAAGTGAAATCATGCAGTGTTTGTCTTTCCATGCCTGATTTATTTCACTTGGAGTAATATCCTCTAAGCTTATCCCTGTTGTCATAAAAAATGGGACCTTTGCTTTTTGAGGCTGAGTAATATTTCTTTGTATCACATTTTCTTTATCTATCTGCCAATGGACATTTATGTTGATTCCATGTCTTAGCAATAAGAAATATGCTAAGTATATGGGAGTTTAAATATCAACGTGCTGGTTTCATTTTCCTTGGATATTATCTTCACCTGTGTTTTGTTGCTAACGAACACAACATCATAGATTGGGTAAGTTAAAGAAAAAAGGGGGGTTTACTTTGGCCCAGGTTCTGTTCAAAATCAAGGTGCTCATCTGATGATCAGCTTCTTCTTGTTGCAGTCCTGAGGCAGCACAGGGCGTCATGTGGCTGGAGACAGGGAGTGCATCTGCATGAGTGCATTCATGCTTACACGCTCGTGTGTGTGTGTGTGTGTGTGTGTGTGTGTGTGTGTGTGTGTTGCTGCTCATCTCCTTCCCCTTGCAAGCTACCAGTGTTCTATCATGGGGACCCCTCCCTGATGACCTTATTTAAATGAGTAATTTCTCCAATGCCCCACCTCTCAATACAATAGTATACTAAGTTTCCACCCTGTTAATACCTCACAAACGAGATGAAATGTCAACATGAGAGTATTAGTCAGCTTCTTATAACTGTAATGAAATACTTGTCACAGGTTGCTTGTAAAGAAAAAGAGGCTTAGTTAGCTTAGTTTGGGAAGTGTAAAGAACAGATGGCTAAGTGCAAACTCTGTGGCAAGTGTTGCTCCTTGGTTGTCCCATCTCATGGCGCAGATAGCGTTGGAAAGAGTGCAGTCAGTCAAGTGGTTACATTTTGACACAGGAACAGAGTTGAGGATGACAAAAGTGGGAGAGGAAGAGGACTGGCCTCCTTTTGGCACTTCCCAGATGATCAATGACATTGAACATTTTGTCATATAAGGGTTGTCACTGGTATGTCTTCTTTCAAAGCATTTTTATTGAGATGTTTTCTCCATGGCTTTCATTGTTTACTGCTGTTGAGTTATTGAATCCCTTATATATTTCAAACATTAACCACATAACAGATTCACAGTTTGGAAATATTTTTCTCGCATTCCATAGGTTGTGTCTTCTCTCTCTTGAAAGTTTTTAGTTGGATTTGTCTAGTTTGTCTGGTTTTGCTTTTTTTTCCCCTGTGTTTTGAGAGTCATATAAAAAAAATTTATTCAGATCAATGTCTAAAGGTTTTGCCCTAGCTTCCTTGTTTTTCTTAGTAGATATACAGATTCAGTTTTTATGTTGAAGTGTTTAATCCATTTTGAGTTGATTTTTGTAATGTGAATTATTAACCCATTTGCATTATTCTGCAGGTATAATGTATTGACAAGACTGTTCTTGGACTTCATGAATATTCTTGGTACTTATTGAAGATCATGGATCATAAATGCACACATTTATTTTCTCACTCTCGGTTCTGCTGGCGTATGTACCTGTCATACTGTTTCAATTGCAATAGGTTATAGTATTTGGAATCTGGTAGCATGATGCCTCCAATTTGTTCTTTTGCTTCATGGTGTTTTTATTATTTCCTTTAGTTTGTGGTTCAATGCTAATTTTGGCATTTTAAAATTTCTGTAAAAATGCTACTAGAGAGGTGATGAGTATAGCATAGTCTGTAGATTACTTTGGGAAGTCTGAACACAACCAATACCTGTCAACCCATGGAGATATTATATATTTTCATTTATTTATAAACTCTTCATGTTTGTTAAGTTTAGTCGCAATATTTTAATGTTTTATAAATGGGCACTTTTATCTAGATTTGGGGGAGGAATAGTTCATTGGTAGCATATTGAAACACAGCTGAGTTTTGTATGTTGATTTTTGTATTCTGCAATTTTATTATATTTGTTCATTCTGACAGTTTTTTGGTCGTCATTAAGACTTACTCTATATACCATTATGACATCTGCAAACAAAAAACTACTTTTTCCTCTCCAATTTGGATGTCTTTGATTTGTTTTTTGTTACCTAGTAACTCTGACTAGGACTTTTAATAATTCATTGAGTTGGAAAGTAAGGGTGGGTGTGCTTAGCTACTTTTTGATGTTAAAGGAAAAACTAAATTTTTCATCAATAACTATTATGTTAACTGTATATATGTTCTTTATCATGTTGAGGTACAATCTCTACACAGCTAACTTATTTTAAAAACTTTTCAATCATGAAAGGATATTAAATAGGATGAAATGCTTTTTTTTAAAAGATATATTTATTTTTATTGGAAGGCAGATACACAGAGAGGAGGAGAGACAGAGAGGAAGATCTTCCATCTGCTGGTTCACTCCCCAAACAGCCGCAGTGGCTGGAGCTGAGCCCATCCAAAGCCAGGAGCCTCTTCCAGGTCTCCCACGTGGGTGCAGGTTCCCAAAGCTTTGGGCTGTCCTCGATTGCTTTCCCAGGCCACAAGCAGGGAGCTGGATGGGAAGCAGAGCTACCGGGATTAGAACCGGCGCCCATATGGGATCCCAGCGCATGTAAAGTGAAGACTTTAATCGTTGCACTATCGCGCCAGGCCCCAGAATGAAATGCTTTATTGACCACTTCTATCCTTCTTTCTGTTAACATGGTTACCACATATATCAGTTTGCATATGTTGGATCATCATTTATCCCAGTGATAAATGACAAATGATCACAGTACATGATCATTTTAAGAATATTTATTGTTTGAAAAAATTGCAGATAGATATTGTGACAGGAGGAAGAGAAAGATAAATCTTCCAGTAGCTAATTCAATCCCCAAACAATCACAATGATTGGGCTGGAGCTGGGCCAGCCGAATCTAGGAGGCTGAATTTTCATCTGGGTCTCCCATGTGCACAAAGGGGCCCAAACATTGGGTCGTCTTCATTGCTTCGCAAGGCACGTTACAGAGGGCTGGATTGGAAGTGGAGTAGCCAGGACTAAAACAGATGATCATATGGGATCCCCATGTAAGGTTCTGCAGGAGATGACTCAACCCATTAGGCCTCAATGCTGGCCTGTGTGTGAGTTTGTTGATGTGCTTTTGAACTCAGAGTTTTAATATTGTTTCTAGGGTTATTGGTTCATAATTTTATTTTCTTTTAGTGTCTTTTTCTGACTTTATTTTCAGAGTAGTATGGGTTTTATAAGATAAGGGTGGAGGGCCCAGTGCAATGGCCTAATGGCTAAACCCTTACCTTACATGTTCCAGGATTCCTTTTGGGCACTGGTTTGTGTGTCAGCTGCTCTATTTCCCTTCAGGCTCCCTGCTTGTGGCACAAGAAAGTAGTAGAGAATGGCCCAAAGCCGTGGGACCCTGCACTCACATAGGAGATAAAGAAGAATCTCCTGGCTCCTAGATTAAGATTGGCTCAGCTCAGGCCATTGTGAACCAGTGGATGGAAGATCTTTCTCTTTTCTTCTCTTTATAAATCTGCCTTTCCAATAAAAATGAATAAATATTTTAAAAATATATGTAAGAATGGAAATATTCCGTCTTTTATAGTTGTTTGGAACAATGACATTAGCATTAATTCTTTTGCAGATTAATGTTAGCATTAATTCTTTTGCACCAGTTAAGCTCTCAAAGTCCTGAGTTTTCTTTGTTGGACAGGATTTGATTACTGATTCAACCTTCTAAGTCATTAGTGGTCCTTTACATTTCCTAATCATGACTCAGTATTGCTTGACTGTATGTTTCTGGAAATTTTCTGTTTCTTATAGAGTATTGGCTATAATTATTATTAGCAGTATTTTTTAATACTTTTTATTTTTAATGGAAAGGTAGATTTACACAAAGAAGCAAAGACAAAGACAGAATTTCCCTCTGCTGCTTCACTTTCCAAATGGCCACAATGGCTGAACCTGAGTCAATCTGAAGCCAGAAGCCAGAGACGTATTCCAGGTCTCCTTCACAGGTCAGGGTCCTAAGGCTTTGGACCTGTCCTTCACTGCTTCCCCAGGCCTAAGCAAAGAGTTAGATGGGAAGTGGAGCATCCGGAATACCGGTGCCCTTCTGGAATGCTGGCACTTGGGAGGTGAAGGATTAAACAGATGAGTCATCATGTCGGCCCCCTTCATAGTGCATTTTGGATTTCTGTTATGACTTCAGTGGAATCTCTTCTTCCATCTATAATCTTATTTACTTGAGTCTTGTCTCTTTTTTCTAAGTCTAGCTGAAGTCTAGCAATTTCATCATTAGAAAAAATTTCAGTTTCCCTGAAAAATAAAAAAAAAGTTGTTTTTCTAGCCTCTATTTCAAATGTTTCTGCTCTGCTCTTTATTATTTTCTTCCTTCCTTCTGCTGATTTTTTTAGTATGTTCTTCTTTCTCTACTTCTTTAATATGTGGAGTAAAGTAGTTTACATGGAATCATTCTTTACTCAGCTATTTGTTGCTATAAACTTCCCTTTAAATAGATTTTACTGAATCTTACAAATTTTAGAATGCTGTGTTTCCATTTTTCTCATTTTTTTTGAGAACTATGCTACTTAATTTCCACATAATTGTGAAATTTCCAATTTTCTTCTTGTTGTTGACTTTTAGTTTTATACCACTGTGGTTGGAAAAGATACTTGATTTGATTTCAGTCTTAAACATGTGAAGCCTTGTTTTTTAGCATAACATATAATCTATCCTGGAGAAGGTTTTACGTGTGCTTGAGAGGAATGTGGATTCTGTTGCTGTTAGGTGTCAGATTCACTTGTTCTAGGGTGCTCATCAATTCCACCGTGTCCTTTCTGATTTTCTGTCTGGACAATCTGTGCTCTACTGAGAATAGAGTAGGCCTCAGGAGGTCTCCTACTATTATCATAGTGTTGAATATTTCTCCCCTCAGTTTTGTTGACATATTTGTTTATATTTAGGTGTGCCAGTTTCAGTGTTTTTATACTTCAGTTATCATATCCTTTTGATGAATATCCATTCCTCATTATAAAGTAAGCTATGAAATCTACCCTTTCTTGTGTGAGAATAGCCACTCCTGCTCTGTGTGGTTACCCTTGAACACAACCTCTCCTTCCACACTCTCACTTGCAACTTATGTGTTTCCACAATACTAACATGCACCTTCCTATAAACAAAATATAGTTTGGTCCTTTTTAAAAATTTGTTTGACCACTCTATGTCTTTAGAGAATCAAATCTGTTTACATTTTTTAAATTATTAATAAACAATCACTATTATAATTTTGTTCACTCTTTTCTGAATTTTCTGAAGTTCCTATGTTCTGTTCTTCCTATCTTGTCTTCGCTTTATGTTGTTTTTGTAGTTATAGCAATCATTGCCTTCTCATCCCCTATCTTTTGTATATCTGTTTCAGATTGTTTTCATTACAATGATGCTTACAAAAAACATCAACCCAAATTTGAGCCAATAACAACTTAAACAACTGCATATAATAATTCTACAAATTTTAGATTATCCATGTTACAATTTGTCTCTTTTGTATATTATTTATCCACAAATTAGTCATTATAGAAATATTTATTTTAATATTTTGTTATTGAAATGTATACTGGAGTCAAATGTTATCTATACACTGCCATTACAAGGCTGGAGGGGTCTCATTGTGACTGTATCCTAATTTTACAGTGAGTTTTGAACTGTCATATGCTTCTATGTTATTAACATCCTTTGATTTCAACACACACACAAAAATTCCCTTTAGCATTTCTTATAAGGAAGTTGCAGGGATAATAAACACTCATAGATTTTATTTCCTTGGGAAAGTCTTGATCACTCTTTCATTTCTGGAAAACACACTTGTAAAGTTTGCTTCTTTTTTTTTTTTTTGAGCATTTAAACATTCACATGTAACTGTATCATTTCTAGCCCTATAAAGTTTCTGCCCAGAAATCCACTGAAAGCCTTATAGAAGGTACAGAAGTTCCACTTTGTATAGCAGACTGATTTTCTCTTGCTTCTTTCAGGATTCTGTCTTTGATTTTAACTTTTGAGATGTTTGTTAGAATGTATTTAAGGGAATATCTCATTGTATTTAATCCATTTCAAGTATCTAAGCAACATTTCCCTTTCTTTTATTTTTTCTACATTTTCAGTGCCTTCTTCTCCCTCTGCTTCTTTCGAGTCTCCCCTGTTGCATATACCAGCTCACTTGAGAGTGTCCCATAAGCTTTCTTCACTTTCTTATTCCCTTTTATTTTTCTCCTTTACTGGATAATTCCAAATAACCAAAATTCAAACTCATTCTTCTTTCTAATACTTTATTAAATCTTTTGTTGAAGATTTAAACTGAATTTTTCAATTCAGACATTATGTATGTGCTTTTGTTTCCAAATATCTGATTCACCTTTGTGGAAATTTTCATTTTATTCGTATATTGTTTTCTCAAATTTTTTGCTTATTTTTTAAAAAGATTTATTGATTTTTATTGGAAAGCCAGATATATACAGAGAGAAGGAGAGACAGAGAAGAAGATCTTCCATCTGTTGACTCACTCCCCAAGTGACCACAATGGCTGAAGCTACACCAATCCGAAGCCAGGAGCCAGGAGCATCCTCTGGGTTTCCCACACAAGTGCAGGGTCCCAAGGTTTTGGGCCATCCTGGACTGCCTTCCCAGGCCACAAGCAGGGAGCTGCATGGGAATTAAGGCTGCTGGGATTAGAACCAGCACCCATATGTGATCCTGGCATGCTCAAAACTAGGACTTCAGTCACTAGGCTACCGCCCCAAGCCCCTGCTTAATTTTCTATGCTCTCTTGTAGTCCACCGGACTTCTTTAAGATATTTGTTATGAATTCACTATCAGCTAGTTCATAGATCTCCATTTCTTTAGGGTTGGTCACTGATGTTTTATTTTTGTTTTGAGGATAGTGTGTTGCCTCCCTTAATCTTCTTCATTGATCTTTTTTAATTCAGTGAGAACCATGATTTTCCTCTTCTCACTTTCCTCTCCCCTGTGTTAAGGGAATAAAAGTGGAAAGGTTGGCTATCCCACATGCAATAAGATATTGTGAAGTAACCAATGAATCAACAATCAACGTCAGTCAGACTGCTTATGATCTACATCAAAGAACTGTAAAACCTAATATACTTTTAATACCCTATGTTATTCCGTAATGGAGTGGGAGAGCAGAGAAATCTTCCATCTCCCCAGAATGTGTAAGGAAGACGTGAAGTGCAACCTTACCATGATCATAACTGGTAACTCATAGACAACAGACTCGAATCGGCATTAGACAATGGTTAAACTACAAAGACATATAGGGGGAATCAAGAACGATCCTGACAACCTCTTAACAGGAGGTCATATGCAGAGAGCAGGGGGAGGACCCCAGGGTGGAGCAGGGGGACAGGAGGAGGCTTGTATCCCAACCCTGAAGACTCCCAGATCCTCAC
The DNA here is from genome assembly GCF_017591425.1 of Ochotona curzoniae. Taxonomy (NCBI): domain Eukaryota; kingdom Metazoa; phylum Chordata; class Mammalia; order Lagomorpha; family Ochotonidae; genus Ochotona; species Ochotona curzoniae. Next base: position 18,769,978 of record NW_024467115.1, read on the forward strand.
CAAGGACTATTAGTACCAGCACCAAGGACTACATCCAAACTACCAAGGAGACCACAGGGAAAAGGAGTGCTTTCGGAGGCCAAGAACCCTGAGGTCATCCACTCCCACTTGGATCTACCACATGGGATGGAAGAAGTCCAAATCCTTCCTCGCAGGATCCAAGGGCATCAGAACAATAGCCAGGAACCCTGAGCAGTCCACACAAACAGAAGAACAGTAAACTTCCTTCGGGATTAGGGAGGGGAGCTTTCTCTGGTCCTTACCTGGTTCTGACTTTGGATCTACACCCTCTCTGGCAGTGACCATCAGGATCACTCCGGAAACCCCTCAAAACAAACAAACAAACAAACAACAAACAAAAAATCTAGAATATATAGAAAACAATAAAGAAAGCTTAGATTCAGACAGGAAATGGGCAGCATGGATTCACTTATACCTTACTAGGTGGGACACAAAGATTAGTTACTCTTCACTAGGGTGTTGAAGATTTCTCTGCACACTCTTCCTAAAACTGTTCTGCAACTAAACTGTTGATATATGTCTTGTTAGAGTTATAACCCAGTCTAGACTACCTGAAAAACAGCCAGGCTCAGTAAAAATCATGCTTCAACACTATAAAATGCTAAATACTATCATGAAAATAGACACGAGACAGCTGAATAGTAATCCATAGCCATTTTAAGGTGTATAGAACCCGGTTTAATATAAACCAAAATTGAAATGTCAATGAAGAAGTCACAGGATATGGTTAAGAACTTACATTTTTTTTTTAACATATTGGTTACTCAATACTATGTCAATTAATTCCATAACATTATAAGTTGCTGATATTATGTTGGGGCTTTTAATTGATCGGGATGATGCTCTGCCGGCTCTACCTTCAGATCAGAGATGGTCTCCCCAAGAAGCCATTGACCTTATCTGAACAATAAGATGCTGGACTCTATGCGTGGTATATGCTTGCAATGAAAGAATCTCAACTGAACTTGAACTGTGGTAAAGCAACAAGTTGAAGGAACCCACCATGGGGGCGGGGTTCAGGGGGGAATCCCAGTGCCTATAAAATTGTGTCACATAATGTAAGTTAATTAATTTTTAAAAAGTGGAAAGGTTGGGAGAGCAGAAAGGAATCCTATTACCCTAATGTGTCTAATCCCGCAGAATTTCACCAATAAAAAGACTCATCTTTCTGACACTAAATAAAATGCCACTAGATGTCTTTTTCTTCCTCACCATATCAACCCTAACTATTCATTATATCAGGCTAACCCCTTACAATCTTCGATACCATATGTAGGGGAAATTGAAGAATTTGACTTATGTACAGATCCTGATCCTACCTGGGACAAACTCTTCTTTAAACTCTAGAAGAAGTTTCTTAGTTCTTCTATTTAATGTTATTGCCTAATAAAACATCCACAGTAATAGGATAAATGCCTTTCAGTTTTTTCTCTCCTCATTGAAATGGATTGTAGTAGGTGACGACCCCATGTGCTCGCCAATAAGACATCAGTTTTATAATTGAGACTTCTAAGTGGTTAAGGGGCACCCCTCCCCCATCTTCTCTATACTCTATTTTAGAAAGGGGACTATGGGGGAATTCTGGTTATAACACCTCCCACACACATACCCCTCTTCCGGAAGTTGCCAATGTACTACCTCTAGAAACCTCAGAAACCCCTATTCCAACACCCTGTTCAGGTTTTCAAAGTGTGCTTGTAGGTGAGGTTATGGCAAAAGTTTCCAGTCACTTTTTGGACTTAAATAAAATAAAATCAGCTTAAGTAAAATTGGCAATGAATTGCAGTTCATCCTCCAGGTACCTTCATCTCCCCAGTTGCTCCTATGAGGTCTCGGTTTCTATACCCAGCTCAGATGTTCCTAATGGCATTTGAGATGCGAGAATCCCTGGAAGACATTCAAAGAAGAGAATAGAGAGCAGAGGAAATTAAACTCCCAATATTGAGTGCCCCGAAGTTAAGCATCTTGAGTTGGAAAAATATTGCATTAAGGTATATAATCCTATATAGACTTTTTGCATACACACAAAAGATTTGGGGAGATGAAGTGTCCTGTTTAATTATCAGAATATGGTTTACTAGAGAAGGTTTTTGTTTGGCTTCAATAACAATGATCTCATCAAAACAACAGCTTTAAGACCATGCATTTTATTACACTCCAGTACAAAAGTGTATTGTGAACCAAGATGATCTAGATGGGTGATTCAGGCTGATGAAAAAACTTCAGAATTTTACAGGTCTTCTTTTTGTACTCATCTATCCTAAACAACTGGTTTGCATCTGAAAGTCCACAATTTGATTGGCTTCCAGCACCACCAGCTCCCCAGGTAAAGGAAGATGTGTAGTGGTCAGAAGGGCACAAGCTTTCCCTCTGAGAACACAGTCAGTACCTGCTCACAGTTCTGGGCTGGAGTCAAGTCCGGAGCTTCACCTATTTTATCAGTGTACCTCTGTAAGAAAGAGAGCGTGAATCCTGGAGGGTAATTTTTAGTTCTTCCACAGCCCTACTTTCTAGAGATTGGAATATAATATCTATAAGTGAAATAGAGAACAGTTCTGAAATTAACTTCCAACTCCTTCTGCCTAAGGAATTAATGAAAATAAAGCATATTCTATATGTCACATCGATCTATATAAATATATGGTTTTTTTATATATTATTTATATGCTTTTATGCTAAATGCAGTTATTTTGACTCTGGGCCTAAAATTTATAAATGTTCAAATTTAAAGACTTTTCATTAACTATATTTCTAGAGGTATTGAACTTGATTTGTAATAAGATTAAAAAGAAAAACAGGTGAATTGTAAGGAGGTTATTTGGAAGAATGTAAATATTGTAGAATTTAGAGTCAGATTTCTATATATAAGAGCTCAACCCAACTTTCTACTAACTGCCTGCTCTTAGACAAGTTGGTTTACTTCTCTGAACTTTGTATCTTGCAGCATATTAGATGTCCACCTTAGCCTCTGTTGCTTGGCAGATGCACACTAAACGGCATCCCTAATATTCTGACTTTTTCACTTCGTATATTTCCTGCCACAATCTTTCACCCAAAATTATTTTCTTCTTTTTTCAGCTCTGTACCATGAGAATTGCAAGAGAGTTTTGACTTTTTAGTGGCTCAAGCACCATTCTAAAACAGAATCCTTGCAACAGAGCTTTGGCCTAGCAATTAAGCTGTCAAGGAGGATACCTGCATCCCATATCAAAGTGCCTAGGTTTGACCACAACTCCGCTCCTGATTCAAGTTTCTGGCCAATGTGCACTGCGCGAGGTGATGGCAGTTCAAGCAGTTGTGTTTTTACACCCATGTGGGAAACATAACTTGAGTTTTCTCCTCCCTGCTTTAACCTGAGCTTGCTCCAAACTGTCATAGGCATTTGGGATTTGAACCAGCACATGTGAGATCTGTCTTGTATCTCTGTTTCTTTTCCTCTCAACTTAAAAACGGCCATTTTGCCAAGAGAACACTGTTCCAAAATGAAGAGATCATTTGCTATGGAACTAAACTTTATTATCTTTCAAAATCCATCCTCCCCGTGATACAGAATTTTGATATTGATTTTTAAGTGAATAGCTTGTTACTTAATACTTTACATATAACCGTGTTTGAACTAAATGTTCCCAAAGAAAAATGTATTTGCTAATATATTATTTTTAAACTCAAAAAAGTTTAAAGAAGCTTATAAAAATTCCTCTAGTACTGTAAAATTTTTAAGCAGACAAAATTAGAACAATGAGACAAATGGAAAACAAAGAATACGGCATAAATGAAATCAGTAGTGAAATGAGTATCCAAGTACACACACCAGACATTATAGATGTTTCACTCAGCCATTGGATGAGACACTGTGCATGATTTTGCTCAGATTGCTGTAATGAAGTCCACCACTTGGGTGACTGACAGGATGAAATACCTTGTCTCTTGGTGCTACAGGTGAGAAGTCCAACATCCAGGCATTGGCAGGGACAGGGCTTGTTCCTGCAGAGGATTGTAAAGTGAAGATCTCTTCTAGCTTTCCCTTTGCCATAGGGATGAGCCCTTTACGTTCACATAGAGTTCTCCCTGAGGGAATCTGCCTCCAACTTTCTCTTTCTTCTAAGGAAACCAGTCACAGAGAGGGAGATTACCCTAAAGAATGCTCTCTAAAGTCCTGGAGGCTAGGATTCCAGTGTGTATACTTGAGGAGGTGGCATAATTAACAGATTGCTTCCAACAGAGAATGCTCAGGACTCATTGCTTTGTTCTGAAAGAAATTTTTTAAAAATGTTTTCAAAGTTGGGCTGTAGGGTGATCACTTCAACGTTAGCTACTGTATGTGGGGCTAAAGAGACCCCAGTCAGGATTAGGGATTGGGATTGCCAGGAATCTGCTAACAGGCAGCTTGCTGGCTTTTGAAACTCATGGAGCTCTAAAAGCCACAGATGGTGGTGGCTGTTTCAGCTTCTATAGCCTACATCCCCTTTGTCCTCTGTCATTAACCTGACAGTTCCTTCCACAATGTTCCACAGTTCTCTATGCAGTCCATGACTATTTCCATAGCCTTATGAACTCATTGTTTTTGTCAAGTTCCATAACCCCTCAAAATATCAAAAGAATCTAGGTAAATAATCTTTCATATCACTGAAAGCAAGATCAGTATTGAGTTTCTCTAATTTAATCAGTATTGAGTTTCCAGCATAAGACAGAGAAGATAATAATGAAACCACAATCTAATCTTTGAGACCATGATGCCTGAAATGTTCCTTAAGAGAGTGAGAAGGTGGTGTCAAACTTCAAGTTTTTGAGCCAGAAGGACTTTCATATCCCCTCTTTCTTGTTCAGAGAAAACTGAAGCCCAGGAATATGGAGACCTTGGTTCCCAAATCAATTTTCTCTCATTGTGCCTTGATTTTAATTATCAGAGGCATATTCTACTACTTCAAATACCACATAAGATGGGACATTAGAACACAACACAGGTGCCTAAGATAAAAAAAAAAAAACTCCTGGGCCCGGCGCGGTGGCGCAAGCGGTTAGAGGTCCTCGCCTTGCACGCCCGGGATCCCATATGGGCGCCGGTTCTAATCCCGGCAGCCCCGCTTCCCTTCCAGCTCCCTGCCTGTGGCCTGGGAAAGCAGTCGAGGACAGCCCAAAGCTTTGGGAACCTGCACCCGCGTGGGAGACCCGGAGGAGGCTCCTGGCTTCGGATCGGCATAGTATCGGCCCGTTGCGCTCACTTGGGGAGTGAATCATCGGACGGAAGATCTTCCTCTCTGTCTCTCCTCTCTGTATATCCGCCTTTCCAATAAATAATAATAAAAAAAAAAAAAAAAACTCCTGAGGCCATGTATGGTTCTAAGTCAAAAGTCCCCTGAGTTTCAAAAAGATAGTTCAGTGTAGACACCACACATCCAACAACCTCTATAGCACTTTTTAGTCAAGCACAATAGCATTTCTGCAGCAAAGTGGATGAAGTTCACATCATTTTTGGCTTCACCTTCTCTTCTTGGGCCAATTTTGCCTTCAAGATGAGTACTTACATTTGCTAGTACCCAAGCTTCCGATACTCTTTGTATTTCAGGATTTAGACTAGGAGGTTGTCAGTCGACCTTACACCTCAAGCAAGATTCTCAAGCTCAGATTTTGTTGTGTGTTGTTGCTTGTTTCCCCCCAGGAGAACCACTTAAGAGTGTTCCAGCCTGAAAATTGAATTAGACTCACCAGGGTGCGGCTTGAAATTGGAACTTTGGACAGACAACCTGGATGACATTGATACAGGCACCTGGAGAAACAATTCGTAAAATAATGCCTAGAGCGCAATGTTAGAGACAGGAGCCAGGCACGGAACCTCAGCAGGGCTATTTATATCACATGCTTCTTCCAACACTTCCCTTTGACATCAGTTTGACCCTGCATTCAAGTGTCACAGAATTTTTCCATGACATTTTGGTGGGAGGTAGGTGTTCAAAGGGCAGGAATGTGTAAATAACCGGAAAGAGGGGGAAACAGTTGCATATCTAAAGTCATGCTACAGTCTGGTCATCAGACTATATTTCATGTATGCATTCACTATCAAGCATACTCAATGGCACAGACACTAGCATAGGTATGATTTCAACCAGACTAATTCTATATAAGCTAATATTCTTTTGAAAAATTTTTCTTTTGTAATTCTTCTTTCTTCCCCACACTTTAGCTGTTATTTGTTTGTTTATTTATTTATTTATTTATTTTGAGGGTGGGCATCAATCACAAGTGTCTTAAGCCCTTTTAGACTATGGCTCCATCTGCTGGATGGAGAGAGTCTTTAATGGAGAAGACCCTATGTGCACACTAAATCCTAATTCACTGTTTGACCACATTAGTTGCACTAATGGAGTGATTTGTCTGTTAACTATAGGTAAGCACATGAGAGCATTATCTATGTAACCTTGTGAGAGCTCATTAGACTAATCTACACAGTTGGTCAGGATTTAGTGTTAAATAGGTTAACACCCAGAGAAATTTCCCTAATATAGCCTGTACTTGCTGGAGATGAAGAATTGACCTTCATTGCACCAGCCTGCTTCTGAGACTTGGCTCCCGAGAAAAGCTCCAACTGTAGCTGTTACTGTATTTAGGGCTTGGTAATAGATAATAAGTTAGGCAAGGGGGCTCAAAATAGCATTTAGAGTTCTTGTATGAGACTTATGAGTTGAGCATTCTATCCTTAATTTGTTCTGCTATTTATTCACTTCCTGCATCCACTATCTTCTGAATGGGCCCCATTCATCTTCTCCATAGCATCCATGCCCTGCCCTGTCTCCACCCCTGCCCAACTGACTTTTTTGTTTTGCTCACCAAAGCCCAGGCTCTCTCCTCCTTTTCTGGGCACATATTTCTCCAGGTTTATCTCTTTGTGTGGGTTTGTGTATGGAGAACCAGTTATCTCTGCAAAGCTGTGTTTGGGATCTCTCTGTAGATGGGTACACATCTCTGTGGGAGCACAAAGAGGTTGGAAGAAGGTGTTTGTGTTCAGCTATATCAGTGTTCACAAGCGGGAGTGTAGCAGGTGCCATGTGGAGACTGGCTGATTTCTTTGGGAAGGAAGGATTTGAATAAGTGGAGTTGTGGTTCGGGGGTGTGAAGAAGGCGGAATGAATATTTATGGAGGTGGAGATGAACGTGACCCGTAGGGGCTCCTATGGGAAAGCAGGGCTAGAGAAACCCCTTCCCAATGTTAGTTCCACAAGAGCAGGGAAGGCCTTTATGTGCTTTGTTCTCTGCGGTTTCCTTAGGGGCCTGACACTGTGCAAGCACTCGATATTTGGTGAATGAATGTTATTATTATTGTGGTTACTCTTGCATAGAGTAGTTCCTACCAGTATCTAGAACTTTTTTTAGTTGTAGAGAGTTCATGAACGTTCTGGTATCAGAACTAAGGAAGAGCCAATTAAAGTTGCCGTTGAATGTCAGAGGAATTAAAGGTAGAAGAGTCTACTGCAGCAATTGAAATTGCAGTGAGGGACTCTATGTGGCAGGTCCACAGGATTCTTCACAAATGTAGCATTATCCATCACAGCTTAGCATATACACAGGGTGATCTAGGACAAATTTCTCCTCTCATAATTCTGGATTATTCTCTGTTGCACCCACTAACCAGAGTGTTTCACAGGACTCAGACTTACGTAGTTTCTGGGTATATTTTTTCTACTGTAGGCCAGTGATTATGAGACAGGACAGAGCTGGTCATGTATCCATTCCCCATCTGAGAACAACCATCTCTGACCACAGATCACTCCACCCAGCCCCAATCCAATCAGGGAGCAAGGAACATCCAAACCCTAGCTGTGAAAGACTGCCTACAGTCCTATTGGCACTTTCCTGATCTAGCCATATGTCCAGAATGGCTATATACTCTATAGCTATTGTACTATATAGTACCACAATACAGATGACCTTGCTGGGAAGGCAATCATGAACAGCACCACAATTTTGAGAGTGTCACAGTCAAATGAAGCAACTACACCTTGCACAGAACAGCACACCAAGTGCAAACGAAGTGCCACGTGTGAGGCAGGAAGAGTCAGAGAACAAGAGAATGTGGCCACACCTCCCCAATGCAATAAAACCCCTTACTCCACATCCACTTCCACTGGAGAGCCGGTCGGTGGCACCTCTTCCCTATCCCTCTTGTCCCCGAGGACAGGCCCTCACTAAACCTTGTCTGGGTTGAATGCTGACTACTTGTTAATTTATATTACAAGCAAACCAAGAACGTAGAAGTTAGTGTCAGTGCTAAAGGCCATTAGTGCTAATAGTCCCATATTTTCACCCTCAGTCAGGGAGGTTCTCCTTTGGTTACCCATGTACTCTTCTTCCAGCTCCTTTTGTTTAAGTCCTTACCTCCTCCCTTGTCCTCAGCAGTCACTGCCCATCTAATATCTCTTTCTCATGCTTTCAGCCTTTCACCTCATTGAAGCCTGGGGAATATTCAAAATTTTAACTTTGATGAGTCATTTCATTGCTCAGCTCTTAAAAACAGATTTATTTATTTAAAGGCAGAGCAACAGATGCAGAAAATCTTCTCACTTCTGGTTTACTCCCCAAATGGCTGCAACAGCCAGGGCTCGGCCAAACACCAGGATTCAGAACCCCCATGCTAGCCTGCTATGGGGAGCAGGGATCTGGAGTTCTTGGGCCATCTTCCACTGCCTTTGCAGGCACATTACTGTGAAGCTGAATGGGAAGTACAGCAGCTTGGACTTGAAGCAACACTTCTATATGAAATGCTAGGGTCACATGTGGTAGTTTAACCCACTGCACTGCAATACCACGTTTGGTTTTCACTGGGTTTAACCTTGCCATCGCTTGAGAATAAACTTCCAAAACCTTGTCAAGGTGGATGAGAATATCTGGATTCAGTGCCTCGCTCAACTCTCCCACCTTCACATCACTCCAGCCGTTGCCTGTTTTGACACCTCTTGAGCACGTCAGCTCCTCCTTGTTCCAATCAGTCCTTCTTGTGATGGAATCCCTTTCCCATTTAAAGGTTGTGCTATGTGAGATGCCTTGTCCATTTACTTTGTCTTTATTAGCCTTACCCACCAATGGCTCTACCCTCCAACTCACTCTTTCTTGCTACTCCAGATTCTTCACAGTCTGGAGTAATTTTCTGTGTTGAGTTGATTTTCTTACTAGGATGTAAATCCCCTACCAGGAAGAATGTCTTGCATGTTGGTGAAATTCAAACTCCTGCCAAAGTTTCCTGGCACAGATGGGCCCATGGAAAGTGCTTGTTGAATGTATGGATGAGACCCTACAGACTCCTTTATTTTATGATCCAAATATATAAATACAGCCTACTTCATAGAATGGTTACAAAGATTAAATGAGAAAATACTAAGAGCTCAGTAAAAGCTATTTTTACTTATTTATTTGTTAAGATTTATTTACTTTCATTCTTTCATTGCAAAGTCAAATAGAGAGGAGGAGAGAAAGGAAGATCTTCCTTCTGATTCATTCCCCAAGTGGCTACAACAGCCAGAGCTGAGCCAATCTGAAGCCAGGAGCCAGGATCCTCTTTCGGGTCTCCCACATGGGTACAGGGTCCAAAGGCCTTGGGCCATCCTCTACTGCTTTCCTAGGTCACAAGCAGGGAGAAGGATGGAAAATGGGCCGCTGGGACATAAACCGGTATCCGTATATGATCCCGGCACATGCAAGACGAGAATTTTGCCCAAGGCTACCATGTTGGGCCCTAGATTATTATATTACTACCAACAGCATGTACTCATTACTAGTACTAGTACTGTTCTAATGTACCACAACTACTGTTATAGTAATAGAACAATTATTCCTGTTAATAACCCTTATGAGGTGGTTAATATATACAACTTGCTGATAAGGACATAAATATCAAAAATACTCATATAAATGCTTATAGCCTACTCAGGATCATCTAGCTAGCACAATAGAGCCTGGAATTTTAGAGGCAAAGAGATGCAAATCAATCCAGAACTTAACCTTGTATGATTACAAGAAAGGTGTTACCAATGACATGGATAAGATTTTTGGACAGTGTGAGGGCTCTAAGAATGGACTCATGTGCTGAGTGAGTAGCTGAATATCCTCACAAATTATAGGCGCTATAAACCTTTGGCTCAGAGGAGAGATCAGAAGTTGGAGGGTTGAGATAAGGATTTGGTTAGCTAAGCATCAAAAAATGCAACCTCTCAGATGTGGCCCTAATAGCATCCCTGGACTCCTGCTGAACCATGCAGGTGCAATGGGCCTGCAGAGCACATTCACTCCCACCAGCCGCTCGCTTCCCTGTCACTCTTCCTCTCCCAACAGACAGATGCTGCATGTTCTTCCAATGGACCTTCCCCTCTTTCTAATCCACCCACCTTCATATCTACCCACCCCTCACCAATGTTCTCTTTTGTTTCTTCTTTAACCTCCCTCCTACTTCTCACATCCATTTGGGGTCTCAGTTTGATGTCCTGGAGAATGTAAATAGCTTCAGGACCTTGAAGCAAGTCTTTACCAGTTGATGTAGGCTCAGATGGCAGGCATTTTTCAGAACAGAGTATACAAAACTTACTCATTTTGATATCTCTAAAACTAGTTCGTATATTCTAAATATTTTGCAGACATTAACTAACTTATTCTTTATAAGACCCTACAGAAGAGATATCACACTTAAATTTCTAGTGAAACGTGAGATGCGGACTGTCTAAGAAACTTATCATAAATCCATGCTGTGAAATGACTGATTTAAAAAACAAGCTGAGTGAACTAAGAAAAATGGGAGAGAAATACCTGTGAGAGTATTAGAGAAAATACTGATTTAAAAAACAAGCTGAGTGAACTAAGAAAAATGGGAGAGAAATACCTGTGAGACTATTAGAGAGAAATACCTGTGAGAGTATACCTGTGTTAGAGAAAAGAATTTTCATGGCTGAGATCCTAGATAGGATATAATCCCCTGGGATATATAACTTGGAGGTTACATGAAAACAGAAAGTATTGACACTATGAGTGCCTTGATACCCCTGAGGCTCGTGGAGTCTGGCAATACGAACCGGAGACACAACTGCCTAGAACTGGCACTGGACAGCTCTGCAAATAGTCAGCAATGGGACTTTTAACCAAGTCCCTCTATAATCTGTGGGGTCCAGTTTCCTCATTTATCGATAAGAGGATCCTAAATGGAACATTTCTGAGGACTTCTGTACTCAAATGATTACATTGGCTTGTCATCCGTTTCACTGCATGCCTCCTCAGCCTATACAAATGTGCGAGGTTCTTGATATTTCTTTCTCATCCTAAAATATTTTGTAAGGTCTCTCACCTGCATACTCCCATGCCCCAACAGCTAGAGCAATCCTAATATTAGAAACGGCCATCCTGTTGGGGGAAAAAACCTCAGGCTTCCCATTTGCTTTCTAGCATTAAACTAGTAGAATTTACCGGTAATTGGTGTAAAAGGATGAAGCCTTATTAAAACCAAAAACAAGTGGCTCATGGGAAAGCGCCTGTGCACTGGAGCCTGACTCCTCATTTGTGTCATCCAAAAGTTGTACTGACTTATATTGTGGTGCATTCTAACCAAATTAAAGTATCACATCATCGTGGCAGGTTTCACAATTTGTATCCTAGAGTTGCTTTCTGCAAAAAAAAAAAAAAGTTGAGTTAAAGTTAAAATTTTAACCTACAAAGAGAGAGTTCATTGAGTAAATGAAACTAAACTTTGCTTTTTATTTTCCCCTCTCCTCACCTCTCCTACTCTCATTTGCTCTCTGGAAAAGTGTTATTCGGGTCTCAGCAACAATGGGAGATGGTTTTGGCCTCCAGACCAAGTGCTATGGCCTAAGGACTGCATGTGGGGTCTAGACAAGGATTTCAAAGTGAGTGGAGTCCAGTGGCAGACTCTTGCACATCATACAGATGTCACAGGATTCTTCATTGCTTAGTTACTGTTAATCTTGGTCATAAAAATAGAAACCACTTATTTTTTAAAACACCCATGTGCAAATGAGATCTACTGGAATGCAAAGGAAACCTCATTTGAAATTGATGTTATTAGCAAGAGGAATCAGAATGATTTTTGCCACTCAGCACACTTCCACATGCTCCACAGATGCATTGTGCAGAAGGTGACTAGACATTTATTCACCAATCTAGGCATCCAGCCACCTCTTCTGGAGCAGAAGAGAAGCAAAAGGCCAGACTGCTATGGGGACAAGTGAAGAGGGGTTTGACAATAGTTTGCAAAGGTGGCTTGCACCCTGAGGTTCTAAGGGTCAGAAAGTAATGCAACCGGAAGTTGGAGAGTCACCATCATCATTTACACAAAGGATTCAGACTCCACTGAATGAATCAAGAATTACAGAACCTGACAGCTGGAGAGGAGGTTACAGCTGGAGAGGAGGAGATAATTTCAATCAGGGCCGACTGGCAAGCATGATGTGGGACTCCTGGTGGGAAGGTGGCTAAAGCAAGGAATTCCCCCCTTGTCAAGAAGAAGGACCCCCCAGTGTCTTGTGGTCTCCTATCATGCTGATTTTCATCTCCTTTATCTCTATTAATGTGGAAAGATATTATGATCAAAATCAATTAATCAAGAAACATACAATGAGAAAAATGAACAAGCAATCACTAGAACTTTGGCACAATGTGTTTCCATAATTCCAACAGTATTATGCCAGTGTCCAATGTATTATTGCCTCACTGCTCCCAATCCTTTGGTAGCTGCCCTACAGGAATTCCTGGATCCTATAATGGTTTGCTCCTAAAGCAAATGGGGGTTGCTAGACAAACATTACAGGAAAAAGGAAGCTTCTCTAATTTTGGTGGCCTATATTTCTCTTTTTTTCTTTTTAAGATTTAATTATTTTATTGAAAAGGTTGATCAGATTTATGGAGAGAGAGACAAAGATCTTCCATCCACTGGTTCACTCTCCAAATGGCCATCATGACCAAAGTTGAACTAATCCAAGGACAGGAGCCAGGAGCTTCATCTAGGTCTCCCACATGGGCCTAGAGTTCAAGGCTTTGGGCCATTCTCCACTGCTTTCCCAGGCCACAAACAGAGAGCTGGATGGAAAGTAGAGCAAAAGGTATGCAAATTGACACCCACAATGGATTCCAGCACTTGCAAATTAAGGATTTAGCTATTGAGCCATCATGCCAGGCCCAACCTATATTTCATTTTTATGCTTCTACTGCATAATTGGTGCATAGTACTATGCTTTGGTCTGCCATATACTCATTGCATATCCCTCAGCCACTATTCAGCTCAACCCTGGCCCTGTGACCACCTTCTTACAGCCTGCAATATGAGCGCAGACCCACAGCTCCAAGCATCACATCCCCAGTGTGTTCCTGGCTTTCTCTTTGCACTGACACACCAACCTCAGTTCGCTTGTTCTCAACTGTGAATCAGTTCTGATTCTGCCAAGATCAGCCTTCTCCAGCAAGCCCTGAACCCCTCCCATGAGGGAAGGAGCCTTCCCTTTAAGTTGCCCTTGGTTAGGAACTCTCTTCTCATCTCAGCTCACCCTGTCAAACGCTCTTTGCATTCTGTCATTGTTTGATGTTTCTTTATATAAAATATCTCCCATTTTAGATCATCAAATTGTATCTGCGTCTTAACTGGGTTCAAATCAGTAGAAGTTCATTGTGAAAAATAGCAGCACATATGTGCATGAGTTATTCAATGTGCAATATTTGGTCTATAAAAGGATTCTCAAAAGCCCTGCCACTGCTGCTTGCAATCTTGCAGGTGTCCATTGTTACCAGGTCAATAATCTCTGGGCTGGACCTCAACAGGCTGACAGAAAGAGAGGCAGAAGACTTTATATGGAAATGGAGCTGTTTAGGGAATGAGAGAAAGAATGTGCAGTAGAGAGCCTTACGGGTTAGAGGCACAGTGTCAGCTCAGCTGCCTCCTGATCCAGAATCCATGAAAGTCATAAAGAGTGAATCTGCCTTGGGTTGAGAAAGTAAGAAGAGGACTGGAGCCGTGATCAGTAGAACTGGTTCAGAAATTGTATCATGGGATAAAGTTTACAGGGGGAGGAAAGGCCAAAACTGACCTAACAGCCAAGATTAAGAAATGTTGGGGAAATGAAGGGCAGAGATGACATCAACACTCATTAAACACCCGATGAACAGGTGCAGCTGTAAGGCAAAGGGATCAGTGCTGGACTGGTCAAGCGTATCCGTTTTCAAGTGGTACATATGTGCTGGGAAAACAGGTCACCCAGTCCTAAATAGGAATTCCTCTTCATCACACTGCTAATCTTATCCGGACTTGCTGTGAATGCTAAGATCAAAGGTTTCCATCAGCTTCTATATTCTGTGATAGATTAAATAACATAAAAACCATGCTTTTTGAAAAGAATGACAGACTTAGTCTAGAGTTAGCATTTATGAGAACTAGATGTGCCAAACAATTTAAATTCCATCTGGTTTGCCCCATAAATTGGATTTTTTAAAAAACTATTCCTTGAATCAATCTTAATCATCTCCCCTCACCCCATTTTGGTCATTTTTAATCCCATCCCTGAAAAAAATTTTCACCTAAAATATTCAACCTATGTACCTAATATCATAGCATTTACTTTCTAAGAATCCTCTGTTTTTGTGGTCAAAATCCATTTCTCACATCAAATGATATGTTACTTTGTTTCCTCCCTTTGTGGTCATAAATGCTAGAGAATTACATATTTCATGTTCTTTTCCTGGAACCAGCTCTGTGTTTTTCTCGCAGATTTTGTCCCACTGCTTTCTTTGTTTTAGTTTGACCTGGAGAATGTAATGAGGGAAGGCAAGTGTAGAGTAAATCCTACTCTCTCTTTAATATGACACAATATTTTAAGTGTTAATATACAAATCTTCCCATTTATTAATTATTTTTATTTTATCACAAGACTCACTTCCATTTCTTTCTCCTGAAAAACTTCTCCCAGTTCTTGGATCTATGCTCATGGCAGAACAGTATCTTTATTTCATCAGACTCTGGTTTTAAAATCTGTCCACATTGAAGGTTTTTCTAAGTCTCCTATTTGCTGCTGCAGCAAATTTTTTACATAAAATTTGGCTTCAAGCCACAAAAAAAACCAAAGTTTTGTCTTACAGTTCCGTGGGAGTCAAAAGTTTAAAACCAGCTTCCTTTGGCTTAGGTCAAGGACAAGTCAAGCTACTGGCAGGACAGGTCCTTTCTGGAGGTTCTGAAGCCACTTGCATTCTGTGGGTCCCAACTGCTCCATTGCTTCACTCCGGCCTCTGGCTCTGTTCCCTCACCTCATTGTGGATCCTACTGTCTCCCTCTTGATAATGAATATTATTACATTGGGCCCACTTGGACAACCTAGGCTACTCTTACCCATTTCAAGATCAGTAACTTAATCACAATTGCACAGCTAATAGACATGAAGATATAGCCAATGAGAAGGACCATTCCTTGACCTGCAAAAATGCTTGTCCAGCTCATAGCTCCTAGCAGCTAGTAGCATGCAGTGATATACAAGGGGACTTTAAGAAATTCATGAATTACATATTATTTTAAAAATACACATGAACTTTGAATTTTCTTTGCATTAAAATAAACTTATTTTTAAAAAGAGATTCTTTTTTTCTTTAAAAAGTAGGGTGAGAGAAAGAGAAGAAAGATTTTTCATGTGCTGTTTCACTCCTTAAATGGTCACAGGTGACAGATCTGAACCAGGCTGAAACCAGGAGCTAGGAACTCCAACCTGACCTCCTACATGGATGGTAGAGACCGGGTACCTGGGCCATCATTCACTACTTTCCCAGGTACACTTGCAGGGATCTAGATTGGAAGCTGGGTGACTGGGACTCACACTGGCACTCCATTATAGGGGATGCCTGCATCGCAGGTAGCAAATAACATGCAGCATGAAAAAAACTGACCCCAAAATAAACTTATCCTTTCATATCATTTTTAATAATCATTTCAATGATGTACCACATTTACTTGATCTACAGACCTAGGGATGGATTCTTGTTGTATAAGTGTGTTTTCAATGGTTATCCTCCAACACCTCCACTTAGACACCTTGAAGTTTCTCAGGATTATATAGATGGACAAAGAGTGGCAGGGGCTGATACAAATGATCAACCCCATCTCCTGGAAGGGTGCCAAGGGCCTGGGTTGCATCCCAGCAGTAATCACTCACATGGTGGACAGCACTGCGAGCACTGTGTGCACATTCTGTTTCTCTTAGAATGCATCTCACCTGCAAAAAAAAAAAAAAAAAGAGAGAGATGGTGAAAAAAGTCCTATGTCCTCTGTTTCTCTTATCCCATTTCAGCAGTAATTTATTTTCATCATCAAAGAGCCAAAGAGACAACCCTTAGGATGCAAGGAGACTTAAAAGCATCAATTCCTTGCTGTTGGGCTTCCAACACAGGTAGTTCCCTGTGTTGCTAAAGACAGGTCAAGCCAAAACCACTGTTATTTGAAGGATCATTCTGATTGCATGCAAACTTTTGCCTTTTTTGGGCTTTTTAGAATAGGCCTTCCTCCTTTTTCTATAAAAAAAAGTTTCCTTGGAACCTAGCCACACCTTTCTGTTTACACGTCACATATGGCTGGGGTCAACCACAGCAACAGAGTTGAGTCGTTAGGACTCACACCATATTGCCCACAAAGCCAAAAATATTCATTTTGTGGTCCTTTACCAAAAATGTTTGCCAACTCTTGCTTTAAAACTATACCCACTGTAAGACATGACCACACTCTGGTGGCTAAGGGTTTCATGCTGGAGTCAGAGCAAGAATTCCAAATAGAATGCAGTGACATAGCTTTCACAGTCATGCCCCATCCCAGTTTTCACAACTGCTTCTTTTTTTTTCCGTCTTTTATAACTGCTTCTAAAGCTCTGCTTTTTAAAATAATGATATCTGTAATATTTGAAGGGTTGGAAGGATTCAGTGATCCACAACATGTTAGCATATGTGCTCAGTAGAGAATAGCTATTACAATCGCTATTATTATTGATGTTTTCATTACAATTTATAGATCTGTTAGCATTGCATTTGAGCTGAATTTTAGGAGTAGAAAATTGTTCTTTCTTTAAGCCAGGTTTTCCCAAATTTCTATGAGCAAACACAGCTTAGCAATAATCCTCTGAGACCCTTCAAAGTCCCTGCCCTTCCTTGAATCCCACATCAGTCTCGCCCCAGGATCCCTTTCTCTCCTTCCCATGCATCTCTTGCCCCGTCACTCTCTTTCCTCCTGTAAGGAGGAGGAGGATGTTTCCTCATTCCACAATTCCTACTGATTGTACTTGTCTTGAGACACATTCCCTAAGGATCCAACTCACAGTTCTCTGAATGGCAGACAGTGTAACAGCTGAAGTAGTCCTTGCAGAACACGTTAGTGTCTGTGGGTGCTACCCCTTAGCATTCTAATGGGGCTCCCTGGATACATAATACCTTTACCCAAAGCAATCACTCTGATCAACGTGGAAACCTCAGGCTTGGGGCCAATCAATCGGCAAGATAGCAGGGCAAGGTTCCAGTTGACACTCTTCTAGTTCACAGTGCACCAGCTGTCTGTAAATGAGACCAACCTAGGAACATTTCTGAAAGAATACTTGGGCATCTATTCTGATTAGGACAGATAGGGAAGAGACCTGGACACAGGAGTCTATGTCCATGTGGATTTTGAGGATATCTCTCCAAGCCTTGCTGGATTGACTCACTGACTTCACCATCTAAACCATGCTTTTCTCTCCTGCCTACATCCCACCCGTTCCCTTCACCTGAATACCATACCCACCCCCACTTCTACTTGTTAACATTTTCACCAATTGTTATCCCATGTCTGTGTACCTCTGCTCAACAATTGACTCTATTAGAGCAATAATCCTGATGTTTGTTTGTTTGTTTGTTGTTTTGTATCTTAGTACTTCCACCATGGGTGCCACATCACAGGCAGCAATGGAACATTTGTGAAAGGCAGGGAATCAGGGCGAGAGGGGCCAATTTTTTCTGGCTTTAAGACTCACTTCCAGTGAGGTTTTCCTTGACCTGGTTTCATTCCATGGCTGGTAAGGAGAGGGCTCCATAAGAGATGACATGTGACACAGATGTTATGACTAAGCATTTGTTTGAAATTTTCATGTCTGAGCAGAAGCTGGCAGGGACCTTTACCTTGGAAAGGCCCCAGGCTCTGGGATATGAAGCAGTCATTGTTTCCTTCTGCAGTCATCCCTTGGTTCTCTACCCACAAAAGCACTTGCTAGGCTTTCTCTGTGAATCTGGGCCTTCCATGGTGAAGCCAAACATGGACAAAATTGGAACAGTGGATCTTATGATGCTGCTTAGGGTGAGGCTTCTGCAGCTGCCCTGTGGTCAGGGTTGACTCTCCTGTAAGTCTGTGAGCAGCTCTTTCCTTTAAATCCTTAAGAGCTTTACATTAACCAGAGTCTGCTTCTGTTGCTTTGCTTAAAGAATGTTAAGAAGGTTTCTAGACTGAAAGCAAGACCCTGGACTAGCAGGCTCCTTTACTGTCTGTAGCCTGTATTCCACAGTAGCTTCACTCACTTGACAATATCTAACATTCCTGACCTCCCTTCCCATGGCACATCTCTTTCATGTCCGAGAGTTACAGGTGTAAATTAAACAGGACCTCTTAAGACTCTAGCAAAGAAAGTATATGTGGATACAATCGAATGTGACCCAAATACTTTGACCCCTGAAATCCACAGGAGAGACCTTGATGGAGTGCTGGACATCTGACTTCTGCCTGGACCAGCTCTGGCAGTTGTGTCATATTTAGGTTGTGAACCAGCAGACGGAATATTTAAATTTCTCTTTCTCTCTCCCTTCTTAAGATAAATAAATAAGGCTTAAAAGGCCTTAGCAAGGGCAACAAGCACAAATTCACACTAAAGCAAAACAATGATAAAGAATACAATAAAGTACATGCACAGTATTATGAGCCACATAGAAAAGGAGAAAGAATGAAGAATTAATACTCATTGGATGTTTGCAAAATGTCAGGCGTTCTGCACATATAATCTCACTTATGTCTTTACTCAACACACCGGGATGTATGTCATTAGTCTCTTTGTCTAGAAGAGGAAACCGAAGCTCAGAGAGATTAAGCACCTGTTCAAGTTGCCATGGTTAGTAAGTGGTAGGTCTGGAATTCAAACTTGAAATCTGTCACACCCCAGAACCCTTGCTCCAGCTACACAACACTGCCTCTTGAAATAGACAGCGTTAGCCACAAAGGATGGAAAATTAGACTCTTTTTCACCCTCTCCAAAACTAAATTTCATCATACATGTACTTGTCTAAATGTATGTGGACCAAAACAAAGCATGATTGTCTGATGAACACAGCACTTTATTATGACCTTGCCCATCCCTGGAACATGCTCTGCTCCAGAATAAAAGTAAGAATGGTCACTCCTCACCTAGGCACCCAGGAGACTCTTATTGGCTTATCTTTCTATATCTGTGCACCTATGCCAGACAGTTCCTTCAGAGCAAAGATCATTTCCTATGCACCTGTTGCTTCCAAGCTCCGAAGGCACAGCCTGAGACTGATCTTTTTCTTCCTTCTCTACAGGTGAGGAAGTCAATAGTTTTTATTCATCTGTTAAAAATTCCCCTATGTTTTCCTGTTGGGTGTATCTGACTCTAGGGTACTCCAAAAACTTACTCAGAGCAACTGCCACACAGAATAAAAGAATAAATAAAGGGAAACAGGACTTTATCCTTAGACAAAGCTGTTCAGGGAGATATGAACACAGTCAAAATGATAATTATAGATTAGTGAAACAAAACGTTCTTGGAAAGCACAAGAAGCTACAGAAGGGAGCAGCTGTCTCTGATTTGCAGTGTGCATGCCCAGGATGGGGTAAGGCTTTCAAAGAGTGTGTGTGTAGTTAACACAAATCTCTTGATCCTCAGCTTCCATATTCAGTCCCTTCTTACATTTAAAAAAAGTTTGCTTAGTTTATTTAAAAGGCAGAATTACACACACACACACAGAGAGAGAGAATTTCCAACCACTTATTCACTTCCCAGATAACCACAACAGCACAACAGCCAGAGCTGGGCCAGCCCTAAGTACAAAGCCAGAAACTCCCTTTTGGATTACCCATGTGATTGGTAGGAGTGCAGGCACCTGTGGCATTGTCTGCTGGCTTTCCAGGAGCATTGGGAGGAGGCTGGATGAGAAGTGGAATCGTTGGGGATATAGCTTCACAAGTAATGGCTTAACCTGCTGTGCCACACTGCCGGGCCTCTCTTTTCTGGGAACTAGCAGAGATGTCCAAGAGGCACAACTGGAGCAGATGTACATCTGTAGGAACATGATCTGCTTTTTTGTTTGACCTACCAAGCAGAAAATGCACCAAAGTTAGCATGAAAAATAAGAACCAAGGCTCAGGGGCTGATTGGGAAAGGCTGCTGTACAGAGGCGCAGGTGGCTGTGAGAGGAAGCAGACATGCAGACATATATGGGTTCTGGAAACATTTGCCAAAAGTCCAGATACCTTCTGGTTAAATGGGCTTTGCCCTTCTTTTTTCTTTTAGGTTACCTTGGTTCAGAGGTGTGTACATCCTATGTTGCCTCGTGGCATCTTTCTCTTTTGATTAGGGGAAGTATTCAGCTAAGTATATCTGGGAGGATTTTTTTTAAAGATTTGTTTTATTTTTATTGGAAAGTCAGATTTACAGAAAGAAGTAGAGACAGAGAGAAAGATCTTCCATCCACTGGTTTACTTCTCAGGTAGCCACAACAAACAGAGCTGAGCCGACCTGAAAAAAAGAGCCTGGAGCTTCCTCCAGGTCTCCCACATGGATGCAGGTTCCAAAGGCTTTGGGTCATCCTACATTGCTTTCCCAGGCCACAGGCATGGAGCTGGTTGGGAGGTGGAGCAGCCGCGGTATGAACTGATGGCCATATGAGGTCCCAGTGCATGCAAGGTGAGGACTTTATCCACTAGGCTATTGTGCCAGGCCTGGACTTTTTTTTTTTTTTTTGAGAAAAAATACAAACAATAAAATCTTTAAATTCTAAAATAAAGGGTTTCCCATGATTCCTGACATACTAAGTACTAATGAACTTTTCTTATACTTCTTATTTCTGATACTTGATTCTAATATTATCATCCCACTGATTTAAATCCTTCAGCTGCTAGCTTCTGTTTTCAACACAAACATCCAAACAAGGTCATGTTATCAGACACCATCCCCAGACTGGTAAAAAAATGGAAATACACACACAGCTCACTCCCCAGAAATAAGAAAGAGTGAAGTGGTACCAGCAAAATCACTGTGGGTAAATCACACTTCTATTGAAAATGCTCCACGAAAGAGGCCAGAAAATAAGGCTGGCACTGTGATACAGCAAGTAAAGCTGCTGCCAGGGACTCCAACACCCTGTGTGGGTGCCAGTTCATGTCCTGGCTGCTCCACTTCCAGTTGAACTGCTGACGGCCTAGGTAACAAGTGGAAGCATTGGAAGATGGCCTGGAGTGCTTGTACCCCTGTACCCTCATGGAAGACTCAGAGGAAGCTCCTGGCCCAGACCTGGTCATTGCAACCATTTGAGGAGTGAACCAGGGGATGAAAGATCTGTCTCTCCCTTTCTTTCTGTAATTCTGCCTTTCAGATGTCTTTTAATAAATAAAGAAATTATCTCTGTACTAGGCCCTGCCCTACTATCACCTTCTCTCTACTCCCTGGGCTCAGTCCTGGCTCTACCATCTCTATGCTTTCCCAGTCTTTGCTGTGCAGGGAAGGCTTGATTTTTGCTCAAAATTTTTCCGAAATGGCATAAGAAGATGACATGTGCCAGTTCTAGAGGATCATGTCTTTCTGCCAGATAGTACAGTGAAATAGAGACAGGGAAGTTAGCAAGTGATTGCAAAATATGTGGTTGGATTTGCCTCCATCAAAACATTTCTTAATTCCTTTCTGATCCTCCTTTGTACCATCCTATTTTCTGATGGAGTTTAAAGGCGAAGTTGCTCAAATAGAGGCAGATGGGTTCCAAAAGAGCACCTGCTGCGTCCATCTCTCATCTCTCCTCCAGGATGGCAACTGATGGCTGGGTCACACACAGTTGAAAGGCTTGCAACCTGGTTCTTTTCATGTCCTGATCCTGAGCACAACTCCATAAGAGTGCTGAGTCATAGGTATGTAGGGATGTGTGTGTGGGTGTGGGTGTATAGTTGTGAATGTGTGTATATATTTGTGTGTAAATGTATATATATATAGGGAGGGAGAAAGGAAGAAATAAGCATAACTTATTTTCCATAGCCAAGGATGTATAGTGCTTGGCTCTTGACACACAGACAATGACAACAAAACTCGAAGGTAGAGTACACCTGTCAGATACACCCAGGAGTCTGGCCTAAAGAAATGAATGTCTGCTTCAATGAGGTGAATGAAAAGAAAGGATATATAGAAGAAACCTTCCGTATTTTGAGCCTTGGGGAACTAAATGGTTAGTACAGCCTCCTTTGAGACAGGAGTTGTCAAATCAGGTGTTTTTATACTTCGAGTCCCGATGAGACGGTTTCACAGAGATGCTCAGTTAACAGAGAGATACCAGTGTCTTGAGAGCAGGAGAGACCAGGGCTAGGAACATTAGTCAGGCGTAAATGAAGCTGTGAGGCTGTGGAAGAGCTCACCCAGGTAGAGCAGCTGGTGTTGAGAAAAGAGCAAAGGCAGACTCCTAGGAAATTGCATCATTGCATGATAAGAAACCACAAAAGAGCTCACAGAAGGTTAGAATGAAAACCTGCAAGATTATGAGCAACTAAAGGGAGAATTTTTTTAAAAAAGGAGGCCATGGTTTACTGAGTCAAACATAAAAGAGGTCGCAAATGGGATATATTTGTTCCCTGGGACACCAATTCATTCATTCAGCCAAACTGAGCAGCTAATATGTGCTGGAGGCTCTGCCAGGGGCTGAGAACAGAGGTAAACATGAAACCACCTTGCCTTCTGTGAACTTAGACTATTGACAAAGCAGGAAAGAAAATAGGTAGCTACAACCTACAAATCTAAGAAGTAAATGAGTGCGTTAGGAATTGACCAGGAGTGGCTGGGCCCTGCAGACGGTGATGTCAGCAGGTGACAAGACAGTACAAGCTGGTGCAGATGTTGCCTTTGAGAAATCTAGTCCTGAGTAAACAATAGACATAGAGTGGTAACTATAGACAAACACAGAGTGGGAAGAGAACTAATTTTATAAGATAAAAACAGGACCCAGCTTGGTGGCCTAGTGGCTCAAGTCCTTGCCTTGAACAGGCCAGGATTCCATATGGGCACTGGTTCTAATCCCAGAAGCCCCACTTTCCATCCAGCTCCCTGCTTGTGACCTAGGAAGGCATTTGAGAACAGCCCAGGGCCTTGGGATCCTGCACCCGCAGGGGAGATCTGGAGGAAGCTCCTGGCTCCTGGCTTCAGATCGGCAGAGCTTCAGTTATTGTGGTCTCTTGGGGAGTGAATCATTGGATGGAGGATCTTCCTCTCTATCTCTCCTCCTCTCTGTATATATAAGTTTGCAATAAAAATAAATAATCTTTTTAAAAAGATGGAAGCAATTTGAGTTTATTCAGGAACAGGGCTGAGATCAGAGATGAATGGGGTAGGGTGGAAGTACTTTTCACCAGCTCCCCTATAGGAGTGAAGAAGGGGAAAAAGGTAGAAGCTAGAGGTCAAGCAAAGGGCACGAGAACAAACTTGCCTTGGATAGAGCCTGTCGCTGACACAGTTTTCAAGAGAAGAGATGGAGGCTGGCATATTGGTGTAGAAGATTGAGTCACCATCTGCAATGCCAGCACTCCATGCCAGCACCAGCTCACGTTCTGCCTGCTCTATTTTCCTTGCTAAGCATCTGAGAAAGCAGTGGAGAACAGCCCAATATCGTGGGTCCCTGAGCTCAGGTGGTAGTCCTGGCCCAACCCTGACAGTTGCAACCATCTGCGAAGTGAATCAGAGCATGAAAGATTCTCTCTCTCTCTCTCTCTCTCTCTCTCTCTCTCTCTCTCTCTCTCTCTCTCACCCCGCCCCTTTCCTTCTGTCTCTCTGTAATTTTGACTTTGTAACAAAGTTTGAAGAAAGAGGAGGAGAGGGATGCACGATGGATAGATGAATGGATGGATATGCAGATTTTCTGTGGAAACAAAATAGCTGTTTTTACAAGCCCAGAAATGATCAGTTAAGAAGTAAATTGTATTGTGAGTTTCATTTTTTCATCCGCTCCTACAAAAAACAAACCGTGAATGAAAGGGTTTGCCTGAATGAGCCACCTCAAAGGACTTTCAGATAATCCGCAGACTTTGCTGGAACTACTCTAACCAACAGCTTGGGAAGCGTGCTCGCTCCCCGGTGGTGCTCTGCTGGGAAGCCCTTGCTTGCTTGCTGGGCTCAGTCCTCCCCAGGAGGGGCTTTCTCCTATGGGTTCCCAGTAGGCACTGTGATCTGCACAAGGTCCCTGGGGCCTGATGAGGCAGCACATCTACTTCCTTCCCCAACAGGCTTCCCAGCCCCAGCAGCAGCTGGCCTTTGCCCTGAGAGCTTCACGGAAACATCCCATCCTCCCTGAAGGTCACCAATGACATCCTCACTGCTGCTGCAAATGGCCTTTAGCCTGGTGGCCTTCTCATCAGTCCCTCTGGCCTGTTGCTTCACACATTCTGACCCCTTTTTGCAACTCTCTTCCCCTCAGTTCCATGACACGGCACTACTGTGATTTCCCTCCCACTTGTGAGCAAAGGGTAATTTCTAGAGAAAGGAAAAAACAAAACAGAGCGTGTTAACTCGGTGGAGGATGAATTTGTATAGCACATACATTTCCTAGCCAGACACATCTGACCACTCAGCCTCCTCATTTCAACCTGCATACTTCCTCCACCTACCTGGCCATCATCCCAGTCCCCTCTTTCCCATGCTGTCCCCACTCCCCAACAACTCACGATAACTCCTTCACGCCTATAATGTGTGTCTGCTACGCTATTTGGGAATATTTAATTCCACTCCAAAAGACAAGAATAGCAGAATGGATGAAGCACCAAAACCCTGCTCAATCTGTGAAGTGCCCTGTTATACATAGTAAATGATGCCATGCATCATCCAGGAGCTTTAAAATCTTAGACTAATCCAGAGTGTTATGTCCATGGAGACAGGGAGGAAGAAGCAAGTGGCCAGACACAGACAATGTCACCGCCAAGTTCAAGGCTGTCCTCCAATGTTGACCACCCCGTGGCTAAAGGTATCTTGTTCCCTTCTCCATCTACCCAAGAGAACTCAGGGAAGCTCAGAGCTGCTTCATACGCTGATAACTGAATGAACGTATGGCCAGGAGCACTCCACCCTGAGTGTCTCTAAGATAGTCAATGCCAGTCGGTTCCCAACGATCTCACTCCTGAGTTAGTGGGACAACAGGACTGGAAGGAAACTCGGATGGTCACCTTCAGATCCATGGAGAAATACTAAGTGGCAGCTGGCTTTTGCCTTGAGTTTCTATGGACTATTAGAGGTGGATTTTTAATTAACATATCAGATTCATCTCTTAAAAACGCTCCTTTCTAAACTGAAGACTTCAAATGTGGCTCTTTCAAGGGGTGACAAAGATAATTCAGTGAAGCAAGAGCAAAGGGCAAGAATAGGACACAGTATTGATTTTGGTGAGCTGGAAAACCACAGAAGCCACTCAGGACAGTGACTCCTCTGCAGCTTCAGCCAGAAGCTGAGCCCCAGAGGCATGGGTGCTCCTCACACCCGCGCCCGGGTGCCAGGATTTGAGCCTCAGCTCTGATGATGCTCCTGAGTCCAGCTTCTTGCCAATGTGAAGCTTAGGAGGAAGGAGGTGATGGCCCAAGCATGTGGAAAACCTGGATTAAACTCCTGGCTCCCAAATTTGTACTAGCCAAGTCCTAGTCATTGAATGCATTCTGGAGAGTGAATTGGAGGACGGTAACTAATTTCTGTCTATCTCTGTCATCACTGTTTTTCCTCTCTTTTAAATTAGTGAACAATAAAATCATTTTTAAAATAAATGTCCATTTATCCCTCACAATTTTTGAAATTGTAAAGTCCAAGATCAATGTTACAACAAACCTGATGTCCAGAGAGGGCCCACTTCTCCTCCCTGTGTCCTTCCATGGCAGCAGATGACTGGAAGCCAGCGTGGGGGAATGAGAGTGGGGCTCCCCTCTTCATGTTACAAGGACATGGATCCCATGACACAGGCTCCACTTTCCTGACCTAATCACCTCCTGAAAACCTCAGCTCCTGGTACCATCCCTTTGGGCTCTGGTTTCACAATGGTAGTTTTGGAAGGACACACATGTCTCACACTACACAATCGGCTATACCTTATGCAATCCCCTGATCTTCAGAAAAATCATCCCTGTCCCACTCCATGTCTCCAATCCTCTGATATTTAAAAACACAAAGGGATTAAGATGCACTGTGGTTTCATAGTCTCTCAGAACACTCTAGACAACAAGCAAGTGACACATCTTAGGGCCCTCAGCACAGATCACCTATTCCCTATGGCATCAGACTTTTTTTCTTGTGTACCTTCATTGTTCCCCCCCCCCCCCGGGTTATTAAATCCTCAAAGTTTAAGGCCCCACATTGGAGCATACACAGCCCTTGGTGCTAAAGAGATGGGGTTGATATCTAGAGTTCACCAACTTCGAGGGATGGGTACTTGGTCTAGCAGTCAAACCATCGATGGGGAAATCTACATCCATGTTGGAGACCCTGTGCTCGCTTTCTGGCTCTGCTTCTGACTCCCGCACACTGATAACGCGCACCCTGGTAGGCATCAGGTGATGCTTCAATTAGTTGGGCCCCTCACTCCCACCTGGAATGTTTGGATTGATTTTCAGGCTCTTCTGGATTTCTCCTGGTCCAGCCCCAGTTGTTACAGGCATGTGGGGAGTGAGCCAAGAGATGAAAGAGAACCCAGGCACACTCTCTCTCACTCTCTCCTTCCCCTTTTCCCTTTCAGCCTAGTTCTTTTTCTGTAAAATGTAGGTAATATTTCTTCCTAGAGATGCTATTAAAATGTAGTGAATAGAAAATTGATATCTCAGTGGATGGAAAATGTATCTAGCAGTAAGAACTCAGTATGTTTCACTGTTTTCATTTCTTTAAAAATCCTTTTGCTGCTGTATTTCCCCTTGGCTGCTCAGTGCACGTTTTTGCCCAATAGAACTCTCACCGTAAATATATGTAGATTTCATACAAAGAACATTTTCCTGGCTATAATAAAGCCATTTGGTTCTAGATTTAATACCTGCAGAATGCTAATGGAAAGTGGAAGAATATACATTTCTCTGATGATTCAATAACACTTTTCACCATCAACTGCATAATGAAACAGACAAAACTTCCAGGACTTCCATGTCCTATAATCAGAGCTGATCTAAGCCAGCTGTCCTTAACTGTGGGGGCACTGACACGCTTGTTCCCTGGAGGACATTTGACCACATCTGGGGACAGTTGGGTCTGCCATCACTTTATTCTGTGATCAGCAAGGAGTAAATGGAACCAAGTGCTGTTAAATCCACCACAGGGAATGGGCAGTTCCCTATTCTTCCCCAAAAGCAAGCATCTGGCCCCACATGTCTTTAGTAACAAGGCTAAAAAACCCCTAATCTGAAGACCCTGAATGCCTGAACCTCTGTGCAGTCCCTGAGCCATTGTGAAGCCACACGAAGGAGACAGTGCAGTGTGGAAAAGAAGTAGGCATGCTTGAGGGCTTCCCTGGGCCAGTCTAGAGGAAACCCCAACTCTGACACCTCCAGGAGCTGGCACAAGAGGCCATGTTCTCCCTGCCATTACTTAAAGGTGTCATTGTCAATATGCACATACTTCATTTCTCCTCTTCTAAAATCATTTCTCTTCCTCCCTCTCACAGTGAGATGTGGAAATCAACATGATACTCTTGGAAGAATATGGAGTAAAAGAAAAGTTGAGCTGAAGAGGCTCGTTATGCTAATATGAGACTGACTTCAAGGACTAGAAAACGTGGCAAATGCAAATTCATTCTCAGAGTTTCCCAAAGAGACAGCTGCTTTCATAAGAAGGTCAAATGTCTGTCTTCTGCTCACACGTCGAGGCTGCGAAGACATGTGGTCTCAGCCCTGGTTTCCTCTCTCGGAAATTTCCTGCATCAGTGGCTTGGTTCTTGCCGTCAGTTAGAATCTAGCTGATTGTGAATGCTTTTTTGTTTGTTTGTTTGTTTCTCTTATGCTATTTTTAAATCTCCTTCTATCTGCTGTCTCTATCCACCCATTTCATTTTCTGCTTTTCTTCTTATTGTATTGCTTCTTCCCAGACTTCTGTTTTCCAGTCAGCGTCTATCTGGGCTCCAGGAAAGAAATGGATCTACTTTGCTTCATAACCTCATGCTGCCATCTTGTGGTATGTTGAGGTCCTCAGCGACTCCAACAAACATCTGTTCAGAATTACTGAAATACCTGAAAGCACATATCCATGCTATCTGGCCAAGAATCGAAGCTATCCCATCTCGTGACTTTTGTCCCAAGTCCCAAAGCTCCGTTTCTGCTTCCTGCCACCAAAGCTGTGACTTCTTCCTGGAAGGCAGCATGCTTTGTCCCCAAATTCAGTGCAGAAAACTGTAAGTGTAAAACAAATTTTCCACATAGGCCTATGGCATGATGGAGACTCCTGGAATTAGTTTCTTGGATTTTCAAAAATTGATGAAATGTATGCATTATTTTGATTTGTATTTGAAAGGCAGAGAAGCAGAGAGAAATCCCCATGAGCTGGTTCATTCCCCAAACCCAATGCCTGCTCCATTCAGTACTGGGCCAGGATGAATCAGCACACTGGAGCTCCCTTGAGGAAATTGCATGTTGGAGACTCCAAAACTTGAACCAATTTTTCCATTCCACGTTCTTTTCCTTCTTTTGTTACTCTCATAATTTATTCCTTTCTATCCACCTATACAAAAAAAGACCAGAGGTGCTCACTTTGGCAGCACACATGCTAAAATTGGGATGAAAAGAGACTGGTGTGCATTAGCAAAAAGCTGCATCAGAACTGCAGGAGCTGGAACTCAGCTTGAACTGACATGGAATGCCAGCATTGCAAGCAGCAGCTCGTAGCAACACTACCAAACTCCTGCCCCACTCTTGGACTTCCCGTATTCAGTTACTCTCTTTCATTACCAAATCGAATACATGGACATAAACATTAAATCTGGATGTTGACAAGGAAGCTAGGTGAGTAACCAAAAGCCAGATACTTTTGGAAAGGTAGAACACAGAACTAAAAATGTTAGCATTCCATTGGAAGCCAAAATCTGGAACATCTCTGTTTAAAACTCCTTTCTGTCACCCCACAATCTGTTTGCAGGCGCCTCGGAATGTGCCTCATAACACTTCCTCCTCCATCCTCTTCCCTTCCTGCCAGCCCCATGGCCAGAACCCTAGTCTGAGCCACCATCATCTTTGACCTAATAGAGGAAAGGAGTCAAGTTTCCTCCCGTCCCTCTGTGCATGTGTATGTGCAGACACCAACACACACATGATTTATTTGGAGGAAAAGTGCGATAAAACAGAAAATTCATGTGAGGAGCCATGCACCCATTGCCATAGTTCCCAGAAAAGAAGCGGCCCAATAAGACTCCAGGTGCCCACATTGGTCTAGTTTTTGTGTCCAGACCAGCGCGACCAGCTCTGCGGCAGCGGCAGTTGCTGCAGCAGCGTTGCAGTACTGAGCTCCCCAAAAGAATAACCAGGAGTCAAACGTTGATGTAAATGCACAAGGCTGGTTTATTCAAGCTCGGCATGTCTGAGCTCGGGAACCGAGCCAAGCAGGACTCCTTAGCCAAGCAGGACTCAGGTTCCTTACAGTGACAAACTTTGGAATCCAAATCCCATTCTTTCTACCTTTCTTTCTTTCTTTCTTTCTTTCTTTCTTTCTTTCTTTCTTTCTTTCTTTCTTTCTTTCTTTCTTTCTTTCTTTCTTTTTTTCTTTCTTTCTTTCTTTCTTTCTTTCTTCCTTCCTTCCTTCCTTCCTCTTTCTCTTTCTCTTTCTCTTTCTCTTTCATTTAAATTTTCATTGAAACGACAGATTTAGAGAGAGACAGAAAGATCTTCCAACCACTGGTTTACTCCACCAGGCAGCCACAACAGAGCTGAGCTGATCTGCAACCGGGCAGCTCCTCCAGATCTCCCACATAGGTGCAGGGTCCCAAGGCTTTGGGCCATGCACTTCTGCTTCCCCAGGCCACAAGCAGGGAGCTGGACGGGAAGTACAACAACTGGGACATGAACTGGTACCCATATGGGATCCTGGTGCTTGAAGGGGAGGATTAGCCAATCGAGCCACTGCACCAGGCCCAGAGCCCTATCATTTCAACAACCAAATCCAAGGGATCTCAGGGTGTGAAGAGATAGAGAAAGCAGGAGGTGCCTTTCCTGTAAAGATGACCTCAAATAAGGACCAGGCAGGAGTGCGAATCTGGTGAGTGGTGCTTTCAGTAGTGGAAAGCATCTGCTTCTGTCATCTTCTTTCCCTTTTCTTTTAAATACTAATTTTCCTGGCTCTTTTTGTTTGGAAAACCATTCACTTCTGTGAATTTGTAGTTTTACGCCGGCTGTTAGAGAATGACTTTGATGTGCTCTGGGGAAAGGAAAGAAAAGAAACTAATGCTTCTATTTCCAGTTTCTAGTTGCCTGAAAAACATCTACTACTCTCCCCTATCTAAAGAGAAAGTTATTTGGGTAAAGGCAAGTTTAAAACCTTGACCAAAGTCCCTGCCAGAAAATACCCTGTGGGGTAGGTGTTTGGCACATTGATCACGACTCTGCTTGGACAGCCTTTATCTCACAGGGCACCTGAGTTCAAACCCTAGCTCCACTCTTGAGTTTAGGTCCTTGCTAATGCACCACCTGCGAGGCAGCGAATGATAGCTCAAGTGGTTGGGTCCCTGTTACCCACCTGAGAGAAGCAGATGGATTTCCACGCCCCAGGTTTCTTGCGGCCTTGCTTGGGAGGATGAGTTAGCGTAGAAAACCAGCAGATGGCGCTCTTTATCGCTCTCTCAGGATGTTCGCGTCCATGAGAGAGAGAGAGAGAGAGAGAGAGAGAGAGAGAGAGAGAGAGAGAGAGAAGAGAGAGAGAGAGAACTAGCTAGCTAAAGGCAGAAGGTTCCATTCCCCCTACTAGGCAGGAGCCCAAACCATAACCAACACCATGATTATACAAACCGTGCTGAAATTCTAGGAGCTCTGTCCTCTGCCAGTGTGAGTTATCTGATGCATGTGTTATTTGTCATATAAATGGGTCAGCAGCCAGTCCTGTGAAAACAAAGGAACTGGGGTCTTCTCTGCAGAGCTGGCTTAAAAGTGAGGGAGCTGTGAATGGGCCACGGGGCGCTGGTGTTCATGGTCCAGTAAAGATGGGAAAGGCAGGCTGAGTCACTGCAGCCCCATAGGAAGAGCTGAAGAACCCAAAAGTGTGTGTTTGACAAGAAGCCTTAGGCTGAGTAAGAAGCAGAAGAGCTTCTCAAAATTTTCTAGCAGGTGCAGGGCTGGGAAGGAAGGAACTGGGGTTCACACCTAGGTGGGAACAAGTAGTAAACCTTTTGAAATCTTTCCCAGAAAGGCATAGTTGGCTTGCTATATGAGTGGCTTGCTGACTACAGAAGCTAAATGTCAGGCGAGACTATGATTGTTCCTTTTCGTAGTCCCACTCCTCCCGTCACACACACACAAAAGTGGTCTGAGGCGTCAGATATTTTGAAACAATTGTTGGTCATTCTTCCTCTATGAAACCAAAGCAACTCAGCGACTGGTCCACAGGTGAGTCCGGGTCATTGAAAGCAGCAGGCCGGGGCAGCTGTCAGGATGCCCCTTGGGAGGCTGGCCTCCCGTGTCAGAGGGCCAGACTGAGCACAGGTTCCTGGCTTCCGCTGCCCATCTATGGCTGGTGCTTGTGACACTGGGGAAGTGAACCTTTAGATGGAAAAAATCTTTCTCTCTCCCTCTCTCTCATTTTAACTGTCATTATTATTCTTTCCCATTCACTCTCTCTTTCAAATAAAGAAAAATAGATCCTTCAAGCAACTAGCTGTATGCAAAGGAGTAATTTCCCTTCTTGGTGCTGTGTTCATCAGGGTGGCATCGTGTGTGTGTGTGTGTGTGTGTGTGTGTGTGTGCACACGCGCACGTGTGTGCTCGCACACACAGAAGCAAGAATGGGAAAGCACTTTGGAGAAACTTGAACCAAAATTTTGGCTTCCTCCTCTCTAGATAAAGGCCCTTTCACCTCCTCTCAGTTCCTGGGCCACTCTCTCCTCCTTATGCTTGTGAGGAAACACCAAATCCCAGTCCCAGTCCTAGTTCAAGCCAACTCCATGCCACGCTGCAGCTTCACTCAGTGCGAAAATGCTCCCAGCTCCAGCAATGGATCTTTCAAATCCATGGCAGCCACAGGCTGAACCCCCAAGAACCCAAACCTTTCTACCCCAATTCCTGTATCAGATCTCACTCTTCTGTCCTTCTAGATAACTGTTCCCCTCGTTGGAATCTTTCATCACCTTCTACCCCTTCCTCACCCACAGATGAACATGCTGCCACTCATTTCATTAATAAGGTTGCACTAACCATAAGGCTGGTACATTGATATAGCTAGCTAAGCCTCCGCCTGTGGTGCCAGCATTCCTTGTGGGTCCGAGCTGCTCCACTTACTATGCAGCTCCCTACTTGTGGCCTGGGAAAGGCCTTGGGCCCCTGCACCCACTTGGGAAACCTGGAGGAAGCTCCTGGTACCCAGCTTCAGATGGGCTGAACATTGGCTGTTGTTGCCACTTAGGAAGTGAAGCAATGGATGGAAGATCTCTCTCTCTCTTCTCTCTCTCCCCACCCCCAATCTCTCTCTCTGTAACTCTTTGTAACTCTTTCAAGTAAAATCAATAAATCTTTAAACAAGTTGTAGTAACCAGAAGAGAAATCCCACACATTGCCAACTCCACTGCCATTCACCCACATCTGTGCCCAAGTTGTTTTCCATCCCTATGAAACATGGAAGTGGGAGTGTGGGAGGGGGACAGAACACACTCTATATCCCATACTCTTCCACCTGATCAGGTACCAGTAATCTCTTTCCTCTATTAGGTCAGCCCCATCAACATACATACATACACACACACTCTCTCTCTCTCTCACACACACACACACACACACACACACCGTATTATCCAACATATGACACACATGGACTCATTCCTTTTGAGATCTGTTTTCCCTTCTAGCTATCTCATTTTTATTCTTCCATTTATGGTAAAATTCCTCAAAAAGTGTTGAATACTATGTGAGCACTACCTGGCTTCTCCCTCTTTGTGTCCATTGAGGTCCACCTTCACATACTTGACCTTGACTTGATTCCATTGTCTGGAGGTTGGAGAGTCGCATACTTGGTGCAGCATCTGACCTCTCTAATTCTCAGCTTCTATCCTTTCCCTCTGAGTACCTAGCCAATCTCACAGCTGCATGTCAGGTTATCCAGCAACTCCCACACTGAGTCTCCAAATGAGATGCATGCCACAAGCTCCAGACTCTTGAATCTGTCTGCTGGACATCTCTGTTAGGCCATGGACCACTGTCGCCAGAGTCGTTCTATGTTTGTCCTCTAGAATCAAACTGAGCAATTCAACACCGTAGACCTACGAGCAAAAAAGGGTTTATGCATCAGGTCCAATCTGGTATCACATTTCAGAAGGGTTCCTTCCATTTGCAGAACTGATCAGAGTGGCTCCCTGTGCCTAACTTTTCCATGGAAGTATGTGATTTGTGGTCAACTCTTGCTTTCCTTCTGAGTCTGGAATACAATCCATGCTAGACTACCTATGGGATCAGTCCACTCCCCAGCTCTGAGTTTAATGGGATTCCCTGGCAGTTGGTCTTTCTCTTGTCACACACCTTTGCTAAGGAGTTGAGTGCCTCCTAGGTGACTGCCCTGGGGAACATGGCTGCTTTCCTTTAGCCTTGGCCTAATGTGTCCTTACATAGAATGAGTTGGCCTTGTGTTCTTTCACTGAAATAAGCAACAGCCGTGACCCTGACTACGTAATGAGTCCTGAGAGTCCCCAGCACGTCACAGTGATGCCAACGATGCCAGCACCCCATGTCTTCACTTCTGTGTCTGTAAAGTTGGAATGACAGTAGCACCCAACCCAAAGAACTGTTACGAGAATTAAATGTGTTAGTATATATAAACACCTTAGAAAAATGCTTCCAGCTTATGGTAAATTCCAAGTAAATATTCTATTAGCTCAAACACCAATGCCAGCACCAGGGGTGGAGGGATAGCCTGCTCCAGCCCCCTAAACTCTTGTCTTGTAAGTGAACTATGAAACATGAAAAGTTTCCTGTTTATCTGTTCTTGTCATGTTCAGCAATCTCTATTTCTTTGTGCAGATCAGACGCCTCCTTGTTTCCCTGCAGCCTGATCAGCTCTTTTGGCCCTTTTTATTGCTATTATATGCCTAATAACAATGAATTCCCTCTGATTTTATGCATCCAAAGACGTTTTTATTGCCCCTTCATCTCGTGAAGAATATTTGTATCAAATACTACACTGATAGCCTTTTTACTTACTGCCCTTCAAACATTTGGTTTTGTTTTCACCTGGCATGCGTTATTCCTGGTCAGAGACCAGGGTCAGATTTCTTCCAGGTAGCGCTTACAGGGTCCTCCATCAGGAATCTGGGGTCCCTGTGGTTGTGCTCCGTGCATCTCCCTTCTCTCTGTGAGAACAGCCTTCTGCCATGGGTGCTCCACCTCCTGAACTTGACTGCTGCATGTTTTTGTTCATTCAAGGGCTGTGTCCAACAGTTTCATTGGGACTCTCTCTTTGATTTGGTAGTAGAGATGCGTACTGCATTGTATCTTCACATCTGGATATGAGAGTCTCTATTACACCATCACTATACATCTCCTTAAACAAGAAGCCACGAAACAAAATCAACCACACATGAAGTTAAGAGGTTTTAGTACCATGGAGTCAAACAACATGCTACTGAATAACCAACACCTTGATGAAGAATTCAAAAAGAAACCACAAAAGCCTCTTGGGTAAAATGATGCCATTGTGCAATCCACGAGCCAGCAAAGAATTCAAGAAGAGAAAAGAAACTATTTTGGAAGAATGAAAATAAGAACAAAAACATCAAAACACGTGGGTTGCAACAAAAACAGCATGGAAAGGGTTATTGATCTTCCATAGTGATCTTACAATTTTCATGAAGGCTGCCTTAGAGAAAACACGTGTCATTTGCCTTTCGGGGACTGACTTACCTCACTGCTGCACTTAAGAATGTGTCATAAAATTTTCAGTGATTCACAAATTATACTATGAAATTTGGACTGCATGTGGGACTGTGTTTAAACATTTGAAATCTACCAACTTGTATTTAGAAGACTCCTTGATATATAGCCCTACGTATTTTAGAAAAAAATTAAGGTTCGATATACCCAGATCACAATTCTCCAGGGAGGTTGCAGAGGGGAAGGGGGAAGAGGTGGAGTAATCTGATGTGAAAAGGAAAGCAGTTAACTCAGGTCAGGGTTGAAAATGTGCTTCGGGCCCGGAGCGGTGGTGCAAGTGGTTAAGTCCTAGCCTTGCATGCCCGGGATCCCATATGGGCGCCGGTTCTAATCCCGGCAGCCCCGCTTCCCTTCCAGCTCCCTGCCTGTGGCCCGGGAAAGCAGTCCTGGACGGCCCAAAGCTTTGGGACCCTGCACCCGCGTGGGAGACCCGGAAGAGGCTCCTGGCTTCTGATTGGCATAGTATCGGCCGTTGCACTCACTTGGGGAGTGAATCATCGGACGGAAGATCTTCCTCTCTGTCTCTCCTCTCTGTATATCCGCCTTTCCAATAAAAAATAATAAAAATAAATCTTAAAAAAAAAAAACATGTGCTTCGTTTTTCCCTCTCTGCGGAACAACAGCGAGCCTCGAGGTGGCGCCAGAGCACACCAGATTCATTTCAGTATGGGAAGCAATTTCTGTGAATTTTCCTGACACAAAACTGGTTGCAAGTACACAGCACGAATCCTACAAAAAAAAAAAGGTAAATTGTAATTTGCCCACTTTCAGATTACTCCCATCATCTCTAAAATACACTGTATATCTCTAGTCATTTTTCTAAAACCAAATTTAACGGGCAGGGATTTTAAGTGGCAATTTTTTTCCTGATAATTATTTCTTGTCTCAGCTATTCACATGCGTATATTTTAAAGTTCCATTGAAAGCAATCTGCCTGAGAGTGGGCTCAATCCACTTTGTATATTTCCCCAGATCCTAGCTAAATAAAATAAACGTT
This sequence comes from Ochotona curzoniae, assembly GCF_017591425.1. NCBI lineage: Eukaryota > Metazoa > Chordata > Mammalia > Lagomorpha > Ochotonidae > Ochotona > Ochotona curzoniae. The sequence goes on from NW_024467115.1 coordinate 18,806,340, forward strand.
CAAGAAATACTGGATACATTTTAAGAAACTATTAAAATTACTCCAAAAGCAGAGAGATGGACAGAAAGAGCTCATCTGTCTGCTGGTTCCCTTCCCAAATGTCCGGGTCAAAGCCAGGAGCCTGGAACTTCATCTGGCACTACCATACAGGTGGCAGGGACCCAAGTGCTTGAGCCCTCGCCTGCTGCCCCTTAAGGTGTACACTCGCAGGAAGGAGACATTGCAGAAGAGCTAGGGCTCAAAGCCAGGGAGGTGCAGGTAGCCCAAGCAGCATGTGTACCCCTGTACCAATGCCCACTCCTTGGTGATTGCCTGATGGCATAAAGAAAGAGTGGCATAGTCTAAAAGTCAGGGTCTGTTGACTATTGAGACCGTAGTAAAGTGAAACAGAGGAGAGGCTAATAAACTTAAAATGGAAATGTCTAAACACCCTTCATGTGGTAGTGATGGATTCATTCGATCTTAGATGCTATTTTACAGGGACCAGGCTTGTGACACAGTGGGTTAAGCCATTGAATGTGATGCCAGCATCTCATATTAGAGCATTGATTCAAATCCCAACTGCCCTGCTTCCGCAACAACTCCCTGCTTATGCACCTGGGAATGAAGCAGGTCATGGCTTAAGTGGTTGGGCCCCTGCACGTTTAGAATTCCTGGATGTTGGCTGTAGATTGGCCCAGACAGGCTGTTAATGGTGAAGGAACCAGTGCATAGAAGATCTTTCTGTGTGTCTTTCTCTTTATGTCTCTCTCAATGCCTTTTGAATAAACAAATGGATCTTTTATTGTTAATATTACTCTATAGCAGTCATGTCTCTCCATCGTTTCTCCATCATTTCATTTAGACACTACGTCCCCATCACAGCCTAGTGTGAACAGATCAGCAGTGTTTAGCAGATACAGCACAGGACCAACAATGAATAGCCAAGAACGGCCTCAGTGTTCATTTGAATTAGGAAATAGGTAGTCCAAATTGTTAGGCATCTTCCTCGGTGAATTGTTCTATATAGTTTATGTACTTACGTTTCTAAAAGATGTTTCTTATACTGTACAATATGGTTGTATAAATCACACTATCAGAATGACACTTTCTACTCTCAGCTAACTCTTCTCAAAGAGTTGTATAGTAACAAATCTTTGAAAGAATTCATGGGTAAGCCTGTATCATAAAAACTAATCATTTTACAATGCATACAAATATCTAATCCATTACATGTGAAAGTGTGCTTAGTATGTCTGAACAATACATTTGGGAGAGCCCGTGGATGGGAAGGTGTTGTGTTTACAGAAGATAAAGCATTGTATGGGAGGTCCACATCCCATTTCACAAACCGGTCAGGTCCTGGCCCCTCTGATTTCAATCCAACTCCCTACTAACAGGCCTGGGAAGCACCGGCTGATGTCTGGAGTACTCAGCTCCTTGCCACCCTCCCATGTAGGAAAGTCAGCTGGAGCACCTGGCTCCTGGCTTCAGTGTTGCTGCAGATTTGACTGTTACTGACATTCAGAGAGTGACCCATTAGACAGGTCTCCACTTATCCACTTATGTCCCTCTCTCCCTGCTTTGCTCCCTTTCAAATTAACAAATCTCTTCCTTTTTAAGATTTATTTTATTTTTATTGCAAAGTCAGATATCCTGGGCTGTTTTTGATTGCCTTCCCAGAGAAGCATGGGAAGCAGTGCTGCAGAGATTAGGACCAGCACCCATATGGGATCCCAGCGCTTTCAAGGCCAGGATTTTAGCCACTAGGCCACCCACCTGGCCCACAAATCTCTTCTTTTCAAAAAAAGGATTCATGACAGGCCTGGCACAGTGGCCCAATTGGTTAATCCTCCTCCTTCAAACACTGGGATCCCAGATAAATGCCAGTTAATGGTCTGGCTGCTCCACTTCCCATCCAGCTCCCTGCTTGTGGCCTAGGAGAAAGTGGAGGACGGCTCAAAGCCTTGGAGTCCTGCACCCATGTGGGAGATCTAGAAGAAGCTTCTGGATCCCAGCTTTGGATGAATACATATCTGGACATGGTGGCCATTTGGGGAGTAAATCAGCAGACAGAGGATCTTTCTCTTTATATTCCCTGTAAATCTGCTTTACAATAAAAATAAATAAATCTAAAAGAAAAAAAAGGATGCATGACATATTCCTTAATGTTGAGGGTGTTTCTTTCATTCAGGAAATCCCCATAGGATAATTTGCCTCTTGCTAGCAAGGGCAGAAAAGGGTGTGAGGGTCATCATTTTTTAAAAAAAAAAAATGGTGAGTCAGAGTAGAGCAAGCATTAGCTGAGCTGGTCTTTCTATAGAAACTTCAGATTCATGTTCTATTTGGCAATTATGAACTCAGCTCCCATTAAGTATTTATCCTCTGGGAGAGCGATTTGAGAAGCTCCGGTGATCAACTGTGCCTCATGGCCAGGTTCAAAATGAGTGAGCAAGCTCACCTTGAAACTTGGGAGTGGAAACCCAAGAATGGAACCCTCTGTGCATGTAACTGGGTGGGGCCATGGATAAGGTACTGGATGCTCCCCAGGAGCAAGACCTCTGAAAACAGACAAGAGACCCTTGAGCCATTTGCCTGACAAATAGCAACACTCTTACTCTCACCAGTTTCAGCCAGTGAGTGAGTAATGGAGCCAAGTTCTAATAGAATCATAAAAAAGGATCTATCAAATATATTTTCCAGGCAAGCATCTTTCCTGCTTCATATATTTTAATATTAATGCTACAGTTTTTATTATTGCAACTTAAACTTATTGCATTACATACGTATAACTCAGAGATACAATCTTAGCATCGGAGGAAAAAACATCTCTTTGTTAATGAGTGCTGCTCAAAATGAGGACACAGTCCCCCCACAAATTGTCTTCCTCCTCCTCTTTCCAAACAAGAGTATTACAGACAATAGGAGAATAAAGTCTTGTGCTTGATGATTAAAGATGACACTCATTGGTGGGGGGCAATTTGATTAGATAACTGCAGTGTGAAGTCAGAAAAGGAAGCCATGGCTGGGGTGATGGAGACTATTGTGGGTATCCCTCTAGAACATACAATTTTCCTTTAAGGCTCAGCATCACTGAAAGCCTGGCTGATTAGAAAATAAACACATTTCTTTCCGGGATATTTTTTTAAAATGGATCCCTTGAATTCAAATACGATCCCAATTTTCCATGGTAGGACTTGGCATCTTGACTGCCATGATGCAAAGTTGATGCACCAAGGCTCTGCAGCATACTCTGTTGCTCACCTAAGTGTGTGGCAAGCTACAGGGATGAAGCACATTGTCCGCTTAGTGATGTCTTCAATGTACCATGGGCACACACACAACTCCTTCATAAGTCAAGGACCATTTACGTAAAGGTAAATGTTTCCTACAAGGACATGCAACAGATTTTAGTTCTTCACCCTCTGAAGTCCCTGGGGTTGTTCTAGAACATGAACTTCACTTGCCAGCTACAGCTTCTTTCCCACTCTTCCCTCCTTTTTCTCTCAAGAGGTGATGAGACATCAACAGTGGCACTCAAATTTGAACTCTCATTTGACACTGAGGTTACTTGGGCTGGGTGGCCCCACCAACCTTAGACCACTAGCAAGAGAAGTTGTGAAGGTGGAGCTGGGAGCCCTTGCTGTAACAAAGCCATGGGCCTCCTTCTGCTGTGGGAGCTTTCACCACTGCACTAACCTCTTCCCTGTCAGTGTTCTCCATTAGAGTCCTGCTTCTCAAATCTTACTGTGAGCTACATCACCTGGGACTTTTGGTGAAATGCAGATTCTGAAGCAGTTTGTTAACTAAGGTGGGACTTGAGCATCTGTCTGGGTCCAGGTGACGCTGATGCTGCATTGAGCAAGAATTGAGCACCAAGGGATCTGTGAGCTTTTCATAAGCTCTAACTCTGAAAAATGGCCTTACTTATACCTTTAAACTGTTGCATTTACTAGTTGAGTAGTAAGTCTGGAGCCTGATTATGCATACACAAGTCACTATTCAAATCAAATAGAATGCACCCATAAGTCAGCTGTCACTTAACAACATGTCATCAATACTGCACTGCAATGGAATTAGTTTTAATTCTAAGCAGCCCACACAATTGTCATAATTGGCGTCACTTTTGCACAAGCCACATTTTTAAAAGTTCCCTTTCCTTTTGATCTTGTTCCTTACAATCAAAAGAACTTTTTATCCGCATCATGGTCTCACACCTAATGATGTGAATCCATTTAGTAGAGTGTACATGATTTTGCTTTTGACCAGGGGAAGAGTTTGGGAAATTAGAAAGGGGTTGGGAAGACGAATAGTTAAGAAGAACAGAGATTGGACACATGAAAATCAAAACTTTCCACATGTAGAGTTGTGTCTAGGCTGAGTTGATTTTTGTGAGTTTCCCAGGATGCTCATAATTAACAGTTGACTCGGTCTTCGGAAACACACGAGAACACACTCATTTTAATATCTGCTGCTGAAAGACAGCAGGGAGGGAGAAAGGGGTTGACAAAAAGGATCCTGATGGTTAAACATACATATGAAAACCAAATCCTCCCCAAACTTCCTTCCAGTCTTACCTGGCTGCTCAAGATGGTGAGGTGAGAGGAGGAAATGGCCTAAGAATCAAAGCCTCTAGGTTGAACTGACTCCTGTTTCAGTAGAACAAAACAATGGTGTGGACAGCTCCCTGGCTGCCAGAGAAGGATGCTGTCTGGTAAGATGGAGAGAGGAAACACCCAGTCATGTTTGTTTGTGCTATTCCCTTCACCAAGGTTCTGTATCAGCAGTGTATCTCCAGCCAGCAAACAGGGCAGGAAGAAATGGAAAGCTTATCCAGGTGACACTGCATGGTCAGAAATTGGGTTAGCAAACATAATTCTCTTGTAAAAATGTAGCAGAGACTACAACACAATAAAACAGTACCCAAAAACACACCAGGAGGGATAGGTGTTTGAAGCAGTAGTTACAGCGTCACTTGGGATGACTGCATCCTGCAATATAGAAGCTTGGTTTGAGCCCTGGCTCTGCTTTTGACTCTAGCTTCCTGCAGAGGTGCAGCCCAGGAGGCAGGAGATTGTGGCTCAATTATTCGGCCTCCTGCCAATCACCTTGGAGAGCCAGCTTCTGGGGGATTGTGGCTTCTGCCTAGTCCAGCCCTGGTTGTGATGGGCAAGTGAACCAGCAAACAAGAGGATGAGAGCATCCTTGCTCTCCTTCTCTCTACCTTTAAATGAATGAATGAGTGAATAATAAATGTTTGAAAATATATTAAGAGAAAAGAGCACCATTGCTATTTTCATCCATTATGCAGAACAGAATGATCTAGGGAAAAAAAGGAAACAGAAACAAAAGCCTAGAAATAATTTTTAAAAATATAAACTTACATTCATGACCCTTTGCTGGATCATGGATATCATAGAAAGGACCACTTCCGCTGAGGACCAACTTTGCGACAGAACTGAATTACTTGATCAGTCCTTGAGCCTTCACCTGTGAGCTGATGAGAGCAGGTGGGAGCATGCACAAGGGAGCAGGTAATGTCAGCATCTTCCCGCACTTCGGTGACACACTCCGCTTCTTCATCCCTTCCATTTACTGACGCAGGGAGCCATTCTTTACAGGTTTCTATCTCAATATGTTTTTTTTCTCCTGAACAATATTTTTTAATCCTTAAGTGTATTAGTTTCAATTCCTCCTAATCACAGGATGTGGTTAAGAACTTCCATTTTCTAACATTTGATCACTCAATAACATGTTAATAACTCCATAGTGTTGTAAATTGTTGTTGATGTTATGTTGTGGCTTTTCATTGGAGGAGATGATATTCTGCCAGTTCTACTTTCAGACCACGGATGGCCTCCCAAGGAAACTGTTGGAACTATCTGGACAATAAGAGGCTGGACTCTATGCATGGTACATGCTCACAATGAAGAAATCAGGACTGGATATGAACTGTAATACTGCAATAATGTGGAGGAACCCACCATGGGGGGAGGGTTTGGAGAGGGGTTGGGGGAATCCCAGAACCTATGAAACCGTGTCATAAAATGAAATTTAAGAGAGAGAGAGAGAGAGAGAGAGAGAGAGAGAGAGAGAGAGAAAAGGGCTGTAAAATAATTCAGGATAGTGCTTGAACAGCAAAGCTTTTACAGAAATCATGGTAAGGCAGTTGGCACAAGTTGCCCTCGGCCATCCTCTCCCCAGAAAGCCCCAAGGTCCATCCAATGAACTGTGACTGTTGAGCTGCTACAACCCTGTCTCTGGACTAAATCCTGATTGGACACTCACCTCCAGTGCAATGAAAGAATGCCCTTCCAGTTCCTTCTGTCCCTGGTGGCACAGACCAAAGTTGCCCTCTAGCTTTGCGGGTTTTCTAGGGCCTTATCATTCCTTCCCCCTTTTTGAAATGAAAGGTTTATTTATTTTTCTATTGGACAGACAGATTCAATTTACAGAAAGGAGAGACGGAGAGAAAAAAACCTTCAATCTGCTAGTTCACTCTATAAGTGGCCGCAACGACCAGAGCTGAGCCTGTCTGAAACCATGAGCCAGAAGCCAGGAATCTCCTCAAACTCTCCCATGCAGGTACAGGGTCCCAAGGGTTTAGGCCATCCTCTGCTGCTTTCCCAGGTCACAAGCAGGGAGCTGGAATGAAAGTAAAACAGCCAGGACATGAACCAGCACCTGTATGGGATCCTGGAGCTTGAGGGGAAGGATTTAGCCATTGGGCCATTCTGCTAGGCTCTTGACACCTCTTTTGGAAGAAAGCAGTTCCTAGCTTTGCACATCCTTCTTCATTCTTTGGCTTCTAGTTGCTCCATGGAGCACTGCAAATTTGCTGGAAAAAAAAAAAATTAGCTACCCAGGACTTATGCTTACATGCTGGAGGTACTTTCATTCAGCTATTGCCCTAATCTGCTTTACCCAGCAGAAGATGACTAACCTGTCCTATGCAAGAGGAATGGAGTTAGGCAGTGTGTAGCACAGATTTATGAGGCAGGGAAGTCAGGTGATATTTGGCAGCCACACTGAGACCACCCCAGGATGGGGTGGGGCCCATTTTTTCACAAATCAGATCTAGCCAGGGAAGTCAGACCTGAAAAATTATATCTCTGGAGATTATGCCTCTACGTGAGCTATTGCAAACTCCAGAAGGGGTAATTAAGAACGCTCCTGTTGCACAACATCGTGCCAAATTCCCCTACCTCCCTCAGTGGCATAGCCCACTTCCCTAGATCCAGCACTTTAGAAGACATTGGGTTGTATACAAATAACAGCAATGAAACCACAACTCTTCCTCTCCTATAGTTCGCTGGGGTGCCATAGCGACAAGCCAAGTCACACCACATTAGGACGCTGGCCCAAAATGGGAACAGGCAACAAGAAGCCAAAGGTACTTTCTGCCAAATCGTACAGGGCTAAAAAAAAAGGGCAAACTTTTTCAATCTCTAAATTTTCATTTTGCTTCTATTTGAAAGACAAAGAGCATTCCATGCAGTTCATTCCATGATTGCTAATAAGAGCCAGGCTGGGCTAGGGTGAGGCAGGGAGCCCCGAACGCCACCAGATTTCCAAGGTGAGTGTCGGGGACCCAAAGTTGAACCACTCACTCCCTGCTGCCTCCCTGGGCACACATTAACAGGAAGGTGGGATCAGCACTAGAGCCATGAGTATGACTCAGGCACTCTGCTTTGAGACGCAGGCCTCCCAAGTGGTGGCTTGTGCTGGCTGTGCCTAATTCTTCCCCCTCTCTTGACTGCCCTTGATTGACCAGGATTTCCCAAACCTGACTGCCCATTGGAAACAGATGGGGAGTTAAAAAAAAAAAAAAAAAAACAGAAAGGTACTTGAAAAACATTTTGAAATCTGTCTATGACGTGTCTTTTAAAAAAAAATGTTCGTGAAGAACGTGTATCGTGAAGAAGGTATGCATGGATTTTGAAAGATCTTTTGATAAACTTGTCTTTTGATTCCACTTTTTCGCGAGCTTGTCAAAGTCTTCTGGCCCTCGACAGAGGAGCACACAGGGGCCAGAGCTCTGTGAGGTGGAGTCCTCATTGTAAACACCTGTGCAGAGCTTTCAAACACAGCAAAGCGCATACAGGTAAAGTGCCTCTTCGTGAGAGTGGTTGCTGCATTTGCTGCGTTGTCTGCTGCATTTGCTCCTTGCCGTGGCAGAAGTGCCCCATCTGGGCCAGTTATCAGCTAGCAGCAGGATGGCACTGAATAAGGACAGAGAAAGAGGGCAGCGGCTGCCAGGAGCCGACTCCACCTCAACCCGACAGAGACCGAGCCTACCCCAAACACTGTTCTCCATGGTGAGGGGTGAGGCCTGAGCCCGGGGTCCCGTGAAGCCCTGCTAGTTTTTCCAACGTGTGCTGGGACCGGAGATGCTGCGCTGCTCCAGAATACTGTCCAAGGGAGTCAGCCTTTCATCAGCAGCTTGGAGACTATCAGGTTAGTGGTTACCCTTCAAAGAAAAAGCATGGCCACTGGGGGCGCTGAGCTCAGGAACTGCTCCTCCTGCTGGGCAATCCAAGTTGCTCTTGGAGGATGTGCAGCGCCTGAGCTCTACACTTCATTAATTCAAACCTGTCATCCTGTGCTTGAGGTACAGGCCAGGCCCTAAGAAGCAGGGGTGGCCAACACCCAGAAACCTCTATTGTAGAAGGAGTGCATGGGAGAAAAGTAGGGAGAATGCCACGGTGCCAGCCTAGGACACTGCCCACCTCCCCTACGGCCTCCAGTGCCCTGTCGCTGTGTTTCCCATCCGGCCTTAAAGGAGTGAGCAGAGACAGGTCAGCGAGAAAGCGGCAGAGATTCAACCCAGCTGGGGACTTCCTGGAAGGTTCCGTCATTATTTATTTTAGAGACAAGGAGACAGCGGTGGTCCCCTCTGTTGGTTTACTCCCCAGGTGCCAGCAACAGCTAGGATTGGGACAGGTTGAATCCAGGAACCAGAAATTTCATCTGGGTTGCCCACTTGAGTGGTAGGGGCCTAAGCACTTGAGCCATCTCACTGTGGCCTTGTAGAGCATACATTAGCAGAAATCCAGAACTGGGAACAAATCAGGCACTCTAATATGGGATGTGCACACCCTACGTGGTATCTTCCTACCAGGTCAAACACCAACGCTCAAAAAGTTTTTCTTAAATGTTAAAAAGAGGGGGGAAATGTATCTTTGCTGGCACCTCCTGTCTGGAGCTCAAGGGGAACCACCTGGAGCTGCCACAGCCCTCCTATAACCCAAGGTAAAAGCCAAGACAATCACATACACTTGCTCCAGCATCTTTCAGGCCTTAAACCATAGACTGTGGCCAACATCCAAATGGATGCCAGACTAAGTCCCAGCTGTTCCACTTCTGATCCAGCTCTCTGCCTGGGAAAGCAGCAGCAGAGTACAGCTCAAGTCCTTGGGGCCCTGCCACTCATGTAGGAGACCTAGAAGAAGCTCCTGGCTCCTGGCTTCATATCAGCTCAGCTCTGGCACTTGTGACCATTTAAGGAGTGAACCAAAAGATCTTCCTTTCTTCCTCTCTCTTTCTTTCTTTCTCTCTCTCTCTCTCTCTCCCTCTCTCCCTCCCTCCCTCCCTCTCTCCCTTCCTCTCTCCCTCCCTCTCTCTCCCTCAGGCTCTCAAGTAGATAAATAAATCTTTTTTAAAAAATCCTAAGCCAGACTCTGCCTCCGTCAGCACACAGACTTGTGGGTCAGCTTTTCTCTGACTGGCCACTGAATACATCCACACTGGCAACCTGCCTCTAAGTCACACCAGCAACACTGCAACTAAAGCTAAGGTGAGACCGATTAGTAATGGCGAGAAATGAGAAGGAAAAGATGCTAGACAGAAGAGTAGGAGTCAACACCTACAGGCACAAGCAGCACAGCGCATTTCAGGAAACCACAGGTGGAAAAGGCTGCCAGGAGAGGAGAGACAGGTACACACAAGGAAGTGAAACTGGAGACACAGGTATATACTAAATATGAAACAACTTTGGTGCTTCATGCAGAAATTAGAATTTGATCTTGAAGTAAAGGCTATAGCATAAAGACATTTAGACTGAGAAGATGCAGGAGCAAATATGTTTTTAAATAGGTCATGTTGGGCTTGCTGCTGTAGTGTGATTGTCATGCCAGCATCTCACATCGGAGTAGGGGTCCAATTGCTGCCTGATCTGATTCTGATCCAGCTGACACATATGTACTGGGGAAGGCAGAAGAGTATGGTCCAAGAGCTTGGGCCCTTTCCACCCACAGAGAAGACCACGATGGTACTTCTGGCTTTGGCCTGGCCCAACCTGGGCTGTTACAACCGTGTGAGAAGGAATCAGTGAATGGAAAATCTTTCTCTCTTTCCTTCTCTCCCTGACTCTCTACATTTCAAATAACCTTTTCGTATGTGTATGTGTGTGTATATATTTGAAACATCATCCTCAGTGCAGTATATTCCTTATGGGCATCCTTTCTTCAGCCATATTTTTAGGGAGTGTATCATTATGCTAGAGGTATAAAAACTATACATGTAAAACCTACATCACATCTCAGTCTTTCAGGGAAAAGATACATGGAGCAAAAGACTATAGAAATAGTGGAGAAATAGAAAGTATGAAATCATACTCATTATTGCAATTCTTTCCAGATAGTGGACATATCACTGCTTCTTTATTTCTTTTATAGTGTTTATTTTCCAGATTTTCTGAGTGAACCATCATCAGGGGAAATGTTGCTTAAAGTACAAGACAGGGTGTTTGGAAAGGTGGGACAGGGTAGAAGTGAAGAAGCAGAGAGTCAGTGCTTGCCTCTGTTCCATTTCTGAATCTTTGTGCTGGGCCACCCAGAGTTGGGAAATGGTAACCTTCAGACCTTCTCTGGAACTGGTCACCCCAAGACTGATTCTCAGGAATCCCATTCTGGTGTTTGTGCCTCCAGCACTCCTAAGTTTAGTTTGGCTTGACTGGTTTCTCTGTCCCTAGCATCTCCAGTACCTTGATGGGGGTAACCATCCATGTATTCTTGATATTCTGAGAGTAACATAATAAGTAACTGTGTTCACCTGTCCCTGCCACACGCACCTCTGACAGCCATTGTCAGAAGGCTCTCCATGACCAATGACACAGGCATGGACTAGGTTGGATTACTAAACAAGAAAGTCAGTGCACAGGCATTTTTTTTTACATTAATTCTTTTTAATTATGTGACACAGTTTTATAGGTACTGGGATTCCCACCACCCCTCCCATAACCCTCTCCCCATGGTGGATTCCTCCACCGTGTTGCGTGACCACAGTTCAAGTTCAGTTGAGATTCCTTCATTGCAAGCATATACCAAGCATAGAGACCATCATCTTTTTTTTTTTAAAGATTTATTTTTATTATTTATTTTTATTGGAAAGGCGGATATACAGAGAGGAGAGACAGAGAGGAAGATCTTCCGTCCGATGATTCACTCCCCAAGTGAGCGCAACAGCCAATGCTATGCCGATCCGGAGCCAGGAGCCTCTTCCGGGTCTCCCACGCGGGTACAGGGTCCCAAAGCTTTGGACCGTCCTCGACTGCTTTCCCGGGCCACAGGCAGGGAGCTGGAAGGGAAGTGGGGCTGCTGGGATTAGAACCGGCGCCCATATGGGATCCCGGGCGTGCAAGGCGAGGACCTTTAACCACTGCGCCACCGCGCCGGGCCCGACCATCATCTTATTGTCCATATAAGTTCAACGGCTTTTTGGAGAGACCTTCTCTGGTCTGAAAGTAGAGCCAACAGAGTAAAAACCCAATCAATCAAAAGCCCCAACATTGACATTCCGCAATTGATGTGCGTAACGGTTATAGGAGGGGTGTGCAGAGAAATTTTCGGTACCTTGGTGAGGAGTACTTGCTCTGTGTCCTACCTAGCAAAGTACGTGTGAGTCCATGCTGACCAAGCTTTCCTTGTTGTTCTCTGTTTATCTATTCGTGTGTGTGTGTGTGTGTGTGTGTGTGTGTGTGTGTGTGTGTGTGTTTGGAGGGGGGCTCTGGAGCAGCCCTGACAATCATTGCAGAGAGGGTGGAGACCCAACGTTGGAACTAAGTAAGGACAAGAGAAAGCCTCTCTCCTTAGTCCTGAAGGAAGTTTACTGTTCTTTTGATTCTGAGGACCGCTCTGGGTTCCTGGCTGTTGTTCCGACGTCCTTGGATCCCACGAGGAAGATTTTTTTAACAAACCTATCAATTTTTTGCCCTTGAGGATTTGACTTGGAAGAACAGAAAGAAACAGGCAGTTAGCAACATGAGCTGAAGTTCAAGTGATACACAAATGAAGGCAAGAGATGACGTGTTGATGTCATGATCAGTAAGTCACAAAAAAGCAGCAACTATGTATGGATAGGTAGAGAAGAGGGGGAAATGAGTGACAGAGGTGAAGACAGCAACCCCAAGGAAATAGCAAACTCAAGTGAAAGGAGGGGAGTTAGAGCAAAGGTCCAGAAACAGCAAGCTAGAGCCCTGAATGGGCATGACCTTTGTAGAATGCTGGCAGATTCCTGGTTTTCTAGATTATGTTTCTTTTTTACCTCCTTCCATTTTACAAGGACTGTTCAGGAAGTCCATGAAAAATGTATATTATCAAAAATCTACATGGGGATTTCTCATTTTTTGCATCGAATTTTAAAATGTCTCTTCTTGTTGAGTTTCACTCATGTTTTCCTGTTCTGGTAGATCCTACTGTCCTGTTCCCTATTGTACTTTGTTTAGCTCAAGTTGGCAAAGATTCTGTTTCTTACCAGAATGGTTGAACATAAATTGACTAGCATATTTAGATATTTATCGACATTTTACTTCAATGTATTATTGGTCCACTTACTTTTTTCACAAATTCTGTAAAATTGATTAAGAGGCACCCATACTCCGTAACTGGAAATAAGAAAAAATGTGATACAATACTAGTGCTTAGGGGAGTCTCAATGTTAGAGTTCATGATGGTGATGAATCGAAAAGAAATACGAGAGAGGTATAAGAGGATAAAATTCAATTGGCTGAATATGAGGCATAGGTGTGACAGGACATAAGGAGAGATTTTAAGATTTCATTTTTGTTGGGTCATTTAGAGAATAATAGTGTATTCCTTCTCTAAGGAATTCAGAATTAAGATGAGATTAACAACATTCAAATCTAGTACCCTCTCTGCAAGCTGTGGAAAGAAATAACTTAGGCACAAATTATCAATCAATGTTATGAATATTATTTGAATCCATGATTTTTACATGAGTAGGATGGAACAGAATTCCGGGCAATGCCAACAATGAAGTAGAAGGGAGCAAAGAGAGTTCCAAGAGAAAGGCTAAGCAAGAGCTGCACAGGAGACGGGGAGAGCCATGTGTCACAGGTGATACAGAACAGGTCACTGTAAGTAGAAAGGCATTTCCAGCAGTAAAAATGCCTTAGAGATGCTAAGAAACAAAGGACTAAAAGTGTTTATTTTATTTGTAAGATAGAAGCATCTGGTGGTCTTAATGAGGAGGCCTGGGCAGAAGGGTCAGAGGGCACTGGCTGACACTGGAGCCTGAGTTATTCATTCACTAAAGCAAGCTCTACAGAGGAGGCGAGACAGAGGCAGATGCTGTAAGGAGAATGTGTGTGAGGGATGGAGGTCAGGCATCAATGGAACTATGTGGAGCCCTTCTGCAGGGAACTACTCTCTTCTACATTCTCGCGGGATAGTGAGCTTTCAGATTCCAACTCAAAACAACTCTGGGCTGTGAGCTTTTCACATGGCTTCCAAGTCTACAGTGAGCTCAGCGGAAAGCCATTTTTACCCGGGATCCTCCCCTTGCAAGTCTGGAGAAGAACCATTTCCAGTTTAAGCCCTAGCTCTCAGGTCTTCGCAGCATTCCATACCCAACTCTGGGAAGTGAGCATCATGCTCTCCACAAGGACTGGACAACTGAGTGAGAAGTACCAGGTGTGAGCAAACCAACATCTGTGCTCAGGAGTGTGGGTTGAGAAAAAGAGTACATGCGTGGCCAAGCTCCCCTTCCCTGTGAGCCTCAATTGGCATATCTTCCAAACAAGCACCAATTTCCTTTTGTTGGTAAATATTTATTTTATTTTTATCAAAATGTCAGAAATATAGAGAGGAGGAGAGACAGAGAAGAAGGAAGATCTTCCATCCAGTGATTCACTCCCCAAGTTGCCACAACAGCTGGTGCTGAGCTGATTTGAAGCCAGGAGCCTGGAACTGCCTCCAGGTCTCCTACATGGGTTCAGGGTCCCAAGGTTTTGGGCAATCCTCTACTACTTTCCCAGGCCACAAACAGGATGGGAAGCAGAGCCGCTCGGATTAGAACTGATGCCCATATGGGATCCCAGCATGTGCAAGGTGAGGACTTCAGCTGCTAGGCTACCATGCCGGGCCCACAAACACCAATTTTCAAAATTTAGACTTAATAACTCTTTCATGGTATCCAAGATTCCTTTCTAACAGGATAGCACAGGCCAGTTCCTGAGTAGGCGGAGTGGCTAGGGCTCTACACGCAGGAGAGACAAACAAACCTGGTGGGTTGGGGGAAAGATGAGAGGATTAGGTGCAGCTACAGACATGTATGTCACAAGGCCAGCTCAAGACAGCGTTCCTCTCAGCTTGATTTTCACAGCGACTAAACCAGATGGCCGTAAGAGTCAAGGAAATGGACACTACCTCTCTTATCAAACCATGAGTGTGTGAGTGTAGATATGTGGCAAGTGCATTTCCTATCAGAGCCTTGGCCTCATTTTCCGTGGGAGGGAAATGAGACTGAAGGCCCTGGCTCGTATCACTGAGCTACGGATGTCAGTAAGGACGGAGGGAGGAAGCAGTCTTGAGTGATGCAGGGAAGAAGAATTTCTGGATTCCTCAGGAGAAAAATGGATAGGACAAATTTGCAGAGATTCCAGTATGCCTGAGGATTGAATGGTTTTCTCCAATCATGAGCCAGAGCAAACGGTCAGAGGAAAGGCAACAGAGCTGCTGGAGACTGGGATCTTAGAGTGAGAGTCTCACGGAAGGACAAAGAGGCAGAAGACTGGAGGATCTATGGGAAGGTGTGACTGGGAAAGTGATAATGCTTTCCATGCTGCCAAGAGGAGGAAATGAAGTCTGAATGCAATAACAGGTCTAAAGAAAATGGAAAGGCTAAGAGGTAGAGTGTGAATTGCTGAAGAGCGAAGATTGGGGATTCAGACTGAAGTAAGTGGAACTCCACTCCCGCTTGGATCTACCACACGGGATGAAAGAAGTCCAAATCCTTCCTCGAAGGATCCAAGGACATCAGAACAGTAGCCAGGAGCCCTGAGCTGTCCGCAGAAACAGAAGAACAGTAAACTTCCTTCGGGACTAGGGAGGGGAGCTCTCTCTGGTCCTCTCTTGGTTCCAACTTTGGGTCCCCACCCTCTCTGGCAATGACCATCAGGATCACTCTGGAAACCCCTCAAAACAAACAAACAAACAAACAAACAAACAAACCAAAACTCAAGAGAAGATAGAGAACAACAAGGAAAGCTTAGAATCAGACAGGAAATGGTCAGCATGGATTCACCTATACCTTACTAGGTGGGACACAAAGATTAGTTACTCCTCACTAGGGTACTGAAGATTTCTCTGCACACCCCTCCTTAAAACTGTTCTGTACCTAAACTATTGACATATGTCTTGTTAGAGTTATAAGCCAGTCTAGACTACCCGAAAAAAAAGCCAAGTTCAACAAAATTATGCTTCAACCTATAAAATGCTAAATACTATCATGAAAATAGACATGAGACAGCTGAATAGTAATCCATAGCCGTTTTAAGGTGTGTAGAACCCGGTTGTATTTAAACTAAAATTGAAATGTCAATGAAGGAGTCACAAGATGTGTTTAAGAACTTGCATTTTTTTTTAACATATTGGTTACTCAATACTATGTCAGTTAATTCCGTAAAGTTATAAATTGTTGCTGATGTTATGTTGGGACTTTTAATTGATTGGGATGATACTCTGCCAGCTCTACTTTCAGACCAGAGATGGTCTCCCCAACAAGCTGTTGGACTTACCTGGACAATAAGATGCTGTACCCTATGCTTGGTATGCTTGCAATGAAAGAATCTCAACTGAACTTGAACTGTGGTAATGCAACAAGGTGGAGGAACCTACCATGGGGGGAGGGTTTGGGAAGGGGTGGGGGGAATCCCAGTCCCTATAAAACTGTATCACATAGTGCAATGTAATTAATAAAAAATAAATTTTAAAAATAAAAAATAAATTAAGTGGAATAATAGGAGCCTGATAACATTATCAGCCAAGAGTAAGCTATTAAATGTGCAAGTTTTAAATGGAGATCAATTCTAAAAATTGCCAGATCTAGAGTATGAAATGGAGGAGCAGAGGTGGATATGAATATATGAATAGGCTTTAACAGCACAAGGAATTGAAGAAACAGGACCTAAAATGAAGTCAATGCTTATACATTTATCTAGTCCTTGCTTTGCACTAAAAAGTAAAATGAGGCCTAGACCTTAATTTGGCCCAAATGATAATGAGACAGATGAGACTGAAATATTACCAAAAAATGAATTGCCAATTGCAGAGCATTCATATTTGGTCCCATGAGAATGACAAAGAGAAGATGGTTTTCATGAACCAACAATAGAAATAAGAAAAATTCCGGCTTGCCTTTACGTGGCCTATTATTGTATGAGAAGTAACAGCTATAGTTTCCTTTAAGGCTAGAGTGAACTTACCAGTTGAAGGAAACTGGAACTATGCCCAAGGTATTTAGGACAGTATGGGGTGAGGCCACAAAAGTAGGATGACGACACTGAATGAGGCCAAAAGATGTATTACCAAGTGTGTGGAGGTGGTAGTGAAGTCTTCAGTTGACTGGCTGGTTTCTTCTTTGCCATTAATGCTCTTATTCAGTCATCTGTCTTAGCAGCACGATCCCATAGATGTATACCTTAGTTTTGCTCAAACATTTTATCTGTTGATCAGCTTAAACTTTGGCCCTTGAGGACACTTTCCATGGGCTCTTGTGTCCCTTTGCCCTATCGCCATTGTTTAGGTTTCAGAGTACCATCTTATGCTCTGGCATTACAAGGGGCTCCACACGCCTCATGAATATTCCTTCCAGCAACCCCCAAATCAGTCATTTCTACCAACAACTCCAAAACTTCATATTAGACAATCATTAGAAACAACATGCAGGTGCTAGGTGTGCTGGTTGTTACTGATTTCATTGATCGGGGTCCTCTCAACACACAAAGAAAGAAAATATATACCCCTAGATTTATATCTATTTACAAATATCTATAGAGAGATATCTATATATTTTGTGTACATATAGATCAATATAGAAATCAATATGTGTAGCAATATCCATATATATGTGTGTGTATATATATATATGTAATTATTGCTATATATAGCTGTCTGTGTCTATATTAAGACAGTATTAAGCATTGAAGTCCAACACTGGGCTTCCAGGCTCTCCCACTTGCTCATCTGTAAGTGTCCCTCCAAAAAAGAGAAAGCTGGGCGCTCACTCACCATTTGCCATCTTTTTTTTTTTTTTTTTTTTTTGGAAAGGAAAATTTACAGAGAGAGAAGGAGATACAGAGCAAAAGATTTCTCATCCACTGGTTCACTACCCAAATGGCTGCAATGGCCAGAGCTGAGCTGATCGGAAACCAGGAGCCAGGAACTTCCTCCAGGTCTCCCACGCAGATGCAGGGTCCCAAGGCTTTGGGCTGTCCTCAACTGCTTTCCCAGGCCACAAGGAAGTAGCTGGATTTGAAGTAGAGCAGCTGGGACACAAACTAGCACCCAATCACTCAAGGCAAGGATTTATCCACTGAGCTATCACAGCTGGCCCCTTCTTTCTTTTTCTTTCTGTTTTGTTTGTTGTTTGTTTGTTTTGCGATTGCCATCCTTTTATTTGTTATTGCAGTACACTTGTCTGGAAGTCTCAGAATTGTTGACCTGAATCTTCATGAGAAATAGCTTTGTTAACTGGAATCAGTGTTGAAATACAGCCTCTTTGTTCTTTAGCCATACAGTTTGCTATTAAAGCACTTTTTTCCAAGGTTACTAAGGACAGCATTTTTTCTTTCCACTCCTCATGATTGATTCTGAAATTTTCCTACTTAGGTTTGGCTCTACTATTATTAAAAAGTTTTACAACGTACTTATCAATGTTGACTTGTAGATTTTCAGTAAGGCTCACTTTTTGGAGCTTATTTTTTTAAGCATTTTTTCAAGAGAAAAAAATAATTCTTTTTGTTAATATGAAGAGAACACAGATAGTACTTGTATTTCGTAGGCACAGTTCTAAGAAAACAACCCTACTTCCCTACACATCTCCCTCAATCCCCCTTCTTCCTTTCCTTCTTTTTTATTTTTGCAAAAACGTAGTTTGAATTCACTGTGTAATCACAGGCTGCTTAATTGTTTTTTTTTTAAGCCACATGCTTCATCATTTTCCTTCCTTTTCTTTAACGATGTAGTGCAATGATGTCACAGCATGAAATCAGATATTTTTAAACTCCAAACATAGCAAGTATAAATAAAATGACTCAGTAGCAGGTGAGACCCACAGGCTCATAGGGACACTGGTGCAGACAGAAGGAGATTTTGCAAGGGGCAGGGAAAATGGATAAAAGATCAGGAAGAGAGAATCCATGTTGGCTGATGGTGAAACAACACCCTTTCCTTTTTCGATGTTGTGTTTTCTGCATGAAAATTAGGCATCAAAGAGCCTGTGAGGCCCGTGACTTTCCAGAAAGGTCAATGTGGAACTTGTAACATCAAAGGAAGATGGTGGAAATAGCATCCTTTGATTTAACCTCGTATTTTAAAAAGATTTATTTATTTTGAGAAAGACAATTAAAGAGAGAGAGAAAGGAGAGAGGGGGAGAGAGAGAGATCGAGAGAGAGAGAGATCAACTCCACAAATGGCCACAATAGTCAGGACTGTGTCATCCCAACGCCAGGAGTCTGGAGCTTCCTTTGGTCTCCCACATGGGTGCAGGGATCCAAGCACTGGAGTCATCTTTCACTGCTTTCTGAAATGCATTAGTCAGACGCTGGACTGGAAGTAGAGCAGCCAGAACTCTTAACTAGTACCCATTTTGGATTCCAGTGCTAAAGGCAGAGAATTGACCCACTACACCACAATGCCAGCTCTGATTCAACTCCATTTTTAATTTAAAAAGCAGAGACAGATGGAGATCTTCCCCAAACTAGTTCAATCTTAAAATATCTGAAATAGCCAAAGCTGGGCCAGGCTGGAACCAGGAACCTAAAATTACACATTGGTCTTCCACACTGGGAGGACAAGGATCCAACTACTTGTATAATCAGCTCTTGCCTTTCAGTGTGTGCAGTAGCAGGAAGCTGGAACCTGAAGCAGAGCCGGTATGTAAACCCAGGGACTCTGATAGGAGATTCAGGCAACTCAGGGGTCATCTTGGGTATTTAATGTCCACCCTTACTTGTTTAAGACAACCTCAGGGAAATTCCTTTCAAGAGTCATCTCATGGCATGCATACTTAAAGGGTCAGAATGGTAAATACATAAGCAGGTTCACATTACCACCTCCCATACCCCTTTGGGAAGATGGCAGGTGTATACCATCTGCCAGCTTGATATTTAGTCTAAGTCTCATGTTAACACATATATATGTCTTTTTATATATGTGTGTATATACATATATATGTGAGATGTATATATGAAATGTATATGTTAGTAGAAATGCCATTCATTATATTAGCCATTTCTAGCTTTTCTAGGAAAATAATAATCTAATGAAGAATATCTATGAAATTTACATGAAAAGCTGTAAATTGCATTGGTATTTCAAAAGTTGGTAGAAATTCAAACTAAAAGATAAAGTTTATTTTGGATCAAACAGTTTTGAAATCCATGCAGTTTTCTCATGATACAATTTTTCCATTTGTTTTTTGTAGATCTATACATGGAGGTAATCCATCAAGTAGGCATATTTTTCTAACATTCCAAGGATCATGGCCTCTAAGATTGCAACCACATCAATGTCCAAGAAATCTTAAAATATTAACCTTTGAGCTTAACGTGATCTTCATAATTTTACCCAAGTCCTGGTCATGAGGTCTCTAATGAGGTAGTACTAAACTGTTGAGACTTACTGGATGTTCGAAAAAGGAAAAATTTGGGGTCATGCATTTGGGTGACATACTAAATAGACCTAGAATTTTTTTAAGCTAGGCATATATGAATGGGTGCCAACAACCTATAAATATTCAGCTAAGCTTTGGGATTTTCCTACAAAAAATGACCCAAACACATTCATTACCCATAAAGAGTTCATGATTCAGTCAAGCGAACTAGAAAAGCACACAGAAATAATGATTACCTAGACTTTTTCTAAAGTCTCCATTTCCTGGGCCCTGTGTCTACCCATGCCAGACGATCAGCATCTTCTAGGCACTGTTGCGCATGAGTTTTCTGTGCACTGCAGTTGAGAGCCCCACTGGCTAGCTGCCTAGGGCAGGTGTAAGCAGATTAACAAGCGATGGTACAGAAGAGAGATAAGGGCTCACTTTATAGAGCCTTGAAAAACAGGCCTGGTGAGAAAGAGGTCACTCCATCTGCATGTAAAGATTATTCCGAAGGAGGGATAAAAGAATCTGCATGTGTAGATACCTGAGGCTGTGATGTCAGCTAATAACTTCAGGTTAGCAAAAGAAATCAAGGATCAAGAGCATATTATGGGGCCCGGCATAGCAGCCTAGTGGCTAAAGTCCTCACCTTGCATGCGCCACATGGAATCCCAAATGGGTGCCAATTCATCTCCAGGCTGCTCCGCTTCCCATCTACCTCCCTGTTTGTAGCCTTGGAAAGCAGAAGATAGTCCAAAGCCAATGGACCCCACACCTGTGTAGAAGATCTGGAAGAAGCTCCTGTCTCCTGGCTTCAGATCAGCTCATCTCCGTCCATTGCAACTACTTGGGGATTGAACCAACAGATGGGCAATCTTTCTGCATTTTCTTCTTTCTGTAAATCTGACTTTCCAAGTAAAAAGAAATAAATCTTGGAGGAAAAGCATACTATGGAGTGAAGGAAAAGAAGGTAGTCAGGGAAGTAGAGATACAGGTAAAAAAAACACTAATAGAATAAAGGGTGATGAAGGAGAGAAAGAATTTGAAGTGGTCACCAAAGTTTTGAGTCCAGAAGAGCACATAAGATGTAATTCTGTCAAAACAATACTGTTTCCTGATGGTATTTTGTTGTAGAGAAATGCAAATCACGAGATGAAGGGGAAAGGTGACAATGAAAATCAGGAGTAAAGGTGACAATAAAAATAAGGAAAAGGAAATCCATGAATATATCTACTTCATAAACAAACAAGAGGGCTGGGCTAGGTCCTGTGCCATGGCCTAGTGGCTAAAGTCCTCCCCTTGCACATTCTGGGATCCCATAAGGGTGTCGGTTCTAATGCTGGCAGCCCTGCTTCCCATCCAGCTCCCTGCTTGTGGCCTGGGAAAACAGTCAAGGACAGCCCGAAGCCTTGGGACCCTGCACCCACATGGGAGACCCAGACAGGCCTTCAGGCTACTGGCTTTGAATCAGCGTAGCTCCAGCTGTTGTGGTCACTTGGGGAGTAAATCAATGGATGAAAGATTTTTCTCTGTCTCTCCTCTCCGTGTGTTTGGCTTTGCAACAAAAATAAATATTTTTAAAAGGATTTGTTTATTTTGAAAATTGTTACAGAGAGGGAAAGACAGAGATACAAAGACACAGAGATCTTCCAGTTGCTGGTCTACCCAGGGGACTGCAGGAGCCAGCGCTGGCCAGGCCTTAGCCATGAGCTTTAATCTGCGTCTCCCATGTGGCTGATGGGAGCCCAAGCACTTGGGCCATCTTCTGCTGCCAAACCATTAGCAGGGAACTGGATGGGAAATGGGGCACTTGGGGTCTGTATGAGCTAGTGTCACAGACACTGTCTTTCTTGTTATACCACAATACCAGCCCCAATGTTGAAATACACTAAATCATTTGGGGTGCTTTTCACAGTTTCTTATTCTATTTTAGCAAATCACCTAAAAGTTAATGAGTTAAAACAATATTACATTATTCTTTTACACAGTTCTATGGATCAAATGTCCAACTCAGGTCCTGCTGAGCCCGAACCAAGTAGTGGGTGGGGTTGCATTCTGTCTTACAGGTCTGGAACATAATCCTTTTTCTTACCTTTTCAGCTTCTAAGGGCCACTTCACAGACTTCAAAGTCAGAAGTGCCGAGATTTTTCACGTTTCCTTACTCTTCCTCTTCTACTTTTAAGAATTCCTGCAATTACAGTATATTCATTTAGACAATTCAGGTTAAGCTTCCTATTTTCAGGCCAGCTAATTGACATTTTTATGTAATTTTAAGGAGAACATATTTTATGTAGTTCTTATTAGCAATCTTAATCCCAACTCTCACTGTCATGCCCCATGGCCATGTAACGTATCGTAGTCGCAGGTTCTGGGAGGTAGTTCATGAACATCTTTGGAGACCTCTATTCTACTCATCTCAGAACTATTTCCTCCTTTTTAGACTTATTATGGCATAATTCCCATTCTTATTTTCTTTTTAATTTATTTTCATTTGAAAGGTAGACTTATAGAGAAGAGAGACAGAAAGATCTTCCATCCAGTGGTTTACTCCCCATATGACTGCAATGGCCAAAGCTGAGGTGATCCAAAGCCAGGAACCAGGAGCTGTGAGCCTCTCCTGGATCTCCCACATGGGTACAGGTTCCTAAGGCCTTGACATGAACTGGTGTCAATGTGGAACACTGGCACTTGGAGATAAAGGATCATCTGTAGAGCCTGCTGAGCCATATGTCAATGCCCAAATTTCATGTCTGATCTCCAAATCTGCTCCAGTGTTTCACCCTTGCAGGAAATGTCCTACTTTTGTACAGAGGCTTTGTCCTATGACATTGGAGCTAACTATTACAGGCTACATGCCAAAGGGTGATCCATAGTTTGTAGTTCAAAACAAGGGAATGATACAAACACAAGAGTGTTCTGCAAGCACATTGCAAAGGATTCCTTTGTATTACCATAGAGATCATGACATTCCTGACTCACTTTCAGTTGTACTTCTGCTTTTGTTCTGTGGATGGAACTGGTGGTAGTATGCTTCGGATGAAGTAACAGGCCCTTGGATCAGGGAGCTTACATGACAGAGTTGTCTCTCCATAGTTCACAAAGTTGCACATCTGAGGTCAAGGTGTCAGCAAGATTGGTTCTTTCAGGGGAAAGCAGGGTCTGTCCCAGACCATCCTCATTGGCTGGTGGGTATATGTCTCCATATGACATCATCTTTCCTCTCTTCATGTTTGTGTTCAGATTTCCTGTCACAATGGTACCATTCATATTGGACTGAGATCCACCCTAATCACTTCATTTTACTCTATCTACTATTTAAAGAATGTAAGGGCAAATACAGTTATATTCTGAAGAATTGGAGGGGAGGACTTCAACATATGGATCTTTGAGGTAGACACAATTCAGTTCATACCATGATAGAACAATTATTGCATACAATGCAATAAAACTTATTATAAACTGAATCTCAAGTACTGACTCCTATAGATATTTGCTGCTTAGAGAATATTTTCAGAAGGATTCTGAGGGTATAACTAGGCTTGGTTAGAAAGAGAATGGACATTGATTAGCAATGATTGCCAAGGCTGTTGCAGCAGCAAGCAGCAGGTGGTGGGTTTGTAGACCTTGCCACTAACTCAGTTACCACATAGGCAATGCAAGTTTATTTTGCTAAGTCTATGGAGTAGACTAAGGCAAGAATGATTAATGTTGGATGTTGATGAACTGAGCTGTCAGGTGCATCATGACCTCCGCTAAAAGTTCCAGACATTATTGTATGTATTATCTGGGTCCAGACTGACCAGCGTTTGTTTACATGGTAATTAGAGAAACTATCTAAGGAATCCCAGTGATTCACATGTGACTGGATGTAGTATCCATAAAAGATGTTTTTTACAGGAAAATTGAATGATTGGGAAGGTAGCCATTACAGTATTCAGATCCTACTATAAATGGTATAAGTTCATTTAACAAGTGTATTATTAAGACATTATATATAAAAAGTAACTGGCTAGGAAACCTTGGAAATATGATGTCACTGTCATTAGAAGTTAGTAGGCATTACTACTGAAGCGTTATTGTGGTTATTATAAGGTTATCCCTGGGGGGAGGGGAATACATCGGGTTTGTAGTTTCTAGGCTGTTTGGAAATGCTTCATTCTGCTCAAACATTACCAAAATTCTGCCAGTATGGATATAGTTTGGAGCTAGTCATTCACAGGAAGTTCTCACTATTCTTATTTCTGAGGTGGATTTTTTTTTTAAATTCAAGTTAGAGCCAAATTCACATTACCTCAGTTGTGTATCTCTTATCCATACAATCAGGCAGGATAAAAAGGGTTGGCAAAACAGCTAAAGCTGTCCCAAAAGAGGTGGTTAAAGAAGACTGGCTGGGCATTATGCAAGAGCAGGAGTCCATTCTGACTGCATCAACACATTGCCAAAGATCTTACAAGATAAATTTGGGCATAACTAGAAGCGTTCTACACCATACTTGTTGCCATCGCCAGTGGAGGTTCAGTTAAACAGCACAGAGTGAAACTGAGCAGGCTTCCTGCCACTCTGCAGAGATCATGCAAACATACCATGTGTGGCTGGAGCACTAGAGATCTGATGTCATATTGCCAGGATACTGGCATACATCCACTTAGGGTGACCTGACAGCAGAACTGGAAGGTACCAAATTACCCAGAAAGCAACACGGTTAATCACTCCTGTCTACACTCTGAGTGATGAACAGAAAATACTTCTCATTGCTATTTAAGTTTTCAAGTAATATATGATTATCAATGATTTTAAAGATTATGATTACCTGAATCATATCTAAAATGTCGAAGAGTAAGCATTTGGTACAGCAGTTAAGATGTCTCCTGCTTCAGAATGACTGGGCTTAAGTGCCAGCTCTGCTTTGAATCCACGTTTCCTGCTAATGCGTACCCTGAAAGGCAGCAGGTGATGGAGTCTGGTACTGATACAGGAGGCCTACACTAAGCTTCATGGTCCTGCTTCCAGCCCCAGCTGTTGAAAGCATTTGCAAAGTAAACAGTAGATGGAACAAAGAAATTTCTGCCTAGCCCTGTGTTTCAAACATTTTAATGTCAGTACATCAAATATTAACAAAACAAATTATATGAAATGTTTTGATGGCCTTTTCTGGTCATATCACAGATTTTACTACTATTTTCATTTGTGTGTATATTCTTCCAAATGAGTATTTATGGCCAGTCTATGTACAGAGATATGCATGTATACATATATCTATGTATATGGTATCTCCATAAAATGCATAAAGTACATAGTTATATTGTAAGTATTTGAAAATATATTAGTTTATGGAAGATGAATTAAAAGACAACCTGATTTTGGCACAAAAAATTTGAGATCCATAGTTATTTCGTAATACGCTGTTTTCCATGAACCTTTAAAACTTATTTTAATTACTTTCCATGATACAGTTTTGTAGATATAGGGACCTCCCTCCTTCTCTTCCCTTCCTCTCTCCATTTCCCCCTATATTACCACAGTAGTACTCTTTAGTAGCAATTTCAAATTTAGCATTCTTTTATTTAACTGCATCACGGTATTGTATAAGTTGTATACAGATATAGACAAACAGAAAATCTGATATCATATTGTTGAGGAATATTTAACTGTTTCACTGAGATTGCTCCATTTATTCAGGAAGAGATGCCTACTACTACAAGGTGTGTTTACTCCCTAGTATGGTAGTCTCCGTTATAAAGTTCAACTATGAGACTATACCTTTTCACCCATGAATCTATTTTGTATTTTTCATGAATGCTGTCTTACACAAGAAAACATGTGTCCCTTTGTAATTGGCTTATTTGATTTAGCATAATGGTCTTCAGTTGGGACCATTTTGGTTCAAATGGTAAAATTTCAATTTTTTTATGACGCAATGGTATTCTATGGAGTAGATCTACCAGTTTCTTTATCCATTTCTCTGTGGATGGGCATCAAGATTGTTTCCATGTCTTTGCTATCATGAATTTTGCTACTATAAATATAGGATTGCACATTGCTTTCTCATATGCAGATTTTTTATATATATTCCCAGAAGTAAAAGTGTGGCGGATCAATATTCAGTTCTCTAAGCACTCTCCATGCTGACTTTCATAGTGGCTATAGTAGCCTACACTACCACCAACAGTGAGGTAGGGTACCTTTTTTTCCCAACATTAGTGCCAATAAGTGTTGTTAGCAGATTTTTGAATGTAGGCTATTCTCACAGGCATTACCTGGAACCTCAGTGTGATTTTTATTTATATTTCCCTAATAGCTAGGGAGCCTGAGAATTTTTCATGTCTATTAGCATTTTGAATTTGTTCTTTTGTGGAATGGCTGCTGATTTCCTTTGCCCTTTTATTAACTGGGTTGTTTGCTTTTGCTCTTGTTGATTTCTTAAGCCTTTTGCAAATCCTGGATATTAGTCTCCTAACTGTCGCATAGTATGTACAGATTTTCTCGCATTCTGTTGGTTGTCTCTTCAGTTTGCTGAAGATCATCTCCTTTGCTGTATCGAAGCACTGCAGTTTGATGTAGTCTCATCTGTTTATTTTGGCTTTGACTGCCTGTTTTGTGTGTTTAACTTTTCCAAGAAGTCTTTACCAATGCCTGTATCTTGTAAAGTGCTTCTATGTTTTCCTGTAATGGTTTGATGATTTTTGGGTACAGATTTATGGCCTTGCTTAATTTAGATCTGATTTTTGTATAAGGTGACAGCTGTGGGTCTTATTTCTTACTTCTGCAAATGGATATCTAGTTGTCCCAACAGCGTTTTTTGAAGAGACCAAATTTTTTTTTCTGCAGATTAGTTTCAGTTTTCTTGTTAAAGATTGATTGGCTGTCCATATGTAGGCTCACTTCTGGGGGTTCTGTGCTGTTCCATTGATGTTTATCTCTGTGTTTGTATCAGTACCGCTACCCTGTAGCATGTCTTAAGATCTAGAATTGTGCTTCCTCCAGCTTGATTTTTATTCAAGATAGCTTTTGGCTATACAATTTATGGTCCCTTATGTTGCCATATGAATTTTTGCATCATCTCTTCTGTGTCTGAAAACAATGCTGTAGGGGTTTTGATTGGGGTCACACTGAATCTGTACGTGACTTCCAGTAATATGGACATTTTAGTGATGCTGATTCTACCGATCCCAAAACATAGCAAAAATGTTCATTTTTAAACTACTTCCTCTATTTATTTTTTAATGTTTTACAATTTTTATCATAGAACTCTTTCACATGTTTTGTTCAGTTTATTCCACAGTATTTAAGATTCTTCCCCACTATTTCAAAAAAGGGCTATTCTTACAAATTCTTCTCAGCCAGGTAGTTACATGTATACTAGGGACATTGATTTATGTTCATTGATTTTGTACTCAGCTACCCTGATAAGCTCTTATGAGTTACAGTAGTCTATTTAGTGCTTTGGTTCTCATATATAGAGAATCATGTCATCTGCTAACAGGGATAATTTTACCTTCTTATTTCCAATTTCAGTTCCTTTAATTTCTTTTTCTTGTCTAATGGATTTAGTACCTTATTGAATAGCAGTGGTGAAAATTGGACAACCTTGTCTAGTTACAGATACAGTGAAAAAGCTTCTAATATTTCGCTATTGAGTATAATGCTAGCATTGGATTTTTCATACATTGCATTGATTGTGTTATAGAATGTCCCTGCTATGCATATTTTGTTTAGAGTTGTTAGCATGAAGTCGTGTTGGATTTTAGCAAATGCCTTCTCTGCATCCATTGAGATGATCTTATGATTTTTATTCTTCATTTTGCTGATTAGTGTATCATATTTATTGATTTGTGTATGTTAAGCCATCCCTGCATGCCAAGGATAAATCCCATCTGGTCTGGGTGAACAATCTGTCTGATGTATTGTTGGAGTCTGTTGACTACTATTGTTTAGGATTTTTGCATCTACATTCCATCAGGAACATTGATCTGCAGTTCTCTTTTGTCATTATATATCTGGCTTTGGTATGAAGGTGCTAATGGTGTCAGAGAAAAAATTTGGAAGCATTGCCTCCCTTTCTGTTGCATCAAATAGTTTGCAGAGGATTGAGATGAATCTTTTGAAACATTTGTAGAATTCTTCAGTGAAGCCTACCACTAACAATGCCTGCTGATATGCATGTGGGAGAAAGGTACCCTACTGCACTGTTAGTGGGAGAGTAAGCTGGGACAACCACTGTGGAAGTCATAGAAGAGTTTGGAAGGACTGCTTCCTTTGTATTCTTTGAAGAGCCTGTGAAGAATTGAGGTAAATTCTTCTTCAAATATTGGATAGAATTCAGCAATGAAACCATCCAGTCTTCAGCTTTTCTTTGTTAAGAAGGATTTTTTAAATTATTTTATTTTTATTGGAAACTCAGATATACAGAGAAGAGAAGAGACAGAGAGGAAGGTCTGTCAACTGATTAACTCCCTAAGTGGCTGCAATGGCCAGAACTAAGCCAATCTGAAGCCAGGATCTTGGAGTCCCCTCTGAGTCTCCCACATGGATGCAGGGTCCCAAGGCTTTAGGCTGTCTTCTACTGCTTTTCCAGGTCACAAGTACGAAGCTGGGTGGGAAGTGGGGCCACCAAGATTAGAACCAGTGGCCATACAGGATCCCAGCATGTGCAAGGTAAAGACTTTAGCCACTAGGTTATCGCACTCAGCACAATTAGGAAGGATTTTATTACTGATTCACTCTCCATCCTTTTTATAGATCTATTTAGATTTTTAATTACCTTAGGCATTGGTCAATTTCATATGTCCACAAATCTATCCATTTCTTCTAGGTCTTCCAATTTGTTGGCCTATAGTTGCTTATAGTAATTTTAATTATTCTGTGTATGTCCAGTGGATCTGTTGTCTTATTTCTTTTTCTTTTGTCTCTGATTCTATTGACTCATGTCTTTCTTTTTGATTAGTTTGGGTACTGGAGGATCTATTTTGTTGATTTTCTCAAAGAATCAGCTCTTTGATTGATTGATCTTATGTATTATTCTTTGGTCTCTAATTGATTCATTTTCTCCCTTTTTTGATGTTTTCTTCTCTTCATCTTAGGATTATTTTGTCGTTGTTTTTCTAGCTCCTTCAGATGTATGGCTAGCCCATTTACCTGATGTCTTTCTAGGTTCTTCATGCAAGCATTGATTGCAACGAATTTTTCTCTTAGTACTGCTTTGTTTTTGTCCCACAAGTTTTGACATGTTGTATTTGATATGTTTTGATAAGTTTTGATATGTTTGATAAGTTTTGATAAGTTTGATATCATGCCTTTTTTGTTTCCAGCAATTTTTAATTTCCTCCTTGCTTTCTATAACCTGTTGTTTGTCTACAAGCATTTTGATCAGTTTCTAAGTGTTTGCATATTTTCTAGGCTATTTTGACTTTCTGATCTTGAGTTTCACTCCACAATAGTCTGAGTAGATGCATGGCATGATTTCTTTCTTTCTTTTTTAAATTTACTGAAGCTTGCTTTTTGGTTATAATGTGATCAATCCTGGAGAAGTTTCCATGTGCTCATGAAAAAAAAAGTGTAGTCTGTGTTTGTAGGATGAAAGGTTCCACCTATACCAAGTAATTCTATTTGTTCTATTATCTTGATGAGCTCTGTTTTTGACTTCCTGAATTCCTGCCTCATATTATCCATCCACTGAAACTAGTAGAGTGTTAAGGTCACCTAATATTATTGTATTGGAATCTATATGCATTTCTCCTTAAATCCATTAATGTTTGTTTCACTTAGGTGAGTACCTGGCATTTTCTATGTGTACATCTATTATTGTTATTTCCTCTTGCTGAATGGATCCCTTGATCATTATGTGGTATCCTTATTTATCTCTTTCAGTGCTTTTCATTTTGAAGTTTTTATTATCTGATGTTAGAATGGCTACACCAGCTCATTTTTTTATTTCCATTGGCCTTTCACTTTCGGTTTCTGTGTGTCTTTATTGGTGAGATGTGTCTCCTATAGGCAACAAATAGATGAGTCCTGCTTTTCTGATCTAGTCCACTAATTTATGTTCTTTGTTTTATGAGTTTAAACTCATTTGCATTCAGGATTAATATTGACAGGTAGTGATTTTGGTCATGCCATTTTGACATTGGGTTTCTCATTAAATTTAGATTTCTTTTTTAAACACTTGTTTATTATATATTTATTTATTTTGAAAGACAAATCTGCAGAGAGAAGGAGAAACAGTAAAATCTTTGATTCTCTGCTTTACTCCCAAGTAGCCACAATAGCCACAGCTGAGCAGGATGCAAAGCCTCTTCTGGGTCTCCATGTGGGTGCAGAGTCCCAAGTTTTGGGCCATCCTCTATTGCTTTCCCAGGCTACAAGCAGGAGATGGATGGGAAGTGGGGCATCTAGGACATGAGCTAGTGTCCATGTGCAATCCAGTGCTTGAAGAGGAAGAATTAACCAACCAAGCCATTGTGACAGGCCCTAGATTTAGGTTTCTTTTGTGGTTTATTTGTGATATTTTCTACTTCCATCTTTATTTTCTATGATAGGCATTATTCTGTTCTTTTTTTTTTTTCTGTCTGTCTGTTGCACATCTTTAAGCAGCATTTGTAGGGCTGGTCTAGCGGAGAAGACACCTTTCAGTTTTTGTTTGCTTTGGAAGTTTTTTTAATTTGATTTTCAAACAAAATGAAAATTTTGCTGGGTACATTATTCTATGCTGACTTTTTTTTCTTTTAGGATCTGGACTATGTCACTTGATTCGCTTCTGGTCTGCAGGGTTTCCTCTGAGAGGTGAGAAGTAAACTTGATTCATGTTCAACTATAACTTATGTGACATTTCTCGTATGCATATTTAAGTTAACTTTTCTTTATGTTTGACTAAAGAGAGCTTGATTATGAAGTGCTGTGGTGAGGATCACTTCTGGTGGAGTCTATCCACCATTCTCTTCCCTTCCTGTTTCTGATTTCTTCTTTCTCTATGCTGGAGAAGCTCTCATTTATTACTTCCTTGGATTGGATGATAAGGTAAGTTATGTGTAGGTGCTATGGTGCTCCTTCTCTAGTTCTGCATTCTGTAGTTTCAATTAACTACAGTCAAATTGGATTTGAAAATATTAAATGGAGAATTCCAAACATGAGTCATGTGTAAGTTTTAATCAAATACCATTCTAAGAATCGTGATGAAGCCTTGCACTATGCCGGTCCATCCCACTCAGGACATGAATCATCTTTTTCCAGAATATCCACACTATATATGTTACCTATCCAATAATCACCTAGTAGCTTTCTCAGTTATCAGATGAACTATTACAGTGCCAGTATGTTGTTAAAATTGTCCTATTTTGCCAGTTATTGTTGTTATTTTTTATTGTGCCTAATTTATAAATTAAGCTTTGATCTCAGGGGTCATCTGTTCAGCAGGCCCCAAGACCACCTACGGGTGAGGCAACAGTGCTCTTCTGCAGCACAAACATTGGAGACAAATTGGCGGTGAAGAATGTCTTTTTATTTGAGAGCAGTCACAAGGTTATATAGGCGAAGGGGGCAGGCAGAAGGGCAGTCCCGACAGTACTTCCAGTCAATGATAACACTGTGACTGGCTAACAGATATGTCTATCTCTGTGAACCCTCCAATGAAGTTAAAGGTCAGGAAGCACAGGAAGCTGTGTCCCAGGGCAGGCTCAATACCTGCTGAAAAGCGGGATGAATGTAACATTTGACTTCCTAGAGTTGTTTACTAAGAAAGTCCTAGCAGAGTGGGGAAGAGAGACTGCAGTGCAGTGCATGGCTCTTGTTGCGTGCCCAGTGAACAGGCCATGTTGGAGTCTGTTAGCCACGGGCACAGTGTGCCATGTGTCTGTGGCCTCCCATATGGGCTGGGCAGGCAGAGATCCAGGGGCAATCTCCCACATTTTATCATAGGTATATATGTATGAATATATAAATACGTATATATGTATGAATAGGAAAAGCACATATGTACTGCGTTTGGCGTTCTCTGTGGTTTTAGACAGTCACTCGGGTCTTGGAATGTGTTCATCCACTGATAGTGGAGTGATGTTATACAGCTCTTGGTTGTCAGAAATAACTTAAGGAAATGGAAGGTGATGAAACCCTGTACAATGGGAAACTTGCTTGTCTTGGAAAGTGTCAGGAACTTAAATGAGGGGAGAGGTCGGACTGCCATATGTTGGAGTAGCCAATTAAGCAACAAGCCAAAAAGAATTGTATCTTGAATCAATCCTCCTTATACTAACAGAACAGCCTAAAATAAAATAAAAGAACATCTTGATCCTCCCAGAACCACTCCTATAATTCCCACCACCCAGAATGGGGCTCTCTCTGTCTGAGTTAGGTGAATTGATCAGCTGTGGTACTTAATCTCACAGTCAAGAGCCCTCAACAAAAGATTTTAGCTATTCATTGACCTCAAGGAAGGGGGCCAGTGAGGACATTGCATAACAGTGGGAGGAGTTATTGGATTTGCAGGATTTCGTCTTCTGCCATAAGG
Organism: Ochotona curzoniae; assembly: GCF_017591425.1. Lineage (NCBI taxonomy): Eukaryota > Metazoa > Chordata > Mammalia > Lagomorpha > Ochotonidae > Ochotona > Ochotona curzoniae. The sequence continues at coordinate 18,838,935 of NW_024467115.1, forward strand.
AGTCCTTGGCAGAGGCATTGGATAGAAAGGACTAGAAAGGAAGATAACTAGGAAGAGAATGTGAATCTGTAAGGAGCATGATGGGGCTGGAGCCCTAGTCTTTGCAATTTCCTTGAGAGCACATGAGGGCCTGGCTGTGCACCAAGTCTGCTCCGCAGTGACCAAGTGACAGTCTCCCATTAAAGTTCTTTGTCAAGCCCAAGAAGTCATGGCTGGTTTTCAGAGAGAGTGCACAGGAAGTTGTTGTAATATTATGGAAATAACTGACCCTGCCTCAGTGGTTTGGGCTCTGTTCTTGAGCCAAAATGATTATGGTCATGTCATCAGAATACAATGACATTTAATATACTCCACTAAGCTCCTTAGGCCAAACCCTCTAAGCAAGACAGGGTGAGAGTGTCCAAAAGTCTGTCTTTTTTTTTTTTTTTAACTTTTTCATTTGTATTTTTTTTTATTGCATTTCATTTTATGACATCATTTCATAGGCTCTGCGGTTCCCCCAGCCCCTCCTCGTGCCCTCCCCCCATGGTGGATTACTCCATCTTATTGCAGTATTACAGTTCAAATCCAGAAACAAAAGTCTGTCTTAAAATGGCCGCCTGAGTCTCCTCTTGGTCTGCTGCACCATGACTGGCCAGTCAGGATTCTGAGTCTCCTCCTCCAGCTGCTGAGTTTCTCAGGGTAGACTTTGTGCTCTTGATTAGACAGCAATTGCCCAGGGCTGGCTGAGTGGTCAAACAGGTCAAGCCTGTGATGTGCCTGAGGTGCTTCCCAGCAGAGAGGGGGCCACTCCCATCAAGCAAGTCACGCCTACCAAACAGCCCTGCAGGGCCACTCCCAAGGGGCCACTCCTTGTTTCATCTGGGATGAACAGCAGGCTCTTGTGCTCCTTGTGGTTTAGTTCACACGTGAGTGCAGGTCTGGGGTGCCTCACTGCCTTGATCCTTTCTGGGTCTCCGCATCTCTCATCAGTTTAGCTCCCCATTTAAGACCTGTAAGGCAATGTTGCAAAAAGGAAAAAGAAACAGAAATATACCTTATGAAGGTGCTTCAATTCTGTGAAAAAATTGAATGAAAGTTTATTTTGGTAACAAATTTTGAAATCCGTGTATATAAAAGGTCTTCAAAACATTCATGAAATGCATATTACGAAGAACTATGCACGTATTTCAAAATTTTTGCACCAGAATAGATGCATTTGAATTCCATTTTCCATGATTATATTGAAATACCCTTACACTGAAACATACTTTAATAACATGAACTAGAAAATTCTTAAGAAAATTCAAGATCATGGAGGAATATTAAGATCAGAAAAGACTCCAAAAATAGTCTACTCTCCACCTCCACCTGTTCAGGAATGCCTGCTACAAACTGGATCCCTCACCATTTACCAGTAGCTTTCCTGGAACACAAAGGTGCTGTACTTGGCACCTCACTCTCACCAACTTTCTTCAGTTCTCAGCATCGCTATGGGCTAGATCTAAAGTCTATAAAGAAAGCAGTATTACCATTTTTGCTTCAATTAACAATCCGTGTAAAACAGACCTCATCCTCAACTCCTCTGACAAACTGTGCTCTGCCCCACCCCCCACCCCCGCAAACCTCCTCCCTCCTCCTTCCTCCTTGAGTGATACTATGAAGTGACAGAAGCATTTTTAGCTAAAAATATACATGGGCATGAGAGGGAGGGGCTGCCAGTTCATCCATTCAAAATTCCTCGTGACATGTGGGATTTTATGCACTATTTTTCTATAAAGGATCTCCAGGAGATTCTTCCATGAGGAAATTAGTATTAAAACATGAACAAAAAAAGCAAAAGTAATGAAGGGCATAGTGACAATTTGTTCTGGCTGTTTGGGAAGCAAAGGGCAGCCTGGGTGACCGGAGGAAGTGTGACAGAGGGGAGCTGTGTCAGGGTACCAGAGGATGGAGCTGCACAGGCTGGAGTCACAGTTGTGTGGTGCTTGTCTCTGAATAATACATGGAGCTGGCCTTCACACAGTGGCGCTTGTAAGATCTTAGCCATTTTCTGTTAGTAGTAAACTTATTCTAGAGGATAGTCCTGCAACTATTTCTCCACTTCTTCAATATCATGGGACAGTGTCTTCTCGGCACAAGCATTCTTTCATCGTGGTTACAACAAACACACTCAGCATAGCTGAGCCGGTACATCTGAGGAAGTGGACTTTGAAGCTAGGCCTCTAGAGTCTACTTGGTGTTGAAGCAGACATCATCCAGCTGGACTGTGTGCCCTAGAATGTAGCTCTAGTTGGGCTGAGTTGTGAAACCATTGGGATATACATATTGCTTAGGTGTACAAGTTTTTAATTCCTGAGTGATTGTACAGAGATACTGTGATGCAAGTCTGGGCAGGTTCACACACACACCACTCACCAAGAAGAGCAGAAAGTTCCCAGGGGAAGGAAGATGCTAACGCGACAGCTGAGGACATTCTTGAGGAGTGGGAAAGCAAGGTTGCATTTAACCATCCGGGATCCCCATTTCCTGAATTCTCGATGTTTGGGGCTGGGTCAATGCCAGAGAATATGTGACCTGAGTCAGCACATTCTGGGGAAGTTGAGGCAGGGAAAAGCTGCCACATGATTTTCTGTCAGGGTGACTAAGGACTGGAGGAAAGATTTGGCCACACAGAGGACTGGGAGAGCTGCAGTCCAGGAGGGGAAAGCTGTTTGGGAAGCAGAATGCAGTCACCTGGAGCCAACCATGGGCATACGGCTTCTGCACATTTTGACTAACCCTGTATGTGATTCAAGGTGAATAAAGCAAGGGATAAGTAATGAAGTTCTTAACGGAGAACAAGTTTCAGTAGGAAACTGCTTCCAAGGCATGACCATGTCAGGCAAGTATGCCATCATCACGTACCACACTGGCACCCCTCCACCCCAGGCACCGGCTCTCAGCCATGCATGATTTCAGAACTTTCCATGTTCTCCTTTTCACATCATTTTTTCCATGTGATGTCCCCTTTTGCTACACTTACTCCTTTCCTGTCCATAAGGTTGTAGCCATGTACTTTTTACTTCTAAATTTTATCTATTTATTTGAATGGCAGAGCAACAGAGAGCATGAGAGGGATTTTTTCCATTTACTGATTCACCCCTCCTAAAGGCCCGCAGCCATTAAAACTGGGTCAGTCCAAAGCCAAGAGCCAGGAAAGGCATCTGGGTCTCCCACATAGGTGCCAGGGACCCAAGGACTTAGTCAATTACCCACTGCCTTCCTAGGCACATTAACAGGGAGCTTAATTGGAAGCTGGGAAGCTGGGTTTCAGACTGGGAGTTGGACATCGATGCTGGCATCACAAGTGGTCACACTGCAACACCTGCCCCTGTATACCCTTATTCTTTTTTTTTTTCTACTTATGTTTTTTTTATTGTTAATAACATTGTATTATGTGATACAGTTTTATAGGCACTGGGATTCCCCGCTCCCCTCCTACAACCCTCCCCTTATGGTGGATTCCTCCACCTTGCTGCATAACCACAGTTCAAGTTCAGTTGATATTCCTTCATTGCAAGCATATACCTAGCATAGAGTCCAGCATCTTATTGTCCAGATAAGTTCAGCAGCTTCTTGGGGAGACCTTCTCTGGTCTGAGGGTAGAGCTAACAGAGTAAAGTCCCGATACCCTTATTCTTGAAATATACTTTGTGATAATGCTTCATGACAGACCCTAATAAAAGGGCTGGGATATTGAAAGGACTAGAGCATCGGGAAGATTCACACACAGCTGAATTAGAAAAGCACCTTACAAGCTCTCAGGAAGCAATTCCCTAGAATATTTAAAGACCTGCACCTTTCAAAGGACAATTTATAAAGAAAGATGATGGTATACTTTGTAAAATATGTCCTCGAAAGTAATACTCCTAACACCAATACTAACTTCAGTCCCAATTCGAAAACAAGTGAATCATGCAGCACTAACCCTTTAAAATAGCCAATATTTTAGAAATGGATACTGAGTTTTGTACTTACAGGTAAAGACCAGTCAGTATCCTAGAGAGATGATGCTGGTCAATTCCGGGCCCCAAGTCCCTCCCAAGTGAGTCAAATCCAGCCTAGTCAGTGTTGTACCACAAGGGACAGGGACAAAGAAAGCAAAAGGAGAGGCACCATGAATCCCCCTGACTCTTGGCCCAAGGATGGCAGACCAGACATCCATTTTGGAAAATGCTGAAACTTCCAGTGCAGCCTGTCCTGAGTGCTAACTTGACACACATCAAAACACTCAGGAACAAGCCTTTTTCTGTCCCTGCTTCCATCTCCATCCGTAGACCCACTGTTGCATCAGGAGTGAGCAGGTACCAGAGAGTCCCTGGAAATGCCCTTCTGTGTGGTAAGATTGCAGAAGGCAGCAAATAAGTAGGACAGAACATCCTGGACTAAGAAAGATGCCCCAATTCTGGGTGTCAGGAATGCTGAACAGATCACAGAGACCAGCAGAGAGTGGTCATGAGGCTGTGTTAAGCAGCCTTGTCCACCATGGAATCACTTGGCCACTGGAACCTCCAGTTCTCAATGGAGGATGGTTTTACTATGCTGGCAATGTCTGGAGATATTTTGGGCTTTTACCACTGGAGGAATTGTTCTGATATCCAATGTGTAGAGGCCAGTGATGTTGCTAAACATCCTTCAACACAGAGCAGCTCATTCAATGAAAATGACTCTCAGCATTGATTCATTCTATGATTTTCAACAAGTTACTGAATCCGTTTTCCTCAACAAGACAAAGACCCCAAGCAGTTTTGTTCAGGAGCCCCGAGATACCAACAGTGCCGATTCCCCCAGGGATAGGACCATAGGTCCATGTCTTACCCTGCTGTGTGTCACTCGATCCCAGTAAGTAATATCCCTAAAGACACATAAAATAAAAAAGTTTGCCTCCTGGCCAGGAACCAAACCACAAAATGATGATACAGATGCTAGCCCAGAAAAAATCCAACATCCCCACATTCTGGAAGAAGGGGAGGAATAAATGTGAAGCAGGGAAGAGATGGGTAGTAATTCAGAGGGGCTGTTGATGATTCGCCTGGCTCCTTACTGAGCTTCTGAAATCTCCTTTCTTTACCATTTGCCACTCTCCTTCCTCTTGGCCTCTACCTCACCATCTCAAGTGTCTGTCTGAACTTCGTCAGAGAAAGCTGGAGAACTCGACTCCATTTTGATGTCCAGCTTGACATTAAACTTCTTCCAACTTTGTTCTCCAAATAATCCCTGCTCACACCCCAGTTGTTCTAAGCCAATCCTTTCTCTGTTCCCTTCCCATCCCTTCAAAATGACAGCTTTGCTCTTGAAGCCCCTTCTCGGTGATGTTCTGTGTCTTTGGTCAGACCAGCTTTCTGACAACATCTCAGGGTCTGTGCTCAGCACCTATGCCCCCTCACACCGCTCCCCTGCCAGTGCCCTAACCTGCCTGCCTAGGCCTCCCCAGTGCTTTCCCAGCCTGCACCACCAGCTGGCATTAGTTTCCATGCTTGCCTGGGCTGCTCCCCATGCCTGAACCTCCCACTACTGGCAGCTGCATTTGACCTGAGCACCTGCCCTTCCCTCTTGGGTTGGGCATGCCAGGGCCCAGACTCTCTCTTCCTGCCTGTCTGGGGCAACTACCATCAGAGAGCTCACACCTCAACTGTAACACTGCTGGGATCCCAATCCAGATCCTTGTCGAGATCAGCAAACTACAACTCCGACCCTTACCCCACTTGCCAAAGAATGAGACCTCGGCCACACCAGGCAGTTTTTGTTTGGTTGTTTTTAAGATTTACATATTTTCATTTCAAAGAGAGAGCAATGGAGAGAAATGGTAAAAGAGACCTTCCATACACTTGTTCACTTTCCATGGAAGGTGTTTCTAGAGTCCCTAAGCAGAGTTTCTACCTTCTCATCCTGGTGTACCCAGAGTTCTTAGCTGTATGTCTAGGCAGATACCTGTCACCTGCTGGATCTTTACTATTACTCATTTTTAATAGATGTGACAGGGCATGCAGCATTCATGAGCTTTCTCCCAGGAAAGGGCTCTTTTTGTTGGGGAAGAGTTTCTTAAGATCACTTGGGTGGGGCCTGCATTACAACAACAGCATTATGTTAAGACTGCTTACAAGCTGGCGTCCCGTGTCCCCAGAGTACCATTTCCAGTTCTGGTTGTTCAACTCCCAGTCCAGCCCCCTGGTAATTTGCCTTGGAAAGCAGCAGAGAATGGCCTGAGTGTTTGGGCCTGTGCCACTCACATGGGAGTTCCTGGCTCCTGGCCCAGCCCAAGCCATTGTGACCCTTTGGGGAGTGAATCAACAGTCGAAAATGTAATCTGTCTCTGTCAGTCTGCCTTTCAAGTAATAGATAAATAAATCTTTTAAAAAAAAAAAAATAGAACACTTGGGTTTCATGAGTTCCTATAGGAAATATCAAACTGTGGCCAAAGCACTAACTGAGACCAAAGGGCAAAATCACATCAGACATCGAGAGGGCCCTGTCTGATCAAAAACCAAGTAGGCAGAATAAAACCAGCAGAAACGTGTGGAAGAAGAGAGGGAGTGGAAAAGCCCACTTACTTACCAGATTAACCTTATCAGCAGATGGCTGGAGTTAGGAGGCAACAGTAGGTTTGGCTTTGCCATCCAGATTTACTTGAAAGGGTTTAGAAGCATGCAGATGTAAATCCAAAGACAAGCAAATCATAAGATTGCAAGTCCTAGGGAAAGGCTGGCGTTATGGCTAAATATGCTAATCCTTCACCCTGTGGCACCAGGATCCCTTATGGGAGCAAGTTTGTGTCCTGGCTGCTCCACTTTTATTTATTTTTTTTTTTTTTTAAGATTTATTATTATTGGGCCTGGCGGCGTGGCCTAGCGGCTAAAGTCCTCACCTTGAACATGCTGGAATCCCATTTGGGCGCCGGTTCTAATCCCGGCGGCCCCACTTTCCATCCAGTTCCTTGCTTGTGGCCTGGGAAAGCAGTCAAGGACAGGCCAAAGCTTTGGGACTCTGCACCAGTGTGGGAGACCTGGTAGAAGTACCTGGAGCCTGGCTTCGGATTGGCATAGCTTCGGCCGTTGCACTCACTTGGAGAGTGAATCATCAGACAGAAGATCTTTCTCACTGTCTCTCCTCCTCTCTATATATCTGACTTTCCAATGAAAATAAATAAATCTTTAAAATAAAATTAAATTAAAATTAAAAATAAATTAAAAAGATTAATTATTATTATTATTACTATTTTGGAAAGTCAAATTCACAGAGAGAAGCAGAGACTGTAGAAAAGGTCGTCCATCTGCTGGGTCACACCCCAAGTGGCTGCAATGGCCAGAGCTGAGCCAGTCTGAAGCCAAAATCTAATCCAGGAGCTTCTTCTAGGTCTCCCACACAAATAAAAGGTCCTAAGGCTTTGGGTTGTCCTCAACAGCTTTCCCAGGCCACAGGCAGGGAGCTGGACAGGTGCCAATGTGGGATCCCAGCACACAAAAGGCAAGAACTGAGCCACCGGGCTATCGCATCATGCCCTGCTCCACTTCTGATCCAGCTCCCTGCTTGTGGCCTGGGAAAGCAGTAGAAGATGAGACAAAGCCTTGCGACCCTGCACCTGCATTGGGGATCTAGAAGAAGCTCTGTGCTCTCAGCCTCAGATAGGCTTAACTTCAGATACCGCAGCCATTTGGGGAAAGAACCGGCAGATGAAAGACCTTATCTCTGTCTCTCCTCTCTTTAAGTCTGCATTTCAAATAAAAATAAATGAATCTTTTAAAAAGAAAACCAATCTCTAGGCAATACATGTATCTAATGTTTATTTATTTATTTGTAGTTTGCATGTTTGTAATATGGGGTACTTCAAAATGCTCATGGAAAGTTGGATTGAAAGATAATGTGTATTTTCCACATACTATTTTAAATACTCTCATAGACAAGATAGGTAACAAATAACTTATAAACTTATTTGTAAATATTTATCTAGCCAGATGATTTTTCAAGATCAAAGAAGTGGCTAATTTGAAAGCTGTCAGTTGGACCCAAGTAATAAAGGTTCTACAGAAATGCCACAAGCAGAGAGTTTAGGAGTCAAAAACAAGTATCTTACTATTGAATGGAGTCACTCCCCGCACCTGCTAGTCCTTTGTTTACTATTATAACCGTGTGTATATATAGTGGCACATATAATGATACGTAGTGTAGTATGTTATAGTGTAGTATTATATAATATTATGAAGGCTAGCACTTGCAACTTCTGTTAAATGAACAACTCCTTGACAGCAAAGACATCACGGCAGCCATCTTTGTTCACCCTTTGTTTTACACCTGGGGGTGCTCAGCAGGTCTGTTGCGAACTATGAAATCCTGCTGTTACATCAGGAGCAGCCTCACTTTGCTGGGCTATGCAAGCATTCTCTGTGTCTTCTGCTGCTGCCAAGAGAATGCAAACTACTGCCTGGGGGATCCTCATCAAGCCTTGTGAGAAATCCTCACAGGTTTCCCAAGCCAGCCAATGTGGTTGTGCTGCTTTGCTTGCTTGGTATGAGGGTACAAAGCCCTGGGCAGAAGGGTGGCCACACGACCCAGCCTGCAGAAAGTGCTGAGAACCAGGCTTCCTGCATCAGGGCCAGGGTGTGGCCCGTGTGCTGGGCCCCAGGAGAAGGGTGGGGACTGCTATCCAAGCCTAGGTGGGGCAGGGTGGGGAGCAGCTGGTTCCGAGTCTGTGTGTGCGGGTTTGTTTCATTCTCTCCAGGATTCCTCTAGACAGAGGAGCTATGAGCTATCCTGGAAGTGGGTGACACCCAATGAAACACAGAGCTCAGAAGTGACTGTGAAATCTCAGAGTTGGCTCTGCTTTAATGCAACCCAGCCCCTAACCTGGTGTTGAAGGCCCTTTTCAGTCTGGCCCAGGTAATCAACTGACTTCCCAGCATCAGAGAGACCTTCAGGCATGGCTAATTTGAAGGCTGGTTTCAGGTAATAAAAGTTTCCACAAAACTCTAAGTGCTGGGATTCTGGGAGGCAAAACCCACTCCTATAATTGAATGAGCCTCCCATTTGTCATTGGGGTTGTTAGTTACCAACTGGCTGTTCTCAGCAGACAAGATAGCCCTTAGTTAAAGAGCCAGTTTATCTGATTTCTGGTCAGCTAATTCCTATGTTCAGTTCATACAAATGAATATTTGTATACTTTCTAGATCATGTCATCATCATGTCAGAACCCCCCGCAATATATATAATGTTCTAGAACACATTAATTTCCTGGAAGCAATGATAGGAAGTGGCACTTAACCTGCTCTACTGAAACCATGTCGCCTCAGCAATGACAGAGAGGTCTTAAAATGCCCTGACTGAGGCTCTGTGAATCTAGACACATTGTTTCTTTACAATCAGCTGAGTTCAGAGAAGGAACAATCACTCACTTTGGGTCTTCCTTTAGCCAGAGGTTGATGTCATGGCTGTGTAGGCTGCAGTGAGGGTATTATTCCAGTGATGATAACTAAAGTCATGCAAGGAACGTTTACACTCAGAGGCCCGAAGCAAATGCCTATGTAATTAGTCGCTTAGGATTCTCACGGTTCTGTGGGATTCTTGAAATTAAGCAGTCTCTTTCACCCAGTCCACACAGCCACCACCAACATTGCTAGCTGTGACATGGAGCATTTTCTCTCATCACACAATGTCTTCAGTGTTCCTTCCATTGATTCATTTAATCCTCACAACTTCAGGGTGAGGATGCTCGGTCCTTTTGACAGTCAGGGAAACTGAGGTTTAAACAGATTAATTTTCCCGAAGTCATGCAGTTAAAAAAATTGCATCATCTATATTTGAACTCAGGAAGCCTAACTCAGGGATCCACATATCTAAACAATGAATTTGCTATACCAAATTCAAAACAAGATAATGAAACATGAAGGATGAATGATACATGAATGTAATGGTTGACCAGCATGAATCACTGACTGGGAAAATCCAGGATAAAGGAGAAACCAACAAAGAAAAACGGCCCTTTCATGAGTCAACAATTCTCTCTATTTAAACCCACCCTGCCTTGCATTGGATCAGAATATGGAAACTGTGATAAAACACAAGAGGGTACTAGTAGAGCTTGCATTTTTTGTATGACATGTTTTTAAAGTAACCAAATTGTCCAGGGTATTTTCTTACACATTGAGTTAGACTCTATTCCCTGAGAAAATATGACTCGATGTGCTCAGCTGATGTAACTGCTTAGGGGCAAATCTTGCAACATTGCTTTCATCACTGAATTGTGGTCAAGAGGCATGATGACAACCAACCATGCTTTTGATTTGTATTCAGAGAGTTGTGTTATCTTCATTTATTTATTTATTTATTCACTCATTCATTCATTCATTCAATCAATCAGTCAGTCATTCTAATTGTTTAAAAGACAGACATGGAGACAAACAGCTGGATCTTTGATCTCCTGGTTCACTTCCCATAGACCCTCAACAGCTGGGGCTGGGCCATGTCAAAGTCAGACATTCAGAATTCAATCCAAGGACCCAAGTACTTGGACCACCTTCTGCTGCTTCATAGGGTGTGTGTTAATAGGAAGTTGGAGCCAGAAGTGGGTCTGGAATTCCAACTCAGGATGTGGATTTCCAAGCTACATGGTAACAACTGAGCCACATGTTGGCTCCTGTGCCTTTTCCTTGTTACTGCAGCAACGCCTTCCTCCTGAATCAGCCCCTGGGCACTAACGCAGAGCTCACCACAGTCCTCCCCACCCACACGTACTCACAGGATGCAACCCGAAACCTCCAGTGGGTACTTACAGCCACAAAAAGTATCAGCCCCTGTGTATAATACATGCTTTCCTATATACACATATTTATGATGAAGTTTATTCTACATGAAGCATAAGAAGAGAGTATAGCAATTGTAAATAGTAAAACAAGTCAGTGAGCATGGCATATTATGCTATATGTGTTTTTTTTCTAGTAAAGTATGTTTTCAAACCTTGGTTGACTGTGGAAGCCTGAAAGCATGGACAATGACACTGTGAGCAGTCTCTCCTGTCATAGCAACTAATGAAAACAATGCAAATTTGCACCCATACATTGATCAAATCTCCACTAAGCACCCCCATCATGGATAAATCACACACCATCTAGAACTGTTTCATACACAGTCCGTTGCTATTTTCACTCAACTGTGAAGTGAAACATCTGCCCAAAACTAATTGTTGTTTCTCTTTGAAAGTCATTACTGTTGTGTAATGTTCCTCAATGTCATTTGCTGAAGGTATTTTGCCAAAAGCAAGTTGTGCCCTAGGAGTGGGGTATCAGTCATTGTCATTGCAGCTGGTTCTGGAGGCCTCTCCTGAACAGTAGAACTAGGACAGTGTTTGCTTTGGAAAGCTCACTTGGTCTGAATCCTGTGGAAGAGAAGCAGGGCTTTGGCCATGAAGCTGAAACTAAGACGCAATGTGTTCAGGAATGGGGTAGAACAGTTTGTTTGTTTGTTTGTTTTTATTTGAAAGGCAGAGAAAAGGAGAGACAGACAGAAAGATCTTCTGTCCACTGGATCACTTCCCAAAGTAGCCGCAACAGCCGGAGCTGAGCCAATCTGAAGACAGGAACTAAGAGCTTCTTCTGGATCTCATGCAATGCTTTAGGACGTCCTCCACTGCTTTTCCAGGCCACAAGCTTGGAGCTGGATCAGAAGTGGAACAGCTGGGACACGAATCTATGACCATATGGGATGCCAGCACTTGAAGGCAGAGGGTTTGCCAGTACAGCCATCACACTGGGCCCCAGGAGACCAAGTATTTAATTACTATACTTCACCATCACTGGAAAAACTTTAAAAAATTAAAAATAATTCTCAATTTTTCCCATTACAGTTCTGACCCTCTTGATCAGGGTGGCTCATCTCAGGGATTTTCTTTTCTTCTTCTTTTTTTTAATTGTAGAGGTCATTTTGACAATCCACATAGGCCACAGCATGATTGTAGATTCCAGAAATCTCTCTGTACCAAAATACCTTTCTATTTTTCCTAAATATAAATATATATTAAAAATTTAGGATTTTTTCTAGATTGTGTGTTTATAAGGCAATCAACTGTTGTTTTCTATCTATCAATGAGCATTTGACATTACAGAATTAGCTTTCTGAAGCAATATCTGCATTTTCCTTTGAAATAAGACGTGCCAACTCTACACATTGGTCATGGCTCTTTTCTCCTATACTTAGGGTGACAGGAACTCAAACTTGGGTTATCATCTGTTGCCACCCAGGCAAATTAGCAAGGAACCAGATGGAAGTAGAACTCGAACTGGCCTTCCCATATGGGATATTGGTATCTCATTCAGAGGCTTAACCCTCTATCCTTCAATGTCCACCACAAGACGATCATTTTAAAGCAAGAGCATAAGTTAGACAAATCAGTGAGTGTCATATGAGTGACAAATAAGGAGAGAATCTGAATGGCCCCAGCTGAAATGTGAGCCATTTCCGTCGTGGCTCCTCCCATGCTCCACAGAAGAAATCAATATGGAGTAACTGGAAACCTATAAGCTTGATAGGCAGATCATTTGACCCAGGATGTGTTCTACACAAAAAGACACTCAGCAGCAGCATCTCCATGTTGGGCAGGGCCTTGTGCATAAAAGTGATGGGTGTGTCCTAGTTTTGGCTCTTGTCCTTGTACTCATTAAAAGTAGCCTAAAGGGTAACAGCAAATCTCTGTTTATAGACCAATCATGAGTTCCTCTACAGAGTTTCAGTGTTTACTGTTTGCAGTTTTGCAGAGGAATAAATAGAGATGGTATTGGCTGGAGAACACAGAATAAGAGTTAAAGCAGACCAAACACCCAGACTAGTAACTGGCTTTCTTTGATGCTTTTAACATTTATTTTAATTATTTTACTTGAAAGTCAGAGTTACCCAGAGTGAGATCTGCCATCCACTGGTTTACTCTCTAAATGGCCACACAGTAAGAACTGGGTTGGTATAAACCTGGGAGCCAGGAACAACTTCTGGTTTCCCACATGGGTGCAGGGCCCCAAGGCTTTGGCCCATCCTCTGTTGCATTCCCAGGCCACAGATAGAGAGCTGGATTGGAAGTAGAGCAGCCAGCCCTCAAACCAGCATCCATGTGGAATGCCAGTGCCACAGGCAGAGGATTAAACTGCTGTGTCATTGCTTTGGCCCCTGTTTGTTTGATTTAAAAAAAAAAAAAAAACATGCACACTCATTTATTTTTATTGGAAAAGCAGATTTACAGACAGAAGAGACACAGATCTTCCACCTACTTGTTCACTTCCCAAATGTCCACAAAAGCCACAGCTGAGCCTGCACAAAGCCAGAAGTCAAGAGCTTCCTCCAAGTTTCCCATGTGAATGCAGGGGTCCAAGGACTTGGGCCAACTCTGCTGTCTTTCCCAGACATCAACAGGGTGCAAGAATGAAAATGGAGCAGCTGGGGTATGAACTGGTGCCCACCTGGGATGCCAGCACTAGCAGGCAGAGGATGAGCCTACTAGACCACCACACCAGCCCCTGTTTCTTTGATTTTTTCAAATATTATCTAGAACTCTCTTTCTAGCACACCCTTCAGTCTTTAAGAACACAATATACAAATATTACCTGGATCTGACTTTCTCATAAATTGCTTTGCTACTTTGGTAACTTCCATGACACCATGATTTCCTTCCTTTCTGGTGGTGTCTTCTCAGTTTTCTTTACAGCCCTAGCTCTTACATCCCCTCAAACTCTAGCTCATCCTCCTCCTGTCTCTTTTTGGCTATGGTACCTCCTCTATTCCCATCAAATTAAATAAATCATCTTCTCAATGAGGTTTGATTTCAGGTTGATAAATATTCAAATGCTCAATTTACTCAAAGTGGATGAGTGGTACACTCTTCATAGTAACTAGACCCAAAACAGAAATTTTGACTTTCTACACCATATATGTGTAGAAAGATTAATAGATTAATTAATTAATAGATTAATTTGGGTGGTGGAGTTACAGAGAAAGGAACAGGCAGGCATAAAGAGAGATACATTTCCCATCCATTAGTTCTCTTCCCAAATGGCTGCAACATCCAGGACTGGGTGAGGCTGAAGGCAGGAGCCTGAAACACTATCTGGCTCTCCTACATTGGTGGCAACTGTCTAAGCACCAGAGCCATGTTCTGTTGCTTTACCAAGTGTGCAGCAGCCAGAACTCAAACTGGCACTCACAAGGGATACTGACACTGTGGGCTGCAGCTTGACTTGCTGGGCCACAACACTAGTTCTCACTCCAAGTATGTTGTTATCATAAATCTACCATTTGCTCAAATATCTGTTTTTTCAGGCCAAATGTGGTGAAGTTGTCTTTTATTTCCCTGTTACCCCCATTTTGCAACACCTACACCAATCATAACCATGTCTAAGCAAACACTATCATATTTTAGTCTAAAATGTGTCTGCATTTCAGCCATTCCTATCCACTGTGCTCCTGATGTCTCTTCTACACCGCCCACCTCCTTCTCTGCCCTGGACTACCGAAGCACACCATTAACCGACTGGTCCCTCTGCATTCGCAGTCTGCCAAGCCTGGTCATCTGGTGCCAAGGCTATTTACAACCAGCAAACAGAATACTATTGTAAAAGTAGAATTTCCTTCCCAAGCACACTCGAACACTTCCCATTACAAGTAGAATAAACTGCATGATCCAGGCTTTGTCTGGCTTGCTGAAGTTATATCCTTGCACTGCCTCCTTGCTCACTGCATCTGAAGCACATTGGCATTTGTTCCCTTCCTCAGACATTCCAAGTTTATTCTACCTTGCTGCTCGCTCTGCCAGGAACACCAGTGCCTGAAGCTTTCTCCTGGTTCCCTCTTCCTCTGTATTCTTTTCCCTGGTCTCCTTTTTGACAAGCTTTCCTGGTCAGCTACAAGTCAGGAGAGCAGCAGCGTTCTCTCTCCCACTGCCCACGTTCTGTTGAAATAGTACAAGCCCCTGTTTAAAATCATCCTATTTATTTCGCTTTCAAACTAATAACAGGAACATCGTTTTTTTGTTCACATCTAAAGCTCCAGTTTCTGGAGTAACACCTATGACAAAGTGTACAATCAATATGCCCTGGTCCTAATGGTAAGATAAGTGGACACAGAAAACTTGTAAATCCGAGGAGATTACAGAAAAACCTACCTCGTCCCGAACTAGCAACTCTCAATCAATATCCTTCTCTCTCTCCTTGGGTATGTGCATGAATGTAACAAAATTTATATATTGTATATACTATTTTATAGCCTGCTTTTATTGCATATCCATATAAATAATTATTATAAAGCTTTTATATATATACATATATATATGTTTAAAAACTTAGAGTGAAAAGTAAATAGTGATAGTCACTGCACTCAAACCAGTTACCAGCAGTAACCACTGTACTTTAGTTACTGTACATTGCATTCTGTGATTTTTTTCCCTTTGGCTTTAAAAATATACACAGACCAAGCACCATAGCCTAATGGCTATAATCCTCACCTTACATGTGCCATCCAGGGTCCCATATGGGCACCAGTTTATATCCTGGCTGCTCCACTTCCCATCCAGCACCCTACTGTGGCCTGAGAAAGTAGTCGAGGATGGACCAAAGCCTTGGGACCCTGCACCCCTGTAGGAGACCTGGAAGAAGCTCCTGGCTTCAGATTCGCTCACTTCCAGTCATTGTGGCTACTTAGGGAGTGAACCAGTGGATGAAAGAACTTTCTGTCTCTCCTCTCCATAAATCTGAATAAATCTGACTTTTCAACAAAATTAAATAAGTTTTTTTAAAAATACACACACATTATACGGATATTAAGATGTGACAATCCATTACACATACATGCAATGTATGAACATATATATACATACATGCAAATACATAAACACATGGAAAAATAGCAGCACAGAAATCAAACTTGCCTTTTTAATTTCCAAATGTATTACAATGTTGACATGTCATAACACTTTCAAAATCTTAAGAATTTTTTAATCCTTAATTGGCTTCAGGATGAGGAGTGACGCAAGCCAAGAAGCAAGTTGATTCCTGTTACAGGGAGGTACGGGAGTTAGACAATTGTATCTCTGAACACAAGGACTGAGTGTGAGATTGTGTACAGAGAGAGAACTTCAAAGTCTAGGAGAAGCACACAGATGCTCAGTTCCCTTTCCGGACCACACAGTCAAGTGATAACCTCTTCCCAGACCTGACAGAAAACTAGAGAAGTAGTTTGAGAACACTGTATTCATACCGCAGCTAGGGGCAGAACAGGGCATGTGCTGGAAAGAGCTGAGTTACATGGAGCTTGTGTGTTCAGTGCTGAAACGCCCAGCCTGTCCTCCAAGGACTTCTAGGATCATAACCAGACTATTCTTTCAGGGAATAAATTGAAAGACTCTTCTCCAGGACAACTGATCACCCAAATGTGCTGACAGTATTTCATGGAAACTGTTAGATCACCAGCTTACTGTATGGTGATTTCCACTAACACTTAAACTAAATTGTGTGTGTGTGTCTGTTAGATATAAAATACTAGATAATAAACATCAAGCACTCAAAAAAAAAAGCCTAAAAATTGAATGCTAGCAATCAAACCATGCACATAAGAAACCAAAGATGGGGCTTCAAGGAACAGGACATTGGAGGGACTATAATCCCAAATACTCACTTGGTTTTCTTCCCAAAATATGATGAATTGATATTAAAAAAATAGAGAATAAGAAAAATCTTTTTGAAATAAAATTTTTCATAAATGATGGCAGAAAGATGTATTCTTAATGGAAAGATTGAAAAATGAACATGGGCGTTTAGCATTGAGGCACAATGGGTAAAGCCATCACTCACAACACTGGTCTCTCATGTTGCATGCCAGTCCAAGTCCCAACTGATTGCTCCAAATCTGATCCAATTTCCTGCTACAGCATCTGAGAAGGCAAACAGTCAGCCAAATCTTTGTCTTTTCCCTTTCTCAAGGGTGTCCCATCCATTTTGCCCTCCCCAGGAAGTCAGCTGGCCACAGGAATCAGCTACCTGCTATGGGATGGAGTGGAACGCTGTCCTGGACAGTGGACTCCTAGTTGCCTCTACCCGCCTAAAGTGAAGAACAGTCTGCTCACTGGGCTCTGATAGACAAGGCATGCAGGTGGATCTCAGGGACCTTGGAATCAACCATGGAGACATGGTCTGTCCTTGGGCTTAGTGTTATACATACGTGTAGCATTTGTGTGACCTGATAGCAGAGAGGGTGAAAACAAAGGCTACTACACCTGATGGTGTGAGCTTCAGCCCCATTACTGCCACTACGCAGCTCTTCCTTCTCTATGTCACAGTCTCTTCATCTATAAAATGGAACAATAAAGGCATCTAGCTTGTTGAGTCATCATGAAAATTAAGCACAATAACACATGTAAGAGGGCATAAAATTGTTTCTGCAATAGAATCTGCAGAGATCATTCCCGAGCACCAGGACTCGTCAGGGGACGGTAGGATTCCTCCCTTCTGCACTGTTTGACAACACCTTGGGCAGTGGGGAGAAGCCAGATCCCTTCTCTGCCTCCTAAGAGGGAGGGCTTCTTTCTGAGGGTCTCAGTGTGAAGCAGGGCATGAGGTATCACACATGCCTGCCTCCCATCAGCCTCCCTCTCTAGTTTTCTGTGACATCGTCTTCTCCTTCATCATTTGCCCCGATCTAGGGAGATCCACTGCACATGTTTTATTGGAGAGGGAAGGAGAGACCGTGTTTAAGAATGTTTTGTAAGCCAGAATGAGTATACACAGATAAGAGTTACAATCTCAGTGCATACTGGGGATTGCTCTGTGCCCTCTGGATTAATTCTCATGAATACAGTTATACTCATTTTATAAATAACTAAACAAATCTTGAATATGCTAAGTATTTGCCAAATGTTCTCATACCTAGTGAAGAGCAAAACGTTTGACACTGCAGGCCACTCACAATCGCTATGTTGTATTGTTTTCCGTGCATGCAAGGAACGCATGCAGGGATGCCCTAGTGGGTCCCGCTGGGCCTAGGAAAGGCTGCTACTTAGCATCTGGGCTTCAGAGGGAGGGAGAAACACTTGCAGATAATATAAAGAGGAAAGCCCAGATGCTTGAGATGAGAAACCCTCAGGTTATTTTAAATTTCTTCATCATTATCATATGTTAGGACGATGCATGATTAGTGATCTTTGGTGCTTGCATTGTTACTGTTTTGAGATGCCATAAACCACATCCATTTAACTGGCAAACTTCACTGGTCAACATGCTGTATGTTCTGACTGCTCCAAGCAGCCCATACCCTCTCCCTCCTCTTCTCCCTAGGCCTCCCTATTCCAAAAGGGGAATTTGAGCAGTTAGTAACTATACAGGGGTCTCTGAGTGTTCAGGTCCAAGGAAGAATCACACATACCTTGCTTAAAAGAAAAAACTAGCAATGATTAAGTTCAATGAGAAAGGTATGTTCAAAAGCTAAGAGGGGCTGAAAGTTATTGTATATTATGGCAGCTGCAAATTTGTGAATGCAAAGGCAAAGTTTGTAAGGAAACTAAAAGTACTACTGCAAGGGCAGATATTTGGTTCAGCCTTTAAAACCCATTTGGAATATGTGCATCCCGTACTGGAGTGCCTGGGTTCAGAGTGCTCGTTTTGCTCCTATTTCCATCTTCCTTCAAATGCATGTCTTGAGAGAGAGCAGAGAAGGCTCAAGTGGGTTGCAACATCACCATCCACACAAAAGACCTGGGTTGAGCTCCTGGATCCTGGCTTTGGCCAACTCTGATCGTAGCTGTTACAGGCATTTATGGAATGAATTTGAAGAGGGAAAATTACCCTCTTTGCCTTTCAAATTAAAAACAAATTCATTGAGATGTAATTTTTTTTATTTATTTTTATTATAAAGGCAGATTTACAGAGAGGAGAGATGAAGATCTTCCATCTACTGGTTCACTCCCTAGATGGCCACAACCACTAGAGCTGAGCCAATCCAAAGCAAGGAGCCAGGAGATTGTTCTGGATCTCCCACATGGGTACAGAGTCCCAAGGCATTGGGCCATCCTCAACTGCATTCCTAGGCCACCAGGAGGGAGCTGGATGGGCAATGGAGCATCTGGGACATGAACCTGTGCTCAGAAAAGATCCTGGCACTTGGAGGTTGAGGATTAGCCAATTGAGCCATTGCACCAGACCTATGAAGATATAATTTTAAAGGGTTTTTAAAAAGTACTGTACTAATAAACTAATAAATTAATAACAAACACATATTTTAAATTGCTCTTTGAATTTATGACCTGCAACTCCAGTGGGGTAAAGAAGATTCAGCAAATGGGCCCGGTGCGGTGGCGCCAGTGGTTAAGGTCCTCACCTTGCACGCCCGGGATCCCATATGGCGCCGGTTCTAATCCCAGCAGCCCCGCTTCCCTTCCAGCTCCCTGCCTGTGGCCCAGGAAGGCAGTGGAGGAATGCCCAAAGCTTTGGGACCCTGCACCTGCGTGGGAGACCCGGAGGAGGCTCCTGGCTTCTGATCAGCATAGTATCGGCCGTTGTGCTCACTTGGGGAGTGAATCATTGGATGGAAGATCTTCCTCTCTGTCTCTCCTCTCTGTATATCTGCCTTTCCAATAAAAAAAATAATCAAAATAAATCTTTAAAAAAAAAAAAGAAGATTCAGCAAATTCAGTGGAGGTGCACTGCAGTAAACAGCATTGATATCCCACTGGTCACCTGGACCTGCATCTAATTTTTCTTCCAACCACAGCAAAGCAAAACTTCCCCCCACGCACACACAAGGACTACATCCTACCCAAGGTATCCATCTTTCTGCCTCTAGGCTGGAAAACTTTACCTGGTATCCTAGAAGCTGGCCCAGTCTGCACATAGCAGCCCAGACATGCTGAAGGTTACAAGTTCCAGGGGCAAATGTCAACAGAGAAGGATTGCAGTCACTGCTAGATAACCTAGCCTCCTACCCTCCAGAGGACTATTTTAGGATGCATTCTACACAGCTCCATGCAGCAGCCCCAGTGGCCACAGGAATGAGCTATGAAAACACACACTTATAGTCTTTATTTCCGAAGGTATCCCACTCTTCTCATTGCTTTCCTAGGTTTTCCTGGGATCACCACCTGAATTATCCTCCTATAAGTCCACACTTAGAACCCCAAAATCAAGGCAGTGTTCCCTTAAAAATCAGAAAGTCTTTAGTTTTTCTTCATACCTTTCCTATTTTAGCATAGTAATAGTTCCAAAATTTACACAATAGATTTTCAAAATTTGCAAAAGCAGATTCCTTAAAACCTTGTTTATCTCTATCTCTCTCCAACATATTTGTGCAGTGGTTAAGAGAATGGACTTTGGAATCAAACCAACCTGGCTGTGATTGCTTCATTCTCTTAGTCACTGATCTAAGTTCCTCACTCTAAAGCGGGGATAAGGCCTAAAGAGACTACAGTTAAAGCTAAATGAAATAAAGCCCTTAAGACCAGGGAACCGATAATTGGCCAAAATCATTGCACTTATTTGGCCATAGGATCATTCTAAGTGACACCTTTTAACATATGGCGCATGAGTCTTTTTAGAACTTCTGATAAACTTTGCTTTAGGAAAACTGGTCTCTCATCTTGTTCCAATAGTACCAGATTGTAGTTCAGTGCCAGGGATTTTCTGTTTGGTGGAAGTCTGAAAGGCATTTGTGGAGCTCAAAAGAAAAGTTACTGTGAAAGCACGTTAAGAAAACAAGTTGGTATGGTACAGCACGTTAAGCCATTGCTTGTGACACAAGTGTCCCATATTGGAGTGCCAGTTCAAGTCCAGCTGCTTTGTTTTCAAACCAGCTGCCTGTTAATGTATCTAGAAAGGCAGTGGATGATGGCCCCAGCCATTGATTACTGACATCCGTGTGGGAGATCTAGATGGAATTCCTGGCTCCTGTCTTCATGCTTAGCCCAGTCCTGACTTTTGTGACCACTGGGAGAGTGAATCAGCAGATGCATCGTTCTTTTTTTCTCCTCCCTCCCTCTCACTTTTTCTTTCCCATGCCTGTTGTTCTGCTTCTGAAAAAATAATAAATAAATACAAATCTTAAAAAGCTCATTGAGAATGGAATTAAATGATGAAATAATTTTGCTGTAAATGATTTTAAAATATATATACTTTTTTAAATAAAAATTTCCATCAACTTTCTGAAGCCTACTTATAAATAGGACTGCAACATTCTTTTGGCTCCAAAATAAATCCATCTTTCAATTCTATTTTCCATGAACTTTTGCAGTGCCCTTACATCTGTTAATTCCTGCAAACAAGAAATGATGTTAACATGCCAACATAACCCTTCATGTAATCCTTGAAAAATTTCTTTAGAAGATTGCCATTCTGCCCATTTTGACGTTGAACAAAGTTGAGTGCTCTTTCAGGAGAAAAGTTCTGTGGCTTAGACTGTGGAAGTTGCATACACATTGTCTGCCAGCCCAAACTCATCCCGTGATGACTCACCCCAGGATGAGAGAAAATATTGGGCTGCTCTGTGACCAAAATAAACAACCCAAGAGAGCTTTCTTATTGACTATAGATTCTGGAAGTTTCCTTGGTGAAAATACAGACAATTGCCTTGTGCTTAACATTCTCTCATCCCTTTAATATTTTCCCAAATAACTGAAGAATTACCCAGAAACATATATGCTAAAAAAAACTTTTCTAGCCTTTTCTTGGTACAAGCAGTTGTTGAGTGAAAAATTAACAAGCCGACATGTCTTCTGCATAACTACTTAGCACCAGAGGAACTGAAGTGAGCAACCCAGATGGAGGTTTAGAAGCCAACTCTTCTTGCAATGATTTAGCTTTGCTGTGTCCTGAGGGTGGCACCTCTTTGTGCAGGAGTAAAGGAGACATTCACCAAGAGATTCCCAAAGTCCCATTGGGATCCAGGGCTGAAAACTTGCCAGTTGCAGTGGAAGCCTAATGCTGATCTGGGCCATTAGGGAGCAATATTCTGAGCTGAGCAGATGCAACATAGCAACATGACATGTCCTCTTCCCCTTCTGCTCCTCCTCCTTCTCCGATTCTCCTCCTTCCTCTCCTATCCTCCCTCTCCTTCTCTTTCTCCTCCTCCTTCTCCTGTGTAATTTTGCTGACATTCCCACATTTCACAGCATATGTGAGTATAACAAGACGGCTATCACTAGATTCAACTTAGATTTTGTTGTTGAATGTGAAATTTACCCTTCAGAGTCAGAAATTGGAGGGTAATAAAGAGGTATTTGGCTCTGTCCTGAATCCTGGATGCCAGCAATTCAAGATGTTTCTGTGTCCTTTGAATCTCACAGGAAAGCATTTGGAGGAGGCATGTGTGGGGCTGATAGGAGGAGAGCAAGAAGACTGCAATGACTTCTTAACATAATCCCCTGGCTTTCTTCTCTATCAAAATTTCACTTTGAAGAAAGAATCACTTTAGAAACTGGGTGCTCTACCGCAGCCAGGCTACCTGGGATAAGACTGGAAACAGGCAACAGCTCAGGGAGACCCAGTTCTGGGTGCTGCTGGGAGGTGACTGCTAAATACCAGTAGCTCAACCATAAAGGTCAAGCCAGAACAGGGCCAATGCACTGTCATGAAGCACTAGGCATTTGTCTCTGTTATCTGCCCCAGATACTTTCTGTAGTGTTGACATCTCTTCTCTTTTGCCTTATTCAGCCCCAGCCACCTGACATCTTCAGAAGTGCATATTATTCTAATAGTGTGACAGATACTTCCTGGGTGTGCTTCAGTTCTCATAAATTTTCTGTGTCTGTACTAAAACCTAATTATCTCATGTCTTGTTTATTTCCTTGAGAAAGGACTAGGCATTGAAATGTTGCTTGACTTTAGAAACTGGGTGGAGTGGCATTTGGAATTATAACTTGATTTATGAGTCCTCATTTTGATTTGTGAATATCTAATAAGCAAAAAAGAATAGAGACTTCAGGCAAACAGAAGACTCACAATATGAAATCTGCTGTTGATGTTTCACTCAGGTATTTACTTTTACTGATCAAATTCAGGATTTCTATTTCAAATCTCAGTGTTCCTTCTTAATGATTGATAATAGCAGGCAAATTACCTTGAGTCCTTGTGCTAGGAAAACTGGCTGAGCAAACCATTATACAACTGTGTGTTATGACTATTTCATGACTCATTGTCACTAAGACAATCTTACTTTGTTTAAATCAACAAGATTCCATTGCTTCACCAAGGAAATATCTTTAAATGAAAACACACACACACTCATTTTTGAGTTTTCCTCCATATTTCTACACTTAAAGAGATTATATTCCTGAAAGTAACACAGTGACACACAAGTGGAAGATCATTAACTTGACTGGATATGAGCTTCTTATTTCTGTCTTTGATCATCTTTCCCCACATCCAAAGTATATTATATTCATGTCTGTCACACCCAACACATACACTCAAATACTGACCAGAATTGTGAAACTTAGGAACAATCTGCTGTACACTCAAACCGGGAAAACCACGCTCACTTAAAAACCATCTCAAAAAAAGGAGAAAGCACTCAGACAATAGACCACACTGAATTTTACAATGTGAAACTCCAAAGATAAGGCAATCTTTGCAGCCTACTATGCCTACTTTTAAAATATATATATATGTATATTTTCCTCCACTTAGAATACATAGTGAAATTTATTTAAACACATCAGTGCATGAAAGTGAAAAGAGCCTACTTCCACATGCTTCTCTTTGTTTTTTGCTGAACTTGTGACACTTGTACATTTTTGCAGCGCACAGCTCAGTATTTCAACACACGTGTACAGCTTAGCTAGGCATTACTATTTCCATTTTCTTGACCTCCTTAGTCTTTGTGTTTGAAACCCACCCGTTCTTCCTTTGCAGTACTGCAGTAATATAATACATTTTGTGAACTATACTTACCCCATAGTTCTTTGTGGAACACAATAACCCATTATTTCTCCCTGACTGGTACCCCTTTTCCAATATCCCCTGCCCCCTGGCCCAGTCTCTAGGAATTACTTCTCTAAGATCAGGCCAAGGCTGTTAAATTTCCACATATGAAAGAGAATATGGCGTTTGTATTTCTCTGTCTGTCATATTCATTTAACATAATGACTTCCAGTTTCTTTAGCTTTTGTCAAATGACAGAATTTCATTCTTTTTTTTTTTTCAGGTAATGTTACAATGTGTATGTATACAGCATTTTATTGATAGACACCTAGACTGATTCCATTTCTTGGCTATTGTGAAGAGTGCAGCAATTCATGTGGCAGTGTGGGTATCTCTTTCAGAGGCCGGTTCATTTCCTTCAGGCGTATACCTAGACAGAGGGGTTCTATCCAATTGTATTACACTTGTGTTCTATTCAGTTCTTCTAAGATCCTCCATACCAATCTGCATGATGAGTGTGTGTGATTTGCATTCCCGGAAATAGAGCATCTAGGTTCCCTTTCCCCCACATCATCACTACATTTGTTCTTTTCTGTTTCATGATAGCCGTTCTAGCTGGAGTGAGATGGTTTCTCACGATCATTTTATTTGCATCTCCCTGATAGTTATGATGTTGAGCAGTTCCTCACACAGTTGGTGGCCATTTGCATTTCTTCTTTTGAATCATAACTATTCAGATCCTTTGCCTATTTTTAACTAGATTGCTTTATACATCTTTGAGCCCATTTTATAAGCTGGATATTAATCCTGTATCAGATGACTAGTTTATGAATATTTTCTTCTACCTGTCAGCTGTCTCTTCACTGTTGTTTATTTTGCTTTCTATTTCTGTTCTGAAATATTCTCTGGATAACAAAAGCCAAAGGGATTAGGGAGGGTATGTGTACATCTGTGTCCTCTGTTTTATCCACATGAATACCATGTATTTACTATGTTTTTTTAACTAACATGTATTTCAAACTGGTGCAAAATGGAACGATGCTAATGTCTAAAAAATGCACTTCAGTAGAATCAAATGATATGTAATATCAAAAGTTTTCATTTTAAGAAAACCTAAAAGCTGATGCTTCTGAATGATGCTGCTGAGTTTTTATTGAAGAAACCCCCTCCCTTAGGCCCCAAATCAGGTTGGAACCTCTCATTACAACCACACCCCTGGGATGGTCTGGAAGACACCTTCTATCTTAATGTTTAACAAGCAATGACCACAGGATCTGATCCCAGAGAAATACTCCAAAAGTAGACAGCCTGCTCATAAAAACTCCTCCCAAAACAATGCAAGCCATTTCTTTTTTTTTTTTAAATTATGTTGCATTATGTGACACAATTTCATAGGCTCTGGGTTTTCCCCAGTCCCTCCCCCTGCCCTCTCCCCATGGTGGGTTCCTCCACCTTGTTGCAGTATTACAGTTCTTTGCATACATATACCAAGAATAGAGTCCAGCATCTTATTGTCCAGATAAATTCAATGGTTTCTTGGGGAGACCATCTCTGGTCTGAAGGCTGAGCTGGCAGAATATCATCCCAATCAATTAAAAGCCACAACATAACATCAGCAACAATTTACAACTTTATGGAATTAATTGACATGATATTGAGTATTCAATATGTTAAAAAAAAAAACACACACACACAAGTTCTTAACCACATCCTGTGACTACGTCATTGACATGTCAATTTTAGTTTATACACAGAACCTGCTGTTATACACCTTAAAATGGCTATAGGGTACTATTCAGCTGTCTCATGTCTATTTTCATTTTTATATTTAGCAGTTTATAGTGTTGAAGCATAATTTTGCTGAACCTGGCAGATTTTAGGATAGTCTAAATAGGCTTATAACTCTAACAAGGCATTTGTCAACAGTTGAGTTGCAGAACAGTTTTAGGAGGGGTGTGCAGAGAAATCTTCAATACCTTAGTGAGGAGTAACTAATCTTTGTGTCCTACCTAGTAAGGTATATGTGGATCCACGCTGACTGTTTCCGTCTGATTCTAAGCTTTCCTTGTTGTTCTCTGTCTATTCTAATTTTTTTTGTTTGTGTGTTTGTTTTGGGGGGGAGGGGCTCTGGAGCAACCCTGATGGTCATTGCAAGAGAGGGTGGGGATCCAACCATTTCTTAAACCCTGTGCAGTGAGACACAAAGATCCTAGAGGTAGATTTCTTTCCAATTTCCTTTTTTCTTTCTTTCTTTCTCTTTCTTTCTTTCTTTCTTTCTTTCTTTCTTTCTTTCTTTCTTTCTTTCTTTCTTTCTTTCTCTCTCTCTTTCTCTCTCTCTCTCTCTCTTTCTATTGGAAAGATAGATTTATAGAGAGAAGGAGAGACAGATAGAAAGAACTTCTATCTGCTGATTCACTCCCTAAGTGGCCACAATGGCCTGAGCTGAGCATATCAAAACCCAGGACCCAGGAGCCAGTAGTCTCTTCTGGGTCTCCCATGTGGTTGCAGGGTCCCAAGGCTTTGTGCTGTCCTCCACTGCTTTTCCAGGCCACAAGCAGGGAGCTGGAAGGGATGTGCAGTACTGGGACATGTACCAGCACCCATATGGGATCCCAGCGTATGCAAGCTGAGGACTTTAGCCATTAGCCTACCTTCCCAGGTCCTAAAATTGCTTTTTATCTTACCCTCATTCATTGCCTTGCTATTTTATTGGTTAGGGAATCAGCCCCAACCAGGCTGGTCCTTGACCCTTTTGATAATTCACTTCTCCAAATACATTAGCAAGAACATTCCTTACTCGGGGATGAAGTGTGAGAGGTTGAAAAACCTACACCAACATGAGATGGGAGAGGGAGGCCTGGGAATGCTTATATGGGAATAATCCTTAGTGTGCTGTGCCCTAACTCCCCTCACACTGCCCAGCTCCCATGTCTGTGACGTTTCTATCCCTACCTGTCTGAGCCTGGGAAAGGGTCTTCACTTTCCTATGCTTCCATTTCTTTCCTGAGTAAGTGAATCCATAGGAGAGGATCAAAGTGAGTTTTACATGTAGTTAATACACAGGAAACCCTTAAGGCAGAGCATGCTAATTAGTAAGCCTGATGTCATCTTTAGTTTATGCCTACAGGTAGGGAGTTGGGTGAGAGGAAGAGGAGGTTGGACAAATATTCCTGGGACAAACCCCTAACTCATCTCCCTGACTTGCACCCTCTACTTTCAAAATCCTAGTCTTTCCTGCCAACTGCAAGCTTCGCTCCTCTTTGGGATTTACCAGGAACTAAAGCTACTATTTTCCTAACAAACACGTTTGTCACTAGGCTACTAACATTGTCATGAAATTTGAAATATCTTGGCTCAGCTGATGGATCTTTCCCTTGCTGTGCATTCATTCCCTCTGATATTTGTTTACTAGTCTCTCATCTATTCTGCACTGATCAGAAGAGATTGGTATGCTAAAGGGTCCACTCTACTGTCTGGAATCAAAGGCTCCCTGAATAACCAGTTTTTCTTCAAAGCTTTAAGGTCTATGTTCATTTAGTTCATGGTTCTTACACTGCCGGGAATGTTCTTTAATTTTCACCAAAGAAAAAATTCCATCCCTGCATTAAAAGGATTTTCAACATCGTTTCCAGCTATGAAAAGCAATTTGAAAAAAAAATGCACCAAAATTCAGTATTGCTTTCCCCTTTTTACCTTGTCTGATATTGTGAACAAATGAACACATAAGCAATTATATAGCACTCTGACTCAGTGAACTTGGATGGGAAAGAAATTATTTGCATTCATCTTATGGAAAAGAATACTGAAACCAATGGGCGGAGCAAGCAAGAGCCCAAGCTGGATGGGCTGCCAAGGTGCCCTTCCAGCTGTGCCTGGAAAACAAGTCCATTGTGCATTCATACATGTTGTGTTAGGAGAAACATGTTTTACCAGGAGCTTACACCAAGACCAGCCTAATTAATTATAATGACTACATCCTTCCCTGTTTCCATTTTCTTCAAAAAGGAAAGCCTATCAAACTTTTTTTTTCTTTTTGCCAGAGCTGCAGCTATGGTTTTGAAGTTAAAAATAATTGCACTTTATGACTACCTTGCATGACAACCTGACATGCTACTATTTTGTTTCATTCAGTAGTAAGAGGCATCCAACTTATAGTATGAACATGAGATAAGTGTTTGGGAAGCTAGGGTACTTATTTGAAAGGTGGACTCATTATTGAGCCCCAAACAATACCAGCTTCACCAGGAGAACTCTTACATAAGCACTGGTCTTTAGGCAGTTGCTCAAATTCCCTCTTTCTTCACAGAGTTCTTCTGTTCATGTCCTAAAGGTATCTGCCCTTGTCAGTTGAAACTGACAGGAGTAGAAGATCTCTGTGCTTGAAACAAGACTGACAAAAGCGGGACACATCAGCCAAAGTAGTGACAACACATGTTCCTCAGGAGATTCTATTCTAAATTCTGTCAGCTCACTGGTCCCAGGAAGTTGTCTTCATCCTAAGTGCAGACTATCAAGACATAGTTTGTCATTGATTGGGCAGACAGATCCATGGGAGGTGACCTGCCCGAGTCAGCACAGCAAGCAAGCGCACAGTACACCTTTCCAGGTGTGCCACAGCACAGCAAGCAAGTTCACCCAGCACTATACATGATGTAGTAGACCAAAATGGAATGGGAAAAAGTTCAAGATCAGAATGCGGATGTTAGAGAAGCTTGGATGCTCAAGAGTAGATGAAATTTTTTTATCTCTATCTATTCTTTTTTGTTTGTTTGTTTATTCATATAAAGGGAATACATTTCACATATTCCATGATACATATTAAGAAGTACCTCCTACCCAACCCCTTTCTCTTCTATCTCCCCCATTTTTCCCCTAATCTTCATGAATTCTCTTTCAGTTGTTAAAAGTTTTTTTAATGGGTAGTGCAAATAATGACCAAGACTACATTCCTCTATAATTCAGGTTCTGAAATATCCAGCTCGTAGGCCATGTAAGGTGTAAGTGATTTTTTGATCTAGCCCTAGGAAAGCAACTGCAGGAGGGACTGAAAATACACCATGTTTACAGCAGGCTAGTTTTCAGGCTGATAAATTTGTATGGCTGGTGGATGATGCTCCAAGTATCCAGATTGCCCTTAGTAGAAAGAAGGCTCTTTACGGCTGCAAAAACCTACAATGAGACATCCACCTCACATTTTTGAAAAGTGTAAAGAGAGCATTTGCAGGCAAGGAGCAGCAAGACAACAGAAGCATGGGAGAGAAACTGCTCCATTCTCCTGCCATGGCCCCTAGCAACCACTCTTCACATTAATGTCCACCGTCAATGTGAGCATTGGGAAGTGCACGAGGGAAAAAGAAATGGACAGTCTATTGCCTCCACTCCCTGAACGGGAGAAAACCGCATCATCATGATGAGGAGGCCACGCACGGCACGTGAGAGCTGAATTGTTTATTGTCTGGCTGTATCTGAACTCACTGGAAAACTTACCGCTCATCCCTCTGGTGGTAGTGCCGAATAGACCTTGCTTGGCCTCTATGCAAGGGCATTGCTGATTGAGGGAGAAGTGGAGAGTAGACTATTAGAATTAACTAATACCCATTTAAAAGCTATCCACAGGTACCAAAATCAAACAAGACCCTTCAAAATCACAAAAGACAGTCCTTTACTTTACCTAATTGTCATAAGTCTCTCAACACAGTTTTTTTTTTCCCGACTATGGCAACAAAGAACAAACTAAGACACAAGATTTAATTACCTGGTTTATTAGGGGGAAAGTCATAATAAAAACTTCAATGGCTTATTTTGCAACTTACAAAACAATAATTTTGGTATATATAAATTGAACTGGATTTTCATTACATTAACATAAATGGTAAAAAAAAAATGACACATCCAACATATTTACCATTCAAAGAAGGTCACCTGCCTGAATTTTCCTATGGCATGTTTTATGTCATTTTAAGTCTGTTTATCAAGGAAGACCAGGTTTTACCTATATGTACATTTCTGCTAGTTGTCATTTATCAGAACTGTATCTGTATGACGCAAGCCCAGTGAGACCTAAGATTTTTTTAAAAAATCCATGTGATTTCATCTCCTTCAGCTTACTAAATGGCACTTTTGTGAAAACACAATGTCCAGGCTTTGGAATACAACCTCTTCCTGTCTATCAGTCAGGATGCACCAGACCCCATCCATCCTCTCCATCCGTCTACACCAGCCCTGGACATACAGACACACAGCAGTACAGATGTAGTAACACAGCATTTCCCATCACCCTAACCCTATATGCTACTCTAACAGAGAAAATTTCATCCTAGCACTTCGCTTCTCAAAGGGGCCTTACCACTGCCATGGGTTTTGGTAGTTTGAAAATACTTTCCCACATGGTATATCAAGTCAAGGTGAAGTTCAGCAAAATTCCTCACCTGTAATATGCACTTAGGAAACTATTTTGTTTCCTTAAATAACTGAAAGCTTGAAAAATAGTTTTTTTTTTTTTTTAGGCGTTGCTTTCAGTATAACTGGACACCAAAAATGCTCACTAATATCTCCCCCTTTTGTGGAACTCTTAATAGAACCATCCCATCTGGGGAAAAAAAGAAAAAGAACTTGATCAGATCACCAACTCTTGGAAGGCTTCTCTTGCTGCTTTAGAAAGTGGTAAGTTTCGTGTTCATATTCTTTTACAAATGCACTATAAATGTTACAAAGAGACACAAGGAAATACTGCCTTACACTAGGTGATCACTGAAAAGAAGCAAGTCTCATTAAACTCCACAAAACACATATAAAAGATGGGTATGAAACTGTAACACTAGTTGAGAAACATTGTCTCCCAAGCTACAAAAAATTAGAGCAATTGCAACAAGCTGAATAATACACACACTGCTGGAGAACAGGTTCGGAGGAGCCTGGGGAGACAGTTTCTCCTTCTGGAATGGATCTCGGATTTCCGGATCTCCAAGGCAGCGATGTCATCCTCTTGCTTCCCTGCTTTAGGCAGAGGTGTAGAAGTACCGGGGCTTGGCATTACCCAGCAAGTCATCCTCATAGTTGGGGAGACAGCAGAAGAAAAAGGCACAACC
The DNA here is from genome assembly GCF_017591425.1 of Ochotona curzoniae. NCBI lineage: Eukaryota > Metazoa > Chordata > Mammalia > Lagomorpha > Ochotonidae > Ochotona > Ochotona curzoniae. The sequence goes on from NW_024467115.1 coordinate 18,869,908, forward strand.
AATCAGGATAATCGTGGCTGCCCACCCAAAGCCGTAGGCCCAGTTATAGTAGTAATTGACAGCAGGGTTGAGATGAAGGTTGAAGGTCTGGGTGTACTTCACAGGGTAAATGACCAGCGAGATGATCTGGAACACAGCTAAGGGGAAGAAAACAAAAATCCCAGAGTATAAACACATGCATGAAAGAATGAAGCAATGCATAGCAATAAGAGATGAGCTTCCTCCACAAAGTCCCTCTCTTAAGTAAGTGTGAGAACCATCTTTAAGATGCCAAAGGGACTGAAGGAATCTGGCTCATTGTGCGCTAGAAAAGGTTACTGGCTCTTGGAGGTCAGAGACACCTGGAACTGAGAAGTATCAAAACCATCCACTGGCCGCATGAAACACAGACAGAAAACAGAGCCCTACTGTGTGATCTGGGTCAGCGACTACACGGACTGAGAAAAGTACAGAACTGTGCTGATCCAGTCATCACAAGGTCACACAGCACTTGCAAGCAATGAAACGGTTCAGGGACACTTGCTTCTCCTGAGTACTGGGCTCAGAGAAGGCCATGTCCAGGTCTAGCACATTCTAGTCTCTGGAGTGAGGACACTGCCACCAGGGGCCATCTAAGAGTGACAACACTTATTGTGGAGCAGGAAACACACTGTCAAATGCACAGGACAGATCTCAAAATGCCTTCCTGTCACTTCTGCCTTTGGGGACACAATTTGGGAAAGGAGATCAGAAGCTACAGTTGTCACAGCTCCTCTCTGCATGATGGGCCATCACTCTACTGACACCTACTTGAACATGTGAGCAAGAATTGCCCAGACACAGTCTTACCAGCCAGGGCGAGGAGGCCTCCAATCACGCGGAGGAAGACCAGCATCTGGGGTCCGCAGAGGGCGAAAAAGGAGAGGATGAAGCAGATAACCAGGATGATGAAGCCACAGAAGAGTGTGGCGGCCGCTGCCCTTCCCCACGCTGCGAGCAAACAAGACAGGAATTAGTACCGCACATGCACCAGATGTCCTAAGGATGGGTCAAGGCCCCGGGGCAGGGGAGGAAGGAGTGTCATGTTTTCTCTGTTACAACCAAATTTCGGTGGAGGGACAGCTGATCCCTGGACCACACTTCAACCTCTTCTTATTTCCATGGAAGTATAGCCCATTGCTACATAGGACATGAATAGATCAATGTTTGAGAATCCTGTTTGCTACCTCGCTGGGGCAAATGTCGATATCTCCCACATTAAAAGAAAAAATGCCACATAAGCAGGCAGATTTAAAGGGTTCACCCAAGCTTTAGCCATAATAAATAGGATTTTTAGCACTAAACAATCCAAGTCACAAACTCTCTAGGAAATATTCCAAATACATCTAAATGGTCTTTTGTTTCATATTTATGTTTTATTTCACTCAAAAATAATCATTTAAAAATATGTATTTACAACTAGGCAGAAATGGCAAATAAAACAATCAAATGATAGAGAAGAATCAATGATTTTTTATAACATGTTTAGTAGTGAACAACCTTTCTATATTTCTCCTTAAATGTTCATTTCTAAAAACTTAATTCAGAATACATTGTACATGGGTGCTTTTTGAAAAACATATATAGAAAAGGCAGAATGATAGCAAGCAGAGGAAAAAGAATGTGTGTGTGTGTGTGAGAGAGAGAGAGACATAAACAGAGACAGAAAAATATGTTTTTCATCCCCTGGCTCACTACCAAATTTCCTCAACAACTCTGACTGGGTCAGGCTAAAGCCAGGAGTTACGAACTCCATCTGGCTCTCCCATGTAGATAACAGGGACCAGCACACTCAAGCCATCACCTGCGCCTCCTGGGTACATTAGCAGCAAGCTAGATTAGAAGCAAAGGCAACACATGATTCAGGCACTCCAATATGAGATTAAAGCATCCTAAATAGTGGCTTAAGCCACTATTTAAATCAGGAGAAGGTGGAAACAGACACTGAGGTGGGAACATCTATAGGGCACCTTGAGCCCTGAGTCATCTACTCGTGTCTGAGGATGTGGGAGATGCTTGGTACATTCACAAGGGATTGCAACCAGTCATTCGTATAGTTCAATCTGCACTGTTTTTTTTTTAAGATTTATTTATTTTTATTGGGAAGTTAGATCTACAGAGAGAAGAAGAGACAAAGATCTTCTGTCCGCTGGCTCATTCCCCATGTGACTGCAATGGTAATCCAAAGCCAGGAGACTCCTCTAGGTCGCCCACATGGGTGCAGGATCCTCGATGGCTTGCCCAGGCTGCAAGCAAGGAACTGGAAGGGAAGTGGAGCAGCTTGGATACAAAGTGGCACCCACATGGGCTTCCAGCGCATGCAAGGCAAAAACTTTAGCCACTAGGCTACCGTGCTGAGCCCTGCACTGGTTTTTAAAATCTCTTCCCCTACCACCTTTTCTGTAACTGGATGTATCACATGCAGGGCTTGCATGGGCTCACTGCTTCCTCACAGCTGTGGTGGTCACACTATGGCCATCTCTTTCAGAGATGGCTCTATTTTTTGAGCCTGGAGAGCTCAAATACCTTACTCTCTAACAGCACGGAAGGCAAGATTCGGTCCTCACTGAATTCTAGGTCATTTGGCCAAAGTCAATGAAAGCTAAGGGCTGGCAGGGAGGGTAAGATTCCTGCCACCAGCTGGGCCTCACAAGCACTCTGCCTCTACCACCTGAATGAGTCACATGCCAGTCTCCTCAACTGGGGAGTCCAACCTGGGAGCTTTGCATCAGAGAAAGGATGGATGGCTCACAATGAGAGGTTTAAAACCCACAGGCCTCCCTGCTTGCGTGCCTGTGGCTTTGTGCCATGTCCTCCCACTCTCCAACTAGCCTACATTCATGAGGTTCTGTAGTGGCAGGTGCAAATCACTGCTTGGTTCCCTAGGGTGCTGTCACATCTTCAGCTGTGACACCCAAAGCCGAACCTGCTCCATTCCCTAACTCGCATGCTGCCTCCAGGGCTTCCATGGAAGAGCAGCAAAGATTACTGTGGTGGGGAGAGACTACACGCCCCTGGAAAAGTGTGAGCTCACAGACGACCCTGAAGGATGGGCTCCGGGGTTATGTTTGAGGTCTTCATCACTTTTCTCCAAATATTATTCTTGCTGTCAGATCAACGACAGGTTTGAAGAATAAAATTCAAATATTTTAACAATAGAAATTAATAAAGCCAAAATATGAAATCTAGGCAGCCTGTTTCTTTTTCACCTTGTATTTAAGTGGGGAAACTGTTGGGGCATTTGGGAAGGAAATCAGCAGTGAGAGAGATCCCCCCGTCCCCTTTTACCTTTCCCTTGTCTTTCTCCTTCTCTTTCAAATAAGCAAACATTTTAAATGTATGTATGTATAAATTCAAGCTTGAGTATTTGGCACAATGGTCAAGACCCCACTTAGGACACCTGCATCCCGTATTGCAGTGGCTGGCCTTGGGTCTTGGCTCTGCTCCCTGTGCTTGCTCCCTGCTAAGGCAAACCTTGGGAAGGCAGAGGATGATGGCTCACATCCAGAGGGAATACCCACACTAAATTCCTGGTCCCTGGCTTCAGCATAATCCAGCCCCAGCAATCAGGAGCATTTGGGGAGTACACTTCCGGAGGGAAATCCCTCTCAGTTGCTGACTCTCTCCTTATCAGATAGATCGATAGATAAATTAAAAAAAATTGTTCAAAAGGCAGAGATTAAAGCCCCTGCATATGTTTTCATAACACATATTCCCACACATTTGAAAGATATCTTACATTTATGCTGAAGCTTAGAAACTAAAAGAGATTATTAGATTTCTTATAAAACAGACACACCATTACCCAAAAAAGAGCACATAACTCTTTGTATATATGGTGGTTATAGCCTATAGTTCAATTGTATGACAGTTATGGTCTCATTTTTACAGGTTTTTTTATGACTACTATCATTTAAGGTCAATTAAATCTAATAACTGAATAAGCAAATTTATCTTCCCTGTGTAAAAAAAAGAAATTTTTATCCAACAAATTTTGTTTGATGAAAAATGTTTTTCTCATTTTGAAACTGTGTAAGGAAAAGCAAGATATTTTCATGCATATATGCATATGCACACAGATTATTAATAAATAAAATGATTATACACTGCATATAGCAAATCTGAACTTCCAAAAAAACAAGAGATAAATCACGACAAAGAATATAATTTAACAACTGCTTCTGACAATCACAAATTTAAAAGTATTGAATGTTGCTATAAAGAATAATAGTAACTGTGTATCTATTTAATGAAGTATACCAGCAGACAAACATGGGTATAACGACAGACCATCTTAAGAACTTTTCCTGGGACTGGTGTTTTGGCAGAGCAGTTTTGAGTCCCGGCAGTTCCACTACTAATCCAGCCGCCTGCTGATATACCCGAGAAAGCAACAGCAGATTGTCCAAATGCTCACGCCATGGCCACCTATGGGGGCAACCTTAGGTGGAGTCTCAGGTTCCTAACTTCCGCTGGAGGAATTTGCAGAGGAAAGCAGCAGAGAAAAGATCTCTTTCTCTCTCTCTCTTTTTTTTTTTCTCTCTCTCCCTTCCCCTTGCTTCTCCACCTTTGCATCCTTCTCTAACACTGCTTTATCAAATAAATAAATAAATAAATCGTTCAAAAGAGCAGAACTTTTCCTACACCACATTAAATCAACTCAGCTACTGTCTTCCCTGTTTTAAATGCTGAATCCTGAGAAATTCACACTGTAAAACCAAGTGGCTCTGTGTCGTGGGAGCAGAACATGTCAAACCTGCTCTTGTAGCAGATTCACGCCCAGTGACTCACTCACCTATCACTGGAGACAGACATATTGCGTGTTGTAAAGATGCTGCCTGCCCTGTGACAGACCTTCCCCAAGCGGGGCCAGCTCCCCTCTCCTGTCAATGCCTGCTTTGTTTCACAATGTGGAGAGGCACCACACCCGGCCCAGGCAAAATGCTTGCAGCCCAACTTCCTACACGTGGAAGGAGCCCTTTGGCTGTGAGGACCCAGAGCTTGGCTCTTCCCTGTGACACAGGTTTCAAAAATTTAGTTACCTTTGGTTTCACTTAATTACCTAGAATAAGCTAATGTCTATCACCCAACCATTTGGGAAATATTTATACTTTTAGGCTAACCGCAGGGAAACATATAAATTTTTAGGATTACTTCTTTTGGTCCACACCTCTTCTCAAGCATAGATGATCCATCTTCATTCTGAACACAAGTTTATCCTTCATTGCTACTGTAATTTAACTTGATGGCTCTCTGTGAGAATAAATGTGTGTGTGTGTGTGTGTGTATAAACGGAGTGGGGAAGAGTCTCATTGTCAGCTGTCTTTCTTTACATTTCGATCATAAAAGCATGTAATATTGTGAGAGAAATATTAGGTTTCCATGTTTGGTTGGTGTTTTTTTGTTTCCTTAAGGGTAGACCCACCAAGGCTTGTTGTCTTCTGTTGTGTCTTAAGTGTATTTTGCGAGTTCTCCTTTAAGAAGTTCATGTTAGCCAAGAAGTTGGTGGTATTATAAATCTAGTAATGCCATGTAAGTCCAGGAACCCCCACAGTCAAACTGATCTGGCTCAGCCACCACACTCTGAAGCACAAAAACCTAGAGGATGATTCAAGGCAAGTCTCTGAAGACCCCACAGCAGAGCAAGTGCTCTGGACAGCAGCAGAGGTACCAGGGAAGGACAGGCATGACCCAGGGGCAGTCCCCTCCAGAGTGTGAGATTCCACACATTCCAGGCATTTTCTCCCCACACTGGGTCTTCCCTGGTTCCCTTGTAGGGGTGAGGAAACCACCCCAGACAGCAGTGGGTGAGAGCAGACACTGCACTCTGCGCACGTAACTCATAGTGAGCTGGGTTCTATCATGAAACATCTGGAAAGGTCATACACAGAGGAAGATAGCTTGAAAGCAAGAAATGGAGGCAGTGCATTTCCACCCAGCAGGGGTGAAGGAAATGATAAACAGCCTCCCCTCCCTCCTGCCAGGCAACAGGATAGAGGGAGGCAGACCCTGGACAGGATGCTGGACAAGAGTGGCACTTGCAGCCCTCTGTGATTGCAGCAAGCCAGTGGTCCCTGGAGGTCAATGCCAGGGGCCCAGGGACTCTGCTGACCTCCTGCCAAGCTCAGGGTATGTGGCCCACTGGCAGCAAATATCCCTCTTCAGATGTCCATACATGGTAAATTGTCAAAAGCTAGAGAGAGGCCAGCTTTCAATTCTGCTAGGGGAATAAATGCGACCATGCACACATGAAAAATAATCTTTCTGCTAATGACTGGTTTCATAAAATAGCAACAGCTGAATATCTCGCACCAAAGACCACAATGGCACTATATCAAAAAGCAGTCACTGAAGCTGAACCTATCGCAATGAAAAATTAGCAACTTCTAACTCATCTTTCTGATTTCCTGCACACTTAAGAAACATGGGGCTAAATGACCTAAAGTTATTTCACTTAATTATTGTAATGTTTTGGCTTCTAAGTGTAAAATCATGGGATGTAATCTAGGGTATTCAGATGGTGTTTTTTGAAAAAAAAAAAAAATTCCAGGTCTAATTTCCTCCCCATTTAAGGTAAACAGACTCATTGTAAAGGATTTAAGATCTACCCACAGATGCTTAAAACATTTCCTGATAAAACCTTTTAAAAATCTCCTCTATTAAAGCTGAGAGAAGGTGCCAGTCACGCAAAAACAGTATCTGAGAAAGAAGCACCAAGACTGCATTATGCCTTTTGTTCACAGGGACATTTAATTTTCTTTAATCATGCATTTCATTTTCCTGTTTGGCAAATATAAACTATGATTTGAAAAACTCCAAGCAAGCATCAGTTAAGCTAAGCATTCATTTAGCTGCTACTCTCAGGAACAAGAAAACACTCAGTGAATACTTTGCATCACGCATGAACAAAACCACGGCGATACCTGGAAGTTTGAAATAACTTAATAGCAAAGAACAAGAGCTGTTGTTTTATAAACTTCTAAGAGACTATCTTTACTACGAGGTTTGCAATCTTTAATACTATCATCAACACTAACAACCTGGGCCTTTTCTTCCAAACAAATTGCTAGGAATATTAATTAATAAAAGCACATAAGCATTCTGCTACAAAAACACATACTTTCTTTAGTTTCCACAACATATCAAAATATTCCCTATTATGCATCAGTGCTTTTTTTTTTAAGCTCCATTTTCTTGGAGCCTTTAGAGCTTTATCCCTTCAATCAGGGCCACCAACCTTACTCCTGCTTACACAGGATACTGGTCGTTGTGTGTAGGTGGGAGTGTGTTTACGGTGTTTACGTCATTGCAAAGGACCACCCCTTGTCACCATAGTGTTAGTAGCAAAGCCTTACTTAGGCTATCTGAAAATCTGTGAGTTCAGAGATGTCTGGAAACCATCCCCCCTCCGTGGGAACACACAGTGGCTCCACTCACCTGCGGGAGATGGGGCAGGTTTTAAAGTGTTTCCATGTACTTCTTTTTTCTATTTATTTGTTTGTTTACTTGTTTATTTATTTGTTTTGATGATCTTTACATCGTTATTAGGGCTCAGAGGGTCAAAGTGGCCCCTCTGCTGATTCCCTAGCCACTGGCTCCTTCCTGGAGCACCCCCACAGCCCCTGGATCTGAGATCTGACCCCAGGCTTTGCATAAAAGCATGCACACACAAACACACACACACACACACGTATTGGTCTGTAACCATCGCCACAAATTGGAGATTCAAAGCCATCATCTACTTCTGCAGAATCACACCCTCAGGATGGACTTCTTACTGATTAACTTTGAAAACAAAGTTTCACCAGAAGCCAATCTTTGTATCAAACAAAATCATACAAGATCCACACTTTTTCTTTACAATGGAAAAAGTTAGTGCCTTTGACTTTAACTAAGTTTTTAAAATCAAGCTAGAAACAAAGTCTGCTTACTCTCATGGGTCGGCAGAGCACTAACTCAGTGTGAGACTAGAACAGACACATCCTAGCAAGGTGAGCTCATCCTCCAAGTCCAGGCAACCGAAAATGCACGCTCTCTCTCTCTCCCTCCCTTCCCCCCCTCCTCCGTGTGTGTGTGTGTGTGTGTGTGTGTGTGTGTGTGTGTGTGTGTGTGTGTATGTATGTGCTTCCCAAGAGGGCTGCATCATAGCCATTGCTGTCAGCCAAACCGTACCCCACAGAGAGCCCTGCCTGTGCTGGCTGAGCCAGCTGGCGGCATTCTGGACACTGCTGCCCAGTGGGCTCTGGGCCTGTGTGAGTCTTTGGGGCCAGAAACCACGCTCCAGGTTTGCTTAGAACACAGAAGCAGACCTGTTGAGTCTTCTGTGTGCATTTTCAATGCCAAGACGCGGTTAGATGATCTCCAGTTAATTTCCCCTTGAAACTGAAAGACTCGGGGTAACGCTAACCTGGCAGGTGTTGAGTTTGTGTGTTTTCAGGAAAGAAAAACACAGGCATTCGGGTGAAAGCAGGAACTTCCGGGGCGGCTTTTAACTTTTTACAACCTGCTTGATGAGAATGGTGCTTGCTTTATGGGGGAAAGTTCCTTCCGTGAGAGATCAAACCCACCTCACGGTAGGCACACAAAGGCCCCATGACCGACAGAGGAACAGGACTTAGGTGGAAGCCCTGGGCCACTTGGGCAAAGAGAATGAAGTCAAGGGCGACAGCAAGAGAGAGAGACAGAGAGCGCGGAAAGGGGGCGCTACTGCAGCCATTCCCTCTCCGCACACGCAGGTGATTAATCGCCCTGGACACCTGCGCTGTCACCCCAAGGCAAGAACAGGATCCCACCAGGAGACAGGACCCTGAGCTCTCTCTGCTTCTGCCCAGTTACGTGCTGGAGCCTCCCCCATGCTTGAAAACGCTGGCCGATCCACTCTGCCGCACTTCCCTCCAGCAGAAGTTGTTGTTCTTTGGTTTTCAGATTCCTGATTGGATTCTAAGAGGCAAATGTTCTTGACTGAAGCCCAATGGCCACTCCCCGGAGCCAGAGCTAACCAGACAGACTGGCCTGGTAGGTGAACACCAGGAGAGTAGCTGGGCTGTCCCAGCTGCTCCAGCTTTGACCGTCAGCACTTTTCTTTTTCAACGTGCAGTGTTTCTTTAGCGTAGATCACCATAAATAGAGCCACTGGTGTTAGGGAAGGGGAGATACTGCAACACTTGTATTTTGATCATAAAACAGCGGGGAGAAGCAAGAGGACTGGGAAGATGTTTCAACAGGTCTCCAAGAAAACATACTTGGCTTTTTATAGGTACTCATCTAAGCTGCCTAGTGCCTGAAACGCACAAATCCCAAAAAATTTGAAGCAGGGCCATTTTCTTCCACCGGGTACGTTTTCGGCCACCCAAAGTGGCTGCGTCTTGTTTTGGTTCAGGTGGCCCGCTGAAACCTGAATTCTAAATAAACATTTTTTTTTTTAAAGCAATTACCCCCTCCACCCCATAAAGCCCCTTCCCCACAGCCCGGTCGTCGGTACAGGCCACCGAGGTCTTCCTGAAGGCGGCGGCGCGTACTCACCGTAATCCATGAGGCTCTGGCATCCTTCCTCCGCCGAGCCGCTGCCGCCGCCCTCGCTGGAGCATTTCCACCAGAGAGAGGACGTCTGGATGTGGTCTTCCGACTGCAGCCAGCCGCGGCCGGCCAGCGCGATGATGTCGAAGGCGATAGCACTGAGCAGCAGCAGGGGCAGGATCCACCTGCAGCGCTCGCAGGCCAGGCCGCAGCGCAGCATTGTCGACGGTGGCGGCGGACGCGAAGCGGGGCAGCGCGCGGGGCACGGGCGGCGACCGAAGAGTGGCCCGCGAGCGCGGGGGGCCGCGACAAAAGGGGAAGAGGCGGTGGCAGGGAGGCGGCTCCCTGGGGGCTGGCGCACGGGCGCGCCCGGCTCCACCTCGAGGCCCCTGGTGACTCAGAGCGCGCCCGCCCCGACCTGCCCGGCCGGCCCGGCTCCGGTTACACCCGGCTGCCTGCCGCCTTCCCCCAGCCTGGGGCGGGCGGTCTGCGGAGGCCAGGCCGGAGCGGGAACTCCGCTAACGTGTCTCCCCTCGCTGGAGGACCCTTCCCGTGCACTGTGGGGAAGGCGTGTCACACCTGCTGTCAGGTGGTGCTGCAGCTGTCGCCCACGCCGCCGTGCTTGAGTATTCACGCCCTCTGAGATGGGTGTCCCCCACGGGCAGGCTGCCATGTGCCAGATCCTAGCCGCCCCGTCTTGACCGATTCCGAAGGCACAGGCGCTCTCTGGGTTATTGCTGGCACCGCCTGCGCACTTTGGACCTTTAGCTTCCTGGCGGACCAGTTTTTGTCCCTGCGTTGTGAGCTCTGCGACCTCAGATGCCACTGTTTACTTAAGGAGTTCCAGACTGGGGTGAATAAACAGATTTCCCTTGGAAGCACCCCAGGAGACTTTCTACACATCCAGCCCCTGCCCCGCAACCCTTCCAGGACTGGGGTCACCTCTGCTGCAGCACACTCGAAGTTGTAAAACTCCACCTGCTCAGACCCTACTTTCATTTACTCTTAATACGCTTTTTTTGTTGTTGTTGGAGCTCCCTAACTGAAAGTCCCCTGTCAGCAAGCAGCCAGCATCCAATGCTCCCATGCTCCTCTCCCTAGTACCCTGGGCCGGGTGTCCACACCCTGGGGTGTGCCAGGAGGGTGGGGCGGCAGCCAGGAGTGGCCCAACGAGTTCTCGGTGTGGGGCACCACAGTGGCCTTGGGCAAGCCGTGGAAACTGCTTCATTAGTGTCACATCTCACGCTTCTGAATCCCCTAGGTTCTCCCTCGGTTTAGTATTTTTAAAAAGCAACAAGTTTGTTTCCCCAAGTTCCTACTCCAGGTCCTGGCATTTCAATTGCCTCTTCTCCATAGAAACAGTGCTGTTTTTCTTGTAAGGGTCTCTGGCAATTTCAAGAATACAAGTCCTAGGAAACGGTAGGAAGCCACGTGAAATCTTTTCCATAGTCCCTACTGCATATAAATCAAGCTTTGCACGCACTGAGTTCACAAATTTTCATTAGACACAAAGGATTTGCTTCGCAAAGTAGCACCAAGAAATATCCTGCACCACATAGATTTATGAAGGAATCTGTGATATTTATGGTCTTGGGGCTTTCAGAAGTAATGAAGAACAGTCGTTTCGTTCACTGTCACTGTCATCTATTTGTGAAAAATAGATGTCACTCCTTTTGTTTAAAGATTTTTTTTGAAAGGCAGATTTGCAGAGGAAAGACAGAGAGGGAGGGGGAGACAGACAGACAGACAGAAAGAGAGGTCTTCCATCCACTGACTCGCTCCCTAAATGGCCCCAAAGGCTGGAACTGGGACAATCTGGAGCCAGGAACCTGGAACTTCTTTAACTGTGGTGTAGGTACAGGAGAACTAGCACTTGGGCCATCCTTCAGTGATTTCCCAGGCGCATAGCAAGGAGCAACGTCCAAGCAGAGCCTATTATAGGAGAGACCAGCACCACAGGCTGAGGCTTAATCTACTATGCCACGACACCAGCCCCCCAAAGTCACAGTCCTAAAAATCAAATATCATCCTTATCATAAGCAAAAGGATTTCAGGAACAAACTTGAGAGGCGTGAGTATCTTAACACCTGAAGAATGTGGCATTAGATGGATCTTCTTTTCCTTGTTCCAATGAGACCATTTCCCATGGAGCTCAGCAAAGGAGTCCAACAATGCTGGCACAAACACAAGGAGAATTGCCCTTTGAAATTTCTGGAAAAGTCCACACTGGTCTTGGTTGTGTTCCACTCGTAACACACCTAACACATGATTCCAGAGCAAGATTGGACAGGGGAAATGTCTTCTACTAGCTACGTGATGTTCAGCCAAGTGATTTAACTTCATTGGACCTCAATTTGTTCATCTATCAAGCAGATAATGCTTATTTCATGTGAGTGCTCAGGATAGTAACACATAGGAAGTAAGTCACAACATAAAGATCAGTGATTTTAAAATAGGTTTTTCACTTTAATAAGTTAGAAGAAGGTTGCATGTTTATAGATGGGAAATTCTGTTAAGTGTACTAAATCACAAGTAACTAAGGTAGACCATGCAGTCTGCTATTTACAAAATGTCCTTAATAGAAAGTTGGGTGGTTCCCCCTGGTGGATAACATAGGGGTTGCAGAGCACTTGGCAAGTGTAAATTGTACCTCTGGAAAACGTTACTTTTCAGCCAGGAAAGGTGGCCTAGTGGCAAAATCCTTGCCTTGCATCTGCCAGGACCCCATATGGACGCTGGCTCATGTCCTGGCTGCTCCACTTTCCATCCACCTCCCTGCTTGTGGCCTGGGAAAGCCGTAGAGGATGGTGCAAAACCATGGGACCCTGCAACCATGACCTACTAGAGACTTCTGGTTCCTGACTTCAAATCAGCTCAGCTCTGGCCATTGCAGCCAGTTGGGAAGTGAACCAGTGGCAGAAGATCTTACTCTCTGTATATCTGTCTTTCTAATAAAAAAATAAATTAAATCTTTAAAAAGGGAGATAAGGTTGGTATAATTTTTTGAGGCTTATATACAAGTAGGTGCGTGGTACAGCAGCGACGATGCTTCTGAGCATAATTGTGTCCCCTGTAAGGGCAGCTGGGTTCAGCACCAGCTCTGCTTCCATCCCAGCTTCCTGCTAACTGTACCCTGACAGGCAGCAGCTGATAGTCCAGATGCTCACATCCCTACCACCCTAAAAGCAGACCAGGATAGGAATCCAGGATCCACGTTCATAGTTCAGTCTGGCCCGATTCTGCCTTTTGCTGGTATTAGGGAAAAGAACCAGTTGGTGGAAGATCTCTTTGTGTCTGTTTCTGTTTTACTGCCTTTCCAGTATAAATAAATAAATAAAAGTTAAAAGGTAAATATACAAGTATTTCATATGCACATTATGGGTTTGGAGATAATTACATATTCATCAAAGTATCCCTATAAACAAAAATGTTTTTATAATTGTGGGTTGTTATAAAAGCAATGACAGAAAGAAAAAATACACAAATATACAATGAAATGCATTTCAATGAAAATGTTATGAGTGTTTTATTCTTTCATGTAGAGAAAGCAGTAGCAGTAATAATAAGAGGAGTTGAAAGTGTGCGTGCAAGTACTCATCCACCTGATGAGGTTTGTACTAACATCTCTCTCACATGGACCAGCAGACTGAGACCTCGGACATAGCTTACCCAAAGCAACCATCAGTGCCTGGCTAAGCTGGACTCCAGAATTTGTTCCCAGTCATGCTGCTGTTAGCTACACTGAACTTTCAGGGTTTGGGATATTTTTCTTCCAGTGTTTCCTTTTTTCCTTTCTTCTCCTTTCCCTTCTATAATCCTAGTGGCAACCATTTAGCCAATACTCAGTGCATTTTTTTTCCACATTTACTACTAATCATATAGCTTGACAGCTGTGGATCTTAAGATGGATGTAAACACCAATTAGAACTAGCTGGCAAAGTCCAAGAGATCAAGTTGCTGTGGTTGTGGGAAACATGGCCAACGCCAACCCAAGTGCCCTTCCTGCACTCAGCACCCCTCTTGCCCTGTGATCTGGTGAACATCTCTCAACCCCAAGAGCTCAGCAAATGACCTTGTCCTGATCCCCGAAGAGATGATGTCTCCACACATGTTCTCAAGGTGCTGTAAGCCAGCCTGAATCCAGGAGCCCAGAACTCTATCCTGGGGTGTCTCCCCAATGAGTAGCACAGGCAGAAAGGAGAAGCTCTTGAGCTGTCATCTAACACCCTCCAAGCCCATCAGCTAGAAGCTGGATGGGAAGCAGAACAGCCTGATTTCAGGTCCAGCTACTCTTCTATGGGGCATGGGCATTTCAGAGGGCTGCACCACAATGCCTGCCTGCCCTGTATATGTAATTAACTACTTTGCCTCCAGTGCATGATAAATCCAACATGTTGCATGTTACTTTTCATCATTGTATTCATAGGACCCAGTGGCTGATGCACATTAGAATTCCAATAAAAACTTGTTTTGTGCACATGAGAATCCAGTCAAGCCTTAAGATAACTGAAAAGGCCTCCGAGCACCCTTAATGTTGGCAGTGTCATAATAAAACTCATCATCTTTATTCTGTCTTCGCACTACATCACATGGTTTCCCACCTTGAGACTCCTCCCCCACCCCCCACCCCCCCGCCGCAAGAGCCTTTGGACATCAACAGGAGTTTAACTTTTCTCCCACTCCTCCATTGATATTTCTTGTATTTCTTATTTCTTCTCTTTGTCTATCTCCTTTTACTTCGAGTTTATCAACTTCTTGACTCTTTCCTGAACAACTTCCAGATTTCAATATTGCTCATTGGATAAGGTGCTCAGAACCAAGCCTTGTGCTCAGCCATAGTGAAGAGACGTTTGTCTTCTTGAGATCAGATGTGACACCTCAAGAGTCAGAGTCCATTTGTATACATTTTGTTTTAAAGATCTGTTTATTTATTTGAAAGTCAAAATTAGAAAGATAGAGAGAAAGACATATTCCATCTGTTGGTTCACTCTGCAGGGCTGCAATGGCCAGAGGTGGGCCAGACTGAAGCCAGGAACCAGGAGCTTCATCCAAATCTCCTACATAAATGGCAGGAACCCAAGCACTTGAATTATCTTCCATTGCCTTCTCAGACCATTAGCATGGAGCAGGATTGAAAATGAAGCAGCTGGACTTGAACCAGTGCCCCCAGGATATGCTGGCATTGCAGACAGCAGTTTTATTTGATGTGTCACATCAGCATCCATCACAGTAGACTTGTACTTAACTAAAGCCCTCCAAGTAATTTGCACATCTACTTGTGCAGTTCCTATTAGTTGTGATTTTCTTTGTATACATGTGTTTATCTACCAGCATCTTTATCATATCTTTGTTCTTTTAGGTGATATATTAGCTCTTCATTTTAGCTTCTGAAATGGGCCTTCCTTCTATACGGGCATACAAGTCACTGACACTGCTTTGTAAAAGAGACCAGAGCTTTGTGACTCGTCACATGACACCTCACTCATGACAGAAAACACCTATGACTGGGGACATTAGGTCACTACATATAGAGTGTACATGAGCAACAGAAGGTGGTACTGCGGTACTTCACAGGGCAGGAAGGAGAAGGAGGCCTTTCCAGACGAAAGGGATGTTGAGTGTGAAAGCATGGATGAAAGACTGGCTATATATTCTTTCTTTTTGGGTAATGATTCCATCAGCTAACCTATGAGCCTGTAATTTAGTATTCTATATCATGGAAACTGACTAACATAAATCTAGAAAGTATTACCTTCACTGAATTGCAAATAGTTGGCAACTCAATTTGCCATAAAGTTAAGCAGTCAGTTTCTTTGAGGCCAACTTAAACTGTTCAACAATTATTTTCACTGCGTAAATACTATTTAAGTACCAAATGAAAGGACCATGCTTTTGTTGGCAGAGCTATTTATATTTTGCAAATTAATGACTTTTAAAGGTTTGCAATATCCTTCTGGTACTATCCTACTGGTTTCTACAGCCTGTCAGGGTCCTGGATGTGCAACTGGATGTGTATAAAAGTTCTCCAAGATGCCTTTGAAATCAGATGGAGTTCAGGGGGGTGAAAATACTTCAAACTCTACCTCTAGAACATTCGCTATACTGACAGCAATTTCAGGTTGAAATGATTTTGCAAATATAATTTTTCAAATGAGTTCCCATTAATAATGGAATGGTCAAGATAGTATCACCAAGTCCAGTTGATCCTTAGCCTTAAAAAAAAAGATTTATTTACTTTTATTGCAAAGGCAGATTTACAGAGAGAAGGAGAGACAGAAAGAAAGATCTTCCATCCAATGGTTTATTCCCCAAATGGTTGCAAAAACTGGAGCTGACCTGATCCAAAGCCAGGGACCAGCAGCTTCTTCTGGAACTGCCATATGGGTACAGGGTCTCAAGGCTTTGAGCTAGACTGCTTTCCCAGGCCATAAACAGGGAACTGGATGAGAAGTAAAACAGTCAGGACATGAACCAGGAGCACCTATAAGGGATGGTGAGACTTGTAGGTGAAGGATTAGCCAGTTGAGCCATCACACCCCCAGTTGATACTTCAAATTTGAAGTTCTACATTCATTTCCATTCCATGTTTTAATGTGTCAACCTAGTAGATTTATAAATATTTTAAGTTAAGTATGCAAGTGAATATTTGCCATCTAGGAGAGATCCAGAAATCTGAAATTTTATGCCAAATGCATGGGCCATTTCCCTACAAGTACCATTATCATTTGTGTAGTTACTTCTTCTGGCAGAAGTCATTAGTTCTTTCAGCTTAAAATTTAACATTTATATCAACTGTGCCAAAGCCTTTATTACCTGAAGGCACAGTTCTTGCTGTCATTTCTGCTAATTATCAAGGCTAGCACCATTCACATGGCTGTGACTTCCTGAGCAAATGGTATTTCCTTGGTTTTGAGAACTTGATTTATAAATTAGTCTCAGTGAAAACTGCATTTCTAAATAAAATACTAGTATTTAAATTCCTTTGTTGTCTACAAAATTAGCTACAGTGCCTCCAGTTCTTGATTCATCAGAAAGTGATTCCCTACTCTGCATTGAGAAGCCTGTGGTTATGTGATTTTCCAGCGGGATATGAATGTGTGTTCAATCAACTCCAGTACACAAGGGTTTTAGGCTTTGAGTATTTCAACCTTTGCTGTGTTACAACTGTTTCTATTGGATGACTGTTATTCTTACACTGAAATTGAGAATTTCTTGAAGTCTTCCATTTGCTTAGTGTCCCTTAGGTAAAAAGTCCACAGCCTCTTTTCTAATTTCTTATGCATGTTTTAACAAGCATTCAGAAGCAAAGCAATCCCAATGATGATAATGCTCTCTCCTCACCCTTTCGTGTCGTGAGCAGACACCAGGGTGGATCCAAACACTCAGCCACAAGTGGGAGTTGCTCAGAGGAAAGCTTTAGTGCCCTGTGTGACCAGTAAGGGAGGCAATGGGAAGGTATCGTTTCCTAGCAAACTGGCTCCCCCAGAAGCAGTTTCCCAGGGTTAGAAGAACACCTAGAATGTGCCAAAGTGGGAGGGGTAAGGAGGAGGACCCTTCTGAGCAAGCCACACACATCTTCCTATAGGGTGGATCACACCACAGGCTCAGTCTGGTCCCCATAACTGTCTTGGCCTCCTGTCAAGTGTATACATTACATGATGAGCCTTTCTGGAACATTCTTTCAAAAGCAAACTCAAGCAAGAAAACTATTTCAGGTCCTCTGTCCTGTACTTGGTCCTACCACCCTTTTACCAAATCCTACACTCAAGGTCAAAAGGCACTCCTGATGTGCCCAAACACAGAATTAGGAAGAAATGACCAGCTGTTCAAGCTAGTGAAAACACACACCATCCCCAGGGTCCTAGTAAAATGGCTCAAAGTCATTAAGTTTGCCAAACTCACTGCATCTTTATTGGGCTGAACTCCCTCCATAAAAATCCCCTGCTTTGGCAGCCCCATGCCTGCAGAGCACTAGAAGCACTGCTGGGTCCAAGTTACATCTATTCACCACACCCTGTGAGAGGAAGGGCTAGGTGATAGTTCAGGGAAAATCCTGATATATGTGGACTTAACTGAAACTGTTTTAGCAAAGGTTGAGGGAGTATCTTATTTAACTTTAATGCTGGAAAAGGGAATAGCTCACCTTGTGACTTCATCATGGTTTTGTGTCTCCTTCGTTCAGACAGGATCAGAGTGGTCCTGTTTTGATCATGTTCTCGGCCCACTAGCAGAACTTTGCTGCTGACATCCCGGGGAATGATTTGCGCTCAGCATAGGGCCATCGTGGTCTGGCCCCGCAGCGTCTGGGATGTTTGCTTCCTTCTCAGTGATTCACCTTCCATTCCTTGCTTTTCTCCTTAACATGCTGCTCTTCCTCTGCCGCTTTCCTGGGCTCAGTATGGGATTCTCTCGAGTTCTTTATTTTTAAAGAACTTTATTCTCGGGCCAGGCGCGATGGCGCAGTGGTTAAGGTCCTAGCCTTGCACGCCCGGGATCCCACATGGGCGTGGGTTCTAATCCCGGCCACTCCACTTCCCATCCAGCTCCCTGCCTGTGGCCCGGGAAAGCAGTGGAGGACAGCCCAAAAGCTTTGGGACCCTGCACCCGCGTGGGAGACCCGGAAGAGGCTCCTGGCTCCGGATCGGCATAGTATCGGCCGTTGTGCTCACTTGGGGAGTGAATCATTGGACGGAAGATCTTCCTCTCTGTATATCCGCCTTTCCAATAAAAATAAAATAAATCTTTAAAAAAAAGAACTTTACTCTTCTTTGTAGACATTTTTCTCATGAGTTACATCCCAACTCTATTTGTACAGCCTGCAAATATTTATCTTCAGTGCATATCTTTTGCTATACACTTTGAAAAAGTGTTTATGTCCAGCAGTGGGCATTGCACACAACAATTAAGACATAGCTTGGGATGTCAGCACGCCACACAGGAGTGTCTGGGATCAGTCCTATCCATCCAATCCAACTTCCTGCTAATGCACACCCCTGACAGCAGGGGGTGACAGGTCAAGTTCTGGGTCCCTGCCACCAACATGAGAAACTTTCCTGAAGGCAAGCATGCTCTCTGTCCTCACTTCTGGTTCTATGAGCTATTTCCAATTCTCCCAAAATGCTGGAAGCATAGGTACTATTCACGGGTTTTACAAAATGTTGACTTGTGTCAAAAAGCTTATAAAAAGTTGTATTGTGAGACCCTTGTCCTTGAAGAAAGCCACCATATCTATTTACTTGTGCCCCAGTGCATTTTCTATGGCAGGTGTGAAATGACGGATGAAAACATGTGAATGAACGCATGGTTTGGTCAATAACTCCCTGTTATTAGTTACCTGATCTCTCTGAGCTTCATCACACCCATCTATTTGTTGAGGTTGTTGAAAAATGAAGTGTAAAAAATTCTCCCTTATTACTAAAATGCGTTTGAAAGTAGAAGCAACTGAAAATTATCTTAGAAATTGAGACTGATGGAATTCTTTGGGGAACAGTAGATGGCAGTAGAACATCATTTTCAGCATGCATTTTGCAGGTCTTGAAATAGGCCAAATAGAGTTTTAGTGTGGTTTTAAAAATGTTTCTATATTTTAATTGGTAATGATGCATCAACATTAATTGTAACAATACATTTATTAATTCATTACGCCAAGTGAAAGGCATTAGTACCAAACTAATGCAATTTGTAGTTACGGAGGAAACTGAGTACAGATGGGAACTTTACTATCTCTGCAAGTTTGTCATAAATCGAACTGCTCGAAAATATGAAGTTTAGAGACGTGCATTTAGCTTAGCAGTTAAACCTCCTACGTTCCATATTCGAATACCTGCATTGAAGAAAAAAAGTCCAGTTCCAGATTCTAGTTTCAGCTAATGCAGACCTGGAAAGCAGCAGTGATAGCTCAGGTACTTGAGTTCCTGTCCCACATATGGGAGCTAGAGGCCCAGTTCTCAGCTTCTGGCTTTGAGCTGGCCTTCCCCAGTCAGTGGGAGCGGTTAGGGAGGAAACAAAGAGATGCAAGATTTCTCTCTGACTCTATGATTCTCTCTCTGCCTTGCAAATAAAATGAAAATAAATAAACAAATTTAAAATTACATCAAAAACTTTCACCGATGTCCAAAATGAAGAATATTTGTTTTGGTCTCTAAATTTTAAGATAAATAAATACAATGAAACATTTTAGTATTCTGTTGTGATTATAAAAGTATTTGCTGCTTATTTTATGTATCTGGAGTAGACAGAAAGTATAGTGAAGAAGTAAAAGAATTGCCCATAGTTTATTACCTTTGTTTTTGATGACCAAAGGCTAGTTGTTTTTGCTTGTTTGTTTGTTTGCCAGAGAATTGGTGATGACATCTTGATTTTTAAAAGACCTCTGATTCTCCGTGATTTACAAAACAAAGATCCTTTCATGGTTTCTAGCAGCATCCATTCTTCTGGTTTCTTCCTGCCTCTTGGTAGCCTTGTTCCCTATCATGAGATTTTACTGATGTAATTCCTCAGGGTTCCATCCAACCCCTCACTTCTCCTCCTACTCTCTCAGATTTATTTGATTGCTTGCTCGTTTATTTCAAAGGCTGAGAAACAGAGAGAGAAGGCTTCTATACACTTGTCTGTTCCTTAAATGATCATAACAGCTACAACTGGTCCAGAACAAAGCCAGGGCCCAGGAACTCCATCTAGGTTTCCCATACGGGTCTCATACGGGTCAATGAAGTAGTCACAGGATGTGGTTAAGAACTTGCATTTTCTAACATATTGGTCACTCAATACCATATCAATTAAGTCCATGATGTTATAAATTGTTGTTGATGTTATGTTGTGGCTTTTCATTGGAGCAGATAATATTCTGCCAGTTCAACTTTCAAACCAGGGATGGTCTCCCAAGGAAACTGTTGAATTTATCTGGACAGTAAGAGGCTGGACTCTATGAATGGTACATGCTCACAATGAAGGAATCATGACTGGATATGAACTGTACTACTGCAAAAATGTAGAGGAATCTACCATGGGGGGAGGAGTTGGGGGAAATCCCAGAGCCTATGAAACTGCCATAAAATGAAAAAAAAACAAACAAAAAAAAAGGAGACAGTGGGAAGGTAGAACTCATGAAAAAGAGACTGTCTACACAGGAAGCAGTTGGCCATGGATCATACAGAGCAGGGGAGTGATCCAGATGTAGAAAGCGCAGGGCAAAGGAGGGCCCTGCAAGTACATCTTCAGCTATTATCAAGGAGCCAGATCAGAAGTAGAGCAGCCAGGACCTGAACCAGTGCCCACATGGGATACCAGTGTCGAAGGAAGCAGCTTTACCCACTACAGCACAATATGGGTTTCTCAGACTGGTTTCTTACAGCACAGTGTGAACTGTCCCTTGTTTGTGGGGATCTACCCCTGTCTGAGGAGAATGTTGTAAAATGTGTTTTCCTGGGACATTCTCTGAACTGGAGGGAGTCTGCACTTAGAACCTGTGGTCTAGTATCTCCTTTGTGCTCAAGTCCTGCTCTCTAACTTAGAGCCCAGACAGATCACAAAGGGTTTCCATTATGTGTAAATTATTTACACATAATGGTTACACATTAACATTCATTCCCAATGTTGAAAGTCACTAAGTAAATATAGAGATATGGAACTCAAACAAGGTCACCTCAGGACCAAAGCAGTTAAGACATGATTTGGGATAACTATATTCCATATGGGAATACCTTGGCTCACATTCCTGCTTCTTGCCAGTGCACACCCCCGGAGGCAGTAGGTAATGGCACTGGTAGTTGCGTACTGGCACCCAGGTAAGAAACCAGGTTGACTGCTAGCTCCTGGACTCAGTCTCCCCCTGCCCTAGCAGTTGCTGGCATTTAGGGAGTGAACCAAGAGATGGAAGATCTCACTCTGTCTTTTTCTTTCAAATAAATAAAAACAATAATTTAAAAAGTTAATTTCACTTGGAACCCAAAAACTTAATTAGAAGTGATAGAAAAATTGGGTGCTTCGAGCTACATGACATTACTCAGAATATATAATGTCTATTAATTTTCTTAATCTTGTAGCAACCCTGTGAGATGGGTATAATTATTATGTGATTCAGGAACTTGTTAAAGTTGCAAAATTGATAGGATGCTATATGGGTTTGGGAAAGGGGATTTTTATATTAAAAATATTTTGATTTGGCAGGCAAATTTAACAGAGAGAAGGAAGGAGAGACAGAGAGGAAGAGAGGTCTTCTATTCACTAAATGGCTGGACCTGAGCTGATCTAAAGCCCGGAGCCAGGAGCTTATTCCAGGTTTCCCACATGGGGGCAGAGTCCCAAGGACTTTTCCGAGCCATAAGCAGAGAGCTGGATCTGAAATGGGGCAGCTGGTACTTTAACCAATACCCACAGAGGACACTGATGCTAAAGGCTGAGGATTAGCTTGTTATGTCACTGCACCAGTCCCATGAAAGGGGGTGTTTTTTAGTGTGATTGACTCCCCTATGATGATGATGACAGGTGTGAAGTACAACCACCAAAGATTTACATGTTGGAGACCCGTGGAGGTCAACAGTGTGGTTCAGTCCAAGCCCAAGTGCCTCTGAACCAGAGAGACCAAGAGTTTAACTCTCAGTTCAAGCTCAACCAAAACGTGAGTGCCAGCAAGGGAGTTATGGATTTAAACACTGGAATGCAAAGGCCAACAATGGATGTTCAAGACAGGATCCAAATATGCCCCAGAGTGCCTCAGTAGGAGATGAGGTCACCTTCTGTATTTAGTCCCTCCAGACTGCTAGCTGATTAATGGTGTTACCCACATCCAAATTTGGCCTTACCACGTGCTTATCTCACATCCACCTGCTAATCTCACTTGAAAACATCCCCAATAACACTTCTGCAAGTTTCTAGACTCCATCCAGCCAAGTTGACATCATAAAATTAACATGTACCACATTGTATGTGAAGCCACTGGGTGACAAATATTATGAATTGTCTATTTCAGGTCTCTAAACAGCTTGGTTTTAGAGCTAAAACTAAACTATAGTCAGACCAGCCTTTTTGCCTATAAATCTTCAATACATAATAATAGTAATAATAATAAAAAGAAAGTGACACCTAACCCTTAGTTTAGTAGTTATCTTCCAAGTTCCCCAGAGGTTGCCTGAAACCACAGATAGTATCAAGCATATTTATACCGTGATTTTTTTTTTTTGCTATAGGCAAAGTAAGAGAGCAACAGTCATAAAATAGGACAATTATGGTAATGTTTACATTGTAAAAGATTGTCAATATCACTCTGTTGTGTTTTGGAGTTTGTTCAGTGTAACAGCTGTCCCTTGAACACAAGCACTGTGTATACAGTAAATATATGCTGGACAAAAGAGTGTCCTGGCAAAAACAGAGCTGAACAGCATGAGGTTTTCTTAAGATTTATTTGTTTTTATTAGAAAGGCAAGTCAGGTTTATGGAGAAAAGGAGAGACAGAGAAAAAAATATTCCCTCTCACTCCCCAAGTGGCTACAATAGCTGGAACTTGATGCCCTCCCAGCTGCCCCAGTCTATGGTATTTTTGTTAGGGCAGTCAAACCAACAGAACAGCTACATTCATTTTCTATTGCAATGGAGCACCTTACCTCGAGTTCAGGGATGCAAAATAGCACCCATGCTATTTCAAAAATCTGTAGGTCTAAATCGATGCAGAGTTGGACTTCTACTTGGGTGATTCTCTACTTCTGTCTCCTGAGGTTGAAATTAGGGTAGCAGCCAAACTAGCCTCTTATCCACAAGTTCAGGGCTAAAAATCGGCCTCCAAACTTCTTCAGATTACTAGCAACATCCATTCCTTTCTGAGTGTGTGTCATTTCTCATTTCTGGCAGGCTGTCAGATAGTAAGCTCTCTGCTTCTTGCTGCCCTCTGTCTTCAAATCCGGCAACACTGCACTGCATCCTTGTCACTCCAAATCTCTGGGGATTTCTTAGCTGCCACCAGGTCAAGAAAGTACTCTTCTTCTAACCAACTGATGAGATTAGATTGAGACTGCCCAAATACACCCCCCTTTACAATATGGTACTCCAGAAGCCTAGAAAAAGATGAACTTGCTAGTTTGAGGTTTTATTTGGAACCAGAGCTGTGGTACAGTGCATTAAGCTACTACATGTGATGCCAACATCTCATGTCAGAGAACCAGTTCAAGCCCCAGCTGTTGTGTTTCTAATCCATCTCCTCATGAGCCTGAAAAAGCAATGGGAGATATCCCACGTACCTAGGCCACCCATGTGATGAATATTGTGTGACCTCAGCCTCTTGTTGGTTATTTTAAAGCTTTATTTATTTTTATTTGAAAGACAAGTTTACAGAGAAGGAGAGAGAGACAAAGATAGAGACACAGAGAGAAATGTTCCATCTGCCAGTTTGCTCCACAAATGGCTGCAATGGCTGGAACTGGGCCAGTCCGAAGCCAGGAGCCTGGAGCTTCCTCTGGGTCTTTAACATGGGTTTAAAGACCCAAGGACTTCAGCCATCCTTCACTGTTTCCCCAAGCCATAAATAAGGAACTGGGTCAGAAATAGAGGAGCTGACAGCCATCTGAGATGCCAGTACCACAGGCTGAGGCTTTATCTTACAAGCCATGACACAAGTGCCATCAGCTTCTCTTTGTTATGCACCAAAAGTCCATGGAAGATAATGCTAGTTAGTCATGCTCCTATTGATGGGTACTTCAGTTGTTACCAGGTTTTTGCTCTGGCAGAGAATGACACAAAATCCTCTGTGTTGTGCAAATATTTCTTTGGGCTAAATTCCAGCAGTGAGAGTTATGAGTCAAAGAAGATACACATTTAAAGCTGATCAATGGCAATAAATTGGCCACAAAAACATGATACTAGTTAAAGGTGTCATCCATTAGAAGTGTAAGGAAGATGCAATGAATGCTTGCTAGCACTATGCTTTGTGAAATTTTTTTGCCAGTCCGAAAGGTAAAAACGTCAACCCTTTGATTTGATGTTCAGCTAATTTTGAGTGAAATTAAATGTATGTGCATATTTGTATGTCTTTACAAAAAAAGACTGTTTTATTTATTTGAAAGGGTGACTGGGATGAAAAGTCAAAAATATTTCACCCACTGATTCACTTTCCAAATGGTCCTAGCAATCAGGTCTGGACATATAGAAGCCAAGAGCCAGGAACCCCATCCTTGCCTCCCCAGGTTATGACAGGGGCCCACATCCTTGAGCCATTTTCAATTGCTTTTGCAGGAACATGAGTAGGAGGTTGGATTGGAAATATTGTAGCCAGAATTGGAACTGGCACTCAAATATGGGATGCTGGCATAATGTGCATGCCACATGCTAGCGCCAGTATTATCTAATAATTAAACATTAAGTTTATACACAACACTGAATTTGGTTTCTGATACTCAGAGGAGAAGACATGAGGTAGTAAATTCTCCCTTCTCCGAATTTGTGCCCGATAATTCATCATTTTTCTAATATCATTTGTTGATTGTTTCTTTTAAGAGTTCCATTTCCCTAAAAGCTGGCTTCACATGCCGTAAGCTTATGAACATGGCAAAACCAATAATAATAACAAAATTAGGTGTGGCCTCACATACAAGACTCTGGCTTATGATATGACCTAAACTTATAAACTCCTTTCTGAGGTCTGTAAACCATATCAACTATCATCTGGTCTCTGCTAACCTTGTCTAATGCCTACTGATGTCACCTGGCCCCTCCATCATCAGACACCTCCTCTCCAAATGCCTTGAATACTTCACTATTCCAAAGCCTTCGCAGCTACAGTTGTACTTGGAATGTTATTCCCTAAGCTTTTCCAACGCTCACTGCATGCTTATTCATTAGGTGTCAGTTCTCTCCCATCTTAAGCACACACAGCACTCTAATAAATCATGCTGTTTACTTGATTTAACACAATCTCTGTGTCAGGGGTCCCCAAGGTGACACACGGTCTCAACAATCCACTAGCAGGAATCATAGAGCTTGAAAAAGCTTTTATAAAACAATACACTATAGTTATGGTTTATTACAATGAAGGGATACTACCACAGTCAACAAAGGGAACAGGTGCATGGACAAAGTGCAAAGAAGCTGGGCATGTTTTTCCATGTACTCCTCCCAGAGGAGTCATATGAAAATGAGCGTAATACTGCCAGTAGTCATGTGACAACAGTGCAAACTGTGGCTAGCCAAGGAAACTTCTCCAAGCCATGGTGCCCGTTACAGTGTCCAAGCAGCTGACTTTAGCTGCTCAGTCCGTAATGTCCCCTAGAGGCCAAACTAATACAGCCTGGTCAAAATGTCTAGCATAAAAAAGGAAAAGAAACAACACAAAACAAAAAAGCAAAAGACCTTTTGTTCTTGTCCAGTACAATATTCCAAAGGCTCAGAAGTTAGGCCTGGCTGCTGATTAAGTGTCAGTTCTCCAGAAGGTAGAACTGTCTATGAATGTGCAGGGGTTGAGCACCCAGGGCCTGCTGAGTTAACCCTTTACTGTGCAATCAAAAATTTCTTGTAGGATAAGAGTATCTCCTCCCTTTAAGATGGCTTCATAAACATAGAAAGATCTTATGTGCACCTACACTCAAAAATTAGACCAGTGACTAGTGTAGACAATGCACAGGTATTTAAAGTAAGTTCACTTACCTCATAGGAATTGCATGATGTTTATACATCTTGAAATCTTGGAAAAATTATAAAATGTAGTGTTTTAACAGAGAAAACATTTCTGCAAAGTTAAATCTTTATTAGAATAAAACTCCAAGCATTCCTTCTGGCAGATTTTAAGTTTTATCATTATTTGACTCGATATGAGAATTCTATATAGATGTGCTAGAGGTTTGAAAAATAATCTTGGCATTGTAATGAATCTCACCTCATTGCAGAGCCTGACTTTCTCAAATTATAGTAATAATTCTACATGATGTTTCCTGAAACATTAATGGATTCGTTTAGCTTACATTTCAGTAACCTCTTAATCTTTTGAACTTCTTAATGATGAAAATGTCTCTTTTTCTAGTATCATCATCTTTTGCAACATATTCCAGGAGGTTAAAAAAAAAGCCTGCAATAAACAAAATAAGTTACCAACCCATTTCTGCTTGGGAGGGAGTATTTAGGATTTTATCATCTAATGCTTTACTTGGGCCATCTGTTCTGATCACTAATTATAAATGTCAAGCAAACAGCTCACAAACATGTAACAGGTGAGAGCAATTTACAATCTATGGAGAGGTTTGTTTTGTTTTTTATTTAGAACAGGATGTTAAGCAGGTGTTATTCATGATTCAGGCAGAATTCTAAAGTGTACTGGTCATGCACAACAGAACAATTTGTTCCCTGGGCTGAAGACATTCTAAAGCTAATATGTTGCTGGGTTATGACTCCACTGTAAAGTCCATAGAATCTGCAGAATTAAACACAACCACGAAGAAATGGTTTAAGGGATGACGCTTGAGACAGAATTGAGGACAGAGATAAATAGTTTCAGCTGCAGTTCCTTTGTGGGCATCTGTGCTTTGAGATGAAAAGGATTCTTAGAGATCTATGTATAGGCTCTGCAGATTTGCAGAATCCAAATATTAATAAATCTGTCTGTAGAAGAATGAATCCCACTGTGGACAACGAGCATAAGTCCTATTGAAAGCCACAATCTCACCCACTCATGCTGTTCCTCTTTAGATAAGTCTGTGTTCCCTGCTTTCAGGCAAATCATTACTCTGTCCTGGTGACACAAAGACTGACAGAGCAGACCTTGCTAACTCTGCATTTAGCTGCAGGTGTTGTGGTACAAAGAATTAGCTGCCATGTGGGATGCCCACATTCTGCATGCAGTGCCTGGAATGGAGTCCTGCCTCCAGCTCCCTTTCAGCTGCCTGCTGACACACAATCTGAGATACAGAAAAGGGTGGCTTAAGCATTTGGGTCCCTGCCACTCACATGGGAAACCCAGAGATCTTGGTTCCCGTTTTTGTAGCAGTACTAGCTGCTGCAGGACTTTGGGGAGTGAATCAGCAAATAGAACACCTCTCTCTCTCTTTCTCTCTCTCTCTCTCTCTCTCTCTCTCTCAGCCTCATTTTTTTTTTATTTTAGAAAGATCATCTGTGTTTTTATCAAAATTACAGCTCTTCAAATCCCATGCTTGTGGAATATGTTTCTATAGCTAGGATTTGGGAGTTGAACATAATCTATCCTCCAAATTATATGCTGGGACAGTCCTGGATAACCCTTACCTTACTGGTTGTTGCCAGTAGACTTGAGGGGATGTTTGCAAAGAATTCCATGTGATTCTTGTTAGGGAACAGGGGTCCTCCTTAGGGAGTCATCGTCTTACTTCATCCCTTGGGCCTCTCTTTTTGAAATGTTTCCATCCAAAGGGAGCTGTCTGCTACCTTAACAAGGAGCTGCCTTCTTGCTGCAGTGGCCAAATGCCCTAGTTAGCCTGCAACTCAAAAGACTCCAGGACATGGGGCCTCCAGTGTTACTGCCAAGACATATACTGTCAAGTGCATTTTCTAGGGACCTGGAAATGAGAGAAGATGAGGAGAGAGGAGAGAGGAGGTCGGGGAGCAGCAGCAATCCTCACAGACAGCGGAGGTACATGAGAATCCCTTTCTAGGCATGGAGTTCCTTGACTGTTTTCTCAAAGTACTATTAATTGATGGCTCAAAATCATAGGAATGTATTCTGTCACAGTTCTTGAGGCTGGATATCTAAACCTCAAGTTGCTGACAGGGCCATCTGAAGAGCTATGGAAGAGAAGTATTTGTCCATTCACTCATTTATTTTTGCCTCTTTCTAACTTGTGATGGCTGCCGGCAATCCTCAGTAGCCCTTGCCTTGCAGCTGCACCACTCACCTCTGCTTCCATTGTCACATTGCTTCTTCCTCTGTGTGTTCCTGGGTATCTCCTAATCTTCCATTTCTTTCTGTTACTAACACATCAGTCTTTGGATTTGGGGCCTACCCGAAAACCCATATGATTTCATGGAAATCAACTATACCTGCAAAGACTCTACTTCCAATTAGGCTGTTTATTATAGTAAAAGAAAACCAGATCACAGTGAGGAACAGGTACATGGGCCAAGTGCAGAGGCAGCCAGCACATTCCTCCAGGTGCCCTTCCCAGCGGAGTCACATGAAAATCCACATGATTCTGAGTTTCTGGTTGGCGTGAACTGGGAGTAGGTGGGCATACAGAATAGCACATAAGCTACACTGATGGGAAAGGAAACAACTGTCTTGAAAGATGATTCATAGAGTCTTATTTGCTTGGTGGTTGCACTGTGTAATGTTCCTCCTCTAAGATATCTTCCTCGTGGTCCACACATGGCATCCTCCGTCTACAAGGTGACTGGGGGACATTGTCATCTGAATCACAGGAATGTGTTTCTCAGCCATGTTGTGTACTTACATTATTTTATCAGGAATGAACAAATGTGTATGTACAGAGAAAAAGACAACTTGGCCATCTTGGACTCTTTTGGTGTCTGGAGAGGTAAAAAAAAAAAAACATAGAATGGAATGAGCATATATGAAACATTCAAATCTACTAAACAATTCACATTTATCACTTTATCTTCATGACAAATGGGTAGAAAAGGCATTATGAGAGAAAGTCCCCATTGCCCCTCTCCCCAAGGTGGTCGTCACAGAAGAGGACTTTTGCATTCACGAACACACTCCCAAGGATCCTTGGAGAGCAGGAATCAGCTCCAGCTCCCTGCCTTATGTACAAGGATAATGTTTGATGAAACCAGACGTGGAGGCATTTGATGGTCTTGTTTTCTAGGACTGGCAGCAAAGCTTCCTTCTTGTTGTTGTTCACACCACCGGATCTTCATCACCAGTCTCACCGGGCTCCTTGGTCTTCCAGACAAACAGGGCACTACCTAGCCACACCTGCCAGACTCAGACTTAAACATAAAGTCTAAGGTTTCTCTATGCAGCTTCGTTCCAAAGCCCACTCTGCCCAACAGGGAACAGCAAAATAAAAGGGAGCTTTGGACTCCAGGGACAGCATAAACTTTGGCTTCCACAGCGGGAGACACTTGGTCTCTTTCCTAGGGCGACCCGAGAATCTGCCAGGTGAGGACAGAGGTGAGAAACCCACAGTGAGTGCCACAGAACTGTGATGATTGCTGTATAACCAGGCGAGGCATGTGAAGGAACAATTGCGAGAGAACTGCGTGCCTACACCCAGGTAATCCTGGAGTCCACAAGGGCTGGTTGTACGCATGTGCAGAGAAAGCGCTGTCCAGCAGCTCCCAGTTCTGGAAAGCCCAGCTGCCCAGCATCCCTGATAACCACAGGAGAGTTGCTTGGGTTGCCTAAGCCTAGGGAATTTCTCACTGAGCAGCAGCTCTCGGCCAGTACAGTCTGCAGAAGCAGGGTTTTCCAGGCCTGCTGGCAAGAGGCAAACAGTAGGCCCCATTCTGAAATAGTCAGGCTCTGACTGGACTGATGGGAGAAGGGTGTGCTTTCCTTCAAGCTGTTACACAATTATCTCGTTGCCACATTATCCAAGGTAGCAAAAGAGAACTTCTGTAACATGTGGAATGAAAAATGCACACCCGATCGCAGAGTATTTAACTTTGTATAAAGAATGATAGCTCATTTTTACATATCTTTATGTGACTTGGGGGAAATAAATCAAGTTTGAAGAACTTGTAATCATGTTTTTCTATGTTTGCGCAAAATTGTTGTTTTCAGAAATGAATTTGTAACGGGTTATTTTAAGAGTGGTTCACTATTAATTGAGAGATCTGCAAGAGTATCTCCAAAACTTCTGGAGAGTGGAATTGAAGTTTATGAAACCCAAGTACACCAACACGAGATGTGAGCAGCTTAGCCAGCACCTTAACCACTGGGCTAAATGCTCTTCTTCTTCTTCTTCTTTTTCTTATCTACTTTATTGTTTAATTTTCTTTTTCTTTTTTTTTTATTGATTACATTGCATTATGTGACACAGTTTTACAGGGACTGGGATTCCCCCCACCCCTCCCACAATCCTCCCCCCATGGTGGATTCCTCCACCTTGCTGCATAACCACAGTTCAAGTTCACATGAGATTCTTTCATTGCAAGCATATACCAAGCATAGAGTCCAGCATCTTATTGTCCAGATAAGTTCTATGGTTTCTTGGGGAGACCATCTCTGGTCTGAAGGTAGAGCTGGCAGAATATCATCCCAATCAATTAAAAGCCCTGCTATAACATCAGTAACAATTTATAACATTGCGGAATTAATTGACATGGTATTGAGTAACCAATATGTTCAAAACAAACAAAAAAAAAGAATGCAAGTTCTTAATCACATCCTGTGACTTCTTCATTGACATTTCAATTATACAACCGGGTTCTATACACCTTAAAATGGCTATAGATTACTATTATATGCTCTTCTTTCATCAAAATTGCTTAAGCAATACACTCAGATATTTTTGAATTAAAACATTCAATGGGAAATGGTTAAGGGAAGCTAGAGTAGGCATGTTTAAGTTAGTGGTCCAGGAGAAAGATGGTGCTGGCTTAAACACAGGTCGAGTCAGTAGTGAAGCTAGAAAGAGAATGGATTTGAATACACTTAAAGACAGGACTTAATGAAAATTTTGGTTATGCAGGACAAGAAAGGCCACAAGATTTCTAATTCAGACCTAGTGGTATTGGGATTCCAGAGAACTCTGGAACAGGATTACTTTTAGAAGAAATGATGCACCCTATTTTGAATGCACAGATTGAACTTTTCCCATTGATATTTGGTCATTTTTATTTCTTCTTACTGGTACCTCCTGTAATGTAGGCTTCTCTGCCATTGCTCTTATCACAAATATTAACCTCTGATCCTATAACCAAATGTTTTTGTCAACTTTTCATATAATTTTTGGGTCATTTGCTTTCAACATTTTTATATACAAAATTCCGAAGGCAAGGTACTTTATAAAAATTTGTTTGGGCCCGACTCAGTAGCTTAGTAGCTAAAGTCCTCACCTTGCATGTGCCAGGATCCCATATGGGCACCGGTTCATGTCCGAGTGGCTCTGCTTTCCATCCAGCTCCATGCTTGTGGCCTGGGAAAGCAGTTGAGGATGGCCCAAAGCCTTGGGACCCTGCACCCTCCTGGGAAACCTGGAAGAAGCTCCTGTCTCCTGGCTTTGGATCGACTCAGCTCCAGCCATTGTGACCACTCTCCTCCTCTCCATAGATCTGATTTTCCAATAAAAATAAACAAATGTTTAAAAATTGATTTATTCTACCTACAGTTTTAGAAGTGCAAGTCCAAATAGCATGGTCTAACTCTCATGGGTTAGATCATATTATGGTCCCAATATTATTTCAGATAGCACCATAGCAGGAGCAGGTGCAAGAAGTGGATAGCACACAGCAAGACAGGGAGAAATAGAGGGAAATAAAGGTCCAGGCTTGCTCTTTTACAGCAACCCTTTCAGGAAAACTAGCCAAGGTCTTATGAGAACATCAGTTCCTTCTGAAAACATTCCCACTGGGCCCTGCTCTTAGAAATTTCCTGCCCCCTCCCAGCACTTCCACTCTGAGGGTCACACTCCCAAGTGATGAGCCTTTGGGATGCTCAAACCACATTCAAACCATTGCAGGGGTCCCCTCCCGCCTTCCAAATCAGGCATTTTCTCAACATCCTCAGAGACAAGTGATCCACTCTACAACCCCAATCAAATCAAATGTTCAAGAGCAGTGGTGTGTGTGCACTCCACAGGTGATCTGGACAATGCCTAGCCTTTTCATCTCTGAGACTTAACAAACTGTGTGTTAGGTAACAAAACAGCACTATCCCGATTAAAATACTTCAGACAAAAAGTGTTAAAAGTGCTTTGTGCATCATCTCTGGATGTACAAACTCCTGGCCTAATAATACTGATGAATTACTGGAGACACTTGCCCACAGACCTCCCTCTCCCTGCACCAATGACCTGTTCTCCAGGAGGTTTGCTCTGCCATTGACACCATGATCCCTGGGGACCTGACCCCATCCTGCCAGGGGGACTACCAGGAGCTCCTGTCTGGCCTTCTCCACCTCCTTTACCTGCCTTGCTTGGGGATAAGAATAGACCAAAGACACTTTTGCCCTATTCTTCCCTACTTTCCAAAACATTTTGGGGCCAAGGTCCCCAAGACTTGAGAATCTCAGAGCTCAGCAGTGAGTTAGGGACAGTGTAGTGAGGTCTCTCATCATATTTATGCTCCTCAGGATTCAAGGGTACTTCAAAAGGTGCATGGCAGATGCACATTGTAGCATATGAAGTTAAACCACTGCTTGAAGCCCCTGCATCCCTGAATCAGTTGGAGTACCAGCCACGCCCTACTATGTTTCTATTCCGGTTCTCTGCTATCTGTGTGTCTGAAGTATTTGAGCCCCTACCAGCCAATTGCAAGGTCTGGTGGAGTTCCTGGTTTTCAGCTTCAGGTTGGCCCAGCTTCTGCTGCTGCAGTTATTTGGGGAGTCAACTAATGCATGGAATATCTGTATCTTTTCTTTCTTACTTTTTCTGTGTCACTCTGCTTTTCATATTTTTTCTTTGGCATTATAAAAATAATTTATTATTAATATTATTTAATACTCAAAATTTTACTTTTCAAAAACATTTTGCCACATGAACTTCAAAGATAAACATTATATACATACACATATGTATTATTTTTTCTTGAAAAAACAACCAAAGATTTATGATAAAAAAACATAACATGGAGAAGGAAGAATAAATGGTTATTTATATAGTACAATTCTGTGGAGCAATATTTATAACTAAATATGAAATGATTTAACATCAACACTGTTTTCTTTAATTTTTTTTATTAATTACATTGCATTATGTGACACAGTTTTACAGGGACTGGGATTTCCCGACCCCTCCCCAAACCTTCCCCCATGGTGGATTCCTCCACCTTGCTGCATAACCACAGTTCAAGTTCACATGAGATTCTTTCATTGCAAGCATATACCAAGCATAGATTCCAGCATCTTATTGTCCAGATAAGTTCTACGGTTTCTTGGGGAGACCATCTCTGGTCTGAAGGTAGAGCTGGCAGAATATCATCCCAATCAATTAAAAGCCCTGCTATAACATCAGTAACAATTTATAACATTGCGGAATTAATTGACATGGTATTGTGTAACCAATATGTTAAAAAAAATAAAAAGAATGCAAGTTCTTAATCACATCCTGTGACTTCTTCATTGACATTTCAATTTTAGTTTATACACAACCGGGTTCTATACACCTTAAAATGGCTATAGATTACTATTCAGCTGTCTCGTGTCTATTTTCATGATAATATTTAGCATTTTATAGCATTGAAACATAATTTTGCTGAACCTGGCTGTTTTTCGGATAATCTAGACTGGCTTATAACTCTAACAAGACATATGTCAACAGTTTAGGTGCAGAACAGTTTTAGGAGGGGTGTGCAGAGAAAGCCTCAGTACCCTAGTGAGGAGTAACTAATCTTTGTGTCCCACCTAGTAAGGTATAAGTGAATTCGTTTCCTGTCTGATTCAACAAGCTTTCCTTGTTGTTCTCTGTCTATCTATTCTAGATTTTTTTTTTTGCTTGTTTGTTGTTTGTTTGTGTGTTTGTTTTGAGGGGTTTCCGGAGCAATCCTGATGGTCATTGCCAGAGTGGGTGGGGACCCAAAGTTGGAACCAAGAGAGGACCAGAGAGAGCTCCCCTCCCTAGTCCTAAAAGAAGTTTACTGTTATTCTGTTTCTGCGGGCTGCTCAGGGCTCCTGGCTGTTGTTCTGACATCCTTGCATCCTTCGAGGAAGGATTTGGACTTCTTTCATCCCATGTGGGAGATCCAAGCATAAGTGGATGACCTCAGAGTTCTTGGCCTCCGTAGGCATTCCATTTCCCCGTGGTCTCCTTGGTAGTTGGGATGTAGTCCTTGGTGCTCGTACTGATAAACATCAACACTGTTTTTACCTTTATGTTTTACCTAGTTATTTGGTGGTTTCCAGTCATACATTTAGATATTTGATCTGCTATGAATTGATGGTTGAATCACTTGCAAGACACTGGCCTTATTTCAAGCTTTTACATATGGAAATTCAATTTTCCTCACACCATTTGTTGCAGAAACTATCCTCTCTCCAGGGAATGATTTTAGCCTGTTGTTAAATAATTAGTTGGTAGTAGAGGCGAGGGTTAATTGGGGGGGGGGGGGGGGAGGAGTTCTGTTGTTCTACAAGTCTATTTTCATTTTCATTGTAACAGAGTAGTAGTATCCTCACAATCTGGTATTGTGATGTCTCTGGCTTTGGTTTATTATTGTTTGAGATTGCTTTGGCTACTCAAAGTTAGGGTTAGGGTTAGGGTTAGGGTTAGGGTTAGGGTTAGGGGTTAGGGTCGAGCCATCCTTAGATGCTTCCCCAGGCCATTAGCAGCGAGCTAGAAAGGAAGTGGGGCAACTGGAACACAATTTGCCCATAGGGGATGTCAGAGCTGCAGACAAAGGTTTAGCTACTATACCCTGGTATTGGCCCCTAACTTTCAAATTTTTAGTATAGACACATACTTCTATAGGCTTTGATATGTTGTGTTTTCATTTTTATTCATTTCAATTTTTTTTACTTTCCTGCTGATTTCTTCTATGACCCACTTTTTATTCGGGAGCAGATTATTTGAACTCCATGTATTTGTATATATTTTTTAGATCTTCTTTTGTTATTAATGTTTAGCTTCATTCTTTTGTGGTCCAAAAAAAGACACAAGATAGGATTTCAATTTCTTTTTCCTGTGCTGAAATTCATTTTATGACCTATTATGGTCTATCGTAGAGAATGTTGCACGTATTGATGAAAAAAAATCTACGTTCTGTAGCTGTGGTTAGAAATGTTCTGTAAATATCCATTACTTCGATTTGACTTATAATACACTTTGGCTCTGTTGTTTCTTTGTTGATTGCTCATTTGGTTGGTCAGTCCATTGATTAAAGTGGGATATTGAAGTCCTCCATGATTTTAGTATTGGGTTTTATACCACCTTTAGATCAATTAGCAAACCAGATAGACTTTATACACTTTTCCATTCACATTCTTGTTGAGTTTAGTTATTATATAGTGATCTTCTTTGTCTCTTTTAATAATTTTTGTCTTAACATCTATTTTGTGTGGCATTTATTATGACTATGGTTACTTTTGCTCACTTTTAAATTTAACTTACATAGAATATCCTTTCATTTTCAGTCTGTGTGTATCTATTAATAAAGTGTTTCTTGTAGACAACATATAGATGAGTCCTTTTTTTTTTTAATTTATTTGGTTAGCCTGTATGTTTTAATTGGGGAATTCAGTCTATTTACCTACCCAGCTGTCTTGATAACTATTAATTAGTCCTGTCATTTTCTCGTAAATATTACTACTGTTTCTTTTGAATTATCTTTGTGTTCTACTGACTGTGCTGACTTCACATTCTTTCATGATGCTAATTGTCTTTCTCTGTTTCTATGTGCAGCACTTTCTTCAGTATCATTTCTAGGGTTGACTGGGTGGTAATAAATTCTTTCAATTCCTTGCTTATTTCGGAAGGTCTTTCTTTCACCTTCACTGTAAATGACACTTTCTGGATACAGCATTCCAGACTTGCAGGGGTTTTTTTTTTTCTTTTGGTACTTGAGCTTCTGTTGTAAAATTTTCTGTCAATCTGTTGGGACCTGCTATTTCTGCCTCACAAATTTTTGAATATTTTCTTCATAGTTTACATTTGAAAGCTGTACTATAATGTGTTGTGGTAAGCATCTTTTCTGATTTGGCCTCCACAGAGTTCTATCCAATACAAATGTGTTTTTGTGTCCCTATTGTGGAATCATTTTGCCTTTCTTGTCCATATTTCTTGTGATGTGACATTGATTTTTTGTGCAACTAAGAAATCTCTGCTTTCTATCATTTGAGCAGGATTTTTTTTTTTTCAATTGAAGGCTTTATCCCTGAAGATGTGCCTCTGAGGTATGTGAGGGGCTTTAGGTCTTGTGTTTGCGCTCCAAGGAGCAGAGAACCACCATGTGTGCCTGGGGAAGGAATCCAGAGTGACACACCAGATGAGTATGATGAAGTGCCACTCTCTGCATCAGTGGGGCGGGGACCCCAGCTGCTCTCTGTGCCAGGGTTAAATTAGCTGATTCACAGCCTAAACTGAGCTCCCTCTAAGCACCAACTCACTTCACTTATCCAGGCATTCACACCGTTCAAGGCACTGACTCACTTTATGGTGTGTCCCCTGACTCCATGTGGGAAAGGTCCACACTGCAGAGAGCTCCAAGTCTCCGCAGTTGAACCTAACAAAGATTGCGGGGTGGGGTGAAACCCAGCTGCAGCCTGCAATTTTCTGAGCTCTAGAGCTAATGCCCAGATGTTACACCATCAAAGGGTTAAGGGTGTCTGCTCTCCACGCTATGAACTGCTCTGTCTCTGGCTCTGATGGCTTCTATTAGGAGCAGGACTGTTTGCTGTCCCTTGAGTTTATCAGTGACTCAACCAGAGCAGACTGAGTCTGATGCCGGTGAGAGATATGAGGGAAGCAATGCAGCTTTCCGACGTGACACAGGTGAGAACTGTGGAACCACCGTCAGTTAAAGCTGCTGGTGATGGGGACTGGATATTTTCTCCCTACCTTATGTTAACTATCTAGTGTTGCCCAGCGGGGAGCCAGTTGTGTGCATTCAGCAGTGGGTAGTGTTGTAGCTGGCAGGAGTATGTCTACCCTCTCTCCTCACTGTCCCACAGAGTCTCTGTTTTATTCCATTCTTTTCCCACTGTGTCTTTCAACCCCTGGAAACACAGCCCTTTCTATGTTTACCTGGTCTTTCTGTGGCTGAGGTCAGTATGGCTCCTCACTCTTCAGCCATTGGATTCTTACTCCGTTTTTTAAATTATTTAATTAAACCATTTTTTAAGTTCATACAAAATGGAAGTAAAAGATAAACTTATTTTGTTAAAAATTTTGAAATCCATCAGTGAATTTTCAAAATAATATCCATTTTGTTCAAGTTTTTGAAGTACCTTTATATTGTCCTTCTTTAAAGAAAAATGGAATGCCCACAAAATAGGCAATATTAGAAATGATACTGAAAACACAATTCCTTCATTTGAAAAAAACCCTTCTACTTTAGCAACAATTAGTGGGCACTTACATATGATATGGCTTTGTTTTTTTAAATCTCTGGCTATCAAACATAACTCTGTACTGGAACAGCCTTTCTGCTAAAAATCATAGAAAGCTGGGCTTAAAAGCATTAAAAGCAGCTGTTTGCAGGTATCAACAAATCAGAACAGCCAAGACTCGGAGAGTTAAGAACCTAAACACAGGAAGAATGCACAGAAGCAAGCCGCTGCTGCTTGGTCTCTGAATATTGGCTAGTTCACATCAGGCTGCATGGTTGCCATGTTGAAAATGGTGACCTGGCAACACCAGAAATCTCAAAAATTTTGGAAAACAAAGATTAGAGATTATAGTTATCAGGCAGTGAGATTTAAGGAATGAGTGTGTCAGGAAAATGGAATTATAACAGAGTTGGACTACATAAAATTGCATGCAACATTATAAACAAGAAACTAGGTTTGTTTGGCACCTGTTAGTAAAATTAAGCAACATTATTTATCATCATATATATAAGAGTAGTTCAAAAAGCTAGTGGGCAAGTGAAATTAAAAACTAAATTTATTTCATTGCAAAGATTTCCCTCCTTCCTTCTTTTCTCCCTTACTTCCTTCCTCCCTCCATTCCTCCTTCCCTTTCTAACTTCCTATCTTCTCTCTTTTTCTGTGTGTGTGTGTGTGTGTGTGTGTGTGTGTGTGTGTGTGTGTGTGTGAAATGCAGAGTGACAGAGAGGGAGCAGGTGGTGGTAGAGAGAAGGAACAGATTGGGGAAATAGAAAGAGTGTGAGAGAGAGAGACCCATCGAACCACTGGTTTAATTCTCAAATGGCCACAATGATCAGGGCTGGGCCAAACTGAAGTCAGAAGCCCAAAACTTCCACAGGGGTAGAAAGAACCTGGGTACTTGGGCCATATTCTATTGCTTTCTCAGTAGCATTGACAGGAAGCTGGATTGGGAGTAGAATAGCCAGGACTTGAATCAATCAGGAGTTTAACATTCTCCTCCACAATGCCAGTGTTTATGGTCTTCATAATACACATTTTTCCATGAGATTTTTTTAGTACTCTCACATTTGTGCATGTAGATATGCATGCGTATACGTCCACATACTTATATTTTTATGTAAATGTTGTAATGTTATATTTGCTCTTTGTAATCTGTCTTTTTGCAGGCAATGGCTTGTCCCAGACTATTATCCATTTTTAATGACTGCTTCTTTATTCTATTATATGATTCCTGCTGGCCTTATTTAATCGACTTATATTGTTGGATTGCAATCCATACTGTTATCAACAAGGCTTCCATGAACATTGCTGTGGTTATTTTATTACTTTCCTATTAGTTGATATTCCCAGAATATACTCCTAGAAACACTGAGTTTAAAAAGCCCATGCAAAAGAAGAGTTTGGCAAGATGTTGTCAGGCTACACTCAGGAAACGTGACTTTGCTCTCTACAACAGTGCATAAGACCCTGCATTCCTGGAGTTCAGCAGCACAGTGCATTGGACATTTTTTCCCCTTTGCTATTTATTAAGTGAAAATAAGAATTTTTGATTTCATTTGTAACTGAACTTAAATGTGACTTTGTTCTTTTCAGCTAAGGTCTCTCGTTCACAGACACACGCACCAATATATGAGTACAGATGTAGCCTACTAGTTAAGACTCAGCAGCTCACATCAAAGTGTCTGTGTTTGTTAGGCAGTTCCGACTCCTGACTCCAACTTCCTGCTAACACAGAGCTTGGGAGATGGTGATGGCTCAACACTGAGGTCCTGTCACCTATGCAGGGGATCTGGCTTGAACTGCTCCTTCCCAGCTTCAGACTTGCACAGCCCCGGACATGGTTGTCATTTCCAGGGTGGACCAGCAGGTGAGAGTTTATTTTATGTTTATCTCCCACATAATTAACTAAATTTAAGAAATGCAAATTTTGTCTCTTTTCAGTTCATTAGGTTTATTTGTTTGAGGGGGTCTTCAAAAACTTCAAGATATGAAAGTACATATTATTTTTTTTTAAAAAAAATAGCATATATTCTTACAATAAAATAATCTTTTAACCCCTTTAGAAATACCACCATATTTCCCATATTTCAGGAATTCCGGTTTTTTTTTTTTTAAGATTTATTTATTTTTATTGGAAAGGCAGATATACAGTGAGGAGGAGAGACAGAAAGCAAAATCTTCTGTCCAATGGTTCACTCCCCAAGTGACCACAACAGCTGGAGCTGAGCCAATCTGAAGCCAAGATCCAGAAGCCTCTTCTGGGTCTCCCACACAGGTGCAGATTTTGAGCCGTCCTCAACTGCTTTCTCAGGCCACAAGCAGGGAGCTGGACGGGAAGTGGGGCCTCTAGGATTAGAACTGGTGTCCATATGGGATCCCGGCACATTCAAAGCGAGAATTTTAGCAACTAAATGATCGTGCCAGACCCCTAATTAATTCTTAATTGTCCTTGACGGCAGTAGCCAATCTTTCCTCGAAACCACATCCTTTATCGGATCCTGTGAACTCTTATTTGCCTTTTCTTCCTATTTTCTAACTCTCTTTATCAGTCTTTTATTGGAGCTCTCTTCACTTGAACTTGAAGCATGAAAGTTTTACCTTAATTCGTACTCCTCTATCATCACCTTTTCTCATGTTTGCCCCTGGCTCCACTTCTCCCCTCCCTTCTCCATCACTCCCCTATGCCTCCCATTCACTCTCAGAGACTTTGAGGCTGGCCACTCTCCAGTTCAAACATCTGCCAGGAGTGAGCAGTTGAAAGCAACATGCCTGTTATGCACATGCCCACGGCTCCCATGCAGCGTAGGAACAGAGTGCTTGAACAATTAAAATATGTATGAATTATTGTGAATGGTCAAGTGAACAACTGGACACACCTGGCTTTTCGTTCCTGTCAAATGTTCTCTTCTAATGAAAACCTAACTGATTACTATGGGAAAAAAGAAGCTATTTCCAATTTTTGGAGGTGTATGCACTTTTCAGTTTGGTGGTAAATTCTTGCAGTCCCAGAGACTCAAAAATGTAGTGTTTGGAAGAAAAGCAATTTTCCTTCAGTACTAAGCAGGTGGTTCAAGGACTGAGCAGAATGGAGTTTGCCTCTCTAACTTTGCATGACTGAAGGATGGCATCAGAGAGAACTCCTGTCAGCCACACAAACCTGACCCACGGGGATGTGGGTCTGGCTGAGTGAAACGACCTGCAGCTCCTCATGACAGCCCAGACTCCAGGGTCCCTGACAACTGGGCAAGAGTGCACACCCTAAACACTAGCCAGCTCATTGGCTGGAATAGGATGGAGGGAGGGAAGAGGTAAAGTGCAGAACACTAACCTTGGAAGTGCTATAGAGAAGTCTGATTCTAAGGGGAGAAGGAAGTGGAAAATCTTCCTAGCTGGTGAACTATCCCAATGCCTTCTCTAGGGCACTGCTCTGATGGACTTTGGTCATATGTGGAAATTTTTCTGTAAAAATGCTGTTTCTAAGCACATTGAAGAGATTCTTGAGGACTTTTAGAAAAGGGGGAGATTGAAAGCTTGTCTTCTGAGGGTTTGTTGTGTTATGAATAATGGAGAACAGATTTGTATGTCGGTGTACTTGGCTCAGGCCAGGTCTGCCTGAACCTAAGATTTTTATCACAGAGACAGAATTAGAAGGAAGTCAATGACCCATGTGTAGTGGAAAGGTAACTTGTCCACTTGGGTACTGGT
This sequence comes from Ochotona curzoniae, assembly GCF_017591425.1. Taxonomy (NCBI): domain Eukaryota; kingdom Metazoa; phylum Chordata; class Mammalia; order Lagomorpha; family Ochotonidae; genus Ochotona; species Ochotona curzoniae. The sequence goes on from NW_024467115.1 coordinate 18,911,261, forward strand.
ACCCAGGGGATTGGCTGCCTGGGAAACAACAATTCCCTTTCAACCTTACAATCAGAATGGACTGTACAATTAAAGATGAGATGTGTATTTGATGGCTGGCACACTGGCATAGCACACTAAACCTTATACTCTGCCTGCAGGGACAGTATCCCATATGGGTGCTGCTTCAAGTCCCAGCTACTATACTTCCAATTCAGCTGTCTGCGAATGTGCCTGGGAAAGCAGTGAGAGATGACCCAAGTTAGTTGTATGGGAGATACATTCAAAAATAAGCTTTTAAAATGATGATCAAGCATCATTTCTCAAATGCTGAAAATTTACAGAAAATCAGCTTAAAAACTGCCCTACTACTAAACAAAAACAAAGAAATAAAAAAACCACATGGAGATAGAGCAAGCTAAGAGGCCCTAAATCATGTTCAGAGAAAGAAAAAAAGAACAAATAAATTAAATTGTCACTATCAGGTTCAGTTGATTGTATGGGGCAAACATTTTGAAGATGGTATTTATTTCAGCAAAAATGTTTATGGAACTCATGTTTTGACATTCTAATTGAACTGAACTTGAATTGAGGGGAAAAAGGTAAGAATATATTTCAAGATGTTGAATATATGCTTCAATTACAAAAAACGTGAAAGTTATTATCTTGGTTACTGTGAATCCTCAACATTTTGCAACACATAAGAACAACTTTAATGAAACACTTTAGATGAAATAAAATTAAACATATCAATCCTAAGTCTTCAAGTTTAATTGTTTCAAACATTTAAAATATTTTTTTAAAAAAGCATTTTCATAACAGACCCATTTATTTTCCTTAAATTCTGAATCCGTATTTCAGTTGAAGTTCCTACCTAAAAAAAAAACAAAAATAAAAAAACTACTAATTCTTTATTTAAACACACTGAAGAATGAGTATAAGCTTATCACTATGTTAAATTAGGAAAAATTTCCATTGCAAAATAGGATGTATTATTAATAGCTATGCCCAGCAATTTATTTGTTTGAACCAGAATTTTTAACCAACAAATGCAGAGACAATGGGAAGAGACAAGTTTTAAACACAAGCCACCTTGATTGTGTTTATAGCATGGTCCATACGTCCCTAGCGTGGAATGGATGTGGGAGCAGGTGTGTGTGTGCTGCTACAGCGAATGCAAGCATCTTTAATCGTGAGTCTAATACTGGTAACAGAAAGCACTGTCCCTTATTGCAGGTCTTTTTTTTTTTTTTTAACTTACCTTTTCCTGAGTTTGTTTGCATTCTGGATGTAAATGCGGAGCACGTTTCCCACCATGAGTTGTGGTGGGAAAGGTAGAAAGACATCTGCTCTCCTTAAATTCAACATCTAAGTGGGTTTCTGATGACTGTGCTTCAGATATTAGACTGATATCAAATGTACCCCCCAAAAGCTCATCTGTTAAAGTCAGGTTTCCAAAAGTCTTATGTTAATTGTATGAAGATGATGGACACTTAATCCTACTGCGGTGGTTGAAGCTGGGTTCTTAGAGCAGAGGCCTGAATCGGGGCAGCTTCATAGACAGATACAAAGAGATGTCCAAGATACATCCCTTTTAAGTACACAGTGCCCGGCAAGAGTACCACCACCAGATGGTAAACAAATTGCTCCCTAATCTTAGCCTGAGACACCCCCAATCTGTGAGCTAAAAATAATTCGTTACAGTAATGAACACCCACTGAATACATTTATGCATGGGACTTAACCTTCTCCTGCAGCCAGGCTCTTCCCTTAGCAGGCTCACCAGCTTCCTAAGTCATCACTCCTATCTCTATTGCCTTGTCTGTAGTTGTCCTTGCTTTCACTGTGCGTTGATCTTGTTGCCAGGATACTGCCTGTATTTCATTTTTGCACTACCTTTAAAAAAGTAACACTTCTTGTTATTATGAAGGTAGAAAATTGGGGCTGGCATTTGCTCCAGAGTTTAAAACACTGGTTAGGATGACCACATGTTCCATCACAGTGCCTGGAGTTGACGCCCAGCTTCTGCTCCTGTTTCCAGCTTCCTGCTAATGCAGACCCTGGGAGGCAACACTGTGGCTCAAGTACTTGTGTTCCCGCCCCTCGTGTGGGAGACCTGATTGAGTTCCTGACTTTGGCTCCTTGCCATTGCAGGCTTTTTTTTTTTTTGAGAATAAACAGCAGATGGGAGCAGTACTCATCTGTGTGTGTGTGTCTGCTCTCAAACAAATAATTTTAAAAATGTTTAGTGTCAAACTTACCTACAACTTCACTGTAAATCACCTCTGTGAATATTTTGTGTATATTTTACCATGTTTAAAATGTATTTTTTTAAACTTATTTGTCTACATCAATTGCTCATATAAGAAATTTGGGTTCATTTAGTGCACAAAAGTACACAGCGTTGTCTAATTTGTTATTTAACTATATAATAAAACATTTTTTGTGTCATTCAATTGTCATGCCCCGTAGTATTCTTTTTGAAAATGTATTTAGTTTTAGTTGAAAGGCAGATGTACAGAAAGAAGTTTTTCTACTAGGTGGTTTTTCTACTCAGTGGTTCATTTTCCAAATGCTTACAATGGCCAGAGCCGGGCCATCTGAAGCCAGGAACGTGGAGCTTCTTCCAGGTCTCCCATGTGAGTGCAAGGGCCCAAGGATTTGGGCCATCTTCCATTACTTTCCTAGGTAGTAATCAGGCGCCTGGATTGCAAGTTGAGCACCCAAAACTCAAACCCATATGGAATGGTGGCACCAAAGGCAGAGGCTTAACCTGTGTGGCACCAGCCCCTACCATGTCCTTGCCTGTATTTTTAAAAGCTATGTAACAGATAATATTTTTAAAACAAATATAATTGACCGTAGCATTGTGCACAGTGGGTTAAGATGCTACTTGTGAAGCAAGCATCCCATATGAGCCCCTATTTGAGTTCCAGTTGCTCCACTTCCAATCCAGTTCCATTCTAATGTGCCTGGAAAAGCAACACAGGATAGCTCAAGTGCTTGGGCTCCTGCTACCAACACGGGACACTTTGATGAAGCTCCTGGCTCCTGGTGTCTGCCTGGCCGCGCCCTTACTGTGCAGCTTTTTGAAAAGTGTACCAACAGGTAGACAATTAATCTCTCTCTTTCTCTCTCTGTCTCTGTCTCTCTCTGTGTAACTCTGCCCTTCAGCAAAATAAGTAAGCCTTTGGATATGTATAAGCAGACACACTGGAATCCTTATAGAAAATTATTATCCATTTCCATAATCACTTCCTCAGTAGCATTGTTGCAACAGAGCGATATCTACATTTTTTACCTACCCAGAGTCCCTCTAGGACTCCAGAACCAGCTCCCAAGACATGAGAGAGTTACTATTTCCAATCCAGCTCCCTGCTAATGTGCTTGGGAAAGAAGCAAATGACACAATTCCTCCAGCCCCTGCAATCATGTGGGAGACCCAGAAGAACGAGTGCTAATTAGGAAACAGCATTCAAAAAATCTCTTAACCAGATGACATTATTGTGTTGGTTTAGGCCACCACTTGCAATATTGTTAGCCCAAACTGAGGAGCTGGGTTCCTGGCCTAGCTGTTCTGCTTCAGTTCAGTTTCTTACTGATGTTCTTGGAAGGACAGCATAAGATGATGAACCAGGTTCTTTGGCTTCTGTCACCCACATGAGAGGCCAGATGGAAGTCATGACTCCTGGTTTCAGCCTCACCCAGCCCTGTTTGGGGCATTTGGGAAGATCTCTCTCTCTTCTCTTTCTCTCTTTCTGTTTCTGTCGCTCTGCTTTCAAATACATAAATACATCTTCTAAAAACTTACAGCCATTTTAATTTTTGTGGCATAGTGGATTGAACATCCCATATGGGCACTGGTTCTGGTTCTGGTTTCCCCACTTCCTATCCAGCTCCTTGCTAACAGTCTGGAGAAAGCAGTGGAATATGGCCCAAACCCTGCTACCCACCATAGGAGACCTGGAGAAGCACCTGTTTAGCCTGTTCCAGCACTGGCATTGCAGCCATTTGGGGAGTAAACAAGAGGATGGAAGACCTCTTTCTCTGTCTCCCTTTCTCTCTTTATCTTTCACTCATAAACAAATGTTTAAAAAAAAAAGTAACATCTTATTTGACAGTATACTCTTTTGATGAATGGATACTTTAACTTTTTTGTAGCGTCTTGGGTCATTTGTATTTCTTCCTCTGTGAATTGATTTCATATTCATCACCTTTTATAGCATACATGTTTTTTTAAAAGACTTACTTATTTGAAAAAGCAGAGTTACACAACAGAGAAACAGTGAGATACTCCATCCGCTGGTTCACTCCCCGAAATGGCTGCAAAATGTTGGGGATGGGCCAGTTCAAAGCTAGGACCTAGGAACTTTTTCTAGGTCTCCCATGTGGGTGCAGGGGCCCAAACAGTTGGACTTATCTTCAGTTTCTTTTCCAGGCACATTATCAGGAAGTTGGATTGAAAGTGGGGCATCTTGGACCAGTACCATAGCCTAGTGGATAAAGTTCTCGCCTTGAATATGCCAGGATCCCATATGGGCACTGGTTCTAATCCCAGAAGCCCCACTTCCTATCCAGCTCCCTGGTTGTGGCCTAGAAAAGCAGTGGAGGACAGCCCAAAGCTTTGGAACCCTGAGGCCATGTGGGAGACCCAGAAGAAGCTCCTGGCTCCTGGCTTCGGATTGGCTTAGCTCTGGCTGTCGCGGTCACTTGGGGAGTGAATCAATGAACAGAAGATCTTTTTCTCTCCTCTTCTCCTTGTATATGTGACTTTTCAATAAAAAAGAATAAGTTTTTAAAAAGTGGGGCATCTGAGACTTGAACCTGTGGGCTGTGCTACTTTTGTGCCAGAGGTGATGGCTTTACCTGCTCTGCCAAGCATGGCTCTGACTAGTTTTTATCGTTAGAAATCTTATTTTGCTTTGTTTTTGTAAATTTTTATTTTGATAATCTTTATACACTTGATTAGGGTGCAAAGGGTCAAGGGCTACAGGATTCACAGTTTCCACATTATTATTACTTTTTCTGTATCTGGGGAAAGGAGAGAGATAAAGAAACCCCACCCAACTCCCACCCATCTCAGGTCCCCAATGTGGTTCATGCTCCAAGTGTCCTGCTCAAGTGGTTTTGATAGTTCAACAGTTCTGAATCGCTGCCAATTTCACCATTCCAGGCACGATGAAATCTCTCCAGAATCCACTGGCGGACATAGTCCACCTTAGAGTCTCCATTTGCCCGGATTTTCACTGTCAACACGTGGCTGGGGGAGATATCGATTTGTTCTGTCCTCCGCCCTGTTGTGGTACCAGGTGTCCTCTGCAGGTTCCGATGGACTGCCATACCCTCCATGTGCACCTGGATATGCTGTCCACTGCACATAATGGCTTTGTTAGGCTTCTTGATGCAAACTAGGACTTTGCAAGTGATTGGAATGATCCCCGCCTCTCAAGAGCCCGATTTATTCTGAAGTTTTTGCGAAACCTCCTTACTGCTCTCCCAGCTGCCAGGTGCCCTCTGCAAACCATCTTCCCCCCATCACCAAACTACATCGCTGTCGGAAAAGCCAACGGCCTGGAAACCTTTTTCTGACTCCCGCCACAATATTCAAGACAGGAATCCCGTTTCCCCTCTCTCCTCAACTACCTTCCAGGGGAGGGGCTTCCTCCCAGGAGGGGCAGTTTTGGAGTTCTGCATACCCACCCTCAGTTCAAGTCCCAGCTGCTCTGCTCACCTCCCTACTAAAGCACCTGGGAAAACAGTAGAAGATGGGCTCCTGCACCCTCGTGGGAGGTCAGGCTGGAGCCACGTGTGGAGTGAAATAAGGGATGAAAGAGCTGTTTCCTTTCTCTCTCTGACCTTGTCTTTCAAATACATCTTTAAATTAAAATAATAATAATAATAATAATAATAATAATAATACGGCCGGATTTTAAAAGGGGTAATTGGACTAGGACACGTTTGGAGTCCAATTCTTGTTGCTTTGGGAACTCACAGCCTCTCTAGGCTTGTTGGTCCCATCTGTGTAATGGGAATCCTGAGCGCTCACACCTGCACCCAGTCCTCCCTCCAGGGTGAGGAGGGCGCGGTTGAGAGCTCCCTGCACGAGGGTCACAGCTCATTCCTATCACCGTCCCCACCCCACCCCCAGCCTGGCATGGGGTGGTCCGGGGCACTGTTGATTAAATAACGGATGCGTGGATTTTCTAGTCTGCCGATGAGCGGTTGCGGCGGACGCGGTGCCTGCATTGCGCTGTAGACTCCCGGGCTCCAAGCAGGGTCACCCGCAACTCCTTCCACACGGAGGCCTCTCCCCGCCGCCTGCAGGCAGCCGTCCAGCCCTCCCTCAGGCCGAGCTGGACCCGCGGCCGGCGTGCAAGCCAGAGCCGGACATCCGTCTCCACCTCTCCGCCAAGCCTCGGGCCCAGCCGGGCGCAGCGGCGCGGTGCGCACCTGACCCCGACGGGTGGGGCGCCGGGGCGGGGCGGTGGGGCTGACGTGGCCCGCGGCGTGGAGCGGGCGTGATTCATCAGCGGCCGCACCGGGAAGGCAGGGGGCGAGAGCGGCGGCCGCCTGAGAGCCCAGGGCCAGGCAGCCAGCGCCGCGGCATTGCCGGCCCGACTCGGGTGCGCCTCGCGACTGTCCGAGGCCGGCCCCTCGGGAGGTCAAGATGGAAGAGATCCTGAGAAAGCTGCAGAAGGAAGCTTCTGGGAGCAAGTACAAAGCCATCAAGGAGAGCTGCACCTGGGCCCTGGGTAAGCGCGGCGAGCCGGGGACCGAGAGCCGGGATCTTGGAGCTGGGGCGGGTGCGGGCGCCGAGCACCTGCTCACCGCCGCGGGAGGACCTCACGGTTCAGGAATGGAGCGACCCCTGTGCGCGTCGAGGGGTGGAGGGCTGCTGTCTCTGAGCCTTGGCGAGGGATGCATTTCGCGTAATTTCCAGAGTTACCTTGGTGGATTGATATGGGATACGAAAATCTTGGCTCGGGTGTGGGCGTGCGTCCGCACCCCCTTGGGTCCCTTTATCTTGTCCTAAACCTGGACTGGGAACCGCTGTCCTTCCCTCCTGAACCTCGCGCCCCCGACCGTGGTCCCCCATCGTCGAGTTAGGCAGGACCACCAAGCCTTTGGTTGGAGACCAAGGGGCCTGATTTCCAAACCCGATATCCCTGGTGTTGAAACGTTGGCGAGCTGACCCGGGAAGGCAGGGCTTGCTTAATTTGATTTTCCTGAGACAGGCAGCTTGCTAAGTGTCAGCTTTCTTGGTGCTCATCCATGGCAAATAATATCCAGCTGGGACTGTGTGCCCGCTGCAATTCTGTTGCGGTCTCTGCTTCAGACAGGTGGGATTTCAGATGGGTGAACCCTGGAAAAGAAGTTCCAGGTAACCGATGTGCGTTTCCCTTCAGACTGGGGTTGCAGAACTCCGTGGGGGGGAGGGGGAGCAGGGAGCACGGGCCAGCAAGGAAGACATTTCAGTTAGGCTGGAATTTGGCAGATCCAAATGGTTGTGATGGAAATGCCGAGACCTGGAACCTACCTCAGGTGAAAGCTATGCTTTGGCAAAAGGAAAGACCGAGAAGAAATCAGGCAACCCTCATCTTGCCCAAGCCCGCAGGAGATTTCTCACTTAACCATTCCATTAAGATAAAATAGAATTGAAACTCTCTTGGAAGGGAGGAATAGCAGGTGCTTGTCTCCACAGTGTGCTCTCGTGCAGCCTGGAAGGGGACAGAGGTGTGCCACTCACTGCCTTTGCATGAAATGCAGAATTCAGAGGGGTTTAGGGGTGACTCCATATTTTAAAGGTCTTGATTTGGGATTGTGTACAATCATTACAAGGTTTTTTAAAACCTGTGCATAGCGTCACAGCTGTGTAGAATATCGTCTAGGAAGTTGATCTAGATGAAAGCACTTGACCGTCTTAGTCAAGGGTTACAGAAAAATAGATGAGCTATTTGAGAGAGCAGCCAAGCTCTTAAAGCCACAGTACTGCTTTTTGCCTTGCTATTGTCATTCAGCGGATTGATGCTGAGCTAGATTCCCAAATGCCTGTCTCTAATAGGGGTCACAGATGGCTGGGTAACATAATAACACAGGACCCGACTGGGCGACAAACATTACATCCCTAGTATTCATTATTTTGCTGTAAGTTTGGTAGATGTAGATAAACAGGGAGGAGGAGAGGCATCGAGTGTTTCTAATGAGTTTGGGATTTGATTTTCAACATCTTGTTTAGTCTAACTACAAGGCTGCTGAGTTGAGGCCGCTGGGGAAGCCCAGCACAGAGCCAGATGGGTTACTTGCGCCAACCCTGGGATCTAGCCTGACGGCCACAGCAGACCCTGCCTCTCCCCGCGACTGCTCTGCAATGGGCACATGGAGATACAAGTGCAGGAAGTAGTTAAAGTGTGTGTGATTTAGGACATGAATAATGAGCAAACCAGGAAAACAGGCTAAAGAAAGGGAAATGAATGTGGCATGGGGGAGGCGATGCTGTGATCTGGTCAAAGTAGATTTTCCCTGAAGATCGAGTAAACTGGCGGGGCCGTCCGTCTTTCCTTGGCTTATTTGTTCTTCAAGCACTTCTTTGGCCCTCCCCTTGCACTGAACCGGGGTACAGGATAAGCAGAATGTTTGTGGGAGGAGTTTGCTAGAAAGAAGGGCACATTGGAGGGAGAATGGAGCATAAACAAAGTGTGAAGACATGGCCTTTCCCTGTGCAGTCCGTTTTCCACCACCTTGATGTTGTTTTTATAGTAAAAGACTTAGCACTCCTCAGCTCTCATGGTTTCCTTACAAATTCCCCTTTGGATTCCTTAGGCGGCACTTCGGAGGCTGGCCTTAGCTGACTTCCCACCTCCCACACCCCCACACTGCCACACTCACACACCCCCAACCAGGAGCTACCTGGGTTAGTGAGGGTGCCTGCTGCAGCTGTTTCTTGAACACACTGTTTATGGCATACTTCTCCACCCCCACTCACACCTGTCCTTCTTCCAAGATTTCCCTTCCTAGACTCCCTAAGGTCCTGTACCTGCAGAAAGAATCCTTGGGCACCTCAGAATCGGCCACTTTCCTGACCTCTCTGAGTACTTACTTCCTTGAGCTAAGAACTGGTTATAAGACAGTGATATAGGGGCAAGAGAATTGAAAAATCTGTTGAAATCAACAGATTTTTTTGAAGCAGTGTGGGGCTGGTGTTGTGGCATGGCAAATAAGGCCACTACCTGTGATGCTGGCATCCTAAATGGACACTGGTTTGAGTACTGTTTGCTCCACTTCCAATCCAACCCCTTATTAATGGCCTGGGAAAAGCTGCAAAAGATGGCTCAGGTGGACCATATGGCCCCTTCCATCCAAGTAGGAAACCCAGATGACGTTCTGGCTCCTGGCTTCCACTTGGCCCCACGCTGGCCATTGTGGCCATCTGGGGGAGTGATCTAGAAGATAAAAGTTCTGTGTCTGTCTCTCCATCTCTTTGTGTAACACTTTCTAAATAAGTATAATTTTTAAAAACAGACAAGACACATTTTATTTCCTCCGTTAGTGGAATATGTTCAGCAAGATTAGCTGAGTTCAGTTGGACACAAGGATTAATGTTTGGTTTCCAGGACTTCGTGTGCTGTTTGAGGGTTGACTGACATCTCTTCCTGGACCGTCATAGTTGGGCTCTTGAGTCGCCACACTTGCATCATTGCAGAAGGGAGTGGCTCATCCCCAACCTAGTTCATCCTGGGAGAGGGGCATCCTCTGCCACTTGGACCATCACAGAACAAAGGGGACTTTTCCAAGTTTAGGGTAGACCCCTCCCAGTCACTGCTGTCCTATCCTTGGTTTTACTTGTCCTGTTCTGTCCCATGGAGAAATGTGGCTGATGTTGAACCAGTCCTCTAGCTGTGGACTGGACCAGTCCAAGTGTCTTAAACCTAGGTTGTAAATCCCACTGAAATGTAGAATTAGGATAAGTTGGTTCTTAAAGGCAAAATTAGGGCTTATTCAGAAGGAAGAAGAGTGGATGACTGCCAATCAAAATAATGTCGGCAGTGTAGTGAACTCCTTGAGTTAGAGGCACTATTGTTTATGATCCTGTACCTACAATATGAGAAACGGATATTTAAGAAGTTACCAAAGAAACTGGCCCTTGAATGATACTTTTTTTTTTAACTTAAAAGAGCTATACTCATCAATGTCCGATTTAAAACACTGGCAAGTGTTAGCCCAGTATAAAGACCCAGTAGGAGTTTATGGGCCACCTGCTCAGTGATAACTCTGTTGACATTTTGAAGCTTCACCCTTCGGCAAAGTGCAGTACCACATATGGCAATAGCATTACTTATATTTTCTTCTGCTATATCACATTTGTATTTAAGCCATTTTCAACTATAGCACTTCCTTCTTCTTTGACTGCATTGCTGTCACCTGCTTGAAAATCATTGCTTCTCACGGCTACAGAATATCCAGCAAAGCAGTGTATGCATCTTCCAGTTAGTGCTGTTTTGTGTTTTCTTATTAGTGAAGAACTGGTCTGACTGGGTAGTAGAGCAAACTGCAAAGCACGGGCTTAACCTGGGGGAGGACGGGGTGAGCAGACCTGGAAGAATAGTGTTTATTTTTAAGACTTGGCACTTCTGGGTTGGTGAGCTGGGGCATGGCACAGCGAGGTAGAACGGCAGAATTGTGCAACTGGAAGAGGCTCTGCCCTTATTTTAGCCAGTTTTATCAGGCAACTCGGTAAAAATAAAGGGAGTTGGAAATTAGAGGTCGGACCATCTATCCAGCTACTGTCCTGCTCTGTCTTAGCCATGCTTTCCTGCCGGGTGCAGCTTCTGTGGCCTTCCCAGGCAGACCTAGATTTCTTACCGTGAGCATTGAGTACCGATCCTCACTTTTTCCTCTTCGTCTCCTCCCAGCCTGCCCCTTGCTTCCACTGAGGACGCTGAGTGCAGCTGGCAACTGCTCTGCCTTTCCCTGGGGCTGACCCTGTGCCTGTGACCATGGCTCTCACACTGCCATGTCTCTACCAGAGCCGACCACCCACTCACCTTCAGTCAATTTTCTAAGTCTAGGATTCCCACTTTGATGTCACTAGCCCAGGGCTGTGCTCTGTGCTTTAAACCACAGAGAACTCAGTGTCTCTGCTCAGATGACCCAAAGTCACTGGAACTCTGCCCCACCCCACCCAATTCACAATCCGTGTTCACCTCTGGGGCTTATAGTTGATATGCTGCTATGGTTATCTGTCCAGGTGCAAAACCTGACACCCAGAGCAGTCCTCAACCCATCTCTGACTTGTCAGTAGACCTTGTCCATCACCCACGGTGTCCTCATCTTTGTCTTCTGTAACAGCTTTCTGTCACTTTTTTTTTTTTTTGGTCTAGTCCTAAAAAAACCAAAAAAACACCTTTGCCAAGTAGTGCCACTTTAGAAACCCAGGTTCTGACATTGAATGGCATCCCATCAAGATGAAGATCGAAGTCCTTGCTGTGTTTGCTCAGCCCTGCTGCATGGCCCAGCTCCTGCCTGTCTCACAGCCTTGTCCTGCACCAGCTGCCCCTTTCCTTTGGGAATTTCAGTCCTGTTGACCTTTCATTAACTCACATATACCATGATTGGTTATATCTCATTAAACTCTTTTTTAAAAGAATGTTTTTTTGTATTTGAAAGTCAGAGTTACAGGGAGAAAGATGGAGAAAGATCTTCCATCCCTAAATGGCTGCAAAAGCGTGAGCTGAGCCGATCTGAGATGATCTAAAGCCAGGTGCTTCCTCCAGGCCTCCCATGTACATGCAGGACCCCATTGACTTGGACCAGTCTCTGCTACTTTCCCAGGTCACTAGCAGGGAAGCGGAGCGTCTGGAATATGAACCAGCACCCATACAAGGTACTAGCACTGTAAGGAGGAAGCCCAGCCCACTATGCACAGCTCCAGTCCTGTTGATGAACATCTACCATGTACCAGACTTTACTCCGTGCACTGGGGACACTATTAGAAGTAAAACAGGCAAAAACCCTAGGCCGCATTCCTAAAGGAGCTTGCTGTTAATACTGTGGACCAATAAATGAAGTACATGTGAGAACTTCTAGTGATGCCAACTAAAGGAGAAGGGAAAGCAGCCGAGGAAGGGGGCCTGGAAGGAAGAAGTTGTTGCAGTTTAAACAGGGAAAGCATTACAACATGATCCTCTAAGGCAGGGACATGTCTGGTGGCCTAGGAAATGAGCAAAGAGGCTGGTGGCAGGAGCAGTTGTGCGAGTGGGGATTGATCAAGGTCCCTGATGGGCTCTGGAGCGGTTTGGCTTTGGTTTAGGATGAGAGTGTTTGGAGAAGGGGCACAAAGTGCTGGGCCTGGGTCCTCACCCATGTATGAGTGCTGTGCTTGGGTGCTCACCCAGCTCTCAGGCTAGTACTGGGCCTGAGTCCTCAACCATATCTCAGGCTGGTGTGATGAGAAGCCAGTGTAGTGCCGTGAGTACCTTAAGGCAGGAAGCCCAGTAGATGGTGGCTGACATCATCCAGAGAGGCTGTAACGGGCTGAGCAGGCTGGTCGCGTCCCTAGCCATGTTTTGTTTTCCAGCCATGGTGTATTTTTGAACTTATTGCTTCTCTGCAAGCCTCCTCCTTGGCTTAATTCCACATATAATTTTCAGTTTCCTTGTCCCCTACAGGACACCTTGACCACACAGTGTGTAGCAGGATCTCCTGTTCTATTTTGGATCCATTCCCTGTGTTTTCCTTTAGGGCATTTATCACTGTTTGAAGCTAACATGCACACTCTGAATTTCCCAACCATGTATCTGTCCTAAACATGGGCTCCCTGGCTCAACCCCTAGCCCAAATGTCAGTCAGTGGATCAGGGAAGGTAGTTAGAAACTGGTACTGTGTCAGACTGCTGCTCCTCATTGGAACCCTGTGAAGTGGGTGTTCATGGAGATGAAAGCACTGAATTTTACCCCCATGGCACAGTATTGCGAGCTGCAAGGGAACCAGGAGCAAGACACTTCCCTGTTGGTCCCTCCATAATACTCTCTTCCCCAGCAACTCTTGCATCCTGCAGCAATAGCCACATAGCAGGCTTCTGCTTCTTGCCCTTTGGGCCCTCATTGCCTTGGGTTCCCCACTTATCACCAGTTTTCTTTGGGGGGTGCTCTGCTGCATTCACAGTGAGACTGCATGGTTTCCATGCAGCCACTCTTTCTCCTTTGCCTTTCTCTGACTCCTGCAGGGAGTGGAGTATCAGAGCATCCTGAGTTCCATACAGACCTCTCTGCCTAGGGAGGAAAACCATGCTGAGTTTGTTGTTCAGTCTCATTACCTCCTTTTGGCAAGCAGTCTTGAATTGTCCTGGGTGTGTCATGATCCCTGCCATGCTACCTGCTGGGCCTCTGAGCTGTGCCCTGCACTTGTATCCCACAGCTTCATTTAGCATTCTCATCCTGAATCCTGATCTCACTCCTTCCACCTGCTCCCTTAGCCTTGTCTCCCCAGCATCACCGACCCTGCTGAGCTCACGTTGCAGTTTCATGGATTGGTCTTCAGTCCACTGTTTTGGCCTATTGGTTCCCACAGGATTCTTCTTTGGCTTTACATGCCTTTGGTTGATCAGTTATCAAAAACAAAATGTGAATGTAACAAGTAAAATGTTTAAAACCTAGTTGTTATCCCTAATTTTTTCTTGTATTTATTTTGGATGGAGAGAAGAAAGGATAGTCTGTGAAATCTTTATTTCGTGTGGTGAGAGTTCTGAGTCGGGACCAGTGAACAGGAAAATTTAACCTTTGATTTGCTCCATTTAGACTCTTCAGGAAAAGCTAGATAAGCACTGTCCAACTATTGAATGATAAAAGTTTTTTGTTTTCCAGAAGTATTTTCTCGGTTTGGCCAGATTATGTTTTAATTTAGCTGTGTTTTAAGTAAAGTGTTTATGAGGGAGAAATGTTTTGCCAATGTAGCATTGGATCAAAAATTTCGTGTTATTACAGAATGTTTCAATAAATGGTTTATTCTGTTTACCTTAAAAAAAACCATAAAGGATTTGTATCAATATACAAGGAGCATCCACCCCTCTGGCAGGTGCCAAGGAGCAGCGTCGGAGAGAAGAGTGGCCGCCCTATTGCTGGGCCAGAGTGCTGGCCTCTTAGCCTTTCTCTTCTGCTGGCTGAAGGATTATGTTTGGTATAATCAAATGTAACAGATGAAAAAAAAAAGTTTCTCTTTCCACAAGGAGAATTAATTCACACCAACAATGCTTTTGAGTCTAAGGAATTAGAGAGGAGGCAACACAATTTAAGTTGAAAAACTGGACACACGTAGGAGCAATTAAGACAGTGAAGGATTTGGGGAGGAGAATAGTGGAGTTTTTTTTGTTGTTGTTTTTGTTTTCCTACAGTTGCCTCTATAATGGGAACAATTATGAGAATACTTCACAAACTTGGTAAAGTATTATATATCCATATTGGATTAATTGGGGTGAGCTTTCCAGCCAGTATCCATTATCTATGGCATGGATTTAGAAAAGTTCAATCTACCATGCCTTAAATGTGTAAGAAGTTGCATAAGATGCTTTGTGAACTTGAAAGTCTCCCACAGTGTGAGCTATTGCTGGAGATGGAAATGCGATGTTCAGGGAGCCAGCTTTCGTTTCTCTATTTTTATTGCATGGATATAGCCAGTTGTATCTAGATTAAATTAGTGTTCTGGTTCTGGTTAGGAATTTAGTCATTCCCTGTAGGGAAATGTGTTCTAGCTTTTAATCTCTTCCTCTCTGATAGTGAAGTGGGCTCAGGGAAGTCTCCAGAGCTATCAAAGCAGAGAGATTTTAACAAAGATGACTTGCGTGCATATCATTGAGAGTTGTTTAATTCATATATATAGGAATTTCGAGAAAAAAGCAAAGTGAAAACTGTATACAGTGGAGACTCTTCATCTTGATGTATTGAACTTGCTATTTCTCCTTTTGCAGAAACCTTGGGAGGCCTGGATACTATTGTCAAGATCCCTCCCCATTTGCTAAGGTAAGATGGGAACCATGCTGTGTAGCACAGATAAGCATTGTCTATATGTTTCCCTGTAGGTTAACAACATACTGCCTGGTGACATTTTTATCTGTGTCAGCTGGCATTATTTCATGAGGTCAACACAATGAAGTCGGCTTAGTTGACTAGCAGTTGTTGGTGGAATGAGTGATGTCTTGTTAACCCTAAGTTACTAACCATGAAACTCAGTGGTGAAGGTTTCCAATTGGTTAGGAAGAGACAAGATACTGTCTTCCTCCTACAGAATAGAAAACAGCGCCCCTGCTGGCAGAAAGCAGCCCTACTGCCCCAGGGGATGTGGATTTTTTTTTTTTAATTGTTACTAACATTGTATTATGTGACACAGTTTTATAGGTGCTTGGATTTCTCCCGCTCCTCCCACAACCCTCCCCCCATGGTGCATAACCACAGTTCAAGTTCAGTTGAGATTCCTTCATTGCAAGCACATACCCAGCATTGAGTCCAGTATCTTATTGTGCAGATAAGTTCAGCAGCTTCTTGGGGAGACCTTCTCTGGTCTGAGGGTAGAGCTAACAGAGTAAAATCCCGGTCAGTTAAAAGCCCCAACAAAACATCAGCAACATGTAGATTTTAATTGTCCCTGTTTATTAACCCTAGGAGAGATGCTGAAATGACACGTGGCTGGTCACCTACACACAGCAGGCGTCAAAAGGAAACTCTGTCTCCACTTTCCTTACCTCTTCCAAACTTTTATTTTTTCTGTTCATTGTGAGAGAAATGCATGTCCTTTTTGGAAAAATTGGAAGGAGCAAGAGATGAAACAGACAGTTGTTCTCAGTTACACACCTTGGGGCAACTAGTGAGGGCAGTTTATTAGATTTTAAGTCTTTCTACTCACGTGTCTTTTTATGGGTTACTATGAAATTTACTTCTTTTACTTTTTCATTATACACCACAGTGAAGAACATTTTTCTGATACCAATACACATTCTTCAAATGAAAATGTGTAGTTACTCATTACATAGGATCCTTTGAAAAAGCGAAAACTGGAACTTAACATAAGTTTATTTTGGTGCAGATTTTTTTTAACTTTGTGTAGTTTTTTCATATTGTGCATTTTCCATCTACTTTTTGAAGCTCCCCATATGACTGCAACATAATTTATTTAGCAGTTTTCCTGTTATTGAGCTTTTGGCTTGTTTCCAGGGTTCTCCTCGAGATTATAAAAAATAGTGCCTGGATTTGTGGACTCCTTTGTGGAGTCTGGTTTCTCTACTGTCAGGTCACTGATTTATGAAGCATCTTCTTTCCTTTCAAGTAGACTGAGCAAGAATTATGTCTCTACCTTTTTTAAAAATTCATTTTTCCCATAACATCTGGTATCAGCTCACATATTAGAAAGGAATTTGTGTTTTAGTCAAACTAAAGAGAATTTTGTGCATTTATAGCTTCTAAAGGGAATAGTATGGCAACACAGATCTATCTTACACAGGGCATTTCTTCATGTTCTCCCATATGCTCTGCAGGAATACGCAGAGGATTGTGAAGGAAGGGGTAGGGGTCCGAGAAATGGACCCCAACTTGCCTTAAAGCTGATTCTGTCATGTTTCCTCTTCCAACTCACATTTTATCACCACTTTTTCATTTGACAAAGGAAAAGCATGACTATTAACGTACTGAATCTTAGTTTCATTTGTTTTTCTGGGGCATTAAAATCTCATCCCACAACCAAAGGACCACGAAAACATTAGTACCTATGTTGGCAGAGTGGATGGTTAGAGGGCACTGCAAGCATCTTTTTGGCAGTTGGGTGACTGACTTCTTGGCATTTGGGAACATTCAAGGAGGATCTAATCTAGATAGAAGATCTTTAAATGATAAGTGTCCTCCACTTCAATCTTTGTAAAAAAAAAAAAAGTCTCTTACTACTTAAAGCTATAAAAAGGAGAGAGAAAAGGGATGGAATTGACGCTCCATCTCTGTTTCCTATAGGAATAGAAGAGTCTCCATTCATAGATATCTGAACTAATTGAAGGAGAAATGAACAAAAGCCCTAATTTCTTCAGAAATGAATTTCAAATAAAATTGTATTTTCCATGTTATCTATATTAACATCTGACACATACTTATTCATTTTTAGTAAATTGTATACATTGCTCAATCTAAAAGAAGTTTATACGCTTCAAAGTTTTCAGTCACAGAAATTAAAAAATAACTTTATGCATTGCTTTTACAGAGAAGGAAATAGGAAGATTAATAAAAGCCTTTCAAGAATTAAAGCTTTAAATGAAATGCTGTGAGGCAAGTGGGATGGAGACATGTAGTCTTTTCTCCTGCAATATGTTCTGTTGTTAAAGGAGAGTTTGTTCATATGTTTTTTTGCTGGATGAAGGTGTTTTCAAATTGGTGTATTTAGGTTTTGTGAGATCCATTTAAATAATGACAGACTTTAATTAAAAATTCTAATAAGCTCAGCATGCCAAAATGATAGCCTGTGCGGTTATTTAAAGTTATGATGAGAAAGTTTAAATGTCAATGTCAGCTGTGTGGAAAAAATGGAATTCTGCAATTTCCTTAGTGGCTTTAGGAGAAAAAAAAATTTCTGACCTCTGCTCGTAAAGTTTGTTTTCCAGTACAAAGTCAGAGTGTTGTTTCATCTGACAGTGAGTCTTTCTGGCCCTCTGGGTTTGGGATGAGTGGTATCAGGGACAATGGGGATGATGTCATAACTTCCTGGACCCACAGGTTGGCAATGTTTATCAAACAGCCTCTGGTAGTTTCCAGCTCATGGTCTGTATGTGTGGCCAGTTGAGTTAGAGAAAACAGTTTTAATGGGTCCAATGTCCTCCTTTAAGCCATATGCTTGAGCCAGCTCTCCTATGTGAGTTAATCACCAAACTGGTGGGAACCCTGCTGAATGAGGGACAATGACCGAGCATGTAAATTCAGTCTTTGCATATCTTCACCAGTATTGGAAATAAAATCCAGAGCATTTATCCTTTTGAACAGCTGGTGACTTCATCCTGTACACAAAAGGGTTTGCATTATTATATTTCAGATACACAATGATATTAACATCATTCTTGTACAAAGGAATGAACCTTACAAGTGAGATAAAACAATCTTTCAGAGTTATTTTTACATTTCTTTAAAAATTTGCTTTTTGAAGGGCAGAAAGATAGAGAGGGGGAGAGAGAAATGAAATCGTCCCCTAATTCACTCCCTTGTGGCTGTGATAACCAAGTCTGGGTCAGGCTGAGGCCAGGAGCCAAGCACTCCATCCAGGTTTCCCACATGGAGGACTAGGAACCCTAAGCACTGTTATGATAGCAAGTGTGGGTTTATTCTAGAATTGTATATGTGTAGGGAGATTCCTATTTGTGGTTCTGCCGTAATGGGAACCTCTCAAATCCTTCTCTGGGATATAGGAGAAGGCCATAATTATAAAAGAGCTCTTGAGTCCATCAGAGTGTGAGTTAGTGTTGGATGTTATTAGGGAAGTGATGCAATGAGGAGCAATGTGGTAATGGGCTTCTCGCCTCTGCTGCAAATCAATCTCCTTTTAATCCTTTGATTGATCTTGCAAGCACTCTGTATGCTGTGAGCACTTATTCTGTCCAATCGTTAGGTTATATGGCATCTTTCTATTGAATATCTAGATAGCATAAACCTTTGCTCATGAGAAAAATATGTGGGTGTTATTTTTATAATGCTTCTATTTAAGATAGAGAAAGCACATAGTTTGTAAACGATCTTTTGCATTCTACTGGTTTTGTATTCAGATTTATATTTCTGCTGTATAATCACCTAGCAGTGATTATTTGTAGATTTTCTTATTTATTTTGAAAAGGGATATAGGATCTTTCAAAATCTGAAATCCTTTAGCTGTAGTGTTTTTCCTGTTTTCCTTATGCCATATATAGCTTTAATGTTATATATATAGCCATTTGATAATTAATGACATAATTCTCATCAGCTGTGCACATTAGTATGCCTAGCTAAAATCCTTAGGAACTTTGTGAGATCTATATTGTATTACTTTTTTTTTTTTTGCCAATTTATGACTCCAAGGACTTCTTATAAAAACCCAAGTCCAAGTGTCAGATGACTGATGTATGTCACTGACTACATTGATTCACATATAGGTCACCCTGGAGGAGGAGCCCAAAGTCATACTTTTGGGATGGAATTGAGGGGGCTTTCAGGAGCCACTGCATATCTATTCCCAAAATTCTTTCACTGGACACATGCTCACCGTTAGTGTGAGCAGCCTTGAAAGTGAAGATGGCCATTCACACAGAACTGTGGGTGAGAGGTTATGTCAGAGATGGAGGAGGGTTAGGGAGCAAATCCTGGGGGTTGTTTCCTGAAGTCATTAGTAGAAAGTCACAGGAAACTCTTCGCACATGCCTGCTTTTTGTCTTGTTTTTGGTCTTAAAAGTCCATATTTCTCCATGAGGAGGCTTCGACCTCATGGATTTTACTTATAGCTGTCTTCTTCAAAGTCTGCCATGTGTCTTTGTAGGGTTGACCAAAGCTGTGACCCATGTGGCTTTTGTAGTATGCTCAACCACCAGGGGCCATTGATCACCAAGGCTGCGGCCTGGGTTGAGGTCACCAGTTCCATGTCTTCCTCGTCTGATAGAAGCAGTCCACTCAGTATGTTTCCTAACAGTAACAGAATACCTCTAACCTGTAAGTTTGCATTCATGGTCAGTAACTATTGTGGCTAGCCTGGAAGTAAGACCTGGAAACTATCAAGCAAGAATTGGTCACACTGTTGTAACAACACAATGTCGCCTAAGTGGCTTTTAAGTTACAGAAAACTGAAAATTCTCAAAGCTCCAAGTCCATGATCTAGAAGCTAGCCTGGTTAGGTTGTGGCAATGGCCGTTTTCTAGGTTGCCAACTGCCCATTTCTCCCATTATCCCCAGGCTTTAGTGACCTCATCAGAAGGCCCACACTACTTCACACCATCACCTTGGAGGCTAGGGCCCCCATATTTGGATTCTGAGAGAACACAAACGTTCACATCAAAGGGTTAGTTTTTACAGCAAATATTTTCTGTCCTCTCCTTCTACCACCCTTTCTTTTTTTCCCCCCCATTTTAAAAATTATATTTTTGACAATCTTTACATAGTTAATCAGGATTAAAAGGTTCAAGGGCTACAGAAAAATGGGTAAGACTATTATTTCCAGATTGTTTCCTTCGTATATCTGAGGTAAAGGGGGATTTTAAGGGAGAAGCCCCACCCAGTCTCTTACCTGCCCCAAGTGCCCGATGTGGGGCATGCTCCGAGGGTCTTGCTCAAGTGATTTTGATAGTTCACCAGTTATGAATCACTGCCAGTCTTGCCACTCCAAGCACTATGAGGTCCTTGAAGAATCCATTGATTGACATTGTCCATCATAGAGTCTCCGTTTGCCCATTCTTTCACAACCAACATATAGCTGAGGTGGTTGATTGACTTGTTCTGTCCTTTGTCCTTTCATGGTCTGGGTTCTGAGTCTGGCAGTTCAATTGGGGGGATCCCCAAGGAAACTTTGTCTGAGGTGTTCCCAGATCAGATTCTTGTATGTGCTAGCAAGTACAGGGCCTGGCACAGTCCATGGCCCTGATCAGCTGGTGGTTACAATTACTAAGTTGGTTCTGCTTCCAGCCCAATCCTCCACTGGAACCAATGGGTGTTGCAATCCAGCCTGGTTCTGCCCAGCAGATACTCGGCCCTCACATAAACCAGTGGGAGCTGCAGCCTAGTTGGAGCAACCCACAATAACCCCCACCAGACCTGCCGCCTACCCTGGTTTGCCAGTATGTGTAACAGACTAGTCCAGTCTGTCCCACACCCCATTCGGGTCTCATACATGGCAATGGTCTACCACCCTTTCAACCCTATGCTCCCCTGCTTTTCCTCTGATTTGGGCAATCAAATTAAAAGAACCAGAATAACCTGATCATTTTATGGGTTATTGAGAACTGTTATGGATTTTACTGTAAATTTTTTTAGGGCCGATGGGTGTGTCACATGAAGCTCTCACTAGACGTACCTGGCTCAAGCACTCTTGAAACCACAGCTTCTAGAATGTTTAGCTTTTACACATTGCCACTTCCCCCCTTCTCCATGCCATGATGGCTTGATTGTATTTGATCTTATTTCCCTGAAAATTTGAGGACCTTCCATTTTCTCCAACTCTGTTAGAAGGCAATGGGTTTATGCCTCAGCTGTGGTCTCTTTGGTGCCACTGTAATCATTGCATTCCCAGATTGTTGTTAGCCTACTGGGCATCGCCTGGGAGGACTCCTGACCATCTGATGAATTCCTGCCCCGTTCCTCTGCCTCTGCCTCTGGGCCTAGGCTGTGAGTGCTATGTTCCACTACTGCCCTGGGTGCTGGATTGCCCAGTTCTCTGTTCTTTCCAGTGGATCTGAAACTCCAAATATTAGTAATCATGGCAACATAGCTCATGGCAACTATAAGAGGGCCCTTCCCAAAGTTAGTGGAAAATGGAATTAAGAAACAAATGTTTTTAGAGCAAAAAAGTTGAAGTTTGCTTATAGTTTTTCATATTATACATTTTCCATGATGATGAGAGATGAGTTGTACCATAGTACCCTCCAACTATGAGGGAAAGACTGAGGTCCATGGTTTTTTGATTCACTGTTTCCTGTCAAGTTCTGCAAAGGATCATGCTCCAAGTCCAGGAGGGAAGGAGAGAATGTGAAAGATTGAGGGGAAGGAATGTGGCATTGGGACTTATCTTTATTTGAATACTTCATATTTTGCTCATCAAGGACATTTTGTAGTATTTTTTTCTTTGTAGTTGTAGCATTTAAACGTTATTAATCTTCTTTATTGTGGTTTTCAGTGTTACCTTCCATTCTGTTGTAAGGCCAGTGAGGAAGGTCTCCCAATTGCAGAGGAATTTCATTCTGCTCTATGGTATTTTAAATGAAATATCCAAGAAGAGTTACCTGGGCAAAGATAAGGTGAATGTTATGATTTGTGGGTACATGATTGCAGGACCCCATAATCCAGAATCTGGTGGAGAGTAGTTAAAGCAGGGTTGTATAATGTGCCAGAAAATAAGAGAGCCATCTCTTAGTCCTCTCAAGAAAGAAACCCCTCCGCAGGACCCCAGACCTCCCAATGTTGCCATTTCTGATACCATCCTCAGATCAAGGCTCTATCTAATTGACACCAAGAGTTTAAGAGTTTTGGAGGTGACAAATCCTATCAACCAATAACAGCAGCCAAACTTTGTTGTGTTTCCACTGGTTCTGCAACTTCTGTACTAAGCATTTTGGTTTCTGTCCTCCTTTGAACAGAACTTCAATGGCATGTGACATCAGGGACATAAGCTTTTTCCCATGTCAGAGGATATGTGTGGTGTATCTCCAGGATACTCTGTCCCTCCTGGACTTGGATTTTACTGAAAGCATTTCACTGCCTCTATCAGTCCTAAGGTGCCAGGACCATTAGCTAAGTTGGAATGCAGTACCGTTGTCCAAGGTTGTCTCTGATAAGCCAAAGCTAAGAGCAAAAAGTCACAAGGTTCCTGGTTAGAAAACAGAAGACTTCCCATTATATGGGATGTTAGCATCCCAGGTTATGTTTGAAGTCAAAAATACCCACTGTGTGTCTTTGTCATTTCCTTGTCCTACTTTCTGGACTGTGCTGAGGTGTCCTGAGATCTTTTGTCACCCTCTGAAGTAAAAGTGTCCCTGATCTGCTTCATGCTGTTCCCGTACTAAGAAAATTTGGTCATGGAGTACACCAACCACTTGGCAGGTTACAGGCTCTGTTATCAGTCCCATCCTCAAGGAACTCATCTATGCATGCTGCTCAACTTTGTATCCCAGGCTCAGTGTCCCATAAATATCCTTGAGATAAAACTACTTCGAAAACCTGGCACCACATGTCCCAGGGAACTTGTGATCTTGTTTCCTAGATTCTTGGAAAATGCAGTATTGTAAGAATTGGCACTCACATGAATCCTAGTTTTGATTGTAGAACTTCTAATATCCAATTGACTTAGAGTGTGGGGCCCAAACAGAAGACCTCATAGTTCAACATCCAATCTAATAGCGACAGTACTATTGTGAATTTCAATTCTTCACTCTGCTTTGCCAAACCTTGGCTGGCCTAATGTGTCTCAGTATTAGATCAAGGAGTACTGGCAGCTGTGGTTGTTACCAGGAGCCTAACCAATATTCCATCAGAGATCACTGATTATAGAAAGGTTTTGATTCTGTTTCACCACCAGCATGAATCTGACTTAGATTTCTTCTCAAAAGAGAAAGCACCCCCAGCCTTCCTGCCCCAGTCTAGATTTATTCTTTCTTCTTGACCAGGTGACTTACAACAAGACTGCTCCAGCAGGAGATAAAACTGTGAGGTGAATCCTCGAACTATCTTTTTTTTAATTATTTTTAAATTGTTATTATTACCATTTTATGATACAGTTCCATAGACTCCTGGTATTTCCCTTATCCTGCCCCAATTCCCTCCCACCTAGTTCCTCTATATTATTGCTAAAGTATAGTTCTTCATACACAGTCATATGTCTATCATTGCGGGCATGGACAATGACAGAGTCCAGCATCCTATTGTCAAGTTATAGTAAACAGTTTCATTGTAAGTCCATCTTTGTCTGGAAGTAGAAATGCATACTACATTGTATCCTCACATCTGGATATGTTAGTCTTCATTTCACAACTACTGTACATCCCCTCAAATGAAAAGCCATAATACAAAATCAATAATAGAAAGAAAAATAAAAATTTATAATGCCATGAAGTTAAATAAAATGTTATTAGATATGACCATCTCCATTACACAGCTACTATATATCCCCTTAAATGAAAAGCTACACAAAACAAAATCAACATCAGTGAGAAAGAAATTAACAACACCAAGAAGTTAAATAACATGTTACTAAATTACTAACGTGTAGTTGAAGAAATGAAAATCAAGGACCTTCTTCCAGAAAATGATGCTACTGTATGACCTATGAGTCACTGAAGAATCTAATCAGAAGAATTTCATCTCATCAAAACAAACAGAAACATCAAAATCCATTAGATATAGTTTCCACTGGTTTTTGTTGGTGAAGTGTGTCTCCTGTAGGCAACAAATAAATGGGTTTTGTTTTTTTAATCCAGTCTACTAATCTACGACGTTTGGTTGAGCTTAAGCCATTTACATTCGGAGTCTAATATGTATGGATGGTACTTTGGTCCTGTCATTTTAGGAATGGGTTGTTCATTGGTTTAGTCTTCTGTTGTCATTTTACTGGGATGTTCTTCCCGTTTGCCTTTGGTTTTGGTGGGTGTTATTCCTCTTCTCTGTCGAGACATCTTGAAGTATCATTTGTAGGGCAGGTTTGGAAGAGGCAAACTCTTAATTTTTCTTTGCTGTGGAAGAATTTTATCTCATTTTCAAAGACGAAAGAAAGAAAACTTTGCTGGATATGTTATCCTAGGCTGACATTTTTTTTTTCTTTTAGAATCTGGAATATGTCCCTCCATTCTCTTCTTTTTTATGATTTATATATATATATATTTATATATTATATATTTATATTATATATAATATTATATATTATTATATATGTATAATTTTTAAAGGGGGGTATTAAGGGAGAAGGCCCACCCAATTTCCCACCCTCCCTAGGTCACGGATGTAGGGTAGGCTCTGAGGTTCTTGTTCAAGTGGTTTTAACATTTCAACAGTTATGAATTGCTGCCAGTCTTGCCACTCCAAGCACTATGAGGTCCTTGAAGAATCCACTGATTGATATAGTCCATCATAGAGTCTCTGTTTGCCCTGTATTTCACTGCCAAGATATGGCTGAGACGGTTGATTAACCAGTTCTGTCTTCTCTCTTTTCTTGGTTAGGCTTCTGAGTCCAGCATTTTGATTGGAAAATCTCCAGAGAAACTTTGTCTGAGGTGTTCTCAGACGAGATTCTTGTATGTGCTAGCAAGTACAGGGCCTGGCACAGTCCATGGCCCTGATCAGCTGGTGGTTGCAATTGCTGAGTTGGTTCTGCTTCCAGCCCCGTCCTCCACTGGAACCAATGGGTGTTGCAATCCAGCCTGGTTCTGCCCAGCAGATACTCGGCCCTCACATAAACCAGTGGGAGCTGCAGCCTAGTTGGAGCAACCCACAATAACCCCCACCAGTCCCAGCCCCTACCCTGGTTTGCCAGTATGTGTAGCAGACTAGTCCAGTCTGTCCCACACCCCATTCCACCCCAGCTCCTGTCCTAGTTTTATGCCCATGGAAGTGGTAACCCAAGAGGGAGGAACCCACTATTTCCCTCCCAGGCCTCTCCCACTCCCGCATTATGCACTCTCCAGATAGTTCTGTGGTTTGACTTGACAGAACTAGCCCCCAGTGCCAGCTTCTGCCAGCTGGTGCTGTGGCTAAGCCCAAACAACCCTCACCCACTCTAATTTTGTTTGCACCAGAAGGAATAATCAGCCCAGCCTGGCTTTTCCCTGATCTAGTCCACATGAGGCACACAGGTATTGTAGCCCTGCTTAGTCTGATCTGCGCCCATCCCAGCTCATGCTGTCCAGTGGGAGTAGCTGTCCAGCAAAGGAACCACACCTATTCCCCTGCCGGCTCTAACCCCTCCCTTCCTGGTAGTCACGCTTACTGGTTGGGTGTGTTCCTGGCTCATGCAGACCAGCAGGTACAAGAGCCTAGTTAGGCATGACCTGTGCTCCGTCCTGGTCTCTAGTTTCACTTGTGGGCTAAGGTTTGCTCAGTCCTGCCTGATCCACTCTGTCCCATTGCCCGCTGACACATTTGCCAGCTATTGGAGCTACTTTTCCCAGCTTGTCTGACCCCCAGGTCTGGACCACGTGTTCACCAGCAGGAGCTATGATTCGCCAAGGGAGTTTCGCAAGTTCCTCCACTTAATCCACTCCCAGACCCAGTTTTCATACATGCCATTGGGTTTAGGCCAGATTCCGGTGAAGTCTGGCCTTCCATTTGGCCTTGTACTCCATTCTCTTCTTGCCTATAGAGTTTCCTGTAAAAATCGCCTGTAGGTTTAATTGGCATTCCTTCATATGTCAATTGATTTTTTTTCACATGCACGTTTAAGGATCTTCTCCTTATGTTCAATTGAAGAGAGCTTGATGATCATGTGTCTTGGTGAAGATCGTTTTTGATCAGGCCTGTCAGGAGTTCTGTTCCCCTCCTGGATCTTGTTTCCCAGTTCTTTCTCTAGAGAAATTTTCCTTTATTATTTCATTAAATAGATTTGTAAAACCAGTTTCTCTTTCTGCACCTTCTGGGACTCCCATAACTCTAATATTTGGCCTCTTAATAGTGTCTTTCAGTTCTGGAATACTTTTTTTGGCCTGTTCCAACTCTGCTTCCATTTTGTTTGCTTCCCCCTGATGACAGAAAATATCTTCCAATTTTGAGATTCTTTCTTCTGCTTGCTTCAATCTATTTTGGAGACTCTCCATTGTAATTTTAATTTGCTCTCCTGTGGTCTTACTCTCTGATATATCAGCCTTAATTTGCTTTATTGCTGCTATTGCTTGTGTCATATATTCCTTAAATTCTTTGAACTCTTGTATGTGTGATTCTCATTTTTTCTCAGAATCTTTAAAATGAGTCTTATGGATTCTGTTTCCCCCATTTTCTCAATGTCTTCCTCAGTTAACTCTGAGGTTGGCATAGGGTTTTTGCTCCTTTGTAGGGGAGTGCTCAGTAATATTCATTCTGCCTTTCTCTCTTCTTTTGCTCTTGGTCATTGTACTTCGGGTTAGCAGAGTCCTCTCCTATTTTGGCCCGTACAATGCCACAGTTGGTATTATTTTCCTGCGGGACCAGTATAATCCACGAAAGTCAGTGAGTTCTCACGAGCTCAGTACATGTGCAGTTCACTGCAGTCCTGAAGCTTTTGCCACAGTGTACAAAATGGTGCCTGACGTACCACTACTAGAGTTCTTGATCTGCTGGCCAGCAGGTCTGAGGGCTACCCAGACCTGTCTTGGGTGGAACCTGTAGGATGCCATGTTGTTGCAGTTCACTGAGTTAGAAATGTGTTCACTCCCAGCTCAGTGCATGTGCACAGTCCTGCCCCATAGTCTTTACCCCCTTAAACAAAATGGTGCCCGATATGGCTCTAGGAGGTGGACTGGGCTGTGAAATCCATCCTGTTCTTGTACTGCCCTTCTGGGATCTGCTGCTCTGTCTCTGCTCCTGGTCAAATCAAACAGACCAGCAGGACGGACAGTTCTTTGGGTTCATCTCCCAAGCTCCAGTGAAAGTTCCTTCCCATCTGGTTGCTGGTGGAGTTCAGATTGTGGTTAGCTGAAAGCCGCTGGAGTATCAGTCACTGCAACACCACACCATTGTTTTTGCTGCTTTCCTGTATCTGTCAGTCTCCTGGTACCCCTCTGCTGTTGTTCTGTCCTCTCCTATTTCCTGGAATGTGTCCTCTCTGCTTCATCCTGATTAAATGTTTTTCCGTCCTTTTAAATGTGTCCTTAGCTATTCTGCCATCTTGCTTCTCCTCCTGGAACTATCTTGTTGAAGGCATACCTCAGTGGCTCTTTGGGAGCAACCCAGCCAAGTCCACATCCCAACTGCCATTGTGCTTCCCTTTCCTGGGATTCCTCAGAGCCAACCTCAGCTTAATCTCTTTCTCCTGGCAGGTGCCATTCCCAGGAAGATGCTAACAGCATTATTTCCATTCATCCTTTTGCTTCTGCACCACCCATTCCTCCCCAACCTGACTGAGCATTGCCTGAACCTCTGCCTCTTGTTGCCTACCTGGTCTAGACACTCTTGCAGCCCAGATGCTGCTGGCCTGTGCCTTCTTGCCTGGTGTTGGAGACCTACCAGTTTTCATGCAGCATAGGAGCACACTCATAGCATGTATACCTGGACAGAACCATCCTTAGTAGCTTCTTATTCTTCATATGCTTTTCTTTTCATTGCTTTTCTGTTGCATATTCTATTTTAATGCTTTAGATCTGTGCTTAGAACCCGGGAGCAACTTTTCCAGGGTGTAGGAGTTTTGACTGAAGAATGAAACATCTGCAAAAATTGGAGAGAAGACTGTAGTTGCTTTAAGAAGATGGGAATAGAGACCAGCCTGATAGCTAATTGGCTAATCCTCTGCCTAAAAGTGCTGGCATCCCATACGGGCACAGCTTCGTGTCCCAGCTGCTCCACTGCTGTTCCAGCTTCTTGCTTGTGATCTGGCAAAGCAATGGAGGATGGCCCAAAGACTTGAAACCCTGTACCTGTATGGGAGACCTGGAGGAAGCTCCTAGCTTTGGATAGGCTCAGCTGCAGCTGATGTGAACATTTGGGGAGTGAGCCAGCAGATGGAAGATCTTTCTCTCTGTAAATCTGCCTTTCCAATAGAAGAAATAAACATTAAAACATGGGCCCAGTGCAGTGGCCTAGTGGCTAAAGTCCTCACCTTGCGTATACCAGGATCCCATATGAGCACCAGTTCGTGTCCTGGCTGCACCATTGCCGTTCCATTTCTTTGTTTGTGGCCTGGGAAAGCAGTCAAGGATGGCCCAAAACTTTGGGATCCTGAACCCATGTTTGGGGAACTGAATGAAGTATCTGGCTACTGGCTTTGGATCAGCTCAGCTCATTGCAGCCACTTGGGGAGTGAGCCAGCAGATGGAAGATCTGTCTCTTCTTTTTATAAATCTTACTTTCTAAAAAAATTAAATCTTTTTTAAAAAAAGATGATGAGAATAGAAAATACCTCTGTAGCTGTTTTTGACAGGCATTTTCTATCCTTAAGTGTTGTTTCTGCCTTTTGTGTGTTATGGATTAATTTTGGATTCCTCTTGCCATGAGCACTGAAAGGAGGCAAAGGAAGCAGGTGTGGGATTCCTGAGCCTTCTCTACTTATGGTAACTGCATGGAGGATGTGGATCCATGGGAGAACAGGTCCTTTTCACAAAGCATCCACATAACTCCAGGTAGATTGGGAACAGCTGTGCTGTTGCACGGATTCTGCACTAAGAACCTGACAAAATGCCAAAAGGTGGAAGCATTAATCTAGGTCTGGGGGACTATGTGAGTCTTGCTGGGATTCAGAGGCACCTGTGAGTGAGTGAGAGCTTGTCTTGGGATACACCTGAACTGCCCTGCTTTTCAGGGAAGCATTACAAACCCATCATCCCATCTGGAAGGAAGAGGAGCACAGCCAGAGGAGCACTGAGGGATGCTGGTGTCCAGGTGGGAAATTCAGGTGTACTTAAGACTTAGTTCTCCTTACTCTTTGTTACAGATTTATTTTATTATTTAAGAAGCAGTATGAGTGAGTGAGTAAAATGGAGAGAGAGTGAACGAGCTTTGTCATTCACTGGTCCAAATGTCCTCAATGGCCAGGGCTGGGGCTAGACTGAAGCCAGGATCCAGGAACTCCTATGTGGGTGGTAGGGGCACGCCTCTGTTGCTTCCATAAGTGAGTTAGGAGGGAGATGGATCAGAAACAGAGCAGCCAGGATGCAAACCACTGCTCCGACACGGCATCTCCAGCAGCTTAACCACCTGTAGCTGAATACTAGCCCTACCAAGTTTCTCTTTGTCCCTTCCCTATTGCTGTGGTACAAAGACTATTCTGGTTACCTTTGAAAGCAGTGTAAGTGATGATGCTATACTATTTTGTAACTCAGTTTCTTCTGGGTGTTATCTGCCAGCCTCTAAGTCAGTTCTAATGGTTTTTGTGTTGTCTCTTTGATAAGGAAGACCTGTAATTAGCTCTCAATTTGAAAGCTTCCCCTAGTTAATTGTCCCAACTTTGCAAGTGATGAAGTCATCACTTAAAGAGGAAATGCTTAAGCCTCCCAACCTATCATGAGAGCAGAGTGGTTTGGGCCTCGAGGGATGCTGCAAGCTGTGAGAGAGATAATATTCTTACTGATATGCTCACATGGTTACTCTTCCCTTATGACACATAGCTGATTTTTATTTTGTAGTACTTGGCTTTGCAAAGGGAAGTCTGGAAGGAGTGTGTACTCCATTTTGCATACCTCAACCATAGGCTTTCCTAGGAATGAGGGTGGGGCTTTTGCTGTGTGTGGTTTCATATTAGATTCTGCTGGGTTGGCAGTTCGGGCACAGAGTCCTTGCTTTGCTTTTGAATCATGGCTCTGAGAATTGTTTACACTGATGAATTATAAATGTTTTCAGAGACAGGTAGGAACCTGAGCTCACAGATTTTGTGTCAGTGGCACGTCAGGCATTTGTGTCCCTTCCACTTCCCCTCTGCCTAGATCTTTCCTAGGGAAGGCCTGAAGCAAAGACTAAAATGGTTATTGGTTCTTTGGAAACTTGTGTTTATTAAATATTTATTTTTCAAAATTTTATTTTATATTTATATACAGTTGAAGTCTAAAAATAGCAATATGTAATTACATAATGTCCTGATGTATATTTTTCTTTTTAAAAGTGTTCGGTTTTACTTGAGCAAGAACCTCAGAGCATACCCTACATCCGGGACCTGGGGAGGGTGGGAAATTGGGTGGGCCTTCTCCCTTAATACCCCCCTTTTAAACATGAAGGAAACAATATGGAAAAAATACCAGTCTTACCCACTTTCCTGTAGCCCTTGAACCTTTTTACCCTAATTAACTATGTAAAGATTGTCAAAATAAAATAATTTTTTTTTTAAAAAAAGTGTTCGGTTTTTTTCTATTATTTTCCATGATGCAGTTTCATAGGTATAGGGATTCTCCCAGCCCTCCCATTTCCCCCCACCATTTTCTCCTCTATTATAATAGTAATATTATAATCATATTATAATCAGCATTAGTCGCAATTCTGACATTCTGCTATTTTAAGCGCATCTTGGTATTATATAGGTATTGGCAATGGCAAAAATTCTAGTATCAAATTGTTGAGGTGTATTTAACAATATCATTTTCAACATTTGGGTTTTTTAATGATTTTATTTACTTGAAAAGCAGAGTTACAGATAGAGAAAAAGCAGAGATAGAGATCTTCCAGCTGTTGATTCACTGTCCAAATGGCCACTATGGCTGGAACTGAGTTGGGCCGAAGCAATGAGCCACGAACTTCATCTGGGTCTTCCATGTGGGTGCAGGAGCCTGTGCACTTGGGTCATCTTCTGCTTTCCCAGGCCACATTGACATGGAGCTGGATTGGGAGTGGAGCAGCTAGAAGTGAAGCAGTATTTGGATGGGACGCAGGCATTGCAGCCAGTGGCTTAACCCGTAACTCCACAAGACCAATCATATCTTTTCCAAGTTAAGTTCAATAATTGTTATATAGGAGATCTTTCTTAAATGTTTTTATAGTCTGATCTTTCTCAATATTCTTAAATATCTTTGGATTCTGGCTTCTGCATAGTAAGACGCTCAAGACATGAGCTAGCATTTTTCAGATCTTTCTTTGTATTCTAGGAACTCTCCAAGGTGCAACATAGGGAATGTCATAGAGTTTGTGGAAAATACATATTATGAAAACTGGATGTTAAAATTTGGGGCACCAAAACTTGGCTTTTGAAATTTTTTGCAACTTGTTTTATTTGAAAGAGAGAGCAAGCTCTCATCCGCTGGTTCATTTCCCAAGGCCCACAAAAACTAGGACTGGGCTGAGTTCGAGACAGGACTCAGAAACTCAACCTGGCTCTCCCTCCCAGGTGGCAGGGAGCCCGAGATTAGCCTATCATTTATTAATTCCCAGGGTGCATACTAGGAATCAGATGGGAACCCAGGCACTGGGAAACAGAATGCAAGCAGCAAATTGTTGTGTTGTGCTTTGAAATACATTTTCTGCGAGCTTTTGCATTCCCCTCAACTATATTGTTCTCATATCAGGCTGATAGCACTGCCAGGAGACAAGAAAATCCCGAGGCCAGCAGCTGGCCACACTCAAAAAATCACTTCAACTGTGGTGTCTTAGCACTCCCATTCTGTGATATAACATGCAGCCTTATTTTTTTCTGACACACAGTTGATGCGAAGAGCTAAAATACATAAACTTATGTTTCATGAGAAAAATTATTTGATGAAGCATGGCCCAGTGATGACAATGGCCCAATCTCTTGGGCTCATGAGTGCAAGTTACTAATGTAAGGAACAGGGATTAGAACGCTTTATATTTGAAAACCTTTAAGTGCAATTTCCAAGGGGCTATTAAAAGAGGCGGGTATGCTACATTCAGACTGAGAGGATGGCCATGAATTATTAGAGCTACTGAGACGAACATGTCTGTGCATGGCAATTGTCTTCTCTGTAAGGGGAAAAGAAACATTAAGAAGAGATTTAGTTGGGAATTGATGCAAAACCCACTGGGGAAGCCTGAGTAATTATGCAATTAACTAACCCTTCCCTCTCTGAGAGTCTGCTGATTTGAGACAGGCGAGAGGTGAGGCTGCAAAGAATGTAGTTCCTGAGACACCGCATTATGAGAAATGGCTACACTGAGGGAATGAGGGAGCCTGCAGAAACACAGAGAACTTTGGAATAAGGCTGGATTTTAGGGATAAACTAAAGGTCTGAACAGGTCATATTTTGAGTGGGAGCATATCTAAGCTAATTTTCAATATAGTAAAAAAAAAAAGTCCAGAGAGAACTGTTGTATTTAAATCATAGTCACCCTCCACCCCCAGCTGAACAATCACATCTTGTTGCTTTTTCTTGCTTTTGCCTGCTGTAGATGCTTCTTCTTCCATAACAAAAGAGGTTTTGTATGCTTATTTCAGAAGCTGATTGTCAGGAGGAGAGAGCCCAGAAAGAGTGTCCAGTGTGCACAGAGCTGGTGGCTGGGGAGAGCAGAGCCAGGAGCTGAGCAAATCCTCTCAGGCTCAAGCTGTGGGATGGTGGTTAGATTTGCCCTCCAGGATGTGAACTTCATCTTTGGAATAAAGCTGGACGTGGCCAATAGCATACTAGCTAGATAAGGCCAGCTGCATAGCATGTGCTGAAAATGGGAGGGAAGTTTTTCGGTTTTGCAGAGGTAGTAAAAATATAAATGTGATTTAAAGTCAACAGGATGTTTGATTAAGAAAAAAGCACTTGTTAGTTTAAGGTGTGCGTGCCCAAGCCTCCAGTCCAGGGGCTGCTTTTGTCAATGTTTGTTTAAGGTGATTACCTGGCGCTCTCTTGTTTTCAGTGTGGATGTCTCTATCGGAGGGGCCAAGGGAGTGCCGTCTCAAGTGGGAAGACAGTGAAGCAAGGTTCCAGGCTCTGATGGAAGAGGCAGTTGGCGAGTGGGTCAAGCGGCTTGGGCTTGGTGTCAGGACCAAGCGAGCCACACCCTGTGTGTGAACAGGATTCAAACTCTCCATAAGCCCGTCATGGCCTGAGGGGAGAATAATGAGGTCATCATAATATACTAAAGCCAACCCACAAGTCGTGCTTTTCTAGAGAGAAACTTAAGCTGGTCATCCACCTGTCACTTGCATAAATAGAGAGGGGCAGCGACAGGGTGAGAGCTGTAAGGCATGGGACTGAGGAGCTCCCATTGCAGGTGGCAAAGCAGACTTGTGTGTTAGTCCTGGACTGTCCAGGAGGAAAGAGCCTATGTGAGTCCCCTCATCCTTTGGGTCCCCTCTGCATCTGTATTTGTTGGGGGGAAGCAGCTCTCCCTCCCCACAGGGCTGCCTATCAGGTTCCTGCAGGTTGCCGCATGGGTCAGGAGTACGTGTCTCACTTTGGGTTCTCAAGGTCTTGGACAGTTTTAAAAATCATTGAAGACCCCAAAGAATTTTTAAAAGATCATTGTTGGATGATAGACCAGAAATTAAAGCAGAAATTATTCTTTTTACAATGTATTTGATATTTTTCATTCACTGAAAGGACAATAGCAAACCCATTACTTTGAAAAATATATATTTCCTGTCTTTAGAGATTCATTTTATTATTTGAAAGGCAGAGTTACACAAGAGGGAGAGAGGGAAAGATTTTTTGATCTGTTGGTTCACTCCTCAAATGGCTGCAGTGGTTAGGGCTGTGCCAGGCCAAAGCCAGGAGCCAGGAATTGAACCTGGGTTCTCCTGTATAGATGACAGGAGCCCAAACACTTGGAACATTTCCCACTGCTTTTCCTGGGTGTTAGCAGGGAGCTGGATGGGGAGCAGAGCAACCGGAAACCACACTGGTGTTCCTCCAGCAAGTGGTGGCTTCAGTCCCTGTGTCTTAATGCTGGCCCCACTTTTATACGTTTCTGTCATTCCGATATCTGTGGAAATTGCCCTAAAAACATCTCTGCAAACAGTGCACTCCTTATGAAGATTTTGTAAAATAGCAAGTTAGACAATACTTTCTAGAATGCACACCTCCTAAATCGTGTCACTCTTATACTGGGTTTGTGCCATTTGGACAGTTTGCAACGTGATTAAAGCTGTTTCTATCTCCCCTCCTTCCATGTCGTGTTTCCAAAGTATCTTTACATGGGCAAACAAAGGTACTGGGAACAAAGAGGCAGATAAGAATTTTAATTTAAACACTGTAATTAACTGTCCCTAAAAAGAAAAATGACCTGTTGCTTGGGATTTTGAAGAAATGGGCCTGAGCTGGCAAGATTTGGCACACTTGACTGGCAGCCAGAGCAAGGAAGGCTGCTGGTTTCTGAAGAAGGGAACTGGCATCGGTGCTGCTCTGTTAGCATGCTCCTCTTCCATTTTTACAAACAGATTCAAGAGATTGATTTGAGCTGGCCTGTCATGGCAGTTGTAATGAGCATGGCTGTTAGTGGAGTTTTAAAGTGGTGGTAGTGAAAGTATCCATATTTTTAGTAGTACTGAAACCTACCTGAATAAAAAAAAAAATGATGCTTTGGTTTGATATGATTTTGTAGCAATAGAACCAAACAGAGGTTCTCTTAGTTTAAGACTAACAGTTGGCATGTGTAAATTCTTTGTCCTCTGGAGAAAAAAAAAATAGTACTTGCCTGCCTACCATCCAGCTATTCCCCTATCCCCAACAGAGCCCCACTCAGTCTGGGATCTGCCTATATTATCAACTCTGTGTAGCCAGGGATGCTGTGTAGCCAGGTCCAGCTCTTTGTTCTGGCTGTGGGCTTGCCTGCAGCCAAATGCAAAAGATGCTACCTCCATCTTAGGAAAGTAAAGTTCTGATTTTCTCTCAAAATTATCACACTTGAATAATGCTTGGAGCAACTGCAGCTGTTTTGCAACTGGGAGGGGTGTCAACCAGGGGATAAAGCTGACATATAGTCGTGGACCAGCAGAGAGATAGAAGAACCTGAGGTCCTGGCTGTGTGGAGGAAGCCCTGAATGACGTAAAACTGGAGGCAGCCTGCAGCCTGGGTGGACCACATCAGGTGTTGTACTTTCTGCTACTTGTAGCTGAGTTATTCAGTGAGCCAAAAGTAAATCATCCTTACTAATGGAATCCAGGGACCCTCAGCCACTCAGAGAAGGGAGGCTACAGCAGGTGAAAGTAACAGATGTAACCAATTGGAAGATCTGTCCTGAGATGCTTTCCCTGACTGTCTTGGGGGCATTCTGTTATCTTGTTATTTCTTCTGTTAGATAAGGGATTCAAATTTTAAATGCTCAGCAACTCTGATAAAATCAGGGAGAGAACTAAGGTATCTATGACATTCACATAGCATGGAGCCTGGGCGTGCTCTTCCACGTCCTGGGCTTGTGGTGTGTGATACAGTCTCATCCTATCCGACTGGCTTGTGTGCTCTCCCAGCTACACTCTGAACTCCATCATTTCCACCTGTGACCCCTGATGCCTGTCATCCCTAATACTGAGGACTATTCATGGTGAATCCCAGTTCTATGCTAAGAATTATAGTAACAACTTTACAGGCCTTATCTTGTTCATTTTATAATACATACAATAAGCATATAATGTAATTTGTATTTTAATGATAAGAACAATAAGGCTTGGGTAGTAAAATCATTCATGTGAGGCCCTTTGGCCAACATGTGATAGATACTCAACTACAGGGCTAAGTAGGTCGTTCTTTAAGCTGTTTTCTGTGTCTGCCATATGTATCTGCTGAATGTTTGTCATTTGGATGTGTCAGGATAAGAATAGTTTTTCATATTGTTCTCTTCATTCCACCTTTCACCCATAGAAAAATATATGGAATTGAGACGTACAAGGGTACTTCAAAAAGTTTGTGGTAAATGGAAATGAAAGATGTTTACTTTGATGAAAATGGTTGACATCAATCCATAATTTTTCATAATGCTCTTTCCCACAAACTCTTTGAAGTACCTTTGAGTGCGTAATTATTTGATTATTAACTTCTCTAGAAATGGGTCTTAGTAGAGTATTACTGTTATGAGTGTATTCAGCTGTAAGTAAAGGGCAGCCCAACTTGCAGTGATTTAAATGAGACTAGAGGCAGTTTATTTCCCTCCTACAACAGGCAGTCTGGAGGTAGACCAGTTTACTGATATCCCCAGGATTCTTTTGGCCTCCCATTATGTTTGACTCTTCATGCCACAAATTAGCTGTTGATACTCCAGATATCACATCCTCATCCAAGAGAGAAGGCAAAAAGATAAAAGGCAGAAGAACAATGCTGGCTGAGCAGATCTGGTCCTTTCGGGAAAGACAAAGTTCTTCCTGAGCTGCAAGGGAGGTGAGTAAGAAACAGGATTGTTGGGAAAGGCTTAGACCCACCCTGCGACTCATGGCTAAGCATCCTGTCTGGTGAAACAGAATAGCACCATAGTCACTGTGGAGAGGATTGCTCACAATGCCAGCTACTTGCCTGAAAATTGAGGTGGTTAGAATCTCTAGAGGGGTACAGGTGATATTCCCATCCTGTGACTCAAACAGCTTTACAATGAGACAACAAAGGAGAGGCCCATTTCCTTGACTGCTTTTCTGCTTACTGCATTCTCCCTCCTAGGTCTATAAAGTGTTGGCCTGCAAAGTTTCTTCCCAGCTCCCACTCAGTTTAGAGGCTAAGCCCTAGAGAGGGTCAAGTGTTGTGCCCAGCTTCATGTTTGTAAACCAGGATTTAACCATGGGATCTGATCTCCGGGGTCCAAGTTCTGTGAGCATCCCACTGCTTTTCATGACACTGCCCTTGTAGCCTTCCCACTTAGAACAGAACGAAGCCCTCATTTAGTAACCCTGGGCTTTTGGTTGGGTAGGCCCATGCAACCCATTGAGGAAGGCTTGACGTCACCCCAAAATGACTGCTTTGAGCTCAGCCTGTTTGAAAATCATGGATCGCTTTGTGTCCCCGAGGAAAGTAGCGATGAAATGAAACATTGAGTGAATCTTCCATAACTTTGGTGTATGAATGTTGATTATCAAGGCCATTTTGACCCAGACTTTTGGCAGCAAGGCTCCTGGTCATTTTGGTCCCATTGAGCATGTTCCTATCTTTTGAAGGTGCTGCTGACACACTGGGAAAAACTGTGGGTCAGCTCAACTTCCTGTGATGTGATTCAGTGTTGAGTTACTCTGGTAACTCGGTGCAGCCAGCAGAGCATTCTCAGTGTAGAGCCCTGTCCCCATGATGAAAAGATAAATGATGAGGCTTCCCTCTCTTCCCTTCCCTGCTCCCCTCCCCAGCGGTAGCGGAATAATATTTTTATTATTATTATATTTTTGACAATCTTTACATAGTTAATTGGGGTAAAAAGGTCCAAGGGCTATAGGAAAGTGGGTAAGACTATTATTTGACTATTATTTCCATATTTTTTCCTTCATGTTTAAAGGGGGGTATTAAGGCAGAAGGCCCACCCAATTTCCCACTCTCCACAGGTCCCAGTTGTAGGGTATGCTCCGAGGTTCTTGCTCAAGTGGTTTTGATAGTTCAACAGTTATAAATTGTTGCCAATCTTGCCACTCCAAGCACTATGAGGTCTTTGAAGAATCCACTGATTGACATAGTCCATCGTAGAGTCTCTGTTTGCCCTGTATTTCGCTGCCAAGATATAGCTGAGATGGTTGATTAACCAGTTCTGTCTTCTCTCTTTTCTTGGTTAGGGTTCTGAGTCCAGCATTTTGATTGGGGAAATCTCCAGGGAAACTTTGTCTGAGGTGTTCTCGGACCAGATTCTTGTATGTGCTAGCAGATTCAGGGCCCGGCACAGTCCATGGCCCCGATCAGCTGGTGGTTGCAATCGCTGGGTTGATTCTGTTTTCAGCCCCAACTTCTACTAGAACCAATGTGTGTTGCAGTCCAGCCTGGTTCTGCCCAGCACATACTCGGCCCCTTGCATAAACAAGTGGGGGCTGCAGCCTAGTTGGAGCGACCCACAATAATCCCCACCAGGTCCGCCCCCAGTAGCGGAATAATCTTTGCAGTGTTTAAATACTCAAGTTCTTGGATAAATTTATCAGCAAAGTCTTCTTGTGGACATCTTTGTTAACCTTCAGGATCCTGGCATGTGTGGGCACCTCTGTGCAGACATTGTTTGCACATTCACTATTAGTGTATGGAATGTTCCAAGCCAAGTATGCTGCAAGTGGTCTTGTTGCATTTGCTCTTTGTGGTCTAGACTAGATAGCAAGAATAGGAGCCTGAGGCTGACTTAGGTTCCCTCTGCCTCGTGTTGGAGGTTCTCAACAGCCCTCAAGCCGAGTTAGAGTCCCCTTCCTTCCTAGTATGTTTTCCCACCCCAGACTACAGCCCTAGTTAGACTGTCCTTACTGTCTTTTAGTGTCTCTTGGTCTTTAATCCTTTCATTAAGGAAACAGCTCACCACTATCTTTCCTCTAGGACATGAAAAAAAAAATACCAGGCATATTTGTATTTCCTCCAGTACGTGTCTCATTTGGAAAGGTCATGCCGTTAAACAATGGATTTGCTGTTACCTGGAGTGGATTAAGTGACCCATTTGTTGCCATCAGTACAGTTGCCTTCAGGGTGGCAAGGTGTAAAGCAGTTTGCAACAGACTGAAAGGTAACTAGAAGGCTTGAACACAAACTCCACCTTTAAAAAAAATTAATTCTCAGAAATGGTCTCGTCTTCCCAATAGACGGTGCCAGCCAGAGGCGGCTGCCGTGGCAGGTTCATGTAAATCTCATTCAGTTGATCCTGTAGGCTTAGCAGAAGCAGTATTAGTCTAAGGCAGGCAGCTAACAAGATACAAGACTAAGCTTTTTGCCTCCCATGCCAGGCGTATTTTTAGAACAGTTTGAATATAAAATCTATTGGGATACTCAGTGGTTAAACTGCCCCCATGCCCACCATGTGGTTGATGGGAGAAATTGTCATTGAAGAGAAAATAAAATTTTACACTACTGATCTTTGCATAATTCTTTTTCTGAAAAAAACCATTTATTGTTTTTTTTCCAAGTCAGAGTTACACAGAGAGATCGATCCTCCATCTGCTGGTTCCCTCCCCAAATGGCCACAACAGAACAACAGAAGTCAGGAGCTTAATAAGGGTCTCCCAAGTAGGTACAGGGTCCAGATGGGACAGCATTTTCCACTGCCTTCCCAGGTCCTGGCCGTGACCCGGCCACATGTTGTAGAGGTTTATTTCTGATTTTCCTTAGGGCCAAGGGAATATTTCTACCCAAAGCCTAGCCTAATCTTAGATTTCTCTCTGGGCACAGTTGCTCCGAAGCTTATGATGAACACTCATCATAAGTTGAAAATCCTAAGTTGAGGGTGTAGCTGTACAGAACACTGTCAAGAATGTCGAGGGTTCACACTGCTGATCGCAGGGCTAAATGTGAGCAAAGGCAGCTTCCCTTCTGCCCAGCATGCTGCATGTCACTCTCCTGGGAAAATCTCCAAATTCAAAGTACTCTTTCTACTGAATGTGTCCCTTTTGTGTCATAGTAAAGCAAAAAATTGTGAATTGAGCCAT
This sequence comes from Ochotona curzoniae, assembly GCF_017591425.1. Lineage (NCBI taxonomy): Eukaryota > Metazoa > Chordata > Mammalia > Lagomorpha > Ochotonidae > Ochotona > Ochotona curzoniae. The sequence continues at coordinate 18,951,033 of NW_024467115.1, forward strand.
TGTTGGAATACTCAGTACTTGAGACCTCAGAATTCCCTGATTAGATACATGAGGATCTTCCCTGTTCTGGGGACACCCCAGTTACGTGACTGAGGCTGACTTACAGCCCAAAGTACCCATCTGTGCCCATCAAAGTCCTCTTAGCAAAAGAGAGAAGCAGGGATAGGGAGAGAAGGTGATTGAACCAGGAGCCTTCAAAAAACTTGTAAATGATAGGATGGCCCTCAGATCAATCAGGCATTTGGCTGCTATAGCAGCTGATGCAGTCACTGTCACATGGGTTGAGCGAGGTTATATTACTTCCGTATTTTTAAGTGAAGCAAGCGAACGTTGAAGAGGTGAAGCGCATCCATTCTGATTGGCAGAACCCCACTATGAGGTTAGTTTAGCTCCAACACTTTCCCTCACAATGTTCTACTAGCTAATAACTCTCTGAATTGCAGCTGGATTTCCATTTTGTAGAAAAGGTCTTGATTACATTATTCTATTGATTGAAAACTCTTCCATTAGCGCCTCATTTCCAACTTGGCTGAGCGCCAGTAGCCAGCAGGCCCAGGCAAGACCCTGCAAATCTGGCTTGAGTGTACCTCTTCAGACTCATTTCTCACCAGTCTTCCCGCCATGACTTTCCCATCTGGCCACAATGGGAGATGGCCTGTTGCACAGACCCGCTCTGTCCCTCCTCGCATTTACAACTTCAGTTGGGAATGTCCTTTCCCACTGCTCTTGACTGCAAATCCTGGCTTGTTTCCTCCATCTCTGGATTAAATGAATGTCACCTTGTCTGTGAAGACATGTTTGCAACTTTTTAGACAGGATCTGTTGCATCCTCATTATACTTTTGTGGTTGGTTACCTAAATATAGGTGCACATTACATTGTACTTATGCTTAGTATTATCGCTTTTCTGTTACTTCCCCAAGACCAGGGGCTGGTTCTGTGTGGACAGAATGTGTGTTTCATTCATTGTTACATACCTAACATTTCATACAGTGCCTAGACATTTATTAGGCTACTCAAGTGTTAATTAGACATAAGAAATTCTTGTTACTCTCGTAATTATATGTGCTTATATGCATACAATTGCGTGTATAAATGGACTATTAGTCACTTAGGAATTCTGAGAGTTATCTATTTATAATAAGAATTTTTATTTCCTATGAGACAGTTTTGTCGATGTGGGTATTCCTCCCTACCCTCTTTCCTTACTCCACATTTTCCCCTCCCACCATTTTTCTTCATATTATCACCATGATATGGTATTTTGGTAACAGTTACAGTTTTAGCTTTCTGCTGTATGTTTCATGGCACCGTAGGTATAGGCTATTATCACACTGCCAGGATATGCCCATCTGGTCTCATCAGGAGTCGTTATTCAGAAGTAGAGAAGCACACTACAGTGTATCTTCACTTCCCACTAGGCTAGTCTCCATTGTGCAGTTCACCCATGAAAATATATACCTATAATTGATTACTTACAGATCTACTTACTTTGTGTTTTGCATGAAGGCTACCTTATATCAGAAATTACATATGATTTTTGTCCTTTTAGGACTGGTTTATTTCACTAAGCATAATGATCTTCATTGCAGTGGTAGGATTTCATTCTTTCTTAGGGCTGTGTCGTGTTCCATAGAGTATATGTACCACAGTCATCTGTTGGCATCTGGGTTGTTTTCATGTCTCTGCTATTGTAGATAGTGCTACTATAAATACAGAGTTAAAGGTCACTTTCTCATATGCAGATTTTATTTCATTTGGATATATTCCCAGGAGTGGGATAGCTGCTTTATATGATAAATCAGTTCTCAAGTTACCAGAGCATTCTCCATACTGAATTCCATAGTGGCTATACTAACCTACACTCCCACCAACAGTAGAGCAGGGTACCTGTCCTCCCCCACATCCTAGCCAGCAGTTGTTAGTTGATTTTCATGGCACTGTAGGTATAGGCTACATTGTATACAGGCCATTCTCACACAGAATTATCTTGACCTGGTAATACACTACACTTTGAAATTTCTATTTCATAGAGAAGTGTTACTTTACATTTAGCCTTCCATTTTATTGTCATGGCTATTTACAATAAGGGCCCAGCATGATGATTCAAAGGCTAAATCCTCACCCTACAAGCACCAAGGTCCTATATGGGCACCAATTCATGTCCCAGCTGCTCCACTTTCCATCCAGCTCCTGCTTATGATCTGGGAAAGCAGTAGAGGATGGCCCAAAGTCTTGGGATCCTGCACCTGTGTGGGAGACCTGGAAGAAGCTCCTGACTCATGGCTGTTACAGGCATCTGGAGAGAGAATCAGCAGATGGAAGACCTTTCTCTGTCCCTTCTATTCCAAATTCTGCTCTTCATTTCCAATAGAAATAAACAAATCTTTCAAGAAGTTACAAAATATGCATACCTGTATTATTTTGGGCTCCAGTAGTCTAGTGAGTCCTGAATAGAAGACGAAATCAGCTTTTTTAAGTAATAAGTCTAATTTTGTTTTTTAAGTAGCTTCCTTTGATTATATAGATTGTTTTCAAGAGTAGCTGTGCATTTGCAAAAGGCAGTTAGTGTATAGGAAAGATTGTTGTGGTTTTGTCCAGCTAGTTTTCTCTTCTTTGTTCGGGTGCAAATCAGAGAACCTTTCTGATGTTGTCATTTGCTTGCATGTAACACAGCAATGCTGGAATCCTACCAGAGTTGCTGGGCAGAGTCCATACACTCCTTTACCAGATAGAATATTTTCATCATGAAAAAAATCACTGAGTAACAAAATGCACGTGGTCCCATGATGCAAAGGAGAACAGAATAACCTCTATAGGCATGTTTCATGCTGTTAGTATATTCATACTTTGAATCTGAAATTCTGGTTGTTGGAAAACATGTTAGAGAAAGAAGAGAGATTGGAAATTAACTATACAACCAAAGTGGCTATATTTTAGGATCATAAGTAAGCCTAGCTTCTTAGGGAGAAGAAAAAACTGAAACATCAGGAAAGCCAAGAAAAACTTCTAGGAATTTGGGCCAGTTCGCAAGTAAGTACGTGGTGACTTGATAGAGAAGGTTTGTACAGAGGAAGTTCAGGAAGGAGCAGGTCAAATCCATGTGGAAACAACTGTTCAGGATTCTAGGACCAAAGCCTGGAAGGAAACCAGGTTGTGCTCATGCATATGTAGGGTGGGTCAAACTTGACCTTTCTCTAGCTTTAAAAATATATATATATAAGACAATATATAATATATATAACTTATTTATTTGAAAGTTAGTATTAGAAGGGAGGGAGAGAGAGTGCACAAGCCAGCGAGTGAGAGCTCTCTTCTATCCATTGGTTCACTCCCCAAATAACTAAATAGTGACCTGATCTGGGTCAGGTTGGAGCCAGGAATTTCTTCTGGGTCTCCCATGTGGCTACAGGTGCCCAAGGGCTTCCAACATCCTCCTTTGCCTTCCGCAGGCACATTGGCAGGGATGAGAAGGCAGGTCTCAAGCTGGCTCTCATATGATATGTCAGTGAGGCAGCAGCTTAATTCGCAAGCCACTACACTGACCACTTTACCCTAGTTCTAAGGCTAGTCTGTCTTTTTCTTGGGAATTTTTAAAACATAGAAACAAGCAAATAATGAAACCAAAATCATCCATATGTCCAAAAGGCAGAAAAAGTTTGATAAATCTCTTTCTGCTCTCCCTCTCACCTTTCTCTGCTCACTGTGTTATGTAATTTTTTATTTTGACAAAGTATGTATTCTATATTTTTATATGTTTTTATATAACAATCCCAAAGCATTTTCCTATGTCAGTAAAAATTTCAGAATACTCTTAATATTATATATTTTCCACAAATATACCATGGTTTATGTAACCTTAATTACATTATAAATAAAACTAAAGTAAAAAGTCTTTGCACTGCTAACTTTGCTACTGCACATGTGATGATCCCCTTAGAAACGGTTCCAAGCATAACAATTCTAGGGGGAAAGCATTTTAGCACTGTTAAGTTCTTGATAAGTATTGGTAGGCTGCGTTATATGAAAGCCTTGAGGAGCAAGCACTGTGTGCAGTGCTGGGGAGGCAGTGCTACCAGGAATGGCCCCATGTGTTGACACAGATGGGGAGCAGTTAGATTTTACATTTCCAAAGTTGACAGATACAGTTAATCACATACGTGATTGGCAGGAAAGCTAATGTGATGAAATGTAAAGATGGATTGGCATGGGTGCAAGGAAGGGATTCCTGATGGAAGACTTGTCATGGCTTGATGTGTATAAAATGCTTATGCCAGTTCATAGGCCACAGTGAGGCTGACAGATGGTTAACAACGAGGTTGCCGAGCTCAAAGACAGCGTGTTCAGGGGTCCTTACCAGGGAATGCCGACTGCACCTATCCCTCCGTTAGCCTTTCTCAGGTATTTTGATGATGATGATGATGATCACGGTTGTTATTATGAGGTGAATTTGCCCTTACCCTTATCTTGGACAGAAATGATATTTGTACACAGTGCCAAGTTCAGGGCCATTCACATAATAGATGCTCAGTATTGGTAGAAAAATTAATTCTAAAATAACCTTTGCAGTTCATGTGAACTTCATTTCACTGTTTCACTAGAAATGGAAAAAATTCACTGTTTTTCCATATTATATGAAATGAATATTTCATGACAGAAGTTGTAATAATCCTGGTGCATCCAGTTAAGCCACCATTAATGCCCGCATCTCAGACGCCTTGGGCCCCAACCTCACTTGCAAAGCTAGCTTGGCAACGCACACCTGGGGAGGTGGCAGATTATTGCTGAAATCCTCTGATCTCTGCCGCTCGGTGGGAGACCTGGTCAGAGTTCCTGGCTCTTGGCTTCAACCTGGTTCAACCCCAGCTGTTGTGGCATTTGGAAAGTGAACCAGTGGATGGAAGATCAGTCAGTCGCGCTCTCTCTCTCTCTCTTTTTAATTTGTTATAATGTCATTATAAATTTTAAAAATAAAATTTTAAATTTCTAGCACGAAAATTACCAAGTCATGATGTTAAATTTCTTCTCCCAAATGAATAAAAACATATTCTCCTTGTAAGTTGTTTTCTGTATATATTATGTATTTTTTAAAGATCCATTTATGTTATTGGAAAGAAGTAAATGAGTCATGGGTCCAGTGCCATGTGTACTAAGCTAAGCCTCCCTATGCAGAATTATATCCCTTATGGGAACTGGTTCTTTTTTTTTTTTTTAAAAGATTTATTTATTTTTATTAGAAAGGCAAATCAGACAGACTTATGGAGAGGAGAGACAAAGAAAGAGCTTCTGTCTGCTGATCTGATTCACTCCCCAACTTGCTGCAACGGCCAGAACTGAGCCAATCTGAAGCCAGGAGCTTCTTCTGGGTCTCGCACATGGGTGCAGGTTTCCAAGACTTTGGGCCGTCCTCCACTGCTTTCCCAGGCCACAAGCAGGGAGCTGGATGAAAAGTATGAGAAGTAGAGCAGCCAGTACACGGGCCAGTGCCCATATGGGACCCCTTGCCTTGTGTAAGGCAAGGATATTTAGCCATTCAGCCATCATGCCAGACCCAATATTTTATATATTTTCAATATTGAAACATAGATTAAAAATCTTTAAAATGAGAAAAATAAACTCATTGGCTTTCATGGTAATATGCCACGATATTTGTGTTCCTTTCTGTTTTTGGCAACTACTTTTACAATTAGGCATTTTAAATAACAAAGATAAAACACTCAGATGATTTTCTAAGCTTAGTTTATTGCTTGTAGTTGTCTTTGCATTATTTTTATAAGGCTTGTTTATTTCTACTTGAAAAACGAAAGAGAAAGAGATCTTCCATCTGCTAGATATTACTTAACGTGAGCTAAGAACAGGCCAGGTTGAAGCCAGAAGCCAGAAATTCTATTTGGATCTCCCACATAGGTGGCTGGGACATGAGAATTTGGCTGTCACCTGATGTATTTCAGGTGCATTGACAGGAGGCTGGGTCAGAATGGGGATGGGCCTCATTCCCAGCCACTCTGATAGGGACCCCCACATTTCCTATTAGTGGTTTAACCACTGAACCACAACATCCTCCTCTGTGCTGGTATTTCAGGAACAAACCCCTCAACAAAGGGAGCTGTGTCAATGGAGATTCCTTGGACAACAGCCTCATCATTGTTATAAAACATGCTTGGACCTGTTGGTCTAAAAACCAGAACAAAATGCAAGAAAATGACTTTCATGTTTAGCATTTCATCACATGCAGACAAACTGAGCTAAGCTGGTGTGGTTGTTTTTTTTTTTTTTTTTTTTTTTTTTTTTTTGTGAAGAGTCCCTGTCTTGTTGCTGATTTCTTTTTTCTCCAGCTTATGCAAGTAACTTCTAAAGTTGTTGCATAAAAATGAGAAGAAATGGAAAGTGTGTTGTAAAATAAGTCCTATGCCATTGTCTGGAAACACTCATTGTAGGAGTTCCACCAACCTCTTTCTTAGGTGTGCAGTAATTGATTTCCATTTGAGCATATCCTTCTGTACTGTTTGGATTCCTTGTGATACACGTAAGCTTCTGATAAGACTGATGGATAGGGCCTGGTGCAGTAGCCTAGCAGCTAAAGTCCTCACCTTGCATGTGCTAGGATCCCATATGGGCATGGACTCTAATCCCATCCAGCTCTGCTTCCCATCCAGCTCCCTGCTTGTAGCCTGGCTTGTATATCTGACTTTCCAATTGAAAAAGAAAGAAAGAAACAAAGAAAGAAAAAGATGGATAATAAACGCTTATAGGTAGGCTGCATTGTGGTGCAGTGACTTAAGACACCACTGTCTGCCATGCTGGCATCCACATAAATAAAAACTCGAATCCTAATTACTCCAATTCTGATTCAGTTCCTTACTAATGCACCTGGAAAAGTAGGTGAGAATGGCCCGAGTATTTGAGCCTGTGTACCCACATGGGAGACCCAGCTGGAGTCCCACGTTCCTGGCTCTCACTTGGCCTGGGCCTGGCAGCTGTGGCCAGTAAGATGACCTCACTCTGTCTCTCCTGTCTTTCTGGAACTCTGCCTTTCAAAGAAATACCTTTTTTAGTTTATTTTTTATCAGTGTTAATTATGAGTTACATAGGATTCTTTTTATTAGATTGACTCATCCCTAATTGCCAACATTTAACCTGTCTTGTCTTACAAAATGACAATTTTTAATATATTCAACTTAATCATTGCAGTGAGCTAAGAAATCTTGAAAGCCCGCAGGAGAAGGTAGATTTTGTATTGCTCACCACTGTATGCCCTGGGCCTGAGACAGTGCTTAAAGGGCGCAGCTAATCTTTGTTTTGGAAAATAAGAGAAAGATTAACACTGATAAAATCATTTTATTACATTGAGAAAATAATTCCATTAAAATGGAGAAGAAATTAGAAAGAAAAATAGAAACATTTTAACTGTACTCTGGAGAAAATAAATTAAGGAACCAATTCAGTTCCCATTGGCACAGTGGCATTGATTCTGGTGAAAGCTTAATTTACAGCAGTGTTGGCAAAATGGCTTAAAGTGTCTTTATTTGTAAACACGAATAACAACATTCTGGGTGAACTTGAAGTAGGAAAGGTTGTGACTACTGTGCAAGGAAGTGGGTGTGGCTTGGGCCCAGCAGCTGCCTCCCAAGTGAGATGTTTTTTATTCTAAACTATCTATACCTTGTCATACGCGCATACTGTCAGTTATAACTCACCACAAATTGCCACTTGATTTGCATTACTTGTCAGGGCAAAAGCCCGTCCTCACTTTTAACTGAATGGACATATAGTTTTTCCTCTTGAAAGCATTTTTAACAAGTTCACTCTTTATTCATTCTATTTATTTGGAAGGCAGTGACAGGGAAAAGGAGAGGGAAAGCAGACCACTCTTTAAAGCCAGTGAACACGGAAATTTGTGTTAAAGTAGTATGCTGGGCCTGGCATGGTGACCTAGCGGTTAAAGTCCTTGCCTTGAACACGCTGGGATCCCATATGGGCACTGTTTCTAATCCAGGTGGCCCTGCTTCCCATCCAGCTCCCTGCTCATAGCCTGGGAAAACAGTGTAGGATGGCCCAAAGCTTTGGGACCCTGCACCCATGTGGGAGACCTGGAGGAAGTTCCTGGCTTCAGATTGGCTTTGGATCCACTCAGCTCCAGCCGTCTGGTCACTTGGGGAATGAATCATTGGAAGGAAGATCTTCCTCTCTGTCTCTCCTCCTTTCTGCATATCTGACTTTGCAATAAAAATAAATAAATCTTGGGCCCAGCACAATAGCGTAGTGGTTAAAGTGTTCACCTTGAACGTGCCAGAATCCCATATGGGCGCCGGTTCTATTCCCTGCGACCCCGCTTGCCATCTAGCTCCCTGCTTGTGGCCTGGGAAAGCAGTCGAGGACAGCCCAAAGCTTTGGGCCCCTACACCCGCATGGGAGGCCTGGAAGAGGCTCCAGGCTCCTGGCTTTGGATTGGCTCAGTTCCAGCCATTGTGGCCGCTTGGGGAGTGAACCATCAGATGGAAGATCTTCCTCTCTGTCTCTCCTCCTCTTTGTATATCCGCCTTTCCAATAAAAATCTTTTAAAAAAAAATCTTTAAAAAGAGAAATAGTGTGCTGTCCATCTTATGGGATCTGTCTACTGAAAACACATGGTCTAAGTCAAAGTGACAGCTATGTCATTTACAGACCTGTGATGCTGAGCAGGTAACAAGATCTCTATTAAATCTCTACCTTCAAAAGTTATTCAATAAAATGGTAAATGCAGATCATGTAGAATGGCACCTTCCATTTACGAGCCAGTGAGTTCAATTGCAGGTTTGGTGACTCTGTGAAGGGATTTGGAATGTTACTTAGTAAATGGCTTGAATTATGGGTTCCATGGTGTTGAACCAGAGCCTAGAATGCAGCGTGTCTTCATACTCGCCTTACCCAGCATTGTCAGGAATTGGCCCAATATTCAGGAATAGATTTGACATTACCTGAAGTTTGTATTTGTCTCATGATGAAAGGCGATCATTGGTACATCTCATTTTTGCCTTGTTCACCCATTTTCATTTCCATTTGCTCATCGTTATTTTCCAGTTCAGGAAAGCTGGTCTGTGAACCACAATGTGTCTTGGATCTGTCTATCTCATGCATATGCATATGCAGCACTGCTAATAGCTGTTCTTAAAAAAGTAATGGCATGTCAGGACATGAAACCTGGGGCCACTGCCTTTACTTAATTAGGCAAAAGTGAATTTGTGCATGTCTGTGCATACAGAATAATCACTTATGTGTAAGTGAATGTTTTTTTCTGTGTGTCCTTTTTCCGATGAGACAGCATCTAGAAAGATCAAAGGCTGATTAATTCCAATACAATATGCAGAAGGGGGAATGTTGTATCTTCATTGTGAATCTCATTCTGAGACCCAGTTAATAGGCCTGTTACTTTTAGTAAAATCACTTTAAAAAAAAAAAAGATGAAGACAGGAGAGTCTTTTATGATGTCCTAGAGCAAGCAGTAAAATCCGGTATATCTCATGCAGTTCTTTTCTGTTGTGTTCCTTTCCTGTTTAAGTCAACCTGTGGCTTGTGGCACATTTAAGGATGCTAATCAATCTCTGGGATGAGATAGTGTGGATATTGAAAAGAGAGAGACAGAGACAAATACACACAAACGTAGCTTAATGTACTATCATTTCAAAGGCTGTCCTGGAAGAATCCTAGGCCTAGCCAAGAAACATGGCCTCTACTCTGAAGCAGATCCCAAAATTTTCATTGAGTCAAGTGGAGTCCTTTCCCTTAGGGGCACATGAAGTTAACCTGATGCTCATAGAGGGGCCTGTTCGGTCCTTGGACATGAAGGAGGTCTTTTTGCAAGATTGGTGTTTGTGTCCCAGCAAAAGGCTAAATACACCTGTTCTAGCTTTCTTTGATTTTTAGACCATGGAAAGTTAGAGGAAAGTTAATTTTGGGAGTCACATGAATTTGAATTTGAATTTAAATCATCATCAATACATTTTAGCTGTACAGACATAAGCCGGCAACAAAACCTCTCTGAACCCCATTTTCTCAAAGGCTAAACAGGAATAAGATGATCTGTTTTTAAGGTTGTCATAACTAATAAGATGAAACAGAAAAGTAGTAATTGCCAGATTTTCCTTTACTCTCTTTTATACCCTGGGCACAATGAAAGTGAACTCCTGTTCTATTGTTCCTGACTGCCTCTGCCTTCAGCACCAACTAGGGTACCTATCTAAGTACTTGGATGGATGCCTTGGTTTGGTGCCCAGATCAGATTCCTGTTTTTAGCCATCATTTCCCAAGAGAGATCTTGGTGCTATCCTTGTTTTTTTCTTTTATATAAAAGCCATAATTACAGGGCAGCAGTAAGGGTGGAAGACGGGGGAAGCTCAGAGAGATGGATAGAGAAAAAGAGATTTCATCTATTGGTTTGTTCTCCAAATAGCTGCAACAGCTGGAGCTGAGCCAGGCTAAAGCCAGGGTCCTCTTCATGGTCTCCAACATGGGTGTAGGGGCCCAAGTATTTGGACTATCTTCCATTGCTTTTCTTGGTGTGTTAGCAGGAAGCTGGATTTGGAAGAGCTGATCAGACAGTACTGGAAATGATACCTGTATGAGATTCATGGCATATGCAGTGGCATGATGTGCTACACCCACAGCGCCTGCCCCACTATTCTTGTTCTGATAATATCCCAAGAAAGTTAGCTCATATCTTATCAATGTCAGGATACATGATTAGAGAGAGATATATACCTTTGTTGAAAATCATGATTTGTGTTGGGTACTTTGTATGTTATCAAAGCTAGGAAAACTGCAACTTACAGATCAAATGAAATCTTTTGCCTGTTTTTGTAAATAAAGTTTTATTGGGGGCACAGTCATACTCATTTTTTCTCTTGTTCTCTTTGCCCTTTTCCTTCGTGGAGTTGAATAGGTAACACAGAAACCATAGGGCCTGCAGACCCTAAAATACTTATTTGACTCCTTAGAGAAAATGCTTGCTGATTCCTAATTTTTGTTGTCTGAACTCCTTGTTATAATATTGTAAGATTGATCTTAAGATGTCGTGTCTATGGCTAGGAGAGTTTAGAAAAAAAGTCAAGTATTATGATTAAGATTGAACCTTTTATAAATGGTGTTTGCATGCCAGCTCTTGCAATTTCCATTTAACATATACTTGAACTGGCTCCCTTTTCCAGTCCTGTTGGATGACCATGACTGGCCTGGGGAACAGTCAAAGTCCTTTGGTGTGGTGTCTGTTAATCCTGGCACTTGTGAGCCTTAATTGTGTGGACGTGTAAGCAAGTGCATGGAATGATTTCTAGGGCAAGTGCTACAGGTGGTAGAGTAACATGGACATGGAATTGTTTTAACCGCAATGGTCAGCAGATTGAGCTTTTCCAAAGGATCCTTGCTGGTTCTGAAGGTGGCACTTGTTGGGTGCCCTAGATGAATAATGTGTGGTGTTTGCACATTTTCAATGTAAGTCTCCTGATAGGATTCCCTTGCTATTGGGCTATTATGCTATTGGGCTGTGCCAGTTGTAGACTCCCCACACTCTCTCCCTGGTCTCATACTCTCTTCTGCACATCTTTCTCCAAATTAGAGATGAAGGTCCTTTCGTAGTGAATACTTTAAGGGTTTCATATGAGGATCTCTGCTTTTCCTGTTTGTCTTCCATCTTATTATTTCCATTCCTCATTCTACGTTCACTCTTCTAGTTTTTCCAAAATTATGACCTGGTTATGATGGAACAAAAGAAATAAAAGTGAAACAATTGGCTATTCTTATTTTAATGGACTGCACAGCAGTATTTGTATTGTAACTGTGACAAGCTGATGATGAAGACAACAGTGACAAAATTGTAACCACTCAACTGGAAGTAACACTATTAGGTAATTTATCCAAGTGACAAAAGAGATATCTAACGAAGCCTGGTGTTAGTGCTAATCAGTTATCACAGATAAAGGGATATTGCAACATTGAGTTTAAGAGGAAAGAGATGAGAAGAGGGGGAAGGCCAGGGTTCATTCTAGGAGTGTTTTCAGTTTAGTCTTTCTGGCTGGCACTGGGGAGGGTCAGTGTCTCTCACTTCATCTCTTGCAGAGCTGCTAACAGAAGATTACACAGACAAGCAGAAGAGCTGCAGGCGCACAGGGAGGAGTGGGAGCTGCAATTAACTTTGTGTCATGTTATTCTCCAACAGTGACCCTTATTTCTCCAAAGACATGATGACGCTCCTGTCCAACCCCTGTGACTTTCTCACTCTCTTGAATCAGTGACTTTTTCAGTCTTTGCTGAGCATATAAAGCAGATAAAAATGGAGCCACTGGTGTTTCAGTGGGGGTGGAGGAGCCAAGTAAAATGAAGCAACATTTCATTTATTGTGCCAGTGTAACTCCGTTGGGAAATAAAAGGTTGATTAAAATTCTTGATCTGTTTAATTATTTACAGTGAATGCTTCTAACTAAATATTTTTGTCTTTATAGCTTTCCATTTATTCTTAACATATTTTAGTAGCCTGTGTTTTTTTTTAAGCTTTAAGATATCCAAGTAGCTCTTTATTCATTCATTCATTTTGCATTACACTAAAAAATGTTGCAAGCAGTCCTCATTGGCCAGTACTATGCATCGCCTACAATTTTTTTTTTTTTAACAAACAAGTGCTTACTATGAATGCAAATCTTCCTCTTGATGGATACTCTAGAAAAAATTTTTAAACTGTAAATTGTTGTTAAATACTTTGAATTGGGGAGGAATTGATAACTTTGTAGAATTTCAGTTTATATTGATGAGGCAGAGGGTTAACGGTGATATAATTACTTCCTGCATGAGCAAGGGGGCTGAATAAGGCATGTGCACCTGTATACATGATGTGCCCCAGTCTCGTTCACCCCAGGTGTTCTGGCTGCGTGCCATTATATTAATCTGAGAAAGAGCAAGGCATATTCATGGTCCAACCCAGTGGGTACTAATTAGGATGCTGCAGACTAATTAATGATGATCTCATGTGTGCTCTCCTTGTAGCTGTACTGAGAAGGTTGTCATTTCTGCATGGCATTTGGCTATGTATCTCTTTCAGCCCATTTGCACTTTTTTTTTTTTTTTTACTGGTTGTAGTTTTTGTGTAAGTGGTGGCGGTGTTTGAGGGTGGATGTACAGACGGCATCTGTTGCTTGCCTGCCAACTTTGCTTAGCTCACATGTGGTCCTTATTGATGTGTTTGCCAGGGAGAAATGCCTGCTGCCTCTCCAACTGGCTTTGGAATCCAAGAATGTGAAGCTGGCCCAACATGCTTTGGCAGGGATGCAGGTATGGCTTTGAATGCAATGTGTTGACAGAAATTGACAGGCAGCTTTGGCATTGAAAGATTAAGGAGTTAACATTTTACACACTGGTGGTTTAAAGACTTAGAACTGTGATTGAACCAGAAAATAACCCTAGAGAATATCAGGATTTGCTTATATTCACCAGAATTTTTTTGTGCAAAGTATTTCTAGGTTGAGCCTTTTTTAGTTGGACCCTTTTTTATGGGGGCTCAGCTAAGCATATGCAGATAAGTGGGACATATTCTGGTGGCATCCAATGTGAGGACCGGGGTGCCGAAGCCTCTCCCAGGAGTAGGAAAGGCTGTCACAGGATGGCGGCTGGCCCAGGGCCGGGAGGTGGGGTTGGTCTCACCAGCAGGTAAACAGGAAGTCACAGAGAGAGGCTGATGCCCTCACTTCAATTATGACATTGCTGCTGGCCTATCAGGTAGAGCCAAGTGGACCCACGGGGAGAAGTGATTGGTGGAGAGTGGTATAAAAGCAGCTGCTAAAAAGTATAGGGGAACGGGCCCAGCGCGGTGGCGCAAGTGGTTAAGGTCCTCGCCTTGCACGCCCGGGATCCCATATGGGCGCCAGTTCTATCCCGGCAGCCCCCGCTTCCCTTCCAGCTCCCTGCCTGTGGCCCGGGAAAGCAGTCGAGGATGGCCCAAAGCTTTGGGACCCTGCACCCGTGTGGGAGACCCAGAAGAAGTTCCTGGCTTCGGATCAGCATAGCATTGGCTGTTGCGCTCACTTGGGGAGTGAATCATCAGACGGAAGATCTTCCTCTCTGTCTCTCCTCTCTGTATATCTGCCTTTCCAATAAAAAAAATTAAAAAATAATAAAATAATACTTCTAAAAGTATAGGGGAACAAGAAGAAAGATGGGGAGAAGAAAGACAGATGGAATGAGAAGAATGGGGCAGCAGAGAGGGGTAGAAAAGCTAAGGGAAAAGCTAAGGCATATGGGATGAGGAGAAGAAGGAAGGGAGAAGAATGGGGAAAAGCAGCAGAGAGGAGTACAAAAGCAATAAGGCCTACGAGGAGCTATGGGGAGAAAAGCAGCAGAGATGGGGAATGAGACCTATGGAGAGAAAAGCAGCTGCTTTTTGCAATAAGAGGTCCGGGTGCAGTTTCTGTTTTCCCAGACCCTCAAGAGCGTGCCTCGTAGGTAGTGTCGCTGCAGGCTGGCGACAATCCAACTTCTGGAAAAGATTCATGAGTCCCTGGTTTCATACAGAATCAAATTTTGTGTGCATTTGACTTCTGATTTTGTATGATGAGAATTGATAGCCAACTGGAAAGATTTTTGTCTCGTTTTTCAGGCTGTGGTTAGGTTAACAAATGAATTATTATCTACAGTCTTGCACATGTTGTGATGCTTCGGTTCAACAAGGGCCACTTATACACCATGGTCCCATGACATTGTAACAAAGCTAAAAATTTCTGTTCCCTGGTGTTTTTTTACTGTACTTTTTCTGTGTGTATTGAATATAGTTAGACATACAAATAGCCCTGTTACAGTCACCTTCAGTATTCAGTACAGTATCATGTTGTACAAATGTGCAGCCTTGGAGCAAGGCTATACCATATAAACTTATGGAAGTACATGCCAGCATGTTTACATAGAAAAATTGCTTAGTGATGTGCTTCTCCAGATGAATCTCCATTATCAAGCAAATGTATGACTATTTTTTGTTTGCAAAGCAAGACTAGAAAAAAGAAAAAAATTATATCAAATACAAAGTTGAATTGTTTGAACACATTTCTTTGAGCATTTGTGTTTGACACAAACTATAATGGGTCTAATTCCAACAGCACAAAGGTAATGACTATGTTGATGCACTGAAAATCTAAAGTCATGTTCCCAAGACACAAGCACAGTAAAGGTCAAGTTTGGGGGGAGGGTATTTTGTTCTGTGTAGTTCTAGATTGATGACATTTGTCCAATATCTTTTTATGTCAGTATGTCCCTATCACTTTTTAAGATATTATATACAGAAGAGTTAACAAGTAGCTCTTTTCCTGGCCAATGAATTTGAGTTAGATAGTGTAAATTTCAACATGCAACAATGTGTGAAATTTTCAAACGTTGTTGGCAACCTTAAGAAAACCTTCCTTTTTTCCAAGGCAAGAAGACCAACCATAAAAATGAAGTGAGAGTTTGTTTTGACCTGCTATTTTTATTCCTTTTTATGTTTTTTTAACCTCTGCCATGTGAATGGCAGCATTGTATTTTTAGGGGCTTTTCTGATTCTTCGTTTCAATGCCTTGGTGAACTAGGAGATTTTCATTTAACATCCCTTGCTATCTCCTGGTAGTTTTAACACATTGATAGACCTTCCCAGTCTGTATCATTTTAATTAACAAACTTGCTTTTCAAACAGATGCAAACTCTTTGGCTATCCTGAATATACTACAGGGTTCTGAATATCCCCTTTGAAAAAAATATTAGATACCAAGGCACAGAGTCTTATGATGGTTTGGGCACTGGCAGGAAGATCAGAGTGGGAGTTCTAGTGAGAGTCCCCCAAGTTCTTCTCAAGCTATACCTCTCAACCAAATGGGAAAGAAGACCACTAAACAAGGATGAACTTCAAGTCCAGGGCAGAGAACAGCTTGCTTGCTGCTCATATGAATGAGAGCTGGCAGCTTCTGGGCAAATTGGCATAGAGTGTGCTGTGAGTTGTCAGCTGAGCTTGTGTGATCTGAAAAGGTGATCCACAGTGTGTGTGACTGTTTCATGTCATACTGCCTCACGTCTGTTTCCTCCAGAGGCCACATCCTAAGCAGCAGGACACAAGCAAGGCATTGGCACACACACAGAACGTTTGACAGAGGCCAAGGGGCTTTAGTTTGGGGAGGAAGAGTTTGAGCGAGTTCCATAGCTGTCCTCCACGCTTTCTCAAGTGCTACCCATTGCTAGCCAACACTAGATAATGTAGAATACAATACACATGGATTCAGAGAACAATGACTGTCAGATTCATAAATAGACAGGATCTGGTACAATCTAAGGATGACTTGTGAAAACTAAGAGTTGTTCTGAAATAGCAAAGGGCTGTCCTATAAGATGGATTTCTAGGTGTCCTCAAAAAATTGTCTTCCTGTTTAGGTTTTTGTGAGACTCATTTCCTGAAGGGAAAATACATTGAGACTTTTGGATTAATGAGTAATTCCTGATACATGGGAACTCACATTAGGAAGTGAAAAGATAGATTCCTAAAAACTTGTCCACAAGCCCTTCCTGTTTCCTGTGACAGAACAGCATTCAGAAAGGGAATGTGTGTTTGTGACTGTGGAGTGGGGATGGGCTACCTTTAATGCATTTGTCCTTCCTACCCACAGTAACCTAGAGATTCACACATGAGAAATTTACTGACTGAAATTTAAAGAGCATTGTTATATGTTAGGAAATGATCTGCCAAAAACTGTGTGCCCAGGATTGGATGTATTTGTCTTCACAATGAGACATAGCATGACTTCTTCGCTAATGACCTCCAGCTACAAGTGAGTGAGTGAGAGAGATTATCAGTACAAAACATGACACAACAGACCAGCAGTGGGAGGAGCCTGTCTGATCATTGCTGTGTGCCTCATTACAGAAGCTTCTATCAGAAGAGAGATTTGTATCCATGGAAACAGACTCGGATGAGAAGCAGCTGCTCAATCAGATCCTGAATGCTGTGAAAGTGACGCCTTCACTCAACGAAGACCTGCAGGTGGAAGTGATGAAGGTTTGTTTGACGTAACCACAGTGTGCATCAGTAGGGGCAGAGGCATGTTCTGATTTCCCACCCCCACCCCAGCACCCTTGCTGCTGCCTTGTGGTCACCTTTCAGTTGGCACAGGTTATTATTCTTGCTTATGGGTTCCCCCTACATTACCTGGAACATTTTTAAATCTGAAGATTTTTGTCCTGCAACTGCTTAGCTGTTGTTTTAAATTGTACATATCACCTTTTAAGAGAATATGAATAGTTCTAGCTTGAGATTGACTGGGTCATCATCCTGCATATTTGTCCTGTTACAACAAAGTAATGTGTTGGCATACACTGAGATTTTGCCATGGTCAGTCTTGGGTATAGAGAGTGTCTTTAAGTCACATTTTTCATTTTCCCTAATTATATGAGCCATTTCTCTCTCATTCCCAGTTACCACCTCCGTTTAGACCTGGGACTTCTCCTTTGCCTTTCTATCTTGCCCTGGGTTCCCTGGGTTGTGTCCAATTTGGTGAGTGAAAGAGTGAGTTGGGCAAAAAAAGGATCAAAATCTGCCCTATAACAATGCCTTGGTCAAAGTGGCATGAACAAATTGCCCCCTTGCTCCCTGGATTACCATGTATACAGAAATATTCAAGAGTGGTTTGTATCATAGCTGATTCTTCCTAGAAATGCGCTGAAAAGTTTTTGTCTTAGATAAGAGACTTCTTCAGGTTTTAGTTTCTGCATTCAGAGAAGAGCTGGTGGATTCTGTGATTCTGTCTTGACAGGTTCTTCATGCCCCAGGCCTCATCCTGATCTTGTCATTGGGTAATTTAGGATGGCAGTTGAGAACTCTGGCCTGAAGCCACCCTGTCTTGGTGTTGCTCTTCCTTTATCTATTTCCTAGCAAGATGTCCTTAACCACTCTATACTTATATCACATTACCTGTATAACTGGGTAAACGATCGTACCTTCCCAATAGGATTTTATTGAAGATGAAATCAGGTGACATTTGTAGAGAACTTACGATGGTATCTAAGCAATAGTAAGTGGTTTAGAAGTATTATAAAAAGGGGGCTTTAAATAGTGGTGGAAAATGGAATTAAAAGGTAATTTAATTTTGGTGTGAAAAAAGCCTTGAAATCCATGCATAAATTTTTTTAACATCTTCCATGAATTTTTTTGAAGCCATCATGTTAATACTGCTACTGTTTTTCATTACTGCTAGGGAAGAAGCTAGTGCAGGGAGTCTCGGAATTATGACGTGTTTACTAGTGTCCCACTGTGCCTCAGACCCAGAAGCCATAGAGAACCCCCAAGCTAGCTGATCTTAAAAAAAAAAAAAAAAAAAAAAAACAGGGCCCGGCACGGTGGCGCAAGTGGTTGAGTCCTTGCCTTGCACACCCCGGGATCCCATATGGGCGCTGGTTCTAATCCTGGCAGCCCCGCTTCCCTTCCAGCTCCCTGCCTGTGGCCCGGGAAAGCAGTCGAGGACGGCCCAAAGCTTTGGGACCCTGCACCCGCGTGGGAGACCCGGAAGAGGCTCCTGGCTTCGGATCGGCATAGTATCGACCCGTTGCGGCTCACTTGGGGAGTGAATCATTGGAAGGAAGATCTTCCTCTCTGTATCTCCTCTCTGTATATCCGCCTTTCCAATAAAAAATAATAAAAATAAATCTTTAAAACAAAGATTTAATTCATTTTTAACTCATTTAATTTTGGAGTGTTCAGTTTTGCCTTGGCCTTTGACATAACTCAGATTATATGTTATTCTAAAAATTCTTCCAAGAGTTAGAAGATCTCTCTGGGAGAGTTCCAGAATTTATACCTTAAAATGAGGAAGTATCGATTCTTGTAGGTGTTATGAGGAAGCACGATGTTTAATGGCTATATCAGCAGTAGTTCCTGTTCTGAAAACTTAACAGTTCCACCCCCACAATGCTACACTGCATGCTACAGTGCTAACCATGCAGTTAACTGCTCTGACCATTGTACAAATCCAGTCTTAGTAGGCTTTCCTTCTCTCTATTTCTCTTTCTCTCTCTCTCTCTCTCTCATTTTTAAAAACTTATATGGCAGAGATAGAGAGAGGGCTCTTCCATCTGCTGCTTCATTTACCAAATGACTGTAATGGCCAGAGCTGAGCTAATCTATAGCCAGGAGTTTCTTGCAGGTCTCCCATGTGGGTGTAGGAACCCAAGGCCTTGACCCATCATCTGCTGCTTTTCCAGTCCATTAGCAGGGAACTGGATTGGAGAAGAAGCACCCATGATTTGAACAGCTACTCATATGGGATGATGGCACTACAAATAGACTTAACTTACTATGGCCATTCACTACAAATCCAGATCTAGGCTAATTTTTTACAGCATACTTTGATTTTATACAAACATATTTTAGCCAGACTGCTAGCAAACAAATGACATGGTAACTGTGCTTGGAATGTTATTAGCATTGAATAAAACTTTGGAGATGGGCTTCTCCATGTGATAGATCAGCAGACCAGGAGTGAATAATCTTTTCCTTTTTCTGCAACTTAAAATACTCATTTTAGGTTTAGAGTTCTCCATATTATAGAATTTGTATCTTATGTAACATTTTATGCTTTTTTGTTTGTTTGCACAGGGAGAATCTAAACCCATTCAGTAATGATCTGTGCTCTGATCTTTACCCTATACTACTGTAGGTCTTTATGACCCAAGTAAGAAACTCTATACTAAGACCTTGTTATCCTATGATCATTACTACTGTGTTTGTCACCTATCCTCCCAAATATTATTATATTAAAAAAAAAAGAATTAGCAGCATGGCATGATAGCTCAATGGCTAATCCTCTGCCTGTGAGTGCTGGCATCCTATTGGTCATATTTCAGCTGTCCCACTTCCCATCCAACAACCTGCTTGTGGTCTGGGAAAGCAGTACAGGATGGTTCAAAACCTTAAGACCCTGCGCCCACATGGAAGACCCAGAAGAAGCTCCTGACTTTTGGATTGCCTCAGTTCTGGCCATTGCCACCATTTGTGGAGTGAACCAATGGATAGAAGATATTTTTTCTCCTCTTGGTAAATCTGATCTGCATTTCCAACAAAACTAAATAAATCTTAAAAAAATTAAAAGAATAATTAGATGAATCCGTGGAAGAGAAATCCTACTAACATGGAGGATGTGCTTCTGCATAACTTATTTTGATGATAACATTATTTAATTCCTGTAAAAATTCTCCAGTCATGTTCTGTAAGTATTATGAAGTATTTTAAGTTGTGATACAGTAGATATTTTAAAATATCACTCTGGAATACTGTCCAGGATGAATAAATCTGCATCATACAAGTTCATTTCTGTCCACTTATGGCATAGTACATTTTTAAACTAAATTGTAGGTGCTATTTTTAAAAGTATGTGTTTTATTCATGTACTGCTGTCTTCTAGGGCTTATAAACATAAGAAATGGAATCCTGTCATTTTCGTAAGAGTATGTGACCGTTGTATTAGATTCACAGAGAATAATCATATCTTAGAAATTGCCCCAAGATTGAACAAAAAGTGGCTAATAACAGGAACCAACATTCCAGATGATAGTACATTTGTTTAGGAATATGTCCAATCAATATTAGGAAAAGAAAATCAATGATGCTCGTTTCTGACAAATAGGAGTAAAATGAAATGACCTCATCACTATTCTGTATGCTGTGTAAGCAGGAGGGGGAGAAAATAAAGCCATGATTTATTGCAGTAAGTATGAAGCCCAAATAAAAATTTTATAGCTTGAAAAATAAGTGTCAGAACTGTAAGGGATCAGAAATAAGGTTTCCCTAAAGATAGATTTTCTTCAAAATGGGTTAGTAGTTGAATGGTAATTAGGTTAAATCCTTGTCTGGTTTAGTAACATCTTCCCATGCTGTGTGAACTATTTCCATAAAGGCCAGGCTGACTTCAGAAGAGCTCTGTGTGTAACTAATACTGTCTCTGATTACAGTAATTAGGACTTTCCTTCTTTCTAGTGGATAGCCTTTAGTGAGGTTATTAACTGATGCCCTGGCTGAGTCTGCAAAGACTGAAAGGAATTGTGGCTGTCCTTTTGCCTCTGTTAGCATGCGGGAGATACGGGCAGCTTCTCCTGGATGGCTGACTTTGGTGGTAAGGTCAGAAGTAGTATTGGATCCTAGGCAGTCATTTAATGAGTGTTCTGTTTCTGGATGACTTCTTTTGCGTGCATCTTTAGATCATAGAAATGAATGCTGGTAGAATGCTCTGCAGTTTTTCAGGGCGAAATGGCAGGGAATGATTATTTAATACTGATGATGTTTCAGACACTCTGATATACACCAAGATCACCCAGCAAGTGACTGACAAGGTCTGAATGTACGATACATCACGTCTGCTTGAGGCCAAGCCTGTGCTCTTCACTCAGAGCCTGTTGACTAAATCCTGAAAGACTTGCCAGTGGTAGTCAATACTACCTATTGTATCAACAATTGAACAGAATCGTACAGTCACAGGCAAATGAGAGTATGCTAACATGGTTCGTTGTCTTGATTTCCCAATAATGATGACATTCCCTCACTGGTTCTATGAGATAGATTCAAATATGAAGAATTGAATCAAATTCTAGTTTTCCCAATTAGCTAATTGCTCTGGTTTGTGTATGATGTAGAAAATGTTGTTTGTGTGTCGAAAACTCGGCAGATGTCCACAGAAAATAGAAGTGGCATTCAGAAAGTTCATGGGAAACACCTATTATGCAAAAAACTACATGGATTTTAAAACATTTTTGCACAGGTGTAAACCTATATTTGAATTTCATTTTACAAAAACATGTTGACATACTCTTGTACAAAGGCAAGCAACTCAGACAAAATGTTCACCCTCTGTGAGGCTTGTAATCCTAGCTGCAGGGTGTCCGCTTAAAACTGATATTACAACATGGAAAGAAATGTGCTTTTAAATTGCATAGGAATATGATCACTGTAGTCAGGACCTTGATCTAAGAGGAAGAAACAGGCTAAGTGGAAGGACCTTTCAGAATTCCTCATTCAGGTAGACGTTCGGCACAGTGGTTAGGATGCTACTTAGGACATCCCATCCATTATCGGAGTGTCTGGGTTTGAGTACCAGCTCTGCTCCCTTTTAATCCCTTATAATCCCTGTGGAGGGAAGGAGGCAGTAGTGCCGGTTCAAGTAATCAGGCTGTTGTTGCACATGTGGGAGACTTGGGTCAAAACCTGGTTCCCATTATAGCACTTGCAAAGAGAACTATCATCAGATGGGAGCTCTGCCTCTCTCTCTTGCTCTCAAAAATTAAATAAAATTAGTCAAATAAAGTCTCCTCTTAATAATACCTGGAAAATTTATCCAAATGTTTGGTTTTGATATTCTCCACTCTGGGCATTTGATTATCTATAATAACACACTCCTAACAGAGGAAAAGAATGACTATTAGGGATGTTGGAGGGTGAGGTGGCTAATTTCGCTCCTCTCATTTCCTCTTCTAACAGGGAAAAAATCCCTTCCTACCCTAACATCATTGGGACACTTGGAAACTTTGCAGAAGTTTTTTTAAAAAAGTTTATTTTTATCTACTTGCCAAGTGACAGCAATAGAGAGATGTTCCATCCACTGTTTCACTTTCCAGATGATCCCAACACCCAGGGCTGGGCCAGGCTGAACCCAGGAGCTGGGAACTCCATCTGGGCATTCCACCTCAGTGCCTGGGACTCCAGCAACTGATCCATCATCTACTGCCTGCCAGGAGCCATGAGCAGGAAGTAGAATATGGAAGCCAAGTCTCCAGGACCTAAACTGGCATCCAGTATGGGATACGAGCATTCCAAGGGTGCCTTAGCCCACTGCATCAGAATGTCTGACACAGATGTTCAGCTTCTGAAAGCACCGTTGCTGGACAAAGAGTTAACAGACTTACACACTTATGCAGCAAATGCGGGGAAGTGACTAAGACATGCGGTACTGCCAAGTTGGTGACTCTCACACGTCCCTCTCTTTACATACTACTGCTAAGGCAATGGTGGTGATCATTTTTTCTACATTGCAGATACATTGATGATCAAGAACATTTCAGAAAATTTGTGGAGGCCAAATGTAGTAGTAATGCAGTAAGTTAACGTATTATTTGAAACATCTGCGTCTCTGAGTGTCAGCTGGAGTTCTGAGTACTATGCTGCTGATTCAGCCCCTTGCTGGGAAGGCACTAGTTAATGGTATCTTCACATGGGGTTTCTGGATAAAATTCCAAGCTCCTATGGCCGTTATGGCTATTTGGGGAGGAGAACAAGTGAATAAAAGATTTTGTTCTCTCCCTGTTATTCTGCCTTTCAAATAAATACATCATTTTCTTAAAATTTTGTGATATGGAATTAAGATAAATTTATTTTGGTCCAAAAATATGAAGTCCATGAATAGTTTTTTTTTTTGACACATTTATTTACTTTTATTGGAAAGGTAGATTTACAGAGAGAAGAGACAACAATATCTTCCATCTACTGGTTCACTCCCTAGGTGGCTGCAATGGATGTAGCTAAGCCTATATGAAGCTAGGAGCCTACCTAAGAGCCAGGATCATCTTCTGGGTCTCCCAAGGTGCAAGATTCCAAGGCTTTGGGCTTGCTATACTGCTTTCCCAGGCCACAAGCAGGGAGCTGAATGGGAAGTGGAACAGCTGGGGCACAAAACTGCGCCCACATGGGATGCTGGTGCTTACAAGTAGAGAATTAGCAAATTGAGCCATCACACCAGTGCCATGCATAGTTTTTCTTGATGGATGTTTCCCATTAATTCTTGGAAAACTTAATTCTGTTTTTCTTCCATGTTCTAGCAACTTTTGACCTGACACCTTGAACAGTTGATTAATTTTAAAAATCAGAGTAAACAAAGCAAACCTAGAAATGTGATTTTTTTTCCTTCAATAGTTTATGCTTGATTTTTGAGATCAAGAGATTTTCATGTCTATCAAGTTTTAAAAAATCTTTATTTCCAAGTGCAATGATATTTGAATACATTAGAAAACCACTCAAAGTATCTAAAACTTTCTCCCCATCATGTTTGTTAGGCATCACTGGGTTGATTCTGTTTTCAGCCCCGTCCTCCACTGGAACCAATGTGTGTTGCAGTCCAGCCTGGTGCTACCCAGCACATTCTCGGCCCTCGCATAAACCAGTGGGAGCTGCAGCCTAGTTGGAGCGACCCACAATAACCCCCACCAGGCCCACCCCCTACCCTGGCTTGCCAGTATGTGTAGCAGTAATCCAGTCTGACCCACACCCCATTCCACCCCAGCCCCTGTCCTGGTTTTCATGCCCTCCCGTAGAAGTGGTAACCCAAGAGGGAGGAACCCACTATTTCCCTCACCAGGCCTCTCCCACTCCCACATTATGCACTCTCCAGATAGTTCTGTGGTTTGACTTGACAGAACTAGCCCCCAGTGCCAGCTTCTGCCAGCTGGTGCTGTGGCTAAGCCCAAACAACCCTCACCCACTCTAATTTTGTTTGCACCAGAAGGAATAATCAGCCCAGCCTGGCTTTTCCCTGATCTAGTCCACCTGAGGCACACAGGTGTTGTAGCCCTGCTTAGTCTGGTCTGCACCCATCCCAGCTCATGCTGTCCAGTGGGAGTAGCTGTCCAGCAAAGGAACCACCCCTTATTCCCCTGCTGGCTCTGCCCCCTCCCTTCCTGGTTCTTATGCTTACTGGTTGGGTGCTGTGGTCACATCTGGTACAGGCAACCTCACCTTGGCTTTTTGTATTGTGCACTAGTTTTTGTTGCAACCAAACCAGGCTCGACCCACACTGTTCTGGTGCTTGGATTTGCCAGTGGAGGACGTGGACTGATTCAGCCTGGTCTTCCCCCAATCCATGCCAATTGTATGCCAGTTGGTAACTTTCCATGGCCTGTTCTGGGCTGTTTCCTATCATGTTTCTTGCGCTTACCTGCCGGGTCTGTGTCCTGCCAGAACAGTTGCCCAGGATTTTCCATCAGGACCTCTCCCAATGCCAGATTTTGCGCTTACCAGTGGATCCATGAGCCAGCCCTACTCATTCCACCTCCTGTCTTAGCAAGAACAGTGACTTTTCCCGACTGTCCTTCAACCCAAACTGGTCCTTGCTGTTGGATGTTTCAGCCCAGCCATGGTTTGTCCATACCCACATATGGCTCACACATGGCTCTGTAGGGGTTTGAGACCTTGCCTAGTCCATCCCACATCTACCCTGGTCCTCCAGGACACCAGAGGGTGTTGGAGTCTGGCCTGGCTTGGTGCATCCAATCCCAGTCCACATTTGTGCCAAGGGAGACTACAACCGTGTCCCGATCAGAACACAGCCCCCATTCCAGCCCACACGCCCCTTGGTGGGAACCTCAACCCAGCTAGGGTTGTCCCCTTAGCTCCCCAACCGGGCCTGTTCCCAGCCATAGATCACATGCATGCCAGTGGTTGCTCTGACTCAGCTTGGCACAGTCCCTCACCTGTCTTGACCTCTGCCTTAGACACTGTGGCTTAGCGTTCCTGGCTCATGCAGACCAGCAGGTACAAGAGCCTAGTTAGGCATGACCTGTGCTTCCTCTTGGTCTCTAGTTTCACTTGTGGGCTAAGGTTTGCTCAGTCCTGCCTGATCTACTCTGTCCCATTGCCCGCTGACACATTTGCCAGCTATTGGAGCTACTTTTCCCAGCTTGTCTAGCCCCCAGGTCTGGACCACATGTTCACCAGCAGGAGCTATTATTCGCCAAGGGAGTTTTGCAAGTTCCTCCACTTAATCCACTCCCAGACCCAGTTTTCATACATGCCATTGGGTTTAGGCCAGATTCCAGTGAAGTCTGGCCTTCCATTTGGCCTTGTATGAGCTGGTGAACGTTGCAGCCCGGCCTACCCCACACCCTAATCAGGATGCACATTTGTGCACTGCTGCCCTGACCAGTCCAGACTGTTGGGAGTTCCTTTACTTGTGATTGATGGCAGGCTCCTTGGTCACATCTAGCCTTGTCCATCACCACCCTATCTCTTGAGCTAACCAGTGGGGCTAGAATTTCCACAGGGTTTGGCCCACACATCCCTCACAGAATCTGCCCCTGGTAATGGTTCTAGTGCTAGTTAATGTAATGGCCCTGCTTTATGTGACCCTTCTCCTGATCTATCATCATGTCAGTTAACATGATATGATTCTGAAGGACAAGCCCCAAGCCAAGGCTTTTGCATGGACTGGTATTTGGTGGACAGCATTGTTCAGTGATTACAAAATTTTCAAAGGAAGAGTTACTGTCATTGGGGATCTTTACAATTGCTTCACGTCCTAGAAGCACAGTGGGTTCAACCTGGAGCTAACTAAGCAGCGATTCAAAGAATCAAAACCCTAGAGCTCCCTGGCTGGGCAGTCAGCAGATGGAGCCCTGCACCAAATGGCACACTGGCCGCTTTGGGACAGCTCACCACGTGCACATGGTGGTTGCACATGGTGATTGTCGTCTGGGATCCTGGCATGAGATGCCCGTCCTGAGACCCTCCAGCAGCCAGGAGGCTGCTGGAAGTTTAAACTCCCAGGCCCAAGGTCGCGCCCCTCCCCAATCCCATTCACCACCCAATGAAGGCAGCAGATGGGCCCCAGTCCTGCCCAATCACGGAGACCTCCTCCCCTCGGTGTACTTACCCTGAAGGGAGCAGCCCCCAGAGCCCAGGCAGGCCTGGGGACAGCTCACCACGTGCACATGGTGGCTGTCATCTGCGATCCAGGCATGAGACCTCCTGTTTTGTTTTAACACCATGCTTTTCTCAGAAGTGATAACATTATGTTCAAAGTGGTACAGGATTGGTGCAGGCTCAGCAGCGTCCCTGCAGTGGCCTATTTGGGGATACAGCACATTTTAATCTCTCCAAATTGTTATTTCTAAATTCTTACCACAGACATGCCTGGAAATTTCCACTATGTAGTAAGTAAAAACTAATGAGAAGTATTATTTGTGTCCCTTTTGCACCTAGCAGAGCATCTGGCACATGGCTCCCTAATTACTTGTGAATTTAGTTACTGCCTAACAGAGCAAAGGGAACACATGTGGGAGAGTTTTTAGTGGCCCAGCAGGAAGAACACCAAACCAAAGAAAAATAGCTGTGATTTCAGAGAATAATTGGTATGAGCTAAAAAATGTAAAACATCAATGCACATTGGTAGTATGAAGTTGACATCATCGGTGTTTACAAATCCTTGGGTGAATTAGTGTAAGTTACTTGACCAGGCTTAAGCAGTTGCTAGTAGCAGAATTACTTTCCACCATTTAGATTTTTCTGTGAAGACCTTGTAGATGGCCTGAGGGTTGATCTTGACTTTTGTTGTGTAGTTTTGGAGAGGTGGAGGAGGCAACTGTCTACACTGAGGCTTTGAGTCAACCACTTGGTCAGTGTAGCTTCTGAAAATCAATGAAACATAATGAGATACTGGGAATCTTTTGCAGTAGATACATCTAAATACACGGAGGTGGGTCTGCCAGAATGAGACAACAGCATTATGCAACTGTCCTATGAAATAGTTCATGGACCCTGTTTTGGGATTTCTTTTTAGTGCTTTGTAGCCGAGTACTAAAAGCATGACTTCTGAAGCTATAGTACCTGACAACTTTGAGAAATAATTTGTATTTCAATTTTCTGATCAATAATAATATGAGTAGCATTGCTGCCTATATCTTAGAACTAGAGTACATCTTAAATAAAGTGAGCTCAAATTATGTGCACTGATATTATTGATAACCATGGCCTTATGGGATTCTTTGCCTAACTTCTTTTTATTTCTCTAATTCTCTTCTTTCTAGCCTAAAAACAAAATATGGTTTTCTTCCATGATAATAGAAAAGAGCAGGTGTACTCATTCTGATACCTAAAGAAAGACTTCATATTTACTTCTGTTGAGTCACTGCCTTCACACTTAAAGTATAATTTCTAATTTCTACACCTCACTTGTTTACCTGGATAAATTTAAGATATTAACCATTAGCTCTGACTCTACAAGTCTAAGAAACATTATTCAGCTGAGTCCATAAGCTCTGTTCTATCTTAATAGAAACAGTTGATATGATTTGGATTATCTAGGATATCTTTATAATTACTAGATATTTCATTTAGAGAGAGATTCAAGTTTGCACTAGCCTTTTTTTTTTTTACAACTTTTTTCATTATTATCATTTTATGACACAGTTCCATAGGCTCCTGGTATTTCCCTTATCCCCTCCCCGCCACCTAGTTCCTCTGTATCATTACTAACATAGTTCTTCATACACAGTCATATGTCCATCATTGCGGGCATGGACAATGAATGGCAGAGAGTCCAGCATCCTATTGTCAAGATATAGTGAACAGCTTCATTGTAAGTCCATCTTTGTCTGGAAGTAGAAATGCATAATACATTGTGTCCTCACAGCTGGATGTTAGTCTCCTTTTCACAGCTATTACACATCCCCTCAAATGAAAAGCCACAAAACAAAATCAACAATAAAAAGAAAAAAATAGAAATTTACAATGCCATGAAGTTAAATGACATGTTACTAGATATGACAGTCTCCATTACACAGCTACTATACATCCCTTTAAATGAAAAGCCACAAAACAAAATCAACAGCAGGAAGAAAAAAGAAATTAAAAACACCATGAAGTTAAATAATATGCTACTAAATGACTAATGTGTAGCTGAAGAAATGAAAATCAAGAACCTTATTGAAGCAAATGGTGCTACTGTATGATCTATGAGTCATTGAATGATTTAATCAGAAGAAAGTGTTTTGAAGAGATGAAACTAACAGAAAACAACAAGATCCATGAGATATACTTTCTGCTGAATTTTGTGGGTGAAGTGTGTCTCTTCTAGACAACAAATAGATGGGTTTTGTTTTTTTAATCCAGTCTATTAATCTATGATGTTTGGTTGAGCTTAAGCCATTTACATTCAGGGTTAATATGTATGGATGGTACTTTGGTCCTGTCATTTTAGGAATGGGTTGGTTGTTCATTGGTTTAGTCTTCTGTTGTCATTTCACTGGGATGTTCTTCACATTTGCCTTTGGTTTTATCGGGTGCTATTCCTCTTCTCTATGAAGAGAACATCTTGAAGTATCATTTGTAGGGCAGGTTTGGAAGAGGCATACTATTTTTTTTTTTCCTGTGGAAGAATTTTATCTCCTTTTCAAAGACAAAAGAAAGCTTTGCTGGATATGTTATCCTAGGCCAACATTTTTTTTTCTTTTAGAATCTGGAATATGTCCCTCTATTCTCTTCTTGCCTGTAGAGTTTCCTGTGAGAGATATCCTGTGAGTTTAATTGGCATTCCTTTATATGTCAATTGATTTTTTTCACGTGCACATTTAAGGATCTTATGTTGAAGAGGCTTGATGATCATGTATCTTGGTGAAGATTGCTTTGATCAAGCCTGTTGGGAGTTCTGTGTCCCTCCTGGATCTTGTTTCCCAATTCTTTCTCCAGATTATGGAAATTTTCCTTAATTATTTCACTAAATACATTTGTAAACTCAGCTTCTCTTTCTGCACCTTCTGGGACTCCCATAACTCCTATATTTAGCCTCTTAATAGTGTCTTTCAATTCTTGAATACTTTTTTTGGCCTGATCCAGCTCTGCTTCCAGCTTTTTGTTTGTTTCCCCCATGATGACAGGAATTATCTTCCAATTCTGAGATTCTTTCTTCTGGTTGCTTCATTCTATTTTGGAGACTCTCCATTGTACTTTTAATTTGCTCTCCTGTGGTCTTAATTTCTGATATATGAGCCTTGATTTGATACATTGCCTCCTTAAATTTTTTGAACTCTTGTATGTGTGATTCTCATTTTTGATCAGAATCTTTAAAATGAGTCTTATGGATTCTGCGTCCCCCATTTTCTCAATGTCTTCCTCAGTTAAGTCTGAGTTTGGCATAGAGTTTTGTTCCTTTGCAGCGGAGTTTTCGGTAATATTCATTGTGGCTTTGTCTCTTCTTTTGCTCTTGGTCATTGTACTTCTGGTTAGCAGAGTCTTCTTCTTGGGGCAGGTTTTTAAGCTGTGTCACCCACAGCTCTACAATGTGATTTCAGGTGTCCTATATAACTAGGTTGCTGGTGGCGCTAATCTTGTCAGAACCTTGTGGGTGCCACACAGACCTATTTTGACACATAGGATGCCACAGTCAGTATTATTTTCCTGCGGGACTAGTGAAACCCACGGAAGTCAGTTCTTGCAAGCTCAGGACATGTCCAGTTCACTGTTGTCCCCTGCAGTCCTAAAGCTTTTGCCACAGTATGCAAAATGGCGCCTGATAGACCACTACTAGAGTTCTTGATTAGCTGGCCATCAGATCTGAGGGCTACCCAGACCTGTCTTGCGTTGAACCTGTAGAATGCCACGTTGCAGTTCACTGAGTCAGAAATGAGTTCACTTCCAGCTCAGGATATGCTCAGTCCTTTCCCTTGCCTTTGCCTCCTTATTCAAAATGGTGCCCAATTCAGCTCTAGAGTACTGACTGGGCTGTGAAATCCACCCTGTTCTCGCACTGTCCATCTGGGATCTGCTGCTCTGTCTCTGCTCCTGGTCAAATAAAATAGATCAGCAGGATGGACAGATCTTTGTCGGAGTTTACCTCACAAGCTCCCAGTGAAAGTCCCTTCCCACCTGGTTGCTGGTGGTGTTCCGGCTGCTGGTGGAGTTCAGATCACCATTAGCTGAATGCTGCTGGCTTATCAGTCACTGCAACACCACACCGTTGTGTCTGCTGCTTTCCTGTGTCTGTCAGTCTTCGGGTTCCCCTCTGCTGTTGTTCTGTCCTTTCCTATTTTCTGGAATGTGTCCTCTCTGCTTCAT
Source organism: Ochotona curzoniae (assembly GCF_017591425.1). Classification (NCBI taxonomy): domain Eukaryota; kingdom Metazoa; phylum Chordata; class Mammalia; order Lagomorpha; family Ochotonidae; genus Ochotona; species Ochotona curzoniae. The sequence continues at coordinate 18,981,861 of NW_024467115.1, forward strand.
CCTGATTAAATGTTTTTCTGTCCATTTAAACATGTCCTTACCCTATTCTACCAACTTGATTCTCCCTGCACTAGCCTTTTAAAACCTTTATATCAGTAGGCTTGGTTCATTTTATCTGTAAGCATCAAGTGTATAATTATCAAAAGTGCTTTATGCATGAGGGCAAGAAACAATATGAGCTGATGAACCAGTAGAGGAGAAGGCAGGAGGGGAAGGGAAAAAGAAAAGAGAAAGTGTGTCAACTGGAATATTCGCATGACATTTGACTTCATCAAACTCCAACTGTGAGAATAAGTTAAACATGCTTGCCGCAAGTTAAACTAGAAAGATAACTCGAAGTGCATTTAAATTTGTCATCTTTAAAATTTATTTTTATGGTTTTGCTTGGTAATGTGATTTTGTTACAAAGTGGGATGAAAAGCACAGATTCAAAAACAAAAAGTTACCATCTAGGAGGAAAGAGCTAAGGAGGTGCAGTGTTCAACACTCCTGGACACTGAGGAAGTTGTTTCATAAGAGAAATTCATTAGGAGCATTCAGAAGGAGCTACTGCCCTCCACTCCTTCTGCCAGGCAGATAAATACTACAAGGAGGAGATCCTATCTGAGTTGAACTTGAAAAGGTGGGTGGGACACAGAGAATGATATTGGGAAGGGAAGGGATTCCTGAGAGAGAAAAAAAGGCTCTCAGTGATGGAAAATCGTGGATGTGAAGTAGGATTAGTGAGGGAAAGTAGATGATGAGCCACAAAGAGAAACTGCAGATTTTAGGATATTTGGTCAGAGTAACAGAAACTGAAAGAGGCACATCAAGGTATGAGACTATGATGACAGGAGTGGAAGGAGGATTTACAGGGTGATTTGGGAATTAGCAGAACCAAGTCAGAGGCCTCGGTAAAGTGGCTTGTGGTAGCTGCCTAGGAAAGAGGTCCTAGGGACCTGAGTTTGTGGCAGCAGGAAGGCGTGAGTGCAGCAAAGTGCCCCACCAAGGACACTGAGCTGATTTGCATAGACAAAATCAGCAACAGATGGTGACTGAAAGTGGTGTGGGCAGTGTGCAGGTGGACAAGGGGAATCCAAGATAACTAAAGGCCTTGTGATCAGAATTAGTGATTGAATGATAGGTCTTAAGAGGCTAATTTAGCAGAGAGAGAAATGTTTTTCAATCTCTTGTACCTGATCTAAATGAAGAAATGTGAATAGTAGGACATTATGGGCATTCTCCAGTTAACTGTAGCTCTTATTGTTACATTTGATATTTCTGGTCAAATCTATTTGGGGAGCAGGCACAATGACTCAGTGGCTAAATTTTTGACTTGCAAGCACTGCAATACCAAACGGGCACTGGTTCATGTACTGGCTTCTCCACTTCCCATCCAGCTCCTTGCTTGTGGGCTGGGAAAGCAGAAAAGGATGATGCAAAGCCTTGGAACTCTTCACCCATGTGGGAGGCCCAGAAGAAGCTCCTTGGTCCTGGCTTCAAACCAGCTCAGCTCTGGCCATTATGGCGACTTGGGGAGTGAACAAGTGTTGTCTCTGTAATTATACCTTTCCAATAAAAAATATGTCTTTTTAAAAAAAAATCTATTTGAGTGTTCATAATTATGCCTATTTGCTGTATATAGATATTGTTTCTTTTCACTTAACTCTGAATCCTGAGCATCTGCCACATGGCTATATTTCTTCCTCAAAGTACAATTTAAATGATTATGTAATTGAAAAGTTAACTGCTTGTCATATTAAAAACCTAGTAAGGCTGATGTGGTTTCTTTTAGTAAGTTTTTATATCCAGGTGGCCCTCGAGTCTTTGGATTATCGTCCATGGACTCAATTTCCCTTGGAACAAAAATATTCAGAGAAAAAAAAGCATGTGTTTCAACATCTATAGTTTTTTTTTTAATTACTATTCCCTAAGAAGTAGAGTGTGACAGCTTTTTTATATAGTATGTACATTGTATTGGGCATTACAAGTATCTAAAGATGATCTAAAGGATGGCAAAGAATGTGCATATGCTGTATTGCAAACACAGGGATTTGAGCAGTTGTGAATTTTGGTATACGCAATGGCTTCTGTAACTAATATTGGGAGGCAGTTCAATATGTGAAGCTTAGAAGCTGAAATTGTTACAAGTATATTCATGGGGCCATGCTATATTGTCGTAGGTTACGTTGCAACATTCAGTGCTGGCATACTATATGGGAGATAGTTTCAGTGCTGGCTGTTCCACTTCCAATCCAGGTGCTTGCTAATGTGCCCATGAGAGCAGTGGAGGGTGGCTCAAGTGCTTGGGCCCCTGTACCCACATGGGAGACTCACAGGGAGTTCAAGGCTCCTGATTTCAACTTGACCCAGATAGTCCTGGTCTTTGTGGCCATTTGGAGAGTTAACAAGGTAATGGAAATTCTATCTTTCTCTCCTTTTGCATTTCAAATAAATAATTCCTTTTTAAAGTATGTTCATAAGAGCTTGTGCAGGTAACAGTTATGAGAGTTTTCCAAGGAGAAGAAAGTATAAAAGGGTTACGAATAATTTATTTTTTCAAGTGAATTAGTTCAATTTGTTAAAGTTAGCATTTTTACATCTTTCCTATGAGCATCACCACCTCAGTGGCTGAGCCTGCTTGGTTTGTGCATGGACCTTGAGGGAAAGAATCTGGTTCTGCTTTGTGGTCAGGGTCCACCTTTAATAATCAAGACTCCATAATTCAAACTCCATTCAGACCCCATGTGAGTATGAAAAGCCAGTAATCCCCACTACCCACAGGAAGGCATTTGGCATTCAGCAGTTCCATGCCTGATACTGAGTTTTCTGTCCTTGGTGCCAAATCCAGCAGAGTAAAAAAAAAAAAAAAAAAAAGGGACTTGAAATCATTGTATGGAGAGGATTTACACAATGATTTTTAAATTTTATAAAATTTCAAGCCAGTGTACAGGAGAGCCCAGAAGGAAATTATTGTCAAGTAACAAAGCTAAATTCTTGGGAGAGCCAGGAGTCAGGATTCAAATGCATGTGGCATTGAGGGTTTCCCCCAAGCTTCAGGAAAGCGTGAGGCTGTTAGTGGGCTGTACTTACATTTTTCCTTGTTTTCTTGAGCTTAATAATTTATTTTGTTTTGAATGGCAAACAACATTAAGCACTTTGAAATAAAATCTCTCCGAGGAATTATTTATGCATGTATTAAGATGATTTTATTTTACTGCATTTTTATTTAGAAGCCCGTTTTACAGAAAAAGGAGAGACAAAAATATCTTTCATCCACTCATTCATTCCCACCCACCCCCAATAGCTTCAATAGCTGGAGTTGGCCTGGTGCAAAGCCAGGAGCTGGGAACTTCTAGGTTTCCTGTGCATTCACAGGGACCCAAGGACTTTTGGATAGCTTCTCATTTATGTTAAATTGGTTGGGGAGATATATATAATATACATTATATAATATATAATATGTTCTATATTATATTAATATATTGATACTATATAAATTATATGTTATATAATCATAGCATGTTATATAGTATGAATAATATATGATATATAATTGTATATTTTATATGATTATATATCTTATATAATTCTATTATATATTTATGTAATCATTATTATATGTCATATATGTAACATAATAATTTAATATCATTATATGTAATTATATAATATATGATATTTAATTATTTATATTATGTATGTATGTTTTTTATATATATAATCTCAACATGTTAAGTTTGGAGTTCCATGAAATGAGTGCAACATTACAGCTAGAATTGTATATTATAGCACATATCCATCCTCACAGAGACTGGCATTTTCCCAGAGTATTCATTACAATTGTCATTGCACCAAAAGATCTGTAAGATCAAGAATTGTGGCTTCTTGATTATCAGTGTGTGTCCCAACCTAGCTCTGCATCTGACCCATACTAACACCCCAGTTAAGTGAACATTTGGAAGCCTGAATAATGCTGCAACTGGGTAGATAAAACGTACCTGCCATTGCTATGCAGCACTGAACTGCTGCTTCACCCCTCAGTTCTCTGAAGTGACCCTACAGAGGACTTACTCACAACCTGGACAGAAATGATTAATGTTATCATTTATGATGGTGAGTGCAAAAGCTGGGTTCTCTGCAGAATATACAGGAAGTGTCAAGTGGAGGGATGTCCTATAATTCTCGTGGGAGATACTCCTTGCTTAGTGGAAATGGTTTTCTCCCTGTCCAGAGTGAGGTCCTGCCAGTTTGTGGGGCCTCCTGAAGGGAGGCTTACCAAATTTTAATTGCCTCAACTGGGTCATCCATAATTGCAGTATTACAAGATTGAAGATCCATTATCCAGTGTAAGTGAGGTTATTGGCATAGCCTGTGCAGTTGAAGATCTCTAAGTTCAAAACCGAAAACGTTTTGAGCATCCTGTCAGTGTTGAAAAAGTTCAGATTTCAGGACACTTTGGATTTTTGGAGTATGCATGTTGAACATGTATACCTTATATAAGTACAGAAACCAGCCTTAGCTAATCACATCAGCTGGATCTAACATTCTAATCCTCTGTACTTCTGTAGCTGGGTCACCACATTGTGCACACATTCTACAATCATGGCCAGGTGCATCAGTGCATGGCCCTACCAGAATGTAGCGAGATTGATTTTTCATGTGGGCAGTGCATGGAAAGGATTGAGTGTGGATCAGTGCTCATCGCTCCTCCCAGAAATGGACAAGGCACATAGTGAAGAGGACATGTAAAAAGGTCAGTCTTACTACTCAGATGCTTATACACCTGTTATGGGGAGTGGAAAGGGCACAGGGATTTAGAAGAGTGAGGGAAAAACTGACATTACAAGTTTATTTTGGTGCAAACGTGATTTTAAATGTACACATTGTTTTTTTTTAAGATTTATTTTTATTTTTATTGGAAAGGTGGATATACAGAGAGGAAGATCTTCCGTCCAATGATTCACTCCCCAAGTGAGCACAACGGCCGATGCTATGCCAATCCGGAGCCAGAAGCCTCTTCCGGGTCTCCCACGCAGGTGCAGGGTCCCAAAGCTTTGGGCCGTCCTTGACTGCTTTCCCGGGCCACAGGCAGGGAGCTGGAAGGGAAGCGGGGCTGCCGGGATTAGAACCGGCACCCATATGGGATCCCAGGGCGTGCAAGGCGAGGACCTTAACCACTTGCGCCACTATGCCGGACCCCACATTGTTTTAATAATTTGCATTTCTGTAAACCTTTTAAGGGTCCCTTAAATGTCTAAACTGCTCCCCCAATATGCATAGGAGTAACCCTTTTTAACATGCTGCCCACTCTGAGATTGAGTTATATGTGTCACTATATGCAACTTGAGCAAAGCATGTATTTGTTTTCCAAAGCATGTTATTTTTTTCCATTTTCTTTTTTCTTATTTATTTATTATTATTATCATTTTATGATACAGTTCCATAGGCTCCTGGTATTTCCCTTAGCCCCTTCCCAATACCGCCCCCACCTAGTTCCTCTATATCATTACTAAAGTATAGTTCTTCATACACAGTCATATGTCCATCATTGTGGGCATGGACAATGGTAGAGAGTCCAGCATCCTATTGTCAAGATACAGTAAACAGCTTCATTGTAAGTCCATCTTTGTCTGGAAGTAGAGATGCATACTACATTGTATCCTCACATTTGGATATGTTAGTCTCCATTTTGCAGTTACTGTATATCCCCTTAAATGAAAAGCCACAAAACAAAATCAACAACAGGAAGAAAAAAATTAATACCATGAAGTAAAATAATACGCTACTGAATGACTAATGTGTTGCTGAAGAAATGAAAAAAAGAAAATCTTGAACCTTCTTGAAGATAATGGTGTTACTGTATGATCTATGAGTCATTGAATAATTTAATCAGAAGGAACTATTTTTGAAGAGATGAAACTAACAGAAAACAAAAATATCAAGATCCATGAGATATACTTTCTGCTGAATTTTGTGGGTGAAGTGTGTCTCTTCTAGACAACAAATAGATGGGTTTTGTTTTTTTAATCCAGTCTATTAATCTATGATGTTTGGTTGAGCTTAAGCCATTTACATTCAGAGTTTAATATGTATGGATGGTACTTTGTCCAGTCATTTTAGGAATGGGTTGGTTGTTCATTGGTTTAGTCTTCTGTTGTCATTTCACTGGGATGTTCTTCACATTTGTTCTTTGGTTTTATTGGGTGCTATTCCTCTTCTCTATGAAGAGAACATCTTGAAGTATCATTTGTAGGGCAGGTTTGGAAGATTCAAACTCTTTTAATTTTTCTTTGCTGTGGAAGAATTTTATCTCCTTTTCAAAGACAAAAGAAAGCTTTGCTGGATATGTTATCCTAGGCCAACATTTTTTTTTCTTTTAGAATCTGGAATATGTCCCTCCATTCTCTTCTTGCCTGTAGAGTTTCCTGTGAGAGATATCCTGTGAGTTTAATCGGCATTCCTTTATATGTCAATTGATTTTTTTCACGTGCACATTTAAGGATCTTTTCCTGATGTTGAAGAATCATGTGTCTTGATGAAGATCGCTTTGGATCAAGCCTGTTATTTTATTAAGATCAGCTAAACTTTGCATAGTATTTAAGAATTGCAATTTAGGGGGATTCCATCAGAACTGGGTGGCAAGGTTATACTCAGGTTTCAAATAGCAGTGACCATTGCCTTTCACTCTTGTCACTTTCCTAGTGCAGTGCACCCTGTCAGTTTATTCCCCTGACATCCTTGGGGGCCCTCTATCACTTCAGCTGTGCGTTAATCAGTATCTGCTCTATCTCTCTGACTTCCACTCTGGCCTACTGCATCTTGTGGTTGTGATTTATTGGCCTGGCTGGCTCTAAGATAATACGTGCAAGATACTTCACACGAGACATGTAACTGGATGTACAGTGAGGATCCAAGCCACGCCTCCAGACTCTGCTTTTACACTGGCATGGTTTTACTCTTGACGTTTCCCTGGCTGGGTGTCTCCTTCCCTTTATCTGTCATCTGACTTGCAAACTCAGCCTTTACTCTCCTTCTCCTAGACTTCAGCACCATTAAATTTCTCTCTATTGTGAAAGCACTTGGGCCAGTCAGTCCTGAAATACAGTTATGCAGAGCCTTGCATCAGCAATAGAAGGTGAGCTTTCTTATGGGGAAAATTGTGATTCCACAGAAGCTAGACATTTAGTAAATGAGAACTTGAACTCCGTGGGACCCTGAAAGGGAGAACATAAAGAACAAAGTGGATCTGATTCACAATGATGAGATATGGATGTAGTAGTAAATAGTGGAGTGCAAACTCTAACCAAAGATTTGAGCTTTTTAATGTGGATTATTTGCGTTTTTCTTATCCATTTAATATTGTTACAGTCCCTGTGAGTTGCAGATGAGGCTATGAAAAGAGGGTCTTGAATATGTACCAAATCTGTTCTTTTGTAGAACATTTATTCCTGTAAATATTCTTCTGAGGTGGGGGAGGAGTTTTAAAAGGAGTAAAGAACATAGGTAAATTTTCATGCAAATTTAACATTGAATCTGATGCCCAGTCATGTGACCAAAACATTGGTGGCTCTGAAGTCACAGTTCCTGCTCTCTCATGGTCACTGGTGAGGCAGGGTATGCCCAGTGCAGAAACCCTGGGTATGACTATGACCTGCTCTAAGGACAGACTTAATTTAGGGTTCTCTCATTGGAAGAGCACAGCTATAATTTTGTCCACCTCATCATTATGCAGCCCCGTCGGTCCCTCCCTGTTCAGATTCTCATCATTAGGGTCCAATTCTTCACTTTTTCTTTTCCAGTAAAATTCTGATCTTTTTTTTCCCCCTAAGTCGGGGTTTTTATATACATTTTGTAATATAGTTTTATATTTTACTTGTTTTATTTTCTATTTATTAGAAAACTCTCCTATCTGCTGGTTTAATCTTCAGATGCTTACAAAAGCTAGAATTGGGCCAGGCCAAAACCAGGAGCCTAGAACCCAATCCCAGTTTCCCCTGTGGGTGGCAGGGACCTAAGCACTTGAGCCATTAGCCCTGCCTCCAAGGCTGTGCTTTCTTAGGGAGCTGTCTAGAACAACAGAGATTTCAGCCTAGGCGCTGTGACATGAGATGCAGGCATCCCAAATGTCAGCTGATGCACCAAATGCCTACCCCAGAATCTACATTATTTTTTCCCACAAGGATTTATTTTTATTTGAAAGGCAGATCTACACAGTAAAGGAGAGGGAAAGATCTTAGTTTGCTGGTTCACTCTCCAAGTGGCCACGATGGCCAGAGCTGAACTGGTCCAAAGCCGGGATCCAGGAGCTTCTTCCAGGTCTCCCATATGAGTGGAGGTTTCCAAGGCTTTGGGCCATCGTCTACTTCTTTCCCAGGCCATAAACAGGGAGCTTGATGGGAAGTGGAGAAGCCAGGATATAAACCAGTACCCATATAGTATTCCAGCATTTGCAAGGGATTACTAAGCAATTAGCCAATCAGTTAATTAATAATTAGCCAGTTGAATCATTGTGTTGCAGCAACGCCTCACCCCCCACCCCGTAGGTATTTTAAGTCAAGGCATTGCTTTTCATATACAGCAACCATTCAATGAAATGTTTGTAAAAAAAAGGGGGGGGGGTGGTGGATAGGGGTATTGGATCTTTTACTAGTGATTATAGTGCTTTTCTTCCTTTTTCTTAGAGGCCTTGTCACTGGCCTCCCATTTTTTTCCTCCTGGCTCATTTCTGACAGTTGTGTCAATGAACTGGATAGCAAGACCTGACTATCACTCACACTCCTGCTGTTCATTGCTAATCTAGTCTATGGTTTAGTGACCCTGGGAAGGATGTTTTCGGTGGAATTGCCCTGAACATTTACGTGCTCCTGTTTTCCACAGCAAACGTGCTCAGAATGTTCAATTTTCTGCCCTCTCATTAAGCAGTGGAAGTCAGAGGCCTTAAATTAATTCGCTGTTGCCTTATATTTCCCACAGACAGTCTGTGTTTTAATCCAGTAAATGAATGCTCTCTAGGCCTGGGGAACATGCACAGTTTCTTCATTTATCATTTTTGATAAGTTATTTCTGTCTGCTATATCAGCCCAGCTAGACACATGCCCTTAATATAGCTTGTGAGTCATGGCAGGGTCCAAGCACAAGCTCAGCTGCTCTAAGGAAAACCTACAGCACCTTCCACCCAGCAAACTGCCTGAGTTTATAGAGCTGATCTCACAAACATGCTTCCTTTTCATTCCTTTTCGGGTTTTAGTGGTTTTTCTTTATAGCTTAGGGAACCTTTGAATGTTGTCTGTCTGGCATGAAGTGTGGAAATCCATTCTTTCGAGACCTTCCAAATGGAAGGTGCTGGTGCACACTGGTGTGAATGTGACTGAAACCCTCCCTCTGCATTTGCTACTCTTCCTTTTCACATAAGGAGTCCAGCTTTGGAGTCTCCCAAAAAATCTCTCAACTCCACACCCTCACCTCAACTTTCCCGATAGACGCTGTCCCCACTTCCTCTAGCCACTGCTCTCTTAAAGCAGCTCTTACACACAGAAAACTAGGTCAGACTTTGCAGACTTGCTTCTAAACCACCCTTCGTGCACCTGTTATGGTACAGAGAACAATGAATGGGAGGCAGAAAGAACGTTGATAATTAACCAATTCAGACAAATAGTTACCATATTGATTTTCATATAGACAAGTGTTCCCAGTTGCCAGTTTTTGTTATGAGCATTTACAAAATCTAGGACCCGGTAAACCAAGTGCCTCCCTAAGATCACTGACCCCCACTGTTATCTTCTCATACCTTCCTACTCCTTGCCCTGAAATGTACAAAATAAAGAAACAAGAAAGGAAGCTGTGTGACATGGCAAAAGAATTAAAGTAAGAAGACAGCATGTGTTAGTGCCCCAGGGGCTTTTTGAGACCCAATGGGATATTAAAATCCAAAGGGAAAATTATAAATAAGGATGTGACAGATGCTTGTGCTGCAGCAAGTAAAATCAAGGACTGTAAAAGGACTATTTCAGAAACAGTAATTGAAGAAAGCATTAAGGTGGTAGCATCTGAGTTGAGACTTAACAATCAAATGAGTTGCAGGTGGGGGCAGTCATGTTAAGCCACCATTGAGGACATTCCTATCCCAGATCTGAGGACCAGTTCAAGTCCTGGTTACTCCTCTTCTGATCCAGCTTCCTGCCAATGAGCTCCCTGGGTGGCAGCAGGTGGTGATGGTTTAATTATTGAGCGCCTGCCACCCATATGGGAGAGCCATATGGAGTCCCAAGTTCCTAGTTTTGAACTGGCCCAGCACCAACTTCCTTTGGCATTTGAAGAATGAACCAGCAGATAGAGGCACTCTTTCTCTCCTTTGTTTCTCTCTCATCCTGCTTATTAAAATAAATTAAAATGTTTTTTTTAAAAAAAACATAGAGGAACATCCACAGATGAAGCCAAAAATGGGGGTTTCAGGGCAAGGGACCACAAAGGCTTAGAAAACAGAAATTCTGTCCCAGAAGAAGATTAGGAACTGGGGACCTCATTGAACTTAGCTGCCTTTTATCCTCACTTTGCAATGTCATTAAACAAAAGGCAGCCATTTCTCATAAGGCCAGATGGCTTTGGCTTCTGCAGCCATATTCTGAGCCGATTTTTAGTTGGAGTCAACTCTTAGCTTTCAACACCTTAAAGATCAAAGGACTGAGGAGCCAGGTGCACAGTCAGTCTCACCTTAGGACTGAGATTTGGTTCAAGTGTCTTTTTTGCCTTCTTTAATTGTATAGATGCAAATATATTGCTTCCTCTGAAAGGATGTTGTTGTGAGGGATGGCTTAGCAAACACCTGACACTGACACATGAGGAAATCTTGTGTCCTTTCCCATTGCTGCACTTCTGGAAGGTGATTAGGTCTGGATCCTCCATCAGGGAAATGTGCAGGGCTCCAAAGCACACTTGTGAACTGGCAGCCCAAGTGCAGGCATGACTTTTGTGATTGGAATCAGGAAGCAGACTTAACAACCATTTTTCCCAGGCACAGAAGTCAGAAGCCAGAATCCAGAAGCCAAATGAAAGTGGAGGGTCTGACTTGTGTACGAATTTGAATGCAGCATGCTCAATGAAGTTATCAAAAGGAAAAGAAGGAATAATGCCATAAGAGAATCCCTCATCCCATTTGCATTTGGGAAGGGAATGGAAATCGAAAAGTACTGTGACATTTGAATCTACAACCAGATGGAGACTGTCTGACCTAGTGATTCCAGGCATGGAGTCAGATTATTAGAGTTCAAATCTCAAGTGAATGACTTGATCATTCACATGTGGTTCCTAGCACCAAATGTGACCATTGTTTGAAGTCTCTACTCTCTCTCTCTCTTAATGATTAGATAGCCATCTTAGAATAATCAAATGAATGCATTTGTATCCAGTCTTGCAATAGCCCTTCTGTGGGAGAAGGTGAGCAGCCTCGCTTTTTAAAATCTAGGCTCTATTTTAGCAGGCATGACCTTGTCTCCAACTGGAGAGCCTACAGGTGGGATAAAAAGAAACATTCAATAAAGCAAGTCAGGGAAACATGACTCCACAATGACATGTGAAGCAAGTATTAATTTCTCTGTTTTTGTTCTCTCATCTCCCCCCTCCTGGCATGTGAAAGGTTTTACTCTGCATCACCTACACCCCAACATTTGATCTGAACGGGAGTGCGGTGCTGAAGATCGCGGAGGTGAGTGTTGCTTGTTTGTGTTGGTGTTGGCTGCACACTGCAGCTTGCCACTACCTGGGATGAACATAGGCTGGCGCCAAGGCCCGGTGATGGGGTGAACCCTTCCCTGATTACTTCAGGGGGCAGCTTGCGCTAAGGAACTGCTTTGTGGGGAGCGTGCTGTGGCTGGCCCACTCTGTGCGTCTTGAAGCTTGTGGTTGCCTAGCTGGAAACCCTGATCATGGAAATGACAGTACTGGTTCTCTCTACTATTATATCCAGGTATTTTGCTTTCTCTGTTTCTCCTAAGAAAATTGAAAAGCATTCGGCTTTTAAAAATGATTAGGAAACCAAGGATGAGATTTTGAGAGGTGTTTGCTGATTAAAGCCCGGTTCTATCTTCTTAATCCTGTGAATGCCTTTTGTAACCATCTTTGCAAAACTGCCTCCTCCCATCTGTATTGTACTGGAGAACTGGTACTGTCTACCATTCCCAAGGTGCTCCCCTGGCGCCATGACTTCGTGACTCTCTGACTTCTGTGTACATCATCAATTTCTAAGCTGTATAAATGTACTCAGATGGATTTCCCTTAAGTTTCTTGGAGAATGTCCTTAGGATTTATATGCCCTCATGAGAGTACACATTTAGGCTACAAAGAGGCAGTGACCTTCTGGGTTTTGAAATGAAAGAGAAAAACACCTAATTGTTAGCACTTATATATTAGACATTTATATGATGTTGTGCAGTATTGAAAAATGGAAACAAGCAGAAAATTATTTTTGAGCCTGCAGAAAATGTTTTGTGTCTATCAGAAGAGAACAGCAGCTCATCAGCTGATCTGGCATGTTAATATTAATCACTTTCCAATTATGTGTGTCTTGAGATAGAATTTTTAGGTTGTACTCTGGGTAATGAAATAAAATAGCTGTCTATGTTTTTTAATTGAATGTTAAGGGAGGCTTGTCAGTTCTGCTGCTGTGTGTGCAGGTTCACATTCCAAAAGACAGTGTCGTTTCTGAAAGTAACAAGAAGTAAATCAGCATGCAAGAGGCTGGTCAGCCCTTTGCCATCAGGAGGAAGCCATGAAGTTGGTGTGTCACTGCCCACCTGCTGTGGCTCCCAGGAACAGGAGCAGTCAGCAACCATAACACACGTAGGAAGCAAGGGCTGGCAGGGAACTCCAGTGACTTCTGGAGATGGGAAGAGGTTGTGGTTTTTGTCTCAGTGTTTGAGTGAATCTGAATGATGCAGAATGTAACTCCGAAGCAGCCATAACACATGCAGCAGCTATGGTTGGCTCGAGTAGATAGCGTGCACTGTGAGCGTGTGGAAGCCAGCGTAAGGCTCAGCAGCCCTGTCCAGGAGGGATGAGTCATCCAAGTGCAGTGGACTTGTCCAAAACCTTAAAGGAAAAAATAATCTTAGCCTAAGAACAGTCTAAAGAGAATGGCATTTGAGTTTGTGATTTAAAAAAAAAAAAGCGGGGGGTTATGCAGTCCAATTTTTTGGACTTAGCTCCTGGCTCTCTCAGCTGGTGTTGCCTTGGATACGCCTTCTGCCTCCTGCTTGCCTTTAACGGTACATAGCCCTGTGTCCTGGAGTAGCTGTGCCACTGAGACAAATATAGTCCAGACAGAAAGCTTTTAGCTGCAGGTCCAGTAAATGTTAAATGTATTCCATGGTCACTTTTGAGATGGAGGGACAATCTATATAAAAACACCTTGAAATGGCCCTTTAAAACCCCTGTGCACATGAAGAAGGAATCTGGCTGTTCTTTCTCACAGTGGTATTCGTTTACATTATGCAAGGGCAATGTTTGCTTTAAAACCTGCTGGTCAGGAAATGAGTTGTGTAATAAAGTATGAAAAAAGGCTGTTTTTCCTAAAATATGGATGAGTTTGTAAAAGAATAAGCAATCTCTATAATTGTAACAGGACAGTCTTCATTTGTTGTCCAACTTTAGCTTGATTAAATTGAAATAATACTTTTTACAGAATGGCGCCACCCTGGAAAAATGAGAAACATTATCCAGTTTTAAAGTGGACAATAACCAAATAACCAAATAGTCTTCTGTTCATGCTTATTCCATGGATAAGCATTATTAAATCTTCATTATGGGTTCATAATTCTCCTCCTTCATTGATTGAAAGCTGAGTCAAAGACTTGTCCTCAGATTATTCCTAGATTAGCAAATGTCTTGAGTTTCCAAAGGACAGTTTACCCTAGTATAGGAATAACGGTTTAATATAATTTGTTACAGCATCAAGATAAAGGAAAAGTTGGCTGTAGCCAGCAATACTCTGAAACTGCTTTGAAGATGGTGTGTGTGTGTGAGAGAGAGAGAGAGAGAAAGAGAGAGAGAAATAATTTGGAAAAGATCTTCAAGTTTGCTGAAGGCTCTCCTATGGATTTATTAAAAGCAGAAAACCTTGTTGTCAATGTATGTTTGCCTGATGGAGCTTACTGACTTATAGAAATGTCCCAGTCTTTGATTCATAGGTTCAGGCAAAATTATCTGTCCCAAAGACCCTTTTTTTTCTTTTCCTTCAAGAATCATTTTTTTAAGGGGGGACTTCTATTTTCACTCCTTCCATTCATCTCTCTCTCCATTCCAAAACACTGTTCAATATTAATTGTTGAGTCCATACAGCATGGAAATAAGTGCCACTTTGTGTACACTATCTAGTCATCTCGCACAAGTTAGCTTAATTAGAACCCAAGGCAAAGTAAGGTTGACTGGCTTTTCCAACTTTCTAGATCTCTGGTTTCAAATTATAAATTTTTATATTGCACATATGTGTTATAAACCTTCATGCTACATTACTTCCTGGCTACCCTTGGTCTTAGAAAATGTTAGCATAATCTTGCTAAAGGAAATTCTGACAGTGAGATGAAGTTATTAGAAGTGTTGCCACCCTTGAACTTTGGTGAGTTATCAAATAATCGCTATATGGTATTTCTACATATGAGGCTGAGGTATTAATAAGTCTCTTTTTCCCTTGAGATCAAAGATTAAAGTGGCCATTAGCAATATGCCACTGTCTTTGGGTATTTTTACAAATTAGTCATTTATATATTGTAAGCATGCTACTGTCCGAGGATATAGAGTTAAGAATTCCACGTGTTACCATGGAAAGCTTAAAAAAGTTAGCTCTTCAACCGAAGCTTCTAAGTAGCTTTTTTTTAAAATTGGACTCATTTACAAATCTTCAAATGTTCACTGTTACCTTCTTTTACTCAGATTGGACACCATTCCTTCTGAGATCTCTCGCCAATAAAGGATTTTACCCTCAAGGAACAGCCTGCAGAATATAATCAAGAAGAAAAGCATACTGGAGACCTGCTCCATTGATCCTGTAATGATTTGTATGAGATGAGAAAAAAATAGTACCCATTTCCTGGCAAGGAAATTTCCAGAAGAAATAAGAATACAGGCTAAGACTAGAGGAGATCACCAGAATGAAGAAGGCCATGCTTGGGAGCTTCACTGTCCCTCCCTGGAGCATTTCTGTTCTTGCTTGTGCTCCAGTCCCTTTTTTCTGGTTTGACTTGTTTCAGCCATATGTTCCCTGTGCACTTAGGGCTTTATGACCTTTGAATTGCCAGACCTTTTGCCAGAAATTCCCTTACCTTCCTTTAACTTCTTGACTTGCCTGACTCATGAAGGCTTTTATGTAAGGGTTGGGAGACACATGGATCAGTGAGAGGTCCACACAACTTCATGATTGGCTCATAGGGCAGAGGCTGCATCTCAACAAAGCCTTGTGTAGGGCAGGCAGAAGGCTACACCTGCAAAGGTGCAGGATCCATGGATTGACAAATCTCAAGCCAGTTTTATAAACCAGCTTAAGCCAAGAAGCACATAGCGGGGTAAGAGGAAAATCACAAACACAGTTGTCCTTGTAAGCCATGAGTTGAGATCCAGAAGGAAAACCAGTAAAATCCTCCCACCTGGCGTGGTGATCAGACTCTCTTATTCATATTTCCTAGGAATAATAGAACAACTTCAGTACAACCTCAGTACTCTGTGTTTGCATTGGCGGTCTCATATGATCTGTTACCTCTTGACCCAGCTGTTCGTCTGCTTTAGAGGGGAAGCGCCTTTCACAGAGAATAGAAAGTAGCTTAGCAACTGAACTGTCACCAAGATCCCATATGGAGCTGAGACTTAATGACTCAAATTTTCTTTGATTCTAGTGGGATCTACAAGAGATGGTCTTTCTAATAGAAAAGATGTTTCTTCTGCTTTCTTCTAGCTTTTCCTATTTTATCCTCGTGAACTGTTTCATATCTCCACACATTTTTCTGATTGAAAGTATGCTAGCTCTTATCCTTCTGGAACATAGTACTCACCAGTATGCACTGTTTTAAGCAAGCAATAGCACCATTCTCACTCAGATGAGAAAGAGAAGGTAAACCATATGTTATAGAATTAAGCAAGCTGCTTCCGTGGCAACTCTGGAGTTTGTGATCACTTGGGTTGACATTTCTTGACTGTCTGCTACATTCCATTACGCTGCCTCATGGTTAATCATTGTGATTCCTTCCTGGGCCTGGCCTGGTACTGTTACTATTAGTCCACTTACACAATGACAAAAAAACTCTGCTTATGTGTGGCCTGCGGATTAGTGAATTTTGATCTTTATTTCTGGCTGCTGTAGGGCTTTGTAAGCTTCATTAACCATATGTATTTTTGCTCTCAGCTATATTTAGCATGTCGTAAAACCGGATGTCCACAAATGCATGGCACGATCAAAATGTTCCTTGTGAGCCTGCTCACTGCCCTGTGTCTCCGTGCATTCCCTGGTCATCCGGGGCCTGTGGCTTCTCACAAGGTATTTGACATGGTCCTGCCTCCTGCAGTGCTGCAGGACTGGGGTCTTTTCAGCACCAGTTCTCGGCGAAAGCAAAGGGCGTGGGGAGGTACAACTGATGCTGGGGAGACTAACATGAGAGCCATGTGAGCGCTTTCCAGAAACAGCCTGCCTTGGGCCTTGATCTTCTCCTAGCTTCTCTGAGTCAGTGTGTTCCTGTCAGTACTGAGGTGGAGGAAAAGAATGCATTTGTATGATGAAGCGTTTCTGGCCTTGGATACAGAGGTCAGGTTTAAAATGGAAACCCTCTGTGAACTGTTGTTACAGTAAGTTGGAGGGTCAATTCTTTAGAAGATATTAATACAGCTGATAACGGTGTTTGTTTCTGCATACCTACAGATAATAATAATATCAACTATATGGTAATGTTACATTTAAGAAGATGTCCTTTTGTCATACACAGTATTTAAATTTCCAGCATCAATAGATTGAGCTACTTAGATTAACACTTATTTTTAGCTAAGTGAATGGTTACATATTTCCCTCGGTAAAACACCTCCTATAATAAAGTCATGTCCATTGTTAAAAAAACTAAAGCAGTGGTGACATTAACCTCTCCCCCCCACACAAATAAACCCCACCATGGTGTTTGGAAAGTTCTGTCTGTCTGCAAAGCTGTGATGTCAAATCCAATTTCTCATGTGTGCTTTTTTCATCTGCCTGCGGGGATTCTATCATTTTTAAAGGGAAAACGTATACTCAATATTGCCTTAAATATTCAAGAGAATTTCTATTAAGTGTGTAGCTCCAATCTCAAAATAGCTACTCTTTAAGGCTTTTTAGGCTTAAAATTTCCACTAAATTTATAATGTCAAATCTTAGCACTCTCGGAGAGCCACAGTCAGGCAGACTTCCTGGGAAAACGGCAGGATATCAAGAAAATTGCTAAATTATAAGGTTCAAGTGGCACTAGTGGGCTTAATTTGGCTGTGGAGAATTTCAGTTCACCAAAGTGAAATATGGCACTCATTTGGATGCCTTTTCAACATTATAAATCATTAGATCCCATACACCAAAGATGAAAACACCTTTTTTTTAAATATGTGCGAACTCATGTGAGTAAATGAATTAATTTACATGCTTTAAATAGTTTTATAAAAAAAAAAAAACTTTAGAACTTGTTCCTTAACGATGAAATGAGTTTCTCTAGGCTCATTTCCAAATACAGTTTTAAATTTCAAATGTTCCTTTGAAATATAAGGTATTCAATAAAAGATAAGTTAAACTTTAAACATATTTACCTTTCACCTGATTAATTTTACAGAAGGATTAATGTAGTGAGGCCTGGTGGAAAACTCTGCAAGTTAAGCAGCAGTAGCCTGAAAAGTTGACATTTGGTCTCTGGGCCCAGCGTGATAGCTTAGCGGTTAAGGTTCTCCTCGCCTTGAACGCCCGGGATCCCATTGGGCACCGGTTTCAATCCTCACTTGCCATCCCACTCCCTGCTTGTGGCCTGGGAAAGCAGTCGAGGATGGCCCTACATCCGCATGGGAGACCCGGAAGAGCTTCCTGGCTCCTGGCTTTGGATTGGCTCAGCTCCAGCCGTTGTGGCCGCTTGGGGAGTGAACCAGCAGATGGAAGATCTTCTCTGTCTCTCTTCTCTGTATATCTGCCTTTCTAATTTAAAATAAATAAATCCTTAAAAAAAAAAAACAGATGCTACCTGACCGAGGCTGGAGTTGTGGCACAGTATGTTAAGCTGCCACTTTTGGCACCCAGCATCCATAATCAGAGTGTTGGGTTAAGGCTTCTGATCCAGCACTCTGCTGATGTACCTGGGAAGACAGCAGATGGGGTCCCAAGTGCTCAGGCCCCGGCTACCTATGTGGGAAACTAAGAAGGAACTCCTTGGTCCTGGCTTCAACCTGACCCAGCCTGGGAATAAACCAGCAGATGGAAAAGCTCTGTCTTTGTTGTTCTGCCTCTCAAATGAATTTATAGATCTTTATTTTTTGAGATTTATTTTTATTGGAAAGTCAGATTTACAGAGAGAAAGAGAGGCAAAGACCTTGTATCTGCTGACTCACTCCCCAAGTGCCCACAGCTGCTGGAACTGAGCTGCTCTGAAGCCAGGAGCCGCAGCCAAGTCTCCCACATGGGTGCAGGATTCCAAGGCTTTGGACCATCCTATACTGTTTTCCTAGGCCAAAAGCAGGGGGTTGGACGTGGAAATGCAAAAACTGGGACACAAACCAGCATTTATCTGGGATTACAGCACATACAAGGCAAGGATTTAGTGACTAGGCTCTCACACCAGGCCCTGAATCTTTATTTTACAAAAATGACACTGCTTTGGGCCCATGCATTCCATATTAAAGTGTCCAGGTCTGAATGCCTATGTCTCCTACAATTCCAGCTTCTTCCTATTGCACACCCTGGGAGGCAGCAAGTGATGGCTTAAGTACTTGAGTCCCTGTCCCCCATGTGGGACACCAGATTCAGTTTGAGGCTCCTACCTCAGTCTGGCCCAGCCCCAGCTGTGGAGCTGTTTGGTTAAGTGCACCAGCTATCTGTCTCTGCATCTCAAAAGGACTGAAAAAAAAAAACTTGAAAAAAAAAATATATAGTTCTCTTCCATATCTATTTAATTTAGTTGTCAAGCACCAAATTAGTCACTTGAGTAGGATGTCAGTTTTTTCATTTTTACTTAAGAAGCAGAGGTATGGAGATGGAAAGACCTCCCATCCCGTGGTTCACTCCTCAAACTCCCACAGCGGCTGCGGAATGGCCAAAACCAGGAGACTGGAACTCAGTCCGCGTCTCTGAGCTAGCTAGAGCTCAGATGCTGGAATCACCCCTGCTGCCCGCAAGGTCCACGTAAGCAGGCAGAAGGAACCAGGAGCCAGAGCTAAGAGTCCAAGCCAGGTCATTGGATGTCCTAACCACTCGATCAAAAGCCCACCCCAGAATTCTGTACTGTCATTGTAGACAGCCTTAGAACTATTCCAAGGAAAGTAATTTAGGTACATGAAAGTCTGCCTTTGCCTCAGAGAATAGAATATCGTGTGGAGAGAAAAACGTAGGCATAGCTAAATCATGTCTGTGTTAACAGCTGTGCCCATCTCCATGGTGTCCAGGAAAATGGGACATCAGAACAGTCTGCAAAGTGGGGAAGTCATTTAGCATCATTATCAAATGGCAGATGTTTCAAAATTGAGCCTTCTTCATGCTTTCACCAGCGAGATGTCTTCTGGGTTCCAGTAGACATTGAAGCAAGAAGCCACAAAGAGGCTACAACTGGCGTTTTATCACTTAGCACACAGGACTGGAAATGGAAACAGGACAGTGTTAGCATTTGCCTTGGACAGGAGGCCTCATAGCAATTAAAGGCAGAACTCTGGTTCTCACATGACAATGTAGGCACAAAAAGCCAGGCTAATAAGGCTTGGAGCTCATTGGCTTAGGAGCCCATATCCCAAATAGGAACCAATGCTTTTAAAGTAACCCTGTAAACAGAGCCAGCTGAATCATTTCCAGGGGATGTGATCAATTACAAGAGTGGTTGCATCCAGGGAAGCCTACATCTGTACCTTCCCACCAGGCATTTCCAGTTGACACACAGGTAATCCCAGTTCGGTCGAGTTTAGTAACCAGGAAGCACTTGAACCATAAACCATACTACTTAGAAACATGACCAGCATCCTGCCCTTTATCGAATTTCCAAAACAACACAGCTAGAGAGGGTACCCAAAGTCACACTCGGGGTTTCACTAACCCTTTGCCCACACATTGTAACTCACAAAATCTTACATTCTGGTGCTTCAAAGGTTTATTTATCTAAAATTCAACTGCAGAGAGAAAGATCTGCCATCTACTGGTTCACTCCTCAGATGGCCACAATGGCTGGGGTTGTCCCACATGGGTACAGGGACCCAAGCGCTTGGACCATATTGCACTATCTTCTGCTGCACATAAACAAGGAACTGGACCAGCAGTGCAGCAGTCAGACCTCAAACTGGTACCTACATAAGATACTGGCGGCAGCTTTACCAGCTGCACCACAACTGCAGCCCTAAAATCCGTTCTGGTGTGCCATGAAGAAGCATTTCCTGATGTATTTAGAGTCACCTGGATTTTAGATGAAATCATTTGGCCAAATTGAAAGTCACTAACTTGCTGTTTTTCCTTTTGCTGGACTGACTAAGGAATGACTTGCGGGCATGTTGGGTTTGTGTGTGGAACTTTGGTAATGAGGATGTCTGAATGAGCGCATGTGTTGCTGTCTTGTTTCCTGACTAGGTCTGCATTGAAACCTACATGTGTAGCTGTCACCAGCGTAGCATCAACACTGCTGTGCGGGCCACCCTCAGTCAGATGCTGAGCGACTTGACCTTGCAGTTGCGACAGCGGCAAGAGAATACGGTGAGCTAGCAGCACACCCGTGTCACGGTTGTCTTCACTGTCCTTGTCCCTGGTCCCAAACCTGCTGCCATGTCAGTAGCCCATGGAAAACTCAGGAATTAAATGACTTGTTTGTTTTGGACGAGCTGGGGCGGGGGGGGGGGGGTTGTATGATTTTGTAATTCTTCAATTCTTATTTTAAAATTTACTTTTGAAATTTTTTACACATTGAAATTTTTTCAAGAAAATGAATGTGATATAATAAATGCTGGAAGTAGATATGAAATTAAGAGAAAGGAATTCTCGTTCATGACATACCTTGGGGTTTAGATTCCTTTTGTCCAGCTCCCAGCTGTGAGCATCTTCTCACGGTTTGTTTGATGTCTGTCATCAGAACCTGTTTCAGCTTTATGCCCTCAGCTTGAACAGACTGTCCGGAGCAAGTACCCTGAGGAACCTATAAATAGAATGGGCTTCTTGTGTGCATTCTCTCCCAGCAGTGTTCGTGAGAGCATTTACCCTCCTCCAAATCAGCGCTTTATTTTAAACTTGCTTCTAAAATCATTTGGATGAAAAGTCTTCCAATCGTCCATGAGTGTTCTGAGCTGGCATCTATTACTTATGTGTAAAATCTCAGTTGCCGTTCAGAATATCTCAGTTGTGCACACATTAATTTTTTGGTGGCTTCCCTTCAGTTGCTTCCCAAGTTTTACTCCAATTATTTTTTAATTTTCAGCAAATTATGGAGTTGAGGCAAACCCTGTAGATCCTTCAGTAAGATTCTGTCATTTCGCATTTTACAATAAGAACGTACAGCCCAGAAGGATGAAATGGAAGCCAAATGTTAGCAGAGCTGAAGTCCTGCTTGCTGATCACACCCTATGGCAGGTTCTCCACCACTATGTGTTCCCACAACCAGTGATGAAAACAACGCTAGGTGTCTGTCTGCTATATCCAAAGTTCAAAATTCTGTTTAAACGGTTGTTTAAATTCAAGGCATTTTTAAATGACTTTAGCTTTATTTTTGTTACATGTTATTTTGTTTATATGAGAATTTTGAATATGGTGGTGTGGGAATATGCATTTTCAAAGAATTTAACATCTAGAAGCAGAAAATATGTCAAGGGAAAAAGAAACATTCTTGATGGAAGAAAACTGAGGGTGTCGGTTCCTGAAGGAGTCTATATTCTTGTTCTGTCTCTGCTAAGTGACAACATCGAATAAAATTGGCTTGTTGTGAATACCATCGCCCGGCAGTGTTTGTGAGCGTGTGGACCCTCTTCAAGATTGTTTGGTATGTGAAGGTGGTTTTCCGAATGGAGTTGTTCTGTAATCAGAACACACATGCTGCGTCTTCTGGCCTATCCCATGCATCAACATTCGGAGTTCCCTGTATGTAACATTCCTATGCAGCATTACTTTGGGAAAAGCAGTTGTTTTCAATGCTACCTGAAACTCACTTGGGCACTGAAGTTCTCTCTGGATATTGTTAGTAATAGTTGATTTGACACTGTCTGGCCATGTCTAGTTAAGTGACATGCCATGTACCTGAGCCATATTTCAAGGCAAATGCCTCAGTCTTTTATCCTTCACTGCTCTTTTTTTTTAAGATTTATTTATTTTTATTGGAAAAGCAGATATACAGAGAGGAGGAGAGACAGAGAAAGATCTTCCATCCAGTGATTCACTCCCCAAGCAGCTGCAATGGGTGGAGCTGAGCCAATCTGAAGCTAGAAGCCCAGAGCTTCTTCCAGGGCTCCCACACAGCTGCAGGGTATCAAGGCTTTGAGCCATCCTCAACTGCTTTCCCAGGCCATGAACAGGGAGCTGGATAGGAAGTGGGGCTGCCATGTTTAGAACTGGCATCCATATGGGATCCCAGTGCATTCAAGGTGAGGACTTTAGCTACTAGGATATCACACTGGGCCCCATTCATTGCTCTTAAATGAGAACAGTAACAGGTATCATTGTGGAGTCCCGGATGGAACTCCAGGGTTTGTCTGCCTTTGTCCTGGTCTTATGTGACTAATTGGTTTTCTAGTCTTACTCCTCTCAGCTGGAAGCAGGATCCCACATTCAGCGAAAGCTGAGTATTTCCTGTCACTTCCTGTCTGTTATTCAAGCAATCCCTGGAGATGTCATTCCATGTCCCAGAAAAAATACAAATCTCAGAATGTTTACATCTGTGTTGTATCTGGTAGAACAAGACATAAGTTTTGCCACCGAAGCATTAGGTATTTTTGAATGAAGTGGTCTATGGGAATGGTCAAGTTTGCTGGAAGGAGGCTGTGTGTTCATTTGGGAGACATTTTTAGTGTAAGCCATTTCTGGAAAGATGCCATAGACCACCTTTGATCAGGAAGACCTAAGTGGAAAGAAAAAAAATCATTTAGAACACCAAATGCATTAGCATGAAGTGTCTTCAACATAGTGTCTGTCTGCACCCTATTCTAAGGACAGACTATAATGTGGATTTTATATCCTCAGAAACCTTATGTTATCCAGCTTTATCAATGAACTATAGAAATGACCATAGCTGTGGTTAAACTGTAAGTTCCTCATTTCATGAAGTGAAATGGCCACATGTAAATATTTGGAGCTGGGCAGAGGGAGGAACTTTGCCTCGCTCTAATATGATGCAGACATGTTTGTTTCCTCCAGAAAATACTATTCTAATCATGTATATGCTGTAGCCATTGACATGACATACCACAAAAGCCCTGCAGAGCAGCTGATCCAGCAAAGGAATGAATGGAGGGTGGTAGAAATATATGCCTGCCGCAAGAATTAAAAACTCAGCACCATGGGGTGACTTGCATGTCCAGTAGCTAATCAGTGTGAAAACGCCTTCCGGTTATCTCCTAGTGTAGACATGTTGGGAGGCTGAAGTTTCTCCTTCCTGTTCTCAACTAGAAGTTGCTGAGTTGTCCTGGGCTTGGCGAGTCCTAAATCCTTAATCAGCCTTTCCTGTGGAGCATCCCTTCCCTAAAGTTTGTCTCTGCACTCGGGGATCTTGCTCTATCCAGCAGCAGCCAGAGAGGTCGGTCTGAATGGGAAAAGGCAGTTTGCCTCCTGCCAACTGGGAAGCTGGCACTTGTGACCATTGGTCATCTTTGCACCTGTATTTCAAAGCCCAGGGACCTGATTCTTCTGACAACAGAGTCTGCACCTGCTGGATGCCACACACAAGGTACTCTGTAGCCTTGGGATACCTTGTTCTCTGCTGTGTCTTTAAGCAGGCATGGCCCCAAGTCAGCACCCAGCACCCTGGGATCACACGGCACACCACAGGGCTTCAACTTAAAGGAAGCTTGTGGGCTCGTGAGTGCATGAGTTATGTAACTGGTAACTCCTGTTCCGGGCATCATGGTCTTTCTCCTAAGTACTGTGAATAATGAAGTCAAGAGCTAGACAGTGTCATTTTGTTTACTAGAGTTTTCCATTCTCTGAAAGTATGAATTGTTTCATCTGCATCTCCTAATTGTTTGTCTCCCTTACTAGATTATTGAAAACCCAGATGTCCCACCGGAATTCAGGAAACAAGGTACTGGATTTGATTTTTACCAGCTCAGTTTGAAAAGTGGGCTTAAGAATGAGTGCCTGCCAGGTGCCAGATCCAAGGGCGTGAGAACGCCTAGAAGACGTCAGTCTAGTTTGCCAGTTTGCCAGAGTGCTTGCATGTTCTGTTTGGCCATCCACACTGCTACTTAACAAGCTGCTCTCTTCTTTCTGTCATTACACTCACTTAGGCCAACTGTGTCTTTTTCTGTCCCATGTGTAGGAGTGAAATTAATCGTCACAGACCTCCTTTTTATAGACTGGCTGGCTTTATTTTTCTTTTAGTTTCTTTCTTCTCCATGAAGTCAAGTTTCATTGCTGAAATGAGAATTAAGGGGAGGGTGACAGAAATCTAGCTGGTACACAGTGCTGTTGGACCAGGATTGTGTTTGTGAAATACCAGCGTCTTCATACATAAAAGGAGTCGGCATAGGGGGGAGTCAAGCAGACAGTCCAACTGAAGTCAGGCAAAAATCAAGGAACTTTCATTGTGGCCCAGTGAAGAAGGAGACAAGCAATTTTTAAAGTATGAACTTACCTGAAATGCAGAGATGATGCGAGAGAGAGAGCTTCTGTCTCCTGGTTCATTATCCAGATGCCTGAAACAGCCAGGACAGGTCCAGGCAGGAGGCAGAACTGAGGCATCCACTTGAGCCTCAGGGATACAGTCACCTGGCCCAGCACATACTGTCTTCCCGGAAGCTGGAGAGAAGCAGAGTAGCCGATGCACAAACAAGCAGTCAGATTTTGGGATGTGGGTGTTTCTAGCAGTAACTTAACCTACTGTGTCAAAACACCTGCTGTGCTGGAACACTTGCCCCAACAATTTAATGTGTAAAAACAAATTTCATTGCAGTGTAGTCCAAAAGAAGGCTGGTAAAATCAATTCAATTCAATTAAAATTGAAATAATTTTTAAGATATTGAGAAAGTCATGGCATAATAGGGTAGTGCTCCACCTATTGTGCTGTCATCCGTATGGGTGCTGGCTTCTGTTCCGGCTGCCCTACTTTCTGATAGAGTTCCCCTGCTTATGGTCTGGAAAAGCCATGAAGGAAGGCCTAAGTGCTTGGGACCCTGCACCCATGTGAGAGACCTAGAGGAGGCTCCTGGCTCCTGGCTTCACATGGGCTCAGCTCCAGCTGTTGCAGCCATTTGGAAAGTGAACCAGCAGATGAAAAATCTAAGTATGTCTTTCCTTCTCTCTATAAATCTACCTTTCAAGCAAAAATAAATCTTTAAAATATGTACTGGGAAAATCTTCTTTCTCACCTTCCCAATGAATGATGAAAGTTTACCAAGGGGTTTGTTCAAAGTTTGTCTAGAATTCTGCATACAGTGTTGGTTTATTTGAAGCTTGTTTTATCATTGCCCCTTTTCATTTCTCAGCTTTCTTCCTACATTTCTGGACTTGATTTCTGAGGATTGACCATTTATATATTTCCCCTACTCCACTCTCACTTTATTTTTTATTTTTTCTCTCACCTTTTTTCTCTTTCTTGCCTCCATACACATTCACTCATTAATGTAGTCCTCAAATATTTAGCCGTATGTGTAGGGATCTTTGAAAGGTTTTAGAAACCAAACACGTCTGCTTGTCATCTACTTGACACATCGCTTTTGTTGTATAACTTATCCCGTTTTGCCGAAAGGAAGAGTTGACCAAGTTCACACAGTCAGCAAGCTGCAGATAAGGACTTCAACAGATTCCAGATTTTAACCATTCTCCCTCCGGGCTTCAGGGAAGTTTGTGTTTTGGAAACTAGAGTGTGTTTAGACATAAAATTTATATCTCTGGTATTTCTCTTGCTGCATTTATGAACAAAGTCCATGTGCACTGTGGACAGTAGGGGAAAATGCTCACTAAATTGCTTACTCTCCTTTCTCTGATTTCTTGGTTCCAACCATTTTTTTTTTTTTCTGTGCTGCCACATTTGGGGAAATTCAAGATTTCAAAGCAAGGCTTAACCAGTGGGAAGAGCACAGTTTACTGAGTCTTTTTATTATTATTATTATTAACCATGTCTCCTTTCATTAAGTGTGCATTTTATTTACATTTTTTTTTCTGTATAATTGTGATACGTGTTTTGAGGTCTGCTCCTATTTTCAGTATTGGAAAGTATCTGAAGTGTGTGGTGGGGTGGAGATGAGTTGTCAGCACCCCTCAAGTCTAATGGTTGTCACCCGTGTTTTGAAGGGCCCACAGTGGAGTCCCTCTGTGATGACGTGGTATCTGTGCTCACGGTGCTGTGTGAGAAGCTGCAGGCCTCCATAAAGTAAGTAAATGGCTCATCCCTGGGCTGGAGCGAAACTCATGTCTGTCCATGGCATCACTAACAATTGCAGGTGCCAGGAATAAGGATGCTTCCGCATGGGCATCCACCTGTCCCTTCTGAAAAGCGCACACAGAAGCCAGGGACCATCCCAAATTGTCAAAAACCTTTACCAAAGTGTATCCTTTTCTGGTGAGAAAGCCAGAAACCAGTGTCTTGTGAGTAAGAGTTCATCTCCTGAGTGTGGAGTGGAGTGGAAGAAATGTGGGGTTGGGCTGGACGATGTCAGACTGCTAACTCAGACTTAGCTCTGCTTTCTGCTCTGTGAGTCTTCTCAGGGAACCATGCCACGCCTTCCTCCTCTAGTCAGTAACACTGCTTCATCTGACTTGGGAGCTCATATGTATGTTTAAGCAGTTAATTTTTTTTTATAGACTTCTCAGTTTTTGCATTTTAGTTGCCTTGTTAATATTAGTTCACTTAGCTCAGCTGCTACCCCAGCTTTGCATGCAATGAGTTAAGGAAGCAACTCCGGCATCTCTAAGAAAGCCACAGTAGGGTGGGCTCAGGTTCTCCGACACGGGCTGGAAGCCGTGGTCAGCTGCGTGGGTCATGAATCACTCCCTGCGGCCGTACAGGCCACCACAGAGGTACTGCAGTGTTCTTTGAATTAGAACAAGAAACAAAAGATCATCATTTATGGTCACTAGAACAGACTGTAATTCAAAAGATGTTAGCTTGCAGAAGTTTATTTTCACCTGATACAAAAAAAAAAAATGTACATGTTTTTAGAATACTGTGTGATGTCCCGGTGCATGCATGCATTGTTAAGTTCAAAACAGGTGAATATATCTACATATTTAACTCTGTGATGAAAATTTCCTTCTGGCTTTCTTAAAGAAAAATACAGAGCACATCATTGCTACCTGTAGTTGCCATGTTAGACAGCAATGATAGCAGAACTTCTTACTCTTATAATGGTAGTGATGTCACTTACAAAAGAGTTGTTGCCTTAGTTCCCATCAATCAACTCCTTGCCCCTCTGCTACCACCTCTCTCCCCAGCCTCTGGAAACCACCACTGTACTTTCAGCTTCCGTGAGACGAATTTCCTTGGGCTCCACATATGAACGACATGAAGCAATACATGCCTGTCTGTAGCTGACTTCCTTTACTGAGCACAGTGAATTCCATGTTATTGCAAATGACAAGGTTTTATCCTTTTGTGTAGCTGAAGAGTATGCTATTGTTTCCATGTGAGAGCGTGTCTCCTTCACACTTCATCTGTGCATCTGTCCACCTGGGCATATAACGTCATTTCTATTTATTTGCTGTTTGGAAGAGCCCTGTAGTAAACTTGGATGTGTATGTATCTCTAGCCCAGATCTCATTTCCTTTGAATATCTATGCAATAGTGGGATTCTTGAATCCTATAGTAATTCTATTTTTAGCTCTTTAAAGAACTTCCATAATTCCTTCCATAGTGTTAGTACTAATTTACATTCCCACCAGCAAACACAAGGGTTCTCTCTTGACTTCCTCACCAACACTTGTCTTTTTTGATAATCGCTTGGCTAACTAGACTGGGATGATACCTCCCTGTGGACAAAAGACAGAAATCTTTTGTCCACTGATTCAATCCACAATTGAATACAATGGCCAGAGCTGAGCCGATACAAAGTCAGGAGCCAGGAGCTTCTTCTGGGTCTCACACAGGTGCAGGATCCTAAGGCTTTGGGTCATCCTCAACTGCTTTCCTGGGCCACAGGCAGGGAGTTAGATGGGAAGTGGAGCAGCTGGTACATGAACCTGTGTCCATATGGGATCCTGGTGCATGCAAGCCAAGGACTTTAGCTACTAGGCTACCATGTTGGGCCCACTCTTTGTGGTTTTGACTTTCCATTTCCCTAATGATTAGGAAACATGGTCCTCACATACCTGTTGGCCACTTGTATGTATCCTTTGAAAATGTGTGATTTTAATCTGTTCTCTGTTTTGTTAAATTTTATTTATTCAAAAAGTGGAGAAATGGCCAGCAGTGTGGCATAGTAGTGAAAGCTGCTGCCTGCAGTGTTGGCATTCTATATGTTACAGGTTTGTGTCCTGGCTGCACCACTTCCCATCAACTCCCTGCTAATAGCTTGGGAAAAGCAACAGAAGGTAGCCTATGTGCCTGGGTTCCTGCTACCCACGTGGGAGACCTGGAAGAAATCCCTGGCTTCCGGCTTAGGTCTTGCTCGACCTTGGCTGTCACACCACCTGGCGTTGGGGAGTGAACAACCAAATGGAAGTTCGTTTTTCCTCTCTTTCCCTCCTCTTCCCCCCCAGCTTGCCTCTCTCCCTCCCTCTCTTCCTTTTCCTCGTTCTTGCTCTTCCTCACTCTACCTCTCTTTTCTTGTAGCTCTTTCAATACATAAATATTTTTTAAAAAAGAAAAACCCGGGACAGAGACAGCTCCCAGGTTCACTCCCCCACTAACCCACAGCAGCTGAGGCAGGTTTGGAATTAGAGCCAGGGATGAGAACTCAAGCTTTTCCCCTGTGGATGGCAGAGAAGCAACCACTTGAAGTATCACCTGTTGCTCCCAGAATCTACAGTAACAGGAAGCTCGGATTTGAACCCAGTACACATTTGCATTGGACATGGACATCTCGGTGGATGTCTTAGCCAACAAAATGTCCGTCACTTGCCCATTTGATAACTGATTTATGTATGTACATATGTATTTCTTGCTTGCTGTGGAGTATTTGGGTTCTTACACTTACATATTTGAGGTATTAACCTATTAACCCATGTTTAGCTTGCAAATATTGTGGCTGTTTTATCCCATTCTGCAGGTTGTGTATTGTTAATGCTGATTGTCTCCTTTGCTCTGTAAAAGCTCTTTAGGTTGCTGAAACTCGGTGTCTATCTTTTTTTTGTTTCCTCTGCTTTTTGAGTTTGACGCAGAAATCTTCTTGCATTGCATTGTCCTGAAATTTTCACTTATGTTTCCTTCTAGTTATTTCATTGTTTCAAGTCTTATGTTTGGGTCTTTAATCTCTTTTGAGTTCATTTTTGTTTAACATGGTGAGAAGTGGGGGAGGGAAGTTCTGCTTCAGGTGGACAGCCAATATTTTCAGCACTATTTGTCAGAAAGACTGTCCTTCCTCAAACATCACAGCACCTTTGTCAAGATCAATTGGATATAATGAGCAGCTTTGTTTCTAAGCTCTCTTTATGCCAATTCCGTAGTTTTTAATTACTATGGCTCTGCAGTACGTTATTTTTAAGTCAGATGATATAATATCTCCTGCTTTGTGCTCAAGATTGCTTTTTTTTAATGGTTCCATACACATTTTACTGGTAGCTTCAATTTGCCTGAAATTTTCATTAGTGTTTTGATAAAGTTTCCATTGCATCCATGCATTACTTTTGGCAGTGTGGATATTTTACTATATTGATCCTTGGAATTCTTGAACATAGGGTATCTCCCCTTTTCTCTGTACTCTTCAATTTCTTGTATCAGTATTCAATACTTTTCATTATAGCAATCCTACATCACCTTGGTTACATTTATTTGCTTGGGTTGTTGTCATTGTCTTTTATAGCTGTTGGAAATATGATTGCTTTCTTGATTTCTTTGTTAGATAATATGCTGTTTTATAACTACTGCTTTCTCTATGTTCTACAAATCTACTCAATTTATTAGTTTCAATAAATTAATGTTTTATTGCAGTCTTCGGAGTTTTTACCACAAAATCATATGCAGTCATTGACAATTTGACCTCGTCCTTTCTAACTTGAATGTCCTTTATTTCTTTCTCTTGCCCAATTGGCACTTGTGGAATTATAAAGATAGAAATGAGTTGAGAAAAATAATCTAATTATAGACACGAAGAAGGTCTTTAACTTTTCTGAAAAGCGCTACAAAAACTTTTTTTTTGAAGTTTTATTTAAGCGTTTGGATTGCCATGTAATCTTTGTACAGCACTTTGTATATTGCAAAAGTTGAATGCAAAGATACAGCATATGATAAGGCAGCGAGTCTTTACATGCACCGTTGTGTTCAGAGCCTGCTGGTTCCCCCTCCAGTTCTTCATCCGGGAAATGACATTGTAAACTACAGTCATGACACTGTGTGATTAAAACATGGGAACTTGTTACTTTTATCTCACTGTGTCTTAGTACCTGTTGTCTACACTCTCCCTGTCCCCAACCTCTAGTAATAGCAGTGCCCAGCTCGGAAGCACTGAAAAAGCATGGCATTGTCCTTTGTCTGGCTTATTTTACCCACTAATCTCCAGCGTCATCTATTTGGCAGCAAATAGCAAACTATTTTTCTTTTTCATGTCTGCATAGTGTTCCATCATCCGTTCATCAGTTGATGGATACTAGGTTGGGTCCATATCTCTTCCCTTCCTCATCAATTCACATGTTAATGTGACATGATTACAAGAAGAGGTTCAGTGCAGTTTACAGATACAGTTCTAAGAACACAGTGCTTCCCTCCCTTCCTCTCTTTGCCTCTACCACTCACCATGTTCTCTCTATTTCTGCTTTTCTTTCTTTTTGGTTTTTGACATACATATTTTTGATCTACATTATATTCAAAGGCCTATTGCTCCACTAAGTTGGGAGTTGAATAAGTCAAAAGACTCGAGTTAAGGCATAGTGCAGGTGAAGGCTATAAACAATACTTAAAAGATGCCGTTGCTTGTTTTGTTTTGTTATTCACAGACGCAGGATTTTTTTTATTTTATTTTTGAAAATTGTTAGCCCTGTATTTGGGAAGCAGAAAGGGCTATGGAAGGGCTATGGAAGCAGAAAGGGCTATGGATTGGGGAAGCTAGTGCCCCCATGTGTTGGGAATGAGTAACTCTCACATGATGAGTATGTAAATTTGTTTCTTTAGTAACCATTTTACTGCACACACATGCACACGCACACACACACCAAATACTTCAAAAAGCCCATGGAAAACTAGAATTTAAAAGCAAGTAAAGGGCACAGCTCGATGACTCATTGGATAAATCCTTGCCTTGCATGTGCCGGGATCCCTTATGGGTGCCTGATTGTGTCCTAGCTGCTCCACTGCCCATCCAGGTCCCTGCTTGTGGCCTGGGAAAGTAGTAGAGGATGCCTAGAAACCCTTGGGGCCCTGCACCCATGTGGGAGACCAGGAAAAAGCTCCTAGCTTTGGATCAGCTCAGCTCTAATCATTGTGGCCATTTGGGAAGTGAACCAATAGATGGCAGATCTTTCTTTCTCCTCTTTATAAATCTGTCTTTCCAATAAAAACAACTACATCTTTTTGTGTTACAGATATATTTATTTTTATTGGAACGGCAGATATACAAAGAGGAGGAGAGACAGAGAGGAAGATCTTCGATCCATTGATTCATTCCCCAAGTGGCTGCAATAGACAGAGCTGAGCCAATCCGAAGCCAGGATCCCGGAGCTTCTTCTGGGTCTCCCACATGTGTGCAGATTCCCAAGGCTTTGTGCCATCCTCAACTGTGTTCCTGGGCCTCAGGCAGGGAGCTGGATGGGAAGCAAGGCTGCCAGGATTAGAACCAGCGCCCATTTGGGATCCTGGGTGCTTGTAAGGTGAGGACTTCAGCTGTGCTCCAAAAGTCACTAAATCTTTTTATTAAAAGAGTAAGTTAATTTTAGTGCAAAAAAATATGCAAATACACACAAGGGGCCTTTGGAAAGTTCCTGAAAATGCATATTATGAATAAATTACACATGGATTTACATCTTTGTGTCAACTTATCTTTGATTCTGTTTTTCCCTTCCTTCCCTTCCCTAAATACATACAAGTTCTCTTGTATGTATTTATAAATGTTTTATGTATTAAATATACATAATAAAATTTATTTTTTAAAAGATTTATTTCTTTGAAAGGCAGAGTTGCAGATTGAGAGAGGGTAGGAAAGCAAGGTCTTCCATGCACTGGTTTACTTTGCCAAATGGCTACAACATCCAGGGTTTTTTCCAGGCCAAAGCCAGGAGACAGGAGTTTGAAATTTCTTCCAAGTCTCCCATGTGGGTGCTGGGACCCAAGCACTTGGCCATCCTCCACTGCTTTGCCAGGCCATTCGCAAGGAACTGGTAGGAAGTGAAGCGTATGGTGCCCATATGGATACACTGTAGGTGGCAATGTAACTTGCTACACCACAACGCTGCCATCCTTTTTTGTAATACACATAAAGAGGTCAATTTAATTTGTGAGTCATATACACCCCCCAAAATACATTTCGTTTCTTCCCTTTCTTCCTACTCTCGGGGTTTTTTTTCACTCCTACACTCCTGGGATTCCTACCTCCTAAATGCCCTGGTGAGGTCTGAGGAAGGAGGCAAGTGGCAGATGTGACATGACTGGCTCCTATTGTAGCCTGCTTAGGTCACTGCCCTTCCTGACCATGGTGAGTTGGAGCAGTGGAGCTGGCACACCAGAGCACTCCAGTACCAACTACTGTGACCCCATCTGTGGGATCCCCATGCCACCTGGTTTACTTGGAACAGTCTTAGGATATGTCTGTTGTGTAATAATGAAAGTCTTCCCCTTTTGTCCTCAGAGTATCCCAGTTTGGATGGGTTTTATAGTCACTCTCTGCATCCCTGACAGAGAACCAGATGTCTTCTAGGATGAACTTCTGCCTAGCCCTGCCTAGTTCCTCTACACATGTGACATTCAAGTTAGGATAGCCATTAAGAAGTATGAAATCCTGGCACTTGCACTACCATGGATGGATTTGGAGGTCATGATAGCAAGTCAAA
This sequence comes from Ochotona curzoniae, assembly GCF_017591425.1. Classification (NCBI taxonomy): domain Eukaryota; kingdom Metazoa; phylum Chordata; class Mammalia; order Lagomorpha; family Ochotonidae; genus Ochotona; species Ochotona curzoniae. Next base: position 19,015,333 of record NW_024467115.1, read on the forward strand.
TAATCCAGACACAGAAAGAAAAATACCACGCTTTTGGTTATATATGGAAGTGTATACACTATGTGTGTATATGTGTATATATACATATATAATATGTGTATACATATATGCATATGTATAATATTACAAAATTTTTTTTATTGGAAAGTCAGGTTTATAGAGAGAAGGAGGGTCAGAAAGATCTTCCCACCTTCTGATTCATTCCCCAAGTGGCCGTAAAGGGCATGGGCTGAGCTGATCCGAAACCAGGAACCAGGAGTTTCTTCTAGGTCTCCCAGGTGGGTGCAGTCTCCCAAGGCTTTGGGCCATTCTGGACGGCTTTTCCAGGCCACAAGCAGAGAGCTGGTTGGGAAACGGATTAGCCGGGACACAAATTGGTGCCCATATGGGATCCTAGATACAAGGTGAGGATTTAGCCATTAGCCTATTGTGCCAGGCTCAATATAATACTTTTTATGTATATAGTTTAAACTATAGATGCCATATTACTTGGGACACAGACATTTATAAATGTCTTCATTATATCCTCCTTTCCTCATTTTAGGGTCTTCATCTGAAATTCTACATTATGCCATTGTAAGTCTCCACCCCTGCTTCCTTGGTGCTTTTATTTCCTTAGCGTATATTTAGTTCTCAGGCTTGACAAATCTTTTTGATTGGCTCTTTTACATATAGAATACAGTTAGACTTTTATCCTGATATTTTTATTTCAAAATAATATTTTTTAAAAAGAGGACTTGCCAGTGGCCACTAGCCCAGGATCATCAGAAACACTGAGGTCAAGCCAGGTTAGTGACTTGTAAATGAGAGCCTGGACAACGAGGGGACCTCAGTGACATCCAGCAGAAGGGTATTGGGAGATTTGAGAGATTTGTCAGCTGCACAACCCCAACTTTAGGGTGATCCAGCCATCTGGTTTACCTGGGAGAGTTGAAGGTTATGGCTGTTGTGTGATGATCAGACATTTAGTTTTGACATCATCTTAGAAATTTTGCTAGTCATACATTTTTTTTAACTACATAGTTGCTGAGCATGTAGTAAATATTTGGTATATTTTATCGCTAAGCAGATTTGTTTACTTTTTCAGAATTGTTGGTGCTAATTCTAATTCGCGCTGCAGTTAGAAACACTCAGCTTCTGACATCGGAAAATTAGAAATCATTGAGAAAATGCATTGTACAAATGTTTGTTGCAGACATGTACTTATACATGACAAAGAGCATGGGTTTCTTGATTTCTATCAGTTACTGGAAGCATTTCTTAGCTGTACAATCTGAGAATAGATTTTAAGTGGAGAAAATAATTCATATGACATTCATGTTTTTCTCAGGTTTCTCATTGGGTATTTCAACATAGATGGCCCTAAGGCATGCGGTGATCAAGTTTAATGGATTTGCTAGGATTTTCATTGTCTTACTCAGCTGTTCAATTCTCCTGGTCATAAGTCCGCCTCTAGAGGTTTTGTCTTTTCCATCGTGAGTCCATTACCCTAGGATGGCAGGGATGGGAGAGCAGCGATTATGAAAGCAGCCTGGGGCATAGTGTGTTTAGTGCAGCTGCGATGGGAACCTCCACTATCACTGATGAGAGCGCCCCATCCCTATGGCTGGTGATGCTGTTCATTTTCTGCTACGTGTGTGCCTGTGAGGGGCAGAAGGAGACGGCGCTGACACGTTAAACAGCTGCTTTGGTGGCATAACTCAGCAAGGCTGGGAGAACTGTTTTCCTGACTGCTGCAACACAAGGAAAACCTGCCAAATTCCATCTCCAGGGAGACTCAAGCGGTTACCTTGGCAGTACAATCCCTGTTGGTGAGCCTGATGCCTTTGGCTTGTGCTGTTTGCCACACACACTTTACAAGGTAGTCACAGAATTGTAGAGCACTGGAAGCTTTCCTGAGACTACCTGCCAGTGATGTCAGGAACAGAATCCCTATTACTGTCTGCGGTGTCAGGATACTGGCCTGACAATTTGAGAAAGAGGTATGTTTCCATTGGACCGTTAAATGATTTTTCTTCTTCAGCATGAGTCCAGAATCAGAAAGGTTAAGTCGAGACTATAGCAAAACCAGCCCTCTGGAACTGATGTTTCAGGTTACCTCTAACTGGTACTGTGTCCTTCCATGTAGCCCCCTTCAGTCTTCATTCTAAAGCATTTAGATGAGACGAGTGTTTTAAATGCAAACCTGGTATTGTCATGCCTGAACTTGTGGAATTGAACCCAGATGACTTAGCAGTCTTCAGGGCCTTGCTTGCTCTGGCATCTGCCCACCTCTGCACCACCCTCTCTTAGTGGTGCCTCTACACATCTGGTGTTGACCACAAACCTCTAGGCCCAAAGTTCCTCCTCCATACCCAAGCTTTGCATGCAGCCCCTCCTCAAATCTTCCATGAAGCAAGATCTGGCTTCAACTTCTGGTCCATTCCTATAGAAATTCCTTCTGGATCTTTCCTAAGGGGTTGCCCCTCCCATATGGTCTCTTAGATTAACTTACTATAGCACAGTTTCTTGTGCTGTTATTCATTTTTAGTATTTCCCACTGGTGCACTGTCTGTGGTTTTTATCTGTCAAGTCTAAAATAATACAGAATGTGTTGTTTAAGGTCAGGAACAATGTCTTGTCCAAAAGTGTAGGGAAGCTTATGGAATTGGAAGCTAGAAATATGAAGTCTGTTCTTGGCTCCAAATTGCTAATTCTTTCTTATTTTCCTTTCCTCCAGCTATCACCTACCTGCTGTCAAACAGTGATAGGTTTGGGGAAGAATCATCCTGACCCTGGCTCTTCTTCCGCCCTGAAAAGATAGGATAGACATTCTGACATTTTGATTCAAAGATCAAAAATCATGGAATCTTTGAAGATCGTGATGTACATTTGTACATTTCTCTTTGGACCAATGAACTCTTCTTAGAATAAAGATCACCAAACATTACCTGTAGAAGTCCACGTAGTATGGTTGAGCATTCCTCGTCTACAAATACAAAATATAAACTGCTTCAAAAACCTTGAAGCCCTTGAGATTTTGGATTTTCAGAATTAGGGTACTGAACTTACACAAATATTTCCAAGTCTGGAAAAATCCAAAATCGTCAAAACTTCTGGCCTAGAGCATCTTGGATAAGGGATAGCCAGCTGTATCTCTGTCTCCTGTTTGCTTTGGTCTAGTTTTATAACCTTCTAAAAACATGAAAACTGATCTTGATTCTGAGGCCATGGACAAGGATTTACCTAGCGCTGTAACTTACTAACTGGTTTTAGAGCATGGTGTCAATCTTTGGGTATTTAACTTAGCATTAATGATGCATATTCTTTGCTTCATCTTATAATTCCCCACTTTTTCTCAATGAGGCAGTCACAGCCTCTAGGAAGATCTCAAGTTTTTTTTTTCTCCTTCTCTCCTTACCTTCATACTTTGCCTGTCACGTGCCTACTTCTCCCTTGTCCTCCTCTTCTAGTTGTTTTTTAAATGGCTAAGAGCACAAGGCTTCCTTTTGATAGTTATTTTTTTTTCTTTTTAAAAAATATTAACACAAAGAGAACAGATTTCATAGGTACAGTTCTAAAAAGTTAATATTTCCCTCCCCAATCAAAAAGATTTGACTAGAATTGATTTCTATCAGCAAGTTTCTCATTTTTATGAATATGCTATGCCACACTAGATTCATGAGCAAAATATCTTCAGGAGATTTGTGAGGCATTTGTAGAAAATGTGTCCTGGGAAATTAAATTCATCCTGACTCTCATTCTGCCACCTGTGTGGACTGTCACTTGCAGGTGCGCTGAGGCAGAAACCAAACCTGGGAATGACAAGGTGATTCCCACGATATCATCTGTTCTCTGGCTCTGCTAGGAAACCCAGAATATTAATTGTGGGGACAATAATTTGCCCATTGAAAAACTGTGTTTCCTAACGAATGAAGAAGGAAAGTTGACACTGGCACACTTTCAGCCATAGCCTTCAGTGCCCAATATCCCATATGGGGATCAGTTCAAGTTCCAGCTGCTCCACTTCCAATCTAGCTGCCTGCTAATGTGCCTGGGAAAGCAGCAAAGATGACCCAAGGCTGGGGGGAATTTAAAAAATAATGTGGTAAATGATCTCTTGAAAGACAATTAAGTGTTAAGAACTAAGTTTCAGGCATAAGTTACAGATTTTGGTTCATGTGCAAGTATTTGTTCATTAACTTCAGCAAATGTGCTACATTGATGTAAGATGTTAACAAAACAAACAGAGCTGAGAGATGGGTAAGAGAATTGTTCCAAAAGTTCATGGACAGTGTATACTGTGAAAAGTTATGCATGAATTTTTTTTAAGAAATGTACTGAAACAAACTTATTTGTTAATTCCATTTTGGAAAGTTTATTTATTATATAAAAGACAGAGTGGTAGATCTTTTATCCACTGGTTTTCTCCCCTTATGGTCGTAATCAGCAGGACTAGGACAAGCTGAAGTCACAAGCCAGAAGCACCACTTAGGTCTCTCATGTGAATGGTAGGAACTCAAGTACTTAGACCATTTTCTGCAGCTTCCCTAGTGCATTAGCAGAAAACTGGGTTGGAAAGGAACAGCCAATGCTCACATGAGTTACAGGCATCGCAAGTGGTGGCTTAACAGGCATCACAACACCAGCCGTTTATTCTACTGCTCCTAAAACTTGCTGAAATCCTCCCTGTTTCTCTGTAACTCTATAGAAACCTGTTCTTAAAAGACAAGATTATTAATCTAAAAAAAAAATCTTTCCTAAATGAATCAGTTCGCTAGGGTTGCCGTAATAAAATACCCTAAACTGGGTACCTTACATAAGTGATTGCATCACAGTTCTAATGGTGAGACATCCAATGTCAAGGTATTTGTCAGGTTGTTTTCTTCTGAGTGCCCTGAGAATAAGATCTATTACCAGTCCCTCTCCCTTTATGCAAGGTCCTGCCACCCCTGTGGGAGATCTGGGTGCATCGCACTGCCTCCTCTTTTTACAGTATTTTCCCACATACCACCTCTGATTGGCCGTGTGCCAACGTGTCCCGGGTCTGTCCTGCAGGGAGAGTCAACAGCTGCAGCTTCTGTACCTGGAGTGCATTCTGTCTGTCCTCACCAGCTCTTCCTCATCCATGCACCTGCACAGGGGCTTCACAGACCTGATCTGGTGAGTAGATCCCTGGCACACCCACCCACCATGGGCTGCTCCCCGCCTTCTGTCTCGGTCCCTTCCCACAGTGTTCCTTGACCTGCCAAGAATTCCATCTGGGCATGCCTGTCGTGGAGGGAGAGAAGCAATTTTTTTTTTTTAACCTGAATCAGAGCCAAATTCAGATAGAAATAGATGGTGATGAGCAAAGATGCGTCCAAGTCCCTCATTCATTTTGCTTATATCATAGAATCGTGAGAGATGAGACGGGGGTTCACTGCGTTCTTGGTTCGTAAAAGCGGATAAAGACAGACCTGTCTGCAGGAGGCATGAGATGCCGAATGTTACTGCCAGCCCTACCCTAGACCACTCTGTGTTTCCACCTGAGGGCCAGCCACTCACTCAGTGAGACGTCCCCAGAAGTGGCAGGTGCCTCAGGCTGCCAGGGAGTTGCTCTCAGCCCTTTGGTTTGTGGTTGGAAGGAAGCTGACGGGCAGTGTCATTTCAGAATGTGAAATTGGTTATGAGTGAGAAATAATGTCATAATTAGTAGTAAAAAGAATTTTATAGCTCAGACAGCACGTTTTAATTAATTAATTAATTATATTTATTTATTGAGAGCCAGACAGGAAGAAGTTGGTACAAAATGACCACTGCAGCATGGACTGGGTTAGGCTGATGCCAGAAGCCAGGAACTCAATCCAACTCTCCCAGGTGGATGGGCAGGGCCCAGCCACTTGAGCCATCGTCACGGCCACCCAGGGGCTCCTGCAGGAGCAGGGGGCTTCAGGCAAGAGCAGAGCCAAGGGCTCTACCCAGACACTCCAGTGGGGGATGTGGGCCTCCTAACCAGAAGCTGCACACCCCCTCCCAGCCATGTTGGCATTTTGCATTCATTTCTAAACTTGGGGAGTTTTCTTCGTGCTTCCCTTGAATTAGTTGACCTTTGCTAAGACAGCCAGCAAAAATGGAGACAGTAAATCGGCAGAACACAGCTCTTTTGGTCATTGCTGTGGCCTTTCTCTTGGCAACTGCCTTTTAATTTAACTCCCAACCACCTCCCTGTCTCTTTCTAGGAAAAATCTGTGCCCTGCCCTCATTGTCATCCTGGGGAACCCCATTCACGACAAAACCATCACGTCTGCCCACAGCAGCAGCAGCAGTGCCAGCGTGGAGTCGGACTCTGTCACTCCCGGCGTCGCTGACCATGGCCGCGGCTCTGGCTGCTCGTGCACCGCGCCTGCGCTGAGCGGGCCTGTGGCTCGCACCATCTATTACCTTGCAGCCGAGCTAGTGCGGCTGGTGGGGTCACTGGACTCCATGAAGCCGGTGCTGCAGTCCCTGTATCACCGAGTGCTGCTCTACCCACCTCCTCAGCACCGCGTGGAAGCCATCAAAGTAATGAAAGAGGTAGGGAAGCTAGTTGGCAAGGGGCACCACCCCCCAGTGTCTTGTACACAGGAAATTTCCGGAAATGTTTCTAATTTTTACTGGAACTTCTAGCTCTTGCATGCTTCCCAGTAACTCACAATCTCTCTATAGTCATTGCTCATGTATGTGTTGGGGTGGAGAAGGTCCTGGAACAGGGGGCATTGAGGATGCTCATTGCCGCAGGGTCCCCCCTGAGATGCTTCATATTTGTTCTTGCCAAAACTGTATTAGATGTGTGCCTGCTGATGCCCCGGGCTGAAATTTACATCTGCTACCATAGGTATTATTTGTGCAGATAAATATGTTTACCTGCTTTGGCCGAAACTGGACCTGAGAATGATTTTATGCTCGGGTTGTACAATCTCCAAAAACAGAGTCTGCCCAAATGTGGCTGCTAAACAGAAAACATTTCTCCAGAATGTCATGACCCGAAAATCTCTCCCAAAGTTGACCTCTTGAGATAGCTATTGCAGTGTGCTGCTTCCTGGGTTTGAGGCAGAATTGTAGTTATTTTGAACTTACTTCATTCAAGGATTTCTGTTTCTTTCAAAAAGCTAAATAGGAAAGTGATGGCATTATTTGTATTTTTGAACTTTGAAGGTCAAACTTAGTTCCTTTGGGAATTTAGCCACCCCTTTAAACTATGCCAAATCATAATCATAATCTTCCTTTGCTGGTGATTTATTTATTTTCTTAAAGATTTACTTTATTTGAAGGACAGAGTTACAGAGAGAAGGAGAAATAGAGGGAGGGCAAGACCAAGATCTATTCGCTGGTTCACTCCCCACATGGCTGCATGGCCAGAGTTGAGCTAGTCTGAACCCAGGAACCAGGTGCTTTTTCTGAGTATCCCACATGGGTACAGGGGCTCAAGGACATGGACCATCCTCTACTGCTTTCCCAGGCACTAAGCTTTTCCAGCACTAAGCTGGATTGGTAGTGGAGCAGCCAGTACAAGAACCAGCTCCACAATGGCTCATTGGCTAAATCCTCACCTTGCAAGTGCCAAGATCCCGTATGGGCACTGGTTGGTGTCTTGGCTGCTCCACTTCCCATCCAGCTCCATGCTTGCAGCCTAGGAAATCAATAGAGGATGTCCCAAAGCCTTGGGACCCTGCACCTATGTGAAAAACAAGGAAGTAACTTCTGGCTGCTTGCTTCGGATAGAATTGGCTCTGGCCAATGCAGACACTTGGGGAGTGAATCAGCAGAAAGAAGATCTTCCTCTCTATTTCTCCTCCTCTCTGTATATCTGACTTTCCAATAAAAATAAATCTTTATAAATAAATAAATCTTAAAAACAAAATCTAGTGCCCCTAAGGGATTATAGGCACTTTAGGTGGAAGTTTAGCTTGCTACACCATAGCAATGATCCCATGACTCATCTACTTCTTTTTATTTAAGATTTTATTTATTTTTATTTAAAAGGCAGATTTACAGAGATAAGGAGAGACAGAAAGATAGAGGTCTTCTATCTGCTGGCTAACTCCCCAAATGGCCTTAGCAGGTGGAGCTGAGCCAATCTGAAGCCAGGAATCAACAAGGAGCTTCTTCCAAGTCTCCCTCATGGATGCAGGGTCCCAAAATTTGAGCCATCTTTTACTGCTTTTCTAGGCCACAAGTAGGAAGCTGGGAGTGGAGCAACTGGGACATGAACTGGCACCCATATGGGATGCCAGTGCTGGCAAGCTGAGGATTAGCCTGTTATACCACTGTACCAGCCCCAGATTTGTTTATATTTGTGCAGTATTTATTATCAACCAGTTTGTCTGCTTGTTTGAAAAGCAAATTTACAGAGGTTGTAGGAGATAACAGAGAGAGATCTTTCATCCACTGGTTCACTTACCAAATGGCTATAGTAGCCAGTGCTGGGTCAAGGCCAAACTCCCACCTGAGTTTCCTATATGGGTGGCAGGGCCTAAAGTTCTTGACACATCTACTGCTGCTTTCCCAGGCTCATGAACAGGGAGCTGGATCAAAAGCAGAGCTGGCAGAATTCAAACCAACCCTTATATGGGGTACTGTCATCACAAGCCACAGTTAACTGTGCCATAATGGCAGCCCCACAACTATTTTCTGTGATGTTGAACTTCAATTGATTGCTGGTGTTGTTTTCATGAGATTAGACTGCATGGGACAAGAGGAAGTTCTGGTCCAACATTTCTAGAAATGGAGTCATTCAGATTTAATTGTCAGTTATGGAACCCTAAGCACACCATAATAAGCCCCACTTCTAAAACTTATATCTAATGTGTAAAAGATATTTCACCTTTAAGATCTTTAATATTCAGAAATTTATGAAGTTGTGTATCAACCTCATTTTTACCAGTGAACAACATTCCTTTTCCCCAACAGAGTGTCAGGCAGTGGAGGGCGAAAGCCCAGCTGTAAGAACTGGTCACTTCACATAGTGAAGACAGATGGTTGAGCCAAGAGAACACAAGACCAAGTCATCATCACCCAGACAGCTGTGAGCCACCACTCAAAGGCCAACCCCTGCCCAGTTAGACTCATAGCCTGGAAGATCAGGCCAGCCTGCCCAGAATAGAGTGATCTTTGGGAAGAGGATTGAAGAAGGACTCACCATCCCCATTGTGCTCCTTCTCCCAAATTCACTGGCCAGGTGAAGTGCTCCCCTGTGCAGTAAGTAAGTAAGAGGAGGGCAAAAGAAAGGAGCAAAACCTTATTTTCCTGGAATATTTTTCCTTAGGGAAACATGATGCCAGAGAAAAGGAATTACCTCCTGCAAAAAACTAAGGCATGACCACGTCAAATAATTGCCCAAAGTCCTCAAAAAAGAGAACAGGTGCAAACCCTTGTCCCTAATCTCAAAGCCCATGGTTATGTCCTATGCCACACTTGGTTCTAGTTCTGACTGTCTTATTGCAGCGTAAGCAATACCAGGAGCTCTTTGGCCATCATCTCTGTGAGAGCCCAAGTCCCAGAGGCAGGCTTTTGTCCTGTCTCTGCCATTTACCTGCAGATTGGGGCAACAGTAAGTTAGTCGCAGAATTCTGAACATAACATTTTCCCATCTGTAGGTTGTTAGAACATTCCACTTTTCAAAGTTCAGCATTGTTTAAAATGCAGTGAAGTTTGTAGAAGTAACAAAGTGCAAATATATCTGGTGTGCTTAACACTACCCTAGGGAAGAGAAAAGCACAGCATATGGAGCCTGGAAATAGCTGGTGCTGTTCTGGCAGGCCTCCCTCCCTCCTGCCTATCTGTTCTTGACCGTTTGTCTTCACTGGACTGACCACTACTAACAGGCGTATCGTTGCACAGGGCACTCTCACAGCTCCTTGTTGCTCCTCCCATCAATTCTGAATTGCTCAGCTCAGTCTTCAGACTCATCTACCATCATTCTCATTTCCCAGGATGCACCTCCATTTCATCCATTCAACCCCCATCTTTCTCAATTTCCACCATCCTGCTTTTCTTCACACTCCCTGCTCTTTTACTCCCATGGGCCACTTCCATTCCACAGAGTGGAAGGGTGGTTACACCAGGGTAAGCACTACTGGGATTTCACATTAGCTCATTTACAAAGTCTCTTGGGAAGGATATTATATCCATTGTTCAGATGGGAATTTGAGGCTCAGGGAAGAATTCAGTGGTCCTATGTACACAGTAGCTCTAAGAGGTGAACTCAAGTATGCTCAGTACAACTGCTTGTATGCTGTGAAAAATCCTCCTGTGCTTTAATTGTGCTTCCTCAAACTACTCATGTTGCTCTTACTTAAATCCGTGTCCATCATTTAGCAACTGGCTGTGTGTCCTGTTGACCCAAGGTTCCACAGTACAATATAGAGTAAGCGTTTTATCTCCTCACATGTATTTGTGTACATGGCATGCTCTCCCCTAGTATTTAACTCTGCATGTGTTGAATTCATTTTGGCTGAATGGCAGAAGAACCTGGACATGTGTGTGAAGAGCATATTTTTCAAGCAAGCTTCCTTTTGCCCTGAGGACAGACAGTCCTGGGCTTGTTGCTGCCCTGGTGGAACCACTTTGTACCAGCATCCTAAGCAAATATTTGGCACATGGGATGGGCAAATGTCTTTGTGACTCTTACTTCTTGACTATAAATGAGATTAGAGATGCTTTCTCTTCTGTCATAGAGTCTCCCATACCCAGGCCCCTCTGCAGAGGTCAAGCTGGAATTAGACTCCAGCCCCTGGGTAGTACATGTGGCCAGCACTACCCCCTTGAAGCCCTTGAAGCCCTGTAGATGTATTGGGCTAAGTCATATTGAAAAGCAGCCCCCTCACTTTAGATGAAAAAGTCAATGATTTGAGAACGTTGGTAACCTAGGTACCAAAGTGCACAGGGCTCATACACGCAGAGGAAATCACTATGCACCCAGGATATTTGCTTAGCCTTTTGGAGTTTGAATGCTTGGCCTGTTATCCTGCAGTTTTCTTTCTAGTATGTTGCTGTGTCACATTCAGATCATTTTGCTTCCAAGGTACATTTTTCTTTGATGAACAGCTGTGAAAGATTTTGCCTGTTTATCTCTCTGTGTCTTCCTGCCCACTGGCCTGCCACCTTCCTCTTCCTCTCTTCCTCTCACTCCATCTCAGTTCAATTTTAGAAGGAATCACCTGGTCTTGGTCAGATGTGGGACATCACCTGCTCAGCCCACACCCACAAGGCCACTTGAAGGAGAGGTTTAAAAGATCTTGCCTTTCTTTTAGGATTCATTAATTGCTCCATTCCCGACCCTACCCCCACTGCCAGTGATTGAAGCATTTCTCAATTAAATGCAAGGGCAACATGGGAATTAATAGATATTCTCTGATTTGTTGCTGGTGAATTTGTGGAGAGATTCCAAGAGAAGGTGAGTTTCCCTGCTTTAGTGACTTAGGAATGCACTCCCATTGCAGCAAAAGGTGAGCCTGCAGAGAGAGAGAGAGAGAGAGAGAGAGAGAGAGCGAGAGAGAGAGAGAGAGCAGTGAATGTGCTTGATCAGTGTTAACCCTCACACTATCATTTTTTAATGTCAAAAATGAAATACGGAAAAAATTGGAAGCTCCATTTCTGTACTTTCAAGACAGCAAAAGCTTCCTGTTACCATAGCAAAAGGGAAATATGGAAACAGAGCCCCTTAACAATTTTTACTTATGCCTTTGAAGATGAATGGTCAGAGAAACAGAATGTGTGCTCCACATACACTTCATTAGCCAGTTTCTCCTGGAATTAATTTAGCCTCAAATTAAAATGTTCTGTAAAGACTTCTGTCATATGGACATATAAATCGGTTAAAGCAGAACAATTATGAAAATCCTATATATGGAAATGTGGGAGAAAGTAGCTGAAGCAGTGCCTGGAAGGATATTTATAGCTTTAACTGCTTATACTGAGAAGTAGCAAGCCTAAAATTAACTTCCCAATTAACCAGCTTAGGCAGTTGTGGAAAAAAATGAGCAGTATAAATTCAAATAATTAGAAAGAAGAAATAAGGATAAAAGCAGAATATACATAATAAAACATAAGCACAATGTAAGGGACCACCAGCTGTTAAACAACGTGTTGGGATTCTGAAGATACTCAGAAAATTGAAAAAGAAATTCTATGAAGAGCAACTAAAATAATTCCAGTACAGGTTGAAATCCACAGAAATAGGACCTGGCATGATGGTCTTAGTGGCTAAGTCCTCACCTTGAACGCTCCAGGATTCCGTATGGGTGCTGGTTGATATCCAGGCTGCTCTACTTTCCATCCCGCTCCCTGCTTGTGACCTGGGAAAGCAGTAGAGGATGATCCAAAGCCTTGGGACCCTACACCCACATGGGAGACAGGGAAGATGCTCCTGGCTCCTGGTTTCAGATCAGCTTAGCTCTGGCAGTTGTGACTTTAGGAGTGAATTAGTGGGTGGAAGATCTTTCTCTCTGTATCTCCTCTTTCTGTAAATCTGCCTTTCCAATAAGCATAAAGACATCTTTAAAAGAATCGCAGAAATAAAACAGGAAAAAGTTCTCTCAACTGCAACTGCTATGAACATTAAAGGAATGGAAGAGAGTATCAGAAGAGCTTTTCGACTATTACATTGAAAAAAATTAAGGCAAAGTCGATTAATTCTTGAGAAATAATTCTTGTATTTGTGATTTGAGAGAAAGGGCAGGAAGAGATCGCATCCAGTGATTGACTTCTCAAATACCAAAGAGCCAGGTCTCCCACATCCGTGGCAGGAACCAACAATATGCTCTCTCAGCTTCCTCCCAGAGTATGTCTTAGTGGAAAGCTGGAATCAGGAGCAGAACTGAGACATGGACCGAGGCACTCTCCCTGGGGCTGTGAGCAGACCCATAAACATCTTAGCCACACCACCATCCTAACGCCCACCACCGAGATAATGCAACTTCTGACAAACTGTATCCAGGAGAAATGGAAGACCTGAATAGTCTCAATCATTTTTAGAGATTGAATCAGTATCTTACATATTTCCCTTAAACAAAAAAAATGCTTATTTTATACAGCTTCAGGGAGGTGTGCCAGAGATCAGAGGACAGATATTCCAATGTCCTGTGAACTTTTCCACAGAATAGAAACAGGGAGTATGTCCCAACCCCACTTGTGAAGCTCTCCAGGGAAATTTTTGTTATGAGTCAATCTTAAAAAAAACAGATGCAAGTGGTTTCTAGTCCTTGTGCTATCAACTTTTAGAAGTGACACCTCAGAGAATTTTCTTTGTCTAAATCAACTCCAAACTGTGGAGTCTGGAGTCCAATGTATGTTTCATATCAAGAGGAATACTGAAGTCAGTCATATTAAAATTTGTGATTCTAAATATAGGCTGAAGGTCCCTAAAAAATCCACAATGCTCCAAAATCTGAACACTGACATTCTACCCCAAGTCTGGTGCTCTGATCTATGCAAGCTTTGTTTTGAGTCTAAAATGAAGTTTAAAATATTATATAAAATCACATAAGGTATTTAGGAAACATGAATGAAGTTTATGTTCATAGTTGGGTCACATCCCCATGATATCTCATTTTAGATCTCAGTTCTAAAATCTGAAAAAACTCCAAATCTGAAACCCTTCTGATCCCAAACATGTTGCGTAGGGGGTACTCAGTCTGTAATTGTGTTTATTTGGTCTCTTGATTTTTAATCTGTGCACTTTTTTGTGTGTGATATATTTCCTTTTCTAAAGATACTTGGGAGCCCGCAGCGTCTCTGTGACTTGGCAGGACCCAGCTCTACTGAACCAGAACCCAGAAAAAGATCGATTTCCAAGAGGAAGTCTCTCCTGGACCTTCTCAAACTGTATGATGCATTCCCCTTTAGGTTGAGGTTCCAAGGGAACACAGCTGTGCCAGATGCTTTCCTCTCGTTTCAAAATTCCTGAAACTTGCATGAATCTGCAATAAACAAAGTGTGCACAGTTAACAGTTCACCACAAGCCACATGAGCTTTATTTCAGGTCCCTATGGTCATCTAAGTTTCTGTGTCTTCATAATGACAAAGAAAACTGCATGAAAATGAAATGCCAAAAAATATTCACGAGGATTATTGGGGAGGCTCTCACGTGCAGCGCCCCTAGAAAAGTGAATGTTCTATGACTTGTAATAATTGCATTGCCACACATCTGTTCAGGAATGTGCTTATTTAATTGAGAAAGACAGTCCATGCTATTGTAGTGTTGGAACTATTTTTGTATTTGCAGAGCTCAGTATGATACGAGTGATTTTGTTCAGTGCCTGTCCATGGGAGTATCATACATTCCCATTAGGAGTTTTTGTTTGCCCCCGGATAAACTAGCTTAGCCAAGAATGAGTGTGGTCCAGGGCCGTCCATCTTACAGAGGTTTTCCTGTGCCAGTCCCAGCATGCTGTTTGATTATTCACTGCTTTGATTATTCAGTTTTATGCAAATTAGATTCTCTCGTGAACACCATTCAATTCTCCTAGGCTAATCATTCTTCATCATTTCACAGTGTTTTTTTTTTTTCTGTCTTATGTATGGATGCCACTTTTCTGTTTCAAACGCTGTTTAGCATCATGGATGGCATGACCGAAGCGTGCATCAAGGGTGGCATTGAAGCTTGCTACGCTGCGGTGTCCTGCGTCTGCACCTTGCTGGGCGCCCTGGACGAGCTCAGCCAGGGCAAGGGTTTGAGCGATACGCAGGTGCAACTGCTGCTGCTGCGTCTGGAGGAGCTGAAGGATGGAGGCGAGTCCAGTCGAGACTCCATGGAGATCAACGAGGCCGACTTCCGCTGGCAGCGGAAGGTGCTGTCCTCAGAACACACGCCCTGGGAGGCTGGGAATGAGAGAAGCCCTGACATCAGCATTAGCGTCACCACAGACACGGGCCAGACCACCTTGGAGGGGGAACTGGGGCAGACCACGCCCGAGGACCACCTGGAGCACCACAAAAACATCCTCAAGTCACCAGCCATGCAGGAGGGCAAGGAAATATTGAGCAAAGGATCAGAGCTGGAGGCGGGGGACCAGCCTGACGTGGTTCAAAGGAGCCACACGGTGGCCTACCCTGACATCACCAACTTCTTGTCTGTGGATTCGAGGACCAGGTCCTACGGATCCAGGTACAGTGAGAGCAACTTCAGCGTGGACGACCAGGATCTCTCCAGGACGGAGTTTGACTCCTGTGATCAGTACTCCATGGCAGCCGAAAAGGACTCGGGCAGGTCCGATGTGTCCGACATTGGCTCCGACAACTGTTCGCTGGCGGATGAGGAGCAGACTCCGCGGGACTGCCTGGGCCCCCGCTCCCTGCGCACCGCTGCGCTCTCTCTGAAGCTGCTCAAGAACCAGGAGGCGGACCAGCACAGCGCCCGGCTCTTTGTGCAGTCCCTGGAGGGCATCCTGCCGCGCCTGCTGGCCCTGGCCAGCGTGGAAGAGGTGGACTCCGCCCTCCAGAACTTTGCTTCTACCTTCTGCTCAGGTTTGTAAACTGCTTTGTAGTTGTTGCTGCATGGTCCACAATGTCCGGAGTGTGTTTTATCTATCCATAGATATATAAAAAGCACTTGGTAAGATTCACCAATCTTTGATGATAAAAGTTTGGTGAGTTAGATATAGCAGGAACATACCACAAAATTATAAATGCTGTGTATGATATGCCCGCAGCCAGTATCTTACTGAATAAGGAAAAGCTGAAAGCATTTCCCTTCAGCCATGGGAACAAGACAGAGATTTGCACTTTTACTCCTTCTTATTCAATACGATGTTGGAAGTATTAGCAAGGGCCAAGTAGGGAAGAGAATGAAATACCAAGTCTCAGAATTAGGAGAAAGTCAAAATATCCATGCATGCAGGTGACATGATTTTGTACATGGAAAAATCTAAACACTCCACCAAGAAAACTGTTAGAACTGATAAAGCTATTCAGCAAAGCCACAAAGTACAGAATCAACAAACAGAAAACAGTAGTTTTTTAATACACCAGTAATGTTCCTGATGAAGGAAAACCAATGAAAAATGTCCTTCGTGAAAAATTGTTGCAACACAATTTTAAATATTTGGGAACAAATTTAACCAAAGAAGCAAAACAGCTCTATAATAGAACTTATAAACGACAAATTAAAGAAATAATCAAGGTCACAAAAAATACAGTTATTCTTTGTAATTAGAAGAATTATTTTGCTTGCCTGTGGACAGCAGATTTTTACAAAGATGCTAAGAACATACATTGGGTAAAATATTATCTTTTCAGGAAATAAATGATTCTGACAAAACTGATTACACAAATGTAAAAGAACGAAATTGGAGCCCTACCTCTTAACCATATACCAAAGTCAACTCAGTGCATTAATGACCCAAATGTAAGACCTGAGACAATTAAATTTCTAGAAAAAGAATGTAAACAGCTGAAGATGCTGAAGCAGGTGGTGGTTTTTTGATAAGAACCCCGATATACAGTCAACAAAAGCAAAAGTAGACAAATGGGATTGTATCAGATGCAGGCGATTCTGCAAAGGAATCAGCAAAGGAAACAATGCAGAGGAGATACATACAGTGGGACAGGAGAAAAGGCTTACAAACTATGTGACATAGAATTAATATCCAGTATATATCAGAAGCTCGAGAGTTTGCAACAAAATAACCAATCCAGTTTAAAAATTGGTGCAAAGGACCTGGACAGTTCACAGAAGAAAAAAATCAAGTGGCCAACTAATATTTGAAAAACTATGTAATATCATAAGCCCTCAGGAAAATACTGATCAAACCACAACTAAATACAGCTTCCTACCCCCTTTGAATGACTATTAGCAAAAAGACAGAAAGTAACGCATGTTGGCAAAGATGTGAATAGAGGGGAACTCTTCTCCGTCATTGTAAGGCATGTGAATCAGTATAGCCACTATGGAAGACAGTAAAGGGATTTCTTCAAAAAGTAGAAATAAAATCACCATATGAGTCAGAAATCTCATGAATCAATAAATATATCAAAGAAACATGAAATGGTTTTATCTAAGAGATACCTGTTCCCAGTGGCCAAGATATGGAATCAACTGAGGTGTCCATCATCAAATGAATGAATTAAAAATATAGTATATATACACACATGTGAGACATAAATTTATACATGTTATATAAATATAATACAGATTATTCAGCCGCAAAAAAGAGGGAAATCCTATCATTTGCAACA
Source organism: Ochotona curzoniae (assembly GCF_017591425.1). Classification (NCBI taxonomy): domain Eukaryota; kingdom Metazoa; phylum Chordata; class Mammalia; order Lagomorpha; family Ochotonidae; genus Ochotona; species Ochotona curzoniae. The sequence continues at coordinate 19,032,508 of NW_024467115.1, forward strand.
AAATGGATGAAAACAAAAGACATTGAGTGATATGATAAGCTCGGAAAGACATTACACGTTCTCTGTATATGTAGAAGCTTAAAAACATTCAAAGTGGCTGCAGAATGGCAGAGGAGAGCATAGAAGAACCACTGTAGCTCAGAATTACCTAGTAAATAAGTGAACAAGCAGAAGAAAGGAGGCCCCATAAAGTTATACGAGAGGAAATGTTCATTACCCTGTTTTGCTCGGTACATTGTAAACATGTGCTTAAATGTCACACTGCAGCAAATAAATGTGTAGTTATTACTGATAAAAATACGTCTAAAGACCACAAGCATTATTTCTGCCATCCCAACAAACTTAATGTAAAGCTTTTGTTCTGCTTTTAGAATCGTAGCGCACAAACACAAGTGCCGAGGTGCTAAAAGGTCGTTTCATTTTTCCAGCTTTCTTTCCTTTCTATTGTTCACCAATAGAGTATTAATGAAATAAAGCACCTTACACCCACCCATTTGATGGTGCAGTCCTGTTCATTAAGGAAAAAAAAGGAGACAGGACTATAGATGCCAGCCTCAAAATGTGTAAGATACGAAGGTGCTTCAAAATGTAGGAAAACAGAACTAAAAGAGGAACATATTTTGATGTCGAAAATCAGAACTTCATGTCTACAAGCAGGTTGTTGAACCACATGAGGTCGCCATGGAATGTTTTTAGTGTATTCTCATGCATGGTTGTATTCTTATACAAGTAAGTGAATCTTGTTAGAGGGATAGCCACTACTTTATTCCCTGTAAACTGGGAAACATAAATAACTGAAATATGGAACCAGTGTTGCGGCACACTGAACTGCTGCCTGCAAACACTAACATCTCTTATCAGAGCACTGGTTCAATTCCCAGTTGCACTTCTTCGCATCCAGCTCCCTGCTACTGTTTCTCAGAAGGCAGCAGAGGATGCCCAGTACTTGGCATTTTGCCCTCCTTGTGGGACCCACAAGAAGCTCTAGGCTTTTGGACTGAGCCTAGCCAAGCCTCAGGCATTGCAGACACCCTATCCTCTTCCCTCCCCTTCCCCCTCTTTTCTTCTTTACCTTCTTTCTCCCCTTTCCCCTTCCCTTTTTTCTCTCTTCCCTCTTTCAGATAAATAAATCTTAAAAAAAAAACCGTAGAATATGTTAAAGATTATAATTCCTGTGGTGGGTCATTCCAAATTGATTAACGCGTCCTTGAGACAAATGTATGCTTTCCCCTTTAGCATGGTTCTGTTATCCACAATTTCATTTACCCACAGTCAGCTGTGTACAGAAACTATTAAATGGAGAACTCAAAAAATAACTCCTTGTTTTTAAGTCATGCACCATTCTGAGACTAGGAATGAAATCTCAAACCATGCTACTACATCCTACCTGGGATGTGAGCCAACCTCTATTCATGTTAGTCCCTCAGTAGCCATCTCACTTAGCAGGGAAACTGCGTGTCGTGGTGTTAGTGTTCAAGGCATTCCTATTTTACTTAATAGTGACCCAGAAGGCAAACTTTTATTATGATGTGGCATTATAATTGTTCTGCTTTATCATTGGCTGTCATTGCTGGCCTTGTACCATCCCATAAAGATCTAAGAGGTGCCTTCCTTACTGGTAAACAAAATTGGGGCAGGATCCAAAGAAATCATATGTGAGATTTGTAGTAGAAAGTACATTGTATCCATTATTACAATGAACTGTATGAATATCTGGTATTAAGAAAATATTTGTTTCATTTAAATTGATAGACTATGCTTCATTTTATTTTATTCTGAAACTTGCCAGCTTTCCGTAATTTAAGAAATGAATCTGCATACAGGGTTAAAGCAGGGTCGACAGATTGTTGCTAACAAGTCTGGCCAATTATTTCAGAATGAAGCACATCCACTGGCAGTGCCTTTGGGGGCTGTGCTGCCGTTCTGCTAATAGGTCTCTGTGTCAGCACTCACACTAGCTGCCTTTTTACTTACAGAATCTGAGCCTGTGCTATGTTTCCCGAATGTATTCCAGAGTAAATAGTCATTACTTACGTCTAAGGTCCTAGCCACTCACAGATTTTTTTCCCCCTTCATTTGTAGACTCTGGTTTATCTTGTATCTGTGATCCAACAGGATTCAACCCAACTTTGCTTTCTACTTTACCATGGAAAAACACTGATCTCTTCTCCCCACCCCACTCCCCCTCTACACCATGTCCTTTAGGAAACTGGAACAAAGCCCACTGGTGCCTTAAGAGTGCCAGGAGTCGGGGAGAAAGAAAGTACCAATGTCTGCTGCATTCCCAGGAAACAGGAGCTGGGAGCTGAGCTAGGGATGGAACCCAGGCCCTCCAGCAGGGGGTGCAAGTTACTGCTCAGCTGAACTCACACCATAGCGTTGCAACATCAGATAAAGTCGTGTACTTGGTTTCTGTTTGTTGTTTTCTCAGTGAATGTGCATAGAATCCAAGAGCCCCTTCAAAGTAGAATTCTATTAAATGGAAAAAAGCAATAGCTACTACTTACTTTATTTTAACTTTTTAAAAAATTGTTTCCTTGAGATGAAACTCACATAACTAAGATTTCCTCGTTTAAAATACTCAGTTCAGGGGCCAGTATTGTGGAGTAGGGGGTAAAGCTGCCGCCTGCAAATGTTGGCACTGAATCAAATTCTGGCTGCTCTAGTTTCCAACAGATCTACTTGATAATGGACTGGGAAAACAGCAAAAGATGGCCTAAGTACAAGGACCCCTGTTCCTGACTCCTGGCTTTGGCCTGGGACAACTCTAGGAGGCAACGCCTCACCTCTTGGGCCATCCACACACCTGCCTGATCAAGCCTAGCAGGTGCAGCATTAAAAATGTCTTCATTCCCACCCCCTTAGGCATGATGCACTCCCCCGGCTTTGACAGCAGTAGCAGCCTTAGCTTCCAGATGCTGATGAACGCGGATAGCCTGTATACTGCTGCCCACTGCGCCTTGCTCCTCAACCTCAAGCTCTCCCATGGAGACTACTACAGGAAGCGGCCAGCCCTCGCTCCAGGCATGATGGTCAGTGTGTGTGGTGTTGAGTACTCCCAGGCTAAGAGGTGGCCTGGTACTAACTGAGCAGCTGAATGGTGGAGTGTCCTATTCCATGCTGCTCTGGAATGCTTGTTTCTGGGGGGTCTGTGGCAGGTGGGGAAAGATGGCCATCTCAGGACCATCTTCTGTGTGAGTGATCCATCAGTGCTTACAAACCACTGCCTGCTGATGGTCCCGGAGTTTCATTTAGTGGCATAATTAAGCACATATGTGTAAAGAATATATTCAAACGTGTCATCAGCATGCGCTATGACAAACACTCAACGAATGCCACAACGCGTGCATGCCTGCCTCCCTGAAGATGTGGCATTGAATATAATGCTGCTTAACCTGTGGCCAGTTCCCTTGACTCCATGTTGCGCCCTGAGTCTCAACTCCAGAGACTCAATTGAGGGGTCTGCAGAATGGGAGGTAGAATTCTTTTATTTGCTTGCTCAATAAATGGTACTTCCCTAAAGGCAGGCAATAACCTCCTGACAGTGAGTCACACGTCTTACAGTGGAAAAGGCTTCTTTGGGGAGTGAGTTTCGTGTCTGCTGCTACTGAGATGGTGAGAGCAGAAAGCTGTGCTGGAAATAGCCACAGGATCTCTGATCTTCCCTGAGAAGTGAATACAGACATGGCAGGATCCCTGATCTTTCCATAGAGTCCATCAGAGGTTGTCATAAACAAATGGGGCTCCAGGAAATGTGGGCCTGTTCTATCCCAGCTTTCCCCTTGTCCTGTCTCACCCCAGTGAAAAATCCATGTGGCCAGGATGGGGAATGTGGTCTGATGTGGGCTTCAGGTCTATGTGATTTGCAGGGTTCACCCATGGTCACTTAATTCACTTCCTCTCTCTCTGTAGAAAGACTTCCTGAAGCAGGTGCAAACCAGCGGGGTGCTGATGGTTTTCTCACAGGCCTGGATCGAGGAACTGTACCATCAGGTGCTTGAGAGAAACATGCTGGGAGAAGCCGGCTACTGGGGCAGTCCTGAAGACAACAGCCTTCCCCTCATCACCATGCTGACAGGTCAGTGGTCCCTACCAGCATCTGTGGCACTTGGTTGGGCACTTCAAAACCCCTTCGCCTGAAGCACACGTGTTCTAAGTAGACTTGGAAGGAGCCCCCATAGGGCTTCTTAGGCAGTGCGAGACAGATCTAGGGAAGTCACGTAAATGCACCTCACACGGGTTTTCTTTTGTCCATGTGGGAATTTGTTGGGCTCCCTGTGCCCCATTAGATGGGGGCAAATGTCCATCTCTGTTGATGTAAAGCTATAGGCCTCTGCTGTGGAGACGTAGTTCTTTCTGGGCACAGTGCCCAGAGTTCTTCCTAGAAGCTTTCACATGCTGATAGACACCCTCCATCATGCCCTGCTCTGGGGACTTTGCCAGTAATGTGAAATGATTGATTTTGAGCTTGGCCACATTCCCATTTTCTATTTGTGTCAGAGGTTTTCCTTTCTCTTCCTAGTTGTACCAGAATGAAAAACAATGCCAATTATACCCCTGCCCAGCTTCTTTGTGTTTAGATGTCCCAGCTTTCCATGTCCTATCTGTTAGAAATACTATAGGCAAGCATATGGAGCGGTGTTATTTTGAAGTTACTTTGTTTTCAATAGAAGCAGCTTTTTTTGGTTCAGCCACAGTGTCCGTTAAAGAGCAGTGGGTGCTCAAAAGTTTGGTCATTGATCACTTTCCTAAGGCGAATCTGCAGGCCTGTCCTGACTTTGCTCTGACTTGCCGAGCTGAATTCTGATTGGAGTGATTTCCTTCTTGGCTCCAACTTACAGGCTAGATAGGGCATGGTTCTGCACAAGTGTCCTGTATTTAGTGTTCCAGGCCCTGTGCATCAGGCAGGAGAGTCCAGCTGAGAGGTGTAGTCTATGGCTCAAAAGATGGACTAAAGGCTGGCATTGTAGTACATCAAGTGAAACCAGCACTCCTAATGCCTGCATACCATATTGGAGCAACCAGTTTGAGTCCCAGATGTTCCACTTATCTAGCTCTCTACTAATGCATCTGAGAAGGCAGCTGAAGATGGCCTGGGTACTTTGGCCCTTGTCACTCACATGGGGGACCAGGATGGAGTTCTGATTCCTTGTTTCAGCTAGGCCTAGCCACAACTCTTCTGGACATTAGAGATATGAAATAGTAGATGGAAGCACTCACACTTGCGCTCGCTCTCTCTCTCTTTCTCTCTCTCTCTCTCTCTCTCTCTCTCTCTCTCACACACACACACACACACACAGTTACTCTGGCTTTTAAACATATATATTGAAAAAAAAAGTTTTGGCTATTCAATCTGTGACTGGTCCTGGAGGCTCCAGCAATGGTGAAAAAGTACAACACTGGCAGGTGGAGCCTAACAATAAGTGAATTGAGACACCACTTAAGACTCAGGCAGCTAAGTTATATGCCCATGGGGAGCCAAGTCCTAGTCATTGTCTGGCATTTGGCAACTTAATTCTGTAAGGAAGCTGCAAATGGGAAAGGGCGGGCATTAGGCAGGGGCACTGGACAGCTGACCAACTTGTATTTTGTCAGTTGTGACGGCTCGTATGTTTACATCTTTCAATTTTGAACGATGATTGGTTTTATTTTCACCAACTCCCTTCAATAGAGATGGAAGGTATTGACCAGAATTTTTAACTTCTTATGATTATTATTATTAACTGGAAAGGCAGATACACAGAGAAAAGAAGATACAGAGAGAAAGATCTTCCATCTGCCGGTTGACTCCACAAGTGGCTGCAATGGCAGGAGCTGGGCCAATCAGAAGCCAGGAGCCTGGAGCCAGGAGATTCTTCTGAGTCTCCTGCATGGGTGTAGGGTCCCAAGGCTATGGGTCATCCACCACTCCTTTCCCAGGTCACTGACAGAGAACTGGATGGGAAGTGGAGCAGCCACAATACAAACTGGCACCCATATGGGATCTCAGTTGGTGCAAGGCAAGGATTTAGCTACTAGGTTGTGGTGCCAGGCCCAGAGCTTTTGACTCCTTAGAATTTGGGTGGGGATCTAAACTTACCAGCTTTTGATATTCAAATGCCATAGTTTTCTCCAAAAAATAATCTATGAGTCTTTTGCCCAGATTTATTTAATAAAAGGAGCCGTTCAGTAGATGTAAAGTGAATAAGCAACAGACTATTCACGGTAGCTATATTCATGATTTGTCACTCAGGAATTTTAGTGACACATCCCATTTAGAATACCTGGGTTCACATCCCAGTCCTACTGTTGTTTCTAGCTGCATGCTGAGGCTGGGAAGCAGCAGCTGATGGTTCAAGCAGTGAATCTCCCTCGCCCCATGTGGGAGGACTGGATTTGTCTGCTAGCCACCAGCTTCTTCCTAAGCGCACCTCAACTTTTGTAGGCATGTAGGAATTAAACCAGCAGGTTGGGAGTGCTCTTCTGTGTCTCCCTAATCCTCGGATAAATGAGTATTAACACACACACACACACACACACATGTCTCCCCCAACCCTGACCAACTACTTTTGAGTTCAGGGATAATCAAATAAAAAGATAAAACAGGTTGAAACTTGCAAAGTATTGTGTCAATGAATTTTGTGTTTCACTTTCCAATCAGAATATCTTGTTATTTGACCAAAAAAAGCTTACTGTTTTCTTAATTTTTAAAAGGAAGCTTTGAAAATCACAGTCCATGTTAGGCTAACCTCTCCATATAAAACCTGGGAATGATATCATGGCTTGTAAGTTAAAAAACAAATTCAGTGATCCAAATATTCTAAGTGAATAGATTTTCTAACAACAGTGCTGGCAGTTTATCTTTACTTTTTCAAATTAAAATGCATACATCATAAACAAAAGAATGCTTTGACAAAAAAGACACTTGGCTGTGTAAGAGAGAACTGGACATTTGTTGGGGTAAAATGTGAATATTGTGATCATATTTGTTTTTGACTATAGTGTTTCTTTAAGGAAAAACCTGATCCTTTTTCCTTGACAGATATTGATGGGTTGGAAAGCAGTGCCATTGGTGGCCAGTTGATGGCCTCAGCTTCCACAGAGTCTCCCTTCACCCAGGGCAGAAGAATTGATGACTCCATGGTGGCAGGTAATGCCTTGGATCTGTAGCTTGTGAATGCATGTAAATTGTATGTGTTACCAGGAGTGAAATTACTATGTATTGCCATAAATGAGTGAAGATTTTGTCGTAGGAAGGAACATCAGGTGCAAGTTGCTTGGCATCTTCTATCAGCACAAAGTGAAACATAACCCAGATGAACTTTCCATCCTAGACTTGCACACAATGCGTTATTGGTAGCCTGGTGGCCAGGGAACTCCATGCCCTTCATTGCCAGGCTGTATGTGTCTCTACAAAGTAACCCACACCCCTTCTTCATGTTCTAGGTGTGGCATTTGCTCGCTATATTCTTGTTGGCTGCTGGAAGAACTTGATCGATACTCTATCCACCCCACTGACTGGCAGGATGGCAGGGAGCTCCAAAGGGCTGGCCTTCATTCTGGGAGCCGAGGGCATCAAAGAGCAAACTCAGAAAGAACGTGATGCCATCTGCCTGAGCCTCGACGGGCTGCGGAAAGCAGCACGGCTGAGCTGTGCTCTAGGTATCAGTCTAGTCATGCACCCCAACCTGTTATCTTAAGCGGTCCCTGGGGCTGGCTTTGAAGGGGTTCTGCTAGGCAAATGGTCAGAGATTATCCTCCATTAAGGAGAACCTGTTTATCTCCTGTAAAGGGGTTGCTGCTAACTGTGCCTCAGCCCTTGCCCAGATGGCAGCTGCCTCCTGTGTTCAAGAAGAGAAAGAGGAAAGAGAAGTCCAAGAACCCAATGATGCCATCGCACAAGGTAACAAGAGAAAGAAAATGAACCTGGTGCCTTGGGTGACGTGTACACACCCTTGCCTACACCCACATGTGTGTGTTGACATTCATTCCTATTCCATGTCTGATGCACAGTAGTCTATGGATAGCACTGGCCCTGAGATCCCATGGAGCCACAGGTGTTGGGTCTGTTTGGCTTGGATGGCCCTTTGAAGATGAGAAACATCCTGGCCCCTGATGAAGAGGGGAAAGCAGTTGCCTGCTAACAGGAGCGCTCTAGGCCCAAAAGGCTAAGCTGTGACACCTGTCTCATCATCTGGCCAATGACTTTCAAGCCTCAAGGTAGTGCACTGTTGAGGACCATTCAAGTTATCCTGGGTGAAGGCAGCAGGGCCAGTTTTCTCAGGGAGAAAAATCACAAATACATGGAAGAAATCCATGAAAGGGGAATCAGGAAATCTTTGCTCTTGTCTTTGGGACTCAGGGAAGGGTTGATGTTCCATCCATTAAAAACAACCAGTGAGGGCCCGGCGCGGTGGCGCAAGTGGTTAAGGTCCTCACCTAGCACGCCCGGGATCCCATATGGGCGCCAGTTCTAATCCCGGCAGCCCTGCTTCCCTTCCAGCTCCCTGCCTGTAGCCTGGGAAAGCAGTCGAGGACGGCCCAAAGCCTTGGGACCCTGCACCCGCGTGGGAGACCTGGAAGAGGCTCCTGGCTTCAGATCGGCATAGCATCGACCGTTGCACTCACTTGGGGAGTGAATCATTGGACAGAAGATCTTCCTCTCTGTCTCTCCTCTCTGTATATCCGCCTTTCCAATAAAAACATAAAAAAAAAAAAAACAGTGAAATTGATGAGTGGATTGACAGATGGGAAGAGAATTGACCCAGACAGCAACTATAGATGTGAAAGGCAGTCTACAAACAGAAGGAAAAATACAAGCTTGGATCAAATTGTGCTAAATATCATCAGATCTGTAAAACTGATCCCAAAACAGTTGTCATTTTTATTTAATGTATTTTATTATACAGTTCTATAAGCTCCGGGATTTCCCTTCTTCCTGCCCCCAGTTGACTCTTTTTAGCTGTGAAACACAGTTTGGACCAGTGTTTTTCCAACTTATATATTTTTACAGACATTTAAAAGCAAAGTCATTCTCACAGATCCCCAGTACTGACTAAAAAAATAGGTAGCACAATTTCACTTAAATAATGTAAAGCTGTGAACTATATCAAAACTCTTTTACATTTGTAATTCCTTTAAAAACTGCATAATCAAAACAAAAATGCTCAAATTATACAAATTTACAAAATGAACTCAATATTACATTTATGAGACAAATGATATTTTTCTGCAAATCACTTTTCCCCATGCAACAGGAATGTGTTGAGATTGCTGTCACATTAGTTGAGGAAAGATTTCTGAGTTCTGGACCACCACTCAGCAATCCCCCAGATTCAGAACTCTTGAAACTTTAATTTAACACTATGCTGCCTGGCCATGACCTGACATTGTGCATAACTGACACACTAATTCCTGCAATCTTTTAGTAGTAGTCTGGGGTTTCTTTCTTTAAAAAAAAAAATAAAGTATTACTTGTAGCTCACAAATACAAATGTAAATATAGGGAGTATAGTAATTTTCAGTTATAAAAGTCATCTTGGGGCTACAAATGCACATCGATAATTTCAGGGCTGGTTATCATAAGGAAAGCATAACATTAAAATAATCTCAGTACTGAAAGGAATTCTTCTGTATGACAAATGAGTGAATGGTCAGGGTGCTTTGGTTGGAATTAGGATCTGAGGCCCATTCACACTGCCATGCCTCACTCATAGGCCATGCAGGCCTGGAAGGTACTGCACCTACTAGCTCAGGGACTGTCCAACATCCGAGTTCATAAAGATGTTGTTACCCATGTTCATGGAGCCTGTTGTCTAGGTGGTTTGCATGGGGCACAGCAGGGACCTGCCAGCACAGAGCTTCATACCAATGAAGTGTTTCTGCCTTCTGCCCTTGCATGACCACACAGCCTTTCATTCTCATCCTTTCTCTCTCCCTTTCTGTCTCCCTCACTCAGACTGTTATTTTAATAAATGTCTTTCTGGCACAGTGAAACTAAAAGTGGAGCAGAAACTGGAGCAGATTGGGAAGGTGCAGGGGGTGTGGCTACACACAGCCCACGTCTTGTGCATGGATGCCATCCTCAGCGTAGGCCTGGAGATGGGAAGCCACAACCCGGACTGCTGGCCACACGTATTCAGGTGCATGATGGGATCCCCACCCGTTGATGTCATCAGCCCTGCCTTGGGAAGCCTGGGAGTGGCAACGGGCGGGAGGCTCAGAAGTCGGCCAGTGCTAAACTAAGTGATGATAATCGGAGAATTTAAATGAACTCCAAATGGGAGAGAAGAGGGAATGAGCATACTGCAGTATCTGTGATTGGGAGAACGAAGGTACAGAACTGGGTTAGAAGATTTTCTTATTTATCTATTGGCATTGTCCATGACAGACAGATGTGTTGTACCATGGCAGAAAAATCAATTTCTTAAGCAGTGGCTGGTAAGAGATTATGCAAGGTAAATGTTACTGTGTGAATCTAAAAGCTGGTCACAAATCATCAATAAGTATTACTGCATGTTGATCATTGTCCTTTTTTATTTAAAGGATTGTAGATTGGTCCATGTGGATATAAATATATAGCACACGATGGCTATTTTTCATGTAGATGGGCAACAAAATAAGCAGAATCATACATCTGTGTCAAAGACTGGCTAAAAAAATTCATTCAGCCTGGTGGCATCAAAGGGAAAAGAAATTCCCCATTAGTAACACATTCACAGTTCTTGTAAGTTACAAACTGGTACAGTGGAAGGAGCCCTGCCCTTAGAGGCAGGTGGCAGGCTGTGCCTGATCATCTCCTGGTCCACGTCCCAGGCCTCATATCATGCATGGTTTGGGTAGGAGCAACAGAGGGGTAGCCCTGAGCACAACCAGATTTAAGTTCAGTCTGACCCCTTGCAGAACAAACCCAGCCTGGAATGTCTCATTTCAAAGAGGAGAGTATGAGGAAATGTTTGGATTGGAGACCAGGCTTGAGGGGAACCAGTGAAAGGATGGGGCTGGATCAGCCAGGAACACACTCGGGTTAAAGATGGAGCTTGCTGCTCCTTAGGCAAGGAAGGCCTCAGCTGTGCCCTGAGGTTAGCACATTTGAGTCAAGTACTACTGACCAGGAGCTAAGCCTGTTCTGGACTACAGGGCCTCTTAATCCCAAATTCTATGGGAAATAGAAACTTTGAATGCTGGCAGTAGTACCACATGTTGTGACACTTCTCTGTGTTTGCTGGGATTAGAGAACTGCTCCCTCCCCTTCTGTGCACCCAGCCCCATCCCAACATGAGTTACCTGAAGCTCTTATCAGGCAGGCAGGACTTGACTGAGCAGAACCCCTTGGAGGCCCAAGGATTTGTCCAACATGTGGGTATTTGAAAGCAAGAGAATATTTCCTGATCCCAATTGTGAATGAGAACACCTCATACAGAGAAGGAAGGTATCTTGTGGGAATTATCTCCAATAGCCAGAGCTCAGCTAAGCTGGTAAACTCAACTGACTGTTGTTTGCCCTTCCTCTGCAGGGAGTAAGAGATTCTGAGAAAGCCTATACCCGGTGCAAGGCTGCCTGGCTCAACTCAAAAAAGAAATTAGAAGTACAGTGAGGAAACAAACAAGTCAGGGAGGGATGGATGGGGGCTGTCTGTGAGAGGAGGAAGAAGGAGGCAGAGGGGAGGGTGGCTGGATCTCCTTTGAGCATTCATGCGTGTTGATGGAACAGCAGCACTCACTGGCTGCCTGTCTGATTTTTCCAGGGTGTGTGAGTACGTGGGCACGTTGGAGCACACCCACTTCAGTGACGCCACCTCGCAAGCTCCTGTGACCATCAGCCAGCCCCAGAAGGTGTCCAGCAGCCCTGGTCTCCTCGGGGACCTTGAGTGTGAGGGTTCCCCTCAGGAGCAGAGTCTGGAACAGGGGTCTTCCCTGAGCTCAGCCCCTGTCATCCAGCCCCTCTCCATCCAAGAACTGGTTCGGGAAGGCAGCCGGGGCCGGGCCTCGGACTTCCGCGGCGGCAGCCTCATGAGTGGGAATAGCGCCGCCAAGGTGGTGCTCAGCCTCTCCACCCAGGCCGACAGGTGCGTGGCATGGCCGCTGACCAACCACAGCCAGCATCATTCCAGGGGCAACTTGATGGATTACCTCTCATTCAAACTCTTCTGAGCTGTTTCACATATAAATCTCTCCACCACCACACCCCATCTCTGGAATGACGCCATTTCTCCTAAGATGTAGGAGCAAACCGTGCCCTTAACCTGGAATCCTGGGCAGCCTTGTCTCCATCGTGTCTTCATTGGTAATTAGGTCATTTCTGAAAGTAGCTCCATGGGAGACTCATGAGATGAAATTTGCTACTACAGCTAGAACTCTAGAACAAACCTTGGCAAGTAACGAAACCCTGCTACCTTATTTTTATTGCTTACAAAACCCTGCTATTTTACTGTTCTTATTGTTTCCAGGATTCCATGCCCAAGAGTAGGAGATGTTATTTATGGATTCGCAGCAGCTATGTGTAGGTAAAGAGGGAAGCAGTTGTCCCAGCTGTTGGGTGAGACTTCTTGATGCTGAAAATGTTTCCAACCATTAGTTAACACCTAGAAGTCCTTCATTGAATTCAGGTTTGGCTGTTATGACCCAGACCACCCAGCCTGGGCACAGTGACATTTAGAAGAGGAAGATGGCAGGGAAGTGGGCAGAGTATTCACTGGTTCAGGACCCTGATGGCTCTGAAAGTCTGTCCTGGCCAGCAGCATGGTCAAGTCTGTAGAAACAGTTGCAGTGAGACTCAATTTCTCCAAATACTAACCCAATTACAATAATCACTTTTTCCTGTTTTGGCATCAGGAAAGGGCTAGACAGCTGTCAGGTGGTGGTATGACAATCATCACTACTTTCCAATGAGGAAAGAAGAAACTCTGAAGCCAAATGGTATCAAAATTAGAATTATAAAAATGGCAAAAAAAAAATGGATTTCCTTAATTGATGAATATTTAATTTGCTGATGCCCATCTTAAAGCCTGAGGTGTCACATCTGACTGCTGCAGGACTCATGATTCATCTGTTAGTAGGAACTGCTCATAAGTAGCGTGCAGCACCACACAGCGCTGCCTGCCCTCCCGTGCTGCATAGCCTTGGAGGGTGGGTCACGAGATGCCCAGAGAGCAGTGGATAGTACAAGATCACCTTGCCCCCTTCTTCACTCTGACCACCCGAAACTGATATTTCGGCTTGGCACTGCTCAGTCCGCTCCCCTGGATCCTTCTCCTAGTCCTGCTCTATTGTACCAGCTCCTTCCAAACAACTTTTCTGGCAGAAGTTTCCTATGCCATGATGGTGGGAACCTGCCAGGTATGTTTGGCTGTGGAACATTCTCCCAGTAGATATTTGAGTTCCTGTAATATCTAGAGCTCCCAGCGTGTGAGCCCAGAACCTCCCAGGGCTTCCAAATTGAAATCTCATGTTGGGGCAGGCTCATACACTGTGACAATAGCTATAATAATAACATATATTTTCCTTCACTGTTTACACAGCAGGAGCATTAATCACATCCACAAAATTACCATAATCATTCCAACAGAAGGAGCCTGCTGAACTGCTTCCAGATAACGCATCTCCTTCTGCTTGTTCCCAGGCTCTTTGAAGATGCTACAGATAAGCTCAACCTAATGGCCCTTGGAGGGTTTCTTTACCAGCTCAAGAAGGCCTCCCAGTCGCAGCTTTTCCATTCTGTTACAGAAACAGTTGACTACTCACTGGCCATGCCAGGTAATCCTTCCCCTAATGAAACTGTGCTGGGAGGTGAGAAGAAATGGCCTAGGTCCCAGACACCAATGGCAGGCCTGAGGATTTGCATCCACAGCCCCACTGCATGTGGTCACACTGGCAAAGCTCAAGTACATACCCATCCTGTAGTTCTGAGGCCTAAGAAGGGAAGGATACAGTTCTTCATAAGCAGACATGTTGCTGCCCACCCCCTGCTGTACATTATTACCCATGGAGTTGAGCTAACTTGATCCACTGAGATTTATGCTAGTGATGGAGCAGTTACATTGCATGTTTACTTTTTAAAGCAACTTTAGGAAGTAGGTATAATTATCCCCAATCTTATAGATGAGCTAATTCAAAGGGCAATCATTGACCCACTGCAGCCTCACCACTAAATGGTGGAGGCAGGGATTGAGCCAGGCTGACTGGCTTCTAAACTCTCCTTCCTAACTACTTATCACCATCAGGTAGTGTTCACACCTGTCATGCCGCAGGGACTCATGGGAGTGAAGGAGAGAGGTCCTGGCTTTGTGGTGTGAACCAGAGTTTTCTCCTGCCTTGGTTGGCTCACACCAAATCCTACTAGTCCGAGCACTACACCTTGATTTTCAGCCCATCTCTGGGCTTGAAGAGAGCTTCAGCTCTCTGGCTTTTATGGTCTTGCCTTCTTTTAGGAGAAGTTAAATCCACCCATGACCGGAAAAGTGCCCTCCACCTGTTCCGCCTGGGGGATGCCATGCTGAGGATTGTAAGGACCAAGACGCGGCCCCTGCTGCATGTGATGCGCTGCTGGAGCCTGGTGGCCCCACACCTGGTGGAGGTGAGTATCCAGGAAGTGGGAAAAACCTTCCAGCTCCAGAAACTCCCACAGCTGAGCCAGTACAGGGGTCCCAGTGGTATGTGGATAGAGGTCCACCATAACCAGGGACCAGTGGTAATCTTTGCATCAGCTAATGATAAGCAACATCGTTCTCTGTTCTATCTCGCAGCATCTAAAGAGTCACCGCCAAGGTCCCACTCTGACCTTCTTTCTTTGTAATTGTGCATCCCACTTGCCTTGCACAGCCATGTTTTCATTCTTTATGATTTTATGTATGGTATCTACCTGCATTTCCAGCTAAAGGACAAACAGCTAACCCCAAATATCCTTCACACATACACACACATAGCTGTGTGTTTGGTTCCTGCCAATCTCTAATTTTTAATCACTAAATATACTCAGTATATTCTGAAGGGGAACCCTGAATCCTTGCTTGCCCAATAAAATACTAGCCTCCTTTCACTTTTCAAAGGAAAGCAGTTCATGCAATAAAATATGCTTCAAGATTTATTTATTTGAAAAACATGAGAGCTAGAGAGAAAGAGAAAAGATATATCTCTTATCCACTCTTATCCACTGATTCACTGTCTCCAAAAGGCTAACATTGCCAGGGTTGAATCAAAAAGAAATCCAGGTTCTTCCAGGTCTCCCATGTGGATGTGGGGGCCCAAGCAACTGAACCATCTGCTGCTACTTTCCCAGGAACATTAAGCAAGGAGCTAGATTGGAAGTGGAAAACCGGGACTAGAGCCACGGTCCATGCAAAAAACCAGACTTGTAACAGACAGCTAATTTACTATGCCACAATACCAGGCCTGTGTGATCAGTTTTCTGGCAAGCCTATATCTAAGCATCTCTGTATATAGTGACCTGACTCCTAAGTTGCTTGTATTACCCTGTTTTGCAGCAAAACTATTCTAAATAATCCTTTAGTTTTGTCTTATAGAGCTAAGCGACAAAATATTTTTGGAACCTAATTCAGTAACCTGAGAATGTTCTAGTAAAAAAAAATGAGTAGAAAATTGTAACTTAGCCACAGAACAGAGCCTTTCACTTTTCTATTAAACTATAACAAACTGTTTTAAAACCCCATTGCCAGAGCTGTGGCATAGTTATTTAGGCTGCCACCTGCAACTCTAACATCCCATATAGGCAAAAGTTCAATTCCCAGATGCTCTACTTCCAATCCAGCTGCGACTAGCACAGACAGCAGAGGATGGCCCTACCTGCACCTGGGAAAGGCGAAGCTCCTGTCTACTGGTTTTGATCTCGCCCAGCCCTGATTGTTGTGGCCATTTGGGGAGTCACAAGTGAATGGAAGAATATTCTTTCTCTGGATCTCTCTCTCTCTCTCTCTCTCTCTCTCCCCCCCTAGTTCTCAAACTCTGCTTTCAAATAAAATAAAAATCTTTTAAAAGGAAAGAAAATCTAATGACTTTTCACAATAACCATTTATTTAGCTCATGATTCTGTGAATCACAAATTCAATGGAAACTTACACTTACGTGCTGGGCTCAGCCAGATTGGCTGGTCTTAGCTGGCCTTACTTACCTATCAATGGCCAGCTGGTTCATGATAACCTTAACTTCTCAGCCTGGACAAACAGGTTTTTCTCTCTCTCTCTGAATATTTGGACTGTGAGTTATATAATGAATTTAGTATGGCCCTGCCAACACAATAAGCAGAAATCTAAATTCAGTATATCTCTAGCAGGCCAGTTTTCACTTGATAATTGAGTATGGTCCCTGAATAGTGGCATAAATATCCAAGTGATCTTTGTCATAAAAAAGTTACCCATCCCTATATGAATGTTCATGTAGTTTGTCCCGCAGTCCACCAGCCTCCATTCACTCACATGGTTTTCTTACACTCGAAAGAACAGTCCAAGGGTAGACCCCAAATCCTAACACGTTCTCATTCTTTCTGTATTGTTCACCATGGTGCCACTGGCCCAGGAAATTCCTAAGTCCAAGCCCAAGCCCAAGGTCAGCATGGGATCGGACCACTAAGGTCACTGATCCTAGGAGCCATAAACCAATTGGAGCTCTTGTTGCAGTTGCTGCACCTCGCTGAGGATCAGACAATGGCCCTCATGATCTTCAGATGCATAGGGCAAGGCTATGGATGAGACCATGAGCAGTTCCCACACTTGGTACTGGTATCTTCAAGGCAAGCAAATTCTACACCACCCAGGAGAACTGTACTGCTTGTTTTCTGAAGGAAGAAGTGAATAGATACTCTGATTTCTCCAGAAATGTTAAAGTGAAAGCAGTCTTCCAATGACTGTGCATAGCTGGCCTCATCCCTTAGTGGTTGACTTCAGTAGAGTTGTTCTTTTCACCTCTGGGTGCCAAGCAGGGCAAGGGGAGCCTGCAGAAGCCACATTGTCACTTGATTGGTGTCCTCACGGTGTTCTACTGTCTCATGGATTTTGCAGGCTGCCTGCCACAAGGAAAGGCACGTGTCCCAAAAGGCTGTCTCCTTCATCCATGACATTCTGACAGAGGTTCTGACTGACTGGAATGAGCCACCTCATTTTCACTTTAATGAAGCCCTCTTCCGTCCTTTCGAGCGTATCATGCAGCTGGAGTTGTGTGATGAAGATGTCCAAGACCAGGTCAGTGGGACAAGATGCTCAGCATCATCAGTACAGCCGGCCTTCATTGAGGGCAATGGCAGGTGCTTTCTGTGAACTTGGCATACTTAATCTTTCCTATAACCTCACATCAGTGACACAGAGAAGTTATGTGAAGAATATATCATTAGTGATTGGACTTTAACTCAGCATCTGGCTCTACTGCTTATGTCTGTTTATTCCCAACTGCCACTGTAATCTCTACTAAGAGACAAACCATGAAAGAACTGGATCAAAAAAGTAACAAAGAAAAAAATCTCAAATGAGAAAAAATACAACACATCAAAATTTTGATCAAAGCAGTACTTAGAGGTAAATTGTAATTGCAATTTTATATATTAGAAAGGAAGAATGAGCTAAAGAAATAAATTAATATGTGGTCAATTTTTGACAGATGCAATTGTATTTCAGTAGATGGAGAGAATATTATCAGCAAGTGATGCTTGAATATGTGCAATTAAAATGAACTTATGCCCTTACCTGTTACCATACACAAATGATGACTCAAAGTAGGTCATGTCTTAAATATCAGAGCCAAAGTAGAAGTACTTCTAGAAGGAAGCACAGGAGATAATCATTGAGACTTCGGATTAGACAGTATTTTCTTAGAAATAGCACTAACTGTGAGCTACAAAAACTGAGGAATTAGACTTTACCAATTTTTAAAAATTTCATTATTTCATTTTACGACACAGTTTCATATTTAAAACTTGTGCTCCTTAAAGTGCGCTGTTACACTCAGAAACTGGGGCTGGCATTGTGGTACAGCCAGTTAAGCTGCCTGCAGCACCAGCATTCCCAATGAGGTCTGGTTTGAGTCCTGAATATTTTGCTTGCAGTTTATCTCCCTGCTAATGCACCTGAGAAAGCAAATGAAGATGCTCCAAGAACTTGGGCCATTATGCCCATATGGGGGTGCCAGATGTAACTCCAAGCTCCTAGCTTTGGCCTGGCCCAGCCCTAGCCATAGCAATTTAGATAGTGAACTAGCAGGTGGAAGATCTCCCTCTCCTTCTCTCTTCATCTCTGCCTCGGTCTCTTGCTATCTCTTTACAACTCCAACTTTCACATACACAAATCTTTAATAAACAAATAAGCCAAAAGATGTGAAAATCTTGTAAATTGCTTCTCAAGAAGAATTCAAATGTAGAGCACGTAAAGAATGTTAACTCAATAACAACAAGACAATAATGAGAGGCAGACCTTTGGCCTAGTGCATGAGGGACACCCACATCCTGTATCAGAAAGTGGGTGTTAGGTCTGAACTCTGCTCCCAATTCCAGCTTCCTACTCCTGTGCACCTTTTTTTTTTTTTAATTAATTGTATTGCATTATGTGACATAGTGTTATGGGCACTGGGATTCCCCCCACCCCTCCCGGAACCCTCTCCCCATGGTGGATTTCTCCACCTTGCTGCCTTACCACAGTTCAAATTCAGTTGAGGTTCTTTCATTGGAAGTATTTACCAAGCATAAAGTCCAGCGTCTTATTATCCTAGTGGGTTCAACAATTTCTTGGGAGACCATCTTTGGTCTGAAGGTAAAGCCGGCAAAGTATCATCCCAGTCAATTAAAAGCCCCGACATAACATCAACAACCATTTACAACCTTATGGCATTAATTGACATAGTACTGATTAACAATGTTAATAGGAAAATGCAGTTCTTAACTACATCCTGTGACTTCTTCATAGACATTTCAATTTTTGGTTTATATTCAGCCGGATTCCATACACCTCAAAATGGCTATAGATTACTATTCAGCTGTCTCGTCTATTTTTTATTTTAGTATTTAGCTGTTTATAGTGTTGAAGCATGATTTTGCTGAACTTAGTTGAACTTAGCTTCCTACTCCATGCACCTTTGAAGGCAGCAGTGAATCCCTGTAACTGACTTGGGAGTTCTTGGTTCCAGGCTTCAGCGCCTGCCTGGGGCTATTGTGGACATTCAGGGACAGATCTAGGGCACAGGAAGGACCCTTTCCCTCTTTTTTTCCCACCATCTTGCTCTCTTTCCAATAAGATAAATTTAAAATAAGGCTTAGCATGATTGCCCAATGGCTAAATCCTCATTTTGCAAGTGCTAACATCCCATATGGGCACCAGTTCATGTTCAAGCTATTCTGCTTCCCATCCAGCTCCCTGCTGGTGGTCTGGGAAAGCAATGGGGGATGGCTCAAATCCTTAGATCCCTGTTCCTGCAAGGGAGACCCAGAAGAAGTTCCAGGATCCTGGCTTTGGATCAGCTTAGCGCCGACTGTTGCAGTCACTTGGAGAGTGAACCAGCAGATGGACAATGTCTTTACTTCTCTCCAAAAATCTGATCTGCCTTTCCATTAAAAATAAAGCTTTAAAAAGGAATTCAAAAATAAATTTTGGAAAGACAATAATTAAGGGGCCAGCATTGTGGGATTGTAAAGCCATTTCCTCTAACACCAAAATTCCATATGGGTGCTGGTTTGAGTTTAAGCTGACCTATGATCCAATTCAACCCCCTGCTAATGCACCCAGGAAATCTGTGAAAAATGTCCCAAGTCCTTGGGCCTTGCACCAAGTAGGAGACCTGGATGAAGTTCCGGGCTCCTGGCTTCAGCCTGACACACCCTGACCATGGAGGTCATCTAGGGAGTGAGCAAGCAGTTGGAAGATCTCTTCTCTCTGTAGCTTTCAAATAAAATAGATATTTTTAAAAATAAAAATGTGAAGATACAAGCCTAGCTTTTAAAAAAAAATCAAAATACCTACAGTAGCTAATTAGCATGTGGAAATTCGCTCAGTAATGTTACTCATTAGCAAATATGCATATTCATGCAACATAGATGCTTTATTTGGAAGACTCTGTCTGGGTTACAGCTTTCCTTTCACTAAAACTAATCCAGAAGTAGATGGCAGAGAAGTATACCACCCACCTGTGCAATGTTTCTCTTATGCATTTGTTGTGCCCTTTGCCTCTGCCAGGTGGTCACATCCATCGGTGAGCTGGTGGAAGTATGCTCCACACGCATCCAGTCGGGGTGGAGGCCCTTGTTCAGTGCTCTGGAAACAGTGCACAGCGGGAACAAGTCCGAGGTCAAGGAGTACCTGGTTGGTGATTACTCCATGGGTAAGAATGCTTGAGTGATTCTTGCTGCAGAACTTTGGTACTTTGCACCGTGTTTCATGTTAACCAAGGTAACTGGACACTAGGGCAGACAGACTTTCAGCTCTGTGCCTTGGCAGGAAATGATGTGAGGTCTTAGGGACCCAAGAGCCCTAACCGAGCATTGCCGGGCTCTGCTCATGCTGACTGAACAAAAGGCTAAGTTGGTGCTGGCATTTCACTTGTACAGTGCTGTTACACTGGGGCTTCATCCCCAGTGCCCAAAAGAAAAAATACTATCCCAAAGTACCGTGGCCCAGTAGAATTGCTATTGAACAGGTTGGATGTGGCTAGAAATGGATAGACAAAGAGCATTCAGTGTTTAAGAACCCACCAGGAGTCAGGAGACTTAGCATGTGGTTCAGGCTGATTTGCCAATCTGGCTCAGATTTATCCAGCAAAGTATATCTGACCAGCAAATACAAAAGTGGGCTTCAATGCACCCTGGTCTTTCTATGAAGACTTTCTTCCTCCAGGAGTAACAACACTCCACATATTTCTGCCCCCAGGAATTCTGTTAGAGACCCAGCTGGCAACTGGTTATGCAGGCACCCTCTGCTTGGCATATTCCAAGATTCCACACAAAGGAAAGCAGGTGTTAGTCCAGATTGTTTGCACAAACTATCTAAGCATGGAGATGTGCCCTTAGCAGTTAACCACTCCAGGAAACAGTGTGCAAGCCAGTTTTCAGCTGCCAGTTGAGGGCCAGCTGACTGAAGCCATCCATTCCTCAGCTAGGAAAACATTTGTGTATGTCATGGAAGGTGTTCCCAGATGGTCCTTTGCCTCACTGGTAGATGTCCTTCAGTGCACAGAAGCAGTCCATAAGCCACAGGTTTTCCTGCCCTTGGATCTCACCCACTGCATCAGCCCTGTGTACTCTAGCTTGGCCATCCTCTCCAAAGGCTGCTTTCTTGGTGGCCTTCCTGCAACTGCCCCTGCAAGCAAATCTAAGGATAGCATTGGAGCCATACAGTTGTCCAATCCAAAGGCTGAGGCATTTCTTCAGGAGACTTTCGAAGACTCCTTGGAAGGTTCTGGGAGTATGGGCAACCCAAGGAAGAAACTAACCTTTGAATAATCTTCCTCCTTCAGGCAAAGGGCAGGCACCGGTGTTTGATGTCTTTGAGGCATTTCTCAACACTGACAACATCCAGGTCTTTGCTAATGCAGCCACCAGTTACATCATGTGCCTTATGAAGTTTGTCAAAGGACTGGGTAAGCTCACTTCTCCTTCCATGCCATCATACATCTAGGGGCTCTGCCCAGGGTGGCTTTGTGTGGAAGACTGTGTTAGTGTGTCTCATTGCCAGGTCCAAAGCCCTAGGGCTGGACACCTCATCATGAAGATAAGTGCATTTGGCTCCCAGTTGTGGAGACTGAAATTCCAAACAGCATGGCATGGGCTCTAGTGAGGGCCCACTAGTCTACAGTATATCGTGCTGGATGGCATCTCAGCAGGAGCATGTGTGAATGGAAGAGATCCCATGGCCATACAGGAAGCCAGAGGTGGGGAGGGAGATGATAAAGTGGGGGAGAGCTCTTTGAGAACAGGACAGTCTCTTCTGGAAAGAACACTTCCAATGCCTCCTTGCAGTAGGCTCCATGACCCTTGTCAGCATCGACACATTGGGAACCAAGCTTCAGGCACATGAATCCTTGGAGCACATTCAAGCCATGACTAAAGCAGAGGGCATGGAGACAGGGCTCACTGACCCCTTTCAGCAAGCAGACATCCTGGGGTATAAGAAAACAGCTCTGTGCCATACAGCCAGATGCAGTGAAAGTAGCTGGGATTGTGTCCAGGGTTAATAGCATACCTTGCATTTGTAGAACATCTTATATGCCGCTTATTTTTGTATGTATTCTTTCATATTGCCTTTTTTTTTTAGTGTTAGAACAATTAATGTTATCCTCAATCGTTGCACTTACAACATCTTCAGTGTCACACAATTAACCACCTGACCTTGATTTCCAGCCCTTGAACAAAAATCAAGAGTTTGTTTCCCGCACACCCTGCCCCCCACCACCTACTTTTGGTCTCTTTATCTTAAAATATCTGACTGTTTGTTCTGGAAGTATAGAAGTTCCTCTTCTTTGAAGCCCTGTATATTTTCGGAACAACTTAGCTAATTTCATCCTCAATTTAGGAACAGTAGGCTCTTCCTAGACAATATGACCGCTGTAGCAGTTTTAGACAGCATGTGCTTACCTGTGGTGAAACAGAAGGAAGCAGTTATACCAAGAGTTCAGCTGAAACCTCAGGTTTGTGGAGTTTTGCTGTGGTGTACCCTTGGACCTGGAATCTGAGAACCTTGGAAATGAGAGAAAGCAGAGATGTGATTCTTTTACATTCTTATTAAATAACAGATAATCATTTTGTTAAGGGAATTAAGACATAAAGAATCTCTGTAACTTCACTAATGATGTCCTCATTTTTGGAATAGAAACAAAATAGAAGGCTCAGGCTACAGCCTGACAGCCACGTTCCAGTCTTAACTCCCATTCCATTCTGCCACACGGCAGCCCTCTCTGTCCTCAGAATACATTCTGAGACCCTCGGGGGAAGTCTGAAACCCTAGGTAGCACCAAACTCTCCATATACTGTGTTTTTCCTATATTTTGCCCAATGTCCTTGTTTCCAGTGTTGTGGAATGGTCCCACCTTATCAGGTCTTTCTGTAGTAGATACAGTGGTCCCCCGAGGAAACCTAACAACAGAGAGTACAGAAGGCAGGTGGATACCTTCTGTTTTCATATACATATGTACCTACAATAAACTTGAATTCGTAAGTTAGGAAAAACAAGAGATCAACAATACAGATAATAAAATAGATAGTCATAAAATAGAATGCTGAAAACAAAGACCACTGGACAATGGAAGCAGTTGCTGGTCAATGAGCAGGCTATATATGTTATATGAATACACTGAACTAAGGGGTGATCTACATCCCAGGCATGGTAGACTAGATGAGATCAGATTTCATCAGCTACTCAGAAAAGTGGACATTATTAATCTTAGGCAGTGTTTATTTCTGGAATTATCCCCTTAGTATTTTCAGATCATATGTCCCAATAGAGGTCCCGAGATGATGTGCTCCACCCCAAGTGGCTTACAAGGACCAGTGTTGCCCAGAATTAGGATACCTAAATGGAAAGCAAGCTAGATGTGGAGAATGACCTAACCATGCAGGCTGTTATTACAAAATACCTCACACTGGGCCACATCTGAACAATGGAAAATCATTTATTCTTTCCTTTGAAAGATAGAAATCTCCCCATTTACTGCTTATCTCTGCAAAATACCTACAACAGTTGGGACCGGACCAGACTGAAGTCAGCAGCCAGGAATTCAATCTGATTCTCCCACCTGGGTGCCAGGGACCCAAGTATTTGAGACATCACCTGCTGCCTGCCAGAGGACGCAGTAGCAGGAAGCCCAATCTGAAGCTGAGCTAGCCCTCAAGTCCAGGGACTCCAGTATGGGATATGGGCATCCCAAGTGGTGACTTAACCACTGCACCCCAAAGCTTCATGCTTGCAGTTCTAGTGGCCAGGGAGCCTAGGGTCAAGGCGCCAGCACAGTCCATGTCTGGTGATAGATTATGCTGTATGTTTTCTTGGTGCATGCTGACCTAGCAGAAGGAGAAAGGCAGCTCTCAGGAGCACTAATCTCAGTCACTTTTTCATACCATCACCTTGATTGCAGCGCTTCAATACATGAACTGGGGAAGGGAGAACACAAACACTCAGTCCATAGCAGAGAAGAAAGTAAGGCATTCTCCTCTGGATGTTTAGACCTGTTAATCTTGAGTGAAATAAAGTAAAGATACCTGGTGAGCTGCTAGAAATGAAAGATTATGTCTCTGCAAGAAGTTGGAGACTGAAAATAGGAAAATTGACCAGTGTGCATATGTAAGGGATTTAAATCAGATAGTTTGTACTCTTCTTCTATGTGTTACAAAGTAGAATTAGTTGTATAGGACTTGGGGGTGAGTTGGGAGAGGCAGAATCCCCCATACAGCCTCTCTGCCCGTAGGAGCGCCATGTGTGTGGACTTAGATGAGTTACATAGCAGCCACGGTAAATCTCTCTCTTTCTCTCTTTCTCTCTCTCTCTCTCTTTGGGAAACCATAATCAGCAGCATAGGAAATAGCTTATTTTTAGTTCTTACCTGCTTATTTCACATGCACTTGACCTTCTGTTTTTATAACATGTGATATGCTCATGTAAAGCAAGGACTGTCCCACTGTAGCTTCCTGCTCAAATTTAACCCACTGACAGTTGTTAATAAGTTTTATTGGAACACAGCCATGCTCACTCAGCAACTGCTGCTTTCCTGCTAATTCAACAGGATGGAGTTAGCATACAGTATGATGTATAAATCCTTAAGTACTTAATGTCTAACCCTTTATCAAAAGAAATTGCCAGTGCATTGTCTAAAGCATAAACAATGGCTATGTTTTGTTGTCATTTAAAAGGCAAAATATACCACACTGCCTCAATTTTTAAAAAGATTTCTTTTTTATTGCAAAGTCAGATATACGGAGAGGAGGAAAGACAGAGAGGAAGAGCTTCTGTCCATTGATTCATTCTCCAATCGGCTGCAAGGGACAGAGCTGAGCCAATCCAAAGCCAGGGGCCGGAGCCTCTTCTGGGTCTCCCACATGGGTGCAGGTCCCAAGGTTTTGGGCTGTTCTCGACTGCTTTCCCAGGCCACAAGTATGGAGCTGGATGGGATGTAAGGCTGCTGGATTAGAACCAGTACCCATATGGGATCCCAGCACGTTCAAGGGGAGGACTTTAGCTGCTAGGCTACCATGCCAGGCCCCTTCTCTGATTTTTTAGGTAATTGGTCATTATATTTGTTTCCCACAGGGAAGGTGTTAGTTGCAACAGATGTAGACAATTAGAAACGATCAGTGCTGTGGAAAGATTTTATACAAGTATAGCAATAGTTCATTAAATAAGAAGAAAATGTGATTCTTCATTACTCCTTACCCATAGACAATCTAGATACCCTGCGAGAGCTGTCTTGCATGTTTAGGTAAGTACCTAAACATGCAGAATCCACTGAAACACAAGTAGTGTGTGTTCTCAAACCCCAGACACAATCTACACAGAGACAGTCTTCATGCATCGTCACCGCCTAATGCCATGCACTGCCAACACACGGTGCATTCTAGTAGCAGAGGCTGAGCGCTTCGTGGCATCCCAGCTCAGGGCTCATTTCCGGGCCTGTGCCCTGCCATCAACAGTTAGAGTTCAGGGGAAGTGGATGCCAAAGAATGTATGTGCATGATTTAGCAAAAGGGGCAGTTGGAAAACAGCGTAATCCAACCTAAGAACGTGCCAGGGTCCCACTTCTAGTCCACACTTGCGCCTACAGGGGGAAAGGACTGAAAGGATTATTTTGTCTTAGTTTTGTACTGTTTTAGTCACTATTTGGGGAACAAACGCCATGTGAGTTAAAGGCCGGGTAATTCTGTTTCTGTGTGCCCACACTCCCCCAGGGGAGGTGGACTGTAAGGAGATTGGAGACTGCGTGCCTGGCCCAGGAGCCACGTCCACCGACCTGTGCCTGCCCGCCCTGGAGTACCTGAGGCGCTGCTCTCAGGTAAGAGACCTCCGCCCCCACCAGGATCTACCGAGTCCATTTTTTCTGGCAGACTTTCTGAAGCCCTCTTTATGCATGGATGCCTTTGCGTGAATCCCCAGAGAACAACTTCCTGCTCTCTCGGAAGAGACTGAGACATGGGGTGGGAGTCTCTGGTGTTTATCCTACCCCTCCCACAAAGGAAAGGAAATAATGAGGACGCAGAGACACACAGGAGGACCCTGAGGCCTGGGAAGCGTCCCCCACGCTATGCATGCATTCCCACAGTGTCTGTCAGGCAGGAAGGAGAGAAAGGGGTCAGGGTCACAATGTCACGGATGCTTCCATGATGGTATGGAAATGTGGAAGGTGAGGTGCAGACAGTGGCCGGAGGTGCTGGGTAAAGGAGGAGGAGCGTGTTTCAACAAGGCCTGGCAAAGGGAGCCAACGGAAGGTTTATCAGAGCCAACATGACCTTCGTCATGTTTTGTCCTTTCCCACGTGCAGTGCCTGCCAGTCCTGGCCACGCCTTCCTGCCAGCCCTTTCTCCGGCTCCGGAGACAGCCCCGTCATAGTAGTTTCTTTCCCGTCTCCTCAGGCTGTGTGCACAGCTATCTGCCACCTTTGCCTCCTCTAGCTTACTCCCTTGGGCCCCACGTGACAAAACCCCTGGCTTCCTCCCCACGCACACGTCCCTTTCTCCACCGCCCCCCCCACGCTCGCTCACTCTCTGGCGTTCCAGTTCCCTTACCGCCTCAGTACAACATGCTCATAGCTCCCCAGGATAATTGTCATGCCGTATTCCTGGTCTGTCATAACAGCCCAGACGTCTGTGTGACATGCCTCATCTGCCACACCTCAGCTCCCTACCAGTGTCACACACGCGCGTCACTCCTTATTGTACCAACCCTTGAGTTTTCCCTGTAGCGAGGATACTGGAAGTTTTGTTCCTTGTGAAGAGATGGTACTGCATAAAACCTACAAGGACAGGCACTTTTGCCCATCTGCACCCCAGTTCAGATTAGGCATGGCAGGCAGATTTTTTAATCCATGAAACTAAAGAATCTTGGGAATTTGGTCCAGGGCCAAAGGATCAGACTTCAACAATGGAACAAAGAGCCAAGCCACTCTTCAGTGCTACTCTTTTAAATATATGTGTGTATTTTTAAAATATGTATATTATATATGATCTACATTGTACTTATACATATAATATCATATATATACTGTAAAATATATATATATTGATTTGAGAGGCAAGGAGATAGGGTTCCCATCCGCAGATTTGCTACCCAAATTCCTACAATGACTAGGGCTGAGCTCATGCTAAAGCCAGGAGCCAGGAACTCAGCCCAGGTCTCCCACGTGAGTAGCAGGAACTCAGTCGCTTGAGCCATCACAGCTGCCTTCCAGTGTCTGCATTGATAGCAAGCTGGCGTCAAGAACCAAGTATCAAACCCAGTTACTCGGACAGGGGGTGCAGGTTAACTACCAAGCTAAGCTCTACTTCTGACACCTTTCTCTCCCCCACCTGACCTTATATGCCTCCATTTTCCCCAATGTCTCATTATCCTTGTTTCTAGTGTGGCTGACTCAGGAAAATACCAGAATCTGGAATCCCATTTGCTAGTCTTCTCGGGATCCCAGAGGCAAAAATGCAAAAGCTCTGTAATGTTCCAACTTTGACACTGAAAAATTACCCACTGTTTTAATTGCTGTTTCATCTGCTCGGTGGAATAAATACCTCTAGTAAATGACCTCTTAAAACCCCAATCGCAAAACTGGGGGGGTGCAGAAATCAGAAAACTCATTAAAGAAAAATCCCAATCATATTCAACAACCTAAAAATTTGAAGACATCAGAGCTTTTCTCCCATTTTACTGCTGCATAATACTACCATTCTTTAACATCCAGAGTGCACCTTTTTCCAATAGATAATTGAAAGCTTTTTATCATTTTTAGTTACTGGCCAAGATATATAAAATGCCCTTGAAGCCAATATTCCTTAGTGGGCGACTTGCTAGCTTGCCACGAAGACTTCAGGAGCAATCAGCAAGCAGTGAGGATGGCATCGAATCAGTCCTATCTGATTTTGATGACGACACTGGTAAGTTGAATCAGGTTATATGTGATGTTCATATTCCCAGGAGATTAAGTGATAAGTAGCTAATAGTAGGCAAGAAGGAACATACAGTTTTGTTCTTTGCGTATAAAAATATGTTTCCCTAAAGTTGCCATGAAATTTCCAAGCATGTAACTTTCCAGTAGTCCTCCAGACTTTTTTGGATGCCTTCATTTAAAATGTACTTTCTAATTTTGAGTGGAATTCAGCAAATCATAATGAAATGCATTGCTGCAATGGTACTTCGAGTGGCTGATAACTTGCATTAACAACCTTTTAGGAAGCACATCCATTGCATAAGCAATTTCTGCGGGATGTTTTAGAGACTTCGGCACTTAAGGCATCACTGAAAGAATTTGTGACTGTGAGGCTGAAGGCCAAGGAGAAGACAATTTTAAGGAATTTGGTACAAATTTCTTAAAAGTCTATGATGTCATGTGATGCAGTTCAATTGATTTTAGATAATTTTCAGATGGGTTAACTCCTTAGCTGTGTTGTCCTCTATCTTCGGAAACCCAGTTTCTTTGCTTCTCTAAATGGAAACTAGAACCCTTCTTCTAAATGGAAATTATAACCCTTCCATAGGTCCAATTTCCAAGAATAGGATGTTTCCAATTTTATCAGTTTTGCCAAAGGACTTTTTTGGGGGTCGTTTAAATTTGTTCTAATGTTATTCTATTTTGCTATTACAAATTCATATTGCGGGATAGCTGGAATATTTCATTTTCAATAGAGAATATAAAAGCAACCCAACCTCACTAGTTCAGATGAGTCATGGGAAAGCAGTATAGGAGAAAATAAACAGCTACGTAGAGAACAATTAAAAGAATGGAAATTGGCTCGATTTTTGCCTAGCAGAGGCATCATTTTAATGATTTGGTAAGAATAATTTTTACTTCTTATCTAAACCGGAGGCTGAAAGCCTAAGCAGAAGCTAATGTTATGTCTAATGTGTCCTTCTAAGCAGTTGCAAATGGTTGTGTATGGAACAATGAGTGTTGCCCTTCTCTCTGAAGCAAAGCAGTCATCAGTATTTTTTCTAGGAAGACCATCTTAGGGATATAGTTCAGTCAAGTACCCACCTAAAGTTTCCCATATTATCTACTCATCAAGACTTATAGTTATAAATATGCCTGCAACATGGATGAAAAAGAAAGAACAAAGAGATTTAAGTTAGCATTAAAAATTAAACAGTTCTCAATGTTGAGATTTTCTCGTGTGATCATCTTAACACAAAATACACAAGGGAATTGTTCAAAAATGTTCAAGGAAATGTGCATTATGAAAAATAATGCCTGGGTTTTAAATTTTGGCAACAAAATACTTCCTTTTACTCTATTTTTCATGAACCTCTTAAAGGACCTTCCTATACGTACAGGCAAATGTGCAGCATATATAGCTAACAACTAAACACTGCCATCTGCCAGCAGCCTTTGGCCCAACTCAGATCTTGTATTTCTTCCTTCTCTCTCTCTACACTTGAGTTTAAAACAAACCCAAAACATTACAGCATTTCATCTGCAAATGTGTCAGTATGGGTATTTTGAAGGGAACAGAGCATAACCACAATGCCATTATCACACCTGAAAATCAATAACTTCCAATGGATTTGAGATTGCCAGAGGCTGCGGTGAGAGAAGTCACTGCTAAATGGTGAACAGAATTTATACTTGAGGTAACAAAAAATGTTTTGGAAATAGCACTGATGATCTGAGTAACATTGTGTATGTAATTAACAATTGATTGTAAAGCAGCCATTTTTATTATTACTAAGTCAATGGACCCAAAAGGATATTTTATGATTTTTGCTATCACCAGCTTCTAAGAAACCTGATAGCCCTAAAAAATACAATGAATTTCTATATCACACTTCTGTTAAAAGGGAACAAGTAAGGAAAGTGAGATGTTTTGTTCCTTTGACTTTGTCAAAGCATGCAGAATATGTTTAGAGATGGAGGGCTCACACAGTGGGTGATGTCGACAGCTTAGGTACCATGTTTGGTTGAGCTGCACCGTAATTCTTTGTTAGGTTCACTGGATGTCATGGAGGTGTGCTTTTGGGTTGCCAGGTCTCATTGAAGTCTGGATCATCCTGCTGGAGCAGCTGACGGCAGCTGTGTCCAATTGTCCACGTCAGCACCAACCACCAACCTTGGACCTGCTTTTTGAGCTGTTGAGAGATGTCACCAAAATACCGGGTAAGCAGATTTATGTTTGCTGCTGTGGATACTCTCCTAGGAAAGTACTTCTATGGGCTATCTACCTGTTTTCACTTAAAGTGTCACACGCAACAGATGCTAGGAGAATACTTCCAAAAGGTATGTCTATTTTGATGCAAAAGAATTATTTCATGCTTCAAAATGCATACTGAAAACCAAGGGTTTCAAATATTTCTACATCAAAATAAACTTCTCCACTAATTCCATATTTTTTCACAAATTCTTAATGCACTCTCAGATTTGCTAAATGGCTGTGATATACAATGTTTAAGCTATATCCTGTGGATTTAACATTTCTTCTAGGTCATTAGCTAATTGTGTTGAATTGCCACATTGGCTGGGGCTGAGGATGTTCCTGTGGGCCACTTGGCCAGGTCTTGTGATCTATGCTGCTAGTGCCCAGGCTGCCTGTAGAATTCACTAATGCATGCTGCTGTCCCAGAGCTGTCCATAGAGCTCACCAGGTCTGCCACTCCTGAGAACATGCAGTATTAACACAACAACATCCTGCTGGCATAAAGGTCAAAGGCACAAGATTTGAAAAGACATTTAATGCTTACCTGGTACAGTCCCCTGATTTTATGAGAGAATGGCCCTTAGACACATTTCTTCTGAATTAAACACATTTAGCATGCACACAGCTCTTTCTGGCAGTTTACAGAAGTTTGCTGGAAGAATAAGTTTATGAAGCCATTAATTCTATAATGTGGAGTTTGTATTTATCTTACTAAAGACTCAATCATTGACACTGTTTCTGTAGCAAATTCTATTTTCAGGAAAAAATACTGGAGCTACTCCCACACACTAGATAGAAACATAAGGTGGTATCTTACGGAATTATTTGCCACTCTACATGTTTCAGTGTTTGGTACCACTTCTGCTTTCATATTAATTACCACTAAATGTTAACAAGGGCATCTAAACCAACATTTTCACTCATAGATATATGAGAATTAAAGAGTTTAATAGTGATGAAGACAAAAGCATGTATATAAAATAAGGAATGGTAAATATATTTTCAGACATTAAAATAGTATTTGTAAATGATATTTAATGGCATAGATAATACAGGGATTATGTTAAAATTTATACATTATAGAGTCCTTTCAACTGCATAAATCTTTGTGCATTTCTACACAAATATATCCCTGCCTTTAAAAAGAAAATACATCAAAATGTCATTATCTGGGTGAGTTTTTCCTCTGCATTTCATGTAAGTTCCATGTTTACTGAAAAATGCATAACTTGGTTTTGTAATCCAAATTTTTTAAATGATTTCCCTAATATTACCTGGGGGAAAAAAGTAGACATCTTAAATATCCTTCAG
Source organism: Ochotona curzoniae (assembly GCF_017591425.1). Taxonomy (NCBI): domain Eukaryota; kingdom Metazoa; phylum Chordata; class Mammalia; order Lagomorpha; family Ochotonidae; genus Ochotona; species Ochotona curzoniae. Next base: position 19,064,095 of record NW_024467115.1, read on the forward strand.
AGATATCCCTTAAGTAGCCCTAAATCCACTGCAGTAATGACGTACAATAGAAATGTAATGTGACAATTAAAAACTAGCTAGATTTGCTGATCAACATGCAGAACACAGATTACATCATCCCTTTTATATAAAACTAATTTGGAAAAACACAGATCTGTTTTTCTCTGTTGTACAGTAACATAAGCTCCTACATTTTTAAAGGGTCTTTTCCTAGATACATACATGTAGCTACTTAATCTGTGGGCCAGCAATTGACCAATTGATATTCCAACTTCATTTAACAACTAAATTGTTTTATGATTAGAATCATCACTAAAATCACAGACAACATAGAAAAAAAAATGACTCAGGTGTTCTCTCATCACTGGTACATTCTTTTGCTCTATTTGTGACTTAATGCCAAGTAATGACAAGGTGCTTTTGATATGGACTTTTCTTTTTCAGGTCCAGGGTTCGGGATCTATGCTGTGGTGCACCTTCTCCTTCCTGTGATGTCCCTTTGGCTCCGCCGTAGCCATAAAGACCACTCCTATTGGGACGTGGCCTCTGCTAATTTCAAGCACGCCATTGGTCTGTCCTGTGAGCTGGTGGTGGAACACATACAAAGCTTTCTACACTCAGGTAGCTTTATGCCTGGCTGGTTCATGGCAGGGGATGCTGAAAGGCAGTACCTTGTCTAAAAGTGCATCATAACTACCTAATGAGAATGTCATTGTATGACTTTGGCCCTGGGATTTATTGACATAGAATTACAAGCGCAGTGCCAGCTTTTTATAGTATATCAACAAAAACCTGATACCCATATGTCATCTGCAAAATTACCAGAGCATTCAAAATGCATGCCTGGTTAGAGAAAATACCTGTAGGGTGGTAACACAGCAAGTTAAACTACCACTTAAAACTCCTGCATCCCAGATCAGAGTACTGGGGCAAGTCCTAGGTGTTCTATTTCTGATCCAGCTTCCTGGTTATGCCTTTATTTATCTACCTATGTCTATTTATTCATGATAGAGAGTTATAGAGCAAGAGGGTAAGAGATCTTCCATCTGTGGATTCACTCCCCATGTTGGCAACAACAACTAGAGCTGTTCCAGTCTGAAGCTAGAGCTTCTTCCAAATCTCCCATGTGGGAACAGGGCCCAAGGATGTTGGTCATCCTCCTCTGCTTTCCCAGGCCATAAGGAGGGAGCTGGATCAAAAGTGGAACTCTGGGACGCGAACTGGTCCCTTTATGGAATGTTGGTGCTATAGGCAGAAAATGAGCTGTGGCCCTAGCCCCATGAGCCTGGCTTTCTGGGGACTCATTCTCCTCATGAACACAGGAGACCTGGATGTAGTCCCAGGCTGCAGACTGACCTGTTTCCTGTTTGTGGTGCCCATATAGCAGCTACAGAATTGATCTCTCTCTCCCCAAGTACCTTTATAAAGTGTTAATATAAAAAACTATATGCAACTCTAGCATATTTGTACATTGAGAAGGATGTCAGGTTCAAATAATGGAGCTAAAAAAAAAAGTGAAAAAACCCCCTTGGAGCCTGTGAGAGGGCAGGGTGAGTCCTGCTGTTCCTGTTTCTGTCTGAGTTCAAGTGGAGGAAAGGAGATCTTACAAAGACTTTCAATTATGGACAGGAAGTTGCTTCGCCAGCTAAGGATGCAGAGGAGTTTCTCTGGCTACAGAAGCAAGGGGCAGATAACAGCCTGATGTCTGCAGAAAAGAGGGATCCATCTGTCAGCTTTTCTGTTGATGGAACCACTTTTGTGTAATATAAACCCCTGCTCATGATCTGCCCCTGGGAAGGTCTGCAAACCATCAAGGTTGTAAGCAGAAAGGCAAGACATATGGAAGTAGATGACAAGAGGTCCCTTGTGGGAAAAACTAGAGCAATCAGAGAACACTGACCCCAAGGGAGAGCCACAAAGCAGAGGGACTGTTTCTATACTGATTGGCAAAGACCATTTGCCCTGCAATCAACAACACTTAGAAAGGAAACTGGGGCGGGGGCAGGGGGAGTCTCCTCCACATGCTAGTGGGAACTGTATCCTAAGAGGTTGTATTCTCTATCTTGCCCATTGCTTTGCACAGCAAGGGATCCCTGGAGGATTCTGTGGTATCCTGCATTCTTGGGAGAACAATGCAGATGTGTTTTTTTGGGTCAAGAGAATGTTATCATTTAGGAATATTTCTTTAAGTCTGTGGATAGTGTATAAACTGATAGGACTAATTTCACTTCCCCCAAAATTTATTTCATTTAATTCAACTATCAGAAAAGTATATTTTTCTCATTTTAAAGAATTTCCATATGGGATGAAATATATACTTCACTTTGAAAAAATATACATTAACACAAGTGAATCAAATTGTTATATCTTGCTATATGTAGCCATGGATGGAACAAGCTGAAATTGAGTGAAATTTTTTTTAAGAGAAGTGTTGTGATTTTACTAGGTATTTTGGGAGTGTTGCCCTTTTGTCATTCTTATTTTACCCAGACATTTATATATATATATATATATATATATTTTAATCACCCAGACTCATGTCATTTGCACTATGGACATTTCAGTCAACCCCTGCAAACTGGAGCTCACTGTGACCCTGCCTTCACTTTTCCCCCTAGACATCCGGTACGAGAGCATGATCAACACCATGCTGAAGGACCTCTTCGAGTTACTCGTAGCGTGTGTGGCCAAACCCACAGAAACCATCTCCAGAGTGGGCTGCTCCTGCATTAGGTGAGAAGACATGAATGGGATTGTTATTATGAAGGGTAGGAAACTCAGTCACCTTTTGTGATAGTGATCCAGTTTTAGAATTTTGTTTCTTAAAGATTTTATTTAGTTGAAAAAGAAAGAGGGAGAGAGAGAGCTTCCATCTATTGGTTCACCTCCCAAAGTCTAAACGACTGAGCCTGGGCCAGGAGGAAGACAAGAGCCAGGGACTCCATCTGGGTCTCCTGCCTGGGTGGTGATGGTTCAAGCTCTCCTGCACCTGCTACTTCCCAGGTGCATAAGCAGCATTGGACAAAGAGGTGGGGCTCCATCCCAGATACTCTGATAGGCAATGAGGTATCACAAAAGCCAGCTTTGTCCCTAGACTGTTTTTCATAAGTAACGAATAACTGTGTGCTAATACTCTTCAATCAGCAAATATTTGTAAGGCATGACACAAAGTACTCTGGTGTATAAGAAGTGATATAAACTAGAATTCCTGCCTTCCAGAAGCTGGTAGCCTATGCAGAATGACAGCATAGAGGTAAGGTCACTTGAAAATGCTAACAGTGCTGAGAAACAGCTAAATACCAGCAAACTCAGGAGGTCAGCAAGGACTTCCCCTGGCACTTGCCCAGAGGCTCCAAGGTAAACAAGCTTTGGATAGAGGAAGACTCTCTACACAGGAAAACAAAATGAACAAATGCATGGAAATTAAGAGTCCTGGGGACAATAAAATGCACTGGATTGAGTTTAAATGTTTCTTATTTGTAGAACAGTGGTAGGAAATGGGAAAAAGTGAGGTTAGAACCTGTACTGTCTTCTATGCATTGTCTGTTTCCACATTGACCTGTTTATTATGGATCCATTATTGCTTTTTATGTTGAAGTAGTTCAGGAAGTAGCATTTTGATAATGCAATACTAGATGGAAAGAAGGAAATGGTGTTAAGATACAGGCCAACTTGAAAGGACACCATAGAACAAACCTATGCATGAGTCTACCCAGATCTATTTTTTTGGTGACAACACAAAATCTGCAGATTCAAAGGTTTTGTCCTTGGTGCTTTGGGCAGGTATGTGCTCGTGACAGCAGGCCCGGTGTTCACAGAGGAGATGTGGCGGCTTGCCTGCTGTGCCCTGCAGGATGCCTTCTCTGCCACCCTCAAACCTGTCAAGGTAAATTGCTGCAAGCCGAGAGCTAGGGCAGGTCCTCATCTCCATAGCTCCCTGATGCCTCCAACCAGCCTTCTGGCTTCTCCCTGTCTCCTCTAGTAGGGAGTATCACTTGATATCCCCCAGAGACTAAGGAAGAAGTGGTTGGATCAGTACTACTGCTCAGGCACAGTGCCAGTGTCCGACCCAAAGCTGTGTGCCTTGAACTAGGATGCCCACAGTGAACATGTGCTGTCTCTTACCAGGACCTGCTGGGATGCTTCCACAGTGGCACCGAGAGCTTCAGTGGGGAAGGTTGCCAGGTGCGCGTGGCTGCTCCCTCCTCCTCTCCCAGTGCTGAGGCTGAGTACTGGCGCATCCGAGCCATGGCCCAGCAGGTAAGGCCTGGGGCTCTCTCTCAGGGCCTCCAGAGCATGTCTGCAAATCTTGTAGCATGAGACTGTGTTTCTTTACCTCAGGGATGAATACAGCTAGTCTTCAGACAGTTCATGGAAATACATATGTGTATTATGAAAGCACAGTGCATGGATTTCAAAAATGCTTGCACCAAAATAAGCTTTAGTTCTATTTTCCACAAACTTTTTAAAGTCTCCTTGTAGTTTCTCACTCTGATCTCTAACCTGTATGATTCTTCCAATCACCAGTGTTTTGTTCTCTCCATCATCCCATGCTCAGTGCACCCTACGACACCCAAACCCAGAAGAGCCTTCTCGGCAGCCCCTTGTCCTTGTACACAGTTTAATGAGGTTTCTAATAACTGTATGCTTAAATTAGACAGTGGATGGTATAGGATCACAAACTCCTTTGATTGATCTCCCGAAAAGAACAGAGCTGAGTTAATGAATTGATCATAGCAGATCATTAAAATTCAAGTGCACTCACCCATGCAGAATTCACTGTGTATCCATAGCCGTTCTCTTGTTGAGACACATGTGAGAAGTCACAAAAACAGGTTGTAAGGGCCTGAAGCAAAGAATATGATCTATGGTTTTACCTTGGAGTTCATAGAGCATAGAGAAAACATTTAGTGCACACTAGCTAAATCCCTGCACTTCCGAGACATACAAGGACTCACAGCAGTGGCATAAGTCAGAAATGGACTCCAGGACACTTAGGGTCAACAGTAAAGAAATAGAAGCAACTGTATCCCCAACACTCCATAATATGAAATCAGCAAACATGTTTGAATATCTATGTGATAGCTGCTTAAATATATATTAAATGCTCAAAGTATATCAACTATCAGATTTGAATTACAATGAAGTGGAGGTCATGATCAAAAGGTTTTATTTCCCTACAATATCCACTTCAATTCTGGATAAAGTTTCCCCATAGCACACTGACCAGCTGGGATCCCCAGATCATCCACATAAAGAACTCCATGACAATGCCCTTATTCCTGGCCTGGCCTGGCTCCCGCAGGGCTCTCTCAGCTATCCCTAAGCTATGGGACAAGGTCCTCCCACTTGCATCTCACACCACCCTGAGATGTGAGGATACTGTGGGTTCTAAAGCCAGGGAACATTTCTGCTTGGAGCACCCGGGTCAGTTTGCAGAAGCCAGGATGGAAGACATGTTGGAAGGTAGCAAGCAAGGCACTTAGGGGTGCCACTTAGGAGCAAGCAAAAGAGGGGTCCCCAAAGGGAGAGTATACCTAAATAGCAGTCACATGTAACCTCAGCGTGCAGCTCTACTTGTGCACATAGCAGCCAGAATGTGAAAATCAACAGAATCCTCTCTGAAAGAAATCAGTCTTTTACTTCCTATTTCCATCTCCCTCGCTCCCAAAATTTCCTCCAGCAATCTATCAATAATCTGATAACTCATACAAGATTTGGGAGGAAAAAGTTTGCTTAAAAATAGCCCCAGTATTCCCAAAGGTATTTTAAGTCATGCCAATTAAAATCATCTAACTCAAAGATCGGATCAGTCAGTGCTGCTACCGTCTGTTGCAATGCTGTGACCACATCAGTAGTCCTGGCAGGAGACATCCTAATTAATTTCTTTTTCTCGCGTTGGATTTAATAGCATATCAAACAGATATCAAAATGAGATGATCTTTTGCAAACATAGCCCTTCTTTATTTACTCTTAATTCATATTAAATGGCAGCACTTGCTATTTGGAGTGTAATGAAGTGTCCTGTGGTGGAAGCAGTGGTGTTATTAGCATTAGTGTCAACAGCTAACTTTTCTTATTTACTCCTTGCTTCCAGCGCTCTGCATTTGTAATACAGCTCCAGCAGGTCATTTCATTCTCTCAGACACATGAGAGTAGGAAGAGGAAAGAACCTCCCCAGGGCGCCCCACTCATCCCTGGTGGAGCTCAGAGGGGATGCACTGTTCTGAATCATGTCTCTTTGTGCTGGTGCAGGTGTTCATGCTGGACACCCAATGCTCACCGAAGACCCCAAACAACTTCGATCATGCCCAGTCCTGTCAGCTCATCATTGAACTACCCCCTGATGAGAAGCCAAATGGACACACCAAGAAAAGGTAAGCTGCTGAAGACTGACACATGGGACATTGCAGATCAGACAGGGAACTTCTTTGCCAGTCATGCCCAGCATCACCAAGCTCAGCCATGCATACTCTGACTACACACAGCCATTTAGCAAAGAATTTTGTGCAAACCCTTAGCTTTGGAACTGAATGCTCCACATTCGTTTTTGTGTTTGTATGCTTGGACTGCCATAACTAAGTAACTTAAATAAGGTGGCTTACACAAAAATGTATTTTCTCACCTCTCTGAGGGCTGGGAGTTAGGAAGTAGGGTGTGTTCTGAGCCTTCTCTCCTGGCTTGCAGTGCTGCCTTCTCCCTGGGCATTCACACAATCTTTTCCCTGGATGTGTCCATGGCCAGGTCTCTTCTTTCAGAGACAACAGTCCTACAAGATTTTAGGGCCCACTTAGTGACTTCATTCTGACCCTTGCTCCAAATATAGTCACTGCTCAGGGATTAGAAGACAGGACTTGAAAGTATAAATTTAGGGGAAAATAGTTCAGCCCGTAGCACTGTACTTACAATCATCTTTTAAAACAAATCCCAAGTGGGTGAAGATGCTTTAAAGTCTCTTGGGATACCCACATCTGTGCCTGAGTACCTGAGTCCACATCCTGGGAGGCAGGCAATGATGACGCATGTGACTGGGTTTCTGCCACTCACGTGGGAAACTCACATTGAGGGCCTGCTTCCCAGCTTTGTCCTGACCCAGCCCTAACCCTCACAAGTGATTGGGAATTTTCTCTCCCGAAACAATAATTGTTCCAACAGTAATTGGTTCAGATTGTTTCAGTGAGGAACACATAAATTGTGTAAGCAAGGTAACTGTCAGGAGACAAAAACATCTGTGTCTTGCTATGATAAATGTGCCCCTTTCAAATAGTAACATCCTGTCTAACACATATTGTTGATGAAGTTGATAAGCTATTATCAACTTCTGACCACTGACAGTAATGATGGTGGGCATTTGAACACTGTGGGTGAGGTGTAGCAGAGGGTACTTCCACACACATTGTATACATGAGAATGCATTCAGAGAAGCTGGGTCACTTACCCAAGGGCATGTGACTGCCATTTGGAGCACCAGAATCAAACCGGGTCTGGTGGAGCCCAAGCATCTGACCTGAGCCACTTGCAAGTGCAATGACCTAATGCTGGGTCCTGCATCCCCCACACATCCATGCATAAATTCTAGCCCCCCAGCATGATGATTTAATGGGTAGCACCTCTGGGAGGAGAGCAAAAGTCAGTCCTCACCTAAACCTCCAGAGCTGTGAGACATGAGCCAACCAGTCACTAGGATATTATTACAGCAGCTCAGGCTAAGATATTTGATGTCATTCCCCAGGATCTAGATAATCTATCCAAGTGTTAGCAAGGCAATTAGATTGCTGTCCTAACTAGCCAACATAACTTAGAAATGTCACCCAAGTTCTAATGTTTCTAGGCATGTGTTTTGTGTGAAACAGCATGTAGAATGTTGAGATTATAAACCCTGAATGGAAACTAACTATGGACTTAGCACCGCACTTCAGAAATAGAATTTTTCCAGAATATCCCCTATTCTTCCCAGTTCTATCCCTGACTCCTTCAACTGCCACTCACTGCTTTGTAAGTGTTGGTCATATATATCTGTTTATAGGTCCAAGGTTGTAGGATTCTTTCACATCTTTAAGCATTGATATGTTTTTGCCCCCATTTTACATGACTGTTTTACTTGCAACATATTAATTTTAAGTATTTTTAAGACACAAGTGGGAAAAATAGGCTAAAATTTATAGATAAAATAGAAAATATTAACCTAATATATTACTGGCTTAGAAGATTTTAGAGGTTAAGATTTAAAAATACAGCAAATTTGGCTGATAAAATCACTTGCCACTTTTAATATGGAATCACCCACTCACTGGATTAAGTAAGATGAGGAAAGCATATTAAATCCTTCAGCCAACTCCATTGAGCCAAAAGATATTCTCTAACGTTAAGAGCTCTCAGCCAGACTACATTCTCTGTATTTCCTACTCTTGTGTTTGACTCTAAAAAGCAATTGCTAACACAGGGGGGAGAATGGAGTGGATGAAGAGGGATGCCTAAGCAAAATGTGTTGTATCTGATTAGGTACAACATGGACTTTATAAGGTCCATGTTAAAGATCACCTGTGGAAAAACTCAAATTACAGCATTTAATAGAAGAGATGTTCGTGCATTTAATAGCTTTGACATTGATAGCCCAAAGCTTTACACAATGCACATCATCTTAATTAGGTTGAAGAGGTACTTGAAACCATGGGTGTTTATCTGTGATCCTGACACTGGCATCTGTTAAGTCAGTTGCTTGTTAAGCACTGAGAGCTACATGCTCCAGACTGATTTGTCTTGCCTCCAAAGTGAGACTGTCTTCTTAAAAGGGATGAAGCACCTGAGTGTAACAAATTAGGAAAAGGTAGGTTTTCTCTGAGACCTTTCTTGTCTCCTGGGGAGGAGGGTGAAGGGTTGTGTCACTGTAGATTAGTATTTCCCTATTTTTCTGGGATTTTGCTGTCTTCAATCTTGCTGGCCCTTCCACTGTGTTTTTCTGTTACTATATCTTACATGCACAGTTAGTTAACAGTTATCTTAAAGAATCAAAGAGACAATCTTGATTGGTAACGTTATTTGAGTATTTGCTGGAGAACAGCTTTCCATTTCTCAGGGAAGGTGATGTAAAAAAGCCTCATGTGCTAAGGGGTTTATTAGTGTTTGTGTGAAAGTCAGAGCGACAGAGGGAGGGATGTTTTCCACTTGCTTGTTCACTCTTCAAGTGCCTGCAATAGGTGGGACTGGGCCAGGTGGAAATAAAAAACCAGGAACTCACCTGGATGCCCCCATGGGTGGCTGGGAAAACCCAGACTGCTGAGTCATTACCGATGCTTCCCAGGCATGTCATCAGCAACTGGAACAGAACCAGAGGCAGGATTTGAACCAGGCACTCTGACAAGGGATGTGGGCTCCAAACAGCGGCTTACCCCACTGTGCCACAATGCCCACCCAATGCTGAGAGTTGTACACCTGCAGAAGGCTGATCCAACTCACCCATCGGGAATGCATTCCCATCTCAGCAGTCCAGAGCCATCTCCTAAGGGGAACAGTTCTGTACAAGGAGCTAGCTCCCACAGCCAGTCTGGTCTGGCTTGTTGTGGAGATGAGGAGTGCTGGTGTCACTGGACACTTTCCTAAGGCACTGGGAACGAGATGCCCCTCCCTGTCCCTTGAGAGTGTGACAGCATACAGAGGACAGTGAACAAGGACTTGACTTGGCTAATCAGGGAAGGAGTCCCTTTCTTAGCTAGGATGCCGTGATGATAGACGTGAAGCCCTGGCTTGTGCTGGTAGCTTTTAGATCCCCCTTCTGCATGTCACTCTGTCGAATAAAATGAAAAGCTTAACAGGGAGGGAGAGTCTGGTTACTACTTTTGAATATGAGTCCTTTGTTCATCACTTCATCTTTGCCCCTTGATTACAGTTGTCGTTAAGGGAAAACACATTACTCTGCAGTCAGCATTTACATGTATAGAAGGATTTGTATGCCTTTCTGCTAAAGATCACAACCCAAAGTCAAGGTCATAGCAAGACACAGAGCAAAGCAAGAAAATATTAACAAGCTGGGCAGATCTTTGAAATCAATATAAGGAAGTTTGTTATAATTTTATAATTATCCAGTTAGCAACAGGTGGTACAAGTTGTTTGCACAAAACTAACAGCAAGGAGAAGCACATGCAAACACCCTCGTGAATTCAATGTGGTGTACACAATACCTGGAATTGAAATTGTCGTCTTCATACTACAATCTCCAAACAAAACAAGCTGAATCCCCAAGTAGGCAGCATTCACTTCTAATGCTTCCTTATCCTGTGGTACCCTGGGTAAGGAAAGTACAGAAAACTGTGATTCTGCATGGGAGTGAGTGACTATTTCTCAGCCAGACCTCTCTGGACCATACAAGGTTTACAAAGGAAGTCTTGGCCATGTGTGCTGGCAGGAGACCAGTCTGTGTTCAGAGAAATGTTGTACTTCTACCTGGTTTTGTATGAGAAGGCCATGAGTTAAAACATATAGCTAACATATAGCTTAACGTGTTTCATAGTGCCTTGATTTTGGCAAGTATCAGAAATTCTAATATTGTTCAAAAGTTTATGTGTAAGAGAGTTATGTTTGTTTTAAAGAAAGCCTTTGACTGTAAATACAAATTGAGCATCCCTTACCTGAAATGCTTGGGACCAAAAGTTTTGATTTTTACAGTCTGGGAAATTCTGTAGACTGTTGTGCATCTCTAATCCCCGGATGTGATGTGCCTCAAATCCAAAGCTTTTTGAGGACCATCCAGGTTTTAGCAGAGTTTGCTCAGTGCATAGTTGAATTCGCATCTCCACCATGGATGGTGCCGAATTGGGTGTGATGTCTGCAGGGCTCTGGAGTGACTGCTGACGGCGCTCTTTCTTTGCCTGTGAAGCGTCTCTTTCAGGGAAATTGTGGTGAGCTTACTGTCTCATCAAGTACTTCTCCAGAACCTGTACGATATATTGCTGGAAGAGTTTGTCAAAGGCCCCTCACCAGGGGAGGACAAGACCGTCCAAGTCCCAGAAGCCAAGTTGGCCGGCTTCCTCAGGTACATCTCCATGCAGAACCTAGCTGTCATCTTTGACCTGCTGCTGGACTCCTACAGGACAGCGCGCGAGTTTGACACCAGCCCGGGCCTGAAGTGCCTGCTCAAGAAAGTGTCTGGCATCGGTGGCGCCGCCAACCTCTACCGCCAGTCCGCAATGAGCTTCAACATCTACTTCCACGCCCTGGTGTGCGCCGTGCTCACCAACCAGGAGGCCATCACGGCTGAGCAGGTGAAGAAGGTCCTCTTTGAGGACGATGAGCGCAGCTCCGATTCGTCGCAACAGTGCTCCTCTGAGGATGAGGACATCTTTGAGGAGACTGCGCAGGTGAGCCCACCCAGGGGGAAGGAGAAGCGCAGGTGGAGGGCCCGCCTTCCCTCCCTGAGCGTACAGCCAGTGAGCAACGCCGACTGGGTGTGGCTGGTCAAGCGGCTGCACAAACTGTGCATGGAGCTGTGCACTCATTACATACAAATGCACCTGGACCTGGAGAACAGCCTAGAGGAGCCGCCCACCTTCAAGAGTGACCCCTTCTTCATTCTGCCCTCCTTCCAGTCCGAGTCGTCCACGCCATCCACTGGTGGCTTCTCTGGCAAGGATACACCATCCGAGGACGACCGCAGCCAGCTCCGGGAGCATGGGGGTGAGTCACTGCTGGGCTTGCGTGCTGCCAGCGGGGACGGGCTGATGCTGCCCCCCAGTCCCAAAGTGGAGAAGAAGGACCCCAGCAAGAAGAAGGAATGGTGGGAGAACGCGGGTAACAAGATCTACACCATGGCGGCAGACAGAACCATCTCCAAGCTGATGACGGAATACAAGAGGAGGAAACAGCAGCACAATCTGCCTACCTTCCCCAAAGACGGCAAAGGCGAGAAGAAGGGTGAGGTTCTGGGACCACGGGGCCCTGACTCACCGCTGCCTCAGCGGCCACAGCACTTGATGGACCAGGGCCAGATGCGACACTCCCTCAGTGCAGGCCCCGAGCTGCTGCGACAGGACAAGAGGCCTCGCTCCGGCTCCACCGGCAGTTCTCTGAGCATCTCCATCCGAGATGCTGAGGCCCAGATCCAGGTGAGGCAAATCCCCTCCAGCAGCCCCACACACAGCGTGTTCCAAGGTGGGACAAAAGAGCACACAGAACCCAACTTGTGTCTGCTCAAGGGCACGACAGAGGCCCGGTGTTGTAGGGCAAAAGTAAAATTCTGTTGTGACTTATTCACACCTGATTGAATATCTGGGATTTGAGAATTGGGAACGCTCTTTTTGTCCAAATAAACCTAAAGCTAGGAAAACCAACAAATCTTAACAAGTCTTGTTTAACAGTATTGTTCCATTTTCAGAAGAGGAGAGAAGGGAAATGAAAAAAAAGACCTAGAGAAAGCCCTCCAAAAAGTAATCTGAATATCTTTTTTAAAAAGTAGATTTTTGTCATGGATTGCTCCAAAGACCTAGGACCACATATGGGAATATTTTAATGCTAAAAATAAATATAATTCAATAAGTACCACCCTAGACTTTTGGAAGTTTCTTGTCAAACTGAGATTCTTGGTTAATGCTTTAATAGAGGACCTTCTTAAAGCATACGTATGAATTGATGTCTCAGGTCTTGGATTTTGCTTACGATTTCATTAAAGTTATCCTAAATTAAGGCAGAACTAATCTAAGTTATCTTATATTAGCATGTAACTAATGGAAATTTTTTGTGGAAAGATAAGAAATGGGATTTTAGTTTGGGAAAGCTGGAAATTAGGTATTCCAGATGTTACATGAGTCTACCCATTTTTACATATGTGAGGTTAAAATGAGTTTGTTACAGGTATATTAAATCAGCAATGACTAATTTATTGCAGCTAAAGTCAGGGAAAACCTACTTCTAGACTGTCAGTGTTAGCCACACTCAAGCATTCCAATGAAACTGGGAGAGTGTAAAACCAGTAATTTTGTTAAATCCTTTCTCGTAGGCATGGACAAACATGGTGCTAACAGTTCTCAACCAGATTCAGATCCTGCCAGACCAGACCTTCATGGCCCTGCAGCCAGCAGTGTTCCCTTGCATCAGCCAGCTGACCTGTCATGTGACTGACATCCGAGTCCGCCAGGCTGTGAGAGAGTGGCTGGGCAGAGTGGGTCGGGTCTATGACATCATTGTGTAGAAGACTCGACTTCTGTGCCCGAGCAAAGTCCTATGGATAGCATTTTCTGCACCACCAGCCCCACTTACACCAGTGTCTGGGAGAAGCAGGTGCCCTGAATATGAGAGCCTTGGTAGCCAGTCTGCAACAGATCAGCATGGAGCCTCTCTGGATTACTATTAAGGCTGTGTCTAGTTGGTGTAGATGATGCTCTGAGCTTGCACGTTACTACACAAGCATCTACATTCCTTGATACATTTCTAAATCTGGCTTTTGTTTCCAGAAATGTGTTAGCAGTGTTGTCTCCAGATGCTCACTTTCAAAGCCCTCCTTCCTGCTCTTGAGAACACTACATTCATCTATCATTTTAACAATACATACAATATGGGCTGGTAAGCCAACCTGATCTACAAACACACAGACATCTAGTACCCAACGTTGTGAAGTGGAGAAAAGACTTACATTAGTATTATGGGTTGGGCTAGGAAGAAAGCAACAACAAAAAATATACACTTGAAATTCATACTCAAGAAAGAAATGGCTTCTATGTGTCAGAACATTTCAGAAATATTACTCAGTTGTTAATATTTTCAAGTTGTACTCACAGCTTCCTCATGTAAATTACTTTGTGCCTTTTGTTTTTCCATTTCTAAAAAAAAAAAAAAATTCTTTCCTGGTAGGGTTTGAAGTCTGTGGCTTGGCAGATTTGACAGATCCCACAGTATTGTCAAGAGATGGAAGATGGACTAGCTACTCTAGTTGTCTTGTTCATCTTTGCTTCTGCTCCTAAGCAGGCAAGGAAAGAAAAAAGGGTGCCTTAGGTCTTTGTTGCACAGATACTCCTAGTCCCCACCTCCCGGTTATCTAAGAGTAAGATACGCTATTTTTTAGTGAATAAGAAAACAAAGCATTAAAATACAACTCATCTGTTTGCAACATCCTTGAAGGAAAGAAACTCCATTCAGTGAGCACATTTCTCAGGGAAGGGGCAGGAAGTGTGGGGGAGGGAATCAGCTGAAAGGGAATTAAGTCAGTTTAAATCTCAAAATATGATCCTACAGTCATGTACAATTGGGGTGTCAGTTATCAAGGAGTCTCATTTTAAACATAAAGGACACTGAATTTTAGAAAATGAGCTTTCTATTTTTAAAACATTTCTCCTCTCCAGAAAAGTAAGTTATTCTGTATCTGAAGCCTTTATTCAGGTGTTTTTCCTTAGCATTAGAAAATATATACAATATATTTTCTGTATCTTACATCATAGTTACAAACTCAACAAAATCCACTTATAAACATACTAGAATATAGTGTTGGTTGTGAAGGAAGCTATCATGATTTCCCAGCCCCCCAAAACTATTCATCCTGGGTGACATCATCCCTTCAAAGGTATAGGAAGACTTCCAAAATTAGTGTAAAAAGTAAAAAATTCTGCAACATGAAAGTCAGAACTTAAAATGGATTGGGCTTTATCTAACAATGATACTTGTAAACTTTGCACTCTTGAAGCTTGTGGACATGCACAAAGCTAGGAGGGAGGCAGGGTGTTCTAATTAGGGAGATGAGGCCCAAGAAAGAACTCCATCATTCAGCATACCATCTGGAAAGCACTCTGGGACCTTAGTGAGGGAAAAAGGAAGACCAAGGGTATTTTTCTGGAACTAGACAGTAATTCAAGTCTAGAAACACCTTTGCTCGTTTGATCTGAACAGCTAATGAATTATTGGACTAGCAATAAGCTGTGTTCTACACTTTCAATTTTTAACTTTGGAATTTAAAGTTGGTACATGCTTTTCTCCAACTCAGGCAGTACACTGTGGTGGTTCACCTTCCTTTTCGTAGTTTCTCTGTTCTGCACTGTGAGGGTGCATGTACTCCCTCATGAACCACTGCAGTGGAGTCAAGTATCGGAGCCCCCACACACTGTATGTGCACAGCCACTTCTCAAAATATGGAAGGCCCAGGATGCCACTGTCAGTGTGCTAGGATCATGTCCCAGAATGTGAGTTAATTGCTTAGATAGCTGAATTTGTTCTCGAACAGGACATTTAGCTCCTAAAAATGAGTTTGCCCTGCACTCTGTTCAAACACTGTTCCAAGACGAGGCTGACTGTGGATAGCAAGAATAAAGAGGGAGGATGTGTATAACTACCGACCCACAGTTTTAAAAGAGCTCTGATACTTTCCCATCATTATACCCGTGGCCCCCACTTGTGAGGCCCGCACTACACTTAGGACCCTTGTTCCTCATACACTCTGCCAGTCAGACCTACCTGACTTACACATCACATCAAGCTTCAGCCAGCAAAGCAGATAAGCCACAGTACTCCCCAGAGGTACCTGCAGCTTTGAAAATCACATTGCTCCATGCAGAGTAGTCAGAGGTCAGAGCACGACTCAGCAGGTGGGGAAGAACTGCAGGTGATCAGCAATACTCCGTAGGCACTTCCCCTCACGTCTCCGCTTTTACCTTTCCCTTCTCTTCCTTCACACTCTTTCACCATCTGAAAATCTAAGGTATTTCTACTTCAGAATCATTTGAGGCGACATGAAGACCAAGGCTTGGGCAACCTTTTGAAGCTGTAAGTCACGCCTAGCCTAAGATTGGGCAGTCAACAACAGTGTGTGCAAAGTGTATTACTCTACAGGTGGAATTTGTATCTCTTACGTCTTAATCAAGCATGCTTTATGAAAAGAAGCATCTGGAAGATTCTGAAGTGGAAGGAATACCTGATTGATCCACCCAGCCATGCACATATGCTCTTTGCCCTAGTTCTCTCTGCCCTTTTGAAGGGCATGGGTTTTGATGTTACAGAATATATACACTGGTCATAGGATCTTGCATCTCCTCATCACCCTTAACAGATGTGGAGGCTGCCTTTTTACACCATCTTATCTCCCTGCCCTCCTCATTTTCCAGCCTCTTCCACAGTTTAAAACTAGATCATTCACGTTTTGAGGACTGTTTACTGACTGACCAGTAGGAACCCAGGTGTGCGCTAATATGCAACTCAGGTGGCAATATTTTAAATTAACTATGACAAAACGTTAATACTAAAGGACATTGAAATCAAAAATTTTGATCACTGGGATTTTTGTTGTTCTTTTTGCTTTAAGAAGGCTCATTTTCCAGAGTCAGCAGAAATAAAGCCTCAATTGTGAGGACATAATTCCGTCATAGAACAGACACTTCTGCTTTTCCTAGAAACACACTAGTAGTGCATATAAAGGAAGATTTTCAGAATGGGAACTCCATTCGTGTCAGTTTCACCAAGCCAAGTAGAAATAAGACTTCTGTATAAAACTTGCACTAGCAAGAGATCCAGACAGCAGGGAGGAGGTGATCTCTGTGGAGTGCCACTGCCAATGAATACCTTCCACTTCATGCTACTATATTCAGTTCCCTCAGTGACCTTGGGAAACAGCTCTTCTTTTCTCAGCTTTTAAAATGAGGCCACAGATTCAGAGAAGTTAAGAAACTTGTCCAAGATAATAAGTAAAAGGTCAAGTTGGTTGCCACATGTTCACCACCACACACACTATGCTCAAAGGAAGTGTGGGAAAGGGACAGATGACAATATTTCACATTCCAGATCTCTCTGGGATGTTCTGGGGAGCTTATAAAATACAGTTTAAAAAATTGAAATAGTGTGTATGTGTAGAAAGATCACATATGTGTATAGCATGTTTTTAGGAATCAAAGGAAAATAAATCACAAAACTTAATGATAAAGCAAATATTCTAGATTACCCAGGAAAACTCACCAAATTAGGTAAAAATGGCAGAATGGCATTGTTGATGGCTAGCTAGTAATTCAGAAGAAAAACAGCGGCCTGCATCCACAATGGCATACCTTTTCCATACCATTTGATCAACTCAGAATAAAGTGCCCTGGAGCCAACAGTGCCTCTTTACTTCTCTGGGAAATACACGGCACTAAATGTTTAAGTCAATATCAAAGTTTGGAAATATGCAAATGCTAATCACTTTTCAAAATGTACATTCTCTCAGAGCAAGCAACAGGTTGGATAAGATTAAGATCCAGGTACCAAGGGTGACTGGTGGGTACCCATAGCAACCACAGATCCTACCACCTGAGTAGTCCTTCCGCTGGACAAGGAAACACACAGAGGGGGCATCCAGAGTCCTGCAGGTAGTAGGTGACTAAACATCAAGATGCATAGGTACCACTGAAGTCAGCCCAGTGAGATTTAGTGTAGCATTACAAACAGAACATTTCAAGTACTTTTGATTAGCTATAGAAGCTTACTATTGGGAGAGATTTGTAAAACTGGCACATATATGTATGCCTTCAGGAAAGAAAAATCATTCTCCTTATTTGCTAGATACAGAAAACATGTTGGGTTGGTTTGGGAGAACCCCTTCCTCCGGCCATGTCATAGTGTTTGCGTTTGATATGGAAGTAACTGATAACTGTTTCCGTTCTAAAACCTGGATAAAAAGTTTAGATTTCCAAGACAGTCATTTCACTGAAGACAGGCAAAAAAAAAAAAAATCCAGCCCCTAACACTGTCTAGCAAAATCTCAGTTGAAAACAATGCTCAGATTTCCTTCTTAATGGCACATCACTTATTAAGTGAACAAAAACCATGACCACAACATGCATCATAAAACCTTTTTCCCTGGATCTTTGTGTAAAAACACAAAGGCATTCCAGGGAGGAGAGAATGGTTTAGCATTTTAGTGGCACAACCTCATGCACCGGCTCGTGAGGCCCATCTAACCAAGGCCTTTCCATCCTGTTCAACTGCCACCAGTTGAACGCCCACCAGTAGAATCCCTTGTGCTTCGAGCAGAGGGTCTCAACCTTTAGCACACATCAGAGTCACATGCAGGACTGCTGAAGCAAGGATTGCTGTGCCCATGCTCAGAGTTCCTACCTGAACTGAAAACTGGCATTTCTAACAAATTCTCAGGTAAGGAACTTGCTGACAGTCTTGGGACTAGGCTTTGAGGATTGCTGCCTTGAAAGATTTGCCAATGGCTATCTTGAAGATCAGCCTGACTTATCGAGCCTAGAAGAAAAAGAAAAACACAGAGCTGACCCTTGGGCAGACACCTGGGAATTGGATTCCCTATAGCACCCCTGCTTAATCTCCCCTATTCCCGGTTTTACTACACAAACAACTGATTTTTACAAGCTAGAAGACAATGAATGTATATTTAAGCCGTGAAATTAAGCTTCTTGTCTTTGTACTTAGAAATTTCGATTCTATGGATGATCATTTGTATTTTGTGGACCCTCTGACTTGTACTCAATGTGATTTTTCTATCCTGGTGTGTCGTGTTGGAACGTCTCCTGTCCACCCAGTTTTAATGACCGGTTTCCATGTAGGCTCCAAGACAGCCTTGGCTCCTGGCTTAAGAGATTCATGAGTGCTTGCTCCCTTGTCACTTGTTTTACATCTGTCATTAGTCACCAAAACTAAGCACTTCAGAAAAATCTTAGTCTATTTGCTATAGCTCCATTTTTTTTTCACTTGACTGGGTTGTAAACTAATAAATTTCAAACACATCTACCAAGTGGCTTCATAAACATTGATAGAGTGAATTAACCCCCTTTTTGTTCAGTAGGTGTGCCTATCTTGGCTTTTCCATAAAGATGTTGTTTTGTGCAGATCTCCACAATAGAGATCACATTCATTAGCTCATCGTCCAACTCATGAGAAAAACAAATGTTTTTTCACAAGTGTGTTTGGGAATATAGAGAAATCATATTAACTTAAATATAGATAGCGTCTTATTAACTCATTGCATAATTAATTAGCTTTAGAAATTATCGCCATGATGTCAGAAGGACCACTGAGGGAATGATTCAAGAAAAAATGTCAAATACCTGAATGTTAAATACCTGAATGTAAGAGCTATATTAATTTTTATTGATCAATGGGTTCTCTAAACACTTCTGCTTAGTACCCTGACATTGAAATTAATGTAGATTATTGTATGAATAGAAATGAGCTGTATCTACTAGACTCACTCAGGTCTGAAAGTATTTCAGATGATTAATGGTGACAAGGATGAGTTCTTGCTGCCATGGATGGAAGTAATTGAGTTTTTATTTCATTTGTTTCCCATCATGTTTTTTTAAAGTCATGTGTGCACTTAGTTTCTTTAGTAACTGACTTTAAAATCAAAGTTTGAAAATCTGGCTCTAGGAATTTATTTTCAGTTTGTTTAACCAACCAGTGCCAAAAAGGAGTGAGGGTAATCTAAAGGCCAACCTTTCGAGCTAACACGTAAAATAATCTTTGTTCCAAGTGAGGGAGATTCAGGTCTCCGACACTGCCACCACCAACGGACAGCTGCGGCTACCTCATCATTCCAGGCAAGCTACTCGATTGCTCCCTCTATAGTTCTGACATTCAGGTCTGCTGGGAGTACATCTCTCACAGAAAAGTGGATTTCCCACTGAGTAGGCAAAACTAGACAAAGATGAATGCTTTGATTTTTTATTTTGTTTCACTTGCAACCAGGTGGTATAATATCCAGGTATGGCATGATGGGGCAAGAGAAGGTGCCTAGAGGGAAAAGTTACTTTTTGTTCCTTGGTAAGTTTGTGTTGGGGATAGAGAGCAGTGAGCTAGAAATAAGATATTACCCTAATCATGCCAAAAGACTACACTCAATATGTATTTCCTATTTTTCTAGATGGAGAGAAGTAAGTTACATTATGAGCAGTTTCCCTACTACCATCTCTCCTCCTAGATTCAAAACCAATGAGTGATATGGGTTCTTTTATCCCTTGATGTGTTATGCCAAAGAATCAACTTATTTTCACTAAAGTATGAAGAAATGAAGTGTGGTATAGCCATAATGATTTGAGTCAGTATACCATTCTACCTACAAAATGCAAAATTCATCCTTGCAACCCCATTCACCAGGAGCCTTGAAGCATTTGTTGACTCCAAAGTCCTTGTCAAGGAAGTGTAGCTTTTGTTTTTGTCTTGTAGCATCAGTTTGGTCACATTTCAGTTACAGAAACAAACTAAAAAACACTCCTCTTTGTATCTTGCTATAACTGATTTGATCGAATCTCTAGGTTCAATTGTTCAACAGATTTCTGTAAGCAAGCTTGCAAGTGTATTTTGTGTACATTTTATCTGAGGTGAAACAAAAAGCATTCTAAAGAGAAGATATTTTAAGATATTGTATTTATGTTGCTTGTGTTGTAGAATAAAGATTCAATGCATTTAAAATCTGATATGTGAAATAATTTTTCTTTTAGGAATAAATAAAATGATTCCTATAAGTGTACTTTGCTTAATAGAATTCTGCCCCCAAGACTGGGTCACTTTCCACAGCATTTAGCAACTGAATGTCAAAGGTCCCGTTCCAGCCCTACAATGCTTTGACAATAGTCAATGCTTGACAATAGTCCCTACTATGTAGCATATACAGAAAAAAAATAAGCTGAAATTTCTGCATACATCTTTGTTTTCATACATTTTTCAAGTGAGCCTATTCTACAACATTGCTTTGGCCTTTTCCTCTCAAGAACAGGTAGCAAATTAATATTATGAGTAAGTATTCATGAAAGTAAGCCCCTTTCCCTAATGTCTTTGATGCAGACCTCTCTCTATTAGCTTGCAGCTCTCCTTGTCCACTGTGAGGACTTAAAAATTACCAAAGACTAAATCCCTAAGCACGTGGTACATAGGTCAGGCTGGCCCTACTAAATCTCAAATCACAAGAGTTGAGTGATTGCTTCTATGGCTAGCATCCTAATGCTAGGCTTCCACTTTCCGATGCTTCACAGGAACTCCAGGCCCCAATCAAGCAAAGTGCTCCTGGACTGCAGAGTCTGGAGCCCAGTGTGCATCACAGCCTTTTCAGAAAAACACACTGGCCACCCTGTCACTAACCCACCAGGAAAAGACTGTGAGCACTGCAGACAGCCACAGGGCCTCCACACAAACTGTACTGTTCAAGACCAACTTGGAACTGTAAGACTCACCACCCTCCATTCCTCAGTGGGACTGGAAATTCCGTGATAGCTACCTGCTCATTGTCACACATTGCAAGACAAACTGCTGCTTTCTTCCACCACCCTTGTGTCAGTAACTGGCTTGCTGTGTTTGTGGCAAGTGGACCTGGGCTTGAAGGCAAGACTGATTTAGTTCATTCATAGATTATAAACTACAGTATCACCTAGTTTTTGTTCATGCAAGCCAATTTCTAAATTAATATGATTAGCATTAAAAAAATATTGGGGGGCAATCATGTGGCACAGCACTGAAGATGTGCAACTGAGACACCAGTATCCCACGACCAGAGTCCCACTTCTATTACCAATCAAGCTTCCTGTTAATTCACACCCTGGGAGGCAACAAGGGATGGCTCGAGTACTAGGACCGCTGACACCAGGTTGGAGATTCACTGAGTTTCTGATTCCTGACTTCAATCTAACTCACCCTGACCCAGCCCTAGCTGTGGTGGGCATTTGGAGAGTGAACCAGTGGATGGAAGCTTGCTCACTGGCTCTCTCAATCTTCCTACCCCTCTAAGTCCCCCTCTCTTTCTCACATACACACACATGCGCACACACACAAACACGATGTGTGTTTTTACTTTTCAAATAAATGAAAACATTTTAAAGAAGTTAATACTAAAAAAAAAAAAGAAGTTAATACTAAGGAAGAAAATAAAGCCTGGGAATCTCTATACCCAAATCATGGGAGGCTGGCCACAGAATTACAGAAGACAGATGAACTACTATAGAAACGGACTCCACATATGTGGCTTAAAATTCTGATCCTGTCATTTTCTCATGCATTCTGGTATTCTCACAGATGTACTACTAAGACACCATCAATTCCATCATAAGTATGAAATACAATTAAAACAGACACCAGCATTCTTTGCATAAAGATGTCACAAAAGGGACCAACCATGTTTATGAATGGAGACACTCCACTGTGACAAAGTGGAGCTGGTCTTGGGTCTTAGCTTAAGTTCCAAACTTTGCCCTTCCCTGGACTGGGAAATTTGGAACATGCTTGATCTCTTACAACCTAAATATACTGTTCCATGAAAGGTAAAGGAACTCTTACCTCACAAGGTTGACTTAAGAAAACATGAAAGCTACAGTAATGTGGAAACACTAGTTCCTTGTAAATACTGCTTTGTTTAAGATAGTAACTAGTCTTCAGCAGGCACACTGTTGGGCAGGCGGATTTATATGTGAGATCTATTATTACTGACACTTGGCATTCACACCCATGAATGTGTTCCAACATAAAAAAGTTAATATTTTATGCCTATCTGAGAGCAGGAGGCCAGAAGCTCAGAAACAGATCTCTGATGAAGCAGTTTAGAAACTCTAAGTCTTCAATTATTAATATCCAGCAATGAATACCCTATGTGCATAAATTTCAATGTATTTCTTTAAAGCAAAGACTTCATATGCTTCAGCTTTTACCTTATGACCAAGATTTGTACTATAACTTAGCTTGATAAATATTTCACGTCCCTCATTAGAAAATTCACTTTCTCATCTGGCTTCAAAGTGGTATCAATAAGCAAGTGAAACCAAAATGCAAGGATAATGCAACATTGTGGGTTTTCCATATCGACAGCCTTCTTGTTACTCAGGAGTCTGAAAGAGCTTTGTAGGGAGATTTTGTATCTTCTGTTTTTATCTACACTGTCCTATAACATCAAGCTAACTGTGTCCCAAGCCTACCCTGCTGATCTAACACAGTGGCACACAAATGCTTATGTCTGAGAAATCACTCAGCTTAAGGATCACATTTTAAATCTAATTGGAAGGTACAGTTAACTCTGCAGAGAAGTTCATGAGCAGGTCCTCAATCATTTATTTAAGGTGCCAGGTTTTTGTCTATGTCAACAAGAAAGGGTCCTGTACAACATGATGTACATGTACAAAAGATGTACAGCAGTTGAGAGCGGAACGTTCAAACATGAAATTCCATATGCCAGTCTTCTTCATGACAGCATAGTAACTGCTTATTGAGCAATTATTATAACCAGTACAAATGATGTAAGGAAGTAAAATATTTTTTAATAGTGTCTCTAGCACAGGATGAATTCTGTACAAGAAAATGAATTGGATGTTAAATGTTCTGAGGCACAAGCTCCAGTTATAACCAAATTTGGAGAAAAAATGAGATCTGAGGCTAATTTTCTAATTACAAAAGAATTACAGTGTTGGCTACATTCTAGTTAAAAGGTCAATTTAACACGGTCTATTTTAATCTGATCCTAGGACAACCATAAGATCGATAAATAGTTAATGGATTTTTTTAACTCTAACAATAGACTATTCAATAACAATAGATTTTCCAAGTAAAAGGGATTCAATGCTATTATGGGCCTTCAGATAAACACCATTTAAAAACAGATTTCTTGGACAACAAACTTTTTAAAGGTGATATTTATTCTAAACACAATTAACTAAAGACAGGCCATTCATTATACCATAGTACATATTTGAACTCTTAATACCTGGATTATCAGATTGATAAATTTAACTAGTTCCTGCTTCTGTGGTGAGGAGTAGAGTGCAGCATCACAGTCTGCCCCCTGCTCTATTTGGCCAGGCAGTAGCCCTGTCCTCTTCTCACAGTTATGCATTGTCACTTCCTTTGCCTTTCAGGTTACCCTTAGGGTTCAACTGGAAGTGACTGAACAAGAACCCAGTTATCTCAAAGGCAGCCTTTGAAAGGATTCACAAGATTCTGTAATTATCAGAATTATCTGGATTGTGTTTTCAGGAAATCATGGACTGGTCAAAACTTAGGAATGATCCCAGATACAAGTTGATAAGACCAGTTCCCAGGAGGTAAGCCTTGCCTGTAATGCCAGCATCCCATATGGATGCAGGTTCAAGTCCCAGATACTCCGCTTCCAATCCAGCTTCCTCCTTATAGCTAGGAAAGCAGCAGAGGATGGCTCAAGTCCTTAGGACCCTGTACCCATGTGGGAGATCCAGAAGGTTCTTGCTTTGGATCAGCTCGACTTCAGTTGTTCTGGGGTAGCAAATGGATAATCTCAATCTCAATCTCTCTCGATCTCTCTCTCTTCCCCCCTTCACCCCTCCCTCCCTCCACCCCTCACTCCCTGTTTCTCCTTCCCTCTAACTCTGCCTTTAAATAAAAATAAATATTAAAAAAATAAAAATATCCTGGCTGATCCACTTCCATTCCAGCTCCCTGCTTGTAGCCTTGGAAAGCAATATAGGATGGTCCAAAGCCTTGGGACCCCACACCCCCATGGAAGACCCAGAGGAAGCTCCTGGCTCCTGGCTCCTGGCTTTGGATTGGCTCAGCTTCAACCACTGTGGACACTTGAAGAGTGAACAAGCAGATAAAAGATTTCTTTCTGTATATCTGACATTCCAATAAAAAAATAAATCTTGAAAAACCAGCTCCAAAATACAAAAACTGTGACTGCTACCAAGCAACTTTTCTTAAACCCAAGTTTTAAAAAGCACTAAGAGTGTATTTTATTGCAAAAAATATTCATGAAATTAATCCATTAACAGACTCATTGGCTGCTATTAGTAAATCTACTGAAAAGATAAATCTTAAAAAGATTAAATTCTGGACATACTCATGCAGTGCACTCACTCATTAAAATTTTCTCTTGGTTAGGGTTATAAAAGCACTGTCAAGGAAAACAACAACAAAAATGGGCTAAAATATCTCCTTTTGAGCAGCCCAAAACTAGGCCAGGTTGAGTACCCAATGGCATACAAATAGGTCAGGTCTGGGGATGGGCCAGGCTGGCCAGTTCATGGCATCCACTGGCAGACCTGAGAACCAGGATAGGGTGCAGGAGGGGCTTGGTTAGGCTGCAATAACAGCAACAGACTTCACACTGAGTCAGACTGGGGACTGACTAGGCTGCAGTACCTACCAACAGGAGTTGGAACTGGTAGCAGACTGGACTGAACCAAGCTGAAGTCCCCACTGGTGGATGCTGAGGTGAGATAAGCCATGCCAGTCTGGTGGGTGCCAGGCCCATGATCTCCAGGGGTGGGGATGTCTGGCGGGGCCCAGGTCGCCTGACCCAGGTCATCTGGCTCCTATCCTTGGGCCCATACATGAAAACTGATCCTCCTCAGTGGTAAAGATGGAGCAGCAGCTGGCTGACCTAGATACACATGGAGCATAGGGCAGCCCACTGGGGCCTCCAGAGGACTTTTGTTACCATTGCAGAGGAAGGAGAACAAAACAAATTGGACAACTACCAGAGCCAAAGGATGACAGCAAATATCTGGGCGAATGAAGACTCTAGGGTCAACTTGTCAGCCAACTGACATTGGAAGGGCTTTCTCATCCATGGATCAACAAGACTGACAACATTTCAGAACTATCACAACCATCTGGACAGAACCCCATGTGTGTCACATTAAGCATGTGGGTCGATATTGGGTGGCCATTCCCCATTCCTGGGTCCTAGGGCAGTTGGGAGGCTGAGTATGGCTTCTACCCTTACCTCCCTGCTTCCTGCACCCAGAAACAGGAAGAAGAAATAGAAAATTCAGAAGCAATGATCACACCCACATTTCCCTAAGCAAAGATCCTTCCTACTCTGATCAACTTTGTAAACATCATTTAAAATCAAATAAAATTACAAGATCTTTTTAAAAATCTCCTTTCCTTCATTTTTGAAAAAATGTAAAATTTGATATTGCTATATCAGAAATGCCTTCTTAATATCAGTAGGCAAAATACTTGTAAGAATCACTTCAAATAAGGGTGTTTCAAAAGTTAATAATAGGGCCAACAATACTTAAAAGTGGAAAGGAGACATCACAAATCAGATCAAATTCCTGTCCAAAATGGCTCCCCTTCATGAATATATCAATTCTTAAAATGTCTGGAGACAGTTTATTAATTATCATGCTAATATGAATATTTGGTAGCAAACATAGGCAATGATTGCAGTGAAAGGGTGATATAGTTATCCATTATCATGACTTTACACAATGAACCAAGAGTTAGTGAAATAAATCGAGGGAAATTTTACATGCGACATAGACACTCAGCCAGCTGGCATTAGATAATTATTTAAAAATTATTTCTTCATTTATCATCTTCATCTTTAGAGTGAATTTATAAATTACTGAAGCAATCATATTAAGAATCGTGAACCTGAGAAGACCAAACTCTCAACAGGTCCTAGGATTCCTGCTAGCCCATGCTTAAGATGTTCCACAAAGGGGAACCTTGTGCTTCTGTATCCTGTCCAATTGGAATGTCAAGTTGTGATAAAAACCAAATGCGTTCCCAATGCCCCATCTTCTCTGTTTCAACAGATGCAGGCCATTAGCTAAAATCCATCCTTTTACTCTCAGCAATAGCCTGCAGAGTAGGTTCTCCAGACCTCACTTTACACAAGGAGAAAAGTAAAGACACAGAAGTGAAAGAACCCCCGAGCCTCTGAATGCCATGGTGGATGGAAAGCAGCAGAACCAGAATGCACGACCATTGCAGTGAAGCCAAGCTCTGCACACCATGACATGACCAAAAGGGAAAGACTGGAAGGAAATCAGCACCTGCCTGCAACCTTCCCCAGCACACCATCCCCCAGCCCAGTCACCCCAAACTCAAATTGCTTTCAATCCATACAATCAACATGTTGGTATCCCTTTGGTCCCCACAACTAGAGATTGAATCCCATTTCAAAAGCACAGGGAGCACGGAGTAAATCTCTCTTTTACAAGAGAGAGCAGCTGATGATTGGATTCCACCTGCCACTCCAGCAAATGCCAAAAGATGGCTCGAGACAAACATAAAGGTCATTTTACATGGTCACAATTCTATTCTCATATTGGGCTGTGGTGTTGAGAAATAGTACATTCAGACCAAATTACTTCAACTTCCTTTAGTAAATTAAGATTTAATGTTGTGCCTCAGCTTTTAAACAAGATCGAAAGAAGGAATTGCCCAATTTATCTTCCATAAATCTATTTTCATAACAAGACTCCATTACATTGCTCGCTTGTTTTCTATACCAGGCCAATTTTTGCAGAATTTATAGTCAGGGCCTTTGACAACAATTATGTGATCATATTTTAGATAGTCTTAAAAGTATTATTATTTCTAATTAAATATAGCAAAATTATACATTTAGGATACAGAGTGGCATTTCAATATATGTACATATGTATGTAATGTAATATTCAGATCAGGGTAATTTGCACTTTTGTCAACTCAGAATTTATCATTTATTTGTGCTGGAAGGATTCAAAAATTTATCATAATAATAAACAATAATATATAAATATATAATAATAAAATAAATGAAATAAAGTAATTGTTGTCAACCATAGTTACTTCTTGCATTACTTTTCTATCCAACTGCAGCCCTGGACCTCTTAGCCATTTCCTCTCCATCTCTCTCCTGCACCTTTCAGAGGCCTTAGCGACCTACTGTGCTACTCTGCTTCTTTATGATGAACCCTTCATTTTTGCATGAGTCAGAACCTGTGGTAGCTATCTTTCTGTACCTGACCATCCACCAAGCATAATATCCTTCAACCAACTACGAAATTCTGTCATCTGCAGCAACATTCTTTATTGTTGATAATATTCATGCATGTGTAATTATGCTGCATTTTCTTATCCACTCATAGATACCTAGGTTGATTCTCTATTTTGACTATTATGGACACTACTGCAGCAAATAATGCAATTGCAGATACTTCTTTAAGATTCTGATTTCAATTTCTTTGTATAAACCACCTGGAAATGGGATTGCTGGATTGTGGATAGTTCTATTTTCAGTTGTAGTTTTCATTTCATTTTTTAAAGATTTATTTTTATTAGAAAGGCAAATATATAGAGAGGAGGAAAGACAGAGAAGTTCTTTTGTCTGATGATTCACTCCCCAAATGGCCGCAACAGCTGGACCTGAGCCAGTCCAAAGCCAGGAGCCAGGAGCTTTTTCCAGATCTCCCACGTGGGTGCAGGGTCCCAAAGCTTTGGGCTGTCCTCGACTACTTTCCCATGCCACAAGCAGGGAGATGGGTGGGAAGAGGGGCTGCCAGGATTAAAACTGGCATCCATATGGGATCCCGGCGCATTCAAGACAAGGACTTTAACCACTATGCTATCGCTCCGGGCCTTTCATTTCATTTTGTCTAAATACAGGGAGGCTCTTTGTTAATTCACTCCTCAAATGCCCACAATAGCAGGAATTGGGTCAGAAGAAAGGCAGGCGCCAAGAACTCCATCTGGGTCTCTGATATGGGTTTGTGGCACTCAGTCACTTGAGCAATCACCAACTACCTGCCAGGATGCACATTAGCAGGAAGACGAGCAGAAGTGGAGGAACTAGGACTCAAACCAGCGCTCAAGTGTGGGATACAGGTGTCCCAAACAGCAATCCAACTGCTGCACAAAACAAGCTTCTTTCATCAGGAACTGTTTCACATAATAATGCCTCGAGGGGTGACAGGTGATGACTCAGATAACTAGCTCCCTGACAGTCCACATGGGGCACCTGGATTGCATTCCTTTCTCCTGGCTCTGGATGGAGCCCAACCTCGGGCATCGCAGGCCAACAGAAAGTGATCAAACTCCCGGAAACAGCTCCCTGCCGCTCTGTGTCTGTCTTGCACTATGTCTAAGTTTTTCAGCTTTTCAAGTGAATAGTTTTTAAAAAGGTGATAGAAAAAATAGGAATGAATTATACAGTATCATGTGGCACTAGAAACTTCAGTGCTTCCTTTAGAAATGGGCTAGATACTGAATGTGCCAGAACATGTTTTGCAAAGCTCGCTGGACAGCAGGGCAGGGAGCAGCCAGAGAGAGCTGCCTCGATCACCTTGGACTCAGCAGCCGGAGCCGTGTGGAAGAAGGCTGACAACCTGCCGGTGCAGCTTCCACTTTTACTGCTGAATTTTTAATGGTAGCTCAAGTTGTCCTGGGTTGTGGAATGTAAATAATTCCTAAAAGGGGGCTCTTCAAGTTAATCTCTCCAGGTTCTCATAGATCAGGTTCAGAAAAAAACCAAGTCTTCGCTTACACTAATGCCAAACACTTAAGCAAAAACACCGTTCTCAATGTCTGGAAGGGGATTCAACAAAAATAAGCACACTGACTCAAACGAACTCAGATGTTTAAATTATCAGGCAAAGAATACAAAATGAAGCTTCATGGAGATAAAAGAAAAATCGAAAAACATAAAGTAAGCATTCTAGGAATAAGAGACAATTGAAAATTGCAAAGCACATTTTTAGGGGAAAAACACTAAAACATCTAGAACTGGAAAAGACTATTAAAACTTAAAAACCAAAGGATAGATGTGTTTTTAATAGTTGATTAGACTCGGAAGAGAAAAATGACTAATCATCCAGTAAATGTAGAATACCACAGAGCTGTAACATGGGGTCGTGTGTCCAGCCTAGCGGTTGAGACATCCACAGAACCAAGGTTTAATTCCCTGGCTCCATCTAAATCCAGGTTTCCACTAAAGCACACCCTGAGAAACAGCTGACAATGGCTCAAGTAGATGAGTTCCTGCCACGCAGGAATTCCTGGGTCCTGGTTCCAGCCCCAACCCAGCCCTAGCTGTAACGAGCACTTAAGGAGTAAACCAGCATATAGAAACTCTATTGTCTCATTCATCTTCTCTCCCTGTTTCTCTGCCTCTAAAATGAGATAGAGAGAGATGGAACAATGTAACATGAAAGTAAAAGAC
Source organism: Ochotona curzoniae (assembly GCF_017591425.1). Lineage (NCBI taxonomy): Eukaryota > Metazoa > Chordata > Mammalia > Lagomorpha > Ochotonidae > Ochotona > Ochotona curzoniae. The sequence continues at coordinate 19,093,946 of NW_024467115.1, forward strand.
ACCAAGGGCAAAATGACAGGCTCTAAACTGTTTCTATTAATAGTCACAAAATAAAGAAGAGTGAAGGAAAAGCAACATTGCTTCAGATAATCGCTATAGTTTTTCCAAAAGCTGATGAAAGATTTTCTCCAGAGAAGTACACATGGTAGCATAAGCAATTAGCTGACATTATTATAGAGGCTGAGAAGTCCCACAATCTACCACCTGGAAGATGGGAGAGAAGTGATGTAATTCCAAGTCCAAATCTAAAGACCCCAGGACTGGCCCAGCCAACGGTAGGTCATTCTGAAAACAGAAGAGTGGTATCCCAGCTCAAACAGTCATAGGCAGGCAAATTTTCTCTGTACCATTCTAGCCTACAGAGACCCGCAGCAGATTGGAGGATGCCCACCCTTTGGCCCACCAATTCATATTCATATGCTAACCTGCTCCAGAAATCTCTTCACAGATACATCCAGAAATCATGTTTAAAGAAATATTTTGGCTTGCCATGGCTTGGTCAAGTGAACATATGTTCAAAGGCATAAGCACATCAAGCCACAAAACACAAGGACAATAGGAATATAAGAAAATTGTAATTATTATTTCCTTCAGCCTTAAGTACAATGATACCTTCATCCTTTATTTTATAGTGACATTAAAGAAGCTAATAATCACAAGGTTACAGATATTTGTAATTAACTTCTCGAAAACAGCTAGGAGCGTGAGGCAAGATGGTAGCACAGTAATGTGCCCTAGTGTTTCTCTCTCTGAGTTGTCAATCTGAACAGCTGTTCATATCCAAGCCATCTTCCATGAGCCGAGTAAACCAGGTAAGAGACCTCTGAGATCTCTGGAAGTGTCCCTGGTGCTAAAACACACATGACACTCACAGACTGGATCCTCACCACAACACATGACAGGCAAACTCTCCAAGACACAACACAAAAACAGAATTCTAAATTTCACCCTTGAATGCCCCAAAGCACATCTCAGGCAACTTCCATCAGACTAACAGCAAAAGAAGCACAAGAAAGACAATTATGGAAACACACAAAGGCTGTAGCCCACTGAAGAGCAAAGAGACACAAGAGAAATAGAAAGCATCCCAAGAGGAGGCCAAGTCGCTGCTTCAGATTCCTGCATCCATGTCACAGTAGCTGGGTTCATGCCATGACTTCTCTGCTTCTGATCTAGCTTCCTACACACGCACACCCTGGGCAGCAGCAGCAGAGGTAAACAGCTCAAGTACCTAGGGCCCTGCCACCCATGTGGGAAGCCAAGACAAAGTTCCCAGCTCCGAGTTTCACCTACCCAGGCCTGAATGCTGTGATACCTGAGGAGTGATCAAGAAGATCTGTTTTTTAATAAATATCTTGAAATAACCAAATCTTACCAATGATACAAACTGCCAAACCACACCGATGAATAAGAGGAACAAAGGAAGAAGATATCTATGAAGTATTTTTTTTTTAAGATACATTTGTTTTACCAAAACATCAGAGTTACTGAGAGAGACAGATCTCCCACCCATTCCCCAAATGGCCAAAGCCCAACCTCTGAAGCTGAGAGCCAGGAACTTCTTCCAGATCTCCCACAAGGGGTGTAGAGCCCATGATCTTGGGTCATCCTTTGCTCCTTTCTCAGGCCATAAGCAAGGAGCTGAATTGGAAGTAGAGCAGCCAGGACTCAAAGCAGTGCCCATGTGGGATGCCAGTGATACAGGCAGAGGATTAGCCTGATATACCACTGCATCAGCCCAAATAAAATTTTCTTTTAAGATCTATTTTTATTGAAAAGACAGATTTGCAAAGAAAAAGAGAAAAATCTTCCAGGTGCTAGTTCACTCCTAAGATGTCCACAATCACAAGAGCTGAGCCTATCTGAAGCCAGGAGCCAGGAGCCTCTTCTGGGTCTCCCACATGGGTGCAGAGTCTCAGAGCTTTGGGCCATCCTTGGCTGCTTTCCCAGGCCACAAGCAGGGAGCTAGAAGGGAAATTTAGCAGCTGGGACTCAAACTGAAACCTATATGGGATCCCCGTGTTTGAAGGGAGAGGATTAGCCAGTTGAACCATTGTGTCAGCCCTGACCCCTTCCTCCCCAGAAATACTTTTTTAATGACAGGACAGAATCATTACTTCCTAATAACAATCTCAAATGATAACTAAATCCCCCAATTAACAAAAAAAGAGTAGATTAACGGATTAAAAGTCAAGACTGCAACATGCTTCATAACAACAAGCTCATTTCATCATAAAGACACACAGAAACTGAAAATGGAAGGATGGAAAAAGATATCTCAGGCCAGTAGAAACCAAACGTGGGCAGAAGTTGCTATGTTCACATCACTCAAAGATGACATTAAAGAATTGCAGAATCAACAAGGATCACCATATCATGATCAAGGGATCATCAATTCAACAAGAACACAAAACGGTTGTTGATGCAGACGCACCTAGCGTTAGAGTGTTTGGACACAACAAATAGTATGAGACCTCAGGGAGAGACCCTGCAAGGCAGCAGTGATGGATCAAGTAATTGGCTTCCTGCCACTCAGAAGGGCGACCTAACAAGAGTTCTGCATTTCTAGCTTTGGTTCAGCCCAGCCTAGGCCTTTCCAGACATTTGAAATACGAACTGCGGGAAAGGGAGGAGGGGTGAATGTGTGTGTGCCCTGAAAATACATAAAAATAAAGGGAGAGATAATTTCTGGCTCAGTTAACAATAACTTTACCCAACTTGCATCAATAAACAACCAGAACCCCAAATAAACACACACAGACAGAATTAAACTACATTATGAACTTAATACAAAACACTCACCCAACATCTGGGAGTAAACCTTACAGTCCACTCAAGCTTCAATACATTTTTAAAAATGAAATACTATCATGTAATTTTTCTTACTTGAAAAGATTAAAACTAGAAATCAGTGACAAAAGAAATTTCAGAAATTATACAATTGCAGAAATGAAGACTGAACGTGCTTTTGAATGGGTTTTGAATAAATCAAAACGGACACTTTACATTTCTTTGAAACCAATGAAAATGGAAACATGTCAGAAGTCTTTGTATTACTACCTCATAATTTTTGTTTTATAAATTGAAAAGATCCAGAAATAAGGTGTTAAAGAAGTTTAAATAAAACATATATTTATGAGACACAATAATAGCAGTTCCAAGAGGGGAAGTTCATAGCTCTAACAGCCTACATTTTAAAGTAGAAATAAATAAACCCACACAAGGCAACAACAAACTACAAAAACAACAACAAACCAGATCCCAAATGAGTAGAGGAAAAAAAAAATGGAAGAAATAAATTAGAAACTTTAAAAAAATGTTTAAAAAATCAGTGAAACAAATGATTTTTGAATGGATAAGCAAAGACTGACCAAGATAAAAACAAAGATTCAAATACATAAAATCAGAGGTGAAAAAGGAATGTTACAATTGCTCAACAGAGCCAAAAAAAGGATCATCTGTCCTGAAGAGGTAAAAAAAAAAAAAAGTATTTAGAAGAAACGAATATATTTCTGGACATATATAATCAAAGCTGACTTGTAAACACAAAAAATCTGAACCTGACTGAAGTTAAATCAATAATTAAAAATCAACTGACAAAGGAAAAGCAGCTCAGAACTGAATGACTTCACTGCTGACTTACAGTAAGCCTTACTGAGAGAAGAGCAACATTTCTCAAGCTATTCCAGAAAACTCTATACAGCCAGTATTACTGATACCAAAGCCAAACAAATACATAAGTTCAAAAAATTTTTAAAAAGACTTAAACTTTTTTAAAAAAATAGACCAATCTCTTTGATGAATATAAATGCAAAAATTTTCAAAACATTAGCAAATAGACTCCAAGAACAATTTTTTAATCATTAAAAATTGAGTGAGATTTACCCAAGGATGCAAGAATGGCACTATATACACAAATCAGTAAACATCACATTAACAGAATGAAGGATTGAAACCATAACTATATCTACACATGTAGAAAAAGTATTCAATGAAATTCAGCATCCATGCATTATGAAAACCCTAGACAAATTAGGCACAGAAGGGTCACATCTCATTATAATACAGCTTATTTATAATAGGCTCATAGCCAATATCATACTGAATTAGGAAAAATGGAAATATTTTCCTCTAAAATCTTGAACCAGACAAGAATGTCCACTCTCACCACTCTTACTCGGCATAATACTTGAAGTTTTATCCAGACAACCAGCCAAGGAAAAGTGGAGAGGAGAGGGTAGGAAAGTCTTATTTTCAAACTATATGATTTTACATACAGAAAAAATCCAATGACTCCATCAATAGGCTATTAGAGCTGATATGCAAGTTCAGTAAAGATTCAAGAAACAAAGTCAACATAAAAAATCACCAATTTTATACATCAATAACAAATTCACTGAAAAATCACAGAAACAGGTCTATATATAAAAGCTACAAATAATAAAATGCCTTGAAATAAATGTAACCAATCATGTGAAAGATGCCTACAATAAAAATCATAAAATATTGGGTCTTGCATTGTGGTACATCAGATTAAACCACTGTCTATAAAGCTGGCATCCCCTGTTGGCCACCAGTCCGAGTCTTGGCTGTTCCACTTCCAATCCAGGTTCCAGCTCATGTGCCTGGGATGGCAGCAGATGATGACCCAAATGCTTGGGACCTAATTGCAAGTAGGCAATTCAGATGGAGCTCCAGGCTCCTGATTTCAACCTGAGCCAGCCCTGGCTATTGCAGCCATTGGGGGAATTAAACAACAGAAGATCCATATATATTCTTTATTCATTCATTCATTCATTTATTCTTACTTTCATTCCCTCCTCTTTAGCTCTGACTTTCAAATTAATAAGTAAATCTTAAAAAGGAACAAAATATATATTCATGCGGTCTTTTGCTACAGGTAATGCTATGAGAGTAGTCTGAGAGAAAACAAAATAAAATGCTCAGCAACCAACAGGGAGGAAAGATCATCTTAATAAGGTGAATTGAGGCTACACTGACCCATGTGTGTGTTGGAGGGTCTATCTGAAGGGTAAATTCATGATCTTCACTGACTTTAAATGTGTCAGGAAGGTTGGCAGGAGGCAGAGTGCCCATTTAGGCCTGTGACATGCTCCCCTCCTCTCACTATCAAGGTGGCTGGATTCAATTTGCCACAACATGGGCATGCTGGCTCAGAAAATGCCACAGATCCTTTCTGTGCTTCATACACTTGTGTCCACTACTTAAGCACTGTGGGCTCACCCCTATGGGGCTGGTTCACATTGGCAAACAGGGGCTAACTCTGTGATCTTGCCAACACAATCTTCTACACCCCACCTGCCCTGCTCATGGTATAGGAGCTCAACCATGTTCAACTTGGAAGTCACGTTGGACTCTTCCCTACTCTCCAGCTCTGGCCAGAGCTCCCTGATTCCACACAGCATAGGCTTCTGGATATCCAGTGAAGGAGCAGACACTCCACTAAGACACAGAAGCATGCTTCAAAACATAAGCAGAATACACAAAGCGTTGGTACAAATACTGAAAAATATTTGATGCTAACACGAAGTAAAAATAGACTAGCTACTATTCAATATAATTCTGGACTTTTTAAACCAGAACCATTAGATAAGGAAAATAAATCCAAGTGATGCAAATCAGAAAGAAGGAAGTCAAACTATCCCTGTTTGTAGAGGATATGATCCTATAAATAGGCAAACCAAAAGACTTCAGTAGCATATTACTGGAACCCTTAAAAGTGTTTGGCAAAGTTGCAGGATATAAAACGAACATACAAAAATCAATAGCTTTTGTATATACAAACAATGTCATGGCTGAGAAAGAACCTGTAAGATCAGTACTATTCACAACAGTTACCAAAAAAATTAAGTATCTTAGAATAAATTCAACCAAGAATGTGAAATATCTCTATAATGAGTACTACAAAACATTGAAGAAATAGATTATATTTTTAAAATAGGGACATGAATTAGAAGAATTAATGTTATCAAATTTTATACTACACAAAGAAATTTACAGATTCAATGCAATCCTAATCAAAATACCAAAGACATTCTTTACAGGTTCATTTTCAAAAATGCTAAAATTCATATGCAAACACAAGAGACCAATAGCTAAAGCAATTTTAAAAACAAAGCTGAAGTCATCAAAATAGCAGATTTTAAGACATTCTTCAAGGAATTTACATTTGAAATAGAATAGAACTGGAACAAAAACAGACATGTAGCCCAAAAGAACAGAACAGAAACCCCAGAAATTAATACACACAGCTACAACTGAATCAAAATCAATCCTTGGAGGAAGGACAATCTATTCAACAAATGTGTTGGGAAAATTGGATGTACATGTGCAAAAGTCTGAAACAGGGCATCTTATGCCATATAAAAATCAAAATCAACTCACAGTGAATTGGGGATCTAAATGTATTACATCACTAGGCGTAAACATCGGGAAGACTCTACGACATCAGCACAGGCAAAGACCTCTTAGAAGAGACCCAGAGCACAGGGAATAGAAACAAAGAAAAATAAGTGGGATTATATCAAACTGGAAAGTTTCTACATCACAAAGAAAACAGTCAACAAAACAAAGAGGCAACAAACAGAATGGGAGAAAATATTTGAAAACTATGCACCTGATAAAAGATTAATAACTAATAACCAAGATCTTTATAAAGCTCAAGAAATTCAACAGTCCAGTCAATAAATGGCCAACAGACCCATGAAAAAATGTTCACAATTATTAGCTAACACAAAAACACAAATTAAAACACAATTATTAGCTAACACAAAAACACAAATTAAAAAAAAAACACAATGTGGTTGCACATCACCCCAATTAGAATGGCTCTCATCTACAAATCAAAACAAGAATAAATGCTGATGAGGATGCAGGGAAAAGGTACCCTTGCCTACTGTTGGCAGGAATATAACACAATCATATGGGACACAATATGAAGACCCCTTAGTAATTTGAAAACAGAGCCATCATATGACCCAGGCATTCCACTACAGGGGATTACTCAATGAAATCAGCATATGAAAGAGTTGTCTTTAACTCCCCTTTTTATAGCAGCTCAATTCATTATAGCTAAGATGTGGATCAACCCAGATGTTCATCACAGATGACTGGATAAAACAAATGTGTAATACATACACTATGGAATACTACTCAGCCATAAGAAATAATGAAATTCTGTCTTTTGCAACAAAATAGATTCAACCAGAAATTCAACATTATGCTTCATGAAATAAACCAGTGCCCAAAAGACAAATATCATGTTTTCTGATATGAAGTAGCTAACACAAAAGAAAAGAGAGGAGAGAGAAAGAAGAGAAACAGATTGAAATGGACATCTTGCGATTGTTGTTTTTAGCATTTTTATATTCCTGTGCAACTGGTCTTTCTACTTTTTGCTTGTTAAATATGATGCACTTAAAATATTTCTTGTATTTATTCTGTTCCAAACTAGTAAATTTCTCATTCAAATTATAATATTCCAAAAAACATTCTGAGTATTATTTTATTTATTTATTTTATTGCTTAAATTATTTTTGACAACATCTTTGAAAAGAACCTGAGAGCTCAGGCTAATTAGTGGCACTCCAATTCATGTCCCAGAAACTATGGCAATTGAATGAGCAGAACCTAGAATAGAAGAAGACACAGCACCCAGCTCTGGATCCAGCACCCAGCTCTGGATCCAGCATCCAGCTCTGGATCCAGCATCCAGCTCTGCATCCAGCAGCTGCCCACATGCTAACCTGCAGAGTGGGGCCTTTGCATGTTAATTGTACATACAATGCAAGAAGAGTCTTCTGGTGAGCCTTCTCTTAGTCAGTATTCAAAAGAGCAACACCACACTGAAAGGGACTCTCCAGTACTTCATCCTTACAGGAGCATTTAAATGTTCCTTTATGGTAAATCCTGACCCAGATTTGGGAGAACATAATAAAAATAATAGTTATTAGAGAGGCAAGGAGAGCATGAAGAGTTCTCATTTGCTGGCTCACTCCCCAAATCCTGCTTCCAACCCCAGCCAAAGCCGAAAACCTGGGATTCAAACCTAGAACCCCACCCCCAACATGAGTGGCAAGAATCACCTTCTCGGTCCATCAGTGCTGCTTTCCGAGGCCCACATTAAAGATGGACTCCAGGATGCTACACTCTGCCATTGCCCATACCTACAAAGGCAGGATATGCTTAAATAGCAGAATCACGGACTTAGGGCTGTTTGTAAAGGACTATACTACTGTAATAATATAGGTGAAATCAGTGTGTGGAGGGGCACTTAGGAAGGGGATGGGAATTCCTGAGCCTATGGAATGATATTCTAAAATAGCAAATATATATATAATAAATACATATTATATAATATTATGTATTACAAATATATATATATTATATATATAATAGCAATAATAATGAGCAAATCTTGGAAGGGCAAATGAGAAGAAAGGGGAAGGAAAGGGGGAACCCCTATACCTACAAAAATGCATCATGCAAAATAAAAATTAAAACAGAAAATAAATTTTAAGAGGAAACGAATCAGAAGCAAACTGAAATTGAGTCCCGATGTGTCTTTGGATGCAGGACAAAGGTCACAAAAGACACGTCATGGAATAATGATGCATGGATTTGCAAAAACAGTTTTGTACCAAATTTAACTTATTATTTAATTCCATTTTCCACAAACTTTTTGAAGTACTGACATTACATGAGGATTTTTCATTTCAATGTGTCCATTACCTCCTTCTTTAATTACATTTTAAATATGCTAGATCCTAGATTTTTTTAAAAAAAAGTAAAATATTTGGAAATGACTGAGTTTATAAACTAAGGATACAATGATCTCATAAATGTCCTATATTGTTGTTCCATTTTCTAAATAACTGTGATCTATAAAATACCTCCAAATAGATAGAAATCAGAAAACAGATTATCTGGGCAATGGCTCAAGCACTTGAATCCTTGGCCCCGACACAGGAGCCTAAGATCTGGCCAGGATCCCAGCTTTGGTTTAGCCTGGCTCCGGCTGCTGCAGATAAGCAAACCAAAAGCTGGGGGGATCTCTTGATTCTTTCCTCCTTTTCCCTCTGCCTCTCTTTCGAATGAATAAAATAATTCTCAAAAGGGGAATTTCTGCAAAGTATTTTCATATCTTTTGGATGATGATTATTAACAATAGTGTCAAAATTGATTAAACTGGACTCCTAAGACTTTTGCCCTTTTTTTTCCCCCTTTCACATGTTTATTTGTGGTGGGAATATTTTAAATCTCAGCAAGTTTTCAGTGTCCAGTATGTTAACTATTGTCACCACACTGTAGTACACATATGTATATATGTCAAGCTCATTCCTGCTAACTAAAATTTTACAATTTTAACCAAAAGCTTCCCAATTGTTGTGGCTCCTCACTAGCCCCATGGAATCAGCACTCCACTGTACTTCTGTGAGTTAACACAGGTGAGACCGTGCATTATTTCTGACTCTGCCCGGTTTATTTCACTTCATCTAATGTCCTCCAGGTTTATCTAAAAGGATTTTCTTTTAAGGACTGAATACTATCCCAATGTGTAGATACATTCCATTTCTTTATACATTCACCCATTGATTTCCTATCTTGGTTACTGTGAATGGTGCTGCAATGAACATATGAACACTCCCCTGAAAGGATGACTTATTTTCCTTGGACATGTACTCAGTAGAAAATTGCCTTTTATGTTACGGTAAATACTCGTTCATAAATTTTTAAAGCATGCTCTGCGTAAACCCCTGGTCTTGTCATTATATTGTGCTTACATTTTTCCAAAATCAACTTCATGACAGCATTTTATCATCCTTCTCATTTATTTAGAATCACTCCAAGTTATCTTCCTCTTATAGTCCACAGTGCTCATGGATTTAGTCCAACTGTCATTTTTCTTTCTCCATTACACCAAGGCCAAAGTTCAACAAAACCAAAGACCAGATCTGTGACCGCTGGGTGAACCCTGCATCTCCACGGGAGTCTCATTCAGGAAGGGTGATTCATCACAGGGCAGTCTGCAGGCCGCTGATTAGTGGTTCTGTCACCCTAATCAAATCACCTGCCTTCATTCTTATAATAGCATCTACAGAGAGTACACTGACCAGTGTATGAAAACTCAGATGTATTCCCTAGTTGAGAAATTGAATGTGGAAAAAATAAAAGCTATGGTTCTATAATCATCTTTGGTTTAACTGAATTTTCTCCAATCACTCCTTTTTCTGGGGCTTTTTTCCCCTCCTATTGACCTAGAAAATGAAATCTGTAATCCAAGGACAAATCAGCTCCCCTAGAACCAACAATCAATAAAACCTGGAAACGTGGAAGTCTCACGTACTTCAGAAAAATACAACAAAATAAGAAACTGATGCACAAGAATGGTATGCTAAGTGTAAGTAATATTCTACGCTTAACGGAAGTAATACTGTATGCTAGAGAAATTTATTATTTGACTAACCATGATCATTATCTATCAATTCCCATCAAGCCACAAAAGGCATGAGGAGGAGATCATGAGGTGGTTAAAAACAAACAAAACGAAACAAAAAAGCAAAACAAAAAGCTCACGGAAATGAAAGAAAATATTTTCCTTTTAGTGTAGAGAAAAAATTAAACTTTTAAGTCACAGAAGAAACTATTATTTTATGTAACTTTCTCGGGAAAATACCCTAATTTATTTATTTATTTATTTATTTATTTATTTTATTACATTGCATCATGTGACACAGTTTTACAGGCACTGGGATTCCCCCTCCCCTCCCAAAACCTGCTCCCCCCACCCCCATGGTGGATTCTTCCATCTTGTTGCATTACCACAGGTCACATTCAGTTGAGATTTTTTTTCCTTGCAAGCATCTACAAAGCATAGAGTCCAGCATCTTATTGTGCAGATAAGTTCAACAGTTTCATGGGGAGACAGTCTCTGGTCTGAAGGTACAGCCGAAAGAGTATCATCCCAATCAATTGAAAGCCCCGCCTAATTTATTTTTGAAATAGTATGAACCTGACTCAAACAAATGCTATAGCACTGGATTAATCACTATGCTGTAGGCATCAGAGGAAGTAATGATCATTCTAATTTAGGTAGAGGGCAGGAAGTTAAAGAATACTACACCAAGATGGCTTTTTTGGTGGATCTTCAAGAATGGGTAAATCTTGAAATTATGTGATCTTATTTACATAGCATACTTTCATGAAAATCATAAAATACAGATTAAAAAGAATCATAGCTCCATATGAAACAGCCATTTATCCCACTACCTACAAAAAAACATCTGTTAGCAATGGCTTTTTTCCTATTTGTAGAGAAATTTACATTCAACTATACTGTGATTTTGACAAGTTCCTCATAATATGTGAACATGCTATTTCTAGTTATTTACAACCATTGCAGGTTTATATCTCAACCTACCAGTTATTTTTGGATATTTAGAAATTCCAGTTTATTCTTATGCATGTTTGAATTCAAACATCTCTCAATGTTTATCTTTAAGTACCTGGGATGATATCTTTCAATAATCATTGTTATTTCTTAATCCCTAGAAGTGGAATTACTGAGAGTATGTTTCTTATCTTGATAACCTTCTGACTTGATCTTAGTATATAATCCTCCTGAGTATTTCTCCACTTCACTACTGTGCAATTTTTCTCTTGCCCTTTCCAGAAAGGTAAATGAAGAGTCCTTTCAGGGCCAGCGTGGTGGCATAGCAAGCTAGCACTTTATTTTAGCATTGGCATCCCATATGGGCACCATTTCCTGCACTGGCTACTGCATTTCTGAATCAATTCCATTCTTATGACCTGAGAAAGCAGTGGAAGATGGTCTAAGCCCTTGGGTCCCTGCACCCACATGGCAGACCAGGATGAAGCTCCTGGCTTTGGATCAGCTCAGCTCTGACCATTATGGACATTTAGAGAGTGAACCACAGGATGGAAGATCTGTCTCTCCTCTCTCTATTAAAAGCTGCCTTTCTAATGAAAACAAAAGGGAGGAGGGCCAGCACAATAATCTAGTAGCTAAATCCTCACCTTGCATCTGCTGGGATCCTATGGGCACAAGTTCGTAACCCAGCTGCTCCACTTCCCAACCAGCTCCCCGACTGTGGCCTGGGAAAGCAGCAGGGGATGGCTTAAAGCCTTTGGACCATGCACCATTGTGGGAGATCCAGAAGAAGCTCCTAGTTTCAGATCGCCCCAGCTCCAGCTGTTGCAGTCACTTGGGAGTAAACCAGTGGTTGGAAGATCTGTCTCTGCATCTCCTTCTCTCTATAGAGCTGCCTTTCAAATAAAAAATAAATCTTAAAAATAAAAAATGAAAATAACTCCCTAAAAACAGAGTTGTTTCTATTTATTATTTTCAATCTTCCCATTCTTTTCTCCAAACCATTACAATCAGGCTTTCCCCACAGCCACTCCTTCAAAATAGCTCCTGTCAAAATAACCAATAATCATCCTTTCCTTAGACTTGGGTTATATGAAATCTCATCCATGGTGTTGATCACATGGTAGTGCTGAGATGCACAGCTCCTCTATCCTAGAGTTCTTTTCTTCTCTTGGATTCCAGGACCCCACACACCCTAGACTCCCTTTCCCCCTCTCTCTCTCTGACCACTCAGCCTGCTTATCCTGACAATGCTCAGTTCTGTGCAGGGCTAACGAATTCCCCTACTTTTAAGTACTTCTCCTGACCAATGAGTCTCAACTAATTTCTAGTCCAGACCATCTTCTTGAACACAAATATCCAAACTCAGACATACTGAAAGTGTCCTATGCCCCAGAACCCAACTGCTAAAATTTACTATTCTTATTTTTTTTAAAACAAAGCAAAATAGCTTCCTGCCAAAGAGTCTTCATTCTCTCTGTATATGACCACCATTTTACTTATTCAAACCTAAAACCATGGAATCTTTCTAGATCCTTCTTTACCATATGCCACCCTCAGTTCTTCCACAAATCTTTTTTAAAGATTTATTTATTTTAACTGGAAAGGCAGATTTACAGTGACAGATCTTTCATCCATGGGTTCACTCCCCAAATGCCCACAACAGCCGAGCTAAGCCCATCTGAAGCCAGGAGCCCCTTCTCTGGATCTCCTGCACGAGTGCAGGGACCCAAGGCTCTGAACCATCCTCTACTGCTTTCCCAGGCCACAAGAAGAGAACTGGATAGGAAGTGGAGCAGCCAGGACAGGAACAATTATTCATATGGGATTCCAGCATGTTCAAGGCAAAAATTCAGTTCCTGAGCCATCATGCTGGGCCCTTTCCCACAAATCTCAGTGGGTAAAACATATTTAGACTCTCATCACCTCCATAGCTACTACTTTCATCTATTATTTCTTGTCTGGTTATCTTTTTAATTTTAGGATTTGTTTTCATTATATCTGAAATGTAGAGAAATAAAGGACCACATCTTTAATCCAAGGATTCACTCCTCAGATGCCTGCAATAGCTGGGTCTCAGGTCCAAGCCAAGAGCCTAGAATTCCACATGGGTGACAAGGTCATGTATATTTAAGCAACCCTAGGGACTACAATGTGGAATACATCTCTTGTCCGAGCTCACCTTCCTCTCTTTCAGCCATCTGGAGAATTTGCAAGGTCTGCATGAACCTTCCTCACGACCTTTGCACTGACTATGCCTTTTTTATTCAATAACAACCCAATATCTTCATGGCTCAGTATCTGGCCTTGAAAATATATATATATATATATATATATATATTGAAAGGCAGAGTTAGAGGGAGATCTGCATTCCACTGGTTTATTCTCCAATGGCCTGAAAAACTAAAGCTGGGGCCCGGCACAGTAACCTAGCAGCAAAAGCCCTGGCCTTGCACGCACCAGGATCCCATATAGGTGCAGGTTCTAATTCTAGCAGCCCTGCTTTTGATTCAGACTTCTACTTTGCTTCTCAAGAAATGAAAGTACTTATATAATTAAATAATATGCGGATGCTGGTCTGTGCTGAAGCCAGACCATTGGCAAAGCAACTGGTATGCAAAGAAGCCAAGAAGAAGCCAGGAGCCTCTTCCGGGTCTCCCACACGGGTGCAGGGTCCCAAAGCTTTGGGCCGTCCTCGACTGCTTTCCCAGGCCACAGGCAGGGAGCTGGAAGGGAAGCGGGGCTGCCGGGATTAGAACCGGCGCCCATATGGGATCCCAGGCGTGCAAGGCAAGGACCTTTAACCACTTGCGCCACCGCTCCGGGCCCAAAAAAAAAAAAAAAAAAAATCTTAAAAAAAACAGTTCACTGGGCCAGGCAACTTTCTAGCTGAAAAGATAGAATCAATTTCACCACAAGAAACACAAGGATAAAATGTAAACAGTGTTTTACACTAGAATGCTGAGTGAGACACTGGGAAACTTAGGGAAAAACTTAACCACAAATAAGAAGTTCGACAAAGTGCCATGTTCATCCAGCAGAGCAGTTTTATGTGAAAAAGTAAGAAAACCAAGTGTCTAAGGTGCAGGGCTGGGAGACCCTGTCTCTGCATCATCATCTGTGGATCACACAGAATCACCAACTTTAAATTTGGCTTGCTGCATGTTTACCGAGTTTCAAATCCCACCTGCAGTTTCCCTGGCAGGGTCACACCAAGTGATTTCACAGGCTGGACATTTCCTCCTCCCGTAATCCACAAGTCCCTGATGCTAAGCCATAGACCACTATGGGTCAATAGTTGAGAACCCTAATTAAGGGAAAGCAGAGGGTCAGGGAGGAGAGAACAGGGTCCCAGTTAAGAAATATGACTTCCACATTCTGACACACATCACCTGGATGCCTGAGATGGGGAGGTGGGTAGTTGTAACACTGAGTTCTAACATTTTGAGTAAATCTTGGAAGCTTACTGCAGGCACAGCATTTAATGACCATACTGAGCTCTGCCTTAGTTTGAACACCCTCCCTCTAAAGTCAGGAGCTGCCAGTATGATACTAAGATTGGAGCTGGTAAGAGATGATGGGGCTGCACGAGTTCCTCCCTCAGTGATGGGAGGGCTGGCTTGTTCAACTGCCTTTTCCCGAGTGAAGAGATAGCACAGTGGCCCTCCTCAGGCATCAACTAATACAACCCTCATCTTGGACTCCTTAGCCTCTAGAACTATGACAGAAGTTTGTTCTTTATATAAAAATTGCCCAGGCAAGGGTATCTTGTTACTGCAACACAAAGTAGGCAAACACAATGTCTTAAAAGCTAATACCTATATCCCATTAAATACCCCAAAGTTAACTCAGGAAGTGTTCTGATTCAATTATCTTCCTACAAATAATTTTGTGAAGTTTACAGGATGATAAGGAAACCATTTAGATAGTCATAATTTGATTCTTTTAAAAAAATAAGATCAGCATTCCATCTAAACAATGTAAGCTATTATCTGTCTGGCTTCTGTACAACTTTAAATGAAAGATGCCTGATGATAAATAATTCAGTAAAATATCATTAATGACTCCTTACGTTTCCACTAAACACCCCTCATCTCTGCACCACAGAATCCGGAAATAGTCAAAGGAATTCAGCTCAGGTAGTCTCCTGACCAGATACCCTTCTGGAGAGGGGTACGCAGAAGGAAGCGAGAGGGTCTGATTTACACGTAAACAGCTCTTCATTTGCTGCAATCATTCTTTGCACAGAACTTATGCTGCTGATGCACAGAACTCAACCCTAGCCAACCCTCCTAGCGATAAAGACCACAAAAATCAAACCTGAGTGGCAGTCCTGAGAACGCTCCCTGCTTGCCTTTCTTTCCTTTCCCTGTTGCATTCCTCAGAAGACCAATTTACCAACAGCCACTGGCCGAACACAGCCACCTGGCTTCGGGCCAAGGGCAGGCAGCCTTGTGGAAACTTGGGCAGCAAAGTGGCAGGGTGGCCAGGCATCATCGGCTTCCAAACATGCGGGCATTGCTGGGCAGCAGCTGGAGGAAGTTTGGACATGCTGGCCGAGGCACGGACGAGTGGCTGACGAGCGAACCAAGCCTGCCCCTTCTGGAGACCCAGCTGCAGGTCTGTACCCATGGCTTTAGCCTTTTCCTCCCCAAAGTGTCCCTGTCAGTTTCAAAACCAACAAGTTTTATCTTCTTAGGCTTTTAAGACTCATAGAAAACATTTTGGCCTAATGGATTGAACAAAATAAGAATTCATGGAGTGGCATGGTCTAAATGGGACAATTCAAAAGCTATATATTGTTTTACAATGATCCTTTTAACTAGAAAAATTACTTGGCCCAAATATAACCCAAGAAGATGTGATATTTCAAACATCGGAACATGTAAAGCAAAGAATCAACAAGCTTCAATGCTTTGAGGCTGCTCCTTTGTTCTTTGCTTAGGAAATAATCTCTAGATATACAAAACGAAGATTCCCTTCTGTTCTTGGCTGTATAATGACCATATTGCCTAAGAAGTTAGCTGAAACCAAGCACCCTAATCCAGGAAGGATGGGGGTGAGGGAGGGTGTTAAAGAGGTCTTCTCTCTAAGACAGACACACAGGGCTTAGCTTTGGCAAACCACCTAAGCAGCTTCAGTCAGTAAGGGGAAGTATTGGTAGAAAACGGGAGACAAAGCATTCTATCGGAGGAGAAATGAGTGACGCTGCTGACTGTGCAAGCAAAGGGGCAACAAAATTATTTTTGCATTTTCTGGAAAACCAGCTGGTAAGATTGGTATTTAAGTTATCTAAAGTCAATATTGATATAAACATAGATGTATACCATCCATGTGTAGAGAAATGTATAGCTGTTTTAGATGTATACATGTATAGCTGCTTTAGCAGCTACATAACCCCTTAGCAGGAAACCCCTTGCACGACTTTGCACATCAAAAATATCAGAAGTTAAGAGACTTTGAGGTTGGTGAGGAAATACATTTGCCTTGAAAAGTACACTTTCTGTAGTAGAAATAATTAAGAATGTTAATATATTATGAATAACAGCCAATTAAGGGTACCATAATACATTTTATAACTCTTCACATCTATTAACTGAAGAAAAACAAGTTTTCTAACATCTTAGATAAGTTTCCTTTGCCACTTGCTATTTAGATAAATTGAACTCAACCAATGGAAGTCTGACTTCAGCAGGAATTATATTATTTATCCTTTCCCCAACTTTTTTGCAGCTACTACTGACAACAGCCCAAGTGGCACAATTGTCAACAATACTACTAGATCATATCTTTTAAATTGAATACTAAGCATTGCATTTCATGTATATGGAACTTCCAGGGTATAGCAGATTTTAAGATTTGATGGCCATAATCAGTCAGAAATTACTATCATCCATATTAACAAACAAACAAAAAGATGGATTGTGAATAATAGTTGTTTGTTTAGAAGCATAATTGTCTTAAGTACTGAAAGAGATAATGGTTTTAATATTTTATGATTTACATTGGGGGGAACTAGCTTCCTTTTACTCCAACTTGATTTCTTAATCTAATGGTTCATCTATTTATGCTTTTATGATCAATTTCTCATATGCCACAGATTAAGTATTCAAATTTAACAATGTGTGAGAAAAAAGAATTTAGAAACACAGCACACACCTAGAACATATTATCAAAATATCTTTTAGAAAGCATATTAAAACTAGAAATGGCAGATTTTATCTTCATCATTTTTTAGCCGAATCTAACTTCTAAATTTCTTCTTTGTGTTCATAAAATCTGGCTGTGTCCCTGAGATATAAATACATAAATACTTATTATTCACCAACTGCTTTGTATCATTTGGTCATTTCAATATCATAACTCATGAGAATACCCAAGCCAGGAGTGAGCAGGTGCCCCCCCATAGTCACACAGGTGTCTCAAGGTCATGCTGGAGTTGAAACCCCCAAGACAAGGATTCGTTTCTCAAGACAATTTTTATTAGGATGCTTAAACTAAAAAGGTTTTAACTCCTATCTTACCAAAGACACAAAGTATTGGGCAAATTTCATATTTAAAAAGCCATCTAACTTTGTGCCAAAACACACGCATCATTGGAAAGTCTTTGCAGATAAAGATGATTACATAAGGAATATTAGACAAGTCCATCTCCTGAGACATCATGACCAGTAGTGCATTCTTCCCACCAAGATCAGAACCCCAGCTCCCACGGTTTAACTTCTACATTTTAAATAACTGCATAGAGAGGAGGATTTTGTTTGCTTATTTCAAACACAAGTCTTTGGGGATGTTTGTTGTGCTTTCACTAGCGGGAACACTAACAACGACAATCGTTACTGTTACGTTTTACATTAGAGAAATGCTCTCATCCGTCCTGTTTCTCACTGGCTGGAGTACAAGCAACATCCGTGCAATTAGAACAATACTTTCTTCCTGCTGCTCACCCACTTCGTCATTGAGCAGCCCAACATGCCTCTCAAATTACTCATGCTTAGTACATCAGAAATCATTATTTTTATGAGCTAGAACTATAAAATCAATACCTTTTATATTGTGGAAAAACTGATCCATAATTCTTGGTCTTTAAAATTTCAAAACTGCCCGACTTACCCTACAAAGATTACAAAAACGAATTTAAGCCTTTGGAAAGTTTATTCTTTTCAGGTGCCAGCTGTCAAATCAAGATTCAGTGGTTATGTGAAATCAACCCACTGTGAGATTCTTTGTTCCAGAAATAAAGAACATGTGTAAGTTTCATTTGGATTTCATTTTAAATAAGTACATAACCAGTAAAAATTCCGGTACTGGCACTGTGGCACAGCAAGTGAAACTACCACTTACAACCACTGGCATCCCAACCGGTTCAATTCAGCTCCCTGATACTATGTCTGGGAAAGCAGCAAAAGACAGCCCAAGAGTCCGGGCCCCTGCACTCATGTGGGAGACCCTAATGGAGTTGGGTTGTACTGACTTCAGCTTGCCTCAGCCATTTTTGCCACCTGGGAGTCGAACCTGAGGATTAAATATCTCTATGTTTATCTTTCTCTGCAACTCATGTTTTCAACTAAATAAAAATCTTAAAAGAAGAAAAGTTCTGGCTCATACTCAAAGAATGAATAGTGGCTCTACCTGCTAATGTATATCCTAATATTTTACTTGTGTGGAAATGTGGAGGGTATCATCCATGTGGTCTGTCGTTCTGCAATCACACTTTAACCTAAGCATTCATGCTACTCCCGCAGCCTGAAGCCAAGGGCATAAATGCACAGCTAGAGCAGTTTTTCCAGCGAGCAGACGGTGAGAGGAGTAGGAGTGGAAAAGAGGGACGTTAGTGACACTAACCCTTCCCCAGCTCCTAACTTCCTCCTGTCCTCCGCCTGCAGGGCACCCAGAGGGCGAGCTCCAGCCGAGAAGACGCAGAGCCGTTCCTGTGCATCCTCCTCCCGGCCACCATCCTGCTCTTTCTGGCCTTCCTGCTGCTGTTCCTGTACCGCCGCTGCCAGCGTGCGCCACCCACAGGGCCGGTTTTCAGCCTTGACCTTCCTGAACCCTCTGCGTCCTCTGGAGAGACACCAGACTTTCTGCCAGGCCTCCCGTGGAGCAGCGAGCAGGACTTCGCCTACTCCCCGCTGCCCTGGAATGCCACCCTGCCCTTGCTGTGTCCACCCCCCTCCTACGAAGAGGCCACCAGGCGCAGCTCTAGGGACGATGCGCCGGATCCCACCCATGACCAGGCAGAGGGTCCACTGGGACTGGAATAACCAAACTGAGCTGAATGAGAAAAATCGCCATTCTGCCCAGTAGGGATTCTTTACACTGGGGTCGGAGCCAGGTGATGTTGATCTAGCTCACCTATTCTCAAGGTCCTGGCAGGAAAAATTCCTCCAGGTTCCTCTAGAGATGACTGCGCAATGCTGAAGGGTGTGGCGTCTCTGAGAGAAATAGGAAACCTCTTGGAATTCCCAGAGAACCTGGCAGCCTGCACGGAAGGGTGAGGAGATCAGACACCTCTTGGACCAGCCCCACCCGGGCTTTGGCCTCCCTCCCAGTCACCTCTCTACCAGTTTCACTTCTGTGGGCACCATTCCCGAATGCAGAGTTCCACAAGGAACAAAGGATGCCTCAGATGGCAGCCGGCAGGTGAAGGGGTTCCATCGCCAATAGCAGGAATACAACCCTCAGTGGATATGCGAGTTGAAAACTAAAGACAGCTCTCCAAGTTACCTGGTCTGGGGCATGGCTGTTGCTTGTCTTCTGGTTCGTTTCCCAGAATGGTAGGGGGACAGTCCAGTTCCTCCGGAATGTCTGGCAGTGGAACATCCCAGGGCTGTCTGACAGCACTCTGGCAAGACAGTTACAGCTATGGCATGATCCTGTGTAGTCTCCTATCATTATTTTTGCTATACAGCATTATGATTATAATACCGTAACATTAGGCCAACATTTTCTGCCCTCCTCAAACAGAGTGAGTGTAACACCGAAAAGAAAAGGCTCCATAACAGGTCAAAGCTCTTAGCATGGACCTGGGGGGGGGGGGGCACATAGTGCAAATGTGGCTCTCCCAACGTCAAGACCAGAACAGAGAGGTGAAGTGGCTTGTCTGCTGTTCCATGCTGTATAAAGACTACACGTCTTCTCTGTCCTTTAGCAGCTCCAAATGAACAAAAATTAGTGGCATTTAACTTTTTGACGTGAACATTTTTATACTGGCTGTGTAACGCTATAACCTTTCAGGAGAACAACAAGGTAAGCAAAAACAGGGTTCATTACTTTTAAATGTCATCGGATAGAGATAATGGTTGTTGTCTTTGAGGACTGAAAAATATAGCCTATTTAGGTGCAGATCAATATGCTTTCTTTCAATTCTCTAATGTTCTTTAAGGAAAAAGAAACCAATGAGAAGCTCACCAATCTTGTTCTTCAGTTTTGTTTTTAAGCATTAGATCTTTGAGATACTCTCGATTCCTTTCCAATCACTGTGCTATTCTCCTAAACAACAGGACCCTGTTGTGGTTCTGCAACCCTGGGACGGTCTGTGGCAGGTGGTCTGGCCCTGCTAAACACCAGGAGGTATGCCACCCCAGTTAGTCAAGGCAGTCTTAATTGCTGAACGAGGGATGAACTTGGCCATTCTTATAAGAGGGTTCTTTTCTAGATAGCCTGTCCAACTATTACAAACACCTACAAGGAAATGCTCTTACCCTGCTGGCTATTGTGAGTCTGCATGGGATGCCTGAAGGGTCTGCTGCAGCCATCTTGTAGCCATGAGGCACATCATCAGTCAAGACTGGTAATGAAAAGCAGCTAAGTGAAAAGATGAAAACACCTGGCTTGAGGACCCGTCGAGCAGCTGAGTTACTCCTGACACTCTTTTTTTTGTTTATATTTTTTCTACATCTATAGAATGAGATTTCATTTTCATAGTACAGATTTAGAAGCATAGGGATTCATTGCTTCCCACACTTCTCCCTCCTTATTTTTCCAAATTTATTACAATAGCATATTTGTTTTCCTCACATTGACAAGCTTAACTTCATGATATAAAAAAAAGCTTTGTGACATGCTGAATAGAGGCAAAAGGAGAGGTAACAAAAGTAACCTTGCTGATCTCAGATTTTTGTGTTGTGTGTATTAGCTGTCACAGATCAGAGCACACACATGATATCTGTCTTTCTGGGACAGGCTTATTTCACTAAGCATGATTTCCAGCTGAGACCGCTGTTTCAAGAGATTCTGTTTGATTCTTTTTTTTATGGCTACATGCTACTTACTCCATAGTGTATATGTACCACATTTTCTTTATCCATTCATTCATTGAGAGGCCTTTGAGTTTGTTTTATATCTAAGCTATTATGAATGTGTAGAACTAAGAAAAAAGACACCATTGGGGCCCGGTGCAGTGGTGCAAGTGATTAAGGTCCTTGCCTTGCACGCCCGGGATCCCATATGGGCGCCGGTTCTATCCCGGCAGCCCCGCTTCCCTTCCAGCTCCCTGCCTGTGCCCGGGAAAGCAGTCCAGGACGGCCCAAAGCTTTGGGACCCTGCACCTGTGTGGGAGACCCAGAAGAGGCTCCTGGCTTCAGATCGGCATAGTATCGGCTGTTGCCCTCACTTGGGGAGTGAATCATCGGACGGAAGATCTTCCTCTCTGTCTCTCCTCTCTGTATATCCGCCTTTCCAATTAAAAAAAATTAAATAATAATAATTTTTAAAAAGGCACCATTCACCCTACGCAAAAATGAATTATAAATGGATCATGGATCTAAATCTATGATCCCATGCCATCAAATCACTAAAGGAAAACACTTTGCCATTGTATTTTAAAAACAGAATCCCTCTCCTTCTGTTTTGAGCTGTTCGTCCAGCCTTGCTCCTTGTACACAAAAGCATCCCAACAGTTATTCATTAGTTTAAAAAAGCTAGAAGGAGAGGGAAAGACAAAAGCATGGATCTTCCATCTCTGGTTTATACCCTCTCCTGCACTGTAGCAGTGCTCACAGCTGGACCAGGCTGAAGCCAGAGCCAGGAGCTGTGGCCAGGTCTCACATGAGTCTCAGGAGCCCAGGCACTTGGACCACCTTTCACTGCTTTTCTGAGGCCACCAGCGAGGAACTGGATTCGAAGTGGAGCATCTGGGACTTAACTGGCATCCATGCCAGAGTCCAGCCATGCAAGCAGCAGCTTCACCTCCACGCCACATCATGGGCCCTGTCAGCATTCCTAAGGTGACAAAGCAAACGCATTGCCTTGTCAACATGTTCTGATTAGGTTTATTTAAGCCACCGGGGAGTGGGTGTTTGCGACAGTGCTTAGACACCATTTGAGACATCACATTCCATATCAACAGGAGTCTCGGCTCCACATCTAATTTCAGCTTTCTACCAACGTGTAACCTGGGAAACAGCAGGTGGTGGCTCAAGTGTTTGTTTCTGCCACCCCTTTGAACTGTATTTAACAGTCCCAAGCTGTTCAATGAATTTGGGAGACTGAATCAGTAGATGTGAGTTCTGATTCATAATCATTCTTGTTTTCTCTCTCTCTCCCTGCCTTTCAATAAAAATGAAAACAAGTTATCACAAATCATCATCACTAGGATTTATTTAAACTGTTACTATGGTTTGGAGCAGGAACCATGCTATCCTGTGGCCCCAAGTGAAAGTCGTGAAACAGATAACTATGAACCAGAAATCACAGCATCACACTCCAGAGGTCAAATTCCAGTTGCAACATGTTTTTGCACATCCTGTGAGGTAAGAATGGTTTTCACTGAATAGTGTTTAAAAACCATAAAAGGTGTACTTTATGACATATGAAAGTCAGATGAATTCAAATTTCAGCATCTAGAAATAAAAGTTATTTCACAACACAGCCGTGCTCGGCCACCCACGGCTGACTTCATAATACAAGGTCAGGGCTGAAGAGCTGCAGCAGAGAATTGTGTGAGCTCCAAGACCTAAAACACCTGCTGCCTGAGCCTTCGCAGAAGATGTTGGCAGACCCTTGCAAGTTAAACTCTGATTGCACAGGAGAATCATCTGGGGGATCTTTTGATAACACATAGGACGCACTCAGCAGACCAATGCAATAGAAACAGAACGAGTACTTCTAATATGAAGCCAAGGTGGAGTGAGTATGTTGCTTTAGGTGGTGTGAGTGGACCACAAAACACAAGTGAGCATCAATGTGGACACACATAAGGATTAGAAAAAGCTGTATGTGCAAACACAGCTCTGAGCCACTTCCTAGAACCCATTCTCTCAGTACCCTTGTTCTCCGAGGCCATCAGCCTGACATGCAGCTACAGTCAATTCCACCCACAATGTGGACTCTGCAGGCGGATATTAGGGACAACAGTATAAGCGGCACACTGTTATTCAAACACTGATACAACTGGCTAACAAGGGTAGGACTGGTTGTTAGCACTCCCAGACAGACCAAATAAAGAAAATTCGCAGACACTCCTAACAGAATTAAGTTGTAAGTAGCTAAGTGCTTAGCTTAAGAAATAATTCCAGCCAGAAATTATTAGGAATGGAAAGGAACATGGTAGAATTAGGTAGTAAAAAGTGGACAATTTTACCAAATTCTACCCTCAGATGATAGTGATGATTTTACTGAAAAGGCATCATTTTATTAAAAAGTACTCCCACTGAAACTGTTAATTATATCTTGACATTGGATGCTAGACTTTCTGCCATTACAATGTCAGGATACACTTAAATAGCAGAATGATGGACTTCTGTTTTTGAAGGATTATACTATTGTAACAATATAGGCAAAAACAGTATGGGGGGAGGAGAGATGGAGGGGAAGGAAGTGGAAATACCTGAGCCTGTGGAATTGTGGAACTGTATCATAAACTTAAATTAAAAAAAAAAATAGCAGAGTTTGATTTCAGCTTTCGCATTGGAAGAGGTTGGAAGTCCTTTTAACAGCAAAAAGCTGGGCACACTGAAAAATAATCAACAATGCTCCTTTGGTCCATTAGAGGACAAATGTGGAAAAAGCACTGCCCTGGGATTGCAGAATGAGATCAGGGAGACCCAAGGAACCCTGGCTTACCTGAGCGGAAGTCTCCAGAACCAGTGCTGGGCAGGAAATCCTGACACCGACAAAGTCGCAGAAGTTCGGCATGGACAACTCCGAGAACTGTCATCCCCTGGAGAGACTCACGGTGCAGTGCAGAGAGCATGCCTCCTATACTTCCAGCAGGAGCAGGGGACATTTAGCATTTGACCAGAACATTCTGTTTTCTGAACCAGGCTTCTCCTCAGGAGAAAGGACCTCAGCACAGCACAGCACAGCCTGCGCAGCCTCACTGAGCTGGGGCAGGAAACTCCCACCTCACCTCTCCAGCTTCCACCTGAGGAAAAGAAGCTTCCACCAGGCCCCTGTAATCATCCTATGCTGCTTAAGTAGGGAGAGTAATACTGGAAACACCTGGTAAGTTCACAGCCGGGTTGCACAGACTCACCGAGACCTAACCATAGAGTTCTAGAATATTCCCCGCTCACCCATACCTTACCACATTACCAAAGCCCTATTTACAAGAGTTCCTTCTACCCAGTACATCACGTTTGCCTTTAACAAAAGTTACAAGGCATACTCGATGGCAAAAACATGGTTTGAACAGAGTAAGCATCACAAGCAACGTTGGAGATGGTAGAGATGTTGCAATTATCACACCAAGATGTCAGACAGCGGTGATTAATATGGAAAAGGCTCTAAAGGATAAAGTGGAGAGCACGCAAGAACAGATACCTAATAAAGGCAGAAGAATGAAAATTCTCAAAGTAAGAAATACTAGTGGTCAAAAACCCCGTAAAACATACAAGGATACCTTTGACAGGCTCATCAGCAGATTAGATACAGCTGAATCGGCTTACAGGTATATCAATAGAAACTTCCAACAGAGAAAGCAAGAAAAGCAACAGAAAAAAAAAACAACAGAATATTTAAGAGCAATGGTATAATATGCACACAATGGGAATAATAGAAGAGAAAAAGCAATGGAAAAAATATTTGAAGCAATAGCAACCGTAGATTTCTCCCAAACTTCATATCCAGGAAGCTCCAAAAACACCAAACCCATACACATCATACTCAAACTATGGAAAATCAAAGTTAAAGTGAATGATTCAGAAGAAGGTCAGAGGGGCAGGCAATACTTTACCAACAGAGAAACAAGAATTATACCTAACTTCTAAAAAAACAGACAAGCAATTGGAGCGGAGTAGAATATAGAAGGTATTGAAAAGAAACACCAACCTAGAATTCTGTATCCCACAAAATTATTTATTATTGTGTACTGAAGGGGGGGGGCATTTCATGTGGTAATTAAATCGTGCTTGGGTGCCTACCTCCACACTGAGGTGTTTAGATCTGATTCCTCTTGATTCTAGCTTTATTCTCACCACATGATTATGTCTGCTCCTTGAGATCTGCTAATTCCCAATCAGTGCCTTTTTTTTCCCCAGGTGACTAGAATAGGCATAAATATAAGGAATAAATGTGCTATCTTATGAAGATCATGGTCTAGAAATGCAGATATATAAGCAATCATTTAACTTGTCCTATTTAAGAAATAATGTTAATACTTCCATGGTAACAGTCAAAGCCCCAAAGCTAAGAGTGAAGTTTCTAGAAAATCACCTAGGGTGGTTGTTTGACTCAGCGTGGGACACCCACATCCCACGTGAGAGGCCTCTGATTCTGAGTCCTGATTCTTTTCAGATTCTAGATTCCCTAGGGGGCCGCATGGAGTGGTTTGAGCACTTGGGTCCCTGTCACTAAGGAGAGAGATCTGGAGTGAGTGCTGAGCTCCTTGCTTCAGCTTAGCCCAAGCCTGATTCTCGTGGACTTCTAGAGAGTGAAGCCGCACTTACAAGGTTTCGCTCTCCATCCCTATCTTCCAAATAAGCTCACATTTTAATAATAAAAAAAAGAAGTGGATTTGAATCCAGTTATCTATCAAACACATTTTTTCTAGCTA
This sequence comes from Ochotona curzoniae, assembly GCF_017591425.1. Lineage (NCBI taxonomy): Eukaryota > Metazoa > Chordata > Mammalia > Lagomorpha > Ochotonidae > Ochotona > Ochotona curzoniae. The sequence continues at coordinate 19,120,351 of NW_024467115.1, forward strand.
CACCAAGGATTTCATTTTCAATACTTTTAGAAGTTGTGTACTGTTTTCCTTTTTCTTTTTTTTTTTTAAAGATTTATTTTTATTATTTTTTTATTGGAAAGGCAGATATACAGAGAGGAGAAACAGAGAGGAAGATCTTCCGTCCAATGATTCACTCCCCAAGTGAGCGCAACGGGCCGATACTATGCCGATCCGAAGCCAGGAGCCTCTTCCGGGTCTCCCACACGGGTACAGGGTCCCAAAGCTTTGGGCCGTCCTGGACTGCTTTCCCAGGCCACAGGCAGGGAGCTGGAAGGGAAGCGGGGCTGCCGGGATTAGAACCGGCGCCCATATGGGATCCCGGGCGTGCAAGGTGAGGACCTTTAACCACTTGCACCACCGCGCCGGGCCCTGTTTTCCTTTTTCTAAGACTTATTTATTTGAGTTACTATTGAGAGAGGAAGAGACACAGAAAGATCTCCCATTTGCTGGTTCAGCAATGGCCAGGGCAGGTCCAGACATAAGCCACAAATCTGGAACTTGATCCATGTCTCCCACATGTGTTTCAAGGGGCCGTGCACTTGGGCCATCTTTGGTGGCCTCCCAGGCCCATTAGCAGGGAAGCTGGTGGAGCAGCTAGGATGCACACCGATGTTCATATGGGGATGCCCACATCACAGGTTTAATTTGCTGACCATGTGCACTACCTAGCTGGGATATATTTGGCTGTCTACTTTCACTCTAAAGGATGGGCACTTCAAAATCAGTATGCTTTTCTCATCAACACCTACCACAGTCTCAGAAGTTATATCAAGCCTCACTCTGATTAAAATTGATGTTTTAATTTTTAAAGGAGTTTCCAGCTTTAGCTTTTTCATCCTCAACCCCCCAAATCAATAAGTGCCTTTTAATTTTCTGTGACATAGAAGAAAGGTGGTTGGTTCACAGGTGTTCCTAAAAGTACTCCATCACCAGCCTTGCATTGAATAAATTCTATAACAAGTGTTCATTCAACATTTATCAGTCAATTATGGACCAGACACAGAACAAACTGCACCATGTACAAGGAGCTTGGTGGGTGGTTTTGTGTCGGAATGATGGATGGGTATTGTGATTCTCATCAAAAGTAAAGGAGAAGCCAAACAGAAGGAAGGATCACATTTCGTCTCCAGTGTCAGCTTGCTACCCATTTTAAAAAATTAATTTATTTGAAATGCAATGTTACAAAAAGAACAGATACACAAGAGGAGAGGAATGAAGGGGAGAGAGAAAGGGAGAAGAGAGAGAGAGAGAGAGAGAGAGAGGGAGATCTTCTATGCATTGGTTCACTTCTTAGATCAAAGCAGTGGCCAGAGCTGAGCTGATCTAAAACCAGGAGCCAGGAGCTCTAACAGCTCTTCAACATGGATGCAGAGGCCCAAGGACTTGAGCCGCCCATTGCCTTCTGAGGCCATAGCAGGAAGCTGCACAGGAAACAGAGCAGCTGGGACACGAACTGCTTCCCATATGGAATTCTAGTAATGCAAGCAAAGGATTGGCTTGCTATACCACCACACCTGCTGCATTTCACAGCCATCACATCTGAGCTATGACACTCATTAAAAGAAAAGCAAACACTCCACAAGTAGCATGCAAAAACCTGATAATACGACACATGAAGCTTAGCACCAAATTTTATTTTATTGCTAAACCCCACCTCCGGTAACAACTACAGCACTGCACAAATACTCCTCAAGTTACTTCTGAAATACAAATCACCCTAAACTTCATGTTTTAAAAAGTTGCCTTGGTATTATCTTTATGGATTCTGTAGGAAGTGAAGAAATAGTCTGCTCCAGGACCACTAGGCCTCAGCTGGGAAGACCTGCAGAAGCCTAGACGTGACTCAGTGGCTGGGGAGAAAGGAGGTGAGGAATCATAACACCAGCTCACCTGTGCATGGTGCTTGACGCCAGTCGTCAGCCATGATTTTGCTTGGAGCTCACAGCTCCATGGAGCTGACTGAGCTTCCCTTCAGTGTGGCTGTTAGTATGGCTCCAGGAGGAAGAAGCCCACAAAGAGCTAGGTGGCGGCCTTTAATGATCCAGCCTTGGAAGTCATACAGTATTTCTGTGGCTGTACCTACTGGCATGCCACGTTTCAAAGTGAACACAGACATCCACTTGCTTCTGTGAGGTGTATCAAAGACACAAACTAGACCACATACTGTTGGGGCTAGCATGGTAGCATGATGGGCCAATTCTCTGCCTGAAAGGCCAGTATCCCATATGGACACTGCTTTGAGTCCTGACTGCAATACTTCGGATCCAGTTCCCTGCTTATGGTCTGGGAAGGCAGAGGAGAATGGTTCAAGTGCTTAAGATCCTGCACCCACATGAGATCCAGAAGCAGCTCCAGGCTCCTGGCTTCAGATTGGCTCAGCTCCATCCCATTGGAGGAGTGAACCAGATGAAAAATATTTCTCTGTCTCTCCTCTCTGTAACTCTGTCTTTTCAATAAAAATAAATTTTAAAAATTTGCAAAAAAGGAATAGCATTGAATCAGAAATTACATGGCAACCACTTTTGGAAAACAAAATCTGCTTCACAAGGATGGAATAAATAATAGCCATGGCTGGCTTTCATGCTGGCTGTTCCTGTTCTTATTTAGCTCCCTGCTTATGCCCCTGGGAAAGCAGCAACGGACATTGCAGGCACTTGGAATCTACACTCATGTGAGAGGTCCAGATGCAGTTTCTAGCTCCTGGCTTGGTACTGCCCAAGCCCCAGCTCTTGCGGTTATTTGGGGAGTAAAACATTGGAGGGAAGACTCTCGATTTATCTTTTCTCTGCTTTCAAATAAATAAATATGGTTTAAAAATCATCACATGACCAAACAGTATTATAGATGACACATTTCTCAAAATATTTACAAAACTCAAGAACACAGGTGATTACATTTTACACCCCTCCGGGTTGATCAAGAACTGGGGATTTGCTTTGATCAATGAAATGTGGATGGAAGCCATTTCTGTGCCATGTGCAAGTGTGCAGACTGGCTAAAACATTGCTTGCCTCTCCACCATCACTACTCGCAAGCGCTTTGCCATCTCCCACAGCCACAGACATGCACAGCCAAGTGCCCAATGCACACATTCCGAGCTGGTGCAGGATGAGTTGAAGCACCACTTGTTTCAGTTCTGGTACTAAGAGCAAGGTCCTTTCCACAGTCTGTTAAGTGCCACACTGTACTCACTTTGTGCTCTTTCTTTATGATCTTGCTGTTTACAACAGCCAACATGCTGCCTAGTGTTCCTAAGAGGGTGCTGGTTGTGACATGCCTTACAGAGAAGACTTCTGTGTTAAGCTTCATTCACACATGAGTGATGCTAATACAGGCTATGGGTCAATGTTAATGAATGGATTATGCCTATCAAAGAAGGTTCCTTTTACAGAAACACATCTACTACACGATTGTGCATGGATCAGAGACTCATGGGGGTTGGGGAGGTACCAGTACTGCCCAGGAGCCCTGGTGCAACATTCACTGATCCAGTATCTGTGGTGACTTCACTCCCAAGAGGAACAGGAACTGCCTGTCATTACTGCTGCAGGACCCAACAATGAGCAGCAGCCTCGTGGGGTGACAGTGGAGCGACTTGCTGAGGTGAGCATGACATTTGGCACTGCCACACAGGAGTGCAATGTCCTAAAGGATCAGCCAGCCCCAGGGAGGCCTCTGAGGCCACCAGCCAAGGAAGATCCCTGGCACCCGCTGCTTAGAGCGAGCGAGAGCCTCACCAGCACCGAGCATTGAATACCTTCTTCTAAAATGTTGCTTATTGGTTGTGCATAAAAATTATTTGAAAGAGCAAATGAACAAGGAATATTTATATAATTGGATGGTTCCCCACCCTCCCAGTCTCCACAAAATTCCCTGTCAAGCTATGCAGTCAGCTCCATGTTAGGCTTCAAATACACATGGGCTAAGAGTGAGCTAATAGAACTATTTAAACACAATCAACCAACAGGGGAACTAAATATTTTGAAATATTAGTATAAAAAATGAATCGTCTGCATTTTATTAAGCTTATTCTGAAATCCTATTATTAGGAAATCAATTCCCTTCTTTCTTCCATTGTTAATCTTACTAACTACCACCTTCAAATACAGATAATTCAGCCTTGTCACCTGCTATAACTTCATTATTTGCATATTTTACACCTGTGGGATAAATTTCTCCAAATTCAGCTTCAGTTTCCCCCCAGATGAAATATTCCCTACTCTCTTCCACCCCGAAGGCCCAAACAACAGTGAAAGGTACTCTGCAGATTAAGATAGCAGCAAATAAAAACAAAAAAATTTGACATTTGTTCACCCTGTCTAAATGGAATACTTAAAAAAATAGCAACAGACTTAATAATGTGAATTACTTTTTCCTCTTAACAAAAATCTGCCATAAAATAAAATTGAATTCTAAATATAGTTAAGTCACCTAAGAGGTACACACCTGTCACATTGTAAAAATAGGTTCCAAAAAATAAACCAGCATGAATTATTGAGCCTTCACTAAATAATTCATTCTTAGCTCGACAGAACAATAAATTTGATGTAACCATCTAGAAAGTGTCAGGTGTCCTCGGGCCATTGCACAGCTGTTTGCATATGGAAGGGCAAAGAAAACCTGTCTAAAGTTCTCCCCTTGCACGCACCAGGATCCCATTTGGGCACCAGTTCTAATTCTGGCAGCCCCGCTTCCCATCCAGCTCCCTGCTTGTGGCCTGAAAAAGCAATGGAGAACGGCCCAAAGCCTTGGGACCCAGCACCCGTGTGTGGTGGAAGATTCAGAAGGGGCTCTAAGCTCCTGGCTTCAGATCAGCTCAGCTCAGCTCCAACTGATGCAGCCACTTGGGCAGTGAATCAATGGATGGAAGATCTTCCTCTCTGTATATTTGACTTTCCAATTTAAAGAAAGAAAGAAAAAAGTGCTAGGCCAAAGACAGCATCAGGCACGTGGCTAGGACCCTGCTTGAGACATCAGTATGTCATGTCCTTTGAGCCGGCCTTGTTTGAGTCCTGGCTGGGTTTTGGATTCCAACTTTCCAATGGTGAGCACCCTGGGAGGAGACAGGTGACAGTCCTCGTCCTTGGACCGCTGTCACTCAGGGAGAAGACCCTCAAGTTCCAGGGCTCCTACGTTCAGCCTGGCCAGGCTCTTGCTGAGTGGGCATCTGGGGAGTGGACTATTGGATATGAAAAGACGGCCTGTTTGCCTCACTCTGCCTTTCAACTAAATGAAACATAAAAGGGACTGAAGGATTGCCTGGAAGCCCTGAGGACGTTTCTGCCCAGTGATGGAAGCAAGTTCCAAAAGGTTGGAACAATGTTACAATCTCATTTTTACCGAATGCCCAGTAAAAGCAAACCTGGTTTTGAAAAAAAAAAAAAAAAAAAAAGCAAACCTACAGACACAGACAGCAAAGTAGCTCGTGCGTAGGGCTGGAGGCTGGGAAATTACTAAGGGGCAGCTACTGGATGAGGCTCCTTTAACCGGCGAGGTAACAAAGATATTCCAAATATTACATATTAATGAGGGCACAAGTCCATAAATACACTAAAAACCCCTAAACAGTTCACCTGGAGTACGTTCATTGTATGTTGTGTTTTATATTTCAATAAATCTCTCAATAAAAATAAAAACTGCATTTCATTTAAAAAAAAAAAAAAGACTGACCTCCGTACCCTGTGGCCTGTTAGGTCTACTGTGAGGGTATGGAGGTGCTAACTTCCACGAATCGACTCACTTAAAAATAAGGGCGGCAGCGATCCCCAAAGAAAGACGGGTGGCGGGTGGCCCTGTCGTCCTCTCCCAGGCTCGGGCTCACCTGCGAAACAGGCGGGTACAGGCGGAGCTGGGCCCAGGGGCTGACTTGGGCTCCGGGGCGGGGCCCCTTGGCGCTCCCCGTGCGCCCTGGCACCGCCGACCCAGGCGTGGCGCGGTTGTCCCGCAGCGCAGGCGGAGAGAGCGCGTCGCCGGGGCGGGGACTTGGGGACCGCGGCACAGCTCCCGGGCTCCGTCCTCCCAGCGTCTGTGCCGCCCATGGCCGAGGTGGTCGAGCCAGATCCCGGGGCTCCGGAGGACCCAGCAGCCCTAGACCTGGAGACGCCGGTCTGGAAAGCTCCGGAAGATGTGGGGCCCCAGGTAGGGGTAGCTGGAAGTCGTAGTGGGAGGGGGGACGACGGACCGCCGTCAGCAGGGGTTGCAGGCGGGACCCGGGTGCAATCAAAAGTCATTTCTTAAAATGCTTGGAGCCCTCCTCGCCGATCCTGCGCCCTAAGTTCGTTTGGTTGACCCACTCCTTGCCAACTCCCAGCCAAGTGGAGGGACCCACACCTGCTTGCCTTTGCCGCAGGGGTACCCCTCTGGGTTGCGGGGTGCAATGGTCGCTTGAGTTTTGAGTGATCTAGAGTCATCAGCAGGCTTGGCTGGACAAGCTAGACCGGTCTTCCCGGGGTAAACCAGAAATGGAGGCTGCAGGACCGGTCTGGCGGTCTGGCTGTATCCTGACCTCTGAGAGCTGCTTCTGGAAATTTCCTCTGTTCCATTTAGCCCGAAAGTTACGAGATCCGACACTATGGACCGGCCAAGTGGGTCAGCACGTGCATCGAGTCCATGGACTGGGATTCGGCAGTCCAAACTGGCTTTACCAAACTCAGCAGCTACATTGAAGGCAACAACGAACGAGGTAAGGCTGTCTTCCTTCTGATACAGGTTGCTGTTCCCACCAGCTCTCAACCTGGCTTTGGGCTTGTAAAAGAAATCCCTTTTTTAATACAAAAGTTATTGGATCCTGAAAGTTCGATGTTTTCAAATAAGGACTTCCTGGAGACCCTCAGCCCAGGCCAGAGGAGGGTAGCAGGGGACAGCTTGGCCAGCCTCAGTCCTTTCACAGTTTCTCTTGGCTGAGCTGGGGCTTTGTATACCTGCTGGTCGACCCTTTTCCATGCAGGTAGAGCTAGTTAGGCAGCTGTGGAGCACATGACATTGGGGAGATTAAATTAGGAGTTTCCAACCCCGAGTGGTAACTTTAGCTTGTGGCCTTGCCACTTTGTGTAGTTTGGGATTTCTTTTGAACCTCCTTTCTGAACTGTAAAACAAAACAAAATGCCCTAACTAATCTCTGATTTTGTTCCCCTTTATCTTGGAAAATGTAGACTTTATTTACCAAAAATAATAGTACAGAAAGGGGTTAATGTGAAAATAACTGCATACTTTAGGCCTGATTTTTCCCGGGTTGAATATTATCTTCAAGTATAAATATGTTTGTAGGTAAAGGTAGGCGACTTCTCTCTACATATATATTTTCAAGTTCCTCTATATTAGCTTACATTTTCGTGGTGCAGAGTTGAAAATGAAGATGACAGCTCCGGTGACGAGCTTCGTGGAGCCCGGATCGGGTCCCTTCAGTGAAGCCACTGTGACTGTGTCCCTGTACCTCCCCTGGGAGCAGCAGTCTGACCCGCCCAGGCCTTCGGAGTCAGGTGTCTTCATTGAGGAGCGCCCCGGGATGACTGTGTTTGTAAGGTGAGTGCTGTGCGGTTGTGGGGCTGCCGGCTGCTAGCTTTACCTGCGTACGCTCACCACTCGGTTCTCGTGCAATTTCAACAGGCTCTTCACCCTGCCATAAACACAGGTCACATGCGTTGCACGGCATTCTCTCCTTTCTGGCTTGGTTTTATATGTCGCTGGAGTCAGCCACAAGATATAATCAGTTCATTTAATAAAAAATGTATGGCATCTCTTCCATAACACAAATGACATAGCCTTTAAAATAGAAGATTGCCCTCACCTGCAAAATGCAAAAGATCTCAACAAAAATACCTTAACCACACAGTACAAGGTGCCTTAATTTTGTTTGGAGAATGGTGGAGAGATGTGCTATAACAAAACATCTTACACTGGGTAGCTTATGCGATATGGAAGTTTATTTCTAACAATTCTGGATGCTGGGAAAGTCAAGTTGAAGGAGTTGGCAGTCTCAACATCTGGTGAGGCCCCCTTTCCAGCTCACAGGGACCACCTCCTAGTGTGCCCTGCACGGAGTTAGAGGTGAGGGAATGGGTTCTATTCTGGAGGGAATGGGTACTAACGCCATTCCTGAGGCACCTGAAGGCCTCAGCACCTCAGCAGTGCATGGTTGCTTAGGTTTACAACATATGAATTTTGGGGCAACAGAAATGCTCAATCCACAGCTCTGTGTCCCTGGACCTACAGCTTTCTTGTCCTTCTCACCTCAAAAAACACATCCATTCCACCCCAGTAGCCTCCATCGCAGCATCAGTTCAACAATTTAAAGCACAAAGACTCTTCTGAATGTTATCCAAGCCAAACATAGATGAGGCTCAAAGTATGACATTTATCCACCGGTGAATTCTCTCTAGTTATAAACAGCAAACAAGTATACTCTTCCAAAATACAACAGTGCAACAGGCATAAGTTAGATATCCCCATTTCAAAAGGAAGACATGGGAAAGAAAGCAGTGGGAACAGTTTCCAAGTCCCAAACCCGAAGCTTGACATTGCTCTTTGTTGATGTGAGGCTGTGCACTCGGTTCAAGCTTTCCTGGAAAACGATTAGACTCCAGAGTCTTCAAGCAGCCTTACCCACGCCACAGCTCTCATTGGTTTGTTGGGTACCTGGAGCTCTGCCAGGCTCTGCACATTGGAGCTCTGCACACTGGTGTGTCCTACCCCCCAGAGCTCCATCAGGCATTGCCCGAGTAGGGACTCTGCAGTACCCCCTTCACTCTTTGCCCTCTGCATTGGCTGAGCACCACAGGCTCCGGACGGCCCCTTCCTTCATGGCTCACATACAGCAAACTCTGGCAAAGATGACACTGCACAGATGCTGCCAGGGTTCCCCCTGAGTCCATGAGAGGGGCAGCTGTCACAGCGCATCCCATATCTCAGCCCACTGGAGCTGAACTTCAGGATGGCCAAGGCGTGCTCTACTGGAGTGCAGAGTCTAGAGGCAGTGAGCTCCAGGGTTCCACAGGTGCCAACGGTCCCTCCTTGAAATTGCTCTGTCCCTCACACCAGATATTGCCACTTCGAGCCTGAGATGGAAGTGGCAACCTCCACCACCGAATCTCTGAAATGCCTTCAGGCATTGTTTGGGGAATAGGTCCTTTTTTTTTTAAATGGCAGCTCAGCAGTATAATCTTTATCAAAGGGTTGCTTGACCACACTCATGTTCTGACCCAAATTTCCTCATTTTTTTTCAGCATGAATAAACTTAACAATTTTTAATCTGTACTTCCTTTTTGATTAAAAATTTCATTGTAGTTTCTCTTATTTTACTGAGCATTCAAGAGCAGTCAAGCCACATCTGTGACCCTTTGCTTATACAAACATCCCATTTCATCACTCACAGATCCTAATGTCCATGTTACACTAGGTCATGAACCCAGTTCAGCCAAGTTCTTTGTCACCTTGTAGCAGGATCACCTTTGCTCCAGTTTCTAATAACATGTTCCTCAGTTCATCACATCCTAACCTGCTACAGATCCCACCATCTCCTCAGAACTACTCTCACCATCCTTAGCAGGTGCCCTTGTGTTTGTGAAATGCTTGCAGTCCTCTTCCATGTGACTTCTGCAGTGTTCATGTGTTGACCAATATGTTCCTTTGATGCTTGTATGAAATCCACTCTTATTCCTATATCTTTGCATTCATTGGCTCCTCCTTGGCTTGCCATCTTGGCTATTACCACTGGGCTATACCCATTACAGACCCTCATTTCATAGCAGGTTCACTCTAGGTAATGCATTTAGATGGCTTCAGTTCCACATGTCTGATGATGCACATGTCTATGGCAAGTGTCCACATCAGAGTCTCCTACTCATTGGTCCTTTCTATTTGCAGATGGGCACTAGGGGCCAAACTCAACAGGTTTGAAAATGAACTTTGCATAGTTCCCCAAAACAGCTCTCATCTTAGAGAACCTGTCTTAGTAAAGGACCTCATCAGCTTCAAAGCCTCCTCATCAAAGCACTTTTTACATTTATTTCAAAGGTGTAGTTAACAGAGGAAAAGGGAGAGAGAGTAGAGAGAGAGAAAGAGAGAAGGAAGGGAAGGGAGGGAGGGAGGAACAGAGAAGAGAAGAGGAGAGGAGAGGAGAGGGGAGGGGAGGGGAGGGGAGGGGAAGGGAGGGAAGAGGAGAGGAGAGGAGAGGGGAGGGGAGGGGAGGGGAGGGGAGGGAAGAGGAGGAGAGGAGGGGAGGGGAGGGGAGGGGAAGGGAGGGAAGAGGAGAGGAGAGGAGAGGGGAGGGGAGGGGAGGGGAAGGGAGGGAAGAGGACAGGAGAGGAGAGGAGAAAAGAGAAGAGAAAAGAAAGAGAGAGGAGAGAGAGAGAGAGAGAGAGCGAGAGAGCGAGAGAGAGAGAGGTGTCTTTCATCTGTTAGTTCACTCTCAAAATGGTCTCAATGGCCAGGGCTAGTCCAGGCCAAAGCCAGGAGCCTGCAGCTCCATATAGGTCTCCTACATGCACAGCAGGGGCCCAAGTCCTCTGGCCACTTCCACTGTTTTCCCAGGTGCACTGACAGGGAACTGGACTGAAAGTGGAACATCCAGGACTTGAACCAGTGCTCATATGAAACGCTGGTGTCGTCTATGAGATGCTGGTTCCCAGATCTGGGAATGATGTGAACACTTTCTTGACAACCAGAATAAGCTTAGGCCCATTCACCTCAAAACTGATTTGTGATTCTGTTGTTCTTTCCCTTCTCACTGTTTCTTTCTCAGATCCTTGTATTATGGGGACAGCAACTAAGTCATCACAATTGTTGACACAATGCCTGACATTCCCAGATCCGTGTCATTCTCTGTGACCATTTCACTTCAGTCATCTGTTAGCTACTCTCAGAACCACCTGTCATTTCTTCTCTTTTACACTGGCACCATGATCTTTCCGGTAATGGAAATCTCACAATGGGTGGGCATGTGGTGCATGGATAGCATGTCTGGATATCATATCAGAGTGCCCAGGTTCAAGTCCTGGCTCTGCTTCTGGCTTAGCTTTCCATTAATGTCCATCCTAGGAGGCAGTGGTGCTGATTCTAGTATTTTTGTCTCTCCTACTCAAGTGGGAAATTTGTACTGATTTCTCAGATCCTGGATTCAGCCTTGTTCAGCTTTGGCCATTGCAGGAATTAATCAGTGGAGGATAGAGCTCTGTCTTTCTTTTACATAAATAAAATACATTTTAGAAAAATTTTAAAGAAAATCTAAACTGTTAGTCCATGTGAACATCTGTGAGTTTTTCACTGTCAGAAAGAAGCCCAGACCACTCATACCATCCACACAACCCTTTACAATGTGTTCCAGCCCTGTCTCAGCCCGTTCCCAGCCTCATCCCCTGTCCTTTTTCCCAGCCTCTCTACCCATGACTTGTAGTTCACTGACCTTCCCCACCTTCATTAAGCATGCAATGACCTTCATCATCTTTTACCTTGATTTCCAGTAAGTTACTTTTCCTTTTTGAAATCTCATCTGTTAAATGTACACAATACCACATTAATGTAGAATGGCATGCATTCAGAGAATAAAAAAATCTCTAATTGGGAGTTTAACCAAGGATTTCAAGGAAACTGTGGAATTGGACAGCTAATTCACTTTAAGCACAATATACTGAGCTTGGGCTAGTCATTGAGGAAACAAATATTAAATTTAGGAATCAACATATTTCACATGGTTCAGCATTATATTCAGTGGACATGATGAAAATTACTGAAGTTATATCAATTCATTTGCAAATTGAGGAATATACTTTATGTGTGTGTACGCGCGTGTGTGTGTACAATCAGTATATAAATCAGTGCTGCTCTTTTTCAAACTGACATTTGTATTTGTTTCTTAAAAACACTTATGGTTGTTTCTTTCTTCTTTGTAGGTCATTCGATGGATTCTCTAGTGCCCAAAAGAATCAAGAACAACTTCTGACATTAGCAAGCATCTTAAGGGAAGAAGGAAAAGTTTTTGATGAAAGGGTTTATTACACTGCAGGCTACAACAGTCCTTTTAAACTGCTGGATAGAAATAACGAAGTGTGGTTGATTCAGAGACACAAAGCCTCCAAAGAAAGTGAATAAGAGGAAAGAAAGGTCCACGGCTAGGGGTAAAACTCTTGCTTTAACACATGAGGGGTCTTCAGAAAGCTCATGAAAAATGTATATTAGGAAAATACTGTGCATGGATTTCAAAATTCATTTGCACCAAAATAAACTTACCATTTGATTCCATTTTCCAGTTTTTGAAGCCCCTTCACAGCCATCAGCACTATCTATAAGTAAAGTGTGTGTCTAGTATATTCTATTTCAGAGCAATAATAAGAGCTCAGCTTACTTCCACTGTGCCTGTTTGATGCTGGACGCGTCATCAAATGGGTGCATTGGAGACCTAACTCTATGGCGGTCTATTTTTCTGGGAAGATCTGGGGAACTGTCATATTATTCCCTTCTTCCACATTATATCACAATCATGTTACCTTCTACTTGGAAATGAGTTACTTGAATTTTGTCCCTTCCTGACATGATCAATAAAAATATTAGAGATTTGTCCTGGGTGTGACTCCTAGGCTGTCAGCAGAGGTGAAATTCAGTGAACACAAAAATCAAATCATCTTGTGTGGCTGACATCAACAGCCCACTGCTCCATCTACTGGCTGCCTCCACTGTGCGTGGAAACATTCTAAAGTGAAGATCTTATTTTGTGGCTGAATATGTTTATGAAGCTTAGGACTTCCTGCCCCATCTGATGCTCAGTAAAGGCATGCACCTTGAAGACATGTTTGTAAAGATATCATTTTAAATTGACTTGAGTTTTTCCAAGTATTCCCTATGGCACTTCCTTAGGTAATCTAAAAGTAAGCAGCAGTTCCAAGAGTGAGTTGCTACAAAATCTAGGAGGTGCAAAGTCCTTGCCTGCTTGTTTTTGAAGATGCTGTTCCTGGAAAAGACAAACTCACTTTCAGATACCTGGCAATCTGTCACAGAAGGGACACTGGCTCTCAGCCGGGGATAAGGGGCTGATGACTTTGCAAGCATCAGGGAGCTCAGGAACTCACTGCCCATTAAAGCTACATGAGTGACCCTATCTCCAGCTCCTGCCCTTGTGTGTTTAAGAGCAGGCAATCATACAGGAGATTCGAGCATCCAGTGAATAACAGGGAGGGGCTCAATGACATTTAAGGTCTCTTCACTCCTAGTCTTACAGTATAGCTCTTAAAATCATTCTCACTACCATGAATATAATACAGTCTATGAGAGTAGCTAATACTTAGGGATCATCTTCCACCTAGACAGTCCCTAATTTTCATCCAAATTATCCCAGTAAGTTCCTAGAGCGATCCTGTGTATCGCTTTACAGATGAAGAAGGTGCAGTTGTTAGGGAACTCATCCTAGACAAAGTAGAAGGGCAGAAAACTCACTGGGGCCAGGCAGTCTGACTTCTGGGTCTTTGCCATTGAGTGCTATACCGCACCAGTGGGTAGCCATTTGAGACCACTACCTTCTCCTGCCCTGGCCTGGGTGGCTGGTGGTACATGCTGGTTTTCTTCCTTTGTAAAAACAATCTACATTACTATGACTTCTGAGACATCTTTATGACTGTATTTTTTTTTTAATACAACACAAGCTAGATTTCTGGCTCTGAACTGATTATCAATCTAAATCTTAAAATTGCAGGCCATAATTTCCAAGAGGTATTTCCTTGACTTGCGTGTTGAATTTATTGGTTCCTTGCATTTTTCACTCTTGCCAAAAAGAAATTAAATTTCTTTTAGAGTACAGTTAGCCTTACTGATGAATCCACAGTACTGACTTGTGCTGTTAGGAGGGACATAATTCTATTGACTCCACAGTCTTCTGTGGAACATGTATCTCTAATGCAGTAAATTTCATTGTAAGTGAAAGCAGCATATTTCTGAGGGCCAGGATTCAGTTGTAATCTGAAACATGTCCAAGAAATAAATGGATTTTGTACTATTCAAATTCAAGCCATCCAATTCCCCTCTCTTCTTTAAATCACAAGCTAAAATGTGCTTCTGCCCTAAGTTGATCAATAGGAGAATATTTTTCCTAGCAGGGAATCAGTTACTTCAGGGCTTTGGCTGGCACCGATTATGAAGTACACCTTAAGTTAACAGTTTTCATTCAGTGCCTTCATCTCTTACCTAGAGGAAACATGGATTTAACTTCATTTCTAAGGCCAAGATGTGCACATACGCAAGAACTGATTTTTGTTCCATTGACCTCCCTCGTCCTCTACAGCCACTCCTCTCCTCACCCCACTGCTGCTCCCTGCACTGTGTGTGTTGCTAGCAACACACTGGGATTTCAGCTACCCATCCCTCCTACCCCAAATCCCACTGCCCATCAGCCCATGACTCCCTTGCCTGGTTATCCATCTCTGAGAGCTGTCCAGAAGCTTCCTGGGTGCTCTCTAGGCTCTGTCATGGTCTCTGAGACCATGACAGGACATTAAGGTAGGCAGAACCTCCCCCCTCCCCCCCACTACCACCACCATCACCACTGTGTCCCACAAAGCCAGCCCATGTGTTGAGTATGCCTGGGTTTGTCCTAAGATGATCTCTGTTTTCAAGACAAATGAAAATAATTTATATAACACATTCACTTCTTTCTTTCTAACCATTATTCGGCCTCTTCAAAGTTTGACCTCCAAGCATTTCACTAAGTGACACTGACTTTCAATCTTCTTTTTCTGCCGTTACGCAGAAAAAGGCATTATGCTAGGGACTGGACAATGGTGATGAACAAAAATACTCCCCAGAAATTGCCTGCCTACTTAGCCCATCTTCTATTTCACCCACTTTTCACCTCCCTGCTGAGAATGCAAGTTTCCATCACAACCAGGAAGGCCCTGTGCTCATGGAACATATATTGTAGAGTGTGAAGGAGTTCAAATCAAGACAATTTGAAGTCATTGCAAATGCTACCAAAAAATGAAATAGTGCAATGGGGATAGAGTGGGGTTCAGGGGTAATGTGGGGGACATCATGCAAGATGGCTAAGATGGGCCTCTGAACAAGAGATGCCTCACTCCTGAAGGATGACAAGGAGGCAGTCAGATGAAAGGAGCAAGGTGACAGCATCAGTGCCCAGAACAAGGTGCCGCGTATGCTTCTTTGCACAGCAGGAGAGAGCTGGGCTTCCAGAGCAATCTCCCCGGATAAATAAAACAGGTGACCTCATCCAAGGCTTTAGGAAGCATTCAGTGCAAGGATTAACAGACTTGTGAAAGAATGTGGGGATCCATGGAGCTTTAGTTATGGAAACGGGTTTATCAGAGAGAAGCCACTGCTGAGTAGTGTGATTTAAAAGCCTGGTATAGAAGTGAAGTTATCGACTGTCATTAATTGCTTCTGACACTTTGTTGTGGCAGTTGTTACCATAGCCAAACAATGACCAGTTCATTTCTGGGATCTGGAGTTGCAGTGGGCAACCACATGGAAATGTGCCATTCAGACTTGCCTTCCATAAAGTACTAGATACCCGGCTGTGAGGGATATGGTTAAGGGACATCTCCAGGGTCCAGCCAGATTTCAGATCTTGGTACACTGAGAATTAGAGAGGAAGGCAGGGAACATGGCCTAAAGGAACTACCTAGCCAGCTCAGGGACCCTCAGAAAGCTTTTTGAGATGCTCACTGGGCTAGTAGAGTTGGTTGGATCTGCACTCTGTCTGATGGCTCCTTCACTCAATCCTGTCCCTTTCAAAAGAGTCACTGCACCAGAGATATTTTAGACCCCTAACTATCTCAGCCTCACACTGGCACAATGGCATACGACTATGGGTAGAGGGACCAGTGTTGCGATACAGTGGGTAAAGCTGCCATCTGGGGTGCCAGCATCTCATGTGGACACTGGGTGGAGTTCTAGCTGTTCCACTTCTGGTCAAGCCCTGTGCTAATACCTTGGGAAAATCAGGGGAAGATAGCCCAAGTGCCTGAGCCCCTGCAACCCATGGGGGAGACCTGGATGAAGCTCCTGGTATTGGCCTGGCTCAGCCTTGGCTATTGTCGACACTTGGGGAATGACTAGCAGATGGAAGATCTCTCTCTCTCTCTTTCTCTCTCTCCTTTTCCCTCTGTTTAACTCTAACTTTCAACTAACTAACTAAATATATTTTTAAAGTATAGGTAGAACATCAGTTTGAGACTGAGTTAATCACCATCTGGTACGTTACAGGCTCCCACTCCTGCTGAATGTGCTGCATAGACAATCGCTGGCATACAAAGGTAGCCCAGTTATTACAAGCTTCAGATGCAACAGTAAACTGGCACAAGGGAACGCAACGAGTAGTGGAAAGAACAAACTCATTCGTTTGCTCCGTTGAGGTCTCTGTTAACATCTCCTACCCAGAAACCTGAAACCCCAATGCCATTAGTCTTACTCCCTGCTCCACCCCCATAGATCTAGGAGCATACGAGTTCAGATTATAAATATAGGGGATGGTGTGTGGCACAAAGGGTTAAGCTGTGCATAATACCATCTCAGAGACCTAGTTCTAGTCCTGGGCTGCCCCACATTCGATCCAGTTCCCTGCTATTGAGCGTGGGAAAGTAGCAGACAACGGCACAAACACTTGGGTCCCTGACACCGACGTGAGAGTCGCTGATGGAGTTCCAGGCTCCTGGCTTCAGTGTGGACCAACCTGGGCAACTGTGACCATTTGGGAAGCAAACAAGTGAATAGAAGATCTCTTTCTCACTCACTCTGCCTTTCAAGCAAATAATCTTTTTTTTAAAAGGCTTTCTGTGAGTCATACTTTGATTCAAATGGAAGACTGCTGGAATTATTTTTAAGAACGCATTTTATATGCTGCGTTGTGAGTGACTAAAGATGCAGCTAAGGGAGGGAAGCTAATTGGGAGATTTTTTTTTTTCCAGTGGATGAGTCAACAGGTAATGGTTTGGACATGAGAGGTAGGAATGGAACTAACTGATAAGCAGTGATTGTTTATGTGCAATATCTTGACAGGATGGCTGATGTGACTTGCTTATGGATGCAGGATGAAAAAGAGGTCATAGTATGACCCTCGACTGCGGGTCTGAGTCATTTTGTGAGTGGTAAGACCATTAAGTAACAAAGGAGAAGAAACTTAAATTTGGAACACCTCCCAATGCAGATTTTGAGTAAGTGGTGATAGACTAACCTTGAGCTCATGGTGATAAAAGATATTTGGCAGGATAAGAGATATTTAGAAGTTATTGGTATGTATCAATTTATTTTGTAACATGGAATTACACGAAATCTCCAACAGACAGTATAGCTTAAGAAGAGGTCCAATAACCAAGCCTTATTACATCATTCCCTTTCTTAGAAACATGCCCAAACATTTGGGATGACACCCCAGACTCTCTAGCCTCTTCTTCTCAAGCATCTTTGCTGCCTCAGGTCCCAGTATGTTTTCTAGAGACTTCCTCATTGAGGAATATAGCTTCCACTAGACAGTCTGTCTCTGTGCCTTTGCCATGCTATCTCTCCACTTGAACTATCCTCTGTGACTTCTCCTTGCCTGGGAAACCCCTTCATCATAGTCTCTCTCCTACCACCTACTCAAGCAGCAATTGGTACCTTGCTATGACAGTTCTGGCCCTAAGATGCAAAGTGAGTGAACATTAACTTACCCATTGGGCCTGAGGAGACAGCCAAACTGAGGCCCGGCACAATGACTTCAGATGCCAGCAACAGACCTGGTTCCCTTCTCCTCAGCTACCCGTGGAACATGGCTTCTGTCCTTTACCTGTGCCTCTGAGGTTGTGAGACTGATCTTCATCCAGCGACAAGTGCATTCTAGAGAGAAACAGGAGGAAGCCACAAGAAGGGCCAGGCATCTAAAAAAGGAAAACAAGTCGCCTGAAGTTTCTGGACCCCTGCCCATGTTGCATCAGCTAAAACCAGATCTCTTTGTCCTGGTGGGGACTGGGAGGCTGTAAGCATTTGGTCTAGTTTGACTACTTTGTCAGCCTGAACATGTTTAGGCCTTTTGTTGGTGATGGGTATACGTGGGATCTTGCAGGATTTGCCAGGGCCCAGAGTGGTCCTCCTCTAGTTTGATGTTGGTACTTTGCAGGTTAATTATCTATGTTTTTTTTTTTAACCGTTTTAAGCTGCTCAATGATATCTTTTTTCTCATTGCTAAATAAATGACGTGCACTGCTCTGGTCCTGTCCTGTGGCCTCTGTGGAAGGTAGTGTAGAACAAACAGGTTCCTGTTAAGGAACTTTATTATAGTAACCAAGTTCCTTATTACAGGAAAACAGACCTCAAGGGACAGGTCCATATTGAACTTAAGAAACAAAACATCATTTCCCAACTACGATATTCTAGGACCTGCCAAAGTAAATGATCCCTTTGTGGTCATTTTGTGATGGGATCTCAGCAATAGGAAAAAATTACTCACATGGAGGCCAGATGTGCGTTAAGCCAGAATCAGCAAACTGAGTCCAGTGCTTCCCTGTGTCCTTTTAGGATGCCCTGAATACAGAATAAGAATGATTCAGACATTCCTCCCTTTCACTCCTTGGTATTGGAATTGCCCAAGTGCATATCCTCTCGTCACTCCATGAAAGGTGACGGGTATCAGTTAAACAGGAGGAGGGCAGAAACCAGGCCTAACAGGGGCTGCTTTCAACTGGCAGACCATGTGGTCATGTGTTTCCCAACTCTCGGCAAAAATAAAGTGGAAGGAATCCAGCCCTGAGGCTTCTGTCTATGTCTACGGGGACTAGGAGGGTCATCAAGCATCCCCTTACGAAGACTGTGAATGCAATGTTGCCTCTAAGCAAGCTCCCAGGGAGGAACTTAGCAGTGAGGGTGCAGGGAGGGTACGTCTCAGGGATGAGGCTGGATTCTGGCTTCGCTAGATTCCCTCCATTCCTCACACTTCCCATCACCATTTTAGTCAGCATCATATTCGAATACCCTTTAGGCCATCCTTTGGAGTTGTTTTTTGCTATTTCCTTTTGCACAGGCTCCTTCTGGTCTTCACTGCTATTGCTTGTATCTAGCAAGGCAATAAATCTGCACACACAGACAAAATAACCTATCTACCTCAACGTACCAAAAATACATGTACAGACAACAGGAAGTTCCAGCTATTTACTTTATAATGATTTATTCAAAGCAAATTTAGAAACTAATATATACTTTTCTTTTAAAAGGGGGATCTTCTATAGTCTTTGAATTAGTCTTGACTTTGCTTGTCTTACCTTTAAATTAATGATTCATATATTCACTTAAAGATCTTGGATGTCCACGTACATTCCAATCAGTTATTCGGTAATGAAGAGAAGATCTAACACCCCAAAACCAACATTATTTTTCTACATGCAGAAGAAATGACCGTTGAACCCAAGGCAGAAGCAGACAGTGGCACCAAGTGATACCGAGTCCTTCTGCCTTTGGCCAACTGTCAGCTCTTGAGCTCTGCTTCTGCGAGTATATTGTTCTCTTCAGAGAGTCTTGATCCTTTAGCTCTCTTTTCTGCCTCAAAGTCATGTCTAAAACATACTGAAGTCTTACTTTACAAGCATTTTGGGCGGCCAACTTTCAAAGGATGGTTTTTATATCAAAAGACAGCGAGAGGGGGCACACACAATCGGCAGATGCACCTGATTTATACTAAAAAGCTCAGTAGTGTCATCCAGGTTTCTAAAGAAGAGGACAAGCTTTTGCTTTATTGAAGTCACAAATGAAGGAGTCTAGGCATACAGAGGTTGGGAGGGAGGGAGGGAGCATGGGGAGGAGACGCGCAAGAACATTACATTAAAATAAATACTTTACACACTTTTCTCCCCGTCTACAAGTGTTGCAATTCTGCTTGGAGAAGATCAGAAGGTAATTAGCAATTCAATTATGTATAAACAATATAAAAACACACAAAGTGATGCAAAAAAACAAAAAACCCTTTTTAATCTAACAACCCATTTCCCAGGGCTAATTAATAGCCAAGCCCTGCCAAATTCTATCAGTTCATTTGACTAACAAGATCTATTCAGCATTCTCCAAGTATGATAATATATAAGATTTTTTGATAAACCTTTCTAAAGTTAGGTCATGAAAACTGCAGGCAGCTGAAGGAAAAAAATAGCCATATTTCTTCTTTGGTGTAACCAAAAAGATATCCAAAAGTTAGCAAATGTTGGCATTTCAAGCGATAAGAAATGGAGTTTAAACTCGAGTAAAAAACTGTCATAAAAGGGAAGTCCCACCCACAGTTCAGTTTGATAGTGCAAGTTTTCAATTTCAATTCTGAAAGATAATTTTATTCAAAAAGCAGAAAACAACTTCTAGCAGTATCTCACTCAGCCCTCCTCCCTTAGTTTCCTCCCCACAGTGTCTATACTATCCATTCACTTCCCAAAGATGATCTCGGCTGCTACTCCATAGGGAAATGCATTTAAAAATCACTCACTCTTCTGAAGGTCAGACTACAAGTCCAGCACCTGTGGCTGCACAGCAGCAGACACAAAGTTTCCGCACTGCCACTTCCATGTTTGTCATTTATACAAAAAAAATAAAATAAAAAAGAGAGAGAAAGAAAAGAAACAAAACCCTTTCCTCCAGAGAAAAAGTACCTGAACAGACCTGTTGGCCCCATTGCAACTTCTCTGCATTCCGGTGGCCGGCCCAGCCACTGCAGCCTGCTGCGCTAACAGCCACATGCCCTGTGCACCAAGAGCCAGGCAACCTGTCACCCTTTTCTTAGCACTCATTTCTACCTTAGCTCCCCCATCCTTACAGGACTTCGGAAGCCGTCACCAGCTAGCCCAAAGACTCCCTTACTCTACCTACCTGTACTTGGACATTCTTGCTCCTATTTCCATCATGCTGTGTGTGTTTCTTAAAAATACAAAAAGTGTTCAAAATGCACACACATTCCCACGTAGACCCCTCATCATTTTAGCAAATACAACTACCAAAACAAACAAACAAACAAAAATCTTCCCCAGGAAGCACTTTCTGAAGTTGAAGCTTCTACTTGCTTTTAAGCCACAGGGCAAGTGGCCAGTGAATCTTAAATGAACCTTTCCCAGGCACAGGCCTGGGGCACTGAGTCTAAGCCCTTCCTGGCAAGGCAGGAAAGGATCCACAGGCTTTCCAGAGCTGAGTCTTCACTGCTCGCCTCCCACCTCACCAAGGGGGTTCTCCCTAACTCTCCTCCCGCCGATCTGGTGGACCCCCACCCTCTGCACCTGCTGTCCCATCTGTAGGTTCTACGCCTCGGGCCAGGCCCCCCTGGTCCATCGCATCCCCTGTCAGTCCGTCCAAGGAGTGTCCCTTCGCAGTACCCAGGGGGTGGCGAGCTCTGGGGTCCGCGATCTCCAGGCCTTCTCCCTCTCCCTCCGAGATGACGGTCATGGGGCTGCTCTGAATCCGGTTCCGAACGCTGTACCTGCTGCTGGCTGCCGAGGGCGGCGCTCTGCTGCGCCCGTACCTGGTGCCGGAGAAGGACAAGCTCCGAGGCATGAGGCCTTCGTTCTTGGCCCACTCCTCTTGAGCCCTTCTGTTCTTGCTTGGAGAGCAGCTGGATGGGCTCTCAGGGGTGTCGGGCGCGGGCTCCGACCTGGACCTCTGGAACCTGGGGTCGGTGTGCTTGAGCATCTCCGCTGCAGACATGCGGGCGCCCGTGTCGGAACGACTGCCCTTTCTCAGCAGCAAGGCTTTGAAGTTGTCGCTGCTGGTGCTGCTCTTTCGGACGCTTCTCTGAATGGATCCCACTTGCTTGGGGGAGGACAAGCTGGGGGCAGAGCCGGTGGGCGTCACGGGCGGAGATGGGGAGTGGTTTCGGGAGTGCTCCTCGTCTGAATCTTTGCGCCCAAGGACTTTCCTTTTGGATCTGCGATTTGATAACAGTCAGGTAAATACTAACTCCCCATCTGGTCACATCCTTATCTCTCTGCTGGCCTCGCAGGTCATTATTCAAGTAACATTTGCTGAACACAGAGTCTTAACTCTTGGTCAAACACTGCAGTGAGCTGTACCACGTGGCCCGTAACCACCTGCAATGCTCATTTGCCCATGTTCTTCTATCCATTTTTGCCCTCACCGAGGGCAACATTTCCAATTTTTACTAAGATTTATATTTTGATTATTTAAAAGGCAGAACTAGAAAGACAAGCAGGGACACTGAGACAGGAATTTTCCATCCTTTGGTTCACTTTTCAAATGGCCACAACAGCTACAACCAGACCAGACCAAAGCCTCAGGCTCCTACCTGTGTGCAGGGGCCCAAGCATTTGCATCATAATCTGATGAGAGTTCAGCTGCTGGGACTTGAACTGGCACACTTATGGTGGTAGATTAAGAGTAACCCACCACACTGCCACGCCAGCCTCCAAATTTTTGAATAATCTACCTTTTCCACACTGGGCTGATCCTGAATGAACAGCAGGCTGTAATTATCTGGTGCCAGCACTTGAACTGATAAGAAAGCTAAGCCAAAGCCCCCAGCTTCCTTGCACCAAAATATGCTCCACCCCAGGTCATGGAACAAGTATACACCGGCCATTCTCTACCCTTTCTCCAGAGAACCTGACATAAAAACAGTCTCAGCTGACTCTTACAGGGCTGTAGGTCAACTTCCAGAGCCCCAGCTTTCCTTGAACACAAGAGCAGTCTACGCCAGTTCCCGGGTCATGGCTGACTTCAATGACCTTCACACCAATCAAGACAATGGGAGGGAAGGCGTGGCGGGTGGGAGAGGAGCCCATCAGGGAGAGGAGCAGGCTGCCTGTGGAGCATCTTGTTCAGCCAGAGTCAGTGAGGCAGAAAGGAGAAATCAGAGGCCAGGCATTTGTCCTAATAGTTAAGCTGCCTGCCCAGGCTCCTGGCTGCAGCCTAACTGTGGCGGTCACTTAGGAAGTGAACCTGCAGAGGAAGGGTCTCTCCTCCTCTCTGTGACTCTGCTGTTCAAATAAATAAATGCATCTTTAAATGGTAATTATGGCTTTTAACTATAGATTAGAAGACAAGAGATGAGACTTCATAAAAGCATGGGTGTTTCCCTAAGATCAGCTGTCCTGTAAAGTAAAAATTCAATCTAAAAATTATAGTTCTCTACACCCAAACACATGAGGGCTCTTCAACAACTTCATGGAAAATGAAGAGTCTGTGAACACTGCACAGACTGAATGTTTTTGCAACAAAATAAACTGATTTTTCTCTTCCATTTTCTACACACACACACACACACACACACACACACAAAGATATATGTATGTGTACATATATAGATACATGTATTTCTAAAGAAGATGGCTATAAAAGGGACCTAAACAGTTACATTGGCTTGAAAGCTAATTATTTTAATACATATAAAAACTTCACACCTCAACTGGTGCTCTACATTTTCCATCTGGCTTTAAATCTGAAGTGAATTAATTTGCATTATAAAATTTGAAAATTCTGTTTCAGTTTAGATACTCTTTATTTTACATGATGACTTGACATGCTGAAGGACCTGAGAAGGCCTAAACGTCATCGCCTTTAATGGATTTTTATGACATCTGCTAATATAAGTTATTCTCATGAGAGAATATGAGAACTTTAGGGAGAAAAAAAATGGAGTTCAACAGAAGCCGCTTTTAGCATATCCAATCTTGAAATCCATGTACCACTTTTCATAATGTTCATTTTCCATGAACTCTGGGTGAGCCCTGACATGGTATCACTGCTGTCATGGAAATTGGCATGTTAGCTGGCTCGTTCTCTGCAATCCATTCCCAGGCCTGCCTGAACTCACTCGTCTCTTGCACACACTGGCTGAGCTCAGCTCCTACAGGAGACACACCCCTCTAATGGCAGCAGCCACGGGGGCTTTTCCAGTGGCTTAAGAAGGTTGCCAAAATAATACCTAAGAGAGACCGTTGACGAAGAAAAGTATGCAGTCTGCAGTCGTGTGGCATTGTAATAGCTGGGTTTTCTTGAGAATAACTATTCAGTACTCTGAGCAACCGGGCAACACAAATCTCTGTGGATTGTTATTATAAATACACCTTCCTGTATATTTAGCTACTTGATGCATTCCACATGAAACAAAAGGTTGAGCTATGCAAGAATTCCCTAACAGACTCCAATTGGCCTTGTTGAAATCAGAAACTATCTATTGAATGCTTACTATGCATGTAGCATAGTTAGAGTTAGAAACATCTCTGTAAACTTCTAGAAGTGCCACTCAAACTGCATCCAGCATGATTTTTCTCTGCTGGTTATGAGCAATAATTGGATAACCAGTCACCTTTTTATTTCTAACGGGGAAAAAAAAACCAGTGCAACCACACAGATGGGGATAGCCTTTGGGGTTTATTACATCAGCACTGGAGCCGCGAGGTAAAGAAAGAGATTGCTAACAAACACTCTAAGCTGGCAGCCCGGTGCTCCCTCAGGTTGGGTATGCCTGTGTCGGTGAGGAGTTCTAGACAACTCTGTGTTTTTGATCTCATGCAAGAATCTTTTCAGTTACATTCCAAGGAGTGGGAAAGCACTGATGAAACAAGGTTATTTATGCAGAAAATAAAATGACTTTCTAGGCCACTTTGCTCCAGAAGGGGTAGAGATAAGGGAAACTCACATTTAGCACCAAGTAAAAAAAAAAAAAAAAAAAAAAACAAAACTTTGGCATTCATGAGAGTTATTTGAAAATACGGTGGGAAAGACCGCAGAAGGAAGCAAAAGGTTTAGATGGCATGACTGTTTAAAGTGCATATACATTTATGTCTTAAAGCTTATCAGTTTGTGCAATGATATTTGCTGTGGGAGCTCAGAAGCAGAAAAATACAGTAAGTTAAAAATTCAAGGCTAACCCGTATTTACCATTTAAGAAAACCGCAAGTCAAACTACATATTTTACCCTAACTAGTGTCAAGAACCCACAGTTTCTGATGCCAGCAGATGGCACTGCTGGTACACAGTAAGAAGCACATTTCCTCCTGTTCCTATTGAAAAAAAGAAAAAAAGCACTCTACTCTTTTATGGAAACATTGAAACAGCCCAAGAAATTACACTGTCAAATTCATTTTTTCATAAAAATGCAAAAAAAAAAAAATGAGAGAGAGAATGAACCACAACACTCCTCGAAAGGAGTTCTGTGTAGCTGGGCTGCACCTGAAGCTCACAGAACAGGGCACCTGCTCTTCCTGGACCTGGCTGGGACACTTCCTCCTGGACCCAGCCCCTGGCTGCTCTCAGCCAGTACCTGTAAACACTGCCCCATGCCTGCCAACAAGATCAGCACCTGCCAGAAGGTATGGCACCGAGCCTCTGTCCCTAGTGTCATTCTAAATGTCAGCAGGACAAAGTACACCAGAAATGAGAATACGAGTATAGACACTTCCGTCAGCAGCAAGGTTAATGAGTCAGGATTGGGTGATGGAAGGAGCCGAGCTGAGAATCAGCTAGAAGGAATCAGAGTAGGTTTAAGTCCTGGGGAGATGGGGAGAGGGGCGAGTGGATACCTGTGAATAGCTGCGAAAAGGTCTTCGGTGGTCCTGGGCCGGCTGGGGGTCATCACCTCATCACTGCCCTCTTCCTTAGTGGGGTCAAAGATCTCCGAGGCAGCACAGGATGGGCTGGCATCTGGAACCACAGCTAGAGAAGTAGGGAGACAACAACACAAGATCACAAAGAGGAGTTCACCAAGCTCACCAATGCAAGGCTCCCTGCTCTCTGCTGCTGCTGCTGGCTGGCTGGCGGGAGAAGCACCAGGCTCGCTCCGGGTCTGAGGTTTGAGAGTTTCCAAGGGAGGGGACCTGAGAGCCAGAACTCATTCTGTGCTGCCAACACACAGAACTCAGTGCTGCAAGGCTCTGAAACTCCCTGGTATCATTCCTTCGCTGGGCAGAGGGGAGATTACTCATCGCCGCTTAATCGGCAGCCTGCTGCAGCCTTCAGCTCTGCTCTCTGCTTCCCATCATTTGGAAAACTCTTCCTTCAGCTCAGCGTGTCTCACTGCATTTCCTAAGATGCCAAGTTGGCAATCTCGTGGGTAAGAAGCCCAGGTTCGCCTGAGTTCCACAGAGGGCATGGGAGAGGGCAGGGTACTGGGCTTACCTTCTTGGTCCTGTTGAGAGAGGCAGCTCTCCGCGTTGCCCCCATCATCTGTATTACTCTCTGCTGGCTCATCCTGCTTGAGAGTTGGTGAGGAATTGGGCTGTACCATGGGGACATCAGTTTCCACTTTGCTGGGGCACACAACTCCTGCAGCTCCTGTCTCTGCCAGCGAGCTGCCCGGGCTGGGCACATGAGAGCCGACAAGGGTCCCCGAAATCTCTCCGGTTCCTTGGCTGTGCACAGAGCCCTCCTCGGCCCTGCTGGGGCTGGGGGAGGCTGGGAAGGCGGGGCTCACGTTCTCTGCAGGCTGGGCGGCGCAGTCTCTCTGCGGAGGTGGCACCACAAGGAACAGTTTGGGCTTCTTGGAAATAGGGGGCGGCTTCCTGCTGGGAGAAGAGTCTGGGAGGGGGGTGGGCCCTGGGCCGTGCTGAGCCCCTGCCTGGCCCGCTCCGGAGTACAGAGCTCCTGGGCTGTGCTGTGTAGGGTCGCCTCGCTCGGTTAGTTGGTCATGGTCACCCAGACTGGAGCTCCTGGCAGGCGTCGGAAGCGAGCTCGTCTCAGAGGCAGGCTGGCTTTCGCTCTCCATCTCATTTATGCTATTTCGGGCTTTCAGAACGGCAGATGGCTTTAAGTGGTACGGCGGAGAGGCTGGGGTTCCTTGTTCCTGAGCTGCGCACTCGGGTGATGCTGCCACCTTGGTGCTGGGGTGCCGCCTCACTGGCCTCAGCTGCACCATCTGCAGCGCCTCGGTGGTGATCAGCGGTATGGGGGGCCTGCTGCCTTCTTCCCTGCTGGAAGGCGATTTCATGGCCTCCCGGGAGGGCTCAGGTCGGCCGGAGGGCCTGGGGTCCCTCATGAATTTGGGGTCAAGAGGGGGGGCTGGTGGGGGCAATGGCAGGGAAGCAGAGGTGCCTGGGAGCAGGGGACTGAGTGGTGGTGGAGGTGGAGGGAGGATCCCGTAGGAGGTTGAGGAGCAGCAGGGCATGAGGGCTTCCGGCGGCGGAGGCGGGAACATGGGGGAGAGAGGCAAAGGGGGCTCCTGGGAGCCATCGGTTGGAGGCGGAGGGAGAAGGAGAGACTGGTCAGCCTGATGAGGCGGCAGTGCAGGGGGTGAGGCCAGGGCCGGCTCCAGCCGCTTCACGGTGCCACTGCCCTCATTGGAGGCATTGGAGGAGAGGGAGGTGGACGAGGAGGAAATGGACATGGATGAGATCAAGGAGGACTTCCTTTCTGGTACCTTGGGCTTGGCCTTCCCCTTCCCATTGGCTGGTGATGCCGACTTCAGAAACACAGGCACTGGGGTGAGTGTGGTGGGTGTGTTGGACTGGCTGGAATACCCACTGGATGGCGAAGTGACCCGGTGGCACTTCTCTGGCGATGGCACCTTCTGTTTGACTGCAGTCCCGGGCCCTGGTGGTGGCATGGCAGCCCTGGCTCCATCAGGGCCCTGGCGGACTGGACCATTGGCTCCGGGCACTCCGGGGCCAGCCGCGTCCTCCTGAAGGCCAGTGTAGTCGATGTAGTAGCACCACGGGTCGGCATACTCGGACTTGACGCTGCTCGTGTCACTTGGCGCAGGTGTGGCACCACCCATAGAGGAAATGTTGGCTGTGGTGGCGGAGGTGAGGCTGCTGCCGGCGCTGACCGTGCTCTGGCTCCGCGAGCGTGGCAGCCACGACTCTTCCAGGTCACTGCAGGGGCTGTGCGAGGGCGAGCTGCCGCCGCCAGCACCACCCGGGCCGGGCGGCAGGTTCAGCTGCAGCGAGTGCTGGAGTGTGGCGATCAGACTCTGGTTGAGCACCTGCCCGTTAGACTGGCCGTTCTTCTTGGGTACCCTGCGGAGGGAGTCTGTCCGGGAGGGTGGTAGGGGAGGTTTCTTGGCCTTCCTCAGAGAGATGTTTCTCGAAAGGGATTTGTCGTGGTCGTTTGGCCGGTCACCTTGGATTCTTGGAGGTCTTCCACCATCGAAAACGTTTACCACACTGTGCCTCGGGTTCCCGAAGCCATCGGCTCCGCTGCCCACGTGGCTGGACCCGAGCGCAGAGTCTGTGCGCCGCAGTGGGTAGCAGTTGTGCTCCTCCGAATACACCGAGCTGCCGTCCTCTCTGTTGGATGTCTGGTCCAGGCTGCAGCTGCTCACGTTACTGGTGGGAGAGGAGTGACCCGGGGTGGTTGGATGTGGCTTCAGCGGAGAAGCGTGTTCAGGCCCTGAAGCTCTGCCCCCCGAGGAGCTAGACTCGCTCTTGCCATCCATATCCTGGGTGTGGCCTGGGAAACTGAGGTTATTTCTACAGTGGTAGGGTAGGATGTGGGAGCCATTTTCCCTATGAGCTGGGTTACCCAGAGGCACTTCTGGATCACAGAGTGACACCCCGGGGCCTTGGGTGTCAAAGGCTTGGGAAAGGATGGTTGGGGAGCGGTCACTCCAGTGATCACCCGGACGCTGGTGTCCATCCCTGGCAGCACGCCTGGTGGTGAAGTGGTCACGGGGAGTGACCTTCAGGTACGGGGATGAGCTGGTCATTTTACCGTCTAGCTGCCCTGCACTCTGAGCAGTATGAAGAACCATGATCTCGGAGGAGGAGGAGAGAGTGGCGTTTGGGATGATGCTGGTGGAGTAGGTGGCATGGGGAGAGACCACACACGCAGGACTCGTCAAATTTTCACTCTCAAAGGGCCGCAACTCTTCAGATCGGGGTCTTAGAAGCATGCCAGTCCTAGAGAGCCCTCCCACAGAAGCCAGGTTCTCGTCTCCTTGTAAACGACCCCTCTGGTAGGGTAAAGTGCCATCCACTTCATCGGCAGGGCCCAAGGCACCTAGTGACTGAAGGCGCGTCCTTACCGCAGAGCGTGGGAGGCTGTGGAAGCCAGCATCGCCGTCCAGGCGAGAGGGGAACACCACTCCAGCCGAGTCACTCAGCACAGACATGTTGCCAGAAGAGCCGGAGAAGTGGCTCATCTGGGCTGCGATGCCTTGCCCCTTATATGCCCTGATTCTTCTCACGGAAGGTGGCACGACCTTCACGTCCTCGGTCTGGCAGCTGGAGTCCCGGGTCTCCGAGCGCTGCCCAGCAGGGTGGTAGCCGTTAAGCCTTCCCAGGGTGGAGTAATGGTCCCCGCCATACACAGAGCGGTCACCCACATCCTCTTGGCTAGTGCCTGACGCTGCAGACAAAGCATAGAAAAAGACTGTTATATGAAAATAGAAACCAAGGGGTCATTCCTGTGGCATGCACCACCCCTGTTTTTTTTTTTTTTTTCAAATTTTAGGAAACAAAACTAAACCAATTCCACACCTTTTCTATTTTTAGTTTTTTTCTTCTATGGGGACTTCAGAGTGATTTTAATGCTCCCCGCCCCCCCAACAGCTTCCAAAGTAAAAATCCTGCTACATTCCAAGTACTTCTTTTGATTGTACATTCCAAGTACTACTTTAAATCAGGTGCTCTATGCAGAATTTACAGTGACTCCTTCAAGTTCAAGGCTGCTGAGTTCCCTGTGCAGAATTCACTGCTCAAACAACCACCGCGAAGCAAAGACTCAAGGCAGCAAAGTGTCTGTTGGCAATGACCGTGTCATTCAAAGACAGACCAGAGGCGCCCCCCCACCCCCGGTACCATTAGGAGGGATACTGGAAAAAATGTGAATTGTATCAATTCTTCATGTCAGAAGGAAATCCTAAGAAAGAAAAAGAAAATTGATTTGGAGGCCCATCTGTGTTTCAAAGACTTCATTATCCATCTTAAGCCATCTTAAGGCTGTCTGTTGGTGACATTCAAAAGTCTACAGCAATCTGCTGTGTGCTGGCAGAGGGGAGAAGGAGCGGGGACTGAAGGGAGTCTTCACAGGAGTGTTATTCATTTCTTTGAGATTTACAACCAGAGTAGTATGTTAGAGAAAATGAATGAAAAAAAAAAAAAAAGGAGCAGGAAAAACAGAGGGAAAGGGACAAGCAGAACCTCAAGCAGGGGAGGTGTTTGGAGCAGGAGTGACGATGCCTCTTGAAACACCCTCACCTCATATCCCATCTCAGGTCCTAGCTCTGCTTGCACTGACAGCTTCCTGCTGATTCCCAGTCTGGGAGGAAGCGCAGGATGCCTCAAGTACCTGGGTCCCTGCCACCCACACGGGAAGCCTGGACTGAGCTCTGGGCTCCTGGCTTCAACCTGGGCAAGTCCTGGCTGTTGCAGGCATTTGGAAAATGGAAGACTCCTTTGAGACTCTTTCAAGTACAGTGAAAGTAAATAAATAAATAAATAGAAAGTTTTTTTAAGAGCAGCATGTTGGGGCTTGTGCTGTGGCATAGTGGATTAAAGCCGCTTTTGGCAGCACTGGTATCCCACATAGACACTAGTTCAAGCCCAGCTGCTTCACCTCTGATTCAAGCCCTGGTGATGCACCTGGGAAAGCTGGAAGAAGCTCCTGACTCCTGGCTTTGGATTGAGTTGGTCCTAGGATTTGTGGCTTTGTGGGGAGTGAATCAACAGATGGAAGGTTCTTTCTCTTTCCCCTGGCCCTATAACTCTGCCTTTCACATAAACATATTATTTTTCTTTTAAAAAGGAGGGTATTGTCATCATATCTCAAAAACTCCTAGGTGGTGATAAACAGATTCCAACCTGCCTGAGAAAGAACAGGGCTCTAAAAAAAAAAGAAGATTCTGAAACCAAGAACTTAACCAAAGTATACTGAGAACAAAATAAAACCAACCCTTGGGACTAGTTAAATACTTAAAAATATGGAAAATCTTTTTATGCTATTTTCATCACCAAGGCCTGGAAGTGTCTCATGTTCAGGCTTTGCAGAGCAGGGCTGGATGAGCATGCATCTGTATCCTGAGGCACCTGACAAGCACACTGATGAGATGGGGTTGTTAAATATTCCCTCTACCCAGATACTATAGCCACTGCCTGGTACACATCCCTGGCAGTGCTCATGTAGATAGCACAGGACAGTACTAAGATCGCAGCACTCTGCTGGTGTCAACTTCTAAAGGGATGTCACCCAAAAGGAAGGCTCCCACAGGGAACACCCTTTCTCTCGTTTCGATCCTAAGATATTTAGCAACAATTATCTATTTTCCTTATTCTCTCTGCCAAAGACTCACTTTCCTAAGATACACACATGGGTGAGGCTGCGTCTCAGAAAAAGGGGAAGTATTTGGATTAGGGTTAAATGTCACCCTGGAAACTTGCATTCCATATCAGAATAACTGGGTTTGAGTTCTGAGTCTGCTTCTAGTTCTAGTGGGCAAAGGGCAGGAGCTGAAGAAAAACACACTTGGAAGAAAGAAAAACAGTAAGTACACAGGTGTGTCATTTAGGGATAGGGAAGACCAGCAGATGGCCATATTTTGGCATGCTAATTTGTACTGGTTCCACTGCAAACAATTGGATATCTCGCTCTATCAATAATGGGCTTTAATGTTTTTGTCTTCAAAACCTGTAGCTGTGGGTCCAGCACTGTGGTCCAGAGGGTTAAATTGTGCTTGTAATGCCAGCAGACCATAGAGCAGTGCTGACGAGTCCTAGCCACCCCGTTTCTGGGCTAGTTCCTTGCCTATGTGCTTTGGAAAGCAGCAGATGGGGTGGGTACTGTGGCATAGCAGGGAAAACCCTGCCTATGGTACTACCAGCCCATACAAGTAAAGGTTCGGGACTCAGTCACTCCACTTTTCATTGAACTTCCTGTGAATATGCTGGGAAAGCAGTGAAGGATTGCCCATGTGCTTGGGACCCAGATGTGCAACGCCCAGATGAAGCTGCTGGGTCCTGGTTTTGGACCAGTCCAAATGGCTGCTTTGGCCATTTGGGTAGTGGGCCAGAAGACAGAAAACCTTTTCCACTCTGACATTCAAATAAACAAAACTTTAAAAAAAGAAGGAAGGAAGGAAAGAAAATGAGAGAGAGAGAGAGAGAGAGAGAGAGAGAGAGAGAAGCAGCAAATGATGGGATGGTCAAAGTTCTGGGGCTCCTGCTACCCACAGAAGATGCGATGGGTGAAGTCTTTAGGCTCCTGGATTTAGCCTGGACCAGCCCCGATTGTTCTGGCCATTTGGGGCGTGTACAGGTGGAGGGAAGAATCTCTGTCTCTGTCTCGTACTCTACTTTTCAAATAAATAAATCCTTAGCAACAACTCCCCCCCGAACTCCCACCAAAAAAAATCTAGTTTTTTAATTTCTTGGGGCTACTAGAAGTTAAACTATTTGAATGTCGGATAAAACCTAGTTACTTTTCAGTAATGATTTTGAGTGTGCAATCACTGCAGACTTCTGAAAATAAAAATATATACATTTCTCACTATGCACAATTGAGTATCATTCTCAAAAAATGTTTAGAGGTTCAAAAATATACAACAAACAACTAATTTTGAATTTAAAATAGGGATCAGCAAAACTCTATTCCCTACACAGATGCTCCGATATTGTCACTGTATAAGAAGTCTCACAGGAGATGAGCAGTTAGCAGAGCAATTAAGATGTCCTATACTGGAGGACCCGGCCCTAGTGCCATACCCACTTCTAATTCAACTGGCTGCTACAGCACAATATGGGTGGCAGCAGGCGAAGGCTCACGTATGTGGGTCTCTGACACCCATCTATAGTACTGGCATTCTGGCTTAGCATGGTCCAGCTCTACCCATTACAAGCACTTAGAGACTAAATCACTGGACTTCTCTACCTTTCAAATAAAATAAGTAAAAATGAAAATACATTGAAAGTAAATTTCACAATATTACAGGATATAGATAAATGTTATATAAAACAAAATAAATTACAAAAAAAAAAAAAAAGAAAATACAGACCATTCAAATATTACTCAAAATTTTGATGGGATTTGACTGATTTAAAAATATAATGTAGGAGCAGGTCAGCTTATCTTCCTGCTAGTGCTCCTGGGAGACCCAAGAATCTAGGTTGTGTGTCACGCAAACATGAGTTCCCAGACAGAGTTCGTGGCTCCTGCCTTTCCTCTGGCCCGACACTGGCTATATGGTCATTTGGAGCTGAACCAGTGGATGGATAACTTCAGATAAATAAATGAAACTTCAAAAATAAACAATGAGCAAAAGCAGTTACATACAATTCTTCTAATACCATAAAGGATTTCCAATTTCTAAAACTAACTTGTAACTAAAGATAATAAAAATGTACAGGTCAGTTTATTTAAGGTTTAGTATATGAATATTTTTCAAGAAGTCTTGGGTGGGGTTCAGTAATATTTTTAGTGTAAACTAACACCATTCATTAAGGGATTTCTTTTTTAAAGACTTATTTATAAGAGATACAACACACACAGAGAGCGATTTTCCTTCTTCTGGTTTGCTTCCCAGATGGCTTCAATGACCATGGCTGAACCAGGCTGATCAGGAGCTAGGAACTTCATCAGCATCTCCCAAGGTGGTGGGGGGGATCCATGTTCTGAGGCCATTCTCAGTTGTTTTTCCAGGCCATCAACGGTGAATTGAATGCGAGGTAGAACAGCCAGGAATGGTACCCTTCCAGGATATCAACGTTACAGATGATAGATTAACTTGTTAAACCACATCACTGACCCCACGCTATTTTTAAGATTTATGTATTTTTATTGCAAAGTCAGATATACAGCAAAGGAGAGACAGAGAGGAAGATCTTCCATCTGATGATTCACTCCCCAAGTGAGCGCAACGGCTGGTGCTGTGCCGATCCAGAGCCAGGAGCCAGGAACTTCCTTTAGGCCTTCCATATGGTGCAGGGTCCCAAGGCTTTGGGTCATCCTTGACTGCTTTCCCAGGCCAGAGGCAGGGAGCTGGATGGGAAGTGGAGTTGCCAGGATTAGAACCGGTGCCCATATGGGATCCCGGCGCATTCAAGGTGAGAACTTTAGCAGCTAGGCCACCATACTGGGCCCACTCCCATGGTATTACTTTAAGTAAGACTTTTGCTCCTTAGGAAATATGCATGGGTGGATAAGTTCAGTATCAAAATATGATTATATATCCAAGAAAACCAGATCTGATTGTAAAAGATGAAGCCTCATGTGGTATTCAGACACATTCTGTGTAGTTGTAAAGTGGAAGAAAAATGTGAAATCTGGACCTGGCACAATAGCGTAGTGGCTAAAGTCCTCGCCTTGCACGCACTGGGATCCTATATGGTCACTGGTTCTAATCCCGGCAGCCCTGCTTCCCACCAGCTCCCTGCTTGTGGCCTGGGAAAGCAGTCAACGACGGCCCAAAGCCTTGGGACCCTGCACCTG
Organism: Ochotona curzoniae; assembly: GCF_017591425.1. Classification (NCBI taxonomy): domain Eukaryota; kingdom Metazoa; phylum Chordata; class Mammalia; order Lagomorpha; family Ochotonidae; genus Ochotona; species Ochotona curzoniae. Next base: position 19,154,677 of record NW_024467115.1, read on the forward strand.
CGAGGGAGACCTGGAAGAGCTCCTAGTTCCTGGCTCCAGATTGGCACAGCACCAGCCGTTGTGGTCACTTTGGGACTGAACCAGTGGACGGAGGATCTTCCTCTCTGTCGCTCCTTTTCTGTATATCCTACTTTACAATAAAAATAAATAAATCCTTAAAAAAATGTGAAATCCAGTCCTGTTCATGGAACAGTCAAAAAATCCTAACCATAATGTAATTTTCTAATTTTTCAGACATGCATTGGAAATAAACCTTGACTTGAAAGCATTATTTGTTGCTAGTCCCCAGAGATTACTATTTGTGGATTTTTCAAAAGATTTATTATTATTTTTTTAATTTGAAAGGCAAAGTTACAGAGAGAGAAGGAAAGAAGAGAGCTCTTGTGAGAAAAAAACCACAAAAACACACAAAAAAATTTAAGAAATAAAAAATGACAAATGAAATAAAGAACAATAAAAGTAAATAAAATTTAAAAAGAGAGAGAACACTCTTCTATCTGCTGAGTTGCCTCCCAAATGGCAAGAACGATTGGTAATTAGGCTGTCCTGAAATCAGGAATCAGTAGCTGCTTCTTCTAGGTCTCCCACCTGCGTGAAGGAGCCAGGGAACTGGATCGGAAATGCAACAGCTGGGGCTCAAACAGGCATCTATAGGGTATGCCAGCATCACAGATGGCAGCTTTGCTAGCTATGCCACAGCACCGGCCCCTACTTAGGGAATTTGGAGTACAAACTGCGCATCATTAAACATTACATCACATTCTAAATTACAGACACACTTCTGATGGTTGGTCCTGCAGGAGCCAAAGCTCTTTGCAACTTGAAGTGTTCAGTGGCAGAACACAGTTATCCTAGCCAAAGCCTTTCCTTCCTCTAATCACATCTTTTTTTTTTTAACTTGATTAAGTCGTACTTATATTTCTCTTCTGGAAGAAGACTAATAAAAAAAATAAATCTGTACTTTAATAATCATTAGTTAGTTAGCGTAAGCCTTGTTAACCATGGCCTAGCATGGTAGCCTAGTGGCTAAAATCCTCGCCTTGCACATGCCAGGATCCCATATGGATGCCGGTTTGTGTCTTGGCTGCTCCACTTCCCATCCAGCTCCCTGCTTGTGGCCTGGGAAGGCAGTTGAGAATGGCCCAAAGCCTTGGGAACCTGCACTGTGTGGGAAATCCAGAAGAGACTCCTGGCTCCTGGCTTCGGATTGGCTCAGCTCCAGCCATTGTGGCCGCTTCGGGACTGAACCAGTGGATGGAAGATCTTCTTCTCTGTCTCTCCTCCTCTCTGTATATCTGCCTTTCCAATAAAAATAAATCAATTTTAAAAGAAAAAAAAAGATTTGTTAACTGGTATCTTAGAAATAGAAATACTGAGAGTAAAAGGCAAAGTCAACTACATGTCTTGAAAAGATAGAGCAAACACATAATCAAAGTTTTTGGCCATGTCAAAGTCCTCCCTTTCTATCCACCCATCTTCTCTCAAAAGATTTACATATGGATTTAAAAGGCAGAGAGGGAAAGAATGAGGTCAGCTATCCACTGGTTCTGGTTCTCTCCCCAAGTGTCCACAATAAAAAAAGGCAAGATGAGGTCAGAGGCAAGAGCTCACACTCACTCCTGGGTAACCTACACAGGTGGCAGGGGCCCAGCACTTGGCTCATCATCTTCCATCTTCCTAGCCACACCAGCAGGAAACTGGATCAGAAGCAGAGAAGCTGCAGTTCTAATTCACACATGCAAACATGGGATGTCCGAGTCTTGTCGCTTGGGAGGCATTTTCACCGGCTGCAGCCCAATGCCCTCCCTGTCTATTTTTAAGCTATCTTGGCTGCCATTGTCCCAGTTATGCGCAATGACATCCAGTGTTTACGTCTAACAGCAGTTACCATGTAGGTGATGTGGGAAAGCTATTTTGTGGATTTCTCCAGCACTAGTGGTACTCTCTGTGACAGGCAAAAGAGGCAGAAACAAACATGGAATTCCAGGGACTCAATTATTGATTTAAAAAAGACTCCAGTTCCAGATGTGATTTACCCAGCTGGTCAGACAATTCCAGTAAAGTTAAAGGAACAACTGAGTTATTGGCTTCATGCTGGTTGGTTTAGCAACATAGCTGATAACAATTTATAACTCTTAACTTTGGTTCTCATATTACATATGCATGTAGACAATGCATATTGGATACCTATGTGTATGTGTATCTGGAGCAAACTATTCTTACATTCCTTAAAACAGAGTCAGCCAAAAATCTACCTATTTTTTTTTTAATTGAAAATCCACTTAAAATGCAGCTTTCTTCTACACGTCAACCTGGTATATGGGGCTTAAATGCTTATTTTCAAAGTCATTCCTTTAAGTTAAGGAACCATCTCCCAAAAGACTAAAGTGTAAATGTTATCTGAAGTGCTATAGGAAATGATCCCATTAAACATCCACAGAGTACGGTGTGGCCAGCGTATATTTTCAAATTAGTTAGCTGTCAGCTCAACTAGGGGGAGAAGAGAGCCTTGGAGTAAATGAGCCTGAACGAATGAGGCAGCACTAGATTTGGAAGAGAGACAAACAGAAGATATTTGAAGGTAAGGGAGCACGGAAGGAGTGTGGTGCCCTAAGGTGGCCATGGGAGGCCTGGCAGGGCCTAAGGCGCAGTGTCCAGGACAAACACGAAGGACAGACACTTCATAGTCCAATGAGTACAGCTGCAGTTCTGCCTTTGTTTCTACATTCCCCACCCCAATATGCAAAAGGCCGGCACCTGAGGGGTAGAAGGCAAGCCTTGTTATACTTTGGGGAAATGCTGCTGTGGCCCAGAAGCCAGTGCCCATGCGCTTTAGAATTTCGGGACAATAAGAGACTGAATGCTAGGGCAAGCAGGGCAAGCCTGCCCCTCTCCCCATACAAGGCATTTCAGCAGGGATGCTGCAGAGGAGGAAGACACAGGCACAGAATCTACACCACCCAGGAAACCGAAATGCTGCCCCTGGGACTATAACAGGGAAAGCACTAGCTAGGATAGGTCCATTTAGACAAATAGGCTCGTGGTTTCAGAAATCATGACTCAGGCCCCAGAATGTCCACTTTCACAGTAAATAAAAGTATCAGCTGAAAATATGTACTAATTGCAGTATGCTCCTCTACTCCCAAATGAAAGGATTTCCTACGAATCTGTTTAAAGTATGAAGTTAGTTCATAGGCTGGCCAAGGACAAAGAAACAAATTTCCAGGTAGACAGCCTTCTGTTCCCTACAATAATGCTAAGAGAAGCTGCTGCATTTACAGCAGTATCAGGTACTAACTCTGAATTCATGAACCAACCTTGCAGGGTAGGTTCTGGTAACACCATCAACTCCAAATGTGAAGGAGGAGTAGGAATGTGCCCGAGGTCACCCAGACAGTAAACATTCAACTCAAGCAGACTGGTACCAGAACCTGGGTCCTGACCCAGGAGCCATGTTATGCTGGCATGTCTGCCAGGCCTCAGGAAAAAGAAAGGGAGAGGAATACATTTAGAGAAAAGGGGATAAAAGAATTATCCCAAGTATATACAAAGACAAACAGAAACAAAAGGAGTAAATGAATACTGAATCAAAACAACCCTCTCCAGGAGGCAATATTTATTATATATACATAAATAAAAAGCTGTGAAAAGGTTTCACCGGAGGTAATGAAGGTGTTATCCAACCAAATGATTTCTTTTCTATTGCAATGACATAAACCAATAGCCCCAGACTGCTTGCCCCTGACAAAATGCTACCAGCATCGTCACTGAAAGTCAAGTCCCTAATTTGAAAATGAGTTTCCAGTTTCAGGAAAAGAGTTAAAGGAAAAGTAAATTTAATTACAGAAACAGCCCAAGCCCAAGGTACATAGAAAGGGTAATTTGTCAACTCCCATCATCCCAGTGAGTAATTTTCAGGTTTGCCCTTTCCCCTGCAATGGAAGAAACTGCACAGGGCTTTAAAGGCTTGTATCAAACACCTCCTTTAGGAAAGCAGATGGCCTTCAGGGCCCAGAACGGCTATCAGAATGTATCGATTGGATAAGCACCGCAAATGAGGTTAGGTGGTCGAGGCGAGCCACAGTGAGGAGCAAGAGAATGCAGTTCTGATGAGCCATACCTAGCTCCTTCTGTATGTTGTCAGGGACTCCTGTAATAGTCTTTCTCCTTTTGACTTTCTTCGGTCGTCTTACCAGAGTGTCTGTGTAAATTAGAGACCGCCGAAGGCTGGCCTGGCGATCGAAATTCTCCCCTAATGTAAAGCGGTAGAACAAGCAAAGCAATGTTATTTCCAAGCAAGCTGACACCATGCACTTCCTTCCAGCAGTTTGTTGTCAAATGATAAGAAGGTATTAATAATGATGTTAGCCAGTCACATGACGATGGAGCTGAAGGGCGAAAAGGGAAGGAAAGCACGTTATCACCATAAGGCTCTTTTCCAATGTGTGTGTGTGTGCGCGTGCATGTATGTGTGTGTTTGATCTTGCAATGGAAACATCCTGAGCTCATTTCCAGATGAGCCGGAGTAGCAAACACAAATTTGTAACACACCAAAAGAATGCTCCCGTGAGATTTTTTAAAAGGCATGCTTTTGGAAATGTTCCACAAAGGTCCTGTGCTGAGGAGACACCAGCATGGACATTGGGTTGGGGGGGGTGATGAAAGCAAAGTATTCATCTGACCTCTCTGAAGAGAGCCATGTAACATCCTGTGCAATGAATCAAAGAACAGAATCCAGGGTTCTTGGAGGAAGAGCTTGTTGCTCAGACAAGGCAGCCACCGACTTTGATAGAGTATATTATGGTATGAAATACAATTACAGAGAAAAATGAAAAGCCTTATGGTGATACAGTACTTTAAACCACAACAAGACCCAGCAGCATTGCAGTTGTTAAAGCTGAACTGCTTCTCTCTGTTTCATAGTCATTTTTTTTTTTTAACATTGATCCTAATTCAGACATTTCAGGTAATGCTGTAACCAAACCAGAAATGCTTCAGGACAAACTTGTACAATTAACACACCATGGAAAACCATAAAACAGTAAAATTTGTTAACAGTGTCAGTGATCGATGATCCGTTGTTCACTTGAAACAAAGTTTTATATCATTGATCTTTGTAAATGATCATTCTCCTAAAAGAGATTTCTTAAAAATACTTTCATACATACAAATTACATACTTCTGTCATTCTTATGCATAAAAGTATCACTCCTTGGCAATATTGACACATATTCAAACTGGGAATGTTGTGGACAGTGTAATTTCTATTTTGAAAGGAATAAATTGTGAGCTTTATCCAAACAAAATAGAGTGTTAGAAACAGGAGTTATCAAACCAACCTGCTAAAGAACAAAGTTAAATAAATGCTTGCAGACTTGTAAATGTTTGCAACTTTTTGTTTCCAATAGAGAAAAACAGAAGGGACTAAAAGAAGACCCTGAGACCCCAGAGGACACCACTGCCAAGAGAAATGGGTCACCAGGCACAGCAGCAAAAGTGACCTTTGAATGGGTAAGGCACAGCCACAACGCTCCATTAGTTTCCTGCAGCAGAGAAAAACATTTCCTTGTATGAAAACATTAAGGTGGGACAAAACATTAACTGAAGTTGGTTAGTCTCCAGTTTTAAAGACGAAGGATTAAACCACCATAAGCACCAGGGAAATTCAGAAACAGACCAGAGGAGGATGCATTTCCCACACACACCATCATTGAAGTCGGGTACCTAACTCCCCATTGTGCACGGCCATCTACCGTGACTGCTTTATGCCCCTCCTCCAGCAGTCCACTAATGCCTGGTACGAAATAGTTAGCCAAGAAATACGTGAAAATGATATCATCCCCCTTCATTGCAAAGTAGCATTAGACAAAGTTGCTATTCTTAAATATAATTAGGTAGCTCAAACATCAATATCAAGTCAGTTGACAAGAAATGTTTAGTGCGTCAGGGTAGGCATTTGGCATAGCGGATAAGACATTGCATGGGGAGGCCATGCCCATGCTAGGTTTACATCCTGGCTTTATTTCTGATAACATATGTTCTTCCTATGTTAATACACAGTCTGGGATGCAGCAGGTGATGGCTCAGGGACTTAGGTCCTGTCACCCATTGGGGAAGACAGGGATGGAGTTTCTGGTTCCCATCTAATCCCAGATGTTGTGGAACATTTGGGAAGTGAACATCCAATGGAACATCTCTTTCTGTATCCTTCTTCTGTCTCCCTTCCTTTCAACTAAAATAAAACTTTTAAGTGAATTTACCCTATATGCTCATCTTCTACGTGAAAGTTTTCATCCCTCATGCAAGATTATGCAGCATATTTATATGGACATTCTTAGAACTTTCCTTCCCTCCTTAATTTCTATTATATACCAGGTCTATCTGGGACTGTTAACTATAACGTCTACCTAAACCTGCAAGCTTGTAGTTCCTGGTCCCTCATTTCTATCTGCTGACATGTGGCTTTACTGTGGATTTCAGATGATGTATTTATCGCCATTTCCCTAACCGAATCCTAATAAAAACTAAGCTAGAGGATCAGTGCTTACCCAAAATAACGAACACACTACAGCTTGCTAGAGGAAGCTACACTTTTTTCTCAAAAAATCTAGGGCTTTGGTATATGAGTTCATGGAAAAAAATACAACGAAAAATAGTTCATTGTAGTGAATGATTTTTAAATTCATGCATAGCTCTTTTCATAATATACATATCCATTAGCTTTTTGAAGATGCTTCATAAGCATGAATTTCCTTTTTAAAAAAAACGTTTTGTTGAGAGGTAGCAAAAGAGAGACAGAGAGAGAGAGAGCGAGCTCTCACTCACAGATTTGTTTCCAACATGCCTGTAACAGTGTATTAGGAGTGGGTGAACAGGAGGACATGAGTGGCAGGAACCCAATGACTTGGGTCACCACCGTTGTCTCCCTGAGTGTGGATCTGCAGGAAGTTTGAATGAGGACCCAGAGCCAGGCTAGAACCCAGCTACTCCAATATACAATGTGCTGTCTTAACTTCTAGGCTAAACAGCCAAATTTACCTTTTAAATTCCATTCTCCATGAATTTTCTGAAAGAGTAAGAAGCCATATAACCTACATTGGTTCAACGACCCAAAGTGAAAAGTTCAGGTTTATTGCTTCTTAATTCTAGATTTACAAAATGAACGCTTAAAGAAATATGTTTATGTGAACACACAGATCTAAAAAAATGGATCAATACATATGCAAGAGGCATTATATTTAATTTTGACATTTCGGCAAAAATGTTAACCACTCAATTAAAAGTGAATTTCATTTTGACATAACTCATATTGCTCATCTATTTTTTGTCATTCACCTTTCCTGTGTGGTATTTTCAAGTCTTTCTTTTAAGTTCTAGGTAATTTATATTCATTTAGTCATCAAACAGAAGAGAATCAAAGCTCAAAGTTATGGCACTGTCTTCTCTTCTGACATTGCATTTCATTACAAATAATTCTTTATTCTTGAAGCTATTTTAAAGTTTCCTGATCTCAAGATAATACATTTCATTGTAATTTCATTAAAGATCGTCATATTAAATAGCACAGTCTCCTTATAATATTAAATTTGAGGCATCTAATTAAAGATAATGTCATTACATTTCTGCTGTATTTCATCAATGAAGTAACTCATCTTTGTATGAAAAGTATTACTTATGTATTTCACCAAACAATAAATATGATACTTTGTTCTGAAAACATGACTACCTGCAAAAATAATTTTTATAAAACGTGAGCTAGGTAGATGAGTAACATATTCAGGACAGATCAACAGAGAAAATGGATAAAATCTTGGGCACTTTTTAAAGTTTTAAGCATAATAACCATAAAAAATGTGCATGGAATTGAAGGTAATTCATCCATTTATTTAGTACATTTCCATGGAATTCAAAATAAGATTTCCAAAATGTGATTTTTAGACATCCTATAAGCTTTTTTCTTTTATTTTATTTTTAAAATTCTCAATAATTCTCAAAATGCTACTGACCTCTTAAAAGCTCCCTAATGTCATGGCAAAAAGTTCTCTGGTGGGTGGCTCAAAAATAAATAAATAAATAAATAAAAAGTTCTCAGTGCGGTGGCTCAAAAGGCTAATCCCCCACACTGTAGCACTTGCATCCCACATGGGTGCTGTTTTGTGTCCCAGGTTCCCCACTTTCCATTCAGCTCCCAACTTATGGTCTGAGAAAGCAGTAGTGGATGACCCAAAAGCCTTCGGAACCTGCATCCGCATGGGAGACCCAGAAGAAGCTCCTGGCTTAAGATTGGCTCAGCTCTGGCCATTGTGGCCATTTGGGGAGTGAACCAGCAGTTGCAGAATCTCTGTCTCTCCATCTCTCTCTGGCTTTCAAATAAAAAATAAATAAACATTAAAAAAAAAGTGGAAGCAGCTTCCGAGTCCAAGAATACTGTGATTTTCCATCCTATTTCTTCATGAAAACTCACACTTTGGGGTCATGTGACTAATTCAGGCTCTGACTCCATGAGCTATGAATTGTGGGCTGATCAATGACTGTTAATCATTTATTGTTGTGGCACACAGGCCCATGGTTGCGATATTAAGTCCAGCATGCCTAGACTTCAGCCCTGCTCAAGCTTTCTTGTCTGACCGTTTCTCTTGGATACCTTTGAACATCCCTTTCCAGGTTGGGGAAGATAACAACCTTGTTATCTACAACCTTATCACAAATGACAAAGGCTGAATATAATGTTACAGAAAAACCTAAATTTCAGCTCTGGCTATTTCTACTTATACTGTAGCTTAATGTAAAATATTCTCATTATACTCAGAGAAATGGATTCTTACTTGAAGGTTATGGAATTCAAACCACAGAAATAGAAACATAATTTTATCACCTCTATTAGATTTTTAAAAATATTTTACAGTTCTTAAGTCTCTTGTTTTTTTTTTTATTTCAGAATGTTTCTTTTTTTTTTCTACTTGAGAAACAAGCAAAAAAATCTATCATTGACAGATCTCAGAAAATAATTTTTTTTTCACTTACGCAAATATCTAATAAATACCCTTAAGAAGAGTATGCATTTTTTCTTACACAGGGTCTCATTTTCAAGGTGAGCCTATAAAACCACAATCTTATTTAAAAAGCAACTCAATTAAACACAACACCCTCTATATGACCTGTAGGACAACTGTGTTCTTCACCACCGAGGTTTGGCGACCTAGTCCTCTGACCTAACAAGCAACGGGTTCTTCATTAAACACAGGGCAGGAAGCCAGTGAGATCACAGCTGCTCACTCCAGCGCATACATGAGATGCTAAGAGCCTGGAACCAACACAAAGCCATGGTCACGCTCCCAACTGCACTGTGAATCCGTATCCGTGTGCTCCCACAGGGCGTACCGGTTATGTTAATGGGAACCACATCAGCCTGGACTGTCTGTGCTTGCTGCCGCATCTTCTCTTCTGGTGTTGGCAGTGGAAGTGACCTGGTCCAGTTGGTCTGTGTATTGAGGTCGGAGAAGTCACCTGAGGTTGGTGTTTTAGGTCGCCGGATGGAAATGTGCCTCTCCTCCTCTGACGAAGACAGAGGATACTGCAGAGAAAGAAGTCACGACATGTAAATTGCTGGTGGAACACTTGAAAAGATCTCTCAGTTTAAAAAACATGAGACTGACTTAAAGAAAGCCAAAATAATAACAACACAACAACAACAGCAATAGTAGAAGTCACATTTTAAAAGCAGAAGCAATGGTTTGCAAGCAAATAGTTATCCTCTTGGGCTGACCCAAAATACACAACATTCACATCAGCTTCAGCCAGTAAAAACTGTGAAACCTGAGAAAGGTTTGCTGAGCCACATCTTTGAAGTTGTTGCCGTGTTTCCTCTGTTTACAGAATCAGAAAGCTATGGCTATAGTCCAATGTCCGCAGTCAAGAGAAACATCACTGCCATGGCCATCGGTTTCCATTTTGATTAATGCTGAGTTTTGCTCAGAATAATTTTGACGTCTATTTCCTTCAGGCTCTGACTTTGGAGAACATTTCAAACATGACAGAGCTATTGTTATTCAATGGTCCGTGCTCTTCTGAAAATGTATGCATGGAGAAGAGTTGGTGAGAGATTGTGAAATTATAAGAGGCTGACTAAAGCTCTGAGCCTTATCAGAATTCCAGGAAAAACATTGCTGGCAGTGTTGATACGGATTAATACCCCGGCTAAAGAGTCTTTCTGCAACGTGTCTCATTCCCTTCACAAACACCTGCTGGCAAAAAAGGTGTCTGGGCAACACTTCATGACACACTTCAACCTGGCTCCATAGTAGCTGGGGTGGTGGCACAGGAGTCCAAGGACTGTAAATACATGGAACTGGCTTAGATATGACAACCACAAGGGTAACTGGCTTTGTGGGCAACGGCAGTTTATAATATTCAATGAATGTGTAAGAACTGTTCTGCAAGTTTAAAGCTTTTCAACAAAACTGCCATTTATGAACACAAGGCTTTAAGAAAGAATTTTACTGGCCCGGTGCAATGGCTCAGTGGCTAAATCCTCACCTTGCACAAACTGGGATCCCATATGGTTGCCGGTTCACATCCTGGCTGCTCCACTTCCTATCCAGCTTCCTGCTTGTGGTGTGGGAAAGCAGCAGAGGATGGTCCAAAGCCTTAAGCCCCTGCATTCATGTGGGAGACCCAGAAGAAGCTTCAGGCTTCTGGCTCCTGGTTTGTGGCTTTGAACCAGCCCGTCCCTGGCTGTTGCAGTTATTTGAGAGTGAAAACAGCAGATGGAAAGTCTCTCTCCCTGTGTTTCTCCTTCTCTTTCTTATAAATCTGCCTTTCATATAAAAATAAGTACATCTTTTAAAAAGAGTATTAAAAAGAATTTTACTGAAGGGTAAAAGGCCAATGACCCTTCTGAAAGGGAGCACCTGTGTAAACAGAACCCGGATCGATTCTACATCTCCCCCTTCCCATTAATCAGACACAGCCCAAAACAAGGGTAACCAACCCTTCAGGTCCTAACTCTGTGTTTTCATTCTGCCTGTATTTGGACTGTCTATAAGACAAATTGTATTTTAGTTTTCTCTTGTCACTTGCTCTTCTCACTCAGCATTATATCTGTAAGATTTTTACCTGACTTTAAATACCAGCGTTTAGGTCTTTTGGATCTAATGCAAATTTCTAAGAGGGCACTAGGAATGAGAAGTACAGAAATGCATTGGTGAGGAATTGCAAACATGAGAACACTGTCATCACTGTTCATAGCTACCGAATCTATCTCGTTGCAAAATATCTAGTCTACACCTTCCAGAGCCCCTCAGTTCTGCGGGGAGAGTGGCGGGAGGATGCTACGTAAGAGCTAATGAGAACAGTTGGGTGTAAAGTGACAGGGTCTCACACTATAAATCCCAGTGAATCTGTTTCTATACCGTGGTATTTCGTTTCCAAAAAATGCACCTGTGCTGCCTCTTCTCTATATTTACAGACCTTAGGCATTCCTGGGTGAAAAATGTGAGCATGTCTATGACTACCAAACATCATGGATGTGAAAGTGGGAAAGGCATAAAGATGACTTTAAAACAGCGAAATCAAGAGTTAAAAGTATCCACTTTTTTTTTTTTAAGATTTATTTTTATTGGAAAGGTAGATATACAGAGAGGAGGAGACAGAGAGAAGATCTTCTGTTCTATGGTTCACTCCTCAAGGCTGGAGCTGAGCCAATCCAAAGCCAGGAGCCAAGAGTCTCTTCTGAGTCTCCCACAGGGTGTGGATTCCCAAGGCTTTGGGCTATCCTCGACTGCATTCTCAGGCCACAACCAAGGAGCTGGATGTGAAGGGGGGCCACTGGGATTAGAACCCGTGCCTATATGTGATGCTGGTGCATTCAAGGAGAGGACATTAACGGCTACACTATCGCACCGGGCCCAAAAGTATCCACTTTTTTTTGCAGAGACTAATGACAGTAAGTCATTGGGCAAATAAGAAAATTACAAAATCAGATATTTCAATATAATTTTTACTTTATACTCCTTTAAAAATATTATGTATTTATTTGGAAGGCAGAAAGAGAGAGAAAGCAATTTTCCATCTACTGGTTCACTCCCCAGATGCTTTGCAATAGCCAGTGCTAAGCCAGCCCAAAGTTAGGGAACCAGAAGTCAGGCATTCACCTGGGTCTCCCATGTGGGTCACAAGGCTCCAAGCATTTTGGACATGGCCAACTGCTCTCCCAGGCATATTAGCAGAGAGCTCCATTGGAAGTGGAGCAACCAGGACTTGAACTGTTGCTCTAGCACTCCAATATGGGATCTAGTGCCACAAGTGGAGGCTTAGCCTGTTGTGCCACAATGATGCCCCTACCTTATATTCCTAACACATAACCATACAAAATGATCACCTAGGTTCTTTCACACCTAAGAAAAATGTAAAATATGCTTAACTAAATATACTCAGGATATGAACTGCACCCTGTATTACTGAGAGCTCATGTTGACACCAATGTGTACTATATCCATTCATATTTTATCTGATTCTGGATAGTTAAAATTCACACATATCCTTGAAAGATTATCAAAGCGCATTTGAGTTCCTTTATGTTTTATTTGAAAGGCATGGCAGGAGGGAAAGAAAGAGGTGGAGAGAAAATCTCCTATCTTGTGATTCCTCACAACAGCCAGATCTGGAGCAGGCTGAAGCCAGGAACTCCATCGCAGTCTCCCACATCAGGGACAGGGACTAAAGCACCTGGGTCCTCCTTCCCCAGCCTCTGAGGCACATGAACTAGAAGCCATATTGGAAGCAGAGCAGCCAAAACATGAACCAGCACTCTGGAATGGGGTTCCTAAAAGCAGTTTTGAGTCAGCAGCAACTAAATCAGCCAATTAGTTCCCATCAGTTTTCAGTTTTGACACTTTGTAGATTTTATTTATAATACACATCTTCTACCCTTAAAGCACATAAATACAAACACACACATCAAAATTAATTGTATTTGAGAATTTCATGGCTGTTTGTGTTAAGATCACCTGTCTGGAGTTGAATCGTCATCTAGTGTATCAGAAGATTACACAACTTCCCAGGCAAACTTAACATAGCATATAGATGTTAAAGGCAGTAAGAAGCAAATTCTAATCAAAATCATTTAGAAGAAGAAAAAGCAAAGCTTGAGGCTGGTGAAGAACAGCAGGGTCAGCCTGCAATGAGGGGTCCCTTTACTGGTTGATGTACACCAGGGGTGTGCAGTGAAACTCAATGTGACTATTTGCAAGCATCCCCACGGTGCCCATCAGCCCCATTAGCCACATTTCCTTCCGCTGATGGATACTGACGTGTCCACAACCCTCCACATCAAACAGCACTTCCGTGCAGCCTTATTTATCTTGGGACAACTACCAGACACAGCCACAGCGTCACAACCGACAAATAGCATCCCCATGATAGCATGCTCCCCTTTCTTGCAAGAAAACGTTACTGAAATGTACAAGTCAGATAAAGTCACATGCAAATACGACCATTATACAGAAACAAAGTCAACTGAAGAAAATGTTTTCAGAATGATAAGGCTCCCATTCCTTTCCATGCCCATAAATACAGGAGGTGTACAGGAAGAATCTCACACATCTCAATTGCAAAACACATCATCATCCCATCATTTCTACATTAGGCTGAGCATGGTACTGCTATGCTCCCTTATTTTGGGTCCAATGGTCTATTTTCAACAAAGCTGCTGAATAAATCCTTCAAAAATACAAGCCAGATCACACTGCTGTCCAAAGTCCTTACGACCCTAACATGAAAATTCTAAGTGACCTACTAGCTGGTCTACTTGTATCTATCTGATCACATCCACTATTCTATCCCTTCTTTTTATTCTCTAGTCATATTATCCACTCCACTGTCCATACACTCACCCGACTGAGGGTGACTGCACTTGTTTCCACATGAAATGCTCATCCTTTAGACATCCACACAGCCAGAACATTTTTTTCCCTAGATATTTATTCGAGCCCCCTTCTTGTTGACCCTTACCTGCTCACCTTACTCAATTTCAAATCCTTCCCAATAGCAACAGTAGATACTGACTTGCATATGTAAGATTTATTTTGCTTGTCTTCCCTATGAAGTCTGTAGCTTTAACCAAAAATTGCATTAAAAGTTACTTCAGCATTTTTAGTTTAAAAGGAGTCAGTAGGTACTAACTGGCTGTTGTTTAATAAAGAAAGAGAGACTCCGAGGAGCAAAGCCTCTTTCTGTTTGGAAAGAGTACAGTGAGCAGCTAGGATTGCAATCCATCCCTGGCCCTCAAAGTCTCGGCTGTGGAACAGATCGAGAGTACTTACAATATTCACAAAACTCTCACGTCTTCTGGTCTAAAAATACAACTGCCTTTTATATTTCTAAAGAACAAAAACTTCAGGTGATCTGAAAAAGTAAGCAGCATGGCATAGTGGATGAAGAGCACAGTGGGTGGACATCCTGACCTAGTCACTTACCAGCTATATATTTTGAGCAACTGACTCTCCCTTTATAGAGATCAGAAGGACCAAAGCAGTTTGCATGCTTGACTTCTGCTAACAAAACCCCTCCACTTTTGGAGGACAGCTTGGCCCTCCCAGAATTAAATCTGTCTGGTGTTGCTTCTTGATTTCTCTCTCCCTAGATGGTTTTATAAGGTGCCAAAACTGTTGCAGTCTTCACTGGTCTTATGCCTTCAGTATTTTTAGACCTAAAACATCCTGACTTAATGCTATTCTTCTTTTATGACACTTTTTTTTTTTTTTCTGGAACCAATAACAACAAAGTGGTAATGGGGAAAAGGATTTGCGGTCCATTCAGCAACTCCACAATGGCCATGAGATGATCTCCATAGCCACACTGTTAGTAAACAAGTCTGATTCCACATATATGTATGTCCCTTTTTGCCATTAATTGATGCATTTGGATTTAAAGTGACCTTTTACTTAAACAATAAAAATGGGGAAAAAATGGGAAAACAAATGCTTAAATGGATATAGTATTTGTTCTGTTTGAATTTTAAAAAGGCAATAAAATTGAAGTATTTCATATATAGTTTTAAGAGAGTAAAGATATTTCCACCCTAACCTCCCTTCCTCTCACCCTTTCTCCTTGGTTGCTTCATCTTTTATTTTTTACAATAACCTACTGCCAATTTTCTTTATAGACATAAGCTTAACCCTCCACTAAATAAAGAATTCAATAAGTAGTAAGTAGAACAAACACTATTCCTCAGGGTATAAACAAAAGCTATGAACAATAATCAAATCTCCAAGTGTGAGTTTAATTCATATATATAATTTTTTTACTTTGGTTGCCACAAATCAGGGAAAATATGATATTTATCTTTTTGGGGGATTGGCTTATTTCATTAAGCATAATGGTCTCCAGTGCACCCAATTTGTTGCAAAAGACAGAATTTCATTTTTTTTCACATCTGAGTAGTATTCCATCATGTATATAACACCACAATTGTTTTTTCATGTGTCTCTTGTCTATTGGTATGTCACCCTTTCAGAAATGCTTGTTCGTGTCTTTTACCCATTTCTTAACTGGATTGCTTGTTTTGAGTTTTCTATGTTTTCATTTCTATGTCTTCAACTCAATTTTGGTGGACTGCATGTGTTCAGAAGTTGATCCGTTACTTCTATACGTTCCAATTTATTTGCATATAGCTATTTGTACTAACTCTGACTTACATATTTCTGTGGTATTCATTGCAGCATCTCTTTATTCAGCTCTGATTTTAACCCATAACTTTTGGGCTAGTTGGGCCAATGGTATATTGGGATGGAGTTCCTGGCTCCTGGGTTTGGCCTGGCCTCAATTTTTGTTGAAGTCTTTTGGGGTCTGAATCAGCAGATAGAAGATCTATCTTTCTGGCTCCCTATCTCACTCTTCCTGTGTCATTCTGTCTTTCAAATCAACCAACCAACCAACCAACCAATAAATCAACATTTTAAAAATAGAGATGGCTCTGGCTTACTGTTATGTTTCTAAGATATGTCCATGTGGCTGTGGGAGCCTACCATTCACTCATTTCACTGGGATGTTCCTTTTGCTCCAATACATATTTACCCAAGCTTCTGTTGACGGCCAACTGGGTTGGCCAAGACGCTCTTTATGTTATCTCATTAACTCACGAGCCCCCATCAGACTGTGTTAGGAACAAAGGATTACAGCAAAGGTTTTACTCCTGACATACTCATTACTGGAAGTAAAACATGGGATTGAAAGTAAGAAAGGTGGATGCACAGAGATCTCTATATCTCTGGAGGTGATGGATTTCATACTATCATGATTGTGATGATAATATCAAGAGTGTACCTATGTCCAAACTTAAATTACATACTTTGGGGCCGGCACAGTGGCATCCCATATTGGCACCATCTGCACTACTGGCGTCCCATATTGGCATTGGCTTACATCTCAGCTAGTTCATTTCTGATCCACCTGCCTGCTAATGTGCATGGGATAGCAGTAGAAGATAGCCTAAGTCCTGGCTTTGGATTGGCTCAGCTCTGGCCCTTGCAGCCACTTGGGAAATGAACTAGTGGAATGAAGCTCCTGGCTCCTGGCTTTACCATGGTTCAGCCCTTGTAGCTGGGAAGTATGCCAGAGCACAGATAATGTCTCTCCCTGTGTCCTTTCTAACACTGCCTTTGAAGGACACAAAATAAATATTTTTTTTAAAGTTCTAATTTTTTTAAAAGTTTCTAATTCTCTACCTGTAGCCTGGGAAAGCAGTGGAGGATGGCCCACAGCCTTGGGACCCTGTATCTGTGTGGGCAACCTGGAAGCAGCTTCTGGCTCTTGGCTTCAGATTGGTTCAGCTCTGGCCTTTGCAGCCACTTGGGAAATGAATTAATGGAATGAAGAGCTTTCTTTCTCTTCTTCTCTCTAAATCTGACTTTCCAACAAAAATAAACACATCTTTGTTTTTTTTAAAAAAAGGATTATTCATAAAAAAGTGACATGATTGGGTTCAGTGATGTAGCAGGCGTCAGTGCCAGAGTACCACATAGGTGCCAGTTCCAATTCTGGCTGTGTCACCTCCTGATCCAGCTTCCTGCTCTGACCCAAGAAAGAAGCAGACAATGGTCCAAAGCCTCGGGCACCTGAATCCACATGGGAAACCTAAAAGAAGCTCCTGGCTCTCAGCTAAGACCAGCTGAGCCCTGGACCGCTGTAGTTGTCTGGGGAATGAATCAACAAATGGAAGATATATCAGTCACCTTTTCACTAGAACTCTGACATTCTAGTTAAATAAATCTTTAAATTTTTTTTTTTTATTAAAAATGATGTGATCTTAAGCAAATGACTTAATCTCTCCAAAATACAATATCCTCATCCATGATACAAGCATATTCAAAGATAGCTTAGTTGACTGCGATAAATATTGAATATACCCTCATATGGCACAGTCTCTGGGGCTTGAGTCTTTCCGTGTGCCAGCTGCTTGGCAACATGATGGGATCCCAAACAGCAATAAGATAGGGATGCTGTCTTCTCATCTGGGTGGGAAGACTGGCATGGATGGAGTCTGAAGACTTTGTAAAAGGATGTGTACAACAAAGGAAATTGGAACAGGCCACTGAAGACACACTCACTAGTTTGTATGTTCAAAGGCCTGGGAATGACAGCCCCCAATTTTCTTGTCCTTGTTGCAATAATTCAAAGAAACACGATGCCAGCAATTGTAGAACAGTGGGCAACAGAGAGCTGGCACTGACTGTGCACTGTGCCCTGTGATAGATAGACAGAGAGACCCAGGAGCAAACGACTATATCGGGAGTAATAATTTCCAGGCAATACGCTCTCATGGCCACTATGTCTGTATCCTAGGGCTATACAGCACTGACACATCTCTTGGAAGAAAAAAAAATTAAAAAGAAAAAGAATGAAACCCAGCAACTTCACCCTTTTATTTACCCAAAATGGTGCAGTGAAAATAAGTTCCAAGAAGTCCTGCCTTCCTATCTTCCCCCATGCCTTCTATATATGTGAACTTGAGAAAGCAATGCCATATTTCTAAGCCTCGTTCCAGATCATTAAATTGACAGTAACAACTATTACAACACTGCCCCCATTTCCTAATAATTCTTGTGAGAAATGAGATGTGTTTTGCAAAACAAACTTCCAACCATGTCCTAAAGTACTCTATTATGACAAAGTTAATAATATGCCCATCCGTTGTCTTCACATCTTCCTAGCAAAACAAGTTATATGTACAAAATATGTATCATAACCTGTGAATGCAAGATACTCTGAGAAGCCAGGACAATTAGAACATTTTTAATAGCTGTTGCAACTGCTCAAATTCATTGCTTTGGGCAGGGATTTCTATGTGGGTGGAATAAAAGGCAGGATGATTGGGAGAGAGGCCAAATTTTCATAAAAACAGACACTGTCTGTTGAGTAATTTTCTTTGAAGTCTGGTTTGAAAAGACCAAACAGTTTAATAATACTAATCACCACCATTTAAGCATCTACTGTGTGCCAGGGTTTTACACACGTGAAATTTACTTAAAACTCACAGCAACCTTGCAAGATAGAGAGTGTAACCCAGTCATTTATGATCAAAACCAAAATATCTCTGCGAGTGAAAGAGGGTGCTATGAATAAGGACAAAGGACAGCAGCTGCAGGCCATGGCTGCCCTGGGCCAATAAAACATGTGGTTTCCATGTCTACTGAGCAGCAGAAACTGACGCTCACAGAGGAAAACAACTTTACCCACAGCCACCTGCTTCACCAGGTGGAGAAGCCACCTCAATCTGCATCTCCCACATCAAGCTCAGTAACCCTCCTGGGCTGCAGCCACAACATCAAGGCTTCTCCTGGGTTTTTTTCCCCCTCAATTTATTAATATTTCCTGTCAGCAGAGCCTAGTACAGAACCCAAGGTGCCACATCAAAGAATAACAGAAAACAGAAAAGAAATTTTGAGTTTTCTATCCGTGCAGTGAAAGTCAAATGTCTGGTGTCAAGAGCCTGATTGGACGCATCTCGTTGGGCGAGAACTGTACTCACCTTTCTGCCTAGACAATGGGGCCCTCTGTGAGGCTAACCAGATGCTGGGAACACACAACCACATTTAGCCTCTGACAATGACAGCTGCAAAATTCCCTGTCAAATCCCAGGAAGTATTCTGACACCTATAACTGAACTCCTTTCAGATACCTGAATGACTCCTTTGGTAGGAGCTGAGAAATACTAAAACCCAGAGGGCGAAACAAAGAAGTCAAGACAAGAACCAAGGGTAAAAGCTTTCTGATTTCACAAGTCATTAAAACGTGTCTCCCAGGATTTCTGAGTCCCTTTGTGAGCAGCATTTTTTCACACAGCAGGTTTACTATTTAGGTGATACCTGCAGCATAGGAAATGGCAAACATCTTATTTTTCTTGCTGCACAGCACCCACAATTTGAGTAGCAAAGATGTTTGTGGCTACCAGAGGCAACAACACTTTATTCTTATCATTAATACATTGTAAAATATTACTTGGTATGTGTTTTGCACAAGGATAATTAGGGATAATTCTTCTAGAACAATTAACCTGAATAAATAACCAGAGCCTCCCCATCTGAGGTTCTGTTTTTCTAATTAATGTCTTTAGCCTTTCCTTTATTAGTGAGTCTTGTTTTAGGAGACATCTTGCGTCCAAAGCAAACAGCATACACTTGTTGCTTGTTCAATGCAAACACTCAGCTCTCCTCACTGTACTCCCACCTGCCTTTACTGCCTGTCTAGGAAAAGAAAAAAGGCTGTTCCTAGTAGAATTTCCCCTCCCTGCTCAGGCACTTCTCCACATGCTCGACTGAAAACAACCCAGCTCCACTCTATCAACATGGATCTCAGCTACAGTCTCTGTCTAAACACTGAAGATAATACATGGCAGCCTGGGAGATCCTCTATCAGACACTGAATTCCCGAGCCAGCGAGGGATTTTATCCCATGAAGATCCCATCTGTTTCCAGGCTCTGTTTTTGTTATCAGCCTTCCAACCCATTATCTTTCCACTTCTGCAGCTCTTGTCCATTCCCCTCTCTTCTCACCTCCTAAAAATAACTCCAAAATGAAACAAAAAACAAATCTATGCAATTTGTATTAGTATTTTGTTAATTTCATAACTGGAACAGAATTGAAAATTTTTTAAGGATGTATTCATTCTCATTGGGGAGGCAGATCAGATTTATGGAGAAGAACAGAGACAGAGAGAAAGAACTTCAGTCTGTTAGTTCAGTCCCTAAGCAGCTGCAATGGTTGGAGCTGAGCTGATTCAAAGCCAGGAGCCAGGAGCCAGGAGCTTCTTTTGGGTCTCCCAAGGCTTTGGGCCATCCTCTGCTGCTTTCTCAGGCCACAGTCAGGGAGCTGGATGGAAAGTGAAGCAGCTGGGACATGAACTGGTGCCCATGTGGGATCCCAGTACTTGCAAGGTGATGCTTTAGTCATTGAGTTACGGGGCTGGGCCCGCAACATCTTTCACACTGAGCCCTTAAGAATGTAGTATATCATTGCATTTTGTTTTCATCTTACTTCATTTCCTGGATAGTATTAGGTTTTTAAAAATATAAGTCTTATACGTTTCTTACATATTTACCCCTAGTTACTTTGCTATATCTACTTTAAATAATTTCATTTCAATTATACCTAATGAAGTTATAGATATATTTTGATGTCTGTACATTAAATTTATATCTCACTGTATCACTGTATGCTATTATTTATAGACATTTTAAGGTTTTGTGTTCCTGGATTCATCATTTATAGAAATCTACCAAATATGCCATGTAGAAATAGTGTCAGTACACCCTTAATCTTTCCCATTGTTGCAGCTCTTAGTCTACAGTTTTTCTGACTGTACTAACTAGTTGTTCCTATACCCTGTTAAACAGTAATAGCGACAGTGAATATCATTGTCTTCTTCCTCATTCTAATGAGGATGGTTCATTAAGGACAAGACAAATCGACTTACGGAAGTATCCACTTGTTCTGATAATACTGTGGGGGGGGGCGCAGGGGAAGGGCTGCTTTTAAAAAGTGTTATACTGGGGCCCAGCATAATGGCTCAGTGGTAAATCCTCACCTTGCAAGAGCTAGGATCCTATACTGGTGCTGGTTCATATACCCGCAGCTCCACTTCCCATCCAGCTCCCTGCTTGTGGCCTGAGAAAGGAAGTGGAGGATGGCCCAATGCCCTGGGACCCTGCACCTGTTTGGTAGACATGGAGGAGGTGCCTGGCTTCAGAATGCCTCAGCTCCAGATGTTGCAATCACTTGGGAAGTTAACTAGCAGATGGAAGATCTTTCTGTCTTTCCTTCTCTCTGTAAATCTACTTTTCCAATAAAAATAAAGCAAATCTTTAAAGTCTGTTATACTGTATCAGATATCAAGTTTATGTTTATGGTTTTAAGTATAAGATTTTTCTCCCCAGATCTCTTAATATAGCTAATATTTGATTATTTTACCTAATATGAATTATTCTGCCACTGGAACAAACCTCATTTTGAGTTAGGAATATTTATTTTAACGAGCTGCTTGCTTGGGCTTCTTCGTGTATTATTCATGATTTCCAAATCCAATATTCATTAGTGAGATTGGCCAGTTAGTCTTCTGCTTCTTCAATCTTTATCAGGTTTTGGCATCAATGTTAAACAAAACCATTAAAAAGAACTGCGTGTTTTACTTCTATTTTTTTGTTTTGAACAGTTTCGAGCATGGAATTTACCTTCTCTTTAAAACCTTTGGTACAACTATTCCCCTCACACTCCACCCCCAGAAACCATCTGGCCTTGCTGTTTTACTCAATTTGGTGCAAATATTTGAAAAAAAATCCTTATAATTTCCATGGTAATCAGCCTGGTTAAAATATTCTTTCTTTCCTAGGGCCAAGATGTTTTTTTGGCTTGTTTTCTTTTTAAGTTTTTAAAAGTTTATTTATTTGAGAGGAAGACACAGAAAGACAGCTATCATCTTGCAGGTTCACTCTCCACATGCCTACAAGGGCTGTGGGCCAAAGCCAAGCGGAACCGGAAACTGTCCAGGTCTCCAAGCTGGGTGTCAGGAAAGCAATTGTTTGAGCCATCACTAAGAAGTTGGAATCAGGAACTAAAACCAGGGACCAAACCCAGATACTGTGATGAATATTATGCATATTTTACCTACCAGGCCAAACATAAAGTTCTGTTTGTCACATTATATGCATTAGAAAATTCTTTTCAAAATGATCTATGTATCTTCTAACAAATGATAACATATGTAATTTCTATGTTGAAATTCTCTGCTTTCAGAAATATGTTCCTACTTTCCTTATCTATGTAATAAACCAACCCCTGGGCTTGGCACTGCGTGTCCTGTGCCCTACTGGGCACCAAGTCAATATCCACAGAGCTGTACCACCTGGCACCTATGCTAGTTCCCTGCTCTCACTGACATACACCCTAACCTGATCATGACAGGACGTCTGAACTGAAGTTTTTGGAGGTGGGTCAAAAATTGGGCATCTTACAAAATTTGCTGAATGAGTGAGGGAAAAAGAAAACAATTTAGAATGTACTCCATGTTTCTGAGTTAAGCAACAGGTAAGTGGGAGTTGGACTTTCTGAGGTAGCGAAAACTTTGAAACAAGAGAGGATTTCTCTCTATTGGAAGAAAGATGTGAGAATTACAAAAATGGGTTTGGATAAGCTTGGGATGCCTGTAACACATTTAAGTGGAGATGGTCCACAAGAAGGTAAACACATAATTCTCAATTAGAGATATTAATTTAGAAAACTTCAACGTACTGAGTGTAAAGCTGTGAAATGACCCAAGTGAGTCTGGTAAAGGAGTGGAACTTCAACGAATGATACCAACATTTAGATATTCAGAAGACCAACACCTAGCCAATGATTGTGTCAACAGCTGGTGAGAAGGAGGAAAATCAGAAGAGCATGTTGTCATGACAGTCACACAAAGAAAGTAAAAAGTGATGCCCAATGGTCTAAGAGGTTGAATATAATGAGGCTGGGAATGCGATGAAATGGCAATGGGCTGTAACTGTAGACTTGAGAAGAGAAGTTGCAGTAGCATGCCAGGGATAAGCGATTGTGTTGAGGGGCTCCAAAAGAGGCTGTGAGAAAAGGTGGTAAAGACGGCAAGTCCAGACTTTTGTTGTTGTTTTGATTGAGAAATGCTACGGTAATAAAGAGCTCAAAGTTGTGGTAGGAACTGGAGAAGGATGCAAGGTCAAAGGAGGAGTTCTGGAAGATGAAAGAAAATCCAGCATGTCTGTGGAATGATGGTCATGATGCCATCAAGAGGGATAGTTAAGCTGAAGGCAGGTGGCATGTGGCAAGAAGATAAGTCGCAAATATAATAACCTTGAAATCTTGGCTTATTTCATTGGGATATCACATGCCTACTATGTAGAGGTTCTTGGGATAATGAGGCACAAAAGTGGTAAGCACTGTTCATCCAGTGCAGTGGCAGTGAAGGGTGAAGGCATACGGGAACAGATGAAGAGCCAACTTCTCATTGCATTTGGTTTTCTGGCAAAAGCCGATATCAAGGACTACAACTGAGGATGCAGCAGGAAAGCAGTGTTCTTGAATAGGCCATGAAGGTGTTAGATGTGACTTGGGAGAATGGAAAAAAATGAGCGGATGAGTGGGCACTGGACAGCCTCTCAGGCCTGAGGTCATACATTTATAATGAGACTGGCGAACACAACCTGGGGTTTCCCTCTAGTCTTGGTTAGCTACTCGAGCTATGGTATAGAGCACATGGACAGTTGGATCAAACCAGGGTTGAGAAGTGGCAGGAGGCAAGAGACCCCAATGTGTTTGAAGAAAAGTGAATATAACGATGAGATTTGCAATAGAAGATGGAGGACAAGTGAGGAAGGACATAAGGAGTGTAGGGTCCATTGTTGAATAGAATTTCTCAGAGGGAAGTCAAAACTTTTTTGCAATAACAGTCTAGAGGAGCTAATATGGAAAAAATAGTAGATGGAGCTTAGCTTCGGCAAATACCATGGATCCACTTTCAAAATAAATCTACAATTCCTGTCACTTACACTGGTTGCCATGGGTGACCTCTTGTCAGGTCTAGTGCACTCACCTACTGTCTTGTCTCTTTGCCTTTATCCTCAACATTCTATAGCCAAATCATCACATGGTAGCCAGACACAGTGCATTAGAAGAGTAGAGCAGATTAGATTGTATTACTTCCCTGCTCCATCCAAGAGCAGCAAACCCAACCCCTTACTACGGCCAACTATGTCCTGGGTGACCTGGCCAAAGTTTATCTTCCTCAAGCTAGTATTACTTCCCTTCCCTTTCTTGCTCACTGTCTGCCTGTTCTGTCCTCTGGTGTTCTGCATGGTTAACCCCATTATGGCTCCAGGCCTCTACACTGACTTTCCCTTCTTGCTGGAAAGCTTTTCCCCAGAACACTGACTTGCAGTACTCTTATACTTCATCTTGAAGTCAATTCTAAGGACATTTCTCACAGAGTGCATTTTAGTAACATCCTTTTAAGAGATTCATAGAGAGAGGCAAACATGGGAGAGGCAGAGAGACAAAGAGTTAGAGAGGGAGATCAATCTTCCATCTGCTGGTTCACTCACCCCAGGTGGCCACAATGGCCAAGACTGGACCACACTAAAGCCAAGAGGAACTTCATCTGGATCACCCATGCAAATGGCAGGGCCCCAAGTACATGGCCACCTGCTACTGCTTTCCCAATCACATTACTAGGAGCATGGATGGAAAGAGGAGCACCTCAGATTTGAGCCCATGTCTATATGGGATGCTGGCACTACAGGAAGCAGCTGGATGCAAAGTGGAATAGCCAGGACTAGAACTGGTACCCATATGGTATATCAGCATTACAGGAGACAGCTTAACCCATTATGCCATAACACTAGTCCCTTTACATCCTTTTACATTTTTATGCATTTAATTTAATTTATTTATATTCATTAATTGGTTTTATTGAACAATTTTATTTATCTATCAAGGTTTAATTATTTGAAAGGTAGAGTAACAGGGAGGGAGACAAAAGAGAGATCTTCTATCCATCAATTTAATCTTAAAATAATTTCAACAGCCAGGGCTGGACCAGACCAAAGCCAGGAACCTAGAACTCTATCCCACATGGGTCGTAGGGACACAAGCATTTAGGTCATTTCATGCTGCTTTACCAGGCAGGTTAGCAGGCAGCTGAATCAGAATCAGAGCAGCCGGGACTTGAACCAGTTTTACCCATTACACCAGAATATTGGTCCCGATAGCATAAAACCTTAAGGAACTTAAAATATATATATATTTACTTTTATTAGAAAGGAAGATGTACAGAGAGAAGGAAAGGCACAGAGAAAGATCTTCCAGTTGCTGTCTCACTCCCCAAATGCCTGCAATAACCAGAGCTGAGCCACAAGACAGGAACCTCTATCAGGTCTCTCACATGGGTGGGCAGGGTCCCAAGCACTCAGGCCAACCTCTGCTACTTTTCCAGGCCAAAGCAGGGAACTCAATCAGAAGTCAAGCATCTGGGACATGAACCAATGCCCCTATGTTATGTCTGTGCTTCAAGGTAGAGGATTAGCCTGTTGAGCCATGGCACCAGCCCCAAAAGCACAAGAAACATTTTTTGCTCTTGCTGCTTAGGCTTCTTAGAATGTTCTTCTCATGATATCCACATTGCTCATTCTTAATCCCATTCACCCCTTTGCTTAGTCAAGCTTGTCCTGCCATTTAAAAACTGTATCTAGTCTTCTACCTCATCTCTTTTATCCCACAGCTGGCCAGGCCACTTTCAATCACACCAAAATTACTTGCCTACTTGGGGCTGGTAGTGTGGGTGCTGGTTTGTGTCCTGACAACTCTATTTCTCACCTAGCTCCCTGCTCTTGGCCTGGGAAAAGCTATGAATAATAGCCCAAGTGTTAAGGTCCCATCACCTATATGGGAAACCCAAATGAAGCTCTTGACTCTTGGCTTCAGCCCACCGCAGGGCTTGACAATTACAGCCAACAGGGGAATGAACCAGCAGATGGAAGCTTGCATCTACTGATATACAGACATACATATATAAAATAAATCTTTAAAAATAATTTTTTTTTGGAAAGGCATATCAGATTTACAAAGAGGAGAAAGAGAGAGAAAGAACTTCCATCCATTTGTTCATTCCTCAAGTGGCAGCAATGGGCAGCACTGGTGCAGCCAGGAGCCAGGAGCTTCTTTCAGGTTGCCCATACAGATACAAGGTCCCAAGGCGTTGGGCCATCCTCCACTGCTTTCCCAGGCCACAGGCAGGGAGCTGGAAGGGAAGTGGAGCCACCAGGATATGAACTAGTGCCCATATGGAATCCAAGCATGTGCAATATGAGAATATAGCCACTGAACCCACATAAAATAAATCTACCAAAAAACATTCCTTATATACTCTCAAGTGTCTCTCCATGACATCAAAGCCCCCTAAGGGCAGTTTGGTTCATCTCTCACACCTAGACAAGTCCTCGACTAAAAGGAGAGGCTCCATACATACGTAACTGATGAATGAAGCGTAACTCTGGGCCTAAAGGAGTTCTTTGAGGAAATACATGGTAGAGGAGTGAAGGACACACGGAGGTCCCAGTTACCACGAATGCGTGCACAGTGTGAGCATCTCACTCACTGCATTCCTGTGGCCTGGAGACAAATGGGAAAGGTCTGGGATTGCCAACAGCTTAAGACTGAGGGAAAGGGTTTACCATGAAGCCAATTATGGACTCTCAACAAGGGAGGGACCTGCAGCAATGAAAGCCATCTTTAACGTGAAGATGTCTGCATGTGGTTCGGGATAGGGACTTGTGGGCCATAGTGGGAAACACATGGCTTAAGCTTTCATTTCCAGGCCAATGTCATTGAGGGTAACAGTGAGCCTTGTTCAGTTCACATAATGAGAGAGAAAAATATCATATTCCCCAGCAGAAAACACTAATTGATCTGATTATTATGATGAGCAAAAAGATGAAGCATGTGTTCTAAGATCGCCAATTGGATATATAATGGCGTGACGGAAGTGGGTTTTAGAATACTCCCATGGGCTCAAGAAATTATAGAAGTTAATGCAACATGAATGCGGTCCAACACAGAAGGGTGGGCGTAGGGAGCCAGGAGCTGTAAGGAGGGCAATAACATGCTCCTACACTTTGTTACTGAGATTTAATTAGCATATAATCTCTCATCAACTTAATTTCTCCATTTGATAGCACAATAACTTGACAATTTTATTCTGGAGCAAATTACTTAACAGAAACTGCCTTGAGAAAACATGTAGACCTAATGATTTGGATTCTTGCAGTACACTTCAACTTGGCTCTGTGTATTTAAGAATAAATAATTCTCCCCTTGAGCATCACTAACAAGGAAGTCCAAGGACTTCAAAATATATTGAAGTAGACACAAGCATGAGTGTGAATTCCTCAAGAAACAGAAGAGTACCGCAGCAAAGGAGGTTAAGACTTGAAGCAGCTGCGTGCTTTCCTACGAGCCCACACAGAGCACAGCAAGGAGCGCAGATACGATGGGGGGCCCTGAGTCGGCTAAGGGGCTGGGGCGAGCCCAGGGGCAGCTCTCCTCCCACCTGTGCCTTGCAGGCTCCCCTACACAACCTCTACTGTATGACCACCAGGAGGCCGACCACCACCAGCAACTCTGTCCAAGGTTCCAGAGCCCCCATGAGGCCCCAGTGCTACCAAACCACACACTGTCTGCAAGGATGACATTTACAGAATTTCTCTCCATACCTCCTTCTCAACATGACACGAGTCCCGTTGGGCCCCACTCGGTAGACACATGTTGGGGGAAAGGCTTCCCAGAGGTGCAGAATCATGACACAGGAGCGGAAATCCGGCCCTAGGAGCATCACCTTCCTCAGACCTGAGTGTCACAGATCAGAAACAGCTCGGGGAGAATTTAGAAACCCTGTACTGCTTATCTGAAGACCTTAGGATGTTGTCATATAAATTTTGGAAAGGCTGCTTGCTTCCCCTTTATGCTAAGAGATCATCTTTCTATATTCTGTAGAGTCCCCCACAAAACAACTAACAAAATATGTGACAATACCATTAAAAAAATGGTGACAAGGGAGGACTTTAGGGAGAAGCTGACTATAAGTTGCAAACTTTCAGAAAAGCAAGAAAGAATAAGTTTTGAGAGTTATTGCCTAGCAGAGAGATGATAGTTGAGAATAATGCATTCTATTTCTAAATAAGGAACAAATTTTCAATATCTAACAATTAAGATATGGGGATGGATATGATAATGAGCTTGAATGAAACATTTCACATTGTATGCACCTATCAAAACTCCACAATGTACCTCATAAAAATAAACAATTACGATTTGTTCAAAAGAATATTAACTAAATGTACAACTCTAGAGGTATTAATAATCTAGGTCCAATGTTAACCCAAAGACGAATTAAGACAACAATTTCTGAATTTTGAAAATCATTATTCTGCTTGGTGTATTTAAGTTATATTTTGAACAATGTCCCCAACCAATCAGTCATTTAAGTATAGAGCTAAATTCCACTGAAAATTTTTTTGGATCATAATTCAATTATTAATAGAAAATAAACAATTATTCCAGTTTCAAAGTTGTTATACTAATAAAAATGAATTTAAAATGATCACTTCAACATCCTGCTTTGACTAAGGCAATGAAACTGCGACCTGTAAAGTATTCAGCACCATTTACTCATTGCTCGTTCAGAACTTTTCTTAAAGCTTCTAGAACTTTCCTGAGCTGTGTAAGAATAGCACTCTGGGTCAGCCAGTGGGAAGTTCAGCAATCCTCAAAGGATTCCAGGTGGGTCCACAAGGCTGCTTGGACTATACACAAACCCCTCCCCTGCAGCTCAGGAGGGACACGCTCCCGAGCACTGAGGAATGACTGACAGGCTTCGCTGTCAGCACTGGTCTTCCCAACCAGTAACAGTAGGCCTCTGCCACAGACGCACGTGGTCCTTAATGTACTGTGACATTAGGAAACTCAGTAAACAGCTCGGATAT
Source organism: Ochotona curzoniae (assembly GCF_017591425.1). Classification (NCBI taxonomy): domain Eukaryota; kingdom Metazoa; phylum Chordata; class Mammalia; order Lagomorpha; family Ochotonidae; genus Ochotona; species Ochotona curzoniae. The sequence goes on from NW_024467115.1 coordinate 19,183,716, forward strand.
TCAAACATTTAACATGTTTAATAAGGTTCATTGCTCTGGCAGAGTAAAGGTCTGCTAGTTAATCTTTTAAAATAAATGGAATATGTATAGGTGAATCAATCTTGAGCCATACCTAAAATACCGGACGATTTAAGTCAGTACTTTTTCTAACAAAATGTAAATGTCTTTAAGTAGCTTAAAAAATGAAATCTAAGTTTCTGTTGAAACTGCCACTTCGAGAACTTGTTAAAAAAAAAAAAAAAGGAAAAGAATGTGCCTTTAAAGGCCCAACCCGGCCCCCTCATTATTCTTCTCTTTGTAGTTGTCAAACTAAGACTGGGCTAGGAAACGGCACTTCCAAATAGTTCAGAAGAGTCCACAGAAGTATTGACAAGTTTTTCATACAAAAGAATGTCTGCCTTTCTGCCTCAGTTAGTAGCATTCATCAGAACATCCTAACGACACATGACGTGGCAGACACCGTGTGGACTACTGTACCAGTTTAGAGCCTCTGCTAGCTTTTCCTGCACTTGTGTTCAGCAGTGTGAGTGAGGTGGATTTTTGTGAAGGAATAGGGTGTGCCAGGACCTCTCTGGGGCATTTCTTTCTAAGTGGAACACACAACAGAGAAGGGAATAGGGAAGATAATAAAAGGAAGCTACTCTTTCCAGGTCAGAAGAAGGAGTTGACGAAGCCCACATATGCATTCAAGAAGCCCGTGGAATTCCCTAGCTCCGGACGGTGGCTAATGCGGTCGCCCAGAATCAGTGCTGCAGATCTCGGCAGCGTTTTCCTGTACAGCTCCAAAAACTCCAGATAGGGATTTATAGGAGCCAGTGACCTGCAGGTGGAGTGAATGGGATCAGAGACAGAAACAAACGTCTTCTGAACTTCTTCTTCTGGTTGATGCGCTGTAAGAGACGCTTTTGGAGCAGGAGAGGACAGCGCGTCTGCAGAAATACACCTCCATTTGACAGACTCTTCATGGGAAGCCGACTGGATGGGTTCAGGTGTGCCTGTAGGACAGCTCCTGTGACACGATACCGCCACAGTCACGAGGCAGCAAGCTGATCCGACGGCTCTGCAGCCCAGTGCTGCAAAAGTGCCGCTACGAGGCTGGCTTGCTCAAATACAGAATAATGATGGGAGCTCAGTTTGTCACTATGCCAAAGCCTGGGAAGTTGATGAAACCTCAGAGTCAGACTCTCCCAAATCTTACACCAGGCTTAGCTGGATGTTGGGAAGCCATGCAAAAGCACATCTGCAGATTTCCCACCAAGCCAGAGTCTTGGCAGAAGGTTTGCAGCCCTTTGTAGGTTTAAAAAAAAAAAAACCACAAACCTCACCAGATGACTTCCATGAGTGGAGAAAAGGGGACTGCTAAGGGGGTGAGATGTGCAAGTATGTGGCCAGCAGGGGCATGGGCAGCAGGTCCAGCTGGACCCACCACTCCCACATCCTGCAGAGGGAATCCCAGCATACTTCGGCTACATTATCCCTTGCCACCTGCCACAGTGCTGTGGTGCCCTGGGGTGCTGCAAATACGGATGCGAGGCAGGGGACTGGCAGCTGGGACACAGTCCACTGAGGTCCAACAGTAAATGCCGCTCCACAAGTGGCACTCAGGCAGCCCGCAGCACAGCAATAACCACCCGGCTGGTGCAGAGGAAGCACCAGGGCACTGAAAGTTTTTTTTTTTTTAAATAAATTTAAAAGATTATTTTGGGGTCCAGAGCAGTAACCTAGTGGTTGAAGTCCTCATCTTGTAACCGCCATGATCCCACAGGGGAGCCAGTTTGTGTTCCTGTTGTTCCATCTCCCATTCTGCTTCCTGCCCATGGCCTGGGGAAGCAGGAGAGGATGGCTCAAAGTTTTGGGACCCTGTACCTGCATGGGAGACCCAGAAGTGGCTCCTGGCTTCAGATAGGCTCAACTCTGGCTGCTGCAGCCACTTGGGGAGTGAACCAGTGGACAGAAAATCTTTGTCTCTCCTCTCTCTGTAAATCTTGACTTTTCAACAAAAGTAAATAAATCTAAAAAAAAAAATCTTGAAACAAAACTCTTTCGAAGCTTCATTAAGTCCAGTGTCAGTATACATTGGTTAATAAAATGAAAATAAGGCTACGTAAATCAAATCCTCCATATATTTTCAGTCTTTCATTTGCATTTGGTATGATGAAAATACACTTCCCTTCAGTAGGTCAGGCTTATCCCGGAGACATTATGAGAAAAAAGGGTCCAGCAGGTGGGTTTCGGCACAGAGTACAAGCTGAGCCTTATTAGAAACACTGACCGCCAGAATGTTTGTTCTTACATTCAGGGCTCTCTGGGGATCTTAGTTAAATGCAAAACAAGCAGAGCCCACTTCGTGGTGCTTAGGGTTAAGCCACTTGCAATGTCTGCTTCCCCAAATGCACAATCGTTGGAATCCCAGCTGCACCCCTGCTGATCCAGTTCCTACTAATGGACCTGGAAAAATGGAAGCAGACAGCCCGGGTGCTTGGGACTCTGCCACTCACGTGGGCGACCCGGCTGGGAATCCAGGCTCCAGGCTTTGGCTAGGCCTAGTTCAGCACCTAACCTCACAGCCATCTAGGGGAGCGAAGCAGCAGATGAAAGATCTCTCTCTTTTTCTGTATTTCCCATACACAAGTTTTCTTGAAACAACAGAAATAAGATCTTTATTCTTCCTAGATCAAAGAGACTAATCAAAATGCACAAATACTCTAATATGCAGTTCAGTGCCCCTTTATTGTCCCATTAGGACAATTTAATACTTACAGAAAAGTTGCAAAGATAGCACTGGGAGTTCCTTAAGCACCCTTTTTACTCAGCTCCCTTTCACATCTTATGTCATCTGGAATATTTGTCATACCCCAGAAAAGCAACGTGGGACAATCCTGTGAGCTGCCATGCAGACTACTCCAATTTCGTCAGGACGGCCCGAGGAGCGTGGAGGCATACCTTGTGATCGGTGTCAGCATCGCCATCCTGGTCATCGTCGCTGAGCGGGCTGGAGCTGGCCGCAAAGGTGGGTCCCTGAGAGTAGTACTGAGAGCTTCGGTACCCATCGCGCCTCAGTTTATCACATTCTGCAGTGGCACAGGTGAGGAAGGGGAGGAAGTGCATTAAAACCACAATGTGCTGGCTCCTCTATACTACCCCCTTCCTAGGCAAAGCAAGATTTCACAACAGCCCCGATGAAAATCATGATAATACCCACCCAGCCTGATGAAAGCCCCTGACACACACTGGAGCCCCTATAAACACAACTTCCAACGGATTCTCCTCCGAGCCCAGGGCAACCAGAGATGGCAGATAATATCATTGACTGCACTCAGAGGAAACTGAAGTTTAGAGCAATTAAATCAATTGCTTCATAATGTTGTGTAAGTATGCAGTGGATTGAGAACTTCCATCCAAGGCCTAATGGCTATGCTACCATTTTTTGACACCAAACAGTTAAGGTACTCCCACATGAAATGGCTCTTGCCTTGAGCTTGCTTCCTGGTTTACCAGATGGAAGAGTGCCCCAGGAGAATACAGATTTTAGTACTCTCATATTGTTAGTTCTCTGTTTAACTGTAATGTCAAACAGCCTGTGACCACGGCGTAGAATTGAACATGAAGCTGGTTGCCAGTCTGAGACATCTGCCAGTCTTAAAGGAGGTGATGGGAGATGGGGTGGGCACAATGGCCGGGTCACTGCCCAGGAGACAGCGCTTCAGCAGGGACCCTGGCTAATGATATTCTCCACCAGCATCAGGAGCTTTCCTGGTTTTTAGATCAGCATATTAAGGGAACATGTGTCTCCTGAAAGAACCACAGGGGTCCTTTAAATTTTTCTAAAGGGGTACAAAGTGTGTCCGGCTTTAAAAAGTGGGCTCCTGGCATAGCTCTCCAGCAGCACAAGCCTGAAGGCTCAGAACTTAACAAGGGCAGCCCAATGGGAAGGTCAAGGCTCCTTGTCAGAGACAGGTGAGAGGGACAAAAACATGAGCTTAATTTAAAATAAATCAAGGAATTAACAAAAAAATCCTTTCTCTCACAGTGGGAGTGGAGAAAGTTTCTGGTTTGGAAATACGGAAATGAGATTTCACAAAGTCCCATGAAATAGTCACAGTGCCTTATTAGGTTTCCAGGTTTGGGTCCCATGTTGTAGTCTAATGAGTTGAGTAACCGCCTGGGATGCCTGCACCCCTTAAGGGCACTGGCTGGAGTCCTGGTTGCTATACTTCCTTCCAATCCAGCTCCTTGTCATACACCTGGGAAGATAGTGAAAAATGGCAAGTGTTTGGGCCTCTGCGCCCACATAGGAGACCCATGTGCAGGTTTAGCTTTTCAGCTTGGGCCTGGTCCAATCTTGGCCATTACAACCATTTGGGAAGTGACTAGCAGTTGGAATTTTCTGTCTTCTCTATATATGTAACTCTGCTGTTGAAGCAAATAAAAAAATTCTTCAAAAAATAAAAAAAAAATAGCAGGCTAACAAAAACATGCACATATCATCATATTACAGGTAAGTAGTACTACTTGAAATAGTCATGTGTTACATAATTAGCATAACATTGATTTAACTGGAAATTTTAGAAAAGCTATTGAAATTTTTAACAGCAGATGTTCAGTGAGGCTGCACTCTCACTATCATTTATAATGAAGAATATTTTCTTTTTTTTATTCATTTAACAACTTCTCCAAGATAAACAATCAGTACAATCAGGGTAGTTTGGATGAGTGGTTTTCAAACGGGGCTCACTGCAGTCTTCTGACATTCTGTAAACTTGAGTCCTGATTTCCCTTAAAGGACACTTAAAGCTAGGCTAGAAAGTTAACAGTCAAGGTCAACAACTTACACACCAAGTTTTAATGTGATAAAAGGATTCATTTGTCCATTTGCATGGCTAAGTGAACTTTCCTGTGTTTCTGGAAACAAACCTATCTCAACAAAACTGACGTTTTCTAAGAAACTAATATAAACTGCCAGTTCTTGTGGCCACTAGTATAATCCAGGGTTTTCAAACACTTGACAGATATATAAGAGAGAGAGAGAGAAAAGAGAAAGACACACCCAAGATGGACACCAAGTCCCTTTGAAATAAAGTCCTTATTATTAAAAAGAAAATCACTTTTTTGCTCTGCTTAAAAATCTTATCAGTTTAAAATTTAAAATATTCATGCTACAGCAATATTCCAATGAAAAGTCTGTTAGACACCAGCCAGGCAAGACTATCACTGAAGAAGAGAATTACTCTACCAGAAAATGAGAGAGGGCTAGGCCACACCACTTCTAAAATCTATTAATCCCAAATTTCTAATATTAAATCCTAATATTAAAAACAGCCCATATGACATGATACATGTCAAATATCAAAACACAAAAATATTGCTAAAATTGTTTTCCAAAGTCTGAAGAACTGGCAATTACTAGTACTATACATTACAATGTAGGTCAGTTTTTAAATTCAGTTTAAAAGACAATGTCTTGTTTCTTCTATGATTCTGAAGTCACAGAAACGTTCCAAAACCAAACAAAATACGACCCTGAATTTCATGGCAGAGATAAAATTACTATACTATTTAAATTGTCGACATCTACGAAACTCATCAAGTTCCACTGTAATTATTGCAACTCTGGGGAAATTTAAGTTGTAAGAGATCTCTGTTTCCAAAATCGTGGCCTTCATTAGAAGTAGACTTAATCCCCCATGGAGCGAGACCTAGGTCAGGGCAAGCCATTCCAACTCCACATCCATGCAAGAGCCACTTTCGGGCAGATGCCAGAAATTATACGCTAGAAAGGAGACACAGATCTCACAGATCTGTCTTGAATACACACTCTTCTTACTACAGAAATTTAAGGTAAAACTGTGCTATTGTTCTCTGGTGTTGTGTGCTTGGATAAAGGTATCAATGTTCACTGTGTCCTACGGTTTCTCAAGCATAAATTTCTTCCTGTTTCTTTTCATGTCAAACCATTTTCCTGGACACAGGACCATGAACAAACCATTTTTTTCTTTTTTTTTGGTAGACTAGAGTTTAAATATGGAAGAAAAAAACTTATGTCACAGAACAAGGTTACCTGACCACCTAATGAATTTCAGACTGCTTTGGTCTCCAATAGCATTAAGCTATTGTTTTGATATCCAATTTTTAATATTTTAGGCATGTAACCAAGACACTCTACTAAAGAAGCTTTAAAGAATGCTTTTCAATTTGCTCTACTGGAGATCCTTGTCAAATTGCCCATTTTGTAAATGATTCCTCAATTTACAAAATGACAATGAACAATTATGCAGCAGTTACAGCAGTTTCAAAATATCAGTATCTAATAGGACTAGAAGTTTCCTTTGTGCACTCCCCTTGTCCATTCAGAGGTGTCAGGAGCTTTACTCCTAGCTGTCTCATGGGGACCAGGTGGATCAAAGTCCCACCTGCAACTTACGTTGTAAGATCTCAAAGCAGTATAAGAACTGGCTACATCTTACACTGGCTCTTAGAACTTTCACCCAGAAGTTACAAGGCTTATGGCTGGTCCAGTTTCATTGGACAAAACAAGCCACAGCTAAACCTATCTTCAAAGGAGACTGCTAGCCTACTCATGCATCAGGAGGAAAGAAAAAGAAAATTCCAGAATAGTTCTAGTGACTCTCAAGGAGGTGACACTAAACCTAGAAATTTCCAGCCATGGGGGAGAAAACCAGCAAATGGATGATCTCTCTGTCTTCCATTCCCCATCTCTCTGTAACATGGACTCTCAAACAAACTAAATATTCAAAAATCTTTTCATTAGTATGCATTTTCCATGAACTTTTTGATATTAGTAGAGACAGTATTATTTTACAGTGTTAAAGACAACTCTTTGAATCCTTCCTCTGAAAATTATTTTTTATAAATTCTCATATTTTTTTTAATCTGGGAGGCTCGGAAGAATCTCTTGGCTCTGGGCTTTGGCTTGGCTCAGCCTTGGTTACTGCACCATTTAAAGAATGAACCAGTGGATGAATGAGTTTCATTTGTGTGTATGTATGTGTGCGTGTATCCTTCTCTTTCTAACTCTACCTTTCAAATAAATAAATAAATCTTAAAGTATTAAAAAAATTCTACCCCAATTTTGAAGCTGACCTAAAATTTTTGCTTTTTAAAAATTTGTTTCAGAGCTGGCCCTGTGGGTTAAGCCACTGTCAGCAAAGCTGGCTCCCCACATGGGCACCAGTTTGAGTCCCAGCTGTCCCACTTCCCATCCGGCTCCCTGCCTGTGACTTGGAAAAGCAGCAGACAGGGGCTCCAGTGCTTGGGTCCCTGCACCCACATGGGAGACCCAGAAGAAGCTCCTGGTTCCTGACTCCAGTTTGGCCCAGTCCCAGGTCAGTAAGGTCATTTTAGAAGTGAACCATTGGGTGGAAGATCTTTCTCACTGTCTCTCCTCCTCTTTCTCTGTAATTCTGCCTTTCAAATAAAAATTTTTTTTAAAATGGGTGGTTTAAAAAAAAACCCACACAGTATCTGCTAATTTGTTATAATCTGTGTGAACAAGAACAAAGGAATGATGAAAGACATAGTTGAAGCAAGATTGCTACATTAAAAGCCACAAGGACACATTAAGTGGGCTATACTGTCATTTGTCTGGTCATTTGAGTATTAGCATACATGAGGAAAGTTTTCCTAGGAAAGTTTTGAAATATCAGGTCAAAAGCATTAGTTCACTATTTTGTAGCAGCAGAATATTCTAGACATGCCATATTTTAAAATGGGAACATGGTTTATTTTTAGCAATATTAAATCTTTCCTAATCCTCCCACTATAACTCAAGGTCAATGAACACTGGGAAGGTTCCCAGCTCCAAAGTTCATTACGGGAAAAAAAAAAAAAACGGTCATGATTTGCTGTTTCTGAAAAGAACCCAAGTCTAAAAATCCTTTTTTTTTTCAGATCACTGATTTTTAAGGCCTATAATACTGACACTTGCTGAAATGTAAAGCCCTTTGCCATCAGTATTTGATTTATGTTTAAAATAATTCTGCAGGAACTGAGATAAAGCAGCTCTTATATCTGTCTTATGGATTATGAAACACAGGTGTAAAGTTTCTGGTGGCTTTGGGTTTCCAAACTTCTATCCCAGTTATTTATCCATCAGATTATTAACAACAGGGCAAAAGGACAGCTCTATTATATATATATATATATATGGCTTTGCCTCGGTCCAGGAAGACTGATAATACACAAGACTACAAATATTTATGTGCAGAAGAAAATCAATTTCAGCCGAACAGTATTGGGCATGTAGCCAAAGAATCTAGTTTAAGCCTCTGAGTAAGCTGATGGGAAAAAAAAAAAAGGCTACATTTAGATATTACTCTGTTATAAATGTTATTGTCTTAAGGAAAATCAAATTTAAATGCATTTAAAGACAAAAGAATTTAGTGCCCCTTCCTTAATTAATTGGGCTTGGCAATAGTGGGGGAAAAAATCTAAAATCATCCCATATTTAAAAATCTGTCTGCCATTCATGCACAATGACCTTTGCAAAAATACACTTGGATTCTCCATTAATCTTTCTAAGCTGTTTAACTTCAGTTTATCTAAACTGTCTTCAAGAATCAATAACCAGGACATAATTAATAAAGATGTTCAATTTTTTTTAAAGTGACTCAACTGTAGCATTATCACGGGAGTTGAAGGGTTGTGACAATCTTAAAGACACTGTATTTAACAAGTACTTTTCATAAATATTTTTCTAAATAATGTGACAATTTAAAACGATTGATTCCAATAAATATGTCCTTTTGGCTTATGATTGAACTAATATTCATCCCTTTCCCCCTGTGTTCCTTGGCATAGCGTTACTAAGCAATTGCTCAGGAATACTTACAATGGCATAAAAGCACATTGTTATTCAGTAGGAGGCCTAAATTTATCTCTGTGAGCTGATAAGACTACTTCTTAGCCCATCATCACTAAGCAGTATAAAAGGATAAAGAGAAAATGTATTGCTTTAAATATTCTGCCTGAGCCCTTCTAAAAGTTCTGGAAGTATATGTATCTCATCTCTTAATGGCAGATGTAAAGACATAATGTTCTGGTGCCAGAGAATTTGCTTCACTGCAAGTGAAGAAAGGAAGAGCTAATCAAAAAATAGGCAGCAAAACCAGGTATTAAGAAAGTTGAAAGTAGGAATTTGTTCTTCCTAATAGGTGCACTGACCAGTTATTTCTTTCTACATTTCTGCATATTCTTCCAGAAAGTTAAAGCAGTGTTAACATGGAAAAAACAGAAGCAATATGCACTAGTGTCAAAACCCAGTATCTCAAGTCACCTCCAGCTAACAAAGAATCAGCAATAGAGCCGGGACTGAGACTGAGAAGTTTTGTGTGGGAATCCTGGCTCATAATCACGTGCAGGAGCCAAAGGTTCAGATTCCAGCCTTGAAGATGACTACAAATCAGCTGCTCATCATCTACACGACCATCTGCACAAGAGCAGTGATTCTCCAAAATAAGGGGCCTCAGAACGTGCCAGGGGCTCATTCGAAAAGTCAAGGGCCCACACCCAAGTCTGATCTATCTCGCATTTGTAGTATGTTCTCCATGCTGACCCAAGAGCCACCCTCTGAGGAAACTGTTTCAGAGTCAAACTGATACCACAGATGAGGAGGAACATTATTCAAAGTGGCATCATGTCATGTTACCCTACATAAAGCATGTACCAGATAGGGTCCCTGAAAAGAATAGCAGAATTTAGATAATTTGGGATTTCAAAATGTTTCATGTAGGGGCTGGCTTGTGTGGTGTAGTGGGTTAAGCCACCACCTGGGATGCAGGCATCCTACCTGAGCACCAATTCAAGTTCTAGTTGCTCTAATTCTGATCCAGCTTCCTGATAATAAACCTGGGAAAGCAGGGGAGGGTGACCCAAGTGCTTGCGTCCCTGCCACCCACGTAGGAGACCCAGATGGAGTTCTAAGCACCAGTGAACCAGTGGATGGAGGATTCTGTGTGTATGTGCACATGCGTGTGTGTCTTCCTTTCTCTTTTACTCTGCTTTTCATGTAAATAAAAAAAATCTCCCACAGGGAAAAAAAAAATCCCACATGAGAAGTGATGAAAGGCCCAAAGGGAAAAGAAATTTACCCTGATCCTCTTACGATGTCATCAATGATTGCTACTGGCCAAGAGAGTGACTTAGCTGGATATAGAATGAAGCAGAATTTTGCTGAGGTGCGATCTGCCCAGGGGAGACTGACATGTCTGATACCTACTTTTAGCCCTATAGTATTGCTTTATTTGAAGAAAAGCTTCAGTTTTGCTGTTAAAGTAGTGCCTGGTATGTCAAGATTTCCTTAAAACACATGGAGGATTGCTCCTTGATTTAAACGTCACACTGCAACTCAGGCTGCAAGAAAGACTTCCTGGTTCAGGTGTTAGCACCTCTCACCTGATTACTGGGCTCACCTTGAGCTGCTCTGCTGCTTCCACACCCAGATTCACCTCAGGGTGAACTTGAATCGCACAGCCAGACTGATCCATGTAACAGATGAGTCAGATTAAGTCACACCTGAGTTCAGATCTTCCCAACGACTTTCTCTTGCCCGGAAAGTAAAAGCTAAAGCCCTTCTAATGGCTTCCGAGCCCTTCATGATCTGACTCATGGATGTGTGGCAGATGTTCAGTAAGTTCATCAAATGCATGAAGGATCACCATCACCTGTATGTCCTCCCAGTGCACGTGAAAAGGCACCATGGTTATATGATGGACAGAAGTGTTGGCCCTGTTGCTTACCCTGGTGTGCGAGTACACTTTAGAAAGTTCAGGGAAAACAGAATTAAAATGTAATGCATATTTCCTAGACATTCTGAAACACTCTTGGATCTCATCCTTGGCCATACTTGCCACCTTCACTAGCCAAAGGAGTATGATCTACCTTAAACACAATTTCAGGGCTATGGGCTGGGACCATCATCAATACAGAATTTAAGGTCTTCCCATTAAATGGACCCTCCCAAACAATTCCAAACACAGGCCAAGAAATAAGAGGATTGGGGACAAGAGTAGACGGAGGAAGCACTTGGTGCTCAACCAAGGCAACCCATTCATGGTCATTAAATTTCAGAATTTCAGCACACTGTGATCCAAACCAGAATAATAACTAAAAAAAACAAAAAAAAAAAAAACAATTAACAACAACAACAACAAACCACATTGTGTGTAACTCCTAACAGCTTTCTGACCAGGAAGAATCAATGTCACACGAAAGCTGCACTGTCAGAGAAAACTCCCAGACAAGTTTTGGGGAGGAAACAGAGAAGGTGGTGTCAGAATGTCAGCTTTGAAATGGAGAGGTTTTAAGGAAGAAGGGGAGAGTGAGTGATGAGCAGATTGCTGACCTCGTAGGCCTACGAGCAGTGACCCCTCATTACAAGAGTACGTTGGATGTTTGAGGACACAGGGATCAGGAGTCAGGGAATCACAGAGGAGACAGAATACAATACAAACGGTGGTCCATGATCAAGGGGGGCACCCAAATTTGCCAGTACTGGTAAGCACCAGCAGAGTGGCCCACACCGACGTGCTCTCCTTTCCCTTGGGTTTAGCCTATTCCTGGGTGGAGGGGAGCCATCACCAAGGTTACTCACTATCAAATAGCCAGTAAAGATTCTAAGCCAAGCCCAGGGACTCCAGTTGCACAGTGAATGATAATACACCTCGGGCCCAGCACCTTCAATGTAGCAGTTTTCTGCTGCACAAAAGGAAACATAGAGGCCACTCAAGTTACTTACTTTATCAGGAATTAAAATAGAATTGCTGAAATAGCAGACTGGCTAGGGACACAAAAACAAAACAAAAAGCCCTTTGTTTTAAACAATGCACAGGGCTTTGTTCAGACAGAGATCATTTAAAAGGACTGTCTTTGCTATTCTATCTTTTATGTGATGCTTACCATCTAATAAAAGAAAAGTAACTTTTTTTTTCTGGAAAAACAATGACTGTTCATTTTTCCTTTGCTCTAAGGAAAGCATAGAACAGTTAGCATTACATAAAAATGTCTGGAGCCACCAAATCCAACAGGAGACATTAAACAGCTCCTTTAGTATGTAATTTCCCCTCTGTTGTCCTGTATTTTTGTTTTTGGTTTCCTTTTCCGATGGGGAATGTAATCCCTGCTTCCATCCACTAGGTTAGGTAATTTTCCCTAAAGGCAAAAATTTCAAAAGAGTCTAATGAAATATTAATACATAAATACATTTTAAAAACAAGTCTTTAATCACATTATCATTTGTCTTTGAAAAGTCAGCTAATTAAACGTACAAGCATGGGGAAGGGAGCACACGAAATGAAGTCAGTCTTTTGAAAGGCCAAAGAAGCAGCAACATGATGGAAGATGGATTTCTATTATACCTTCCTGATAAATAACCCCAACATGTGTGTGCCCCATCTCCAAATGTGCCTTCTCCAATTCCCTAAGAAGACAAGGTCACAAACTCTGATCCTGGAGGTCACTGCCCTTCAACCTCTCTTTTGAGGATTCACTAAATGGAATTCTCGGATCCCAGCATCAGGCTCAGTCTTGCTCTGATTGTTGGAGGCATTTGGGAGTGAACCAGCAAATGGGACATGTCTGTCTGTCTTTTTTGCTGTTGTTGTTGTTAAGATTTATTTTATTTTTATTGGAAAGTCAGATACATAGAGAGGAGGAGAGAGAGGAAGATCTTCCATGCATTGATTCTCTCCCCAAGGGCTGGAGCACTGCCAATCCAAAGCCAGGAGCTCGGAGCCTCTTCTGGGTCTCCCACACAGGTGCAGGGTCCCAAGGCCTTGGGCCATCCTTGACTGCCTTCCTAGGCCACAAGCAGGGAGCTGGATGGGAAGCAGGGCCACCTGGATTAGAATAGTGCACATACGGGATCCCAGTGTGTACAAGGTGAGAACTTTAGCCACTAGACTACCATGTCAGGCCCTGTCTTTGTCCTTTAAACAAATAAATTCTAATTTTAAAAAACAGGAAAGTCCTCTCCTCCATCTCCATCTGCAGTGCCATGATGAGCACCACAACTTGATTGACTTTCTCGTCTCCAAATGCTATATTTTTTACTGACTCCTTTGTCCAATGTCTTAAAGCAAAAACCTTCCAGCTCAACCTTACTCACTGTCCCTTGCTCTGCTATCCCCAATCTTGTCATTTCCACAGTCCTTTTTTTCTTTTTTTTTTTAAAAGATTTATTTTTATTATTTTTTCATTGGAAAGGCGGATATACAGAGAGGAGAGACAGAGAGGAAGATCTTCCGTCCGATGATTCACTCCCCAAGTGAGCGCAACGGGTCGATACTATGCCGATCCGAAGCCAGGAGCCTCTTCTGGGTCTCCCACACGGGTGCAGGGTCCCAAAGCTTTGGGCCGTCCTCGACTGCTTTCCCCGGGCCACAGGCAGGGAGCTGGAAGGGAAGCGGGGCTGCTGGGATTAGAACCGGCGCCCATATGGGATCCCGGGCGTGCAAGGCGAGGACCTTTAACCACTTGCGCCACCGCGCTGGGCCCCCTTTTTTTCTTTTTTAAGATTTGTTTATTAGAAAGGAAGATTTATGGAGAGAAGAAGAGACAAAGATTTTTTTGTCCACCGGTTTACTCTTCACATGACCATAATGGCTGGAGCTGAGCTGATCACAAACCAGAAGCCAGGAACTTCTTCCAGGTCTCTCATGTGGGTATTTTGGGCCATTCCCTTCTGCTTTGCTAAGTTACAAGCAGGCAACCGGATGAGATGTGGAGCAGCTGGGACATGAACCTGTGCCCATAGAGGGCCACTGAGTCATTGTACCGGCGTTCTACAGTCCTTTTTTGGCTTTTGACTCCAGTCCCTCCCCTGTGTGCTAAATGAGCTTTGCAGACCTCTGCAATTGTAGCAACACTTACTGTTACCCACAGTGTTTGGGACACCCAAGCAAAAAGATCCAGTCCTGGTCTCTAGGGGTCATGCTGTCAGGTAGACCGTCTATACAGGAGCTCAGGGGTAGGGCAGAAGGATGGTTTCCGGGGGGAAGGGCTGCCACGGGGACGTCAGCAGAGTTGTGTGGAAGCTTGCGCATCCACAGGACAACTCCCAAGGGGAGCGGAAGCTGACTCAGAGGGGGAGGAGGTGTGGTCTGGGACATGCAGTGGAGAGAAAAGTACAAGATGGCAGGCCAGCTCTCTAATGGAAAGGTTTCACCGTGACATGCAAAGCACAAGGCACAGAACTTGGATGGAGTGGCACAGAGGCAGGGGGGCAAAGGAGACATTTAGCAGGTAAGATGCAAAACATGTGGGTCAGCTCGAGAAGCTTCTCTCAGGTGGTAAAGAGCTTAGGTGCTGTAAAAGAATTTTTCTCTTGGGATAGGCAGGATCAAAGTCATGCTTTAACAATCCCCAGGGGCAGGGTAAGGGTTAGTAATGCCTTCATCATCAACCTCGTACTTGAGTTATTCATCAATGCACCTTATCTCGTCGGCTGCTTTTAGGCATCTAGAGGAAAGCACTTCTGCCGGAAATCTCTAACTTCACTGTACTACCCAGCCATGTCTCACAGTATGCACAAATAGCATTTTTTATGTCACACAGATTTGATTTTAACCCAGTTTTTAGGACTTTCATTCAGCAGCAGCCACTTAAATCTTTGAGCCCCTGAACTTCACAAACTGAGAGGCCAATCAGAATTTCTGAGTTTTAGAGCAAAAGCAGGGACCTTCTATGTGAGAAAGTCAAAGAGGTTCTAGCAATCCAGAAACTGGAATTCTAGTCTCTCATTTCCTGGGATTGTTGATGACAACAGAGCAAGATATCAATGTTGGTTTGGTTTAGGAATACAAAATCATTATGACTTCCTACCTTTGGCAAGTTTTCCAAGTAACATCCTACTTCCCTTTCATTCTATGCCTACTTTAATTTCTTTTAAACTTGTATTTATTTGAAAAAGGCAGAGATACAAAAAAATGATCTTACACCTGCTGGATCACTTCCCAAATGCCTGCGATAGCCAAAGCTAGAATGGCCAAAAGCTAGGAGCCTAAAATTCAACCCAGAACTCCATTGTGAATGACACAGATTCGAGCACTGGGACCATCACTTGATGCTTCCCAAGATGTGCAGGAAGCATGCAACAGGCATTTCCCAGCAGTCCTGTGGGAAGTGTCAGGATCTCCAAGAACAACATCTACAATCCAAGAGAAGGGGCCTCTGGACCTATGTGTTCCTCACCAATCCAGAGACCACAGTCCCAGGACACACAGACTTGTCTCCACCTCCAGGAGGCTGTGTGACCAGGAAAGGCAGATGAAGCATCTTCGGATACAGAGAAACATTCAGTAGGTAATTTTGACAGAGATACACCATTCCCTAAGGTGAAAAAGAACAGTGTGTGTACATACACTCTCTCTTTTATCAAAATTTACTTATTTGAAAGCAAAAATAACCAAGAAGAATGGAGAGGAAGATGATTGCAATAGCCAGGTTTAGACAACGTCTGTAAGCCATAAACCAGGAACTCCACCCAGGAGAAAGGAGAGGTTTGGGCAGCAGGAATACAAATCCTTGGCACATCTCCTGTTGTCTTCCCAGGCGTAAACAGGAAGCTATGTTAGCAGCAAAGAAGCTGGGACTCCAGCACTCCAATATGCGATGCTGATATCTCAAGCAATGGTTTAGCTCGCCATGCTACAACACCCATCCCCAACACCACTGCTCTTAACCAGTTGCTATGTGTAGTCATTTTTCCCCCATGGCTAACTTCTCAGCTCCTATTCTTGCAGAAGTAATCAACAGAACCCTCTGACTTTAAAGGAATGCAAGTCTGAGTCAACACTCCTCTTCCAGTTGCTCACACATCTAATTCTAGAGCAGTGGAGCATGCCGACCTGCTAACACGCATCTATTTCTTCGGCAAAGAGCTGTGACTACAGAACATTCCCGATACCAACAACAGATGCTCTGTGAACAACTCAGGCAGGAATGAACACAGCCTCAGTAACTGAACTGCCTGGTAAACATCCGTGAGGAATGATGCTCAACTCTTCCCTGGGTTAGGCTTTTTGAGCTAGACTTTTCCAAATGGCACATGTTTATTTCAGCCTCTAGGTGCTCATAATTATCAAATGGGACACACAGGTTATAAAGAAAATTGAGCCACTCCCTGTAAAGGTTACTGAAAAGATTACTCCTTTTCAGTAGAGTTAAACATGGGGCAGGTGAACATCTGTGACCATCTCCAATGAGGTTCATGAACGATTCCAACAATGAAGGAGACAAAAAAAAGAAAATTAGAATTTCTCCAGGAATTCAGTAAGCTGAATGAGTGATTCCTTCTTACATAACCGGACCCATCTTCAAAATTCACGACTCCTTCCTAGCTAGATGTCTTACGGAATCACGTATCCGGATGGTATTTTTAAAATCCAGGTGCATATTTGCATCTTCAGGAGCAGTGAATCATTACCTAAATTTCTATTAAGAAAACACATGAACAAAACCATGGAATTAGGTCTGAAAGTATGATGGTGCAATCTGATCCACTTCTCAAGTGACTAGGCAAGAGCAAGAAAATGTCTGCTCTATTTGGACAAGCTGCTATGTGAAACTATTCAGGATGCTTCACATGCCACTATACGCATGTGCCCCACCCCCAGCAATGTGGATGTGGGCAAGGGGGCACACCCATCTGCCCAGTGTATCTCATACACATTCCATGGCACTATGGCCTGCTTACTTCAATCTGGACGCAAGACAGCAAGTTTGGCTTGTTAAACCCATGAGTTGGAGCTAGTTCATTTTAAAGCTCCCGGCTCAGGGAGGGACAGGCATTTAGTGAAGCAGTTAAGGTACTATTTGGGACACCCATAACCCATACCAGAATGTCTGGCACTGCTTCTGATCCCAGTTTCCTGCTTGTGTGCACCCTGGGAAATAGCAGGTGATGGCTCCAGGAACTGGAGTTCTGTATCCACACAGGGGTTTTAGACAGTTCTCAGCCCCTACTTGTGATTTAGCCATGCCATGGCTGTTGAAAGCATTTGGAGAGTGAACCAGCAAATGGAAGATTTCTCTGCACTCCCGCTTTCAAATAACATGAAAATAAATCAATAATTAAAAACAAAACGAAACAAAAAACTCACCTTCCCGGCATAGTACAGAATTGATGTTCCCAAATGGACAAAATTGTACCTGGGAATCTGCTTTATGTACTAATTTAAACTCACCTTTTTGTATTTTCCAGCAAATTTATCCTTTCTCTATCACTCGAATGACCACTAAGCATTTCTATACCACCTATAAATGTTCACAATGCTTACTTCTTAATATAACAGGACTCACTGTGCCATTTCCCCTCCACATTGTATGGTTCCCAAGAGCAAATAATAGGAGCTAACATTGTGCATAGCAAGTAAAGCTACTGCCTATGATGCCAGCATCCCATACTGGTGCCAGCCCAAGTCTAGGTTGCCCCACTCCTGATTAAGCTCCCTGTTAATCAACTTGGAAAAGCAGCAGAACATTGCCAAAGTGTCTGAGCCCTTTCCATCCACAAGGAAGAGCTGGAAAAAGCATCCAGCTTTGGCCTGGCCCAGCACTGACTGTTGCAGACACCTGGGAAGTGAGCCAAGGGATGGAAGATTTTTTTTCTTTCTCTCTGTTACTTTGATTTTCAAATAAATAAAAATTGAAAAGAATGAGAGAGCGAGAGAGAGAGTGAGAGCAAGCAGACCTTAGTGAGCATTTGGCCTCATAGTTAAGACAGTCACAGCCCATGGCAGAGTGCCAGGGTTTGAGCTCTAGCTCTATTTTCAAATCTAGATTCTCACTGATGCAAACCCTAGGAGGAAGCAGGTAACAGGTAATAGCTCAAAAACTTGGATAGATTTTTGACAAACTCAATAACTTGCCACCCATTTGGGAGGTGCAAACTGAGTTCCAGGCCCTGATGATGGCCTGTCTCAGTCCCAACTACGGTGGGCATGGAAGGCGAGGGATGGACCAATAGATGGCAGGATCTCTTGAATCTCTCTTTCAAATAAATAAATAAAAATATATTTTATAACAACAGAACATTTCACCCTGCATAAAAATTTACAGAATTCATACAATAACATTTAAAAAGGATGAGAGTACCCAACTGCTTTGAATTAAAAAATGGTTAAATCAAGTCACATTAAGAACAGAAAAAAGAAAAAAACTAGATTACTCACTGTGAATAATTAGTGAATGCAAATTAGCAGAGCCAGCATGGCAGCTCATCAAAAACAAAAAAGAGATGTACCACATGACTCCATTATCTCACTTCTGAGTATACATCCAAAGAAAATACCAGATACTATCTCACCTCTGAGTACACATCAGGCACCGAAGAGGTGCCTGCAGCTCTAGCCTCATTAGCCAAGATACGAAATTAACCTGTTTATCAATGGATGGTTGGTTAAACATGAGATATATATGTATCATGGCTTAACGCTTAGCAACAAAAAGGGATGCAATTCTGACATGTGCTACAAAATGGGTAGAGTTGGAGGTTGTGATGTTATGTGAAATAATCCAGATGCAACAACAATTTTTTCCATTTGTGGGAGTTAGAAAAAGTCAATTTAAACTGAAAATCACAATTGCTCAAAACAAGGAAGGGGAACGAGATGGAGGGAAGCTGGATTACGAGGGAAGTGCTAAATTCTAGTGTCCCACATGGGGCAGGGGGTGAATACAGCTCTCAATCCCATATGAAGCACAATCGAATAGGCATTCATGGGATATCAACATAAAGAAAAGATGAAGAAATGGAAGCGCTAATTGCCTGATTATATCAATTGACACCACATACATGCGTTTGACACACTACCGCACTACACAAAGATGTGCAAGTATTACTTGTTAACTAAAATAATAACAATAATAGCTGAGGTGGAACTAACTTAGATGGATTTCCTATCAAGTCCTAATTCAGGCATTAGTGTTTGGGGTTTTGTTTGTTTGTTTGCTTTACATTTTCCTTGACAAGTAGGCAGTAAAGGCTCTGCACTCTCATTTGTCTAAGGTTACGAAGATAATGGAGAAGTGGCACATGGATTTCTACATGTGTGAGTAAAGTAAATGATCAAAGAATGAGAGAATTCATCTGTTCTTTCTCATTTTATCTTTTCCAACCACTGCTTGGGAAGTTATTCATGCAAATTATAAGAGTTTTTAAATCTAGACTTTAAGCAGGCCTCCAGGAATTTTCCAGTTATTAAATTTATTAGTAGTAATGCCTCTGATGAACCCTTTTAAGGCATTAGAGCAATTATGGACGCATTTATCTTGCAAAACAAACTTCAAGCTTAGGCAACAGTGAGGTTGATGACATTGCACAGGGATGTATGAGCCTATCAAAGAGAAAACCAGGACAGGAACGTCTGTACTGAGGGAAGAAGAGTCCTGGTCTCAAACTTGAAAATCCATGAAATGCATAGCAGGATAGTTTCCTGGAGAATAAACAGAAAATTTGCTGAGCCTAATGAGTCAAAATCACACACACACACACCTTCACAGAAGGCCTCTTTGCAAGCCAAACCATGTAGCTCTGTTGCTAAGGAGCTGGGTAAAGAAATGTTAATAAGGACCTGCCTGTGAAATGTGTCTTGGGACTGATGCCCATTAGCTTTTGCCATGATTATTTGGTGGAAGAAGGTAAGCTATAAATAGAGGTCATTGCCAAACTTCACTGAAGATAAATCTTGGAAAACTGACAGGATCTAGAAGAAATTTTAGTTGGATATAGGTACATGAAGTGACCAGTATTATAAAGGCAACAAGCTTGAGTTGAAATGCCAAGGCCAAACAAAAGAGCCAGGCTAATATCATTTTATCTCAGTTAAGCTTGTAGTCACTAAATCTAAGCCACTCGAGATCAATGAAAAAAGATAGCCCAACAACGCCCCATTTCTGGAGTGCTCAATGCTGGGGCTACAAGATACAACATTCTGTAAGACACAGAAATTGATCTAAGCATTATAAAAGGTGAAAAGATTACTGAAAAAATAGAGTAATGACCTAAAAAGTTTATGTAGCCCTGTTCAAAATACCAGATTCATCCCTGCTAACTATTCCATTTTCCTGCAAGAGAAAGTATCTGCTTTCCTGAGCTTGTCATATGCACATTTCACACTGTGACTTGCACTGTGGATGAAAGCTTCACTTACTTCAGAGCCATGACCCTGTCTTTCAGTTGTGTATTTCTCACATGATAATGCATTCCTAACACACAGCCACATAATGTAGCAATAAACAATACGGTAATATTTCAAAAATCTCACGGAAGATGGAATGAAGTTTATTCTTGTGCAAAGCGTTTGAGATTCAACACTATTTTTTCCAGAATACACATTTTTCATGACCTTTGTTGAATGCGCCACACAGAAGCACTTTGGCCTCAGGTTCTCCAGGGTTTAATTCCAGGTCTCTTGCTGACTAACTGAGATTTGGGGTAAATTTCTAATTTGTGTGCCTCCCTTGCTTCCTCTACACACAGTAATAGTAAATAGTAGGATTGTAGGAAGAATTGAAAGAGATAATACATTTCCTGGCTTTGAACACAACCTGGTCCTGGCAGTAGAGTGAAATAACTGAATAAAGCTAGCTACTAAAGCCTGCACAATGGCTCAACTATGGATCCTTTATGGGTGCCAGTTTGTGTCCTGGCTGTTTCACTTCCCATGCAGCTCCCTGCTTGTGGCCTGGGAAGGCAGCAGAGGATGTGGGAGACACAGAGGAGGTTCCTGGCTTTGGATTGGCTCAGCTTTAACCACTGCAGCCATCTGGGGAGCAAATTAGCAAAAAGAAGATCTTTCTCGATCATTCCTTCCCTCTGTAAATCTGTCTTTCCAATAAAAACAAATAGATCTTTAAGAAATAATCTACCTAGTAATCATAGCAGCCATAGATTAAAGAATGAGCCAGTTATAAATTATTGACAAACAAGTAAACATGTACCTAACAACTAGGAGGGTTCATGCTGGGTCTTCTTTGCACAATGGCCCAATTTCTCCTAGCTTCAAGTCTCCCAGAATCCCATAAGATACGGGATGTTCAGTTAAACTGCATTTCAGAAAAACAACAGAAACATCTTCTGCATAATCCTAGCTGTGATCTTATGATCAATTTGTTTTCTTTCATGATTCCCAGCTCACCACTCCCTCTGTAGCACAAGCAATAAGAAACTACAATTTTTAATTCCCAAGAGGGAATATCTTACAGCTGCCCAGAATAAAAATCTCTGCCCTCCCCTTACCCTAGAGCAAGGCACAGGACCCTTCTCATTCCAAACGAGTCCTGCCCTACACTCTGGAGGGAGCAAGCTTGTACAGAGAGGCCTAGAAGAATGCCTGAAGCACAGGCCTTACCGGGTTTCCCCACCCAGTCTGCTAGCAATCACATGTGTGCAATGAAGTCTCCACAAAAATCCAAAAGGGCAGGGTTCAAGGTGCTTGCAGATAGCTGAACAGGTGGAGGCTTTCAGGAAGGCAAATGGGAATTCATCCATGTGCCAGGAGTGTGGAGAGCCCCAGCTCCATGGGAAGGCCAGTCCAGGGACAGCATCAAAAGTAAACTGAATTAGATGACTCCCAGCTAACGTCCACTGCTGCACAATGGCTTGCTTGCCAGGCAGGGAGTCAGGGAGTTGGGCTGTGCATCATCCACTTCTGGAGGACACAAAAGGTTCCTGTATTGACTTTAATATGGGAATAGAAGGAAAAAAAATTGGTTTTCCCTATCATAAGATTAAAACAGCTTGTACAATTACTTGCCAAAAACATGGTGAGACATATTCTGGAATAAGAGCTTTGGTTTGTGGCTTTAGGAAAAAGCTTCCACATTGTGAAGTAATTTCTGCTCTGTAAAGAACTTCCTCCTAGGGCTGGAGTTGGGGCACAGTTAAGCCCCCTGTGAACACAGAATCCTGCCTTCCCACTTTGTAACAGTAACCTGCTAATGGTCTGGGTAAGCAGCAGATGCCTGGGCCCTGTCATCACATGAGAGACCTGGACAAGGTTCCAGGTTGCTGGCTTTGGCCTGACCCTAACTATTGTGACCAAGATCTCTTTCTCTATGTCTCTCATTTCTCTGCAACGTTGCTGTTTAAATAAGTAGATCTTGAACAAAAATAAATTTTTCTTCTCTTTATCAGCTTTAGAAAGCCTTCTTAGGATGGCTAAAAAGCCTCGTGACCCTGCAAATGCACAGAAGAACCCAAAGAAATACTGCCTCTGGATTGGCTCAGCTCTGGCTAATTAGGGAGTAACTAGAGGATGGAAGGTCTTTCTCTCCGCCTCTCCTTCTCTCTGTAAATCTGCCTTTCCAATACAAAAATAAATAAACCTTAAAAAAAGAAAAAAGCCTCCTCTGCCAAAAAACTTCCACTTTTTTTAACATCAACAAAATCAAATGAGATTTTGCAACAGCTACAGCACTGCACTTTTTTTCTTTTCCATTGAACACAGGCCCATCTGCAGACTGAACCTATTCTCAGAGCAGACCAGTGAGATGTTCCCCAAATTCTGCTAACTCTAACTACCCAGGACTCCTTCAATGTCTGTATCTCAACTTTCTACCTAACTTGAACTAAAGAGAGCAAATCATTGTACAAAGTACCAGCTTTACCAAATTTGAAGTGGCAAATTTCCCATGCTGGCAGGGATTTATTTGGATTAAATTAGTACTGTGGTTCAAACATGCTAAAGGTTTCTAAGCAAGAGTTGGTTCTTTGAAGATAGATTTGCATATCTGGAGACAGGCAGATTTTTCCAGAGACTGGGTAGTTTAGGCATGCATTAAACTGTATTTATGAAGATGTGGCGTATTCTGCATTCAACAGTAGGGGCTGCTTTACAGACAGGGATCAGTTTTATGTTCTGTCAGGAACCCAAGAACAACAAGTCCCCAGAGGGTAACACCTTACCCCTCAACACTGATTTGAGGTTGAGCTTGGCTTGGCGGTGCAGGTCCTCAACACATGGGGGTCTAGTGGAAGGAAGGAACACATTTTCCTGCTGGTGCCATGGGGCAGTATAGTGCACTGTCCATCGACTCTCCTCGTCTAGGTTGGAAACCGCTGCAGAAAGAAAGACAGAGAAAAGTTAGTTTTCAAATTAAGCTCCAATGGACCTTAGCTGATTGTAAGAATACCAGGATCTTGGGACGTGGCCATTTCGCCTTGTGGTTGAGAAATCCACATCCCACAGGGTGTTGGGTTCAATTCTTAGCTCTGGATCTTGACTCCATTTTCCTAGTAATGTAGACCCTGGTGGCAAGAGTGATGGCTCAAGCAACAGGGCTCCTGTCACTCACAGAGGAGACCATGAGTTTCCAGCTCTTAACTTTGATCCAAACCCAACTACTGCAGGACTACCTGGAAAGTAGATCACTAGACAAAGTGTTCTCCCCAACCCTTCTCCCTTTTCTTCCCCCTCATTTTTTTGTCTTGTCCCATCCCATTAAAAGAAGGGGTCTTATCGCACAGCACATTCAGGAGTAAGGATCAGGAGAAAATGGAGCAAAATCTGAATAATACTTCATTTTGAACTTCACCTTATCTTCCAAGCTTTGTCTGTAAAAGCAAAGCTGACACTGTCTGCAATGTCTTCATGGAATTATTTACTCCTATTTTTCATGGGTCCCTAGCATTTTGGGTTTTCCCTCTAGGCCAATATTTAAAAAACAAAACAAATAAACAAAAACAGCTACCAAAATTGATAAGAGACTTCAAATCCCTACTTAACCCCAAAAAATATTACTCAATGTTTTTAACACCAATGTATCAGTAAGTATCAGACTAACCTGATAGAAATAAATTTCCTATCAGAAAGTTGAGACCAAATATTTTTTTCTTTGAAACATTACTTGAAAGTATCATTGTTATAAACTCAATTAAAATCTTTAAAAATGAAGCATAAGTATTCAATTTGATATATTTAGATGGCACATCTAGGAATGGAGAACCATTCAGTTCATAAAATTTTCTCTTTTTCGGGCCTGACGTGATAGACTAGTGGTTAAAGTCCTCGCCTTGAACTCGCTGGGATCCCATATGGGAACCAGTTCTAATTCCGCCAGCCCAGCTTCCCATTCAGCTCCCTGCTTGTGGTCTGGGAAAGCAGCTGAGGATGGCCCAAAGCCTTGGGATCCTGCACCCACATGGGAGACAGGGAAGAGGCTCCTGACTCCTCGCTTTGGATTGCCTCAGCTCCAGCCCTTGAGGCCGCTTGACGAATGAATCATTGGATGGAAGATCTTCCTGTCTCTCCTTTTCTCTGTATATCTGCCTTTCCATAAATAAATCTTAAAAAAAATTTTTTCTCTTTTTCTTATTTTCATTTAACACTTTTATATTTTACAAAAGCGTTTAATTATAGTACAGTTGACTTTTCTCTAAACAATCCACTTGAATTTTCCCTATCAGAAAAGAGACGAGAATATCAGATGAGGAAAACAGCAGGCAATCCTGAGCTTAATCTAAACCTCTACAATAACTGTCTTGAATTCCTCTAGAGCTTAATTACTTTTTCCCTAAACCCAGTGGTGTTGAGGCAAGAGACAAAACGGAAGCCGACAGCACCTCAACAAATCCACTGACATGTGACCCAGGCAGAAGAGAGACAGGCAGCTGGAGTAGGCTAAGACAAAGTTCTAAAGCCACCACCCCGTCCCCCCCTCCCCACCTCCGGCCCCAGTGCTGAGCTATTTCCTTAAAGTGGCAGGTGTAACCTTTATGAGTCAGCAGGTACTGGAATGTGAGTCCATTCTAGGCAGCCTCATTTCTACATGGACCTGGAAACCAGACCACAAAGGTGAATCTCAGAGTAAAGCAACCGCTGCATCTATCTGAACATAGTTAAGGCTAATTACACTCAGTCCATAGTACAGAGATGAGGACTATTGTAAAAATCAAATAGACAAATATGCTCCAGGTTCCTGGCTTACAAAAGAACTCACATAAAGCAGGACTGTAACAAAGACAATGTTTCAAAAGAGTGCCTAACTTGAGCGCCATCCCGAGGGAGGGCTGTGCCACTTGCAGCTCCCCTGTAACCCTGAACGACAGTCTCCGTTGCACTCCATACATTTTCTTCCCTGCAGCTATGGAATTTTACCGTTTTATGAGTGCATTTCTTCGAGGCTCCCATCCCTTCCACGAGTCGCTAAATGAGAACATAAACATTCATATTTACAGAACCAGACATCAACATCAGGTTTTAAATGAAAATGTCCTGCGTACTCTCTCCTTACAACATTTACAACAGCAGCATGTAAATTAAGCACCTAATATTTCACTTCATCTCTCACAGAACATGTGTTTTGCATGGCGCATGTATTCAACTTAATACACAAAATGTACAACCAGAAAAGCCAATACAGTCACAAACTCGCCATACGGCCCACAAAGTATATCCAGAGCCCATTAACAATTTGCCTTTTTTCTTCTTTTTCTTTTTTTCTGACATCCATGTATTTGAATTGAATTACCACATACCCTTATTGGAAAATACTGAAAATGGAAACCTTTCTTATTTGCCCATTACAAATTAAATCCATGTTGTAATGGCGCTAGTGCCTGTAATCACGCCATCAGACCCAGTGCACAGCTACCAACTGGCTCTGGTGAAAGAGCAGTTGTCTCTGCGCTGATGGATCCTACTCCTGCCAGGGCAGATTTTAATCAGTCCATTCGCCGAAAGCCTTGCCAGCAAGGGAGCTGCAGAAAATGAGCCCTGGGTGCTATTGTTTGTCATGGTCCCTAAAGCTTTTCTAACCAATGCCCCCTAGGTCACTGGTCCCAAACTAAACTGAGACAAAGCCAACAGCAAAGTAACAACAAAGCCACACAGTTGGAAAATAAATAAATAAATATAATGATATCTTCAAAGGAAGGAAAAAGCACCAGGGGTAAAGGAGTTTAAACCACAGGCAAGCGCACAATACAGTCACTTCATACAGGCTCTGAACTCCACAACAACCACCCATCAGTCTAGACAGTTTGTCGCCTTTGTCGTCTGCTCAGAACTTCACAGCAGGCAGTGCCAGGGAGCTGGACAGGACCATCCCCATCAGAACTCTGTTACCTGTCTGCAAGTTCCCTAATTTCAGCTGCTTATTTAACCAAAGAATCAAAACACCATTCATTCACTGTGGGCCAAGAGAACCAGAAAGGAAACGGAAGATTCTCTTCCCTTCCTCAAAGAATTTCTTTTGAGGAGCATAAAAGAAGGCAAGCACTTACAAATATCAATTAGTTAACAAATAAGACATGTTAAGATCGCATAACACTGCTCTAAAGTCGAAGGTATTTGAGCAAGCTGATGAAGAGTGGAGTTTAGTTCACTGCAGTGATGCCATTTCCCACTCTGTCACTCGCAAGCATGAAGTGGCACACCAGAGACACAGACACAAACCACAGCAGGCAGTGGGCAGAAAAGGAAACTACTTACTTTTCTTCTTAAAAAGTTTAATGAAGGACTTGATCTTTGCATTAATGAAGACCACCATTTCTAGAACACCTGCAGAGCGCTGAGCAAGCTAAGTGACATCCACAGCCCAGCACAGCGGGCAGGTGGTAGTTGGTTGTTCTCTGCCGTAACTTCCTTCCTTCTGCTCTAGTCCTTCTACTTCTTCCTGGGCTGTAGTAAGGTGGAGCCTGGGTTTACAGTGCAGCAGTTAGGAGCCATTAGCAGACCTTGAACCTGAAAAACTCCCAGTGAAACCTGATCTTTAAGGCTGAGAGCAGCCAGTGACTGCAGGCACAGAAAGAAAGAGAAAGCCAATCACGGGTCTTATTTGCATGATAGCCACAGCAGGCTTTCCTGCCTCAGGGCTCATTCACTCCCTTTTCTCTGAGAAAGATCAAACATTTCTCTTCTCTGAGCGCCCCAAATGGTGCAGTTTACTTCTCTGGACCCTCTGATGGAACAGTGCTGTGCTCCATTCTCACCAGGCCACTAGGAGTCTCCTGGTCTTTCGACAAATGCAGGCTGAGAGGGATTCTGCGTTGAATCTTTGACTCCTCACTCAATTCAGTTATCAATGGAGGTGGGGGTGGGCGGGAAGAACCAAACTATTGTTTCCAGAGCACGCCTCCAGGCTCTGCTTCCCGTCCCAAAGGAACATTTACAAGCAGTGACACTTAGAAAGTGAATCTCCATGCAATGGCAAGGGATAACTTGGCTGCATTTTTGTGAAAATTAGGATGCCCTGTCTTCTAAACTACTAAGAAACAGACTCAGCATTATATGTTTCAAAGTGTGCTCTAATTTGCATGCAAACATCACAACTCTTAGAGAGGAAACCCACCCAGAAGTCTGACTTCCCCACCACATATGAGGCATCAGATAAAGTACCCCTAATCACGTCAGTTTCTATGTAAATGGAATTATCACCTGGATTTAAGACTAACACAGCCACTCCTCCCAGTAGTGGCCCAGTCCAAAACAAATATATGTGGGTTACTCTTCAATTTGAAAAGACTGGACTGAGTTCTGGTCATTTTGCCCATCTGTTATCAGCCACAGAAAACTGGAGAGACACCATAAAGATGGCAACATCAGATTTGGGGAGTCAAGGGGCACCAAAGATACGGATCCCGACAGCAAAGGGATGGGAACAAGGAGATGGAGAATCAGGAGATGCGATGAGAGATGAAAAGGAGAATAAAGCTGCTCACATTTCACCCAGGCCCAATTTACCTCCAAATAGTTTTTGCAACAATGTAGACAATCTCCTATTTCATAGCTTTGGGCCAGACTTATAACTGAATGGAAAAATGTAATAATCCACTAATTCAAAACATTTAGCTAATAACAAAGGCTCTCTGAGGGGCTCCCGCTGGGGTAGGCTCTAGAATGATTGCTCTTCAAATCTTTTTATCCCCTTAAATCTAATTTTTTGAATAACAGAAGCAAACAAGCAACCCGCCAAAGCAATTACACATATGACCATACATGTCATCACAGGTTTCTAACTTGTGCCTATTCACTCTTCACATACCTTCATTTAAGAGTAATTAAACTGTCAGATGGCAAATCAGCAGGGACTAGGGCAGTGAATCAGATTAAACCACCTGCCCTAAATAAATGAGCAAAGTTGCCCTTCAGAAAACAAATTCATTGGCAAGAATAACCTTGCTCTGCCCATGGAGTGGCAGGGCAGGTGAAGTTCTAGGTGGAAACACACCTGTTCTCCTTCCACCAGCTTTTGACAGGAAGCATCACCAAGCACACTTCCAGGGTCACAGACCCTCGACATGCTCCAGACTTCGGGTCAGCATCTCAGGTGGGAGCCTGGCCCTCAAGGAGTTTCACTTCCAAGGTAATAGCAGGCAAAGCATGGAATGGACCGAGAGAAAAGCTGAGCAGGATCAAAGAGCTTCAGGAGTGGGGAGGTGGCCAGGCCGCAGGATTAAACAGGAGGTGAGGTGGTCCTCACTGAGACACAAAGAAAAAGTGCAAGGAAGTGAACAGCAATAAAAGAAAAATTCCATAATGAACATTCACTGAATCATTTCAAAGAGAGAAAGACGCTCATCAGGCTGTGAGACACGATTTGATACCCCAGTTAAGCATTAACTTGAGGTAAAATGTTTTACAATTGCTTTTGAAGATTTATTTATGTAAAAGGCAGAGAGAATCTTTCATCTGCTGGTTTATTCACTCACTCACAGGTATGACCAGGCCAATACTAGGAGCCAGGAGCTTCATCTGGGTCTACCACAGGAGTGCACAGGCCCAAGTACTTCGGTCCCCTTTGCTGCTTTCCCTGGCACATTAGCAGGGGGCTGGATCAGAAGCAGAGCAGCCAGGACACAAATCAGTGTGTTGCGGGTATCAGCTTAACTCACTATGCTACAATGCTGGCTTTAACAATTAACATTATTGAATATTTTTTTTTATTTTCAGTAAAATTAACCAGTTAGTATAGTTAACTTTCATGAAACTGTTAAAATTTTATGGAGCAGTAGCCTAGTAACTAAATCCTCGCCTTGGAATGGCCAGGATCCCATTTCAGTGTCAAGTCTTGTTCCAACTGCTTCACTTCCCATCCAGCTCCCTGCTTGTGGCCTGGGAAAGCAGTAGAAGATGCCCAAAGCCTTGGGACCCTGCACCTGTGTGGGAGACCCAGAAGAGTCTCCTGGCTCCTGGTCATAGATCGGCTCAGCTCCGGCCATTGCTGCCTTTTGGGGAATGAATCAGTGAATCATTGGACGGAGGATCTTTCTCTCTGTCTTTCCTTCTCTTTGTAAATCTGCCTTTCCAATAAAAAATAAAGAAATCTTAAAAAACAATTATGGCACTAAAAAAAACAAAATAGCCTCAAGGATTGGCACTGAGCTATATTGGGTTAAGCCAAAGCCTGAGCCGCAGCATCCTATCTGAGCTCCACTTTGTATCCTGGCTGCTCCATTTCCAGTCCAGCTCCCTGTTAATGACCTGGAAAGGTATACGAGGATGGTCCAAGTATGTGGACTCTCACCACACAGATGAAACTCCTGGCTCAGCCCTGGCTATGGCAGCCATCTGGGGAGTGAACCAGCCCTTGAAAAATCTCTCTCCCCCTCTGTAACTCTGACTTGTTTTTCAAAAAGTACTTGACACTACAGATGAAAAAAATATTTTGTATTATTCAAGACAAACTTAACTGACCATAGATTTCTGCTGTTGGGCATTTATCTGATTAGAAGTAAAGATAAGCTGGTCACTTGTCATTTAAGAATCAAGCACTTGGGAAAAAAAGAATCAATCATTTGGGCCCAGCTTGGTGGCTCAGACTAATCCTTTGTCTGTGATGCCAGTATCCCATGTAGCCACCAAATGAAATCTTGGCTGCTCCACTTTCCTTCTAGTTTCCTTCTTGTGGCCTGGGAAAGCAGTGGGGGGTGGCCAAGTACCCACTCAGGAGACTTGGAAGAAGCCTCAGGTTCCTACCCAGATTGGCTCAGCTATAGTTGCTGCAGCCGTTTGGGAAGTGAACCAGTGGATGGGAAGACCTCTCTCTGTCCTTCTTCCCTGTAAAAATCTGATTTTCAAATCAAAATAAATACATCTTTTTAAAAATCACTTTCACATTAGGCATCTTAAAAAGAAATTACTACCTTTCATCTATTCATCTTCAAAGATCTCAAATACTCAAGGCCTCTTCCCTCTGGCTAATTCATTCATCAGTTCTAAGTCATTGCTAAAGAGCTGCCACCCACAGCAGTGTCAGAGATATCACTAGGAGGAGGACCAGCCTGCACCTCCCGCCCCTGCAGACTCCAGCACTTGGAGCAGCTGATGCTGTGAGTCCAGTGATGGGAAATAATGCCACGTGCAAATAGGCCCTAATGCCAGTCCTAGCTAATTTTTCCTAGTTTACAGGAAACAGGAGAGATGGAGGAAAAACATGGAAAGCATCAAACTTCAAGCAGGACATTATTATTTATTTTTTATCAGAAAGTGAGACATACAGAGAGGAGAGACAGAGAGGAAGATCCTCCATCCAATGATTCACTCCCCACGTGGCCACAACAGCCAGAGCTGAGCTGATCCAAAGCCAGGAGCCAGGAACTTCTTCCGGTTCTCTCACGTGGGTACAGGGTCCCAAGGCTTTGTTCTGTCCTCCACTGCTTTCCCGGGCCACAAGCTGCATGGGAAGCAGAGTCGCCAGGACTGGAACTCGTATCAGTTTGGGATCCAGGGCATGCAAGGTGAGGACTTTAGCCGCTAGGCTACGGTGTTAAGCCCCAGGACATTATCTTTATCTGTTTTCTCTAGCAAGCCATGACAGAGAAATGCTAATAGTGGAAATGTGATGAAAATTTACTAAACATTACAAACAGACGCATGATCTAGATTGAATAAGCCAGCTACAAATCCTCCTTTGTGAAATTTCAAACACACCCTGGGTATGATTTTACTGTCAGATTTCACAGTTACATAATCAGGTGAACACATGAATAAACACACACACGTGCTTAATTGATAATACTGTTTTAATACTGTGTATAGAATAAAAATAATTATCTGAGGACTCATGTTCATCAAGAATTAGCTAATTATTCCATGAATCACATCCTTTCACAAAAGTATATTAAAAAGCACCAGTATTCTAGAAGCTTCTTGGTACACAGATCTTTCCTTCCTTCTGCTTGTGAATTAAATTTTTAATGATGACTCATATGGCATGTTGAAAAGAAGAGGTGGGGAGAATGGCTAGGGGCAGAAAGAGAAACCTTACGAGATGATTATCAATTCTCTGGAAGGAACCTGACCCAGCACCCACTTTCTCAGTGAATGCCAATGCTAGGAAGCACTCTTCACTCTGCCTGCATTGAACCTGAAGCTCTGCTGTGGATCCTGGTTAATAATTTAATCCAATTCCACTGCTACCATCTGCTCTCGGTCAATTTCAAAACGTCTGCTATCACTTTGTTTCAGTCAAGCCACAATGTTCATGGCACAAATGTTGAATAAAGGGCAGGTGAGGCAGTTGGAAAAGTTCAAGACACAAAAGGAGCCCCAACAGCAAAGCATCCACAGTCCACCTGCAGCTTTCTGCAGGCAAAGACAGGTGCAAAGTCCTCCCTGGGTGGGTGGGACCTTTCAGAGCCTGCCCGACAGGGAAAGTGCAGTGAAGGATGGGTGGGGTTAAAATTAAAGATGAGTAGGGACAGAGTAATGGAAAGTATTCCTTTGTGTGTGTGTGTGTGTGTGTGTTAAGAGGTGGGGTGGGAAGATTTCTCATCCAAAGATATAGAAGTGAAGAGTCACATGTAATATCTAAGCGTGCCCGTTTATTTAATTTGAAGATTTATTTATTTGAAAGTCAGAACTGCAGAGCGGGAGAAACAAAAAGAAATCTTTCTATCTGCTGATTTGTTCCCCAAATGGTCACAATGGCAGGGTGAAGCCGGGAGCTTCATCCATCTCCTTCGTGGGCACAAGGGCCCAACAACCTGGGCTGTTCTCCACTGTTTTCCCAGGCACATTAGACCGCAGCTGGATCAGAAAGGCAGGGAAGTCAGGACTGGAAATGGTGCCCATGTGGGATGCTGGCACTTTAGATGGCAGCTTTACCTGCTGTGCCACAGCACTGTTCCTAACTCTAACCACTATTTTTAAAATATCTGTTTGCAAGGCAGAGAAAAGGAGGAGTAGAAATCATCCATTAAGCCTGGTGCAGTAGCCTAGCTGCTAAAGTCCTCGCCTTGTATGCACTGGGATCCCATATGGGTGCAAGTTCATATCTTGGCTGCTCCATTTACCTTCCAACTCCCTGTCTGTGGCCTGGGAGAGCAGTCAAGCATTGCCCAAAGCCTTGCGACCATGCACCCATGTGGGAGACCCAGAAGAAGCTCTTGGCTCCTGGTTTCAGACCATTCAGCTCTGGCCATTGTGGCCAGTTGGGGAGTGAACAAGCAGATGGAAGATCTTTCTCTCAGTCTATGCTTGTCCCTTTCAAATCTGATTTTCCAATAAAAATAAACAAAAAAAAATTTTTGAAGAAATTATCCATCTTCTGGTTTATACCACCAATATTGGAAATGACCAGTGCTGGTCCAGGCTGAAGCCAGAAGTTTGAAACTCCATCTGGGTCTGCCAGTTGGGTTCCGGTAACCAAGTTCTTGAGTCATATTTTGCTGTTTTCCTAGGCACTCTAGTGGGGAGCCAGATCTGAAATTGAGCAGCCAGGACCAGAGTGGGCATTGTGATATGAGATAGTGTTGTTGCAAATGGTGACTTCATCAACTATGTTGGCCTTTCCGTCTAAATTCTTGTACTTATTGTTCAAAGATCAGTAGCGCGTGATAAGTCTGATTTTCCTTTGGCCATTTTAAGTTAATCTTTTTTTGTCTTCTTGGACAGTATCGCTTCAAGTCTTCCCAAATGGCAGCATCCACCTGTGGATCGCTTCATTGTGAGGTTTTACTTTTTTGCTTGTTGAATAAAGTGGATATCTCCTTTTCCTTCGCTCTCATTGTTAAGCTCAAGGTGCCTGCTTCTTTCTTGACCCACAGATGTTTAGAGTGGGTCACCCAAGTTTGGTTGCAGATACTGGAGAGTACATGAATATTTTCAAGCTTTCTGGAGGTATGATACCCATTTAATAAAAATTGATGTTCAGGGGGCCACAGAGATTCCAGAATATGATCTTTTGGAGACATGAGTGAGATCCAGTGAAATGAGAAGACTTTCAAGGTCTGCTTAAGTGACTACAGGAGGAACCGCTCTCACAAAGCTGTGTGTCCCCTGTGGTGGCAACTTCCTGCTTCATTTTGTCAGTGTCCTCTGCTAGGCTTCATTAGGATGACTCCCTTTGCCACTGCGTCTTTTATTTATACAAAGAAAACTACTACAGATATATATATATATTTCTTGTGGATTTTGTAAAAACAACGAACATCCTTAAAATCATCTAAATCTAAATATACCGGAGCATTCAGAGTACATTAACTGTCACAGTTTTTAAATTAGATCTCTGGGATGCTCACTGTATGTTCTGGCTTTCCATTCTCCAGTGAAACATTTTTTTCCTTCACTGAAGATGCTAGAAGAAAAGTGACATCGATTTTTTTCTTCTCAAATTTTGACATTCATTCCCCAGGTTTCTTTTATTGTGAGTGCATGATTATGTTAAAATAAATTTCAAGTGATGGAAAATTATCAGTCTTGAGAAGACAAATTGAGTTAACTTTATCATTACACTCCCTGAGAAGCAGCCTTATTCATATGCAATATTCCTATCATGAAATGAGCCTTTCCATACTCGTTACAGGCTTTGCAGAGTGCCTTCGATGTATCAGTACTTCTGGGATGGATGGAATAAGCCATGTCATTTCACAAAGATATTAATTGGATTGAATATAAGAAGAGTGCAGTTAATGAAATTATTCTTTCACATTCCAGACCATAGTTCACATTTTGGGTAAAGTTATCTTTGAAACAAAGTGACATTAATAGATTTATTTATTTATTTGACAGGCAGCATATCAAAGAGAGTGTAATTCCGGGGGGGAGAGGAAGTGGGAGCGAGAGATCTACTATCTGTTGGTTTTCTCTCCAAGTGGCTGAAATAGCTAGAGCTGAAGCCAAGACACAAGAACTTCATCTAGGTCCAGTTGGATGGCAGGGACCCAAGTACTTGGCCCACCTGCTGCTGTCACAGTTGCATGAGCAGGGAGCTGGGTCAGAAGTGAAGCAGCTGAGTCTAAAATCAGCACTCTGGTATGGAATAGCAATGTCAGATATAAAAAGAAAATAAGAAAAATGGAATAGCAACCTCTCAAGCCATGGTGGCTAAATTTGCTGCACCACAATGCTGGCTGCATAATGATAGCTTTAAAAGAAAGAACTGGGCCCGGCAGCGTGGCCTAGCAGCTAAAGTCCTCGCCTTGAATACGCCGGGATCCCATATGGGTGCTGGTTCTAATCCCGGCAGCTCCACTTCCCATCCAGCTCCCTGCTTGTGGCCTGGGAAAGCAGTTGAGGAAGGTCCGAAGCTTTGGGACCCTGCATCCATGTGGGAGACCCGGAAGAGGTTCCTGGATCCTGGCTTCAGATCGGCATAGCAGCGTCGGCCTTCGCGCTCACTTGGGGAGCGAATCATCAGACGGAAGATCTTCCTCTCTGTCTCTCCCCCTCTGTATATCTGACTTTCCAATAAATAAATAAATCTTTTTTAAAAATTAAAGAAACAGCTAAAACCTGGAGAGGTATGCTTCTTAAAGGAGGTTAACAATTTGAATTATAATTTCAAAAATGCATTGAGGCATGCCAAGCAGGGGAGTCGGGACCCCAGGACCTTGGATGGATTGACAGTGAGTGCAAAGGCAAAGAAGCAGAAATGAGGGGAGGGGGCATTGGAGGCTCTGCCTGCTGGCGCTTCCCAAGTGGAGGCAGCAGGTAGCATGGTACGCTGAGAACTGTACAGCCTGAAACAGAGTTAGCACAGAGGCCAGGAGGTTCTGAGACCCGCTGCAGGTTACTTATTTGTCAGATGAAGGGACAGCCAGTTACTGGTAAGCAGTGCAATCATCGGAGCGAATTTGTGTCTGCAGATGTAAATGGCTGCTCAGTCTGGCTTCTTTTCTATTTCCTGTGATATCTTACATTGCTTCCCAGAGGAGTTAAGGTAAATACAATAATTTATAAGTTGATGAGATACACTGAACAGCAGGTTCACATGCAAATGACAATGAGAGAAATCAAGCTATTTGGATATGCTGGCTATCAAAACTATTTAGACTTAAAAGTCTCCAACTATATTAGTTTCTTGATCATGGAAAAAGTTAATCTAAGCAAGGATAATATTTATCTGATCACTGTTGGGCTTTCTAAAAAAAAAAAAATCACAAAAGAAAATACATACACACACACACACATCCATCCATCCAGAAGAAAGCTTGACACTGTCCTAAACTACTGAGCAGACAGCACCAGAATTTTTCAAACAAGAAAGCCACAGTTTCTCATTAATCATGAATGCTATGAGGGTGATAATCAGGCAGGAGGTGTGGCAGCAGGTGCATGGCATGAGATAATGTGTAGAATTCATCTAAAAAGCCTTGCAGTACAGTCAGCCAGCCGGAACCTTGTAAGTAAAGAAAGCCTTCCTCTACACTCAATTTTATACATTCTCTTGTTGATTTTTATTTTCAGTTCAGAAAGACAACTGCACTTAAATAAGTAAACCACAAATGAGAGAGCACAGCAAGAACAGCAAACCACTACAGGATGGACATAGATTGTTCAGTATCTCTAACTGTAGCAATCTAATATTTCATTTCTACGTTTCACTCATTTTATTCCTTATTTGAAAAACTAGGTTTGGCCAATGCAAATTTCATGATTAACACCCACAAGTATTCATGGGATGGGTGGCATTCCCAGCTACTGCAGGATAATATACCTGGTGCCTAGCTAGAAGGGCAGGTGGTGAGCTTGTGGTAGAACTCCCACAATTAGGCACAAGAAGAATCAAGTGGGAATGACACAATAATGCTGATACTAAGACGTGGCTTCTGACTGTGGACGTGATGAGCTTGGGTCTACCCCCTCTGCATAATGAGGTTCAAAGCTGAAAGCAGAGGAAAGTCCCCACGCACGGTTTCAGCAGACAAAAGCATCAGGAGAGATTAAGATCAGGATTCTTCCTCTTCACATACCTAATAGTACTATTATCCTGCAGCTAAAAATGAGAGACAAAGACAGGTGTGGACACGTCAAGATGACCTTTAGCCTTTGTTTCTCAATAGTAAAGAAGAGGAGCTAGCGTGGTGGTGTATTGGGCTAAGCCTCTGGACACACGGACACCGGTTTAACGTCCAGCTGTTTTAATTCTGATCTAACTCCCTAACACAGGCTTGGGAAAACAGAAGAGGCTGCCCCAAGTTCTTGGGTCCCCACACCCATGGAGGAGACCTAGGGGAAGCTCCTGGCTTTTGTCAGCCCAGCTCCTGTCACTGCAGTCATTGAAGGAGTGAACCAAATGGTTTTCACTCTTTGTAATTCTGCCTTTCCAATACAAACAAAACAAATCTTTAAAATAAAATTAAAAAGGATGAGAAGGGTCAAAATCACTCTAAGAATTTGCCCAATACAGAAGACACAAGTGATCAATCTTTTCCTGAACCAGAAGGAAAAATCAGGGTCTGATATTTTGGGAGAAAATTACAAAACAGCATTTTACAATGCCAAGTCGTTGTTGGACCCTCTCCAAAACTGTCAATCAACTGCCACATTGGTCTGCTTTTATCACCTTTTCTGAAATATCCTTGTGTACAGGAACATGATCTATTTTCACAGTCCATTTTCATTAGCAAAAGCATACCTCGTTAAGGATAACTTTGAGCTCTCAAACATGGTTTTAAAATACCAGTACATTCACTCTACTTGTCTTCACGTCTAATGTGCAACCATCCTTAACCTGGGTGGAACTTAACAATCTTATTACAACAGTTTCTGAAAAGAAATACTCACCCACTGTACCCCACTGGGCAGAGGCCTTGGTCACAGGCTCCAGACAATACATTGCATTCATTATCAAAAGAAATCCCAGAGCATCTACAAACTGGGTCTGGCGGGATGCTGCCACACGTTGAAACAGGACAGAACTCACTTCTTCACTCAGTATCGGCCTTCTTCCTCAATACCATCACACCAGCTCACCCATAGGAAAACCACACTCTGAACTTCCCAGCTTCATGAAGGCTGTGAGGAGCACCGCCCTCCACCCTCCACCGCCCCTCTCCTTTTCTGCAGCTGCCGAATGCCACAAATAGCTTCTTGTACATTTAGACTGAGGATGCCCCCAAACCCGCCACACTGAATGGCAACGTGAATGCCTCTTTCAGAGAGGAGGAAACTGTGTAGTACGCCCTAGGACCATCCCAGGCGTACTGGGAATCCTTAGCGAGCCGTGGGGCCCAGCTCTGCTTTCAGCAGAGGCCTGCAAATTCTTCCCAGGTTGAGGCCAATGGCCAGAGAAAGGTTTCTGATGATTCCCACAGAGATCAGAAGAGGGACTGCCCGTCCCACTTGGCACGCCCCGTCTACTCAGAAACGAGTTTTCTCTGAAGTTGACTCCACCACGTGCTTTTTTTTATTGCTTCCCTATTGAGTATTTAACCAATGCCTATTCATGCTCAGCATCACCATGCCCCAATTAAAGTCACCCCCCCAAATTCTGTTTAATATGCCATTTATCATACACGTGGCAAGCCCTCTGGAAACCGACACAATATGACAACAGGAAACATTCTTACAAGGGGGTTTTAAAAAGCATTGCTCCTCAGCGCCATGAAATTTTCCTTAGGTAAGTTGCAAATACTAAATGATTTCCATGCAGATATTAACTGTGTTCAACTAATCTCATATTCATGAATGCAAATTGTTGAAAGACTTCCCTTGCAGGCTGGAATTGGAATTTTTTTCTTGAACACCAAGCATACTGGCAATGAGATAGCTATGGGGCCTGGTAGCCAAAGGAAAAACAAGAGTTAAAAAAAAAATGACCGTTTGGGATCACTTATGCAAAGACAGAGACACAGGAATGAATGGCCTGACTTTAAAACCTGTTCTCTTTCCATTCCCCTTTGGGTCTCACATTAATTTTGCTATTTTTCTGGACAGAAAATCTCTCGGAACCCTCTGAGTCTGTTTACAGCTACACTGCTCTCCCACAGTGCTTAATGACTAAATCTCCCACTAGACACATGATCTGGGCCGAACCAGAGGCCAGAGCTTGCTGAATTCACAGGGTTCAGAAGCCAGCACCAGCTCTGGTCCACAGCAGGCAAGCGATTAACATTATTTTATGAAGTGGCTGAACTTTTTTTTGTAAAGACTTACGAAACAATCCAGTGGAGAGAATTTCTTGGGGTATTATAAAAATAAGGTTGAAGTATCGGAGGCCAATCAGGGAGGCAGAAAACTCCTGACCGAGAGTCCCAAATTGTTTAAAAAGAAATCATTGCAACGCTGGCATAGTGGCCCAACGGGCTGATCCTCCACCTACAAGCGCCACCACCCTATCTGTGTTCCAGCTGCTCCACCTGTGATCCAGTTCCCTGCTTATGGCCTGGGAACACAGTGGAGAAGCTCATCTCTCTCCCTTGCCAGCACTTACCCCTGAAGGACAGGAACTGGGCCTGACAGTTCACAGATGCCAGGAAGTTTGTTCATCAAGATGATACAAGGACTCATCTATTCTCTGAGGTATTCCATGGAAAGAACAAGATACAATAAAATGAGAACAAGGCATACTTTATGTTAGAGGATGCTTACTTCATTGAGGGCCTGGAAGGAAGTAATAGCAGGGAAAAGTTGAACACAGCAGGTGACATGTGAGTTAGACCATGATGGGAGAACAAGGCATTCTAGAGAGAGAAGGCGAGGAAACATCTACCCATTAGACAAAGGAGCAAGTAAGGGCCTAAGCAAAAGAGCAAGCTATCTGGGTGCTGGACACAAGCTGTGTATAAAAGGATGGGATGCAATGCCCCCTCATAGTCCCAGTCAAGCTGCTTTGCAAAGTGCACTGCATTTCCCAGACCCCCTTCCACCTGGGCCTCAGCACCTGGCCTGAAATTTGCAAAGCAGGTGCACATGGAGGGTGTGGCTGAGGATGTCGAGTCCTCACTTCCACATTCCTGTCCCGGCTGCCTAAGCACTGGCAGCAGGTGACGAACAGTTGAGGTCCCTGAAATCTCGGTGTCCACTCCTCTCTATTCTCCTGGGGATGGGAAGCAGGGCAGGTGCACCTAGCTGGTAAGGGACATCATAGTCTCTGAGTCTGAAATTGGATGCCAGCCTTGCAGCAAAGAGATGGCTTCCATGCACAGCCGGTTCTGAGTCACTCCTGGGCGTTCAGCTTGGGCTTGTTCCCTCAAATTTTTCCAGGATCTTGTGAGCACCACACACCCTACTGCAAATCCCCTGAAGCTTCTGTGCTGTGTGCAACTGAACCTGCCCAAGACAATCTGTGGGCCTGATGGGGAAGGCTATGGAACTGTGACTGGAAAACTTAAGTCACAATCTATGGGGAGGAGCCTCACCTGTTAAGACAGAGACCCCAACCTTCATTCAGCTGGCACTGGCTGAACATCAAAGTGCTCCTGTGAGATATAGATCTGTATTTCAGAGACTTCAGCGATATGGAAAAGTGAATGGAAAAAAACACAGTGGTTGTATAAATCTGCAGTAAAGCTTGATGCAAATATGCGTGGAGGACAATGGAGTGTTGGCGTGAACTGCTGGTTTGCTGATGGCTACCCTGTGTCACCATCACACCCTCCCCTCCTTGCTCTCTTCAAGGTGAAACACCAGCAGGCCCTGGGCAGGACATGGTCACCACCCACTTCGGTTAGCCTCCAGGGCCACTCACAGTTACATGTAAGAAAATTCCAAATCACCCCTTGTTGGCTCTGATCATGACCTGCTGTGTCAGTCTGATGCTTTTCTAAACAGATTTGCAGAAACTGTGGTCAGGGTCAGCCCTCCACCCCCACCCCGTTGACAATTACAGAAGCATACTTTCCTCTGTATTTGTTCATTAACTGCTGACTTCTCCCCAGCCTTAATCACATAGGGCTCAGTCGTGTGGCTGAAGATCTGTCAAGGCACACACAAGATGATTCAGTCACTGCCAGACACAAGGGGAAGAAAATTCCACACCTTAAAGAAGACCTGGGACAGCTCTCAGGGACAGGAGGTTAAACAGCTGCTTCGGCTTTGGCTGGTCCAGGTTCAGCTTCTGTTGCCATCTGGGAAGTAAACCAACAGATGGGGGTGGTGGTGGTGGTGGTGGGTGGGTGGGTGGGTGTGGGTGTGTGTGTGTGTGTGTGTGTGTGTGTGGGTGTGTGTGTGTGTGTGTGTGTGTGTGTGTGTCCCTCTCTCTGTAATACCGTGGACAGGTATTTCAAGTTGGACAGGAAGGCAATGCCACAACAGCTACAGGCAAACCACAGTGTGCTCTCTGTTTATTCGAAGCAGAAGCAAGTTTATGAGATGTTAAGGAGCCACCGCAACCTCCAGGTACCCCAGAGTCTAAGTGTGTTAGCCACCTGGTCTGATCTGCAGAGTGAAACTCTGCCGCTGCTGCCACCTACAGTCCACCGTTGCTAGTGCAGCAGTCGGCAGGCAGAACAGCAGGAGCCAAGGATGGCTGGAGACCCAACAACCTGCTCAGCTCTACCTGAATTCTCACAGCTTCAGGAGGCAGCCCGGAGCGGCAGAGCCCGGGTCACACAACCGCACTGGGCTGTGAGGCAGCTGGACAAGCGCACACAACAGAGGAGCTGGCTGGCCAGACAGCGCAGAAACAAGACAACAGCGCCAGGGACTACACTAGTGGCAGGCGTTCTAGCCAACTTCTGTCAGAACAATTACAAACATGCCCCACAATCAGTTAGGATTTGTAATTTCCTATCTCAGTTTTGATTCAAAGCCAGAAACTGAAAAATCAAGAGAACCCTTTCACTCAAATTCACAAGAATTCACCAAGCATTAGTTCAGCAGAGGTAGGCTTCGGGTTCTTTCTCCAAACAGTCTAGAACTAGAAAGAATCAAAGCTGACTTTCACAAAGACATGCTCCAATTTATATTACATAGGATGACAATAACCCAAGTCAGGGGAGAGCGATTGCAGAATGCCAGGGCAGTTCCAATCTCCCTTCCTAAACGACCAAGTTCAAAATCCTCATTCTAATTACAGGTAGAAGAAACGGAGAGAGACCGTGAAAAGGCTGTGTTTGGCATCAATTCTCCGCTATGTAGTATGTTCCCCTGGAGGAGAGTGAACAATCCCAACACCGACACGGTCACTTCAGTTCACATATCCTGCAAGGCCACTTGGAACAGAACACTCCATAGCAAAACAGCCATTGATACGTGTGGAAATTTTCTGCCCTGCTATACATTAGCCTTTTCTGAATCAGACAGACAATAGGGAAAAAAAAGTCACCATTTATATTATGTATATTCAAACAGTAAGTAATTTCTAAAGGGAATACTTAAAAAAAAATTTCTTTATTAGAAAGGCAGAGTTACACAGGGACTTTCATTCACTGCTTTGTTCCCCCAAATGACCATAGCCAAGCACCTGGGACTCCATGCAGATCTCCCATGCAGGCGCAGGGTCCCAAGCACACTGGCCATCTTTTGCTGCTTTCCAAGGTACATCAGCTGGGGGCTGGAGAAGAAGTGAAGCAGTGGGGACTGGGACCAGCACCCACGTGGATGCCAGGGGCCCCAGAGGCAGCCTCATCCACCATGTCAAAGTGCCAGCCCCTTAAATGCTATTCTTAAAAAGCATAATTTAGCTGTAATTTTAGTGGGAAGAGTCTTTACAAAAATTCTATTCTGGCATCCAATTCTCTTTTTACTAAAATGAGAATGTTAAAATACTTGATTAATAATTAAACAGGACCTGGCTACGGTTTTGTTACATTTTTGAAGATAGAGGACTTTTAAAAGAAATTGTGGAAAATTAGTTTTATAAAAAAAAATATGCAGGGCTGATGCAACGGCACAACTGGCTAAATCTGTCTGCAGAGGGCGCCAGTTCATGTTCTGGATGCTCCACTTCCTGTCCAGCTCCCTGCTAGTGGCCTGGGAAATCCGTAGATGATTACCCAAAGCCTTAGGACACTGCACCTGTGTGCAACACTGGGAAGAGGCTCCTGGCTCCTGGCTTCAGATCAGATCAGCTCCATTAAGTGCAGCCAGTCTGGGGAATGAACCAGTTGATGGAAGATCTTTCTCTGTATCTCCTTCTCTCTATAAATGTGCCTTTCCGATAAAAATAAATAAATCTTAAACAAAAATTAAGTGGGGGGGTCTGGCATGATGGCTCAGTGGCTAAATCTTTGTCTTGCAAGTGCCGGGATCACTTAGGAGCATAAGTCTATGTGCTGGTTTCTCTGCTACCCATCCAGCTCT
This sequence comes from Ochotona curzoniae, assembly GCF_017591425.1. Classification (NCBI taxonomy): domain Eukaryota; kingdom Metazoa; phylum Chordata; class Mammalia; order Lagomorpha; family Ochotonidae; genus Ochotona; species Ochotona curzoniae. The sequence goes on from NW_024467115.1 coordinate 19,226,141, forward strand.
CTGCTTGTGGCCTGGGAAAGCAGTCGAGGACGGCCCAAAGCCTTGGGACCCTGCACCCGTGTGGGAGACCCAAAAGAGGCTCCTGGTTCACTTTCAGCCATTTCAGGCAGTTAGGGAGTGAAGCAGTGGATAGAAGATCTTTCTCTTTGTCTCTCCTTCTGTCCGTAAATGTGCCTTTCCAATAAAAAAGAAATTAAAATCTTGACAAAAAAAGAAGAATCAAATGGGCCAAGATACACATTGCACCTGAGTATCCACCAACAGATGAATGTAGTCCATACACACAACAGGCTACTATTCAGCCAACAACGAATGCAGCAACACTGATGAACTTGGAGAACCCTACATTAGTGTGAAACAGGCTAGGAGAGAAGCGTAAAGACTCTGATCTCACACACACCGTACATGGTGTCGATCATGTCGAGGGTAGCATGGGGGCGGGTCACTGCAGGCCAGACGGAAGGGAGGGTAACAATCCGTCAAAATGAAAGGGAATAATTCCAGGAGTAAGCTCTACCATTGCACAGCACGGCCACTGTCATGAACAAGGTCATTCTTGAGTACTTTAAAATAGTTAGAGAGGTGACAGTATGTTCTTACCACAAAGAAGTGAGAAATGCCCGAGGTGACAGATACAATAGATGCTCTGACTGGATTGGCCACAGAATGCAGAAACATCTACTGAAACATGGCTCTACAACCCATAAGTCTATAAAATTATACCAATTAAAAAGAACAGCAATGGTTAAAAAATGGAATTTTTAGATCTCATAACTCAAAAATATTTATTACTTCATAAAAATCCAAATGTTACAATAATAAAAACATGAAATATTAATGTTTCTATCCAGTTTTTTTAATCAGAAAAGTATCATCTCTGATGAAGAATGTCATTTACTGCCATCACGTCACATGAATAATTTAGATTTGCAAGGCTAGGAATGACATACGTCCATGATGTTTCTGCAGTTGTCCATGATACACAGACTACATGTAGAATCAGCAGGAGAAGTGGAGAAAGTTCTCCAAACAGTCTTTGCAAACAGACATGGCAACTGCAGACTGTTGCGTAGGACACAGCACACACATCCAGCAAGTTAGCTGGAGAAAGATCCACAACTCTTATTGATTTTCTATTCCTGTCCATCCATCACTCACACTGAATTGCTTAAAAACTTTTTCTTTTTGGTAGGGGTAGTCTATTTTTATTTACTTACTGCTTTGCAAGATTATTTATTTACTTACTTATCAATCTATTTATTTATATTTCAGTTCCAGCGGTTCTGGAATTTCCTGTCCCCTCCTTCCCAAATCCCCACTTCCCACTGATTTCCCCAATATTATTACAATATAGTATAGCCCTTCATAAACAGTCCTAAGTCCATCGTTCTGCTATTTAAGTATATCTATTGAACTTGTATTGTGCATGAAGGTTGCCTTGAATCAGAGAGAATACATGACATTTGTCCTTTGGGAGAGTGGCCTACATTGAGAACTATTCTAACAATACCTGCTAGCATCGATGTGGGGAGAAAGGTACCCTCCTTCACTGTTGGTGGGAGTGTAGGCTAGTACAACCACTATGGAAGTAGGTATGGAGAATGCTGAAAATTGACCTGCCATATGACCCAGCTATCCCACTTCTGGGAATACATCCAAAGGAAATGAAATCTGCATATGAGAAAGGAATCTGTAATCCTATGGTCACAGTAGTACTATCTACAATAGCAAAGACATGGAAACAACCCAGATGCCCATAGAAAGAGGAGTGGATAAAGAAACAGTGGTTCATCTACTCTATGGCACACTACTAAGCAATTATAAAGAATGAAATGCACTATCTTTAAAAGAATATTTTAAAGCAATCTCTTAAAAAGTTTTAAGGATGAAGGCCTAAAAGTTTACCTCCTACCTCTTCACTTTTTTTTTTTTACATTTCATATTCTTCCCAATACATAAACCATTTCTGAAACAAGGACAACAACCAAAGCTACTCTTTCCCCATAAACTTTGGCATTCGGTATAGTACCATCACCCCAAATCCAATTACACTGTGTGTTCTATATGATTAGGGAATAGCATAATGACAATAATAACAGAACAAGCTAAATGATTGGTTTTAAAAGAAGAAAATAAATAAAATATAAGTCTACAGAATCTTGGCTTACAGAAACCATTTCAAAATAAACAAAAATCTTGAGAACTAACCAATACAGTCCCCACAGTGGATGTAGCTCTCCCAACACTGAGTGATGCTTGCATTCCAGCTCTGCACTTGTATACAACCTTAACCAAGTTACTTAACCTCCCTGCGCTGGCCAAAGTGGGGGCAATAAGTCACAAAATTCTTTTTCCAAATTCCTATTTTACCAAAGACAGTGTCCATGACAGAGTGAAAAGCTAGCATTTCCACCTTGATTTCTATTTTTCTTAGCTTTTATTTCATAAAAATAATGCTAATTGTGCAACCCAGATAGACTTGGAGGGAAATAAAAAAAAGGGGGAACCCACCAAATGGCAGTGAGAACAAAGATTATAGGGTTTCGAGCAGATGGGCTGGAAAGATGCCCCCCTGAGCTACAGAAGAAACGGTCTGGTGGTTAACATCACACGCAAGTCGGATGCATTAGAGATGCTGCTCTTGCCATGCCAAGGCCCTCAGCTTCCAGCATCCTCATGCCCCGCTTCACCCTGCCAAAGACCACATGCTTGCCACCAGCCGTTCAGCCTTGGCAGTGCAAATGAACATCTGAGAATAAGCTGAAATGGGGCCAGCATTTGCCATGGACAGGATACCAGGAACTCTACGCTGGAGGACACAGTCCTTACCGTCAAAGGTCTCCTAGCAGAGCCACCTGGCCACCAGCACCATGATGGTGCGTAGAGTCACCGAACAGGCATATCAATGCTGGAATATTCTGTGAAAGTCGGAATCCTTATAACCAAGTCCTTTTTCTCCTGTGCGTAGAGCATGAAAGTCTCCTGCTCTTTTTTGAAAATTTGCAAATAGTGCAAAAGACATGCAACAGCCCAAGCCTTTCTGGTCACAACGGTGTCCAGGAACACCGTGGGGTTGACCATGGTTGGGGGCAGGTGGCTCCAGGCGACAGTGGTGCCTGAAAAGCCGAGTTCTGCTTTTCACCACAAGCATGTTTATAATAGGTTTCTGGAAATGGATATTATTAACAACAACAGCAAATGATGCATGATTTCTAAACCTTATCTTTTAATTCCACTTATCTAAAAACTTCTTGAGATTCCCTCATGTGTAGCCTTTGACTAGATGTCTTAGACTTGTGCAAGATTATAGATGGTATGTAAGGGCCTATTGCTGTGGCATAGTGGATTAATTTGTTGCTTGCATTGCCAGCATCTCATATGGGCACCAGCTGAAGTCCTGGCTGTTCTACTTCTGATCAGCTCCCTGCCACTGCATCTGCAAAAGCCGTGGAAGACGCCCCCAGATACTTGGGCTCCTGTACCCACACGGGAAATCTAAATGAAGCTCCCAACTTCAGCTCCTCAGCCTGGCCCAGCTCCAACCCTGGCCATTTGGGGAGTGAGCCATCTAGATCGCTCTCACTGTCTCTGTAACTCTTTCAAATGAATAAATAAATCATCTTTAAAAGGAAAAAAAAAACCCAACATATGATATGTGAATACATAGAGTAAGAAGCTACTGTCATAGGGTGGGCAGAAATAGCAATGACTTGAATGTTGTTGCAAAAACTCCAGACAGGGAGATGAGGAGCTGAACACGCTTCCATGAGCACACAAAGGGCGGGGCAAGGCAGGAGGTTTCAACTGCTACCTGAACTCCATATTGGACCATGTGCGAGCAAATCCTCCCTCTGTTGCCATCTTCCTAATGCAGATGATGGTTCAGGTACTCGCTTCCTTTTTATCCACACAAGAGACTGAATGGAGTTCCTGGTTTTTGACTTCTGCCTGGCCCAACCTTGGCTGTTACAGGCACTGGGAAGTGAACCAGTGGATGGAAGATCTTTCTTTTTCTGTCTCTTGTCTCTGTCATTTCATCTTGCAAATAAATAAATAATTTTCCTAAAAACTCTGAAATTGGTATATACTAGATATTTAAATCCCCAAAGGAGAGCAGATACAGAAAGAGGTAGGGAAGAAACTAGAACAGAGTATGGGACCCCAAAACTCTAGGTTGAAAAGAAGAGACACCACTGCGGAAGCAGAGGAACCAATGGCCTCAGGAAACCCAGAGGAAAACCTTCTTTTTTGTTATTTATCTGGAAGAGCACTAGCTGAAGCCAGGAGCCAGAAGCTTTATCCAAATCTCTCACATGGAGGTGCAGAGGCCTAAGGACTTGAGCCATCTTCTGCTGCTTACCAAGGCCCTTTAGCAGGGATCTGGATGAGAAGCAGAGGGGCCAGGACACAAGCCGGTGCTCATCTGTGATGCTGGCACCACAATACCGGCCCCCCACGCAATTTCAGAAGAAGTCAGCACCCCAGCAGATGGCAACCGGCAAAGGTAGAGACAGGAGGGCGAGCTCTGAATCTGCCACACAGAAGCTGTCAGCGCCCCTCAGCGAAATCACATGCAAGGGTCTTCACAAAACTCACAGAGAAGGCACATTATGGACAGAGAGAGAAAAAAAAGAGCACAGATTTCAAAATTTTTTGTATCAAAAAAACCTTGCTTTAAGCTCTATTTTCCACAGACTTTTTGAAGTACCCTTATATAGTGCAATGGAAAAATAAGAATCCAGGGGTGTGAGAAGTGGGGAGATCAGAGGCAGACTATAATTTATGAACAATACACATTTCTCTAAAAGGAAAATGCATGGCAGTGAGTTGAGGGGGTGCACAGGATCAAGGGAATGACTCCAAAAAATGTGAAATGCATCACAGAAGAACAGCTGGATCATTCAAAACATTTGTTTTCCCTTCAAACCTTTTTGATTTGTTTCTGAGTCCACGGATCACTACATATACTATGGTTGAGATTCAAATTATAAAACAAAACTCAACGCTCTATATTGACAAGTGACCATAATCTTCAGGTAGAGAGGCTGGGAACTATTTTCTGAATTACTGAGTTTCATTAATACAAAAAAGGAAAGATCTCCACCCTTCACTTCCACCTTTCCATGATTTCTCTTTACAATAGCCTATAGTTTCTCTCCTTCCAGTCATTGTTTGGGTTTGAATTTGTTCCAGAACATTCTTCAGAGGAATCACTCATTTGGACAGAAGGTACACAGCAGAGCAGAGAAAGCCGAGCATACTAAGTTCTACAGCTCACTGAGCACTTTCCCTGTTTATGAAAAAATAAAATTGATAGAGTGATGGGGGTAGGGAGGCAGTAGATTAAAGAGAAGCCAAGGACAGAGCCAGGGGAATTCAGTGATATGAACTTGTCATGAATTTGAAGTAGTGGAGCAGATGAGTAATTTCGGGTGTGAAGTCTCCTGAGGATTTAAGAACGGGAAAAAGCAAACCCTAAAGCCCAGGCCTAACCTGGGGCCAGAGAGCAAGATTGCGTCATATTTGGAAAGCACAGACTAGACATCAGGGAAATAGAATACAATAAGACATTAATAGTGTTTGCTTGCTTAATGCACATCACAGTCCTGAGATGTGTATATCTATCTTTCTCATTCCGATATTTTTTGTGTTGAGGAAATGGAGACCAAATAAAAAGGAAGAAAATGGGGCCTGGCGTGGTAGCCTAGCAGCTAAAGTTCTTGCCTCACATGCACTGGGATCCCACATGTGCACTGGTTCTAATCCCAGTCGCCCCGCTCCACATCCAGCTCCCTGCTTGTGGCCTGGGAAAGCAGTTGAGGACGGCCCAAAGCCTTGGGACCCTGCACCCATGTGGGACACCTAGAAGAGGCTCCTCACTCCTGACTGTGAATTAGCTCAGCTCCAGCCATTGCAACAGCTTAGGGAGTGAATCAGCTGCTAGAAGATCTTCTTCTCTGCCTCTCTTCCTCTCTGTATATCTGATTGTCCAAAATAAATAAATAAATAAATAAAACAAAACAGGAAATATTCAGAGTCCCTCAGCTGGTCAAGCCGTGGATAAGAACTCTCTCTAGACCTGCATCTCTGACAGTGTCTCCCAAGCACTCACTGGGCAGGTCTCTGAACCACTCACTCCTGGGGACTGTCAGGGCCAGAAGGAGCCGTCCCCTGGGTAAACAAAGTCGCAAAGCAGGAGCACAGGAAGCCATTCCTGGATTGAGTCTGGATGTTAAGTAAACGTGTTACTGGGCAAAGTGCACAAACTGTGTCCACTCAACGAACTCCACAAAGTCAAGATGGGTGAAATCAATGCTCCGAGCCAATAGGAGGTCACCTCCGGTGCCCAAGGCCATCCTCCATTTTAACCACCGGCCCTAGAGAGGTGGAGATGGTTTTGTTTGCTTTGGGACGTCTGTGATTAGAATCACAGTCCTCTACGTTGCTGAGATTCTATGAGACATCTACAAGGCTGCACAGAGCCATAGGATGCTCATGCATCCTGCTGTTTCGGTGAGAATTCCTTCTGCTGGATTACGGATAGACAAGGTTGGGGAGGCTGTTTGTTCAGGGCATCTGCACACAGTGCAGCTTGAGCTCTCTCACGCACACCTGCCATGTGGCGATCAGGGCTGTACCCCTACGGAGATATTTTCCTAGCAGAGGGTTTCCTGTGCCTGAGGCTGCACCCACCGTCAGTATAAGAGACCACTGCGAGCTCTGCAAAGAAACACTATTAGGGTAGTTTCACTTTTCCACTCCAACACATCGGCAAGAGAATGATAACAGAATTATAAAACATTAAGGGATACCATAAGAAATGGTCTGAGGGACTTTCTGACAGATCAGAAATAAACTAAAAGGTCAAATGAAAAAAATCATCTGAATAATGGAAACCCTGTACACCAAGGCTTCATGCTCATAAAAGGTGGAGAGAAATTTGATTCTGAAAAGGGTTGTTAGCAGCAACTGGGAAAGCTAGGAACTACTGCCAAGCAGCTTTTGGGTAAGCCTGGAAATGTCTAGTCGCATTGCTCTGTGAGCCCTGGAACCTTAATGTCCTGTGATGACAGGGAGGGGAAATGGAGTCTGAGGTCTACTGGGGGTTCAATACTGTGTGATACAAAGAGACAATGTTTGTTGTCTATCAGAAACACCAGGACTCAGTCCTATATGCCTACTATGTAATTAATGCAGACAAATCAATAATATGCAATACTAAAAAAGATACTCAGTTGGCAATAACAACATAATGAAGGTTAGGTGGATGAATACATGAGGGCATGGGGAAGGGTGCATTTAATGTTTGCTACCTGAAAGCTGGTAGCCAGCAGTGGTGCATCAAGTAGCTGCTTCACGGCCCCACTAAGGGAGACCTGGGCTGCACTTCCAGCTCCCAGTTTGGGTTCTGGCTACTTCAGGTCTTTGCAGAACGATTCAACACATGCGAGTGCTCTGTCTGCCTCAGTTTCTGAATCTCTCAAATACATCAACAGAAGATGAGGACAAACAAAACTCACCAGGCCAACTAAGAATTTTAACAACTTAGGTGATTAAGAAACACTTTTGGCTGTGGTGAGGAAGATTTGGGGAAAAAAGAAATTCAAAAACATTTGACCAAAATGACCACAACAGTAACATGTTAAATGTGTTCTTGAATTCTCACCACAAGGTCAAGCCTCGCATTTCTCATGGGCACCCTACTTTTCTCCCTACCCTCTCTACTTTTACCCCAAACCTCTGCAAAAATATGAAACCAATGGCAGGGGTTTGTCATTTCACAGGCTTCTTCAATAACTACATTCCTTTTTGATTTGTTTTTATCGTTCTAGTTTGTCTAGTTTGAAAAATAAAAACTATCTCCAAGAAGCATATGAATTTTCTCTGCCTACAATTTTGAAATTTAATTTTCTCTTTATTGTCGTTTTCTTGAGGGTGTGCTGTGTCTTTAAAAATCCTCTGCTCCCTTTTTTCTAACTGCTACACTAATGAATTGTAAAATTAACTGACACATAGTCCTAAGTTGGACCAAATCCATCTCAATGGCATCAGTAAAAAGTTTGTCTTTCTGGCAGTTTTTGAAGTTCCACCCGCATCTAGTCTGCCTCTTGATATTATAGATGTGCTTTTGGAAGGTCCCACGCCCTGTTCTGTGTCTGACTTCACTGCTTTGTCTTTGCCTTGTGCTGTTTAAACAAGAAAGCAAACTGAGCCAGCTGTGTGAGCAGCACACCATCCTCTCCCTTTGTCTCACTGACATGCGAGGTCAAGAGCAGCGCAGGGAGGCTGCACTGGGCTGTGAGCAGACAGGGGTTGCTTTCATGCTTACATATGTTGAAAACAGATTAAAGCTAGAAATAGGGAAAGGGGGACTAGGATTGTACAGACACTTAAATGATGAATCTCAGTTTGCTCACCAAAACAGGGACAGGCAACAACACACACACACACACACAGGAAAGTTTATTTTTTTAATGTGAAGTGATAAAGGAGTTAATAAGGCTTATGTGGCCTGCAGCACTGAGCAAACCAGTCTTGTCATTGGCATGCATGAGTAGTGGCTGAATTTAAGGCTCAAGATAAATGGCAAGTCAGTGTTCAGCCACATTATCACTGTCCAGGCATTTGCTAGAAGCATTTACATATGAACAATAAAAAGAAGTGGCTTCATACCAAGACACTTACCAGTCCACCCAGGAACACCCCAGCTGAAAAGAACCTCTTTGTCACTGCAGCGTGACTGATGCTGGTTAAGATTTTCGGAGGCTATTTTGCATTTCACACACCCAAGTGACAACAAACAACACAGTGGGCAACAGTTACTGGAACAGCCAGGAGTCAAAGGCAAGCTTCACATGCATTACTTTATTGCATCAAGCACCTTTGAGCTAGGGGATGGGAATCGGCATCTTGATAGGAAAGTAAGACTCTGGGGGTTAGGTGGCTTGCCCCAGTGCCACATCCTTCCAAGGCCATCAGGGATTAGAAAGTCCCAGCAAGAACCTGTGACTAGGATGGCAGACTTAGTTCTTTATTTATTCCTCCTCAAGTCCTCCTCTTGAGTACACAGGCCATATTTCAATTCTCATTTTGGAACACACTGGAAACTACTAAATTATACATGCTCAGATGAGATGATTATGGAGAGAAAGCAAGTTATTTGGCATAATTATAAGGCTATGTAAGTAAATATAATCCCAGGCAATTACATGATTTGCCTAAAATATCAAATTTTATTTCTTGTCATTACTTTAAAAAGTATATTTCTAATACTAAGAGACCAGCTGCAGTAACAGAGGAGAAAGGAGCAGAAAGAGCAAGCCACAGGTTTGCATTCAGAAGGAAGAGATAAGATAGTCTTCAGAAAGGGAAAAACAAGCAAACAAAATAAGTCAGTGTGAGGTAACAGTCACGCCAAGCCTTCCGATCAAGAAAGGAAATGGAAGGACCAGCTTTGGGTCACAATGTGAGTTCAGGTGCCACTTGGGACCCCTGCATCCCACGTCAGAGCATTGGTTCGAGTACTGGCTACTCCATTTCGGGTCTAGTCTACCTGCTAATGTGCAAAGAAGACAGCAAAGGGCAGGCTAAGTGCTTGAGCCCCTGCCACTTGTGTGGGAGACCCAGAAGAAGCACCTGGCTCCTGGTTTTGGACAAGTCCAGCTCCTGGCTGTTGCAGCCATTTGGGAAGTGAACCAGTGAATGGAAGATCTCTCTCTCTCCTTCTCTCTCTCTCTCTTTCAGCCTATCACTCTGCCTTTTGAATAATAAATAAATAAATAAAAATGAAAATTAACTCAGAAGAAAGGAACCAGGAGACTGACAATTTACTTGCCAACCCTGGCCTTCAAGTGCTCCTGTACAAAAGGTATGCTCTCATATTAAATACTTATTTCTTTTGATAAAGTAAATATGTTTAAACAAAGGGGAGACACTGGCTTAGGAAAGCAAGCAAATGTCGACAATATCTAAATGATGAAACCAATGTGCAATGGATCAACTGCACTTCTAAGCTCAAATTCATTACACTGTGCCCAGCACTGTGACACTGGCATTCCATGGGTAACAGTTTGAGTCCCACTTGCTCCATTTTCAAGTCAGCTTTCTGCTAATGTACCTGGGAAGGCAGTGTAAGATGGACCAAGTGCTTCTGCTCCCTCTCCCATGTGGACAACCCAGAAGCAGCTCCTGGCTTTGGCTCCTGGCTTCCAGTCCAGCTCCAGCCATTATGGCCATCTCAGTAGTGAACCATGGAATGAAAGACGCCTCTCTCTGTCTCTAACTCTGATTTGCAAATCAATAAACAAATCTTAGAGGGGAAAAAATCACTACATGCATAAAATAACCAAAGCACCAAAGCAAGCAAAAAAAAATTTTTTTAAAGATTTATTTTATTTTTATTGGAAAGGTGGATATACAGAGAAGAGAGACAGAGAGGAAGATCTTCCGTCCTATGATTCACTCCCCAAGTGAGCACAATGGCCTATGCTATGCCGGTCCAAAGCCAGGAGCCTCTTTCGGGTCTCCTGTGCGGGTACAGGGTCCCAAAGCTTTGGGCCGTCCTTTACTGCTTTCCCAGGCCACAAGCAGGGAGCTGGATGGGAAGCGGGGCAGCCGAGATTAGAACCGGCACTCATATGGAATCCCAGGCATGCAAGGTGAGGACCTTAACCACTTGCGCCATCGCGCCGGGCCCATAAGCAAAAAAATTTGTTATGTTTTTATAAGTCTGTTGTTGTTGTAGTGGTGGCCAATCCAATCATTAATCTGGCTTTAAAATTTTCATTCTAGGACTAGTCATCAAAGACTTATCTATAGTCTTAAGCGGGATAAATACCTAATTCGTGGTTTGTTTTCTACATGAATGTAAGCAGGACCTACTTAATTTCTTCAAAGGAGAGTGATTACACAGGATTACCAATTCTGTTAATTTTCTAAATCTGCTATGCCTATCCTGTGCAGACATAGCTGTGTTTTATTTTGATATGTCAACTATATAGTATTTCATACGGACAAACCAACCGCATGGGCAAAGCACAATTGAGGTTGACATCTCTCTTTGTATTGTATATGACAACTAAAATGAATGGTACTAAAAATTATAGAAAGAGTACAGTGTTCCAGAAAGGAAGTCAGAACCAAATCCTCTCTCTTGATTAACAAAAGATTAGTTGGCTTCAAGTATCTGAGGTTTGAGGGACCTTTGACAAAAAGCCTGGCTTTCATAAAAGAAACATTAGAAAAACAGTGCTAAGAAGAAGTAAACATCTCAAATGTCTTGCTTTCACAAAACATTTGGAAAAAGTGAGACTGCACCTTTGATAATCTACTACCCAAAACAATCCTCGTTCCTTTGATTTATTATTGTTAGCCTTCTCTGTACAAAGTCAGCACATAACAGCGTAAGCTTCTCTGTTGATGTTTCCACTAGATTCCCTGAGAGACGCACTCGGGAGCATGCATCTTGGGTCAAACCTGATGTCCTGAGTCAGCGAAAGATCTTAGATCAGCAAAAAGAAAGACCCCTTACAGGTGTCAGAAGGACCAATTTTAGTGTTATAGCTTAGCAGTTCAATATTCATCATTTAAAAAGACGGATTCATTTTTGTTTAAAAGGCAGATTTACAGAGAGAGGAGAAACAGAGAAGTCCTCTACCCACCAGCTAACTCCCCAAATGAAATGACAGCAATAGCCAAAGCTGAGCCAAGCCCATTCAAAACCAGAAGTCAGAAGCTTCTTCCTGGTCTCCCAGGTGGGTACAGGGCCATCTTCCACTGCTTTCCCAGGCCATAAGCAGAGAGCTGGATCAGAAGTGGAGTAGCTTGAACTATTTTGCGGTATCCAAAGGGATGCCAACTTTATACATGCAAGATTTCCCAGTTGATCCATGTGCCAGCTCTCAATATTTAGATCTACTGGAAATCAAATCTGCCTAGTAAAAAAGTTTCCAAAGACCTTCCAATCCCTCAATCTCATTTTTCTATCTGTTTTGTTGGTATGATAATTTTCTATGCTGTTCTACAGGCTCAGTCACAAACTGCCTGTTTAAGAGCCACGTCCTATGTTATGGGAAGAGATTACGATGAATTTAGCACCTTAAAATGATACCCATTCATCGACGTGGTACAATCACTCAATAACTAAGTCCTCGCCTTGTACTCACCAAGAACCCATATTGGCTCCCACTAATGTCGGGGTTGAACCACTTCTTATCCAGCTTCTTGTTTATGGCCTGAGACAGCAGTAGAGGATGGCCCAAAGCCTTGGGATCCTGTATCTGTGTAGGAGACCTGGAAGAAGCTCCTGGCTTTGGATCAGCTCAGCTCCAGCCATCACTGCCATTTGGGAAGTGTATCAGTGGATGGAAGATCTTTCTCTCTGCCTGTTTCTCTCCATAAATCTGATCTGCCTTTCCCACAAAAAATACATAATTTTTAAAAAGATAGCCATTTAATGTAGTAAAGATACTCATTACAGTTCTGTCAGTTAGCAGTCCAATGGGCTTGGTTATGACCCCTGCCTAGGATCTAACAAGGCCTAAACCAAATGCTGGTTGCCATGGGCTTTTATTGAGAGGCTGATTCCAAAACTACTCAGGTTACAGGCAAAACTGAGTTCCTTCTCACCATTTTTCTAGTGGCCCTCCATCCTCATGCCAGCATGGACACACTGACTGCTTCCCAAGCTTGAGATCTCTCAGCTTTTCCTTCTATCAGCCAAGAGTTAACACTGCTTCTCAGGCCTGATGATCACACCAGGCTAACATGCCTTGATGAAGAGCACTGTTACCTTAAGGGATTGACAATGTCCCATTTATCAATAGATGAAGGCCTTGACATTTTTCCTGTAGCAGTTGGTAAGGCAGAGCCAGAGAGTTCCATTAGTTGGATTACTCAACTCTAGAAGACTTAAAGCAGAGCAATTTACTTTAATAATCCGGAAGATTGTGACAGACTAAATGTTGAGCCCCGATCCTCCAATGTGATGGCAACAGGAGGGGCGGCTTTGGGAAGGTAGCCAGGTCAGGATGGTGGAGCTCTCACAGATGCCCTGAATGGGAGCCAAGGCACTGCCCCTCTCTCTCTTGCATGAGCAGATGGAACAAGAAGACGGTGACAGCCCTGTGTAGGAAGCTCCCCAGAGTCCAGGTCAGCATCCCAACCTCAGCCTTCTAGAGCTGAGAGAAACAGACTCTTACCGCTAAGTCACCCAGTCTATAGTGCTTTGTTACAGCAGCCCAAACTAAGATATAACTCAACCAACAGACTGTTTATACCTATTTTCCTGAATGTGTTTTCTTTAAAAAAGATTTCCTTATTTTTATTTGAAAGGCAAAGTTACAGAAACAGAGGAGGAGAGAGACAGATCTTCCACCCACCGATTCACTCTCCCAAATGGCTATAAAAGCAGGGCCATCCTAAAACCAGGAACAGAGTGTCTCTTTTAGGTCTTCCACAAGGAAGTGCTGGGGCTCAAGCACTTGGGACATCCTCTGTTGCTTTCCTATGCCCACCAGCAGAGAGCTGGATTGGAAGCAGAGCAGCTGGGACTAGAACTGGAGCTCATTTAAGATGCTGATGCCACAAACAAAAGCTTAGCCTGGTATGCCACAGCACTGGCCGAAATGAGTTCTTTTTTAAAAAAAATGTTTATCACAATGCCATATGATAAATATGCCACCTTTAACCCCGGTCCTGCAAACTTGGTTGCCAACATTCTTATTAATTTCCTCTCATGGAATACTGCCAGTTTTTGCTTCACAAATAAAAATTTCTAGGTAAAAAATCCTAATGACTTGATGATTTCTTGTCACAGATATTTCTCCTTCCCTGATAAATAATCCTACTTGAAATTCCTTGTGCATTTCAACTCCACAGAAATAATTTAGACACCAAGTCAATGTATTTACAGAATGAATAGTTGATAACATTTTACAAGGGACCAGGGCAAGGCTTCCCATTTTCTTGCTAATAGTGTTCTTCTTCATATTTCAAAGGGTCTTCAATTACTCATGAATTGTTTCAGCCAATATGCATAGAATTCTTGGCATCAAGGCTGATGAACAGTAGACATTTGCCTTCTAGATTCTTGTTGCTTAGCACAGGGGAACAGATACCTATAAAACAATATGATAGGCAGCACCAAGATGGGTCCAGCAGCCAGGGATAGGTTATACAAGGCTGCCCAGAAGAGGGCCCATGAGAACTGAGTTCTGTAAGGTAAAGAAACTGTCAGGTTCAAGATCAAGCAGAGCAGATTCTCCTTCTGGGCAGAGGATGCTTAGAAAGGTGAATCTGCCTCTAGCAGATGCAATTAAAACAAAAACAAAAACCAGGAAAGAGAAGTGAGGAGGGCTGGGTGGCAAGCAGGTAAGCTATCCCTGGACATGCCCACATCTGTGTCAGAGCACCTAAATCCAAGTCTGAGCTCTGCTCGCCACTCTGGCTTCCTGCTGACACACACTCCAGAGGGGTCTCCTAGTGCTGCCCACTAGGAGACCCAGAAGAAGTTTCTAGATCCTGCTCTGGTCTGACCCACCCCTCACTCTTGTGCGCATTGAACTTGAAGCAGAACATAAGGAGTCAGCCTTCCATTATCCTCAAGACAGTGGGATGGTAGTGATAGGACAGTCAGAAACATGTGCTGCACTTCTAATAATTACAACAGTTTCTAGAGACAGAGGGGAAGGAAAGAACATCCAAAAGACATCCCTAAAGCTCCCATGGAGCACCTCTCGGTCACAAAGGCCTGAGCAAGAAACACCTTGCTTGCATAGTGCCTGTCACAGAGAGCAATGCAGTGATAAGATCGTGAGAATATTTACAGAGGAAAGGAGAACCTTATAATGAAAGTAAAACAAAATCCACAGACATGAACCTCAAAGCAATCTAAAAATTGAAAAGAAATAGCAAGAAAATCACATGAAAGAAAATTTCAGCTAATAATAGATATGAGAAATCATATTTAAGTGATATTTGTTAAAGGGAAAATGATCCTATTATTGCTAAAAATAATCCCCCCTCCTTTTTTTTTTTTTTTTTTTGGTCGGGGGGAGAGGCCTATGGTCAATTGCCTATACATGAGAATACACACAGGACTGGTTTTTACTTTGTTTGTTTTTAACAACTGAAAACTTAAGAGAGAGGAAAGTGCTTGGAGAAGGCTACACTTCTCCTTGGAGAAGAAAGCCAGGATCTTTGAGTCAAGAAGTGTAACTACTTCAGAGCGGTGCTTGAGAGGAGCTGGCAGGAAATCAGCCACTTCCCAGAGGGCATCCTGCTCCTTCAAAGACCCAGAAGGCCCCTGTGACACACACCTGCTCCCCACCAGCACAAAGCCTCACTCATTCATTCTGAACTTTGAATTTTTACAAACACACTTTCTCCTCTTCAGTGACCAGCTCCCCTCTCTTATAAACCATTCATGAGTTCAGTCACTTCGTTTTTTCTAATGGGTTGCTATGAAAAATGGAATTTTTGTTGCTGTTTGTTACCTATCTATTTTCAATCTCAACAAAAGTGGTAAGACATTGCTTATTTTATGCTAGCCTCATAAAAGTCCATTTATTTTCACACAGTGATAATCCTTTTCAACTTGACAATATAAGCCATCCCTTTCACTGACAATAATCTGTTGGCATCCTCCTTGGTCAAGTTAGTGAGGTGACTGCTCAGACTGCTTGCCTCGACACACCACTCCCACACACAGAAAAAACAACGATCGTGTTCCAAAGAATATGCAAACCCATTCTCGGTGAGCTGAGCTACAGGCTGCCATCCCCTTTAATAATGCTATGAACGAAAATGCAACGCTACTTGGAAAGGGTATAACATGCTACCATCACAGAGCTTTACGGTATACATGAACCACATACCATGCACCAATCACAGCACGAAAGACATATGAATAAAGATATAAATGGAGTTGCTTATTAAACATTTAAGTTAGCTTTCTAATTTGGATCGGCTCCCCACTGCTTGGTTCCAACTGAATTCCCATCAATAAAGTCACGGGAAATCATTTTTTCAAAATTCCAGCAGGTACTCTATCACACTTACTTAATAAAGCCCGAAGGTAAACCTCTGGAGCTGCATTTGGTACCCAGATTGGTATTTAGCATAATAAAATGAGATGGGGCAGAAGGATCTTCCCTCACATGCAGGAAAAGATAAAGCGGCCTCATTAAAGACCTCTCCATTGGCAGGCACTGAATACAACTCACTATGAACTGTACTTTCATGGGGGAAACCCACTCCTTTCCAGCCAGCCTAAGGGCTTAAGAAAGCAGCTTTCTCGTTTCCTAGGCTTTTGTTGGGGCCAATGATTGACATTCCCCAAATGAAGAGAAATGGCCAAGGTGAACTTTCACTCAGAAAGAACTGGGCCCGGAGCAGTGGCCTAGCAGCTAAAGTCCTCGCCTTGAATGCGCCAGGATTCCATATGGGTTCTAATCCTGGTAGCCCTACTTCCTATCCAGCTCCCTGCTTGTGGCCTGGGAAAGCAGCTGAAGATGGCCCAAAGCCTTGGTACTCCACACCTGCATGGGAGACATGGATGAAATTCCTGGCTCCTGGCTCTGGATCGGCACAGCACTGGCCATTGAGGTCACTTGAGGAGTGAATCATCGGACAGAAGATCTTCCTCTCTTTCTCTTCTCTCTGTATATCTGACTTTGTAATAAAAATAAAACAAATCTTTAAAAAAAAAAAAGATTCAGGCCAAGTAAATGGTAGCTTAGGGGGTAAGGGGAGGTTGGATTATAAAGGAAAAAAAGTTAATAGCACCAATAGAATTTTCATGAAAGAAAAAGGAAGATCCTAGCATGGTAGCCTAGTGGATAAAGTCCTTGCCTTGCACACACCAGGATCCCATATGGGCGCCAGTTCTAATCCTGGCAGCCCCACTTCCCATCCAGCTCCCTGCTTGCAGTCTAGGAAACAGTCAAGGATGGCCCAAGGCCTTGGGATCCTGCACCCATGTGGGAGACCTAGATGAAGCTCCTGCCTCCTGGCTTCGGACTGGCTCAACTTCAGCCGTTGTAGCCACTTGGGGAGTGAATCAATGGATGAAAGATCTTCCTCTCTGTATATCTGACTTTTCAATAAAAATATCTAAATCTTTTAAAAAAAAATGAGCACATATGACTAAGACAGTTGACTAGTTGGAAGAATGGATTTGGTTACATGGGGCTCAGTGGTAAATGGGAAGTTTCTATTTGCTCATGAGGTCAACCAGACACCCAAGTGGAAATGTGGAGTAGGCAAACAGATGCCCATTTAAAGTGTATGGGAGAGTTCCAGACTAAAGATAGGAATATGGGGGTTGCCAACACACACCAAATACTAGATTGCCTCAATGCAAAACTGCAAAGAATGCTCAAAACTCACCAGACACTTACCCTAGAACTAAAAGGGAAAGTGGCTAGTGCCAGTGTTGCACAGCAAGCTAAACCAACACCTGCTACACTGACATCCCAAATGGACACTGGTTTGAGTCCTGGCTGCTTCACTTCCCATCCAGCTGCCTGCTGATGTGCCAGGGAAAGCAGCAGAAGATGGCCCAAGCTTTGGGCAGCTGCCTCCAAATGGGAAGACCTAGAAGAAGCTCTTGGCTCCTGGTGTTAGCCTGGACCAACCCTGGTCATTGCTGCCATTTGGGAAGTGAGTTGGCAGATGGAAGATTTCTTTCTCCCCCTCTCTTTCTCTCTGTCTCTCCGTCTCTTCTTCCCTCCTTATCTTTCTATAACTCTGCCTTTCACATCAATAGACAAATCTTTAATAAAAAAAATAAAGCTAAAATGAAGAGCTGAGAAGTGACAAGATTACCACTCTAGCAGAGCCCTTCCCTTCATTTCTCCTAACACTGGGTTGCTGGAGGCGAATGTCAAGCAGCCAACAGACAGGTAGCCATTGTCCAGGCACAGGGACTGGCTGATGCTTGCTTTTCAGTTGCAAAAAAAGACTGGGAAAATCAGAGTACAGAAAATCTAGTCCAATACTGTCCAACATAGCAGCCTGGGAGAACCCTTTGGTGTATCATGTGCCAAAGGAATCTCATCTATCTTAGGGCCTCCAGTTTTGCCCCAGCTCACAGACTCGTTATCTCTCCCAGATAGTACACCAGCAATTGACCATTCTGCAATTTCATAAAGGTGAAGGAGGGTAGAAGAGCTGCAGAAATTCATTTTTAAGCCAACATTGTTATCGTTATCCAAAAAGCATATGCAGAAACTTTACAATACTTGCCATGCCAGCCTTGTGAAGCAGAAAAGTTGGATACTTAGTAGTAAATGCTCCCTACAAATGATTGAAAACAGGTTTTCTCTGCAAGCTGAGCTACAGGGGGTATTCTTACAAACCCTAACCCCCAAACGAACACAAACATTTAACTAGTGTTTGTTATATAAATCATACCCAATCTCATCAAAAATATACTCATCTGATTCAACCTTTCTAGCTTTTGTGGATAATTTTGGAGTGATGCACATATAACATCTTCCAAGCATCGTTTATCCAAAAGGCTTGGGATCAGGAGTGATCTGGATTCCTGATGTGTCTCAGGTGTTGGAATATTTGTATACACACAACAGGATATCATATTTGTATATTACACGGTATGAGGTGACCAAATGTAAACATGAGATCTATTTATATTCACTGTACTACTTAGCCTGAAGGTGATTTTAATTTTTTAAAGGTTTATTTTTTCCATTTTACTTCTTTTTATTGTTGTTATTATTATTATTGTTATTATTTTATGATACAGTTCCATAGGACCTGGGATTTCTTTACCCCCTCTCCAATCCCTTCCCTCCTCACTGAGTCCCCCTATATTATTACTATAGTATAGTTCTTCATAAACAATCATATGTTCATCATTGCAGGCATGGACAATGGCAGACAGTCCAGCATCCTATTGTCAAGACACAGTAAATAGCTTCACTGGGAGTCCAACTTTAGTCTGGAAGTAGAAAAGCATACTGCATTGTATTCTTGCATCTGGACATGATAGTCTCCACTACAGTTACTATACATCCCCTTAAATGAAAAGCCACAATACAAAATCAACAGCAGAAGAACAAGAGAAATTCACAATGTCATGAAGTTAAATCACATGCTACTAGATATGATAGTCTCCATTGCAGTTACTATACATCCCCTTAGTACTTTTGATGCATCTGTATTTTCACTGTGACCCATCAGACAGAATCAAGTGTGGCATTTTCCACCTGTGGCGTGAGACGAGCATTCAGAAAGTTTCAGATTTGGGACCATTCTGGATATAGGACTTTCAGATTAGGGATGTTTGTTTTACAAACAATTTGGTGGAACAACTGTTACATTCATTGACATGTTCTCTCTGGACAATGGGCTGAATCTACTAAAACTCATGGCAAAGAGAATATATTTAAGTGGTAGGGAAGGGGTCTAGGCTAAAGATGGAAATGTGGGAGTGACTTAAGGGAGCCCAATCCTGATTGCTCAGCACAGCAGTAACCCACCCTAAGGACACCCCCACCCACATAAAGACAACAATATCCACTTACACACTTGTACTTCTCCAATCTAGATGTGAAAAAACTATTTTTAATTGTAAAAAGCACTATCTGGGGCTCTCACAGTGGCTCAATTGATTAATCCTTGCCTGCAAGCACTGGCATCCCATATGGACTCCAGATCATGTCTCCACTTCCCATCCAGCTCCCTACCTACGGCCTGGGAAAGTAGTGGAGGAGAGCCCTGGTTCTTGAGACACTGTACCCGAAAGAAGATCCTGGCTTTGGATCGGCTTCCTTCCAACTGTTGCCACCATTTGAGGCATGAACCAGCATATGGAAGATCTCTCTCTCTGTCTTTCTGTCTCTGTTTCTCTTTTCTTCTCTCTGTAAATCTACTTTCCCAATAGAAATAAATAAATCTTTTTTTGAAGTACCATCTGAGCAGACCAAATTATGCTTTAAAATTTTTATCAAGTATTTGTTCAGCCAAGAAATATTTCCAAAAGGAAAGGTTTGTGTCAATGGCTACAGCAGGCAACTCTCCTGCCTGAGCTGCTAGGACAGGACTAGGATACTTTCGCTGGCTTCCAGACCTTTCCAAATATTTGTGCAGTCTTTTGCCAGTACATAAAACTGGTAATGCTTTTATTCATCTGGATATAGTTAGACCACTGTAAAGCAAGAAAACTTAATGTAAGTATCCTGCAATGAAAAATGAGAAATACATCTGCCTTGTTCTTGATGTAGTCACACTATACTTAAAAGTCATGGTACAAATTGGTCTTCCTTTTCACAAGACCAAGTTAAAGCTAATTGGTGATCTTACTGAGCATTTGGATCACACTTAAATTAAATGACTACTTACTTGTGAGAAAATGCCCAGCATCTTAACATTCTTACATAATCTTCAATATTTATCAGGCAGACCCTAGTCTGACATCTAAGTAAGTTTATATGGATAGTAGAGCTAGAACTTTTTCATCTTTAGCCTATGTTAATTACCTATATTATCTGGGTCATGATTAGCAGGGAGACACTTGAGACTGTCTCTGGCTTGAGTTTGTTTCCAAAGTCAAACTTGTGGAAAGAGGAGTCCCCTGAAGCTGACAAATGTGACTGGACCTTCTGAGGGCACAGGAAAGCAGCCAGAGGCCTTGGAGGCTGACAAGAGCCACTTCTAGGAAAGAGGCACAGAGAGAAACATCGGTTTCCTAAGCAAAGGGATGATTAAGGGCCAGAATGGTACCTGACACCTACTGAGTGCCCACAACCTATGGTGAATGGACACTTATACCCACAATTCTATCAAAGCATCTTGGTCTTAGGGGAGTGAGGGGCACAGCAGATAAACAGACGGAGCTTGGGATACCCATATCCCATAGCAGAATGTCTAGCCATGGGAGACAAGAGCAATGGCTCAAGCGCTTGGATGTCTGCCGCCCCATGTGTGAGACTCAGATGCGGTTCTGGGCTCCCAGTCTCCCAATTTGGGCCTGTTGCTGGCATTTGTGGGAGTGATACAGGAGAAGGAAGGTTAGCCTCTCAGTCTCTCTCTTATATGAACTTCAGAGCTGGTTCAAAATATAAACTTGCCACCTGGAGAAAATCTTGGACTAATTTTTTTTTTGAAGTATAAAAGACTGTGTGTCCACTACAACACATTTCCAGAAACAATACATGGGATCAGAATGATAAAGGCATGTGAACAAAGCAAAACCTATTGCCTGGGGAGGAGAGATGGAGGACCTTGGGTACCGGGGTCTCTACAAGACAAGGTTTCTTCTACTGTGACAGCTCACATGCTAAATGGCTTGTACATATGCTGAGAATGATGCAGTGACCAAAAGTCATGACTCTCAACTTGTGATGTAGATCAGCTCCCTAGTTAACCCACCAACTCCAGCATCTCCCAGGAGGCCACCTGGCTCATCAGTCAGGCTCTTGTGGACCTACTTCCTCTTTCTCACCAACTCCTCATCCTGCGTGCCAACAGCAGCACTCCTTGTATTCTGAAAGCTCCAGGGACAATGAGGCTTGCACAGTTTATAATGAGCAACATAGATGATCTCTTGTCATCAAAGCAGAGGTTTGCTCTTTCATTCCCAAATGCTGTCTTGCAAAATTTCTCAAAAACAGAGAAGCCAATTGCTGAAAATTATGCATGGTGTAAACACAAATTCACTTCAATTATATTTCCACCCATGGTTCCTAAAACCCATTTTCCGTGCTTCACTCGAACCTAAGAAGATATCCACAAGAAAAAGTATTGATGAATGTGCCCCTATCTCTTATCAAGCATCCTCTGGACCCTTTAAACCCAAGGTCAATTCCACATGACCTTTTGTCTCAATGACTCTCAGAATTGCCTACATTTTGGCAACAAGAAAATATCTTGTAAAAACCCTGCTAAATGTCTCCTCAGCACTAAGATGGGAAGATGAATGCTGCTGACACTAGACTAAGAGTTTGCAATGACACTGCTTGTCAAATTAACATATCTCAATTTTAAATTCGACTGCCACGTGTATTTCATAAATAGTGGGCATTTTTCTGGGCCCAGTGCATTAGCCCAGTGGTTAAAGTCCTCATCTTATATATACCAGGATCCAAAATGGGTGCTGATTCTAATACTGGCAGCCCCGCTTCCCATCCAGCTCCCTGCTTGTGGCCTGGGAAAGCAGTCGAGAATGCCCCAAAGCCTTGGGACACCACACCTGTGTGGGAGACATGGATGAAGCTCCTGGCTCCTGGCTCCTGATTCCTGGCTCCGGATCAGCTCTTCTCCGACCATTGTGGCCACCTGGGGAGTGAATCAATGGAAAGAAACTCTTCCTCTCTGTCTCTTCTCCTTTCTGTATATCTGCCTTTCAATAAAAATAAGTAAAATCTTTGAAAGAATAGTGGGCATTTTTCAACTTAACAATATCCATTTTGTGCCCTGTACTCACTAAGCCCCATCTTGAATGCTACCATCCAGGCTGTTTAATCATGCAAAGGGTACTAATTGCCTCAAGAACTTGAGTTGTTCTTGACAGTATTATCTTCTGGTGTTCAGCACAGCAAACTCTGTACCCACCTTGTGTCCCTCCATGCCTAGTTGCTAGTGGAGACACAAGGTCCTGGGTGGTAAACCATTTCTCTCGGTCTCCCTGAGTCTGTTCACTACCACCTTGATCACTGTGTGTGCAGAATGCTGAGCTCACGTCAGCAGCCGGAGGCCATGCCACGTGGCTTCGGTGTGATACAGCTCTCCCAGGAAGCAATCGGTGACAAGCTAAGAGGCAGAGAGCGAAATGCTAGAGCAGAGATAGGGACATCAACCAAGAGAGGACAAGACAGGTTAAAAAATAATAATAATAAGGAAGGGTGGGTGGGATAAGTTTCATTGAAATCTTTGCCAGCGCTTTCAGAAATCCAACCTACTTCCACCACGGAATCCAGAGTCATGCACTCCACACAGAACTGACTCCACATGCCACCACATCTGTTAGCAGAACTCCACGATGCTCTCTCGGTCCTTCAGCATGGCATTTCCCAGCTTACAACAGGACATCATCTATGATTAGCATGGTACTCATCCTTCCACTGCAACATACTGACAACCCCAATTCTGGTCATTAGGGGGAGGAAGCATGATAGTTTTCGAGAAGAAGACAAAAGAAATAAAGGGCTGTCCTATTCCTATCCCTTTCTCTCTCTCTCTCTCTCTTTCTCTCTCTCTCTCTCTCTCTCTTTGGTTCAATTTCAAGAACTCTGCCCATCACTGTCACTCCCTCCAGTTTGAGAAAAGAAAAAAAAAAGCATGTTATCAGCAGTCTGTTTATTAGAGTACTACTTTAAATAGCTAATTGAACAAATGTGAATTTCCCTTGGTAGCTATAGATTATTACCAATAATATACAATGTTTAAGAGGGTGGAAAAAGTAGGGAAACTGCCAAAGGACAGGTCTTAAAAATGACAATTTAACTAAATCTCAGAACCTAATGTCTGACAGTAGCAAAACCTCCTGCTAATGCATATGAAATGCAAAAGGTCAAGGTCACATAAGTGCTGCATTCCCAGGGTTGCCATGCGTTCTGAATGCTGAAAGCCTTTTAAAACAATGCTCAGAATCAAACAGTAACAGAGTACAAACTCTGAGTGACAATGAATCCATCATTTCTTACTGACTAGGAGCGAGGGACTTCCCAGCGCCACAGCTGCTCGCCAGCTCACTGGGAGAATGCACTTGTTGCAGCTTAGAAATAATAAATCTGTTTCTGATTCCTGACGTTATTTTCCAAATGCTGCCGAAGAAGGAATCTAAGGAATTCTTTTACATACACAACATGCAGGAGACAACTGGAACGGGGCCTGTGATCCATTGCAGGGCGCCTGATGAGTAAGGAGGGAGCTGAGTTTCTAATAAGAACTCCCCCTGGGGGCGCAGACATACATGCCTGGAATTGCTCAGAGCTGTAATCTCCAGCATAACTCTCTGCTATTATTAGACAGCACAAAGACTTTCCTAAATCTGTAACTTGGGAAGCAGAAAGGGCTGCACTCAGCAGCCACTCGTGTGGAGCCGGCAGCAGCTGGGACACACCCACTTTTGCAGAACTTACAGCAAAACACATATGCGGGTGTTCAACAGGTTCACGAGGAGTGCATATTATATATATAAAAGACACATGGAGTTCAAGAAATTTGCACCAAAATACACTTCATTCTTAATAACATTGTTTTCCACACAGGCATTCCTATATATTTTTATAGGAGCTAGAAGCAAGAAAGGATCCAGCCCAGAGCAAAATGGTTTCTAACATCCTTAGGGGGATGAGCATTTGGTTAGCGGTTAAGACTCTAATTAGGATGCCCATGCTCCAGGGCAGGGTACCTGTGTTTGTTCCCAGCTCTGATTCCAGACCCCAGCTTCCTGCTAACACAGACACTAGAGGAGAGGCAGGAGGGGTAGTGTGAGTGGTTGGGTTCCTGCTACCCACGTGGGAGAACTGACTTGCATTTCCAGCTCCTGGCTTTAGTTCCTATCCAGTCCTGGTCATTGTGAGCAAGTAGGCAGTGAACCAGCAAATGCCAACATTTTTCTCTTTCATTTTCTGTCTCTCTTTGTGCCTCCCAATGGGGAAAAAAAAAATAAAATTAGAAGGCATAGAGAAAATACAAAGTCAGGGAAACCTAATACTAAATTCGGGAACTTACAGTTCATGATGCTCAAGAAACATACTGAAATCAGTCTTGGAGTGGAAAAGGACGTATATATCATTTGTTTCACACTAGGAACAACATTTTTGAAATATTGTCTTACTTGAAAAAACATTAATGACAAAGAAAGCCTACTTTAAAATTTTCAAAATTACATAATAATCAAGCCCATTATTTCAAATGCACATAATTCAGCAGACATTACCGCTGTTACACTACCAAGGGGCACTCAGCCACAGACCGCTTCAGAGAAAGAAAACAAGCAGCAGAATTCTGATAGACTGAGTCATCCACCAGTCAGCCATATAACACAACCGTTTCAAGTTTTGGCTCACACTGAGTTGACTGCCGTGAACTAAGGTTCAATTCTGTTTTTTGTTTTTCCCTGTCTCAGCAGGGTAAGAGTTCATGAAGGAAACTGGATCATTTAAAATGAGATAAGGAGGTAGCCTTTTCTTTTGTGTAACGAATCATAACAGATATGCAATCCTTCTACCTGCACACAGCAACTTGCCTCAAACTTGTGCTTGCCATTAAGTCCCAAGGGCATCATGCCTGCAGCTCAGTTGGACCGTTAGGTTCACAACTCTCCACAAAACACAGGGGATTTTGCATAGGGTTAATTGCACTGAATAGTGTGCCCCCAACATCCATGTCCACTTAGAACCTCAGAATATGGCCTTCTTTGAAAACTGAGGTTACATAAAGGACTATGATGAATTCCAAATTCGGTAACTTATCCTGTGAGCTGGCATTATAGTGTGGCAGATAAACCCACCATTATGACACCAGCATCCCATATGGTTGCAAGTTCAAGTACCAGCTGCTCCACTTTTGATTGAGCTTTCCGCTAATGGTATCAGAAAAGTAGCAGAAGATGGCCCAAGTGTTTGGGTCCCAGCTACCCATGCAGAACACTCACAAAGATCCTGGCCATTGTGACCGTCTGGGAATTAAACCAGTGGATAGAAGAGTTCTCGCTTTGCTTCAGTCTTTCTGTAATTTTTGCAAGCAAACAAAACTTTTTAAATAAACAAACAAATCTTTATACATCCTTCTGTGTACCTTTCACATATACAAATTAAAATGTGTGTGTATTTAACTGGTGTGTGTGTGTGTAACTGCTGTCTTTATAAGAAGCAAGGCAAAGTCTCCTGCAGTGTCTCTGGGAGAACATGGCCTTGTCAGCATCTTGATTTCAGAACTGGAACCTCTATAAGTTTCAGACAATAAATTTCTGCTATAAGCCAGTCACTTAATACTTTTTTCAACTTTAGCTCCCACAGAGAAGGAGAATATGCAGTATTTGCCTTACTACATAGTAATTTATTAAGATGGAGCTAGGAATTTAAGACATATTTGTTAGCTAACCAGAAACAGTGGGTCAACATTTGGCCACGATTCTATAACAAGTCAATACAGGAAATTAGATGAATGATCCGAAGTTATTTGTTTGCGTATTTTATGCTTTGTTTATTTACTTGAAAGTCAGAGTTACAGAGAAAGATCTTTCATCCACTGGTTTGCTCCCCAAACAGCTGCAATGCCCAGATCTGGACCAGGCCATTGCCAGGAGGTAGGAGCTCCATTCAGGTCCCCATGCGGGAGCAGGGGTCCAAGCATTTGGGCCATGTCCTGCTTTTTTCCTCAGGCAATTAGCAGGGAGATGGATTGGAAATGGAGAATTTGGGACATGAACCAGTACCCACATGGGAAGCTGGTGTTGCAAGCAGCAGCTGTACTTGCTATACCACAATGCTGTTCTGGTTTAAAGACTTCTATAGCTATTTGTCTTCACGGTAACATTACACAAGTACTTAATGTTACATCCTACAAAATAACAGTTTTTGCCAGAGGCCCATGCAATGGCTCAACTGGCTAATTCTCCACCTCCAATTGCCAGCATCCCATATGGGTGACTGTTTGTATCCCGGCTGTTTCACTTTCCCATCCAGCCCCCTGCTTATGGCCTGGGGAAAGCAGAGGCAGATGCCCAAAACCCTGGGCACACACCCACATACAAGACCCGGAAGAAGTTCTCACTTGCTGGCTCCTGGCTTCAGATCAGCTAAGCTCCAGCCACTGTGGTCATCTGGGGAGTGAGCCAGTAGATAAAAGATCTTTCTGTAAACCTAACTTTCCAACAAAAACACATCTTATTTTTTCTTTTTTTTTTTAAAAGATCTTTGCCATAGTTGAAAAAAGGTGTGTGGACAATTGAAATCTATAAAGATGATAATGTACTAACAACATTTGCATTCCAGAACCATCTCAGAAATAATTAGGTTCTAGGAGACAATACTCTGCTCTAACTGTTCAAATAAAGTAACCCTTGAATGATGCACTGTAGACACATGGTACTTTGCTATTAATCCTATTATCTGGTTAAGAACAAACTCACTTCCCAGACTGAGGGATCACTGGTTATACAGTCAACAGCATACCGTGGCTTTATTAACCACAAGGACCTTGGCAGAACCTCAGAGAGCATCTTCCCAGAGCTCAAATGTTACTCATACAGAGCGCTTCTGGGTGGAGCCCATGTAGCTCAGATCATTCAACAGCAATGGCCAACAGTGACTGCAACTCCAAGAGCTACTATAGGGCCAATCCTCACCAAGACAGCATCAAGTTTTAGTAATACTCCCTTTGTAGCACCAAATCGACACTGGAGAGAAACGATTACAGAAAATCACCGTCCTGAGTGCGAGAGGAAACAATGCATCGCAATGGGAGGCCATCTGACCTGAATGTTTTCTTCCAGCAATTATAAGAGGCACACAGGAACATGATTTAATCCAAAAGAAGGGCACTCATGCTTCCTTTAACGTCAATGCTAATCACAGCCACACACTCCAAAGCTGCTCGGACCTGGGCTAGCCCTGCAGACAGGCCGAAGCAAAAATAGAAAAAATAAAATAAAACCTCTTCCCAAGACAAAACCAAAGCACCAACAAGCAGCTCTTGGGAATCTCTGTGTTTAATCTCACTTATTTAACATCATGGGATCATGGAGTTATCTCAAAATTCACACAGCACAGTGAACAACCTAAAAACCATTATTGTCTGTCAACAAGCTATAAGTCATAGAAAGAAGCTAAAATATCCACATTTGTCCTAGCTGCTGGGAGACCAGAAAGGAGACTTTTGAGGGTTCAAACATGGGCAATACACTTGGCTTTTCAAAATTTCCCAAGCTACACCAGTAACACTATCAATAGGTTCTTGAATAAAATGAAACTGCTATTAGGGGAATGGGTGAAAAAGCTACACTGAGGCTACAGAAGTCATACCCAGTAAAAATTCCACACCTGCCTTCCATTAAAAACCCTAGACCTGATACTATCATCGGGTCACCACACCTTAAATTGCTGGGTGGACATTACACTGAGTTAGCATCTGTCTTCACCCAACAATACCATTGACTCCTCTGAGCTTATTTTTTAAGCAGTTAAAAAAAAGTTTAAGAAAAAATTGTAAATTCTCTGCACTCTTTATCCAAAACTACTCTGTAGAAACATTCAAATTCATTTTCATCAAATTCATTTCCACCTATGACATCTTAGAAATGCACTGAAACTAGAGCTTCTCTTTGAAAGAAATAACTGATTGAACAGAAAATTGTTCCAACCCCTTCAATTTTATCACACAATTTTAGATGTGTGTGTACCTACTATATGAAGAACAGTCCCAAATTTAAAGATGCATGTTAAAGACCTGGAGAAGTTTCACGTATCAAATCAGGGTTAAAACTGTAAAGGAAGAAAAGTTGAGAATCTATGTTTATGTAGTACTGGCTTGCAGGACAGAGGAACAGTCCACAAAAAAGGCAGCCAGCACACTGGAGTTCCAAAAATTGAACAGCTATCAAGAATTTCCCATCAACAGAATGACATATGCCGAAAGATATGAGCGAAATCGTTTGCTTCACTTCTGAGGAAATTCGTCTTAACTCCCCTGTTTCCACGATCGAACAAACACATTTCTCACATGTGTGGCTTAATTACGTTATGACAAGAGTTGGAAGAAAAAATGAGATGAGAGAAAGAACAATTGCCTAAAAAGAGAACATACCCACAGCTAACCAAGAAATCACTACACACTCACTCACACACTCACCATCTGACAGTATCAGGGAGTTACTATAACAGGTTTCTCTTGTAAAATTAATCCTGAATTCCTGAATTCACATTGAAACTTTAAAACAATGGAATCCCTTTTCCTTTCTATTCATTAACACTGTACATAAAAGCCTCATCACAGATACATTTCTCTAACATGACCCACACGTCAACCTTCAACTAGTTCCTATGCTCACTAAACTCACATATTAAAATATCTGTCACCCCTAACCTTTGCTGCTGACAAAACATCCAGAAAACACAATCTACTGGAGAACTCTCCCCTCCATCAAAGAGAGAATTCCATCTCCCAGCAGGAGATCTTCTTCCTGTTTGCAACAGAAAAAGAACAATAACTACTTTACTCTTGGACTCCACAAACTCCCTCAAACTTTGCTGGGAACAAACCTTGCGCCCTGGACCCTAACGCAAATAACAATTGTTCCTCTCTGCAACTTTGTCCCCAGAACGGACCCCAAGCCTCTCACCTTTCAGGCAAAACATTCTGTAGACGCTGCATGGAGGCACTGGGCTACGCTGTGGGCTGCCGCCTGCAGTGCTAGGCACTGCTGAGCCCCAGCCCACCGCCTCCTAGATCACCGCCCGCCAGCGCCTGTCACTACAGAAAGCCGCTGCCCAATCGCCAGCTTGTGGGCTGTGCTCTGGACACCTCCCGCCCCCCTTCTTTACACTTGGGAGTTGGTGTCCGCTTGAAAAAGGGGGGAGCTGTGGGTTGGCCGGCAGTCATCATTCAGTTCACATGGTCCAGCACCGACCAGCAGCTGAGCTCGTTTGTGCTTATCGTTCAGCATTTTCCACTGCAGCAGCAGGACACCCTCACGTGACCGACATCACCAGAAAGAAAGCACTGGATTCCCTTTAACTGTTAGCGATGACCTCTCTTCTTGGACTTCACCATTCTGGGGCTGTCCACCAGCTCCCTTCTTCTGATAAGGAGCTACCCTTAAGGACACTTGTGCATAATTAAATTTGGACATTCTCGTACAAAACCTCTTGCATGGCTGTCTGTGGTTTCATCACTTAGCACATATGCCATGAAATGTTCTTAATAGTGCAGGACAAAGAGTAACACACTATATCGGTGTAGATATGAGGGTTAAATGAAAGTATATTATGTGGGTGATCTTTCTACGGCATTGCCATAAAGTCAGCATTACAGTATGTAAATTTCTAACTCCATGGTTAGCCATAATCTGATATTAAATTTTGTCACATCCACTGGAAAGCTCAACCTACTCTGGCAAGTTCATGGCTACTGGACTGTAAATTCTTGAAAGGCAAAAGAAGAAAGTGTGCTCATAGGAGAGATCTAAAGACAAAGCCTACTAAATTGCCTATTTCGACACAGCCATGTGAATCCCGAGGGGAGTGGAGCCACTGTCCTTTGCTACAGACTGGCGGGTCTCCTGGCCTCAGGAAGTGGCCATTGTTCACAAGGTCAGTTGCTGTTCGCAGGTCTTCCTTTGGACCCCGCAGGATGCAGGAAACTGACTCACACAACCAGTCTCTCTCTGTCTGTGACCTGGCTGCTGGCCCCTGCCCCTGCTGCACCCACCACGCTCTTTGGCTTTCAGTCTAAGGAGAAACATGTCCTGTGGGGCTTCTGCCCCTCATCCTCCTGAACAATATCCCTCCTACCCCGCTTACTAAGGTGCTTACTTTGAGGACACCATCCTACTAGTTGCTGGATCACAAGGAAACAGGAGAGTTCATGAGCCAGAGGTTAGCGGGGGCAGATGAAACCTAAATGTGGCATGATACACAGTGGCAACTACTCTCAGAACACATTTAGAAGGAACCTCAAAGCACCTCTCAATAAGTGTATCATGAGACAATTTGCCCACCAAACCAGCAGCTGCCTCAAGATCAAAGCTTAGAACACCCAAACCAGGCTGTTCACCTTACCATAGGAGCTTCTCCATGCTTGTGTGGGGTACACCCCTGTTCCTCCCATCCTGACCAGTCTTCCATCTCATAGTTGAACTGCACAGGTATTCTTGAAAATATTCTTGTGGGCTTGAGTCAACCTTTTACATAGTGACAGGGCTGGCATTGTGGTTCAGAAGGTTAAGATGCCACCTGCCAAGTAGGTATCCCATGTGAGTACCAGTTCAAGTCCCAGCTTCTCTATTTCCTAATCAATTACTCACCAATGTGCCTGGGGAGGCAGCACAAGATGGTCCAAAGACTCAGGTCATGGCCATCCCCATGGAGTTCCTGGTTCTAGTCTTCAGCCTGGCTCAGCCCTGGCTTTCATGGCCATTTTGGGGAGTGAACCCAAAGATGGAAGACAGGTCTTTCTCTGCATCTTCCTCTCCCTCTCTCTCTCTCTCTCTAATTCTGCCTTTCAAATAAAACAGTAAACAAATCTTGAGGGAAAAAAATTGCAGAGAAAAATTTCTATCTTGGAGATTCAAGATTTGGGAACACAGGCTTAAACAAAGTGATTGTACTTAACAGCAATCTATGGACACTTACAGTTTAAATCATAAAATTTCCCTTTATTGATTTCAAAAGTAGACAGATCTTCCAGCTGCTGTGTCACCCGACAAAAATGTCTCTAATAGTTGGGACTGGACCAAGAAGAGGCCAGAAGTTGGAACTCAATCCTGGGCTCTCCCATGTGGGTGGCAGGGGCCCAACTACTTGAGTCATCACTTGTTCCCTTCCCCCGCCCTGGCCCTGCCCAGGGTGCACATTAGTGAGCTGCTTCCTACTAATGGTTGGGGTAAAGCAGTAGATTACGGCCTTACTACCCACATGGGACATGTGGAAGAAGCTCAAGCATGCTGGCTTTGGCCTGGCCCAAACCTGGCCATTGTAGTCATCCAGGGAGTGAACCAGCAGGTGGAAGTCTCTCTCTCTCTTTCTCTCTCTCTCTCTTCGATTGTGACTTTTAAATAAATGACTGAATCCTTTAAGAAACATATTTTGGTAAGAATATGCACAACATATTTTGTTAGACGCATTATGTCAGATCTCAGGAAAAGAGAATCTCTACCTTCTCAGGTTTCAACAAAACAGAGAAACAAAAAGTAACTGCAAATCAGTGTGACCAGTTATATAACAGAACATACAAAATGAATAATGAACAATAATAGCTTTTCGATCGCCATCAAACTCAGCTAATCTTGCTGACCAGTTAAAACACTGAAAATTCAAAACCAAAACATCATTGGTTAAACAATGTGTACCCCAGACTCCCATCTGGCCCCAGTGGGAAACAGACTTTCTACAGATACAATCACAGTCAGGAATCAGGGTTGGCCCTCATGCCAAAGAGAAGCTCCTACTGGGATGGAAAAAGAGCCACAGAGAAGGATGTGGGATGATGAGGACAGACATTGGACTTGGCATGGCCACTGGCTCTCACCAGGGCCTGGCAGAGGCAAGACACCATTCTTCCTTAGAGTCTTCGGAGAGGGTGGGGTCCAGCCGATAGCTTGCTTTCATCTCTATTTTCAAAAACTGAGTGTCAGAGAATAAATTCCTATTGCTTCAGCCACCATACTTACTGTGGACGGCCCAAGGACACTAACTCACAAAAGCAAGAATTATGGGAGAAGGGCATGCCTTTTTTTAAGTACCCTCAATTTCTGTTTATATGAATTTAAAATCTATTTTCTTCTATACTTCTTGAACTAAATTTTTGCTGAAAAAAACAATTTCTCTAAAGCATTCCTAAACAGCATTTTTTAAATTAGGAAAACTACAGTTTTTATCACTTTGGAAGTTTATAGCATTCAAATCAAGCAACAGAAATGCAGCATGCTTTTTACTAATGTCAAATACAAGACTATACCATGGTTAAAATCCCAGCTTTGAGGAAACAGGATGACTCTGTTTGAAAACTAAAGCAAGAAAAAGTAGACTGTTCAAACTAAAAATAAATATATAAGAAATATGCATTAAAATCGGGACAGATATTAAGACAACTGCATCCTATATCAGAGAACTTGGGGTGGGCACCTGACCCCTGACCTGAGCTTCCTGTGAATGCTGATCCTGGAAGGCAGCAATGATGACTCAAACAGTCACATCAATTGAGTTTCCGACTCCAGGCATGATATCCCTGGCCATAGCAGACATCTGGGAAGTAAAACCAGCAGATGGGAGCATTTTCTCTGTCTCTACTTCCCAAATGATTTTTTTTAAAAAATAATATTGTCTTCCATGATGATCAGGTTATGAGACTGAAAAATTAATTCCTAGGACACCTGTGTGGCAGGGAGCCAGCCCAGGATGATGCAGGCTCGCAGGATTTATAACCCTCGGGACAGGACCATGACCCAGGGCGGCAACCGTTTTGCTTCCTAGCAGGATTACGCCATCCAGCATCACGTTAAAGTTTAACGTGATTATCTCTACAAAAGGGAGCGGCAGTCACAGACACAGCCAAAAATTTGCAGGGAATTACAGTTTCCAAGCCGCCCACGGCTATTTGCTTGTGTGTTAAAATGTTATTTTGATAGCCAAAAAAATTTAGTACTAATGAGCATTAGATGAGGAATTAATTTGCATAATACACAGAATCAGTGAATCTATCTTTCCCCTGACAGACACAAAGCTATACATGAACGACAGGCAACCATATCTTCTCCTCAAGCCATGCAGTTTTGATTCTTTGTCTCAAAAGCCCAAGATGAAAATATGCATTCAAAAGTTTGTTTCGCACAACTTTCCTTTACATACCTATATTTACATACCTATATTGAAGCACATGGGACTTCAATATTTTTTGTTTATTTTATTTGAGCAACAGTTGACTTGGGGTAAAAAATCTTCCATCTACTATTCCACTCCCCAGGTGAGAGCAATGGTCCCAGTGCTGAAGTCAGGCATTTTAGAACTCCACCTGAGTTCCCCCTGAGTGACCAGGACCCAGTACTTCAGCCATCACCTACTACCTTGCACGAAGTACATAAACAGAGTACATAAGCAGCAAGCTAGGATCGGGAGGTGAACATGGCATGCTAGCACTCTGACCAACGACCTGACCAATAGTCTAGATGACTAGCCATCTGGGGATGCTTTAGAAGTCATATTTCCAGTCACATTTCCCCTTTTACTGCAAGAAACTTAAGAAACTAAGATTCTGAGACCTTCTAGTAGTTTTCAGAGCAAAAAGACCAGGTTAAACCAGTTTCCTGCAAATCCACTCTGGGTGACCTATGACCCTCCTGTGCTCTAGTCGATGTCCTCCCCTGTTCTAGGAAACTTCTGATGCTACCAAGATTCTGAATCTCTCAGAGAAGAGACGGACACAGTCTGGGATTTTACATACATCTTCCTGCTGCCAGACAAGAAAAAGAAGGAAAAGAATTACAGAAATATACCTGGAAGCAGGCTAATTTCATTTTGTGTCTGGTTAACTGAAAACTAGTCTCATGCTCTTGTGTCACCGTCCGGCCACCTATAGGCAGGGTGATCTGGAGCACAGGTCTTTGTTTTCTGGACACTTCCTCCTCCCAACATCAGCTGAGGCTGTATCCTGTTTTATTTTGCTACATGATCCCAAGGGCAACCTGCATCCTCTTTGTAGTCCCCCTTTCTCTTAGGAAACGCCTGAACCCTGGGTTATTTTGTGCTGGACAGAAACCAACTGTGGAACTCCAAGGCAAGAAGTGCTGCCTCACTGGTGTTGAATGGCACTCAGCTCCAGGTAGACTCTTTCTCTGTGGCTGCACTATCCCCCATGAATCATAGGAATCCTCCCCACCCCAAGTTGCCCCGTCACTGACTGTTATAAAACATGCATTCCCTGAGCCAGTTCTAGGGTTATTTCAGCTCCTTTTTAATCATAGTCAAGGTCAGACATCTTGACATTGGCTCCTTAGCATGAAATTCACGTTTAACCTCATTCCTAGTACCCTCGCTCTCTGAATACCCCAAGATGCATTTGCTTTAACAACCTTGGAGCCTCTTGGCTTCCATCTTCCCAGGACACGCATTGAGTTTCCAAGTTGATCTAGGCTCTTAGCTTAGATATTCTTCTAGCCTCTCCAGGCCACTCTTAAATGTGCTGAGCTATGTCTATTCCCAACTGAAATCTTTCCAAAAGTATTCGAATTTACCCTACCTAGTCTTTCCCTTGGAGAATCACGTTATCACTTAGTAAAAACAAACACCAACAAAAACCAGGTAAGGGCAAATCCAGAATTTCTCGCCTAGTACTCAATGGCCCTTCTAGACTTGAACTCAAGTCTTTTTCCAAACTACTCTGGACACCTCTCCTGAAGTGGCTCCTCAATAATCTCTGGGTCATGGTCCACATGGTCTTGCACTGCCCCTGTCTTTGACTAGGCTGTGATTTCTTTGGAATGCGGCCCCACCTACACACTCTGCTGCTGCACTTCTCCAAGCCACCTTTGACCGGGTGCGTCTTCGGCAGCACCATCAGTCTCAACTTTGCACTAGGTTGCTATGGTACATTACTCATGCAGTTGTCAGTTTCGCCACAGGGCCCACCTACAACAAAAGCTCTTTACAGCAGGGACCTGCTCAGGCACACTCAACTTCACAGGCCTGGGAGGTACCTGGAACACAGCAGATGATCCCTGTTTGCAGCATAAACACATCGAACCAGGATTATTACACCTTCACTATTTCACCCAAGTGTATACACCCTGATGAGACATTTATCCTATAGTATATTGATTTTTTACAACAATCCATAAAACATAATATAGTTCTAACATTTAAATAAATGGATCCTATTTTCCCCTACATACAACCATGCTGAAATTCATTACTAAATTTCTGCCAATGATCAGTGGCAGTTGAACTTAATGGTAGGATTTTTATAAATCATAATTTTTTTAAAAAAATGATTAATAGTCTACATAATTCTTTTTCCAAACACATGTAACACTGATTCCACTCTTTCTCAACGAAGTTTGCCAAGGCAATCTCAGAAGGCAAGTTTGTTACTCTCATTCTTCCTGAATTAAATATATGAAGGATGAGGAAAGTGGAAAAAAAACAATGATCATTTTTCCACTTGTGTTTATTACAAGCACACTGATGTCACTGTGTACAGCTGGAGGGAGGATACCGAAAGATGCCATAACAATGACCCAACTCCCCTTTCTGAATGAACTTACCAAACAAAACCAGTAAAGCCTAAATTTTATTCTGTTAAAATTTCGCCACTGTCATTCAGCCTAACACCTATGTATTTGAAGGTGTACTTTCAAGAATAAAAAATAATCTCATAGAAAAGACACAGCAGTGAGTCCTTTCATGGCATGTATTTCAGCAATGTGCTCCTCCAGGGACTGACTAAAAACACAGAGGTCAATGGCTACCATCCCCACTCCCTCCCCCAGATCCTCACCTTGACTGGAGGTCATTGTGTTAAAGACAGTAAGCCCAGCATAGAAAGACAAGTACTGCCTTCAGAATCTCAAAAGGTTGACCTCATTGAAACCAGCAGTATAATGGTGGTTTTTCAGAGCCTGGGAACAGTAGCGGGTAGCTAAGGCTGGGGCAAGACTGATTACAGGTACTAAGTTATAGTTGAGAGTCAGAAGTTCTGGTGTCCTATTGCATAGCTAGAATGACTGGAGATAATGATAGTGTACTGTGTATTTCTTTAATGTAGTATCACAATTAAGAAATTAATACCTGCTTTAGAAAATAAGATGTATTTATAACTCATTTATTTGAAAGGTAAAGTGACAGAAGGAAAGACAAAGAGACCTTTTATCTGCTGGTTCACTCCCTAAAAGGCCATTATAGCCAGGGCTGGATTAAGGTGAAGCCAAGAGCCAGGAAGAACAAGCCAAGATTCCCACCAGCATGGCAGGGACCCCGGTACTTTAGGGATCCTCTGATGCTTTCCCAGGCATCTTAGGAGGGGGCTGAATCAGAAGCAGAGCAGCTAGGATTCAAACTGGCACTTAGACATGGGATTCTAGTGTTACAAGAAGTGGTTTACCCCAACGTACCATAATGCTGGCCCCTGTACAATATATTTTTTTTCTTAGAAAGAAACACAGGGCTGGCATCATCGTATATCAGGTAAGCCACCACCTACAACATCATCATCCCATATGGTCTCCAGTTCATGTTCCTGGCTGCTCCATTTAATAGCCCTACTTCTTGTTTAAAGGTCTGGGGAAAGCAGTGGAAGAACCCAGGAAAGCTCCTGGTTCCTGGCCAATTGGGGGATGAACCATCATTTGAAAGACCTCGCTCTCTTTCTGTAAGCCTTCCAAATAAATAAATAAATCTTTAAAAAGTACATAGTAATAGTAGGATTCCTATTGATACTTACAAATATACCTTTACACTGCAATACTGTTTTCCTACCTTTTCTTATACTTACCATGTCATGAAAGTTCAGTTTGTAATGGTGAACTGGGTGATAGTTCCTGGGGACAAACAGGGTAAGGGGTTTTGGGGAGGCATGAGCCCTTAAGCTGATAAAACCCTGATGCTAATATAATGAATAAATTTAACAAAATAAATGAAAATAAAAAACACCTAACAGAAACAGTAGAACAAATTATTTTGAATTTTTTATACCAAAAACATTAACTGACTGAACATTCTGCAGTGCATTGCATGTATACAACTGTATACATGTCACATACATGTATAATATGGCACCCAATAAATATGCATGCTTTTTATGTATCACTTTTTCATTAAATGAAGAGGCTGGCATGGTGGTGCAGTGGCTTAAGCTGTCACCCATATCAGGGTGCCAGCGCAAGTCCTGGCCATTCTGTTTCCAATCCAGCTTCCTGCTAATGTACCTCCCAAGGCATTGGATGACGGCCCAGTTACTCGGGCCTCTACCATCCATGTGGCATATGAGGAGAAAATTTCTGTCTGCTGGCTTCCACTTAGCCCATACCCAGCTCTTGCAGCCATTCTGGGAAATGAAACAGAAATAGAATGGAAGGTTCTCTCTCTCTGCCTTTTAAATATATTTGTAAAAATGCACACACAATTTCAGCATGAAAATGTTTTAAAACCTAATCAAAGTAAAAAGTTGTTTGTATCATTTTCTCCTTAGTATATAAGGTGAAGAAACTAAAACAATAATGAATCTTAAATACAAAGCTGAGTACAATCCTCCATCTACCAAAGCACCCTCCTAAATCATTGTCTTTTTAAGTAAGTGTGTGTTACAGTAACATGGTTCTTTATTTTTACTATTTTTTATCTTAAAGGCAGAGTTAGAGAGAGAAGGACAGAGAAAAAGAGAGAGAGAGGAAGACACAGACACATTTTCCACCCGCTGACTGATTCCCCAAATAACTCCAACATCCGGATCTGAGCTGATTCAATGCCAGGAGCCAGGAATTTCCACTGAGTCTTCCATGCAGGTGCAGAGGTCCAAGGACTTGGGCCATCTTCCATTACTTTCCCAGGTCGTAAACAGGGAGCTGGATAGGAAATAGAGCATCTGTGACATGAATAGGTGAGCATATGGGATGCTGGCACTGTAGATGGAGGCTTAGCTTACTTACAATGCCACAGTACCACCTACCTAAAGCATTGTGAAGAGAAATCAGTCAGAAATATTCAAGTGGGGCCCGGCGGCATGGCCTGGTGGCTAAAGTGCTCACCTTGAATGCGCCGGAATCCCATATGGGCTCCGGTTCTAATCCCGCCAGCTCCACTTCCCATCCAGCTCCCTGCTTGTGGCCTGGGAAAGCAGTCGAGGACGGCCCAAAACTTTGGGACCCTGCACCCGTGTGAGATACCTGGAAGAAGTTCTTGGATCCTGGCTTTCGATCGGCATAGCATCGGCCGTTGTGCTCACTTGGGGAGTGAATCACCAGATGGAAGATCTTCCTCTCTGTCTCTCCTCCTCTCTGTATATCTGACTTTCCAATAAATAAATCTTTAAAAAAAAAAAAAAGAAATATTTAAGTGAATGTACTAGACAACCAAGAAGACAACAAATCTGGGCACAATTTACAAGTTAATAAAACACAAGCACATAACCAGAGAACTACTGGATTACAATTACTCTTAATCATCAAACTATTTAAAAGAATATTTATAAGAATGTTAAAAGGCATTTACAGTTTACTGAGTAAAATATCCAAATTTCTGAAAATTTCTGAACAAACTGTTGAATAATACATTTCTGCAATATTTGTAAGTTCCCCACAAAAACAATTTAAAATATCCATGAAAGCCATCCATATATTTGAAAAAACTCAACAGCTCTGTAAAGAGCTAAGAGTGTCTATATAAAGATAGCTTGTCCCCAAAATCACTCATCCAGAAACTTTTGACCCACTTTAAGTTTAGTGACAACCTGCAAGGAAAGCATTAGCCATGTCCCCTTCAACAGCCAGGGGCAGTTAGGCAGCTGGAAACCTCAGGCACAGTGTTATCTCAGGAGCAGGAAGATTTACAATGATAATGGCTAAAGGAAACTTCAGCCCAAAGGCTCCTCCTTCAGTCCTTTCCCCTGTCCTTAGCAGTTTAAAAATATGCAAGAAACTGACTCCTCAGACAGGCAGGCCTCTGGTAGGGGTGGAGCACTGCCACGCAACACGATAACCACAGAGTCCCAGACCCCATAAGCACAGTGTATACCCGCCCAGCAGGAGCCACACCATTTCAATCCTGTCTTCTTTCTGTGCACTCTCTCTAGTATCAGTGAAACTAAGTTCTAAGACAACTTACCACTCTGTTCATGGTCATGGCTGGCATTGATTCTGTGTTCTAGTTTGAGTTGCTATATCTCTGTCAGTTCAGCTATGAACCGCCATGAATCTGCAGCCACCCGAGAAGGGGGAAGGCATGTATCAAAAAGAGAACAGCAGGTTCACACACTGCATGGATCTTCCTCTGAGGCAGGTGTGTTTGTCAGCACTGTTAATGGTGCTGTCCTATGTGGAATCCTTTTGCGTGGAATCCTTTTGTGTGAAATCAAAGTGACAACAGACTCTGTTAGGGTGACGATGCTGCCTCTGTGGCCTGTTAGCCATTTCTTGGTCCTCTGCCCATCAGCTCAGAAGACCTTTTGGGAGAGACTGATGAAATGAAAAACTTCCAAAACCTGCTATGAAAGGTTAGCAAATAACTGCTGTGTGACACTCATTGGGCAGTCGGGGCTGACAGGGTTAAAGACACTTACTACGAAGGAATACACACTCTATACCATTTAAGAGAACAAGAGAAAGGAATGCAGGCAGAGAACCTCAGCTGTGGCGAGGCCAGGACTGCGCTAACCGGCCAGGGTTCCTACAGGGAAGACTTGTTAGCCTTGCCACAGGGCATCCTGCACTTGGATTACTTCCTATATGCAATTTAGAGACGCTAGACAAAGGTATGCTAAGAAGCTCTCAAAGGACACTGCAAAAGCACAATGTGTAATCATGGTTTCAAGGAGCTAGTTCATTAAATAATCATTAATTTTAGTTTCTCTTGTTAAACACAAGGTAGAATTCTTTGGATTTTCATTTTATCACAAGAGAAAAACATCTTTAAAACTGTTGTTATTCCCACACCTGACAATCAAAACGCACAGTACCTGCGCTGGGTATCAAAAGCCATTCCCTTTGGGAATGGACACCTTTGATCAACTCTCCAATGCTTGGAGAATGGCAGGAAGGAGAATCATTTTTGAAATTGCTCACTTTTTTTCGAGCCTCGGTTCTTGAATTGCAGAAGTCTTAAAAAAACCTCTCCCTTCAATAAACTTGAAACACATTCAAACATTTTTGTAGCTCCCCTTGGTACATGCAGAGTCCCCAATGGTCAGCTACACTGGGTCTCAGTGCCAAATGGAGATCTCAGAACAAATTACTGAAAGTGCAGGTGCATTCCACGCATTGAAGATCCATGGTTTATGAATTTACCAAAAAGCAGACACCCAAATCAGCTTTTCTGGTCACACTTCATGTAATTCCTACTTGTATCAATGAGCATCAACTCCCATATAAAAGTGGCCCAAAATGTTGAATGGGGTATAACTGATTTTAAATCGTAGAAATAGGTCTCACCTTCACAACTAGCTGAGTTTTTCAAAAGGCAATATGAAATACAAAACTGAGGGCAATTTCACATATGAAAAGAACAAGTAAACATATCCAGTGTCCAAATGTCAGCTGCACAGGAAGGGAAGACGGGAGAATTCCACCTTTTACACATGGCTAATGGTGAGACAAAGCTAAATGGGCTTTTGACGTGGGCAATACAACCATGGTAATCTGACTGCAAACAAAGAGAATGGTTTGAAATCCAATATTTAAAGAGCTAGCACGCCAAAATATGGTCACAAGTACTTAATTTGAATCATGTACTTTACACAACTGTTTAAAAGGCAGCACAAGACAAAACACATTTTCTCACAAGAGATGACTTTGCTAACAAACCCAACTGCTGAAACAAATGCCAAGAAGAAGCAAGTTAATGACCTTGGACCAGGACTGTGGGTCAGGAGATCTTGGTGGTTTTTGCTCAATCCTGCTACAATATACTGAATCATTCATTCCTTCTACAACAGGTAACAAATGAGAAGGAGTAAACTATACAGCAGTGAGGGAGGCAAAAGGCAGGCCCCGGAGCACACACTAAGAAGGCAAGGCTTACAGCCCCAGTGGAATACGAAGCAGCCACAGGAAGCCAAAGAACACAGCATGGGGATGCTCTTCACA
This sequence comes from Ochotona curzoniae, assembly GCF_017591425.1. NCBI lineage: Eukaryota > Metazoa > Chordata > Mammalia > Lagomorpha > Ochotonidae > Ochotona > Ochotona curzoniae. The sequence goes on from NW_024467115.1 coordinate 19,267,617, forward strand.
CTGAAGGTAACACCCTTAGAAACGTCACTGGCCACTAAGGCAGCACCAGACCATGACTGGGTTCAGTGACTACTCAGAGCAACAGCAAGGTTGAATTGTGACACATCACTATGAGAATGAGTGACTGGGGCCAGTATGGTGGCTCAACAGGCTAAACCCTCCTCCTGCAGTGCTGGCATCCCAAACTGATGCCTGTTCGAGTCCCAGCTGCTGCACTTTCCATCCAGCTTCCTGCTTATGACCTAGGAAAGCAGCAGAAGATGGCTTAATAAGACCTTAGATCCATTCACCCCCATGGGAGATCTGGAAGAAGCGACTGGCTTCAGATTGGCTCAGCTCCAGCTGTTGCAGCCATGTGGGGAACAAACTGGTGAATGGAAGATCTTTGTCTTTCCTCTCTCTGAAAATCTGACTTTCAAATAAAAATAAATAAACTGAAAAAAAAAAAACAGGATGTGTGACTAAACCAAAGAAATGGATAAAAATCAGTGCAGACCACTTGTTTTATCTACATGGCTTTGAGCAAGTCATTTAGTCTTTTGGGGCCTGCTCTTGTAAGCAGAGTCATGTCACTTGTCCTGCCTATGGACTATGAAGCTCATACAGAAAATTACTCGGTTCCACTGCCCGTCTTCTAGCACTGCACCTTACACACTGCCCTGATTCCCCGACAAAGGACGTCGAGGAAAGCCCACCGAAAGACTGACTCTGGAGGACGAGAGCTCAGGTGCTCATAGTCACATGCCAGCTTTCTACCCAGATGATTTTCTGAGAGGCACCACTAATCTGCATGGAATGTCACAGGACTTCTGGCATGCCAGGGCTTCCTACAACACCCAGGGAGAGGGCAGGGGACTCCACACAAAAGCTCTCCTAGCTCTTAACTTCCACATGTCAAGACGGAGCAATGGCAAAGACAAGCATAATAAAACCTTACAGCTGCGTAGCCGGGCAGCGGGGCTGCCTTAGGGGAGGGGCCCTCACAGTGGGCCTTCAGGACCTCCTGCTTGGAAGCTTTTCTAACCAGCGCAGGTACATACAGCTGAACACACAGGCTCCCTGCGGGGAGCGATGCTCAGCAGGTTTCTGGGACCACCCCATTCTGGAAGTTATTATTTTGTTGACCCCCATGGGTACCTGTAGCCTATCTGTGTGGCTCCCTTCGGTCACTAAAGACACAGGGCAAAGCCCATCGGGCCACCCAGCAGCATGCCCTCACAGCTTGAGGGGTCTTGATTTACAGGGGGATGACAGGATCACACAGGTGATAGTGAGCAATGCCCTGTGGTTTTATGCCCAGGTTAGGAATTACAGCTGAGGGACTTCCATAGACAAATCCATGACATGTGTATGTATGGAGGGGAGAACAAGAGTGAGAGAAGTGAGTCTGATAGCAGAATCTGTGGGGGCAACATAGGCTGGCTCACCCAAGAACTGCGGATGGGGTTGGGACTTGCTGGGGAGCTAAGGAGGCGCCCCAGTTGGGTTGGGGTTCCCACTAGTGAGAATGAGAGTAGGATTGGAGGCAGTAGACGTGGCTGGATATGGTTACAACCTGTACCAGCGCGGGTGTGCATTGGGACTGTGGAGTGGCAGATTGGGCTAGACTACAGCCCCCAATGGTACTCGTGCTGGTCAGATTGGGTGTGGAATAGGCCACGCTAGACCTTGACTCCCACTGAATTATGTGAAAGTTGTATCTGGGCATGGAACAGGCATTGCTGGGCTGCAACACCCAGCAACCAGAACTACAATGGGTGTGGCCAGTTGAGCAAGGCCACTGTTCTTGCCAGGGCAGGAGGTGGACAAAGTCAACCTGGGCCAACAATCCACTGGTGTGTGCCAAAACCAGAGGAGCTTGGGAAACTCCTTCACTGGGATGCAGACCCTGCAGGAGAGCACAAGAAGCAAGGCAAGAGCAGCCCAGACCATGCCAGGTTACAGTGCCACCCAGCATACATGTGGGTCAGGTCTGGGGACAGACCAGTCTGGGCCAACACATAACACCCAGTGGCAGAGGGTAGGAGGAGCCAGATCAGTCCACAACACCAACCAGTTCACATTAGACCGGGACAGCAATCAGACTGGGCTGGGATAGGCTGCAGCACCCACCAGCAGGAGCTAGAACACAGGGCAGACTAGAGTAGGCCAGACCATACAATAAGATTGTGGACACTGAGGTGAGGGGAGTCATGCCAGCCTGGGCCCAGTGGGGGCCAGATAGTGAGTCCCAGGGACGGGGGATCTGACAGGGCTGAAGCACCTTGGCTCAGGTATTGGGGTTCACCTGTGTAGTGGTGGCCAGGTTCCTGAGCCTAGCAGACAGGGCAACCTGTAGGGCTTGGGTTAGCTGGCCCAGATCCTGTGTCCTGCCCTAAACCTGTGTGTTGGTTTCATGATCCCCAAGGGTGGGGGATCCAGCGAGGCTTGGGACTCCTGGCCTCGGTCCTTGGACTCACCTGCAAGAACAGGTCTTACTAATAAAAAAGGCAGAGCAGTAGACACAGGCCCTGCTGTCAAAAGAGAACATAACAGCTCATCTGGTGTCATAGCAGAAAAAGAACAGAACTGACTGGACAACAACCCCAAATAAACAATGACAGCAAAAAATCTCAGTGAACGGAGCCAATGGACATTGGGAGGGTGAAATCATCCTTGGATCAGTGAAATCAGCATATTTCAGAACTATCCAAGCCTCTTGGACAGAACCCTCGGAATATGTACACATTGAGACTCTGGGTTGATATGGATGGCGGTTCCTCATCCCTGGGTACTGGGATGTGTGGAAAGTCATGAGTGGTTTCCTCCTTTCTCTCTCCCTTTCTCCCAGAAACAACAAAGAGAAACAGCAGATTTGGAACCAATGAGCACACTATATTTTCCCTAAACCTCGATCCTTCCCACCCAGATACACCATATAATCATTATAAAAAATAAAATTTATTAAAAAATTTAAAAAAAAACTTATGCAAAGAATAGTCTATTGGAAGCACCATTTGGTTGATAAAAGACTGTGACCTAACAGGGAATCACAAAATTAGTTTAGAAACTCAAGACTGACAAATTCTATTAATATAATTGGGGAGAAAACAGGGACCATCACATGTAGCTATGCAGTAAAGGTTAGCAGTTTCACAAGCTTGCGTGTGCATATATGTATAACCATTGTGGGGACTCCGATCCAATGTAAAGCATGCTTATTACCCTGCACACAGAACTCTGAAGATCAGTCTCTAACTTGAAAAAACAAAGTAAGATGAACTCCTTGGCCACTAACAATCTCCCAACACTGACACTATGGTTTTACCAGAGGATAGTCTTTTTCCCCGCGTGCAACAAGCATTTATCAGAGAGCAAACTAGCTCAAGTGTTTCTTAAGCTAGAAGAATTCTGACTAATTGGATTTTTCTCCAGACCTTCATTAGCTACAGTTGAAACTTCCAAGATTTCTAAGGTCAGGGGCTGGCAGTTGTGGTGTAGTAGGTTAAGCTACCACCTACAATCTGGCATCCAATATGAGTGTGGATTCAAGTCACTTGCTCCACTTGTGATCCAGTGTTCACTGATGCACCCAAGAATGCAGTTCTCTGACTAACAGACCTGAGAGGAGTTCCAGGATTCCGGCCTTACCCAGGCCCAGCTCCAGCCATTGCAGGGAAAAAGTAGATGGAAGATCCCTCTCTCACCCCCCCCCCATTTCCTCTCCCCTCTATAACTCTTTCAAATAAATAAAATAAATCTTAAAAAATTTTTTTTCTAAAGTTAGGGGGATAATATTTTCCTGGTAACAGTGACTTAATAACCCAGATCAATTGAATCAACACATGCTACAGAATGTGGCACATACAGAGTGTGGACGATCCAAAGAGAAGATGGCAACAGAGAAATTCTGACCTCTCCAGCTTCCTAAAACATCAATAACATACCAGTGAGAATGGGTATCTCAAAAGTTGCTTAACAACCAAACCAACCTAGGACCCTTGTAACACAGAACAAAATGCAGGTAACTCTCACAAAGCAACAAAAAACTCAACTTGGGGGAAGCTAGCAAAGAAAAAATAATTACAAAGGTCTTTTTACAGTAGCAGTAGCATTTGTTGAGTAACTCAGCAATAAAATTACATTAAGGTTGGAATCAAAAGTTCTGTTTCCAGGAAGTCAAAGACCTCTATGTACTTTCTATCAGTGAAACAAAACTATGTAAATAAATACCAGGCAAGACGATCACAGCACCCAAACTTAGCAGCAGCCACAACCACCCACCAAGGTAAACTCACAAACTGTCTTTTGTGGGCTTTGTAATAGGATCGCCAAGCAATCAAGGCTAAAGCAACACACACCTGTGCTCAGGGAGGACTTCTGCTCTATCTCACAAGGTAATCCAGAAACTCTTTCTACTCTAGCAGAGGCGTTTCTAGTTACCCAGTGAAAGAGAACCTCAGGGAATAGAGGCAGGGAACTGTATCAGCAACAGAATTCATTTAGTCTTATTCCCTCTCTTTTCAACCTTATGGAAAAGTCAAAAGTCAAGTGATAGTTTATTAAAATCTCAACTGCTAATGATTCTTATAAGTTTTCTTCCAGAAAGAATAAACAGATACTGAATCACAAACTGATAATTGGCTTGTATCACTGAAATAATTTTAAATAGTTAGCAGATGAGCATTTATCTCATTCCATATCTTTTCTAACCATGTACAGACACATATTAAACTATTCCTTTTAAAGAAGCAAACCAGAAATACTGCAAGTACACAATCTATCAAGCTAGCAACAGTATATTCAGAAACTCGAACAAGGCTTCACCAATAACCACTTTCTTATTACTTTCATTTTTTTAAAGTTTCCTCACTTTCTTGCTTATTTTAAAAGCAAAAGACAGACAGGGAGAGAACTCTTCTCTGCTAATTCTCTTGACACAATGCCTGGAATAAGCCAAGTCTGAGCCACACTCTATGTAGTAGCACAACTCAATATGAGTTTCCTGTATGACGATAGGGCTCCAAGTACCTAAGCCACATCCTGCTTCCTCCTGGGGTGTGTGTTAGCAGGAAGCTGGATGGGAAGCGGAGGGGCTGGGACTGAACCCACATTCCGCGATGAGAGCTGAGCATCTTCCCAAGTGGCATCCCACCCACTGCTCAAAATGCCCACCTGTACTTTATTAACTTGGGGATGGGATCAAGCAGCCCTCATCCAAGTGGAGACAGAGATCATCATCTCTTCTCTCCTTAGAGCGTAGCCTTCCTTCTCCCTCCAGCTTATTTCTACACCTTTGCCCACCATCTTCTATTCATTCCTGCCCTAACATAGTCTTTCAAAAAAAAAAAAAAAAGAGAGGCCAAGAAAACAGTAAGGCAGAGTTCCTCCTTCATTTTAACAGCTCTATGGGTCAGATCACTTCAGGTAATTTCCCAGTCTAAGCCAACCTCACACTGAGTTGGGAAGCAGCTGGCTCCTTGGAGTGGCTTTACAGAAGGGGTTGCTTTTCACCAAGTCCAGCAAACAATAGGAACTTAAAGTGCAATAACCTATGATATATCCTGCATCTGCAGCACATACCAAAATGTGCCCCTGGACAGGAGGCTTGAGTCATTACCAGCAGCATTATTCAGGGAAGGCCTGGTGACAAATCCCCCTGGCTAGAGGAGATACTCTCAGACAACCGCTTGAGTAAGCAAGTACTCACCACTCATCTATCATGAATGTTTAAATACCAAAGAGTGTTGCAGCCAACACAGTAATGGGCTTCCGCAAGAACAAAATTAATGACTGTTAGTTTAATAACTATGATAGTTAGTCGGTTGTTAAATGCCAGCCGTGAAATGATAGGGAATCCTCTGAGACGGTACACACGGGGGTGTGGTTCGGGCAGGAGAAAGGCAGGCCACAGAGAACCCTCCATGCAGCCAGCTTCCGGCTCCAGCAGACTCAGGCCAGACGTCTGCATGTTCATGCACTGCATAAATGGTGATTACACACACATTTTCCAGTCACAGTTAGGAAGACAGGGATCACCATAAACATCATGTTATATCAGGAAGATTACAGAGAGCCAAATCTTCTGTAACTGTGGATTCAAACAATCATGGACCAAAAATATTTGAGTAAGACAAACAGTATCTGTGCTGATCTGGCAAAGACATTTAGAATATAAGAGCTACAGAGAGCCTGTACTATAGTATTATAAATAATCTAGAGACACTGCACAGTTTACAGGAGGATGTGTGTGAGTCACAAACAAATGTTAGACCATATTCTTATAAGAGACCTGAGCATCCACAGATTTTGGCGTCCTCAGCAGGAGTCCTAGAAATCAATTCCCAAGAAAAGACTGCATCCACTAAGAACTACTCACATTCCATAAAACTAGGAAGAGTACAGTCATACCTTTCAAAATTACAGATGCTACTGCTATGGAAACAAGGGATTATTAAAACTCATGCCTTCTCTCAGTAAACCCAGTGCCATACAAAAATCTATAGCCTCATCAGTGCTTTTCCTCATGTGCTTATTTAATTGTTTTAGCCAGCAATTACTTTCTTCTCAACTGCTATGGGCCCCAAGAAGAGATGGCATTAGTCTCTAATGTCCCAACGCAGCCTGCATGCCACTAACCTGAGCAGTTTGCCTTCAACCTGACTCCACCCTGTGTTCACACACAAAAACACTCAGCCACTATCAAGGTTAAGACCAAGGTAATGGGGCCAGTGTCTACAATACTAGCATTCTATATGGGTGCTGGTTCAAGTCCTGGCTGCTCCACTTCGGATCCAACTTCCTGCTAATACACCTAAGAAAGCTGCAGAAAATAGTCCAAGTGTTGGGGCCCCTGCACTCAGGTGAGAAACCCAAAAGAAACTCCTGGTGCATGGCTTTATATCAGCCAGGTCTGGCCATTGTGGCCATTTAAGAAGTTAATCATCAGACGAAAGATTTTTCTCTCTTCCTCTCTCTGTGAATCTGCCTTTCAAACAAAAATAATCTTTAAAAAAAAAGGTACCAGGTAAAACACAGGCTAGACTTCAAAGCACTTTTCAAATCCAGTACAAATATTAAGCACATACCTGAATGTTCTCAAAGCAGAGAATTTGCCCTTAAGACATAAGTTATTGAATCCATGACCCCAAAATGCCTTGGACACTTTTTAATGACATTGTTTTGAAGGATTATACTTGGTTTCCTGCCTTGTAGAATCTAAGTTCTCTGCCTCATTTTCAGTTCTCATTAATGATCTAATCAAAGTATCTACTATTTTTACTGAATTTACGGATATCTAGGGTGTCAATGCAATGAATTAACATTTGTAAAGTGCCATTGGTAGTGTCTAGCTAGTGTAAGCACGGAATGTCCACTATTGTTAACAATTAGGGTAGGTTGTTGATGAAGGTATAACTTTCCATTCTAAGGCATGATTTTAAATTAGTATGTTATTCATTTCAGCACGTTTCAAAAATTTATTTATTTTTATTCAAAAGGCAGATTTCCAGAGAAAGGGAGGGAGAGACCATCTATCCCCTGGTTTATTCCCCAAATCGCTACAATGATCGCAGCTGAGCCGATCCAAAGCCAGGTGCCAGGAGCTTCTTCTGGTCTCCAACATACACGTAGAGGCCATCATCTGCGGCTTGCCCAGTCCATCAACAGGGAGCTGTATTGGAAGTGAAGCAGCAAGGAGTAGAACCTGCATCCATGTGGGATGCCAGTGCCCCATTTGCAGAATTAGTCTGTTGAACCACTGCACCACATCTTCATTTCAGGATTTTACTGAGACATAAATTCTCTAAAAGAGTATGTAAAGGAATTGATAGCTTGTGCTTGAGTTGCCTAGGTTAAACAAATACTACAAAATCACTAACTTCTACACTGAAAACTCCACGGTATCATTATCTATACTGGGGTAAAGGCAAGTCTGGACCCAACTAACTACCAACAGTGAAGAGGAATTTAATGACCAGTGTCAAATACAACTAGTATCAATATACTAGGCTGATACAGTATCCAAAAAATGTACACTCATTTATTCAATAAACTGATCAACAGGTATTATCCTCCTTTTTGGAAATGAACTAGAACGTAGAGACTTTAACAAGTGACTGAATGTACAGACATCCTGACAGCCCTTAGCACCCTCTATCCTTTCACTTATACTCAAATTTATTGAAGATCAGCTAGGTACAGGCTTTGGGAAGACACACAACCATCTCTCCTGTCTTTTCGGTTAAATTCTAGTCGGAAGAGATAGATATCAAAAATAATCATGTAATGTACCAGGAGATTCGAAGAAAGTAAGTGCCTTTAAGAAAAAGTGAGAAATGAGGATAAAAGGGTCAGAAGAGGGTGAGCAGAAGAGGGTGAGATGTGATCATTTTCAACAGGGTCGCCGAGCTAACTTCGGAGACCTGAAACAGATGAAGGCAGGGGGAGAAGCAGTCTGTGCAGCTGAGCTTTCAGTAAGGGGAAAGGGCAAGCTGCACAGCATGCTGGGAGAAGGGCAAGGAGCCCAGGCAATAAGCAGGGAGCAGAGAGTGAAGGGAGCAGATGGCACAGGCCTTACAGGACCCTGATGGGGCTTAGTGGGGCAGGTATTTAGTTTAGTCATTGAAACACTTCTTGGGATGTATGCATTCCCATTTTGGATCATAGCGCATGAGTTCCAATTCTACCTCTGTTTCTGATTTCAACTTCTCGCTAATGTGCACTCTGGAGGCATCAAGTAATGTCCCACGTATTGGTGCTGGCCACCCACAGTGGGAACCCTGATGAACTTCTGGTTCTTTCTGTGTTTCAAGGAGGAGGGTGAGAGGGAGAAGAGAAGGAGGAGAAGGGGAAGGAGAAAAAAAGCCGCCTGCTCACGCAGTCATTCACCTGTGTGAGAAGGAAAGCTCTGGAAGGGTTTCTGTTAGTGAAGTGTCAGGACTTTGGCGTTTGATTTGGCTACTGAGGTTGCTGGGGGAACAGCAGCCGGCCTGTTGTGGGGAGGAGCCAAGGGCAAAAGCAGGAAAACCAGAAGGGGAAGAGCAGGAGAGCCACCCTGCCCCTCTTTATCAGGCTTGCCATCCTCAGGTCCAAGAAGAACAACTTTGGGAATTGATCAAACCAGCCACAGTCAAAGATTTCTACAGTCTTGTATAATTCGGTGTGTAGTTTGAGTGCAGCTGCAACCAACAGCAGGTTGTCACTGAGGCTCTGTTCCTGCACACTGCACACTTTCCTGGTATCCTGGGAACTTTCCTGGTATCCTGGGAACAGCTCAGAAGAAGCACCAACGAGACCTACGGGATCTACAACCACAGCTCTATAAGCCAAATCCAGAAGACATTCGCAAGGCTCCTCCACCTGTGCAAACAGCACCCTGAACAGAGCCCTGATGAGTTTATCCAGTGCATTCAGGAACTACTATTGAGCACTTAGCCTGTGGTGCAGAGGTGGTGGGTAAAAGATAAATAAGGTTTGAGTCTCTGCCCTAAGTGAGTTCACAGTCTAGTTCCAGCCTCAGACAAGTAAACAAATATGGATAATCCAGCATGTGATAACACAATTACAAAAGGATAAAGATGGTGGAGAACCAGCTCAGAGAACAGCATAATCAGCAGTGCCTTGAGGCGATTAGGGAAGTCTGCACAGTGTGGTTAAGTCTAGAAGGTTTAGCAGGAAGGCAGCGGGGTGGGGGTGGGTTATGACTGGAGCATCCTGGAGCTGTGAAACAGCTAGGTCTCCAGGCGAATTGTGGAGGTAAAGGCGTTCGAAGACTGCATGAGGCATATCACGTGGGTTTGTTGCCACATTCAATGACGCACGCACCATTCCTAAACCATGAGGAATCACAGATGAGTGATCTAATAATTATGTTTGCATTTTAAGAACACTCCTGTAACAGTGTCAGGGACTTAGGGATGGATCAAAGTGGAACAAGAAGGGGAAAGCAAGAAAGGTCCAAAGTCCAACTAGGTGCGCATGTGCCAGTTCAGCAGGTGCCTGAACTGAGGAGAGAACAGGCTGGGGCCAGCAAGCAGACTGTTAGCAGGTACAACTGAGGAGACTGGAGTTAACTGAAGCATCGGATACGAAATACTACAGCACTTCCAAAAACACACACAACTGATGGGACACGTCACAGTTGAAACCCAAAACACCCAGAAATGACATGGAAATTAAACATATCCCTTAGTGATTTCAAGGAACATAATAGTGATTTAAAATATTTCAAAAAACACTTCCACACCTTGGTAAAGACATTTCAACAGAAAAGGTATTCTCTTCAAAATCTAAGGCTGACAACATAGTTCACTCCTTTTAACACCCTAGAACTTTGTAGCAATCTAAGTAAATGTTCAATTCTCAAGATGGGCCCACAAACTCTTTTAAAATTAATAGAGGGTAATTAAAAACCACATTTCATTAGAACTTGAGTCATTTAATTACTAAAGAAAGACATTTTTGCAGTAAAACAAGGCAGTGAGAGAACAGAGACTGCAAACATCAAAAGGAAAAATAATCAAAGGGCAATAAAGGGCAGTCTCAGTGGACCAGATAAAACATTAAGTGGCACTCACTGTTTGTCTCTTTCACAGAATGTCAACTTCAGTAGGAAGCGGGGGAACATGACAGGCACCGCCCTGAGAATGCCAGTCTCACTTATCTCTTCTGTTAAGACTCCCAATGGTAGTCTTTGTAGGTACTTTCACAATATACAGAGTGATACACCAAGTAAATAACATTTGTTTACTTTCATTTTACCAATCAGGATACTCTGATGATATTTGCTAATATATTTTTAGGTTGCCACAAAGAATGCCACAAAGAAAATATTATTTAAAACATGTAACCCTCAAAACTAAAGCATGACTACTATGCAGAAACGGGATCCCATAACCTTGCTGCTTTTGGTTTTCCATGCCATTTTCTCCATGATGCTATCTCAAGTCATTACTAATCTAATTATGCGCAAGAATCCTATTTTCTGCAACTGTTTTATTAGAGGGCAAATTGGGATGAAATTACTTCACACAGCCAACACCCACACTCAAGGATGAATTATCTAGCGAATGGATTATTCATTACCCTTGATATCTAAGCAAGGCCATTCCCTGGTCCTCTCTGTGGTTACTGGGCAGAGAGGGCATTGAAATCGAAAGGATTTCCATTTGGTAAGGTTACTAAGTCCGCACGATAAAGTCCAGGAATAGAGAATGAAAACACTGTTTGAAACAAGGATTTACATGTCAATCCCGCTCTCTGTCTACAGACCTGCCAACACCAGGATCATCAATCACGCCTCTGCCCAAACTGGCAAGCTGGGAACACAACTGTGATTGCTCAATGAGAGGATGCCCCCATTATTATTCAACCTCTTCTGGCTTGAGTGAGCAAGGGAAAAAAAAAAAGGCAGAGAATAAACACAACCAGTCGGAGGTATTTCTGAGACCCTTCCCCAGCGCTGGAAGAGAGGCAGGTTTCCATTAAATATTGCTTCATTCAGTGGCAACAGCAGGGAGATCTTGCAAAAGCAGAAACTGTTGCAGACCAAGTATCTTTATCTAGCCCTTCTCTTCTAAGGCATGGGTCACACTTACCTACATTTTCTATTGAATTCCCCTCAGCTATCTTATCTGCATCTCCACTGAGTATGAACTCCATGGCTCCAGGGCTTGTGTGCTCTATTTCTTTGTACCCTGAACACAGCAGTCGGTAAAAATTTCTGCAATAAATGCTCCCAAAACTCCATTTGAAAATTTACATCTACATTCCACTCTCTAGCTAAACAGTCATCTAATAAAATAGTTCATGATTCACTGGATTCAATCCTGAAGAAGGTACTGATTCACATACTTGGTTTTTATAGTAAATTAAATGAAACATCATCTGCCATTGAAGTGGGTCAGATCACACTAGGAATATCATAACTGATTCTTGTTGTTACCCAATTCCTTCTTACCTCCCTGAGTACAAAAGTCAAGACCAGCAAGTTTTGAAACTGATAACATGCTGTATCAAAAGCAAACATACAGAGACTTCCTGGTAATTGTTCTGAACATATCAATATGCACATCTAGTAACTTTTCAAACTCAGCAGAGCAATTGAATTAGAAAAATGCACATTAGTAGCCTTTAACCTTACATAAGATTTTCCAAAGTAATATCAGGCATTGTAATTTATCCCTAACCTCTTTTTTTCCTGTTTATTTTAAAACATTATTTTCATCCATTTTAAAGGCAGAGCAACAGAGACATGAGAGACTGAGAGCTCGCCAATCACCTGTTCACTCCTACAAATGGCCACAAAGCCCATGTGCAGCTTAAACCTCCACCGAGATCTTCCCTGTGGATGACATGGGCCCACACACTTGAGCGATGACCTGCCACCTCCCAGGAAGCATTAGCAGGAAGTTGAGTGTGAAGTAGAATGGCCAGACCTTGAATCAGGTACTCCAGTATGAAAGGTGGGCCTTATGAAGAAACAAGGGCTTAACCTCCAGTACCATAATGCCCGCTCCAACCATTAACTTCTTGAGTGTAGGTCAGAACAACAGATCATAAAGCAACGGATGCACTGTCGTGACAGATATCCATGATGTAGCACTTAGAGACATCATTTCAATGGTACTGATACGTAATTTGTCACAGAAACTCAATATAAAGAGCTTGCTTTATAAAATGCATACTCTCTACTATTTTTTCTTAAGATTTATTTATTGGAAAGTCAGTCACAGACAAAGAGGAAGAAACAGAGAAACGGAGAACGTTCCATTCACCGATTCACTCCCCAGATGGCTGCAGCTGGGGCTGGGCCAGGCAGAAGCCAGAAGCTTCATCAGAGTGGCAGGGGACCAAGCACTTGGGTCATCTTCCTCTGCTTGCACCAGGTGAATTAGCAGGAAGCTGGATCAGAGGTGGACCAGACAGGGCATGAAGCAGCACCCGACAGCATCACAGCCTACAGCATTACTAGCTGTGCCACCACACCAGCCGTGTCACAACACCAGCTGCATGCCTTGTGCTAACTTAGACAGCATTCTCTCCACAGGAATGAATGTAGCTCAGGAGGCTAATTGTGCAAAGCAACAGTGTGGGCAGGCAGTGGGCAGAGAACAGGAAAGCAGGGGTGGAAAGAGAAGAGGAAAGGCAGGAGGCTGTGAAACCTGAGTCCCTGCCAACCAGAGACACCACAGGAGAAGCTGAGAGGAGATTCATTTATTAAGATACAGCTGCCCCACCTCTGGCGGCTGCTGCTTATTCATAATACTATGTGCAAAGAAAGTTGAAAGCATTCATGGAGAAGTAGTCTTAGAAAGTCCCCATGAACAGAGGAAAGAGGATGACAAAGAGTGGGCTTCTAAAACCTGTGTAAAGCAGAAACGTTCCTGGGAGACAGGGGATTGGATCAGGTTGCGTGTGGTAAAGGGAGAGGCTATAAGAGATGTTACTCAGTCCCCTCTGCACCAGTGAATCTCCCAGCTGCACACTGCTCTGCAACAACATCCTAATATGGCATGGGGCCTTCCAGGCAGCGACCGACCACCCGTGCCAGGTCCAGCTACCTGATGCTCCGAAGGAACAATCTTCAATCCCACCGAATTTTCCTTCAAGACTTTCCCTCTTTCGATCTGCTAGTATAAACAATGTCATTTCTGTATTTCTCCACAGAACAAATTACATGGAATAAAAGACCAAGTATTATAACATGCTTCTAAGATAATAACTGGCAAAGCTGGGAGCCAATCTTCTTCTGTAAGTCAAATGTGAAAACAGAATCTATTTTGGGTGTGTGTGTGTGTGTGTGTGTGTGTTGGTTTTTTATTTCTTTTTTTTTAATTTCTTTACAAAGATAGAATCTAATACCATGATCTATAGGCAGCTTTTGAAGGATTTTCCCATAACTCCACATGTCAAAAATGATAATATTATTCATGCCCAATTATTTCTAAGAACCATATAAATCTACACATTGTATTCTGCCTCCATTCACCTCCCTGTGGCTGCCAGATCCCCTACTACATGAAGGGATAAAGGGCACAATCTCCAGTATTGTTCTATAAACAAGTCCTGCCTTCCCTTTGCAAGTCTCCCCTGTCCCTCACAATGACTTCTTTATTTTCCACAAGTCAAGTGTACTGTATGCACCCCATTCCACAACCAAGACTAACATACACACATTCACAGTCTCTTTCCCTCTAAAGTGAATTTAGATGACCCATGGACAATGGAAATCCTACAGGAACAGGCTCACGTGTACACAGTCCTGAACTGAAACTTGAAAGTGTCTGGTTTCAAGCACAACCAGTCATAAAGAGGCAACTTTTAGCAAAGGGCCAAAGGAATCCAAAAGACATCTTCCTGCAACCACAGCACTACTGTATCCACCCTTCAAACATTACAACCCAACCATCTCCTGAAACCACAGCTTATTCCTGATTTAGAAAAGTGAAGTTCATGGACTCCCTGAACTACAAGCAACCCCAGCCAAAAAGCACAAATGCCTTTCCTAAACCTGGCACTTACACAGCATCTGAACTAAAACCCCATGGCCGTTCATCTCCACGTCAGCCCACCACCGGTGACCACCTCCTTGACGCAGAAACAACTGCCATCTTCAAAGATGATGAACGAGTCCCTCTGGTGCTTTAGTTTAATAGCCAAGAGCAAACGGGTGAACACACACAATCCCCAAGGAAGGGCTGCATTCAATTCTCAGTTCAGGCCGTGGAAGTACTGTGTACCCCAAAGAACATCTTGCATGAAGTTGATTCACTCACATTTTAGCACTTTGGCTTCCCAACAGAAAGAGAAGAGCAGGACTCTCCCAGACTCTAGCGAGGTTTCTCTTGGCACGGGAAGAATGCGACCCACAAGGAAAACACAACCATGCGGAATGTCTGCACTAGGTTCTTTTGTAATTCTTGAACAAGCCTTCCCAAACCCGTGCCCAGCTCCAACCATTCAGTCTCCACTGCAAACATTCTGAGAGCCCAAACATTCTAAATACAAAGTGTGTCCAGAGATATTTCAACAGTTCCCCCTCTCTCCCAGCATGACTGGTACTTTTTTCTATTTCCCTTTCCTTTTCAGCTTAGAAGGAGGCAAAACATGCTCCTCCTGACACGAGATACCAGCTCTGGTCTGGATAGGAATTTGACAGAAATCCAAGATCCACTTTTGGCCAAGATGCGAAAGGTAAGCCCCTTGTGTGTGCCATTTCCCTGGAAGTCACATCCCAATGCCTGTTTAAATTTAAGCATTCCCATAATTCATCCATCTTGCAAGAACTATGCAAGAAAGCTATCCACCATCTCCAAAGTTTTCTTGGTACAGTTTCAGAAAAGAGTACCATGTCTTGCCCCGGCCTGCTCTAACAGGGGATGTCTCCCTTCCGTGTTGGTGGTTTCCCACCATACTTCACACAAGGCATACAAGCCTGTGGACCTGACGCAGGGGAAGGAATCACCGAGGACAAATCACAGCTACTGGAACCTTCTCAATAAAGACGTGTTTTCTAAGACGGACCTACTTAGCAGAGCATTTTTATTTCAAAAGTGTATAAGTGAAGGGTGTGAATTCCAATCCCAGGGAAAAAACTAAAGAAGTAAATGGAGAAAGCAAAAAATCATAAAGGGAAACCAGTAAGAGAAACAAACAACTCTACAGGACAAGCTCTAAGAAATGTTCAAACGCTTTTATATGTCACCTTTCCGGGGCTGGGTTCTGTATCTCCAGTTCTCATCGTCAGCTCCCACCTGCTGCTCGCCCACCGAGAGCTCCCCATCACTGCGGAACAGCCTCTTTGTCTGCCTGGACAAGGAGGAGAAATTTATCCAACTCACAGCACGTGAGAGAGAAGCAGCTTTGGGCTTCAGTCTGAAGGAGCCTTCCTTTTTCATCTTCTTTTGCATCCAAATCCACCAGAGACAAAGGACAGCCCAACAAACAAACAAAAACGCCTAGGACCAAGCCTGCTGCTTCCCTCTGATTCCGGCCAATGTCGAGAGTTGGGCAGGACATAAGGCAAGAAGATTGCTTCTGTGTCACCGGGTTAAAAAGAAAAGGGAGGGTTCGTTAAGCCAGAGAAAATAAAAAGTGCCACCCTAACCACATCGGGGTATTCGACTTGCAGAACAGATATCTCCACCGCCAAAAAATAAAAAAATAATTTTTTAAAAAAGTTCAGTTTTAACAGCCAAGCTGGGCGTTCATTTCAGGTGCACTTGTCCGGACTTTGCAAAGACCAGAGCCAGGGCACCCCAATCCTCTGGTGCGTCCCTAGCACCCCAAACCGAAGTCCTGGTCTTCTCCCAGGCATCGTTCTCCTACCAGGACAGAACAACAAGGCGACCGGTGAAAGATTCCCTATCAGGCCAGGCCCGCCGTTTCAAGTTCACCCACACAGGTTACTAGGGGAAAATTAAAGAGCTAAGCTCACTTGCCCCAGCACAGCGCAGAATCATAAACCGCCCACTTGCCCTCTTTCCCGTCGGCTCTGGGACGCGCCCGCCTGCCCCGGAGCCCGCAGGACTCCACAAACAATAAAACAGGCTGCGTGGCTGTGGCTGGGATTACACAGTGAGCGCTCCCGTGAAAGGCGATAGGCCTGGCCCGCACCAACCACACCCCATTGGCCGCAGAAAACCCCGCCTCTCCAACAACCAGTCCGCCCCCAGCCCAGGCAGCTCAAACTTCAGAACTACAGCAAAGACGCACAAATGCAAGGCTGCGTGCGTGCGCCTGAGGTGGACTGTGCAGGTAACAAAAGCACTGGATGATGAGATTTCCAAGAAAGTGAGATTTTTTTTTAAAATAAGGGGTGAGGACCGTGTCGCGGCAAATGCAGCTGTGCACGCCTGGTTGAGGTTAGGAAGTATTACCATCTCCAAGGAGAGTGAAAGTCAGGACTTCTCGCTAGTCCTGCACCTGCTGTGGGGACTCCCTCCTGTTGTGCCTCCAGGGTGGCAGCCCTGGGGCCACTTCTCCCTGGGTTTGGCTTCGGCTCTGTCATCCTTTTAGGGACCACCATCTTCTGAACCTGGAGACCCCAAGCGTTAGCTGCAGGCTCTAGTGCCAAGCCTCCCAGTCAGAGATAATCAAGAACCCCATAGTATATTGCACCAAGATGCAGCATTTTCCCCAAGGCCAACATAATTCCAGGGGTTGGAGGGTGTTTGCCAGGGGAAACTGTGGCACTGACCCTTCCCCTGAAGAATTCTTCAGACTAAGATACACAAGTGACAACGAGAGAACCACATCTTTCTCTCGCTCACTCTGCTTAACTTGGCACTGACCAAAATAGACAAAGTCACATGTTCAAC
The DNA here is from genome assembly GCF_017591425.1 of Ochotona curzoniae. Taxonomy (NCBI): domain Eukaryota; kingdom Metazoa; phylum Chordata; class Mammalia; order Lagomorpha; family Ochotonidae; genus Ochotona; species Ochotona curzoniae. The sequence continues at coordinate 19,284,917 of NW_024467115.1, forward strand.
AGAAACCAATAAGCAATTGTAAGTTACAAATGCAGAATTTTGCATCATGTCTAATTCACAGAGATCTGAAGAAAGTGGCTCTACAAGCTAACCAGAGATAAAACAGCTGTAGGTGAAAAGCACACAGCCAAATATACCAAGGATGGGCTGCTCACACCACACCTTGAAACTACCACAGAGAACAGCTACCCAAGGCTGAAATGAAGTCAGCTTAGGAGGTAAGAATGGGGTCGGTAATGTGGCATAGTACACTAAGCCTCAGCCTACAACACTGGAATCCTATATGGGCATCAGTTCAAGTCTGTGGCTACTCCATGTTCAATCCAGCTCTCTGCTAATGCGCCTGGGAAAGCAGCAGAGGATGGCCCAAGTACTTGTATCCCCATGGCAGACCTGAAAGAAGCTCTTGACTCCTGGCTTCGGCCTGAACTAGTCCTGGCCATTGCTACCATTTGGAGAGTGAGCCAGCAGGTGGAAGTTTCTCTCTTGCTCTCTGTCTCTCCTCTTCTCTAGATGGTTCTTTCAAAAAAATAAGAAATAAAGAAAAAAAAAAAAGCTGGTTAGATAGACTGTGGTTTAAGTTCCACACACTACACAGGGCAAGTCAGGCCCAGAGAAAGGATGTGCCTACCCACTGTGGCACAGAAGAGGGACTCATCTGGGTCAGGTGACACCAGGACTGCAGCTCCATCACCTGCATGGAATTTCTGCTGCATGGCCAAGTGCCCTCTCTCCTTGATCACTATTATTAACAGCAGGAATGACGGGCAGGCACTCGGGTTCATAGATGTAGCTTAGGACGCCTGAATCTCAGACAGGAGAGCCTGACTCGAGTTCTGGCTCCTTGCTCCATTTCTGATCCAGTTTCCTGCTGCTGCACATCCCAAAGGTAGCAGATGATGCCTTCAAGCACCTGCTTCCCTGTCGACCACGTGAGAGAGGCAGATGAAGCTCTGGCTTCAGGTTTGCACTGTCCCAGCCCCCCTAGTTCCTGCAGCACTGGGGAGTAAGCCAACACATGGAACAGCTCTGTCCCTGACCCCTCTCTTTTCCTGAACCTTTCAAATACAATGAAAATAAATAAAAGTTTTCAAATGTTTTAAAGTGACAGAACACAGGATTAACAGAAGTTTATTTCAAAACTCAGCAGAAATAATTGCACACTCAATACTTTGGGTAAATATCAAAGTTCAAATACTCAGTATATTCTTTCTGACTGTAGGATGCCTCAGAGAAGCTGAAAATATAAAATGAAAAATAAGGAACAAACAAAAAAGATCTCATCAGAAAATACAGAAACAGTCCAAAGCTGTGGACCATTCTAGAGTTTCTTGAGATATCTCCCTCCCCTGCATCTATGTCACACCTTACGATCCACAGGCCACCAACAAGACACACAGTTCTCTGCTAGCTGTCTACATCCCAAACTGGCATCATCATTATTATTATTATTTTGCTTGAGATATGGAGATAGAAAGCTTCCTCCCATCCATGCACCCTTTCCCCACACCTTCACCCTCTCCATCCCTGGCCCAAAGCCCACAAGAGCCAGCAGAACAGATTCAGGAGCAAGGAATTCAACCTAAATTCCTTGCACCATCACCAAATGTCTCCCAGGGGTTCCACCAGCAGGAAGCTGGCATGAGGATCCAGAGCCAGGCGTCAACCGCAGGTGCTTAGCTGGGAGGTGATATGAGCATCCCAATGAGCCTCTTAACCCTAGACCAAAACGCTCATCCCCGCAGTGCTGCAATACTGGGCTGTTCTTGGGGTACCAGGAGTGGTGAAGGCAATGTGCACACACAGGAGCAAAGATGGATGGTGTCATCAGGAGCGAATGCGTTTTCCTATAGTACCCTCATCCCTGCACTTCTTTTGCCAGCTCTTCTGGCAAAGAGCTGACGGGACAGGCTAGAGGCAAATTTACTGCCAAGCTATAGAGGATACTAACCTGTCCACCACGGAGTTAGGAGACCCGACGAGGCTTCCACAGTCAGTGCTGCCATGAACGTCAAGACCCGGAGACATATTTGCACACTAACCATTTCTCCATCCACAAGCTAGCCAGGTTCTGTTAAACTGGGCCTTGACTGTTAAAATTTTTATTCACACAAGAGAAAGCCCAATAAACTAGTTACTTTTACTATTAGCCGAGAGTTCCTATTAGCCAAAATAGAAGAGAATGCACTAAATCTGCAAGAAATATTGACATTTTAACTATCCATGTTAGATCTGTACTCCAATTCACTTAGAGAATCCTACGTGGGTTGTCTGAGAAGCTGTTGCATTCATTCATTGTAGGAAGTACAATCAACCATGCATACGAGCTACCTGGGCTGTCACACCGAACAGCAGCAAGCTGGGGCAGGGCCACGTGGTACCTTGCACTTTGTGTATTTCTTTCACTGCTCATCTTCACAGTAACCCTGGAGTAGGATAAACCTCCTTTCTTAGTAGAAGTGCTTTTTTTCCAAGTAGCGACAGATCTAAACTTCACAGTAACAAAATATCTTAATCATTGTTTCCCATGAAAATCTGCCACTAAATATACTCCACCCAGACCTGCGAGGCAGACAGGCGGAACAGATTTTATCCATGTTCCTGACTGTGCTGGGCCTTCCCACCTCCTCTCTCAGGCAGCCTGGCAAACTAAAACTTCTGCTGCCATCACACTTGCCAGTAACTGCTGCCTCCCACCACTTGGCCATGCAGAGCTGCAGGCACCAGGACTCAGAGGGCCTGGAGCGTTGTGGGAACTGATGAGCACTCCGGATGAAATGTCTAGCTTCGGTAGAAGGGCTGGGCCACAGCTGCCTTCCATCCTTTATCTGCTGTATGGGAGCACAGGGGCTGACAAAGCTGGAAGAGCTGGCCCGGGTCATGAATCCCAGTTGGACCGAGGCACCCGATCATTGATTGCATCTTTTATAGATTAAGTACTTGGCACTCGAGACACACTTCTTCATCATTACTAACTATCGGATGGGAAACTACCCCATATTTTTTTTCCAGGAATGATTTAAGCAACACAATTTAAAGAATAGTCCATTGTAAAAAAAAAAGAAAAAAAAAGAAAAGAAAAAGAAAAAAGAAAAAAGAAAAAGAAAAGGAAAAATGTGGAAGGCACCAGAATCTATTACTGGGGAAAGTTCTAGAATCATTTTTCAAAATTCCTGAGTCAAATGTCCATTAAGTCAAGGTTTCCATCCTTGTTAAAGGCATAGAATGAATAGATGTGGAAAGCCCCTTGCCAGAAGCCAATATTTCACATCTGAATGCACATCAGCATGCTTAAGAAAGAATCCTGCTTGTGGAAAAGTCTGATGGAATAAAAAAATTGCTAAACATGACAGGATACAGGATTAGCAAAAACCCTTGGCACTAATCAGGCATGTAATTGCTCAACCTGCCATCTGTGTAACATGCCAGCCAAGGCGAGGAGTTTCAACACAAGTGCCATCAATACTTTGGCTTCAAAAGGTCACAGCCAAGCATCAGGACTGCTAACGCCCACGTGTGCCTCTGCGAAACTTAGAAGGGAGAGCGGCCGAGGCAGAACAGAGAGAGGTCAGCTTGGCTGAGAGCAGGGCACACACACAGCAGGCTTGTGAGGCGAGACGAAGATAAAAGAAAACATGTGCCCTGTGGAGCGAGCAGTCTGTGTAATTGTATCAGGCCCAGGGCGGCCTGTCCCAGAGGGAGCAGCCTAGTGTGGCCCTCTCATGTTACCAGCAGAGCCTCCCCCGCCCCAGCAACCCACAAGGACCTGCAGCTTTTAACACTGGGTGCCTTGCCCTTCCAACCACCATCCCCTGTGAATAATTTAAGAGTCGATTTACATAGAAACCTCTCTATGAGATGACTTGCCACGTTAATGATGTGTGCTTATCTCATCATCTGAAAGTAACTGCTTTGAGCTAGGCACTGATGAAAAATAAAATAAAAACACACCAATCACCCAGGGTCATGGCCAACAAACGGCCTCACTAAATCCCCCTTCCCTGAGTCGCCGCTCTACCTGCCAAAAAATTAAGCCACTCGGAAGAAGTCACGGAAGACAACACACAATTAAGCACCTGCTCAGGCCAGTGCTATCTTCAGATTTTGTCAATATTTTAAAGCAAGAAAGGGGTTATCTTTTCAAAAGCCCAGACTTGAGGTGGCTAAATAAATTCTAGCGTTCCCTTCCACTGGAGAGATTAAATGTGGACATTTGTATTTCTGTATCACCACAAGCTACATGGCACCCCTCCAAGCCTCTAGATCCCACACAGGCTCTGAACAGGACTGACAACCCAAGCCTGTGCCACACCGCTCCCTGGGGAGCATCTGATACGGGGACAATATGGCAGTGCATTCATGCTCTCCTCCCCTGGGGCAGCATACTCTGCAAAGAGAAAGGCTGTGCCCACCACAGCCATCAGTGAATGCCCCCTGGAGACAAAATGGGCTGCCGGGGGCTTGGTGAGCCATGAAAAGCCAGGCTTGCCCACAAAGACACCCCCAATCCTCACACAAGAAGAACCCCATAAGCTAAACATCAACACTAACATTCTTCCGAGATAAGGCCAAAGCAAACATATCACTTATCCTGGGATGGAAATAAAATTCCAGAAGCAGGAATACTTTGAAATCCTGATGTCTTTTTGTATCATTCCCACAAACTATTTGCCCTACTGTTGGCTTCTGTGCAGTTTGACTTGGGTCTAGGATGGACCTAAACTCCTCAGCTCCTAATAACAGCCAAGGGACGCCATTTTCTGACCACCTCTGGCACGGTTGCATGGCTCCTTACACTCAGGCAGCATCCAACAGACACCATGGAGAAGAAGAGCTGTTCACGTACTTGCTCTTCTGGTTCCTCTTCAGAGTTCACTATACATCAGGACCAGAAGAAAGTTTAGCACTTCAGAACAATTGCCCCTGTATAGCTAAATGCCAGAGAGCAAAGGTGGAATTGGTAAGTAGATAAAAAGTACATGACCTGAACTACAGCACTGCTACACAAAAACTTGAGCCTGAGGAATATGTGAGAGAAAAGGATTTACTGTGAGACAGCAAGAATGCAAACCAAAGAAGCATCAGATGCTATGACAAGGTACTACCCTGCTGGTTGTTTGGAAATACGTTCTCCAAACCTTAGAGCCTGAAGCATTTGCAATGAAAATCTGGGGAAGAAGAGGCCCGGTCATTTATACTGGGCTACCCTGGCTCCAGATGTGAGTGGTGGGATGGCCCTAACAGGGTGAGTATTGCAGCAGGACATCCATCAAGCAGAATTATGTACTGCTTGTGGGATGATCAGCATCCTACAGCAGTGCAGGCGTTGGTTTTCATTTCTAAGTTTGTTTGTTTTTTAACCGTATTTATTTATTTGAAAAGCAAAGAGAGACAAAGAGGCAGAGACACATATAGGGAGAGACCTCCCATTTGCTGAATGCCCACATAGCCAAAGCCAGAAGACTGGGATTCAATCTGGGCATGAGGAAAGCTAAGCAGATGAAGTGTCACCACTGCCTCTCGGGCTGTGCACCAGTGGGCATCAGGCTGTGCAATCAGAGTATGGCATTTTGACACGTGATGCCCAAGTTCCAAGTGGAATCTAAACCACCAGGCCAAATGCCACTCCAGCCGGGGATTTCTGAGTCAAATTTTGAATACACGACCAGGAGTGCAAAATCATTTTTTTGCTGCTGTTGTTTTTTTACCCTGCAGGGATTAATTGATGAACTCCATTATCTCTTCCTTTCTCCCCCTTCCAGCCCTTATAATTAATTTAGGATCTCTTGGAAATTTTATTTGATCAAAATAGCAAGCTTCTATTATTCATACAGTGATACTTTTGAGAAGAAAGGAAGTTATTAACAGATAAGTTGGGCGCTTTTCTTGATTTGTTAGAATACCTGCTTCAGTCAACCAAGACTCAAGAATCTGGTGATCCAGCTCAACACCTTAAGCCATCAAAAATGTGCCAAGATGAACCCGGCTCAGTAGCCTAGTGGCTAGAGTCTTTGCCTTGCACGTGCTGAGATCACATATGGGTGCCAGTTCTAACCCAGGCAGCCTTGTTTCCCATCCAGCTCCTTGCTTATGGCCTGGGAAAGCAGTAGAGGATAGCCCAAAGCCTTGGGACCCAGAACCCACATGCGAGACCTGGAGGAGGCTCCTGGCTTCAGATCAGCTCAGCTCCGGCTGTTGCGGCCAGTAGGGGAGTTAATTGTCAAACAGATCTTCCTCTCTGTCTTTGCTCCTCTCTGTATATCTGACTATCCAATAAAAAAATAAATCTTAAAAAAAAAAATGAGCCAAGGGCCCAGCGCGGTGGCGCAAGTGGTTAAGGTCCTCACCTTGCACGCCCGGGATCCCATATGGGCGCCGGTTCTAATCCTGGCAGCCCCGCTTCCCTTCCAGCTCCCTGCCTGTGGCCCGGGAAAGCAGTCGAGGACGGCCCAAAGCTTTGGGACCCTGCACCCGCGTGGCAGACCAGGAAGAGGCTCCTGGCTTTGGATCGGCATAGTATCGGCCCGTTGCGCTCACTTGGGGAGTGAATCATTGGACGGAAGATCTTCCTCTCTGTCTCTCCTCTCTGTATATCCGCCTTTCCAATAAAAAAATAATAAAAAAAATAAATCTTTAAAAAAAAAAAAGAGCCAAGCTGGTTCGAGTCCTGGATCCTCCACTTGCGGTCCAGCACCCTACTAATGTAACTGTGACTGGGAATGCAGTGGAGGATGGCTCAGGTGTCCACACCTCTGCACCATGCAAGAAATTTCAGTTTCCCAAGTAGATGGATGATATTCCCCTATCCCCCTATCTCTGCCTCTCCTTTTCTCAGTAACTCTGCCTTTCTAAGAAATAAATCTTTAAAAAAAACAAAATCCCCAGAGCAGCCTCCATTTCAGCTGGTAACACACACAGATCCACCAGGAGCTCCTGAATATTCTACTACGTGTCTGAGACAATGCATTTAATGTGGCTGATATGACACTGTTTCAAGCAAACCAAATGAATCTGTCAATATAAGCTAATAGAATTGGGTACCCAAAATTCTCCATCATTGTCAACCAGTACCCAAATCCAGGTTTCCTAATAAGGGAACACAAATGCAATGCAAATATATATGTAGATGTGCAAGTATGTATGTTTCTACATGCTTGTTTATTGTATTGGATATGTATTGATCCCCTGCTAGGAAATCAGCCAAACAAGCTGGTTCAAAAGCACAAAAGCGCCCTACCCCTGAGGAGTTCCACATGTGAAGTTACCTTCAATTTAACACAAATAAAGGAAATACGCTTGTCAAGTAAGGATCTTGGGTCATGTCTCTGGGGTCTGCACAGATTCTCCTGGATACAAAATATTTCTTGAGCCAAGCTTTCTAGTGGTCAGGGAGATTTGGCAACCAATAATGGCTTGGTATACCAGCTCCCTAGGGTTGGGACAGGCGGCGATGTGGGAAGCCCTGACTTATAGTATTTTCCAATTTCCATAACGTAAAGGTTACTCCTGGGCCATTTCAAAGCAGCCAGCTTACTAAAACCCTGAACATCTGAGAATTGGCTCCCACATTCTCAAGCACTGTGCCCACTGGGTCTGGAACAGATGCGAATGTGGTAAGCACCATGATTGGGTAGAACCCCAACAGCCCCATATGCACTAACATCTGAGCATTAGTAAGCATTAGGGGAGACCAACCTCCCGTGGAAAAACGAATGAAGATGTGGCTGAGTTAAGGATCTTGGAACGGGCAGACTGTCCTGGGTGCTCTGGGTAGCCTAAAATGCAACCAGACCAAGAAGCAGAGGAATGCTTCAGACCAGGAAGAAGGAAGGCTGTGACAGAGCCACAGAGACTAAAGGGATTCTGCCTCCAGGGCTGGAATGTCCCAGAAGGCCCTGGGGAGAGTGCAACCCTGCCAACCCTAGATTTTAGCCTTGCAGCTTCCAGAGAGACCAGACAGGATACATGTTCATCCCTTTAAGCCCACAGGTTTATGAGCATTCCTGGCACCAGCCGATGGAAACCAACGCACTGAGTTTTTCAACCTGCTATCTTTCAGCATTCCTATACATTCAGTAAGAACATTGAGTCTTTTCTGCACTCTTGCAGCTTTTCAACTTTTCTATTTCCGCTTTAGCCATTTGCTTCTATGTGTCTATACAGCAAAAGTTGGAAAGACATGATCTAATAGGAAATTACCAACAAAGGGTAAACAACAGACTTCTGACAAAAAAAAAGAAAACAACAACAAAACTGCACTCGGCTAAGCCTCTGGCAGCATGCCAACCAAGTGTGTTCTGAGTCACTGATCCCAGGCTGACTTACAGTGTGACAATGACAGGGACACAGAGAGGGACAAGAACAGAGACAGAGATACAGAGAGGAGACAGAATACTTTCACTAGCTGGCTCACTTTCCCCAATGCTCGAAATAGGCAGGGCCGGGCCCGGGGTCCACTGCCTTCCAAGGTCCCCATTAGCAGGGAGCTAGACTGGAAGGAGAACAGTCAGGGCTGAAACCAGACACTCCAATACGGGATGCGGTGTTCCAAGCAGCAGCTAAACTGACCGTGCCCCAGTGCCCACTTCTTTCTGAATCTTCTTGTCTCTATCAAATGAGCATGTTTTGAATTGGGCGGGGTGAGAGCAGGAAAAGATTGAAGGTTTAGAGACTTGAACTTGGAGTTCTAGTAAAAATTCAAGTTCAAGCCAAGAACGCCTGCTTTGGTTTAGTATGAGGTATGCCATCACGCCATGGAAAGTGCTACTGTGTCGGCCAAAAGGGGCCTTCATTTGAAGAGTAATTTTGAAATGATTGCAAACAGGGTGATGGAATCCAATAAATGATGTTCAATTATTTCTGAGGATATTACATTTCCTCAAGCCTCAAAGCTTCCTTTTCCCATGGGGAACCACTCAGTAAAAATGTGAGAATTTTTTTTTAATGTTTTAGAAGGTGGGGTACCTGTTTTTAAACCACTTAGCACAAAATCCCAACAGCCCACTGGCATCCAATCACTGTGTTCCACAGAGTCTCCTGTCACCTTGGCCACTGTAGGGTCACAGTGAAGGAACTGCTGACTGCTCCATTCTCCTACTGTCACTTCAAGCCCAATCCTGAAGTTGTGTCCTAAGCATCAAATATAGAGGCTTGTGGTGATTTGGCACGGCAGGCAGAGTCACCACCTGCAAAGCTGGCATCCGAGTTTGCATCCTAACTGCTACACTATGAGCCAGCTCCCTGCTGATGGTTTGGGAAAGCAGCAGAGGGTGAAAGATGGATGCCCCTGTACCCCATGTGGGAGATCCAAAGAAGCTTCTGGCTCCTGGCTTCAGACCAATCAGCTCGAGCTATCGTGGCCATTTAAAGAATGAACAAACACACAGATTTCTCTGTTTCTCTCTTCCCCGCTCTCCTCTGTGTAACTCTGCCTTTCAAATGAATAAAATACGTCTTAAAAATTTAAATAACTCTTTTTAAAAAAAGTCGAATGCAACCATCTTTATGCAGAAAAACATTTCTAATCCAATATAAGGGTGCTTCCAAAAGTTCATGAAAAGTTAGTATGTAAAACACACAGATTTCATGATTTTTGTACTAAAACAAATTTATCTTTGAGTTCCATTTATCTATGACCTTTTGAAGCCCCCTCTCATATGAGTTTTACACCATTTTATCATTTATTTATGTTTGTTGAAAGGCAGAGAGCTCAAGACAGAGTGAGAATGAGACAGTAGCTCGGCAGCCGTGTCTTCATTCCCACGTCCCTGGGTGTTGGGGTGCAGGTTCAGACCAGTTGACGTCAGGACAAGAAGTGTTACGTCCAGCGGCATCCAGGTTCCTGCTTGGGCGGCGGCGCTCATGGCCTTCCATTAATGAGCTGGAGATAACAGGTTCTTTAGGGAATTTCTATGATGGCCAATTGGGCTCCAGTCAGACTGGAGACTGCATGCAGGTCATAATTACTTCCTGCTCTAGACCTAGAATCTGCTGGAAGGAAAACCCTGGAGACAATACTGACCAGCAAAGTATTATGTGCCAGAGAGGATGAGGAGCCAGTCTTGTGACTAGACCCTTGTAGGGATACTCTTCCATTCACTAAGTGGCTGATCTGCTGCCAAAATGGAAGAGCAAGGACACTAAGCTAAGTGAGCAGGAGACTGGGATCAGATGGCACTCCGCAACTTCATTCAAGGTCTATACAGGAATTCAATTTCATTATCTTTATAAAACAATATGAAAAATTGCCTACCCACTCTAATGCTGATGGAGGTACTTGACAACTCTCATAAAATAATTTTCCTTTTCCCTTTGTTGCAACTTTGGGAAAAGAAAGGACACGCTCACATTAGGATACGCCTGACACTGCTCTCTGCTGTTCTGTACACTATATTGCAAGCAGTCTTTCACGTCTTTCCCACGTACTGTGTCCCTTACAACTGCATTGAAAAGGAGTGTTTTCCTAAGACCCATAACAAATTTGATTGCCCCAGGATACCTGAAAAGGTTAGGACTGAAGACGAGTAAATCCAAAATTGGACTGCAGGAGACCAGAAGTAGCTGCTCCGAACTGCACTTCTTTGGCATAGCTGGGGCTGCTTAGGCTAGGAAATGCAGACGGAGAAAGAAGCTGAGAAAAACTGTGCTTAGAAAAGGACATTTGCAGCTGTAACAGAGGGCTCAGTAAAAGGACTGTTCCAGATGACTAGTTTTTGTTGTTGTTGTGGTTGTTTCTTAAGATCTATTCATTCACTTAAAAGGCAAGAAGAGAAAGAAAAATAGATCTTCCATCTGCCTGGTCATTCCCCTATTGGCTGCAACAGCCAGAATTGGGCCAGGCTGAAGACAGGAGCCAAGGAGTCCATGATCTCTACCACACAAGCCGCCACCTTCCTGTACCTTGTGGCACCCCCAAAAGCCAACGAGCCCTTGCTTTTTGCCATAGCTCAGAATACCCAAGCATCACTCATCCATCATTTGGATTCTCACATCCTGTGAGACTCCTATGTGCCCATGTGCCATGAAATGTGGATTTTCTCCTGTTGGTCTGAAGTGTCATTCTGACTTTGTGGTCCAAACTGCTCCGGAAGGTGAGCAAAGTGTGCTTCCTTACGCTACGTCACAGGCAGAATTCAAGTCATTTTCATCTTTGCATTTGCCTTCCATTTTCATACACAGGCATAAGCATGGCCACCCCTCCAAGCCTCCAAATCATCCAAGATGAATCTTTCCTCAAGGAAAAATCACTCTAAGTCACAGTGAAGTCACATTTGTCAGGCTCCTAAAGAAACAAACTCATCTGATAAGGAGAAACTTAGAAAAAAAAAAAAAGCAAAATGCCCAAGAACTCCTAAACATTCACAAGTTCTGGCTTGAAACACTTATGCCCCAGGGTCAAAATGACTGTGTGAAGTCCAGGGAACTTACTAGAATAAGCTACTCCAAGATACGCCATCAGGAAGAACTTCAAAGAGGGATGGAGAACTTCCACAGAATAAACACCAGGTTCTTGTGGCCAGGGAGGGCTGGAGGGAAGTGGCAGAGGGGTGAGCACTCATGAAGACTTTTCAGACTAAGCAATCCTTAGGCTCACAGGAGACACAAGCCAAGAAGGAAGGCCCAGTCCTTGAACCATGAACCAGACACCATGCATTGCCAGCAGCGGCGTGGCTGGCCAGCAAGTGGGAAAATGTCCACTGGAGTTAAACGGCCAGAGCCAAGATGGTCTGCCTTAAACCTGCACTGGCTCCAGGCAGGAGAGGCAAAGAAACCCTCAGCAGGGGAAGCTTATAGACAGCCAGACTATCCACAGGAAGAACTGTAGCCCCTAGACTGGCAGAGATGTGGAGGTACCTTAGGCTGGACCAGGACTGGAGTTAAGGTTACAACAGAGTCCGTCCTTCATTCTTTTCAGCCTATGGCTAGTTCACTAGCTGACCTCTCCTTCATCCTCCAACTCTTGTCTACATTTAGGACATCTCAGAATGCCTCTCTCATCAAACACTTTAGTTCTAGAAATTCCTAGCAGCCCTCCGCCACAGCCCAGCCACAGCCCAGTCACAGCCCAGTCACACTGGTTTTCCTCTAAAAGACAGAAAGGACCATGAAGCACCTGAGCCACCAAGTACTTGCTCGGAACACAGAGTATGTACCTGTCATCATCCTTGGCCCTCATGTCTGTGTTCAAACCTACACAGGTTAAAGATGCAGGGGACTTGATTCCTTAGCGTTGTTAGGAAAATGAATTGGGCAAATAGACATCCTTGGCATTCAGCCACTGTGGAGGAGGGAGGTACGATTTCTCAGCGATGGCAGCAGCAACAAAGATGTAGCAGGTAATCCTGGAGCGTTCAAGTTCATGAAGCTGCTGGACAAGGAGATGACCAGCTGAGGAAACCAGCACGCCAGAATCAGGAGGACTCTGAGCACCAAAGTCTCACTTACAAAAACCAAATTCTAGGGGCAGGTATTTTGGGGGCAGTGGGTGAAGCAGTTTCTTGGGACAACTGCATTGCCTGGCAGAGTTGCCAGGAGTTGAGTCCTGGCTAGGCTGCTTCAGATCCGGCTTCCAGCTAACGTGTCAGGGAGGCGAGCAGATGGTTCAAGTTGTTGATTTCCTGTAACCCACATGGAAGACCCAGATGGAGTTCCCGGCTCCTGGCTTCACTCTCGTCCAGTATTTTCCCAAGAACGAACTGGCACATGGAAACTCTCTCTCAAAGAAACACCAAATTAATAGACAAAACATAAAATTTGAAAATGGGTGCACTTGTATCATCTTACATGGTTGCTACACATATTTTCCTTCCAAAATGATAAAGGCAATGAATGTGCAAATAAATAAAATAAAAGCATGAAATCTTGACAAGTTAAAAGAAAGTGCTATAAAAATAACACAGGTGTAGCTAGCTATCTGACCTGTTAAGTGATGTCAGCTATTTAAAATAGCTTAAAAAAAATAGATACAGGAAACTCTAAATTTAGCCAAATCACATTCACACTCCCTGCAAAAAAAAAAGTTCTAGATCCTTGCAAAAGTTTACTCTACTGATAATTTTTTTCAAATGAACTCAGAAGTACCAGTCCCTGTATAGCTCTATGAATACATAACAATATTGGTTATTGTTGATAAGAAAATGCTGGGTGAAAAGTACATTACATTTCGAAATAAGAAAGTTAATGATACCAAATAAGCTTAAGTTACCTCACACAGCATTGCTTATTTAACACGTGGGAAATGATAGCCAAACGCAGCCTCGATCTGAGATCAGGTCAAACAATACCATGTACAAATTAACTAAGTCACGTACTATTAAAATGTAAGCACAGGCTCAAAATTTCCACAAAGACATCCTTTCTTTTTAAAAGAGTTTCAAATTAACTCTTTACTAATTTTTTAAAAGATTGATTTATTGTTACTGGACAGTCAGATATACAGAGAAGACAGGAGAGACAGAGAGGAAGATCTTCCATCCGATGATTCACTCCCCAAGCGGCTGCAATGACTGCAGCTGTGCCAATCCAAAGCCAGGAGCCCAGAGCCTCTTCTGGGTCTTCCACGCCGGTGCAGGCTCCCAAAGCTTTGAGCCATCCTCGACTGCCTTCCCAGACCACAAACAAGGAGCTGGATGGGAAGCAGGGCCACTGAGATTAGAACTGGTGCCCATCTGGAGTCCCAGTGTGTGCAAGGTGAGGACTTTAGCCACTAGGCTATTGCACCTGGCCCTCTTTATTAATTTTTAATAAAGTATGAGGAAAGACCAAAATCGAATTTATCGAGTTAAGGTACAACCTCATAGGCAAGGACAGCAAAGAAACCAATTATTGAATACAATGTTTTGTCACTGGTCTAACAAACCTGGAGGGAGAGGGGTGGGTTAGGAAGCGCTGATGAGTGCTGGGGTCTAGAGCCAAGCACAGGGCCTGGGATGCTACACAGCATCCTGCTTGGCACCACTCCCTGGCAGGAGGTGAACCAAAGGACAGGCTGCCCGAGACCCCACACAGCGCACTGCCCCAGGTCTTCCCTAACACCGAGCATCATGGCTGCCAGTGGAAACCATGGATTTTCCGGAGGTTTTTTGTTTAGCATCTGTATTTTCAGAAAGCATCATGGTCTAAATATGCTAAGTCCCCAAACCCCCAACATATGAATCACTAACCTTTGAGAAAGTTTACATTTTGTTTACAGAAAGCACTGCCAGGTTAAACACTAGTGCTGTGTTGCAAATAAGACTATTTCAAAGACAAGGAAGAATGAAGGCACCTGCCAATGTTTTCTTTTTCTAACATGTAACAATGTTTAAAGGCACATCAAAGGAAAACATGAGATGTACCTTCTCTGAAGTCTCCTGTAAAGCTCCCCACCGTCAAAGAAGGCATCCCTAAGACACAGGACACGGAGGGGTCAGAGCTGTGCCTCAAGGGATTAAGCCACAGCCAGTGACACTAGCACCCAGTGTGTGCACCAGTTTGAGTTCAGGCAGCTCCACTTTCAATCCAGCTCCTGGCTCATGTACCTCGGAGAGCAGCAGAGGCAGGCCAAGCACTTGGGCCCCTGCAGCCCTTACGGGAGTCCCAGATGGAGTTCTAGGCTCCTTGCTTTGCCCTGGCCCAATCCTGGCTGTGGTAATCATTAGGGGAGTAAACCAGTGGAGAGATCTGTCTCTTCCCCACCTCCTTCCCTCCCACGTGTGTGTCTGCCTTGCAGTGAAAATAAATGAATCTCTTGGAAGGAAGGAAGGAAGGAAGGAAGGAAGGAAGGAAGGAAGGAAGGAAGGAAGGAAGGAAGGAAGGAAGGAAGGAAGGAAGGAAGGAAGGAAGGAAGGAAGGATAAACACCTGCTATATGCCCAAGTGCATTTGCTTAGGGGGCAAAAAAAAGCCACACAGCTGACCCTGCCTCCCAGAGCACTGAGATTTGCTTGTGGAACTCCACCTTTGCAATCCCATCAGACCCTGGGGTTGGATTAAGTTTCCAACTTCTTGTTGCTGCTGACATAAGACTTTGGGAGCTCCACATCGGGAACTCTGGGATGCCATCCCCGGGTACTAGGGCGATTAGGAAGCTGCGTGCAGCATCTCCCCTTCCCCACACCCCTTCCCCCGGATACAGGAGGAAGACAATTTGGAAACAATGGTCTCATCCACTTTCCCCTACCCTAGATTCTTCCCACCCTGATCAACTATGTAAACATCATCAAAAATAATAAATAAATAAATACAAACTTTGAAAGCTAATCACCTGAGTTTGGGGGGGACAAATGTGCACATCACAGCACACATACCCCATAAACATTTCAGAAACGGCCAGTCAGAGGTCACTGGCACAGTTTAAAGCAGTAACAGCCTGCAGCAGCTCCGCTGGAAACAGAATATGTCTAAGAGTGAAGCGCATTTCCAAGATCCCGGCTCGCCAACAGAACCCACAGACCATGGCCCAGATGTGTCGTCAGCACCGCCTTGCGTCATCACACTACAGGATACACTCATGGCATACAGCCACTGCTCCCTCGGCCTGCAGCCACTTGGGACTTGGGGAACTTCACTTCCTTCTCACAGTCAGAACAGGGGAGATCAACATGGCAGTGCCAAGTGCTCACTTCTTTCATGGAAACTCCCTGGCCTCCCCAAGCCTGGTGTATGAAACCAAACTCTCCACAGCTCAACGTTCTTTGGATGTGTATAGAAGAGAACAAACCTGCCTGGGCTGGGGAGCATTCTGAGATCAGCATGGCAGTGTTGCCTTAGAATGAGCTGTTGCTACCGAAGTTTAATATCTGAGCTGCAAAAAAAGAAGAAATTAACTTTGTCAGATATGTAACACTGCCTAAAAGCCTTAACTGGTAGCAGATGGCTCCACGAGGCAAAAAGACTTCCTGCTTCATCTGCATTCGAAAGAAAAATCTTGCTGAACTCCTGTCTTAGCAAGGTAAAGTTCCCCTGGAGTCAGCCAGAAGGGGGCAGAGTGGAACAATCTAGCCACCATCCTTCGTAATAAAACCACTGGCAGCTGGAGAGAAGAGAGGAGCCCTTGTAGTTAAACACCTGCCAGGAACGTTTAGGAACCTGTACAAGATCCTGCATCCAGCTGAAAACAGACTGATAGCTCATAAAATAAGCAGTCAGGAGCCAGATTTATTTATTTGAAAGTCATCATCACAGAGAGGGAGAGATAGAGATCTTCCACCTGCTGGTTCATTCCCCAGATGGCAGCCATGGGCTGAACCTAGCTGAGGCCAGCAGCTTCATCTGCGGTTCCCACTTGGGTGGCAAGCGCCCTCATACCTAAGCCATCTCTTGCTGCTTTCTCAGGTCATTAGGAGGGCGCTGGGTGAAAGATGGGGTAGCTAGAAATCAAACGGGTGTCCACTTGGGATGCTGGTACTGCAGCAGTAACTTAGGCTGCTATGCCATAGCACTGGCACCATTCATTTTGAGAGGAGAGCCTGGAGGTCACCCATGGCACAAGTGTCTTTCTTTAGTGTCTCTGGGCAGCATGGTGAGGAGCCAGGAAGAAGGCAGAGCACCTGAACAGTGCTTCAGGCTCTGCTGCAGCCATCATGCCCCTCCCCTCAAGGCTGCCTAGCTGGTCCTGACCAAGCCACCTGTGCCCCGCCCCACTCCCGCCGCAGCAACACAGGAGATGCCTGATGGGGACTTCGGAGGCAAGCCAGTGCCCCCAGCTCATACAGTGCCTGGAGGGTCCAGGTGCCCAGTGCCATGTTTGGACACTGGTTCTCTGTCAAATGCTTACAGGTGAGCCATCAGGCTCCAGGGCACATGACACATGGCTGGGCATTACTAACCTGCCCCTCACCTCTCAGCACACACAAGATTCCTGGGTTCAGCCAGTGGACCTGAGAAGCTCCCAGCCACATCCTCCCCCAACTGCCTTGCTACCCGACAGCCCCATCACTCCAGCCTCTCCCACTGCAGTGCACCTGTACTCTTTCTCTAGACAACACGTCCCTCGGCCTCGTCCAGCAATACTTCTGCGCTTTTTGCTTCAAAGACCCAGTGCCTCTGCTTAGCCGGTCTGCTGCTGAATCCCATCCTGAGGAGTGTGCTTGCTCCAGCAGGTGCTGGCCTCCATGTTCTTAGGAGTCATCCACTGCAACCCTCAGTTACTCTCCCCTCAGCCCCTGCCCCAGTCATCTCGGAACAGGAGACAACAGGTGCACCCGCGCTGCCCAAGCCTCCTCCATGTTTGACGGCCATGTGATCCTGCAATATTTCTCCTCTTTCCTTTCACGCCGCTCTGCTAGTTCTAAACCTTTGAGGTTTACCTGTTAGGCCTCATTCCTCATTCCTGAGCTCCAAGATTGTTTCTCTGTGAAGAAAAAGTCGAGAAGAGCCAAGACTTTGCTTTTCTCACTGCCTCATTCACTTCCCCCCTAGCAAAGATGCCAGCCACGCCTTGACGCACTGGTGTTCCTCACCCTGCCTGTCCCGCTCCCCCACGACCCCACCATGGCAACACGCAGCGCCCCCTGCTCCAAGCCTCCCAGCCCCAAGCCCCTCATCCTTCTCCGGAGGCGCCCACAGCACAGTCGCACCTGCTCACCTGGCCTCTTCCATCTCCTTCCTCTGCGGCATCATTCCTGATCCTCCAGAATGCTCTTTACACACAGTCTTTTTTTAAAAATTTAATTATTTTTGTTGGAAAGTCAGATGTACAGAGTGAAGGAGAGACAGGGAAGAAGAGCCTCCATCTACCAGTTCATTTCCCTAAATAGCCACAACAGCCAGAGCTGAGCCGCCACGAAGCCAGGAGCCAGCAGCTCCCTCAGGGTCTCCCTCACAAGTACAGGGTTCCAGAGCTCTGGGCCATCCTCTATGGCTTTCCCAGGCAACAAACAGGGAACTGGAAAGGAAGTGGAGTTGCCGCGATACAAACTAGCACCCATATGGGATTCTGGG
Organism: Ochotona curzoniae; assembly: GCF_017591425.1. Classification (NCBI taxonomy): domain Eukaryota; kingdom Metazoa; phylum Chordata; class Mammalia; order Lagomorpha; family Ochotonidae; genus Ochotona; species Ochotona curzoniae. The sequence goes on from NW_024467115.1 coordinate 19,302,838, forward strand.
CAAGCAAGGTGAGGACTTTAACCACTAGCCTACCGTGCCAGGCCCTATACACAGCCTGTATCCTGAGAACTCAGAGCTCTTCCACAAAGGCTGGCTCCACAGGAGCCCACAGGCTACTGACATCTGGCCTGTTTATCAGTAATAACTGATCAATTCCTTGAGAAGAATGAAAAATGTCTTCATTAGGGAGTCAGAGAAAAAGGACAAAGGCAGACAGAACTCCCACTTACTGGTTGAAAAGCCAGGCCAAAGCCAAGTGCAGGGGCTGCTATCCATGGGCGGCAGGGATCTAACCACTTTGAGCCATCACCTGTTGCAAGAAACAACTTAACTTCACAGGGGTGTGGTGGAACTCTTCTGCACAGATAACACAGGAAGCAAGGCTCTACTACTTTTCACCACCTCAAATAGGAAGCTGCAACAGAGAGGCAGACAGCAGAGATATCTGAACAGCTGTATTCTAATCCTGATCTTTACAACCTAACTGAATTTGCGCCTTTTGAGCAGTGGCACTGTAGGAACAAGAACAGCAACACTGCCACCTAGCGGGGACATGAGCCAAGTACGTGGCACTGCAGGAGCTTTTAAACTTGAGGATCTGCACGCAGAATATAATCCACAAATGGGATGGGTAAGAATCGCATGGCACCTGCAATTCTGAGGGAGGAGGCACACTGGTAGTAAATATTATACTGTGTTTTAAGCTGTTGGTACAAAGGAAAAAACTGAAAACTTTCGAATACTTACCTCTGAAAGTCATCATTTATAAGTCATGTCACAACCACCAAATAATTTATTCATAACCACAATAAAATTGCCCCATCCACTGCTTCTCCAAGCCTAAAACTTAGTCAGGTAACCACTTCGGAACAATCCATAACATTCTTCATTTATATGTTTGAGAGGCGGAGGGACAGAAGAGGCAACAGGTTGGTTCAGTCCACGTTGTGACTAGGCTAGGCCTGCAGAGGGCGCCCACGCACCTGGCCAACATCCCTGCTGCCTCCCAGGCTGACACGGGATGCAGACAGCATAATCATTGGGCTGACCACACATGCAATGCCAGGTTTGTTCGAGGTTTCTTTTTGTTGTTGTTGTTTGTTTGTCTGAAAGAGTTATCTAGAGAAAGACAGATCTTCCATTCACTGGTTCAATCCCTAAGTGGCCACAATGGCCAGGGCTGAGCCAGGCTGAAACCCTGAGTTTCTTCCAGGTCTCCCATGTGGGGGGCATGGATCCATGCATTTGAGCCATGTGGCACTGCCTCCCCCGGGCCACCAGCAGGGAGCTGGATTAGAAGTGGGGCAGCAGGGGCTCTTACCAGTTCTACCCGTTTCACCACAATACTGGCTCCTACAGAGGTCATTTGTGGCCGGGATGGGCCGGACACTTCAAGGGTCAATCTCCCCTTCGTGAAACTCCACGGAACGAAACTAGAGCACCAGGTTGCTCTGACACAGTAGAGACTGTAAGAGCCGTACGGCAGAAGCTCACGATGTGCAACTGGCTTACAGGACACTGCGTGCAGACACACTTCCGCAGGATGGCCCACATGTTCCACACAGCGGAAGCACGCCAAGCAGGAGAGCTATTTCAGCTTCTTAGAAATGATTTTGACTGAGCCAAGCTTTTGCCAACAGACAGTAACGTGCCTTTCTGTGAAAACACCACATACACAAAGGTATGTCAAAACATTGGCGGGAAAACAGAATTTAAAAAGTTTAATTTGGCATGCACATTTTTTGAGACCCAGGAATCCTCTTCTCTATAATAAGCATTTCACACAGACTTTCTGAAGATGCCTCACACATCATTCAGGACCCTGAAGTCACAGCATAGGAAGCCAGATGCCCACAGCCTTAAACATCAAGCAGGGGGGAGGGGGAGTTTGCTGGTGCCATGGTGTAGTAGGCTAAACCTCTGCCTGCAGTGCCATCATTCCACATGAACTCTGGTTCAAGCTCCAGCCGCTCCACGTCCCATCCAGCTCTCTGCTTGTAGCCTGGTAGCGTAGCAGAGGATGGCTCAAGTCCTTGTGCCCCTGCACCTATGTGGGAGACCTGAAGAAGCTCCTAGCTCCTGGCTATGGATCAGCTCAGCTCTGGCAGTTGTGATCATGTGTCTGAACCAGTGTCTGTCTCTCCTTCACTCTGTATATCTGCCTTTCAAATAAAATAAATAAGTAAATCTTTAAAAAAAAAGTTTCACCAAAGGGAGCCCTGAAGAATCCCATCTGAAAGCTGTCAGCCACACACGCCCACTTCCACATGAAAACTCACTGAGGCGGGGAGCTGGAAGTGCCGCACCTGCCCACTGCCACGCAGGCATCAGCGGAAGGGGCACTCCATCTCCCACTGGAGGCCACGATCCGCCTTCTCAGCAGGTCTTCAGGGTCCAGGCTGGAAGTGAGTACTCTCCCTCGGGTCTTCAGGGTCCAGGCTGGAAGTGAGTACTGTCCCTCGGGTCTTCAGGGTCCAGGCTGGAAGTGAGTACTGTCCCTCGGGTCTTCAGGGTCCAGGCTGGAAGTGAGTACTGTCCCTCGGGTCTTCAGGGTCCAGGCTGGAAGTGAGTACTCTCCCTCGGCGCTCTTCAAGCCCATCAGTGAGTCACACTTCCGTTTCCTCTCAGCATTCCAAGTAGCCCTTGGCGGCACAGAGTTCATTCATTCACAATAAGTCGAACTTGCTCCCACACAACAGGAACGGCCCCTTACCATGCAAGGCTCCAATCAGTGAAGCCAGCGGCCACCCAAATCTAAAAATACAGAGAAATCTAACCCCCGACGCTGCAAATACTTCCTTTCAACCTACTGTAAGACAAGCTCACTTTTTTTCCCAGATGAAAAATGAGTCATTTCTTTCACCCAGGGGACAAGTCTCCCGGGGCACACATCCATGCACATGCTACACTTCACAGGGCCTTTAATATATTTGCTTTTTAGCAGTATTCTTCCTTTTGGGTCAAAGATTCTAATACTTCGCAGCATTAGAAAGCAAAGCAAGCTGAGAGAGATAGTTATGAATTAGCCAAGCCTTCCTTTAGTGAATTCAGTTCAACTTCAAAGGGGGTGGTGTTTAGAGAGAAGTTCAGCTGTCAGAAATGAACCCTCAGAAAGTGGCTCAGTCACAAAGGGATGTTGGCCAGTTGCCCCCTAAACCAAAGCTAAGACTGCTCAGTTGTGGGTGCAGGAGCAAAAGTCTCTTCCTATGCAAATAAGTTTGAACTCAAAGAAAGTTTCTCAAAGTTTTTTTTCCTCCCTTCTGTCCAAGGAACCACAGGACTTTCCCAGTCTTTGATATGCTAATGAGACAAGTTTCCAAGGCTGGGGGAGAGGAGTGGTCCCAGGCTAAGTGAGAACATTCATTATCTGAAAGTAGGGGAAGGGGGACTGGGAAAAAAGGAAGAGAAATCCCATGGATTGAGCCACTTCCAAGCATTGCAAGCAACACAGTGGGGAAGGGACTTCTCAAAACCCAGGACTATGGGTTCTTAGCAAGCAGAGAACCCTTGGGCTCCCCTTCACAATTTCAAGGACAAGGTGAACCCTCCAGTAAGCCCGCTGGAAGGATGAACTTGAGACATACACACCCTGGAGAGCTGACCTCCCCACTGCCAGCAGAGTCCCGGCGCCTTTGCAAGGGCAGAGAGCTGAGTGAAGCCATGGGGCCTCTGTGTGGGAATGAAACGTGGCCATTGTATGTGTCTCTGGACCCTTTGATTCGCATGCACGAGTCAATTTCAATGGTTTCCTCACCACATCCCTTACAGCAGAATCACCCAGGGAGCTCCTAACTCCTGCAGATGTGTGGGCCTCATGCCAAATCCACAGAACCCATTGTGAGTCCCAAGAAGCAGCAGCTAGCACCCAGGAACTGAGCGTCTGGTTTCCTAGGAAGATCAGGACCACAGGCAAATGACTGAAGGCGTGGGTACCATCAACCAACACCCCAATTCATATCCTGAGCACAAAGGTGAGGGCCGCACACAGGAGCATCCGTGAGTCCCCAGATTATAAACAAATTGATCAAGGTGGCCTTTCTGGTTTTGGGGAGGGAGGGCACTTTTATAAGGAGAGAGAAATGGATGACTTTGTAGGGAGTGCTTAGTTAAAATAAGGAAGCTTAGTTAAAATAATTTGGTGGTGTGGTGATTAGGACAGCTTTCCATCAAGCAGTTGGCCTGGGTTTAGTTCCTGACCAACCCAAGCAGCATGTTGGCAAGGCAGGTTAAGGTTGAGTCCCAGCTACTCCACTAGCAGTCTAGCTTCCTGCTAGTGCACCTGAGAAAGCAGCAGATGATGGCCTAAGGGCGTGGGTCCCTGCCACACAGGTGGGGGACTAGGATGGGCTTTGGTCGGACCCAGTCTTAGCTGGCATCACAGAAATGAACCAATGTATGGAAGTTTTCTCTTCCTCTCCTCTCCTGCTCTGCCTTTCAAGCTTACAATAAACATTTAAAAATGAACAAACATTACAAAATAAATACTTTTTTCCCATAAATTTGGTGACCATGCGCTCTCTCTCTCACTCTCAAAAATTCCATGGTACTTTAATCTTTTTTTTTTTCCTCTCATCCGAATTGCCAGCATCATTACCGTAACACTTTGGGATGATTAGTCAGTGAATGAAGAGCTACTGAACACCAGCACTGTCACCAGGATGGTTGACCTGTTAGCTGAGACAGCTAGCAAGAGACTCTGTGGCAGGTGGCAGGTGCCGCTTGGATATGCCACTCAATGGGGATGATTCATACCCCAAACACAAAGGGGCAGAATGGCTCAAGACTTCAAAAGGATGCTCAGAAGTGCACACATTCGAATAAACGGAAGCTGCTCATTTCACTCATTTTTCCATGAACAGTTTTGGACCATGGCTGGCCTACGGTAACTGAAACCGTGGAAGGGTCAATCGGATCGCGGGACCTGCTGGAAGGACACAGGCCGCTTCGATCCCAGCCCACTTACCTCCTCCTTGACAGCATGTGTGATGCAGATGCCTGTCCTCCCCTCCAAAACTGCCCTTCCTTCTAACCCAAATGAGCAAGGAGGCAAGCTCCTAAAGTTCTCCTGAAAGAAGTATGTGTTTCGCAGGCAAAGCAACTAGAAAGGCACTCCTTGGTCACTGCTCTGAAGGCACCCAATATTCAAGGGTCATTTCAAAGAGTAAGCCTGTACCTGTGCCTGGGAAGGGACTTGAGCCTGGAGGAGCAGTGGGAGCTCCAGCACTCCTGACCGGACACGGAGAAGTTAAATGACCACCCCCTACCCCCAGGCTCTCACAGCTGCAGACCCCTCAGCACTGACTTACTTGGCAGTTTTGAATAAACAATGCAACATCTCAACTATTGTTCCACTACAATGGGAGGCCTCCAGGGTCGTGTGGAAATAATTTTTTAAATGAAAACTTCGTCATCAAATACACGACAAGCACTTAATAAGTCTAAAACTCAACTCACAGGAGCATGCATGCAAGTCAAAATAGGCTACAGATGGATTCAGCGGATTGTGAAAATATCATGACACATTCACACTGAGCAATATTCCACTTGCAAACATGCTGAAGGTTGTGAAGTTGGGGTGATGCCCGTGGCAAGACAGCCGAGGTACGAGGAAGACAGACCACCCCCACCCCACCTCCTCGCCTAAGGAGAAGCAAGGAGTTTGCTACAATGAACGGAGCAGAGCTATGGCTCAGAGCTTAACAACTGCTCCGTTCCAAGCTCCCACCCCCTTCTCACCACCATTCACTTAGGAAGGTGGGGGGTAGGGAAGGGCAGGGCTCCAGGCTTCAATGAGATCATTTTTTTCAAACAGGCTCAGGAGTGGCAGCCAATTATTTCTCGCCTGCATGAATTAAGTTCCATTGAAAAACTCTCTCTCATGGTAAGTATCAAGTGGACAGGATTCCCACCTTGCAAACCAAGTTAAGATGGTCAAATATGAGGAACACAAAAGCCTGACAATGTGCTGTCACCTAAGGCAGCACTCCACGAACAGGGGACGCATCTCCAGGGTAACGCGGAGCTGATTCAGTGGTCTGCCCTGTGGATGCTTGGGGCACTTTCATCCAGGAAGTAAACAGAATACCATCATATGTTTTACTCCTAGTAGGTCCTATGTAAACAGCATTCCCGTGTGTGTGTGTGTGTGTGTGTGTGTTGCTATTTTCATGCGCACCCTGCCCTCTTGCTTCCTCTAACAAATGTCCATTAGAAAGACCCGGATGTGAACATTATCATCTGTTACCATAAGCATAAGAAGCTAAACAAACCACACAATTGTGCTGGCATTTCCAGGCAGAAGAGAGCAGTAAGGCAGAGATGTACATTTCTGGGCCCAACACAGTAGCCAAGCAGCTTAAGTCCTTGCCGTGCATGTGCCGAGATCCCATATGGGTGCCAGTTCTAATCCCAGTGGTCTCGCTTTCCATCCAGGTCCCAGCTTGCGGCCTGGGAAAGCAGCAGAACACACCCAAAGCCTTGGGACCCTGCACCCACATGGGAGACCCAGAAGAGGCTCTGAGCTTCTGGCTTTAAATCAGCACAGCTCAGCTGCTGTGGCCACTTGGGGAGTGAATCAGCTGACAGAAGACCTTCCTCTCTGTCTCTCCCATCTGCACATCTGACTTTGCAATAAAAATAAATAAATCTTAAAAAAAAAAAGACATGTATTTTCCAATTAAAGGTTAAAAAATAACTAAGTTTTTCTCTTATGTAACATATAGCCTTGGACCAATTTGTGACAAATTTATACACTTAAAAATTTAAAACAGGTTTACCAATAAACCTGTTTACCAATAAACCTTCGCTTAAAAATAAGATGAAAAGGAATGCAGATTTATAATCAATGACCAAGGAAGAATGGACAGCTTTTCTAACCTAACAACTGATATAAACTTAGGACTCCCTATTCCTTAGTTCCAATTCAAATAAAGAAACCAGATAGTCTATAATTTACCCAGCTAGTGATTACCGATCAATTACTAAAACACTCTAATGAAAAGCCTAATCTCTTAATGCTTATACGTTACATGGAAACAACAGAACACAGAGAAAAAGATGAGTTTATCTTATGTAGAACCACTGTGTACAGGAGTGACACCTGCTAAGGACGTGAAGAAGAAGTAAGTCAAAATATTGTTTGACCCAGCTGGGTACAGATTGTCAGGAATTCAAGGAAAACACAAGTGAACAGGCAGCACTGCCATATCTTGTACCCAACTTTGCAATTTGTGAAGTGCATGGTTTTCTCGTACATATGCAGTTTCATATGTAATGAAGAGACGTAACCCAGATGAACACTAGCCAATGGGATTTCTTAAGGAACAAATGAGGCTACTCTCTTTCTTCCCTATTACTATTCATCTTGGAAAGCAGGTTCAGGGGAGTCTCTTTCACTCCAGTGTTTCTACTAAATTGTCCTGCACTGATCTTTGTTGCTGACTCCTGGCTCCCTGCTGACTCTTGGTGAGACTGTCATTGTTCTGCTGATTCTGAGCAGGCATTCTGGTCTTTCTTGAAAGGGCCTGCTTCCCATCACCTGATCCTTGTCCCTAAGTTAACCCGCACCAGTTGGGATTCTTAGCCCTATGTATACATCCAGCCTTAGACCAATTTGTTCGCCCACCAAACAGATCCTCTGTATCTATGACTGCCACTTATATACTTATTTTTAAACTACTATCATTCAATTAAATGAATAATGCAAAATGCTAGGAAAATACAGTTTTTTAAATTCCAGGGTGATAGCCTGAATTTCATGTCTGTATTTCCTCAATTTTTATGGCTGATGCTTTGAACTCATTTCTTTATACAGAGTTTTCTCAAGAGGATGGAGGATGGATGTGAGGCACGGGGTAGCTTTGGGAATCATAGGGGCCTGGGCTCCTTCTTGGCTTGACGTTGTACTAGTTGCATGAACTTGAGATACACAGACAGACTAGGCAATTCCCCTAACTTTTTCTCTCTAAAGTCATATAGGCTTCGGTGTACGCACAGCATTTACACATCACACATGGTGCACACCTCAATGGATGACGTCTTCAGAGGAAGTGGATATGGGCTTTCCTGGGAATATCCCTTCTCCTTGTCCTCCTCTCAAGTGATCGTCTTCCCTTCTTGCAGTCTGGGAACCATCCATGCTGTAGGCTACCACAGCATGACTTGGCCTTCCCACCATGCTGCTTAACGGTTTGAGCCCTGTGTGTGGTACATGCTGACATCTAATTGCTCTATCAGCTGGCGCCTCTCTGCCTTGCTGGCTGACACCCCTCCTCTGACTGTGCTCAAAAGGGCTGTTTATAAATGGTCTTGTTGGCCTCTTTCCTTCTCCCTGGTAAAGCCTTTCAGTTAACGCAGCTGCTACCACCAAACAAGTGTCAGGGCCTCTGCAAGGAAGCTTCCAGTAACTGCAGTCTCCACACGCAGCTTCTGGACTCTTCACTCGGAGGGACCTGGCTCCCAGCACCTTGAGTCAGAAATCAACCACACTTCTGCACATGGACATCCCTCTATCTGGCAACACCAAATGGTTAGCACAGCAGTGGTAGCATTCCCCAGGATGCATCCTGATCCTGCACTGGGACACTCTTGGTTGTCCCAGTGACAGGCCAACACCCACTGGCTTTGGATGGGCGGGCAGCAGGGATGCTAGACATTTTGCAATGCTTGTGGTAGATGCCAAAAGTTCTAAATATTTGGGTTAGTTTTTAAAAAAGAAAAAAAAAATCTTGTTCACATTATGGTTTTTTTTTTATTATGTGAAATATAATGTTTGTGTTTGACTTTAACATATATCAAGATGTCTAGCAAAGCAGTTAACGCTGGGGTAGAACCAACCTTTCTGTGCCCCACTGCCCCCAAAGGGGGAGAACACCATTTCTTACAGGTTGGTTCGTATTCCCTCACAGGCGTGCTGAGTGAGTTCAATTCCCCACTCAGGTCCCTGACTTCAGTTCTCCATCAAACAGAACCTGGGAGGCAGAAGTGGATCCCGCCAGGCACATGGGAGACCCGGATTGAGTCCTCCAGACCCTGGCTTCAGCTTGGCCCACTCAGGCTATGAGCATGTGGGCAACCCTATCTCTGCCCCTCAAATAAATAAGAATTTTAGAAAAGAATTGTTGTTTCTGAAAATTGCATCTCTGACGTCCTCAGCACTCTCTGTGTGGCTTTCTCATGGCAATTTCACATGTATAGAAAGATCTAAGAGCAATGACTACAAAAGGTCAGAAATGGCTTTCCTGTCCCTGCATCACAGAGAAGGAATTGTAAGGATTTTTAGACTATGTTATATGGATGTGGGTTATATTACCAATGAAATTCCCACGTCAGGATAGAGAAGGGGGCATTATAAAGTGCCCACTGGGAGTGAGAACTTGCTCTAAAAGTTGCAAAAGCACATCAGTGTGGCAACCTACACACCCAACCCAACCCCCAAGTCTCATAGATGAGTGAATGCCACCGTCCTAAAACTATCTATTTGCCTTTCTTGTAAGTGCTATTACAGAAAGACACCTGAACTTCGAGTTCTTCTCTTTTTGTAGCACTTATTTTACTCATCTGAAAGGTAGAGTAAGAGAGAGGGTGACAGAAATTTCTCTTCCATCCACTGGCTCACTCCTAGATGGTCACAATAGCCAGGTTCATCATGGTTTCCTACCTCGGCTGCAGGGGCCACCTTCACTGTTTTCCCAGGCACATTACTGGCTGGATTAGAAGCAGAGCAGCCAGTACTTGAATCAGCACTGCAATATGGGACACTAGTGCTACAGGTAGTACCTTAATGCACTACACCACAACATGGGCCCTTCGCTCTACAATGTTCTCACTTGAGTTTGCCAACTAGACTAAAATGACATTGAGTTGCTGCATCTCCTATTTGAGGGTAGCTGAATCCTACCTCATTGCCTCATAACACAACAGCATCTCCCACGCTCAGCACTATAATCACAGGGAAATTACAATAAATGACCTTCTATACATTCTTTTTAATTCAGGTCACCTCTGTGATCTCACTCATTAGATTGCCCAACTGGGGCTGATGTTTGGCACATTGTTCAGACTCCGCAGTTAAGACACTACATACGGTAACTGCATCCTGTATCAGTACACCTGCATTCAGTCTTGGGGATGCTCCAAGTTCTAGCCTGCTCATCACGGGGACCCTGGAGGCAGCCGGTGATGGCTCAAAACTGAATTCTTCACTCCTTGCCTCAGCCTGGCCCCATCAAAGCTGCTGTAAGTACTTGGGAAGTGAACCAGCAGATGGGAGCTTGCTCTTTCTCGCACACACCACTATCCCTTCTCCCAAAAGTAAATTTTTAAAAAGGAAATTCAAGAGTAAAAGACCAGAGCTCAGGGTCTCGCTTTCCATAAGCTTTTTCATTTAATCAGCAGTGTCCAGGTTTATCCGGCTGTGAGGAGAGGATCTGACTGCCTGATGTCCGTCAACACAGGCACACAGCATAACCTAGGGAACATTTTGAGTTACATAAGTGTTTTGAATTTTGTCGAGTATATATATATATAATGTGTATGGATATATATGTTTCAGATCAGATTTTATGTTAGCCCATACTATATGAAAAAGATGTACAGCTCTTTCAAGTCTGGTTTTTCTTATATGAGCACATGGAGAAATAATGGTGTTTAGCAAACCAGCATGGGTTTATCCAACCAAGCACATAACCTGGATATCTGAGAAAGCTCCCAGGTCTCACTGGGCACTCAGACACCTGGAGATTATCAAATGACAGGTACTCAGCCAGGTCTGATCTGATCGCAAGGCAAGCTGGGTCGGGTTAATGCCTACGCGAGGCGAAGGGACCAGAGAGGAACTTTCCAGTGTCACCTTCCTGTCTGCCCTACTGACTGAAGGGAATTTGGGATTCCCAGAAGAAGGAAATTCAAGTGAGGTAACGCCAGGGTGTTCTGAAATTCTCCCTCTGCCTGTCTTTTCCATTTGACAGGAATAACAGCTACAGCTCAAATCTAAGTATTAACCAGCATTGTAAAGGGTCATTAAACTCTAAACAGCTGAGTGACAAAATTTAACTTTGTAACTCCTTTTCTTGGTTTTTTTTTTTTTGTAACTCATTTCCAACATTGCCTTTTTATGTTTTAATTGAAGGAAAGCATTGCTGAGCAAAATCAACAGCAATCTTTGCATAATTAGGTTTAAGCCATCTGTTTCTTACTATATTATTCTAAATTTAAACAATTTTTAAGATGCATTTATTTGTTTATTTTCAAGGCAGCGTGATAAGGGGGGAGGGAGAGATGATTAATCCCATGCTCTGGCTCCTTCCCGAAGGGACACAATGCTAGCATCCCTGGGACATCAGCGTCGCTCACATGGCTGGCAAGGCTCCAAGCCCTTGGGCCTCTCCCCTGCCCTCTTACACACATTTGTAGAGGCCCAGGTGGGAAGCAAAGCAGCTGGGACTTAAAACAGCACCATCTGGGCTGCTGACAATGCAGGTGGCAGCTTCACCCACTGTCCCACAATGATAGCCCTTTTAGTGCTTTTAAAACTCCCGACCTTGGGCCCAGCACGGTGGCGCAAGTGGTTAAGGTCCTCGCCTTGCACGCCCGGGATCCCATATGGGTACCGGTTCTATCCCAGCAGCCCCGCTTCCCTTCCAGCTCCCTGCCTGTGGCCCGGGAAAGCAGTCGAGGACGGCCCAAGGCTTTGGGACCCTGCACCCACGTGGGAGACCCGGAAGAGGCTCCTGGCTTTGGATAGGCATAGCATCGGCCCGTTGCGCTCACTTGGGGAGTGAACCATGGACGGAAGATCTTCCTCTCTGTCTCTCCTCTCTGTATATCTGCCTTTCCAATAAAAAAAAATAATAATATTAAAAATAAATCTTTAAAAAAAAAAAACTCCCAACCTTGCATCCAGCATGACAATCCAGTAGCTAAATCCTTGCCTTGCACGTGCCAGGATTCTATATGGGTGCTGGTTCATGTCCTGAATGTTCCACTTCCTGTCCAGCACCCTGCTTGTGGCCTGGGAAAACAGTCAAGGACAGCCAAAGCCTTGGGACCCTGCACCCATGTGGGAGACTCGGAAGAAGCTCCTGATCCCTGGCTTCAGATTGGCGTAGCACCAGCCATTGTGGCCACTGGGTGAGTGAACCAGGGGATGGAAGATCTTTCTCTCCTTCTTTCTGTAAATGTCTTTCAAATAAAGGTAAATAAATCTTAAAAAAAAAAAAATCCAACCTTGTTGTCCACTCTATTCCTAACTCTGACTAATGCTCATTTGCCCTCCATGTCTGTAACTAGAAATCACACATTTTATATAAATGGAATCTCACAGTTCCTTGCCTTTTGACTTATTTCTTCAACATACCTCCTTGTGGTGCTTCTAAGTTGTTCTGTATAACAATAGTTTGTGCTTTTCTTATTACCATTTGCTATGACGTGGATGTATCATAGTTGGCTCAACCACTGACATTCATTTCGGTACTTGCCAGCTTCAATTTTAAGAATAACAGTGCTTATCAACATCATATAAAGTTCATCTTTTAAATATGTACCTAACATTACAATTTCTAGGTCATATAATGCCAGAGTCCAGCTCCAGCTGAGTTTGGAATTTGAGAAGGGTGCGTGGATAAGGCGTAAAGAGGAAAGAAATGGACCACTACAATTTCGTGATCATAATGGACAATGCAGGAAAGCTGTCCGCTTTATTTATCGAGAAGCAGTCAAACTCTGGCACAGACTTTTTACGTCATGGTCAAGTGGGTGTTTCCAAGGATAATTCCACCATTTGTTTCACCTTAAAGCAGGATGTTATCCATCCTGACCCTATGGTCAGGAAGTTCTCAATAGACGGTGCGTATCAATCAGTAACTCATGCCTACTACAATACTCAAGAACCTGTTAAAGGAGGAAATGCATCACAGAAGGAGGGAGCTAAAGATCAAAGATAGTCAATGAGGACAGCAGAGACAGAGACAGAACTGTAAAAGGCCCTTTTGCTAAGACATTGTCAGCAACATCAACTTCCAAACTCGCATAGGTAGTAAATATTAACTCCGTAGAGGCAGACAATGCCTAAATAGATTACAGAAATCTCAGCAGGATTGTCCGGTGTCCATGCAAAGGGAGGTAGAGCTGCATTCGGGTGGTTGTAGACACATCTGCCAGGCCCTGCCATATAGTGAGAAATCCCTTGTGGCCTTGCCTGCAATGGAACCATACTCTTCACACCTTCCTGCCTTCCACACCCACCGCATGGACCCCAGCAATATAATAACTCCATTTTCAGTTGTAAACAGAAGTACCAAACTATCTTGCAGAGTAGTTGAGTCAACGATGTAGGAATGATCCAGCTTTTCAAGATCACCACCACATTTGTTATCATTTTTCTAATTGAGTCATTCTGAGAAATGTGTAGTAGCAGTTCATCATGATTTTAATTTGTATTTCTTTGATAATGTTAAATATCCTCATGGCTTATTTGCCATCTGTACCCTTGCTGTGAAAGATTCGTTTGTTTATAAATTTGGCCTATTTAAAACTAATTGTTTCTATTTTTTGCTTTGAAAGGTAGAGTCACAGAGAGGAAGAGATCTTCATCTAATCCATGCCCCACACGGCTGCAATAGCCAGGGCTGGGCCAGGGGGAAGCCAGCAGCCAGAAGCTTCATTTGGTCTCCCTCATGGATTCAGAGGATCAAACATGTAGGCCATCTTCCACTGCTATCCCAAGGAAAAGAACAGGGAGCTGGATCAGAAGTGGGGCAGTCAGGACACCCATCAGCACCCATACTGGACGTAGGTGTCACAGGCACTAGCTTAACATGATGTGCCACACCACTCACTCTCCTATTTTTATTTGTTGGAAAGATACAGTTAGAGAGAGAGGGAGGGAGGGAAGGAGGGAGAGAGAGAGAGAATCTTCCATTTGCCGGTTCCTCTTCAAAAGGCTGCAAAGACCTAGGCTGGTCCAGGCTGAAGCCAGGAACCCAGTGCCCCATCATGGTTGCCAGAGGCCCACGTTCTTGAGCCAGCTCTGCTTCCAATCCAGCTCTCCAAGTGCCTTAGGCCCTGCCACCCACGTGGCAGACACAGTTAGAATTCTGGACTTGGCCAGCCTGGGCAACTGCAGCCATTGGTGGGGAGGAGGGAGCAGGGTTTTGAACTACCACCACTCTGTGTTTCAAATAAATAACAATTCTTTCTTTAAAAAAGAAAAAACACAATGACTTCTGCATGCAGATGAAATTATTTTTGAATATTTATTCGAGCTCCACTGAAAATTGTCCCCCAACAATGTGGAAAATTTCCCATTGCCTATGGATAAAGCAACAGAAATCCACACGGAATTGGATATGGCCTACTTTTTAGTTGTCTTATCATCAGTGTGCAAAACCACAGTGGACAGCGAATCAACTGTCTGCCATCTGAGTAGATTCAAAGCGGGGGAAAGGAGTGTTTTTCCTGTGTGTTTAGGAATACACACATTCCAGGCCAGCATAATGGCTCAATAAGCTAGTCCTCAGTCTTGCAGTGCCAGCATCCCTTATGGACAGGTTTATGTCTAGCTGCTCCACTTCCCGAAATCTAGATCTCTGCTTGTGGTCTGGGAAAACAGTGAGGACAGTCCAGGTTTTTGGGACCCTGCACTTGGAAGAAGTTCCTGGCTCCTGGTTTCATATCATTATCAGCTTCGGCCATTGCAGTCATGTGGGAAGTGAACCATGGCATGGAAGATCTTTCTCTTTCTCTCTGTAAATCTGCCGTTTCAAAATAAATAAAATATTTATTTGTTTGTTATTTTAAAAAATAAAAGCAAGAAAAAGAAAAAGAATCCGTGCAACCCAGAAGCTATTATGCTGTGAGAAATGAAAGCAAAATTCTTGGACGATTCGTCAGCCCAAGTGGCCCAGACGCGCTCCTGATTAAACATATGAAGCACGGACAGAGAAAGCCCTTCAAACAAACTGACAGAAAATACAACCTGAGCAAACATTCACGCAATTCACACTGCTGTTCATTGGTCCCAGTTTCCTTTTACAGAAAGAAGTGTTTCCCATTCCCAACAGCAGCTGCTGAAGTAAAATGTAACCATTACATTTTTAAAATGGAAGAGTTCGCTGAGAGAGGAATGACCCACACACTGAGGCTCAGCCAGCTGACGACCGGGAGGATTTCTGAGCCCGAGCAGCACAAAGCACTCCTGCAGCAGGACTGTTGGATCAGGGAGGGAAGTTCCTCACGCAGTCCTGCTTGAATACCTCTTGTACAGCGGAAACAGTGCTCAACATAAAGATCTTTGGGAAAAAAATTCCCTTAACTCTGCCAGGATGCCATCCCCTACTCTGGGTTCCAAGGGGAGGGTGGTGTGCAGCCATCAACCCAGGAGCCATAAACACAGACAGGAGCCCCTAAGAAGTTAACTGGCTAAATTCTAGCAGGTGCAACCAGAACAAGCATAGCCCAAACGCCCTTCTCTCACTTGAAGTTCCTCTTTCAATGATCATCTTGGCCTGTTAAAAAGCAAAGCCGTCAGGGCCAGCATTGTGGCTCAACTGGCTAACCCTCTGCCTGCAAGCGCAGGCATCCCATATGGATGCCAGTTCATGTCCCAGCTGCTCCATTTCCCATCCAGCTCCCTGCTTGTGACCTGGGAAAGTCATGGAAAATTGCCCAAAGCCTTCGGATCCTGCACCTGCATGGGAGACCCAGAAGGGGTACCTGGCTCTTGGTTTCAGCTCAGCACAGCTCCAGCCTTTATGGCCACTTAAGAAATGCACCAGTGGATGAAAGATGTTTCTACTCTCCTTCTCTTTACAAATGTGCCTTTTAAATAAAAATAAATAACTCTTAAAAAAAAAAAACCTGTTGGGTACACTACATGCCGACAAGCAGCATATCTTTCCTTGCAGTGTAGCGCCATGTTAGTCCCACGTTGATTTTCATTCCTCTTTGAGAGAAAACTCAAACAGCTATGTCAACCACACTGAGGCAAGAGTTTGTAAATTCTGCTGTGAATGTCCTACTTTCCCTGTGACTTAAGTAAAAGCCTATACAGATTCTGTGGTGGAGATGTGCCCAGCAAGCTGGCCACTTAAACAATAGGAGGCAACAGCCATATATCCAGTGTCCATCTAGCCCTGCCTAGACTACGCAAACACTTGCTCCGACACATCGGGACACTTCTTTCTTGGTGTGAGCTTTGCCATATGAGTTGACCATTCCTCCAAATCATAGCTAAAGTGACCCATTTAATGGCTGGAAAGATTCTTGCCAGGAAGCATATTTTTCTAACTATCCAATACTCTATCTGTCCAGCAATGAAAAACACAAAAACAAACAAACAAACAAACAAAAAACCCTTCCCAAAGACAATGACAGGAAGCTAACACGTGTAGGATGCCAGAGGTGGGCCTATAGGCTGAAGTTTCTTTTCCAAATCCATGCAAGGGCAGTCACCACCCTAGGCAGAAACTATGGAAATCTAATGAACACTTGGGACTTGGCCTGCAGAAAGCAAACACACACACACACACAAACACCCCAAAACCCAGGCATCCGGAGCTAAGAAACCCAGCTTTCCCAGAAATCAAGAGAGGCAGTACTCTCTGGTTAGCTCAGGGAGGTACGGCTCCACTATCCTGTACCCACAGTGGAGCCTGAAATTAAGGAAAACAGTCCAAAAATACCTGGTGAGAGTATGTTATTTCTGCCTTGATTTAGTCCTGACAAACAATATCCAATCTAAGGCTAACACCTGATTTCCTTACTATTCCATTCATTGACGCAGTCTAATTACTTTGACTCTTTGCTTCGCAAGGATGGGTTCCTAAGCAGCTTGACATCCTGAAGAGATCCGTGAGCCCTCCCCTCCCCCGCGCAGTGACAGTTGCCACGACCTACAGTGCAAAAAGCCCATTAGTACACAACCATCAACTAGGCAATTCGCCCAACTTAGGCTTGAATATTTTTCATAGGTGCACACCTAAGTTACTTTACATGTAAAAAGTAAGTAACTTGACATGTAAAAAGAAAGTAACTTCCATTACAAATCCTCACATTCCTTGCTCAAAGAAGTGGGACAATCACTAGAACTCCACAGCTGCAGTGGGCTAAATCCAAGGCATTGCAGGCTAAGACTTCGCCTGTGGCACCAGCACACCATAAAGTGGCAGCTCCACTTTAGATCCAGCACATAATAAGATATTTCTGTGTGTTGGTTTGTGTGTTGGGGTGTGTGTGTGTGTGTGTGTGTGTGTGTGTGTGTGTGTGTGTGTGTGTGTGTGTGTATGTCTTTAAAATAATGAAAACAAACAATCTAAAAGTGTATATTCATATGGAAAGCCTGAAAAATCATGTTATTCAATATAATGACTTTGTCATTCCTGGACAGTTTTGTAGGCTAGAACCAAACCTCTTTTCTGTGCTATTCAAGGCCTTCCGGGACACTTTGCTAGCCTCGACACCAGCTACCAAGGCATCATTTTGCAACACCTATGTTCCCCAGTACACATCATGCCACTTCCTGCCTCTGCGCATGTGATGGGCAGTGACCCACTCAAGCTCCATGCATCTCACCTGTTCTGATCCTCCTATCAGCAAACACAGGGCCACATGGACACCTATGCCTTCATGTGATGTCCCACACTGCTTCCTCTCTGTTGCTCTCTTTATCTCACTCAACTGTGGGTCTCAAGCAATGAGCACCATGAGACATGTTCTCACAATAAACTCATGTATTCATTGATGCAAAGCCACTAGCAGTTCTCTGGCATCCCTGGAGGGAACCTGGTATCTAAACATACCATCATCCGTTCTATCTCTTAACTGTGAATAAATAAACCCTCTAAAATAAAAATGGGGCTGGCAGACCCAGCGTGGTGGCCTAGTGGGCTAAAGTCCATGTCTTGAACTTACTGGGGTCCCATATAGGCACCGGTTCTAACCCTGGCAGCTCCGCTTCCCATCCAGCTCCCTGCTTGTGGCCTGCAAAAGCAGTTGAGGACGGCCCAAAGCCTTGAAGACCCTGCACTCACGTGGGAGACCCGGACGAAGATCCTGGCTCCCAGCTTCTGGCTTCAGATCGGCTCAGCACCGGCCGTTGAGGTCACTTGGGGAGCGAACCATCGGACAGAAGATCTTCCTCTCTGTCTCTCCTCCTCTCTGTATATATCTGACTTTGCAATAAAAATAAATAAATCTTTTTTTTAAAAAAAAGGGGGCTGGCATTGTGATCCAGAGGGTATACCCACTGCCTGGGATACCGCATCCTATACAGGCAGGTGCCAAGTCCTATCTGCACGACTCCATTTCTGATGCAGGCACCTGCTAATAGCCCTGGAAAGCAGCAGAAGATGGCCATGGTGCTTGGTCCCCTGCCACTCACATGGGATGAAGCTCCTTCCTGGCTGTGACCCAGACCTTACAGCCATGTACGGAGTGAATTAGTGGATGGAAGGAAGGTCTATCTTTCCATCTGTCTGCCTTTCTGTAATCCTGTTTCAAGTGAACAAATAAATGCTCCAAAAAAAAATGACATAATCTGAATCAATCAAAGCAGAAAGAAAACGTTCATCAGATGAGCTCAAAAACCAGCTGAGGGAAGTGAGCTCATCTGGGCCTAAGCCACAGACTAACAGCAAGGTGATGAGCAATTCCACATCCTACACCTCACAACTGAGCAGAAGTCTTTGAAGTTGAGCTGGAAGTGAGATGGAATGTAATCAGGATTAAAATTGTGATGCTCGGATGCCTTATCCAGTGGACAAAAGCTTGGGGGAACTCTAGAAAAACAAGTTGTGTAACCTGGGTCAAAAGCAAGAAGAAAAGCAGCAGCAGGTGCACGAGGTCCAATCACAGGCCTGGACAGTGAAATGCTGAGTCCTGCTTGGAAGGTCACAGGGGAGACCAGAGCAGGCGCCTGTCCTGGGGCTTACGGTGCTGGCATCCTGCCGCTATGCAGTGCCCATGGTCAAGTCCCAGACCCCACACCAGCATTGTCATGTGGTACATTGGCAGCTGCTTGTGACACTGGGATCCTGTGAATGCCAGTTCCAATCCCAGTGGCTCCACTTCTAATCCAGCTCCCTGCCAGTGATCCTGGGAAAGCAACAGATGTAGGTGCACGTGGTTGGGTCCCTGTGACCCAGGTAGGAGACCCAGACGAAGCTCCAGACTTCAACCCTGCGCAACCCCGAACCTGAACACTGCATGTAACTGGGGAGTGAAATGAGAGAGCAGAAGTGTTTTTTCTTCTTCCCTTCCTCCTCTCAAATAATAAATAAAAATTTCAAAACTAAAAACGCAAAGAGAGAAAATCAAAGGAATGCTGTGTCATGTGCTTAAACTCATGCATACTACAAAACAGATTCTGAAGATCCCTGATGTGGGAACCAACAGTAAGCTATGGCAGGTGCCTGGGGGCACAGTGCCTATTGGGGGAGACCCTGTGACCTTCCCCTCTGCCTCCTCTCAGCTGACCTTCCTCCTTGCAAGCCTCACCCACTGCCCAGCACAGAGCTGGTGGGGCCGGCCAGACAGGGAACACTGTTCTGCAAGAGTGAGCCCCAACAAAAGATTTCTAGACCGGGAGAATGTTTTGTCAGAGCACACAGCACTGCTCCAGGGAGGGGACTCACCACCTCACACGGAGGCTTCAGTTCCCCTGAAAAGCGCTGGCATGGCTGCTTCTCAGGGTCCTGAGCACCACGCTGAATGGCATGTTTTTCCTACCAAGCAATCTCGGAGACAAAAGAAGCCACTTTTCAATGCCAAAACAGAGTCAACATTCTGAATCTTAATACTAATAATGCAGATGTAAAAGCCACAATTCATACAAAAAGCAGAATCTTACTGTCGGCCAAAACAAAACAAAACAAAAAAAAAAAGGAGAAAAGAAAAGGCACTCATGTTCAGGTTCCACATGTACGAGTCAACTGAAACTGTTAAAAAAAAGTGGGATTGAAAGTTGTATACTGCTTTTTTGATGTTTTGTTTTGTCTTTTAAAAAAATCTGTGCAAAATGTGGCAGGAGCTCCTGGCTACCAGCTTTAGTCTGAACCAGCCACTGCATCCATTTGGAGAGTGAGCCAGTGCATGGGGGGTCATCTTTTACCCTCTTCTCCCTCTCCCTATCACTCCTCATTTCAAATAAACAATCTTAAAACAGAGAGAGGGAGAGAGAGACACCAGGGGACAGGTATATGGGATAATAAGCTAAGCCTCCACTTGCATGCTGGCAAATGGGCAGCAATTCCCAGCTGCTCCACTTCCCATTCAGCTCCCTGCTTGTGGCCTGCGAAAGCAGCAAAGGATGGCCCAAAGCCTTGGGACCCTGCACCCACGTGGGAGACCCTGAAGAAGCTCCTAGCTCTT
Organism: Ochotona curzoniae; assembly: GCF_017591425.1. Taxonomy (NCBI): domain Eukaryota; kingdom Metazoa; phylum Chordata; class Mammalia; order Lagomorpha; family Ochotonidae; genus Ochotona; species Ochotona curzoniae. Next base: position 19,323,202 of record NW_024467115.1, read on the forward strand.
GGCTCTGAATTAGCGTATCTCTAGCCAATGCAGCCATTTGCTGGGAGGTGAGTAGAACCAGCAGAAGGAAGATTGCTCTGTCTCTCCTTCTCTCTACAATTTTCTCTCTATATATCTTTTTTAAAGATTTAATTTTTTAATTGAAAAGTCAGATATGCAGACAGGAGGAGAGACAGAGAGAACTTCCACCCACTGGTTCACTCCCCAAGTAGCTGCAACGGCAAGAGCTGAGCCAATCTGAAGCCAGGAGCCAGGAGACTCTTCTGGATCTCCTACGCGGGTACAGGGTCCCAAAGATTGGGCCGTCCTCGACTGCTTTCCCAGGCCACAAGCAGGGAGCTGATGGAAAGCGGGGTTGCCGGGATTAGAACCAGAGCCCACATGGGATCCCAGCATGTGCAAGGCGAGGACTTTAGGCACTGGGCTATTGCACCAGGCCCTAACTCTTTTTTTTAAATAAAAATATATATTCAAAGAGAGAGAGAGAGAGAGAGAGAGAGAGAAGGAAAGAAAGACCCCAAACGTGAAAATCCAGGGAGAGATGGTTCCAGAAATGTGATAACAAAGCTCTCTTTACAGCAGCTCCCATGTGCTGTGTCCCCCACTGCAGCTAGAGCCCCACTGTCTCAGGGAGCCTATGGTGAGAAACTCAGCCAGGCCAGGGGCTTGTTCCCACAGGAACTCAGCTGCCCCAATGTCACATAAGCCAAGAATGAGACAGGTGGTCTCCCAGAGCAAATAACGGTGTTATTAGCAGAATATGTGCGGAATGTGAGCTGGGAGGGTACAAGTAAGCCCATCAAAGCCGCACATGACTAGCTGCAGGTCTTAAACACACAGTACAGTAATCATTAGCATTATATTCCCATTTGTTTAATTGTATGTTAGATCTGTTTTGGCTGCAAGTGGCAAAAGAAAAAAAAATCAACTCACAATGACTTAAGCAGCGAGCCAATTGTTTACATAACTGCAGAAGTCGGGCTAAGATCACAGCAGGAATTACACATCGCACAGAACTGGTCAGGTAAGCACAGCTTGGTGACTGTTTTCTCCCGAGCCTGCCATCTGACTTCTCTCCCAGCCCTGGGAGCAGGACAGGCAATGAGACAGAGAGGTCCCACTTCCTCTTTAACCTCAGTTTCTTCTCCCTGGAGCTGTGGCAGCCATCTTGTGGCCAGAAGGTAGCAAGAATAAAGGATGGGAGGTTAAGCACTGGCTTCGTGCAGCCAAAAGCCGCCCTAACTGCCCTAGCAGGCCAAGGAACCAGTTTCTGTCCATTGCCCCATTCCCTCATCCTGGGTATGCGGTCCCCACCCACATGGTGGCCACTGCTGTGGAAGTCCCTGTGAGAAAGAGTGCAGGCATGACAAGCCATCGTTTCTCAGGTCTGCACTGGAGGGAGCCTTCCCAGAAGCTCCACAGTAGGTGCCTTGCTGCATCTCGTGGAGAGAACTCCACCATGTCTACACCTAATGTTCCAAACGCAGCGATAAGCCACCATCGTTTACCCAGGAATTAGGGAGACTTTACTGGAGGAAAGGTCTGGTAAGACAGGAATGAGACATACTGGTAAAGAAGCAGACACCATCAAGTGTTATCAGCAATCCTGGGTGCCACCGCAACAGTGTCTTTCATTCACACACACCTGCTCCAGGAGACAGCCTCCAAGGGGGACACAGCCTCTCAGTGCATCTCTGCTTCAGTGGTACAAAAATGATTTACTCATAGCCTAATGATTAAATTGTCACCTTGCGTGCACCAGTATCCCATGTGGGTGCTGGTTTCAGTTCTAGTTGCTCCACTTCCCATTCAGCTCCCTGCTTGTGGCCTGGGAAAACAGTAGAAGACGGCCCAAAGCCTTGGGATCCTGAGTTGGCATGGGAGACCGAGAGGGAAGTTCCTGGCTCCTGGCTTTAGATCGACTTAGCTCTGGCTATTGTGGCCACTTGGAGAGTGAACCAGCAGAAGGAAGATCTTTCTCTTTTTCTCTCCTTCTCTCCATAAATATGATCTGCCTTTCCAAAAAAAAAAACCAAATAAATCCTTTTAAAAAATGATTTAGTGTTTGTCATTGTTGCAAAATAAAACATCATTACATAGAAATGTGCTAAATGGAGCCCCAAAGGATGTCATGTCACAAATAGCATACAACAAAATGCAAAAGTGAAACATTCAGCGCTGTTGGAAAACATATCGAAAGGATGCCAAAACCCACACACACTCCTGGGACCACAGAGCTGGCACAGCAGCCTGAGAACGCAATCTGGAGGGACCCACTGACATTTTAGAGGCACATGCCCAATGACTCAACTATTTTACCTTACAGTGTCTCCACTGGAAAAAATTCTCACATGCACGCCCAGGAAGACAAATATAAGAACACCACTGTACAACCCTTAAAAACAAGCACCACTACGCAATTAAATGTAATTTCCAAGAAATTTTTTTTCTGGCACATCCATTGCATTCTAGGGTATTTGTCCTGGAAAAACGAATCATATTTTATTTTTATAGATTCTTATTATTTTTATTTTAGAGGCAGAGTGAACGAGAGAGAGACCTTACATCTACTGGTTCACTCCCCAGATGGCCTCAACACCCAGGGCCGTGCCAGGCGGGAGCTGAGAGTCAGGAGCTTCTTTTTGGTCTCCCGTGTGGGAGCAGGGGCCAAGCGCTTGGCCATCTCCAGCTGCTTTTTCTAGTTGTTTTAGCAGGGAGCTAGATTGACAGTAGAGCAACTGGGATTCAGATCAGCCAGGTCTCCAACTGGAACTCTTAAGGATGCTGGTATTACAGCTGGATGTTAAACTTGAAACACGGCAACAGTGACCCCCACAATCATGTTTTTTCCAGGAGTGGGTTGAAGCTCCCACTCTTAGAGGCAGGGGGAGCACACAGCAGGTGGAGGACACACGTGGGCAGCATCCTCCGAAGGCACGGTACTGGCCCTTGCCCTCCTCGGCCAGATGCACCAGGTCTTTCACACTGCTGGGGCTCCCAGACGAGCAGCCTCCAGGAGCTTCCCAGAGGCAGCCCAGGAGCTTGCAGGCACCAGACACCAGGGAAAGCCTCTTGGTCCACTCACTACCTCGGGAAGTCCTGAGAGGAGAAACTAGGACAGCAGGCAAGACATGCAGACAGGGTCCACGGTGGACTCCACCTGCTCCAGGACAGACTGCAGGTGAAGACAGCTGCCTCACTCCTCAGCAGGGCCGCATGCCTGCAGGATGTCCAAATCCCAGCACTGAAGCTTGCTTCCTCCAAGGTGCCTTCGAGCCACATGAAGGACAATTTCCATGCAACGATACCGATTCACTAACTGCGGCAGACACTGCTAGTATGAACACGACAACCTCGATGGTTCAGGGAATGACAGCACACACAATTGTAAAACTGCATTTCCTTCCTCCCTCCCTCATAACTAAGTCACGTGGTATAATTCTGGCCAACAAGCTCTAAGTGGAACTTGGTGAGTGGGACTTCTGGGAAGTTGTTTTATAAGGAGAGGCAGGGTAAGTGGGTGCTCATTTGAAGTTCTCTGGCCCTCCTTCTCTTCGTGCCTGGAACTTCAGAAGGATGTTGGAGCTGAGGCAGCCATCTTGTGACTATGGGGTGACAAGCCACTCTAAGGATATCCTGAAGTTTGCCACTGACTCCATGAGAGCACCCACAATACCAGTCTTGCACTGTCTGCTGCTGAGTCCTAACCACATGGAAAAAGAAGTTCCTACACCATGGCTCTCTAGTACCTGCCAACTATTTCCTGTAGCCAAATGGCAAGGCCTGGAGCCCAGTGGTAACTGCTGAGCTTACCTTGTCCCAACTTAAGTTTACCCAGCAAATGCTCTTAAGGACCCTAGAGATAACCACTTTCTGGGTCTCCATGTCCCCAGAGGACCAGACATGGGGAATTTAAGTCCTCGATCTCAGAGTGAGCAGGTGGAAATGCTGGCGTTTGGCTGCTGACAGTTCAGCCAGCAGGCTCAGAGAAAGAGCAAGCCCAGCTTTCCCAGTTTCAACCTCAAATCTGCTGGAAATCTCATGTTTCTCTGGGCTGTGGCATGTCTGTGCCAGCCAGCCACACTTTCTCTCCAGCCAGGAGAACCTGCCCCAAGCCTCCTCTTTGCAGCAACCTGGCAAACATTTGCCTTTGCATGATTCAGGACCCAATGACCACAGGTTTTCAATGCAGCTTCCCAGTCCCTTCTTGTTAGTGTAGCTATTTTCTGAGGGGGGAAAAAAAAGCACTATGATTCACTGCATAAACACACTCCCCACAGAAAGACATTCACATCATAGGAGGCAACTTCCAGATATTCATGGAAATAGAAATAAAGATAAGCTTATTGCGGTCAGCGTTGTGGTATACTGTGCAAAGCTGCCACCTGTGAGGCCAGCATCCTATATGGGTGCCAATTCTGGTCCAGCTCCTGCTAATGGCCCGCGAAAGCAGCGGAGGATGGCCTAAGTGCTTAAGCTCCTGTACCCATGTGGGAGACGTGGATGAAGCTCCTGCCTCCTGGCTTTAGTCTGACCCAGCCCTCGAAATTGCAGCCGCTTGGGAAAGTGAACCAAGGACCGGAAGATCTCTCTTTCTCTCTCTGTCTCTCCTTCTAACTCTGTCTTTCAAGTAAGCAAATAAATTTTCAGTTTAAAAGAAAAAAAAAGATTTTCTTGTGGTGCAAACCTTTCTTGCAATCCATGCATATTTCTTTCATAATGAGCCTTTGTCATAAGTGTTTTGACGACTCCTTGTTGGCTTAGATTTCAAACACTGTTGTAACAAAACAAGTTCATCTTCTAATTCCATTTTTCCCCCCATGGATTTTGAAGTTTGTGAATGAAGGTGGCCAGTTAAAAAAAAAAAAACAAAACACTGTTTGATACAGAAACAACTCAAGTAAGCCCAAAAGGCAGGAGCTTCGTGTAGGAGCAAGCAGAAAAGGGGAAGAGGAAGAAGATGAAAACCCAACTGCTTTGAGTTGTCATGTCATGTGACTCCTGCTGATGTTTTTCCCGACCTAAAAGGAGAGGGAGTGGAATACATCCACATCTGTTCTTTCCATACAGAGGCAAGAGCTAACAAACTGCTCCCTGACCCACGTCGTTTCCCAAATGTAAGCCTCAGAGACACCTGCGAACTGCATCCGCTGAAGCACAGCTACGTGAGCTTCAAAGGCTGTCAGTGTGACTTCACAGATACCAGATACCTAACCTGCAACATGCATTTCTTGAAAAGCAAGCAGCTCTCTGAATGAGACGAAAACCTCCTCCCTCCCACCCTCGCTCTGCTGAGCAACAAACTTTACAGTAGAGACAGTGCAGACTAAGTGGGTGATATCATAGACTCCTAGCGAGAGAAGTCCTGGCGGAGGTGAGGAGGGTGGGAGGACAGAGGGCAGGGCAGAGCGCTCCTCTGTGATGCCTTGGTCAACATTCCCAAGACCAAGTATGTGGGTCAACGTGGAGCCCTTGCTGAGGGTACACCTGCCAGTCAGGCTCTACCAGATCAGAAAGCCCCTTGACAATCCCTCATTCCAAAGGGTGAGGCCCCAAACAGGTCTTGCTAGATCTTTGGAATGTCTGAAGCCAGTCTATTCACCCCCTCTCCTCCCACCCAGACTACTAGTAAACTCTCTAGGAAAACAGCCTCATCAGCTATAAGCAGGTCAAAGAAACACAATGGTCTCACCTCCCCGGGTTCAGCATAAGCAGTCAGGGGCAGAGTTTAATCTGTTCCCCATCTGGGAAGCCACTGGGTACCCAGGCAGAGCACCTGTGCCAAGAGTGTGGCAGGCTTGTGGACACCAGCTTGGTCCTCCTGGACACAGAAGTCACCCAACCTGCAGAGCAGTCCTTTAAAAGGCTGTCACGCTTGTCCATACAAACGCGAAGCAAATGAGACTAGAATGAAATGCAGAGATCGGCAGTGCATCCCAAGCACCTTTAGTAACTCAGTGGAGACGGCAAAAATGGGAGACTGGCGGATGAGGTGACCATGTAGCAACGGTGAGGCTCACAGGAAATGATGACTGGGATCATAGAAAAGGAACAGATCTTTCAGACAGAAAACAAAACAGGGACGCGCTAAGGGACATAAGGCCAGGTCAGTGCTTTGTTTTGCCGCAAAAGGAACTTCAACAGGAATGAGATCAACTGTCATCTCCCATGGTTCACCCTTTCAGACTCACGGAAAATGGTAGGTTGCTTCCTCTCCCCCTCTCCCCTGACCCTGTACCCCTTCTCTAGATTAAGTACAAGTTGTCTCTCCCAAAACTCCTGCAGAAGTCTCAATTGGTGACGGATTAGGACAGAGACCGGATCTAGCAATGGCGGCTGCTAGGAAGCCTGGTGTGAGCAGTTAGGGTCACTGGGCTGTGTCCTCAGAGGGTGATTCTTACAGAAAGGTCGACCTTGGAGTTGAGCTTTAATCTACGTCTCTCTCCCCAAGCTCCCCATGCGCTCAGTCCTGCACACCCACCATAAGCAGCCACCCCAGGATCCTGAACCGGATCCTGGGCCACAGCCTCCAAACTGCAAGGAGAAATAAATACCTTCCAGGTACTTTTAATCAAAACAGCAAAAAGCAGAGTAACACTCTTCACCCTCTCTCTTTAAAGGCACCAACTACATCTTTCGCCCAAGCTCCATTAACCCTTCCCTCCCCTCCCCTAGTATGTGTTTACAGAGCGAACCACAGAAGCCTTGATGGGGAGTCCTGTGCCTAGTTTGACAAGGCTGCTGAGATGCTACAGAACAGCAGTGCCATCTCTCTCCCCTCTTGCAGGCAGGTGCAGTAGCAGAAGTGTGTGTGTCACACCCTCCTCGGGCTTCAGAGCTGTCCACCAGGGTGCCCAGTGAGGCGAGGATACCCGCTTGTGTCCATAGCTGTCACTACACCCTTACACAGGATTTTTTTTAAGATTATTTATTTTTATTAAAGGAGAGATAATAAGATCTTTCATTTGCTGATTCACTCCCCAAACATCCACAACAGCCAAAGCTGAGTCGATCTGAAACCAAGAGCAGGAGGTGCTTCCAAATCTCCTGCATGGGTGCAGGGTCCCAAGGACAAGAATCATCACCCATATGGGATGCCAGCACTTACAGGCTGAGAACTAGCTAGTTGAACCATCACACCAGCCCCACTGGTCACCAAACACACATAACAAAGCACAGAGGCCACTCTCTGGTTTCAACTCAGACTTTGCAGACAGACAATTCCCAGGAGCAAATTCACTGTTGAGGAGTACATTGATTCCCTTCATACGAATTTGGTTCAAACTCATCCTTTAAGTCCACTGCCCCATGAATGTTCCCAAGGATCCTCACATGTACTAGTTAGTGAGCACTGATTTGGCAACAACAACCTGGAGACTTCTTCCCGCATGGACAACGCAGGCCCACATTCTGGCTAATGCCCTTGGCATATCAGGGCTTCTTAATCATGGCCGCATATCAGGAACCTAAGGAAGCGTGGCTGGGGGTGATACCTGCCTGGGCCCCAAGCGCAGGGGCTGGGGACGCCATGCGGCAAGGATGAGAGAGGTGTCCAGAGGCGTAGCTCTGGACACAGCTCCTCCAAAGCCTTTCAGACACAGCTCGGTCTGGTGGGAAACCAGTGCCCTGAATGAGCGAGAACACTCTGGGCTGTCTCTAGGACACACTGCAAAAGCTGTGCCAGCTGCTGTCCGGTTCACAAAAGAAAGTACTTTTAAAAAAGAAATCTGCCTGTTGAAAAGGCACAGAGACAAGTGTGTGTTTCCATCTGCTATTCCCTCCCTGCGAAAGCCCATGACATCCAGGACTGGGCTGAACCACACAGACAGGGAGCCGGGAAAACAGTCTGGGTTTTCCGTAAGGGTGGCACACTGCAGAGCCAGGGACCAAACCTCCATTCCAACCCAGCTTCCTGCTAAGGCACACAGCCCAGGCTCTGCTCTGACCAACAGATGGAGCATTTGAAAGGTGCATCCTCCCTGTGGGCGTTCAGCCTGTTAGAGTGCCTTAGTTCAACATTCAGCTTGGCTCCCATCTCCAGCTTCCTGCTAACGCGCATGCTAGGAGGCAGCACTGAGGGTTCCAGGAGTTTTTTGAGCTTGGGCTACACACACAGGGGTCAGATGCAATTCCTGACTGCTGGCTGTGGCCTGATTCGTCCAAAACGTGGGCATTTGTGGATTGAACCAGCAGATGGGAGATTAGTGTATCTCTTCCTCGCTCTCTCCCTTCTTCCCTTTCTGTCCTCTCCGTGTCATTCTGCATTTCAAACAAACAAATGAAACTTTAAAACAAGAAAAGGAAAAACCTTTCAGGGGCCAGAGTCATGGTGTAGCAAACCAAGCTTCTGTATGCTGCACCAGCATCACAAACGGGCACCTGATCGAGTCCTGGTGGCTCCACTTGAGATCCAGCTCCCTGCTAACAGACTAGGATGACTCAAGGCCTTGGGCTCCTGTACCTCTGTGGGAGACCTTGAAGAGGCTCCTGGCTCTTGGCTTTGGAGCAGCAAGGCTCCAGCACTGTGGCCATATGGGGAGTGAATCAGTGGATGAAAAGACAGATCTCTTTCTCACTCTTTGTAACTCTGCCCTTAAAATAAACAAATCTAAAAAACAAACTAACAAAAAACAAACAAACAAAAAACAAGAATGCACACTACTTTCTGATTAGGTGCTTAGTTCACTATACTTGCTTAAGAATATCAGAGAACCTGGGTCTGGCACAGTAGCCTAGTTGCTAATTTTTGCCTTACATGTGCCGGGATCCTATATGGGCAGCAGTTTGTGTTCCAGCTGCTCCACTTCCCTCTGGCTCCTCGCTTGTGGCCTGTGAAAGCAGTAGAAGATGGTCCAAAGTCTTGGGACCCTGCACCTGCATTGGTGACCCAGAAGAAGCTCTTGGCTCCTGGCTTCAGATTGGCTCAGCTCTGGCTATTGTGGTCACTTGGAGAGTGAACTATTGGATGGAAGTTTTCTCTGTGTCTCTCCTTCTCTCTGTAAATGTGACTTTCCAATAAAAATAAAAGAAAAAACAACATCAGAGAGTGTAAGATACCAAGGCGGCATTCATAAAATCAATGTTTTTTAAAAATAACAACTTTAATATCAATACAGACAAAAACAAAAGGTTAAAAAGTAAGTCCAAAGGGGAAGAACACTTCCCTTCTTCCTTCATCTCCCTGCAAGAGGATCTGCCAAACAGGTCAGGGAACAGCAAAATATTCTGAAATTCACGCATGCGAGAAGGGAGTCTTCAAAACTCACACACACACAAACATGATGGGAAAAAAAAACTATGCACAGTTTTCAACAAAATTCTTTACCAAATGTAATTATCAGTTATTTTTCCACAGACTTTCCAAAGCAGCCTTGCAATAGGAGAAGATGCTCTTTTGCAGTGGGGTACGACAGCGTTAGAAGCTCCCTGCATCCCATAGCACTGGCTAGGGTCCTAGTTGTCCTATTTCCAATCCAGTACCTGGGAGAGCAGCAGAGCACAGTCCAAGGGCGTAGACCCTGTCACCACGCGGGACACCGGCATGGAGATCCAGGCTGCTGCAGGCTTTGGCCTGGGCCTGCCCTGACCATGGGGACCATTTGAAGAGTGAGGCAACAGATGGAAGATACCCTTCTCCCTCTCTCTGTAACTCTGCCTTTCAAATAAATAATCTTTAACTCTCTCTCGGGACAAACAACGACCTGCATGGAGAGAGCTGCCTGGGAGGAAGGGTTGCAATCACACGCAGATGGAACAGGACCTAACTCACCCCTGGCCCAGAGTTGAGCAACAATTATTGGCTAAGTCTAACTCATCACGCCTGCAGCTGAAAATACTTATAAATCATGACTTCCGGACATCCACCTGTTCCCCAGTCAGCACCTCTGCCCCTGGGCCTGGGTGTCAGGCACCTGCCCTGGGACGTCCCACTGCTCCCTCTGCTCTGTGCACGTCCCCAAGATTGAGAAACACGCAGTCATAGGTGACTTAAAATAGCACAGGGCCCGGCACAGTGGCCTAGCAGCTAAAGTCCTCGCCTTGAACCTGCTGGGATCCCATATGGGTGCCGGTCCTAATCCCAGCAGCTCCACTTCCCATCCAGCTCCCTGCTTGTGGCCTGGGAAGGCAGTGGAGGACGGCCCAAAGCCATGGGACCCTGCATCCATGTGGGAGACCTGGAAGAGCTCTTGGTTCCTGGCTCCAGATTGGCCACTAGACTACCATGCCAGGCCATACATTTATTATTTTAAAAAAGATTCATTTTTATATTTTTATTTGAAAGGCAAAGTTAAAGAGAGAGTGTGTAGAGCGGGGGGGGGGGGGGGAGACTTTGATCTGTTGTCTGCTGGTATACTCTAACTGACTGTAACATCAGGTGCTGGACCAGGCAGAAGCCAGGAGTCAGGAGTTTCTTCCACGTCTCCCACGTGCGTAGCAGGGGTCCAACTTGAGCCTTCTCCTGTGGTTTTCTCAGGCAGTTCGCAGGAAGGTGGGTCAGAAATGGAGCAGCTAGGACTTGAACTGGTGCCCAAATGGAAATGCCAAAACAACAGGTAGGGAATTAATGTACTATGCCACAACACTGGCCCCAATATTTACTACTGAGTGTGCCAAAGAGAAGGGAATCAGCTATGGACTATTGATAGGAATTCAACACAAACTAAGGATGATGACATGTGCCTGAGTTTCAGAAGAGAGCAGCAAAAGACTCGGCTATCTTTTAATAAACCCCCAAAATCATATGTAATGTCTTCATCCGTGTGACTAATATAGAATTATGACCCGATCCTACCCTCGGTATCCCAGTCATCAGAGGCAACAACCCTGAAATATAGCCCCTGCTCCCAGAGAACTATAGTGTGGGAGACAGAGTACACCGAGAGCATCCCTGCAGGTGGCTAGGCTGGCTGTGGAGGACAGGGAGAAAGCAGGTAGGAGTAGGCAATGTGATGGAGAAACCCGAGGCAGAGGAGAGGAGAGGTCAGGGAGGTGACACATGCAAGCCCCAGGCAGGGCCCTCAGCCAGGCAGGTGCATGCAAGGCACTTCTTAGGGAAAACAGCAGTGAGCCATGAGACATCACTGCCAAGAGCCTCCAACAGGTGTGCAGGGAGTTTACAAAACAGTGTGCCAGTTGGCAGGTGCACCTGAGGAGGGAAGCAAAAGGCCAGTCAAGAGGCCTGGGGAGTGGGATCACCAGGAGCAGAGAAACTGAGGTGTTGGTGAGGGGACAGCTGCAAAGGAGAGCAGAAAGGCTGTGGATGAGCGACAGTGCAGGGACAGGGAGGCGCCACCCACGGCAGAGTCAGAGCCCTCCACAGTATCCACCTGGTGTTCGGCTGCTCCAGTTGTTTTAATGATAAATAAAAATCGTGTGTGAGTATGTGTGATGGGCTGCATGATGTAAGCACTGTGCATGCATGTGACATGTGTCCATTGTGGCATGACTATATCAATCTCATTAACGTATCTGTTAACCGCACAGGCAATTCTAAGGGTTTGAAAACACTTAAAATGTACTTAGTAATTTTCAAGAGTATGACACATTGCTATCAGCTCAGGTCCCCATGAATGACTGCACCTTTTAAGTAAATAAACTTTTTTCTTTAAGATTTATCTTATTTATTTGAAAGGTACAGGTAGGAGATATGGCAGGGAAGAGGGGAGAAAGGGAGAGACTTTCCCCTGCTTGTTTACTCCCCAAATAATCTTCATTAGCCAGGCCTGAGGAACCAGGAAAACCATCCAAGTCTCCATGTGAGTGTAGGAGCCCAAGGACTTGGGTCATTTGCTGTTGTCTTCCTAGCTGTATTAGCAGGGAGTTGGACTGGAGGCAGCGCAGGCAGCACTCCAATTAGAGTGCTGATACAGAGTACCAGTATCTCAGGTAGTAGCGTAACTCACTGAGTCACAATGCTGGCTCCAATAAATAATCTTTTTTTTTTTTTAAGATTAACTTTATTTGGCTGCAACTGCATAGCTTTTGCAGCAATGCCTAATCCACAAACTCTGCATAGCCAATAAGCCTGGCTGGGGCTCGGAGGCTGAGCGTATCTACGGAGAACTGTTGCAGTTACACTTTGCAGGCACAGCACGCGGAGTCAAGGCAGGACAATGGATGTCCCATTTTTTCCTGAATGGATAGTTAATATCCCTCTGAAACCCTGGGCCGAGTGACACTCTAGTCCCCCTGCCTGCCTCCACCTGCTCAGGAATGCCCTCCTTCTCACGTTTCTCTCTCCTGGATTAAGTAAAGCTGAACCCTGTCTAACATTTCTTTCCCATGCAAAGAAGTGGACAGATGAAGTCAATATTTCCGAGGGTGACGAACCACAGTGGGAAGGAACATCTGCAAAAACCACAGCAGGTCCTTGGGCGGCTTCCTCATCAGAACCAAATTTCTAAAACACCTGTGCCTGTTGCTACCACCTAAACTTAGCAGGTTTTCCTGAACTTCTGCCAGGAAGGGAAGCATCAGGGTAAGAAGCCAGATGAATGCAACAGTCAAATTTCTGCATCTGAGGAGGGTGGCACATTTCTTCCCCAGAGTTCAGGTCTTCTCCACACTTCTGATCTAGAGCAGTAAAGTAACTCTCCAAGTTCTTTTTTTTTTTTTTTTTTGCCTGTTTTGTTCCTGGTGAATGAGAGGCAGTACCATGAATACAGGGTTAACTTCTCTTTAACTTTTGCCAGTAGTGGAAAATTACTGCTGAGGAGAGGCTCCTCTTGCCTTCAGCATCAGCCCAGGGGCTACAGCAACTGATGGTCAGAATCCAGACCAGGGACAGAACTGCCCTGTCCCTACAAGCCTGCTTTGAATCGATCAAATGATCCCAGGCACTTAGGTGTGCAAATTATTCCACCAAACTCCACAGCCAGCAAATCAGTCAATGTAGATTTGGAAAAGAACCATCTGGAAACAACCATCCAGTCCTCCTTCATCAGCCCACTTAATTCCCAGAAGTTTCACTTAACTTTTGGAACCAACTCTTTAAGGGAGTGTTAGCACAGCCATCCCTCCCTCTTCAGACACAATCTTAAAATAGTCACAGTCATTTTCCCACAGTGGACACTGAGAAATTGTGTACTCCATCAATTTTGCTAAATCACCACACACCTACCTGACTTTTCTCTCTAAAGGCCAGACTTTCAGTATTAAAAAATTATAAACATCCTTCCAAGCCCTCTGGGAATTAAGGGCTCAATGCCATGTGGTAAGGTACTGTCCCTCCCCAACTTTTAGAATTAACAGAACATCATGACTATAACAAGAAAAACTTTTTAAAATTGCAACGATCGCTGCCAAAAAACAACTGAAAGTAAACAAGAATATTATTATCTGTCATACACACACACTCTTTCTGAAAAGCCTCAGCTCCTGCTGCATGGACAGTACCCATAGCAACATGAGGTTCACCTTCTACTCTACCTCCCTACAGAAGGTTTGCAACACAAGTGCTAGGATGAATGAGATGCTGATGGGAAACTGTCCTTTGCCGCAGCATCACTCTGTGAAAGGCCAAACTCAGATCAAACCTGCTCCAAAGAGGAACAGGACTAAAATTCTACACCTAGAAAATTTGGTTCACAAGCTCTCACATGTGCAGTTTGCCCATTTTTGTGGGTTACCATATTATCTCTTTGGGCCTGCATGATTTTAGTGATGAAGTGAACACAAAAAGTTGTTTTATGTGGGCCAATAATATCACTACATGCAGCATTCAGGCATCTACCCTTCTTTTGGATGAAGACTGGGTAGGACTAGAACAGCAAACCTCCCCTCCCTGTTTGCTTCCTCTGGATTCTCCTGTAGAAGACACACACACACACACACACACACACACACACACACACATTTTTAAGACTAGGCCAAGTCAAAGCCCGGAGGCTAGAAATCCATTTGGCTCTCCCATATGGGTGGCAAGGAGGGCTCCACAAACTTTGGCCTTCTTCCACAGCTCTCTAGCACATTAGCAGAGAGCTGGAGAGGCACTCGTTTGGATGCCAGTGCTACCGGCCACGGCTTAACCACAACACTGACATCAAGATCTACAGTTTTTCAAAAGCAGTCATAACTGTGAGGCCAATACAGTATAACTGCTTAGACTACAAATATGTTACAAGTTAAACTATTAGTAGGGTTGGTTTTATACTAGCACAAAGTGTCACTCACACACAAATATAAACCAAAAACAATACTTTGACCATCAGGAAGAAAAAACTTTGAATTCTCACAGTATTCAGAATATACCACAGCATGCCAGATAGGAATGCCTTTGGTGGGGAGTGGGAGAAGAGAAAAAGCTGATCAGCAGGTGCTAAGTCACGCTGAGACAGGGGACTAGGCAGGTGTGGGCTTCTATTACATAGGAGAGGGACCACATGTTGCCATGCTATGCCTTTCTCTATTAACACAAACATGAGACATGACTGTCAATGATTTTTTAATTAAAAAAAAGTTCCATGTCTGCAGAGACAAGCACACTTACAATAGGCATTTGCGGGGAGCAGCTAAGCCACTACTGGGGACACATGCAGCCTCTGTCGGACAGCCTGTGTTTGAGTCCTTGCTCCACTCTCCATGCCAGCCTTGTGCTGACACACATACTGGGAGACTCTAGGAGCTCAAGCCCCGCCACCCTGACTGAGCACCCAGCTTCAGCCTGCCCCAGGCCTGGTACTGGGACAATTCGGAGAATCACCCAGCAGATGTGGAAGCTCTCTCTTCCCTCTCTCTTTCAAATAAAGAAGTGGGTGTGTCTTCTTGTTGGTTTTTCCTTTTCCCATGGTAGGTACTGATTATAAGTCATATGATGCCGCACTTGTTCGTAGAAATTATTGTGAATATCCACACAAAATTGTTGTCTCTGGTCCGTAAGCTGGCACATAATAACACTTGTAGGATGCAGGCTGGTGCCACGGTGAAATAGGATAAGCCTCCACCTGCAGTGCCAGCGTCCCATGTGGGTACCATTTCATGTCCCAGCTGCTCCACTTCTGATCCAGCTCCCTGCTCATGGCCTGGGAAAACAGAGAAAAGTGATCCCCAGTTTTGGGCTTTGCACCCATCCTGGAGACACAACGGAAGCTCTGGGCTTCAGGTCAGCCCAGCTTCAGTGGCTGGGACCATTTGGGGAGTGAACTAGCAGATGGAAGACTCCCTGTTTTCCCTTCTCTCTCTCTAAATCTGTTTTTCAAGTAAAAATAAGCCTTTTAAAATTTTGTGTGGGATGAATAACTCAGCATTTTCATTAAAACACAAGACTGGCCATGTCTGCAGGGAGCACAACTCCTTCCAATCATTCTTGCCATCTTTAGGGAAGCACAGGAAGATTTCAAAGAAACAACAGAGCTGAGTTCCCTGGGCAAGGAAAATATCCAGCTCAAATCATCTCAAGAAGGATGCCTCACCATCGCACAACTCATCATGTGAATGAGTAAAGACCAACTTAGATATGTAAAGTCAACCTAGATCTGTGAATTTTCTACTTCCCTTCATCAGCCCAGCCAAGAAGCTATGCTGGGTAACTGAACCGTGAGGAAGCAAAAAAAAAAAAAAAAAACAGCATCCCTAATTGTCTCATTGAAAGCCAGACCCCAGATGACCTGAAAGTAACAAATGTACTTGCTGTCAATTTGTAACATCATTACAAGGGGATTTCAGAAAGTTCACAGAAAATGGAATTAAAAGATAAGCATGTTGTCCGTGAATTTCTGGAAGCTCCCACATGGTTTAAAGTGAAGTGACTGCCAGCATCTCAGTAACGCACAGATTTAGTTGTGGTGGTAACTCATGAAAGCGTTTGCCGGACAGGATTTCCTTCCAACCACGTCTGTAGCTTCAAACCTTAATATTTAAACAGATACAAATAAGAAACCAGTTCTGATAAAAATCAGATTTTATGAAGTCGTACAGGTACAGAAACATTGTTTATGAACTATTTTACAGATTTCCTTCAGCACATGATCACTTTCTCCCAAAAGCAAACTAAAGTTCCCATTAAAAGATTCTCCACTGTAAAGCCTTGTGAACTGTGTTGATTATTGTTTTCAAAATCATCCTTGAAAGAAATAATTATATCCTCAGATGAATATATAAACACATTTTTCCTAAAAAGGAAACAATTCATTCTGAAGTTAGGACACTTTTCATCTTTATAATCAGTTTCATGTCAGCCACATTGCTGACAGCAACTGTTACAACAACTTCATATTAGTCAGCCTCCATAAATAAACTAAGAGAGGTACCCTGTTTATCTTGATTCATCATTTCATCTTCAACAGGAAAAAAAAAGGCATCCGTACTGTTAAGAAGACAGAGCTTCTAAATCCTAATTGAATCTACATCAAAAGGAAAAGAGGGGGAAATGCTCTATTGAAAGCAATAGAAAGCTTCAAGTGTTCAAGTGACTTGAGAAAATGAACCTTGGCCATGCTCTTCCCGGGCACATTTGCATCCTTCCTCGGAAAGGCCTGGAAGGACTTTTCATGGCCCTCCCGCCCAGCCTTTGGCTGCCTCCTTCTCCCAGCCAGTGCGGATCCAGCTGAATAGAAAAGCATGAAAGCAGCCGGAGTATAAGGCAACTCAGCCAAGAATGCCGGGACACACAAGAAAAGAGTTCACTATTTCCAAGAAAACATCTCTTATGAGTTCTGGGCTCCCAGAAGTCAGGCCAAAACAGACTGCCTCTGGATGGGAATTGATCAGTTTGAGCTCTGCCCATCAGGGAGGTTACAAGCTCTCTCTTCTTCTGGCACCATCTGCTTTCACAGAGTGAAGTCTGGGCTCCGGCTCCTGCATCCTTGCCGCAGGATGGCCGCACGGCTCTGGAGACACCACAAAACGCTCAGGGTTAGTAATCAAGAACTCAAGGGAAACTCATTTTTTTGATGGCCATCTGGAAGTGCTGTCAAATTACTTCTAATCTCTACCTACTCTTGGGAGCAATTATGGTGATTCTCTTCAAATATCTTCAGGATATTCTAAAATTTGAGAATTTGGCATAAAGTCTGTCTCATTCACCCCAAAACAGAAAAAAAAAATGCCCATATAACAACTTTTACTCATGAAGTGAATTAAGTATTGATGTAGACAACATTTTGGCCTTCATATATAGGATACTTAAAAACACATTCCTTTTTGAAAGGAATGTGGCTTTGGGTCTGGAATGTCCCATTTCATCATAAATGCCTGCTAGAGTCTGGTCGGCACTAAGAAACTCTCATCAGGAAGTCAGACTGTAGTCATGGACACCTGTCAATCATCCCAGCTTGGAACTCTGTGTTACCATGCAAACAGCTGCAAGCATTTCTGCAACCTTCACCCACACATACCAAGAACTGCATATACCAAGCATCTCTTCATTTTTTTTTTTTTGAGATCTTCCTGTATCTTAAAGCTCACAGAGTCTATACCCTCCCATGACGTACGCAAGGAAACCTTGAGGCCAGAAGTTCTCTTACAGTACAAAGTAGCATAACCATAACTGTAAGGACTGACTTTCAAGCGAATATACCAAACTTGTTCCATCTCTTAGCATTTGCACTGCACCTATAAAAACGCCTGGCATGCAGGAAGCATTTTTCAAATGACAGGCGTTGGGGTCAGAGGCTAAGCTGTTGGTTCACCTGAGAGTATCTGGGCTTCATCACAGATCCCACCCCTGGTTTCAGATTCCCACAGATGGACTGTGGGAGACAGAATTAATGGTCCAAGTAAGCAGTTGTGTTACTGCCATCCACGAGAGACACCTGGATTGAGTTCCCAACTCCCTGGCCACTGTAGACATTTAAGGAGTCTTTCAGTAGACGGGAGTGCTCTCTGACACATGGGTGCTCTCTCCAACCCACCTCACCCCCGCTCTCTCTCTCACACATACACACACACACACACACGCTTGCTCTCTTTCTCCTCCCCACCCCCCCCCACCAAATACATATGGGATGGTCAAACATACATCTCCTTCAATATTGATTCCATCTGATCACATACACAGACCCATCATCAGACTAAATGCACTACACATAAACAAACACTGACTGTTGACATCAACAGGCAGTGTTTTTCTAACTGGTAAGCTGTGTCTCCAAAATATTGTATCCCAGCAAAAGCATGATTAAATGACAAAAGAAAGTACAATACTCTATCATCCCAAAACCCACCTCAGCCCGTACTGGCTGAAGCAGAACAGGGGCCACACTCTCCACTCATCACTGCCCTTGCCCCCAAATACTGCACCCACTCTTTCCTCCAACCTGAAGCATCTAATGTCCCTCACTCCTTGCTAAGTCCCTTCCTAGCCCTATTTAAAAAGATAGCTCTTTCCTCTCTCCTACAGCCTCAACTTCTACAAACATTGGAATGATTTTTTATAGAAAAAAGGATTTAAGGAGTAACTGATCAACTTCTTAGCAAAGGACAGCAGTCTTCCTGATTCAGAACAGATACGTTCTAAGCCCTCTACACAATGACTAAAATCAGGCCTGGCGTGATAGCCTTGCTTTATTTACTTTTACTAATAAATGTAAGCTTAAGGGGCCTGGCAAAGTGGCCTTGTGGCTAAAGTCCTCACTTTGAATGCACCAGATCCCATATGGGCGCCGGTTCTAATCCTGGTGGCCCCGCTTCCCACCTAGCTCCCTGCTTGGGGCCTACGAAGGCTGTTCAAGATGACCCAAAGCATTGGGACCCTGCACCAGCATGAGAGAACTGGAAGTTTCTGGTTCAGGAAGATCTTCCTCTCTGTCTCTCTTCCTCTCTGTATATCTGACTTTCCAATGAAACATAAAAATAAATAAATAAATAAAAAGTAAGCTTTATCTGCTTTTATTGGAAAGGCAGATTTACAGTGAAGGAGAGAAAGAGAAAGACCTTCTATCCACTGGTTCATATCCAAAATGGCTGCCATGGCCAGAGCTGAGCACATTCAAAGCCAGGAGCCAGGAGCTTTTTCTGCATCTCCCATATGGGTATGTGCTCCAAGACTTTAGGCCATCCTCCACTGCTTTCCCAGGCCCCAAGCAGGGAGCTGCATGGGAAGTGGAGCAGCTGGGACACAAACTGGTGCCCATAGAGGATACTGGTGTTTGCAAGGTAAGGATTTACCCATTGCACCATCACGCCAGGCCAGAGAAAACATATTTCTTAGATGATAGAAGAGAACACATTATTGTCCTTCATCTTCTACCCGTCCAACTTTCAACATTTACACAATGTGTGAAACAACTCTTGCTGGTAAAGACTTACACGTAAGGAAGGCCTACCAATCAATAATAAAGAAAACTCTAAAAATGGGCAAAAGGCTGAAGAGACAGTTCTCTAAAAGAAATATATAACTGCAGTAAGCAGGACAACAGTACTCAACATCAGGGAAGCAACAATTCAAACCATAAAGATATAACATTACATAAAAGATTACATTAACAAAAAAGTAAGTTACAAAAAGATTCCAATCCTTTTACTCAATAATCCCATTTGTAGATATTTACTAAAAACAAACAGAAAATATTGTGCTCACCCAAAGATTTGTACACAGTGGTTAATAATAACTTGATTCACAATAACCCCAAACTGGAAATAATCCAAGCGACCATCAACAGGAGATTGCAAAGGCCAATGTCAGTGTGTTTAGACAGTGAGGCACTATTCAGCACTGGCTCACGCCAGGACACAGATTAACTTCACAGACATGACCTTGAGTGAAAGAAGCCAAACACAAACAAGCATGTACAAAATGATTCCAAGCACATGAACTTCAAAATCAAGAGGTGGTGAAAGAAACCAGAGTAGCCAGTGCCCCCATTGATAAAGAACATCCAAGCTGGGAAAAGGCACAGGCTGCACCAGCAGAGACGAGGGCATCGTCCTGATTTAGACGTGGCTCATCTGAAAATGTGCATTTCTAAAAACTGACCAATTGGCCAAACCCCAGCTGCTGGACAGACAGTAACTCCAAACAGTCATAAACATGCATGCGAAGAAATCCCATGATTGTCCAGTTTTCTATTTCTTCCTCTTTTTTTTATCCCCACTTGTGTAACAGAGAAATCCAAAGTAATTGCAAAAATGTGTTACTTCAGAAATATTTCCTTTTGAAGTCAACAATCTATTGAAGCAAAGTTTGAGTCCCAGCTATTCCACTACTGACCCAGGTCTCTGTTACTGTACCTGGAAGAACCAGCTGAAGATGGCTCAAGTGCTTGGGTACCTGCGCCACGTGGTAGACGTGGAAGAACTTCCTCTCTCTTGGCTCTTGTTTGACCCAGCCATAGCCACTGTGGATTCCTCCACCTTGCTGCAGTATTACAGTTCAAATTCAGTCAAGATTCTTTCATCGCAAGCATAGGGTCCAGCACCTTATTGTCCAGATAAATTCAATGGTTTCTTGGAGAGACCATCTCTGGTCTGAAGGCAGAGCTGGCAGAATATCATCCTGATCAATTAAGATCCACAACATAACATCAACAACAATTTACAACATTATGGAATTAATTGACATGGTATTGAGTAACAAATATGTTAAAAAATGCAAGTTCTTAACCACATCCTGTGACTACTTCATTGACATTTCAATTTTAGTTCATACACAGAACTGGATGCTATACACCTTAAAATGCCTAGAGGGTACTACTATTCAGCTGTCTTGTATCTGTTTTCATATTAGTACTTAGCAGTTAATAGTGTTGAAGCATAATTTTGCTGAACTTGGCAAATTTTAGGATAGTCAAAACTGGCTTATAACTCTAACAAGGCATATGTCAACATTTGAAGTACAGAACAGTTTTAGGAGGGGTGTGCAGAGAAATCTTCAATACCTTAGTGAGGAGTAATTAATCTTTGTGTCCTACCTAGTAAGGTATGTGTGAGTCCACGCTGATCATTTCCTGTCTGATTCTAAGCTTTCCTTGTTGTTCTCTGTCTGTCTATTCTAATTTGTGTGTCTGTGCGTGTTTGTATGTGTGTTTTGGGGGGGGGGGGGGGCTCCAGAGCGACCCTGATGGTCATTGCAAGAGAGGGTAGGGAGCAAATAAATCTGTTTTAAAAAAAGAAAAGCAAAATACAGTGTCATTGTACATTTATTCTAAATGCAGTTTAAAAAGAAAGATTTCTTTAATTGGAAAGGCAGATTTACAGAGAGAAGAAGAGACGGAGAGAAAGATCTTCCGTCTGTTGGTTCACTCCCAAAATGGCTGCCGTGGCTGGAGCTGAGCACATCGGAAGCCAGAAGAGGGGTGCTTCTTCTGCATCTCCCACATGGGTGCAGGGCCCAAGGCATTAGGCCATGCTCCAACGCTTTCCCAGGCTATAACCAGGGTGAGAGGTGGAAGAGCTGAGACATGAACAGGTGCCCATATGGGATTCCAGTGCTTGCAGTTAGAGGATTAGCCAACTGAGTCATCACACCACCCCCATAAATGCAAGTTTTTAAGTAGTCTAATTGACACCTGATTCCATATCTCCATATAAACACCACCACATTCTCAAATCTAATGAATTTTAAACAGAAGTTTAAGGAAGCATTCAAATATTTGTTGAGCTATCAGTCTGTGGCTAGATTCTTGTTGCTAGAAACCACCTAATTCTTAGAATGTATATTGCTCTTGCACATTAGCCTCAAGTGAGCACTAAACAAGTACATTCTTGATTTGCTATTTTATACATGGGAAGTAGAGAAAAAAACAAGCCACTGAATATTGAGTTAAGAAATAAAAGGGACTGGGGATAACCTGGAACGGAAATGCACACTAAAGGCTTGAGCCCAGGGAGACTGGGAAGAACAGCAACTTACACCCAAGAAATCTCCAGGGAAGGAGCACCAGGGAAAGCTGAGGGTCCTGCACAAAGCTGCAATCAAGAGATGCATCTACTCCGGTGAAATCCAGACATCCCCCCCCCCTTTTTTTCCCCACAAAACACATTTTCCATGAACTTATTGAAGAGTCTTAGAATATGGGGTCTGAGGTGATTTCTAGAGTCAGCCTTAGGGATCAAGCAAAATCACACTGATTGCAGTGACCCATGATGTTCAGGCTAAAATGTCCAAGCACAGGGACAAGAGGCCACGGAATTTCAATAAGATGAAATGGGGGCAGAGTCGGGTTTTGAAAATGTAATCTAGCAACAATGTGGAGATCAGAACAGAATGGAGCTGGGGAGCTGGGAAGAGGATGGGAGAGGAAGTTGGTGATTAACAGGAAGACCAAGGCACCTGGAGACGGGGCTGTGGGTCCCTGAGAGGGAAAGATAATAAAAAGGAAACTCAGAGTTCAAAGAAAGACACTATAATTAAAGGGCAATCATTCTCCCAAGTACTTTACTCTAAGATTTCCTTAAATATTGGATCTACTTCATAAATGTACTCATCAAACACTTAAGTACTCATTTTCAAAAGGCTGAGGAACAGGGCAGGCATAGGTAAGCTTAAAAGATGAGGTAGAAAACATCTTGAAGATGAAAATGAATCAGGGCTAAAAAGTGGAAAAAGTGAGTGAGACAGGTTTTTTGTTTTCTTTTTTAAGAACTGAGTAATTTAATTTTCTTTTTACTATTATTTACATAGTTGAGAGGGATGTATGCCCAGTGGGCCTCTGATTAGGGTGGGGAGGGTCAGGTAAGGAGGGTGGGATGAATGCTTCCTTTTTTTTTCTTTTTCTTTTCTGTGTCCAGAAAAGAGTGGAAGGGGGCTGCTCCTTGCTATCAAACTACATCATCAACCGGAGCTGGGTGACATAGGGTAAAATTTATAAACAGATGTGTGTGTGTGTGTATACATATATGCACTCAGTGCTTCATAAACCTGCAAGAGTCCTAATATACACATATTTTAATTTTTTTGCATCAAAGTTATTTTCAATTTTATTTTCCATAAATCTTTTGAAAGATCTTCAGATATGCTTGTTAATTTTTTAAATGAATGATATGGGGGTTGATATGAGAAAAAATAAACGTTAGACAAAAAATCCTTTATATTCTCTCAGGTAGAAGAAGATTTTAAATGCAAGCAGTGACCACAGAATCTCAGTGCAATTTCCCAAGAACACAGAGACATTCTCCACTCACCAAATGATCAGAATACAAAAGCATTCCCAATGCACCTCCTTACCCAAACATCTTCCGATTCAGTAACTCCAGAAACCTCTTAACATTCTTACCCATACCACATAAATCCCTGGTTAACAAATTTTTAATAAGAAAGTAGAAAATTAATTACATGATTATTTGTACTATCTAATCCCAAATGCTCTGATGTAAGAATGAGAAATAATGGGGCCTGGCGCAATAGCATAATGGTTAAGGTCCTCGCCTTGAACGTGCCAGGATCTCATATGGTTGCCGGTTCTAATCCCAGCAGCTCCACTTCCAACCAGCTCCCTGCTTGTGGCCTGGGAAAGGTGGTAGAGGATGGCCCAAAGCCTTGGGACCCTGCACCAGGTGAAAGAACCAGAAAGAAGTTCCTGGATCCTGGCTTCAGATCAGTGCAGCACCAGCCGTTGCGGTCACTTGGGGAGTGAATCATCGCATGGAGGATCTTCCTCTCTGTCTCTCCTCCTCTCTGTGCACCTGCCTTTCCAATGAAATAAATAAATCTTTAAGGAAAAAAAAAAAAAAGAATGAGAAATAATAACAATGAAAACACCAGCATATACAGACACCTACATTTAAATTTTTTTAAAGATTTATTTTTTTTTAATTGCAAAGTCAGATATATAGAGAGAGGAGGAGAGAAAGAGAAATATCTTCTGTCTGATGATTCACTCCCCAAGTGACCTTAACGGCCGGTGCTGTGCTGATCCAAAGTCAGGAGCTCAGAACCTCTACCAGGTCTCCCACACGGGTGCAGGGTCCCAAGGCTTTGGGCCGTCCTTGACTGCATTCCCAGGCCACAAACAGGGAGCTGGATGGGAAGTGGAGCTGCCGGGATTAGAACCGGCACCCACATGGGATCCTGGCGTGTTGAAGGTGAGGACTTTAGCTGCCAGTCCAATGCGCTGGGCCCTGCATTTAAACTTCTTACTCACACCTTATGAACTCGGCTCAAATAAATCAATGACCATCTGTCCATCAGGGAAGAAACAGGTAACATGAGACCTTCAACATCTACCTTGCAATGAAAAATAAAAGATCTCTCTCTTGTCACTGTGTCTTTCATTAAAAACAAATCTTAAAATAAACAAACAAGTCACAATCTGCTCATCTGGAATGGCTGAAAACTAAAACCAGCAACTCTTGGGGAGAGGGAGAGAGTCCTCATTATAAAGCAAAAATAGTGAATTTAAAAAAAAAAAAAATGTATGTAAGTGGAGACTTAGAAAAGCCAGGCTCTGTCCTAGATTCCGGGTTTAGAGTCTTACACAAGCAAAGTCTAATTCTGCTCTCCTGGGGTTTACAATCTAAGAGAAGATTTCCATATAAACTTCCTTTTACAAAGTCCCACAGATAAATCCCCCAGGGAGGAAAGCTGTGTATTCAAATGCAAAATATCTGAGCCCATTCAGAATTTCCAATAAAAAATGACCTGAAGGAAATAAATTATGAGACATAGTTGTGATGGTAATAGGAGGGAGGGGTTGCTTAGATCTGAATGCTGCTCTTCTGGTGTCAAAATAGTGATGCCCAGGTTGACCAGCTGCTGGGATGGGAGAAGGTTCTCAACCCATCATTTGTATCCACTAGGGCAAAGCATCCAAAGAGCGTCCTCCCCTTTTTGCACAAATAGCTCAAAATTGGTGAGTCCCCGAAGGACTGCTTCTCCAAGTGAATATATTTTGTTCTGCAGTTTCCTGTCCCAGGGGCCAAAATACAAAAGCAAAACAAAACGAAACAAAAAAAAAAAAATAGAGCAACGTACAGCACAAAATATTCAACACAAGGCCTTCTGCCAAGAAAGTAACAGCAAGTTTTACACTGGAGCCAAAAGGCTTCTGGGTTTCTTTTATAATTTTAAATCGTGACAATTATCTTGATGTTTCTTCGTGAATCAAATCTGTCTTTAGGAGAAAAGCTTGCTTGTAAGTTTTGTGTACTTTGAGGAATAATTATTTTCTATGCTTTTTCACTTTGGAGGAAAAGTAGCCTACAAACAGCTTAGAAGCTGGTGTGCTTGAGCAAAAGCATTTGTAATGAACCTGCAAAGCCACTTCACTTGAAATCCAAATGAACCACAGCTGTAGGCAACTGTCTAGGTTGCCCTGTACCTAGGCAAGTGCTACACTGCTGGGAGAAAAGCAGTCAATAGTTCGCAGGCATTCTGGACCTGGTTAATGCCAAATTTGTGTTAACTATCAGTATGCCAGCTTTATTGTTGTTGTTGTTGTTGTTGTTGTTGTTAAAGAGCTGGGAGGCTGCAGATTGCCTAGGTAAAGAGATCTGGGAACATATTGGAGTTGCCAAGGCTGAGGGCAAATTGGACAGGGGAAGAGTGACTGACTTCTGGGGGTTTCCACAGACTAGTCTACTGCACTTGCAGATAGGTGAGGGAATGGAGATGGAGTGGTTTAGAGAGGGAAACCAGAGGGCATGTCTCGGTCAGGCCAAGGCACCTGCTCAACTAGGAGACCGTGGTTGGGCTCAATAGCACTGCCCACCACACACTGGTGCATGCCAAAGCTAGGACTGGGATAAGCCATAATACTCACACACAAGTGTCAGAGCAGGGGGTAGGCCACATCAGAGTGGGCCTCAGCTCCCACTAGAACACACACACACAAAAAAAATAGATCTGGGAGAAGATTCTGTGGGGGACTTGTGGGCTCACCTCTGTGGATTTGTTGTACCTGCCAATTTACGTGGAGAGCTGGGGGTGGTGACAGGCCACTTGAGCCAGGATAGACCTCAGAAGTCACCCGACACTCACCACTCAAGGGGTTGGATGGGGCCAGGCTGCAGCACCCACCATCATGTGCAAATGTCAGGACTAAGGGCAGACCATGGCAAACAGGACTGCTGCACCCACTAACAGAATAGGATCCAGAGCTGGGAGCACGATTGACAGGGGAACTTCAGGGACTCCCCTACTAGTTCATGGCTCCTACTGGGGAGCCATGGACAGGGAACAGGCCAGGTCTGCATCACTCTTTAGCATTTGAGTGGGCTGGGCCTAAGGCTAGGTCTCAGCATCTACTGGCACACATGAGAACCAGGGCAGACTACACACCATGCCCATCTTAGGTAGGCTGCAACACCCACCAGTGAGAACTGAGACTGCTGGTGGCTCACACCAGGCTGAATCAAAGCACCCATCAACATAAACAAAACCCTGGGAACAGGCCTCGTGGAGGAACTGTGGGGACTCCACTGCTGGGCTGAGGCTCCCATTGTGAGTGTTAGAGTCAGGAGTGCGGGTAGACTAGGCTAAGACTGCAGCACCCAGCAGCATGCATGTGGGTGGAGTCTCGGGGCTGGCCAGACTAGCCTAGGCTCCAATACCCAAGGGTGTTCTCAAGAGCCAGAATGGGTGTGGGATAGGCCAAGACTAGGCTGTGACACCTGCTGGGTCACATGAGAGCTGGATCTGGGAGTGGGCTAGTCTTTTTTTTTTTTTTTTTTTTGAGGTGCCAGCAGTGGGTTTATTGGCTCATCCAGTTTCAAAGTTCTCCTGGCTCCCAACGCTTTTGGAGCCCCAGGCTCCTGTCTTCCTGTCTGTCCTCCTCTCAGGGTCTGCTTGGCAGAAGCTAGAGCAGGGTTTGGGTGGAGGCTGGGCTGAGCTGGACTGGGGCTCTATTCACATAGGGCCATGTCTACTTGGCACAGAAAACAAGAACAGGGGTTGGGGGGTATGGGGTAGGGCCCCCAGTTCCAAGTGGGGAAAGGAGTCCAACCCAGGGCATATGGCAGGAACAGCCTCCCTCAGAGCCCCATTTTCTCATGGGCTGGGGTCCTCTGAACTCTAAGATTGGGAGACAAGGAGGGGAGGAGACAAGAGGCTAGGGGGCTGAGGGCAGATGGAGTGACCACTGGAGAGAGAGTCCTTGAGTGGGTGCCCCACCCCCACCCCACACTGTTTTTCAGTGGAGAGAGTTGGCACCCACCTCAATTCGCACGGGCCAGGACTTGCCACTAGTACCCACCTATTTTCCTTCATACCTGACCCTCCCCACACTAATCAGAAGCCCAGATGAATGTGCATCCCTGTCAATTATGTAAACAATATTAAAAAGAAACTTAAAAAAAAAGTGTTTTGAAAAGAAATACCAACTGAAAATGTGAGGAAAAAGATCTTAAGCATGTAGCACAAAAAGTAATTTTAGCTTCCTCACACAAATTTCTCTTCCACCTTGATGCTCAAAATTGTTGCTAACATTTTTAAGGTCATTGCTAGTTTATAGATTATGATGGGATAGCTTGTGTTTTTATAACAGCGATGAGTGACACTGAAATCTCTTCAATGACATTTCACCAGTTTTCTCCCATTTAATGTAGCTACATTAGTAAACAACACTTAGTATCTGCATAAATCTACTGTCAAAGCAGATTAGCGATAATTTATGTCTTAGTCTTCCAATGTTTCAAAACAACAAAAAGATACATATGACCAATGCCTCAATGTTGAGGTACTGTCATTTCTACATGGCTTTATAACAAACCACCCAAAATGGAATGCCTTAAAGTCAGTACTTAGTCCTGATTCTGCTTAGACCCAGCTCAGCAATTCTTCTGATTATCTCCCACTGAGTTACCGGGATGGCCAGGCCCTGCCCTCTCCCTACATGTGTCCTAAGGCCCCTGTATCCATGGAACTTCGCCATTAGAGTAACTAGACTTTTACAGTGCTACTGCTAGGACTTGTCAAGGAGTGGGGCTGACACTTGCCCAGGATCAATTCTGTTGATCCTATCAGTTAACATCTCAGATCCAACTCAGAAAAGCGGGAGTTACTATTGGGAGGAATAGGTGATCAGACTTTGTATTAAGACAGATCATGTTCAGAAATTACACTCTATCTCTTTGAGTTAGTGCCATGAGGAGACAAGAATGAGGAATGATTTCAGCAAAACATTTGAAAGCAAAATAATAGATGGGGTAACAGATAGGGGAATACCACAGGTAAGATGAATGTAGTAAACCACATACTCCCACGTCTAACTGAACACGAGTGGTATACAAACCCAGACCTTAAGGACTGTTTCAATGCAAGCTGGTTACTAGCAAAAGTGCACGTGCAGGCTTGGGTTTCTAAGGCATTGTGCATCCTCCAGAATCTCCTTTCCTTCTCTAAAGCCACTGGAAAGCACCGTGAAGTTCTGGAAGGCTGTCCATGAGTCCTCCTTGATTGGAGCAAGTTCAGTGAGTGACAGACTGTCTTAAATTGCTTCACAATTTGATATCATGCGGTAAGTCACCTGTTAAGCCACAACACATCTCAACTAATCTCATGCAACAAGAAATAACTTTTCAAAAGAAAAAACTCATATATATCATCACCAACTTCTATTTGAAATTTCTTCAGTCTTCCATATATGCTGACTAGCTCCTTTCTTTTTCACTCAATTATTACAATTTGAAAAGGGTAAATCTTAAGAGAAAAAGCAAAAGAAGAGTGAATCTACAAAGAAATTGTAGGATTTAGGAGCAAAATCTGTATTAAGACATTAGTTTTTCTTTTTATGCATAAATAGTCATTAGTAAGACTATCAACACACAAGCTTCATTCACCAAGGCAACTGTTTTCATTAACATTTATGTAATTTTAAGCTATGGCACAAGTGAACAACTTAGAAAAGCTGAAGCAGACAATGAGAGATCAACACTCAGAAATCACCTACACCTGAACTTGTCTTCTCTTTCCAGATGAAGTAACTTCTTCAGATAAAAGTTGAATGAAGGGCCAAGCTCTATGGCTAAGTAGCTAAATCCTTACCTTGCAGGTGCTCGCATCCTATGAATCAGTTTGTGTCCTGGTTGCTCCACTTCCCATCTAGCTCTCTGCCTGTAGCCTTGGAAAGTGGTTGAGGAAGGCCCAAAGCCTTGGGATCCTGCACCAAGTGGAAGACCTGGAAGAAGCTCCTGGCTTCACATCATCTCCAGCTCCAGGTGTTGCAGCTATTTGGGGAGTGAAGCAGTACACAGAAGACCTTCCTCTGTGTCTCTCCTCCTCTTTGTTAACCTTCCTTTCCAATAAAAATAAATACATCTTTAAAAAACAAAGTTGAGAGCCCAATACAATACCCTAATGACTAAATCCTCTCCTTGAACATGCTAGGATTCCATATGGGTGCTGGTTCATGTCCCAGCTGTTCCACTTCCCATTCCGCTCCCTGCTTGTGGCCTGGGAAAGCATTCAAGGACTGCTCAAAGCCTTGGGACCCAACACCCGTATGAGACACCTGGAGGAAGTTCCTGGCTCCTGTCTCCTGGCTTAAGATAGCCTTAGCTTCAGCCTGTGCAGCTACTTGGGGAGTGAGCCAGCAGATGGAAGCAAGAGCTTCATACGGGTCACTCACTTGGGTGTCAGTGGTCCAAAAACATGGGCCATTTCCCACAGCTTTCCCAGGCCATTAGCAGGCAGCTGGATTTGAAGTGCAGCATGAAGGAGGTGAGGCTGCCACCTGCAGTACTGGCACCCCAAATGGGCAGCGATTCAAGTCTGTGCTACTCTGCTTCCAGTCCAGCTCCCTTCTAATATGCCTGGAAAAGCAGTGCAGAAAGGCCCAAGCACTTGGACCTCAGCACCCAACTAGGAGACCTAGAAGCAGCTCCTGGCCCCCATCTGGCCCAAATGAGGCCAACATGGCCATCTGGGAGATGAATCAGCAGGTGGACAATCTCCGCCTCTCCACACCTCTCTGTGTAACTCTGCCTTTCAAAGAAATAAATAAATCTTTAAAAGTTAAAGGAAAAAAGAATAAAGAAGAAAGTAGAGTAGCTAGAATAAAAACCAGTGCCCATATGGAAGGTGGGCGCTGCAAAGGGATGGCTAGGCCACAATGCCAGCCCTAGTGCTGGCTCTTGTTTCTGACTCCAGCTTCTTGCTACAGAAGGCTGAGAGGCAATGGTTTGGTGCTGTCACCCAGGAGGAGGCCTGCATTGCCTCCAGGATTCCTAATCCACTGCAGGCCTTTGGGGAGTACATCAATGAATCGATGGAAGCATTCTTACTCTTCCTCTCCTTCTCCCTCCAACTCTGTCTTTTAAATAAATAAATCTTAGGGGGAAAAAATGTTTACTCTGGGGAACAAAAATGTTTGAAATCCATGCATAGTTTTTTCCATATTTTACATGAACTTGTTGAAGATCTGCCCAACCTATGTATTCGTTGGACATACCTCCTGGATAAAAGAGTTCCAGGCGTGATATGATCATCAGTCATCAGAGTTCAAGGCTCGTATAAAAGCCAACTTATAGGAAACGTAGATCAGAAATCACAACAGGTATCAGACAACTTGGTACCAACACTGAGAATGACAGAAGATGCCTTGTTGGGGTTAAAAAGCTTCACCTAAATTTTTTTTTTCAGTTTGTTTGTTTGTTTGTTTACTAGAAAGTCATATTTGCAGAGAGGAGAGACAGAGAGAAAGGTCTTCCATCTGCTAGTTCATTCCCCAAGTAGCTGCAACAGACAGAGCTGAGCCAATCTGAAACCAGAAGCCAGAGGAGCTTCTTCCAGGTCTCCCAAATGGGTACAGGATCCCAAGGCTTTAGGCCGTCCTTTACTGCTTTTCCAGGCCATAAGCTGGATGGGAAGTGGAGCAGCTGGGACATAAACCAGCACTCATGGGATCCCAGTGCGCGCAAGGTGGGGTTTATCCACTTAGCTATCATGCCAGACCCTTCACATAAATTTAAAGCAGTACAGTAATTATATAAACAATGTCCCCTTCAGTTTCATATGAGCAATATAGAACATTTTTTAGAGAAGTATTTATTTAAAAGCAGAGTCAAAGAGAAAGACAGAAAGAAACAGAAAGAGTGAGAGGTCTTGCATCCACTGGTTTACTCCCCAAACAGCTGCAACATTCAGGGCTAGGACAGGCCCAAGACAGGAGACAAGAACTTTCTCCAAGTTTCCCTCTTAGGGGACAGATTCAGCATGTGGCTTTCCCAGCTGCACTGGCAGAGAACGGCATCACAAGTAGGGCAGCCAGAACCTGAACTGGCTCCCATGTGAAATGCTAGCATCGCAAGTGGTGACTTAACATTAACATTCAATAATTTTATGCGATGACTTCAAAGAACTTCCAGAAGCAGGCATTTGGTGAACTGGATTAGCCCTCACTTCGGAAGTCAGAATCCCTTATCAGAGTATGTGGGTTTTGTTGCTACCTCTGCTTCCTGCTGATATGCATTCCCAGAGGCAGCAGGTGGCAGGTCAGTAAGCAGATCCCTGACATCCCCATGGGAGGTCTGGATGGCTCCTGGTTTCAACTTGGCCAGACAGCTGTAGGCATTTGGGAGCGACCCAGTATATGAATGCTCTCATCTGCCTCTCTTTTTCTGCCTTTCAAATGAATAAAATAATACATTAAAAAATGATTGGAATTCCACATTCCTACAGTGCCCTTACCATTTGGGTCATCTTCCACTGCTTTCTCAGGTGCATTAGCAGGGAGTTAGATCAGCAGTGGAGCAACTGGGACTTGAACTGGAGCCCGTATGGGATGCCAGTGCTACAGGCTACAGCCACTCACCACTACATCACAGCACTGACCCCATAAATACTCATTTTTTCAAAATAAAAATTAAAAGCCGCCACTTTATCTTGGTGGGAAAGCAAAATAGTATGCATTATTTTGTGTTTATCTTTGCCAAAAATATATCACCAATTTTCACTTGGGAAAGCCTCAATACCGCACAAATTAGCTAGATCATCCTATTATTCTCTAAGTAATGGAAAATACCTAACTATAAAAGAAGAGAAACACAGAAGTGTGGGCTGACTTTCTAACAGAAAGGCCATTGTTAATCCATAAGTTTCATGCTCTAGAAATATGAACACCTGCCAGATAATTAAATACGCCCACATGCAGAACTGTCCATCACTTTTTTCAATTTTAATTACCGCCATTAATTATAATCACTAACAGACAATTTTCGAAGCAACAGAAGCTCAGCACTGGAAGTGAGGTGAGTAACGATGCTACAGGAGCTCAAGCGTCACTCCTGGACAGTTGCATGTGGGGCTGGTCCCAGAGAGAAACTGTTGAAATTCACAACTTTCCCTTGCTTTCTCGGGCCTGAGTGGTGATACAGTGAGGACAGTGCTATGCAAACATCAAAGCACAGAAAAAGCAAATTGCTCAGGGAAGCTAAAGGTATCAGGGTACAGCTCTTGATTTTCCCCCTCTGAACCCAAGCCAAATTTCCATTTCCATGCCCATGACACCTCCAGGTCTTATTGGGTCACCCCTAATTGTAAGTTTTTCTCAGAGAGCCTTCTGGTAACTTTTTTTTTTTTTGCCACCAATGTTACCTGACACTTCTTTTTATAAATGCCACAATCAAGCATGAGACTGCTGCCTCAGGGCAGAAATAAATTATGCTTGTAATCGATTTTTTAAAACTAACATTCTCCATTCCCTGACCCACGAAGATGTATTTCACTTCGCAAAACAATCTCAGACATAGCATCCATGCTTAAACACACACATACACACACACATTTTCAAAACACATCCAAGAATACATGAGTTTCATGTTTTACCTTTATTTATACTCATTTATGATACTCTGATATTTCCTACTCTATTTCTTTTTTCTGTTTCGTTTCTTTCATTCCACTGTGCATGGTCCCTAATTAGATTTCACCAATCCCCTGGCTGGAGGGTAGCCAGCATGGAAAGCATGGCTCCCTCCAGCCAGTGGGAACTCACAAGTCACCACAACACTGACCCCTGCACATCAGGACTGAAGGACATTCCCTGAAGATGGGACGATAAAGACACTCTAAGCAGAACTCTACTTGACAAACAAGTTTGTTTTCAAGCTATGAATGAAGCAGGCAGCCAGAGAACCAGCGCAGGTGAACCCTAACTGCCCATCTCCCGAAGTCAATGAGTCATTTATCTCCATAGTGAAACTATTCTGTAACAGGATTTTTTTTGGATAGGAAAATGGAAATTTAAACAAGACTATTTTTTCTCATTATGCTAGCCAAAAAAAAATCTGATAATATCAAGTATGGGGAAGGGTGTGGGGCATGTGTGTACTGCTATTGGGACTATAATTTCATGCAGCCTTTTGGACAGTGATCTGGAAGTACTGCTAACCTTTTGTTTTTTTAAAAATATATATTTTTATTTGAAAGGCAAAGTTCTACAGAGATAGGAGAGACAGAAAAATCTTCCTATAATGGACACAATTGGGTCGGTATGAAATCGGGAACCAGGAGTTTCTTCCAGGTCTCCCATGTGGGATGCAGGAGCCCAAGGCCATGGGTCATCTTCCATTGCCTTCCCGGGCCATTAGCAGGGAACTGGATAAGTAGAGTAGCCAGAACTCAAACTGGCACCCACATGGGATGGGCACTGCCAGCAAAGATTTAGCCTGTTATGCCATATGCCACAAAGCCAACCCAGTATTCCTTAATTGTGATCATAAACAGTGATGCTTTATTCTTTTACATGCAGACAAACAGGTTCAAAGACAATGACTGGCCACCAATGTGGAAGTAGTTACAGCACAGTTATATTTTTTAATTATATAAGAAAATGTTGAAAAGACCCAGTATTTCCATACCATTGTTTTTTCAATGGGATTCTATTTGTATTGTGGGCAGGAAATCTCTTCATGGGCAGGAAATCTCTTCATTGACAAAACTACCATGGTATGTGTACTAGAGAGGAAAGAATCAAAGAAAAGATGTTACAAGGGGAATAAAAATCCCAGCTGCTTGCAGAACCATACAGAGTGTGACTCCAGTGATGGGCAAAGCAGCCAACCCCAGGCAGGGGTGCATGCACACACGTGTACTAAGTCCCAAGAAGCATGCAGGGACTTTTATGATTTCTGCTCCAAGAGCTCTCACATCATTTTTCTTGAGATTATCTATATTTTTATGTATAGAAACTGAGTTCCTCTCCATAGGAAGAGTTTTGATCTGATGCCCAGTACCCCCACTGCAAAAGCCAGCTCCCAAACCCAGTTTCTGGCCAACACAGATCCTCTGAGGTGGCAGTGATGGCTCAAGCAGGTGACTTCCTGCCAAACATGTGGGAGACCTGAACTGTATCCCTGGCTCCTGGTTCCAGCAGATGGAAGTGCACTCTAATAAATTCAAATATTATATGTGTGTGTATATATATGTGTATAATATATAATATATATATTATATATTTCAAAATCTACAATATAGGTATACTTCCTAAGTTTGTTTTTTTAACTTGAATTTTGCAACACCTAGGATAGATTTATAAAGCAATGAGAAAAGACAGAGTGGGTTAAGCCACCACCTGCAATGCTGGCAGCCATATGAGTATTGGTTCAAGACACAGCTACTCCACTTTCAATCCAGCCCCCAGCTAACGCGTATGGGAAAGCAGCTAACAATGACCTGAGTGCTTGGGCCCCTAAACCCATGTGGGAGACCTGGATGAAGCTCCTGGCTCCTGGGTTCAGCCTAGCCCCAGTCTTGGTCATTGCAACCATGGGGGAGTGAACCCAGTGATGAAAGCTTCTCTCTCTGTATGTACACGTGTATATATCTTTGTCTTTCTCTATAATTCTACCTTTCAAGTAAGCAAACCTTTTGCAAAAATTAAGAATAGCAACGTCAAGTGTTACCATTTTGTATGAGCAATAATTTCAATGGGATTATGTCCAGATAAATTTGGCAGAATAACAAAAGCATTCTGTGGCACATGCTGACCTGCCAATCCAGCACTCCTCTCTTTCTAACACAACATCAACTACTTTCCAGGGTGGCCTTGGGCCCAGATAAAAACACAGGACCACCTCACAGACAGGGGTGGACAGACACATTTCTACAAATCAACACAGTGCAGGCAAAAGTTACCAAAAAGAATTCAGCTTTCTTTATTAAAAAAAAAAAAAAAAGCCTTGCTAGGAAAAAGCCCTTTTTTTCCCCGTTTTTCTGCTTCCAACAAATCCAGAAGTAAACTTGACTCTGAGGCAAAACCCACAAGATAAAGGTGTCCCTTGCCCACCCCAAATAATACAAAAACAGTCAAGAGACATGGTCCCTAGTGCCGCGATGGTACAGCTCAACTTGCCATGGCATAGGACAAAGAAAGGTCTGTCTCTTTCTTTGGTGCAGGGGTTTTCCATGGCCCTGGCAGCTTTCCTAAAATGCATCGCCTCTTAGTACCACCCTCAGCATGGAGCCTGTGGCTGAGACTATAAGCAGGACCTAGAACATTGTCAGAAAGTAGAAGATGGGATCCAGCTAACAAAACCATGTCCGACAGTGACAGGAAGTACAGAGCTGCACGTGTCACAATGTTATGGCACATAGGAGACCAGCAGTGGCTATTCACCCATATAAGTGGAGACTGCAGTCCACCTCAAGGACCATCTATGCCTGGACTTCCATTCTTTCTACAACTTTGCTCACAGCTGAACGCTTTTTGGATCACATCAGTAGTCTGCCCTAATTAGCCAGCTAAGCAAACAATAGTAAGAAACCCGAGGCAGGTTCTCAACACCACACATTATCCTAACAGGACAAGCAGGAGAAAACTTGACATTTCCGTACATAACACGTTTTAATTACCCACCTCTACCGGCTGCAGTAATCAACTCCCATTTAAACCTAGCACGCTATGCCTTCAGTAACTCCTCATTGTCCTGCATCCCTTATGTACACGTGTGTGTGTGTGTGTGTGTGTGTGTGTGTGTGTGTGTGTGAGAGAGAGAGAGAGAGAGAGAAAGAGAGAGAGAGAGAGAGAGAGAGAATATCATCCTCGCCACACATAACTGGACTATCCCACTGGCAAATGTCCTCGAAGAAGGCCTTTTGTTTATGCCCACGCAGCTTTGCCAGGACCTTGCATTCTGTTGGCAGATCAGATTATATAGAGCTAGAGTTACTGTTTTGTTGTTGTTGTTGTTGTTGTGTTAATTCACATTTAACTGTCTTTTCTAGGGTGTTCTTATTTTTTGGTTTTGGTTCTTTAAACACCCAATCAGGCAGCACTGTGGAGAAAGCTGCTATGCTACTGCTCGTGACACCAGCATGCCATATGGGTGCAGCTTCAGGTCCCAGGTGCTCTGCTTCCAATCCAGCTTTCTGCTAATGCACTTGGGGAAAACAACAGAAGATGTCCCAAGTGCTTGGGCCCTTGCCCTCCATGTGCATCCTGGCTGCAGCCGGAGTTAGCAGCCGCCTGGGGAGTGAACCAGTACATGGTTCTCTCTCTCGTGCTCTGTCTCCTCCCGCCACCTGTGAAACTCTGTGAAAGAAAGAAAGAAACAGAGAAAGAGTAGGGGGGAGAAGGAAATAAGGAGGGAAGGAAGGAAGGGAGGGAGGGAGGGAGGGAGGGAGGGAGGAAGGAAGGAAGGAAGGAAGGAAGGAAGGAAGGAAGGAAGGAAGGAAGGAAGGAAACCCATGCAAATTTTCAGGAAGGTGTAATAAGCAAGTGACAGAGGCCTTGGATGATATCCTAAATGCTGGAGCAAACAGTACTCTTGTTAAAGATACCAGAAATCCCTGCAGCCATGGAGGCCTGATGCTCAAGTGTCTAAAAAGATGTATACTCCATGATGGTCAGCAACAACACCAAGGCCATATTCATTAAATAATAAAAAGAAGCAAACATGAGAAAAATCAACATTCACCCTCAAGAGCCTTTACCTTCCCTGTCACCAAACAGCAGAGACAAGCCAGAGGGCTGACCTACTGCCTCTAGGAAAGCCTGGTACTTCTAGAATGTTCCAGAGCTCTCTGAATACTGAACTAAACACAGATAAGGAAATTCTATGGCAAGACAATCACCTTAAAACATGAGTTTTCAGATGTTCGAAAAGAAATAATTTCCTAACCATACAAGGGTACTTGCAAAAGTTAAGACATCGCTTGAAATACCTCAGATTCCCCATCTGTATGCCTAGGTTGAGTCCCAGCTCTGCTTCTGATTCCGTCTTCATGCAAATATGCCCCTCAGAGGCAACAGGTAACAACTCAACTACTTGCATCGCTGCCACCTGTGTGGGAGGCCCAACCTGGGTTTCCAGCTCCTGGCTGCACCCCAACAAAGACTGGCTTTTGCAGGCATTAAGCGTGTGAAGCAACAGATGGGAGCTTGCTCTCTGTCTCTCCCTTACCCAACCTTGAAATTACTAGTCAATACATCTTTTAAATTTTGAAACTTATGCAAGTTTTTCATAACACACATTTTCAATGAATATATTCAAGACCACTCTACAAGTTCCTGCATTGAAAAAGAATCTTTTTCTTTAAAGCTTTATTTAGTTTTATTAGAAAGGCATATCTACAGAGAGGGAGACACAGAAAGATCTTCCATCTGCTGGTTCACTCCCCAAGTGTCTGAGAAGGAAATCACTAAACCATCGTGGCAGAAAGCTTTCACTACCTGCTGTCCTTCCTTAAAAGTGAAGGTTCCAGGGCCCATGGATGAAATGGTATGGACCCCTGAAACTCCCACCCCAATACTGGCCACATAAAATTGGTATACAGATTGGGTGTATTACACTGGGAAATTAAGCTAACTAACCCATTCATCACCTCCTAGTCCCCCTCCCTTTTTTGTATATGTGAACAGAGAAAACACAGTTGACTCTCAACAAATTGCAAGCATTATCACTTATAGGCAGTAAACTGTCCATCAGAGCCCAGGACCTACTCACCCTGCCTGCCTAACAGGAACAGCACAACCCTTGACCAACAATACCCACCCCACCCCTGGTAACCACCATCCTACTTCCTGCACATTCGGCTTTCTAAAATACCACAGGTAGGGGATCCCATGCAATAGGTGTCCTGCCTGGTGGCCTTCACTCTGTTCAGTGCCTTCTAGGCTTACCCACCTGCTGCAAGTACCAGAATCTCCTTCTTTAGAAGGTTAAATCCTCCAGTAGGATTGCTGACTGCATCCATGAGACAAATCAATCCCTACTGTTAGCTTTACTAAAGGAATTGTTCAGAGCTAGCAGCAAGGAAAAAGACTGAGAATGCGTCTTTGAGATTCAGAGTTGTACCCAAGTTTCTAAATACCTCTTATGTCTGCAGCCTGCTAAATAGACCTGTACCTGCACCAAAGCCTGGACCACCCCACTCCACATCTGCACACCCTGTGCAAGAGAAGGAAGCAGCCTGCGCACCATGTGCTTGAGACAGTGATTGACGCTTAACTTTTCCAACATCACCATCATACCCCTCTGTGCTGCTAGTGAAAATATAAAAGGCACTTAAGACAATTCTTCACAGTGGCTGTGAAGAACAAACACAGCTGCCTGTCAAAGGAAAAGCCAAGGTAGGGTTGGCAGCTCCAGCTAAGAGCTCAACCCCTAGAAGTTCCAACCAGAGCAGGTGACTTTGCCGGAACCAGAGGAAAACAGAAACCACAAAAAACGACCCAGCCGTAAAAACACTTCGTGACATTTTGCCCATTATGTTAATTGAACATAATCTTCCAGCAGGCAACTGCATAATAAGCTAATTAAGAGAGGGGTGTTGCTTTCCACGCCACACCCTTCTTAAATACACAGCTCCAAACGTGCCCTTCCTTCTCACACAAAAGAA
This sequence comes from Ochotona curzoniae, assembly GCF_017591425.1. NCBI lineage: Eukaryota > Metazoa > Chordata > Mammalia > Lagomorpha > Ochotonidae > Ochotona > Ochotona curzoniae. The sequence continues at coordinate 19,361,852 of NW_024467115.1, forward strand.
CAAGGCTTCATGTTCCTTTTACTACTGTGAGGATCGAAAAAGAAACAAGAAAACCACCAAATCCCTAAAAGGATCTGCACAACTCAAGAAGCGTGGGTGCTGTGGCTCTGACCGGGCAGCCTGCACTCTGAGCTAACAGTAGGAGTTGCACTCAGGGAATCCCTTCCTGCAGCGGTGTAAACAGGATCCAGGCTGGGTCTTCAAATCAGTTAGTCTCCTTACCCTTTCACCCATACTTCCTGCATGTCTTCATTAAACTGCTGCAACAGCTAAAGTGACAGTGACCTGTAACTTAAATCTGAACACAGTGAGTTTTAGGTTAACGCGTGTCTCGGTGCTTCCAAATGAATATTTAAGGAATCAAGCATACTGTCTTGATTACACAGAAATCTGTTCAAAAAATAAAATTTTGACTAAAAGCATCAGGAAGTCAGATGTACCCCACACCTTCTTAATTGTGTGGGTACCATGGAACTACTTTAAATTATGGACAAATATTCCAAATTCCAATAATTATCTATGTTAAATAAATTTATCTTTATCAAAAACAAAGGATAAATAAGCATCGTGTACTTGATAGATTAATTTCCATTTTAGAATATCCCTGGCATATCATTAAACAACATGAAAAATTTAACTGAATTAGAATTCATGAGAAAAATTCTACTTGAGGCTTTGACTTTTTTTTTTTTTTTACATTTCTTCTGACGGATCAGTGTTGTGACACAGCAGGTCAAACTGCTGTTTGTGATACCAGCTTCCCATGGGCACTAATTCCCATTGCAGCTGCTCCACTTCCGAGCCAGCTCCCTGCTAAGGCAGCAGGGAAGGCAACAGAAGAGCCCAGTGTTTCCTCCTGACATTCTCCTGGGAGACCCGGATGGAGATTGCTGGCTTCAGCCTCGCACAGGCAGGTACTCAAGTCATTTGGGGGGTGAACCAGCAGACAAAATCCATCTTTCTCTCTCTCTCACACTCTCCCTCTTTCCCAGTGAGTCTGTCTTTCAGATAAGCCAGTATTTAAAAAGTTTTCTTCTCAAAGATATATGAAGGTATATTAAAAAAAAAAAAGAGTCCTTGGATAGCTGTTTGGAGCAGATGCTGGTTCCATTTGTTATAGTTTGCAATTTTATGACAATAAACACAATTTAACATGTTACTCTACGACTCCTAATAAGGGCTGGGCTGGTCCTTTGGTCCCACTGGATGCCCCCATGTCCAGATCCCTTTAAAAGAAGATTCAGTCAGGTGACCTGTCTCCTCCCACTTGCCCTCATTTCAAACAAACAAGTGAGTCACTCACAGATGCTGCAAGACTGGCTACTCGCATTCTAGATGCTTAAGGATTTTGTTCAAACAAGCACAGATACATCATGACTAATTTATCCTGGTAGAAGCACCAATAGGCTTAACAGGTTCAACAAGATCTTATGCAGAATAGTCAAGATTTAAGAAAAAGCAACCTGCTTTGGAAGGAAAATAAAACTATATATCAGTACCTGTTTTCGGAACACATTACAGACCTTACAGACTACTAGAATCAATGGATATGGGTAGTGGTAGACTATTTCTAGAGGATACTGAAGTAATGTTTAGCAATATATATATAAATAGTTGGTAATTAAGGCTGGCACAGTGGCTCAACTAGCTAATCCTCAGCCTGCAAGTGCTGTCATCCCTTATGAGTGCCAATTCATGTCTCAGTTGCTTTACTTCCCACCCAGCTCTCTGCCTGGGGCCTGGAAGAGCACTGGAGGCTGGCCTAAAACCTTGGGACCCTGTATCCACGTGGGAGACCTGGAGGAAGCTCCTGGATCCTGACTTTGGATCAGCTCAGCTCCAGCTGTTGTTTCCATTTGAGAAGTGAACCAGCAAATTAAAGATCTTTCTTTCTGCCCCTCCTTCTTTCTGTAAATCTTTCAGATAAAAATAAATCTAAAAACAACAACAACAACAACAAACCTGCTAATCTGTGATCCAGAGATTCTACTTCAAACAACTCAGTTTCAGGAAATAATGGCCAAATACCAAGGTGCTTGAAGTTCATGGAGAGGTCAGTGTCATGGCAGAGTGCGTTGAGTCACTGCTTGCAATACTTGCATCCCATGGGGGCCGGGTGGGGGGGTGGCTAGTTCTAGTTCAAGCCGCTCTAATTCCAATCCTGTTCTCTGATAATGCACCTGGGAAAGCAGCAGAAGACAGCCCAAGTGTTTGGGTCCCGGGAACCCATATGGGAAACCTAGATGGACTTACAGGCTTCTAACCACAGCCTGGCCCAACCCCTGACTATTATGGCCGGTTGGAAAATAAACCATTGGATGGAAAATCTCTCAGCATTTATCTCCCTCTCTCTGTCACACTGCCTCTAAAATAAATAAATACATATTTAGTAAGAGGAAGAAATTAAAAGTCCCAGTCATGAGATCGGTTGAATAAGCCTATTTGTGGAATACTATACAAGTATCAAAAACAACATATATTGTAACCCACATCCAGAGCGTCTGGGCTCTATTTTCAGCTCTGGTTCTTGACTCCACCTTCCTGCTGATGCAAACCCTGGGAGGTAGCAGTGCCAGCTCAAGAAACTGGGCTCTTCCCACCCACAGGGGAGACTTGGAATGGATTCCTGGCTCTCAGCTCCAGCCCCAGCTAGTAAAGACTTTTTTCTTTTTCTTTTCTTTTTTTTTTTTTTTTTTTTTTTTGAGATTAAGTCAGCAGTTAGGCATCCTATCTCTCTTTCTCTGAACCTTTGTTTCTCAAACTAAGATAGAACATACAATTATTAAGTTAATAACAGAAGTCATTACAATTTACTTTTAAAAAGCAGACAGCAAATCAGTATATGTTATAGCAAACTAAGCCACTTCATGCAGTATCTCAGCATCACAGGTCAGAGTGCAGGTTCCAGTCCTGGCTGTTCCACTTCCAGTCCTTCTCCCTGCTAATGCCCTGAGAAGACAGAGGAAGACAGAGCAAGACAGAGGAAGACAGCCCAAGTATCTGGTCCCCTGCCATCCACAAGAGAGACCCATAGAGAGTTCTGAGCTCCTGGCTTCTGCCTGGGCCAGTCCCAGCCACTGTGGCCACCTGGGGAATAAAGTAGCAGAAGGTAGATCTTTGTCTCTCTCTGTCTTTTCCTCTTTCCCTGTAATTCTGCCTTTGAAATAAGTAAATAAATCTTGTCATAAAAGTCAAGGAAGGGGCCCGGCACGGTGGCGTAAGTGGTTAAAGGTCCTCGCCTTGCACGCCCAGGATTCCATATGGGCGCCGGTTCTAATCCCGGCAGCCCCACTTCCCTTCCAGCTCCCTGCCTGTGGCCTGGGAAAGCAGTCGAGGACGGCCCAAAGCTTTGGGACCCTGCACCCGTGTGGGAGATTTGGAAGAGGCTCCTGGCTTTGGATCGGCATAGTATCGGCCCGTTGCGCTCACTTGGGGAGTGAATCATTGGATGGAAGATCTTCCTCTCTGTCTCTCCTCTCTGTATATCCGCCTTTCCAATGGGAAAAAAAAAAAAAAGTCGAGTAAGATTTGTATGAAATGGTTGTTAGTTAACTATGTGCAATAAAGTTACAAACATTTCTTTTTCCCTCTGGATGCTTACATACTTTCACAAAAACATCTTTAAGGAATATTTTAAAAAATTGACTTCATCTGGCCACCAACTTTGGGTCAAGTCACTGTGAATAAATTTTTGACAAACTGAGAAACAAACAAGTATTGATTTGATAATGGTTGGCTGTGGTGTTTAAATCACACAATCCCCTTCCACCATTGGTACAGGCAATGATGAGACACCGAGAATGCTAATGAGACACTTGCCTTCATCACCTAGAACCTTGTGGGTCACACCTACATCGCTTTCAATGCTTCCTTTCATTTCTTTCCTGCTTTCTTACCCTTAAGGTAGTGGGTCAGAGCTCAGCTCTTTTACTTAATAGACAGTGACAAATTCTTACCTGTCAGGCGGGCTGGGTAACTGAATCACACAGGTTATTAGGAGCAAGTCTTAGTTTGCAGACAGCTCAGAGATCAGTGGCAGGGAAACAGGTGCACATGCCAACAATGACAAAAACACAATGGCATGACAGACACATACATACACGTGGCAAGAGGAAAATCAGGTGGTAACCAGCCAAAAAGAAAACTGTGCATTAAATGATTCCAAGAGTAGGACATGGCAGGAGATGCTAAAGGACAAGTTCAGAAAACAGAGCATGGGAATTTGACTAGCTATATGAAAATCTGTTCTAGTCAAGGTCTCCTTGACTAAATCACACCAAGAAGGTGTCCGTGCTTATCAACATCTATCAGGGACCCAAGCATAGACAGATCCAGAGAAAGAGGGATGTGCTTTAACGAACTAGAACATTCAACTGTGGGAGTTGGCAAGGCCTGAATGTGCACAGCAGGGCAGCAGGCCCGAGGTCCAGGGTGAGCTGACAATGCAGCTCAAGTTCACAGGCAACCTGTAGTCAGAAGTCCTCACGGTGGCCTAGTGCCTAAAGTCCTCGCCTTGAACGTGCAGGGATCCCATATGGGCGCCGGTTCTAATCCCAGCAACCCCACTTCCCATCCAGCTCTCTGCTTGTGGCCTGGGAAAGCAGTCGAGGACGGCCCAAAGCCTTAGAACCCTGCACCCGTGTGGGAGACATGGAAGAATTTCCTGGCTCCTGGTTTTTGATCGGTATAGCACCGGCTGTTGCGCTCACTTGGGGAATGAATCATCAGACAGAAGATCTTCCTATCTGTCTCTCTTCCTCTCTGTATATCCAACTTCATAATAAAAATAATTAAATCTTTAAAAAAAAAAAGTTCTCACTCTGGGAGAACCTCGGTCTTTCTTATCTGAAGACATTATGCACTTGATGAGATGAGGCCCACCCAACTTCACTGCAAGTTCAAGGATTCAGATGTTAAGCATATTTAAGAGACTGTTTGACCACATCTGGACACCACAGCCTAGTAAACAAACACATAAAATTCACCATGGCAGACCCCTCGTCAGAAATGGAGCATGAGAGGCAGATGCAGGAAACTCAGTTAGCTGGCCTTCATCCTCATTCACTGAGTCAGTTTCCATCCCCACTTTCCTCTCACCCAGCGTTTACTTCTCAGCCTTCCCGCCTTCTGATGTCCCAGTTAGAGTAAAGTTTCCAAAAGCTCTCGGCCTCTGTGCCAGGCCGTGATACACATCAACTCAGCTGTCCTATGGCTCAGACTCCACTGATTCATGATTCTTCTCATCACAATTCTTCACCATTATCTCCACATGGGCAACCCAAATGCTATTTCTCAAATGCTCCCACTGCCCACATCTCTCTGAAGATCTTCCGACGCTGTTAAAGTCTAGTGGTAGGGGAAGTGCCAGTGCATCCAACAAAACGTCACCTCGGTCCTGACCTCACAGCTTCTGGAGCGGGCATCATCATCCAGAGTTGGATGACTCTCCCAATCGGCACTGCACCTGCAGCTCTGGCTCAACCTGTGCAATCCCATCACCACAGTTGTCCACTACAGGCTCCGCTCATAATTAGGGGAAACGATGACTGAACAAACACATGAATGAATTCATGCCACCCCACTCCAAAACATTTTCTTTTCTCTTTCTGTTATTACTTTTCTCTTTCTGTTATTACTATGCAATTATGGGCCAGACCACTTCTGCTATATTCCGATTTGGCTTTGACTTCTGTTTTTTATTTCATTCTGTACACTAGTAACAATCTTTCTCATCAGAACCATAGTCCTATCAACCTGTTGATCATAAACCTTTATTTACTCATAGAATTCAGCCTCAGCATTTCTTTCTAGTGATCAAACTCCTCCTAAATATAAGCCCCAGGCTGTCTCCATAGTCACTCTCATGGCCACGTTCAGCTCTTACATTTAACACATCCTGTGTCTGATCCAGAAGACTATGCCAGCATTCAAGACACGATCTGCAAGCACACACAGTACAGAGAGAGAGAGAGAAAGATCATACCCAACAGATGCTCTGAGATTGGTAGGCACAGGTGCTGCAAGAATGCACAGAGCATGAAGGATAGAAGCATCAGAGGGTAGCTCCCCAGGCAGCTCAATGCCACTCCCATTAACTAGAACACATGCCCATCAAAATCAATATGACCATAACTCCAGAAGGGGAGCCCTAAGTGAGGAGGGACAAAGCACTGAAATATGTTCATTTCAACTGACAGCTCAACAACACAATTCAAGAGTCACATCTAGTATAGCTGATTACAAAATTAGGAGACAAATTACACACACACACGAATGTGCGCACCCAGGGACTGATGTTTTGTATAAGTATTACCTTTCCAGTTAAGATCCTGAACTCACAGCAATAAATCTGAAAGCTCACTCTACCCACCAAAGTTAGAATTTCTGTAGAGTCTGAGCACCAGATCCATCGTCCAAATTTTTCCAGCCGTGCCCACTGGTCAACTCCGCCCTCAATAGGTAGCTTTACAGTTCAATTTTTCTTCTTAAGATTAATTTCTTTATTTGAAGCTCAGAAAAAGATCTTCTACCCAGTAGTATACTCCTCAAATACTACAATGGGAAGCCAGAAGCCTGGAACTCCACCCAGGCTCCATGTCTGTGGCTGAGGCCCACACACTTGGGCCATCTTCCACAGCTTTCACAGGCACATCAGCAGACAGTGGGATTGCAATTAGAGCAGCGGGAACTTGAAATGTTGCTCTATTGGATGCTGGCATCACAATGAGCAGATTAACCCACTGTGCCCCTAAGAAGATGCCTCAATGCTGGACATTACAAAGGCTTAGCTAGACAAGGAGTGCATATGTAATAACATCGTTTGAAGTGGTCAGAAATGGAAAACAACCCAGATTGTTACTGATATGACAACTAATGGAGTATGACATCTGTACAAGGAGATGCTAGACAATCGTGAAAGAAAATAGACAACTACAGGATACACTGTTGGAAGGAAATAGAAGCCCATGTCACAATTGACATAAACTAGGATCTTAATGCCTTCTTCAAACAGGGATGTGTATATGCGTGCCAACATAGAGGAGTGGTATGAGAAGCAGTACGCAAGGATGGACCCCAAAATAGTGACAGTGATGAACCCTGAAGAGAGAAGCATGTAGAATCAAGCTCTGTAATTCTGGAATCTTCTCAATGGAAATAAATGCATACAATGAAGATGAGTACAAACTAAAAACACAACTCATAAAAAGTACTAACAGATTCATTCCTTAAAAATATGTTTCAAGCAACAGCAGTACCACTGGATTCCACACACTCTCGCAATGTGGTGGCAATGAAGAGAACGTTTTCCCTGGCACATGCAGAAGCAATGCATGCCCTTTTTCAAATGGCTGCTGTATCTTTCTCCTTGCACCCATCAGTGTGCCAGGCTTAAGTGCTTGCAATGACCAGGGGGTGGGAGGGAGGGGGCCACGGACTCACCCCTGGTATTGCCAACAATCCCCTACTAAGGCAACTGCCTAGGAGGGACACAGAACGGCCCTGCAGTTCTTAAGGCACAGTCCCATCTCTGCACTGAAAGATTAGTCAAGTACAAGGAGAAAAACCACAGCAGATGTTACAAATGTCAGTTCCTGGGTTGTCAGAGAGTTCAAGGTCCAATGAGAGTTAAGTCAATTCCTTAGTTAAACAAAGGCTTTCCTAAGACAGTAAAAGACATATTCTGTCATAAAAGAAAATCTGTTCTTACTGAAACATGGCAGACTTCTTTTCTGTATAACTGGTCACTCAAAGGGACAGGGAAGGAAAAGAATTTTTTTCAAATGCAGCAACTTTAGCATTGCTAAAACACAATTTGAAATAACAGAAAATGGCAACACAAAGGTATTGCTTCTGGTCTATGCCACATTTTTGGATCTTCATATATTATATCGAACACAAAAGTCACATAAGTGAAAATTCTGTCCTGCCACACATATGAAATTAAGAAGGATCCCAGGACCATCACTCAATACAACGTAATTTCTCCCAGAAAGAACTGATGTTAATGCATACACTTGAGTCATTATTCTTTAAAGGGAGGGGGTGGGGAGGAGGGGATAAAACGTCAATGTTTGTTCAACCACAATGTTTTCAGTTCTCTTCTAGAATTTCATTTGATCACCAAATTCCAAGTAACTCGAAATGCGGAACAGCTAACAAAGAATTTCAGACCCTTTAACTGCCTACTCAAGGAGTCTGTATTTTACCCATTATCTTTCTTTTTTAATCTTTTTATATTCTCTCATTCATTTAGAAAAGGAAAGATCATATGAGGTATAGAGAATTACTTAACTTGGTTTTCAAGTGGTTCTATTCTATACCAATGCCTCACAGTGACTAGACCTGGTGTTTAGGAGCAGGAAAAAAAAAAAAGACCATTATTTATGTGATACAATTCTATACAATTAGCCTGCTATGCTACCATGCCAACCACCTAACTGTTCTTTCTAAATCAGAAAATGATATTGTAGAGGTCAGCATTGTGGTATAGTGGCTAAAGCTATTATCTGTGATGCTGGCATCCCATACGGATGCTGGTTTATGTCTGGCCCAGCCATGTGCCTGGTCCAGCCATGACGACTGCTGTCACTCAAGGAGCGACTCTCATTCTGCTCCCACCCTCCATCTCTCTCTCTCTCTCTCTCTTCCGCTAACCGACTTTCAAATAAATGAATGAATCTTCAAGGTTTAAAAAAAAAAACCATATTTCAGACTCTGCTATAGACTGGGATCACTAGAATATGCCCAGGTGAACAGTCAGGATGGTCACAGCTACAATTGGGATATGGTTTCCCATCACCAGCTCAAGCTTTGGAAGCTTGGTCCCCGGGGGTGCGGGGGTGGGCGGGGGAGGGGTAGTGGCACCTGGCAGGAGGCTATTCCTGGTCTCTCCTCATGCTGGCTTCCAGTTGCATCTGGTTATCACTTTAGTCTGCACGTGAGCATCTAGCAAGGCAGCTGGAGTCAGGGGCCCTGGTGAAAGTGGGTGCCATGCTGCCTGGTCTCTTTTCTTTCTTTTCCTTTTTTAAAAATGCATTTACTTGAAAGGTAGAGTTACAGAGACAGAGACAGAGAGAGAGAATCATCCATCCACTGGATCACTCTTCAAATGCCTTTGATGTCCAGAGATAAGCTAGTCCACAGCCAGGAGCGAGGAGCCAGGAGCTTCCTCCTGGTCTCCCACACGAGTGCAGGGGCCCAAACACTTGCATCTTCAACAACTTTTCCGGGAGCATCAGCAGGGAGCTGGAATGGAAGTAGAGCAGCCAGGTCTCAAACTCATGCTGACAGGAGATGCCAATGCTGCAGATGGCATCTTTACTTGCTTAGCCACTGTGCCAGTCCCCAGAAAGATCTCTTTTCTTTTTAAAGAGTTATTTAGGGCCCAGCGCGGTGGCGCAAGTGGTTAAGGTCCTCGCCTTGCACGCCCGGGATCCCATATGGGCGCTGGTTCTATCCCAGCGGCCCCACTTCCCTTCCAGCTCCCTGCCTGTGGCCCGGGAAAGCAGTCGAGGACGGCCCAAAGCTTTGGGACCCTGCACCCGCGTGGGAGACCCAGAAGAGGCTCCTGGCTTCGTATCGGCATAGCATCAGCCATTGCACTCACTTGGGGAGTGAATCATCGGACGGAAGATCTTCCTCTCTGTCTCTCCTCTCTGTATATCTGCCTTTCCAATAAAAAAAAAAAATAATAAAAATAAATCTTAAAAAAAAGAGTTATTTATTTTTATTGGAAAGGCAGATATACAGAGATAAGAAAAGACAGAGGGGAAGGTATTCTGTCCAATGGGTCACTCCCCAAGCGGCCGCAACGGCTGGAGCTAAGCCTCTTTTGTGTCCCCCACGCGGGTGCAGGATCCCAAGACTTTGAGCCATCCTCTCCTGCTTTCTTAGGCAACAAGCAGGGAGCTGGATGGGAATCGGAGCTGCCAGGATTAGAACCAGTGCCCATATGGGACCCTGGTGTATTCAAGGTGAGAACTTTAACCACTATGCTACTGAGCCGGGCGCAAAGACCTTTTTCCATTCTAGAGTGTGCAGCCTCAGAGATTTCATCATAAACACAGACAGCAGGCTAACACAGACAGATAAACCACATGTCGCATCAGCAAGGACAGTCTCAGCTCTGCATTCCAAGGAAAAGGAACCTCCCATCATAACTCAAAAGAGAGAAATGTCAGCTGTGTTCAGTAAACAGTCTTTGTAAGGAAATCAGCAGGAATCCAATTCTTACCCCGATCATCCATGCTACCTGTTGTACATTACTGTCACAACTAGTGCAGACGCTTATAAATGAAGGGGTGGGAGGAAGACAACTCTTGGGACTTGGGGTTCTAGAACTCATATCACCTCACTCACCTGTGCTTCAAGTAAATGAGGCCCAGGGAAGTGGCAAACCTTGCCCAAATGTCACCGTGTCAACACCAAGACCCAGGGAAGCAACAATCTCTATCTCTGTGTGTCCTTCTGACTTACAAATCAGTAAATCTTAAGATGGGGCCGGCATCATGGCATCACAGGCTAAGTCTCTTCCTACAACACTGGCATCCCATATAGGCACTGGTTCTAGTCCTGGCTGCTCCATTTCCCATCCATCTCTCCACTTGTGGCCTGGCAAAGCAACAGAGGATGGCCTAACTCCTTGGGCTCCTGTACCCATATGGGAAATCCCGAAGAAGTTCCTGGCTTCAGACCAACCCAGCTCTGGCTGTTGCAGTCACTTGGGGAGTGAACCAGCAGATGGGAGATTTGCCTCAGTGTCTCTCCTTCCCTCTGTAACTGTGACTTCAAACAAAAACATAAACAAATCTTTAAAATATGCTCAAACAGACAATGAACTAAAAGCACAATGTTGGGACAGGACTGTGGCACATTAAACTGCTGCTGACAGCACAGGGACCCCATATGGATGCAGGTTCAAGTCTTGGCAGTTCAATTTCCCTTTCAGCTCCCTACTAATGCACCTACAAAAGCAGTGAAGGATGAATGAAGTGTTTGCACCCATGCGAGAGAGACAGGGAACAAACACCTGACTCTTGGGTTCGGCATGCCCCACCCAGGCCATTGTGGACATCTCTTTCTCTTTTTCTCTTTATACTTCTCCCTCTCTTTTTCTCTATAACTCTGCCTTTCACATAAAAAATAGATTTTTTCTAAAAATAAAAAAGCAGTTGTTGCACATAAAAGCTTCAAAAACGTCTGTGAGAGAAAAAGAAATGAATTTTGTAAGTTTATGTTGTTGCAAAAAAGTTTGAAGAACAGTCTAGTAGATATATCATCTAAAAACATAAAGAGAAAACTAAGAAGCAATGAAAGAATTAAGGACAGAACAAATTTGGCCTAGCCTTAACACATCAGTGAGGACATAGTTACCACATCAGGACTCTTGGATTCAGTTCCCAGCATCACCTCAGACTCCAGCCCTGCGTATGAGACTCACACTGTGTTCCCAGCGCCTGGATTTGATCCAGCCAGTCCCCTCATTACAAGGAGGTAAACCAGTACATGGAAACACACATTCACTCTCTCTCAAAATGATTTCCTGTAATGCTCTTGAGAAAAAGAACTAAGCCAAGCACTTTTTTTCAGAATTAAATACAAAAAGTCTCTAGACTGTAAGAACTCATCAAGAACCCAACAAATGGTAATTAAAATACACACATACCCCAAGGGATATCATTGTGAAATTTTGAAACACTGGGATTAAAGCCTGGCCACAAAAGCTTTCAGGAAAGAAAAAACAAAAACCCACATACAAAGGAATAAAAATCAGAATGTTGTAGGGCGCTTGTCAACCACAACAGTGGAAATTTTTTAAAAGATGAGACCAATGTCTTCAAAATGAAATGTGTAAAAGATTTTTGATCCAGAACTCCTTACTTAGCTAGCCTATCAAATGAGAGGCAAAACAGTGAAAAAACAAACAAACCATTTCTATCTAATGATCTTTCTCAGAGATAGGCTCCACCAAAACAAAGATGTAAACCACGAAGGTTTTAAAGGAGTTGGGCTCAGATGAGAGAGGAAAGTCCTGAACGACAGTGACCAGCACATAACAGCTATGCAGAAAGTGAACAAGATTAGATTTGATCAGCACCAGGCTGTTAGGAGAACCACCTCTACAGAAGAAGAAACCAACTGTTTTTTTTTTTTTAAGATTTATTTTTATTGCAAATTCAGATATACAGACAGGAGGCGAGAAAGAGAGGACGATCTTCAGTCCACTAATTCACTCCCAGGAGGCTAGAGCCAAGCTCGTCTGAGGCTAGGAGCCAGGAGCCTCCCCTAGATCTCCCACACGGGTGCAGGGTCCCAAGGCTGTGGGCCATCCTTGATTGCTTTCCCAGGCCACAAGCAGGTAGCTGGATGGGAAGAGGGGCTGCTGGGATTTTAAAAGGTGAATGACAAGAGACTGACAGCTAAATAATAACATACAGAGAAAAACACACACACACACACACACACCTTTGATTATCATCAGAGAAACAAATGTTTAACAAGAGAGAAGCCTTGCTTCACACCAGGGATCTACAAGGTCTTGTTGAATTCAACAACACAGCAGGCATGCAGAGGGAGTATGTGAAGGTGTGAGGACTGGTTTGAGGGGAGGGGAAAAGGGCTAAAACCTGAGAAGTCAACAGATTACTTCATAAAACCAAAGCCCAGGAGCTGCCTGGGTCCCCCATCACTCTCCCAGGGTGCAGTCCACAGTGCTGGCTGCTGGCTCTACCTTCCAGCTAAGGCAGATCCTGGGAGTCAAGGAATTGCATTCCTATCACTCACATGGGAGACCTGGACTGTATACTAAATTCCCAGCTTGGCCTCAGTCCAGCCCTCGCTCCAACCCCCAAAACCCTTCACAGTGGGAATTTGGAAAGTGAATTGGCAAACGCACCCCTTCTCTCTCACACACACACTCTCTCAAATATATTTTTAAAAAAATCATAAAATAACAAAGTAAAAGCAGAAACCATGACACATCAAAACAAGCATGCTGTGTAGACATAGAAGTAAGTTCCTTAAAAAGCCCCCCAATATTGTTAAATGACCACCCATGGCCACATAGGTTTCTCATGCGGGTCAACCCCAGCTGCTTGCTTCCACCACCAGGAAGTCAGCTCCCACTTGGACAGAAATGGTAAACAGCATGGAATAAATCACTATAAATCCAGTCTCACAGCTGGTTCAACTGTTAAGATGTTAACAGAATGTATTACCCTTCGAGGTGTCACAGTAAGCATTATTAGACAAGAATTTTATCACCACCTTTAAAAGTATTCCTTTGGCCACCCACCATTCAGCAGTAAGACATTAAAAAAGAGTCATTAATTTACTGTGATCCGTAATCTCAGAGCATGAAAGACTTTGGGATAGTACAGAACAACACGTCAGTTTGGTAGAGATCTGCACCACCAACTGAAGGGTCAAGTTCACATGTGATGTGGGCTAAAAGAAACCTGTGGAAAAGCATTCTGTAGGTAACTCGAACACTCTGCAATTCCTTCTGCCACATTTACTCACCCCGGCTCAATGTAAATTGCTCCATGATGATACTCAGTATGAGATATATCCTCCTGTTTAAGGACCTGGTAGAATCATTCCTGGGTCCTTTCTGTTAGCTTCTCCATGTGCTCAAATATCAAGAATGAATGTACAACCCATTGAATTTCCAGTAACTTGGAATCCAATAATCCCACTGGAATTTCATGTTAAAAATTAGATATTTCCTTATTATGCTAAAATGTGTAGCTATTCACTTGTTTTTAATGAGAAAGTCAGAGGACTGTGTAAAGGTCCCAGGGAAAGAATATTTATATCAACTGAGGAAAAAAAAAAAAAAACCTCCTCTTATTTGATCCTGTCCCAGTCTTATTAACAGACACTTAATGTCATTGAGATTTAAGTGGCCAGAACAGTTTTGCCTGACTCGGCATCTTTCCACTCTTTCTCCCTTTGTTTTTACGGCTTAAAAAAAAAAAAAAATAGTAATTCAAGTTGGATTTCTACCCATGTGGGGGAAGTTCTATAGGAACACAATCCTTGCACATTCCCAAAAGCTCTCCCTTGAATCTTTTTCAAGTTCAAGTAATAAAATACAGGTTCATTTTCACTTGTGAAGTTCAAACTTGAAAGAAAAAGGCAACCTCCCAGATCGCAGGTGCTTCCCAGCAGCTCCTGAAGAGCACGGCCACTTGGGGGGAACATTCTCAAGTCATGTTTGACGTGTGGCGCTACAAGGGACTTGACAGGAGTATTTCCCAACAAACTCAACATGACTTAAAAGCATGTACTTGACCAAAGGCTGGCTGCATTCTAGGAACAGCCTAAATCCCTTTACAAAGCATGTACAGTGGAACTGGGGAGACTTTCAAACAGCACACATTTCCCCTAATCTTTGAACAGCAACAAAACATAAAGGCATAAAATCGGGTGGATTTTTCTTGCTGTGTTATCACTAGGTTTGAAAGCCTATGGTTTTCTAAATAGGAAACCATGGACTAGAAGGAATGGCCTTCGAGATAAGGACAAAACTGCATATACATGAAAACAATCACTTCCCACAGTTAAAAAAAAAAAAAAAGTAAAGCAAACAAAATTTAAGTAGGCTTTGGGAACTGACAGAACTGCTCTCCTTCATCCCTCGAAAGTCTCCTGGGGAAAGTTCAAAGAGGCACTTGAAGCAGCCCCAGCTCTCAGACAAGCAGACAGTAGAAATGTTGTGCCTGAAACCGCCACCTAGCCCCACCCCCTCCAAGCTGCAGCCTGCTCTTGAACACTTCTCTCACCTGACCAGGAACTCACCTCTAACTGATGCCCACAGCCCAGATTCTGCTTAAGACCTAAAATCCCCAGTGCCGCACACCCAAGTACCCTAAAGACTACCATATCCATTGCTTCTCAAGTTCCATGCCTGCACATCATGCTCTTGTGATGTGCCAAAGCTCCCCCAGGTCGATAAGGTATTTGGAGGCCAAGTCACTCATGATCTAAATGAGGCCAGGGTCACACAGCTTATGGAAAGGACTGGGAGGAGCAGAAAAACATCACCAGGGTATCTTGGCTATTTACAGTCTACCCGCCCATAAAATATTCTTGAGACAGGCTCTATTTCAGGTTGAACAGGCTTTCAGAGCTGCCCTATGCCTGTCACACTTTAGAAGCATCACACAGTTATACAACTTGCAAATTCACTCTTACAGTTTGACGGATTTCCAGAGATCACGTGCATGTAATAAAACCTACTCACTGTCACCCAACAAACCAAAGCCCTTTAGTTAATTTTCCCCATTCTCAACCTGAATCAAGGAAAATTACATCAAAACGAAGTCATATCAGAGTTATAATCAACACACCATTTTGAATAAATTAAGCCCAATATTTTATACCTTCAGAACTGAATTATCACATGATCCCAAGTAATGAATTAGAATCCCTGAAATCGCCCAATCATCAAACTTAACCACCAACTATCTAGAAAACCCCATGAGCCAGAACATTCACACATTAGGAAACACAACATCCTTAAAAGCCAATCAATAGTCCAATCCTTTAATTCAACTTCTTATTTATACTTAGATTTTTAAAATATACTCGGAAAAGAAGAAAATACTCTAAGAAATAGCAAGGCAAGTGGCTAGTATGAGCTGATCTGTATTATGGGGTCAGGCATCTATCTTTTCTGCACATCGATTGCTGGAAGTATTTGTAGGATGCCTATTTTAGAAAGAAGAAAACCTACATACAGAGAAGTAAAGTGGTTTATTCAGGATCACAGAGCAGGTCTGGACTCTTAGCTACTGGACTTGCTGCCCTGATCCAAACTATTTCAATCCTCTTCGACCACATTCCAAATGAGAGTGGATGGGGTTCTAAAACTAACAGCCAATCTACAGAAAGACCGCACAAATGAGAAACAACACATTGAATAGCGGAACTCTGAGTAAAGCAAAGCAGGATTCCATGATAAGCCACTGATCTTCAACTTCTAAGTAAATGCATGTTTGTTACTGTTTATTCAAACATTTATGCCCCATCCCACACCTGCTTGAGCCTTCCAGTTACACTGCTTAGAAGGTCTCTAACGGGGTTTTCTGTAATTGGTACTCGAAAGGACTCCCGCTGGGTCATTAGACACTGTTTACAGAGTGTATCCCTATCCTTAGATTGGGTTGAGTCACCTTCCTGCTTCTTGCAGGCAGTTAAACACCCCACAGAAAGAGGAATAGCAGAGAAGTCTCGCTTACCACCTTCCACATCTTCAGATCAGAAAAGCCGCCAGGAAGCCTGCCCTGACTGTATGGTAATGAGCCATCAGCTCCCACACCCACCTGACCCTGGTTTAGAGGCAGAAGAATTTGCTTTGGCTACTCCGGTCATTGCCCCAAGCAGGGCCCAGGCGATGAGGTCTCTAAGCAGATTCACTCCTCTGATGCTGCCGGCCTGGCTGGTGCTCTCAGACGCAAGTGATGCAAGCATTAGCATCACTCAGCAGTGTTAACAGGAAACCCATGGGATCCACCCCTAAGGATACTGACTTAGTAGGGGGTGAGAGAGGTGGGCAGGACTTTGTATTTCCAACATGTTGAAAGCAGTGGGAAGTGAGATGGTCCTGGGGTCACACACTGAAGCTTTATGCTGACAATAAGGAATCCCAATTCTCTTAACTGCTAACACCATTAAGCACCACACATCAATTAAAAATATTTTCCACCAATAAAGAGGGAGCAGAGTATTACCGAATGGGGGGAAGTAAGGGGAAAATTAGTTAGTTTTTGCTTCTCCTCCTTGGGAAGTCACCAAGGGACAGCCTCCAATAGCATTTTCCCATAAATTCAAGGAGCAGAGCAAATGAGGGAAACAGCAAAAGCCAGAAGTTCTCTCCCTATCATTAAAGAAAAATAAGCCAGAAATTGAATTTGTTCCTGTGTCACTGGTCTTGTGATGCTGAACATGAGTGTCTGGCACAGGAGAAGAAGCCAAGATGAGCAGCAACACAACAGAAAGTCTTTGTGCGTGGAGTCCACAGCACTGTCCCAAAAACCAGATCAACTTCACTGACACTCTGCAGAGTCACAAGAGAGCCTCATCCCACAGACGGCCCCAAGGGATCTCAACCACTGGGCTGGTTGTGCAACGATTATAAATAAAACAGAAAATACTCACACACCCCCACCAACTCAGACTTTTCTTTTTCCAATGTTAACATAAACTTTAAAAATTCACAAAAAGTTCAAACATACAGTTACTTAAAAAGTATTTAAAGAGTGGGCTTGGTGGCACAGCAAGTTAAGCTGCCACACAGCATGTCCACATTCCATACGAGAGGGCCTGGAATCAAGTCCCACTCCTGCCTATGTTTCAGATCCAGCCTTCTGCTAATATGCCTGGGAAAGCACCAGATGATGCACCAGCTGCTTGAACCCTTGCCACCCACATGGCAGAGCAGGACAGAAGGGGAGGCTCCTGGTCTCAGCCTGGCCCAGTTCTGGCTTTGGGGGAGAAATGAGCCAACAGATGAAAGACATCATTTTCTCTCTCTTTTAAGTATATGAGAAATAGTATATGTTTAAATAAAATTAAATGTGTGACTGGATTACCGAAGCAAATAGTGGAAACTGGCCTATATCACAGTTTGTCTCTGCTACTTACCAGTTGTGCAACCGTGGCCAAATTGCTTAGTTTCTCTGGGTTACTGTTTCATCATTAAAATGCGGGGGCCGGGGTGATAATACACCTTTCATGCAGTTTTTATGAGGATTAAATGAAAGATTAAATAGTCAGAGTCCTATAAACGGTAGCTATAAATGTCAACATATTCATTAATAACATTATTATTGATCAAACCTTATAATTTGTCAACTAGATACTGAATTATGTAAAAAGTACTAATATCACTCAAAGAGCTTTGTCCTACCCCAGTTCACATCCTCATCGCTTCATCCTCTGGCATGGGTGAATTAGGAAAGTGAGTTTTTAACCAAAATCTAGTTTTGATAGACTAGACCCATCAACTAAACTATCCAACGTGTAGAAGAGGTGCGATCTAAGCTTAATCCTCATCCTTGCACAGAACAAGAACCGAAGACCCAGTACCCTGAGAGCGAGAACGGATCACTTTGAAGTCTTGTCGCACTAAATCTAAACAGATTCTGTTGCTAAAGCAGGCAGCCGCCAAGGTGGGAAAACCAGAGACAGATGTCTGATTGCCATTCTGATCAAGAGGACAAGGGAATGTTTGTTTTCTTAAGCGTAAAAGAGACTTCAGAGGACGAAATGCCACATGGCTTGTCAATGCAGCATGTGCAGCAGTTCCAAGTGCCGACTGTAAGGAAGGAAGGAGACAGCCTTCCTAGCTCCAAGATCTGTTAGCTGTAAAGAGAAACAGCTCTCCTTATGGGTACTCCATCTTAGACATTCTAGAAGATGACAATAACTTCTAACACTTAACATACTGAACTAACAAAACCCCAACACATCCACTCCCAGGCACAACATGAGTACAATTAGAGGGCTCACAAAGTACTAAACACTTGCAGAAGAACCTAGGAGGCACCAGAAAAACAAACTTACTTCTGTCCACTTTACAACTCAGGGTGAAATACACCAGCCATTCAGAACACCAAAAGGACTTCACCTTGGGGGCTAAAACAAAATAGAATGCTAGAGAAAGGCACTCTTAAACCTGTTCTATTAAAATAGCCCCTGGATGTTTATGATATGGACAGAATTCTCACCAAGTAAGTTTGTAAAATTCAAGACTCAGGGCCTGGCGCAGTAGCCTAGTGGCTTAAGTTCTCACCTTGTACACGCCAGGATCCCATGGGGATGTCGTTTTGTGCCCCAGCAGCTCCATTTCCCATCAGCTCCCTTGGGACCCAGCACCCATGTGGGGGATCCAAAAGAGGCTCCTGGCTCCTGGTTTCAGATCAGCTCAGCTCCAGCCACTGTGGCTGCTTGGGGAGCAGAGGATCTTCCTCTCTGTCTCTCCTCATGTCTGTATATCTGACTTTCCAAGTAAGATAAATAAATAAATCCAGGACTCAAAACTATATAAGGCCCAGCCATGGCTGTCGTGGGCTTTTGGAGAATGAACCAATAGAGGAAAAGGTCATCTCTCTCCATCTCCCTGTCTCTGTCTCTCTCTCCCTGCCTTTTAAGTAACAGAAAACATTTTTTTTTAGAAACTATATACAGCAAATGATGTCTCCAATTCTGTGTAAAATTGCTATCAGCTACTACACTTAAATTCGGGCAGATTCAAATACATAGAAAAAGCATCTAGCAAACTGGGAAAGAGACAGAATGCTCTTCACTGGGCTGTGACTCCTCCCCCAGCCCCACTGCTACCTTTTCTGGACAAGTCTGCGATGTAGCATATCATCCATGACCTCTGTACTCAGACACAGTTCAGGGCATATTTTGTAAGGCTGGAAACTTTTCCTTGTGCTCTTATTTACAGGAAGTGTACATCACGGGCTATGTGATCCACTACTCCAGGTTCTGAGTAATGAGAACAATGTTCTTGTTAGTCATTTCAGCACAAACCTCCCATCAAGACCTGCCACTCCACACTGTCATAGCGTTACCAGTCCATCACACAGAGATGCTTTAATCAACCCAGGGAAGCTGAAAACGCCTAGAGGACCTCATGACCAAGGGACTCCCAGAGCAAGTCCTAAGTGCCAGTGTCCTCAGAGTAAAACACGTCATACTAAAAATCAGAGTCCTGGATCCCCTTCCCCCAAGGTCAGGAAGTCATTCATATTCAGCAAGTGGATTTCCAGACTGAAAAAAAATAAATCTGGAAAAACCCACTTTTACATGAACTCAACTGCATTGTGACACACAGTAAACAGAAATCTTCCTCCCTTCTCCTTTCTTAATACAGGAAAAGCTAATCACCTCTTGGGAAGCTCATAATTTATAAAATATCTAAAAGCCAAAGACTTAAGCAATTTAAAAAAGCTAAGATGGAATTGACAATCTAGTCCAATAATTGCTCATATTCGTCCCAAAAAAAAGCACAAAAATAGCAACTGTGGTTTCTCAAATAAAAAATAAATCAGCTAAAAGATACACAGGAAAAGACAACTTTGGATTAGATACAAGAAGATTCCACAAAAGGCCATGTAAAATGGAATTAAAAATCTATTTGCATGCAAAAAAAATGTTGAAATTCATCCACAGAGGGCTCTTCAAAACCACATGGAAATGTGGTGTTATGAAAACACCACACATGGATTTCAAAAATGTTTGCCCCAAAATAAAAGTACAGTTTGATCCCATTTTCCATGAACTTTTTGCACTTCCTTAGGGTATAAATGAAGAGTTGCAGACTAATCTAGAAACGTAAAGTTTGAAAACCAGAGGGGAAGCTCTGCTTTTATGTTTGTATAAACCTTGGAAAAAGAAAAGTAACAAAAGTGATTATCTTGGGTGGGGTGGGGTGGGGTGGGGTGGGGGGGCGGGAGACAGAGGACAAGGTGGAGGGAGGACAGACAGGCAAGCCTTCAGCTGCTTTTAGCTGAACAACAAAAATAAATTTCCCATTCATAAAGCAAGTGAAAATATATGTAAAGATTTTCTGGTGCTACATTGTGATTTTGCCACCAACCTGAATCCTGGGAAACGCAGAGGTAAAGAACAGAGGCTACTGAAGGGCTGTGAGACCCCAGCTGACTACTGAGAACAACTAGAATATTCAAAGGAGGGTCCTTCCCAACAGGTAGTCCCAGCAGCTCACTTGCAGCAGGGCAGGTCCCCCAGAAGGTCTGGGATGCCAACCTAATCAGGCATCATTTGATTACACTCAGCACAGCCCAGCTTAATTCAATTTCCTCGTCTACACATCGTGATCTCTGAGTCCTGAGAATATTCTATCAGATGCTTAATATTGTTATATCGAAAGCCCTCATCTCTTACCATGTGTTACTGTAATCTAATCAGTTCATTACTACGCAATGAGAGGCAAATGACTGACGCTGTTACCAAGATTTAGTCAGCAGGACAAGGGGTTAGGGGAGGTGGCAAGGGGAAAGCAGAAGAAACAATTTCCCTGAAGGAATAATCTAGAATAGTTGTTTTCAAATCTGAAAGACTATCTTTATACCTGGGTGAAAAGTTCTAGAGAAATTAATCAGAATCATAAGTGAAACTGTAGCAGAACTAAGAGGAGCATACCCCCAGCAAGCCACACAGGAGAGAAAGATACACCAGAGGATTCACTGGGGTTTTTTAAGAACAAAATTTCTCGACAAAAATGCTACAAACATTAAAGATAATAACTTTATATATATGAAAATGCCACTCTGCCACACACTTATAGGCCGATTTTGTTAAGCTAAGCATCTTGTGAGAATCCAAGATCAACCAGCCAGCTGGGATTTGGAGTACCCTTTCTCCTGAAATAATAACGATGAAGGATGATTTGTTCTAGTCCTTCCTTTTTAATTATACACCTATTCCTTATTACTTAACTGCATTTCTCACCAGTAACATGAGCATCTGAAGGTGGGAGTTGTCTTCCTCGTTTGTTAACCCTGCCGCCTTTGCACCGGCAGAATAAGCCAAAACACACTTGAGGAAAGGATGAGTGCGTAAGGTGCCAGGATGGACGCACAGACAGCTCACTGCAGTCAGCTACCTGGGGCTGGTCCCAGCCTCACCCCAGACCGCTGATTCAGAGCTTCCAGGGGCGGGGCCTGGGAATCCAACTTGAACCAAGCCCTGGTGTTGGATGATTCAGAGCCTGAATGAGAAGCTGTGACCACCCCAGAAGGGCTGAGGTCTGAGCAGCCCGGCCACTGGGTGCAAGGAGCTGAGTTGGGAAGGGGGGGGATGGGAGGTGGGGGGAGTGTTCTCCACCTCCCCAGCAAGTGAGGTCAGAGGGACAGCTCTCCCAGAGCGAGGAAGCTGAGAAGGACCTGAACAGGCACGGCCCACAATAGGAGGAAATGGAAGCTAGAGGCTTGGAGGAAGAGACAAGCGAGCCACATTACAGGATCCCAGCCCTCCACAGATGTGGGGTGAGCATCTGTGAAGAGACAGGACAGGACTGCACCCTCCACCTTCAAGATCATCAGCATAAGGGCAGCCATTGGGAAAGAAGGATCAGAGATAGCCAGTCCTGTACTGGGTCACCACTCAGGTGCAGGATCACACTTTTTGGCTGTATACTAGTAGTTTGGGAGGGAAAGCAGGAGAGCGAGCGAGTGAGCTCTGAGCATGGGTTGGACCTATGCGCTGGAAGCTGAGGATCTGCAACTAGACCCAACATTACAAGATCAGGGCAGGCCAAGTCTGCAAACAAGCTTGAGAGGCTCCAAGCCCAGCTAGAATGCTTACCAGCAGGGAACATGAGACAACAACGCATGCCCTCGTGGGACCCTCTATGCAGCGACAATAGCAGCTTCCTCCTCACAGAGCCTCTGTTTCCATTAAAGCAGATGCTCCAGCCTCGCCAGGTAGTACAGAGCCACTGCAAAGCCAGCTGAACACCTGCAATGGGAACTGTCCGCTGCCTCCACCAGAGTATCCATGATAACACTCCGGGCTCCAGGGATGCCAAAGTGCAGTCCTTCACCCACAGGAGAGGGAAGCGAAGCTGGAACCTCCAGGCCCTTTCTGCCAAGAGTTCCTCAGCCAAAGGCAGAATCCCCTGCTCTTCCACTAGGTTTGCCCAAGCACGGTGCACTCAGAGAAGCACATACCACTCAGGTAACCAGCAGTGAAATCAACATGGCTATCCGCACCTGTCAGTTCCAAACTTCACCCCTGTAAGAGTTCATCCATTCCAGGACATAAGCACATTTGAGGAGAAGCATCATTAAATAAGTTACCAATTTCCTTTATACTCGAAATTGGACTTTTAAAAAATACTTATTTTTATTTGAAAAGCAGTTTTACAGAGAGAGAAAGAGAGAGAAACATCCTCCACCTGTTGGTCCAACCTCTAAATGGCCACAATGGCCAGAGCTGGGCTGATCCAAATCCAGGAGCCTGGAGCTTCTTCTAAGTCTCCCACAGGGGTGCAGAGGCCCAAGGACTGGAGCCAATCTCTTCTACCTTCCCAAACACATAAGCAAGGATGTGGATGGGAAGTGAAACGACTGAGACTTGACCTGGCACCTACATGAGATGCCAGCATCACAGGGAGAGACCCCAGCCACCAGACCACAGCACTGGCCCAAAATTTGATTATTTTTAAGACAGCTATACTGGTCTTGAAGAGCACAAAAACTTTTTAATAAAATGGGAACTTCAATATATATACAAAAAGGAACAACTGGAGTGTGTATTTAAGTTAGTAGTAAAGATGGTAACATCCTACATCCAAGTATCTGGGTTCAATTCCCAGCTCCAGTTCCTGGCTCTAGCTTCCTGCTTATACACACCGTGGGAGGTAGCAGTGATGGCTCCACCACGTCCTACTGAGTCCCTGGGTACCAGCTTCAGCAGGGCACTGCCCTGGCCACTGCAGGCATTAAGGAGTGAACCAGCAGTGAATGGGACCTCACTCAATCTATCCTTCTCTGTCTCTCAAATAAATAAATAAATAACACATTTCTAAAAATCATCAATGGAGAATGGCAGAAGTGGAGCCAAACTGAAGTCCCTCCATTCCCACTGCAACGAGCCATCCTGTCCATTGTAGCCCTTCTAACCTCCGTGCCTGGTAAACATGCTGGAGACAAAGGCTCAAGAAGACTTTGGGACAATCTCAGAATCTCTAAGATTCACAAAAGTCCCAGGCAACTGCAAAGGTCAGACAAGTCTGGGCAACACTGCTTTAGCACGCACAGCCTCTTCCACCTTGATGGATGATCATTCAGCCATCAACAGTCTCTATTCATGAATTTAGGGACTCTCTTGAGGTTAGAGGTGGGTGTACACCACATCCACACCAACAGCCTCTCTACTTATAGCAAGTCTTATGCCAATTTCACCAGGTATTCAAACATTGATGAACAGGCAGACATAGAAACAGCCATACAACCTGAAATCTCTACTCTCAGCTAAAGCTCTTTTAAAAAAAAAAAAAAAAAAAAAAAAGTATCTCTAAAAAGAATCATGTGTAGACAGTTAATACTACGCAAGCAGGAAGAAGCAAAAATATTCTGATGTCAGGGCCAACCAATCTTCAGGTTAGATCAAGAGACAGTTACTTGTGAGGTAGGACAATGTGTCTCAATACCTTGAACTAACCAACATAGCAGCCTGCTGCTTCTGTCAGAGTCTCAATCAGGTTATGCAAACTCTAGCAACTAGAGTTCTGAACACCATTCATCTCACCTCTAACATTTACATACAGTACCATAACCTTCACAGACTGAACACCCCCATGGTTGCTATGCAACCCAGCAAACATCCCTTAATTTGGAGCATTCCTGGACTCCAAGGGGCAGAAAGTATTTTTTCCGTATTTTTTTAAAGACCAGCAAATGTATCCCCTCCTACTTTCATTCAACAACTGCATTTCATATTCACCCTCGAAGTCCTTCTAAGGTGAACTGAAGAATTGGGACCAGAAGTCAGAACACTTCATCTCTTCCTAGCTCCAACACTTCCACCTCTTAATCCATAGGATGAGAGAAACCAGCCTTGCCATCCATCTCACTAGATTTGTGAAGCAAATAAATATGAAAGATACTTGTCCAACAATAAACGAGTACAGCATCATTACCCATTATAAAAAGAAGTGATGAACTTTGAAAACATTGTGCCAAGTATAAAGAGGCAGTCATAGAGACCCCACATGCGATGATTCTGCTGCTATACACTGTCCAGACAAATCGCATGCACAGAGGCAGACAGCAGAACAGTGGGTGTCTACAGGTGGGAGGGCTGAAAGCCGAGGTAATAACTGCTAGTGAGGTTTGTATAGCAGTGAGGAAAACTTCCTAACACCGACTCTGGTGACGGTCGTGTAACCCCACAGCTGTGCCGACAGCCATTACATTGTATACTTTACATGAGTGAATCATGCCGCACATCAACTCTACCTTAGGAAAGAATGCTACAAACAAAAGCCTGATCGCACAGGCCTCAAGGACCAAAACAGAACTCCTAGGTGGAGCGTCCAGTCCACCGATGTCTGCATAGCAAAGTCTGTGTGGACTATTGACACAGTCGAAAAGTAACTATTTACATTTCTGGCTGTTGTCACTGTTTTCCATCAAAACCTGGTTGTCAGCAAAATGAATGACGTTTGACTCTTGCCGAAACTAGCAGAGGTTGGTGGTGGAGCCAAAATTTTCCAAAAGGTAACATGGGTACTTGCTACTTGTGTATTTGTTTGAAATGGTCTTGCTCAGCTATACTGGTAGTAGTCAATAGAGCACTTACCGCCCTAAAGTTTTCATAGTTATCCTTCCTTTAAACAAGCAGAAAGGATCTATCAGTTCATTTCATAGCACCTGTGTGGTGCTACCATGTCCGGGTGCTGTTTTGATCTTTAGAAAACAAAGAGTGACCAGCCTGGAGCTCAGGGAACTTGTGGCCCAGCAGAGGATGCATAGTTTCAGGCTCCCCATAAGGACACCAAGACTTCTAAAGTTGGTGGGAAAATGGAACTAAAAAGTTAAGTTTGTCTTTGGTGCACACATAGCAAATGTTGCATCCTATTCATTTTCAAGAAACTTTTAGAAGACCCTGGCATACAAAGGAGTTGTATAGTCATGTGAGAGGCTCCCACAGCCTGGGGGTATCAGGGAACAGGGAGTGGGCAAGGACAGGGGGGCTTTTGAGGAACAGGAGAAGAGCTACGTGTATTCTCCCCACTTGTGACAAAAGATCACTTGCATGTTTCTTTTCTAACCATAGACTTGAATGGCAAACTTGATTGGCCCCCAGGATACGGTCTTACACAGACATCTCTGATGTGGGTAGAGACCAGCATCCGATGGAATGTGTGATCTCCTATGGCCTTCTATCAAGAAACTCATTAAAAGATTTATCTGACAAGAAGGATGGAATTAACAGTCATGTTTACTCTTAGCATTACGATCAAAAGTATTTCAAAATTCTCCCCCATGTCCACCTACTCCTTAAGGGGAATCAACCTACTCCAGAAGGCCTGAGCTCCAGGTTGGATGGGCCATTTGCTAATCCATCGTCCTGCCCAAAATAAGCAACCCCAATGCTCTTGAACTACTTTCTCTCCTGTCGAGCTTTCGTGAAACACACAGGTTCCACAGTCAATTTCAAGTCTAGATGCATACGCCCACACTAATGCAATATAGTATTCTGAAGGCCCGCCTCATACTGTCCCACAAGGACTTCAAATTGTAGCTATTCCTTAGGAACGAGGTCTGAGACACTGTTATAAAGGAATCCCAACAGATGCTGGCTAGAATGAACGCACAGGGAACACCTACAATGCTGGCATCCCATAGAAGCGCAGGTACAAGTACTGGCAGGTCAACTTCCAATCTCGCTCCCTAACGCTCATGGGAAAGCAGCAGAAGACAGCCACAGTCCTAGTACTAGGGGCCCGGCAACTCATGTGGGAAACTCAGATGCACTTCCAGGTGCCTGGCTTCTGCCTGACCCAGCCCTGGCTCTTGATCTCTCTCTCCACCTCCCTGCATCATATTCTCTCCAACCCCCATAATGCTCCCTTTCAAATACATTAAAAAAAAAAAAACTTAAAAAAAATGAATGATGAATGCACAAGCCTTTTACTGCTTGCTAACATATAAAAATGTTAAGTGTATGGAGGTGAAAAGAGAATACTACTGTCTTCACACGACTGGGCTTTCTTCTCTCAGAGTACTTGCACTCTCAGGCATAATTACACGCAATAAAAGTCCTCTTTCATGACCACTGAAAGAAGTGATGAGCCAGGATTTCTGGTATGCAATCAAAGACATTTAAAATCCAAACAATCTTATGAAAAGTTCTGAAGGAGTTAGAACAACTTTAGTTAACAGAGAATTTGGAAGATGGCTCACTATGGTGAATGGCCTCTTGGGAGATACACATGCAAAAAAGGAGAGACAAATGATATACCAAAATGAAAAATAAAACCGGCAAAGGAGTTTTTGACCTTCACGGAGTTTTGCCTTTTTCCTTTCCCAAACAGATGAATTTGCCCTGGAGTCAGAGCCACCTCTGGTTCATCCATGCATACACACACACACACACACACACACACACACACACACATACCCTACACAGTCCAGGCACAAACACTCCTTCATAGAGGCCAACCTGGCACAGGAGGTCATTATCCTCAGTAAACAGGCGTGTTCTGCTGATGTCCCAACAACTGTCTGAGATCCCGCCATTCTGACTGCTTTCTTCCCCTTGGAGAGGGAGTCGCTCCCAGGCTGGGAACTGTCCACAACGCAGCAGAACGTGCTGACAGCACAATCAGAGAGACGGACTGTAAAACTGTAAAGCCATCACAAGATAAATGCACAACTTGGAGGGAGATGCATTACAGCCAAGCAATCTCCCTGTTATTAAATCACTGAAAAATGTGGGCTCGCTGGCTGTAAGGTAGTTAAAATATAGCTGCGTTTTCCTAGCAAGCTGGAAAACAAGCCATTCAAGACGGCACAGGAACGGACTCAAAGACAAACAGTATTTCACCCAGAGCTGCTGAACTCTAGGCGTCACCCCTTCCACCCTGCCATCCATCAAGCACCTCCAATTCACTCTTTACCCTGAGGATTACAATCAGGCCCGCGGACTTAAAAGGAAGAAACACATAAGCATCAGACTGAAAAGTTTCTCCGCTTTGGGACGGCAGGAAATTCCAGTTGCTTCATCCACCCGAGCCACTTAAGCCGCTCAAATGAAATGGGTGCCTAGAGAGATCACGGTTCCAGGCCAGAGGCTCCAGTCTCAGGGTTACAAGAGGCCAGAGACAAATGGGAATCTGAGCTCAAGGTCAACGCTCCCAGAATCACAAACAACAAACAGCTGGGGAAGGGTCGGGGGTGGGGGTGGGGGGCATTAGAGGGCTCAGTCCGCTAGAAGAAGCAAAACCCAAGTGGAAAGGTATTGTTGAAAGTCTGCGCACTCTGTGTCTAGGTAAGAGCGCACGCCAGGACACCGGGACCCTGAGATACGGCCGGCGGCGGACAGGTGACAAGCAGAGATTTCCCGCGGAGTTTTTGCAAACGGAGTCTCAAGAACTGGAACCACGGGGAGGGTCTCCACAGCTGAATCCTATCCTGGCTCTGCAACAGGCTACCTTCCTCTACCCCTTTTCCCACGCCCGTGGCTCCTCCCCTGTTAGAGCTCCTGCAGGCCTCCCAGACAGACACAGGGATCAGACAATTGGACGCGCGAGGCCAGTCCAATTCCCACACCGCGCGCCCGCTCCATCCAGCAGGGCAGTCAAGAACCGCAAGGGGCTCGCTTGTGCCAGGACGCCGCGCGCGTCTGCCACCCGCACGGTCCCCACAGCCGCGGCCACCACCATCACCACCACCGCCGCCGCCGCCGCCCCGCTCGAGACCCCGACCCTGGCCAGGGCCGCCAGGGGGCGGGAGCGAGCCCAGCCGGGCACCTCCCTCGCCCGGTTCCCTCCGTCCCCCTCGGCCGGCCGGTCACTCACGGATTTTCACTCGGCGGTGGTCCAGGCGCGCGGCGGTGCGGTGCAGGGCGTCGAGGCGGCGGTGCAGAGCGGCGGTGCGGCGGCCCAGCGCGGTCGCCTGGCCCTCCAGCTCTCCGAAGATGTCCCCGGCGCAGCGCGACAGGTCGGCCAGCTGTGCCAACAGGCAGACCAGGGTGTGCGAGCTGACCTGTTCCAGCGAGCGGAAGAGCGGCGCGTCCGCCTCCCCGGCCGCAGCCTCGGGCGGCCGCAGCCGCGCGGGTTCCACGGTCCTCTGGTGGAAGGGCATGGCCGCGCGCCGGGCGCAGCTGCGCTAGTCCGCCCCCCGTCGGCTCGGGCCGCCAGTCCGCATCCAACACAAAGAGCTGGTCCCCGGCGCTCCTGCCAGACAGGCTGGACGGACGCGAGCCGCGGGCGGCCGGGGAGCCGCGCGGGACGCTCTCGGAGCCCGGGGAGGCAGCGCCCGGGCCGTCCCCGGCCGGCCGCGCGGCCACAGCCAGTCCCCCGGGCGCAGCTGGCGAGCGGGCGGCGCGCCGAGCCGCGAGTCCCGCTCAAGTTTGCAGGCGGGCAGGAAAGAGCCGGCGGCTCCTTCCCTCCCTCCGGATTGGAGAGGGAGGAGGAAGCGGGGGAAGTGCCGCCGACACCGGGCGCGAGGGAGGGGAGGCGAAAGAAAGGAAAGGGGGAGGAGAAAAGGGCCGGCCCGGGGAACCACCTGCGGCTCCCTCGGCCGCCGCGCCCTCCGCGCCCTCCGCGCCCGCGGCCCCGGCGCCTCAGCGCACCCTGCAGGGGCGGCCACGGCCGCGCAGTCGCGGGGATCCCGGCTCGGTGGAGTGGAGCCCCCCGCCAGGCTGCCCACGGCCCGGCAGGACCTCCGTTCAGGCTGCTCACCTGAGCCCCGATCCCGGCCGCGCAGCCCGGGAGACGCCCCGAGTCCCTCCAGGGCACCCGTGCACCCCAAGTCTCTCCAGTTCCCTTCTGCTAAGGTATCCAAGGCGTCTGGACCGCTTCGGGGACCTCAAAGAAGACTTCGTTAAGTCGTCTGGGCCAGAGGGGTACCGCAGCCAAGTAGGAGTCCGCATCGCTGCTAACGCAAACCTTCTGGTTAAAAGTATCCAAGAGTACTGAGGCGAATCACCTGGAGCTATGATCCCACGGCCTCTTCGTTGCGTTTGCTCAGAAAAGGAATCTTCGATCTTGGGTTTCTGCCCCCTCGTTGACCCCAAGTGCTGTGGGCTTAGCGGGCTGGGCTGGAACTTGGCCTTCTCCATACAGTGCAAGCCATCCCCACCCCAAAGGAGCTGCCCCCACTTGCGATATAGGGTAGGCACAACACCTGTGGGCTTTTCCCCCAGACATAGTGGCTCACTGCTGGCCACGTGACCACACCCTGCGTGACCACCCTCAGGGCCACGGATAGGCACCAAGCCAAGGCTTTCCTGTAAACACCAGGATGGCTGTCATAGTGGATTCGGCCTCCAGTAACAGGTGTTGAGTGACTTTGTGGTAGGCGCTTGCTCTTAGCTGAACCAATCTGAAGTTCTCGCCCAGTGCCGTAGACCAAGTATAACATGTGTTTTATTCATTTGCTTGAAAGGCAGAGGACCTGGTGCAATAGCCTAGTTGCTAAAGTTCTTGCCTTGCATGTGCCAGGATCCCATAATGGGCGCCAATTAATGCCCCAGCTGTTTTCACTTCCCATCCAGCTCCCTGCTTGTGGCCTGGGGAAGCAGTCAAGGACAACCCAAAGCCTTGGGACCCTGTACCCATGTGGGAGATGCAGAAGAAGCTCCTGGCTCCTGGCTTCAGATCAGCTCAGCTCCAGCCGTTGCAGCCATTTGGGGAGTGAACCAGTGGATGGAAGATCTTTCTGTTTCTCCTTCTCTGCATAAAGTCTGACTTTCCAGTATAAAATGGGTGGCAGGGACCCAAGTACTGGAGTCATCTTCCACTCTTTTTCCCAAGCGTGTTAGTGGGGAGCTGGATGGGAAGTGGAGCAGCCAGGCCTGAAAGTGGCAGCTGTATGAGACGGCATTGCCAGGAGGCAGCCTTCCCTGCTGCTCTCCACCGTCCCCCCCAACACACACCCAGTGAGAATACTTTAATCACCCCTTCACCAAACATGTCTCTTTAAGTCAGCCCTCATCCCACCATCCCTTTGGTAAGCATACATTCCCACTCAGCTATTTTTATAGATTTGCCTTTTCTACACATTTCATAAAGTTGAAATAATGCATTTGTGATTTTCCTGGCTGGCTTTTCCCCCTCCATGTCATGTTTTCAAGGTTTAATTCTTCTATAGCTTTTCCGTTCCCTTTTATGGCTGAATAGTACCCCATTGTATGCATATGTCATATTCTAGCCCTCCGCTCATCAGCTGATGGTGGCTTGCGTTTCCACTTCCTGTCTGTTCTGAACAGTGCTGCTGTAAACATTCGTGCAGGAGTGTTTGTGGAAACAGGCTTCCATTTCTCTTGAGTATCCAGCTAGGAAGGGAATCGCTGGGTCACAGGGTCATTCTCTGTGTAACCTGAAGATCTGCAGGCTGGCTGCCCAAGCAAATGCCCCATCTCACGTCGTCCCACCTCACCCCCACCAGCAGCAAAGGAGGAAGGTTCCAGTGTCTCCATATGAACAACACTTGTTATCACAGCCATTCTAGTGGGTGTGGTGGCTCCCTGTGTCTTGGCTCTGCATTTCCTGATCGTGAGTGATGTTGTGCATTTTCCATCTCTTTATTAGACATTGTATGTTAGCCACTTTGGTAAACAGTAACACTGGCAGGGTTAGCATTGTGGCACAGCAAGTAAAGCTGCCACCTGTGATGCTGGCATTCCGTATAGATGCTAGTTTATGCCTCCGCTGCTCCACTTCTGATCCAGCTCACTGTTAAGGGCCCATTCAGATGAAGCGCCTGACTTCCACCTGGCCCAGCATTTGGTCATTGCAGTCAACTCTCTCTTTCTCTCTCTCTCTCTCTCTCTCTCTGCCTTTTTCTCTCTCTGTGTAACTCTGACATTCAAAATAGATAAATAAACTTCGTGATACTTCTAAAAAACACTGAAGTAAAGACTGTTTGGATTCTTTGCCCATCCTAACCTTAGATTTATTTTTATTATGATAGTACTGTAGTACTTTATATATTCTAAATACAAGTCCCTTATCACATATAGTGCTTACAAATCATTTAACAATCTGTTGTACTTAAGCTATTTTATTTATTCATTCTTCTCATTCCTTGGTATCATCTTGTTGGTTTAATAAGAAATATGGTAGGGCACATGTTGTGGTGCGTGGGTTAAATGACCGCCAGTGACAATGGGATCCCATACCAGAGCATCAGTATGATTCTCCACTGCTCTGCTTCTGATCCAGCTCCCTGTTAGCCCTCCTGAAAAAAGCAGGAAAACGATGCGTGGAACCCACATGGAGGTCCACATGAATCTCCTGGCTTCAGCCTGGCCCAGAGCTGGATGCTGTGGGCATTTGGAGTGTGAACCAGAGGATGGAAGGTCTCACTCATTCTGTCACTCTGCCTTTCAAATAAATAAAGTGAAAAAATTTTTCAATATGACTTAGTCAACAAAGTAAAATCACAAAGCTAAGATCTACCTTCTGTCGCAGAAACTAAAATCATGCTCCATTTCCAGCAATCCCAGCTCCAAG
Organism: Ochotona curzoniae; assembly: GCF_017591425.1. Classification (NCBI taxonomy): domain Eukaryota; kingdom Metazoa; phylum Chordata; class Mammalia; order Lagomorpha; family Ochotonidae; genus Ochotona; species Ochotona curzoniae. Next base: position 19,394,079 of record NW_024467115.1, read on the forward strand.
TAGAAAAGTGAGCCTGAAGTCTCATTCCCACCCCAGATCAGCCTCTCCGAGTCAGCTTGTGAATCAGGTCTGGGGAAAAAGAAGCAGGAAAACCAGAAGTCTCAGCCAGGATAGACTGACCTGGAGGACTGGATAAACCAGCCTCAGGGAGTGGTCACACACGGTTGGACCCTGACTTGTGAATGCCTTTGTGGTCCCTCACTGGGAAGGTTTGGCCCCACTTGCTGACCCTTAGGCTGCTGCACCTGCTTCCAGAGAAAATGAGGCCAACTGAGAGCCAAGAGCATTCCCAAGGCGCTCTCAGGAACTGGGAGAAGCCCTTCCCCGAGGCGTGACACTAGAAGCAGTGCCCCTACCCACTGCGGGGAGGGCAAACCTTGTAATGAGCTCTGTCCAAGCAAATGCCCTGTGCAGGTGCCCCTGCATCTCCAGTCACCGAGTCTTTGGTGTCCTCTGTGAATGAGACTCTAAACAAGACTCAAACACTTCCTTTGTTACCTCCACATCGTGGTCTTCCTAGTTATTTTGTTAACTGTCATCTGTTCTTTCTTGGTGTATCCATCACAAATACTCATCGAACATCTTATTAAGTAAGATATAAGACAGGATAAAAGAGTCCAAGAAGAATGCAATGTCATTAATACTTTGGGTGCTGGGGCTGGAGTGGTGGCCTAACAGACTAGTCCTCCACCTATGGCAGTGGTGTCCTCTATGGGCCCTGATCTGTGTCCCAACTGCTCCATCTATTTTCAGTCCAGTTCCCTGCTCCGGGCCTGGGAAAGCAGCAGAAGGTGGCTCAGGTCCTCCAACCCATGTGCGAGATCCAGAGGAAGCGCCTGGCTTCAGATAGGCTCAGCTCCACTCATTGTAGCCACTTGAGGAATGAACCGATGGATGGAAGATTCTCTCTCTTGGCCTCTTCTTCTCTGTATAAATATGCCTTTCAAATAAAAATAAATAAATCTTTAGAAATAAAAAGTTTGAGCTCTGTCCCCTGACAATCTCTGCTATGTAGTCTCTGTGAAGAGAGAAAGTTGGGGCTAGACATTTAGCCTGGCAGGTAAAATGCCACCCAAGTGCAGTACCAGGTTTATTATTATTACTTTTTTTTTTTTTGCTTTCATTCCTGACTCTGTTATCTACTAAAGCAACCCCTGGGAGGCAGTGCTGATGCCCTAAGACCTTTTGGCCCTGGCCTCCCAAGTGGGAAGACCTGGACTAAGTTCCCAGGCCGCAGCTTTGGCCTTGGCCCAACCCTGGCCGTTGATAGACATTTGGGGAGTGAACCAGGGCATGGAAGCTTGCAGTCTCTCTATCTGCATCCCATATGGATATGAACATATTCATTGCATTGACATATATAGTTTGACTGAGGAACTGAATTCAATAAAGCAAAAATTCTGGACAAGCAAGAAAGACACTCTGAGGGCCGCAGTCCCTGGTATGTGTAAAAAGCTGCCCAGCACTGACCCTGATTCAATGAACGAGCCTGAAGAGAGGAGATACTGCAATTCTGCGACGTCAGTGCTAAGACCAAGCCTATGAAAGTTGACATTTTATAAAAGGCTCCACAACATGGAAAGCAAAAGACATACTAGTGTCTATGTTCCAACTTTTTCACTTTTGGTACAAACCATTGCTGTCATGAAAATCTAAGAGCAGATGCATTTGTAGTTATTATCTTACTCGCTAGGAGAAAACAGCAACAAATTACCTTTAGGTTAAAGAAAGATGCACCAGGCAGTCAGGGGTTCAGTGGCACCCATGAATTTTTTTTTTTTTCTGTCCAGGAAGCGCTATGGCTTGTATGCAGGCTTAGGCAAGTGACAGAAACCTCTGCACAGCCCAGCTGGAGACTTCAGTAAACCCACATCTTCTGCTTTCAAATGACACTGGTAGGAAAGTAGTAATTTTCCCTGAGTTGAAAAAAAAACATTGGCTTTTGATGAACCAAAAAGCTTTCTTAAAATGTAGACTGGGGCCCAACACATTGGCTCAGTGGCTAAATCCTCACCTTGCATGCACTAGGATCCCATGTGGGTGTCAGCTTGTGTCCTGGCAACTCCACTTCCCACCCAACTCCCTGCTTGGGGCCTGGGAAAGCAGCTGAGGTTGGCTCAAAATCCTGGGACCCTGTGCCTCACATGGGAGACTCAAAAGCTCCTTACTCCTGGCTTTGGATTGACTCAGCTCTAGCCACTGCAGCCACTTGAGGAGTGAACTAGTGATGGAAGATATTGTCTTCTGTCTGTCCTTCTCTCTGTAAATCTGACTTTCCAGCAAAAATAAAAGAAATGTAGATCTGGTGGTGTCCTCACTAACTACAAAACCTCCAAAGTTTTTCAACTATAAAGTTTTTTTTTTTCGTTACCTTTAAGATTATTATTAATGAGGACTCCAAAGGCCAGGTGGTATGGTACCTGTGTTTTATTTCCCTCCTTGCCTTGTTTGACACAGGCCGAACCAACTCTGTTTCCTTCTTGTAGGCCGTTCTCTTGCTCATTGGCTTTTCAGATTTTGGTCCAAAATTTTGTCAGTTCCTTGACAAAAGTTAGCCTGTCCTCTAAGATCAGACCATGTCAGCTTCAACATGAGACTTATATTTATATGTGATTTTAGATTACTGTCTATATTGGTCAAGCTCCTAAAAGGTAACTCTTTCAGATGTTTGGTTCAATTAAGATAATTGAATGAAAAGACAATGAACAGAGATGCCAAGAGACCACGGGACTATAAGCAGCAGGACAACTTTCTTAGCCCTTGGTCTGCAGGGGTGAAGGGGGTATATCCAAGCCCCCCCAAAGGACTGGCACACTCAGGCTTCCTTAGTGGCACACTTAGTTGGAAGTACTTAGAACAACAAGTCTCAACCCAAGACATGGATACGTTTTTAAGAGAAGCCCATGAGTGACCAGTGTTTGTGGCGGCATGAAGCCATGGCTCCCCACCCCACATTTGAAACAGGGCCATTCTGACCAGCCCTGACAGTCTTGCTAGCCCCTCTGCCCCACTTCCATGGCCAGCTGAGGAGCACGTCCAGTAAACCTGCAGGCATGGGACCAGAGGCTGCATTCACAAGGATGCTGACCTGGAGAAAGGGCCATCCAGACCCAGTCAGAGTTGCTCTTTGAGCAGAGAGGGATTGGAGAAGAAGTATTCCATCTCTCTGCCATCTTTCCTGCTTGCTTGTATTTCCCATTAGTAGAGGCCACTGTGTGATATACATCCTGGGGTAGAACAGAGCAGAGAATAGAGGTGGTGGAGAGAGGAGAGAGTTGACAAAAGGACAATCAGAACAGTCCATGCACTGCCGCTTAGCATCCTTGCTCTTCCCTCCAACAAACAAAACATGGACCTCCATGGAAAGTACCCTTTTACACCATCAGCCACAGGAAGACATGAATTCAGCTAACCCAAGCAGAACCTAAACTGGAATGCCAATGATTTTCCATACATCATATAGGATAGCAGGGAAGTGGATAAGAAAAATCAGGCATGTGTCAGAGCTGGCCCTCCTCTGTGGCTTAGATGGAGCCGTGGACAGCTTATCCAGATGCACATGGAGGATATGGCAGTACACTTGAGCCTGCAGAGGACACTAGTGTCATAACAGAGGATGGAGGATAAAACAAATTTATTTATCAACTACCCCAGCAAAGAGTTGGCAATGAATACCTAGGCAAATAAAAACTCTAAGTTGGACTATGTTAGCCAGCTGAGTCTGGAGTGATTTCATCGTGATTAGAGTGGTAAGATTGTCAGCAATACAGAACTGTTGAAATATTAAAACCACTTGAGCAGGACACTGGAGAGGACTCTGGAATGGTTGGGAGTTTGGGAGTGGCTTCTGCCCTTTCCTCTCCCCTCCCCTCAGATACAGAAACCAAAAAAGAGAATGTGAAAACAATGGTCTCACCCACTTTCCTCTAGCCCTTGACCCTTCGCACCCAAATCAAATATGTAAAATTATCAAAAATAAAATTTATACAACTAAATAAAATGAAAAAGAAAATCAATAAGCAGGCTTGATACACTCACTTCTATTACCAGTCATGAAGTCAAACCTGATCATCACAACTCCTTTCTTCTACCACCCACCCCACAATCCGTCCACCCACCCCCAGCATCTGTTGGGGTGAACCAAGTCTTCATTCCCGAGGACAAGTTCCCATGGCCTGCTTTGTATAACAGCAACCAATTTCCCCTTAGTAATCTGCCAATATATATGGCAGCAAAAGGAGCCCCAAATAACCCAGCTTCTGATTCAATGGAACCATGGCTACGTTCTCTAGCAAAAGATTCTTTCCTTACTTGTAAGCCAGGACTTCCAATCAAAAGCCAACCGACATGGGGAACCAAGGGAAGCTGGAGAGAGAGAGAAAAAAATGATTTCCCAAGGCATGAAGTAGTGGGGCGGGACGTGATGGAGAGACAATAAATACAAATGAGCCAGTGTAATGAGAAGTGAAGTAGCTGGCACCACACAAAGTCGGCTCAGAAGGAGGACCTTGATGAGTACCTCAGACGTGGAAGGAATCATGGAAGAGTTGCAAACATAGCAAATTAAAAATCAAAGGGATGATACCACCTACCCTGTGACCCAGTGGGACATCTAACAGGTGGTGGGAACTAGGCTCAAGAGAGAGGAACATTTGGAAGAACACACTTGTGAGAGCAAAGCTCTGAGACCTGGACAGTGATGCACAGAGGTAGGTACCATTCAGATCAGTAACCCGGAAACTTCCCTGGAGTTATCTTTGCCTTCACAGCAATGTTGTGTAGCAAGTAGGATTGTTTCTATTTTTTAAAAGAAAATTTATTTATTTTTATTGCAAAGTCAGAAATATATATAAAGGAAGAGATACAGAGAGGAAGATCTTCAGTCCGTTGATTGACTCCCCCAAGTGACTGCAACGACTGGAGCTGTGCCCATCTGAAGCTAGGAACGTGGAGCCCCTTCCGAGTGTCCCACACCATTGCAGAATCCCAAGGCTTTGGGCTGTCCTCGATTGCTTTCCCAGGCCACAAGCAGGGAGCTGGATGGGAAGTGGGGCTGCTGGGATTAGAACCGGCACCCATATAGGATCCCAGTGCCTTCAAGGTGAGGACTTTAACTGCCAGGCTACTGCACCAGGCCCATGATTGTTTGCATTTTTGAGATGAGGAAATAAACACAGAAAGGTTAAGCAACTTTTTCAGTTACGTAATAGTAAGGAGCCTGATCCCCTAGGGCTCACAGGGGAGAGAAAAGCTATATGGACTTGCTTCTGAGTAGCAGCTCAGTGCCAGGAACCCTGCTGGGCAGTTTGGGTGCATCCCCTTCCTTAATCCTCATGGATAGCAGGATATGCTGCAGTGTACCCACATGCCAGATTCAGCTACTTGAAAGATTTAGTGAAGTCAAGGACCTTGAGCAAGAACACAAAGCCAGGAAGCAGGAGATGTAGCATTGGAAGCCATGCAGACACCAATGTCACACTGCAAGGAGGACCAGAACACAGTGAAATCAGGAGAGGCGGGAGATCCAGAGCTGTGCAAACACGCCCAAGACTCAAATAATCTAAAGGGAGACTTTTTCATTGAAAGATGACACCATGGGGTAAAGCAGTTAAAGCCATGATCTGTGATGCCAGAAACCCATAAGGGTGCCAACTCATATCTAAGCTGCCCTACTTTCAATTCAGCTCCCTGCTGACGGCCTGGCAAAAGCAGTAAAAGATGGCTCAAGGGTTTTCCTCACTGCCACGACAAGGAAGAGACCCAGTTGAAGCTCTCATTTGCTGGCTTCAGATTGACTCAGCCTTGGCTGCTGTATTCCTGGGGAAAATGAACCAACATGTGAAAAAACTCTTCTCTCTCGCTCTCTCTACCTCCCTCCCTCTTCCTCTCTGTGTAACTTTGATTTCAACTAAACAAATCAATCTTTATCATTATTGGAAAGCTGGCTTTACAGAGAAGAGACAGAGATCTTCCATTGCTGGTACACTCCTCAAGTGGTCACAATGGCCAGAGCTAAGCTGATTCAAAGCCAGGAGCCAGGAACCAAGAGCCAGGAACCAGGAGCATCTTCTGTGTCTCCCATGGAGGTGCAGGGTCCCAAGGCTTTGGTCTTTCCTCAGCTGCTTTCCCAGACCAAAATCAGGGAGCTGAGTGGGAAGGGGGCAGCTGGGACACAAATTCGCATGCATATGGGATCCTGGCACGTGCAAGACAAGGACTTTAGCCATTAGACTACTATGCCAGGCCTAAACAAATACATCTTAAAAACATAGAAAGAAAGAAAGAGGAAGCCATGTCTTGAAAATACAATGAGTTCTATTTCTAGAACTGCTATAAATTACCCAGGAGAGCCCACAGCAACCCATGAGCATATCTGGACCTCTGATTTCTGGCGACAGTAAACGTACATGAGCTCCTCTACCTACAAACATCAGATGTCTTTGTACTCATCACTACCCCCTTCCTTGACCTGAAAACAGAGCCACCATTATTTCCATGACATTCCACATTACTATGATTAGATTCCATCCATCCAGTAGAGTCTGCGTTAGAGGTTTCTGAGTCCACAACCATCCTCACTTCTTCTTTAACAACGGTTCTGCAGATGACCCCAGGGGTTCCTGCCTTCTTTGGTCCTTGGATGTGTGCTGTATCTCATGTTGCTGCTCAGCCCACCTCCTGGAAACTTTGTTCCAAGGTTTTTTTCTATTTCCCTCTTACTCATTCTATATTAATTTTCCTAACTTTAGAAGTTAAATCTAGGGATATGTTTTCCAGAAAATGCATGTACACAAAATGTGGCTTTTATTTTCCTAGACCTTTATCATCAGTGTATGTATGTGTGTGTGTATATATGTGTATCTATCTATATATACACACACGTATACATATATATGAATATATATATATATCTTTTTGAAAAGAAGATTGGCAAAGAGAGAAAGAGAAAGAGAGAGATCTTCTGTCCAGGGGTTTACTCCCCCAAATAGTTGCAATAACTGGGGCTGGCCAAGGCCAAAGCCAGGAGACTGGCATTTTATCCAGGTTGCCCATGAAAGTATCAGAGAGCTCAAGCATTTGAGCTGTGTTCTGATGCCCTTCCATACATGATAGCAAAGAACTGAATTGGAAGCAGAGCTGCCAGGACTCAAACTAGCCTCCATCATAGGATGCTGGAGTGAAAGGCAACAGCTCAACATCCCAAACCATGACACCAGCCTCCAATGTAGGTATTTTTCATATGAGTTGATGGTCTTTAGCTCATATAAGCAACCTGAGCATCTCATCCGTGCCTGTAATATGGACTGTGACTTAGCTACTGACAACACCAGAATCAATCGCTTCAAACAAAGTTCACATGGCAGTTCTTGCCACTTAGCAGCTCAACGACCTTGGGGAAAGAGTTCACCTCACATGTTTTAATTCCTCATCCATAAAGTAGAGTTCATTATGGGACATCCTTATATAGCTACTGTGAGAATCCCTAATTTACATGGCAACTGCTTGTGTGTCATCTGGTATACCTAGGATATAGTCAGCACTAATGCATGTCTGTTACATAACCAAATATTTCTCCCTCTCTCTTTTCCCCATACGTGCCCCAAACTGAGCACATCTACTCCACCACTAAAACTTGTTCTTCCTTCTGCATTTCTTGCCCTTGAGCTAATCCTCCCACCATGACGTAGGGTCTTCCCTCCAGAATGAAATCCCTTATACTTGAGTTATCATTATTTCATTGGCAACAAATACACCACTCAAATTATATTCCTCCATCTTGTCTGTAAAAGTACAATGGGACCGGATCTGTAGCAAAGCACGTTAAGCTGCTACTTGAGACACATAATCCCACTTAGAGGGTCATTCAAGTTCCAGATGTTCTATTTCTGTTTTATTTTTTAAGATTTTTAATTTTTATTGAAAAGTCAGATTCCCCGAGAGAAGGAGAGACAGAAAGAAAGATCTTCCATTTATCAGTTCACTCCCCAAGTGGCTGCAATGGCTGGAACTGAGCTGATCCAAAGCCAGGAGTCAGGAGCTTCTTCAGGGTCTCCTATACAGGTGTGGGTTTCCAAGGCTTTGGGAAGTCCTCTACTGTTTTCACAGGCAGGAAACTGGAAGGGAAGTAGAACAACAGCTATTATATGAACTGCTGCCATTATGGTATCCTGACACATGCAAGGTGAGTACTTTAGTCACTAGGCCACTGTACTAGGCCCAGATGTTACTGTTCTTATCCGGCTTCCTGCTAATGCACCTTGGAAGATATAAAATGACGGTCTTAGTGCTTGGACCTTTGTCAACATACATGGGGGACCTGAATGGAATTCCAGGCCTTTGGCTGCCACTTGATCCAGTCGGGGTTGTTTTAGACCTTTAGGGAATAAACCAGCAGATGGGCACACTTCCTATCTATCTGCCAAATAAGATTAATCAAACAAACAAACACACATTTTAAGAAAATGAAATGCAGCAAATGAATAACCTTGAAAAAATCAACCAGCATAATCAGAAACAAGTTCTTCATAATTATTCAACTGTAACACATGAAGTTAACAATAAACACAGACATACAGAAAAGAAAACCTTAATCAGAAACATTTCTTTTGGCCAACTTCACCAGCATTTTTTTGAAGAGCAATTGAAAGTGCCAGAATTATAATGTAATTTCTTTTCAGTGTGTGTTTTTCCTTTATGTGCTGGTTAACTGTACAGTAAACTGTGTCTAGCTCATCCACAGGGGTGAGCTATTCTCACTCAGGCTTTGGAAAACTCAGCTGGCCTTCATCAACTGACAGTGCAACAAACCACTTAGCAGGAGCCAACAGATGGAAGAGCCCTCTGTCTCTCCCTCCCTCTATGTAGCTATACACGTCAAATAAATAAGTAAGTAAACAAATAATTTAAAAAAAAAAGGCAATATTGTTTGCTATCAGTGTTGTTTACTGTAGCTTCATCTGAGAAGTTTTTTTCCAAAACTGACAGTAAGAAGAGTGTTACTTTCCAGGGAAAACAAGTGGGGTATTTTTTGTTGGTTTGTTTTTGTTTTTTGCTTTTTTTTTTCTCTCATGGTTATTGAATAATTAAAATTGGCTGTGGTTCTCTTTACATTTTGGTTTCTGGAAGAATGAAAGAATTCTTTTTTTTTTTTTTTTTTTTTTAGATTTATTTTTATTATTTTTTCATTGGAAAGGCGGATATACAGAGAGGAGAGACAGAGAGGAAGATCTTCCATCCGATGATTCACTCCCCAAGTGAGCGCAACGGGCCGATACCATGCCGATCCGAAGCCAGGAGCCTCTTGCGGGTCCCCCACGCGGGCGCAGGTTCCCAAAGCTTTGGGCCGTCCTCGACTGCCTTCCCAGGCCACAAGCAGGGAGCTGGAAGGGAAGCGGGGCTGCCGGGACCAGAACCGGCGCCCATATGGGATCCCGGGCGTGCAAGGCGAGGACCTTTAACCACTTGCGCCACCGCGCCGGGCCCAGAATGAAAGAATTCTGAGACAAATCCATTGCATCCTTATTCTCTGGCCTGACCCTCTTGGATGGGGCACATGCATTGCATTTATACTCAGTACCGTCTCTACTACCATGAACACTAACCTTGCATTCTATTTTTGTGCCTGTCCTCTAAAAAATCTTATCTTTTCTTACATGTATAGCTGGCTAGGTGTCTCAGTTTTTGATGAAAAAGATGAGATGTGCATTAAATTTAGTCAATTGGTGAGTTCATTGAATAATATGGGTACCATCCTTTTAAATTAACTCTTTCTTATTGCATTTACTATTCTGAGGTTACAGACATTGTGGATGCATTACCAAAGATAGGCTTCTGACCTCATTAAGTCCACCTGACAAAGGAAGTGACTATCCTGTTCCCCAAATGAAACACACCAACCAAGACCCAGATCATGCCCGCTTCAGCAGGATGTCCAAGTCAGCTTGTCCCAGTTGCTACCCTCTCTCTCTTTCAGGGTCCATGCTCCAAATATGGTTTGATGAGATGGACAAAATTCATTACTCCATAAATTCATGCTATCTTTCTCCAGTTTCCATTATGTAGCTTCCTATGCTCCCTCTTTTGGTGATTTAGTTATTTCATCCTTCATCCAAAAAAAAAAAAAAGAAATTTAGAAAATTTGGTTCAATAGTAGACTCTTAAAATGGTGAAACTGAGACAAGGAAGGAAGAAAGGAAGAGCGAAGGGGGAAAGAAGAAGGGGAATGAAGGAATGAAATGGAAGGAAGGAAGGAAGGAAGGAAGGAAGGAAGGAAGGAAGGAAGAAAGAAAGAAAGAAAGAAAGAAAGAAAGAAAGAAAGAAAGAAAGAAAGAAAGAAAGAAAGAAAGAAAGAAAGAAAGAAAGAAAGAAAGAAAGAAAGAAAGAAAGAAAGAAAGAAAGAAAGAAAGAGAAAGAAAAAGGTTTTCTATAGTTGAAATGTAAAATTGAGTAAGTTATTTTTTGGTGCTGGCATGGAGCTACAGATTAGACCTGCAACTCTAGCAATCTGGCAATCCTGTATTTGAATGCAGACTGTTCTATGTATCATTGAGCTCCCTGATAATGTGCCTGGGAAAGCAGTAGCTTGGCCCTGCCACCCACGTGGAAGCATAGGACAGTTTACAGGCTCCTGACTTGTTTGCAGCCATTTAGAGAAATGAAGCTATAGGTGGTTCATTTTCTTTCTTTCTTTCTATGTAACTCTGCCTTTCAAATAAGTAAACAAATTATTTTAAAGAAAGAAATTATTTCCTAGTTTCATAAAACTCTGAAAAAAAAACTCTATGCAACATGCTTATATACACCACCTGTAATAGCTACCTAAATTATCCATTTATTTTTGACCATAGAAATCTAAACAAGGCATGAAAAAATGTTCTTTATTTTATCTTTGAAAAACTTTAAAGATCCAAAAGTGGAAGGCTGGTGTAGATGACTGTGAAGAAAGCTTAGGGACAGGATTGAGACAAACAGGGAGCTAGAAGAGAGGTGCTGGTCAAGGTGTCTGAAACTCCCTAGAGTTCACAGAGGGAGAAAGGTGTCATGAAGACAAGGAAGAGCTACAGTGGAGGCACAGGATTGCAGCCAGCAGCCCATGAGGGCAAATGCCAATTACAAACAGGGATACAGACAAAGCCAGGTGAGTCATGGACACAAACAGGGAAATAACAAGCGAGAATCTCTGTCACCCCTAGGGAAACAGAGGGAGGCAGAGGAGTCCAAAGTGTGATTAAGTGTAGGAGAGTGATTAACCCACAAGTGCCGATGGCGGCATACCCCCAGAGACAGGGAGGGGCAGCTGCTGGAGATTCAATCATACATGCTAGGTCCATTCACACCCGAAGATTCTTAACCCAGAGAGTTCAGGAAGCCTTGAGTGGGAGACACAGGATCCTTGGAAAACAGAATGTGATGTGGAGGCTGGGTCTCAGGGAAGTACAGTTGTCAGTGGTGCAGCAATCATGCTTAGCATGAAGCTCCAAGACTCAGTTGCTGGCTTACTAGATCAGCACAGAGGAACCTCCTACCCTTTCTGAAGCAGGGGTACAGTAAGTTTCCATGTGAATATCAGAAATCGCCAGCAACCCATCAAAGGTAGAAGGCACATAATTTGATAGCCATAAGACAACACACAGATCTGAAAAATCATGGGGAAAAGTAGAAAAATAAGGAACATCTCAGACAAAGGAGCCAGTGCTTTCCCCAAAACATACAAAAGACCACTTCAAATTGAGAGCTGAAGGATGAAGCTATGGAGAAGCTCCCACACAGTGAATACAAAAAAATCTTCATGAAACTTTTCAGAGACAATGAAAAATGCTGGGGCTAAAGAACACAACAGAAAGCTTAAACAATAAAATGAATGCTGCAGAAGAAAGAATTTCAGAAGTGGAAGATAACCAAGTGAAGAGCAAACACCTATTTAGACATCTGGGAGAAAACCTGAATAAAGCAAAAAACACCTATCCAAGAAATAAATAACATCAAAAATCAAATATTAGAATCATAGGAATTCCTGAAGGAATAGAAAGAGAGGCAGGATTGCAGCAGGCATTCAGTAAAATTTTAAACGAGAACTTCCCAAATACTGGAAACATAAAGGAACCCAAATACAGGAAGTGCGAAGGACACCAAATAGATTAGATCCAAAAGACCCTCTCCAGGCACATTGTGGTCAAGCATCCCTCAATGGAACATAAAAAAATGAATATTGGACCAAATAAGAAAAAAGAAGCAAATAACAGAGGCAAACCAATCAGAATCCCTGCTGACTTCTCAGAAAAGACCTTCAAGCAAGAAGAGAATGGAATAGCATTTTCCAGATTCTAAAACAAACAAACAAAAAAAATGACAACATAGGATAATATATACAGTAAAGCTCTCAACTGTATTTGAAAATTAAGTAAAACCTTTCCTTTTTTTTTTTTTAAGATTTACTTATTGTTATTGGGAAGGCAGATAGAAAGGAGGAGAAACAGAGAGGAAGATCTTCCATCCAATGGTTCAGTCCCCAAATGACTGCAATGGCTGGAACTGAGCAAATCTAAAGCCAGGAACCCGGAGCTTCCTCCAGGTCCCCCATATGGGTTCAGGGTCCCAAGGCTTTGGACCATCCTTGACTGCTTTCCTAGGCCACAAGCAGGGAGCTGGATGGGAAGCTGGGCCACTGGGATTAGAACCAGCACCCATATGGGATCCTGGCACATTCAAAGAAAGGATTTGAACTGCTAACCTATCGCATTGGGCCCCAAATAAATTATTTTTATAGTAAAGAGAAGTTGGAAAAATTTGTCAACATTAAGGCAGCCTTAGGAACACTGCTCAGAAATGTGCTGAAGTCTTTTCTGAAGAAAGGAAGCTAATCATAATCAATGATGGCAAAGGGAAAGATCTTCCCCCCCGCAAAACACAAAACAATCCAAAGTTAAACAAAGACCATGCACACACACACACACACACACACACACACACACACACAACAGGACTAAATTGTAATTTCTCAATAATAACTCTGAATACAAATGGCCTAAACTCAACATTCAAAAGACAAACTAAGAGAATGGATGAAATAGCAGGACCCAAACATCTGCTGCCTGCAAGAGACACATCTAATCAACAAAAATTCAAGAAAACTGAGAGTGAAAAGATGGAAAAGGTCATTCCAGGCCAATGGGAAAGAAAAGGGAGCTGGAGTAGCCATTTTAATGTCAGATGATAAAGACTTCACATTGAAAAATATTAAAAGAGATGAAGACACTACATAACGATTAAGGGAGTCTTACTCCAAGAAGAAATAACCATGATAAATGTGGATGTACCAAATAGAAGAGCACGTAGCTATATGAAACAATCATTGATGGACCTAAGGGAAAAGATAGATGCCAATACAATAATAGTGAGGGACCTCAACACACTATTAACATCAATAGATGAATCAATGAGGCAGAAACTCAGCAAAGAAGCAACAGATCTCACACAGACAATAGAACAAATGGACTTACTAGATATATACCAAATATTTCATCCCACAGACACTGAATACATATTCTTTTCAGTTGTACATGGAACCTTCTCGAGGATTGATCACATGACAGGTCAAAAAAAGCCTCACCAACTTTAAAAAAAATTGAAATCAGGGCCCAGTGGCATGGCCTAGCAGCTAAAGTCCTCGCCTTGAATGTGCCGTGATCCTATACGGGTGCCAGTTCGAGTCCCGGCTGGTCCACTTCCCATTCAGCTCCCTGCCTGTGGCCTAGGAAAGCAGTCGATGACAGCTCAATGCTTTGGGACCCTGCACCTGTGTGGGAGACCCGGAAGGAAGTTCCTGGCTCCTGGCTTTGGATTGGCACAGACCGACTATTGGGGTCACTTGGGGAGTGAATCATCAGATGGAGGATCTTCCTATCTGTCTCTCCTCCTCTATATATATCTAACTTTGTAATAAAAATAAATAAATCTTCTATAAAGATTTAAATCATACCATGCATTTTCTCAGACAACCAGGGAGTTCAGCTAGAGATCAGCAAATCAGAACACCCTAGGAAATTTGTAAACTCTTGGAATATGAACAATATACTACTAAACAAACCATGTGTCAGAGAAGAAATTAAAGAAGAAATTTAAAAATTCCTTGAAACCAATGAAAACACAAACACAACATATAAAACCTTTGGGATACAGCCAAAGCAGAGTTAAGAGGTAAATTCATTGCAATTGGCACATTGATTAGGAAACAAGAAAGACACTAGGTAAATGAATTAAGTATACACCTGAGGGAACTAGAAAAACAATAGCAAAGCAATCCCAAGAACAACAGAAAAAAAGAAATAATCAAAATAAGAGAAGAAATAAGCCAATAGAAACCAAAATAATATTATACAAAATCACTGAATCAAACAGTTGGCTCTTTGAAAAAATAAACAAATAAACAAAAACCAAAAGCAAAAATAAAACAAAACACCCCACTGGCTCAACTGACAAAATAAAAGTGAGAGAAGACAAGAATTAATAGTATCAAAGATACTAAAATGTAACAACAGACACCTCAGTCATACAGAGAGGAATCAGAAATTATTACAAGCAATTATATTCCAACAAATCAGAAGATTTCCGAGAAATGGATAGATTGCTGGACTCATCCCATCTACCAAAACTAAGTCATGAGGTAACAGAAAATCTAAACCAACTTATAACTGCGACAGAGATCAAAACAGTAATTAAAGCAGTCCCAACAAATAAAGTCTGGGCCCAGATGGCTTTACCGCTGAACCATACAAAACATTCCTAGTGGAACTGATTCTAATTCTTCATAAAAGATTCAAAACAATTGAAGGGGAGGCAATCCTTCCTCTTTCTATGAAGTAAACATCACCATAATACCAAAGCCAGACAGAGACACAACAGAAAAAAAAAAAAAGCTATAGACGATATCCTTGATGAACATTGATGCTAAAATACTCAACAAAATACTAGCCAACAGAATACAAAAGTACATCAGACAGATAATTCACCCAAATCAGGTGGAATTTATTCCGGGCATACAGGAATGGTTTAACACAAGCAAATTTATCAATGTGATACACCACATCAAAAAACTGAATAACAGGGGTCCAGTGGCGTGGCTTAGCAGCTAAAGTCCTTGCCTTGAACATGCCCGGGATCCCATAAGGGTGCCGGTTCTAATCCTGGCTGTTCCACTTCCCATCCAGCTCCCTGCTTGTGGCCTGAGAAAGCAGTCGAGGATGGCCCAAAGCTTTGGGATCCTGCACCTATGTGGGAGACGTGGTAGAGGTTCCTGGTTCCTGGCTCCTGGCTCTGGATCGGCACAGCACTGGCCGTTGCGCTCGCTTTGGGAGTCAATCATCTGATGGAAGATCTTCCTCTCTGTCTCTCCTCCTCTCTGTATATCTGACTTTGTAACAAAAAATAAATAAATCTTTAAAAAAAAAACACTTAAGAATTAAGATCATATGATAGTCTCGATGAGTGCAGAGAAAGCATTTGATAAAATTCAACATTGCTTCATCCTAAAAACCTAAACAAAGTAGGCATAGAAGAAACATTCCACAACATAACCAAAGCAATTTACAAAAAACCCAATGCTAGCATCATATCGAATGGGGAAAGATTAAAAGCATTCCCACTAAGATCTGGAACCAGACAAGGATGTGCACTATAGCCGCTACTGTTTAACACAGTACTGGAAGTACTTGCAACTGCTATTAGGAAAAAGAAGAAGAAGAAGAAGAAGAGAAATGAAGGGAATTCAAATAGGAATAGAGAAAGTCAAGCTATCTCTGTTTGCATACAACACGATTCTTTTTTTTTTTTCCATATTTGCTATTTTTACTTGTTGTCCCGGGGGGCGGGGAGAACCACTCATGACTTTCCACACATCCCAGTGCCCAGAAATGAGGAACCACCACCTCATATTAACCCAGAGTCTCAATGTGTACATACTCCAGGAGTTCTGTCCAAGTGGTTTGGATAGTTCTGAATTGCTGCTGATTTCACTAATCCAAGGATGATGTCACCCTCCCAATAAAAGACTCAATAAAAAGACTGCTAGGCTGTATATGAGAATTTGGTGAAATGGCAGGATACAAAATAAATGAACAGAGGTCAACAGTCTTATTGTATGTAAACAACTCCAAGGCTGAGAAAGAACTAATCAGCATGGTACCTTTCAAAACAACAGAGAAGATACTGAAATATCTAGAAATAAACCTAAATAAAGATGTGGAAGATCTCTATGATGAAAATTACAAAACATTAAAAAAAAGAATAGAAGACCTCAAAAATGGAGAAATAAACCATGTTCCTGTATGAGTAGAGTCAATATCATTAAAATGGCCATGTTACTGAAAACAATATACAAATACAACACAATTCCAATCAAAATACCTATATCATTCTTCACAGAGCTAAAAAAAAATGATAGAAAAGTTCATTTGGAAACACAAAAGACCACGAATAGCCAGAACTATCCTGAAGAGTAAGAATTTAGATGGAGGGATTACAATCCCAGACCTTAGGACATATTATAGGGAGGCAGTAATCAAGGCAGCCCTGTATAGTACAGAAACAGAGAGGAATACCAATGGATCAGAATAGAAACATCTGAACGGGATCCACTCATGGACAGCCATTTAATCCTTGACAAAAGAACAGAAAATAACATAGGAAAGATACAAGTTCTCTTTAATAAATGATGTTGGGACAATCAGACAGCCACCTACAGAAGTGAGAAGCAAAATCCCCACCTCTCACAACACGCAAAGATCAAATCCAAATGTAAGGTAAAGGACCTAAACCTACACCCAGAAACGATTAAGCTTCTAAAAGAAAATGTAGGAAGTATTCTACAAGATATAGGCACAGGCAAAGGCTTCCTAGAAAAAATCACCAAAAGCAAAGGAAGCCAAGACCAAAATAAACAAATGGGATTACATCACACTAAGAAGCTTCTGCACAGCAAAGGAAACAATCAACAAAGTGCAAAAGCAGCCACAGAATGGGAGAAGATATTTGCACACTAGATAGGTGACAAGGGACTAATATCTAGCATATACAAAAGAAATAAACCAGTAAAGAAACGGGCAAAGGAAATGGGCAGACACTTTTTTTAAAAAGATTTATTTTTATTATTTTTTTATTAGAAAGGCGGATATACTGAGAGGAGAGACAGAGAGGAAGATCTTCCGTCCAATGATTCACTCCCCAAGTGAGCGCAACAGCCGATGCTATGCCTATCTGAAGCCAGGAGCCTCTTCCAGGTTTCCCACGTGGGTGCAGGGTCCCAAAGCTTTGGGCCATCCTCAACTGCTTTCCCAGGCCACAGGCAGGGAGCTGGAAGGGAAGTGGGGCTGCTGGGATAGAACCGGCACCCATATGGGATCCCGGGCGTGCAAGGCGAGGACTTAACCACTTGCGCCACCGCGCTGGGCCCAGCAGACACTTTTCAAAGGAACAAATCCAAATGGCTAACAGACATATGAAAAAATGCTCAAACTCCCTAGCAATAAGGGAAATTCAAATAAAAATAACACCGAGGTTCCACTTAACCCCAGTAAGAACAGCCAACATAGAGAAAACTACCAACAATACCTGCTGGCGAGGATACAGGGAAAAAGGAACCCTACTCCACTGCTGGTGGGAATGCAGTTCAGCCACTGTGGAAGTTAGTATGGAAAATAATCAGGTAACTGAAAATTCACCTACCATGTGACTCAGCAATTGCACTCCTGGGAATATACCCAAAAGACCTGATACATGAGAAAGCAACATGCACCCCTGTATTCATTGCAGCACAATCAACAATTACAAAAACTTGGAAACAACCTAGATGCTCATTGACAGAGGGCTGGACAAAGAAACTATAGTTCATATATTCTATGGAGTTTTACTCAGGTATTAAAAAGAAGGAAATACAATCGTTTGCAGCCAAATGAACCAAATTGGAGATCATTATGCTAAGGGAAATGAGCCAGTCCCAAAAGGTCAGATACCATATGTTTGCTCTAATATAAGATAACTTCCAAAAAAATCTCAGGGTTGAAATGACTAGGGGTTGTTTTGCTCATCTTCTGGAATGGCTCTTGCTTGTTTTGATATGCAGTTTTCTAGAGTTGAATCTAATTATTTTTTGCAGTGAATCTTTCCTGTTCGCACTTCCTAGTTATCTGTATTTCTCCCAATACGTTCTTGTGATTCATTCATTGATCATCCATAAGAGATGGATTGCTTATAAACACTTGAGATTGTAAATGTCCATTTCAAAATTGTTTTGCTACATATCATAAATAATGAAGTTCTAGTTATTAAATGCAATTCCTCCAGCACCACAAAAGCCATGCACTGACATCTATTCCTACAAGATTTTTGATTCCTGTTTTCAACATCCTTGTGATGCATTTTTATTTTAGTAGCATGATTGTCAACTTCACGTTGATGAAAACTTATTATTTTCACCCCGACATGGACTGCGCTCACTGGTTCTGTAAGTTTGGGGCTATAGAAAGGAAATGTGGCAGAGACAGACATGTTCGGATATGGAGACAAAGTGCTGTATGTCTACACATACAGCCCAAACATGCATTCCTTATGAAAGAATTGAAACTATCCCAACAGTAAGATCATGGACTCTGATAATGTCCATGCCTACATTGTTGGGAAACACTTCAACAACAAACGATGGACTTGTGACTGTTCAGGAAGGGCATCCATTGTAAAACTAGAGGGGAAATCAATGTGAGGGGAGGCAGGACCTTGGTGAAGAGCACAGGCAACCCCAGAACCTATGGAACTATATCATAAAACAAAATAAAATATGTTAAAAAATAAAAATAAATAAAGTTAAAAAAAGAAATACTTTAAAGACAAAAGTTGCAGGCCTGAAGCAGTAACCTAGTGGCTAAAGTCCTTGCTTTGCACATGCCAGGATCCCATACGGGTGCCGGTTCTAATGCCGGCAGTTCCATTTCCCTTCCAGCTCACTGCTTGTGGCCTGGGAAAGCAGTTGAGGATGACCCAAAGCCTTGGAACCCCTCCACCCACACGGGAGACCTAGAAGAGTCTCTGGGCTCCTGGTTTTGGATTGGCACAGCTCTGGCTGTTGTTTCCACTTGGGGAGTGCATCAATGGATGGAAGATTTTTCTCTCTGTCTCTCCTCCGCTCTGTATATCTGACTTTCCAATACATTTTTTAAAAAAATCTTAAAAACAAAAAAGGTTCACAAAAAAGGACAAAATTTGCTTAGTTTTTAAAATCGGTTTATCTATTTATTTGTTTAGTAATTCAAAAGGCACAGCTACAGAGATAAGAGACAGAGATCTTCCACCTGCTGGTTCTCTCCCTAAATGGCCTCAATGGCTGGGGCTGAGTCAGGCAGAAGCCAGAGCTGGGAACTTCATCCATGTCTCCCAGGTTAGTGGCAGGGATCCAAGTTGCCTTGGGCAATCACCCTCTGCTTTCCTTGGTACATTAGTGGAGACCTGTGTCAGAAGTAGAGCAGTCGGGATCAGAGTGCCCATATGAGATGCGATGCCTATTCTGCAGCAGTGGCTTGATGCACTACACAACAATGTCAGTCCTCTCCGACCCTTTTTTGGTTTTTGTTTATCTTAAGCACTGAAGGAGGCTCTGCCAATGAGTTCTCAGGGTCATGTACTTTTGCAAAATTTGCAAATCAATCGTTAGAGTATTTGGTTTTTCTTGAAGAAGGACTCCAAAATTGCATAAGCTCCAAGTTGCACAAATCCTGGACCTGTGCCTCATCTCAAAGAAAAGCAAGTCAGCAGTTTATTATCCTCCAAATTAAGATGTAACTACAGCAAACCTACTCTTTTCTTTAAAAAAAAAAAAAATCTGTTTAATTGTACAAGAGCAAAAGAAAAATGTCCATTTGGGTCATTTGTATAAGCTTATTATTAAAATAATATGCAAATATAATCTAGAGAAAGAGCTTTCTAAATATTCAAATAAGTTTCACTGTAATTTCAATAATTAGCTTTTAACTTCTGTTAATAATTTAGCCACAATTCACATTGCCTAATAAATTGGAGGAACTTGGCAGTAATTCAGTATATAATTAAGACTTCATACAAATGACCAGATTTTTAATAATTTTATGCCTCAGCAGGGTTGGAAAGCATCTGGACCATGGGCCATATGAGGTCTGCAAAATCATTTGGTCTGACCTTGCTAAGGCTATTACAGGCTGGACTCAAAATTCAATACATTGATAGCAGGTTACTTTTTTTTTTTTAAAGATTTATTTTGATTTTTTTTTTATTGGAAAAGCGGATATACAGAGAGGAAGATCTTCCGTCCGATGATTCACTCCCCAAGTGAGCGCCACGGGTCGATACTATGCCGATCCGAAGCCAGGAGCCTCTTCTGGGTCTCCCACGCGGGTGCAGGTTCCCAAAGCTTTGGGCTGTCCTCAACTGCTTTCCCAGGCCACAGGCAGGGAGCTGGAAGGGAAGCGGGGCTGCCGGGATTAGAACCGGCGCCCATATGGGATCCTGGGCGTGCAAGGCGAGGACCTTTAACCACTTGCGCCACCGCGCCGGGCCTGCAGGTTACTTTTTAATAGGTTAATTTTGTATGACCCACAAGTGATGTTATAAATATCTAAATTGCCCTTGGCAGAATAGAGGTCCGCCATTCATGCAACTATTGAAGTAATACACTTAGTATCTTGGCTTGCAGAACAGTGTATGTAAATATGTACACACACATACATATACATAAATATACACACATTATATATATTAAGTATATATATATAAAAGAACCAGTGCATTAAGGCCATAAAAATTACACCTTCAATTTTCTGGCCCTGTATTTAAGGGGACTTATAAGTGTAGCAGAGACTGACATGTCCAGATGTGGAGATGTAGTGCAGTATGCATTTCTGCATCCAGATCAAAAATGGACTACCAGTGAAACTGTTGAACATATCCTGACCGTAGGATACTGGACTCTCTAACATTGCGCATGTCCACAATGTTGGGAAATACTTCCATAGTGGAATGATGGACTTATGATAGTTCATTAAGGACTACACATTGTAGTACCAGAGGGGAAATCAGTAGTGGGGAAAGAGGACTTAGAAAAGGATACTTGGAGAGGAGAGAAATCCTGGAGCCCATGGAACTGTATCACAGAATAATCATTTAAAAATAATAATACATAAATAAAAACATTTTAAAAATTACATATTCATTGTGATCTTTAGTAAGAAGACTAAAATTTTATCAAATCAGAATATTAACGAAATCTGAGAATCTCATTCAAGAGCACTTATCTGTGGCTTAAAGGCAACAAGTTTAAGCCCAACCATGCTTGCTAATCTTAGCTACAAAGAAGTCAAAGTGAAAGGTAACTCACAAGATGGCTTGGCACCCATCTAGATGTATGCAGTCCATCCTCAATACCACACACAATATTGAGAAACATAGTAGTAAAAAGGAGGTTGCAGCCAAAGAGGAATGCCCAGAACAATTCAGACCAAGCTCTAGGGTTGCCCTTTGTAGTTTATGCCTCTGACTGCAAGTGGTTCTAGTTTGCATGATTCAGTTGCAGTCTCCAGTTGGCCCTGAGAGGGTTGTCACATCAGCCCAAAGCTCCCCACAATGACTATCACAGTGCTCCCAGAAGCCATCATGAAGTTCTACTCATCGCAGCTGGTCCTGCCTACATCTTCCTCAATAGTGACACCAGGACTGATAAGACAAGCCAGTCCTGGATGACATACTCCCACTCAGACTGATTTCCACCAAGTCACTTACACTTAAAAACTGTGATTCTGACTCAAGAGGAAAGGTTCAATGAAGTGCTTTTACCCTAGAAAATAAAGAAATAAGGTCAAAGCCAAGCGTCTCTCCCACACTTGAGAGTGGGGAGGCAGAATGAAAGTTGGCAATCCCAGGAGACATCTTTGTATCAGATTTATAACAGGGACTTTCTGCTGTAAAAATGACAGACAACTGCCAAGTAATACCACACATTGGGCATTATGCTAAGAGTTATTTATGCTTTATCTTATTTAATATCTACATGCAAGTCTGTAGAAGGATTCTGGATTATTAGAGCCACATTATTAGGGTAAGCAAATAGATTCAGGGGCAGCAGCGGATAGCTACAGGAAGCAGACATCCGGGATGGATACTCGCTTTATCTGACCCAACAGCTTGGACTCAGAGGTGGCATGCCAGTGTTTCGGCAAGATTGAGGCAATGTCCCTGGCCATGTTCAGCAGGACTGGATTTGGTGTATAGATGCTTCGTTAAATCCAGCACTGAGGTTATTTTCTTTGAAGGTCTTTCAATGCTTTCTCTCACAGCCATAAGAAAGACTTTGGTGCTTAATCACTAATATCCCTCTATGAGATCAAACCATGTGCAGCCTTCGTCAGGAAGTGGTTGGTAGTTGGCATTTAACAAATACTTTCATGCTCTTTCATATGCTTTATGTTCACAAAAAATAACGACTTTTTAATTATGTAGTAGAATCAGGGTTTCTTCACTAAATATATTGAAATTGTGAGCATAATGAAAGAAAAATATTAAGTATTATAAGCTTTATAGCTACACTGTAGTCATTTAATCCAACCCTAACCTAGATCCTAATGTGAACATATTTTGTAGATGTGACTGAAGTCCCTAATCACTAAAGTTATAGACATTTTCCCGGCAGTATTCAACAGGCCTGATAGAATCACAAGGGCCCTTGCAAAGGAAAAGAGAGGGGCAAAGGAGGAACAACCAGAGAAGCTGTGAAGAGAGAAGCAGAGCTCACCATCAGCCAAGGAATGTGGGCCACCACCTGAAGCAAGACAGGCAAGGGGCTCTCCTTGAGCCCCCTACTACTGGAATGCTGTCCTGTGCACACATTGACTTTGACCCAGTGGTTTGGGATTTCTGACTCCTAGAACTGTAGGAATCAGTTGCTGCTGTTTTCAGCAATGCTGTTCTTGGTGGACATTTGTTACAGTATCTACAAGAAAAGAACACATTTGTCTGTGATTCCTTACCAAGCCACAAATGACAAGCAAGCTAAGGGCTGCCTATTTACAATGCCTGCTTAGAGTCCTACAGGTCAAAAGGGCATCCCAGATGATTTAAAAGGAACAGTGTATCTCACTCCATCCAGAGAAGCATTAGATGATGCCTGGGAAACTATTACTGATAAACAGTGGTGCTCAGCAGTGCACGGTCGGGGAGTGAGGGGCTGATGGGCAGCAAACAGTGGAGGGGTAAAGAAATGTTTCCTGGCAAGCCTGCCTGGAAGCTACCTCTCCCCTGCAAGTCTTGCATTTTCATTTGGAGACGGCTACTTGCTTTAACAACAAAAAAGATAGTGTGGGTCACCATTAGGAAACAGTTTTAGGACAAAAGGTTTGCTGCTATCTATATTTCCCCGAGCCTTGTGGAGTCTTAGAAGCCAACAGCTGAGGGCTCAGCTGACCACACACTGACCACTTAGCCACTACCACTCCTCATGGAGCTATGACACCAGATTGTTCTGTCTGTGCTGTTCTGTTTCTCTGTGTGCTACTCGAAGATCAAATGAATCCTGAAAAAGTCACTCAGTAATCTTGGATCTCAGGAAGGGCATGGTGAAGAGCGGACAGTCATTTCATAGAAACCTGAAGAAACCCTGATTCTACTACATAATTAAAAAGTCATGTTATTTTTTGTGAACATAAAGCATATGAAAGAGCATGAAGTGGAAGGTTATCCAGGACTCAAAAGGAAGGTGTTATCTTGGGACAGTGTAAAGTGGTCACCGGAAGCTGCACAAGACCCCAGGGCTGACTTCTGGTTCCTGAGACTTGGGCATGGTGATTTTTACCCAGAACTGGCCAGCTGCAGACAATGAAACAACGAACTGAAAACCTCCAACAAAGAAACAGACACTGTAGAATGCTGAAACTCGTAAACAAACATAAGCACATGAGTAAATAAATGTTCCACATGCAAAACCGTAATAAATTGTTAGTTAATCCTGACAACAGAGATTTCATCATTTAACCCCAAACTTCACATTTTACTGAGAGATACCTAAGCTGAGAAAAGTCATGACTAGCACAATCACGCTTTGAAAGACATAAAGGAGGGGCTGGTGCTGTGGTGTAGCACGTAAAGCTTCTGTCTCAAATGCTGGTGTTTCATATGGGCACTGGTGGGATTCCCAGCTGCTCTACTTGCAAGCCAGCTTCCTGTTAATGGTCTGGGAAAGCAGTGGAGGATGGACCAAGTGTTAGGGCCACTTGCATCCACGTAAAAGACCTGGAAGAAGCTTCTGGCTTCTGGCTCCTCCGAACCAGCCCAGCTCTGCTCACTGTGGCCATTTGGAGAGTGAAGGAGCAGATAGAATCTCTGTCTCTTTCTCTCTCTCCTTCCCATTCCATCTCTCTGTAAACTCTACCTTTTAAATAAATAAGTCATCTTTTTTAAAAGTAATACCAAAAAAACCAGTGTATGGAACAGGGTTTAAGTTACCGCTTGTGATGCTGAATCATTCCACTTCCAATCCAGCTTCCTGCTAATGTGCCTGGAAAGGCATCAGAAGATGGTTCAAGTACTTGGATCCCTGCCACCATGTGGTAGGCCAGGATGGAGTTTCTGGCTCCTGGCTTCACCCTGGTCTAAAT
Source organism: Ochotona curzoniae (assembly GCF_017591425.1). Classification (NCBI taxonomy): domain Eukaryota; kingdom Metazoa; phylum Chordata; class Mammalia; order Lagomorpha; family Ochotonidae; genus Ochotona; species Ochotona curzoniae. The sequence goes on from NW_024467115.1 coordinate 19,418,738, forward strand.
CTGGCTACTGTGGGCACCCGGGAAGTGAATCAGCAAATTGAAGATCTCTCTCTGTCTCTCAATCTCTCTCTCTCTCTCTCTCTCTCTGTTTTTCTCTGTTCTGCCTTTCAAGCAAGTAAGTTAATAAATGTGTTTTTAAAAAGATTTATTTTTATGGGAAAGGCTGATTTACAGTGAGAAGGAGAGACAAAGAGAAAGATCTTTATCCACTGGTTTGCTCTACGAATGGCCACAACAGCAGGACAGAGCTGAGCCCATGAGAAACCAGGAGCCAGGAGCTTCTTCCTGGTCTCCCATGCAGGTGCAGGGTCCAAGGCTGACACCCATATGGATGCCAACACTTGCAAGGCAAGGATTTAGTCATTGAACTATTGTACCAGGTCTCCCTCAAAAATTACATATTTTGTAAAACAAATATTATGAAAGTTGTTTACATAGCATAAAAACATGGATCTACAAGAGAAAAGTGCGGATCTACACAGAAATAAAAATGTTATAAATTGTAACTACAGAATTTTTCTTTCTCATTATTAGATGTTTAGCAGCATTGTATTACAGAATTATATATATATGTATAATTCATACATATATATGAACTGTGTGGAACTAATTGCAAAAGGACTTTGAAGAAACAAATGAAAGTATGTAAACATCAATTATTACAAATATGTGAAATAAGTTGGATGATTTGCAAGGTAGAATATGATCAATTAAAGGAGTATACTGGGACCCAGCATGATGGCTCAACTGGCGAATCCTCTCTTTGCAAGTGTCAGGATCTCATATGCATGCCAGCTAATGTCCCAGCTACTCCAGCAACCTGCTTATTGTCAGGGAAAGCAGTGGAGGATGGCCCAAAGCCTTGAGATCCTGCACCCAAGTGGTGGACCTGGAAGAGGCTTCTGGCTTTAGACTGACTAAGTTTCAGCCATTGCAGCCAGTTTGGGGAGGTGAACCAGTAGATGAAAGATCTTTCTATCTCTCCTTCTCACTGTAAATCTGTCTTTCCAATAAAAAGTAAGAATTTTTAAAAGGAATATACTGTAAACCCAAAAGCAATCATTGAAAAACGCAAGGCAAAGAGTTGAAGATACTGCCGTGAGATACCCAAATCCCACATCATGAGTGCAAATTCCTACTCCACCTTAATTCAGCATCCTGCTGGTTTTGTAACTTGGAAGCCAGTAGGTGCTGGCTCAAGTAATTGTGTCCCTACCAAACATATGGGAGACTTAGATGGGAGACCCAGAAGGAGCTGCTGCTGGCTCCCAACTCCAGCCTGCCCAGTCCCAGCTGTTGTGGGGCATTTGGGGAGTGAACCAGTGGCTAAACAAACAAATAAACAAACAAAAAACCTCTGTATTTCAAATCAGTTTTAAAAGGAAAAAAAGGAAGGAAGGAAGGAAGGAAGAGAAAGAAAGAAAGAAAGAAAGAAAGAAAGAAAGAAAGAAAGAAAGAAAGAAAGAAAGAAAGAAAGAAAGAGAGAGAGAGAAAGAAAGAAAGAGAGAAAGAAAGAAAGAGGAAGAAAGAAAAAGAGAAAAGGAAGAATAAAAAAAAGGAACCCAATGTGGGGACAGTTGCTACAACATGGATGTACCATGAAAACATGCTAAAGAAAACGGTACATAGTATCTGATGTCATTTATATGGAATGTCTGAAAGTATCAATTCCATGGGAGGAGAAAGGATTGCCAAAGACGGGTGGGGACTGGTACTGGGAAGTGATTGCTCATAGATACAAAGTTTCATACAGAAATTCTCTGGAGGTGCAAGTCATCATGGTTGTAAGCCTTGTGACTGTGAGACAAAAACAAGCCCCCATTGTGTACTGTAGAAAGGCTAACAGGGAGCAGTTCTTATTTATTTATCTATTTGTAGAACTACCTTACATTTTCAGAAAGCATTTTGGCAATAATTGCCAAGTAGATTCTAGAGTAAATGTGGAAATAAAAAGATCTGAATAGCTAAAACTATCATGAAAAAGAACAAAGAAGGTTAACTCTATCTGGTTTCAATGCTTACCGTAAAGATTCAAAACATTCTGATACCAAAGTGAAGACAGAAAACCAGCCGATGTAACTGAACAGGGAATACTGGGGCAGGTGTTCCTGAGTCATTGAAAGGCCTCACAATGGCTCAAACAATTGGGGTGTCATCACCCTTGTCAGAGACCTGGAATGAGTTTCCAGTGCCTGGATTTGGCCCGGCCAAGTCCTAGCAACTGGAAGTGAGCTAACAAGTGGGAACTGTCATTATCTGTCTCTCTCTCTTTTTTTTACCTCTCAAATAGATACACTTTTAAAAGGATTTATTTTATTGATTTTAGAGGCAGATTACATACGGAGAGGGAGAGAGAGAAATATCTTTCATGTGCTAGTTCATTTCCCAAATGGCCACAACAGTCTTGGCTGGAGCAGGTGGAAGCCAGAAGCCAAGAACTCCATATAAGTCCTCTATAATGGTGGTCCAGTTATTATGTCTTTTCCATTACATTTGCAGATGCATCAGCAGGCAGCTGGATTGGATGTAGAGCAGCTGGGACTCCAATGGCATCCCAGTACAATATACTGGTATTGCAAGCGGCAGCAGTTTAACTGGTTGTGCCACAATACTAATTTCCTAATACATTTTTTAAAGCAGAAATAATAACAATAAAGGGTATAGAAATAAACCTACATATAATACAAATGATTTTCAACAAAGGTAAAATAAAAGGCAATTCAGGACAGAATGTAGCATCTTTCTACACTGGAAATTAGGATAATTGAATATTCATATATAAATAATAGCAACAAACTTTCATTCACACTTTTCAGTACATTTAAACGTTGACTCAAGATTTATTATTGGCCTAAATATAAAACCCAAAACTACCAACCTTCTAGAAGGCAATATGAGAGAAAAATTTTGGTGACCATGGTTAGGCAAAGATTTCTCAGAAAGATACAAAAACAAAAATCTTTTTTAAAAAAAGAAAAAAAGCTGATAAAATGGACTTATTCAAAATAAGCAGCTCCCATTGGCTGAAGAATAGTATTTTAAAAACCAGAGGTTGAGGTTTCCAAAAGGGAGAAAACACTTGCAAAGCATGTATCTAATAAAGGACTTGAAGTTGCGCTGCACTGAAAGAGTGAACTTGGGAAATAAGATGTCCTGGCAGCTCTCCGGCCCCAGTTCTGGCTGCCTCGCGATGCAGCTAGACCTGAACCAATAAATTACCCTTTATGTCTAAGCTGGCTCAAGTAAAGTTTCTATTCCTTGCAACTAAAAATACATGTATAAAGTGAGTCATGAGGAAGAATGGGAATAAGAGAAAAAGGAACCAAAAGAGAGAATGTGAGGACGATTTTCTGTAAGAAGAAAAGCATTTGATGGGATCACCAGGAACCAGTGGCCTAATTTGATTCCATGTTTGTCTATGAGTTCATTTTCTACTGAGTCTCTATTAAAGTTTCAAGCTTAGAAACTGCCCGCCTTAGAGCAACATTGGCATGTGTGCCCAAAGGGAAACACATAAAGATATTAACACGGCTTCATGGTAACAATAAACAATCACCAACAACGGCATTGTTCATCAAAAGCGATCTAGCTTAAATAATTCATTGTAGATTCACATCATGTAACACCTGGCAGCAGTTGAAAAGTGTAAAATAGGGCTGGAGTTGTGACGTAGTAGGTAAAGCTGTCTCCTACAATAACAGTATCCCATGTGCGTGTCAGCTCATGTCCCAGGTGCCTCTGGCTCAGTTACCTGCTAACATCCTGGGAAGCGCAGTGGAACATGGCCCAAATGTCTGTGCTCCAGCCACCCCCTGGTGGACCTGGATGTGCTTCTGTCTGCTGTCTTTGGTCTGCCTCAGCCCTGGCTATTAGGGCCACTGGGGAATGAGTCAGTGAATGGTAGATCTTTCTTTCTCTGTCTCTCTGTCTCTCTGTCTCTCTCTCTGTAGCTCTGACTTTCAGATAAATAAATAAATCTTTTTTAAAAAGGGGGCCCAGTACCATAGCCTAGCAGCTAAAGTCCTCACCTTACCTGTGCCAGAATCCTGTACCAGCTCCCTGTTTGTAGCCTGGAAAAGCAGTTGAGGACAGCTTAGATCATTGGGCCTCTACACCATCATGGGAGACCAAGAAACACGTAACCCCTGGCTTTGTATTGGTTCATCCCTGGCCTTTGCGGCCACTTGGGGAGTGAATTAACAGATGGAAGATCTTCTCAGTTTCTCCTCCTCTCTGTATATCTGCCTTTCCAATTAAAAAAAATAATAAGATAATCTCTCTGTATTGATATATTGATGTGCAAAGAGCTCCTAGCCACACAATCATGTGAAATAGGCAATATTCATATTAAAAACTTAAAAACACAAAATATCTACAAATCCTCTATATTTTCACCTCCAACTGATACTCACCTTAGTTCCATATGGATGGCAATTGCGAGCAGTTAAGAGGAGGTTTTTGTGGGTTGTACTGACATCCCACATGGCCTCCAGGTCTAGTCCTAGCTGCCCCACTTCCCTCCAAACCAGCTCCCTATTGATGCATCCGGGAAGGCAGTGCCTGGGCTCCTATCACCCACGTGAGAAACCTGGGAGAAGCTCCATGTTCCTGACTTCAGCCTGGTGTCCACTTGGGGAGTAAACCAGCAGAGGGAAGAGCTCTTTCTCTGTTTTTACCTCTTTCTCCATATGCTGCTTTTCAAATAAATAAATCCCTTTATAAAAAGGGACTTTTTCACTCTGAGATTTTTGTACATGGGTACTCACTAGAAGTTGTTTCACTAAAAACAAAGTGTATGAATAATTTCTCTTGAGCATTAACAATGACCTAGCTGTTATACAAAGTAGATGCAGGCACTGCCCAGTGGGAATGCCTAAATGTACACAATTTAAGGATCAATGCATTTAGAACTTAGGCACATAACTTCCAATAATCAACTGATCAGATAAAACTAGCAAATACAGTTTTTAAAAGGGTCAATTAGGATTGGATACAATGACCTTAAAATATTTTATACTTTTTATATTTTGTAACAGATTGTGTACATTTTTTAAAAGATTTATTTATTTACTTCAGAATTTGAACTGTTTGGCCCACATACTGTTTAAGGGCTGCCAAATCAGTTGGTCTATCCTTGCCAAGGAAACTGTGGGTGGGTGAGCAATTCAATAATTCTACAGTAAGCTCATTTCAAGGTTGATCATTTTATATGGCCCACAAATGATTTCCTAACATCCAATGGCCCTTTGGCAAAAACAGTTTCCCCACTCCGATTCACTTGAAAAGCAGAGACAAAGCAAGAGCTGTATTTGCTGGCTTGTTTCTTAAATGGCCACAAAGAGCAAGGTCAAAAATTAGGATCCCATAACACCACTTAGACCTCCCACCAAATAGAAGCACAAGCCCAGGTCACTGGGCCATTATCTAGGGACATTAGCAGGATGCTAGATGAGAAGCAGAGTAGCTGGGGGACCACAGTGTTGTGGCATATGGGGTAAAACTGCCACTTGCAGCACCAGCAACCCACTTGAGTGCAAGTTCATGTCCCAGCTGCTCTACTTCCCATCCAGCTTTTTGTTAATGGCCTGGGATAAACCCATGTGGGAGACTTAGAGGAAATTCCTGCCTCCTGACTGTAACCTGGCTATTGCAGCCATCTGGGAACTGAACCAGCAGATGGAAGACCACACTCTCCCTGTTTCTTCCTTTCTTTCCATAACCCCTTTAAAGCAATAACTAAATCTTACACAGAGAGAGATTATATAAAAAATTAAAATAAAATAAAAGCAGAGCAGTTGGAACTCAAAGTAGCACTCCAATTTTGGATGTAAGCATCTCACTAAGCCACAACGCTGGTCCCTAGTGGATTATATTCTAAAAGCTTATGTGTAGATTCCAGGTCAGAAAGCCAGAGCATTTTCTCACAGGAAAGAAAAACTGTTTAGATTTCCAAGTCATGATTTCTGATGTGCCAATTTTTTTTCATACGATACAATAGGAATACCCTAGGATGTGAGGGCGATCTGGCTGCGACATCTGTCACCCCATTGATCGCCAGGGTTGATTCGGCTGCTCTGGCTGGCAAGGCGCGTGTCCCCTTCCTCCCTCACCGCTCCATGTGCGTCCGTCCCTGCCGAAGCTGCGCGCTCGGTCGAAGAGGACGACCATCCCCGCTAGAGGAGGACCGGTCTTCAGTCAAGGGTGTACGAGTAGCTGTGCTCCCCTGCTAGAAGCTCCAAACAAGCTCTCAAGGAATACCCTGGAATAAAGGACCAAAGCATTGTTCAAAGGTTGCAGAGGAGCTCCCAAAAGGTAAGATGAAATTAGCTCTTAGTCCTAGGGGGCTTAGTGGCTGCTGGATCATCAATCTTTCCTGGAAGTCAGACTCTTAAAACAAGTGATCCAGCAGCAGCAAAGGATCAGCAAGTGCTTTGCTCTGACCATCCAGATTCCAAATACTAGTGAAGTACTGAATGTGAGAAGCTACTCAAGCCCAGAGACTGTGAAGACCCCATCAATTCTGCCAGTTTCTTTAATGCTTGCTATAACCTCACGGTCCCAAATCTTCTGTTGGATTCTGTATCCAACAATGCCCTGTTGGATCCTACATCTACCAATGCCCTACAACACCTGCTCCAACGCATGCAGACTGATGACTCCCATCCACCAGTCCTCTGAGGCCATTACATCCACCAATCCCAGTGGCTTCTTCCCTTAATACCTGCCCCCTTTCACTATAAAAGCTCATTGCTCCAGTCATTCTGACTGTCCTTGTTTCCTGTATGTGACTGCCCCTTCCTGCACCGAATGAAAACCTACATGACTCACTGCCTCTCAGCGTCTTGGATCTATGGCAGAGAACTGAATACTACTGAAAAGATCTAACGCTGAAGATTTCCCAAGTCTACATCGAGCTATGCTACTCAACATGCATCATCGAATAAGGTATTCAATCAGAACTCTCCTCATTGGTCAGTGTGAGGATTAAAGAGTAGCTAGCTCCCAGAGTTTTTGAGAGGACGTTTATATGTGAAATGAATAGCATTCAGCGTGTCTTCCATTTGTATTGGTTACAATTATGTTCTTTTATTGCATTTAAAAATATGTATTTAAAAGACAGAGAGAGATAGCAAAAGAGAGAAAAACACAGAGAGAGATTTTATCTACTGATTTAGTCTCCAAATACCTGCAACAACCTAGATGCTCCAAACTGAAGCCAAGAGTCAAGAACTCAATGTGGTCTCTCCTGAGATCAGATGAGACTGGGCATGTTCAGGGTGGTATGACTGCAGACTCAATGAGGTCCCTCACAGGAGTATTAGGGACACAGGTACTTGGACCACCGTCTGCTGCCTCCCCGGGGTATACCTGAAGGTGGCTGGATCACAGGTGGAGGCTGGGGGCTGATGTCATGGCTCAACAAGCTAATACTCTGCCCTGTGGCACCAGCATCCCATAGGGGTGCTGGTTCATGTCCCTGCCTCTTCACTTCCGATCCAATTCTCTGCTTATAGACTAGGAAAGCAGTGGAGGATGGGACCCTGACCCATGTGGGAGACCCAGAAGAGGTTCCTGGCTCCTGGCTTTTGATCAGCTCAGCTCTGTCTGACCTCAGCTCTGGCCACTGCAGCGACTTAGGAAATGAACCAGCAATTGGAAGATCTTGCTCTCTGTCTCTCCTTCTCTGTGTAACTCTGCCTCTCAAATAAAAAGAAATAAGTCTTTTTAAAAAGTGGAGGCTGGATTCCATTCAGGTACTCTATTTTTGCATGTGTCTCAAGCAGAGGTTGCACTTGCTGCACCACCATGTTCTCCTACTATGATTATTTTCTATTCATAAAACAGAAATGCATCAAAATGTCAAATACACATGATTTTGAATGAGTTTTTTTTTAAAAAAAGAATTATTATTATTGAAAAGCCATATTTATAGAGAGAAGGAGAGACAGAGAGAAATATCCTTTATCTAATGGTTCGCTCTCCAAGTGGCCACAACTGCTGGAGCTGAGCCCATTCAAAGCTAGTAGCAATGAGCTCCTCCTGGGTCTCCCATGAAGGTGCAGGGTCCCAAGGCTTTGGGCCACACTTTACTGCTTTCCCAGGGCACGAGCAAGGAGCTGAATGGGAAGTGGAGCATCCAGGACAGGAACCAGTGACCACATGAGATCCTGGCACATGCAAGGCAAGGATTTTAGCCACTGAGCCATCATACCAGGTCCCATTTATAATGTTTCTAGAATTTTGTCCTGATTGTGAAATGAAACATTTTTAAATTTCTGAATTTCAATAATCTGGTAGCTAGACAAGAGTAAAATCTGCTCTTCAAATATTTTTATAACTAATCAACAATGTGTAAATGTCTTTAAAAGAATTGGAGGACACCAGTGTAAAATGTTATCCATATCCATCAATAAAACTTTTGTGTCCAAAGAAAAAGTATATTTTTTCTTAAATAAAATAATTCTTTAACTGGAACTCTTAGTTATTGCCAAGTGAATTCCAAAATTGTGCATCTTGCTTTCTCCTTTTTTTCCTTGTGTTTATTCTTCATAATGGTTCTGTCTTGATCTTAAACAAACAAACACCAGAATATTTCAAAATACTGAACTGTCTTTCCTGGCAAGAAATACATCCCAAATGACTAAAACCAAAAAGGTCACAAGATGTTTCCCTTCATTTTGTCATTTGATCTTAGATATGCTGCTTTCGAAACACAAGCTACAATAAGTAGCTATTTCAAGACAAGACAGCCCAAATCTATCATTTCAAAGAGAAAATAAGTGGTGGGACATGGTATTCTTAAACTAGAACTTCTGAACTAAATGTTTTCCTTTGTTTAAAGTAATTCCATGAGACAAAGACTCATTAGGAGTGAAGCTGGCTTTAATGGCAGATAGGGAAAGCTGGCTGCCTCAACACTCCTCTTAACACCTTGCTAAGCAGCCTTGTCTGCTTGTTTGTGGGATAGAAGTTGCAATTCTTGCTCTTTTGAACTTTGTGGGATGGAGGTTGGACAGTCACGTGACTCAGCTCTGACCAATAAAGTATATACAGAAGTCTGCTTTGGTTGTCTCACAAGGCATTTTTAGAGTTTAGGCTGGAAACGTCTGTCATACTTTAAGCGTCCTTCTTCCTCCAGTTTCCTATTTGGAAGGCTCATAGGATCCCTGCAACAGAGCTGTCTTCCAACAACAAGAACTGGAGCCACACCAAGGCTTGGCTGAGCCACTGCCACGGCCCTGGAAGCTCACCCCTAGATATCCTGTTGCTTGGGGTAAATAAAACCCCTACTTATTTAAGTCTCTGCTATTTGCAGGCAAGCACACTAAACAATTGATCAAATTAATAATCAAGAAACTGCCCTGCTACCCAGAAAGAGCCATTGTTCTTTTTTTTTTTTTTCCCAGAGACTACAAAGCACCTGAGAAAAGATACTTCATCAAACTGTCCCAGGACAGTGTGAGAAATTTTAGTCACATGATCTGCCAGGCAAATCTCTCTCTCCTGTACTTAACTGCAGAATAAACTCTTTATTTTGCCCCCAGATTTTGGCTTTTTTCTTTTTAATTTTATTTGCAAAGCAGAGAGACAGAAAGAGAAAAGAACAGTGTTCTGTGTGCTGGTTTACTCCTCAAATGGCACCAACACCCTGGGCTGAGCCCGAAGCCTGGAACATGATCCAGGTTGGCAGATGGCTGGAAGGGACCAACACACTGGACCACCACCTGCTGCCTCCCACGGTGTGCATTAGTGGGAAGCTGGCCAGGAAGTGGAGCTGGGACTCCAGTATGGAGTGTGAGCATCATAACCATTGTACCAAATGCTCATCCCAGAATTTCCATTTTCATGGCAAATGACCACATAATTTCAGGGAAATTGTGACACAAGGATACCTTATAGAGTGAGCCTTTTTAGTTCTTTTTTCCTAACAAATAAAAAAAAATCCTTCATTATTGCATTAAAATATCACAGTGTAACAATTACACAATGTTTATCATTTGGGGGTAGGGGTGGGGTAAATGGTGAAAGTAATTGTATGAGTCTCTTAGAACCGAAGATGGCAGTTATCCAATTTCCACCACTCCCTTCTACACCCTTGTGCCCCTGGAGAGATTTCTCAGTCAGTTCTAATTTTTCTGATCAAAATGACTTCATTGGATCTTAGGCTGGTGAAGAGCATGTCAGTTTCCTCAAAATGAAAGAGAGTGTTGAATTATAAATGAGGTCTCCTGCCATGAGCGAGCTCATCAAAAAGTGAGTCTACTTCAAGGGCCCTGCATACCAACTGCATGAAAACTCTCATTTTCTTTGGAGTAAATCAGTAGTTGGTTACCCAATTGAGGGCAGAGGTCACTCAAGGGCTGCCCTGGGAGGAAAGACACAAGTGGAGGAAGAAAAGACCCTGTGAGACCACCACCTCCCCTCCCTCTTACATCACCATACGTGAGTCAGAACTAAGACAGAATTAAGGGTAAGAGTTGATTTCGTGGTTGACACAGAGGCACAACAAGCTAATCCCCCACCCTGTGGTGCTGGCATCCCATATGGGTGCTGATTTGTATCCCAGCTACTCCATTTCCAAGCCAGCTCTCTGCTAGTGGATTTAGAAAGCAAACGAGGATGGGACTTGGGCCCCTGTATCTGTGCCCGTGTAAGAGTGCCAGAAGAAGCTCCTGGTTCCTGGCTTCAGATTGGCTCAAGTCCAGCTAGAATAGCCTTTCAGGGAGTGAACCAGTAGATATAGGATCTCTGTGTCTTTCTCTCCTCTCTTAAAACTGCCTTTCCAATTAAAAAATTGTTCTAAAAAAAATGATTTCAGTACAAAAACATTTGGAATCCATGCATAGTTTTTTTAATTATACTCATTTTTCCACAAATTTCCTGAAGACTCCTTATGCTTAAGGGACTAAGACATCTCCTTAAACAAGTTAAAACAAAATACAGCAATAAATAAATTTAAATGTATTCTAGTATATTTATTATTTTTAAAATTTATTTTTATTGGAAAGACAGATTTACAGAGAGAAGAAGAGGAAGAGAAAGATATTCAATCCACTGATTCACTCCCAAAACAGCTGCAACAGTTGGAGCTGAGCTGATTTGAAGCCAGGAGCTTCTTCTGGGTCTCCCATGTGGTTCAGAGTCCCAAGACTTTGAACCATCTTCTACTGTTTTCCTAGGCCACAAGTAGGGAGCCAGATGGGAAGTGGAGCAGCTGGGACACAACTCAGCACCCATACGGGATGCCGGCTGCAGCGGAAAGAATTAACTAATTGAGCTGTCGCACCAGGTCCCATTCTAATACAGTTAATAAAAGCGAATTATGTAACTTGGGAGAGGTAGGTAATACATGAATTCATCGATATCCCATACACATTATATTTCACCTGAGTTAGCAAACAGGATCCATAAAGGCATCTTAGGTATTTACTTGACTGCCAGGCTGTTAATTCCTCTGTTGCATTAACTAAAAATAAGTGCAGCCCTTAAACTTGTATTTGTTTCCCAATCAATGTTTAATCAGTTACTTGACAGTATCATAAATGTGGATGAGTAAAGTTGTCTAATTTGTATACAGGAAGTTACTGCCTCTCTAGGTAGTTGTTCTCACGATTGCAGATGAGGCACCTGGGGGCTCAGAAAGCCACTCAATATTGGTAGCCTAGGCATGGGTATTGTCAACTTATCCTTGGGTGATGGAACAATTATCTGGTGTTTTCCCCAAATCCCACTAGGAGCTCTGTGGAAGCCTTCTTTTCAGCTCCTGTTGGTATACCTACAGCGATTGTCTTAGAGACCTTGGAGAGGGCTCTTTACTTCAAGACTGAAGCCCAGAGTGGATGTTTTGTGCAGCCCAGTGCTGCAGACACCAGTTGGGATGCCTGTATTCATACTGGAGCGTCTGGTTTCAAGTCCCCATTCTTCAGATCCCACTGAATGCACATTCAGGAAGCCAGCAGATGATTGCTCAAGAACTAGGATCCCTGCTGCCACATGGAAGAAATCTGTTGAGTACCCCAGCTTTTGACTTTGGCCTGCACCAGCCTCTGTTGTTGCAGACATTCAGGAAGTGAGCCAATAGATGGAAATTCTGTCTGCCTGTGTCTCTCTCTCTGTGTTTCAAGTAAATAAAAATAAAAGCAACAACAGCCAGCCTGAGACCCCAGTCACTCACCATTGTGCTGTGCTGGGTTGTATAAGGAGTTCTAGAGGATTCAATAGAGGACCATTCCCAAAGAAAAAGCATGCTTGCTGACCCAACCTTCTGCCTGACATGCATCTCCTGCTCAAGCTGGGCCAGAAAAGGCAGAAACCACAAGTGTGTCTCCCTTGTAGGCCAAGAGCAAAGCCAGGGCATCCCCTCTCTCAAGACTTGAAGTTCTTGGAGTGGAGTCACAGTCCAAGAAGGGAACAAATCCTCTCACTGTCCTGCAGGGATGAGTGGAGTCGACTCAGCACAGGGAAGATGTGCAGATGCCTTTGTGCCTCCAAACGAGGGCCCCGTTGTGCTACTCACATGTTTGATGTGTCCTTTCATGCTGGCAAGAGCAAAATGTCAGATTGGGAGGGTGGGTGGAGCCTGTGGGCACCACATGATTTCAAGCCTTGCTTTATTCCCAGCTCCTTCACAACCAGGGACATACAGTAGTGATCTCCAAGAAGTCCACACAAAGCAGGTTTTGGATAGAGCAGGCAAGTCACTGCTTCAGAATCGCTGGGTTTTAGTCCTAGCACCACATTCAACCCAGCTTCCTGCTGATGCACAGCCTAGCACACAGCAGGTGATAGCTCAATTACTTGGGTCCCTGTAAGACTTGGATTGAGCTCCATGCACCTGGCGTTCACCTGGCCCATCTTTGACTGCTGTGGGCATTTAGGGAGTGAGTCAGCAGATGGAAGAGCTATCTTTTTATCTTGGCTTCCCATCCCCTTTTCAGAAAGATTTATTCATTTAAAGAGATATATATATATATATACAGAGAGAGATCTACCTGCTGGTCTACTTCCCCAAGTGGCCACAACAGCTAGGGCTTGGCCAAAGCTAGACACCTAGAATTCTACCCAGCTCTCCTGTGTGGATGGCAGGGACCCAAGCGTTTGGGCCATCTTTTACAGCTTTACCCAGGAACTGGAAGCCGGGTCAGAAGCAAAGCAGCCAGGACTTTAGCCAGGGGTCATATGGGATACAGGGCATTGCAGGGGGCAGCTTATCCCTCCACACAGAATCCCGACCTCTCTCTTTCAAATAAATAAACCTTTAATGTTTTTAAAAGTTTGTGAAAAATGTCTAGTATGAAAAACTATGCCTGGGGTTCAAGGATTTTTAAAATATCATTTAATTATTTATTTGAAGGGAAAAGAAACACACACACACACAAAGATCTCTTGCCTATGGGTTTACTTCCCAAGTGCTATGAGAGCTGGGGCTGGGCCAGTTCAAAGCCAGGAATGTAATCCAGGTCTCCCCTGTGGATGGCATTCACCCACATACTGAAGCCAACAGCAGCTGCCTCCCAGGGTGTGCATCCAAAGGAAGCTGGAATTCAAAGCAGAGCTAGGACTCCAACCCAGGCACTTAGCCTGCATCAAACACTGTCCCTGAACTTGTCTTTAAATCTTGTGTTTCCAAGAACTTTTTGAAGTCTCCCCATGGGCTTGTCCTTTCCTTCTATGACATCTAGTGTGTATATTCTTATGTAAGGCTCCAGTGGTTTTATACTCAATAGCTTTTCTTCTTAGGTTGAATATAAAGGTCGAGGAGAGGATAGATAGATTTTTGTAGTGAGTGCACTGTATCAACAGCAAGCATTTGCTAAATGTTCCTAGTTCATAACCAAGAGGCTGAGTCTCTTCATTGAGAAAGTATTCATGCTTGACGTGAGCTAATGCCCCCAGTGGTTCAGAAGGCAAGTGGAAGCCTTCTTAGCAATCAAGAAGTGCCAAAGAATGCCTAAGGGTTTTGCTAACAAGGAAACTATACACCAACAAAAGAGGAAGTGGATTTAGAGGCCAGAAGCAAGGTTAGAGTTATGAGTGCTGCAGGAACAACCACAAGGAGTCATTCCAGCAGGGAGGGGTCTACAAGGCTACTCAATGCCAACCTGGCCACTAAGATAGATAGTTATGAGATAAGATAGATATGAGTCTGAACTGCTCCTTGGGGCCTCTTCTATGGCATTGGGAAGCACCCACTCTGGGCGGCGCTTGGCACCCCTGTGATTTGTCCCTTGCAAAACATATGTACATAGTTGTCTGTTTATCTCTAAATAAAACTTGGTTTTACTGCACTGTAATTATTGAATAAGCAAGTGTAGTTCATATCAGCTTCCTACACTACCCAGTGGATGCTTTTCTGGGGTTTTGGCCTATGCCAAAGAACACAGTTTCGATGGCAAAACTGTCACTTAAAATATTCGTGGCTAGTTCCCGTTCCTGAGAACAGAACCATTTCTCATCCTACCCCGCCCTATCAGGCATACAGTAGACACTTCAAGAATATTAGTTTCCTTCCTTTTTAATGTGATCAGTATAACTGGCAAGATGGGTTATAACTCGAGACATTAGTGCATATTTAAGCTTTAATAAATGTTTCCTGTAGGAAAGCAAAGGAAACAGCCTGAACTTTCAGAATCACTGGAAAAAAAAAAAAAAGCCCAGGAAGGCATTTAGTTACTTCGGCTTTACTTTTCCCAAGGGGATTAGCTGGCTGTCAGTTAAGCTTTCTTGGGACATGATGTGTTCAGCTATCATAAAATCAGTTCTGAGAATTAATTCCTTTTCAGAAGGAAATAATCTTTCAAGAAGTACCTATGCTTTTTTTTTTAATTTTGAATTTATGGTACAATTCCATAGGGTCTGGACTTCCTCCCTCCAACTTCTCACCTCCTGACTGATTTTCCCCATATTATTACAATAGTATAGTCCTTCATAAGCAGTCATAAGTCCACCATTCGGTTATTTAAGTGTGCCCTGACATTGCTGGTACAGGCAATGTCAGATATGTCCAACAGTTTCATTGGGAGTCCATCTTTGGATGTAGAGATGCATGCTGCATTGTATCTTCACATCTGGATATGATTGTTTCTATTATGCCATCATTATACATTCCCTTAAATGAGAAGCCACGAAACAAAGTCAACAACAGGTATGGAGTTAAAACAAAACAATTACAGCATCATGGAGTCAAAAAATGTGCCACTGAATAACCAGTGCATGGATGAAAAAAAAGAAAACATAAAAGCCCCTTGAATAAAATGATGGCATTGTGCAATCTGTGAGGCAGAGCTGAATTTGATAGGAGAAAAGAAACTATTTGGAAGAAATGAAAATAAAAACAAAACATCAAAACACCTATTCTGTGTGCTATATTTCTCAAGCATTACAGTTACTTTTTAATCTGCATCGTATATAAGTTTAAATACCATTCAAAAGTAATTTTAAATGACACTTTGATATTTGTAATCTTAGAAAACTAGCTAATTTTGCCTATCTTGGTACATCCATCTAGTTATATATTTAGATGTTCTGTTAGGAACTCCTCAAACATCAAAAAAGATAGGTCAATAAATATTTTTAAACCAAGCTGAGAAAAAGAGCAATCCAGTTTTGTTAGTCCTGAGAGCAAACATGAGCTTATCACATGTTCCGTGCATGAGATCATGGAAGTCTTTTTTTCTGTGTTTCTTCCTCTTTTTTTTTTTTTTTTAAGGCTTACTGATTTGTTTGAAAGTTAGAGTTACAGAGAGAAGAGACAGAGAGAGAGATTTTCCATTTACTGGTTCACTCAGTAAGTGGCCCTTCTAGGTCACCCCATGAGTGACAAGTGCACAACCACTTGGGGCATCTTCTACTTTTCCCAGGCCACTACCAGGGAGCTGGATTGCAAGTGGAGCCACCAGGACTTGAATTGGCACCTATATGGGATACCTGCTACATCCAACGCTGGCCCTTGAACCTATTCCCTTCCCTTCTCTTTTCTTCCCTTCCCTTCCCTTTCTTTTCCTTTCTGATTTATTTATTTATTTTTATTTGAAAGTCAGATTTTTTTTTAGAGAGAGGAGGGATGGAGGTCTTTTATTCATTGACTTACTCCCCAAATGGTTGTTATGAATGGAGCTGAGCTGATCCGAAACCAGGAGCCAAGAGCCTAGAATTTCTCCCAGGTCTCCCATGTGAGTGCAGGAGCCCAAGGACTTGAACCATCTTCCACTACTTTCCCAGGCCATAAGCATAGAGCTGGATGGGAAGTGGAGTACCCACGATACAAACAGGCACCCATATGGGACATTGGCAATACAGGCAGAAGATTAGCTTGCTACACCAAACTGTCAGCCCATCCTGAACATGTTTCTGATTAAAATAACAGAAGATATTGATTATATATACATTATATTAAAAATAGAGTGGATCCTAATCCCATGGTTAGGCATTATGATGCAGCTGATAAAACCACCATGTGGGATGCTTGAATCTCATATCAGAGTGTTGGGGTTCAGGTTCTGCCTCCACTTCCCTGCCTTCCCACTAATGCACACTCTGGGAGTGCTTGAGTCTCTGCTACCCATGTGGAAGATCTGACTGTAGTTTCAGACACCTGGCTTCACTTTGACCCAGCACCAAATGTTTGGGCATTTGGGAAGTGAATCTTTTTCTTTCTTTCTCTCTCTCTCTCTCTTAATTTTATCATTTTACCTTTCAAATACATTTCTTTAAAAAATAAATTATCTGGGATGGGAGTTTGGTCTTGCAGTAGAGACATCAGTTTATGATGCCAGGATTCAGCCACGGTGTGTCTGGAATTGTGCGTGATCCCATCTTCCTGCTACTGCAGACCCTGGGTTCCTGTCACCCAGGTAGGAAATCGGGATGGAGCTCCTGGCTCCACCTGCTGTGTCCCGGCTTCTAAGAGTGTTTGGAAAGTGAATCAACAGATGAGAGCTCGTGCTTCTCAAATAAGAAAAAAGAAGAAATTTTTAAAAATTACATCTAATCAGGCCCAAGTTACTATGAATTGATTAGCAATAATCACTTGTAAATAAGAAAATAATATATTTCAATCAACAAATATTTATCAAGCATGCATTACATACCTAGTATTATGCTAGGTCCTATATATCTGACCACAAATGAAAGCCCTTTTACTAGTTACAGAGCATATTCAATGTACATCAGATGATAGAATACTGCTACATTTTTGCTGTATGGAAAATATAAAATTAAAATTTAAAGCTATAAAAAATTACTTCTATCTTAAAAACAGATCAACCAAGAAGCCAAAGGTTATGCCAAAATGGAAACTCAGCTATAATAGCTTCTAGATTTATGACTGTCAAGCTATCTGGAAGCTATTCTCTTCTTTTAAAGTTCAACTAGTTAGAAAAAGCTCTCTCATTCCCATGGGGGATATTAGCAGTAGACATTGAGACCAGAGGCCGGGAGGAACAGAGTTTATACAAAGTGAAGCCATATGTCCTAGACAGAATCTTTATCCACATCCCTTGTATCCATCCATCTGTCATGTAAACCCACAGCACACTACAGTGGGTGGAGTGTATTTCCCTGCTCTTGATGTCACTCACGTAATTTGCCCTGATTACTGGAATATCACTGAGTATAATATGCACAGAGACTGAGAAGTCCTTCTGGTCTTGCTTCAGCCTCTGGTACAATTGGGATTGCTCTGAACAGTCTGCACCCGGAGCTGCTCTTCTGCCTCTCTTGGCCCCCAAGCGAGACACATGGGCAAGCCCTCCATTTGACTGAAGTCCAGAACCAAACAACGAGCAGTCGTTTTAGACTGACAGTCTAAACCAGAGCCACCGCAGTGGATCCACAGACAAGTGAGCAAAAATCCAACAGCTCATCTGGGAAGCTCCTGAGTGTCTGGGGCTGGAATATCACGACCTGGGGGATTGGGAGGAGAGCCACACCACTCCTGACCACACCAGGCAGCACATTTGTCTAGACTGTTAAACAGCAACTAATAAACAGTGTGAGGGCCTTTATGCAATTGCAGACAGAGACTCAACAGGCCAAGCAATTTGTTTAAAGCCTCTAATCGATGTAATAAACCACACCAATCTAGAGAATTATGGGATACAGGTGGGAGGCAGTAGAAAGTTTAGAACCAGGACCACACAGGAATAAAATAAGTCTAGTGCATCCCAGCCTTGTCTATTAAGTCACCAAGACTTTCACCTCCCGAGGGTAAGCTGACACAATCATTACATTTGAATTATTTTACTCTAAAAAAACCTACGGGACTGGCACGGTAACCTAGTGACTAAAATCCTTGCCTTGCATGCACTGAATCCCATATGGGTGCCGGTTCTAAATCCAGTGGCCCTGTTTCCCATACAGCTCCCTGCTTGTGGCCTGGGAAAGCAGTCAAGGATGGTCTAGGATCTTGGGACCCTGCACCCACATGGAAAAACCAGAAGAGGCCTTGGGTCCTGGCCACAGATCAGCTCAGCTCCAGCCATTGCAGTCACTTGGGGAATGAATCAGGGAACAGAAGATCTTTCTGTCTCCTCCTCTCTATATATCTGACTTTCAAATAAAAATAAATAAATCCTTAAAAAAAAACCCACAGCACTTCTCTTTTCCACTCTTCTTTGGCACACATTTTCACGAACCAAAGACTTTGGCTTAAGAAATTTAATAAAATGAGATTTTAGGGCCCAGCACGGTAGCCTAGCAGCTAAAGTCCTCACCTTGTGTGCAATGGGATCCCATATGAGAGCCGATTCTAATCCCAGTGGCCCCACTTCCTATCCAGCTCCCTGCTTGTGGCCTGGGAAAGCAGTAAAGAGCAGCCCAAAGCCTTGGGACCCTGAGCCATGCTGGAGACCCAGAAGAGGCTCTGGGCTGCTGGCTTCATATCGGCACAGCTCCAGCTGCTGCTGCGGCAGCTTGCGGGGTGAATCACCGGACGGAAGATCTTCCTCTCTGTCTCTCCTCATCTCTGTATATCTGACTTTCAAATAAAAAGTAAAAAAAATCAAATGAAATTTTAAGTGGTTATCAATAGAATTTGAAAGGCAAGCACAAAGACGTTCCTTTTTGCACTAGCTACTAAGAAAAGTACCAAAGCATATTTATTATGCAAATGACACATTCGTCCAAGGGGAGGAGGAATATTGTCACAGCCAGCTGTGTGAACGAAGGTTCCCAACAGTTCAGAGAAAAGCACTGAGGAAATGATTCATTTCATTGCACACATGTTACACGCAGCACAGAAAGGCCTGCAGAACTCAAAACAACCCATAACATAAGGTCGTCCTCGCATAGAGAGAGGAGAGCTCATTTCTAGTACAAATTACCCCGACTTTTGTTGATCTGAACTTTCCTGTTTTGGCAGTTATGTTGGGAATTAACATTTGAAAAGCATTTTTATGGGTATCCTGAGAGTAAGAAATTAAGCTGAGCTTTTAATAGTATCTTTTGCAGGACAGAGATCCCAACTCCAGTTCACTTTCATAGGGAAGAAAAATTTCTTGTTTGTGGAACAGACCAAGCTTGGGGTTATTTAGATCCTTGAATTGCTTGATCCAGGAGCTTCCCAAATGTAATCTGAGGTCAGTTTCCCGTAGTGCCCTGGCTCTGCCTTCTGCTGAGTCAGCTTCATTCTTGAGATGCATGTGGTAGCCTCTGGCAGCTCCAGGCTCACTTCTGCCTTATTGCTGCGAGTTCCTATAAGACCAGACAAGATCCCACAGCGCTGCTGTCTTCCTGTGGAGGGACACAACCCCTGCAGCCTGGGCCTCATGCTCTTGGGGCACACACTCTCGGGGCACGCACCAGCACAGCCTGACAGCTTTCCGTGGCAAGGGGAGGGTGCAGAAAGGGCTTCCAGAGGGAAATACCAGCTCTGGTCGTAAACCAAGCACTGACGTTGTGTGGACAAGGAGCAGAAAGTGTCTTCCACAACAGGAGCTGACACACAATGGTCCCCAGGCCATACCTGCCCTTCTGTCCATTCTTTTACAACCCATTGACAAATATTGGATTTTAGGTTTCACAGTGGCTAGAGAAAAGACTCAAAAGAATAACATGTGTGACACATGTAAATGAATTACTTTTAAATGTCAGTGTCCACAAATAAAATGTTAGTTTTATACAGCCCGTCTTGTGTTCTGCCTAGGACTGCTTTGGTTCTGCAATGGCAGGGTTCATCGATCAATGAGAGGCAGGCTAGCTGGCTGGCTGGCTGGGAGGGCCCAAGGTTTTCACTATCTGATGTACAAGGAAGAGCTTTCGGGGGCAGATGCTCTGGTGTAGCAGGCTAAGTCTCTGATTGTGTCATCAGCATCACATATGGGTGCCGATTTCAGTCCCAGCTGCTTCATTTTCTTTTTTCTTTTTAATTTTACTTTTGATGATGTTTATATCATTCATTAGGGTAGGAAGGATCAAGCGTTAGGGGAAAGTGGATGAGACTATTGTTTCCAAATTTTCTTTCTCATCTTCCTGTATCTAGGGGAGGAATATACAAAAGAAGCTATACCCAGGCTCCCAACCACATCAGTACCTGGGGATGGGAAGACAGCCAGCCACCTGATGTCATCCCAGGGTCCCGGTTTGGAGCATGCTCCGAGGGTTCTGCTCAAGTGGTTTTGATAGTTCTGAAATGCTGCTGATCTCACTGTTCCAAGGATAAGGAAACCCTTCCAAGATCCATTGGCTCACACAGTATACCTTAGAGTCTCCATTCACCCAGATATTTGCTATCAACACAAATTCTGTCCTCCATCATCTGCTTTGGTACCAGATGTCCTCTGCAGGCCCAATGGATTGCCATATCCTTCTTGTGCTCTGGGTATGCTGTACACTGCTCAGTCTAAACCACTGAGAAGGATCTGGCACAGGCACGCCACGGTCAGACCATAGCTGCTGCGTTTCTCTCCATGGTTGGAGTCCTGAGTTCAGCAGTTCAGTTGGGAGGATAACCACAGAAACCTCATCTGAAGTGCTCCCCAGACCTGACTCCTGTGTGTGCTTGCCAGTTTGGCATCGAGCTCATTCTGTCACCCACATCAGCCTATGCACATACCACTAGTAACAACTGCTGGGTCAGTTCTGTCTCCAGCCCCACCTCTTATATAAACCAATGGATGATATGGCCTAGCCAAATCCTGCCCACCACACACTTGGCCCTCACATACACCAGCAGGAACTATACCCTAGTCAGAGCAACCTCCAAGAACCCCTGCTAGGCCTGCGCAGAACTGGCTCCTGGGCTTGCCAGTATGTGCAGCAGACTGGTTCAATCTGTCCCAGATATCATTCAGCTTTTATACATGTCAATGGGTATTGAAGTCTAACTCAACCCATCCAACCCCACTATCCAGCTACCACCTGTCTAGCCAGGCTTACCCCCAGCCCTGATTCTCAGGCTCACCAGTGGAGCCCATCAGAGATACCCACAGTTTCCCTACTAGGCCCACTCCCAGTCCCTTATCTTGCACTCTCCAGGTAGTTCTGGTGTCTAGTTTTACAAGATTTGCCCCCCATCCCAGCATTCGACAGCTGCTGTTGCATCAAGCCCAACCTGCCTGCACTTACTCTGGCTCATGCATGCACCAGTGGATACACTCAGTTAGTCCAGCCTGGCTCTCCCCATACCAGCTCACATGCAGCTTAACAGGTGTTGTAGTCCTGCCGGGTCTGGTCTGCCTGTGGTCCCAGTTCTCACATTCACTCCTGGGAGCAGTGGCCCAGTGGAGTTGCCTGCCCACTGGCCCCTACCAGGCTCATATTCCTCACACCCAGGTCTCACAAGTATCATAGTGTGGTATGGCCCATTGCTGGAGTCCAGCTCCAGCCAAGTTCAGAACTCAAGAAGGGTACGTGGATTAGGAATAGAAAAGAAACGGACCACTACAATTCCAGGATCATAATGGACAATGCAAGAGAGCTGTCCAGCCTAATCTGCCCCATTTCCAACTCATGCTGGTGGGTACTGCAGCCTAGCCCAGCCTAGCCAGCTCCCAATTCTGGCCCTAATGTGAACTAGCTGGTACTGCAGCCTGACTTGGCCTATCTTTCATCTCGTCCTGGTTCTTGGATCTGCCAGTGGGTGTTATACAGAAGCAGTCACAAACTCTGGTACAGACTTTTTACATCACAGTCAAGTGGGTGTTTAAGGATAATCCTGCCATTTGTTTCACCTTAAAGCAGGATGTTATCCATCCTGACCCTGTGGTCAGGAAGTTCTCAATAGATGGTGCGTATCAATTAGTAACACATTCCTACTACAATCTTCATGGATCAGTTAAAGGAGGAAATGCATCACAGACAGAAGGAGGGAACTAAAGTTCAAGGATGGTCAATGAGGGCAGCAGAGACAGAGACAGCATGAATTGTAAAAGGCCCTTTTGCTAAAATGTTATCAGCCGCATCAACTTCCAAGCTCACATTGATAATAAAGACCAACTCCGCAGTGGCAGACAATGGCTAAATAGATTACAGAAATCTCAGCAGAGTTGTCTGGGTGTCCATGCATAGGGAGGTGGAAATGCCTTCAGGTGGATGCAGAGACATCCACCGGGCCCTGCCATGCAGTGGGAAATTCCTTGTGGCCCTGCCTGCAATGGAACATTACTCTTCACATCTTCATGTCTTCCATACCTACCGCACCAACACCAGCAGCCCACCTCATCTTGGCATTTGTCAGTGGGTCCTATAGCCTGGCCCGGCCTGATGTGCCCCATTTCCAACTTATGTTGGTGGGTGCTGCAGCCTAGCCCAGCCTAGCCAGCCTCCAGTCCTGACCCTAATGTGAACTGGCTGGTGTTGCAGCCTGACCTGGCCTGTCCTGCATCTCGTCCTGGTTGTTAGATCTGCCAGTGGGTGTTAAGAATTGACCCAGCCTGGCCAGTCCCCAGACCTGATCCCCATGTATACTGGTGGGTACCATAACCCGACCTGGTCTAGTCTGTTCCCAGCCTTGGTTCTGCACTCACCTGCAGGGACTGCGCATTGACAGAGAAGTTCTTGAAGCTTCTCTATCAGGTCTCCTCCAGCGGCAGATCTGGTGGGTCTTTGGCTCACGTTAACCCAGTCTAGCTCTTGTCCTAGAAGGAATAATGACCTTGCCCAACTGGCCCACACCCATCACAGTTTTTACCTTTACATGAAACAGCTCAGCCACA
Source organism: Ochotona curzoniae (assembly GCF_017591425.1). Classification (NCBI taxonomy): domain Eukaryota; kingdom Metazoa; phylum Chordata; class Mammalia; order Lagomorpha; family Ochotonidae; genus Ochotona; species Ochotona curzoniae. The sequence goes on from NW_024467115.1 coordinate 19,441,891, forward strand.
CCTGGTCCACATCCAGACACAGCTCTCAGATGGTTCAGTAGGTGCCAAGACCTAACCCAGACCATCCTATACCCACCCTGAGTCACGAGCACCCACCTGGTACTGGAGTCTAGCCCAGTCTGGTGCACCCCAGACCCAGTCCACATCCATGATGAGGGACAGTGCAGTCAAGTCCAGCCCAGATTGCTGCCCCTATTCTGACTTACTTACTCTCCAGTGGGAGCCACAACCAAGCTGGGGTGCCCCTTAGCTCCCCAACGAGGCCTGTTCCCAGCCACAGATATTGGTTGCCCTGACCCAGCTTGGCATAGGCCATCCCATCTTGGCCTTTGCCATAGAATACTGCAGCCTAGCCTGTCCTGACCTGTTCCAGTCCCAACTCTTGCTGGCAGGTGCTACAGCCTAGCTCTGTTCTGTCTGCTCCCATCCCTGGCTCATGCAAACTAGCAGGTATGATAGCCTAGCCCAGAATGATCTGACTCTAGCTTGGCTCCTGCACATGCCAATAGACTAAGTTTTCCCCGGCCATGCCCAGTCCACCCACCTCCAGATCTAACACACATACTTGCCAATGGGTGCAGCTACCTTGCCTGACTTGGCCAACACTCAGGCCTGAATCACATGCTCACAGTGGCAGGTATGTCCCACCAGGGGAGTTTCCCAAGTTCTCCCACCAGATGCACTTCCAGACCAAGATCTCGTATGTGCCAATGGGTACCAGGCCCTTGCCCAGCATGGTCTGGCCCTCTCTGCCCCAGCCTTTGTATGAGCTGGTAGATGTTACAGCCCATCCCATCCTACTCCACACCCTATTCTTGGGTGTGCCTCTGGGTACTACAGTCTGGGCCAGTCCGACCTGCTTCCAACACCAGCACCCCAGAGTGTTGGAGGGTTCCATAGTCAGCCTGTCACCACCCTTCACTTCTTAAATAAACCAGAAGAAATCTCAGTTCCAAAGGGATGGGCCTATCTACCCCTCACAGAATCTACCCCAAAGCCTGGTTCTCTTATGTGCTGCTTAGTGTCATGGCCCAACCTAACATTACTCATCCTCTGTTCCAACTCTCACTGATGGGTACTGTGATTTAGTCCTGCCAGGTAGGTCCCCAGCCCTAGCTTTAATGCACATCGGTGAGCGATGGTTGGCAGTGATCCATGCTAACTTGCCCAGCTCCAGTCTACTATTATATACTAGTGCATCAGTCTGACCCATAAAGGTCCTCCAGCTCCCCTTCTCCAACTGCTTGGTCTCAACCCCCCTCAGTTACCTGCAAGTGCAGTGGCCTTATCAGTGGAAATGCCCCAGAAGTCATTCCTCAGCTGCAACATCCTCAGTGATCCTTGCTCACACACATCCCCTTGTCCCTTTTCCTGATCAATCCATAGTCCCTGTGCCCAGGAGCGTATGTGTCTCCCCAGCCTAGCCTTCTGAAGTTCACTCTTCTGGCAGAGTGGTATGCTGGCCTGGAGTTCTGCCCACCCACTGGGGTCCCAAGCTCCTGTTAGGCATGCTGACCTGGGACCTTACGCCTCCCCATATCCAACATCCAGGCCCTTTCAAAGTTCCTCAAGCTCAGAACATCAGCACACTATGCCAGCATGCTAACATAGGGCTCTCCCTTCCCCTCCCCCACCACCTAGGACCAAGCACCAAGCACGTGGGGAAATCTCCAGGCTCACTCGGCCTGCCTGGATGTAGGCTCCCAAGTCCCTGTACACCTGCTGGCTCCATCCCCTCAAACCCAGCCCAGCTTCAGCCACTACAGCCATCTGCAGAGTGAACCAGCAGATGGAGGATCACTCTCTTTCTTTGTAACTCTGCCTTTCAAATAAAAAAAAATACATCTTAAAAAAAAAAAGGAGGAAGAGGAGGAAAATATTTCTGACCCCTGCTCTCTTTGGTTAGACCTGTGTTTTATTTTTCTTTTAAGTTCATTTATTTACAGGCTCAGCGCAACAGTTCAGTGACTAAATCCTTGCCTTGCATGCACCAGGATTTGATTCCATAAGGGGGCTGGTTTGTGTCCTGGCTGCTCTACTTCCCATTCAACTCTCTGTAGCCTGGGAAAGCAGTAGAGGATGGCCCAAAAGCTTGGGACCCTACACCCACATGGGAGACCCAGAAAAGGCTTCTGGCACCTGGCTTCAGATCAGATCCAGCCATTCTAGCCACTTGGGGAGTGATCAGTGAACAGAAGATCTTTCTCTCTGTAAATCCTCTCTCTGTAGATCTGACTTTCCAATAAAATAAATCATTTTTTTTGAAGATCTATTTATTTTACTACAAAGTCAGATGTACAGAGAGGAGGAGAGACAGAGAGGAAGATCTTCTGTCCGATGATTCACTCCTCAAGTGAGCGCAACGGCTGGTACTGCGCCGATCCGAAGCCGGGAACCAGGAACCTCTTCCAGGTCTCCCACATGGGTGCAGGGTCCAAAGACTTTGGGCCATCCTCAACTGCTTTCCCGGGCCACAGGCAGGGAGCTGGAAGGGAAGTGGAACTGCCGGGATTAGAACCGGCGCCCATATGGGATCCCGGTGCGTTCAAGGCGAGGACTTTAGCCACTAGGCCACCATGTTGGGCCCAAAATAAATCATTTTTTTTAAAGTTTATTTATTGTTTGAAAGGAGAAGAGGACAGAAAAAGATCATGCATCTGCTGGTTCATTCCCCAAGTGACCACAACAGTCAAGGCTGGGTCATGAGGGAGCCAGGAGCTTCTTCAGGGTCTCCCCTGTGGGTTTATGGGCTCAAAAATTTGGGCCATCTTCTGCTGCTTTCCCAGAGGCATAAGCCAGGAGCTGCACTGGAACACGGCAGTCAAAGCTCAAACTGGTAACCATATTGAATGCCAGCACTGCAGACTGTTGCTTAATCTGATACACCAGGGTGCAAATCTGTATTTTTTATGTTTTTATTTGTTTTATTTTTTACTTTAGTATAACATAAGGTAGCATTGCTGTTGAATCATTTTGAGATCAAGGCTCTTCAGCAATTTGTCCTTTCAGAGGAAAGATTCAGTGGCATCCATAAGATACTGAAAGCAAAAATAACACCGAGTGCACATTTAATAAGATAGAGGAGACATTCCCATTAATGAGAGAATAAGGATTCTGACTCTAACAAGTACATTTTGCTTTTTCTTTTTATAAAACTGTATCTCTTTATATAAGAGGCAGATGGGAAGGAGAGAAAGAGAAACCTGTCTTTCACCTGCTAGTTTACTCCTCAAACCGCAGTGAAAGCCAGGGCTGGGCCGAACTGAAGACTGGAGCCAGGAACTTGACTCCAATGCAGGTGCCAGGGATTGGTGTCCTTGAACCATCCTCCCCTGCCTTCTCAGGTATATCAGCAGCAAGCTGGATTGCAAGCAGAGCAGCTTGGACTCAAACTGTTGCTCCAACATGGGATGGAAGAATGGCAAGAAGTGGCTTAACCTGATGTGCCACAATACCAGTCCCAAACAGAAGTACATTTTGGTATGTCTTGTTCCATAACCTCTAGATGTCTACCCATTGGATACAAATCAAGTAAAATATTTTTGAACCTGAGGAAATATTGTTGACATCTGCAGGACAAGTATTTAACTTTTTTTAGACATGTCAGTCTCCCAGGTTCTTTTCCCCTTCAAAAAAAAATCACCCTGCCCATAGCCCTGCTAATGAGTCATTTCTTACCACCTCCCAGGAGTGGCAAATCTATTGCTTAAACAATGATCTTTGAGCATTAAAAGATGTGATCTGGGCCTGGCACAGTAGCCCAGTGGCTAAAGTCCTTGCCTTGCATGCACCAAGATCCCATATGGGCCCCGGTTCTAATCCCGATGGCCCTGCTTCCTATCCAGCGCCCTCTTGTGGCCTGGGAAAGCAGTTGAGGACAGCCCAAGGCCTTGAGACACTGTACCCATGTGGAAGACCTGGAAGAGTCTCTGGGCTCCTGGCTTCGGATCAGTGCAGCCAGCAGTTGTGGATGCTTATAGAGTGAATCATTGGATGGAAGATCTTCCTCTCTGTCTCTCCTCCTCTCTGTATATCTTACTTTGTAATAAAAATAAATAAATCTTTAAAAAAAATTTTGTGATCTAAGCTGGCCTGTCACTTTCTGTGATGGTTAACTGTATATCTACATGACAGGTGAACTGGCTGCCTAGATATTTGGGCAAATGTTACTCTGAGCCTAGCTGTGAGGGTAATTTTGATGAGATTAACATTTGAGCGAATTATCTATCTTGTGGTTGGGCCTCATCCAATCTATTGAGGCATGAATGAAATGAAAAAACTGATCATGCAAATGAATGAGGATGTATCTACAGGTGGCCCTGGACTTTGCACCTACTGTCTTGGGGGTCTCCAACTTACCAGCCCACGTAGCACCTTGGGACTTGGCAGCCTCTAGATGTGGGTGATTTGATTGCTTATAAAACCTGCATGCTCCCTGTCACTCTTCTTCCTCTGGGGAACCCTCATGAACGTAGGTTCCTACAACTGCCATGATACGTCCCTGCATGCTGTGATTTAACAACGGAGATGAAATGTCTCATGGTACAGAAGGCTGCCATCAAGGCCTTGTCCAGGTTCTTTCCTTCGGAAGGCTTTCTAGTGATCCCAACCCATGCCTCTCTTCTAGTTTCTAGAGGCTGTGAGGAAGAAAAAAGGCAGAGGATGGACTGTGCGGAAGCCAGTGGGTAGCAGAAAGGCAAGCAGAGATGAGAAGTATCAGCGCAGTGGTAATGATACCCGAGCACTCGAGTGTGATGACAAAGTGCTGTCCCTGAAGCTGCCTCAGATACGCTGATTCTGAAGATGCCTGCAGGTATTAAATTTTGGTGCTTTTTATTCATGTCTGTTTGCCAATATGCATTTGCATTAGTTTCTATTACTAGACCTTGCTGAAGGATGCCTCTTTTATTTGAAACCGTATGCGCGTAATGACCATTTTAAAGATAAGTGTGGAATAAAATTTGTGTGGTTGTCCACTAGGGTCTGTGTCTGGTTATTCTAATTGATGGGTTTTTTTCTGTAAATACTGTTTGTAGAAAGAACTTCTTTCACTTATTAGAAAAGACAGACACCTGGAGAACTTTCCAGAATGATCAGAGAGAAGGAAGAGGAGCAATTGCTGCTTGAGCTGTGCATGGTACACATTCATTCTCATTCTTCCTCATTGGCCTCAGCCACTCACTGGCTTCAGAATAGGGTGAAATGGAACTGGTGTTAGTATAGGGCAGGTAAAACCAATGCTGGCATCTCACATGGGGGAGAGTCCTCGAGGCTCTGCTAGTGACTTAGAAAAACAGCAGGAAATGACCCGAATGTTTGAGTGCATGCTGCCCATGTGGTGTCCTGAGTGATACTCTTGGCTCTGACTTGCCTCAGCTCAGCCCAAACTGCTGTGGCCACCTGGGAAGTGAACCAGGAAGAGCTCTCCCGGGGGGGAGGGGGGTGGAGAGCAGGTGGTTGTGCGTGCGTGTCCCCTCAATCTATATCTCTGACTTTAGATAAGTCAGTAAATCTTTTTTTGTTAAGAATATGATGAAAAAAAATCAATAAGATGTTAGGGGATCAAATTGTATGCAATCATGGTAAAAGTCTTAGGGGAAACTAGTCTTGAAGTATCATTCTGACAAAAATCCAAAAAAAGGGGTGGGGGGCGGTTACCAGACTTCTCAAGTTTATAAAGTCTCTCTGCTGTGAAAAGGGAATTGTGGGGAAAAAAATAGCAGTGAGGGAAGATGGGACAGGACAACAATCAGTCCCACCAGTGAACATTTTTGATGTTTGGAATTTTTTTTTTTTGAGGGGGAGGAGGAAGAGAAAGGAAAAATCGTGTATAAGCTCTCACCTGCCATAGAATACAACAACAAATTACTTTGGATTTTGTGATGTCAATAAGCCAATTAGCAAATTCCTGTCCTATGATTTGTGAGGCCAGATGCATGAAATGAAATGAAATGAAACGGAATGGAACAAAACTCACTGGGCTGAGGTCAAGAAGTCAGCAGGACAGCATCTGTTCCAGTGGCTCCTGGGAGATGATAATGTTGCCATGCCTTTCTTCAGCTCTCAGAAAGCCACTCAGCCAGCAGTGCCAGGCTGGGTCCTTCCCTGTCTGCCTCTTCCTGGCTCTCTCTTCTTGTTCTCCTCCACCTGCAAGGCCGCTGGGATTACATTGGGCCCACCTGGATAGTTCAGGCACCTCTCTCCGCCTTCACATCAGCTGAGTAGCAACTCTGAATGGATCTGCCTTTTGGATTCGCAGGTTCATGGTGCATCTGGGGTTTGTGTATCTGTACCCTCTAAAAGTCACATACTGAACCGAGTGTGATGGGATTAGGATGGAGTCCTCAGGAGATGAGCAGGTAAGGAGGGCACAGCACTCACAGGTGCCATGAGTGCTCTTATGAAATGGAGCACAAGCTTCGGCCCAGCTGCCCTACGGAGACCCAGCAAGAAGGCAGCCGGTTGTGGAACCAGAAGTTCCTCTCCTCCAACACCAACAAATTCACCAATTTCTTGACCTTGGCTTTCTCAGCCTCAGAACTGTGAGAACTGGGTTTCTGCTGTTTGTAAGTCAACTAGTCTGCAACATTTTCCTAAAAGCAGTCTGCCTAGGCTGAGGCAGGGGTTATTACTCTGCACACCTCACCTGGTAAATTAACAACAGACCAAATGAGATAAAGGCTACAGCTGGCTTAGTGCAGTTCCGTGTCTCTGTGGCTGGGGATGGTCAGGGACTGCTTCAAGGAACAGGCAGGTTAATTCACGTCCTTAGAGCACAGATTTGGTTTTAAAAGTTGTATAAGGGAGTGCAGGGAAGAGGGGCAGGTGAGAGAAGGCATGAGGTCAAGGTGTACAAATGGAAGACATGAAGCACTATCAGGGGCAAAGAGTTCCATGCTTTGGTTGAAGTTCACACATTAGGAAGAAGAGGTAAATAGGTAACATGTTTGCCTAGTGGCTAAATCCTTGCCTTGCATCTACTGGGATCCCATGTGGGTGCTGATTCGTATTTCTGGCTGCTCCAGCTCTCTGCTCATGGCCTGGGAAAGCAGTTGAGGATGGCCCAAAGCCTGTGGATCCTGCACCCACATGGGAGACCTGGAATTGCCTAGATCCTGGCTTTGAATCTGTTACAGCCACCTGGGGGTGAACCAGCGGATAGAAGATCTTTCTCTCTTTATGTCCTGTTCTCTGTATAGCTGAATTTCAATAAAAATAAAATGAATCTTTTTTTTTTTTAATGTAGACAGAAGGGTTCGGTGCGATGGCCTAGTGACTAAAGCCTTCAGTTTGCAAGCACCAGGATCCCATTTGGACACCGGTTCTAATCCTGGCAGCCCCGCTTCCCATCCAGCTCCCTGTTTGTGGCCTGGGAAAGCAGTCGAGGATGGCACAAAGCCTTGAGATCCTGCACCCGCATGGGAGACCTGGAAGAGCTCCTGGTTTCTGGCTTCAGATTGGCTCAGCACCAGCCGTTGCGGTCATTTGTGGAGTGAATCATTGGATTGAAGATCTTTCTGTCTCTCCTGTCTGTATATCTGACTTTGCAATTGAAAAAAAATGTAGACAGGAATCATCATGAGAAGGACTGAGGATTTCAACTCTAGCCTCGTCCTAAGCTGACCCTAGGATGCACTGCAATATCACGATGGGCAGGTGCAGTGATATGATGGACAGCTTCAGTGCCATTAGGAATTACAAGCTTTTGAATAGAGTATCTTCCAGATGGAGTACCAGCAGATTGGGAAGAGGAGTGCAGCCAAAAATATCCCCTCAAGTCAACTGCAAGGAATGAACAATTTCTCTCCATTTTAAGCACATCTACCTATAGAAAAATCAAAACATTTACAAAAAAAATAAAACATTTTTCATTTTATATTTTTATTATTTAAAATAACATGCAAAAATATCTTACATGATGTGGCCTTTCCTCATAATGTTGCTTTTTATCTCTCTAAAATAAAACATTTTTAAAAAGATTTATTTTATTTGGAAAGGTAGGTTTACAGAGAGAAGGAGAAACAGAGATTTTCCTTCTATCTGCTGGTTCACTTCCCAAGTGGCCACAATGGCTGGAGCCAAGCAGATCTGAAGTCGGGGATCAGGAGCTTCATCCAGGTCTCCCATGTGGGTGCACGGTCCCAAGGCTTTGCACATCCTCTACTCCTTTCCCAGGCCACAAACAGGGAGCTGGGTGAGAAGTGGAATAGCCAGGATACAAACCAACGATCCTGGCATGTGCAAAGCAAAGATTTAGCCACTAAGCTATCACACCAGGCACATACATTTTTTTTTTCTCAAAAGTAATGTTATGGTGCTGGCACTGTGATACAGCAAGTTAATCTTCTACCCTGTGGTGCTGGGATCCCCTACGGGCACTCTTTTTTTGTCCTTGATGCTGCACCATCAATCCAATAATCCAGTGCTCTCTTTATGGCCTGAGCAAGCAGTAAAGGATGGCCCAAGTCCTTGTGGTAAATCAGAAAGAAGCTCCTAGCTCCTGCCTTCAGATCAGCTCAGGAAAAAAAAATGGAAATTTACAATGCCATGAAGTTAAATAGCATGCCATTAGATATGATAGTCTCCGTTACATAGTTACTATACATCCCCTAAATGAAAAGCCACAAAACAAAATCAACAACAGGAAGAAAAAAAAGAAAGAAATTAACAACACCATGAGGTTAAATAACATGCTACTGAATGACTAATGTGTCCCTGAAGAAATGAAAAAGAAAATCAAGAACCTTCTTGAAGAAAATAATGCTACTATATGATCTGTCAGTCATTGAAGAATTTAATCAGAAAACAGTATTTTGAAGAGATGAAACTAATATCAACAAAAAAATCAAAATCCATGACATACAGTTTCTACTGGTTTTTGTTGGTGAAATGTGTCTCCTGTAGGCAACCAATAGATTTTGTTTTTTTGTTTTTTAATCCAGTCTACTAATCTATGACATTTGAGTGATGAGTTTAAACCATTTACATTCAGAGTTAATGTGAATGGGTGGTAACTTTTTTTTTCTTTATTTTTGACAATCTTTTCATAGTTGATTAGGGTACGAAGGGTCAAAAGCTACAGGAAAGTAGGTAAGACTATTGTTTCCACATTACAAGTTTTTTTTTTTTTCCTGTATCTGGGGTAAAGGGGGAGATAAAGGGAGAAGTCCCACCCAGCCTCCATCCACCCCAGGTCCCTGATGTGAGGCATGCTCTGAGAGTCTTGCTCAAGTGGTTTTGATAATTCAACAGTTCTGAATTGCTGCCAATCTCGCCATTCCAAGCACAATGAAATTGCTGCAGAATCCACTGGTTGACATAGTCCACCTTAGAGTCACCGTTTGCCCAAATTTTCACTGCCAACACATGGCTGTGGTGGTTGATTGAGTTGTTTTGTCCTCTGTGCTCTATTGTGGTACAGGGTGTCCTCTGCAGGTTCTGATGGACTGCCACATCCTCCATGTGCACCTGGCTATGCTGTCCACTGCTCCGTCTGAGCCTCTGAGGAAGCTCAGCTTTGACACTTGCATTCCATGTCAGACCATGGAACCTGCACTTCTCTTCATGGTTAGGGTTCTGAGTCCAGCAGTTCAATTGGGGAGATCCCAAAAGAAACTTTGTCTGAGGTGATCCCAGTTCAGATACTTGTGTGTACTAGCCAGTACAGGGCCCTGCACAGTCTGTCGCCCCCCAATCAGGTGGTGGTTGCAATTGCTGTTTCCAGCCCTGTCTTCCATACGATCCAATGGGCGTTGCAGTCCAGCCAGATTCTGCCCAGCACACACTCAGCCCTCACACAAACCAGTGGGAGCTGCAGCCTAGTTGGAGCAACCTGCAATAATCCCCACCAGGCCTGCCCCTTGTCCTGGTTCTGTGCTTGCACATATGTACTGCAGACTTGTCTGGTCTGTCTTATCATTTTAGTAATGGGATGTTCATTAATTTAGTCTTCTATTGTAATTTTACTGGGATGTTCTTTGCATTTGCCTTTCGTTTTGGTGGGCACTATTCCTCTTTGTCAAGAGAACATCTTGAAGTATCATTTGTAGAGCAGGTTTGGAAGAGGCATATCCTTTTAACTTTTCTTTACTGTGGAAGAATTTTATTTTGTTTTCAAAGAAAAAGGAAAGTTTTTCTGGGTACGTTATCCTGGGCAGACAATTTTTAGCTTTTAGATTCTGGAATATGTCACTTCATTCACTCCCGGCCTGTAGAGCTTCCTGTGAGAGATCTCCTGTGAGTTTAATTGGCATTCCTTTATATATCAGTTGATTTTTTAAACATGCACATTTTATGATCTTTTCCTTATGTTCAATTGAAGAGAGCTTGATTATCATGTATGTCTTAGTGAAGATCACTTTGGTCAACCCTGTTGGGAGTTCTGTCCCCCTTCTGAATATTGTTTCCCAATTCTTTCTCTATATTAAGAAAATTTCCCTTATTATTTCATTAAATATATTTGTAAACCCAGCTTCTCTCTGCACCTTCTAGGACTCCCATAACTCTTATATTTGGCCTTTTACTAGTGTCTTTCAATTCTTGAATAGTTTTTTTTTTTTTTTTTTTTTGGCCTGATCCAGCTCTGCTTCCAGCTTTTTGTTTATTTCCTCCTGGTTACAGGAAATATCTTCCAATTCTGAGATTCTTTCTTCTGCCTCCTTCATTCTATTTTGGAGACTCTTCACTGTACTTTTAATTTGTTCCACTGTATTCTTCATTTCTGATATATCAGCTGTCATTTGATTCATTTCCTGTGTGACATATTCCTTAAATTCCTTGAATGCCTGTTTTATGTGCTTCTCATTGTTGATAAGTTTTATAAGAAGTGTTTTGAATTCCGTATCCCCCATTTTCTCAATGTTTTCCTCAGTTAACTCTGAGGCTGGCAAAGGCTTTTGCTCTTCTACAGGGGAGTCTTCAGTAATATTCCTTGTGCCTCTGTCTCTTCTTTTGCTCTTGGTTGTTGCACTTCTGGTTATCAGATTCTTCTCCTTGGGTTAGTTTTCTAAGCTCTGTTACCCACAGGTCTGCAATTCAATTTTACCTATTGCAGTTGGCACATGGCTCTTTGTTTGCAGTCACTTCCATTTGCCATTCCATCCAGCAAATTCCAGGTCTAGGTTCTTATGTTAGATGTCCACATTGGTCTTTGTAGCTCCAGCAGCTGACTCACCACTCTCTACCTCCTGTGATACCATGCTTAGGCTGTGCCATTGTCTCTTCAGCCATTCTCCCATTTCCGGTTGGAGCAGGTCGCAGGATTAGGGAGAAACCAGGTGTCCTATATAACTAGCTTGTTGGCGGTGCTGATCTTGCCGGAACATTTTGGCGATGAGGTCTGAAGGCTACAAGGACCTATTTTGACCCATACGATGCAATAGTCAGTATTATTTTCCTGTGGGACCAGTGCAATGCACAGAGCTCAGTGAGTTCTCACCAAGCTCAGCGTATGCGCAACTCACTGTTGTCCCCTGCAGTCTTAGATTCTTTGCCACACTGTAAGAAATGGCACCTAATGTGTCACTACTAGAGTTCTTGATCTGCTGGCCATCAGGTCCGAGGACTACCTGGAACTATTTTGGATGGAACCTGTAGAATGCCACGTTGTTGCAGTTTGCTGAACCAGTAATCAATAGAGAACTTTTGGGATCTCCCCAGTTGAACTGCTGGACTCAGAACCCTAACCATGAAAAGACAGAGGACAGAACAAGTCAATCAACCACCTCAGCCATATGTTGGCAGTGAAAAACAGGTCAAATGGAGACTCTAAGATGGACTATGTCAATCACTGGATTCTTCAACGACCTCATTGTCCTTGGGGTGGCAAGATTGGCAGCAATTCAGAACTGTTGAACTGCCAAAACCACTTGAGCAAGACTCTCAGAGCATGCCCCACATCAGGGACCTGGGGTGGTGGGAGGCTGGGTGTGGCTTCTCTCTCTCTCTCTCTTTTTTTTTAAGATTTTATTTATTTATTGGAAAGTCAGATATACAGAGAGGAGGAGAGACAGAGAGGAAGATCTTCCATCCGATGATTCACTCCCCAAGTGAGCGCAACGGCCAATGCTATGCCAATCCGAAGCCAGGATCTAGGAACTTCTTTCAGGTCTCCCACATAGGTGCAGGGTCCCAAAGCTTTGGGCTGTCCTTGATTGCTTTCCCGGGCCACAGGCAGGGAGCTGGATGGGAAGTAGAGCGGCTGGGATTAGAACCGGTGCCCATATGGGATCCCGGGGCATTCAAGGTGAGGACTTTAGCCGCTAGGCCACGCCACTGGGCCCGGGGCATCTCTCTTTATCTCCCCATATACCCCAGATACAGAAAAAAATATGGAAATAATAGTTTTACCCACTTTCTTGTAGCCCTTGAAACTTTTTGCCCTAATTAACTATGTAAAGATTGTCAAAAATAAATAAAAAATGGAAAAAGTTTTTTAAAAAACTGTGAAAATTGGGTTTATAAAAAATATGCATGGCTAATGCAATGGCTCAACTAGCTAAATCTCTATCTATACAGGGTACCAGCTCATGTCCTGGATGCTCCACTTGCTATCCAGCTCCCTGCTTGTGACCTGGAAAAGCAGTGGAATATGGCCCAAAGCCTAGGGACCCTGTACCTGTGTGGGAGACCCAAAAGAAGCTCCTGGCTCTTGGTTTCAGATCAGCTCAGTTCTGACCATTACAGTCAGTTATGGAGTGAACCAGTGGATGGAAGATCTTTCTCTCTGTCTGTCCTTCTCTCTATAAATCTGCCTTCCAATAAATATATATAAGTCTTTCAAAAGAATATACATAGATCTCAAAAAGGTTTGCATGAAAACAATTTATCTTTGAATTCCATTTCCACAGGCTTTATAAGACGCCCTTGCAGACTATAAATAATCGTGAAACACCCAGCATCTGAATATAGAAAAGCTCAAGTGAAAGCAAATTTTTCTCCCTCCTGCCTTGAACCTCCTGTCCTGAGCTACTCAGCTTGCCTCCCCAGGAACACCTGCTATTCTAGCACCATGGAGGTCCTTGCCGTGTCACACCCAAATGCTGGTACACTCCATGAACACCACTCTTGATCTCGCTTTTGTCACTCACCTCCCAGCTTTTCAGAAACTGCAGGGCCCATGTTCAACTTCACTTGGAAGTATTCTGAGATTTGCTTTCAGATTTAAAGCAGGATAAATTTGTTCTTTGCAGTCACCAATTCACAAGGAAAGTACGATTGGCAAAATTTCAATTACACTAGGCAGAATAACAAACACCACAGATGCATGTGGAGGAAGGAAGAGGAAAGCTGTGGGAGATTGCGTCTGGATCTTTGGCTGCTTGGCCTATGTGGAAGGTCATAGGCACATGGCACACCGTGCCCCCGACCATGGTTTCAACTAACCGAGCCCTCCACCTGGCCTGTTCACCAGGCATGCAGTGAGAGTGCTGGGCTGTATCCCAATCTCTTCTCTGTCCTTGGAAGAGCTGTGCTGGGACTTCCTTGCTAAGCAACCCAAAGAAGTCAGATACGACCTGCCAGCCACACATGGTAAATGTGGCCTGAGGCATACCTGCAAGTCTATGTGTTGTATGTGACCTGTGACTTGGTGGGAGGGTCCAGAGGGATAGACGTGCCTCCCAGTCAATCACAGTGTCATTGCTGGGTGAGAGGACAGTTAAGCAATGCCCTTCTGCCTTCCCCTTTCCCAGTCTAGGTAAGTTTGTGCTCACTTTACAGTAAATAGACATGCTTGATCAGACCATCTCCCGTGGATGAAGAACACCATTGCCTCGCCCTGTTGGTGGTTTCCGGGATCTGCAGGCAGGAAAACCCCTGAGAAAAAGCACCACCACCATCAGATCAGAGGAAAAATGAATATGTTTTTGGAAATGTCACCCAGTTTGCAGCTCAAGAGCAGAACATAGTATGCCTGGGGTTGCCAAGGAGGTGCTACTGAAGGGAGTATGGAACAGTTACCTCTCTATTCTGGGACAGGGCAGGTGCTTGGGCGGTCCCGTAGTAAAAACCTACATGGTAATTTTCCCTCTGAGCCTTGCTGTCCAACTAACAATATGTGGTTGCAAAATTCCTCCACCTCCTTACCAAGGAATTTGCTTGGACCTGCTTAGCGTGCTGGGCTAATGGCAGAGAGAATGGAGGGGACGCAATGGCCTGGAAGTGAGGAACTGTCCCATCTGCACTCCCCCCAGATTTCAGAGAAGGGTACCCAGATCCTACAAGATGACAGTAGCCCAGGCCAGGAGGGGACACAAGGCTTTGGGGGCACACTCCTGAGAGAACAAATATCAGGGAATGTTCCCCTGGTGGCTAAGAGTTAGACAGGACTCCCCCAATACACTGCCCTGGAGGGGTCCTTTCTGTGACTGTTTCCACATCTTTAAAATGTGGAAAGATGGTAGGGCTTCTCTACAAGCTCTGGTTTTGTTCAGTAAGAATGTGTGTGAAAGGCATAGAATTGGGCCTGGTGCAGTACGCTAGTGACTAAAGTCCTCATGTTGCATGTGCCAGGATCCCATATGGGTACTGGTTCATATTCTGGCTGCTCAACTTCCCATCCTGCTCCCCACTTGTGACCTGGGAAAGCAGCAGAGAAAGGCCCAAAGCCTTGGGTCTCCTGACCTGGAAGAAACTCCTGGCTGCTAGCTTTGAATTGGCTCAGTTCTGACCATTACAGCCACTTGAGGAGTGAACCAGCGGCTGGAAGATTTTTCTGTTACTCTGTCTTTCCAGTAAAAATAAATAAATCCTTAAAAAAAAAAACTTTATTAAAAAAAAAAGACATAGAACTGTGTCTGGCATATTCCAAGTGTGCGAACAAATGTCTACCCACCCACTGGAGTAGCGGTTTTCCAGGAGGCTCAGCACCTGCCCCTTGCTGACTCAGCTCTGCCAGGAATTCTTGTGCCTCAAGGTTTTGCACCTGCAGCTTCCTGTGTCGTCAATGCTTGCTATCCACAAGGTGCACTTTCTCACCACACCAGGTCTTGCTCAGATATTGCTCTCACAATGGGATCTGCCCTCCTCACCCAAGGACTCTGCCACCCTCCTTCTCAATCCCCTCCCCCTCTACGTTTTTATCACCATCTTTTGTACATAATATTTTTCTTTTTTTTTGGTTTGTTTACCTTCTCTCGCTCCCCCCACATGTACCTATACTATCCTGTGACGGCAGATATTTTTGCGTTCTTACTGATGTATCTCTAATACCAAGCACAGGGCTACCTACTACAGGTGCTCAAAACAGCCGACACCATGTGTAAATGATTAGCTTACAATACACCTAAAAATCTTCTATGAAGGCATATTTAGATATGAATGTTGCTTCAATTTTTGCTGAGATAAACAATTCTGTCATGAAGATTTATAAGTATATATGTCCATAGATATAACCATGTAAACATATATTTCCCTGTGCATGTGAATTTATCTAGAACTCTGGATTGTAAGCTAAGCACATGTTTAATGCACTAGCTATCATCCATGAACTCTCCAAACTAACATTTGTTTTTATTTCCTCTTGCATGGTATGAAGCTTCTATTTCACATTTGATTTATTTATCTGAAACAATGTTATAGAGAGAGGAAGAAACAGAGAGAAATATTCCATCAGCTGATTCATGCCCAAAATAACTGTAGTGGCCATGGCTGGGCTAAGCGGAAGCAAAACTGATCTGGGTCCTCTATCAAGTAAGCAGGGGCCCAAACATTTGGTCCAACTTCTGCTGCTTTCCCAGGTCCATCAGCAGGAAGCCGGAAGGACAGTGGAGCATCCAGGACTCAAACCAGTGACCATCTGGGATGCTGGTGTTTTTAACCCACCAGGCCAAACACCAGCCCCTCACATTCTTGGCAATGCTCAATTTCATCACATTTCAGTTGGTGCCAGTCTGAGTAGATGTAATTTTAGTTTTAATCTACATTCCTCTGATTATCTGTGAGTTTGAACATCTTTTTTGGGTACTTATTGATCATTATTATTTTCTTCTCTGTGAATTAACTATTCCCATTCTTTGTGTATATCTATCTATAGATATAGATATAAAGATTGATTCATTTGTTTGAATGGTGGGGTTGCAGAGAAAGAAGGAAAGACAGAGAGGGAACTCTTCCATCCAATGATCTACTCCCCAAATGGCAGTAATGGCTGGGACTGGGCCAGGAACCTGATATTCCATCCAGGTCTTCTAGTAAATGTCTTCTCCAATCTTTACTGTGTGTGTTTTTTTAAGATTTATATTTATTTTAATTGGAAAGGCAGATATACAGAGAGGAGGAGAGAAAGAGAGGAAGATCTCTCATCCCATGGTTCACTCCCCAAGTGGCTGCAACAATTGGTGCTGAGCCAATCCGAAGCCAGGAGCCTCTTCTGGGTCTCCCACATGGGTGCAGGGTCCCAAGGCTCTGGACTGTCCTGGACTACTTTCCCAGGCCACAAGCAGGGAGCTTGATGGGAAGTGGAGTTGCCGGGATTAGAACCGGCGCCCATATGGAATCGTGGTGCGTTCAAGGCAAGGACTTTAACCACTACACTATCACGCCTGGCCTGCAATCTTTACTGTGTTTTAACTTAAAAAAAAAAAAAATCAATTTCTTTGAAAGGCAGAGTTACACAGAGAAGAGATCGATCTTCCATCCATTGCTTCATTCCCCAAATGGCTGCAACAGATGGAACTGGGCCAGTCCAAAGCCAAGAGTGTCATCCAAGTCTCTTGTGGGGAAGGCCTTGGACCATCTTCCACTGCTTTTCCAGGAACATTAGCTGGGAGGTGGATCAAAAGTGGAGGAGCTGGGATTCAAAGCAGTGCCCATGTTTTAACTTTTTAGAAGTTGTTTTTCATTAAAACAAGTTGCCACTCCTTTCTTAGAGGCAAATTACCCGTGTTACTTATTAAAGGTGTTTAAAACTTTTTTTTAAGATCTATTTATTCTTATTTGAAAGGCAAAGTTAGCAAGAAGGAGAGAGAGAAATATCTTCTATCTGTTGTGTCACAACACACACAATGGCTGGAACTGAAGTGCTTGGGGTCTCCCACATGGATGCAGGGACCCAAACACTTGAACTATCCTCCGCTGCTTTCCCAGGCACCGCAGCAGGCAGCTGGATTGAAATTGTGCAGCAGTTGGGACTCCAACCGGCTCCCATGCAGCTGGAGGATTCATCTCCTATACCATGGTGTCAGGCCCTAGAAGTTTTCTTACATACAGATATTTAAAAATACATCCTTGGGAAGGAAGGAAGGAAGGAAGGAAGGAAGGAAGGAAGGAAGGAAGGAAGGAAGGAAGGAAGGAAGGAAGGAAGGAAGGAAGGAAGGAAGGAAGGAAGGAAGGAAGGAAGGAAAGAAGGAAGGAAGGGAGAGAAAGAAAGAAAGAAAGGAAGGAAGGAAGGAAGGAAGGAAGGAAGGAAGGAAGGAAGAAAGAAAGAAAGAAAGAAAGAAAGAAAGAAAGAAAGAAAGAAAGAAAGAAAGAAAGAAAGAAAGAAAGGTGTATTATTATCTTATACAAAATCAGTTTCCTGTGATCTAATCTGGAGCAACTTTTTTCCAATAAATAAGGGAGAACTAGAGACCTCTGAGCAAGGTATCGACATGACAGAAAAGAGCACACAAAAACGGAATAGTCTGGCCTCTTGTCATGTGGGGAATTTTACCTCCACCATCTTGAGTTTGCATAGTTGTTCAAATACTCTTAATTTGCTTACACAGCAGTTGCATTTATCACTCCATCTGAAGTTCTTGTTTTATCAAAACATTTGGCTGAAGTCATTCCTTTTGTGGCTCCACCATGGAACTTGGGAAACCCCCTTTCAGAAACATTTCATTGGGAATTCTCACGCCTAGTTTCATATGTAAAAGACTAGGTAGTTACAGTAGTCACATGATTCTAAAAGCTCTACCGGTCAAGCAGAAGGAATAGGATTGGGCCACCTTTGATGATCAACCATTAACTAGTAAGTACTTCAACTCTCCTGTGACAGAGAGGGAGGTGATGAGTTCAAAATTCCTTTCTCTAGACTGTCATGGAAACACTCTGTCTTATCAAGTTTGACCCTTTCAAGATAGGGACAGCAAGCAGGTGCTTCTAGAAACTCTCCTTCCTCCAGACTTAACTGCAGTCTCAGGTTGGGCAGCATAGGTGGTTTCCATGGCCCTCAACTTCCTCAGTGAGTTCCACCTGCAATTACTTTAAACTTGTGCTCATCTCAACACAACTGAAGAGCCTAGATTGCTGGAGTTAAAAGCAAGATTCTCTAAGCAGTGCTTGTTGAATAACAAATATAACTTATTCAGAGTGACCAAAAAGAATGCTGGGAGACCACAAAGTAATTCAACTTGAATATAGCTATCACTTTTTAAAGTTTCATAATTAGTGATATTGTTCCAATGAAATGAATTCATGAATGATTTCTAAGCAATCCAAATGAAATAATGTGAAATGCCTATGACAATATAAGAAAAACCATGGACACAATTTTAAAGCATCCAACTTAAATACTGATAGCTTCATTTGTGTCTAAGGAAAAATAATTTTATGATGAAATAATGGATGAACAATTAGGAGCAATGGTTTGTTCCACTACAAAATACTTACTTTCACGTTTTATCACCATCCTGTAAGCCTTCTGTTTTAGGTAATAAATTAGCAAAAATTACTTCCCTCTGTTGATAGATGCAGCTATTGAAGGACTTACTATAGGCTGTAAAGAGTCAAATTAGAAATCTAATTTTAATACTCCAGGAACATGTCTGGCTTTTTAAGTTTCTTTTCATCACGTTGTAATCAGAGACTGTGTCTTGGTTTTCCTATGCAGTTAGTGAACGTGTGAAACACTTGCTTTGCTTAGCAGGAAGCAAAGCCTGTCCAACAAGCTAGGGTCTGGCTTTCTCAGAAAGAATGACAGAGGCACTCCCATCCCCCACGGAGAGGCCAAGCGACGGCCGGCAGGGTCACGAAATCTTGGAGATGCACACGTGGAAAGTCTTAGATGCGCTGTATACTCTAACTAGCTTCACGTTAAGTAAACCTCCTCCTGAAAGTTGAAAACCTTCATGAATTTAGCAGTCTTTTTAAATTCCCACAAGCGCTCCCAGAACATCTTCCTCTATTCTGACTCCACGAACTGAGTCAACTTTGCAAAACTGGAAAACTAAACTACAACAGGTATTAGGAAAACACATACAGGTTTCCTTTTCCATGCTCTCCTCTTGCAGCGTGAACGGAAGAAATTACGTTTCATATTTATAAGTGATATCAACATTTAGGAAAACAAAAGCATGGGCAAGCGGAGGGGAAAGTCAACTTTTTTTGTTTTACTTTATAAAAGTTGAATGCATTCGAGAGGCATGATGTCAGTTAGGAAAAGGATGTCTTGTCCTATAGACCTGAAATAGCCGAGGCTCTGCTGGGACCAAAACCCTGAGCAGAGAATATAATCCAGGTCTCCCACAGGAGGAGCAGGGAGCCAGCGACTCTGAGCCAGCGTCATGGCCACCCAGGATATGCAGTAGCTGGGAGCTAGAGTCAGTCAAATGCACAAATGCACACTCCACTGTGGGCTTCCGGACCAGCATCTTAGCTGGGAGGCCGAGCATTGCCCTTGCCTCCAAGGTTTCATAAGAAAGGCTGTCAAGGAAATGTTTCAGTAATGTGCAGGGGGAAAAAAACAAAACAAAACAAAACCCGACTTTTTGTCTATGTCAAATATTAAGCAAGGTCACAATTATGAGACAGCATTCCCCCCTCTCCAGGGGAGAATGTTTATTTTGTACATTAATTGTACAGCTGGGGAGGACTGCAGGGGACTGTAGGGTAGCGGCCCCCCCTTCCCCGTGAGCAGCTCCCAGAGGAAGGAGTGAGGTGGGGCAGGGGGACTAGGCCGAGAGCAGCTGTTTACATGTGCCATGTGGGAATGCTGCCATCCCATCTCACAGTGCTGGTTCGAGTCCCAGATTCTCTGCTTCTCATCCAGCTCCTTGCTAATATACTTAATAAAGAGTAAGAGAAGGCTCAAGTTTTTGGGCCCCTGTCATCCATGTGGGTGACCTGATTGAAGTCCCAGGCTGTTGGCTTCTGCCTAGACAAAGTGGCCATATGAGAAGTGCCACTCACTCTTGCTCTCTGCCTTCCAAATAATCAATAAATAAATGTGGCTAAAATAAAATTATCTGACAATTACAGGTTATCTAAATAAGAAGCTGTGGTCTGGGAATGCATGACTGGAATTCAAGGCTAAAGGAGCTAAAAGATGACACTCTTTTCAGGGCTGATGAAGTAAACCCCTAGAGAGGACTCTTCCTAGCAGAGGAAACCAAACTCCTGTTCACCCTCTTCTGAGGCTCACCTGGAGTGGGCCAATATCCGGGGCATTGGCCGCTGCGACAGGCTCGCACCTGTGATGGCAGGAGCTTCCTCTTTTTGGTATAGGATCTGTCATGTGTTCAAACTCACACGTTCAGATTCTGGCATTTTCTCATTTTCTCTCCCTCCTGCTTGGGGGGCTCATCAGAACTTTTTTCCCAGCAGTAATTTAGACCTTAAGCATCTGAAAAATAGTGTAGTGTAGGAGTTGTGTGTGGTAGACGATAACATTGGGCAAACAACTAAATACAAAGCAACATAACACATTTTTCTCCTATAATTGACGATAGCTGGAAAGCATAATAACATCCAGTATTAGCTTCAACATGAGGCTCAGTGCACAGAGTTCCAGTTGCCAAAGAAGCTCACACGGGGAACAACTTCTCTGGAGGTGGAATGGCCACTACAAAACAAAAGCCTTGAAAAAGCACTTGCAGCTTCAACATCTCCATGGCTCATGGCTCTCCTAAGTAAATAAACATAAATGGCAGTGATGGTTGCACAAAGGCGCATCTGATAACATTTGTTAGAACAGTGAAAAGGCTAGAGTGACACCGGTAACTAACAAATAATTTTGTTACAACAAGCTACCATTATCATCATTAGTAAGGCTAAAGATTTTCAACTATTGAGTTGGAAATTATCTTTTGCTAGTGGGCACAAAAGCAGATTATAGACATAATGCAGATACGATGAAATTGTCCCTTTACCAGTGAGGTTTTTTTGGTTTTGTTTTTCCTAAAAAAAACTCATAGCATGGGCCCAGCATGGTAGCCTAGCAGCTAAAGTCTCACCTTGCATGCGCCAGGATCCCATATGGGCATCAGTTCTAATCCAGTGACCCCACTTGCCATCCACTCCCTGCTTGTGGCCTAGGAAAGCAGTGAAGGATGGCCTAGAGCCTTGGAACTCTGCACCCTCGTGGGAGACCCGGAAGAGGATCTGGGCTCCTGGGTTTGGATTGGCTCAGCTTCGGCCGTTGCGGCCACTTGGGGAGTGAATCAACAGACAGAGCATCTTCCTCTCTGTCTCTCCTCCGCTCTGTATATCTAACTTTCCAATAAAATAAACAAACATTTTAAAAACCTCATAGCCTTAGTCTAACCATGGCAAAACCACAAGATGCCAATAGAGAGGCAACCTGCACTTGAGCAAGAGTCTTTAAAACTGTGAAAATCATCAAAACAAGGAAATCTGACAAATCCTCAAGAGCAATCAAATAAGGCATGAGACCTGAAAGTTACATAAAATCCTGCATGGGATTCTGAAACAGGAAAGATGTATTCATCAAAAGAAAGGAAATCTGAGTGATCCACAGCTTTTACTCACTGGCCCACTGTGTGCAATGATGTGTCGCACTAGCATTAAGACTAATACAGATGATGAACACGGGGGCTCTGTAAAGTTTTGTGATTTTTATATGAATCTAGAAAAGCTACAAAATAAAGCATATTTGTTAAGAATATACTATGAAGTAGCTTTGCAAAGTGCATATTTACAATCAATGTACGATGAAGAAAATATGGAGGAAAATGCAGCAAGGTACGGATTATGCTCAGGGACGCTGAGATGCAATTTTTGCACGGTGACGTGGACTCTTGCAAGCCTGTATTTCTGCTTGTTAATTACCACCATGATCAAGCTATAGGACCTAGTCATCCATCCTTTTGCCTTTTGTGAAACAGTCCGTAGCTGCCAACCCCTACAACCTGCCTTTACCAGATGTCATGTAAATGGACTCACACAAGATGCACTCCATTGCTTACAATTATTTCTCCTCTAGAACAGCGGGTTAAGGATGATAATCCCCTTATTTTTGTTGTCTTGATTATCTTCATTGTTGAAATTCTTATGTAAACATTACTTTTGTAATTTCGATTAAAATAAAAATAAAAAGGAAGTGTGATAGACATTGCAACAAGTGAGAAGACAAAACCAGCAGAGGACATGCGAGAGAATTTTAATCTATTTAAGTTGCAGGATTACTTGACCAAGTTAATTATGAAAAGCAACGAAAAGTAGATTCCAGGATTAGAAACAGCTAGGCAAAAAAAAAGAAGGTGCTGGTGGAGATGGCTGTTTCCCATGCAGCAACACCTGGACTGGAGTCCTGGCACCAGCTCCTGACTCCAGCTTCCTGCTAATGCAGACCTTGGGAGGCCGCCATGATGGCTCAAGTAACTGAGATCCTGTCACCTGCAAGAGAAACCTGCACCAAATCCCTGCTGTGGCAGGCACTTGAGGAGTGCATCCGAGGCTGGGGGTCTCTCTACCACTCAAACATTTTTAAAAGGGATTGTAAGTTACTGGTATTGATTACATTGAAGCTGCTGAAATTACTCGATAAGGTGTTCTCATGCCGATAACAGTATCACTGTCCCCGCTGTCTCTGAGCAGTGCTTGGATAGAGTCACAGGGTGCCTGCAAGGACAGAGAAGGGCAAGTCGGGGCAGAAGTCACGGGTGTGGAGCTCACACTGTTCTTTCAGCTTTACTTCTGCAGCTAAGTTAGTGTCTGTCTGCTCTCCCCTCCCCATGCCAGCCAGGCTCCACACTTATCATCAGGCATTGTAACCACCTGTTTACAAACCTCCCTCTCCTTAGATTATGGACTCCATGACCCCCCTCCCTCACAGCCAGCCTTGGGGGAAGGTCCTTTACATACAGGAAAAAGAAGAGGCAGTACAGAGAGGTTCATTTTCCAAAGTATACGGCTTGAGCTAGAAATTGAACCCAGGCAAGCCCATCTGCTGCATAACATCGACAAATGAAGGTGTTTGAAATAGACGGAGAGTACATACCCAGGTCCTCTTCTCGGACAAGAACCACTGCTTGGCCACGAATTAGAAACACCTGTGCCATGGCCCTAGGTGCGTCATGATCACCCAGCCAAACCGCCTGCCTCCCCCAGGCGGGCTTTGCAACTGGAGCTTTTGCCTCTGACAGCTCTCCCGGTCTCTGAAACACCCTGGAGTAGATCCAATCACCCCTGGTTCCACATTTTAAGAATCAGAATTGGGAGTGTGAGGGGGATATGGAGGGCTGGAGTCAGAACTCTGTCAGACCCACATAAAACCTCAGTCCTCACTATTTCAACCCTGTTTTGGGGAGAAAAAGGAAGGTGGAGGGAGGGACCAGAGGCTCTTTCCTTTGCACAGGAGACAGGCATGTTGGGGGAGGGCCTTAGGCAATCTACCAGTGCCATGACTTGGTCGCTCACGAGCAAGTCGGGCTTGTCATCAATCCCAGCAATTTACAAACAGTAGAATGGGACATGGCTGCTCCACGTGCCTGCTCTTTTCCCTGCAGATAATCCTGTAAAGTTGAATCCTCTGCCCTTTTAGTTTTCCTTTTAGGTCTCAGCTCCTCCATTCCACTCCAGAAATCCTTACCACATGCCCACTCTACATGTATAATCTTTATTAACTATTACCCAGTGACCCTGGGAAGAGCCTTCTAGCCCTCTCTCATTCATCCTTTATTCCATTAACTCTAAAACCACCCTGTCCTGGTGAAGAAGCGCACAGGTCTCTCACGATAGAGTTCACTTCAGGGAAGGATCAGCTCCTCACTTGGAGAGCTACGCCAGGAGATCACAACCATGCCTGCCTTTAGACTAAAACCAGTCGACTCCTTCACCTTTTTCCCTGATGGTTCGTTCCATCCTTTACAGAAAGGAGTCTGGCGGGGTGGCCGGCAGCGAGTTTAGGCTGCTTCCAGTCCCACCTGCACGGAGCTGAGTGACTCAGGCCAGCACCTTTGCTCCAGTTTCCTAATCAGCAAAGGGGATCATAGTGGAATCCACCTCCCAGGCTTATTAGAAGAAATAAGAAGGCTGACTCTTACTAATAAGAAAGCATTTAAGATGACTTCTGGCCCAGGATAAAAGCAAAAACAAATACAAGTCCTTGATTTTTTTTCAAACAAGACGACCTAATATTTAAGCATATTTTTTTCTTTATTTCTTACTTGTTAAAATGCCATTACAGCAAATTTAAAAAGCTGTAGGGGGCTGTTGTTGTGGCATAGCGAGTAAAGCTGCCACGTGCCACAGTAACATATGGACACAGGTTGTTTCCTGGCTACTCCATTTGTGGTCCAGATGCCTGCTAATGTGCTCGGGAAAGCAATGAGGTATAGCCCAAGTGTCTGATCCCCTGGGACCCATGTGGGAGACCCAGAAGCTTCTGGCTGCTGGATCCCAGCTATGGCTTGACTGGCCATTATGGCTGTCTGGGGACTGAATCAGAAAATGGAAGAGATGGCTCTTTCACTCTCCTTCTCTCTCTCTTTCATAATACATAAAAACAACTTTTAGACTGAAAATACAGTATTTCAGCCACACAATATACTTTGACTAGATGAAGATCTGATTACCACCAAAAATATTATTTGATTGCAAAATTGAATTCAGAAATCTATTGCAAATGAAATTTTGAGGCATAATTTATCTAGAAAATAAAGAAGACTCCTATTTAGCATACTAGGCAAAAAGAAAAAAAGATATCCCAACTGATTCACTGGAACACTTTTTTAAACACTTATTTTATTTTTGTTGAAAAGCCAAATATACAGTGAGGAGAGACAGATAGGAAGTTCTTCCATTTGCTGATTCACTCCCCACATGACTGCAGCAGCCGGAACTGAGCCAATCCGAAGCCAGGAGCTTCTTCTGGGTCTCCCTTGTGGGTGCAGGGTCCCAAGGCTTTGTGCCATCCTCAACTGCTTTACCAAGCCACAATCAGAGAGCTGGATGGGAAGCAGGGCAGCCAGGATTAGAACCGGCGCCCATATGGGATCCCAGCACATGCAAGGCAAGGACTTTAACCACTAAGCTAACGCACCAGGCCCTCACCAGAATATTTTTAAAGTAAGATTTGTTTTGTGAACATTTCATCTCTTTCTATTGTTATAGCTGTGAGGCATCAGGCACCCTTGCCTGGACGTCCCAGTCAGGGGTGGGAGGCCCACGACTGCATCCATGCTCAGTATTTTGCCTTTGCAGCCACGCTCACAAGTGAGTGCTGTCAAACACGATGTTGTAAACAAATCAGCTGGGGTGGGTGTTATGGCACAGTGAGTCAAGCTGCCCCTTGGGATGGTTAAAAAAACTGGAGTGCCTGATTCAAGTGTTCACTCCTCTGCTTCTAATCCGACCCTTTGTCGGTACAGCAGAGTAGTAGATGATGGCCTGAGTACATTGGTCTTGTCACCTATGGGAGGGACCACAGTCACACCTGGCTGCTGGCTTTGGCCTAGCCCAGCCCTGGCTGCTGTAGCCTTTTGGGAAATGAACCAGTGGGTGAGTGATCTTTCTCTCTGCTTTTCAAACAAATAAATAAATCTGTAAACCACATAACTAGTTTAGGGTTTCCCATCCTCACTTGCTCTGCAGTTTGGTTTTTGAAGGTACGTTAGTCAGCTGAGCAGCTGGCATGGGCAGGTACAAAGAGCAGCAACATTAGGTATAGAAGGAAGCCTACACTGCCAGCTAGTTTTGTTGTTGCTATTGTTGTTTTGTCTCTCTATAAATAAGCACCATTTTGCCTTCCAGAGCTGGTAAATTGATTTGCTTTACAATGAACAATTACATATATTTGGAGGACACAGAGAGATGTGGAAACAGATTGCCCATCTGCTAGTTCACTCCCCAAAGGTCAGCCAACAGCCAGGACTGGGCCAAGACAAAGCCAGAAGCCGGGAACGCAGGGTCTCCCACGTGGTGGCAAGGGCCCACCTACTTGAGCCATCAGCTGCTGCTCGCCAAGGGTGAGCGCTAGCAGGGAGCTGTGTGAGAAGCAAGGCTGGGACTCACACCCAGGCCCCCTGGTAGGCGTGTGGGTGTCACACCCAGCATCGGAAGTGCTACACTGAAACACATTCCACCCAACCAAGCACTTGCTAAGGTTGCCAGCTTAGTATTTCAGGAAAATGCAGGCTTCTCAGTCACATTTAAATTTCAGATAACCAAGGCATGCTTCTTTGGTATAACTACGTCGCAAACATGGCATTGAGCATATTTACATGAATAAAATATTCATTTTCTGAAATTCAGTTGTTTACCCTCTGTTTAAACTGGCTACCCTCAGTGAAGAGAGATGGATCAGTTCCAGACATACAACTGCTCTCCTCCCGCCCTCCCTCTGGTTTTCATATGTTGAAGGAACATATGTCTTCTCTAAGCAAAATACTCCAATTTGGGGCCGGCAGTGCAGCGTAGCAAGTTAAGCTATTGTCTGCGACATCCACCTCCCAGGTGAGAACTGGCCTGAGTCCTGGTGTTTCACTTCCTATCCGGTTCCCTGCTGATGCACCTGGGAAAGCAGCAGAGCATGGTACAAAGCCCTGGGCTCCCACACCCACCTAGGAAAACCAGGACAGACTCCTGGCTCCTGATTTGGGGCTGGCCTACACCTGACTGTTGCAGCCATCTGTGAACTGAACCACAAGATGGAAGATCTCGGTCGCTCCCCTCTCTGTAATTTATCCTTTCAAACTAATACATAAATAAGTCTTTCCAAAAATACCAATTTGAATTTACCTCTAAGATTTTGGCAACTGCCAGAATTCAAGACCTACTGGTAATTCTCATTTGTGTTTAAATTGGGGAAGAAATCCACATTATAATTTTTTTTATTATTATCTTACTTGGCTTTTTAGTGAATCAAGCCAGAGAACTGAATTTCTAATTCTGCTATACTCTTCTCCAAACTTAAAGGGAATCTGGAGTATCAAAACCATTTCATATGAGAAAATACTGCCACCTAGAGTTGTAAGGCTGATATAACTACAATCCACCTGATTTGTGATTCTGGAATGAGAAGTCTGGGTTATGCTGGTTTATAAGTCTAGGTTATTCTGCCTCTTGCCATTCTATGAATCTAAGTTTTCCCATTTATTCGCTTATTTAAGAATATTTTTACGTTTCCGTTATATATGCCAGACAATATGATAAATGTTGGGGGTATAATTCCCTTCTTGAATAACAGTCTTAATGGGACAAGTAGGAAGATAAGCAGATATCACCCCAGGTACCCTTGCTTTCTTAAAGATTTATTTATTTTTGCTTAAAAGTCAGAGTTACAGAGAGAAAGAGGGAGAGACAGAGATCCACTGGTTCTCTCCCAACTGCACACAATGGCCAGAGCGGGGCCAGTCTTAATATGGCTGCATGGACCAAAGGCCTTCGGCTATCCTCCACTGCTTTCCCAGGTCATTAGCAGGGAGCTGGATCAGAAATAGAGCAGCCAGGACTTGAACCAGTGCCCTCATGAACTGCTGGCAGCACGTATCGAGGATTAGCCTGGTATGCCACTGCACAGGCTCCACTTTTGCTTTTAGGATTAAAATTCAATTAAATATAAGCCCATGGAGTAGGTGTTTGCATAATTTTTAAGATGTCTTTATTCTTTTTCAAAAAGATGAATTTGGTTTTTCTTTTTGGGGGGGGAAGTCAGATTTACAGAGAACAGAAAGATTTTCCATCTGCTGGTTCACACCCCCAAATGGCTGCAATGGCCAAAGGTAAGCCAATCTGAAGCCAGGAGCCAGGAGCTTTTTCCACGTCTCCCATGCAGGTGCAGGGTCCCAAGGCTTTACACCATCTTCTACTGCTTTCCCAGGCCGTAAGCAGGGAGCTGGATGGGAAGTGTAGCAGCCCAGACATGAACCGGCACCCATATTGGATTCCAGTGCTTACAAAGGATTAGGCAATGAGCCATCATTATGGGCCCTAAGATGTATGCACTCTTAACAAAAAGCCTAGTTCAATACCCACCTCTGGCTCTTTCTTAAAAAGGCACTGTTACAGACAGGAGAGACAGATCTTCTATGCTCTGGTTCCCACAGCAACCACCTCAACATTGGGTGGGGTGGTTTAGTCTGAAGCCAAGTCTCCCACAGGGGTGCAGGAGCCCAAGCACTCAGGCCACTTTCTGCTGCTTTCCCAGGTGAATGAGCAGGAAGGCGGACTGGAAGAAGAGCAGCGGAGTCTCAAACCAAGGCTCATGTGCGATGCCAGTGTTGCAGGTGGCAGCTTGGCGAGCTATGCTACAATTCTGGCCTCTCACCTCTAACTGTGACTCTGCTTGGCTGCAGTTATGGCCTCCTGTCAACCATGTGGGAGGCCCACCCACGCTGTACGATTTGGTGATGTGAACAGTGGATCAAAACTCTGTGTCTTAAGTAGATTAATACAAAGTTAAAAAGATTTAAAGTAGCCCATCTTTATAAGGTACAGAACTCTTGGCCCTACAAGATTGCAGGTGTAGCAGTATATCAGCCTAATCCTCAATCTATGGTGCTGGCATCCCATATAGGTACTTGTTCCAGTCCCGGCTTCTCCACTTCTGATCCAGTTCTGAGCTAATGGCCTGGGAAAGCAGTGGAAGATGGCCCAAGGTCTAAGGTCCCAAGGAGCATTTTGGGCCCAAGGTCAAATGCACCCATGTGGGAGACCAGGAAGAAGCTGCTGGATGGGCTCAGCTCCAGCTACTTCATCCATTTTGGGAGTAAGCCAGGAGATCAAAGATCTGTCTCTAGTTTTTTTTGTTTCAAGTAAAATAAAGAAATCATTTAAAAATACTGCAGGTATATAAATCTTATTAAAAAAAAAAAAAAGATTGTGGACCTGGAGCGGTAACCTAGTGACTAAAGTCCTCGCCTTGCATGCACCAACATCCCACGTGGATGCCAATTCATGTCCCAGCTGCCCCATTTCCCATCCAGCTCCCTGCTTGTGGCCTGGCAAAGTAGTGGAGGATGGCCCAAGGTCTTGGGACCCTGCACCTGCTCAGCTGACCCGGAAGACGCTCCTGCCTCCTGATCAGCAGCCACTTAGGGAGTAGTGAATAGTGGATGGAAGATCTTTATCTCTTTATAAATCTGCCTTTCCAATAAAAATAAATGAATCTTAACAATATATATATTGTAGGGTAGAAGGTGTTTTGCAATTTTCCTAGTCCCCCTGTACTCTAAGCTCCCAATTCAATATAGTTCAGTGTAGGACCACCATTTTGTTACACCCTGCTAGCCCCTGACCCCAAATAGTCTAAACACGTGCAGCGCAATCCCCTTTACCTTGATTTCCACAGTGATTTCTTTACGGAAACCTCTGAACTTGACACAGCTTATCTTTATTTTTGGAAACACCAAGCCATATATATATATATATATATAGCATGTGTTACTATATACATGTGTTTGTACCAATGCTAACAATTACAAATTGAGTGACATGATACGAGTGTTGGGTAACTCCAAATCCAACATGTAAGATTAGCACAAGGATCAAAGCAAAATGAGCACACCACACTGGGCCATTCCCAAAGCTGCAGGGGCATCCGACAGATGATGAGTATGAAAAATAAGACGTTGATGAAGAGTATTGACGTTTTATAGAAAAATCATCATTGTTGATGTCAAAAGCAAACCTGCATGCTTACTCTGTGGCGAAGCTTTAGCAGCCATGCCAAATGCCAGTCTGAAGCCTCCTTACACCTCACTTCATGCTGGCCTGTAGTGCTTGGGAGACCAGATGCATCTGGATAAAATTAGTGTTTGTCAGGGGCTAGGCTTTACTGTGACAGAGACAATATTATTCAGATGAAGCAAACAGTAAGGTAATCATCACAAGGAGATCCAGGCCTCACTGAGAGGCAGAGCACTGCCACAGAGTTAGCAGCACCAAAGTGTTGCCTTGTGCTGCTCTGTCTATGGGAATCATCTCGGATTACTGGATTACTGAATGCTAGTACAGATATGGAAAGAACACAGCAGGGGTCTGTAACTTTCCAATTTTTTTCCTCTGGCTTGGGACAAGGCAATGAACCGACCATTTCCTCCATGGGATAACTGTAGAGTTTGAGAGGAACTGTGATGCTGGACGCCACGCAGGACATTAAGGAGAGGTGAACACTACTTGTTGGAGAGAATTGTTTTATCAATGAAAAAACTTGACCTAATATTTGAAAATTGGCTTTGTTATAGATGAAGCTTCAACTGGGATTGAATTTAATGTCACCACATCACGTGCCAAGAAATTCTCTGCCTGATTGCTGCAGCTCGGCAGTGTGGCGTCAGCAGCGGTGTCACGTGTGACTCATCAAAAGCTGAGGTTCTAACAGCCTCCAGTTACGCTTACTGAATGATCTTGACTATGTTGACCTTGAAGTGTGGTGGCTGAGTTGTGGGAATGGCCTCAGGAGGTTTTACAGACTGCATGATTTAGTTCATGGAGATAAAAGGAAATCCTATCAGGCAGCTTGATGATAGCAACTGGCTGCTAGATCTAGCATTCCTGCTGGACCGACAAGCCACCTGTTAGAGCTGAACATCAATGGCAAGGCCGCAGCCAGCCTCGCAGCTCCTTGCTTGCAAATGTGAAGTGTCTGAAGCTAAATGAAGGCCATGCAACTTGGAAGGTGAAACATGGTGGAAGGACCTAGGCCTTCTGAAATGACCCTTACAAATGCTGATGACTGTGAGAGGCATTTTAATGCAAGATTCAAGGATATGGAAAGGGAATAAATGAATTGAGCATCTGCTATACTCCTCGATGCAGAACCCACGGATGTGCCTGATCACCTACAGCTGGAAATCCTTCAGCTGTCACACAATGATGAGCCGAGAGCTGGGTGCAGCCACCTCCCAGGACTTGGGGTCTACAGACGCTGCATGAGCAGGGCTGAACTTCCCACTGGGAGGAGGGCCACGCTGAAACAGGCATCCACATTCACCACCTTCCATTGCGAGCAGTTCTTTTCAGAACTTAACATCACAGAGCTGGCTCCGCTCCAGAGCCACGCAAATCTGGGAAGGCAGCTGTGCGTGGCACCATCATCAGTACCAGCTGTTATCACACGCCTCACCCAGGAGAAGTTCCCGCTACCACAGTAGGGGAGTGAATGAAACACTTTGTTAAATACAGCAAGCTAATTGTTACATTGATACATTTGTATGGCCTGTTAATGATGTTCCAAATATCCAAGAGGCCCTCAGCAGTTATGAAAGATGGGGAAAGGGTCTTGTTCACCAAAGCTCCCATTGGCTGAGCATCATCCTGAGAAGCAAGCATCTAACTCAAGTCAGTCACACAAGGTATGCTGCTCACGGCGACCGAGAGACAGGTGTTTGCAGGTTAAGGGAGATTCTGTGAACCTGAAAGCAGGACATTTCTTTCATGGGGGAATTCTCAAGTTCTAAATTTTAGATTTCTATCACTTCTTGGCCTTGTGGCCAAGATCAAGTGTAGTCAATTCTAGATTTCTAAAGAATTAGTGCTCAAAGTGTGCCCCTACAACTCTGTCTCGTTTGCCTGTCCCTGCTTCAGTACTATTCAACCATACTTACTGCACTAACCCTCTGCCACTCAAAGCACATCAAGCTTGTCTGTGTCTTTACACCTGCATTTAGAGGGCCTTGGCACTGTCATGCAGCAGGCTCAGCCAACACTGGCATCCTCAGTTACAGTGCCAGTTTGAGTCCACTTTATTTCGATCTGTTCCAGGGCTAATGCACTTGAGAATGCAGTGGGAATGGCCCACGTCCTTGGGGACCCATGACACCTGTGGGAGACCTGAGTGGGGTTTCACACTGCTGCCTTTGGTTTGGCAGCTGTGGTCACTGGGGAGTGAAGCAGTGGATGAAAGATCTCTGTCCGCCCCTCCTCTTGTCACTCAGCCTTTCAAGCAAAATAAATCTTAAAAAACAAAAACAACAGAACTACACTTTGGGTGTATGTTTCCAAGGATGATCCTTCCCCAGATCAGTCTATACTAGGTTGGTGCACTTCAAATGTTTAAAAATGCTTATTTATTTTAAAGTCAGAGTTGCAGAGAAAGGAAGATACACAAAAAGATTGTCCACTTGCCAGTTGCCTCCCCAGGTGGCCACAACGGCGGGGCGTGGCCAGATCAAAGCCAGGAGCCAGGAGCTTCTCCCAGGTCTTCACGTGCATGCAGGAGCCCATGCATTTTGGCCAGCTTACATTGCTTTCCTATGTGCCTCAGTGGGGAGCTGGAGCTGAAGTGGCACGGTGCTCCACAATGTCACAAGTAGCGGGTGTACCAGCTATGCCATAATTCCAGCCCCTTCACTCATATTTCAGGATCTTTTCAGGAATGCCTTCCCTGACACTCTTTCTGTGGCACCTGCTCTATACCATAGTGCCATTATGACCTTCAGTTGTAATCTCAAGGCACATGCCACTAAAAGCAATTTTCTTATTGTTACTCTTTCCTTTACTGAGACTTTAATATTTTTTTAATTTACTGGTTCACTTTCCAAATGGTTGCAATGGCCAGGATGAAGCCAAGAACTCCATCCTGGTGTCCCACACAGATCAAGCAGAGGCCTGAACACTTGAGCCATCACTACTGCTTCCCAAGTGGAGGAGCTGGGACTTGAAGCAGTGCTCTGAGACACCAGCACTGCAGGCTACAGCCTCTCACTGCATCACAGCGCTGGCCTCGG
Source organism: Ochotona curzoniae (assembly GCF_017591425.1). NCBI lineage: Eukaryota > Metazoa > Chordata > Mammalia > Lagomorpha > Ochotonidae > Ochotona > Ochotona curzoniae. The sequence continues at coordinate 19,474,719 of NW_024467115.1, forward strand.
GAACGTACCTCTGACCATGGGGTTCTTCTCCATGCTGTTGGTTTCCTGTCCTCCTACTATGGTAGCTGGCCAAAACAGATATTCCAAAGAGCAGTCACTTGAAATATGAGCTCTAGGAAAGTATATCCCTTCATCATCTTACAGGTTGCAAACTCTAAACCCTACAGGGCTAAGGTGGCAAAGAACTTGACATCGCTTGGACCCATCTAAAGAAGCTAGCTACTGAAGCCAGCACAGTGGCCTAGCAGGCTAATCCTGCACCTGTAACATCGCATCCCAGACAGATGCCAGTCTGAGTCCTGACTGCTCCACTTCTGATCCTGCTCCCTGCACATCGTCTGGGGAGGCAGTGGACACTGGCTCAGTTCCTTATATCCTTGCACTCACATGGAGACCCAGAAGAAGCTCCTGGCTTCCACTGTGGCCATCTGCAGAGTGAACCAGTGGATGGAAGATCTTCCTCACTGTCTCTCCTTCTCTCTGTAAATCTGCCTTTTAATAGAAGTAAACTTCTAAATCTTTTTTTTTTTAAAGATTTATTTTTATTATTTTTTTATTGGAAAGGCGGATATGCAGAGAGGAGAGACAGAGAGGAAGATCTTCCATCCGATGATTCACTCCCCAAGTGAGCACAACGGCCAATACTATGCCGATCCGAAGCCAGGAGCCTCTTCCGGGTCTCCCGTGCGGGTACAGGGTCCCAAAGCTTTGGGCCGTCCTCGACTGCTTTCCCGAGCCACAGGTAGGGAGCTGGAAGGGAAGCGGGGCTGCCGGGATTAGAACCGGCGCCCATATGGGATCCTGGGCGTGCAAGGCGAGGACTTAACCACTTGTGCCACCACGCCGGGCCCGTAAACTTCTAAATCTTAAAAAACAAAAAAAAGAAAGTAGCTGAACAGCTTGAACCAGCTCTGACCCACTGCTGCCAGGCTTTGCTGCAAAGAGCAGTTAGCGCCTTCCCTTCATTGCTGGGATTTCAAAGATGCATTTTCTTTTTCATTTCAGTGTTAACTGTTAGCAATCAACTGAAGAAGTTAAAATAGTAATGTGATTATTATTTAGTAATCATTAATAAGAAGACAAGAAGGGATGAGTTAAGATGAAACACAGAATGAATGTTGACAGGATTGCTCCCTAGAGTTGTCTGCACGGGTGGGAATGGAAAACCAGACACCCCCACGAAACTGGGGTAGACGTGACAGGCTGGAGTTCAAAGAAGCCAGGTGCACGTGCTAGTGGTGACAGACCTCAGCACAGACCTGGTGGGAAACAGCACAGTGCAGACCAACGCATGCAATGCATGATCACTGTTACAACACTAAAGCCATCTGCTAGATTACGTACATAGCAAACACCCAGATCTAGTAACTAGGATTATCAAGACCTATTTCAAATTCACGTCCTAGGTATTTTTTTTGGGAAGGAAGGTGGTAAAGCTGGATGGGACTGGGGAGCACTCGTGGTATCTGTTGTGTCTTATTTCAGTTAAAATGTGAAATGGGATGGGGGGGGCGGGGACAGTTGCTGGTGTTGCGGCACAGCACGCTAAACTGTGACATGCAAGGTTGGAACTCCACACGACACCCAGTAGGCGTCCACATGACACCCAGTAGGCGTCCCTGCAGCTCCATTCCTGATCCAACCCTCTGCTAACACACGCATACAGGTGGGGAAGCAGTAGCAGGTGGCCCAGGGCTCCGGACCCCTGCTCTCCATTTCAGAGAGGGAAAGGGGGAGTGAACCAGTAGAAGGACAGTATCTGTTAGTGTGTCTCTCCGTTTTTCAAATAGTTTAGAAAAGTTTAAAAAAAAAAAAATGAAACTTTAGCCTAGTGGCAAAAGTCCTTGATTTTGCACGCGCCGGGACCCCTTGTGGCCACTAGCTGTAATCCCGAGGCTCCACTTTCCATCCAGCTCCCTGCTTGTGGCCTGGGAGGGCAGGTCGGGGATGGTCCAAGGCCTTGGGACCCTGCAACCTGCACGGGAGACCTGAAAGAGGCTCCAGGCTCCTGGCTTCCAATCGGCTTGGCTCCAGCCACTGTGGCCTCTTGGGGGTGGGGGTGAATCAACAGATGGAAGATCTTCCTCTCTGTCTCTCCTCCTCTCTGTGTATCTGGCTTGTCAGTAAAAACAAATAATCCCAAATAAATAAATAAATAAGTAAATCTCGAAAAAAAAAAGGCAAAAAACAAATAAAAACCCACCAACGTCTGCTTATTCTGGGTAGCAGGCACATGCGAATCGGCTGTGGACTTTTCTTTCCAAAACGTTGCAGCATTTAAAAAAAACGACTGAAGGAGTCTCCAGGAAATGAAGAAGCCGGCGGCGTTCCCCGTCGGCCCGCGGCCCGCAACCTTCCCCTCGTGGCCCCCGACGCGGGGAGAGGCATCCCGGCCGAGAAGGGGAACTCACGTCCTCCCCCGGGGAGGGCAGCTAGCTCTCTGTCACAACTCCTCTTCCTGAGAAGACGGGAAGAACTGCCTTCAGTCCTTGCGGTCACGGACACAGGTTCCTCGAGGCTCACAGCGCTAACGTTTTAAGATAAAGTCCAACCTGCACCGAACCGGACGGCCCAGCCGGCCAAGGCCGCTTTAGCCTTGAAACGACCGAGCGACCAATGAGAAACAATCAGGAAAAAATGTTGCCATGGAGACGGGCTGGTGTCCTCCGACAGCACGCTGGGATTTGTAGTCTTTGGGAGCGGACCCAGAGGGAGCCGGGCCGCTTCCGGGAAGGAAGATACATTTCGCGTTCTCGGCCCCACCGCCGCCCTTTCAGTTCTTCCCTGCCCAGGCACAGGGCCGGCGATGAAGCCCACGCCCGTCAGAGTTACAGGCTCGCAGCGGCCCAGCACGGCAGCCATGCGATGCCGTACGGCAGACCCGAGACGCCGGTGGGGCCGGAAGAGGAGGGGCTCCCGCAGTGCGCCCGGAGGCTCCGTCCCCTGCGTCACTTCCGTAAACAAAGGGCGCTGCGGAGGCGCGGGGGCGGGAGGGTGACTCGGATTGCAGGCGCGCTTTCGGCGGTGGCTTCCAAGGCCACCGCGACTTTGCAGACTGAGGGAAGGGACCGGGGTCGCCGCCTCCTTCGGGTATGTGGTGGGAGCTCTAGAAGGCCTGCAGGCTCCCCCTTCCGTCTCTTCCTGCTGCTGGCTGTGGTCCCAACTGGACCTGGATGAAGGGTCCTGGCCAGGAGGACTGCGGACTGGGGGTGAGGAGGGAGCCTGAGGGGCGCGCAGTGACCCTACCGGCCAGGACATGGCACTCACAGCCAGTGGGTGAGCTGATCACGTCTTTCTAGAACGTTCCTGGCTGCCTGGTGGATTGGAAGCGTTTAGGTGCTCCTGTGACAAGGGTTGGCTCCTCTCAACATCGTAGTTTGGACCGCTGTTGCGTTATTGGCCGTGCTTGATTTCTTGGGTTCCTTATTTTCACTTTTTTCTGGTGTCTGCAAATGTTGCAGGAGCGTTGTAAGATGTGAAGGCCATTGTGTTGGTATCACAAACGCGTACAGGTCCTTGCCTTCGTAAGAACCGGTCCCCCATTGTATCCATCCCATCATCTCTTCAAAGGCCATTGGGTTTGTATGGCCTGTTGCAGGGACTCCGGAGTGACTGTTTTATTACTGCTGACGCTTCTCGAAGGGACAGCTGCAAGAGCAGCTGTGAGTGGGGTTAGTGGTGTTTGCCTGAGATTAGGGAACCCGCGTTGGCTGCTTTCCAGAAAGGCGCTCATTTCTTCTCCGGAAGCCTGGTACCTCCAGCTGCGGAGTCAGCCTGAGTATTCGGAGCTCAGTAATCTACGTACTGCTAATAATGACCCAGACGATGGCAAATCATGTTTTCGCTGAAATTCTCTAGTATTTAGGAATGTCGGTAATAGGTCTGAATAGGTAATAGGTCTGAATCTTTGATTGATCACAGCATAACTAAACACAATATGGGAAAAAATGCTTCATACGACTCAAGCTGTTTATATTTTGATGTTGTAAGTAACTATATAAACATCTCACGATTCATGAGGAAATAGTTTTCAAAAACTGTTGAAAGACAGAGAGAAGCACTGATTCACTCCTCAAGTGACTGCAGCAGGTAGAGCTGGGCCACATTGAAGCCTGGAACTCTGCCCTGGTCTCCTGTGTGAGTGCCATGGGCGTAAGAACTTGGACCCCGGTCCGTTGCTTTACCTGGGGCACAGCAGGAAACCGGATCAGAAGTGGAGCAGCCAGGAATCAAAGCAGAACTCTGACAAGTGCAGGCTTAACACACTGTGCCACCACACACTGACCCTGAAACAATGCAGTTAATGTCACAGTATGCACAAATTTTAAAAAATGCAAATTGATCGCTTTGGAGATTGGTATTAGAAAAATAAAGTTGGCTAATACATGAAGGGAAAATTAGTGGCGTAAATCAACCTTTCATGTGCACCCCAAGGAAGAGCCAGCAAAAGTGGATGGAGTTTACTTTCTGATATGGGCAAAGCCAAGTACGTCTTATAATGTAGAAACAGGTGAGGGAAAGTGGATTGAGAATAGGCAGTTGGATTTTGTAGACATGGAACTTGAATCGGCCTCACACCCAGGCAGAATCAGTCACTTGAAAAAGCTTTGCTTGCTCTATGGATGGCTGAGGCCCCGGACGCTTCTGCATCTCTTCAAATCTAATCAAAATCTACTTCTTCCTGGGCGTTCATTTTGATCAGCATGTGCCATGGGCAGCCACAGCTGCGCCAGGCTGGGGATGTTAGGGGGCTGATGGGTGTATTGTTTGTGTAATAATGGACCTTCTGTAAGGCAGGACTTTGACATGTGTCCCTGATACCCACTGCAGTGCTTAGCTTGGGGGAAGAGTGTCCCTAAAGCTTTATAACTCTGAGCGAGGAAAGAAAATGCTGAGAAAGGAAAAGCTACCTGGCAGACAGTTTCACTGAGGGCCTCTGGGTACTCAGTAGATAGCATAAGGGGTCCCTAGGGCCTTCTCCAGCCACCCCTGCAAGCCTTGGCCCTCTGTGGCCTGTGAAGTGGGCCTTCGAAGCTGATTGCGCATGGCATAGCAGGTCTGTGTCATCTCTGATTTCCTTGTTCAGGTCTTGGGAAGCTGGCCGTGGGGCAGCAGGGAGCTGAAGGCGATGGAAGAGCGGAAAGCGAAGAGGAGGAGTCCCAAGTCTTTCAGTGCCCACTCGACTCAGGTCGTCAATGCCAAAAGAAATGCCCTTCCAGTTAGTAAAAGTACGGGCTTTTCCAACCCCACGACGCAGTCAACGTCACAGCGGCCAAAGTTGAAAAGGTGAGTTCCTCCCGTGTAGGTGGGTGGGACCTTCCTGAGCCGTCACTTGTTGCCTCCCAGGGTGGGTGGGGGGATCCAAGGCTTGGGCCATCCTCCACTGCCTTTCCCAGACCGTTAACATGGAGCTGGATCAGACATGGGGTAGGCAGGACACAAACCAGCACAATCACATGTGTTTCATTATTCAGTCTTTTGGTGTGCCTTAGTATGTTTCATACATTTGTTTGAGATTTTTGAACAACTGGTTCTTTTGGCTTCTGACTTGAAGTTGATGCTTTTGCTGAATATTAACTTCGGTCTTTTTTTTTTTTTAAGAATTTATTGAGCTAGTGCTCCACATTTCCTTCTTTTTATAGATTCATTATTTTTATTTGAAAGGCAGATTTACGGGGGGACAGATAGAAACATCTTCCATCCACTGGTTTACCCCCCAAATGGCCGCAATTGCTGGAGCTGAGCTGATCTGAAGCCAGGAGGAAGGAGCTTCTTTCCAGGTTTCCATGTGACTGCAAGAGTGCAAGCACTTGAGCCATCCTCCACTGCCTTCCCAAGCCATGAGCAGGGAGTTGGATGGGAAGTAGTGGAGTATCCGGGACAGAAAGCAGCACTTCTATGGAGTGCTGGCTCTTGCAGAATGAAGATTAGCCAACTGAGCCATTGCACTGGCCCCTGGTTTTTAAGGGAAAATCCATTTAACTTGCTAACAACAACAACTCGCAAACACACACACACGGCTAATCTAGAATAACTTGCAAAAATGTTTTAAGCTAACTACATTATCTTTGCAGGGTGATGAAAGAGAAGGCCAAACCTCAGAGTGGAGAAGGAAAGGGGGCCCAGACAACTCCGATCCAGCACTCCTTCCTCACCGATGTCTCTGATGTGCAGGAGATGGAGAGAGGCCTCCTGAGTCTCCTCAATGACTTCCACTCAGGGAAACTCCAGGCATTTGGTAAGTGGGAGATGGTTTTCATTGCTGTGAATCAATCTCTCTCTCTCTCTCTCTCTCTCTCTCTCTCTCTCTCTCTCTCGCTGTCTCTCTCACACACACAGATTGTTTGCATTGTGTTACACACATGGCAGCTTCCATACTCCTGTGTGTCTTGCTTTTCTCTCTTAGGCAGCATCTGATGGAAATCACGCCAAGTTGTCTGGCATAGCTATAATTCATCCTTTTGCCAATGGCTGCATGATACTCTAAATTATGAATATGTGAATAGATTGTAGTCTGTCCCACCCTTTCCCTGTGGAAATTGTGTGTGGAACATCCTTTTCATGTATTCTATACTGATGCTTTGTGTCCTTGGAGTGGATTTCCATGAGATTACGGAGTCAACGCATAAGGATAATTTTAATTAAAATCTAGCTTTAGCACTTTTTACTTTAAAAGACTTTATTTATCTGGAGGGCAGCATTCATCTGCCATTGCAGACACCCACAGCAGCCTGGGATGGAGCTGAAGCTGGAGCCAGAGTCTCCACTGTGGGTGGCAGGCATCCAAGTGCTTAGGCAATGATCTGCTACGTTGCAGGTGTGTTCGCAGGAAGCTGGATGAAAAGCAAAGACAGGACTCAATTCCAGGCACTCCGATATAGGATGCTGGAGTGAAGCAACAGCCTAACCCGCTCTACCACAGCCTCTGCTCCTGTAATTTAAATTGTTGTGGAAGTGTCCAGATTCCTTCCACCCTCAGCAGTTTGTGGAAGAATCCTCTACTCTGAATTTGCACAAGGAGTAGGCATTACTAGTGTTAACTTTTTGCCAGTGTAATTTTCATGTCAGTTCTTGGCGTAAAGTGAGATTGTTTTCTAGAAATTCCCTCTGTGAAGGAAGTTTGAATGTCCATTGGTTTGGTAAGCAGTTCAGTGGCTCTTTCCAGGACCCTGTCCCAGGTTCCTGCTTAAGTGTGTCTGCTTTTGTTATTGTCAGTAAATGCTAAGGGACCTTTGTATGTTTTATATAGTAACCCTCAGACCTTTATTGATTATTTATACTAGATTAATTGGGGGTTTTATTTATGGTTTAGTTAAGCTTACTTTTTCTCTACTCGCACCCGATTATCTTTGCTTTTATAGTCTCTGGGGATCCAGTCTGGGTTTCACTGCCATGTGAGAAGAAGTCATGAAAGGCAGTGGTTTTGAACCCAGCCCCTCCTCTGCTCAATGGTACATTCTAGACACACTCAGACCTGAGGCCGCAGCAGTCTGTCGGTCTTCCGCCCTCAGTAGGGATGACTCTCTAAGGGCTGGGGTTGCAGTGCAGCAAGTAAAACTGCTGTCTGCATTGCTGAATCCCATATGGGCACAAGTTCGAGTCCCAGTGGCTCCATGACTGATCCAGCCGATCCAGCTTCCTGATAAAGTACCTGGGGAAGCAGCGGAAGATGGCCCAAGTCCTTGGGCCCCTGCATCCCCATGGGAGATTGAGAAGGTGCTCCTGACTCCTGACGTCAGACTGGCTCAGCTCCAGCTGTTGTAGCCATTTAAGGAGTGAACCAGTGGAAGGAAGATCTCTCTCTCCCTCTTTCTCTCTTTAATTTTACTATTCAGATAAATAAATCTTTAAGAAACAAAAAAAAGCCCATGAACTTTATTTAAAAGATGGAGAGATTGGCTTACTAAGTTGAGGGAGGGGTACATTAAGTGCCTCCAGTCCCACAGGGTCCCAGGTCTTGCGTTCGTGGGGTCATTTCTCTATGCAGTGGCCAACATCCATTGTTAGCACTTGTCTCAAAGGTGAAGTTTTCAGAAATCTCTGAGCAAAGGGTCACAACTGCTTGCAAGTAGCCCCGGCACTGCCTGGAGCCCACTCGCCATCACTAGGAATGCCAGAGCACCTCATGGCCAGCCTATTGCTGACCTGCTGGGGAAGGATCCCAGCACTGCTGACCTGCCAGAGCTTCCACATGACCTGAGCATGCACCACTTAACCGCAGCTTCAGTCTGGAAGATTCCTTATCTTCACTGTTGAGGAGTCTAGATATTAGGCAAAAGCTGCTGGTATAACTTGTCCTTTGCTTTATAAAGCGAATGCCTCAAATGTGGAAGAGAAGGAGGGAGAGGGGGAAGTAGCAGCGAAGAGAGTGTGGTACTGGGGCAGGGAAAGGCAGAGAGATAGAGGGTGTAGTAAATCATTTTGTGACATTTGGAAGCCGCAGACCTGGGGCCATTCACTGACACCAGGGAGAGGCAGAGTTACAGTGAGGGTGAGAGACTGAGAGAATGAGAGATCTTCCATGCTCTGGTTCAGTCCCCAAATAGCTACAGTGGCCAGGGATGGGCCTGACTGAAGCTGCAAGCCAGGAGCTTTGGGGTTTCCTGGGTACAGAGGCCCAACCTGGACCATCCTCTACTGCTTTCCAATTATATACAAAACATATGCAGTCATTAAATAAAACAGATTTCTTTGAGAGCACTCTAGGTTTTCTCTTCAGGCTGTTGGTTTGATTTGTCCTAATCCTTATTAATGTTCTGGGATATTCTCCAGGAAATGAATGTTCCATTGAACAGATGGAGCATGTCCGTGGAATGCAGGAGAAGTTAGCCCGGCTGAACCTGGAGCTCTACGGGGAGCTGGAGGAACTGCCCGAGGAGAAGAGAAAAACAGCCAGTGACGCCAATCTCGATCGGCTGCTGTCTGATGTAAGGAGAGGTTTTTTTTTTTCCTTCATTCTTTATAAACAATTTTAGGTGTTAGTGCTTTAAAAAAAAAAGAAGCAAAGCTCACCTGTTTAGTCACTTTAAAGTGTATGTGTTTTTAGTTTACTCACAGTGTTGTGCAGGGAGCACTTTCTAACCCCAAACATTTCCATCATGCAGAGAAGAAACGCTTGCCAGTCCTTATCTGCTAGCATCCGCTGGTCCACTGTGAACTTGACAGATTTGCCTGCTCTGGACATGGCAGATAAATGCAATTCTGCAGTGTGCGTGTGTGCGCCCCAAGTGGATTCTTTGATTTAGTGGAGTGTTGTCCAGTTTTACCCGTGCTATTACTTTGTTAAAAAAGAATCGCATTCCAGGGAAATGCTTGTATTCTACAGACACTGGCAACTCTGAGAGGGGCATATCTGCACTTGTGCACATATGTGTACATGTGACGACATGTTCCGCCCCCAGGGCTGGGCCCTCGCTTTTCCTGTAGAACCAAGTTTGGTGTTGATCATCACTCAGTGCATGGCTGTCGGTATTGTCACCTGAGGCTGCCGTGGCCAAGTGCGCCATACCTGGAAGCCTCCACAGCCCTACTTCCTCTCATTTTGGAGGCTGAGAGTTGCAGATCGGGGTGTCCTGTTTATAATGGGCTCTTCCGCATTCGCATTGTGAGCCCCTCCATGGCATTATCCCCGAATGCCCTTTTGTCAGGATATTGGTCACAGTGCCTAGGGCCCACCCCAATGACATCATTTTGACCCAATGACCTTCTTCAAGGCCCTGTCTCCAGATACACATTCCAAGAGGCTAGGGCTGAGGATCAGCACATGCATTTGAAGATTTAGTTCAGTTCGTAACACCACATGTGATTATTTTTACAGAGAAGTGTTAAATTTTCCTCCTTAAATTCTTTTTGAAACAAATATAAGAAAGAATTGAATTCAGTACTCTTCAGATTGCATGCTCATGACAATAAAGGGGTAATTTCTGTCGCCTTTCTCTATCTTTTGAATAAGTAAATGTGAGAGAATTGTCCATACTTTATTATTTTTGTAAAGATTTATTTACTTATTTGAAAAACAGAGTTTGAAAGAGAAGGAGAGGTAGATCCTCTGTCAGTTGGCACTCGCTCCCAGATGGCCGGAACACCAGTGGTGGGACAGGCTGAAGCAGAAGCCTGTGGCCCTCGTGCGGCACAGGGATCCAAACATGTAGGCTATCTTCTGCTGCCCTCCCATGCACATGAACAGGGAGCTGCGCTGGAAGTGGAACAGCCTAGGCTTGAACTGGCCGTAACGTGGGATGCTGGTGCTGCAGCCACTCAGCCTGCAGCCCACAGCGCCAGCCCCTTGTCCCTACTTATTTCAGGCCTGGTATGATTAACCTATCAGTTATTTCCTTTTAGCAGTTCATGTTTGAATTTTATCCCTCTTATCAACTACAAGCTTCACTTGCTATAAATTTGGAGAAGTATCTTATGATAGGGTGAAAGGAACACTGATTTTGACATCACCAATCCTTTGGTGAACCCAGCATTTGCAGTTGAATAATAATTGGGTAGCACCGAATAATTTAGCTAGCATTTCTCCGGTTTGAGTTTCCCTTTCTGTAAAATAGGGGTGCTGTGATTTGAATGTTGTCCTCTTGGAAACCTCAGTGGCGACAGGAGTGAGACAGTCAAGAATGACATCTGTATAACAGAGGCCCAAGAGGGCAGCATTTGACACAGTATTTATATTGAGCTGCAGACATGGCATCCTTTATCAGAGTTCCTGGGTTCAAGTCTTATCTCCTCTGGTTCTGATACATACACATTTTTTTTTAAAGATTTACTGTGAATCTGACGTGATGGCCCAATGGCCATCCTTGCACATGCTGGGATCCCATATGGGTGCCAGTTCGTGTCCCAGCTGTTCCACTTCCCACAGCTCTCTGCTTCTGGTTCAGGAAGGCAGTGGAGGAAGGCCCAAAGCCTTGAGACCTTACACCTACAGGGAAACCCAGAAGAAGCTCTTGGCTCCTGGCTTCGAGTCAGCTCAGCTCCAGACATTGCAGCCTCTTGGGGAGGGAACAAGCAGATGGAAGATCTTTCTGTCTGAATCGCATTCTCTCTACAAATCTGACTTTCCAATAAAATAAGTAAATACAGTTATTTATATAGTAATTTGAAAGACAGTGTTATGGAGAGCAGTCTTCCACTTGCTGGTTCACTCTAATGTTTGTAATGACTGGAGCTGGTCTGTTCCAAATCCAGGAGCTTCATGGAGGCCTCACATGTGGGTGCAGGGTCCCAACTACTTGGGCTATCCTCTTCCACTTTCCTAGATTCATTAGAAGTGGGGTAGCCAGAACTTAAACTGACACCTGTATGGGATGCTGATGTCACAGGTGGTGGCTTTACCTGCTCTGCCACAAAGGAGGCCTCTGATCCTGCTGTTAATGTGCACCCTAGGAGCAGCAGATAATGGCTCAGGTACTTGGGTTCCTGGCACTCACATGGCAGATCCAGAATTTAGTCCTGGGCCCCTAGTTTTGGCCTGACCCAGCCAAACCTGTTCTGGACCATTTGAGTAATAAACCAGTAGAAGATCTTTGGGGAGAAGTTCAGAAGAGATTCCTTGCTAGCATTGTGGCACAATGACTTAGGCCATAGGCTGCAACAGTGACATGCCGTTAGATGGCCAGTTCAAGTCCCAGCAGTGCCTCTTCCCATCCAGTTCCATGTTAATGGCCTAGGAAAGTGCCTGGGTTCCTGTCACCCATTTGGGAGACCACGGTTGAGTTCCTGGCTCCTGGCTTTGGCCAAGACTAACTGTTGGGTCTTTCTGGTGAGTGAGCAAGTGGATGAGGGTCTCTGGCTCTCTGTAACTGTGTTTCAAATAAGTAAATATATAAATAAGAATATTTTTTAGAAGAGAGAGAATTAGAAGAATACATAAAGAAAGACGGAGAGGGCAGCTGGCACCATCAGCTCAACAAGCTAATTCTTTACCCTGTGGCACCATCTCATGGGTTCTGGTCTTTGTCCTGACTGCTCCACATCCCATCCACCTCCCTGGTTGTAGCCCAGGAAGGCAGTGGAGGATTGCCCAAAGCTTTGAGACCCTGGAACCACATGGGAGACTGGTCTTCGGATTGGCTCTGCTCCAGCTGTTGGGGCCATCTGGGGGGTGAACCAGCAGATGGAAGATCCTTTTACGTCTCTTCTCTGTAGATATGCCTTTCCAGTAAAAAGGATAAATCCTTAAAAAAAGAGAGAGAGAGGGAGAGAGAGAGAGAATCCCTTACCTCTCTGTCACCCTCTCTTTTCAAGATTGATTTTATTTGTTTGGAAGACCAAATTAGAGAGTTGGAGAGAGACTTTCCATCTACTGGTTCCCTCTCCAGATGGCCATAATTGTTAGGGCTGGGTGAATCTGAAGCCAGGAACTTCATCTGGGTCTCCCATGTGGGTGGAGGGTCTCAATCACCTGGACCATCCTCAGCTGCTTTCCCAAGAACATAAGCAGTGCTGGGTCAGAAGTGGGATTGCTGGAACTTGAGCCGGTGCCCATAGAGGATGCCGGAACCATAGGTGGCCACTTAACCCTCTCCATTACAACACCGTTACCTCTTCTACCCTGTAGAGACACAGCCTGGAGGAGCAGGGAATATTGTGATGTTATGCAGTGAGTTAAACCACCACGCCTGTATTCCAGAAATCCCATCTGGGAATGGTTAGCTCTAAGTTTCTGATCCTGGGCCTGGGGAGCAAAGAAGAGAGCTCAATTCCTTGAGGTCTTGCCACCCATGTGGAGAGGCTGTAATGGGGAGCGTCTAGCTTCTGGCTTCAGCCTGGCCCAGCCCTGGCTGTTGCAGTGTGTGGAATGAAGTAGCAGATGGAAAATCTCTGTCTCTCTCTGTTGACTCTGCAATAATTAAGTATGTCTTGGAGGGAAAAAGTGGCACCATCCTGTGAACAGAAGCAGGCCTTCACTAGGACACATAAGCTGCAGGCACCTTGGATTGCCCAGGTTTCACGGCCATGACACATTTCTGGTGCTTGTGAGTCACCAGTGTTTGATGTTTTCTTACAGCAGCCCTAACACACCAGGAAATGGTAAATTCTATTTCGTACTGAAAATGGAATGATGTGAAATACTTTTGTAATTCATAAGGGTTGTATATTACAGAGTTTGGTAATTATAATGTCTTTTTTTTTTCTTTTAAAAACTGCCATTAGAGATTTATTGTAATTATGTGTGGTTTTTAGGAACCCTTTGAAACTTACATTTTTATCATTTGACTTTCATTCTGTTCTGACAGTTGATTCATAAAGGCTAAAACACACCATAGTTACTTCTAAAATGAAAGATTTTTGCTACTATTGTAAATACTAAAGGATATTCTTTTCAAAATATTTAAAAGCATAGTTAGCAATTGCTGTTTGTGTTTAATCTTATGAAGTAAAATTTAAACTTATTTCTTTGTGTTACAGTTAGAAGAATTGAATTCTTCCATGTATCCTTTGTCTGTCAACAGAGCAAAATTTGGAATGTGTAATTTTTGGTGAATAATCTCAGTCATAATTTTCAAAGACGTCTTCTTTAGATAGCATGAACAAGGGCACACACGGTGCCATTTACCAGGGCCAACTCTCTCACCTTTGTTTTCCAGATGCGATTTTCTCATTGTTTTTGTATGCTGGAGTTTTATTTTTTATTTCTTCTGCTTTGCTTTGTATTTATTTAGAGTTTTTAAAGTAAATTAACATTTTTTTTTTTTCAAATCTTGGATTTGAGGCTAACTAGCCACTGAAAATATGGGGAAAAAACCAGTGTCATAATATGGGATATTTTAAGCACATAAAGTTGAAAAGTATCATTTAAATGCAGGCCTCAAGGAATGTTTACCTGGCTTGTGAAATGACATTTTCATAACTAAGTGTACAACATGCATTATTGGATTAGCTTAGGAAAATCACCAAGGCCCATGCAGAGTGTTCTGATGTTGACATTCTGGTTTCAAGCAATTGTTTATGAATGCTTCTGGATGTGTTTTGCACATGATGATGGGCTCAGAGAAGTACATGCTAATCTACTGGAGCCTGCCCTGGGAGGTAGCCGGTGTAATACTTCCCATTTTACAGGCACTGAAAATTAGGTTTGAAAAGGCTCATTATCTGTGGGATTCGTGTAAATTGTTATCAGCAACGACTTAGAAGGGGGCTGAGATTTGAGTTAAGGAACTTCTCTTAGAGTAGTTTCTGGTTCTTTGCTGTTTTCATTTTATTCTTATCTTTGCTTTAGATTCTTTTCTGTGCATAGGACTCCGAAGTATCTCCTATCTGTTTCCTGAGTTCTTGTTAAATATTTGCATGTTTCACCACATTGCTCAGGTCTGCCAGGGCTGGACTTTGTCTGTCACAAACAAGTCAACATGGCAGGACGCAGAAGCACAGACCGTGCTGTGTGGTGTCTTGGTAGGCAGCCGTCCCAGCTTGAGCAGGGTCTGGCGTCCTGGTTTCCTCATCTCTCAGGAATGTTCTCCTGGTTGTCCTCCCTGTCATCATGCTGGTGTTACCTGATTTCCCAGAATATTTCAAAATCCCTGAATGACAGGCATTGCTGATCCCTGAGCCTGGTTTTGAACATGGAATGGCTTTGCTCTCTCTCCATGTTAAGTTGTCAGGCATAGTCAGTTCTGTCTGATTCTTCCTTCAGTTCTCCACGTGGTCATTCCAGGCTCTTACTGGATTCTAGAACTTTCCAGCATTCTGTTCCAACTCCAGAGCTACACTGTCCAGTATGACGGCTGCTAGTTAGGTGGCTGTTGCACATGAGATGGGGCTAATATGACTGGAAATGTGCTGTGCAGGTAATGCACTCATTTGATTTCAAAGACTTAGTATGAAAAATAAAGTATTTTTATAATGACATATGTTATAATTATACTTTATAGGTTATGTTAAACCATACACTGTATATTATTAAAATTAGTTTTGTCCCCTTTTCTTTTTAAATGTAGCTACTAGAAACATAAAAACAGTATATGTGGCTTACATTATATTTCTTTTGGACAGTGTTCACTAAAATTTAGGCATGCTGCCATATTTATCTTACTAAAGCATCACTTTCTTCTTGCCACTCTAATTTCTTACAGTTTTTTAAACCACATAAAACCTTTTAAAAGTTCCTAATAATTTGATAACAACCTGCATAGTTTTCACACAACCTGTTACATCTCTTCATTTTCATTCTGCAATCATTACTCAAGCTGATCTTCTGGCTGTCTAAGAACACATTGTGTTCCTTCCCGCCTGTAGTCTCTGTTCAGATGTCCATCCTACCTGAAGTTGCTCTGGCTTCCCCTTCCAGGGATGGGGAACATGCGCTCTGTGGACCACATGAGGCCCACGAATCTCTTGACCTGGGCCTGTTGGTGGTACTCTGATAGATCTATAGTGTAATTATTTTTAAATTGACAATTTTGTGTGGCTCATGGATGATGTTACGAATATTCCAGTGGCCCTTGGCAGATAAAAGTTTCCTCACCTCATATTAACGAGTTACATGCAAGCCAATCATTTCCATAAAGTATTTCGTTAGTACCCTAAGACTAAAAGTCCGTTTCATCTGCTTTGGTGTGTGTTGATTTTTACACCTGTCTGTGATGGCTGTGATGTTTTTGTAACCTCTCCCAGATCTGTATTGCTAGCATTTCAGAAAAATTGTATTGAATAATTTGAATGGCAGATTAGGAAGAGGGAGAGGCAGAGAGAGAATAGTCCATCCACTAGTTCACTTCCAAATGGCCGCAGGGCTGACTGTGTCAGGTGGAACTCAGGAGCCGGGAACGCCCAGTCAGTCTTTTCTTACATGCCTGTAATCACCCCCTCACCTAGAAACTTCCTCTTGCTGCTTTAAAAATTATTCTCTTGGAACCTGGACATAGTCTAAATTCAGAGTGGGTGTCTATGCTACTAGTTGAATTGCCTGTGTCTGACATGAGAGTGCTTGGGTTTCATTGCCAGTGCTGGCTCCTGACTCCAGCTTTTTGCCAGTACAGGCCATGGGAGGTTGTGGTCCTTGCCTGCGCCGTGGGACGCCTGGAATGAGTTCCTAGCTCCTGGGGTTAGCCTACCCAACTGAAGCCTTTGGAACATTTGGAGAAGGAGCCAGCAGATGGGAGCTAGTACACTGTTTCTCTTTCTGTAACTCTTTTCCAACCATAGTATAATTAGCTATATTAAAAATTGTTTCACCACATCTAGTGTGCCATTAATAACACAGAAGGTTTTCCCTAGAGCGTATTTATTTTTTCCGGAAGTTCTGCCTCTTAGCTCCGGAGTGTGATTTGCAGAGATTTAAAAGCACTCATGGTGAATGGAAATCTTCTTAACCAATGCATTCAGACAGAAACTCCACTTGGCAGATGCGCAAGATGTTCCGAACACTTCTGCCAGCTAAGGTGAAATGCAGGGTGCTTGCTTGTGATGTGAAGAGAAGCAGCGGTCTTGACTTGTCCAGCTGAATCCAGTAGCAGAATCATCTTCCGCAACACCGAATTAAAGTGCTTAAAGTTCAAATGCAGGGATTGTTCTCACATACTGCTTTTAGTAAATCCAGCTTGCTGTCATTCACCCTAACTGGAGCCCTGGGCCTTGTTCAAGACTTGATCATGGGATGTGGTACCAAGGTCGTGCTGCTCTGCTTCTTGTTGCCTCAGGGGTTATACTTGAATGCCTTGTGCTGAGGTGTCTTGGTGGGGCTGAGGGATCCAGCCTTCCCGAGCTCGCCAAAGTCGTTCCGTTGTGGGGCCAAGTGGGTGGTGCCCAGGCCTTGGGCAGCCCGGTGTCGGTTTACTTGACAATCGGTACACGCACGCTGGTGTGTTCTCCAAAGGCCAGTGACTACAAAAATGTTCATTAAGTATTTGTGAGATTCGCTATTTTTTAATAAAGTGATCATTTGAAACTAGTCTGTGTCATCTGTTATGCTGAATGTGTATCATCTTCACTCTGGGACTACACAAGGGTTCAGCTTGCAAAGGAAATGTTTAAAGGCTGGACTTCTCAACTTCCTGGCAAACACTTCCTTGTGCACACCCACCTACTAGTATAGTGTAATGGAAGATTATGGGCTTCAAACTTTTTTTTCAAGATTTATTTATTTTTATTATGAAGATATACAGAGAGGAGAGAACAGAGGAAGATCTTTCGTCCGATGATTCACTCCGTAAGTGACTGCAACCACCAGTGCTGTGCCGATCTGAAGCCAGGATCCTGGAGCCCCTTCTGAGTGTCCCACTTAGGGTCCCAAGGCTTTTGGGCTGTCCTCCACTGCTTTTTGAGCTGGGGCTCAAACTGGTGTTCATATCGAATACCAGCATCACAGGCAGTGGCTTAACCTGCAAAGCCATGATACTGAGTCTCTATTGTAGATATTTTGTCCAAATGGATTTATTCAGCATAGTGGTCGTTTGTGACTGGCTTCTTTGGCCTAGCATGATGTTAATAGGGTCATCCACACTGTTGCATAGGTCAGCACTGTTGATGGTTCAGTTGTATTCCAGTGTGGAGACACCACATTTTGCTGATTGCAGCTCAGTCACCTATAGCTATAGATGTGCATGCCTCTGCTTCGTTGTTTCGAGGCCACAGAAAAACCAGAGACTGATAAGCATTGAATGATAGTTTCTAAAATCCCAATTTTAGTTATTTTTATTACAAATTTAAACATTGATCAGTTAATCTAATTGCTCTTTTTGTTGTTGTTGTTGTTTAAAAATGTAATTATTTGAAAAAGAGAGCTCTCCCAACTTCTGGCTCACTCTCCAAATGACTGCCACAGGCAAGGCTGAGGAACCCGGAACTCATTCTCTTTCTCCCAGGTGGATGACAGGGGCCAGGTACTTGGGACATCTTCCATTGCTTCCCAGAAACCTAAGCAGGGAGCTGGATGGGAAGTTAATGAGGATGCTCTGATAAAGAGATACTGGTGTTATAAAATGTTAGCTTAACCATTTCACACAATGCCTGCCCCCTTTAAAAGTTATAAAGTCTGGGGCCCAATGCAGTAGCGTAGCACTGGGATCCCATATGGGCGCCGGTACCTGGTGGCCTTGCTTCCCATCCAGCTCCCTGCTTGTGGCCTGGAAACACAGTCAAGAATGGCCCAAAGCCTTGGAATCCTGCACTCACGTCGGAGACCCACAAGAAGCTCCTGGCTGCTGGCTTTGGGTTGGTTCAGCTCCAACCATTACTGCTTGGAGAGTGAACCATTGGACGAAAGATCTTCCTCTCTGTCTCTCCTCCTCTCTTTATATCTGACTTTTCAATAACAATAAAATCTTTTTAAACAACTATAAAGTCCAAGCTGGCATGTGGTACAGTGGGTTCAGCTGTCACCTATAGCACTGGTATTGCAGATGGGCACTGGTTCAAGTCCTGGCTGTTGCACTTCCAGTTGCTCCCTGCTAATGCAGCTGGGAAAGCAGCAGGGGATGGTTCAAGTGCTTGGGACCCTGCATCGACATGGGCGATCTGGAAGAAGTCCCCGGCTCCTGGCTTTAGTCTGGCCCAGCCCTGGCCATTGTGGCCGTTTGGGGGGTGACCCAGTGGGCGGAAGCTCTGTCTCTCAATCTTTCTCTGTAACTTTGCCTTTCAATGAAGTAAATCTTTGTAAAAATCCAGGCACCAGAGCACTGTAACCAGCATTTAAAATGTCTCATTTGAGTTGACAGACGAGATTTGTCACAAGACATGCCTGTTTAGGTCGTGCAGAGATGTAGTAAAGTGAGTAGCTGTTTCCCGTGGGCTGGTGAGTGACAGCCGGAGACAGTGACAGCTCATACTCGCTTGTTTCATTTGTCCTTCATGTTAGAAGGATCCGTGTGGGTCACAGACAACAGAATTTTGGCTTATCTAATTGTTGCTTAAGATTTATTAATTAAAAGCAGCATTACAGAGGGAAAGATCTTCTTCCATCTGCTAGTTCATTCCCTGAATGGTTCAGCAGCTAGAGCAGGGCCAGGTCAAAGCCAGGAGCCAGGGCCTTCCTCTGCGTCTCGCATGTGGGTGCAGGGGACCCAACACTGTGGCCATCTCTGCTTTTCATTCTTCATTAGCAGGTAGCTGGGTTGGAAGTGGAATAGCTGGGACTTGACCCAGCGCCCATGTGGGAGAGCAGCATCGCAGACAGCAGTTTAATGTGCTGTTCCATAAGACTAGCCCCTCATCTGCGGTCTTTTACAATGCTGAAACATATGTTAAAGGAACAGGAAAGAAGCTGCTGGCACTAAAATAAACCCTCACTAGAATAAAAATTATTTCTTGTTCTATAGTCCACTGTAGAACAGTTTGAATTATAGATGATTGGAAAGCTTATTACAGAAAAGTCCTATAACCAAACCCTGCTTCCAGAGGCAAATGATTTAACATGTATGTACACTTGAGGATGCTTCCGAAAGTTTGTGGAAAATTGAACATTTTTGAGGCAAGAAGTTTTTTTTTTTCCTTTAAATTCTTGCAGTTCTTTTTTCATAGTACACATTTTCCATGTATTTTATCAAGCTTCTTCATTCTAAAGGATATATTTTTTTAAAGCTTTATTTATTTATTGGAAAGTCAGATAAACAGAAAGGAGGAGAGACAGAGAAGATCTTCCGTCCGATGATTCACTCCCCAAGAGCACAATGGCCGATGCTATGCCAATCCGAAGCCAGGATCCAGGAACTTCTTCCGGGTCTCCCACACGGGTGCAGGGTCCCAAGGCTTTTGGGCCATCCTCGACTGCTTTCTCAGGCCACAAGCAGGGAGCTGGATGGGAAGTGGGGCTGCCAGGATTAGAACCGGCACCCATATGGGATCCTGGCGTGTTCAAGGTGAGGACTTTAGATGCTAGGCCACCATGCTGGACCCACATTCTTCAGGACTTTTAAGATGTATTTAAAAATATTTATTTATATAAAAAAAAGATTATCCTGTTTGTATTGTTTTTCTGCACTAATTTTTAAAATATTTTTTGCATTATGAACAACTTCTTGTGGCCAAATAATTGTCTACAATTAAAATGGCCTTAAAAACTTCATAGTAAATATTAAAGGTATTTTGATTAGAACCATTAAAGACTAATTAGATTTTTGTCTAAACTAAGAGGTTTTTGTCTTTTCTCTTTGTTTAATTATGTATTTGAAAGGCAGAGTCAGAGAGACCCATGTGCTGTTTCAGTCTGCAAATGGGCATAAAGGTTAAGGCCAGGCCATTCCAGGCCAGGAGTCCAGAACTCAAGCCCAATCTCCACGTGGGTGCCAAGGACTCAAGTACTTGGGCCATCTCCTGCCTTTTTGTAGCCACTCAATAATGCTACATTTGACAGCAACAAGTATTAAACTTTGCTAGCAATTTGCTGAAGATAAACATGATAAATTATAAGAAATCCTGTGCTCCCCAAAACAGCTTGCTTGGGGCAGGCGATTGGCACAGGGGCTAGTGTTGGTCGCGCTGTCTACATCCAGTGTCATCCAGTGTCATGGTGACTGCTTCAAGTCCCAGCTCCTGAGCTTCCAATCCAGCTCCTGGCTAATGTGCACCCTGGGAGCCAGCAGATGATGGCTCAGGCGTAGGTACGTGACACCCTCGTGGGAAGCCCAGATTAATTTACAGGGTCCTGATTTCAGCAGGCATTTGAGGAGTGAGCCAGTGGATGCAAGCTCTATACCTCTGGATAAGACTGCTGTTGTGGAACCCTCAAGCACTTTTTCTCACTCCTAGTAAACAGCTTCTGAAGCAAAGCCCCCATGCTGACGGTATTTTAGGCTGGCTTCCCTATCCACTCTTCCTGCAGTCCCCCAGAGTCCTGCAGCCTTGCGTCTGCACCTCTGTCCAGCTCCGAGAGTGGGGACGAGCGGTTACTCCCCGAAGTGCACTCCCACTCCTGGCAGCTGGGGACTGGAGCGCAGGAGGGCGGCTGGGGCCAGGCTTTCAGACCAGCCCTCCAGGAAGGGCCAAGGCTGGCCTCCTCAGTGTTGTGGGTCCCCATGGCGACTGGGCTGTCCTCACCCCTCCCTGTCCCCATGTGGCGCTGCCAGGCTCCTGCTAACATTTCCGTGCGCTGGCCAAAAGGAGACGGCGGTCCTGCTGCCTGACCTGTCGGCTGGTTCCCTGAGGTAAAGCCCTTGGTTTTCTGGCTGCATCCTCTTTCCCTGCCACACGCAGCACCAGGCAGGACCGTGGGTCCATCTTGTACAACCTGGGAGGATCTTGGCAGCTGCTTAGCCAGGGTGGGGAGGCATGATAGCCGTGCCTGTAAGGATCAATACTCTTAAGATTTGGTCACTACCACATTGTAAGTATGCTCTTAAACATGTGTCTTTTTGAAAAGTAAGGATGCTGTGCCTATTAATAAACTTTGCCTTGGATGTCAGAACTGATTTCCTGATCATCCCTGTGAAAGTTGACGGCATCCGGTGCAGGTGGGTCAAGACCATCTTAGCCTGTTCTGCAGGAACTTGATCCTGTGCTCCTCAGAATCCTCAAAGATGGTGTTTGGAGACAATCCCAGTGCAATGTGAACCTTCCAGAACAGCAGCAGCAGCTTGCTTTTCCTGAGTGGAGTTAAGAACCCATTCTGTGTGTTCTAGCTTGACTTCTAGAGTTTTTGACACATAAATCAGACAACACATCTAAGCAAGTGAAAGTAGCAGCCGGTATGGTATTTTCCAACACCCACCACCACCTGTTCTGTCACCTTGATTCCCCATTGTTTCTTCATAGACATAGTGTAAAGAGTGTATGGGTTCATGTTGAAATTGAGTCAGATCTATATATGCTGTGAACTTTCAGTTTGACTGGAGTTATCTTTCCATGTTTTTTGCTGCTCTCGCTCACTCTTCGTGTGCCCCCATTCTCTTCTGCAGTGTTTGGAACCAAAGCCTCTTGGGAGGCACAGGTAAGGAATACATTTTCCAGGAGTAAGGAAACACATAATTATACACCTTGCTCATGTAAATTATGTCAGCAACCTTGTGTTCCTCTGTGCCAAGCAACGATGTCTGGTTTTGAGTTTTTGCAGCTGCTTTGTTTGCTGTAATGGAGCAGGACCAGGCTAGCTTGCAACTCTCTAGTTTGTCACCAGTCAACTGGTGGAAACAGAGCTCACCAATCCCTCATCCAGGAACTGAGGTAGCTCAGTGTGTGGACCGGTGACTGCCAGGCCAGCTCATCCCTGCACCTGGCTTTTGTTGTTCCCAGGAAAAATGCCAACTCTTTTCTGTCTCCTCTGACACATTTGCTCAACTCAGCCCTTGACGTCTGATCACTGGAATTCTGGGATTTCTCCCTACCAACAGCCAGTGTTTCAGAGGATACCAACTGAGTGTCCTAGAATTTAACTCAATTTTGACTCTGTCAGACCCCAAAGGTGAGGGACTCATGCCCTGGCTGTAACTTGTATTGCTGATGTACAGGCTATAAATCTGGCTTTACGGCCCCCTCCTCCTCGTATCTGATTCACCTGCTACAGCAACTCACAGAACTCAGGGAAGCACTTTACTATAAAGGACATGATCAGGTTCCAGTGCATTGGTGTTACAGGTAAAGCCACCACCTGCAATGCCAGCTTTCCATGCAGGCACCAATGTGCGTTCTGGCTGATTTGTTTCCCATCCAGCTCCTGGATAATGGGCTGGGAAAAGCAGCACAAGGTAACCCCAAGTACTTGGACCCTGCTATCCATATGTGGAGAACTAGAAGAAGCTTTTTGCTGATGGCTTTGGCCTGGCCTAGCCATGACCATTGCAGCCAGAAGGGAAGTGGACCAGCAGGTGGAAGATCTCTGTTGCTGTCTCTCCATCTTGCTCTGTAATTTTTACTCTCAAAAAGAAAAGAAAAAAAAAACATGATCAAGGTCACAGATACTAGGCAGGTGCCGAGATGCATAGGGACAGGTGTGTGAGAAAAGGTGCTAAATGCCCACGCCCTGCCCAGGTGCAACATGCTGCCTGCTACGCAGAAACCTCTGGAACCTGTTCTTTGGGTTCTTGTTATGTAGGCATGACCAATTCTATCATTGGCCATTGGCGATCAACTCAACTTTCATTCCTTCTCTCTTGCCTGGAGCTTTAGGTGGGGTTAGAGTTGAATGTTCCGATCCACTAATCACATGGTTGGATCCCCTGGCACTGACCTCTATAATTAGAGCAAACGATGTTCTGTTACTCAGGAAATTCCAAGGGACTTGGGGGTTCTGGGTCAGGAGCTAGAGTCAAAGATCAAATGTTAGGGGGAAAAAAAGATTCTCATAGCACCTTTTCTACAAAGGTCTTACGAGTTCTGTGTTCTGTGTCAAAAACAAGGACAGCGACCAACATTTATGTCTCTCTCTTTTTTTTTTTCTTATCTGTTGGGGTCCGTGCAGTGGATGTGGGGGACAGGAAGGTGTGAAGAGTATTGCTCCATTGCAGGCAGGGCCGCGAGGAACTTCCCGCTGTGTGGCAGGGCCCAGTGGATGCCTCTACAACCACGTGAATGCAGCTCCACCTTCCTTTGTATGGACACTGGACCACCCTGCGGAAGAACTCTAATCCATCCAGGCATTGTTTGCTACTGTGGAGTTGGCTTTTTTACTCAATGTGAGCTGGGAGGTTAATGTCAATAATAATGTCTTGCAAAAGGGCCTTCTATTATTCCTACTGTCCTGGCTGTCCCCATTGACCTTATGCTAATCAAGGGACCTGTATTTAGGCTTTTATTCTTTCCTTGATCTTTAGGTTCTGATTTTCTTTGTGATACAAGATTGAGTCGTAGAATAAGAATTGTAGCAGGAACTTCTGTTGCACTTAGGTAGAACAAATGGCAGTCATCCTTAGAAACACCCACTTGACAATGACTAAAAAGTCTGAGCCAAAGTTTGACTGTCTCTGTATAAATAAAGTGGACAGCTTTCCCGCATTGTCCATTATGATCATGAAATCGTAGTGGTACATTTCTTTCCTCTTTATGCCTCATCCACACACCCTTCTCGAGTTCTGAACTCATCTGGAGCTGGATTCTGGCACTTATCACTTATCTCATGGATTGTCACAACAGGCTTTTTTGTTGTTGCTGAGTGTGGAAGTTCCAGTTCAATTGCCCAAGTTCCTCGTTGATCTGCTAGTAGTGAGCAAGTCAGCCACACAACAGAAATTGTACTTCCAAATAAGTCCATAGCAGTGTCAAATGCTTAAAGCTCTACTCACACTATAGGAAAAATCCAGTGAAATTGTTAAACTTGACAGCCAATTACTGCCTGTGTCAGTCTGGAATATTTTTTAAAGGATTTTTTTTAAATTTATTTTTATTGCGAAGTCAGATATACCGAGTGGAGGAGAGATAGAGAGGAAGATCTTCCATGTGATTATTCACTCCCCAAGGGACCACAACAGCCGGTGCTGCTCTGATCTGAACCCAGGAGCCAGGAACTTCTTCCAGGTCTCCCACACGGGTGCAGAGTTCCAAGGCTTTGGGCCATCCTCGACTGCTTTCCAGGCCACAAGCAGGGAGCTGGATGGGAAGTGGAGCCACCAGGATTAGAACCGGTGCCCATATGGGATCCTGGCGCGTTCAAGGTGAGGACTTTAGCAGCTTGGCCACCATGCTGGGCCCGAAAGATTTTTAAAAAATGTTTATTTATGTTCATCTACTTCCAAGTAGTTAGGATGTGGCTTGGGACACCCATATCCTGTATTGGAGAACCTGAGTTCAAATCCTGACTCCAGTTCCAATTTCAGGTGTGTTCTGGAAGGCAGCAGTGGTGGACCAAGCACTAAGATCCCCATAACCTGGATCCTGGATGGAGATTTGGGCTTCTGCCTTCAGCCTGTCCCAGCCTGGCCAGTCATCTGGAGAGTAAGCCAGCACCTGGAAGGTCTTGGTCAGTCTGTGTCTCTCTCTGACATTTGAAATATATTTAAAAAAATATTAAGTGAGGGCATGCTGTTTTTGAGATTATGCCACACAAGCACTCTCACTTCCATTTTGGCTACCCTCCCCGGGTGAGAATGACTTCCTCAGCCGTTCTATGAGCTGAGGAAGTACCGAAAATGCTGACATGGAAGAAATCCTCCAACACCAGCAGGTAGAAGAGGCCCTTGTTCTCAAAGTCTGGGAGGAACTGAGTCCTGTCCCCGACTCCTTTTGTGAGCTTAGAGTTCAATGCTGCCAAGTCAAGTTTTGGGGTGATGACAGCCTCAACTGACCCGAGGACTGTGAGAGTTCCAGGACTCCAGACTCACAGAAACTGGGGGGCAATCAAGGGTTTGCTATTTTTAGGTCCCCAGAGTTTTGGAAATCTTTGCTACATAGCATGAAATGAAGCCCTCTGCTGCCTACCTTAGATGCACATGCTGTGATGGGCTGTGTTCAACAGTGAGCGAGGGAAAGTGCTGTGAGTCCCTTCCCCCTCTTGGAGGAAATTCAGCATGCTTATCAGCATAGGAAAGTTTCCAAAACATCCCACAAAAAAGAAGTGTAGTTAATGTTGTGCAGCCATTTCCCAACTCTCTTGAATCACAGAGCCTGTTTGCTGGAGACATGCCTGTTAATATCTTGTGTAATTATTCTTTGGAGAATTAAAGTGCTGGGATAAGAGAAGAAGTGATTCTATGGAAGAAGTCGGGATTGCCAGCCTGCCATTTCTTCCCGGTTTGAACATGTGCTCTTAGCTAGTTGGTGGGCATCATCTTGTGAAAAACATGAGTGTGGGAATATATGTGCACGTGCTGTCCCGCATGTGAGTCCGCCGGCAGAGACAGGGACTTTCTGCCGTGGTCAGCTCGTTGTGTAACTTGGTATTCCCTTAACACAGAGGGTAATAACTCTGCAAACTTGCTAAATCAGAATATTGGCTGCTAGAGGGATTTCATAGAACAGCAGCTGAGCATCTTAAGAAACAAAAGATTTGTTTTGGTTTAGAGCTCATTCAGAAAGAGGTATTATTTCCCACAATGCTATGAGGTTTTTATCTGAACAACACATTATCTCATGTCGTTTGCCAAGACACATTACTGTCT
This sequence comes from Ochotona curzoniae, assembly GCF_017591425.1. Taxonomy (NCBI): domain Eukaryota; kingdom Metazoa; phylum Chordata; class Mammalia; order Lagomorpha; family Ochotonidae; genus Ochotona; species Ochotona curzoniae. The sequence continues at coordinate 19,500,683 of NW_024467115.1, forward strand.
TGCTTTCTTCATGAGGAAACTGAGCTCAGATATTAAATTATAAAGCTTAGGTTTGGGGGATCAGACCGGGTCCAAATGTGGTGCTCACTATGCCATTCTGCCCCCACCCTGTAAACCTTCTTTCTTTTCTTTCCTTCTTCCCTTCCATTCTTCCAGGACTTGTCTGTTTAATAGAGTTACAAACAGAGGGCAAAAGATCTTTTATCTATTGGTTTACTCCCCAGTTGGCCACAATAATCAAGTCTAAGGCATGCTGAATCCAGGAACCTAGAGTTCCATTTGGATCCCCCACATCTGTGGCAGGGGCCCAAGCACCAGGGCCATCTTCTGCTGCTTTCCCAGGATATTAGCAGGTCGCTGGATCAGAAGTGGAGCAGCTGAAATTTGAACCTGTACCATATATGTAATGCCCATGTTACAAGCAGTAGTTTAACCAACTTCTCCATCAGCCTTATCCTTGATTTTATTTTTATTTTTGCCCTGAGGCCACTTACTGAGATGCTTGCCCACTAGAGATGCTCTGACTGACAGTCTTTATTTACACTCATTTTAACCTCAAACTCAACTGACCTTTCATGGGCCACGTTGATATTACTGGACTTCTTCATGTGTTGTCAAGAAGTCAGTCAGCACTTTGTGCATCCTAGCTTGGAATCTCTCTAAGAAACTCTCTGATTCATGTTCTGTCATCCTTATTCGTGGTAATGGAGGCAGAGGTGTTCCTGAACTTTCCACTGAGGCAAGACACAGAGCACCTTGCTCCTGGATTCCACTAGTCAGTCTCATCACCCTGTCAGTTTGTGCTTCTGCTCAGTTCCAACCACACTGCCATATTTTAAGTGGTATTGTGGCAAAAACTTACTTCCACGTACAATTTGTGTGTGTGTGATTGCTGACATTTAAAAAAAAAAAACCCATAATTAAGTGGCTTTAAAGCATAACTAGCAATTCCCTTGATTCTGAATCCCAGCTGGGCCCATCTGGACAGATGTTCTTCTCTGTGTGTTGCTTCCTGGAGTCATCCCTTTCTCACTGCCCTGGAGGGCCATCTTTGTCACAGAAGGGTCCATATATAAAACATGTATTTATGTTTACACATAATTGGGTCTATTTCCAGGCTCATTGATCCTTTCCCTTGCTTTGTCTATTCTGTGTCAATGCTCTATAGAACAAAGTTTGCTTATTAACTTATTGTTATTTCAAAGGCAGAGTCACAAAGAGATCACCACTCCAGTGGCTCATTCTTCAAATGCGTGTACCAACCAGGGATGGATCAGATGACAACCAGGAGCAAGGAACTACATCTAGGTGTCCCACGTGGGTTTCAGGACTCCAAGCACTTGAGCCATCACCCACTGCCTCTAAGGGTACACGTTAGCAAGAAGCTGGGGCAGAGACAGGAGCAGGACTTAACCCCAGGCACTCCATCCTGGGACGCAGGCATGCTGAGTTGTAACTTCACCCTCCATGCTACAAGGCTCACCTCCTCACTCCTATTTATACAGTTTTTCTTTGCATGTTTTGTGTGTATGTCCACTCTTATTTACATAATGTTTTGTTTTGCAGTGTGTGTGTGTGTGTGTGTGTGTGTGTGTGTGTGTGTTTAAAAGCCTGTACTATTCTTTCTAGAGTCCCCAATAGACTTGGATGTCTGGGCAATCCTGACTTCACAATACAACTTGGGAATCATTCCCACACTTTCTATACACATACACTCAGTGTGATTTCATACTTAGGTGCTGCGTAGATACAGAAATTGGTTCCAGGAGACAATGCTGCCACAGTAGCAATGAGAGCTGAGGCCTTCATTGCAACAGATCTTGGGGAACTGAGTCCTGCCACTGAATGAGTTCCAGGCCTTCAGGCCAGACTGCAGTGCTGGCTGACGCCTTGACTGTAGCCTTGTAAGAGACCTTGACACAAAGCAGCCTGTTATGTACAGACATGTAACCCCTCCAGACCCATGTGTTCAAGTCCTAGCCCCCACCTCCCACTGTGTGACTATTTTTCAGGAAAGCGGCCTCAAACGGGGCACTACGGATCGAGATCAAAGGGGTAGAGCCCTAATCTAAGCTAAGGCTGGCATGGAAAGAAACAGGTGCCTGACATTGCCCTCTCAGCTTGCCCGCAGGAGAAAGCTGTGTGAGGGCAGAGCAAGAAGGTAGCCCCCTGCCAGCCAGAAGGAGAATCCCCACAGAAACCAACAGGGCCAGATCATGGCTAGAAAGGAGGGCTCCTGGCTAGGCAGGGACGAGGAACCCTCCCTGCTGCAGGGGGGTAAGGAGCTCCAAGCCATGGCTTCTGCGCGCCATGCTGACCTCATGCGCTAGTCCTTGTATTCAAGGCTTTTTTATACTGTTGCAACTGATCCGCGTAATGAGAATTCTGTAACGGTGGAGAGGGGTAAAGTTTCAAGTGTTTTCTGTTGAGTCTCAATTAGAACCGTTGTCCAATTAATCAGTGAAAATCATTCTTTTCTGGGGCCCATCACGGGCACGTCCACTTTTACAGCCTTAAAACCCTTGACAATCAGTTTTCAAAATGGCTGCCTCCTGGAGGGACCTCAGTGCCGCTGGAAGTTGTTCGTTTGTTTCTTCAGTTGTTTTATTTTTTTAATATTTGAATTTATCTGAAGGGCAGAGATACACAGAGAGAAGGTAAGAGCGCAATCTTTGATTCTCTGTGCACCCTCTAAGCTGCTGTAGTGGCTGGGGCTGAGCCAGGGCCGAGCCAGGAGCATCGGTGCTCCTCCATGGGCGCAGCGCCCGAGCGCCTGCACGTCCTCCACCACTGTCCCAGGCGGGAGCAGACACTGCCAGGCAGCCCTCACGTTTGGTGCCGCTCAACTTGTTGGTTCTTCTGATTTACACGCCTTTCCTGATCCATGCTCCTCATTTTTCGTGAACTCAAGACGTGAGCCCAGCAGAGAAAAAGGAGTGGTAAGAACTGCAGGCCCCGGACACACCTGGATCTCAGGTTCCTGGCCTCTGAAAACCTGTGAAACTTCTTTTATCACTGTTATTTTCCATGAGGTGGTGTAGGTGTAGGAATTCCTCTCCTCCCCTTCCTGCCTCCCTCCTAATTGAGCTGTACACTCAGGCTGGGGAATTTTGTTCTGGCAGCCTAATGACTTAATACGGCACCCCTCTTCACTGTGCTTCACCAGCAGCAGTTTCAAGATAATACTATTTGTTGTATTGAACTGCTACATTGTGGGGCAATTTGTTGTGCTGCAATAGCTATTATGTTAGCCTAATTGCTTTCTCTGCATCCTTTTTTGAATTCCATTCTCAAAAAGTTAAGCAGGTCTGTATTCTTGGCAAGGAGTTATTGGCAATTTCTTTCCATTCTGTTAAAAAAAAAAATCTTTGAGAGAATATGATCTCTCCCATCCATTGGTGATGCATCAGTTTACTCTGCACTTGCCCCTAACAGCTGGGGATGGGCTAGTCTGAAGCCAGGAGCTCCACCTGGGTCTCCCACAAACAGAATCTTCCGAGGATGAGATGCAGCCCTGGGGAGCGTTCACAGCTGGGCCCCCGAGGTGTATTAACAAAGCAGCTGGGACTAGAAATGACACTGCAATATGGGATGCCAGTGTCACAGGTGACAGCTTAACTTGCCGTGCCACAATATTGACCATGCATGCCAGTGTCTGGGTCATTAATAGCACTTCCTGAATCTTTTTTTTTTTTTAATCAGCTTCCTATTTTTCCAGCTTAGTGAAATCCTTGTTTAGATCCAAATTTGAGTGTGAGTCGATGAGGACAGAATAACTACAATCATTTGCAGTCCATGGAGGTCTTGCACATGCTGCTATGGCGTGCCCTACGTCCTACATATTGACGCTGTGGTCGTTCTGTGTGTATCTGTTTTGTACACTTCTTGTAAATCCTTAATTCTTGTAGGGATGTTACTATAGTGGCTGCCTCCAGGTGATCTTAGTTATACATCTGTTGAAACAAGCCTGGGATTCCTAGACGTGGATGAAAATTTGCTAATCCGTCAGCTGGGAATTCTTTCCAGAAGACCCCAGAAATGGAGAGCTTCCACACCAGATTCAGTGCCTGGACTCCTTTTAAAAACAAGTCATTAAATGGACAGGTGAGTTCATACGCTACAATAAATGAAGTTTAATTTGTTGGGCTAATTTCACTGTTCTATATTGTCTCGTACTGCTGTATTTGGAAAGCAGGACCCTCAAAGAGTTTAGTTTTTGAGTCATAAAGAAGAATCCTGGGTTTGTCCCAAAGAGAATCTGCACTCGTGCCAGCCTCAGCCTTAGGAGAGGTTCAAGGTCGTCCTCCCCTTGAAGGTCCCTGTTCTGCCAAGCACATCTGCAGACAGGGATTTGCAAGAAGGCGCTTTGGGCCGTGATGCTATGGGAGCGCTCAGGCATATGTTTCTCCACTCCTGTCTTTTCTCCTGGACCAGTTGTACAGTTCCCTGTGTGTATGGACTACCCACCCTTTCAAAAGAGAATGCAGAGAAGAGTCACCGACAGGCAGTTGGCAGCTCAGCCAGGCCCTAGTAAAGAAACAAAACTGGAAACTCAGACCTGGTGAGGATTTGACCCCAGGTGGAGGAGGCTAGGCTGGGCTGGGGCTGTCCTGGGTGCACAGACTGTGAGCTTGTGTGAGCCAAGCTGAGAAAATCAGAGCTGCAGAGGACACTGGTAACAGTGGCTAACAGGCAGTAGTTAGGTACTTGGACGTTGGTGGACACTGTGAAGACCCAGGTCTGTGGGTTAAAGTCCTTCCTGCTGCACATGGTCCTGTGTGGGTGCTATGTATTTTCACGATGAAGTGTAGAGTCAGTTTCCCCAGGCTGCATGTGTGTCAGCGGGAGCAGGAGTTGGGGTCATCCGTCTTGGCTTTCCGGTGGAGCATCTTAGGCTTGTCTGTAATTATAGCTCCATGAGCCCATTCCACAAGCCCAGGCTTGTCCGTACCTGTGGATGGAAACAGCTTAAAGCATAAGGAGAGCCCCTTTACGAGCTGTAATGTGCTATGTCAATATTAGCTGTGAGGATCGTAGGAGATTGTCTGCTTAGCAACTAAGAACACACTGGCCTGTGCAGCCAAGTTATCTTTTCTTCTCTCTAGCTCTTTCAGGAAAGAGTTGCTCTTATAAGTCATTGGTTTGACCTCTGGACTAACAAGCAACGTCAAGAATTCCTGTGCACAATTTTTTCGCAGTGTACAAAATCACAGTTAAGGTAACCATAGCCATTTTCTTTGGTTCTTCGAAGCAAGAGAGTGAAATGTTATATAACTGTTGTGAATTTGTTTTCTTTTACTTTAAAGAAAAATAAGGAAATTTGTAACAGACTCTTTTGCTTGCCTGCTGCTGGAGGCTGATACAGCAGCCCTGGGGGCCTTAATGGCTTCATACCCTTGTGGGGCTGTTTTGTTTTTGCCAGAACTTGTCCGTGACTGCAGCTGGTGAGTTCTGAACATTCTGCTAGTATCTCAACCCCTCCTTGGAATGATCAGGCAAGTTGGCTACAAGTGAGTATCTGATAGACAGCTAGACACCTGGCTAATGATTGTTCAGTGAACACAGGGATCTGGAAAAAAAATGCACAAGATGTAACAATGGTAACAGTATTCAGGACATGGGCAAGACCTATACAGCAGCGGCCAGTGAGTACCAAGGGAATTTGTTCCTGTTCTGCCCCTGTCCACGGGTTGAGGCTATAATTTCCTTTCATATACTTCTGCATGGACAGTGTGACAGTTGTTGAAATTACACTGCGGAGCAGCCAGTGTTCCGACCAGGGGACACTTGCCAGCTCTAGAATGGAAAGGTTGCAGCACCCCGGTTATACCAGATCCCTTGCTAACAAGCATACAAATATCAATCAGTAGTTGTTATCAAAGCAACGGGTGGCGTGTTCATTAGCCGGAGGAATGTTAGTTACTTTGGTGAAAGTAAAGGTGTTTCAGAAATGTGCACTGAGATATTCTAAGAGGTCTCCCAGCACACCTGGAAATAATTGAGGGATACAGCTGGGCTGGTAGCAGGTGCGTGTAAGGATGGGTTTGCAGCTCTAGCCCCCAAACCATGGCCTGGTGTCAGTCTAGGGGGTTTCTGTGACCTGAGTCCCACCAAGAAGATAACAAGAGGAACATATCCTTTACCAGTGGACTGAGACTCAGAGGATGGATGGCTAGGACTTCCGCAAGCTTTCATAGACTCTAGAAGGGGCCTGGGCTTCTTCGTACATGTTTGCTTGCTGAAACTGTAGGTGTGGTATCCTAGGGCATTTGTCACTTTCATTATAACCTGGAGATGGTGTCGCTGGAGACACTGGCCTTCATAAGTAACAGCTACCAAAAAATGGTCTGAGATTTGTGCATGCTGGAATTAGCTTATTTTAGTTTGCAATGCCTGCCTCCCATTCTTTCTTAAAAGATTTATTGATCTTTTATTCAAAAAGAAGAATTAGAGAAAAAAGAGAGAAAGATCTTCCATCTGCTGGGTCACTCCTCAAATGGCTGCAATGGCTCAAGTAGGATTGATCTAAAACCAGGAGTCTGGAGCTTTGTCTCAGGTCTTCCATGTGGACTCAGGGTCCCCAGGATTTGGGTCACCCTTTTCTGCTTTCTCAAGCACATTATCAGGGAGCTGGATCAGAAATGGAGCAGCTGGGACACAAATAAGCACCTACACAGGATGCTGGCAATTCAGGCAGAGGCTTAGCTTACTACACCACAGTGCCAGCCCCACCCGTTCTTACATTTTCTTTTGTCGATACTTTTTATTTTTTGAAAAACTTATCTGAAAGCCAGAGTTACAGGGAGAGAGCGAGAACTTCCACTCATTGGCTCGTTCCTCGCATGACTACCATGGCCAATGCTAAGAGCCAGGCCTAAGGCAGGAATCGGGGTTTGGACTAGAAGTGGAGCAGCCAGGACAGGAACCAACACTGCTGCCTTTTCTTAGTGTGTTACATGCTGCACCACAGTGTCGGCCCTGCCCGTCTCGATCACTCATTTCTTCTGTCGCTGTCAGCTTCCCTTTGCATCTGTGGGGTGAAGCAAGGAAGGGGCTCTCAGGAATCGTCACTGGGAGGAAACCTACATCTTCCAGGCTCTGTTGAAAGAGGCTACAAAAACAGAAAAGCGATTCCTTAACCCTAAAAATCCTAGGAAAGGAGCGTTTTATGACAGCCATCGACTTCTTTTTACTTCAGCTTTGCAGTTTTCAAAATCAGAAAATAATAGACCAAATCATGTGTTTGTAACCTTTCATGCATTACATTCCAGGCTGACGCATCTTAAGCAAAGCAATTTTAGTTGCCACCACCAGAGGTCATCAGAGATCTTGTGTCCTTTGAGGCCCCTTTAATGTTGGGCCTGACTCTTGGTCAACTGAAAATTATCCTTTGTCTGGGATTCCTTCTGGGGAACAGGAATCTGGAACCAGCTTGTTCTGTGAATGCCTTCGTTTTGTTTGTTAATAGCTGACTTCTGCAGAGATTGCTCAAAACTGGCCAGTGCACTCCCCAGGCTGTGATTCTGGGGAGAAGTGTATGTGAATTTCTGGTCTGTAGGTTTGGCATCTGGAACCTATCTTTCGTTTGGTGGTGGTTTTTGTTGGTCAACATCAATCAGTTCATTCTCTAAAATCTGGATTAAGTCCAATTTCATTGCCATCTCTACTAGTGTCTGACCATGGGACAGAGGAACTGGCCAACTAGGTATGGGCAATCTAATCCAGTTTGGGCTCAATTTTAGTTAAATGTAAAAGCCTTGTTCATTGTTTTTAGAGTTGCTATGGTCATCCTTTCTTTATTGGGATGTAATTCATAGTTTTAGAACATTCGCAGAGTTGAGTATCACCACGACCTAAGTCTAGAACTTGTCATTACCCTCGAAATAACCCCCTGTCCCCTTGCAGTCGCTCCCTATCCTGTCCTCCCAGGTTAGAGCAAACTCTAATAGGCTTTGTCCCTCTTGCTTTTCTTATCCAGGGCTTTACCTGTAAACGGAATCATGTGTTATGTGATCGTTCAGAACTAGCTTCTTTCTCATTGCAATGTTTTCAAGGGTTATTTATTTTGTAGCATGTGTCAGTCCTTCTTTCTGTTACCAGGTAATGTGCCGTTGTATGCAGAGGCTGTATTTTATCTACCCAGTCCTACTTGATGGGCATGTGGGCTGTCTTCTGCATTTTGGCTGCTGTAAATGCTATGAATATCAATGTCCACATTTTTGTACTTGAATGTTTTTATTTCTCTTAGATATGTATCTAGAAGTGGAATTGCTGGGTCAAATGATGCCGAAATAATTAACTTTTAATGATTGTGTTTTGAGTCATGTTTATTCCTGTACTCTTTGCTCCTAACTGAATAAGCTTGTTAATAAATGACAGAGGTGATCAGTGACTTCAGTGCCTGGAATCTTTCTGTTAGCTGGGTTGTATTTGTGGAGTGCCTGTTTTTGGCAAGGTAGAGAGACCATTGTTGTATGCATTTTGTTTTCTAATTGGCAGGTAATTTTGTTTTCTTTCTGACAGTTGCAATTATGAACAGGGTATTGCCACATTGGTAGGAAATATGGCATCACAATTTTCTTTAGCAGTTAGATCTGATATTTTTAAATGTTTATGATTTCTATTGTAATAAGCTATTTCTATTGTAAAAACTTATTTTTAAGTTGTAGGATTTCCTTTATGACATTTAAAATGTTTTGGAAGGATTAGCTTCTTAAACCATTCTTCTGACAAGTTCTCCCACTCTGGGGAACTCTTCCCCACCCTGCCATTCTTACAAACCTCCAGGCTGGTATTGCCCTCCAGACACAATGCCTGGATGCCAGCAGGTCTAATGGTGTCCAGTGGTGCCTTGCACCTGCCACTTGACCAGGTTGACCTTTCCTGGGCTCCTTAAGGGAAGTTGGGCTATTTGTGTTGGTCACACTTAGAGATTACTGTTAGGAGTTTGAATCTTTCTCCTTGCCACACTGGTGGGACCGGTTTTGAGTTGCATCTGCTGAGCCTTACACAAAAACCTTTCATTCCAAGCTGGAGCTGTTCAAGCTTGTGGCCTTCCTGGTGGGTGGGGTAGCATAGCATTCATGCACCTGCATACACAAGCAGGGATGTGTGTCGTGTATGTATGTGGAGAGAGGATGAGTCACGAATGGCCCAGGAGGGAGTAGCTTCTGTTGTCTGTCTCCACGGAAGTCAACTGGAAATGGCACCGGAGGGCAGAAAAATGCTGACTAGTGTAGATTACAGAGAGAACACCCTACCTTCACCCTACTTCAATATACTTTCCCACCCCAGCCACTGAAAAGTCTCAGAGGAGGCCATCTTAGGTGCAGTTTGGTAAGGAAGTCAGTGTGTCACTCTACAAAGAGTGTGGACACTGGCTAATATAGCATACTGACCAGCTCCATTATTCTGAAGCATAGTCCCTCTGTGAGGTGCCTATTTCTGGGTGGAGATGGTGATGTTAGAGGAAAAAGCCATTGAATGTCGGCTGCTCAGCATGGCCAGGAGAGGAGTAGGGAGCTCTGCAATGGGATTGACGGTGGAGAAGAGAGCTGGGGCTTAACTCCAAGCACAGCAGGGGCAAGGGGAACTGATAGCCAGGGAGCTGGGTAGGAGCACCGGATGGGAAATGTCTGAGAAGAAATGAAGGAGAAGTCTGTCTAACCGACCTAGCAGGATTCCTGCATTAGATAGGCCAGTGTGCTCAGGCATCCCTTGAGGAGTGTTGGTGATAAGGAACCCAGTCAGATCTCCAGGGTGGTCATATGTGGCCAGTTCTTGCTCAATGGACTTTGCAAGTCTTGAATTCTGGGTTGCTGTATTTTAAGGAGTCATTTGCATTTTTTTGAGTGAAGATTTGGGGCCATGTTGTGGTACATCAGATTTAACTGCTGCTTGCAACAATGACATCCCATGTTGGCTCCTGTTCAAATCCCAGACTGCTCTGCTTTCAATCCAGCTACGTGAAAATGCACCTGGAGGGCAGCAGAAGATGGCCCAAGTACTTGGGCCTCCGCCACTCAAATGTACACGTGGATGGAGTTCCAGACTCCTGGTGTGTGGCCTGACCCAGCCCTAGGCATTGCCACCATTGGGGGGCTTAACCGAGGAGTGAAAGATCTCTATTTCTGTAACTCAGCCTTTTAGATAAATACATCGTCATCATCATTTTAAAAAAGAAATTAAGAGTGGTTGCTTGGGGGGGTTTAAACGGGTTCATCCAGGCTTGGAAGCAGGAGTTGCAGGCACTGAGCCCATGGGGAACCTCTGGTTAGCATCTGGTACGTATCTTGCTATCATTTCCAGATATTCCTTTGTCTTGGTCAGAGTGTGTTCAAGAAACAGTAACTGAAATGGAACTCAAAATCAGCTTGAGCAGATCATGGGAATTTGTTTTAAAAAATTATTTTTCTTTATTTGAAAGGCAGAGAGAAAATGAATGTCTTCCATCTGCTGGTTTGCTCTCTAAATGCAGTAGCCATGCCTGGGCCAAGCCACAGGCAGCAGCCTGGAGCTCCATCCAGATGTGTCCCATATGTGTCAGGGACAGAGGTACTTGAGCCATTCATTGCCTGCTGCCTCTTAGGGTGCTCACTAACTCGGGGTTGGATTGTAGGGAGTTTGATCCTAGGTCCTGCAGTATAGGATGTAGGTACCATACATTGAGCCCTGCCTGACCATTGTACCATCACTCCTCTCTGTTGAAATGTGTTGAGTTGAAAATTACTTGAGGGCATGCATCCATTCATTTATTCCCCACATGCCTCCAGCGGGTGGAGTAGGACTGGGTTGAGCTGCAACTGGGAGCTGGGAAAGACACCCAGGATTCCCTTGTGAGTGGCAGTTGCCTCCCAGAATCTGCACCTGCAGGAAGCTGGAATCAGAAATTGGAGACAAGTATTGAACCCAGGTACTATAGGTGGGACACAGGGTCTTCCCTGTAAGGTCAAATACCCGCTCCAAGAAATGGAAATCTGTTGGCATAGATCTAACTTGAGGCCTGGCTGGTCTTTAGGCCTGAACAGTGTCTCTCAACCCTTAAGTTCCTGGTTGTATTCTATAAGGCTAAAAACATTAGTGTGAGACTCCTAAGAGGAAACTATCAAACTCTTACTAATGATAGCATACAGCAACAGATGAATGCAGAGAAATAGGCCAGGTTAAAAGGTGTCAGCTCTCCTTGAATTAACCTTCAATTCAGTCCCAGCGAAGTCCTCAAATAGGGACCCTGAAAACTGGATTCTAATGGTAATCTGGAACAAAAAACAGACCAGAACTAAGCCAAAAAAAGTTGAAACAGGAAGTGTTTAGTCCAATGGGTGCCCTTGCAACCAAACGTCAGTGATGGCCAGGGCTGGGCCAGGCCAAAGCTGTGAGCTGGAGACTCAGTGCTGGCCTCCCACAGGGTGGCAGGACTCAGCTACTGGCTGCATCACAGGGCCTTCCAGAGTGAATGGGAGCAGGATGCTGCAGTGGGAGCCAGCTCTGGGATTCAGGACCAAGCTCTCTGGTGTTACAAATGGGCCTGTCTAGGCATGTGGTTTAAAAAAAAAAAAATTATATTTACTTCTAGGGTGTGTTTTTTTTTTCCTCCAAATGAACACTTAAATTTTACCTCTGCTATGACCTCAGCTTGAGTTTGAATATTTTAAATGTACCATGTTTGAGTCTATTTTGGGTGGTTTCTATTGCCTTTGGCTGTTGAGAGGAGAGGTGCCTTGTTTCATGCTGCCCTGTCGTGGTTCTGGATATCTGGGTTGTGAGGAACGCCTGCTTGCACCGTGTGCCTGTGTGGAATGTGGGCCGGAGTTGATGTCCCCCCAGGTCTCCTTTCTTCTTACAAGCCAAGGGGAGCCATGCGTTTGACCTCTCACCTGCTGGGATGGTGGAGATCTAGAAGCTTGCTGGTAGGGAAGCCCCAGGGCTCGGTTCCAGCTTCAGCTCTGCTCTCACTTGTCTGTCTCTTGTGGAGCTTGCTAATTTACTTCTTCATTGGTTTGCACTTTATCGCTGTCATTGCCTAGCATTTCTAGAAGTTAGAGTGCCCAGATTCCCTTTATCAGCTAGGTCTGCTGTTTTTCTGTAAAGATACATCATTTGTAGATGTATGATAATTATCTCAGTCACTGAGTTTGTTTCTCCTGGCTTTTGCTGCTATAAACAGCACAAAGATCAACATCCCTTAGCTGAAACCCAAGGCTCATCCTTAATCGTTGTATCGGGATCACCTCCGTGGAAGACGAATTGTTGGATCTCAAGGCACGTTTGCATGGCTGTGGGTGCTTGTCCCACTTGTCCTGCTTCTCCATGCAGCTCTGAAGTCGCACAGAACCCTTTGGGTCCAGTGGTGATTTTTTTGGCTTTCCTTTGGCATCACTGCCTCACAGCTCTGTTAAAATATGCACTGGGTACTAAAGCTGGACCCTGAAGGGCATTGTAGACCTTCACCGTGCCAGGTGGGGTTTGTAAGAACCCAGCAGGTGAGACTAAAAAGTGCTACTTGGATGACTAGAAGCCGGAACTTCTGCCACCATTCTTCCCCCGGCAGACTACTTCTCCAAGTTCTTATCCAGCCATTTCCCTCACAATTCTGACCAGAAATAAGGGCAGAGAATTAGATTCAAGACCCCTGTTACTTTGCTTGGTTATTTTCGCAAGGTACACATTGAACATTCAGCAGTACGGTGCAAGGCGTTATCATGAATTATTTAATGAAGCTGTCCCTGCTGCAATAAATGAGCTAAGCACATTTTGTTCAGTTTCTCCTTACGCGTTGTGATTTCTCTTCACGGATTTCTTACTCAGGAATGTTCCACTGTAGTGTGATGAGCCACGATATCATTACAGCAAAGTGTCCCAGTTCTGCAGCTCATGTACTGCTGCTTTATTTTATGTTACCAAAGGATTTTCCTCCTTTCTTAAAATTCATTACACTTGAACGTGTCCTCGTAGCACCACAGACTAGGAACAAATACAAAACATGTATCAAGGTTTACTTTGAAAAGTTACATTAATTTCTCACTTGCTTTGCTGGGGTGGAATAGTAGATGTTGGTGGGAAAGAAGTTTCTCAGAAGGAAAAATCTTTTTTTTTTTTAAGATACATTTTTATTTGAAAGAGTTAGAGAGGGGAGAGGGAGAGAGATCTTCCTTCTCTGGTTCACACCTCAAATGGCCACAACAGCCAGAGCTGAGTTGATCAGAAACCAAGAGGTTTTTTCAGGTCTCCCACATGGGTTCAGGGACCCAAGACCTTGAGCCATCCTCTATTGCTTTCCCAAACCATAGGCAGGTAGCTGGATGGGAAGTGGAGCAGTCAGGACATGAACTGGTACCCTTATGGGATGCTGGCACTACAGGCTGAGGATTAGTACACTAAACCACCATGACCTCCTCGATTCATCCTTCATGATTTTGAAGAAAGGAGAGAGTTTTATCTTTTTTTTAAAATTTTTGACAATCTTTACATTGTTAATTAGAGTTTTAAAGGTTAGTGAAATGTCTTGGAAGCATACTTTACAGTAAGAATTCTGAGGATAGCCCACAGGAGATGAACTGTTCCTGGTACTGGGATAGTCTCATTTGAGTCCAGCCTGTTCACAGGAGCTATCTGGAGCTGTCTGTCTTGAGTGCAGAACTTGTGGCCTATGGAATGCAGCTAACTACACTGTCTAAACCAGCATGGGGTTACAGCTGCTCTCATGTGTTTGTTCTCAAGTGGGATGTCAGTAAACTCTCATACAGCTGGGTTCAGAGGGGAGTGACACACGTAACATTGTGAGTCACAGAAGGCTCACTGAGGTGGTGTCTGTACATCTATAATAGGAACGAGTGATGTGGACCTCTCTTCATCCCTCATCTACTTTTCCCTACTTGTCCACTGATCAAGACCTACCATGTCCCCCATAGGATGAGTCCTGAGTTGATGAGCTCCACGGAAACATGAGTCACCTGAGTGAGCCCTCGGGAGGACAGAGGGTGGCTATAAACCCACCCAGGGCAAAGTTAGTGTCCTGATGTGTCTCCAGCTTTGCATTGCTGTAGCCAAGATGCTGGAGGAGAGCTCCTTGGGATGGAAAGGAGTCATGCTGGCTTACAGTTGTGGAGGTTCACACTTCAGGATGAGGCAGCACCAGCAGAGACGATTCAGAAGGCCGATCATTGATGATGAGCCTGGAAGCAGAGAGACTGCTGGACCAAATGCTTGGATAGGGCAGCCCTTTCAGGAGAACTGATTGCAGAGGGCAAACCCCTCAGCAGCCCGAAGACCTCTCCCAGGCCTACCTCTTGGATGCCACAATTCAATGAAGTCTCCATCCTTAATGCATCAGCCATCAATGTAAGGCTTCAGAGCTTGAACATATGCCTGATTTGGTAAAGACAATTCAGTCCTTACCACTCCATGTCTCCCATTGGAACAATATGAACTGTTGATCCATCAGTTAAGGCCAAGCCTGGCATGTGAAAGGAAAGTGTAATCTTTGCTCTTCTTTTGCCTACAAGCCCTGTTCAAGGAAAGCAGGGGAAGGAAGTCTGGAACTGTGATGCCTCCAGCTTGATTTTTATTCTTTAGGATACCTTTGGCTATTCATGGTCGCTTGTGTTTCCAGATGAACTTTTGGATCTCCTATTTCTGTGATTGAGAAAGTTGTGGGATTTTGATTGGGATTGTGTTGATTCTGTATATTGCTTTTGGTCATATGGATATCTTGATGTTGATCCTGCCAATCCAGAAACATGGTAAATGTAAGTTTCTCCATGTTTCAGTGTCATATTCTGTTTCCTTTTCAATGTTTTATGGTTTTCATCATAGAGATCTTGCACATATTTAGTTCAATTCCTAGGTAAGATTCCTCTCCACTATTTTATTTATTTATTTATTCATTTAAAGATTTATTATTTTTTTAAATTTTTATTACAAAGTCAGATATAACGAGGGGAGGAGAAATAGAGAGGAAGTGGAGCGCTGGGATTAGAACCAGTGACCATATGGGATCCCCGGCGCATTCAAATCGAGGATCTTAGCCACTAGGCCATGCCGTTGGGCCCCCTCTCCACTATTTTAAAGGGGACTGTACTTATAATTTCTTTCTCAGCCACGGAATTCTTTGTGTGTACTAGTGCCATAGATTTATGTTCATTAATTTTGTATCCTGCTACGCTGCCAAAGTCTCTTATGAGTCCCAATAGTTTCTTGGACTGAGTCTTTTGGTTCTCCTATGTAGAGAATCATTCCAGCTGCAAATAGAGATAATTTCAGTTCCTCGTTTCCGATTTGGATTCCTTTAATTCCCTTTTCTTGCCTAATAGCTCTGGCAAGGACTTGCAATACTGTATTGAGAAATAGACATCAGAGTGGACATCCCTGTCTAGTTCCAGATTTTAGTGGAAACGCTTCCAATCTTTTCTCATTTTGTATGATGCTAGCATTGGTTTTTTGTAAATTGCTTTGATTATGTCGTAGAATGCTCTTTCCTTATCTATGAAGTGGTGTTGGATTTTATTAGATGCCTTCTCTGAATTTATTGCCTTCTCTGAATCTATTTTATTTTTCAATTTGTTGATGTGGTATATCATAGTTATTGATCTGTGAATATTGAACCATCCCCGCATACCAGCGATGAATCCCACTTGGTCAGGGTGAATGTTCTGCCTGATGTGCTGTTGGATCCTGTTGACTAGTATCTTGTTTAGGATCTTTGCTTCTATGTTCATCAAGGATACTGGTCTATAGTTCTCTTTATCTGTTGTGCCTCTATCTCTCTTCGATATTAAGGTGATACTGGCTTCATAGAAAGAATTTGGAAGAATTGCCTCCCTTTCTATTATTTGGAAAACCTATAGAGCATTCAGGTCTGGGAGTATTTGCTATGGGATGAATTCTGTTTGGTCAGTGTTTCTTTTAGGAAAGTAGTGTGTGACTAGTAAGATCCAGGAACACTGGATTGCACTAACCATTGGCAGTTGGAGAAATTCCCAGTGTTCTCCAGTCCCAGTGGCCTGAGTCAGCTGAGTGGTGGAGGTTTGTTTTGCAAAAGCTTCCAATCAGCTATGAGATTGGTTGCAGATATCTGCAAATTCACTGAGTTTGGGGCTTCAGGGAAGAACCTGATTGCTTCCTGGATTTCTTCTAAACCTTCCTGCTGGAGCAATTCCTATTTAAATACGACCACAAATGTGGTGGCTGGGGGATGTGGAAGGCTTTTTTGAAATATCTACGGAGAACAATCTGGTGTTAAGAATTGTATTGAGTGATCAATTCATTTATTCATTCCAGTTGGTTGCAGGGCAATGAATTGACTTTTCTGATCAAAAGCTTGTAAAGCTCCCACAATAGGCTCTGTTAGTCTTTGATTTTGTGCACATTCAAGTCTCATCTGTGCTTAGGTGACATACAAGATGATTTCTTGATATCGTTATGAAAAAAGACATCACATTAAGCAATTATTATAGGATTTTAAAGGATTCTGCATACACACATATATGCATGCATACATACATACATATCTATCTATCTATATATATATCCACACATGCACTTGGCTTATTTATTTGAAAGGAAAACAGAGGGAGGTAAATAGAGACAGAATCTTTCATCTGTTGGCTCATTCCCTGGATGCCTTCGACAGCCAGGACTGGGTGTGGGCTGAAACCAGGAGCATGGAGCTCTGTCTGGGTCTCCCACGTCTACCCCGCGTACTTGGGTAATCACCTGTTGCCTACCAGGATATGCATTGGCAAGCAGTTGGGACAGGAAGTGGAGCAGTCTGTTATGGGATGTGGGCATCCCAGGCAATGTCTCAATACTGTGCCAAATGCCTGTCCCAGTATGTTTTAAAATGTCATTTTGGGGGCTGGTATTGTGGCATAGTGAATAAAACCATCAGTTGCAATGCTGGCTTCCCACATGAGCTCTGGTTTGTGTCTTGATTGCTTAATCTGCTATCTGGATCACTGTTAATAACCTGGGAAAAGAGCAGAAGATTGCCCAAATGTGTAGGCCCCTACCATGTATGTGGGAGACAGGCTGAAGATTTTGGCTTTGGCTTGGCTCACGCCTGGCCATCCCAGGCGATCTTCTCTCTTTCTATTCGCCCTCTTTGTGGAACTCTGATTTTCAATTTTTTTAATGTCATACATTTTTGGGACCCATATTGTGAAAAGCCACTGTCTACCACATTGGCCTTCTGTATGAAAGCTTTTTCAATTACTTCTTTTTTGTTTGTTTGTATTTAAAGAATTTTTCATCTTCTATTTTTCCAGGTCATTAGACAACAAGATCAAAAGGGGGGCATCTGGGACGTGAATTGGTGCCTATAAGGGATGCTGGAGTTACATGCAGTAACTTTACCCATTAAGCCACAACTCCAGCCTTAGGCTGCTTCATTTCTCATCCAGCTCAGGTCTTTGAGTCTCTGCTACTCATGGCAAGACCAAGATGGGGTTCCAGGCTGCTGCCTTAAGCCAGGGCCACTGAATGAACCAGTGGATAGTAGAGCTCTTTTTTTTAAAAGACTTATTTATTTTTATTGCAAAGTCAGATATGCAGAGAGGAGGAGAGACAGAGGGAGATCTTCCATCCGATGATTCACTCCCCAAGAGCTCTGTCTTCCCTCTCTCCATGTAAATCTGCCCTTCAAATACATAAATCAATCTTTTTTTTCTAAAATAGAATATCTTGTTTAGTGATTTAAGCCAAAAATTTGAGTAAAATGATTTCTGGGAATATACACATGGGGGCAGAAGATGGAAGTCATATAGCAGAAACCAGATTGGCTATGAATTGATGATTATTTAAATAGATTGGCAGGGTCAGAATAGTACTACTAATGTTTAAATGCAGCAAAGATCTTTTCATGGAAGAGGAAGTTGGCTAAATTTACTGTCAGAAAAACCTACACTAAAGAAACATCAAAAGAAGTTTTCAGACTAAGGAAATTGATTCCAGATGGAAATTTGGACTTATGAATGGGATGAAGAACACAGGGAGTGGTAAATGTGGAGGAGAAGATCAAATTTTAAACTTATTTTAGGATCAGATAACCGTTTAAAGTAAAAACAATGTATCCTGACATCTGTAATGTATGTAGGTGTGGTATATAGCAACAAAAACATAAAAGACGCAAAAGACTGTATGTTACAGTGGTTTTTTGGGGAAAAATATTTATTTGAAAAAATTAGAGGAAGAGAGAGAAAGATCATCTATCAACTGACTGACTTCCCAAATGGCCACAGCAGACAGGTGAGGCTGGGCTGGGCTGTAGCCAGGGGCTGGGAACTCATCTGTTCTTTCCTATGGGTTCAGAGGCCCAAGGCCTTGAACCATTTTTCCCTGCTTTTCCCCAGGCCATTAGCAGGGACCTGGGTTCGAAGTGAAGCAACTGGCACCCAAGTAGGATGCTGGCATTGCAGGAGAACTTTAACCTGCTATACAATGCCAGCCCCATATATTATTGCTGAGTTTTTAGATTTTATTTGAACGTTGACTCTAAGAAATAATGAAGTTAGACATACGCAGTACACTTTCTAGCTACAATTTAAAAAGTGCATGTCTCACAGAAAGCCAGTAATGGAGTTAGTGTGAAATACCAAAAGTACTTGAGTAATTCAAAGTGAGGCAAGAATAGAGCTGCGTAGAGCTGTGGTGCTGGTTCAGTAGAGAGGTGTGGACACTTGGACCACAGCAAGGTAGCTGGATTCTGGGATGTATTTTGGAAGTAGAGTTGACTGGACTTGCTGGATTGTTGAATGTGGGGAAAAGATAAAAGGGGAAAAATTAATGGCTTGAACAGACCAGTGTATTTTCTTTCCGTAATTGCTGTGAGTTTTAGATATCCTCCTATTCATCTTCCTCTTTAGAATGAATAATTGAAAATGGATATAGTATCTTTAATAACCTGGGCCTGTGTTATTAGGGCTCAGTTATTTTGCACAAGGAGGACTTTGGGGAAAGAACAATAATCAGTACTCATATTGAATGTTTGTTTCATTTTGCATATTAATGTTTTGAACTGAACTTCTATCTTTGTTTTAGGTTTGTCCAAGACTGGTTTTCAGAAAGGATGCAAGTAGCCAGAGTGGATTTCTCTACAGTGTTACCACGTTTCATTTCTCTCTATATTTTTTCTTTTCTGAATCCAAAAGACCTATGTGTAGCTGCCCAAGTCAGCTGGTCCTGGAAGTTTTTAACTGAACAGGTGAACTACTTGTCACTTTCTAGTAACGGGCGAAAATACATTTGCAACCTCGTTGAAGGAATCAGGGTAGCTCTCCTCCAAGAGAGTTATAGCTTGGGACATCTGAACCATAACTAAGGTATCTTTTTAAGAGAAAATAATGGAATAAGTTCAAAAAAATAGCAGTTTATTTTATAACAAAGGATCCATACACTATTCAAATAATTCATTTAGTTTTTAAAAAAATAATGTCGTTATTTGAAAGGTAGAGTTAGAGAGACCACTATCTTCCATCTGTGGGTTCCATCCTTAAATTAGACCAAAGCCAGGAGCTTCTTCTGAATCTCCCATGTGGGTACAGGGGTCAAGTACTTGGGCCATCTTCTGCTTTTCTCAGGCACATCAGCAGAGAGCCAAATCAAAAGTGAGGCAGCTAGAACTCAAACTGGCAGCTACATGGGATGCTGGCATCATTGGGGAGCAGCTTAACCCAGTATGACCACACTAGGCCATCTCTATGAACTTGTGACATTCCCTCATGTGTGTGTGTATTTACTCTGTGCTTCACACGGAGCTTTGATCCTGAGACTTAAGATCTTGCAATCATTTTGAAGTTTCACATGTCACCTCTTCAATTCTTCATGTGTTGCTTCTGCCCCATTCTCTCTGTCTTTCTCCTCCCCCAGGCCCCCATCCCTGCCAAGATTTTAAAGTGTGAATGTGAGATTGGTTCATCATGTCCTAGAATTTCTGTGTCTCTTATCTGTGGTTTCTGTCCTTTCGGCTTTCAGTGTTTCTACCCCGAGTTTCTTTTGCCCTTTCAATTTAGTGATTACTTTTTTAGCCGGATTTCAACCTGCTCGTAAACTCACACAGTTTGTTCTAAATACTAGCTTAGTTTAGTTTATTTTTCAGTTCCATGATGATGATTTGATTCCTCTGCTAACATTTTCTGCCTATCCATTTAATTTCTTAGACGTATTTGATGGTTGCTGCGGTTACGGAGGAGGGAGGTTTGTGTCAGAACAGACAGGTCGCTCGGACCTCTGGCGGGATGGGGAAGGGTCAGTGGGGACCCGCACGTCACCAGGGCGTGGAGTCCTGGCAGACCAATGACAGCTCAGGTCGGTATTTCCTAAGAAGGACTCCAGCTTTCGCATCAGGAGAGAGGTAAAAACCTCCTGCATGTTCCTTTGCGCTTCATTCCCGAGCTGCCCTCTTCCTCTCTGCCTCTCCATCGTGCGAGGGAAAGGCCCGAGAATGGACTCCCTTCCCCACCACCCCACCACCCCACCCCCGCCCAATAAAGTCCTTTTTTCAACAGTTGGCTGATGCTTTTTTTTTTTTTCCCTGGTGGTGAGTCTGATAGCATTAATGGCTGGAGGGTTTTTTGTTTGTTTTTTGCAAGGTCACATTTGATAATGATACCTTTATGGGTCTCCTGAAAGTGTCCGCACAGTTACCAAAGATCACAGGAAGAAACAAACCTTTCTTTTTGTCTTCTTTGTTTTTTTTTATGATTTATTTATTTTTATTGGAAAGTTAGATATATACAGAGAGGAGGAGAGACAGAGAGGAAGATCTTCTGTCTGATGATTCACTCCCCAAGTAACCGCAATGGCCAGTGCTGTGCTGATCCGAAGCCAGGAGCCAGGAACTTCCTCCAGGTCTCCCACACTGGTGCAGGATCCCAAGGCTTTGGGCCATCCTCAACTGCTTTCCCAGGTCACAAGCAGGAAGCAGGATGGGAAGTGGGGCTGCTGGGATTAGAACTGGTACCCTTATGGGATCTCGGGCGTGTTCAAGGTGAGGAATTTACCCACTAAGCCACACCGCCAGGCCTGAAACACCTCTTTCTTTCCATGTGTTCTGTTATTCTTGGTAGGGTATTGGCTCCTGAGTGTAAAACGCTTGCTGGGATCACTGGAGTCTCTGGGTGAGGCTGACTGTCCTTCAGAGAGAACCAAGCACACACCTGACGTGCTGTGAGGCTGGAACGGGTCGTGTTCATCTGCAGTCCTCATGAGGATTTGGCTGTCACGTACCCATCTCCCTTCAGCGGAGCTCAGATGAGGCTGATGTGACCCCCAGGCCTCTGCCTTTCAGTGGACCCTGGATTCAATGTGCCTCCCTTACAGCTTCCATGTCTGCTCAGCCATGGTTTTCTGCTCTGCTTCTCAGCCTACTGAGCTTGGGAACTGGCAGAGGCCTCCAGGGAGGATTGGACCCTGACTAGGACAGCTTCCCTCTCTGGGTTTCCTTACTCTCTGTGGCCTTGGCTGTACATGTCCTTGTTGTGTTGCTGGCTGAACAATGCTGCCAAACAATTGTCTTTATGATACTCTGTCTAGATACTGTTTACTTTAAGCCGCATGACATTTTCTGTTTTTATGGGTGATAAATGTGTTTGTGCTGGCAACATCCTATGTTTCCATCAAAACTCTCTCTTGGTGGGAGTGCTGGTTTGATACTGCTATGCCTCTGCTGGACATTGAATTCTCATAACCTAGGACTAGTGTTACGTATAGTGAATAAAGCCACTGCCTGTGTTGCTGGCATCACAAAGTGCTTACTTGAGTCCTGGATGCTCCACTTCCTGTCCAGTTCCATGCAAATCTCCCTAGGAAAGCAACAGAAGGCCCAGTTACCTGCATCCCAGCCACCTGTATTGGGAAACATCTAGATGGAGTTTCAGGTTCCTAACTTCAGGTTGGCCCAGCCAAAACTGTTGCAACCATTTAGGAAGTGAACCAGTAAATGCAAAATGTCTCTTTTTCACTTTTCCTTTCAAATAAGTAAAAATCCTTAACAAAAAAAAAAAAAAAACAGGGTCAAAGTTATCAAACACTCTAGGAAGGAACAGTGAGCAAGTTGCAAATCTGAAGAATATGTATATTCTATAATACATACACACCTATAATATATACACACTTATAATACATACACTCCACTCTGAAGTAAGATGTGCTGCTTCTTGGGGTCAAGTTCAGATGTGAGTCAATTGCACCAGCAATTTCAGTATAATTTTAAATATTACAATATTCCTGAAAGCATTATCATTAGAAAACTATCCTTTGAGATAATCTATACCTTGTCTTTCTCTCCTTTCTCTAAAGGATTGCTTATGGATGCCCAAATGTGTCAAGTTTGGATGGTTCCTGCCCTACACACCCACAGAGAATGAGTACGGAGCCTGGAAGCACCACTATATTGCTTGTGTGTCTAACCTGGACTGGCTGACTCCCAGGGAAGCCACAGCTGTGTATGGCACACTGAATGAGCCTAAAACTGAAGACGAGGAGCTGCAGGAGAGACGAAGAGAGAGGTGTTTAAGGAAAATAATTTGGGAGAAAATTGAGCTGCGTAAAAGTAAGTACTTTTTCAAGCTTTATATCTTATGCAAGTATTGCACAATCACATGTATTTGAGTTCAGATTTTTTAAAGACTTTTTAAACAGGAAAGAGGAGGAGAGACAGAGAGGAAGATCTTCTGTTTGTTGACTCACTTCCCAAGCAGCTGCAACGGCTGGAGCTGCGCTGATCTAAAGCCAGGAGCTCTTCCAGGTCTCCCAAGGCTTTGGGCCGTCCTCAACTGCTTTCCCAGGCTCCAAGCAGGGAGCCGGATGGGAAGCAGGGCCTCCAAGATTAGAACTGGTACCCATGTGGGATCCTGGCTCATGCGAGGCAAGGACTTTAGCCACTAGTCTACTGTGCTGCGCCCTTGTGTTCAGATTTTAACAAAGGACGGTGCTCTTTCCAGAATAATGTACAGGTGGCACTCTGGAAGAACCAGCTCTTCAATTCTTTATTACGCATTTAAAGTTAATAGATAATAGAAGCAGTACAGTCTCAGGTAGCATCTGTCAGGCTGAGAGTCAGTGCTTCCATGGCCGTCCTAGTTTCTCTTTGGTGTATGAGACCAAAACAGGGAGAAAGAAGTGTGAACCAAGGCAGAAGAATCATGACTAGTTTAAAAGGACCAGAAATGGAAATAGGAATATAGGAAGGAAGAATGACCGTAAGAAGTGTATGAAGGGAGCAGGGTACTTTACTTCCCAGCCTGGCTCTGCTTCTGATCCTGGCTTCCTGCTGATGTGCACCTTGGGAAACAGCTTCTGCTGGCTCCAGTATTTGGGTCCCTGCTGCCCATATGAGATGCCTGGATTGGTGCTCTTAACTTGGGTAGCACACCATGAAAGATCTGTTATGTGTCTCTCTGTTTTCCTGCCTTTTAAATTAGTTAAATACATTTTGAATACATGTTCAGTTAAGTCTTCTGATTTATATTGTGTGAAAGTGAGCAATGAAATTGATTTGGTTTTGTCCATCCTTTTTTTTTTTTTTACTGACTATGATGAATGAATGGGAAATTACTTGAATTTTCACTTCTCTAAGGAGAGGGGAAGGAATGTCTAGTCTACTACCTGATGAACTGTTCTCTCCAGAAAGAGTTGGTTGCTCTCTGACCTTTGTCCTTTGATCTGAAATGACTAATAATTTGTAGCTACTGTGCCAAGAGGCTAAGAAATCCATGCTGTGTGAAGATGGCTAGAATTATTCTTATTTGGCACACAGCCCTGTACAACTATAGTTCAGATGCTTTGGATTGTGTAGACTTGTCTGAGAGATGCGTGAAATAAGTAGACAAGCCCACACTGTGTGTTTTGCAGAGGAGTTATTCAAAGTGCGGCCCCCTTGGGTGAGTGGAACATGCTACTCTAGATGGTTAAAATCCAAATGCCAGCCATGTCTCCCCCAGACTGTGAGGGCCCGAGTGGGACTTCACGAAGCCCTGCAGAAGGAGCTACTTCTGGCATCGCTGGAAGCTTCACCCAAGCGGTAAGCAGAATTCCCCTACCTAAGACTCCAGAGCATCTAGTGACCCCAAGAATTCATGCTAGAATAATTCAGCAAACACACAACGGTCTTGCATAATTGTGTGGCTAAGTTAGCCTATAAATGAGCAGTAGGAATAACTGCTTAATTTTCAAGAACAGCAATCTTTAGCATGCCTTCTGGAGAGGAAAATGAGTGTACAACATTGACAAATTGTTTCAAATATTCTTTATCCTACAGTGAGGCTGTCTTGTGGATATAGTATATATTTCTGTGTAAAATTACTGAGCAAAAATAACAACTTTTTATGGAGTAAGAGTATCCACATGTAAATCTTCTTTATATTTGCATGTCCAAATTATTTCTGTTATCTACAGTAGGGAAACGTCAGTGACCAAATGCAATAAGTGAACAATGTCATACCATGTAATGAGATTACCGGCAATTCAGTTCCTACTCCACTGAGTCATTCCATGTGTTCATAACTAAAACAATTTTGTGAAACTTTCTACAAATGTAACTTTTTTGACTTTTAGAATCTGCAGCTCATATAATCTCACGTACTTATGTATCAGATAAGGGAGCTGAGAGCCTATGAGGTTACATAGCTTATCCAAGCATCATACTGTTAAACACCAGAACCGAAACCCCTCAAAGTCACAATTTCCTTTCTCTATCACCTGTGGACCCTCCTATGTCTCAACATCTCCTGAGAGACCCAAAGGGTGAATTTAGCTCACTCGGTGTGGGAGCCCCATTTGTTGCCATCATCAAGGAGGGTCTTGGGCACGGAGGCCCTGGGCTTGCGGAGTATAGCTGATACCCGAGGACATGTTGTTGGTACCTGTTACTGAAAAGCCAAGCTCAGGGCAGGTGCTGCGGATGGTGGCTACAATGCTCTTTGGTATCAGAGGGCCTGGGTCTGCATTTCAGCTCGACTCCTGATTCCAGCTCCTAGTTAATGCACTCCCAGGGGAGACAGCAGGTGATATCTCAAATGTTTAAACCCTGGATGGAGTCCAGGCTCCCAGTGTCAGCCTTCCCAAATGTGGGAGGCATCTGGAGGAAAGAGAGCACCAGATAGGCTTTTTCTCAAGTACATAAAATAAATATATATTTAAATTTTTGAAAAAAAATCAAAATCAGAGAAAATTAAAAATTTGCTGTTTTCTTTTTCTTTTCCTCTTCAGAAGCAATGTTTCTGGAAGCCATTCCTATCCTGTATTATCAAAGAAAAATTGGCAGGGAGTTCACAGAGATGACCAAGACTCTTCATCTGCCCTCCAGCCACACTTTATTTTGATATCGTCTCAGATTCCCGCATACGAGGTACAGACTGGGTGATGAGATCAGCCCTTCCCTGAATCGGGTTTTTTTTTCCATCTAAGGAGTCTGTGGCAAGCTTTTCACCATATGTGTATGAAAATGATTCATCTCCTAAAAGGAAAATCATGTGGTCAAGTGGAAATTTACAGACCCAAAGCAGTCTTAGCAATCAGAAGCAATAAAGGTGACCATAAATAAAAATAATTCTGAGAAAGCATTGAAGGCCCAAACTGCCATTCATTTAGCATTTGTCCTGTAAATTCTTGTTGAATTGGACTTGTTGCATGGAATCCAAGAGTACCATGGAATTAAAAAAAGTATTTCAATACTATAGAATTCACAAAGAATATTGGTATTACATAAACCTTGCTACTCTAAAGAAGAAAGCCAGAAATCCCATTTTGTCATGTATTGAAGGAGGATGCCATTGAAATGTGCTCTCACTAGGATGAAGTTATATGTTTTAATTTGTGAATATTAGAAAAATAAGCATGACAGACACAGGTAGAAAATATGTTTGAAAGACATGAGCACATACATGTGTATGTATTCAGAATTGGAAAGGTTTGAATGACTCTTTGACTTTAGTAGAAACACTGTTTTGAACTCTCGCACTGGGTCTGGCCCTGTGTGAGCTGGTCCTTCCTGGATGCTGGACAGCAGCTCCCAGTTAGGTCTGTGATTGTGAGGAAAACAACGATTCTACGATGTGCTGAGTTGCCAAGCTATGATGTTCTGTAGGTCAAGCACATTCAATGCATTTTCTGTTTATGGTATTTTCAACTGGGGGTGGGTTTATCAGGATATGATGAGTTATGAATTATTTTAAGGAGTATCCATTCACATAACTCCAAGGTGTTTGTAGAGGATGACATTCAGGAGGTGGTCCATTGGCCAACACAGGAAGCTTTTCCCGAAGTTCCTATTGGTAAGAAAGGAAATCACTTCCCAGGATCTGGAAATTGCCTGTAATGGTCAATGACTGGGAAACTCACAGGATACGCAGGACATCAGGGTCAGAGCTTTGATCTCTCTGGACTGCAGACAGCTTCCCAAATGCTTACAAATGCATCACTCAGGATAGCTGGTCACCAAATGTGGGCGATTGAACTGCCTGGATCCATCCTTCTATTGGCTTACTGTATTTAAGGTTATGATATAGTTACTTGACTATGTCTCTGATGGGGCTGTGGTAAGAATTAGGACACAAGCATGATAATTCTCTATTTAGTTGATTTATGACCTCCAGAGTAAGACCCAAGGTTCTGGAAAAAATCGGCTTCACAGACCTTCCAGCCTGTCCTATTCTGTGAATTGTTATGGAGAATTTTTAAAAATAGTAGTTTTAGTATTTACTTATATGGAAAACATTTGTCAATCAATGTTGATAATTTAAAAATTCATAATTAAGAGGAAAATTTTAAGTTTGTTATGTCCACAGTGAAGTTGTGTAATCTTGATTTTACTGTTTTTTGGAAGTTGCACATATGTCTCTCTGCTTAGTGTGTACAAAGATGAGAAGGTTGGGAGAAAACTTGTTCATAATACATACTTCTGATTGATGAAATTTTCTCCTATAATTAGACAAAATAACTTAAAAAGGAACCAAAGAAAACAGTGCATCTTCCTTTCATAATCTTTACAAAAATTCTTTAGAAATCACAATGTAATGTATTTCGTTGCATAGGACGCACTCTAAATGGGTGGGCCTCAGTTGCTTGGGTTTGGTTTGGTTTTCTAGATGGTGGTGGAGAGTGTGAAGGCAGCTGTCGTTTCCGTGGTGTTTGAGCACAGCGGCATCACTTTGGAGGGCCTGCTTTATCTTGTGGAGAAGGCTCTGGATGGACGGAAGGCCCAGAGCCTGGGTGTCTTCAGTGATGGAGATAGCAGAGAAATCCACTTGCTCCAAGGTAGGCCCGGGAATTGGCCAAGAAGAGCCGAGCAGCTTTGTAAGGTGTTGGCCTTTCACACTGACTGCTGTTTCAGTTCCAGTTTGGTAAGTGTTGGCTTGGTCCTCATGAGGAAAGGTTGCCAAGCTTTTGGTGCGTGTTTCTACTTAGATTCAGAAATGCTGAGCAGTCACTGTTTGGGCCCTTTAACTGTGCAGCTCACTATCATGGAAGTTATTTACATTGTTGTGAATCACTCCCCAGAACATTCTCATTTTGCAAAACTGCCTCTACATGGTTATTAACTAGTAGCTCTCCTTTTTCCCCTCCCCAGCCCATGTCAACCATCATTTTACTTTGTGTTTCTGTGGATTTGAGTATGTCATGTTTCTCGAATGAATGGAATAACATGGAGTTTTTTGCGCTTGCGACTGGCTTATTCCACCCAGTATTATAGTCCTCAGGGTCCACTCACATTTTTTTTTATAGCATTGACCAGGTTATCTTCATTTTAAAAAGCAGTAATATTTTGGTGTGTGTTGTGCACCACGTCTAGTCTATCCATTCAACCATTGATAAATCCTTCTATCAGCTCTCCCTTTGGGATGTTGTGGGTAGTGCTGCCTGTAACACTGGGTTTGAAAATGACCTCTTTGAGATCCTGCTTTCAGTATTTTCTGATAGATGCCCAGAAATAGGATTTGCTAAATCATAATAAGTAATCATAATAAGTAAATCATAATCAGTAAATCATAATAAATCATAAGTCATAATTAGTAATTCGACTTTCAGTTTCTTGAGAAACCTCCTCACTGTTTCCCACAGCTGTTACACCAATTATACAGAAGGATTCTGATTTTTCTACATCCTTGCTAACACTTACGATTTTCTTTGTGTGTGATTATAATAACCATCCTAGTAGAGACGAGACGATAGCACACTGTGGTTTTTGACTTACATTTTTTAATATATATGGGTGGCACTGAATATCATATTTCTTTGTTGGTTATTTGTAGCTCTTTTAAAAAAAAAAAAGGTTTGTTCCCTTGTTTAGGGTCCAACACCATGGCATAGTAGGCTGATCTTCTTCCTGATGTGCTGGCATCCCATGTAGGTGCTGGATCAAGTTCCAGTTGCTCCTCTTCTGATCCAGCTCCCTGCTTATGGCCTGGAAAAGCAGCAGAGGATGGCTCAAGTCCTTGGGCCCTTGCACCTACATGGGATACCCAGAAGAAGCTTCTGCCTGCTTGCTTCGGATTGACTTAGCTCTGGCCATAGTGGCCATTTGTGGGAGTAAATTGGCATATGGAAGATCTCCCTCTCTCTCTGTAATTCTGCCTTCCAAGTAAAAATTTAAAAACGAAATCTTTTTTAAAAATACCTTGTTCATTAAAAAAAAAATTAGATTCTTGGTTTTTCCATAGGTTTAATTACGACATTTCTTTATATTTTCTTGGTCTTTCCTCCTTATCAGACACACGGCTTTCTGTCTCACAAACACGAGTTCCTGTCATTTCATAGGTGTCCTTTTTGCTGTTGTGGCCCCCAATGCAGACAACTTTTATGAGGAAAGTGAAACAATTTTAAGAGTAGCAAATGCCAAGGTCAGTCAGTTGGGAGGCACTGACGGCATCAGTTGCGCTCACACTGGTTTATATCACAAAGGAAAGGAATGGCTGAGATGATTCACTTGTCAGAGTAGCTTTCACCAACCTTGGTGGTTGTGTGTGTGTGTGTGTGTGTGTGTGTGTGTGTGTGTGTGTGTGTGTGTGTGTGTGTGTTTTGAAGGAGGAGATAGTGTTTCAAAATTACATTTCCAGATCCTCTTCTTCCTTATCAGTAACTTGCAGTGCTCTTTGCTCTTACCTGAACTCTAATTGATATTCACTTACGTGAAATCTTCCGTCATTGTGGGTTCAAAGAAGAGAGGAAATAGACAACCTGGGCTCAAGCCAACAGGGAACCCACAGAATGGCAGAGTGAGTCCCAATTCACCTGTCAAGCTGCTCTCTTTGCAAAGAAAGGCCAGCACTTGGGATGCTTTCTGTGAATTGCATTATTGGCAGAAACAAATGTATTTTAAAATAAAGCTTTATTTTTGGCTTTCCTTGTGTAGCATACCCAATCCTGGAGCTAACTGTTCCATGTTCAGTTTTACATATCTCCCCAGAGGAAAGCACAGATGCTGACTGTGTGCGGGTTAAGTTTATAATGGATTGCACGGTAACTCTTTTGAATGGTGCACATTGCATGTTTATACCGCAGTAGTCACTGTGGCTTAGGTGGAGAGGATTATTAGTTTCCCAACTTCAGCCTTGCTGTCCACCAGATGAGAAAAGTTTCCAAATTCTTCCTTATGTAATGCTCATGGTCGTAAAATAGCTGAAAGAACTGACTTCCTTCTGTACAGTTGCAGTGTTTTCCCGAAAGCTTTTACCTTGGAAAAGCGCATCACCGGAAGAAGTCCTTTCCTGTGTAGAGCTCTCTGGGCAGGGAGCCGGACGTTGGAGTCCTTGTGCTTGCTTCCTTTCTCTTAACTGGGCCTTGGGATGCAGATCCGTGCAGCTGGGTGTAATCCACACACAGAATGCCAAGAGGTAGGAGCAAAGGGGCATAGTAGCAAGAGTCGCCACCTCTGGGAGCCTTATTTGTGCTCCAAACTACTTAATGTTTCCTCCCCTTCTCTCTCTCTCTCTCTCTCCGTTAAGATTTATTCATTTCTACTGGAAAAATCAGATCCACAGAGAAAAGGAGAGATCAAGATCTTCCATCCACTGATTCACACTCCAGATGGCCACAGCTGAAATGATCTAAAGCCAGGACCCAGGAGCCTCTTCTGGGTGTCCCATGTGGGTGTAGGTTCCTAAGGCTTTGGCCTATCCTTGGCTACTTTCCCAGGCTACAAGCAGGGAGTTGTATGGGAAGTGGAGCAGCTGGGACAAAACTGGTGCCAGTATGGGATCCTAGGGCATGCAAGGTGAAGATTTGGCCACTAGGCAATCATGCTGGGCCCGAGACACATTATCTTAAGCCTAAATCCACAGTGTCCAATTAATGTAGAACATGATGGTTCCAAGGGCATCATCTGTGGCCCTGACATGGTACAGCATTAGACAGACGCATCCTGAAATTTTGGTGTTACAGGTGTATGTTGACTTGATTTTGTAGTGGTGATTGCACAAATTGCTCAGAGCTTATGATCAGGACACTGGTAATGACATTTTGCTTCCTCCTTTTCCTCTGCCACTTCAGGCTATAAAATTGGCGTTAAAAACTTGCTGAAGCCTGAAGTGAGAGACTTCTGGGAGAAATTAGGAAGCTATGTGGCCACTGAAGAGGAAGGCGGACATGTAGACTTGTTCGTGCCACTTGGAGCATCAGGTCAGATCTGGAGTCACGGTGGAGAGCGCATGGTCCTGCCTACACTACATTATCCTGCGAATCTAACATTCTCAAATGACGACATTTTCTGAGTGTGTCAAATCATTCCGTTGTGTTTGGCTCTTTGTCACACTCCCGGGTGTTCAGGGAAGGAAAGCCTGGAATGGTGATTGGAGCGTCACCTCTACGTGTCTACACGCATGTGGACATCAGTGGGAAGACCCAGCAGTAGGAATTCTATTTCCTTTGGAAAACTTGATGCCTCCCTTACTGTTACTCTATCTTCCTTCTGTTCAATGGAGGAACTGCTCCTGCTCAAAGCACAGCTATTTTATTTGATTCTGTTTCCCATCACTTTTCACTTCAAACTTCATGCCTATGCTCAAATCCTCTTTGGCATAAACCAAGAACCTAAGACTCATCTGGATTTGGGAGGGGAGGATTTTTCTAAAAATGTTTAAGTGGCTTTATTGAGGCAATAGTTGATACACAACAAACTATGCAGATTTAAAATGTGAACAAATAATCTCATCTTCTCCCAGCTGGATCAATTCTATAAAATCATGTGCATCAGTAGGATCACCTGTTCATATGTACAAATATGCATGACATATATATGATAACTATCTCTGTGTAAGGATATCAGTGATCTTTCCCTCAAACGAAGCAAGTTGGTCAGACCCATGCTTCCAGGGCTTTGATCTGTATTTGGATTTCCTGCGAGGCTGTGGCAACACACCCTTGCCGGTCTTTTCCCCGGAGCTCCTGGTTGCTTGAAGGGAGGGGCTGCAGAACCTTCCTTGTTAGGGAGTTTGAAGGTGATGCGAAGGCTCCCAGGTGTTGCCCACACGTGGAGAACCCTGCTCTGTCCCGATGGCCTCTGCCTTCCTCGCTGCCCATACGTCTTCAGGGGAGGCTTCATGGGACATTTCTGTTGTCACTGAGAGTGGGTGTGACTTCTAGTGCTCAGGCACAGCAGTCTCATTTCCCTGCCTCCGACCTTGTGTGACATTTCAGAGGCTGCTGATGCAGATAAACACTCCCTCTCTCCGGCACATGCTCTGTTGGTCTCCTCCTACCCCAGGGCCCCTTTTCAGCTCCTGTGACTGTCTTTTTACTCGGCGAGGCCCCAAGACCCTGATGTGCATGCTCGCCTTTCCCACCTGCACACTGTCCGCTTGACCTTCTCAATGTGCCTAGGACTAACTTTCGCCCGCCTCTCTGTCTCTACCTCTGAAACCAGAGCTGCAGACTTTGTGAAACTCCATTGGACATCTTCATTTGAATGCTTAATTTGCATGTCTGATAAACATTTTAAAGCAAAGATACCTAACTTTCTCTCCAACATCAAACCAACTTTTTCCTCAACAACAATGGCATTATTCACTTAGTTCCAGCATGAACCAAAAATCTAAAACTCATCCTTTTGTTTTTATTTAAAACAATTTAAACAGCTCCATCAAGGTATGATTGGCATACAGGAAACCATGCATTTTTTAAATGATCAAATTTTAATGTAAGTATCTTGAAAAAGCATAAAGCAATTAAGAAAATGAACGTATTTGTCATTTCCAAAAGTTTCTTCTTGGCTCTGTATCACTTTTCTCTCCTGCTTCTCTTCACTGCCGACCTGAGATTGCTGTTTTACCTTCACTATGTCAAATTGCATTTTCTACCATGTTAAAAATGGAGTTCTTTTCTTGTCTGATTTCTGTAGTTAGAGTAGAGTCTTGTGATTCATCCATTTGATTCCTGTATTAGAAGGACTGTTCTGTGGCTGTGAGGATAGACTCTATTTTGTCAATTTATTTGGATACTCTCTAGTTTCTATCTTTTATGAATAAGTCTGCAGTGAACCTAACTGTGAATTTATGCATTTATTTCTCTTGGGAAAGTGTCCAAGAGTAGAATGCCTAGGTCTTATGATAGGTGTATGTTTAATTTTTTTTCCTGAACTGTTTACCATAGCAGTTGTAGCATTTCACACTTCCACTAGCAGTTTGTAAATGAATTGGAGATGACAGCCACCTGTGTGTGATGTTTCTTAGCCAACTCCATGGTGCTCTTGTGTGATGTTGAACTGTTCATGGCTCACCTTGTGAGTAAACTATTGCAAGTATTTTTGACTCTGCAGAGATGGGAAATGAAGTTCTTGCTCAGCTGTCTCAACTGACTGGCACATTCTTTACTGCCCCCACTGGGATTGCAACTGGCTCTTACCAACACAGTAAGTTCACTTGGATTTTACCCATATGCTCAGTAACTCATGCCTATGCCATAATCACTAAAACACAAGTACAGGAAATACACTGCTTCTTAGGGGATTTTAAAACAAATTCTACTTTTAGAATAAAAAGATAAAGCAGGAATGGGAGTTTGCCCAGGAATTAAGACACCTGCATCTCATGTCAGATCATCTCATACTTGACTTCCATCCCTGGCACTGACTTTTAGCACCAACCTCTTGGCTAATGCTTATCCCAAGAGGCAGAGCTGCTAGCTCAAGTTCTTCAATGCCTTGAGTTTCTGCTCTTGAGTACCGCTCCAGCCCAGCCTTGGCTCTCGCCTGTTGTGAGTGTTTGAGCAGGGAGCCAGCAGATAGGAACTCTTCTTGTCTCTCTGCCTCTCAAATCAACAGTGTTTGAAAAGAAGGTAAGGCATGGAGCATGTTCTTACCCCTAAGACTGCTCTACTTCCTGGAATAAACTGAACAGCTATTTCATTTTTTTATTTTTAAGAAAATTTATTTTTGTTTGAGAAGCAGATTTGCAGAGAGGAGAGACAGAAAGCTCTTCCATTCATTGGTTCACTCTCCAAAGGGCCACGATGGCCACAGCTGAGATGATCTGGAGCCAGAGGCAGGGAGCTGCCTCCAGTTCTCCCGTGTGGATGCAGGGACTTGAGAACTTGAACCATCCTCTGCTGCTTTTCCAGGACATAAGCAGACTTGAGTTGGAAGTAGAGCAGCTTGGACATGAACCCATGCCCATATGGGATGCTGGCAATGCAGCCAGAGGCTGTCTTCTAAGTCATGGTGCTAGCTGCTAATTTTCTTGTGTTAAACACCAGTACGTCAGCCTTGTCTAAGAGTATGTAGTTATTTGAAAAGTTTGTTGCGTCCTTTTAAAGATGCTAATTTTACAGTTTGGAAGCAGAGCACAGGTGTTTATTTTAGTCCTCCAAGGAAGGTAAACTTCAACAAATGCTAAGTTTCTGTTGTACTCTAATAAGTAGCTCTTTCCTCTAAGTGCTGGTCTGCAATGCTAAGGGGAAAATGATGTCAGTTCTCAGTGAGTGGCTGGGAGCGCCGTGGGAAAGGATGCCCCCTGCCATCTACTTCAATGAAGCCAAGCTGCAGCTATGGGCCCACTTCGCCGGCTCCCTGGAAGACACCTTGAGAGCCGTGAGGAAACAGTTAAGTCCTCTATTCAAGGAGCTGCGGAAGAGCGTCAGTGGCAGGATGATCGGTGAGAAACTTGCCTCTGGCAAGTGACTAGGAACCTAGACTTGAAAAAGTGCACTTCAGCCAATGTGTACCTTAACTTAACCCTTATGTTTCCCACACTTTTTGTCAAATGTGGGGAATATCCACTCAGAATAAGAGTGTCTATGATCAGAAGGCAGAGCTGCTTTATTTGTTGGCTTAGATTTTTGCCATCCAGGTGGGCAGTTAACCTGGCAGTGAAGATGGTGGCTAGGACCCCCAAGTCCTGCACCAGAGATCCCGGTTTTGTTATTCCGGGCTGGCTCCTGATTCCAGCTTCGTGCTCATGCAGGCCCTGGAGAGCGGCAGGGCCTGGTCCAACTAACTAGTCTCCACCACGATGTGGGAGATCTGGATTGTTTTTGGCTTCTTGCTTTGGCCAAGCCCAAAGTGTTGCAGGACTTCATGGGAGTGACCCTGTGGATGTGGGAGCTTACTCATGTTCATATGTATGGCTTCTCTCTCTCTCTCTCTCAGAAAAGTGAGAAAAAAATCCATCTTATTAATGCCTGGATGTCCATATCAATTAATTACAAGCTTAGAGAAAAGTTGCTGTTTGCTAACCCAGAAGGCAATGCCCTTTTCACACTACAGTCGTATATACCACAACACCCATTCTCCAAAGTGCTCTACAGCTTAAGCTCTATGAATTTTCCATCGAAAATGCTGGATTTGATGATGGACTTGGGAGTCCTTTGCTGACTCCTGTGGACATCACTGATTTTTTTCTCCCCAAGTTTGCATCTTTCCAATGGAACCTTTTGGAAGCAGTGCAAGATCTCAACTTTAGATCTTCACTGAAATCAGTCTATTTCCGATTCAGTATTTCCCACCATCTAGGTACACAGTGGAATTTCTCCCCAGCTGTAATTACCTCTTCATTCCCCACCCCCAGTGTATATCCCATCTGACTAGTCCCAATGTCTTCTGTCATTTTATTCGTGTGTCCATGCCTCGCCTCTCTCCTACTCCCTTGCCCCCTTTAAAAATCTGTCTTTCACAATGTGCATAGAGCTCTCATCTGCCCATGTATGTCATATCTCTTTACATAAATGCCTCCCAAACAAGGGTTTTTTTCTTTTGTATTTAATTTTTTTGTACTACCCTCCTCTACCACATTGAAGAGATAGTCAACCCATATTGGAAAACACTCACAATATTATCGACAGGAAGAAATTATTTCTACTGGCTATTTCACAGCTATCAAGGACTATGGAGAAGAGTGGAACAGTAAACTCTTCAAAGACAGAGGTTTTCCTATGATACATATAGGCAATTGAATATTAATGGAAACTGAATGGTTTCAGATAAATACATAGTGCCTGGAATATTTAAGACACCAGAAGATGTCTGTGTATTCATATTGTAGTATATTTCCTGTGGACTGAAAAAATGTCTCTTCTTTTTAAAAGATGATTTGTTTGAAATACTGAGTTACAGAGGGAGAGAAAGAGATCTGCTGGCTCACTACCCAGCTGGCTGCAACAGCCAGTGCTGGGCCAGGCCAAAGCCAAAAGCTTCTTCCAGGTCTCCAACATGAGTGGCAGGTGTTCAGGTACTTGGGCCATCTTCTACCACTTTCATAGGTGCATTAGCAGGGAACTGGATCAGAAGAGAAATGGGACTCAAACAGGTGTCCATGTGGAATGCATGCTGTTGTTTTACCTGAGTATATTTGTGGGATTATATGCTTTATGTGGCATACTTAACTTGTGTTGTACCATTTTATACATTTTCCCTAGTAGAAATCTCCACAGATTGATGATAGTTTATACACCACCCCCAGCTTTTTTGTATTTGTATCCACTGGAAAGCAAAGCTGAGAACCAAAAAAGCAAATCTGAAAACTCCTATAATTAAATTAATGCCTAGGCATATGGCTTTCTAAACACAGGGCAATTTATGTATGACACCATGAGCCTGACCAACATTCTGAACAACCAAGAAGTTGCGAGTGCTCTGACGGAGGGGCTGATGGAGCTGTCAAAAGCAGACTCTGTAAGTGTTGCTTTGAAGAAAGCAGACTCAAAGGCTAACAGTTACATAAGCTCGTACCTGGCATATTTTTGCCAGTTTATTGCTGTGAGGGAGAGATGGTTTTTTTTTTTCGTAGATATTATATCCATTTATAAAAAGAGCCATTGAAAGACTACACCCAAGCTATACTGCAAAGAGGTTTTAAATGTTCATGAAAAACTATGTGTGGATTAAAAAAAATGTTTGGCACTAGGATATAATTGTTTCATTCCACTTTTCCATTCATTTTTTGAAATACCCTCATAGCCAATATACAAAACAGACAAGTAGGAAAATCTTGATTTATAGTTTGGAACATTGTGCTTTCTGTTTTCAGCTGGAAGTACCTGCTTTAAAAAACTCCAGGACCTCCATTTTTTTAAATGTAAACATTATTCAACCATGAAAGCAATAATTGGTTTGAGGGGGAAAAAGGTAATGTCCAACTATAAAAAGGGCTAGGTGACAGAGAAAGGGCAAAGACCACACAACAATAGAAGATGATCAGCACTTGGGGCACAGGTGTTTTCTTGAGAAACTCCGTGAAGCATATTCATCAGGAATGAACCTCGGATGCCATCCCAGAACATGATGTCAGAAACAGTGACGAAAGGGCATTCAGTGGAGCCACGTTCCTAGTTCCAAAGATGATGGACAGGCATAGGAGAATGAGATCTGCAGCTGTTCATCTTGGGCAAGCTTGGAAGAGGATGCAGATGGTAACATACCATGCTTTGTGTGTTGGATTGTCCTCACTCAATACCTAAGGGCAACCTCCTGGCAAGGTTCATTTTTGGCTCCCGGTTTGAAATGGTTCCAGTGTGAAATCAGGCAGCCCTGTTTGGTACCTGAGAGGTTGGAAGATGGAAGAATGACCGCTTGAAAAACCAAAAAGCACGCTGGGCATCTAGACCCAAGTTGGTTCTATGATTGACCCTCTCCTAAGAACTGCCTTCTGTGGGCACACCCCAGTGACTTTGCCCTCCCATGGGGACAGCCCACCTTTCACATGTCATTTTAGATCAAATCTCCATCTTTAAACTGTTAACTCTTGGCATTCAACTTTGGGGGAAAAGCTCCTAGTACACGGGTTTTAGAGGAATATCCAAACTATTTTCCAAATTTAATACTATAAGAAGCCTTTAGTTTTCCAAGGGAAGATCTTCAAAC
This sequence comes from Ochotona curzoniae, assembly GCF_017591425.1. Lineage (NCBI taxonomy): Eukaryota > Metazoa > Chordata > Mammalia > Lagomorpha > Ochotonidae > Ochotona > Ochotona curzoniae. Next base: position 19,537,962 of record NW_024467115.1, read on the forward strand.
CCCTTCTTTCACCGCAGTAATTCTATTTGAGGGAGTTAACATTCATTGCATGTGCATTCTCTTTGTCTACCTCTCTTTCCCCGTCTTTCCCCTTCGTTGTTGTCTGCTTCAGCTTCAGCCTCGCTTCTTGGGCCAACACCAGACATCCATAGGCTTAGCTGTTCTCTGTGCCATTTAAGTTGTCATGCTTCACCATAAATTGCTGTTTCTCAGTGGCCTTCAAGCCTTGGCAAACTTGGCTGATAAAACGAGTAGGGATGTTCACAACAAGAACTCTGTACTTTCTCCCCAAAACAGTTACATGTTGCTAAATGTGTTTAGTATAGGCTTAGTGTCCTTACTCCCACCCAATTAAAAAAAATGAAAAATAGAATTTTGATGGTGCTTAATCCATTAAAACATGAGAGGGAGCAAAGTAGAGGGCCTCCGGCTATTTTGCCTGGAATTCTGGTGCTGTAGCTCCTCTCCCAGATCCACTTCTTTCTCCTAAGAGATAAGATCCTTCCCTGTCCGCATTCCTCATTTAGCCAAGGGCTTGTGGTGCAAGCATTTTTTTTAAAAGATTTGTTTTATTACAAAGTCAGACATACAGAGAGGAGGAGACACAGAGAGGAAGATCTTCTGTCCAATGATTCACTCCCCAAGTGAGTGCAACAGCCGGTGTGATCCGGAGCCAGGAGCCAGGAACTTCCTCCAGGTCTCCCACACGGGTCCAGGATCCCAAAGCATTGGGCCATCCTCGACTGCTTTCCCAGGTCACAAGCAGGGAGCTGGATGGGAAGTGGAGCTGCTGGGATTAGAACCGGTGCCCATATGGGATCTCGGCACGTTCAAGGTGAGGACTTTAGCTGCTAGGTCATACCACTGGGCCCAACAACCCATTTTTGTACTGAGGATCTTGGGAGACCCTCTCCTGGGATGTTGGCCTCTGTGTTGGCCTGTTTCTCATCACCTTAATGAAATAGTTGAGGCTGATACTCATAAAGCAACTTTATTTGGATCAGTTTTGGAGGCAGAAAATAGACCTGTGCCTTCTGCAGTAACCTGCTCAGGAGAACTAATTGCCTTAACCCCTTTCAAAGGCAACCCCCAATGACCGCTTAAGATGGCTACCTGGGAGACTATCTACCTTGGAGTTTCTATCACATGAACTTTAGGGGCCGAAAATCACAGTTGAATTTTAGCATCCAGCTGAATTGTGACATGTTGAGGGCCAGGATATGTGTAGTAAATGGAATATGTGCTTGACCATCCCTTTTATTGATTCTAATTGAATTATCGCTACTTTATTAGATGTGGAAAAGTGGGGACAGCTGCATTACAATTTTGGGGTTTTTTTTTTTGCTGCACTTTTGATGACCTAAGTCTCAGAAGACTGTTCTAAAGAGACATGTTTTTGGTGATGGGATATTTTTTCAGGGCAACGCTCTGGAATTTTTATCCTGTTTTCTGCTAAAGAAATGTGAAAAGAAGAGTGAAGATTCTGAAGGAAATGTCATTCTGGCAAAACATGACTCAAAGACAGCCTTCGATTTATTGATGAAGGTAAAGTTGCCGTTGCATTTTTTAATGTTGTGGCTTCACTGTAGTTAGACACATGCTCCGAACAAATAGACAAACAACAATGCTAGAATACTTAGAAAGTTTCAGTTTGCCAGTAAGAACTTTGTTTTCATGACCTATGACTTTTTAAAGAGAGCTGTTTGTGGTTTCATAGTATGAGCAACATTTAAGCCACCTAAACGTGTAAGCTGGGGTGGGTGTCTGGATGAGCAGTTAAGCACCCGACTGTAACACCTGTGTCCATATTGGAGTACCTGGGTTTGAAGCCCACCTCCAGCTCCTGACTCCAGCTTCCTGCTCATGTAGAGCCCGCGAGGCAACAGGTGATGCTTGCAGTGGTTGGATTCTTACCATGTAGGAGACCTGGCTTGAGCTACTCATTCTCACACTCAGCCCAGCTCCGTCAGGCCGTGGTGAGTATCGGTGAATGAGCTAACTGGAAACAGCTGTCTCTACTTCTCTCTCCCAGCTCCGCCTGCACCACTGACTCACAAATAAACATTAAAAGCCCCCACGTTTATTGTAGTACACTTGCTTGGTTGTGGAGAAAGAGTTGGAAATGTGTATCTTGCTTGGCTACTTTTTAAGCCTGCAAGTAATGTAAATACAGCCCAAGACACCTTGGGGAGAGAAGAGAGCGTGTGAACCTAACAACAATTCTTTTTTTTTTTTTTTTTCATAGTGGAGATTCAAATTTGTAAAAGAACAAAACTAAGTTGGAAGCTAGTTCTTCAGGTGAAAATGAATTTTCTAGTGCTATATTCAGAATCCTCACAATCTTGGCTATATGACATAATCAGGATTCAGAAAATCCTAAGACCTGTGTCATCACTGAAGGAGCTATATAAGGATAAATGTCATTTTAGAACTATTTTCTGTCCCTAAGAAAGCTGCTGGTTTAAAAAAATTTTTTTTTAATTATTTGTTGGGAAAAAAATTTTTTTTTAATTATTTGTTGGAAGACAGAATTACAGATACAGATTTTAAAAAATAATTTTCTTTTTAAATTTTATTTTTATTGGAAAGTCAGGTTTACAGAGAGGAGAGAGAGAAGATCTGTTCACTGGTTCCCTCCCCAAGTGGCTCCAATGGCCAATCCGAAGCCAGGAGCCCGGAGCTTTTTCTGGGTCTTGCACATGTGTGCAGGGTCCCAAGGTTTTGGGGCTGCTTTCCTAGGCCACAAGCAGGGAGCTGGATGGAACTGGTTCCCATATGGGTTCCTGGGTATGTGCAAGGTGAAGACTTTAGTCACTAGGCTACCACGCTGTTCGAGACAGATCTTCTACCCACTGGTTTAATCCCTAGATGATCACAACAGCCAGAGATGAGCCAGACTGAGCCAGGAGCTTTCTCTCGGTCTCCTGTGTTGGTTTAGGGGCCCAAACACACACACCTTCCCCTAAACGCCCCATCCTTTTTCTTCTTCTCCCAGAGTATTAGCAGGTAGAAGGAGCGGAAGTGGGACAACCAGGACTCAAACTGGTACCCATGTAATGCCAGATGTTACTACCCAGATGTGATGTTACTACACATGCCAAGAAGCTGGTCCTTGAAATAAATGTGCAAGGAAATAAACATTGCAACAAAAAGAAAAAAAAATCTCAACAAAGAATCTCATTTGTTTCTTCTATTTAGTGATTGAGAGCCTGTGCATGGTGCCCATAAAACACATTTGTGAACCTGCAGACGGAAAAATCATAGCTTGAAACTAAGGGCTGAATTAAGAAAAAGTTGAGGGGTTGGCATGGTAGTCTCGTGGCTAAAGTCCTTACCTTGCACAAATCCAGGAACCCATATGTATCCTGGCCATTCCACTTCCAATCCAGCTCCCTGCTTGTGGCCTGGGAATGCAGCAGGCAACAGCTCAAAGCCTTGGGACTCTGCACCCATGTGGGAGATCCATAAGAAGCTCCTGGCTCCTGGCTTCAGATTGGTTCAGCTATGGCTGTTGTAGTCACCTGGGGAGTGAACCAGTGAATGAAAGATCTTCCTCTCTGTCTCTCCTCCTCTCTGTATATCTGACTTTGCAATAAAAATAAATAAATCTTTTCTTTAAAATAGAGAAACTGACTTGCTATATAGTTTAGGGTTTAAAACTGGAGTGTAAAGTTAATAGCTCCTCTGGAGCAACTTTTAATTAAAAAAATAATAATTTCATTTGTATTTGAAAGAGCAAGAGAGCTCTCTTCCATCTGCTTCTTTAATCCCCTAAATGCTTGCATTGGCTAGGGCTGGGCTAGGCCAGAGCCAGGAGTCAGGACCTCCATCCTGGTCTGCCCCAGGGGTGACAGGGATCAAAGTACTTGAGTCACCTTCCGCTGTCTCACAGGGTACACATTAGCCAGAAGCTGGGTTGGAAGCCACACTGGGACTAGAACCAAGCACCCTAGCACTTCCTGAACTGCTACACTAAATGTCCAGCTTAGGATAACTGCGTCTTTTTATTTGCTCGCCTTTAGACATTTGTTAACTTGAAAGGCAGGGTGACAGAGAAAGAAAGAGATCTTCCATTTGAGGATTCACTATCCAATGAATGGCCACACTGCTGGGATTGGGTTAGGTCTAAGCCAGGAGCCTAAACTTCATTCAGGTCTCCTGGTAGAATGGCAGGAGCCCAAGTACCTGATGCATTGTGGGAGGTGGATCAGAGGCAGAGCAACCTGGACTCGGGAGGAGCTGACACTGCAGCCTCTGGGCAACACAGCTTATCTGTCATATCAAGACTATGCTGTCTGTGCATCTGTCAGTCATCTGTTTCCTATCAATCATTTATCTTTCCCCTCCTCCTTCCATCGCGATCATCTTGCTGCCTCATCAGTAGTTCTTTTGGCTTTCCCTGTATTTACACTGATTCTGTCAACCATGGCCATGGGTCTTGACCACAGCCATGTCTTTGCTGAGCTCCACCTGTCATTGTCACCCCTATTTCTGGCCTCTAGTGCTGGCAGCACAGCCTGCGGCAGCTGGGCTGACTCTGGAACATTCAGCGCCTGCCTGTCTGTGCCCGCACCCTCTGCACGCTTATTTCTCAGGGTCGCTCTGCCAGGTAGGGCCTGGACAGAGCCATGGCAAAGGTCCATGAACCTCAAACTGAGGAAAATACTCTGATTCTGCTTCTGGCTGCTTTCCCTGTAACAGAAACCAGAAAGGACAGCATCTTACTCCAAATTCGGGATCCAAGTGTACAGTAAAAAGCAAGAGAAGCTGATTAGGTTCATCAATATCCTATCCTCAAAGATCAGTTTGTATTTTATTAATTGCTTAATTCGGAAAGGAGCGTTAGATCTCCTACTCCCCATGTGGCTACAATGACAGGGGTTAGGCCAGTCCAAGGCCAGAAACCAGCAGCCTCATCCAGGTTTCCCAGCTGGGTGGCAGGGACTCAAGCACCTGAGTCATCCCCTGCTGCTTTCTCAGGCCACTAGCAGACAGCTGGATTGGAAGTGGAATGGCCAGAACTCAGGCTGGAGTATAGGATTCTGCTGCTACAGGTGGTGATTTTAATGTGACTATACCACAATGTTGCCCCTCATGCACTCATTTCTAAGGAGGTCAAGTGAAGAAAGAATGAGCCACATTTAAATGTGGAAACAGGTCTGGAAAGTGTGAATTGTCGGTAACACATTTCCACTAGGTGAGTAAAGGGGTGGTGCCACAAGATATTCTGAGCCTCTCTTACTGGCATCTGCATCCTGAGATAACCTTTGTGCCCGAAGTGGAGGAGGGGAGCTCAGAGGGAGGCGTGTGCCTGGGGCTGCCTGGGAGCAATGGCTGCCTCTTAGGAAAGGCAACCTCCAAGGCTTTGGCTTCTCCGGGATAACCAAGTTTGAAAGACACTAAACACTCAGCTTGGGGAGGAGAAATACAAATCTTGATTTCAGAGGGAGATTATATTTGTCAACCAAAGAGTGATCAAGGCCAAAAGCAGGGTCTCAAGGCTTACCTTCAAGTAAGCAAGGTCTCCTTTTCTTCCCCAGGGTAGAGCTATTGCAGAAGACATGTCTCAGGACATGGCATCCAGTCTCAACTCAAACAACCTGAATCTCGAAGTGCTGCTTAAGCTGGTAAGCCGAGATTACATGAGGGAAACTTTCCTCTGGTTTGTTTCAGACAGGGAAGTTTCAATTCTTGGGTTTCCTTAAAAATTTCCATTGGGAAAGAACCAAGAACAGATAGCATTGAAAAGAACCCAGCTGGTTAATTTCTCCTTTTTTTGTTTATTCAAGAGAGAAACAAAGAGATAACTTCCATCAACTGGTTTACTCTCCTGTATGCCTGCAGTGGCTAGGGCTGGGCCAGGCAGAAGCCAGGAGCTGCAAACTCAATGCAGGTCTCCTACAGGGTAGCAGGGACCTTAACTATTGGAGCCTTCCCTGCTACCTACCAGGGTGCATTAGCAAGGAGGTGCTGTCAGGAGCCTGAGCTCAGACTCGAAACCAGGCACATGGGAATGGGATGCAGGTGTCTCAGCTAATGATGTCACCTGCTAGGATTTGTCTTTTTGCATAATCCCTGATTTGAAAAGCCATTGAAACTGAAGCATCTTGAGAACAAAACCAGTCTATGTGTTACTCCATGATTTTCCCATGTAACAGTAGGACATCATGTAAACAAAGAGCCCATGGATAGAGAGGCTCATGGTTTCTCATTGATCCACCTTCAAAGAGCCCATGACCAAAAGTTGAGTCTCCTCAAAGACATTCAAGCTCTGGCTATGAGCAGAGCTGAAGTCTGAAGCAGAGGCTGTTCCTTCCCTGCTGCCCTCTTAGTAAGTGGGTACTGTTGTGTGGTGTTCAACTCTCCTACACACCAACTATCCATTTTATTTTCAGAATCCTGCAGATAGTAATAACCACATTTTATAGATGAAAAACCGAGATAGGAAAGCTAACTGACATCCTTGAGATCAGACACTTGTGGTAGAAAACAGCATGGGTCTTGTGTAGCCCTGGGCTCAGACCCAAGACTTCCCCAGCTTACAACCCCCTGTGTACATTCACCTGCTACCAACAGCATAGCTCATGGACTTTGGGGCTATGGGTGTTCACTCACCGCTAAATCCATCACCAAGACTCAGCAAGGAGTACAGGAGGTTGAATGTATTTGACTATGGGAATGATGTATGGCGGTGGTTTTACAGCTAGGATCTTAAGCCACAGTGATCATAAATGTTGGGTAACTTGAATATTTAACAATATATGAATGCACATATTGTATGAGCTTGCAAGACAACTGCCAAGTAGAATGCAGATGGGTTTTTAGATGCATTGAGTGCTTCTATATGGACATTATATACAAACCATGTGTTTGATACACAAAATGTAAATCACAGGTACACAAAGATGCTGTTTGGAATGCCCACATTCAATATCAGTGCCTGGGTCTGGGTCTCAGCTTTGCTCCTAATTCCAGCTTTCTGCCAGGAGGCAGCAGATGTTAGCTTAGCTTGTCACTCAAATGGAAGATCACTGCTTCTAGTTTTGACCTGGTCCAGTGGGGATTTTGGAAATGAATCAGTAAATGGAAGATCTTTGTCAAAAATGAACATTTTATCTGTTTTCATAGTTTTTTTTTTTTGAGGGGAATGGATAAAGGTTTTGGTTTTTCTATAAATAGGATCAAGTCAACTGCAAGCAGGGGCAATTTGATGACTTATTTTTCAAATTAAATGTTTGAATTTCTTTCTCATTAAATTGCTCTGGGTAGCACTCTCAGTCACCTGTTAAGAGTAGTGAGAGAGCACAGCGTGCTACCTCAGTGGCTAATCCTCACCTTACATGCACAAGGGTCCCACATGGACGCCAGTTCACATCCCATCTACTCCACTTCTCATCCAGATCCTTGCTTGTGGCCTGGGAAAGCAGCAGCAGCAGACAGCCCAGTGTCTTGGGTCCCTGCACTTGCATGTGGAGATCTGAAAGAAGTTCCTGGCTTTGAATCAGCTTAGCTCTGGCCATTGTGACCACTTGAAGAATAAAATAGCAGATGGAAGATCTTTCCTTCTGTCTCTCCTTCTCTGTAAGTCCACCTTTCCAATAAAAGCAAACAAAAAACAGTGGCAAAAAGGATTTACTGACTGGGCAGCAGCATGTGGTTTAATTTCTATGTTTTTTTTTAAAGATTTATTTATTTTTATTGGAAAGTTAGATATACAGAGAGGAAGAGAGACAGAGAGGAAGATCTTCCATCCGATGATTCACTCCCCAAGTGACTGCAACAGCTGGAGCTGAGCCAATCCAAAGCCAGGAGCCAGGAGCTCTTCTGGGTCTCCTACGGGGGTGCAGGGACCCAAGGCTTTGGACCATCCTCGACTGCTCTCCCAGGCCACAAGCAGGGAGCTGGATGGGAAGCAGGGCCGCTGGGATTAGACGCGGCACCCATATAGGATCCCGGCGTATGCAAGGCAAGGAACTTCACCACTACGCTATCGCGCCAGGCCCACTTTCTAAGTATTTGTATGGTAATTTCCACAGTTCCTTTGATTGGTGACTATTTTTGTTTCATTATAGACTGAGGAAATAATGTAATTTCGATATTTAAAAATCTGTGAAGGCTTGCTATGTGGCCTAGTGTAGGATCTGATATGGAGAACGTTTTATATGTTGATGAAAGAAATGTATATTCTGCATGTGTCAAGTCTATTTGGTCTGTAATGTTTCATTGTTGATTTTCTGTAGAGATGACATGACCATTGCAAGTGGGGTACCAAAGTCCCCAACTTCTATTGTTGTAGAGTCTGTACTTCTCTGTAGATATATTTGCTTTACACATTTAGGTGATCCACTGGTGTATATATGCATTTACAGTGGTTATAGCCTCTTTCTGAACTGATTCTTTTACTATTTAATAGGTATCTGAGTTTTATCTAGGCAGCACTGAGTCTTGCTTCTCATCCGCTCAGCCAGTCTACATCTTTTTAAAAATGTTTATGCTTATTTGAAAGGCAGAGTTACAGAAAGAAGGAGAGACACAGGCATTTTAATCTGCTGGTTCATTCCCCAAATGACCACAGCTGCCAGAGGTGAACCAGTTCAAAACCAGTTGAAACCCAGAAGCCTCCTTCGGGTCTTCCATGTGGGTACAGGAGCCTAAGGATTTGAGCCATCCTCTGCTGCTTTCTCAGGATGTTAGCAGGGAGCTGGATCAGAAGTGGGAATGGCTGAGACTCAAACCAGCTCCCGTAGAAGATGCTTGTACTGTAGGTGGAGGCTTAGCCTACTGTGCTGCAATCTCAGTCCCCTGTCTACATGCTTAATTGGAGAACTTAAGCTGTTCACATTTAGGATTCTTATTAATAGGTGACAACCCACTTCTGTCATCCTGGTCACTGCTTTCTGGCTGTTTTATATGTCCTGTTATTTTCTTCCTCTTATTGTTAATCTTTGTGGTTGGAGACTCTGCAATGAAAAGGTTTGATTCTTTTCTGCTTTTTTCATTTGTGTATCTGCCAATGTGCTTATACATCTAAGTGTTTCTATGACGGTAGTTATTGTCCTACTGATTCTCAATGCTTCTTTCAGCATTTCTTGTAAGGCTGATGTAGTATATGTTCTCTGTTTCTGCTTATCTGAAAAAGACTTGACTTTTCTTTAATTTCTGAAGGTACCCTTGCTGAGTATAGAATTGCTGCTTTAACAATTCTGTTTGTGTCTGACTTCTAAAAATTTACTTGAAAGGCAAAGTTTTATGGGAAGAATATGTGGGGATTGGAGGGAGGAGAGTGGGAGTTAGGGACAGAGGTGTGGGGGAAGAATGAATCTCTTTCATCTGTTGGTTCACTCCCTAAATGGCCACCATGGCCAGAGCTGCAACAATCCGAAACCAGGGGCCAGAAGTTATGTCTTGGGTTCCCACATGGATGGCAGGGCCCAGTTACTTGCTGCTCTCCCAAGTCACTAGCAAGGAGCTGGATGAGAAGTGGAGCAGCTGGGAATCAACAGGTGCCAGTATGGGATGCCAGAATTGCAGGCAGTAGCTTTCCTCACTATTCCAGGCACCAGCCCTTGTCTCTTACTTTTGACAGCTTGATTACAGATATGCCTTCGAGAGAAGCTCTTTGGGCTGTGTCTGTTGAGCTTCATGGATTTAGATGTTTATCTCTTCCAAGACCTGGGATGTTTTCAGCTGTTATTTCAGAAAATATGCTTTCTGTATTGTTCATTTCTTCTCCCTCTAGAATTGCTCTAATGTGACTATTTGCTTGCTTAATGCTGTCCCATAGCTGTTGTAGGTTTTCTTCATTGCTTTTCATTCTTTCTTCTTTGTTTTCCTCTGACTGGATTAATTCAGAAGACCTATTTTTGAATTCAAAAATATTTTTTTTTCTCCTGCTTGAGCAAGTCTCTTATTGTAGCTCTCAATTATATTTACTTTGTTCCCTGAATACTTTGACTGCACAACTTCTATAGCGCTCTTTGCTGTGTTATCTTTCTCTGTGTCAAATGCATTATACCAATTATGAATCATTTTTTAATTTCCTCTTCTTTGAGAGCTGCTGCTACTGAAAGTTATTGTATTTCCTTGAAGTTGGTATGTTTGCTTGCTTTTTAAACTTTCTTGTCTGTACATTGTGCTGGTACTATGGAAACTTTTTCCTTCCAATTTTATAGATTTTGGGGGGCTTTAGGGAGAGACTAAGGTGTCAGTTTGCTATGGTTTGTTAGTTATGACTGTGGAAGGCACACTCTACTTCCTGTGTGGTTTCTTCAGCTGTAGACTGTTGGCAATGTCTCGTTGCTCCAGTAGCCAAGGATACAGGTGTTGATTACTGTAGACTGTGGTCCAGTTTTGCCAGGGACAGAGCAGCTGTCCTGCTGACTGTTGCACAGCACATACTCCAGTGGGGAGGGCCATGGGCTGGGCTCAGGCACTCTGGGTGCTGTGGGCCAGGTGGCTGTGCAGCAGGCTTACCAACAGGATAGGCTGCTGCCTGGCTGGACAACAGATTGGGTGCAGGCATTTTGCAGGTGTGTCAGGTCACTGGCTGTGTGTCCACTTCTCCTTGGGAAGGTCACTCTTCCTCTGGGGTTTACAAGCTGAAGTCTCAACCATTCTGCTAGGCCTTGATCTTGCTCAACTGTGGTTATGGTGCTGCAGTCCCCTGTGTGAACAGGTGGAATGACACGGTGCCTCAAGGGTGGAGCTGCATGGTGAGGTGCACTGCAGTAGTGGCTCCAGTTTCAAGATATGCACCTCTGAAGGTGCACTGCGGATGCCTTCTGCTTCAGCACCTTCACATTGAGATGATGCTTGTCCTCAGCCTTCCCTGGGCTTGTCTGCCATGGAGAGTGCCAGAATCCCTTTGGCTACCACTCCACAGAAGAGATACTATGTCCATGCCAAATGGGCACAGAGGCAGCTCAGGGAAGAATAGCAGGAGCAAGTTATGGTATAGTTAGGGCTCATGCAGGGAAATGAGGAGATCAAGTCCTAAGAGTTTTAATAATTCCAAACTCAAACACAAGGCTACTCAGATTTAAAACTATAAATATTCTACTTTTTTGCTATTGTAAAGATGCTCATTTTTATAGCTCTGGGAAGACACAGAGAAAAGAAAAAGGATTGCCTAGTTCTCTGTATATAAACTTGGGCACATCAGTCTGTGAAATTTCTTTACACCAGCTTTTGATTTTTTTTTTTTTTTTACATCTGCATCAAGATACAGAAGAGGACTTTGGACTATAGGAAACACGAAGCATCAGGCAACTTAGCTACCAGGAGACACGGACTCAGAGCTCACAAGGGGGAGACTTTTCTTGGATGTCCCTTGTGAGTGGCAGAGACCTGCTGCCTCCCGGGATGCACATCGGCAGGAAGCAGGGATTGGAAGTAGAGCTCAGACACCAACCCAGGCTTTCCAATAGGGGATGCCAGCACTGCAGGCAGAGGCATTACTCATGGTGCCATAGCACTGGCCACAGAGGATACAGGCATTGTAAGTGGCATCTTAACTGTGGTGTCAATACCCACCCCTAGATACTTTTCCCCAAACATTGGAAGTAGTGCATGAGTTCTAGCCTTTCAAAATGTGCCAGTGGGTAGTCAGTTGGTTAATAACAAGAATAGTGACTCATCTCAGATCTTTTCTCTGTATTGTAAGACATGGGGAAAAGAAGTGAGAAAACAGGTGGATTGCTCAAAGGGCTCATTTATAGTCTGTCCAGGAGGCGAGACTCTTTCTCAAGCTTATAATCACTAGCTAGCATGTGACATCTACACATACTGTTTGGATGGATCAGGGATAAATGAATGAGTGGGTTGGAGGATGCAAGGATATGTCTCAATCTGCCCAGTAGTGATCTAAGTTTAAAAATCCTCTCTGGCATCAGTCCAGCCTGATGTGACAGTATACTTGGTGGGACTGGAGACGAGGAATGGTCAGCAGCATCCCCCTTAGTCCCTGTCAAGATTCCTCCCACTCCATATGTCATGAACCAGCATGTGGGAATCTCTACGTCGGCCCCCTGCAAGATGCCCAATGCTTCCCTTTCTGTGGCTTCAACTCTGAGGCTTTGTGAGTGCTGAGCCCCGGGAGAGTCATCATGCTTTGCTTAAGACTTCTTCATACTTTTCTGCAGGAGAGAAAGCTCCAGATGGACTCAGCAGAAAAGCGAAGTAGAGTTGTCAGGGAGCTTGTGCAGAGTGAGAGAAAATATGTGCAAATGTTGGAGGTCGTGAGAGATGTGTACGTGAGGCCGCTGGAAGCAGCCTTGGCATCCAACAGAGCGATCCTGAGCACTGCGAACATGCAGATCATTTTCTCTGACATCCTGCAAGTTTTACATCTCAACAGGTAAACCTTAAATATGCATGTTAAGCAATTTTTATTGTGCAGTGGGAGGAGCCCATGCTTAATTGGCAAAAGCGTAGGGAGGGGTGGGCATTTGGTGCAGCAGCTAAGGCATGACTTGGGACACTTGTGTTTGATTCTTGGCTCCTCCTCTTCTGGTCCATCTTCCTGCTGGAAGATGCACAGCCTGAGAGGCAGAGGATGGCCCCAGGTACTTGGGACCCTGCATTCACTTGGGAGTTCCAGACTGAGTTTGAAGCTCCTGGTTTTGGCCCTGCCCCTGGTTAGCTGTTGCTGGCCTCTAGGGAGTGAAGCAGTGGATCAAAGAAAACCATCTTTTCCTCTCTTTCAAATAAACAAATCATTTCAAAAATTAACAATAAGGACAATTATAGAGAGCTCAGTCATTCTGTGACTGTGGGGGTCCCCGATCAGCCCACAAGGGCAGAGGTTCCCCCATCTCCCTGTGGTACTCACTGGGTCGTCACCGCTATGGATGCTTCCCAGGAACCATTTCTTTCCTTTTTTTTTGCTTAGCACAAAACAGTTTGTAGGCATAGGGATTTTTCTCTCTCCCTATCCTCTTTGCTTCCCTATTTTCCCCTCCTGCGATTTACCCCCTGTATTTTCCCAATGGCATAGTCCCTTGGTACACCTTACAAATTTAACTTTCTGAGATTTACATGTATCATGACTCCATAAGTCCAGGCAAAGGCAGAAAACGTAGTATCATACATGTGGAGGTGTATTCATAAATCTCATTGAGAGTCCTACTTTCATTGGGAAGTAGAGACACATACTGCACAGTACTTTTACTTCCTGCGACAGACAGACAAACACATTGTGCTTTGTGTATTGGCTGTCTAGTGTCAGAGAACTAATGATATTTGAGCTTTTGGGACTCATGTACTTTATTAAGCACAATGGTTTCCAGCTGGGACCATTTTTGTTGCAGATTACAAGATTTCTTTCCTCTTTATGGCTTGAGTAGTATTCCCTTGAGCAGATGTACCAGTTTCTTTATCCATTCTTCTGTTGATGGGTATCTTGGTTGATTCCATGTTTTCCCAATTGTGAACTGTGTTCCTATGAATGTAAGGTTGCAGACTGATCCCTTGAATGCAGATTTTATTTCCTTTGGATATATTGCTAGGAGTGCGATAGGTGGATGATACGGTAGATCAAGTCTCAGTTGTCTGAACACTCTCCATACTGACTTCATTCTGTTGTACTAGTTTACAGCAGTGGAAGAGGGCACCTTACCCCATATCCTTGCCAATAATTGCTTATTTCTGTGTGTAGGGCATTCTCTAGATTTGGGGGAACCTCATTTTAGTTTTTTATTTGCATTTCCTAGGCAACCTGAGCAATTTTTTTTTCATGTGCCTACTAGCCTTTTAAAATTTTATCTTTTGAGAACTATCGGTTTGGGTTCTTTGTCCATATTTTGACAGTTGTTTTGCTGTTGTTTCTGGAGCTCTGTAGATCTTGTGTATTAGTCCTCTGCCTACTGGGTAGTGTGCGAATGCTTTCTCCCATTCTGTTGTTTGCCTCCTCACTTTATGAACTATTTCCCTTGCTATATGGAACCTTCTTAGTTTGATGCAGCTCTTTTAATTTATTTTGGCCAGAACTTCCTGTGCTTTTCTAAGTAGTCTTTGCCTGTGCCTATTCCTTGTTGGGTGTTTGCCGTGTTTTCCTCTAGTAATTTGATGGTGTTTGGGCATAGGTTTGGATCCTGGATCCATTTAGAGCTGATTTTTGTATAAGATGAAAGGTAGTGATCTTGCTTCTTCTGCAAATGGTTATCCACTTCTACTTCTGTTTGTGATCATGGTGGAAGAACACTGTTCAGTGCCTGAGAACTCTGACAGCAGCCTGCCCCCGCAAAAAACCACAACAAGGAGAGCCACGTGGAGCTGCCCTTGTTCTTCGTGGCAGTATGGCTGAGCACTGGAAAGAAATGGAATGACTGAATGGGATCAAGCCTCTAGGAAGCTATGCTTACAGAGTTCGAGCTGGGAGTCGGTTTAATAGTTTAAGTTGTGAATGTGTAATGCAAGAGAATAGTTATTTCTGTATGTAAGAAAAAGACAAACTCAGTGTATGTTTCTCTGACTACAACTCTGGGCACTTGGAGCTAGCTCCTAGGTTGCAACTCCTACAAAAATGAAGCAGGTCTGTTGTAGTCCCTAAGACCAAGGAGGATGGATAAGGGGCCAGCTTAACTCCAGAGGCCAGGTTGGAGGTACTTAGCTACTGAAGCAAACGGAGCATTTCCTTCATGGACTCAGAGCCTTAGATCAACTTCGCCTGCTGCCTTGCTGAGACCAGTTTGGGGTTAAGATGAGGATGTGGGCTGCCACCTGATTGAGTAGTTTTAAGCTTCCTGATAAGTCTTTGTTTAAAAAAAAAAAACTAGCAAAAATGAAATGATAAAATTTTGCTGTAGGAATGGGCCTTTGGATCAGTATTTAAAATACTGGTTGAAACACACACTTCTACTTTGGAGTGACTGGGTTTGTTGCTGGTCTCTGGTTCCCAACTCCAGCTTCCTGCTCACGTAGACCCTGGGAGACAGCAGTGATGGTTTAGGTAACTGGGTTCCTGCAGTTCACAGGGAAATGTGAATTGAGTTCCTGGCTCCTGGTTAGTGGACATTTGGGGAGTAAACCAGTGGACGGCAGTTCTCTTTGTCTCTAACTAAATTAAAGTAACAAAACTTTGCTCTGAAGGGCCAGGTTGAGAACGGCTGTATTAATGGCAGTGGACTCATGATTTAAATTAATAGATTATCAGAGGCTAATGAAATTCTGGTGTTTTCTCTTATTGCAGGCAGTTTTTAGATAATCTTAGAGACAGACTGCAGGACTGGGGCCCAGTTCACTGTGTGGGGGAACTATTCCTGAAGTTTGGAAGCCAGTTGAACACATACAGCAATTTCTTCAACAATTACCCTGTGGTTCTGAAAACCATTGAAAAGGTAAATGATTTGAGTTGGTGCCTTTTATTTCTTTAGAACTTCTGAGCTTGCAAGAAGTCTTGGGTACAGTCTAAAGGCTGGGGGTTATAGCACAGGCTGCTCATCTGCTTTTAAATCTTGGGCCCCTTGGCTTACCCCGTGAGCTCTCCAGAACAAGGTGCCCGACTTGGGGGCCAGCACAGTGCCTTCAGTGTCCTGGAGCTGGCTGTTGAACTGAGCTATTCCTCAATCACCTGCCTGAATACTATCTGTTCCTGATATTCTGGGACTCAGTGGCAGGGCTGTTTCTCTATCCAGCCAGACTATAAGCTCTGACTCCATTCTGCCACTGGCAACAAGGTCAGCTCTGACTCCATTCTGCCACTGGCAACAAGGTCAGCTCCCTGGACTGCTGTATTGCCAAAAAGCTGTGTGACTAAGGCAGTTTCACAGAACTGACTCTGAGAGAAAAGAATTGAGGTGCAAAGTGTCATGTATCATTCGGAACAAAATACTGTGCAGATGTTTATAGTTGATGACACAGCACTAGCTACCACCTATACATGCCAGTGTCACACATGAGAAAGCTGACACTCAGAGAAGGTAAGCAGCTTGAAAAGGTCACATACTCAGCTTATTCTAATTCTGATGTCGGCCTACCTGGTTGCAGAGCCCATTATGTTTGATGAGTGGGCTAGGTCTATAGTATGACTAATCCACTGCGGTTACTGTGTTAGTAAGGCCTGAGTACTATGGCCGGGAGTGTTTGGGGGGTGCTGCTTGCTCAGAACACAAAGCTTCACAATGGGATCCTCTAGAGAAGCCGTGCCATGTCATTCTGACCTTTCAGTGCCGAGAAGCGACTCCAGCCTTCCGAGCTTTCCTGAGGCGGCATGATAAGACGGTTGTCACCAACATGCAGAGGTAAGGCCTGCAACCTCGCCTCTTCCCCAAGGTCAGGCATGCCTGACCTTCAGGTGGAGACCTGGTTTCCTTCCCATGCTTCCTGCAGCCTGCCAGAGTTGCTGCTGTTGCCATCCTGGAGATTTCAAGAGTACCTCCAGCTGCTCTACGCACTCAGGCTGCATACTCCTGCAGAACACGTGGACCGGGTGCACCTGACCACTGCCATTGACCAACTCAGAAAATACCAGGCTTATATAGACCAGGTGGGTGGCCACCAACAATCACGCCCTTGCAGAATGTCACAGTGCTTCTGGGGCACTCTCACTGTGATGTTCTTGATTCCCAAGTCATTTCAATGCTAAGCCAGCAGCTGTGTTCACTAATTCTGAATGCTAAGGTGTCAATCCTGAGCCAAGGCATATGAGCTAGAATGCTGTTGGGTAACTGTGCAAATACAGTGAGACCTTTGTTAATATGATAGTTCGTAGAATTAGAGATTTGACTTTTCTACAATAACCAAGAGAAAACCCAGACATAAAAGACTTCAGTTTCTAGAAAGACGTGTTGAAATGTGTTAAGTAGCTTTTCTGCCTTAGTGAGTACAGCAGCTGTAATCATTCAGACAGAATTCAGGATCTTGGAGTCAAGTGGTGTCCCTCTACAGCTACTACCACTGTGTGGGGGTACACTGGATGCGTGGGCCCCATGTGAACTGCCCATGTGGTGCAGTTTACCAAGACAAGCTTCAATCGTCTTGTGATTTTCCTGTGTTGTAAAACCTCAAGCATTTTCCTGTGTTGTAAAACCTCAAGCATAGAAAACTGGGGGTGTTTTATTGCAGTTAATGAAGGTACCCAGCCCTGTATCAAGTGATGTAAAATATTTAACAGATTTGTCATGAATAAATATCTCACCATTTTCATTTGCCTGAAATCACTTTGCTTTCCAGATGAAGCAACGTATTCATATGGAGGAGAGGCTGTCCGATATACAGAGAATCATCTGGGGGTGCCCCGTAAGTATTCGGGTGTGCTTAATCTCATGCTTAGGAATGTTAAGTCAAAGTTACTGGCACGAGGACATGCATAGCTCCAACTTGGCCCATATTTGCGCCCTGTCTGCTGGGAGCCAGGCACTGCCAGGATGCACATGTATACTGCTGCTTCCAGGGAGGATGCTCTCTGCAGGGGCCCAGGGTCTGATCATCCTTGTGGCTTTTTGACTCCTGGGATTGATGTGCCTGCTGTCATGATGCTCCTTGAGAAAAGAGGCCCCATGTTCCGCCTGGATTCTCTCCCTGTCACCCAGAATTTGGTGAGGGATTTTCTGAACAACTTTAAGAAGTCCTATTAGCTGTTCCCTACAGAATACCCTCTGCTTCCATCCACAGTCCACCACACCTTCTTAGAGCATTCCCCTCCTACCTTATGATCCCCAAACCCAGGCTTATTGAGGATTCCTTAGTAACCTCAGCCTCTCCTGGCACATGTATGCTTTGTACATCTTGTTCCTTCTCTGAAATTGCTTGCCTTTTCTGATTGATGAGTGAGCTCCTGTGCACCCTTTAGAAGTCCAGCTTGTTCATCGTCTTGGCACAGCTCCCCTGCACCTGCAGCCAGGAAATGTTCCTACTTTTGTCCTGCAGCATCTTGAACATCCTGGCTATGTGTTTCTGCAGCTCTTGGGTCCCTAGTGTCCAGTACACATCAGGTCCTTTCTATGGAAATGAGGTTGAATGAAAGTACCAGTGGACTGGCCATTTTCCTTTTATAGGGTCACTTTAGGGGGCAGTTGCATCATAATTTTGATCTGTACATTTTAGTGTGCTGAGAAGTGGACTTTTACCTCCAGATTGGTGTTGCCATCAAGAGATCGTTTCATAGGTAGAACAGCACAAAGGTCTGGCTTCTTAGGATCAACCCAATCACTTCCTTTTCTTCTTTTAATGTATTTTTATCTACCTGGGACAAAGATCTACCCACTGGTTCACTCCTGAAATGCCTACAGCAGCAAAGGCTGGGAGAGGTCCACGCAGAGCCCCAGATTTCATTTGGGTCTGTCATGTGGGTGCCACCGACCCAAGCACTCGCGTCCTCATCCTCTGTTGCCTCTCAGTAGGCGTTGGCAGGAAACTACATCATTAGTGGAGTAGCTGGGACTTGCACAAGCCGTCACGTATGGGATGCTGGCATTCCAAGCAGTAGTTTAGCCCACTTGACCATCTGCTTCCTTTCTTTGACAACTCCTCACCCTCAACTGATACTGGAAATGCATTTACCAATGAAAAAACAATTTTATTAATTAAGATCTGACAAGTTACAATGTAATTTCATTGCTAATTCTGTGACCTTTCTAAAATGAAAGTCATAAACAATGAAAACATTCACTTTTTCATAATTGAACTGAGTTGAAGTCAATACTTTTTCTGATACATAAAATCATAACATGATTATTCAAAATTGGGATCTTTTGTCATTCTGAAAATTTATATATGCTTCTAATTTTGTTTTTAATTTTCTAGGCTATATCGGAAGTAAGCAGGTATCTGATTAGGGTCCAAGACGTAGCCCAACTTCACTGCTGTGATGAGGAAATAAGCTTCTCCCTAAGGTAAGCAATGAATAAATCCCCTAAGGCTATGAAGTATCTAAATGCATGTCCATTTTCAGTATAAAAAAGAAGGGAGAAATCAAGGAGAGGAAGAAGAGCAGGTAACCCAGTTGTCTTTGTCCCTGGCCTTCAGTACCCTGTCTGCCAGACACTCTGTTCACTTAGGGTGATTCTCTGCAGTAAGTGTGAACAGTTCCCCAGAATCCCTAGGAGACGGTTACTTTACCATCTTGCTTGAAGTCTAGGCAGGTACTTGAAGGGATGAGAGAAAAGAAATGGTCTCTGCCAAGATCACCAAGTGCATGCAAGTGGAAGCTGAAGGAGCACCCCTTTCCTGCTCAGACAAGAGCAAGTGGTATGGGATTTCACCCCCAAGGCTGATGCAACTGTAGGAAGAAAAGGCCTGGTTTGTGTTAAGGACATGATCGTATCCAGCATGCACTGCACAAAGAAGCGCAAACACTGGCCAATGATCTCTGTAGATCTCTGCTGCATAGTTCATAAAACAAGCCAGTCTGCAGCAGGCAACACAGACGTGAACAGCGTGTCTGTGCTTCAGTGGGCAGTAATAATGCTGGTAATAATAATGGTAAAGACAATGACTCAGTAAATAGTAACCAAATAAAAAGAAGTTAACTCATTTAGTTTATCCAGCTCCAATTAAACAGAATGAAAAATTTGTTACTCCAATGAATATTTCCGCAAATATTTCCTAAAGGCACAGGGCAACAGTTTATATGGAAAACATCAGTCCCTATTGCATCTGTCCCCATGTACAGTCAATCTTTTATTTATTTACTTGAAAGGCCAAGTGATACAGCATGGGCCGGGGATGGGAAATGAGATTATTTTCATCCACTAGTTCATACACTAGCAGCCACAATGGCTGTGGCTAGCTCCATCTGTGTCTCCGATGTGAATGGCAGGGGCCCAAACATGTGGGCCATCTTTTGATGCTCTCTTAAGTGCATTAGCAGAGTTGGATCAGAAATGGAGCGGGGGCCAGCACTGTGGCACACCTGGTTAAACTACTGCCTGCCCTGCCCGTATCCCTCAGGACACCAGTTCAAGTCTCATCTGTTCCACTTCCAATCCAGCGCTCTGCTAAATGTGCCTGAGAAAGCAATGGAAGATGGCCTAAACATGCAGGCTCCAGCACCTACATGGGAAAGCCCAGAGGGGGCTCCTGGATCCTGGCTTTGGCCTCGCCCAGTCTTGGCTGTTGCAGCCATTGGGCAGTGAACCAGCATATGGAAGATCTCTCTCTCCCTATGTAACTCAGTCTTTCGAACAAATAATCTTTAAAAAGTGGAGCCAAGATTCAAGCTAATAAACCATATAGGATGTCAGCATCACAGGTGTTGGCTTAACCTACTACACTACCGTGCCAGGCCCCAAGGAATTGTTTTTAAGATTTAAAACAATTTTGTTTGTTTATAAGGCAGAGTGATGGGGAAAAAGAATTGGGATCTTTCTGGTTCTCCCTCCGAATGCCTACAATAGCCCGGCCAAAGCCATGAAGCCAGAACTCAGCCTGGGTCTGCCATGTGGGTAGTAGGCATAGACAAAGTCCTCATTTGCTGGCTCTTTCTCCAAATGCCTTCTACAGTTTTGCTCAGGCTGGGTCTAAGTCCACACAGAGCCCAGGTGGGTGGGAGGAACCCACAGACAGGAGCTGTTACTACTGGTCCCCAAGGTTTTACATCAGCAGGAAGGCAGCTGTCCGGGGCAAGAGCTGGGTAGTGGCTGTGACATGGGACCAGGAGGTCTTAACCAAAGCACCCAAAACAGCGAAGCTGCTATGCTAGCCACCCCTCCCCGCCCTGGCCAATCACATCCACCTGGCAGGAGTCCGAGCCAGGTGTGGAGCTGGCACTCTGGTTAGAAGCACAGGTGTCTTAGCCAGTCTGCTCAGTACTTGACTAGGTTTTCATCTTTTAATAAGCTGCTGCTTGTAATACTGCAACAAGGTGGAGGAATCCACCATGGGAGGAGGGCTGGGGAGGGTTGGGGGAATCCCAGAGCCTATGAGACAGTGTCACATATTGCAATGTAATCAATAAAAAATAATATAAAAAATAAATTAAAAGTAATAAACCAAACAACCAAACAAAAAAATAAGCTGCTTCTCACCTGATCCTTTATAAGTACGTTCAGCAGTAGTTTTTTTTAAACCTCTAAGGCAAGGATGGGAGGTCAGGCAGGGGTGGGTGTGGGTGGTGTTGGAGTATTAGGTATCTCTTCTCCAGTACAGTTAGGTTATGGTTAAAAACCCAGTTTGGGGGTCCAGCATGGTAGCCTAGTGGCTAAAGTCCTTGCCTTCCATGTGTCAGAATCTCATATGGGCACTGGTTTGTGTCCTGGCTGTTCAGCCTCCCAGCCAGCTTCCTAGTTGTACCCTGGGAAAGCTATACGAAAGGCCCAAAGCCTTGGGACCCTGCATCCGTGTGGGAGACATGGAAGAAGCTCCTGGCTCCAGCTCAGCTCTGGAGGATGTGGCTTGAGGAGTGAACTGTTTTTCCTTCTCTGGAAATCGGAATTTCTAATAAAATATCTTTCAAAACAACAACAACAAAAACCACCCAGGCTGGTCTGTTGCTCACACAGATGCTCCTTGTGGGCAGGGTTTGGGTAAGAACTCTGGGTGCACTAAGGGCTAATCTGTCCTCCCTGTGGGAAGAACCTTCTTAGCTCTTCAGTGAGCACCTCGTAGGTTCCCGGAGGGCAAACTCGGAGCCACACGGGAGCCGCTCAAGTTTAATCATTCAAGTTAGTCTACACTGAATCTCCAGCATTGGCTTTTACTTCTTCTTCCTTCTGGCTGGCTCCAGTGGGGCTATTCCTGTTTCAGATAGGCTGTGATTCGATCTCCTTGATCACATAATAACATGACTTCATCTTGATTCCAGAGTAATTTTTTTTTTCATTTAAATTGTGAATATCTGCTTGTGCTGTGTGTCCTGGCTCCTGTTTGCTGTGTTTAGTAATGGCCATATGCAGGTGGGTTCCTAGCGGAGGATCCTGCTGGTCTGCGCAGCTGGAGCAGCAGCAGTCATGGAGTGGAGAATCGCAGAGTAGGATTTGTTAGTTCTGTGGCCTC
Organism: Ochotona curzoniae; assembly: GCF_017591425.1. Taxonomy (NCBI): domain Eukaryota; kingdom Metazoa; phylum Chordata; class Mammalia; order Lagomorpha; family Ochotonidae; genus Ochotona; species Ochotona curzoniae. Next base: position 19,559,892 of record NW_024467115.1, read on the forward strand.
GGGCACCTTCTACCAGATTTCCTGCGCTACCTGCCTCCCCAAATGTAAGGAAGTTTTCAAATGAGAGAAGCTAATCCATACAGTAAACTAAGGCCAGGACTGTGCATAAAAATGTAAGCAGTGTTTTCTCTAAGGAAACATTCCTTACGAAAATCCTGCAAATGGCATTTCTTGGGTTTCATGAGGTTTTATGCCTTTACCTCCTGGGTGGTTAATACAGTAAACAACAAGAAACTAGAAGGTAGTGTACCAAGTAGCTGTGTTCCACTTTGCTGAGTCATTGGACCTTTTTGCAAATAAGCAGAGAAACCCTGCTCAGGGAAAAAACCCAACAACCAGGCAACTCCCCTTGAAGCTATGAGCTACTTGTGAGCAGAAACGCCAGTCAGGCCCTGGCTTTCATTTCAGCTGCTTCAATATGTCAATGCTTGAACTTCAGCCCAGAAATTAATGTAAACTTCTGGTTTTGGAGATTCAGAGAGCTTATTTTAGTGAGTGGTTTTTGGAATTCCAGATAAAAGTTTAATGTTTTTTAAAAGATGTATTTTATTTTTATTACAAAGTCAGATATACAGAGAGGAAGAGAGATAGAGAGGAAGTGGATCTGTCAGGATTAGAACTGGCGACCATATGGGATCCCGGCACATTCAAGGCAAAGACCTTAGCCACTAGGCCACGCCGTCGGGCCCAAAAGTTTAATGTTTGCATATATATTTATAACATTCTCATAAAGAGTTGCAAATGAGGATGTTTTTGTATACCTATCTTCCTCACTCATACCCTCAGATTACAAAGGAGCTCATCTCCAAGTTCAAGTTTGTGTAGCCAACTCTCCACTCACTGGGTCACAAGCAACAATTCTCTCTCATTTGCTTCCACTCTGTGTTGTCCCTTATAAAGATAAAAGTTGAATATCCATATTCTAAAGCCAAGTACTCTTAAGACATAGCAGTGTTATTAAACACTTTTCTAAATTTGCATGAGGAAAAAGCAGCTGTTCAAATCAGCAGTCTGGTTACAATAGTGCCTCCTTCCTCCCAAGCCAAAAATAGAAAGCAAGGTAGAACTCTCTTGCCTGTGTAAGGTGGACATTCATCCCATACTGTCACATTCACATTTCCAGTGCCCCCCTTGCCTTTATGTTTCCCTGATCCTTAGTCTGTATTTCTATTTGCTCTATTATTCTTAGAATCATCTGTCAACTTGCCTGCATTACTTCATGCAAGGCATCAGTGAATGTAAAGCACCCTGCTCCTTTGAACCTGAATTGTAACCAAAGGCAGAAGCTGGATCTTACGGTTGGGTCAAACCTTTGCATTTCCATTTACCCATTATTTATAACATTTAAACATTTAAAATAATTCCTACTTGAACACTGGTCAGATACCTGAGCTTAAACCATAGCATTGCTTGAAATTTTTCAACTGCCTCATCCCAACCTACTCAACTCTTACATATGCTTGTGACCAATAAAGACCTGCATACCTTATATCTCCATCTGTAGCCAAGAGATCAGTGGATTTGCAACACCACTGATCTTCCCAGGAACCCTGCAGAATCTCAGGCCACCCTAACTCTACTCCATCAGAATTTGCATTTAAAAAAGAAATCTCCAGGTAATTTAGATGCTCATTAAAATTTGTATTATGTTCAACTCCTAGACATTATCATTTCAGGTTCATAAATGTCACCTGTTACAGCCCCCCAGAGAACAATCTGAGTCCTTGATAAAAACACTCACCCTCTGAGCAGCCATTCTACACCTATTTGACAGAATCAGCATGGACCCTCTACAAGTGGTACTGAATCCATTTAAAGTGCACTTGAATGGGCACTCTTGGAGTACTGTCTGCTCCACTTCTAAGCTAGCTCCCTGCGAATATCCTGAGGAAGCAGCAGAGGAAAGCCTAGATCTTTGGGCCCCTGAATCCACATTTCAGACCAGGAAGAAGCTCCCTGCTTTGGACAGGCCCAATTCTGGGGTCACAGTAGCTGGTATTGTTAAACATGGTCCGAACATCAGGAAAGCAGTATTCCAAAATCCCACAGGAGCGAAGACCAGCACAGTTGTGTGGGTTTTTTAAAGCAGTCTGATGGAAGAGCTGGGGCCCATGGCTGATCACACGGCTTAAATTTTATTTAGAAAACTGATGGATATATAACTTAGTTATTATCCAGTGAAAACGAGAAACTTAGTTCTATGAAGCAACTGCTTTTACTTTTACTTGAGATACCTAATACCATATCACCTGTTTTTTCCAACCCAACCAGTTAAAGGTGAAACAAAAAACCTTTTTCATTGGGTGACCTAATTACATTAAACAGAAACACTAAATTTGATAAGTGTTCAAAAGACAGGTTTAACATGATTCATTTTAATGAAGGAGGGGAAGTTCATTTTTCCCACATGTATTCTGAAAGATCTGTCTGAGCAAGGTCAAACCACTCTGGCATGTGATGGCCCACAAATGCAGCAAAGAGGAGGAAAGTAACAGACTGCCGAATGGAGTATGCCAAAGGCCTTTAGCTAGTAAACGCTTGGGCAATAAGATATCTTATCAACTCAGAGATGGTTAACTGTGTATGAAAACACCAATCTGTTTGGTATTAAGACTGCCTCTTTCTCCATCTTGAACACAGGCTCTATGAACATATCCGTGACCTTAGCCTTTTCCTCTTCAATGACGCCCTGCTTGTGGCTAGCCGGGCCACAGCTTACACTCCATTCGAAAGGACTTCAAAAACCACCTACCAATTCATTGCATCAGTGGCCCTTCACAGATTACTCATAGAAGACATTCCAGACTCCAAGTGTATGTATGCCTCCCCTTCCCAGGGACAAACACTTGCACAGAACTGTATTATATAGAATTCTGCAGCTGTTATTTGCCAACTCACAAATAACTCCTCACGTACTAAGATTTCATTAAATAATGCTACACTTTATCTCTGAAACAAGCAAAAGATAGGAAGGCAGATATTGCTAAACACAGTACAGAAATTAGGAACGCAGCTTTCCAAAATCCCAAAGGAAAGAAGGCCAGTTGTGTGGTTTTTTCAAGCAGTCTGACGCGAGAGCCTGGGGCCTTCCTCTGGAGTGACCATCTCAATGGAGCACTAGCTTAGGCTTTTATCCATTACTTTTCTATTTTACTAGGACTAGGATTTGAGGCAGCCACTTACATTTGCATTTAGGCTGGGAATTTTTCTATAAAGGGATCAACAGATTTGCAAAGGATAATTGGTAACTTGAGTACTGCATTCATAGTATTTCTGAGAAAAAGATCTCTTGGCACAAAAGGAAATACTGTTCCTATTTTAGTGAGCCTACATCTGACTTCCCAAGCGTAAGAGGATCTGTCTCCCTTCTTTATTTGTTAGGCACATAATCTGAATTTATCTGTGATGACAGCATTTCTCAATGCCATGTGAAGAAGGCACTTAAGATTCAGGCTGGAACCAAGATCTCAGAGAAGGGACTGACCTAGATGAGAGCTGCTTCCCAGTATGTTCACACCATTCTAAAGTTGAGCCAAGAAACCCCAAGTGTGGGAAGAAGTATTTCCACCTAGAAAGCAAATTAAGTTAAACCAGGTTAGTTCTATATAAATTGTGGATGTATTTCAATGCAGTAAAACAAGTCTCAATACTTTGAGATAATCAGCCACGCCCTACATAAAAGCACTGTTACAAAAGCTAGTTAACACTGGGCAGTCAGCTAAGTGCAGCAGTTACCTCAGTTCTGCCTTTGGCTCTCACGTCAGGTTTGTCTAAGTCTAGATCTTAATATCCGTCTCTGTTGAAGACCTTTATCGAGTCCAGTTTCCTCTGGTGTGACTGAGACTAGGAATAAAAATGCACCAACTATCATTTAGAATTTGTTAATTAGATAATCCTAGAATTACTCGTGAATTTTATGAAATTCTGAACTGGATCTGTCCTAGTTTGGGAACAGTTATTTTGAGCTAATTCTTAAATTTAAGAACTATTTTCTCTATCACCTGCAAAGATACATTAGCATACCCTCGCAAATGCCTTTACAGATGTCAGGCATGCCTTCATTCTCCAAGGTCTGCGGCGGGAATGGATCTGTGCTGCGGAGGAGGAGGAGGAGAAGGCCCTGTGGCTGTCGGTACTCCGACATGCAATCAGAAGCAGTATGGACAAGTCAGACTGAACTTACACAGACGTCAGGGGTGTCAACTCTCCCTGGCAGTGATGCACGGATTTCCCCTCAGAATGTCCAAGAGGCAGCAGGAGGACCGTCATGGATGACGACAGGTTCAATGGGGACGACCCTGGAGGTTCTGTCCAACTTTACAACCATATTATCTGTGGCCAATTACATCAACAACGTGAGAGAAATGCGAGTTCAAAATTCTGAACCATTTCTTCTGGCAGTTCTGTTTGATAGTATTATTTAGAACAACTTGACTGATGCGAAGAAACCCAAGACAAAGCAAGCACCCTGCGTCAGCTTTTGTTTAAAGATATAATGAACATCAAAACCGGGATGTAAAGTGCTTGTTAAATGACCTATCAAAAGACTTTAATTTGTTGGTGATATACCAGTCATCTTCAGTAGCTTCATGAAACAATGATTTGAAAATGAGCTTAAGAAATAAGATGAAATTTACTCTAACATATCACTGCATATGAATGGATTCCTGTAGAGTGTATTAAAGATACACCACCAAGGGCTGGCACTGTGCTGCAGCACGTAGGGCCACCGCCTGATAAGAGCATCCCATGTGGGTGCCTGCTTCAGTCCCGGATGCTCCACCTCCTAGCCAGCGTCTTGCTAATGGCCCGAGAGAGCAAGCTAGATGGCCCTAGCGCTTTGGTCTTTGTACCCACGTAGGAAACCCAGAGGAAGCTCAGTTTGGCCGAGTCCCATCCGCTGGCAGGCATTTGGGGAGTGAAGGAGCATGGGGGAAGATAGCTCTCTGCCCCTGGATCTGCCTTTCACACAAACAGAAAAAGAGTTTTCTCTAAGATCCCCTCCCCACTAGTTGTAGCATTAAACACCTAGATCTCCCAAATAAGAAATTCTAACAGTATGTGTGATATTGTTAAATTAGAAGGCTCTGGGGGGAAAAACAACTTAAAAAAAGTAAATGGAAACCTGACAAATCGAGTGTACTGGAATTGAGCTGACTGAAAATGAAGTAAGTGGGACAGGTGTCTGGCTTCGGCAGGACAGTGTCTCGGGGTCCCTGGTTTTGCTGCCTTCCTCTGGCCCCCGACTGCAGCATCCTGCCACAGCAGGCCATGCAGTAGTACTAATGGTTCAGATAATTCAGTTCCCGTCATTCACATAGGAGAGCGAGCTCCTGGGTCTCGGCGTCAGCATGGCCCAGCCTTGGACGTTAGAGGAACTGGAGCAAACCAGTGGCTAGAAGCATTCTGTCAGGAAAATAAGTGAATATTTCAAAATTGATATAACAGTTCTGTTTAAACAGCAAAATAGGCATCAAATAGTCTCCAGGGCCATTAAACCCTCTGGCTGATTAAGATACTGAAACTATAACCTGTGGGCCGTGTGGAAATTTTATAGTTGATACAGGTAGCAGTAGTGAATACAGGCTATTTAAATTTTTTTTTCTTTCAACACTGAAGCTAAATTTCTTCTAACTTCTAAAAAAATGAATTCTTGTTAATATGTGAAAGTTGTGAAAGTTAATATTATGCTGTTTTTATTAGTATAACACTTTTGATTCTGTGGGTAGCAAGCAGTTGAAAATCCATGATTTCAGAGACTGAACTTTAAAGTGAATATATCTGTCATTAGTAATGAATGCAAATTTATAAATATGGTCGAAATGAATACAGCACATAAAGCAAATTCTGAAATGACGTTATCCTGAGTAGGGGACACGCCAAAAGGCTTAACAGAAAAAACTGGTCCTGTCTGGTAAATGACAAGATGGCTGATGGTCAAACTAGAAACCTTACGGAGTGAATAACTGATCTCAGATGTCTCAAACACACGGATCATCTCTGGGAGACTTCTAACAGTGAATGCGCTGCACGAACCGTAAAAGCAGCAGCATAAAACTCTAACCCTCTGCGCGGCTAACACTCAGCTTCACCTTCTTCCTGAGGGACGACAGGACGACAGTGAGTGCACAGGAACCAAGAAATAAAAACTCAACACAAAAAATTCCAAGTCACTGTTGCAACTGATGGGATTTGGCGAGAAAAATGTAACATCTAACCCCCACGGTGACATGGAGAAGCCATCTGAAGTATGCTGTAACTGCTGCACAGTGCTGACCCCAGGAAGACATTGCTTATAAACCAGGAAAAACTGGCGAGTGAGAACTGTCTACATTCAATCTAGTGTTTTAAGAAAACAGAAAACTCACTTCAAAGTTTTCTACAGAATAAAGGTGCTTTATGTAAAATATTAAGCCTCAAAGATAAAAAAAATTAAGAATTTAACTGTTAGGCTTTCAAAGATTTCTGCATCTGCTCGAGATGCAAAGGAGACCTCCATCCTGTAAATCCGCCCAGGGCGCAGTGTGGTGACAGAAACGTGAAAGAACAGTCTTCCATCCTGTGCTACGGAGAAGCGGGTGGGGGGTGCCAACAAACACAGCATATCCTCCAGAAAAAGTCATCCTGACCCTTTTATTGTTGAAATTAAAAAATAAAAGATACTTAAATACAATGGTGAACATGTAGGGCAAAACAGAATCATAAAATTTAATGTGGACTTAAGCAGTAAGCTGAATGTTTGGGTTTCCAAATTGGCTTTTGATCCCAAAACTGCTTAAAAATGGGTATGTTCACAGTTAACGGCAATTGGCTTATAGGTGAGAGAATGGTCGAAGCTGTTCCAGTTGAACTTCCAGGGAAATTCTCTCCTCAAGGACATCCTGAAAAAGAGACAGAGGCCACTGACGTTTCAGAGCGTACGTCTGTACCAGCAGTGTTGGGGCACACGTAAATAACAGGCTGATGGAATTATAGCTCCTTATGGAGGACTGTACTGTTACAGGCAGCCGGGGCTGCGAATTTGGAGGGGGGCGGGGAATCCCAGACTCTCAAATTTTGAATTTTATAATTTTGTTAAAAAAAAGAAGGCATTTCCAGTAGGAACTCTGCTTCAAGACACCAATGTAAAAATTACAGGCTACTCATTTAGAAGCATGTTTTCAAAAAGCAGCCTTATATGCTCATAATATTAAAGCATGATTCTAGCAATCTACAGTTTGTTATTATGTCAATCTGCAGTAAAATCATCTTTAGTTACTAGGTAACCCAATAAAACCAGCATTTGCAATGAATGGTTAGTATTTAATGTATGGATTTTGCATAAAGCCTGTTTGAACAAACTATAAATGAGTTAACTAATGGTTATCATGAAATCCAACTCAGATTTCATTTGGAATTTTGGTAGCACAAATAAATGCATTCAGCAGTGTGATTCACTGTTGGTTTTATCTTTTCAGACAATCACCAAATTCTGATTTATTCATTTTTCTTCTTCTCATACTGATATAATCATGTCTTAACTGGAACCTTCTATTTGTCACCTGAATGCCTATTCTTCCATTCTCAGAAGTATGAGAACACTACTTTTCAAAAGCAGCTCCCGGGGGCTGGTGCTGTGGTGCAGCAGGTAAGGCTGCTGCCTGTGATGCCAGCATGCCATATGGCTACTGGTTCATATCCCATCTGCTCTACTTCAGTCCTTGCAAATGGCCTGGAAAGGCAGTGGAAGATAGCTCAAGCACGTGGGCACAACTATCCACATGAGAGCCCAGGATGAAGTGCCTGGCTTCAGCCTGGTCCAGCCCCTGCTTTTATTGCCTCCTGGGGAGTGAAAAAGCTGACAGAAAATGTTTCTCTGTCTCTCCCTCTCTGTGACTTTCAAATCAATAAATCTTGAAAAAAAATTAGTAGCACTGAGTGTTAAGCCACAACTGTGGTGATTTAACAGAAACAATAGCTCCCATATATTCATTTTCAAGGTATCTCCACATTAACAGTTCCATATTCAACATCTAGGACTAGGTAAAAATGTACCCATAAGTTTCTTTACAATGGATCAAATACAGGATCACACAAATACCTCCTCCTTCAACCACAGAATTCTACAAGAGAAGAATCCACTCACCAGAAATACTATGATTTGGGGATGGAGACAGGTGGCCATAAACTTCTCTAGGACACCTGATATGTTGGCCTAAATACTGACACAACCCTCCTCTTTCCCTCAAGTCTCCTGGTTTGGACAGTGCATTATGTGGTCATCCTGAGCAGAGAGGATTATGATTTACTCCAATGTAGTCCAGATTAGCAGGGCAAAGACAAATGTGGCACAGCACCAGAATAGAGTGAACTATGACTTCCTTCAACTCTTCTCATCGGGGGTTAGAATCTTGCTAGTCAAAGTGAGGCCAACAGTGACTGCATCTCTGCCAACTTATTAGGAAGCTTCTTAGGAATGCAGAAATCTCGGGGCCCATCCCAGATGCACTCAATCAGAATCTACACTTCAACATGACCCCAGACTGTAAGTATAAACATTAAGGTTTGAGAAACACTTCGTAAGACGTAAGTGCTTAATACTGTGAGTGAATCATAATTCTGGATGTAATTCCTATTGATAGGGATTCAAATAAACCATCATTAACACAAGAGAATCGAGTGCCTCAGCTCTGAGATGGCAGGCAGCACGCCTGGCACGTGCCCCACTTCAGTAGTAGGTCAGGCTTTGCTTTTTCCACAGGCAGGTGAACATAAACTTAAATCCTTCAGCCCTAAGTTTCTTTAACAGAATTTTCATTTTCTTTGATAAAGAATAATGTAACTTGGCCATTTCAGCTAAGAATTAAACAGAGACTCATGTATGTTATCTTGGAAATACCTGAGAACACAATTTTCATTAAGTTACACATCTTCATGAAAGCTAAACAACATTGCAGGAATAATGAAGCCGTGTGTGTGCATGTGTGCCAGATAAGTCATTTGAGAACTAAGCATAAACAACTCCTTTTAAGAAAATAAAATTCCATGAAACATTGTAGGTATACATTTTTACTGTCTCACGGAACATTTTGTACAAGCGTAAGAATTCACAGGATCACCTTCTAACTTTTCCCTTCAAGTCAAACACTTCCCAAACACAGATTTGGAAACTACATTACCTTTAATTGTTGCTGCAACTCACTATTCAATCTGGCCAAGACTGTGTTGGTCTCCTTATTTCGTCTAATTGATGCTTGAATAGCTTTCTTGTCTTTCCCAACAGACCTGAGAAGATAAAGAGAAAAACCACACAACCTTCATTATTTATCTTTAAATTCTCTCCATTCTTCTCTTATCTATTTCTAAACATAGAAAGCTCCAGAGAAAACATTTTCCCTTACCAGTGTAATTCAGCCTCACCTGTTCAATTCCAATGGTCAACCAAAAGCACATGAGTTTCAGAAAGTTAAGTTTAATTTTTACTAATTTCAGGTCTACATCATTTACTTTGCATTATAGCACTTCACAAATATTAAGTTTTGCTTTTGCTTTTAAAAACAATTAACGGCTTATGGCAACTCTGGATCAAACAAACCTATCTGGGGTGGGCATTATGGCCTGGTGGTTAAGCCGCTACTTGGTAATCCACATCTGCTCCTCGTGGCGCCTGGGACCCAGTGCTGCTGCTGTCCTGCTCCAGCTTCCTGCCAACGGGCTGGGCGGCAGCAGATGGCAGCTCTAGCAACCAGACTTCGGCCTTCCACCTGGGAAACTCTGCTGGAGTTACTGGCTCCTGGTTGGGACAAGGCCCAGCCTTGCAGTGGATCAGTGGATGGAAGACCTCTGCCTCTTCTTCCCTTTCAAACACATAATCTTACAAAAACGTTACTAGTACCATGTTCTGCTCTTTTTTTTAAAGACATTTATTTTTATTGGAAAGTCAGATTTACAGATAGGAGATGGAGAGAAAGATCTTCCACCTGTTGGTTCACTCCCCAAGTGGCCACAACGGCCAGAGTTGAGCCGATCCAAAGCCAGCAGCCAGGAGCTTCCTTCAGATCTCCCACGTGGGTGTAGGGTCTCCAAGGCTTTGGGACATGAACCAGCACCCATATGGGATCCTGGCGCATGCAAGGCGAGGACTTTAGCTACTAGGCTACTGTGCTGGACCCATGTTTTTAAGATTTTGTGGTTATTTGGTTTGTCACATTTTGGAAATTCTCACCATTTCAAACTTTTTTCATTATTACTGTATCTGCAGTGATTAGTAATCTCTGAAGTTACTACAATTGCCTCGAGAGTCATGAACTACGGTTATGTAAGGATGCAAAAACTTAGTCCACAAATGTGTATATTCTGACTACTCTACTGACCTCCCAATACTGTCTTTCTGACCTCCCAATACTGTCTTTCTCCAGGGGCTGCCATATTCCCTGGATATAATGATCACTCCAAATGCGTCAGGCAGAGTGAGCATTTGCTACTCGGAACGCCAGCATCCTGCATTAGAAATCCTGGGCTGGAGTTCCAGTCTCTCTCTTGATTCCAGCTACCTGCAGTTGCACTCTCCTGGAGGTAGCAGAGGATGCCTCAGTTAAGCATGCAGGTCCTGTCGCCCAGGTATGGGACTTGGACTGAGTTCCAGGTTCCTCACTTTGGCCTAGCCCAGACCTAGGTGTTGTGGATGTTTGAGGAGTGAACCAGAAATTGAAGGTCTCTTTGTTCTCTAATAAAAGTAAAAATCAGTAAGATACTAAGATACTGAAAATCCCTACAAAATGTTCAAATGAAGAGTTCCACATCTCTCACTTTAAATCAAAAGCTGGAAATAAATGACTGAGGTTAGTGAGGAAGGCAATTTGAAAGCTGAGCCAGGCTGAGAGTCCCATCTCTTGTCAGGTTGTGAAGCAAAGAAAAAAATTCTTGAAAGAAATCAGAAGTGCTACTCTAGCAAACACACAGATGATAAGAAATTGAAACAGCCTTATTGCTTATGAGAAGAAACACTTAGTGTTCTGGCAAAATACCAAAGCAGTCACAGCGTTCTTTAAAAGCAAGCAAAAGCCCAATCTAGGGAAAGGCTCGGATTCTCCTCAATTCTGTGCAGGCTGAGAGGTGTTCATGATGTCTAACGGGAAGAAGTCATCTCTACAGTTAAAACGCAAGGTGCAGCTCCAAGTGCTGCTGTAGAAGCTGCAGCAGGTTTCCCAGTAGGTCCAGCTGAGCTCCCAGATGAAGGAGGCAACACTCAAAAGGCTTTCAGCATAACCCAACAGCCTCTTACTGCAAAAGCTGCCTTCTAAGACTTTTACAGCTACAAAGTCAATGCTTGGCTTCAAGCCACTAAAGGCCAGGCTAACCCTTGTTAGGGGCTAAGGCAGATGAGGCCTCGAAGTTGAAGCCAATGTTCATTTACTGTTCCAAAAATCTTTGGACCCTTAAGAAATACACTACATTAACTCTGTCCACTTGCTATAAATCTATACAAAGTCTGGATGACAGGCTATCCTTCACAACATACTTTATGAAATATTTTAAGCACACAATTGAGGCTTAACTACTCAGGAAGAAAAAGGATTCCTTTAAAATATATATTACTATTCCCCGATGACACACCTGATTAGCCAAGAGCGCTAATGGAGATGCACAATGAGATTCATGTTGCTTCCATGCTAGACGGGAGCAACACTGAGGAATCTAATTTAAGAAATGCATTAAGATTATAGCTGCTATAGGCAATGATTCTTCTGGACAAAGTGAACTACACAATGTCTGGAAAGAACTCACCATCTTATACACCATTAAGATTATTTGTAATTTATTGGTGGGAGCAGGTTAAAATATCCACATAAACATGAGTTTAGAAAGTTGGTTCCAAACTTCAGGGATGACTTTTAGGGGTTCAAGACTTCAGTGGAGGGAATAACTGTAAGCATGGGGAAACAACAAAGAGAACTAGAACTAGAAGATGCCTAAAGATGTGAATGAATCGCTGAAATAACCCAACAGAACTTCAACAGATGAGCAACTGCTGCCTATGGTTGAGCAAGGAGAAAATGGAATCTAGATGGAATCCATGGCTGGTGAAGATGCTCTGAGTGTGACTGAAGTAACAACAAAGAAGTCAGATTATTACAGAAAGTGAGGTGATAACCACTGTGGCTAAAAGGCCAAGAGCACTGTATGCTACAGAGAAGTCTTTTATGAAAGTGTCAATCAATATGGAAAACACTGTTATCTGAGTGTAAGAACCTTCCGCTGCCACCACCTTGCTGAACTGGCAGTCCTCCACACTGGGACACATCTCTCCCTGACCAGCAACAAGACTTCAACCTGCCAAAGGCTTAGAGGATCTTGTAACTTTTAGCAATGATGCATTTTTAAATTAAAGCACTTTAAAAAATATATACCAGGACACCAAAATTCCATGTCATTCACTTTACAGAGGTGATCTGAAGCAATCCACAATACCTGTGGGTCATGTCTGCTTTCTCTTTTGTAGAACCACCCGAGTTTAAATGAAACTTGCCATTGGCAAACTTTTTATAAATGGTCAGATAATAAATACTGTCAGCTTTGTGGGTCATACAGATGGCAGGGTCGCAATTCCTCCGGACATTACCTGCTCCCTCCCACGTCTGGAGCTGAATGATCTGGAATTCAAACCTTGCACTTGGATATGAGATGCTAGTGTTCTAATCAGGCAATTTCTCTGCTATGCCTGCCCCTATACTATCCACTTTAAAAATGGGATTACAACAGGGTACTGTTGACAGGGTTGATTACCTGGGAATAGAGGGCTGTGATGCAAGAACAGCAGCTAAGACACCTGTCTTTTGTGTATGCTCATCAACTTCTGGCCTTAATTCATCTTCTGATTTTAATCTTCTTCGAATAGGCTTAGGTGGTGGAGCAAGAGGTGTTGTGCCTTTGCTCTAGAAGAAAAGAATTTCATTAGCTAAGAGCATTTACTGAGGACATTCATAGTTAGCTAGCGCTCTGGCAACTAAGCTATTTGCTTTCAGAAAACTGAAAGTTGATTAATGTACTTAGAAGAATATTTGTGCTAATAGCAAATGGGAAAGGAGGCTTCTAGTTGATATCACAATCATAAGAGTTCAATAAAAATTAAAAAACAAAAAAACTAGCATAAGTTTCCTTGGGATCTAAACCAGCAAAATGTGGTAATAGTCAGTTTTAATACCAGTGATTCAGGCTTAATTCAATAAATTAACAGGTTCTTTAAAGAATTCATAAATTCTCATCGCTTCTCTTCTTTTGGCTAACATCAAGTGCAGAATATATAAATTCTACGTATTCAATAAACAAAGGAATTCTACAGAAACACACATCCATTATCACTATAGCAATTCTTATCCAAAAAGATAAAAATATATTATCCTAATGAATAAAAATTCACTGTAAAAAAGCGAGGAAGCTAGAAACTCCTAAATACCATCAAGTTACAGTAATTGTAACTTTTGAAAACTAGTAGACATTTATTGGACATTGTGCACCTGCTTCTAACAGAATCAAATATAGTATGCTAGTTTAGTCTTTACCGCATACGATTTGACCCATAAATAAGAAGCAACTACCATCTCCTTAGTTAAATACTGTTTTTAACTTGTTGCCATAAATTGACAAAAATAAAATCCGTTATTAAAAAAATTACAGCACTGCTAATGTGTTAAAAGGGTCCAGAAAACAGAATTCAGGTATTTTTAGAAAAATGTATGCTGCACTAGTGATTATTGGAAATGTCTGGAGCAATGACAAAAATTGCCAACACTGTTTTCCAAGGGGCAAGTATACTAATATATCAGTGTTATAAACCAAGGAAATGGGTTCATTGATATAGAAAGGAGTATTCTTTCACCTTTTCTGTATATTTAAAATCTTTCATAATAAAATGTTCAGGAAAATATTATCCCTAAGACATTTTAAGATCTCAGAGAACAACATTATAGGGCTAAGTTTTTTCTATCATACTTAGGACATCAACAAAGGTAACTAAATTGAACCTGAAAGGTCTCCTTTATGTTTTGAGAAATGCAGCACCACATAAATTTTGAGAACCTATGACATTAACTAAAATAGACTATCATCTTGATTAAACTGGGAGACCTTAATGTGACACAGACATATTACAACTAAAGCCAGTGGAGTAAGTGGATGACTTCTAGTAAACTTTATTTCTAAAGATGCACATTATCTTTCATATTTATATAACAAAAGGACTGCATACCACACTGGCTGGAGTACTAGCAGCTGTCTTGTCTTCGACTTTACTCTCTGTTTTGGCAACTCGAAGAGAAACTGCAGGATCTGAAGCCTTTTCAACCTAGAGATAAATATGTGTTCACTGTTAATTACATGAGGGTACTTTGAAAGATAAGTTATCAAAATATAAATTTATTTGGGCATAAATTGAACAACGGAGAGGAGGGACCTTGTACCCCTCTCCCTGCCCCCTGGGATGAAGACCCAGCAGCCTGCACTCACTCCCAAACCCCCACACACCTACACTCACCCCCACACACCTACACTCACTCACACACCCCCTCAGGTCCAGCCCTGCAACCCACTCCCCTAAGCAGCCAGAAGAATGGTATCAATTTGAACTGGCTATCAGAAAGTGTTTCCTGGGGCAAAGTAGGACATCTAAATGATGTCAATGAACATGGATTTTTGGATGTTATGCTCAATAGGGACTGAAAGCGTCAGACCAGCTTTCTGATTGCCTCTGGCACCCCCAAATCCTCATTTATGCTGGAGGTTAAGGTAGCTAGAGGGTTCCTAGAGGCTTTGCTGCCACTAGAATTCTAACTGTCTCTTGGAATACTGTCTGCCAATATTACATTTTGGCACCATGTAGTCTGTAGGACTTTCCAACTAAGGCAGCTCACTGTCACATAAACAGAGTGTAGCTACGGTAACCAAAGCCTCCTACCTCAGGGAAATATTTAGCAGCGCACACACTCAGATGTGCAGCATTACTACGAACCCTATCCACCCATCCATGACCAGTTCATAGTCAGGATTAAGTTCTCTTCATCCTGAATTTAATTTTGAGTAATTAGCATTCTAGCACAACCAGTAGGTACTGGAGGGCAATAAAAAAAAGCTGGAAATCACAAACCCAGGGAACAGAAACCCTCCACGGGGTAGCAGCAGATACTTGAATCACTGATGCACCTCTGATACCTACTTCTCTGCTTACAGACAAGCTTATAAGCATGGTATAGGGAAAGATTGCCACAAATTAGCTAAGACTTTTAAAACTGACCGGCAAGACTTCTGGATGTTTCTCAGATTCATCATCTTGTTCCTCATTTACATTTGATGCAGCAAGTACTTCAAACTGGCTGAAATCCGCAAAATTTGGTTGCTCTGGGATCTGCTGTGGTGAGGTACTAGTGTGAGTTATCAGGCCATCAGCATCTACTGGGCGATGCACAACGGGACCAGGACCCTACACAATGGTTTGAAAAAGGACAAACATTTTAATGGTGTATTGGTTTAACAGCAGCTTTCTTTTCTCTGAAAATGTAAAGATGCCTTGTTTAGTATCTGCAAATTCCCAGAGCGGGACTATATGATATTTAGTTAGAAATAAATGCTTAAGCCATAAACGAAAATCAAAGATACTCAAAACAACAATTGAATTTTCTTCTATGTTTCTTTGAAAGATTATTTTTGGGCCTGGCGGCGTGGCCTAGTGGCTAAAGTCCTCGCCTTGAACACGCCAGGATCCCATACAGGCGCCAGTTCTAATCCCGGCAGCCCCACTTCCCATCCAGCTCCCTGCTTGTGGTCTGGGAAGGTAGTTGAGGTCAGCCCAATGCTTTGGTACCCCGCACCTGTGTGGGAGACCCGGAAGAGATTCCTGGTTCCCGGCTCCGGATCGGCGCAGCACCGGCCGTTGCCGTCACTTGGGGAGTGAATCATTGGACAGAAGATCTTCCTCTCTGTCTCTCCTCCTCTCTGTATATCTGACTTTCCAATAAAAAAAATAATAATAAATAAAAAACCAAAGGTTATTTTCAAAATGTGAAAACTATTGTTCTAATTCCTCTCCCAATACAACAGTTATGTGTTGCTTCCATCCCTTCTTCAGTCCTTTGCTAGACAATACTGCTAACAGGTACATTTACTCAGTACCTAATGTTGTGCCAGGCACTATGGATTCAACAGTGAACTGAACAAAAACCAAGCCATTACAAAGCTGACCGCTTAGTGCAGAAGAAAAGTAAACAAGGGTCTAAGCTGTAGTGTGGTGAGCTTACCACTAAAGCAGTAAAGGCAGTTACAGGAGCAAGTCCGAAGTCTGCTCCAACTCCCACTTCCTGCAGGACAAGCTCTGTCCTGGCCTATGCGATGGAGCAGACATTGGACCTCCTCCCCAAATTCGAAGCTTCATTTCTCTTCGCTCCACATGTCCACCCCATTTGTGGTAAACACCTCTTTCCCTGAAGAATATTCCAGGCTTACTGCACACTTTGAGAGCTGTGTAAATGCCACAACTGTTTGGAATGCTCTCTTCCTCAATAAATATTTTGTTTTTCAAGTCCCTCAAGGCCAACTTCTTTCATTTCACTTGGGGGTTTTCAATGTGGCTCTTGATTTTATTAGCTGTGAAGACTGTCCCTAACCATATCACAATGTCTGGGCTGTAGCACTTCCACCCTGACGTGCGAGGGATGCAGCAGTCCACTGATGTAGTAAACCACCTGGAAGGATGCGAGGGGCCAGGCTAAGCCTCTCCCCATCCAGGACACAGACATCTCCTCTTCCAATTCACCGTTCTTTCTAACCTTCCTTTGCAGAGACACGGTCATTTGTTTCACTTCTAAGGTTCCTCCAAAAGGTAACTCAGACCATTGTTGAAATCCTTATCTCCAAAACAAGACTTAACTTCACTGAATTAAATGCTCATAAGGTACGATCTGTAGATAATGTCTGAGCTCCCAAATAATTCCAGAATGGAATTCAATACACAGCAGGTTGTACTAACGGACTGTTGGTCATGGAAACCTTGGAGAATTACCTGTGAGGGCTGTGGTCTTGGAGGCACTGCAGGAGGATGGGCAACAACTCCAGCCTGTTGTTGTCCTACGTAAACAGATACATCTTTTTAATAAACACAGAATCATTCTGCTAGTAGAACAAATGGCCCAAAGGAACAGATGTGATCACAATGTAAAGATCTGTAAGCCTATCTGTAAGTATTTAACATGGTTGTTCTGGACCAAACGCCTTCTCTTGGACCTCATTTCTCTCGCTACCCGTTACTTGAGGCCTTCCTGCCTTGTTTCTGGGCAGCTTGCTCTCTGGGCTGCCTTCCCTTGCTCTGACTGCTCCTGAGCTATGACACATGGAGCCTCCCAAGTTGTCCCTGGCCCTGCACGCTCCACCCTTTCTACATAAATGCTTCGCAAGTCAAACATCAATCTTCCTCAGCTGAAAAAGCTTACTGCCTTGTTGGTTCCCCTCTTCCTCACCATTCCACTCACTGGCTAACACACTCATCCTCTTCCCTAACCTTCTCCTAACTCTCTTACTAACAATACTACGAGTTCTGCAAAATAAGAAACCTTGCAGTAAGTTATGACTGCTTTCCCTTCCTGCCAAATTAAGACCTATTAATATCTCCATGTTGATGCCACCACATCTTTCTTACAAAATTTGCTGTCTCAATTTTTGTATCCCCATCTTTACTTTCTGCAAACACTGGACAATCACTAAGAAAAACAAATTCTATCTCATCTGATATCTTTTCCATTAAAAGTTGTCTTCAGATAGATTTTTTTAGAAGATATATTAAAATTTAAAAATAATACTTATTATGGTCCCCTAACCCCTACCTGTGGTAACTGCAAAGGTCCGATTCATATCGAGGGATGATGATCTAGAATGAGAGGGCTGTGGCCGTGGAGGGGGAGGGGGAGGTGCAGGGTTATCAGGCGATGTTCCTGAATGAGACCTGCAAAATTCACCCCATCACAACTAGTCACGCTACTGATAATTAAGTTTTTTTTTTTTTTTTTGCTCTAAAAGCATTCAAATTTGGCTGAGCAGCAAAGGATCTTTCTAGCATGACATTTTCTCAAGCAGGCATACACATTTCACAATAAATCAAGACAGCACTATTTACAATGTACCTTGAACAAATGGTATTTAATATGGCAACAAAGTTATACATGAAAAAAAGTTGGACACTTTGAAAAGAACATTAGTTTCTGACATGGTATCAAGACAGACTATAAATCTAGTGATGATTTCCCATCCAAATTAAAGGTAGTATTATTCTGAAAAACTATTTTCAAAAAAAGAAAAATTACTTTCTGTGTGGATAGCTTTAGCTTATTTAGGCCCGGAGTTTGGTAAGCTAAGCTACTGGAGCAGCCATTTAGGCCATCCCACTGCAGAGGGAGGTCCATCTGGTTAGAGTTCATCCAGATAATCATTTTTTTGCTGCTAAAGTATTCCATGTGCCCTCTGGCCATGTGAGGTTCATACACAGAGATAAGAAGCAGAGTGCTAAGAGCTGGGCATGATGGCTCAGTGGCTAAATCTTTGCCTTGCATAAGTCGGGATCCCATGTGGGCAAGAGTTCATGTCCCAACTGCTCCACTTCCGATCTAGCTTCATGCTTGTAGCCCAGGAAAACAGTGGGACCCTGCTTTTCAAAGACATGGGACCATGCACTTGCATGGGAGACTCAGAAGAAGCTCCTGGCTTTGGTTCAGCTCACCTCCGGCTGTTGCAGCCACTTAAGGAGTGAACCAGTGAACAAAAAGATCTTTCTATCTCTCCTTCTTGCTAGAAATCTGCCTTTCCAATAAAAATAAATAAATCTTAAAAAAAAAAAAATCAGAGCTCTAAGGAAATAGGAACCTGCTTGCGTAGTCAAAAGGAAGGATGGCTCAGCTACTTCTTTGGAGACTTCTGAGTCACCGTTCTCAACACCCTCCATCATGTGGCAAAAGCAACTTACCACTTACAGAAAATGCAAGAGGAAGTTGCTTTTCTCTGGTACATGGCTTTCAGTGCATGGTGATGCCTTTGTGGATCAACCTCCAGGCCTAACCCATACTGGTTTGTGCATGTGTGAGAATGGCTACAGGTCACGCAGAGTTTCAGAGCGGGCTGGTGACCCATTACTGGACTGCACTTCCAGATGGCATATGAATGAACACATGGAAGTCTCTGGGGACTTGTTTTAAGTCTACAAAAATGGAATTCTGCTGTTTGGCTATAAAAAGGAATATACTAAATTCCTATCATATGGAACTTATCAGCTCTTTTTAGAACTTACAGAAAATATAAAGGAAATAAAGGTTTCTTTCATTTTTTTGCTCAAGTTGGAAAGAACCAAAACTATTTGTCTTTTATACAAATTCTTCTCATTGACAGAAATACTGACCTTTGACGAGTAACATTACTCCCGATCTGCTCCGGGTCAGAAGTGAAGGAGTCTGAGCTACTATAACCATCTGCTGATAAGGGAGAAGTGTCCAAATCAGATATTCAGAGCCCGGCTGATAGGTTAACAGTTTATTCCAGTGCTAATCATAAGTAAAATTGTTAATCAAATAAGTCTTGACACTTAATATAGAAGACAGAACAAGTTAAGGAGTCTAGAAAAATTAGTATTTAATGACATAGAAATATTCTAAATAAGCCATAGTACACATTGTCATTTCACATTCTTGTTTTGATGCTCCTACAGTCTTCCTCTCTCACCTATACAGGCCAAAAACTGAACTAATGCTTGATTTCCTCTCTCACATATTTTATTGCCCAAGTAAAAATCTTGTATTTTTTTCCTACAAAACGTACAAAATATAGCCAGGAATCCAACTATTTCTCAATGTTTCCACTGCCATCACTCTAGACCAACATGTGACTTCTCTTGCTTGGACTACTGTAATTATCGTCTACCTCTCTCCTGTTTCAATTTTTGTCCTCTTCTAGCCTGTTATTAGTAGACCAGCCAGAGAGTCTGTTTAGAAGGAGGGTCAGATCATGTCACTTCTCCATAAACCTAATGGCTTTTTATCTCAGTCACTCTGTCAATCTTACCCTGCTCATTGCTACTATACCACCACCAGCTAACTTCTGCCTGGCAAATGTGTTACCTAATTGTATCCCAGGTGTCTTTCTGTTCATCCAGGAGAAGTGAGCTTCCTGCCTCCAGGTTTTATGTTCACTGTTTGCTGTGCTTTAACTGCCCTGCCCTCTGGGTACCCGCAGCTGAATCCCTCATCTTCAAGCCTGAACCCAGATGTCATCTTCCAGCCAGGCTCTCCTTGATCACCTTATTTACAATATAAAATGGCACTGCTCCCTTTACCCAACTTTACTTTTACCCATGGTATGAATTAATTCTAATAAAAGGACCACTTTCCTCTTTTTTTTTTTTTCTGTTATCTAAACTGTATAGGGGCAAAGATTTTGTGTCTTTATGCTAAATTCCCACTGTATAGAACAGAATGTGGCCCACTGCAATGGCTAAATGAACAGATATATCCACAATTTCCTGTGAGAGATAAAGAAAGGAGCTAGTGGGGAAGAACCAATGAACTCAACTATAGCTATAGTGCGAAACACAGCAAGCCAGAGGCCTGTCTCAAAGCAGATGGCAATGGCAACGTGTTCGTTCATAGACAGTGTAGAGTACGTGACACAGGGAAGAGCTATCTGCTAGTTTATTCAGTGAAGACAGTATGAAACAGCTGGATAGCTGGATTCTTCAGATGCTAAATCCATGCTTATTAAATTTCAAATGCAATGTTATCTTTCACTTACCTACAGTATTTCCAGAAGCAAATTTCACTGATGAATTTATCTTATTTTCTTCTGAAAGGTCAGATGGTTTCACTAACAAGGGGCTCGTGGGATTAGTGTGATCTGGTAGAGAATCAACAGGTAAATACACAAGATTATTATAAATTAATAAGCCTCAGAGTACAACATAAGACATCATTTAGATATTCCAAAGAAACTGTAAGAAAATACACAAGATATAAGACAAAAGCATAAATCTCCTTTAATAGAATTTTGTTTTCTGTCCCTAAAGGAGATACTTTACAATTAAAATTCATTTGTGTTAGCATTTTGTAATTTTATTCTTGTAGTACAATTATTAAGCAAAATACCACACCTATAGGTATAAATTACAGGAAATAAACTGCTTTTGAGAAATCTTAACTAAAACATTCAGTCCAAAGGGAAAAATCTAAGCATTTATGTGAAACATACAATTTCAAAATTTATTTCAATCTAAAGTTTTGAACATATTTTAAAACAAATTCACAATAATGCTTCAGGATGTTAAAAATGTCACATTTTTACATGTCCTTATTTAAAACCCAATCATTTAAAATCAATAATTTCCTTTTAAGAACATCCACCTGCACATACATACCCACACACACGCACAGTAGAAAGAACCAAGTTCACACAACACAGCAACAGCTTGCTTACCACTGCCAGTTCTTTTAAGTTCCATTTCCTGCATGTGAATTTTGCTTGGAGTCATGCGAATAGGAACCGGGTGAACAATAGCAGTATCCTAGATACAAATGAAGGGAAATACAGAATTTGTATTAAAGTGCCAAGTAGCTATCAGGCAATAATGAAAATTAACAATGTAAAAACTGGTAGGCAGACTTTCTCACAGTAAGAGATGCATGAAATTAAAAAAAATTAAATTAAAAGCTCTAGAATTACACTTATATATCAGGTTTGCCATGTCTAGATGAATAATCTATTTTATTTTTTAAAATCCAGTTTAAATTGGACAATTAAGATTTGCATGCAAATGTTCATATAAAACCAGTTTAATATTTTAAAATGAGGTATGAAATTATCTCATGTCAACATGAAACTTCAAGGTTAAAGTAAACTATTTCATGACAAACCTAAAAAATAACAGACTGAAAACTCGTTTTCATCATAAACTGCTTTCTCTTTTTCACCTACCAAAATCGGGCACGATGGGAGATAATTAGTTTGAGTGTTCCCTCACACTGAGGGTGAGTGCAGGTTGTATAAAGAACCAGGACAGAAGCTGACAGGTCCCAAACACAAAATCAGATTCATAAAGCTTCTAATGGCTGGAAATACTAACTAGCATTTTAATATATGACTATGTTATCTATATCTATTATCTACTCTTGATTTATCTGTAAGTGAGGAATGCTTTAAGACTGTTCTCCAACTGAACTGCTGCTGAAAGCTAGATTTCCTACAATCCACTTAGTCACTCACTACAGGCTACCTCGGACTTGTGACGCTTTAGTGCAGCGCACCTGCTGCTGCCAGAACAACGCGATGATGTGCCCAGTTTGAGACGGCTCAGTCAGGACTAACCTCCTCTGCTCCTGTGACTCGGCGCGGCAAGCCAGAGAGCTGCCATGTTAGGCAATTCAACATCCAAATGGAGAGCTAAGATGTTTCAGGTTCTGAATCCCTTCCCACAGAAGACCAAAGTAACATTTTCTTTGCTCTAAACTAGTACTCTCAAATTAAAACCAAACAAAAAGACAAAATCCTAACAGGTAAATTTTGCTCATTTTCTTCTATCTGTTTAAATCACCCAAAGCCTTTTGAAAATCCATTCCTAATCACTCATGACACTTTTTTGACTGTAAACATGTCAGTACTGTACTGAGCATCGTTTATGATCTACATGCATTAAATTCTTTTACTTTTATCCAGTCACTCTTTCATGTAATCCCTACTTGCTGCTAGCATTGTTCAGGTACTCTTCATCTTTCCAATCTCTCCAGACCCAGTCAATCCCTGCCACTGATACCTAGGCAGTCTTCATCACCCACCCTACCATGGCAAACTGCACATGCCAGCTCCTGCTGCCTGTGAGATGAGCTTCAGCCCCTCATGTCAGCACACACAGAGAGCTTACCAATGGCATTTCAAGTACTTTCTTAGCTTTCAACACTCTCCCATATGGTGAGTTTTCAAAAGTTTGTGGAAAATATGGATTAAGAAAAAACTCCACATGGATTTCTGTTGGATTTTCTCATGGATTTTGTTACATCAAAAATGTTGACCTTTTGGTTCCATATTTTGCGTTGTTTGAAGCCCCTTTCAATCCATACAATCTACAGTATTACCACATTGAACTGACGCTTTTTCTCTCTGCTTAGCTTGTCCTGTCCGCTTGTCAATTCAAATCACCATTCAAAACTCAGCATATAATCTTTTGTGAAAACTTGTCTGAATATTGGGCCCTTTCTCTATTCACAGCTTTGCTCACAGATGTACCATGGAGGCCAGCACAATCTGCGATGATGCAATCATTAATTTTGTAAATTAAGTTGTATCCTACCAGAGACAGAACCTTGTTTCTGACATCTTATATTTATAGAGAATGCACAAGTACCTTCAGGGGGTGCTAGTATTTCAGGTAAACTGGCTGGCCACAGTCAGTGATCAGTCTAACTCTCAAACACTAAACTTTTCACATGTTCATTCTATGGCATTCAAGACCAGGCATAATCTGGCAAGGACAAGTGTGTTATAGTTCCTATCATTCTAGAATGTCCCTGGTGTTTTGATTTCTGTGCATATTAGCAGAAGCAATTTTACCACTTATTAACTGCCTAATAAGCAGTTCAAGAAAGAAATTAAATTTCTAGAAATGAAAGCATGAGACTCAAATTTTTAAGAATTCTGGGGGCTGATTGTGTCCTGGGAAAGCAGTGGAGGATGGTCCAAAGCCCGAAAGAAGCTCCTGGCCCCTGGTTTTGGATCAGTTCAGCTCTGGCCTTTGCAGCCACTTGGGGAGTGAACCAGTGGATGGAAGATCTTCCTCTCTATATCTCCTGTTTATTTTCCTTTCCAATTAAAATCTATCTTAAAAAAAAAAAAAAGAATTCTGGGAGCTGAGTATCTAATGATGGAGTATGCACATGAAATCACTGCACTGTGTAAGGGATGTCTCTAACCACGGCAGAGCAGTCTGGATCTTCACGCTCTCTTAGTTTTTGGAGTAAATGACTACCAAAAATTTTCATTAAATATTTCTAATATTGTAAGATACTCTAAATGCATAATGGAATTAAGAGTGATTATTTGTACTATCATTTAAGGGTTAGTTTCTTATTACTACATCTAAATTTCCTTCTCATTATGTTCTTTTACTGGTGCTCTGAATGAACAGAAAATATATCTAGTGTTGCTTTTTTAATTCTACATTTTTCAGAGATTAATATCAAACACATATGCTCAGCAAAAGCCCTAGATGACACATATGGTTTTTAAGTACTTAAAGACTATAAAATAAACATTTTTAAAGTATCTATACATTTTGTTTAAATTCAAACCCACCAATAATTCATTAAACCATGGTAGGAATCTGATCTTTAGTACCTCTTCTCCAATATTCACATGAAATAACAAGACCATTTTTACATTTAATTAATGAATGCTGGCTGTTTCTGATCAGAAATGTTTTGATAAAACACTGTCCCTTTTCCTCTATTTTTTTTGCACAGTTTGTTTAAAAAGCCCTACTTCTACATTCCTCTCTTGTTCCCTCTGTATTTACTTCCCCTTTGAAAAGTGCCTCTCAGTAGGTCCTTAACAGGAAACAAAGCACAACAGAGAAAAGCTGGAGAGAGAACAGCAAAAAGAATGATTGAACCTTAAGCTAAGGCCTTGGATCTTCAAGCAACCTGAGGGCCAGAGGCAGCATATGTGCAAATAATTTTCTGGGGTTAGAATTTATTTTTTTTATGTCAAGATGTGAACTTTGTAGCATTTTCAAAACAATACAGTAAACCACATGAAGACAAGACAGGCTCCTATGCACTCAGGCAATCTTTGACCAACAACTCTTTTTGGTTTGTTGAACTTGATTCTAACAGAATGCAACGTACTAAATAAATAAAAGCTGTATTATTTAGAGTGAAATTAAATGGTGACACTGCAAAAATATTTACATATGAAGTACATATTACATGATGTGCAAGCATACAAATAAATATTGACTTGTAAGCGTCACTACGTTGAAATAAGCAGTATGTGCTCAACAGAACATATACTTCATTAGCAATGACAAGGTTAATCAAATCAATCATCACAAAATGCTCCTTAAGACACAAGTGCCAGATTTTTAAAACATAGCTTTCTGTAAATTCTAATTAGAAAATGTAGAGTGATAAAAATGTTTTTTCCACAATAAGCACAAAAAAAATTGAAAAGTTTGCCACAATTTCCCTTCACACACTCCACTGAATCATGCATATCAGCTAAAAACCACAATGAATGGAAATTTGGGTTAATAAAATTAATTTCAAACAAGCAAGCTAAGTGATTGACTTACAGGATCAGCTGGTGCAATGTTAGAATCAAATTGGGTCAGAGTTTGTGAGCTTGAAGAGCGTTCACTAAATGTCTCCCACTGCTGAACAGACAGAGGAGAGACAGGTCAGCATGATGAGAAAGCTGCAGGAGAAGACCACTGGGGAAGATGGAGCAGAGTCATTCAGAGGCTGCACGGCAAGCTGTGTTGCAAAGATCTAATAAAATCCCATAATTTTTACCTTTCCATAAACATACTTATCTATGCTGGATCATCATGTAATGTAAGGAGAACAGTTTCACAATCAAAAATATGGTAACATTCTATTGCAATCTCTATGGAAGAGATCAAGCCTTGCAGAATCACAACTTAAAACACAAAAAAGGAACAGAGTGTGGCCACCAAACAAAAATGTAAAGAGTAACTTCAAACCCTTGTTTAAAATTCAGATGGTAACGGTAAATTTAGTAATACCAATGAATCAAAGTTTTGGATAGAACAAAGCAAGTCAGGGTGACTTGCCAGTGCGACCCCTGAAGGATGGTTCTATTATGTATGCGAATATACCATCTACATGTATAAATATCTAATGAAATATCATGAAGATAAAATGCAAAGAATTCTGGACTTAATATATGTCTTAGATTATGCCAATCTATAGCAAGTCAAGCCCTGCAGTGAGCACTACCAACAGGGCCATGCCAGACCACAAGATAGAGGTGCCAGCCACCCCAATCCCAACCCCATGCTAGGAAAACCAGAATGCAGCCACAAATGAGAGCAAATCAAGCATCTGAGTATGTGTTATAAATAGAGGATGATTTCTGATATGAATTCTGATGATTTTCTTCAAAAAGAGGTACACAAAGAAATAACATACCTCTTAAAAAGGGTGGTGATAAATCAGCATTAATTAAATTAAAATGATTTTGTTTTTGAGATCAGTAAAAGAATACAGAATTTTTATACCAAAACTACATTAAAATGACTATTTGAATCTGATATTATAGAATCACCAGTTATCCTCTGAAGAGGGAAAAAACATCTACACGTCAAACAACATTTACACACACAGATGTTCTCACAAACACAAGCATTCCGACTACTTCCTTTAACCTTTCAGGTAAGTGCACTGCTGATGCTTCAAAGTTCAACTTACTATTTAAAAGAGTGATACACAATTTGAGAAGACATGTAGAAATTAAGTATTAGCAAATGAGTACATTGGTGAAAACAATGTACAGAAATGGCTAATATAATCAACAGTTTTCTCTAATAGAGGAGTTAATACGAAAATTGATATGAAAAAATTCTGATTTGTTAAATGTCCCACGAATAAAAAAAAACACAATACACTTGTCATGGGATAATACTTCATAGAACTGTATTTTCAATATAATTTTCTTTGATAATCACTGTTGCCTAGATGCAATATTAAAAATATTAAACATTTTTAAATATATTATAAATACTTTTTAAATATTAAAAGTCCTAATTTTTCACTGTGTTCATGCAGAAGCAACTGGAGGTCAGAGAGACACACTTGTATCTCCATGACGTAAGGACTATGATTAAGAGCACAGGTCTTCAGAATCAAACCACTGGAATCCTGGTCATGATATGCAAACTTAAGTTATGTAACCTCTTCATTTCAGTTTCTCCAACTAGAACATGCGATCAATCAAACCTACCTCATGGGCTTGTTCTAAGGATTTAAGGAATAACTTTGCTGCAAAGTGTTGGAGCTGGGGAAGGTGACGCAGCAGTTAAGATGCTGCTTGGAATGCCTGCATCCCACACAGGAATGCAACTCCACTCTCGATTTTAGTTCCCTAATGAGTGCCCTGAGAGGCAGCAGGTGGTGGCACAAGTGGCTGCTCCCAGGACTGAGTTCCTGGCTCCTGGGTTTGGCCTGGCCCAGCGCTGGTTACTGCTGACGAAAGATCTTTTTCTGCTTTTCAAATGAATTACTAAGTAAAAATCAGAAAAAATGAGTATGTCAAGCAGTTTTCTGTTTGCAGTGTTCTCTGATATTATTAGCTCATCCATAACTACAGGTGCTAAATAATATCTACAAGAGTAGTAGTGCTTTGTGGCAGACAAAACCTAATCTTATATTCTAAGTAGAAATCTTTTGCAAATAGAATTAAGGCATCTCAAAGCTGTCTTTTCAATATTTTAGTTTTTTCCACCTAAAGTTTAAAAAATTTCAAAACTCATGATGTTATTTATAAAATATGAAAAAAGTGATAGGAGTATTTAGGTAGAAAAAATATAACTATTGTAATCAGAATTCAGAAAGGAATTCTATTCCCAGTCTATAAACCTGGATTTTAGCTCTAAGATATTTTTGGAAAAGCTGTTTTTATTTACAAATTGATACCCTGGATATATGTATACAGATATACATATATAAAATATATAATTGTTTCAATCTGGTTATTCTTTATATACTCTCCATAAACATTGTTTACAAGGAATCTTTCAAGGTTGGAGTCCCTCCCTCCCTCCCTCCCACGACACATGAGGTTATGGCAGGATGAATGGCATGTTGTTAGAATGCCTCAGATCAGCCACTAATTACGATTATGTCATAAAGCAGCAGCAAGTAGCATAAAATGCCAGCTCCTTTTGTTTTTTAATTGTTCAAAACTAAAATGCTTTTTAACCTAGTACTTTCTGGCTACAAAAAGACATGGAAAGCACAATAGCTTAGAACCTTCTTCTGAAAGTTAACAAGCACAATCTAAAAGTAATACAAAATATAAGAAAAAATTGTGACTAGTTCGCATAGGAAACTGCTCTAACGGGACAGTAGAGGGGTTTACAAATGGAGTTCTCCAAAGCTGGTTTGTTTGAGAGGCCACAGGGCACTGGAGTTGTGACTTATTGCATGACTTCCAATGCTAAGACCCCAAATGCATTATCACATACCTTGTTTATTGGACCCAAAGGCAGTGAATACAGTGGATGTAGCAACTGACCCAACATAAAAGGACTCATGCACAAATCTTAGTTCTTGTCTGATACTAAATATGAGATCATGGCCCAATCATCCATCTTTCTAATGTCCACAGTGTGCATCTGCCCCCTTGTAACCCACAGGGTTGTAGTGTGAGTAGTGGTAGAGAACCCATAACGGTAGCTGTACTGTGAAGTCCTCAAAAAGACTCACATTTACACATTTATTATATTTTATATGCTCTTTCAACAATGCATGCATGCTCAAAAATCTATAGGCTGAATTTGTTCTGCTTGGAATTCTTACCTTAAAAAATTAATTTTTTAAGAAGAAAAAGGAAGCATTGCTAACCTCACTGCTCTGATTGAGCTCAGGCCAAGTCTGGTTTAGTGATGGCATTGACGGCGACTTGCTTGGAGGTGCTTCTGCAGGAGAGCCTGAATAACCTACCTCACCTGGCTGGTCCCCCACATCTGCAATTTGAAAACAGAGAAATTCTCTAAAGACAATGCATTTTTGTGTAAGAACATTTACTCACAAAACATCGTGACTCACAAACAGTAGTTCTAAAATCTGAAGTTCTCTTCCTCATATTCCCAAAGTAAAAAGAGTAACAATCACAATAGAGTACTTCTTACTGCTCAGGGTCTATGTAAATCCACGGCTCTTCACAAAAATAAAATCCAGTTAGGAATAAACAGAAGGAATAACATTGTCCGTAATAATACCGCAAGAGGACATGTGCTCTGTAATTGCTCACAACAGAATGGATGTGGGTCAGTTTTCCAAAGTGTAGTCCACAGAATACTGATCAGGTGGCTTTGAAAAATTGGGTTTTTGGCTCAAAGAAGGCTGGGATAGTCCAATTCCCTGCTGCAGCATTCTGTAACAGGACTTGGCAATTTCCCACAGGAAATAAACTTTCAGTCTTTCTAAAACACAAATATTTTTATCACATTAAAATCCCTCAATGCTCCATTTTGGAACTAACAATTTATCTTAGTTAGCTGACTGATTGTTACTACTCATATTTTCTCACTATGTAGCTCACTTATAACCAAAAAGCAGCACATTACTCCCCGTCGTGGGTGACAAAGCCAGTGAGCCCAGATAAACCTGAGCTTTCAACAGGCTGACTTCAATGAGCTGGCTACAAATCCAGCACACAATTTCAAACTTGTGTTTTTAAGATTTGTTAATTGTTTTTAATTGAAAGGAAGATTTCCAGAGAGAAGGAAAGACAGAGAGAAAGGTCTTCCCTCCCCTAGTATACTCCCAATTGGCTGCAATGGCCAGAGCTGAGCTAATCCAAAACCAGGGACCAGGAGCTTCTTCAGTTTTTCCCACATGGGTGCAGGGTCCCAAGGCTTTGGGCCATCCTTTATGGCTTTCTCAGGCCACAAGTAGAGAGCTGTATGGGAAATGGGAAGAGCTGGGATACAAAGTGACACCCATATGGGATTCTGGGGTTTGGAGGCGAGGATTTAGCCACTAAGCTATTGTGCTGGGCCCTCAAACTGCTTGTCAAAATAAGTGAAGTATCATCTACTTTAAGTTACAACTGTCTTGGTTCAGGCCTTGGGGTTGGGGGCGGCTTGCAGCTCCCTGCAGTGTAGCAGCTGTGGGGGTGCCCCTGCCGGGCCAGACCCAATGCTGGGTACTCAGGACAAAGCCACTGCTGAAAGGCAGTGAACAAGTCCTTGGCTTTATATGTAAAAAACTGCCTGAGCAGGCCCTCGGAGTGTGCCTTACATCGGGGACCTGGGATGGGTAGGAGGCTGGGTGGGGCTTTTCCCTTTATTTCTCCCCTGACCCGAGATACAGGGCGAAAAATGATATCGTGTGTAAACAACGGTATTGCCCACTTTTCTGTAGCCCTTGACCCTTTGTACCCTAATCAACTGAGATTAAAAAAAAAAAAAGTTACAGCTGCCTTATTTTAAAACACCTGCAAATTATATTTAAAAAGAATTTCAACTAACTAAAGTTTTAATCCAATTTTCCATGGCTTTGAATATAATTTCAGTCAATAGGGAATACTTGATAAGTTTAGAATCCATATCAAAAATATGATTGCATTATTTGTTGCCATCTCTGTCTCACCAAGGACAAACCGAACAAAACAGCATCCAAGTTTCTCCACCAGGAAGATATCTGACATTCAATGTTAGCAAACTACAGCTGTCAACTTTTCAATCTATTCAAATCTAACTTTTAGCATTAAAATTCAATTATTTCTTAATTTCTTTTTACTCTTCCAAACTCATTCTCCCTTACTATCATTTTCATAAAACCTCAACTATTGATAGTTTGAAAAGTTTCTAGACTTTCCTTCTACCCGTTATGTTACATGACTAAGAACTATTCCTTTTGGATCACTCTGATATCACACTTTCATAATTAAATCACACTGTGTGTTTTCATTAATTGTTGTTTCCCGAGATCAGGAATTGTTTCTTTCTTAGTCCTGTATTTTCGCAATGAAGCTCAACAGTTAAGACACTGCATTGGGAATTTTGTGCACCGTAACAGAGAGCCTGGACAGGCACCTCAGTCTGCTTCCAAGGCCAGCGTCCTGTGAACACACAGCCTAGAACACTACCTGATGGCTCGAGCAGTAGGATGCGAGCGGCCCGTACTTAAGACCCAGCTGAGCTCCAGGTTCCCGGCCTTGGCCTAGCCAAAGAACATGCTGTTTCCTGAGATCAGGAATTGTAAATTGTAAATTTGTAAATTGTAAATTTCAAAGAACATGTCAGGGGAGTTAAAAACCAGTAACAGGTAGGAATGTTTCAGATACTATTAAGTGAAAAACTCCAAATTATCTTAGAGAAGTAATGAAAATATAATTAATAATAAATAGTTGCGGCAACTTTCTCATTGGATAGTTTGGCTTTCTGTGGAAATAAAATGATGGCTCTTGCTCCTCCCCCTGACCTGTCTACCTTGTTCTATCAACACCCTGGCAGAGAGCTTTAGACTGCACCCTTCTGGCAGCAGCTGCAGCTTTCCTCTGGCCCAACACAGCGCACAACCTGGTCTCCGGCTGCGATCCTGCATTGCACCTGAGGGCTCTGCTCAGCCCCCAACACCCTCGGAGCATCAGGGTGGAAAAAGAACACAGGCCAAATCACTTGTGACAGTTATCCTCCCGCCCAGGACTACTTTATAAAAATATTTCCATATAAGAAGAAGCAACTATTCCCATACGTAAGAAGAGACAATTCGGTATGACCATGCTAACATTCAACTTAATTCCAGCTTTATTCTAGGTTTATGAAAACTGGTCCTTTAAAGAATATGGCAAATTCAGAGATTCAGTGTAGAACAATGAGAGTATTTCATAAATTTCATGGAAAATTAGAACTAAAAGTTTATTTTCATGCAAAACATTTTTGGAACTCTATGCACGTTTTTTTACAATACACATTCTCCATGAATTTCCAAAAGATTTCTTATGTCTGCTGAATAATCCTTTTCTTAAACAGCTTTATTTTTTATTATTATAAGGTTGTACATCAGAAACAATTATACATATCCCAAAGTTGTGTGATTTAAAACTAATTTTGGTTTCAAGCAGCAAAAAAATCCAGAAAGCTTTTTTTTTTTTTTTTTTTAAGATTTATTTTTATTATTGTTTCATTGGAAAGGCGGATATACAGAGAGGAGAGACAGAGAGGAAGATCTTCCGTCCGATGATTCACTCCCCAAGTGAGCGCAACGGGCCGATACTATGCCGGTCCGAAGCCAGGAGCCTCTTCCAGGTCTCCCACGCGGGTGCAGGTTCCCAAAGCTTTGGGCCGTCCTCGACTGCTTTCCCAGGCCACAAGCAGGGAGCTGGAAGGGAAGCGGGGCTGCCGGGATTAGAACCGGCGCCCATATGGGATCCCGGGGGTGCAAGGCGAGGACCTTTAACCACTTGCGCCACCGCGCCGGGCCCCAGAAAGCTTTTGATTGTGAAAGGTCAAGGCTGTTTTATTTTTTTATTTTTGAAAGTCAGATATACAGAGTTACAGAGAGGAGGAGAGGCAGCGAGGAAGATCTTCCCAAGTGGTCACCACAGCTGGAATTGAGCCCATCTGAAGTCAGGAGCCTGGAGCTTCTTCCTGGTCGCCCACACTTTGGGCTGTCCTCTACTGCTTTCCCAGGGCACAAGCAGGAAGTTAGATGGGTAACAGGGCTGCCAGGACACAAACTGGTATCAATATGGGATCCTGGAGCATGCAGGTGAGGATTTTAGCCACTGGGCTACTGCACCAGGCCTGAAGGGTCAAGGTTCTAATCTCATTTAATAGCTTCATCAAGGCAAAAGCAACTATAACTTCTACCTAGTTTGGAACATTAACATTATTCTTGAAATAAAAAGTATTAAAAATAAAAAAAATAAGTGAATTTGGATGATCTTTCAGTCTTTAAAAAGACTACCAATGGTAATTTTTTCATTCATACTTAGACAGGGATAAGCACAGGCATAGGCAGAAAGACATCAACACTTCATTAAGGGCTGGCCTATCAGCTTAAACCTCTGACTGCAACACTAAAATCGCATATGAATGCCAGCCTAAGTTTTCAGCTGCTTCACTTCCAATTCAGGTTCCTGCCGGTAACCTGGGAAAGCAGCAGACGACAGCCCAGGTACCTGGGCCCCTATACCCATGTGGAAGACATGGAGGAGGCTCCTGGCTCCTTACTTTGACTTGGCCCAGTCCTGGCAGTTGCAGCCATTTTGGGAATGAACAAGCAGGTGGAAGATCTCTGTCTCGTGCTCCTTCTCTGTAACTCTGCCTTTCAAAGAAATAAAATAAATCTTAACAAAAAAACAAAACAAAAAACATATAGAGACAACAGAATTTAAAGTTTATTTAGATTCTTTTAATTAAAAAAAAAAAAACTTAATTTAGAACACTTTGAGTATTACTGTATGCACCAAAACCTAAAAACTAAGTTCTAAGACAGACGTCATGGTGCGGCAGGTCACCCCTGCTGAGGATGCCTGCATCCTGTATCAAGAGTCAGCCTGATTCCCAGGAACACGACTTCCACTTCACCCAAACGGGATACCTGAAGTTTTCAGTTTCCAGTTTTGACCTGGCACAGCCCTGGCTGTTGTATTTGGGAGGAGTAAACCAGCACAAATGAAAGGTATCTTTCTCTCCTACCATTCTCGTGTAGTTTTTCTCTTTTAGGGATGATCTAGATTTGTCTGGCCAAAGTCTTTGCCAGCATTTGAGTAGTTCTAATTAGCATGACCAATTTCATTAATGGCACATCCTTGTCAGTATTTGTAATTCAACTGTACTGTTTTGCTATCTGCAATACCCAACTATCCTGAAAGAAATGACCCTAGTGTTATACACACAGAGAGGAAGGGAGAACCTGTACTTAGTACAGCATTGTTTTAAAGGTCAGGACAGAAAATAATCCATCAATAAGAAACCAGTAAAACTAAAACATATATATGATATGATGAATATTATAAAGAATGAGACAGTGTACTGATGATGGAAAAGGTATCCAACACAATGTAGGTTTTCATAGGCTAAACATTTTTGCATAAATAGAATAGATATTTAACAGTGATTTGCTTTTCCCATTGTAGTCTCAAGCCTGAATTCACAGTGCCCTGTGCAGAGCTCTCTTCCCTGACTGACTTCTACAAACATTCCTGCTGGAAGTTCCTCTCAGGCGTCACAGGGTGTATGCTATGGCACCCTATAAAACAATGACACAGACACCCTCATCTGTTTCAAAAGAATGCTTATAATAAAGCAGAGAAAAGAAACACATCCTCCTTTCCCCTCACTCCACATCCCAGACACTGCTGAGCTGCTGAAATAAGCAGTATGATGTGGACATAGAAAGCAGCAGCTCATTGTCAAAATTTAAAAAAAAAAAAAAAAGAAAGAAAAGAAAAAAGAAAAAAGAAAACAGCAGCTCAGTCACTTAATCACTCAAAAATGCAGGGTGGTCGTTTGGGACAGCAATTAAAATGCCATCTGGAATGTCCGCATCTCACATCCGAGCGTGGTTTGAGTTTCAGCTTCACGTTCAATTCCAGTTTCCTGTTAACTAGACTCCACGGGAGGCAGCTGGTGATGGCTCGAGTACTCAGTTCCAGAACGGGAATCTCCTCCTGCAACTGGCTTGGCCTGCCCTTGGATGTTGTGGACATTTAGGGAATTAACCACGAGTTCTTGATCGATCTCTCTCAAACACAAAATACTTTTTTTCCTTTAATGTTGAAGAAGGAGCAGGAGTGTGGCCTGGTGGCTTCTACTGGGTGTCCAGGCAACCATTAGCATGGCTGCATCCCAGTTCAGTTACCCAAGTGCAGCCTCAGCTCTGGCTGACAAGCAGAGCAGTGACTCAGTCAGATCTGTGCACTGAGTTCCTGGCTCCTGGCTTCAGACCCTCAACCTCTGCAGCCACCTGGGGAGTGAGCCAGGGGCTGAGAAACTTCTGCTTCTCTTTCTCTCTGCTCTCAGATTAAAATAAACAAGGAAATACATAAAAGCAGAAAAGTAAATATACATACTCCATGTGTATGCTGCTAAGTACTAAGAAACAAGGAATAAAATCAATCTAGCTGCTGTCTAACCACAGGTGGGTAGCTCAGTTTAAGACAAAGCTGTGTATCAATCTGAAAATAAAGTGCCAACTCTGTTACAAAAGGTAAGATTCTTTGGAAAATGAATTTAAGATACAGAGCATGTCAATATGTTTTCCAGTGAGAAAAAAGTATCACTGTGGAATCGGTCAGCTTTTCTAAGATACACATTCTTTTTAAAAAATTCATCTTCAGAAACAAATTCTGCCAATTTTGTATGCTTTCCTTTATAACAGAACCCAAATTTCCCTTTCTATTTACTTTAGCTACCAAAGTCACTGCTGCTGCTATAAATACATTGACTCAGCTCTATTTAATTACTTCTGCTTATGATCTTTAGTTGTTCTGTTATCTAATAGTTAATCCCATGATAAATCTGTTTAAATGAGTTATTAAGAAGATCCATATTAACCCCTCCATGATTGCATGCCTAGAAAAGCCTAGAATTCAAGTCACAACTGCTACCCATCTGTCTCTAATAGGTATCTGTTAGAATACTTGTCGAGTCACATTGTATTATGTTCCAACATTACAAATCTAAGATTTTGTATTTTCAAAGGCAGAAAAATATGCAGAAAAAAATGTACTTTTAAATGGCATACATTTAGCATTACTTCATCCAATGACTGTCTACTGAGCAATTTAGTACATGCCTGGCACACGGCAGTGTCTCTAGGGCACTACCAGTATGATACATAAACACAGCAAGCATGAGTGATGCCATGAGAAGACAGCAACCACCTGTGCCCAGTTAGAAAGCTCTATAAGCAAGCAGATACTCGAGCAAAATTCTACTCACCCAGAACACTATCTGAGAATTTTTCCCTCAACTTAAAACTGTTAAAAATAAAGCTACTTACAATGTTTTATAAATACTGACTGACCCAAAGCATCAAAAGATAAAGTCTATATTCAGACATGAACCTCAAGTTTATGATAGGTAAAATCAAACAATTGGTTAGGTTGTACCCCACCCTCCAAAAATAGTATTGCAGGGGCCTGGTATGGTGGTCTGGTGGTTAAAATCCTCACCTTGTATGCACTGGGATCCCATATGGACACCGGTTCTAATCCCAGCAGCTCCACTGCCCATTCAGTTCCCTGCTTGTGGCCTGGGAAAGCAGTCAAGGACGGCCCAAAGCCTTAGGATCCTGCACCCGTGCGGGAGACCTGGAACAAGCTCCTGCCTCTTGGCTTTGAATTGGCTTAACTTTGGTTGTTGCAGCCACTTAGGGAGTGAATTAATAGAAGATCTTTCTCTCTGTCTCCTCTATGTACATCTGCCTTTGCAATAAAAACAAATCTTAAAAAAAAAAAAACAGTATTACAAAAATTTTCACTTACAAAGCAAATTTGTATGTGACACTGTGTGGTTGAATTGCTTATAATAAGTTCTATTTAAAAACTACATGTTATGTCAAGATGAAGAAAAAATTGCCTAAAATTTGATACCTTTAAAATTACAGTGCAACAATACATTACACATAGGCAAATAGTACTATCGATATAAAATTGGACAAAACCACAAATGCCCAGAAAAGAAATTATTTGTAAACAAAGAAGTTTACAAGGAAACTGATCTTATTTAAATTGCATAAAGGAAAAACAAGTCCAATTATTACATGTTAAAAGCAGTTTTCTGGATCTCAATGTAACAGATGGCCAAATCAAGTTAAGTCTCTACAAGAAGAAAAAAGCTTAAGCTTTGGACAAATATTTGAACACCATGGTTAAGATACCATGTGGGGACCCAGTGCAGTAGCCTAGTAGC
This sequence comes from Ochotona curzoniae, assembly GCF_017591425.1. Classification (NCBI taxonomy): domain Eukaryota; kingdom Metazoa; phylum Chordata; class Mammalia; order Lagomorpha; family Ochotonidae; genus Ochotona; species Ochotona curzoniae. Next base: position 19,596,547 of record NW_024467115.1, read on the forward strand.
TAAATCCTTGCCTTATATGTGCTGTGATCCCAATCGGGCTGGTTTGTGTTCCGGCAGCCCACCCAGCTCCCTGCTTGTGGCCTGGGAAAGCAGTAGAGGACGGCTCAAAACCTTGGGATCCTGGACCCACATGGAGACCCAGAAGAAGTTCCTGGCTCCTGGCTTCTAATTGGCTCAGCTTTGGCCATTGTGGCCACTTGGAAAGTGAAGCAGCAGACGGATCTTTCTTTTCCTCATCCTCTCTCTAAATCTGCCTTTGCAATAAAAAATAAACCTTAAAAAATCTTAAAATCATAAATCTTAAAAGAAAGAAAAAAAACCAATCCATTCTGGCATGCCTGGAGTCATGGCTCCACTTCCCATAGCAGCCTTCCTCCTAAGGGCATCATGGCAGCAGTGGTGCAGGTTCCAGCACCCTAATTCCTGTCGCCCTGCCGCCCACAGGAGTTCCCAGCTTGCCCATCAGTTTAGTCTAGAACCAGCTGGGCATCTGGGAAGTTAACCAATGCACGCAACGTTCCCATCTCTCTGCCTTTCAAGTACAAACTAACACTTTAAAAAAAATAAAAAATAAGTTTGGAGCACAATGTTGTGGCAGGCTAATGCTTCACCTCTGGCACCTGCGTTCCAATGGGGGCACCGGTTCAGGTCTCAGCTGCTCACTTCTGACACAGCTCCGTGCAACAGGCCAGGGAAAGCACAGGAGGACAGCGGAAAGGCTGAGGCTCCTGCATTCACATGAGACACCCAGAGGAGCTTTTGGTTTCCAGCCTCACACAGGAAGAGCTCTGGCTAATGCAGCCATTTGAGGAGTTAACCAATGGACTGAAGATCTCTCTCTGATACCCTGACTTTACAGTGAAAAAAAAAATCTTTTTTAAAAAAGGACTAAGTTTGATTTAAATTATTTTCTTGCATTACCATGCTATCAGTTTTCAAAAGATTATAACAAAGCTATTAAACTTTATACACACAAAGCCCCATTTTCAAAATGACGATACTGAAAGCATAAGGAGTTCCATAATTTCATCTCAGATTAGCTATACAAAGTATGCCTTTTTTTCTTCTTAAGTACCAAATCAAAGCACATGAAGCAAAGTTACTTAACAAGTATTTCATACTTCAGTTCAAGACTGAGATCTGGAATGATCACAAAACCATAGGCTTCTCCTAGAAAAATGCTAAAAAAAAAAAAAAAAATTAAAGGTACACTGTAAAAATGAACCTATTGGTAAAATTCAGTGTGCAATTCAGGTGTTAAAATATGAATGGCACACAATGCATATTTCATATATAAGAACAGTAAATGGTTAGAATTTGCCCACGGACACAGGCTAATTAATTAGCAAAACTAGAAGCACATTCAAATTCTTGCCTCTTCCTGACAGTAATTTCATGTATATGACTCCATCTGTATAATTAAGGTAATAAAGTCATAGCATAAACATTTCTGTTAAAGGGATGCTGCCTGATACACCTGCTCTTATGACAGACAAACGGGGTTGTAACTTCCCCTTTAAAAGAATTAAGATCTCTATCATTGTACCGAAAAGAGAATTTGTATATTTATATACATATTTCATATATTAAAACCAAGATAGTCACTGGGTTTTAAAAAGGCTCATTAAGAACTTAATATCAGACTTCCTTTTGTTCATCTGGAACTTAAGAAAACCAATATAATTTTAGCCTTGACATTGTTTTTTCTTTAAAAGAGAGCTACTAGTAAATAAGAACATAAGTGTTCTTGTTAAGAAAATAGCATTATCTATAATCAAACACAAATTCCCAGATTACTTTAAAGGCTCCAGAAAAGAGTTTGTGTCCTAAAGAAAAACTTTGCAACTGCAAAGACATAATGAGGAATCAGGTAATTCTTTTCAACAAATTAAGTTAAACAGAAGGTATGTTACACAGGGGGAAAAAAAAAAGACGACTATACTGCAATTAAAACTCTTCAAAACCCAACAAGTTGCAAGTATAAACATGAAACTTAAACTTTATTTGTAAAAGGTGACTGAAAAAGACATTAAAATTCTGCTTATACATCTATTCTTATGGCAAATCAATGTGCTTGATGAAATGGCCACACTATTAAGCTAAGTCTTAGCATCTTTCTTGATTTAACTTCCAGAATCAAGTGTTAATGCTTAGTGGCTTCCAGTCTTACCTGCTGAATCTTCCAAATCAATCAGTTTGGGCATTAAGCTTTCGGGGAGCTTTTCTGGTAAGTCATAGCCATTCTTCCTGGCCACCACCAGATGGAAAGCAGCACAGAATTCATCAAGGGTCAGTGCACCATCTTTATCAAAGTCTGAGAGTTCCCTAGAAACAAACCTACTATGAATATTGCCACATCGTAAGCTGAATTCCTGCATTTCTCAAGAAAAGAAAAATAAATTACTTTCTCACTCAAAAATGCAGATTCAGTAAATCTGAAAATCTCATATAAAGTTGTATAATTTAACCAATAATAAAATACAGAATCCAGATGTTTGGTATACAGGTGATCATGTGTGTGACTCTTTCAATTTTCCTCTATGGTTGAAAACCTTTATAAAATGCCCCAAAACCCTAGTAATTAAATTCACACACACACACAAAGACCTCATATACAAAGCATTTAAAGTAAGGTATAAGACATTAAATTTTAAAACATTTTGTTTTACAAATATTCAGTAGTATACATTTTAAGCTTCAAAGAGCACTACAAAGCTTGATATAAAATAAAACTGCCCCACTGAACTGTCAATGCCACCTTCTAGATGCAGAGGTCACCACTTTTATATTGCCACTTTAAACTACATAGAGCATGTATATCCTGATCTTTCTGTTTTAATTCTACATCATATGCTAACAGTTCATGTTATTAAAAATTTAACAACAAAATAACTAAGACTATATAGTAATATAAACTATAAATATATGTATTCATCTGATTGCAGCTATTCCAAGTGTTAATACTTTATGTTTCAAAGGTACTGAGGCTGGTGTTATGGCAAAGCTGGGAAGCCACTGCCTGTGGGACTGGCATCCCATGTGCATACCAGTTCAAGTCCCAGCTGCTTCACTTCTGATTCAACTTCCTGCTAATACACCTGGGAAAGCAGTGAGAGATGGCTCAAGTCCTTGGAGCCCTGCAACCACAACGCAGACTTGAAAGAGGCTCCGGGCTTTGGGTCAGCCCAGCTCTGCCTATTGCGGCCATTTGGGCAATCCACCAGGGAACATAAGATCTCTCTCTCTCTCTCTCATTGTCTTTCAAATAAATAGACCTTCAAAAAATTAATAAATAAAAAGAAGCAATAACTATGCTTTTCAAACTTACGGCTTGGACTTATTAAGCCTGATAAAAATCGAATGAGTAAACATAACCATGTATAAACAACCTAGGTTTTATTTCACACGTAATGCTAATATTGCTTTAAAAATTTTAGCACATTACAAACATGCACCGTTACCAGTGTTACTAACTGCTACAGTATGAGAGAAAAGCTGGCTACTTCAAGGTAGTACTGGGGTCATCAAAACATTCTTGAGGCAGTCTAATGGCTTAAGTTTCCGTAATGTATATGCTGTAATCTCCTTTGGATTAACCCACATTACCCAACTAATGACATATCACACTTACCAAATATGAGAAAGTTCAAGAATAGGAAGTTTTGATTTTGTAAAAAATTCTTTAGCTGCAGATCCTGAAATATTAAAACAGTTCTGTTTAATATTATTCTGAACTTTTAGATCAAAGGGTAGAATGCAAGGTTAAGAGTCTCAAGACTTTTCATAGGGAAAGTGTCATGTTTCTGGTCTCCAGTGATTGATAAACCATTTAACACAAATAATTTGAGAATCATCTTTCACAATTAAAATCTAAGACCAATGAAACTATATCTTTGGGACTATTAAACTGAGACTTTGTCCTTTTCCATCAAGAACTTCTGTTTATAAAAACTCACCTGGAATAAATCCGTTTAGATCAGGCTGAATGGTTTTAAACTGATTTACATAATACTGTCTTTGTTCATCTGTTATTTTCCAGGGATCATCATAACTACTGGATTGCCTACGAATTTCATTGGCAGTTGTAGCTGATGCTACAGTTCGTACTGTTGTCTGGTCCTGTAATGAAACATTTTTTCCTCATTACAATATCTATCTATATGATTAAATGGACCAAGATTGCTCGGTTACTTTTCTTTGAAAGTAAAAGTTACTTTATATGGACATTCAACATGTAAGAAGGCGTCAGCAAACGACACATTTGTTACAATCAGGCTACTGGATATGATTTTTCACAATGATTATGTAAACATGTAAAATGATATCAATTATGCAAGCAACACAAAGTCACGAGAAATGTGCTAAGAAAGCCAAGCAAGCTTATTCCCAGATGCAGAAACGTTTAAAAACTTTACTGGGGAACTAAAAATTGAAACAAAATCAATCAAACCCTTAAGTAAAGCATTCCAATGACAGCACACTTGAAAAAAAAAATGCACAAAAATCACAGTTTTGCAGTTTTTCATAAAAGAAAAAGAGCAAGTTTGCAACAGTAAAATATAAAAACAATAACTGCAGTAATACTCTGAATGAAGCAAACTAAAATGCAATACCAATAAAATGTCACACCTGGACAGAAGCAGGATGCATGGGTAAAAGAGTACTGGTTGGTGGAGTATCTGCGAAACTGACCCAGTTTTCTTGAGGCGGAGGAGGGGACTGCCCAGACCACACTGCATCACCAGTGGAAGGACCTAAAGGGAGACAGGGCAAACACTCACTCCTAAAACTGTGCCAATCCATTGTACTTCTAATCTCAAAACTTTCTGTAAAACTCTGACTCTGAAGAAATATCACAACAACAGAATGTTTTAATTTTAAAACTATAGTTCATTGAAATTTTTAAATTATTTTATGCTCTCCTTGTCAATACTAAAATTTATATAATCCTCGTACATACCTAACATCCTGGGGAATAATAATTACTCATTTTAGCATTAGATCATTTGGTATGATAAATTTCTGCCCAAGTAGTAGAGATATAACTCACTTTTCAAAACTGTGTATGAACTTAGAATAGTTCCACGGTTAGCATTTGCTTCTTTCTAAGTTACCTTACAATTAAGAGCTACAATATTTTTAGGTTTCCTTCCACTTGCAAACCTAAATCACTACTACATCTAAAGTATCTCCAAATACCTGATTGTGCTTCACCAAAGGGAGCCCAGAAAGGCCCGGGTCCTGCCAGAGGCCTCTCACTACTGCCCCCACTGGGATGTCGGCTGTGCTTCCGCCACGCGTGTGGAGAGGCTGGTGGGGACTGCTGCGGTGAAACCACTGGGGAGGCAGGTTCCTGGAAAGGGCATGACCAGGAATGTTAAGGAAACCTTTTTTATTTACTATAGCATCAATAAATGTCTTGGTGCTAAATTAAATTCTCAACCAGGACATCTGGTCACAATTGCATCACATGATTTACCTGCTGCTCTGCAGGTGGACGAGACTGGGTCACATCAAGGCTGACGGATCCCTTTTTCACTTGACCCCTGCCAGGTGGTGGGGGAATAACACCAGAATATGACCCCTGGTTTTCAGAATCTGAAGAATAGGAGGCTGCATGACGAGATTCCTGTTCATTCTTTGAAGCAACAAACCTTGGCAAAGGAAGATCCTTTACTGTCAAACAAAAATAATGACAAATTAATGTCCTTTATCCAGAATGTTTAGAAACCAACCTGCTTTAGATTCCTGAGTTTTTCCAAATTTACATTATTTGCCTACATTATACTGATTGTTACTACTTGGTGTGACAATTTGGATCCAAAATGCTCCAAATTTTGAAACTTTTTCTATGTCATCTCTACACCCTTCAGATTTCAAATGGTCAAATTAGAGTCCCTGAAACTTGTTTTACTTAAAATTCTATTTACGAGGAAGAACAAAGACAGAGATCTTTTATTTGCTGTTCAACTGTTCATTCTCCAAACGTTTGAAATAGACAGGGCTGGTCAACCCAGAAGCCAGGACTGGGAACTCCATCTGGGTCTCACATATGGGCAGCAGGGACCCAAGGTCTTGGCTTTGATTTCACAATATCAGGCAGCTAGAATTAGAAGTGGAGCTGGGGGCTTGCACCCAGGCATTCCAATATGGAATTCAGAGATCTGACATCTTCCATGCTGTGCCAAATGCTTACTCCTTTTTACCCAAAAGAGTTTCTATACAACAAGATTCCAGAGCTCTAAGTAAACCACCAAATGGGCCAATAACCTTGAGACTAGAGTAATTTACACATTTTTATGTAGAAATTCCTTAAACTGCCTTTCTTAGTCTACAAAGGTCATTGACCAAAGCATTCTCTCAATCCATACTTTATCTAGATTCTCTTAAAGATATTCTACATTCTGTTCAATCAGAAAGGAAAAAAAACAACTGAGTACTTCTCAGCAAGTTAATCTTAACTTATACTTTTAGACTAGAACAATACAGCCACAAACTCATTTTCAGAGGAAAATGTACACCCCTCCGTAGTAGGCTCGCCTTCATCCATCTTCAGAATCTTCACATGAAGTGGGAAACAAGCTGATTCAGTGCTGAGGTACTTCAACAAGCTTATGGAAAAACTGGAATTAAAAGGTGTACATATTGGACACAAAAATTTTAGGAAGTCCAGATACACCTTTTCCTGGTACATGTTTTTCCCATGACTTTTTGAAGACTCCTCATACTCATGGATGTACATGGGTAAGAATTCAAAACGGCCTGCTAAGAAAGTCAGTTCTGTGCTCTGGGAAGCATGCAATCCAGACACACAATATAAAGCTGGATCTTATTTGTAAAAATTGTTACACAAAAAGCTTAGATTTGTTTTTTTTTTCCTTTTAAAAATATTATTCTTGTTTATTTGAAAGGCAGCCTTACAGAAAGGTGGAAAAACAAGCAATCTTCCATTCACCAGCTTAACTCCCCAAGCAGCTGCAATGGCCAGGAAAAAGCTAGGAACCACAAACAATTTCCGGGACGCCTCTGTGGGTTTAGGGGCCCAAGGACGTGGGTCATCCTCCACTGCTTTTCCAGGCACATTAGCAGGGAACTAGATCAAAAGTGGAGCAGCCAGCCCTTCATGGTGAGTACACCAAAGGGGGAGGTCTGGAGAGCTGGGTAGGCCCAGGCCGAACTCGCCACCATCACTGCGCAGTTGATGGGATTGGGGAGGGAGCAAACTTGGGGTCTGGGGGTTAAAACTTCCAGCAGTCTGTTGGCTGCTGGGGGTGCCAGGATGGGATTGTATAAAAACTAAAAATGTAAAATAAATAAATAAATAAATAAATAAAGTGGAGCAGCCAGGACTAGAACCAGTGCCCATATAGGATACTGGTATTACAGGCAGCAACATACTAATTTTGGCCCCGCTTTCTATATTTCCTATGACAACGACAGAAACTTCTGCATTTATGTGTCTATTTTTACAGAACTTTCATATTCTTTCACATAAACAAGCCTATAAATAACTAAAAACCAAATTCTTCCTATAAAGAATGACACTTGTGGACCAATGTGGTGTTATAATAGGCTAATCCTCTACCTGTGGCACCAGGGTCCCATAGGGTGTTGATTCATGTCCTGGCTGCTTCACTTCACATCTAGCTCCCTGTTTATGGCCTGGAAAAGTAATGGAGAATGGTCCAAGTCCTTGGGCCCCTGTACTCACATGGGAGACCTGGAACAAGCTCCTGGCCCCCGGCTCTGGCAGATGCAGTCACTGGGGACTAAACCGGCAGATGAACGATCTCTCCTATCTCTTTAACTATGACTTTCCAAGTAAAATTTAAAAAGTAAATCTTTCAAAACACAAACAGAAAAGAATTATACCTATAAGGTGATACTATTTTTTTTACTTCTTTTATTATTATTATTATTATTATTAGTTTATGATATAGTTCCATAGGCCCTGGGATTTCCCTTATACCTTTCCCAAATCCTGCCTCCACCACTGAGTTCCCACACATTATTACTATAGTATATTTCTTCATAAACAGTCAAATGCCCATCACTGCAGGCATGGACAATGGCAGAGAGTCTAGCTTCCTATTGTTAAGATATAGGAAAGAGTTTCATTGGGAGTCCATCTTTAATCTGGAAGTAGGAATACCATATCCTCACCTCTGGATATGATAGCCTCAATTACACAGTTACTATACATCCCCTTAAATGAAAAGCCACAAAACAAAATCAATATCAGGAAGAAAAAGAAATTAAAAACGCCATCAAGTTAAATAACATGCTACTGAATGACAAATGTGTCGCTGAAGACATGAAAATCATTAACCTTTGCTGAAGAAAATGATGCTATGGTATGAACTATGAGTCAGTGAAGTATTTAATGAAGAAGAGTTTTGAAGAGAAAAAATTTTTAAAAAAATCATAAAAATTCATGATACACTTTCTGCTGATCTTTCTTGGTGAGATATGTTTCCAGTCTACTAATTTATGACATTTGACTGATGGGTTTAAGCCATTTACAGTCAGTGTTAATATGTATGGGTGGTAATTTGGTCCTATCATGTTAGCATGGGTTATTCATTGATTTAGTCTTCAGTTGTTATGTTACTGGGATGTTCTTCGCATTTGGCTTTGGTTTGGTAGGTGCTACTTCTCATCTTTGTCAAAACATTTTTAAGTATCATTTGTAGGGCAGGTTTGAAAGAGGCATATTCTTTTAACTTTGCTGTGGAAGAATTTTATTTCATTTTCAAAAAAAAAACGAAAGCTTTGCTGGGTATATTTTCCTGGACCAACAATCTTTTGCTTTTCGAATCTGGAATATGTCACTCCATTCTCTTCTTGCCTGTAGTTTCCTGTGAGAGATCTCCTGTGAGTTTAATTGGCATTCCTTTATATGTCAATTGATTTTTTTTCACTTGTACATTTAAGGATTTTTTCTTTATGTTCAGTTGAAGAAAGCTTGATTATCATGTGTCTTGGTAAAGACTGCCTTTGGTCAAGCCTATTGGGAGTTCTGTGCCTTTCCTGGATGTTGTTTCCCAATTCTTTCTCTAGATTAGGGAAAATTTCTCTCATTATTTCATTAAATACAGTTGTGAAAAGAGCTCTGCACCTTCGGGGACTCCCATAACTCCTATATTGGGTCTTCTAATAGTGTCTTTAAATTCTTGAATACTTTTTTTAGCTTGACCCAGCTCTGCTTCTAGCGTTTTGTTTGTTTCCTCCTGGTTACAGGAAATATCTTCCAATTCTGAGATTCTTTCTTCTACCTCCTTCATTCTGTTTTTTTTTTTTTTTTAAGATTTATTTATTTTATTGGAAAGGCAGATGTACAGAGAGGAGGAGAGACAGAGAGCAAGGTCTCCCGTCCTATGGTTCACTCCCCAAGTGACCGCACCGGCCAATGCTGCACAAATCTGAAGCTAGGAGCCAGGAGCTTCTTTCCGGGTCTCTCACATGGGTGCAGGGTTCCAAGGCTTTGGGCCGTCCTCAACTGCTTTCCCAGACCATAAGCAGGGAGCTGGAGGGGAAGTGTGCTGCCGGGATTAGAACCGACATCCATATGGGATCCTGGAGCATTCAAGGCTAGGACCTTAACCATTGCACTATTGTCCTGGGCCCCCCTCATTCTGTTTTGAAGACTCTTCTGTGCTTTTAATTTGCTCCACTGTACTCTTCATTTCTGATATATCAGCTTTCACTTCATTCATTTCCTGTGTGACATATTCCTCAAATTCTTTGAATGCCTGCTTTACGTGCTTCTCGTTGTTGACAAGAAGCTTTATAACAAGTATTTTGAATCCTGTATCCCCTTTTTCTCGATGTCTACCTCAGTTAACTCTGAGGGTGGCAAAGGCTTTTGCTCCTTTGCAGGGGAATGTTCAGCAATATTCATTGTGCCTCTGTCTCTTCTTTTGCTCTTTGTCACCGTACTTCCAGTTAAGAGATTCTTCTCCTCAGGGCAGGTTCCTAAGCTCTGTCATCCACAGGTCTACAATTTGATTTTACTTATTGTGGTTGGTACACAGCTCTTGTTTGCAGTCACTTGTGCCTCTTCCTCCAGCAACTTCCAGGTCTGGCTTCTTATTTTAGATTTCTACAATGGTCTTCCTAGCCCCGCTCATGGCTCACCAGTCTCCACCTCCTGTGATACCATGCTGAGGCTGCACCATTGCCTGTACAATATTTCTCTCACTTCTGGTTGGAGCAAAAGCAATTTTTAGTGAATTCACCAAAACCGCCAATTAAATAACATTTGTGTGTACACACAAATACATATCATCAAATGTGCAGGACATGGAATTGTCAAGTTATAAGACATTTAAGGTAAACATATTTTTCTAATATTTTCACATGAAAGATGCTAGTAAAAATAAAGTCCTAACATTTCATTCAAGGTCATAACTGCCTAAATTAGAAACACTAAAAAATTCTACAAACCTTATCTGATTGGTAATTAGAAGACTATTTTGATTATATTTGCCAGAATATTCTATACTTACCTGTATTTATACTCTCCACTCTTAATGGGAAACCAGATTGGGCAACAGCTACTAGTTTCAAAGCAATGTAGAATTGACTTCTTCCAAAATATCCAAGTCTTGTGGCACCACAAAGTTCCATAATCTATTAAAAACCAGACACAATGTTAACATTAAGATTTATAATAGAAATTCTTTACCCAAAAAATAAGTAGCTATTCCCCTTGCTCAGAATATCTCTAAAACATATATCCACTATATGGTAATAAAATATATTTTTTCAATATATAGATATAATAATATGAAACCAATTTCCCCAAGTTTCAGCATCATGTTTGGGAAACAAAAGGCACAGGTTTTCCATTAAAAATGACCTTTTTATTTGGGGGAAAAAAAAAACCTATCAAAATCCATGTGATGAGCAATTTTATTGGAATTTTTTTTCGTAAAAGTTACATTTTGAAACATTATACCATCTAGACTGTCATAAGCACTGCACCTGCAACAGGGCCATGTGACCAGGGCTTCTTTACTATATGACCGTTTAAAGTAACAGTCATAAAAATATGAGAAAATGCTGAGGAGAATACATTAAAGTATGCAAACAAAGTATATAGTTTTGGCTACATAATACATAATTTCTGAACTATATCAATATTCTACTAATTTTATCAGATGAGATCATTCTCTGATTTGGTATTTAATTGTATTTAATGTGATTATATTGTTGACTCACTTGTCTTTTTTCTTTAATCATGAAAACTAAGAAAACACACTGAGGCATTCTAGCCACTTCATCAAGTATTCTGAGACTGGCTAGTACATGTAAGCACCGGACTCTAGAACGAAGATTCAAGGTTATAAAACTAAATCACCATGGGGAGGGGAATGGGGAACATCAGAGCCTAAGAAACGTTGTTGTAAAATCAAATGCAATAAAAAATATATGAGAAAAAAAAAACAACAACAAAAAACGAAATCACCGCAAAAGCTAGAAGGTATTTCTACTATATAAGCATGATAAATTTATCTTTAAACAAAATACAGATCAAATATTTTTGTCACATATTGTGAAATAATACAAATTCTGCTAAAAAAGGAGCATACTTATTCATTTTCCTCAAAACACTCAAAAGGAAGAAAATGACTTGATGTTGTGGTGTTCAGTCTGAAGAGTCATTACAGTTTGCAACAGAACAAAAAGGCACCTTTCAGTGACTCAGCCATGTAGTGAGACAATAACCACTTGCTTAAGTACACACAGGGTAACATTTTATGTTTTTGTTGTGGTGGGTTTCTTTTTTTTATTTGTTTGTTTTGATTGACCAGTACTAGAAGAAAGCCTTGTTTCTACACTTCTGGGAAAATTTCAATGGGCAAGAAGGTTTAGAAACAAGTGAAGAACCCATGAGGAAAAGAGAGGCAACAAAAGCAGGCCACCCAGGGCCTTGCTGGCAGTGCAAGCATTTCCTGGGCTTTTGGCCCCATCTTTACCTTTTCCTACCCCCCTCACATCTCTCTGGGTATCCCTGCTCACGTTAACATTTTTTGTTTATAAAACAAAGTACCTAACAAGTGTCAGGAATATGTTATATAAAGGGAGATCGGCAAGTAGATCACAGAAGCTTATTCACAATCAAGGGAGATATGCAAGGAATGATTAGAAACCTTTTGGTAAGGATCGAAGTTGGGGTGCAGAGTCAGGCAACTCACAATACCAGTACAGGCACTAGTTGCAATCTCAACTGCTCCACTTCAACTAACTTCTCTGTTCATGTGTTTGGGAAAGCAGTGAAACTTGCCTAAGCCCCTGGCACCCACATTGCAAACTAGGATGGAGTTCTGGGTTCTTGCTATCGGCTGGTCCAGCCCCAGTTGGGGAATGAACCAGTAACATTCTCTCTCCTCTGTTTCTGAACTCTGTCTTTCAAATTAATTAATTAATTTTTTAAATATTTATTTTATTTTTATTGGGAAGGGAAATCAGATTAACAAAGAGGAGAGCAAAAAGATCTTCCATCTGCTGATTCACTCCCCAAGTGGCCACAACCACTGGAGATGAGTTGATCCAAAGCCAGGAGCTTCCTCCCACTCTTCCACACAGGTACAGAGTCCCACATCTTTGGGCCATCATCCACTGCTTTCCTAGGCTAGCTACAAGCATGAAGCTGGATGGGAAGTGGAGCAGTTGAGACACGAACTGACACCCATATGGGAACCTGATGTGTGCAAGGCAAGGATTTAGCCACTGAGCCATCATGTCAGACCCAATAAATAAGTAACCTGAAGAAACAAGCAAATGAGTTGGTAGAGGCAGGTTCTGGCACAATGGTTAAGAAAATAGCAGAGATGCCAAAAACCTATACCAGAGTGCCTGGGTTCAAGTCCCAGCTCCATGTTTTAAATCCAGCTTCCTATGAATGCAAACTGGGAAGTGCAGATGATGACTCCAAACAGGTCCCTGGCCAGGGTGGGAGACGCTGATTGATTTCTCAGTGCCTAGGCTCCATCGGAGGTATTTTGGAGAGCATCAAAGGAAGAGTGTGCTCTCTCTCTTAATTAAAAGGTTTTACAAGAATGCTGATTGACAACTCCAAAACTCAAAAGAGAGAGAGAGATGAGGAGGAATTATTCTAGAAGGGGATCAGGTTTTAATTTGTATTTATTAAGTTTGATATTGGTTAGTCATTTACATTTCTTTTCCTGAGAAGTACTTGACATGGCCTCTACTGCCTTTAAAGTGGTTGTCAGTCTTTACGTTTTATTACATTATGAATATTTACTTATCGGTGGTCAGGGAAATCATTCATTCTGTGATAATCTATTGGGCACCAACCCTACCTCAAGACATGCCTTCAACAGGCAGGGAAACAGGGAGCGTGACTGCACGGGGTAGGGAATGGAACCAGAAGTGATGAAGCTGAAGACTCCAGCAGAAGCCAGATGCTGCTGCACCTGCTGCTGTTTCCTAGGTCTGTGGCATGAGCAGCACTCTTTTCCAACATATTTTCAGTAGTACAAGATTTTACAAGTATTACAAAAACAATTATGCCCTTCTTATTCTCCCCTTTTTATGGTTTTTTGGGTTTACCATTCTTAGAAAGGCTCTTGTATTTTTCTTTCCTAGATGGTTCATTAAGATTAATAAATCCAACTAGACTGTAATGTTTTTGGAATGAAAACCAAGTTGGGTGTTTTCCCACTCCTCCTTTGTTGTTGACTACTGAAAAAATTGCAAGTATGAGTTTAGTTTAGTGATTAAAGAGGCCCATAATCCACATTAGCATGCCTGGGTTCCAGTCCGAGTCTTGGCTCATGATGTCAGCTTCTGGCCAAAGTGGGACCCTGGGAGGCAGTGGGAATAGCTTAAGGAAATTGGGTCTTGCCAGCCGCGTGGGAGACTTGGACTGCCTTCCCATCCAGGCCCCAGCCCTGGGAGTCAAGGCTCTGAGTCAGTAAGCCAGAGGACAGGAGATAATCTGTCTCTGCCTTTCACCTAAAAAGTGGAAATAAAACCTTTAAAATACAATCTTCATTAGGTATTAAAGTTGGTGTCATGCTGGCATTGTAAACTAATCTGGCAAGTCTTTTTTCGGTTTGAAATATCACAAATAGGTTTTGAACTGGATGTGCCACAAAAATTTGAAAGAATTCACCTATGACTAGGGTTGGGTTGACATTTCTCGGTTCTATGTTATGTAAAGTAGGCTTCCCATCTTTAAAATAAGTAACTGATAATTCCACACAGAATCATTTGCCACACCTAAATTCTGAAGTCTATTAGTCTGGCATCATTCAAGAAAGACTCACTATTTTAATTTCCTCTCAGAAGTTTAACACAATCTTGTGCATATCCGTGGGAGTGTCCACTCTAGCACAGCTCCCTGCCAAGGAGGAACACCGAGCCAGAGCTGGGCTGTGACTCCCAGAGTGCATCCATCAGGTTCCTAACCCACCTAAGAATGCCAGGAGCAGTCAGTGCTTGTTGGCACAAGAACACTTACTCAGACCTACTGAAAGCTACAAAGCTTCATTATCTCAACATTATAAAATTTATATGCTCATGGTAAAATAAAACAGTACTTAAACTTTCCTACAGTCCTCACCAGAAACAAAAACTCCTTTCCTATGTTTCAATGTTTTTCTACATGTAATCAAACATGTCAGCACAGAGATCTTCCAGGTTACCTAAGATCTACAAGCAACTGAGGAAAACACATGGAATGACAGAGAACTGCCACATTTTCAAACTAAAACACCCCCACCACCAGAACTCTGAAAATTTCTAGAAGAGATAGTGCAGGGGGAAAAAGCAATGACTCCTAGTATCTTCTGATAGATTACAACAATACTCTTATCACAAAACAAGAAGAGGTCACTATGAAAAACAGACAGGATGTCTTGAAATATACAAAGTACAACAGAAATACTAGAAAATAAAATAAAAAGGGAAAAAAATCTCTTCAGAAGGCGATAGAATGAAGGTGAATCTTAAAATCCAAGACCAGATAAACGAGGACTAACCTAGAAAACCTAAAGTAACCAGAAGTAAAAGAGCAGAAAATGAAGAGCTTTCCCAAAGCTGAAGGCACAAGTTTTCAGACTGCAGGAATCTAAGTCCCCAAGCCTTCAATACACGGCCACGGCACTTACAACAGCAAGGACAAGACACAGATGCAGTCAACTCCCGGACAGAGAAGGCAGAAAGAGCAGGTGGGAGAGAAGCATTGATCACTTCATAAATATTCACGAATCTAGACTTAGGCTTTAACACTGAATATCAGAAAACAATGAAGCAGCATCCAGAAGTCTTAAGGGAAAAAATATTTGTAACCCATGAATCTGTACACAAACTATCGTAAAAGTGATGAAAATGGATCCCTTCTTACATGCAAAAATAGCCCATTCTTGGGAAAGCTGGCGAGTTTAGCGGACAGAGCATTCAGGAAAAAGTAGATCCATCCCCGCAAAGCAGGCAGGCAAAGCTGGAGAGTGTCAGCTACGCAATCCAAGATGACAGCCAGTCAGAGTGAAGTGACGGGGCTCCATGAGGAAGCCTCACAACATAGAGGAAGGAGAACTCTACGAAGGCAAACAGTGAACGGCAAAATGAGAGATGGCTGCAAAACCTCCAGGGAGAAATCACCGTCCTCAGTAGCACAATACGAAATACGAGGATCTGCAATAAAAATGCTTATTCAGTCCTAATGTAAGGGCTTCCGTTTTCAACTTGTACAGTTACCCTAGACTCAAACCATTCTACACAATTAATTCCACTGAAAGAACAACATGCAAACTAAATATGTAAAATATACAGAAAATGAATTAAGATGGGGAAGAAGAAAGAAGAGGAGGGGCTCGGCGGCGTGCCCTAGCAGCTAAAGTCCTCGCCTTGAACACGCTGGGATCCCATATGGGCACTGGTTCTAATCCCGGCTGCTCCACTTACCATCCAGCTCCCTGCTTGTGGCCTGGGAAAGCAATCCCAAGGACGGCCCAAAGCTTTGGGATCCTGCACCCGCGTGGGAGACCTGGAAGAGATTCCTGGTTCCCAGCTTCAGATCGGCATAGCACTGGCCATTGCGGCTCACTTGGGGAGTGAATCATGGGATGGAAGATCTTCCTTTCTGTTTCTCATCCTCTCTGTATATCTGACTTTGTAATAAAAATGAATAAATAAAAAAAAAAAAAGAAAAAAGAGGAAAGGCATTGGCTCATATCCTCAGCATTAAGAAAAGGACGAGGGCACAATGTGGTAGCCTAGTGGCTAAAGTCCTCACCTTGAACACTCAAGGGTCCCATATGGGTTCCAGTTCTAATCCCGGAGGCCCCACTTCCCATCCAGCTCCCTGCTTCTGGCCTAGAAAGCAGTCGAGGACGGCCCAAAGTCTTGGGACTCTGCACCCGTGTGAAAGATCCAGAAGAGGCTCCTGGCTTCGCACTGGCACAGCTTCGGCAATTGCAGTCACTTGGGGAGTGAATCAGCAGATGGAAGACCTTCCTCTCTTTCTCTCCTCCTCTCTCTGTATATCTTTCTAATTAAAATAAAATCAATCTTTAAAAAAAAAAAACAGGACTATCTAGACAAGAAAGGAACAAATAAATTTTTCAATGTAATAGAGATTCAAAGAATATTAAATTTGAGGAAAAACAGGAATACAGAAATAGTGTAATGAAATTCTCATTTACTGCTGCAGGATAATATCTGCAACTGCTAAGTCCCAATAATGTGAGAGTTTTAAAATAAATGACTAAAGAACAATGTAATAAACTCAGAGATTTCTGCAGAGGAGGGGAGGAAATGCTGCTTGTTGTGACAAGCCTCTCTGAACTGCCAGGAGTAGAAACTGCTCTAACGAAAACCAAAAAAACATACCTTTAAAATATATACCAAGCACTGATCCTTATGCATTGCACTACACTGCAATTATGTATTCAGGACCTTCAAGAAAAAATAAAATGGTTTTCTTTCACACAATTATATAACAGTGTTAGCAGAGTTCTGCTTTATTTTCTGTAATGATCAGTGGTTTTCCCCTTGTTGCCAAACCATCTTTTTTTTTGCTCTATCAGCAGCCTCTGGCTGTTACCCTTGCCTGTGTGCCTAGGACTTAGAAATACTTCAATAACTGTAGAAAAGAAGAAATGGTCGCTAATAACAACTCAAAGACCCTTGCTCCAGGAAAAACATGTAAGAATCATTTGCAGATGCACAAATATGGCAGTGAGGAGGGGGCAGGAAGAAGGGAAGGACTTTTTTGAGCATGCATATGTTAAATACGGTACTAACTACTCAAAGTTATCCCACTTAATCCTTCAAAATAATGGAGAAGAAATTGGTAGGACTATTTTTTTTTAAGATGAAGAAGAAGGCTGAACAACTTGTCTATGGACAGGACCCAAAAAAGGGCAAAATTATACTTCCTGTGTGACTTTTTTTCTTGCCACACATTTGTACATAATCCCTTTGCTTTGCCAAGATAATGTTGGTGTCTACAGGGCAGGCACCCTCCAGAAGTCCAAGACCCTAAAGTGGCCTGTGTCACCCAGCGCACTCTGGGAGGATTTCCTCAACCTTGGAACAACAAAATCAACAGCATCTCAGAGCCGTTGAAACCATGAAAGCAGTACAGTACCCTCGGGACATGATCCACACTGGGGACCCTAGGACGACACCCAGTTATCCCTGGGTACTTGATGTGGTTAGGCTGCAGGGAGTGGCCCTCTCCTCTTCTCTTTCCCCTTCCCCCAGATACGGGAAGAAAAAAAACTTGGAAGCCACTGTCTCATCCTCTTTCCCCCAGTGCTTGATCCTCTCCACACTAATCAGTGGTCCTGTACATCCTTCTCAACTATGTAAACATCAACAAAAATAAATTTATAATAAAAATAGAAGCTCTGAAGCAGCTTTGTCTTCCAAAATGCCCAGTACACAGTACTCACACACAGGAGGGGACAGGTGCTGCAGCACTGAATGCAGTCTCAGCATCCCAACTCCACATCTAAATCCAGCTCCCTGCTAATTTACCTGGGAAAGCAGCAATGGATGGCCCAAGTGCTTGAACCTCTGCACCCAAAGACCCAGATGAAGCTCCAGGCCCCTGGCTTCCACCCAGTCCAGCCCTGACCTGGCAGCTGCAGCCATTTGAGGAATGAACCAGCAAATGGAAAAACACTCTAACTCTTTCAAATAAATAATAATGACTTTCAAATTCGTATGCTCGGACACAAAGGTGCAGAGAATAACAAAACAAGAAGGCTAATGGAAGTTGTTTCTTACAGCGGTGAGAAAAGATCAAAGCAAAGCAGGTTCTGTTTACAGGTATGACCTTCATGAGCTGAATCAGAGTGTAAGAATTCAAAAAACAAAACCAAAACGAATGAGGAATATACTAGAACTATACCCAGTGCTGTGAAATGATCACCCCAGGAAGTTGCCACAGTCTTTTCACAATGAAATTCTATGAGTCAGTTTAATACAGCATGACAGAAAGCAGAATCTCCCTTTACAGAAATGACAGATTAAACATGAAAAGATGACGTCACTACTTTATTTTCAGAAAAACTGCTTGTCTTAAGTGGAAGTGAGCCAGTGGTCATAACTTTTGCCACCTTAAAAGCCCAGGCAATTTGGTCCATTTACAACACAGCCGGCCAGTCCCTGCACCGTCTATTGTTCTACTAACTTGTTAGACTAGTCCCTACAACTTTGTGACTCAATACCTTAAGTAACACGGGAACACTTGCAATGGAGATTCTCATCTACTGGAAAGTAGGAAATAATTACAACAAGCACTTACTATTAGGATGGGTGTTTGTCGACCATTCTATCTATTTAATATTTGGAACAATCTTCTGATATTGGCTACTATTATTCCCAGTTTGCAGGAAAGAAAACTAGGGCTAATAAGGGGCAATCTGAGTCCCCAAACGACAGTGTCCTCAGCTGCCTCCAGGATACAGCCAGACTGAAACCCCGCTACAGAACAGTAGTAGTTTGAAATGGAAGAGACTGCTATCCAGTAGTGAAGTGAACTGAAGTGTATGGGATTTCTTTTGGTGATTCCAGAATGCATATTTAGTCCATAAGCACACTAACAAAAACCCTACAGTCCACAAACAAGCCTCCATTAGTACAATTCCTACAAAAATGCTGTGGAACGAGCACTCCACATGGCCGGCATTCTCCTTAACACACTCTCAGAATCAATGTTGTAGAACAACAACTCTCAAATTTTTTGGTGTCAGTATCCTTACATGCTTTAAAAAATAACTGAGAACGCCTCAAAGAGAATCCTTTGTTTTTGTGATTTATACTCATTGGTATTTACCTTACTCAAATAAAAAGCCAGTTGAATTTACATAATAATTTTATCACATAACATAATTTTTAGGAAAGTAACTAAAACCACCAAACAAGAAGAGTATATTATTTTACCTATGTGCACATTTCCTTAGTTAATCTTTGGTTTAGGAGACCCCTCTGTTTCCAATTCAGTGAGCTAGACTGCCTTATTTAAAATACAGACATGAAAAACTCACAGCATGAGCTTAACAGACATGTATATTGGAACACGAAGTATTTAAATAGCCTTTTAGGGGCCAGCCCGCGGCATCAGCATCCCAGCTGAGCACTGTTTGGAGTCCAGCTGCTCCACTTCAAAGCGGCTCTCTGCTAATGAAGACCCAGAAGCCCCTGGCTTCAGACCTGTCCAGCTCTGACCCTCATGGGGATCTGCAGCTCACATTTTGAGACAGCCTAAAAACGAAGAACAGTGATGGAAGGAGTCTCACCTGAATGCCACTGCTCTGGACCCCGTTTCTCAGAGCAGTCACTGCAAACACAGTTCCATTGGTTCAAACAAGTTACAGAAATCAGTGAAACTAGCCAAGTGAACTAACGAGACCCAGTGTCAATGGAGCAAATGCTGCCCACTCTGTGAGAACAGAAGCACCCTGCCCAATGATGCCCTCTGGATGCCATCCAGAGGTTCCTAAAGCTGGATATGTGAAATAGTTTTCAATACGTTTCTACGAAAGTGCTCGTGTGGGCTCAAAATAATTTTCAGAAAAATGTAAGCCAAACAAAACACTAGCTGCACATTCTGTCCCATAGGATTTTCTATAAAACTAGGAAAACTGCCATAAAAGAAATGGAAACTAGCAATCATATTCCTTCCTGACTATAGCAAGTAAGGAAGGGCAAGGTGGCAAAAGCAAAACTAGACTTCATGTTCATCTATACAGACAGCATATTAACATGTCCTGTTTATGCAACAGTCTTAGAGCGTTCCAGCTAAGAAAAAACTTAGTCTCAAGCCATCAATGATTTTTTTTAAAAAACATTTATTTTTGTTTGAAAGGTAGATTACAGAGAGTAGGAGAGACAGGGAGACAGAAAGAACTTCCATCCTCTGGCTCACTCCCCAAATGGTCTCAGTGCCCAGAACTGAGTCGATCCGAAGCCAGGAGCCAGGTGCTTCCTCCAGGTCTTCCACACAGGTGCAGGGTCCCAAGCACTTCAGCCATCTCCAATGTTTTCCCACCATCCTTCCACAAGCACAGAGCTAGATTGGAAGTGGAACAGCTGAGACATGAACTGGCACCCATAAGGGATGCCAATGCAATAGGCAGAGGATTGGTCCATGATGTCACCATGCTGGCTCCTATTAATACATTGTCATATAAAAAGTTTTATATAAGATCTTGTTATCTGGCAAAATGACTTAAAATTTCTGAGACAACTGAATGGTAAAAGGAAAATCAGTATTCAAGAAAGCACTATCTCATCCTTCACTACTACGTCAGACCCAGGCCTTAACCACACAATCCAACTGTATAAATTCTAAAAATGCCACATCCCTTCTTCAGTAAGTCCACAACTCCTGACAAACACTGTCGTTGCACGTGTGCTGGCTAGGAGGCAGGGTAAAATATTCCTCATGGATCAGCTTAGCTGCTCTCTTCACTCCTATACAGAAAACCAGCTCAGCAGGTCTCATGTATAGCTCCTAAGTGTTGAACTGCATTGTACAGAACAAATCTCTGCATCTAACACTAAAGGCTCTTCATAAAAGAACCCCAACCTTCTGTCCCAAACTTTCTACGTCGAAGCTAGGCTGTGCTCTATTGCCACTGTTTTTGTTTTTCTCACCTACATCTATTTATGAAAATCAAACTTACAGGGCCAGCACAGTAGTAGAGCATGTTAAAAGCCTACAGCACTAGTAGCCCATATGAAGGCCAGTTTGAGTCCCACTGCTTCACTTCCAACCCAGTGCCCTACCAATGACCTGGAATAGCAGTGCAGGAAGACCAAGTGCTTGCACCCCTGCACCCACATGGGAGATCCATGTCTCTGCTCCATGGCCTCAGCCTGGCCCAGAGCTGGTTGCTGCAGCCATCTGGGGAATGAATCAGCAGATGGAAGACTGCTGTCTCTTTGTCTCCCA
Organism: Ochotona curzoniae; assembly: GCF_017591425.1. Taxonomy (NCBI): domain Eukaryota; kingdom Metazoa; phylum Chordata; class Mammalia; order Lagomorpha; family Ochotonidae; genus Ochotona; species Ochotona curzoniae. Next base: position 19,617,986 of record NW_024467115.1, read on the forward strand.
CTTTCTAACTCAGCCTTTCAAAAAAAAAAAAAAGAAAGAAAATCACACTCTCCCTTTATGATCCACTACCTTAAGACTACTATCTGTAACATGTTCTATTCCTCCCACACCATAAAAGACCATTTCTTTTTTTGTACCAGTACTCTAACTTCTACCATTTGAGTTATTAAATTCATCTGTATAAGCACATTAACGGCATCACCTGCTTCTGGCTTCAACCCTCTCCACTAAGCTCTCTGAGGGCAGAGCGCTCAGTCCCACAACAAGTCTCACACTGCTCCCTGTGCATGCTAGGCACCTGATGTCTGTTAACTAGAGCTGTTTTCTAACGTGCAGCAGCAAAGAGGGCATAGGCATGCATTCAAGCCCAGCCCCTCCAAAATGGCTTAGCTTCCCTTCTGCTCCCAACAGAGAACATGTTTCGCTCCAGACAAGCTAATACCTACTATCTCCCTTTGCTATACATACACACATACATACATAAATCATTTCAATACTTAGCACAATCCAATAAACAAGCAAGCAACTCATATTCATTACTAACCCATGTTTGCATTCTGAAATGAATTGCTATTCCTGGCGATCAACTACACTGCCAATTCAATTTAGGTCTAGAGTAAACGGTAATCTTACCACCCTTATGAAATATTCACTAATAGTATTTGTTACAAAAATTGTATTTATTTGAGAGGCAGAAGGAGAGGACAAGCGAAGAGAGCACACACGGGGTACACCTGCTTCCCTATCCACTGGTCCACGTGCCAGATGCCCACAGCACTTCAACCTAGGCCAAAATCGGGGCCAGGTCTCCAGGTGGTTGGCTGCAACCTCACTATCTGAGCCATCACTGTTTCCTTCAGGGTCTGCACCAGCAGGAACCTGGAGTCAGGACTGAGAGCCAGGAGTTGAACTCGGGCACTCCAGTGTGGGACAAAGGCATCCTAACTGCTCCATTGAACACCGAACCCCCTAATCAGCTCTTTCAGAGCACAGATCTCATCGCAAATTCTCTGCATTTCTCATCCCAAGCCTTTAATTACTTATTGCTTTGTTTACGCAACTCAAACAATCTTTGATTTCAATATAAACATCGCTGCAGGGCCAAAATTATATTGCTTCTTTCCTTTCTCCTACAATTTTACTTAAACACTGCTATATAAACAAACAGGTATTCCCGTAGTTGTTTGCTTATTTTAGCTCAAACTTAAATTCTTAAGTTCCACTGCAAATGTCAAACACTTTACCCAATACAATGTCTTCAAGTAAAATAAACCATCTATGAGCTGTAAGATTGACAAATTATATTTACAAAACATCACAAACATAATAAATGCACAAAGTTTATCAGAGAAAATTAGTTAACCAACAACCACCTAATTTTCTTGAGCCTGTACTATAAGTCAGGGACTAAAATATAGAAATATTAAAATCACAAAAAAAATTATGTGAGGTAATACACAAAACAATTAGCTAAATTTAGCCACTCTATTATAAACACATTTCAAAGGAAAGTCATACTTGTTTTATCCATCAATTTAAATAAAAGAGGAAAAAAAAAAGAAAAGCAGACACAGAAAAACTTGGTAAGTGCCAGATAAGTATTCATTTTCTTTTAATATTTATATAAAATACAAAAATACATTTCTCAATTCAAAGAAAAACTGAATGTATCTTCCATAACTTTTATACAGAGAAGGCTCAAATACATCATAGGAAGATACTTTAGGAGATTTGTAGAAAAACGTAATGAAAAGATAAGCTTTGGGCTAGCACTGTGACATGGCTGGTGAAGCCAGCGCCTGCAAAGCCAACAGCCCCTGTGGGCACAGGTATACACGGGGTATGTACCCGTCTGACACGTGCACCTGACCCAACTCCAGCTGAGCAGACATTTGAAGAGTGACCCAGCACATCAAAGATACTTCTCCAACAATGCCTTTGAGAAAAATGTATTTTAAAAAGGTAAGCATTTAGGTACAAAAATCCCTTGCAATCCACGCACAAGTTTCTCATAATAAATATCTTTCACCAACTATTTTACTTTTTAAATTTTATTTTGCAAGGGAAAGATACAAAGAGTGAGTGCCCTTCTGCTGGCTCACTTTCAAAATATCTGCAATGGCCAGGACTGATGCACGAGCCACGAGCTTGATCCAGGCCCTTCCACACAGGGGTCAGGAACCCAGCTACTTGAGCCATGATCACTTCCTCCCAGGGTCCGCCTTACCATGAAGCTGGAGCTCAGAGATGCGTTCAAACCCAGACACTTCCACATAACTTGCAGGTGTCACAACTGAGATAGAATTGCTAGACTACAAATGGCCATCCCTCCACGACGCCTTTGGGAATCCCTCATACATATCCTTTACCCCCTACTAATATTATAAACACATCAGAAGAACTCACCATCACAATACAAGATACTGCTAAAGGACCTACGCACTTCTTAATATTTGAAACACAGGACTTTGTTCTATCTGCTAAGGAAAGGAACCAGAAACAACACGTTGAGTCAAATGAGCAACATAAAAGAGGACTGAGGTAGTTTTTAAAAGTTTCTGGAGTTTCTGGGGCTGCAGCAGGGACATGCACACTAACATTCTCCTCTCATGCCCACATTTTATACGGGTTCAAGTCCCTGCTGCTCCACTTTCCATCCAACTCCCTATTTATATCCTGGGAAAGCAGCAGACAATGGGCCAAGTCCTTAGGGTCCTGTACCCATGTGGGAGACCCAGAAGAAGCTCCTGGTTCCCAGCTTCAGACCAGTTCAGCTCTAGCCAGAGTGGTAATTTGGGGAGTGAACCAGCAGATTCTGTCAATCTCTCTCTGTAACTTGAGATGAACAAATAAATCTTAAAATAAATCTTAAAACAGTTTAAAGTTTCTGGATGAAACTCCAGATAGTTCAGGTAGACAGACTCCCTTCAATCGTATCTGGTTTCTAATTCTTAAATGACAAATTCTACTTGCTTTTGGCAAAATGAGCTCTTGTTGGCAGTCTACCAGGGTAAGAGTAATACATATAAACTGTAAGGTTTACTGCTTATGGTCATTATCACAGTCATTAGTTCTCGACAGTGTAAGAATTTTGACAGCTTCAAACACAAGGACCATGATATGGCAAAGTACATAACTAGTAGTTCAATCCAACCTCCAAACTGTCAACTTGAATAATGCTTTGTATTATTTACACTACTAGAAATGTAGACCAAAGAAGTGAAATCACAAGATGAAAAAGTGGTTTCAAAAATACCTCAAAGCATTTCAATTTTACATTTAACTTATCTGTCTTTCAGAAAATATGACTGGCATATGGACATAGTTCAGTAAAATGAATCTGGTCAATAACCTACACTTAGAGTGGCCATCAACTTCACAAGTAAACTAGGACATTAGTAACAGTGGAAAGGGGCCAGAGTCCTCAGCCAGGGTTCTCTTGGGCACAGACCTGCAATGGTCCTTTGAAAACTCCGCTGCAGGCAAATGGTTCAGTGTAACCCCTGAGGTGCATCGGGAACATGAAGAGCAAACACCTGCAGTCTCCTCCCTTACTACATGCCATGTGCAATAGCATTGTTTGGACTCAGGAGTGGTAGTTCTGAGGAACAGGTTAGGAGCAATCAAACTGGTTTTCTCACACTGAAGCCTGACTATCCCAAAGGCACAGCAACTCTAAATTTAGAAAAAAAAAAAAAAAAAGAAAGAAAGAAAAAAAAAGTGTTCCAAAAAAAAAGTTTCTGAGGTGGCACAATGGCTCAATGGCTATATCCTCACCTTGCAAGCACTGGCTCCAAATGAGTACTAGTTCATGAACTGGTAGCTCCACTTTCCTTCCAGCTCCTTGTTCATGGCCTGAAAGCAGTTTCTCCCAACTTCAGAAGAGCTCAGCTCCGGCCTTTGCAACCATTTGGGGAGTGAACCAGTGGATGGAAGGTCTCTCCTTCCATCTATAAATCTGATCTGCCTTTCCAATAAAAATAACTAAAAGTTTCTATTTTTTTTAATTATAAAGATTTATTTATTTTTATTACAAAGTCGGATATACAGAGAGGAGAGACAGAGAGGAAGATCTTCCATCCCATGATTCACTCCCCAAGTGACCGCAATGGCCGGTACTGTGCCGATCCGAAGCCGGGTACCAGGAACTTCATTCCAGGTCTCCCACGCGGGTGCAGGGTCCCAAGGCTTTGGGCCATCTTTGACTGCTTTCCCGGGCTACAAGCAGGGAGCTGGATGGGAAGTGGAGCTGCCGGGATTAGAACCAGCGCCCATATGGGATCCCAGTGCGTTCAAGGTGAGGACTTTAGCCACTAGACCACGCCGCTGGCCCTAAAAAGTTTCTATTGAAGACATTCAAATACAGTGAGCCAGGCATCAGTGCAAACACATCAGTCTTGACAGCTATTTAACCAACCCTGGCAACAGCTCAGAGAGTGAGGGATGCTGGGCCCTGTTTTAAGCACAGGCAGGTAGGCAGCCCGCCAGCCACAGTAAGCAGCAAAGCTGAGGGCACTGCAGGATATTCCCACCAACTGTGCTGGGCCACCACCTCAGCTCCTCCAGCAGCCAAGACAGAAGCCCGAGAACAGCCAAGCCAAGGCTTCGCAAGCACACATGTGGGAGCAGGGCCTGGAATGGTGTGTGATCAGCAAGCACCATCAGGTTACACAGAATTACAAAGCTATGAGCTCATTTCTGGTTATGCTTGTTACAGCGGTCACACAGCAACAATCATGGACCTGGGAAATTACCAATGAAGAAGAGAAGCCTGTTTTTCCCACTATTGGGATAATGAACTAATGTGTGTTATTACACAGGTTGTTACAGAGTGAGAATGCGGACAAAAGAAATGACAGTTAGGATGATTGCTTTAATTGTGTGTACACAATGTTGAGTGGCCAGGCACAGCAACACACCTAACCACCCTGTGAGGTATGAATGGGAGCACGCTTCGGGGGGTGGGGGGCAGTAAGATGCCACTCGGGGTGTCTGAATCTTGTGTCCTGGAGCCTGAGTTCAAGTATCAGCTTTATTCTAGCTCCAACTTTCTACTGTCATGTACTCAGAAAAGCAAATAATCAGGTCCCTAATACCCGAATGGAAGGTCCTGATTGAGTCCCTAGCTCCCACCTTCAAGCTGACGCTGCCTCAGTTTCTGTGGGCCTTCAGTGGGTGAGCTACAGGATGGGAGCTGCCTTTTCTTTTGCCTGCCTCTCAAATACATAAATCAACAAATTTAAAAAGAAAATCAGCCCTCAAGAACACACAACTAACAGAACCTGGATGGAAATCCAAGCTCTTCCTCACTACATGATTTTATCAGGGTTATATTTACCAATTTATTCATATAAACTGTTATCATAACACAGTTCTATGGTATATCATAAAGCAACAACTGTGAAATTTTTAGTGGGTAGATCTCAGAACCCAAATTTTGATAGGTGGTTGCCATGTAAATATAACTCTCCTTTATCTCAGGTTCTAAAAAAAGGTTAGATCTCTCAAGATCTATCTAATGCATAATTATTTCCTTGAATTTAAATTTCATATCAAGTCTATAATCACAACAGAATCAAGTTATAAAAACAAACTTCAAAAGTATGTTTCTGCATGAGTGCCAGGTATAGTTCTTTAACAATAATGACAGGGAACAGCACTGTGGTGGGTCACGTCAAGCCACCATCTGTAGGGCTAACATCTCATACTCCCCACAAATGCACCTGGGAAAGTGGTGGTACACAACCAAGTTCCTAGACCCCTAGCCACATGTGGGAGACTTGGATGAAGCTGCCAGCTTTAACCTGACCCAGTCCCAGCCGATTTACAGAGAGAAGGAGAGACAGAAAGATCTTCCATCTGCTGCTTCACTGCCCCCCCCCAAAAATGTGATGAATCCACTTTTAGTAAATTGATACTCTTATAATAGAAAAATTAAAACATAATAAAAATTAAGGTACAGGAATTTTTCATGATCAAGATCTAATGTAAGCATACAGTAAAATAGTGGCAAAATATAAATGCTGATACTTGGATTTTTTTTCTGTTTATTTCCGCATCTGCAGAATTGGTTACTTACTTTATTTTTGTGAGGCAGAAAGATAGAGGAACAGAGAGAGTTCTATTCTGCTTGCTCACTCCCAATGCTTGGCTCAAGGTCTCCCAGAGAAGGGCAGGGAGCCAGCCGTCTGAGCAGTAACTGCTGCCTCCAGGCATCCATAGCAGCAGGAAGGGAGTAGGGAGAGGGGCCCAGAATGGATCCAAGGAACTTCAGGATGGCACATGGGCATCCTGCCTGGCATTAGCTGCTAGGCCAAACACCCACCCTTCATACTTGAATTTCACAGCAAATATTGCTCCTTTGGAGTCAGATTTATCGGACAAAGTTTAGCAGCTGGATTAATTATTCTTACATGAATTTAACTCCTTGTGTATTTGAAACAATATCTAATTACACATCTGTGTCATTTTTCTTTTTGTCTTTTGAAGGTTTACTGGGGCTGGTGTGGTGAGACAGTGGGCTAATCCTCTGCCTGTGATGCCAGCATTTTAAAAAAAATTTATACATATATATATTATTAATTACATTGCATTATGTGACACAGTTTCATAGGCTCTGGGATTCCCCTGACCCCTCCCCATACCCTCCTCCCATGGTGGATTCCTCCACTTTGCTGATGCCAGTATCTCATACGTGCACCAGTCCTAGTCTTGGCCATTCCACTTCTGATCCATTTCCCAATGGTCTGGGAAAGCCCTTTTAACCATGAGAGACCCAGAAGAAGCTCCTGCCTCCCAGCTTCAGACCAGCTCAGCTCTGGCCATTGCCAATTACAGGCACTATTCCAGGTACTTTACAAATTTATTTAATCCTAAAAACAATCCTACAAGGCAAGTGCAATATTACTCTCAATATGCAGATGAAAAAAGTATGCAGAGAACCAAACACTCCTAACAATAAAGTACTTGATGGTAACAACTCCCAAGAATTAACTTGCAACTTCAAAACTCTTAAAACTCGATCAAAGATTTTAGTTGATGAGAAAATATACAAGATAACAAAATGGAAATTTTTTACTTACTTAAGACAATTTTAAAACTGTAAGCATAGTTACTTTCATTTTATAATCAAAATAATGAAGGACTAGAATAGAAAGTTCTTGTCCAAGGGCACAGACTATAAATCAGCAAGGTCAAGATATGAACTTGGCTCTATATGACTCCAAAACCTGATTTTCTTTTCCTACGGCAAGGTTTCTGAAATCAGATACTTGCAAGCCACCTTAAAAAAATGCTACCGTGTCCTTGCACTACTAGAATTATTATACTCTTAATTTTTCTTCTTTAAGTGAAGACTTTTTTTTCAAAAGCTAGTAAAATTATCTTAATAGAAACTTTGCATCAATATAAATAAAAAAATTTTGCCACTTTAAAAGATAAAAAATACTAAAATAAAACCGTTACTTAGTTTCAGCTACATAGCACTGATTTGCTACATTTGTTTACAGCTATTTCAAGTCCTTTATTAAAACAGTAAACAGCAGCAGAAAGATGTTACAAATCTATTAGTACTAACTTGAAAATTTCCCCTTAAATAACCAGGTTTGAAAAATTAAAATGGGACTAGCGGTTTTCTCTCTTCCACCTCTTGCTGGGCATAAGCTCCACTGAGTGGGAGCTTAGACCCTTAGACTGCCCTGCTAGGACGCTGTGATTCACCGACACAAGCCCCACTTGCAGGCCTTCTTCTGTTCTCCACATTTTAAAGAACACTACAATGAAAAAAAAAAAAGGTAAACTGGGTCTTATGTGAGGGCTCTTCAAAAAATTCCTAGAAAATGAATAATGATAAAATTATGCATGGATTTCAAAACATTTTTGCAACAAAGTGAACTCATACTAACTTGTTATATAACATGTCTAACCAGGATCTAATCTGAGGCTAAGACCTCAACATGAAATGTTGAGCAAAATGTATTTTGACACTGAGAACAAACTCCTGGAGAAGCCTGAGTAGAACAATGGTGAAAATTCTACCAGGACACTACCCCGAAAGGCGGCGGCAGGTTACAAAGGGTAAGTTGTATGAAGGAGTAACAGCAAAACAGCAGCCAACACTAAAACATTTCAGAGGGTTCCAGTCAACAATTCTGATTAAAAAATTAAAGCAAAGCAAGGTTTTTATTCAACACAGGCCAACCCAACATGCCCAGATCGACTACAGATGCAAACAAGGGCTAAGCTTTTAATGCAAATATTCAACAAGTGAGATCTTGGGGCTACAGCATGATAGCCTAGTGGCTAAACGCTCAGCTTGTACATGTGAGGATCCCACAAGGGTACTGGTTTGTGTCCTGGCTGTTCCACTTCCTATCCAGCTAGCTTCATATCTGTGACCTGGGAAAGCAGCAGAGCATGGTCCAAAGTCTTGGGGCCATGCTCCCATATGGGAGACCTTAAAGAAGCTCCTGGCTGCAGACCAGCTCAACACTGGCCACTGTGACCACATGAGTTCATGTGAGTGAACCAGCAGATGGAAGACCTTCTCTATCTCTCCTCTCTCTGAAACTCTGCCTTTCTTTTTTTTTAAAGATTTATTTTTATTATTTTTTCATTGGAAAGGCGGATATACAGAGAGGAGAGACAGAGAGGAAGATCTTCCGTCCGATGATTCACTCCCCAAGTGAGCGCAACGGGCCGATACTATGCCGATCCGAAGCCAGGAGCCTCTTCTGGGTCTCCCACGCGGGTGCAGGTTCCCAAAGCTTTGGGCTGTCCTCGACTGCTTTCCCAGGCCACAGGCAGGGAGCTGGAAGGGAAGTGGGGCTGCCGGGATTAGAACCGGCGCCCATATGGGATCCCGGGCGTGCAAGGGGAGGACTTTTAACCACTTGCGCCACCGCGCCGGGCCCTGAAACTCTGCCTTTCAAAAAAAAAAAGGAAAAAAAAAAAAAAGCCTGCTTTAAAATTGAGGAAGAAAAGTCTTGTAGAAAAACTAAAATTAAAAATTAAAAATTTATTTAAATAAGTGAAGATTCTGAAGCACTTCGTGGAAAACTTGGAACAGGAAATGCAGCATACCACAGGTTCCTGAAGATAAAGCACAACCAAAACAATGGCTACTAAGAGGTCCATGCGGGTCAGTCAAAGCAAAAGATAACAGATCAACAGCAACTGTCATAGCAAGGTTTTGGGAAAAGCTCTAAGCATTTTGCTTACTTTCTAGAGGACCAAAGAATGGTAATATCTGATGTTTAGGAGACTGCTTTGAGAAACCCAAAGCATTAGCAAAGAAAACAACCAAAAATTCTTCCTAGAGAGTTCTACTCTGGGGCCAGCATTATGACACAGTGGATGTAACCGCCAGCCGCGCTGCAGACAGTCTGGTAGGGCCAGTGAGATTTCCAGCTGTTTCCAATCAGCTTCTTGATAATGTGCTTCGGCCCTTGCGACCCAGAAAGAGGCCCAGTTGGAATTCCTGGCTCCTGGCTTCAAGCCTGGCGAACTGCTTTTTCTCCCGCCTCTTCCTCCTCCTTTCCCTCGCCTACCCAAACTCTCTGATAATCTGCTTTTAAAATAAGGAGGAGAATTAGTTCTCTACTACAGCAATGCTCCTGCTCGTTCCTCATCAACCAAGGGCAATTTTGAAAGTTCCTGATGGGAAATCATTAGGCATCCACCATATAGTTCTGATTTGGTACATTCTAACTTATTTTTTCCTAATCTTGAAGAAAATATTAATCTATTTATTTATCTTAAAGATTTATTTTTATTGGAAAATCATATTTACAGAGGGGAGAGACAAAGATTCTCTATCTGCTGGTTTACTCCCTAAGAGGCTGCAACAGCTGGAACTGCGTCAATCCGAAGCCAAGAGCATTTTCAAGGTCTCCCATCTGAATGCAGGGTCCCAAGGCTTTGGATGGTCCTTGATTGCTTTTCCAGGTCACAAGCAGGGAAGCAGAGGAAAGCAGAGCAGCTAAGATACAAATTGGCACCCATATGGGATCCTGACACAGGCGAGGCAAGGATTTAGCCACTAGACTACTGAGCTGGGCAAAAACAAGGTATTTAAAGAGTACCTATTTTGGATGGCTGGTGCCATGGTACAGGTTAAGACTCCACCTGTTGTGCCAGCATCCCATATGAGTACTGGTTCAAGTCTGGGCTGCTCCACTTCCTATCCAGGACTCTATTAATGCATTTGGGAAAGCAGTGGAAGATGGCCTAACTCCCTGGATCCCTAGGACCCATGTGAGAGACCTGGAAGAAATTCCTGGTTCCTGATTTTGGAACAGCCCAGCCCTGGCCTGGCTACTGAGGCTACCTGGGAAGTAAATCAGTGGATGGAAGATACCTCTTTCTCTCTCTCCATCTCCTTTTCTTGATTCTTAAAACAGCACCTATTTTTTTTCTGTTGATTATGTAAAAAAAAAAAAAAAAAACCACTGCACTACTGCACTGACATGGTTGAATTTCCAAGACTTTCCAATTCTTCAATTCTTCAGAGATAAACAATTAACTGACTACACAAAAGCCTGGAAGACACAAAGAACAACACAATATCAAAAAAAGAAAGATGGTAAGAAAAGACTCAAGGAGAAGTCTCTGAATTTGATGAGTAGATAAAAGTGAAACTTCAGAGATTCCTTGTTAAAAAAAATAGGAATACAAAACTTACATTTACTAGTGCTTAAGGAGAGTAGATAGGGCATGGGTAGTAGAGAAGAAATGTGGGTCATTTGTTATTTTACAGTAGCAGAAGGAAGAAATAGGAAGGCCAATCTTTGTGCAAGGTCAAATGAATAATACCAGAAGCAAACAGGAACACTGTAGAAAGTAACCACGATACAATGCAATTAGTAACTATGACAATTCTGTTTTTGCCATTTGCTAGGCAGAAGTAAGAAACACTAAATTTAGATTCACTCCAGAATCAAGTCTAAGAGAGAAACATAATTTTAGGAAAGTAAAAGTTCTATCTCTGGGAGTTCAAAACTGGGCAGCACATGGAAAACCGAACACTGGTCCATTAAATCAGCATCTTGCTGAAGGCAGGCAGGGATCATCGTAGGCTGTCTGATTTCAAAGGTGTAACGAATGCAGTTTCTCCTGCTTCTGTGAGATGTGCACAAAACATAGCAGGCAGCACAATGTGTAAGCTTGATGTGGCCAGGTCTCGATGACCTGTGCTGGAGAATGTGCGGTCCCTGGGTGACACCCCGTGACAGTGCACCTACACCTCTAAATTGATTTGTAGTCCTGCACTGGCTGCCAGGTGCACTGGAACTCCATACAGAACTTGTGCTTAACTACATCTAGTAAAAGAAAGTGTATGCTACCTTATCAAGATATCCAGATGTCTACTAGTATTTATTTTTGGTTGTCAACAAATTTTAAGGTTCTTCTTTTCTTTAAAAAAGAAACACACACACACACACACACACACACTTCTTGCCCTTCTCTGCCAGAGGAAAAGCAGCACGGAAAAAAAGCATGTGAAAGTAAGGAGGAGGGGAACTGGCAATGCCCATCAGCAAAGCAGCAAATCCGAACCCAGAGAATGCATGTGGTCCATTCCGGTTCTCACTGCCTCCTTCTCCTGTCCAGGATGCTGACCGGGGTGCAGAGATCCTGCACAGCATCAGGTCGCAAGCATCCACAGAGGTCAACTTCATTACCCCCACATTTACCTTCCCTGGGTGAGCAGCCAGAACTGTCATAACCCACCATACCAAGCACAAGCGGAGAGTAACAGATACACACAGCAAACAGCACAGCAAAACTGTTTTCTGAACATCTACCATGTGCTCTTATTGTTCCAAGCATCACAAGGTCATAAATTTTATTCACAATCTGTTTACAACATTGTTGGGATGTAAATACATGAGAGCTACAGCGAAGCAATAGTATAAATAAGCAACAGCAATGCAGGGCAAAACAGACACAAAAGGTTGGGCTAGAGGCAAAGAAAGTCCCAAGAGCGAGTGGGAATTTTCAGATCAGGATTTCCAAAACCTGTTTTCTGAAAAAGGGGGAGTAAGCATGGATGCCAGGAGAGAATACTGCAAAGAGTAGAAACATAATAGGAACCGATAAAGAACAGACAGGCTGCAAGAGAAACAGAAAACAGATCTGCCCTGCGGGAACACCAAGCTGAGATGTGAGGCTGAGCAGTGTTTAGGGCTGAGGAGGCCTGACTGCCCAGTTCTGCCATGCTCTCCCTGTCACCACCAAGTTCCTTCCAACTTTGAAAAGCAATGTAGTGATTATACAAGAAAAATATAGTGAAAACTGGTCAAAAGTTTAAGTTAGACAACATTTTGAAATCAGGAATACACAAACTTTTTCAATCTGACTTTCCTTCGCCTCCATTTCCTGCTTCTCTGGGCCTATCTCCCTCTGACGCTTAGGGCAGTGGCCTCGGTCCTTCTGCTCCCTTACTTCTACCATTCAACAAATCCACCCTGCCTCGTTCATTTCTATGGCAGACTGTCACCTAAATGCTAAAAATACCATGGAACTCTCTCTCTCACTTCTTTTTTTTTTTAAGATTTGGTTTTTTTGTGAAGTCAGATTTACAGAGAGGAAGATCTTCCATCCACTGGTTCATTCCCCAAGTGGCTGCAAAGGCCAGAGCTGAGCCAATCTGGAGCCAGGAGCTTCTTTCAGTCTCCCATGCAGGTGCAGAGTTCCAAGGCTGTGGGCCATCCTCTACTGATTTCCCAGGCCACAAATGAGGAGCTGAATGGGAAGTGGAGCAGCCGAGACACAAACTGGCGCCCACATGGGATCCCGGCACATGCAGGGCAAAGACTTTAGCCAACACGCCATCATGCCGGGCCTCTCTCCCAAATTTTTATCCTCTGTGGAGATAAGCAGCCCTTCACAAAAGTCAAAGAAATAAATTTTACCTAGATGTGCTAAGGGAGACCTTGATTAATTTTATATTAGTAAAAGTATTTGTAATTAATGTTGTAAACAATATCCCTTTAAATAAAATTATTACTTTTCTTAGCAAACTACTCAAACAAATCAGCATCTAAACAAAAGCCAATTTTACCATTTGTCTCCAAGTGTTCCAAGACAAGCTAGAGCAAGATCAAGTGGCAAGGACATATTACCGGTGTCTGTCTACGGCCATGCCACCCTGAACATGCCCGATCTCATCTCATCTCAGAAGCTAAGCAGGGTCGGGCCTGGTAAGTACTTTGATGGGAGGGTGTATTACCAGCATTAGATACTAACAGAACTCAACAGCACAGGGAGGCACAAGCAGATGCTAACAATGCTACCTTATCCAGATGAGAGCCCTCAACACGGTTTGTGTTAGGTGATTTTAAGGAAGAAATTTTCTTGAAAGTTTCTATTATTTTTATTGGAAAGACAGAGTTACAGAGAGAAGGAAAGAGAGAAAAAAAGAGACCTTCCATCCACTGGTTCATTCTGAATGGCTCCAACGACTGACGCTGTTCAAAACTAGAACTTTCTCTGGGTCTCCCATGTGGGTGCAGCAACCCAAGGACTTAAGTCAACCTCTGCTACTTTCTTAGGTCATAACAGCGAGCCGGATTAGCAGTGGAGCAGCCGAGACTTGAACTGGCACCCATACCCCTCCCCCTGCAGATGATTTTAAAGACACATAGAAGGCAGAGACATGATTCAGAAATAGAAGTAAGTATTAATCACAAGATATTTAGGAAACAGAGAATGGCTAAGAATAGGTAACCTTACATCCCAGCCTGATCACTTACTTATTATCTTAATAACTCTTAGAGAAATTACTTATCCTTTCTATATCATTTTAAAAACATGGATAATAAACTGTACCCACATCACTTACTTGAGAATGAAATGAATGAATAAACTCATAAAGAGCTATGAACAATGCTGGGCAAACAGCAGGCACCACAACAGCATTAATTATTACTGCTATTTGGATTTACAGGCAATACATAATAAGGTTAGTGCAAGCAAACATTTTTGGAACAAAAGGAAACAAATCTATGTCCATTCATTCAACACTCTATATTCACTACTATTCACAAGCCTGGGATCTAGTTATGGACAGACACAGTGACCTTTCCTAGATCCTTGGCACTAACAGAAAACATTAGGCTTTCCAGAAGGCAGAAACCCTGTCTCCTCTACTCATGTCCGCATAACTGGTGCCCCTGGGGCACAGGATATGCTTAAAACTGCTTGTTCAGTGAATGCAGGACACAATTATAGAGTATTAAATAGAAAAAAAAATTCTGATTACAAGAAGAATGGGAAATTAAACAATCACCCCTGAATAAAAGAGCAATGCTACAGGGTACTAACCCCCAGGAAGCTGTCCACAAACCTTTTAGCTCTTGGCTGCATCTTCCCATTAACGAGATAAGGAACAACACCTGGCAAGTATACTCTAAGGGTTAAATAAAAGCCCCTGTAAAATGGGAATCACAAAGATGCAATGAGATGTTGACGTCAAGGAAGAGACTCAACGTCATAGCTCCAACACTCACCCTTCAGCCAGAAGATGCAATTCTCAGGTGCCCATGGGTTTACTAGACACATGGAAATACTTCACACATCAGACATTAAATGTGTCAATGTTCTTTGGGCCTAACATGTAAGTTGCCTGTCATGTTTAACATCCAAGATTCACCTCTTGGTGGCTGGACTAATTTCAGGTAAAGAGACAATCACTCTATTTCCACATCTACCATACCTTACAATTTCTGAGATAAGTTCTGGGGTCATAGCAAGAATACAAATCTAAATTATCTATTCCAAAATATAATTTCTTGTGAACTCTGACAGGATAGTTGAAATATGATGATGTTACAACTGAGGCCCTCATTTTTGGTGAATCGCTTCGTTCAGGCCCCTGACCCCCTACCCCGACAGAGTCTGCCAAGCCTCAACAGCCTCCTAAGCTTTCACATGCCCTCCCACCCCTGCTGTCCACGTGGGGTGATGTGCAGGTCAGTCAACACCCCTCAAATCCAGCTCACTAGTACCCTACAGAAACAGCCCTGTCTCTTTGCTTCTTCATTTCTCTCCAGTCTCAAAACCTTTGAATCACCCTTTAATTTGGGTCTTTTTAGTGGTAACCTTCAGAATTGTCAAATTAAGTAAAAGGGCAAAAAAAAAAGGCATTACTGGTGGGATCTAAAGTTTATAGCAACATTAAGTTCATGCAAACACACACACACACACACACACACACACACAGCCTAAAGCTAGGTTTGTAGAAGGATACTTTTTGCTATTATCACAGTCAAAATCCTACAAATCAGAGGTTTTTGTCATGGAGAGCAGAGCTGCCATACATTCGACCACCTTCCAATAATCACGCACAATGCTAGATATGTACATGTTACTTCGGTTTGATGAAACAAAAATCTCAGGATCGGTGCCCAGTGTTGATGGGTCAGTGGCTAAATTCTTGCCCTGTACATGCCGGGATCCCATATGTTGGCTGCTCTATTTCCTATCCAGCTCCCTGCTTGTAGCCTGACAGCAGTCGAAGATAGCTTGGGACCCTACACCTGCATGGGAGACCTAGGGTGGGAAAGAGGGGACCTCCTGGCTGCTGTTTCGGGTCAGCTCAGCTCCTGCCATTACAACCACTTAGAGTGCACCACTGGACAGAAGACCTTTCTCTCTGCCTCTCCTTCTCCCTGTACATCTGTCTTTCCAATAAAAATAAGTAAAGTTTTAAAAATAAAGTAATAATTAAAAAGGAAAATTTCAGGATTGGTATCATCTTCAGTCTACAGATGAAGTGCAGTCTCTCCCTTGGGGTAAGCAGTTAACAAGCACCGAGCTGAGATGCCAATCTAGAACTGTCACATTCCAAAGTCTTATGCTATTTTGATTAACCTCAAAGCTTACTGATGCAGAAAATTACAAAAGAGTCATAATTAAATACTTTTCTTTGGAAAATAATAAAATGCTCTAGAAGAAAAACATGAATTCTTCTAAATGAACTATTAATGACATAAATGGCATGTAAGTAAACACTCTATTTGGTCAAACCTCTGATCCTTCTAGTAACAAATGAGACACCAAGAGAAACAAGTTTAACACTACTAGTTTCCAGATAATTTAAGATATAGATGTCAAAGGGATATAAACGTTTCCTGTTGTAAATTTAGTCATTTATTTGTTTGAAAAATAGACAGATCTTCCGTCTCTAAGTCTGCTCTACCTCAAAGTTTAACAGCTGAGAACTGGGATTCCAAATGCCCGACTCCCCCAGGTCTCCCACCTAGAGGCGGAATCCAAGCACTAGGGGTATTACCTCTTATCTCCCGGGGTGTGCATTAGCAGGGAGCTAGAACGGGAAAGGGAACCACAGAGTGGGGGTGACTCTGACAAGGGAGGTGGGCACCCCATAGAGTATCTTTTTAACTCCTCCACATCTAGCATTTCATAAAACCTGTGGGCAAAAGGAAGCAATAATCACTCTTAGATTAGAACTCTACAAAGCCACTTTTTGTCCAAGAAGGCATACCA
This sequence comes from Ochotona curzoniae, assembly GCF_017591425.1. NCBI lineage: Eukaryota > Metazoa > Chordata > Mammalia > Lagomorpha > Ochotonidae > Ochotona > Ochotona curzoniae. The sequence goes on from NW_024467115.1 coordinate 19,634,495, forward strand.
ACAGAGAGGACTGAGTCCAAAATCTAGCTCTTTGGGCAAACCAAGACTGAATAGGGCATTTTTAAAAATACAAAGACATCAAATTAGTCCTTCTAATAAATATTAGAAGATTTTAGCTCAGAAAAAGCCACGGTATTCACAGTAATTATATCAGTGGAAGAAAGTAACTCAAAATAGTCACATATTTTGAAATTATTTTTCCTTCGAAATAATTATTGTTGGGCCCAACTCTTTCAAACTCAGATTATTTGGAAGTGTCATTTTGTAATTTCTCACAAAATTAAGATATCCAGGCTACAGGTATACAAAACCAGGGCACCAATCAGATCACTGTCAGTCAACTTTATACCACACATATAGCATAAAGTAAATAAACACATGTAAAGCCTTCACAGAAGCAGTGTCAGACAGGGTGATTTCATTCTTACATGTCACAGAAATCTACTGAAATACAGTGCGTCCTCTATCTACAGAGCCTGTCAGGTGCACCACCTTTCAAAACCCAAGCCACCCAACCAAATGCCAGACTACAGAAAACTATGTTGAGGCTTTATAATTAAAATTACATGTGGGACCCAGTGTAGTAGCCTAATGCCTATAGCCCTTACCTTGAACAAGCCTGGATCCCATTATGGGTTCAGGTTTTAATCCTGGCATCCCCGCGTCCCATCCAGCTCCCTGTTTGCGGCCTGAGAAAGCAGTTGAGGACAGCCCAAAGCTTTGGGACCCTGCACCCATGTGGGAGACCGGGAGGAAGCTCCTGGCTCCTGGATTTAGATTGGCTCAGCACCAGGCCTCGTGGCCAATTGGGGAGTGAATCATAGGACAGGAGAGCTTCCTCTCTGTCTCTCCTCTTCTCCATATATCTAACTTTGCAATAAAAATAAATAAATAAATCTTTTTAAAAATTCATTTCTTGGGCCTGGCGGTGTGGTCTAGTGGCTAAAGTCCTCTCCTTGAATGCGCCGGGATCTCATATGGGTGCCAGTTCTAATCCTGGCAGCTACACTTCCCATCCAGCTCCTTGCCTGTGGCCTGGGAAGGCAGTCAAGGACGTCCCAATGCTTTGGGATCCTGCATCCCTGTGGGAGACCTGGAGGAAGCTCCTGGCTCTTGGCTCAGGATGTGCACAGCATCGGCCATTGCGCTCACTTGGGGAGTGACTCATCGGATGTAAGATCTTCCTATCTCTCCTCCTCTCTGTATATCTGACTTTGTAATAAAAATAAATAAATCTTTTTTAAAAAATTCACCTGAGTTATAACTCATGTACTATAAAATTCACTGGTCGTAAGTGTACATTTTTTTGAGTTTTAAGATGCTTGTACACCATCACAATAGCCTAATTTTACTTTCCCAGCATCCCAGATGTTTTCCTCCAACTATTTCTCTTGCCCTGTCCTCAGGCAATCACGGTCTGCTTTATTCCATGATACGCCTTTTCTGAAAGCATTTCATAAAATCCAACCAGACAGTATGTCTACTGTCAGCATTTTTATACGTTCCTCTGTGCTACAGCATCTACCTGTAAATGTCCTCCAACCAGAGGCTGTATCGTATTTATTCAATCATCACTGCATGGACACTTGGATTGTCTTCTGATTTTTCACTCTTGTGAATACTTTGTAAAAGGAACTCTTACACATAATTCATTGCTTGCACATGTATGTTTAGTTCTCCTGGCTACATTCTTTAGAACTACTGCTTTCTACAACTGCTTGGACCTTTGGACCCCCATGTGTGAGACCCAGAAGAAGCTCCCAGCTACAGGTTTTATTCTGGACAAGCCCCAGCCATTACAGCCACTTGAGGAGTGAACCAGAGGACCTCTCTCATCTTTCTGTAACTCTTTCAAATAAGTAAATTAAATCTTACAGAAAAAAAAAAAAATTTTGTGGGACCAGTGCAGTGGCACAGCCAGCTAGGCCTCACCTGTAATGCTGGCATCCCTTATATGGATGCTGGTTCAAGTCCTGGTTGCTCCACTTCAGATCCAGCTCCCTGCTCATGGCCTAGGAAAGCAACAGAGGATGGTCCTAGTCCTTCGGCCTCTATACCCAGGTGAGAGACCAGAGAAGACTCCTGGCTCTTGGCTTCAGATCAGCCCAGCTCTGGCCACTGAGGTCATTTGGGGAACAAACCAGAGGATGGAAAATACTTTTCTCTCTGTCCCCTCTGTAGTTCTACCTTTCCAATAATTTTTTTTTTCAAAATTAAAAAAATTTAAAAATTTATAGGGCAAATTGCCTACTTTGTTCTTTTTTGGAAATTGTTTTGGCTAGTCTAGGTCCTTCAGTTTCCTTAAAAATTGTACAATTTCTACAGAAAAATCATATTGGGATTATGACAGATTTTGTTAAGCCTATCAATGAATTTGCAAAGAATTACCATCTTAACAACATTCAATCTTCCGATCTATGAACACAGACCAACTTTTCTTTCATTTAAATCTTCCTTGATGTTTTACAGTACAAAATCTTGCTGCTTCTTTTGTTAAAATTATTTGTACATGTTTCAGATATTATTATGGATACACCTTTTTTGCACTACCGCATTCTATTACCACAACACTGTTAATCTGGTCCTAATTTATAGAGGAAAAAAAGTTATTATGACAGAGCATTCTACTCGGTTCCCAACACACTAAATATTCATGCCTACTTGCCTCTGTCCCAGTCAATGTTCCTTCCTCCCATTTGGTAGAAATGGGGGAACAGCCTTTTTCCTGCCAAAGGCCTCTCACTGGCAGGTTAGGTCTTGACCATTCTTTGCTTCTTCCAGGACGTTTTCCAGCCTTACCAAACCTACCAATCAAAATCAAGCTACAGTATTCCTTACATTCAAAAAACCAACATCATCTACATTCTCATATACTTTCGGTTTCTATCCCATATGTATTCCCTTTCAAAGGCAAACTTCTTCAAAATATCTATGACACAGCCTTTTTCTAGTTCCTTTATCAATTATTCCTCAAGCCATTAAAGTCTGTTATCCATCTTTATCAGTCCATAAAACAGGCTTATGTAAACTACCACTAACTTTTAGGCCACTAAATCTAAAGGCCATATTTCTGCTCACATCTTCGCAGCCTCACAGACTCAGCACAGTGGACTTTCCTTGAAATACATAAACGGGTATCCCTGACATGCTTAACCTTCCCATCTCCCTGCAACCTTCTCAGCCTCCCACCCAGACTTACCAGTCGACCACACAGAAATGACTGCAGAATTCAGTAGCATTGCAGTTCTAGTCACACCTTCTCTCCTCTTCAGTCTTCTTTACTGATTTCATCCATTGTCAGTACCAAAATACACTGACAATCTTCAAACTGAAATCTCTAAGCCAAACAGAAGTTCTCAGGTTTGTAAATCCTCCCTGGTGGAGGCCTGCTTGAAACCCTCACAGGCTTCTGATAGAAAAGAGGGAGGTCCTGAATTCACTAACACCATTCCACCAAAAACAAACAACATCCAACAGCGGCAACTTCTCCGGGATCTTTCTTCTGTAAGTTACCCATCCAATCCACTATCATGCCTTCCAATTCCTACCACCTAGAAGATCTCAAATATGTCTACTCTCCATTCTACTGGTACCTAGCTAAGCTAGGCCACTGCAGTCAGTCTGGACTCTCTACATTCTCAGCCAACCAGTTTCCACTTGCTCCAGCATCCCCCCTGCTTACACAGTAGTCAGAGCAATCCTTAAAAGGTCAGTCAGACCCTGCTGCTCCCCTCAATGCAAACTCAGTGTTTTTCCATTGAAATCCACAATACACACTGTATACAAGGCCTCAAGGTTTTCTCTTTCTGCCTCACTCTCCTCATGTCCATTATGCCCTAGCTTTTCACTTCCATAAACACATTAAACTCGTTACAGCTCCAGGCCCTTCACTTATATGTGTAACATCTCATTCTCCCTATCCAGCCCCCGCCCACGCAGTCTGAGAGGCCCCTGTTCCGCCCAAGTAAGTCCCCACTGCCTCCTCACCCAACTGCTCTCTGCTGCTGCACACCCCTCCTCCCGTTTCTTTAACATTAGCACAATATAATCTAAGAAGACAAGGAAAACAACTGATCGTTCATCACAACATAAATGGGAATACTTAAAAATGAGATCAACAGATGCATACTTTGGTGCAAAATAATTGAAATTCACAGTTTCTTTGATAACATGCATGAAACATTCCATGATCTTTCTAAAGCTCCGTTCTACCCTGAATATAAAAGTAGCCAAAGAAATTCTCACTGAAAATGTGTCAAATGGACTTTAAAAAGATATAAGGGGCAGGTGTTTGGCTTAGTAGTTAAGAAACCTATATTGCGGATCAGAGTGCTCAGGCTCAGTACCTGTGTGTAGCTCCTGAATTCAGCTTTCTGGGAAGCAGGCAATGATGGCACAAGCAACGCAGCTCCTGCCATCCCCACAGGAGACCCACTCGTGTCTTCAGGCAGGCTCCTCCCCAGCCCCAGAGGCTGGGAGCATTTAGCCAGAGAGCCAGTCGATGAGAACTCTTGTGTGTGCACTCTTATTTAACTACTTATTTATTTGAAAGGCAGATCTCACATAGAGAGGAAGGCAGCAGTTCACTCCCCAAATGGCCACAACAGAACTGAACTGATCCGAAGCCAGGAACCAGGACCTTGTTGTGTACAGGAACCAGGTCTCCTACGTTGTGTACAGCAGAGAGCTGAACTGGAAGCAGAACACTGGGACATGAACCAGTGCCCATACAGGGTGCTGGTATCAAAGGCAGAATATCAGCTTGTTACACCACCATGCTGGCCTCCTCTCAAAAATATTTTTTAAAGGTATGCAAGGATGTTCAACTTTTCAGAAGTTAGTATGTTTTTTTCCCAAAAGTTACCTTAACACTCTATATTCATTTTTTTAAAGATTTTATTCATTTGAAAGGCAGAGTTGGAGAGAGGGAAAGACAAAGATTCTTCATAGAGAAACAGAGCTCCTCCATCCGCTGATTCATTCCCCTAATCACAGGAACTCAAACCAGTGCTCATATGGGATGCCAGGATCACGGGTGGCAACTTCACCTGCTACATTACAGCGCTGGCCCCTGCTGTGCTCTTCTTAAAAAATTTCTCCGTGTAGAGAACCGTAAGATGAGGTAGACTGGGGAAGGCTGGCAACCTCAGAACACATACACAATTTTATTTCAGAATATATATCTGGAGACTGGGTGTGTACCAGTCTCAAAAAAAAAAAAAATCAACAACCCAAGAGATAAACTCGTCTTTATTATTTAACAAGATAAACCTCAAATTTCAACATAGAATCAATTCTTGAAATTCAATGGAAAGAGATGTTTTTATTTTTAAAAAGCCCAAGTCCTTTCATATGTGCAAATTAGTAGTCCCTCAAGTTTCTTACACGTACATTAAACAGGAGAAAGGAACAAAGATGCTCTTCTTACAGCAAAAGCTATAGAATACCCAACACCAATGAAGGGAATCTTAAGCAAGCCAAATCTGAGCACACTTCAGGTCCTCACTGAATGCACACCTTGAAGACATCAAGCACCTCCCACTGAACAGCCTTTGATCAATTTCTCCTCTTCAAATCCCTGCATCCAAACAGCGGAGCAAATGAATCACAAGCCAGTGTGCTACCTTCTTAGAGGTGTGGCCAGACAGGTGGCTGCTCCTACTCAATGATACTCCCACTGAGTCCGAATCACTCAAATCCCCACGCTGGCTGCTGCTTCTGCAGCAGAGACCTCTAATGATCTGTCCCAGGTTTCCATGCTAGCTCCAATCACAACTGCATCTTGTTGCTGAGCCCAGGGCTCCTCATACCAGCTTCTTGCGAGGCTCACCACGAGCTCCTGGGATCCTCCAACTCTGAGCTAATGTCAAGATGGAAAGGAGAGGGGGAGAAAAGACCAAAACTAGCATGATCTGAAATTGGAAGGTCAAGAAACTAGTGCATGACACCGCAACAACTTCTTTCACAGAGTGTACGGGTTTTGGTTTTGTTTTTTAAAACTATTTAATTTGGAAAGGCAGATTTACAGAGAAGGAAAGACACAAAAATCTATCTGTTGAGTTATTCCCCAAATAACTGCCAACAGCCTGAGCTGAGCCGATTCGAAGCCAGAATTCAGGATTCAGGAGCTTCCTCCTGGTCTCTCACATGGGAGCAGGTTCCCAAGGCTTTGGGCCTTCCTCTACTGCCTTCCCAGGCCACAGGCAGGGAGGGGAAGTGGAGCAGATGGGATTAGAACCAGTGCATATATGGGATGCTGATGCTTGCAAGATGAGGACTTAGCCAATTGAGCCATTGGGCCAGGCTCAAAGAATGTATGTTTTTCAACTATGTGTAGAAATAGTCAATTAAGCTAAGCTATTATTTATAATCTCTTATAACCATTTCATTTATTCAGAAATTATAAATGAAAAACACCACAGTAAAATAATCATTTCATTTCTAAGTTTGTAACTTTCAGTGCCTAAGAGAGGCTCTGCTTCCTATTTGTAAACCTACCAACTAACAGATCTAGTCACTGAAAAAGCCTCAGGAGAAAACCAAAAGACGTGTCCTTTTAGCTTCCCCCCAGTGAAGTTATGTATGTTACTCAAAGACACACTGTTCTAAACAAATGATCTAGAGATTTTCAGCTTCATTAACAGGGCACACTTGTTACAAATTTCAATGAAAGAACAGCTAGTACTAGCACCTTTTATCAAGCTAGTTGGCATTCAAAATCTGTACAAGTTTTAAGATATTCCCCAAAACAGAGGTTTAAAAGTGAAAGCTAAGAAAATACAGTGATCAGTGTGGTAAATCATGTAACTTCCCCAACTTTTAAAAATTAAACTGCTAACCCAAAAGTTGATTTTTAAGCCATAACACCGGACAATTTCTTGCTCAGCAGATGGCAAAACTCCTCATGATTAAATCCCATGAAACCATATTTTACTTCCCCATTCCCAAACTACGTGGCATGAAGCATAATTTTACAAAGTGTTAACTCCTCCCTTTGTATGCTGACACACTGCCTTCAAAGGCAAGCCCTTAAACCCAAGGTAATTTTGACTCTGCTTCCAAAGCAAGTATAATTTACCTTACGATGTTCAACAGTTGTGGTGAGCTGTAATTGCGACTGTGCGTACCTACAATCACCCACAACAATCCCTACAAAGGGCCTGGGCTTCAGACCTCCTCACACATTAAACTTTTTATAATGAAAAGGAGAAAAGTGCACATATGATTCAAAATCAAATTATACGAACTCCTCACTCTTCCCAAGAGCAATGGGCAAACCAAAATCTAACTGAACTTTCTGCTGACCTTGCACCCCAACCACGTGGGCAGTAACCAACACAAAGGGCTGGGCCCAGGGAAGGAATATAAGCAAGACATGCACTAATTATAAGCTTGTTATTTAACTTCACTGCCTATCAAGTTCCTAGTTCATAAACTACAGTAACACCCAAGGCTCCAATGAGCTCTTGCATGAAAACGATTTGCTTGGTAAAACATAATAGGCACTCAATAAATGCCAGCTTCTTCCTCCTTCAGGCCCCGGCCCTCTGTTCTTTGTTCTCCGGATGAGTCAGCCCTCACTCTCCCGACTTTCATTAACAAATGCTGAGAACTCATCCATGCACCAAGGCCCTGCCGTGGATGTGCATGCTCATGGATGTCCCAGGACACTCAACTGAGCAAGAGAGAGGCAGATAACTCCACTAGCTCCGCTTTTCAAATATAAAAAAAAAAAAATCTTTTAAAAGCTCAGGTCTGCTTTCTGCTCTTTTTCTAATTGACAGTGTGCTCCACTGTCTCCCACCCAAGTCATGTGGACACGTGGGCCAATTAGCAGTTCATCTCCCTAATCTCTTTCTCTCTAGCCTCATTTTCTGGCCCTCTGCTTTCACCAAGAGCTGGTGAGGATTGCTCAAGCTCGGCCTGACAGACCCTGGAGCCCTGTGCTCTTGTTCAGGGGGCTGCCACGCGCCCCAGAGGAAGTTCCCCTACAGCCTGACCTCTACCCACTAGGTGCCCACAGAACTTCTCCCTTCCCCTACTCTTCATGACAACTAGAACTGTCTTTAGACATTGCCACATCTCCCAAGGGTCCAAAACCCCCTTTCCCAAGGTTCTCCTCACCCCATGTCTGAATACACTGGCCCAGTTCCTCACTGCTGTCTATCTGCAATACACAAACAACCCCAAACCAGGTCTCCGGCTTCTTCCCTCCACCTCCTGCAGCCCTGACAAAGGCCGCTTGAAGCGCTGCTTTCATGAGTCATGTCTCCTAAATCTATGACTCCCTTTCGCCTTCACAGCTAGTTCAAGGCCCTCCTCAAAGCCTAAATAATCCAGCTTCAACTAAACATTACTCCATAAGGCACTTCCCAGGGCGACTGCAGCTGCCCCTCAGCCACACACCAGCCCCTTCCTCGCTGTTCTGCTGCCCTCACCCTCCTTCACCTGCCCACTCCAGATGGCTGCAAGAGCTTCCTGCCTTAGCCTCTGACATCCAAAGTCCAGAAAGTTCAGGGGGTCTCCACTCCCTGTGGAGATGTGCAACCTTCGGTCTAGCCTTCAGTCTAGCCTGAGATGGCTTCTTCCTGCTTTGCTAGCCCCAGTACACTGCAACCTCAGCAAAGCATCTTGTCCTGGAAAGGCTCCTGCTTCCCACTTCTGGTCCTGTGTCTCTCTCCTTCCTCCCCAGTTCCTAGTCCATCTCTCAAAGCCGCCTTGCCCGAGCACACTTCCCTGTGCTCCTGCACCGCTGTCCCCTGCTGTGAGTGCTCATTCTCCACCTGCTGTCACGCGTGACTCGTCCCAGAACTAACAAAACCTCTCAGGATTTCTTATTCTACCGCCCTGCAATGCCTCCCCTAGGCCAAGGAGAAAACAGCATTGTTTGTGACTTGCCCCAAATGCTGCCCGCTTAGAAATCAATGGAGGACTGTGTTCAGACCATCCCAAATTCCCTTACGGGAATTAAGCCCAAATTCCCCTTCTTTCTCGTATTTCCATGCCCGAGGCCAATTTTTAAGTAAGTTGCCTTCCAGAGAATCCAGCCTGCTACTTAGGACAGGTTGCACATCTCCTTTAGGGATACGCTTGAGGCCAGGGCTGTTTTGGAGTCCAGAGTTTTCTGGATTTTCGAGTATTCACAGTCACATAGTACCTTGGGGATGGGACTCAAGCCTAAACACAAAATCCGTCTATGTTAAAATATACCCATATTTAATATCTTCAAGGTAATTGTATAAAATATTTTTAATAAGTTTCTGTTGTAGGGTGTGGGATTCTCCCACGTGGCTTCATTTTGAAACATTTTCAAGTCCAGGTTTTTGGGGTTTTTTTTGTTTGTTTGTTTGTTTTTAAGATTTATTTTTATTATTTTTTCATTGCAAAGGCGGATATACAGAGAGGAGAGACAGAGAGGAAGATCTTCCATCCGATGATTCACTCCCCAAGTGAGCGCAACGGGTCGATACTATGCCGATCCGAAGCCAGGAGCCTCTTCTGGGTCTCCCACGCGGGTACAGGGTCCCAAAGCTTTGGGCCGTCCTCGACTGTTTTCCCAGGCCACAAGCAGGGAGCTGGAAGGGAAGCAGGACTGCCGGGATTAGAACCGGTGCCCATATGGGATCCCGGGCGTGCAAGGCGAGGACCTTTAACCACTTGCGCCACCGCGCCAGGCCCTGTTTTTTTTTTTTTTTTTTTAAGATTTGTTTTTATAGGAAAAAATTTCCAGAGAGAAGATGAGAAAGATCTTCCACCCGCTGGTTCACTCCTCAAGTAGCCACAATGGAGGGAGCTGTGCCTATCCGAAGCCAGGAGCTTCTTCCAGGTCTCCCACGTGGGTGCAGGGATCCAAGACTTTAGGCTGTCCTCCACTGCTTTCCCAGGCCACAAGCAGGGAGCTGGATGGGAAGTGGAGAAGCTGGGAAGAGGGCGCTGGTGTGTGCAGGTGGATAAGCTCATTGAGCCACAGCGCCAGGCCCCCAAGCTCAGATTTCTAAATTAGAAACATTCAACCCAGGGGCCAGCATTGTGTTGTAATAGATCAAACCTTCACCTGGGACAGCAGCGCAGCTTTCTAAGCAGGTGCCAGTGTGTGCTGACTGCTCCATTTCTGATCCAGTTACAGCCTGGGACAGGCATCCTACTTCCGCCTGGCCTAGCCAGGGCAGACGCAGCTGTCTGGGAAGTGAACCAGCAGACTAAGGACCTTTCTCTGTTTCTCCCTCTCTGTGATTCTGCCTTTCAAATAAATCAAATCTTAAAAAAGCCCTGGAACAATCCTGCTTCTGCTGACCTCATATTTGTAACTGATGCCTGAATAGTTATACTCTATGTAAGAGGACAACAAATTTACTTTTCGTTATTAATCAAGTGAAACATACTAACAACTTGGATTGGACTAAACATACTTAAGGTAAAGATTGTTTCAATTTATCCTGTGGGGCCTAACACCTTCATTTAACAACACAGAAGGTGAGAAGCAGGTTTATGTATCTCAGCTGTCTCACCCCAAAGACAAAAACCCAAACAACCGGGCGGCTCCCTGCTAATGCTGCCCTGACGTGGACCCAGCTTGTGCTGTTTGCACAGAAGACCAGAAGCACCGCGGACCGTGTTCTGGCCAGACCTCTCTCTCCAAGTCCTCCTCCACAGCCCAGGACCACCATCATCACTCCTGAGCAGGGGTCAGCAAACTCTTTTGAGAGTCTCTGGGCTAAGCACGGTATCGCATTTTTAATGGATCGTAAAAAGAAAAACAAAGACAGGCACATTATGTGGCCAGCAGAGCCTGACATATTTACACTTTGTCTCCCAACAAGAGCAGGCAACCGGGACTCCTTGTCTCTCATTGCTGTAGAAGACACCCAACTTCTTTGCCCAAGGTTTAAAAAAAAAAAAAAAAAGCAATACAAACCAAACCAGGTTATGCAGAGAGAACTCAAAGCAACTTGACCATGGCTTGTATGCTTGTGTGCACAGTTAACTTCCACAAGACTGGTCCATCTGTAGACATTTTCATACGTCACGGAATTTTTGATTAGCTGGAACTCGACTCCTAGTCTACAGGTGAAATACCTGGGCCTGAAGAAGCAATGTGCAGGACCCCAAGTCGCACTGCTGGTTAACGAACGGCAGCAGAGCAGAACACCCACGCCCCACTTTACACCCAGGCACTGGCTTTAAGTTCTGGGGACCTGGAGACCCGACTGGGATCAATAGAAAGATAAAGGCTTAAAATATATATATATATATTCCTGCTATGTTTTGCACCAGAGGCTATATGAATCATTAAACACAGCAACATCAATGCTGGCCGCTTACACTAGATAAGAACTTCTAGGAAGCCTTCTGTTTACAATAGAGATAATGACAAGGCTGGAAGCTTGCTCCTCCAAGGCCACAGATTGGGGCAAACAGGCAAGTCTGATTTCCAGGTGTTTCAAACTTCTCCCAACCCATTTCCACAAGTTCCCCAAATGGTGACAAATGTGCATAAAAAAAAAAAAACACTAATTCCCATCAGCCACACGTCCCATAAATACAAATCATCTAGTATCCACATGCCAACTATTATAAGTTCAAATTCCTTAATTTCCCTAACAATCCAGTCCCCCAGTCAAAAACAAAAAGCACCCCTTCTGTTTCTTCGATTCCTAAATGCTTAAACCTCAACTCTACCGGGTCCTCTCGGTGAACTGAAGAATGAAAACCTTGAACCTATGGTGGGTAACTTTAGCAGCTTGTAGGACCCGAAGAACTGAGCACACTCCAGGACCTGCGATTCAAGCCCATTAACCAACCAGCCAGGAGCCTTGCCCTGAAGTTGCTCTCCCAGGGTTGAAAACACAGATCCTCGAGGGGTTTTTTTCAGCCCTCCACCCTCCCTCCGCAGGAGTTTCGTCCTCTAGCAGCGACCCCTTCCCCCCTCGTCCGGGGCCGCTCGGGCACCTGCGGCCCCCCAGCCCGCGGCTCCGGAGCCCGAGGGAAGCTGCCTCCGGCCGGAGGCCCCGGGACGCGGCATTACCTGGAGGACCACGTCGTTGGGGAGCTGCGCGGCCCGGAACAGCTCGAGCACCCGCCCGTTGACCACCACCTTCTTGGTGCTCTCAATGTCGCAGTAGGAGAAGAGATCCGAGTAGTATTTCTGCTCCGCATCGCTCAGCGTTAAGCCTTCCATCTTCGCCTCCGGTTCGCGGCCGCCCCGCCCCGCATGCAACAGCCGGGGCCCAGCCCCGCGAGCCAGGGCCGGCGGGGGCTGCGCGTGGCCCGGCCTGCTCGGCGCCCCCCGAGGCCGCCCGGAGCCCCGGCCTCCCGCGCGCCGGCTGCGCCCGAGCCTCCCCGGGCCCGGAGCTGGGCGAGCAGCGGCGGGGACGGGAGCCCGGCTGGGCCCCGGCTGCAGGCAAGGAGGCGGGGGCCGCGGCGGCGCGAGGTACCGGCCGACTCCGTCTCCGCCCCCGCCGCGGGTTCGAGTCTCCCCGGCTCCCCGCCGCTTCCTTTTCCCTCCCTTCCCCTCCCTCCGAGACTTCCCGCCTCGGCTTCCCCTTCCGTCCACGCCCCCCACCCACCCCGACCGCCTCGGAGCGGCAGCACTTCCCGGAAAGTTGTGGGGGTGGACGGGTCTAAAGTTTCGGGGGCTCGGGGCTCAGCGTGGCCGCCGCTCCGCCTCCCTGCGCCGCCATTTACTGCGCCCCGGCCCGCACCGACACTGACAGCGGCGGCCGCGCGCCAGACCCGGATGTGAGGCCGGGAGGAGAGAGCGCGAGAGGGAGAGAGCAACACCCACCGGGCGGCTCGGCCGCTCCCGGGAGAGGGCGCCGCAGCGCCCCCTGGCGGCGGGAGCCGGGCCGGGCCGACCGCGCCACGGGCCACCTGGGCCCCGGAAGCTTCTAGCACCAAGCGTGCCATAAATATTCCATGGCAAGGCGGGGGAGCGCTGTGGAGGTAATGACTTCGGGATCAGTTTGCACCTTTTTGTATCTGACCAGAGGGCAGTGGACACCCGTCTTGTACCCAGGCTCTAACCCAGAGGTGCAAACACACACACACTCCAAACTAGGTTTCCCTAGGAGATGAAGGGACGAGTTCTTGTGCAGTCCGAGCCAAGGTGTCCCCTGTAGGCCCGTATACCGGGTTGGGCCCTCTCACCTGAACACCAACCAGGGCGATGAGCTGTTTTCCTCTTAACCTGTCTTGTGAGGGATTCAGAAAGCTCTCTGGAGAGCCCATCTCGACGTGTGTAAAACAAGGCACAGCAAAAGGTTGCAAGGAAGCAGATTAGAAGTTTATGCGAAGATACTTTTTTTTAAAAAATGCACACATAGCTGTGTTGTGATAATGCCTTTTCCGTGAACTTTCCTGTACTTAGAAGACAGGAGAAAGTTCCAGGACAGCAGCTCAAGTACAGTAATGCCAGAAAAGCAGTGGCAACCCAAAGGTTTTTTGTAGCACTTTGGCAGCCCAACTTGCCCTGTCTTCTCTGGAGACAAAAATCTTAACTTTCCGGATGCTGTGGATAGCCACTGTGGATGCCAGCTAGTGTAAATATTACTTCATTTCACTCCAGGCCTACAGATAGGCAGCTATGGACACATGGACACAGTGTTATCTTTTTCTTTTTAAAGAAAAGATGGAAGATTATGGGCTTGTAAAATCTGTCCCAGCTTGATGCATAATATTTTGCAGAGATAACCTTAATTGTTTGCTAAAGTACAAGCTCCCAGTTGGTGAGCATTCCCCACGGCCCCAGCAGGATGGCCCATGCACCTGCCAGAAGGGATCAGAGGCAGAGGGTCTGTCCAGCAGGACAACAGACTTGCGATTGGCTCATTTCCACATCTTCTCTGCTACCCTTCCAGGCCCTGAACTGCTTTCCTGTCGCTGTGTCCCACACACCTGTGCATGGCGAATACTGCCCCCACCTCCATGTGTGGGTAGGTCCCTGTTACATCATCCTTAGAGTGGCCTTCCCTCAGCAACTGCTCTAAAATACTCCTGCCGCGTTCTGTTCCCATCTGTGAATTATTTTTTCTATGTGACAATTTCACTACTTGCCATTAAAGTAGATCTGTTTCTATGTTGAATAGATAATGATTTCTGAATGCCTACCACATCGGAGGCACTGTCCTGAAATGGTACACTAATTATCACAGAATCACAGCCCTGTGAGTACTTGTGGGGGTGGGGAGAGCAGGCTAGGAAACTGAAGCCAAAACGGGGTAAATAGTTTGTCATTTGGGTTGTTATTAAGTATCTGAATCTAAGATTCAAAACTGAGACTGGACCAACCCTAACCTTCAGGTTCTCTCTCTATCCCGATATGTGGTTTACATATTTAAAAATGATGCTTCAAGCATCTTGTGCCAGGGGAAAACATCTTATCCTGAGGAAGCATACAGTTTAGGGACCTTGTTGTCAGCTAAGTGTGTCCTGCTAGTGCCCTCAAGCCTTCGTGCCTTGTCCTTCCTGCCAGCCTTGCTGATGGCTGGCAGTGAATTGACTAACCTGTCTGTCACAGGACGTTGGGAGGAACTCTGCCCATCAGGCTTTCCTAACATGACAGGCTGTGCAACAGCAGGATTCCTCTCGCTGACACCCAAGGCCAAGCCACAGAGAAGCTGTCACGAGCCCTACACATCCTACCCTGGGCTCAGAGATGTGTTACAGTGACAGGGCTTAGGGCACCAAGATCAGAATCATCATGAGATCATCTCCCACGCCTCCCCCTGCCACCCGTACTGCTGCCTTGAAAAGATGGAGATGAGAAATGAAAGTCGGCCAGCGCAGAAGTGCACTCGCTCCCTTCTGTGGTAAAAACCACGATAACTGTGGGGGTTGAGCCCTGTGGTTCCCACATGACACAACTTCCACCTTGCAGCCGTGCCCACTGTCAGAGGACAGAAAGCATTGGAAGCCCGACAGAGAAGCACCACCTTTTGAGCCACAGCCTAGGTAAATGGGGTGATTTGTGAAAGAAGCAAGAAGGTCAGGTCTCGTCTAAAAACTTACTAAGCAGCAGCCAAATGGGTCCTACTGGTGCCCCCGCTGCCTGTGCCCACTGCCCTGTTTCCAGGTTGGCGGATGGCTGTGCTGACTTCGGGGAAACGCCAGGTCTGTGTTACAGCCTGCGGCTCACATGCTCTTCCGTGGCAGCAGAAGCTTGGAAAGATGGAGGAGTCTGCAAGAAGGGCAGTCTGCCTTCACAGCCCTGCCTGGAAGCTTACTCGGTGGGCTAGTGACGGAAGATGTAAAGGTTCCACGAGTGAGTAAGCTTGTTCTCTGTTTCCATCACTTCAACTGATATTTCTGGGTATAAAGGGAAAGAGATACAATAGCACACAGACCCTTGGTGCTCAAGTCTAGTTTCTTTCCTATAACTTTCCAGACATTCCCATTTTTAACAGTGACATCATGAGAAGGCTATTTCGAAACAGCTGGTCTACATTATGCAGCTATAGATTCAAAGCCTCTGGCTTTCAGGTAAGATCAAACAGTTGATGACTGCCAGCAAGAACACGAGCAGTGCTTAAAGAACTGGCAGCTCTAAAAAAAAAAAAAAAAGAACTGGCAGCTCAAATTTAGTTTTTAGGATATATTGCATACATTGAAGCCCACTGTTCTGCTAACCAGTTTATGAGTTTGACATATGCACATGCTCACACAACCATCGCCAAAGTCAACATGCATGGCCATGCCATGACCCGAGGATGCCTCCATGGTGCCCCTTGGTACTCAGCGTCAGTCACCCTTGCCCTCTGGCAGCTACAGATTCATTTTCTGTTTCTGTTCTTTTGCCTTCTCTGACACCTCAGATAAGAGGAATCGTGTAGTATATGGTATAATGCATTTAAGAATCTTATGTGTCCCTGTTACTGTCAATAGTTGATTTTTTAAAATCAGTGAGTTATATTCTTTTGTATGGATTGTTGCAGTTTTTGTCCAGTTGTGTGAATAATTACAGAATTCTATCAGATCATCAGTGGAAAGACATTTGGATTGCTCCCAGTTTGAGGTGATGATTTAAAATACATCTAGGAGGGCCCAGGGAGGTGGCCTAGTGGCTAAATTCCTTGCCTTGAATGCACCAGGATCCCAGCAGCTCCACTTCCCATCCAGCTCCCTGCTTGTGGCCTGGGAAAGCAGTCAAAGACGGCCCAATCCTTTGGGACCCTGCACCCATGTGGGAGACCTGGAGGAAATTCCTGGCTCCTGGCTTTGGATCAGTGCAGCACTGGCGGTTGCAGTCACTTGGGGAGTGAACCTTCAGTTGGAAGATCTTCCTCTCTGTCTCTCCTCCTCTCTGTATATCTGACTTTGTAATAAAAATGAATAAATCTTAAAATAAAATAAAATATCTAGGAGTAAAAGTTAGGAGGTCAGTGGTAAGTGTATGTTTAACTTTATGAGAAACTGAAACTGTCTTCCAAAGTGTCTATCTCATTTTTCATTTTCACAAGTGGCCTGTTAGAATCTTTTTAAAGGTTTGTTTATTTATTTATGTATTTATTTATTTGGAAAGTCAGATGTACAGGGAGAAGGAGAGAAAGAAAGAAAGAACTTCCATGTGTTGGTTTGCTCCCCAAGTGACTTCCACAGCCAGAGCTGTGCTGATCCAAAGCCAGGAGTCAGGAGCTTCTTCTGGATTTCCCACACAGGTGCAGGATCCCAAGGCTTTGTGCCGTCCTCTGCTGCTTTTCCAGGCCACAAGCAGGGAGCTGGATGGGAAGCGGAGCAGCCAAGGCATGAACCAACACCCATATGGGATCCCAGTGCTTGAAGGGGAGAGGATTAGCCAATTGAGCCATTGTGCTGGACCCGATGTGACCCCCATCTTAATTATTTTTACTACATTATGAATGATCTCAATGTCATTCTTGCCCACATATTGTGGCATTTCACTGTGATTTATGTCTGCATTTTCCTGTTGAAAAAGGTATTGAGCATCTTTTAACAGTTTTAAATTTCACGTATTCACTTATTTGAGTGAAAGAGTACACAAAAGTCACAGAGCAGGGGAGCATGAGTTTGCATCCACAGGGAACTCTCATCCGCTGCTGCACTCTTCAACACACCTAGAGTAGCCCAGCCTGGCAACCAGGCACTTAACCCATGCACTTGAGGGATCACCACCCCCGGCAAGGGTCTGCTTGAGCAGCAGCTGAAGTACAGAGGCAGAGTGAGGTACCTGGCCCAGGCACGTCGGCATGGGCATGCAGGATGCAGGCTTGCCAGCTGGCAGCTTGAACACCAAGACAAGTGCCCATTCTGCAGTCCCTCTCTAGCTGCTTGGTACAGAGGAGACCATCCGAATGTCTCCTTTGGCGAAGAAAATCTATTCAAATGTTTTCTCATTTTGAATTGTTCGTTTCCTGATGGTTGCATTTTATTTTAATTTAATTATTTCCTCATTCTTGATACAAATCCTCTGACAGATATGTGATTTGTAAGTATTTTCTACCCTGCATGGCTTGCCTCTTTGTATGCTTAGGAGTGTCTTTTGCAGACAAGTTAAATAAGGTTTGAGTTAAGCCAATATAATGGTTGTCCTAAAAGACATTAATGAGGGAAAACCCACTGTAGAGAGTTTCAGTTAGTGACCTTGTCATTCACGTGGTCCACAATAAGAACATACATCAAACACATGGGCAAGGGCCACTGCTACAGTGTAGTAGTTAAGCAGAGGCTTGCGACACTGTATCACATACGAGCTCTGGTTCTAGTTCCCACCTGGATCCCTGCAAATGCACCTGGGAAAGCAGTGGATGATGCTCTTAGTATGTGGGCACCACATGGGAGACCAGAGTGAAGGTTCAGGCTCCCAGCTTCAGCCTCCCCAGCTGAGGCTGCTGGGCCAATGTGGAACATGAAATAGAGCACAGAAAGATCCTCCTCCTTCTCTTCTTCTGTCTCTATAACTTTGCCTTTCAAATAAAGCAATAAGTAGCAAATGGTTTGGCAGGAAGGAGAGAGTTGGGAGGATGTGAAAGAAGGAAGTCTGAGGGCTAGCCTGTGGGTGCATCTACGGGAAGGGTTATGAAGTATAGTTATCATTGGACTGCATGCTCGTGACTGTGAGAAAGCATCTCTTGTGGCAGGAGCAAAGACAGTGACAAAATGATGGGCAGTTAATGTCAAACAACCCTCCAAACTGCCTCCCTTGTGGTAACACACTGGGATCAGCAGTATCCATGGTTTCCACTGACCAAAACCGGATGTCTCACCTTTGAGCCACAGAGACCCCAAGGAGTTCTTGATCCAGCACGATCCCTCCCTCAGGAGACTAGTGGGATACTTGGTGACAAGTTGATTCGTCTGTATGAGAATCAAATCTATTCTGGGTATATTTTTGCCTTCCTGCCCATAGGGACTGAGTCAATACCACTCTCTGAAGGTTTAAGGGTGGACATTTGGTGTAGCAGTTAAAACTCTGCTTGGGGAGCCCGGCGCAGTGGCGCAGTGGTTAAGGTCCTCACCTTGCACGCCCGGGATCCCATATGGGCGCCGGTTCTATCCCAACAGCCCTGCTTCCCTTCCAGCTCCCTGCCTGTGGCCCGGGAAAGCAGTTGAGGACGGCCCAAAGCTTTGGGACCCTGTACCCGCACGGGAGACCCGGAAGAGGCTCCTGGCTTTGGATCGGCATAGCATCGGCCGTTGCACTCACTTGGGGAGTGAATCATCGGATGGAAGATCTTCCTCTCTGTCTCTCCTCTCTGTATATCCGCCTTTCCAATAAAAAAATAATAATAAAAATAAAAAAATAAATAAATAAAAACAAATCCTGGCAGGCTACTGTGTTCCCATTAGGTAGAATGACCCAGGGCAACAAGGGACAAAGTAATACTGTCCCCACTTCCCTGGCCCTCAGTGACCCCCACTATGGGATGAGGACTCTGCACTTTCTGTCTCCTCAATCCTGGGCTTTGAGGGTCTGAAGAATTTTTTTTTTAAGATTTATTTTAATTATTTTTTTAAAGGAAAGGCGGATATACAGAGAGAAGAGACAGAAAGGAAGATCTTCCATCCCATGATTCACTCCCCAAGTGAGCGCAACGGCCGATGCTATCGATGCTATGCCTGTCCGAAGCCAGGAGCCTCTTCCGGGTCTCCTACACGGGTGCAGTGTCCCAAAGCTTTGGGCTGTCCTCGACTGCTTTCCCGGGCCACAGGCAGGGAGCTGGAAGGGAAGTGGGGCTGCCGGGATTAGAACCGGCGCCCACATGGGATCCCGGGGCGTGCTAGGTGAGGACCTTAACCACTTGCACCACTGCGCCGGGCCCGAGGGTCTGAAGAATTTAATTCTCAAAGAGGATGGCTTCTGCTAGAAGGCCTACTAATGGACCTATTGAACTTAAAGCTACCGATAGTCCCCAATCATTTAGTGCTTTTCACAAATAATGTAGTTGAAAGAATCAATATGCTATAGGATATTTTAACTTATTCATCAAGAGAAAATATCACGTATTGTACACAATCAAAACAGGAAAGAATAGATTTCTCACTCAAAATACCCTTGGGTAGCTATTGGTATTTCTTCATCTGGCCAAACCTAGTCAGGTGCTTGGAACTTATCCTAGTCCTGTCTGTGCACTTCCTTGTAATATCCAGTTTTCACAAAGAACCTTCTAAATCAGTTTAACAGAAGAATCTCCCATGCTTGATACCTACCTGATCACAATCATTACCTAATCATGCTGCTGCCTGCCCATCCTCTGGGTGATTAATGGGTGATTAATGACCACACTGCCTTGTCTTCAGCAAGAATTACGTTAGGTCAGTTTAGCGAAAGTCCTCCTTTCCTTGATGTTTTCTCTTAGAAATTTTTTCACCTGTTGGCCTCCCCAACCTGCTTCTTAGTCATGAATTCCCACTTGGGGATACTGTAGTGAGAGTTGAGGCCAGTCTCTCCTCTCCACTGTTAAGTTCTATTGCAGTGTCAGCTGGCAGAAGCTGACACTGGGGGCTAGTTCTGTCAAGTCAAACCACAGAACTATCTGGAGAGTGCATAATCTGGGAGTGGGAGAGGCCTGGGAGGGAAATAGTAGGCTCCTCCCTCTTGGGTTACCACTTCCATGGGAGGGCACGAAAACCAGGATAGCGGTGGCTGGGGTGGAATGCGGTGTGGGACAGACTGGATTACTGCTACACATACTGGCAAACCAGGGTAGGGGGCGGGCCTGGTGGGGGTTATTGTGGGTTGCTCCAACCAGGCTGCAGCTCCCACTGGTTTATGTGAGGGCCGAATATGTGCTGGGCAGAACCAGGCTGGACTGCAACACCCATTGGTTCCAGTGGAAGTCGGGAGTGAAAACAGAACCAACCCAGCAATTGCAACCACCATCTGATCGGGGCAATGGACTGTGCCAGGCCTTGTACTTGCTAGCACATACAAGAATCTGGTTTGAGAACACCTCAGACAAAATTTCTTTGGCGATCTCCCCAATCAAAATGCTGGACTCAGAACCCTAACCAAGAAAAGAGAGAAGACAGAACAGGTCAACCAACCATCTCGGCTATATCTTGGCAGTGAAATACGGGGCAAACAGAGACTCTATCATGGACTATGTCAATCAGTGGATTCTTCAGTGATCTCATAGTGCTTGGAGTGGCAAGATTGGCAGCGATTCATAACTGTCGAAATATCAAAACCACTTGAGCAAGAACCTCAGAGCATACCCTACATCCGGGACCTGGGGAGGGTGGGAAATTGGGTGGGCCTTCTCCCTTAATACCCCCCCTTTAAACATGAAGGAAACAATATGGAAAAAATAATAGTCTTACCCACTTTCCTGTAGCCCTTGAACCTTTTTACCCTAATTAACTATGTAAAGATTGTCAAAATATAAAAAAAAAAGACACACAAAAAAGTTCTATTGCAGTGGTCTCTATGCCTGTGGGAAATGGTAAGTGAGTGAAGGGACCTACACTGCCATGCTTTACCCACCAGTGACTTTTTTTTAAGACATTCTGTTGCCCTATGTAAATAGATTCATGTGCTGTGATGAGAAATCACAACAAGGGTTCTCAGATCACTCAGGAATGAAAGACTGGGTCACCCTACAAGGTCAGCTGCCATAGCAGCAGGAGAGGGCTGCCCCAGAGTCAGGGGGGGGGGGGGACTCTCCAACAAGAAGCAGAGTGCAGTCAGTGAGTAGCAAATATGGCTCTAGGATGAGCTGGTGTGGTGGCAGATACAGTTCATTCCACAAATGTTCCTCTGGTGAAATTTCCTGGGCAATGAGACCGCTCAGATCTTCAGCAAGGAGTTGTCCCCCTAGAAGCATTTTTTTAAACTTTGTGGAAAATAGAGTTAAAAGATAATTTTGTTTTGGTGCAAAAAACTTGGAAATCCATGTGTAGCTTTTCATGATATACATTTTAGACAAACTTTCTGAGGACTCCTTGTATCTATGAAGCAAGTGGATCCGAGGGCATAAGCATGGACTATTGTGGTTCCTGTGGTTGGCTATCTAGATTACCATCTCTTTCCCACAAACCCCAGGAATGAGACACTCAGTCCTTAGGTTCCTGGGAGTGTTAACAGGCCAGGATTCCAAGAGAATCCCACTCCAGGAATCACCCTTGGAAGAAGGAAGCTTCCTTACTCAAGCTACATCTCTTCCTCTTGGGAACAGACCACATCCAGTGTCCAGTCGGTGAAGTTAGGAGTTTAAAGGTCCTTGCACTGTTTAGGGAGAATCTCTATGATTCATCTCAGCTTCTGAGCGGGAATTGCTGGAGGAACCCATTAATTCCACATCAGAATTTTCTCTCTGCCCAGCTCTGGATTTCCTTCATTTTCTTCTGGATGTTCTTGACAATTAACCAATTAACTTCCTGTCTCCACATCTCTAGTTCGAAATCTGTTTCCTGGGGAACCTGGCCTTGGCCACCTACACGTGTGTGCTCCCATCAGTTATGCTTATGCTTACCAACCTCTGATACTTATCACAATGATTATAACTGAACTAATTATTATATCAAGAATTTAATTATGAGAACAGAAAGATGGCTTTTGTTTCTTTGTTAAAAATCACTAAGAAATGCTGTTGAATTAGATGAATTAGATGCTGTTGAAATTATGAAGAAATACTCGGAGTTGGAAAGTACTTGTTGGACACATGGTATGTTTAATGTATAGTCTAACTGATGCCGTTTGGAATGGAGCATAAGTTCTTCTAATTTCTATTTTTAACTTTTGAAACATCTTCATTATTTTTGTAAAAACATGCACACTTACTTAAAAAAACTCAAGACATCTCTCAAAATTATGAAGAAAAAGAAAATTAAAATGACCTGGAATCCTGCCATCTACAGGCAACCACTTCTGTTCTCCCTTCTCTTCCTCCTACTTTTTTCTCTTTACTGAAAATAAATTTTAACAAGTAATTTAAACTTTCAGAATATGGCTCAGACAACCTCTATTAATATTTCAGTGACTATCTTTCTTGACATTGTCTGCTTAAAATACACAAAAAAACGTTCTGTGTTATGGCACAGTGGATGGAGTCACTGTGGATGTGACACTGGCATGTGGTGTGAGCCTGGCTGGAGTTTTGGCTGCACCACATCTGATGCAGCACCCTACTGTTACCCCTGAGAAAACAGAAGAAGGTCTGAATGCTTCGGCTCCTGCTACCCCTGTGGGAAAGCTGGTTGGAGTTCCAAGCTCATGGCTTCTCCCTGGCCCAGTTCCAGCTGCTGTAGCCATTTGAGGAGTGAACCAGCAAATGGGACAACTCTTATTGTATTCTCTGCTTCTCCTTAAATCATTCTTCCAATAAATAAAGAAAAATTATTTAAAAACACACAAAAAATGGATGCAGTATAAAAGTATATATATAGACGTATATCTGTAAGTATATATGTAATATATGTATAAATTACTACATACAATGTAATCAACTATATCAGTAATAATACATTACGTTTCTATATTGCAGTATATAAAGTACATTGATTTATTTGATATTGTTTTCTATTTCTTTGCAATATCTTTCATAGCAAGACTCGTTTATCCAACAAGATAGATTATATTTATAAAGGAATTTTCTTCTCTTTATCTTAACTTGAATTCTGTTTCTTCTCCTCTTGTGAAGTTATTGTAAATGTTATAGTCTACCCTGTACAGACCCACATGGGGCTACATCCCGTATGTGTTTCAAGTGGAATTTACTTTCATTGCCTTACTACAAATTATCATTAATCATTAACTCTTTGCTTGTTGCAGTTGTAAATCAGTAACTTAGTAACAAGATAAAGTCAGATACATTTAAAATCCTGTTAGTTTCATCAGACAGGAAGGCAAAGAAACCTAAATAAAATCAATTACTGTTATAACTAGGTTTTTCATGGGAATTCGGATAAAAAAAATTGTTTTCTTCTAAACAAAAGAAATATTTGTTTTTTCTCTATTCAAAGTAATTTTCCTCTAAATTTCTTTTGTAAATATTCTCAAGTTAGCTGGCTTTCAGGATTTTGAACTTTTATCATGAAAACTATCAGAATAATTTCCTATGTTCTTTATAATGTTGAAGCTAAATTCCTATCACTTAGTATAAATAATGTTTTCTCCAGGAAAAAAATTGTATGTGGGCAGGGTTATCTTGAAATACCCCAGCTTTTCAAACTAACAACCTAACAAAAATAAAACAGAGTAACTTGAGCTTTGTTTTACTTCTGTAGCCTTTAATGCTTCCTTTAACTGCCCATTACTCTGCCATGAAAATATTTTACAGTCACAGATTCTATAGCATGGGCCTTCAGAGCTATTAGTTTTCTGCTTTGCAGTCTATTACTATTTTTTAAAATGATTTATTTATTTCTATTGTAAAGTCAGATATACAGGGAGAAGAAGAGACAGAGAGGAAGATCTTCAATCCAATGATTCACTCCCCAAGTGACCACAATGGCCCGAGCTCTCGATCCAAAGCCAGGAGCCTGGAGACTCTTCCAGGTCTCCCACACGGACGCAAAATCCGAAGGCCTTGGGCTGTCTTTGACTACTTTCCCAGGCCACAAGCAGGAAGCTGGATGGGAAGTGGGGCCACTGGGATTAGAACTGGCGCCCATATAGGATCCCAGTACGTTCAAGGCGAGGACTTTAACTGCTAGGCCATCGCACTGGGCCCTGAAGTCTGTTACTATTTTATTATTTTATTGTTATTATTATCATCATCATCATCATTTGATGATACAGTTCCATAGGCCCTTAGAATTTCCCTTATCCCCTCCCTTAATCCCCCCCCACCGAGTTGCCCTATATCATTACTAAAACATAGTTCTTCATACACAGTCATATGTCCATTATTGTGAGCGTGGACAATGGCAGAGAGTCCAACATCCTATTGTCATATAGTAAACAGTTTCATTGGGAATCCGTTTTTGGTCTGGAAACAGGGATGCATATACTACATTGTATCCTCACATCTGGATGTGTTAGTCTCCATTTCACAGTTACTGTACATCCCCTCAAATGAAAAGTCACAATACAAAGTCAACAATAGAAAGAAAAATAGAAATTTACAATGCCATGAAGTTAAATAACATGCTACTGGATATGAGAGCCTCCATTACACAGCTACTATACATCCCCTTAAATGAAAAGCCACAAAACAAAATCAACAACAGGAAGGGAAAAAAAAAGAAATTAACAACACCATGAAGTTAAATAACATGCTACTGAATGATTAATGTGTGGCTGAAGAAATGTAAAAGAAAATCAAGAACCTTCTTGAAGAAAATGATGCTACTGTATGATCTGAGTCATTGAGTAATTTAATCAGAAAACAGTGTTTTGAAGAGATGAAACTAACAACAACAAAAAAAATTAAAATCCATGACATACAGTTTCTGCTGGTTTTTGTTGGTGAAATGTGTCTCTTGTAGGCAACAAATAGATGGGTTTTGTTTTTTAATACAGTCTACTAATCCATAACATTTGATTGAGCTTAAGCCATTTACACTCAGGTTAATATGTATGAGTGGTAATTTGGTCATGTCATTTTAGCAATAGGTTGTTCATTGATTTCGTCTTCTGTTGTCATGCCACTGGGATGTTCTTCACATTTGCCTTTGGTTTTGGTGGGTGCTATTCCTCTTCTTTGTCAAGAGAATAGCGTTAAGTATCCTTTGTAAGGCAGGTTTGGAAGAGGAAAATTCTTTTAATTTTTGTTTACTGTGAAAGATTTTTATTTCATTTTCAAAGACAAAAGAAAGCTTTGCTGGATATGTTATCCTAGGCCGACAATTTTTTCTATTAGAATCTGGAATATGTCTCTCCATTCTCTTCTTGCCTGTAGAGTTGCCTGTGAGAGGTCTCCTGTGAGTTTAATTGGCATTCCTTTATGTATCAATTGATTTTTTTCACATGCACATTTAAGGATTTTTTTCTTCATGTTCAGTTGGAGAGAGCTTGATGATCATGTGTTGTGGTGAAGATCACTTTTGATTAACCTTGTTAGGCATTCTGAGCCCCTCCTGGATGATATTTCCCAATTCTTTCTCTAGATTAGGGAAATTTTCCCTTATTATTTCATTGAATACACCTTTAATCCCTGTTTCTCTTTTTGCACTTTCTGGGACTCTCATCACTATTATATTTGGCCTTTTACTAGTGTCTTTCAATTCTCCAATACTTTTTTTTAGCTTGATCCAGCTCTGATCCCATCTTGTTGTTTGTTTCTGCCTGGTGACAGGAAATACCTTCCAATTCTGCAATTCTTTCTTCTGCCTCCTTCATTCTATTTTGGAGACTCTCCACTGTACTTGTAATTTGCTCCACTGTATTCTTCATTTCTGAAATATCAGCTTTCATTTGATTTGCTTCCATTGTGATATGTTCCTCAAATTCCTTGAATGGCCTGCTTTATGTGCTTCTCATTATTGATAAGAAGCTTTATAACCAGGGTTCTGAATTCTGTGTCTCCATTTTCTCAATATATTCCTCAGTTAACTCTGAGGTTGGCAAAGGCTTTTGCTTCTTTGCAGGGGGTCTTCAGTAATAGTCATTGTGCCTCTGTCTCTTCTTTTGCTGTTGGTCATTGTACTTCTGGTTAGCAGAATCTTCTCTTCAGGGCTGCCTTCTAAGCTCTGTCACCCACAGGTCTGCAATTCAATTTTACTTATTGTAGTTGGTACACGGCTCTTTGTTTGCAGGCAATTATGCTACTCCCTCCAGCAAGTTCCAGGTCTGGGTTCTTATGTTGGATTTTCACAATGGTCTTTGTAGCCCCAGTTTCTGGTTCACCACTCTCCACCTCCTGTGATACCATGCTGAGGCTGCACCATTGTCTCTACAACATTTCTCCCACTTCTGGTTGGAGTAGATCCCAGGATTAGGGAGACACTAAGTGTCCTATACAGCTAGTTTGTTGGTGGTGGTAATCTTGCCAGAACCTGTTGGACGTTGGGTCTGAGGGCCACACAGATTTATTTTGACCTGTACAATGCCATAGTTGGTATTATTTTCCTGTGGGGCCAGTGCTTAGCACATCCCCAGCTGTTGTCCCCTGCAGTCCTAAGGCTTTTGTCACACTGTGCAAAATGGCACCTTATGTGCCACTACTAGAGTTCTTGATCTGCTGGCCATCAGGTCTGAGGACTACTCAGACCTGTCTTGGGTGGAACCTAGAGGATGCCACGTTGTTGCAGTTCACTGAGTCAGAAATTAGTTCATTCCCAGTTCAGTGTATGATCAGTCCTTTCACTTGCCTTTTCCTCCTTAAACAAAATGGCACCCAATTCGGCTCTAGGGGGCTGAATGGGCTATGAAATCCACCCTGTTCTTGCACTGCCCATCTTGGATCTGCTGCTCTGTTTCTGCTCTTGGTCAAAGCAAACAGCCCAGAAGGATGAACAGTTCTTTGTGTGGGTTCAACTCCCAAGCTCCCAGTGAAAGTCCCTTCCCACATGATTGCTGGTGGAGTTCTGGCTACCAGTGGAGTTCAGATCACCGTTTGCTGAATGTCACTGGGGTATCAGTCACTGCAACACCACATCCATTGTTTTTGCTGCTTTCCTGTGTCTGTCAGTCTCCAGGTGCCCCTCTGCTGTTGTTCTGTCCTCTCCTATTTCCTGGAATGTGCCCTCTGTGCTTCATACTTTTTAATGTTTCTCCATCCATTTAAATGTGTCCTTACCCTATTCTGCCATCTTGATTCTCCTACTATTTTAATCATATTGCATGCTTTGCTGTTGTTAATATTTTGTTTCTGAAGATACTTAGAAATTTCTTTTGTGTAATCTGAAAAAAAATAATTACGTGGAAAGCAAAATGAGTATACATCTTGCTAGCTGTAGCAACAAGGCAGTGAGTCACAATAGAAATAGATTGAGCCTAGCTGGATGTCAAACACACTTTGCTTTGAAGCCTGGTTTTGACATTATTGGCTGAACAATATAGAACAAGTTTAACCAGTCTCAGACTCAGTGTCTTCCACTATAAAACTGGGTGACTTATTTGGTCAGAATAGGAAGAAAGGCTGATGTATGTCAAAGGTTATTATCTAACTGGTGTTTAACAATTGGGATCGTTATCAAAGACAAACATGACCAATTAAGTTCTGAAGTCTTTACTCTTTACTCTTTGTTCAAACATTCTGAAGGAAGTCTTTTATTAACATGTAATTATTTACAGCATGTCATTATTACCTGTGATATCATTTCCTCCTAGTCTTTGTTACTGTTCTATAAGACCATTGGACAAAGAAAAGAAGGCTTCTAACTATAAACAAATGTAATAACCAATTAGCATTTAGTGCTTATAATCTGCTTGAAATAATAATCTTCATTTTGATAGTGGCATGCAAATGTAGTGGTGTTAAGCATTTTAAAAATTATATATGGCTTTTTAAATTTTGTTTTTTAAGACTTTTTGAAAAAACATTTGTTTATGTTTATTTGAAAGGCAGACTTATAGGGAGGGAAAAGATCTTCCATCTGCTGATTCACTCCCCAAATGGCTGCAACAGCCGGAGCTTAGCCAATCCAAAACCAGGAGCCACAGCTCCTTCCAGATCTCCTAGGTAGATGCAGGAACTCACAAACCTGAGCTAATCCTCTGCTGCCCTTTGAGTCCATAAGCAGGAAACAGGATGGGAAGTAGAGCAGCTGGGACATGAACCCATGCCACTGTGGGATCCCAGTGCTGCAAGTTGAGGACTAGCCTGTTGAGCCACAGCATCAGCCTAGTTTTTTTTTTCCTTGTAATAAACATAATGCAGTTTGAAATGCATTTCAATTTTCCATAATAAAGAATGAATATATGCAGGTTGAACTTAGTTTTGTCAGCCCTGACAGTCCAAGATCTTTCCATTTGAGTGTAATCATTTAAGCAATTCAGTTTCTTCTACTTACAAGCTCAACCTTTCATAACACTTCCTCTTTTTCCTGCTCTCCTCCCACATGCCACAGGAGTTACAGGGGCTTCAGGGGTACATACCAATATCAAAATGAAGATTATTATTTTATTTCAAGTAGATTATAAGCACTAAATGCTAATTGGTTCTTATATTTGTTTATATTTAGAAGTAGTTAGGCTTTCCTTTGTCCAATGTTCTTATAGAAGTCAGCTGCAATGACTTCTTTGTTGTCAGGGTGAAGGGACCACAATTCTGTAGTCAAGGGTCTTTGCCTGTGCTCTGGTTCCACATCCACAGGTGGCCGGTCTGATCTCATCCCCAAGTCCATGTTGAGGTGTCCTCAGTGCTATGGATTATGGGGGCATCAGGAGGGTTTCAGGAACGCCACTGGTAACCATTAATGCCAATCGTTAAGTCTCTGCATTTGATGGCCGCTTTTATCTACCAATCCCCCCATTGCAGCTTTCATTGCCTGTATAGTAGTTTAGGAAGCTGCTTCTTAAAAGTAGAAAATTTAGTGTAAGCAGTTGGTTTGGTTAGCTATTACTGAATAATCCAGCACCCCCAAATTTAATAGCATTAAACAATCTGTGAGACAAGGATTTGGGAAAGATGTGACTAGTTGATTGTCCTCGTTTGTGTCATCTGCAGACTTGACTGGGCTGGGTATCCACAATGATTTGCTCACAGGAGTGGCAGTAAGTGTTGCCTGTCTGAAGGCTTCTCTGGGACATCTCTCTTACCGTCATTCCCACATCTTTGTATTCTTGGCCAACTGTGTTTCTTCCTAAGTTATTGATCCATTTAGGTTTTTTGTTTTGTTAAATAACTTTGTTTCTCAGAAATGTATTCATTGCATTGAGATTTTCAAATTGACATCTTTGCTTTTTTAGTTATTGTTTTTTAAATTTAATTAATTCATTGATTTTTTTATTTGAAAGGCAGAATGAGAGCAAGAGCAAGAATGAGACAAAACGTCTCTTCACTGGTACACCTCCCAAATGCCTGCAACATCTAGGGTTGGGCTGGGCCAAATCAGGACTCAGGGACTCCATTTAGGTCTGCACACAGTGGCAGGAACTCAAGGCCCACCTGCTGCGCCCCAGTGCAGTTACAGCGAGCCAAATCAGAGATGAGGCTGAGACTTGACCCCAGGAACTCTGCTGAAGGTCATAAGCAGTGGCTTCATTGCTGCCCCAACATGTGCCCCACAAAATGACTTCTTCTTAACTACGCCATGCATAAGACAGAAGACCTGCTTATCTACTTTTTCAATTTATTGAGCAATAGATTTATATTTTAGAGGCTTATTTTATATTTTGGAATAGTTAAAGAAAAAAGAGAGAGAGAGAATCTTCTATCTACTGATTCACTCCCCAGTTGCCCGCACGGTCAGGGCCAGACAGGGCAGACATCAGTAACTCGGAACTTCCTCCAGTCTGCCCTGTGGGTAGCAGCGCCCAAGCACTTTGGGTCATCTCCCACTGCTTTTCTAGGCCATTGGCCTGGAGATGCATCAGAAATGGAGCACCCAGGATATGGACTGGCGCCCATCTGCAATGCCAGCATTCCAGATGGCTGCTTTACCTGCTCTGCCGCAATATTGGTTCCTATACTTTTAATATTTAAAAAAATTCTCATTGTGAAAATAATTGGGGGCAATGGTTGTTATAATTGTGTCTATAAATAGTCTATTTCCACCATCCTAATTTATGTGATTTTCTCCTTTTTCTCCCCCTCACTGTACTTCCCATCCTCTTTCCTCCTTGCTCACTGTATCTCTTTCTTCTCTCTCCTTCTGTTTTTATCAATTCTTGGCTGCCTAGTGCATGTCAGCTCTGTGCTAAACTTGAGGACTGACATGCAAAGAAGCTTCTGAGGGTGTCACTGTGTGCAATGTGGTGCATAATCTAATACGTATAGGCCTATGTCTATATTCTGTATAAGTGAAATATATATAAACACACACACACACACACCATTTGAGAAACAGACACAGACAGAGAAAAAAACTGCTGGTCTACTCTCAAAATGCCCAAAATGATTGGACTTGACCTGGGCCCAAGCCAAGGACAAGAAATTCAACTCAGGTCTCCCACATCAAGTGAGAGACCCAGTCAGTGCGCCCTCCCTTGCTTTGTCCCAGAGAACACGAGCAGAAAGCCGGAGCCAAGAGGTAGAGCTGGAACATGACCTTCAGCACTGTGACAAAGGATCTGGGTGTCCCAGCTTGTGCTTTAACCACCTTTACCACTAAAACCTTCAGAAAATTTATCCTATGCAGATCTGAAGTGGTCAGCCATTCAAGTTAATCTTTAATAACAACTCCTCCTTCAGGAGAGAACAACAGCATAACTATCAACACAGGACACAGGAGAGTCAGTGATATTAACAAGATGACATTCCAAATGGGTCACTGGACATGGCGAAGTGAATGGAGTTAGGGGTAGTGTTGGAAGCCCAGGGAAGTAACGAGAAACAAAGGGAGAGGAAGAAAAAAAGAGATAAGCAAAATAACATTGTCACAGCACAGGTTGACCAGGCTGAGCCTTGGCAGGGAGTGAACTTGACTCCTGCGCCAGCTAGGCTTTGCGGCAGACTCAGCATTCTTCCTTTTTTGCTCCACTGCCTCCATAATTTTGAGGAAAAAATGGCTTAGGGAAATCAGACTACCATTCCATACTGTTAGGTCTTCTCTGGTTAGATGAACCAGAGTTTGTTGAAAGGGGCTCTGGCTTTGGAAAAGGAGAGTTGTCATTTCATTTGTTCATACACACGTGCATTGTTGCCCATTTGTTTTCTCACAGCTCTTCTTGGGACTCAATATGTCCACTACATGTTTCAGTATATCTTGAGTTCCCTAAATGTTCAGGGATTATCTGAGGTGTGTGCAAGGCTCTTAAGAAATACTGGGGGCTTTGCACAAATCCCTCCCATGAAAGCAGCTGGGTGGTACAGTTCATTTCACAAACATCAACTCAGCACACACCCTGTGCAAATAAATGTAGGAGGGCCAGCGCCAGGGCATGACAAACTAAGCTTCCCCCTGTGGCACCAGCATACCAGTGCTCCTAATTCCAGCTTCATGCTAACGTGCAGTCTTAAAGGCAGCAAATAGTGACTCAAGTCCTTGGGCCCTGCTGCCCAGGTGGAAGGCCCAAATGGAGTTCCAGGCTTCTGACTTTGGCTTTGCTCAGCTTTACTGTTACTGGCATTTGGGAAATAAACCAGCCTGGGAGATCTTTCTCCATTTGTTTCTAAGTGTTTCTTCCCTTCAAATAAAATGTTTAAAACAAAGCAAAAATGCTGACGTGGTCTGCAAAGACAGTGAGAGAGATACCTTTAAATTCCAGAGACTCGGACTACCCTGGAAAACCTTCTTCAGGGTCTAGGATCAAAGAGTTCTTGTCCATTCATGGGGCCAATCTTTTTTTAGCGGGAGGTATTTAAAAAAGTTTATGCAGGGCCCAGCATGGTGGCCTAGTGGCTAAAAGTCCTCGCATTGCACACACCAGGATCCCATATGGCCGCCAGTTCTAACCCTGGCAGCTCTACGTCCCATCCAGCTCCCTACCTGTGGCCTGGGAAAGCAGTCAAGGATGACACAAAGCCTTGGGACCCTGCACCCATGTGGGAGACCTGGGAGAGCTCCGGCTCCCAGTTTCGGATTGGCTCAGCTCCAGCCATTGCGGCCACTTGGGGAGTGAACCATCGGATGGAACATCTTCCTGTCTGTCTCTCCTCCTCTCTGTATATCTGACTTTGCAATAAAAATAAATAAATTTTTTTAAAAGTTTATGGATATGTGTATTATTAAAGAACCATGTTTTCTGATAAATAAGTTTAATTCCATTTCTGCGATTTATATATATGTGTATATTTATATATATACATGTATATGTATAATATGTATTGTGTTTTATAATACAGTCCCAAAGGCTCTAAGATTTCCACTCCCCCTCTTCCTAAAT
Organism: Ochotona curzoniae; assembly: GCF_017591425.1. Classification (NCBI taxonomy): domain Eukaryota; kingdom Metazoa; phylum Chordata; class Mammalia; order Lagomorpha; family Ochotonidae; genus Ochotona; species Ochotona curzoniae. The sequence goes on from NW_024467115.1 coordinate 19,666,821, forward strand.
TCCCTCCCCACCACTGATTTTCCCTATGCTTTTACAACAGTGTAGTTCTTCAAAAAACAGTCATAAGTCCATCATTTTGCTATTTAAGTGTATCCTAACATTGTAGGCATGGACAATGGCAGAGTCCAGCATCCTATTGTCCATCATTGCGGGCATAAACATTGGCAAAGAGTCCAGCATCCTATTGTCAAGGTATAGTAAACAGTTTCATTGGGAGTCCATCTCTGATCTAGAAGTAGAGATGCACACTGCCCTTCATTCATGTTTCTTTCTTGTTAAAATATATTTATTTGAGAGGAGAGAGAGAGAAAAAAATTTTCCATTTGCCTTCCCAAGTACTTGGGCTGCCATCTGCTGCCCCCACAGGTGCTTTAGTTCAAACTTGGGCCAGGCTGAGTCCGATCTTAGATCAGGATCCTATCACGCTGCTTTCTCCCCTCTCTCACCACAAGGAAAGGGAGATTGAAATCCTGTTCTTGAGGCTCAGACTAAAGTCTAGGTGATCAGTATTAGGGAGGACTACCTTACAGGTCCTTTTTTTTATTACCACACAAATCAATTTCCTGAACCTTATTCAATTTCCTAAAATTAAAACAAAAACAACTTGAAAATGTATGTATCTATTTGAAAGTCAGAGTTACACAGAGCAAGAGAATAAGCAAGAAGAAAGATGTTCTATCTACTAGTTCACTCCTCAGATGGCCACAATAGCTAGCACTGGATCAGGCTGAAGTCAGGATCCAGGAGCTTCACTGGGTCTCCCACACAGGAGGCGAGGATCCAAACACTTGGAGCATATTGTATTTCATTTTCCTAGCCATCAGTAGGAGTTGGAGCTGAAGAGGAGGAGTATTTAAGTCTTGAACCAGTACCCAGATAGCATGCTGGTGTTGCAGGTAACTGTTTAACCTACTATGCCACAATGTGGTCCATGAAAGAACTTCTTGCACTCTAAAGGTTGGAAACTGGGCCCTGGTTAACCTGCTGTGGCCAGGAACATTGAGAGCTCAAAGCTGTGGGCTGTGAAATCCATCCTTCCCTGTCCTCTCTGGCATCTGATCCACTTTGGCAAGTCCTGGCATCCTCACCCAGCAGCTAGAAAGAAGTTCCTGGTGGAATGTGGGAGGGGTGGATGTTTCTGTATGCCCTCAAAAAACTGAATTACAGATGAATGCATGTATAACTGGACAGAAAATTGGGTCACCATGATCCCACAAAATCAGAAGCTTCTGTTGCTCTAGCCCAGTGATTCCCTTCAGCCTCCAACAACCAGGGCTGGGCCAGACTAAAACCAGGAGCCCAGAGCTTCATCCAGATTTCCTATGCAGGACATAGGGGTCCAAAAATACTTGGGCCATCTTCTGCTGCTTCACAAAGTGTATTAACAACGAGCTAGGCAAGAAGCAGGATGCTGGGATTTGAACTGGTACCCATATGGGATGCTGGTGCCACTGGCAATGGATTTTCCCACTTCTACCATACAATGGGCACTGAAAGAACTTTTGGTAACAAAAATATGGAGAGAATAGAAAAGCTACAGCAATGTTCTTACTTGAAACATTTGCTTTAAAACAGAAATCAATGCATATGCATAGTTTATGTGAATTAAAACAATCTATGGGGTTGATCTCTTGCTGGTTGGTTTAAGATGTCACTTGGGACACACATATGCCAAGTGCCGGGATTCTAGTCCTGACTTCATACTCTGGGAAGTAGCAGGTGATGCCTCGCGTGGCTGGTCTCTGCTACCACATGGGAGACCTGAATTATTTCAGCACTACAGGTTGACTGGGATAATATAGTAAAGGTTCCCATACAACAAATATAGTGTTTTTAGTGCCTCTTTTCTGGGGAGTGGCTTATTGGAAATTTAAAAACCCAAATAAGACTGTTGCAAATATACAATGATACATATTCAGTGAGTAATCCAATAAGTAACATTGGTTGTTCAAATACTATTTGCAATTAATTGTACTCACCTTTAAACATACATCTATGATCATTAAAAAGCAGAATAACTGTAGCTGAGAGCAATAATTATCACAAGACAACACCCATGCCTGCCTGATAACAAAATGGACTTCCTATTATGGCCAGAATTCCAATCCTTTGCCAGTAGAAATAAATGCAAATGGATTCTTAGAGATAGAGCCTAACAGTTGGTGATCCTAATAGATCTTTCTCACCCCAAATTGGACTGTACTAATGGTGGCCTGCCCCATTATATGTTTAATGCCTTTGTATACTTTGTTGGCTCAGAAATCAGCCTGGAGTTAGCTTATCAGGAGCTCTATGTTCTCAGGGGAGAATACTATTGAGCAAATAGAAGACACAGCTTCTGGTGATCTTCTGAAATGACTGAAAGAAGAGGGTCTGATAAGAGACCAATAGAATCTCAGTCAAGCGTTAGGAAGCAACTATTTCCCCAACAGAGTGAGGAGTCCTTCAAATCAGACCAAAAATCCCTGTTTAAAGATGCAGCCACCCATCAGGTTCATAGCTGATACTCAATAAATATTTAACAAATGTTGGTTAAATAGTCATAATTACCAGTGACAAATATAACCACTTGAGCTGCCAAGACATAATTATTAAATTCTTGTGTTACTGTAATGAGCTGGTTCATCTTCTTCTCTCATGAGATTTGGATCCTATTAATGTGCTGGGAATTCGATAGCCTCCAGCCTGATCCAAACTATTGTATCTGTAATTCTACGATCATTAAAGCCACTTTCGTGAAAATCAATCTGAATTTGCATGGATAGCACCACTATTTGTAATTATGATGTTCTTAAGTGGATAGCCTAATTTTTCACACAGTTGTTATACTTATTGTTTCATTATTGACATTCCAAAACACAATTTTCTGTGTATCTGGCTGACAAAAACAATTTTCCCAATGTGTGTCATACCTGGAGGAATAGCTGGAAGGCACCGAAGTACTCAGAAGAGACATCTACGTAGAAAATCAGAATTTTTTAATTTTAAAATTTTTGGTTGACATATAATGACTGTAGGATGATTGAATTTTAAACTGAAGTCTAAATGTTTGAGTGATATAACCTGTTAAACCCAAGGCAGCTGTTATAAAGAAATCTGTGGTGTGCCTGGCGGCGTGGCCTAGCGGCTAAAGTCCTCGCCTTGAATGCACCAGGATCCCATATGGGCACCGGTTCTAATCCTGGCAACCCCACTTCCTATCCAGCTCCCTGCCTGTGCCTGGGAAAGCAGTCGAGGACGGCCCAGAGCCTTGGGACCCTGCATCCACATGGGAGACCCGGAAGAAGCTCCTGGATCCTGGCTTCAGAACGGTTCCACTGCTGATCTGTGCGGCTACTTGGAGAGTAAATCATCGGGTGGAAGATCTTCCTCTCTGTCTCTCTTCCTCTCTGTATATCTGCCTTTATGATAAAAATAAATAAATTAAAAAAAAAAGAAAAAGAAATCTGTGGTAATAAAACATGTGTCTTAGGGTAGGTGTCATGGCACAGAGAATAAATCCACTAGTTGGACTATCCACATCCAATCTGAGTGCTGAGTTCAAGTCCCAGGACTCAGTTTCTGATCCAGCTTCCTGTTAGTGTATTCTGGGAGATGGCAAATGACAGCCCAGGTAATCGGTCTCTGTCGTTCATGTAGGAGTTGCAGATGGAGTTCCCGGCCCGTGGCCTTGTCCTGGCCCAGTCCTAGCTATTGAAGACATTTGGGGAATGCCTTTCAAGTTAGTTCATCTATAAAAATAAACTAGGGACTGGCACAATGGCGAAGCCTTGCTCTGGTGTGCCAGTACATGTCCTGGCTCTAATTGTGATCCTGTTAATGGCCTGGGAAAGCAGAGGAAGATGGCACGAGGCCTTGGGCTCCTGCACCCAAGTGGGAGCTAGGAAGAAGCTCCTGTCTTTGGATCAGTTCAGTTCCAGCTGCAGCAGCCATCTGGGGAGTGAACAAGAAGATGGAAGATCTCTTTGTCTCTTTCTTTGTCTCTCCTTTTCTCTGTAACTCTGCATTTCAAATATAAATAAATAAATAAATAAATAAATAAATAAATAAATAAATCCTAAAAAGGTAAATAAAGTAAATCCTTAAGAAAAATGTATAAAATGACAAAAAAAATTCCCATCCATATTCTGAGTTCTTAAGAAATCAGTGAAGAAATAGGTTATTTCTACAGATCTCTAGTTAATGAAGGATTTTTACATCCTATTTACAGCATCCCGAATGGCTTTAATCAACACTGCTAAAATCAAGAAAAAATTGATATATGTACCTTCCCATTATAGATGTGTTGTTATCCTTTAATTAAATATGTAGATAAAACTGCCAAGAAGAATGTAAAAATATATTCATAGATAAATGTAAAATTCATGTATGCAACACAGCAAGCTGTATTTCTGCTCTCTAACTAAAATTTTTCTCAAGAAGGGTTAATACATGTGTACTATGAATACTTACTAATAACAGATTACCAAAAGGCAGCCACTAATGAATAATTTTACATGTGATGAATATTTAAACTCCACAGCACATTGCAAATTAGAATATCAATGAAGTTTTCATTGTGAATTACTTGCCACTTTAGTCCATTAAAAATAGATGTGACTATTTGTTACATATTTTAATGGCTTATTTCAATAGAACATGCTCCAGAGGCAGCAAGGGCAGCAATACTAGAGATTAATCTCATGAATAAAAGAACAGAAATGGAATATAAATGTTAATCATTAGAGGTGCTCAGTACACACTAATGTTTTCCACCAATCATTTTCAGATTTTCCAGATTTATTCACTTATATTTATTTATTTGAAAGGCAGTGAGACAGACAGAAATCTGCCTTCTGCTGGTTCATTCCCTCAATGCCTGGAGCAGCACAGCTCAGAGCTGAACAAGGACCCAGCCAAGACCCAGGAACTCAACTGGGGCTCCTCTCTGGGCGGCAGGGACCCAGCTACCTCAGACAGGAAGTACTGCTGGTGGGTGCACACACACACACACACACACACACACACACACACACACACACACACACAGCTGGCACACTGAACACAGACCAGCCAACACAGAATGCCAACCCAGGCACTCTGACGTGGGATAAAGGCATCCCAAGGGGCACCCTCCCATCTACTGCAGTTTTCTAACATTATCTCCTCCTTAGGAACTTGTTAAAAGGTCTGTGAAACTGAAAAAGATACTCAGTTTCCAATGGCTGAAATAAGTAAAACAAGTGATTTATCTGTTTAATTTTAAACACACTAATGAGAGTAGTGGACATTGGGTTTAGGGGGAATGGGATTTGATGCATTGGTTAAGACAATGCTGGGCTGCGTTGTGGTGGGAGAAGTGAGGTCTGAATTCCTATTCTAGGTCCTTGCCTTCTACCTGGAGAAGCACTTTAAGTTCGGGCACATGTACCATGCACAAAGTGATAGCTGTTTCTTTGTTCTGTTTTTAGGTAAGGAAAACACGCATATGATAGGCCAGGAAGGGAAAAGGATGGGGGAGGGGAGCAGAAAGACGGTGCATGAGCACCTGGCCTTGTCCTCCTCCATAAAGAGAGAGAAAACCAGAGTTGGAAGCTCAGCCATTCCTGAGTCCAGCTTTTGGGATAACGGTAGATCTCTGAAGGTCTCTTGCTCTCTTTTGCCGGAGTCCAGCTCCAGCTGAATTTGGAGCTCAAGAAGGGTGTATGAAATAGGCATAGAAAGAAGAAGAGACAGACCACTAGGATTCCATGATCATTGCGGGCCCTGCGAGAAAGCTGTCCGCTTTATTTATACAGAAGCAGTCACAAGTTCTGGCACGGACCTTTTGCGTCATGGTGTTGCTTCCATGCGGCCCCAAGCAGTACAATTACAAAGTTTCCTTTAGGGGCAGTTTGACATAGCTTCGGCAGGGGTGGGGGCACAATTTACAACTTCTTGAGAGAGGATTACACATTCCTTGTTTATCTCTGCTTGCCAGTCCCCACCTGCTCTCCTCAGGTCTGGGCTCTAACCTTGGCGCCGCCTATGACAACCAGACCCCTACCTTGAATTACGTATGGGTTAAAAGGTCTGGGGCCTTGGTTTATGGGGATTGGGGTCATTGACACCAAATGTCATTAGGCCTGCAAGCTCAGCCTTTAGGGTCACAGCAACAGGATAGCCTTTATGGTCCCAGTAGCTATATTTTTTGTCATAGCAGTTTCAGCTCATACTCTCATCACTTCCCTTAGTTTGTAAAAATTCTTATCAAGCCATTTCCCAGAAAGCATGCTAAATGTCTGTGGGCCAGATTTCAGAGCAATGGGTAGGCACACAATAAGGTGTCCAGAAACAGCATGGGCTTAATTGTACTTCTGTGTGCAGTTAAAGGCCCACTCACCAAGACATTATCAGTAACATTAACTCTTAAGCTCATGTTGGTTGTAAAAGCCATCTCATGGGGCAAACAATGCCTCAATAGATAACAAAAATTGTTAGTGGGGTGGTTGAGTGTCCATGTGAAAGGGGGGTGAAACTGCATCAAGGTGGTCAGAGAGAAATCCGCCGGGCCCTGCCCAACAGCTGGAAGCTCCCCTGGGCCCTGCCAAGCAGGGGAACTGCTCTCTTTACATCTTCGTGTTATTCACACCTACTACATGGACTCCAGCACTCTTTCAAATCAATAATAGTAAATAAAGAAAAGTCAAGACTCAGTACATATATATTTTAAAAATGAAGTAAACAGGGCCTGGCGTGGTGGTGCAGTGGTTAAGGTCCTCGCCTTGCACGCCCTGGGATCCATATGGGCACCGGTTCTATCCCAGCAGCCCCGCTTCCCATCCAGCTCCCTGCCTGTGGCCCGGGAAAGCAGCTTTGCGACCCTGCACCTGCGTGGGAGACCTGAAAGAGGCTCCTGGCTTCGCGGATTTGCATAGCATCAGCCATTGCGGCCACTTGGGGAGTGAATCATCGGACGGAAGATCTTCCTTTCTGTCTCTTCTCTCTGTATATCCGCCTTTGCAATAAAAAAATAATAATAAAAATAAATCTTTAAAAAAAAATGAAGTAAACAGCCCTGGAGTAGGAGTGGGGGCGTGCATGAGTTTAAATGATCAACTTTCAAGTCCATGTGCCTAAACAGTTATTGAGCACTCACCTCCTGCTAGGCTGGCTGCCAGGCACTGCCAAGGATACAAAATGAATAAGACAAGAACTCAAGAACTTCACAATATAAGAAGCGGAAATAACTGCGATGAAATTTCCAACACAAATTTAAATGTGTTATTTAAAACTATGGCATGTGGCAACTTCTGTCTTTCAAGAACGTTGACATAATTCACAGCACTGAGAAAATAAATGTCTAGAAAGCTTACTGTCACTGATAGAGATTAGCGGTAGCGAGACAAGGGAATAAAAGGGTGGGAGAGAAAGGGGAAATGAGACAGATTTTCACACCCCTGCCAGGTCGTTGAACGGTCAAAGATTAAGGTCCCTTTTTTCACAGTAATGATTTTGGATTAGAAAGCTCAACTGCTCTGCCTAACAATGGAGGGAAGAGGGCTGGGAAGTTTCTAGAGCATACCTAGTAGGGCAGTAGGGAGGTGCCAGCACAGGGCCAGGCAGCAGGTGGGGGCTGGAGTTCCGTACTGCATGAGCAGCTCCAGAGATGGAAGTTGCTTGCTTAGCTGTGATGCAAATTGCCTTCATCTACGCACCTTTAATGCTACCTGACTTCACCATATTCACCAAGTATTAGGGGAGCATGGGAGAAGGAACTCAAAAAATGAAGCTCTTCGTTCAAAAAGCCATGGAAAAGCAAACGGAATCAGATTAGTTTATTCTGGTGCATAACTTTGGAAATCCATACACTTCCTCATAATGTGTGGTTATTTTCTTCTTCTTTAAATCTTTTGAAGATCCCTGGTAGGTTGGAAGAAATTGATATGGGATGAGTGCCCAAGCAGCTGGCAACATCTAGGCAAGCTGAAAGAAATGTAATCTCTTCACCTATCTGTTGAAAACGCCTGCTTTCCCAAGATGCACCTGTGTCTCAACTAGGACCAAAAAGTGAGACACCATGATTACATGGATCTCACATACCATGTTGTGGTGCCATAACATTACAAATGGCCTCATGAATATGAAAATGCCGATTCACTCAGAATGGGGGCGAGTCCTCGTTTTTGGCCTCAGACCACAGTTGGAGGCTATTGAAGCTTTTCTCTCTCTCTGGGCAACGCCATGGCTCCTTCCTGGTGAGCGTTTCTGCATACTGGGAGGCCCACACCCAGGTGTGAATATGCTTTTTCTGTCACTGCTAGGTAAGTCCTGTGCCAGTGATGCCTCCACCCAGAATTCTCTTCCTCAGAAGCTGGAATCTAGAGTGGAGAATTAATACACACATGCCTACCTCAGATGGTTGCTCATCCTGAAATGCGACAGGGGATGGGAACGAAAGAATTCTGAGCCAGCAGAAAACACGAGAATACAGCCTTCCAAGATTCTGAAAAAAAAAAAAAAAGTAGGTGTGTGGGGGGCGGGGCTGGCATGGTGACTCCTGGTACTCCACCTGCAAGTGTCAGTATCCCGTGTGGGTGCTGGTTTGTGTCTCAGCTGCTTCACCACGTCCCATTTAGCTGCCTGCTTGTGGCCTGGGAGATGGCCCAAAGCCTTGAAACAAAAGGAAAAAAAAAAAACCCTCAGGAAGTGTCCTTTAGCTGTAGAAAACTGCGTAGGTTGCCTTGTACCTAGCTTGTACCCAGGCACATGTTATATAGCCAGTATCTGGTGGGAAATCTGGGCCTGGTTAATGCCAACTGTGTTTTAACTAATTAGTTTGCCAGCATAGTTGCTTTTTTTTTTTTTTTTTAAGATAAGCAGAGAGGGTAGGGAACTTAGGCTGGAACACACCACTCATCCCTCAGACTGGGGGGTGGAGGGAACTGCAGATTGCTTGGGAAGGGGTCTGGGAATGTATTGGAACAGGAACAGCTAAGGGCATGCAGGCAACGAATAATTTCAGCTGTACTCAGGTAGGCGAGGGAGCTGAGACTGTTAGTTATTTTTAAAAAGTTAAAGTTCTAGTTACTACGATATTATTACGCGCAGCGAATTCTCGCAGCCTGGTTCTTTACCATGAGCCGAAAACACCAGATGCAACCAGGTATCTTAGGAGGTTTATTCCAGTGGGGCAGGAATAGGATGGGGTGGTGGGGAGGCAAGGAGGAAGGGACGGCAAGGAGGAAGGGGAGGAAGAGGAAGGGGTAGGCAGGGAGGAGAAGAGAGAGGGAGAGCCGCACCTGGGGGCCTTTTTGTCACTCAGGTGAGCCTACAAGGTGCGGAGGCGGGGATTGGGAGGGATTGAGGGCAGGCCCCAGGGGATTGGTGCCTGAAACTGTCACAGATGATTGCCTAAGAATGATTGGTAAGCAGGCTGAGTTGGGGGAAGTGGCTGGAAGATTGGGGGTGGGATTCTCAGGTGAAATGGCTGATTGGTGGATGGCTGGACTGGCGTGAATTTCGTGAGCTGTGAGGAGGAGGAAATGGCGCCGGGTCGAAGGTGGGATATTCGAATAACTCCTTACAGAGACAGAGCAGTACAGAGAAGAACTAGAGGGCACGTCTGTGTCAGGCCAGGGCGGCACCTGCCCATGTGGGAGGCCTGGGCTGGGCTAAATAGCATCACTTGCCACTTGCTGGGGCTGGGGAGCATCCCTGGCTGGATTAGGCTTTAGTACTTGCCTGTGTCAGAGCAGGGGGGTGGGCCATGCCAGGCTGGACAGCAGTACCCACTAGAAAGCAAGAGAACTGGATCTAGCGGCAGATTCTGTGGAGGCTTGTGGGCTTGCCTCTGTGGGACTGCGGATAACTAGGACAGGGTGTGGGCCATGCCTGGCTGGGCTGGGCTTCAACACCCACCAGCAAGAGCTGGAACTGTGGGTGGGCCATGCCAAGTTGGGTCAAAGCACTCACCAGCATGCACAAGACCCAGAGCTGGGAATGGGTCTGGTAGGGGAACTATGGGGATGCCTCCTCCCCCTACTGGGTTGCAGCTTCCAATGGTGCATGAGAGGGGGCTGTGGTCAAACCTGACTGGGCAAAGCTGCAGTACCCATCAGCATGTGTTTGGCTTGGATCTGGAGGTGGCTCCAAACTGGACTGCACTCCAGCACACATTGGTGCTCATGAGAGACAGAATGGATGTGAGACAGACCAGGCCAGGTCATGGCACTCACTGGGTTATATGAGAGCCAGGTCTAGGGGTGGACCAGGCTGGGCTATGCTGTAGCATCCATCGGTGAGAGCCAGAATGGTTATAGGCCAGTTGGGCTAGGCCACAGCACCAGCTGGCAAGTGCTAGGACTTAGTGGGAGTTGTGTCAGGCTGGACCACAGTACTCTGTGACAGGCTCAAGATCCAGGCTGGGAACAGGTCTGTCGGGGAAACCAGGACCATGCTTCTGTTAGGCTCTACCTATTGCTGGTAAGCATGAGAATTAGGGTTGGAGATGGATCAGGCTGGACAAAGCAGCAGCACCTGTTAGCATATGTGAGGGCTGGTTTTGGGGGCAGAGTCAGCTAAGCTAACCTGCAGTGCCTGTGGATGTGCATGAGAGCTGGATAGGATTTGGGCAGTTCTTGGCTTCAGTAGAGGCTGGCATGTACAAAAACTGGGGCTGAGGGCGGGCCTGGTGGGTTTATTGGGAGTTGCCCCAATTAGGCTGCAGCACCCATTGGTGTATGTGAAGATTAGGTCTGTGGTGGGCTGGCTGGACTGGATTGTAGCATCCATTGGTTTGTGTGAGCTATGGGCTGTGGCAGAACTGACCAAGTTGCAATCACCAGTATGTGTGTTGGCTGGTGCAGGTGACAAACCTGACCCTACACTGGCTAGTGCACGTAAGAGTCAAGATGAGGTTACCCCAGGCAAGGTTTCTTGGGGGACTCCCCTAGTGGATCACTGGACTCAGAGCCTCGCCGCAGGGAGAACCACAGGATGCATGATCTGACATTGGAGTACATGTATCACAATTGGACCAGTTCATCTAGGCCAGTAAGGGATGTCAACTGCCTCATCAGAAAATGGAGAAAGTACAGGTGGGACATTTCTCTTGGCCAAGGTTTGCAGCATGTTCCTGGGGGTGTGGATGCACTATAGTGGACCTTGTCAACACATAGACATTGGAAAGAGTTTCTTAACCCTGGAGCAATGAAACCAACAATGTCTCAGGGCTATTGAAACCATTCAACTAACACCTTCAGAACACTCTTCCCTACATCAGGGTCTCTAAGGTGTCATCAAAGGACCATGTCCCATCCCCAGGTGAGGATGTAGTTTGATAGCCAGGAGTGGCCCTCTCCCCCTCCTCCCCTGCAGACACAGGAGAAAAAAGAAGCCCACTAATCAGAAGCCGACTAGGGCTTGCATCCCTTTCAACTATGTAAACAATATTAAAAGTAAACTTTTTAAAAATAGCATGAAAACAAAACAAAACAAAAGTGCAGTAGCCTGATTGGAGGAAGTCCCCAGAAGTCACCCGTTACTTGTCTCATTCTCCCACACATCTCCCGACCTGCTTCTCTAAGTAATCCACAGCCCTCAACCTCCCCACCCCTGCCATGTCTCATGAATATGCAGATCCCCAAGCTTGGTCCTCTGGTGGTATGCCATGCCAGCCTGGGGCCCTGTCTGTGTTCCCAGGGTCCATGCATACTACAGCATGGGTCCTGAGACCCTGTCTGCTAGCCTTTTGGCATCTGCTCGCCACAGATATAAAGAAAAAAAAAAGGCAACCATGCCGACACACTGGTCTAGTTAACACAATTCTAGCATTAACCATGTGCAGGATGCCTGCCAGCTCTTAGCTGTTTTTCTTCCAATCGTGTAACACTTGCCTAGGTACAAGGCAACCTAGGCAGTTGCCTGCAGCTGGGGGGAACTCTGCATTTTGAACAAGCCCTCTCTTGAGATTCTGACTCTTGGGGAAGCTGGGGTAGGCTTAGAAGACACTTAGGGGAAAAGCTAGGAGGACTTCCTTTGTCTGGGGTTTCAGGGCAGGAGAATGGGCTCTGCTGGAGTTAGGGAGGAAACTGCTATGGGAGCAGCTTGGCGGGAGCTCTCACCTACTGCTCAGTGCAGGAATTGGTCTGGGCTGGAGTGCAGGCATGTCTTGGCTGAGACTTCTGTGCACGGTGTCCTGGACTCTCTGGTTGTCCCACCCCTCCCCCACGGGTGATTAAAGGCAGCTGGGACTGCATGCTTCCAGCCTCTCTCAGAGTCCCCCTTCGAGGCAGGGGTCCATTCCGCTGAGCAAACTTGAGCAACTCCTTTGCAGAGTCATGCCCGTTGTGGGTCTGACCCCTGTCTCCCTGCTCGTCCCTCTCCCGATCCCTGCCTATCCCGATACCAGGCAGCTGTCTGGATCACAGTCTGCTGAAGCGAGAGGGTAGAGGTCAATTTTCTTCCATAAATGTTCAGTTTTTCCTGTTTGGTATGTGCTAGGCCTATGCGCTTGTACTTTCTCTCGCAGGTTTTGAAATGTCGAGTTCAGAACCCTGACTGTGTAGTGGCTTTGGCTGGGTTTTGGACTCAGCTTTAGCCTATCACTGCCCTCCAAGAGCCCCGTGTCCTGTATCACACTCATCCTCTCCTAGGTTTCACACTCACCCCAGTACTGCACTCAGGCAGTCTCAATTTCCCAGATTTCCCATGGCTGACTTGCCTAAGCTGTTTACTGTCCTGCCAGGGGAATGATCATGAATGTAGGGATGGTGACAGTGTCAGGCGTCACAGGAAGCTGAGGACAATGACACTTAAAACAGACCATTGTGTTGGCCCTGGTCAGTCATGACTGACCTCTGACTAGACAGCAGCTTAGAAAGCAGAAGGCAGGGCCCGGCACAGCAGCCTAGCAAGTCCTTGCTTTGCATGCACCAGGGTCCTATATGGGTACTGATTTGTGTCCCAGCAGCCTTGCTTCCCATCCAGCTTCCTGCCTGTGGCCTGGAAAAGCAGTGGAGGATGACCCAAAGCCTTGGGACCCTGAACTTGTGTGGGAGACCCAGAAGAGGCTCCAAGAGGCTCCTGGCTCCCGGTTTCTGGCTTTAGATCAGTGCAGATCTGGCCATTGTGGCCATATGGGGGTATGAATCAACAGGTGGAAGATCTTCCTCTCTGTATCTGCTCTTCTCTGTATATCTAACTTTCCAATAAAAAATGTGATAAATCTTTTTTAAAAAGGGGGGGAGGGGGAAGGCAAAGTGGTTTTACAAATAGTTGGGGAGAAAAGCAGTCCATTCTTAAACATTCTCTGAAGAAATGGGTTGAGAGAAAAAAGAGAAGATGGAAGTTGCAGCAAGCAGCAGGGTGAAGAAAAGAATTTGTAAATAAACTGAGAAAGTTCCCTGAGTTTTGGAAACAGAAAAATGAACCCAGCAGAGGTCTGAGGAGGGAAGGCCTCTGTTGCTACCCAGGCTCATGAACATGTTCGAAGGGACTTTTGCAGTATATAGAAAAGTTCCATTCAGCCTGGACAATCTTTCAGCATGCGTTAATGAGATGCCTCATTTCTTTATTAAAATTGGGAAATTTTGTTTTTGGAAAAAAATTCTAGAATCGTATCTTAAGTCATTCCAGGTATACATTTTATTTTTGTAAGATTTATTTTATTTTTATTGCAAAGTCAGATATATATAGAGAGGAGGAGACACAGAAAGGAAGATCTTCTGTCTGATGATCCACTCCTCAAGTGACCACAATGGCCGGTGATCTGCTGATCTGTAGCCAGGAGCCTGGACCTCCTGCAGGTCTCCCACACGAGTGCAGGATCCCAAGGCTTTGGGCTGTCCTCGATTGCTTTCCCAGGCCACAAGCAGGGAGCTGGATGGGAAGCTGGGCTGTCGCGACTAGAACCAGTGCCCACATGGGACCCCAGCGCGTTCAAGGTGAGGACTTTAGCCGCTAGGCCACCATGCTGGGCCAGGGTGCACATTCTTATGTGCACCTAGATAGTTTCCAGAAGGGATGCTCAGCCAGGTTTGCCTCCCTTATATTACTTGCCTATCTTTCCAAGCTCTCACTTTTGCAAACTCTGTACCAACATATGTATATGTGTGCATTAGATACATACATGCTAGTAATATATACAGTCATCTTTACAAGTGGGAATTCCAGGTGTAAATCATGATGTATTTTTATAGGTAAAGAGGCCTTTCCAAAATCTTCACGTCTGGGAATATAGTTGGGTTCCTATGTTACTCATGCATTAAATTGTCCTCTACTGGTCCTAGGAAAGTAATAAAACCCACGGAGAGACCAGAACAAGCCCTTATGTTCCAAAAATAAACTCAAAAGACATCACTAAGCTACTGTCATTGAAAAACAGTGGCAGTTCTTTCAAATTCTTAGGAGCGCTTGCTGCTCTGAGATCTGCTTGTCTGTTGGTTTGACAGATTCATCTAGACAGGTGAGTCTCATCTTTGGCTGCCCATAAGGAATTCCTGGGGACTTTAGGTAGAACATGGGTATACCAGAGATTTTGAATTAATTCAACTGGGTGAGTCCTACACTTAATTTTTTATGCTTGGCAGGTGATTCCAAGGTGTAGCCAAGTTAACTAGCACTGCCATGCTTTCTGGCATGAAAGCTACCCTGGAGCTCTGGACTTCCTAGGTAGGATGTTGGGCTTTCAAATGAAGAACTGTATTTCTTAGTTCCCTCCTTGACTCCTCCCTGTGACCATCATGGCTTTCTTTCTGGTTGCTCTTTGCAAATAGCATTTGACCTCTCATGACTGAATCCCGTGATCTTAAAACGTTAACTCAGCTGGCAATCCTGACCATCTGGCCTAGACTGAGTAAAGGATAAAGTAGCTTCTCTTTTGTAAGAACTGCCATTTATAGTCAGAGGGAAAAAGTGGAAGAAGTGAATAGCAAATGCAATAAATCCACAAAGTGAAACCTGAAATATATAGGCAGGGTGACCAATTGTTCTAAATTGACCTAGGCAGTCCTAGAATTTATTGGGTTAACCATTTTAGGATACTAACAGGCCTAGTAAAGCAATTTATAAATATGTCCGTTAGAGAATTGTGAGTGAAGGAAGAATTGTAACAGTTAATAGTGGGTATCATCGTATTTGGACTCTTAGAAAATTTCCAGTTTTTGTGGATTTTTTTAAACCCATGTGTGATAGCTTTCTATTCAGTGGAACTTCCTGATAATCGGAAAGTTTTGTACTAACCAATTCAGTAATTATTAACCATTGTGGCCACTGAGGTTCTGACTTTTCAGCATTATTACATTTCAGTTCATGGAAGTATAAACAAACCAGGTCTGGAAATCTGCTGTCCCCCATGGTAGATATATTTTAGGGTGACTCCTCTCCCACACCCCCTTCATAGGCAATCTCATTTACCTCTTTTGGAAGGAGGAACTCCAGCAGTGGGCATGGTGGATCTGATCGGGAATAGTACTTAATCCGAACCAGGCCAATTAGATTGTCTTCTTTAAAAAAGAAGTGGAATTAAGTCCCTAAACAACTATATGTATTTGGTAATGAGGAGTTGAACAAGCAGGGTTGACACTAGAGACTGTCTCAGGAAACCAAAGTCATATGCTGATTTGTGGGAGAGCGGGTGGATATGCAAAACTACATAGTGAAATCGGAGACAGAAAAGACCATGTTGTCTCACGACGGAGGTCAACACTGAGGTTTCAACCTTTCCATTCTAAGCCCAAGGTGAACTGCATTAACTTTGTTTTTAATCCTCAGATGTCCATGAGATTTTCTATTGTAATCATTCTGTAACTCAGTTATTGGAACTGCTTCATTAAGTTTCTATTGCTTACAAGCAAAAAAAGAGTTTTGTTGAAGCCAACAGCTGGGAGCTTCATCCCTGCCTCTCACACGGGTAGCAGAGGCCCAAGGCTTTGGGCCACCTTCTGCTGTTTTCCTAGGCCATGGGCAAAGAAATAGGTGGGAAGTGGAGCAGCCAGGACACAAACTAGCACCCCTGTGGGATCCAGGCACTTACAAGATGAGGATTTATCCACTGAACCATTATGCTGGACTGTCTCTCCCTCTCTCGTTATAACACTGTCAAATATTTAAAGAATTAGTGCCCCAGATGCACAGTCACCATCACTTTTTTTTTTCTTAAAGAGTTATTTTATTTTTATTGGAAAGGCGGATATACAGAGAGGAAGAGAGACAGAGAGGAAGATCCTCCGTCCGATGACTCACTCCCCAAGTGAACGCAACGGCCGATGCTATGCCAATCCGAAGCCAGGAGCCTCTTCCCACGCGGGTCTCCCACGTGGGTGCAGGATCCCAAAGCTCTGGGCCGTCCTCGACTGCTTTTCCAGGCCACAGGCAGGGAGCTGGATGGGAAGTGGAGCTGCTGGGATCAGAACTGGTGCCCATATGGGATCCCAGGGCGTGCAAGGTGAGGACCTTAACCACTTGCGCCACTGCGCCGGGCCCCAGTCATCATCACTCTTAAGTGTAACATGAATACAAAGTGATGACAGTCTGGACTAGCATGACTGCTCCTAATGAGAAACCTCATCTTATCCTAGACAACACTGGTCACATGGGATGGTTATATTTCCCAATGTCATCGAGTAATATTTATGTTTTTGGAAAATGCCATGATTAATCAAGATCCTTTATTTTCTATTTAACACATTTTAAATTATATATCCACAGAAAAATTTATCATAAATGTTCAGCTTAATGAACTCTTAAAAATAAAACACCTATGTAACCTGTGTAATGGTCACAAATCTGAACACTGGACTCAGCACTATGATTCAATAGCTAAAGTCCTCAGCTTGCAAGCACAGGATCCCATATGGGTGCTGGTTTGTGTCCTGGCAGCTCCACTTCCCATCCAGCTCCCTGCTTGTGGCCTGGGAAAGCAGTCAAGAATGGCTCAAAGTCTTTGGGTTCCTGTACCTATGTGGGAAACCTGGAAGAGGCTACTGGATTCTGGCTTCAAATCGGTTCAGCTCTGGCTGTTGTGGCCATTTGGAAGATCTTTCTGTATATCTGATCTGCCTTTCTAATGAAAATAAATAAATCTTCAAAAATAAAAAAGAAGCTGAACATTATCAACACCTGACACAGCCCTCTTGTGTCCCTTCTTAGTCACCTTCCCCTACTAACAAACAAGGACAGCCACTATCCTAGCTTCTAGCATTTTGAATCAGTTTGATTTGAAAACTTTCTGTAAAATAATAGTCAAGATCTTTTCACACAGTACTGTATTTGTGAGATCATCATGTTGTAGGTAGTTATTGTTTCATTCTCATTGCTAAATAATATGTCATACTATTACATGGCACAATCTATTTATTTATTAAAGATTTATTTATTTTTATTGCAAAGTCAGATATATATAGAGAGGAAGACAGAGAAGATCTTCTGTCCAATGATTCAGTCCCTAAGTGACCACAACGGCTGGAGCTGAGTTGATCCAAAGCCAGGAGCCTGGAGCTCTTCCAGGTCTCCCACATGGGTGCAAGATCCCAAGGCTTTGGGCCACCCTCAATGGCTTTCCCAGGCCACAAGCAGGGAGCTGGATGGGAAGCAGGGCTGGCAGGATTAGAATTGGCGGCCATATGGGATCCCGGCGTGTACAAGGTGAGGACTTTAGCCAGTAGGCCACTACGTTGGCCCACATGGCACAATTTAACAATTCATTATTTGAGAAGCACACACACACACACACACTCAGAGAAAGAGGGAGAGAGAACATGCACTCTTACCAATTCATTCCTCGAATACCTGCAGCAGGTGGGAATGAGCTGTGATTGGAGTCAGGAGACTGGCACTCAATCTAGATATCTCATGTCATTAGTGGGAATCCAATTACTGTTGTTAGGCTCTGTTTGCCTTGGTGAGCAGTCAGAATCAGGAGCCAGTGACTTGAATCTCCTCCAGGTAGAGTGAAGGAGGGCATGACATTTTAATTGCTAGGCTAAAGGATCACTCCTATATGCTACAATTTATTAATGCAATCTCACCTTGTTAGAAGTGGAGTAACTCTAGTTTAGAAATGGGAACATTGTTGCCCTGTGTGCTCTTGTGCTTGTCTGTGAGTGAATATGTGTTTGTTTCTCTTAGGTGTACACCCAGGACAGCATTGTCATCCTAGAGATTCTACACATTTCTTTTCCTATTCAATATGATGGAGATAATAGCAATTTTAACATGACTTCTGCAGCTTTCTATTTTTAAGTATCACATTATTGTCTTTTTTTCCCATTCCGGGATTTTCTTAGGTAAAAGTTGTTAGCATATAATATCATATTTTTTATTCTAGGTTTGCCTAAAGCTAACTTATAGGGTTAGCTGCTAATCATATGAAGCCATTGAGCACCTGAAATATACTATGAGTGTGAAATGTATACAAACTTTTCTAAGACCTAGCATGAAAAATAGGAGGTACATGTTTTATTATTACAAACAACTAATAATTATCATTAACAATTATTAATATTTTATACATGTCAGTTACTGCTTGGAATGATAGTGTTTTCTATATATTGAGTTAAGTAAAACATACTAGCAAGCTAATTTTACCTTCTCAAAGAATTTTGCAGTACGAAGCCTAGATGAGGACATTTGACTACCGGTTTCGCTGAGGGTTAGGTTGCCCGTGTCCTATGTTAGAGTTTCTGGGATCAACACCTGACTCAGGTTCTGGCGTCTTGTTGATGTGGACTCTGGGAGGCAGTGGTGATGGCTCGGGGGCCTGGTCCTAGCCACCTGCGCCAGACATGGGGCTTGAGTCCCTGTCTTCTTGCGTTAGTCCCCTCGCTGTGGTGGGCTTCTGGCAGTGAATCTGTGGATAGGAACTATGCCTCATCTTTCTGTTCATCTCTCTGCTTCTCAAGTAAATAAACTGTTTAGTATAAAAATGTAATGAGGCTACTAGACAATTCTAAATGGCGTGTGGTTCACAACTATATTTCTATTGGAAAGCGCTGGCCTACACCCTATAGTTAAAGAAATGGATATTGTCTTAATATTTTGTATGGACATTACTGTAAGTTCTTTTGGGCAAAGCTCATCTCATAGACTGCTGTGTACTTTTCAGTACTAGCACACCCTTTTGTTTAATAACTACTAATTAACTATGAAACACCATTATTTATTTTTCAGGCTAGACTCTCAACCTATTATTTATATTGTAGGTAAATGATAATATTCCTGAAAAAAAAAAAAGATGGCAAGAGTCTGTGGAGAGTGAAGGAGTGAAGACTGTAGATGAAAAGGTTAGTTGACAGAATTTTTAGTATTTCCTTCATCAGAAAGAGTTTTCATGGCATTGTGTTTGGCATAGCAGTTGGCATGCTGTTTGGGCTGTCTGCACTCCATGTGGCACTCCAGCACCAGCTCAGCTTCTTCTTTTTTTTTTTTTTCTTTTTTAATGAGTTACCTACCTTTATTGGAAAGGTAGATTTTACAGAGAAAAGGAGAGACAGAGAGGAAGATCTTCCATTTGATGATTCACTCTCCAAGTGGCCACAATAGCCGGAGCTGAGCTGATCCCCAGCAAGGAGCCAGGAGATTCTTTTGGGTCTCCCATGCAGGCACAGGGTCCCAAGGCTTTGGGTCGTCCTCTGCTGCTTTCCCAGGCCACAAGCAGGGAGCTGGATGGGAAGTGGAGCAGCTGGGACACAAACTGGCACCCATATGGGATCCCGGCACATCCGGGGAGGGGATTGGCTGATAGAACCATTGCAGGGGATCCTGGCTCTGCTTCTGATTCCAGTGTCCTGGCAATGCAGACCCTGTGGAGGCAGCAGGTGATGGCTGAGAAACGGTCCCTGCCACCTATGGGGGAGACAGACGTTAATTTCTGGGCTCCTGGCTTCAACTGGGCCAAAGCCAAGCCATTGCAGCCATCTGCAATGAACAATGAGAGTGAACCAACAGATATTTCTGACTTTTAAATAAATGAATCAATAATAAATATTTTTAAAAAAAACTGTCATCACCATGCCCCTAGATCTGTGTGTATGAAATACATGTAAGTTGGGCCCAGCGGGATAGCCTAGTGGCTAAATTCTCGCCTTGCTGGGCTCCACTTCCCTTCCAGCTCCCTGCTTGCAGCCTGGGAAAGCAGTAAAGGACGGCCCTGCACCTCTGTGGGAGACCTGGAACAAGCTCCTGGTTTTAGATCGGCTCAGCTCCAGCTGATGTGGCCACTTGCAGATTGAACCAGTGGACAGAAGATCTTTCTCTCTCTCCTCCCCTCTGTAAATTTGCCTTTCCAATAACAATAAATAAATATTTAAAAAGAAATGCATGTAAATTGTTCACCATATAGAAATAACATTGAACTTTTAAAGCACAACTCCCTTGTAGCTCTTAATTAATATGTAGATTATTATAAATTTGTAGGTTAGTATAAATTTGGTTATGCTTAAAGTAGCACATTATATAAACATGTTCTTAAATAGTGAATCCATTGTCCTATTAACCAAGACTTCTACTTGCTTAGTAAGCCTGGTTCTTTTCATTTGCTTGGCAGAGAACTGTGAAGCACTACACAGTCGTCACCCATGCCACTGATGTGATGACTGTGACAGGCAGAAAGGGCTGTGTCCTGATATGGAAATGCTACATGTGATTTTTTTTTTCTTGCACCATGATTTTGCAATATGCAGACTTTGAAAAATGCAAAATACAACACCTTAGGTTGCCAACGAAGTTGGTGCTACCTTAAATTCTACCCAGTATGAAGAATCACACCTGAAGTTTACAGAAGACACACTCGGCCACACCCAAGTGGTAGGTCTTCACTCTCAAAGGGCCAGGAGAAGGCAGGTTGCAAGGTGGATGGATCCAGCACAGCCCGAAGCCCGAGGTACTCCAGCCACCCCGAAA
The DNA here is from genome assembly GCF_017591425.1 of Ochotona curzoniae. Classification (NCBI taxonomy): domain Eukaryota; kingdom Metazoa; phylum Chordata; class Mammalia; order Lagomorpha; family Ochotonidae; genus Ochotona; species Ochotona curzoniae. The sequence goes on from NW_024467115.1 coordinate 19,687,680, forward strand.
CAGGCCCTCCTCTGTCACCCTCTCTCAGCTTCTCTCAGAGGCTGCCTCCCTCACTTTTGCTTCCACCCAGTTTGGACTTCGTGTTCTGGTTTCTCGTTCCCCGGAGGGGTACCTCCTGGGTGACCACCGCCCTGTGCCTCAAGCTTTCTCTCGGAGGGCTTAGTTCTCTGTCCTTTCTTTTTCCATTTCCAAGGGAGAATTCCATCAGCTTCCCAAAGATCTCAGTTTTATTCGAGAGTCGCCTGCTAGGTGAGAACAGTGGAATCCAGGTCACCTCCGAAGTGATTGCCAGTTTGGGGATTTGGTGTTCTCTTAGGTCATGCAATAACGCTTACTTCAGTCAAGTATTAACTGACTTCACTCCTCTATTTGGGGTCGTGGGTTTCCTTTCTAAATGGATTCTGGGAACTGCAGGCATCTCTCTCTCTCTTCCTAGCCCCCCCCCCCACACGTGTGAAGATGAACAAGGCAGCGGCTACACTACAAGGAGAATCCATAAACGATGAAACTCCGGAGTTAAATGTAGCATGTGGTGAAAGAGGGACAAGCTTTGTCCAAGAAAGGACAGATTTGTTAGCGGTAGTTTTCTGGGGGCTCCCGCTCCTGGACTTAAAGAGGCAACGTCATGCTCTTCCTAGGGAGAGAAACCCTGGCCTGGGATCAGAAGCAGGGGCCGGGGACCTGGAGTCTGGGGACCGTGGAGACGGGTGTTCCCGGAAGCGCCGCGCGCCCCGCCACCTGTCTGGAGTCGGCCCCCTTCTGGCGCGTCTCCTCCCCTAAGTTTGCAGCTCATAGGCTTGTCCTCGGGAGAGTGGGCGGCCCCTTTCCTGAGCGAGGAAACTCTTCACTTCTTTCCCCCCAGCCCGCTCCTCCTCCCTCTCCTCCACCGCGGGCTTCCTCTGGGCCACCTCCACTTCCTTCCCCTCTGGTGCACTGCGAAGATCGCCGGGGTCGGGACCCACGTGGCGCCCTGTTCTTCACCGCAAAAAGAGAAGGCTGCGTAGAGGTGCGTGCGCCCCCGAGGCAGCTGCGGGCATGGCGGGGAGCGGGTTTGCGGCGGAGGCGGCGCCCAGGGGAGAGCCGGGCGGGCCTGACACCTGCTGGGCCGAGGTGACGCCGCCGGACCCGCCTGGGCGCGCTCGCCCCCGCCCACCTCTCCCGCAGACTTCCGCACTCAGCTCACGTGAGGGTTTGCCAGCCGGGGTCGGACCGGGAAGCAGGCAGCACTGTCGCGATTTTCACCGCGGTGCGACCTGTCTGTTCCCCAGCCGGTGCCCGCGGAACTGGGTGGGGCAGGATTAGGGGGCAGAGGAGAAGGATGTCCGCCCCCTCCCCCTGGAATCTACTGGTCCCTGGGCAGCGACTTCTGCGGTGCCAGAGGGGGTGGTGGCTCTGGGTCCTCGATGTTAGGGCAAAGGGGACAGGCAGGAGGACAGAAGGAAATCGGGAAGTGGGGCGCGTGTCCATCTCGGTTTGGGGCGTTTGCTCTTGCGGCGCTGCCAGCAAACAAAGGCGCCCGGGACTCAGCCCCCCCTGCCCCCCGGGATCCCACCCTGCTGTCCCGGGCTAAGGGCTCTCTGGGCGCTCTCAGTCGGCATCCGTGACCAGTAGTGGTGCTGACCGCGGGGTACCCTGCAGGGCGCTGCATTTGGGGACGCCCCACGCGGAGCCGTGATGACCGTATATGGAGCGCGCGCGCGGTTGGAGCGGAGGAGGAAGGAACCCAGCTGTCCAACCACGCCGGCTGCTCCCGAGTGACTGCGGGGCGGGGACCGAGGGGAAAGCTGGAAAAAGTGCCTAGCCCCACCCAGTGTGTCCATCTGGCGTCTGATTCCCAAGCCCCCCACTCCAGTGGGCTTAGAGAAGCTGTGGGTGGTGTCTCCAAACTTTCGGGGGCGGGGGGACACAGATCCGGAGAGACTTCGAAAAGTTCGTGGAAAATGCCTGGTGATTCAATGCCGATTGTCCACTGACTGTTTCCAAGGGTCCTTAAGGATTGCCTTTTGTGTAGGGGCGGTGGCAGCCCCCTGCAGGCCTAGTTCTTTGTGATCCCCATGCACAAAGCCTAATGAGATTCAGTGACAAAGACAGGGGCGGGTCAGCAGCTGCCGTCGCCTCCCTCACTGCCTCCCTTCCTTTCTTCTGGGACGGCTTCTCCCCGCGGAGCCAGTTCTCTGTTAGCCCTGGATTTTCAGCCCTGGCTGCTCATTGTTCTTGATCGCTGCAGTCCCAGAATCCTGTTACAGTGGGTGCTTTCCGAACGCGTTCCTCTCCTCCCCTACATGATAAAATAAGCTAATGAAACATGTGAAATGATGCAGGCAAACTGTAGGTTTTTTTTTTTCCTGTTGCTATGTTGTGCTGGGTTATGAAATCCCAAGATAATCATCAAGTCTGAAGTCAGTGCTAAGGCATAAAGGTGGTTTATTCAGGTTAACCTAGGTCTCCCAGCCACCTCCCCCAGCTCAGCCATGCTGGGGGAGGGGCAGCCGCAGCTGAGGCTGCTGCAGGAACAGCAGGGAGGACAAAAAAGAAGTGGGAGCCAAAAAAGAAGGAGAGAGAGCCCAAGCCCCCCAGTTCTTATACATTTCAGGCTATTATTTATACAGTCATGATTTAGCAGGCTTCTATTGGTGGGTTTGAAACAAGCAACTTTCAAAAAGTGCAAATCGATGAGCTATTGGGCTGTGAATCGTATCAAACACCAGGTTACCTCCTTCCTGAGGAGTCCTCTGCCTACGTGTCCTGTAGACTATCAGGCCTGGAGTTCACACAGTCCCCGCCAAGCCAAGCCATTAAGGCAGAATCACAAAAGGCAGAAAACGCCTGGCTCTTCAGCTGATAGGGGCCTGAGCGTGGAGATGGTTCCAGCTCTCTAAGTGGTTCTTGACAAGTCCTCAGCCTGTAAGGTGTCAGTCAGAGGCAGCTCACTAGTAAATTAGGCATATTTGCATATCAAAAGGAAGGCCAGGCGGAAGGATGTGGAGGAAACTGTGTTTATTTGTGTATTTATTTGCTTAATGGGGATAAGTGATGAGTACTTTGCCAGGTCATTGACTTCACAGAATAAGGAACCAGATGTGTAAGGAATTATAAAGTGGTGGTTTCCTTCTCTTAAAATTGGATGAATGGCCATCTGTTTAATACAATACAGGTGTGTCTTCTGTACACAATGCAGTGATACTGCACAGCGTGTCAAACCACTTCTTGCTGTGCTGACGTCTCAAATCTGTGTGCCCCCAGCTGCTCCATTTCCCACCCAGCTCCTTGCTAAAGCAGCTGAAAAGGGAGTGGAGGATGGCCCAGGTTCTTTCATGCCTGCCGCCCATGTAAGAGACCTGGATGGAGTTCCCATCTCTCGATTTGGAGCTGGCCAACTCCTGGATGTTGCAGCCGTTTGAGAAATGAACCAGAAAATGAGAGATCTTTCTCTATCTCTTCTTGGCTTTCTGTTGCTGTGCCTTTTTTTTTCTTCATTATTTTAAGATTTTTTAAATTTAAAAGCAGAGTTACAGAGAGAAAGGAGAGACAGAGTTCACCCATCAGCTGGTTCACTTCCCAAATGACCACAGTAGCCACAGTATCCGGAGAAAGAAAGTAAGGGTTAATGCTTTTGTTGCTTCTGTATGTTGCTTGGCAAAATAAGAAACAAGAGCAAGGCCATGACAGGCCTGGCTGCAGGAAGGAGGTCTGGGTTTCTGACAAGCAAGTTCCTTATCCTGAGAAATGAGCCCAGAAAGTCCCGAGTTGGTGTCAGAGTAAGGCCATAAAACTTAAGACCTGTCACAAAAATATGCTAAGCTTGTAGTATGTGCCTATAAGATGGCTGTACTCCCGGAGTTCGGGGCTTCTCTCCGCTGTTGGAGTAGGGGCCCGTTCACGAATGCCAATAAAGTCCTCTTTCTTCTTGTAGCCTCTGACCTGGTTCTTGGGCTGTTGGGCTGCAACTCCCGGGTTCCGTGACCATTGGGCCCACTCCGCCTCCCCCCCCCCCCCCCCGGGGTTTAACACCGGGACTGTGCCAGACCGAATCCAGGAGCCCAGGATTCTTCTGAGACTCCCATGCAGGTATAGGGACCCAATCAATTGAGCTATCCTCTACTACTTTTTCCAATGCATTGGCAGGGAACTGGATTAAAAGTGGAGCAGCTGAGAATTGAAACAGTCTCCATGTAGGATGCCAACACTTCAGGTAGCAGTTTTATCCCCTAAGCCACAGCACCTGTACCTGCTTTGCCTTTTAAATAAGCAAGCAAGCCTTTGGCAAGTAAATGGAATTTGCTCTTTGATTCTCATTATTAAGGAAATGTTACATCCGAAGTGTGTGGTTGAGTGTGGGTGGAAGGAATGGAGAATGACGTTTAAGATATATATTTCAAAGAGATGTTGCGGCACTGTGGGTTAAACCGCCACTTGGAATGCACATATTGACATGCCAGTTAGATTCTTGATTGCATGCTACCACCCAGGTGGGCAACACAGATGGGGTTCCAGGCTTGTTTTTTAAACCTGCTGTTTTTAAGCCCTGGCAGTTGTGAGCACTTGGGGAATGACCCAGTAGATGAAAGATCTTTCACTCTGTGTGTGTGTGCGTGTACACACACGCATGCTTCCATTCAGTTACTCTGCTGCATTTTCAGGGAGAGGGAATCAGAGAACCTGAGCTTAGGGGAGGCCATTGACATTAATCTTGAACATTCCACTCTGCCTTCTGCCCAGCATGGGTGAATGTTCTCATCCCCAGAGATCCTAACCGCTTCCGCCTTAATGCATCAAAGGACTCAGTGCAATCTGAATTCATTGTTAATCACTTTGCTTTATTTCTTCCCGTCCTTCGCTCCCTCCTTCCCTCCCTCTCTTCCTTTCTCCAGCCCTCCCTCTTTACATTTCTGCTTCCTCTCTTTCTCCTTATCTTTCACTTACTTATTTACTTGAAAAGCAGTTACTGTGAAAGAGAGAGGGAAGATCTTCCACCTCCTGGCTTACTCCTGAAGCGGCCACAATGGCGGGGGCTGGGCAAGGCTGAAGTCAGGAGATGTGCACCACCTTCGGGATTCCATGTGGCCAGAGAAGCCCAAATACCTGGGCCATCCTCTTCTGCTTTCCACAGTGTGTTCGCAGGAGCTGGAGTAGAAGTGGAGCAGCCAGGACTTGACTTGGCACCCACATGGGATGTTCACATTGAAGGTGGTAACTTAATCTGCTGCACCCCAATGCATTCATTCCCTCTTTTTTTAAATTTATTTTTTTAAAAAAACTATTTATTTGAAGGAAAGACTGCATTAAGGGGGGAGGAGAGAGAGAGAGTTGTCTCCCATCTGCTAGTTAATTCCTCAAATGACCACAGTGGCTGGTGCTGGGGGCCAAGACCTCCACTCACATCTCCCATGTGGCTGGTAGAGGCCAAAGTAATTGGACCATCGTCAGCTGCCTTCTGAAGTGCACTTACAAGAAGCTGAGTTGAAAGCATAGCAGCTGGGATTTGAACCAGCCCTCCTTTAGGGGATGCCAGTGTGTACCACGAGGTTGGCCTTTCTTAGGGATTATTGATTGTTATAGAATTTTTAAAACATGGCTTCAAGGCCTGATGCAATGGCTCAGCTGGCCAATCCTACTCCCTGGAAATGCCAGAATCCCATATGGGCACTGGTTCCTTCCCATCGAGCTCTCTGCTTGTGGCCTGGGAAGGTAGGATGGCCCAGGGACTTGGGACCCTGCATCCGTGTGGGAGACCCAGAAGAGACTTCCGGCTTGGCTTTACATTGGCTCAGCTGTGGTTGTTGTGGCCATTTGGGGAGTGAACCAGCAGATGCAAGATCTTTCTGTCTCTGTATCTCCTTCTTTATGTAAATATGCTTTTCCAATAAAAACAAAGCAAATCTTAAAAAAAAAAAGCCTGGCTCCAAATCTCTGTGTGTGTGTGTGTCTCTCTCTCTCTCTTTTAATTATATTCATCTATAAAGGAAGACCTATAAAAACCACTTTAGATTACAAAAAAGGAATTGCAAATCTTTTCTAAACTAACCTTAGGAGTCAAGATTCTTTAGAGTGGAAGTAGCTGAAACACACTTAACTAAGCATAAAAGCATAAACAGAAGCAAAGGAAAGCTTCATGTTCGTGTAAACTGAGAATTGAGGATTTGCACGTGGGCTCCGTGCTTGTGATCTGGCTACCCTTCTCTTGGTGCTTGTTCTTGGTATGCACGTGGTGGCCATGTGCATCAAGACCTGGAAATATTCATCAACGATTCCAGTGCAGTTCTCACAAAAGACCAGGGCTCAGCTTCCTTGTTCTGGATGGGGTCATCCACCTGATGCTTAAATACTCATTCTGGTTCTGCATTGCTTCTGGAACCCAGAATGAGGCATCCCCTTAAGGAAAGGCTCCATGCAAACAAAAATTAGACAGCGGGTACTGCAAGGGGAAAGGATGTTGGGTGGGCAGATCTGAGCCCAGGTCACTTTTCTCTGGGTTTAGCATTCACGTCCTCAGCTGTGTCCCCTGTGTACATGTTGGCTCTTTGATGTCTTGCTTCAGTTAGATTTTGAATGGTACATGATGATTTATGTATGATTTCACCAATGCAGTCCCCAATATTTCAACATTATCATTTTTAATAAAATTTATGTAGACACCTTTCATTAGAGATTCTGCACTTTATTATAGCAAAGGCTCCTTAGATTATAATATTCACACAAGTGGCGTAGCAGATGGCAGTGGCACTTTTAATTATTAGTTGATAGACAATCTGGCATCCCAATCAATATTGTTTGAACAGGTGGTATATAATTAGAGATGTCAGTCATATTTTCATAAGTTACTAGGCATTGGTTACGATCCATCTGGATAAAGTTGTTTCTTCCAAGTCAGTACTCTAAAGAAAACCATATATGCAAACCCACTTATTTTAGTCCCTTATGCAAATACTTCCAGAAATTCATGGAAAACAGATTTGGAAGATAAGTCTATTTTGGCTCCAAAAAAGTTTTGATTTTTGAAATCTATGCTTACAAGGGGTCTTCAAAAATAAAAACCATGGACAGATTTATTTTCCTTCGCACGAAATAAACTTTTAATTCCATTTTTAAAAAATCTAATTTATCTGAAAGGCAAAGTTAGAGAGAAATCTCTTATTCACTTCTCAAATGGTTCACTCCCCAAAGGGCCACAATGGCTGCTTCCAAGGCTCCTACAGGGCTTACGCACTTGGGCCATCCTCTGCTGCTTTCCCTAGCACATTGGCAGGGAGCTGGGTTAGAAGTGGAGCTGCTGAGATTCAAACTGTTGCCCATAGCAGGATGCTGGTGCTGCTGGCAGTGGCTTTACCCCTTACACCACAGCAATGACCCTTAATTTCATTTTCCATGAGCGTTTGGAAGTACCTTTATATTTAATTTGGAGAATGTATCATTTGAAAACAACTCCTAGGATAGTGTACACAGTTGCTGTAAATGTCTCTTTTTCTCTATGGCTTTTCTTATTCTTTTTATTTCATGAAACCAAAGTTTGAGTCACCTATGCTCTGGGTGTTAGAGAGGGTGCTGCAGTGAGCATTATGGGGGAGGGCAGCACACAGGAGCCGCCCATGCATTCGAGAAGGAGTGAGAGCTCATAGCACTGTGGAGGACAGAACTGTTCCAGAAGGAAGTTGTGTCTGAGCTGGGACTGGATGTGTGGATGTTAGCCTCAAGCTGATAGCCTGGGTCTAAGAAGCAGTGTGTGGGAAGGCTCAAGATGCGAGGGAAGGGCATTCGAGGGATGCTGAGAAGCCCTGTGTGGCTGCAGTCCACAGTTCTTGCGCAGGGGGAGGGTACTGGAACAGCAGTGATGGATAACCCAAGTCCAGGAGGACTTAGTGAGCCAAGGGAAATCTCAACTGCATCTGTGTCCTAGCTCTTCCGTAAGGATGCATGGTTTTTTGTTTTGTTTACTGCAAGAGTTCCCTGGTGCAATCATATTTACCAGGCACTGTATGTAAGCGGAAGTGATCACTGCCTGACTTGACAGTATCAATTTGCCTTTACCTCTGTCGGCTCCCTCCACTAGACAGTAGGCTTCTGAAAGACAGGAAAGGTGGCCATTTGTCTTGGTATCCCCTGCACCCATTACAAGGCTTATCTCAGACTTACTACATGTTTTCCCTGTCACTTGGGTGAGTTGGCCTGTGTCTTCCCCATGCACAGAAAAGCTCTACCCATTGGCTTCCCTGACAGCCTCAGCCTTCCTCGATGCTGTGGACATAGCATCATGAGGGCAGATCACCTTGCCATTCGTTCTAGGCCTTTCTGGACTTTCAGAAGGTGCATTCTCTGATGGCTGGCAGATCTGTGTGGCTCATGTTTGTATTTTGGAGCTCAACAGAGCTCTGTTTGGTGTTTACAATGAGTGCAAAGAGAATGACCGCCTGCTTGCTGCCCTGGAAATGAGGGAGTTAAGAGGTAGAAGACACGTGGGGACACATTACTGGCCCCACACACCACACAGGAATGGTAAGCAAGAGGTCCATGGGAAGCTAATAGCTACAGATGCCACAATGAACAATAGTGCTCTTCGGTTGGCAGGTACTTGGTGGAATGTAGACATGGTCATAATATCTGCTCACTTTTTCTCTCTCAGGTAACAATGAATGTGGACCATGAAGTTAACCTCTTAGTGGAGGAAATTCATCGTCTGGGTTCAAAAAGTAAGTGTCCAATCCTGAGTATTTCTCAATGGTTTACTCAGAGTGGTAAGGTCAGATATTCTGATCCGAGGGATCACCCAGGCTAGCCTTGTGGCAGCTTTGCCCATACCAGAATAGTGAGTGCCCACAGCTGGGCAGTGATGTCTGGAGACCAAGAGCTATTGGGATATTGGGAATCCAGTGCTGGGAGAGGTTGAGATATTGAACAGCCTTTGATGAGAAATAACAGCTCCAAATTTCTTTTATTAGGTTGTGTCAAAGTCTAGGAGTTGAATCGAATTTGAAATTTTTTACCTGTCATGCTATCAAAATTCATGTTTTCCTAGCTTCCACATTATCTAGCCACCAATTTATAAATTTCCAAATGACTAATGACTTAGACTTAAATGATAATGAAGTTCTCTTTATTTCACATAAATTCTTGAGTATTGCACAAAAAAGTATTTATGTACATGTAAATGAAATAAAATATACCAGGCTTGAGATATGTATTTTTTTAAAAGTCACCCTTTTCTTTGGCAAGAACTAGACAACAACTGTGAAGAAAGTGACGTGTAAAATTGGTTAGTGTCTTTTTCCTAAGTTATAATGGAAGTTACTATTATTGCTATAGATATTTGGCACATTTCAGACAAGATATACAAGAATGTTGAGAGTGTTTTAAAAATATAGGTGCAGGGCCTGGCATGATAGCCTGCTGGCTAAAGTCTTCACTTTGCATGTGCCGGGATTCCATATGGGCATCAGTTTGTATCCTGGCTGTTCTACTTCCCATCCAGCTTCCTGCTTATGGCCTGAGAAAGCAGTAGAGAATGGCTCAAAGCCTAGGGATCCTGCACCTGCGTGGGAGACACGGAAGAAACTCCTGGCTTCAGATCAGTTCAGTATTGGCCATTGTGGCCACTTGGGGAGTGAACCAGTGGATGGAAGATCTTTCTCTGTCCTCTCTGTAAATCTGACTTTCCAATACAAATAAATAAATCTTTAAAAAAAAAAAAAAGAAGAAGAAGAAATTAGGCAAAAAAAGAAAAAAAATACATAGGAGCAATAGATACATTCAGCAACAAGGATTTGGGACTCCTTTTTTAAACTACATCATGTCCATAACAACAGCTTTAATTAAATGACTGTGTTGGTACAGCTTGGCTTGCCTTATTTAATGCCTCCTTTGCTTGTTAATCACAAAGCCTTAAAAATAGCAGGACATAGTTGGAAAATTCCTTGGAGCCATCACATTGGAGCCAACACATTAAGTATCTGTAACAGTTCTACAGATTGGGAATCGGAGAAGGATCTTGCTAGGCTGCGATAGACAGCCGAAGGTTCCTTTCTGGAGGCCGCAGGGACGAGGATTCTTTTCCTGGCCCTTTCCAGCTTCTGGCTGCTGCCATTGGTCCTTGACTCATGACATCCTGTCTTCATGGTCATAGTCATTCCTCTGACTCGCCTCTTCTGGATCTCACATTTTTCAGGACCCTGTGGTTACATTCGATTCACCTGAACCATCCAGGACACAACCCTGTTTCCAGAGTCCTTAATTGCATCAGATTTGGAAAATCCCTATTTGCCATCTTTCATAGCACAATCACAAATTCTGGAGCTTAGAACATAAATATATTGTTCAGGTCATTATTTTTTCATCTACGCTTTTTAGTCTTTCTCTAGATATATTATTTCTACATCATACCTGAGTTACCATTACTGAAATGTACAAGGACAAGATAAGGACGTATACAAAAGATGGTATGAATTCAACCACTGAATCATATAGTCAGTTAACATTTGTTACACATCTCTATTATCTATCATCTCCCAAGCACTGAGCAAGTGTAAGTGACAAATGTTCCTTTCCTTCAATGATCTTGTTAGTCTGTTAATGAAATTGGACAAAAATTCGTGAGGCAATTGTGAAAAGAAGCTATGGTGACCTTTGAAGTGCTGACATTCAATTTAATACAAACCCAATGAAAATGATTATTGAAAGTTGTGGTTGGTGACATTCATGAAGCCTTGACTCTTAGTTGAGTTTCTGAAGAGTGAGGAGGGCGGATTAATGAGGTACGCCATCAGAATTTGGAAGGAGAACACACTCCACTTTCCTCCGACCCACTTCATCTCCATGTGATGGGAGTTTGAGAGTCTTGTCTTCAGGAGTGATGCCCGGTGCATTTCTCTTGCTGGTCTTGTTATTTCCTGCCATGTTGTTCTTGCAGTGCCGTGTTTGGAGTGTTAAAAGTTCTATTTCCAAAGACGTGTGGGATTTTCTCCACTTTCATTCATTTCTCCCTAGAGTTATTAACCTAATCCTCAGCCTGCTGGAAGAGTGTCATTATTGTACCAAGACAAAGCAAGCAAACCAGAAGACTCGAGATGATTATCCTAACGTTTACAAGTGTGAAAATATTTTTGCATGTGCAGCGTCACCAGGACACCTTGGTTTGTTTTTTTTCCTGCTGAAAATGACTGTGACCTGAAAATCACACATGGAGAGAAGTTATGCACTGACATGTGATGGTTAATTAGTTAAATTGTATCTGGAGCAATTTTGACTCCTCTGCATAAGATGTATGAATTTTCCCTGGGAATGGGCAGGTTCAGTTTTATCTCTTTTTTTTAAAAGTCAAATTCTTTAAAGTCTCATTTTCCATTCAGTGACAAGGGATTGAGAAAGATTATTTGGAAATTGAGATTCTGTCAACAAATACTGCAGCAAGAATTTTTGAATGTTCCCTTGGGGCTCACGTGTCAGGGAAGTAAAAAGACAAAACAAAAATTCCATCTGAGCCCTGGGAGTCTCCTGGAAGAAGCTGGAAGACAAGGTGCAAGTTGCTGGGCACATGGCAGCTACAACACACTTTTTGCACAGGAAGCCCAGATTCTTTGTGTATCGGCCAAGAAATCATTGGCATGTTACTTTCCTTTTCTGTGTCTTGGTTTCCTGATTTGAATAGTGTAATAATACTACTTCATTTCAGTGAATCAAAGATAGCTTTTTGTGGGTTTTTTTCCAATTTTTATTTTTCATGCTACAGTTCCATGGGTTCAGAGACTTCCCCTTCCACTCTCCTCTTTCCCCCTCCTTGCCACTCATTTCCCTCATATTGTAATAGGATAGTCCTCCAGCAATAGCCACAAGTCCATCCCTTTGCTATCCAACTGCGTTCTGACGTTGTAGATATGGACAATGGTAGAAAGTCCATTTTAAAATCTCTAAAACAAAGCCGTAGGGGGTTAAGGTATGCTATAATTCAATTGGCAGTTTAGTTGAATGTGAAATAATAATGCTTTTTCCAATCAGAGGTGTTTTTGCTTCAATGAAGTAAGGATTGAGTGACTTTTAATGACTGAAAAGTATAAGGCAGCTCTCAGAACACGGCAAGCACTCAGTAACTGTTGGCTGTTATTTCTATAATTCATGCTGAGTGCTTTGATAGATGTGCTCAGTTTTATAAGAAGAGGTATTAGCTCAACCAGGGGTGGGACTTCCCTTTCTTTCTTTCTTTTTCTTTCTTTCCTCTTCTTTCTTTCTTTTCTTTTCTTTCTTTCTTTCTTTCTTTCTTTCTTCCTTCCTTTCTTTCTTTCTTTTTTTTTTTTTTTGGTAAGATTTATTTTTACTTTTATTGGAAAGGCAGATTTCCAGGGAGAATCAGAGACAGAAAGATCTTCGATCTGCTGGTTCAGATGGAAGCTGAGCTGGAGCTGAGCCAATCCAAAGCCAGGATCTAGGAGCTTCTTCCAGGTCTCCCATGTGTTTGCAGGAACCCAAGGCTTTAGGCTATCCTCTGTTGCTTTTCCAGGTCACAGGCAGGGAGCTGGATAGAAAGTGGAGCAGCTGGGACACAAACCTGCACTCGTGGGATCCTGGTACTGACAAGGCAAAGATTTAGTTACTGGGACTGCACCAGGCCTTAGAGGGGTGAATTCCAACTCCATTCCTGCAGAAAAACTTACCTAGGAACAGGAGTCTGGGGTGTGGGCAAAATTAATAAGGAAGATGTTTCCTGCCACCTTGGCAACAGCAAGCAGTTCCTTGTGAAGGCTCAGACATGAACTTGGATAGGAGAGCAGCAGGTGAAGGGCACATGGCCACAGCACCAAGAACCTCGTCTGTGAGGTAGTGGACTTCTCTTGTTCCCTGTGTTGAAGGTGATAGGGTGCCATTGTCAGATTTAAGGAGAACAGTATCAGTGGGGTTTGCATCTGACCAAGTGTCTCCCACATGTTTTGTTCCTTACCAATCGCAAGGATATAGTGGGGGGATGGCGAAGCGGAAGAAGGGGACACCCGAATGCGGTGTCAGTTATTAGTGCTCAGGGATCCAGGTGAAGCACTGTCTTGGAGGAGCAGAGGCAAGAGCTGCAGAGGACATCAGAGAGGTGGAGCCTTGTGGCTGTTTGACAGGTTGGTGGGGAACAGATGGAACTCAGGATTGCACCCCAGTTTTGCCTTGTGTGTTTTGAGAATGTTCATCAACCTGATCATTTCTGGGTGCTGGCTTTACCCCTGCACCTGTTCATTTTGGAAGCCCTCTGTTGGGGGATGAGCGAGGTCACCAAAACCCAGACAGCCTGTGGACCAGCCTAAGGTTGCTCAGTGACAGAGTCCCATTGAAAACAGAAGGCCACTCTGCTAGCAGCTGGAGCATCGCGGAGATGTGTCTTTGCTTTCCAGGCCCAGCCTGGCCAGATTCTTTGTGTTTCCATTTCAGATTTCTTTGTTCTTCTGCCAGTCAATGCCTCGCCCTAGCCACTGCTCCCCCAGATGGTGCTGCCCCTGTTTTCTTTATGCATCTAGCTTGTCCACTCTGCTCCATGGCCTCACTCTTCGCATGGCCTACTGTCACCGAAAGAGTGCTCAGTGTGTGCCGGGCCCTGTGCAGTGTGCATTAGAACTGCTCCCCTACAGGCTGAGGAAGATACAAAGATTCCCATTGTATAGATGGGGAGCCTGAGATTTAGGGAGTTCAGGCAGGATGCACAGAGCTAAACCAGAAGGTAGCAGAGATGTCCACAGAGGACTAGGAGTGTGTGGGGGGTGGCTGGCACAGTGGCTCAGTTGGCTAATCCTCCCCTTGAAAGCACCGGTGTACCATATAGGCACCAGTTGTGTGCTGGCTGCTCCTGGTTTTATATCGCCTCAGCTCTCATTGCAGCCATTTGGGGAGTGAACCAGAGGTTGGAAGATCTGTCTGTCTCTGTCTCTCCTTTGTAAATCTGCCTTTCAAATAAAAATAAAAATAAATCTTAAAAAAAAAAGCACCACGTTGCACTTAAGCCCAGAACCGGTATCATGTCGACCATCAAGTCCATCTAAAGTTAAAGCCCAGGGTCATCTCCTCTCCCCCTCCCCCAAGCTGAAGGGTGTGTTGCCTTTGCCATGCCTTTGGCATTCAGTGCACACTGCTCTGTACAATTGCAGACTGCTTTTTGCAACGGCATCCTGTTCTGTTGTTTTAGTGATGACTGTGGTTCTCTCCCCCTGGGCACTGAAGAAGCTACTTGTTTGTAAGCTGGAAAGTCATTCCCTACTGCTTTCTGTCTGACTCCAGTGCTGTGCTTACTGTAGGAGTTTACAAAACATGGGCACTGGACGTTCTAGCACAGGTCAAGGAATGGTCCTCCTGTGACTGTAATGGCTTCTCCTCCTCTCCCTTCTCTTCTCACTCTTTAACATCATCCTCTTTACAACAGATACAGCTATGGGAGGGAAGCACCTGCTGCTTTGGTGTAGGAAGGGGTCAAGAGTTCAGCCAGGTGGCTCACTGAAACGAACAATTGAGAGATATCTCAGATTACATTTATCTCCAAAGGTTTCCTTGATTATTTAATTTTTAATATAATTTTGCAGAAGAAAGGAGGAGGAGAAAAGGGCGAGTGCTGGGACAGAGAAAGAACCACTGTTTCATTCTCCAAAATGTGTGCAGAAGGATGCACTTGGGCTGGGCCCAGAAATAGGAGCCAGGAACTCGCTCCAGATTTCCCATGTGAGTGGCAGCTGCCCAAGTGGTTGAGCCTTTACCTGCAGCCTCCTCCCACGGTCCCACTGCCAGAAAGTCAGAATTGCAAATGGAACACAAACACTCTCTCATGGGATGTTGGTGTCTTAACTGCTGGGCAAAATGCTGTGTAAAAACTGGCCTGCAAACCAGATAATCTAGGGCTCCTGTGAAGTACTGGTGTCTGGGCCTTCCAGCTAGAGTTGCAAGTTAGTAATCATGCTGCATGGCTGAGGACAATGAAGTTTTTAGGTCACTCTTCCTATTCTGAGTGTAAGAACACAGAGAAACTTTGCTCTTGACCCTGATTTTCTGTTTTGCTATTTTCATCAGTTCTGCAGCTAACATGATAATAATAATAATAATAGATAAGGAGAGATAATTATAAGTTCATCCACAATAGTAGGAATTATAGAATATTTTCCTTTTTTCAATGTTTTGTAGTGCTTATTCAGTCTTTGTCTAGATAAGGCATATACAAACCATGGCATTTGTTTAATCACTTTTAGATCTAGGAAGCGACTACATTGAATTTATGACTGTTGAAAGTGTTCAGCTTTAATCTTGGTGAACTCAGTTAGTTGTTTTTTGTTTTGTTTTAAAGATTTTGTAATTCTCCCATACAGAAGGACAAGAAACAGACTTTGAGTGTCCTCACGTTGTGTTTTCTCCAACTAGATGCTGATGGGAAGATAAGCGTGAAATTTGGGGTCCTCTTCCAGGATGACAAGTGCGCCAATCTCTTTGAAGCCTTGGTGGGAACGCTCAAAGCCGCGAAGCGAAGGAAGATTGTTACATACCCCGGCGAGCTGCTCTTACAAGGTGTTCATGATGATGTCGACATAACACTGCTGCAAGACTGATGTGGTTGCCTGATTTTGTGCATTGTCCCCTTTTGTTTCTGGTAAACTGGAATATGCGGCCAAAGGATCAAGCTAGGAACATGCTTGATGTATTTTTATAGAACTTTGTAAACAAAAGGAGACTTGCATTTTATCGATCTGTTCGTTTTTATATCTTGAAACAAATTGATGTATCACATGTATTACACTGTAATATAAAAGCCTATTATTTTTCTCAGGAATCTGGTAGGGAAATTGTAGACACAAACTTTTTTTTTTGGTTGTGGGGGAAGTGTGTTTGTTTCATAAAACATTCTTAGAAAATTTCTAGAGATTTTGGAGACTCTCTCAAGGAAGCCCACTGAGGACCAGTTCCCACAAGGAATGTTCTGTTTATGTAATAAAGACATGTGATGTCGTAAAGTGATCTCATTGCTTCATTTTGTTGTTTAAGTATTTATGTTGCACTCAAAATGAAATTTGTGCTGCAAGACTAGGTACCTGCAAAAATTTTGTTTTAAAGATTTATTTTATGTTTATTTGAAAGATAGCATTTCAGAGTGAAGAGACTAAAAGAGAGCAACATTTTCCATCCACTTGTTCACTCTCTAAACAGCTGCAATAGCCAGAGCTGAACCAATCTGATGTGAGGAGCCAGGAACTTTATCTGGATCTCCTACATGGGTGCAAGAACTCAAGGACTTGAGCCATTCTCTGCCGCTTTCCCACGGCGTTAGCATGGAGTGAATCAAAAGTAGAGTAGCCAAGACATGAACTGGTGCCCATGTAGGATGCCAGCGCCACAAGCAGAGACCCAGTCCACTGTGCCAAAGCACCAGCTTGAGTGCCTGCAAATCTGATAGACATTTAAAAAAAAAACACACAGATTTTTAAAAATTGGGATAGTTAGGGTTACAGTTGGAGTCTATGAGAATACTTACTTGATACCAGTTGCAGAATATGCCAGAAGATGAAACCTGAACATGTGACTTCCTCTGTGGGCTTTGGACTATCTGAGCCAATCGAGAATCATCTATGATTGCATGTCATGGCCTGTGGTATAGAACTGAAGATGACCCAGAATGTCTAAGAGGGTAACATTTGAGAAAGCCATGTCAGCTAGAAAAGGCAGCATGGAAAAGGCAGGTTTTGTATCAGGAGGTGATTGGAATTATAAGGGGAAAAGGTGGGACAAGAGAGAGCAGTGGGGGAAAGGAGAGGCAGAGGGCCATGAACTAGAAAGGCATGTACTTGGGAAAGGTAAGAAGGCAGGCTGAGCAGTATGATAGTTAGGGAGAGGGGCAATTCAGATGACACAGTTCATGTGGACACTTGAAGCCTGTCTGGAGCAGAAGTGGGAGTAGCAAAACTATCTGTTCAGTGCAGGTGATCTGACCCTGGTGACTCAGATGGATCATACAGAGTGATGTGGCAGCCAGATGAGTCAGCACCTGCAGCAGGTGGGGTGGTGCTAATGGGAAGGCAGAGGAAGGATGCACTCAGAACCCCAAGCACATCTCCCAGGAAATAAAAACTCTATCATCGGTACCCTTTTTGTGATGAAGGGCCCTCCATTCCAGTGAGATCAGACAGTAGCAGAATGCACTGGCACTGTCTAATTCTAGGTCTCAGGGGACCCTGTGAGGGAGGTGCTGTTTGGATTTCCTGTTTGTTAGCTGAGAAGAGTGAGGCACATTAAACTAGCATAGGTTATCTGTGGCACCTTAATAGCAAGTGGTAGAATTAGGATATTGGCACTCAACTCATCTCAATGGCAAGTGCAGAGAGGGGACAGACTTCAGGAATGGTTGCCTTCAGACTTGATGTCATCGAGGTCTGCTTCTCCAAGGTGGGTGTTTGACCCACCCGGCAGATGCCAGTTAAGACACCTGCAGCCCATAACTGACTGCCTGGGTTTGACACCTGACTCTGCTCCTGCTTTAACTTCCTGCTGATGCAGCCATAACACGGGTCATCGAGGTCCTGCCACCCTATTTGGGGAAGACCTGGACTGAGTTCCCAGCTTAAGGCATTGCCCCTCTGACTGCTGTGGGCATACAGGGAATGCCCCAAGATGAAATCTCTCTCTCTTTCCATCTCTCTTCCTCTCTGTCTCTCTCTTTGCCACCCAAATAAAATAAATTTGCTGTTCCAAATTGGAGCTAATGCTTTCTTTGGTTCCATATCATTCTCTCTACTTAATAGACTTCCTGCATAAAACTGGGAAGGTGCTTGCTGGTAGTATGTATTCATGTACTCCCAGGTTAGCAATCCTAGTGGAGAGGGAATTGACCACAGTGTCTGTGTATGAATTCCAAGAAAGGAATGGTTGGTTCTACTTGTGGCATAAATCTACCACCTATACCAGTAACATTGCCAGGGAGATGAGATACCATGACAGACAGACCTGGGTCACATGCAAGTTTCTCAGTGAGATTAGAGATCCTCAGCTTACAAGCCTTACTTCAAATCAGAGAGCAGTTTTCCAGAAACAGGGATGCATGGGAACGGATTCACTCCAGAAGCAGTAGACCTGATGAAGAACGTGTCTGTAGAACCGTGTGACTAAAAGTAAGAGAAACGAGGATGAATGATCAAAGCCTCAGTGACTGAGAGAATAATGCACTCAGTAGGAGGAGAGCTGGGGGGAATAAGGGGGGCTGCACTGAGGGACTCTGATTTAGGTTTGGTGAACTTGACGTGCTCACAATGGAAATGTGGAGTCAAGCAGGCGGGGGTTTGGATGTGGAACCCAGGTGAAGGTTGGGGAGTCCCGGTTCATTTCTCAAACACCCACAGTGGTTTGGAACTGAGCTATGGCCCAAGTGGAAGGAGGAACGTAATGCAGCTCACCCCCGTTGGTATCAGTTACCTGCTGTAACAATTGCCTCCCAGGAGCTGCGATGGGGAAAGGCAGAGTCAGGGGCCGGAGCCCGGAATCCAGCATGGGCACTCAGATGTGGAAGATTGGTGGTTTAACTGCTAAGCAGAGTGCTCACGCTCCTGGAGTCACCAGGCATGGGGACTGACTGCTCCTGGAGTCACCAGGCACAGGGACTGACTGCCCCTGGACACGGCTTTCCACAAATTCTCTGATTTATGGTAGAAGTTGAAGACAGTCTTCCAATCGGAAGGCTATGACAACCCATTTTAATCACAAAAAAATGACTCCCCAAGTTAGCTGTACTTTCGGTATCTATGTTTAAGAAAACACATAATAAAATGTATTATACAGAAAATGCAAATTACAAAAAGCAACTTTAAATTCAGTGAAGATTTTTTTTAAGATTTATTTATTTTTATTGGAAAAGCAGATTTATAGAGAAGGAGACTGAAAGATCTGTCCGCTGGTTGATTCACCAAGTGACTGCAATGGCCAGAGCTGAGCCAATCTGAAGCCAGGAAGCAGGAGCTTCTGAGTTCCCGACACATGTGCAGGGACCCAAGGCCTTGGGCCATCCTGTACTGCTTTCCCAAGCCACAAGCAGGGAGCTGGATTGGAAGAAATACTCACATGGGCTCCGGCACTTAGTAAGGGTTTAGCTACCGAGTCATCGCACGAGGCCCTTTAGTGAAGATATTACATGTGTTTGCATCTTAGCATGCATATATACATAGCATGTATATTTAGGTATTCAATCCACAGAAAAATGCTTGATGCACACATGGTTTCCTGGATAACCTATGGCCCCTCCATGAAGCTCTCCGTCCCTCAGGCTAGGAGGCATTGTATGGACCAATAAGCACTTGTGCCTGCAATTGAGTCCAAGTCCAGGTTCGTTTGCAGGGTTTCCTCTGCTCGCAGCCTGGGCTATTCTGCAATGCCTTTTCTTGAATCTGGGGAATGCCTGTGGCAGCCTAACTAAGTGCCGCACAGCAGACTTTCCTGTGATGGCTAAGGTAAGGCCACAGATGGCCACAGAGCAGCTGCCCGGCAGGTGGCATCGGGAGTTGAGGAGGGAGGGGCATGATTTCATCAAGGTACATGGGTTGTCATCAAGAACCTGGTTGCTTTGCTTTGCTTTTTTTTCAAATGACGTCTAGTTTTGAAAAAATTTCATTTCTATGTTGAAGTGTATCTTTGTTGGGTTATTTTCTCAAATATCCAGAGAGCTTTAGTTCTTTATTAACATTTATCTTTTTTTAAAAAAAGTAGGAAAATAGTGGGAGAGGAAAAAGGGAACGGAGAAGGGGGAAGGCAAAAGGGAAATCCATAGACCTGTAAAAATGCTTCCCGGACGACAATATAAAACAATAATTTTAAAAAGCCGATAGGACGCTCTGTATTGATGCGCGGTTTCTGTCAATGTGGACTGGTGAGCTTTGCTCTGTGCTAATCACCTGGAGGGGCAAGCTTTTCATTGTACAATACCAAACTTCCAAATTGTTGGGTTTTGATTTCTTCTGAAGCTGATTTGGCTTCTCTTGAGAAGGACCAGCTGCCTCCTGCTTGGACATATCTTACAGATATAAGATTCTGGAAACAGATAGGCGAGAACAAGGCCTTACTTTCCATCACAGACTTGATGTACTCCTCCGATTTCAGCTGTGCCTGTCATGTGTGCTGTCCACCATGCCTGGCCTTCTCTGACATGGTCTCTGTCTCTTGAGACTCGTTTCTGTGTGCAGTGGTGAGTATGTTCTGAACTCATGGGCAGGGAGATGAGGTCTGGAGAAGCTCTACCAGTCCATTGTGCAGATAATCAGGTCCTCTGCTTTGCTTCTCACATTTATTCCTTCCTTAAGGAAATAGGTTCTGAGTTTGGTTCTCTGCTAGAGTGGGCTGGCTCAGTTCCTGCCGATGGCCTTGGCTGTAAGAGCTGGCAGGGCAGCTTTCTCAAAGCAGTCATGTTTCCAGCCTCTAATGGCCCTTTGGTGTTGCTCACCAGCTCTTGTCTCCTCTTGTCTCTTTCTGCTTGTGAATTTATGACTGTATTTATTTGTTGCAGTTCAGAACAAGTTCAGCAGTGAGAGATAAAGTTGACTGACTTTCCCATAGTTAGTTGGAAAACTTCTCTTTTCCTTATTCCTAAATTATTTTCTCTAATCATTTGGCTTGAAAGACTTTCCATGGCCCCGGCGCGATAGTCTAGTGGCTAAAATCCTCACCTTGAACGCGCTGGGATCCCATATGGGCACTGGTTCTGATCCCGGCAGCTCCACTTCCCATCCAGCTTCCTGCCTGTGACCTGGGAAAGCAGTCAAGGATGACACAAAGCCTTGGGACCCTGCACCCGCGTGGGAGACCTGGAAGAAGCTCCTGGCTCCTGGTTTCAGATAGGCTCAGCTCCAGCCATTGCCACCGTTTGGGGAGTGAACCATCGGACAGAGGATCTTCCTCTCTGTCTCTCCTCCTCTCTGTATATCTGTCTTTCTAATAAAAATAAATAAATCTTAAAAAAAAAAGACTTTCTATGATGAAATTGCAGCATACCTCAGAGTTATTTTTAGTTCCTCTTTGTCATCACCCATGGTGAAGCTCACTGTCCTGTAGACTCTGCAGTACTTGATACATTGGTAGCCCTCTCAAGCAAGCTTGCCCGACTTCCATCGTCTCTCAATCCATCAGGCTTCAGAGCATCCAGGTAGAGAGGAAAATCAGGGAAGAAGTTGCGATTCCCAAGAAGAAGCCCAGAAATGTCTTGTTCCTGGAAAAAGTGGGATTCAGGCCATTGGGGATCATATTCTATGCTCATCATATTCTATTTCCTATGATTGTGTTCTGACAAAATGGAAGATGAGTAGGTGCTGGGAGAAAATGAGAAGAAATAGCATATCATAATGGGAAGTGCTAAATCTTACACATTTTTTACAAATAGAATGAAAGATATGTGACAATTGGGGACTGACTTTGTGTGATTGTGATGTAATTCAATCACAATTATAAATCTCGTTTAATACTTATCACATTAACCTTGAGGAATGCACTATCTGATGAGTTAGTGCCCAGCCTGCATGTGAATTTGAGATTCATTGTCTATTGTTGTTGTAATTGGCAGGAAAATAGCTTTACTAACAGCTGGCCACAGATGGAACAGTGTTCTAGCACAATGGGTCGCGATCAAGGTAAGATATTTTAGGAACTCGAATCATCCTGAGAGTCCAAGGCTGGGAGGCACCTCTGCCTGCCAAGGAAATAGAACCTTACCCAGGAGTGGTGGGCAGATCTAAATCTTCTACCTTCCTCTGTGAAGCAGGGAAAATAATAACACCCAACTTGGGACAATGGAGGATGAAATGCCTGAAATTTAGTTATTATTCAATTAAACTTAATTGTTACTACTATTTTATGTTTGCCTAGAAATAAGCATTGTCATTGGGATAATAATTGTTACCATTATTCACTTCATAAGCAGTCGCAGTAACCTGAGCATCAGAAATGACTGGCCACATCCAACTTCCTTCACTGTCAAGGGCAGCTGGAGTTACTGAAAGCCTTAGGCCTAAACACAATTCTTAGTCTCCCCCTTGCACTTTTATTAAAGGGTAAAGCTCTGTCTCCCACGACACACCATGTTTTTGACTTTGTTTTTTTGCTTGCTGACGAATCTTCAGTGGCTACATTGCTGGCACATAACAGGTGTTTAACTAACAGTTGTTGAATGAATGGATAAGTGAACAGATGGATGAATTAATTTAGCAGAAGGACTTGATGCTGTTCTGAGCATCAGAAGGTTATGTACACCATGATTACTTACAGCTTAAAATAATGAGAGAAAATGCAGGTTGGCAAATATTTGTTCTGATTAGGGATATACAAAAAAACCGAAACCTTAAAATCAGTGTTTTTGTGGCTTTGTTTTGCTGTGGATGATACTGCAACACATGGCTCCTAAATTTGAGGGAAATAATAAGCCCTATACTTCATTGCTGGATTATTAGAGTATATTTCACAATTAGAGAAATCAAAATGAGTTTTTTTTTTTTTTAAGTCAGTACCAAAGTTGAGAATTTTGTTTTAAAGATTTATTATTTACTTCAAAGACAGAGTGATGATAGAGAAAGGGAGAGATTCCACCCACTGGTTTATTCTCCTAATGGCTACAACTGCTGAGCTGGTCCAGGTCACAGCCAGGTACCTGGAACTCAGTCTGGATCTCCTATACAGATGGCAGGGACCCAAGCATTTCACCATATTCTGCTGGTTTTCCAGACCTTTGGCAGGCAGCTGGAAGGGAAGCAGGGAAGCTGGGACTGGAACTGGCGCTTTGACATGGCATGCCAGCATTACCAGTGGTGGCTTACCCTGTTACACTACACTCTCACCCCTGTTTTTAATCACTTGGGTTTTTTCTGATTAAAAAAATGAGACTTAGTGGTACTCAGGATCATTTTCCTTACTTAAAGAGATTACAGGACAAGGAGTTTGAGATACAATTTTTAAGAAAATGGCTTGATAAAAATTTTAAAAGTTTACTATATTAATTCGAAAGAGAAAAAAATGACAGTGAGAGAGATAGCTCATCTTGTAGTCTACAATAGCCTAGGCTGAGCCTCGCTGATGTCGGGAGTCAAGAATGCAATCAGGGTCTGCCAGGTGGATGGCAGTAGTACTATTCCAGCCGCTGTGTTTCTAAGGGTGTACACTGGCAGGAAGCTGGGATCAGGAGAGGAGCCAGGACTTGCACCCAGGTACTCTGGCACATAAGATGTGGGCACCTAATCACTAGACGAAACATCTATGCCTTGATAATTTTTTTTTAATCAATGGACAGCTACTCTTTGCATGTTGATGACATCATGAGAGATGTCCTGAAATCTAAGATGTCTTTGAAAATTATTAGATTATTAGAAGAGTACTAATTTTACTTCTTTGTCAAACACTTGGAAGTATAGGCATTTGTGATTCAGAGGAACTTTATTGCAAAGTATGTTCATTGACCAACATCAGATAGAGGGAAGGAACAAGCATGAAGCCGGGAAGCTTGGGGCTAAAAGCGAGCACTCCTATAATGTGGGTTTTCTAAGAAGCAGTCATAGTATCAGATGACATAGGAAATCCCAAACTGAGCTGATTAGAACTAAGATATCAATCCCTACCTCTCAAACAGGCTGACATTGAGGACTTCTTTCATATAGAAGTTAGGTCTGGAATCTGAGATATTTGATGAAGCAAATAGCATAATGTCCCCTGGGTGTGTGTCACTTAATGATGAGAATACGTCTTGGGAAATGCATTGTTAGGTCAGCTAATCATTGTACAGACATCCCACAGTGTACCCACACAATCCTAGAGGTTACAGGTTGCTACATGCCCAGCCTAACTAGTATATAGGTATACCAATCTCTATTGTATGTATAGCTTGTTGCTCCAATGGCCTTGATGTGCAAAAAATTGGATTACATCAAGAGAAAAATGAGAGGATCAAGAGAAAAGAAAAATACTAGATGAATGAGGTTGCTACTGTTATAACACAGTAGACTGGGTGGCTGGCATGCAGCTGCTTGGGCCATCATTGCTGCCTCCCAGGGTGCCAGGGTCCACATGTGCAGTTAGGAGTCAAAGCTGGGGTTTGAACTTAAGCATTCTAATACAGGATTCTGGCATGTTACCTAGTATCTTAGATACTAGATAAATACCTGCTCCTAAACATTTTTTTAAAAATAGAATACATTCTAGAAAAGCAAAAAAATATATAGTATACTAGATACATAAATTAGTAAGTAACATAGTCATTTATGAGACTCCCAAGCAGTGCCTTGAATGCTGATGCCAGGCACCGGCAGACCCCAGTCTCCTAACCTCATTTCCTGAGCTTAACTCACAAAATGGAGGGAGCGGTATAAGCCAGCTCATCCCTTAACACATCTGTCTTTTGTTTCTCCAGTAGATAGGAACTTGATGGTCAGTACTGGCTTGAGAGGTTTCATCTAGAGGAATCCCAGATCCACCTGCATGGAGCCCCAGGCTGACTGAAGCCTACTCTGCTATCATAACAATTCCCTAAAGAGCACAGCTTTTCTGACACATAGGAACTTGGATACAAGCTGATCATACACCAGGCCAAACAACCCTGTGATTCCAACCAGTGGCTTATCGCCTGACCGGAGGTCAACATGCAGCTGTCTTCATTCTCTGTTCCCTTTATTCCTGACTCCCTTTTCCTTATAGCATCCTCAAAAACCCTGAGACCCCCTTGTTCAGCAGGACAGTAGTTCTGGAGATGTGGGTCTGTTCCCTCCTCATCTATTGATAGATTAAACTTTCTCTTTTCTTTATGCCCCAAATCTTGTCTTTGTCTTCATTCAGTATGAGGCACAGGGACTGAGATTTTTGATAATAATGGTATTGCTGTATAAAATTGTTTGTGCTCTATTTTTGTACGTCTGGCAGCCAAGTGAATTTGTACCAATATCACCATAAACTGTTACAATCTTTTGGGACCACCAGCTGAAGCATTGTTATTCAGGACTTGACTGTAACACTGCAGACTACTGTCTACTGTGCTAACAGGCCCACAGTGTTCGGATTAACCCAGATGTAAATGAGACAACATGAAAAGTGAGGATCTCAAGGCTGGGAGTGCAGTTCTGAGGTTGGGGTGATGTTCTGAACCGGTTCAGGGGCTTTGGTGGATTTATAGGAAGTGACTCATGCAATGGAAAATGGGGAGGAAGGGAAGAGACTACAAAAGCTCCCGGCAAGTGTAAGGCACCCCCAAATGGGACGGCCTTACCATCCTTTGGCGAGAGAGTGAGTCTGCCCAGTGACCAACGAAGACTTGATGCAAAAGCAAGAGGCTTTATTCCATCACCAGCGTGCTGGGGCTAGGGCCAGTCCCCACACAGGAGGCCAGGCACACCAGCCCCATCCTTGGTTTAGCATTCTTTTTAAAGGCTAAAAGCCACACTCAGGAAAGGGGGTCATAAAAGACCTTTGCCTTGTCATGCAGTTAGGGTCTTTCAACTGCTGCTCTCAATTCCTTATCACACTTCTTCCTGAGATGCTTGTCCCAAGACTTTTTTTATGACCTAATCCAGATTCAGGTGCAGGCGCCCCTTATCTCTCTCTGGTTCCCTATCTAAACTAAGTCATGAGATGTTTGTCCGGCTACCCATTTTCAGCGAGCAAAGTACAGAAGGCAAGAGCAAGCAAAGTACAGAAGGCAAAAAAGCAAATTAAATTCCTCTATCCTAAATTTTCCTTTTCACAAGCAGTTGACCAGCTCCCCTTCCAGCGTGTGCCTACATCCAGAATTCCATCTGGGGCTTCACTTCAGCTTTCTGTCACATACAGTAAATGCAAAATGGAAGGACTCTAAAAGAAAACAGTGACAGAATCTCTTATTTCCTCTCCAATCAAATGTTACCTAATGAATGTTAACCTGCATTACTTGGAGCATTCTGGTACAAGTGGGTCCCTGTGACAGGCTTGTACCCAGGACACGCGTGGCTCCCTAACAGAGAGCATTGAACTCCTGGCAGATTTGCCCTCCTGCACGCCTGTTCCTGAAAGTGAGAGAGGAGTTAGTGGGTAGTAGGCAGTTAGGGTATTCTGGGTCCCCGAGTAAAAGAGAATTTCCCCACCATGTCTTGAACTCACCAGGGCACGTCTCTTCCAAGGGACAGTGGTGCTAT
Source organism: Ochotona curzoniae (assembly GCF_017591425.1). Classification (NCBI taxonomy): domain Eukaryota; kingdom Metazoa; phylum Chordata; class Mammalia; order Lagomorpha; family Ochotonidae; genus Ochotona; species Ochotona curzoniae. The sequence goes on from NW_024467115.1 coordinate 19,713,779, forward strand.
TAGCACATCAATTCCCCACCTGAAGTATCGGCCATTACCTCGGCTATTGTGGGAGGGCCTCAGGCTGATCTCTTTATCATTGAAAGGAATAATACACATCTGCCTAAGGCCTGGAATGTCCTATGTCTGGTATCTCTGTGACCTTTTGTCCCAAGGCCAGGTACCTTGGAAACCAGGAATTTTCTTTGTTTATGGAGAAACATCTTTGAGGGAAACCTTTAAAAGGTGCATTCCCCATCATTCATTCGGGTTTTGCTTCTTTGCCTCCTGCCACTATGGCAGAGCACTAGGGTTCTTTTTACTTTTCCTCCTGCCACTATGGCAGGAGGTAAGGGTCCTTTCTATCTCAAAACCCCCTCCCGTCGCTAGGACGGGAGTCTTCTCTTCTCAACTTTTCTAATAAATCTTGCTTTAAAACTAAACTGTGTCCGCATGAAAATTCTTCTTTCCTGCGAGACAAGAATTTGAGGTTGCTGCCATACTTGGAGCCAAAATTCCTGCAACAGTTTTGGTGCCGTGACTCGGATTCTACCAGCGAGACTTGAGTTCATCTCCAGCCAGCCTCCAGACATCCATCTCGTCGGACGGTGAGCAAAGCTGACTCTATCCTGTTTTTCGGAGACACTAGCTCTCCACAATTAGTAACTCTCGGAAAAAGAAACACCGGGTCCCTGTCAGCCAGTTAAATGCGGTCAGCGCGGCTGCCGGTCTTAAGACTCAGGGGCGAGGCTTGCTGAGTTTGGCTAAATTGATCCCCTGGAGCTGGGGTCCTTGGCTCCAGGAAAGTCGGTTTTGTCCAGACTCAGTTTCCTTTCGCGGACTAAGCCCGTCGCGTGAGACTGGGAGAAGTCTTAGGGCGCCTCAGAAATTCTGGTCAGGGCCACTCCCTGATGCTTTTCGAAAGGCCTCTGGACTGTACCCCAGACTCCGACAGCCCGTCAGGGTGTCGGGCTGAAATCTGCACTCTTTCCTTCCTTCTGCGGGGACTCAGTCGTCACCACTGCGAGGCCACGAGCCCTGGGCTGTGTGCCTCAATTCCCAAATGGCCTCGGTCACTGATGAGTCCTCCGTTACCTTTCTGATATCTTCTCCAAAGGCTTTTTCTCACTAAGTCTCCTCATTCTCTATGGATTCAGTTTTTGGGTCAGTATGTGCTAAATACCAGCTGGTTTGTGATGGGGAAAATGAAAAGTCAGGCAGAGTTTCTTTCTAGGCCCCTCTAAAGACGAGATCTAAGATAAACTTAACTAGAGAGTGCTTTAATTCCTTCACAAGGCAGTCAGCAGAGACAGTTCCTCCAGGTTAGCTTTAACGAGTGTGGTCGCTAATGTGAGCAGAAAACCAGAGTCAACACATGTACTCCTCCAGCTCTAGTTAAGGACATTGTTACACAGGCTTATAGAATCAGGCCGAAGTTTGAGGTCAGGCTTGTCAACTCGAGGTTAGAGCAAATTTCAAAGGAGAGCATATTTTGTCCGGCCGAAGTCCCAGACGCAGCAGGGTGCAGGGGATATTTTTTCGGCACATGCTGTTTCTGACTTATATGTTCTTCAGGACATCAGAGTATTGCACCAGGCAGAGGCCTAGGTTTAGCATGGCGCAGGAAACAGGAGCGGATTGTTCACCCCTGGCACATGCTGTTCTAACCGAGACATCCCACAAGGCGTGGAAGGTCGAGCGACGTGAGTCAAGTGTGCTGACTTCACTCCCACCTTCCTCCCTTCTTCTGTGGTCTTCAGCAGCGCACACCTGGACACCACGGGCGAGCTATAGGAGTCCTGAGAGACGTCTCAGACTCAGGAGAGATAGAAACTGAGGGACGCTTCTAGTTTCTATCCTCATTTCAGTGCTCCCAGCACATGCTATTCTGACGAGTATGTCCAGGTGCAAAACCAGGATTTACTTGTACTGGCAGGAGTCCCAGAGCTAGCATGTCACAGGAATGGGGGGCTGAACGGAGATACCCCTTGGGGTGCCCCCGCAATTACAGGGATGCCACAGCCTGGCTGCCAGCTTTGAGCTTTAGAGTGGAGAGAGTTAGTCTGGATGGGCCTCTTTGCATGGCTATGCTGCTGTGCTGTGCTGGCTCCACCGCCACGTGGAGCACACAACTGGTTTTTACCTTGGCCCTTCCCTGTTCTGTTTTTTAGCTTTAATTGTTTCATTTTAGGCTTAATTGTTAGAGATCTAACAGGAGGTAGAAGTTCATTTTGTCTCTCCTTGGTCACTGATCTCGGGAACCAACGGGAATATTGCTAGTTAACAATGGGCCAGACCCCAGACTCCTGCACCCCCAGGGAGAACTTAAAATTCATTAACTCTTTATAGCCTGAGAGATTCCTTCCCTTTGCAGTTGCCTCTGACCCCGACAACTAGTATTTCATTCTATGTGCCTTTTGCTTCATAGTGTATCTCACTGTTAATGCTGTGTTCATGTGCTAAATCAAAGTTTTTCTGTGTCATTGCAACTGGCTTCAGCGATGAGTTCTCAGTGTTTTTGCAATGTTTTCTGCTGCTTTTGTTGCTGTTTGACCTTGAAGTTTAACCATCTACTGATTTATAGTGCCATCCTAGCTCTGATCAGATCTGGCCTACAGTGGTTACACCTAGAGTGGTACTTGCTATGAGGAGGAGCAGATTCTGCGTGTGAGCTTGTATGTTCCATTAAAGTGAATGAATATTTGCATAATTACAAAGATTCTTGGTAAAGTTTCAAAAGCTGCTAATGCATATACTGGTGGTTATGTTTATTGGTCAAGTTGTCTTTTAATTATGCAGCTGTATCACGTTGTGGAATTACTTGTATTCTTGCATTGTCAATTATTTATGTCCTAATTTGTAAAAAGCATCGTTTGTGAGATTTTGTCTTACAGGAAGACAACAAGTCCTTAAAGGATGTATGGTATGATTGAATATTGTGTACAACATCTTCTTAATGTTCATCTTTGGTGCAATGGAATTGAAATCTGATTCTTTGCCAAAGCAACTTTTTTAAGTTCTCTTCAAGTTATTTTCATTGTATTGCTGACTAAATCTGCTAGCTAGTTCCAGTATAATGAAATATTAACATAACAGACTGCTATTGGTACAAATGTGAAAACATCACTAAAGTCTAATAATCTTATTGCTTTAGTGTTTATAGCTGTTATCCTAATGAACAAGGCCTAAACAGTACAAATGTGTATAAGTCCTACAGGTGGTTCCACAGTGTGCTGTGTAAATAGATGTTATTATAATTCTGACAATGAATGCTTCATCTTCTAGTTCCAACAGATACTATTGCATCCAAAGCTAAGCAGTAAGCTACAGGTTCCAACTAAAAGCACCTTCAACTAGTGTTACTAAGAGCAAGATGTGGTAACTTTAAAACACTTAAAGAGATTTTTCAAAAGCTGTTACAAAAGTTTTGCTTTATAATGTATGTTATCTGATATACGTGACAAGCTACGTAGTCTATTTCAATTGACTGGGCAAATGTTCATAAATGAGAATTGCTAAGCTGAATCTTATTTTGATTTAAACAAATCTGAGTTTAAGAGCCACAGAGAAATCCCCCAGCTTCTTAAACTGCTTGAGGAATGACTTTAAGTATATTCCACTAGATTCTATGTAGAGAAGAATAGGTGATATAGATAACAGATTCTTAACTGCCCAGGACATTAGGATAGGACTTTAGACAAATGGGACCTGAAAGTTCTCTGATATCCTCTTAAAGGGGTCACCATGGTCTTTTACCTCAGACCAGGAGGGGATCCCATGACAAAGCAGGATGAGAGAGGTATGTGCTCCTGGTTCCAGTGAGACCCCCGGAGGCCTCCCACGTGCTCTTCATTGCAGAAGCAATGGACACTTCGTCAGAAAGGACACCCAGGGCCATGTCCCAACTGCCAAGGAGGTCATTGGAGATCTGACTGTCCTCGAAGGCCAAGTACTTCAGGTCAGTCATCTCCCATTGGATCTCCCACATGGGACGGAAGCAGCCCCGGAATCTGCACAGGCTCAAGGCCATCCACGGACTTCGGTGACACCTCGGAACAGCATCGAGGAGCCCCAGGTGGTTCTCACAGTGGAAGAGAAAAATTTTGTCTGGACACTGCTTTCTCTGTCCTAGCTAGCTTTGGCTTCTTCCCTCTCTTAGGGTGACCATCAGGGTCTCTCAGGAGCTCCAAATTAGCTTAGGTGACAGACAGATTAATCTAGAAGCTCAGAAAAGCAGCTTTCCTAGGGAAAAGTTAGCTTGTAACTGTCAGCCTGTATGGCTGACCAGGCTACTGACAGGGCATGTTTGCCATCGCTCTTCAGTTTATACTAGACATCACTAGGTAGAACACTCTCACTATTCTGAAGCAGGGTTCATGTCTTCCTCATTGACTAAATTATTGGATCTCTCTGTTCATATATTTAAGACTCTTCTGTTCTCCAACTGTCAATGTATGGCTTGTAACAACTACAGGACTAGTTCATTGCCTTTGCCCTAATGTGTGAAGTTTTGTGAATTCTTACTAGAATGCCATAAGCTGCTGGGTTATTGTAATTCACAACTAGTTTAGTCTTTTGCCATCTATGCTGTGATCCAGATAAGTCTTGTAATGAAATGTTTTCAGCGTTGTGCTTTAGGTTCTAGGCTCAATGTCTTCTGACACCCTTAGGGTTTCCAGCAACTGGTAAAGTACAATTGTTATTCGAAAAATCCACCATTTGTATACAAAGCAACTGTAGTATTTTCAAAAGTCAAGTAAGTTTAAATCTTAATTCAGAATCATCAATGCTAGATGAAATTGCAACTCCATGGAGGCGTAATGTTTACCTCCCCTTATGTGTTCATGTCCTAAAGCTACATGTTAACTTTCATTAGTTCTGTGCCCTCTTGTAGACCTAGATAGCAATTTCATGTAGCTCAGAAAGCTTCATGTGCTCTATAATGTTCATTGAGTCTAATGGTTTCAAAACTTGAGCTTAAAAAGAATTATTTCAAACTGATAAATCTAGTTCATAGCCTAAAACACTGCTCAAGTCCAATGTTCAACAAAATGTTTCTCATATCTAAGTTCTAAAACTCAAGTATTTAAACTGATGTTTCCACCTATCCCATTACATACTAGGTTGGGAGAGATAATAATTGTCTTTTGTTTTGTCATCTAGACTTCAACAAGAAGGAACACCCAGAGCCAAAACAACCTGCCAGGCACCTCTGATGACCTCTGCCAGGCGTCTCTGATGACTTCTACATTCCACTGGGGACCCTTAGACCGACCCCCAGAGGAATACCCAACTGCTGCCTTTGAACTACGCCCTCTGTCAGCAGGAAGCAGTTAAGAACGGTCGTTGTCCCAGTCCCCTAACAGCAGTTAGGGTCACTTCTTCTGGGGGGCGGAATGAGAGAGGAGTTAGTGGGTAGTAGGCAGTTAGGGTATTCTGGGTCCCCGAGTAAAAGAGAATTTCCCCACCATGTCTTGAACTCACCAGGGCACGTCTCTTCCAAGGGACAGTGGTGCTATTAGCACATCAATTCCCCACCTGAAGTATCGGCCATTACCTCGGCTATTGTGGGAGGGCCTCAGGCTGATCTCTTTATCATTGAAAGGAATAATACACATCTGCCTAAGGCCTGGAATGTCCTATGTCTGGTATCTCTGTGACCTTTTGTCCCAAGGCCAGGTACCTTGGAAACCAGGAATTTTCTTTGTTTATGGAGAAACATCTTTGAGGGAAACCTTTAAAAGGTGCATTCCCCATCATTCATTCGGGTTTTGCTTCTTTGCCTCCTGCCACTATGGCAGAGCACTAGGGTTCTTTTTACTTTTCCTCCTGCCACTATGGCAGGAGGTAAGGGTCCTTTCTATCTCAAAACCCCCTCCCGTCGCTAGGACGGGAGTCTTCTCTTCTCAACTTTTCTAATAAATCTTGCTTTAAAACTAAACTGTGTCCGCATGAAAATTCTTCTTTCCTGCGAGACAAGAATTTGAGGTTGCAGCCATACTTGGAGGAACAAATTCCTGCAACAGTTTTGGCCCGGTGACTCGGATTCTACTCGAGAGAGACTTGAGTTCATCTCCAGTCAGCCTCCAGACCTCCATCTCGTCGGACGGTGAGGCAAAGCCTGACTCTATATCCTGTTTTCGAGACACTAGCTCTCCACAAATAGTAAACTCTCGAAAAAGAATCACAACACGGGTCCCTGTCAGCCCAGTTAAATGCGGTCAGCGCGGGCTGCCGGTTAGACTCATGGGCGAGGCTTGCTGAGTTTGGCTAAATGATTCCCCTGGAGCTGGGTCCTTGGGATCCAGAAAGTCGGTTTTGTCCAACTCAGTTCCTTTCCCTCGGACAAGGCCCGTCCGTGAGACTGGGAGAAGCTTAGGGCGCCTCAGAAATTCTGGTCAGGGCCACACCCTGATAGCTTTTCGAAAGGCCTCTGGACTGTACCCCATACTTCCGACAGCCCGTCAGGGTGTCGGGCTGAATCTGCACTCTTTTCCTTCCTTCAGCGGGACTCAGTCGTCACCACTGCAGGCCACGAGCCCTGGGCTGTGTGCCTCAATTCCCAAATGCCTCGGTCACTGATGAGTCCTCCGTTACCCTTTCTGATATCTTCTCCAAAGGAGCTTTTTCTCAACTGAAGTCTCCTCATCTCTAAGGATTCAGTTTTTTGGGTCATATTTGCTAAATACAGCTGGTTTGTGATGGGGACAATGAAAAGTCAGGCAGAGTTTCTTTCTAAGCCCCTCTAAAGACAGATCTAAGAAAACTTAACTAGAAGTGCTTTAATTCCTTCACAAGGCAGTCAGCAGAGACAGTCCTCCAGGTTAGCTTTAACGAGTGTGGTCGCTAATGTGAGAAGAAAACCAGAGTCAACACATGTACTTCCTTCCAGCCAAGTACTAGGACATTGTTACACAGGCTTTTAGAATCTGGGCCGAAGTTTGAGGTCAGGCTTTGTCAACTCGAGGTTAGAGCAAATTTCATAGGAGAGCATATTTTGTCCGGCAGGGAAGTCCCAGACGCAGCAAGGTGCAGGGATATTTTTTCGGCACATGCTGTTTCTGACTTATATGTTCTTCAGGACATCAGAGTATTGCACCAGGCAGAGGCCTAGGTTTAGCATGGCGCAGGAAACAGGAGCGGATTGTTCACCCCTGGCACATGCTGTTCTAACCGAGACATCCCACAAGGCGTGGAAGGTCGAGCGACGTGAGTCAAGTGTGCTGACTTCACTCCCACCTTCCTCCCTTCTTCTGTGGTCTTCAGCAGCGCACACCTGGACACCACGGGCGAGCTATAGGAGTCCTGAGAGACGTCTCAGACTCAGGAGAGATAGAAACTGAGGGACGCTTCTAGTTTCTATCCTCATTTCAGTGCTCCCAGCACATGCTATTCTGACGAGTATGTCCAGGTGCAAAACCAGGATTTACTTGTACTGGCAGGAGTCCCAGAGCTAGCATGTCACAGGAATGGGGGGCTGAACGGAGATACCCCTTGGGGTGCCCCCGCAATTACAGGGATGCCACAGCCTGGCTGCCAGCTTTGAGCTTTAGAGTGGAGAGAGTTAGTCTGGATGGGCCTCTTTGCATGGCTATGCTGCTGTGCTGTGCTGGCTCCACCGCCACGTGGAGCACACAACTGGTTTTTACCTTGGCCCTTCCCTGTTCTGTTTTTTAGCTTTAATTGTTTCATTTTAGGCTTAATTGTTAGAGATCTAACAGGAGGTAGAAGTTCATTTTGTCTCTCCTTGGTCACTGATCTCGGGAACCAACGGGAATATTGCTAGTTAACAATGGGCCAGACCCCAGACTCCTGCACCCCCAGGGAGAACTTAAAATTCATTAACTCTTTATAGCCTGAGAGATTCCTTCCCTTTGCAGTTGCCTCTGACCCCGACAACTAGTATTTCATTCTATGTGCCTTTTGCTTCATAGTGTATCTCACTGTTAATGCTGTGTTCATGTGCTAAATCAAAGTTTTTCTGTGTCATTGCAACTGGCTTCAGCGATGAGTTCTCAGTGTTTTTGCAATGTTTTCTGCTGCTTTTGTTGCTGTTTGACCTTGAAGTTTAACCATCTACTGATTTATAGTGCCATCCTAGCTCTGATCAGATCTGGCCTACAGTGGTTACACCTAGAGTGGTACTTGCTATGAGGAGGAGCAGATTCTGCGTGTGAGCTTGTATGTTCCATTAAAGTGAATGAATATTTGCATAATTACAAAGATTCTTGGTAAAGTTTCAAAAGCTGCTAATGCATATACTGGTGGTTATGTTTATTGGTCAAGTTGTCTTTTAATTATGCAGCTGTATCACGTTGTGGAATTACTTGTATTCTTGCATTGTCAATTATTTATGTCCTAATTTGTAAAAAGCATCGTTTGTGAGATTTTGTCTTACAGGAAGACAACAAGTCCTTAAAGGATGTATGGTATGATTGAATATTGTGTACAACATCTTCTTAATGTTCATCTTTGGTGCAATGGAATTGAAATCTGATTCTTTGCCAAAGCAACTTTTTTAAGTTCTCTTCAAGTTATTTTCATTGTATTGCTGACTAAATCTGCTAGCTAGTTCCAGTATAATGAAATATTAACATAACAGACTGCTATTGGTACAAATGTGAAAACATCACTAAAGTCTAATAATCTTATTGCTTTAGTGTTTATAGCTGTTATCCTAATGAACAAGGCCTAAACAGTACAAATGTGTATAAGTCCTACAGGTGGTTCCACAGTGTGCTGTGTAAATAGATGTTATTATAATTCTGACAATGAATGCTTCATCTTCTAGTTCCAACAGATACTATTGCATCCAAAGCTAAGCAGTAAGCTACAGGTTCCAACTAAAAGCACCTTCAACTAGTGTTACTAAGAGCAAGATGTGGTAACTTTAAAACACTTAAAGAGATTTTTCAAAAGCTGTTACAAAAGTTTTGCTTTATAATGTATGTTATCTGATATACGTGACAAGCTACGTAGTCTATTTCAATTGACTGGGCAAATGTTCATAAATGAGAATTGCTAAGCTGAATCTTATTTTGATTTAAACAAATCTGAGTTTAAGAGCCACAGAGAAATCCCCCAGCTTCTTAAACTGCTTGAGGAATGACTTTAAGTATATTCCACTAGATTCTATGTAGAGAAGAATAGGTGATATAGATAACAGATTCTTAACTGCCCAGGACATTAGGATAGGACTTTAGACAAATGGGACCTGAAAGTTCTCTGATATCCTCTTAAAGGGGTCACCATGGTCTTTTACCTCAGACCAGGAGGGGATCCCATGACAAAGCAGGATGAGAGAGGTATGTGCTCCTGGTTCCAGTGAGACCCCCGGAGGCCTCCCACGTGCTCTTCATTGCAGAAGCAATGGACACTTCGTCAGAAAGGACACCCAGGGCCATGTCCCAACTGCCAAGGAGGTCATTGGAGATCTGACTGTCCTCGAAGGCCAAGTACTTCAGGTCAGTCATCTCCCATTGGATCTCCCACATGGGACGGAAGCAGCCCCGGAATCTGCACAGGCTCAAGGCCATCCACGGACTTCGGTGACACCTCGGAACAGCATCGAGGAGCCCCAGGTGGTTCTCACAGTGGAAGAGAAAAATTTTGTCTGGACACTGCTTTCTCTGTCCTAGCTAGCTTTGGCTTCTTCCCTCTCTTAGGGTGACCATCAGGGTCTCTCAGGAGCTCCAAATTAGCTTAGGTGACAGACAGATTAATCTAGAAGCTCAGAAAAGCAGCTTTCCTAGGGAAAAGTTAGCTTGTAACTGTCAGCCTGTATGGCTGACCAGGCTACTGACAGGGCATGTTTGCCATCGCTCTTCAGTTTATACTAGACATCACTAGGTAGAACACTCTCACTATTCTGAAGCAGGGTTCATGTCTTCCTCATTGACTAAATTATTGGATCTCTCTGTTCATATATTTAAGACTCTTCTGTTCTCCAACTGTCAATGTATGGCTTGTAACAACTACAGGACTAGTTCATTGCCTTTGCCCTAATGTGTGAAGTTTTGTGAATTCTTACTAGAATGCCATAAGCTGCTGGGTTATTGTAATTCACAACTAGTTTAGTCTTTTGCCATCTATGCTGTGATCCAGATAAGTCTTGTAATGAAATGTTTTCAGCGTTGTGCTTTAGGTTCTAGGCTCAATGTCTTCTGACACCCTTAGGGTTTCCAGCAACTGGTAAAGTACAATTGTTATTCGAAAAATCCACCATTTGTATACAAAGCAACTGTAGTATTTTCAAAAGTCAAGTAAGTTTAAATCTTAATTCAGAATCATCAATGCTAGATGAAATTGCAACTCCATGGAGGCGTAATGTTTACCTCCCCTTATGTGTTCATGTCCTAAAGCTACATGTTAACTTTCATTAGTTCTGTGCCCTCTTGTAGACCTAGATAGCAATTTCATGTAGCTCAGAAAGCTTCATGTGCTCTATAATGTTCATTGAGTCTAATGGTTTCAAAACTTGAGCTTAAAAAGAATTATTTCAAACTGATAAATCTAGTTCATAGCCTAAAACACTGCTCAAGTCCAATGTTCAACAAAATGTTTCTCATATCTAAGTTCTAAAACTCAAGTATTTAAACTGATGTTTCCACCTATCCCATTACATACTAGGTTGGGAGAGATAATAATTGTCTTTTGTTTTGTCATCTAGACTTCAACAAGAAGGAACACCCAGAGCCAAAACAACCTGCCAGGCACCTCTGATGACCTCTGCCAGGCGTCTCTGATGACTTCTACATTCCACTGGGGACCCTTAGACCGACCCCCAGAGGAATACCCAACTGCTGCCTTTGAACTACGCCCTCTGTCAGCAGGAAGCAGTTAAGAACGGTCGTTGTCCCAGTCCCCTAACAGCAGTTAGGGTCACTTCTTCTGGGGGGCGGAATGAGAGAGGAGTTAGTGGGTAGTAGGCAGTTAGGGTATTCTGGGTCCCCGAGTAAAAGAGAATTTCCCCACCATGTCTTGAACTCACCAGGGCACGTCTCTTCCAAGGGACAGTGGTGCTATTAGCACATCAATTCCCCACCTGAAGTATCGGCCATTACCTCGGCTATTGTGGGAGGGCCTCAGGCTGATCTCTTTATCATTGAAAGGAATAATACACATCTGCCTAAGGCCTGGAATGTCCTATGTCTGGTATCTCTGTGACCTTTTGTCCCAAGGCCAGGTACCTTGGAAACCAGGAATTTTCTTTGTTTATGGAGAAACATCTTTGAGGGAAACCTTTAAAAGGTGCATTCCCCATCATTCATTCGGGTTTTGCTTCTTTGCCTCCTGCCACTATGGCAGAGCACTAGGGTTCTTTTTACTTTTCCTCCTGCCACTATGGCAGGAGGTAAGGGTCCTTTCTATCTCAAAACCCCCTCCCGTCGCTAGGACGGGAGTCTTCTCTTCTCAACTTTTCTAATAAATCTTGCTTTAAAACTAAACTGTGTCCGCATGAAAATTCTTCTTTCCTGCGAGACAAGAATTTGAGGTTGCTGCCATACTCGGAGCCAAAATTCCTGCAACAAAAGGAAGGGAGGATTGTGGACCCCCGAGACCCTCTCTCCAGGGAAAGGGATCATGAGCCCTGTGACATTCTATCAGTATGTGTCTTTTGGATATGCAAGTGGAGCTACTTCTTCCCCATTTGTTTATAAAGATGTGAATGCTAAAAGAACAAGAAGAGTTTCCCTAAAGTTGAAGCAAGAAATTTGCAGGTGCTACATTTCTCTTTCATGGAGCAGACTCTCCAGGGAAGGTGTGAAAGGCTCTTGGCAAACGTCAGTGGTCACAAGCCATCTGGGAGGGAAATCAGTATGCAGTGTTGGCAGATAGGATTGGATTCAATTAGGAGAGTGTCTTGAGGGTTTTGTTCACCACACAACGTCTCACCGTCCCACTGCAACAGGAGCCCCAACAACACATGATTTTATTCTCCATGTTGTCCATTGTTGTGTCTTTGGTGTTAAAAACAATGCTGCATACACCTACTATGTAGGTGTTCAAAAAATGTGCTGATGCCGTGGCCTAGCAGCTAAAATCCTTGCTTTGAATGCTACAAGATCCCACATGGACACCGGTTCTAGTCCTAGCGGCCCCACTTCCCATCCAGCCCCCTGCTTGTGGCCTGGGAACGCAGTAGAGGACAGCCCAAAGCTTTGGGTTCCTGTATCCAATGGAAGGCATGGAGGAAGCTCCAGGCTGCTGGCTTTGGATTGGCATGGCTCTGGCCGTTGCGCTCACTTGGGGAATAAATCATTGGATAGAAGATCTTCCTCTCTGTATATCTGACTTTGTAATAAACTTAAATAAATCTTTTTTAAAAATAAAATAAAAAATCAAAAAATGTGCTAAAAAAAAAAAAAAAACCCTCTCACTGTGGATGATGAGGTCAATGTAACAGAAGGCTTGATGTGAAACAAGCCCGGCTTCTTCCTGGAGGATCCACCCTCCCCTTTGTTAACAACTGGGAGACAATTCCCTCAGCCTTTAACTAACTGCAGCCTTTTGTTCCTTTATCAAATCCTTCAGTCCTATTAAAAGCAATCAGCACTCTGAAGAGAACAAACATGGGTAGAAGGAGATGCTATTGATAGGTTTAAGGAGGGGCAGTCCCAAGGCTGGGCTGCATTGGAATCTGCATGTGCACAGCCACAATGGCCAGAGCTGTGCCAATCTAAAACCAGAAGCCAGGAGCTTCTTTGAGTTCTTCCATGCAGGTGCAGGGTCCCAAGGCTTGGGCCGTCCTCTGCTGCTTTCCCAGGCCACAAGCAGGGAGCTGGAAGGGAAATGGAGCAGCGGGACTTGAACCAGCAACCATATGGAATCCCAGCATTTTCAGATGGACCATTAGCCAATGAAGCCCCAGGCTTCTCTTCCTGTATTTACCCAAGCCTCTTCCTTGTGCCAGAGGGGAGGTAATCTAAATAAAAACTCACACCTCTTTTGCTTGGCCATGCAAATAACTAACTCTCTCTCTCTCTCTCTCTCTCTTTCCAAAATGCTGATGTCTCTTAGTTTGGCTGCGGAATATTTTAGGTCGTTGCACTGGTCCAAAGCAACAATAGCAGCTTGCATTTATTCATCTTTTCCTATGCATCAGGCAAGGCAGTAAGCACTTTGTTATGGTGCTTGTATTTGTTAGGGTCCAAAATCGCACCTCCGTTGAACAGCAAAGAGCCAGACGTGGATGCAAACAGCATGCAGAGTTTATTGAGCTGGCTAGCCAGGGTCAAGCTCCTCACACGGACACGCAGCACCAGTGGATGAAGCTGTTGCTCTTACTCTTATCAGTGCCTGCAAAAAACCCACTGACCCTTACAGCCTAAGCCTGGGAGTATGGCCCAAGTTATTTGTAGAAACTTCTTTTTACTTTAAATTCAAGTTGCTTTTGACTTACTCAATCCACTTCTAATACGTAGACCTTTTAACATTTTGATTGCTTCTAACAGTATTCATCTTTTCAACGTCCAGTGGAATAAAAATGACTATTTCTACTTCGTATTTTGGAGCGGAGAGAGTCCAGTAGAACTTCTCCAAGCTGTTTTGTCAGAGTTGCACTACTGGGCAAATGCTCCCCAGCTCTGTCCTACGCACCACTCAAGACTTTGCAACCTAGTTAGGGAGGTAAAATTGATGCCCGTGGAACATTGACTCTCCCTGTAGTTTCTCTCAGGGCTTGTTTTTCTAGTTGGGATTCTATATATGTATTGTGTTTCTACATGTGTATGAATCCCCAGAGGAACTCACTCAAATGCAGTTTGCTGCAGAAAGGTCTGGGGTGAGGCACGAGCTACCACCCATGTCCTAGGCTTCCAGGCGATGGCCACACTACTTGCCTCCAGGTCACATCTTGAGAAACAAGAACCCGTCCTCCCTTCTCCTCCTCCTAGCGTTACTTTATTAATTTTCCCGAAATGTCTGAATGAGCATACATGTCTTTTTTGTGGTTGGTTTATCTGACTTAATCTCATGTCGTCCAGATCTACCTATGCTGTCATAAATGATAGAATTTCATTTTTTATGGCTGAAATAAAATGTTTTTCAACGTTTTTTTCCAGGCTTTGCCACTATGCCAGCTTGCCCTGTCTCTCAGCTCAGGAAACTTGCATGCCAGACAGCTGCACACCTCGTGGGCAGTTGAAGGCAGGTGTGTCTTATGTTGCCTTTCCAGGTAAATCCAAAGCACAAACAGAACTTGGCTTGCTCTGCTTTTCCCATTACAGTTTTTCATTTCTGCTGATCTGCAGTATTTCTTCCTAAATTAACCTCTAAGCCAGAATTGGTTGTTAGCAACAGTCATTTAAAATGTCTTTCTATTGAGATAAAACTCAAATAATGTAAAGTTAAGGTGTGCAATTCAAGGAGTTTTTGGATATTCAATTGTCGTGCACCCATCATCACTATATTTGATTACACAACATCTTTTTCATCTCCAAAAGAAATGTCACATCCACTAAGTAGGCTATTTATAATATGTCAATTCACAATCTGTTCTTTTTCCTATGGATTTGCATATTTTGGACATTTCATGTAAATAGCCACATGTAGTACATGGCCTTTGTCTGAGTTTTTTCATGGAGTGTATTTTTTCAATATCGTTTGTACTCTAACGCATGTTACTACATTCCTTTGACATTTGAAAAACACTCCACAGTATGACTATGTTACATTGCTTCTAGTCACCTGTTGACAGACATTTAAGTTGCTTCTAATTTTGTGTGTTGCAATTGCTGCTTGGATGAGCATCTGTATTTAAGATGCATGTTTTCATTTCTGTCAGGTCTATTTTTAGTAGTGGAATTCCTTATCCAAATGAAACTTCTTTTAACCTTTTGAGAAACTGCCAAAATATCGTTCAAGCTGTAGACTTTCACAATCCTCCAAGCACGGAATGATACCCCTAATCTCCAATGCAGGCTGATCAGATCAGGTAATCAACATTCCCCCTTGTGTGACATTAATTTACAATTTGAGCCTTGGAGCTTCTTTCTTCTGTTTATTCATATACTATGTGCAAGGTAAACTGTAGTCGCCCCACTATGCCATGTAACTCAACTTACCCCTTCAACCTAGTCTGATAGGATATCGCAAACATGCACTGTCAATTTTCACGCATATCAAGACACAACACATTTCTGGTTTCAGAATACTCCTTCATGCCCCTTTCCTTCCCAAACGCCCTCAGATATCCTCTGTTCTAGTATATGTCATCACATATTATTTTGCTTTTCTCTGAATATCATAAAACATAATCAAACAGCATGTATTCTTCTGTGTCTGCCATACTTTCTCATTATTAGAGAATTTTCTTCACTTTGTATGTAGTAGTAGTTTGTTCTTTTTATTAGTGTGTAGTATTCCATTATATGAATCTACCACAATTTATTTACTCTATTATTCATGAAAATTAATAAAATGTATCAGTGTATGGCTTTATAAATAAAATTTACTTTGTGCCTGCTTTTTTGTTGGTGTATACATAGAGGAGATGGCTGTGCCACAACTTGGATATATTTTGCTTTTGATTTATAAATATTTTTAAAAAGAACTATAATGGGCTTAATGCTAGTTGTCAAACTAGAAGCCTATTAAACTTGACCCATGTACCATACAAACTGATTTTATGTGTACTACTTTGGGAAACATCAAACAAAGGCATGGGCTTTGGAATAAGGCATTCCTACACTGAAACGCCTTTGAGATCTAATGTAGTGTGCAATCTCAGACAAATAATTTTGTTGGCTTAAAAGATGGATCACAATTTTCAAGTGTTGGGGTAATGAACTGCAAATTCATGTTAACAAAATGGAGGAATCTTCCAAATACACAAGCTGAGGGAAAGAAACTGGATCCCCAAGAATACACATTTATAGAGAGCAGAAAACCAAACGGTCTTTGCTGTAGGAAATCAGGATCGTGGTAACCTTTGTGGGGAGATGGTGACCGGGGGCCTCCAGAGTGAGAGCTATATTTTGTATCTTGATATACTTGATATAATTTGTCGTTAAACACCCATCCATGCATGTGTGCCTTACTATACATTTATATGCACATGTATGTGTTTATATGCACACACGGCAACATAATACCTGGGGGCAGTGTGGGGATGCTGGCCAGGTTCTATTCCTTGATCTTGCTGTTGATTATATAACTGGGCTTGGAGGGTGAAAGTTATTCAGAGTGTTCATGTATGATATGAGCATGAATTTGCTCTCTGTAAAAAATAATTGTAATAATAATGAAGTTTGGTAGAAAATCTAGTATCATATTGCCAAAATATATTTAACAGTTTCATTGCAAGTCCTCCTTTAATTTGGGAGTAGAGATGCATATGGCAATGTATCTTCAGTTCCTGGTATGCTAGTTCCCCATTACACAATTCAACTATAAAAATATATGTATATACGTGTTTACCCATATATTTGCTTTTTATTTTGCATGAATGTTTCCTTATATCAGAAAGAATATATGATATTTTTCCTTTTGAGATTGGCTTATTTCACTGAATGTAATGGTCTCCGTTGGCACCATTTTGTTGCAAATGATAGAATTTCATTCTTTAACATGGCTGAGTAGTATTCCATAGAGTATATGTATCACAGTTTCTTTATCCATTCTTTTTTTCAGCAGCTTCTGGTCACCTTCTCATATGCAGATTTCACTTCCTTTGGATATGTTCCCAGGAGTGCGATAGCTTAGTCATAGGGTAGATCCATTTTCAGTTGTCTGAGCACTCTCCGTGAGAACTTCTACCGTGGCTGCACTAACCTACACTCCCACCAGCAGTGCAGTAGGGTGTCTTTTCCCCCACATCCATGCCAGTAGTGTTAGTAGATTTTTGAATGTAAGCCAATCTCACTGGAGTTAGTTGAAACCTCAATGTAGTTTTTATTTATATTTTCCTTCTACCATTGCCTATGCCTACCACGCCATGATACACTTATGTAACAGAATGTAGGACTTGTGACTATTGCTAAAGGATTATACTATTGTAATAATATAGGGGAAAATAGTGGGGGCGGGGAGAATGAGCAGGGAGGAAAGGAAGGTGAAAGAGGGACAAGGGGATGATGGAGGGGAGCCCCTATAGTTATACCAATTAATAACAATGAAAATATTAAAAAATAAAAAATAACATCTCCAAAATAATAAAATTTATTGAATGAGATATGAAAGTGTCTTCTGAATAAAGATGCTTGTTCTTGTTTCCCTGTAGGCTAATAGATGCAGATAATGGTGGAATTAGAACTTGTAGGGTAATAGGAAAAGAGTCACACTGTAGAGTCTGTCATACTCTCATTTTATTTGAGATAAAGCCTTACATTAAATAATGTACGGGTTGAACTGGTGAAGAGGCAGGAGACGGACTGGTCTAGACTCAGATCGGTGTGCTCTCCATCAGGGTGCTCCAGCGGAACTTCACCTACAGGCTCTGTGTGTTTGTTACTGGGAGGCTGTAATTCAGGGTCAAGTGTCTGGGGCAGGGGTTAAGTCTCGGGATGCCTGTGTGCTGTATCAGAGCCCCTGCTTTGAGCTCTAGTTCCTGTCCTTCACAGTCAGTTTCCTGCTCACGCATCCGAGGAGGCAGCAGAGGATGATGTAAGTAAATACTAATCACATCACAAGGAAAACTATCTGCATGGCCACATCTATTGAACTAGTATTTTACACAAAGGCCTAACCCAGCTGATCCACAACATTAACCATTACATCTTCTATAAATCCTGCTTAGACTTATCAAGAACACCAGATAGCTTGGTAAGCCTTCAGAAATTATTCGAAATTACCTTATAGCTCATAGAAAACCCTCTCTTATCAAAATACTCATTATAGCAGCATCTTTCAATTGATAACTGGATGGAGGTCCAAAAAACTTGTTTCTTTCTATTATTGTTACAGGAACATGAAGTATGTTTTACCTTTAAAACTAAGATAGTAAGTGGTGGCTAGCATCCTCCCAGGTGCACAGAAAATCCTAGACAGCATCTCTACTTACACAACTTTAAGATTCTTTTGGCAGTTACTTTCATAGTTCATTTCCTTATTTCCTATTCTTCTGGTTCAGATCGTCTAAAAATAACGAGAACAGAAGGAGTATGTACTCAGGCCACAGTTAGAGGAAGATGCACAATGAGGAAGAAAATATTCAGCCTGGTAAGGGGACCTACTTTTTTCTACATGGCCCACTGAAGTATTTGGTTTGGTCCTTACATTTAGAACCAATAAGCAGGCCGCAGGTTTGATACAGCAGTGAAGATGTCATCGGGAACGCCTGCGTCTAATTCGGGAGTCCTTGGGTTCTGGGCCTGGCTCTGCTTCTAATTTGAGCTCCCTGCTAATGTGCCCTCTGGGAGGGAGTCAATGATGGCTCAAGTGCTTGGGTCCCTGTTACCCAACTGGGAGGATCATAGTGAATTCCTGGCCCTTGGTTGCTTGGATGTTGCAAGCAACTGGAGACTAAAGCTGCGGATGGAAGATCTTTGTCGTCTCTATTTCTCTCTCAAACAAATAAAAATTTTAAAAACAGCAACAGTTATTGGTATAGAAACATTGAGATTTCTTAGGAAATCGCAGATGGCTGAATTCTCTTTTCAAACAAATGGACAGCTGGTGATAGCACACCAAAGTTACAGGCAGGGGAAAAGTACTAACTTTATGTTGGGCTCTCCAGGTCACTAGAGAATCCACTGGCTTCCCTGGTAACTTATCATCATGCGTTTTCTGTCAAGCAAGCTTGGAGGTGTCACCTTGCAGGAGACAGTGTCACAAATTCAATGGGTCTTAAGCTTTTATTAGGACTAAACCCAGCAGATCACTGTCCTTCCCTCTGTCCTTGCTTAGTCACCTGCGGGCCTGCCCTGTCTCTTCCTCCCTCTCTCCTTTCCCCTTTTCTTCTTCCTTTTCCCCTTTCTTCTTCTCCTGCCTCTCTCTTGCCCTCTGTCTCTCCATCATCTCTCCTCTCCCTGGTGGCAAGTTTTCTCACTTGACAAGAATACATCTTTCTTACCTTCAAATACAGCTTTGTGGAGCAAGGTTAAGGCTATGGCCATAGGAGTATACAGGCATGGGTTTGACATTTGAAGCCTGGGACCAGCGAGCGGCCATCTTGCCTTCATTTTCTAGTTCATCACTATTTCAAGGTCCCTTCTGTTTAGGAGGAAGTTGCATGGGGAGGAAGACCTGGCAAGATAGCTCTTTTTTTCCACCCCTCTTGACCACTGCTCCATTCGAGTCCAACCCATTTTTTTTCATACTCCATTCTTTTGCCCCCTTTCTGTCTTGCAGATCTTGCTCCCAAACAGCATCAAAAGCAAGGGACTACACTTCATGGGGAGTTGGGGAAGGGGACCCTGAACTGTGGCCATCTTTGGAAGGAACAAGAGGGAAAGAAAGTTCTGCCTGGCATTAGGAGGTGAGGCTTCTTCTGATGCCACTGAAGTGGGTTTGGTGTCACAGCAGCGCAGCTGCAGCCCAGGGCAGATGCTGTCCTCTATGTATTTCATACCACACCCCTGAAGTATTGTACCCTGTTACTATTAGTTTTTAGATTTTTTTTTAATTGGAAAGCCAGATATAAAGAGAGAGGGATAGATAGAGAGAAAAATTTCTCTCCGCTGTTTCATTCCCCGTGTGGCCACAATGGCCAGAGCTGAGCCAGTCTGAAGCCGGAAGCCAGGAGGTTCTTCTGGGTCTCCCACATGGGTGCAGGTCCTGAAGCTTTGGGCTATCTTCTACTGCTTTCCCAGGACATAAGCAGCGAACTGGAAAGGAAGTGGAGCAGCTGAGATGTGTACCAGCGCCCATGTGGGAGCCTGACAGATGCAAGCCTGAAATTTAGCCACTGGGTAATTGTGCCAGACCATCCTCTTATTTTTACAGATGTATTTCAGTTAAGCGAATTCTATGATAACTGAAAACAAATGCCCCACCAAAGTAAAGGCAGTGGGTTCCTGAGTCTGCACTTTTTTAAAATTGATACATCACAGAAGGAGTTTTAGACGATATAGAAAGGTGACTGATCAGTGAGTTTATACTGATTATTTTTAGATGGTATAGAAACAGCTTAGACTATTCACTGTATGCAGCAGGAAAACACAGATCAGATGCTTCAAACTCAGTGTGCGGTTCAGGGCAGTCAAGCGAAAATCAGGGCGCCATTATCTGTTCTCACAGATGAGTGTGTGCCATACAGAGCATGATGGGGTCTGTATTAGGATGATTAAGTGGAAAATTGACATCGTTAGTATATAATTATCACCACACATGTTTACGGAATGCTGGCATGTTGGTGGCACTGTGAACAGACCATACGCAAAGCAAATTAACCAGACGGGAAAGCACCCAGGCGTGTTCACTACACAAATTAACAGCAATGCTGATACGACACACAAAGTAATGTCATAGTCTGACAGGCAATTTTAAGAAATTAGTGGGATGACTTCATTTCACCATTAACTTCTATAAAAATGCTCCTTTCAGCTGATGAAGAAAAATAAAAATTGAGCCACAGTTTAGATATACCCCAAAAGCCATCCACCCATAGAAATACAGCCGAAGCTTCAGTCATTGAGTTCCCCCTCTGCTAACTCCAATTATCATCTTTGAACAGCGTCACTTGGTGAAATTAAATCAGTCAGCTTCAGACAAATCAGCATGCACAGCTCCCCTTCCCTTAAAAAGAATAAGAATTCAATGCTGATTATAGAAAAAGGTCAAATGTTTCCTCCTTTTTGCTTTATAAACTGTGCTGTAATTGGTGTGAGTGCATTTTTTTTCCATCTCAGTTTAAGGTCTCTATGTTGGAGCACTGTTCTTTAAAATGCCAATATGCTTCTAGAATTTTAAAATAGTATCATGCATTGTTTTTAACACAGCAAACTATGAACTAAAAAAAAACCAATTAAGTCAGTTATAATGGGACTAAATTAGGGAGCATGTTGGTTTGAAATTATATATGTAATGTGTTAAGAAATACATAAGATTAATAAATTCCTGGGAAGTCCTTTACATATCAAGTATATGTATATATGTATATGTATAGCTAAGTCCAATTGAATTTTATTAATATAGCGTGTACCTGAAAATCATCCCATTTTAAAAGTTTTCTTTCCTTTTAACAAACATTGAGCTCATCATTAAACAAGCTCCAGTTGCAGAGTTGGTCTCTGTTGGCTTAGAGAATAACTTGTGGACACTTGGAAATTGTTTGCTGTGACACTGGGAGCAGGTTCTACCTTGAGTCCTTGTAATAACACATATGGCTATCTTTAAACATTAGATTCAAACTAAATAATTATGGCACATATTTGCAAAGACAACACAAATAAAAACAACAACAACAAAAAAAACATATATAGCCAAGTGTTGGAATAGGACGTTGTGATTGCGTCTCTCCTGTAAGTGGAAGAGGACTTGAGGGAAGGTGGATCAATCTGGAGCGACAGCATGTGAGTGGAGAACCTAAACATTGACTTCCTTAACATTCTGTGTTCACAGGTTCCTTGGAACATCTGTGCATATCCCTAGCAGTACTCCAGTTCGAAGACCTCTGACACACAAAATCCCCAAACTGATCAGCAGTGACACAAAGAAGATCGGGGCACACAGTCATAGCCATCACCACGATGCTGGGATGGACAGCTGCCGTTTCTACGTTCGTGTGTTGGACATAAATGAAAACTGTTGCTGGCATTCATATATATAACATCAAAAACAAATTTTAAAGGACTTTATTCTGTTTATTTGAAGTGGGGTGAGGGAAGGAGACAGTGAGCAGGAGAGATTTTCCGTCAGCTAATTCACTCCTCAGATGAGCCACAGTGGATGGACTGGGTCAGGTTTAGACCAGGACTAGGATTCCTTTCTGGTCTTCCCTATGGATGGCAGGGCCCCGGGCACTTGGACCATTGTTTGCTGCCTTCTTGGGTGCATTAGCAGGAAGTTGGATAACAAGCTGAGCAAGGGGCCCCAAACTGGTGCTCAGATGTGGGATGCAGGAGTCACAAGCAATTGCTTAACTCTTTGTACCACAATGCAAACCCCATACAAAGCAATTATTTAATACCCAAATAGTAGATTTGAAATTTTCCTTTCTCAGAAAGAATGATTAAACCATTTTATGGATTCTCTGATACCATGATATTTTTATATAGGGCAAGATTGGAGTTAGGGAAGCCTATAAAAGTGCTGTAGCTTGAGTGCTAAGAGTAGATACTTGCTATGGTCAAGTAAGGGAGGACAGTTACTTCAGGGGACAGAGAAGAGAGAGAGAAAGGGTTAAAAATAATAGAAGCAGCTGGTATTGTGGCAAAGCTGGTAAGGCCACTGCCTAGCATCCCTTATGGGTACCAGATTGTGCCCTGGCTGCACCAATCTAGCTCCCTGCTAATGGTCTGGGAAAGACAGCAGAAGATGGTCCAAGTGTTTGGGCATCTGTAACTCACCTGGCAGACCTGAGGAAGTTCCTGTTCCTGACTTCAACCTGGCCTGCCTCCAGCCATTGTAACCATCTAATGGCGGAGTGAACCACTAAATGGAAGATCTCTGTCTCTCCCTCTCCCTCTGTAACTCTGACTTTCAACAACCAGGTGGGTGACTTTATGCAGCTCAGTTTGTTTGGAGTGAAGGTTGGGAGAAGCATGGTCAGCCCTTGGTCTAGAAAGGCAAATAAGAGTCAGATTACGTGCTAAGACATTTCACTTCAACAAACTGGTGCTTTGTTCTGCAGGGAGCAGAAGTTGGTGCTGGCTGATACCCTAACCAGAAAAACAGAAAAAGCAAGACAGGTGGCCAAACCAAGGTAGCAGCTAGAGGACTTCTGAAAGTGGGAATGATGGCAGAGTTGTTATGGAGATAAAATCATCAGGGCAGAGGAGCCCTTTTAAAAAGCACTCTCTTGGGTGCCATGTCATTACAATATGCATGAGCCAGACTCGTTTACATAGCTGTCCATACTTTCAAGAAAGTATTTTTTCTTTTATTTCATTTTCGTACATGCATCTTCACATATTACATATTTAACCAATTTTTAAAAATATAGGTTGGGGGTTGGCACTAGGCTCAACAGGTTAAGCTGCCACCCGTGTTGCCAGCATCCCATATGAGTGCCAGTCTGAATCTCAGCAGCTTCATTTCCCATCCAGCACCCTGCTCATGTGCCTGGGAAAGTAGCGGTAGATCCCAAGACCAATGAGGAAGACCTGGTGCATCCCTGGCTCCTGGCTTTGGCCTGCCCAGCCCTAGCTGTTGGAGGCCATGGGTGGAGTGAACCAATGGATGCAAGATCTCTGTTTGTCTTACCCACTCTGTAACTCTGCTTTTCAAATAAATAAATAAATAAATAAATATTTATTATTATTACTTTAAATGAAAACTGTACGTATTTGCAAAGGTGTTTCTGAGCTGAGTAGCTGGCCTCTCTGAACGAAGCAGTCATTCTGTTACTGAACAGTGGCAATTGGGTGCAAAGAAGATGGGTTTCCACAGGTGGCTACCTGGATGCTGGATGCTAGCTTCCAGCTCGGGCATAGGAAACACGGGCATAGCTGACTGAGTGGGCAGACAATGGCTCCATCGTGGAGGAGGTGTGTGTGAGGTGGCTGGGAGGCACATGCCTGTGACAGGCCAACTGCAGAAGCACAGCCGGTGCCTAGTTGGGACATAGGTCCCTTTTCAGAACAAAGAGGCTTGTTACTGAATAGGAGCTTGGTTCTTTAGGACTCCAAGCACTGTTCTTTTTGTATGTTGGATTTTGTTTATTTACTTATTTATTTATTCCATGATACAGTTCCATAGATTCCAGGATTTCCCTTATCCCCTCCTCAAATCCCTTCTCCCATTTCCCTCATACGGTTACAATAGTACAGTCCTTCACAATCAGTCCTTAGTCCATCATTCTGCTGTTTAAGTGTATCCTGACATTGTAGGCATGGACAATGGCAGAGAGCCCAGCATCCTATTGTCAAGATACATTCAGTAGTTTCACTGGGAGTCCATCTTTGATTTGGAAGTAGAGAAGCACACTGCATCGTATCTTCACGTGAATATGAGACAGTGTCTACTACACTGTTACGATGCATCCCCTTAAATGAAAAGCCTTGAAACAAAATCAACAACAGAGTGAATAAAAGAAGAATTTACAACAGTGTGAAGTTAGATAATATGCTATGGAGTGTAGTTGGAGAAAATAGTGTTCTTAATAGCAGTGGTTTGTAGGTTAGAATCTTCCTGGGAGTACATGAAAATTTTCCAAAGATCACCTGAATACAGACACTATTAAAGGAATCAATTTACACATTCTCAAATTCCAGACGAGTCCTCCCAAAAATCAGTTTTCCTAATAACCGGCAGACATGTTTACACAATTCTTTATTCCGGCATCCACTATTTCCAAGGTGCTTCTCTCACTTTAAGGAGAAAGAAAGAACTCTACTTAGCCAGAATTTCACGTTATATCACTTAATTGCAGATTTGCCTTTTGAAACAGAAGAATTTGTTCCTTGTTTTATAATGTATTATGAACATGGGAGTATTAATTCTGACACTTCTATGTAATTTTAATCTTGACTTCACTGCATTCAACAATCTATCTCCTAAAATTAGCTTCATAATTTATTTTTCGGTGGTTTCCATAACATTATTTAAAATGTCTACTAAAATATTTACTTGAGTTAGAAACTAGCTTCAGCATTTTCTAAAGAAAATCAGTCTGATATGAGCACCTTTGCTAATTAGCTTGGATGACAAACCGTTTTCCACAGATTTAGTAAGCTAATTAGCTCATCAAAGTTGTGACAAGAAATACTGAACAATGCGATGAGGGGGCCCGCTAACCAAGACACTGGCACTTCTGTATCGAAGTCCCAGCTCTGTTCTCGTTTCCCGCTTCCTGTTCCTGCACATGGGAGGAAGTAGATGAGGACTCAATCAACTGCTTGTCTGCCATTCACGTGGGAGAATCTGATTGAATTCCTGTCTTCTGGCTTTAGCCTGACCCAGCCTTGACCAGGCCTTGACCCGGCCTTGACCCAGCCTTGACCCAGCCTTGACCAGGCCTTGACCAGGCCTTGACCCGGCCTTGACCCAACCTTGACCCAGCCTTCAGCCGGCCTTGACCCGGCCTTGACCCAACCTTGACCCAGCCCTGGTTATTGTGGGCGATTGGAGAGTGAACCTGCCTGTGGGAGCTCTCTGTCACTTTCTGTCTCCAAAATTAAACAAAAGGCAAAATGTTATTCAAAATTATGAATTGGCTAATGCATATTCAAATAATGTTAAGATCCCTACTATTTGAATATATCTCACTTTAACAGGCACCTCAAAGTCAAAAGTAACACATGTAATTAATAATAATATGGTAGGTCTTAGCAAAGCTTTCTTGGAAAAAAAAAAAGCTTAATAACTACGAAAAAATCCTTTTGCAAGGCAGGTGGTTTTTCTTCCCACAAAATTGAAGACAAGCCTAATCAAATTGTCATTTGATCGAACATGAAAAAGTAATGTTATGACAAATCACTAGGTGATTTTTAACATAGAATGTAGATGGAGTTAAAAAATTGAGTGACTTTATTTCTTCTAATCCTTTTTCTAGTCTCAAATACTTTTTGATGTAAATAAGATTCCTTAGTCCTTGGAGTAGAAAATGAAAAATGAACAAAAGTGATGTCAGCTCATGTATTATTAATAAAAAATACTAAAAAGTGGATGAATCAACTGATTTTAAAAGCAGAGCGTCATTCATCACATTAAGAGGTATAATTCCAGCAGAAATTTTTTATATTTAATAATATTAAGAATATTGGCATACTGGCTTTGTATTGATTATTTGTGTACTAGAAGAGACAAAAATGCTAACAATTAGAACA
Organism: Ochotona curzoniae; assembly: GCF_017591425.1. Taxonomy (NCBI): domain Eukaryota; kingdom Metazoa; phylum Chordata; class Mammalia; order Lagomorpha; family Ochotonidae; genus Ochotona; species Ochotona curzoniae. The sequence goes on from NW_024467115.1 coordinate 19,739,626, forward strand.
TTTTGGGTACATAACGTAAAATATTTTTCATACATACACACAACTATGCTACAGATAACATAATATGGTGATGTAAGAGGATTTTGAAGAATAAACGTCTATTGTAGTGGGATCAGTTGATGGGGGAGAAGTAGAATGGAGTTAATGAGCAATAATGTAAGACTGAAAAGAATTCTTATTCAGATCTTGTAAAAACAGGTGTTTGGAGGCATGAAACTGCTAGCATATTTCAATTCCTTTTTGGCTACTTTTCAAACAGCTATATAATATGTAACAAATACATCAATATTTAAGAAGTGCAGGAAATTACATCCATTGCAAGTGTTTGAAATTACAATAAAAAGTGCTTCCGGAATGAGGTTAAAAATGTGTAAAGGGGTATGTAGTTTCACAGAATTTTTTTAGGCTGTTAGGTAGACTCTATTTTGAAAACTGTGATCACACCCCCTTGTCACAGCTGCTGGCTCTTCAAAGCCTCCTGGTGCCAGGTCCTGATTACCTGGCCACACTCGGTGCACAGCAGGCCTCGTATTTTCCCTAGGACAGGACAGTATTGCATAGAGATCTTCTGCAGACTCCTTAAGAGCTAGTCCAGAAGCTGCCCTGAGACCCGCAGGATTAAGCAGTGTGGCTGGGGGGCAGCCTCGGGTCCCCTTGCATGTTCCCACACCATGCTGAACAAAGCCCAGATTTCTTCTGCAGCTGGAGGCTGTGACTGACATGCAAAGATGAGGGAACAGGCCAGTAGAGTTTGTATAGCCTGGGAAAAGTCAGGAACTGTGAAAATGGCCTCCAGCAGCTATCTTTATTCTTTGAGGTCTGAATGATGTTCACTGGTACTTAGTAACGACCATTATTAGAGTAATTTAAAACATTGTATTCCCAAGATTCTGTGAATTTCACACACTGATCAATAAACTTAAGGGTTTTTTTTAAAAAAGATTTATTATTATTATATTATTTTATATATTATATTATTATATTATTTTATTGGAAAGGCAGATGTACAGAGAGGAGGAGAGACAGAGAGAAAGCTCTTCCGTCCGATGATTCACTCCCCAAGTGGCTGGTGCTGTGCCAATCTGAAGCCAGGAGCCAGGAACTTCTTTCTGGGTCTCTCATGCGGGTGCAGGGTCCCAAGGCTTTGGACTGTCCTCAATCGCACTGGGGCCAATAAACCTAGGGTGAAACGAGGTTGAGAATGGTTGTTACATCGAACCCACACCCCGTCACCCTCTTAGAATTTACGTGTTCAGTAGAAGTTGTATTGGTGTTGTGATAAGCTGATGCATGCCCCAATCAACTAGAGTTTGTGAATATGATCCACAGGGAGAAACATTCTTGGTGACTCAGTGAATACACACCCACACCCACACCCACAAGCGGACTTCACCAAGGTCATGAGGAAATGCGTGTTTAACCTTGCAATTGACCGATGCAAGTCTCACATGATGGAGTGCCTGGATTTGATTCCCAGCTCCAGTTTCTGACCTAGTTTCTCACTAATGCAGACAGTTGGGAGAAAGTGTTGCTGGCGCAAAGCATTAGGCTCGTGTTACCCACGCGGAGGCTTGGATTGTGTTCTTGGCTCTGGCTCCAGCTCAGGCTTGGCTGTTGCTGCTTTTCAGAGGTAAGCTGGTTGGTGGGAGATCTCTGTGTTTCTGCCTTAATTGATGCTTCTCAAATTAAAAAAAAAAAAGAGTTAAGCATTTATTTTTATCTTAAAGACAGAACTACAGAGAGGAGAGACACAGACAGAGAGGTTGTCTTCCATTGACTGGATTACGTCCCGGAAGGTTACAACACCCAGAGCTGAGCCAATCCAAAACTGAGAGCCAGGTTATTCCAGGTCTCTCACACAGGCACACAATCCCAAGGCTTTGAGTCATCCTCTGCTGCTTTCCCAGTCCATAAGTAGGGAGCTGGATTGAGAGTGGAGCAGTTGGGACACAAACCAATGTTCAAACAGGCAGAGGATTAGCCTACTATGCCATGGCGCTGGCCCCTTAGAGATGATTTTTTAAAATATTCTTGGAGACAGTAAACTAAAGTTCATTTTGGTGTGAAAAAATCTCGAAATCTACAAGCTGCATTGCGGGGTAGCAAGTAAAGGCACTGCATGGGATGCCAGGATCCCTCACGAATGTCTGTTCAAGTCCTGGCTGCTCCACTTCTGTCCCAGCACCCTGCTCATGGTCTGGAAAAATCAGAGGAAGATGGCCCAGTGCTTGGGCTCCTGCCACCCACTTGGGAGACCCGGATGAAGCTCCTGATGCCTAGATTTGGCCTGGCTCAGCTCTGGCTATTGCAGCCAACTTGGAAATGAATCAGCAGATGGAAGATCTCTCGCTGTCTCTCCCTCTCTCTCTGTAACACTGACCTCCAAATAAATATGTAAATCTGAAAAAAAAAATCTAGAAATCCATGTAGAATTTTTCATAATGCTTACTCCATGAGTTTTTTTTTTTTGAAGGCTTTGACCATACAAATGTATTATTTATGTTTTTTTTTTAAACCTAGTGTCCTCCCCCTCTACCAAAAAAAAATGCATGTTTCCTGTAATCACAGAATGGAACTTTAGAAAAGGGGTTGTTACAGATGTGGTTAGTTAAAATGGGGTCATGTTGGAGAGGAGTGGTCTGTGCATGTCTTCATTGCTATTTTAAGAAAAAACAGAGATGACCCATGAAGACACAGGAGTAGCTGCAAGTCAGGGAACACCAAGACTTGCTGTGAACATGAGAAGCAAAGAAGAGGCAAAGATGAAGTCTTCCTTGGAATCCTCAGAGAGAGAGAGAGGGAGAGAGAAAAAGAGAGAGCACAGCTCTGCCAACACCACTCAGCCCGTCTTGGTTATGGCAGCTCATGGAAACCCTGAGTATATACATTTATGTAGTTGCATGCATCATTGCTATGTTCTTCCAAAAGAATGTTGGCCTCCATTGTTCGTAATGCACTCAATAGCTTATTTCTTGGCATAGTCTATTCTATTTTATTCATTTAAAAATATTGGGCTAAGATAAAATCATCTTCCCCAGGGTGTCCCCCTGTCTTCAGTGGATCTGCAGGGCGGATCTGCGGCGAGCACAATACCCCCCAAGGAGGAGTGAGTATGTAAGCTACTGTAGAATGAGGAACAATCGATGCAAGAAAAACTTGCCAGTGTCACTTGCATTACGTTGGCATCATTCCTCATCAAATGGAACTGTTCATGTGTTTTCCCGCAGTGTATGCGTATCTGTGGGCATGATTTAAAGCCTACATAAAGAACACAAACACTGTCTTGCTCAGTGACATCAGAAATTGTAAGAATAGGGTTATTTATAATTATACCGTGAAATATGGAGTCAGAGATATTATTTTTCAGCCTTGACCTGGTTATAAATAAGAGACTTCAGAGGAAGTTCATCAATAGCTCCCAACTGCTCTTGGGAAATGGTAATTGTGGCTACCTCCCATCAGCTAGCATTTAGCTGATGGTATTTAGCTTAGCAGTTAAGATGATTGCATCCCAGGCCGGTGCGGTAGCCTAGTAGCTAAAGTACTCACCTTGCTCAAGCCAGGATCCCCTATGGTTGCTAGTTTGTGTCCTGACTGCCACACTTTACCACCAGCTTCCCATCTTCAGGTTCCTGGCTTCGGATCGGCTCAGCTCCAGCAGTTGAGGCCATGTGGGGGAGTGAACCATCAGGCAGAGGACCTTTCTCTCTGCATTTCCTTCTCTCTCTAAACCTGACTCCCCCCGCGCCCCCCCAAAATCTTTAAAACAAAAACCTAGAAGGAAAGAGATGCTTGTATCCCATATTGGTGTCCCTGGGTTTTAGAACTGGTTCTGGATCCTGATTTCAGTGTCTTCTAATGTGGAACCTGGGAGACAACAGGGTGGCTTACCTAATGGGGTTCCTGCGGCTCACACAACAGGCTTGGCTTTTGCCTGACCCAGCCCTGACTGTCATGACCATTTGGGGAGTGAACCCCATATACAGGAATCCTCTCTCCAAAAAGAAATGGCATTAAAAAAACTAATAAAATGTTCAGCAAAGCTCAAATAAATAAATAAGTGCTCAAAACATGCACGTTCTCTTCTGTTATTGATTTACACTGAGGAATTCAGCGACAGGGGCCACAGAAGGGCCACAGGGACTCCAGATGGAATAAGAATGCCTTAGGCATCACTGCAGATGCCACAGAAAGGCCAAGTTCCGGAGCTCATAAAGTTAACAACTGCTCATTATTTTATTGGTGCCTCTCACTTCTGTCTTGAGTTTGGCCAGATTTTACCCTAAGTTAAGTTTGCTTTTTTTCTTTTAGGGTTTTTTTTTTTTTTAATTGTGTAGTAAAATACAGAGCACAGTAAAACATCGCAGACCCACCACAGTTTAAATTAAACAATGCTATACCTTGAAATGAATGAGGTGAGGCTAATGGGAGGCCCTGCTGCCCCCAATCTTCTCGTCTAGCCCTCACAGCACACAAGAATGAAGAGCGGGCGTTGCGGACCTTCCTAGTGGAGGCATCACATTAAACAGACAGGAGTCCCTGCAGCCAGAACTTAGTAACGCAACAGCACAAAACCGTAAGGGATGCCGAGAGATCTGCTTGTTGCCTCCACCGTCATACGGCCCCTGGAACCTGGGTGCTTCATCGTTCAAAGGAAAAATACTCTTCTGGACAGTCAGTCACTGGCACCATCCTCCCATCTTGGCTCTCAAATGTGTTATTCTTCACACACATCAAACATGTTCACTGCTTCCCTAAGGGGATCTTTCCAGCTACCACTACCAGCTCCGAGGTCAAAGTCCCTCGGCTATGCCAATCCTCTCAAGAGGGCACATTGCGCATCATTGGGCTGACTGGCCCAACAGTGAGCAGCAAGTGTTCTACTCAGCACCTCACATGCCAACTGCTGTGGACTTGTTCTGGGACTCTACAGTTATTCAACTCCTCTGGGCTTTAGTTAACTAATTGAAAATCATAGCAGCTTTTAGGATTGTTGAGGCGCTACATGAGATGGACTTCGGAAAAACATTTTCTTGGCTAAATGACACTTTAAATGTAAACAAGTACATATTTTGAAGTCAGCCAGTTGCAGCCTTAGGATGAATCTCTAGCATTAGGATGCTGTGGGCTCATTTCGTAACCTTTGCTTACATTAATTCTTTCATTTTTAAAAATGATTTTATGCTCTCAAGTTGATAGCTGTCTCATTTTTTTTTACAAATTTATTTTATTTTTGGTGTTGTTTATACATTAATTCTTCATGTTTAGAGTAGGAACAATGATGTCAGTGTATTGAGAGATTGAGATAGAATCTTCCACGTGGTGGTTCAGGCCAAATGGCTGCTACAGGAGCCAGAACTCCATTCTGCTCTGCTGTGTAGATTGTAGGGACTCAAGTCCTGGGACCGTCTGCTGTGGCTGCCTTTCCAGGCAGATTGGCAGGGAGCTGGACTCAAAGTGGAGCAATGGCATTTTATGGTGCTCCAATATGGGATTTGAGCATCACAGGCTGTTACTTAGCCCACTGTGCCACAATGGCAGTTCAAGCATTTTATTTTAAGATTTAGTACTTTTTTGCATAAGCCTTTTATATGTAAGTATTTGGCCAGCAAGATATTGATGCTGTTAGAAACACAAACTGTAACACAGGTCAGACAGATGTGACCCAAGGGCCACGTATTGCCAAGTTGTTCAAAATCCTAAGGGGACTGCTACTCTTTGGAGTCTGACTGTTGGGGCTCAGAACCATTCATCAGCTGAATGACCTTGGAGGACTTACTCGTCTTCTCTGTGGCTTGAATTTCTTCGTGTCAAATAAAGATGGCAATATCCACCGCATATACTTATTTCGAATGCTTAATAGAAGAATCCACATAGAGCACTCGGGAGGATTAAAGAAGGGCAGGCCTGGGAGGACATCCTTGAACACACAATCCCAGGAATATCATTATAGATGCGGTCATCTCTAGAATTGCCTAGATGGGTCTTAGTAATTTTATTTTTCGCTACAGATAAATACCTAAGACAAGCTACTGATGCAGGAAGGTGGTTTATTCTGGCTCACGGTTTGGAGTTCAAGATTGGATGGGCCACCCTGGTTGCCCTCATGGTCAGAGGGTGGCAATGGTGGAGGGAATGCAGAAGAATGATCCATGGTGAACCAGCAAGCATGATTGGTCTCAACTAATGCTTTTACAAGAAGCCCTCTGGTAAGAACTAACTGTCTTGTAAAGACACATCCTAGATGAACTAAGATCTCTCATTAAGTCTACTTGATAGTAGATCTTAACCTTAATGCCATCAGCCTATGACTTATGGATTTAAACATCTGTTTGAATACAAAATCCATGTCCCATTAAAATCTCGGCAATTATGGTTGTTTGTAGCACCAAAGAGTAGCATGTTTATCACAGGCTCCTTCTCGTTCCTTGAGCTTAGGTGAGTGATATAATGATATAGTTTCCAGTGATATCGTGTTTTGTTTATCCTCCTAGTAAATGAATGGCTTTACTGATTTTTTTGTATTTTTTTTTAGTTTCATTTTCATTTGTTTCTGTTCTGGTCCTTATTTCTCCTCTCCTGCTAATTTGGAGGTTGGGTTTTTGTGCTTCTAAAATCCTCATTAGATCATTTATTTGAGACCTTTACGCATTTTTAACTCTTAATGCTATAAACTTCCCTTTAAAAAAAGATTTATTTTATTATTTTATTTTTTATTGAAAAGTCAGATATACAGACAGGAAGAGAGATAGAGAGGAAGATCTTCTATGTGTTGATTCACTCCCTAAGCGGCCTTAATGGTCAGAGCTGAATGAATTAGGACTGGAGGCAGAGTTTGTGGGAGCAATTCCTGTGGAACAGCAGTCTCCATTGGCACACACAAGATTTGTGGCCGGGAACAGGCCTGGATGGGGAGCTAAGGGGATGCTCCAGAGGAGTTGGGGTTTCCACTGGTGAGTTTGAGAGTCAGAAAGGGGGCAGTGGCCTAGGCTGGACATGGGGCAGTCTCCCCTGGCATGGGTGTGGACTGGGTCTGTCCAGCGCCAGACTGGGTAGATGCAGTTCACATTGGTACACATGGGAGTCAGCATGGGTGTAGAACAGGCTGCGCTAGGTCTCAGCTCCTGCTGAACCAGGTGAGAGGAGTGCCTGGGTGTGAACCAGGTATGCTGGGCTATAGTACCAAACAGAACCAGAACAGGTGTAGGCTGGTTGGACAAGGCCATTGTTCCTGCCAAGACAAGAGGTGGACAAAGTCAACCTGGACCAACGACCCACTGGTGTGTATAAGATCTGTCACTAAGAGGAGACCTGATAGAGGAACTTGGGACACTATTTTGTCAGAACGCAGTCCCTGCAGGTATGTGCAAAACACAAAGCAAAGAGCAGCCGAAACCATGCCAAGTTATAGTACTCACCAACATACATGTGGGTCAGGTCTGGGGGCCGGCCAGATGGACATGCCATCCACTGGCAGGTCTGAGAATCAGGATGAGGTGCAGGAGGCACTGGATTGAACTGCAACAACAATCAGTTCACATCAGGGGCGAGACTGGGGGCTAGGTGGGCCTAACTAGGCTGCAGCATCCACCAGCATGAACTGGAACTAGACGCAGGTTGTACCGAGCCAGGCTGTAGCACCTTCCAGTGGATGATGAAGTAAGTAAAGCCATGTCAGTCAGGGGGAGGTGGGTGCTGGATCCATGAGTCCAGGGGGAGGGTGTTCCTATAGGGCTTAGGTCACCTGACCCAGGTCCTTGGTCTACTTGAGTGGTGGGTCTGGTTCTGTGAGCCCCGGGGGGAGGGGTGCCAGTGGGCCTGGGTCTCTTGCCCTGGATCCTTGGCCCACCTGTTTAGTGTGGGCTGCTCCTGTGAGCCCTGTGGATGTGGATATGGTGTGGCCCAGGTCGACTGGCTTGGGCCCTTGGCTCACCTGTGAGAACTGGTCCCCCTCAGTGGAAAAGATGGAGTGGTGGATATTAGCCGAGATCCACGTGGAAGATATGGCAGTCCATTGAGTCCTGTAGGGGACATCTGTATCATCATCCCAGAGGAAGAAGATAGAACAAATTGGGCAACTACCCCAGTCAACAATGCCAGCAAATATCTGGGTGAATGGAGACTCTGAGGTGACTATGTCAGCCAATGGACACTGAAAAGGTTCTCTCATCCTTGGATCGGTGAAACCAACTTTTCAGAACCATCAAAACCACCTGGGCAGAATCCTTGGAATGTGAGCCACACTGGGACCCTGGGTTGATATCAGGCTGTGGTTCCCTATCCCTGGGTACTGGAGTGGGTGGGAGGCTAGGTACAGCTTCTCCCTTATCTTCTCACCCTCAGAAAGACAAAGCAGAAATATAACCTTTGGAAACAAAGATCACACCCATTTTCCCTAGCCCTTTTCCCACCCCACTCTGATCAATAATGTTAGCATCATCTTTAAAAAAGGAAGAAAAAGATCATTATTATTTAATTTTACCAGGTAACACAGACACAACTACAAAGTGCATCGTTGACATTTCCAGCAGGGGGCGCACAAGCACAATATCCATCCTTTTGGTAGCTTTTTAGAATGGTTGGGCAGTTGGACATGCCGAATCACGTTCTGGCTGAAGAACCTCACCGATGCTCGTTGGTGTCTCATCGTATAAGCAGGTTGCACCTGTTTGGATTGAATTATGCCCCTCTCCCTCTTTCCTGCACTTCACTAAAGTTGTAATACTAATCTCTGAAGGTGACCTTATTTGGTCTAATGGAGGATAAAATTAATGTGATGTGAGGTCGCTAGGATGGCTCCTGGTCCAGTGTGACTGGTGTCTCATTATTAAAAGGGAAAGCTTGAATAGAGTCACGCAGGAAGAATGTCCTGTGAAGAGGGAGGGTCTGAGTGATGTATCTGTAGGCCAAGGCATGCCTTGGTTCATGAGCAGCCAAGTGGAAGGCATAAAAATCCCGCAGAAGGAAGCAACCCCGACATGTTGATATTGGAACCCTCCCCTCCAGTGGGGTTTACCCAGTACACTTCTGTTGATTTAGCCATGTGTGTTGTGACATTTTGGGATGGCAGCCCTAAGAAACTAGCACAGTGCCCATTACCAGTTTTGCAAGGCAAGATGAAACCTCCCACTTCATGCCACTCTGAGGTTGGGATCAAGATGGTGTCAAGATGGTGTACAGGTGAGGTCCTCCCATTTTCCACGTCTCTGTGAACCTGGTATTTCCCAGGTATTACTGCCTAACGAGGGGGATGGGATGGCGTTGTCCAGTCTGCTCCTGTTTATTTTATGGATGCCATCAGGTGGAGATTTCAGAGAAAGCAATGTGTAGCATTTTACTGCCTCCCCTCAGTGGGGTGGGGAGGAGGCCTTGCTGGTCCCCAGGTCTCGCTGTCACCCCTGTGGAAGTCAGAGAAGCTGGAACAGTCCCTGTTAACTGGACAGCCAGGAGGAGTCAGAGCCTCGCCTCATCAACGTCAGACTCTCCAGAAACAGGTGGCAGGTGGAGGACTAGCCTGATATTCCATCATGCCAGCCAGGGAAATTAGCTTAAAACGTGGGAGTTATTTGTCAGACGAAGTAAATCGTCATCTCTGAAAGTGAAGCTGTTACAATTTTGTTTTTTGTGTTTTTTTTTTTTTTCTATTTCCAGTCTCCGTTAAACAGTTGCCCAAGGTGTGGGCTATCCTACACAAATCAGCACTCTCATATGCCTTAGTACGTCTGGATTTAAGTATCCCTTCATCTGCGGTTTTGCTTTCTGCTGTTTCTTGTACCTGTGGTCACAAGCCGTAACACATTCTGATGGAGAGAGAGAAGCATGTGAATTGCTTTTATTGTAGTATATTATTACAGCATTCCATTTTATTATTGTCCATCTATTGCTGTACCTATTTAATAATTAGGCTTCATTGTACATATGCGTGTACAGGAAAAACAGTATATTCAGATAGCATTCACTGCTACCGGTAGTCTTAACTAGGTCTTGGAATGTATTCCCTGTGTTTAGGAGTGGTGGTGGTACTCGGGCAGCTTTCGTTGTGTCTGATTTTGCTTGTTTGTTGGATGTCATCTCACACAATCCCAAGGTTTAAGGTTGTGTTAGCGCCTCCAGAGTAGTAGACTCAGTAAGATCTGTGGATTACAGAAGATTCCTTACGGGAATTGGCTTTAAGAAAGATTAATGGAATTGGTTTAGGAAGCCCAGAAATCTCCCAGTCGGTCACCTGCAAGCTGGAGAACCAGAAAAGCAGTGCTGTGATGCAGTCTCAGTTTGGAGGCTCAAGGTTCAGGGCAGCTGATGCTGTGAGTCCCCAGAGTTCAAGGTTAGGAGTGCCAATGTCCAAGCGGGGAGAGGGCGGAAGCCTCAGCTCACGCAAAGTGCAACCTGCCCTTTCTATGCTTTTTTTTTTTTTTTTTTTTAAATAAGATCTATTTATTTATATTGGAAAGGCAGATCAGATTTACAGAGAGGAGAGACAGAGAGATCTTCCATCCTCTGGTTCACTCCCTAAGTGGCTGCAGTGACTGGAGCTCAACCGCTGGGAAGCCAGGAGCTTCTTTTGGGTCTCCCACATGGGTACAGGGTCCCAAGGCCCCAGGTCATCCTCTATTGCTTTCCCAGGCCACAAGCAGGGATCTGGATGGGACATGAGCCGGCACCCATATGGGATCCTGGAGCATACAAGGTGAGGATTTAGCCACTGACCCATCACACAGGCCCCCTTTTTATGCTTTTTGTTGTTGTTCTAGCTGGGCCCTGTATACCTCAGATGATGCTACCCCCACTGGTGAGGGTGATCCTCATCCACGCTACTGACTCAAACACTTTTTTGCATGACACACCCCTGACCACCCTGAAACCACATTTCACCATCTCCCTGAGCACCTTTTAACACAGTCAAGTGGAGGTAAAAATACAGTGTCATGGGGTTGGAAACACATGTTTATTCTCCCCAATTATCTGTGGGAAATATGCAAAGCATCAGACTTACTCAGCCTGTATATCAACAACCATTTGGAAAAGATCTAGGCTTTCTAGGCTACAGATGCTGGCAAGAGAATGACTCAGAAAGCAGATGTAAGGATTCTTTTCTTGCAGGCCACTGGAAGAGCTGTGAGGTGGCAGGTGTGCCTAGGCTTTTCCAACTCTCCCCAGGGAAAGACTCACTTCCTTATTCACAAAAATGAGGAGAATAACACTTCTTGTTGTGAAAGTTAAATTGGATACACATTTATGAAACTGGGTGATGTAAAGTTAATTTTTGTTAAAAGTTGTAAAATGGTGTGAATCTTCTTGGTCAAGAGAAAAGATTGTTTTGCACGTGAATAAGTGCTTATTTATTGTGTCAATTCTGATGGCTTTTGAGTTTCTAAAGATCTTCCAGCTTAGCCTGGATAAATCCAGTCATTTGCATTCCAACAGGATCTCCAGGACAGACATTTGGCTTAGCCATTAGGGCACCTCGACAGAAGTCCTCATCATAGATTGAAGTCCCGATCTGTTGATCTGTTTCTGATTGCAGCTTTCTGTTAATGTGTGCCCTTAGAGGCAGCAGGTGCTGGCTAAGGTAGTTGAGTCCCTGTGATCCAGAGGGGCGTGCTGGGTCAAGCACCTGGCTCCCAGCTTTGGTTTGGACCAGTCACTGCTGTTGTTGGAAACTCGCGGGGTGAACCAGCAAACAAGATGTCTTGTCTCTATCTGGGTGGCTGTCTATTCCTCCTTGCCCCCTGAAAAGAGAGAAATATCTCTGGTATGCTTCCAATACAACTCATTCTGCTATTTTCTTGGAAGTATCTGAAAGAAACGTAGGGCCCACTGTTGTCCACAAAAGAAATGTAGCACACTCATACCCATGGACAAAATAAAGGTTCTAAAATATTTAAAATTCATCTCTTTCAATATTTATTCAAAGAAAGTAAAAAGAACTAATTTTCTAAAGTGGAAAAAAAATGTCTTTTATGAATTTATAGAGAAACCCAAAACACAAAAAGGGGCATGAACAAATGTACCAATGTGGCTTCAACATCCCAGGTGACTAATATGGTGTGTGTGTGTGTGTGTGTGTGTGTGTGTGTGTGTGTGTGTGTGTATCTACCCCTTTTTGACTTTGCCCATATAGAGAAGTACCAGAACAGCCTATCAGAGGTAGGAAACCAGGAGATAAGATCGCAGCCCTCCTAGTGGGGCAGTACTTGCTTTTAACCTCAGAAGCAGGGGAAGTGGTAGGGTTTCAGGGTTGCTTGCACACTCTGAAGTTCTTTCAGAGGCTGGAGCAAAGCAGATGTCTCCGAGAGCTTCTGCTAATAAGTAACAATTCAAAGACTAAGTTTATAAGACCCCAAAATAAATTCCATCCCTTACTGGTCTTAGGGAAAAATCCTTGAATAGTTTATTTCTCTGCGTGTCCTAAAGGCACAGCTTTTGCCCCACTTGACCTTAGACTGGTGAGATAACAGAAACGAGATGGTAATCGTTGAATTTAGACAAAGATTCATATTGTACTTATGTGTCACATATCTTTAATTCTTAACTGTATTCTTTAACTATGAATATAGCTTGAATAAGTTAGAATAATGAGCTATCCCAGTTACTGAGAAAAAAATGTTATATAGTTGGGTACAAAAATATGTTATTTCCTTTTTATTTGAAAGGCACACTGAGATCTTCCATCTGCTAGTTTATTCCCCAAATGCGTGCAGTAGCAGGGTGTGGGCCAGGCCTTAACCAGGGACCAAGCACTCAATCTGGGTCTCCCATGTGGGTGATAGGGACCGAGGTAATTGAATCACCATCTACTGCCTCTGAGGGCATGTCTTCTCAGGGAGCTAGAATTGGCAGGGAAGCTGGCACCCAGACCCTGGTACATCAATGTATGATGCAGGTTCGTCAACATCTTAAGCCTTGTGTTAATTGCCTGTAAGAGAAACCTCAATTTAAAAAGGGAATCCCCCCCCAAAAAAATGTGTAATAAGGTAACAGACTGTGTGCTCAAGGGCTTAGCTTGCTGTCACAGGAGAGCAAGCTACATTTAAACGATCAAGCTTAGCCTGAAATCCAGGTAAGAGTACATGACCTGCTGTTTAGAATGTTGTAGAAGGAGTTCTAGTGCCTGACAGGAAACTGGACTACAAACTTTCTTCCTAATTTAAGATTATAATGACTCAATAAAATGAATGTGACACTGAATACTTCCACTGCTGCCACTTCTGTGATTTTAGATGACTATTCAATTCATCAAGCATTTACTAAGATGGCTCTAACTTAGAAGTCACGGAGTAAGGAACCGACTCATTTGTAAGCTAGAGTGCTGTCGCGCTCCATGGTATGTTAGTACTTTTCAAACTGAAAATTCATCCAGTTCGTTGTCTTTGCATCCTTTTGCATGTGGATTTGATGTCTGTTACTTCTTGGCTGTAATATGTTCTTCTGTGTGCAATCAGATCGGTTTATTATGTCAATTATACACAACAGAGGAGCTGTCATTGACTTCCACTGCACGCCTGAGTGAAATCACACAAGTTGTTTTGCCAGGCATATCTGCAGACAGAAATCCTGCAACTTTAGGATGGCCAAAAAGCACCTGCTGTGTGTCCTGCATGGAAAAATGTTACATAAAACACAATCTATCTCTATTTTAATTTTTTATTTATTAAAGATTTATTTGTTTTTATTTGAAAGGCAGATTTTACAGAGAGAGAAGAGAGAGAAGCTGGTTCATTTCCCACATGGCTGCAATGGCTGGAGCTGAACTGATCCGAAGCCAGGATCCAGGAGCTTCTTGTGGCTCTCCCATGTGGGTACAGGGTCCCAAGGCTTTGGGCCATCCTCTGCTGCTTTCCCAGACCATAATCAGGGTGTGGTATGGGAAATGGAGCAGCCAGGCCATGAACTGGCACCCATATGAGATTCTGGTATGTGCAAGGCAAGGATTTAGTTACTGAGCCCTTGTACTAAACCCAAAATAAATTAAATTTTTAAAAATCTGATTGCATACCTTAGTCTTTACCAAAAAAGAAAAAGAGAGAGAGATTCGGGGCACGGTGCTACAGATAAAATGGAGCCCCACCTCTTGTCTTGGTGCCTGCAGGTTGCACATATTGGGATAATAGCTCGCATGGGGATGTTAATAGACGGCTGCACTATTAATAGACAGTTTGCACTTGGCTGGGGACCACAGCCTGAGACTATCAACTGTGCAGTAGATGAGGCTCTTGTCACATTTTTCTGAGCCAGAGAAAGAAGAGAATAATCATTTCAGCTGTAGTGCTTGTCGGTCATCATGGAATGCCTTAGATGCACAGGAGGGTCAGATGAAGGTACACAGTCAACCAGGGTTGTTTGGAACAATCTCTGGACGATTTAGTCCACTTTCTACTTTCTTTAGGAAAAACAGGTGATTGCAAAGAAAAAAATACAAGAGGTATTTGAATAGGAGAAAAATAGGGGATCCAACATTGGCCTTTGATTTTCTGTATATACAGTATAACTTAAGTTCTGAGAAGGGACAACTAAGTCACCGATTCCAATCAAAAGAGTGACAGAAAAGCTTGCTGAGACTTGAACTTAAGGCCACATATACACTACAGGTAAAAAATATTACTATGTTGCCTGCCCTCCTTTTTTCTTCCTGTACTTGCTTCCCTTTCGTTTCCTGCCCTTTTCCTTCTCTCTCTCTTCCTCTTCAAGTTCTCTCTTTCCTCCCTTTTTCCATCCTCCTCCTTTGCTTTCATGAACAGATCATAGACCTTCTTTGTGCACAAGGTCTTAAAATACATCCCTTACTTAGCTGTGGCTGCACTTCACGACACAGCGTTTTCATCACCGACTCACATACAAACTCCAACAGACCCAGAGGGGGAGGCCAAGTAGAGACAAGTGCGATGCAGGGAGAGGACTGGGAGAGGTTGCATCTGGCAGAGTCGGGGTGGTCATATGGAGAATATGGCCATGAAGATAACCTTTGGAGTTCTATGGTGAAGGATTGGGGATAGGAGTGGGTACAACTCCACAGGGCCTGGAAGTGCAAGGGCAACCCACGATGCCTAAAGTCTTAATTATGCTTACTGATTGGTCATAGCTGACCCTCTCCGGGGTTAACTTGGTAATGCAGTAGGTTTAGTCACTGCCTGGGCTAGCAGAATCGTATGTAGGTAGGGCAGATTGGAGTCTTTGCTATTTTGCTTCTGATTCAGCTCCATGCTACTGCGCCTTGGAAAAACAGCCACACCTTTGTGGGAGACTTGGAAGAAGCTGGCTGGCTCAGCCCTGGCATTGCACTGGGGAATGAAACAGTGGAGGGAAGATTCCCCACCCTTTAGTGTGTGTGTGTGTGTCCCTTTTTCCTTAACTCTGCATTTCTAATAAATAAATAAATAATTTTTGGCCTGGCACAATAGCCTAGATGCTAAATCCTCGTGTTGCACACCTGGGATCTCATATGGGCTCTGGTTTGTAAACTACTACTCCAGTTCCCATCCAGCCCCCTGCTTGTGGCCTGAGAAAGCAGTAGCAGATGGTGCAAAGCCTTGGGACCCTGAATCCATGTGGGAGATCTGGAAGAAGCTCCTGGCTCCTGGCTTCACATCAGCTCAGCTCTGGCTGTTTGGCCACTTGAGGAGTGAATCAGGGAACAAAAGATCTTCCTGTCTCTCCATTTTTGTATACTTGCTTTTCTAATAAAAATAAATAACCCTATTTTAAAAAAAGAATAAATAAAATTTTTTTTTTCAAAGTAGGATTGGGTACTATGATTAAGTCCCCGGAGAGACTCTTCCCCTTAAACTGGTGCTAAGAAACTGACATCTGACTCAGAATTTTCTTTCTTCTCTCTCTCTCTTTTAAAAAAAATTATTTTAGATGATGTTTACATAGTTTATCAGAGTGGGAAGGATCCAGGGTTAGGGAAAAGTGAGTGTGATCATTGTTTCCAAACTTTCTATTTCTTCTTCCCATTTCTGGGGGTAGGGGAGCGAGATAAGGGAGGAAACACGCCCAATCCCAACCATACCAGTGCCTGGGGACGTTGAACCAGATATCAACCCCCGATGTGGCGGACACTCGGATCTGCCAGTGGCTCTTATGAATTAGCCTGGCCTGGCCTGCCCCTTGACCTGACCCACATATATGCAGGCAGGTAGTGTAAGCTGGCCTGGTTTGGCTGCTTCTTGTCTTGCTTCTTGTACTTATCTGCAGGTACTGTGTCCTGACAGTCCCCCAAGCTCCTCTATCAGGTCTCCTCCCTGTGTCGGATCTTGTGCACATCAGTGGTTTGTTGGCCCAGGTTGGCTTTACCCTGGAACAGTATGCTTGCCCAACCAGCCTATACCCTAGCCAGTTCCTATTGTTGGGTGTTGCAGCCCAGCCACACCTGGTTCATGCCCAGACTCAGCTCTCACATGGTTCAGCGGGTGCCGAGACCTAGTCCTGCCTGTTCTACACCCACTCGGACTCTCATGAATACCAGTGGGTGCTCAAGTCTGGCCCAGTCTGTCACTGCTCAGACCCAGCCCACCCCATTGCTGGGGGAAACTGCAGCCATGTCTAGCCCTTCCCAGTGCCTTCATTCTGGCTCTTGTGCTCACCAGTGGGAACCCTAACCCAGCTGGGGCATCCCCTTAGCTCCCCAACCAGGCCTGTTTCCAATCACAGATCTTGTGCGTGCCAACAGAGATCGTTGTTCCACCTGGGTGAACCCACATACTCCTCCACAGATTCTGCCCCCAGACCGATTTACTCACGTGCTGGTCAGCATCATGGCCCAGCCTCACAAGAACTGTTCCCCATTCTGACTCTCACTGATGGGTTCCATGATCTAGCACTGCAAATACAGCAGCATTGTCAGTGGAAGTCCCTCAGATGTCATTCCTCACCTGGACATGAACCCTCAGGTCCCTGCTCTCCTCCAGCTGTGCCATTTCCCAGACTGTAACCCCACACTCCCAAGTCCCCAGGGCAAGCTGTCAGGCTGCCCAAATTCCACCGGCCACAGCCATGCTGGTGGAGAAGCTAAACTTCTGAGCCTCTAACCCAGACTGGCTCTAGTTTCACCCACTGCATGGTGGCCTTTACTCAGAATTTCTGTGTGCATGTGTGAGTATTTGGAGGCTGGGTCTGTTGGGACATGGCTGCAGGGCGTGACACTTGGCGGCTGGACACCACTTCTCCACATCTCTTGGTTTTCTCTCACCCCACCTCCAGCTTCCTTCCTTGCAGGTTCTCTCCCTGCTTACCTTTCCACTGTGTTTTTCATGGAATGCCTCACCCCATCTCTACCTCCCCAGAACTTAATGCTGTCCTCAGGAGTCTGCAACACTGAGGGTGACATCCTCTGTGCTCAGCAAACAAAAGATCCTTTCACGAAAAGGTCTACCTAATTTTTCAGAGTTTTCAATGAGTGTTAAATCCTTAGCTTTATATCTGTGACATTAAACTATCGTCAGCTTTGGCAAACAAAGTGCTGCTGGCTGAAGAGTTTCAATGTGGTTTGTCATCTCAACAAATAATCACACAGGCTTAGAGATGGAGAGATGAAATGTTTCTGAAAGTTGTGTGCCTGCTGGTCAACAAATAAGATCTGCCCTGATTTCTCAGCTGTGTCAATCTCATGTTGCTTGTCTCACCTGTGGCAAATTAATAATCTCCCTCAGTTACTGGTCTTCGTCTTAATCACATGGTTTGAGGCTCTCTGCTGTCACGCACTTGAGCTATTTTCTGAACCTGTGGATGGGGAAGCTAGCTGTTATTGAAGGAGGCTGGAAAGTGCACAGCTACGCTCATTATCCTCATGAAATTAACCATAGAACATATGGTATTCTTTCTGCTTTCCTTGGCCTTCAAGGCAAATGTCATTACCCATTTGGATGAATGGTGGGTTGTTTCATGTTTAGAACTTCCCTTTCAGTTTTATTTTGTTCTTACTCTTCCATCTTCAGACAGAACTGTAACTCTAGCCATATCATATTTTAAAAATCCGGTTCAATATTGATTTCCAGAGGCCTAGAGGGGTCGAAAGGGTAAAAAGAGTCTGGGTAGAAAAATGGGGGAAACTGGGTGGGGTTCATTCATTTTGACAAAGACACGAATATGAGGTGTTAATGGGGAAAATGGGTTATACGGGAACTCTGTATTACTATCTCACAATTTTTGGTTCGTAAATAAGAGAAGTTATGAAATAAAATGTTTAAAATGTATTTCAATATGGAATCAAAACGAATTCCCCAAAGAACACCTGTTGCTCTGCTCTCCTGAGCGGGAGAAACTCCTTCAAACATCCTATAATTTTAGATCCTCATCAATTCTTGGAGCACCCACTCCTTGGATAGGTAGACTCTATTTTCCTAAATTTATTATTGACTGTAGTTAATAAAAGTGATAGAGTAGAAAATGTAAAGTACAAAAAATGATCATCTGTTTTTATTTCTAATGTGGTTTTCTGTGATAAGATAGCCTTTTGAAGCAAAATTCCTACCATTATAAATATCTGACTTCTGGAAAGATTTAAGTGGTTGTAGTAAATCCTGCACATTGAATAGACATTTCTAGAATCTCTTCTTAGTGATAATTCTGGCTCCATCCTTGAATAGTAAAAGTGCAGCTGTGTCCCCTCTGCTGTCTCAAAGCGCTTCAAGCACACTTCTGTCACTGTCCTTACCCCACTACGAAGACATTATCTGCTTACATGAACTCTTGCAAACTTGCTTTTAGCAAGCTGGGCTTTGATGATAAGCTAGTAGCTGCTACCAAGATAGGCTATTAAAAAAAAAAAAGCCCCCTGGTGCATTTGCTCTGGGGATTAGTACATCCCATACCAGCATCCTGGGAGGACCCTGAAGGGTTTTTTGTTTGCTTGGTTGGCTTCCTATCATGAGTGGGTGTGAGTTTCCTGAGCAAAGGCATGCTTTTCTTTGGGGGATAATACATTTGTGTAGCTAACCACATTTCTTCCTTTACAGAGACCTTTCAAAGGCTTATAGCAAAATTCCTTAGCAAGTCCAGGTGAGTGTTCAATTGTTTTGTGTGTTGGCCTGCTTGGGCAGGAGTCACATTGCCACTTGCCTTTTGCTGCATCTTTCTCATTTCACCCAAAGACTTTATTCTCTTTTCCTGAGGCTGCCAATTGTTGTTCTAAGTCGTTTTTGAGGAAAGGCTTGAGAACAGGCCTGCGTCTCTCCTCTGGCTAGGGCCTTCTTGAGCATGGACTGGGATTGTGTCTCAGTCCCAGGATTGCGTCTTGGTTCTGGGATTGTATCTCAATCCCTTTGCCCTTGGGTCCAGCACACACTGCATTATACTCTCAGCAAGCAGTTGTGAGAGAAAGTGAAAAGAAGTTGTCCTTATAAAGTAGAAAAAAATAATCTGATAACTCAAGTGGTGCAAGATTTCTCTGCCACAGCAGAAACGAGGAAAAGACTAATCCCAATTGTCAACTATAAATAAGAAGGTGGAAGGCATTGCTAGCTGGTTCAAGAATGAAAAGGTGAGGACAGGTGTCTGGCACGGTGGTTGAGACACAGTGCAGAACACTTGCATGTCACAGGGGAGTGCCTCGGCTCACATCTCAGCTCTGCTCGTTCTCTGGCTTTCTGCTAAGGCACACGCTGCGAGGAACAGTTGCTGCCCAAATCGTTGCATCCTTGCCACCTGCACAGGACACCAGATTCAGTTCTAGGGTCCTGGCCCATGCTTGACTGTTCTGAGCAAGTGAGATTGAACCCGTGGATGAAAGATCTGTATGTGTAGAAAATAGATAAAATAATAAATACAAACTTAAAAAAAACTAATAGGTGAACTAAATTCCAAATTTCTTTTTTAAAAAAACTTATTCTTGCTCAAGTGGTTTTGATATTGCAACAGTTATGAATTGCTGTCAATCTTGCCACTCCAAGCACTATGAGGGCTTTAAAAAATCCACTGATTGACATAGTCCATCATAGCTTAGATGGTTGGTTGACCTGTTCTGTCTTCTCTCTTTTCTTCATTAGGGTTCTGAGTCCAGCATTTAGATTAGGAAGATCTCCAAAGAAACTTCTTGTATGTGCTAACAAGTACAGGGCCTGGCACCGTCCATCGCTCCAATCAGCTGGTGGGCCTTCTCCCTTAATACCCCCCTTTAAACATGAAGGTAACAATATGGAAAACATACTAGTATTATCCACTTTCCTGTAGCCCTTGAACCTTCTTACCCTAATTAACTATGTAAAGAATGTCAAAATAAAAATTAAAAAAAACTTATTAATGTTATGATTATGGTTTTCACAGCTTATAAGGAAAAGAAAATTAAATGATGCTGTTTATTTATTAATTAACTTTGTATATGATTGATACTAGATAACTACTCAGATATATCATATTATATATAGTCCTCTGCAAACTAGATTTGGAAAATAATGTCATTTTGAAAGTTTTCCTGGAAATATCTGGCACTTCTTTCTTTTCAGTCTCAAAATGTTTCAGGAAGCTACTGTTAACTGAATCCAGAGTTGTAGGAAAAGCTTCTGGGTCATTTTACAATGTCTTTTAATGGCCAAATGTCTATATCACCTCAAAATGTCAAGTCTTGATTCACAATAAATTCTTTTGTTCATTATTCATTTTTTGTCTAGTTGAAAGGCAGACAGACGGAGACAGAGAGTCTTCATCCCTGGGTTCACTCAGCAAATACCCACAACAAGGGTTGGGTTGCTAGGAGCTGGGAACTCCAACTGGTTCACCCTTGCAGGTGGCAAGACCCCAAGGACAGGAGCCACCACCTGCTGTGCATTGCAAGAAGCTGGAATTTGGAATGGAGGAAGGACTCAAACTCAGTCCTGTGGGGTATGGCCACCTCAAGGAACAGCTTGACTTCTATGCCAATCACCTGTTCCCTGTGGAACTTTCTATAAGCTACAAGCTGAACAAATAAACTTCAGTCTCACTGGTGCTCAAATCTCCTCCTCCTTGCTTCCGACTTTGGACACCAGAGTGCGCTCTGTGGCAAGCTTAGCATCCAGCCTGGGTTCCTTGTTTTGACTGTCCCTTTAAGACATCCATATTTACATGTAACAGGAAGTGGGGTGTGGTTTGTTCTTGGAGGAGACCAAAGTTGTACGCTGAAAAAAATGTTTGTCCTTACCCTAGAACTGCTTTTAGAAAACAACAAAAAAAATCTTGTTTATAACTAAAAGGGAGAAAGATACCTAACATTTAAAGAAGGTAAATAGCAACAGGCAATGAATATAAATTTTAAATGCTTTTGGCAACAGTGAGAGACACTATTTCTTGAGAGCTTACTACGTCCTGGGCAAATAGCTTACCAAGGATCACATGGCTAATCGGCTGGGAAATCTGGCTGCATGTGGAGACTCCTTCCCACTAAGCTGTGATAACTCTTCGTAGAAGCTAAAGCTGAAGTCCTACTCTGCAGTCAGGAGTGGCTTGTTCTGGGTGACAGCAATGTTCTGAGCTTAAGGACTAAGAAGGGATTCCTTCTAGCTGGCAGGAAGTCGTGTTTTCTGAACAGAAGCATGGACCCAAACGTGACCAGGGCAGCGCTCTCACTGTCTGCCTCCACTTCTGGCCAGCTCCTTCAGTTACTGCTCAGTTGTTTCATTTCTCAAAGAAAGCCTATAGGTTAGTGAGGATAACAGTACTTTGCCCCAAATCAGACCGTACTGATTCAAGTATTACAAATCTTAGAGGGTTGGGAGGTTGGTTTAGAGTACAGTCTACCTGTGAGTTCTACAGGAGCCTCTTGCCTGAACCCAACTCCACAATTTTTAATGGTTTGGAATATGGTCCAACTGGAAAGACTGAAGAAACAGTGTCACAGCTAGTGGTTAAAGATGCCAACTAAAGAGGCCAGTGCAATGGCTCAATAGACCAATCTTCCACCTGCCAGCACCAGCATTCCAATGTGGGCCACAGTTCTAGTCCCAGCTGCTCCTTTTCCAATCCAGCTCCCTTCTTTTGAACTGGGAATACAGTGGATGATGGCTCAGGCCTTTGCCCCCCTGCAGCCATGTGGGAGACTCAGAAGCTCCTGCCTTCGGATCAGCTCAGATCTTGCCACTGCGGCCATTGGAGGAGTGAACCGGTGGATGGAAGATCTCCCTCTTTTTCTCTAACAGTAAATTTGCCTTTGAAATAAAATAAATAAATAAATCTTAAAAAAAAAAAAAAGATGCCAGATAAGATGTCTGTGTCCCACATTTGAAGGCTTGAGTTTGGCATTCAGCTCTGGTTCCCAATTTGTGCTAATGCAGATATTGGAGACCATGGTGCTAGCCCAAGTAGGCAGGTTACTGCTAGCCAGATGGGGAGCCTGCTGCTGCTGGCTCCTTCCTCATTCTCACTCTGACCTTGCCTCAGCCATTGCAGGCATTCAAGGAGTGGATTAGAAGTTAGAAGCTACCTCTATTTCTAACAAACAATAAATAAATAAATA
This sequence comes from Ochotona curzoniae, assembly GCF_017591425.1. NCBI lineage: Eukaryota > Metazoa > Chordata > Mammalia > Lagomorpha > Ochotonidae > Ochotona > Ochotona curzoniae. The sequence continues at coordinate 19,762,049 of NW_024467115.1, forward strand.
AAAGTTAAAAAATTATAGAAGACTAAATTACAAATGTGAGCAATAGAAAAGTGGAAGATTCTACTTGGTAATCAATAGGATATAGGATATAGGATATAGGATATAGGATATAGGATATATGCAGACACTGTGCACGGAGGTATGCTTGCTTGCCTGGTACAGTGTAATCAACTTCTCTTGGCTCACAAGAGACAATTGTGCATACCTTTTTCCTATCTTAATTCCAATAGCCCTGGTTGATAGAAGAACATTTGTAATAGCATGAGTGTTTCTATTGTGGACAATTGGAAAACCTACAAATCAGAACTTTTTTCTTTCTTTCTCCTCAGCTGATTTAAGCAAAAGCATACAGCTGAAATTATCCCAATAGTTGCTTAAAACAGCAATAGCATCCATTTAGTGTTTCTCACAATTTTGTGCACTGAGTGGATTTATTTGGGCAATCTGCTCTTGTCGCGAAGCCATGATGAGTCATAGGGCTTTATGTTCAGCTAGCGTAGTTTCTCAGTCTTGGCATTAGATCATTCTTTGCTATGGGGGTCTGTTCTGGGCCTTGGAGTGTTTTTAAAGCAACATCCCTGCCCTTCACCTACTCGATGCTAGTAGTGATAGTCACACATATCTCCAGGTACTGCTAATTGTCTCCTCTGGGTGACATACATTGTCTGGTTGAAAACCACTGAGCTATGAGCTTGGCTGAAGCCACAACACTGAAAATAGCCTTTAATCTTCTGAATATTCAGGATCTTTTGTTAAGCAACGATTTTATTCATAACACTGTCAAAGACAGCAAAGGAAGATTTTTTTAGGAGGACTTCTATAATGAGGTTTTGTAATAGCAGACAGAAACTGAACTAAAATTTTAAATAAAACAGGGATATTAAAGAATTTATAATCAAGGAACAGGGGATGGAGAGTTCAAGACGAGAGGGGATTGTGGTGAAAACAGCCAGTCAGAAGCATTGCTGAAGGCATGTCAGTGCGATCAGAACTGGAGGGTGTGAAATTTTGTAACTGACTTTGCAGGATTGTTGCTAAAACAATACTAAGCATATTAAGGACAGCATTCAAGGTCGGGTTCAAGGTTAAAAGGAGGACTCAGCAGCAAGTGGACTCAAATTGTCAAGAAGAGAGTTAGCTTTCTGCTTCTTTTCATTTTCCCCTACAGTGGCTCAAATTTCTTTACAGCACGCTGACTCACTTTTCACACAAGAATGAGGGTCCAAAATGAAGCAAAAGCACATTTGCGTCATTTGAATTAGCCAAATCAAGACTGAATGACAGGTCAGAGTCAAAGAGAAAAGAAATAGATTCTACCTCTTAAGGAGAGGAGTAGCAAATCTATGTTCGTCTCTAATCCACACAGCAGCATATTTATGTTAAGGACTCAACACACATACTCTGCAGGACAACAGGAAATCTTGAGAGAGGAGTATGTTCAAGATGCAATAAAAATAATTCCAGAGACAGGACAGTAGTCCTTGCTACTGGACCATAGGAAGAACCAAGTACTCACGTGATGGTAAATTTCTGTTCAGTGACAAGAATAACACAACTGAAGTTTCTGAAACTAAAGCAGTATCATGAATGTTCCAACATTTACATGATTTAGAATGAATAACTAACACACGTATATCATATAACAGCTGGAATTTTATAGAGTTTTGAAGATTTTCCCAAAACATTTTCTAAAAAACATGGTTGATAATAAGGGTGATCCCTTATCTTTATTTTCATTTGACTTTTCACCATTGTGTTAACCCACCTGAATGATGATACTTAAAGAATTTTTTAATACAGTATTTCCAAACATGAGTGTATTTAATGGAACTTTAGTTATATAGCATGTTATAGGATGTTAATGCATATTTTATGTAAAAGGATTTATAGATAGTATAAATTTCAAAAATTCTAAGTTGACAGTAGGCAGATTTCCTTATTGTTGGACCTTTCAGGTTCTCTACTAAGAAAATATATTTTGCATTTCCTAAAATATATGCTATTTCCTATATAGATTTATGTAACAGAGATGCATTTTACATAACCAGTGTTCTTCGGGATAGTCTTGGTAGAAATTGTTTTGAGTGCAAATTAAAGGAGGAAGGAAACTCCTTTGAAGGAGAGAGGTCTGGTCAAAATCAATCAAAATTAACTCCTGAAGCAGGCTTCACAATACAACCTTAGCACAGAACAAAAAAATAGGAATCCTTGAAGCCGACTGCCGGTTCCAGCAATATACAACACTGTGAAAAACTGTGATTGTGCTTATTCTAAAAGTCAGTACTGCTTTGATTACAGAAGCCTGAAACTTTTTTCTGAACAGACTTATTTATCTGAAAGGCAGAGCTACAGAGACCGAGGGACACACACACACACACACACACACACACACACACACACACACACACACACACCACATCTCTACAGCTTCATCTCCTCTGGGGCCTCAGTGTCCAGAGCGGAGTTAGGCCAAGGTCAGGAGCTGGGAACTCCATGTGGATGTCCCAGGGAGGTGGCAGGGTCCTTGGTACTCAGGACACATTCTGCTGCTTTCTAGGGACCTTACAGAGCGCTGGAACCAAACAGCAGCAGTTAGGACTCCAACTGGTGCTCATCTGGGGGTGCTGGTGTCAGTGGCAGGGGCTTCCTCAGGAGCACCACAATGCTGGCCCAGTTCTGAAGCAAAGATGTTTTGAAAAAGTTATTACAAATTTGTAATCTTTAATGATCCAGGATCATTGAAAATTGATAGGCTGAAATAGAATTTTGAAAACGAGGAACCAGAGTAAGTTCCTAATTTTCCACCCTTCTTATCTTAGAAATTTGAAGCCTTAGGAATTTGCATTTAGATGTAGGAGGCCTGTCACAATAGATCAATTGGCTAATCCTAACTTAGCAAGTGTCAGGATCCTACACGGGAGAAGGTTGGTGCCCCAGCTGCTCCATTTCTTGTCCAACTCCCTTCTTGTGGTCTGGCAAAGCAGTGGAGGACAGCCCAATGCCTTGGGACCCCGCATCCACTTGGGAGACCTGGAAGAAGCTCCTAGCTCCTGGCTTTGAATAAACTCAGTTCTGGCCATTATGGTCATTTGGGGAGTAATCCAGCAGATGGAAGCTCTTTGTCTTTTCTTTAAGAATTTAGCTGCAGAAAGCAATATATTAACATGCTCACTAGAGGCAGATTCTCAAGTGGATTATAATGCTCTCCATCCTTGGTCTTCATCCGTGTGCTTGTATCATGTGCTTCCCTCGGGCTTTTGCTAGTGACCTGAATCCAAGGAATAGGCGATGGCCAACATTATGGGTGTTACCTGTGAGGGTGCGTTACCAGAAAGACTGGATCTTTCTTGTTTATCTTCTCCTATTCTCTCTCTTGCCCGCTTGGAGGAAGCTACCTGCTATTTGAAATTGCCTTTTGCAGAAACTCGCATGGAGGGAGCTGAGGGAGACCTGGAGCCAGCAGCTTGAGAGGAACTAAATCCTGCCCACAACCCTTTGTGTGACTTTGGAAGCGTATGCAGCCCTCTGAGCAGCTGAGCCTTGCCAGGATCACTGTCTTCCGGAGACTGGAAGATTGAGAAGATTGACAAGCATGTGTGTGTTGCTAGAAGGGTCTTCAGTTTGGTGGCACTGGGTAATGGGGAAAGCATTTTTTAAAAAATTATTTATTTATTGCTTTGAATGGTAGAGTAACAGAGGAAGGAAGGGAGGGAGAGAAGGGGTGAAGGAGAAAGAGAGAGGGAGAAAAAGATCTTCTATCTGCTGGGTCACTCTCCAAATGTCTATAAAAGCCATAGCTGGGCCAGGCTAAAGCCAAGTGCCAGGCGCCAAGAGCTTCATCTGGGTCTCCACATGAGTGACAGGGGCCCAAGAACGTGACCATTTTCTGCTGATTTTTCAGGGCCATTAGTAGGGAGCTGGATTGGAAGTGGAGCAGCCAGGAATGGGTGTCCAAGTGGGGTGCTGGCAGCAGCCTTACCAGCTGCAACACAACACCATCACAATTTTCCAACTTTTTAATACTTACTTATTTTTACTTATTTGAAAGGCTATAAGAGCCATGACTGGACCAAGCTGACACCAGAAATCTTGGATTCCATTAGCTCTCCAACATGGCTGGCAGGATGCAAGCGCCTGGGCCATCATCTACTCCTGCTTGTGATCACAACAAATAAATGAATCGGAGACAGAGGGATATTGTGATAATGTAATCCAATATTTCTGGTTTCAACTTTGGCCTAGTCCAGCCCTTAGCTGTTGTGGTCATCTGGGGAGTGGACCAGTGGATGGGAGATCTCTGTCTCTCCTTTTCTCTCGGTAACTCTTTCAAAAACTAGATAAGTTGAAATATATGATGCTATTCTTTGGAGAATGTAATGTGTTCTTTAAGAGATGAAATGTTTTCCCTTAGAGGGAGAGACAGTGGCAAGAATACCCTATAAAGTCATACATTTGATGGCACAGCATAACAAATGCCTTTCAGATTTTTTTTTTTTTGGCCTCAAATCCACAATGCATATGAGGGATATTCAGAATGCTCATGAAAAATGTGTATTATTTAAAAAACTATGCATTTATTTCAGTTTTTGGGGGCCCCATCACAGACATCTTTTTTTTTTTAAAGACTTACTTTTAAAATTTATTTGAAAGTCAGAGTGAGACAGAGGGACACACACCCACACACAGAGCAATATATTTCATCTGTTGGTTAATAGCTACATTGCTTGGGCCAGGTGAGAGCCAGGAGACAAGAATTCCATCCAGGTTTCCCATGTGGGTTGCAAGGACATTTGCTGCCTCCCAGACACATTAGCAGGGAGTTGGATTGGAATCAGAGTGACTAGACTCAAACTAACACTCAGATATGGCATGCAATTACCCCAAGTGGCAGCTTAACCCACTGTGCAATTTTGCCTCACTCAAGCATATCTTTCAATTTCATTTTGCCATACATTTTTGGGGGGTGGCATTGTTGAGTAATGCGTAAAGCCACTGCCCATGAAACCAGTACCCCACAGGGATACCAGTTTCTGTCCTGACTGCTCCACATTCAACTCCCAGGTAATGGCCTGGGAAAGTGGTGAAAGATGGCCCAAATCCACAGGTCCCAAAGATTTGGAAGAAACTCCTGGCTTCTGGTTCCCACCTGGCCCTGTTCTGGTGATTGTAGCTATCTGGGGAATAATCCAGTGGATGGAAGATCTCTCTCTTGCACTCTCTATATTTCTTTCAAATAAATAAATATTTAAACAACAACAAGAAAATTTAGAAGTGCTCTCATTTCCTAAGTGTTCAGGAGACAGGCAAAAATCATCAAACCTAAAAAACTCAAGAGCTCTGCAATCATGATTATTCCAATCTAGCCCTAAAGACCAGGCCAGCCCATTTCTCACAGGTGTAAAATGTTTACCTTTGATGGCCTGATATGTTGTTGTTTCGCATTGTCTTAGCAGAGACCTCGGTAATAGGGTGTGTCCCAAATGATAGAAGTATCATTTAAAAAAAAAAAAAACTTTATTTACTCTGAAGTTCCTAGTTACACACAGAGAGGGAGTATCAGATCTTCCATCTACTGATTCACTGCCCACACAACCACAACTAATGATGCAGGTCAGGCCAGAGCCCGGAGCTTCATCTGGATCTCCCATGTGGGTTGGCAGGGGTCCAAACACTTTGCCCACCTTCCATCGTTTTTGCTAGGCCAAAAGCTAACAGCTGAACTAGAAGTGGAGCAGCCAGGACAGGAAACAGAGTCCACGTGGAACGGCGGTGCCCCAGGCAGAGGTTTACAGCGCTGTGCCACAAGGCCAGCTTAAGTTGACCTTTTTTCAAGCATATTTGAGCACACATGAGTTCACTGAGGATATTATACAGGCAACTCTGGCTGTATAAGCACACAGTAGAGCCCTTCTATCTTTCAAAGCATCTAAGGGGAGGTCTCACACCAAGCATTGCTCTTTCAGGAGATTGTCTGTCTGTCTGTCTGTCTGTCTGTCTCTCTCTCTCTCACACACACACACACACACACACACACACACACACACACATCTCAGAAAAGATCTGAAACAAAGGAAAAGGAGAGGGCTAGATAGCAGGAAGCCTGTGAAACTGCACACACTGAATAGGATGCAGGCTGCAGGCAGGAAATAGAGTCCTTCAACCTCACGTACACTGGCCTTCAGACACGCTGATTTTACATCAAGTATAGTGTCGTTTTTGCAATAAAATTGAAACTATTTCTGATTTTATTTAAAATTCTGATCTTAAATGCATCACATTTGACTAACACTAAAACTAGATGAGCGAGCTGGAGGGCGGAAGACTTGGCCCGGGCTCTCCTTCCTTCTTTTCATTTTGTGCGGTTTGAATGAGAAGGAGGTGGCTTACACAATTCACCAGAACAGCAACCGATGGGATGCCTGTGTGCTCTGAGCCAATTATGAAATTTTTATGGGCCAGCGTCCAAGTCTTAGCTCTCATTTATGTAGAGGTGGGAGGCAGCCGGTGTCAATGTCTGTCTGCAGGCTGTGTGCACACACACTCTGATCAATATGGCGTGACAGCTATGTATTTATTCAAGAAAATAATGATCTCAATTTTCTTGTACTCATTTTCCACAACTTTAAAAAACACAAAGCCAAAGGGGAAAAAAAGAAAAGCCACAGTTAACGTCACCAAAATGTTCTGAGATCTCCCAACCCCCTCCCAAGAGGCACATCACCATTAATTCATTATCTTCCTCCGTGAGTCCATCCTTTCTCATCCTGGAGTTTTCGGAACTCCTTAACGCTGTCTTGCACCTCTCATGCACAAGCAGCCACCACATCCTGACACATTCAACTCCAAAGATCAGTCGATTCATTTATTCGTGAACTTGTCTTGCATTTGTTAAATAAGTACATACTGTGAACCATGCATTGTGCTAAGCACTGTCTCATAGATCCAGTGATAAGACGGTCTCTGCTGTCACAGATCTTACAGTCTGATGGGATTTCCGACAAGAGACAGGGCCCAATGCAGTAGCCTAGCAGCTGAGGTCCTCGCCTTGCACGCACCAGGATCCTATATGGGCATCAGTTCGTGTCCTGGCTGCTCCACTTCCCATCCAGCTCCCTACTTGTGGCCTGGGAGAGCCATTGAGGATGACCTCAAAGGCTTGGGACCCTGTACCCTTGTGGGTGACCCAGAGGAGGTTCCAGTCTCCAGACCTTGAGACCACTTGGGAGTGAATCATTGGATGGGAGATCTTCCTCTGTGTGTCTCCTCTCTATATATCAGACTTTCCAATTAAAAAATAAATCTTTAAAAATAAATACATAAATTTTAAAAAGAGACAAGTTGGAGGCCACTCCGTGTATGCTAGCAGTGGAGGGGGAGAAGTAGGGGCGTCCACTGGAGCAAGTCTGGCTTTGGGTTCGAGAGCCTTTACCCGCTGTGGAGAGAGCTGATGACTTAGCTGAGACATTTAGCTTCAGGGACATGAAGTGGGAAGGAGAGTGCTGAAGGCATCCTCCGCTCAACAGCATTCTACTGAAGACAGACTCCAGGGAGTGCTTTCTGTTACACTGTGGAGATAGTGAGACAGATTCGACACAACAAGCCCGGTTCTGCTGAAGCCTGGAGGCAGGGCAGAAACAGACCTGATAAAAAAATGGCCATACAAGTGGCTGCAAGCAAAAAGTTGTGTACCAACTGAAGTAAAATCTCATTGTACACCTGTGGGTGACACAGCTTAGAAACCTGCCCCAAGGAGAAGACCCTGCTAACCACAAGTACAATGATCAAGAGCAAAAGAAAAGACAAAGGCACAATGAATTATTACCAAAAACTCCCCTGCAAAGGAGCAAAACCCTATGCCAACCTCAGAGTTAACTAAGGAATACATCAAGAAAATGGGGCACACAGAATCCATAAAGTTCATTTTAAAGATTCTGATCAAAAATGAGAAGCTCATGCAAGAGCTCAAAGAATTTAAGGAAGGAATAAAGCAAATCAAGGCTGATCTATCTGAAATTAAGAACACAGAAGAGCAAATTAAAAGTGGAGAGTTTCCAAAATAGAACGAAGCAAGCAGAAAATGAATCTCAGAATTGGAAGATATTTCCTGTCAAAAGGGGGAAGCAAACAAAAAGCTGGAAGCAGAGCTGGATCAGGCCAAAAAAAAAAAAAAAAAAAGGTATTCAAGAATTGGAAGAAACTAGTAAAAGGCCAAATGTAATAGTTATGGGAGTCCCGGAAGATGCAGAAAGAGAAGCTGAGTTTGCAAATGTACTTAATGAGATAATAAAGAAAAATTTCCTTAATCTAGAGAAAGAACTGGGAAATAAGATCCAGGAGGGTCAAAGAACTTCCAGCAGGCCTGATCAAAAGCAATCTTCACCATGACATATGATTATCAAGCTCTCTTGAATCGAACATAAGGAAAAGATCCTTAAGTGTACACGTGAAAAAATCAATTGACATATAAAGGAATGCCAATTCAACTCACAGGAGATCTCTCACGGGAAACTCTATAGGCAAGAAGAGAATGGAGTGACATATTCCAGATTCTAAAAGAAAAAAATTGTTGGCCTAGGATAACATATCCAGCTTTCTTTTGTCTTTGAAAATGAAATAAAATTCTTCCACAGTAAAGAAAAGTTAAAAGAATTTTCCTCTTCCAAACTTGCCCTACAAATGATACTTCAAGATGTTCTCTTGACAGAGAAGAGGAATAGCACAAAAAAAAAAAAAGGCAAATGTGAAGAACATACCAGTAAAATGACAACAGAAGACTAAACCAATGAACAACCCATTCCTAGAAGGACAGGACCAAAGTACGACCCATACAAATTAAACTCTGAATGTAAATGGCTTAAGCTCAATCAAACGTCATAGATTAGTAGACTGGATTAAAAACAAAACCCCTCTGTTTATTGTCTGGAGTAGACACACTTCAACAAAGATCAGCGGAAACTATATCACATGGGTTTTGTTGTTTTCTGTTGGTTTCATCTCTTCAAAAACATTTTCTTCTGATTAAATCATTCAATGACTCATAGATCATACTGTAGCATCATTTTCTTCAAGGAGGTTCTTGATTTTCATTTCTTCAGCTATACATTAGTCATTTAATAGCATGTTATTTAACTTCTTGGTGTTAATTTCTTTTTTCTTCCTGATGTTGATTTTGTTTTATGGCTCTTCATTTAAGGGGATGTATAGTGGCTATGTAATGGAGACTGTCATATCTAGTAACATGTCATTTAATTTCATGGCATTGTAAATTTCTATTTTTCTTTCTATTGTTGATTTTGTATCATGACTTTTCATTTAAGGGGATGTACAGTAGCTGTGAAATGGAGACTAACATCCAGATGTGAGGACGCAGTGTAGTATGCATTTCTGCTTCCAGACAAAGATGGACTTACAATGAAGCTGTTTACTATATCTTGACAGTAGGATGCTGGACTCTCTACCATTGTGCATGCCCGCAATGATGGACATATGACTGTGTATGAAGAACTATACTTTAGTAATGATATAGAGGAACTAGGTGGGGGTGAGGGAATTGGGGAGGGGATAAGGGAATATGGAACTGTATCATAAAATGATAATAAGTATAATAAAATGTAAAAATAAAATACAATAAAAAAGAAATAAACAATAAAACAAAAGAGATAAACAAACAGAAACAAACAAACAAAATGGCCACAAGACACTTACTTAGGTATCCAGTTCCTCCTGCTGAAACTACTTCAAAAAGTTTGTGGAAAGGGCCAGGCGCGGTAGCCTATCGGCTAAAATGCTTGGTTTGCACGGGATCCCATATGGACGCTGGTTCATGTCCCGGGGTCCCTGCTTCCCATCCAGCTCCAGGCTTGTGGCCTGGGAAAGCAGTTGAGGACGGCCCAAAGCCTTGGTACCCTGTACCCGTGTTGGAGACCAGGAGGAAGTCCTGGCTCCTGGGTTCGGATTGGCACAGCTGCAGCTGTTGCAGCCGCTGGTGGAATGCATCACCGGACGGAAAATCGTCCTCTCTGTCTCTCCTCTCTGTATATCTGACTTTTTAATAAAAATCAAATCTCTCTTTTTTTAAAGTTTGTGGTAAATGGACTTAGCACATTTTGGTGTAAAAATCTTGAAACTGACGCATAACTTACTCCTCAGACACATTTCCCAGCACTTCGTACAGACTCGGTGTATACACAGTGATGGGAGACAGACAGGGGCATCATTTTCCTCCTCAAGTGGCTCCTGGCCGCTCCGTGCTGCTGCTCCAGGCTCTGCTGTGGCTGCCCACGCAGCTTCCCAGGGGATGCTCCCAAAGTGGGTGAGTGTGGGCCGGGCACTCTACCCTACCCAGAGCCCTGAGTGAAACACTGGGGGGCTGGTTACAGCAGACTGCGGTCTGGAAGCGAGGGACCACCCTTCAAGGTGACGGCTCCTTCGTTTGAGTGGGAGCCAGACCACAGGGAAGCCACAGCGAGACCGGGAAGGAAATCAGCGGCTCGAGAAGTGCTCCCTGGGGCTCCGGCTCGGGGGTCTCCCCAGGAAGCGCCACCTCTGGCCTCTGGCTGGGGGGGGGGGTCTCCCCAGGAAGAGCCGCCCCTGGCCTCCGGCTCGGGGGTCTCCACGATGAAGAGCCACCCCTGGCCTCCGAGGAGAGGAAGCAGCTGGCTCGTGACCAGCACAAGCTGCACAGCCCCGAGGCCTGTGCCCAGGGAACCCTGCCTCTCCTCGCGGCCATCACCCTCTCCGCATCTCCTGCTCCACACGGCCACCCACAGGGTACTTAGCCCTGAACGGCTGGTCCTGCGTGATGAACTGATTTCACCCTCTGGTCGGGGACCCCGTCGTTGATCCCCATGGCCTAGGAATTCAACTCTCCTAAAATATTGTTCCTGCACGGCAGAGCCTTTCAAGGATTCTGCTCAGGCCACCTGCCCGTTTTCCTCACACCGTATTGTTCCAAGCCTCCTTTAACATTAAGGTCTAACCTCAGAGTCACGGGACCCGCTGGCTTTTCTGGAACCGCGGTCCGGAGCCGGGATGACGTCATCCGCGGCGGGCCGGCTCCGTGCGGGGCGTGACGTCAGGCGGGACCCCAGGCCGCCCGTGAGGTCACCCGATGGGCGCGGCCGCAGCGTCGTCACGGGCGGGGGCGGGCCCCGAGCGTGTCAGCGGCCGCCGAGTCCAAACAAGCCGGAGACGCGCCTGGGCGCTGGGCCTCGGGAGCGCGCCGCTCGCGCCCGCGAGCCTCGGGTGGCCGCGCGGCGGCCGGGATGGCGCGGCGCGGCCCGGGCGGCTAGGGCCGCGCGCCTCAGGGAAGCCCCCCGGACGCCGGCCGGCCGCCTCGCGAGATGCCCAACCCCAAAAACAGCAAAGGCGGCCGCAAAAACAAACGCGCCAACAGCAGCGGGGACGAGCAGGAAAATGGAGCCGGGGCCCTGGCCGGCGCGGGCGCGGCGGGCACCGGGGGGCCCCTGGCGGCGGCTGCAGGCTGCGGGGCGGGCGCGGCGGCGGCGGCGGCGGGCGCGGCGGGCACCGGGGGCGCGGCGGGCACCGGGGGCGCGGGGACTGGCACCGCGAACGCCGCGCTGGCTGCCGGCGCCGCCGCCGCGGGAGACGCCAGGAACGGTAAGCCGGGAGTGGGGCGGGGGGAAGGCTCGGCCGGGGCGGACGCCGCCTTCCTCCCCGACGGGGCCCTTCGCCCGTGGCTGGGACTCCTCGCCCGTGGCCGGGCCCCGGGTGGACCACAATGCGAGAGTCAGGAAGTGCTCGGCCCGGTCCTCCGCCTGCCTCGCCCGGTTGCGGGCGCCGATGGGCGCGCCCCTACCCCGGGTGCCGTCCCTTGGGCTCCGAGAGGAGTGTCCGGCTTGGGGGGCAGCCCCTGCCCGTGGTGGTGGCCGAGCTGGCAAAGCTCGATCCAGGGAAAGAAGGGAGGGAGGAAGAGGGAAAAGGGCTGCCCAAGTTGAGAATGAGCCGATTGAAAACTTGGGCGCCAGCGCGGCCTTTCTGTGTGCTCCCCACCCATCTACCTAATAATAATAATAACCAACAGATCTGAGCTGGCCATCCTTAGGGCCACAGTTGAAGAGGCCGCGTGACATTTCTGCTGTCCAGCGTGTGTGTGTGGGTCTGGGGGTCTGGGGGGTTTCCTCCTCTCTGGCTTGCTTGAGGAAGCGAGACAATCTAACTTGACTTCCGTTCCCAGTTTGGAGTTAGAAGGAAAAATGATTATGTGTGTCGTGCTGTTTCACGTTTTTTAGAAGCAAACGTAATAATTCTAGATAGTGCCAGAATCCTCCTTCCTGGGGGACAGGTTGGGGATAGTCAGCCTGGGAAGGGTTTGCGTCCTCCGTCCAGTGACATGGCTTTTCGTTATAGGGTGCTGGCCAAGCACTTCTACTTGTTTGGACAGTTCTTTGAATTCCTCCAGCCAGGCTGTTTTTTAGGAAGGGGAATGCAGGCATATTTCACTGAAGGGCAGTGTGGGTCTTTGTGTCTGGCTTTGAAGTCAACAGTTTTCAGCTTTTGAAGCCATGCTTAAAATGTGGATCAGTCACTTTTTCGAACGGCACCTGCACTTAGCGAGAGCCCTGCAGCGCTCAGCACCCCGGAGGATGGTTGTGGTTTGTTAGGAGGAGTCTGGATCCCGTGAGTCTGCAGGATCGAAATAGGAAGATTGGTTCATCTTCAGGAGCTGGCTTAGCCCGTTTGTGGCTGTCTTTACAGTAACACTCCTTTGGACAACCTGTGTTCGCTGTGTTCGGTTTCTTTCTTAGCTCGCTCCTTTGCTTTGATGTTGATCCTACCAAGAGGAGGGTGCCTATGTTGGGCTTAGGGCTGACCCACCGGTGCAGCCTTCAGAGCATTGGCCTCTTAGCAAGGGCTGTCCCACTGAGTGTGTTTCCTTCTGTGTAAAACCAAGGCCCCTCCGAGGGAGACGAAGGCTGCCCGAGGGCTTATGCCCTGCCGGGTGCTGGGTGCCTGCTTGAAAGAGGGCGTATTGCGTAGGTGACATTGCACTAAAGTTCCTCTAGAGTGTGAGTGACAGCCATTATTCAGTCATTCAAAATAGAAATCCCCTGCGCATACCATCTTACAGGTACTGTGTTAAATACTAAGAAGAAAGTGGTCCAGCCTTCCTCGCCCTCGGAGCTTGTGCTCCTGGTGTGGGGGTTGTGGTTGGCCCTGATGTACTTATATGTCACACATAGGGCATGCATATGTTATATGTATATATTTTTGCCTTAGATGGAAGCTTCCAGTCAGCTATTTTCTTCTCTCTCTCTTTTTTTATCCACAAGATCAGACCGTTTTAAAGTATTGTGAGGAAATTGTTCTCAGGCTGGTGGTACCTCCTAGTTCCTACGTCTTATACACTGCTTGTGATACCCTGTTACTGCCCTGCTCCAAAGGAGCAAACTCAGGAAAATTTTTTGGTATTTAATACCTTTGTATAAAGCTGTGTATTTCTGTTTAGGCTCTTGATTTATTAAATGTGCTGTAATTGGGGTCGCAGAAAATGCCAGCTTGTGTTAGAGCCGTGGGCTGAGTGGTATCATGCCGACTGCGTGCTTCTGACGGTGCAGTCTTAGTGAGTCACCGTGATGGAGAGCTCCTCATGGCAGCCCTCCTCCATCAGTCCACACGGCAGGCTCTGGTGCGCATCCGTGATGAGGAAGTGACAAAGGCTCCTTTCCCAGCCACGCTTTCTAACACAGGGCTGTAGGAGAGATGGCACGAGGGGAGTTGGAAGAATGGGGCAATGAACATGCAAATATGCAGATCTGAGAAAGGCCCAGTTACTTCGAGTTTTAAAGTGGCATGAATTGGGCTGTTTTTATTTTCTCTACATTTTTTAAGTCTTTTTTTTCCCCCATTGGAAATTTTATGTAGAGGAGAGAGAGAGAGAGAGAAGAAGCAGCAGAGAGATAGCTTCCTTCTGCTAATTCACTCTCCAAATGGCCGCAGTAGCTGGAGCTGGGTCTGGCTGAAGCTGGGAACCAGGAGCTTCTTCTGGGTCTCCCATGTGGGTCAGGGTCCCAAGGAGATAGGCCACACTCTGCTGCTTTCCGTGGTCATGAACTGGAACAGCCAGGATATGAACTGGTGCCGGTACGGGATGCTGGCGCTGCTGGTGGATCCCTACCTGGCTATACCGCCGTGCTGTTACCATTTCGACATTTTTTGCTTACTGTGATGTTAAATTTTTGTGATCATGAACAATACAAGTGGAATAGATACTCTTGGGAAGGAGTAAATAAATATTTTGCTAAACCTTTAAAATGATTTGTTCTGTTCAAATCACCTTATATTAACATCTGCAAACATGCATTTGTTGATTCTTGTAAGTTATTAGCTTTTATTTACAATTGTTTAGAATTTGGAGAGTGGTTTTAGAACTTGTAGGTCTTGGGCAGTGTGGCCACTGGGACAGGGTGATATTACCTCTTAGTTGTTGATTGATTTTCTTTTCTTTTTTTTTTTTAAGATTTATTTATTTTTCTTGCAAAGCCAGATATACGGAGAGGAGGAGAGACAGAGAGGAAGATTTTCTATCCGATAATTCATCCCCCAAGTGGCTGCAATGGCCAGAGCTGAGCTGATCTGAGGCCAGGAGCCTTCTGCTTCATCCCGGTCTCCCGTGCGGGTGCAGGGTCCCTCCCATAGCTTTGGGCTGTTGTCTGCTGCTTTCCCAGGCCACAGGCAGGGAGCTGGATGGGAAATGGTACTGCTGGGATTAAAACCATTGCCCACATGGGATCCTGGAGCATTCAACGCGAAGACTTTAGCCTCTAGGCTATTGTACCAGGTGCTGTTGATTGATTTTCAGTAGGTTTAAGGAGTCACACTTACTCTGAGAGAAGGATAGCTTGGGAGACCTGAGGTATGGTTAAAGTTGAAGAAGTTGAATTCGTTGCATTTGTATGTCTTGACTGAGTGGAATATTAACTGTAAGGATTTTGTACTTTAAAAAAAATAGTTAAAAAATTTTCCCTGCAAAGGCCGATCCATAGAGAAAAGGAGAGACATAAAGGTCTTCCATCTACTGGTTCACTCCTCGAATGGCTGCAATTGTTGTAGCTGAGGTGATCTGCAGCCAGGAGCCAGGAGTTTCTTCCCAGTCTCCCACATGGGTGCAAGGCCCAAGGCCCTCGGCCATCTTTGCTACTTTCTCAGGCCACAAGCTGGGAGCTAGGTGGGAAGTGGAGTCGCTGGGACACAAACTCATGCCTATATGGGATCCTGGCATTTGGAGCTGAGCCAGTGTGCCGGCCCCAGGATTTTGTACTTTTAATGGGTTTATTAGGTTTTGTTTTACAAAACATTTTACAGGGAATGCAGGACATGAGGCTGTGCTGTCCTCCTACATCTGTCTGCACATGTTGTAGCATTTTGATTGTAGATGGACAAGATTTTGCCAATTATTATTTTTAGGATCTAGGAATCATGCAGTGGATTATAATTATGTAGTTTCATTTGGGAATTATGGTTTTATTAAACCTCTGCTTTTCCCCTTTAGGCCTAAAAATATGTGACTTGTGGTCTGAATTATGATACATAGTTTTCAGTGAGCCTGGATTTCAAATACTTTTGTGAATCAATTTGAGATGGCCAGGGCTCACTATGCCCTGTGCTCCTCACTGCCCTAGGACCCCTAATTCATTCAGGAATTCTGTCTGAGATCGAGTTAGTTCACTTGGTGATAAACTTTGTACTTGGTAGACCTCTGCATCCCACCCAGTCCTTGCTCCTCTGATTTCCTGCTGAATGAATCAGGGCAAGTCACGGAACTTCTCTGAACTATAGTATTTTGCATATATAAAAAGGAATGGTAACATCTATCCACAAATATCAAGTAATGTAGCTGTATTATGCATATCTTTCTGACAAGGTAAATATCTATCTTAGAAAGGTGCCTGACTTACAATAGGAGTTTTCAAAATTTTTAATTAATTTATTTTTATTGGAAACGCAGATCAGATTTATGAAGAGAAGGAAAGACAAAAGATTTTCCATCTACTAGTTCATTCCTCAAGTGGCAACAATGGCTGGAGCCAGGAGCTTCTCCCGGGTCTCCCATGTGGGTGCAGGGTCCCAGTGCTTTGGGCCAACTTTACTGTTTTCCCAGTCCACAAGCAGGGAGCTGGATGGGAAGTGAAACAGCTGGGACATGAGCCAGTTCTCCTGTGAGATCCTAGTGCTTGTAAGATGAGAATTTAGCCATTGAGCTATTGCACTTGGCTCTACAATAGGAACTTACGATGTGTGAGCATGATGGTTCAATTTGCTAATCCTCTACCTGTAAGTGCCGGCATCCTATATGGGTGCCAGTTTGTGTCCTGGCTGCTCTATTTCTAGTCCAGCTCCCTACTTCTGGCCTAGGAAACCTGCCCTGGATGGCCCAAAGAGACCTTGTACTCACATGGGAGGCCCTGAGGTAGAGGCTCCTGGCTTTGGATCAGCTCAACTCCGACCACTGCCACCATCTGGGGAATGAACCATTTGATAGAAGATCTTTCTCTCTCCTTCTGTCTGAAAATCTGCCTTTACAATAAAAATAAAATAAATTTTAAAAATTTCAAAGAAATGTGAATTGTTTATTTAAGGTTCTGAATAAGTTCTCTCAGAGCTTTATGTGCAGGGTGTTAGGAAGTGGGCCTGATGGTCCTGCAGGTGGGGCGAGGAGGAAGGCAGGATGGTGCGAGGGTGATTACAGCTGTGACAGCAGGGGCCTGAGCTCTCCCTCTGCAGCTGTGAGGACCCCTTCAAGGTTACCTCCCTGAGACTTTGTGGTCTCAGAATCTTTCCTTTCTCTTCCACTCTTGGACTGAGAGCATGACCTGTCCCAGGACGAAAAGATGACCTTGGAAATAGGGTGGCATTTCTTCTGGGGAATCTTGGAGGAATAGAACTCAGCAGGGTTTCATTCCCTTCTGTTTTTGATTTTCTGCCTTTCTCTCTATTTCTTTCTCTCTTTGTCTCTCCTTCTTTTATTTCTGTCTTGTCTTCTGGGGACTCTTGGAGGAATAGAATTCAATAGCATTTCATTCCTTTCTTTCTTTTCTTTTTTTTTTTTTTCAGCTAGAGAAAGAGTTTCCCTTTCCTGGTTCACTCCCCGAGTGCTGGCAGTGGCCAGAACTGCAGCTGGGAGCAGCTCAGGGCAGGTCGCCACACAAGTAGCCAGTCCAGTTGCTTGAACCATTTCCCTGCCTCTCCGGGTCAGCGTTAGCAGGAGGTTAGAGGCGGAAGTGCCAGCCAGGAACTGAACCTAGGAACTCTGCTGTGGGATACAGACATCCTAATCAGAGACTAGAGGCCCGCCTGATGAGAGCCTTTCTTGTTCCGCTAGAGTTACCATTTTCCCAATATTTCTTATTTAACCACTAAACAGGTCTCATGAATCAAACTAGGAATTAACTACCAATGTAACATGGTTTTGATGGGAGAATGTATTCTGAATTCTGTAACATCTGTTGACAAGTAGCTTTCTTTTTGACAGCACCACCTGTTCCCTGTGAACAGGATTTGTGCTTTGATTGCTGCGTACTTGGGCCACATAGCATAGCTTTTGAAAAAAATTTTTTTGTTTGAAAGGCAGAGTGATGGGGAGAAAGGTTTTCCATCCTGCAGTTTACTCCGCACGGGCTAGCAACAGCTGATTCTGGGCTAGACTGAAGCCAGGGGCCCAGAGCTCATTCTGGATCCCCCGTGTGGGTGGCAGGGGCCCCAGGCACTCGAGCCATCATCTGCCCCTGTCTTTGTGTTTTGGCAGGACGCTGGAGGTGTACTGGGCCAGGGTGAGAAAACATGCAATCTCAGGTAGGACGCAGGCTTTCCAGGCAGGATCCTGATGCACTCTGCTCATAAATATGTTTGTAGTACATTTTAAGGAACTTCTTTTTTTGTTAAAACAAAACCAAAACATATAGTTGAATTCCTGCTGCATTTAAGTTACCTATATCTTTCAGAAGGAAGTTGAAAAGATTTTGCTTTTTTTTTTTTTTTCACATTGAGGCCCATGTGTTGGGAGTGTGAGGAGTACAGAACGCCGTTGTGATCTTGGAAGAAGCTTTTGTGCCTAAGCTAGAAGTAAGCTTTGTCAGGTCTCTGAGTGTGTTGTATGTCTGGATGGTGTCTTCTGAAGTCCACCTTAGTCCTGGGGTTTGGCAGGAAGTGCTGCTCAGCCATCAGAGCTCCTTCTGGGGCCTTCTCTGTGTGTGTGTGTGTGTGTGTGTGTGTGTGAGAGAGAGAGAGAGAGAGAGAGATTATCTCTGTCTCCCTTCCAGACCTCAGCGTAAGTCCTAGAAACGAAACTTACAGTGTGAGCTTTCCCGTAAGTTCAAAGATATGCAGAGTACGTATCATCCAATGGAGAATGGGAAATGGCAGTTAAAACTGGGAAATCTCTCACTAGCTTCATATCACAAGACTAGGTGATTTATAAACAATAGATGTGTGCCTTTCACAGTCCTGGGGGCTGAGAAGTCCATGATCACTAGAATTGGCACGCCCAGCGTCTCAGGAGCACCTGCCACTCTGTGACATTTTATTGTGGCCTCCCAGGACAAAGCAGGCAGCATGGATGAACTTGGCCCTTTAAGCTCTTTAATAAGGGCACTGACTTCTCTGTGGAGTCCTTACAGTCTAGTGACCTCCTAAGGGATTAAGTTTGTACATGAGCTTTTGTACATGAGGATTAAAAACATGCAAACCATGACCCTTTCTCAGGACAGAATCTTACTTGTGGACTTGCTGTGTCAAAGGATATGTGTGTGTTTGTGACTTTGATGACGTGTTAACCAATGTATTGCCCTACAGAAAGGTTGTGCCAGTGTGACAGTGCCTCGGACACAGTTCTTGCCCCGTGGCCTTGCCTACCTCTGGTGCCTGTGGTTTTAAGGTATGCTGGTGAGTTGCTAGCCCAGTTGCTGTCAGCAGCCAGAGGCCTGTGTTTGGTGCCAGAGCCTGGAGCGTGTACCATCATCATTAGGAGAACTTTCCAAGAATGGATTTCTCTCTGATGAGAACTTCTGCCATTTGTAGTGACGTGATAGCTGGCCAGGATGCAGCAGAGCATCTGAAAAGGGCGGATCGTATTTTAGAAGCTGACAGTAGGGTTAGTGGCTTTGGATGTGTAGACTTTTGGAATTCTGTCCATATCCTCATCCTTGTCTTAGGAAATAAGCACTAGAGTTTTTCAATGTTCAATAAACGAGCAAGGATGGGGGTTTTAGCAAATCTGCACGTACATCCGGGTACCACATTTCCTAACAAAGTGACTCTGTGGCAAGTCAGTTAGCCTCAGCCTCCAGTTTCTAAATGTAGCCTTCTGGAGGAAAACATTCTACTTACATTTGAAAGGTCTTGGCAGAGACGAGCACTGTTCGCAGTAGTTCTGGGAGTTTCATGGTTGGTTAGAAACCACCCAGCCACAAAACATGGAGCACCAGCCCACTGCAGAGAACAGACACGGAGACGTGTCGTGCGCGGAGAAGGGCCTGTAAGCCCTGGTGCTGAGGAAGACTGTGCCACCATTCATGGCTCTACCTGAGTATGGAGCTGACGAGATGATACAGTCTGTCCCCCTCTCTGATCTGAGCTTTCCCTGAAAAACTGAATGCTTTGCTATCCCTAACCCCAAAGAAAGTTGAAAGCAGAGTGTGTACGCGATTACTCTTGTTTATGTAGTAATAAGTGCAGGATGGCTATTACAGGCAAGGATAGCTGTGAAATAAGCAGCAGGTGCACGTGCAGTGATCAGATATTGGGCTAAATATGTAAGGATGGGGTTTTAAGTCGGTGAGGTATAGTAACTATGTGGAGTTGCATAAATGAAAGGAGGTGAGGTGCCCAGGGTGCTCCTGGGGGATCAGCCAGGGCTTGTCTTTCCTGAGAATTAAACAGAAGGCCCTGTTCTCTTCCCAGTGACAATTGAGGAATTTGTCCATTAGTTACTCATTCATTTGTTTATGAATGGTTTTGTTTATCTACATCCATGGCCAATCACTAAACATTTGTAATGTGCCCATCCTCTGTACCTGCAAGTTGAATTGTACTTAGGAGCAGTAGAATCCACTCCTCTGAGGGCCACAGTAATGGTGACAGGCCCGAAGACATCTGGTGCTGCCGTCATGTACTGTGGGAGAACATGGATTGTCCCGTGAAAGAGAGCGCATTAGAACTAAGCTTTCCAGGAAGAGAGGCAGTTGGGTCTGAAAACAGAAGAGACTGTTCTAAGCAAGAAGGCAAGAGATTGTTTTCACTTCTGTTTGTTGTCAAGAATTAGATGGGGCTAGTGCAAGGTGCAGTAGCAGGAAACGGGGCTGGAAAGGGATGGGGCCAGTCAAATCTGGCTGATCCATAGTAAGTGGAGAACCACAGACACCTGTCTCCCAGGAGGGTGTAAAGCTTCTGTATGTTTCAGCAGAAAGCGTATCTTTTGATACAGTTAGCTCAGTGCAGTGGGCAGCAGTTACATGCTGCTTCTCTCCCCAGAGGATGACAGTGTTACAGTACCCAAGGCTGCAGTGTGGCAGGGTCTCTCCTTGTGCGCACAGCGCCCCTGGGTCTCTGGAGCCATGGGAGCTTA
Source organism: Ochotona curzoniae (assembly GCF_017591425.1). NCBI lineage: Eukaryota > Metazoa > Chordata > Mammalia > Lagomorpha > Ochotonidae > Ochotona > Ochotona curzoniae. Next base: position 19,782,630 of record NW_024467115.1, read on the forward strand.
GCTAATTGTGGTTACCCTCAGGTAGCCCAGTGCCAGGAGACAGGGTTGGGCCACCTGGGCAGTAAGGGTTTTCTCCAGAGGGGAGAGATCGTTGTCTTCGTGGTTTGCTTTTCGTACCTGGGTAGAAAGTGTATGCTTCTGTGCCACATTGGCTGGATTCTCTTGTTTGGTCATTTAAAAAAATCATCATCCAAATTTTAAAAAAGAGGAGAGGGAGAGGCCATTGTTCTTGTACAAAATGACTATGTATATGTATGTGTGTATAGTGTGAATTTTATGTATTTCAGAAAGCTTCCAGTTCTTAGGGAAACCGGAAATGAAATAGCAACATAAGGATTTTAAACTTGTTTATACTTGAAGTTTTCTTATAAATTGTATGTTCTAAAAATGCAGAAAGTTATTTCTACTGAATTATACTTGAAGACAGAAATACAGACATTAAGAGGAAGTTTGGAGAAGAATAGGGAAAGATGAAGATGTTAAGGAGAAAATATTAAATGTGAGTCATGTAATTCCTTAGACTGCATTTAAGAAGAAAATATGATTCTCTTGTACCATAACAGAGTGTTTGGTAGATTTGACTTTACCTCAAGGGCTTCAGTTTTTGAGAGTCTGCATATAAAATTGACAGAAAGGCAGATTAGCGTGAGAAAAGAGAGATTTAATCACCAGAGAAGAAATGAATCCAAAGGCTGATTAGCATCTGGGACTTACGCAGGTTTGAATTGGAGGCGCTGGAGGAAAGGGCACTTGGGGCAGAGGGAGGAGTGTGGTGACTGAAGGGCCCTCAGGATGGGCCCTGTCACAGTCTTCCCTGGTCTCTCTCCAGAAGAGGATTTATGGTAATTGGGTCCTTTTGGGGGGTTCTGCTGTTAGGCTGATAAGAGATTTCAGGGGTCCAAATGCTTTCAGTGAAAATAGTTTTATGCCACAGTGAGATATTCTGGACTCCTTCAAAATGCATTGCCACTCAAATCATATCACCCTCAAAAGAGTAATTCCAGGCAGTTAAAATGCAAAAAATGGCCCAGGTGTCATTTTTCAGTATTTCTGTTTATTTCATTTCTTTGAAAATTCATTAGACATAGGATGCCTTAAGGTATATGCCTTTAAAAGACTAGTTTAAAAAAGATGAATTTAGGCAAAAGGTAGCATAGTATCAAATTGCTTATGTAAATTAGAAAGCTGTTTATCACATTTAAAATTTATTTTTCCCTATGCATACATGTATATTTGATTTTACTTTAGATCATGTTCTCTTAAGTTACAAACACATCTTTCTGCTCTAAAACTGAAACCAAATCACAATTCTGTTTGTTAGTGAACGTGCCCATGCATGATGATTATTTCAGTAAAACAGTAGAAAGGCATTAAAACATAGCTTATTAGTAAAGTTACATATAGCTTCTACATAACGCAGTTCAGCATCAACAAACATGGAAAATGGGAATTGTCCAGAGTCATGCAGCTTTTTTATTGGCGGCAGGTGCAGTCCATAATCTGAGAGGTCTAACCTGGGTGGCTGGGGATGGGTATTGTTGAATAGATAGATGCAGGGAGCACAGAGCAGTGTTGTCTGAAGCCGGGAGGGATTCTGGCACTGAGCCATTGCAGCGCCCCTCAGTGGTAGAGGCCAAAACATGCACATGTAGCACACAGGGCAGCTCAAAGGATCTTGCAAATAGTTTCCATTTCTTTTTTCTGTTCTTATGGATCACTATTTTTGTGTTACGGTTATTAGTTCTCTAATGAGATGACACAGTGAAGGTGGCACAACTCCCCTTGGGAGCACTGTCAGCGATTCAGATGTGGCACCATGCAATCTGTGATGTACATGTGTGGATGAAGATGCTGAGTTTCAGAGATGGATACCCCACCTCCCCCCCCTGCCTTTTTTAAAGATTTGTTTTATTTTTATTGGAAAGTCAGATATACCTAGAGGAGGAGAGACAGAGAGGAAGATCTTCTGTCTGATAATCATTTCTCAAGCAGCCGCAATGGCCAGAGCTATGCTGATCCGAAGCCAGGAGCCAGGAGCCTCTTCCAGGTCTCTCACGCAGGTGCAGGGTCCCAAGGCTTTGGGCCGTCCTCGACTGCTTTCCCAGGCCACAAGCAGGGAGCTGGATGGGAAGTGGGGCTGCTGGGGTTAGAACTGGCGTCCATATGGGATACCGGCCTGTGCAAGGTGAGCACTTTAGCCACTAGGTTACTGCTCTGGGCCCTGCCATCCTTTTTTAGGGAAAATGTGTGCTGCAGAAAATGTGCCAGAGTTGGACCTTTATTGATGTGGGTCTTTTTGACAATCAATTCCCACCCTGCCACTGGCATGTGCAGAATGAAAAACCATATACATATATTCTAGGTAGAGGATGTGGCTTCAATATAAAAATATCAAGGAAGTAACAGGGATATTTACTTTCAAAGGATTCCTTGCTTATCATACAGGGATTTGAAGTGAAGTGCAAATGAGAAAACATTTGTCCCAGGAAGCACTTTATTCATGCATTGTGCAGAGGTTGATCTGATTGCTTCTTCAGACAGAAGGTATCTTGATTGTGACATTGTGGAGATGGCTTCTTGTTGTCAAAGACCAAAGTTCCTGACCAGGATGTGATTGTTGTTAGGGCGCAGTCTTTGAAATGGGATCATTGGCTTGATACCTCTGCCCAGAAAATTGACTCATACCGACACTGGCAAGGCAGTGGAAGGTGCTCTTAAATTTATTTATTAATCTTTATTTATTTGAAAGGTAGAAAGGGAGATAGACACAGACAAGGAATGATCTTCCATCGGTTTGTATCCTGAATGCCTGCAGTAGCTGGGGTTAGGGCCGAGTGCAGCCAGGAACCCAGTCCACTTCCTGTGTGGGTTTTAGGGACCCAGCTGCTTGAGCCGTCATCTGCTACCTGCCAGTGTCTGTATGGACGGGATGCTGGAGTTAATGGCAGAGCAGTGGTTTGAATCCAGGAACTCTAACTTGGGAAGTGGGTGTTCCAGGCAATATCTTAACCATGTCACATAGTTGCGCCAAGTGCTGGTCCCATTATGCTCCTTAGTGTGAATTTTTTTTACATCTGATGTTATCTATTGTCAGTGAACTTTTTTACGTGTATACCAGTCATTTGAGTTGCTTGGTTGTTAGCGGTTTCTCTTCCTTTTACTGTTAAAGTATTTGTGTTCTCAGGGACCTTACAGGAAGTCTTTGTACACTCAGTATACTGTTGCTATACTTTAAGAATACTGGTTTATGGTTTGCCCTTCAGCCTTTTTTTAGGTGCTCCTTGCTGGCTAGAAATGTTACAGGTTGTGTGACTTTGTAATACCCACATGGAGTTAGCACTTCAACGGAGGTACAGCAGAGCTGTGAAATTATGTGTAGGCAGAGCAGCTGGGACATGGCGTCAGCTCACAACCAAGTTCATTGGAGACCAGTGCACACAGCTGCTGTTACTTGTCAACCTGTTTCCTTTTCCCTTTGGGAGGTTCTCTCCATAGAATCTGTCCCCTCCTGCCTCCTCCTATACCTCTTTATTGTCCCTTGGCAGTTGGCATCTTCTCTTGTATGCTTCTTATTTCTTCTTGTTTAAAATGAAATTGATGTATTTAATTTATTGAAAGACACAGAGAGAGGGGATGACAAATTTTCCATTTGCTGGTTTATTCCCCAAATGGCCACAGCTGCCAAGGCTGGGCGAGGCTGTAGCCAGGAGTCTGGAACTCCATCCACATCTCCTTTATGAGTGGCAGGTTCCAAATATTTGAGTCATCTTGCATTGCTTTCCTAGTCACATTATCAGGGAACAGATTCAGAAGTGGAGCAACTGGGACTCGAACTTGCACTTTTTTAGCATTGCCAATCTAAGGCTTGACCCATTGTACCACAACACCAGTCAGTCTTGCACATTTCTAAGCCCCTCTGGTTTTATTCCAGCTGTGTAGGACTTTGAAACTTGTAGATAAAAGGCTATTATATACTTGCCACCTCTTCTTAAAAGCCAAGCTGTAAAGTAAGGCTAAATGGTCTGTCTTGCATGTGATAACACACATGAGCGCTGAGTCAGAAGAAAGTTCTCATTTTTCTTACTTGGCAGGAGAATTGCAGTCACATGTGTATATTAATAAAAAAGAGACTGTAACACTCGATGGGAGCAAGAAATTCTGTGGATCCAGGCAGAACTTATTTCTTCTCTAATGTCTGATGTTTGAAAAAGGTTTCCCAGCGCATTGCTTGTTCTAAAGAACGTGAGAACTGGAGATACTAGTGTAGCTGGAGAACCGACTGTTAAAATGCAAAGTTATTGAGTCTTACGTGTGGGAAGTAAGAAAACACCTTCATGTCGTGAAGGCCCAGTGGATGGAGTGCTGTTTGGGAGAGCAGGATGTGCTCGGTTGCGGTCCTTGTGTTTCCTTGGTGAGGCACTGGCTCTCGGTCTCTGTGGCTGCAGTATGGCTACTTCAGACCCATGGTGAATGCACTCTGCTTTTTGTTGTTGCAAAAACTCATGGCAGATGTTGGCCTTTTCATAGGGAAGTAGCTAGCAGTCAATGCTGAGCTTCCAAGATCCAGATTCAGCTTCCCTGGGTCTCTCCTTTCTGGGCAGGCTCTTCTGTCTCTGAAGGCTCTTGCTGTGCAGTGTTCCCAGACATTTCCCAGGCGTGTCCCCTCGCCTGTTGGTTTCGGGGCAAGGCCACATGGGTGAGCCCTTGTGAAGTTCCTGCAGAAAGCCCTTCTGACTGTGCAGTGGGGAAGAACCGAGGTGCGTGGCGCTGTGGGAAGGGCTCTTTCCCCAGTGTGACAGTCACTGGCTGCAGGACAGTTCTGTTGTGATCTGTGAACCATCCTGTCCCTGGGGTGTCCTAGTTGGATTTTAATTACATTTTCATTTTACTCTTTTGATTAACAGAGCTCGCTCTCAGCTTATCCTGCACAGTTGACTGTATGTGCCTGGATTTGTAGTTATGCCTCTCACATTGGATCTTGATTAACATTCATCTTCTGTTTTCTCCAATTTACCTGCCTTTAGGGTTATATGGACAAGGTGCTAAAGCATTGCTCCCAAGTACTGCTATTTTAGATTCTGCATTTTAAGTTAGATTATGGACTTGTGACTTTACTGAACTATCATATACTTATCAAAATAGCTTTTATCATATTACCTGCTTGCATTATGTATATCAATGTATAAATCCATATCAATAAGTATATCTGGACTAATATTTCTTGGGATTAGGCAGAGAAATAATTAGTAACTTTATCCTTGAGGGATAGCCAAATTTGAAATTTTTGACTTTAGAAGCACACCAATCTTCCTTATAATTTTTTTAAGTGTTCCATGAGCTATGACTTAGGAGAATTTTTAAAGAATGTGAAATGTGTTTTCTTTTGATGATTCTGGAAATATTGTTTAGGATGCATTTATAGTATATTCATGTGCATATTTTTAATGTAAGCATGTTAGTATATTTACCATGGGAGAAAGAAATTTCTGGATTTTTCCCTTTTGCTGGGTAATTCTTTCATAAGTAACATGTTTTCCTTGCTAGTTTTGAAATGAATTGTTTTGAGCCTTTGAGAATGACCATAGTGTGAAGTTATCTGTGTTCTATAAAAGTTGGTCATTGGAAAAGGAATGATTGTCTAGTTATTAATAATACCACTAGCTTAGAATATCAGTGGAAATCTGTAGCTTTCCCTTAGAAAATTTTATGAACTATTCTTTTGGAAACAAAGTGCCCTGCAGTAATCTTCGTGTGTGTGTGTGTATGTGTATGTGTGTGTGTGTGTGTGTGTGTGTGTAGTCACCTGTGAAGCCAGCTCAGAGCCAGGATTAATTCTTGGAGCCAGGTTTCCTTTGTATTGAAGCATGTATAAGAATTATGCATCCCCTCCTTTGACAAGTCTTTCCTTGTTGCAGCAGGCTCCAGAACTGGCTGCTTGGCTGATGCAGCGTTCAGAAAGAGGCTGTGCATACAGTGTGGCCCCAGCAGACACTGTGCCCTTTCCCTCCAGATCTGAGCAGAAGCACTGCCCTGATGATTGTCCACAGCTTCTTCCATGTTATTTTGAGGGGCCAGCAGGAGAGCAGAAAGAATGTGCATCTCAGGGAGTTGAGAAAAACAATGAAGTATAAGGATTTTTTTTTTAATTTTTAAATGTGGGTAGGGTAAGAAAATGAATTTATCTCACACTGAAACTTTGTTTATTTAAATATGCTATTCAAAAGAATTTGGGGGTAGGTGTGCTTAGCCTAGTGGTTGAGGCCCTGAGTAAGATGGCTCGTGTTCCCCATCAGAGGTTTTTGGGTTTAATTCCCGCTCTCATTCATGATTTCAGCTCCCTGCTGACCCAGGCCCTGGGAAGCAGCAGTGATGCATGGCTCATGTCATCAGGTAGGAGACCTGGGTTACATTCACAACATTTGTCCTGGTCCTTATCTGGCTTCGTGGGCATTTGGACAGTGAACCAAATGATGAGAGCTCTCTATTTCTGTCTGCCTCGCAAGTAAATAAAAATAAGTCAATAGATAAATCAATGAAAATGATCCTCTCACAGATTTGTTCATTGACTCGGTCAGGATGCAGGCAAGGCAGGCAGACGGGCTTGACTTCTATTTCTCAGGGAAGTGCCTTTCAGCTGTCTAAGCTGATATTCTCCACATTGAGAAAATGGTGTTTCTTTACAGCTTTTGATAAGGAGAATTGCTTCATTTTCATAGAATCACAAGTGAATTTATATCACTTTTTCTGCTTCTCTTTGGAATTCAGTAGTTCTCTTAGCTAGAATAGCTTTGATTCATTGATTTGCTTTTCTATTTTTTTTTTAAAAGATGCATTTTATTTTTATTTGAAAGGTAGAGTTAGAGGGAAGGAGAGACAGAGAGCAAAATATTCCATCCGCTGGTTCGCTCCCTAAATGGTTGCAATGACTGGAGCTGGGTTGATTTGAGGCCAGGAACTAGGAACTTCTTCCTGGTCTCCTATGTGGGTACAGGGGCCTAAGGACTTAAATCATTCTCTGCTGCTTTCCCAGGCCACCAACAAAGAGCTGGATGGGAAATGAAGCAGCCAGGACATGAACCAGAGCCCATATGGGATTACAGCACTGCAGGTGCAAGGTTAGCCTACTATGCCATGGTGCAGGACCCTATCTTTGCTTTTTAAAAATATTTATTTGCAGAGAAGATAAAGGGAAGGAGGAAAGGAAGAAGGGAGAAAAAGAGAGAGGGAGAGAGTGGAGAAAAAGAGAGAGATCTTTCATCTACTGGTCCTCTCTTTGAAGTGCCTGCAGCAGCAGCCAGGTCTGGGTCAGACTGACGCCAGGACCACGCATCCAGGTAATGGCCGGGCCCAAGCAGGTGGGCCATCATCAGCTGCCTTCCAAGTGCATTAGCTGGAAGCTGGATTTGAAGCAGCCAAGTTGTCCAGTACTGGATGCTGCCATTGCAACTCGTGCCACAATGCTTGCTCCTGTCTTTTTAAGGAGAGAAAAAATTGGGGTCTAGAAACCTTTGTACTACAGTTGTGTTTGAGTACTTTTCTTCAGTTTGGCTGATCTACACGAGTTTGAGGATTATACTAGTTTTGAACATTTGAGTGAGACTCTGTTCTTAATGATAGGGCTAGGCTCTCTGATGTGATTCTGTGGAGCTGATGGTTTGGCTGGGAATGGAAGTCACTGGGTAGCTCAGGGGCCTGGGCTGTGTCAGGAGAGGATCTCCCACTTTCTCAGGCAGTGTTGATTGACTCTAAGCCAGGGCATTGCCCTGTGTGTATTCTGTGGAACTTTAGTATATTTAAATATTCAGGAAACAGTATGAAATTTTTGTCTTCATCCTGATATACAATTTAAATCAGGCGTATTTTGGATCTTTGTCTTTTTGAGACTTGATAACAAAACATGAATTTTTGACTTTGAGCCTATTGGTGTGGGTTAAAAAGTACGTAAGATAGAAACCTGCAATTCTCTATTGAGTTTGAATTTGAGGCTGGGTAGGCCTTGTGGGTTTTAAATGAAAATAAAAAAAAAAAGAGTGGGTCAAGAAAGTAGAGCTAATGTAATAAGCAAATGTTAAAAGTCCAAGTTGCTGACTACCTGGATGATTTTGTAGGGGTGTGTGTGTGTGTGTGTGTGTGTGTGTGTTTTGATAGGTGAAAACTTCCATATTTGGATAGACTGGTTTGCTGGAGCAGGAAACTGCTCTGTGAGAAAGTCGTACTTAACTGCATGTAATCATTGTACTCCATTTCGCTACCCGCTTTGGAGCTGTGCTTCATACTAATTTCAGGGTTGTTAAACTAACCCAAAGGTTAAGACAGATATGCTTAAGTGATCTTACTGTAGGCCCTATACTAATTAAAACAAGTTGAGAAAATATTTTTGCAAGTACTAGCTTTCCTTTGTATATAGATCTGTCTTAGTTTATCTTTAGTAGAGAAGAAAAAAAATCTCAGAAATAATAAATATTTGAGAAAACTTTTAAAAACCTTTTTAGCTTTCACTTTAGAAATATTTGTTTAGGTAAGTGATCCTTACTTGTGCATAAACTAAGGTGGGTGGGTCAGAAGAGGCTGTACTTGACTTCTGTCCTCCGCAGGTAGTCAAGGCAGGCTGGCGTCTAAGCCTGCAGCCTTACCGGTGACCTGACGACTTGGGGCTTGAGTCTGAGGGTGTCTGAACGTGTGCTTGGGAAGATCGTGGTCCAGTGTTCAGAAAGCTGACTTGAAGATGGTATTCAAACTTTCTTAGTTAATATACATAAATAGATAAGGAAAGAAATGCTTGCACATTTTGTCACACTCAGGTTTTCTTTAAGATTTATTATTTATTTGGGCCCCAGCATGGTGGCCTAGCTGCTAAAGTCCTTGCCTTGAATGTGCAGGGATCCCATATGGGTGCTGGTTCTAATCCCAGCAGCTCCACTTCCCATCCAGCTCCCTGCTTGTGGCCTGGGAAAGCAGTTGAGGACGGCCCAAAGCCCTGGGACCCTGCACCCACATGGGAGATCTGGAGGAGGTTCCTGGCTCCTGGCTTCGGATCGGCAGCTCCGTCCACTGCCGTCACTTGGGGATTGAATGAACGGATGGAAGATCTTCCTGTCTCTCCTCCTCTCTGTATATATGACTTTCCAATAAAAATAAATAAATCTTTTTTTAAAAAAAGATTTATTATTTATTTGAATCTCTGAGTTAGAAAACAGAGATAACTTCCATCCCCTGGTTCACTTCCGAAATGGTCCCAGTAGCTAGCTCTGGGCCAGGTTGAAGCCAGGAACCAGGAGCTTCTGGTTCTCTGGGGGCTCAGGCACTCAAGCACTTGGACCATCTTCCACTATTTTTCCCAGGTCATTAGCAAGGAATTGGACCGGAAGTGCAATAGTTGGGGCATGAACTGGCTCTTATATGGATATGGGATTCTGGAATCCCAGCAGCCAGAAGTTTTACCCACTTTGCTGCAGTGCCATCCTCTGTCACATCTGGTTTTAACTTCATAAGCATATTCATCTGTTTAAACATAATAGAAAAATTATATTTCCCGGCTTCGGATCGGCACACCACCAGCCGTTGTGCTCACTAGGGGAGTGAATCATTGAACAGAAGATTTTCCTCTCTGTCTCTCCTCTTCTCTGAATATCTGACTTTGTAAAAATAAATAAATAAATCTTAAAAAAAAAAAAAGAACCATTGCCCATATGGGATCCCAGCACGTTCAAGGCAAGGACCTTAGCCATTACGCTCTTGTAGCAGGTCCCAAAAACACACTCTTGAGAGAGCCGTCTGCAGATAAATACCTGCGCTGTGGCCAACTGTGTGAGTGGATAGGACAGTATGACTGCCCAGGAAGGAACTCGGGACCTCCCCGATTCTCATCTCAGGTGGCACTATGGCCAAAGTAGCTTTTAGCTGCTGAGGTCTTGGGGAGGCGTGCCCGGCACACACAGAGCCCGTCCCCAAGGGCAAGTCGTGCTAGGCAGTGTCTGCCCAGGTGTTAGGTGACCACGCTAACTGAGCAGAGGCTTCAGGGCTGGATGTCACCAGCAGAAGGGGACTGCACCGACTTCGTCACTGAACAACTGAAATAGCAAACAGCGAGAGTGACACATCTTGGGAGGAGAGGCAATTTAGTACTCACAATTGCTCACAATTACACTCACAATTGCCATGATGTTCAAGTTTTTCAATGAAAGACATTTGAAATACGGAAATGTGCTTTTCTTTATTTTTTGGTTGGCATCCCCTACACTCAGCTTCACTCTGGACACATAGCAGGTGTTCAGAAAACTCCTCCAGTTGCCTTATGTTGATTGGCAGCTGGTCAGAGTTAGGTTATTTTCAGAGACTCCGTGTCTTTTTCTTCTGCAGTGCATGTTAACAGCTGTCAGATTGACCTAGTGTGTTTATTCTGTTTCCCACAGAATGAAGATCCTTATTAAATGATAGCAGAAAACCAAACCAAACAAACAAGTCAATAAAATTGTCCAGATTAAGTATTTATTAGTACACTAGAAAATTCAGGGTTCTTTCCTTAGGCAATCCCAGCACTACTAAGAAAATCGGCTTGTTCGGAGACCGGATCACTTTGAAATGTGTCTGATACAAACTACTTTTATAGCTTTCGTTCTTAGAGAATTTGGGGAATTGTGTTATATTTTTTGGTGTCAGTTTGTCTAGTTACCATACATTTGAGTAACGAGGTTATTGTGCAATTGATATTTTTTAAAAAAATTCATTTGAAAGCAAAAAAGATTTCTCATCTGTTGGTTCACTCCCCAGATATCTCCAACAGCTGGGACTAGGCTGGGCTGCACCCTGCAGCTGGAGTTGAGTATGACTTTTCCATGTGAATGGGCAGGATTCAGGGATTTGAGTCATCACCTGTTATCCCATACGTGTCAGCCAGGAGGCTGGGATCGGATGCAGACATCCGGAGCGCTGTCCTCAATGTGGGATAGTACCCGTTCCTCACAGCCAGACTGAGATTTAAAACATGTTAGTGTGTCAGTTGTGGTTAGTTGGAGATAAGTCTTCTTACAGACACATGCTGATAAAAGTATGCAAATCTGACTCTGAATCTGTAACATTTACAGGTGCCTAACTTTTGCCCATTTTGTGATCCAATATGATGCAAAAGAAATTCAGCGTTGTCAGGCACTGTATTGATATTCCATGACTGCTTTTAGGGGCAACAATAGGGAAACTGGTAATGTTGGTGTCAGTCCATCTCCGAAGGTTATGATCAGTATTTCTTGTTTCTAAATATAGGTTGATTACCTTAGCTGAAATGCTTATGCCAGAGCAACTGGAATCTAAATGTGAAATTCCTTTGTTTCGTGTATATCTTACACATGTAGCCTGCAGGTAATTTTATACAATATTTTGAGTGCTCCTCCATTTTGATGGCAATTTATCATCACATGTTGTCAGATGTGGAATATTCCGCTTGTGATGTCATCTGAGTGCTCAGATGTTTCAAGTTTCAAGTTTGCAAGCATTTGAGATTTTGGATTTGCAGATGGAAGAGATGCTCAGCCTATACTTGCTTATGTATGTTTTTCTCTATTTTCTCTTTATATTCTTTTGCTTCATTGTCTGAAACAAAGGTAAGTCTACTGATCTTTCAAGCTTCAAAACTGTGTGTAACCAGACGAATGAACTTACTGTGTTGGAGGGCCAAGCATGCGCCCTTCTTTGATTGGCTTTGCAAAGTGAGTGTCAGTAACTTAGATACCCATCTAGAAAAGTAGCACATATTTAAGGAAACTCACTTGAAAATTAGAAGGGCCTGGCTTGATGGCTCAGTGGCTAAATCTTTGCCTTGCGTGCACTGGTTTGTGTCTCAACTGCCCTCTTGCTTTCCAGCTTCCTGCTTTGACCTGAAAAGCAGTGGAGGATGGCCCATGGACTTGGGACCCTGAATCCACGTAGGAGACCTAGAAGAGGCTGCTGGCTTTGGATCAACTCAGTTCTGGCCTTTGCCGCCACTTGGAGAATGAACCAGTAGACAGAAGATCTTTCTGTCTCTCCTTCTCTCTGCACATCTTCCTTTCCAATACAAAAAATAAGCTTTAATTTAAAAAAAGTTAGGAGAAAAAGGTGGTGAAGGGACTTTTGTTTTGATTGTTTTTATCCCCCTTATCCCAAAAGTACATGTAATAGTACTGTAAGATAAAAAATAAATGAGGGCATTGCTAATAGGTGTACTGTTATTAAGAAGAGTAAGAGTGCTCTGAGGCATTATAATAGGTAGATTACAAATTTAGCATTGAGGTTTCTAGCTTGCAGAGAGGAGGAACAAACGGAAGCAGTAATGTGCTCTATAGTGCCACAAAATGAAATAAAAATCTGACTGCTGGTGTTCAGCTGAGAGGGCAAGATTCCTGTGTCCCATGCTGGCCTATCAGGATTCAATTCCTGGCTCTAGCTCTTAACTACAACTCCCACTGACTCAGAAGCTGGGAGGCAGCAGGTGGCTCAAGTAAGTGGGCTCTTGCTACTGGCATGGAACACCCTGGTCTCCTCCCCCACTCCCCACCCCGTCCCATCTCCTACCCTGACCCAGCCCCTGCTGATAAAGCAGTCGGGAGTCTCTGTCTCTTTCTTTCTATCTGTCTCTCAAAAAAATGAACAATAACAACAACAACAACAACAACAAAACCCAACAGACCAGATGTAAAATATTCATCAGTGTCCACGATAATATTGTTACTAAGCAAAGCAGATGTGTGAGGCCTGATGTCATTGTTAAAGGCCATCTGCCCAGGGCAAGAGTCAGTGTGGTCCAGGTAATCAGACCCTGCCCCTCTAGCTTAGCCAAGGGATCTGTTTTAGCTGGCACAGGAGTGCTATACCGAGGTACCCTTAGAGGTTGGCACATGCATAACTATTATTGTAGGGGTCTGAGGTCCGGCTGCCTGGCGAGTGCATGCTCACCCAGAAAGTATCTGACTCATGTTCCATAACAAAACCCCGGGCTGGTTTAAGATGACACACTGCAGGCCAGCTGCACTGTTGGAACTCCGATCCAGAGGAATGTGTAAACATCACCATCCATGAAATGTTTCTTGGAAGTTGTTTCTCATCTGAACAGCAGCAGCGAGTTAGGGGTTGTGTTCTCCAGCAGGTACCTGCTGGCAACGGCCTGTGTTGTTAGTTCATTGTGGTCATATGCTTTGCCTTTGGACAGACTAGGGAAGAGATAAAGCTGTTAGTCTTTTCAGCTGAGACCATTGGAATGCCAGAGATAAAAGAGGGGCCAGCACTCATATGGTCTGGTCTTTGGTCTCCAGGAACCATTTTTGGGCCTATCAGAAGAGGAAGTAGATCCAACATTTGGAGTCACTGCCTATAACTTGCATGCTATGTGGAAATCATATCTATAAAATGTGATGAAAGAATCTTAATTATGACCAAGTCTTAAATATTTGTGATGGCAGAGGAGGGCATTGACAAGGGTAATTGGAATCAAGTCCATTTTCCCAAGGTATTCCTAAGAAAATTGCCTTAGCATAGGAATATAGTATTAAAGAATGGTGTGAGGCCCCTCTTAGTCTGTCAGTGAGATAGTGTGACAGTTCTCTGCAGCATGCATCTGTGATGTAGCTGTATGCACGAAGTACACAAATACTCATGCAGCTTTAAGTCTTGTTTTCCGCAGACATCTTGAAGCCCCTTGTATGTACAGGCACACGTGCGTGCACTTCCTCATAGGTGAAATGGAGTTCAGGAGCTCTTGGCCCCGCCTTGCCTTCAGAATGAGTTCAGACAGATGCAAGGGAACTGTGTACTAATCTTTTCTCCAAGCTACACATATCCTGGCAAGATGAAAGGCAACCTGCTGGGCCTGATGTGGTGGCCTAGCGGCTAAAGTGCTTGCCTTGCACACACCGGGATCCCATATGGTCACCGATTCTAATCCCAGTTTCCCCGCTTCCCATCCAGCTCCCTGCTTGTGGCCTGGGAAAGCCGTCAAGGATTGCCCAAAGCCTTGGGACCCTGCACCCACATGGGAGACTTAGAAGAGATTCCTGGCTCCTGGCTTTGGATTGGCTCCACTCTGGCCATTGTGGCACCTGGGGAGTGAATCATCAGACATCCTCTCATTTGGTTGCCATGTATACATACCCCTTGTCTGTGTTCCTGCTGTGCTTGTGGTGTTTTTCATCTAGTGGAGCATTAATCTTTTGACTTTAACATGAAGTTAAAAATAGATTATTTCAGAAATTAAGAAGGAAATAGTGAGGTGGGGAGGAAGGGAGTTTTATCATTATATTCTTAGAATTTGTGTCCATGAACAACAATGGATCTGTTCTTTTAGTATTTCTACCACATTAACATGAGAAATGATGACACTTGTGTTGTAGTTATGCATTTATTGTGGCCCGGAAAATCTAATGTATTAATAACTTCCTTAAAATAAATAAATCATAAAAACTTAAAAGAAAGAACTTGTTGATTTTTTGCTCCTACGGATTTAATACCATGGCTTTTAATCATCGTGCATAACTGGGTGGTTCTTAGGTGCCCGGATACTCTTCAGATTACCGTCCTCATTCCTTTATTGCTGTGGCAGCCCCTGGGGGTCAGGACTGTGATTCCCACCGCTTCTGGGTGACTTGCTTAGGTCTGAAAACCGAAGGGACACAGAACCGAGGGTCACCTGCGCACAGGCTGGCTCCAGGACTGCCGTCCTCCCGGGTCTCAGGGAAGTGTGCTGCTTGTCTGTAAGAGATGTTTTCCCATGTAAAAGAAATTACTCCCTGCAGGTTGGAGCAGGGAATCAGTGGTGTAGTAAACTACTTCAGAAACGCCACATTTTCATCTGGTACCTGGGAGCAGACCGAGGTAGCACTGACAGGGAGGAAGGGAGGGGCAGACGCTGTGCCGAGAGGGAAAGACTGGATGCAGGCACCGGTCTCAGCACGCTTGCTTTCCATCTCCCCGGCCGCTGGCGATCCCTGTCAGGAATGATGTGAACTTCATTTGACTTGAGCGCCAGTAGGAGCTGGGTCCTACACACCTGGTGATAACTCTGTACAGATAGGCAGGAGGTGCTTATGTGTAGATTTTTAAACAGTGCTGACTCTGTAAGCATGTTTCCGATAGCTAATTAGGTTATCATGGTTTGCGGTTAGGTCCGGTGGGATATTGGTGACACAAGCCCTCCCCTGGGTGGGATTCCCTGTTCCCTGTTCCCTTCTCTCTCACTGTAGGTTTACTTGTATCGGATGAAGCTGTGTTGGACCTTTGTGGAACTGCTGTTCTTAAGAATTAAGCACTTCATGAGCTTACAGCCTTAGGAAGCACTCAGATGTTTCTGTAGTGTAATCACACATTAGTCTGACTTGGAGTGTTATTGGTGTTGGCTTCTTAGTTACAAAATCTTTTCTTATGCGTTTTGAATTATAATACTTAGGAAATTGGGACATGACATTCATTTACTTATTTACTTAAATTCTGACCATTTAAATGGTGTTTCTGAAAGATAAGGAAAAACAGAATATATGAGAGCAAGGTCATTTAGTTGGGGAGTCGAATATCCAAGTATCAAGATACTGCAGAGATAGCATATAAGAATAAACGTTTTTATGAAACTTCACAAAACAAAGTATTTCCATGTACCTTTGAGTTGAGTAAGACATGCATTATTAGACCTTTAAGAATTTATTTTTTTTATTGGAAATCCAGATATACAAAGAGGAGGAGACACAGAGAGGAAAATCTTCTGTCTGATGATTCACTCCCCAAGTGGCTGCAATTGCTGGAGCTTAGCTGATCAGAAGCCAGGAGCTAGGATCCTCTTCCAGACTTCCTGGGCTGCTGCAGGGTCCCAAGTCTTTGGGCCATAAGTGAGAAAAGTGCGCTAGGTAGAATACCCTGGGGCTGCAGACCTGTCCCTGGGAGAACACACTTGTTACTTAGTGTTTGTAAAGCTCTTGGCTTTGCATTGGTGTTTGAGTTCTAGCCACAAGACCACATCACAGTGACTGATACGTAAACAAGCAGGAGAGTTGGAGGGTAAAATGCAGGTAAAAACAGCTGTGATCCGAGGCGGGATGTGGCAGAGCGGTGCTGCTGAGCTGTGTTCCCTACATATGCTTCTATTTGAGCTCTTAGATGCAGAGCTCTGGTATGTAGAAAGTGCTCTGTTGGTTAAATGGTACATTTTCTGCTTTTTTTTTTTTAAATACAAATAGTATTCCCCCCTTTTTGTCTGACTTTATTTGATATGAAAAATATTTTTTAAAAGATATCAAGTCAGTCTCAAGCTAGCATTTTGAATATTGTGAATACAAACATAAGGTCATGTCATTTGATTTCATTGGTACTGCATTAATATATTTTGATTATTGCCATTCTCTTTCAGAGGCATTTCCTTCAGTCCTTTGAAGGATTGAAGATGAAAGCAATTGAATCTTGTTTAATTGCCTAATTAACATTATAAAGCATACTAAAGGTCACAACCCAGATGACAGAAGCTCCTTTCTGTTTTTTTTTTTTTTTTTTTTTTTGGTTGGCGTTGATATGATCAAATCTTAACTTCTCTTTCCCCTCCTTTTACCAGTGTCTTGAATGTAAGTTTGTCAGCCTAGGTTTCTGTAAGGCCTGCACCTGTTGGTGCTAGAACCCAAAGAGGAATAAGAGGCATCTTTGCCCAAGTAGTCACCTGGTCAGGACACAGTGAGGGAGCCAGCTGCTGGGGATGTAGGAGGCCCAGAGAATCCTGGTCAGATTGGTGTCTGCAGTGGGTCTGAAGTAGGAGGACAGCGGAGACGTTGGGGACACTGCTTGTGTGTGTGTGTGTGTATTTTTCCATCCTTAGAACAACATCCTGATTTGATCTGCATTTTAAACAGGAGAAGGTCTTTGTCCAAGGGCACATAGCCTATAAATGATGCTGGTGGTAGAGGCACTCAGGCAGTCTGATGGTAGAGCCATTACTGTCAATCCATAGCCTTAGCTGAATGGGGTTTGGGTAAAAGACGAATGACCTATGGACTCTCAGGAGGTAAATGGAGAGGCCATAGTGAGGCCTGTGGAATTGGTCTAGGGCCATTTTGCCAAGGCCCTGGAGCTTCATGCTTCTAAGAGGAATGGGTAATACAAGTCCTAGCCAACATGTGCCCGGATTGCATGGTTCCCTGTTCCTGTGCGATGTGTCAGATGAGAAGTCATACGGTGCAAGTTTTTAAATAGTAGAGTCCCGTTGTTTATTCCCTGCCCTGTATCTTTAAGCTCTCCTGAGTTTCTGGCCTTGATGCTCCCAGTTCAGGAGGATGCAGTCTGAACTGTTGCCATCCTCTTCCTCTGGCCCTTGTTCCTTCTTTCGTGCCCTCTGTAATTCAACTTCTGGAGTATTTCCTGATTGGTTGTCTATATGCACTGTGTTTATCTTTCCATCGTTTTCTTATTATGAATTTATTTTATTTTTGTTTGAAAGGCAGAGTTACAGAGAGAGGAGAGACACAGAGAGATCCTCTGTCAGCTGGTTCACTTCTCCAGTGGCCACAACAGCTGGAGCTGGGCTGATCTGTAGCCAGAGCTTCCCACGTGGGTTCAGGCCGCAAGAACTTGAGCCATTCCCTGCTGCTTTCCTAGGCCATTAGCAGGGAGATGGATTGGCAGAGGGGCAGCTGGGACACGAACCAGTGCCCCTGTGGGATGCTGGTGCAGCCGGCGAAAGCTTAGCCAACTATGCCACATTGTGAGTCCCCTTTCTCTCCGTTTTGTCATTTTGCCTCTACTCCTTTCCACTCCCCTCTGTGCTCTCCTACTTCCCTGGAGTCGTCCTCACTCAGGTAGTAACACTTAGCTCTTTGTTCAGTCTGATGAACACTTTCCAATGTAGCATTCCAAACTGATTCTCAACCAGGGATGGTCATTTACCTTAGAGAATTTTTGGAAACACCAGAGAGATTTTGGTTGTCAGTTTTGGGCAGTGATGCTGGGGACAGCTCCCGTGCAGAGGGCTGTGGTGCTGGCTCGCCTCTTACGGAGCCCAGCCCAGGTCCTACTGCTGGGCCATACCAGGCCCAGAAGTCACTGTAGGGAGTCTGAAGACAGTACTGAGCCTGCACAGCATTCTGTCACAGTGTCTCTGTCCCCTGAGCCTATAGCTGGCCTGGACTGTCTGGGTGTGGTTCTCTTCTGACTTTTTTCTTCAGTCCATTCCCAGTTCCTTCCTGACCAGTTGCTGTAGATGACTCTTCGCCAGCCTTGATCCATTTCTTTGCTGTTTAGGGCTCTTTCTCTCGTCCCTCAGCTCTGCCCTTTCCTCCAGTTCTGGGGTTAACCTCACCGGGCCAGGGACTCCACCTCCATAGGCTCAGTTCTAGCCCTGTTGGTGCTTCCTACACAGGTCCTCCCAATTCAGTGAGCTCACAACAGTGCAGTCCACGTGTGGCTTTTGTGCACACCTGCCCCTTGCATTGGCTGGATGTGTGCACCTCAGCCCAAGTAGTCATTCTAACCTTATACTGCAGCCCTTTCCCTCTGGCTTCCCTGCCTCTATTCCGGCTCACACTGCCCTGGCAGCATGGGGGAGAGAAGAGGAAAAGAAGGGTGTGGAGGTTGGGGTTGCAGAGGAGGTGTTTAAGGCTGACAGTCTTCCTTCAGTTTCGAGTGCAAAGGGAAGCTAACTACTGAGTATGGCATGTGTAATCTTGGTGGCTCAGCCCAATGGTTCCTCTTTGGGAGTAGTGCTCTTCTCCAAAGTGTTGTGAGTTTGGACATTATGATGGGGGAGCAGAAGTCACAGACAGTGTTTACAGCTCAGTGACGCTAACTTCCTGTCATGGCCCAGATCATCCCATGCTGTAGAGAACTGTCCAGATGCCCCAGTGTGCCCTCTTTAAGAAGTGGCATGTTTGATTTTAGCTTTTGCCTGGAGAGGTGAAAAGAGGAATACCAAGCACCAGTTCTGGATAGTACTTATTTTGGGCAGTGGGAAGTAAGAGAGGAATTGAATAGTAATAAACACAGAAATGCAGGGGAGAGTTTAAAGGCAGCGATGAATTATACATGCATTAAGAAATTGTAGGCACGAATGAGGAAGGTTGTGTTGAGTTTCTGTGGCATCCTTCTCATCTCAGGAGTGACTCACACTTAGTCCCTGCCTCTCATTCCCACAGCCTCGAGCTGGGTCCCCCTTCTTGGCAGACCTACAGCCTGCTTTTTTCTGTTCCTGCACTGCAAGGTCCTTGGTTTCGCAGCTTGCCCTGCATTTGGGCAATTTTGCCATCTCATGACCCAGCTTTGGCACCTCACTACCTAGCTTCCTTTGCAAAAAACAAAAACAAAACAAAACAAACCCCCCCCCCAAAAAAAAAGAATTTCAAGTTGCATCGCAAAGATGAAGCTGATGACAGGAGCAACAACAGGATGAGTAGATTCTCATATGGGAGGTACAGCGCTAAACTGCTTCTGTACATTATTTATTTAATCCTCACAAAACCTCTATGAAATAACTGCTGTGGCTACACTGCTATTTGTAGTTGAAACAGTTGAGGATTAAACAAAGTGAACAGTCTACCACCATGCATCACTATTCCGTGTACCTGGGGTGTAGGTGGTTGAAAAAACTTTCCCTCCCTTTCATTTTGAAACTGTTCTTATTTTAGGTTTACAGCACAGCTGAGAGCTCCTGTGTGCCCACTGCCCCACAGTTGCATAGTCGCCTGTCAGCGTTCTCTGCAGAGATGCGTTTGTCTCAGTGAACTGACATTGACACATCATGTCATCCTAGGGTTCACTGCTGGTGCACACACTGTGCATTTTGACAAAGAAATAATAAACGGTGTGAATCCACATCCACTGTCCTAAAAACTTCTCTCTGTGCCACCTGTGCGTCCCTCCATCCCACAGGAATTCTTCTCATGTCTCTATCATATGTCCTTTGCATTTAAGACAATAACTACTAAGCTCAGATACTCAGATTGCAGCAGGCAGTCACAGGAGCCCACAGAGTTCTGATCGCGAAGTTGTGATAACTTCATGAGAAATAGACTGTGCCTTGTGCCACTAAGCTTCCTTCCTGAGATCCTGCCTGGCTGGTGGGATTCTGTCTGGTGAACTGTGCTGAAGATAGGGTGTAACTAGCTCATTGTTCCTGCCTTCTGTCCTTATTGCCCAGGGAGCATTCTGGACTTTCCCATTCACAGCCCAGCAGTGGGATTTTCTGTGGGCGTGTGGTGGATTTGACTACATGCCCATGCTGTTATGTGATAGACCATTTCAGAAGAGAATTGAGGAGGAGGCCGACCTGTTTGCTGCCTTCTCTCTGGGATTCTGAGCAGCCTGTAACAGAGGGCTTTGGGACCCTCTGAGATACCAGAGTGGTTTGTTTTTGAAGGGAACCCTGGAGTTGCCTGCTGTTGTTTTTCTGTGTTAGGAAACCCTGTGCCATGATCTGAGTACTGAAACATTTAATTGCACCGTAAAGGATGTGTAGTTTTCCAAAGCTTGTTGGAATGTATTTGAGCAGGTGAAAAATACCAGAAAATAAATAAATAATGTTGGCACAGCATTATATCAGAATAAGCTAGTAAATGTTTTCTGATCCATTCTGGTATTTATTCCAGTGGTGGAAATCTTGACACAGAAGCATTGTCCCTCTGGCATGAATGAGGCAGCACGTACAACAGCTTTGCTTTTGAATCTGTGTGTTAAATCTGTCTTTTTGTTCCTCTTCCAGAAGCCCCTTGTGCCACACCACTAATCTGCAGCTTCGGGAGGCCGGTGGACTTAGAGAAGGACGACTACCAGAAGGTGGTGTGCAACAATGAGCACTGCCCATGCGGCACGTGGATGCACTTGCAGTGCTTCTACGAGTGGGAGAGTAGCATCCTGGTGCAGTTCAACTGCATCGGCCGGGCCCGCAGCTGGAATGAGAAGCAGTGCCGCCAGAACATGTGGACCAAGAAGGGCTACGACCTGGCCTTCCGCTTCTGCTCCTGCCGCTGCGGCCAGGGGCATTTGAAGAAGGACACAGACTGGTACCAGGTGAAGCGGATGCAAGAGGAGAAAAAGAAGAAGTCTGGGGCAGAGAAGAACACGGGGAGGCCTCCAGGGGAGGCCGGTGAGGAGGCCAAAAAGTGCAGGCCCCCGAACAAACCTCTGAAAGGCCTGAGCCACGACCTCCCACGGCGGCATTCCATGGACCGGCAGAATTCCCAGGAGAAAGTCAGCGCCGTGGGCTATGGGGCCCGCTCGCCTTGTGCCTCCCCTGGGCAGTCGCCACCTACAGGGTATCCCATCCTCTCTCCCGCCCATTTCGGTGGCCCACGATCCTCCAGATACCTTGGGGAATTCTTAAAGAATGCCATCCACCTGGAGCCTCACAAAAAGGCCATGGCAGGGGGACATGTGTTCCGAAATGTCCACTTTGACTACAGTCCTGCCGGGCTGGCAGTTCACAGAGGGGGACACTTCGATGCACCTGTTCAGTTCCTGCGGCGCCTGGACCTCTCGGAGCTGCTCACTCACATCCCCAGGCATAAGCTCAACACTTTCCACGTGCGGATGGAAGACGACGCCCAAGTGGGCCAGGGCGAGGAGCTGCGCAAGTTCATTCTTGCGGCCCTCAGCGCCAGCCATAGGAACGTTGTCAACTGTGCCCTGTGCCACCGGGCACTGCCCGTGTTTGAACAGTTCCCACTGGTGGATGGGACTCTGTTCTTAAGTCCCTCGAGACACGATGAGATTGAATACGATGTTCCTTGTCACCTTCAAGGTATAGGTGTTCATTCACCTTGCCTGCTTTCTGTTTGTTAAAATTCAAACTGCCTGTTATATTCAGAGGGCAAACAAGGCAGAAATTTTTTGTCTCGCCTTAAAGTGAACTGGTGGTGTTACTGAGTGATTGAGTGAGTGAGTGAGTGAGTGATTTGTCGCAGGCAGGTGCGAGGTAACATCTGGCTATTTCAGCTTCCCCAGGCAGGCAGTGGTGGTGGCTTTACTGTATGTCACTGTACCGAGTAGACCTGTCCTGGTGGGAAGTTTTATGTGCTCTTTCTGTCTGATTTGAAGAGAGTTAGTTTGTCATAAATGGGAGGAAACCTAGCGAAGGAATTATGTAGTTGCCTTTTGCTGTGAAATAGTTATCTTTGAAACCTGTTTAATATGCCCAGCAAGCTGTATACTGTGCTTAATCCTTTCAAATCTGTGAGGAATGGTAGGGATCAGAAAGGGCCATGGTGGTTTTAGATTAAATTAATTTTGAAATGACAGAAGATGGTTTTGATGGAAGAAAAAAAAAAACCAGTAGAGAATAATGGGAGCTTAGGATGTTCCTGTGGTGGGGCAAGCTCACTCCTGTGGCTGAGATGCCACGGTGTGGGTCCCTCTGAACTGTGAAGCAAATGACAGAGTCGATGAGTACAGGGGAGAAGTCTGCATTTATGAGAAACTGCTGAACATGCCATAAAGAGGAGATGTGTGACTTCTGACGTGGGTGTGGCTTTAAAACCCTGCAGTGAAAATGGTAGAGCCCCACCTATCTGCTGCCTGCCTGCTCCCGCTGTCTCAGGCCCCAGAGACTCTTTTAGATCTTAACTGATTCTTCTTCAAGTTTGTAACATCCTAATTTTAAAGATTTCATTCTCGTTCTCCAATCTTAACCATTACCTGTTGAATTCCAAGGCAGATGGGTACATGTCCTCTTTTCCTTTTTTTTGGTATAATATATTTCAATTCTTGATCCAATTGTCAATGTTTTTACTGTTGTTTGTAACTGTTTAGTGTTGAGCCAAGTGTAGGTACAGAAGGCAATCCAGGGCATCTGTTGTTTCTTTGAATTGCTTCATTACCTTAGGGCTCACTGCTTCTTTTTCCTTTTCCTTTTTTTTTTTTTTTAAACATTTTGACTAGTTATTCTTACTCTACGACAGCTTTGCAAACCATCTTTCAAAAACCTTCCCACAGTGGGTGGGTGTTTGGCCCAGTGGTTGTAACACAGGTTAGGGAGCCAGTGTCCCATGTGGAGCTACCAGAGTTCAATACTGCACTTGAGCTTCTGCACCCAGCTTCCTGTAGGTGCGAATGCAAGGACAGCAGTGATGACTCAAGTCAGTTGGTTCCTGCTGGCCACGTGGGAGACCCAGATTGAGTTCGCAGCTGCTTGCTTTTGGCTCAGTCCAGCTCTACAGGCATTTGGGAAGCAAGCAGTGGGTGAGAGCTTTCTTCTCCTGACCCTTCTCCTTTCCCCTATCTCTTAAGTAAAGAAATTTAAGGAATAAAGGCAACCACAATAACAAAAAACTTTTCACACTACTTCCAGATGTTTTTTTGGGGAAAAAAGGTCTTTTTTTGAAGATATTCCTCATGCTGTCTTTCATTCAGTCACTCCCACTGGTCCTCGTGCACTCAGGGACTACCATACTGTATATGAAGTCTCTTGAAAGCTTTGTGGGACATGTGGTTAAAAATGTGAGTTTATTTTTATATGATTTTTTTTCAAATCCATATATAGTTTCTCTGTCCTATACCTTTTCTACAGTTTTGAAAAAAGTACTAAAATAAACATATATGAAATTCTATTTCCCATGAACTAACTTTTTTTTTTTAAGATTTTTTTCTTTTAAAAGAGTTGCCAAGAGAGAAATAGAGAGATCTTCTGTTTGTAACCGCCATTGTTTACCAGTTAGAAGCCAAGCACCAGGAGCTTCTCCTGGTCACCCCTGTAGTTGGGCCACCTTCTGCTGCTCTGCCAAGCCATTGGCAGGGCTTGGGTTGGAAGTTGAATAGTCAGGACACAAACCAACACCTATATGGGATGCCGGCATTATGGGTGGCAGCTCTGTCTGTGAAGCCAGTGTGCTAGCTCCTTCCAACTTGTAACTGTCCTTCTGGGAAAGCCTTTATTTTTTCTGTTTTAAATATATCTTTTCTTAGATCTCGTGTTTTCTCTTTTCTTGGTTTGTTCCCTGTTGGTGGACATCCCACAGGGGCCTTCTGAAATAAGAAGCATGGCAATAGATGATTGGAGACTTTGGAAGTCTTCAAGTATATGAATTCCATCCTTACACATGATTAGCTGGGTTTAGTCTTCTAAATTTTAAGTGTTTTGCCCATTCTTTGGTTTCTGCTATCTCAGTGTGCTCCTGTTGAAAAGTGTAATGCTCACCTCTGTCCCGGCTTCCACCGTCACGCCTTCCCTTACTGCGCATGTTTTTCTTATATCTCTGCTATCCTGAAAGTCCCTCAGGATGGACTGTCTCTCCCTTTTTTCCATCTTCATTCTTTGAGCTGGGTACCCTCTTGGCCTTTCATATATAAACTTTAGGTCAAATGTTTAGAGAAATGTTCTTTTGAATTACTTCTTTGATAATCTTATTTATTTATTTATTTAAAATGGAAGCTCAGATTTACGGGAAGAAAGACATAAGGAGAGAAAGATCTTTGATCTGCTGGTTCACTCCCCAAGTGACCACAGTAGCTGAAGCTGAGCTGATCTGATGCCAAGAGTTAGGAGTCAGGAGCTTCTTCCAGGTCTCCAAGCAGTTGTAGCGTCCCAAGGTTTTGGGCCATTCTCAACTGCTTTCCCAGGTCACAGATGGGGAGCTGTGTGGGAAGTGGAGCAGTCAGGACGTGAACTGGTGCCCATAAGGGATCCCAGCACTTGCAAGGTGACAATGAACCATCAAGCCATCATGCTGGGCCCGCTTTGATAAGTTTAAACAAAAAGTCAATGGGGCTCCTGTTAATCAGACATTGGACTACTTAAGTTGCTCCTTTTTTTAAGGTGGTGGGGAAAGAAGACTTTATTATATAAAATATGCTTGATTCTGCTGTTGGCTGTTTATCTTTGGCATGGTGGAAGATTTCCTCTAGTGTATATATTTCAAACTGAGTTCAAGGTGTTCTGTTCTCATATATTTAATGTCTAACGGCTCCTATTAATAATGTTGGGTTCTTGTTTCATGGTTGTCAACTTGTTTTCTCTCTCTGAACAGAGAAAGAGAACCAAAGTCTCATTCGTTTGGACAGTTTTACCTTTTTATTAGCCTTGTATGTAAAGCAGAACCCTCCACAATGTAGTGATTTAAAACAGTAATGACTCAAAAACTTGTATCACCTCTATGGGTTGGTTGGTTAAGACAGCCTGTTATACACAGCTGGTCGTCAGCTGACTGGTTGGCCATGGAGGACTGAGCTGGGATGGTTTCCATATCCAGTGGAGCCTTTCACCTTGCAGAGGTTGGCTCGGGCTTCCTACCATGGCTGTTTTAGCATTCATGCATGTAGGAGCTCACACTAGGGGCATAAGCATGGCGTTGTAATGCCGGTCCCATTCTGTTTGTTGACTGAGTCGTCAGGCTGGCCCCAGTTCAGGGGATATTCTGCTTCCTGACACGAGAGCTGTGTGGACACGTATGGTGGTCTGTAACCTACCACTCCCCCTTCGTTTCCTTGCAGCACCTCATCCCACCTCCCCCAAGTTTGTTGTCTGGTTCCAGAGGAGCTATTAACAGTTGCCATTCTCCCATGATTTCTGGCCTTGGGTATGCTTGGTTTAGGTTGTGTGTGCCTCATTGTTATACCAAAGATAAAGTTCAATTATTTTTTTTTCTTTATCCCATTGTAGAATGTTTTTGAGGGAAGTGGGTGAAGCACCTTCATTCCTCTAATCACAGAGTTTGAGCCTTTCTTTATGAAGAAGAATGTGAGTGCATAAAAACAGGTCACAGGAGAGTAATACATTTTCTTCCTTTTAAAGATTTGTTTTGTTTATTTTAAAACAGAGTTATAGATAGAGGGAGAGACTGAGAGGTCTTCATCTGCTGGTTCACTCCCCAAATGACCAAAATAGCCCAAGCCAGGTCAGGTGAAGCCAGGACTAGGAGCCGCTTCTGGATATCCCATGGGATGCAGCAGCCCCAGCACTTGGCCTATCCTCCAAGGTGCATTTGCAGGGAGCCAGATTGGAAATGAAACAGCCAAGACTCAAACTGGTACCCATAATGGATGCTGGTTGGCATTGCAGGCAGTGCCTTAATAGGCCATGCCTCAGCACCAGTCCGTGGTAGTAGTGTTTTTCTACTCACAGTAGACAGGTTGTTCTGATGTAGTTCATCCCTCAATTGATAAAGCTTTCAATTTAATGTGTGTCATGTACTTGTAGTCCTTACTTACCTTAAGTTTATGATATCATATAAGATGCTCTTGTAAAATAGAGGCACATTTTAATATGTTTATAAAATCTTAAAGCAGAAGTCATACAGGGGGCTACATTTTGATACACAGAAAGGCTGGCAGTGTCAGCTATTTGCTGGTAACAAGAGTGAGTGATGTGGTTAAAGAAACAGAACAGGTTGTGATCTAGAGATAAGGAGAGCACATGCTAGTTTGGAGCTGGGGTGGAATAGTACAGCTCCCTTGGCAAGCTGGCTGTGATCTTTGTGAATATTACCTGCATGGTTTTCAACATTTTAAAAGGTAGGGGGAGTTGCTTGAAAGGACTAAGACCTAGAGACAAAGTTGAAACGTTTATGAGTTCCAGTGAGAGACTGTTGAGGTGTGAAATGGCCATGGGCTGTGTCTGCAAGGTGTGATCCTCAGGGAAAATAGCAGCTTTGGGGCCACTTGACTGTGGAGGACACATGGTGACTGACTCAAGAGCGCCAAGTAGTGTTGTCACAGGCAGGAGTGGAGAAAGTTGGGAGAAGGATATAATTTTCGAGGGAAGATGAGGGCACTTGGGGTTGTTGGTCTGTAGAGTCGCTGGGACTTGCATGGCACTGTCTGAAAAGCACTGTGTTTTAGAAATGAGCACTTGGAATGGACTCAGAGGAGCCTTTTTATTTCTTCTTGTATTATTATTATTTTATCTAACAGTGGAGGTTAAAAGCTTCAGAGTTGAAGAACCTTGGGTGTAGAGAGAAAAGGGTTGTGACAGCTCAGGACAAATCTTGAGGCTGTTGAAGAAATGGATAAATAAAGAGGTGAAAATTAGGCCTGACTGTGTGTGTAAACATATAAACACAAGTAGATGAGGGCTGTGTTGGCGACACACTTCCAAGGCTTTCAGAAGCTGAGCTGTTGATTATGGGCTTGGAAGATCCAGGTGTGTAATCAGTGGGTGAGTCCTTAGTACCGCGAGGAAGGCCCCCGGGCATGGGGCAGTGTTGAAGCCTGGGAAAGCTTACTCAGAGAGGCTGCTGTCAGTCATTTGTTCTGTTACAGAGCACCAGCCTGGCTTGCTGTGGCCCAGCAGAGTCCGGGCCACAGGATGCCACAGTTTGCTGCTGATTACATGTGCTCCAAGACTGACTGACGGTGGCGGACCCTGGTGCATTGTTCTCTCGCCTTACTTCTTACCCTTCCCTGCCCTCCCCTCACCACCCCTGCCCCTGTAATCTGACACATCTCTGAGGAAGTGTTTGGTTTGGTTTTAATAAATTATTAAGACTGTTTTAGTCAGGACATTCTTACTGGGCTGCTTCACCGCTTGGAACCGCAGGCAATTGTTTTCTTAGGATCTGCTTTTTGCTCAAACTCCCAAAGAAAAACCTGGGCTAGGGTTTAGACATTCTGAAGTCTAGGCACTTAGGGTCTGTGTAATAGCAACGGAAAACAAGTCCTGAGACTCAGTTTGGGCGAGGCACTCCCAGGAGCTTGCCTGCAGGCCAAGGGTCAGATCCCAGTTTGAGTTGGACTTGGCTACTTACTATCTTTGTGTGCTTGGGCAAACGGCTGAAGTACTGTAAGCTTCACTTCCTCCCGGTGATGTGTGGAGACAGTAATGCCTGCTTGGTAATGCTGCTGTGAGAGTTAAGGAAAGAGTGGCCCCCAGAGCTTGCAGCACAGCACAGATCCTTGGTCAGTACTCTAGCTGAAATCATGTGTGGTGCACAACATTATGGTCATTTTTGTTCCTCACCTGACTTGTGTGCCCCCCCTGACCTTCCCTCTGCCTAGCAGCAGCTGTGTGCCATTGAGAGTTCTAGGGTGCCACAAATGAGGTATGTTCCAATGGTGGCCGTGGTAAGTAGGCTCCTTCCACCGTCAGTGTCTTAGAGCAGCAATAGGCAGTCCTGCAAGCAACTCTTGTAGCTCTCCTGTTTTGTCGTAGAGGCCCCCTAAGGTTATAGTGTCTTTTGTGGTTAATGTGTCTTATTAGCCTTAAGGTGCTAGTGAATAATACAGGAATGAGGCAATGACTTTTAAAAATGCAGTAAATAATAAGTTGTTGGTTTCCTTTTAATAAAAGATTTACAGATATGATACATTTCTGCTTGCTAAATTAGATGTGATGGCTGGGAAATCTAGGAGACGAGGGCAGATTAATGCAGTCGTGTGACTGTAGTGCAGTGCTGGGCTATCAATACTGAGACTTTTTAACCTTTTTTTTTTATGGGAATTGATGGGTAGCCCACTTTCGTCATATGCATGCTTCTGAGCAGGATGTCCCGGTTTTGAGCCTGTGGCACTCTATTTAAATCTGGATGCACATAGTATGTAAACCCAGCAATAATTTTTGGAAAATCAAATTGAAACAAGTGTTTAATAAGCTTGAGCTACATGTTTTGCTGCCAGAAGTTAATGATTCATCTTTAATCTGAAGGTCTGCTTGGGAATATAGGAGAATTATCAACAGCTTCCTATTTACATAAATGATAAGGTACTTGTTTACCATTGGTGGATGAGGCCTGCGGAGATGAAGTGCGGTGTGGCGATGGCCGCTCTGAGCCTGGTGCCTTCTCTCTCCAGGGAGACTGATGCACCTGTACGCAGTGTGTGTGGACTGCCTGGAAGGAGTTCACAAGATCATCTGCATCAAGTGCAAGTCGCGATGGGATGGCAGCTGGCACCAGCTGGGCACCATGTACACCTATGACATCCTGGCTGCCTCTCCCTGTTGTCAGGTTGGTATTGAGCCCACTATGTGGGCAGGAGGTAATAAACAGTAGCCTTGTGTCACCAAGTACATGCAGGGGCCTTGCCTCGGAGAAGATGCTTCCGAAAGAAGGAATTAAGTCTTGAAATACCGCCAGAGTGCAGCAGAGGTGGCTCATCTATAGTATGGCCATTGAATGGAATGTCACTCAGTCATTAAAAGGGATATTGTAGAATAAAATAAACTATATGGGAAATGCTTTCCATTTATGAGAATGCCTCAAGAAGTTTATGAAATATGGATTTGAAAATTTATTTTGGTTCAAAAAATTTTGAAATCCATGCGTAGATCTCTTATAATGCACATTTTTCATGAACTTTTTAAAGAGCCCTAGGAAGCCAGAAAAGCAGGTTATAAAAGGGTGTAATAATATGGTTGTATTTTTAGATAAGCCAGCTTTCCCGGGGACCGGCCCTGAAGTTAGTGTGTATCTTTTGTTTGTTTGTTTGTTTTTCAAAGCATTGCTAAGAGGCCAAGGAAGACAGCACCTGAGAGTTAGCTGTCTGGAAAAGAGGGATGCACGCATTCATGAAAGCTCATTAAATGATCTGTGTGAACACAGGGGCTGAAGCACAGAGATACTGTGGCTTATTTTGAAGTGCTTAAGGAAAAAAAATAGCCTGTTATTTCTTGGATACTTGCAGATAGAGGATAAATTTTCATTTTCTCTGTAGCTGCCAAGTCTAGCTTGTAATTAGTAATGCATACTTTATTAGTTATTACATGACTTGCATCTGTAGCATTATAGTTTGTTTAAGAGATAATTCCCACTATCATTAGCTCATTCTAAAGATGAGCCGTGTCTGTTGAAAGGAAGAATTGCCAAAGTTAGTGTTTTAGCTGTATTTTGTCCACGCCAGTATTCTTCAGAGGAGCAGTCGGGCTGTAAGAGACTTACTTACATAACCGTCCTGTCCTGTCCTTTGCTTCTAGCAACATGTGATTAATTTTATGCTGTTCTAATAAATCAATTACATTCTCAATTTTTAAATGAGATATTACACTCTTTCAGTTATTCCCGGTGGCATTTTATGATGCTTACTGTGCCCTGATACCAGCTCTCGAGATCCAGAGGAAACCAAAGCAAGGAGTTCCTTTCTGGCACATCATCGTATCGTCTGTTTAACCTGAAGAAGAAATAGGAAGGAAAAGAATGTTGGGTATATCCACTCGGAGAATCTGAGTACTGCACAGAGAGCCTAGAAATCCGAATGGTTTACACCTTGCACCTTGTATCATGGGTGTGAGCAAAACACAGCATTCCCATTCTGGTATTTTTTTAAAATATGCTTTTTTTAAAAAAAGATTTATTTATTTCTTTTTTAGAAAGTCAGATATAGAGAGAGGAGGAGAAACAGAGAGGAAGATCCGTCCGATGGTTTACTCCCCAAGTGACTGCAACATCCGGTGCTATGCCGATTCGAAGCCAGGAGCCTGGAACTTCTTCCAGGTCTCCTACCTGAGTGCAGGGTCCCAAGGCTCTGGGTCATCCTAGACCGCTTTCCCAGGCCACAAGCAGGGAGCTGGATGGGAAGTGAGGCTGGCAGGATTAGAACCGGTGCCCATATGGGATCCTAGCGTGTTCAAGGTGAGGACTTTAGCTGCTAGGCCACTGTGCCTGGCCCTAAAATATGCTTTAAAAGAAAAATGATAGTTGGGTTTTTCCTGTATCTAAGGGAGAAAAAATGCAAGGGCATCCTGCCACATTAAGCCAGTTGGTACTAGCTGTGTTCTATATATTTTTTTTCATTAAAGCATGATAAGCCCAGGTCTATATTTCCTGGCCTAGAACTGAAAATGCAAACATACTTGATTATTGGGGTGTGTGAGTGAGACAGAAAGAGAGAGAGAGAGAGTTAGTTGACTGCTTATTGTAAAGTATAAATGTTAGATAGTACTAAGGAATCAGAAGTATTCCAATAAGACTGAGCCAAAAATGAACAGTAATTGATTATTGGAAAGGAATAACAGGTTAAAGACAGGTTTGCTTGAACTCTCACCTTTACTGTTGTAAGCAATAAAGCAATTGAAGGGAAGATGATCTAATGTCATGGAGAGTGGGCTGTGGGACAGGCCACTTGGCTTTCAGTCAGCATTTCTGCCTTCTGCCCCCTGGGATCCTGAACATAGTTCTTTGTATCCACGTGCCTCAACTGAATCATCTAAAATTCACAGGGTCCCGCCTGCTTCACAGGTTTTAAGACCCCATTTTCTAACTTCATCTTTAGAATGACTGCAAATTGAAAGTCTGTTTACTTATGCTATCCGGTTTCTCATTGAAATCCTGAATCCTTGGCTCTGTGACTGTGCTGTCAAGGAGAAAGCCTGCAGAGATGCACTGGAAAGTGCTGAGAGAGTCCGTAAGTCTCAGGATAAACACAGCACTTATCCAGGCTGCCAGTGAGAAGATTTTGGGAAACATTTATTTTTACATCACAGGGACTGTTAAGTAGAGTTAAAGATGTGTGTGATTCTTTTTTTTTTTTTTTTTTGAAAGTCAGATATACAGAAAGGAGGAAAGACAGAGAGGAAGATCTGCTGTCCATAGATTCACTCCCCAAGTGGCCACAATGGCCAGAGCTGAGCCGATCTGAAGCCAGGAGCCGGCAGCCCCTTCCAGGTCTCCCACATGGGTACAGGTTCCCAAAGCTTTGGGAGCTGGATGGGAGGTGGGGCCTCCAGGACGTGAACCAGTGCCCATATGAGATTCTGGTGCATGCTAGGTTAGGACTGTTAGCTGCTAGGTTTCTGCACCAGACACCAATTTTTAAAAGAAACTCAGACCCTTCAAAGGAATTTCACGCCAGCTAGGCTAGACTTGGGGTACGCTCTTGCCACTCTGAAATGCAGGAGGCAGGGGAGAGGGTAGACGTCACGGTGCAGCACGTTAAGCCATCGCGTGTATACTCACATCCCACTTCAGAGTGTTGTCCGGAGATCTGGCCCACCTGCTGTCTTTCACACTCTTGCTCAGATAAATGAAAATAATGTAATGTGCATGTAATATTTTTTTTATCCAGGAAATAAGAAGTTCTTACTGCTGAGGGGTCTTTCCTGGACAGTTAGGAGTCCTAGTTTAGGGTTTTCCTTTTGCTGGCGAGTGGGAAGATGAGCAGCGTTGCGTATCAAGAGAGAGACTCAGAGCCGCTCATCGTGCACATCGATGAGGCGTATTTCATCATGTATCTTACACTTTGCATATCCAGTTTTTGATCATGCAGAACATACTGTACCAAACCATTGGTCAGCTCCCCAGGGTGTTTGCTTGGAGGACTAACTCAGTCTGTGTCTCCTGCAGGCCCGCCTGAACTGTAAGCACTGTGGGAAGCCCGTGATTGACGTGCGGATTGGGATGCAATACTTCTCCGAGTACAGCAACGTCCAGCAGTGTCCACACTGTGGGAACCTGGACTACCATTTCGTGAAGCCATTCTCCTCCTTCAAAGTTCTCGAAGCTTATTGATGAAAGCTTTGCTTTAATAATAGCTATTTTGTTTACTTTATTACATATCTTTTATAGGGCACCATTCTGTGTCATCCATTTCTTTTCTAACTTGAGGGAGAGTTTTGTTGTGTATGCGTGTGTGGGTGTGTGTGTGTGTGTGCGTGCGCCACTGAAACTGGGCTTGCCTCTTGCCCTGTCTTGATTCCCGAGTGCTAGTGTGTGTGGTCATGATCAGTGCACTGGTGAGTAAGCCTGAGGGTTTCTGAATCTCAGATGTAGCTTCATGGTGGTGGGGAGAATGGGACAGATTTAGCAAAGGAGTTATGTGACTGACTAAAAGCATGACAAGAGTTGGGAGGGAACTCTTAATACAATGTTAGCTTTCCTAAGATCCGCTGTTAGATCTTCCCAGAGCTTGGGAACGATATGAGACAAGTGAGTACCAGTGCTGGAGACCCCGTGGTGTGTTGGTCTGCGTCGGGCGTTCTGCAGCCTCTCTTAGCACCTGGTTCACTCTCACTGACAGAGGATTTGCAAGTGGACATGGGTGCTCAGTCTTCCACTGTTGTGATTAAAGAGCTTTTCATACTGAAAGCAATATCTAAGTTGTAAGATGTACAAAAGCTATTGGCATTGTGAGTGGTGAGTAAACAGAACACACGTGAAGTGAATTTGCAGATAATGCACACAGCCTCAAAGGCACACAAGGCAGAAATCCATCGTTTGAGTTGTGTTTTGAATTGTTCAGAATAGTTTTTAAGGAGAACCCATAAGCAGTATGACTTGGGTGGTGGTGATTTATACGGCCCGTTTCATTGAAGTGCCATTGAATGTCCGCGCCTTCTCACAGGTAAATCTCAGAGCTACACAGAACCAAAAATTGCCATGCTGTTCTTCCTCAAAATTGCTTCTGGCCACTTTTAACCCTGGCTTAATACTGAGTTTCCACAGTCCAAGGTTTAACCTTAGAAAGGAAAGGAAAGAAATTGAGAAAATGATGAAGAGAATAATAATTTTAATACTTACTTCAAGTATATTCCATTTTTTAAAAGCACTGATTGTCCTGTATAACACTGTAATTTAAAAACCAGATCATTCTAAAGATCCCTATGACACTTTACTGTTGCTGAAAACATGATCATATATAGAATTTGACTAGTCAGAGCATGGACATTCTAAAATTCAGTGTTCTGTTTATTAAATCTTAGTAACTGAAACAGACTGCCACCCCATACCCCAATAGAATTATAATTGGAATATGACTTCTTCAACATGAATTTGCAAGTTTCACATATGATGTGTACACAGGTCTTCCAGAAGTTCCTGGAAATGCTAGTAGGAAAAATGACGTGTGGATTTCACATTGCTTAGAACTAAAATAAACACTTAATTCCATTTCCCATGAACTTTTTGAAGTGTCTTTGTTTATATTTTAAAAATGCTGAGAAGAATCATTTTATGGATAGCCATATTTAGGATACATGCCAACATTTCATATTTCTCATTTGGATGCTGCCAGTTTTTTCCTCTGTGTTCTTTACTTTCAGAAGTAATTAGGCCTTACTGTAAGTTTCCCTTCTCCTACTCAAAATATTAGATATTTTGTTTGAAATAACATAGCATTCATGTACCAACTTATCAAATGATATTCATCCTTCAGTCTGAATTGGTATTTGGTTTGCTGCATCTGAAGAGTGTTTCTCAGTGAGGGGACAGTCAGAATGCCTGTGGGAAGCCAGGAACCACCGATACCATCTCATGCAGCTCATGCAGAGGTCTGTGGGATGTAACCTTGCAAATCTGTGTGTAATCTAAAAAGCTGTAATTGTAAATTAATTATTGGATCAATTAATACTTTGACCTACCCAAGTCTAAAAAATTGGTTCCTCTTATCTTCTTGGTTTTTACTTGTGAATTTAAAGTAATCAAATATTTGTGGTGCTGTCCTTAACCTACTTCAGTTTTTGCAGTGAAACGTGCTTGTATCATTCTGAAGCTTCAGGTTGGTCTGTACACTGCATTTCAGCTAAACTGCTGCAGGCCCGGTGTGTCTTGTGCTCCACTTTGTCTCATTAGATTCTTTTTCTGCCCTCCTGAAAAATAAGTATGATGGGGTCTCATCATAATTGGCTAAAATTCACTTAGATGTTAATTTGATGATATTATCATTCTATAAATGCAACCAGCGACTTACATAAAAGAGGCTTAAATATCATACCTGAAAATCTCTTGTCTTTCAGGTATTATCAAAGAGAACATCTGGCTGGTTTGAGAATAAAGATGATTAAGTACACAAAACTGTGATGATAAATCTTATTTTAGAAATTGTCTGGCTAGTGTTTTCCCCTGGCTTGCCTTGAGGACCTTGATCAGAATGGAGACGAGTCTAGAGGGTTCTGCTGTGGCTGGGATACTGACAGGCACCGTTGCCAAGACCCCGAGTCTGGGAAATGGCTCTCAGGAGCATGAAGCAGGGAGAAACCAATAGTTTCAAAATGGATTTTCATCCACTCTAATTTGTTTTTACTATTCATTTGTAAGAGTTCTATACCTTGAACAAATCAGACTATCTAGTTTATTGAAAAGAAAATTGTGCTCATATTCAGGATACCTGAGTACTTCGCCTTTTTCTGGCTATATCTAAGCAGTTGGCATACTGGATTCTTTCTTTAAAAGAGAGATGTTGTGCTGTGAAATCGAGGAATTCATGAATTAACCCATTTAATTAGAAAAGGGCTTTTCTCAGACACCCTTTTAACTTCTAGTTTAAGAGAAGTTCATCTTCTGAGGGAAAAAAAATGGTTATTTACATATTGATTTGAGGAAAATTAACTCATTAGGAATATTATTAAATGTTTATTCCCTAAAATTAATAGACTGATATGCATTTTAATCAAATCATTTAATCTGTCTTCTGATATCTTACTTAGTCCTGCAAGACTAATGTGGTGTCGTCTCCTGTACCCAGGTCCTATACTCCGTTTTGCTCTTCTGTTTAGTCTCCAGGATGCAGGTCTTCAGTCATTGGAGTTGGAGACTGGGGAGGAGGTGAGGGAAAATGCTCTTGTTTGGTGTTTTCCTTCCTGTAGTAGGATGCGCATAATTCACTCATCTCCATGTCCTATTGACTATTTCAATCCCAGGTAATTGAAAGGAAATGTAACTGATGGGCATCATTAAAACCAACTCAAAAGAATATTCACATCAGGAAAGATTTCTTTTAAAGATATCTTGGATTGCACTTTCATTGAGAGGAAACAGTGTAAATAGTTGAAGAATGTTGATGAAATTGAAACACTTGGTAATGGAATTGTGTGGTGATGGACGGTTTCTGTGAAAATGTGTGTATTAAAAACAATAAAATTGCAGAAACTGACACTGTGCTTTGTTTTTTCTTTTTGTTGGTGTTTTTGAGCCATGGGATTGTCTGGTTAGAAGATGGTAAGCAGTAGAGATTCTATAGTTTTGGCCTCTGTTCAGGTAACTATTTCAAAATTACTACTATAGTTAATCACAACTATAGATTTTTATTGGTGAGTGCAGGCCATGTATCCTCTCTGCCTTCCCTCCACAGCGAGAGAAGGATTCTGAAAAGCAAAGCTGATTTCCTATGCAAAACCCAGAGTTAATTGTGTTGGTTATGGTAACTGCATTGAATAAATTCTAGTAAAGTAAATATGGAGGCACAGGTTGTATTTACCCACCCCAAAGGCCACCATCCAGAGATGTGCTGCCAAAACCAGGCATCCTGAGTACTCTCACTCACTCTCATCTTTAAGAAGATGTAAGCTTTATGGCCTGGTTGTCATGATTCAGTGATATTAAAACAAATAACCACAGACAAGTCAACTTAAAGGAATGTTAATTTATGTAACAGCCAATAACAAGAGAGGGCAAAATACTTCTTCCTGAGTTAACGCTTTATAAAGGAGACTGTTCTGAGCTGGGCTTCTTAAGCATTTTGGGTTTGAAGCCTCATAGTTTTAAATTTTTTTCTGTTTTGTTTAGGATTACATAATCTTAGTTTTCATAATGAAATGATCCAGTTGCTAACTATGGCGAAGGGAAAATTGAGTCATAAACTTGCTGACCCCATATACTGTGATTAAGCGTAGTTTCTTTATTTTTAAAATCTTTTTGTTGGGCCAGGCGCGGTGGCCTAGCAGCTAAAGTCCTCGCCTTGAACATGCTTGGATTCCATATGAGTGTTGGTTCTAATCCTGGCAGTCCTGCTTCCCATCCAGCTCCCTGCTTGTGGCCTGGGAAAGCAGTCGAGGCCCAAAACTTTGGGACCCTGCACCTGTATAGGAGACCTGGAGGAAGTTCCTGGGTCCTGGCTTCCCATCTGTGCAGCTGCAGCCGTTACAGTCACTTGGGGAGTAAATCATTGGACAAAAGATCTTTCTCTCTGTCTCTCCTCCTCTCTCTATATGTGACTTTCTAAAAATAAATAAATCTTTTTTAAAAACTTTTCTGTCCCCTAAATTTCAGATTATTTTAGCCATTGGATTGAAATGTAAGGACACTTTAGAACAGAGGTAAGATGGGGATGACGATGGGCGGGCTCTGGGGGCTGATGTATGGAAAACCTGTGCTGCCACTAACTGACTGCAGGTGCTTAAGGCTTAAATTCTGTTTAGATCCTAACAGACTTGTGATCTTATTTCCGCAATGTGATTGATATCAACAGAATTTCTTCTTAGTTCTAAACAAAATTTAATTCTTAACTACAGTAGGAAGAAAATTTTAAAAGTTAGACAGTAATTAAGAATTCCATATCTGGAAATCTTTTGTCTTCACTTTAAATTTGTCAAATTCAGCACCAGTTAGATTCCTAAGAATGTAAGCTGTTTAATCAAGAGTTAAATTTTAGAAGGAAAGGAAATAAAGTTTGTCCTTTTTCTGCTCTCTCTGCTCCATGCTGAGATAAACCTTTTGTGAAATCTTGGGAGACAGTCAAGTGTTCTAATGTTTGTAGTAACAGTGTGTATTTAAGATACACTTTTCTTCTAGTGGGAGCTTTTAGCATTGCGATGATTATGTAAGTTTGATCTGACATTACTAAGCCTCTGAGCTAGCAAAAGTAAAGCACTTTGTCTCATGGAGTTTAGCAGAAAAGCGCCGGTTACTTATGTTGGTGCTCAGATGAAATTGGCCTCCATAGCACAATTTTTGGTGATGGGCACCCTGTCATATGTTCTGATAGGCTTAATGAAAAGTTGAGATGGGGCCCAGCATGGTAGCCTAAGTGGTTAAAGTCCTCACCTTGCACATGCTGCAATCCCTTGTAGGCACTGGTTCTAATCCCGGAGGCCCTGCTTCCCATCCAGCTCCCTGCTTGTGGCCTGGGAAAGCCGTCGAGGACGGCCCAGAGCCTTGGGACCCTGCACTCATGTAGGAGACCTGGAGGAAGCTCCTGGCTCCTGGCTTTGGATGGGCGCAGCTTCAGCCATTGTGGCCATTTTGGGAGTGAATCATTAGATGCAGGATCTTCCTCTCTGTCTCTCCTCTCTGTATATCTGCCTTTCCAATAAAAGTAAATAAGAAATCTTTTTAAAACTTAAAGAAAAAATAAAATAAAATAAAAGTCAGAGGTAAGCTGATGCTCTCATTCTGGGCACATGGCCGGTGTTGGTTTGAATGGATTCTCTACTGATTCTGCGATGAACTGCAGCCCAGAAAATCTAAATCTACGTAAATTCGAATTGTTCATGGCTAATTAGAAATTAAATCTGGATTCCATCTCCTAGTCCTCAAAATGGAATCTTCGGAAATGCTCAGCCCCTCGCTGTGGCTTAGAGAGGGCTGTCCGTAGTGTGTTTCGGTGTGGCCCACTGACTTTGGCTACTGCTTCCAGGCAGGCTGCCTGGGGCGAACTTGCAGACACAGATTTCTACGCCTGAACTCAGCTTTATCCACAGCCCACGTGTACGCTTCTATCCTGAACTTCCCTTAACTATTGGAGTTCGTTACGTCTTTCATCATCTTCATTCTGTATTTTCTGATTTCATTTCCATTTCTTAATGTGAACAGGTGACAGACCTGGGCGCCTAATGAGTGGGCAGTTAGTGTAAATTGGAAGAACATGCCGAATGCAGGTACCTCAGGTACCAGGTGTAAAGAGAAAGTGATGCACTTCATTTGTTGAGCATACGAGTTCAAAGGATCGCGTTGAATATAAAAACAGAATAGTGAGTGCCCAGAAGTGACACGAGCCAGTGGGTGAGGAAGGCACATTCCTAAGAAACCAGTTTCTTGTAAATACCAGTGCGACTTGGTTTTCAGGGGAGAGGTGACCTGGGTGTGTTTTGAGGGAGCTGGCCCCGTTGCTGCAGCTCAGGTGCTGATCAATAGCATTGGTCTGGAAGGCCTCAGCAGGCACCCTGCCCAACGGTAGCACGCATGCTCAGTCCATTCCCACCTCGCGGTGGAGTGAGGACGAGTAACCTCTACAAAGACATCTGTCCCCCCACGGTTCTGGAGGCGAGGCAGTCCAAGAGAGACACTGGTTGCCAACACCTGGGTTTTTGAGGGTACATTCAGACCATAACCAACATTCCCTGTTTCTAGAAAGAAAAAACAAAAGCATTTTCTAAAGGGAAAGGCAATATTTGAAATCAATAATTTTGCCTCACCTCATTTTTTATGCATTGATTTAGAGACATTTCTTGTTAAGGTACATAGATAATTGCTTGGGGTTATAAAGGACTTTTTTTCACAGTCTACTCTGAAAAATTGTCATTTTATTCCCCTCAGGATCTAACTGTTGAGGTATTTTTATATTTAAACTTGCCGAGCTGTCAGATTCGATAAGGTGGATTTGTTTGGTTTGGGCAGTTTTCACTTACAACTGACTTTTCAAACAGTTGCTCTGAGTATATTTCAGTTTCTGTTTCTCACAGTTTTGTCTGAAGTTCTGGTATCTCAGACTTTTTGGCTTGCTAAACCTGCTCACTGATTGCACACAGCCTTCGGGCGGGACAGTGCCGGGTCCAAGGGGCTCTCAGAGAACTGCATATTCTGCTGTTTTAACAGGGCTGTCTTATTAGCTACTTAGCCGTAGTCCAACTTACTGCAGAATCACAGGTTGCCAGTCAGTGTTTTACTGTCTTAAGGTTTTCATCACCTTAACGAATCACTTTATTCTGAGCTCTGGTGATGTGGCAAGTGATTGATAGGGGAAATGAAGCCAGGTGGAGCCTATAAACTCGGAAAACCCCACAGTCAGAGGAGTGATTTGGGCAGAAAGTGGGATATGGGAGTGCAGGGGTTACTGTGAATATTTTCAAATGCTTAATGGAGATCATAAAGGTACCGTAAGGCTGCACAGAGTATCTAAGAGGTCAACTTGCACTTGGCAAGAATTACAACAGCCTTGGTTCTTTTAAGTTGCTCAGAAACACTGCAGTAGCATGATGATTTATGAGAACACAAATGAATTATTACTTCATACATGCTACTTTTTTCCATAAACAACCTTTTAAAATATAAGCAGTTCATATTGAGGGAGGATGGCAAAGTGGAAACAATGCCATTTTTAAAAAGATTTAGTTTATCTGAATGAGTGGTAGAGAAAGGGAGAGACCCAGTAGTTCACTCCTCAGACAGCAGCCAAGGGATGGGCGAGGCCAAAGCCCGGAGCCAGGAAGTCCGTGAAGGTCTTAGCACATTGATATCCCAAGAACTTGGGCCAACATCTGCTGTCTGCCCAGATGGCATTAACAGAAAGCTGGATCAGAAAGAGTATGTTAGCTTTCATTGCCACAAACCCAAAATAGCCAGACATCTTAAGTCACACTGGAGGTCTTTATTTCAGGAACGAAGGTGGCTGCGATCAGCAGAGTGGAAGGAAGGAGAGAAAGAGCAAAGGGAATGTATCCTTTATCTCAGTGGGGCAGGTAGTGGGAGCATGGGGCCGTTAGGGACAGGTGAATTAACTGTCAGGGCCACGGGGCGACCGTGGGGTAGGAGAAGTCTCTGTTTTTGAGGCCTTATGAGGATCCAGGAGCTGACTTAGCAAACTTCTAGAGCATGCAGAACTAGCGGAAGTGAAGAGGTGGGGAGTGCGCATCTAAAATGGCAGGGTCTTATCTAAGTCATGTCCGAGCCGCTCCTCAGAGTAGCCAGAACACCAGCTGGCGTGGGATTTGGGGTGCTAGGGTCCATCACAAGCTGTGGGTTATCCTCTGCACTGAAGATCTGACCCTGGAAAAATGACATTTTAAATAATGTCCTCCAGCTTTTCCTTTTAACTTTTGTGATACTTTCTGTCTTATATTTCCCTGACTTGCCAGTCTCTTTCCTACTGTATCCCTTCTACTATTTCTGTTGCTTTAAGGCTCTCAGCCATCAGAATACAGTCAAAGCCCCCTGGTAACACGCACGTGAGTTGGCCCCTAAGTTTTACAAATTGGTTAAGAAAATAGATTGCTGCAAATCTGTAATCAAACTGATGAATGAAAGTCCAGAAATAGACTCCCACTTACACATACATGCATACATATATGTGTTGTTAATTCATTTTCAACAAAGGCATAAGGAAGCTTTAGTTAATAAAAAATAACAAATGAACCTGGAAATTTGGTGTTTGCTGAACAGTTTATTTGATATGTATCAAATATATTACTTAAAAAAATTAAAATGTATCACAGATGCAAATAAAAATATGTTAGATTTTCTTAAATTAATACATTGTTCAATGAATAAAAAGACAAGACAAATACTAGAAGAAAAGGACTTGTATCCAAAATAACAAAATGATGATGTACATGAGGAGGACACAATATTTAAGCAGAGATTTGCTCAAAAATAAAGGAATAACAAACACCTAATATTCTCAATAGGGCATTAGGAAAATGCAAGTCTAAATCACAAAATTAAATGCTGGAGAAGACCATATAAAGTCACTGGAACGAGAAGTTTCCTCATTTGCAACACCCATGTCCTAGCTAGTCCGCTTCTGTGTACTAACTTAAGAAATAAAAATCCTATGTCTCCCTGGAGACTTATCTAGCAATGTCCATGACAACTAATAACCCAAGACAACCCAAATTTCCATCAACGGAAGAATGGCTGGAACAAAGTGATACAGTACTCATCAATAAAAAGCATGCAACAGTTTAGTTGATCTTGGGATAATTACACTGGAGGTAAAGAAGCCATAGGGAGAAAAAGGTATATACTGTGTGACAGTATTACATGATTTTCTAGAATGGGTAGGGAACCTTTTCTTTTGCCATAGGCCACTTGAATATTTATAACATCATTTGTGGACCACACAAAACTATCAATTGAAAAATTAGCCTGCTGTAGATTTGCTAAGTTCCTAGTTCTGCCCTGCCTGTGGCTGCCTCGGCAAAGCCAGACCTAAGTGACTTCACAGGTCTCGTACCACTCACGGCCAGACATGCCCAACCCTGCTCTAGAAGTTGCAGATGAATCTGAGAAATCAGCAACTGTGGGGGGCAGGACCAAGGGACATTAAGGGAGGAGAACTGAGACAATTACACAGAGGTGTGCGGAAGCTTACGATTCTAGGCATGGCTTCACAACTGTACAGAGCTGTCAGAACTGGTTGGTTACATACTTTAAAAAGCTTATTGGGCTCAGAGTGGTGGCCTAGTGGCTAAATTCCTCACCTTGCATGTGTTGGGGTCCCAGATGGATGCCATTTCATGTCCTGGCTGCTCCATTTTCTCTTCCAGCTTCCTGCTTGTGGTTTGGGAAAGCAGTCGAGGATGGCCCAGGACCTTGGGACCCTGCACTCTGTGTGAGACCCAGAAAAGGCTCCCGGCTTCAGATCAGTTCAGCTCCGATTATTGTGACTACTTGGGGAGGGAATCATCATTTGGAAAATCTTTGTCTCTTACTCTCTCTGTAAATCTGACTTTCCAATAAAAACAAATAAGTCTAAAACAAAAGCTTATTGTGTATCAGTTATGTCTCCATAAAGCAGAAAAACACTCCATATTCCATCTAGGGGATACTTCACACACTAAAATCATTTTATT
This sequence comes from Ochotona curzoniae, assembly GCF_017591425.1. Lineage (NCBI taxonomy): Eukaryota > Metazoa > Chordata > Mammalia > Lagomorpha > Ochotonidae > Ochotona > Ochotona curzoniae. The sequence goes on from NW_024467115.1 coordinate 19,824,973, forward strand.
GACTTACATATTCATCGTCATGTTGGGTTCATTTGCTTTCTTGATAATTGTAGCACTGTACTGCCTTCTTGCAAAATCTCATTCTGAGACATTCTTTAAGAATTATTCCCATTAAAATGCAAGATGAACTTGAAAAGAATGACAAACCACTTATAGATTAAAGTTTCTATTCTCTTTTGCTGTTTTCTCTCCCATGTTTAATTTTTCCATGATTTTCCTGTTCTGTTCAAAGTATCCCACTGAGTTCTTTATATAGTATTTTCCTTGACATATGCAAATTTTTATTAAATTCATTACAATAACAGATAGCTGCATAAACTTTGCCTGTGGAAAGCTGTACCTAATGTGAGGGGTCTTCAAAAAGTTTGTGGAAAGTGATTATTGCTGAACAAACAAAAAAGCTATGTTTGAATTTGTTTCCCCGCAAATTATCTTGTTTTTCCATTAGCCCTGGACTTTCTGAAGCATCCTCTGAGAGAGGAGGCTGTTCGCTCTCACATTCCTCGTCTTGAGATGGGGAATCACAGTGTGGTTTCACAAAGTGAGTTGGAGTCAGTTTGTTGGATTGGTTAAGAACATGTGGGTTGCGAGCTGGTAGTGTTCAAGTTGTGTCATCTTCGCTTTTCTCAACCACAGGAGTCCTTGTCTGTGAGGGAAGCATCAGGAGTTAGATGAACTAGTGTAAATATAGTATTTAGTCTAATCCTTGGTATGTGATGGAGGTGGTGCCAGTAAGCAAAAGAAATCTGTCTTCATTGGATGGATTAGACGTTTTTTTGAAAGCCACATGTTTGTTTTTCCTTACTTGGGTGCAGCTTCAAACTAAGACCTGTACTCAAAAATGTATTTCTTCTTGGCTTGAAAGAAGATCTACTTCCCCTGAGTACAGACAGCTGAGTACAGACAGCTGCCTACAAGTTGAGTTGTCCTGTCAGGCACTTTTTTTTTCTTTTTTTTAATCTCAAATATGTGCAGAAGGAATAGCACCCATTCTCTTGAGTTACTGCAACAAAAGTCATTTGGCAGCAAGAACTTGGAGTGTGATGGAGGGATTCACCTCTGCTGGCCAGATGGAACTCTTTAGGATTGGTGTTTACGGGTCTGACTGCCTTGGGAAGTGCTTTGGTTTGGATGTTTATCCTCCCAAAATTTATATGGGGAAATCCTAACCCTTATGTTGGTGGTGTGAAGAGCTAAGGAGTTTGAGTAGATGTATCCCTCGTGAATGGGATTAACGACTCTGATAACTGTATAACTAGTCTTTATTCCAGTCTCCTGGCACACAACTAAATTACTTGGAGTCTTCAGACTGGTAAGTGTTTTGGTGCACTATTGAGCTGGCCTAAGGTTGGCATGAGAATGGTGGCTGGCTCTGGTCGAGATAGGGTTAGGGGGCTGGGCATTTCAGTCCTACCTACCCCAAACTCTGAAATAGAGAACCAGAAGGTTGAGCTAATCACCAATGATGAAGGATTTAACCAGCCATACATATGTAAAGAAGCCTCTGGAAAATCAAAATTCTGGGAACTTCTGGACAGGTGGTCACAGGGAGGTTCCTGGAGGGCAGAATGCCCTGCTGGAGCATGGAGCTCTCCACCCATCTCCCATGCTTAGTCCTGTGCATGTGTCATGTGTGATATTGCTCCGGCCAGCAGAGCCAGGAACACGGACACGGAGAGGGTCTGGAGGTACGCCCCGACAGGAGACCAGTGATGGTGGAAGTCTCTCTGAAGCCTCCCTTTATCACTCCTTTTATACTCTTTCCCCCAAGCCCTTTAACCAAACAATAGGATGCCAATGAGTCCAATTAGACCAGGTGCTTTTAGCCTCAAACCCATTTCCTGTTACTGCTCAGCTTAACGAGTGCTAATCAACTCCTTAGCCCACAGCATAATATGCTTTTATAGCAAACAGGTAAGTGTGTCTCTGATTTCTGTTGAGTTGCTCAGATTAAGCTCTAGGAGGGGTTTGTGAAAATGCCACTTGTTGGTTGGCGAGCTGCCAGGAAAAAAACAGTTGGTTTTCAACTGACATTTTAAGATGAAGCAGTGATCCTGGGGGATCCCCCAACACTGTTCCAGGTAGCGTCAGGATTGAATTGGATTGGAGGACATTCAGCTGTTGTCCGACACTGCAGAATCAAATGCCTGCTGGCAGACAAGCCCACAGCTTGTGAAATCACACATGTGTTCCATTTGGTTCTAAGAGCAAGGGGGAAACCCTTGGTGTTTTGTTTTGTTTTTCCTCCCTAAACACAGTGGAATATGTAAAAGAGGCTCCAGGAGGCAGATCCCCTCTACCCTGCGAGGATAGAGCTACATGGCGCCATGTACGAGGAAGAGGTCCTGAGGAGCCAACAGATCTTGTCAACAATAGAAATCTCCTTCTCAGCTTCTCAAGGCTGTTGTCCGGAAGCCACTCACTGTGTGCTGTTCGCGCTGGCAACCTGAGTGGCCACAGGTGGGGCCTCGATCTAGCACACCTCACCTGCTCAGAGCCCGCAACACTGCTGCCCCGACTGCCGGCTGAACTTCTCCAACCGCCGAGGCTCGAGGTCCTTGGCTTCCGTGCTGGTCTCCAACTCAGGCAGTCGGGGTCTGCACCGTGCTTCTTAACGCGTTCAGGCGAGCCCACCGCTTCACTGGTCAGATACTGAAAGCACCAACTTTCCAACATCCCAGTGAGACTGAATGAGGCTCAAAGAGTTTATAAACCGTTCAGTGAGGAATTACTGAAGCAAGTGAGTGGCAAGTCTATTTATTTCTGCTTTGAAAAATGAGCAACTATCTCAAATACCTTTGATATTTGGTGTTAAATAGCTGTGGCTTCCTCACCAAAATTTGTCTTTTCATGTGTCATGGGGCTGTTCAATGCTGCAGCTCTGTAGCACACATTATATGCAGTGGTAAGATATAAAAGGAGCATGAATTTTTTTCCCCCCAAAGACTGGTTATTTTCAGTAGCTGTGAACATCTTTTAAAAACATTTATGCTAAATCGTGGCTTTGAAGGGACTGCTTCCTGCGAGAACTGACAGGACTCCTGAAGGTAATGTACATAAAATGGTTCTTGTTAAGAACTGCTGTATTCATTAGTAATCTACCCTAATAGAAATGAATTTAAGCACAGATTCTACAGTTTAAGCCAATTGGAATTCTAGCAATACATTTGTCTTAGAATTTTGTTGGACTGAAAAAAAAAAAATCTGAAAGAGGAATTTCGCTCCTGGGATGTCTCATTTACATTTTTGTCAGGTTTATTCATGCCTAGGAGGCACTCCGAGTGCACAGAGCCAGAGCTTTTTGCAGAATTATGTTGGAATCTCAATCGTTTTCCACATGCCTTTCAGCTGACGTTCTGTGTAGATGGAATATGGACTGGAAAGAATATAAGAATATTCTTCTGAAGTGGGGGTTTCCACACTAAGCGATTTTAAATCTCTTAGAAGTACTAGTGCGTTATTACAAACTTCAGGGCAAAAACATTCCAAAGGAGGTGACAGACACTTTTTTTTGCTTAAAAACTTCTGTGATTTCTCTTAGAACTCTGCATTTTGTGTTGCATATTTAGATTTGCATTCGTTGAAAATTATAAAAAAATAACTGCAAGTTATTTAAGCTCTGTGAAAAATTGCTAAGCAATAATATTCAAAAGTGGTAAGTTTTTCTAATAATGTTACAGTGGCCAAATTGACCTTTTTATTATTAAAATTGCCTCTGAATCTGAGCAAGTATTTTGACACTTAGTCTTCTTGATTTACATAAAATTTTACATATAAGTGATTAATTATGTCTGAAGATTGCAGAATTTATTAAACTCAAAAAGAAGGAAATTAAATCTTGCAATCAGAGAGTTCTCAGCTTGTATAAATATGCATTTTTTAAAAAACATATATAGCTTTCCAGGTCGGAGTTCTGGTTTGAGCCGAGGAAGTAAGCTTGCCATTCTTCAAAGACGACAGTGACAGGGAATACAGTGGGAGAGAGCAGAGCCAGATCAACCCTAGATTTTTCTAGAATGCTGTCAGCAGTTAGGGAGATTGTGTTGAGCATGTGGTCACTTGGGTGTGGGTACCGAGAAGTTGCCAAGGTATTGTGAACCATGGGATGCTGGAGAGCAGGGACTATGATTTGGCTGTTGGATTCGTAGTGCCTCCTGCAGGGCTGTGGCTGTTAACTGTTAGATGAACAAGTGAATATCAGGGACACATTTCAGTGAATTATAAGAGAATTCAGACAGTTTATATTTCCTGATTTTGTATCTGTTTGTGTGTGTGTGTGTGTGTGTGCGCGCATGTGTATTTCTTTGAAAGTTAAGATCTCCCACCTTCTGGTTCATTCTGTAAGTGCCCATAACAGCTGGTTCTTGGGTAGGACTAACAAAGCAAGGGGCCAGGAGTTTAATTCTGGTCTCCCATGTGAGTGGCAAGGGTCTAACCACTTGAGTTATCATCTGCTTCCAGACCTGGGGCACACACCAGAAGAAAGCCAGACCTGGGAGGAAAGCCAGGTCATCAATCCAAGGGCTCCAGGATGGAGGATGACTGTTCCAAGCTGCAGCTTAACCTCTGTGACAGATTCCTAGTCCTAATTTTGCATGTTTTGATGGTAGTTCCTCAAGATTTCTTTTTAGAAAACCAAGTGTCAAAATTAACAGTAAAGAAAATAACTGGCATAGAATAATTATTTTCTGATCTAAACCATTGATAAACACCACTTCATCTTCACAGTAGCTTAAAATGAATTCCTAGGAATAATTTAGTCAAAGAGTGAATGACCTCTGCAATAAACATGGCAAAACATTGTTGAGTGCCATCGAAGAGGGCGTACCAGAATGGAAAGGACACAGTGTTTCTGAGTTGGGAGAATTAGTATTGTTAAAATGTCCATACTAACCAAGGCAATTTCCAACTCAATGCAGTTTCTTTCAAAATACCAATGAAATCCCCACCCCCACCCACAACACTCCTAAGACTTGTATGGAACCATAGAAAATAGCAAATAGCCAAAACAATCCTGAGCAAAAAGAATGGAGTGGTATTCATCATAATACCCAGTTTCAAAACTTAATTCAAAATGATAGCAACCAAAAAAGCATGGTCCTCACGTAAAGATGGGTGCAGACCAACAACTGAGAACCCAGACATAAATTCATATATTTATATCCAACTATTTTTTAACAAAGGCAGCAAGAACTTTTATATTCGAGAAAGGACAAAGCTCTGGTAATGGTGTCAAGGGAGATCTAAATAAAGAAGAAAGAAGCGAACCCCGCCCCCATCACTCATCAAATAAATAAGTCACCTCGGAGTATATCAAGGGTTTAAGCTTAAGACTCCAAACTGTGAAACTGCTGGAAGGAAACAAGAGAAATGCATGTTGACTTTGGTGTAGAAAGTTTGTGGTGTTGTTTGCTTTTGAATGATTCCCAAAGTGCAAGCAGTTCAGAGGCAAAAATTGAGATATGGGATTTCATCTGCAGAAAGGCATCTCCACGGCAAAGGAAACAGTGAACAGAATGAAGGATAAATTACCAAATGGGAGGAAGTATTTGCAAACTGCGTAACTGGTAAGGGATTGTTGTCCAGAAAATATAAGAAACTCAAAACAGTTATGCAGCAACAAGAAATTAAATAATCAGGTTTTTTATATGGGCGAAAGACCTGAAAAATCATTTCTCAGTAGAGGATACACAAATGGCCAACAAGTATATGAAAAAAAAAGTTCATCATCACTAATCATCCTGGAAATAAAACCGAAACCATAGTTAGATATCATCTTATTCTCCACCTCCTCCCACTCACAACAGCAAATGCTGGTGAGGAAGAGTTAAAGGGGCTCTTGTGTGCAGTGAGGTTGGAATGTACATTAGAGCCGCACCTATGGGAAGGAGCGTGGAACTTCCTCAACAAGCTAGAAATACAACTACCCGTAATATAGCAATCTCACTGCTAGGTATGCATCCAAGGGAATTTAAATCAGTATGCTGAAGTGATGCACTGGTGTGGTTATTGTGCCACTATTCGTGGTAGCCACTAACAGATGAATGGATAAAAAGATGTCGGGTGTTACTCAACCCTAAGGAAGGACAGTATTGTATCATTTGCATCCATATGGATGGAATTAGAGATTACTATGTAAGTAAAATAAATTGGCATAGGAAGACAAAAATTTTGTGTAATCTGTTTATTCTGGAAGCTAAAATATTGGTTTCATAAACAGAGACAATAAGGTAGTGAATACCAGAGCTCAGGAAGGTTGTGGGGAAAAGGTATTGGGATAGTTTGGTTAACAGACTTGGAATTGCTTCAATACGATGAGTGACTTTTGAAGTTCTAAAGCACAATAGGACAACTGTGCTTGATAAAAATGGGATATTTCTATACAACTAGGAGAGACTTTAAAAATTTATTTTATTTGAAAGGCTGGATGGCAGAGAGAGAAGTCTTTATTTGCTGCTCACTCCCTGAATGACTCCCTGACCAGGGCTGCACCAGGCTGAAACCAGGTGCACAGGGCTGCATTTGGGTCTCACACTGGAGTGGCAAGGGACCTGCTACTCCAGCTGTCGTCTGGTTTCCCAGGCATATCAGCAGGGAGCTGGATCACATGAGGAAAAGCTGGGATTCCAACTGGAACTCAGTATGCGATGCCAGCATTGCGAGTGGCAGCTTAACGTGCTGCATTGCAGTGCTGGCCCCAGCAGAGTTCTGAATGTTCCCCACACAAAGAAATGATCAATGTCTGAGGTTAGAAATATACCAGCTGACTTGATATTGTCATTACACGGGATGAGGAGATATTAAAATGTCACGTTCTATGCCATAAATAAGTATAATTTTTGTGTATCAGTGAAAAAAATTGTATAAAGTGAGAACATCACATATCCCATGTATAGAATAAAGATGATTATTTTGTTCTATGTAGGCTGCTATATTTAGAATGGGTGATTTAGAAACAATAAATTTATTGCTTATAGTTCTAGTCACTGAGCATCTGGTGAGGGCCCATTCAGCATAACTGGCACCTTCTGGATACTATTTTCAGATGCAAAGAGAGACCACAGATTCCCTTGGACCACTTTGATAAAAAGCATCAATCTCCTCCATAAGGATGCTCTCCCTGTGATGTAATCACTTCCTCAAAAATCTTCCTTTTAGTACCATTACCAGGAGGGTTAAGTTATGGCATATGAGCTTAATGGGGGTGGGGAGAAATATTGAGACCCAGGATCTGATTAGAATCAAGGACCTTATCAGTCCCAACCATGAAGAGAAGTGCGGGTTCCAGAGTCTGCCATGGAGTGCAAATGCCAGAGCCGAGCCTCCTCAGAGGCTCAGACGGAGCAGTGGACAGCACAATCAGTGAAAAACTGGGCAAACAGAGACTCTGAGGTGGACAATGTCAATCAGTGGATTCTGCAGTGACTTCATTGTACTTGGAATGGCGAGACTGGCAGTAATTCATAACTGTTGAACTATCAAAACCACTTGGGCAAGACCCTCGGAGCATGCCCCACATCAGGGACCTGGGATGGGTGGGAGGCTGGGTGAGGCTTTCCCGTTTATCTCCCCCTTAACCCCAGATACAGAAAAAGAAGAGAGCATGGAAATAATAGTCTTATCCACTTTCCTATAGCCCTTATAAATAAATTTTTTAAAAAAGAATCAAGGTGGGCCCGGCGCGGTGGCGCAAGTGTTAAAGGTCCTCGCCTCGCACGCCCGGGATCCCATATGGGCGCCGGTTCTAATCCCGGCAGCCCCGCTTCCCTTCCAGCTCCCTGCCTGTGGCCTGGGAAAGCAGTCGAGGACGGCCCAAAGCTTTGGGACCCTGCACCCGCGTGGGAGACCCGGAAGAGGCTCCTGGCTTCGGATCGGCATAGTATCGGCCCGTTGCGCTCACTTGGGGAGTGAATCATCGGACGGAAGATCTTCCTCTCTGTCTCTCCTCTCTGTATATCCACCTTTCCAATGAAAAAATAATAAAAATAAATCTTAAGAAAAAAAAAATAAAAAAGAATCAAGGACCTCAGATCTGAGCTACCCAGCACCATAGCCAGCAGCTACACATGGCCATTCATATTGCATTATAAGAAATTTTAACTCTGGACCATATTAGTTATGACATGCTTCCATCACTGGACAAGCTTCTATTGGAGGATGATAGATTAAATTTTTTTTTTCTGAAGCTTTTTCCACTGTGAAAATCTTAATCAGTGGTTTTCTGATGACTGGCCATTAGACCACCATATCATACACATCAGTAAATTATTTAAAATTGGAAACAGATGGGCATTGTGGTACATAAGATAGTGGAATACCCACATCCCATATCAGAGTGCTAGTTTGAATGCTGGATTCTCTACTTGCCCTCCAATTTCCATGCTGTAGCCTGGGAGGAGGCAGCAGGCAGGGCTCAAGTGCGTGGGTTCAAATGCTGCCCACGAGGGAGACCAGGATGGAGTTCCTACTTCCACTGGTGGGTGTGGGCATTTGGAGACTGAGCCAATGGATGGAATATTCATTTTGTTCTTTCAGATAGATGAAAATAGATATTTTAGAGATAAATACAATTGGGAAGAGCATATAAAAATGTTTTTCTTACTCATTTTTGTTACCCTAGGAGAGAAGTGTACCCAGGAGACTCAGGGTATGTTTGCATGGCTGTGTTTCACTCAGAAAGCATTGGCCTTAAGTGAGTAATGACAGGGCCCTATTTCTGAGACAGCAGCAAAGGGTTTATTTGGCCTTGTTCTGCCTCTTATGAAAGGCAAGGTTAATTTCATTTCAGTGTCAAGGGAAAGCAATCTGCTACAACTGCACTTCTTAAAATCCCTGTTCAGTTTATCCACTTCTCTTAAGCACACAGTTCATTCAGTTTTTAATAACCCAATATGAATAATAAGCACTTACGAACATTTAATGCAAGATTATTCTTTATTGGCTGATTCTGACAGATCACAGCACTAATTGGATTATTCAGAATTTAACAGGGAAGTAAGTAGAGGCTGAATCTTGGTTTTGTGACTTCTGCTTTATTTATTCAGCTAATTAACATTTTGAGAAGTCTTAAGAGCGACAGGTCAAAAATATGTACAAGACCGCTTGCTGCCAGCAGAGGGCTGTCAATGGGACTTTGAGGCAAATGAAACCCTGAAATAGTCTTGGATCAAGACGTCAGGCCTGCAAAGCTATGAATCAAGTGTTACCTTCAGGAGTAGGCGGCTGGCCCGGCAGTTAAGACACGACTTAGGATATCTGTCTCGTGTTGGAGTGCTTGAGTTTGACAGTCTCCTATGGTTCCTGACTGCAGCTTCCTGCTAGTGCAGGTCCTGGGAGGCAGTGATGGCTCAAACAGTTGGGTCTCTGCCATTCTGTGGGAGACCTGGGTTGGGTTCTCAGCTCCTACCTTTGGCCCGGACCAACCCTAGCCAGGGTGGACATTTGGGAAGTAAGTCAGCAAATCAGAACCCTCTCTTCCTTACTCTGTCACTCTGCCCACTGACTCCTTTTCCCTACACACACACACACACACACGCACACACACACACACACATACACACAGAGTTATCAACTGGTTACTTCCCAAATGCCACAATAGCCAGGACTGAGTTGGGCAGAAGCCCAAAACTGGGAACTCATTCCAGCTCTTCTTCATGGGTCGCAGAAACCCAGTTGCTTAAGCCTTCATGACTGCCCCACAGGTCTGCATTAGCAGGAAACTGGAGTCAGGAGCCAGAGGCAGGGGTTGAGGACAGACATCCCAAGCTTGGCTGTTGGTGTTTTAACACTGAGACCACATGCCTGCCGCTGACTATGCTATGTAGATTGAATGGCCTGGCATTCAATGATTATTCTTCTGGAACTAGAGTTAGGCTTTTCATGCACTATTTTCATTAGCCCTTGATATTTCCTGACTTACTTATTATGTGTATTGTTTATTATTTATCCTCACTAAAATCTCAATCTGTAAAGAGTATGGGTTTTTGTTTGGGTGTATAAGGGAGTCTGTTCCACTGTTGGAAAGCACGTACTTAGTGCTTGTCACATAGAAGATTCTCAAAAATTAGTTATGAAGGTTTGAATTATTAAGTGAATGGGTCAAAATCCTGGTACTTCTCTAAACTCCTCTAATTGCAAAACAATTCCTAAATCTGAATGGCTTAAACTGACAATGTAGTTTCTTACTGATAGGTCTATATTTTGACTAAATTGAGTTTGCATTTTCTTCTTGTCTTAAAAGTGGCTCTTTGCCTCTATTCTCCTGGGACTTAAAAAAAAATGAGGGAGGGAGGGAAGGAAGGAGGAAGAGAAACAAACAAAGAGAGAGAGAGAGAGAGAGAGAGAGAACTCCTCTATTTGCTGGTTCATGCTGTGGGTTTTGCAGTGACCAGGGGGCTGGGACAGGCCTGCAGCCAGGAATTCTATTCAGCTCACCCATGTGAGTGGCTGGGACCCAATTCCTTGGGCCATCAGCTACTGACTCTCAGGGTCTGCATTAGCTGGATTATGGATTCAGGAGCAAAGCAGGTGCTCGAAGCAGGCATTCTGCTGGGTGATGTCGGCTTCTGCTTCCATGGAATGAATGAATATCAATACATTCTAACAGAACATCTATTACACATTTCAGACTTAGCAGGCTCAGTACTGAGGTCTTGGTTTTTCTCTCCAAACTTAATTCTCCTGTGTTCCTCTTTATTTCAATCACTGATAACTCTTAGATCAAATGCATTGTAATTGATTTGACTCCTCTTTTTCATACTCTATAGCAAATATTTTAGCAAATCTGTCCAACTTAGCTGCCAAAATATATTTAGAGTTGAACCACTTTATGCAAACCAGCTTGGTTCCTCAGTGCAAGTTATTTCTTGTGTTGCTTACTGCTGTAGTCTTCCAGTTGATCTTCCTTTGCCTTGCCCTCACATTGTATTTTCTACACAGTAGTCCTGGTTGAAATCATGTGATGTGCTCTTTTTTTTTTTCTCAAAATGAAAGTCAAATTCCTTAAAGTGACCAACAAGAAACTACATGATCTGGCCCCCAATTACTTCTCTAAGCTTGTGTGTTGCTACACTTTCCCTTGCTCATTCTGAGTGGATCCTATTTGCTATTCATCCAGCATACCAGACGTGCTTTCACTTGCATTAGTTTCAGTCACTGTTGGAACAGATTGCCATGAACTTGGTGGCTTAAAATACACAGATTTATTATCTACAATTCCATAGTCAGAAATCTGACATAGGTCATGTCTTTCTGAGCCAATGTTGCAGCGTTTCTGGACTTCTTCCTTTCTGAGGACTTAAGGGAGAAAGTGTTGCTTTGTCATTTCCAGCTTCTAGGGACCATCCACATTTCTTGGCTCATGGTTTCTCTCTTCCATCTTGAGAATCAACAAAGGTGTGTTGAGTCCTTCTATCTTGAGAATCAACAAAGATGTGTTGAGGCCTTCGTACAGTGTGTCATTCTAACTTTATTTCCTTCCCTCTTTCCTTGTCCGCTTCTAAGGACTTCTGTGAGTACATTGGCTCAACCTGATGATCCAGAAAAATCCCCCTATTTTAAGGACAGTGGATGAGCGATCTTTTTAAAATTATTTTTATTATTTTCCATGATACAGTTTTGTGGGTAAAGAGATTCCTCCCCTTTTCCTCCCTTTTCTCACCCCCATTTTTCCCTCCTAACCTCCCTCCCCGCCCATATTTCTACAGTAGTATAGTTCTTCAGCCATAGTTACAAGTCTAACATTCTGCTATTTACCTGCTGGATGAACAATCTTGATTCCAGCTGCAATCTTTATTAGCCTTGACCTATACCTTCACATGCTCGTAAGTGGTTCTTGGATTTAGGAAATGATGTCTTGGAGCAGGACATTGTATCCCAAGGTTATTTTTCTCAAGACACTTAGGACCGACAAACACACCGTTTATTGGACTTACGAGCCCTCTTTATTCTCTTTTTCTACCAGAATGCAAGCTCTGTCTGGTTAGAGGCTTTCTTCTGCTCTGTTCATGGCTGTGTTCCCAGCATCCAGAACCATGTCCAACATAAACTGAGAACCCAGGATAAATGAATGAAGACTTTTCTCCTATTTTATCGGTTGGAGGATGATGCATCATAATCAAGGAAGCCAACCCATCATTAACAAATATTTGTTAAGAATTGCAGGACTAAGGGATGTAAAGAAAATGGTGTCTGTGGTCTGGGAGAGTTATACCGAGAAATCACAAGAACCTGTGCAACTCAAACAGGTTTTAGGTTCTAACATTGGAGTCTTTGTGCTACTATGGCAGGGTGTCTGAGACCTGTGCTTGGAATGTACAGAAATGTATTGTTCCACAGTTCTGGAGGAGCAGGCAGACAAGAGCAGTGTCTCGTGAGGGCGTTTTCTTCTTCTGAGATGTCACCTCACAAGCTGTAGCTTCTGGAATTGGGTGGGTTAGATCCTCACATGCTACAGGGTGGATGGACAAGAGGCACAAAGGGCAGGATTTGCCCTTCTATACTGGAATTACTGCTACCCTTGGAGGAAAAACTCCTGTTGCCTGTTCGGCTCTTAAAAGGTCTCGCCTGTGAATTCTTTTAGTGGCAAATACATTTGAGGCTGTGTCTGGGAGGGGACAAGCATTGGAACCTCAGTAGTGAGAAAATGAGGAAAGGAGTTCTGTGGGAAAACCCATGCCATCTCACAGTGAGTCTGCCTCTGGTAGTGTGTCTGCAGGTGTTGTTTCCCAAGGACCTATGCAATATGCATTCTAGGCTTTCTGTACTAAAACCAATCAACACCTCATGCTTTCACCCAGGGAAGCAGTAGGCCCAGCTAAAATACTCCATACGTTTTCTAGTCTCCCTGGTGGCAGCAGGTAGCTTTGTATGGTTAATCAAGTACAAGGGTAAGTCCTGGTTGGGACGCCTGGGGAGTTCCTGAAAGGAGCTGTGCCCTTTGGCATTCTACTCCTTTCCCTTCTTCTTTCTTGGTACAAAAATAGGACATTAGGAGTTGCAGGGACTACTTGGAATGGGAAGTAACTGCCAGGAAGGAGACTAAGTGTGAAAGGCAAAAGACCAAAGCAGCCTGGGTTCCTGAGGGACAGGGAGCCCGCACCTCATCCCTGGAGTACCACTCTTAGACTTGCCAGAATGGGAGATGAATGAGCAGCTGTGTTGTTATTTTTCCTTTGCATGCTCCACTCTCTCTTCTGTGATCTGCCCTAGAGGTCTCCTTACCCTCGGCTTGCAGCTGGTTCTGATCATCCGGGGCACTTGGCAGGAGACCAGTGCAGGGAAAGGAAAGAATGACCTTCCCTCCCTGCTTGTAGTGCTTTGTGTCCTGCCAAGGTCCTGTTGCTTTACAGCCCCAGTGCCTGCCCAGTGACGTCTGGAAAGTTTAAACCCTCAGTTATCACCAGTAACATGGTGTTTCTCACTTCTACCACATCCCTGAAGCCTGGGGTGGTAATGGCCTTGTACTACTGCTAACCACAGGGAGGTTCGCCACTCTTTGTTGAATTTTTTTGGTGTCCATACCTCTATAAATAGTGACCTGTTAAACCTATTTCAGTGAAATCCTTTTGGATGTCTCATTTGTTTCATGCTGGGATCCCCAACTATTACAGTTTCCTGTGTAGGTTTCCTGCTGTATGTAGCTAAATTTAATCTGGCCTACAGAAGCCATCTCATTTGATGATCTCTATTTTTAGACCCCAGATTCATGCTCAGGTCAGCAAAAATGATCTCACTGCATGATATTTGCCTTGATTTTAATTGCAAACAAAACATTAAAAAAATCTTACTTCCTAATCCTCCTCCTGTTCTAGTTTTCTAAGATTCTTCTTCTCAACATTTTCTAGTTCTGTGTGTCTGTTAGTGCCATTATTTCTCACTAACAGTGTTTTTCTACCTGATTTCCTTTCACTAGCAAACCAGGAGGAATGAACCTCACATTTCCTGAACCTCATCCTCTCTGGCCATGGGGTCCACTGGCAAGCCAGGCTGGTGAGTTCTGCTGTCAGGGAGCGCCTGTGTCTGGGATGAAAGCCAGATAGGAGTTAGATCCTTCCTAAGTGGTCTCTTCTATAAGGGAGAGAGCTTGCCATCCGTAGGACCACCTAACAGGATGGGTTGCACAGTCTGAGGGGTTATACAGGAGAGCTGGGTGGGGCCAGGCATTTAAGTGAAGGTCAGGAAAATGATAGCTCAGCTAATATGGAAATGGGATCAGGGTGAACTTTCCAGGTAGGGGACATAGTATGAGGCCTTGAAGGGAGGGGCAGTATGATCTGTTTCTGGAACTGAGAGAGGTCTGGAGCAAGATAAAACAAGAATAGTATAAGACTGGATGGTTAATGGAGATCAGAACTTAATATGGTATAGGAGGCTTTTATTGTTATTTTTATTAACGATTTTGTGCTTTAACCAAAGGTATTGGAAAGCCATTTATGGTGACCAAAAGAATGTGCCTCTCAGGACTTCAATGATAGGGTGAAACCCGTTACCACCAGCTTTGTGGCTGGCATACTCTCTACCCAATGCCTCGCCGGGGCAGGGTCGTAGAGGCAGGCCCATTCCTGGGTGACACAGATCTCCTGTGAAGGCCACTGTTGGTTCAAACACTCCCCTCAGCCTTGCCTTACTTGCTTTAGGTTCCCTGACTTCTGCCCATCTTCCTTCCAGGTCAGACTTGTCTTGCGGTCTGACAGTTTGCCCAGCCTCTGGTTTTCTCTCACAGGCATTTTTCCTCATAATGTCCTGGCACATTTAATCCTATCTTGCCATCCAGAATCTGGGAGATACATTTTAAGGGGTGCACCTGCCAGCTGGAGTGTGTTACAGAAGAGAACCTGGAGTGAAAGAAGGAAAAACTCAGGTCATCCCAAGATGGTGTTGAAGGATCTCAGTGTTTAGCTGCGTTTCTAACACCATGAAAGGATTGCGAGCAGGCAGAAGTAAGATGGATTTAGATATTGAAGGAGAAATTTCAGGTAACTGTGATCAGTGGTGGCTGTTGGAGAGCTTGTAGGAAGTCAGGGATGCTGGTGAGCATGTGGTGAAAATAGATCTGGAGAGAATGGAGGGAGGTTCAGGATGTGGAGTCAATGGGACTTCGTGGTTATATCTAGTGGAAAGTTTCTATTGGTTTCTAGCTTCTTATCGGCTTTAATTTCCTGTTAAGAAAGGATTGAGTGAGGGCACCCAGACCCAGTTCTGGGTTATTTTTTAAACTCCTGCCTTTTAGATATTATGTCTTAATTTTTAAACTCCCGTCTTTCCACAGTGGCAAAGCATCAACCCTAGACAACACTCTCTGTGCCAGCACAGGCCTGGGCAGCTGCTGGATAAGACTCCATACCATGTATTTGGGGCCATGTGTCCTTTCTAAGCTCTAACCAATTTCAACTGGTCTACCATCTCTTGCCCTTTGAGTCAGATTCTCCACTCCTTTGGTTGGCTGCTTGGTTGTTATGTAATTTGTATGATTTATTTACTTTTATTTTAAAGGCAGAGTTATACAGGGAGAAGGTGAGAGAGAGAGAGAGAGCTTTGCTTTGCTGGTTCATTCCCCAAATGGTGACAATGGCTGGAACTGGGCAACTCTGAGACCAGAGCCAGGAGCTTCTTCCGGGTCTCACATCTGAGTGCAGGGTTCCAAACATTTGGGTTTTCTTCTGCTGCTTTCCCAGGTGCTTTAGCAGGGAATTGGATTGGAAGTGGAACAGCTGAACTCAAATTGGTACCTATAGGGAATGCTGGCACTGAAGATAGAGGCTTAGCTTTATATACCATGGCACTGGTCCCATTTTTTTTTTTAAATAAAACCTTCTCTCTGTTCCTTTTATACTTTATTCACTGCATTTTTAGGAGAGCACCTTGCTTTTAACTTTACATTGCAATTAGTCAATATGTGAAAGATCTTCAACTTTTCCCCAAATTTTACAGCATCTGAATCTTTATTCTGTGTTTCTTATACTTAATGAGCTTATCATTTTCCTTTCTTAAGTGGAAGTCTTTGTTTTGGCCTGTACTGCTGTGTTGGGCCCTGGCAGAAGGAGACCAAACCGAAATGGAATCTCTCATGCTAGAGATCCTGTCACCAAACTAAGACACTTACCTGACTTCCTGAGAAATCGCCGGAGAGATGGCCGAATCCCCAAACAAGCCAGTTTGAGTGATTAGGGAGTCTCTTTCTGCTTTAACCCTTACAACGAAAGTAACCTCAAGTAACCTGCCATGGTCAAAGCCACTTCTTATGTTGTGTAATGTCCTTATGCCTGCTCAAGCTACTCATAAAGCGTGACTGTTCTGCTGTGACCAGCACTTCCCTTTGAGATGTTGACTTGTGAGTCACCAAAAAGCCAACACAATTATTAAAAATGTTGGAATTTTTCTCTAGCTGGCTCTCTGGTACATTGATACCTGTTGACCTATTTCCTCCTGTATCAGAGCTTCTCTCACTCCTGATGTCTTCATTACTTTCCTGTCTCCTGACGCCTTAGTGCTGGATTTGTTTGTGTATCTTTTTGCCTGTGCGAAAGAAGGCATAGGAGATAGAGTGTATGGCCACTGCTTACCTGGCTGATTCAGACACCTGAGGATGCACAGCAGACAATCATGCTGGAGAGATGCTTGAGACTGCCTCACAGCTAAAAACTGCAGAGACAATCAATGGTGACCTACTCATTCCATCCTAAATTTCCCAGCAGACTGTGGCTCACCACCTACTGCAGTACCCAAGCCATGGTCCCTACTTACTCTTCAAACTCTTGTGTATTAAATGGAACTCTTGCACATTAGATTTCCTTTGGAAAGTTTCTCATTTGTATCTGGTTACATGGTACCACTTAGAAATTTGTTGGAGACTGACTTTATCAGGAATCTACCCAGCAGAAACCAGGTTCACATGTATGTGTTCCTGTATTCTTAATATGTGGGAAGACCCAGGGCCATTTGAGTGATGCAGATTGGGTGCTGTCTGATTTAGCTGAATCAGCCCTGCTATTCTCAGAAAACTTCATATCCACTGGGATACAAGTTGATCATTTCAGGAATTTAAAACTTTTAATGATCATTTGATTTCTTTCATACTTTTTAAAATTTTTATTTACTCAATGAAACGTGAACCTTGAGCTTTGTCTTAAAAGTATTAAAAGTGTTGTGTATGGATATAGAGTCCTTCAAGACTTGAAACTTTTACCTCCATGAAAGATGGTTTGTATGTCATACATATCAACTGCAGGTTGCTTTTCCCTTAAGGCTTTATTCTCATAATTTTAAATCATAGTAATTCTTCCCTGAAATTTCATCATGCATTCAGTTATAAGTCTTTTTATCTCCCATTTGCAAACTAACTCAAAGAATTGTCTAGATTTTCTATCATTAACACATCACCTACTACAGTCTCACTTCTGCCCTTAGCACACTGGGGAAATTGCTCTAATCAAGAAAGCCAACCCTATTCTTGTTAAATACAACAAATGGTTTTCTTTTTTTTTTAATATATGTATTTTTTATTGCATTTCATTTTATAACAACGTTTCATAGGCTCTGATGTTCCCCCATCCCCTCCCCTTGCCCTCCCCCCATGGTGGATTGCTCCACCTTATTGCAGTATTTCAGTTCAAATCCAGTCTTGTCTCTTTCATTGTAAGCATGTGCCATGCATAGAGTCTAGTATCTTATTACCCAGCTGAATTCAACAGTTTCTTGGGGAGACCAACTCTGGTCTGAAAACAGAGCTGGCAGAATATCATTCCAACCAATTAAAAGCCATAACATAACATCAACAACAGTTTCCAACATTATGGGGTTAATTAACATTGCATTGAGTGACTGATATGTTAGATAACCACATCCTGTGACTACTTCATTAACATTTCAATTATAGTTTGTATACAACTGGCTTCTATCTATCTTAAATTGGCTATAGGATACTATTCAGCTGTCTCATATCCATTTTCATTTTAGTATTTAGCAGTTTATTATGTTGAAGCGTAATTTTATTGAACTTGGCAGATTTTAGGATAGTCTAAACTGGCTTTAGCAAGGCATGTGACACCCGTTGAGGCATAGAACACTGTTGGGAGGGCTGTGCAGAGAAATCCTTCATACGCTAGTTAGGAGTAGTTTATTTTTGTGTCCTACCTAGTAAGGTATGTGTGAGTCCCACTGATTGTTTCCTCTCTAGCTCTAAGCTTTCCTTGTTGTTCTGTCTACTCTAATTTTTTGTTGTTTGTTGGTTTTGTTTTGTTTTGGGGGGAGCTTCAGGGCGACCTTGATAGTCATTGCAAGAGAGGGTGGGGATCCAGTATTGGAACCTAAGCAAGCACCAGAGAAAGCTCCTCTCCCTGGTCTCGAAGGGAGTTTATTGTTCTTCTGTTTCTGTAGACGGCTCAGGACTCCTGGCTGTGTTTCTGGTGACACTGGGCTCTGCGAGGAGGGATTTGGACTTGTTCTATCCCACATGGGAGATTGAAGTGGGAGTGGATGACCTCAGAGTACTTAGCCTCCGAAGGCACTCCAATTCCCCGTGGTCTCCTTGGCAGTTGGGATGTAGTCCTTGGTGCCCGTACTGATAGTCCTTGGTGAGGATCCAGGAGTCTCCAGGGTTGGAATACAAGTCTCCTCTTGTCCACTTGCTCCACTCTGGGATCTCCCCTGCTCTGTGCATATGACCTCCTGTTAGGAGGTTGTCAGGATTGCTTTTGATACCCCCCTATGTCTTTGTAGTTTTACTATTGTCTAATGGTGATTTGAGTCTGTTGTCTATAGGTTACCTGTTATGTTCTTGATAGGTTATGCTTTATATCTGCCTCACACATTCTAGGGAGATGGAAGATTTCTCTGCTCTCCTTCCCCATTACCGAGAAGCATAGGGTCTTAAAAGTGCATTAGGGTTTACAGTTCTTTGATGTAGATCATGAGCAGTCTGCCTCACATTGATTGTTGGATCATTGATTACATCACACTATGTTGTCGCACGAGATTCGGGTCAACAAATGATTTTCATGATTTAGCTCAAATTCTCAGCAGCACTTTGAGGAAACATCCCATTCACTTTTTCTTCAAAGCCTTTCTTCCCTTGGTTTCCATGGCAATCTGTTCTCCTGGCTTTTATCTCTACCTTCAAAGACCTGTGCCTTTTTGGTCTTTCTCTCTCTCTTAAGCCTTCTCATACTCTATTCTATGTTATGGAGTTAGGGGAGAGAGAGATTGCATAGCAGAGTAACAGTTCTCAAAGACGCCACGCCCCACCAAGGTATCCTCTACATCATTCACATTTTTGGTTTTTTTTCTTTTCTAATTTTTATTTTTTATTTTTTATAATTCCATAGACACAGAGGTTCTCCTTCTACCTCTCCATTCACCACCTTATTGTTTTATTATTTTATATTTATTATATTTTATTTTACATTATTTATTTTATATTATTAAAATAGTATAGTTCTTCAGCAACAGTACCAAGTCCAAAATTCTGCTGCTTAAGTGTATCATGGGATTGTAGGTAGAGATTATAGACAATGATAGAAAATCTAGCATCATATTATTGAGGCATATTTAACAGTTTCATTGGGAGTGCTCCTTTTATTCAGGAGTAGAGATGCATACTGCAATGTATTTTCACTTCTCGGTATGCTAATTTACATTTTATAATTCATCTATGAGAGTATATGTATATACATTTTTACATATATATCTATATGTAGATATTGATATTTTATTTTGCATGAAGGTCACCTTATATCAGAGAATGCATATAATTTTTGTGCTGTTGGGATTGACTTATTTCATTGAAATGATTTTATTGCAAATGATAAAATTGCATTCTTTTTGATGACTGAATAGTATTCCATGGACTAGATATACCATAATTTTATTTTTTTTTTAAGATTTATTTTTATTATTTTTTCATTGGAAAGGCGGATATACAGAGAGGAGACAGAGAGGAAGATCTTCCGTCCAATGATTCACTCCCCAAGTGAGCGCAACGGGCCGATACTATGCCAATCCAAAGCCAGGAGCCTCTTCCGGGTCTCCCACGCGGGTGCAGGCTCCCAAAGCTTTGGGCCGTCCTCGACTGCTTTCCCAGGCTACAGGCAGGGAGCTGGAAGGGAAGCGGGGCTGCTGGGATCAGAACCGGCGCCCATATAGGATCCCGGGCATGCAAGGTGAGGACCCCTAACCACTTGCGCCACCGCGCCGGGCCCCAATATACCATAATTTTTAAAATCCATTTATGTTTATATTCCCAGAAGTGGGATAGGTGGGTCATATGGTATATCAATTTTCAGTTTTCTGAGCACTTTTCATATTGACATCTAAAGTGGGTACATACCCACCTACAGTGGAGAAGGGTACCTTTCTTTTCAAATATCCACGCCTGCAAGTGTTGTTGGTAGAGTTCCAAATGTAGGCCATTCTCACTTGGGTTAGGTAGACTCCCAATGTGGTTTTATTTGTGTTTCCCAAATAGTGAGGGAACCTTAGCATTTTTTTTTCATAGGTCTATTTGCCATTTGAATTTGTTCTTTTGCAAAATGCCTGCTCATTTCCTTCACCAGTTTCTTCACAGGGTTGTTTGTTTTGCTGTCTTTGAGTTTTGAAGCTCTTTGTAGATCCTGGATATCGGTCCCTTAGCTGTTGTGTAGAGTTTGCAAAATTTTTCTTCCATTCTGTTGGTTGCTTCTTCACTTTGTTGATCATTTCTTCTACTATACAGAAGCTTCTTATCTTGATGTAGTCCCATTTGTTTATTTTGGCTTTGACTGCCTATTGTTTTGGTGACTTTTCTAGTAAGTCTTTACCTTGTTTATATCTTAGAGAGTGCTTCTTATGTTTTCCTATGATGGTTAAGTGGTTTCTTGTTGGGGTCCATGCAGTGGATGTAGGGAACACAAAGGGGTGAAGAGTGTTGTTCCATTGCAGGCAAGACTGTAAGGAACTTCCTGCTGTTTGGCAGGGCCCACCTGCCAAACAGATCTCTACAACCACCTGAATGCAGCTCCACCTCCTTTTGCATGGACACCCTGCAGAAGAATTCTAATCCATCTAGGCATTTGTTTGCTACTGTGAGGCTGGCCTTTTGCTCAGTGTGAGCTTGGAAGTTAATGTTGGTGATAGCTTCTTGCAAAGAGGTCTTCTATTATTCCTACTGTCTTGGCTGTCCCCATTGACCTTATGCTAATCAAGGGACCTACATTTAGGCTTTCATTCTTTCCTCATTCTTTAGATTCCCCTTTTCTTTGTGATACAAGATTGAGTTGTAGGATAAGAATTGTAGCAGGAACCTCTATTGTTTCTAGGTAAAACTAATGGCAAAATTATCCTTAGAAATTCCCAACTTGACCATGACGTAAAAAGTCTGAGCCAGAGTTTGACTGATTTTGTATAAATAAAGTGGACAGCTTTCCCGCATTGTCCATTATGATCATGAAGTCCTAGTGGTCCGTCTCTTTCTTTCCTCTTTACGCCTCCTCCACGCACCCTTCTTGAGTTCCGAACTCAGCTGGAGCTGGACTCTGGCAGTTTCTGGGTACAGATTTATGTCCTAGACAGTTTAGAACTGATTTTGTTTAAAGAGACATGAGGGAATCTTACTTCATACCTGCACAAGCTGCTGTCTAATTGTCCCAACAGCGTTTGTTGGAGAGATCAAACATTTTCCTTGGATTATTTCTCTTGTTGAAGATTAGTTGGCTATACATGTTTGCACTCATTTCTGGGATTTCTGTTCTTTCCCATTGAAGTTCTTTGTTTCTGTACCAGTGCCAGACTATTTTGATGATCACTGCTCTGTAAGTGTGTCTTGAGGGCTAGAATTGTGATTCCCTCAGCTTTTATTCTTTGGGATAGCTTTGGCTATTTATGCTCTCTTTCGTTTCCAGATGAACTTTTATATCATCTTTTCTATTTCTGAGAAGAGCATTGTCAGGGTTTTGATTAAGATCACATTGAGGGCCCGGCGCGGTGGCGCAAGTGGTTAAGGTCCTCACCTTGCATGCCCGGGATCCCATATGGGTGCCGGTTCTAATCCCAGCAGCCCCGCTTCCCTTCCAGCTCCCTGCCTGTGGCCCGGGAAAGCAGTTGAGGACGGCCCAAAGCCTTGGGACCCTGCACCCGCGTGGGAGACCCGGAAGAGGCTCCTGGCTTTGGGTTGGCATAGCATCAGCCCGTTGCGCTCACTTGGGGAGTGAATCATCGGACGGAAGATCTTCCTCTCTGTCTCTCCTCTCTGTATATCCACCTTTCCAATAAAAAATAATAAAAATAAAAATAAATCTTAAAAAAAAAAGAAAACTTTAAAAAAAAAGATCACATTGAATCTGTATATTACTCTCAGTAGTATGAACACTTTGATGATGTTGGGTCTATCAATCCAGGAACATGGTAGTAAATATCTCCATCTTTTAATGTCTTCTATTTTTTCATGTTTTTTTTTTTTATTTTTCATCAAAGAGGTCTTTCATGTCTTTGATTAGGTTTATTCCATGGTACATCTTTCCTGTAATACTCCATTGTTGTCTCTGCTGCTTCCCTGTGGCCGTAGGTCTCCAGATGTTGCTCTGCTGTTGGCCTGTCCTTTTCTACTTTCTGGGATCACGCCTCTTTCTTCTCCCAAATTTTCTTAGATTTAGACTGATGGTGGTCAGCAGACTGCTGATAGGATCAGAGGCCACCTTCTAAGACCTTTAAAAACAGTCTGGCTGCCCTCTTTCATGTGCCAACTGCCTTCATGCTTTTTATACTCATTTTTGGTACTTTGCAATTGGAGCAACAGGAAATTATCATTTGCTGTCCTACTGGGCATATAAATCTAACCTCCTACTTCTTATTTTTTATTCCAAACCATCCTTTGTTTTAAACTTTACTTATATCCAGCTATCCTATTTGACATGACTGCTGTTCTGTTGAAGCAAAATTTCAGTGGTTGTCTTAAATTTTCTGTTTTCCTGGATGGAGATGGAAATCTGTGCTTCACTGAGTAAACAACGGAGAGGCCAGTGAGCAGTAACTATTTCCCAAAGATGAGTCAGGAGGTTCACCACAGTTAGTTTCTTCAAAAGTTATTGGGTAGCCCAAGGCAGTTTTACCAGGCCTTGTGATATGTGCTGCAATAAGAGATTTCACAAAGATGCTTATGTAATTCTTGTGAGCACAACGTTAGTATGGTTGGATAAAAGGACAGTTGCTAGTGAATTATAGCATGTATGGTGTAGATGAATAACGCAAGTGGTATAGATGAAAACTTCAAGTGTTGTTTCATGTATGCACCCATATGTCTATACTTGCTTGAGGTGGAATGTTGTCTAGGCAATAGGTTGTGAAGATAGGCAGCCATGGGTTTAAATGAGAAGTAGACATGGTACAAGGTACAATTTATGGAAATTAGTACTTAGTTAACCTTTAGTGGATATAGGTTCTATTTAGTACTATTGTATCAATAATAACTTTGTTATTCCATGAAGATATAGCATATATCTATGCTGAGGTGATGTAACATCAAATATCTTAAATACTCTGAGTCAAGGAATCACATTGGGAATTATCCTGATGGACTAGAACAATCATGAGGGAACATTTATCAGAGATACATGGGAAGAATTCTCAGGAGTCTCAGAAGCCGACTGTATACTGTAGGAGCAGGGTCACATAATCATTGAGCACATGGATTTAGACTTGATATAAAAGCAATCTAGAATTACACACTTGGCTGTGTAAGCACTTACCACATTTGGCTGTATAAAGTAAAATTCGTGACAGAAATCAAGATCTCAAATTTAGTTCCTTAGTTGCAGTAACCACATTTCAAACATTCAACCAAGCAAGCACCATTTGTGGCTGCTAAGCAGAATGGCACAAATACAGATCGTTTCCATCACTGCCGACGGTGGCATTGGACAGTGCTGGTTTGGATTACAGGTGATTATCAAGCCTCTCTACACTACCTGGTTAGATCACACCCAGGCAATGGTCAGGTTAGGACTGAGGATCACATTGTGAAGAGGCATGAACAAAAGGAAATGTATCAGAGGCCTTGAGACTAGGGAACATGAAAATCATCTTGAGTGTTAAAGAAATTGAGTGACTTGGAAAACAGATAAAATCTGTACACTACACAGACTGTACCATGAGGAAGAGGAATCATATGCCTGATAGCTTAAGGGGTGGGCCAAGGACCATTTCCTGGAAGTAATAGGGAGTCGAAATCATGCTGGAGTCAGACAGCTTGTGTTCAACTCTCACTGTTCCTGTTAACTTTTTTTTTAAGATTTATTTTATTTTTATTGGAAAGGCGGATATACAGAGAGGAGAGACAGAGAGGAAGATCTTCCGTCCGATGATTCACTCCCCAAGTGAGCGCAACAGCCGATCCTATGCCAATCCAAAGCCAGGAGCCTCTTCCGGGTCTCCCACACGGTGCAAGGTCCCAAAGCCTTGGACCATCCTTGACTGCTTTCCCGGGCCACAAGCAGGGAGCTGGAAGGGAAGCGGGGCTGCTGGGATAGAACCGGCGCCCATATGGGATCCCGGGCGTGCAAGGCGAGGACCTTAACCACTTGCGCCACCGCGCCGGGCCCTGTTCCTTTTAACTTTTTAAAAGTTATGATTGTTACTTCAAAGGCAGAGTGACAGGTAAAAGGAGAGACGGAAGGAGAGATCTTTCATCTGTTAGTTCATTTCCTATGTGGACACATGCCTGGGCCAGCCTGAAGGCAGGAGCCTGGATTCCATCCTGATCATCTGGATGGGTGGCAAGGATCCAAGTACTTGGACTGTCATGCATCGCTTTCCCAGAAGCATTCGCAGCAGGAAGCTGGATCAGAAGCAGAGCAGCCATGACTCCAGAGAACTTTCTGATGGATGGGGGATGCCCAAACTGCAAATGTAGCTTAACCTTGAGTGTTACATACTGACCCCTCACTTGCTCTTTCTCATGGGATGATTTGGGACATGCTAACTAACCTTTCCAGTAATATCTGACAGCACTATCAGGGAGAATAAGCTAATAATATATGAGAAATAAATGAAAAAATTGACAAGTTTTAGGTCATAATTGTGTCTTTCTGGTTGGTATAAGGAAAATCATTTCAATGTTAAATGAGATTATTTGGAGTTGGTAGATTCCCATTATTAGAGGGACAACTGAGACCCTTGCAATAGTTTTGAGCTTCCTTCTATGGCTATTTTGTTTCATTTCCTGTCACTTCATGAGAATTTTTGCTGTGGTCAGGTGGTTGACATTGAGGTTCAGTCTCTGCCTACTGTCCATTACTAATTAGTTTTGCATACCTCAAAAAGAGATTGCGCTGACCTTTGGAACTTATCCTAATGAAAGCGTGTGTATTCCTTGAAGAGCAAGGGCTGGAGGGGAAGGTTCTGAGTGATGTTCAAGGTGGTGTGTGCTTTGTTCTCCCAACAGTGCACCTGATGGCAAAATGTGAACTTGCAGCAGACTGCAGCCCAGTGCTTAGGCATTTACTGCTTGAAATTCATCCTTTTAACTGATTTATGGGAGCTAAGCAATGGGGCATATAATAAAACAACGACAATATGGATACTCAATTGTATGCTGCCTACAAGAAACCTCACAGATAAAACTGCATCACAGGATGAAAGTGAGGAGCATGCAAAAGGAAACCAAAAATGAGTGGGAATAGCTACACTCAGATAAAACAGACATTAGTCAAAAACTGTAGAGACAAAGAAGGACACTGTATAGTTATGAAAGGATTGATTTATCAAGTGTATATAATAATAATCATAAATATGTATCCAAGATCATCCAGATATAGAAATATCATTAGACCTAAAGAGAGAGAATCTAATACAATAATAATGGTGGAACGCAACATCCTACTGTCATCCATGGTTACATCATCCATAAGTAAAATCAACTAGGGTACATCAGAATTGATTCGTACTATTGAGTAAATGGAGTGAAAAGATGTTTAGAAAACAGTTTCACCCAGCAGAGATGGGGTACACATTCTTTTCGCCACCACATGGAACATTTTCTAGGTTAGATTGTATGTTAGGCTATAAGCAAATATCAGTGCATCTTGCCTTATTTATTTTTAAAGATTTATTTTAAAAGGCAGAGTTACAGAGTGAGTGAGAGAGGGGGAAGAGTAAGAGGTCCATCACCGTTTCACTCCTTCAAGAGCCACAACAGCTGCAATTAGGTCAAGATAAAGCCGAGTCTCTCCACGTGGGTAGAAGGACCTAAGTTGTTGAGGCATCTGCTGATGCTCTTCCAGGCATATTGGCAAGGGACTGGATAAAAAAATGGAGCAGCCATGTCTCCAACTGGTGCCCATACATGATGCTGGTATCACATGCTGTGGTACAATGCCAGCTTCCATCTTAGTAAATTTATTTAAAGATTTATCTTTATTGCAAAGGCAGATATACAAAGAGGAGAGACAAAGAGGAAGATCTTCCATTCATTGATTCACTCCCCAAGCAGCCGCAATGGCTGGTGCTGTGCCAATGCAAAGCCAGGAGCCCAGAACTTCTTCCAGATCTCCCACATGAGTGCAGAGTCCCAAAGCTTTGGACCATCCTCAACTTCTTTCCCAGGCCACAAGCAGGGAGCTGATGGGAAGCAGGGCTGCCAAGATTAGAACTGGCATCCAAATGGGATCCCGGCACGTTCAAGACGAGGACTTTAGCCACTAGGCTACGGTGCCGGGTCCCATCTTTGTATATTTTAAAAGACTGAAATGAAACCATATGTCTTGTTGGATCACAAAGAAACAAAACTAGAAATCAACAATAATGGGAAATTTACAAATAGGTGGAAATTAAACAACTTGCTCCTGAACAATCAATGGATCATCAAAGAAATTGAAGAGGAAATTTTTAAAAAAATCCTTGAAACAATTGAAAGTGAAAATGGAAAATATTAGTATCAGTGGAATGCGGCAAAACCAATATCAGGAGGAAATTTACAGAGTCGGTGTGGTGACATATCAAACTAATCCTCTATTGGGGGCAATGGCATCCCATATGGGTGCTGATTCATGTCCCAGCTGCTTCACTTCCAATCTAGCTCGTTGTTTATGGCCTAGGAAAGCAGCAAAGGCTGGCCCAACGGATTGGGTCTCTGCACCCATGTGGGAGACTCACATGAAACTCCTGGCTGCCAGCTGTGGATCAATCCAGCTCTGGCCATTCTGACTATTTTTGGAATGAACCAGCAGAGGGAAAATCTTCCTCCCTCTTCTTTCTCTCTGTAAGATCTGTCTTTCAATAAATAAATAAATCTTTAAGAGAGGGAAGTTTATACCTATACGTGATTACATTAAAAACCTCTCAAATAACCAAGCCAATTCTGCATCTCAAAAATTTAGGGTGGGGGGGAAAAACCGGGAACAAGTCCTGGAGTGCAGAGAACTAATCCATCACTTGAGACCCTGAGATGCGATGGCTGCTGTGGCCACCTGAGAAGTAAAACAAAAAGTGGAAGACTTCTCTCTCTTTCAAGTAAATATGTTTTTAAAAACATTCATGTATTTTCACTTAAAAATCATATTTACTGAGGCAGAAGGAGAGACAGAGAGACCTTCCACCTACTGGTTCACTCCCGAAATGGCTGCAACAGCCAGAGCTAGGGCAGTCTGAAACTAGGAGCCTGAAGTCTCTTCTGGTTCTTCCCACTGGGTGTAGGAGCCATCTTTTTCTGCTTTCCCAGGTGCATTAGCAGGGGTCTGGATTTAAAGTGGAGCCTCCAGGATCAGAATTGGCACCCCATGTGATGCCAGCAGTAGAGCTAAAGGCTTAACCTTCTATGCCATGGTGCCTGCACCTCAAGTAAGTATCTTTTTTTTTTTTGAAGAAAGCAAAGACAAATAAAACTCCAGCTGGCAGTGAAAAAGAATAAGAATCAGAGCAGTGATAAATGAAATGGGAATTGAAGAAACAAGGTTAGCAAAAACAAAAAGTTGTTTTTTAGAAGATAAAGTAGACAAACCTTTAGCCAGACGAAGAAAAAAAAGAGACAGAAAAACAAAAGTTCTTAACATTAGAGATTAAGAAAAAAGGAGACATTACAACCAATACCACAGAAATCCAAAAAATGGTAAGAAAGTGTTGATGCTTTTTTTTTCTTCCGGCGAAGTTTTAGAAATGTTCCAGGAGGTTTGCATCCAAGTCTTTTTCTCGGCTGGGTTCTTGGTCTTGCAGATGTGAAGAATGAGCCTTATGGACAGTGGAGGGTGAACAGGAAGGAGGTAAAGTTATTGAGTGGAAAAGCAAAGGAAAAGCTCCTGGCAGTGCAGAGGAGGTCCCAGAAGCGGTGGCCATTGAGGGGAAGTTGCCTAGCCTGTGAGCAGGCCTGTACAGTCATTGATGGCCTTCTTGGTGCTGCTGGTTTGGTGTCCGAGGCTGGACAGGTTTAACTGTGACCACATCCTGTTTTGTTTTCAGTTTCTCTCTCGTTATTGACTAGTGGGTGTGCTGTGTTCGGAGCAGATCCCTCAGCATGTCACGTCAGGCTTGCACATCAGCCTTGGTTCCTCTGGGCCCCTTGTGTCACTGACTACCTATCTCAGGCTCAGCTGTCTCCTGACTCTGTGAGAGCTGCTGCGGACAAGTGTATGCTAGCAAGTTGGAAAACTTGAAAGAAATGCATAAATATCAAGACTAAATGAGCAAAGCCCAATCAGTCCTATAAGAAGCAATGATATTGCAACAATAAGGAAAATTCTCCCCCCAAAGTTGCTCAGAACTCAATGACTTTTACTAGTGAATTCTATAACATAATCAAAGAGGAACTTAATACTTTCTAAACTATTCCAAAGTATTAAAAGGACAGAATTCTGCTAAACTCTTTGTGTTACCAGTATTACTCTGATGCTAGCACCAAACACAGCACACAAAGAAAGCTGCAGACCAATATCCTTGATGAACATGAATGCAAAAAATTCTCAGCAGAGATTTAGCAAATAGAATCCAACATGACATCAAAAATATTAAATGCAACAATCAAGTGGCACTTATCTCAGATATCTGAGGGTGGCTCAACATTTTTTAAAAAATCAATCAATGTCTTTTTTTCAAGAAAATAAAAATTGAAAACCATATGGTCATCTTGATATATGCACAGAAATAATTTAATAAGATTCAACATCTTTTTATTATTAAAAAAAAGTTTCAACAAATTAGTTGTAGAAAGATCATACCTAAAATTATGGAAGCTATATGTGACAAACCAGAGTTGATATTATCCTGACAGGGAAAAACTTGAAAATGTTTCCCCATAGATGTGGAAAATGTTGTGGTCTACTGCCTAAATGGTTACAACAGCCAGAGCTGAATAAATCCCAAGCTGGGAACCAGGAGCTTCCTCCAGGTCTCCCATCTGGGGACAAAGTCCTAAGGACCTGAGCCATCCTTAGCGCTTTCCCAGGTCTTGAGCTGGGAGTTGGATTGGAAGTGAGCAGCTGGGACTCGAACTGGTGTCCATATGCAAGGCTGGTGTGGCAGGTGGGAGATAAGCCCATTGAGCCATCACATCAGCCCCAAAACAAAAGCATTTTTACACACCAATTATGATCTTTCACTTTCACAATAGCTACCAAAAGATTTAGGAATAAATTTAACCAATTCAGTAAATGGTCTCCACGATGATTTGATGAAAGAAATCATTAAGGAAACTAAAAATGTGGAAATACATTATTTGCTATTGGATTGGAGTAATTAACAGAAAAGTGTCTATACTGCCTAAAGCAATGTATAAATTCAACGCAATCCCTACCAAAATCCCAGTGATGTTCTTTATAGAATTAGAAAAAAATATTCTAAAGCTCATACACAGAATCACAAAACAAAAACAAACAAAAAAACCCTCCCAAAACCAAAAATACACGGAATAGTCAAAATGACCCAGAAGGAGGAAAATTAAGCTGGAGGCACCATAATATGTGATTTTAGAGCATACCACAAAGCTACAGAAATTCAAATGACATGCTATTGACATTAATACTAGCACATTGATCACTGAAACAGAATGAAGAATGTAGAAATTAATCCACCTACATAGAGCCCATTGATTTTTTTGACAAAGTTGCCAAGAACAAAAATTGAAGAAAGGATTCCGTAAGCAGTGCTGACAAAACTGGACATACGTATGTAGAATAATGAAATTAGAACTCTGCTTACCATAAACTAAAAACCTAAATTTAAGATCTGAAACTGTAAAACTGCTAAACGTAAACAGAGGAAGCGCTTCAGCTCATGGGCATCTGTGATTAATTTTTGCATAAGATCCTGAAAGTGCAGGCAACAAAAACAAACTTAGACAAAAGTAGCGACCTCAAACTCAGAAGCTTCTTGCCCAGAAAAGGAAGCAACAGGAGTGAAAAAACATCTAACAGAATTGAGAAAATATAGTCAAGCTGCTTTTTGAACAAGGAATCAATATCCAAAATGTATCAGCATGTAAAAAAAAAAAAGGACGAAGAAGAAAAGAGAAGATACACAAAACAATCCAGTTAAGAACTGGGCAGAGGACAGTTCTCTACAAGAGAAAAGCAAATGACCAGTAAATCTATCAGAGAGATGCTCAGTATCACCAGCTACCGGGGAAAGGCAAGCTAAAACCTCAATATGATAATGCTTCACCTTCATCAGAATGACTGCTATAAAAAGAGAAAAAACAATACTGGTGAGAAGTGGGGGAGAAGTCTCACACAGAGTTGGTGGGAATGCGAGTTAGTGCAGCTACTGTAGACACTGCTGAGACGTCTTTAAACACTGTTAGAAGTGGGATTGCCCCTGCAGAGTGGATACCTGAAAGACACAGACACATTGTACCAAAAGGGCATCAGCTTCCGTGTATATCACAGCACTGTTCATGCTTCCATCATCAGATGAATGGATCAAGAAAATGTGATACAAAGAAAATACAATGGGATAGTATTCCTCTGTAAAAGAATGGGATCCTGTCATTTGCTGCAAAATGGGTACAACTTGAAGACATCATGTGGAGAGAAATAAGCCAGACACAGAAAGACAAATCCTGAATGTCCTCCCTTTTATGTGGAAGCTAAAGTAAATAATAATAAACAGCAATTTAATCTAAACACTGAATTTTGTTTATAAGATGTAGGGAGGGGTGGAAGGGATAAAGAAATTTTGGATTAAAGATAGTGGAGGGCCTAGTGCAATAGCCTAGCAGCTTAAATTCTTGCCTTGCCTGTACCAGGATTCCATTTGGGTGCCAGTTCTAACTCCAGCTGCCCCACTTCCCATCCAGCTCCCTGCTTGTGGCCTGGGAAAGCAGTTGAGGGTGACCCATAACCTTGGGACCCTGCACCCACATGGGAGACCTGAAAGAGGCTCTGGGCTCCTGGCTTTGGATCAGATTGGCTCACCTCCGGCCGTTGCGGCTGCCTGGGGAGTGAATCAACGAACAGAAGATCTTCCTCTCTGTCTCTCCTCCTCTCTGTGTATCTGACTTTGCAATAAAAATAAAATAAGTCCTTAAAAAATAGAGGAAGTTCAATGTGGTTTATTAATTGTGACAAAAATGTTAATATGAGATGTCGACATAGAAATGAGAAGGGGTTCATTTAGGAACTCATTACTACTTCGTAATTTTTGTGTTTTTAGTTTAAAAATAATAATAATTATTATGTAGCTATATATTTGAAAACAAAATTCAAATATATTATTTTTTTAGTTGGTGCCTCAAAAGCAAAACCGAAGCAATCCATTGAGGAAGTCACCATGCCTTCTGAAACTAAGCCTGGGGATGGGGGGCAGTAGAATCCAGGGAAAAACAAACTCCAGCTCCCCAATTCCATCCTCTGGGGCCCGGGACCTGCGGAGAAACGTGCACATGGGCCTTGAGTGCACATGGTCAACTTTGCAAGGCAGGTGTTGCATCTTCTATTCCTCCTCTAAGCGTAGTTCCTACTTTTATCCCTGGTGTCACCTCCAGGGGGCATCCCAGGTCACATACTTAATTTTGTATTTTCTGGCTTACTGGTTTCTCATGTAAATGGATTATAGCCTGCATCTAAATGTAATTACGTTTCATTTGTTCATAGCAGAATAAACTTCCTTGAGACATTTTCAGCCCCACTGCGGCAAACGACCCCTAAACTTGACAGAAGAGGAGGCCTGGCCAGTTGCTGTCCAAAGATGGTTGCAGTAATGTTTATAGCCAAGACGCGCCTGCCAGGCTTCTGACCAGCAGGCCTGGGCAGGCGAACTGCAGGCTACAGCTCTGACAGCTCAGTAGGTGGCACTGCTGTTCTCTCCATGCAGACGTGCCGGCTCTTGGAGGCTGTTCGGCAGGCAAGGAAGCCCGCAGTGCCAAGCAGGCTTTTCGGGGCAAGCAGCAGCACAAACCAGTAAAGGGTGCGAATGGCGACGGCTGCTGCGGATCCCTGCCGCCCAGCACGGATTCAGAGGAAAGGCCTTCAGAACCGACGAGGCCGGAGACTGCGAGGAGCTACGCCACCAGTTGTAAAACAAGGTTAAGGGTCAGCTAGCTGGGTCTCTTTCGGACCTGTGCGGCAGCGGCTTGCAGACTGACCGTGCAGGCAAGCAGGTCCTTGCCTCTTGTAACTGGTCTGCAAAACCCCACCAAACTACTCAACCCTCCTCAGCGCCATCGGCTTAGCAAGAAGCTAGACGATTTAGAATCATGTTTGTGATAGCTGTGGGCTGACTTGCCCTGTTCCTCGCTTTCCCATGCTCTGTTTTCCCACTGATGTGAAAACGTTAGAGCCTGTCGGACAACTGATAAAATTGGTATTTGTGCTAATGATATTTTCTAAACCCAAAGTAGAGGCACTTCGTTTAAACAATGTTATTGACTGGATTTATTTGTTCCCCCAAATTCATGTGCTGAAACTCTCCTATCAAGAAGTAGAGAGGAGACAGGGGCCTGTGGAAGCTGAGGACGTCACATTCGGCTATATGTATTTTTATGAAAGAGATTCTTTCAAGTACAATGAAAAGAACTAAATTTTTAACTAAAATTTAAAATGGTTTAAATTTTTTTAACTAAAATTTTAAACCATATAGTGCGCTCTGACTATAACAGAATTAAATGATTAAAAACTAAGAGATGAAATTTTGAAATATTTAGAAATTAATGTCACCTACGCATCAAAGAGGAAATCACAACAAAATTTTAAAATTTATGATTGGATGATGAAAAGTTATAGATTATAATTCTTGTTAAGGTCATTCTTGATGAATCTTCCATGCATATGTTAGAAAAGAAGAAGAAAATCAAGGGCCCGAGGGTCGGGCTTAAGCAGTTAGAAAAAGAACAGCAAGTTACACGTGGAGAAGGGCAATTTAATGAAACAGGAAACAGATGCATCATAGGGGAAACCGGAAGGCACTGGTTGGCTCTATGAACAATGAGACTAATAAAAACGTAAGGTGCAGGCATAAGTTATCACCACAAAGCATAAAGTGGTACAAAATGCTGCAGATATTACAGATGTTCAAAAATGAAGACACTAGCACGAGGAATTTGTTTCAATAAATATAAAACTCCAGATGAAATGCATATAACACACAACTGCCAAAAAGGAAAATTTATTAAAGAATATGGAAGTCATAATTTAAATCCTTTTCACAAAAGCATCAAGCCCAAATGGCCTCCTACAAGGATTTTTCTGAATACTTAAGAAAAAGAATACAGTTAGCACACACAAATGCTGCCCTTAAAAGGAAGGACAGACTGCTTATAAACAACATTGTCAGAAAAGAAAAATTCTAAGTAATTTCTTATGATCATCGGTGCAAGAAACAAAATAGCAAACTGTATTACATGTAGTAATATGAAAAGGATAATATTTCATGACTACATTGAAATCACTTCAAAAATATAAAGATAGCTTAACATCTGACAATAAACCAATATAATACACTGTACTAACTGAGAAAAAGAAAAATCATGATTCAATACAGAAAAGCTTTTATTAAACTTATTAAAACATGATAAATTAGGAAAAGGAGATGATGTCCTTGATTTCCTAGAAAATGTCTGCAGAATTTTCACAGCAAGCATCCTATTTAATTGGGAAGCATTGTAAGCTTTCTCCTGAGATCATTAATTTTAGTTTGTGCTGCACTACTGTAAAAGAATATCTGAGACAGGGTTACGGTCAAGAACCAAGGTGTGTTTCTTACAGTTCTGTAGACTGGTAAGTGCAAAGTCAAAGAGACTGCCTAGGGGGAGACTCTCCTGCTGTATCACCCCGTGGTGGAAGGCAGAAGAACGGGACGAAGAATGACTGAGAATGAGAGAATCGAGGTGGACTCATCCTCGGGAACCTATGACCTAATCAGTTCTTCAAGATCCCACTTCTCAATAATGGACTTGTGACTATTGCTGAAGGACTATACTATTTTAATACTATAGTGGCACTGTTGGATGTGTCTTGACAATAGGATGCTGGACTCTCTGCCATTGTCCATATCTGCAAAGATGGATTTATGACTGTTTATGAGAAACTAAACTGTTGTAATGACATGGGGGAACTCAGTGGAGGCAGGGACTTGGGGAAAGGGTAGGGGAAATCCCAAGGCATATGGAACTATATCATAAAATGATACCAATTAAAAAATGAAAAAAAATATATAGGGGAAAACAGTGGTGGGAAAGGGGGAATACAAAGAGTGGTAGGGGAAATCCCTGAGCCTATGCAACTTATCATCAAAAACAAAAATTTAAAAAAATTCTCAGTAATTTTGCATTAGGGGTTAAGTTTCCAACATACGAACTTTGGGTGACACATTCACATTATGGCAGCATAGGTATGAGTGATCTTCATAAACTTCATGGAAATGCATATTATGAAAAAAGATTTATAGATACTAAGTTTTTGAAAATGATTGAATTATTTGACAGGTGGAATAACAGGAAGAGATGGAAAAACTAAGAGAGAGAATGCTGTCTTTCATTCTCTAGTTGATTCCTCAAATGGCTGCAGCAACCAGGTCTGAACCAGGGTGAAAGCAGAAGCCAGGAGGTCCATCTGGGTTGCTCATGGTGTAACAGGGGCCCCAATAACTCAGCCATCAACTGCTCCTTTCTTGAGTGCATTAGCAGCAAGCTGGGGAGGAAGCAGAGCTGCTAGAGTTGGAACTGGCATTCTGAAGAGGGTGCTGGTGTCACAAGCGACAGCTCAACCCACTGCACCACAGTGCTGGCTCTGGGTTTCAACATTTGTTGCACTAAACTAAATTTATTTTTTAATCAGATTTTACACAAGGTTTTGACACATCCTTGTGTTTAAATTCTCCCAGAAGTCCTTACTAGTACAATGAAGTGAGAAAAATTAATTAAAGGGACAATGAGTAGAAAGGAAGAAATAAATGCCGTTATTTGTGGGTCATGATCATGACTTAGAAAATCCAAGGCACATACAAATTGATTAGCGTGAACTATGTAAATTGATACAAATCAAATTGGTTAGAGTGAACTGATTACAGTGAGCGAGTGAGTCTGACCAGGCTTCTGGGAAGGAGCTCAGTATATTAAAAGTTGAATTATATTTCTATACACCAGCAACTATTAGAAATTAGAATTTCATTAGCGATAATTTTCAACATAATCACACAACACCAAACACCTAAAGCTAAAGCTAATGAATAATAACGACACCCAGAAAACTAAAATGTGCTATTAAAGAATAAAGAATGGATGTGTTATCCATCCATGGATTATCAAACTCAATATTGTAAAAATATAAATGCGATCCAGCTCCCTAGTAATGTGTCTGGAGACGCAATGGAGAATAGTCCAAGTGCTTGAGTCTCTGCATCCACTTGGAAAACCGGATGAAACTCCTGGCTCTGGCTTTGGCCTGGCCCAGACCCAGCCCCAGCCACTGAGATCGTTTGGGGAATAAACCAGTAGATGGATGATCTCTCTTTTCTCTGTGTGACTTTCTCCCTCTGTATCTTTGCCTTTCAAATCAATGAGTAAATTTGATTTGTTTTGGTTTGAAAAAGATATGGCTTCACAGGGCATGGTTAAGAACTTGCATTTTTTTAACATATTGGTTACTCAATACTATGTCCACTAATTCCATAACGTTATGGATTGTTGCTGATGTTATGTTGGGGCTTTTGGTTGATTGGGATGATACTCTGCTGGCTCTACCTTCAGACCAGAGATGGTCTCCCCAAGAAGCCGTTGAATTTATCTGGACAATAAGATGCTGGACTCTATGCTTGGTATATGCTTGCAATGAAAGAATCTCAATGGAACTTGAACTGTGGCAATGCAGCAAGGTGGAGGGGAAATCTCAGTACCTATGGAACTGTATCACATAATGCAATGTAATAAAAAAAAAGAACATGGCTTATGATATCTGCATCCTATATTGGAGTGCTGATTCGAGCCCCTGCTGCTTAGCTTCCTGCTAATGTATAGAAACAGGGGGGTGGCCCAGGTACTTACAGTGCCTCCCGGAGGAGTTTCTGGCTCCTGGTTTGGCCTGGCCCTGACTTAGTGTTTTCTCACATTTGGAGAGTGAATCCACAGATGAAAGATCTGTCTCTCTTTTTCTCTCTCTGTCACTTTGCCTTTCAAATAATTTTTTTTTTAAAGAACACAGTATACTTGAAGTAAAGAAAATACATTGGACACTATCCAAGTTAAAATACATCATTAAGGGAATAAGAAGCAACCCACAGAGCAGAACTAATTCTCAGTTAACTAATAAAGTACTTTATTTCAAAAATATAATGTGTTTCTACAAGTGAACAAGAAAAGGTGGGTGGCTCGACAGGAAGGGGGAAATCACAAATGTGCATATTGTGACAGAGGATCTACACTGGGCCAATAACCATGTAAAAACACGTTCAACCTCATTAGTCACTAGAGGAAGATAAATTAAACCTCTAGGGAGATATTCCTAACCATCTTCAAGCAGCTTAGATTAGAAAAAGTGATGACATCATGTGTTGAGGACATGGAGCTATTAGATACTGCTAAACAGTGGCAGCTGAAATAATGGAAACAAC
The DNA here is from genome assembly GCF_017591425.1 of Ochotona curzoniae. NCBI lineage: Eukaryota > Metazoa > Chordata > Mammalia > Lagomorpha > Ochotonidae > Ochotona > Ochotona curzoniae. The sequence goes on from NW_024467115.1 coordinate 19,861,966, forward strand.
CTCTTTGGGAAACTAGTAGGATATTCTATTGCTTACTAGATGTATGTCATTAGCACATGCCAGAGCAATATTATGGCCAATAATTGGAGATAATGTAAATACCAATCAACATTGGAATAAGTAAATAGTGATGAGTGCACACTTTACTATATGACAATGAAAATGGATTTAAAAAGTCCTATGAGCCACAGCATGGTTGCATCTCACATAGATAGCTTGGAGAAAATGGAAATGGATACAAAAGAATCTTTTATAAAATACCCCGACAAATGCACACACATACAGACATAAATGCAGTCATACACATACCCACATGAAGCAAATTCACAGTCAGAAGAAACAAATGGCTAGGCTACATTTTACTTCTTGACCCAAATGGTGGATTATGTGAAATAGTTCACTTGGCGATAAATCATCATTTTCACAATAAAGAGTTTTCAAATATAAGTTTTGAAATTAGTATGAAATAAGATTTTAAAACATTTTGATATTAATTAATTATAACAATTTTGGGCTCTTCTCCATATGCTACCATACATTAGCCAATTAAGCTTCTCATCTCTGTTACACAAAGCTCTTTGGATGCAAATAATATCAATCCCACTCATACTCTCTGAAAAAGAGCAACTGTTTACTGTTGGTATAAACAGATCAACTGGATCCAGGAGACTCGAATATAGTTATTAGGAATTTGTTTTTTCCCTCATCTTGCAACTCCATTCACCTCCTCTTGACTTTATTCTGCATGTGGTAAGCAGAGTCCAGCAGAAAGATTGGATCAGATTAGTCTAGAAAGATTAGACTAGATCCTTCTTGGTAAACGTAAGCATGGTGGATGGAAAGGGCTCTAATACCTCTAACCCAAATTGAAAATAAAAATAGTGTAGGAGCTAATGTTTGGCCTAGAGGCTCTGATTCCATGTCCCTTATAGGAGTGGCGGGGTCTGCATCCGAGCTTAGCTCCTGGCCCAGCTCCCTGCTAATGCAGACCTTTGGAAGGCACTGTGATGACTCGAGTAGCTGGGTTCCTGACACTCATGTGGAACCATGAAGCTCTGGGCTTCAGCTCTGCTGCCCAGCAGGGGCGTTTCAAGATCTCGCTTTCTCTCTCTTCCTTCCTTTCTTGCTCCTTCTCAAAAAAAAAAAAAAATCAAATCAGTGTGGCTGTCAGGAAACAAGGGCAAACTCATGACTAATCAATGCCTTCCTGTGCTCCCTTCTGGCAGAGGGCAGACCATAACCCTCTTCCCTGGGAATTCTGAAACTTCTACCATCTCTGAACTAAACACTGAACTGCTGATGTGGGCTCCCACTTGGGGCTGGAACTGGGTGAGTGACCTATGGTTGCATGACACCAGGCTCTATATATCCAGGACAAAGTGCTTCCTCCAAGAGAGGAAAGGGGCAGACAGAAAGCATGTCTTCTCTTTGCTAGATCATTTTAAACATTTTTGAAGTTAGAAAAAATGTAATAAATATTGCCAAAGCTGTTTTTGAAAGGACTCATACAAATGACCTGGAAAAAATAGCAAGTGATTCAGTGTGGTAGCAACTTTTCTGAGGGTACTGGGTATTATCAATATTTGGAATTTTGTCAGGTTAATGAGCAAACGGAGCATATTTCATTATTTGAGTTTTTCATTTGCCTGGTGTGTTTGATCATTTGCATATCGCCTATGATCTATCCATCAGACCCCATACCAGCGCTTATAAACTGGGGGTGAGGGCACACAGCAAGAGTGATCACTTCTGGCAGGGAAGACAATTTACCACTGATGTTGTTTAGGGTTGGTGATAATGGAAGAAAGCAGGCTGCTAGTTGATTTTAGGACTGACTTCAAGTTCTCTAGAGGCACTGCAGCCCTTGCTCCCCTGCTCTGCCCATGAGAGCGTCGTTCCCACCATGCTGGCCACTTCCCTCTAAGCTGTCTGCCTCCCTTACTGCTCTGCGCTGCTCCTGTTTGTATTCCGGCCATTAGCTCTTTGCTGTATTTATTATGCTGATTATTTTCTCCCATTCTGTTTTTTTTTGCTTCATAGTGTTATTTATGTTGACTTGTTTTGCTCCCTTTAATTTCTTCAGATCATAAGTTAACTTGTGTGGCAGGCAATTTGTTATCCAAAGCTCTCACTTTCCTTCCAGACAATATTGCTTTAAATGACTGCCAGACTGAATCAGAGGAATTCTGGATTCGTTTTTCTAATAATGGGCAAGGGAGCAGCAGATGTTTCAGCTATGACAACACAGCTAGTTGATACTAGATATTTTGGAGGAAATAAATTGTATCACAGCAAAAAATGTCCTGGCTGGATGAACGAATGATGGATATAAGTGACTGGTAGGATCTTCCGTCAACTCAGGCCTGATATCTGCTGTCTGACTCACTGATCTGGACATCAATAGACTGAACGGCATTTCCTCTTCAGCTGTTCTTTTTTTTTTTTTTTAACTTTACTTATGTATTTGAAAGGCAGAGTTACAGAGAGAAAGGGAAGTCTTCCATCTGCTGATTCACTCCCCAAATGGCCACTAGGATTGGGACTAGTCCAGGCTAAGAACAGGAACTTCATCTGAGCCTCCTGTACAGATGCAGGGACCCAAGAGCTTGGACCAATCTTCTGCTGCTTTCCTAGACCCTTTAACAGACAGCTGAATTGGAAGTGGAGCATCCAGGACTTGAGCTGGCATGCATATTGGATGCCAGTGTCAGAGGCTGTGGCTTAACCCCCATACCACAGTGCTGGTTCCTCCCTTCAGCTTTTAATGCAAGGAAGCAGTCTTCTGGGTCTTGGCTTTGGTTGAAACAGTGCTATAAAGATGAGGTGACTTACCTCGGCCTCCAGAGATATCACCCTGGTTAATGACGGTGACGGTGAAGAGCTCGTCTCTCACCTGGGAAAGCTAGCATCAACTCAGCCTGTTTGCTGGGGTCACTGGGACTCCCTGCTCTCCAGGGAAGACATACTCAGTGCCTCTCCTGGGGCTGGGAGCCTGGAGGCAAAGATGGCTGTCTTCTTGGACTGCAGGTGTCTGTGTCTGTGTCTGTGCAGTGATAACATGAAGAGCTGCCACTCCACTTGCAGTCTTATCCACCTGCCTTTTTTCCTGAGGATTGTTAACCCAAGAAAGTGAGCCCTGATACAATGCAAATCACAGGACTGGCTGAGAAAACAGAAGTCAACAGCATGACACTGTGTAGTTTACACTTTTCACAGCCGCCAAACACACATGCACACACACACACTACAACTCTATGCACTCAAAGGCTTCCATCAATAATTATGCAGTCACAAGCAATGGGAAGCATTCACATTACTATATCCATATAACATATGTCCACAAAACAATACATAAATACTGGCACACATTACAAACCAATACTCAGTCATACCTTCAGTCACATACAAATAGCCACACACACACACACACACACATTTTATAAAGCTCTCATTCTTACCTGGGAACCACAGCTTTCCCACTTGCAGATCTGGGTATCATTTATAATCAACATATCCCTGCAGGAATCCTTCCTACTTTTAAGTTCAGTTTAGTTTAAGTCATGTATTTTGGGGTGAATGATACAGCTCAGAGTCACTTTCAGCCCTTTCTTTGAGGTTCCCCGTGCTGGTTGCAGGAGGCCTCTCAGCTTCAGTCAAGCAACAAGGTGCAGAGTTGATGGACACGTGGTCTGTAAGTGCTTGGTTTAGCCTAGTAGCCACTGTCACTCCAGTGGCTGGCATACAACCACACACTGAATGCTTCAATATATATTGAATACATTCCTCATCATTTTCCATCTGATTTTTTTTAAAGATGTATTTATTTGCGTTGGAAAGGCAGATCTAGAGAGAGAGTTACAGAGAAAAATCTGTCCACTGGTTCACTCCCCAAGTGGCTGCAATGACTGAAACTAAGCCAATGCAGAGTCAGGAGCCAGGAGCTTCTTCCAGGCTTTGAGCCATCCTTTACTGCTTTTTCAGGCCACAAACAGAGAGCAGGATAGGAAGTTGAGCAGCTAGGACACAAACTGGCACCCACATGGGATCCCAGCAGATACAAGATGAGGATTTACTCACCAGGCTATTGTACTGGGTCTCTCCCTTTGATTTTTTTTAAATAATTGTTTTTGAATAATTTTTGTCTCCTTTGTCTTATTTGGTGTTCAGTAGAAGTGCAGATTTCATAGAACAAAACTCAGAGGAAAAATTAGTGTGTACTTTACACTTGAGGATTTAATCAGAGACCAAAATCCTTAGACATGTTCTGGTTTGAGGTTTTCATTTGATGAGCAAGTCATGAGAGGCCCAAGTCACCCAGCTCATTGGCAGCAGAGTAGGGTAAGGACTGTGGGTTCAACATCTTGATTCACGGAGGTGTACTGCCCTGCTTAGACCTGCTTAACTTTATTCTGGAATAACTCCTTCATAAAGAATATTTCAACCGTCTGATTCTTAGGCATTATGTTGGGTATATAGCATTTACTATATCCTAAAAGACCTAGTCTATGATATCCTCAGTGGCATTCTCATTTAATATATTGCCTCATGATTTAATGAATAATAAAAGTATTTTTGTCTTATTTCTACAAATTGAATTTTTTAATTAATTACATTGCATTATGTGACGCAGTTTCATAGGCTCTGGGATCCCCCCAACCACTCCCCCGTACCCTCCCCCGCCATGGTGGATTCCTCTACCTTGTTGCTGTATTATATTTCAAATCCAGTCAAAATTCTTTCATTGCAAGTATAAACCAAGCATAGAGTCCAGCATCTTATTGTCCAGATAAATTCAACAGCTTCTTGGGGAGACCATCTCTGGTCTGAAGGCTACAACATAACATCAACAGCAATTTACAACTTTGTGGGATTAAATGACATGGTATTGATCAATCAATATGTTTAAAAAAAATGCAAGTTCTTAACCATACCCTGTGACTACTTCATTGACATTTCAATTTTAGTTTATATACTACTGGGTTCTATACCTTAAAATGGCTATAGGGTAATATTCAGCTGTCTAGTGTCTATTTTCATTTTAGTATTTAGCAGTTTATAGTGTTGAAGCATAATTTTGCTGAACTTGGCAGACTTTAGGATAGTCAAAACTGGCTTATAACTCTAACAAGGCATATGTCAACAATTGAGGTGCAGAACAGTTTTAGGAGGGGTGTACAGAGAAATCTTCAATGCCTTAGTGAGGAGTAACTTATTTTCGTGTCCTACCTAGTAAGGTATGTGTGAATCCATGCTGACCGTTTTCTGTCTGGTTCTAAGATTTCCTTGTTGTTTTCTATCTATCTATTCTAATTTGTGTGTGTGTGTGTGTGTGTGTGTGTGTGTGTGTGTGTGTGTGACAAACTGATTTTGACCTTCACATTTTCTAAGTCTATCGGATTTCTGAGGACTCTATGGCTTGTAAGCACCTGCATCAAAGATCTGTTAGGCACATTTTAGGTTCAGGATGAAGCTTGACCTTGCTTTACTTAATAGGAGGGGTGTAACTAATGTTGGGAATCATCACTTTGCCAAAGCCACAAAACCACAAAACTGTTGTCTCATTAATTTTGAAAATACTAGTTTTGTTTCAGAACCTTGACTTTTACGTAGCGCTTGCAGTGACTTCTAACACAGTATTACCTTGACTTTCATGTTTACTCATTTGGCTCTTTCTCTTGTTTTGTTACTTGCTACATTTCTATTTCTCTAGAGTTGACTTTATAGTTTTATTTTGCTTTATTTTTTTAAGCTGTGTTGTGTTTCAATATCCCACTCTATTTCAAGTCCAGTTAGTTTTTGTTCAAACCGTATGAAGGTGCTTTCTAGATTTGTGGGAAAACAGAATTAAAACAAGCCTCTTCTGGTACGAGATGTTCTGAAATTCTGGGTCTGGCATTGTAGCATAGTGGGTAGAGATACTAACTGCAATACCAGCAGCCCACATGGATGATGGCCTATGCCCTGGATGTTCCATATCCAATCTCTTTCCTTGCTAGTGGCAAGGAAAAGGCAGCAGAAGATGGCATAAGTGTTTGGATCCCTGCAAGACCTAAATGAAACTCCAGGCTCCTCACTTCAGCCCAGCCCAGCATTAGCTATCACAGCCATCCAGGGAGGTAAACAGTGAGATTGATGTTCTAAGCATGCCAGATTGCATCTTACCATCCTACTTCTCACAAAGCCATGAATGGAGTCACAGGGTGCCAACTTTGTGGCCCCACATGTCCCAGAGGAGTGCTATCTCCAAAATGTTATTAACAAAGATTCAAGATTTTATTTCTTTTAAGAGAGAGAGATTTTTTAATTTAGAACATCAGAGTTACAGATGGGGGAGCGAAAGAGGGAGAGGAGAGCGAATGGGAACTTCCATCCACTGGTTTGCTTCCCAAACAGCTGGGACTGGGCCAGGCTGAAGCCAGGATCCCAGAACTTCTTCCAGGTCTCCAATGTGGGTATTGGCAGCCCAAGCGCTTAGAGCAACCTCTGCGCCATTCTCTGGGCATTAGCAGGGAGATGGATGGGAAATGGAGCAGCCAGGACATGAACCAAAACCCCTGTGGGATGCTGGCATTGCAGGCAGCAGCTTTACTTCTTATGCCACAATGCTGGCTTCTGGAAATTAAGTTTCTGGTGCATGAACCTTTGGGGGACATATTGAAACCCCAGCATCTGCATGATCTGTTTCTAGTTCCTCTCTTTCAGGCATCACTTTGGACTACAGTTTATTGTTTTCTTTCCTTCCCTCCTCTGGTCACACACACTCACACACATATTTCTCATGATATTTTTAAAGTGTCTATTCCACTTCTTATTACTCAGACAGCAAACGCTGAGCAGGCAATAAAAGAAAACCTTACTTTTGTTAGGCATTTTCGAAAGATAAAAGTATTAAAAATTAAATTTAAAATACATTATATCACTACTAGAAAACTTTGAAAGAAAAGTATCATTTTTCTTTCTTTTTAAAAAAAATTTATTTCTGGGCCCGGCGCGGTGGCGCAAGTGGTTAAGGTCCTCGCCTTGCACACCCCGGGATCCCATATGGGCGCCGGTTCTATCCTGACAGCCCCGCTTCCCTTCCAGCTCCCTGCCTGTGGCCTGGGAAAGCAGTCGAGGACGGCCCAAAGCTTTGGGACCCTGCACCCACGTGGGAGACCCGGAAGAGTCTCCTGGCTTTGGATTGGCATAGCATTGACCGTTGTGCTCACTTAGGGAGTGAATCATCAGATGAAAGATCTTCCTCTCTGTCTCTTCTCTCTGTATATCCGCCTTTCCAATAAAAAAATAATAAAAATAAATCTTTAAAAAAATTTTATTTCTTTTTATTGAAAAGTCAGATATACAGAGAGGAGGAGAGACAGACAGGAAGATCTTCCATCTGCTGGTTCACTCCCCAAGTGGCTGCAATGGCCGGAGCTGAGTCAATCTGAAGCCAGGAGCCAGGAACCAGGAGTTTCTTCCAGGTCTCCCATGTGGGTGCAGGGTCCCAAGTCTTTGGGCCATTCTCTATTGCTTTCGCAGGCCACAAGCAGGGAACTAGATGGGAAGTGGGGCCACCAGGATACAAACAGGCACCCATATGGGATCCCAGTGTGCAAGGTGAGGAATTTAGCCAGTAGACAACTGTGTCAGGTTCAACAAGTACTTTTTTAATAGATACTGAAATTATAGCTATTTAATTTAGAAAATTTAAATAACTCTAGTGTATTTGGAAAGTAGACTTGGTATCTCTAAAAATAGTTACATGGATTTAATAAGAAACAGAAAATCCTTCTGTATTGAGATTATATAAATTATTTTTGAGATTAGTAACTCCAAATCTTCACACAATAAAGCAGTCTTTGAGTACTATAATAATTCTAACAAAATATACATTAAGCTTCACAAATTTGAGGAAACTTTATGTATCTGCAATTCTGCCCACAACAATGATGGGCAGTGTGCTGTGATGTAAGTCTTCAGGGTGAAAATAATGAACTGTGGGTGTCAGAATGTTTAAATCGCTGGATTTTGGGTTCCTTTTAATGTTTCTCTTGCTTGACATTCAGACAGCGACTTTACCACGGATATCTAATCTGGCTTTGTTCTGGAAGGTATGCCTTTGCAAGGAGTGGAGAAGGCCCTCCTTGATTGTTACGGTGAAGAGTTGGCTCTGAATTCAATGAATGTTTAAATCTCAAAGATCCCCCGAATGTTGAATTTGGCTGGCTATCCTGTGCTTTTTAGTACTTCAAGCCTTCAAAAATATATGGGTTCCCATAGAGCGACATTCTTGTTTTCCTGATTTTTTTCTCTTGGACTAGTGTTTGTATTATTACCGTCCTTGTTCACTTGAAACAAGCTGTATAAAGTTTACTATTCTTGTAGCATATGGCTGCTGCTTCAAAGTGCTTTGTGTGACTTGGCAAACAGCCACATTCAACTCAGACAAATGATTTCCCGGAGCAGCAGTGAAGAATCCATTTTCTACTCTGAGTTCAACTTCCAGGGTAGGGAGGAGTTAGGTGTGCTTCCTTCCTTCACTCCCTTCTCCCTCCTTCCTTGGCTCTTCCGCTCCGTCTTCTTATTTCATCGTTGCAGTCTTCACTCTAGCTCACTTATGTTGTCAGTGTTATTAGAGATCCTTAATGCTCATTTAAACAACCCTAGTTTGTTTCTAGCTTTTTCTGTCTCCAGACTCCTCACCTCTTTTTCAAATCATTTTGAGTAAGGGCCCATTCATTTTTTTGTTTGTTTGTTTCGTTTTGTGTTTCTAGCCTTCAGAGAAATCATCAAAGAAGAACATGTGTTGGCTTGTCAGCCTCATTGTACTGAGACCTTCTGTGGATTTCTGCTTTGAAAAAAATAGCAGCTTATTCAGCCTTAGTTGAGATGAGGGCTGGCTATAATTTCCTGCTGCAAAGAAGGGAGTTTTAAAGGAAGGAAGAAGCAGGAGCTTTGAGGATACAAATAGTCACAACCGGAAGTGAGTATCCTGTCTTGAAATAGCTGTGGCAGAGAGAGGGGGCCAGGGCACAGCCCCTGTCTTCCATGCGGGTGGCATTGTTGAGGGCATTCTCCTCTGCCCTTCACTTGGTGTCCACTCCCCAGCTTTTCCTCGCAGACAGCTTAGAAAGGGCTGCTCTGCCAGAGCAGATGGCTGCAAGCAGCCAGCTAAGGATCAGAAGGAACTGGAACAGGTGAGAGGTCCACACTATCATGGTTCTTGTTTTGTCTGTTTGGGGCCTCCTGTAGTCATGTGTGTCCACAAGGAAAGCACGGACATGCCATCTCAGTGCTATTCTGCTGTTTGACCAGTGGGTTGAATTGGTTGGTCTAACATTGGATTAACTTCTTTGCATGCTGCAATGATGTTCTAAATACTTGTGTTTCCAAACCTACTCTGATTTATACAGCATCAATCTACCATAAACCCAGGTGCAAGTAAAAGAGAATTTTTGAGGCCTAGCGTGGTGGCCTAGCAGCTAAAGTCCTCGCTTTGAACATGCCAGGATCCCATATGGGTGCCGGTCCTAATCCTGGTGGCCCCACTTCTGATCCTGCTGCCTGCTTGTAACCTGGGTAAGCAGTCAAAGATGGCCCAAAGCCTTGGGACCCTGCACCCACGAGGGAGACCTGGAAGAGGCTCCTGGCTCCTGATTTCAGATCAACGCAGCTCTGGTCGTTGTGGTCACTTGGGGAGTGAATCATCGGACAGAAGATCTTCCTCTCTGTCTCTCCTTCTCTCTCTATATATCCGCCTTTCCAATAAAAATAAATAAGTCTTTTTTGAAAAGATAAATTTTTTTATCAGCATCTCAAATTTTCTATGGAGAGATATTTGTAAAGGATGGGAGGAATATATATATATGTGTATATATGTACATATATACACATACATAGGTACACACAGACACATGTATGTGAGTACTTCAAAATATTCATGTAAATGAAGTTAAAAGGTACATTTCAGAGTGCGTGTTTAGCTTAGTGGCTGAGAAATGAGGAATGAGCTAAGCCACCCATGTCCTGCCCTGAAATGTCTAAGTTTGAAACATGCTCTTGTTTCTGATTCCAGCATCCTACTAACGCACGCAGTGATGGTGACCTCAGTCACTGGGTTCTCACCAACTGTTCTGGGTGGATTCCTGGCTCCTGGTTTTGGCCTGTCACGGCCCACCATGGGCATTCTGGAAGTGAGTCAGTAGATGGGAGCGTTCTCTCAAAGAAATAAAAGTTTACTCATATTTTGTGAAGAAAAAGTTTGAAATCCATACATAGTTTTTTCATAATGCACCTTTTCAACAACCTTTGAACAAACACATAGGCATGAATTCCGAAAATATTTTTTGCACCAAACTAAATGTTTAATTCTGTTTTCCCATGAACTTTTTGAAGTATATATAAACACATATGCATATACACTTGCATTTGCATATATAAACACATATGCATTTATTAAACCATATATGTTTACATAGTTCACATGTAACCTGGGCATCCCTGATGATTGTGGAACTTACTAAGAGCCATCTTAATGGGAACAATATATATTTGGTTTTGGTGTGTTTTGTGGCCATTTGAGAAAATATCACCCAGTGCTAAATAGAAAAACCACAAATCAGTAATAAATCGAGAACAAAGAGCAAAAGCTGAATGTGTAGTGCGTAACATTGAAAAACACCTTGATCGAATCTTTCTTCCATTTGACATCCCTAGCCCTCTATATCTTTCTCACAAGACAGGTTGTGTGGATGAAGGTGTCAAGTCACAAAGACCAGCCCCTGGAAGGCCTGGTGGACTTAATCGACTCCTTCTAGACCAGTGCCGGGCACGTTGGGCTGCTGGGATCCGGCTCCAGCTCCCTGGGGCAGCTCTTCTGTGGCCACTGGTGGAGATGGACTCTTGGGCTCCCCTCCAGTCTCCCACTTTGGAACCTGCTCCTCTGCTGGCAGCAGCGAAGCGGAACCCTCCATCTCCATCGCTGCTCCAGGGGTGTCTGCTGCAGACGGCTGCACCTGACCGGCAGCTTCCGCCTCCAGCTTCCGGGGCTGCGCATCCTCCGTGAGCCCCGAGCACCTGGGTTCCGCTGCCTGCCCGGCTGGACCGGCGTTGGCCTCTGCCTCGCTGCTTCCCTCGGCTGCGGCCTGAGGACTCGGAGAAGGCTTGGGCCTCTCGGACTCCCCCGAAGCGGTGAGAGGAGGCTGTCGGGGCCCTTGCTCCCGAGGCCCGCGGGGTTCTGGTGGCGCTTCTGTGAGCTGGTCCGGGTTGGGCTCTGGACCGTGCATGACCATGAAGGCGGCAGCCAGATTCTTCACAGCGTCTTGAACTCTGTCGGCTTCCTCCGCATCCACCTCTTTCTCCACAGGGACACTTGCCTCTGCTTCTTCATCCGAGGTATGCTGGCCTTGGTCATCCTTTTCCGCTGTTTTGGCTTCTCTGATTTTTTTGTAGAGTTCGTTTCTCTCTTCTTGTAAGGCTCGACACAGGTTCTCTAACCTGCTGATCTTCATGACGAAGCATTCGTATTCTTTAGCTCGCAGTGCTTTCTGCAGTTTGAAAGCAAAGACACACGTGAGGTGACCCTGAGAGCAAATGTCTCAGAATGCTCTCTGGAGAGAAGCAATATTATTTGCTGGTAGATGGAAGCTTAATAAGCAATATCCCTTATATTTATTATTATTTGCGTTGTGTGGTAGATTCTGACATAATCTTAGTCACCATATCCTGTTCATTAAGAACGAAGAATAGCAAGATTTCATTTCCTCAGTCTAACCTTAGTCTCAAATCGTCAAAATTGGCGGTGAGACTAAAAGCAGCAACACACACTTAGGGCAGAGCAAATGAGATAGACTGGGACTTGGCCGCTAGCTGTGTCTCGTCTATTCTGGATAAACTGTTCTGTGGTGATCCCGGTAACCTTTAGAAATGTGTGCCGAGTAAGAAGCATCTCTTTGGAATTAGCTGCAATTTGGAATGAAATTTTAGGAAAGTAATTCTGGCCACAGAAACTCAGCACATGAATTCATGCGTTGGAGGCCCCAGCTCATCTGTTCTTTGCTGAGGAAATGTTGGTGTGTTTGTGCTTGAATCTCACCACTCATCCACCTCTGAGTCACTTTGTACCTTTAAGACCTTTGTCACTTGTATGCTTCACCTGAAAGGGAGCGTGGGGGAGAAGCAGCAGAGGATGAAATGGCCCAGGGACTTGGGTCCTGTCACCACGTGAGGACCCTGGTGGAGTTCCTGGCCGAGTCCAGCTGCTGTCAGTATTTGGACAGTGAACTAGCAGATGGAAAATTTATGGCTCAGTCTCTTTCCCTTCGTTTCTCCCTCTCCTTCCCTGTCTTCCCCTCCCCCATTCTGTCACCCCGCATTCCAAATTTTTAAAAAAGTAAAAATTAGGTGTCACAAAGTAGCACATATTTTGGGTGCTTTGGCTAATCTCTTTTTTCAGTGTATTTGAAGCAATTAATGTGTTATGTACCTGTTACATGCTAGTGCTGGGGAAATTCAGTGCTGAGTGAAACGCATTCTACCTTTAAGAAAAGCAGTCTGGCAGATGGAGTACTGCCCTGGGAAAACTGTTTCATCAACAAGTAGCCTACGGGTTAGGGTCACAGGGGTCTTCATGAATCTGGCCTAGATTCTAAATGGCCTTTCTTCTAATTATTTTTAGTTCAATTTAATATATCTCTATCCATTCTCACCTCCAGTTTAGTTCCTTTCAAATGCAGTCCTTTGTACCGTTAGGCTATAATTACATTCCCAGTACCAATGTTTTGACTAGACTTAGAGTGGGGAGATAAGAGCAGAACTTCCTCACCTCTTCAATCATATCCAACAGAGCTTTGTTACAGTTTTCAAACCGAGCTTTCCACGTGGCTGTGTCCTTTTCCAGCTTCTTCATTTTCTTAGTTGTCTACAGAAATGAGAATATTTTAGTGTTGGTCTGAAGGGTTCGTGCATCAGGGAAGCTGTGTGTTTTCTTTGTGACGTCAAGAGCAGACCTTTTGTTACCAGCTACTGAAGCCAACAGCTGTTCAATGTCAGGGTTGCAGATTGCAGAAGAGTTGTGATTTATTTCTGCATCCTCTGGGACTGGGGTGAACAAGCTGGTTTGCACCAGAGCCAATTTAGGAAAAGGAAACTACTTAGGGACATATTTTTGTGTCATCGTTTTATTGTTTTTTTTTCTTTCATTTAAAATGAAACCATGCGATTTAGATTCTTTGCTTTATGGAATAAAAGACCATCCCAGTGAGATAGATGGCTAGTATGACTTCTTAGGTATTCAAAATGCTGTTAATATCTGGGCATGTTTGAGAAGTGTTCATGTAAAAGCAGCTTTCTGTTTTTTCAGGCTTCACATCAGCAGCGTGAGGGAGAGTTGACAAAATGTAATTATACACATTATTCCCTGCACCCTTGAGGTAGTCTCCTAGGTAAGGTTCTTTTTTAGCTGATGCATTATAGGTAGAGAAACTGGGGCTCAGAAAGGGTTCAGAGTGGGACTGGAGTTACCCCATTCTGTTTAGTGCAATGTGGGTAGTGTCTGCTGGTCACCAGGCACCATACTGGGCATGGGGGGTACAAAAGTGGATGAAATGCTGTCTCTTTTTGAGTTGAGACAGCTCACATTTCCAATTGTAGAAATTTCTCTCTGCTTGAATGAAGTGAATGACAGGATAGGCAGTTGGGCCCAGTTTCCCTGGGTGAGCCAGAGCTGGGCCCTTATAACACTGAGCCAGGCTGTCTGCGGCTGGCCCGACTGTCATCCTTTAGCACTATGGAGAAGCAAGGTGAGTCTAGAATGAGCTTCTATTCTGACCACATATTAATAAAATATCATATAAATGTTTTAATATCATCACTCCTTAAATGTCTAGGATGCAAAGATGAGTATCATTCTTTTTTATTTTTCTAATGTCCAGAGAATTCTCAGGTCAACTACTAACATTTATAAGTGGACCCCAGATTTAGAAGAATTCTTGGTTTAACATTTGCTGTATGTCAAAGCTATTTAGTTTTTAACTTAAAGCATTTTTCTGCTTTTGCATTTATTCAATTTTAAAATTCTAGAACTTTGAGATGTTTTAAAAGGTAGATGGAACCATCCTTGATTAGGAAAGAAAGCATTCCCCCTCAGAGCAAAAGTGTATTCTAGCATTTTTTGGCTCTTGCCAAAACGAATTCACCAGATATCAATAAAAAAAAATACAGCCCAAACATCGTTTGTACCTATAAATGTTTCATTACTTTATGAAATGCAGTGAAATATCTTACAGAAGAACGAACCCAAGGGAAAATTGCCTGTCAAAACAGAACATTCCAGTATTTTGTGTTTGATAAGCAATACTCACTTTATCCATTTCCTGTTTGAAAGTGGCAAACACCTCATTGCTTTTTGCCAGTGTGCTCTGGAACTCTTCAAACCTTCCTGAGTACAGAGTGAGCTGTAAACAGTGGAGAGAGTAGATGAGGGCTTCCAGAACAAAATCACACATTATTATTTGAGAAGAAAAATGTTTTAAAAGATTTTTCAACACAATGTTCATTATACATCCAGTTATTTAATTTATGGTAAGAGCGATCTGGGTCAATGAGCATGACTGAGATGCTTCATTAAAGAGAAATGAGGTAATAAAAAGAGTCATCACCATTTCATTGTATCCTAACTTTTACTATACAGTAGTTACTGAGCACTAAGCATAAGCAAGGTCTGTATGTTAAAAAATATTTCACAGGTGGATCTTGCTTTTGAGAGACCTTAACTCTCAACAGGAAGAAAATCTTAAGGAAGATTTGACTCCAGGACAGTGAATACCAAGTTTTAAGTCTGCCAGGAACAGTGAATATTCAAAGAAGATGAACTTGGCTGGTGATCATGTGAACCACATGTTGATTCATCAGAATTAATTTATTACACCAGTTTTCTACAGATGGAAATAATGGGTTTCAAGGAAGGAATGCTCTCTTGCAATTTGCATAAAGACATTGTAAAAGTTAGCATTGCCAAGTATGTGGCTCACCAAAGGAATACAGAAAAAAAAGTTTGTATTTCCACATCCTTTATTCCAATGCTTGAGTTTGGAGTGGGAATGTGTTAATAATAGTTTTTTTTGAAAATCAAATTAGTGTAGCTAGTTTCTTGTAAGCAGAGATTTAATATGGAAAATTCATATTAGAAAAATCTCCCTTTTCAAATGTATTTTTTAGTATTTTTGAGTTTCTTGAAGAGTCCCAAGTGCTCAAATGGGAATAAAAATGGTAGTTTTGTAAAAAAGCAAATTTGTAGCATCTAGTAGCAAACAAGAATCCATGGCTACCTGGGCAGCCTAGGGTGGCTGGATTATGGGTGAAGCAAGGTACCAACAGACAACCTGCTAGACTGGGCTGCCTGGGTTATCAAGGAAAGGAAGGTACCAACTGACCAGCTAGCTGGGGTTTGTACAATATCTTTTAAATTTTTTATTAATATAAACAGAACAGATTTCATAGATATAATTTTAAGAGAATCATACTTCCCCTTCCTCCTTCAATTCCCCATTTCTTTCCGTCTTGTCTTTTTTACTTTTAATTTTTGCAGTAACATACTTTCAATTTATTTTGTAATCACAGCCTAATGCAGCACTAGTTGTAATGCACAAGTAAAAAGTAGAAAGATCATAGTTCCACTGGAATATAAATAGTAATGAAATCTTGAGATGTCACTTTCATTCTTACACATTTTTTTCTCTATTAACTACCAAATGTCAGAAAAAAAAACATGATATTTGCCTTTTGGATACTGGCTTATTTAACTAAGTGTAATAATTTCTAGTTATATTCTTTTTTTTTTGCCAGAGACAGTGTTTTATTCTTTTAATGGCTGAGTAGTATTCCAGCGCTGGCACGTGTGTGTATGTGTGTGTGCACGCGTATCCTGTTTTCATTATCTAGTCATCAGTTAATGAACATCTGGGTTGATTCCATATCTTAGCTACTGTGAATTGAGCTGCTAGAAATATGAGGGTACAAGTAATTTTTGTAAGTAGAGAAGAGCCCACCAACAAAGCCAGCTGCTTGGAGGATTTTTGATCGTGGAGAAGGAGAGTGAGGGTCAGTGTGTGAGTCAAGCCACTCCCTAGAGCCACTGGAGATAATTACTTTAGTAGAAAGTCTTTTCTCTCCAGAAATTCATCAGAACTGTGTACTGTTTTGAACAATAAAATAATAAAAAGATAACAAGTCATTTTAATAAAATACAGATTATCCAAACAACAGATGATCTTCATCTGTTGTTCATTTGTCTTCATCTTGACACCAATGATTAGTGCTATCTAGGACAAAACCAATACTTATGACTCTTTGGCATATATATTAAAGAAGACTAAGCCAAGTGACATCAGAATAATCATGGCCAGGCAGGTGCCCTGGGATTGTACACACACACACACACACACACACACACACACACACACACCATGGTGCATAAGACAGTAATTATTCCTGTCATGTGCAATGCACTCTAATATATTCAATTTTGCTTTTTTTTTTAAATGCTAAGTTGGATCCAGTAAGTTGATTTCAGGGTCTTTGATCTGAGACACTGCAGCCTCTGGTAAGGTTTTGTGGGACTGGGAATAATTATCTCCAGCAGATCTGGGTCATTTTCTTTTGCAGAATCTGTTCATTTGCATTCTTGGCCAAACCTTTTATATTAACTTCTTTTGTTACTTCCTCTGGAAGATAGAACTGTATCCAATAATTTTCTTAGCAAAGCCATGAGCTTTGATTCGAGAGCAAATCCTACTGCATGAGCCCTTGCAGGGAGCTCTCTTCTTGTCTTGTATAAATAAAATGAGGGCTTTAAAGATTATGGTGACACATTTTTAATAATTTACTCTTCTTTCCCATCAGGTAATATTTTGTGTCCTGGTTGTCAGCTCTTGCTTTCCACATTTGCCTCTGTTTTTGTCCTTATTGATGGCCACTCTGTTTGCAGTGACAACTGTATGTCATTGATCACCCCTGATGTGTACTTTATTCTGTTGGCTTGTATAATTGAAAGCCAAACATCTCTCTGCCAAGTGAGAAACATGCTCCCAACTGGAAAGCTGTTGCCTTGTACTGAAAGATGACATCAGTCTAGGAAACAGCTTAATCCACTCTTGGTATTTTTCTTGCTCAGGGCTTAGAAATGGCTCCTGCGACTCTGACTGCTTTCAAGATTGTGTAAAAGCAAAAGAAATGTTTGAATGCTATGCAGAATCTTTGGCAGTTGGGTTTCTTTTTCAGGCTTGATAAACTTTGAAAATACAATGTTGATACTTTGCAAAGGAAACTTGCTGTAATATACATAAGAATTTGGTACCCCTGTTTTCTTAATGATGAGTTACTGATTTTTGAAAGGACCTTAGTGACAAAGACAAGTGATCTCTTTAACTAGCAAGGCTGCTGTGTTAAGTGAATTGAGGTGATGGAGAACGCAGGCTTCCTTTAGCCTAGGGCTGCATGTTTCAGGTCTCAGATCTTTCTGTGTTCATGAACTAAGGCTGAGCAGGATCTTGAGATAGTCTTGCCAGTAACTTTAAGTTTATTGCAGCTGAAGGCTTCCATTGTCTTATAATTTTCTGTATGGATACTTTCCTGTGAAATAATACCAACACTAGCTCATGTGTTAATTGATCACTAGTGTTTTAAAACTGTTATTGTTATAACTATATTGTGGGTTCAATTAGTGATTTTTTTTTCCTCACTGAGTACTCTATCTATAGCACCTGGAATCATACCTAGCATGTAGTAGGTACGCACTAAGGATTGGTTGAGTTATTTGCACTTGTGATGGATCAGACACTGAACGGAATGCTGTGTTTGCATAATTTGATGATAGCCTGTGTATAGCACATATTCATTAACTGATTCATTCACTTTTTAAAAACTCACACGTATGAGTAATTGCCAGCTCTAGCTGGTGAGTGAGGGCTGACACAATATAAGAAACAACATGTTAGAAGGTAGCAGCTGCTTTCTGTTTGGTTGTTTGGGAAGTACTGAAAAGCAGTAGGCCTCCTAGAAATCAGAACGCTCCACCTTTGGGGTTCTTGACTCGGTACTGCACCCTTGTTTTTACAGACAGGAAAACTTAGGTTCAGGCAAGTTTGATGAGTTGCACAGCATCACACAGCTTCTTAATGGAGGAATCAGCACTCTGAAGCTGGTGCTGGATTCAGCCCAGGACTAAGAAATAAATGATCACTGGTGGAAACTCCAGAACATGCTAAAAGATGCTTTTAAATCATCTAGAAGATGTTTCTTCGGTTGTGAGTGATAGCAAAAATATATTTTTGCTGTTACTTTAGAAGCTTGTCAAGAATGGAATTAAAAGATAAATTTATTTTGGAACAAAAATTGGATTTTTTGCATACTTTTTTCATAATCATTTCTTCCATAAACTTTTTGAAAAGTCCACATTCTACAGAGGAGTCTGACCTAGATGCTGATGCCAGCTGAAAGAAACCTTCTCTAGCCCAGCACACCCAGTACTTAAGAACTCTCCTGAAGGTTGTGATCCACATTTAGTGTGGAGGAGTGGAGATTGTGTATCAAATGATGTGAGCAGTGCGTAGCCTCAAGTGCTGTCCTCGGTTTCCCTTGTGGTTCTTGTGCTGTGAATGCGGAAGTGGCAGAACCAAGAGCACTGGCTCAGTCCTATGGGCTCCCCCTCCAGCCCTCATACAGTGATGTCACTTCTTTTTGCCCCTGGGTTGGAGAGCTGCCTCTGTCTGCCAGCCACCCCACACCATGGTTGTCTCAAAAGTTATCTGGAGTTTGTTAACCCTGGACTCTTTGATTATGTTAATAATCAGAAATATTTTGGTTTCAGTCTCTTTGTCATTAGTATTTTAAAACTATTCTGGTTCATTACCAGGGAGTAGATCATACTGGATGAACCAATTCATCATTGCATTTTATGTTTCATCACAAAAGTGTACCTTAGAAAGTAGGCGTGCAAATGCTGTCTGTGTTTTTGTCCATGCAGTGTACAGTTTGTTATTTTAAATTTATTATTTCTTTATGATGAACAGTTGTTCATTCATATAATGAATAAGCATTTTTTAAACAAATGGACAAATATTTATAATGAACAGATATTTAGAAGCCAGTATATAAATATTTACAAATCTTAAATGGATGCTGCCCAAGTTGGATGGCTGCTGGTTTCCCCGTGTTAGGTGGAGATTTTTTGTTTGTGACCTCACAGACCTGTCGGCATTTGGACCTTTTTCTCTCTGGAAAATTCTTCTGGAAGCTGAGGAGGAATGTTTGCCAGGAGGGATAGAGCCCCAAATGCGTGGAAAAGATGGCGAAGTTTGCTTTCATCCAAGGGGCTGCTGTAGTGTAAGGATTTATTTCTGAGTCTGAAATAGGAATTCTTGTAGTATCTTGGAAACACATTGGAGTGCACGTTTGGCCTGTAATACTTATGTCCCACACTGGAGTACCTGGGTTTGCTATCCAGCTTGTACCTGACTCCAAATTACTGCTAATGCAGATCTTGGCAGAGAGCAGGTGATGGTCCAAGTAGTGGCATCTCAACCAGCTGTGTGGGACACCTGGCTTGAGTGCCTGGTTACCATCCTCAGCCTGGTCGAGTGTGTGACTGCAATCATGTGGAGGCGAGCCAGCAGCATGGAGCTCTTCCTCTCCATGTCTCTTTGCCTCTCAATTACATACATTAAAACAGAACGGGTACACACAAATGACATCACAGAGCCAATTCAAATGCATCTTGCTCTGCCTACCTCTCTAGCCGTGTCATGCCCCATTGACAAAGCGTCATTCTCTGTCAGCTTAGAAACCTGGTTAACGACTCTCTTGCTCTTTCTTAGAAATGGTTTCAAAATGTGAGGCCATTTCAAGAATTGAGAGCCAGGGAAGGTACTTGTGGCATCCGACATGCTCTTCTTACCTGGACAGGGTACTGGGGGAGGAGACACAGGACATGTGTGCACACAGATGGGAATTTGGACACTAGTTTCCTCTGACTGCTCATTTGTCGCCAACAAACCTTGGACTGGATGTTGGTGGCAGAGAGCATTTCTTTTGTGTAGATTCCATATTATGCTTTTTTTTTGTTTGTTTGTTACAAACCATAACTGAGATGTGGTTCTTCATGTCCCTATGTCAGTCCCCATTCCCTGTGACATGGGAGGCCTTCTGTAGACAACCCTCTCTTCCTCTTGAGACCAGTAAGGACAAGCACCCCATGCCTTCCCCCCGCCAGGTTCACCTGAGCCTGCAGTACTGTTTCTTGTTCCTTCAGCACTTTGGCCTGAAGTTTCCACTCTGCTGCCTGGTTCAGCAACTGAAAGAAGAGAGAAAGCATATAAGATGGTCAGACTACTTGGGAAATTACCATTTGTTTCTAATTTGTGTGAAACCAAATAACTTACTCATTGTTCATTAGCTGTCTTTTGTAATTTTGTTGGAATTTTTTTTCACATCTATGAAAGCTAAGAAAATGGTCCAAAACTTTTGATTTGTATCCATAGCTAATAGTTTTAACAGAAAAGAGAAAAAAAATCATTATGTGTAACTTTTGCCTGAGTTATAAAACATGTAACCCCCCCATCAAATTCTGGAGGCCTTCTCTATCAATCCTGACCAACTAATACTTAGTCTCTGCTTGAACATCCGGAGGACCTCTCCAGCTGTGGCACTGTTGCCAGCAACTGCTCCTTTATGTTAACCCAAGGTTATTCTAGACCATTGCTCTCAACCACAGCTTGTAAGATACAGTATGAAACATGTATTTGGTCTTGATCCCTCGCTGCTGACACAGAGCTTCTGACATGCATCAGTATCTTCTACAATTAAAATTCCAGTATCTCGGGCCTGGTACGATAACTGAGTGGCTAAGTCCTTGCCTTGCATCTGCCAACATCACATATGGATGCTGGTTCATGTCCCCAGCTGCTGCACTTCCCGTCCATATCCCTACTTGTTCCATGGGAAGGCAGACGAGGATGACCCAAAGCTTTGGGACCCTGCACCCGCATGGGAGACCTGGAAGAAGCTGCTAGCTCCTGGCTTCAGAAGAACTCAGCTCCTGCCATTGTGGCCACTTGGGGAAATGACCCAGCAGACAGAAGATCTTTGTTATCTCCTTCTCTCTATAAATACGACTTTCCAATAAAAAAAAAATCTTTTAAAAACAATTCAGGTGCCTCCCAGAAAGCATGATGTAGGAAGTAGTGATTGAAATCGGCATATAGAGAAGATCCAGGTGGGTCTCCCTCCTTTCGGGAGACCCTCCATCCCCTGGATCTCCCTGCCAGGTGCTTTCTCCTTCCCTCTGCACCTTCACACTGCAAATAAAACGTTACCTATGTTTGCATTTTAAAAAAAGAAGCAGAAAGGATGGAAAGAAAGAAGAAAAAAGGGAAAGAAATGAAGAGAAAATGAGAGATAATATGGAAGATGATCTACAGGTTGGATTTTGAGAAACAAAGAGGTTTGACATATTTTTCTAAATCTTGTCCCCTGGTGATATACAGAAATGGTCTCATCTTGCTCCATGAAAAAGCCTCAAAACATGAGGAGACTTCAAAAGCTTGTGGAGAGATGCTTGTTATAAAAAATTGGTGTATGTAAGTAAAAACATTGTTTTGACAGATAAGCTAACTTTTTAAAATCTCACTTAAAAAAAGTAGTACTCGTATACATTCACAGTCAGGACTTGGAGTTGACAGGTTACGCTTAAAAAGTTGATTTAAGCATAAAAATTGGGGACCAGCATTATTGCTCAGGAGGTTAAGCCCCTGTCTGTGAGATACCCTGTATCATGTGTGAATGCAGGCTTGAATCCTGACTGTTCCACTTCTGACTCAGCACTCTGCTATTGTAGGTAAGAAAGCAGCAGGTGATGCTTGAGTCTCTTCGAACCGACTGGATGGCTTGGATAGAATTCTGGGCACCTGATTTAAGCCTGGCTTGACCCTGGCTATTGCAGCCATTCAGGGAGTATACCATTGGATAGAAGATCTCTCTCATGGAAGATCTCTTTCTTTCTAACTCTGTCTTTCAAATAAATAAATAAATAAATCTGTTTTTTTAACTATAAAAATGATACACATGTAAAATATGCTATTTTGTGACAAGATTCAAGTCTCTAATGTGCTACAAAAGACTTCTGGTTTTCTTTATTTTTTCGAATAGTGTTGTAACCTGAAAAATGTTTTTAAAGCTGCCTGACTGGATATTTCTCTAGAGTTTTACAACTTCTGAGCTGTCTCTTGTAGTTTTCTAGTCATCGATATTTAGTTTGACAAGTTCTCTCCCCCACCACCCATCTCACATTGGTTTGCATTTAGTCTTTCAAGCATTAAATACAGTTTTCAGGAATACTTTTTTTTTCTTTCCAAACTTGTATTTCAGTAGTTGTTGCCCTGTCATATTGATTTGCATAATATAAAAGCAAGTGTAACTGGAAAGAAGATGGGGACATGAGAAACTGACCGTGGTCATTTTCAAATTGTTGAATGGGGTAAGTGTGTGCATTCCAGAGTGGCTCTAAGTAGTCACACACACTGAACAGCAGGCATCTTACAAAGAGAACGCTAAACACCATGGGTGAACCTGCTGAGGGTCAGTTAGGTTTCTTTGGAATTTGAGGCTGGGGTGATTTAAACTTTCTTTGGTTTGTCCTTACTATATTTAAAAAAAAAACATGAAGTCTATTTATTTCCTTTGTTATCAGGACAGCAACAATAACGAAGTAGCCATGACATTGAAGAACTGGGGCAGCTGTGTCTGGAGTGCAAGACCTACAGTGCCCTTTCTGGCCTCCCCAGGGAAGTGGCTGCAGTACGTAAGGCAGTGCTTTGCAGCTCGGTTTGACAGTGATCTCAGGGGAGGCAGGTGGCTGCCTATTCTGCTTGGGTGAGGAAACCCCCATCTTGTACATAGAGTGTCTGCATTCTCAAAAGGAAGTGGCATAGCTGCGACCCAGGTATGTGAGCAGCTTTGAAGAAGTGAGAGGGACTGTATTACCTCGACTGAATTCTGCTACTGTGCTACACAGTATAGGGAGATCGGTCAGTCTGCTAATTTCTTGCTAAGTCCAGGTCACTGCAGATCTGCTCTCCAATATCACTCATGTGTATCTCACCCATTTTTTGCTCTCTCATGTCTCATATATTATATCCTTGCACACTGATATCCTGTAGCAAATGTATTTTACCCAAGTGGATAATACACAGACGGGAGTATTTATTTCCTTGGATTTTGCATAATAATAGAATTTTTTCTTATTCTGAAAGCAAAGTTGTAGATGGATTTAACAAACTCATTTTTTTTCCTTAAAAGAACATGACTACTGATTTGATTAGCCAGTGTCAGTAGTTTACGTTCTTCAAAATTCATCTGACAAGTCTGAAAGATGAAGTTATTTAAAAAACACTGTTCTAATAAGTTCTGATCCTTTTAGGTAAATTTAAAGCATGTGATTAAATGTTAAATGGTAAAATTTGAGTAATTGATCCACTGACTAAGTCTTAAGCCTGTTTGGGCCCCAGCAAGCGACACATGCCTCAACTCACATCTCTGAAATACACCTCCATGGAAGATGAACTGTCACAGAGAGCTTGGATTCTGGGTCAGACACACGTGGGATTCAAGCACATCTTGATCTTTTAGTGTTTTGTGAGCTTAAAGTTGCCTACTGTATTTGAGCCTCGGTTCTGCCATCTGTAGAGTGCCCCTTGGCTTTTTGGAGGTACTTGGGGTTAGTGAGCTGTTAGTAAACAGCACTGTTCAGTTTCTTCTGTCCACCACCCAGCAATCATTCCTTCCTCATTGTCCCTCTCAGCAAGCCAAAGCATGGCCTGCCGGTCTTACACTGACAACTTTTGCCCATCTCCACCTCCCTTGGCTAAGTCATCTGGATGGCTATCACAGCCTCCTGTCTTGTTGAGCATCTCCCCCTGCCCAACCGCGCCCCGCAGCCCCTAGGAGCCAAGTGATCTTTTACTGATGCAAAGCAGATTGTGTCACTTTCTTTGCCAAAACTACTGAATGTGTCCCATTGTATTTAGAATAAAATCCAAATTACCTTGCAGGCCTTGCAAAGCTAAAGTTTGGCCTTTCCTTACCTTCCTAACTTCATTTTGGACCGTTCTTCTTGGTAAACAGGCTCTTGCCTCCCTGACCTTTTTCTATTTTGGGGACACACCAAGCTGATTCCAACATCAGGGACTTTGTCCCTGCTGCAGACACTGGTCCTGGAGATGATTCTCCATTGAGAAGGGCTTGGCTCAAACAACCACCACCCTGGGATGCCTTTCTGGTCACCCAGCTAAGTGGGTCTCCTCCTTGGCCCTGTCTCAGCATAGAGACACTTCTTAAGTCTGTAATTACCCTTTTTGTTTCATGCCTATTTCTTTTGCTTTAGACTCTAATCTTGGTAGGAGATGCCTGCTCTCTGTCTTGGTCATAGCTATTCCCTCGCATCTACTATAGTACTTTGCAGATAAATGACATTTAAAACCATCTGTTGGATGGATGAATGCCCATTGTATGTGAAAAGTCACATGGATACAGTGCCTAGTGCTGGGCTGCCCAATTTGATTCTCCATAGAAATCCAGGCCCTGTCTCCAGCACCCCAGTGCCTTTTAACCAAGATTGAAATAGTTTTGTCACAGTTGCTGAAACCAGGGAGACCAGACATGCACACTACTTCAGTGATAGGTACATATTCCTTTTCACGATTGTGGCGCTCCTCTGCTTCCTTCATCATTTCTTGTGCCTCTTCCAGCTTTGCGTCCACCAGCTTCTGCTGCAGTTCTCTATGTTTAAATATTTTGTCCAGATGCTAAGGAAAAATATAGACATAAGACTTGGTTTACGGTTTGTACTTAGAAATTTTAAATTGAACCCCAAATTCACATGAGACTCCATGCTCCATATTTTAAGATTTTACTTTAAAGGAAAGATGCCTGTCCATCATTTATATTAAAGTTGTAAATTGGTGAAGTCCCTAACCCTTTGCACTGCACCAAAGTAATGGCAAAAGGTAGAATTCAGCAGTGCTGATTCTAAAAGGTTCCAATGTTATTTTTTCTAATGTGGTATCAGGTAATAAGATATGTTTATTTATAAATTTTGGTACAAATGATAATTAAGCACGATCACTAGTTTATTTGGCTTTTTTCTTAAACATAAAACAACTTTTAATCATAACATTAATACAATCTATAATGGTGAGTTCTCCACAGCCTCACTTGAAGTGCTGTGAAAAAAAATGTGGTATGCTACCCAATGGCCCTGGGTCTGGGAATGGGGCCCATCCCCTAAATTCTATTCTGTTGCTTTGGTGGGGATGGCAGGGCCGGTGGGATGAACTGTACACAGATGTGCAATGAGTCTTCCACACCTGCTGGCCTCTGGACTTGCTAGATGAGGACAAGCTTCCCATCTTATCTTAATGTAAAGAATTTCTTTGTCATTATACCTCATTTCTTCATCAGAAAGAGAGCATGCTGAATTCTGTCCTTGAGTTTATTGGGAACAAATCCCAGAAAATCTACAACAGAATAACCAGGCCAATCCCATCCAAGATCTCTCTGAAGAGTAAGGATATTTTTTTTTTCTCCGTTCTTTAGTCTGAGACTCCTTTCTGGAGTGGGGTTAATCTGTGTGACAAGGCAAAATGGCAGCATTGAATGTGGGCTTGCTGTGACAAGTTTGTTTGCTGTGAACATATACTCAGTTTTTTCCTTGATAAAAATCTTAGCATCTTCCAACAGAGCTACTTAGAATGTGTTATGGTACATTTTAAGGAAGCTAAGTAAACTCTGGATGAGATGGGAAAAGGAATAAAATGTGCTCAGAATCTTGAGTGCATATCTGGAATCTTAAAGCCATCAAATGCTTTGGATATAATTTTCGGATCACAGAGGACCCTATGCTCCTCCAAAGATAAAGTATTTTGTGACAGTGATTTCATGTCAGAGCCTCTGCTTCTCATCTACAAAATGTAGACAGTGTGTCAGTGTTGTGGGCATAAGATTGTTAAGACAGTTAAATGACATGTGTCAAAAGTCAGTATTTAGCACATTGTCTGACACAACCCAAACTGTGAGTAAGTGATACTGTAATTGTTACATTAGTAATACTAACAGTGGCTTGTGGGGTACATGGAATGAATACAGACCCTTAATTTAGATGACATCACAGTGATTCTTAAGAGAGAATATGGAATCATTTTTTTGGCTATTTGGAGAGGAGTTTCCAAAGGCTGAGGAATTCTGTTTTCAAGGGTGACTGTGGCTCCAGCCTATTGCAGTTGCTTAGCAGTGATTCCAATTTAGAAGAAATTGCACATGATGTTTAACCAGATATTTTGTAGTACCATCTGTTTTACTTTGGTGTGTAAAAGAAATCCAATCCTAAATATGAATCAGTTGAGGGTTGGCCGTAACTTGCTTATGAACCAGTTCCCCACCTTCACGACCCCCATGTGGACCTACATCAGTGCTAGGTGGCTGGCTGTGCCCCTCACCTCCTCCCGCAGCTCATACTGATCGATGATGCTTTTCAGCTTCTCAGCCAGCTCTGTGTTCTCCTGACAGAGCTTCATATTTCGCTCACTCTGCTGCTCGATCTGAGCCTGGATATCCGTCAGGGTATTCTGGAAATGACTTGTGATCTCTTTCCTTTTCTCTTCTTCCTCGCGGGCACGCTGGAGAGTTTCCTCCTGCAGATAAAAAATAAAAATATTTTAGTATGTTGTTTTAAAAGTGCTCTGTGTTTATAGAACCCAGGAGGAGAATGCGTGGAGGGCAAGTGGATCTTCTTGCTCAGTTCTTCAGAACATTGCTCCATCCTGCAATAAACATGTGAGCAAAGGTTTCGGCTGTGAGTTCCTGGCCACTGCGAGCAGGTGCTATGAGGACCTTGCGTTTGATAGTTGGTGATGGATCGGCTTGTTCTAAGCATGATGAATCTCCTGCTGGGTGAATGAACTGCTGGAATTTGTGAGAAACAGGCAGTCACACGGGTTTGATCTCTTGGCTGTGGCCTGGAAGAAAGGCCACTCAGTTTTTCTGATTGATGGGATGGATTATGTGTTCTTTTGGTTTTGTGCCAGAGAAAAGAACAATAGATCATATAGTTCTCTAAAAGCTGGCATATGAACATGTCACGTAAATGTATTACCCAATTTTATAAATATGGATGACCACAGTATAAACTTTATCTTACTAAGAAAAAAACCTTTCATCAAAAAGCTTTAAAAAGGAAACTAAGATGGCTAGAGATCAATTGGACCCATTCCAGAGTATAAAAGGAAATCATTCCAAATATGCATGAGATTTTATTTCTGAAAGAATATTCACCTCACCTGTCACATGTGATAATTGCAGTGTTCAAAGTGAATTTTGGTTGTGAAAGCAGTATTAAGTTTCAGATCATCTTTAATGAAAAAGTGAAACATTTAATTTTCCCTGCCCCTTTGTTAAAGTGAGAGAATTGGAAATTAACTTTCATATTGTGTCTGTTCTTTTCCTCTTCAATCAAAATTTTCCATTCGTTGCAGCCACTAAAACTGTGCTATCATTTCCTCCACATCTATTTTGAGAATTGTTTGCTTTGTCATTGTTCTTTTCATTCTTTTAGAATAAGAGGGTTGAATCTGTTACATCATTCCATGACAGACACACTGCTGACAAGTGACACATTTTAAGATTCTTTTCAGTCCTGATTAATTGTTAATATGAAAGCTTCTGTCATTGTTGGCAAGTAAAATTATACTGCATTCAGTTGCCCACCAAATTCAGATTATGTGGCAGGATTTTTTTTTAAAGGAAATAATTGTTATAATAGGCATAATCTTTGTCATCAGAAAGAATGTGATCAAAATAAAATCTGATCTTGGAAATGTATTCTGTAGAAATATTTTAATTTATCATTGGGTTTCCTTTTTCCACACAGCATTAATCATCTATCACTGTAAGATGACTTCTGAAGTCAGAACCATGATTTATTTATACTGTGAATCTTTATTTGGACAACTTCTCAGGAACATTTTTAAGATATCTGTACTTTTTAATCTGAGGAAATTAACTATTTGATAGTTTGTTTCTTTGAACTTTGTGAGTTCCTCAATACATTTTTGGAAAATGAAATTAAAAGATATGTTTATTTTGGTGCAAAAATTTTTAAATACTGTGCAATGCTTTGTGATACACATTTTCCATGAACTTTTTTCTCTTTTTAAAATAAGGATTATTTTAACATTTTTTAAAAAAGGATTTATTTAGTTTATTTGAAAGACAGAATTATAGAGAGAGGGAGACATAGAGAAAGAGACCTTCCATCGACTTACTCCCCAAATGGCCACAATGGCTGGGGTTGGGCCTTGCCACAGCCAGAAGCCAGGAGCCTCTTCCAGGTCTCCAAAGTTGGTGCAAAGGCACAATGCCTTGTTCAGTACTGTGCTGCCTTCCCAGGGGAATTAGCAGGGAGCTGGATCGGAAGTGGAGCATCTCTCAACTGATACCTGTATGGGATGACTAACGCACAGCACCACCCCGAACTCATTCAAGATTCTTTGTATACAGGAATTGCAAAAGCACTTTTGCAGTGAAATAAAGTTTAACTCCATTTTTCCATGCATGGTTTGAATTATTGTTGAATCAAACCCTTGTATGTGTTTCACTAAAATGATTATGGGCAATGTAATAACAGTGTGACAGTGATTGTCTCCTCATTGCCCCTGATTTGTTTAGAAGTCATTAAATTCTAAAAATCACTGGAGATGGTGATCTGAATTCTATCTGCATTTACAAAAATTCCATTCCTGAATGCATAAGTAATTGAACAAACTATTCCATGCTACCCAGCCAATCATAATTTTTCATTGGAAACTGGCTAGATTAGGTTGGCATGAAAGACTGTTGAAACCAACCTAGTACTCAATCCTGGCCCACAGAAAATCATCTTATATTTTATGTTATGTTGTTTTTTCAATGAGTCAAAAATAAATCTAGTAAAATCTTATAAAATTGTGGTCTATCTTAAAAGAATTTGCAATTTCTGTTTTTTATATCACATATATTATTCAAAGTGAAAATCAACAATGCAAATAAGATTGAGGAGCAAGGTGTGAAATACCTGAGGAAACAAACTGTGCATGCATCAGAGTACGTCTTAGAAATGCCGACGTGCTTGGCCCAGAAGCCACAGTCTTCAGCAAATATTTAATGAAACAATTAATTATTGATTTATGTACAGACATATGAGCAGCTGGAACCAAATGATTCCTAAAGTCCTTTCCACTGTAGAATTCTGTGTATTCTAGTAGCAAATACTGCTTATTTCTTTACCCAAATCATGAAACCCAAGCCTATCTCTTATTTGGCAATTCTTTTTCAGTGTGGTTGGAGGCTCAGATTTATTGATGCTGTGTGAGCAAAATGGCATGAAAAATGAGTTCATTTGGGTTCATAAATGCTGAAATCCATGTAGTTTTCTTTATAATAAATATTTGCCTTGAACTTCTTAAAGATACAACATTTATATTGATTTTGTTTGATTACTCTTATTTTCTAGACATAGTCTAGAGGGAGGTTGGTACTTGTGCAGAGTGTAAGTTCCCCCTCTTTTTCACGCTGGACCAACGACT
This sequence comes from Ochotona curzoniae, assembly GCF_017591425.1. Taxonomy (NCBI): domain Eukaryota; kingdom Metazoa; phylum Chordata; class Mammalia; order Lagomorpha; family Ochotonidae; genus Ochotona; species Ochotona curzoniae. The sequence goes on from NW_024467115.1 coordinate 19,891,614, forward strand.
GCAGTTGGAAGTAGAATGGGTTAGGCAGAACATTTCTAGATAATCTGTTATCTTTCTGTCTGAAGAATTAGCATAACCACAGGAAGGTGAAGCTGTAATTACAGAAAGCAGAGTCAGAAAAAGAGAGACCTAAATTCTGTGAGTTAAACTGTACTTAGATCTCTGCCTAAACCTGAACCACACACATGTAGGATAGGCTTGAAGCAGACCAGCTGATGAAAAAAACAAAACAAAACAAAACATAAAACAAAAAACGTGCACTGAGCTGCTGTTTAAGAGACAAAATTTATAGTTTAAATCTAATCAAACTAATTGCTTGCTTAAAAAAATTCTTCAGAGGAATATAGCAGGCTCCAGATTATCCACAACATAACAGATACAACATCTAGGATATAATTGATTTGTCAAATAAAAAAAAAAAAACTAAAAATGTGAACATTCTTAAAAAACATCAGAGGAGGCCCTGTGGCACGATGTATATTTAGCCAATATGAATTTGAAGATGGGTGTTTTTTCTGTGCTTGGTTTTATAAAGAAAACCACATGGAAATGGTGTAATAAAAAAATATGAAATTTGGGTGATCACCTGGCACAGTAATTAAGATCCTGCGTGGTGGGAGGAGGGAGCCCCAGTCCCACCCTTGTGATGGCCTGTGGTTCTGCTACATTGCTGTCCATTGGAAATGTATTTTTCCTCTTTTTTTTTGTCCTTTGAGTGACTCCCCTGAGATGATTCATAAGACACCACTTGCACCATTTCCTCGGGTCTTTCCTCCCTTGGAGCGCCACCTGTCCCTATGGTAGCAGTCCTGTTTCTCCAGTTCGTGAATAAATCTTGTTTTGCAAACTAGAGTTGTTCACATGAAAATTATTCTTTCATGTGAGACAAGAAACGAGGTTGCTGCCATGTTTCACGTCTAATTCCCCGCACCACTTTCAAGGGCATTTACTGCTGTTGGTGAGAAATCTATGTGGGGCACTGTGAAGAAGATAATGCCCCACATGGATTACTCACCAACTGCTTCAAAAAACTTAAAAAGTCCTGGCTGTGCTCCTGAGTCCTGCTTCCCGCTGATGTATCCTGGGTGACACATGAAATGATTCAAACAATTGAGTCCTACCACTCTTGTGTGAAATGAGGATTGAGTTCCAGACTTTTGTCTTTGGCCAAGTTCAGCTGTTGAGGAGTAAGCCAGCGGATCAAAGATCTCTTTCTGTCTCTGCCCCTGCCTCTGTCTTTCTTTCTCTGCCCCTTTCAAAGAAATACATTTTCAAATTTTTAAAAATCTTGTAATTTGAAATTTAAAAATCACTAGGTAGTTTTTCATGAATATGAAGATATACTAATAGAAATTATCTAAGTTGAAGGTAAAAGAGGAAAAGGACTGATGAATAATATTAAGAGACAACAGTAGGGCCTGGTGTGGTAGCCTATGGCTAAAGTCCTTGTCTTTCATTCACCAGGATCCCACATGGACACTGGTTCTAGTCCTGGTGGCCCCACTTCCCATCCAGCACCCTGACTGTGACCTGGGAAAGCAGTCGAGGACGGCCCAAAGCCTTGGGACCCTGCACCTGTGTGGGAGACCCAGATGAAGCTCCTGGCTCCTGGCCTTGGACTGGCTTAGCCTCGGCCATTGCTCTGCTTAGGGAGTGAGTGAATCAACAGTCAGGAGATCTTCCTCTCTGTCTCTCCTCCTCTCTGTATATCTGACTTTCCAATAAAAATAAATCTTTTTTTAAAAAGAATCAACAGTATGTCAGTAGCTATGAAAGCCTGTCATATGAATTTAGAATGTTAGATGGCAAGAAGCAAGAGTGGGAGAAGGCAAAAAGAGACAGGAAAAATATGTGAAGATATAATGGCTGAAATTTGCCAAAAAGAGAAAAAACATGCAATCACTGGGTAAAGAAAATGCAGTAAATACAAAGTAGGCTACATCTGTTAAAAAAAAAAAAAAAATCACCGCTAAGTAAAAGTAGGCAAAGTTCTGAAAACTAGAGATCATGGAAAGACCATGAAAGTAGCCAGAAAAAAAGGACAGAGTCAATAGGGGAACCATTGAAATTATTGCTGGTTTTCATCACAAACCAGAATATAGTGAAACATTTACATGAGGCTCAACGAAGATAAGCACATGCACAGTCAGTACAGAATTTTATATCCAAGAAATGTGTCCTCCCAGCAATAAAAGTCAAAAAGAGGAACTTTAAAGATAAATGACAACTAAAAGTATTAAGAGCCCATGGAATATCCCACCTTCGTGGTTTAAAGGGTGAACCCACCACCTGCAACGTCACATCCCTCATGAGTAATAGTTTGAGTCCAGCCCATCGAGCTTCCTGCTCATGGCCTGGAAAAGCAATGGAGGACGGCCAAGTCCATGGTCACATACGTGTCCTTCAAGAAGCTCCTTGCTCTGTCTTATCTCAGCCATGGCTGTTGTTACCACTGGAGAAGTGAACAGAAAGATGGAAAATGTTCTCTCTCTCTCTTAATGTAACTCCACCATTCAAATAAAATAACTTTTCTAAATATAAACACTAAAAGTTCTTCAGACTGAAGAGAAATGACACGAGAGAGAAATTTAAAGCTTTAGGGATAAAGAAGAGAATCAGAAGGTAACTTTCTATGTAAATTAAAAAGACTTTTAATTTATTTTTACTGATTTTATTTTACTTTTATTGGAAAGTCAGATATACAGAGAGGAAGAGAGACAGAGAGGAAGATCTTTCATCCGCTGACTCACTCCTCAAGTGGCCACAACATTTGGAGCTGAGCCAATCCGAAGCCAGGAGCTTCTTCCAGGTCTCCCACGTGGGTGCAGGGTCCCAAGGCTTTGGGCTGTCCTTGACCGCATTCCCAGGTCACAAGCAGGGAGCTGGATGGGAAGTGGGGCTGCTGGCAAATGAACCGGTGCCCATATGGGATCTTGGCACGTGCAAGGCGAGGACATTAGCTGCCAGAGTCCTGCACTGGACCCTAATATTTATTTTCAAAAGTTGTTTATTTAAAAGACACGATGACTGAGAGAGAAGGAGATGAAAGGAAGAGATCTTATATCTATTAGTTTGCTTTCCAGATGGTCTGGATGTTTGGAGCTGGGCTAGGAAATCCATCTGGGCAGCCCAGGTGGGCGGAAGGGGCCCAGGCACTTGGGCTTCATTCCACTGCCTTCCTAGGTACATTAGAAAGGAGTTGGATTGAAAGTGAGACAGTTGGGACTTGAACTGGCACTCAGTATGGGATTTGGTCTCCCAAGGTGGCATCTTAACGTGCTATGCCACAATGCTGACCCGTCTTTAGTTTTTTTAAAAAAAGATTTATTTATTTGATAGAGTGACAGAGAGGAGGTTGAGCCAGATAAACACCTCCCATCCACTGGTTCACTTGCCAGATATCTGCAATAGCCAGAGTTAGGGCAGTTTGAAGGCAGGAGTCAGCAACTCCATTAGCATCTTCGACCTGGGTACCAGGACTCCAGGTGCTTGGGCCATTCTCCATTGCCTCCAACATTCATTACACAAAGCTGGGTCAAAGTGTATAGTAGCCAGGGTATGACCTGGCACTCTGACTGGATGTGGGGTCCCTAGCAGTGAAATAACTTGCTATGCCAATAAGCCTGTCCCTGCCTTTAACTTTCAAAGAAACATAAAGGAATATGGTTTTTTAAAATAAAAATTGCCTCATTGTACCATGGGCTTTATGCATGTGTGCATATATATGCAGTGATCCTTGCTTAGAGGTCAGGATTGTAAATAAACATTTCTTTGCAGTGTGTGAAATGATATAGTGTTAACTTCAGGTAGACTATGAAAAGTTGTGTATGTCTATTATAGTCACAGTAAAGATAATGCAAAGAGGTGTGATTTAAACATCCAAGAGAGAAGTTAACATTTTTTAAAAATAGTATTTAAAAATATTGAAATCGGGCCTGGTGCGATGGCTCAGTGGCTAAATTCTTGCCTTGCATGTGCCAGGATCCTATTTGTGCACCAGTTCATGTCTTGGCTGTTCCACCTCTCATCCAGCTGTCTGCTTTTGGTCTGGGAGAGCAGTGATGCTGCAGAGCCTTGAGACCTTGCACCCACGTGGGAGACCTGGAAAAAGCTTCTGGCTTCTGGTTGTGGATTGGTTCAGCCCTGGCTGTTATGGCCACTTGGGGAGTGAACCAGCGGATGGAAGACCTTTCTCTCTTTCTCTCCTTCTCTCTGTAAATATGCCTTTCCAATAAAGTAAATAAATTTAAAAATAAATAAATAGGTATATTGAAATTATCTAAGGGAAAAGAGAACACTAAATAGAAAACAGAAATGACAGATAATGAATCAAATGTTAGGTGCATATCCCATCGCAACAATAATTGCATTATATGTTAAGGGACTAGTACTCCAATTGCAAGGCAGACATTATAATATTGAAATGAAGCAATGCCTGTCAAGATGCCATCTATAAGAATAACTTAGGGGCTAACATTGTGGCATAGAATGTAATTTGCTGCCTGCAGTGCCAATGTCCCATGTGGCTACCGGTTTGAATTCCAGCTTCATTTCCTACCAGGTCCCTGTTAAAGACCTGGTGGGAAAAGCAGCAGAACGTGGTGTAAATGCTTGGGCCTTGTTACCCACGTGAGAGACTTGGAAAAAATTCCTGGCTGCTGGTGTTGAACTGGCCCACCCTGGCTGTTAGGGTCATATGCAGAGTGAAACAGTAGACAGAAGATCTGTCCCTCTTTCTATCTCTCCCTGTCTCTGTAAATCTGACTTCCAAATAAATAAATCTTTAAAAAATAATAATATTTTAAAGAATCAGATTGAATATTGTATCTTACAAATAGTAAGAAAACTGGAATGGATTTGTATTGGATCTTGTTCACATCACAAAAAAATTGTTCATGTCAGCTATTTTGGGATAATGAAATTGTTCATACATCAAGGAAATATAACCAGTAAATGTATGAACAAAATTATATCAATACTTGAAAATACATGAAGCATAAATGGATATAATTAAAAGTGGACAAATCTGCAGATAGGATGTTTGAGACACAGATCCTCACCAGTTGATGAAATTCAGGAAAAGTATTAGTGATTTAAAGGTAGTTGTTATTTATGGAACTTTACATGCAACATCTGAGCAAATTTGCAAATAAAAAGTATTGCCATCAACATAGGCCAGATAAGATAGGCCATAAAAATTAAATAATGCTTTAAATAACTCATGGATCAAAGACAAATTCAACAGGGAAATTGGAAAATAGTTTGAGTTTGAATCCTGATTTTGATATTTAAAATATGCATGATCTTGGACAGTTGATCTCAACTGCTGTATCTCGGTATTTTCTGCAATAAAGTGGGACTATCAGCCTGCTAGGTTTATTGAAGAGATTAACTGAAATAACATGTAAAGCACTTAGCACTGGACTACTGGCATAATAACTAAAGCACTGAACCACTGGCATACTAATGGCACTTCATGTCATTGTCCGTTAGGTACATGGTACCCCTACAGGATCTCGCCATTTCTGTCATCCTGTCTTTGAATGCTATTCAGAGACCATTTCTCATCATTCCTTCCTTGAAAAGTCGCTGCCTCACTTTTCATCCTGATTTTATTTTGATACCCTCTCTATAAACATTACTAAAAATCACAAGGTTTATACTAACACAAAGAATTACTTGAATATTGGTCTTGAACTGACGATAGTGTCCCCTTCTCCAAGTTTCTGGTGGTCCTTCATGCAAGTGTGAGAAGGTTCCAGGTCCCTTTCTCCTTGAACTTGTCACTTGAGAGTTACTGTTCATTAACAGTGGCCTCTCATTTCCCAAATACCAAAAAGTGATTTGAATATTCCATTTTTCTTCCTAATTCAGTGTACAAATTCAACAATGCTTTTAATTCCTTTTTTTCGTCTAAAGTATCTCCTTTGAAGTATGTGTAATAATAGCTACTTCACAAGGCCTGGAGTGATGGCACAGCTGGCTAATCCTGCTCTTACAAGTTGCAAAATCCCATGTGGGCACCAGTTCATGGCCCGGCTGCTCCACTTCCCATCCAGACCCTTGCTTGTGGCCTTGGGAAAGCAACAGAAGATTTCCCAAGGCCTTGGGAATCTTGACTAACGTTGGGAGACTGGAGGAAGCTCCCGGCTTCTGGTTTTTGATTGGCTCAGCCCCACCTGTTGAAGCCAATTTTGGAGTGAACCAAAAGTTGGAAGATATTGCCTTCTGGCTCTCCCTCTTTCTATAAACCTGCCTTTCTAATAAAGATAAATAAATATTTTATAAAATAATAACTACACAGGATATTGGTGCCAAAATTTTTAGTTGGAAACTGCCAATGCAAATAGTATTTTTTTGTATCTTGTTAAATATTTTGTAAAAGTTGAATATGGTGTGTGAATAAAAAATAGATTTGTAGAATGATAAATGTTCTTTAATCATTTAAATTTAAACATCAACAGACAGAAGTCTCCTGCACTAGTTCACTCCCTAAGTGATATCAATGGCTGTGGCTGGGCCATTGCCTAAATGGGATCTAGGAAGTAAATCCAAGTCTCACACATGAGTAGCAGCCACCCATGTATTTGAGCCATCGCTGCCTGCCTGCTAGGGTGCGAGTTGGGAGGACTGTGGGATCAGAAATGGAGCTGGGACTCAAACCCAGATAATCTGATGTGGAATGCATGCATCCCAAGCAGTATCTTAACTGCTAGGCCCATGGGATAAAATGTATGATGATATTTAATACAAAAAAAAATCAGCAACTTCAAGTGAATTTCTTTCCCTTCAAACTATGACAATGAGAACTCAATTTGGAGATCTAGAGTAATAATCCCTGTTCCTCATGCACAATAGTCTCTTAGCCAAGTTGGTGAGTGTGCTTGGGAAGGTATGCATGGAAGAATGGAAGGCCGAGTGCTCCACCATGTAGTATTATCCCTGCTTCTTGTCTTATTAGATGGAGCTAGCGTCTGTGTGTAATCAAATCAGCCGCTGTGCCAGGGGCTTGTCCTCTACTTAATGAAATCCATGCAGACTGAACAAAGTGATCAGTCTATTATTTTTAGATTAAATAATTAAGTCTGAAGCACCTCTGTTTTTTCAGTAGCTTTTTTTTTTTCCAGATGACCATTGACATTTTGGCTCTCAGTCTTACTTTATCATGTCAATTAGCTTTGTCTCTATTATCTCATTTTCAGGAAGAATGTATTGTAATATCAAAGCATTGAATTTTTACAAATATTTTATGAAGGGTAGAATCATGACATATCTTTTAAAAACATAATTATCAAAAGGTCAGAGTAACACTTGACATGTTGGACCTCATTTAAGTTTTCCTCCATCACATAATGAAGCTAATACAATTCCTACATTATGAATGAGGAAACTAGCTCCTGGAAGCAAAATAACTGATTGAAGGTCACCAGCAAATAAGTGGCAGGGTAGCATGCGAATCCGAGACCCTGATCCTACAACTCACATTCTTTCCACAAGTTGCAGATCTTGGACAATTGATTTCGACTGCTGCATCTCAGTATTTTCTGCAAGAAAAGTGCTGTTCTGAACCCGGGTGACACGTACCTTCAGCGTCTTGTTGTGTCTCTGCAGCTCCCGGCACAGGCTCTCTAGTTTGCTTCGAGCTAGGATAGCTTTGCTGTGCTCACTCTGTAACTGGTCCTTTTCTTTCTGGATTTGCGCCTGTTTCTTTTGCAGGAGCTTTAACTTCTTTTGTTCAGTGCGATGTTCATCCAGCTAGACACAAAGGTGCAAATGGGGAAGAAAATGGTAGGGATGTCTTAGGTTTTGATTTAAAAAAGAGCAAAACCTAAAGATTGCCCTGTGGTTGTTTTGAACAGATTTTTACTATTTTCTACTTCTCTGGAAGCAATGAGCATTACAGGCGTCACCTTCACACTACTTATAAAACAGTTTTTGAAACAGCATCTCTAGGCTTTTCATCATCAATATTATTAATCTCTTATCTTTTTTTAGAAGTATTTTTATTGAGGCTATCTCAGGAAAATATATTTCAAAATCTATACAGCCAATATAATAAAGGCATCTGACAGAAAATTTGTAAACTGCCAGAGTTAATGACACTGCCTTCCATGGTTGGAGGCCATGCCCTGCACAGGGATTGCTTGGATTGCATCCAGATTTCGTAATTCTTTCTCAAAGCAAGCATGTAGCACTGATGTGAAAAATCAGAGCGGCCAAGCAGCTAATGTCCTCTGTGTAGTAAACAGAAACTGAATCCTCTATATAATTTTAGGCTTTAAATGATGATTATTTGCATGTGGAAAAGGAGAAGAAAGAAATACCTCTCAGTTCCTTAAGCATTGGCAAATTTTCACAGGAGCATCAGAAATAGGTACTCTTCAACTCAGCAGCATGAATGGCAAAAACCTGTCATTTTCCCTGCTCTCTTTCCACCCTACGTTCCCTGAGGCTATGGTGAATCAATCACGATGAGTTCTGGTGTGTTCTTCCCACACTCGTTTGGCAGCGAGAACTAAAGTCAGGGAGGGTATGTAAAATAGGACCCTTAGTCTATGGAACTGTAACATGAAAAATAAAAAATGAAATCAAATAAGATCACTCACCAATGTCTGTTTTTAGGATGCTAATATCTTGAGACAGGTTTGCGGGACCAAGTGCATGACACTTAGTTGCATTTTAATGTTAGATAAATAAATAATAACTTTTTTGGTGCAAGTGTATTCTAAATATCATAAAGGAGGCAATTTTACCCCAAAAAATGTCTTGCATGAAATGTAAATTTAACTGAGCATGTTGCATTTTGTATTTGCTAAATCTGACAACAGCTAGAACTGGTAGGGGTGGGATGAGGATCAACTTGCAGAAGCTACCAGAAAAGATTAGCAAATTTTGAAAGTCCTGCTCTCAGATCAGACATCAGTGGGTGACAGAGCCATTTCCCCTGCTGGTCTCAGCTCCCTAAGTGCCCAAAAGGTGCCTAACTCAGACAGGTGCTCTCCTGACAATTACATTGTTGATTAATGGAAAGCCACAGCTCTGGGCAGCCCCTGAATGTTCCCGATGCCTCACAGAGCCTGATGAAAATGAATACATATGCTACCTGAGCCATGATGCTTCCTTAGTTTTCTGTTTTCATAAATGCTAGGCTTTTATAAGCTGGATGAGCAAGATTTTTGCACTCTCTTTGTTTGTGCTTTACTCCTTTCCTCCTTTGTGCCACACTGAAATAACCATCATAAATGTTTCTCACATTTATGCTAAGATTATGAATGTGCGGTATCCTACCATTATACTCAGGTGACGGTTCAACTTATTAGTGGGAATTAGCATTGGAGAAAAATAAGACCCATATTACTAAAAGTATTCATTGAAATGAACATGTTTTTGGAAAATCAATAGCATTCATAGTACATGTCTTATGCAAAACTTCCATGTATAAATGTGGTTCTGTTTCATCCCATAGTTACTCGCTAGAGGTGAAACCTGCTATATTTGGGTTTTAAATGAGTTGTCATTTCTTGAGATAAACAGATAGATAAATAGATGAAATTCTTACAATTGTGGTTTCAGTTTTTTCTTTTGAAGAATAAACTACATATAAAGTCTTTTCAACTGTATTCAACTTGTTTTCAACTCACCAACCTGTTGGGCTGGATGTTGTTGTTAGGGGGCTGTCCTACGCATTGTAGGCCATTTAGCACCATTCCTGACCCCTACCCACAATATGTCAGCAATGCTACCCAATTGTCACATCCACCAATATCTCCAGAGTCAGGTGTATTGTCCTATAAAGAACTAGCTAGTGCAGGTGGTTTTGAGTGCCAGAAAGGGAATTCCCCACATACATATATATTTTTTCAAAGTTGGAAGAGAGGTGGTTTCTGCCAGATCATGGAGCACTTAGTGTCGGTTTAGTCCAAAATCATGCAAACTTAAAACTTGGCCAAGTTTATCTTGCTGTGCTTTAATTTTGCTCAAGGACATGAATGCATATCAATGCATGGAGCTTCTTAATGAAAATAAATTACAACTGAGTTAACCTCAGTGAAACTGGCTTAGTGGGTCAGGCATTTGGCTTAGAAGCTAAGATACACATATTCCATATTAGGGAGTCTGGATTCCAAGTCCCATCTCTGCTCCCAGTTCCAGCTTCCTGGAAGGCTGTGGTGATGGCCCAGACAGTTGGATCTCTCCAGCCTGTAGCAGGAGAACTGCACTGAGGTCTAAGCTTCTGGCTTTGATGCAGCCCTAGTCATTGCAGGTGTTCGGTGGTGAGCCAGTACATGGAAGCACTCTCTCTTTTTTGCTTTCTGCATATATTTGTTTGCTTATGTTTCAAATATTCATACCCTCATACGTAAAAAAGGAGAGGAAAGTCTGAAAATTTGACTTAATGGTTTAACAATGTACTTTGGCAAAGTTCTTCTATGTGGCTCTGACAGGATTTTTATCTAATGTCTCTTGTTCCCTCTCCCCTTTTACCCACAGGTTAAAAAAGTAAAAGTAACTGAAAGTATTAAGTTAGAATAGTTTTAGTTTTAGTGATGTTGCTTTAACTAGATAAAATTTGAGGACATTTTCAAAAATTATCTCCCCCAGGCCATGAAGTAGCCTTATTTATTGATGAACTTGAATTCATTTATTAATGAATGCAATGGCAGATGAATATTACAGGATTCTACTGTAAAAGGGTTAATGAGCTGGAGTGGCAGTTTGATTCACAGCTTTGAATTCGATGACTTGGTCCATATTAACACTTAACATTTCAGGCATTTCGTATTCTAAGATCCAGGCCAGTGAGCAAGGAAAAAGGCTTTGGGTTTTAAGTAAAAAAAAAAAAGTGCAAATTCCCCATCATTTTTCCTTTCTGAGAAGGAAATGTAATAGTTTGGGGCATGCTTCTCTTTTCCTGTTGACTTTTTTTCAATGATCTTTTAGTTTTTAAAGTTTATTACAAGAGATGAGCGAATTGTCGGAATTATAGTAAGGATTGGATTGATAGGAATTCTGGAAGAATAACACTTCTGGGATCACTGCTTGGCTAGAGAGTGAGTAGGTCTGGGAAGTCCTCTAAGATTAGGTTCAAGTAATCCTGTTTCAGGGAAGGACCTTAAGCGTACTAGAGGAAGGGTCCTTCTCCACTGTGCTCTGCCTGGCCTCCTGTGTAGCCTAGAACGTTGTTTAGCCCAGCCAAAATGGAGCATGACTGGCATTGGTCTGAAGCCAGTTGAACGATCAAAGAAAAACTGATGTGGAAAATACCAAGAAGAACAAAGTTGGATAGGAGAAAAGGGAGAGATTAGAGTAGGATACAAACATTGGAGGGAAATATTGCTTTTGCCACCCAATTTATTGTATGTTATTGAATTGTTAATAGCCAGTGTGCTGAACAAATTGAAATATATCTATTCATGAAGATATAAATCACATAGGAAAGTGCCTATCTTTTGAAACAAGAAAACTAGATATCTGCTTATCTATAAATATACATATATGCATATATCCTCTGTTGGTGGATAAAACAGATTTCTCTATGCAAAGCAGAACTAGGAAGGTGAACCCATAAAACAATGCTGGTGGGAAATATTTTTGTTTGTTCTGTGCATTCAGCATTCTTATATCATTATGCTGTGTTTTATGTAATTAAAAAGTATTGCTGGCACTGTTAAGCAATCTGCCAGTCACTCTTGGCTTCAGAATTTGCTTGTGTCAATTGCAAGACCATTCAGTATGACAGGATGTCAAGGTAAAAGGCAAGAAAGAACAAAAAGGAATTACAGAACCTAAGTCAGAGTGAGAAACAAAGAAGACATGTCACAAAGTCTTAATAAGGAAATAATTGAAAAGTCAGTAGATATATTTACTTCCTAACTTCTTGGGAGTGGGAGGTGAGAAGGGAGAGTGAGCAAGCTGCTACCTGATCAATACCCATACCCCTGCAGCAGCCAGAGTTGGGCCAGACCAAAGCTGGGAGATTGAAATCATTCCTTGCCTGCCATGCAAGCAGCAGGAACTCAACGAAGACATCACTGCTGCCTCCTAATGTTGCCTTAGTGGGAAGCTGAATTGAGGAGCTGGAGCTAGGAATGGGTTCAGTCATTCTAACATTGGGTTGCTGGTGTCTTAATTGGCATATTAAGCATGAGGTTAAATGCCTTTTGCTGATAAGTTTCTAAAGAAAAAAGCAGAAACAAGAAGCACACTGCCTGGCTTTGTTAAAGAGGATGTCACATCTCAGTTGAGAGGCTCATCTGCACGGGGCTGCTGTTTTCACTTCATCTTCCCATGAGCAGGTGCTTTTGAGAGTAAATTAAAACTTAGTGAGACCCAGCCTTCACTAGATGCTTTCCTTTTTCTCCTAGGGGTCAACTATAGAGTGTCTTGAGTGGGGAGATGGAGAATGAATGATGAGGGATGGGAGATGGGAATGTGGAACCCCCCTTCAAGTACTGTGATGGCTGAGAATAACTTTTCTTGATCTCTGTGGATCTGACATAGGAAGGTGATAGAGAGAACCTAGAGTCCTGCACAACACAATCTACTTTGAATACTTTGCCATCGTAGGGAAGGGGGAGAAAAATGTAGATAGAAGATGATTAAAACAGAAAAGGGCTGGACTCAAGGAGGATGGGCCATGAACCATTTTCTGGGAACCATTCAAAAATCTGGGCACAAAAACTGAAGGAAGGTGTTAAGATGGATGTGAACATATTTTTGTTTCATTGCAAAGCTGAAAAGACCTAAAAAAAATCCATAGTTTTTCGTTGCTTCGTACTTTTCTCTCCCATCCCCAAAACTATACACATAGTTGAAGATGAAATAGGCATAATTCTAAGAAGAAACCCTATTTCTTCCTTTTGCTGATATTTATAAGATTTTGTTTTTCTTGAAAACATTCTCTTTTTATGAATTCTGGTTTTGGCTTGTTTAAGGTAACCAATTATGGTCCACAGTATATGGAAGACTATCAGTCTCCTTTCCTTAACTCTAGCCAGATCCTGTGTCTTTCTGACAAAAAGGGCTAATCGAAGATCTTACCAGTTCAGCATACTTCTTGAATAAAAACTCCAGCTTTTCTTCAGCTGTTTGCAACTTGTTCAGATGTTGCATTAGCAAGTTGGCTTCTTTGCCTTAGAAAAAGAATAAAAAATGCATTTTTAAAAGTGTTGAACTTGCAGTTAGGTGTTATGGGCTAGAATCTCAGATTTGACCACTGGTTAGTTACTCACCTTTCCCAAGCCACTAACTGATTGGAACCTCAGATATCAGTTTTCAAGTGATTAGCGCTTTTTTTTTTTTTTTTTTTTTTTTTTTTTGCAGAGAGACAGAAGGAGGAAAAAGGAGGCACTATCCCTAAATGCTCACAGAGACTGGGGCTGAACCAGGAGCCTGGATTTCATCCTGGGTCTCCCACCTGGGTTGTGGGATCTCAGATACTTGAGCCTTAACCTCTGTTTCCAGAATCTGTATTAAAAGGAGGAGGTTGGGGTCCAGAACCAGAGCCAGTAATCAACCCAAGGTACTGGTGTGAGATGCAGTTATCCTAACTTTTGTCTTTTTATTTTTTTAAGATTTTTATTGGAAAGACAGATATACAGATATACAGATAGGAAGAGAGACTGAAAGGAAGATCTTCCTTCTTCTGATTCAATCCCCAATGGCTGCAATGGCTGAAGCCTGGAGCCAGGAGCGGGTGCAGGGTCCCAAGGTTTTTTTTTCATCCTTGACTGATTTCCCGGGCCACAGGCAGGGAGCTGGATGGGAAGCAGGGCAACCAAGATTAGACCTGGCGCCCATGTGGGATTCCTGCATGTGCAAGGTGAGGACTCTAGTTGCTGGGCTACAGGGCTGGGCCCCCTAACCTTTGTCTTAATGACTAAGCCAAATGCCCATTTCTCTGCTATATTTTGAAACCCATCTGTTCATAATTATTCAATGGGAAGCCTCAGACTCCTTCTTCCCTGACTTCCACTTTTCTTTCTCTTCTTCTTCTTCTTTTTTTTTTTTATTCTTCAGCTTAAAAGGCCCAATTTGTCTTTTGGAGATACCTGAAAATCTTGTCTTCCAGCAACCATTGCATTGGGCTTTGGAAAGAAATTAGCGAAATTGTGGAGCCTACATTTGTCACTGACTGCCTTTCCCAACACTCCAGTCAAGGTAGAGAATTTTCCCTACCGTCAGCTCTCTGGGACAGCCCCTGTGTCTAGTCACTAGTGGGATGGTCTAGAGCCTTGTAACAGCACCATGTTGCCTGAGAGGAATCTGCTGTAAGGCACTGATGGTTTTGATGACTCAACCCACGATCAGATATTTCCCCTTGACCATAATATCTGCTTTTGCCCTGGAGACAAAGACATGGCATGGAATTAGGACTGCCACATGAAAGATAGCATGGGAAATGGTTGTTCTGAAAAATTATTCATTTTTAACCTGAAATTCAAATGTTACTAGACATCCTGTGTTTTATTTGCCATAATTTGGCAGCTGTACATGAGATCAAAGAATTTAGGTCTAGATATCTAAACTGAAGATTAATGTAATAGGTTAAGTTGCTAAAGGCCCACCAAAGTCTAAAGTTACATAATTACTGTTGGCAGAGACAAGGCTTGAACCCAAGGTTAGTCTGCTTGTTCTGAATTATGGTGGAAGTTTTGCTGCTAGGGAAATCTAGAACAATAGAAGCAAACTTTTGTTTAAAAAAAAAAGTAGCTTTATTCCCTAGTTTTGTCTGTTTTTTTGTGCAGAGTCAGTTGAGATTAGACATAAGGCTTAGGACATAGGAGATGTGTGTGAGTGGGGTCCTTCCTTGCTCTCCCGTTGTGGCCTGTGGAATAAAGTGCCATCCTGAGCCATTGGTAAGCACTACCACCTTACCCCTGCCAGCCATGTGCCTCAAGTTATTCCTTCAGCAGCAGGTTGGAGTTGGGTTTGTCAGATTGTCCCTTCTCCCTTGTCTTCAGTGCAGGGAAAGTGGCCACATGAAGACCATTATCGTGACTTAAGAGTGACAACTCTTAGAGGCAAGGCAAGAGACTGAGTGCAAATATGGTTTGGTTTTGGTCCAGGACTTAGTGACAGGTTTTAGTCCATAGCACCTGCTCAATGAATGTCCATATTAGTAGCATAAAGCAGTGCCACCTGGCACAAACTGGTGTCATGTGAATCAAATGGATGCTTACCTGGAAACAAGTGTGTGATCAGCTAGAGGAAAGTGACATCTTGCTCTCTCCTGGGACGTTTACTGCTGGCGTACTGCTCAGCATTAAAATAAAACCATGACATGAACAGCTGAATGAGTCTAGACTTAAGTGTATTCTCTCCTTTGTTTTCTGTAACCATGAGAGGAGGGTTTTGTTTTTAAAGCCATGCTGAGGTCTCTTTCTGCTCTAATATTTTGTAAATTAATATGGAAGCTTAACATTCAGATGCATCAATGCATCTTCAAAGAATCACTTCTCCCTTCAACAAAAATCTGAGAAATTAGAGGCAGGCGTTTGCAGAATTCACAAATACTTGGAATTGGAGTTTTAAGATTTTAAACTTTGATCGGTTTTCTTTGTCTAGGGGACTGTGTGGGATAATCACAGGGGAGGATGATAGAGACTTACTCATCCTCTAAGAATGGCTGTGATTACATCTCCGTGGAAATGGGGTCATTTGGTGACAGTCAGACACAAGAGGAACTACTGAACTTCATCCAGGGACCTTTTATCAGGAGGGAATCACTTGTCTTCTCCCCTGTGTGTCATTCCAAAGCAAGTATCGTTTCTTCCCCCATTAAAATCCAGGGAAGGCATGAGGTAGATATGTGGTCACCACACTGAAAAATGCTCAGTTTGGAAGGAAGTTACACAAATGTCAAACCAACTCTGCAGTAAGAACAGCAATGTCATAAATTAAAAAAACAAAAAAGAACAACAATCTCACATATGACTGTTTCACTGCAGTAGCTGTATTGGAATATCAGTAAGATATTTTTATACCAAGGAAATTAAAAATCTCAGATTAATGCAACTAAACCAGCTGTAGAAAATGTGGACTAGGATTTTTATTAAACTTTCAGCATAGAAATGATTGTGTTTTCTAAGTCTGGGGTGGCAATTTATGCAGATCTTATAGGTCCAAAACTATGCTTTTTCTCCCCTAAGATTATTTTTTTAGACCTTTTGGACTAAAATTGTTTCTTAAATACACGCTTTTATGCCTCTCTACTTCATTCCAGCTTTCCATGAGCTGTGACAGATGCTCAAAGCAGGAAAAGACTGTGAATGTCCCCTTTCTAACATTAGGTCTAGATTCATATTTCAGTGTTAATTTCACTTCACTTTTGTAATGTAACTTAAAGACAGTGATTGTGAGAAAGTAACTACTGAGTATCCATAGCTGTCTTCTAAGGAAAATAATGTTCATGTAATTGGAGGCTACAAAGAATCACGTAGTTGACTCCACACTGGATTAAGGAGAGCAGAACTAGGTTTCTAAAACTAATTGCCATTGACTAGCTGAGTAATATTCTTTTACAAACTCTCCTTTGACCTGAGTTCCTTGTCTACAAAATCAGTGACTTGACTAAATGGATTCTGAGTTCAGTCCAATCTTTTAAGATTTGGTGATTTCATAGCTGAAATAGCTTTAATCATTTTAAGCCCGATATCTGTAACAACATTGTTTGGATGGTATATTTCTCATTTGGGAAGGTTTAGCCCACTTTTTAGTTTATGAAGAATGTCTTACGCCTCACTGTCACCTCTCATGGTCATGGCCTTTGTTGGTTTCGTTTGGTTCTTATGTCTCTGTAGTTTTGAAACAGCTACCCTGCCTGTGTTACCCCAGCAGGTTGGCATTTTAGCTTTTGTATTCTAATGACCTATTTGTATTTGCACTTGGAACTTCACCCACTCAGCTTTGGAGTGGGCCTGGACTTCTTGATAAATCAACCAATGATGGGTTTAACCAATTAGCAATAATAAAGGAGAAAAATACGAGGGAGAGCAGTAAAAACTTTGCTTATCATTTACCTGCCTTGGTCAGAAGAGAATACCAGTCATTTTGCCCGAGTCATTTTCCTTTACCCTTCCATTTCTCCTCTAAATTCTCTTCTCTGTTCAAAAGGTGGCATAAGGTCTAGCTTCTTGGTGAATCATGAACCTCTGAGCATCTCTTGCTTCTTGCTTCTATTGAAGTCTTATGATGTCCTACCAACTTCTCTAGAAAATTTAGCACCTTTTGTCAAAGCAACAGATTATCACCCTCTCAGAGTAACTAGAAATCAAATGAAAATGGGCGAACAAACCATCTGGGAAAGTGAATGTTCCAAAGAAGACCGAGAGTAAGTGGGTGTATTAAGTCAGTTTAGACTACCAATGCCCTACTTAAGGATATTTGGGAAGACAGAGCTAAAACTCACCTGTCACTGGAAAGGCAAAAATCCAAGAGCTGAGCTATTGTAAATATTCCTCAATCAATAAGTCACTAAGGTCTGCAAACCTCTGTTCTGTAACGTTAGTAATATCAGGTTTGCCTGAGCCTTCCTCATGCGTAATCTTGCAGTCACATCATGCTTATTTTGGCAGGCTCTCACACTCCCTGGGCTTTAATTTCCATGTCTGTAAAATTAGAGGGTTGTTACATAGATTGTGAGCTCAGAATGTGGATCAGTTTTGTTTTTCTCCTAGACTTAGGCTTCAAACCTGTAATTTCCTATTCAATCAGTTGCAACTAAATATCAGAAGGTATATGATATTTTATCATTTAATTTATTTTGTTGTGCTTATTGCTATGTGGTCGTGTAACTCACATAATTTTTGTCAAAGGAGTGGCTAATGATGAACTCGGGAGCCTGTAGGGTGAGGGTGGAGAAGCAAAAGGATTGCTTTAGATGATACTGAGATATGTCAAGGTACTGTTTAAGCAAAATATGTTTTTTAGCTTCTTTCAGTTCAGATGCTATTGAAAGATAACACCACCAGCTAACTAGACTTGAAAATGCTCCTCCAGCTGGTCCAGTGGCTAGTGGATTGACTGTGGGAGAACAGACAATATAGCAACTAGTATCTGATAAAAACAGTCAAGACTCATCTTTGATCAAGCCTGGATATATCTTCAGGTATAGGCCGAATGACTTAATAACATTCTACAAAAGTTCTGAACAGGTTCTAAAAGATGGCTACACATTTTTCTTTTCTCCATGGGGGTGGAGGAAGCACTTTCTGAAGTCCCAGCACCATTCCTTCCGCAGTCAGCCTGTGTCATGTGTCAAGGTTGTTTGGGGTGCGTTGGCCACCCACTAGATCTGCCAGCTCTGAATCTCTGTGTATGGAAAAGCAGAATTTTTTTGACAAATTCTGAATCTAATGCACAGCTAAATTTGAAAACTTTTCATCCACACAACAATGCAGTGCCATTTAACTGGTCAGTAGCCAAGAAATCTCCTAAAGCCATGAGCAGAAAATGAAAATAAAGTTTAAGATAGTGGTTACATGTTTATCTTGGTCTAAAAATACTGTTTTTAACTCATAATATTTGAAATAGTATCCTGTTTAGAAGACTGTGCTAATGATGTTGAGTGGGATGGCACAGAAAGGATATTAGCCTGCACATACGTAACTGGAGTGGGCCTTCCAGGTGCCTTGATTCATAGCCATTAGTTCTGTTCAGACACATGCAACTGAAGTTTGGTAACTTGTGAATAGTGGTAGAATTAGGGAAGTGAAATTTTTTCTTACTCTAAAATAATCATTCTGATTATTTAGTAATTCTGATGTTAATGTGGGTAATGGCAGAACCTAAGGAAGAGAAAGTAGAAACTGAAATTTCTGAACTTTACCTCTGCTTTCTGTTTTTTCCTCTCAGCACAAATGGATATGTGAAAGTTTTACAGCAATAAAGCCAAGCGCCTTTGCTGGTTAGGGATGCTTGAAATTGTTCACCTCTGGAGTGAACAGTTGTGTCTGGCAAAAAATCTTAGCAATGTCTAATGCAAAAGTACACATCTGAAATGTTTCCAATAGAGAAGAAAGAAAATATTCCCGCAACATAGAGCAGCTTCATAATGTTTCTCAGTGTTTTAAAACCACTGAGATGATGTCGACCTTGCATTTTGTCATTTAAAAATATTTAAAATATGTTATCTGGGTTATTTTCATCTTTTGGGGTGGGTTGGTCAAATGTGTTATTAGACTGCTTAATTGCATGGTGGCAATGGATGTTAGGCATCACAGAGATGGCTTTTGTGAGTACACGCGTGCTTTTGGGCTCATGAGTGAGGAATTACGGGACCTTGAGCACAGTTTGTTTCCATGAGCATTTGCATTATTGCACCATCTTCCAGAATTAAGACGCGGTCACTGCTTCCATTAGAGTCTCCTGCTAGCGTGTAGGCAGTTCCATAAACAAATGGTTGTTGCAGAAAATTTAACAGAGAACTAAAGAGGGTGATGCGTACTCTACCCGGGCATGCCAGGCAGAGTATTACATGGGAGGTGGCAGTTGTCGTGAGTGTTTCAGTGACATTTTTAGATGGACTTTCCTATGGGTAGTAACGTACTTCACTCATAGCTATAAAAACTTTCTTTTCTTTCTTTCCTAGATATTTTTGGTGTTACCAGTTCCCCATGTACTCTGAAAATTTGTCTTCTATTTGTTTTTGTGCCTGTACTTTATAACAATTAGTTTATGTGTCTTTCACTTAAAGTCATGGTATATTTATCTTGTTTACCCAGTCAATGTCTCATAAGGATTAAGTATTAATAAACATTCATAATAAATATCTAATAATACTAATAAATATTGATTGAATGATTAATTATAGAACAAATATATATTTTATGTGGCTGTTGGTAATCTATAATTGATATTTTACCTGATGAGATCTGCTGACTCAAAAATATTATAGTGAGCAATTAATATAGTCGACAATCATTATAGAAGCACCCTTTTCCTTTTAATAGTGTGTTTAAGCTTCCTAGATTTGTTTCAAACTACTTTCCCACTGATTTATTCATTTGTTCATTCAATCTTACAATAAATATTAAATATTTCAAATATGCCACTAACTGTCCAAAGCAAGAGACATCCAGTGACATTCATATATACACAGTACATGTTCTTGCAACTAAAATATCTAGTAGGAAGACATATTGTCCAAATAATTACAAAATAAATGTGTTATTTCAAACACTGCTAAGTGATATGAAGATGTAGATCACAATGAAAACAAAGTAAGACTTCCTTTGGGGCTGTGATGCTGTTTGAGTTGTAAGCTAAATGATGGCTAGGAATCAAGCCCCCAAGGGATGATTTGGTACTGACATTGTGAAATGGGTAGAGATTTTGAAGAAACTAGGATGTGCACTGACTTTATGCGGTGTGGAGCATGGCATGTTTAAGGAACTGAAAAATAAGGTCACAGTGACCAGCTGTTAGGTAGTATTGGTGTTTGTGGTAATAGGACAGTGCTTTGGAAGGGGATGTTAAGAGGTGGAACGGTGTTAGATAAAGCTGGGACTGGGTAGGATTAGACCATTAGTTCCTTGAAGAGCACAGAAAGAATAGTAGTCTTTATAATGAGGCAATGGGAAACAGCTGGGGCAGACAGAAAGTGGGTAACATGTTGAAAACTTTACTTAAGCTTTGCTGCTGGGAACAAAGAAAGACAGACTCTAAGACAACCCTGAGGGAGATGATAAGAGTATTCAAATATTAGATATGGCTTTTAGTAGAGTTTGGACAATAAAAAAAGGGGGGGGGAAGAAAGGTCATATGTTAGAACATAACTACTTACCTAATCCTTTGAGTATTTTCTTCTCCAGTTTTTGTTCTTTGTGGCTGATTGGCCCTTTAACTGTGGATGGCTCTCCAGAAGCAACAAGTTCTCTTTCAGCATCTGGGGCGTTGTCTTCACAGTCCCCGTCATCACTGTTGGGTGCTTCTGCATTCTCAGGCTGCTCTGTGGCCTCTAGAGGACCCTCTTTCCCGACTGTACTGGCAGCAGACCCATAGGTGCTTATGATGTCCTCCAATTCCTGATTTAACTCTTCAGAGATGTCATGAGCCCTCTTTTCTGGGTGCACACTTGCCTCTTGTGCTGGTACTTGGAGTGGGGTTGCAGAATTTGAATCTTCTTGCGTTTGGAGGCCATTCTGCCTGGGTGAGGATGAGCTGTCCTCTGGGGGTACTGACTGTGCTTCTGCTGGTAGCTGTTCAGTGTGATTAATCTCCATACTATGAGTGATATCTAGTGGTAAGCATAGTTAGATTTTCTATAGTTAACCAAGTTACATAAGCAAATTGATGGTAAGGGTATACCCCAAAATGATAACAGCTAATTATAGTTTCTAACATAGAGTGAATGTCCTTTCACAAATCATTGCTGTTATAATTAGTAAGGCAGAAACAGTGGGAAGTCATATTTCCCAACTGAGTCATACTACCGGAATGTTATTGGTTTTGATTTTTAGTAGGATCCCTTATTATGAATATTAGCAAAATAATCAATGATGTTGCTTTCCACAACCGTGTTTGTCATTTTACTTGGAAGAGCCATATGTTACTATTTTTATATGATTGTGCGTAGATCCATAGTCATTGGAGACATACAAGTATATACATTGCAAATGTTTAATTGTTAATGGTATTAATTTTCTTTCAAAGCTAAAATATTTATTAAAATAACCAATGAACTTACTAAAAATCATTCATAATAATAATTCCCTAAACTTTATGTAGACCCGTAAGTCAAGAGTTGGTTAGTAGATATTTGGATATAAATGAATTATTCTAATGATTCAGGAAATATTTCTTGCTTGTCTACTATTTTCTTTTTCCAAGATGAGCAACAAATTATTAACCATCAGTCAGCAAAAGACCTTTTCTGAGACTCATTCTTAACACTCTTTTTGGAATAAGACAGTGAAGGAAAGTGTGGAAAAAAACCCAACCAGTGTGGACATAGAGTGATGTTTATGATAGTAACTTCTTAAGTTTCTACATAAAGACTGGATCTCTTTTCGAAAAAAGCAGATGACCACTTTCTCTTTCGAGTCAAGTAACTCTAGGAAAACTTAGTAATTTTTGAGAAATCCCAAGTAAATGGGGAGAGAAAGAACAATCTAAAAAACTGAAATATAGCACAAGAAATTGGGAGTAAGGGACAAAGCTGAGTCAAATGTTTCTGCCTATTTTCATTTCTAGATTTACAATCAGTATGGGTTTTTCCATTAAGTTCTGGTACATTTTTTTTGGTAAATGATAGTTAATGGTGACAGTGCTACTTAGCACCATAAAAAATGGCAAAATCTTCACTTCATCATTTACAGGTTTTGCTCATGATGGCCATGTGAAAAACACATTTGCTGTACCAACTGCATAATTTTTTACCTTTAATCTCAGTGCTGTAGATCTCAAATGTTTGGACACTAACGAGAATGGAAAATTCACCATGTAGACATTGCCACCCACTTGTGGCTGTCGCAAAGTGTTCTTGAAGTTGGAAGGAAGTACTTTTTTCCTTTCATCAATTTTAATTGACCATTTGCTTATCAGATTATGTATGCAGCAGCTTCATTGTCTTCATCATCGGAATTTCTTGATCCTGTTCTCTGCTTATTCGGCACACTCATCTATATATAACTAATGCTTCCTCTAAACTCAGACACATGGCACCTGCTGTCCAGCCAGAAGTTATTTTAAGCTATTCTAAAATGAGTCATGGCATTTAGCACATCATCGTTGAACATTCAAGAGAATACTTTTTAAATCAAGTAGAAAACAGTACTTATTTATTGATTTAAGCCCATATGTGGGGTTTAAAGTGTTGGGAAGTCCATCTCAGAATAAAATCAACCCTAAATGAAACCAATCTCCAACAGTGAATTTAAATTGAGTTTCGGTAGAAGTTTTTAGTGTAGTTAGTCAACATGCACATGTTTTATTTGTATTTCATTTATTCTTCATTCTTCAGATGTTACTATCATTGATGTCTGTTCCACAGATATTCTTTAAACTCCTTTTCCAAATTGACTTTAAAAGGCAGAGTAACTCAATTAACACAAACCACAGGGCAACTCAGTTTCTAAAAGTAGTCACAATACAAATCAACAAGTAAAAAGAAAAAAAAAAACCTTTGCTGCATTTAAATGAATCCTTTTATAGAAATTATTTTTATGGCAAGCAGTTATTTCTGACTTTTATCTGGTGTGAGCTGTGTTGTGTTTTCCTCCCCTCCTCTGAGAGTACATTTCCCTTGCACTGGCAGTCCCAGTGGACTCTCACACAGCCCTTCCCGAGTGATACATTTTAATTACAAATTCAGCAATGGAAAGTTCTTCAACAGTTCACTGGCAGTCTCAAAGTTGCAAGTTTCGAGCACCACAAACCACACCCTACATCTCACAGGGTTTGGGGGAGTGTTTGTCATACTTACCAGAAGGCAAGGAGCCTAAGCAGGAAAGAGAAAGGAGAGGAAAGGAGCAGCAAGAAGCAAGGCAGAGCGGCAGCAACAGCAGGAGAAGGCGGGCAGGCTGTGTCCTTACAGAGAGAGAGAAACCAAATACACACACACACACACACACACACACACGCACACACACACGCATTGGTGAAGGCAGCAAGAGGGAGCAGGAGGGGGTGGGGAGAGGAGCCTCTTATGACACAGCAAGAGAGAAATCCACCCAAGATTCAATCGCTGTGGCTGGGGAAATAATTGAGGAAAGAGCAACAGCTGGCAGATCTTATCAGGCTCTCCATGTTTTGTTCTTTGAAAAATTTGAGCTCTGAGTAGATAATCCCTCTGTAAGTATGATTTTCACTGTTGTTCCTTTCGGCAGAGATCAGTAGAGCCACATTAATTCTAATACTGCCATCCTGGTGTCCCCAACTTTGCCATAGAAAGGAAGTGACTGTTTTTGGAGCTGGGAGTCACATTCACGTGCGTGGTGACTAGGATGTGCCCAGTCTTTCCCAGGTGGCTGCGCTGCAGCTTGGATAAACCCTTCAGTGGCAGTGTATTTTATCCTCCCTCGTTAGGAATTTCTCAATTCCAGAGCAGCTTTTCCACTCCTTTGAAAACCAAGTATTCCCTAATCCTCCTCAGACTAAGAACCTCCTTCCCACCACTGTGGAATACTCTCCCACATCTATTCTCCTTTCAGTTTCTGAACAATGTCTTCCTACTTTTCCAAAGTAGATTCTTACCGGAGTTTCTGCTTTAGGGCACAGGCTGGACAAAGTGGCACCCCTTGTAGCAGGCTGAATATTGTCACCCAAACTATGTGCCCTAATCCTTGGCCTTTTTATGTAATTTGACATGGCAAAAAAGGATTTTGCGGCTGAGATTAAGTCAAGGACCTTGTGACGGCGAGATGATTCGGGATTATTCAGATTGGTCCGGTGTAATCACAGGGGTTCTGGTAATTAAGAGGGTAAGGTGAGAGGATCAGGGTTAGAAAAGGTGATTGACGACCAAACTAGACATCACAATGCTTTGGGCAGTGAGCCAAGGAATTCAGGAGGTTCTAGAAACTAGAAAAGCCAGGGAGATAGGTGCTGCCCTGTCCCTCCCCTGCCCCGCAAAATGTGATCCTTCTGGCATGTGAATTTTAGCTCAGTTCTGCTCATTTTGTATTTCTTTCTTGTCAAGCCATACAATAATAAATTTGTGTTGCCTGTAAACTGTTGAATTTGTAGTAAATTGTTACAGAAGCAAGAGGAACTTACAATATTTCACCCTCAAGCTTTCTCCTACTCCTTTCTCTTAGTTCAGGGAAGGCATAAGTTATATATAGATGAGTGCTAACAAGTAGAGTTCAGGGAAAAGAAATGTTGGTGATTTCAGCAGTCAAACTTCATTACATCATGATAAGAAAGTGGTGAACTAAAATTGATGAAAGCAAAAGGTATTTTCTTTTAAGGTTAATATGCACTTGATGATTGATACAGGTTGAGTATACTTAGTGATTTCTGATTCTGTACTTACTGTATTCTGGATCTGATTGTGGTGAACTGTCAATAAATACAAGGAATGAGCCACTGCATCTCAAATTTATACACCTTATTTTGGTGTGGAGCACAACTGCATCAATAATGTTGAAGTTAATCAAAAAGGAAAAAAATTCACCATGATTGAACTAAGTTATTGTTTGGATCAATATATACAAATATGAAAACAGGTATGTTTCTTAGGTGTACAATAATTATACAATATAAATTTAAAATGTATTACTTTAAAACTCCACAAAAGAGATTTTAGCTAGCGGCTAAAATCCTTGCCTTGCACGCACCAGGATCCCATATGGATGCTGGTTCTAATCCCGGCAGCCGCACTTCCCATCCAGCTCCCAGCTTGTATCCTGGGAAAGCAGTCAAGGATGGCCCAAAGCCTTGGGACTCTGCACCTGTCTGGGAGACCCAGAAGAGGCTTCTGGCTCCTGGCTTTGGATCAGCGCAGCTCCAGCTGTAGCAGCCACTTGGGGAGTGAATCATCACTCCCTAAGATCTTCTCTGTCTCTCCTCCTCTCTGACTTTCTAACAAAAATAAAATAAAAAATTTTAAAAAGCTCCACAAAATTAGTAAATGCAATCAAATTACCATTATTAGTTTTTTATGGTAATGATGGTTTTACTGAGTCTAAGCTGCAACTTGCACATGGATTTTGGTCCTGACACTAGTTTTTATGAATTTCTGTGTTCTGCTATAAGAAATGATCCAAGGTGCTGTGTGTTGCACAGTTGGTTAAGCAGCTGCTTGTGATGCCAGCATTGCACATTGGGTCCCAGGCATTGCACATCCGATCCATTTCCCTGCTTGAAAAGGCAGTAGAAGTTGGCCATAATATTTGGCCCATTTACCCATGCAGACCCGGGATGAGCTCCAGGTTCCTGGCTTCATGCTAGCTCCAAACCCAGCTGTTAGGGCCATTCGAGGAGAGAATTGTGTATAAAAAAAGATTTTTCTCTGTCTTTTCCTCTCTCTTACCACTCTGGCTTTTGAATAAAATAAAATGTTAAAAAAAAAGTGACCCAAGTTTTTGGAGATTTGATCTATTCAAGTTATTACAGATGTTTCTGTCACATGACCTGCCAAGAGGTATGGCAAGATTATACATATTGTGTAATTTGTGCATTCTGGAATTTTCTTAGAAATATTCCTACATGCAGACGGTCTCAGAACTTGACTTCCTTCTGAGCTGGGCCTGGTGACTTTCTAGGTCTGCTTCATAACTATGATTCTGGTGCAGCACCTATTGTCGCCCTGGGAAATCCCTGTTTCCAGTCCCCATTCTTCCTCTTTCTTGGTTGACTTCCTCATTTAGTGAAACATATCCTCCACCGACTTCCTGAACAGACATTAATGGGAAACTGTCTGAAGTGCCTTTGCTGCCATATACTCGATGGATAGTTTGGATAGAGATCAACCTTCAGGTTGAAAATCATTTCTATGAAAAAATTGAGACATACCTCCCTTTGTCTTTTGGTTTTCAATTTTTCTCTTAAAAATTATTACACTTGTTATTTTATGTATGTTCTGTTTCTTCTCACCTCACTAGAAACTTTCAGGTTTGTTTTTTTAAAGATGTAATTAAAATATTGTTAATATATAATTAATCTCTTTCAACCCTCCTCCAACTTTGTCATATTCTCTAGAAGTAATAATCCTAAACTATTGTAGATAGTCCTTTCAGAATTTTTTGTTTTATTTGTAAATAAATTGCTTGTTTTGTTTAACTCATAAATTGTATAAATTACTGTCATCTTTCCTTTTTGTTGGATGCATACTTTCATTATATACACCCTCTTCTTGCTGTTCATTTTCCTAATAAAATTACATTTTACCTGTTTTCAGATAGATGTAGACATAGACATATAAGTAAGGGTTGACGATAAAGGAAGAGAGATGTTTCATGTGCTAGTTCACTCCCAAATGCCTGGGACCCGGCCAGATTAAACAGAGCTCAGCAGCTGCCTCCCCAGGTGTTAGTGGAAAGCTGGATGGGCAGCAGGGGAGCTGGCACTCAACCCAGGCACCCTGAGAGGTGATGTGACATCCAAAAGATCAGTTTGATCTTGGCTGAACACCTGCTCCTGACATGCTCAGTAATGTCCGTTTGCTCAACTTCTTCAGTCATTTCCAAGACCACCAAGCACAGCAGCGTAATTTCTCACCGACAGTGTTTCCACTGCCATTCAGCCCCATTGTTCAGCTGCTCTCTGTCTGTGGAACCACTTACTGTTGTGTATTTTCTGTTAGTCCTTAACTGTTATGATTTAAGGTTTATGATTAAGTTCCTTTGATTTTCCTAATATTACAGTTACTTGTTTTTTCTGCTGTTTGTTGATGAATGTCAGAGGAGGTCAGAAACACCTTCGTTTCACCATTGTGGAATCAGAAAAATCTGTTTGACTATTATAGCAGCCTAGTCATGCACAAACTATCCCTCAAAATAAGAATTATAGACTTTAAAATCAGACACTTTCTTGCGCATTCCAGGACATCTTTTCCTTGGGCTGCATTTTAATTTCTTTAATTTCCTGCTCTATAAAATGGGGAATACCAATTTTATATAGCTGTTATTAGGCTAACACAATAAATATGATCTAATATAAGTATATATTCTATTTTTAATCCATTCAAAAGTAGTTTTTCAAATTGCCACTTCCTAGAAACAGATGGAAGTTTGGTAGTCTGTTGTGTCATTTCTTGGTCATATGACTTGGAGTAAGGGGGCATATTATTTTTTTTAAGATTTATTTATATTTATTGGAAAGTCAGATTTACAGAGAGAAGGAGAGAGAGAGAAGGAGACACAGAGAAAAATATCTTCTGTCCATTCGTTCACCCTCCAAGTGGCCACAATGGCCAGAGGTAAGTTGATCTAAAGCCAGGATCCAAGAGTTTCTTCCAGGTCTCCAACATGGGTGCAGGGTCCAAAGGTGTTGAGTCATCTTCCACTGCTTTTGCATACCATAGGCAGGGAGCTGAATGGGAAGTGGAGCAGCAGGGACATGAACCACTGCCCATATGGGATCCTGGCTTGTGCAACTTGAGGGTTTTAGCCATTAGGCTAATACGTCGGACCCCAATTTTTTATTTCTATTCTTACTCAGCAGACATAATTTCCATCTTTGTAAAATGAGGTCAAAGTGGGCTTATAATGAAGCAGAGACTATTTTCCATTAGTTTAAATACAAAAATCATGCACTGACTTTTAACATTCGAGTTCTATGGAGACAACTCTCTAAGTTGTGTAGCCTAGATATTGATCTCCTGAAGTGGAAAGTACAATTCACACTCAGCAAGATTTTGTTTTATTACTTCAAGGCAGAAATTAGGCAAAGATTGTTCCTACGAAAAGAGTGAAGTGAGCTTTCACAGTTTGCTATTGGCATAAATATAAGACGCTGTACTTCAACATACTTGGAAAGAGCTCCTCTTCTTAAGTGTACTTATTAAATTACATTTAAATTTTTTCATGATCACAATTTAATCATGAACAGCTTATAAACAATGCAGATAAATTTTAGGATAAGATTCTCTGTACTGCATAGCTATTTAAATGAAGAAGATTCTGCTGCATACATTCTAAGGGACGGATTTTGCTGATGTTAGTATTGGCTCCAAGGAAGATCATAATGAAGTCTCATCCTGGAGTGATAATGCACTTCCATCTTTGGAGATCCTTCTCACTCCATTTCTGGTGTTAATTTAGAAGCATGGGGCTCTGTGTTGACTTGGTATCCAGAATGTGTCCATTGAAAGTTGATCTGAGGTGGTTTGTTTGTTGATTTATTGGAAATAAAGGGAAACTGGGGGACACAAATAAAGGAACAGAGAGTTTTTAACTGCTGGTTCCCTCATAAATGCTCACAAAGCCAAGGCTGGGCCAGGTCAAAGCAGGGATCCAGACACTCTATCCAGGTATTCTACATAGGTGACCAGAATTCAGCTGTGTGAGCTGTCGCCTGCTGCCTCCCAGGGTCCACATGATCAGGAACCTGGGATCGGGAACTAGGCCTGGGGATGAAATATGGGTACTTCGGTGAGGAATGTGGGCATCTTAACTACATGGTCATGCACTGGCCCTTAGAACAAGATTTTCTTAGCTGCTATGGGTTGCAGCAATGTCATTCCCCTGGGACAGGCTTCCCCTTTCCAACTCCAGCACAACTCCAATATTCCAGCAAGAAGGCTGGAAGACCATATGTTGGAAACATGGAGACTTTTAAGAATCCTGATTAAAAGCACATCGTCAGTCATAGACTGGCCAACAATGTTCCAGGCTCTCCCTTTGGGCATAGATGAGTTTGTTTTTGAGGATGGGCACGAAAGCCTTACTGACCTTTGAGGACTTTTGACATAACCCTGCTGGCAGCAGTTGCTGGAATGTCTCCATGAGACACTGCTTCCTGTAGCTCACTTTCCCTGGAAGATCAGAAACATGTCTACCAGAAGGAACTTGACCACAAAATACTGAAAATAGTCCTACTGGTTATAAGAAGAAAGTAGTGGTGCAGATTAACTGAAATATCCACTACTAATGTGTGCAATTTTGAGATTGCCAAGTCACTCCTAGTTTTGAATTGCGACCTTGTGTCAGGGATATTTCTTCCCTCGCTTCTGTTTTTCTCATTTCTCCACGTCCTGGGATTTGATCAATTCTGTGGGTCTGTGGAATCCTGGCAAGGGAAGGCATCTCAGAGGTCCTGTTCAGGGCCACTCTGCTCCATTCTTGAGCAGATGACATCCAATGAAAACAGAAGTTCACTATGCTTAATAAGACATCAGTAGAAGTCATAATAGTTAAATAAAAATATAGTCTCCACAGTGATGGGTCCACGTTAGTGCTGCCATGTCTCTCAAAGTTTTGGTAAAGGTATCCCTTTCAAATAACCTTTTGAGGTTTTTCTAGCTAATGACAACAAGGTTTACCTTTCTCTTCTCTGTTTACTGTTGTCAATTCTTTTGATCTCCCTCAAGTACCGTGAATTTTTCCATTTTTCACTTGAGTGTCATGAGGGCACTGTCCTTGGCAGATCACAGGGCACTTCACAGAAGGGCCTAAGGTTAAACTTCGGATTAAAGGAAAGCCTGCTATTTCGATGTGTGAACAATGCTGTGCAGTCACCTGGTTAGGGGCTGGTACATCCTTTTTCTTATTGTAATATAGCTCTTATCTGAGAGCATGGGCCTATTTAAAAATTCTCTGTGTGTGATATTGCCACAATAATATATTGAACACAGACCCTGAGAGGACAGGGTCAGCAGGGTAGTGACCGGTGTGCACACACACTCGGACCTCTCTGTCCCACTCGTGTATTTCCGATACTTTCTTTCTTTGTGAAGGAATGCCTAGGCTAGCTCTGCCCATCAGTGGGCTTTGTTGTTTTACCCAAGCCATCTGTGCCCAGCCTTCCTGCTCCTAATAACTTCTATGTGACTGGTTTGTCTCTCAAACTACATTAACATGCCACATGTGCTCTTTCATTCAAGTTCAACGCTACAAAGGAAGTACTACATCTGTTCATCTTGAAACTATTTTTTGGCCCCTACTCCTTGTACATTTGAAATCTTACCTCTTATGAGCCCTTTGGATTCCGCCTTAATAAATCTAGGGGTCATTATTTAACAAAATCAACATGAGGCCTCTTTGGTGTGTGATGGTTCTAGATTGGATTTGAGATCATGATAGCAGAAACGATGACCAGATAGTCATGGTTTCTGTGAGGACTAGTTCCTAATTGCCTTTCTCACTGATACCTAAAATAGGGTTGCAAGGTATTAAAAAGATAAAAGAGAAATAGCAGAGACATTTCTCAGGTATCTGCATGGTGGTATCAACTGCAAAAAAACAGCACCTTAGGGGGACGCTGTAGGACTTCAACAGCACTGCTGTTCAAAATAAAAGTATCTGCTCCCGTGGGCACGAGTGCCTGGGAAACCATGTGGAACTCCTGTTGTTGCTCTGAGACCCAAATCTGCCTTTTGATGATGTCCCCATAAACCTCCACTAGAGATGCCAGGAAGTCATTTATAGACAGTCTGCAAATCAGAGGTGAGCACTGAGCCTCCAGCCCAGTGGACCGTAAAAAAGCCATGGGTTTGAAACACTGTGAGTTCTCACCGGAAGGAGGTGCTGGATTCACTCTCCCCCACCGAAAGGAACAGAGAGTCCCCATGAGAAGTCTGTTTATAGAAATCAGTGCTTTCAC
Source organism: Ochotona curzoniae (assembly GCF_017591425.1). Taxonomy (NCBI): domain Eukaryota; kingdom Metazoa; phylum Chordata; class Mammalia; order Lagomorpha; family Ochotonidae; genus Ochotona; species Ochotona curzoniae. The sequence goes on from NW_024467115.1 coordinate 19,922,820, forward strand.
TGCCCAGACCGAACTTTCACAGTAATAGACATAGAAAAAAATGAGCTACCCATAATCCCATTCATATTTAAGTATGTAACATTGTCCCCTTCCTGAAAACAAGACAATCAACCCTTGGCAACCTTTGAGCTATTATAGTAGCGTAAGTCTTAAAGTTCAAAATTTAAAATTCAGAGATCTTGAGATCTAAACATTTAGTATCTTTTGGGAGCAGAGAAGCAACATTATTGTCCCCCCAAAAATACTCATTTGAAGTTGCAAATTTATTGGACAAAAACATTTTTTAAAAATTTTGCACTTTAACATTGTACTTGAATGACTTTATCTACATTTATCTAAAAAATTGAATGACAGGTCCTATTAGTCCATTCTTTATTTGTGTAACACTTACAAACTAGTTAGGTTCATTTATGCAGAAGAGAAATGATTTAGCTCCAGCTCTGGAGGTACAAGCATTGGTACTTGCACCTATTCGGCTCCATGGAGAGCCTCATGGTAAGGGTCCTGCCTGGAGGGAGAGCATAGCATGTGCAAGAGGTCACCTGGCAAGGAAAGAAAGCAAGAGGGATTCTGTGCAACTGATGGATTATGTGGGGTGCCAGGTTCAGGTAGGACAATTAGGATGCCTGGGTTACCCACTCCATGTTTTTATTTTCAAGTAAGCTAGCTTGAAGATCTTTACATTTAGCAGTATCCACATTTCAGCTGGAGAATTTTTGTGCAAATAAATGGCAACTCTCTTCATGCATGATATTTGCTAATGACCCATTTCTCAAATGGCCACATCCTTGAAGTCTTGATCAGAAAGCCAGAAACTTCAAAACTGGGAAACAATTCTGCTTGCTAAAACAGAGACTTCAGCTGTTCTTTGAGCCATACTGTTTTTATTTTGCATAAAACCTCTTGAATGGATAATGCAGTTATACAAATGTAAACCAAGAATCTGTGGGTGGATCTGCCTGCAGGACAGTGTTGCAGAATGTTCTGTGCGGTGATGCAAGCTGAAATGTGTCCCCAAACCCACACCATGTCTCTTCTCTATGACTTTGTTTTATGAATTTTTCCTTAGGGAGGATATGTGTGAATGTCTAGAATTAGGGATTTTGAGTCTGTTGTTCAAAAACCTCTTACAGATGGGGGTGGAAAATTGTTACTACAATACAATTAGAGGGAGGGGAAGTGGTTCTAATGTAGCATAGTAGGATAACTATAGTCTATAATAGTTAATTGTATACTTCGAGAGAAATTTGAAGATTCCTAACACATGGAAATGGCAATATTTAAAGACTTGGAAACGCTAGTTACACTGACTTATCATTATGCATTGAGTACATGTATCAAATTATGTACTGTGTACATGTATTGAATTATACATGGTGTACATGTATTGAATTAGAATGACCTATCCTGTAAGAAAGCAGAAATTTTGCATGTCATATAAAAGGAAAAAAAACTCTCTTAGATCACCTTTTGAAGCTGCAGATGTTTCACTTTAAGTAGTTTGCAGTTGTTAATTTTGTTTCTGCATAAAATATACCGGGCTGTAAAGTCCTTGCTTTTTGGAAAACAGTCGAGAGAATAGGACTGTTTTTTTTGGTTAAGATGTATTTATTTACCTTAAAGTCAGAATTGTACAGAAAGAGAGACAGAGATCCTTCATTCATTAGATCACTCCCTAAATGGCAGCAACATTCTGACCTGGGCCAACACCAACCCTGGAGCCAGAATCCATGAACAGGTCTCACATGTGGTTACAGGGCCCCAAAAGACTGAGCTCTCCTCTGCTGTCTTCCCAAGCCATTGACAAGGAGCTGAGTCCGAAGTGGAGCAGCCAGGACTCAAACTGGCATCCATATGGGATGCTGACAGTGTTCCAGGTGGTGGTTCTGTCCACTGTACCACAGTCCCAGGACAGCATAGTTTCAAAACTACCTGGAAAGGACTATTCGTGTCCTGTTTGTGCAGCAGTGACAGCATACTGTACAGGGTTTAAATAATAAATACTTTAAACATTAATCTGCTTGGGCCTGGTGTGGTAGCCTAACAGCTAAGGTCCTCACCTTGTACATGCTGGGATCCCATATGGATGATGGTTCTAATCCAGCAGCCCCACTTCCCATCTAGCTCCCAGCTTGTGGCCTAGGAAGGCAGTGAAGGAAGGCCCAGAGCCCTGGGATCCTGTACCCATTAGGGAGACCTGGAGGAGGCTCCAGGCTCCTGGCTTCAGATGAGCACAGCTCTGGCCATCTGGCCATTGTGGCCACTTGTGGAATGAATCATCAGAAGATCTTCCTGTCTGTGTCTCCTCCTCTCTGAGTATCTGACTTTCCAATAAAAATAAATCTTAAAAAAAATTAATCTGCTTTGCTACTCTTAGAGTGTTTTATTACCTTTATTATTTGAAAAGGAAAGAGACAAAATGGGGTTGGGCCAGGCCCAAGTCAGAAGTCAGAATTTCAGTATACATCTCCCAAATGAGTGGCAAGGGCACAAATACATGGGCCAACACCTGATACCTACACAGCAACAGGATGCTGGCATTGGGAGCAGAACCAGGACTCAGACCCGAACACTGATATGGCTTGCGGGTGTCCCAAGCAGTGTTACCCTTGCTGTGCCAGTTGCCTGTACTAAACCTTCATGGGTTAATTTTATTTCCTATGCCTGCGCTGAATGCACGTACCATTTCCGACAGTTTATAGGTGGAAGCTCTAGGTTTATCTCTCTGTAGAGAATATACTTGTGTCTTTAGTGCACATTTTACATCAGTGTTCACCAGAGAGATTTGTGTATCATTTTTATGTATTTCTTTTTCCAGATTTATTTATCTGTTTGAAAAAGCAGAGTGAGAAGGAGACACACACAGAGAGAGAAAGAGAGATGCTCTAGACTCTGGCTCATTCCCCAAAGGTCATAACAGCCTGGGCTGGGCCAGTAGGAAGCCAGGAACCAAGAGCTTCCTTGGAGTCTATATGTGGAGATAAACCTAGAGCTGCTTATCTCATTGAGCTTTTTAATTTTACTTATTTCTGGCTTCTATTTCATTAATTTCTGCTTTGATTTTAATTTTTTTTCTGCTGATTTAGAGTCTGGTTTCTTCCTGTTTTTTTGTAGGTCCTTGAGATGTGTAGTGAGATCTTCGTTGGTATCTTTTAATTTTTCTGATATCAATTATTATAAAGTTTCCTTTTCGTGCTGCTTTTGGTATATCCCTTACATTTTGGTATGTTGTGATTCCATTTCCATTAGTCTTAAAGAATTCTCATATAGAGAGAGTTGAAATTTATTGTTTAATTTAAACTGTTAGTTTTTGTTTTTTATAAAATTTGCTGTTTGAAAATTTTATAATTTTAGGAACCATCCCCCTCCCCCTTTAAATGGACATTAAAAAAAAGTTCAACAGCAAAATCTCAACAAGACAACAGTGGGACGATTTAGTTTGATCTACGAAGGTCGAAGAGCACGGTCGCTGGTCAGACACACATTAGCCATGGAAAGTATTTCTGCAGATAATAACAGAGTAGAACCTTGAGGTAGATCTAAACTTTTCTGCCAAATCCCACGAGACAGAAAATCTTATTTTTAAAGGTAGATAGTATAGGCTTGTTTTCAGAAAGGGAGCATTAAATGTGAAAGTACTTCATGAAAAACTGGAAGTAAAACTATGATGGTTTTTTGGTACAGAAATTTTTTTTGAAGTATTTGTAGGTTTATTTGTAGTTTGTAATAACGTGTATTTCTCATGCATCACTATATTTTTACATCAAAATATACTCTTTTTTTTTTTAATTTGAGAAGCCAAGTGAGATAGGGAAAGAGCAGGGAAAAAAAAGAGAGAGCAAGGTCTCTAATCCATTGGTTCACTCCGTAAAAGCCTCCGATCAGAGCAGGGCCTGAAGCCAAAGCTCAGAGCTAAAAAGTTCAATCTAGGATGCATATTAATATAACATTGGATCAGAAGCAGAGGAGCGAAGATTCAGCCAGTCACTTTGATATGGAATAGGGGCCTAATACGCAGCAACTTGACCATTGAGCCAACATTTTTAAATTTTCTTTTTAAATTTTTTTTCCATGGGTGGCAGGTGTTCTGTCACTTGAGCATCATCACTGGCTCCCAGGATTTGCATGGGCAGAGCTCCAAAGCCAGAGGCAGGGCCAGGCATCCAATTCTGGCACTGACATGAGACAACAACATCTTAAGCAGGCCAAATGCCCACCCCTCATGTTTTTGTTTCTGTTGCTTCTGAAAGTTTCTTGGAGTACCCTCATAGTTTCCTTTCCTTGAAGTTTGGCAGTACATTCATCTTTTTAATAGATAATAGAAAGCAGAAGCAACTGGGTGTGAAAATCAAGTAAATAAAGATACTCCCATTTAAAATTTGTTTTTCACAATTGTAAACAGAGAAATAGTAATGTGACTATTCTACAGATATTAAGCATGGGCCAGTTTGAAGTGAGCAAAGGAACATTAATGCCACAAAAATCAGGTGCAGAGGAAGCACAAGATACAAGTACAACTAGGTAAAACTCAGTAGCAGTTCCCTAGCTTAGCTGTCATTACTGTTGATACCTCATTGTCCATTCTACCCACCAGGTGATCCATCCAGGTTAACTGCGATAATTTACAAAATATTCTTTTAGAATCTATACTTGCCAGCATTGTGAGGCCATCAGTTAAACTGCCACCTGTGTCCCTGTCATCCCATGTGCATTGTTTTGAGTCCCAGCTACTGTACTTCTAACTAAGCTCCCTGAAACACACACACACACACACACACACACACACACACACACACACACACACACACACACACACACATTCTGGATGGCACTAGAAGATGGCTGTCCAGGTTCATGCGCCCCTGCTACCCACGGGAGAGACCTGTTTCCTGACTGGCTTCTGACTTCAGCTCCAAACTGACCTAGCTCCAATTCTTGTTGTCAATTCTTGATATGCAAGTCACCATTATGTAGTTCATCTATGAGAATGTGTGTATATACATGTTAACCTATATCGTTGTTTTGTATTTTGCACAAAGCTTGCCTTATATTAAAGAGAGCGTTTGATTTTTGTCCTTTTGAAATTGACTTATTTCTTTGAGCATAATTGTCTCCAGTTGAAATCATTTTGTTGCAAATGGTAGAATTTCATCAGGCTGAATAGTATTCCATGGAGTAGATGTACCCCAGTTTTGTTATCCATTCCTCTTTTGACAGGCATCTGGGTTGTTTCCATGTCTTTGCTTATTGGGGATTGTACTGCATAAATTTGGTGTTGCAGGTCACTTTCTCATATGCAGCTTTCACTTCCTTTGCATATATTCCCAGTGAGATAGGTGGGTCATATAGATCAATTTTCAGTTTTCTGAGCACTCTGCTTACTGACTTCCATAGTGGCTACATTCCCACCTATGGTGGAGAATGGTGCCTTTCTCCCCACATCCATGCCAGCAGGTGTGGTTATTAGAGTTTCAGATGTAGGCCAATCTCACTGAAGTTAGGAAGACCCTCAAAGTGGTTTTTGTTTGTATTTCCCTAGTAGCTAGAGAACCTGAGCATTTTTTCATATGCCTGTTAGTCATTTGAATTTATTCTTTTGAAGAATATCTGTTCATTTTCTTCACCCATTTTGTCACAGGGTTGAATGTTTTGCTGTCATTGAGTTTCTGAAGCTCTTTGTAAATCCTAGATGATAGTCCCTTATCTGTTGTGTAGTATGCAAAAATTTTCTCCCACTCTGTTGATTGCTTCTTCACTTTGTTGATTATTTCCTTTGTGGTCCAGAAGCTTCTTATCTTGATGTAGTCCCATTTGTTTATTTGGGTATAGAGTGCCTGTGGTTTTGGTGACCTTTCTAAGAAGTCTTTACCTATGCCTACATCTTTTAGAGTGCTCCTATGTTTTCCTTTAATATTTGTTGGTTTCTGGGTACAGATTTAGGCCTTGATCCATTTAAAGCTGATTTTTTTTTTATGAAGTGAGGGATAAGGGCTGCTGAGGGGTCTTGCTTTTTACTTCTGCAGGCAGCTATCCAATTGTTCCAACAGTATTTGTTGAAGAGACCAAATGTTTCCCTGCATTATTTTCAATTCTCTTGTTGAAGAACAGTTGGCTGTACTAGTGTGGGCTCTCTTCTGGGGTTTCTATTCTATTCCATTGATCTTCTCTGCTTCTGTACCAGTACCAGGCTTGATAATCACTGCCCTGTGCTGTGTGTTGAGGTCTGGAATTGTGATTCCTCTAGCTTGATTTTTATTCTCCAGGCCATTCATGGCCTCTTGTGTTTCCAGATGAGTTTTGTTTAATCTTTCCTTTTTGTGAGAAGAATATTATTGGGATTGTGGTTGAGCTTGCATTGGATATGTATATTAGTTTTGGTAATATGGACCGTTTGATGATGTTGAATCTGAATTTAGGATTATGGTAAATTTCTCCATCTTTTAATGTCGTGTTCTTCTATTTCTTTTTTTAATGTTTTATAATTTTCATCATAGAAGTCTTCCATGTCTTTGGTTAGATGTATTCCAAGGTATTTAAGATTCTTCTCAGGACCTGGAACAATGGTTCAGTGGCTAAATTCTCGCTGAAGTGCATCATGTGTGCCCCAGTTCTTGTCCCAGGTGCTCTGTTGCCCATCCAGCTCTCTACTTGTGGCCTGGCAGAGCAGTGAAGGATGCCTCAAGGTCTTGGGACCCTGCACCCACGTAGGAGACCCAGGGGAGGCTGCTGGCTCCTGGCTTTGGATTGGCCCAGCTCTGGCCATTGTGAACACTTGGTGCATGAACCATCAGATGAATAGCTTTCTCTGTATCTCCTTCCAGTGATCGCTTTTCCAATGAAAATTTAAAAATCTAACAACAACAAAAAAGATTCCTCTCTGCTATTTTAAAGGAGACTGTACTTACAAGTTCCTTCTCAGCCATGGAGTTGTGTGTGTATACTAGTGCATCAGTTTATGCTCATTGATTTTGTACCTGTTATCCTGCCAAACTCTCTGATGAGTTACAGTAGTCTCTTACTTGAGTGTGTTGATTCTCCTATGTATCGAATCATGTCATCTGTAAACAGGAATACTTTTAATTCCTTTCATCATTTCTAATTTGAATTCCTTTACTTTCTTTTTTTCTTGCCTAGTAGCTCTAGCGAGGATTTTCGATACTATTTTGAAAAGTAGTTGACATCATTGTCTACTTCCAGATCTTAGTGGAAAAGCTTCCGGCCCTTCCCCCATTCAGTGTGATGTTGGCATTGGGTTTTTGCATATTGCTTTGATTGTGTTGTGGAGTGTTCCTTTTAAGCCTGTCTTTCTTAGGGATTTTAACATGAAATGGTATTGGATTTTATCAAATGCCTTGTCTGCATCTGTTGAGATGATCATATATTTTTTATTCTTCATTTTGTTGATGTGGTATATCACATTTATTGATTTGTGTACATTAAACTATCCCTGCACTCCAGGGATGATTCCCACATGGTTGAATGAATGGGCTGTCTGTTGGCTAGTATTTTGGTGAGGATTTTTTGCATCTATGTTCTTTGCTGTTGTTAGTCTGTAGCTTTCTTTCTCTGTTGTGTCTTTATCTGATTAAGACGTTAAGGTGATGTTGGCCTTTCTATTATTTTGAATAGCTTGTGCAGGCTCAGAATAAGTTCCTGAAACATTTGGTAACATTCAACAGTGAAGCTGTTTGGTCCAGGGCTTTTCTTTGTTGCGAGGGATTTAAATACTCATTCAATCTCAGTAGTTGTTATAGGTCTATTTACATTGTTAATTAACTCATGATTCAATTTTGGTAGATTATATGTGTCCAAAAATCTATTCATTTCTTCTAGGTCTTCCGATTTATTGGCATATAGTTCCTTTAATAGGTCCTGATTATTCTGTGTATATCTGAGATATCAGTTGTTACATTTCCTCTTGTTGAATGTATCATTCAATCCAACTTCTCTTTCCACACCTTCTATCTCCCATGACCTTTAGGTCCAACTTTTTGATTATGTCAATTCTTTTATGGTGTTCTTTACTAATTCCTCTTTCATATTTCTGCTTGTTTTGACACTTTCACGTGTGGTTATCTTCCAGCGCTGAAATTATTTCTTCTGCCTCATTCATTCTTTTATTGAAACATCCCATTGTATTTTTAATTTTTTGTATTATTTTCTTCATTTGTAATAATTCAGTTTGATTTTGTTTTAATGTTGCTATTTTCTGTGTAATATATTGCTTAAATTCCTTGAATTCCTGCATGTGCTTCTTGCTGTTTTTAGAGTTTTAAAATAATTTAAAAAATTTTCTTTTATCCAGCAGTTTCGCAGTGTCATCATCCAGTAATGTCCCTTTGCTTGGGAGGTGTCAGTAACCACGTGCTTGGTGCCTGTGCCTCTTCTTTTGCCCTTGTCCATTGCAACTCAGATTAGTGGACTCTTCTCTTCAGGTTCTATTTTTAAGCTGTGTCATCCACAGATCTATATTTTTACCTCGTTGATCCTTTCAATGCCCAGATCTCCATTTGCCGTCACTTGTGCCAGTCCCTCTATCGAGTTTCAGTTCTGGACTCCTGTACTGTACTTCTGCCTTGGCCTCTTTGGCCACAGCTCCTGAGTCACCACTCTCTGCTTCCCATGATCCTGTGTTACTGACACATCATTGTCCGCTCAAGCTTTCTCCTGCTCGGGGTTCCAGCAGTAGCCAGGATTAGGGAGGCATCAACCATGACTTTAAACTAGATCACAGGGCTGTCATTTGTGCCTGTTGCATTAATTTTTCTTTCTTTTTTCTTCTTGCTGGAATCTAATGGCAATAGGTCTGGGGGCAACCCAGACCGATTTCGGGTTGCTTGATTCACCTCGTGCTTTCCCAGCGATCGCACCTTTTCCCTTGGCCACTGATGGAGCGCTGATCCTGCAGCAGTGCTCCACCGCCACTGTGGCTTCCACATGTCTGCAGTTCTCCAGGTGTCCTCTGCCATTGGCTCACCTATTGCTGTTTCCTAGGATCATGCCCTCTCTGCTTCTCCTCCACTAATCCTTCTCCATCCATTTTAACCTGTACTCATCCTATTTTGCCATCTTGGTCTAACAACTTTTTTTGTTTTTTTATCTTTGAGTGTATTTTGTTGTAATTATTGCTTCTTCTCGCTCTTAGCTTCTGTTTGCATGGAATATCTTTTTCCATCCTTTAGTTTTCAATCTCTGTACTTTTTACTGGTGATGTTTCTTGTAGGTAATATATGATTAGATCTTTTTAAAATTTGTTTTTTAATCCATTCACTGAGTCTGTATCTTATAGTTGGGTAATTTAAGCCATTTATTTTCAGAATTACTGTTGAACCATGCATGCTTGGCTAAATGAATTGTGTGTTGTGTTGCTTCTTCCTGATTTAGTCTATTGTTCACACTGTATTTTTGTTTGATTTCTTGAGTTATTTTTTTGCTAAGGTTTCTATTTAGTTCTCTAACAGGATATTTCTGTGTTAAATTTCTCTTGATTATCTTGCATCAATTTCAGTTTGTCTATATTCTCTGGTATTTCTGTGAGTATCCTTAAAATCAATCTTTTGAAATTACTGTGGCATGTCATCAGTTTCCCTTTCTATGGAATCTGAAATTAAAACATTATTCTGTTGATTTGAGGATATAATATTGCCTTTTTAAAAATTACATCTTGTGTTCCTATATTGATATTATGCATCTGGTGGATCAGTTTTCTCTATTTCTTTGAAAGGGTGGCTTTCATGAATTGAAGTGCTTTTCCTAAAAATGTGCCTTTGATTGTTGCTCTGGTGGGCTACTTTGGCTTTATTTACATATGGATGTTGAAATGTGTTCTTTTTATATCTTGTTGTAATTTATTATGCATAGTGACGGGCATTAAATAAAAACTTACCCAGGAAACAAGGGAAATAACCAAAAATAAAAACTATAAGTGATCTGTATGTTATAGTTCCCAGCCAGAGACTTTTAAATAACAGTGTTTAATAGCATTAAGAAAAATGGGTTTAAAAATATATAATTTTGCCAGAAAACTGGATCCTATAGAAAAACAGTCCAATGGAAATTATGGTTCATAGATACAAATAAGCAAAATTAAGATCACATTAATTGAAATTAACAGAACGTAAGACGTAAGAGAGGACTGTTAACTAGCCAGGAAGTATGAAATAAAAAGATGAAAACCACAAGAGAAAAGAGGACAAAAGATATGTGACAAATGGTAAAAGTTCATATATAAATATATTTGGGGCTCCAAACAGAGACGAGGGAGAGAATAGCGGATAAGCAATAATTTAAGAAATACTGGCTTATAAGTTTCCAAAACTGATGTGTAACATCAAGAACCTCTCTAAAATATAAACATATTTCTAGACACATAAAAGTAAAATTGTTTAGATTCAAAGATGAAGAGAAAATCGTGAATGTACAAATAGCAAAACACATTATTTCCAAAGTGAAACCAATGAAAACTAGATAACAATAGAATGATATTTTTATCAGTATAAGAAAATATTTGCCTATGTGGATATTATTGGCAAATGAAAATGTCTTTCAAAAATGAATTTAAAACATCTTTTTCAAACAAATGGAATGTAAGTATACTTGTTGCCAGTTAAGCCTCATTAAATATAAATATGAATTTACATACATTAACAAACTGAAATGATTAAGAATGGAAAAAAATTTTGAAGTTAGGAAAACTGAGCTTCATTCAGGATTAATTAGATTATCTTTTTACTATTTTGATGAAAGTAACATGAAAACAATAAAATTATTATAAATAAGATCTTAACATTAATAAATAAATGACAGATCTATAGGTTTTAAATAACAGTTATGACAGAAAATTATAGGGCAAATTTTAAAAGTCCTGAAGATCTGTAATATATTAAAATGGGTAAAAAGTCAAAAACCTATCTTTTAAAAAGTACATTTCTACTACTTTACAAACATTTACTTATGGCTATAAAATATCTTGTGATTTGTAGTGGTAATTGAATGTAGTGTTTAATTTCCCTTGTCATATATTGACATTTTCTAAAGTTATTAAAATACAATGTAGTATTAAATTATTAACTCTTTTGGATAAATATTAGTGCCAAGTTATTAACTTCTGTCTTTAATAAAAGTTAGCAAGTGAGCATGTGATACAGTAGCCTCCACTGGAAAGTCCAAATCCTGTTTTGGAGTACTTGAGTTCAAGGCCTCACTCTGCTCTGTAGTCTGACTCCCTGCTAATGTAGCTGATGACTCAGTTGTTTGGATCCTTGCTACCCACTTTGGCTATCAGACTGAATTTGTGGCTGTCAGCTTTGACCTGCCTATTGTGGACATTTGAGAGTGAACCAGCAGGTGGAGATCTCTCTCTTTCTTGCTATCTTTCAAAATAAAAAGGACAGAGAAGTAACAATGAAAAAACGTTACCTCAGTAGCACCTTTTAGTTGATGATTAAGTTTATCTGCTTCCTAAAGTATTGTGTAATCATCAATTTAAGAGTATGAAATTGGATCATGCTCAATCCTCTGGAAACATTTGGTGCTAAATAATGACCATGCAGGGCAGGATCCTTGGTGTAATCACTTACTTAATTGTTCATTTTTCCAAGTCCTTTAATTCCTCTTTGTGTGTATGTCTGGGTTGATGGATTATTGTCTAGACGGAGCACTTCCATCTGCGGGTTCACTCCCCAAATGGTCACAACAAGCAGCGCTGAGCTGATCTTAAGCGGGAAGCCAGGAGATTCCTCTTGGTCTCCCACGTGGGTGTTTGGTGCATCCTCTGCTGGATCACAAGTGGAGCACCCAGGACACAAACCCAGACCCATATAGGATTTTGGCATTTGTAAGATTAGCTTGTTGATCCACTTGCACCCGCCCCAAGATCCTTTCATTTTTTTATCAGTCTCTTCTGGACCTCCCATCATTTTCAAGTGCTAAACCATATTTCTGTGAGAGACTAAGAATAAATTCATTGTGTTTTTAATAAGAAGCTTCATTCTGGGTCAGTGACTTGGGTACAGAAAAACCATTTCTCAGTGTAAAAGCTTCCTGTCCAGATTAGGACCAGATGGGGTAGAGATGTTGGTCAGTGAGTGTTTAGGGCCCGTTTGTTTGCAGACAGTCTCTAGGGATTTGTTATACTGAACCCAAGAACAAATTTTGTTTTGTTTTGTGATTTACTCATATGACAATATTCCTAAATGTTTGAGGAAGGTCAGATTGAGAGACAAGTTAGTTTGGGGGCAAAATTTGGAATCCACGCATAGTCAGGTAACAGCAAGGGCTGTTGTGGAGTTAGCTGGCGATGAACGGGAGTCATCAGCAATCATGCACACATTGTTTGCCTCTCAGCATCTTCTCGCTACACATCTATTCCACTCTCCTCTCAGGCTTACTTGTCAGCTTCCGTTGCTTACTCATAATTTCTGCTCCCTCTTCAGTTTGCAAGGGTTGTAGTCTCGCTCAGCTTCTGTTTGAGTCACCTCCCCTCCCCCACTTCTGATGGGTTCCCAAATTTGGACCAGCTTTGATTTTCAATAGGATGCAGTCCATGGATTGAGATCTAGTTTGCTGAAGACATGGATAGGGGTCCGTTAACCAAAAGATGTCCTCTGAAGCTTTCAGCAGGGAAGGAATACAGACGACCCCAACCACTTATACCCCCATGGTCCTATCCAGAAAAATGGCTTCCTGTTTATTCAGGTCACTGTTATTTAACTCCTGCAAGTTCACTTTTGACTGTCAAGTGTGTCTCAGTCATGGACATTGCATATGATTCCTATCTTTGATTGTCTTGTTCTACTGTCAGATGAGGCCTCATACTTGAGCTTAGCTTTGATGTTGGGCAAAGTTTCAAGCAAATTTTCCTCCAGCTTCCTTCTGAGCTGGAGGAATGGGAAATATCTACTGCTTTTGAGAAGTATATTCAGTGATACTTATTTTAGGACCATATTTTAGAAATATCTTGTTTTATGTGCTGTGTCTGGAAAGAAAGGTTTTATTAAAATAGCTTTCATTTGAATGAAGAATGTTTTTAAAGACTAAGGTTTGTCTTGGAAAAAAAAAAACTCCTTAGTTCAAGTATATGCCAGTATTTCCAGGTGGAGAATCAAGATGGCATAATAGGGTAAGGACACGTTTAAGCAGACAGGGAAACATTAGCCAGTGTGAAGCAGGGAGGACACATTCCAAAAAATAGGAGAGGACAGAATGACAGCAGAGAAGCACCTGGAGACTGACAGACGTGGGAAAACAGCGAACACATGGTGTACTGCTACAATGACTGATATCTCAGCAGCATTCAACGAGTGGTGATCTGAACTGCACCGGCAGCCGGAATTCCACCAGGAACAAGGTGAGAAGGAGCGTTTACTGGAAGTTCAGGAGGTGAACCAAAGAACTGCCCATCCTGTTGGTCTGTTTGATTTGATCAGGAGTAGAAATAGAGTGGCAGGTTCCAGACAGACAGTGCAGGAACAGGGTAGATTTCTCAGCCCAGTTCATCCTCTAGAACCAAGTGGGGCACCATTTTGTATATGGAGGCAAAGGCTATGGGACAGGACTGGGCATACACTGTGCTAGAAATGAACTCATCTAACTCAGTGAACTGCAATAATGTGGCATCCTACAGGTTCCACCCAAGATAGGTCTGGGTAGCCCTCAAAACTGATGGCAAACAGATCAAGAAGTCTAGTATTGGCACATCAGCTGTCATTTTGTACAGTGTGGAAAGACTTTAAAACTATAGGGACAACAGTGAGCTGTGCATGCACTGAGCTGGGAGCAAACGCACTGAGCTAAGTGTATTGCACTGGTCCCACAGGGAAAATAATACTGACTTTGGCATCATACAGGTCAAAATAGGTCCATGTGGCACTCAGACCTAATGGCCAACAGGTTCCAACAAGATCAGCACCACCCAGTGTCTCCCTAATCCTGGGAACTGCTCAAACCAGAAGTGGGAAAAAGTTAATACAGACAATAATGGTGCAACTTCAGCACAGGAACACAGGAAATGGAGATTGGTGATCCAGGAGTTGGGACTATCAAGTCCATGGTGGAAGTCTAACATACGAACTCAAACTTGGAACTCGCTGGAGGGAGTGGCACAAGTGACTGCAAACAAAGAGCTGTGTACTAACTACAATAAGTGAAATTGAATTTTCACTTAAGGTGATGTGTAGTAACTATGTAATGGAGACTATCATATCCAGATGTGAGGATACAATGCAGTATGCATCTCTGCTTCCAGATCAAAGATGGAGTTCCAACAAAACTGTTAACTATATCTTGACAATAGGATACTGGTTTCTCTGCCATTGTCCATGCCCACAATAATGGACATATGACTGTTTATGAAGAACTATATTACAGTAATAATACAGGGGAACTTAGTGGGTGAGTGGAGGAAGGGAATTTGGGGAGGGGGTAAGGGAAATCCCAGGGCCTATAGAACTGTTTTATAAAATGATAATAAAAAAGAGAAATATATATATATTCTAGTATTTCTGAAGTCAGGTAATATTACAAGCTTTTCTTTTTGGTTAGATGACATAAAGGAAATCCTGGACTATTTTTATCCCATGGCATAGCTGAACCATTGCTGAGTTATGGCTCAGAGTTGAATACCTGAACAGTGTGACCCTATGGCATGCTGAGTACTTTGAATGGAAGACTGTTGGAAGGCCTCAGAAGCAGTCCCAGATCCAAAGCCTCTGATCTTTTTCCATCTCTAATTCCTTGTTCTTCCCTGAATTGAGGTGTAAAAATAAGAATTCCCGCTCCCACTGGTCATCCATGGTCCCAGTGCTAGCATAGTGAACAATCTTACTCTAACCTTCCCCATCTTTTAGTTGAGGAGCTGGCCGTAAAGCTATTCTCTGTCCTCCCTTGTCTAATAGTAGATCAAACAGCCCTTGTTCCAGAGGGATCCTGCCCTGTAGCTGGGAGGAAGGAATCCCAAGACATACAGTGACAGATCTTGCCAAATCCCCATCCTTCAGTGTGTCCTGGTAGAGTCTACACTTTCTCTCCCATCAGTTTCTTCATGATTGTCTGTTATTAGAATGGACAGCTTTTTCTGAGTCTTTAGCATCATCAGTCTGAAGGCTCCTGTGTCACATCACATAAAAAGTTGATATAAATTAGCATTACTCCTTTACTTGTCTTTTGTAATAGGATTGTTGTTTTGAGATGCTGGCTTCACAGCCTTACCGTGAGTGAGATCATCCTTTTGTGTCCCTGTCTTGTGTCTTTTTCTACTGTAACAGATATGGAGAAGTTTGTGGAATAGGACAAAGCCCATGAATGTGAACTCAGCATATTACTCACATGCCATTTTGATTCTGAACATCATCTGTGACTGGAAGATAAAATTAGTTCCTTTTTTTCTGTGCTTTTGTGATTCTGTGTTTGATACCTAATGTTCTGAAAAATGCTAATCTCCTGTTTTTCACTGTGAAAACAAAAATATATTTCCTTTAAGAAAGCAGCAGGCTGAGCTCAACTGTAGAAAATATATTTACTTTGTAAAGCAAATTTGTTGCTAGCCTCTGCTTTTGTGGTCAGAGATAGAAACAATTCACTAACTGCAATTGACTTCCTCATTCTTGAAGGGGTGTTTATTTTATGCTTGCTTATAACCACAGTTTCCCTTAAATGAAAACACAGAGAGGAAAATAGTTTTACATGTAATTGTCAAATATGTCCCACTATACTTATAAGACATAAATTGTTTTCTTAAATAAACACAAATAAAACCAAACAGCCAGTTCCTAATTGAGTGATCCTCCCTGATCAGTTGTGCCTTTGTTCTCTGAGGGATTTTCATCAAAGCGGCCCTGGCTGGTCCGAGATGAGAACAGGATTGCTGGCCACAGGGCAGAGATGGTGGGAGCAGGCTGGCATCGCCTCCGCCCCTGGCCAACGCCTAGAGAAGTCCTTTCCTAGCGAACTTGCGGGCGCGTCCTCACAGCTGCTTTCTTCACACCACTGTGGCCATTGTCCCTCAATACTTTCTCTCCCCCATCCTCCACAGGATGACCACCCCTAACGTTACTGAGCTGTGAATCAGGCCCAGGTGTTTGCTTGCTTGTTTTGTTTTTATCTTCCCCAGGCAATACAGGTTGTGTGAAGGCGGAAGGGACACGTTTACCCTCCTCTTACACCCCCACCACCATGCAGGCACATGTTTAAATAATTGCTGACTAATGGGGGTATAACCCAATATTAGTTAGCCATCAGAAACTATATCTTTTTGTTTGTTTGTTTTGGCGGCAGTGGGGGGGAGGGGGAGAAAGAACTTTACTTGAACAGTGCAACAAAGATGTATTAACTCAGTAGCCGTCAGGGAAATCCAGCCACCGTGTCCATTGTTGTCGTGCCTGCTGCTGGCTTGATTGGCCTCATCTGGCGGTTGGAACAGGTGTTCATTGCTGAATCATGTTTGTGCCCTTCCCTTAAACTCTCCCCTTCACTCCTCAACTGCAGCCATCCTCGCTTTTCAGTTCCCCAAATGCTTAGGCTGCCTCTTGCCTCGGACCCTCGCAATGGCATTCTCTTCCGCTGGACACAGGCTCCGCTCTTGCCCTCCTGAACACAACCAGCTCAGTCCATCCGTGTACAGTCCCCCACAGACATCATTTCCTCTGAGTTCCTCTCTGTGACCTTCTGGTATAGTCTCCTGTGTATTCTTGACACTGTGATTTTTTTTTAAACTTCTTTTTAGTGCCTAATATTTCATAATGATACGTTTGTTTGACTTTTTATTTCCTATTTAATTTCTGTCTCCTGCATTAGGATGCTAGTCTCATAAGGATAAAACTGAGATCTTGGTGCTGAGTACCTAACTTTTGGGTGCTCACGAAATATTTGTTGAAAGAATGAATAAGTGGGCCCAGCACGATAGCCTAGTGGCTAAAGTCCTCACCTTGCACACACCACGATCCCATATGGGTGCCAGTTCTAATCCCGACAGCCCTGCTTCCCATCCAGCTCCCTGCTTGTATCCTGGCAAAGCAGTCGAGGGTGGTCCAAAAACCTTGGGACCCTGCACCCGCATGAAAGACCCGGAGGAGGCTCTGAGTTTGTGACTTCAGATTTGCGCAGCTCCAGCTGTTGTGGTCACTTGGGGAGTGAATCATCAGACAGAGGTGTTCCTGTTTGTCTCTCCTCCTGTCTGACTTTGCAATACAAATAGAATAAATCCAGAAAGAAAGAAAGGAGGGAGGCGGGGGGGGGGGGGAGGAAGGAAGGAAGGAAGGCAGGAAGGAAGGAAGGAAGGAAGGAAGGAAGAGAGAAAGAAAGAGAAAGATTAAGTGAATGGGCAGAGTGTTGCAGTTCCCTGGATGTTAAGAGGTGCACCTGCTCTGAGAGAAGGAAGCCATTTATTCCTCAGGTGACACTATAGACATGATAGAAAGCAACCAATAAATACATCAGAAAGTGTAGAACGCCAGTTTTAGGAAAGAATGTGGCGTTTCATTTCAAATTATTAATTACCACTTAACTGGAAATGCTGTTTCCTTATCTGTTTTAGATGGCATTTCTTTATCTGTTTCGGACCAGTGTTCTGTGGTCAATGAATCTACCAAGTGCTCTCCAATTGCCCAGTGCCTTTGCCTTTAGTATTAAGAATTTCTGTATAGGGGTCAGTGAGGTGGCACAGGAGGCTAATCTTCCACCCTGTGGCACTGGTATCCAATAAGGGTACCAGTTCATGTCCTGGCTGTTCCTCGTCCAATCATTGATTATCATCTGAGAAGGCAGCGGAGGAATGCTCAAGTGCTTGGGCCCCTTGCCTGCATGGGAGACCTAGAAGAAGCTCCTAGTTCCCAGGTTTGCCTTAGCTAAATTCTGACCATCATGGCCATTGAAAGAGTGAACCAGGAGATAAAAGACCTTCTCTATCTCTCCTCTAGCTGTAAAATCTGCCTTTCAAATAAAAGTAAATAAACTTTTAAAAAAATAATTATTGTAATTCCATTGTAGCTTATATAAAAATAATTTAACGTGTTTAAAATTTATACTTCCAAATACCATGTAAGACCACTTTTATGCTATTAAGACAGTTGATGTAAATGTCAAATATTTTTTTCTTGGAAGAACATTGATTGCTGTAGAAATCTAGTGTATATAATTAATGTGACCTAATATATCATGTATCTTATAAATTTAGCTATATATATGATGTTATATGTGATAATATTATGTATGTCACAGAATATACATATATAATATATAATATGCAATCTGTATTTTTAAATTTTAAGTGTGCAACACCTAAAGGAAAAAAATTAGGCAGTAGACACTCTTAAGATCTTGTGAAAGAAATACATGTATCAGTAAACAAAGCAGTGTTCCTAACATTGTAAGCTCTGCAGGAAAAGCATCCCTTTGGGGTTACCCTACGTTGACCCATTTAGAGGAGCATTTAATAAGAGTGAATAGTGTGAAGATACGGACAGGACTAGAGATGGCCATTCCTTCTGTCAACACTGCAGAGATTCTGAAAGGATGTTGTTAATTTTTGTAAATCCTTGAGCAGCTAAGATAATATGCGTCTGTTACTTATTGACAAACCAAATCTAAGAGAAAGGCAAAGTTTCTTAAGAAAAGAGGTAAACAGAGGCCAACATGTCCTCAAATATAAGCAGTAATAAAAGAACTCTATAATCAGTAAAAAAAAAATGTTTCCTATCTATATTTCCTATGCATATTTCCACCCTGCACCTCTGAATTAAGTGGGGCATTATTCCAAATCTAGTTTTGATTATAGTTCTTGTAGCAACATTATCTGCAACTATCTTTGAGATAAGCTAAACTGTTACATAGTTGTACTATATCCCGAAGTAGTCTCATTTACTGCACACTTGGCCGACTCTTCTGATCACAGTTGTAGAGTGAGTCCAGTGGCTTCCCTACTGCCCTCAATAGAAATGAAAAATGAGAAGCCAAAAGATTATTCTGATCTTCAGTAATGGATTTTTCATTGAAGATAATTGCTGGTTGGTTGCCTTTATCTGCTCACCATTTGGGTAACATGATTTTGTATTCCCTGATGGGTTTAGAGCTTGTTCAGCTTCCCTGGCTGAGCCTAGGAGATGTGTTGACATTTGCTGGTTTCTGGGAAAGAGGATCTTCCTGCAGCTGCACAGGAAACCCCATGAGATAGAAGTCTAAGAGTTAGTGACACTGTTTCACTGTGACAAACAACGAGAAGCTGAATAAAGAGATGGATTTACAGCGGCTTACAGCAGCTTTTGAGCCCTTGATGCAACCAAGCTGGAAAACTGTCATATGTGTTAAGGGACTTGGGTCCATTTTTCTATTATGTTTGACCAAAAACAGGAACAAAAACAGCTTTCTGTTTCGAACATGGGGATACTTATATTTAATGAAGAATTAAATAATATCTCATTTGTACATATCACATATACTCAAAAGATTAATATGTACTCAACTTTTAAAATATTAAAATTAAAACTCTGTGTCAGACAGCAGAAATAATTTCACCATCCAGAATGGTAGATACTGCCCAGAAAAGAATTCAAAAACTTGTTTCTATATCAAGATGATACACACAACAAAAAATTCTGATGTATAATTTTCTTTTTTAAAGAACAAAATCTTGGGTCTGGCACAATGGCTGTATTGCCTAATCCTCCCTCTTCAAGCACTGGGATCCCATATGGCGTCAATGTGTGATTCAGCTACTCCACTTCCCATCCAGCTTCCTGCTCGTGGTCTGGAAAAGCAGTCAAGGATGACCCAAAGCCTTGGACCCTGTACCCATGTGGGAGACCTAGAAGACGCTCCTGGCTCCTGGCTTTGGATGGGCTCAATTATGGCCATTGTGGCTACTTGAGGAATAAACCAGAAGATAGACGATCTTTCTCTGTGTCTCTCCTTCCCCCTGCAAATCTGCCTTTCCAATAGAAACAATCTTTTTTTATTATTATTTTATTGGAAAGTCAGATAGAGAGGAGGAGAGACAGAGAGGAAGATCTTCTGTCCAGTGATTCACTCCCTAAGCAGCTACATCGGCCAAAGCTGTTCCATCGGAAATCAGGAGCCAGGAGCTTCTTCTGAGTCTCCCATGTGAGTGCAGGGTCTCAAGGCTTTGGGCCACCCTTGACTGCTTTCCCAGGCCACAAGCAGGGAGCTGGATGGGAAGTAGGTCTGCTGGGATTAGAATCGGTGCCCATATGGGATCCTGGCACATGCAAGGTGAGGACTTTAGCCGTTAGGCTACCATGCCAGGCCCCAAATAAATTTTAAAAAACAAAATTTGTATTTGTTCTGAAAGTCATGTTTAGAGATAATGAGACAGAGAGGTCATCCATCTGCTGGTTCACTCTCCAGAGGGCCACAGTGGTCAGCACTGGGCCATGCTGAAACTAGGCACCAGGAGCTCCATCTGGATCTCCTAAATGGGTGGCAGGGGCCCAAACACTGTGTTTTCTGAGTCATTAGCTGGAAGCTGGATCAGTAGTAGAGCAGCTGAGACTTGAACCAGAACCCATAATAGATGTTGTTCCGGGCAGCAGCTTTATTGGCTGTGCCACATTGCCAGCCCTATCATTTTCATGATACTGAAAGCAAAATAGAACAGGTTTCAGAGGGTAGGGTATTGTATTCTGTGAGTTTTCTCTGCAAAACACAGAAAAATCCAGACCTGAGGTCTGAAATCTGTTTTACAATTTTGAGAGAAGACAGAACCGACTAATGTCTTTGTAACTTGGAGAGTCAGCAGGTTCATATTTGGCCTAGAAGACTGATTCCACACAGCCCAGTTAGAGGAAATCACCTGAAGTTTGGACCAAAATTGAGATTTGCATTCAGGATAATACCTAGAAGGTTTTATAAGCAAAAGATTTGGTCTTGAAGTCTTCACTCCTCTTGAAATGACCACATAGATACTATCATCCAAACTTAAATATTTTATTAGGTTGGTTGTTGAATGCTAAGATCTTTGGAGCTATAGAATGAGGAGAGATTTTTATAAGCCTCTTTAGACTTAGAATTTGTAGTTTCATGGTATTTTTATAAAGCCATAGCTTAAGCATTAATTTCCCAATGCTGTGCTTGTAATTGAGCCTACTAGCTATCTATAGTACCAAGACACTCATATGGTTCTAACTATGAAACACTTAATATATTTCATTTTAACTATAACATTGATAGCCATGAATATAAATTACAAACATAGCCATCTATACTTTTGCTTTATTTTCTCTTGGATTAGTGCAAGTTTCTTCTAAACTTTTTGTTTCCAATAATGATATAATAAAGATAAAATGAACTTGGCACTCTGTGCATAGTGGAGAAGTTCAGATATAAATCAGGGTAATTTTCATTGCAAATAACCTGAAAGTTGAATTTTGACTTTGTATTAATGTTTCTTTTATTGAAGTGAAGTCATCCAGGAGTGAAATGAGTTTTAGATACTGCTTGATTCTGTGCTCAAAGAATGCCCCTGTGCCTGTATCTGGACACTGCTCTAGGGCCCACACATACTCAGATTTGTATTAACCTACTTTTAAGTGATGCAGATGGAAAAAGTCACTTCTTTGTAATGTCCTTATGATTTTAGGGATTCACACCCATTCTCTTCTCTTGGCCCATCTTTCAACCAATCCTTGCGATTAGAAGGTTAGCAGTAGGGGATAGTGGTGGAAATAAATGCCATGGATTAGGTCCCATCCCAAAGCAAAGTGTGTCATCTTTCCATAAACACATGGAGTAGGTGTAAGTTTGTTCAACAAAAGCAAAATCAGAGTACTTTCACTATCACAAGGGCAAGTGAACTCTCTTGTCAAAAAGAATAGTTATCAACTCAAAGATAGAACACAGGAGTTCTAGTGGCAGATTCGGCCGGGAGCATGAGATTGATGACTTTGTGGTTATCTTCATGACATCCTTTCTTTTGATTTATGACTTTAGGAATGAATGGTATATGTGTTAGTAAAGGTGTTACACAGTTTTGTATTATTGTTATGGACTAAATTGTATCCTTAGCTCAAGGTTCTTATGTATACATCCCTGGTGTTGTGATATGATAGAGTTTGGGGACAGAGATTTGGGAGGTAATTAGAGTTGCCTAGAGGGAGGGATCTTAATGAGGGAATCAGTGGCTTTATTGGAAGAGAGTGTTTGCTGTATCATCTGGGACACAGGGAAAAGGCCAGGAAGTGGACATTCAACAAACACTTTGGTCTTGGATTCCACAACTTCCGGAACTGTGAGAAATGAGCATCTGCCATTTAAATCAGCCAATTATAAGTGCTTTTATATGGCAGTTTGAGCAGGCCAGTACAATTATATTCAGGGGATCTAGTAGTTCAAAGAATTTTTCTTGATATGCTACAAATTACTGAGGACCACAGTAGTTATTCTTGAAAAGATTATCGAATGTTTTGGTAAGTGCAAAGTTTCCTTTAACTGTGCGATATGCTTTCTCATATATCAAACCATAGTACTTACTATGCAGTCCCATCTGTATCCTATGGGCAAGCACAGAGCATCTTGATTTGGAAACAAGCTCACCTCATTTCCACCTTAAAAGTGTTATCCAGTCATTGAAAAATCTATTCTGTAAGGTAACTAGAGATCCTATATTCAGGCTATCCACTAAGAGGAGAGATTGATTTTTCAGTATCAAGTTCATGCCATGAGCATTTGTTTCTCAGCCAATATTTCCCTGTTGTTTTTTTTCCATCTCGGATCCCTGGTAACAAAGACAAAATGAGTCACACAGTCAAATGAGCTGATTCTGCATAAGCTCTAAGGAAAGTGTTTGGTTTTGGAAAAATAATTTACTTCTAAATCTGTGTGTAAAGAAATGTCATATGTAGGGTTTAGGTGGGAAGCTGTTCTAAGAATGTGGGAAGAATTCCCTATGGCTTTGATTGTGTTCATCCTGAAAGTTTCAATTTAATCAGAGAAAGGCTTGGGCCTTTTAAAAACAGCAAGAAAATCAATTATCAGGGTTTCAATTTTCTCAAGGCAATTTTCACCATTTCAGCAGGCCCAAGAGAGAAACCGGCCTGTAGTTTTATTATGTTGAAGAATTTGGCACGCTGGCTAATGGTCTTACTAAAAGTAAAGAGATCCCTTTGGTGGCAAGTGCAAGAACTTATGTCTGAATCATTTGAAGTCATTGTGGAGGAGCCTTTGTTACTGAAGAACTCCATGGGGACTTTCTTGGGAAGAAAAGGTGCCTGAATATTCTTACACTTCAGACAGATTTCTCAAACTTGCTGTTTCATTTAAACGTTTGGCAATGTGACTCATCTTCCATCAAACAGACCTCTCCCCTAGCATCTACATCTTCAACAACAACAACAAAAAACTCAAGACCAACAATAATCTTATGTTCCTTTTCACTGCTGCAAGGATGAAATCTGTCTCAAAAGAAAAATATTTGTACTGAGTTTATAATCTTAGTGGCTGTAGCATGCAGGTGAGGCAGTTACTTAGAAACAAATTCTCAAAAACTTTGTTGGGGGGTGAGGAAGTGTTGAGAGAAAAGGCACAGGAAAGCTGGCTGGTGAATAGAATGGCCTGGGAGCATGGATCAAGGTAAAAAGCAAAACTGAATCCAAATGAAAATCATTGAACATGGCTGATTGTAAAAAGAAACTTGAGAGAACCAAATGAGTAAATTTTGTATTTGGAAGAGTTCTTAATGGAAAGTTCTGTTAGCTTGTCTCCCAGTAGAGGCAGATGAAGTAAGCGACTCCAAAGGCAGAGCCATTGGCTCCGCAGGCATTCAGGACTGGTCTGAACAAAGCCCCTGCCAGCTTCCTGTAGAGAGTAACTCTGGAGAGAGGCGCTGAGAAAGCACATCTATCCTTCTGGCTCTCTCCAACTTGTATCTCATCATGTCCAGGCAGTTCAGAAATCCTGTTGCCTCTTTCCTGCCAATTTCAATACAACTTTTCCTTAGACAGAAAATGGAGCATTCAGTATAGAAGCCTATTTTTATTGTTTTCGTTGTTGATTTCGCATGTTCTCCACATATCACATGCCACTCAGCTACAAATGGTTACATTTTTAAATAAAAGTGTGTGACACTAATATTAGGCATTTACAGATGCTATCTCATGCTTCAAGGTTATAATCCCCCTCTTAAATAAATGACTGGGATGTCCAAGTGGGCAAGTTGGAATTTAGACCCTGAGCTAGCTCATCAGTCAAGGAGAACATGGGTTTAGATTCAAATAAATTTTATTCTGAGTTCTGTTTTAGGGTCCCTGGTTCTGCCTAAAATACTGTAGCCAATACATCATTAGCTTTGTGAAATTAGCTTAAATTCTATTTAGGAACCTTCTCTGGTGGTTCCTTCAATCATTTTGCAGCTGAGATAATCTAAGAGCCCAATTCTTCCTTCTAGTAGAAATTCAGTTTTGGGGGGGATGCAAATATATCAATACATGCCATAGCTGTGCATGAAATGCAGTTTAAATTTTTTTTCTATAATCAAGCTTAATGTCTCTCATAACTGCTAATTTCCATCTGGTGATGAAAAATTTTAATTTTTTCCAAAGCAGAACAAACCTACTCTGATTAGTATTTTTAAAACACATTATTTAGAGTGAACTCATTTAAGTTTCTTCTTTTAAATTTCAGTTTTGCCCAAGTAGCATCTAACTTTAGAAAGGTGTCATGCACTATGGTACCGCAGGCTATATGTATTTTTTTCTTTTACAATGTAAAGAATGATAATAATAATGAGTAACTTGTAGAAGTGCAAGACTGCTTTGCACAATATAAGCCAGCGTGCAGAGAATGTGTGTTTTCAGGGACGCGCTAAGGTTCCGAAGTAGAAGTGCCACAGAAGACCCGGAGCTGTGCTGATGGAAGCTGCCTTTGACAGTGGTTCCTCTAGCTTGATTAAGCATAGGTCTCTGCCACTGCCTCAAAACAGATTGTATTAATCTATGACTTTTCAGTATTTTCTCTGTAACTGAAGCTGTATCCTAGCAGGATTTTTGTTTAGAAGCTTCTGTATGCCAATTTAAGAAGTTGGTACATTCTCAGTCTACTACTTATTGGCTCTATAAGATAAACAGTATTGGGAATAATCTAATTTTACGAAAGTTACCATTGTAATTCCAAGTTTCTTTTGATGAAAGTTGTGCCATTTGGTGAGATCTATGCAGCAATTTGATTACCAATGAAGCCAGTGTCTAGATGGTGCAGGAGTGCATATTTCAGCTGAGCCTGTCCCTGCAGAAATAATCATTGTCAGTCTATTGTGCTATTGTTACAATGGTGATTTGATTGTCACCCATCCTTGACAATAAATTTGCTAATTTGGGGCCCTTGGCAGATAGAATTTAGGGATTCTGTCTCCCATTCTAAACTCTCAGATTTGTAAACCAAAGATAGGATGAAAAAGACGACCAAGAAAGACTTCTTTTTGAAGTTACTTAATCAAAGTAAACTTCACACATTGGGAAATATCAACATATCAAAAATATATTGTTTATTTTTTGGGAGGCACACAGTGACATAGAGACAGAATGACAGAGCTCCCATTTGCTGGGTGCTCACCCCCCAAATACTTGCAGTGACTCAGGTGGGACAAGGGTGCAACCAGGAGCTGGGAATGCTGTCTGGGTCTCTTCCTTGGGTGCCAGGGACCCAACCCCTGTTGCTTCCCAGAGTGCGTACTAGCAGGAAGCTGGATTTAGAGCAGAGCTGGATCATGAACCTAGGCGTTCTAGCCCTGGACGTAGGCATCTCAAGGAGTAGCTTAACTGGTAGGACAAATGCTCACTCTCAGACAAAATTATTAGTAAGCGTTCTTATTACTGAGATTTCAAGTGTAAAGTTTGCTATTTTGATATATGTATGTATGCTGGTGAGCCCATCCACCATGTTCTCTTTGGGTCTTTCCACTCTCCCCTCTCTTTCAGTGACTTATATATAAAGTAAATAGTTGACATTGTTCACATCATGTTGCTATATGCTGCACTTTTATTTTTATTCTCTTTTCTTTTTCTCCTTTATTTTGGATGGTTTCCATTGCTGTCTTTAAATGTACTACTTTTATGCAATTTCTGATCTGCCTTAAAATTCTTTTTATTGTGGCATAAAAAACACATAGCGTAAAGTTGATCATCTTAGCCATTTTAAGTGCATAGTTCAATGAAAGTAAGTATATTTACATTGTTATGAAACTACTTGTTACTGTCATTGTATTTTTCATCTTATTAAAGTTTTTATTACTTGAAATTTGATTTATATTTTTATCCATATATATATTTACCTCATGATATGGAGGACATTTATGGTAAGCATTTTTAATATTCATGTCTACTAATTCTAAACATCCAGGGTTTTTTAATTTGTTTGGCTTTCTGCTTCATTAGGGACCTTAGTTTGCTTCTTTGTATGACTGGTGTGTTATAAATATGTGCTGGGTGTTATAAATATTCTCCCTGTTTGGTGCTCATATTTATATTCTTAAAACTATTTTTGGGCATTTTTTTGAAATGCAGTTAAGTTACTTGGAAAAAATTTTATCCTTTCATGTCTTATTTTTCAAAATTGTTCAGCAGTCCTAGGGCATGTTTTAGTCTAGGCTTAATCATTTCCCACTGCTGAGGCAAGGCGCTTTACCGAATGTTTTATGGATTAGGTTTTCCAGCCTGACCAGGAACAGTGTTCCTGATCCCAAGTATTAACTAATGTTAGTCAATCCTTTTAGAAGATCTT
Source organism: Ochotona curzoniae (assembly GCF_017591425.1). Lineage (NCBI taxonomy): Eukaryota > Metazoa > Chordata > Mammalia > Lagomorpha > Ochotonidae > Ochotona > Ochotona curzoniae. Next base: position 19,949,538 of record NW_024467115.1, read on the forward strand.
TCCCAGCAGCAGTCTCCAGGATTCTGGTCTTTGAACTCAGCCATCTTGCTTTCCCCAGAGTTGTAATTCCATTCCTCACCTCAGGGGGCAGTCCCACCCTCACCCTTGATTCCCTTTCCCTGTGCTGTGGCCTGCAAACTTTACAGAAGGCAGTGGGCTGCACAAATCGCAGGGCTCACCTCATTTTGTTCCTGTTTTTCAGTGAGGAGTATTCTTGTAGCCTGACACTCAGCAACTTGAAATCCGTTGTTTTGTTATTTTGTCTATTTGTTTTGATTATTTCAGGCAAAAGAGTAAATTTATATCTTTCACTCCAGTAGACCATAAATAGAAGATGTCATGGGGCCGGCTTTTGTTATGCGCTTAGAGTTGCTGGGACTCTGTTGGTCGTTTTATATTGTGTGTCCTCACAAGTGGTGTGTGTGAGAAGGCACTTGTAAAAGTGTAACGTTCAGGTAAGAGGTAGAGAATATCAGCCAGAATTTCTCGTGACAAAAACTTGAGAAAATCCAAGACAGTAATGAGTACAATATAGTTTTTCTCAGGAGGAAATGCTAATGCCTTCCAAGCTTGGGTGTTTTGTAGGGCAGCTGTGTCAGTTCCAAGGTATGCCCATGGATGAGCCCAGAAACCTGGAGCAGAAGGCGCACAGAGCCTTGAGTAGGACACACAGAGGGTGTGTGGCTTGAGAGTCCTGGTCCGTTGCAGGTGGGTCAGCAGAATACCGAGGGGGAGTTACCCTAACTGTGGCAACCTTCCTTCTGTAAAGCAAGTTTTGGGGTGTAAACAAACAAGCTTTATAAATATGCAAATGTGGAAATGTGTCAATTCTGAAATAGCTTCTCCTTAAAATGACGGCATGCTCTTTTATTATTCATTGATGGGCTTATGGTATCAGAAGTGGGAGAAGCCTTTAGACTGGTTTCTTAACGTGAGGCGGGAAGCTAGAGCTGAGTTTCTAAATGAAGAAGAAAGTGTGATGAAAATTCTGAGACATTCTCAGTTGAAGCTGCTAGTTCTTCCGGTTTTCAGTTTTGTGCGATTGGTGGAGTTGGTTGTTCTGGTCCTAACCTGTTAACATATGGTATTCGTTCTGTAATGTCAGTTTTGTGCACATGGGCAGAACTCACTAGCTCAGCGGTCTGTAATCCACACTCGTGGCATTGCAGGTGTTTGTAGTATGCCCCAAATGTTCCTCACTCTTCTGTTCTGAGTTTGGTTGACTACCTGTTATGACATAGTGCTTTTCTGTAGCTTCTCTTGTTGTTTACTTTCTGCTTGGCAAATAGATTTCTGGTATCGTTCAAGAAAAATTAAAGCAAATGAGTCTCAGGCTAGGTATTAAAATGCAATTTTTATACTGACTAGGGGAGTCTTCAAAGAAATAGCTGTAAAACTAGGCAGTTAGGGATGGGCAGCAGTCTTTTCTGAAGTATACTCCACCCATAGCTGCGGCCTGTGACAAGTGACCAGAAATTGAGCAGATGAGGTTGTGGGAGGGAGCATTTTCTGGAAGCATGTTATAGGGAGAGTTGAGAACAGGAGTGAATAGCAACTTACAATACCGGGGATGGGTCTCCACAGAGACTGTATTTTGCTGAGTCTGGCTGTTGCTGCTGCAGTTACCTTGTCATTTCTAAATGGGTGTCCTATGAAACTGAGCCTGTCCACATGATTCAGTTAATTATTTTGATCCTAGAGCTCCTACCTAAGACAGAATAGACTGGGTTACACTAGAACTAAATGATCCCAGTTTCTCTATAGCAAACATGATGATTGGATTTCTGAATGGTCCCTTCAGGGTACACAGCGACTCTTCTGGCAGCTGCTAACCATATGGTGGTGACTGAGCGAGAGATGATCCCCTAGGTTCTGGAATACATGGACCTCTTCAGACATTGCCTTGGCCTAGGGGTGCTACGTGTTAGCTCCTTCTCACATTGTAGTGGCCCCAAACAGTCACATGCCTCTGTCCAACCACAGAGGAACTGAGAAGAGAAAAAGAACTCGCTCTCTGAGAACACTGAGAGCTTTTTGGGGGCTGTTACATGTACGATCCCATGCCTGGTTGCCCTCACATTGGCTTGGCTAACACCCACTGACGACCTTGCTGGTTTCAGATTAAATAATTGTTTGTTTCCCACTTACCCCTTTCGTTAGACTATAAAACATATTATTTATTCTACATTTGTGCCTAATACACAGGGGTACCTAGTGTCTGATTGTGCAGATGTGAGGAAATGAACAACTCATAAAGAATCCGGAAATTTATTTCTTTCAGCTTGTCAATAATTTCTGTCTTTCTGGCTGTAGAAGCATTCAGAAGTGACGCCCGGCCTGCTTTCACAGGCAGCAGAGAAGCTGGGAGATATTTGCATGCCTGTAGAGTACAGGTGCTGTTGTGCATTAACGCCTATGCCAGCATCTGGTGTTGGCTTATTTTTTGTTTGTACATGGCAAATCATTTGCCCCAGTAATATGGTTAGAATGTTCAACCACAAGAAAAGGATGCAATCTTGTCATTTGCAGCAAATGGAACTGGAAGATACCATGTTCAGTGAGATAAGCCAAACCCAGAAAAACAAACTCAATATGTACGCCCTCGCGTGTGGGAATCTGAACACCAAATAATGATTACTGGAAACTGGGGCAGGCTGAGGGGAGAGAGAATGTAGATATTAAAAAAAAAAAATCAAGACCAGGACACCTACTGTGACTTTAATGTAAGGCGCTGATAGCAGGGATGCTGAGTGTGAGCCTCTTGGTACTTACTCCATACAACTTAGAAAAAAAAAAAGGTTATTTTGCATTTTAAAATACAAACATGAGCCTGGAATCCCATATGGGCACTGATTCTAGTTCTGGCTGCTCCACTTCTTATCCATCGCCCTGCCTATGGTCTGGGAAAGCAGCAGGGAATGGTGTATGTTCTCAGGATGGTGCACTCGTTGGAAGACTCAGAGGAAGCTCCTGGCTCCTGGCTTCGGGTCAGCACAGCCATGGCCATTGCAGCCACCTGGGGAGTGAAACAGCAGCTGGAAGATCTCCCTTCACCTATGACTCTGCCTTTCAAATGAAAACTAATGAATAGATTTTTTTTTCAAAAAGATAGGCATGAAATAGATAACTGAAAAATTTCTTTTTTTCCTGACTCAAAATATAATATGTGTATATTGTAAAAATTTTAATGGAATATGTATATATCATTTAAAATTAAATATGAAATATTAATACCAATATTCACAACTATTATAATTAGCACTTTGGCATATCTTGACCAGGCTTTGTGATCAAACTTGTAGCATAAGACATATCATTGCATAGAAGAACTCAGACAGTAAAATGCTTTGTTAGCTTGAATTTTTCAACATTCTACATTTTGCATTTTTTACTAATTTTTTAATAGAATACTGTAAATGTTACATAATTTTACTTTCTGTGTTTAAGCTGTACTCTATTGCAGCATATCTTTAATAATGGACATTTACAGATTATGTTCAAAATCTTTGGATTACTTTAAATGTTGCAATAAATATTATTACACAGAAGTATTTTTTCTGTATTTTAGACTAATTTCTTAGGATAGACTCATAGAATGAAAACACAGATTAGAAAACATGAGTATTTCTATAAGGTGTTATCAAAAAATTCATGGAGACGCATGTTATGAAAAAGTCTGGGGCTTGGCACGATAGCATAGAGGCTAAAGTCCTCGCCTCGAACGTGCCAGGATCCCATATGGATGTCAGTTCTAATCCCGGCGATCCGGCTTCCCATCTAGCTCCCTGCTTGTGGCCTGGGAAAGCAGTCAAGGACGGCCCAAAGCCTTGGGACCCTGCCCCCGCGTGGGAGACCCGGGAGAAGCTCCTGGCTCCTGGGATCCTGGCGTGTTCAGGGCAAGGACTCTAACCACTGTACTATCACACCAGGCCCAAAGCTGGATCTTGAACCCAAGCACCCAGTATGGGATGTGGGTTTTTTAAGTGGCGACTTAAAAAATATATATATATATATTTTTTTTAAAATATATAAATATGTTTTATATATAAAAATATATAAATATGTTAGTCTCTCTATATATAAGTTGAATGGCAGTGTTGCACATGTGGGAAGGAAGTGACAGAGATTCCATCTGCTGCTTCGTTCCCCAAAGGGCCACAGTAGCCAGCGTTGGACCAGCTGAAGCCAGGATCCGGGAGCTTCATTTGGGTTTCCCTCATGGGTATGGAGGCTGGACAATGTGAGCCATCTGCTGCTGCTGCTTTTTCAGAGAGCAGTATTGGAAGTGGAGTAGATGGGACTCGAACCACCATGCTACAGTGGTGGCTTAATGTTACATTTTGCCAGTCAACAGATTTCCTTTTTAACCAACATAAGCTTGTTGCTTAATTTTGTGTTCAGTAACTTTTTTGAAGCACCCTCCTGTGTCAGAGGAACACTTACAGAGGAAACTTTCAAACAGATACTTAGCAATCAACTAACCTATTTGCTATTTTCTCATTTGGAATGATGTCTGGGTTTCAAGGGCATTGAATTCGCCTTTTTCTGTTACGTCAACAAATATTAAAAAGTAATTCCTATATTGTAGCAGCAGTATCTTACTGTATAGATTACTAATAATATGCTCAACATTTTCCACACTGTCTTATGTAGCAGATTCAACAAAGAAACATCTGAACCCTTCTGGAGGAATCCTTCAAGTTTCAAGACAACTTTAACATGTGTTTTCCCTCTCAAACTCCTAGAAGTTGCATTGGACTAAAACACTTTGTGAAACCTTTCATGACTCTTTCCTATAGAATCTCTCCTAGTCACTGCTCAGTTAAACATCCACTTACTCGAAACATTTTTTCTGAGTAGTAATGATCTTCTTAGCTCGTTTTATTTTTTCTTCATTTTTCAGACAGTGCTTTTAAGTAGCTTGCTTTGTTAGTCCATATTCAATAAATTAGCAAAGATTTCTGGTTTATTTTTCCACTCACTGTGAATTTTCACTGCTGAGAAAGGAATGAAGAAACTTTCACAAGAGGCTGCTGTTGGACGGAGGTCAGGCTCCCGCTGAATGTCCCAGGGACCACTGTCCAATAGTGCTCTAAATGACAATCTGCTGTATGTGTCAAGCACTGGGGATTATGAGTGAATGACAAGTTTACGCTTTCCAAGGATCTGCTGTGGTTTTTCAGAGCACATTGATAAGAAGGACAGCCGTATTTAGAGAAAGACGTGAAAGACAGCGTGTAGGTGATTGCCTTGATGAAGTTCATATTGTCCATATGTCAGGCTGCTGGAATGAGCTTCAAATTCCAGACTTCAGTATATACATGAGCAGTTGGAATGAAGCTAAGTAACACATTATCTCTGAGACAATGTAAATATAGGTGGAAATGAGTGGACAAGAGAATAGGAGATAAAATCATCTTACTGAACAATCAATACAGAGTAATGACTGCACAGGCGATGACCTCAGCTCACTCAGAGCAAAGCAAATGAACTGGTACCTTTGCCACACGCAGGCCTTAAGACACACGGAGGAAATGATGAGCTGATTCAACTGGGAAGCGTATTGTGAGAACTGACAGCTCAATTTATTTTCCCATCAATTCTCCTGCCCCCACCTCATCTACACAAAGAACATGCCAATGTAGACATCTAAAAGAAGTTTCTACATCTGTGGAAAGGGTATACAATAATATTTACTCCTTCCTTCAGAATGATATGATGATCAGGGATAATAAAATGCCACACTGATGTAGAATAGCACGCCAATATTGTTCCTGCTCAGACTGTTGGAGGGCTGGAAATGCGTTTGGTCCACCTTGGCCATTCAGAGCAAGGTCCGATGCTGGCACACAGGAGGGCAGGGCCCTTTCCTGAGGACTATCCCAAAGCAAACTAGAGTTCCTAGTAGATCTTTATTTTTCAAGATTAATTTTTTTATTTGTTTGAGAGTCAGTTATAAAGAGAAAAGGAGAAACAGAGCTTCCATCTGCTATTTGATTTGCTCTATTTCTGCAATAGCCAGGGCTGAGCCATGCCAAAGCCAGGAGTCAGGAGTTTCATCTGGTTCTCCCAAAGGGTGTCAAGGACTCATACACTTGCTGCTTTTCCCAGGTCATTAGCAGGTAGCTGGATGGGAACTAGAGCAGCTGGAACATGAACTTGTTGCCCATTTGGGATGTCAGTGTCACAGGCAGCAGCTTGACCCAGTACACCATAATGCTAGCCTCCATTATTTTATTGCACACACACACACACACACACACACACACACACACACACACACACAGTGTGTTCCATCTCATGGTTCACTCCTTAAATGCCTACAAATGCCAGGTCTGGGCCAGGCTGCAGCCAGGGTTCAGAAGCTCCCTGCAGGTCTCCTTTGTGAGTGGCAGGGACCCTATAGCATTTGGGACATCATCTGCTGCCTCCCTGGGTGAACATTAGCAGGAAGCTGGATGAGAAGCAGAGCAACTGGAATGCAAACCAGCACTCTGACATGGGATCAAAAAGGATGCTTAAGCCCTCCCTATCACAGCAACCTCTTCCCACAGTGTCTGAGTCCAGTAAGACAAAACATTCACACACATTCAAGTTAGATGACATAGGTGCATGACTGAGACAGCCCGGAGGGGATGGCAGAAGCCTGGAGTCCAGAGCAAACTGGTCCCCGAGGTCTCAGGAATGCTGCTCAGAGTGGGTGGGACTTGTTTGTATGTGCCCCATGTGCACTGCAGCTGAGGAACCTGGGAAAGCAGACTGCCTGGATTGGAAGAACTGCCTGCTTCAAGGGGGATGGGCAGGGGGAGAGCCTGGGTTGTTTCAGTCAGTTGCGCCTTAACTCCAGTGTTGCAGTCCGTGTGTGCTCTCTAGTTTTTCTGAGATCTGTGCACGAGAAAGTGGGGACAACTGGATGCGTACAGATCCCCTGAGAAAACTGACCTGCAGTGAATTCATGAGTAAAATATGAAAGAGGAAAATATGGTTTGGTTTCAGCTGCATGTTTGAGTCTAATTCACCTCACGTACACTTCTTCCTGGTGATTCACAAACGCATTCCTTCACTCATTCAGTACTTACGAAGCACCTCTTAAGTACCAGTTTTGCTTTCCTTTCAGTCTTCCTTATCTGAGTTGTAGGAGAATGCCTGTCATGTCTCATTAGAATGTGCATTCCTTAGAGCTGGAGATATAACTTAAAAATGATTATTTAATTTCTTTGAAAGGGAGATGGACCAGGGATGTGTCTTGTCTGCTGGTTTCACTTCCCACATGCTTGTGGGAGCCAGGTTAGGCCAGGGTGAAGTCAGGATCCAGAACTCTGTCTTGGTTTTCTTTTCCACATGGTGGTGAAGACCCACCTATGTGAGCCATCACCTGCTCGCTGCCTGGAATGCATTATTAGGAAGCTGGAAGAAGGAGCACAGCCAGGACATGGACTCTCCTATGGAAGGTGGCTGTCGGGAAGGATGTTCTAAACACTGTACCGAATGCCCATACCTGGAGACGTGGACTTCTGTAATGCTTAACAGCGTGCTAGAAAACATTGAGAATAAGTATTTATTGAGTTTTTCTTAAAGAGCTACTCAATATTTTTCCTACTTTGTTGATTTGTAATAATTCTCCATTATTACAAAGGAGTACCTGACCAACTAACTTTATGAAAAAGTTGATTTAGCTCACAGTTTTGGAGACTCAAGTCTTAAGAATGCAGAGCTTCATTGGTTAGGCCCCTGACTAGAGAAATGATTGCAATGGCAAGATGTTTGCCAAGAGTGAATCCCACCACAAAGCAGGCAGCAGAGGGCATGGGAAAGACCTGACCATTGTAACTCCCAGCAAGACATCCTGGGGGCATGCCCTCAGTGACCTGAGCATCTTCCGTTAGGCCCACCTCCTAGACACATGATTGGATTCAATTTCTGCCCTCTTTATTCTGTTAGCTTCTGAGCTTGGGGTTGAAAGTCCTCAATGAATTCTGGACCCAAACCATGTTAAAGCATAGCATGATTTCTTAGAAAACAAACTATCGCAAATTGGATTCTTTAGGGAGTGGTCTCAGTGATGGGGATCAGGATGCTGGCAGTTGATGGGAGCATGGTCTTGGCAGCAGTGCCCAGGGAAGGAAACAGATGTGGTGGGAAAAAAAATGAACTATAATGCACCCTCAGTGAAGTCTTCTCACCACCTCCTGGGAGCTCTGGGATAAGGCTGGCCTTGCCACGGGAGCCATGCCTTCATGCAAACACTGACCTGTCATGGAAGGCTGGTGAACTTGACAAAGGGTGTGTTTTTGAGCAAGGTGATGAGGAACGTGTCAGCTGAGACCATGAGACAGCGGAATTCCCAGCAATGAGGCGGCACATTTTCAGCCCTAAAGAGAGCGGCTGGGCAGCACACACTTCCTACCTGAGCAGGAGGCTACCACGAGCCTTATCTTAGGAGGAAAGCTGAATTGTAGTACATGTTCTACTGTCTACTGAAAAGATCATTTCTTAAAACATTTACAAATTTAGATGTAAATTTTCCATAGGCTAATCTTTTGGTAAAACAGTAAAAAAGAAGTCACCAAGACACGGTGGTTTGTTGCAGCTGATTGGACCCAAATTAAATTAGCTTTGGAACAGATTGATTTATTGTCTCATTTGACCGAATTTCAGGAAAGGCCTGGTTCCTGCCAGACCGTGGGGGTCAGATGGTGACAGGTGGCTCCTCTGGCTCTGCTTCTGTTTTCAGTTGTCTTCATCCTCCCACGCTAGCTTCTTCCACAGCTGGAGACATCACAGGGGGGTTGAAACGTGATGTCTGTTGTTAGAAATTGCTGGAGAAAGGCTTATATTGGGTCAGTGTTATCCACGGGCTCCTCAGCTACAGCCATGAGGAGACGCTACCAAGGTTGCCTTAAGGGGAGCTGTCTGACACCCCTCCATAGCCATCGTGGCTGAGGAAACAGGGACATGTAAAATTACGGGGAAGGTCCGACATAATTCAAGTTGCAAAGGGGGCATTTCGTGGGAATGAGTGGCAAGCCTTGTGTTTTATGCTTCCTTTATTTCCCTTCTTTGAATCTTTCCAACTAACGTTTTAGTCTTTTTTGGCTTTGGCAGATGGACCAGTACATTTTCTCATGGAAAGAGACCATGTAGCTATTAGCAATTTGTTCATAAATATTGAGTTCTGTTCATTCACACTGAGATTAATCACCTGCCAACACGTGCATGATTTTCTTGCTTAAGAGAAATTATTTATTAATCATGTTAACAAGGGAATTTTTGAAGGGATAGAAATGAAGACACAATGACTGCATATTTCTGTTTAAGGGGACATTAATTTATATTAACAAATGTCATGTTATAGAAGACTTTTCAGCCTTAATCAGCTAAACACACTTTGAGTCGCTAACAATATAATATTGTTAGCGATACATCTTTATTATGCAAAGAAGAGTTGATAATATGAGAACATTAAAAATAATCCCCTTGAGTTTCAGATAAAAAATTTATACTTTGAAACAAAGATTTCAGAAATGGTCTACCTAAGTTGTCCGTTTAGCTGATGAAATTGCCACTCTCAGGTCCACTTCAGCACCACGTGATTAGTTTAATTTTGTTGTAATAATTTTATCCCACAGTAAAAATCAATCCCAGTGCTTGGTTGATCCAGAAATTGGCATGTTCCATGAAAGATAAAGGAAGGGATGTTTCTAAGTTTTCCCTGCGTAGCAGGTGAGCGTTGCTTACGCACCTGTCATGATTCCATGGTGTGGCCATCACAGGAGCAGAGGAGAAGAGCGTTTGAGTCCCTGTTGTTAGCCTTGAGCCAGTGGGTTAATCAACCTTGACCTCCATGCCCTGGTGACAGATAATATACCCCCTAATGGGCTAAGCTAGAATCAGGATGAAACTCAGAGCTGCAAATTTCCCAACACAAATAATTAACAAAGTGAAAGAGAAGAGTTTATTATCAAGTAGTTGCAGTACTGTGCAATCAGTACAAAAACGTATTTGTAGAGCAAGAAGGGTGCCACCAGAAATCTTTGTTGAGCCTACTGAGCAGGAGATGCTTGAAAGATATTTTTTAAAAGATTTTATTCAACAAGCAGGATAAGAGAGAGGGAGGCTTCGCTAGCCTAAACAATAAGACCAAATCCACATTTTGGAATAACTTTTTCTGAAATTTGAAATATGAAAGGTGAGGAACAAAAAGGGAAGTAAGAAAGATCAGAAATGACCCTAGTCTTGATAAGAAATAATGAATTTCTGAACTAAAACAACAACAGTAGGCTGGAGATAAAAACGATGCAATGAAGTCGAGATTCTTGACTCACTGTCTCATTTATCTCCTTGATAAATTTGTATTGAGCACCAACTATATACCACAGTTCTTGTAAGTATGAAGAGCAAAGCAGACAACAGTTCTTGTCCTCACAGGACTTGTATTTTAAGGCAGGGACAGTAATGGGGAAACTTGTTGAGTGAGTAAAAGTGCATATTCAGTGAGATGTTGGAAAATGTTATTCAGTTGTCATTAGTCAGTTTTGTGTTACTGAAACAACATACCTGAGGCCAGTCTAACCTTGTAAAGAAAAGAGTTTAATTGATTAGGTTCATAGTTCTGGGTATTTGAGGGCATAATGCTGGCATGGGCCCAGCTCTGGTGAGCATATTATGGCCAGTGATATTACAGTGGCAGGGGGTGCGTGTGGAGGCAGAGATCAGAGCGTTGCACTGGAAGCCACAGACACACTGGAGTGTCCTGGTCCCTTCCCAGGACAGCTCCTCAGTGACTTATGGCACCCCTCCTCATCTGCACCTCTTCCTTCACTACTCCAGGCACCCTTGGAGGACACACACAGATCATATGCAGGCCACAGCAATTGCTGTTTCTACTTACCAAACCAAACTTCACCATGCTAATAGGCTCATGGATTCTGTGGGTTACAAATTCAGAAAAGGCACAAGGAGCATATCTTTTTTTCTTCTGTGTAACATCTGCTGTCCAGACGCTTCACTGGGAAGATTAAACAGCAGAGGGCAACTCAGTAATTGGAGACTGGAAGTATCTGGAGGCATCCTCTTATCGCATATGACGGTTGATATTGGCTTTCATCGGAGAGCCTCACCAGGCACTGTTGGCACCCATGGGACGCCTTTCGTCATGGCAGCCTTTGGGTGGACTTCTTATTTTGCGGCTCAGAACTTCAAAGGCACATGTCCCAAGCAAATCAGGAAGATACTGTGTGGTCTTTTTTTGACTCAGCCTCAGAAGTCTGACAGCAGGTGGATCAGAAAATGAACCCCAGATTCAGTGGGGAAGACCCCATTGATGAGAAGAACATCAAAAAATTTACAAACACTAAAAACCACAGATGCTCTGAGCAAGATTAAACAGAGAACACCACAGGGAGAAACATTCCATTTTAATCGGCATGGTCATTTAGGAAGCGAACTTTGACCAAGACCTAAAGGAGGTTTAGCAAGGAGAACAGGTTTTTAGGCTGAAGGACAGCAACTACAAAGACCAAATGCAGTGACCAGTTAGCTCAGCGGGGCTGGCCAGGAAGAAGGGAGAAATTGAAGGAACTTCCAGATTTCTGGCTTGAGTGGATAGATGGATAGTAGTTCTAACAACGAGGAACACAGGAGATGGGTGTGGGAAGACTGGGTATACTCTTGGACATATTCTGCCTAAATGTGTGTGAGGGTGGGGTGTGTGAGTGTGTGTGCATTTGGCAGCAGACCGATCTGTGGAAGAAGATTGGGGCTAGAGATGAGGATCGTGAAATACTTAGTCATTTGATGGTATCTGGATCCTCTAGGAACGAATGGAATTGGCCAATGAGGGAAGATTAAGAAGTCCAGTGAACACCGGTTTTCAGGACAGGACAGAGGGCCTATCTATGACTTCAGACAGGCCTGGCTAGAGAGGCGGGAGGAGAGGCAGGAGAGGGGAGTGACAAGACCTACAGATCTCACAGAGCTTCCCTTCCTCGGTGGGTGCTTGGCACAGAGACTTGACTCGCGCGGCCATAGAGGGACGTTTGGTTTCCATTCTGGCTATTGTGTTTCCAATGCAGCTTTTTGTCAATGTGCATCCTGGGAGAGATCAAGTAATGGCTCAAATGGACCTCTGCTAGCCATGTGAGGGACCCGGGTGAAGTTGCCAGCTCCCAGCCCAGCCCTGCCTTTTACAGGCATTGGGAAATGAACCTACTGATACAAAATCTCTATTGTTTGTCGGCCAGTCAAATGAAAACAAAACAAAAAAATAAGTTGAAAAGAAAAATTCCCAAGTGAAAAATGAAATCTTATGTTTAAAACTTTCCCCTTGCCTTAAGTGTTCTTTTTTGAAAGTTTCTTGGGCCAGCAAGATGACTCTAAGTCCTCATCTTGCAAGCGCCGGGATCCCATATGGGCACTAGTTCATGTCTCTGCTGCTCTACTTCCCATCCTGCTCCTTCCTTGTGGCCTGGGAAAGCAGTGAAGGATTGTCCCAAACCTTAGGTCCTGGCACCTGTGTGGGAGACCCAGAGGAGGTTCCTGGCTCCTGGCTTTGGATTGGCTTGGCTCCAGCTATTGTATCCACTTTGGGAGTGAACTAGTGGATGGAACATCTTTGTCACTATTTCTCTTTCTCTGCAAAAAATCTATTTATTATTATTATTATTATTATTTTTAATAATCTTATTTAGTTGATTAGGGTACAAAGGGTCAAGGGCTACAGGGTGAAAGTGGGTAATTCCATTGTTTCCACACTAATATTATCATTTTTTCCCTGTATCTGCTCTGCATAAATCTAATCTGCCTAGCCAGCAAAACAAATAAATGTATAAAAAGAAAAAAGGAAGGAAAGAAAGAAATAAAAGAAGGAAGGGAAGGAAGGAAGGAAGGAAGGAAGGAAGGAAGGAAGGAAGGAAGGAAGGGAAAAAAAGAAAAAGAAAGAAAGATAGTTTCTCAAGATATAAATATTGGAGCCAGCTCTTTGGTATCATGGGTAAAGCCTTTGTCTGTGGTGCTGGCATCCTTTTTGGACACCAAGTTTATGTCCCAGCTGTTCCACTTCCAATCCAGCTGTGTCTAATGGCCTGGGAAAAGCGGTAGAGGATGGCTCAAGTCCTGGGACCTTGTGCTTCTGTGGGAAACCCAAAAGAAACTCCTGGCTTCAGCTCAGCTCAGCTCCAGCTGTTGTAGCCAAATGGAGAGTGAATTAGTGGATGGAAGATGTCCTCCTGTCTCTCATTCTCTCTGTAACTCTGCCTTTCGAATAAAAGTAAAATAATTCTTAAAAATATATATATGAAAGAAAGGGTGGAAAGGGGAAAGAGAGGGGAAAATACAGGATCACTATAAGACACCTCTTGTGAATTTCTCGTTTTCATTAGACTGGAGTACAGGATTGTGCCTGGGCAGCATACTTTTGGATTCATTGACAAACCTTTGACTTTGAGTTTTCAATAAGTCGTGTGGGATGTTTTATGTTTTAGTAATAGCAACAGGAGGTGGGAAGGGAGTTCTTCAGGCAAGTGTCAAGCTCCTGTTGGAGACAGTGCCAATATGGACTTACAGATCTTCCACTCCACCTAGTGGCCAAATGGTGAAGTGAACAAATATCGTAATACCGGGGTTCTTTGCTACATTGCGTTTACATATCAGCCAAGAATCATTTCTTGGGAGTTTTATATATACATTATGATACACATTCAATTCGTATAAGTTTGTCATCTACCCTAATGGATTCTCCAAGCTGCACAATAGTGGTATTGGAAGTTGGGAAAGGGGGAGTAACGACATAGACACGTGCTTTCTGACTGAAAACTTGCACGAGATGGTGTGTAGTGATGGACGCCTCCGCTGGAGTCCTGTGCTACACTGCCTCCCAGGTGAAGTCACTAGCAATGATAGTAGCCCAGACAGAGATGTTTGATGGCAGGAGAGCTCAAGCTGAGTGTATGCTTCTGAGGTTGAAAAAGTGCAGTTCGCCTGTATTAGATGACAGCATGTGAAATGAAGAGTTGACCAAGTGATTTTCAGTAAGAAAAAAAAAAAAAGATTGTGATTGAAACCACTGCATCGACAAAGACACACTGGCAGTGTGCGTTATTTGTATTTCTCCAAGTGTATGTACCGGAAATAGTTTGTGGGTAGTAGGTTTCTGGTGCTGGCATTCCGGTTGCTACATCTTTGGAGCTAAAACTTGGCAACGATGTGGGATCCTTGCAGAGAGAATCCCAGCCCTCAAAGAACTGACCCTGCTGGGGCAGATCTAGTGTGTATTGTCAAGCCCACAGTTAGCATGCAAGAATAGCACAAAATGATGGATCAGGCTTGGAACGGCCTGAGAATGTGGTACTCCATCTTTCCAGGAGATGTAAAATGAGAGGAATGAGTGTCTGTTTCCTTCATGGCAATTTGAATGCAGAATGTATTAATTAAACATCGTCATTTTACTGATGGGGAAACTTGAGCCAACCGTGGTTCAGTTACACAGCTATTTGGTTTCAGGGCCAAGACGACAACGCATGTGTTTTATTCCTGAACTTATTCTGTTCTGCACGACTACGCATGGAGGAAAAAAGCTCTGTGGCCAAGCCACTGGAGGAGATCACAAGGGCAGAGTTTATACCAGACCTTTGGGAGACGGTGAGAATGACTTCAAGGGCCTGCCATGGTATTTCCTCGCTCTAGCGTGCTATCCTCTTCAAGTGTTCATAAAACAACATTGACAACCTGGAGTTGGCTGCCTCTTCCTGATTTTATGCTAGCTTAACTTTTGCTCAAGGCTAAATTTTGCTCTCCACCCAGCTTTCAAGAATGGACTGGCAGGATTCTTTCAGCACTAGTAACTTTTCAAATGCGATGGAGCCATTTGCATATAGCCTGAAGTGCACGGCACACACATCACTTTGCTGCTTCCCGCCATAGGAGGCCAAGGCCCTGGCCTGTGTTGTTCAGCAAACCCAGTGGAGTCTAGCACCGAGCACAATGGTCACACCGTGGGAAATTTCCAGGAGCCTGTGAACCTGGGAAACCCTCACTGCTACCTGTGTCCCCACTGCACTCATTGCTCAGGTTAGTTCAGCCTAATCAAAGCCAGCAACAGCTCTGATGCGATGGCTCAATTGGCTAATCCTCCCCTTGCAAGCACCAGGCTTCCATATGAGCACTGCACTTCCCACCCAGCTCCAAGCTTGTGGCCTAGTAAGGCAGTGGAAGGTGATCTGAAGCCTTGGGACCCTACACCTGTGTTCTGAGACCCAGAGGAAGCAACTGGATTCTGACGCCAGCAGTTGCAGCCATTTGGGGGAGTAAACCAACGGAAGGAAGATGTTTGTCTCTTCTCTCTGTAAATCTACCTTTCCAATAAAAAAATATACATATAAATCTTTTTCACAATGCCAGCAACATTTAAAGTGCCACTCACATACCTGTTCCATCCCTTCCCAGCCTTAGCACACTCTGCCAGTCCTGGTGTAGCCAAATAGAATTCTCAAAAAGCACCACCAGCATCTCCCAGGGCTGCGTCCAACTTGGCACTATCTTCTTGGGTGAGGATGTAATGGATGAAGATCTAGTCACCAAAAAGCCACGCTTTGCTCATGGAAAGTATGAAAAGGACTGGTCTGCCACGCTCCCTTCCGAGGGCCATGGATTCAGTCCCTCAACAGAGCCGACCCCGACTTCTCTTGGCTTTTCCTTTGCTGTGTTGATAGAGTGTGAATAGCAAAATAGGATAGAAAGTCACTCCACCATCTTTAGGCTTTTTAAAATTCATTCTTTGGGCATGGTGCTGTAGTCTAGTAGGTAAAGTCTTCACTTTGGATGTGCTGGGATCCCATATGGGTGCTGGTCATGTCCCAGCTGTTCCACTTCCCATCCAGCTCCCTGCTTGTGGCCTGGGAAAGCAGTTGAGGATGGCCCAAAGCCTTGGGACCCTGAACTTGTGGGAGACCCAGGGGAGGCTCCTGGTTCCTGGCTTTGGATTGGCTCAGCCCCAGCTGTTGCAGCCGCTGGGGAGTAAACCAGTGGACAGAAGATCTTTATTTCTGTCTCTCCTTCTCTCTGTAAATCTGACTTTCCAATAAAAGTAAATAAATATTTTTAAAAATTCATTAGAGTTACTTATAAGCCCAGTTTACTTCTATGAAAAGAAAAAATTCTTCATTTCCAATGTCTTAAAAAATTTTTCAAAAATAGAGCTGGGTCTTACTAGCTATAAGGCAAATGCAAACTATTTTTAAGAGTGCATTATCTGATATAAAATGTCCTTACATTTCCTTTATGCACTTTAAATTATAAGCATGGCTGCCGGGGGAAAAATAGAATCATTTCTTTCTTTGCTGCTTAGAAATAGGTCAAGTAATTTAAGCCAGTCCATTGCAATTATAATTCTGACATTGTCATTGTTCCTTCTATTCTTGGGGGGGAAAGACGAACAGAACACGTGGCTGGTTACCGAGGCCCACTAGCTAAGTCATTTGATGCGCTTCCTGTGGATCCCTGGCTGAGGTTCAGCGTCAACCTGCGCCAACACTGATTCCAAGGACAGCGACACAGGCCCAAGCTGGCAAACACCATCTCCCAAGCTCTGTGTCACACCCCTTTTGTGCTAACAACACGATACCGCTGAAAAGGGGAGAACTTGCTCGCGGTCTGTGCCCTGAATTTCTTGAGATCTAAATTGACGTATTGCCGGGACTTGGGGGTGGGGGCATGCCATCTGGCGGATTTATTCAAGTCTTAGTGACCTTGCACGACGGCAGCTCTTGCTCATTGCACAGCCCGTGGCCCTTTCCAGCGAGCGTCAGTGGCTTGGTCACATTCCATGTAGATAATTACATGCCGGAGCTTTTCCTCACCTCTTCTAACTCATATCTTCACATGCATTGTTCCACAGACTTGCTGCAGATCAGCAGTGCTGTGGTGGGGGTGCAGAGGGTTGGCGGGCCCCCATGTGGCTGACAGACTAACGCACTGGTCCAAACCACTGCTGGTTACACTTTCAGAAAGAAAATCCCTTAGCCAATGAATATTTTCAAATATGAGGCAAATCTCAATTATGCACGCTTAATCATAGGTTAAGATCTTTGGTAAGTAAAATGCTCTTATTTTCATAAAGGGTGTTTATTCTGGACTCGTCTTTGATAACTTTTTTTTTCCCCAAGTACATGCTGTTTGCTTCAAGGGAGAAAAAAAAAAAACCAGAAGTCTTCAGAAATGGCAAAAAGCAAACAATACAGGGGAAAAAAAAAAAGCTTCTTGAAGAACAGCTTTCTTCTAAATATATTCCACAAGGGGGCGAACACACCTAATAGTCTAAGAGTGCTAAGTTTATATTTCAAAGCCAGCCACCCATAATAGATTAGTGGATTAATATTTTGCTCTAAAGGATCTGGCCTTTAATGTTGACATCAATTTATAGCCATCCCTGGCGTTTACAGTAGTAAAAGTCACGGAGACCATAAACTTCACAATAGATGTCAGCCTCCTGGTACTAGTGCTCGAAGCTTAGCAACCCATAAACTGTGGTGATTAGGTAACTGTTCTTCAAAGACCCATCCGTAGCTCTAACATCTTTATCAGCTCCAGCCAAGACACTGCTACCACCAGGATTTTATCGGGCACGAGGCAGGGGGACCAGTTTTTATGAATGTGTTCTTATCCTTTCTGACATGCACATAAGAGATACTGTGCCGTCTGCTGCTTATCATTGATCTTTTCTTGAAAATCAAGCATGGGGTGTCTGTTTGTGGGCACAGCTTAAAGAACAGAAGCGCTCTTGTACCATATTAGAACTTTTTGACAAACAGCCAAGGTACAGAGGTCAAATTGCCCCATATGCTATAAGCAACTTAGTAGGAAGCAAGATCACAAAAGGTTTTGCAAATGTCTGCCAGTAGCCGGGTGATCTAGGTCACTGTACAGGTTTCATTAATCAGGTTGTTCAAACAAGGAGTTATTTTTCTCTGCTTGAGAGACCGGCAGCTATCACTTAGGATCTGCTCAGTTGTTGATCAAGAGAGAGTTTTCATGAAATAGAGAGCATTGAAGTGAATGGGGAAGGGGGACTGGCATTTGTGTTTGTACTGAAGGCAAATTGTGCTTTCAGTGCAGTCCTGCTCCGTGAGCCCTGTGTGCTAGCAGGGATGGGCTCTAGGTCTAACAATGGTTCCTGGGGCTCTGCATCTCCGCATGCGTGCTCCTGCGTTGGCGCGGCGGGAGGAATTTGGGGACGGAGCAGGTGCCATGGCTTATTTCCTGGCAGAATGGATGGCACAGAGTGGTGGCAAGGCGATTCCTGCACCTCTTCCTACAGAAAAACAGTATCTCCTGTCGCCCTCCTGTTTTCCTGGCACAAGTGAAAAAGAACTAGAATGGCTGTATTAATATGTATGCAAACATATAGCTATATTTTCACTTGAGCCTCTGGTGTGGGTTGGAGGAGGAGAAAGCAAAAAGAAATAGGGAAAAAAAAACAACTTACTGTGGAAATGCTTAGGCAGGAAGATTTCCTGCTGATTACAGATTTAGTATTGACATGTCTTAGCTGAAGAAAACTTTTAACTATTAATGTGGAAATGTGGATTAGCTTTCATATTGGCACAAAAGAGTACTGGAAGATTCAGTATATTCTCACAGAAGTTATTGCCTTAGATCATAATTTTGATTAAGAAAATGTCAATATAAGTATATATATGTATAAGTATATATATATATGTATGTATATATATATAAACAAACAAGTGGAGTGTGCATCTTAATTTCACATGGCCTGCCTTGGAAATGCGATTATGCAATGTAGGTGATCTGAATTATACTTAATCAGCTTTTGTGCCAAGCTCACTGCGATGCAGCACTTGTATATACCCACTCCTCCTGATTTATTATGAAATACGGGATTTAAAATGAGACGCTAAGTCTAAATGAAATGCTCTTTTAAAAGGTTGTTTACAGCATTTGCCATCTCCCTTTACTCCTCCCCACCCCGCCCCCAGGTGAAGTTAAAAAAGTCTGTATTTTTTCTTGAATGGATAGGTATTACTCTTATAAATCTAAGTCCTGAAAACATGAAAGGGAAAACAAAATAAATCCTCCCCCTTTCACCTGGGATAATTGGAGACTTTTAGCAACAGTACTTTTTCCTTTGCTTGATTATATAAGGCAAAACCTGACACCCACTTAACTGTTTTTGATCTTCCCGATAACTCTTCCAGGTAGAATGAAAATGGGCTGATTCTTATGGGCTTTGCACCCAGGGCATCTAAGACAAGCAGCTCGAGATTCTGGGAAACAGGGCATGCTACAGAGGGAACATCTTGTGAAGGTTGTAATTTGACCTTTGAATCAACCTGGCTAAGTAAATTTTAAATATTATAGGAAAACAAAATAGGATGGCTCCAGGTAGAATTTCACCCCGTGTGCCTCAGCACTATAAACCATTCAGAAGCTATTCCAGAGATTAAGCCAGAAAATGTGTGCCTGTCCTTAGCACTTTCACTGAGAAATAAAATTCGTCACTGGAGATAAGGGTAGATTTATATTTAATGCCATCCCCATCAATCACTCAGTGTACTAGGCCAGTTGAATCAGGTGTAACTAGAAACACTTGATTCCCCTCCCCCCACGCCCCACTTCCCTCCTCCCTGGTGAGAATGGCTGTTTAGTATTGCAAACCTTTCCAACTCTGGAGTACCCTTGGATAGGATGGCAATTAAGGGGGGAAAAAGCACTTTGACAACTTTACAGCTTTTGACGAAACCACACCAAGAGGCATGTTTTCAATGGGAAGAGTGAAGCATGATGCCAATTACGTTAAATCCCGCTGTCGGCTTAAGCCCATCGCGACCTGCTTCAGTGTCCTGTAATTTATCCTTTGGAATGCTCACCCTCATCAATAGTGTTCAACTTCAAGACAGGAAAGAGGGAAGGAAGGACAGAAAGACGCCCAAGGGAAACACCAACCCCCCAAAGGACCTTCTAAGCCAACAGGTCATTTCTTAACTTTTTATTGACATTGGCAAATTAAAATAGAATAAATTAACAAGTATTTTTTTCAAAAAAATGTTTTGTACAAAAATACTGTCAAAATTTCCTAAAAAGCTTTCAACACAGTAGTATCTTTTCATGTACTGAATATAACTATTAGCACAGTGTCAAAAATGTTGAAGACAGAAACAAAATAAAAATCTGTGAAATGTTTGCCACTGACGACATTCCACGCCCTATTATTGTCTGTACATACAGGGGAGGGGGACAGCCAACTCGAAAGTGAACAGTTTGACTTGTCCTGACCCAGAACGGTTTGGCCCACATCTGTTTAATCTTCCAGTTTAGCATATTTTAAAAATTAGTCTGTACTCAAATGCATAGTTAAACAAAATGAAGCGAGATGGCAGAGTTTGTGCAGGAACATCTGCCCTTCAAAGTTCATGCAACCAACTAATGCAATTTTTCCTTTCACTCGGAAATCTGAATGCAGTTCAGTCATTGGAAACCATCTACAAAATCCACAAGATGAAGCAGTTTGCCAAGATTAATATCTAACAGTTGAGCACTGAAGAAAGTGAGGAAATAAGGAGTCAAAACAAACAACGAAAAAGACCAAGTTAGCTAGATATTTCAGCTACATAAGGGAGGTTGAATGTCAAGGCTACAAAAACGAAACAAAAACAGAAAAAAAAAAAAAGTGGCAGCAATTTTTTTTTTAAACCAATTTGTACAAGTTTATAGTTTACTTTGTTTCCAAGTTCTCAAACCTTTCAAGATCTGAAAAGTGAGATACCGTGTCTAAGGGAATGGGTTTCTCTTTTTTTTTTGTTTTTATTTATTTATTTATTTTTAATTCACACCGAAGAAGTTGGGGGTTTGATTTCTTTCGCCGGGCGGGTGGGGTGGGGGGGAGGGTTGTTTTTCGATCAAGTCAACAGCTTACTCTGCTGGGCTGCTGTTTGCACACGAAGTCCGTCATGAAATCAAACTCGTTTTGCCCCAGCCAGAGTTCGGGCAGCTCCTTGATGCGGTCCAAACCCATTTCTATCACTAACGACATGAGCACTTCCTCGTCGATGAAATCAGTGTCTATGACATTGGGCGGCAGCATTGCGGCGGGGACGTGGGCCACGGAGGCGGGCAGGCTGCTGCCGCCACCGCCGCTGCTGCCGCCGCTGCTGCCCGCGCCGCCCGAGGTGCCGCCCGAGCCGCCGGGGGTGCCGCTGCCGCCCGAGCCGCCGGCGCTGCCGCCCGAGCCGCTGTGCTTGGGGTTGCAATCTCGGAAGTGCTGGTTCGTCCCGTTCATCTGGTGGCCTGCAGCAGGGTGCAA
Source organism: Ochotona curzoniae (assembly GCF_017591425.1). Taxonomy (NCBI): domain Eukaryota; kingdom Metazoa; phylum Chordata; class Mammalia; order Lagomorpha; family Ochotonidae; genus Ochotona; species Ochotona curzoniae. The sequence continues at coordinate 19,970,851 of NW_024467115.1, forward strand.
ATCCGGCATGTAGTGGTTGTGGGGGTAGGGGTGATGGTTGAAATACTGGTTGTTGAGCTTCTGCAGCTGCATGCTGGCCGGCAAAGAGCCTCCCTGGCTGGCCACCGGGGGGCCCATGAACTGGGAGTTGTTAAACCTGGTGGCGGAGGCCAGCGCGCTCGGGGGGTGCCCTCCGTTCACAGTCCCCGGCCCCATGGCGTGCCTGATGCCGCTCGTGGCGTTCATGGTGCCGGCGCCGTAGTGTATGTGCTCGCCCATGAGGGCGTTGAAGGCGTGCTGGGGCTGCTGCTGCTGGTGGTGATGAGGGCTCGGGAACTGCCCCATGCTCAGGCGATGATTATTGTGGTGGTGCAGCCCGTTGGTGCCGTCGGGGAAGCGCCCGTGGTTCATGGCCATCATATGGTCTGCCATGTCCAGTCCTGGGGAGGGAAAAGGGCAGCCGGGTAAGACCTGCGCCACACGTGTCGCCCACCGCGACGATCTCCGTCGGCTATCTGCAAGCCGCCACCCCCTGGGTCCCCACGGGGACTGGGTGCACCGGGAGGGGGTGCGGGTGGTGGGAGCTCCGCCGCCCTGCGGACCTGCCAGCCCTCGGCACCGCCGGTCGCTGCGCGAGCGGGCCCCTCACCCCTGCCGCTGCACCCGGGCTGGGGGGCGCGCGCCCACACTGCCCCCTCCGCTCCCCCGAAGTGGCCTAATAAAGGAAGTGCCCCGCAGCCCCGCCGCGAACTTCAGGCTCGTAACCAGCCCTCCTCATCCTGTTGTTGCACATCCTGTTGTTATTCCCCAGCTCCGCCTCGCGCTCTTCCTCCGGGCAAACCCTGCCCTCGGAGGACGGGGCTGGCACGAGCCCCAGCTAGCTTCGCCCGCCGCGCTCACCTTCCGTCTTTGCGATTTCTGCTCCGAAGACCGAGGGCGGAATCGTCCGGTCCAGGACCAGCTCAGCCGCGCATAGACGGGGGCCTCCCGGGCGTGCAGGGCGCTAGCGGTGGCGATGCCGGCGCCGAGGTTTCGCCGCGGCCGCTGGGACAGATTCCGAGCCGTTCCCTTTTATTTCCCCTCCGCTACCCTCACAGCTCGGCAGGACCGCCCGGCAGCTGCCAACAATGAGCTGTGTTTCTTAGGGCTTTGGCCACAGTTAATATAAGGGATTTCAGGAAGGGCGGAGTCAGAGCCGCCCCAGAGGGCGGCGCAAAATCGCGGGCTCTGGATTACCAGGCACACTGGACCGGGCCCGGCTGCACGTGCGCAAAGGCTACTGGCCCAGGCGCCGCCCCGCCGGCAGGGGAAAAAAAAAAAAAAAAAAAAAAACCACCACCACCCTTCCAGCTCCTCGGCCCGAGCAGAGGCAGCGCCTTTTCCGAGAGGAGCTGGGAGCGCACCGCCTCTCTCTGGCCGCGTCTCCCAATCGCCCCCCACCCCTTCGCCGGGCCTCCCATCCTGCTCACCTAAAGCGATCCGGCCTGCCCTGCAGGGGAAAAAGGGGGTGCCCCCGCCCTGCACACCACCCTTCTGCTGGGCCAGCTGGACGAACGGCTCCCCGGGCTGCCAAGAATGGCCGTGCTTTCCCGGGACTTGGGGTTTCAAGCCGCGCACATACACTGCCCTGTCTCCGAGCGCGCGTTCCTGGGCCTTGCCTTTGTGTTTTCAGAGGGGCCAATTTCTAACCCCTCATCCCTTATTTGATTCCGCACGTAGGTGCACCTCATTCTCCCCCACAGCACCCCACCCCCAACTCCTTTCAAGGGCAGCGGCCAGGGGGGCGGGGAGCGGTCGCGGAGGCAGGTGGAGCGAGCGCGCTGGCGGGCTCGGCAGCCCCGGCTCCCGCGCCCGCGAATCCGGGCCGCGTGTTGGAGGCGGCTCGCCGCTCCCGGGGTACGTGTGCTTCTGCTAAGTTTGCGTTTGCAGCTCTTGGTAGCTTTGGCATCCGAGCTGAGGCGTCTCTGCTCTGTAAACAAACTCAGCGATCCTCGTCCCCCAGATCCACCTTTTTGCACATGCACAGTTACTTGCTTCTGCTACAGCTCTCGATCCGGGAGGAGGGGAGTGTATACGTGTGTGTGTGCGCGCGCGAGCGTGTGTGTGCAAACTTGCACAGCCTCCCTCCGGGCTTTGCCTGATGGTTTGGGGTTGATTTAGGAGCAAGAGGGTTTGTAATTAAGAAATTCGAAAGCTGAGTACGGCTGCTGTTGCTGGCAAAGGGGAAACAAATAGCGCGGTAATTGCCTTGCAAATAAAGTCGTTGTGGAGGTGGACACGTAGCGGCACGTCCCGTATGGCACGGTGCGCGCACACACACCGCCGGTACTCTTCCCTCCCAGAGAAATTGTCCAGTGGGGCAATAGGCGATAATAATAACCCTGCAAATCGGAGCGCTGCACCGCCTGTCCGGTCGCCCCTTTGGCTCATTGACTTGCAAATAAAACCCTAAGGCACGTCGCGGATTGCCGGTGGGGGTTACTATCCCACCGCAGCTCCCTAGCTTTCCCCACTGTGAGCGTGGGCGGTAGGGTGGGGGGGAAGGTCGGGTGGTCTCCCCAAACCTCGGGGCGAGGCTGTTGCGAGAGCTGATGCCGCTCTTTATGTGGCAAAATCGAGTTTAGCGCTCCGAATAAGGACTTGAGTGCAGTTGTTGCTTCATAACTCAATGACCATTGAAGACTTCCTGCTGCAAAAGCCAGGCCCCCCTCCCCCTCTCCTTTTCCTCCCTCCCCTCTCAACAAGACTTTTTAAGGCCCTATTTCTTGAGGACTGGAAATTCTGAAACAGTTCTCCGGTTCAGGAATTTGCTAGAGACCCAATCCTGATTATTTTTCTGTATGACTTACTTCTGTCTTTTCTCTTCCAACCCCCTCTCCCCACGTTGTTACATTCTGTCTTCCTCGTTTTCTTTTCCAGGTTCTCCAGCGTTTATGACTGTGTATGCAAATAATTTTTAAACCTCAGAAATATTTACTGTTTGGAGACAAGGGCATAGGACGTGTTGGACTGTTGCTTGCAACAATTCCTTCTGTCCTAGGACCACCCCGACTCCTGTCAACCCCCGCCCCACCCCCGCACCCACCCACCTTTACCTGTGGGTCACAGACACTGAGTTACAAAATCAGAAGCTTGGAGGAGACCTAATGGGGCCATTTCTTATCATAAAATAGATTCCAAAATATTGGTCAACTCCAGAAAAGGGAAAAAAAAGAATTACTGGGCTGATTGTTTACTTCGCTTCCTTATACTGCAGTTTCTTGCGACACAAGGAACAGCTTTTGAATGGCTAATCTAAATTCCTCTTGCAAGCATTAAGGAAAGGTACAGTGCATCCAGCTCTAGTGGATCTGCATGCTATTGAGAAATCCCTGGAAAGGTCATCTGCCCATCCCCCACCCCTTAAAGGGGAAAAATATAGTCCTGGAATCAACTGGTTGGAACTTGGCATGCTTTGTTCATTTACTCTAGTTCACCCCACGAATACTCCCCAGGCACCAGGCAGTTTTCTTGGTGCCTGGAGATATAAGATAGGAACTCATGGTCAAAAAGGAGGAGACAAACAAGCCTGGGACACTCCGTGATAAACAACACAGCAGCACAACAGAGTTAAACACCGGGAGGGACACTCAGCTATCTCAGGGAATGGAGACAGCCCTGCGATGGAGCCAGGGAGTCTCCTGAAGCCTCAGGGAGAACAGAAGTTTGCCCCAGCTGGGAGGTGGACTGCGAAGTCCTGACCAAGGAATTGACAAAAAGAGAAATAGCTTGAAAAGCTGCATCCTAAAGCCATTGTGCTCCCTGAGAAATTTGGATCCTGTCTGGGGGCAGTGGGTGGCAGGTGAAGGCTTATGAACTTGTGAGATAGGGACTCGGATTTTGATTTTAGAGGGATCCGGCCAGGAGTATCAGAAATGGTTGGAGAAAGTTGGATGGAAAGCAGACTAGTTGGGGGGGCAATTACAGCGATACAGGGGCACAGGAAGCTGCGTGTTAGGAGATTTGTGCCTTGAGCCTGGATGAGGGAGTGGTCCTTCTTGGCCCCAGAAAGCGTGCTTTGCTAGACCCTAGATGCCTTTGTTTCCTGGCACTGTTTTAATAGAGCAGCACAGATGGGTTTAAGCTGCTGGAGCCAAACAACAAGTTACTGTCTTATAGTTCTGGAGCTTGGAGTTCAAGATCAAGGCCTCGGCAGAGTTGGTTCTGAGGGTGCTGTTGGGGCCTGTGATGTGCTGGCAGCCTTGGGCATTGCTTGACTGTCAATGCATCATTCTGATTTCTACCCTCCTTTTCACACAGTACGCCCTCCTCCTGCCTCACTCTGTATGTATGTCTGTGTATGCCTGTGACCAAACCCCCCTTCCAAAAGGGACATCAGTTTTTTGAGATTAAAAACTGTTCTTATAACCTTGTTTATACTTGATGACCCTCTAGCCAATAAGGTGGCTGGGGTGAGGCAGAAGAAAGCTGAGTGACCCTCGGTGCTGAGGAAGTCATTTCCTGAAACTCTTCGAGTGACCAGCTGGCTCAGGCTCTTGTTTCTCCAAGTCTGTGCTCAAAGATCCCCCTCACCAGAGGCTTCCTGACAACCCTACCCACAGAAGCAGAACCCATGGGTTTAGGTTCCTTGGCTCAATGCTTCTGCCTAGCCCCCATGCCCATCGGACAAGGGGCATGGTAGCTGCATTGTTGGATTCCTTCTCCACTGGAATGGCAACCCCAGGAGAGTAGGAATCTAGCTTCTCCATTCGTTCCACTGCACTGTGGTGGGTCATTCACAGACACAAAACTGTTGCTCTCTTGGGAAGATGGCTCACCTGGCAAACCCTGGCTGCTGGGTCATAGGGAAGTACCCCATGACAGAGCTTTCAGAGTCTGGCTGCAGCTAGAGCCAAGCTCTGAAAAGAAAGTTCACTGAAGGATCCACCTTCAAGAAATCTATTTTTAAAAACTGGAGCGAAGGAAGTAGGAGTTCCGAGAGTTGGTGTGTGGTTGGGCCATTGGGAAGGTGGCATCTAACATTGTGTTTTATCCTTTTTATGAATTGTCTCAAGCAAGGTTGGTTCTTTCCATCACTTGAATAAGGATGACTTCAAAACTCAGAGTTTTAAGAATAGCACAGCCCCTCAAAATAACAGGAAAACTTTGTGGGCACCTTCTCAAAGTGAGGAAGGAGGAGGCAGAATCTGAGAACTTGTGGTTAATAGGGTTGCAGGTTGAATAAGTTGCATCTAACATGTCTGTGTGTCAATATGATACTGTGCACATTGTTTTTAAACCACAGGTTTGGCCCTAATTAATAAAATGCAATTCACTTGCAATCCTTACTGAACTTGTAATGGTTTTTTTCTGCTTTTATATATGGTCTCATTCAGTAGAAATATAGCCATTGTGATAAAACAAAAAAAAAAGACCTTTCAAATTGATGAAGCAGAGCAGTTGATTAAAATTCCGATTCTATGCAGAGCCTGAGGGGATTTATCTATTTATAAAGCATCTTAATGTCTTCTGATACCAAGTTAGGCTTGCCAAATGCCAACTGTGTCCACTGGTGACTGACACCTGGGGGTATCTGTGCAGGGGTGTGGGAACCCTCTGTCTTGAGTTAGCACTCACCTACTCCCGCTATCTGTAGTGGAAATTTTGCCCGTCTTGGAAGGTCTAGCGCGAATGATGCCTGCTTGGTCGAGCTTGTCCTGCTCTTCCAGCTGGAAAGCTTTCTGGCTCTCTTGCTTCTCCCAACCCCTCTTGCTCCAATCTTCCTTTATGACCTATCCCTGCTTGAGTTGCAGCTGTGTGTGCTTTCCTGTGGCTCTCTCTGTGATGGCGGATGCTTCCTAATGAGTCTTAAGGGGCTGTGCAGTGTAATGCACAAAATGGGATCAGCCTTGAAACTGCTTCCTAAAGTGATTACATTGTTCTTAGTTCTGGAACCTTGGAAATCCAAGGTGAAGGTGTTGGTAGGTCTGGTGTGACCTGAGGCCTGTCTCCTTGGCTTCCTCATGGCTGCCTGCCTGCAGTGCCTTCTCAGAGGCTTTTCTCCGTGCCTGTGAAACCCTGTTGTCTCTGCTGTGTGTTTCAACTTCCTTTTCTGGTAAGCACACCAGTCAGATTGGATGATTGGATGTGTATGCACCCAACTGGCCTCGATGTTATTATCATTTAAAAGAAGTTGCTTCAAAATAGGATTACATTTCAGAGGTATTGAGGGCTACCGTTTGAATCCGGGTGTTTGGATTGGGGACATGATACAATCAATAACACAGCATGTGTAGATCCTTTTTAGATAAGTGACCTTTTATGAGTGTACACCTGGAATAATGAACTCTCACATTGGTTTTGAAGTTGGATGAGATATGTTGGAAGGAAGAAAAAAAAATTCAGTGACCTTAAATAATGAGAGAATTGCTCCATCAAAAACAAGATTATGTTCACTACCAATAAAATGCAAAGAATGCCTTGCACAGAGATTAGATGGAAAGTTATTGAGTTGCTGTAACAAGTTCAGCCCCTTCACCCCACCCTACCTCCTCCCCCCATTGACTCTTCCTGAGTTATTGGTTGAATCACTGGCAATAAGGGAATGTTATTAAAAAGGAAAAGAGTTGGAGTGTGTTAAGAGTGAGAATATCACAGCATAGGACTGGGGGTAATCCTGCTGCTGCACTCGGCTCTCCTTACAGATCCTGTTGGTCTGTAACTTTACATTTTAATGAAGAGTTACAGAAACCAAAGAAGGTTTAATTAAAAAAAAAAAGGGAAATATATTTTAAAGGATGGGGAATGGGACATATAATGGCTATTTAATCTGGAAAAGAGAAGGCTGACAGGTGACTTAATGCACATGTTCTGGTGTACACATAGGGAAACTAATATGGTGGATCCTTTCCAGATGTTTTTCTTTTCCACTGAGAGAAAGGAAAAAAAAAAAAAGCACTTTGAAAATGAGAGCTGCACCGCAGTGGTTTCCAAACTGCCTTCTGCCGACCGTGAGGGTTCTCAGCTTCTCTTTGACGTGCTCCATATATTAAGGGTTTTGGTTTAATTCTACTTTAAAACACTGTTCTGATGTTAAGCAGTTGTGCAAACAAATGCTTTGGTTGATACATAAAAATAATAGAATTCTAGTTCCGGATGGGACTTTGTTAAAGTCATCTTATCCGAGCGCGTCCCCGCTCCACGAGGCGTCTGAGGCCCTGAGCGGTTAAGTGACTGGCTCATTAAGGACTTCCTAAACATTGGGATTTTAATTATCGGAGCAGCACAAGGCTGTATGAAGATTTCAGTGAAATGTGATGGAGACCTGTTTGTTGACTGGCGTGAACCAACATTTCCCAACTGGCATGCTCTTTCACAGGTGGGCAGATGGTAGGGACAAGAACGGAATCTATGGCAGTTTCAACTCTAGGACAACAGGAAATAAATTCTTTTACTTTTAGTTTTTTCAGTTCAGAATGAAAGTTTAATTCTCTGAGCTCATGCTGGGTGAGTCCACAGAGGGATGCAGGCCTAGAATTAAAGGGCCCCTAACTTCGTTCTCCTTGGTAAGGATCTGTGCCAAAGGGTACTGGGTTTTAGTGTTTGACTTCTTCAAGTTGGTTTTAATTCTTTTCCGTGCAAGGATTTCTTAAGACAGACGTAGTGATTCTGAATACAGTCAGTCAGTGATACATGCAATCATGATAACTATTTGGCAAATAACTCATGATGATGCGCCCCTCATCTAGATGTCACCTTTCTAGAGTGAAAATCCTGGTTAGCACAAACACCTAAAAATGGCGACTCACAAATCAGTGCTATTAAAGAAAATAGAGAGTCAATGACACCCGCTGGGCTTCAGTCTGTCAGGACTGAATGTTTAACTGGGACAGATAATACTAGGTAGTAACACTTAAATTTGCATAAATATGTATTTTGTCCAAAATCCAATATGAATATTTTGTTAATGTTGAATTTGTCAAGCAAGTCATGCTTTTCTTCATGCAATTACTTGAGGGCAAATGATACAAGTCCACTATATGACAAAAACTATTTTAAAAAATATATGATAAAAATGTCTAAAAATTCAATTAGAGAACTTCAGAAATTTAATAACACATTTATCTAAGATAAAATATTTTACACTAATATTGATCTTTTTATGTGCTATATAAATTTTTTAAAGACCATACAAAATTTTAAAAATGATGCAAGTGGTTCATATGATAATACCGGGGAAGACTTGGAGGACAAAGTTTTTTTAAAAAATGCTGGTTTAAATTATTGATTCTCAGGAAAAAAAATATTTAAATCCCCTTCAAAATAAAACAAATCCCTGAGGTTTCAAATTTTTACTCAAATCATTATATGAAATTACTTTCAAAAGTTCATGGAAAAATAAGATCAATAACCCCATGCATAATTTTTATAATATTCATCTTCCATGAACTGTTTTGAAGAGCCCTACTTTTCTTAAAATTAGGAAACATGTGCCATTCTTACAATTCCTGCATAACTAAAATGCTAGAATACAATTATATGCTGAACAAAAATAAAGCTACAGAACCAATAAGATTTAAAATTAATATTTATGTATCAGATTATATGAGAAGTAAATTACCTTGTTCAATATGTATCTAGTAACAAGAGCTACAACATGTATATATATATTTTTTCTTCTGAGTTTGCTCTGCTAGTGTTGCACTCTGCCATGCAGTGACATTCATATGTGAACCACGTGAAGATTTGTATGCACGGTGGACTGTGATGGCTTCATTTGGTCTTCACACGGTGGGACTTTGAATGCCACTTGGCACCATCACACTCGAAATCACAAACTGAAACATGACAAGATGGTCATTTTGGGTAACATATAGTATCCATCCAACAATGAAAACCTTGACTTTGTGTTTGAAGAATTCTTAGGGGAAAGAATTCTTGGGGGTAGGTGTTGCAGCAAAGCGGATGATGTCTCCGTCTGGGATGGGGCGTGTCCTTGCCACTCCACTTCTCATCTGACTATCCGCTGGTTGCCTGGGAAAAGCACTGGGAGATGGCCCATGTGTGAAACCCGGATGAAACCTCTGAGTTCTGGCTTCAGCCAGGCTCACCCCTGGCTGTTGTAGCTATCTGGTGAATGAAACAATGGCATAGAAGATCTCTCTCTCTCTCCTCTTCTTTCTTGCTCTCTTTTACTCTCAATAGTTCTGATTTTCAAATAAATAAATAAATCTTGAAAAATTAGAAAAAAAACCCTCTTTCTTGAAGAGAGAAAGAGAACTACAAATAAATCTTTGAGGACTGTGAACAGTTCATGAACTCCAATTAAAAAAAAAAGAGAGTAGCTTGGATGGTAACCATTCTTTATTATTAAAAATACTTTGGGTCATAAACTACTGACTACAATAAGTGGCTTTGATCAGTGGCTGATTCAAGATAGGAAACAGAAAACATTGGGAAGTCTGAAAGTTAGCCGATGTCATTTAAAACTTTCCCATATTAAAGAATATGATTCCAAAATTGTTTAGTTGTTTGTGAATTCAGTCTGTATTTATACATGGCTTCCCTACTTCAAATGCCAGTTCTATAGAAATGCCCAGGAGACCTGAATAATCATTCTAGAAGCATGGTTTGCATGTGTATGTCAATTATTTGCTTTTCAAATACTATTTTTTTTCCTATAGGGCTTTTTGGTGCTTCAGCTTTTAAAAGTATTTATTTAAAAATATTTATTTATTTGTTTGAAAGACAGAGTGAGACAGAGAAAGAATGAATCTTCCTTCTGCTGCTTCACTCACTAAAGAGAAGCATGGCCAGACCAGGCTGAAGTCAGCCACCTCCATCCTGCTCTCCCGTGTGGGAGAGGCTTGGGGCCCAAGGCCTAGGGCAGGGAGCTGGATCAGAAACGGAGGAGCTGGTCATCAAACTGGTAGCGCCAAAAGGAGGCTGGTGTTCCTTCTACTACATTATAGGGTCCCATTTTGAAATGTTGCAAGCAATCGTGTTTACATTCACATGAAGTTGTAGTGAGGAAAGGATTTGTGGGCTAATTTTGATGTGCACCCCCATGTTGCGGAAGCAGTGTGGGGGATACTGGGGAAGGACCCTGAGAACTCTTGAGATGAGATTACCCCACGTGAATGAATGAATGAGAGGGGCATGGGCAAGTCAGAGAGAAGCTCAGCAGCTGTAGCAGGAAAGTCCCAGCTTCTCAGCCTGCTGCAATCTCGGGCCATCAGCAGCCCAAGGAATTCCAGGCACTGCAGGAGCACAGCTCCTGTTGGGAATGGATCAAGGGCTCTTTGTCAGTGTGAAGAATTTGAGGATCTGAGCAGTGTGAGAGCGTTGGGTGGCTGTGCTGAAGGCTGGTCCGTGGGCTGCAAGGTCTCACCCAGGGAAGGACGGAGGGACAGTGGCCGAGCCTTCGGAAGCCTCTTCCTGCTATGTCTTTGCTCCGACTGTAGTGGGTTGGGCTACTTTGAAATTCTGACGAGTGGAATCCTATTTATTCATAGTTCCTCAGCTTTGTCATTCTGCTAAGCTTTGCTGTGATGTTGCTCAACAACTCCATTAGTGTCCCCCATTATAGGAGTGGTTTTCAGAAAGTTCCAGCAAAATATATTCTAGTAAAAGGAAGGAAAGATGTATGGATTTTAAAAAAAAATTGCACCCAGATTAAGGCTATTCATTTCACATTCCATGAATTTTTTAAAAATGTTCTTTGGAAAATTGTCTTGTGACGTTTCTGTGTGGTCCCTTCACACGTGTGACTACCTGTGAATGTGATTGCTTGATTGCTGTTCTATGCTGGCAAGGAGCAGGATTTTTTCTTATGATTAGGGTCACAAAGCCTAGTGACAAAACAGTATCTGACTCAGAGAAGGTGATCATGCAGCTAAAATTCAAATTCTTTTAGCCCTTATGATTAAGCAATTGGGATCTAATTTTAAACCTCCTTAAAAATAAAAAAAGAAATGTCTTCCAGCCTTCTAGCGGGCCGCTTTGTAGACTCCGCCGTGTTTCTCTGTATCTGTTAACCTATGCTAAATAGTTTAGAAATATTTCCTGCTTCTTAACAGGATTATTTTGTCTGTTTATTTTTGAAAGGCAGAGTTGCAGAGAGAAGGAAAGACACGGAGAGAGATCTTCAATCTACTGGTTCACTCAGTAAATGGCACCAATGGCTCATGCTGAGCTAATTTGAAGCCAGGGCCTAGAGTTTCTTCCAGGTCTTTCACATGGGTGCGGGGCCCAGGGACTTGGGTCATCCTCTACTGCTTTCTCAATTAGCAGGGAGCTCAATCAGAAGTTGGAGCAACCAGGACTCAAACCAGTGTACGTACATATGCAATGTCAGTGCTACAGGCAAAGGCTTAGCTTAATGTGCCACAGAGCTGGCCCCTAGAAAGATCTTATGTGTGCGTGTGTATTTTAACATTTATTCGTTTTTACTGAACAGGCAGGTCAGATTTAGAGAGAGAGAAAGACAGAAAGATCTTCCATTCACTGGTTCCATTCACTGGTTCCTAACTGAGCCAATCTGAATCCAAGAGCCAGTAGCGGCTTCCAGTTTCCCATGACGGTGCAGGGTCCCGAGGCCTTGGACCCTCCTCCACTGTTTCCCTAGGCCTTAAGTAGGGAGCTGGATGGGAAGTGGAGCAGCCAGGACATGAACTGGCACCCGTATGGGATTCTGGTGCTTGCAAGATGAGGATTTAGCCATTAAGTCAATGGCCCAGGTCCTAGAAAGATCTTATATAAATGAATTTTTACTTGTAGTCTCTCTAGTTTTTCTTTCCTCCTCTACTTTCTCAAGATTTCGAGTTTTCCCCCAGTAGGTTAGGTTCCTGTGTAGTCTCAGCTTCCTATAGTTTTTGTGGCTTTATGATGCCTTCCTTCAAAATGCATTAGCAAGGGGAAGAGAATTTTGAAAAGCAATCAGATATTGGCTTGCATGCATGGAGGACTCAGGGCTGTTTGCGCATCTGAGGGATATTGTAGAAACCGACCCAGCGGAAGGCGACCACTCATGCCGTGACCTCCAGTCCCAGTGTGTTCATGAGATCCCAAATCCTTTGGTGCCATAGCAGAGCACATCTGAAATGTTTTTTTACAAAATGTGAATCTAGGTACAAGTTCTAGAACATGATGACACCAGCAGGCAGACCTTTTCATGGTCTTTGTGGCTCCACATTGAGAACTCCTTGAAGAGGAGGTAGAATTGTAGACATAAAGAGGAAAGTCCAGAGTTCATGAAGTGAGGTGAACTCTGCTATCTGAGATCTGAAGCGATTAGATAAAAGGTGCAAGATCAAAACCCACAGAGCCTCGCTCATTCAGCTCGCTCTAGCTGAGGCTAGTTTCCCTACATGTCAGCCTCACCCCTCCCCCCCAGCTGCCATCAGCTCCTCCAGGCTGGGACTGGAACTGAACTTTTGTTTGAATCCTCATGCCTAGCCTAGTATGAGTTAGTAACATGGTCTGCACGACCCTCAAGCCCATTCTCTTTTCACTCCTCTTGGTTCAGAGTAGGATGTTAATCCAAGAATAGATTTTGAGAGGTAAAATTACCTTCCAGAAATAAATATAGGTTTAAGAATAGATTATAGAATATTTTTAAGACTCTAAATATAGGCCTTTAATTAGATAGAAGATAGAAACTCTGATATAATACAAGTGCATTTGTTGGATATCAAATTGGTTTTCCTAAACCTTTCAGCTGTGTGTCTGGGGGTTGGGGGAGGACATTCCCATTGTCCCTAATGCAGTCAGGTGCCATCCATGTTAGCTCACTAAGATTTGCATCAGTACTCTGATCTCTTGTTTTGTGATTATGAACACTGAAGGTTCTCTGTTGAACCCCTTTTTTTACCACTAAGAGTGGTAGTGAGGACTGAATCATAATGATAGTGATTCAGTCCGTTTGATGTTGTGCTCCCAAAAGCGAAAGGCCTAGCTAAAATGTTTTGCATTTTCTTTAAGCTCATTAAGTTATAAACACCAAGAAAAAAAAGTTACAAGTACCATCAGATCTTATTTGAGTTTATCCAGCAGCTGATACACAAAGAGTGTGAAATCATGGAAATATTTCCCAAGCACATGCAAAAATGTGCTTCATATTAGGCAGACCTTGAATGCTGATGATAGAATTTTTGAAGTAAATTCATGAGAATCAGTAACAGGTCAAGCTGCAGATGGGAAAGCCCATAAAAATCATCTTGGTCAACCCCTTACGTGGAAAGCTGATGGAGATGCAGCCGAAGGGAGGTGAAGTGACCTGCTCAGAAGGATAGAGAGAGAATCAAGAGTCAAGCCTGAGAGGGATGCAGAGATGATGGTCTGACTGTGTGCGGAGTTCATGCCCTCTTGTTTATGTTCTGCTGACAAGCTTAGGGGATCAACCATTCACCAGCTGCCAACAGCTGCGGGGAGCCAAAAACGTCACGCATGGTGCAGACCAAAGATGCTATCGCAAGGAGAGGTTGGGGTTAGGATGACGGGCAGGGTTGTTCTTGGCTTCCTGGACTCTCTGGTGAGCTGATTCCATACCAGACCTGGAAATGAGTTCTGTGTGTAGGTCGAGCTGCTGAATGGCACCATGCTCTGATGGCAGATGTCAGGGACCCTTGCTCAGCTGAGATTTCCCCCCTGTTCGTTCATGATCAAGGTCTTGATGTGTTGCTTGCAGATGTTTTCATGGAGCTTATTTATGATGAGCAGGAGCATGCATTTGAAGATTGCTGGGGTGTGGTCAGTAGCAAACGTGCTATACCCGGCAGAAATTCCAGTCTGGAAGCAGGAATCAGGAATGCCTGAAAGTCATTGTCAGACTTGGGACTGTGTGAAGACAGCTTGCTCAGTAGCCAAACACAATCCAAAAAAGAAGAGTAGTTAGTATGGACTGTAATGACCAATCAACCAGGCATTTCTCTGAACCTAATTGTCTCCTTTTATCAGCTGTGCAGAGATCACTGGTCCCTTTCATATCTGATTCCTCTATTTACAAGATTCTTGTAATTTTCAGAACACAGAGGTGAGGTGAGGCATCACTGGAATTTCGCAGTGTAAATAGACGTAGGCTTCACCCTCTGAAAGTGAGTGAAACTTAGGAAGACCACACACAAACGATTAGTTATCTAGAGAAAGAACTCTAAAAACTATCTCCAAGTGTGTGGCTGTGAGGATGGGGAGTGCCCACATCTAATCAGGGTGGCTGACAAGGCTGGGAACTTCCTAGAGGCAGCCCTCCGAACTCTAGGGCAGGGAAACCACTTTTGAAAAGCCACAGAACAACGATAAATGGTTAGAACCTTAACCGTGCGAGCTCAAGTCCGATGAGTTGTCTGCTGAAAAAGGTGTTAACGTAAGGCAGATGGTCAGCATAAAATCTAGCTGAAGTGGAATCTGCAGAGCAAGAATTTGGTTATCTTTATTTGTTCTGGCCTAAAAAAGCCTCAAGATTGGGTCCCTTGAGAAGTGTCCTTTCTGCGGGGAGTGATTGCTTCGTGCTTCCCCGTGGCCTCAATCAACTCCCTTCTGTGACTACTCTTCCCTCTGCTCAATTCCTTGCCCACCAAGGATAGTTCTGTTTAGTAAGCCCACTCGTAGTAGGAAGCAGAATATGGTAAAAGATCCAAGGAGATATTCCATCAGTATTCTTAGTCTTCCTAAGGAAAAGATGATATAATTGCCAATGTGAGTTCCCAATCAACTTGAGTGACCGGTGTTTTCAGTCACTGCAGTAGCATGTCCCCTTCTTTTTGATAACAATTCATAAAGCTAGAAATGAATATATATTTTATCTTAATTTTAGTTAGGATGGATCAGACTATAAAGTCTGCCAGGTACTTTTAAAAATTGAATCTCTGTACCTGGATGTGAGAATCATATTCTGCCATGGCTTGGCCATCTGATGTTCTTTGGGAACCTCTGCGGGGCGAAGAGGGGCAGGTGGTTCTTGGTGAAAATCATACACATTGCCACAGAGGCCATTTGTGTCAGTCACTCTCAGGTGGATTGCGTTAGACACAGCCCCCACTTTGGTCACTGGTGGTGCCCCAGGGCAAGTCCCCTGATTTCTCTAAGTTCCTCAAGGCAGTAGCCAAACTTTCTGGCATTTTTGGAAACTTGATAGCTCCATTGACCCTGAGGTTGCCCAGGTTATTTCAATGTGAAATTGTTTTTCTTTTGATTCAGATTAGTTCAACTGATATTTGTAAAAATGAGAGTCTCAAGTTGACTGTGAATTATATTGTGTTTTATGCAACAAGAAGGGCAAAGTTAAGTGTTAATTAACTCAGTTGGTTAGTGGTTCCCCCATCCCTATCATTGTAAGATTTCTTCAACATGGAAAAAAAAAGGAGAGGATTTCGGGGATGAATTTTGATGGTCATAGGCTGTCACGTTTAATTCTTCTTAGACAATGCTGTATCTAATGACGTACAGGTAGAACACCAAGGTTGGGGATGGCACGGTGGCAGTGCAAGCTAGTCTTCTACCTATGATGCCAGCAAACCATAGGGGTACTGGTTCGAGTCCCGTTGTTCCTCTTCTGACCCAGCTTCCTATTATTATGATCTGGCAAACCAGCAGAGGATGGCTCAAGGCTTTGGACCCCTGCACCCATGTGCACGACCCAGAGGAAGGCCCTGCTTGCCAGCTTTGGTTGCTGTATCCATTTGGGCAGTGAACCAGTGGATGGAACATCTCTCTCGCAACTCTGATATTTAAGTAAAAATAATAAATAAATCCGTTTTTTTTTTAATGCACGAGAACCTGCATCTTCTTGGGAGATATGAAGGACAGAAACAAGAGTTTATACTTACTGAAGGTCTGTCATGTGCCATGTAGGAAGTATTTTCAGATGCACCACCTGAATGAATCTCCACACCAGCTCTCAAATTGGAAGGGTTTATTATTGGAGGCCCAGAGAGGTTAAGTAATTTGATGGAAGCTACCCAGCTGCTGTGTGGCAGAACAAGGGTTTTGGATGAAATGTATCCAACTTCAATGTGGAAAGGCTTTCTCTTATTATGACTTTAAAAGATGTGGGGGATGGGCAATTCTAAAATTAAGTTTTGTCAAATTTTATTATGTTTTACAAAGTAAGCGTTGCATCTTACTGTTTTTTCTAAATCCAAAGCACCTGTTCCTGATTTCCTTAACCTTTCATCTTCTTGTTTTCCCCCTCTGTTTTAAGGAACAGACCCCGTGAGCATATTCTCTTGGCCAAAAGAAGGAAATACCCTATCCCCTTCTTCCCCGTTAGCTCTCTGCCTTCCAACTTTGAATGAAGCAACCAGCGTTTCAAATGCTATAATAAAACAGTGGAAGATAAACCACAAAAGAGCAGGAACAAGGGACACTGTTTGCTGAAGGACCCTGGGGGGGATGCAGATTTTTTTCAGAGCTTCCTGGTAGCCAAGGCAAAGGCAGAAATATGTTGTGTAACACAACTTTCATTGTCAACTGAGGAAAGCATTACCAGCTTGTGAGGAAAGATAAAGACTCAATGCTGAGAGAGTGTGAGGCACCCTCAAAGGCATGGACTAACAAAAGTGGAAAAGATACTAGAAGACAGTTTTATGTTTAAAAAAACAAAAGTCAGATAATTTGAGGGGATCAATTACACAAGTCTCTTTGACGGACAGTTCTGTCAGAGAGGGGGATTTTTGCACTCTCATTGTTTATTCAGTGTGACACAGTGACTTTTGATATGCTGATCAAAGTGAAGTCTTTTCCACGAAGCTCTTCTGAAAGTTCCATACTGTAACGAGGCAATATATATAATTTTTTTTTTTTTTTGCTAGTGTAGTCTTTTTTATTCCTGTCCTGCTGCCTTTTAGTTGGGAAGTTCCAATGAAGAGATTACGTGCTGGCTCCTGATGCTTTGTATAAATTGAATACTCACACAGCACACACATGCACACCCAGGTTCTTTCACGGGGCTGAGCTTCTGAGAAGCCTGTCAGTGTGTAGGGAAACAGCAGCCGTGCAGGTGATCTTCATGGAAACATCTCTCTCCCGTCTGACCTCTGATCCACTCAGTATTTGTTCTCTTTCCCTGCTAACACTGCTGTTTATACCTCCAGACTGAATCACTCCTGAGTGTTAACGCTTGCCCTTTGCTTCCTGCTGTAGTGGCAGGAATCCAAGCTTTCTTTAGGACTTGAATACTTCATTTCTTCCTTCCTATACCTGTTAGAATCGTAAAACTACCTTCTGATGCTTTCCTAACTTCTGTTAATAAAATTCATTTCTACACGTATTTCCTTTGAGGACAGCTCCTGCATGTTTAGACTTTGTATAGCCCTATCGTAACACAGGTGTGTCACTTTTTTTTTTTTTAACATGGAGAGTAAACTTCACTAGTTTCCAAGGCAAAGGAGAGGTTACGTTTTAACAACGTGAAACTTACAACTGATTTCGAATAGATTTTGTGTGGCTGTGTAGCAAGTAACTGGGACCGAGTGTTTGTTCCTCTACGTGAAACTAATTTTCATGGAAATTACAGAATAATATTGTAAAAAGAAAACAAAACTTACCCAGTTTTCTTAAATTTGACACTGATTTTTTTTTTCCCTTCCAGTGTTTTTCAGGGGACTTTCCAAGGACACCAGAGGACTTGAAGGACGGTTGGGGGTAGGGGTGCTGGCTGTGGGTTGGGAGGATGAAAGACAGAATTCTCGCAGAGGGTTCCTTGAATTTGGATTTGATTGGGATTGCTTCCCAAGCTGTAGGCAGCTGGCTTTGTAATGCCAGTAAGGTGAGTCCACCAGCAGGTGATCACAGCTGGATGGTCTACACTCCATGGAAGAGCCTCTGCTGTTAGGCCAAGAAGAAACCATTTAAGCATAGCTCACTGCCCTAAAATAAGGGTCCCCTCTCTCCCCTCAATGTACTCTCATTTCTCTGGCTTCCTTGAAGTGTCTGTCTAGGACCTTTTTTGGGGGAGGGGGAGTTACTTCTTAATTGTCCCTCCTCTTAGAGGACTTATAGTAAAAAATCATATTCCTGATACAGCAGTATTTTATTTACTTATTTATTTTGCATTACTCTCTTCCTTGTTCCTTCACTTTGGGTCTCTCTCTCTCTCTCTCTCTCTCTTTGAAGTGCCTGGAGGGCACTTACCAGCCTTCAGCATTCCACCTCCCTTTCGCAGCCTGGTGTTAGCCCCCACTTGGAAGAATTCCGACAAAAGGTGGCTTGCAGCGCATTCTTCTGAAAGGCCAGCTGATGGGGTGGAGACGAGCTGGAGCTGGGAGGGAATCCTGGTCCTCCCTTCCCCACCCCAGGGGGGCTGCTGGGAAAAGGAAACTACTTTTGGAATGCCTGTGCATATCAAATAGGACTTCTGGAGGCGCCGTTTAAGCTGCCTCTGCATTTCAGAGTGGGTTTATTTATTCCATTAGTTAAGTCACCAGGTTTAAGGGGAAGAGGCTTTGTTCAGGTGTGGAACTCTTTTTTTAAGATTTATTTTTTGCAAAGCCAGCAATTATATATATATATATATATATGTGTGTGTGTGTGTGTGTATATATATATATATAGAGAGAGAGAGAGAGGGAGGGGGGTGGGGGAGAGACAGAGAGGAAGATCTTCTGTCTGATGATTCACTCCCCAAGTGACCGCAGTGGCTGGAGCTGTGCTGATCCAAAGCCAGGAGCTCTTCTGGGTCTCCCATGCCGGTGCAGGGTCCCAAGGCTTTGAGCCGTCCTTGGCTGTTTTCCCAGGCCACAAGGAGGGAGCTGGATGAGGCTTCCGGGATATGAACAGGCGCCCATATGGGATCCCAGCACATTCAAGGTGAGGACTTTAGCTGCTAGGCCACCGCATATGTTACTGCATATAAAAATTCTTCAAGGGGGGCCCTCTGCAGTAGCCTAGTATCTAAATCCTTGCCTTGTATGCATTGGAATCCCATATGGGTGTTGCTTCATACCCTGGCTGCTCCACTTTCCATCCAGTTCCCTGTTTCTGGCCTGGGACAGCAGAGGAGGATGGCTCAAAAAGCCTTTTACCCTGCACGCGTGTAGGAGACCCAGAAGAAGCGCCTGGCTTTGGATTGGCCCAGCTCTGGCCATTGTGGCCACTTGGGGAGTGAACCAGCAGACAAAAGATCTTTCTCTGTTTATCTCCTTTTCTTTGTAAATCTGACTTTTTAATAAAAATTAAAAAAAAAACTTTAAAAAAGAATTCTTCAAAGATCCACAGAAAGAAATGCCACCTTATGCATATGACAGTGAAATCCTTCATGCCCTGGCTCTTGCCAACCTGTCCAACTTTTCTCTTCCACAATGAGCACACCTTCTGGAACAACACAGGGACCACCCCGCACAAGCGCTGGTTACTAACTGCCAAGCACTGGGTCCACTGTGACACAGTGTGCTTTGCTCTACTTGATGACCTGCAAGAGAGAGAGGTTGTTGTTTTATCACTGCCAGTAGCTTGCCAAGATTAGGAGACCTGTGGAAAGTCTCTGCCAGATAGTACAGGCTCGAGCCGCTCCCACGTGGTGTGACGTCAGAGTCTGTGTTTAACCATGCTGCTGTAGTGTTCTTGCGGAAGTCTCATTGTTTCTGAACATCGCATTCTCTCTCAGGACTTGGGCCTTTTTCACATACTATTCCCATTCCCTAGAAAGACCAATCCCATTTGCTCAACTGGAGTGGCTCCTTCCACACCCTAATGTCTTGCCACAGTTGGTAAATTTTCCAGGAACTTCCTTGGGTTTCCACAGCAGCATTAGGAAACAGCACCTCTTCAGCATCACAGCCAAATTTGTGTGTGCAATCAAGCCCTGATTAGACTGTGCTGGATTCTTGTACCTCCCTGTTTCCCTGACTAAACTGTGAGCTTTTTGAAGGCAAGATGGTTTATCTTTGTCTTTTTAATATCTGTTTCAATGTCGAATACATAACTAGTTGGTGTTCAATGAATTCTTGTCAATTGCAATGCACATAAACATGCGTGGTAGGAGTTGGGGGAATGTGACCTGCACATGGGTTGCCTATTTTATAGTATCTTGTTTATTCTCCAGTGCAGAAGTTCCCTGTGCAAAGCTTCCACATCCCTCAGGGTCCTTGAGGCTTGTAATGGACTCCTTGAGCTATTTTCAATATTTCAAAAGGGCTAACAGAAGCCATTACATTTATCTGAGATAAGTCCCCACAGGCTAAGTAAAATGTCAAGTTTCTTTGCTTTTGGCTAAAATCATATCAGTTTGGTGTGGTAAAAGAGATTCTCTCTTAAGGATCAAGAAATGCTGACTGGCAAGAAGGGCTTTGTGCGATTAATAAAGCAGTAAGAAAATAAATGATCTGTTACTTTTGTTTAGAGGAAGAAATTTCTTCATGATTGAAATAATAGGGGAAAAAAAGATAAGGACTTAAGTCTTTCAAGTCTTTTTTTTTTTTTTTAATGAACTGCAGCCTACGACCTTCCCATGTGCAGATTGCCCTCCCAGAAAGGAAATTATCTTATCACTGGGCAAGTAGGACTTTTCTATGACTTTCTTAAAAACTCTCCATTGACAATTAGGTATGAGGGTGGTCTGGTTTCTTTAACTGTTATCTATTGACTATCAGGTTTATACTGAATTGAATTCATGTTTTTTCAAGAATTTCACTGTTAACTTTATTTCCTTTTGTCATAACAAGAAAGGAAAAGGCAGGGCGAGGGGCGGAGTGGAGGGAAGAGGGTGGAGGTGGGGAGGTGGTGGGGGTGGAGAGAAAGAGAGAGAGAGGGCAGGTGGGTCCTAGTATTGTGTGGTACACAACAGGGGAAGCTGCTGCCTGTAACTATGGCATCTCCTATGAAAACTCTTTCAGGTCCCGGCTGCTTCACTTTTGGTCCAGCATCCCTGCTGATGCACCTGAGACAAAAGCAGAGGATGGCTCAAGTGCTTGGGTCCCTATTCCCATGTGGGAGACTCACGTGAAGCCTGGCTGTTGTGGTATTTCTGGGAGTGTACCAGCAGATGGAAGATCTCTCTCTCTCTTTCTCTCTCAATAACTGTCTTTCAAATAAATACATGAATATTTGAAAAAAAAGAGAAAGGAAGGGGAGAGAAAGAAAAAAGAAGGAAGGAAGGAAAAAATGTAGAGCACGGAGGAGACATGAGTTTTTGTGTCTTCTTCCCCTGACTTTTGGCCAATGTGTTTTCATTATAAAAAGCAGGATCCTTTCCTGAAGTTACGTATAAGTTCCCAGTTTGTCAGTTGTGTCCTGGGCTCAGTTTGGAATCTACCATTGTTGTAAAAGATGTCATTCCTGTCAGTGAAAGCAAAAGGTCCTTCATTAGCCGTTCTGGCTCTGCCACAAACCTTCCCTGGATTCATTTGCTCTCATGATTTATTATAAAATTTATAGCGTGTAAACATTGCCATAACCTTTGCGGCAGTAAACTCATCAAGCCTTTTGTAATATCTCCTGAGTCCCAGGGCTGTTTGGCTGACATGTCTTCCCAGGATGGTAAACATTTGTCCATTTCTTGCTTAGCGCCATTCACAGATAAGGCAGCTCTTTTCTCTACTTTGAGGCCCTGCAGAGTCCCGGTCGCCAGCTTCAGAGAAGATAGCAATCAGGCCCTGAAAGCTGCGGTGTAGGATTCCATTCCTTCTGGAGTATTAGCCATTATCTGCTTGCGCTAGTTCATCCTCTGCGGAGGAGGCAGAGTTATCTGTTCAGAAGCTGAATTGGGTCCCCTGATGAGGAATTTTTGAGGGGCTCCTCACTGCTGACATGATCGACTCTAAATTTCTTCATGCAATAATCAAGGTCCTTGACAGTTTGTCTTCAGGAGAAGCTTTTCATCTCCAGCTGCATCAGAACCACTGACTTCCCCCCGCCCCCCATCCCACCTCTTTGGCCTTTTACCAACATGGCATCACTTTTGCACCTGGAATGGTTTTGCCTCCCTGTATAATTCCTGATGATTCTCGGTGGTCCTTAAATGTCATCACCTCTGAGCACATTCACTCATTCTTACAGCACGGATCATCTCTGGACTTGTGTATCATGAGTTATTTCTGTGCTGTTTGATTTTCTGTTCTTGTAAGCTCTGGGAGGGCAGGGGTAAGATTTTATCTGTATTTATGTCTCTTCGGCCCATGACTTTCAATCAGTGGGAAAACCATGAACTTGTCTGTCCATCATGACACTCGTGCTGGGGTTGTTGGGGCTGTGGGAATAAGCTGGCTTTTATCCTCCATGCAGGCTGGAGAGACACTCTGCTAATCACTGCAGATAAAGCCCAAGCTATGTACCCTGCACGGAGACACTTCACACCTGTCAAGTTCCTTGCCTTCACTCTCATGTTCTTTATATCCTTCCTCTGTTGCCAGCACCCCCTCTGTCTGTATGATCATCTAGTCTTTACTCAACTACCTTGAGTTCCCTCACGGCTTCTTGCTTACGGTTCCTCTTTGCCTTTCAGCATTCTCCTGAGCATGGTGCCTAGCAGGAACTTGTTTTGATTCTCGAAAAACTGGAATAGATGCCTTCTGGGATGCCTGTGTAGGAGGCTGGGACTCAGTGGATATCCTGCTCGATTCCGGCTCCCCATCACTCTGTTTTTAGCGGAGTTTTGCAATTCAGTCTGAACTTAGTGTAGTTTTGGAATTGTCATAGCATAATAGACATATATATATATATATTTTAAATCTACTTTGGTTACATTGGAAAGAGGGAGAAAGAAAGGCAGACCCAGAGAAGTCTTTCATTGGCTGGTTCACTCTAATTCCTGTAACAGCCAGGACTGGGCCAGGCTGCATCCAGGATCCAGAAACTCCATTTGGGTCTCTTATGTGGGTAGCAGGACCCATGCACGTGAGCCACCGTGGCTGCCTCTGTGGTTATGCATTAGTAAGAAGCTGGATGAGAAGCAGAGCTGGTGCTTACCAGGAATTCTGCTATGGTATTTAGATAGGCTACTGCTGTGCCAAATACCCACCCTACCATAGCTTATAGGTGGAAAGTTCATTATTTTTGGTGGAGGAGGGACGCAGTCTTCTGTATTTACCATACATTTCTGAGATTAGAACTGTTTTTACATTTTAATAAGTATTATGTTGCTGCTTATTAAAGTGTATATATGTCATGCTAACTACCAAATTCTGGTTTTATGTGAACTGTAACTGGGTGTTTAGGACTATAACGCAATTTTTTAATGGTCCCTGGACCTATGATCCTCCCACTAGTGTTTTGGCTTTGAAATAATTTCAAGGAGATATTCAGGACCAAATGTTTTTGGGGAGTGTCAGCCCTTGTGAATGTGACTCAATTAGAAACTGAAATTTCTCCCTATCTCATAATTGTTCTGAATTTCCTCTTGGCTTCATTTCAACCAGCCTTCCTATTCTTGAGCACTTGAGAAAGAGAACTTGGAAGGACTGAAATGAGGAGTGGCTTGTTTCCCATCAAAAGGGCATGAAAGACTCCATAATATATATTTTTTACCCTTAAGAAAGTCAAATGAGAACGTACGAATCACAGTCATACACTGATATTTTTTTTTTCAGGAAAATACACCCACATCATCCACTTCCCCCTCTTCTCTCACTTCAGTCTATGGCCAGGAAATGACACCCTTGGCACAGAGAAAGAGCTGAAACAAGTCTGCTATGTGCCAAACCCAGAGGAAGGGAATCTAGACAGCAGTTATGGGCTGGTCCCAGGCTGTCCCTCTGGCCTGCTGCTCCTCTCATGGGAACTCTCCCATAGGATGAGGTGGGAAAACTCCTGAAGTCTGTCTTACTCTGTGAGCACCTGGGACTGTGTGTGTCAGCTTCCACTTGCTGTCTAATGCTGAATGAAAAAAAAAAAAAAGATGATGAGAGAAGATGAGAGAAAAAGGAGGAAAAAGAATATATATATCCATATGTATAAATTGTTCAAAGAGAATGAATGTTGGCTTTCAAAGAAAGGTCTAAAACTTTAGTTTGTAGTTGATTTAATGATGGTTGTTTAAATTCTTCAAGATTTTGCCTTTGCTTCCATCCCATGCATTGCTTTGCTCCTTTAAAACAATGGTTTCTTTGAAAGGCAAACAAGGAGAGAGAGAGGAAGCTATTAAACAGAGAGAAGGTGCACATAGTCCATTCACTGGTTCACTTCCCAAATCCCCTCACAAGTTGTTGCTGGACTGTGCTGAAGCTGAGAGCAGAGAACTCAGTCCACGTCTCTCATGGATGCCAGAGACTTAATCCCTTTAGGCAGCACTGCTGCCTACCAGGGGCACACAATAGCAAGAAAGTAGATTCAGGAGCCATTAGGCAGGTAACAAACCCATGTAGTCTGATATGGGATATAGGCACCTTAGCCAGTGTCTTAACCCCTAGCCCAATGCCCTTCTGTACCTTATTCTTTTTAAAATTTTGTTCACTGGTTCACTTCTCAAATGGCTGCAACAACCTGGGTTGGACCAGACTGAAGTCCAGAATCAAGAGTTTCTTCTGGTTCTCCCTTGTGGGTGCAGTGGACCAAGCACTTGGGCTGTCCTCTGTTGCTTTCCCAGGCACAGTAGCTGTGAGCTGGATTGGAATTGGAGCAGCTGGGGACTCAAACTGGCATAGCCCCACCACCTTTCCCCTGCTTCCCTTGTCCTTTTGTTCAGTTTATTCAGGAATCATTCATTGGGCATAGGCACTGAAAAGACAGAAGAACATTAGTCCTGTGTTCTGTCTGTGCAGAGCCCTGCTTGGTGAAGTTCTCAATTGCAAGCCTTGCTTCCTTGCAGATAATCTCAGCTGAAGCCAGAAGTTTCGTCCAGGCCTGCTACATGGGTTCAGGGACCTAACTATGTGGTCCACCTTCACTGCCCTCTCAGGTGAATTAGCAGGGAGCTGGGTTGAAAGTGGAGCAACTAGGGCTGCAACCAAGTTCCATATGGAATGCTGGTGTTATAGATAGTGGCTTTATGTCAGAGTTGGGATTTGCAGTTATTTGAAGCCAGTTTCATGACTGGTAGTCTTTACCCTGTCCTCGTATCTTTGCTTGCCAATCCATTGTAGAAAGTATTTAAAAGCTTCTGTATCCCACCTCACCCCTAAACTTAAAACCAGTTCCTTATTGAAAATGTCAAGTGAAGACCAGTTTTCTGAGTACTGTGAGTAGACAACGTGCCAGTAAGAGAAGCCTTCAAGAATGACTGGACAGAGGCTCCATTTGGAGGGAGTTCCACTTCCTCCTTCCTGTTGTTCAGTAGGAACTTGCTTGATGCAGGTCTTCTATTATAACCAGTTAACTGCCCTGCTCCTTGTGCTAAATAGAGTTAAAAATGTGCTCCCTGCCCCCAAAGGCTATTGAAGAAAGGTATGTCAATGAACCATGTGTGCTGCTAGCCACCCTTCAGTGGGAATTCCCTAAGATTTCCTATAGAGACAGAGTCCCACTATATAATCAGAGATTTTAAAGACAAAAATGAGATAATGTTGATTTTCATAGGAAATTGTTTTTTTTTTTTGATGGATTTTCAAACACCTAGTTAATGCCAACATTCATTTCCCCACCCTCAACCTACTTCACTTGCTTTAGCAAAACCTTGGGGCATTTTGAGTTGTTTTGGAAATTTGGGGGATATTTTGTGTTACTCCTGTGGGCAGCAAGTTCCTGGGAGATTGCTACGAGCATAGTTTAAGCAAAAAACAAGTTTTCTTGGGATGACAAAATCCTTTCTCAAGAAACGTGCATTACAGTGCCTCTTAGTATTTCTCAAACCATCTGAGCATCTGCCTACGGTATTTAGATAACAAATGAGTCAGTAGTGTTTACAGCAGCGATACCACACTTTGAGATTTTTGAAGACACTTAGGTTCTAGGTCACAGGCTCAAATGCAGCATGCGTTAGTGATTACTGGGATAGCTTTCTGCAATCTGAGCTAGTGTTCAAACTCAAACTCAAGGTACAGTTAGACACAGTTAATGTATGTATTTATTTAAAAAGATATATCTATTTTTATTTGAAAGGCAGAGTTACAAAGAGAGAAGGAGAGACAAGAAGAAAGAGAGAAGTCTTCCATTTGCTGGTTCCCTCCCTGAACAGCCAAAATGACCAGAAGTGGGCTCATCTGAAGCTAGGAACTTCATCTTTGTCTTCCATATGAGTTTAGGGAACCAAGGACTTGCGTTACCCTCTCCTGTATGGGAAGTAGGGTACCTGGGATTTGAACCTATGCCACAGGCTGAAGCTTAGGCTACTATGCTACAGCACTGGCACCACATTTTTATTTTTTAGAGAGAGTGAGAGAGAGAGAAAAGAGAGAGAGGTCATTTATCTACTGGTTCACTCTACAAATGCCTGCAATAGCCAGGTGTCTGGGCCAGGCTGAAAAATAGGAGCCAGGAATCCTATGCTGCTATCCCAGAGGGGTGGCAAGGCCCAAGGTCTCGGCTGGCTCTTAGGGTATGCATTAGCAGGAAGCTAGATCAGAAGCAGAGGTGTAGCTAGATTTCCTGACAATCCAGCTATTTAATAGGAATGTCCTAAGTTGTGTCTTAAACATGGCCAATCTCTAGATACATGTAAATACGGCCGCCACCATGAAAACTTGCTGAGATTTCTAGCAGAAAGACCACTCATAGTAAATGGGGAGTGATCATAAAATATTAATCTTTAAATAGTAAAAGTATTCAAATTTTATTAGGCCAAAATCATCTTAAACCCACATATGGTGACTTCTTTTACTTTTATAATTGCATGTACTGATAAGAAATATTCTTTATTTAAAAAAAATAAGCGAAGGAAATAAACGAAACTAAGCAAAGAAAAATAATTTCAAAAATCAATAATTGCATGGGTTTTGTAATCCACTACTTTCGGGACTCTGTAATTTCCTATTTTCTGGTATGTAAAGAGGTCAGTGTCAGAACTGTGCTTTATAATATTCACATCTAGTTTTCTTACTAAGCATTTACATATCCCCCCCAGTTAATTTCTAGTTTCTTAAGATATACTTTCTCCTTAAAAAATGATTTTCCAAGGAAAAAAGCAACTTTTCTAAGAAGAGATGAAGTTTACGTTAAACATTCTCCTCATTCATTTACAATGAACATAGTACTTGTTGATTCAGGCACTGTGGGATGCAAACACAGTTTACCACGTCATCTTCACTTCCAAAGAGCTTCTGGCTCAGGTGGGAGTAGAAGTGCAGATGCACAGTGCCTGCTAATTGGTGACTCAACATTACCTGAGATGTCACAAGGTGGTGGTGACTACGCACCAAGGGAATGCCGTTGACAATAAACAAATGCTCTGAGTTCCTAAGAAGGAGAAATTGCTGTGAGCAGGAGAGGTTCGACAGGCTTCAGAGAGGTGGCCCTGCATCAGACTTTCAAAGGTGGGCGGTTCTTAAGAGGATGAAATTTGGACATATTTTGCTTTCCGGATCTGGTCATAGGGTTTGAACAAAGCGTGGGGCTTGGAATAAGCAAAGTGAAATTTTAGGGAATTTAAGGTTGTGTCCCACCTTAGCGGTGGCCAAGTGTAGGGTTTGTAGTTTCTTTAGAATTCAGTGTTCCCGAAACAACACAACAAAGAATCCAGCGTGTTTTTGTGGAGCTGGGAGATGGGGAAGCCTGAGTGGGCTTTGGGGCTTGAGCTATCAGTGGGTCCCTTTAGGGTAGTGATGGTCCTGCACCACTCAGGACATTTCTTTCTCTTCCATCCTGGCCACCGCTTTCTTTTTTTGGATAAAAGCGGGCAAAACCAGATAAACAGGAAACACAGAGATTTTTCTTTGGATTTTAGTCTCAACATGTATAGTCTGTTCTCTGTCTCTATATAAAGTATTTCAAAAATCAGCTTATGGTTTGTTGGCTTTTGTGAAGAATATTTGATTCCAGTTGCAATGCACGGTGGTCTTGTACAGCTGTATTTGCTTGGAAGCTTTTAACATATTATTGAAACTGCTGCCTTCCATCTTGTTTCTAGGCTTGAAAATGGCCATTTCCTCTACCTTGTCTAGGACAAATAGTTTTATGATTTTAATTGTTTCTCTAAGGGCTGCTTCTCAAACATGTAATCAATTTAAAAAGATTTTATTTGAATGTCCCACAGTCTCCAACTTAAAAATAAATAAATCTTGAAAAAAAAAGTGGCCTAGCGTATTCTGGGAGAGTCAGCCGTCCTGATCAGCAAGGGCAGACCACTTACCTTGCTTCTGCTAAATCCAGCATGCACGTAAACCTCAAGCATCAACACCGATAGCTGGTGTTGGCTGTGAGCTCCAGATCGTTTTCTTTATGACATCACTGAATGAATCCTGCAATTGTGTGGTTTGTTTTTTTTCCCATGTGAATCGCACTACAGAACCTCAATCTGTTTATGTCCACCCACTTCTCAAACTTATCAAGATGATTCGCACTATCCAGTTTTCCAAAGTGGAATGTACCACACCCGGTTTGATGTCATCGCTGAACTTAATAACCACATTCTCTCCCAACATCTCAGTCTCTACTAAAAATAGCATTAGGTTAAGACCAACCTCTTTGGAATCCCATGAGGTATGCATCTCTGGGCTGACACTCGGCCATTAATAATTGCTGCCCAGGAAAGGCCTTCTAATCACCGATGTATCCACCAGAGGAGAGGCGGACTTCAGGAAGCATATCTTTAATTGCCCAGTGGCAAGCAAGACAAAGCTAAAAACTGATCAGCAAAGCTGTTCAATATCTGAACTTTCTACTTGGTTTTTATGTGACTTGTCATGCTCTTGAGGCATAACATTTGACTAGCGTGATAGGGTTTCTTTCTTAAGATCTTTTTTACCCTAGCCTGTTGTTATGTGTGTGTGCATGTGTGTGAGTGTTTTTGAGATTACAGTGTATTTCTGCATCTTCATGTTAACACTTGAGTCGAAGTTCCTGAGTTTTCTTTTCCTCTTTTTAAAACACAGTTGTGCATTTCTCTTCCTGAGCCCACAGACACCTCACCTTAAGTGTGCAGAGATAATTGCTAGTGATTTTGTGATGACCTCATTGAAATGCCATACCCTGGTGTTTGCCAGTAATTGTTTATTCATTCTGCCATCCGAGCTCACGGGTCATGCATTAGCATATGCATTTGTATATGATAATGATTTTCAGTTCATTGAGTGGAGTCATCATCGCTGAAGCCCTGTAAAAACACGAGGATAAAAGCAATGCCTCCCTCATGTTTGTCACTTAACTTGGAGTGTTGGAACAATGAAGAAACAGAAACCACAGAGGAAGGGAAGGTGGGTCATGCTGCCGAGGCCGAGCCTCCGCTGGCAGCCGGCGGGATTTTTCTTTGGCACAGCCTTTGGAATGCAGCCATTTTGATTTAGAGGAGACCTGTTGCAGAAACAGCTTTCCTGGGAATGTGGGAGTAAAGAGAAGAGGGCTGAAAAGGAAAAGGGAATTATCTGGAGTAGTTGGAGGGAGAGCACATGGCCCCAGCCCCACCCAAACCGGTGGCATTGTTCTCCCTTCTCTGTTCTGCGAAAGGGGTTTTTAGTGGCCTCAGAAGGAATTCTGTGCATGAAGGGTATGTAGGTGAAGGGAGGTTGAGGGAGTCCACCCTCTTTTACCTGGCTTCCAAACAAAAGGACCTTCTGGACACAACAGGTTGGTTGCACAACTCACAACATGTTGGATGTGAGGAGAGCTGTCGCAAGAGACCTGCTGTTTCTGGGGCTGGGACTCCGGAAGGTTGTTGTCTACAAGCCACCCGTGTTTGCTGGGTGTTGTGACTCAAGTGTTGATTGTGGTTAAACAGTCACCTCTAGTAGGACTGGTAGATTTCTGTTAAGCCATCTGAAAATGGCTAAGGGACATGCGTGTTGGTGAGAGCAGATTGGGCCTTGCCATCTCCCCTCATGCATTCCTCATCCACTCATCTCCACTCCAGTGGCTGATGATGAAGCCTGGGGTCACTGTTGAGATAAATCCACAAAAGAGTGGCCATCACCTCTGGCAGGCCCCTGGCTGTGGCTTTTGGCACAGTGGAATGAATAGGGTCCTCTATTTTACTCTTTTCTTTGAGCTCCTAATCCTGGTTTATTGGATTTCCTAATGACCAGGCCTAGCCCTGAGGACATGTGGTTCCAGATACCTAACCTGTAGAGTGGAGCGTAAGAGGAGTGGTGGCAGATGAAGGGAGCATGGCCAGATGAAGGGGTTGGGCTATAATGCTGGGCTGCCCAGGAGAGCAACTATAGTACCAATGAACCATCCACAGTAGGCAGACATGAGGAAAGGGCCCATCCAAGTTTGCTCATCCATGCCTTCTTGTTATCTCTTCTCTTATTCTCCTGAAGTGTATGCTAGGCCTATAATAACGGCAATATTGAATGTCAAAGCATTAGGCTTTGTATCAGAGATCTCTGAATGAAGCTACTGTTTATTGTATTCTTCAGGTTTTAATACAGAGCAGAGCAAGCACAATGAAGAGTATTGTATGCTCTGGAGCCCAGTTTCTTGAAGATATTGAGAGATTACAATTCTGTGTACTTAACCCAGATTAAAAGTAGAACTTCCAAGGCCTCGAGCCCTCTCTTTTTCTGACTTTTTGTAGTTTTGAAACTTGCGAGCTTTAGAATGTGTTGAGATAGAGCCTCGGCTGAGACAGGGATAATTACCTAAGCTTGGTTGCTGAATTACAAATCCTACTTACCTAACAAACACACAATAACAGTTTCCCTACTGGAGTAATATATTCCACAGTGGGTGCCAGGGAGGGCAAGGGGAATGTGTTATCCTGTGGCAGATCAGCCCACCTCTTTGATACTGGCTGGTAACAGAAGTTGAAACTTGCCACTGGTTGCATAAGTGATTCCTTCCATACAATTTGTCTAATTATGATTTTTTAAGTATAGGGATCATTAGCTTCTGGGTGAAGAATTTGTGTTTCATTTGAACAGAATCTTGGTAATGTGCAGTTCCAAGATATACTCTCTCTGCTTCCAAAAACTGGGGTGTTGGAGGGGGTGTTAGGTGTTTCCTCTCTTTGTGCATGTATGTGTGTGTTTAATACACAATGAAAATAGTGGTGGAAATTGTCACATACTATAGGCTACAGTTAAGTCTGTTGAATTTTTCTGTAACATTTGTTAAGGTTTGTAAATGTGTTGGTTTTGCAAGTGTGAATATACGTATGAGTTGGGTACACTTGGCTGAGGTGGTGAGAACCCCGTTCCTAGCCCTGTCAGGAGCTGGTCTTGAAAGAAATCACAATTCAACTCAAAGCTGGAAAGAACAACCTCTGGGTAACTTGAAGCCACTGTGTTGGGTTCTGGGACACTGGGCAAATGCCTGCCAGACTTTGGGCCACATTGAGCAGAAATGGACTCTAACCATTTTTCTCTGCTTCTCATTCTCAATACTCACGTATTGACAACCCACTTGCTCATTGATTTCAAGGCCTGTGCTGTTCCAAATGAGGGTGATCTCAGAATAATGAATGGCAAGCCTTCAGATGTGCCTTTTAACCAAAGGTAAGGGTTGTTTCTGATATGCTTTTGAAAATGAGAAATTGATTTCGTACCAGAACACAGACTTGGAGAGAACAGCATGGCATTTTGAAGCCTTGTGCACCTGAATGAGTTTATATAACCTTTCTGTGCTTCACTTTGCTTCTGCATGAAAGAAGGATGAATATACTGACTTATTGTTTGAGATGTTGTTGAGATGTTGTTGTTAAGATCAGTAAATGAGGTCATGTGTTTGTCTTAGTTCATTCCTGCTGTGAAGCAGAATACCTAGAACTAGGTAAATTATAATGAACAGAAATATAACTGATTGATTTTAAAAATTATTTCTTGAAGAGTCATTTATTTGAAAGCAAGTATTTTACACATACACACACAGAGGGGGAGAGAGAGAGAGAGAGAGAATTGTCCATCCTCTGGTTTACTCCCCAGATGGTGTAAGAGCCAGGGCTGAGGCAGGAACCAAGAGCTTCATTGGTGTCTCCAACTTAGGTGGAAGGGGCATAAGCTCTTGGATTATCTTTCGTTGCATTGTCCAGGTCATTAGGAGGAAACTGGATTGGATGAAAAATTGCTGGGACACGAACAAGAACCCATACGAAATGCTGATATCACGGCTATTGGATTTACCTGCCATACCTCAATGTTGGCCCCAGAACTTCAATTTATTTTCTCACTGTCCTTAGGCCAGTAAGTATAGGACCAAAGCACTGTTATAGCAGGTGTCTCATGAGAGCTGCTCTCTACTGGTAGGGTGGAACTTTATCGCCGTAGAAGGAGTAGAGGAGCTAAAAAGAACTAGTGATTGTCACCAGTCCTTTAATCAGAACATGAATTTCTAAGTCCCTGGTTCTGTGGCACTGGCATCCCATTTGGGCACTCGTTTCTTTCCCAGATGCTCCACTTTTCATCCAGTTCTCTGCATGTGACCTGGGAAAGCAGTGGGAGATCGCTCAAGTCCTTGGGCCTCTATATTCTGTGGGAGATCTAGAAGAAGCTCCTGGTTGCTGACTTCAGATAGGCTCAATTCCAGCTGTTCCACCCATCTGGGGAGTGAACTAGAAGATGGAAGATCTCTCTGTTTCTCTTTCTGTCTGTAACTCTGCCTTTCAATTAAAAGTAAAATAAATCTTAAAAAAGAAACAAGAATCCATTCATCAGGCTATATTAATTTTTCATTACTATGATGAAGTGTCTAAAACCGAATGTTTTTAGAAAACTAAACGTTTTGATTATCTGTTTTTTAAATTGTATTGACATGCAATATACATATATGAACAAAGGTACATACAGATGTGTATGTATCAGTGAGAGTTTTTGGTCATCTGATCACATTTGTAACCAATGCCATACTAGCATGCTGAGTTCTCACTGTTTGTGTATTCTCCGATTTTTAAATTTGTCAATTAAATTTAAGCGTCTATTATTAAACTTCTATTAATCTTATCTTCTAAAAACTGATGGTGGCTTTTGCTTAGGACAAGAATAAACAGCTCATAGTGAAAGCTGTCTTCAGTCATTTAGATTTGGTAAACTTGGTCATTTACTAAGAAATTTTATGTCTTTTTAAGCATATTAGGATTGTAAAATGATTTTTCCTTAGGCAATATGCTCAGCAAGTATTTTGTGTGAAATACAAGTATATTGTCATTTACATGGCATGATTTAGTGAAGCAAAATTTATAACTGTATACCAAATGACCTGACGTTTACACACTTTTTTACCTTCTCTATATTAAGTATCACAAATAAGAGAACACGTGATATTTATCTTTCTGAGTCTGACTTATATTTCACTTAGTGTAATGAACTCCAGTTGCATTCATTTTGTTTCAAATGTCATGGTCAGATCAACTCTCAGAGGCTGTATCTCTTAATTCTGTTACATTGGAAATTACATTTCAGCATGAATTTTGAAGGGGACATAAACATTTGAACCATAGCATTGTGCCGAAATTAGTGTCCAGTGTGTAACATTCTTAGATTCAAAGTATAGTAAATTCAATTTGGCTTCTGTTGTCTTGGAGGTTGATTATTAAATTTTCAGGACGTTTTTGTGCAGGATGACAAGAGTTTAATACTTTGCAGTCAGTTATGGGGGCTGTTGTTTGGCAAAGCCTACTGCTAATTCATGGCTTTGAACACAACAGGTAATGGCTCAAGTGGCTGAGTCCCTGGATTGAGTTCCTGCCTGTTAACTTTCCCCTGGCTCAGTTCTGGCCAGTATGGGCATTGTGGAGTGAAGCATTTGATGGGAGAACTCCCTCTGTGTCTCTCTGTTGTCTCAACGATAGTATTTACATTAAATTAAAAAGAAAGAAATCAGTTATGGTGGAAGTACAAAGCAAACCTTAGATTCCCCTTGGAAAGTTGGTTATTAAACATTTAGGAGCATACTATTGATAAAAATAATATTTCTCCTTACCAGGCTTGAAATTATGTTGTAATCCTAGGTTTGGAAAACAGTCGCTTTCCATATTATAACACAGAGAGATGGTCAGGACCAATTGAAAGTCTTGTCACCCTCTTACAAGATTGGAGAAAGCACTACTTTTGGATGGTTTACTTTTTATGTTTTTTTTTCCCTTCTCTTTCTGTGTCAGGTTTTCCTTATTATGCCAGGTACTTGTGTGCCCACCTCTCCACAGTTGCTCTCCATTTTTTTTTTGTCTTTCTCATTATGTGTTAGTTTAATATCAGTTATGTGTAAAGTAGCTAGCTCCTAGTTTCTCCAAGGAAGGTAAACAAATGGCTCATCAGCATCTGGAAGGATAATCCACATCAGGGAACTGCATATCAAAGCCAGAGTCAGCTGCGACTGCATCCTCGCCAGGATGGGAAGGATCAGAGTACCAGGATAACAAAGCTGGCCAAGATATGCAGACATTGAAACACGGCTGGTGGGAACGTAAAATGGAAATCTTTTTGGAAAATAGTGTTGTCAGTTGGTCAAGCAAGTAAACAGTGTTGAGTGTCTGGCTCAGGTAGTCCATCTCTAGGTAACCACGAAAAATGAAAATTTGTATCTACACAGAAAGTCTATGTCCACACAATATTTACAGCAGCATTATTCATTATAGCTGAGAAGTAGAAGCACCCAAGTACCTATAAACTGGCAAATGGGAGTCAAAAATACCAACCTATGTGCCACACAGTGAGGTTTGCATCAAGTGTGGATTACATGGTGATCCTATAGGGTTATATTGGGTGATTGTAGCCATCTTAGTTTGTGTAAATGCACTACTTTCTGATATCTATACCATGACAAAATCACCTAATGATATCTTTTCATAATGCATTCTATCATTAAGTGATGCCTGACAACGTAGTCATGCAGTGAAAGAACGGACTATGTTACATGCTGCAACATGGGTACATGTTACGCACAATGTTCTAAGCAAAAGAAGACAGTCACAAAAGACCACAGACTCATTGATTCAATTCACATGAAAGTGAAGACAGGGGAAGTCTTTTTTAGAAACAGAAAGTAAATCAGTAATTGCCTAAAACTGAGATGGGTATGACGGTTGAAAGGGGGGAAGTAATAGCTAAAGAGTATGGGGGTTTCTTTATTGTTTCTTTAAAAGGATTTATGATTTATTTACTTAAAGGCATGGGGGTGGAGAGACAGAAAGAGAGAGATCTTCCATCCACTACTACATTCTCCAAATGCGTGCCATAGCCCGAGCTGGGACAGGCTGAAGGGTGGAGCCAGGAACTCCAGTTGGGTCTCCTGTGTAGATGGCTGGAACCCAGGTACTCCAGCGGGGTTGACTACCTCCCAGCTATGTGCTAAGGAAGTTAGATGAGCAGAGTAGCTGCAGCTCTGAGCAGATGCTCCAAGTGCTGGTACCCCAAGTGGGGGATTACCTTGCTGTACCACAGCATTGCCCTGAGATTTTTTGATTGTTGTTCAATGTGATGAAATGCTAAAAAATTGACTGTGATGAGTGAACACTTTAATAGGTGGATTTTATGTTGTGTGAATTAAATCTTCATCAGACCGTTGCATATTTTAAAAAAGCCTCCATTATCACCAAATAAGGTTTAGTTTAATTCACAGACTATAAGCATAAGCTAACCCTAAGACATATTCTTATGTAATTAAATATTAATGAGAATAAAATACAGGTTTTGAGGGACCAATGTGAATAGCTCATCCAAAAGGGAGGTGGGTAGATTTTTTTGATCCATTTTGGCCGTTCAGGAACTCTGTCTTTTTTTCTTTTTTTTTAAACAATGTTTAGAAGATTTACTATTTCAGACAAGTAATGCCCATGTGATCAAGTAGCTTACAAGAATTTTAATCGCCATTTTTGATAACCAGTACTGCGGAGAGAGGGGCGTCTTCACCCATGGATGGCTGTGTGTTTGTGTGAATTTTATGTTTGGCTTTACACTGGCGGTAACATTGCTGTTGAGAAAAGATGCTTAACTTTCCAAATCTCTGTAGAGATTTGGGGTGGGGAGGTTGATGAGAAGACAGATGTCAGTTTGTCAGTTTCAGTATCTTTAAGTCAGCTTGGGTAGAACTGAAGAGAAATGATAAGTAGAGCTAACCTAAAAATAGAAAATTATTTAGCAATGCATGCATGTTTTTTTTTTTTTTTTTTGCTTTTGAGAAGAAGCTGGTATGATGTTTTGCATGGGGAGTTGAAGATACTTGTGTAAACACTGGCCCATACCAGTAACTTTCCACTTCAGGCAGAGCATTTGTATGACACCCATACCTAGGAAAATATTCTGGCTTTTACACATTTTACAAAATGGAAGTAAAAATGTTACCTTATGCCCTCTTCTCAAATACACCTATATAATTGGAGAGGAAAACATATCACTTGAAATGTTTTATTAAGCACTAAAATGCCTGTCTTAAAAAATATAGCATTTCCTAAGGGTAAGTGGATTCCTTACAGAATACTAACATATCACAGGATTTTTTTTTTTAAATTGATGTGGCTCGTAGGCAGGGAAATTCAGGTTTTAGCTTCTCTTAATACTACTTTTACATTAATATTTGGTTTACTTGTGCCTGGGTTTTATTGTTATTTATTTTTAGTTTATTTTTTGTCTCCCGCCATGCGCAATGATTAAATTTCAAAAAGAAAAACATAAGAAAAAGTACCTCCACAGGTCCATACCACGCAATTGTCTGAATGTAGTAAATAAGGAAACGTTGACTGGGCAACACTTTTGACTCTCATAGCTCAGCCTCAATCTTCTGGTGGAGTCTAAATGCTGCAGGAAGGAAATTATCCCCTGGAGCGCCGCCTCCCTTTTCCCCCTGCCATCCCTGCACCTGCCCAATTGTGCAGTCCTCAGCTTGAGCGTTAGGATGTCATTTTCTCAACAAGCACTGGGTCAATTATAAAGTACTTTGGCATTGTGGGAGAGCATTTCTTCTTGACCTCCATCAGCAGATGTTTGATCTCTGGAAGCCTGGGGATTGATTACCTCCTGAGTTCAGTAACCACAGTTGCCAATCGCAGCTAAACATTTGGGAAGAAAGAAAGAGCAGCAAGGTGGGGAGAGCTTACTGCTACTGGGTCTCAGGTCCATTGATAAATTGACTCCTGTGGAAGAGCGAAATAGGAAAGTGTGTGATGATTTGTATAACTTACAGGGGTGGGGGAGTGCAATGGCTTACCTGTTGAGTCTCGCACGCAACATTTGCCTTTATTTCATTGGAGTTGACACACAGCATCAGGATGAAATCTTGGTGCATCTTCTTGGTCTTGGAAAAAGAGAGACAAAAGTATAAACGGCATTAAAAATAGTGTTCTTGAAACATAACTTGTATGGTTTTTAGTTACTATTTTAGAACCAAGAAAAAATGGCTATCATGAAGGAATAAGACTGGGTATCATGAGGCAGAACCAAGGCACCTGCTTCCTCAAAGCATCTCATATCAGAAGTGACTCTGTTTTATTTTTGATGCCATTTACAGACAAGTTTCTAGTCGACCCATAATCTCATTTGCTAAAATATTAATGCAGCTTTTTAACCTCAGCAGAAAACCGAGATGCTGCTACACATTTCTCTTTTCATTGTCTAAATTACTAACTAACTGCTACCTTAAGAAGCTTCCCTTATGAATGAGCTAATACATATTTTCTGAGAAAGTAAGAGAGAGGAGCTCCAGGACTGCCGCCACAAAGTAAAGATAGTAAAGGTGAAATGTCAGTCATCCTGATTGGGTCTAAACAGCCTGCAAACAAGTACTAAAATGCTGCACTGCACCCCATAAGTATGCACATTCTTGTCAACATTTAAAAAATATTTTAGGGCCTGGCGCGGTGGCGCAAGTGGTTAAGGTCCTCGCCTTGCATGCCCAGGATCCCATATGGGCACCGGTTCTATCCCAGCAGCCCCGCTTCCCTTCCAGCTCCTTGCCTGTGGCCCGGGAAAGCAGTTGAGGACAGCCCAAAGCTTTGGGACCCTGCACTTGTGTGGGAGACCCAGAAGAGGCTCCTGGCTTTGGATTGGCATAGCATTGGCTGTTGCACTCACTTGGGGAGTGAATCATCGGACAGAAGATCTTCCTTTCTGTCTCTCCTCTCTGTATATCCGCCTTTCCAATAAAAAAATAATAAAAATAAATCTTT
The DNA here is from genome assembly GCF_017591425.1 of Ochotona curzoniae. Taxonomy (NCBI): domain Eukaryota; kingdom Metazoa; phylum Chordata; class Mammalia; order Lagomorpha; family Ochotonidae; genus Ochotona; species Ochotona curzoniae. The sequence goes on from NW_024467115.1 coordinate 20,008,859, forward strand.
AAAAAAATATTTTAAAAACAAAAGTTATGGGAAAAATTCCACTTCCTACTTGAAATTTTGCCTGTATTATCCTACAGCTTCTCAGGATTTTCTGGTTGCTACTGATTTATTTATTTATTTATTTTATTCTTACCATATTTCCTCGGATTTTAATGGAGTACAGGACAAGGGTATGTCAAGTGACGTCCATAGCAAAAATACAATATACTCTCTCTTATCACAATTTAAGTGTGTACTTGCAATTCTTTTTTCAAAGACTGCTTAAGCTCATGCATACACTCTCATTAAGATGTCTTCTGTCAGCCTCAATCTTCTCTCTGTAAGGTTAGCACCAATTCAGAGCTCACCCGAATGGATGAGTGATTTAAGCTGCTGTTTCCAGTTGGGCATAACGTTGCTCTTGTCCCCTCAGAGCTTTATTTGCCACTGTTTTGCCCAATTACTGCATTTGGAGTCTTTGTTTCTCGTATCCATCGTGTAGACTTAGGGAACCAAAATAGTTTCATACAGTCAGCAAATTTCAGCACCTCCTTATTTAGACAATTTTCAAGGGTGTTAATAAATATCACAGAAGACAGTGCTCTTTTATTGCTTGCTGACACCCCACTATTAGCTCCTTTTCGTGCTGAGAGCTGGTCATCTTTTTCTTTCATTCCTCCTCTCTCAACCCTATGTTAACTCATGATTGATGGCCTGTTACCTCTTACCCAGTGGTTACCAGTTTTTAAATAGTCTCTTGTGTAGGAAATTGTATCAAACCCCTTTGAGAGTCCAAATAAATTAAATGCACTTGTTTTCCTTTATCCATTATTTTGTTGCCTCCATAAAATGTGGTATTAAACATATCAAAGGCAACTCCAAAATATTCTTCGCTTCTTCTTGGCCCTCCTCCTTTGTTATTGATTTTCTGTTTGAGTCAGCCCTGAGCCTGTCACTGAACCACTGGGAACCAAAGCTATATCCCATGCTCATAAAACTATGATCATATACCTAGTATGATTTTGAGCTTCTTAAAAGGTGAATGAATCCTGATGGCTGACCCTTTCTGTGTCATAAGAATAGGTCTTCTTCTTCTTTTTAACAATTTATTTATTTATTTGAAAGGCAGAGTTGTAGTCACAGAAGAGGAAGGGAGAGCGAGATATCCCCCATCTACCAGTTCACTATGTAGTGACCTCCATGGCCAGGCCAGGAGCCAGGAGCTTCATGTAGGTCTCCCCTGTGGGTGCAAGAGCCCAAACACTTTGGCCATTTTCCACTGCTTCTCCTAGGCAGAAAGCAGGGAACTGAATGGGCAGTGGAGCAGCAGAAACGCAAACTGGCATCACAGAAGGTGGCTTTACCCAGCACACCAAATGCTAGCACTCCCCCTGAGCCCCCAACTCCCGTTCCACACAGAATAGATCTTCTTCATTTCTTCAGTAATTTGCTAGCCTTTCAAAAATTCCAAGAAACAAGATTTATCTCTTTGGTAATTAACATTCCAGTGCTTTCTTTTCAGGGACATGGGTCTGTAACATGACTTTGTGCTGTAAAGATGCTTATCTAAACATGTTCACCCTACCCCAGTCATTCCTTACTTTGAACAGCAAATAAAGTTGGAGTTAAATAAAGCATATTTTGAAGTGTATAGAAATGCAGTAGAAGGTCTCGCCTTTCATCCTGGCATTGTTTGTCAGTAGTTGCTGCTCCCATCTTGATGAGAGCTTCCCCCCACTCTAGCTCTGGGTGGCAGACGTACCAGTACACAGTGGGCAACTGCTGTGGTTGGATGCAGTTTGTCTCCAAGGGTGCAGATATTAAAAGCTTGCTGCTTGGTGTGGTGGTGCTGAGCTTGGGTGCTGTTCAGGAATTCAGGCTTGGTTGCCGATAGTCAGTTTCTTAGGCTGCTGACGTTGGAAAAGACGAAGGTCATTCTCCTGAGACCCTGTCAGTCCAGAGAGGATTGTTCTGAAGAGTGGGCGTGGCCCCTGAATCTTTGACTTGCTGTCTCACTCTGTGCTTCCTTGTGCTTGTACGTGATTTCTGCTGCTAGGACGCTCAGGGCCATGATGTAATGTAGGCGTGGGGGCCCTTAGCTGAGCTGTCACCGTGCTGTTTGGACATTCAGCCTCCAAAACTTGCGGTAAATACACCTATTTCCTCCATGAATTACTTAGCCTCGGATGTTTTCTTACGGTAACAGAAAACTGACAAATACAGGAGACTTGATATTGGCATTCATGTTCACATTCCTTCTGAGACTTACAACAGCTTTATGAAGTCTGTAAGTCCTATTAACATTATTTAATTACAGAGCAAACAAACACCCAAGAGGTGCATCATTTGCCCAAGGTCATGGAGCACCCTATTGACCCTGGACTAGACCCAGGCTTTTAATTCTGTATCCACAGTCTGTGCCTTTATCCGTGCTGCCACTGTGAATTCCTCTGTCCCTTTGAATTGAATGTGTAAAATATTTAAGCCATTTAAAAAATGACTTGTAGCTTTTTTTTTTTTGTACTCTTTATTTCAAAGTCTTTTGAGGAGATATGCAGTTCTAAATGTGAAGGGGACATATCCTTGCCCTCTCATATCTTACACCTGCCAAATTTTACTCTTTTGAAGTGAAGGACATTTTCATTTTGGATTAATATTAAGACTACATAAAAAAGCATTTTGCTCTCTGAGGCAAGCTTTTCTTCAGTGTTTCAACAAACCATTTATACTTTTATCATTTTTTTTCCCTACAAAAAAGTCTCCCTCATTTAAATTGTCACAGCTTGGGAGCCCTGCCTGGAATACATAATAACTGCTTGTAACACTTAAAATGAAAACAAATTTACCAAGAATGGTGGAATGACAACAAAGAGCGAGAAAAATATAAGTACATGGAAAATAGTCTCTCCTACGCATATATTTTCAGCACTAAGTATTTTTATTGAAATTGTTGCTTTCTGTTCTCCTGCTTACCTCCTCTTCATCTAGATTTTTTTTTTGTGGGGAGAGGGGGAAGTGTTAGGGAAAGAATATAAAAATCTAAAGACTTCAAAAGCGATGAATGTTTAGCTTTATTGCCTGACTTCCTGGGTTCAGGGGAACATTCAGTGAAGTGTGATTGAACCTGAGTAGATAAGGTAAGATAAATAGAGCAAGGCTTCATTCTTAATGTTGATAATGATAGAGTGGGAGAGCGTTTGGGGGGAGTGGAGGGCTCTGTATCCTGTCCTCTACGCACTAGATAGAAGAGTATCCTCTATCCAGGTGTGATGACCAACAGTATCTTCTGACATTGCCTTAAGTTGCCAGGTTTGGTGTGACTGATGCAGAGGCAAGGTTGTTGGGAAAACACTATGGCATGCTTGGTGGGGGAGGGGATGGCTTTGGTAAATCTCCCTCCACATCCTCCCTTGGACTACCTTTTCCATGGGAAAAGATTCCAAAAGAAGTTGCTTTTGATCCTTGGAAACAAATTGGCTTCCCAAGAGCCCTGCTTCCTTACCAGCCTTAAGTGTCATGCCATGTGATGCTTAAAAAATCCACTTAGCTTTTAGCTAGACTTTACTTTAAGAGTTGACAATCTAATACTTTAAGAGTTGACCTGTTGGTTGGGAGGAGCTTGTGCAGTTCCTGAAAATCCCATGCTCCTCTTGGGGTAAAACCCAGTTACTCCTCCCATGCAAGCCCATGCAGGCGCTGTGATAAAGGTGATTTCCCCATTAGGAAGCAGCAGGCTTTACTGACCTCCCCCTAGTCGGGCTGTGCCCTGGGCTTTTGTTTTCTTTTCCATGCTGTAACATAGTTGGACGAGATAATACATCTTCATGACTCCTTTCAGCTCTAGAATATTGCGATCTGCATGTTCTTATTTTTCTTGGCTTCTTTAATCTGTCAATTCAGAAGTTACAAGCCAACTTGCACTCCTCACAATGGAAGCGACCTATAACCCCGTTTTTGTAAAAGTGTCTGTAAAGTAGATTTATTTTCTTTATTTCATCTGTCTCCCCCTCCCCACCACCACCTGTTTTCACACCATAACTTTATTAACCCATAGATGAGCACTTGGAAGACTTAGCCATGTGTCTTGAAAAAGACAGCTCATTTGTCATATGATCAGATGAAGAACTTTTCAGTTCCTCCACGCCTTAGAAGAGCACCTTTGTCTATTGCATGCAGCATCAGCTATATGACTGAAATGGTATTTCAAACCCATTAGTGGTAATAGTTTATTTAAAGTAACCTGATGGGGAAGTCTTTTCGAAAAAAGGAGAGTACCTAAAAAAAAGATAAATCAAGTAGCTATTAGTAGATGTATCTAGGTATAGCTTTGCACAAGTTACAAGGTTTGGAGTCATCCATACAAATGCATGCAGTCTCCTGTAGTTTCTCTCCTATGTTGCTGGTGTTGCCAACTAGGAAACCTGACTTTGGGTGTTCTTATATGGCTGGTGCTGCAGGGACAGGTGTGACCAAGGTAGCAAAGATCTCTCTACTCCTGACTTGCTGCTTGTGTGACCTGTGGCCATAGGGAATTGCGTTTTCCCCCTTTCTGGGTTTCAGCTGCCTTATTTCTAAAAATTTCTAAGGTCTGTGGTAGCTGTGTAAATTCTGTGACTTAAATCAGAACTGCTGACCAGGAGTAAGTGTTTGGAACCCAGCCTTCTTAATCTGGGCTGGCGAGTCGATTCCCCAGCAGAACTGGCTCCTCCTGCTTAGGGCCATCCTGGAGTTCTGGTTCCCACCCCAAAGGCTGACTTGCTGGGCTGCCGCTCCCTTCCTTCTATGGAGGAGTCTGGAGCCTGCACAAGCGAACCTGCTGCTTGTCCTTTGGCCTCCATAGCTTTCATACCCACTGATACAAGTTCTAAGGAAATGAGTGGATTCCTGCTAAGGACAATTCATCAACAGGCCCAGGGGGATGCCAACAACCACAGGGGGTCTGGCCCTTCTTCCCGTTATAAGGAGCCCAGGGGGTTTTTGCAGAGTCACCCTGGTGCATTTACATTGTTATCAGATCTACTGTCTCCAGAGTGCAATCTCCAGCTCCTCCATGATCATAAATCCCAGACTGAAGCAAAACAGCTTCTGGGTTCCCTAGGAATGTCAGCTCAGGAAATAGTCCCAGCATTGGTTCTGCTGGTCTTTCTTGAAGGCGCAGTATGTGCTTTGTATCATTAGCACATCATAAATTTGCTTGAAGTGATTCCTTACTGATTACTCTGTGCCAGGTACTGTGCTGGCTGCTTGGGAGGCATGAGTGGATAAACAGATCCCTGCCCCGAGGAGCAGATTGTCCTAGTGGAGACAGATGTACAGTAAGTGACGTGTTACGAGGTTATGAGTAAAGACATAGCACCATTTGCTTCATCTTCATTCTTTACTTTTCCTCAAGCTCTACTGTTCAGAATATCCCGGGTTTTTTTTTTTTTTGTCATTGTAATTTCTTTGAAAGAATTTTATTCCTTTTTTTTTTTTTCCTAAGATTTGTTTATTTGTTTGCTTTGTTTGAAGGATAGAGTAATCAAGGTGTACTGCATCTGCTGGTCTGCTCCTCAAATGACTGTGATGACCAGAACTGGGCCAGTTTGAAGCCCGGAGACAGGGGCCTGGGGTTTCTTAAGGTTTCTCACCTTGGTGCAGGGACCAAGGACGTGGTCCATTTTCCACTGCTCTCCCAGGTCATTAGCAGGAGCTGGACCAAAGTGATGCTGCCCAGCCTATGTCAGTGCTGCAGGTGGAGGCCTAAACACCAACCCCTCTCATCACAATTTCTAATTCTTCACTTCTTTCTTCATTAGTGGTAGGGCGAGTGTATTGCTTCAGAATAGCTTCATTCTGTTCTGTAACAATGTTATGGGTTATGTAATGTGGAAGTGCCTTGTGTACATTCAGGGACACATTTTCTAGATTTTTCCTTCATACTCTTGTTTATTTATTTATTTTAAAGATTTATTTATTTTTATTACAAAGTCAGATATACAGAGAGGAGGAGAGATAGAGAGGAAGATCCTCCGTCCGATGATTCACTCTCCGAGTGACCGCAACGGCCGGTGGGTGCTGTGCCGATCCGGATCCAGGAGCCAGGAACTTCCTCCGGGTATCCCACATGGGTGCAGGGTCCCAAAGCATTGGGCCGTCCTTGATTGCTTTCCCAGGCCACAAGCAAGGAGCTGGATGGGAAGTGGAGCTGCCGGGATTAGAACTGGAGCCCATATGGGATCTCGGCGCTTTCAAGGCGAGGACTTTAGCTGCTAGGCCACACTGCCGGGCCCGATTCATACTCTTGGGAGGTAGTCAGAGAGGGTGTCATTGCTTTCATTTGACAAATGAAGAACCTGGCCTTGGAATTCTTTGAAAGGCTGGATATCTGGACTATTGCCAGTATTCTTTTCCCAACTTATGTAGGAAATGTTGCTTGATATTTTCTCTGTGGTGAAAAAGTGCCAGATATTTCAAACAATTGGCTTCAGCTATTTGAAATAACCCCAGATATTTTTTGGCAACTTTTAATATGGGAACTACTTTAAGTAGGTAAACACTAATAATGTGTGCTTTCTGTTTGCAAGAGGTATTGGTTAAAAAGAGGTTTACTTTTTTGTCAGCACTGTGGCTCCTGAATCCAGGCTATCCTCATAGGCCATGAAATTTCCTTAAAGAACCAGAAATCTGCTTCATTCAGTGGTGGTGGTGGTGGTATGGAGCTAAATATAAAATCAATGACATGGAAAAATCTGTTTTTCATTCTTCTCCAGGTACTGGGGACATTAGCTCTGGTTGCCTTCTTTCTGAGAGCTGATGGCAACTGTGTCCCTTGGGAATAGATGACATCCTCCCACGTATCTAGGTAAGTCATTCACAGAGGACAAATGAAACACACACACAGGTATACAGGTGCATGCTGCACTCTCTAGGAACTTTGTCTGTGTGCTTCGGGGTATAGTAATCTCCTTTCCCTGAGGTTTCCATTACACATAGTCAACCATGGCCTAACAGAGAATGAGTATGATACAATAAGATGTTTGGAAAAGGGAGAATGCATTCAAATAGTTTTTATTAAATATTGTTATAATCATTCATTATTGATTATTATTGCTGATCACGTACTATGTCTGACTTATACATTAAACTATGTATCAGAAAAAATATAGTATATGAATATAAGGTCTGTTACTAGTCATGGATTCAAGTATCTGCTGGGGATCTTGAATCTGATCCTGAGGACCAAGAGGAATGACTGGATATTATTTGGGAGGCTGTAAAAGGGGAAGTTTGATTTGTGAGTTCCTTTGTTCCCCTACCTGCTGGAAGCTTTTATTCCATTGTGGAAATCAGTGAGTGCTCAGAGTGGCTAAGCCGTTTGGTACCTTTGGTATCCGTTGTTCTCTGCTCCGCACCCCTAGCCCAGTTGTAGTAGTAATATGACCAGTAGCTATTAAGGAAGTGCATTTAGTTCTGCTGCTCTTGCAAAATATGATTATGTCAACTATTGTAACATCCAATGGATTCTTAATCCTCTAGCCCTCAGAATCTAGAATCCTATGCCTGTCAGTAATGCAAAGAACCAGGTGATTCTACCTCACTATTGACACCATGGAAGAATCACCTCTTCCTTCAGTTTAATTTTTATTTACTTACTTATTTTCATTTTGTTTGGAAGGCACACACACACACACACACACTCACTCACACACACACACACACTCACACACACACGTAATAACAGAAAAAGAGCTTTCATCTAGTGGTTTGCTCTCCAAATGCCTGCAATAGCTAGACTTGGGTCAGAGTGAAACCAGGAGCTTGGATTTCCATCTAAATCTCCCACAGGAGCCCAAGTACTTAAGCCATCAACTGGCACCCCCTCCCCCGGGGTGTGCATAACTGGAAACTATATGGCAAGCAGAGCCAGGACTCGAACCCAGTCACTGTGGTATGAAGTATGGGCATTCCAAGTAGTGTCTTAACTGGCTAACACTCACCCCACCTTTGCTTTTAAAAGTAGATCTGAAATGATAGACAGGCTAGAGAGACAAGGCCAGTCTGCTTGGACTTTCCAAGGCCTGCTTAAGCCCCATCTTTGTGGGCGTGGCTGCTGTCACAGCCACGCTGAGCCCAGTTCCTTGTCAGTACCTGAAATGCCCCTGTGAACTGCCCCCTCTGCCTCAGAGTCTCTTCTTCCCAAGACTCTAATGGGATGGGCACCTCCTCCACTAGCTCCCGCTGCCGCTGGCTTTGGTTTAGCATTTGGTCCTTCCCATACTGAGGTTTGTGTTTCGATACCTGCCAACCTCCCTAATCAGGGCCAAGACTTGTCTTATTCATCTTTGAAAGAGAAAACTGTGGGTACTAGGAGAATTTTCAGCACAGGGAGGCCAGGTAAATGTTGGCAGATACACCTTTTCCTCTGTTTGGATTCTGTTGATTCATAGTTCAACAGTTGGGATCCTTCAAGCTTAAAACTCCTTGCTTCTCTTGAGTGTTTGCTGTGATATCACATTGTGCCCTGGATTTGGCATCTGAACCATATGTATGTCTTTGCCCAGTGAAAGTTCAGGTTCTGAGACCTTGGGCCATATTGTGTCTTTCATTTCAAATTTTATTCATCAGATTATATTTTCCACATTGGCTTTTTCCTCACAGCCAAAACTAATCCTAGGTGTGTTCAGACCCAGTGCTGAGATTGTAAGAAGGGCCGCCTTTGTGCAGTAGGCCGTGGACTGGCATCTGCCAGAGGATTCCAGATTTGTCACCGCTGAAAACTGGGCTTTTGATTGGTGCCCCACGAAGGTGGTTGCTCCTCCCAGCCAAAGACCCTGCTGGAGAGTTTGCCAGGGGAACTGTTTGCTCTTCTCAGGACTTTCACAAATGCATTTTTATGGAGTTCAGTGTGGGTCGGTAATTTTCCACAGTTGGAGTTCTTCTGCCAGGTGGGCCGTTTCCCTTAGATTGTTAGAAATATCCTCTGATAAGGCTCAAGAGCAAATACATTGCTTCTCCATTATGGATATTTGGATACCAGCAGTAGAGGAAGAGAGGGGAGCTGATACAGCAGAGGATCTGACAGAAGCCCAGGGACCCAGACATGAAGATGAAATTAAAAAGTTACAACCAATCAGACACCTTAACAATGGTTACTCCATGTAATAATGACCTTCCTGAGACCAGGAAAGAGTAGGTTCACTGAAAACCAGCCCTCCTGTCTCAGGATGTTGGGGTGATCTGGCTGGTGCCCTTGCAGGTAAAGCGATAAGTCTTTTAAGAAGATGGCGTGTATATACAGAATTATATATATATATGGCGTATATATGCAGAATTATAGTTTATGTTTGCTGGACTCTTTCTAGGTAAGATGCCCGTGCTTATTAAATGTCTCATTCCATTCCCCAAGAATTGAAACCAGTTGATGAATTTACCTCCACTTTATAAATATCCAGAGAAAGGCTTAAACAACTTGCATAGCTTATCTTACTTATGCACCATAGTTAAACTGATGGTTTTCCCAAAATGTTTTTTTTTCTTTGTTTTTGATCAAGGCAAGGGACATTTAAGAAGTTTTCTTTAAAAAAAATTATTTAATTATTATTCTTTTTCAACATTGCAGAGAGAATGAGAGATAAAGATCTTAATATTTGCTGGTTTACTCCCCAATGGCCACCATGTCTGGAGCTGGGCCAGCTCACAATCAGATTCCATGGACTTCTTCCAGGTCTCTGACATGAGTACAGGGGGTCAAGGCCTTGTTCCATTCTCTGCTTTTCCAGGCCGTAAATAGGGAGCTGAACCAGAAGTGGAGCATCCAGGACATGAACTGGTGTTCATACGGGATGCTTGCAATATAGATGGAGGCTTCACATAGTCCACAATGGTGCTGCTGGTCCATTGAAGAAATTCTTTAGAGAAAAATCTATCACTTTGGGGACCCCAGTCCTTTGGCAGAGATGTGAGAGTTTGAGCAAGAAATCTTTTCTCCAAGGAAGATCTGATATTTTAGGATGCAACAGGTACAAACCAGAATGGTTTTGTGACCTACCATGATTTGCCCAGCATCCGAATCTGTATTCATCCTTTGCTCCTGAGTATTAACTGATTGATTCAAAACTTTGTCACCCAGGCCTGTGAGATTCTTTCTCCTAGGGATGTGGTCCTGAGAGATGAAAGCTAGGAAGTCTTGGGAGTAAACTCATAGCACAGAAGAGGACAGGCCCAGATTGGTGATTCCTGAGGCTTCTGAGGTGTGGTCTCTCTTTATCCCTGAAGGTATCTGGTGCCCTGCTGTTTTACAAATCCTTGGCAAGTTCACTACCAGGATTCCTTACAGCATCTGAGTAAGATGTGCTCAGCTCTGCTGTTTTGATCTCATATCTACCTTGAACACCCGTGCCTACAGGAGGAGGGTGAAATGCATGCTGTCTTTGGGGGTTGTGGGCTGAGCCCAGATGCCCAGAAGGGGCTCCTATACCTGTTCATGTTGCTCTGAGAGTTGTTCAGCAGCTGCTGGCTTCCTACTTATCTGCTCTTGTTGCTGGGCTTGGGGCTGAAAAGGGTGGGTAGCCTTAGTCAGGCAGAAAGCAAAAGGACCAAAGGTTGCAGGGTGGGGCTGAGTATTCTCAGGGCTCCCAGTTGGATACAAGAGGAGAAGGAGGAAGAGGAAGGCTAGTGAGCCACCACTGAAGAGTGAGTGTGTATACAGGGAGTGTGTCCTGAGAGCTGAAAAGCTAACCCTGGCCTTGGCAAAATTGCATAAGTACCCGTGAATAAAGACCCATTTGTTAGGAGAAACACTAAAAACGTTATGAAAATATCTGCTGATACAAAGTAGGTCCCTGGAAAGAGCTGCATGTCTACAAGGTAAACTTCCTGAATTTGTTTGTCATCCTTAAAAATGTACCCAAGAGCTCAGGGGAGATCCAGGAATAAATTTATTTCAGAGGAGAGTGAGTAGAAATGACCTAGTAAATTTGATAGGACAATTATGCAAGAGACTGTGAGAAAAGTGGAGGGATGCATCCATAGTATGGAACACCTGTGATAATGTAATCAAGGACAATACATAATACAGATTTTGAAATGATAAGTTATGACAAGCCAAATCGGTGGATGCAAGTAGGCTCACAAGGCTAGGAACCGAGTCCAGCCAAACAGATGTTAAATGTTTAGAATTTAGGAAAGCTCTTAGGGTGAGCTCTCAAAACATTTTACTTGCAAAATTAGGTCAGGTTGATTTGGATATGACTGTGCTGGAAATCAGACAACAAACATGGACACTGGTGAGACACAAGGTGCCTGGCAGAAAGGGAGAGGAGGAGGTGAAGGACAAGGCTGAACATAGGAAATACTTTAAAAAAAAATGAAGCTTTATTTGGTAACTATAGGAGCTGATTAATTTTTTCTCCACGCTGTGAAGGCATAAAATAAAGCAGGAACAAGGGTCTGCCAAGGAAAGGAAATAAGCACATCAGATTCAGTTAACAACAACAGTACAAACCAGGGTATTTTCTGTGCTGAACAGAACCATGGAATGTGGTGATGCAATCCCAGTCATCCACTCACTGCCTGAACACGTGTCTCCACCTCCTGCAGCCCAGGCCACGTAAACAAGCCTCTGCCCCCGGGGTGCCACTTGGCCCGGAGCGGAGGGGATGGTGAGCATCTTGCACAGTAGATGGATCTTGGATTGAGTCTTGGGTGATAATAACTGTTCAGCTGGTATCTTATTTGGTAGTTTTAGAAACACCTTCATAGAAATACCTTTTGTGGCCCTTGTCAAAGTGGTATGGGACAGAACAGACAGTGTTAATCCCATGGGGTCTATGCTTGAAGTCATTTCTCTGTCATGTTTGACATGATTGGCTTTCCTTTCTGGCTTCCTCGTCTGTGAGACTGAGTGAATAGCCCACCTGTTGCTATGGACTGAATATTTGTGTGTCTCCGAATTCTAAAGTGATGAACTCCTTAGACCCTGAGGTCATGGCAGGAAGGTGATGAGAACATCAGGCCACACCCTTGTGCATGGGATTGGTGCTGACATAGAAGAGGCTGTGCAGAGAGCCTTACTCCTTCCTCTGTGTGCGGTTAGGAAGAGAAGATGATTGCCTTTGAGGAAGTGGGTGATCCCCCCCAGGCACTCTGTCTGCTTTGCTAAGTGACTTTCCTGCTTCAGAACTTGTATAGAGATCACCCTGTTGGTGACATTTTGTTCTAGCAGCCTGTGGGGACCATAGCACTTTGCCATCATCCTAGATGTTCTTCAGAATCTGTTGACACCCCTTTCTGTACTCTTAAATGTCCTCTGTGTCCCCCAGAGGACTGTCTCCTGCTTGCCTCTCCTTCTCTTGTCCACCGTATGCTGATGACATGTTCCCCCCCACCCCCAGGGCTGACAGGTCGAGAATTAGTGTACAGTTAGGGGAAGGGAAAAGGAACTGGGGAGTTCCCATGGAATAAACTGTGGTTGGTGCAAGCGTCCTGGAAGTTTCTGACAGCCCCTTCTCCTCTTTGTTTTACTGCCAGCCAATTTCTTTCTTTGAGCTCTGGCCCTCTTGCTCCAGCATTTTACAAGAATGCTTGTTTGTTCCACTACACCTCACTCAGCTGTCCTGCATCATATTTACTTGTACTACCCCCTGCCTCCCCGACTCTGAGCAGGAATATAGATTCATCTTTTACTCCATCTTCTCCTCATACATCCCTCAATCCTCAGGGCGTCCAAATCAATCTCCAAGCCCTTTCAGTGATACCTGTGTAACATCTCCATATGTGCCTACTTTTTCGTGGCCCTGGAACAGCTAGGACTAGGCCAGGCCAAAATGAGGACTCTGGAGCTGTATTTTGGTTTCCTGCATTAGTAGCAGGACCCCAAGTTCTCAGATCATTGTCTGTTCCTCCAAGGCATATCATGAGGAAGCTGGATCAGAAGCAAACATGGGATTCTATCCAAGGTTGAAGGTGTTTTGAGCAACAGTTTAAACTATCACAACAGATGCTGCAGCTTCTTGTTCCTGGTGGCAAGAACTCCAAAATGCTCCCCATGTTCCTACTGGAAAAATGGTTCTAAAATAAAAAACCTGCCTCTCTTCCTCACTACTGGTGGGAAGACAGAAATGACTGTGTACAGGTCTTTGTTATCAGGTTCTAGTTTAATTGCCAACCTCAACTCTGTAATCTCACTCCGTCTTCCCCTTGACTTCTGGGCTTCAGTCAGATTGTACTTCTCCAGATGACCCTTTTTCCTTATCTGCCTGCCCAGCCCTTGTCGCTGCCTGGCTAACTCTTCTACACTTGCACCTCTGCGTTGTATTGCCACACATCCATATGGAAAGTTTTGTCCTGGTCCCTTCCAACCAGGCCCAGTCAGTTGCCTTCCATTTATTGCCACCATAACATCTGGAATACAGCAGTGACACTGTCTTATCCTCTATCAGGGAATGAAAGTTCTTTGAGGGACAAGACTGTTGATATACATAATTTTACACCCAGAGTTGAGAATATAGCAGGTGTTCTGTTCTGTTAATGTTTATAGATAATGATGTATATGCATAATGAATTTATTTTGCAGAGAAAGAAATAGAGGTTAACTCATGTGTCTAAGAGTGACATTGTAAATCTAAACATTTATCTATGTTTTGAAAGACTCTCAGAATATACGCACCTTGGAATTCAACCTTTATATGGTAAAGTTTTTTTTAATAGGTTTTTAAATTTTTATTTTTAAAGTTTTATTTATCTTAAAGATGGAGTGACAAAGAGACGGAAATCTTTTTTCTGCTTCACTGCTCAAAAGCCCCCAACAGCTGGAGCTGGGCCACGCCAAACTCAGAATGCAGGAATTCCATTTTGGCTTCCTGCTTAGGTAGCAGGAGCCCAAGTTCTTGGGCCATTATCTGCTCCTTCAAGGCACATTAGCATGGAGCTGGATCAGAAGCAGAGTTGGGATTGTATCCAAGGACCCAGGTGCCTACCACAGCAGTTTAAATCATTGTGCCATGATGCCTACTGCCTATCCTTGTTTTCCTCAGTGACAGAAAAGGACCAAAGAGCAAATGTGGCAGATGAAGGAAGGAAGTAATAGAGAGGAGCCTGATGCTACACAAGCTTCTCTTTTACCTCATAGCTCCTTTCAGGGCCTATTTCTTTCTCTGTTATATATATATGTATATATATATGTGTGTATATATATATATACAGACTAAATGCTTACATTAAAGTTCCATGTAACTCTGAGATTCTATTATACTGTCTGTGTCACAGTGTTCGCTAAGCTATTTTTTTTTCCTTAAAGGGCTCGGTGAGCAACTAATGAGATGTACTGAGAAGTATGGTGTGTCCTTAGACACAGGTACCCCAGACAGCATGCTATGATGGACACACCTGACTGAACTCAGATCCAGATATCTCCCCCTGTCCTTGACCTTTCATCGGTGATGATAATTCTATTGTCTTTTACTTCCCATCTAGTATACACAAGGTTAATGATGTGGAGGACTCACCAGTAGATAGAACTAGTTTGAAGTATTGAAGATGGTTCTGGTCTCTTCTAGAGCAAGCCTTACCTAACCAACTCTACTAGGTCTGTCTGCTGATGATGAAAGCACTCCAGGTTGGCCTAGCACAAGGGCATGTTCAAGTCCATGGAGGATTCCCCTTCCCTCCCTGTCATCAGTTAATACTGATTGAATTGGGGTTGACACCTGATTTGATCTGGCTTGATGTTATGCCTAAAACACCTGTTGTAGTTAGACTCTTGGAAATGTGAAGGGTCTTCTAAAAGTTGTTGGACAAATGGAATTAAAAGATAATTTGCATTGTCCTTGAGCCTTTTGGATACAGTGGGGAGTTAAGTCCCTTAATTTCCATGGTGCATACAGCAGCAGCAAAGACTCAAGCTGGAAACTTTGTGGTTAGGTTAGGTATGAAGAATCCTGGTAACCTGAAGTTATGAAAAGGAGTATGTAAAAATTCAGAAGTTGTACTTACACATGGGAGCATCTCAATATACAGTCTGGCATATAGGACAGGCAGATCAGAAAGAGGAGAGTGGTAGACGAATAGAGAGTATAGGTGAGTGTCACACCCACTTAGTCCCATGGCTACATCTGGAGTGGTCCTGGACCCTGCTCATGGAGGTCTGGCCTTACCTCAGCATCTATTCTCATTTCTGTGGCTTCCTTCTCCAGTGAGTGTTTTTTCATAGCAGCTACTCTTTTCTATTTCTAGTAGTAATTGGAAGAGCCTAACACAGATACCCATGGTTCAGGGTCCCTGTCTTGCTCTGACTGGTCATTGGTAGGATATTCAGGTGTCTCAGTATCTATGTCACTCCTGCTCCACATTTAACTTATGTCTTCTCTAGCATTTGAAGCTTCTTTGCTAAATAATCAAATTCTCATACATTGATATTTAAGGAAATATTTAAATTTTAGTTTCATAATTTAGGGCTTTTGAACCACAAGGAAACCTAGGAGGTTTTCAGGGGGTATCTGGGAACCCTTTGAGTGACATAGTAAAAGTGTATGTGTGTGTGGTAGATTCTCCTGGGGAAAGATTCCTTAACTTTAACCAGGTTCTCAAATGATCCATAAGCCACTCCTCCCACCCCCCAAGTTAAAGATCAAGATCAAGTTTATGAAGCAAGAGCCCAAACTGCAGAATTTGTGGAGAACTGTGACATTTACTAGTTGGGTAGTTCTTGCATGTTTAGTTTATTCCTCTGCACTTTGTGCTATTTACAAATGAAGTTAGTGTCATACAAATAGTACTTAACATAGGAGGGTTATGAAGATTAAAATAGATAGCTCAAATAATGTGCTTAGCACAGTGCCTACCATATAATAAATTTTTATTATGGTTAATAAATGTAAATGTGATAAATTCTGCATTGGCGCAATTCTGAATATATTTTACTATTGAGGGTGTTTTCTTTTGGTCATAGAATTATGAGAGCAGAGGTAGGGACTAAAAACCAAATATAAATTTTTAAATATAAATTTTATGCTCTAGTAAGACATAGTAGAACATGCTGTGAAGGGGTACTCACATTTTATGAAACTTATAAATATATGAAATACTAATGAGCTATATGAATCTACTCTGTACTGATGATTATAGTTTTATATTTGAAAATCAACTGCTTGTAGGTTAGTAAAATATTGAAGTAACTATTGTTTCACTTAATTTTAAGAGTTGACAAAACTTAACACATGCGCATTTAATACCCCTTGGTTCACTCTGACAGAATAGTTGAGAAGTCAACGCATTGATTGAGTTTGTATGAATGTTTCAATATAGTTGCTATTACTTGATCATATTTCTTTAATGCTTCATAAAAATCTATCATAAACCACATTGTTGTCATTACCAATTAAGTTGCATAGGAAAATGGGCTCTCCATAGTGGGCTGGCCTCTTATTTTAGAATAAAAGCAGATTCAGTCAAATAAATCTTACTAGAACTACTAAGATGGAAGCACCTAGTTGGGAAATAGACATGATTTTCTCAACTTGCTTCAACTGTTTTACAATGGATTCAGATTTCCCAGAGTGCTGACTAGACTCTTACAAATAGTAGACACTTCCTTGGGGGTGGTTCTGAGAACACCGTCAGCTGTGGCCATCCAGCAGGTGCTAACAGGTCACTTCTGATGAGTCTGTCCATTGGCAGAGAAAATCCTCAAAATTCCTGATAGGAGGCCTTTGACTTTTAATTTGACAGGTGGTTGGTCAAGTGGGAGTGAATAATCATTACACAGGGAACAACATCAGCAAAACAACACCCAGCCCAACTCACGAATGTAAAAAATGTCATGTTTCCAAAATAATGATGTTCAGCCCGCCTTTTGGAAGGGCACGAAACACAGGAATGCTCTTTACCACTGCAGCATCATGTTCATATTCCACTGAGTAGAAATGAAAGGATTTTCCTGCTGTCTTGTTCCTACCAACCTCTGTCAACTGGGTCCATGATCTGCATTTACTTTGGGCAAGTGAGGTATCTGGGTGGATTACACATGTGAATAAAAACAAAACCCCTGCTATTTGTAGGCTACACAGGTTAACAAGACTCAGCGAGGTTGATGATTCTCGTAGTGAGGATGGTGATGGTGAGGAGAACAATACTTTGAGTTGGGTATTCTCTGACGTTTTGATGGGACATTTGTGCACAATTTTAAATCCAGGTCTGTCAGTTATACCTTTGTGGAGCTTCCAGGGTCTGTCTCATATCTGAGAAAGTCTTCCTTGTGCCAGTTGGCTCCACCTGCTCTTGACCATAGTGAGGCTTAGGGCCCGTGGCCAGCATTTTGCTTAGGTGTGAGGTTGTTGCCTAGCAACTCTGTTCAAATATGCTGAGAACTGATTCTGACCCTTGCACTGATCCTCTCACAAGACAGCCCCCCTGTAGGACACTATCAGCACAGTGCCTAGCCCACGAGAGGAGCTGGTTAGGTACTCTGTAAATGTTTGGCTGCTTCTTCTTGTTAATCAATACACAAATGGCACCTTCATGCAAAGAGCAATCCACGCTGTTCCCCTCTCTGTTTATCTTTGGTTTTTTTTTTTCCCCCTGTGTTTAAAGGGAGACAGGATGGATTGAAAAACTTAAAAAAATTTTTTTAGTACATTACTAGTAGTACTTTTTATTCAAAAGAAGCTGCAATTGTTAATATACTTTTAAATATTTCCTATTTCTGATCTTTGATTTCTCTCCTTTTTTTAAATGAGAATTGTCTATTAAGTTGGCTTCATCTTTCTTAAATCTAGGTATGTGAATGCAGGCTTCTTGCAAGTGCTCTGGAAATTCAGGACCTTGAGACATAGTGGAAAGCCTAGGATTAAATTGATTTTTGAACGATTACAGCTGTTGTTCCTACAAACCCATTCTATGGAGAGTTAAAGAGAGGTCTGTTGTATGGCTTTGCACCAATGTCAGTTTAGCTACACTTGACTTTATGCCTTCCTGATCAGCCCTTTCACTGTATTGCTCTGGGTTCTGTTTGCACACAGGAGAGAGATCTGGACAAATGTGGAGGGTGTAAGTTAAGCATCTCCTGTATTACACCTAAGGGTCAGCGTGGGGCAGTGGGCACAATGGTGGAACGCACACATTAGTGCTCATCTGGCAAATCACTTTGCAGGCCATCTAGGCCGCGGTTCCCCCCAGAAAGCACTAGATCTCCTTTTGGCTTCTCTGAGTCCTTGAACATATACACATACAACCCCATGTATCACTTTACCAATCAGGTGACCGCATCATTGAGGCCAATAGACATAAGTCCTGTTTTATGCCCATGCTCCTCCATTTTGTGTCGACCTGTCCTACCTGACTGCTGGCCCCTGTCTAAACAAACTTCATGTCCATCACAGTCTCTCATAGACTTTCCTCCTGGCTCCCACATGTGTGTAGAAACATTCCCTATTTTACATTACCCAAGAGGCTTTTGCTCATCTCTCTGAGTTTTGATTAGTATTTGTATTCTTATCCTAAATGGGTACAAGCAGTCCTTTTCAAACCATAACCCTAGAGTTCACATGTATTTGATACTGGTGTGGGGGCGCCCAACCCTGGTGAAGGAAGGTATACAACTCGAACCTGTGTTTTGTAACTCGAATGTGTTTCCATAGGAAAGGCATAATTGAGCTTATAGGAAGAAATAGATGATCCTTTGCCATTAAAGAGTTCTATTAGTGGAGTAGACGTGTATTTGATACTGTTTGGGATGCCTGCACCCCATATCAAAGTCATGGCGGCTTCACTTCTGACTCGGGTTCTTGCTGCTGCATCTGGGAAGGCAGTGACTGGCAGTCCCTGCTCCTCAGGTAGGAAACATGGCTAGGATGCGAGGCTGCTGCTTTTGACGGGGCCCATTCCTGGATGTTACAGCCATTTGGCGAGTAAATGAGAGGATGGAAGGTCTCTTGCCCCTTTTCTCTATCTTTCTGCCTTTTGGGAAAAAAAAAAAAATCTTTACAAACAAGCTGTAGTGGGGAGGGCAGACATGCACGCAGGTGCAGAGAGAATACTGGTTAAACATCTGAGGCCATAAGAGAGTGAAAATAACAAGACTGTGGTAGAGTGGATGAAGGTAAACACAAGTTCCTTGTACAGTCAATATTTTTGTATGAATGCATAACATTCAAATATTTTGACATTTTAAAATAAAAAACGAATATAGCAATATCAAACTAAAACTATATCTACTCTCCCATTTTCATAATATCCCAATACAACTGTGTTTATTTTCAGCTGTTATCCTGGATATTCATATTCATTTATTACCTAGATGGAAGCATGGTGTGACAGCCTTTTGTAGTTTCTGTCTTGGCCAACTTACTTTCCATATATTTATTTTTTTCGCAGACCCTAATCTCAAGAGAGGCTATAACTACTTTTCCGGGCATTTAAACTTATGCTTAAAATTATATTGTTTCTGACTTCTGCTTCTGATAGTATGTTGGATTCTGAGTGGGATCTGACTTGTCTGGGAAACCAAAAAGTCTGACAAATGCTGGCTAAAGGTGAGTGCAGCGCAAGGGAGTCCTGACAGGTCAGAGCTGTGGCCCAGGGAACCGCTAGAGAAATGTTTAAGGTGTAAACTTTGCTATCATATGTAAATTTTTTTGCCACAGTCCTTGCTTAGTGGACTTGAATAGCTAAACAGTTCCAATCAAGACAGGAATGCCCCAGGGTTGATGGACGTGGTGTGCCACAGGGCACTGTCAGAAAAGCCAGTGCAGGAAGCTGGAGGGAGTGGAAGCTTGCTTTACCTACTGGCCAGGGGGAGCATGTCTGGGGTTCTGTGAGCTCGAATGAGAATTGGTTTAATTTTGAGAAAGATCATCCTTGTGTTGCTGCCCGTCTACGTGGTGCAAGTGTTTTGTAATGACAGTTTGAATACAACCTATTACACTTGTATTTTCAGCATAAGAACACAATTGAAATGAGACCTTATATTGAACTCCAGTGCACAAAATCAATAAAAGGGCAGCTTCTTTGATGACATTTTTGGATAAGGTAACACAATGTCATGGACTTGGTCCTTGACCTCCCAGTTCCAGCTATCATTTGTTAGTACTGTTCCTGAGCCCATGTGGTTATCATAAAAATGGCTTGTACCTTGTTAGTTTACAACTACTTGAGATCACAGGTAGGTCTTATGAGGAAATTTGAAGCTTTAGTTGGTGAGTCAGATATTTTGCACTTCTTTCTCATTTTCATTAATCTTTTTATAATAATGCTGTAATAACAGAGTCCTCCATCCCTCCCACAGAGGGCCTGCTCCATTCTAAGTACTCAGTATACAGCAACTGATTTGATCTTCCTAATAATCCTATGCAGACATTGCTAACATACTTTATTAATTCTAAGGAGTAATTTTCTCCTGCATTTTAGTATTTATGGAATTGAAAGATCTCTGATTTTTAATACATATCCTAGTTTCATTTACAGCATTTTAAAGTTTCTTAACAGACATAAAATAATGGTATATTTTACAATAAAGGATAGCTGGGATTCCTGGAAATGCAAAATCAATGTTCCCACTTTACAAATGAAGTCCTAAGGTACTGAGAGTTAAGTAGCTTGCTCAATATTACAAGGCTTGACCTTCTGGCTCAGGACTCTGTTCTCTTGGCAACCTTGCGTCCTCCTGGCATTTGGCTTTAGCCAGTGCTTTCCCCTGTCCCTATTCACACTGCCACTGACAGGCAAACCTCTAACTTCAGTGCCCCCTTGCAGTTAGGATCTTGGATTTCATCAACTGAGTGGGGGGCCTCCTCCAGGCAGATACCCTTTGTAAGGTCAAAACATTGGGCATTTTTTCATTCAATAACACTGCTGGAATTTGCTTATGTATCACTTTCCCAAATGAAAGTGATTCCAAAACAGTTCTGTGGGGAAGAGGCCAGAATGAGTTTTGATTGGGGCAAAAAATGGAAAGGAAAGGGGGTTCTAGAATTACCTCTGAGAGACTTGCAAGAACTCTTGCCAGCTAGTTGTGAAATCATTCTAAATGAAATTGACCATGGTGGAGTCGTTTATATCATAGAAATCAGCAAAAGTCATGAATCAGAGCTTTTTTGTTTGTTAGTTCTTTCCGGAGCATGTGAGGTTGGAGGATGGGGATGGGGGATGGGGGCTGAGGGAGGGGGAGGGGGGAAGGACTGGTCTAGCAGCACAATGCTAGTTAGATGGCACAGAGAGCCCCTATTGGTTAAAGGCTCAAGGAGAGTGAGTGTGAGGAACTGAGCAAGCTCTGAAGTTCTTAAACTAATCTCAAGCTCTGATAATTCCACCACTATTAGAATGAGATTTTATGTGTATGTATTTTAATTTATCTTATTATCTAAATGTTGGTATAGGGAGAACTTTGACATATATGAGGCATATTCAAAAAGCTTATGGAAAAAATAGATATTATGAAGAAAACTACATTTGGTACACAAAACTTTTTGCATCAAAGGATACTTATCTTCTTTGATGATTTATTTATTTATTGGAAAGGCAGATTTACAGAGAGAAGGAGAGACAGAGACAAAGATCTTCCATCCATTATTTCACTCCCCACATGGCTGCAATGGCTAGAGCTGAGCAGATCTGAAATCAGGAGCCAGGAGCCACCTCCAGGTCTCCCATGTGGGTTTAGGGTCCCAAGGCTTTGGGCCATCCTTGACCGCTTTGCCAGGCCACAAGCAGGGAGCTGGATGGGAAGTGAAGTAGCCGGGAAACGAATCTGAATTCATATGGATGTGAGCACTTGCAGACAGCAAATTAGTCAACTAAGCTATTGTACTAGCCCCAAATTATCATCCAGTTTCATTTTCTGTAAGCATTTTAAAGCATCCATGTATGCTATCCTCATGTGTGTAGCTATTGAGAAATACAAATCACCCCAAAAGAGCACACTTTCTATTTATCTTTGTGAGGTGGAGTGGCTTTTTGCAAAAGTTAGTAAGTTGTCAATGGGGGTTCCAAGATCATCTGAGGGATATAGCCCAGAAAAAGAAAAAGAAAAACAAATAAACAAAAAAAACCTGATTGTGTCCTGGGGTGGGGTGGGGGCAGTCAGTGACTTCCATCCAGGGAGTGAGCAGTGACCACTCATGGTGAGTGAAGCCAGTTCATGGGAAGTCGGTCACTGCTCTTCCATGTGAACTCTCGGGGTGTTTTCTTTCTCTTCTTGAGATTCTCTGGAAAACCCACAAAACAAAGGGCATGTGAGCTCATTGTGAGAAAGAGGAAGGAACAAGATGCCACAGAGACTGGGCCTCATCCTTCCAGCTCTACGAAAGAAAACTGCACGGACTGGAGTGTACAAGGTTACAGTGACTGCCCCAGCTGACCGAGGACCTGAGCACTTGGCAAGAAGGAAAAAAACACCACGAAGCGTCGAAGTTGGAAGGGAAACCAAGAGTGAGAGAAAGGAACTTGGGTCCCCAGGTGAGAGCTCTTTCATGTGCCTAAGGCCACAGCAGATGGAGCACTGTTGAGACACAGGGATGTAGGACAAAGAGGAGGACAGTGGCTACCTGACACGTTCCAAAGAACTGTCCGTTTCCTATTTCCTAAACGGGCTCTTTTAGAGAGAAGCATCTGTGTGATTGTTTCTACTTAGAGCAGCTGCGGATTGAGCTAGAGAAAGGTGTCCTCATTGACTTTAGGATGCAGAGTTCAACAGTCAGGCTCTTGGCTAAGTCGGCTAGAAAATGTGGACTCTATGAAGGTGTAAGGCAAAGACTGGACAAAAGCTTCTGGAAAGATATCGCTGATGTCACTCCTCCAACACGCACACCCACCCCCAGAAGAGTGGTGCTCGTAAGTTATTAACAAATTTGACTTTCCTTAATATTCCTTCAGCTGGCAGAGCAATCATAGCTGATTGAAAATAATTATCAACCTCTCCAGATGATTAAACAGCATGCTTGGATTTTCATTCATATCATCATTTTGATTGAATGATGTGTGTGTGTGTGTGTATGGGACTGTGTATTAACAAGGTACCTCTCAAAAGTAATAATAAATGCTCAAGAAAAAAAAAATAGAAATGAACTGCATATTGCTCTGTGTGAAGGGTAAAATCGGAATGTGAGACAGGTGAGTAAAAGTACCAAATTGGGACCTAAAATACAATCTGAAGGACAGCCTGTGATGGAGATTGAGTTTCATTAAGTGATAAACACATAGAAGAATGCTCATGGCATTCCAAGCATAGCATCAGAGGATTGAAAATTCTGGTCAGCATCAGCAAACAAGTAGTGTAATTAATCTGGAACAGAAAGAATACCACAGATGTTTAAAATTATTTTTTCTACTGACTCAGTCTCCTGCATATTTACAAATTGAAAGCTGTAGATTAATAGCCCCTGAGATTCACGCCCAGCGGGCCCTACTCCAGGACTGTGTCTGCACTCAATGACATCCTTTTGGATTCAAACTCTTTCCCCTAATCAGAATATAAGAAATATTAAAACTGAAACCTGCTTTGTCTCACACTGGCCTCTCAAGTGTATTGTGTTAAGGATTCATTCAACAAGAAAAACAAACCAAAACTCCCACCAGAAACTGCAGTGTGTCACGAAAGTGGTGCAGGCCGCTGTCCTTCGCTAGTGCAACTTCGCTTGGCGCAAGCTCATTTATAATACGGTGATGGTTAACTTGCTTCCACCTGGTTCATTTGAATTCTGATTTTGTTCTCTGTCCCCATCTGGATTAGCTCAACAAAACTTTAAATGCTAGGGAAAAAATTATGCAAATATGGTGGATGTTCATAACACACTGAGGACATTTTATTCCACAGCCCAAGGAGGAGACAAACATTTCCATGAAGAGGTAAACCAAGTCATCAAGCTGCGACTCTGAGGAATTGTTAGCACGTTGTCCTCTTTCAGGTGGATTTTTTTCTTGGTTTTTAAAGGATTGCAGTGATTCTTAAACATGAAAATTTTCTGAAGGGACAGTAAAAGGCAGAGTGGGTGTACATGTTTGGAAAGAGGCAGCTTTGTAAAGAAAGGTCCCATCTCCTAGCTGCCT
Source organism: Ochotona curzoniae (assembly GCF_017591425.1). Taxonomy (NCBI): domain Eukaryota; kingdom Metazoa; phylum Chordata; class Mammalia; order Lagomorpha; family Ochotonidae; genus Ochotona; species Ochotona curzoniae. Next base: position 20,032,856 of record NW_024467115.1, read on the forward strand.
GCCCTTCCTTTGGAAAAGGGCTGGCTGATGGAACCCCAAGCGAACTTTGTCCACAGACTCAGCTTGATCACAGAATGGCCTGGAGAAATTTAAGAGAGCAGAAACCTGGAACCCTGCAAGACTCTTTCAACCCCGCAGAGTTCACTGAATTCTGATTTGAAACTCCAACTCTTTTTTTAAAATTCAGAAACATTACATTTCTTTCTTTTTTTTTTTAAGATTTATTTATTTTTGTTGGAAAGGCAGATATACAGAGAGGAGGAGAGAGAGGAAGATCGTCACTCCGATGATTCACTCCCCAAGTGAGCACAACAGCCAGTTCTGCACTGATCTGAAGCCAGGAGCCAGGAACATCCTCCAGGTCTCCCATGCAGATGCAGGGTCCCAAGGCTTTGGGCTGTCCTCAACTGCTTTCCCAGGCCACAAGCAGGGAGCTGGAAGGGAAGTGGAGCTGCCGGGATTAGAACCGGTGCCCATATGGGATCCTGACTCATTCAAGGCGAGGACTTTAGCTGGTAGGCCACCATGCCAGACCCAAAACTCCAACTCTTGTGTGAGATTTACGCATGCATAAACTATCCCACAAACACTGAAATCAGATTCAGTTTAACAGATTGTGAGGTTCTAGAAAAGGTGTTATCCTCCTTTGCTGTGAGATTGATCAGTAGTTAAATCTGTAGTCCTTTCTCTATGAAATAGGCTGGCAAAACAGAGTATATAGTCAGAATAGATAAGAACATACTTGAAGGGAAACACCTCTGTAAAACCTGGAGGCATAATCTAAATGCTGCAATTGGGAAATGCAGGGTACCCATTCTCTTTCAAGATGCCCAAAGGTTTTCTGAGCTACATAGTCACACAGAGAGGGAAGTACTCAGACAGGATCTGAAAACTCATCTCTCTGCTTGGTGACCAGGACAGAGATGGAAGAAGAAACCAGGTATAATAATAATTTCTCAGAGTCTCTGGCCTGCAGAGGATGCATTTGATCGCTACAGGTGAAGTAGTCCTTTTCCTTATTGCCTTCGTATCCCCTCTTCATAATTATCATCTCCTTTTATTCTTTCCCAAGTCAGTAGGTTAAGAGAATATCAGTAATTATCTCTAATAAGCCCACTTAGGTTATGTTTACATAACAATAAAAGTGTTTCAGGAAGGAATTAAACATTCTTGCACTGGGTGCAGGCATTAATTTCTTCATGTGGGAACAGTTCTTTGCAGAATATTTCATCAAAACACTTAGTCCAAATCAATATGCTCATCCTAGTTAAGCAGTGTTTTCAGCACAGAAAAGCCTCCTGATTGGATAAGAACTGCCTCACCCAGAGTGTTCTAAACAGTGTTATCTTTCAACACATTTTCTAACTCCTTTTATACAGAAGAAGGAAACATAAAAAAAAAAGTAGGGTGACAATCTGGCTAGGAAGATAGGGCATCAGGGCTGAACAAGGGACCCGCATTGCAGTGGAAATGGAGGAAAGGAAAGGAAGAGAACCAGTGAATTTCACAGCACTGCAAGTCGGAGAGACCAAGCGACAGACGACAAATGTGGGAACTTAGAATAACACAGAGCAAAGTGCCATATCGCATACTCTAGGATCTTTGGCCTGTAGTCTTGAGTTGATGGAAACTTTCCATTTTCCAGATACTCCATTATTTACTTTTTTAAAAAATTGCTTGATAGTTTTTTCCTGTATCTCCCAAATTTCTCATGCTGGTTTGTTCAGGACAGGTAAATGACGTTGGATGGGAAACTATTTCAAGAGAGGATATGGAATCTGTTCCTGGTTAAATGGGACTGTACTTGCATCAAGAGTGAAATCATCATGGCTGCCAACATGACCTTCACGTTTGGCAGTTAGCCCACTATGTATAGCTAAGGCCCTTTAGGCATATAAAAGTCAGAATTCTAACCAATACCATGTCCTTGGCTCAGTCTGACAACAGAGGAGAGCTGTTTTGGGTTTTATCACTTCCTTCCTGAGAAGACTAAACTTGCCTCTGATTTTCCACAAATTCACCATTTGTCCTCACTCTCTACTTTCCTCCCTTTTGGGATCTTAGCTTGCTTAGTCTCTTAAAAGTTGAAAAATTCCAACTTTCTTCCTGCCTCCCACTGCCCATCCTAAATCCCTAAACCTGTGTATAAAAACTACTCAATTCTTTCTTCTTCTTTATTTTCTCCTTGTAATTTTTGAGCATTTGAAAAGCCTGCTCCTCGTTTTTTTTTAATCAAATGCAAATTTTGCGTATTTAGGCATTTAAAAGTTAAAACATAGCTTCTTAGAGACTGCTTTCTTTCACTTTTTGAAAAGTCACTAAACTTCTTAAAAGAGGTCTATACTTAGCATCTTCACATCTCATTAATTCCTCAACCCATTACAGCCTGGCTTCCACCAACACCACTCAATTAAGAATACTGTCGCCAGCATCCTCCCAACTGCTAGCTCAACGGCCCCACTTTCCCTTGTCATCCTGCTTGACATTTCTGCAACATTTGACACGGTTGGCCAGCCCCTCCTGATTGAAACTCTTTCCTTTCTCAGCTTCTTTTATTTCCCTAGCTCCTGCCTCTCAGCTTTCTTCTTGGGCTGCCTTTGCCGGTTCCTCCTGCCCTTTGATGTTGTTTTTCTACGGGATCCATTTATGGTCTGCTCACACTGTGCACTTTTGGTCTATTCTAATTTCTTTGGTAATCCTGTACGCATTGATGAGGTTCTCTGGCTCATAAATTCTTAACTGAACTCCAGTCAGTGTTTCCTAGAGCCAACAGGACAAGTTCACTCATTTTCTCTGCGCAGGCTGTATTATGATCATTACCATCATCATGATCATTGTTATTAAATTTGCTATGTGTTTGCCCATGCTGTTTGCTTGGTTTACTGTATCCTTCCTTCTCCAGCCAGGCTGGGAGCGTGCCTGTTCGTTATTCAAGACCAGTTTCTCTGCTTTCCATTCTTTACCACTCTTAGGAAGAGTTTGTTGCTATTTCCTTTTTCCTTTTGAAGCGTTTTTAGTGGAGACAATGATCTACATGAATGAAATCCTTTGCTGCCAGTGACTGTGGTGAGTCCTCTGCAGGAATTGTCTCATTTAATCTGCCCAGTGGCCTCTGACACAAGTGTTCCTATCATCCACCACTTCTGCATGCAGAGCCCAAGACTCCACCTAATCATATTCCCAGAGTCCCACACAAAAGTCTTGAACCCTGGCGGTCTGAGTCCAAGTGCTTGCTATAAATCATAGCCCTTGCGTTGTCTCTTCAAGCCCCAGTAGCTCATTTTCAACCCTTGCTTTCTTGGTGTATAGATTTTTCGTTGTGTTAACTTATTTTGTCCTAAGAAGACTCTCAAGAAATAGTGTGACCATGGTTACTTCTTTTATGAATGAGGAAACAGAGGCATGAATAGTTGAAATAACTCAAAAAGGCACAGCCCACCAAGTAGCCAAGTCAGAATGCACTTTGTATTAGTCACCTCTGTTTTGAACTTCCCAAATTGCTCTATAATTAACCACTTAAGTGCTTTCATCTTTTGCTCTTCAGTTGGCTCCTGGAGGGCCCTGATGATGTCGTTTTCCACTTTTTGATCCCTTTTAGTTTAGTCCCATAATGCAAAGTCAGTGAATGTGGAGAGAAAGAGACTGAGAAGTATTTTGACTATTGTTTTTCTAGGGCAACTGATCTACACCCACTTTATTATATGTTTTCCATCACAAATCAGTTGTGGTGTGTAACATTATGAAACCAAATGTGAAAATGCCATCTCTGCAAATGTTCTTTTCAAGTAAAAATAGTTTCAGTTCCCAAAGGTAAAATAATTGCTGCCCTGACAATCTCTGCTTTCTCTGCCCCTTTAGCAGTTTTGAACTGTTGTGTCCAGGTGGGAGGTTCACTGGAAGAGGTAAATACCACATTTCATCCAATATAAGCGTAGCAACAAACTGCAGTCATCTCACACGTTGCAGGAGCTCCATCAGTGAGACTCAGTCTCAGGCCATTGATAGCCCTTTGAATTTCCCCCTCCTCCATTTTCCAATAGCCTGGTTTCAATGTGCACTGATACTGCGACATAAAGTCAAGAAACGCATTCCATTGTTAGTGATGTAATCTCCGTCCTTCCTCTTTGTCCAAAACAGTTGAGGTTTATAGTTTTTCAAACATAAAATGCAATCATTTGTCTCTTACAGTACCACATATATAGTAATTTTTCTTCTTTCCTTCTTTATAAAATTATAATTATGATATATTATATTGTAGAAAATATCCAAAGCACAAAATTTTCTCTAGAAAACTAAACAAATTCCTTTTTGTTGTGCATTTCTAATTATACTCTCCGACTTAGTTTTCTTGAAATCCCTTTTCCATGTGTTGCAAACACTACTAAATATATATGTGTGTATACACACACACACGGAAATCTCAAATTCTGTAAGGTAGGTCACATCATCTATGTTTTCTTCAGTTCATTTTTCTTATCATAATGTATTTTTCCACATTAGGGTTAACAAACCTTGGTCAATATTTTTAGTAGTAATTCATGTGAAAGAGCACCTATGTTATCAACCAGTTCGTTTGGAAGAGTGTGTGAACTAGTTTCCGTCACGCTAAATGTACACGTCTTGTTTGCACTGAATCCTGCATCTCAGCTCCAAGAACTGCCGCTGTGGGTTCAGGGACACTCAGAATCTTCTCGACAAACTCTCATCTTGGTGGCTGGTTGCTGATTGTGACCCCCCCCACTGAACCACATCTTCCAGATGCTCAGGACGTCCCCCACGGACTCTGGCCTGTCCATCTTCACAAATTGAACAACGTATAAGGAAAGGTAAAAGTTGAATCAACAGTGAGAATTTATCCAGATCAGTAGAATGTGTTTCCTTCTCCTCCCTTTGTTTGAAACATGTGGAATCTTCAGGATTGTTAGTAGTACTTTAAACCTGTTCCTCCATTTTTTATAACTTTTTCTTAGTAATTGCATTCAACTTCATGGCAACATTATCATAAATAATTTAGATTTAGCTGTTTTATTTTCCCTTATCCATTTTTATTATATCATTCCTCTTTTGTTATCTCTATTGTTTTTTTCAACTGAAAGAGATACCGGCGCAATAAGATTTGTAAGTCATTGCATCTTTATTTTTTATCCCAGGTTGATATTTTTATCTGGTTTTGGAATTCTAGTTTTCAGGTAATTTTCTCTTAGCTTTTTGGAAGCATTTCTTTATGATCTTTCAGTACTCAATCTTCTTGGAATAAAATGTGATGGAAATGTGTTTTAGGAAAAAGGAGGCTGATATTCTTTTCATTTTGGGGAGAGTTTTGGATATTTTGAATATTTTGATATGCAATAATCTCATGAAGATTGTATTTGTGTGTGTATTTTCTTTTTAAGGTTTTAAGCTCAGCACTTTGTCAGCTATTACAAAAAAGACATTCAGATGTCCTTGAATCCTAAATCCCCTAGCAAAGAAATTCTGGACTGACTGACTTTCCTAGTTTCTTTCTTTCTTTCTTTCTTTCTTTCTTTCTTTCTTTCTTTCTTTCTTTCTTTCTTTCTTTCTTTCTTTCTTTCTCTATCTCTTTCTTTCTTTCTCTATCTCTTTCTTTCTTCCTTCCTTTCTTTCTTTCATTCTTTCTCTCTCTCACTCTGTTTCTTTCTTCCTTCCTTCCTCCTTTCCTACCTTTCCTTCCTTCGCTTTCCTCCACTCCCTCCTTCCCTCCCTTCCTCTCTCCCTCCGTCCTTCTGTCCTTCCTTCTTTTTTTCTTTCTCTCTTTCTTTTACATCTATTTATTTTTATTGGAAAGTCAGATTTACAGAGAGAAAGATCTTCTACCTGTTTAATCCCCAACTAGCTACAATGGCCAGAGCAGAGCTGATCTGAAGCCAGAAGCCAGGAACCACCTTAGGGTTTCCCACACGGGTGCATGTTCCCAAGGCTTTGGGCCATCCTCAATAACTTTCCCAGGCCACAGGCAGGAAGCTAGGCAGAAAGTGGAGCAGCTGGAATGTGAACTCGTACTCATATGGAATCTTGGAACATGCAAGGCAAGCACTTTAGCCATTAGGTTACTGTACTGGACCCTCATTATTTCTTTCTAAATAACATTTATTTATTTATTTATTTATTTATTTATTACAATGCCATGAAGTTAAATGACATATTACTATGTATGACAGTCTCCATTACACAGCTACTATATATCCCCTTAAATGAAGAGCCACAAAACAAAATTAACATCAGGAAGAAAAAAGAAATTAACAACACCAAGAAGTTAAATAACATGCTACTAAATGACTAACGTGTAGATGAAGAAATGAAATTAAAAATCTTCTTGAAAAAAATGATGCTACTCTATAATCTATGAGTCATTGAATGATTTAATCAGAAGAAAGTGTTTTAAATAGATGAAACTAACTAAAAACATCAAATCCTATGCGATATAGTTTCCGCTGATTTTTGTTGGTGAAGTGTGTCTCTTCTAGACAACAAGTAGATGAGTTTTGTTTTTTAATCCAGTCTACTAATCTATGACGTTTGATTGAGCTTAAGCCATTTACATTCAGAGTTAAATATACAAGGGTGATACTTTGGTCCTGTCATTTTAGGAATGGGTTGTTCATTGGTTTAGTCTTCTGTTGTCATTTTACTGGGATGTTCTTTTCATTTGCCTTTGGTTTTGTTTGGTGCTATTCCTCTTCTCTTTTCTGTCAAGAGAACATTATGAAGCATCATTTGTAGGGTAGGTTTGAAAGAGGCAAATTCTTTTAACTTTTCTTTACTGTGGAAGAATTTTATTTCATTTTCAAAGACAAAAGAAAGCTTTGCTGGATATGTTATCCTAGGCCGACAATTTTTTTCTTTTAGAATCTGGAATATATCACTCCATTCTCTTCTTGCCTGTAGAGTTTCTTGTGAGAGATCTCCTGTGAGTTTAATTGGCATTCCTTTATATGTCAACTGATGTTTTTCATGTGTACCCTTAAGGATCTTTTCCTTATGTTCAATTGAAGAGAGCTTGATGATCATGTGTCTTAGTGAAGATTGCTTTTGGTCAAGCCTTTTGGGAGTTCTGTGCCCTCATGGATCTTATTTCCCAATTCTTTCTGTAGATTAGGGAAATTTTCCTTTATTATTTCATTAAATATATTTGTAAAACCAGTTTCTCTTTCTGCGCCTTCTGGGACTCCCATAACTCTTATATTTGGACTCTTAATAATGTCTTTCAATTCTTGAATACTTTTTTTGGCCTGATCCAACTCTGCTTCCAGCTTTTTGTTTGCTTCCCCCTGATGACAGGAGATATCTTCCAATTCTGAGATTCTTTCTTCTTCTTGCTTCATACTACTTTGGAGACTCTCCATTGTACTTTAAATTTGCTCTCCTGTGTTCTTCATTTCTGATACATCTGCCTTGATTTGCTTTACTGCTTCCTTAAATTATTTGGACTCTAGTATGTGCTTCTCATTATTGATCAGAAGCTTTAAAATGAGTTTTATGAATTCTGTGTCCCCCATTTTCTCGATGTTTTCCTCAGTAAACTCTGAGGTTGGCAAAGGGTTTTGCTCCTTTGTGGGGGAGTTTTTGGTAATATTCATTGTGCCTTTGGCTCTTCTTTTGCTGTTGGTCATTGTACTTCTGGTTAGCAGAGTGTTCTTCTTGGGTCAGGTTTCTAAGCTCTGTCACCCACAGGTCTATAGTTTGATTTTACTTATTGCAGTTGGTACACAACTCTTTGCTTGCAGCCAGTTGTGCCACAACCTCCAGTGAGTTGCAGGTCTGGGTTCTTATGTCAGATTTCCACCATGGTCTCCACAGCCCCAGCTCCTGTCTCACCAGTCTCTACCTCCTGTGATACCATTCTGAGGTTGCACCGTTGTCTCTGCAACCTTTGTCCCACTTCCGGTTGGAGCAGGATTAGAGAGACACAATATGTGCTATATAATTAGGTTGTTGGTGGCGGTGATCTTGTTGGAACCTGTTGGACATTAGGTCTGGGTGCCACAGGGATCTATTTTGATCCGTAAAATGCCATAGTTGGTATTATTTTCCTGTGGAACCAGTGCAATCCACGGAACTCAGTGAGTTCTCGCGAGCTCAGCATATGTGCAGTTCACTGTTGTCCCCTGCCGTCCTAAAGCATTCGCCACAGTGGACACAATGGTGCCTGATGTACCACTACTAGAGTTCTTGATCTGCTGGCCATTAGGTCTGAGGGATACCCAGACCTGTCTTGGGTGGAACCTGTAGAATGCTGTGTTGCTGCAGTTCACTCAATCAGAAGTGAGTTCACTCCCAGCTCAGCCTATGCTCATTCCTTTCCCTTGCCTTTGCCTCCTTATGCAAAACGGTGCTCAATTCGACTCTAGGGGGCTGACTGGATTGTGAAATTCACGCTGTTCTCGCACTGCCCATATGTGATCTGTTGCTTTGTCTCTGCTCTTGGTCAAATCAAATGGACCAGCAGGATGGACGGTTCTTTGTCTGGGTTTACCTCCCAAGCTCCCAGTGAAAGTCCCTTCCCACCTGGTTGCTGGTGGAGTTTAGGTTGCCATTGGTTGAATGCTGCTGGAGCATCAGTCACTGCAACACCACACTGTTGTGTCCGCTGCTTTCCTGTGTCTGTCAGTCTCCAGGTATCCTTCTGCTGTTGTTCTGTCCTTTGCTATTTTCTGGAATGTGTCCTCTCTGTTTCGTCCTGATTAAATGTTTCTCTGTCCATTTAAGCGTGTCCTTACCCTCTTCCGCCATCTTGATTCAACTCCCATACCTAAATAACTTACTTTTAAAAAGAGCCGAAACCAACAGAGAAAAAGAAAGCCAGTTTTCATGCCCAAAATGAAAAGAAAGATCTTTTCAAAATTACATTATCTGATCACATGTATTGTGATCAGTTATTCCAATTTTTGTTACTGAATGGATACGGATATATAGAAATAACAGACAGGATCACTCTTTCTGATTGTTAAGCCTATATAATTATCTATAACCACACAGAAGGATTTAGATTATAGAATTGGTATTTGGAAGAAAAAAGATCTGATTTCTGTGCCCTGAAGCATATGTTCTCACTCCTTTGACTGATAAAACTTAGAGATGAAGTTGTCTAGAATAGTAGTTTGGGCCCCTTTCATTATAAAATCATCTTTAGTGGTTTGACAAGTACATTTATATTACACATTTAGATTCTATGAGTTTCTGACAAAAATGTACTAACAGTATGCAAAGCTACAGGCAATATATCAACAAAAACTCCGCAGCAGAAAATAGGTCACTGACATGTTTAAAAAGAAAAACAGTGGAACTGACTGAAATTTGTGGACTGATCTTGGCTTGATGTAGATGTATGGCAGGCTCCTTTACTCTCCCATAAGAGCAGATTTCCTTTCATCTTCACATTAGTGCTGCACATTAGTACCTCTATTTTACATGACAGGGGCCTGTAGGTAAATGAACTGCCAAGGGTCACATAGCTGGCAAATGACCAAGCCAGGACGTTGTCTGAGCCACTTGATTCCTTAAGAGTGCTTGGTGATGATGTTTGGTCCATTGGGACAATGTTCAGCATTTTGATGGCTGTTCTTCAGAGAGATGCCCTAGAGGTAGTGGTCTTGGATGGGTCAGGGCGTAAAGAAGAGAGGGGGATTTTAAGAAAAGAAAATTTGTAGAGTGACACATAAGTGTGAAGAGTATGGTCCATGGAGAAATTTATAGGTAGTCATGTATGGAGTGATCAGCTTTGGTGATGCAAGGCTGATTTTGTAGGTATTTTGTCTATACAATTATCTACTCGGTGATTACACATCAGTGGTTGAGGTGATTGAAATAATAGAGTGTCTGGAGATCTGGTTATTTCGATTATATGGATGCAGCTTTAAGATTAGGTTTCATTAATTTAGAATAGGATCCAAATTACCATAGATTTCAGATGAAATTTGCTATAAAAGCACAGTGTGGTTCGTATTTATTCATCAAAATAATTGGTTATAAAGTTCAGGGTGGCATTATTGGGTTGGCAAGATGCTGGATTGCTCACTTAGGAGTGGATCTTTAAGCAGGAAGGGTAAAAATTAATGCCAGACAAACATGTTGGTAAGCACTGTATAGCACTTTCAAGTTTAAGCTTTCAGAGCATTTGTATATACATAAATGAATCAAGGGCCAGTTGAATGGTTGAGAAAATGCTTTTCACAGAGCTGTTTAAAATTTAACAGGTGTCAAATGCAGGCAAGGAAACTAAACTGCATTTCTAGTGTGTTTTACGTTCAGTGACACAAGGACAGAATGTGTTACCAGCATCTTTTTCCAAGGAATGCTTAAATTCCAACTATGGGTTAGATTTTATCATGGTCAAGAAATATAATGGATTATCAATTAGTACGCTGTAAAATATTTTACCAATTCTGATATATTTTGTTTCTACCTGCCATAATGAAAAAGTTGCTGTAATGAATTGCATTGTTAATGTATTAACTCAGCCTACTACTGATTGCTGTAATGTGTTTCTCTGTGGTAGCCAATGCAGTTGGGTGTAGTTTCCTAAATTCCTTCTGAAACTTGAACCCCTCAGTATTGATGTGATCGCTGACCACTTTAAAGCCTTGGTATCCTTTCAAAAACAAAGGTCTTATCTCTTCAGATCCTGCCCTGAATTCCACTTGCCTCTGAATTCCAATCAAAGGCAATGAAATAATCCAATTCTCTTTGAAATTTGTGATGCAATCTAAGGCTGATGTGGATCTCAGGTGGTCCATGTGATGAGCATGCTTTCCTGCTGGATCCTTGCCTGTATGGTTCTACGTGCGTGCATGCGTGCGTGTGTGTGTTTTATGCACATGCCTAGCTCAAAGCTGTTGAGGACAGGTTTTTTTTTTAACTGTTTTGAACTATCACAGCTTGATACAGTCACTTTAGTGGGAAGATAACTGGTATATGAGCTTCAAGAAGTTGGGAGTGTCGAAGTTTTGTCAGGACAAGTGGTGTGATTCATTTTCAGTACAATCAAAAGTGATTTTCAGATGATGGACTGAATTTCTGAGGTCTGGAGACTGACTTGCCTGTGGGATATGTGGGTTTTTTTTCTTTTTTTTTTTTTTTTTTGCAATATTGAAGATAGAAAGGATACAGGGATGCATTTACAGGTCACAACATGTTTCCTGGGGAATGAGCATTCTTTACTCTAGTCCCTTCTATGGCTTTCTTTTTTTTTTTTTTTTTTTTTTTTTTTTTTTTTTTTTTTAGATTTTATTTTTATTATTTTTTCATTGGAAAGGCGGATATACAGAGAGGAGAGACAGAGAGGAAGATCTTCCGTCCGATGATTCACTCCCCAAGTGAGCGCAACGGGCCGATGCTATGCCGATCCGAAGCCAGGAGCCTCTTCTGGGTCTCCCACGCGGGTGCAGGTTCCCAAAGCTTTGGGCTGTCCTCGACTGCTTTCCCAGGCCACAAGCAGGGAGCTGGAAGGGAAGCGGGGCTGCCGGGATTAGAACCGGCGCCCATATGGGATCCCGGGCGTGCAAGGCGAGGACCTTTAACCACTTGCGCCACCGCGCCGGGCCCTATGGCTTTCTTTTATACTAGTTTTCTGAACTTCTCCTTTGGACACTTCATCTACTTATTCCTTTGTCTTGTTTTCAGATTGGTGTTGTGTTCGATTGTTTCCACCACCAGTCTGTAAAGGTCCCAAGATCAAGGTCTACATTTTACATTGCTTTTGTGGTCACCACAGTATCTAACAGTGGACTGAGTTTCCAGGAGACTTCCCTGGAAGTCTTCCCTGGAAGTCCAGTGGAATCAAATGGAGCAAATAGTCTTTGGAATCCTGACCCAGACAACACAGAATCCATGAAATCTACTTAGCCCATTGGCAGCCTGCTCAGATCTCCATCCTCTGTCCAAGTGCGCTCCAGCTGCATCTGCTCACATACATTCCCAAAAGGCTTCTTGACTTTTTTGGCAAATATTTCATATTGATAGTCCTTTCCTTTTTCTGGAATGCTAAATTTGGCTATATGGTATAAAATGCTTCTTTAATCAATGACTAAGAAGGTAATAGTTACAAATTGTATATTAACAAACTAGTAATCAATAAGTATAGTAGATTATACTGGTGTTGTATCAATGAAGGATTTAATAGCAAGTGTCTGCTTATAGGCCTTGTAAGTGGATCTTTGTGTATCAACTAAGCACAACAAATTTATCACTTTGCTGAAGTTCATTCTTGTTTATAAGGAGCCCAGGTTATATTATTATTCTTAGTTATATTATTATTATTATATTATTCTTAGTTATATTATTATTATTCTTTTCCCCTTTTCTCTTAAAATTATTTATTATCTATAATTTTAAACTCAGTAAATAGTTATTGTAGACATTTTGGCAAAAACAGAGGGACCAGAAAAAGCCAATCCAAGGAAATCTCATTGCCAGACATAAATATTGCTAAAATTAAAAAATTCAGTTTTTTTCTATGTGTGTATCTGCGCAGGACCATCACTGCATAAGCTTGGATATGGATGACATGATTTTGTATTTTCCTGCATCCGAATGAATTCTGATTTTATCCTTCAGAGAAGGACATTGCAATCAGCTAGTCAACTGAGAGAAAGCTTCATTGACATTGCATTACCATTAATTGGAAATTATAAATTAATTCATAAAAGTAGGTGTTATTATAATTCTCAGTCTTCCATCTAACCATATAGTATGCAAAATTTATTTAGATTTTCTTGCATCTGTTAGTAAATTGTTGTAGATTTTTTAGGGTACTGGTGCTAAAATCTCACCCTTTGGTCAGATATTTCTTGGTGTTTATCATTTTCTTAAATTGTAATTGTGAAAAGGATTTTTTTAAATTCTTGTGTTTATCGTTATTGCTAAAATTGCTTGTGGTCTTTTCAATATTTATTTTGTTTTCTGCTTTATTATATACTTTCTTATAAATTACATAAGGATATTTTGAAAAGTTCATAAAAAGCTAAGAGGTGCTTGTTTTGGTCCAAAGAATTTTGAAATCCACGCGTAGTTTTTTAATAAATGCTATTCTCATCAATGTTTGAAGCTCCTCAAGTTAATCTTTCCTTGATAATTTTAAGTAGACCACAGCATCGTTTGCAAAGGATAGCATCTATATTTCTTACTTCCAGTTCATAGCCTATCACACTGACAAGCACACGTGGAGTATCTCCAGTGTTTCATAGGTACCTGCTGGCTGCTGTTTTGAGACTGAAGCTCTTTTTCATAGAACCTCATAGATAACCACATTTAAAAATGTATAAGATTGAGAGTTTCTTGGAGTATTTAGTCACCATGGGTAAAATTTACTAATTGATTACTCATGTATGGTACTAGGGTAATTGTAGTTATAATAATAAATAACATGTGTAGCATTTGTCTACATTATTATACTTAATCTAGTTAGATTTGATTATGCTATTCCCTTTTTGGAGGATTTTTTGCTTATCTTTGTATTTTTCTTTTTTTCCATTATTATCTTCATAAGAAATCATATTTTCCCTCTGCAACGTCTCTGAGTGTCTTCTGATGTGTTCATAATCGTGGATATGTGTGGCCAGAGATCTACTCAAGCTAGCAGTGAGAAAAAGAATAACTGTAATTCACATTTGTTGACTACCTACTGCATACCAGGCAGTCCTAAGAAGTTTCTGGGTTGCCTTTTTGATGCACATAATGATCTTATGAGGTCTGCATTTTTGAGGAGAGGGGTTATCTGTGTGGTAACTGAGGCACTGGGAGAGATAACGCAGATGGCTTCAAGTGCATAGCTAGCAGACGACACAACATCTTTTTTTAGTCTAGGTAGCCTAATGGCAGAGCTATATTTCCTTCCTCACATGGTCATATTATGGTATAAATCTTAGTAGTAAACTTCTGTAATTGAAATTTTAATACTGCTTTATACTGCTGCAACAAGGTGCAACCAATAGATAGGTTAAGACTTGAATTATATTTAGTTTTGTTTTTATTTACAAATCTCAAGACTGAACTTTTGAAAAAAAATTGTTAGAATATGTTAGTAAGCACTTTTCATAATCCTACTTAGGAAGCATAACTGATAGATTTTTGTTTTGCAAAATTAATTTTATTAAAAGCAAAATATCTCTTGTGGTAGGATAAATGTATGCCACTGGTAACATGCGGGTGAGGACATGTCCCGTTAGCAGTCTACTCTTTGGTGGTTTCCTTGGTGTGGCTGCCTCTGTGAAGGGCAGATGGTAGACAAGCAGGGCCTGGATGGAGCGGGAACATGGTGCCTGGGTCCAGCTGGTGTCTAGCTGGTGTCCAGCCTCAGGTGTAGCCACAAGAAAGCTAGAAACAACAGGAGGAGAAGTGTTCTTGTGTATGCAAAGAGTATGCAAGACAATTACATTTTCTTCCAGGGTTAAGAGATCTATAATCCTTGTGATTAAGTTGTTAACATACTTTTTGTGTTTCTGAAACCATGTTTATATACATGAAGATTATTAAACTTTTTTGTCCGTTTAAAATCTCTCAACATCTTGCTTAACCAATATGAAACTATTTGAAAATCTAAAAATTATCAGCTTATTATATTCATTAAATATCTCTAATTTCAAGTCACAGAATTAACTTTTCAAAACTTGTTTTGATTTATGTAAGGGGACAATGTTCATGTATTTTATATGCATAGTTATAAGAACACGGTACTTTCCACCCTACTCTCCCAACCTCTTTCACTCCTACCCTCCCTCCTCCTTCTTTCTTACTTATTTTTAAATTTTTACAATGACATACTTTCAATTTCCTTTATGCTTAAGCCTCCTCTAAATACAAAATTCAACAAATGGTAAGTGAAAAAAAACACACACTTTCCTCAAGATGATAGACAAGGGCTACAAATATCTTTTAAGTTTCATTTGAAGTTATAATTTTTTTGAGTAGCAGAGATCTGGAGACAGATAGAGTTCCTATTGCTACAATGCTATCAAATGCATGATCACTATCAAATGCTACAATGACGGGGGCTAAGACTGGGCTGGGGCAGAGCCAGCAGCCGGGAGCTTGGAAAGCAGTCCAGGTCTCCAGGGGACGTGGTGAGAACCCCGTTACTTGACCATCACAATTGTCTGCCAGAGTCTCCACTGGTGGAGAGCTAGAGTGAGGAGCCAGAGCTGGGTACTGAACTGGGCACTTTTATACAGGATGTAGGCATGTTAACCACCCAGCAAAATACCTGCTCCCCAAAATTAACACTGATATGCTGTTTTGGAAAATTAATTTAATGGACTCTTGATATACTTGAACTGTAGTTATGTTCCTTCCCTTCGGCTCATATGTCCAGAAATAATTAAATGACAATGGAATAATAGCTGCTTTCAAGTTTCACTACAAAAATAATGCTTTAGGAAGATCATCTTTTAGGTTATCAGACATTCTACTCATTTCCAGACTCAGGTCAACCATGCTTTACTTCCATATTTTTTTTCTAGCAGCTTAGATTATAGATAATCCTTGGAGTTGATGCTTTCCAAAATCATTCTTCTTCATCAAAACTGTTTCTCACATTCATTTGGTATCCCCCAGTTGTTTCTACCTTCAGTATTATAATTGCACATTGGTTTGGGCTATCTGCATAAAGATGAATTAGTTTGGAAACCAAATTTCATTATTCCTTCTACAAAAATAGGTCCAATAACAGATGCAACAGATTTTAACTATTGTTTCCATCGGGATCACAGATGGTATTGATGTGAGAGACATCTGTGGCACAGGCCAGAGAGATGGTTGTCTTCCTGTTAGAGTCAGGGCAAAGGACGTGGCAAAAAAGATCTAAGGATGCCAGGAGAAATTCCACGTGCGCACTCAGGTCACGGTAAGTGAACTGTAACAGATCTAGATTCCAGCTGTGGGGACTGGGTACAGTAGGATCCAGGGTTTTTCTGCTCTGTTTCTGGCAGAATCTATAAGGAAGGATAGATGCAATATGTTATTGGCATTTGAATAAGTATAGTTTTTTAAGTGAAAAAAATATTAAGTAAGAGTATGGTTACAACAAATTTCAATCTCCTTGCACTGTTGTTGAGGAGATCTAGATGGCAAGAGATGTGTGAATCAGCAGATAAGTTGATCAAACCTGTAAAGGAAATATGGATGGTAAAGCCTCCAGCCAGGTTTGTGCCATTAGTTGAATATATTGACGATAAAATATACATGTGAACTTAGATTATTCATTCATTATTTTAACAAATATTATTGAGTACCTGCTATGTTTAAGAAACTGTTGCTGAGAAGCAATGACATGCAAATTAAGCATGTTCCCTAACTTCCCAGAACTTGGAATATTGTTAGAAGGCCATTATGTGTGATAAAACACTAGTGCGAATATAAAAGATAAATTTCCAATTGAAGTAATTTTTTTTCTTTTTGTTAACATTTTGTACACCCTTTTAAATCAGAAGTTATTAATATTAGGGTAACATTAAGCATTTTACATGTATTCATACATTTAATCATCTTACAAAAATGTAATTCACTTAGGGCTAAACATCAATACTTCGTGTTAGACTTTCTCTAAGACTTTATCCAGTGCATTAGTACTTACTAGTTTCCTTCTCATCAGTTAAGAAGCACCCATGTCTAATTTTTCTGTAGTGTTCTGCATACATTGGGCCCATTGCATGGGAATGTGTTGTTGATAATTGACCTCACTAGCCAGGGGAGGGTCACCTTGTTGCATTAGTCATTTTGTCAACTTTCCATAAACGTGGTTTTAATCCTGCCTCACAGCTGTCAGGTAATCTCACTTAACAGGTTTTGAAGTAACGACAAACCCTGGGGAAGTAGGCAAGGCCCAGGACTGCCCTAACTCATATGCAGGCCAGAAAGTTTTTGGCATTTAGAATATGGTGATTCTTCAAGAAGGTGGACAGGACTCGTGGTGACCCAGCAGCATCTCCCAGGTGGGGCTGTTGTAGGGCCAAAGCTCTTGTCCTTGGCTTTCCACAGTAGCCTCACCTCTCTTGGCTTTTCTTCTCCATTGCATGTGCCTTGGGCATCACTCTCCCACTTGATTGCTTCATGACATTGACTGAACACATGTTCAGAGTGCTCTGCTGGCTGACGTAGCTGTGAGCTCCATACTTAGCTTTCTCTTGAGATAATATCCAATAGGACCTGTTTTAAGGCACCTGGTTTAGTGCAGAGGTTTGGTGTTAGTGTTCCTATGAGCTTATGGCCAGTCTTAAGCCGGTTGTCCTTGACTCTAGACCTGACCCCTGTGTACCAATTTGTGGTTGGGATGTGATGTGTGAAGAGTTTTTTTTTTTTTTCCAGGAAGTTCTCTGTGTGTCAGACACTCTAAGCATTTGGGAAGAATACAGTGCTACTGCTAGTCACTGCTGGTCTATTTGCATAGCTTTTCCAATATACCTGTATTATTCATTTATTTTTAGATTGAATGCCTGAGAGAGCCTTGTTGGTGATTTGTGTGGCTGGTGGGCTAAGGAACAGAGAAAGACTTTGCTATAACAGAATGGAAACAGAATGAGAGAAGATAGATCATGATACTATTAGAATTTCATAAATATTAAATTTCAAATAAATGTCTAAAAATAGAGTTGTTAGAAAATAACTGATCAAATGATAGGGCAGAAAAGAAACTCAAAATATTATTTTGATCATTTCCTACTTTGACAAACCAAAACAGAGATATGTCTGTTATTCCAACATTTATATCCCTAGGAAAACACCCAAAAGTCTGTGAACCAACTTATTTGAGAAATCAAAAACCTCCAAGTCCTTCATTTCATTCACTCTGCTTTCATTTCCTTCTTAGCCTCAACTAACCTGCACACTACCCATTTTTAGTTTATTTGTCTCTTCTGTTAGAATACCTGCTGCTTTGGCTCCAGTGCCTAGAAAGGGCCTAACCTATGGGACATATTTACAAGTATTTGTTGACTAAGTCAATGAATTAGTATAGCATTCAAAGTTGTCTAGTAGAATACACACCAAATTAGTAACAAGATCTGTCTCTGGGTGAAGCAGATAGCAATGCTATAGGATTGAAGGGAGCAGGGAGGAGGAATGGTGAATTTTGTTTTATGCCTCTATATTTTGAAATTTAAAAAATTGACTTACTTCACTGAAGTTTTTAGGCTGCTTGCACAAGCAGGAAAAGGTATATGTAGAGATTTTGTTATAATTCAAATATCTGTTTATTGATCTTCTGTGGTCTTTTTCTGTATGTCTAGGGTTCTACAGCAAAATGGAAGCTTTCTCTGCAGGAAGGATCACATTTTAAAATCTGTTTTTAGTATTCTATATGTGAGATATGTGAGATAGACATGTGAGCCTTGGCTGACTGAGCTAACCACAACATTGTTACTACTTTTTATTTTATTTTTTAAGGTTTACTTAGTTATTTTAAAGGCAAAGTGACAGAGACCACAAGAAGGTTTTTCATCTACTGGTCTGTTTCGTAAGTGCCTGGAATTGTAGGCCAGGTGGAAGCCAGGATCCAGAAATTCTGTCTGGTCTCCCAGGGACTCAAGTCCTTTGGCCATCATCTGGTGTTTCCTGGGTAGGAAACTTGCTTAGAAACAGAGGTGGGATTTGATCCCATTGCTCCAAAGAAGAGGTAGAAATCCTGAGCTGTACTTCAACATGTGGTGGACCAACCTGCTGAGCCACAGGGCCTGCCCCCACTTATAAAAATGAATTTCCTTCTAAATATGTGCCAACAATCTTTTATAAGTATTTTTTAAGGTAATGGCTTGTAGGATGACTTGTAAATATATAACTAATTAATCATAAATAATAAAGTCACATTGTAGACATAAAAATTATACAACCATACTTAATGGCATTGTTTAAAGATTAGGAAATTGGAAACTTAAATATGAAGACTATAATAATCAAGGTCCAGTTGAAAAACAACCTGTGCTGGATATAGTGTAATAAATAAATGTATTACAAAGGTGTTGAAATAATAATTTCAAAGGTATTAGAAAACTTTACCTCCCCGCCCACCCCCCAACTTCCCATCTTCAAATGTCGCAGTAGTGTCTTCCATTGGCCAAACTTTACAGGGAGCAAGTTTGAAAGGCTTCCTGGATAATAGAGCTTGTGGAGTTTGCTCCTTGATATATAGAATACATCATGGAAAGAGTGAGGAATAATGTTGAGAGTAAATAGGCAAATGACCTGAACAAATGGCATAACAGAGAATAACAGTTTATATTCATGTAAGAGTGAAATTTTATATAAAACATTGAAAAAGGATTTATTTATAGCAATTATTTGCTTTTAAAAAATTTATTTGTTTATTTGGTAGAGATACAGAGAGAGAGAGAAACAGAGAGACATCTTCCACCTGCTGAATCACTCCCATAATGTCTGCAACAGCCAGTATGGATCCTGGCCAAAGCAAAAGCCAGGGTGCTTGGGCTGTCTTCTGTTGCTTTTCCTAGGTTATTTGTAGGGAGCTGGTTTAGAAGCAGAGAAGCTGGGACTGAATTAGTTTCCCTATGGGATGCTGGAGTTATAGCTGGAAGCTTTATTGTATACCACAATGCTGTCTTAAGAATTTTATATGACAATAGTTCAAATATTTTGAATTGACACATAGCACTAATGACTTTTCATCCTTTTTGGGTGCAGGAATGCGTTTTCACATCTATAATATTACCAATCAAGTTAGTGGTTCTTTATTCTTATATGTTTCTAGATATATATTATGACCATACCTTTGTTTGCTCACTTGATGTTAGGCATTTTATTTATGTGTTCTAGAATTAAGTGTTTTTACTTATTGTAAGACTGGAGGGGAGAACAGAAGGGAGAGGAGGGTACTTGAGGAGGAGGAAGGGAGACATGACATTGAGTTATGTCATAAAATTAAAAAAAAAAGAATTAAGTGTCTTAAAAAAAAAACCTTTCCTGATTTACTTCTAAATAGTGAACTCTGAGAAGGACTCTGAGAATATATTTGTAGCATTTTTTGTGAAAAATCTCCTCCCTGCCCATAAATTAGAAACCAAGTTGGACATAACTGTCATTATATTTTCTCTTTTTAACTTTGGCTTTTGAAATATTGGAGACATTTCAATGTACTGTGTAGGAAGAGAAATGAAATGAATGAACCTTATGGATCTGTTGAGGATCATCTGGAGGTGAATTTGTGGAATTATTATCATTTATTGCTTTTCATCAGCTATATAATTGAGAAGATTTTTCCCAATGATTTATACTGCCATAAAATACTTGGTCTTATTTCTATTAATTATGATTTGGAAGATGTAGTAAGTACAATGTTAATGAATGTGTTGAATGATGTTGGATTAATTGGAATGACAAAAACGCCTTAAGCAAAGGGTGATAGTTTGAGACTATTGGCAAATGCGAAGATAGAACTGTTATTTACTTTGTGTCCTGCCCTGTCTTTAGAAATCTGATCATTCCAGCACAAGATGTTACATCCAAATCTTTGATCATTTTTGGTGATTCAGAAACAGGTTTTCATTATGGAAATTTCAAGCATGTTTAAAAGTTACTTCAAGTACTATTTACCGAGCTTCAATCAGTTCATGACTATTCTTGTTTTCACATATCTTTCCAGTCTCTAAACTCTTCTCTCCTTAAATTCCACTGAGTTATTTTCAAGAGAATCTCAGGTACCATACAACTTCATCCCTGATTTAAGTGGACTATTAATGAGCAATAGGAGAGAGAAGGAAATCAGTAACGTCTCATTTAGTTATGTGCCAACAGGATCAATACAGAGTTCTTCTGTTATCCATGAATGCTTGATATCAATGAGCCGTCATAGTGGGAATTACCAGGAAATGACGTATCCTTTTGTGTGTTTCTCTAAACATATGCAGTCGATAGATGACCATGTAAAATGCATATGCTTTTTAGAATGGGAAACAGTTTTCAGAAATCATTAACAGGCATTTAAAATCAGAATCATGCATAATCATCTAATTCAAGATAGAACTATAATGGAGTGGAGTTTGGGGCAGATGACTGGGATTGTTTGGAGTCTCACAAGAAGTTCCAGAACTTCTTGAACTTGCTCATCACCAGTAGTGGTGACAGTGTCCTGGAGCTTTTGCAGAAGGGCGAGGAGCTAAGGAGAGGACTTGATAGAGCCATAAACAGAGGGAGAGTTCCTTCCTCACTTTACACGTCCTCCTTGGATAATAATGTCTTTGGCTATTGCATCAATTGTTCATCATGTCAATGCCTTTTAGATCTCCATTTCTTTACCTCTTCTTAGCTTAAGTTCAAATATCTGACCCCTAGTAGATGTTTCTCTTGTGCCTAAAGTTTCTCCTATTCAACGTGTCTGGAAACAATTGTTATAACAACCCTCAAGATACCTTTCCTTTGGGCCCAGCGGCGTGGCCTAGTGGCTAAAGTCCTTGCCTTGAATGCCCTGGGATCCCATATGGGTGCCAGTTCTAATCCTGGTAGCTCCACTTCCCATCCAGCTCCCTGCTTGTGGCCTGGGAAAGCAGTGGAGGACAGCTCACAGCCTTGAGACTCTGTACCCATGTGGGAGACCCGGAAGAAGTTCCTGGATCCTGGCTTTGGATCGGCCGTTGCAGTCACTTGGGGAGTGAATCATCGGACGGAGGATCTTCCTCTCTGTCTCTCCTCCTTTCTGTATGTCTGACTTTCCAATAAAAACAAATCTTAAAAAAAAAAAAAAAGATACCTCTCCTTCTCATTTTCTTCATCTTTTAGGTTGGCTCCATAATTCAGTCAGGTGTTGCAACAGAAACTTAAGTTTCCCGGTCTTCTCCCTTTCTCCTCCTGCCCTCAGATTCATCAATTGCCAATTCTTGTTCTGTTTGCTTCTCAAACTCCTCTCTGTGCCTGTCTCTTACTGCTACTGCCTGTATATTGGTTTAAGCTTCCTGGGCTGTGGAGGTGTCCTGTATCCTTTGCAGTCTCTGCTCTGCTGTTGCTGACAGTTGGCATATGTGATAGCTATCTCGTCCCAATTCCTTAAACTCACCCTTTGGTATGACAAATACATCAACTTGTTCAGCTCATATCTTGTTGTTCCTTGAGGAGCTGACTATTGAATCCTGGAAATCCATGTAGTTCTCCCCACATGCCAAAATGTGGATTCTGAGCCATTTAAGGCCTGTGATTCTGTGTTTCTAGTAAGACACCAACAAACGCTGCTGGTCAACAGATCACACTTCAGTATCAAGGATCATTATTTCTGTTCTTATTTCTTAATCACCCGAGAAATTTTCCTTGCTGTTCAGAGTTCAGCCATCACTTCTTGGCCTTTTGGCGAAGATCAGGTATAGAACTTAAGCCATTTTGTTCTGCAAATCAGCCACATTTTCTTCCCTGATCACTTAGTTGATCAAATTTTCTTTACATTTCAGTTCAAATAGTGTCCATTTGGAAACCTTCCATGAATGTCCCAGGAAACCACAGGCACCTTTTCTCTTTTTCACACTGTAGTAACTACATGTATCTGTCCCAGTGCTAGCTCCTTCACTGCTAGCTCTTGCACTGTGGATTCTTGCCTGATTGTTTTCCCCGAAGTGTTCAAGTGTTATTCACAATGCCAGGCACACGGGAGAAACACAGAAAGCATTGGTTGAAAACTAAGTAGATGAACTCCCCATTGACAACTGTTAAATAGCTGAGTGGGCAGAAGCTATTGGAACCAAAGGTTTTTTTTTTCTTCCAAAGCCCACCATTTGAGACTGTAGTTTTCCGAAGTTGTCATGGAATTTTTGGAAAACAAAGTATCTTTATGAAGGGCAAAGAAAATGCTGGAAAATTAAGAGAGGGTTGATGGGTGAAGGGTGAGGAGGACTGTAACCGCAGCTTGATTGCCTAGGCTAATAGTTCTTGGAATATGTGCCAAGGAAAATAATGAGTTGTCTTCCTGCTGGATTTAAATATTGAACTTATTGACAACTGTATTTAGCTTTCTAGTGGTAGGAGACTGACACAGTAAAGTGTTTCTTCATGTATAATGTGTACAGGAATCATCGAGGGACCTACAGCGTGGATTCTGATTTCCAAGGAGTGCTGCTGAGTGGGCTCTCAGATGTTACATATCTGATAACATCCCAGCTGATGCCATGGATCTTGGGATCCCATGCTGAGGGGCAAAGGGCTATGAAATCCCTGGGGGTCTGTCACCATTCAGCTCCAAGTTCTTGCTTTTCCCTGTATTTGTTCTATTGTAGCTGTTCTCTGGCTACAGCAGTTTTATTTTGCAGAATCAACCATGCCACGTGATAGGAAACCTTTCTCAGGCTTGTGGATTTGCATGGCCTCGGAAACATTCAGTAATTGAGAAGTGTTCAACAACAAGGGAAAATGAGTGAAGGGAGAGGGTGCTGTGTGGGCGGAGAAGGAGAGAGTGTGCTGTTGTGTGTGTGTGTGTGGGGGGGTGTAGCGAGGGTGGGGTGGAGAGGAAAAGGCTATAATAGGTCTCATTGGAATGTGGAAATGTGTGTATGTAAGAGACCTGTTAACTCATGTCTTAAATAGCTTAACACCCCAACGTGGTTGGGCAAGTACAGTAGCAAAATGAAAAAAAAAAAAAAAAAGAAAGAAAGAATCTAGGGAATGTCAAAGAATATTGTGGAATAACACAACGCCCCACACTGTGGTGTCTTCCTCTCTTTTGCCACTGATGGTTGGATGTCTCTGCTGCTCAGTTGGCTCTGTTACCTGTCCTGCTTTACAGACATGAGGTGGAGCAATCATGAAGGGGGGAATTTTACTGTTTGTGAGGATGCCTGAGACTTTGGTATCCACCTGCAGCTGAGACGCCGTTCTAAAGTGTTATTATATAATATCTCTGCAGAAATCCCATTTCAACACTCTGATCTTCCTGACTTTGCTCTTTAGAAAAAAAAAAAAACCAAGATTTTGTGCGGCTTACACACCAGTGGTGAATTTTTTTTCCAAACTAAAAATAAAACTGCCCCAAATTTCAGGTGGTAAATTTTCTTCAATCAGGAATTATATATATATTTTCTATTGATCTGACACTTGTGCATGACCATAGGCTAGTAGAAAGTTTGCAACTCTCCAGAAGAAAGAGACTTTCCTGGAGATGTTGTTGAGAAATATTACTTTTATTGCTTGGACTAGTTAGGATTTTATAAGTGTAAAGTGCCATGCAATTCTGTCCACAGTTAATCTTCATAAATAATTTCATGACTTGATTTATTATTGCCATTTCCCTTTTATAGACAGTAAGACAGAGGAATGGATTACCAGGGAGCTGAAATTAGAGCCCATGCTTTCGAAAGTTGAGTTTAAGTGATGGGCTACAGATGACCTCTGTGTGCCAGAAATCTGATAAGAACAAGTAAATGGCGATTTGGCATCTCTAGGTTATGTGTTGGTTTGTAAAGGAATAATGAGCATATCAGAACCAATCACGTGATATTTGGGAGAGAAAAAAAAAAAAACCCAGCACTTTTAGTGAGGAAACTGGCTCCTGTGGGCTTGGTGATTTCGTTGGATCATCTCGCAAGCCATTTGTTTGGGTAAACATCCCTAGACTGCTGTTTGGAATAGCTGCCTTCCACATTTTCCTGGCAGTTTTTATTCCTGATACCAGTGTTCATCAGATGCTGACCTCAGGAACCAGGTTTGGAACAAAAGAATCTGTGGAAAACATCCACGGTGAGCCAGTGGAGGTATCTGACAGTCCCGTGCTATTGGCCCACGGCCAGCAGTACTGGCATTAGAAAGTGTATTCAACAGTGTCTGAGCTGGTGGGATCTGTGTACATTAAGGTGCGAGGGGAGTGTTTCACGGCACTCATGGTGTAGGTTCATAGTCGCAGCAAGAGGAGCCTCTAACTCTCAACAGGGTGATAGCTAGCTTGAGGAAGCAGGCGTGGAGGTAACACCAAGGGTACATACATCTTCAGTGTCTGGTTACTCCCAGTAATCTGGAGGACCCATAGTTCTTTCCTCCCATGTGGGACCAGGAGACCTTTCTGTTGCTTGGATTTTAGCCTGGATTATGTTGGCCTGAAGATCACATGCTAATGAACCAAAGTGCCTTCTTTCAACATTATTATTCCTTTTTTTTTCTTTCATTTGGATTTTAGAAGAAATAGAACATTTTCATGGACACCTGCTGTGCCCAACTGATGACTCAGCTCTGCTTAGGGGTGTCGCTGGCCAGATGTCCTCCACAGTTGCTGTCTACTTTGGAGCCAGGATAGCCAAGTCCACTCCACCTAAGGGATGGTAGAGATGCTGGCTTCTTTCTTACTGCCGAGTCTCTTGATGTTTGAATCAGGTGGGGATTTATATTGACAGGGGTATATATTTGGAACAGGAAGAAGTTATTAGAGAATGTGTTAAGTCATGTATTATCAGGATAGATTCCTCTCTATACACAACAGACAAGCAGTTAATTCTAGTTAACTGGACAGTTGTGGCAAGATATCTGTATTTTAGTTCTGCTTCTGGGAAGATTTTTTTTTTTAATGATCAATAGCACTTTATGTTGCAAATAAAAGACAGAATGGATTGCCGGCTCAAGTTGGAAGACGGTTGTAATAATAAGGCTTATATTCTTCATGATAAACAACACCTGAAGTTTGTGAAACACTCTCCCATATATCATGTCTTCTGATACCTTTTGAAAACATCATTTAAGGAGTAAGACTATTTCATAAAACTATTTACATAAAAGCATTAATCATAAAAATGATCTTGATTTTAAAATTATTTACCATTTATAATCTTTTTGGAAAACTGTTAAGTTATATATCTTTTCTCTACTTTGTAATTCAGCCCATGCTATGATATGTAGGCAAAAATGCAAAAAAAAAAAAGTGTACTCCTTAATCACATACATACAATTTCTGCACTTGCCTCTGAAAAATGATACATTTTAAGCTTATGACAACAAGTGTTAATGCTGTGAACTGGAAATTACAACATACTTCATGGCATACCTCATTAACTGTTTCCACTTCCCCAAGAGTTAGACACCAGAAAGGCATTAATTTCCAGCTTAAACCCAAGTAAGGTTAAGGGAAATTCAGATATGAAGAAGGAGCCC
This sequence comes from Ochotona curzoniae, assembly GCF_017591425.1. NCBI lineage: Eukaryota > Metazoa > Chordata > Mammalia > Lagomorpha > Ochotonidae > Ochotona > Ochotona curzoniae. Next base: position 20,058,923 of record NW_024467115.1, read on the forward strand.
GCGGCCAGGGGACCTTCTTGTTTGTTAGAGCTCATAAGTGGTAAAAATAATTGCTTTTCTGAAGTACAATCCTAATTCAGCATTTTCAGGGCCCATTCTAATTTGATGCTGTTCTGGAAAATGCTGTGTGGAAACGGATTTGTTTCTAGAGATTTTCAGGAAAGCAGCCAATTCGAACTGCTGAACTCTGAGATCATCCATGACGAGTCCAGAAGATGAGGGTACTTCAGAAATTCGTGGAGCTGGAATTCAGGATCAGTTTATTTTGGTGCAAAAGTTTTCAAGATCCATGCATAGTTTTTTTTTTTTAATCATAATACATATTTTTTCCTGACCAATTCTGAGGACCCCTCCCATTTGTATCTCAACTACTTTGAATTCATCCATATGTGTTTATAAGTCCCTTGTTCACACCAACACCTGGAACTTTCTAGCTGCCTTTTACACTCATCGTGAGAACTTACAAGCCTTTCAGTGTCCTGGTCAGACCAGTTTGGACCTGGGCTGAACAAACAGATAGGTGAGATAGACTGATACATTCCATCAGGCTAATTCCTGATTTCACAACTGGAGCCTGCACAAGATGCCGGGCCTCCAACTCCAAGAATGTCTTTCACCCTGGTGGAGGTCAAACCCAGCTGCCGGCTGTAACGTGTAACAAAGCTGACTGCTGGGCAGTGACCCTCTGACGGCTGGCCTTTCTGTCCCCTGCCCCTCGCTGCCTAACCCTGATGGAGAGGTGCCTTCTAAAATGTTGCCCCTCTTTATGTCACACCCTGCCACAACTCCAGGTCCCAGAGTGCTGTCCTCTGAGCTCTCAGCTATCTTTAGGCCTGGTCCACTGCAGGCAGCCTCCTGCTGTGTGGAGGCTCCTGTGTGTGGGGAAGGCTAGCATTGTGCAACAATGATCCCTGTGGCACTGGGGACAGGTGACATCCCAGTGGGCTCCAGGGACTCCTCGTCCACCTCGCCTGGGATTGTCCCCGAGAGAGCTCTTACAAGTCACAATCACCCTGCCACAGAGGAGGATCATCCAGAGAAACTCGTGGAAACAGGGCCGTGCCCCGTGGCAAAATGAGTCAGTTCTGTGGCGTGATTTACCAGCTGTCTGGAGAAGAAAATACTGCTGAGACCTGGGCTGCAGCCACGAAGTGTGAAGGTGTCAAGTCAAAAAAACAAGGGTGGGTCTCACTCTCCACTCCCCGCCCCCTCCCCTTCACCACCCTGAGAAAATGATCCCAGTGTAAACACTTCCTTTAACATTTAGGATATCAGTGTGCGAGAGAAGCTACTTTATTACCCAACGTTAATAACACTCACTTTGAACCTTAATTCTCAAAACCACAGAATTTTAAAAATGCTGTAAAATAGCTGACACGTGTGTTCTTCCCCCTGCTTTCAAAGGAATTATTTTTGTAATTACCAAGCAGGGAGAAGTTGAATTGTTCCCCTCGTTCCTCCCCCCCCCCCCCAGGCTTCCCTCCCCCCCCCACCCGTGCCACAGTAAACAGGAGAGTGTGTGATGAGATATGGCAACTAAACGCATTAATCATATTCAGATTAATTAATAAAGGGGAAGTTGAAAATTTCAGAGCATTCTTACATGCTTTTTTTTTCCTTTTCTTAAGAACTCTTTTTTATTGTTATTTTTTAAGTTGTTAAGTCTTTTTTTTTTCCCTCCAGTTCTGAGTACAAATAAATGCCTGACATATGGTCTAAGCCAAATTCCAAAATGTAGCAAAAACAGGGCCTGCATATTTGGCAGGAATTTAAACCAGTTCAGGTCAGTGTCTGTTTCTGTTCAGAGAAGAGTCTGCATTTACGCTGGGCTAGGAAAATCACACAGAAAAACATTGGGAACAACAAGCAGCATTGTAAATCCCGCGGCCCAGCAGGCCAAAGAATAACGTTTGGAACAACTCAAGAATTACCTCCCGAGCTTGCAGTCTGAGTTTGCAAAACGTTTTTTTTTTGGGGGCGGGGGGAGGGTGGGGACAGTGGACAAGAGAAAAAGAGATCTGATTGCATTGTGGTTCGGAAATTGCCTCGTCGCTTGGAAAGCTCTCACCTTGCAAATCACCCCCCTCTTAGCAAAAGCACATCTTACTTGTTAACTCTTCCCCTGTTCCCTAACCTTTTCAATCACCCCCTTCATCACTGCAGAATGGCCTTCGGAACAAAGCAGTGTTTTAAAGGCTTTCCCACTAAAAGTTCGCCCCTCCCCCCCTTTAAAGAGGCAGTGTAGGGGTAATTTTCTTTCTTTCTGGTGGGTTTTTTTTTTTTTTTGGTGTGTGTGCGTATGTGTGTGTGCATGCCTGTGTGCTTTAAATTTGTTTTTTTGCCATCCACTCTTGGGAGGCCGTCATTGTTTTGGAGTTGATGGATATTTCTTCAGAGATACCATCATATCGCTTGTTATTGTAACACTTATTGGTGATAAAGTTCAGACTAAAAATTAAGCAGCTGCAATGTAGCAGCACAAATTAGTTTAATGTAAGCAGTCAGGAGCAGCTGGCTGGCTCAGGACTTGAATTTAGCTGTGGGGGGAAGGGTGCTGTGATGCCGCCTGGTTTTTTTCCTCTACATAAACATTTTTGGCTTGTTGCAGCTTTTGTGCTGGTCATGTGACAGTGTCCCTAGGCAGATCATTTATTTCTGTAGCTTTCATGAGCAATCATTAACCTTCAGACACTGAGTTTCCTTTTGGCTTTGTGGCATTTATTATTATTATTATTATTTTATTATTTTGTGTACTAACTAGTTTAATTCAGAAAATGTCAGGAAAAAAACTGATGAGCGATTTATACTAGACTGTGATGCCTGCTTATGTTTAGGTCTCTATGAGAGCAGGCCTCGCGTTTGACTCAAGGATTTCCTGGTGTCCTGGGATCAGAGCAGAATCATTTCTAGCGTGGCTGTCACTGGGGCTGATACGTCCTCTGCTGATGGAGAAACCTGGTTTGAAGATCTTCATTCCTTCCCCGGAAGGCTGGGGCCCCAAAGGGGGTGGTGGTGTGGTGGTGGTTTGGGCTCCTGAAGTTGAACATCGCTTCACGGTCACTTCTTCCTCCCACAACAACTGATACCATCAACCTTCAGTAAACAGTAACACTTCATTTGTAGTGACTAACCGGAGCCGGGATTTCTTGGGATCAAAAAAACAACAAAACAAAACAACAAAAAAAAAACAAAGGGACTCAGCGATGGTGTCCAGCATCAATCAGAAGGCAGTGGAGGGACAGGAAAGTGTCCTTTCTGACATCCACCAATCATGCTGAGCCTGTTTCCTGAATTGATCAGTTGTGTGTTTCTCAGGTCTGTTTGTGTTGCTCAGGCATCTCTGCCAACGAGTGATGCAGGAATAAACTGCACAGGGTCACCCCCTGGTGTCTATCATACATGATATCTCCAGACACTCTCAGAATGCCGATGATCTTGCGGGCATTGTGTGGGCCCTGTTAGATATTCATTTATTCATTCCCTCATGGTGCGGGGTTGGTGGGGGGGACACTCCAGACCACTTGCACAGAGGGATTTGATAAAGTCTATGTATAAGCCCCAAGGATCTGTGCTTAGTGTAAAAAAACAAGCAGAAGGCTCAAAAAAAAAAAAAAAAAGGAAGAAATAATTCATTCTCTATTTTCCTCATTGAAAGAAGTCCAATGACGATAGCTATTTTAATTGATTATTAATTGTTTTATAAGGATAGATGTATGGGTTACAGCATAAAATTTCATTCTTTGAAATTCATGATCTAGGAGCTCAAGGCATAGGAGAAATTGATGCCGTCATTTTTTAAACATTTTACAGCCAGCTGAAAAGTGATGAAGAGCTTGATGGAGTGATAGAAATGTGGATGCCAAAGTATGTGGTTTCATGATGTTGCGTGAAAATAAGTGGATGGGGCCTGCAGGTGTAATTAGTGTGGCAGTGCACAGAGTGTTCTGTGAGTTCCACTGTTGCAGTAGGGGTGGGCCAGTGGGCAGTGGGCCAGTGTCCTCATCCCAAAGAGACAGAGATGGTTTTTTTTTTTAAAGATTTATTTTTATTTGAAAGAGAGCTACAGAGAGAAGGAGAGACAAGGAGAGGGGTCTTCCATCTGCTGGTTCACTCCCCAACTGGCCACAACAACTGGGAGCCAGGGCTTTCTTCCAGGTTTCCCAAGGACTTGTGCCATCCGCTTCTGCTTTCCTAGGCCACAAGCAGAGAGCTGGATTGCAGACAGAGCACTTGGGATGAGAACTTGCACCCTGTGGGATCCCGGTTCTGCAAGAGGAGGCTTAGCCTACTACATCACAGCACTGGCCCCAAAGAAATTTCTCATGCAAACAGAGGGTGCGAGAATTCTAGACTTTCTGTATTCTTTCCAATTTATTTTCTTGCTCATTGGACTTCAGATCCTAAGATTGGCAGGGCTATATTAGATGTTTACCTCGTAAGTTTCTAAGGTTTTGCTTTCATGGGCCTCTTCCTCTATAAAAGCATGGATAATTGTATTTTACATATGTGTGTATGTATATAATATAATCCAGGTTGGATTATTTTTTATATATTGTTATTATACCGTTCCCCCTCTGATTTAAAAATAGATAAAAATAGGGCCTGGAGCCTTGCTTACTAGCTAAAGTCCTCACCTTGCATGCTCCAGGATCCCATATGGGCACTGGTTTGTGTTTCAGCTGCTCTATTTCCCATCCAGCTCCCCGTTTGTGGCCTGGGAAAGTAACTGAGGATGGCTCAAAGCCTTGGGACCCTACACCTGCCTGGGGACCAGGAGGAGATTCCTGGTTCCTGGCTCCTGTCTTCGGACTGGCTTAGCTCTGGCTAATGAGGCCACTTGGGAAGGGAATCAGTAATGGAAACTTTTTCTATTTCTCCTTCTCTCTATTATCTGCCTTTCCAATAAAAATAAATAAATCTTTTAAAAAATGGAGATGAAAGATTGATATGGATACCAAAGGTATTGTGGGCCCTGGGCACTGTGTTTTTGTACCTAACAGATAAATATACCCTAAGGATGGCCATGGTACATAGCAGAAAATGCTTGGTGTGGACCAAGCAAATGCAACTGAGAAAGGCTGCACATATAGCCTCTTTACCCCAGATCAGAGCATCCATGGTTCATCCTGGGCATGTTTTGTCTGAGGCTCCCTGACCAGTGATGGTTATGTGACAGTAACTGCAAAAGCAGACTCTACTGCTACCTCCTCCACGTGTGTGACAATGTGGAAGTCCTGAACTCTGACTATAGCTCTGTGTGCCTTAGGTAAACCAAAGTCCTGTGGCCTGTGTTCTGGAATGTACCTCCTTTTTGCAAAGCTCTTGTCTGAATCCTAAGCCTCACATGCAAAGGCAGGCTGCATTCTGAGGCCTCTGTCCGTGCACTGACCAAATGTCTTTGAGTGGACACACACTTGCTACTCACAATTCATTCTGGTCCTTTCGGCACTTGAGATCTCCTTAACTCCTCTACTGTCATCTCACCTCTAAACTTATCTGTTTGATATTGAATAAATTATTCTCTAGCAACAATTTTCTGATCTATTCAAAATGTCCAAGTTATTGCCATTAAGGTGTTTGCCAAGTGACCAATATGCAATTTTTAAAATCATGACAAAGACCTATAAGGTATGTATTATAATCCCATTTCATAGTTGGGAACTTGAGGCACAAAGAGGTTCTGTAACTTAGCTTTTCTGGATAGAAAATGAGTAGCTTAGAATTAAAATCTAGGCAGTTGGATCCATTTATCAATTATTAATGCTATGGGGTTCCTGGTCTTCTTATACCTATCTCAGAGTTATTGTGATTCACTGAGTAAGAAAACATCCGGTGCATGTCTCCTGTAGGTCAGCATATTCCTGCTGGCTTTCCAGAATCCTCTGTCAGTGCTCTGGAGACAGGGCAGGTGATGTAGAAAGATAACTGGTATACCAGACGGTGTAGAGCATGCTAAGAACCTCTTACGGTGCAGGAACTGAATGGTCGCTTTGCGGATGAATACAGAATAAATGGGAGGGCTCTTGAGAAAGCAACATTTCAGACCTTCAAAGCAGGATTGACTGTAAATTGTGGGGAGATGGAGGAGGGAGTTTTCATGCTCAAACAAATGTAAGGCATGAGTTCAGATATTTTTTCTGTTATAACTGGAAGTTTTAAGATAGTCAACACCTGGCAGTTACAGTCTAGCCCAGAGATCTCCTGCTCACAAAACCCCTTCTCTAGTTGGGTAGTTACTAAAGTATTATGATTTTAATCAGAGCTGGGGCCAAAAATGAGACCTGGGAGAATCAATTAGAGTGATGCTAGTAGGAGAAATGTCAATTTTGGACTCATTGATTTATTCCAGCTTTGATTCTTATTGAATATCACATTCTGAGCAGTATAGAAAACTTCTTGTGAGATCTAGTATAAAAAAATATTGTCTTTGAAGAGTCTACTAGGACAAGAGAACAGGAAAATACAGTTGCTACTGAGTTTGCTTAGTAAGTCACGTACCAGAGGCGGAGGTGGCACTGAGCAAGGCTCTGTTGCCTCTCCCTGTGTGCGGATTAGAAAATGCTTCATTTTGGAGGAGCCAGACGAGGAACGAGTTGTGTTTCCAAGGATAAGTGGTAAATGCAGACTTTCAGCAGTTTGTTACTCCTGGGGCTTCAAGTTCTCACCTGGGGAATCTGGAGTTGAGGTGTGGCTTCAGGATTGTTGAGATTACCATGGTAAGGTTTAAGCAGAGAGAGACACGATCAGTTCACTGGGGCAGATAGTGCAGAGGACAAGGGTGAAACAGGGGGACCAGTTAGGATCCAGCACGGTTATTCTGGTGTTGAAGGATGTGGTCCTGATTCCCAGTGGCCCCGAAGTGGGGATGGGGAAAAAAGATTGTGTTTGGTCCGGGGATGGGGAGTGTGGAGTTGGGTATAGATGAAGAGGAAGGAAACTAAAATTATCTCCCCAGTTTTTTGGGTATTAACAGAGTTCGTGAATACAGATGGAGGTTTGCTATGAGTGGACAGATAATTACACTTGATTCTCATTATCTGCAGTGATTTTTTTCTGTAAAGTTGTCTCAAACACTGAATCAGAGAGTATTAAACTACTGTTTAATGCAAGAATGTGGGATTAGGTTCCTCTGAGCCTCTGGTCATAACACGTTTTGTCAACTGATCAATTCATAACCTGGTTTCAGTTTCAAGATATCCTATATGTGCAATTCATTAACATTGACTTTCAGGCAACAACACTGTAACTCATGCTGAATGAAACATACGCATTTTTTCATAAATCCCATCAGTTCTCATGTGGTTAGGAACACTGGATAAAATTTTGGCATTACACCTGGGGAGCACTTTAAAAAGGGAAACTCCAACAAAATATAGAAAAATAGGGAAGACAGGACGCTAAACTGCACAAGGACACTTTTGCTATGTAACAATAAGATAGTCTTCTCTTGCTTGCCATACTGGAAACGTTGCATGGCCAGCTGGCAACTCGGATTTGTCACTGCTTTGTGCATGTCTGCAAATAGTTTTGAAAACATCATGTATTTTGATTCTGGGGTTACAGATAAAAGGTAGAGTGTAAGACAATTTGTAAATGTGGGATCGCAAGTCATGAGAATCAATTTAGGATCTGAAAATTTTGCTTTTGATATGCCTTTAATTAGTTAGCAGGTTTTAAAGTGAAAATCAGTCGGGATACTAAAACAGAAAATAGATACTTGTGATATATTAGTATTTAGATTGATAAAGCACCTTCTATGTGGAAGAACTAGATTGTTGTGCAGCTTGGGGGATTATTCATATGGTGTAAGTACACAGTGGAAGCATGAACAAGGAGGGACCCCACCCCCATGGCTATTGTGATGTCCGGGGCAGGGCTAGCAGAGCATGTGTGGCATTGATGGCACTTTGGGTCCTGTGAGATGAGCTTCCACCTCTATTGCTTCCCTTCATATCCTGCAGGGGAATTTGCTATGAGCCAGGCTCTTGGTGACAGTTCTGAGGCTGGTCTAGGAGATTAGATTCAAAGTCAACACTGCATAAATGACTTTCTGAGCTAACGCTTCAAAGAGAACAATGTCTCCTGGAGTGTGTTGGTCAAAACTTGATGGAGGAACTCTGGACAGGAGCCATTCCTATACTGTAGGCCGTGACCTTGGTGGGGCAAAGGCTGCTCTAGCTTGGGTCCCGTGGCTGCCCTTTAAACTCACACCGACACAGCTTCTTTGAGATAGGTGACTTCAGAGAGTTACACTTTTGGTGCCAGACACTCTGCATTGATGTTCTTTCTTCAGTTATAAGGTTTTTATATTTCCACCCAACCACATCCTTTCTTTGTGAACTCTGTAACCTATTCCCATGTATCTACTGGTGCTTTTGTCTAAGTCTGTTTTTCTCCCCCTCTCTATTATAATTCTGTTCTTGCAAATCAAGCTAAAAAAATAAAATATATAAGACAAAAAAAATGAGTTAGAACTAGGATTCTGTCATTTAATGTACCTTCTTTTTTTCCTTTCCTCTGTGCTTTGTATTAGATGCTAAAAGCATCTATACAAGGTACATGTATAGTGATAGAAGAACTAGTTCCAGTCCCTGCACTTCCACACCTTATGAGGTATGGCTGTAATGCACTGAGAGGCAGACTGGACCCAGAACACTGGGGCTCAAGTATGGGTTTTGTTGCTGTTTGTTGATGTAACATTGCACAAATCGCTTTTTCTCTTCCTGCTACTACTTTCATTTGTAAAACATTGCGTCTTGATATCTGGATTCTTTTCTGGTCTTTTACTTTCAATGACTCTGTGAAATCAAATACTACAGCACTGTGCTGTAGACTGAACTTGAATGTTACCACTGAACTTGACTGTTATTAGGAAACAAGCCTTCATGGACATGGTCAAAATTGCAGACATCTTAGAGTCAGCAACCCTGTGTATGTATGTGCACATTCTCTTCCGAAAATATGGAGAGATTATCAATGTTTACTGTACAAATGTTTCCTTCTGAAGAATCTGAATTCTGCCGAGGGATTTACTGAAGGAAAGAGGCTAGCCATGGGCAAAAGACTCAATAGTGCCTTGCACAATTGAACACCAACGGGAGAGTGGATCCATCATTTCTCATTGTTGTGCTGGAGTTTAGCTGGATGATTCCATTTGGAAGATACTGCTGTGCTTTTATAAACAGGAGCAATTAGCTCATATGAAGTTCAGGGTTCCCAAGAACATCTTGGGAGGTGAGGGAACTACACTCAAAAAACCTAAATTCAGTCATTTTCCAGAGGCGAACACAGCAATGAAAATCTATTTCATGTGCCCTCACTTTTGTATCAAAACTCCTTGTTTTTGTGGATAAAAGACGTGTTGAAAGAATGAAATGAAGCATAAATCCGAATAAAAATTGTCTTTCAAGTAAATATTAGTTTATACACCAGAAGAGGCTGATGACTTCACTCCCATACAATGGACCTGGGTGGTTCAGTGCTCCACATATCAACAGAAGGAAGCTCTGAGAGATGTTCTGAATGAAAGCACATCCTACATGGAATTAACGGTCTGAAAACTAGCAGGAAGACTTTTACTACACGCTGTGATGTTTAGAGTAAATATATTCCTTCTCTGAAGGATGTTTTTATTTAAGCAATTTATATATATTTAAGGAATATATATACACACCCACACTTATGTACACACACTCACCACCAGAGAATCAATGGATTACTCTTTTCAAATTGATAGTTCATTTTGGTACACTGAGAGAAGCAGGTTGAATCCATGGGGTGGGGCTGACACCTGAATTGGGCATTGTGCTTGATTGGCTGTGTAACCCTAGACACTAAAGTAAATTCCCTGGCACTTTCCCTGAATGTAAAGTGCACAGAGCAGCTATTTCTACTCCCTTTTCTTCCCTTGTATGTTGATTAATCAATTGTAAAGTGGATGCTGTTCTTTCAAGAGATAGGCTTGCTTTTAATACAAGTCCGCTGGGTAATATTTATGGAGTGCTCAAGTACGTTTGGAACTGTGATCAGAAGTGAATTGAGTTTCTAAAAAAACACAAGGCATTTATTTAGACTCCAAAGAATATCTGATCATTACAAAATGTGGCTCAAATCATAATGAAATAACTGGTAAGACTTTTCTATCAACTCTGGTGCCCTGCTTGAAAGAAAGAAAAGAGAGAAAGAGAAAAAAAGAAGGAAGGGAGGGAGGAAGGGAGGGAGGGAGGAAGGAAGGATGGAAAGAAAAAATATTTTCTTGGGATCATCTGAGCTACATGGAATCTTCTTTCTTTGTAGCAAGATCATATGAATGTGAGAATTGTGTTGGATCAATGATCATGCATTTGCTATGACCCTGAGAATCTCAGGTTCTAATGCTTATGCTAAAAAATAATAAATAACTTTTTTTAAAAAGAAGTCATTCACATTCCTTGGCATTGTCTTCCGTTTTCCATTGAAAAGTGTCTACATTTTGCTGTTTCTAGCCTTATTGCTTCCCTTGGTTCCCAGCCTCTTCCAGCTTCTTGTTCCTCTTCATGCCTCATTCCTCTCTTCCCGCAAAATGAAAGGCATTGATATCTAAACTTCACCACAGGCAGCCCAAGGAGTTTGGTAAGTCAGGTGTATTTTGTTAGAATGTTCTAGTTCCCCGCCCCAGGAAAGGAGACTTTGCCATTCACCAATTTGAAGTAATTAGGGAAGAGCTGGTGTGGGGGTCCTTTACAGGAGAGATAACAAGCAAAGTTGCCAGTGTGAATGCCTTCTCCTGGAATGCCAGAACATTGTTAAGAGCCTCCTATCAATTACACTGAGATAGTGTGCTTTCCATTATTAGCATCAGAATTATTTTTAAGATGTATGGGGTAACCATGATAAGGTCCATATGTAAAACTGGCCGCCTCCTAATCTGGCAGATAAGCTCTGCTAAATTTAAGCAGTTTGATTGAAATGTAAACATAGGGTCAATCAGAGAAGAACATTTCACTTGAGTTTTCAAGAATAGTGATGTGTGAAGTATTAAATAAAATAAAACTTGGATTTGCTATAAAGCAGTATGAATTGTTTTATGTATTCATTTGATTTTAAATATAATTTGATTAAAGACAGATGGTAAGCTCTATGATCACATGTTCTCTGTTCCCCTCAAATGTGTCCTTCATACTTTATCCTTCCTCAAGGCCCTCCTTCTGAGTCAGGGCCTCCTTAAAGGCTCCCCAATACTTGCACACACGACCTCTTCCATCAGCAGTCTTGTAGTGTTTTGCCCCGGCTGCTATTGTAGCACTGACCACAGACCATGTCTCCAATTATAAGCTACTTCCCAGCTTACTTGCTGGTGCCACCCTAGGCTCAGCACACACCCCTTCTTTGTCTGTACATCTGCCCTTTGGGCTGAACTCCTGCAGGACTACCACTATCTGGTATACCTTGTATTTTTTTTTTAAGACTTATTTCTTTAATTGAAAATTATAACTTACAGAGAGAGAGAAAGAAAGAGAGAGAGAGAAAGAACTTCCATCTGCTGATTCACTCCTCAAATGACTGCAACATCCAGAGCTGGGTCTCCAGTGTGGGTTCAACAGAACAAGCACTTGGCTCAAGCATCTTCTGCTGCCTTCTCCGGCACGTTAGCAGGAGTTAGATTGGAAGTGAAGCACTGGGAACTTCCAGCAGTACCCCTATGCCAGAGTCGTAGGTTGCAGCTTCACCCAACGTGCTGCAGTGCAGGCCTGAAGATCTTGTATTCTTAATATCTCTCATGATGGTTGAGTCTTAGCAAGGCACATCTTTAGCTCTTAAACTCAAAATGTGTTTTTGTCATTGGTTTCTGTTAAATGTTTTTAATAACATATATTATTGATTTTATTAATATAAAGAGGGTGGATTTCATGTGTTTTGTAGGTACCTTTCTGATAATTACATTTCCTACTTACCCCTCTTCCTCCCTTAACCCCCATTCTTCCTTCCTTCCTTTTTTTCCTTTAAGTTTTGCAAAAGCATAATTTCAGTCTATTATATAATCACAATCTAATGCCCCAGCAGTCACAAAATTCAACAAGTAAAAAGTATAAAGACCACAGTTGCACAGGAATATAAACAAGATCTAAAAGCAACAATCAAATCACAGGATGTCCGATTTGTTCCTATACATTTGTTTGTATTCTATGTAAACTATAACATATCAGAGAAAACACATGAATTTGCCTTTCTGTTTCTGTTTTATTTCACGGAACAGAATGGTTTCCAGTTGTTTTTGAAGTAGTCAATAACAACAATAGCCATGAACTTTATGCTTTTGTTCCAATTCATCACTGGATTGCGTTCTTGTAAACTGCAAATGAACCTGTCCATCTGTCCTCTCTGTACTTTCACATCCTATTCCCTCTGCCTGGAATTCTTGCCCATCAATAATATTCAAAAACTACTGCTTCCTCTCCTAAACACTCCTGCCCTCTTCCCACTTCCCAGCTCTGAAACGGTTCCCCCTCAGTAATCACTCATTACACTTTTATTTTTCCTTTGTGTCACTTAGCAGAAGCATACATTTGCCTTTCCATGATTTGTCTTTTTTACAAGCTTGTAAGTGAAAATGGAATTAAGATAATGTGTGTTTCCCCTGATCAATTTATAATACCTTTGTATCTGAATGGAGAATTTATGTGTTGATATCAGTGTAATATTTCTAGGACCAAGCACAGTATTTGACACAAATGAAGTTGCAGTAAATATTTAGAAAATCAAGATTGTGTGTGTGTGTTTTGTTATATACAATGTACTACATGAAGATGTAATAAATAAAAGATGATGGTACTTCAAGATTTGGATCGAAAATAGAATTGAAAGATAAGTATATGTTGGTGCTAAATTTTTTTGAAATTTTTGGATAGTGCGTCATGATATGAATTTTCATGACCTTTAGATGACCCTTGATGTGCATGGATTTCAAAATAAATGTGTACCAAAATAAACTAATCTTTCAGACCAATTTCCCCTGAATTAAAAATTACTTCAGAAGCCAGTATGGCGGTGTAACAAGTTAACCTTCCACCAATAGCACTGACATACCATATGGGCATTGGTCCATTTCCAGCTGCTTCATGCTTATCCATCTCCCTACTGTTAGTCTGAGAAAGAAATAAAGGATGGCTCAAAGCTTGGGGCTCCGCACTTATGTGGGAAGCACAGAGGAGGCTTCTGGTTTCATATTGGCCCAGCTCTGGTCATTTAAAGCGGTTGGGAGAGAGAATTGGCAATGGAAGATTGCTCTCTGTGTCACTGTTTCAAGTAAAAACAGATAAATCTCTTAACAAATTCTTCTGTATGTTTTTTTCTTGGAGACACACAGAGAGTAATGGTGGAGCAATGCTCTGATAGGTGTCTCAGCCACTATTCCAAATGCTTGCCCTTTGCAAACTTTGTGGAGCACATTGTGTTTGTCTTTTCCCATAGGGGAAGTTTGCTCTGATGCCTGCAGGTAAAAAAGATGTATTGTGTTAGACATGCAGATCCTCCAAAGGCCTTAGTGATTGAGTACAGGAGTGTTTCCACCATAACATGTTCAGGACTATTGATACATTAGTTAAACATTGATTAGGAAAATCAAGATGTTAATCACAGTATTCTGATTTTTAGAAATATATGTTTACTTATTTGAAAGTCAGTTACAGAGAAAGAGGGAGAGACATCTGCTGCTTCATTCCTCAGATGGCAGCAACAGCCGAGGGCTGGCCAGACTAAAACCAGGAATGAGGATCTTCCTCCAGGTCCCCGACTTGAATAACAGGGGCCCCCAGCACTTGAGTCATCTGCTTTTCCCAGACTATTGGCAGGGAGCTTGATCAGAAGTGAAGGAGCTGGGAACAAACCAAACCCCATATGGGATCCCCCAGCATTGGAGGTGGTAGTTTTACCCCTGTGCCATGATGATAGCCCCTATAGTCCATTACTTTGAGGGGTTAGTGATATGGATAATGAACGATACAACAGAACCTTTTTGACATAATCCCTTTGTCTAACTGAAATTTTATGTCTTTTGGCCAAAAGAGATATGAACAAGTTTAGTAGCTTCGTGTGCATCAGGGTAGTTTGCAAGGTTTGTGCAAAATGGAATTAAAGGGTAATTTTATTCTGATGCAAAATATTTTGAAGTGTTGGCCTGGCGTGGTGGCCTAGCAGCTAAAGTCCTAGCCTTGAACGTGCCAGGATCCTATATGGGCGTTTGTTCTAATTCCGGTAGCTCCACTTCCCATCCAGTTCTCTGCTTGTGGCCTGGAAAAGCAGTGGAGGACCCTTGGAAAACCTTGGGACCCTGCACCCACGTGGGAGATCTGGAGGAGGTTTCTGGATTCTGGCTTCGGATTGGCAGCACCAGCCATTGTGGTCACTTAGGGAGTGAATCATCGGATGAAAGATCTTCCTTTCTGTCTCTCCTCCTCTCTGTGTATCAGCCTTTCCAATAAAAAAATAAATAAATCTTTAGAAAGATATTTTGAAAACTATGCATAGATGGAGTGATCAAAATGTTTATGGAATATGCTTATTATGAAAATACTGTGCATGAATTCCAAAATGTTTTGAATCAAAATAAATGCACTTTTACATTTCGTGGTACATGAGCTTTTGAAAGCCTGCCCCCTGGTCCCACCTCGGCATCTCAGAATGTTTGCAATGACAACTCCGGGTCTTGACACTTGGCTGCTGAGTATTGAGGATGTAAAATGAGGAAAAGAGTGCCTCTGGAATACGGCTGAGAAAGAAGCCCCAGTACATACTGAGAGGGTATTGATTGAGGGATTTGCCAACTTCTAGTCCTGGTGGCATTGAAGTAGATCCCTAACTTTGGGCAGTTTCTCTTGTGTGTGCTCAGTGAAGACCATGTTGGGCTGAGAAGACATAGTTCTCCATTGTCGGCTTTAAGCTGTGATGGACAGTACGGAAAAAAACACTCAAAAGTACAACAAGCCAAAGCATTGCGTAATAGGTAGAAGCAAACACATAAATAACCCAACGAATGCATCAATATTTGCAGAGTTTAGCTGCATGAAATACTGAAATAAAAATAAACTGCTAACCTTCTTTTGAAATTTTAGCGAGGAGCCTTCAAGTAAGGCAGAGAGCATTGACATGAGTAAACAGGTGTGATTACTAACACTAAGCTTTGGCACAAAGATGCTGGATACAGTCTAAGTAATTGACAGGTATTAATTCATTTCGTGGTGATGCACCAGCTGGATGTCTTCTTATAGGACAAAGACAAGCCACTTCCTCATTTCCGGGAGTGTAGACAGCTCATCACCTGTAGGGAACTGCTTCTGCAGGGACATATCACTGTCCAGGGAGAGAATGCATCTGACGGCGGGAACTCTGCAAGGAACTGCAAGAGCCTTTCAAGTTTCAGATCTCTGTGCCATCCACTGGGTGCCTCAGAGTTCAGGTGCCCCTTCTCCCCTCCTTGTTCCTCTTACTCCCTTACTCGTGGTGTTCCTGAGAGCACACCCTGCACAGATTTCCATTTCAGAGTCTATTTTTCAAGGACACCTGATCCGTCATTCCAACTCTACTGCTGTGCCAGTTTTACAAAAAAGGGAGCTAAGGTGCTACGGATAAGCCAGCAGCCCACAGTTACAGTCAGGATTCAGACTGGTTTTGGTTAGTGAATAATAATTTATGAAATATAAATCTCAGATTCTTAGCTTGGGAGCCAAACATTTCATGCTCAGTACATTATCAAGTTGTTACAGTGAGGTGTACAGGAAGTAGTATCCGCTTCCTTTGGAAATTTCTGGGAAGAGAAAAACATAGATGAAAGACTAAGACAAGATAACTTGTAACTGAGGGCACGATAATGTGGCCTGTTCTAATTATGATTGTGAGAATATGTACACAACGTTAAGGAAATGTACTGCTAAGAATTAGGGTGAGATGGAATGCATCACTAAAGAGATTGATTTTGTGCTGCACTTTCCTACAATGAAAGAAGAGAGATCAATCTTGAAAGAGGAAGCAGGTGGAGGTCAGTGTGATGAGATGCATTATCTCATTTAATCTCAACATTTCTGTGAAATGAGTGCTATTTTCAGGATGTATGAGTAAGTTAAGGTGTGCACAGGGGTCAGCTTACGCAGCTCACTACAGTGGTGAGCCCTGGAGCTAGGACCTTAACCACCACTCTTTAGGGGACACGGGTAGTGGTGATGTTGTAAAGAAGGCAGGAAGGATTAAGGCAGATTCAACAGGCGATCAGGAACCATCACAGAGAAAAGCATGTGTTTGGAAGATATGCTGATGAGAACTCTAATTCCAGCTCCAAACATTACTGGAAAAGCTCTTTAGTGGTTTTCAAATTCAGTTTCCTCTACTAAAAATGGCAATAACCAAACTTAACTTTTTAGCTTGTAGTGAGGATTAAACATAACATGTAAAAAGCAATTTGTGTAGTACATGGAATGATTGTGGGAGGCACTCAGTATTGTCATTGCTCTTGGCTTAATGTGGTTTCCTAAGCTTGAATGGAAACTTCTGGAGAATACAGGAACTGGAAGTAAAGTACTAAAAATGGCACTTTAAGAAGGTCAGATGCCTGCATGCTGTGTGATGGTGTGATGGACTAAAACAGGTTGGGATGGAGCAAGAAAGTTTAGCACCAATAACTTGCATTTCCCAGTCAAATGTGGTAAATAGTTTGTGTGGTTGAGTAATTGCTGTTGAAACAGAGGAGCGGGTAAACCTAAACACCTCCACAGAGAAAGACTGGGCAAGATTTCTCTACTTAGAGGTCGTGGAAGAGGCAGTGAAAACATCCAGGTGATCTGAAGGCCAAAAATAGATGAGCAACACCACTGGAGGAAAACATGGAATAATGAAAGGAAGTGCAGAATTTGAGGGCATGATGATAGTCTTTAAAATATATATATTTATTTGAAAGGCAGAGTTACAGATAAAGAGGGAGACATAGAGAGATCTTCCATCCACTAGTTTACTCCACAAATGGTGCCAATAGCCAAGGCCAGGTTATTCCAAGGCAAGGAGCCAAGAGCCAGGAACTTCTGGGTCTCCCATGTAGCAAACAGGGTCTCAGATACTTGGGCCATCTGCCACTGCTTTCCCAGGTGCATTAGCAGGGAGCTGGATCAGAAGTGGAGCAGCAGGATACACATGGTGGTCCTATGGGATGCTGGAATGGCAGGCGGTGGCTTCACTTACAACGCTGGCCCCTGGTAGTCTTATGTTGAGGTGAAGGTGAGTTACCGTTGTGAAACATATTAAGACAACTGTGAACAGTGGAAAAAAAGTAAAGAAAAGCCAAGGTTTCATGAATTTCAATCTGAAGCTGCAATTTTGGGTGTTTGTTTATCTAGTTAAAATACAGAGGGCAAGTTGGCCAAGAGATGTAGCTGCCTGGAACAGGTGGTATCCTTGCTGAAACAGGGCTGAAGACTTAGGAATGGATGAGGGCATTGGAGAACAGGCTGCCAAAGAAATAGCACATTTGTTCATGGAGATCAGCCTAGGGGCAGGTTCTGTCTGGTTACAAACCAAATCCTTTCCTGCCTGCATTCATGGGCTTTCTCCCCATGAAGCTTACCCATTCTAAGACTGACTCAGTGATTTTTTTTTCAGGTTTTCATTTTTGAAGGTTGCTTTAGAATGAAATGTCAAGGCCGTTGTGTCTCTTCTGTTCTTTCGCTTTAAGAGCAACACGGTAGAATGACTTGCCAACACCAAGGGGTTCAGAGGAGCTATTTCTGTTTTTCCAAAAGGCTTAATAAGGAAGCAGCTTATTCTCTCTGAGGAAAATGGCACTTCACAGAGGCCAAATATATTTCTGTAAATTGTGAAGGATAATAATATTGCTCCAATTAAGGTCTTCATGCTCAAGTATAGAGGCCGAGCTGACCTTATACAAATAGGACAGTAGCCAAAGAAAGATGGCACTTGCCAAAAATGCTGTTACCTGGAACTTAGATGTCACAAACAAGCAATTGTCAGTGAAATCTAGAGAAACTAGAAGCACCATCTTATTTTTTCTCAAACAGATGAATAGATGAATTTGTAAATTGAGAAACTATAGGGAGCCTGAATCAGGGAATTTGAAAGTATCAACCATGCTGAGCCAAGTGGCCTTTCGCAGAGTCTAGAATTTCTTATGTTCCAATAACAAAGCCCAAATCCCTCAGGCAAACAGTCCTAGAAAAAAAAATTTCATTATCAGCTCATTAAATGAAGTTAACTCTGAGCTCTTAAAATGTATTTATTTTTACTGAGTATTGCTGATGTCTTCTAGAATGTGTCCCTAGAATTTACCTTCCCTAAAAATGATGGAGCCTGGATTTTAATTGAAGTCCATGTCTTTGCTTTCTTGTAGACTTGGAAAATAAGATGAGGAATAAAAACCCAAGGGAAGCCTTTCTTTAGCCCATCTGTGAGTCATCCCGTTGTCTATTAACGCATTTTAAAATATACAAGGAAAGAGTTATTTTTACATTCAGGAAAATATATTAGCAGTGGGAAGAGGGAAGAACTCATCTGTACTTAAAATTCAATTAGATTAGCTTCAGGCTTGGCATAAGATTAGCTTGCATAGAGATTTTTTTCTCTCTCTTTAAATACTCAAGTTTTATTCCCAACCATTAATATAAATGTTCATGCAGAAGTGTTTGTGCTGAAGGATCAATAAATGCCCTGGGAGCCTTCTTTTTTTTTTTTAAATGAAATTCTGTCTTATTTAAGGCAACAAAAATATGTTTGGAAAAAAGAAAGTACAATTTCACATCTACTGACCAGATTTATGCTCATACCACCTGTAGCTATTTTGGGGAAGAAAAATCTCTGATTTGATGATTCCTCATTTGTATTCTGTAGTACAATAGGCTATGTGTGACTATATGGAATTTTTCACTGGTGACTGCAATTATGTCAAGTCGCTAGTGACCAAAGACATTGACCAACAGTTTCTTATGATTCCCTTCCTAAGTGATACCAATGCAATAGAACAGATTGTCATGGAGAATTTACCTCTCCAATTCTCTTCTCTTTCCAGAGGATAACTCCCAGGAGGCTCACTGATGATCCTTGGAATTCTATCAGTCCTAAGGTTCAAGCCTTAGAATTCTTTTAAGAATTGCCAACTAGGGGCTGGCATTTGGCCTTGTACTTAAGATGTACACTTCCCATATTAGAATGCCTGTGTTTGATCTTGACTCTACCTCCTGATTTTAATTTGGTGCTAATTGCCTGAGCCCAGAAGTCGGCAGTGATGGCAAATTTAGTTGCGTTCCTTACAACCACATAGCAGACATAGATGAAGCTCTTGGCTTCAGACACCATCCTTATTCTTCCACTGCAGACATTTGATAAGTGAAGCAGAAATGGCTCTCTGAAATGGGAGCTCTGTCTGTCTTTCAAATAGATAAATAAATAATGTATCTTACCACGAGCCGCGAGGTGCAGGTGATAAGACGATGGACTGGTTTGGTGAGAAGAAACGTGTTGAGTGTTTGCTAACGGTGAGGCCTGGCAGTTGCTACCTTATTCTGGGGTTGTCTGGGAAAAAGGAAAGGCATCAGACAGGCCCTGGTTTCCTGGGTTTCTGTTTATGGATTAGGAAGTTAGTTCAACTTTTAAGAGAAACTATTGCTTTTCAGCCATTATGCTAAGAAAGGGTGATGAATTTTGGTTCTGCAGCCATCTGTATATACCTTGCATCTCCTGGGCTTGATTTGAATCAGTAGCAGTCCTTGCCTTACTTGGTACCCAGCACCGTCTGAAAGATAACTGCTGTTAGAGAGAACAGATCGGTTAACAGGAACATTGAATCCCTTCTTCGAAGAAAATAAAGCATGTTTCTTATTAAAGGGCCCATATTTTTTTTAAAAGTTTGACTAAAATGCTACTTTTTAAAAATCCAGTTGCTTGGATGTAAGATACTAAAGAGTCAAACTTAAATTTCTTTCTTCTCAGTCAGTTTTTCTTTTTCACCCCCTTGTGAATGGAAGAGTTTTGTTAGCTTTGAGCTTTTGTGGTTTATTTTGTGTTTCTAACTTGGTTCTCTGATGACAATAGTCTTGTCAAACCCAAAGACCCCACTTTTCTCACATGTTTTCATTGTCATTGTTGCTAGCTTAATGGAGGTCTCATTCCCACCGATACTTGTCATTTATTTGTGTAATTATTTGTTTAGCAGTTTGGTTAAGAAATGTTGTTCTTTTCGTTTACTGGCTTGCCCCTTCCACTATGGGTCTCATTTCTTTATAGCTCTACATTGCTCATTGATACATCCTTTAAGATGGAAGTGCTCAATGGGCTAGCTTTTTCTCTAGGTCTTGCTTAAATTTATGAGTGTTTTTATGTTTAAAAAGATTTTATTGTTTTACCTTGTTAAAAATATTGATGTGAAAGTGAGCAAAATAATTATTATTGAACATTTGTCAGAAATCCATAAGTGTAAAGAAAGTGATGTAGAATTAAACTCTTGCTAGGTATCCTTAATAATATATTTCTCAGAGGTAAACAGTAATGGCATGGGATATATCTGCATAACTTTCTCTGTCTATATTTGTATCTCTATTTATATCTGTGTCTGTGACTATGTATCAACCATAGATATTTTAATCAAGCACAGCATACCATTACAGTTAATTCTCATTATTTATGATAGCTTTGGTCTATCAAGTTGTCATTGAACGCTGGATTAGTAAATATTAAACCTTTGTTCCTCTGCAAAACACAAAGTTAGGCTGTAGTTGGCCTCTTGTCACAACATTTTCACCCATCAAAACATAGCTGTTTTCAGTACACAGTTTATATTGTTAATTCATTGAGCTCATAGCCATCAGTACTCTAATTCATGCCTGAATAAAACTTACTTAATGCAGTTATTTCTCTAGAAGGCACATCACGGAGTTTTTGCACTCAACAGTAGGTAGCACTTGAGCAGTATGGTTGGGGCTATTTTAAACAGCAAAATCAAATACCAAGTCATGGTACTAAGTAGACCATGAAAACAACACTTGTTTATAGTGTAAGAGCTGAAACAAGAAGGCAGTGTCTTCACTGCCTTGCTCTTTAGCCTCAGGTAGGACTGTGACCATGAATAACGAGAAAGCATCATGAGTATTGATTCTGCAGTTACAAATAAATTTTCTGTAGTAGGCAAATTCACAAATAGAAAGTCATGAGTAATGAGACATTGATGTGGTATTTTTCTAACATGTGTTTCTTCCCCAATTCAACTGAAATTTATGGGTATCCTTTCGTATCTTGCTTATGTTCTTAAATCCGCTCACTCTGTATTGAGTGTTTATCAGGCACTGTGTTTAGTACTGGGACACTTAATCAAACAGAAGAGAATCTGAGTATATACAGTTGGATTTCAGTATTAATAGATAATAGGGAGTCTTAAAATTTTCATGGAAGATGTATGTAGTGAAAAACTGTGCATTTCAAACAGTTTTGCACAAAAATAAGTATATCTTTTAATTTTACTTCTCCATGAGCATTTGAAGTGCCCTCTTATAATGTTAAGTGATGGTAAGTGCTCTGAAGGAAAATGGATAGGATTTACTGACGAGATTGCATCTACACAAGACTGGAAAGAAGCAGACAAGCAGCTCAGGAAGTTAAAAGATTTTGCTTCAAGGCCCCTCACTCTGGCACTCTGTAGCCTTGGGAGGTTTTCCAGGAGTGGCCTTATGTCTTTGTAAAAATCGCAAAGTAAGATATTTTAATAGCAATTGGTTAAGACCACTGCTTGCTTCCTCTCCAATTCTCCTTCGGCGTGCTGCCACGGGACAAGCATTTGGGGGATTGGCTGAGGCAGTGATGTGCTGGTAAATGTTTACTGACAGACTTTCAGGAAATAAAAACTCCAGATCATAGCATTTATCATTTTCTGTGATGTAGATACCTCTATTGTGACCATATTCAAGCTATCAGCACGAGGACATGGAAAGCAAAGCTGAGAAGAGATGTTCAGGAACATATTACATGGCATTTTCATCACTACAAATGGCATGGATGTAACTTAACCTGTGCCTTTGCTTCTTCAATTTTGTATGAATTGGTGGTTAGATCTAGAAGCTTGACGGGACTAAGATTTACTGTTGCTTTTCACAACAGTATAGTAAGACACACAAAATATTGCATACATCCGTCACAGACCCACAGTCTTAACGTGCCATAGGCAAAAGAAAGATAGATGTAATTTACTGAAAATATTTCTGGAACAATAACTGCAAAAATAAGTAAACCTAGTTTGTGTGTGTGTGGAGATGAGTTGTGAAAAAAAAAGTTTCCACCATGACCATGGTCTTTTAAATAGTGTTATTGGCCACAGGAAACTGATTCTGAAATCTTGCCTGTTCAGCTTTAAAATTACATGATGTCATTGCTAGTCATTGGTGAGTTAATGTCCTGATGAAACAATGTGGAGTCTTTTAACGATGATCAAAGTTGAGCTTAAGAGATTAAAGCTATTTTTTTTCAGCTGTCTTGATTTTTAAGATACAAGAAAGTATTGCATTTCCCTGATGGTCTATGGTAAGGAAAATGGATGAGACTTTTCAGAGTGGTTTTTGATAAGTGTTTTCACCCTTCTGAGTGTATGGGATTCCTTCTTTGGATCAGCCTTGGTGTTTCCTTGGATATTATTTTGACATAAGCAGTTTTCTGCGCTTCTCCATCTTCCCTTTGTTCTAAGTAATCCCTGTCCAGTGATGATCCTGGTCTTGATAAATCTGAAAATATTTCTCCTCACTCATCCAAGATTAGGACCTCTCCCTTTCTGCTTTCCACCCCTCAGCAAGAACACGTGCACCGTCATGCTCTCCGTTTCTGTTATCATGAGCTCCTCTTACTTTCTGAGGTGAAAGTCTATGGGGCTAATGGGTGTGGCCTCTGATGAAGGCTTTGTGGTCAGGGACAGCAGCTAGCCTCAGGAGGTGCATTTGAAGGAAGGAGGAGAATTCCGAGTGTGCAAGGAACAGATCTGGAGTCATTCAGTGCTCACAACTGGACCCAAAGAGAGAGTAGACGTCCAAGAAATGCAAAGAATGACTATGCCAAGGGTTCTTTTCCTACTGATTGAAGTCAGGTTTAAGAAAACTGTATGTCAATCCCATGAAAGTGCTCAGGAGTCTCTGAACTTCCTGGTGTTTCATTCAAGTGACATGCTTCCAAATCTCACTTGTTCTTGGGAGCGTCATAGGGAGGTGGAGTGAAGAGGAAAGCTGACGGCTTTCGAGCTGACAGCAAGTGCGTCTGTAGCCAGCACAACTTTGTACAACAGCTCCTGGAGCAGGCATGGACAAGAGCTTACGTGTGGCAGTTTCAGGCTTGATGTTGACCATCTTGGAGTCAGATCCATTAGTCTACAACAGTTTAGCTGTATTCTGTTTTGAAGTTGAATGTAATTTGTAACTTGTATGCTAATGATCTTTAGCATACTCATGATCACCAGGCCCATGAGCTTTCCCCAAGTTATTCTTTCCTGAGAGTTGAATCTGGAATTTGGAGTGTCGGTGTAGGCAGACATGACTGATACTCTGCCCATAGCTCTGAACCGTTTACTGATCTGTGTACTAAATGTCCCCTGCCTTTGACCAACCTGTATCCAAGTCTGGAGTCATTGGTCAGCCTAGGGATGGCTGAGCTACTTGGTCAAGTACAGAGCTAGAGGTAGCTGGGGGTGGGCAGTGTGTGTTCCTATGCGAAGCTCTCTATCAGTGATAACCTTATAAGGCACAGAAAAACCTAGATTTCTTGCCTCAAGATGGGGACAACTCTGAGACAAAATGCAGCGTACAGAAGTTCTGAAGGCTCCAGCTGAGAGACCCTCCTGACCTTGGTCAGAAATAGCACCCTAATTTGCTTGCAGTTTCTTCCTTTCCTCTCCCTCCTTCTTCACACTTCCCGTTTCCCTGTACTCCTTTCCTGACTTTTCAGGCGTCTGCAGCACTGCTTCATAGATGTTAGTGTCTACTTCCATCAGGAGGTACAAAATCTGTGTTTGCTTCTCTTTTTAACATGTTAACAGTTATTGATAATTACATCTGCAGTCATTAATTAGGGATTACAGGTAGTTCTGCTGTACCCTATTTATTTTACTAAAGACTTCTATATAGAGAAAATTCCATAATTAGCCATTTGGTTACCCTGGATTATGATTCTTTCAGGGAAGATAAAATGAATGCTTGATCCTCCCCTTTGCCAGTTTTTAATAGTCTTTTGATTCTCAGTCAAATCATGGAATTGATCTGATCTTTCCTGACGACTTTTATTTTATATGAGGCAATCGAAATACTTAGAAATAGTTAGCAGTACATTCTGCTTTGTACCAGTTAGCAAAATGGGTCACAGCTGACTTATCACTTTCTCTATGTAAGTTACAGGCATCCGAAGAGTTCATTTCTAAATACTTCAGCAGATATCACCTAAGAGCAAGGACACTTTTCTTCATGACCACAATAGTATTGTCATGAGAAATGAATTTTATATAAAGCAAAAGTATTTCATAATTGATTATATTCAAATAGCTTCTTGTCCCAGGAATATCTTTTAGAATTATTCCTTAAAAATTCAATGAAGGCTCATGCATAATTTTTCATCACCATGAACTGTTTTTAGTCTCTTGGTTATCTTTTTTGGACTGGGATAAAGAAGCCATTATCTTATACTATGGTGCCCAGAGGTTGGTGAGTGTGTGTTGTGTACTTGATGCAATTTAGCTCCTATTGCGTGGTAAATCGAGGCATAGCTCATTGGTTTATTCCAATACTAGTGATGTAAAACCTGATTATTTGGTTAAGTCAAAGTCTGCTAGATTTCACAACAGTGAAAGGAACTCTGCCCTTTCATAATTGCCAAGTGCTGCATAAGTAGTATTCTGAGACTATACCTTTTGACCCCTACCAAAGGCACTAGTGCCAACATCTGATCTTGCCTGATTCAATTATTTCACAGTGGTGGTCACAAA
This sequence comes from Ochotona curzoniae, assembly GCF_017591425.1. NCBI lineage: Eukaryota > Metazoa > Chordata > Mammalia > Lagomorpha > Ochotonidae > Ochotona > Ochotona curzoniae. The sequence goes on from NW_024467115.1 coordinate 20,083,893, forward strand.
ATGGTGATTTTCTAATATTAATGTAGAATGTGCTGTATGATTGTGATAGCTACCTTTATGGTGTAAACTTCATTGATCAAAGGAAAAACCTTGTTTTGAGTGTGTCTGTGAGGGTGTTACCACAGGAGACTAACACATGAATCCAAGGGTGCTGGTGAGAAGACAGCCTCCTTGTAGGCAGGCATCATCAAAGTGCTGGGAGGGACAAAAAGAGAAGTGGATTTGGTGCTCCTGCTGAGAGCGAGCTGGGAAAGGCCTGGCTCCTGTCTCAGGTGTCAGTTGCTGGCCTTTGGACTCCAAGGCTACACCCTTGGCCTGTGGCTGCCACTCAGGCTGTGGCTTCTGCCAGAGACTCACATCTTCAGCTTCTGTCTTTTTGAGGCCCCTAGATTGGGACTGAGCCCTGCTGCCAGAGCCTAGGCTCTCCAGGCTGCAGGCATGGAGACTGCTGTGGGACTTCTCGGTTGCCACAGTGGCACGAGCCAAACTGCACTAAATTCTCCTTCGTGTGCTTATTTGCGTCTTCTATCCATTCCATCCCTCTAGAACAAACGAATACAGCAGCACTGTTCTGTGAGTAGTGGTTTTCTTTACTCGTCTAATTTTTTGAGACACAACATGGATTTATGGACTCTTTTTAAATCCAATGTGTTGTATTCATCATTGTAATTTTTTTTCTTTTTCATGTTCACATTTTTCCAATTTGGCCAACGCCAACTCCTTCAAGATGACTATTATATTCATGTGTCTTTTTAATTTTAAGTATGCCTTATTTTTCTATGACAAGATATTCTTAAATTTTAAAAAATTCAAGTGGTTTAGCAATGTATTTTTTTTTTTCATGTCTGAATTCTCCCCTGACTTTAAAGATAGTCACCTTTGTTTTCTGCCCCTGGAGTAATTTCACACTTTTCATTGAAATCTCTAATATATTTGAGGTTTGTTTGAACCTATGAGCCTAGCTTTATCTTTTTCCACATAGGGTTATGTTTTCTCTGACACCATTTAATAAAAAAACTTTTCCTATTGATTTGCAGTTCCATTTTTGTCATGTATTTGGTTCTATTTTCTGTTTTGGTTTTCTCTATTTATATTAATACTATACTCTTTAATTATAAAAGCTTGATAATATGCTTTTATATCTGATACAGCTAGTGTGTTCCTTATTTTCTAAGACTTTTCCTAGCTCTCTTTGCACATTTTGTTTTATATGGATTTTCAAATAGTTTGACTTGTTCCATTAAAGATATATTGGCATTTTTATTAGGATTGCAATATATTTATATATTACTGGGGAACAGTGATTGAACTTCTGTCATGTGACACAAGAGAAATGGAAAATCTGTTTTTTTTTTTTAATCTACTTGCGTGCCTTTCAGGAGTCTCTTAAAACTTTCATTTTTTCCTCCGCTAAGTGTCATATCTATTTTCTTAAGTTTCTTCTTAACTATTTTGTCTGTTTTAAGACTCGCAAAGAACTTGTGTTTCCTAATTGGTTATTACTTTCATTTCTGAATTTTGTATTTTAGTTTTCTATACTGTTATCTTACTGAATTATTTATTCTTTGCATTTGATCACTGAGTAGCTCAAATTTCTCAGAGATTCTATCATATCATCCACATAAGGCTGAATTGATTGCTTTATTACTTTTATGCTAGTGTGGAGTCCCTTTCTGACCTTTTGCGTGTCCAGTGCTGTGGTCCTCGCTGATAATATGCTTCTGAGATATCTTCCTCTTATTTTTCCTTAGTGTAGCAGAATAAATATAAGTGTGTTGTACTAGAGGGTTTATAGCCCCCTAGCCAGTTATAGTGTTACCTAAAATAAAGAAGGTTGAAGTTGTCACTGTCATCTCTGCACCATCTCTTCTTCATTTCCAGACACAGACCTTGACTTCAACTCTGACTCTTCTTTAGCCTTCCATCTTTACATCATTCCAGCTGCCAATTCATGCAGATTTCGCTTCAACAAATATCTTTCCCTGGTCTGTTTGATGGTTCTAAAGACTAAGGCTAAGTGGTGTTTGAACTAGGGACTTCCTCGGGGCTCCCTCACCTTCAGAGCCTCCTGTGGGATTAGCATAGGTCTCAGCTCCAGGTGTCTTTCAGTTTCACTTCTCCCTCTGCCTTGGGCTGGCTTCCTCACAGACTGACAGAGGTTTATGGGCTTGTTCCTCAGTAAACTTCCTGCAGCTCAGAGCCTTGAAGAGTATTCCCTGGAGAATTCCACCTTCAGCATCTCCTTCTGTGTTTCCTACTCCTCCCCGGGAGGGAGCCTCACCATTTCTTCATGAAAGCTGTGTGCCTGGGCTTTGCTCACTGGCTCACCTTCTGTAATCAATCTTCTTAAGTGTGGACAAATTTTTGACTCTGCTCAGAAAACTTGGTGGCTCCTGAGTCTGTTTAATTAGGTTTTTATTCTTTATTATGACCTTCAAGAGACCTTCGGGGCCCGGCGCGGTGGCGCAAGTGGTTAAAGGTCCTCGCCTTGCACGCCCAGGATCCCATATGGGCGCCGGTTCTAATCCCAGCAGCCCCGCTTCCCTTCCAGCTCCCTGCCTGTGGCCCGGGAAAGCAGTGGAGGACGGCCCAAAGCTTTGGGAACCTGCACCCGCGTGGGAGACCCGGAGGAGGCTCCTGGTTTCAGATCGGCATAGTATCGGCCCGTTGCGCTCACTTGGGGAGTGAATCATCGGACTGAAGATCTTCCTCTCTCTCTCTCCTCTCTGTATATCTGCCTTTCCAATAAAAAAATAGTAAAAATAAATCTTTAAAAAAAAAAAAAGAGACCTTCAAGACACCTTTCTTGTGACCTTAATCTAGACCCACTATTTTCATCACTGACTGTCTACTCCAGTATTCTATGCTCTGTTAACACTTGGCTACTTTTTGCCCTTCAAATCTGCTTTAAAAATTCCTCCAGTAACCATCTGTGTCATTTTTTTCTTTCTCTTCCATTATCACTTCTTCCAAAAGTTCTATTTGTATTGCAGAGTTCATCTCAAACACATTCTCCCTGGAAGTTTTCCTTATGGATCAACCCAGTGTCATCTCCTTTTTTTTTTTTTTTTTGTATTTTATTTGATTTTATCCACAGTGTGCTTATTTCATCATTTTACCTTTCTTTCCTCTTCTGCTGCCCAATGGATATAATCTTTAGAGCCAAGTTTTACCTAAATCCTGTTTGTGTCACTTGAAACAACAAGGATTATTTTAGAGTTTAAGAAATCATTAATACATTCAGTTGGAATGTGGTCTCTTTACTCAAGTATAAAAACAAAATCAACTCAATTGAATCTGACTTATCAGTTTATCATCTGTGTGAATGCTTTTTATTTCCCAGCTTCTCAAGTTTGGGGCAGGGAGCTTTTATGTGCAAAACAATAGTATATTTTAAATATACTCGTCCCCCTAGGTAATTTTTTGTTGGAAAAAGACCCATGAGGGTAGCCTTAAAGCCAATAAAGAAATTTGCATCTCTGCAGCCATATCCTGGGAGGCACAGGACTGTCAGGAATTTCTGAGGGTGGAGAGGGGAGCCATGGGACCATGTAATCAGATGAAGGGACATCAAATCCATGGTGTAACTCAAAACACAGCTGTGGGGCAGGAATCTGGAGCCAACCAGAGTCTTTTTATTTCCCTATTCCATCCTAAGTAGAGGAGACACTAGTCTTACCTTTCTTGTGCAACACAATCAGCTTCACCCTTATCAATAGATAGCTTTGCTTTTTGCAGGCACCTTAGTCTCATTTTATTAAGTAACATCTCTTCATTGGTGAAATGAGAATAGTGTTGTTTTTAAAAGCACTCTTGATTGATATATGATACTGCCCAGAACATTCCAAGTAGAGACAGTGAAAATAAAACACTAAATAAAAATAAGCTTTTTATTTTTTTTTTCAAAAAAGTAATGTTTATGTAGGCAGTCTGAGGAGAAAGATTTCAGTTGAATGAGATATCATATACCTTAAGTATTTTTAAGATTGTATCCGCTGTTTCTATCATCCTGTTAGAGTAACAACTACCAATGATATAATACTAGAAATGTGACCAGTTTGAGGGGTAGAGGGTGGTGTTTTCAACAAGAAGGGTGTGGTTTTAATTGTATAGAGCAGGGCAAGGTTGTGTTTATGTAGAATCCCTCAATGAAATAGCTTTGAGTGCTGCATAAACATTACAGCATGGATTCTTCTGATATCCTTAAGAGGTGAGTGGAGTTATTGTCCTCATGTAACTAATAGGAAAATTGGAAAGAGAGGGCTTGTCTTTTATATGTACCCATGGATAGTCTATGGAACCATGTAAGTATGACCCACCAACTCTTCTGTTCTTGATGCTGTGTTTGCATAAATGATCTATCCTTGTTCTGATTTTGTTGTCTTTTTTCTTTTTCATCAGACTGTTACAATGTTATATGGTAGAAACTTTTATGATTTGTGTATATCATTAGATATTCACAATACTATATATCATTCTTTAGACTTCCACCAAACTTCTATGCTGGTAACCCCACAGTGGCTTTGTTTCTAACCCATTTATTTGTTCATTTTAAGGTTACATGTTAGTCCCTCCGACCACCAGAATTATAGCCATAAATTTGAACTAACACTAGCTCTAGGTCAATAATAGCTGCTGCAAAGTCCAGGAAGCTGGCTCTGTAGGATTTGAGCACCAGTTGAATCACCTAAACAGTATTAAAGCATATAGATAAACAAGAGCACTGGCCTCAGTAACACATGGCAACTGACCAAAGGAGGGAGAGTTCTGAGAAAGCAGACTGCCAGTGCTTGAGATTGTAGGAGTGATTTTGAATAGTTTCTGAAAAACAAAAGGCCATTTGAACAACAACAATTATTGAATCTTATTTCTACTTCCTTGTTTTGGTAGATTGGGAGATGTTCTCTCTGTCTTGCATAATTCTGAAAGTAGGAATAAAATGGCAGTGATAAATATTGCAATGTTAATCTGTTGTGCTGGTCATTTTTACTGACTTTCAGTTAGAATTAGGTTACAGTCTATTTATAACTTAAAATGCTTGTGACTCTATTTTAAAGACCAGTAACAGAAATGGTTAAAGAGAGAGAGAGAACCCCCTGCAAAAGCATATATCCTAAAGATGTTCTTATTCCTTCAAAAAGGGAATATAAGTACAAGTTTAGCCAATCCAGAGTGAGCTGTATGCAAGCCTTCCCACAGTTGTCAGGAGGTCTTGACATTGCTGCTGCTGATCTGTTGACAGGGACACCTGGTGATAGGAGCAAGGGTGAGTGTTGCTAGAGAGAAAGGCATGGAGGCCTCCCTGGGTGGAACACTGGCACGGACCAGAGGGAAGAGTGCCAGCGAGAGTCCCGGGAACTGGCACTTGGTGAGTTCCAGGATCTGAATTTTTGGACTCTACTTGGTGTAGAATAAAGATTTTTTTTTTTAATTCAGTTTGGCCACCTCCTTTATGTCCATACATAATAAGCATATTCCACAGAGCAAAACTGATTACACCCCTTTGGCAGTTCTGTACTCGAGTCTTTAAAAGCACAGAATATTTTAGATCCACTGTTCATTGGATCATTTGTCATCGTGCCAAATAATTTTTGGCTCTGAAGCACTTGAAAAACATGTTTTGGAGAGTCTGTGTAACATTCTGGGTGGGGTGGTTTCTAAAAGGCTCAATCTTCAACACAAAGCAGAGCTGCAAGACCAGTGATTAGTACTGATGCAACAGCCTCACAGCTATGCTGAATATGCACAGCGTTAGGAATGTTCTAAACCCATGCTGGGTTGACACATCCTTCACCATATGTTGATAGGAGAGGGCTAACTAGTGTGTGCTACACACTCTAAAATCCTTATCCAAATAAATTCAGTTTCTGCAGAAGTTATTTGATAGTGAGAATTATGTTTCTTTTTTTTAAACTTGTTAAGAAGTATGTATGATAATAATAAAATAGATACCTTTTTGCTTGCTACTGCCTGGTCTAACAAAGAGAATATTTCTAATCCCTTTGATAATTCCTACAATTTACTTGTCACTCTCCCGCACTTTCTGGTTTTATCAACCTTGTTCTTTTTTTTATGCTTACACACACACACACACACACAATGGTGTTTGTTTTGTGCATTTTTAAACTTTATAATACTACACTATTGTAGGCCTTCTTAGTGATCTGCTTATTTGTTCAGGATTTTATTTGTGAGAGTCATTCATATCCATGTAGCAATTATATAATTGTTGGAAAATATTTCCTTGTCTAAATATAGCACAACTTTTTATTTGCTTCCCTTTCGACTGATAGCCAGGTCATCCTGGTTTGTGACTCTTGGTGTTCCCAAATAAGATGTTTTCTATAGTTCAGAAATTAGGATTATTGTTTAGTGCAATATGCACATCTACAACCTTCCCCTATTGTTTCCTGAAATCAGTCCGTTTACACCCTCACCAGCAGTGGGTCAGAGTCCCCGTTACAGTGTAACAGCCTCTGCAGCCACTGGGAACGACTTTCACATTATTACCAGTACAGAGCATTTGCGATTGGATCTTATTGTGGGTGTGAAATCTATGTTATTAATGAAGCTGAATTTCTGATAGTATGCTTATTGGCCATTCTTGATTCTTCTTTGTTAAACAGCTACTTGTTTCCAGTGCCCATGTTGTTTTGTATTTGTTTACTTTCTCTTTGAATGTAGGAGTTCTTTATGTACTCTGAAAACAAATTATTTTTCAAATTGTAGTATAGCCTAATTTATCTGTTGTCTTTTTAAAATATTTAAGAAACAGAAAAAAGCTCCCAAATGCTGACTCATTCCCCAAGTGTCGGAAACAGCCAGGTCTGCACTGGGGCTGCAGCGGGAAGCTGGAAGCTCCAACCAGCTCCTCCATGAAGGGCAGGGGCCTGCTTACATGCAGTATCCCCTCTGGCTCCCATGGGCCGCTGCAGCAGGAGCCTGCGCCCAGGAGCCAGCAGTGGGTTTCAAACCGAGGCACTCTGACCAAGGCCACAGCCATCTTCTTCAGCCTTTTGATCCCTAGGCTAAATGACCTCCCTTACACATGCAGACACCTGCTTCCGGATTTTTGTTTCTTCGATTGATTTTGATACAATCTGCTATTTCTCTAAAAATGTTTACCAAGGTAAACAAATGTTCTCTAGGTTGTATTTAAAGATAAATGAGAACAATTATACTATAGTGCTCATTCTAATGTAAGAGTCAGAAATAGCACAGTATATTGGTGTTGATCTGTTTCACAGTACATTCTCCACAGCAGTCTTTTGAGATGATATCTGACCTTCAACCAATCAATATTCTTTATTGAATCGCATCTTGTCATCATTACAGGTATTTCGGAAACGTTTACCAAAAATCGTGCTGCAACATTTCTCTAATTCCTTTCATTTCTTTTCTCTCCCTCTTCTTTTTTTTTTTTTAAGATTAATTTATTTTTAGTAGAAAGGCAGATAGGCAGAGAGGAGGAGAGACAGAAAGGGAGATCTTATGTCCGATGATTCACTCCCCAAGTTAAACCAATCCAAAGCCAGGAGCCTGGAGCTTCTTCAGGGTCTCCCATGCAGATGCAGGATCCCAAGACTTTGGGCCATCCTTGACTGCTTTCCCAGGCCACAAGCAGGGAGCTGGATGGGAAGTGGAGCTGCTGAGTTTAGAGCCAGCACCCATATGGGATCCCAATGCATTCAAGGCGAGGACTCTAGCTGCTAGGCTACCACACCGGGCCCTCAGCATTCCAATTTCTGGGGAAAAGTAGTTTAAACTTGTCTTGCTTCCTTACAATCACATATTCTTCATCCTTGGAGGATCTGGCTTTCTCTGATACTCACTGAGAAATTGATCTTCGAAAGTTTACAGTGACCTCGAAGTGTCCCCATGGTGTGGCCTCTTGTTTCATGCTGCTAGATTTGGTAAATAAAAACACAGAATTTGCAGTTAAACCTGAATTTCAGATAAACAAAGAATAACTTGGGGGCATAACCAGGTGTTTGTCTCAGTTGAGCACAAAGTGCCATCAATTTTCAAGTACTTACATTAGGAATTCCCTGGTGGAGATTGTAATGCTGGAGTAAAACAGACAATTTTGGCATTTAATTGGTGTGACATATATATAGAACGGTAACTTATGACATAATGTTTTCCAATCAAATGCATCTCTGCTGGTTCCTGCAGGCCCAAGAGTTCCTCCACTTTCTGCTGGGTTTGTCCAAAACAGAAAGATACCAGCTGACTTAAATGATTCCAATGGGAAGACTTATGCCATCAATGAGAAGCTACCTCTGAGAAGAGAGAAGGTTAAGTTCTAGGACAAAGCTTGGAATTAGGCCTAGAGTTAGTGTTCCTGTATTATACCACCTCCTCCTTTGCTTCCTTCTCCTTACCTGCTCCTTCCTACACTCGTCCTCTTCCCTGGCTCCTCTCAGCTTCCAGAAGGAAATACAAGACTCTAACAGATACAGCCTTCATTGTGTTCAGCCTGACCAGCATGGTTCATGTAGAACCACAAACTATATAAACGTTAGTAAGATAAATTGGTCATCTGGCCCTCCCCAATGTTTTATTTGTGTTTATAGATATACTTAAGATTTTAAGAGATAATTGTGCACTTGAGTGATAAAGAGATATTTAAAAAGTAAGAGTCTTAACAGTGCTCAACCAACTAGGCAGAGGAAGATGGTGTTTAAAAAACAATGGGTCTCACTTTGGTGTGAAAAAATTCAGAACCTGATCCTGTGCAGGAGTCCATAATCACGAATGAGTTCTTTGCATCCAAAGACCTCAGGTAGGTGAAACCCACAAGGAGCTGCACTTCTGCTGCTGGGAACTGAGGTGGTAAGCAGCTTGCCTAAAGCAAGGCCCTGACTTGAGCTGGGGAGAATCTCTGGCTTGTGCAGTAACCAGGCTCTGTTGACAGAAGTCAGGCTCCTCTGATGGTTCTGTGAGTGTAATGTTAGCATAATGTTAGCAAACAATAAAGCAACATCTGCTACAGACACTGCCAGGGAAATCAGGGTTTAAAACACACAAAGTGACCTGGGAAAGATGAGCCCTCTGGTTGCTAACGTTTTTATTACAGACTTTGAGAAATGAATGTTCACCCTTTGGGAGTTACTCTGAGGCTCCCACAGTATTTTTCCTGCACAAAACTTCTCTATTCTTAAGTTCTTCGACTCTGACCATGATGGGTTTATTTATTTATTTCTTCTTCTTTTGCTATTTGACGTGGTCACAGCTTTACCGAGCTGCTGGGAAGGGAGTCTGAAGGAGCTGTATTTATACAGGGAGTAGACAGATTGGTTGAAGTAGACTCCGAAATAAAGAGTAAGCGTGACACCAAATGAATGCTATAAAAATGTGTTCCCTTATCATTCTTCTTTGAGCAAGAAGTAAGCATGTCATGTAGATCACTGCTAGAATAATGCATCCCTGCTATCGGCTTTGCATGGTTTTGATAAAATGGATAACCTACCCAAGTGTTCCTTAGGAAAACATGTACCAGCAATCCGTTTTCCTGTGGAGCACAAGAGCCAGAAACACTGTGTGGCCACCAGGATGTGTCCCTGGGACCATGACCACAGTGCTGTTTCAGTATGTCACCCAAGAGCCAGGCTTTCACTTGACTTCACATTCCTCGCAAGGCTTCATTCTGAAGCTCTGAGACAAGAGGTGATGTAGGGATGGTGTTGTGCTCATTAGGATTTTTAAGATGTGGAGGTTTCCACACTTGGACCTCTTGGGTCACACGTGCGTTATGTACTGCAGAAAGTCATGCATACAATAAGCTCATCAATGTTTAGCATGTTTTTGTACAAGCACACAGCATGCTTTTTCTAAACAAGACAAATAATGTCATCATATATAAATGTGGATATGATACTGTGGTCAAATTTCTTTAAGAAACTGCTTTTCAAATCCAGAAGGAAGAAGAATAAGGTTTAAATTATACAAAGAAAAAAAAAACCTAAAGAGTTAATTGTATGAATACAGTTTGCTAAGTTTTCTTTATTGTCAACAACTTGCTAACCCATATAGGATAGCAGTGATGCTGGTGGCAGAATACCATAATGCCAGCTTCAACCCTTGTTTTCTTTAGGAAGAAAGAGAATAATAGAGGAATGGGCTCCACTTGTTCATTGCCTAGTCATTTGTTCATTCTTTCATTTGACACATTTTTATCGAATGCCTGCTCTGAGTTGAGTGCTGGTTTATATGTCGACATGGGATTGTGTAGGTTTGACATGTCCTTCTTTTAGGAGTCTATATTTTATTGAGACAGAACAATAAATGATAACATGTACACATAAAAGGTGATTCCTATTAGCGACAGTGGTGTGTGTGTGTGTGTGTGTGTGTGAAACTGCTGAGAAAATAATATGGGAGCTCAGCTCTGAAAGAAAAATAGATTGCTCCATGAGGTTCTGATGTATGGGTGCCAAGCATGTTTGTGGTGGTGAGATGGTGAGCCTGAAATGGTGCTAGGTGTCGCAAACAGGGAGCTGTAGGGGCACTCAGTAGAGAAGGGTATGGCTCACTCAGCTTTATGAACCATGGTAAGAGTCTGAAATTCTGTAGTCAAAGACCACAGAGGGTTTGCCTGATGTATGGCTGCTCATCAGGTGGAGAATGCATTGCTAAGGCACAGAACTAGAATCAAGGGTTGTAAAAGAGGGTCTGTTGAGGCTTTCACCAAGGTAGTGGCAGGAGAGATGGATGGAATGGAACTGAATTTTGAGGGGAAAGCCTAAGCTGAGGGGTTGAGGGAAAAAGCAGAAGCTCAGAGATGCCTTGTCAACACAGGTGCCATTTTACGCACATAGGAAGTGATAAGGAGGGGGTGGTGATGGGCTGGGCAAGGACTCAGTGTTCTGTTGGCTAAGTTGTATTTGAGATGTTGGCAAGCCATCCTGGTTGAGGTCAGTGATCAGGGAGAGAAAGCAAGACTACCTCTTGGGTCAATGAATCAATAAACGGAGCATTGGGGAAACCAGTAGAGCTCCAAAAGATATAAAAGGTGTTGTTCCCAAAGCTTGAAATACTGAAAAGTCAGGTTTTCTAAATCAACTTCCTCCTCAGCCTGTTGTGTTTTTTTTTTTTTTAACAATCCACTCTTGCCCCCCACCCCAACCAACCCTCAGGAGGGACAAATGCCTGGGGCCAAAGAATTAAGGACAATTTGGAAATTTTTATGGACTTGACTATAAAAATACAGTTTTAACACCACATCCCTGCTACCCTCTTCCAGTGTTCTTTTCTGCCAGTCCACTTGGGTCTAATCCACTTTGAACTACATTCCAGTGACAACTGAGAAAGGAGGAGAGCTGGTTGTACTGGTGTTACTCATTCCACTCATCCTTCCAGGAGAACAGGCTGTATGTTTGTAACAAACCAGTAGAACTTTGGGTGGAAATGTTTTTTCCCTCTGTTATCAGAATGTGGCCAGACCAAAAAAGACGGGTTATCTATTAGTCATTTGGCATTCTAAACTCGTGGGTGTGGACTCCCCACCTGCTTCTGGCTTGCCTGAATTGTAACCACGTTTGTATTAAACAGACTCCCTAAATGCCAGAGAGACTGTGTTCAACTAGAAATCCAATACCTAAGCCACAACATTAATACTATTGGAAACTCATGAAGGATGGAACTATGGACTTCTGAGACTTCGCAGTGAGGCTCAAGTGAGTGCTTTACAGATGATCATAACAGAACAAACACAGGCGTGAACCTAATCCTTTAAAGATTCCTATTAGGAGGCCATCCAAAGCATTTTAAACCTAAGAAAGGTATTACAGGAGTAAATTTGGTTTCAATGTCTTTTTAATTGATATTTAGTTTCTCACCATGGGAAGAAATATTACAAGCTTCAGAGAGCCATAGCCTGATGTCACATCCAACGTCCGTAACATTCTAAGTTTATCACCTTGGAAACTCCTTCTTTGACTTTTGACTTACTCATCTGCAAAATAAGAAAATTACAGCGGCCTCTAGAAATAGAAGTGTCCTGTCATTCTATTTCTAGGAATTATCTGAATGATATGATTAAGTAAATCCAGAAAACTGACCTATGAGAAGCGTTCTTTTGCATCACTGAGGTATTAGAATTGTTTGAGTAGGTTAGGATCCAAGGACACTTTGAAAAGTCCACCGATAGCTGAATGAAAAGAAGTTTACTCACCCATTTACTCATGCCCATTTTCCGTGAATATTTTTAAGATCTTTTTGTGTATCATATACAGAACTACCAAATAATGAGTAAAGATTTTGTAGAAGAAATTTAATGACATAAAGAACTATCCAAAATAAAACATTAAAGGAAAAATAATAAAGTTAAGTACATTGTGATTAATTTTGATGGAAAATGACAATTATATGCTCACAGAAGAGCAGACAACTTCTGTAATTTTCATAGCACTGAGGTTTTTAATTTTAGTTTAATACCAGTGAGACCACAGAGATGGGTTGAGTTCTCTACTTTTATTTTCCAAATTTCCTTCAGTGACTTACTAACTTAATAATTATTAAAGAAATATTAAGTGAAAACATTAATATCTGCCTTATGATTGGTTTGAGAGTTAAATTGAGTGAGATTAAAAAAAAAAAAAGAAAACTTTAGTGCCAGCATTAGTTGATGTTTTCAATTATTTTTGCCCCATCTAGCCATTTATCATAGACTTAGCTTGAAATGACTTTTGACTTAAGTAAAAAGCAAACATGTTACTGTTGAAAGGGTTAGGATTTGTCACCAGAAAGATATTTAAAGGAATGTCCTTGAAGCGGCAAAAGTGATTTCAGAAGAGATGTACCTGACGTGCTCTGCGCAAGGGGACAGATAATGAAATGAGCATTTCCGCTCAGGGTGACTACGATGGAGCATTTATTTGGACCTCTAAGCTTTGGATGGTGTGTTTAAAAACCTGTCATTACTTGATAGCCACATTGGGTGCATAGATAGCTGGAACAATATCTAACTCGAAGCGAGCAATTAGTCTGTCACGATGAATGCCCGCACTTGCTCAGATGGATAAAGTGTCTTGTCAGAGCCTCCGTGTTGGCCTCCAGACCCTGTGCCTGGTCCTGTGCCTTCCCTTGGCAGCCTTCGCCATCCTGCAGAAGTGAAGGGGGAGCTTTTGTGGCCAAGGCTGACAGCTCCCATTAGTCCTATCTCTCTTCCTGTACTATTTATTCTTGGTGTGCTGTGCCCCTTCCCTCCACACAACTCCTCCTCCCCCGCTCCCGCTCTGCTCCCACCCTTCCCCCATTCCTCTTCTCTCTCCTATCTTCTCCTATCACCCTTCCCCCAGCTCCATTAGGAGCGCCCCCTCTTTTTTCGGTAATCTCTGTTTTTAGCATTTTGCATAGAATCTTGCAAACTAGCTTGCTTATCTCCTCCCCGCACTAGTTCCTTGTGAGATCTGCCACATCTGTGAACCTCTCAGAGTTTTTATTCATCTTAGCTTCTCATTGGCAAATGGGAGCATAACACCTCATTTAGAAGTCGATTGTGGGTATTCCATTGCATAATGGAAGTAGAGTTCCTGGCATATTCTAGGCACCAAATAATGGAAGCTTTATAATTAATTATATTATTTATTTACTTTTGTATCCTCAGGGCCTGGCATGGTATGTGATTTGTGAGGGCTACAAAATACACTTCTGGTGAATTCATGAATGAACATATAAGTGTATGGAATATGTCTCTAAAATGCAAGGAGGAGGTTGTTTTGTCATGTTCATAGAAGACTCAGGCAGCAAACACACATTCTTCTCCTTCTCACCTTCTCTGGTGCCCATCCTTGGATACTGTCTCTCTTTGGGAAAAACTGTTGTGACCAGATAGATACTGAAAGGCCATTAATGATTATCTCCACATTGATAAAGATTTCCATGTTGACAAAAAATTGTTCAGTGGTTCTTTGGTCTTTCCAGATCCTTGTCCAGAGGCCCATCTTCTTTATCCTTGTTAATTTCTACATATTCTACAATCTCTGGCTGCAATAACTTAAATGATATGAAGTCAACTCCAATGCGGCCCCCACACTCCAAGTGATAGACTTGTGTGCTAGTTCCAGTCTTTTCACCTTTCTGTGTTCACAAAACCTGTTAGCTGGTTTGTATTCAATCTCTTATCTTTTCCCTCCTTCCCTTTTGGAAGATGTTTGTGAATTATTTTCATGCAGTTGAATCACTCTGAATTCAGTGCTAATTTTAGGCCATGGAGGAACAGTTGGGAAGGAATGGTTTAGGTATGTGAAGCCTTTCACAATAATATCCCACCAGTGCTTTAGCTTCCCCAGTATTTCGTAAACTTCAGCCTGTCAAGGCAGTAGAGTCAAAGGGACCACTGTTCTCAGCTAGCAGACTCAGTACTGCCTGGTAGCAAAATACCTGCTGAAAGCCATGCTCAGGATGTAGACGAAGCCACCTGCTGCCAGGGAGAATGGCTTCCTCCCCAGCATCTTCCCGGGTACTTTCTCCTGCGGCTCTCTCTGCCTGTTTCATCAGGACCTGTTTGTCTTGTTTTATCAGGACCCTGATCTCTGTGTCCTAGTCAGACTTCTGGGCTCCTAATGGCATCCTCTCGGCAAAGACTGGGGGAGGGAGGTCCACACAGGTCCTGTAGGGTGAGCAGACCTCTGGATGCAGTTAATTAGGTGAAAGCCTCTTTAAGTGACCATCCCACATTTTTTTTTGATGATCCTCTTCTGAGTCTCCAGCACATCAACCTACCTTCATTTTCCTACCAAAAAACCCCCTACAAGTTCCACGAAGTCTTTCCAGACGGATAAGAATGCAGATGTTTTATCTTATCTCAACTTTTCTAGACCTTTCTATGCATTGTTCCCATTTCAGTTGTGCAAGTGGTGTTGCCCTGTCTCCTCTTGTTACTCACCCGATGTGGCAATCCCTAGCTTCTTGATCAACTGTGCTATCACATTTGCCATCTGTGCGTCCTTACCATGCTGGTTTAGGACGTTATTTTCAGTAATGGAGTGTATGCAGAGTACAAGAATCATATTTCTTTTCTGTTTCTTGTGGTTTTTTTTGGTTGTTGTTGTTGTTCTTGTTTGTTGTTGAAGCTGGTCAGTGAAGCAGCAAGTAATATAATCATATTTTAATAAATATGTTTTAATGATGATGAAATGCTCTAGCATATCCACAGATTGTACCTCTCTGTAATCCAGGCATCGTAATTCATCAGAAGCAACAATCGAATGCTGGAGTTGATGAAGTTTGAGGTTATGTCTTCATTATTAACAAACTGAAAGCTTGGAGATGGCTTTAAACAATTTCTTCAACTAAATTCAGCTTGCTACCTGTCATGGCGCAGGAGTGAAAATAAATCGAGTTTTCATCATAGGATTATGGAGTTTGAGTAAAGGAAAAAAAAGCTATTTTAAAATGACAAGGTTCAAACCTTAGGGAAATTATTTCTGTGCATAAGGAAGTTTTAACTGATAATGTCTGCCTTTAGAACACCCAGATCTCACTTTCTCGCTGCTTATCTAGGTTTATGTCTATCTATATATAGATACTGCTTTTTTTATGTAAGTGTCAAAAAACTCTAACAATAAATTTGTAGATGTCATGATAATCACTATTTTTGTAGGGAGAAATGATGCATGTGGTAATATTTTTGTGTTTTCCTTGCTGTCATGGCTGGAAATAATTGATAACCAATTAATTTAGTTTATTTTGGATTCAAATTTATCAACATAAATAGGGGTATGAAGAATTTTAAATTAAGTGCTAGGTGGAAGCCAAGCACTTTTGTTTTCTAAATAAGGAACAGATCCTTAGGTGATTTGACTCAGATTCAGTGGCTGGAGTCACACTGTGACACTGTAGATGAAGCTGCTGCTTGTGATGCTGGCATACTTAATTTGGAAGCTAGCTGGGTCCCAGCTGCCCTGCTTCTAGTCTACCTTCCTGCTAAGGAGCCTGGGAAGGCAGGAGTAGATAGCCCAAATACTTGGATCCTTCCCCACATGTGGTACCAAGATGGGATTTTTGGCTTCTGGTTTCAGATTGTTCAAGATCTGGTTTTTGTGGCCCTCAGAGAGTGAGTCAGCAGATCAGCAGCTGGAAGATCCCTCCTGTCCTTCTGTCCCTCCACCTTTCTCTGTCACTCTTCCTTTTAAAAATAAAGTGAAAAAAAAAAAAAGATTCAAGAACTAATGTGTTGCAAATCTAAGCTATTGATTTTCCTCTCTCGTGCCTTTTCTGGTAAGCCATACTGCCTTTATAAACTCTTGGCACTGAAAATTGTGCAATACTGGAAGATGTTGAGAAATTGTTCCCAAGTGTTGATTATTTTTAAATAAGAATTAATGTTGCTTCCTTGGGGCCCGGTGGCCTGTGGGTTAGCGGCTAAAGTCCTTGCCTTGAATGCGCCAGGATCCCATATGGGTGCTGGTTCTAATCCCAGCAGCTCCACCTCCCATCCAGCTCCCTGCTTGTGGCCTGGGAAAGCAGTCAAGGATGGCTCAAAGCCTTGGGACCCTGCACCCGTGTGGGAGACCCGGAAGAAGTTCCTTGATCCTGGCTTCGGCACGGCATAGTTCTGGCCGTTGCGCTGACTTGGGGAGTGAATCATCGGACATAAGATCTTCCTGTCTGTCTCTCCTCCTCTCTGTATATCTGACTTTCCAATAAATAAATAAATCTTAAAAAAATATATTGCTTCCTTGATATCCGCACATTTACAAAGGTGTTCTTCTGGGCAGAATCAGTGGGTGCTTGCATATACAGAACACACACTCTCAGTATATACAGTGATGTTCTGTTGTAATGGGACTTATTTTAGACAGTGTTGAACCATCACACACGGGAGGCTTTAGTGAATAAATATAATTAAATGTGGTATCAGCAAGTTCTTTGCTGTGAGGAATAAGGGAGGAGGAATAACAGATCTTCAGCTTTCTGCACTTACTTTTTTAGGTCACATAGTTCTCCAGTCATGCTTTGGGCTTGTTGTCACTAACAGGTTGCCCTGCTCTTTTGTTTCATGCTTTCATTCACACCCCAAGCCAAAGAGTAGAAGAGATGATACATCTGTTTCTGAAAGAAACATTTAAAAAACATTATAAGTAATATTTACTTGACTTTACATCTTGCTTCCTATCCGTTATAGGAGCTAGGCTGTGGAGATATTTTATTCTCTTTCTTTATTTTTGTTTGTCCTAGTTTTTAAAAATTTTACTTCTTTTTCTTATTATCATCTTATGATACAGTTCCATAGACCTTAGGATTTCCCTTATCCCCTCCCCAATTCTCTCTCCCTCACTGAGTTCCCCTATATCATTACTATAGTAGAGTTCCTCATACACGGTCATATATCCATCATTGCAGGCATGGACAATGGCAGAGTCCAGCATCCTATTGTCAAGATGTAGTAAATAGTTTCATTGGGAGTCCATCTTTGTCTGGAAGTAGAGATACTTTGTATTATATCCTCACATCTGGATGTGATAGTCTCCATTACACAGTTCCTGTACATCCCCTTAAATGGAAAGTCGTAATACAAAATCAAAAACAGGAAGAAAAATGAAAATTTACAATGCCATGAAGTTAAATAACATGCTGCTCAATATGATAGTCTCCATTACTTAGTAAGTGTACCTCCCTTTAAATGAAAAGTCACAAAACAAAATCAACAGCAGGAAGAAAAAAAATTAATAATACCATAAAGTTGAATAACATGCTACTGAATGACTGATGTGTCACTGGAGAAATGAAAATCAAGAACCTTCTTGAAGAAAATGATGCTACTGTGTGATCTATGACTCATTGAAGAATTTAATCAGAAGAAAGTGTTTTGGAGAGATGAAACTAACAAAAAAATAAAAATCCATGCGATATAGTTTCCACTGATCTGTGTTGGTGAAATGTGTCTCCTGTATGCAACCATAGATGGGTTTTGTTTTTTAATCCAGTCTATTAATCTATGACATTTGATTGATGAGTTTAAGCCATTTACATTAAGGGTTATTATGAATGGATGGTAATTTGGTTCTGTCATTTTAGCAATGGTTTGTTCATTGATTTAGTCATCTGTTGTTATTTTACTGGGATGTTTTTTGCATTTGCCTGTGATATTGGTGGGCATTGTTCCTCTTTTGTACCAAGAGAACATTTTTAAGTGTCATTTGTAGGGCAGGTTTGGAAGAGGCATATTCTTTTAACTTTTCTTTCTTTCTTTCTTTTTTTTTAAAGATTGATTTATTTATTGGAAAGTCAGATATACAGAGAGGAGGAGAGACAGACTTCCGTCCGAAGATTTACTCCCCAAGTGAGTGTAACAGCCAGAGCTATGCCAATCCGAAGCCAGGATCCAGGAACTTCTTCCGGGTCTCCCACACGGGTACAGGGTCCCAAGGCTTTGGGATGTTCTTGACTGCTTTCCCAGGCCACAAGCAGGGAGCTGGATGGGAAGTGGAGCTGCTGGGATTAGAACCGGCGTCCATGTGGGATCCTGGCACATTCAAGGCGAGGCTTTCAGTTGCTAACCCACACCGCTCAGCCCAACTTTTCTTTACTGTGAAAGATGTTTTTTTCATTTTGAAAGACAAAGGAAGTTTTTGCTGGGTACTTTAGCCTTGGATAACAAGTTTTTGTTTTCAGAATTTGGAATATGTTGCTCAATTCTCTTCTGACCTGGAGAGTTTCCTGTGAGAGGTCTTCTGTGAGTTTAATTGGCATTCCTTTGTATTTTAGTTGTTTTTTTTTTTTTTTTCACGTGCACATTTAAGGATCTTTTCCTTATGTTTAATTGAAGAGAGCTTGATTATCATGTGTTGTGATCAAGACTGCTTTTGGTCAACACTTTTGGGAGTTCTGGGCCCCTCCCGCATGTTGTTTCCCAATTCTTTCTCCAGATTAGGGAAATTGTCCTTTATTATTTCGTTAAATGCATTTGTAAACCCAGCTTCTCTTTCTGCACCTTCTGGGATTCCCATAACTCTTATATTTGGCCTTTTAATAGTGTCTTTCAATTCTTGAATACTTTTTTTTAGCTTGTTCCAGCTTTGCTTCCAGCTTTTTGTTTGTTTCCCCCTGATAACAGGAAATATCTTGAAATTCTAAGATTCTTTCTTCTGCCTCCTTCATTCCACTCTGGAGATTCACCATTGTACTTTTAATTTGTCCCACTGTATTCTTCGTTTCTGATATATCAGCTTTCATTTGATTTATTTATTATGTGACATATTGCTTAAATTCCTTGAATGCCCACTTTATGTTCTTCTTGTGGTTGATAAGAAGTTTTATAGCAAGTGTGTTTAATTCTGTATTCCCCATTATCTCAATGTCTTCTTCAGTTAACTCTGAGGTTGACAACGGGTTTTGCTCCTTTGTGGGGGAGTCTTTGGTAATATTCATTGTGTCCTTGTCTCTTTTGCTCTTGGTCATTGTATTTCTGGTTATCAGATTCTTCTCCTTGGGGCAGGTTTCTAAGCTTTGTCACCCACAGGTCTACAGTTTGATTTTACGTATTGCAGTTGGTACATGGCTCTTTGTTTGCTGTCACTTGTGCCACTCCCTCCAGGGAGTTGCAGGTCTGGGTTCTTATGTTAGATTTACAGCATGGTCTCCACAGCCCCAACTCCTGTCTCACCAGTCTCTACCTCCGGTGATCCTGTGCTGAGGTTGCACCATTGTCTATACAACCTTTTTCCCATTTCTGGTTGGAATTGGTTCCAGGATTAGGGAGACACTTAGTATCCTATATAGCTAGATTGTTGGTGGTGCTAATCTTGTCAGAACCTGTTAGCTATTAGTTTTGAGGGCCACACGGTCCTATTTTGACTCGTAAAATGCCATAGTCGGGATTATTTTCCAGT
This sequence comes from Ochotona curzoniae, assembly GCF_017591425.1. NCBI lineage: Eukaryota > Metazoa > Chordata > Mammalia > Lagomorpha > Ochotonidae > Ochotona > Ochotona curzoniae. The sequence continues at coordinate 20,103,731 of NW_024467115.1, forward strand.
GGAACCAGTGCAATCCACGGAACTCAGAGAGTTCTCGCTGAGCTCATTGCATGCACAGATCACTGTTATCCCTGAAGTCTTAAGTCCTTTGCCACAATGTACAAAAGGCACCTGTTGTGCCACTACTAGGGTTCTTGATCTGCTGGCTGTCATGTCTGAGGGATACCTGGACCTATCTTAGGTGGAACCTGTAGGATGCCACGCTGTTGCCATTTACTGAGCCAGAAATGAATTCACTCCCAGCTCATTGCACACACAGTCCTACCCCATTGCCTTTTTCTTCCTACACAAAATAGTGCCCAATTCGGCTCTAGGGGGCTGACTGGATTGTGATATTCATCCTATTCCTACACTGCCCTTCTGGGACCTGCTGCTCTATCTCTGTTCCTGGTCAAATCAAACAGACCAGCAGGAAGAGCAGTTCTTTGTCTGGGTTTACCTCTTGAGCACTCCTGGTGAAAGTCCCCTCCCACCTTGTTTCTGGTGTATTTCCAGCTGCTGGTGGAGTTCAGATCACTGTTTGCTGAATGTTGCTGGGGTATCAGTCACTGCATCACCACACTGTTGTGTCCGCTGCTTTCCTGTGTCTGTCAGTCCCCAGGTGCCCCTCTGCTATTGTTCTGTCCTCTTTTGTTTCCTAGAATGTGCCTCTTTACTTCACCCTGGCTAATATTTCTGTGTTTAAACGTGTCCTTACCCTATTCCGCCATCTTGTTTCTTCATGGAAATGTTTAACAGTGTTAAAAACAAACAAAACAGCACCACCAACAACGAAACAAATGAGTGTCCTGCATCACTGCAGTATGTCTTCCTGTTTCTTTGCTCTTGGAGGAGGCCTTGAGTGTGTTCCTCAGGCTCATTGTGCCAAAGGGACCTCCTTTTCTTGCTGCTCATAGAAGCTGACACTGACCATGTTTACCAACATCATCAACATCTGGTCCTTTTCTTTTATTCCACCTTTTTTGGGGCATTTATTACTCTGAGATACAGATCTTCCCTTCCCAAGAGACTTTTTTGTATACCAAAATTAGGGGACTCTCCACCTAAATTAGGGATATTGTAATTTGTAATAAAGTTGTATGAATGAATTGTACATTTTTGGCAGGATCTAGAAAATAATGGTTTCATTTAAGCAAGAGTCACTAGCTGCTTTATCTTTTCTTTTTTTTTTTTAAGATTGATTTATTTATTGGAAAGTCAGATATACAGAGAGGAAGAGAGACAGACAGGAAGATCTTCCATCCAATGATTCACTCCCCAAGTGAGCGCAACAGCCAGAGCTATGCCATGCCGAAGCCAGGATCCAGGAACTTCTTCCGGGTCTCCCACTCGGGTACAGGGTCCCAAAGCTTTGGACCATCCTCGATTGGCCACAAGCAGGGAGCTAGATGGGAAGTAGAGCTTCTGGGATTAGAACTGGCACCCATATGGGATCCTGGCACGTTCAAGGTGAGGACTTTAGCCGCTAGGCCACTCCGCTGGGCCTCTAGCTGCTTTTTCGGTAAAATTAACTCAAGGAATTCTATCGCTAGAATTAAGAGATCTCCTCCACAAAGCTCTTTGCCTTAATGTGGACCGCCACAGAGGAGGCCTACAGCACCATAGGCACAGAATTCCATTACAAAGCATTTTCTCTTTATTAAACTGTAGGACATATTCCCAAACCTTCTCTTGATTCATGGGAAGAGATCTCAGGTTTTTTAGTATTAATAGATTGATTAATACATGCATAAGTAAGTATCCAAATGGAGATGGGTAAAAAAGAGAAATTGAGGAATGTCCTTTCTCCTAGGGGCTGCTTTCCAATAGCCAGGGGAGGAGGATCGGGATGGCCCCTGCTGTATGATGGGGAACAATGCTAGGGTAGGAGTTGAGAATGAAAGATCTTTGTGCCCCAAACACAATTGCCATGGGTTCCATGTAGTGACATTGAGTCCAGAGTTGCAGTGATATTGTGAGATTTAACAAAATATCAGTGAGAACACTGCTTTTCTGCAGAATAAGTTGGTACACAGTCTTGCTTCTGAATCATATAAAGGAAAATAGACATTACTGTCAAACAGTATGTTTATAACATGGATTTGATAATGTTTACTGAAAAAAATAAAAATGCTTTCATTCTTGAGAACTCAAAATCCAAAAATTAACATGATTGGCAAATAGGAGAGATTAACAGACTTTACATTTTTCTCCTCTTCCCTCTAAAATAGATTATTACTGTTCCAAGGTTTTGCTTGGTGGTGTGGCAGGCAGGTAAGCAGATATATGGTAGTCATTTCACTGCAGCTGAGCAGAAAAAAACAGATCTGATTAGAGAATGGGTATGACGAGATTCATGAATTAAGTGTATTTCCTTTTAGGGTATGATAGGTCAGTTATTTAAAAAACTAAGAGTATTGAGGCTAGCACTGTTTCTCAATAGGCTGATCTTCCACGTGCAAGTGCTGGCATCTTATGTGGGGTGTCCATTTTTGTCCTGGTTGCTCCACTTCCCATCCAAATCCCTGCCTAATGTGCCTGGGAAAGCAGCAGAGCATGGCTCTGATTCTTGGGCCTCTGAACTTATGTGGGAGACACAGAGGAAGCTCCTGGCCCTTGGCTCTGGATGGCTTAGCTCTAGCTGTTGCAACCATTTGAGGAGTGAACCAACAGATGGAAAATCTTTCTCTGCCTCTTCTCTGTAAGTCTGACTTTCAAACAAAAATAAATAACTCCTAAAAATATAAAACGACAGTATTTCCTAGAAACTATCCATTGTTTTGCTTTGCTGTATTCCAAAAATATGAAATGGAAAATTCCAGACATAAACAATTTAGAAGTTTCCTATTCCATCTTATTTTAAGTAACATGATGAGGACTCTTACCACCCCCCTCAGACCTAGTGGGGGAATGAATCATCTTTTTGTCCAGCAGATCCTTCCACACTGTAGACTCGGCCTGTTAGCTAATCTCTCGCTTGCCATCTCAGTTATCAGATTGACTGCTGTGATATCAAAGTGTTTGTGTTCAGGGAACCTTAAATAATAGCCTAACTCTATGTCACAATGCCTACGTCATTCGGCTCACTTTATCTCATCACATGGGCACTGTATTATTGTGCAATCTCACAAGAACAGTTAGCACAGTATTTTGTGATCACGTTTATATAACTTTTACTACAGTATGTTACAATCATTCTATTTTATTATTAGTTGTTGTTAATCTCTGTACCTAATTATAAGTTGCGTTTAACAAGGTATATGCATATAGGAATATGGTATTTATAATTTCGTAATATCTGATATTGCAGGCATTCACTGGGGAGAGGGGACCTGGAACGTGTCCTTCACAGATAAAACAAGGCCACAGAATCAGGATTTTATATGTTACCACATTCCAGGTTTCCTAATAGGAAAATTCATAGGGAGTACTGTGTTGGATTCCTTATTAGCTTCATATGGGATACATTTTACATTGAATGCTTTATTTATTTTTATTTGAAAGGCAGCTTTTACAGAAAATGAAGTAGAGACACAGAAAAAAAGGTCTTCCATCTGCCTTTTCACTCCCCCAAACTGCCAGAGCTGAGCTGATTTTGAAGCTGGGAGCCAGGAGCTTCTTCCAGATCTCTCATGTGGGCCCAGAGTCCCAGGTTCTTGGGTCATTCTGTGCTGCTTTCCCAGGGCAGAACTCTTCCCAGGCAGCTGGATTGGAATTGGAGCAACCAAGACACCAGCTGGTGCCCCTATAGGATATGAGAACCACAGGCTGAAGGATTAGCCTGTTGAGCCACTGTGCTGGCCCCAATATTAGAAACTTCATTTAAAACTATGTCTCTCTGATTAGATCAGATCATGAGGTGTAAACTTTTCCTTTTTTTGTCAGTGTGTGACAGTGCCTTGCAACAACTCAGGAAAGTAGCTATGGCTAACTCCATTTTCCAAAAGAGGAGAACTGTGATTTTAGGAAATTTGTGTGATTTTTTTTTTCTAGTCATATAGATTGTATCTCATGGAATGAGGGTTTCCAGCAGCCACTGAAAGCCATAAGCCTTACTGTTTCTACCATGCAGTGGGGCTCAACTGACCTATAGATTTTCTCTGGCACCAGCTAGACAGATCTAGTGTAGGTGGTCCAAATTGATTTTCCTGTTTTGAAATCATGCTCCAAAAATAATCTAAAAGGAGCCAAAACCTTCAGAATTGTATCAGCCATTTGCAGAGTTCTAACACAATTTTCTGTGTACGAGTGTAGATCAATGCAGGTCCACAGCCCCGCATGGCCTTCTGAAGAACTCTGCACAGCTTGACAGAGGAACGTTGGGTGTCACAGTTGAGACACTCCTCAGTAGGAGAGATAGGCTTGCTTGCTTCCACTCTTCAGCTGCAATAAAACACTAGGAAGGAAGGGGATTCTTAAGAGACCTGCTGGAAGAGCCAGGCGACCATGTGTTATTATTTTATCTGCAAGCTTTTTGCTGTCCTTTTCCCTTACTCCGAAATGCACCCCTCTTTTAGTGCTCTTGGCAACGGCCACCATGGGCTGTCTGCCTGAGGTTGTCAGTGATCAGTTGGATTTCACTGGTTAGAGCACTCTTAGGTGTGCACATCTTGTTTTGGCATTCTGTGGCACAGTTTCTTTCAAGCCCTCTGCAAATTTGATCATGATGGACTTAGAGTATTTATTCTAGAATCACTTTTTTTAAAAAAGGATCATTAATAGTGCCTGAAGCATTATACAGGAAGATGATGTAGAGGACAAGTGTTGTCCTCCACTTGTACGACCACATCTTTTTGGATGTCATTAATAATTGGTCCGCATCATCCATATGCTGCTATCCCCAACTCTCTAAGGCTGATAATTTTGGCATTACTTTTATTCTGTCTGCATAGTTCTAAAAATGACCAAAGAGAGGAGGAGTGTTCTTTTCAAGCACATTCTTTCTGAGCGTGAGCTTATCATCCATCAGTGTTCACAAAGAGTGAAGTGTTCTGCCATTTATCCTTGATCCTGAAACAGTGAAACATTTCTCATAGCTCAGCAGGCACCTAAAAATCAAAGTCCATAAATATCAGGACATGGAGGATGTACTTTTTTCCCTCATTCTATTAAAAGAACAGCAACATGTCTGACCTAGATTAGTATTTCTTCTCATTAGGATGAACAGGCATTTAAGTTGCTTTCTAACTATATTAAAGTTTATTATATTATACGATTAAATATTTTTTCAATCTCATAATAAAGGATGTTCTTGGGAGTGATATTTCTTATGTGCAGTATTAAAAGATAAATGATAGAGTGGACATTAGGTCTGGCAATTAGAACACTTATATCCCATATCAAAATTCCTAGATTTGATTCCCTGCTCTGACTTCAGACACTGAATTCCTGCCAGTGCAGGCCCTGGAAGGCAGCAGAGATGGATCATGCGATTGGGTCCCTGCCACTCACATGGGAAACCCCGATTGAGTTCTTACCTTCTGATTTTGGTCTAGCCCAGCCAGAGTGAATCAACTAATTGGAATTCTCTTTGTCTCTCAAATTTAAAAAAATGATTTTTAAGGTTTATTTATTTATTTTAAAACTTGGAGTTATAGCAGAGAGGGATACACACAGATGGAAGAAGGGGTGGAGGGTGAGAGAGAAAGAGAGAGAGAGAGAGATATCTTCCAACCACTGGCTCACTCACCAGATGACTGAAGCAGCCAGGACTGGGCCAGGCCAAAGTCTGGAGCCAGGAACCTTATCTAGGTGTCCCCTTTAGGTCCCCAGCAGGGGTGCAAGCACTTCAGCTATCTTGCATGGCTTTTCCCAGGTCATTAGCAGGGGCTGGATGGGAAGTGGAGCAGCTGGGACATGGGCTACTGGCCATATGGAATGCTGACATTCTAGGTGAGCCTTTGCCTGCTAGGTCACAATGGTGGCCCCAAGTTTTTTTTTTTTTTTTTTTTTTTAAGATTTATTTATTTTTATTGGAAAGGCAGATATACAGAGAGGAGGAGAGACAGAGAGAAAGATCTTCTGTCTGATGATTCACTCCCCAAGTGACCACAATGGCCAATGCTGTGCTGACCCAAAACCAGAAGCCGGGAGCTCTTCCAGGTCTCCCAAGTGGATGCAGGATCCCAAGGCTCCCAGCCATCCTTGACTGCCTTCCCAGGCCACAAGCAGGGAGATGGATGGGAAGCAGAGCCACTGGGGTTAGAACCAGCACCTATATGGTATCCCAACACATTCAAGGTGAGGGCTTTAGCTGCTAGGCCACTGTGCCCGACCCCCAAGTTTTATTTATCTATTTATTTATTTTTTAATATTTTTATTTCGAGTTTTCAATTATGTGGTACATTTTGGTATAGGCTGGGATTTCCCCCCAAAGTCCCATCCCCTCTCAGATTTTTCCCATTTTGTTATAGTAGTATAGTTCTCATAAGGAATCATAATTATATCAATCTCTTATTTAAGTGTACCTCGACATTGTTGGTACAATGTCAGACAGTCCAGCATTCCATTGTCTACACATGCCCAACAGTTTCATTGGGATTCCATCTTTCCTCTGGATGCAGGGATGTATGTTCCATTGTACCCCCATGTCTGTATATGATAGACCCCAGTACACCATCACTATACATTACCGTAAGTGAGAAGCCACGAAACAAGATCAACAACTGGTATGAGTTAGAACAGCCACAACAGCAACGACATCAACAACAAATTATAGCACCTTGAAAAAGTAACGTGCCACTGAGTAACCAACACAAAAGTGACAAAAAGGAAACACAGAAGTTTCTTGGGGAAAATGATGCCAGTGTGTAATATAATTCAAGAGCCCGTGATGAGTTCGACTAGAGAAAAGAAATTATTTGGAAGGAACCAAATTGAAATAAAAAACATCAAAACGCATGGGATACAGCCCAAAAAGCAAACAAACAATAAAAAAAACAGTATGGATTGGATTATTGGAGTTGCATTTTCCATGTTGGTTACCTTATATAAGAGAAAATATATGGTATTTGTTCTTTTGTGATTGACTCATTTCACTGAGCATAATGGTCTCTAGTTGGGACCACCTGGTTGTAAATAGAGTAATTTCATTCCCCCCAAGTTTTAATTTTTACAAAGAAATTTTGTGTGGCACTTAAGTCCCCTCCTACTTGGTGAGGAAACATGTGTGAAGATAACAAGGACTTTTCCTAGAATCTTGGGACTGTACTATAGGCACAGTGGAGACTGACCAAATTGGGAACACACTATTCCGTCCCTGGCGTGGGGTTCCCTGGGAGAGGAGAAGACTGCCATTATTGTTGCAGTGAGAAGATGGATGGCAGCGTGAAAGCTCTGGAGTTTGCTCACAGGACAGAGCATGCCCAATCATGTTCTGGAAGGCTGTTCAATGGAAGCTCTACCCTACAATTTGGAGACAGTGTCTATAGGAAGTACTGAGAAGAGGAAGGGGCAGGTCACTCATGGTAGGTTTAGCATCAGAAGCAGATGAGGGCAAGTCCTATGGCCAAGTGGGCTAAACTGCATCATCAGTGCCAGCATTTCATGAGTGTCAATTTGGGGACCAGTTGCTATACTCTCTGTCCAGTTCCCTGCTTATGTTCCTGGAAAAGCAGCAGAGGATGGTTTAAGTGCATGGGCCCCTGCATGCATGTGTGAGACTTGAAGAAGCTCTTAGCTCCTGTCTTCAGACTGGCCTAGTTTTAGCCCTTACAGCTTTATGGGAAATAAACCAGCAGATGGAGGCTCTCTTTTCTCTCTCTCTCTCTGTAACTCTGCATTTCAGATAAACGGATCTTTTAAAAATTGTTAAAAAAAAAAAAAGAGGAAGAGAAAATTTTTTTTCTTTCCAGCATGTGATAATACAAGGATGTGACACTCTGCCAGCCAGAAAAGGACCCGTGGCAGGAAACTGAACTGATAGCTACCTTGATCTTGAACTTCTACGTACTAAAACTGTGCCAAAAAAATTCCGATCCTTTAAACAACCTGGAGTATAGTGTTTTGTATGGCATCCCAAGCTAGCTACAACACCCACGTACTCTAATGACTTAGTCATTGACATTTCCACTCTATCGTCTCAGCCTTTTACTCAGTGTTGCTGTTTGTTTTGATCTGGGCATCTTTTCTTTTATTATTTTTTTAACTTGTGACAGAGAGAATATTGGTTCCAGAAGCTTTTTTGTTATTGAATAAGTAGTTATTCCTCCAGTGTTTTCAAATTCAAGACAGATGATGGCTTTCCCTCACCTTCCTTTATTGATTTCCCTGATAATTCATGCCACTTATTCATAGAGTTACTTACTAACATTGCCATAAAAGTACAAAGTCTCCTTTGTGCTTCTGCACTGCAATCTTATGTTGGAGATGGGTGGGAATTTTTTTTTTCTTGCTGCATCTTCAGCAGCTAGCTAGCCCCTACACAAGCTGAGGGAGTGACTTGACAGTCAACATTTCTGGTATATGATGAGGTTCCTAGACAGGAGCACCTCTTAACTCATTGCTAGGTTGGTCTCATAAAGAGATAAAAAAAATGCCCACATAAAAATCTGCACACAAATATTGATAGAAGCTTTATTGATAATTGCTAAGACTTGCAGACAGCCAAGATGTCCTTTAGTGGGTGAATGGAAAAGTGAATTGTTGTAAACCCAGGTAATGAAATATTATTCCACGCTAGAAGAAATGAGCTATCAAGCTATGAAAAGATATTGACGAGGCTTAACTGTATATTACTAGATGGAAGAAGAAAAGATCATGACTATATATTGTATGATTCCAACTATGTGATGTTCTGAAAAGGTGGAAATGCTAAGATAATAAGACCAATGGTTGTCAGGGCTTAGTGGGAAATGCATGGTGAGGGAGGAGATCACAGCTGGCTTTTAGAGCAGTAGACGTACTCTAGATAGTTCTAACAGGGTGGAGGTGGACAGAGCCCATTCCACAATTGTCCCAGCCTATCAAGTGTACACCACCAAGAGTGAGCTTGAACAGCAGCTCTGGATTTTAGGTGATGATGATGTGTCCATGTAGGTTTTTCAGTCATAACGAATGTGCTGTTCTGGAAAGGGAAGCTGGTAAGAGAGGAGCCTTTACAGGCCAGAGGGTGGGGGATCTATAGGAAATCTATTTTCCTCTCTATTTTGCCGTGAACATGAAACTGCTCTAAAAACAGGCATTGTAAAAAAATAACAATTCTTTGGAGGATTTTTCCCCAGTTGATCTCTCTGTCCTCCTGCCCCTTCTATAGGTGGGATCAAACTCATTTCTTTGATCTGTCTTAAATGGATCTCTCTGTATTCACTACTGATAAGACCAGATGAGCAAAAGGGAGCTCTGAAGAAGTTTATGGATAGGATTGAGAGGTTTCCCACCTAGATACATAATTCCAAATAAATTATAATTTATAGCAAGGTTTCTGTTCAGAACCAAGAAGAATCTAGCCAGACTCCAGAAACTATAGTCTGAATTTCTGTTTGCATGGTAGATTGGAAAGCTGGGTTCCCTGACTGCTGCATATGTTGGAAAAGAAGTGAGGGGAGAGGGGAAGATTTTCTCAATAAGCAATTGCAAGTCCTCAATGTTCACCTCATGTGGGGATGTGAATTTACATATGGAAATGAGGAAACTCTGGGTGGAGTGTATGTAGCTGCTTGTAATGTATTGGATAAAATTCAATTTTTGGTGAACTATCCCAGTAATTTTCTCACTGGGAGGGGAGAATGATTAGCCACAGTTGTGGAACCAACTTAAAAGCAGGAAATGAAGGAGGTTGTAACTAGAAAATCTTACTGTGGAGAAGTGTAGGGGAAATCATGTTCAAGCCCTTGATTTAACCAAGTTCTTGAAATGATTTTTGGTTTAGGATAAAATGTACAGCAGACTTCTCAAATTTGTGAATGGCACAGAACTATTTTGAGTTGTGAGGCAAGCCAAAAATAGAGATTAATGCAAGCATGTTTATAGAACTGAATATGTGGGGGATAAAAAAAATGACAGCTAGAATATTTGAGAAACTTTAGATAATAGCTAAAAGTAGTGTTTATTGAGTTTACCATATATAGGCCCCTGCTCTAAGTACATGGTATCTAATATTTTTCTTAGCTTCATAAAACTGTATACAAATAGTAAATGATGGAGCCGATAAACCTAGAGAGGCTGACTCAGAATCTGTGTGTCTTAACCCTCCCCAGGAGGCCTCACCAAATATTTAGAAGACAAAGGGAATAGAAATGAAGAAGAAAATTAAGGTCTGTGACAATGTTCAACAGGGAAACTTTCCCAGGAAAAGAGAATGCAGCCAAATGGATGTGTTAGTCTGTTTTCTGATACTGAAACAAAATATTAGAAGCAGATTACTTTTTTTGAGAAAAAAAAAAGTTTCTTTAGCTCATAGTTCTGGAGGCTCCAAGTCCAAGATAAGGTAGTGTTCTTGGTTTGCTGATGAAGACCTCAGGGCAGATGGCATTACAATGGTGTGGGAGGCAGTTGTAACTCAGAGAGTGAATGTTCAGGGCAGTAGTCAAGACACCATGTTCCCATATCTGATATCAGAGTTTCTGCTTTGTGTCTTGGTTTTTAATTTGGATCTGGATACACACTAATATGCAACCAGGAAGGCTTCTGCTGTGCATGTGAAAGACCTGGATTGTGACTTGTGTTTCTGGCATCAAGCTAGTTCAGCCTGATCCTAATGTAAACATTTGGGGGCGCAAACCACAGGATGGGAAGTCTTTGTCCAATGATCTCTCTTTGTCTTTTTTTTTCCTTTCAAATGAAATGAAAATAAAATTTATGAGATGACATCTCAAAGAGGAAGTCTAGAAGGAGCTGGGAAAGACAGTCATGCTCCTTTTAGAACAAGCTTGTGATATTTGAACTAGTGTTATGAGAACTACCTTAATCTCTCTTGGAGCAGGGCTCCTAGTGATCCAAGAACCTCCCACCAGACCCCATGCCTCAAGGGTTCCCAACTTCTCAGCCACACGGAGGATGAAGTGTCTCACCTGTACAGGATAGACTGCAACCAAATGTAGGAACTAAGTAACAGGCAGGTATTGGAAAAATCAAACCCAACTTTGTCTCATTGGATTATACATTGGATATATTTTTACCTGTATTATTTTTAGCATTTCTAGTCTTACTAATTTTAGAAAGAAACAACAGAAAGAGAATGGCAATAAGCCAAAGGATTGAACAGCTAAATTCATGTGTTGAGATATTGAACTCTACCATATGAAATTGTACAAGTTTTACATGTTAATCAAAAATCTTTAAAAGAGCAGCCTAGATGAAAATCAAATTTGGGACTTTATTGTAGAAATAAAGGTTGAGATTTAATATATATGAGGTCATTACTGAAATGACTAAACTGGATACAAAAATTATTCATGAAACATCTGGCAAATTTGGAATACATAAAGATAGTGCTAAAATCATTTAGCCATGTACTCATGGCTTTATTACCCTGAAAATTAGTGTGGTCAGTGTTTAACAAATTATTGGGAATCATTATAAACAATTCCTGAAGATAGGAATGGAGCCAATCCACAAAAACAATGCCAACGATGGTAGTCCTGAGCCTTATCCAGCCACGTTTCTAAAAAAAAAAGAAAAACATTAGCAGTCCAGCGTGACTTTGAAGTCAGACCTAGGTTCAAATTCCGGTTCTCCAGTTCACTGAATAGTTACCTAATCCCTCCGAGCTGCAGTCTTGTCACCTGCCAACTGTGAATAATCATACTTCACTGGGCAATTGGGCCTGGCACCTAATTGGCACTCAAAAGATGCCGACTGTTATTACAATTAAGATGACTCCATGAATGTCTGCCTGATGCACTCAGAAAAAGTCTTTCTTTTTGAAGCAGGTTGAGGATTTCCACTTTATTTTACTTTGAGCTTCTCAGGTTTAGCTCTGGACTTGTGCCCTACTTTATACACATAATGAGAAATTGCTGTGACCTCCCTTAATTTTCAAAAAGTATATACTTCTCTGGCAATTTATTTTTTATGTTTTAATGCCTTTTTTTTTTTAATAGCTTACAATGTCTACTGCTCTGGGATTCTGTTTCTTGAACTTGGTGCTTTGTTTGGGTGGTTTGTTTTGACAATTCTTGTTTTGGAGGAGCCAGTAACGCTAGAGAAGGGGAGGGGGTGTTTGCCTCTCTGCCGGCAGTGGGTTCCCTTTTGCTATTTTGTATTTTCTGCCTGAAGAACCCTTGAGTCTGGGGAACAAACATCCTGCAAGTTAGCAACAACTACACAGCAATGCTCAAACAAGCCTTCTGCAATGGACATGAGAGACTGAATAAAGGACACGGAAGAGTGGGTTGGTTATGACTCACATGCTACCTAGAACTTCAGAGTCCTTGCCCACTTATGTTTAAATCAAACATGTCAGGTGATCTGGCCACAAAAACTGAGTGTGACACGGACCCGTATTTTGCTGAAAGCAGGTCAGCAGTTGGAACTGGAGGGTGACAGCCTGGTGGATGCTGCTATGACAGCTGCTCAGAAAATCATAACTTAGGAAATTATTTTCTAAATTTCAGCATGTCTCATTACTGGGCATTGTTATTTTAAAAAAATCATATTTCTCTTTCCTTTTGCTTACAAATACATGACAGCAGCAGGAGAAGGTAAAACATTGACTTGAAAGAAAAAGGAAGAAAGGAATTGTCTGGAACTCTGAAGTTATATATTTCTGCTTCTATTATATTTATAGTTTCACACACATAAGTAGAGAAATGACTTTTTAAAGAGGGTTCACCAGCCAAAAAGAATTTACAATGGAAAGCAAATAGGTGATTAGAATCTGAGACTATGACTATTACTTTGACATTTTATAAACTGACATTTGCCTTAAAGAGATAGCTGTAGAAAAAAATGTATAAAAATGAAAAACACATTTACAGTGAAACACACTCGCCTAGGATTCTAACTTTTTTTTTTTTGGCCCCGGATTCTAACTCCCTGGCAACAGTCTCTCTTTCTCTTTCTTTCTCTCTCTTTCTTTCTCTTTCTTTCTTTCTTTCTTTCTTTCTTTCTTTCTTTCTTTCTTTCTTTCTTTCTTTCTCTCTCTCTCTCTCTCTCTCTCTCTCTCTCTCTGTCTCTCTCTCTCTCACACACACACACACACACAAATTGAAAATTCAACAAAGAACAACATGGTCTCATTTAATCTCTAAACTTTCGTAAGGTACTTTAGATCGCATCTACTGCAAGCCTTGGTCCGGTGAACACAGGCGTGGCGCGCCTTTGAGTTGTTGTTTCTGTCCATCAGTGGCTCTTGGGATGGAATCCTCTCAGAAATGCAGTCAGCATTTATGTTTGCTTTAGATTACAGGAATTAGGGGAAAAATTCATCAGCAAAATAAATGAATTAATGAGATTTCCACTAAAATAAAGATCATATTGAGAGAGAGAGAGAAAGAGAGAGAGAGAGGGAGGGAGAGAGAGGGAGAGACCTGCTAGGGACTGAAATGTCTTAGAGTCATGAGCCTTTGGAATGCTGCCTTGACAAGATTAGCTTCTCTGCTTCACCCAACTAAGTTCAAATTCTTTTCCCCTATTCTTCACAAGTGACGATGAAATTGCAAAGGTTAGCTTTTGTCCATTTTTCTGTGTTTAGCCTTGTCATTTGGGAAAATTAAATACATTCGTTTATTTTTATTTGCAAAATGAGAGTGAGAGAGAAAGAGAGAGAGAGAGACTTCTCTCGCAGGTTCACTCTCACAGCAGCTGGGACTGGTTCAGGCAGAACCAGTTCTCCCACCTTGCCAGCAGGGATGTAAATACTCCAGATATCTTCTGCCACCTCCCAGGGTAGGCATTGGCAGAAACCTAAAATTGGAAGTAGGTGGAAGTAGGGCTTAGATGGGAATCCAAGCCCCTGCCACAGGACGGGGGGCATCCTAACCGGCATTTTAACAGCTGTGTCGAAGGCCTTGCTTCTATCCCAGCTCCTAATCTTCAGACTGGTTTTGAGGCATATTTGGTATAAGATCACAGCTCAACAAATCTAAAAAGAAACTTGAAAAGCACCAAATCTAGAGTTTTGTAAATAATGCAGACATTGAGTGCTCTTTTAAAAGTCAGTAAAAAGTGCATTGAAGGAAAGAAAAAAAAAGGATACATGGCTTTACAATTGTTTTTTCTCTATAATGCACTTATCTTTTAAATTGTATCTTTCCATGATCTCCTTTGGAAGTAGCTTCACACATCATGGACAATTGTTTTGTTAATTGAGGCAGATTTACAATGATTTAAGCATTTGTCTTAAATCTTTTGTAGTTTATTTTTAAACATTCATCTCTCTGGAGAAGCTGAATTGGTTAGTGTGTCCTTCAGCGTAAAGGAATGGACCCAGCATGGACCCTGTCTGCCAGCCTCAGAAAAGTCCTCCAATTGGTGCCAGTCCCTGTCAGCTAAGTTCGAATTCCAGCTTCCTTGCTTAACTAAACAACAGACAAGATATGACTGTAAAACCCTTTGTTGTTGTTTTTGTTTTTAACTCTGTCGCCCAGGAATTCTGGATATAGATTAACTTCTCCAACTGGGTTCTCCCCTAGGTTTTAACTAATAAGGACAAAGCACTATGTGGTGCTTTGGTAGATTTCCTGTTGTTATGGTGGAAAACTCTTCTTTCTTATAAAAAAATGTTCTCTACTCCTAGCAAAACTATTTTTGCTCTTTTGAATCCTGATTCCTTCCATCCCATGTTTCAGGAAGGAAGGTTAGGCAATCCTGCCAGGTTTCTTCAGAAAGGAACAAAGAAAGTGCAGTTCAATAGCTCTTCATGTTGAGTCATGACACAGCTACTTCTACACAGCCCAGCACATTTTGAATAAAGCCTTGATATTCTATGGCCCGGAAAGAAAAAAAAAAAGAAAACACCAAAAAACAAAAACAAAAAACGGAAGAAGATGCAAAAAGAGTCAAATGACCACAACTTCTTCACAACAAAACATTCAGTCTTAAAAGTGTTGATTTGTGGAATGAATCTGGGGGTTAAATTACAACTTTCTTATGTAGATTTCATGATTAAACTCATTGAACAAACCCTTTAACAATCACTAGGTGATATTTACGTGGATTGAGCAGGATGAAAGTCTTCACTTTTTGACTCATTCCCTCCCTCCCCATTGCTATCTGATTTCCAGTTTTGCAAAGGACCGTGGAAACAAATTTGCCTTTAAAACTGGGCAGGTGTGGGAGCCGGCGTTTCAGTGTCCTTACGTGCACTGGGTTAGGCAGCTCAGTGTCTGGGGAAAGCTGCATTCCACTGAGCGAGAGGCCCTACCCACACCACACCTGCAGAGTGCTGTGAAGCTGGGGGAGACAGAGATAAGGTACAGGGAGGGGAAACCAGAGACATGGCGTCAGGCCCCTAGCTTCAAGTCATTCCTCCGGTGGACAGGCCGGGCTCTTGACATTATGTTATTCTTCTCAGTTAAGAAGCATGCCATCTGGCCTGGTCACCTGTTCTACGACTCAGTCGGGGTTCTATGCCATTTTTCCCCTTAGAGAGGATTCCCGAGACCCACTCCTATTCAATTGTAATCTGTAGTTTTCTCAGCTTCTCCCTTAATGGGTTACCGGTGTTTATTGCTCAGGAGCAGGCCATGTTCTGTCTGGCTACCATTTTCATCACCCTCTCCCTTGACCGAGGAGTCCTGCTTTGAGATGTGATCTGAAGCGCGGGCAGTCTTGGAATATCTTTGTAGCCTCCTGCCATGCACTTAGTAGATGCACACTTATTAACGGAATGAGCAAACAAACTGTGGGAACCCACAGAGCTCTTCTGACTTCCTGACTGCCCTTGTGAGCCGCACTTAACATTGCACCAGATATTGCACCAGATAGGCTGGCCTAA
Source organism: Ochotona curzoniae (assembly GCF_017591425.1). NCBI lineage: Eukaryota > Metazoa > Chordata > Mammalia > Lagomorpha > Ochotonidae > Ochotona > Ochotona curzoniae. Next base: position 20,119,587 of record NW_024467115.1, read on the forward strand.
CACTTCTTAAAATAGGAGACACTTTGAAGGGCTGCAGGTTGGGGGAGAGGAAACAGTGATAGAAGTTCTTTTGGTAAACAAAAATAAAGACCTTTGAAAGGATCAACAAGCTGGGAGTTAGTTTTGCTGCAAATTGTGTGTTCTAAACCTAGACTCAGTGCTTACCTTGCTTCGTCAGTGTGGGGCAACCACAAATCCAGTTGTGTCTGAACATTGCATTTGTTTTTCCTTCCAGTTCTGTGGTCGAGTTGAAGCTATCAAAATAGTAGTATGATCTGTATCATTTGTCTTGGGGGTTCTTGAGTGTGTAACCTACAAGCCAGCATGTTCTCTTATCACACAGCCATCTGTTACATGCATGCACTACCATGCTGGAGTGTCATGTATACTATAAAATATCATACTCAAAAATTATTGGATGAAACGGAAATACAAAAAGACCTTCTGGAATTTTCTTCCCAAGCCTGAAATGATTATTGTTGCATCCTCTGTGGGTAGCACACCCCATTTTCTTACTTCTCCCATTTATGATCTAGACACATCAGAGCTCTTACTTGAACTCTTGGCATGAGGGGGGTGATGACGTGACTGGGGTTGCTCATTATGTTTCTTCCTGCCTTACTTCGTCTCAGCTTGTACTATTGCCATGTTCATCTGACAGAAATGTAAAGATTCCTGGGTCATACACCCGGTACTTTGGTATTTTATTTATTAATTACTTATAAGATTTTCTGGGAAAAACTGATTGCTTCACTAAATTATATTGATCCTTCCATTGATATTTGGAAATGGTACTGTCACAATCTTTTTTTTTTTAAGAAAAGATTCTTATTTATTTTTTCTGAAAGAGCCACAGGGATTGGAGGAGGAGGTAGATGCGGAGGAAGAAAAAGAGAGAAAGAGAAGGAGAGAGAGAGAATCTTCTATCTGATGGTTCATTCCCTAGATGGCTGCAATGGCCAGGACTGGGCTAGCTTGAAGTCGGGTCTTTCAGATCTCCCACATGTCACATGTGTATCAGGGGCCCAAGCACTTGCATCATCTTCTGCTGTTTTTCCCAGGCCATTATCAGAGAACTGAATCAGAAGTGGAGCAACTGGGACATGAACTGGTGCCTGGATGGGATGGCCACATTACAGGCAGCAGCTTTATCTACTCCATCACATTGCTGGCTCATTATCTTCTTCTTTGAACTGGGTAATGTGACCTGTAGGAGACATCATGAGGGGGCCTCTCATCTAGGTTCTGTGCAACAATGTGACTAAACAGAGTTGTAAGATAGGAGTTTCCTTAATGTGACATATAATTCCGATTGCCTGCAAAACTGACCTCACCTCCCTTACTGTGATTTTGTTCATCATGAGTAACTACGTGCTATAAGGCGGACCGTGCTGCCTCCCCCACCCTCTGATCCCCTTCAACCATAAGTCAGTTGTGGAGACACTCTCCATCTGTCTTGCCAGATCATTGGGTATCTGCAGGGACACAGTTTGACAGCTGCTTGGAAAGGTCTTTTGCTTTAAAATGGGATGCAACTGGTGGCTATTCCCTTCCTATCTCTGGATCTAATTGTCTCCATGTGACATAGACACTTTAGTAGCCCCTGGAAGGCCATGAAGGGAGCTAATCAGAAGAATAAACACATCAGAGTAGAAAGCTAGTCACAAGTCAAGGAGCTGCCAACCGACTCTGGATTCCATGATGAGAAAATGGTAAGTACTCTAAGTCTTTAAGCCCCCTTCAGTTGCATTTCCTATCATTGTAGTCAAATACACTTTTTTTGTTTTAAAGATTTATTTATTTATAATTGGAAAGTCAGATTTACAAAGAGAAGGAGAGACAAGGAGAAAGATCATCCATTCACTGGCTCACTCCTCAAATGGCCGCAATGACTGGAGCTGAGCTGATCCAAAGCCAGGAGCCAGAAACTTCTCTGGGACTCCCATGTGGGTGCAGAGTCCCAAGGATTTGGGCTGTCTTTGACTGGTTTCCCAGGCCACAAGCAGGGAGCTGGATGATAAGTGGGGAAGCCGGGATGTGGACTGACAGGCACATGGGATCCTAGCACATGTAAGACCAGGACGTTAGCCATTAGGCTACTGCACTTGGCCTCAAATGCATCATAACTTTTATACTAACTACAAAGTGAGGTGGGGATGAAAGATATGGAACAAAAATCCAAAATTTAAAAATAATAAGTACTTGATTTTTATTTGCAAATAATGGCTTAAAAATTCATCCATTATGCTCAGTAAGAGCAGCCTGCTTTTTACTTGAGGAACTTTTGTCCCTATATACTTAGAAAGCTCTGAATGAACATTATTTGATTAAAGGAGTCTTTTATTTCCTTGCATTCATTGAGTGTTCAATTCGGGTGATATCTTGATGGGCTTCTGGGAATACATATTTACTTTTTGATGTTAAGCTCCCTCTTTCAAGGATATCCAGTTGCACTATAAATTTCATCTATTGGCAAGCAAAACTTGTCCACAGAGACCTGAGCTAAGAGTACCTCCACTGAGTTAGTGGTAAGCCGCTTCAGTGTGCAATCAGGCAGCTGTGTGTTTATGCTCACACTGGAGGAATGCAAGACCAAGTCCCCTTTGCTGCTGATGAGCGGGGACACTCAGAAATAACCTATAGGGCTCATAAGAATAATGAGTGGTTTCACATCTCCCATGGACACCCATAGTAAATGGAAAAGCTTTTGTCAACATTTTTAATGGTTGCAGTTGGTAAATTATTAACAGAATATATGTGGAGTCCTCAGCATTTCAAATACATTTACTTTTTGAACAAGAACAGTCTCCCCTGCCAACTTCCCCCTTGCGGAGCCCCCTTTTCCGGTCCCTCCTCCCTGCTGGAGCCTCCTGCACTTACACAAGGTGTTCTCCCTGGATGGATGGGGCCCTTCAGCTTGCATGCACTTACCTTGGTTGCAGGTTCTGCCACTTGAGCACTTTCTTTTGTATCCCATTCCCCTTGTCTCAACATATGGGGGGAAAATAATCACAATTTGAAAAGCAAAAAATAAATCAAAACTTGGCTTCCTGTAAAGGCTCTGCCCCTTATTAACTTCTTAACATTGGGTAAACCCTGTAAATTCCCTCAGCTCATCAGTTGGGGATAGTCTCACTATTTGTGTTATTCAGACCTCAAAGACAACGTCAGAATCCAGGGACTCACTGCTTGCGGACAGGCTGGGGAGCTCACCGTTCTCACCACTGCGTCTTGTTCCTTGTTGCTGTTTGGCCTTCAGAGGTCGGCACAGGTGCATTTTCAAACATTGTGATTCTGACTGACTCAGTAGTTAGGAAGGGCATGTCTCCGTGCCAGCAAATGGAATGACCTGCATGACACATTGCTGGAAAATAAAGTGTATTGTTTTCACACCAGTGGGCCCTGAGAAGGGGGCCCATTATTATTGTTCTTAGCCACATTTCCTGCCTTAGACCTGCAGTCCTGGTGAATGTTTCTGTCTTGAGGGAAATTCAGCATTTAAGGGAGCAAAAGGATGGTTCAGAGGCACGGAGGAAGGGTGAGTGGATGAAGCAGGTTATATTTTATCAAGATTTATTTTTTGAAATGTTAACTATTACATTGCCAGGGTTACATCTGTGGAACAGAAGATACTGTTCAGAATTACAAAGCAGCAAAGTTACCAGTTTTGCTACCAATTCGAGGACTCTGGGTAAAATATGTAATGTTCCTAAATTTTCCCCATCAGCTAAAAGGAAATGGGAAAGATTCCTACCCTACAGAATTGCTGTGAGTATTAAGTGAGATACTGTGTATCATAATTAACATATGATAGCCAGGCTCTGTGTGTGTGCATGCGAGTGTGTGTGTGTGTTTGTTTATGCTTTAACCTCACCCAGTTTCTGCTTTAGCCGGAGCCACACATTCCACCCATGATTGCACTTGTTGGTCATTTCTAAAACATATTGCCCTGCTTTAGGGCAGTGTACTCGCAACATGCTTAGAGCCTGGGCCAAACTAGAGAGGACAAGGGCATAGAAAAGAAGGAAGAATACAGATGGAAAGGAAATAAAGAGATTACCGAGGTCACTATAGTAACAATAGATGCAGAGAAAAATTCGAGTTCCTTGCGACATGAGAAATTCATAGGAGTTATGCTCTGGAGGCAGTGTCTTGCTGCACAGGGAGGAAGGCATTCAGACTGACTGCAGAGGCCAGCCAATGGAAGCTGGCTGGTTAGTATGGTAGGATCAGGTATCCTTTTCAGGAATGCTGCCATTGGCGTCAGGGCTGATAGGATCTACTCAGGAGTCATTGCTCAGGAATTCTTTCTTGTTTCTAAAAGGAGCAGCTTCAATGAGCAGTGCCTGTGGGCACCCCATTATCTTGTGATACACGATGTGGCAACTCCTACTTTTGCTGAAGAATTACAGGTTGGCCAACAACATTTATTGGGTGGTTTTAGTGAGCTGTGCATCAAGAAAGGTTCTGAAGAAGGTAGAGATTGTGAAAGATTCCTTGGCAGAGGCGATTACTCTAATTATGGATATAGGAATAAACACACAGATAAAGAGAATAAATGTTGGTAGAATAGGAGAACTGTATGCTTGAAGAATGCTAAAGACTTCACAATTTCAACAGAAAAACGTAGGGCCGCTGTGGGGTTTGTGTGCGTGCAGAACAACATTTGGATAACCTGAAATCATGATTTGACTGTACTGTGCTGATTGTATGAGAGGCCCACTCAGCCCTGGGGAGAGCCAGGGGCATGCCACAGTGTTTCCTGTTTGCATGTCGGGTTGCCTGTCATATTTCGCTCTTGATCCTTCAAAGCAGTCAGCGATTTTGTTGCTGTTGTTCTCAATCCTCTTTCATTTTTTACTTTATGGATCACGTGATTCTAACGACTCGCCCTCAGCCTTCCCCTTGGTGTTAGTTGGATACTGTTCTGTCTCAGTTGCCAAGGATTCTTACTCCACAGACCTTGTAGTATGTTTATTCTGAAGGAGGACTCTGAGGTGACCTCTGCTTTTTGTGACAAGATGGAAGCAGATGATTTGGCCAAATCTGCAATGTAGAATTATAGTGGAGGAACTATAACTGTGGGTACTAAAAGCATGGCGTTACTCTTAGACTCTAGATCCATCACAGCTATGAGAAGTTTTTATGTGGTCATAAAGACAAGTGATGGAAACAGAGAACAAATGGCTTCCAGGTAGATACCTGCCAACCTTTAGGGAAGCTAGGAGGAAATATGGTGAGGGTGGAAGATATTGAGCTCCTTAGAACAAGGGGCAATGTTCCTTATTGCTTTGAATTAGAGTGATGATGGACACATTAGAAGAGCTCCCAGAACACTGGGCGTGAGTAGATGAACAAATTCCCAAACCGTCTCGTTGACACAATACAAGTCTCAAGCAGAAGTGTAGTCTTCTCAGGCTGACCTCTCAGGTTTAGCTGAAAATCTCCTGCCTCTGCGTGACTTTGATGTGATCACAAATTTGCATGATTTGGTGTTTCATTCGCACTTATAAACCAGTCTCTATGACCTGAGAGCAGCAAGGGCTGGGATGACTTTTCTTGAAGAAGTGCTAGTGAAGGTGGTGGCATCTTTCTGCTTCGGAGGTTTTCCTCCTCAGATTCCTTAGACTTATTTAAAAATCCTTCTAGACTTTCAATGTTTAAATTTTACCTATAGATCATAGCATTTAACTAGAGAGTATCCAAATCCACACATAATGTTTTTCTTAAAAAGTGCACATAATTGTGAAGAACTAAATAAAGTATGGCACAGAAGAAAATGTGCATTGTAACTTTGTCATAATAGTGTCCTTGAATCTATCATTATTTTTAAGAAGAGAAGAAAGGTCTGTTTGTATTATGGTCCAAGGAAGAGTGGGAGGCAGGAACAGACACCTTCTTTGGCAACAAAGGAGTCACATTTTGTGTAACTCATGCATTTTTCTCTTTCTATCAACCAAAGAATAGGACAGAGTGAAATGAAAACGTTCAAGGACTGTAACAATAGCAGCAACAACAAAAAGTATAAACAAAGGGCTTCTAGTCATGGCACAAACATTAGATCAACAAATAAGTTTTTGGAATTTCATGTGGCTTATATAATTCTAGAAAGGAGGTGTTTGTGTGCTGCTACTAAAGGTAAGTGGGAGACAGAAGGAAAAAAAAAAAAGGAAAGAGACAAAGTCCTGTGTAATAATTGGTGTATTTCAGGAGGCACTGTGAGCATTTCGGTAGAGGAGTAAATCAAATTTTATAAATACAGCGTATGCTGATAGTCTAAACAAGGGTAGGACTCCTCTCGATTAGTTACACACTTTATTTCCACTTCCAAAATTCCTAATGTTTTAAACTTTTTTGAAAGTGGATTTCTTCCTGTTACGGTTATAAATGTCTCACGGTGTGGGTGTATGGCAAACCATTCCAAATTTACCCGCCGAGAAGTGTTCTTTCCTTCTGACTGTTCTGGTTCTCCATTTGACTTTTGCATGAGAATCTTTAACTCCTCTGCTTTTCAACTGCTACTCATGTTAACCAAATTATCCTCATGACTTCAGCTGCTGTTGATGGCCTAGTTTTGAATGCCCATTGCTGACTGTTCTACTACTCTTCGGTCTTATGCCTTCTGCTGGGCTGGAATATCTATATTTAGATCTGTTCTCCTCATCCACTAAAACCATGATACGAGACCATCCTCATCTATTTCTCTTCAGCAACAGCAAAGACACCATCATTTATTTTCTTAATTTCATCAGTATTACAGTGCATATTATGTTGAATTCCAATGACATAATGATGACCAAATAGATAGACTCTTTCCCATGGAACTTCAAAGTCTAGGGGTTTAAAAAATTCTATATTAGTTAATGGAAGTAACGGCATATATGTAATATGATGACATCACTTAATCTCATCATATCAAACCATATATGCAACATGATGACACCACTTAATCTCATCATATAACCAAATAATGGCTTTTTAGGCTGAATTTCCATTAACTGCTGCATCTGTCCAATCACTAAAAGCTCCTGACTGCACCCCTGTTTTTTTGGAGTTGCAGCTTTTTTGGGAGCCCTCCATTTCTGACATCTGGATTAGTACAATTGGATCTTTACTGGATTATGTTACAGAGTTGCAGCATACAGCTGCCATATTAATAATATATATTTTAAAAATTTATTTATTTACTAAAAATACAAAGTGAAAAAGTTGGGCATTGGGGAGAGAAAGAAAGAGAAAGAAGGAAAGGACGAGAAAGAAGGAAATCATTCTTTGGTTGGTTTACTCTCCAAGTAACAGCAACAATCAGATCTGGACTAGGCTAAAGTCAGGAGCCAGGAAATCTCATCTGGTCTAACACATGGGTGTTAGAGGTCCAAGCACGTGGAACATCTTCTGCTGCTTTCCTAGGTGCATTAAAAGGTAGCTAGATGAGAAATGGAATGGACAAGACTGGAACCAGTGCTCTGATGTGGGATGCTGATGTTGTGTCAGCTTGGCCTGCTGTGTCATAATGTTAATAATCTTACATGTTAATTTTCAGTTCATCATCTTCAGTTTAAGAACCTTCAGTGACCCTCAGTAGTCCATTCAGTCCACTTTACACAGATTATTTTACCGAACTTTTCTTTGTGCTGATGAAAATTTTTATTTATTGTATTGCTTTTAAACAATTTTGATTTACTTGCAAGGCAGAAAGAATGAATGAGCAAGAGAGCAAGAGTGAGAGATGACTATGTGTCCATCCGCTACTTCCTTCTCTACATACCTACAGTACCCAGAGCTGAGCCAGGCTGAAACTAGGCACCTATAGCTCCGTAGAGACTGGGTGACTTCACCATGTGGGTGACGAGGAGTCGAATAATTGAGCCCTTCCCTGCTGCCTTCCAGGTGCACATTGATAGGAAACTGGGTCAGAAGTGGAGGTAGAATCCAACTCCAGGTGTTCTGACATGGAATGTGAGCATCCTAAGCAACTTCTTAACTGTTGTGCCAAATACCTGCCCCAGTCATGCTGCTGGAAGATCTTCCACCATCCTTTTCAATTTTACACATGCTTTTTGCCATTCTCTTTTATACCCCATATCTTGTATATTTTAATGTTTTTCAAACTCAACAGTTGGACAGGGTAAGAACAGGGTAAGAACAAAGACAGTGGAAAGGAGAGGTGAGCTCACCATCATTGCTCTTTGCATTAGATTTCCTTGTAAGATTTTATATAAAGAGATCCAAGACAAGAAATAAACAAACATAATAAACAAAAGCAAACAGAACTGAAAACCACTTGAAAATCTATGTATGAAATTTCTGTTAAGGTCCATCTGTCCTGAACCTGGCCTGATGACTCAATGGCTTGAATCCTCACCTTGCAAGTGCCGGGATCCTGTATGGGTACTGGTTTGTGTCCAGGCTGTTCCACTTCCCTTCCTGTTCTCTGCTTATGACCTGAGAAAGTGGTAGAGTATGGCCCAAAGAGTTGGAACCCTGAGCCCACATTGGAGACCTGGTAGAAGCTTCTGGCTCTTGGATCCTGGTTTTGGATTGGCTCAGCACAGACCTTGTGGCCATTTGGGGAATGAACCAGTGGATAGAAGATATTTCTCCCTGTAAATCTGATCTGACTTTCCAATACCAATAAGTAAAATTTTTTAAAAAGATCCATCTGTTCTTATCAGCTTTCTGTCTCCACATTGACCTTTCTCCTCTGCTTTTAGGTGGTAGAGTAGCATAACGATGCTACTTGAGATGTGCTTGTTGAAGCTCCTGCGTTTTGTTGCACTTTTAATACATTTGCTTCATAAGGCCTTGTTTGCTTTTTTTGTACTTCCTTGATTTTCTTTCTTTGCAAGTGTGAATGTTTGAATTGGTGAGCACACAAATGCTCTGTGATTCATGGTTCTTTCAATTTAGTGAGCAATTTGTATTTATAAAATATTTGAATATCTCCTCCATTTTCAGCAATGAAACAAATAGAAACAATCCATCTAGCTGAAATGACACTCTGTTTGGATTTTGCTACCAGATTAGGTGAGTCCAAGGCCACAAAGATAGGCAAAAAATAAGGGAGGGGATTGGTGGGAAGTAATGTTGATGTTCTTCCAAGAACTCCTTGTGTGCTGGCATTTGCCCCTTGCCTCTCTCTGTTTCCACACCCCTCTCCTCCCCCTCCTTTCCTTTTCAAAGTGTACCTTTGTTTATCTGTGACACAGAACTTCCCTCTGCATCCCAGAGCTCAAAGGGTAAACTAAACACATCCGTCGAGACCCAGGTCTACCTTGTTGAACTGAAGTAATGTGAATTTACGTGATCCCAATTATTCTTAGCACTTATTATTCAAACCTGTTCCCAAATTTTAACGGGACACTGATTTGTCCCAAATTCCCAACTGGAAACAAAGAACAAAGAAAACAAGTCCCCGCAGTGGTTTCTCCACCAAGCCCAAAAACCACATCTGATAAGCTATGTAATTTGCCATAGCAATTTGTGCCAAAAATAAAGGCACACTTCTGCAGAGTCGCATGTTTCTAAGAAAAACCGAACTCCGCCCCATGCTAATCCAGTTCCTTTTCTTCCTTTTTTGAACTCGATGTTTATGGATAGAGAATACCCGTGTGCCCGTTAGGTCCCATACCACTGACACCTCTTAGCCAATTGGTTACACCTATTGTCCTCTGGTCACCCCAAGGCTCTTGTCACAGTGAGACCTGAAGGTGAAGCAAAGGCAACAGCAGTGGTCTGTTTTACAACACTCCAATAACATGATGCCTTTAACAGCACAGCAGACCGCTGGCCCAGAGCCCTGGTTGAAGGAAGAGAGGCACAGAATCTTCGAAGTCATCAATTTTAATGAGTACTGCAACTATTCCAGTAAACTAGATCCCTTTATTTTTGTTTGCTTGACAAAGAAACTTGATCCATTCAAGACATTTATTTCTCTTCAGTTTGGCACCAGGACAGGAAGTTGCTTTTTCACCATCCAATATCAGGCCCCCACTGGTGGTAAAACATTCCTGTGTAGTCTTCTGGAGGGTAAAAGTTAAGGAGGTTACAAGAGGAGGCATGGAGGAAAACAAAACAAACACACACAGAAAACCCAAGCACGCAAAAGTAAAATATAAAGTTCTGGAAACTTGTGATTTCTTTCTTTCTCTTTTTTTTTTTAGGTTGGAGTTTTCCAGCTTAGGGCTATCTCCTAAGTTTAGGTAGCTTTGTAGAAATTACACAATGAAAGATTCCATTTGTATTCACAAAGAAAAAGAATACTTATCTCTCTCTGTTTCTCCTGCTCTGTCAGAGAGAGAGAGGTCTGGATCAAAATTTAGCAACTTAATGAAAGTTTTGAATTCATATTTTTGAATATTTTTAGGCAATCCCATTTGAGGTAATGAGCTGATCAAAGCAGTATATTGCTTGTGTTTCAGGGAAAACAACTCTCCATCCTTTGCTTCTAGTCTTTTCTATCTTTATGCAGACTCAGTGAATTCTTAGTCCATATCTAAAGGCAGCAAGCTGGCATTCCTTTTTAACTCCTCAAATACACAGGTTCTAGAGTCACTGAAGTGGCAAGTCCTTGAACCATTCAGTAAAATGCCCTCCTCATTAGGTCGGCATTCCTAGCCTAGGCAAGCCATGCCATCTCTTATGCATTTTTCAATCAAAAAGTCTCTCTTATTTTTTGATGGTGACACATTTCTTTAAATGAAAAGGGAAACAACAATAAAAAAAAACTCACCCCAAAAACTCTTTAAATGAAAAGGGAAACAACAACAAAAACTCACCCAAATTACGCAAATGTCAAGGTAGTGACAAGGTATGTATCAGAGTGTCTGTGGAAACTCCACATTTGAAGGTGCTATAGAATAGCAGTCCTGAGGATGACTGGCTGTATTTGCAGAGCCTAGTAGTTTCAAGGCTGCTAAGTCAGAGTTGAGTATGGAAGCAGGGGTTCTAAAATGGCTTCAGGGTCCCTCACTTGGTTTTTTCATTGATTTTTAAGTAATGTGAGTGAAGTCAAATTGATGATTTTCATTTTGAATTAGTTTGGCCTGTGTCATGGAGAACTTTCCATCTTTCCCTGACTGTCAAAGTCTAATTCATCTTCATGAAGTCCCCAGCAGGAAGATTCAGATCTTATTACTCTTTGTTTCACTGTTTGATCATTTACAGGAAATTGGGACACAAAGAAAAATAGAGTAATTTACCCAAGTTTTTAGCAGACATGCCCGGTGGGAGAAGGTGCACCTCCCATGCCAGATCCACACAAGCAGAAACTTTGGATTGTGGCATAACTGTACATGAGATACGCGGGACTGTAACCCAGTATTCCCTTGAGATAACCTGTTTGCCCTTTTGCTTCTGTTTCTTTCATATTCCTGAAAAATATTAGCTATTGGTCTGGCAAATATCACACTTTGTACTCGATGTCTTCATAAAGAAAAAATAACTATTTCTTTTATAGATTGGGAAAATAAGACTAAAGATAAACATGCACACGTGTGGCCATGACCATGTTAGATTTCAGTGTTACATTTTCAGTCACTGTTAAGACTGGAAAAAAAATGACAAAGGTGGTTTGTACAAGTAAAAATAAAATGTGCTTCAGAAACATCACAAAAAATATTGTATTGTTTAGGTAAGGCCCAAAATTCAAGTTAGAGAACTTCCTTAAGGTCACAGAGAAAAAAAGAAAAAAACCCATCAACATCCACACAACCTATCATTTACTAAGCAAAAAATCTCTTTTCCACCCCCTGAAACTACTTAGCTCTCCACCACTGCTGTTAACAGCCAGAATTGCAGTATCGCCTCTGAGGACTCACTCATTCTTGCAGTCCTAGGGGAAGATACCAGTTTGTCCTCAAAACAGTGTGCCAAAAATGGAAAAAGACAGAGTTGAAGCATCTGTCAACCAGGAAAGTTTTTGTTTATTTATTTTAAAAAAGGAAGACTCACCAACCTAGCGGAGAAGTTTTGTCTCAGTTACAGATTGTGGCTCTTTTATCATCGCTCCTCTCTTTTCTTTTTCTCTCCAAATCCTGCATTTTCACAGAGGGTAGATAATCTTTGGCATTATGCTTATTGGCTTGCCTCAGCGTTAAGTCTCTTGGGATCCTGCTGGCTCTATAAACTTTCAACTTCTAAATCCAAGGCTGGCTCACCCAGGAAAGGAAAAAGCAAATTGAACAATAAAATGCAAGCTGGAGCTTCTGTTGTGACTCAAGGACAGAAAATGTTTTAATTGCCAACAGCACATAAAGCACCATTAATCACCAAGAATTTACTATTTCCCACTGAGGGTCACAAACAAACACCATGTAATCCAACTCCATTAGCATCCAGGGCTTGAAAAGCTTCTCCAAGGTAATCATCTGATTGCATCTTCACCCAGGGATGAGAATTCGAAAATTCCTTCATAAAACCTTTATATGCAGAAAAGTAACACTTTTTCTTCAAAATGGAGAAAGTAATGTGGTTTTTTTTCCCCCTCCCTTCCTTTCTTTTCTTTTCGTTCTTGTGCCTTGCCTCTCTTCCTTCCCTTGGCAACTCTAATGCTGTGTCAGCTCTTCTATGCATGATCAGTTTGCTGTGATCTATGGAAAACTCCCACCTCAGGAATTTTAAGCCTTGTGTTAAGTCTTTTTATTTTGTTGGGTTCAGGCTATAGGTTTTTGTTTTGAAAAAGCCTTAGCGGCTTATGTTATAGCCAATTTTTTTTTTCTTGAAGCTCTGTGGGTCAATTAGACCATTTTGGGAAGAACTTTGTAGTCAACTGCCAGGAACACTTTTCTGGTATAACTCTAAAATGTTCAATGTTATTTAAGCATCCACAAAATAAGTTGGCAAGATGTTTTCTTTTTGTTTTTAATCTGGCATGCTATACGTAAATGATTGAAAGAATGTAAATTCAGTTGTTGGTAATTCTAGGAATAAACAGAATAATGGATTGGGTGATATGAGTAATTATTCATCACAAGAAACTCATTGTTAATTTCCAATGCAGTCGAAATCCCTTGAAGAGATTATGTTGAGTAACAGTGGCTCCAAGCCCACCCTCTGGTCTTTGGGAAATATCATTGCTTGCACGTGCCACTCTAGAGTTTCACTAGAATATTTAGGGTATAAGTAAGTATTTTTAAACTTTATCCTTTACTCTGTGGGGATTAACAACTTTCATAGTGCAGAACATTGCAATGTATGTGTGCCATTGAAGTCAGGAGCTCACAGGGGAACACGGCTGCATTTGCATGACTGACTGTAGCAGGCTCCGTGTATTCTCTTCATGGTACTTCAGGGCAGATGTCATTATCCCCACCTCAGAGTTGAAACAGACTCGAAGGAGTAAGGTGACTTCAGCACTGTTTAAAACCTAATGCGTAGCAGATCCAGGAAGGTCTGCACATGCCCAAATCCATGCTCTTGTGTATCGGAGCCCATTACCTCCAATGAGTAAATAGAATAAATCTGGCACTGCTTCTTTCACAGAGAATGACTTCCCTTGCAATGATCTGCCTCCAAGAGGTGCGAACAATCATCGCCCTTGGCAAATATGTCTCCAAGACTTCTGAGGTTGTGCAAAGTATCTTCTCATTTTGTTACGCAAGGGAAATGGTGAGCAAGGTGAGATCCCTCCATAATCACAATTAATGGCAAAGGATATCAGAAATGGAGGGAATATCAGATATCATTTGGCACCATTATGGCAGGTATAGTAGGATAAACACAGGTCAGTCTGAGCTTTGCCCTGATTTTCAGTGTGTGCCCTTGTGTCCTCTATCTCTCCCCATGAGACCTTGGAAGTTGACTTTCATTAAAAGCTGGGAATGGTCTTAGGGTGGGATTGGGGTAGTTGTGTTAGTACCATGTGCAACTACAAAATACGAAGATTGCCTTCTGGAATACTTGCTTCCCCTTCAGAGCTTTTGTCTCTATTATGGGGACCTTTCTTCCTTGAAGCACCTCAGGTCTCACAGTCTCCGTTTTCCACTCACCACAATCTGCTATGGTGAGCTGTCACTTGGAAAGGATCTAACTGATCACAGGGTCACTTGCGGCCATGACAATAATGGTGGAATTTCAGGAATTGAAGTAGGCCAGTAGATATGAAGTGTGTGAGCTCCAGAAGTTCCTTCACAGATGGTCACCTATTCATGCTTCAACGCTCAAGGTTGGTGCTGACTGCAGATCGAAGACTAATGTGGGTAGCCAAAGGTGCTTGGTTAGAATTTGCCTCTGGAAAGGAACTAGGTGTACTTTTTTTGATGCTTGATCGCTGGCATTTTCCACATCCCTCCACTACTGACATTTAAATAGAAGCTGCTGGGGGAGAAGGGAGGTGACATGTAGAAGCATTTGTTCTCCTGTGCTTAGACTCTTGCTTCTTACAATAAGGCTAAAATTATGTTCTAACTATTGTCTCTCAGTTAAAGATGTTTTCTGTAAGAGAAAGACTAGCTGCAAAAACCAATAGCCTAGGAAATGCAGTATATAAAATAACTAGTCCACTGCTTGGCTGTAACACCAATGGAATTGAATGAAGTTTTGATAAAACTGCTGCTAAATCGACTGTGGGAACTATTTTGGCTACTAAAGTTTCCACACATGATTTCTTAAGTTTCCTGTGCTGTCAGCAATTTACTTATTTTCTTACTTATACTGAATACCCACCCAGGTCAATATTACACGTTGAAAGCATTTTCTAGGAAGGAGGCTCAGCACAGTCAGTTATGAACCATCACTAGTTTACTTGGAGAGTAAAGAAATACTAAAACTTGCAATCAATGACGGACTAGGTAGATGTCATTTATTTTCTTAATTTTTAGAAAAGATTTATTTTTATTATTTTTTTTATTGGAAAAGCAGATATACAGAGAGGAGAGACAGAGAGGAAGATCTTCCGTCCAGTGATTCACTCCCCAAGTGAGCACAACGGCCGATACTATGCCGATCCAAAGCCAGGAGCCTCTTCCGGGTCTCCCATGCGGGTGCAGGTTCCCAAAGCTTTTGGGCCGTCCTCAACTGCTTTCCCGGGCCACAGGCAGGGAGCTGGAAGGGAAGCGGGGCTGCCGGGATAGAACCGGCGCCCATATGGGATCCCGGGCGTGCAAGGCGAGGACCTTAACCACTTGCGCCACCGTGCCAGGCCCGATGTCATTTATTTTCTGCTTGGGAGGATGGCCAAGATGGCTGTGGTCATTGTGAATGTTCATTCTCCCAAAGGAGAAGGCTTCAGTATTTGTGAAGTCCCCTGCTTATAAGAATATTTCCCAAAGCTCATGGGAAGTAGAATTAGCAAATGCATTTATTTGGTTGCATGCATTTATTTGGTTGCCTGAATTTTAGCATCCATGCATAATTTTGTTGAAAACATGCATTTTATGTGAACTTTTCAGAGGCATTTTGTATTCCTGTTAAGAAATTGCTCTTTAGGACTAAAACAGACATGAAGCCAGATTAAAGCATCAAAAGGTGAAGGAAAATCCATGTCCACAATTAGGCATAATGAACTAAGCATTCATTTTCACCAAAAACAATGGGATATAAGAAGGATTTTTTTCTTTCTAAAATTTGTGTTCTTGTGTTAGAATGGTGCTGTCTGGTAGTTTTATGATTTTATGATTCTTTGACTCTGCTGTCCCCACTACACCACCACCAACTGTGTGAAGATGAATGTCTTCTTTATTTTTCTGTCCTATCATCAAGCAAGCTGTTTGGTGTGGGACACTCAACACTTGGTGGTTGAGTGAATGATGCTGTTTTCACAGTTTAAAGTTATAAGCCTAAAATGAATGTTTTTTTTTTTTTCTGGAAATAAAATCCTGCTTTTCGTTGACACAGAAAACTTCAGAGGTAGTGGAGTGAATAACTTCACTGGAGTAATGTTAGATGATTAACTACTCAGAGATGTGAACTTTTCACATTAGAAATTGACTGAATTTGAAACGCAAATAAGGTAAAGTTAACAAAAGAGGATACCCTTCAGGCAAGGAAAACCATACAACATGAAAGACTATCAGAAAGGTATGTTATTAGCACGGCTTGCTTAGTGGAAGTATAAACCTATGTACTCCCATTGATACCTTACTCAAAGGGCCATGAACTTGTGTTTATTAAAATTTTTAACTTTAGTTTTAATATTGTTTACATAGTGAAAGGGATGCATACCCATGTGGGCCTCTGATTAGGGTGAGGAGGCTCAGGCATGGAGGAAGGTGGGTGTAACATGCCACGATTTGGTTTTCTTGCTTCTGTGTTCTCACAGCAGAAGGAGGAGGCTGCTCCTTGCTGTCAAACTACATAAACACCTGGGGATAAGGGTTAGTCATTTGATGATGCCTTAGAGACCCTGGTGTGGCAAAGGGTTGCTGGTTTCGTTGTTCCATGGATGGGAAAATTTTACCAAAGTCTATTGGGTGGCAAAGTCCACCATAGTGCATCCACAGACTTAGGAATGATGTAAATGATGTAAAAACTGTAACTGTCCCTGACTGCTGGTGAGATGATAGGAGCCCTAAGGGTCAAAATCAGAGAAACCACAACCAGAAAATGTCTGAGAATAAGCAAGCAAGCACTGATTTTAAGTAGAACTTGTCCTATCTGGCTGGTGAGTTCTGCAGTCACTGTTGAGAATGGTGGAAGATGGTACTATGGTTGGGAAAGGGTAGTCGCCTTGGGCGAGAATCTTCATGGGACAGATAAACAAAGTACTCTTCATCTAGGGTGTAAGGGGAAGAAGAAAAGGGAGTCACAGAGTGAGAAGACTGGCTTAGTGTCAGGAAGAGTGAGGAAACACATGTGATTGAATCAACTAGCCTGCTGAAGAGCAGGAAAAAAGTCGTTATGAATTTCTACCATTTGTCCCCAAATGGGGAACCCATAGGAATGCCAGATTAGTCAACCTGGAAAGTGCTGCACTAGGGACAAATATTGTAATACAGGTTATGAAAGATGTAAAGAACTGACAAGACCTCACCTTAGTTCCTGAGTAATAGATGAAAGCGGAGTCAGTAATTACATGTCAAGAAGAATAACTAAGAAAGTTCTTAGATTACTTTTTGTTATCTTCCCATATTTGCTGTCATCATGTTTGTCTAAGTCTGTATACTGTCTGAATGTGGAAGGGCCCGAATGCTCATTTCTAGGGTATAATGAGAAAGGGAGGAGCAAGTAATCATAGGATTCACAAATAAGGCAAGAGGGGGATCAGCGTGTTTTTAAAGTAAGTTTGAAAACACCCAGGCTTATGGAGAGAAAATAAAGGTACTCTGGGACTGTGAAGTAAAGTAACTTGGAGGTGTGTTGCATAGCCAAAGATGAGCAAGGTGTGATGACACTGCACAGAGGGTTTGGGATTTCCTTCACCTAGAGGGAGATTCAGGAGGAGGGGTTTGCCGAGGCTCCAAGAAGCTGTATGAATTTGCAAGCCTGTGATTGGGTCATGGTGCTGTTTCAACCAAATAGGAATACATCCTTCCCCTGTGATGTGTGACTCTTTGCTAGGCAAGTGAAAACCTGGTCTGCAAGCTGCCTTCGTGGACACAGTAGATATGTTGTGCCTACAGAGTCTGCCAAGGCTTGCCAAAGTCACTGACCCTCACCACTCCAATTGTTCATGTGGAAACAAATTTCTCATAGGGAATCTGCAGTACATCTCCAGTGTCATGAATAGGAGAGTATGGGGAGAAGCATCATTTTCTTCCCTGCTCCCTGATCTTGGAGGAGAAAGGAGAATGGAGGACTGGTTGCATAGAAGGAATGCCAAGGACAGAATGAGTAACAACTAAAAGTGGAAAGCACACCAGATCAAAGTAGAGACACTTGGATGAAGGATCAACAAAGATGTGGACAGTGGGCATGACAGAGGATTCACAGAGTGGAGAGGTTCCTCATCATTGTCGTTCTCTCATTGGTTCACCAAGAAACAAAGAGGTACACTAGAAATAATACTTATGGCATTACAAAACCGTATGTGTCAGCACAGAGTGGAGGGTGACAAAATGAACTCAAAGTTTTTCAAGTGTAAAATAGATCTAATGTTATGCAGAGCACTAGACTTTATGGGAAAAATTCAAACTAAATATAGTAAGAAGAGGAAGACATACTTTACTTAAAAACTTTCTTAGAGGAAAACTAAAACAGAACAGTGGTACGTGTGACTAAGATATGTATCTAAATGGGAGCAAAGATAAGTCAACTAAAATAAATGAAATTTAATGACACTCCTATGAGAATGTCCTGCAGACTGCCATGAAGGAATGAGGATTTGAATACTGTACTTTAGGTGGCAAGTATTGGTCATTATTTGCAATAATTGGAGAATTTCACTGTCTTTTTGAAAATAAATTTTGCTATATTAGAGTGCTTCAGAAATCCCTAACTCTCAATGTTGACTGTGTAAGTTGAAGAGAAAAAGCAAGAGATGTAAATGGTTAAACTAGAAATTTTAAAGGAGTAATCTGAAAGTTTTGACTAATGTGAAGATTGCGTATGTGGCTTTCTGCAGCATTTTTTGAAATGAGGCCATTAGACAGGTTGTTTGCACAAACTGCTATTGGTCTGCAATAAGGCAAAATATGTATTAAACACTTGTACAACATTTTTTTTATCTTGTGGACATTTTTGTTCTACTTTACAAAGTTAAAAGTGATCTCTCACTACAAATACATTTGAAAAATACCATGATGCAATGGAATTCCAAGTTACTAGCCTCTGTTCTGAGAGTGCCTACAGTATATTAGGAAGAGGTAATCAAAACGAAAGAGAGATAATTTGTATTCCAAAGGAATGCATAACTGTCACAAAGCAGTGTGATTAAACGGCAAGTCCTCTTGGTAAGAAAAGAGGGTGTGAACTTTTTACTAAACATCTCTTGGGTGTTAGGCATTATAATTTAAATAGTCTAATTTGATGTACACGCTTCAAATAAGTGATATTCTGATTTGTATAGAAGAGTGGATGTGACTTAGGCTCAGTGTCATTAATGTGTTATGGCCCATGAAAGATGTCCATATCCTAATCTCCAGCTTTGAGTAACACACATGTTGAGAGGAGACTACTAACCCAAATAAGTCTAAATTACAATCACCTATTTCCCTCAAGATAAGCACAGTGAAAAGGCACACAAAGAGGAGGTAATACGGCCATAGGAGTAGAAATGAGAGTGATACATTTATAAACCAAGGAATGTCTGGAGGCCCCGGAAACCAGAGGTAAGCAACAATGAGCCTAGATCATCAGATGAAGTGTGGCCCCGCCAACTCTTTGATGTCAGACTTCTGCCTTCCCGAACCCTGAGAGATACACTACTGTTGTTTTAGCCACCCAGTGTGTGGTCATTTGTTGCAATAGTCATAGGGAACTGGAGCGGTGACCAAAAGTCACTTCCAGTACAGAACAACTCTGATGTTTAATCTTAGATGTAACTTCAAAAACAGTTTTCTACTCTAACACCCATACCAGGACAACATGCCTCTACACTTTATTATGCCTACATCCAATGATGGGAAATAGATTGAAGGGTGAGGGAAAGCAGAGAGAGAGATAAAAGAGTATTTGTTGTGGACTCATGGAGCAGCTTTGAATCCTAGTTCTTCTCTCAATTTGCTTGCCCGTCTGTCTCTAAGTCTCAGTTCCCTCAGCTATAACTAAGTGTTGTAAACCAACTTAACAAGGTAATTGTGAGGACTGAGTAAGAAGCCATCTGGGTGAGAGGTTTTGCCTATTGTTAGTGCTCTTAAGATGCTAATGGTTGTGACTTTTCTTCCCTCTGGGAGAGACTGATGAGATGCTATGGGTGTTAACCTTTACACTCAGGGTCCACCTCTTAGGCAACAAAAGCAGTGGCCTGTGGTGGCCCACCTTCTGGCCACAGCAGGCAGCAAAGCTGGCATTACTCCTCAGGAGCCCTGCAGCGGGTACACCACATGCCTACAGCGGCAGTAACAAGAAGCCCCTGAACCTGTTGAGCAATTTCTTTTTGAAAGAGAACCCCAGCTGCTACCATGCCAAAACAAAATAGTTGTTTTTGGCAGATTTTTTTTTTTAAGTTTTCAAATGGACAATGCTAAATAACTCTATTCACCAGGCCAGTTCATTTTAACTTGTTTACTTATACCCTGCCTTGTTCCAGAAAGGATTTAAGGTGGATTACCTATTAATGCCACACAAGATAAAATAAAGTGGAAAAATAAGTGCGTGAGGAAAGTAGGACAACAGGAAAATGAGACTCAGAAAAATAAACGAAGGGAGGAGAGGGTTAGACTCATTGTGTTTCGTGAGGTCTCATGTCCTTACCGGCACAGGCTTCAAGATCGTGTCTCTAAGCTTTATTGCAGAGAGGGCTCTAAGTCAAGATCCCCAACAACATTCCTCTGTAGGAAGGAATTTGTGTCCGCCTGAGCAGCAGCTATGGGAGCTGAAGGTCTCGGAGATCTTGACACTGAGCCTGACATTCATTTCAGTCTGGATTAAAAAAAAAATAGTGAAGGATGAATGAAATTTCTGTCTTTGATAAATATAACTTCCTGATGTGTGGTCTAATATACTAGCCATAAAATTTACATTAACATAACTGATGGCTAACTAGCTGCACCAGATGACAAACTATAAAGCAGTTAAGCAAAGGGAAATGTCTATCAAAAAGGATGGCTTTGGGTTGAGAACCACTGTCTGTTGTCCTTTTTGGCACTAATTAGGGCAAGCTTGATCTGTAAGCACTCCGTTCATGGCAGTTAACTCAGTGTCTCCTTCTAAGAGAATGGCTGTTTTTCTGTTCTCTAGAACAAAGGGGAATGCATCCAGTTCATACAACAGTGCCATTGAATTATGAAGATTCAAATTAAAAGGAAAAGAATGGTGCGGGCCCATGTCCTTGTGTGTATTCCACTGAAATCTGCCCTGAACTCTGATTCACTTAGCCTCGTGGGTATGGATTTTGCAACCATTTCATTGTGGTGAGCTGTTACTACGATTGCAGTGATAAAATTTCAAAACTTGACAAGGGCTGTATTCAATTATTTTACTGTGAGGAGGATGAGGAAGGGGCCCACGAATCCATTAAATGTGATTGGTCTTCCGTGCTCTGCGCAGGCGCTGAGACACTTTCTGCAAAGGACTGGGGAATGAGTACTTTAGGTTACCTGACTTTTGTGCTCTTTTCTGTAACTGTTCAGTTCTGCTACATAAAGATTCGTCTGTGCGTAGGCAATCATCGGTTAATGGATGTAGCTGCCTTCTAAGAAAAATTTTCTTTATAGAAGCAGCTGGCAAGAGAATTTGGCCTATTGGGTAAATGGTTTCTTAACTCCTACTCTGTATTGTAGACCCGTTTTTTTTTTTTTTTTTACATTCTTAGAATTCTCATTATGTCCAAAAACTGATTTCAAAGACGAATTTTGGCTTGAAAATTTACTTCTCTGAAGATGATTGGAAAACACTGCTTTTAGACAAAATGATCCTAATTTTGAAGTAGATCATTACCACCCATACACTAGTTACCTAAAGTAGAAAGCTCTCCGTTTTTTCAACAACACTAAAAACTGTGTTCTTGGTCCCATGCTTTCCCCTGCATAACTGCAACCTCTGTGTGTGAGCAGACCCAGCCATTTCTGTCTGATAGAGATAACAGATAAGTCAGAGGACATGCTAAGAATTCATTGTTCTTGATCTTTTTTTAAAAAAATCCTTGTGTCAAGCCATGCATTTGTAATATTAATTCACATGCAAAATGCCTTTTCCTTCTCTAAAAGTGACCTCACAGTATTGCACAGTATCACTTCTCATCTTTTATTAAGGCTTGTATATACAAGTGGCCATTTGGACAACATAATTCCTTCTTTGTACAAATTGCTATCAAAGACAGGTTTCTTTTTCTTTTTTTTTTTTTTAGAAAAAAGATTTATTTTATTTTTATTGGAAAGGCAGATTTACAGAGAGGAAGAGAGACAGAGAAGAAGATCTTCCATCCAATGATTCACTCCCCAAGTGAGCACAACGGCCAGAGCTATGCCGATCTGAAGCCAGGAGCCTCTTCCGGGTCTCCCACACGGGTGCAGGCTCCCAAAGCTTTGGGCCATCCTCGACTGCTTTCCCGGGCCACAGGCAGGGAGCTGGATGGGAAGTGGGGCTGCCGGGATTAGAACCGGCGCCCTTATGGGAACCT
This sequence comes from Ochotona curzoniae, assembly GCF_017591425.1. Taxonomy (NCBI): domain Eukaryota; kingdom Metazoa; phylum Chordata; class Mammalia; order Lagomorpha; family Ochotonidae; genus Ochotona; species Ochotona curzoniae. Next base: position 20,141,743 of record NW_024467115.1, read on the forward strand.
GGGGCATGCAAGTCGAGGACCTTAACCACTGTGCCACCGCTGGGCCCAAAGACAGGTTTCATTAGATCACTGTGTCTTCCATGTGCAGACCCTCTTGGAGTTCAATGGGACATCAAGTGCATCCTTTATTAAGTTTCCTTTTACTAACCAGGGTACCATGCCATTCCTTCCATGCTACCACTAGTCCATTTCTCAATTGTTTCCAAAAAGTGGAGTACATTTTCAATTGCACAGATTATTTCCAGCCTAGTTTTTCTAATCCAACCATCTCTGCATTTTAATGTGCAACCAACTAGCCGCCTTCTCCTGGTGGCGGATGGGTGACTTTTCTGGTTTTGCTCAATCTGACTAAACTTGTATCTTAGTGTAGGACACAACATGAGTGAAAATAACAAGTAAATAATGAAATTTGGACTTGTGGAAAATACTGAAGACCACAAGCAGACATTTTCATGTGTATTTGAAACTGGAATAACAAGGAAGTGGTCAGGCTGCCTTGGGCAGGTGGTGCAGTGATAAGAGATAATAGAACTCTTCAATTTCTATTTTGTTTTCAAGTTCTACAGCAAAGAAAATGATCTGCAGGCTTCCAGGATAAGAACAAACAATGCCCTGAGTTCGTGTTTTTTGCTATCTTGTTTTTTGAAGACAGGCTTTTTTTCCCCCTTTGCACCTTCTCTCATTTATTTTCACCCTGTGAAGCATTCGAAGCAGTTATTATTACCCTCTTTACTGGGAAGGAAGTTGTGAGTCAGCATTAAATGACTGGTCCAACTTACAAACACCACAAAGCAAGCATTCCAGAGTACATATCAACCTGGTATAGGTGAGTGGACAGTGAGATATAGCCTGGCCACTTGAAGTGAGTTGTAGCTGTTAGCACCAGTGCAGGTTATGCCAGTCTCCCGAGAAAACTGAAGTGTTGTGCAAGTAGTAGTTGCACAGACTATTCTTTCTGCACGAGTGAGAATGCACTGGGTATTAATCTCAGTAGTTACTTAAGTTCTTCCAGAGGCCAAATGGTGAAGGAAATGCCAACCACAAACATGTCAGCCATTCTCAGAGGGTGAGCCCAGCAAAAGTCAAGAATGGACTCTTATGCTAATGGTTTTGTGTATTAGCAAAGGCATGTGGTGGTTATGAGAAGTAAGCATAGGTACACCTGGATGTCAGGCTAAGCTAGCTTAGTTTATTTTCTTGTTTTGGAAATTGAGCTGCTTTATAAGAGGAAAGGATTAAGAAAATATAGTTTTCACAACAATATCATAAAAATAATGACTACTTATTGAACATTTACTGTATACACCAAGCCCAATTTCTATATTTCATTAACCCCACAATAGTCCTGGTGGGTACTTTGTTTACCAACCTCTTTAAAAATAAGAAACAGGATCAGTAAGATCAAGTAATTTCTGCCAAGTCATATTGCTGGTGAGTGGCGGAGATAGAATTGAAGCCAAATTTTTGTGACTCAAAGCTGGTGATAATGACTACTATACCATCCAGTGTTGACTTACTGCCAGGCTTCTGAGCTCTTGGAGGCTAGGTTAAACTAAGAATATACAAGCTGGGTCATAATAGAAAACTTCACAATAGATTGTAAACCAATCCAAAGCAAGTTGATTAATATTTTGCACGTAATCTACTTGGCATTTGCATTGGTGAGTTGGCTCAACACATGGAAAATATGGTTATCATGGCTGCCGTTGACATAATGAAGAAGAAAAGCCAGTACTATCACTGTTGTTAACTGTCATTTGCTTAATGCTTCTCATTTTACAGAATACCTTTGCTTTACTTGTCATGTTTGATCATTTGACCCTCACAATTCTACCAAGATGTGCTGCTCCATTATAGCTTCTCTGTTTCCTTATTTTTTTTTTTTTTTAGCAGTGAGCAGCACTGGGGTTCAGCAAAATCAATCGATGTTAGAGGTACACAGGGAATCATCTAAGGACTTGTGCTTTCTGTCATGCCACAACAGACATGGAGTCATGACCAGAAACAAAGGTAAGACTTGCAAGTAGAAGAGCAAAGGCAATAGGATGAGATATAAAGGCAAATGTTTAATCTAATGCTGAAGTCAAAAAATGTTTGCTCAATTTTTCATCTAAATCAACTTTGCTTTGTGATTATTAATAATACTAATTTAATATTGGGTTGGATTAATGGAATTATAATGGCTACATCTTGAGAAGCAGTATTTTTGCTAATTAAAAAACTGTTCAAAAATGTAAATAGAATTCCTGGGCCCAGATTTTAGTGAAAATGTGTCAGTACTTAAAGGTAGATAACTCTGTAGAGATAGAGGGCTGTGTGTGGTGGTGGAAGACAATGAAGAAATGAAGATAATCTCTGATTTTTTTCAAGAATTTGAATTACCAAATAGAAGAGGAAGAATATTTTTCCTAAGTTGATGTAGATTCAACAGATACGTCAGCATCAGATTTTAGCTTGAACTAAAATAAACAATTGTATCATGTCCAATATATTGAGCTTTGCTGTGAAGCTTTCTTTAAAAAGATTTAGTTATTTGAAAGCCAGAAAGACAGGAGGGAGGAGATCTTCCATCTGCTGGCTTACTTCCCAAATGTTTGCAATAACTTAGGGCTAGGCCAAGCTGAAGCCAGGAGCCAGAAACTTCATCTAGGTTTCCTACCTGTAGATGATCAGCATACTGGGTCAGAAACATGGAGTAGCCTGGACTTGAATCAGACACTCCTGTATGTGATTTGGATGTCCCTAGTAGTGGCTTAACTTGCTGTCTTACAACACCTGCCAGTGTTAGGCCTCATCATGGGAAGAATTCTGGAGACTGCATGATCTTACACTCAGAAATCAGGTGGAAAGTGAAATTGTAATGAGATATCATGACTTACAAGATGTAATATTATGTGATAATTTAAAGTGTACCCAGGAGGGCAAGAATGATCCTGTTTTGGTAATCGTGTTGCTTTATGTAATGCCTAGGAGATGCTCAAAATATATTTCTTCAAAAGAATCTTTGGAAGGGTGAGGAAGGGACTAGGGAGCTGGTACTGAACTATTTTGGAGTACATCCCCTTGACCCAATTAACTCCCGTCAGATCATCTTGCAATGAGACACATCAACAAGAGGTTCTTGTTTGAACATTTGTCTTTTCTGTACCATTTGCTTGGCATGGGTTCCCTTGGGATTGCCCCCAGACTCATCCCCTGACTGTATTCAGGCATGCTCAAAGGAAACTTCATCAGAGAGCCACAAATCTCAAGTAGCAACCCTTTAAACCTCCTCGCTATACCATACCCTCGCTTGGCTGGCTTTATGGCTTCTGAGTAGTGTTTATTACCTGGTAACTGTGTATACACATACACTCTCTCAGTCTCCTGACATTTGATTGTAAGCTTCTTGACAGTGGGAATCTTGTTTTGTTCTTTCACATAGTGGATTGAATTGCACTCCTCCCCAAATCCCTTTGTTGCATTTATACGTCTCAGAATGTAGCTTGACTTAGAAAAGGAGTAGTAAGCAATATGAATTAAGCCACGGTCATGCTACAGTGAGAGAGGGCACCTGCTTCTGTGTAACTAATGTAGATATAAAAGTGGAAATTTGGACTCCGATACACACACACACACACACACACACACACGTGCGTGCACACACACAGAGGGAGAATATTGTGGAAGGTCAAGATGTAGATGGAAGCCATGCTTCAAACCAAGGGATGCTAAAGATTGCCAGAGGGGAGACAATGAACTTGATTCTTTCACTTCCCACAGAAGGAACCAACAAAGCCAGTACCTTGATCTCAGATTCTTGGTTCCCAAAAGTAAGAAAGTAAGTTTTGTTCTTTAAGCCTCTTTTAACATTTTTGTTGTAGCAGCCCTAGCAGTATAACTTTGGCTGTGTCCCTATATCTACAACTATGACTGGTAAAAGTAGATGTTCAATACATTCTTTAGTTGGTGCAGAATGAATTAACAAATGGAAGAATGAATGAGTATATTATCTCAGGAAAGTTATCTATTTTTTCCCCATATTCCTCAGTATTTTCATTTGTAAGATGACATCCATTACAGTCTAGATTTGTCCAGCTTTCGTCTATTTTACCAAATTAATAAAAAATTAACACATAATGGGAAAATGATCATCAAATTTATTTAATTTGAATATCTATTAAAAATGCAGAAAGAAATGTGTTTTAGGGATAATTTAAAGTGTAGTTTGACTTGAGGCAAATGTCCAATATCAGTTATTTCCTCAGATAGATTTAGATTTTGATCCTGTGTTTTCCCTGGTATCTATTTATAGAAACCAAGTTGGGGAAACTGTTGTGTTATAGGCTGTGTGATCGCACTACATTCCAGGCTCAGGTGCATATTAGAGTCAAAATGTCCTCACAGAGGAAATGGAATATCGGCAAAGAAATGCAACAGGTCCCAGTTGAGTAGAATGCAGAAAAATGCCCACACTGCTGGAGAATTGCAGCATGTTGTTGCCAGGATCTATCCATATCCTCCTGGAATGTGGGCTTGGATGGACTTCATGAATGAACAGACTGTGGGGGAATCTGCACACACTTCTCTGAGCATGACTGGATTGGGTCTGGTGAAGTGAGAGTTTTCAGTGCTTCAAGTCTGGACAAGGTAGGTTCTCTAAGACTTATCCATGCAGTAATAGTCCTCTGCCCTGTAGAGCTCTACTTCCATTTGCTTTTTCAAATACCCTACCTTCCAACAGGCCAGCATGTTCTTATTGCCTGTCTCCTGCTACTCAGAGTCTTACCTTAGTGTCCTAATTTCTTAAATGATCTATTTATTTATTTGAAATGCAGATTTATACATACACATTAACCGAGGGGAGAGAGAGAAGTGAGAGGGAGAAGAGAGAGAAATTTATCATCTGCTGGTTCCCTTCCCAGGTGGCTAAAATGGCTAGTACCAAAGCAGGAGCCAGAAGCTTCATTTAGGTCTGCCCTGGGTGTGGAAGGGACCCTATCACCCAGGCCATCTTCTGGTGCTTTTCCTAAACCATTAGCAGAAATCTAACTAGGAAGTGGTAGAGTGTCTGGTCCTTGAACTGATGCCCATGTGGGATGCTGGTGGCAGTTTTACCCTGTGTGCCACACTGACCCCTGTGTCCTAATATTAAAAGTTAGTAGCAGCCACTTACTTCTTTTCCTCTTCCCAAACGTACATTTTCTGAGATAAAATAAACTGCTATCCTGGTAGACAGAACTCTGAAAATTGTAGAGGGTGGATCATGAGGATACAGAATGTGTAATTCCAAAGAGGAGTTGATTCATGACTCCATTGGAGGTCAGGCTTTCTGGGAATGTATGTTGAGGGCAAATTTGGTATTTTGAGTTTTCTAAGCTCTTGGGTTCTTCCTGCTCTCTTAAAGTCCAGTGAGGCTAATATAGGACTACACAAACAGAACCTGAGTTAGCACAGGCCAGAGCAGTTCTCTGATTTTCCTCCATGTTCTGGTTTGGATGATAATGTCTCCTCCAAATTCATACGATGATTCCAGTGCCCGATGTAATAGTACCAAGATGTGAGGTCTCTGGAAAGTATTTGTATTATGGAGGCTCTGTTCTCATGAATGGGACACTACCTTTACAAATGAGGCCCAGATGATCTTCCCTTATCTCCCTCCAAACCCTACAGTTGTTATGAAACCCTAACTATCTACTTCTAAGTTAATATTGGAATCCTAAGCCTCCATATCTGTGGGATCCAAGTTTTCATTGTTTATGCGTTGCCTAACTTAGGACATTTTTGTTATAGCAGCCCAAATAGACTGAGATACCAAGTCTACTCCAGTTTTTCCAATGAGTCAGTGAAAACAGTGCCTAGGCAAAAATACAACTTAGTACAGTGATGACTCAAATAAGAAACAAATCCCCAGAACAGAGGATATCTGTACTTTAAATCTGAGGATTGTGGTGAACAGTTAGAGGAAATCGTTAATGTCATTTAACTCACCCATTTGGAACCAATGCTATGAGTAAGAGGTCTTTTGACTTCAAACATTGTAATTTTCATGTAGCGCTACGCTTTGTATCTTTAGATTTAAAAAAGTCTTTCCTTTATGATCTCTTCCTAATCCCGAGTGTTTATAGCAAGAAAATAAGTGAAGTAATTGATAGATTACTAAAGCTAGTAAAGGAAAAGAAAAGATTAGATGAGAGATTGTGTCCCCTTGTTCCAATGAATGCAGTTTGATCTGGTTTTAAAACAAATTCAGGCTTCGTGAATATTAGAATTTGTAGCACCTAGATCCTTAGGTAAAATAACTTGCTATATTATTCTCTGCCATCTATGAACCTACATATATAGTGTCATAGCATCTGTGTTGAGAGCAAAGATTTTGACTTCTTGAGGGTGGAGTAATGGTCCCTAGTTAGGCATCTGAAGACTAGCAAGGATCTTCTTTTCCCAATGAACACACACACACAGATATACAGTATGCTTGTAAGTTCAGGCAATTTGACTAAGCCTTTAATACAGGAAAGTTTTAAACTCAAACTCAATATTCTATTTGACATTTTTTTCTTTAAGATTTACTTATTATTATTATTTTTTTTTAATACTGAAAAGACAGGTTTACAGAGAAAAGGTCTGTAAAAGAGAAAGATCTTCCATCCACTGGATAACTCCCCAAGTGGCCACAATAGCTGGAGCTGAACCAATTCAAAGCCAGGAGGCAGAAGCTTCTTCCAGGTATCTGACATGAGTCCAGGGTTCCAAGGCTATGGAGCATCCTTTGCTGCTTTTCAAGCCACAAGCAGGAAGTTGGATGGGAATTGGAGCAGCCGGGACACGAACCGGCACCCACATGGGTTGTGATGCGTGGAAGGCAAGGATTTAGCTACTGGGCTGTCCCAGCCGACCCTGAGGTATTGTTTTCAGGCCTTTCCATGTATTAACATCACGTCGTCCCTGCTATAACTCTTTAGGTAATCACCGTGGTTTTCTTCATTTCGTAGAGCAGAGATTCTTTAACAGCTCTTTCTTCAGCATGACTAATCCTGGGCAACATGCTAGGTGCTGTAAATACATGAGCTCCCTCAGGCTTGGAATGCAGAGAACTGGAGGAAATGGATGTGTGGAGCTATGTCAGGCAGTGATAATGACATGTGTTTGTGATGTTAGTGGTGCCTGCTGCTCCACTAAGGTAGACGAGTACAATGAGGGTGCTGAAGATGCTATGTGCTGCCAGACTGTGTGTGAGGCTGGAACCATGAAATCATTCTCTAGGAGTTGACTGCTCAGGGCAAAGCCTGAACTCAAACCAGGTCCAGCTGCTGCCAACACCAGACCCTGCCCCATTATCACCACAGTTCAGTTCCTCTGACTACAATAGTTCCTAGTGATACTTCTGTAATAATAATGGCTCCTTGTCCTTTGCCGCCAACTCGGCACTTTCATGTCTGTGGGAAGTATACCTTCCTAAAGTGCCCAACTGATGGTGAAGAATCAAGTGTATCTTTTTTTTTTTAATCTGTCATGCTGTGTTTTCAAACTCTGTCCCTTAATTTCTGCAGGTGACTCAACTTGACATCCCTCTCCAAAGCCTTGTTCTCCAAGGGGAGCCAACTTTAAGTAGAAACACGAAATTCTGGATAATCACAGATGTGTGTCTGTACATTTCCTCACTCATCCCAAATACTGAGGGGATTATTCATCTGGGTTGAGAACTAAAAATAATTGATAATATTTATTTCTAAGAAATTACCTAAAAGTACATCGGTTCGTACCATTGCCCTCACATCCAGAGAGTCCTGCCTCAGACGTTGCCTTTATTTTGTCTTTATAGATTAACAGCTTGGTGACATGTAAGGTTGCTAGGCCTGAGGCTGGAGCCCTGCCCAGAGTGGCAATGGTAAATACCCAGGCCACATATTACTCCTACTCTGTCCTCCAACTGATGTCCTTGGCACACCAACCCTGGGAAGTATGCCACACGAGACAAGCAGAATCCATGCGTTAATGTCAAGGTCTATTAGACACACAAGACAATAGAAATAGTAGTTGATGGACAGAAATGGTCAGAACTGGCAGGTTAAGGAGCTCTATTCTAAAAGCTTCTAGGAGATTTCAATGAACAAAAGGAAATAAATAGATACACTTTATGATAATCAAAATACACTTGACAATATGCTTCTGAATGCGCACAGCGAGGGACTGAAGTGGTCAGGATGTGACCGTGGGTTTTGCCCCACACAGTCCGGAACTACTGATCAGGTCAGGCCAGGAGCAAGCATCTGTGCATTCATGTAAAAGCTTTTGGAATGCAGAGTGTTCCCAATGAATACATTAATAACTTTCAACAACCTTCACTTCTGGACATGATGTAATTAAGTTTTGAATCAGGGAAACAAGATGGTCTGTGGTCTGATGTTTTCATTTGAAAGCAAGTGGGAAGACAAAAGCAGCCAGGCTTTTTGACTGTGAGAGAATGAGTGACCTTCCAACTAAGGAATTTAAAATAGAGCTTTCAACTTTAGAGGGGAATGAGGCCGGAGGACCTTTTTGTAGCAGGAATTGAAGGTGGGGAAATGGTTGAGGGTTACCATGTCCCCTGCTGTGCTTTGAGCATACACACCATTCCCCATTACACATACTGTTTTCCAGGACTCTAATGTTTCTAACCACTTTTTAGCAGGACACTAATGCTAACAGCTTATTGTAGGGCTGGCCTGCTGGCACATGCTTGAATGCTCTCACAGATACATCTAAACTTTAAAAAGAGGCCCCCTTTCCCCTGCGCCTGACTCATACACAGTGAATCATGTAAGTGGAGTTTGGAGTGGTTATGAAGAATGTGCATGGTGGTTGCATCTATGTTGTCTGATCACAGGAGTGATAAAAGCGGGTGATGTAGCAAGGGTGGGGGCTCCAGGGTTAGGGTGAAGAGGGATCAGATAGGAACATCAAGGAAGTCTGCTAAATGTTTTATTATTCTTTGTCCATATGGGTTACCAGCGTCATTATGTCTTAAAGGGGGAAGAGACCTTGGAAATAGGCACTGATTATACAGATGTGTGAAGTGCCAGTACACAGTCCCACAGCTGGGGAGAAGCTGGGGGATCGGGCCTAAGAACAACACAGACCTTATCTTGGGATACAAAACCCATTTGAGAATCTGAGAAGGGTTATTGATGCTTTCTCCCAAAAATCAAAACTACACATCATACTTTCTGTATAATTTCAAAGGGGATGTATTTACTTTCCAGCATTACTTAAATTAGACCATGAAACAGCGCCTTTGATGAACTGCCTGTTGTACTTTTATGGGTTATCAATTGGGCATGTAAATAATGGACTGGGGTTTAAATTCCTCTCCCTTTCCACTTCCTAGTCCTTTGAGCATAAACAAGCATGAAATGTTTCTAATCCTTAGTTTCCTGATAGTTAAAACAGGTGCAATAAATGGTACTTATTCATAGATTATCATGAAGATTAAAGGTGATAATGAGTTTAATGAATTAGGTTAGCATAAAGCTGAGCCCCTGGGAAGGACAGCATCTTGTTTTTCTTCCTGCTTTCCCTTATTGACCCCATGCCCTATGTGTTGGCTGTTGACTGCTACAGAATTTCTTCCTAGTCCTTGCTTGGCCTTTTGCTTAATTCCAGCATAAATCAGCTTCCTGGATTTTCTTTCTCTATCTCTTCCTTCCCTTCTCTATTTCTGTCTTTCTCTCATCTTTTTTTTCTTTCTCCCTTCTCCTCCTCCCCACCCCAGTTTATGAGTCTCTTCATCTTATCATAAGAATGGTAGCCTCTAGTCAAATGTCTTAATGAATTTAGGACATGCTAGGAAGATGGAAAACTTGAGTATGCCTGTGAAGTACTTCCTTGCTGAGTTGAACATCAGACAGAGAAATGAGTGGAAATACTAGATCTGTAAGAAAGGTTTGAGCCCATATTATTGTTTAGTATTCCCTTTAATGGGGAAGGTGGTGGCTTATTTCCTTCACATACTTTATTCTTAAAACTGTAATTTTCAGTTTGGAATGCTTTTGTGTTTAGCATCAAGTTTCTTTGATCAATGTGCTAAAACTACTTGCAACTCTCTCCATCCACCCTTGCTTCCTTTTGAATTTGTTGAGAAACAGAAAGGTGGAATCACTGAGACAAAGGGAGGTGTTAGGAAATGTGGTTGAGACAAACCTGCTGCTGTTAACTTTCTTGTGTCTGTGTTAACTTTCTTGTGGGGTGTTGGGACTTCTCCTGGTTCCCGGTACAGGGTGAATTATTTGAAATTGGACACGGTCTCTGAAGACAGTTTGATGTAAGCGTCTGAGCTTACCTTCTACTCCTGGAAAATAGAGTCAGAAGATCCTGATAACCCTGAGTCCTATTCAACTCTTACCCACTTATAACAGCAGAACTTTAATATACTGTACTTCAGAAACCAGAATCCTAGAACAGCAAAACCTGCACTCTCATTAAATTAACCATGAAGTTGAACTTCACTCTTGTAAGAATTATGTGATTGTAGCCCCAAGAAAAAAATTCCTTTTTAACTTTTTTTTAAAGTTACTTATTTTCACCTGCTTGAAAGGGAGGGGGAAGGAGAGGAGAGAAGGAGAAAGAGAGAGAAAGAGAGAGAGAGAGAGAGAGAGAGAGAATTCATCTGCTGATTCATTCCCTCGATGCTAGGCTGGGACAGTCCAAGCCAAAGGGTCACAAACTCTCTTCAGTTCTTGTGTGGCAGTGGCCCAAGCTCTTGAGTCATTACCTGCTTCCTGCTGTCTCCCAGGATGCCTGGCCAGAGCTGCAGAAGAAGCGGAAGATTCTGGACTAGCCGTGGCACTCCAGGGGCTTAACTGCTCTATCCTGATTCCCATCCCAGGATTGTTTCTTTACCTGATGTCTAGGAATTGGCTTACATGTTCTCAGAATCCTTAGGCAGCTTCTTACATTTAGGATCTGTGTATTATCAAAGTTCAGCAACACTGATAGAAAGATTTTGAACTTGTGTCCTCCTCATACCTTAACGGAGTGTGCGGTCCTAGTCAAGAAACTCGTTTACATTCGTTAGGCCTCAAAATTTCACTCTAAATTAAGGTGCCTGGAATAGCTGAAGCCAGAGTGCTTCTGACCATAATGGCCTATGCTTCTCTGATTTACTCCCTAGAGTGGGGAATCTTAGTGTTTTTGGAATGCCTGGTTCAGAGGAGAAAGCACTGGCTGAACTTCAGATACGTCCTAAATTCTGCCTTTCGAAGTGATTACTAAGAAAACATTGGTGGAATCATTTTCATTTTTTGTGGCTTGGGCTTTTCAACGGAAACCTAGGATAATTAAAAAAAAAAAGCCAATAAAAACCAACATTGAAAACAGGTATTAACAGCTGTTTGAAAAAGTTTTGAATTCAGCAGCAGTGTTACTATGAAGAGAAGGCCTCTGCTGATAGTGACAAATTGCTATCTTTAGGTTGATTCATCAGGAAAATGCAGGCTGTGTTATGAGATCAAAGGACCCTGAAGATTCATTTATGCTACAAGTTGGTGCAGGTTGACATGGAAACAAATTGAGGATTCCAGTGTTTCTGGAGGAGATGGAGAAGGGGACAGTGTAAACTGTATCATGCCTCTGAATCACATGTCTTTGACTAACACAGGTTACATGGTTATGCCTTCAGTCACAGGCTATAGGGTAGACAGTAGCAATTGTGTTTGTGACCAAAAGGAAAAAGTATCTTGGATATTTTGGGACAGCATGTGTTCATCAGCATGATGTCATTAACGTGCCTATTTTTAAATTTATAGTCTAAAATCCACAATATAATTCCAAACAGAGATCATTCTTAAATATAAAATAATGAACAAATCCCAGCCAATTTTGGATTTGGCTGTACAGGTTACTCAGAGAGAGGGAGCTTTCCTGGAGAGAGTGAAGAAAGAGAAGGATATTTGTCAGTTTTCAGTTGGTCAGTTGCCCTTGATAGAAGAATAAGAGTCTTCCCAGTGAGGATATGTAAAAGAAATGAGACCTAATTAATGGGGTTTAAGTTCCTGAGGCAGCAGAGCACACAGAGCCGTCCTCTCAGGAGCAAGTAGTTTGAGATGTACTCGGAAGTCAAAGTCATGTTTGTGCTCAGTGTAGACTGTTGCATGTGGTGAAATGGTTTGGAATGAAATAAATGTGTTCAGACTGCAAGAGATGGGACAAACATTAGGAAAGACTATAGAGAAAGTAATGTGACTATTCAACTTTCCATGTTTATTAACATTTATTTCCTATTGTGATTGTCACTATACAATTTACTTTAACTTAGCAGAATAAATGAAATTTCTGTAAGAGAAAGAGATGTTTCCATCAAAACATATACTTAGTTGATTACCTGCTTCATAGAGGTAGCAACAGCTTTGCACAAGTGTGGTCTGTCATTGACCTGCCAGGTGGGGAGTCCTGAATACTTCTAGTGTAGCATTATTGTTCCTTTGCATACATTATAAGAATAGCCATGATTTAGAGTAAAATATTATTAATTCCCAAGTCTCCGTACTACAAAGGTATATTTGATCTAAGTGTAGAACATATTCAGAATGCTGACGGTATCTTTAAAACATGAACACATGCACGCAGAGTGCTGGTTGACTAGTGATGCTGTTTGCCTCCATTCTCGGCTATGTTCCGCTATTGTCCTTCATAATGATGCATCTGGTAAATTGGCTAGTGTATCAATAAAGGTGAAAAGAGGAAAGCAAATTTCTTGATATGAATCTTCTGGAATGACTCTTCATGGTTTCAGGATGACAAAAAATTAGAAGGAACAAGCTATATATTAAAAAAAAATGAACATATTGATGTTTAAGTTTCTAATAGTGGAAACATGTGTAAAAGTGAAGCAGTGTGGAGAAACACCACGAAAGATTTAACTTATAAATTCATTTTTACCATTTGGCATCATGTGTCAATTCATCAAGCACTTTCTTTCTAGACAAATGTAGTACAGCTATAGTGTAGCTAATAGTCATGTGAATGTGTTTCTGCTGAAAGGCCCTTAGAGGACTCCATGGCAGTAAAGAAGCAGAGTACACTGTTTGAAAGATTGTCCGCTAGATGTGTGTTTAAGGTACGGATGTTAAGTCTCAGATTTTAAGCTTTGCTTCTGTCCACGTTCAGAATGGGAAGACCAATCTAAGTAGGCTGTTGTTAGCAGTGACAGCAAGTGTGAGCTAAGCACATCCTGGAATGGTGGAGAAGCAGTCAAGAAAAGGAAAAACAAAACCCTTGAATATAAAGAGGAGCACATTTAGTTTCCCACCCCTGACTCTCTTGCTGACACCAAATGATGATCTTGGAGGACTATAATTATTTTATGATGTCTAAAATTGTCATGAGGCCTGTGTTCTCAATGGGTCTCTTCCCATGGAAGAGTATTCTAGCAGTTGATTCACTGAAGTTCTCAGAGAGGGAGTGCCATTTTCCAGATAAGAAGTGAAACACTTGGAGAGCAAGGCAGTTCTGTGTATGTGTGTGTGTATGTGCTCATGTTCATGCTATTGACAGATTTAGTAAAGATGTGAAAAGTTCTCATAATGACTTCATGTCCTGGGACAGTACTGTTAGGGGATTTGGCTGAGAGGTGAGTCTTCTGCCTGTTGGAGTTGGAGGAGACCCATTGTTATTGCCTCATAAGTCTGAGACAAGAATTCAAGTTACATAACTGGTCTTCAGCACTTTCTTACGGTGTGGTGTGGTGTGGTGTGGTGTGGTGTGGTGTGGTGTGGTGTGGTGTGGTGTGGCTGCAACTACTCGTACCCTCATGCCTTGGAAACATTTTGGCACATGTGGCACCTGTGTGCTTTCCACCCATTGTGGTGGGACAGGCTTATCAGGTTGACCAGCTTCGTAGATTCTGTTGTGCATACAATATTTTCTCCTCTCTCCGCTTCTGTTGTTTACTTAGTAAAAGGCACTCCACCCTCACTGCAAGTTTTGACACTGATACACTGTGTGGCTACTGTTCCTTGACTTTCGATTACATTAAATCCTATTATAATCATTTTCTTCTAACAAATCCTCTTTAACACTTGAAACGCTCAGCTTCCATGGTTGTAGTGTTAGACTGTCAAAGTAAAGGACAGAGGAATCCTGTTGGAATTGTAGCTAGTGCATGTGCTTAAAAAGGACCTCAGTATAAGGGCCAAAACGACTTTGCATTTTATTCAGATAACAAAGCAGGAAAAAAAATTCTAAGTCTTTTTCTAAGTCATTCAAAGATACCCTGACCTATAAGCCTGTGATCTTATTTCAGTGATTTTTAAATCAATGTGCTAGCATGTTAAAGCAGCTTCTCTGGGAAAGCATTTCTTTCCAACATGATGTCTGGAATTCCTGATGATTACCATTATAGTGATTCATGTTGAGCAGAATATTCTGCACTCATTCGTAGCAAGAAAACCCTGCAGGAGAAGGGGGTTTATTTGTTTTATTTCTTTTAATGCTTCTTCTGTATTGATTCAGCCATTAGCAGGTTTCAGATTTGGGGGAGCAAGTGCGCATGACGGATCTTCCTCTTTGACCTTTATTATTTTTGGCCAACATCTATCACATAACGTGAAACCTTGCTTTATTATTCCACTTACCAAGCCCAAATTTTATTGTATTAACTGATCATTTTGAGGAATATTGCTATGTGCAAAGGGCAAGAACAGACATCTCAGGGAAGTAAAACGAATTTGGCCAGCAGGGTCTTTACAATTTTGTCAGACCTCTAGTTCTTCATACTGACACTCAGAGCCCCATATTGGACAATGACAGTCCTTTGAGTTGGCTGGGGGGAGGGTGTCTGTCCAGTTAATCAGATCCTATCACAGCAGTCGCTTCATTGCACATAGAATCAAAGACTTAATTTCTGCTTCTGCTAGGAACATGAATAGCTCAGCAACCATGTTCCAAATTACTCCTTTCCTTTTTGAGTTGTCACCTTCAATTGACAAGCTAGTAAAATCTTACTCATTCTGGTAATGAGTATGTGCCACATATTATTCACTTTTTGAGGGACTCAGCGTGAGATTACTGATAACTCTTTTTACCCCATGTTGCCACCTGGTCATTTGCTATAACCTCTGCTTCTTTTTGTTTTTTGTTTGCAGTGTAGCTTTGGTTTAGGCCCATCTTTCCAACCAACAGTAAAGTGAGTTGGAATTGGTCACAGAGGCCCTGGCATCTGGCTTAACCTGTTTATATAAAGACAAAACATAGCCACTGGTTAAGAGAGCCACCTCCTACTGGTTGGTTTTGGAGTGGAGCCCAGAATTTCCCATGGAGATAGCTTTTAAAAGTTGGGTCAGCATCTCAGTGAAAGATAAGGACATACAAGAAAGCCCTTGTGGATTTATCTGTCTTCAGAACCCATGCTATTCAGCAAGGATCAAACTAGATGTATTTAACACCAAGGAAAGGCTTCCACTAGGCTTATCTCCATGAAAGGATCACACTTCTTGGGGTGATCCTCTGGAGTGAGGATGAAGAGGGTCCATGTGAGCCACACTTAGCATTTAGCAACATATACATGGCCTTGTCCCTTTGATTCTGAAATGCTTCAGAATGTACTTCAGTGATAAAAATCAATTTGGTGTCAGGACATTTTTGGTAGAATACCTTTAAATGGTAGGGGCAATGCTGTACATAATGAAAGATTACTCTTCTAGATTTAAATCAGTGAATCAGGATTAAGGGGATTAAAAGATGTGTGAGCACTAAGCTGAAAGGGACAGAAGGCAGGAAAGGATGGGAAAATTCCATGGAGAATCTGTGGAGAAAAGGTAGGGTTTCAGTGGCCCCATGGGTTTCATTACTTCCATCATTGACCAAATGAACTTGCAGGAATAGGATGTTACAAAACAAAAATTATCACAGGTCATGGGACAGTTTGAAGATGTAGTGCCAGCCTAGACTGCATAGGAAGTCGACTATTTGATGAACAGGGACATTCCCTTGTTGCATTTTCTATCTGTGTACTTAGAAATAGACATGTGGAAACACCAAAACACTACTCAAAGGGAAGTCATGGGAGCTGGAGTGTATGCAACTGATAACAGTGATTGGTGGATATTTCTGCCCTCTAGTCTATGACTTCTAGGAGTTAATAAAATAGGAGGAGGGGGCACCCCAGTTTCATGAAAGGAGGAAAAAACCTTTTGCATAGATTATTATATAAATAAATCTTCTTAACAGGCCCTGCAGTTCTTTTTTTTTTTTCCACAAAGCACAAAGAGTTATTGTGTGATTTATGTGAAAAGGTTATATAACTGTACTCTGTTACTTTAAATAGTGTTTTTTATTTAAACTGCCAACTTCATCACCAGCGTAAGAAAAAAATGCGTATTTGCCAAGCACAAAGGTAATTTTCAAGGACTGTAATTAGCTCATGATAACTCTATCTTTTGTGATGTCTTTGCTGCTGAACTAGAAAAGAAATGGACTTTTTTCCATTGTTAAATCTAAACGATGACACCTGCAGTGTGTCAGTTCAGAGAACCAGGGAAGGAAAAAGTGTGAAGGATTACACTTGGTTAGAGAAAACTACGGATGTAATAAAGCAACAGATCTTGCAATTTTCATTTGGCTTCATTTTTATAAATATGACAAGGTTCCATTTCCCCTCTCCTTGTTGTCTGACTGACCTTTTATTACCAAGATATTAAGCAATCTATTTAGAAACCAAAACTGAGTATGATGTGGAAGATGAAAAAAAAAAGCCAATGAAATTATGGGAAAAGAACATAGGAAAAAAATGAAAGGTGTGAATCATTGAGTCTTAAAAAATGGATGGCAGGCTCGAACACTGGCATGAAGAAGCAAAATAAACAAAGGAAATGATTGAGGAAGAAGAATGCTAAGTTCATTCATTCCAAGAAAGTCCATTACTAGGAAAAGTTTTACTTCTATGAAAATTTTATCTTTAGCAAAAGTCAGGATAGCCACACACACAGCTCTGTGTGTGGGTGTGTATTTGTCAGTGATTGAGACAACATTTTGGAGGAATTCAGAAGCAGAAAATTTCCCCATGATGAAGAATTTCTCTGGAGAAAATCTGGGAAGTTTCCTTCCCAGGAAACTAGATTGTCATATGCGGTGCAGTTCCCTGGAAGTCCTAACTGTGATCCGGTCTGTGACCTGCAGGCCTGGCTCCTTCTGGGAAGGGAGCCCTGCTGAAGCCTGCGATTCCAGGACTTGTTTTACATGCTAGCCATGGACTGTAACCACACGAACAACCGAAAAATCCATATAGCACTTTAAATCAAGGAATTGGCGCGTGGCAATGTCAGGGCTGGGTGTGTTTCCTGTGAGACTGTAAAGTGTTTGGTCACCAGCCTGATTGCCCAGGTGGCAGTTTGGCAAACAACCAGCATGAACAACAACAACCTCTTGCAATGGGCTGTGAAACACGCAGGCATGGTTGTTCTCAGACCTTATCGATCCTTTTCAGTTCAAACATTAGGTTTCCATTTTAATGGGGATAAAAACAAGTGATACGAGACTGAAAGTGAAGAAGTACTTTCAGGCATCGGATACTCACTCCTAGCAGGGAGAAGACAATTGATTTTTAAAGAGCGCCTTGCAGCTGGCCCGGAGGACTGAGACAATAGCTGTCTCTTTCAATCGCTTATGGACAGTGGTGTCAATCAGTTTGCTTTGCAGCTAGAATTCAGTTTACATCTGATGGTTATATCTTTCAAAGCTGTATGGCAATGTTGAGCCCCCACCAGGTGAGGTTTTCGGCATTTAGGTTCTCATTACATTTAGGATCTCATTAAATCTTGTTGTCTGGAAGGTGTCACATACACTGTTTAACAGATCAAATAAGACAGGAATGAAAGTTAATTTCCTCACCAGGAAGGAAGAAGTCAATTAAAAACATACATTTGAAGAATGACCAATTTCCTTCACACTAGAACTCAAAGGAAGCGTTTTGAAATGTGTATTTAAACTAAAAAGCAGCGTGCATATCAAAGGAGAAAGAAAAACTAAACTGTGAAAGGAAAAGTCCAAAGTTAACAACAATGGTATATACAATAACAGGTGCAGCATTTTTGTAGCTCGGCTTCTCTGTATTTGGCACGTGATGGGAGACTCCCTTCAAACAGGATATACTTTCTCCAATAGTTAAAGGCTATCTTAGGTTTCTGGTAAAGGTTGATGAGTAATAAAAATTCCTTCTTGTACTCCACAGGCGGTTCAGACTAAAATTAACCCCACATCTGTAGACCAAAGGTTGCCAGGATGACACTATTATCCATTATGCTAAAAAAGAAATGCTTCCCTTTAAACCAAGAGGAAAAACGCAGACACAGAAAGTCCTTCAAATGAATTGTACGCCTGGTTTTGTTCAAGCTGGGTCACTTGGAGAGACACCTCTTTATTTCTGTCCTTTCTATGGGCTACATTTAGACTTTAAACAATTAGCCTTCTTTAAGTGATTTTTTTTTTGTAGTCACCTGCTCTAGAAATTCTAACATTTTGTATTATTAGATGCTAAGGTCAAGGCAAGTGCAAAAAATGATGACATTTCCTACCCTTACAAGCAATTCTTTCTGACTTTGGCAGGACAGAACAAAGTGAATACTGAGAAAGTGGCTGCATTCTATTTTAACCCCTTAAGGTCAGAGGGACAAAGTTTAAGTACAAGTATGTTCTTAGGAGGTTAACCCCATTAGAGTAAACCCATTTAGGAAGACAAGTGCTCCTTGTCTTGAAACCCCTCAAGGTCCTACAAACTTTACAATTAGGCACATTTATTTTCTTGATGTGCCGTTATCTAATTGGAACCATGAAAGCAAGGCAGAGGCTACTTTCTGATTTGATTCTCATTTTCTCTGACATTTCTAAGGCTTGTTCTGTGAACAGTTTGGCTTTTAGAGCATTTTTCTCTTTTAAGGAGAGGAAGTGTGTGTTCTATTGGAGGACAGAACCTCCTGTCTTCTCAATTACACTCAAAAATTCAGTTCAAGGCTCTCAGAATAAATCACATATGAAAGGAAAGGAGACTAGCTGGAGAGAAAGACTGGAAAAACACACGGAACTGCATCAACATTTTAACTTCTAAATGGATACAGGCAATTCCTCACTTGTGGTCACTTTTTATTGGTGAATAAAAGGATGCACACATAAATATTGTCCCCTTTGTTCCTTCCATGCACACTCAAAGAGGACTAAGCCCTAAAACCCACATGTAAAGCCAAAGAACCCCCTCTTCCTATCACCTCTCATTCATCCACTCAAGAAATATTTGGCAAATTAGTATTACAAGTATAAGAGCCAGGGGTGGGCAGAAACAGATCTGAAATAGACCTTCTGGAGCTTACACTCTAGATTTTGGAGAGGAAAAATGACTTTTAATCCAAGAATTACTGACATAGAGTTTAAAGTCATAGTTTTGATAAGCACCGTAAGGGAAAAAGCATGTGAGGCTACTGGCATGGACAATAGGGGAGACTGAGGCTAACGCTGGTGTTCCAGGTGACATTTCCTGAGGGAGTGATAAATACTGAAATGTGAGGACTGAGTAGCTGTACATTCCCTCCAGAAGGACAGGAAGAAACTTCAAGTGAAATAGCCCATTTGAAGACTTGAGATGGAGTGGCACAAATGGAGGATGTTTCCAGAAAGTGCAGCTTGGTGACAGTTGTGGTAGGACAAGAACAGGCTAATGGGGTTTAAGGAGAACTCTTGGTCTTATCATGAGAGAACTGGGAGGCCCTCAACGTGCTCTGTCTCGACAATGGGTATCTGTGAGGAAGAAGAGGATGAGTCACAGTGTTCTTAGCCAGCATTAGTACGAAAGCATACTTCCTGAATTCCCCCATGCTACTGCTCCTTCCCAACACCAGCCTTTCACCTTAACAACTCCCAGATGCCCTATTTCTGCTCCTCACCCTCTGCCCATCCTTTTCCACACTCCAGAGGCCCTGCCTCCTTCTCACCCTGGTCCCACATTCTCTTCATCCCACTGATCATTCTGCTGATCTTCTTAACAATCTAGCCTACAGCCACAGAGACCCCATTAGTAATGCAGTTAAAGTCAACAGGAATGCAGCGGGGGCAAGGGGAGATACATACTTGTGAGCGGATCCACAATGTATTTCCTAATAGATTCAGTGGCATAGACAGTATTAAGATTCTGTCTCACCTATGGGCTGGATGTCATTGGCTAGGGATGGATGCCCTTGGAGTCTTACATCATAGGACATTGATGTTATGGAGAAAGGTATTTCAACAAAGAATATATAAAGCAAAAATATTTTATTTTGTGAATATTGTATGTAAATAAGTTTTAGTGTCAACAGAGTGTCTTAATGATATCTTTCTTTCCTGGCTTTCATCTTTGGGGTAGTGAACTTAATGAGGAATAAACTGGAGAATGCTTTAGTTCCAGTAGTAAGGTTTTAGTTCCAGTTGTAGCTTGGAGCTGATTAGAAGTGTTGGAAATACTATCTTTATAAGATTGGTAGACATAAAAACTGTTTTTTTAAAGCTGAATGGGAAATTAACTCACTGTGGACTATCAATATTATAGTGAATAAATAGGACATCTGTTTTTTCAGTTTTACATTCATTATCCCTGCCCATATTGCACTTCAGCCAGAAGCTCAACCTGCAACTCCCACTCCACCACATGGAATTCCTTTAAAGTCCCATTCTCAATCTACTCTCGTTATGAATAGGGAGTGATCTTCCTGGGCAGATTATCTGTTGAACAAATGTTGCTTTGCATACTTACATGTTTCGTTACAGTGGTGTCAGTCGTGCCACTGAGGAGACAGATGCAGTGCCCATCCCTAGTGGGTTATACAGTTGATGGCAGTGTTCCCCGGGAGAAACTTCTGCAATGATGGAACACTATCCAATAGAGTAACTTCAGCAGCAGGTGCTTATTGACTACTTAAAATGTGGCCGGTGAGTAGAAAATCCAAATGTATAAATTTATTTAATTTTAATTTATTTAATAACTCACACGTGGCCTCAGAATTGTATAGGTCTGAGGGGCCAGAGAAGTGGGCTTGGTAAGAAACAAAGGAGGTTAATGAATAGGGCCTGGGAAAAGCAACTACCTAGGCATTATGGAACAAAAGGAAGATGTTAACTGAGTTCTAGATAAATGCCTCTTTAATACAGTGGAAAGGCAGGATAAATGATTCACCGAAACTTCTAGGGAAATAAATTGACAAGTCTTGTGAAGGCTGAATTTTACTGAAAAGGAGCTTCAGCCTCTTAATGGCATTTCTTCAGAGGGACAGACATACAACTCGTCACAGCCTTCCCCTTCCCAAGGATCCTGTAGGGTCTCCACACCAAACACACAGGCACATGGGGCTTCTTGAACTAACAAAGACTCCTACATTGTCCTTGGACTGGAAATCATTATTTAATTGAACTAGACAAGAAAGAAGCTGAGCGTTCATGGGTAAATGGGTCATAAGATGATTTAAGTCATCCTTGAAAAAAAAATCTAGCATAAAATGTTTTGTTCTGGAAGAATATTGCTTATTTTAGAAACCAGCTCCAAGGAGCTCTCTCGATGGAACAGCCTGTATCAGACAGAGTTGTTTAAAGGCTGTATGTTGTGTTACCGGTAGCAACAGGCTTCTGAGATGTTTCATGGCTGAACGTCTTCATACCTAGCTTGCAGCTGCTAATCGAAGAAGGAATTAAGAAAATAGGGAAACTTTACCTCTTGTTCTGAAAAGAATAACACTGGGTCTGACGGAACTTTCCTGGGTTGGGAAGAGTAGGTAAAATGGGAGGAAGTTTTCAGAGTAAAGGACACCCTAAAAATCTCAATGAGTGCTTCATCCATGTAGTGAGAGAAATTTCAAGATAAAATGCAGGCCTTACGGACCATGCACAGGGCCTGGGAAGAAAATTAAAGTGATATTTGTAAAATAATAATAAGGCAAAAGAGATCTTAGGCAGATAAAGAAGTTCACACTGGGTTAAGCCCAGAAGGAATCTGGCTTCCAGGCAGTGGATGTAGTGTGGATTCAAAAACAGACTATCAAATCTGGGAGGAAGACCAAGTTTAGATTCAATAATGAGAATTAAGTGCAGATTGCTGAAAGGGAATGATAAGTTCAACTTCATGCTATTGAAAGGTTGTGCAACATGCACTAGAGCTAAAATAGTAAGAGCATATTTTATTTTTAAAAAAGATTCTTTCAAAAAATTTGTGGTAAAATCAAAGTTAGAAACAGAGAAGGATCTTCCATCTGCTGGTTCACTCCCAAAAGACTGCAACATCCCTGGCTGGACCAGGCTGTAGTCAGGTGTCACGAGCTTTATCCTGGTCTCCCATGGCTGCTAGGGGTGCTAACACTTGGATCATCTTCCTCTGCTTTTCTCAGGTCATTTGAAGGGAGCTGGATTGGAAGTAGAGCAACTGGGACACAAACTAGTGCTTGTATGTGGTGTTGGTGGCAACTTTATTTGCTATGTCACAGTGCTGGCTTCTGACTGGTATATTTTAAATTGTATTAATCTTAGCTCATTTGTATCCACACTAGGCATATAAGCTATAACAGAACATAGGAGAGGACTTTTAAAGGTTTGTGAAAAATGCACTTTATTTTCTTAGCTCCATTTTCTATGAGTTTTTTTTGAAGTATCTCTCTGTCATCTACCTGCTTTCTCCTATTTTGTGATGGTTTCCTTCTAATGTATCTCCCTGAGGCATTTTTGTATGTCTACACCAGTCTGCTTATGACTAAAATCAGGTCAGCAGTATCTATACCTGTTCTTACTTGCTTCACAGGATGACAATCAAGCAATAACAGGTATAAAACGCCTGAAAGTTCTAAAACATATTGCAAATAGGTTTGAATGGTAAGTGATCTACAGATAGGTAAATATATAAGCTGTAACTCATAGTGTGATTTCAGTAAGTATCGAGACTTGGTTTTTCACTTTGTTAGTTGAAGGAAAGTTGCAATGGCAAGATAGCATGTGTGTCACGCATGCAAATCTGCCCAGCTTCTGGAATGAGAAGTAGTTCATGGCTCGTAAGAGGAAAGGCTGGAAGGGAACATAAAGTCCTGTCCGCGATCTGTCAGATTTAGTGGCGATTCAAAATACATGCATGTTTTATTAGGCCCAACCTCCAAGGTGCGCATCCTGTTATACACAAGGGCAATTCCCTGTCCATTTACAAGGCATCTTTACGCAGCACAGAACGTAAAATAGCAAAAATTACCCTACTCTCTAGGACGTGAGATTAGAGCAAGGCTGTCCTATGGCTATGTGACTGAATAATTTATGGATCTTAGACTCCAGGTTCTTGGGATGAAGAATCACAAAAATCAGCTTCCTTTCTTCTGGGCTTCGTGCAGTAAGTAGCTGCAGCTGTTGCTTGGCTTCCTCAACTCATGAGACGACGCTTTGTTAGTCCTTGTAAATCTTAGGAAAGAGGTGAAGTAACGGCAAGGCGTTTGAAGGAAGAAGGAGACCCACGGAACTTCACTGTGCATCACATGGAATAGAGGACAAGCTGAGAGGGGCCGTGTACAACAAAATCACAGAAAGTCGGCTTAAGTAGAAAGGAACAACTAACTTGTATTCAGTGCCAATGGCTTGTGGGAACTCTAATGGGCACCTGAAATGTTACCGTTTGGTTTAATTAGCAGGAAATAAGAAGAAATGAGTAATGAATTTGCTTGTGTGATTTGAGTATAAAACAAAAATTCTTCCGGGTGAATTCCAATTTCCTGTTGACTTTTCCTGTTGTCTTAGGGAGCATCCCCGTGGCTGTGGCTGCTCCAATGATCTCTCTTTCCTCAAAGTCTCAGTTTTCGCATGCTCGATTACCAGAACAAATCTGCGTCATCTGAGTTATAATTAGGCTTACTTTAAAGGGATCTTGTCATCGGTGGTTTTGGTCCAAATACATATTTTTCTGCAAGATATGCTGGAATTCACCAAGTATCATTGTTTTCAGGGGAATGTACCAGAAGGCCACATTTGTGTTTTATGTCTTCAGATCCTGCTTCTTTAATTCCACACATTTAATCCAGGCTGTATCCGCTTCCTGGAGGGGGGTGTAGGGAGGGAGGGTGAGCCTGGCCAGCTGACCTGAGCAAGGTGGGCCCCAACCTCTTCCAGGGCCAAGGGCCAAAGCCAAAGGCAGCCAATCCTTGCAGACTTTTTCTTTGCTTTTACAATACCTTATATATTTGTATGGGGGGGGGTGTTACTCTTTCTGCAGTTCCCTCTATGAGAACATGTTCTCATCCATAGAAGCCCTTTTCAAGTATTACTGAGACAACTGATAAGAAGAAAAGGCATCCACTGATGAGTTCTCAGAAAAAAAGCATTAGATTTAACTACAGGGCAATGCAGCTCTGATTACTGAAGGCCCAGCTGAGAGCAAGGTTTCCAGGCAGCACTGGCTCTGCCAAGAAGGGTGATGGAATGAAGCAACCATGTGGTTTGCATTACCATTTTGCAGCTTTTTAAGGTTTTGAAAAGAGAACGTCACCAACAATGGTAATTTCCTTTGGAATGAGTACATTTTCAATGCAGTGCCCAACAACTGCTGGGCGGTTTTAAATCCTAGAGTTCGTATTCATATCTTGCAATGTGGACAAGATGAAGTGCAGGATATGTCAGGATCCTACTATATGCAAATAACTAAGTTTCTGGCCAAATCCTTCTTTTCAAGAAGAGAACAACAACAACAATTAAAAGCCTCTCCAGCATTTCGAAGCTGCTACTTACAGCCTTTATAAAGATAGCACAGGAAGAGGAAGCCAAAGCCGAAGAAGCTAAATTCTGCCTTCCATTTATTTGCACTGTCTTTAAAGTCATAGTTGACTCTTTTTATATTCCTCAAATCATGATTTGCCACAAACAAATCAATCTGTGTAGACCAGTCTGTGCTAAACCTTAAAATTCAAATGTTTTAATTTGTCTTTTATTATCTAAATTTCTTTTCATTTAAAAAAGTAGAGAGACAGATCTGGGATTATTCACACTTTGCATTCCCTTGGGTGTTCTTGGAAATACTATTCTCAGAAAGTCTGAAGCACTAAATTGGAATAATGATTCAATTCTTACACAAATTTGCAAAGTCATATGGTTTGAAGCTCTGCCTGGAGTTTGCTAAGATGCTTGATGAATTATGCCCCCCACCAAGGCACCCTCTCAATGGAACCCATCAACATCCCTGTGGCATTGTTCGTCTTGTCATTCTCAAGAGAAATTCACTTTTAAAAACTCTTTGTTTTTGAGGCAATTTCCACAGAATTCAGGTGCTCCTTGCAATGCTGTTGTGTCCTTAGAGCATGGTGAGGATTCTTGGAAACCTGTTAAGACGTGAAGCCTGGAACCAAGGCTCTTCCCTTGGAGGTTATGAGAGAGAAAAAAACTGAAGGAACCCTTAGCTGGGCAGTCAGATGGTTTTGCAAAGATCCTTCCAGAAGGCAACCTGATCATCTCCTAGCAGTTCTCCTGCAGGCCTCTGAGTTTCCACAGAACAGAGCAGGGCAAGAAGATGAAACTGAGAAATGTAAGCTTTTTGCCCAAGTGGTTGGGGGGGCAGAGTAGGGATTTTCTGGAATCTGCTTGTGAAGGTGATGATAAGACCAGGGAAGATACAGGCCAATGCGAGGTTCCCTCTATGCTATTGGGTGAAAGGGCTGTCTGCACATACAAAAAAATAAGCTGTGGTGAACCAGCTGACCTCTTACAATTGTACATCTTTGTGCAGTCTGTTCCATAGCAATGAAATGAGGGGACAGTGTCCTAATCTTTTTCAGTCACTAGGACTGTGAGTTACAAATTCCAGACTACAAAGTTGAAAGCAGAATGATGGGGTGAAGTAGTTAGGGGGAGGGATGTGAAAAGCTGGTGTAATGGTTCTGCTTTGGTTTGGAAGGAGAAGGAAGATCTGGTGCCCTAGGACATAGTCAGGTAGCTATAGATAGTATATTTTCAAAAATGTGCTGTAAAGGAGAATTTTAATATTTTCACTAAAAAATAAGTAATGACAATAGGAGATAGATAGATTTACCCTGATTTGATCGTTGTACAATGTATGCCAATGTAAAGACATTACCTATTGTCCCATACATGCATAAAAAATTTTTTTGATATCAGTTAAAAAACTGTAGATCCACTTCTTCCACTTTTTTTCATTGCTTAGATGCCACTGATATTTCTGCTAAACAAATCAGCTGTATTAAAGTCACAAAGAGGCTTCAGAGTTTGTTTAAAAAAAAAAAAAACAGGGATTTTTTTTTTTGTATCTCTAAATTTTTATGCCTTAAACCTGTTTGCTATCTAGCTGGGATGTCTCCTGAATATTGTTGAATGTTGGCCATAGTTGCTTGACTTCGGACTGTCAGAGAGTGCTCTGGGGTTCAGCAGGGCGCCTGGAGAGTGCCTTATGTGGGCTGCGATGCCCTTCTTGGATACCTTGTTTGGAAGTTCAGAACTGGGATTTAGTCATTTAACTTAAAAGATATATTTTTCCATTTATTTTATTAAAAAAACTTTAAGAATGTTTAAGAGACACATAAAAATGAAATGTATTTATGGGGTGCTATGTGATGTTTCATTGTGTATCCAGTCATAGTGAATGTATTTATACTTTCAGGCATTTCCCATTCCTTTATAGTGAAAAATATCTAAAATCCTGTTTTCTAGTTTTTGTAAGTAGAGGAACATAAAGCACATCAAAATGATCTAACTTCAGCCTAGGGTGCAATAGAACTGCACGATGTCTTACTCCTAGATAACTGTAACCTAGTTTAAAAACAGCCTGTAAGTTGAAACTTCTTAATCATTTAACTGAACAGATGGACTTCAACTTGTACTGGTTCATCTTAACATTTTTCTTATTTTATGATGGTGCCAAATGAATAGGCATTCAATAAAAACCATACCCTGAATTTTGGATTTTGACTTTTTCCTGGGTTGGCAATAGGCAGTGTGGCACTCTTCATTAATGCTAAACAATAGACTGAGCCATATTCCCAGGAGGCCCCATGCTCACAGGGTGAATAAACCACATTCCACAACATGTCCTGTGGATAAGCCATCATCTTCACAGCTTAGGTGTGCTAAATGCACTCTCAGCCTATGATATATTCAGTCTGTGATGAGTTTATTGGGATGTAAAGTCATCATCAGTTGAGGAACATTTAAATCTACCACTGAGCCAGTTGCAAGACAGCGTTCACCAATGGCTGGGAATACATGACAGTACATAGCTGCCCAGTGAAGCCGCAGGAAAGTCATCAGGCATGCTGAGGGCAGCCTTGCCTACTGCGTGACAAGGGAGGAGGCCGGAGGAGCTAGGGAATCTGTGAATGCCAGGGTGTTGGTGGAGATGGCCTCTTCTTTTGCCATCTAAGATTTCTTTATTTCTTCAGTTTTCAGATGACCAGAGGTATTCCTGGTGTCTACCAATGCTCGCTGTTTGGAGGGTTTTTATCCCACCTTATTTGTCTAAGACTCTTTGATCATTGCCAGATCTTACCTCTCTTACTTACCTCATCCACCTCAGATAGCCATCCCTATGCAGGATCTAGCTCTGCTACCAATGTGTCTGATCTTGGACGCTGTGTCTTTTTCTTGTTTCTTAATCAAATTCTTTTATATTGGAAGCTGCTGGTAACTCTTGTTGGTCTAAACTCACTGCCACCTTAACCTTCACCCCCATCTTTGCCCAGTGGCATCAACCTTTACCAGGGCCTCCCTTCTGGCTTTGTCAGCTCATTTCCTCCACCTCTATTTCCCTCTATTTCCTTCTAGCACCTTCCAACACAATGAGGCCAATTGCCTACAATAAACACCTCAGTGTAAATTATTTGATTTGTCCCTTTGTTGCAAAGAAATATTGAGATAAAAGTTTTGCATACTTAGGGAGAAGCAGGGAGAAAGAGCTAGCCTGTAGAACTGAAGGAGATGTAAAGAAGCAGCAGCCATTGTAAAGTGAAATGGCATATCTGGTCTCTTTTCAAAGCCTAGTTTTGCCTTTCTTACATAGTTATTCCTCTGTGTATTTTATGTTTCTTCAACTATTATTTAATTCAACAGATTTTTTCGAGTTGCTAGCTCCATGGCCATCGTTTTCATGGGTACCAAGAATTTGATGACAATCGAATGGAGCACTTATAATGTCTAGTGGGGAACGATGTAAATAAATTATCACCAAGATAAATGTCGTTGAGGTGGGGGGGGATGCACAACATATAAAAGCATTGTTTTAGATTATTTTAACCAGGTTAGTTAGTGAAGGCTGGGAAAATACACCTCTGAGAAACAATAAGATTGCTAAGATATAATTGAAAGCTATCACTTGGGGAGATGGAATGTATGACTTTTCAGGAGAAAAAAAACAAGAATGAGCAGGTGTTTGTGGGAGGTAGGAGCAAGGTATGTTGAAAGAATTGAGAGCAGGCACGAATGGCAGGGAGTCAGAGAGTGACTGGATGGGAAATTGTGTTACTCAGAGATGTCTGATACAAGCTGATTGTGGAAAAGAGGAGGTTTGTGTCACTGGCATTGGCTAAGTTCTATTGAGGACTCTGTCTCTTGGTTATGCCACATCATGACAGATTACAATAGCATGGATGCATGTCAGGGCAAAAGTGGTCACATCTCAGACCTAGAAAGGAGCTAAATTGGAGGGCACCCAACTTGCTTCTTTTATGATAGTCCTCTGACAGGAATTTATGGGGGTCACATCAAAATTATCAGGGTGTTGCATGAGAATTCACCTTCCAAGAATGCTGGCATCCTGTGGACCAAGCCTCCAATGACAATGAGTCCTGGAGGGACATTCAAATCATACTCAAACCGTAACAATAATATTGGATATGGCTCTAGACATGAGTAGAGGATCTGATAGATATTGTTAGGCATTTTATTTTTTCTCCTGTGAGCAATGGGAAGATATCTATTGTTGTGTAACAACTTAAGCAAATGTTACTGGCTTAAAACGGTTACCAACAGCTAGTGCTTCACAGTTTTTGTGTGTGAGATCTGAGCTAGCGGAGCTGAACGGTCCCAGCTTGGAAATGTGCGGTGTCTCTCAGGTTGCTGCAGTCATCAGAAGTCTTGATAGAGGCTGAGGAGGTAGTCCCAAGGTGGTTCATGTAGCTGGACAATGGGTTGTTGGCTGGAAGCTTCAGCATCTCCTGAAGACCTCTCCATTGGGCTGCTTCAGTGTCCTTGTGCCCGTCACAACAGCTTTCTTCCCTCAGAACAAGTGATGGGAAGGAGAGAAAGCATGCTTCAAAGCTATCCTTTATAAAACTGAGCACTTCTATTGCTTCCTGATAGTTAGAGACTACCTATGTTCTAAAGCTGGGGAATTTGGTGCCTTTCTGAAAGAAACTGTCGGAGAAGGTAGACAATATTTTTAAACCACCAAACGTGACGGAGTGTTAAGCAGAAAAGATGACACATTCACATTTGGTTTTTGAAAATGCTGTCTGTAAATGGCAATCAAATTAAATGGTGCCAGTAAGTAAGCGGATGCACTGATTAACAGATGTTAAACTAGTCTAAGCATGAAATGGTGGTGAAGATGAAGAAATGTAAAGAATTCAAAACTCATTTAAAATGTAAAATGGAATGGGAGAAATCAATTGGCTTTGGAGGTGAAAGGAAAGAGAATAATACAGTTTCCTAGGTGTTTGGTTGGCATAGATGAATGACATGACATCATCAATATTAAGACAATGTCATTTTTGATGTAAGGGAGATGGTGGGAATGATTGCAGTTTTATTTAAGACATTAAGGTGGAAATGTCTCTGAAACAATACTTACAAAGTTGCTTCCTGTTTCTAAAACTCTAGAATGAAGACAAAAATTTCAAGTTGGGAATAGACATTTAATAAATTATCCATGCATAGACAGGAAGAAAATCTCTGGGTTTGATGAACTGTCTGGAGAAAAAATGATATGAAAAGAGGAGACCATTCTGGAAGATTAGATTTTGTGCAGTAAGCATTCACTCCCCGCCTTTTTTTAAAAAAAAAATTATCCTATGAGAAGAGTATACATCCCTGTCCCATTGGTGGTAGACCTTGGTCACATGACATTTTTGGTCAATAAGATCTTAGCAGGTATTTGAAAATGTGCAGTGAAGCTTCCTGCTTTGTGCTCTTTTGTTTTGAGAGGAACATATGTTACCTAGCTGTTGGTTTATAAAAGAATTAGTAGATGTGGATCCAGTTCAGTTTGGGGGGCCTAACCCAGCAGACTGTATTCTGTCTCAGCTCTGAGGCATATCCATAGAAATGTGAGGAAGAGATAAATTAAATTCTTGCTTTCCTAAGCCACTAAAATTTCAGTATTGTTCTGTACCAAGACAATAGCTGACTGATGCACGTGTCTTAGATTTAGCAGTAAGGAATGATATCTGTTAACATTCTTATTGGACTACATGCAAAT
This sequence comes from Ochotona curzoniae, assembly GCF_017591425.1. NCBI lineage: Eukaryota > Metazoa > Chordata > Mammalia > Lagomorpha > Ochotonidae > Ochotona > Ochotona curzoniae. The sequence goes on from NW_024467115.1 coordinate 20,172,149, forward strand.
TAAGAGCAGTATTTGTGTCTGATTATTGATTGTGTTTGTAAAACTTAGCATAAAGGCTTGGCCAAATACTTGATGAATGTATGAATGCATATCACGACACAAGCTAATTTGGGCATGGCTGCTTATCTGCTGTGAGCGCCTGTAAGTCACACACATCCTTGCCCTGTCATAGCTCTCCCAGGCTGTGTCCACAGTTAGTGAGGAAAGGTTCAGCAAATCTGGATGCAGCCATCACCAGGATCAACAACTGCATCCTTTCCCTTTTCCCGAGAACACTTTTATTACACGTTGTAAAGAAATGCTCAAGAAAATTGATGTTCTATCTAAATACCATGCGAATATTTTAGACCATACTTTATTGCTGTTGTTAAAGTAGACTTCAAGTGAACAAACTTTAAAATTAAAAAAGAAAGTTATTAGTGGCAATAAACATGCCTGTAAATAGTGTGTCAGTAGGATGAAGGCAATCCAAGTGGCTTTTCTGGCTACTAACGTTTTCATAAAAGCCTTGATTAGTTATGAGGTAATTGTGAGATGATGAATTCAGATCGAAGGAAGAAAAATAGTTTCTCTAATTTAACAGCTGTGGAATCTTCTGGTAATTGCTGGAATATTCCTTTTCAGTGGACTTAAAGCTTGATTTTTTTTTTTTGGCCACAGTAGAATGCTTGATCTGAAATATATATTTTAACTTTATCTTATTTAAAACTTTCCTCTCGGTGTAATTCTAAACTAGAGTTGAGAGGGCAAGAAAGACAGCACCTGGGTATGTGTCATCTTCATCAAGTAGGAAAATTCCATTGAAAAGGCAAAACCTCAACTGCATTAAAACTGTTTGACTCTTGTGTTTTGGTTAATAAAAATGTGATTTCTGCCCAAAGTATGGCCGTCTGAAAAGTCCCTGAAAAGTGTGTGCCTGGATACACACAAGCAAATGCAGTTGCCCAGTGTTTAAAGGCGACATGCTAAATTATGCTTTGCTCAGTTTGACCGCAGTGTGAAATTTTAAAGTACAAACATGATCAAAAAGAAGGGTGGCTTCAAATACGGAGAAACAACAACATTCCATTCTCACAGAACCTTTTCGGTGTCTCGTCAGACAGCTGCCCCTACTCCCTTCTCCCAGCAGCCACTAGAAACAACATCCCACTCCCCGCACCAGCTCCCCCCTCAAGGTAAAGGGCACCATCAATTCTGAGAAAGAAATTGCCAAAATAACAAAGCTTATTGGAGTGAATAATTTCTCACAGAAACTGCCAATCGGTTTACAGCTCGCACAGATCTGCCTTCCATATCCCTCCCCCCATGTGGTGGATAGAGAAAGCTAGCTCAGGGGTTTAGTCTTGAAGTTGGAGAAGTATAGAAAGTATGCAAATGATGCTACAATCTTGTAGTGTTTGTCTCACAATTCCCTCTACCTTTTTAATTTTTTTAAATCACGCCGACTGTGGTTTTTTTGTTTGTTTGTTTGTTTTTGCTTTTGTCTTTTAAGTTTTTTCAAGGTTCCAAAAAGTAATGGCTTCACCTGAAAATATTACGTGAGTGTGTTTTAAAAGCAAAGCATCCAGAAAATGCACATCCTCCTCTCAATGTTTTCTCACATTTTCCCCAACTCTCTTAGATGTCCGAACAGTGCGTGAAGGGAAGAGAACATGTACCTGTGTGTAAGAAAGAGAGAAATATAGCGAACGTCTTGATATTATGATATTTTTAATTAAAAAATATTTTTAAATTTGAAATGCAATTTCAAGAGACAAGAGAATGAGAGATCTTCCATCTACTTGTCTACTCCCAAAATGGCTGCAACAACCAGAATTTGGGCCATCCCTAAGCCAGGAGCCAGCAACTTGTATGGGTCACCAATGTGACTTCAGGGCCCAAGGACTTGAGTCATCCTCTGCTGCTTTCCTAGGCAAATAGCACAGAGCTGAATCAGAGGTAGAGCAGCTGGGACTGGAACTGGTGTCCATATGGGAAGCTGGTGCTGCAAGTTGAGGCTTAGCCCGCTATTCTATAGCGCTCATTTCCCCCCCTGTTTTTAATTTAAGAAAAGATATGTATCATACAAGTAGACCTTCTTCCCTTCGTCCTCTGACACCTCCAAAAAATGGCCTAAATCAGTCCTGACACACACCTGCTATTTAAAGTCTAAGGGAATTGCTGGTTGGAAATCCTTCGGATGAAGCTCATTTCAAAAACATTTCCAGTATAACTGAACAATGAGAAATGCTGGTATCCAGCCAGCCAAGGCTCCTGCCATGGCTGATTTCATGTAATTTGATGATGATTAACTCAAAAGCAGGAGGTAGAAACATTCATGTAATAGGAAAAACGCAAACAGCAAAGTCCTCTCCATTTATTTTTATGTTTAAATTATCTTCTGTATTGATTATTTTAGATAATAGATTCTGTACACATTTAAGATGAGTTTGTCGGATGGAAAAGTCTCTTGGGTTGTGTATTATCTTCTTCATTACAAAAGCGTGTGGAATGTTTTTCTGAGAACAGAAACTCTTCCTGGAGGAGTTATTTTTCCTAGAATATTAGGAGGGTCTCTACTAGGTAAACAATGATGTCAGCACTGGTGCTTGAGTACTCTCTTCTCCCTTCCAATTTGGCTCAGGAATTTTTTGTTCTATTACTTGACTCTTGAAAAAACAGATTCAACAATTCGCTCACCAAGGGAACAATGATTAACAAAATCTGTAAATCGCCATGATCACTTGCTAAACAATAGCTCAAAAGAACTCAAAATCCATGACTAATGGTCCAGGAGTGAACTACTGGCTTAGAACAAAGAGCCTCTTCAGGTCCAAAATGCTGAATCTGAAATCTTTAGTTTTTTTTTTTCTTTCTCCATGACAACTTACATTTTTAAAAACATATAGACTCTGTTAATAATAAAGAAATATATTCCCATATATTCCCAGGCCTCATTTTCCATTTTAACTACACTCTGGAGTGCCTATAGTCCACACGTTCCTGCTAATATCCATTCCGGGATCTTCCATGGCACAGTGAGGGGTACTGGTTTAGAGTGGATTGTGGAAATAGCCTACCCTGACTCAGGTCTTGCCAGCTAGTTGGCACAGCTGCTTTCTTAACTGTTTTACACTTCTCCGTTTTCACACCTGTAAAATGGGGTTAAAATTTGTTTACAGTATAACTTGACAGGATGTGACAGATTAGATAGCAAAACGTAAACAAAGCCCTTACTAGAATTCTATCCCCTAACAATCTTTAAAGCCAAAGGCATACAAAACCCACAATTTTAATTTTAGTTCCCAAGCTAAAGAATTGTTTTATCCATGTACTTTTGGGTAAGTAATGCTAAGTTATTTCTCCATATTTTCTCATGTTTTCATAGTCTGTGGAAAACATGAGAATACTTTAAAAAAGTTCATGGGAAATGAATATTGTAAGAAATCAATAAAATGTATGCATGGCTTTCAAAAATATTTTGCACCAAAAATAAACTTCTTTTTAATCTCATTTTCTATGAACTTTTTGAGGTACCCTCATTTGTATTAAAGGAAGTAACTATTTGGGGATGTATATGATTGAATGTTCCTGTATGAAAGGGATGCAGGCTGTGAACAGAAAGGGTTAAGAGAAGATGTGGAAGTCAACAGGGAGTAGAACAAATGGCTCAGGAAAAATATGCATTCACTGTTATATTATTGATACGAACGCCCCAAAAATATGACCGATATTTCCACATAGATATTTGCATATTTCTGCATACATAAAAGAATTCAAGAACGAAGAAATTACTAAATAGCGATCCTACAAATTTGCAAAATTTAAATTCTAGCAAAAAAAAAAATACATATCGTGACTATAATATGCATGTATACCAGTTCCTTGTCGTGTATATTTTGTTTAGAATTGAGGCATCCATTCCACACAGTATCTCTTTACTAGTAGTAGACCAAGCTCCATGGAGCCACTCTCAAGGCTATTGAGGTAAACAGATCATTGCAATGGAGTATTTGGGGGTACAAAATGAGTCCTGGAGGAACATCAATTACTGATGTGGAGCCTTGGGGTGATGCGCATAGGAAATTTTAAAAGTTGCCAGCCTTGGTGATGAATTGGTTGATAGCTGGCGATGGATACAAGATCAGAGGATTTTGGGATGTTGGAATAGTTGCAGCCTGATGTGGTAAAGTCAGAAAGGAAAGAAAATGTAAAGGTTCAGGAAGAGGGAGTCAGAGAGATAGTAGTTAGTGGTCTTTAACTGAAGGAAAAAACCCATGTTCTCAGCATATAGGAGGGAAGGCATAGAGACAAATTCTGATTATTGTGATTGAATTTACTTATTTGGAAAAATTAATTTTTCTTTGAACCCCAGGGTAGAAGCCTATTTCTTTTCTTTTTTTCTAAAAAAAACTTATTTTTATTGGAAAGTCAGATGTACAGAGAGGCAGAGAGGAGGAGAGACAGAGAGGAAGATCTTCTGTCCGTTGATTCACTCCTCAAGTGATTGCCACAGCTAGAGCTGAGCTGATCCGAAGCCCTGGGAGCCAGGAGTGTCTTTCTGGTCTCTTGTTCAGGGTCCTAAGGCTTTGGGCCATCCTCGATTGCTTTCCCAGGCCACAGGCAGGGAGCTGGATGGGAAACAGGGCTGCTGGAATTAGAACCAGCTACTATAAGGGATCCCGGTGCATGCAAAGTGAGGACTTAAGCCCCTAGGCTACTGCACTAGGCCCAGAAGCTTATTTCTTAAGATAGATTTATTTATGTATTTTTTATTTGAAAGGCAAATTTACAGAGAAGAAGAGACAGAGAGGGATTTCATTCATTGGTTTACTCCCCAGATGGCCATAACAGCTGGAGCTGTGTTGGTCCTAAGCTAGGAGCCTGGAGCTGTTTTCACATCTCCTGTGTGCGTACAGGGGGCCTACATAGGCCATCTTCTGCTGTTTTCTTAGGTCATTAGCAGGGAACTGAATCAGAACTAGAGTAGCTGGGAATAGAATTAACACCTCTATGGGATGCCAGCACTGCAGGCAAAGGCTTAGACTTCTGTTATACCACAGTGCTGGTCCCTAAAGCCTGTCTATTTACTTTTCCTAAAAGCCAGAAGATACCAGGAAGAAAACTAAGGAATGAATTTTACAGTTAAAAACCATTTTGTTCTCTATTTGTAAGATATCAACTCCCAGTTAGTTTTTGTTTTATCCGTCTTGCAGAAAGATTTGCTTAGTGTGTGGATGTCAGTCAGTTGCTGAAAACACTTTGGTTTTTCCTTTTTTTCTTTACAAAATACCCAGTGCTTTAAAAACTTGTGTATACACAAGGCAGAGGCATTCTTTATATTATCAAATATTTGATTTCCTGTGAGGTTAATGTTTTCATATTTTATTTCCCTCTTTTATGAATTGTCAGGTTTGTCATCTGAAAGAAGGCTTTTTATGAAACACCTTTAAGCTAAAGAAAAAAAATGTCTAGGATCAAAAGAATTCAAGATGCTCTGATCTGGAATGGTTGGGGGAGAAGGGGAAAAGAAATCAACCAAGACAGGAAAAGATCCGTGGAAACACAGGAAAGAGCTTTAGTTTGACTGCTTAGCCAGTCAATGTCAACTAAATTCACCCGCAGTGTGTTTCCCTGCGGAATAACCATCCTGCAGGAGTTTGAGCGCTTCTAGAGTTAAATAGGAAACTCACCAACTTTTGAGGCTGTCCATTCTGTTTCAGTTCCCCCCAAATATCTATGTGCAGATTTTGCTTTCTTCCTATCACAGTAGATTCATTTTCACTTTCTGGAGTTGCACATAAATAGAATCAGGATGAGCAGATTTGACTTTCTTCACTCAGGATAATTATTTTAAGATCTATCCATATTGTTGAGTGCACTGTTAATTGATTCCTACTGGTGAGCAATGGTTCAGTGAATGGCAAATACCATAGCATGCTTATTTTCTCATCCTCTCACACACATTTGCGCTTTTTTCCCCATTAATTTTCGACATTACAAATCAGCTGTTTTGTTGTATGTACAAGTCTATGCAGTCATAAGATTTCATTCTTCTTGGGTAAATCAGATTGCATTGATTGACTGCATGGCAGGTGAATGTTTAACTTAAAACTGAAATTGCCAAATTGCTTTCCAAAGTGGTTGCACCATTTAAAGTTCCTACCAGGAAAGATCATCTCTTCTACATGCTTACAAACAGTTGACAAGATCAGGCTTATTTATTATATTTAAAAATATTCATTCATTTGTTTTTATTCAAAAGACAGAAGGACAAGCAGAGAGAGAGAGAGAAAGAGAGAGAGAGAGAGAGAGAGAGAGAGAGAGAGAGAGAGAGAGACTCTTCCATTCTCTGGTTCACTTCTCTGGTTCACTTGTTAATGACTGCAATAGAAGCTAGAAACCTGGAACCCCCTATCTGGGTCTTCCACATCGGTGGGAGACCCCAGTACTTGAGCCATCTCAAGGGCTACCTCCAAAAGTGGATACTAGCAGGAAGCTGAATCAGAAATGGATGCAGGTGTCCCAAGCATTTGCTGACATGATGTGCCATAGTGTCTGCTGTTTCTTCATTATAATATATGCCTAGTAGTGTTTTGTAATGGTTATAATTAGCATTCCTCTGAAGACTTACAATGCTGAGCCTCTTTTAAATATGCTTATATACTATTGTATACCTTCTTTGATGAGAATATGTTTCAGTATTTTGCTTATACTTTTGAGTTGTTTGCTTTATTCTTTGGATTCAGTTCCTTCATCAGATATAAAGATTTTAAAAATATTTTCTGACAGTTAAGAATCTCTTTCTGTTCCCATTTTGCTGAGAGTTTCTGTCAGAGATGTATGTTGGAATCTGTCAAACGCTTCTGCTTCTAGTGAGAAGATCATATGGTTTTGCTTTTCCAGTATATTAATAAGTTAAATTGAGCTGATTTTCAAATAGTAAGCCAGATTTGCTTCCCAAGTACTTTCCTGGGATAAACCCGCTCTTCCATGATGCATTAGATTTTCTATAGTGATTATATTTTTAAAAGATTTATTTATATTAGAAAGTCAGATATATAGAGAGAAGGGCAGACAGAGGGGAAGATTTTTCATCTGATGATTCACTCCCCAAGTGACTGCAACGGCCAGAGCTGTACCAATCAAAAGCCAGGAGCCAGGAACTTCTTCCAGGTTTCCCACATGGGTACAGGGTCCCAAGGCTTTGGACCATCCTCAGTTGCTTTCCCAGACCCCAAGCAGGGAGCTGGATGGGAAGTAGAGCTGCCAGGTTTAGAACCGGTACCCATATGGGATCCTGGCACTGTCAAGGCAAGGACTTTAGCCACTGGGCCACTGTGCTGGACCCAATCAAAAAAAAACAATTTTTTTTGGTTGTTGTTAAATGTCTTTTAGACTTTTTTCATCCACATATGGGATATTGGTATGGAATTTTTGCAACTCCTTCCCCATTAATGTCCTTTTCTTGTTTAAGTATTAAGGGAACACTAACTTCATAAATCAAGTTAAGAAGAGTCTCCTCTCTTCAACTTTCTAGAAAAGTTTTTCTAGAACCGTTAGGATTTCTTCCTTACATTTTGGAGAATTTTTCAATTAAGCCATGTCAGCTTGGGATTTTCTTTGTGAGAAGGTTTGTAGTGGCAAATTTATTTTCTTCAATAAATGTGGGAATATATAGATTATCTGCTTCTCCAGTGAACTTTGGTCACTTATTTCTATCAAGAAATTTGCCCGCTTCATCTAAGTTCTCAAATTTATTAGCAATAAGTTCTTACAATTTTATTTTTTAAGATCAAGTGTACTACTGTTACATCCATCATTTCTTTTATTTAACTTCTAATGGTTTATTTAATGGTTGCAGTGGCCAGAGCCGAGTCAGACTCAAGGCAGGTGTCAGGAGATTCATCTAGTTTTTCCAAGTGGGTACAGGGGCTCAGTGACTTGGGCCATCCTCTACTGATTTCCCAGATGCACTAATAGGGAACAAGATCACAAGTAAGGCATCTGGAACTCAAACAAGTACTCAGGTAGGATTCTGGCATTGGAGGTAGCAACTTACCCTGGTAAGACACAATGCTGGCCTCCGTGAATTGAGTCTTAATCAATATGCAATGAACACTTTTATTCCTAGAGAAATATTATTTTATTTGATAGCCATTTTGTCCTATAATAATCTGGCCACCTCAAATTTATTTTTATTAGTGTTGGCATATTATACATTTACCACTGCTACATTTATTTGTGTTTTGTATTGAAAGACTATTTTTTATTTTATTTTTTCTAGTATATGGTTGGATGATTTAAACCATTCAATAAATAGCTTATGGACATGAAAATAGCATGTTTTCACTTCTGTCCTGATCTTTGTGCTATTGATGTCATGCATTTTGCTTTTACAGTTGTCTTTAACATCCTAATACATTGTTTTTATTTTTGGTTTAACAGCTGCCTTCTAATGATATTTAAAAAATAGATAGAAAATGATGTGTGTCTAGGGTTGCCATGTTCCGGCATTCTTTCTTCGTGTAGATCTGTATTTCCCTCTGGTATCCTTTTCTTTCTACCTAAAGCAGCTCATTTAGCATCGTGTTTTTAAAAAACAGATTTGCTGGAGATCAATTCTTTCAGGTTTTGTGCATCTGAAGTCTCTCTCTAGCTATTTTTACAACTTTTGCTGGTGTTGCCAAGTGTAGGATTCTTGGTTAGCAGTTTCTTCTCCTCTCAGTACATTCATGATGACGCTGTGCTCGCTTCAGGTTCATGTGTGTCCTGATGAAGACCTTTCCAGTTCCCTTTGTTCCTCTGGGTAGAACGTGCTGCTCTTTAGACTTTGCCCTATCACGGCTCCTGAGCAGTATGGTTATTCTGTACCTGGTTGTCATTCTCTTCTTTTGTTTTGCTTGGAGTTTCTTGCACTTCTTGGGTTTCTGTGTTACTGTTTTTGTCGAGATGGAAATATGTATAGTCTTCATTTCTTCTAGTATCTTTTTCTTTTTCCTCATGTTTTGAGAACTTAATTACATGTAAACTGGGCCAACTGAAATGAAACCACAATCCAAATACTCTTTCTGTTTCTAAAATTGCCTTTTCCCTTTGTGCTTCATTTTGAAGTTGCTATTTTTATGCGTTTGCCAGGTTTTTTTTTCTTCTGCAGTATATAATATGTCATTAATTTTATCCATATTATGTTTCATTTAAGACTTTAGAGTTTTCAGCTCTCATAGTTTGATCATATCTTTACCTAACCAAATACATTGGATACAGCTTCAAATGTAGTTATGATGTTTGTTTTAAATGTCTTTATGTGCTAATTGTGACATCATCATCAGTTCTGGGTCTATTTCAGTTGATTTCCTCCTCAGGGCATGTTTTATTTTTCTTTGTTGCATGCCTATTAACATTTGATCTTCTTTGTTAACCTTTGACATTGTGGATTTTACTTGCTGAGTGTTGGGATTTTTTTTAAATTAATCCTCTGAATGTTTTTGAGTTTTGTTCTGGGATGCCATTAAGTAACTTAATAAAAATTTTGCATCTTTCTTATCTTCCTTTTACAGTGTTATCCATAACCAGAGAAGCCTTTGCTGTGGTGTGAATTATTTTTGCTACTGAAATGAGACTCTAAACTTAACCACGGTCTATAAATTGTGACATTTCTAGTAGGCTTGTGGAGGCAGGCCCTATTTCCAGACCAGTGTGAACAGTGAACACTGTTTGCTCCATGCCTTTTCCCAATATCTAGTCATTTCCTCCCATGCAAATTCAGTGAGTACTCTGCTGAGTACTCAGGCAAGAGCCTCTGTAGGTCTCTGGGGTCTCTGTGCTCATTACTCTCCTCTCCAGGAAACTGTCATGTGACCCCCAGCTCCGTCTCCTTAAACCTTTCAGCTCTGTCCAGTCAACTCAGGGAATCCATCACATTCCAGCTCTGCCCTCTGCACCCTTCCAGCACCACCATCTCTTTGTGTTCACGCCATAACTTGGAGGAAAACTTGTAGAACTCGTCTTGTTTGTTTCATCTCAGGAATTATGCCTCTAGTGACTGATGACCAATGCTTTAAAAATTGCTTTTCTGACATTTTTATCCAGGCTTTTTGTTTGTTTGCTTTTAGGCAGGGATGGTAAGTGTTTCTTATTGTTCTATCATGATCAGAAGAGAAGTTTATGATTTTTTTCTTCTATGTTGCTTTTCTGTTCTGGAAATTCTCCAGCTTGCCTTTCAAGTGTTTTTCTTGTACAGAAGACAGTGTTCTGGGTAAATTCTGAAAAAATGCAGACAAAAGCATAACATTCTTTGTTACAATCTATTTTGATACTTCTGTGAGCGCAGCTAGGGAGTACATTCATTTTATCAGTTTTATTATCCTGTGGCCTGTTGACGTACATGTGAAAAACTCAAACACTTCAATACTCTTTTCCCTACCTTGTATTTATGCAATTGTTCATATGTTTCCTACTTGTATGGTTTTAAATTTATTTTTAGACTGAGTTGCACTTAGATGTTGACCAGGACATTGCTAACTCACAGTGAGAGAACAGATTTTAGGAAATATCTGGAATCAAGGGCTAGAGGCAGGAGTAGAGAGAATATAAGATTCTTGGGAACAGGAAAGATTAATCCAGCTGATGATATAGGAGGAACATATGGTGGTTGCAATTAGAAAAGAAAAACTGAAATAAAATCCTGCAAATGGAGAGTACTGCATGCAGGATCTGGAACAGGATTTAGAGAATGCCGGGCCGAAAGTGAAATGATGAGGAAGCGTTGCGGGGATGAATCATGCATGTTTTGAACCCGTGCCAGGATGATGGAGTCGATGTGAAGACTAGCTGCGATTTTCTGCATTATATCCCTGATGATTATCTCGCTGATATTCAGCTGCAGTCAAATTTAATTGTGTAATTTGAGGCTACCACTGGTGATAGTTGGCGGAAGACAAAATTAGAGGAATGTGTTACATCAATGAGGAGGGAGTGGAGGAAAAAATAAGACTCAGGTTTGTGGGACTAGCTTTAGCAATGCTGTGGTTCTTATTATTGAGGGCAATTTCCGTGCAAAACGGACCAGGGATAAGCAGTGTGAAGTGGGGCAGTTTTAAATATTAGTTGAAGGTCTTTATGGAGGTTAGTCTTTTGTAGGTGAGTATTTTACTTCCTGGGAGAGGAATACCAGTTTTTATTACAGCTGTGTCTCTGGAAGTCGGGTATGGAGAGTAAAGTGTGAGGCGGGTGCCCCAGCTCACACAGAGGCCAGAAGTCCTATCATTTCCAGGGGAGAATTTTGCAGCTCTGTGCTTTCCATTCCCCTTTATTTTTTCTCTTGTAGTTTTTATTCCTTCATTTCTTAATATTGTTCCTGTCTTATGTTTTCTTTTATCTTCTTTACTTTCTGAAATGTGTGTTGCTAATTGCGATATACATCTCTCCCTCACACTCCACTTGTCTGCCTCTCATGCATTCCCATTACAGGGGCAACGAGGATTTTGAAAGGGAGCAGGAATAAGCCATGAACTAATCACGACCAGTCTGCTTCTCTGTACTGCCTGGCCTAGGAGAGTTTCTGTAGTAGTTAGCAGGCCTTCTCATGATGAGGGCATTGCAAGACCTGATAAAGAGCAGGCAGAAGCATACAGCCCCTCTGTGCTGTCCCTAGCTTCTCCTCACTCACGCAGCCGAAATATGAGACAATAAGTTGCTAACTTTGTGACCTTGTGCTTTGGGTCTGTATCTCTTCCACCTATTGTAATATTCCTTCCTTCAGAACCACAGAAAAGTTTCCCTTCCACTCCCTGTGGGCTGAAAAAGATATCTGTTGCAAATATATAATCTTACTCAAATATATATTTCAACAGATTTTCAAATCTGTTTAATAGTCATTTATTGAGCACATACTATGTACAAAGTGCCCAAGGAATGATGATTGGAGTGTTCTTTAATTTTTAGAAGCTATAGTACAAGAGAAGGGCATAATAATGCAAGTTTCAGGTGGCAAAAGAGATTTTAAAAAGACCGTAATGGGATATAAAGTACAGTAGCAACTTATGAGAGTGAGAAATTATTTGTTGCTATGAGGTAAAGTTTCATAGAATTTGGAATCTTATCTGAAGTTTAAATGATGACAAAGATTAGAGAAAGCAATATCATAGGAATAAGAACATGGAGAAGACATTTGTAAAAGGAGTAGCAAGAGAGGACAATGGCATTGGGTAGTGGTTCAAACATTGAACACAGTGGCACCCACATTCAGGAGGCTGGTTTTGTTATGCAGGTGTAGTTTAATCACTAATGGATTTCAAGTGGGTTGATAAAATAAATAATGCATAAAGATTATACCACTATTGGCTGTTTAATGATGGATGTTCTAGAGACTGGAGGCAGAGAGACCAGACAGGGAAAAGAAGGAATAGGAGCCAAATATTTTTTTTTCTTCAAAGATTGACTTATTTTTATTGGAAAGACAGATTTACAGAGAAAGAGATACAAAGAGAAAGATCTTCCATTTACTGATTCACTCCCCAATTGGCTACAATGCCTGGAGCTGAGCTGATCTGAATGAAGGCAGGAGCCAAGAGCTTTTATCTTGTCTCTCACATAGGTGCAGGATACTAAGGCTTAGGGCCACACTGTACTGCCTTCCAGGCTACAAGCAGAGAGCTGGATGGAAAATGGAGCAGCTCTGACACCGATGGGCACCCATATGGGCCAGGCGCATAGAAGGCAAGAGTTTAGCCACTGAACTGTGTCACTGAGCCCTGAGCCAAATCTTAATGAGTTAGAGTCAGCGTAGGGGTTAGGATTGCAACCACAATGCTAGATGACTTCACTTGCAATTCTGGATTTGCCTTTGGTGAAAGAAGCTATTTAATTTTCTATTAACTTCGCTCTGTAAGTCAAGGATCAGAAAAGGAATTATTTCATATAGTTCTAAGCATCCACTCAGTTATCAGATGTAAAACAGATTTTCTTTTAGTAATTGTAAGCACTCACTAGTGTCATATATTGTTAGCAAGGCAGTGGTAAGAAGAGAACAATAAGAATAGATTTGAAAATTATTCTACTATATAATCATGTCATTATTGGAGTTATTTTCAGCTTTTTCGAACATAATTCTGTCATTTAGTAAGCAAAACAAGAAATCAGGATGCCATAGCACTTATTGTATTTCATTTATTTCCTGTGACTGATTTCTTCCAGAATAAGTCCAGATTTAACATTTTAGGCTGGCCTAAATGTGTGCTAGTTGTAGAAATGAGATTGTCAGGCCACCTCTTGTGACACTGGAATCTCATATCATAGTTCTGATTTGAGTCAAAGCTGCTCCACTGCTGATCTGGCAGCCTGATAATGCACCTGGAAAGACAGCAGATAATGGTCCAAGTATTTGGGCCCCTGCCACCTGTGTGGGATATCTGGATAGAGTTCCCGATTCTTGGATTTGTTCTGCTCTATCCTGGCTATTCTAGGCATCTGGCGAGTAAAGCAGCAGATGAGAGATCTTTGTGTCTCTCACTAACTCTGCAAGCAAATAAATCTTTAAATAAATAAATGTATAGGAGCTGGAAAATGTATTAGGCTCATTTTAATTGTATAGTCAGAGGTGGTTGTAATTGAGTTTTGTCCATCAATGTATCTATCACCTAGTCATCATCTACCTAGTACCTTTCAACCAGCTTTGATTTAATATATTTGTATAGCTTTATTTGCTTATTTTGTCTCCCACATAGCATCTGACCTGTGAGAAGTTAAAAAGCCTTGACATATAGAACTATGTAACCTTCAGCATCCTTGAAAGACAGGAAGAACTTCATGGAAATTAAGAACAGTATGACTGTTCTGCCCTCCCTCTGTTCTTCCCTAATTATTTGAATCATTGATGCTGAACGGAGGGAGCTCCCTTCCCAGGCATGTCACCCAGAGCAATGAAGGGAGGTGCTGGGCCTTGTCCCCTTGCTTTCTGAATGCTCCTGGTTCCCTTCCCTGAAACCTTGGGAGAAAAGCATAGGACCTGCTGAGATGGAGCCAGAGAAAACAAAGATGCAGCCTTCTTTGTTAGGGCACAGGCAAGAAGGAAAACAGCCAGTAAGCAATTTCCCCCTATTATTTCCTCTGTTTTGAAGTGAACTTATCTGTGAGCTAGACCACATTGAAAATGTGAAGGTCATGATAACACATCCAGTATCCGACTGTAACATGTTTATCTTGATGAACTTTGGGCTGTTATAACAATCTAGGCCCTAAAAGGATGAGCTATAGGTAAGTGTGTGGCATAGGCAAGGCCATCTGTAGATGGTTAAAGCCATCAGGGGAAGGAAGGTGTGGTATGGAGTCTTCTTGCTACCCAGGTGTGGCAGTTCTTACGTCGGGCATCTCAACAGAAAACATTGAGATGTCTTCCTTTGTCTCATGGAGAATGAGTTGAGAGAGCAAAACCTGCTTTTGTTCAGACTCTACCTACATCTTTGATCCAGGTGAGACAATGGCAAAGACGAAAGCAATTAAAGCATTTGAAACACGTCTTTGGAGCTGTTTTCTCTGCTTAGCTGAGGCGTTTATCAGAATGAGGTGATAACCTTGGAAGGAAACACAGGTAAATACTGCAGGGAAATGTGCTTAGGAAATGCTCTTAAATTCCAAAACCATGCAGTAAACAATTTATATAATTGATCCTTGCTTCTGAGACAAACCAAATTCACCAGACTTATCCCATTTGGGCTTGTAGGGACCCTTAACCAAATCTAACCAAGGTTGCCTCTGATGGGGAAAATATGTGCGATACTGTACTTTGAATATGGTTCCTGAAGGTTCATTGCTGGAACCTTAATTCCTCAGTGTAGTGGGGCTGAAAGACATTGCTTGGTGGGAGGAGGGGAGCTGCTCTCTCCAATGGGTCAATGCCAGCTCCTAGAGCAGTGGGCCTGGAACTTTCATGATTGGATAAATTATCTTGAGAATGGGTTGTCACAAAGCAAGGCTGTCTATATTGTATTTTTTTTCCCTCTCTTCTGCACACGCCCTGTTTCCCTTCCACTTTCTACCATGAGTTGCAGCAACCTGGCATAGAAATTGTGGGATGTGACTTTTCCTCCTAACAGGTAAGTCCAGAGTACAGGTAAATGAAGTAATGTGGACAGTGAGAACAAGTTGAGGAAAGATCTTGCCCACACTTCCATGTAGCCATCAGCTTCTTCTCTTGTGTAAAGATGGAGGGATGGAAGAGAAAAACAGATACAACTCCTAACACCTAAAGACATATCCTTTTCCCTGTCTTAATGGAAGTGTTGAGTAGAGGTGAATGTTCTGGAACAATCTATCTTTACTGTGTATCATCTCTGTCATAACCATTTCAGTCAATAGTCACACAGACTTTCCCCCTGGCTTGACTTTCCATGAAAAGTGATCAAGGTACTTGTCCTGATGAATTTTGTCTTTGCAAAGTTTTTGAACTGACAATGAAAGTAGCAGTTGCACAACAGAAGATGAGGAAACCTTAGGCGGTTACTGGGTTTGCTCATCAACTGACATTATTTGAGCATCTTCTGGAGAAGAGAAGAAACAGTAGTTCCCAGTAGGTATAATTCGAATGGTGGTAACAAGGCGCCAACAGTGAAAGCAAGAAAATCCTGACTGAAGTGGAATGAAGTGTGGGAAACTCTTTCTAGAATTTCACAGATTAACCATTGATAAAATAACAGAAGTCTATTTTTCCTCCACTGAGGGCCCCCTTTATTCACAATCTCAATGTGAAAAGCAAGGAATCCAACTTACCTCGAGTTTACAGTGTGCTAATTGTGTGTGAGATGCTGTCACTTGAGAGTGTAGCTTCAAATCTCTTTTCTGAAAGACTTGGTGCCCAGCGAGTGCCCTGTCACCTTCCCTACCCTTTGGAGGAGGTGGTGATGAGCACAACAGGTGATTCTTTCATTCTCCCTGTTTTGCGGGAGGTTTTTGGCGTTTGTTTTTTGTTCTCACCCTCTTAACGCCAGCACCAGCAGGGTTCCTCCCACCCACCCCTATTATCTACAGGAGGCACATTTCCATGTCAAAGATCTTTCCAGAGAGCTGGCCTCTGTTTCTTCCACACTCTGCCTTGTTGTTGTGGCTTACCTTAACTCCATCCTCCCCAGTCCAGTTCCGCAGCAGCAATGCCAAGGAGCAGAACATGCTTCAGAAACTGAAACCCACAGAAAAAGCCAGCTTCTTTCTTTGTAGAATTGGAGCAGTTTAATTGCCCTTGAAAATATTAATTTGTTGTAAGGAGTGATTACTATCTCTTGCTGTAGGCACAGAAATAAGAATCGTTCTTCAGTGAAATACAGATCCTCTTAGAAAAAATGGAAATGCTGAGACCAGTCTGCACAACTAGCCAAATGGAAGAATATGTATGGAGGGAGCAAGCATGGTTTAACTTGCTTTAGCTCTGTTGGTTATCTGCTGGTATATTCATTCAGTAGAATACATGGGTAATTCACTTGAACAGCAAAGGCTCTTCCATTCTGTATTCCTGTTCCTCTGGGACTGGGGAACCTCAAAACCCATTGCAACTCCTGTGGTTTTTAGCAGATCTGTGGTACCTAGAACCACTAGTTTCCTATAAACTACCAAGATAAAAAGGCACTTGTAATGGGACTGCATTCTGGAGTGGTTCTCTGGGCTTTTGGTCAGTACTATTTGGACACCAGTAAGGTATTTTGCTGTCAGAAGCCCAGGAGGACTTCCGTATCGACCACAGACTTATGTAGAACTCACACTCATTAGATCTTCCATGCTACTGGAGTAGACCTCTTTTTGGGTTTTGGATTCTAGCTATCCCAGTGAGTTCTCCACATTAAAAGCTGGTCAGAAGTTGCTTCCTGCTTATTTCTCATGTCACAGGACCTACTCCTCCCCTTCCGTACTAGGTGTGAGTCAGATCTATACCTTGGGAGTTCTTGGGCAGCCTGCTCTCTTTTCCAGATATTCCAGAATATCCTCCTTTGCTCCTGGCGAGTGTCCATTTGGCTGACTCTTATATCCAATTATCTTCCGAGTCTTTGAAAACGCTCTTAAATGTTCCTGCTATTTAATGTCATCACTGGCCAGAGAAACACATAAAACAATCTTAGGGAAGAAATAAAACTTTCCAAAACATTCCAATTCCTTACCTCTTACCTCCCCTTTTAGGGAGTGGTCCTTGGAAATTCCTCTGAAACTTGAATAAGCACCCAGGCTTGAAATTGATGAGTCTATACCAGTAAGACTTATTTAAATGTCCCCTATCTAAGTCAATTAAAGGAATGCAGCAAGTATTCTCATTAGAAAGGTCAACCTAGGACATTTGTTTCCCAAAATGTTTAGAGGATGTACAGAAGCATGCAGAACTTGGTCACTGGGCTAGTTAATTAAGAGGAGTGGTAAGAATTTCCACAGAATATGTGTGTTACAAAAAAAAGTGCATTTGGAATCCATACTCCTTTTTTTTCTGCCGCAAAATAAGCTTGTCTTTGAAATTCCTTTTGCCAACAAGCATTATTTAGTATTTGCCACACCAAGCTACCCTAAATGTTAGAGTTTCAAATCAGACTCATGTATCAACTCACAATTCTGTAATTCAGAAGTCTGGATTTACTTCCACTCTGTTCTCTGCTCAAGGTCTCAGTCAAGGTGTTTGGCCGAGTTGAACTCTTACCTGAAGGCTTGGATCCTCTTTCAAGGTTACCCCTTGCAATTACAGGGCTGGCTTCCATATGCTTTTGCTGGCAGCCAAGGGCTCGTCTCAGCGACTGGAAGCCCTCCTCAGATCCTTAACACATGGCCCCTCTACCTTCAAATTTAGCTTTGGAGTCTCCCCCAGCATCAAATGTCTCTCTTGCTTTGAATCCCGTTCACCAGAGAGAACCCTATTCTTTTTGGTATTTGCCAAGTTTTGATCAGGTTAGGTCAACCGGGACATTGAACATGATCATAGGGTTTATATCCTGTAGTATTCACTGGTCCTTGCCACACTCCTGGAAGAATACTATATGAAAGAACTGGGGATAGATATTTGGTGCTGGCAGGATTTCCCTTATTTTAGTTTGGAATGTCTGGATTAGGATGTTTCTGGGAGAGTATGCTTACTGATGTGTGTACTGGGCTCCCAATCAAAATATTACTCTCTGGAAAAAGTGATGCATTCCCCCAAATAATGCTCTGTTAACTGAGTCAGAGATGAGATAGACCCACCAAATCTGGAGTTCAAAACCCAGTTGTGTTGAGATTACCCTCCAGAGTCCAGCAGAAATTAGGATTATGGTTAATAAAAGTGTTTCTCTGGGGGCTGGCATTGATGCATAGCAGGTAAAGCTGCTCCCAGTAACTCTAGTATCCCATATGGGTGGTGGTTCAAGTCCTGACTGCTATACTTCTGCTCCAGCTCTTTGCTAATATGCCTGGGAAAAACAGTGGAAGATGACCGACTGCTAATCATATGGGAGAGCCAAAAGAAGTTCTAGCTCCTGGCTTCTGCCTGGCCCAACCCTAGCTGTTACAGTCATTTGGGAGTGAACCAGCAAATGGAAGATCTCTCTCCCTTCTGCACCTTCCCTCTCTTTCTGTAACTCTGCCTTCAGAATCAGTCAATCAAAAAGTATGTTTGGAGTCAGCTAAAAAAGACATCAGATGTGCTTCCTGGTTTTGTAACTCCTTCGTTTGGAGCAATTTCTGAGCTTTAAGAATGTATCGTTTTAGAGCTGTTCCCACTCCTCTTTCATAAGTGGAAATGAGCCGAGGTATTCTGAAAGAAACTGACTTGCCCAAGGTCTTAGTAAATAGTAACGCAAGGAAAGGTAATGCAATATCCCCACATACTTGTACAACTTTTAAACGGAGATAATGAAACTATGGAGGTATTGTAAAGTGGTGCTAATATTTCTAATTTGGATATTCACTTTATGTATTTCATTTAAAATTTTCGTATCATTTTCAAAATTCTCAACATTTTTCTGTTTTCCTTCTAGATAGGAAATCTGGATACATCTCCTATAAGAACTTCAGTATTGAAGGTTCAGATAAAATTGGACTGAACTATGATGTATGTTTGGAAATTTTAGGTTGAATTATTTTCCTGGAATTGATAAATACTACACTGAATTATCTGACTTAGGTGACAGTTATTTCAGTGTGGTGGAAGCGGCATTATAAACTTCCCCTCTGCAGTTCTCCGGAAAGCATACTCATGACTGTTACGTCTTACATAAAGCCCAGTTCTGAGTACTCCAGGGTTGCTTTAGAAACTCCTGGCTACCACACACTCTCAGCTGTGAAACGAGAAGTCAGAGGCATCTATTTCTGGAAGGGTGCCTTATATAACTGAAGGAAGCACAAGTGAGGACCTTCTAAAATTTCAGTTCACTCTGGTAGAGGCCCTCAGCAACTACCCAGAATCCTGTCTTGTTATGTAGGGTAGAGGGTGAGAACACGGAGCAGCAGAGTTCATGGCCTATGCCTGCAGCCATTGGGGCTTTATGTTCTGATCATGGTAGATGGTCTTTGTAGAAACATTATTTCTGCAGAAGCTTGGAGAGGTTTGGGATGGCACAAGGGGAATACCTTCTACAATTACTAAAGGGATCTAGATGTTTGGGAGGTAGGCTGCTAGACTATAACTTGGCATGTGTTCATAACAAACCGAAGTGAAGCTGAGGCATTATGAGTATTTTGTTATATTCTCTATGAAAACAAAAGAACATTTTAAATGGTGAGTTCTAAATTATGAAACAAACACAAAATATCTAGACGGACAGAATTCACCAAAGGAAACCCACAAAGCCACAAGCTAAGACACTGTTACTCTGTGGACTGACCATGACAAAATATCCGCTCCCTTTTCCTTCACACTAGCTGCTTTTAGCTCGGCACTAAATATTATTGACACTACAAGAAAAAAAAATGGGGCATTAAAAATGCACCTACTCTAGTTTTCTACTTTTTGTTTGAGCTTCTTGTGTGTTACAGTTCTGTGTAAGAAGCAAGAGCTAAGTGTGACCCCAATTATTGCAAACCAGGGACTAGAATCTGGATAAAAGTTACCTAGTGGTGGACAGCACCAAAGCTGTATAAACTTTGCTTCTTTTTGATGCTGTCATGAGGAGCAAATGTTAATGAAGACAAAAATTTAATCAGGCAAGTTTCTTCGTTGTTCAGAAATTTTTAATGCATGTATGAGGGAGTGACCAACAATACTACCTTGATAGAAATTTTGGAATTGGGGAGGTTATCATTTCTTTTAATTCTGTTGGTAAGGGATGGATGAGTTTGACAATAGACAGCAGCCAAGACTTATGGAGCTTTTTCCATATGTGATACATTTTTAAATGTAGTTTTCATGACTTTACAAGTTGTATTTATTTATTTATTTATGACATACAAAGGATGAAAAAGAGAGAGGGAGAGGAGAGAGAGGAGAGGCAGTAAATGAAAGACATCAAAAGCTCTCTCCTTTGCTGATTTGTTCCTCAAATGCCAGCAACAGCCAGGGTTGGGCTAATCCAGAGCCCAGGAACTGGAAGGCCACTCAAATGGGTGCTGAGGACCCTGGGACTTGCACCGTCATTTACTGCTTCTATTAGCAGGAATCAGGCATTGGGAGTCAAGTTGGGACTCAAAATCAGATGTGGCTGAACTGCTACACCAAACCTCTCCCCCGTGTTCCTTGTTCTCATCTGTATCATCTACTGCACATTCAATGTTTGGTTGACAAAGGTGATGAAATTATTTTGTCTCCACAGTTCCAAGTTCCAGGATAATGCTCTGAATCCACAAGCATCTAAAATTTAGACTCTACCTATCATAGTTCTAGAGAATCTACAATGCAGTTGGCCAGCTATAGGAGTTTTAATGAAGTCCTCACATGATAAGTGTGGGGCTTGTTTCGGCTGCATCCTCTCTTGGAATGCTTTTCTATGAGATTTACATATGGCCACTTCCTTCTTGTTACAAAGGTCTCCTTTTAGACATCATTCCTTCAAGGGAGACTTTTCTGCTCCCCCTGCCCGCCCCCTGCTTTCATTTTTTGTGAGAGAACTTGTCCCTGTCTCCACTGTCTGCTTTTTCTTTTCATTTTGCTCGTTCTTTTTTCTCTTTCTTTCTTTTTCTTTCCTTCTTTTTCAAAATTTTCTTTCTTTTCTCCTCCTCCTTCTTCTTTATTAACAGTTTGTCTCCCTGTCTCGCATGAATTTAATATCTATTGAAGCAGAAACTTTGATTCATCATTGTGTCCTTGTGTCTAAAACACAACCAATCAATATCAAGTTCTCAATAAATGCTTATAGAATGAAAGGGTGGGTGAAAAATGAGATGATTTCTATCAGTGTTGAACTGTTGTATTTCTATGGAAAATGTTTTGGTTTTATTCTGCTTCCTGAACCTGTTCTGGTCACCAATGATGTTAGCATGTACACTCTTGCCAGTATATAGGGGTTTACATGATGAAGCTTGTAAAGGTTTTCCTCTAAGAAGGGAATAAGATTATCAGACGATTTGCTTTTAAGATAAAGCTGTGATAGATAAAAGCAGAAAGGAAAGTTACCTTATAAAGATAGAGTAGCTCCTAGTTCTACAAGATTTGATTGAAGTTGGATAAAGTGAATTATCATATCTGAGGAAAACAGAAGAAAAAAAAAGACAAGCACATTGGTCATCCTTGAAAGCATAAAGAGTTTTGGAAGCCACCTTGCCAATGCCACACCTCCAAATACCTGATGCCCTTATTGCAGGTGAAGTGACTGTAAACCGAGGGCATTCCTCGATGGTGCACCTGCTTCCCTCACAGGATGTAATGAAGTATTTGTTTCTTTAACTCTCTCTCTTCTGATTCTCAGCACACCGAAGCAAGTCTGTAATTTTGTGGTCTGGCACCCATTGCAGTAGCATACCTACTCCAGGAACAGTCCTCGTGGTGAGAGTTTGAAGCCCTTCAGGCCCTGTGGTAGTTGCAGCTCAGTATGCATAATACATTTTCATCAAGTGTGAACACCTCTTCCACCAACTTCATAAATATGAGTTGTTCTGGAAAGATATGTGCCTGCAATGCATATTTTTGAGCTAGCTGGATCCCCAACAGAGTGCTGAGCCCTGATCAATTTGCCAAGATGATGGATGAAAATCTTGGGCAGAGGTAACTAGTGTTTAGCCACACATTTTATTTCATTTTTTTTTTAACATTTTATTATTATTGCTATCATTTGATTATACAGTTCCATATTCCCTTATCCCCTCCCCAAATCCTCCCACCACCATCTAGTTCCTCTATATCATTACTAACATATAGTTCTTCATACTCAGTCATATGTCCATCATTGTAGGCATGGACAATGACAGAGTGTCCAGAATCCTGCTGTGAAGATATAGTAAACAGTTTCATTGTAAGTCCGTCTTTGTCTGGAAGCAGAAATGCATACCACACTGCATCCTCACATCTGGATGTTAGTCTCCATTTCACCGCTACTGTATATCCCCTAAAATGAAAAGTCATGATACAAAATCAATAACAGGAAGAAAAATAGAAATTAACAATGCCATGAAGTTAAATGACATGTTACTAGATATGACAGTCTCCATTATACAGCTACCATACATTCCCTTAAAAGAAAAGTCATAATACAAAATCAACAATAGAAAGAAAAATAGAAATTTGCAATGCCATGAAGTTAAATGACATGTTACTAGATATGACAGTCTCTGTTACACAGCTACTATACATCCCCTTAAATGAAGAGCCACAAAACAAAATCAACATCCAGGGGAAAAAAGAAATTAACAACACCAAGAAGTTAAACAACATGCTATTAAATGACTAATGTGTAGCTGAAGAAATGAAAATCAAGAACCTTCTTGAAGAAAATGATGCTGCTCTATGATCTATGAGTCACTGAATGATTTAATCAGAAGAAAGTATTTTGAGGAGATGAAGCCAACAGAAAACAACAAGACCAATGCGACATAGTTTCCTCTGACTTTTGTTGGTGAAGTGTGTCTGTTCTAGACAAGTAGATGAGTTTTGTTTTTTAATCCAGACTACTAATCTATGACGTTTGATTGAGCTTAAGCCATTTACATTCAGAGTTAAATATACAAGGGTGATACCTTGGTCCTGTCATTTTAGGAATGGGTTGTTCATTGGTTTAGTCTTCTGTTGTCATTTTACTGGGATGTTCTTTTCATTTGCCTTTGGTTTTGTTTGGTGCTATTCCTCTTCTCTGTCAAGAGAACATCATTTGTAGGGCAGGTTTGGAAGAGGCAAATTCTTTTAGCTTTTCTTTACTGTGGCAGACTTTTATTTCATTTTCAAAGACAAAAGAAAGCTTTGCTGGATATGTTATCCTAGGCCGACAAATTTTTTCTTTTAAAATCTGAAATATGTCACTCCATTCTCTTCTTACCTGTAGAGTTTCCTTTGAGCTTAATTAGCATTCCATTATATGTCAATTGATTTTTTTTCACGTGTACCCTTAAGGATCTTTTCCTTATGTTCAATTGAAGAGAGCTTGATGATCATGTGTCTTGGTGAAGATCGCTTTTGGCCTGCCTGTTGGGAGTTCTGTGCCCTCCTGGATCTTGTTTCCCAATTCTTTCTCCAGATTAGGGAAATTTTCCTTTATTATTTCATTAAATATATTTGTAAAAGCAGTTTCTCTTTCTGCACCTTCCGGGATTCCCATAACTCTTATATTAGGCCCCTTAATAATGTCTTTCAATTCTTGAATACTTTTTTTGGCCTGATCCAGCTCTGCTTCCAGCTTTTTGTTTGCTTCCCCCTGATGACAGGAGATATCTTCCAATTCTGAGATTCTTTCTTCTGCTTGCTTCATTCTATTTTGGAGACTCTTCACTGTACTTGTAATTTGCTCTCCTGTGTTCTTCATTTCTAATATATCAGCCTTGATTTGCTTTACTGCTTCCTTAAATTCTTTGAACTCTTGCATGAGCTTCTCATTGTTGATCAGAATCTTTGAAACGAGTCTTATGGATTCTGTGTCCCCCATTTTCTTGATGTCTTCCTCAGTGAACTCTGAGGTTGGCAAAGGGTTTTGCTCCTTTGCAGGGGAGTTTTTGGTAATATTCATTGTGCTTTTGTCTCTTCTTTTGCTCTTGATCATTGTACTTGTACTTGTGGTTAGCAGAGTCTTCTCCTTGGGTCAGGTTTCTAAGCTCTGTCACCCACAGGTCTACAGTTTGATTTTACTAACTGCAGTTGGTACACAACTCTTTGCTTGCAGCCAGTTGTGCCACAACCTCCAGTGAGTTGCAGGTCTGGGTTCTTATGTTAGATTTCCACCATGGTCTCCACAGCCCCAGTTCTAGGCTCACCACTCTCCACCTCCTGTGATACTGTGCTGAGGTTGCACTGTTGTCTCTGCAACCTTTGTCCCACTTCTGGTTGGAGCAGGTCCCAGGATTAGAGAGACACCAGGTGTCCTATACAGTTAGGTTGTTGGCGGTGGTGATCTTGTTGGAACCTGTTGGACATTAGGTCTGAGGGCCACACGGACCTATTTTGACCTGTACAATGCCACAGTCAATATTATTTCCCTGCGGGACCTCAGCGAATTCTCGTGAGTTCAGCACATGCTCAGTTCACTGTTGTCCCCTACAGTCCTAAAACTGTTGCCACAGTGGGCAAAATGGTGCATGGCTTGCCACTACTAGAGTTCTTGATCTGCTGGCCATTAGGTCTTAGTGCTACCCAGACCTGCCCCGGGTGGTACCAGTAGAATGCCACGTCATTGCAGTTCACCAAGTTGAAATGAGTTCACTCCCAGCTCAGCGCATGCTCAGTCCTTTCCCTTGCCCTTTCCTCCTTATGCAAAATGGTGCCCAGTTCAGTTCTAGGGGGCACTGACTGGGCTATGAAATCCACTGTGTTCTCGCACGGTCCGTCTGAGATTTGCTGCTCTGTCTCTGCTCCTGGTCATATCAAACGGACCAGCAGGATAGACAGTTCTTTGGGTTCACCTCCCAAGCTCCCAGTGAAAGTCCCTTCCCACCTGGTTGCTGGTGGAGTTCTGGCTGCTGGTGGAGTTCAGATTGCTGTGCTGGAGTATCAGTCACTGCAACACCATACTGCTGTGCCCGCTGCTTTCCTGTGTCTGTCAGTCTCCAGGTATCCCTCTGTTGTTGTTTTGTCTTTTGCTATTTTCTGGAATGTGTCCTCTCTGCTTCATCCTGATTAAATGTTTTTCCGTCCATTTAAATGTGTCTTTACCCTATTCTGCCCTCTTGATTCTCCTATTTCATTTTTTGAATCAATGTGAGTCTGCTATCAGTAAATCAGGTTGATTACTTAACTAAAGGCTTCACTTTGAATCTTTCTATTCTAGAGTAATAAATATTTGTGAGGCCCCACGTCATCGTCCTCATGTCCCAGCATTAGAGAGGAATAAACGATTCTGGCCTCAGTGTTTAACATTCAAGTCTCAGGGTGCTGCATTGCTTTAGAGCATCTCTGTGGAACAGGTTTCAGTGTGCAAAAATGGATAAGGGACTGAGTCTCTCTTTTTTTCCCTGGAATATCTTGCCTTACCCTAAAATTGAGCCAAGGTCTGCTACGTTTAAAGTCAAGTTCTTCAGCAAGCTTTCTGCAGCAGGCTGTGAGACACAAGTGTTTAGGTGTGGTGTGAAGAACCTGTGCCTCGTGGCTCTGTTTGCCTGTTTTTGGCTGCAGTCTTGGTCACAGGTCAGCCCCGTGATGCATGCCTCCGTCATTACCAGTCTGCTCTCTGGATTCCTTTCATTAGAGACAACAGCTCTCCTGATTTCAGTGGCCTTGCTTCTCATTTATTTTCATCAAATGTCATTCATATTGTTGCCTTACTTTTACACAGCTCTTTTTATTTAATAATATTTTCATCTAGTTTATTATAGGAATCACACAGATCATGACAAGGAATGGGGAGAGGATATAGTTTCTTCGTGTCTAAGTCATACTACAGTTTGGTCTAATGTTTAGCAAGGCAGTGGACATTTCATGAAGACAGAAGAATGTGCTCAATAAAGATATGGGACCTGAATTTGGCAGACCCCATTTTGAAGTTCTGTGTTGCCCTCATGATGTTGACCGTGAGCCCATGTTTTCATCTTGGTTTTCTTATATGTCCAATGGCAGCAATGACCATGGCAGAGTGTGTTCTGATGTTCTGATGATGAAACTGAAGAAATGAATGTAGGGCTTGGCATGATCACTGACTCATGTGCATTCCTAATATACAATATCATTATTGTTATTATGTTCCATGTCAGTCCTCACTGTTGGAGGATTCTCTTCAGTTCTTTCCAGAAGAAAAATTCTCTAAACCCTTATCCAATGAGGACAGCTCCTGACCCAGGGCACAGTCCAACACCCTGATGCATTATGTCCCTATCTTTATCTTTTGCCTTTTTTGGGAAATATGCCCACTTAAGAGATGGACTAAGCTTCAGGAAGTACTTTATAAATGATCTTACAAGATTAGGCATCTGATAAACAGGCACACCCAGAGCAGTTACAACAATTTGGATGCCAGCATGTGGTTCCCTCCCCTAGTCCCTCATTGGCTGAGTAGTATGGGGTGTACAATCTTGCAAATGGAGTCTACATTGCAAACTTATCTTCTTCCTCTCTGCTTTGTATCTTAATTTCCTCTTGTGAATTGACTACCCTCCAACATCTTCTTTTTTAAAAAATAGTTATTTATTTTTATTACAAGTCATCTATATAGAGAGGAGGAGAGATAGAGAGGGAGATCTTCAGTCTGATGATTCACTCCCCAAGTGACTGTAACGGCTGGTGCTGTGCTGATCTGAAGCCAGGAGCCAGGAACTTCCTCCAGATCTCGACACGGGTGCAGGATCTCAAAGCATTGGGCTGTCCTCTCTGCTTTCCCAGGGCATAAGCAGGGAGCTGGATAGGAAGTGAAGCAGCCGGGATTAGAACCGGTACTCATATGGGATCCCGGGTGTTCAGGGTGAGGACTTTAGCTGCTAGGCTACACAGCCAGGCCTGAGCCTCCAAGATGTTAAATACCTAGGAGTTTTGCTACATCTCCAAGTCACCTGCAGTATTTTTCCATGGTTGGATGGACCAACAAGCATTTACTTACATCTTCTCATAGCTTGGCCCAGTCTCCCTCTGTACTTATCACCTCCAAGATCTGAGGCCCTTTATACTTCTCTCTCTCTCTCTCCCTCTCTCCCTCTCTCTCTTTCTCTCTTCCTCTCTTTCTCTCTCTCTCACTCCCTCCATCTCTCTCTCCCCCCCCCTCTCTCTCTCTCTCTCTCTCTCTCTTTCTCTTTCTTCCCCTTATTCCCCTAAACCTTACACAACTACAGTAATGCTTTGCTGACATCCACTTTATTTAGTAGCTAGGTCATGGGCATATGGACTAGTATCTATGGGTTGGAATTTGCAGACAGATACATAATGGTTTTGCGCAGGGTTTTTCCTGATGAATTACCAAGACTGGCAAAAAGATAATGAGATGGGGAGATGGGGATGTTTAAATGGAACTCAAGCACTGGCATTCCTTGATGCTGTGTGTTGGGAGTGAAAATTATAGAGCCTATGTTTCTTGATAATGGAACTCATGTTGTCACTTTTCCTGTTTCTGTGACACCTTGAACAATGTTTGGCACGAAATGGGCCTTCAAATGCAGTAGGGTAATGCTTACCATGGAGTAAAACTCTAGGACTTCGTTGTTTAAATTCCATGTGATCAGGTAGCTTTTGATCTGCTCCAATACTTAGCTCCTCTAACAGGAAGTTAAACACTACATATTTACATGCCCATATAAAAATTAAGAATTAAGTGGCATTTAAGTGAGCTGTTTATGGTTTATGAACACATTGCAAGATAATACTCATTATGCTTGTCATTACATTTGCATCAGATTACCGTTGTGTAGGTTTTATTTGACTAAAACTGTGAATTCTACATATGCTTTAGATATGTTTACAGCAGGTGAAGCTTCACCCACAGGTAACAGTGGGTCTTCTCTGTGATTTACAGCCATTCCACATGAGCAGTACATGCCTCATGTTTGTTCATACGTGGATTTAAGAAGGGAGTAAAAGAAGGGAAAAAACATTGTTCAGGCAGGAAGTTAGGGGTGGCCAGGAGCACATTTGGTGCAGAACCTGTTCCAGGGGAGTAAAGAATATGAGACTTTTAGAGGGGAAGCTGGTAATTACTAGAAAGGGGAGGAGGGACAGCAAGAAGTAGGATTGAGAAGGAGCAGCAGGGTGCTCTGGCTGGGATTCGTGGCCATTCTTAGCCATATGATGCAGATATAACAGTCCTAGAGAGGAAAGATGGATGTCTATGGCTCCATATTCATGACCAAATGTGGACCAGCAGAACTGACACTGACCAGTGAAAAGACCTTTTCCCTCTCAAAGAAAGAATAAGCCTTGCCAAATCAACTTTGTACCTCAATAGTATTTGTTTCTTTGCCTCACAAATACTTGTTTGTAAACTACTTTGAGCTCCACTGGATAATTTTTTTTTTTTTTACTAGGTAAGGACATAACATAGTATCAAAACACTTAGCAATACCTAGACCCTTTGTATTTTTTCACTGGCTTTCTAACCACCTGTCTTAGGACAATGTCAGGGACAACTCAGGGGAAGGACTCATGCACCAATGTCCTATTAAGGAAATACCTCAAGGAGAGCCAGGTAAAGGAGGACAAAAACTGAGGCAGGGGTGAATGCCGTTTCAGGTAACATGTCAGAGAGGAGCTTCAGCCTGAATCCGTGGAGAACATGGAAGTGTAACTCAGGCCTTGGAATCTGTCCCAGGCAGAATCAAAGCAACCAGGCTTTTAGATTAGTGATTTATAATCACTGGCTAAGGGCTGTGGGATTTGGTGGAAGTGGTGTGTGGAGAGCAAACTGTTAGTCATTCTGATCTTTTTATGCCTGTGGGCAAAGCACCTCCAGTAGCCAAAAACTGTCCATCAAAGGAGAGTCACAGGGATTGGGCAGATGTGGGTACTGAAGCAAAGGCACAGCTAAGCGATGGTACAAGGAACATGTTAATGAAGATGCCAGCGGTCTGAATGGAGTACTCAACATACCCCTGGGCTCCTTCTGACTCGCTTTGCCCACTGTGCCTCCTTATTGCCTGTCCCTGCGACTGTTTCTTTTCTGGTTTCCAAGGCTAATTCCTAATTGATATTTTCTGATATACACAGGGACTCCTCCAATAAATTCATGTGGTAGTCAATAAGCTTCCAAAATTGTAAATCTGGCAATGCTAGTCCATTGCATTCAAAACTTCAGTTTTGGCCTGAACTCTGAGCTCCTCAGCTTCACTGGCTCACACTCTGATCTGACCTCTGACTCCTGGGCTGCAACCATTAGCACAGTGGTTGTTAGGGATGTTTGCACCTCCCTTAAGAATCTCCATGTTGAAGTCCTAACCTTGAATGGGCTGCATTGGGAGATGGGGCCTTTCAGAAGCGCTAGGTCATTGAGGGTGGAGGCTCCACGAAAGAGATTAGTGCCCTGGTGACAGCATAGGATGTTCCCTCTCTTTCCACTATGGATGAGGAAACAGGAAAATGAAGTCTGGGCCGTGTGTGAACTGCCCGAAGGACTCTCCTGAGATGCAGAGTTTATGGGGACCTTGATCTTCAAGCCTTCCTGCTTTCAGAAGCTGGAGAGAGACATCTTTACCTCTGAAGAAACCCTGTCTATGGCGTTTTTTGCTATCATATCCCAATGAACCAGGATGTAGTATTATTGTTACTCTGACCGCTGGGGTTCTGTTAACCTACACTATCTACCTGAAAAGGCTGTGTTCACGTCCTTACCTGGCTAATTATTTTTTGCCAGCCGCATCTTGGGAGTGTCTGGCATCCCACTTTACCCTGGGTTCCCACTCTTGTAATATTTACTGCATCCATTTTCCTTCAAGGCTGAGCTGTGCACTTCTGCATCACATCACTCCTGAATTCTGGTAGAGGAACAGTACAACAAAGGGATCTGTCTTCCGAGTGGTCTGCAACCTTCAAGGGCCTCATTCTTTGTTGGTTGGGTTAAGAGAGCCAGGGGAAAGAGCTAGACCCCTATCCCATATCAGATAATGACTTGCAATGTCACATTTGATGGCCTGTAAAGACCAAGGTAGAGGTTATTGTTCAGTCAGTATTATAATCATTTTTGAGGTATCTTGAGATCCAAGGGACCTATTGTATTTTCAAAGATTTTTTGTTTTGTTTTGTTTTTCAGTGTTCTTTTGATTCCTGCTTCTCAGAATGGAGCTAGCATTCTGGCCCAGCAAGTTAAGCTGCAGTTTACATTGCTAGCATCTCTTAGCAGAGAACCAGTTTGAGACCTGACTGCTCGACTTTAGGTCCAGCTTTCTACCAACATGTGTAGGAAGGCAGCAAATGATGGTCTGAGTGCTCAGGTCCCTACAGTGTGGGAGAGCTAGTCGGAGCTTGTGCCTCCTGGGTTCACCTTGACTTGACCTTCACTATTAAAGTCATTTGAGGAAGAAATCAGTATATGGAAGATCTCTCTCTGTCTCTCTCTTTTTTCCTTTCTCTCTGTGACTCTTTTCTCTTGGTCTGTCACTCTACCTCCCAAATGAATAAATTAATTAAATAGTTTTTAAATAAAAATTTCATTTCATTTATTTATTTATTATTGGAAAGGCAGATCAGATTTACATAGGGAAGCAGAGACAAAGTTCTTCCATCTCTGGCATGCTCCCCAAGTGGCTGTGATGGCTGTAACTCAGCTGACCCGAAGCTCCATCCCGGCTTCAAGCAAGGAGCTCCATCCACGTGCGTACAGGCTCCCAGGCCTTTGAGCCATCTTCTTCTGCAGGCCACAAGCAGGGAGCAGTCAGGACATGAACCAGTGTCTGTATGGGATCCTGGTGCTTGCAAGGGGAGACTTTAACCATTGAGCCATCACAACCGGCCCATAAATCAAATTTTTAAAAAGAAAAAGTACAGCTTCTATTCTCAATTTGAAACAGCCACTTTATGTACTCTGTAACAATTTCCCGGTAAGAAAATTGGTACACTCATCTCAGTCAACTAAGGAGCAGATATAAAAGTAGTATGTTACAGTGCAATGAGAGCAATGGTGGAGGTGTGTATCTTGCATAGAAACAGCACGGAGAAGGGGAAGACTATCTGTGAGTTTGTGAAAGGCTTGCACGCAGGTGGGAGCTACTGGCTAACGTGAGACTGTACATTAGAAAATTTTCATGAGCTGAGTTTTGAGGGAAAAGGACAGTTGAGAAAGATTTCTCACTATGTTCATTCTGGTATTTATAGATAAATCCAGCTACTGTCTAATATGATCCTTAAGTCTTGTACATTTTAGAAAGAAGCTATGTAGAGAGGCCTTAGCAGATGTGAAAGCAAGCAGGTGAATCTGGGCCCTAACAGTAGCAGGTGGTAAGCAGCCTGTGACCTTGCACCAGTGGGTATCATTTGGCTTCCACCCCCCAACCCTGATGGAGCACATCTTTTGTTCTCCCCCTTTCTTTTTTCCCTCTGAGTAAATCTGTTTACTACCCAGAAAAACAGGGAAGGAATAGGCCAGTTGCCTGGGGCAGATGGTGCAATGTTAACAGATGACATACAGAAAGCAGAACTCCTCAGCTCCTATTTTCCTTTTACATTCTCCAGCAAGGCTCTTCAAACTAAATAGCATAAAAGAAACATCATTAAGCCCGGATTGAAACACCAGTGAAAAATGAAAGAGATAGTGCTGGAAACCCTGGTGGATTTCAATGATTTGGGTCTTTTGATCCGAGTGAATTACATGCATGTAAGGAAAGAACGTGCAGAAAAACGCCATGAAAGAGAAATTATTTGTACTATTTTTTTTTAAAAAAAGAACATTTTAGATTATATAAAATGTACCTGAAGCCTAGCAAAAATGTTAATGCCTCTTTCTTAACCAAAGAAATATAAAAGATAAACTCACAGAAAATCCAAGCTAGTAGTGATTCTCTGAAGTTGCTTGGAAAATTGTATTTTATATGTCTATACGTAAAGCAGGGATGGGGGAAGGGAGAGAACATTACAGAAAGAGAGAAAATAGATCAGAGAAGATAGAGGAGATCAAAATTTTTTTTATCCAATCTACGAAATTGATCTTACATTTACAAAGTACTTTCTTAATTCACCTACAGTTGTGACTTCAATAATCCCACAACATTTCAAAAGTAAATAAAAATGATGGGTGACCTGAAAATAAAGAAATGATGAATAAGAACCTGAGAAGGTCACTTAAGAACTAAAACAAGGCTAAATTTAGAGTTTTCTTCCTTGTCAACTTTCCAAAGCTTCAAGCTTAGTGTTTTCTCATTTCGCCAGAGTGGTAAACTTTGATTTCCACCAGTGATGCAGCAAAACCCACACCAAATACAGAGTGATGATTTGTAAGATCTTCAGTATGGCCCAGGAGAATCAACAGTGCTGGTCACGGTGCTTGGCTGTCAGCTCCCAAGTTCCTCATTCTGAGGTCTCCTTCTGTCGCTTTCCTCTTAGTGCCTACAAATCCTGGGGTTATGTCTTCTCCTCTTTCCCCTGGATCCTGGCCTGATCATGTGTCCAATACACTAACTCAGCTGCTACTGTGCTTTAGTCAACTGAGTCCTCTTGACTCTCTCTCTGGTTCATTAGAGAAGCATATTATTGGCCTAGGACTAAGATCACAGACTGCAGAGTAAATGAGTTATTTATTTGTATTTGCTCTTATAATTTTTAAGTTATCTGAAGGCAGAGAGACTCCTCCATCCATTCTTCTACTTCCCTTTCCAAATGTGTGCAACCGCTATGGCTGGACCAGGACAAAGCTAGGCGCACAGAAGTCAGTCCATGTCTCTTGTGTGTGCGTCTAAATATTCAAAATTTCAACTGCTGTCTCTGGATGTGCATTAGTAGGAAGCAGGAAGTGGAGGTGGAGCTGGAAGTGGAGCTAGACTTTGTGATACGGAATGGCAATATACTCAGCAGCATTTTATCCATTGTGTCTATCCCTCAAATGAAATTTTAGTTCTAAAAATATTAGATCATATTTGTTTTTGCTTTATTCCTGCCAATATTTTTTTGCAGCATGCATAGAACAAAACTCACCTGGTTACTGTGACTCATTGGATGCCAGAGTCACCTGAACTTGGCCTTGCCCATCTCTACCATCACCGTGCATGACCTGCCAGTCTGTTCCGCCAGCAGAGTCTCTGTGCTTGCTGTCCTCCTCCTTCAAATCTTCACACTCTTGGGTCTTCCTCTTTGTACAGGGTCCAGCTGAAATCATGTTTAGTAGGAGGAAGCCTTCCTGACTGTCATGTCATAGCTAGCCCTCTCCTTGAACCACTTAGAGTCTGACACATTATCATGTTGTTTGGTATCGTGATAGTTTTCTCTAGTTTCCTTGCGCATTTATCTGACTTCCTTGTGCTTTTCTCGCACTTTGATCCCATCACTGCAAACCTTCTTGCCAGTACCCAGACTGTTCCTACACAGCAGGGATCCAATAAATGTTTGAAGGAATGAATGAATCTTAGGAGCCGACTTACTGTCTTCATGGCCTATGCTCATTACTTCCCTGGGCTTCAAATTTAATGTCTTTACAATGTGCTTAACAGTTGCCCTGTGTTTCGGGAGTTTATGAGCATTAACTGGGATTACAAGGGGATGGTGTCTAGAACCCAGCGAGGAGTAGAAAAGGTGGTAATAATTCCTTGTTGGGGTTTACAAGACAGGTCAGGGGAACAAGGTGATTCCAGTGCAGGCTTCCCCAGCTGCAGGTGCTCAGCCATTTTGCCTGAGTGGTCTTGGAGAAGCTTCATGCCTTAGACACCCACTTCCTCTATCCTGCTGAACTTTTGGGGGCCAGATTCTCCAGGGCCCACCCCACTTACTCATTGGGTCATGTTGCTGAACCTATTCATCCACACTGCCTTGCTTTGTTTAAAAAGCAAACAAACAAATAAACAAAAACGAGACACACTGACAATTGCCAAGATTACAACACAAACTCATTCCCTTTTATAGAAGGAACTGTTAGACAAGCCATTTCTGCATTTAACAAAGCGATTTAATTATTCTATATTTCAGCAGAGCATGACAGCCATTTAGAATATTTTTGGATGAGTATTGTAGATGAACACGAGATTCTGCCTTTTTGACATAAATTATGATTTAATTAAATAAACATAAACAACCCCAACATTTTCAAAGAGATTTGATTTATTTTTATTGGAAAGTCAGATACACAGAGAGTAGGAAGATGGAGAAGAATATCTTCCATTCACTGAGTCATTCCCCAAGTGGCTGCAATAGCTGGAGCTAAGCTGATCCGAAGCCAGGAGCCCAGAGCCTATTCTGGGTCTCTCATGTGGGTGCAGGGTCCCAAGGCTTTGGGCTGTCCTCTTCTGCTTTCCCAGGCCACAAGCAGGGAGCTGGAATGGGAAACAGGGCCATCAGGATTAGAACCGGTGCCCACATGGGATCCCATTGTGTGCAAGGAGAGGACTTTAGCTGCTAGGCTACCACGCCAGGCCCAAAGCCACTCTTTACGATTGCATATGACAATGGAGATTCATAATTGGAAAACTGAATTCCCAAATTAACAAGTTCTGTGTAATCAGGCTTGATTGTACAGGGAGCATCTAATTCATTCACTTCCCTAATAGTCAATCTCTGTCACATTATCCTGGAGGGCAATGAGCCTCATGGATGAGTGTGTCTATCTTCTCGTTAATTGAACAAGGGGAGAAGGCTCCAAAATGGTATCTGTAGTAAGGCACAATTATAATGGAAAATGCATACTCACTGCATGAAAGAAAAATAGCAGAAGGACGGGTCCTCGCATGTTAACAGTGAAAGTAAAATTTTAAGCTTTTTCTTGTGTTTGTCAGTCTGTGCTGCCTTGACTATGCATGGCTTTTGTAAGTGGAAACCATACCTACACATATCTACTGCACAAGTACAAGGGCAGGGAGTGATGTCCTGAGGGCTGAGTTGATTGACAGTCTAGGGCAGTGTGTGTAAGCCATGGCCATAGCCTCCAGAGGAGGTCAAAGGTGGCCTGTGTGGTGCATCACGCACTGATCTCAGTGCCAGATTTTATGGGCTCACTTGAGAGTAAAATTTCACATTATGTTAGTGATAAATATTTAATAGGTCCAGATAAAAAGAGAATGACTATTTGATTGGATTGTAAGCAGGTAGCCTTTCTCTGATAGAGATGCCAGCAAGAATATTCCAGTACCAGGTGGGAAGTTGGACATGGTGATGCGTCCTATCTCCTAGCCTGGCAGAAATCATCATCCACCCTGCATCTTTTGTGTCTTTCTTGCTCATGCTATCTTCATGAAATCAGCATTGCTTTGGTTAGGGAAGAAACTAAAGGTTAAATACTTGCTGAGAAATGGAGATCTTATAAATTCCTAAGGTGGGATTTGAGCTTAGATCTGTCTCGCTCTCAAATTCCAATTTTTCTGCTCTGTCATGCTGCTTTCCAATTTTGTGCTTCTGCACCCACTTCCCCTCATCCTTTCCCTTTCCTTCTCTTTCTATGACAGACTCGAGTGACATCTGGTAATATACCTGGCTTTTGTGTAGTTCCTCATATTGACATTCATGGACAAAAAGAGACAGTTGACTCCATGATAACAGTTCCATTATCTCCTACTATAATTATTCTTTGCCATAGCTGGAGAGGTATTTGGTTGGACTTTTAAAACTTCCAGTGATGGGTGTCTAGAAAAAAAAAAAAACCTCGAGGTTCAGGATTTACAAGTTATTTTATTTATTGTCAAAACTTAAAGTATGAGGCTTTCAGTCACAGGGAAATGGGAGATAATTGAGCGACTAATTGCAGGTCAAAGTGGAAGAGTCAGTGCTGTTCTCACGTTGCCTTCCCAAGGTTCCCGCTATTGGCAGCACGTGCTATCTCCCTTTTGCATGGCAATCTCAATTTTTCTGCCTAGGTAATCCCAAGTAGTAGTTTCCATGTGAGTTACTCATCAATTTGAATGGCTTAACATTGTGGTATGGTGCAACCACCAATGAGGGGGCTTCAAAAATTGGAAGAAATTGGAATTCGAAGGTAAGTTTATGCTGGCGCATAAGTTTTGAAATTCATGCATCATTTTTCTATAGTATGTATTTCCCATGAACGATTTGAGAATTGCTTATAAAGATGGACTTAAAATGGTTTGCAGTGAAATAAACATATCTTTTAATTTCATTTTTTCCCCCACAAACTGCCCGTGGTGTAAGTGTAGCCCAGTTCCCTGGGACTTGCACAAAGCGGAGTCTGTGCTCCATGTATCTCAGTCCAGCTGACAAAATCACGGCCGTTGGGACTCCCCCAGCTTGGATTATGTCATGGCAGCAATGAGCTCAGTGAGGGCCACTGTATGGGAATCCAGCTGAGGAGAATGTTAAGGCTCAGGCAAGCTGACCCCTTGACAGCCTAACATGGGGCTTTTATCTTTGAATTTAATACATTTGTCAACTTGACAGGCAGCTTGGGCAGCAGATTTCTGCCCTCTTGAGACTCAGCGACCCTACAGACAGAGCCCAGGATGGACGGGAGTGAGTCGCGGTGTGTGAATCCTGCACATGCAGCTGACTGAGCAAGGCTCTTATGTCCTGCATCTGAGATTTCACCACCTATAAAATGGGTTAATACCATCGCATTCACAAGATTTTAGGAACATTGAATGGTTAATGATGCAGAAACAAGGATGTAAAAATAAACGGATATAGAAGGAAAACAGTATGTGAAAACTCTCACACATCAAGGCCTTGCCTCACAAATCTTGACGCCTGATTTTGACCCTGGTCAAATATTTGTGAACTCCAAAGAGTACTTCAAAGAGTTAGTGGAAAATGGAATTAAAGGAAGTGTATTTTGGGGCAAAAGTTTCTGAAATCTATGCACTGAGTGTTCTTCAAAAAGTTCATGAAAAATGTATTTTATGAAACATCTCTGCATGGGGTTCAGAATATATATTTTTCTAATTTTGGCACCAAAATAAACTGACCTTTAAATTCTATGTTTCTATAACTTTCTGAACTATCCTCATTCTATGGGGATATAATCCTGACTTTAGTATCTTAGAGCATCAAGTGAACTATCTTTCAGTTTTAACATCCTGATATAATGTCTTTGAAAACACTCAAAACAAATGAACATAAACATGATATTACACAGAAAAATGAATGCCAACACTGATTAGCAAATAGTAACTTGAGAAACTTACTTTTGCACTTTATTACATTCATTCTATCCTTTAAGCCATTGTATTATGTCAAAACAACATGCACTTGAAATGCTTGAGTGTGAAAAATAATACATTTTTGAAGTATTCTCCATGTCAGTGTCAGAATGGCAATAAAAGCAGTTATTAAAAACCTTAGCTGTGCTTTCAAGTAAGAAGTGAAACATAAATTGCGCTCATGAAATGAAACTAGTAACGATTAATGGCCAATAGTATGTGTTATTTATTCACTGTAGACCAACGGGCAAGGATGTTTGAAAATGACTAGTTAAATATCAGTCTGGGTTATTTAATAAGTGATAGTTATTTCCTACATTAAACAAAACCCGGTCTACTAATCCAGAACTCACATTGAAGTCTCAAATTCAGCTTTGGCTGCATAATCAGAAGCCATCATCAAGGGCCAAGGCCGGGAGATTTCTGGTAAGGATACTGTGACATGGGTATACAGAAGACCAAATGGATTGGGTTAAGGCTGGATTACTTACACAAAGTCCAAAGGTAAATTTAGTTGAAAGTTGGTCACAGGTAGCCTTGCAAACTCAAAGGGCATTTCTGACTAGACAAACAGCGTCTCCCAGCATCCCCTCCACTGAAATAAACAGCCGAGTGTTCCCTTGCCACAGGCTGGGCAAACACTCACTAAACTGTCTGCCTGATGCCAGTCGGGGCAACACTCGCTATTTTTTAGCAAAATATTTTTCCACTCTGGCCATCCAAGAAACTCTCCAAATGCAATACATTTGAATGGACTTTTAAGGTTTCTCTATTTTTCTCACTATTTATAGCTTTCAGATGTTGGCAGGTAGGGGGACTACATTTTCTTCTAAAGAAAGTTATAAAGGATGGTAATGCAGTTTCATCCTATGCCACACGGTATTAAGTAAGTATTAAAACAATCCTTCTTCCTCGTGAATGTAAGCATTGACAAAGGCTAGGCTACAGAAGCCTTTGCTCACAGATATTATATCAATGATCATATTTGTATTGTGAAGAGCATTGCTGGGCAAAGATGCTTGGACAAGTTCAAGGGGAAAATGTAGGCTGGCCAGGAGTATTGTCTGAGTGATCTTTGGGGAGCTAACAGACAGAAGTCCAAGGTGTGAGGAAATGCTTCTTTGTGAAAGAAGGCTGAGGAGGGAATAAAGGAAATACAATATTACCCTAGTTATGTATAGCATTTCATAAATTACATACTGCTCGCAAGTTCAAGGTCTTCCTAGTCATTTCACAGCTCTGGGCAATGCACAACGCAATACACTCACTCTGTTGTTGCTGAGCAGATGCAGTTTCAGAGAAATGATCTGGCTCTAGCTGCCAGACCAGACTGGGACAGAGCTGGAACCAGAAGCCATGTCTTCTGACGGTAACTGTGTTTTCTTTCTCCAGTTCTCACGTTCTCCAGAAATTCAACCCAAAGAGCCTCAGAGTCTTACTGGGAGGACACACCATTCAAATGAAAAGGCTTATGCATAAAAATTGGATTAAATGAATCTGTCAGGGAATGAAACCTAGTATTCTGGGTGTCCACAGTGGATCATGGTGGGTTGATGCAGTGATAGTTTATTGTAACTGAAAAGTGGGAAATTTGAGCTTCAGTTCTGTCACTAACCACTTAAATGATGTTTGATATTTTCATCGGGATGGCTTTAAAGCCCCTCCTGAGGTTGTGGTTCCATCCACAAGGATTAAACTCATCTTGGGACACTGGAGAGACAGCCTTTCAGATTTTGTACTGGAGTACTGGTGCCAGAATTCACCCGAGAAGCAGGACTGTAATTAGGTAGAGGAAAGTCCAAGGGAAATGCTGACAGCAAAATGGTGGTGTCAGGTGCAGGGGTGTAAGTTAGGGGGGTTGTCAGGAGACTTTGGCAGATAGGCAGGTTCAAAAACAAAGTGTGTGAAATTCACCAATTATTACATGCGTTTATCTGTATAGCTAGCCAGTCTGGACATTTCTGGACTATATCTACTCCTTTACCTTTCATGCAGTAATCAAGAGAATTGTTCTAAATCTCACCCCTCCTATTCTCCTTTCCCCTTCTTCTCCAATTGCCTCCCTCCCTCTTTTCTTCCTTTCCCTCTTTCTTTCTTTTCCCCTCCTTGTCTGTGTGTAGACACAAACTATGAAGTATTTCAGTAGGGTGGATTTGTTTGTCTAAGGCAGGGTTGTCAAATACAGGTCATGCCTCCTGCCACGCCCCTGCCATGACAGTGTTAGTCAATCAGTATTCTCTGGATATAAACTCGGGATTTCTGTCAAGGTGCTCGGGTTGTTTCGAGTTGGGTAAAGTGATGAGATGTATTTGCCAACACAAATCTAGGACATAAATGGATCAAATACGGCTTTCCAGTTTTTTCAAAAAGGTAAAAATATACTAGAAAATGCACTTCCTTTACCCTTTTCAAACATTTCACCCCTGCTGTTTTAATCTCAGCAGGAGCCTCAAGCAAAAACAGACAAATGTTATTTGAAGTCCTAATCCAGTGACTGAGAGCTAGGAAAGATTATTTTAGAAGCCTGAATATGTTTTATCAATGGATATCATCCTTTGAATATTTTGTCAAACAAATTGACTTCTGGACATTATGATGCTTGCCCCACGTTAATTTGAATTTTCCTGGGGCTAAAATTTGATTTCTCCACTTTAATGCAATTATATTAAGGTACTTCAGAAAGTTGATGGAAAGCAAAATTCAAAGATAAGCTCATTTTGGTGCAAAAAAGTATGAAATCCATGCATAGTTGTTTCCACAGCATACATTTTTCATGAACTTTTTGAGACCTTTCCTAAGCATGGATTTCAAACATTTTTGCATTGTAATAAACTTATCTTTTGATTCATTTTCCGTGAACTTGCTGAATATCTCATGTTATATGTTCTGCATATTGATTACAGATTCACTTTCTGAAGGCTGAGTTGGAACTCGAGTTCTTTGTGCTTCAAGCCAAATGCCCTTGAACAAGTTAACCTGAGCTTTCTTAGCTGCAGTTTCTTTGACTTGGAAAGGATATAATAAACATTGCCATCTCACTTGGTTATGAGGAGTAATGAGGAGTAAATGAAATGCTTTGTGTAAAAATCTCTAACATAGTATCTGGCACCTAGTGTCTGTTTGATAAAATAGCTGGTACTACCCCAGGTGATTTAAGGACCTGACACCCACAGAATTGTTTAGCTAAATACTTACCCTTTTTTCTCCTCTCTCTCTCTGGCTTTTGTGGTCTTAAGCCAGATTTTTTTCATGATAATCGAATCTGTTTTTTTTTGTGGTTCCATCATTGTGTGTGTGTGTGTGTGTGTGTGTGTGTGTGTGTGTGTGTGTGTGTGTGTGTGTGTTGAATTCCAAGAAGAATGTCCCTTTTTTGGTAGCTGATATATTCAAACCACTAGTGCTAGAAAAAAACAATCTGTCATTGAAGTAGATGAGAGTTGACGTGACAGACTGTGCGCTCCATCTTAAACATTCATAACATGCATAATATGGTCCCTATGGAATGCGATAACTCCTTCGGAGTCTCTGCGGTTCCTCGTTCCATGGCTCTCCTAGAGCAGAGCCATTAGGATTCTAAAGCAGCTATGCCTACTTGGGGAATAAAACATCAAGAAAAAAAAGGCATTTCACTTACCTAACAGCTGACATTTGTAGATGTGTGTGCGCAAACATATGTGGTTGAGACATGCAGACATCCAAGAGCTGCACATAGGTGTGTGGTATTTTAAAATCAGGTGCTTGATGGTTGCTGATTTATTGGCTAGAAATATGTTCTTTGGAATCTTAAACACTTCAAGTCCAATCTTGACCTTACTTTTGTGTTGGTTGTGTGATTTCAGACAAACTCCTTTCCAAATCTTAGGTTGCTGCTATGATGAAGGCATAAAAGGGAGAGGTGTTGTGGGGCCACTGGTCAAGCTGCCAACTTGGGACGCCCTCATCCCTTCGCAGAATGTCAGCTCTGGGCCCAGCTCCTTTGCTTCCAATCCAGTGTCTTGCTGATACACATTCTAGGAGGGAGAAAAAGATGGCTCAAACACTTGAGTCTCTTGGTCACATACGCGAGAGACCTGAATGGAGCTCAGGCTCCTAGCTCCAGTCTGGTCTTGCCCTGCTGTTGCAGACATTGGAGAAAATGAACTAGCAGAATGAATTGAGCTAGGCCTCTCTCTCTGTGCCTTTCAAATAAATAGACTGAAAAATACAGAACGAGTCTATGCATACTTTGTAGTCTTTTATAGGAACAATTGATTGTGAGATAATGTTTGGCATATATCAATCAATCCATTAATGGAGCTATTAATAATAATAAATAAATAAAACAAGCAATTAAAATAATGTCCATAGTGAGAAAAACTGGTTTGCAACTTCATTATTCAATGTCCTGATTTGATTTTCATTTTATTGAATAATCATTTGCTAGCTTAAGTAATACATCATTCCTTAATTATAACTGTCAACTGAAACTTACTAATCCATGCCTCTTCTGAGAAATATAAGCACTTGAGAAATAACCAACTTCCTGCCCTTACATTTCCTAATGCCAAAAGAAACTGCATCTGACTGCATTCTGTCATAGGTGTTTTTGTTAAAAGGGGTGAAATCAAATATTGGATTTTACAGGTCTTTGCAATACATATGCTGACAATAAATCTGGGGAAGAGATATAAAATTAGATATATGTTAGAAATATGTATTTCTAGGAGTGTCTGCGCCAAAGACTGGAATATTTGTGCAAGCAAACAACCAAATGGCAAGTAGTGATTACTAAATTTGCTAATTGTTCCTTTCACTTGGAAAGGTTGATTTATTTTTTGCTCAATGATAATTAAAAAAAATTCACATATAAGCTAGATTTTAGTTTTAGGATTCATTGAGGATAAAGTGACATCCCCAAAAGTCTTATTGGGTTTTATAATAGGACTAGTATTCCATGTTGGAAAAGAAATGTGGACAGATATATCGAGGTAATGCCTTGTCGTCACCACAAGCTACTTGAAGTGGCCAGGGTCCTTGCTGACCAGGTTGCAGTGCCTGTGGAACTGTGTGTAACATCATATGGGCTGTGCTTCACAGTGGCTCTGACATCACACTTCAGGATTAATTCATAGGAGAGGGACTTTCAACCTTCTTTCTGCTTTCAGTAGAGAAGGAGTCATTATATTATTAACCCAAATTTTCAATGAGAAGCATTGACTCAGTCTAATTTAATTTTACGAAGAGTAATTTGAAGTTGCAAGATAAATGTATTGTTTATTTCCATGTATTTGGATTATATGTTAATCTTATTATTTCTGCCATCTGTAGAACAGTGCTAATCATATCTACCCACTTCAAACAACTCATGGCAAATTAAGAAATTTACATGACAAATTGCTTTGCAAATTATAAACTATTAAATTATGCAAATTAGGAAAATATCTTGTCTTTCTTAATTTTCACTGAGGTTATGCTCACTTTGTGGGGCTTGGAAATTACGGTAAATTACTAACTCTTATCCAGGTTAAAATTTGGTCTCTGGAATAAAACACCTCTGTATTAAATGCTTAGATTTCATCTGCATTGAAAATAAGAGTACAGAAAAATTCCCTGGCATTTGTAGTCACTGAAGCAACGTGCAGTGTTTTTGGTTAAAAGTGCTACAGCAGTGTTGTGGTGTGGCAGGTAGAACTGCCATCTTCTATGCTGGTGTCCCCTGAGTGCGTTGGTTTGCTCTTTGGCTGTTTACACTTCCAGTTCAGCTCCCTGTCAATACCCTGAAAGAGCAGGGGAAAGTGGGCCAAGTGCTTGGGCCCCTGCACTCAGCTGGGAGACCTGGAAGAAGCTCCTGGCTTATGCTGCAGTTCAGCCCAGTCACAGCTGATGTGGCCGTCTAGGCAGTGGACCAGCACATCTCACTCTTGCTCTATCACTCCAACTCTGACTTTCAAACAATTAAATATATCTTTAAAAACCAAGCTTCCCCTTTATTCTCTTTTGTGACTGAGGAAAATGTAAGTGGGACCATGGCACACTGTGGAAAGGAAGACTAGTGAGTTTCATAGAACACTAGTTAGCTGTAAGAGGATTGTAGTCAGATAGACTTGGGTTGTGATCGAACCTGTGTCACCAAGTAGTATTGTGTATGGGTTAGATGAGATAATGCTCCTTATACACCTTGTCAAATCGGCATAAGGTGATGCCACTCTGAGCATATCAAAAATACATGAAAAACCATAGCATTCAAATGGGTTTTTAAATGGTAGGAGAATCTCTTTACTTTTCTGCCAGAGAAATCTTTTGACTTAAAGTGAAATAACCAACATAGAAATGAAGGAATAGTTGGCCACTATTGCCATAGTTTTCAAATGATTCAATCACAGAATTAGAGGTTTAGCATGTAGAATTTTTTGGATTTGCTTTAAGATAATGTGAAAACAAAATTGTGCCTATGAAATAGATAATGTCAATTTTGTTAATATTAATAAAAGTTAAAAATTTTAAAATCAGCTTTGAAAATAAACACATATCTTTGCAGAGGTAAAATTTATCTTCTGAATATACAGTTTAATCCACTGTGAATATATCATCCAGTGAGTTTTAGAAATTTTATAAATTGTGCAAATACCATAATAACCCAGTTTAAAACAATTTTGTACCACAAAAGTGGGCCATGTTGTTCCCTATTCCGAGTGTTACATTATGTAGGAGATTTTGATATGGCTTCTTTTAAATATCCTAATAGTTTGTAGATTCATTCATTCAGCTCATCAATGCCACAATGATAGCTTTTATGTCATTTCTTAATGGTGTCTTAAAAAACCTCAACTTTTCACAGTAGAGCTTTTAATTTACAGATCTTTTTTCTTGGACCAGGTCTTCCATATTGTATCTAAGAAGCATTTGCCTACCGAAAGATCGCAATACGTAGTTCTTAAGCCTTTTTCTAGGAGATTTATAGTTTTTGTTGTTGTTCAGTTACTTTTTGTGTATCATTTGGATAAAGATCCAAAATCCATTTTTCAGTGTGTAGTCAGCCAATTTTTTTCAGCTCATCGATTTAAAAGATTACTTTTTTCATCCTTTGGCATGTCTGAATATCTTTTAGTGAAACATTGATCATAAGTAAGGGTATGAGACTAGGGTATTGTGCCCTAGTGAGCAGGTAGGACTACTGCTTGCCACAGGATCCAATATTTAGTGTGCCAGCTTGAATACCAGGTGTTTTGATTCTGATGCTGCTCCCTGCTAGCATTTTTGGGAAGGTAGCAGAAATTGGCCCAAGTTCTTAGACATGGAAATCCTGGCTTCTGCCTTGACCCAAAACTGGCCATTGTGACCGCTATGGCGTGAACCAGTGGGTGGGT
The DNA here is from genome assembly GCF_017591425.1 of Ochotona curzoniae. Taxonomy (NCBI): domain Eukaryota; kingdom Metazoa; phylum Chordata; class Mammalia; order Lagomorpha; family Ochotonidae; genus Ochotona; species Ochotona curzoniae. Next base: position 20,216,731 of record NW_024467115.1, read on the forward strand.
TTTCTTTTTCTCTTTCTAGATAGATAGATAGATAGATAGATAATCTTTTAAGAAGCAGGTTTTTATTTTCTGGAGTGTCTGTTCAGCTGCATTGATTGGTAAATCTATTTGTAAACCACTACAATTATCTTAATATAGCTTTACTGAAAAATTTTAAAATCAGTTGAAATAAGTTTTGTAACTTTGTTATTTTTAAAATTTGATTTGGCAATTAGATATCCTTTGGATTTCCTTTTTTTTTGAGGATCAACTTACTAATTTCATCAATAATTTTGCTAGAATTTCACTAGGAATCTCTACTTTTTTTCTTATGCTCTGGTTCCTTTAAGAATCCTAATACTCAAATGCTGTAACGCTTGGCATTCCCAATTCATCTCTGAGGTACTGTTCAATTTTCTTCCACTTTAAAAAAAACCTCTCTGTTCTCCAGGTTGAATAGTGTTGTTAATTTAACTTCAAGTTCATTGCTTCTTTCTTCTGCCATCTTCAATATAAGTTATTGAGATGTGTTAGGCATTTTCACTTCAATTGTATTATCAAGTCTTGAATATCCCATTGCACCTTTTTTTCGAGTATGTTTTTCCCTACTCACAGGCCCCCTTACTAGGTCACTTAGAATATTTCACTTTAAGTTGCTGAACATGCGTTAAACTCAATGCTTACAGAGGCAGTTTCTATTGATTTCTTTTTTTCTCTTTTTGCGAGTCACATTTTCCTGGATGTTTTTGTAATTTTTGGCTAAAATCAAGCATTTCATATAACTATAACAGGCACTATGTTATAGCAACTCTCGATTCTGATTCTCGTGTATTGTGTTTATCTTTTTGTCACTTGTCTGAGTTTAGAATGCTGGGCCACTTCTTTCATGGGAAGCTGCTGCTGACTGTTTAGTCTTGTTCTTTTTACTTTTTAGCTTGTCTTACGGAAGGGGTTTCTTCAGTGTTTGCCTCATGGCTGGGTTATATTTGCAAAGAAGCTGTGCCTAAACACTTTCAGGTCAGAACCTGTCCATCTTCTAGCAATCAGCACACAGGCTATTTCATGATGACAGTTACAGTTGAGCAGCCTCTCAAGTCACATTTGATTTTAGTGTTAATCGTGTCCTCTCAGCTTTCCTGAGCATGCTCAGTTTCTTAACCAGCCATAGGCATCTAGAGCACACTTATTCTGTGAATTGGGTTCTTCACTCCAGGATCTCACTCTGTAATTTCCTTGTAGGTACTCTTGTCCCAAACATGAATACAACGTCCAAGTGATAAAGCTGTGGGTTTTTTTTCTCAGTTGTTCTTCACTGTATTTTCCAAAGTCAGGAGTTTTATTTTGTTTCATTTTTCCTGCCCTAAAGCAAGCCTCTTCCTTCTTATAGGAATGCAGCTGGGTGTCTGCCCAGTTCTGCTTTGGTCACTGAGTAGTGGAAGGGTCATGGATGGGACTGTCCTAGTGCAAGAATGTCACCAGTTCCATCTGTTTTTATGTAAAATTCTAGCCATTTTCAAGAATAAAGGCTTCTCAATTTGTAGTCTGCCTTTTGGTCACTTTCCAGAGTCCTGACAGAGGTTTTATGGCAATTTTGTCTAGTATTCTACTTCCTTTATGAGTCATCCTGCCATAGCTGAGATTTTTCCCCAAGGCCTGAAGGTATATGTTTAATTTATAAAGTATGTTTTTTTAAAGGTATACCTTCTACTTTGTTGCTGTGTATGCATATGCATACTTACCCATGCACGTAACTTAGCCCAATAAAGATCATTTGTAGATTATTTACTTTGTGCATGGCCCGCAGTGACTACATTCCTAATATTATTGCCTTCTTAAGCCTCTTGAGTCTGACAAAAAGAACAAAAGTTCAAAATAGTAAAGACAGAGTTTAATGTGTTAATTTACATATGTATGTAATTTAAGAACAAATAAAATATATTTGGATTACTTTTACTTGCTTTAATCTGTTATGCCATAGCTCACTTTTTAATTCAAAAAGCAACCCCTCCTGCTTCATATCTGGCTGGCAAGGCAGGCTTAGGAAAGATGTGTGGTGACGGTACCTCAGAAAAAGGTTGGTACTTAAAAAGTCTGTGTTCTTTTTTTTTTTTTTTTTTTTACAATTTATTATTATTGCTATCATTTTATGATATAATTCCATAAGCTCCTGGCATTTCCCTTTTCCCCTCCCCAGTTCTCCCCACCGCTGGTTCCTCTATATCATTACACAGTCATATGTCCATCATTGTGGGCGTGGACAATGACAGAGTCCAGCATCCTGTTCTCAAGATATAGTAAACAGTTTCATTGAAAGTCTGTCTTTGTCTGGAAGCAGAAATGCATACTACATTGTATCTTCACATCTGGATGTTAGTCTCCATTTAACAGCAAATGAACATCCCCTCAAATGAAAAGTCATAATACAAAATCATCAATAGAAAGAAAAATAGAAATTAACAATGCCATGAAGTTAAATGACATGTTATTGGATATGACAGTCTCCATTACACAGCTACTATACATTCCCTTAAATGAAAAGTCACAAAACAAAATCAACATCAGGGGAATAAAAAGAAATTAACAACACCAAGAAATTAAATAACGTGCTACTAAATGACTAACATGTAGCTGAAGAAATGAAAATCAAGAACCTTCTTGAAGAAAATGATGCTGCTCTATGATCTATGAGTCATTGAATGATTTAATCAGAAGAAAGTGTTTTAAAGAGGTGAAACCAACAGAAAACAACGAAACTCATGCGACATAGTTTCCTCTGACTTTTGTTGGTGAAGTGTGTCTGTTCTAGACAACAAGTAGATGAGTTTTGTTTTTTAATCCAGTCTACTAGTCTATGACGTTTGATTGAGCTTAAGCCATTTACATTCAGAGTTAAATATACAAGGGTGATACTTTGGTCCTGTCATTTTAGGAATGGGTTGTTCATTGGTTTAGTCTTCTGTTGTCATTTTACTGGGATGTTCTTTTCATTTGCCTTTGGTTTTGTTTGGTGCTATTCCTCTTCTCTGTCAAGAGAACATCATTTGTAGGGCAGGTTTGGAAGAGGCAAATTCTTTTAGCTTTTCTTTACTGTGGAAGACTTTTATTTCATTTTCAAAGACAAAAAGAAAGCTTTGCTGGATATGTTATCCTAGGCCGACAATTTTTTTCTTTTAAAATCTGAAATATGTCACTCCATTCTCTTCTTACCTGTAGAGTTTCCTGTGAGAGATCTCCTGTGAGCTTAAATAACATTCCTTTATATGTCAATTGATTTTTTTTCACGTGTACCCTTAAGGATCTTTTCCTTATGTTCAATTGAAGAGAGCTTGATGATCATGTGTCTTGGTGAAGATCGCTTTTGGCCTGCCTGTTGGGAGTTCTGTGCCCCTCCTGGATCTTGTTTCCCAATTCTTTCTCCAGATTAGGGAAATTTTCCTTTATTATTTCATTAAATATATTTGTAAAAGCAGTTTCTCTTTCTGCACCTTCTGGGACTCCCATAACTCTTATATTAGGCCCCTTAATAATGTCTTTCAATTCTTGAATACTTTTTTTGGCCTGATCCAGCTCTGCTTCCAGCTTTTTGTTTGCTTCCCCCTGATGACAGGAGATATCTTCCAATTCTGAGATTCTTTCTTCTGCTTGCTTCATTCCATTTTGGAGACTCTTCACTGTACTTGTAATTTGCTCTACTGTGTTCTTCATTTCTAATATATCAGCCTTGATTTGCTTTACTGCTTCCTTAGATTCTTTGAACTCTTGCATGAGCTTCTCATTGTTGATCAGAATCTTTGAAATGAGTCTTATGGATTCTGTGTCCCCCATCTTCTTGATGTCTTCCTCAGTGAACTCTGAGGTTGGCAAAGGGTATTGCTCCTTTGCAGGGGAGTTTTTGGTAATATTCATTGTGCTTTTGTCTCTTCTTTTGCTGTTGGTCATTGTACTTGTGGTTAGCAGTCTTCTCCTTGGGTCAGGTTTCTAAGCTCTGTCACCCACAGGTCTACAGTTTGATTTTACTTATTGCAGTAGGCATACAACTCTTTGCTTGCAGCCAGTTGTGCCACAACCTCCAGTGAGTTGCAGGTCTGGGTTCTTATGTCAGATTTCCACCATGGTCTCCAAAGCCCCAGTTCTTGGCTCACCACTCTCCACCTCCTGTGATACTGTGCTGAGGTTGCACTGTTGTCTCTGCAACCTTTGTCCCACTTCTGGTTGGAGCAGGTCACAGGATTAGAGAGACACCAGGTGTCCTATACAGTTAGGTTGTTGGCGGTGGTGATCTTGTTGGAACCTGTTGGACATTAGGTCTGAGGGCCACACGGACCTATTTTGACCTGTACAATGCCACAGTCAATATTATTTTCCTGCAGGACCTCAGCGAATTCTCGTGAGTTCAGCACATGCTCAGTTCACTGTTGTCCCCTACAGTCCTAAAACTGTTGCCACGGTGGGCAAAATGGTGCATGGCTTGCCACTACTAGAGTTCTTGATCTGCTGGCCATTAGGTCTTAGTGCTACCCAGACCTGCCCCGGGTGGTACCAGTAGAATGCCATGTCATTGCAGTTCACCAAGTTGAAATGAGTTCACTCCCAGCTCAGCGCATGCTTAGTCCTTTCCCTTGCCCTTTCCTCCTTATGCAAAATGGCGCCCAATTCAGCTCTAAGGGCACTGACTGGGCTATGAAATCCACTGTGTTCTCGCACTGTCCGTCTGGGATCTGGGCTCTGTCTCTGCTCTTGTTCAAATCAAATGGACCAGCAGGATAGACAGTTCTTTGGGTTCACCTCCCAAGATCCCAGTGAAAGTCCCTTCCCACCTGGTTGCTGGTGGAATTATGGCTGCTGGTGAAGTTCAGATCACCTGTTAGTTGAATGCCACTGGCGTATCAGTCACTGCAACACCACACCGTTGTGTCCGTTGCTTTCCTGTGTCTGTCAGTCTCCAGATATCCCTCTGCTCTTGTTCTGTCTTTTGCTATTTCCTGGAATATGTCCTCTCTGCTTCATCCTGATTAAATGCTTTCTGTCCATTTAAACATGTCCTTACCCTATTCCGCCATCTTGATTCTCTCCAAAATCTGTGTTCTAAGCATATGTTCCAAAACTACCATCTGATAGGTCATACACCATTACCTCCTATCAATTTCAGTCTTAGTGATGGTTTACATTTAGGACATTTAACGCAAATAGGAAGAAAAGGTTTACTTTTATTGAAAGTATGTTTTTGCATACTTTCATGACACAAATAGTAAAATATTGAAATGGTCATGACACAAATATTAAAATATTGCATGGCACACATGCAAGGGAATATTAATTTTAAAGATCAATGAAAGCATAAAACCAAATCAGGTAACCCAAAAGGATAAAGTTCTAGAAACATGCAACCTAATTAGAGTGTTTATCTTTTAAAAGGTTTATTTGTTTGAAAGTCGGAGTTGAAATTTTGGAAGAATAGGAGAGAATCTTCCATTCATTGGTTCACTCCCTGAGAGGGCTGTGATGGCCAGGGCTGAGACGTGCTAAAGCCTTATGCTAGGACCGTCATGTGGGTCTTCCATATAGATGGCACCTTCCCCTACTTTCCTAGGCTAGCTGGATTGGAAGTGGAATAAACAGTATGTGAACTGGTACTCATATGGGATAATAAAATTGTAAGTAGTGGCTTTGTCCACTACACCACAATGCCATTCCCTACAAAATGTGAATTATTAAACTATGACTATATCTATTGCTAGCAAGGGATTAGCCTATAATCAAAATTTCCCAATAAAGAAAATCCCAGAATCATATGACTTCACTAGAGAAACCTTGAAAACATTTAAAGCATGAATTCCAGCACTTTTCAAACTCCCCTTAAATGGTAAGAGTGAAGAAATAGTTCTAAACATATTCCATGTTATTAGTATTATCTAATAACCCAAGTCAGACAAAGATGCTACAACAAAAGAAATCTGCCAACTAATACATAATGAATATTGATGTAAAAATCCTGATCAAAATACTGGCAAACCCAAATCAATAACACATTGAAAAGAGGAAATATGACCAAGTGGGAATACAGCAAAGATATTCCTAGAAATGAAAAGCGAACAATGTATTAGAGTAGTTTGGCAAAATGTGGACTAAAAGTCCTGTGATCATCTCAATTGATGCAGAACAGACGTTTGACAAAATGCGACACCCTGTCATAAGAGAAAAACTTAGCAAATGAGGAACAGAAGGAAATTACCTCAAAATAATAAAAACCATATGAAGAGTTAAAAGTTCATGAAAACTGTCAAGTATGGAAAATGAGGCATGCATTTCAAAAATTTCTATGCATCATAAATATGCTTAACTTCCAGTTTCCATAAGCTTTTGATAGTACCTTTGTGCATGAAAATCCCATGAGAAGCATCATATTAAAGGTAAATAGTTGAAAGTTTTTCTTTAAACTCAGAAAAAAGGCAAGGATACCCATTTTCACTACTTGTATTCAGTTCCTGGAAGTCTCAGAGCACGTGGGCAAGAAAAATAAATCAAAGGCAAATAATTTAGAAAGGAAGAAAATGTTAACTTTGTTTCCAAATTCTATGTAGAAAACTTTAAAAATGTTACTAAATCAATTGGTATTTTTTAAAATTCAGCAAAATTGCAGAATAAAAAATGAATACACAAAATTAGTTATATTCCTATTCACCAAGAATGAACAATCATGAACTGAAATTAGGAAAATTATCCTACTTATAGCAACACCAAGAAGAATAAAATATTTAGGGATTAAGCAAGGAGGTGAAATACTTATACCTTAAAAGATACAAATGTTATTAAAGAAATTCTAGAAGACACAAATAAGTGGAAAGATTTTTGTACTTTGTGGATTAGAAGACTTATTCTTGCCGAACTATCTATAATAATGGAAGTGATCTATAGATTCAATGCCATCTATTCCTAAATACCAGTAATTTTTGTTAGAAGTCAAAAAGAAAAACAACCCTAAAATTGAGAGAGCCACAAGTAGTCAAAACAATTTTGTCAGGGTCAGCCAATTAGTCAAGTGATTAGGATGCCACTTGTGATTTCCTATTGGGGTATCTGGGTTGGAATACTGGTTCAACTCTTCGTTTCAGCATACCACTGATGGCCCAAGTGGTTGGGTTCTTGCTGTCCACATGGGAGATCTAAATTTAGGTCTCAGCTCTTGGCTGTGGCCTGGGCTTTTGAGGGAATGAGCCAGTGAATGAAAAATTTCTCTGCCTTCCCTCCCTGCCAGTTCTTTTTTCTCTCTTGCTTTCAAATAAAGAAACGTATTGTGAAGTTACAGTAATTAAAATAGCATGGTAGTAACATAAACAAATAGGCTGATAGGACAGAAAAGATAATTCAGAAATAAACTCTCACATATATAAGCAAATATCTACACAGTGCAAAAGGAAACAGTCTGTTCAGTAGTCTGGTGTTGGGTTTGCACAATTAGGAAATAAATTGGACACAAAGAAACTCAAAATAGGCTGAAGAGGTAAACGTAATTCCTGAAGGTATAAAATTTCTAGGAGAAAACATGGGTAGACCTTTCATGATGTTGTGTTCAACAATGATTTCTTAGATATGACAACAAAAGCATGCAGGCTAGAATAAAAAACGAAGACAGCTACATTCAGCTAAAAACTTGTGTACACTAAAGGAGGCCATCAGCAAAGGGAGCAGGCAATGTGTGCACTGTGAACAAACCAGGAAAGATTAAGATCCAGGAACTACAAATTACTGCAAACAAAAACAAATTACTCAACAAAAACAACAATAAAATGCAACATAGGAAAAAGACTTGATTTTTTTCAAAAGAAGATATAGAATTGTCCAATCAGTATATGAAAAGATACTCAACACTGCTGACCATCAGTAATTCACAATATCACTTCACACCTGTTGAACTGCTAGTATCAAAAAGCCAGAAAATAAGACGTGTTGTCAAGGATAGGAAAAAATGGCTGTGTAGATGGGAATACAAAATGGTTTTGCTGCTTTGTAAAACAAAGATTGTATTAAAAAGACTCCTCAAGAAATTAAAAATAAGACCTAGCATTCAGTCCAACAATCTCACTTTTGAATTTATGGCCAAAAGAATTTCTGACTGGATGACATAGTGATATTTGCACACAGTATTTACAGTATCAGTCATAGTAACCAAGGAGGGAAGTATCCTAAATGACCATTCACAGATCTTAATGGATAAAGCAAATGTGATGTATGCATTCAATGGAGTACTGTTAAGCTTTACCAAAAGGTAGTCTCTGTCAACTTTGATATTTGTTAAGTGGAATTGACCATGCTGAGTTAGAGCAACCACTGACATGCAAGCAATCTATGGTTGGGAACAGGCCCAGTTGGGGAACTGAGGGAACACCGTAGTTGGTTTGGGGTTCCCATCGAGGAGCGTGGAGGCTAGAGTGGGGGCTATGTTCTGGTCTGGATAAGGCTGCAGTCTCCCTTGGCACAAGTGTGGACTGGGACTGGACGCATCAAGCTGACTCCAGCACCATCTGGAGCTCTGAAGGACCAGGGTAGTTGTAGGCTAGGCCTCTGTCCCTACTGAGATATGTGTGAGCTGTGTCTGGGTGTGGACGAGCTGTGACTAGGCTGAAACATCCAACAGTAACAACCAGAATGGGTTGAAGGCCAGTAAAAAAGGCCACTGTTCCTGCTAGGACAGGAGGTGAACTGAGTAGGGCTGGCTCATGGACCCACCGATATGTATGAAATCGGGCACTGGAAGAGGTTCTGATGGAGGAGCCTGGGCAACTTCTCTGGCAGGACACAGTCCTTGCAGGTAAGCGCAAGCAGCACAATAAGGAACTGCCCAGACCAGGCCAGGGAAAGATACCCACCAGCATACATTTGGCACAGGTCAGGGGTGGACCAGGATGAATCAGTTCGCATCACTGGCTGATGAATCCAAGCACCAGACAGTGTGGGTCAGGCCAGGTGTGGTCATAACACATACCAGTAAACATTATAGCTGGGATAAGGTACACGCTGGGCTGTGCTAGACTGTAACCCTCACCAGCTCTAATTGGGGGTGGGCCAGGCCGGGCCAGGCTAAAGCACCCAATAGCAAAAGTTGGGGTGTGGCCAGACTGGGCCGCAGTGCTAGTAGGAATCAGGAAGGGAGGGGATAAAGCTGGTAGGAAAAATGTGGAGGCCCCCCCTGCTGGAAGACCTCGCCCACTGGAGATCATGGGTTGGGATAGAGACAGACCAGACGGGGCAGGGCTACAATACCTGTGGGCCTCATGCGAGCCAGATCAGGGAAGAGCCAGTCTTGGTTGACTGTCCCTACTGGTGCAAACAAAGCAGAATGGATGAGGGTTGGTTGGACTTTACCACAACATCAAATAGCAGATGCTGGTTCTGGTGGCTAATCTGTCAAGTTAAACTACAGAACCATCCAGAAAGTGCATGATTTGGGAGTGGGAGTGGCCTAGGAAGGAAATAATGGGCACCTCCTTCTTGGGTTACCACTCCCACTGGAAAGCACAAAAACTAGGACTGGGGCAGGGGTGGCTGGACAGAATGGCACCCACCAGCATGTGTGTGGGCTGGACAATGGAGCTGGTTGGGTTGAACTAGGCTTCAATGCACATTGACATGTAGGAGAACTGAATGGGATGTGGGGCAGACTGGACTAGTATGCTGTACATATTAGCAAGAATGGGAACCAGGCTAAGGGGCATGCCTGGTGGGGATTATTGTGGGTCGATCCGACTAGGCTGCAGCTCCCACTGGTTTATGTGAGGGCCGAGTATGTGCTGGGCAGAATCAGGCTGGACTGCAACATCCATTGGTTCCAGTGGAAGACTGGGCTGGAAACAGAACCGACCTAGCAATTGTAACCACCAGCTGATTGGGGCGATGGACTGTAAACACAAGAATCTGGACTGGGATCACCTCAAAGTTTCTTTGGGGATCTCCCCAATTGAACTGCCAGACTCAGAACCCAGACCATGAAGAGAGGTGCAGGTTCTGTGGTCTGCCATGGTGTGCAAGTACCAGAGCTAAGCCTCCTCAGAGGCTCAGACGGAGCAGTGGAGAGCATAACCAGGTGCTCATGGAGGATATGGCAGTCTATCAGAACCTGCAGAGGATACCTGGCACCACAACAGAGGACAGAACAAATTAATGAACTACCCCAGGCATATGTTGCCAGTGAAAAACTGGGCAAACGGAGACTCTAAGGTGGACTATGTCAATCAGTGGATTCTGCAGCAACCTCATTGTGCTTGGAATGGTGAGATTGGCAGCAATTTAATGGACTATCAAAACCACTTGAGCAAGACCCTCGGAGCATGCCCCACATCAAGAACCTGGGATGGGTGGGAGGCTGGGTGGGGCTTCTCCCTTTATCTCCACCTTTCCCCAGATACAGAAAAAATAACATGTGGAAATAATAGTCTTATCCACTTTCCAGTAGCCCTTGAACCTTTGTGCCCCAATTAACTATGTAAAGATTATAAAACAAACAAACAAACAAAAGCCAGACAACTACTCCCTGATTCCACTTATGTGATACATTTAAAACAGCAAAATTCTAGTCAAAGAAAATAGAATGAATTTTTTCCCCTTGGGCAATATGAAGATACTGAGTCTTCATTTTTCAAGGTGTGATGGTTGGAGAGATTTACAGCATAATCATGTGCATTGCTAACTAATGTACATTTAGTAGATACTACTGTACTGCATACCAGGAACTGTTAAGATGGTGATTTTTGCCTTTGGATTTTTGCACTGTTAAAAAAAATCAGCTTCTGTAACAGTTGGCCTTTCTGCACTAACATGTAAGATATCAGAGGTCATCACTTCCATTTTTACAACAGGAAAAAAAAAACCAGACAAATGGAGAATTACTGATTTCTTCTCTGACTGATCAGAGAATGCAAGTTTAGGGCAGGTAGTAACTCTCAAATATGGAGGCATAGGTTGCCCAAAGAAGTAGAATTAAAGTGTGCTGACATAAAACTGAAGTAGTGAGAACATTTAAGTGATAGATTTGTTGAATTGCTGGAAGCTGAATGTGGGCTATAACAAACCTCCTGTTGGGACTGTAATCTCAGGGGCAAGGAGTAAGCAGAAAATGTTTGTAGTCTATCCCTCAAGGAATCCAGTGTCATCTGAGGATTTATGTTTGCCCAAAATACATGTGCTGAAATGCTCTCCCCCCCAAGGTGGTGGTGTCAGGAGGTCTTGGTCAGTGATTACATCACGACAATAGAGCCTGCATAAATGGAGTTAATGCATGTTTTAAAAGGTTCAAATTAGGGTACCTTGCCAATGCACCATTTGAAAACCTTGCCAATGCACCATGTGAAGACACAGACAATACCCTCTATGAATCAGGCAAGAGGTTTTCACTAAAAACCTAATATAATTCTGCTTTGATCTTGAAATTCCCAGCTTCCGGTACTCTGAGAAAGAAATTAATGTAATCTACTCAATATGTGGTCTTTTGCTATAATGGCCTGAGTGGAGTAAGACAGAACCTTGCCAGCTTGTCGCAGTAACGACTTGATGACTCTCTTGGTAGCCTTGGCAGCAGAGGGGGAGCGCAGCCATCACCCAGACTCTTCTCCATGCAGAAACCCTAATCTGAATTTGTCAGAACACAGTTCTGAAACCTCATTCTTTCTCTTCTTCCTGCCAGCCTTTCTATATCTCCTACCATGAAAAACCCATGGCCAACAGGGATAGTAGTGCTTCACAGAAATGGTCAACAGCATTGCAATCTAGAATGGAAAAGGGGCTTGGAGAGAAAGCACAGTACTGGAAGAGAGACAGAAATGCTTCTGAAAGCCACAGCCCAAGACACAAGCCAAAGGTAATAGAACTTGTCTCCTTCCCTACACACTATGAAGGTATTTTGAAAAGCTTGTGAGTTAAAATTTTATCTTTATTTATTTATTTAAAGTTTTAAAATTGATGACATGTTTGAGAGGGAGGCATACCCATGTGGGTTTCGGACTAGGGTGGGAGGAGCAAGTTGTGGAGGAAGGTGAGTAGATAAATGTTTCAGGTGTTCCTTTTTTGGGGGGTTGAAATGGAGTAGGAATAAGTGGGGTCCACTTTTTGAAAAATTTTAATTTTGGTGCAACATTTTATGAAACTCAAGTATGGATTTTTTTCATAAAACATGTTTTCCATAAACTTTTTGAAGACCTTTTGAATAAGAACAGTGGTAGAAACTATCAGAATGAAAGAGATATGCAAAGAATGAACAAAGAAAAAAAATCAACCTGATTAAAATTTGGCATAAAGCCTCCACTCTGAAGAGGCAATAATAAAAAAAAAACAGTACTCCGTAACTGTCTGATAATAGGAAAAGGTACAATATATGAGCAACTGAGATGTTCCAAAGAAGAGAAAGACCATGAGATGGAAGAGGTATCTGAAATAAAAATAGCAGACACTTTCAAAAATCAGTGACAGTCACAGAGCCATGGCTGAAACAACTCTCAATGAGCAAGTACAGGATGTTTGAGAACTTGTTGTTACGTTATTACCCAATGCGTAAAATGTCCAAGAATCTATGCTTACATAAGTATTCAATAAATACATGAAGATGTGATAGTGGACATAGTTCCCATGCAGAAGAATCCTAAATAGCTTACGTAGACACTACTGTGTAAAGCAAGTAGAGCAGAAATTCCAGTCCTTCAGTGTGGACTGCACCCTGTGTCTTTCTTCCACTGAGTACAGTACCCAAAGAAGGAAAGACGGTAGTTTCCATTGGAGCAAAGTGACAAACTCTAACTTGGCCAGTGAGCCGAGTTGACATAAGATATCATGTTGACAGTCTGCGTTTGATTTAGTGTGAAGTGACTAGAAATCACTTTACCTCTCTGTTCTTCCTTCCCCAAATCCCATTCCCCATAATAAACATCTCAAAACTGGGAGACATTCTACAAAATACCTGGCAAGTAGCCTTGAAAATTGTCAAGTTAATAAAAAAAATAAAGAACGTTTGAGGAAATGGTCATGGTCAAGCAGACTGCGAGGAAGCAAAGGGATGAATTTAATGTGGTGTTTTATTATATGAGGTTTTTAGGAAAACAAAAAAATTTGAAAAAAGTATGGACTTTGGTTAATGATAAATGTCAATATTGACTCATTTGTTGTGACAAAAGAACCATGCTAAGCTGAAGATTTTATTGGTAGGGGAACAGTGTTGGGTATATGAGAATACTTTGTAGATTTCCTGTAAATTTAAAACTTTTGTAAATGTTCATTACAAGCACAAAAACAAAAAAATCTTGGAATCTCTCTTGTCCTATGGCTATATTGTGGAGATGGTTTAAATGTGATCCCCAGGGGTTCATGCCTGGGAAGATTGGTTCTCGGTGTAATGATGTGGAGAGGTGGTGGAACCTTTAAGGGGTGGACTTACTGCAAAATAATTAGGTCATTGGAGGCAGTATTCTCACAGGGGATTAGAGCAGCTCTCTCTTGCTCTCCTAGATAATTCCTGTGAGAGTGAGTTGTTATAAAAGAACAACACTGCTTCTGACTTCCTGTCTCACATGCAGAACTTGGCAGAAATTCCAGTTCACCCAGACCCAACTTCCTGCCTCATTACCCCACATCACTTCCACTCATTCATTTATGCAAGTTCTAGACATCAACTTGGAGAATCTCTTGTTCCACAATAGAAGTGTTTTCAACACTGATATTCAGCACACATCCATAGAAGACATTGGGTGTATTATCAAAGGATTCCAAATAATATGAATGTCTTTCAGTATTTGGATATATAAATTGAAATCTATCTGTAAGCAGAGAAAATGTGCGAACTAGTCACCTTAAAATTGGTCAATCTCAAAAATGATTTTGAATGATGGAAACTAATCTCAGGAGACTTTGTACAATATGATTTCATCTACATAATACTCAGAAACATACCGTACCAAAGGAAATTTATTATCTGAAACATATACAAATGGTAAAATTAAATACATATCGAAATGTTGAAGTACTTGAATGTTAAGTAAACTTACTTTTGCCTTTGTTTTGTGTTGTTAAGTACTTATAGCTAAGTATTATAGCTTTCTTTTTCTTACAGGATGTCGGTGTTTACTTTTCAGTATATTTGGTTTGCATGCTTCTAGCTGCATTTCTATGTAATTTGCTGTTATTTTTTTTATTTATTTTTGCAACCTAGGAAACAGAATAACTGAATATATTAGACTCTTGCATAAGACAAGCAGTCCCCAGAATTGGGCCCAAGGCACTCTCTTGTGAGCAAATTGCATGACCTTTTGTGCATTAGCGTTGTAACATTCATTTATTTAGCAAATATTTAGCAATTTGTTACCACATGCTAGACTCTATTCTGAGTTCTAGAAACACCGCAGTAAACAATAAGACTAAGCCTCCAAACTTGGGTGACTAACAGTGGAGTGGCATCTATCTGATTCTAAGCGCACTGTGCTGCTTCTTAAAGGAAATTAGGGTGAGCGAGGCACTTCTTCACATGCAAATGCACAGACAAGATTGCAATCTGTGTCTGTGCAGAAATATATAGTAGATGACCATGGAAATAGTCAGCTCCACTGTGACACTGTGGACAAGTGAGTGAGTGCTAAAAAATGATATTAATGCTATGTGAGGGTGCAATGCTATTATGTTTATGTGTATAAAACTATCCTGCATCCCAGATTGTTTTTGACAGCTTCACCAAACAACTTTTTGGTAGTAAGATAAAGAATTTATGTGATCTTTTCTTGATAATCTTTTTCCTACTAGTGAAATCTCCATGCAAAATGAGAGAGATTTCTAAAGCTGACTTGTAAAAGACTAGGAGTGACATCCAGCACTCAAGCAATAATCTGATTACCTAGGAGATATTTGACCTGGTGTTGATAAGGATCACCTAAGACTTTCTTTTGGAAACATATTGGCCATTAATCATTGGTGCTGGAGGAGAGTGAGTAAATAGGACACGTTGGCCCCTGAGTCTTTATTCTCTTCTTGTTAATTACTTCTCTGTTTTTGACAAATTTTGTTTTTGTCTACCTCTTTGGACTTAAACTCAATAGACAAAAACAAGGAGGAAAAGCATGTTGATTCATCCAGCATGATTTATTATAATCCATATGTGTGTCACTTAAGTGTCTGATCATGTTATCAAGTTTCTTGTGTTTAAATGAAAAGTGTGCCTTCATGGATTGTTCTGACTCTGTTATCTGATTCAAAGACATGAGCTGATTTGAAATGTCCGTTTCAGTTGTCATGGAAAACAACTCTTTTACACAATGTTCTGACACTAATAGCAGTCACGGAAGCACTTGAGGACAAGAGGACACTTGAATGTTCTCAGAGTGTGAAAGTGCGTGCCCTCTGAACTCATATCCTCATTTCATTGGGTAAAAATAATGACTAATCAATTGGAGGGGCTAGGTGGCATCACAGGTTAATTCACTAGGAGTTGGTGTCTGACATGGGGGTTTACATAAACATCTGGTTTCAAAATGAGTCTGATGCATTGAGCGTTTGTGATGGACAGGTTTCCTGTTCTCTCTCAGCTTAAAACAATGCACATTGTAAATAGATTCAGACATGGGATGGTTGTTTCTCCTGAGAAAAATCCCAGCACTGGGTCAGTAGGTGGGTTACAGATTAGTGATGGAGGGGACATGCAGACAGCTGGGCCTGGTGGTTGCAGAAAATCTCCTCTTGCTCCCTCCATTCAGGGCTTCCCTGTCTTGCCCACCACTGTTGCTGTAAGTTTCCTAATTCACTTTGTAGTTTTGAAAGGCAATAAAACACAGTCAACATCAACGTGGAAGATACCAAATGTGTCCAATATATAAGACCAGGCACATCTAGCTTGTGGATAAACAAACAAATGGAAAAAATGTGGTCTCACATTTTATAGTTTTAAGTGATTAGTTTTCTATTGCTTTACAAAGTCAACTCAATGCGGAGGTCATAATGAATGAATCCCTAGACGGTTACCACCCACCCCACCCCAAATTAAATTGTATTCTTAATTGTTTTGCAAATACATTGGCTTACCTAATTAAATAGGAATGACTGTGCTGCTACAGAGAATGCAATACTGAAGCCTTTAGGACTCATTTCAAAGGAGCTATTCTGCTTGATTAGCAAATTTTACCCATTCAGGTACTGTGAAAGAATCTCGTCCTTAAAAGGCACTGCTGAAACAAAATTGTTTTATATTACGCAAAGTATTATTTTCAATTACTTTATTTAAAGTTTCAAATTTTATAATTTCAAGAATCACATTATTTACACATTGGAGGAAATAAGTAAAAATAACTAAAAATGGGTTTCACAAAATGAAATAGAAAAAAATTTTTTATAAAGTGACTTAATAAAAATATTTATGGAAGCTGACACAAATTTATATTTTAAGATTTTAATAATCTCAAAATGTAAAGTAAACTTGAGCATATAGGTACATTTTCTAATATAAAATTCAGATCTATAAGAAGGCAAAGTAAAACCAGGACTTTTCTTTCCTTTCAGAGACTGTTCATTCATTTGCACCTGCGATCTTATATCATATTTGGAAACGTTTTGAAAGAGTGTCACGAAGCAGGATATATGCATTTTATTCCTCTAACATGCATTCCGCAGTTTCTCAGTCCTGTGAGCACTGGCGTCCACTTTGCAATGCAGTAACAGGACTGTCCTGTTTCCATGCGAGCTAGGGAGTTCCCAAGGTGTTTTTTTTTATAATTCAAAAATTTCTCAAATTAGTAATAAATAATAATTTTGTCTATATGTGTTGCGTATGAATATAGATTTGCTATTTTAGTGTTAGCTGTTATTTTAGTGCCTTTGTTATTTTAGCACTTAGGGGAATATCGTTTCTTGGATACAGTGGTCATCAGCTTACTTCTTGTTTAGAAGATATGTTTTGTTTTAGGGCTTTGTCATGTGCTTTCTGAATTGACCACAGATGGGGTCATGACTGAGAGATGGGGCATCTGACGGTGCACCTTGTCGCAGGCTGGCAGTTGGCATTTTTGTTACTTACAGAAGATATGCAATTTCATTATCATCTTATTTAAGGAAAATATTATAAAGGAATGAGGAATGAAATTACTTACTTCTATATTCCACATACCATGTGTCTCCACTTTCAGCTCTTGTGGTCATTTGCTGACTTTGAGTTGGCTGAACGTGAAACCATTGTTTGTTTTAATATTTCAATTCAGTTATGACGGCTGAGGAATCCCTTGCTGGCCCTCCCCTCCTCTGCCCCTGACCACTCTTTAGCTCTGGATATTAGAAGGCCTGAAAATAAAGAATTTTTAAAAATTCTCCATCTTAGTACTTTTTAAAAATTTAGTTCTTTCTTTAAAAGGCAGAATAAGAGAGAAGAAGGAGAGACAGAGAGAGATCCTCCATCCACTGGCTGAAACCTCAGATGTCCACAATATCCTGAGCTAAGGTGTTCCGAAGCCAGGAGCCAGAAGCTGCTGTCTCCCATGTGGGTGGCCATACACAGGAAACTGAGTCAGCAGTGTAGTTGGGATCTCTCTGCACGTGGAGGCTTAGCTTACTACACTGTGATGCCAGACCTGATCATTTTTAAATTTTAAAAGTCATTATTAAAAACAAAACACTTCAGGAAATCTTTTATGATGACAGCATAATTCCTGGGAAGAGATCAACTTTGATCACACCAGAAAAACATCTTTTAACAGCTTAAAAGAGGTAGAAGGAAGTTCAATGATTAGAACTCTTCCACGTATATATTTGGGAACAAATGGGCAAACAAAAACATACACTCAAGAAATGAAAAATCTAAGAAGTCTTCTAAGAAAAATGGGTTCTGTTAGCCTGAAGTTCCTTTGTCTCTTGTCCTTTAATTTCTTGATTACTTGATGAGCTGAATATGAAAGTTTATCTTATTTTTAAAATGATTTACTTATTTGAAAGGCAGAGAGATGGAGAGAAACAGAGACAGCTTCCATGCACTAATTTACTGTCCAAGTGGCCACAGCAGCCAGGGCTGGGCCAGGCTGAAGTCAAAGCCAGAAACCCTGTCTAGGGCTCTCACATTGGTGATGGGGGCCCACGCACTTGGTTCTTCCCATGCCCTCTCAGATGCACCAGCAGGAAGCTGGGTCAGAAGTGGAATAATTGGGTGTGAAGCAGCACTCTGATGTAGGATGCTCTTGGGTGCTTGATCAACTGCACTGCAATGCCAGGTGGAACAGGAAGGTTCAAAGACAGTAGCAAAGAACAAGATCTATTGCTTTGGAAAAAAATAGGGGATGTATGGAAAATGAATAAGACATTTCTGAGCAAAGAGAATATTTAGAAGTAAATAAAAAAGAAATAAAGTCATTCCTTTATAGAATGGAGAAAAATTAAAAACCTCTAGGACAGCTTGGCTGAGCTTGACAGAAAGGCTAAAAGTTTCTGAAGTGATTGAGCAGTACTGCTACCTTCTCAGAATATTTTCAATGGAGCCTGCATTGCTTATTACTTTTTTAAAGATTTATTTATTTTTATTGCAAAGTCAGATATACAGAGAGAAGGAGAGACAGAGAGGAAGATCTTCTGTCCGATGATTCACTTCCCAAGTGAGCGCAACAGCTGGTGCTGTGCCAATCCGAAGCCGGGAACCAGGAACCTCTTCCGGGTCTCCCACATGGGTGCAGGGTCCCAAGGCTTTGGGCCGTCCTCGACTGCTTTCCCGGGCCACAAGCAGGGAGCTGGATGGGAAGTGGAGCTGCTGGTATTAGAACCGTCATCCACATGGGATCCCGGGGCATTCAAGGCGAGGACTTTAGCTGCTAGGCCATGTCGCCAGGCCCCATTGTTTATTACTTTTTGAGTAAATGCATTCTTGTGACACAGGAGCTGATGACATTGGTGTCAAACTAGAATTTACCCTTTTTACGTTGGCCATGCACTTTTAATGTGGAAGGCCTTCTTCTGAGGAAGTAAATGCATGATCCAGAAGTACCTTTCCCTGTGTTGACAATTACATAGGAAGCTGGTTTCTAAATAAAATAGCAAGTAAAGTAACTGCCCACCTGTAAGAAATTCCAGCCCCACAACCTGCAAAGCTCTCTGCATTCCGGCTGGCTCCATCGTGGTATGATGTGAATTTTTAGGACCCTCAGTTTGGATAGGTTTGCAGCTGATTTGATATGTGATAGTTTGAAAGAAGCAGAATAAAAATAGACACAAGGTTTGCCCGAGCTATGTGACCTTCTGGAAGTCCAGATTTAGCTTTATATTGTATGAAATAAGGAATGGGGGTAAATGACCTTTGAGGTCCCATCCCAGTCTAATGTGATGAGTTTATCATTAGGAAAGGCTACTCTTTAAGTGACTATAAATGTTTCTTTGGTCTTTCTCAAGGCCTTAATTTTCCAAATGGCTCATACCTCCTGGAAATACTAATAAAATATATCCATAGGCAACCTTTAATTCTAAAATTACTTTCTAGTCACAGTATGGTACTTTGGGGGAGGTTTAGTATATTTCGTTTTCAGTGGAATTTCGCTATCACATACAGAAACCGTTATAACAATGGAAGCATAAAATATAATTAATGAGTGTAGTAAGTTATAAAATGCTGAGTGATGAAGGCAATAATATTGACAATAAACCATCTAGTTATGATGATGATGATGGTAATAATAAACTTAATCATAGCAAATCTTTGTACTAACATCACTTCTCATTCACAACAAAAAGCTTTAAACTATTATGACTGTTTGCAAAGTGATTGAATTGATTATAAACTTTCTGAATTTTTCTGATTACTTCTCATTCACAACAAAAAGCTTTAAACTATTATGACTGTTTGCAAAGTGATTGAATTGATTATAAACTTTCTGAATTTTTCCGATTAGGAGGAAATATTGGTTAATGAGCTGATTTGCTCATTCATTCATTCATTCATGTGACAACAGGATATATTCACAAAATATTCAGTCATAATCTGTTCATGGGGTAGACACTTTGATGGGAAGTGACCCAAACAAGTACAATTGAATTGTCACTGTGTTGTGAAAGGCATTTGATCTTTCACGGGATTGGGGATCTTCCAGAGTGAGCTCTGGACCATCTTAAAGAAGAGTAGGAGGTAATGTGGACAGGAGGCATTGGAAAGGGTTTTTAGGCAATGAGTTGTGGTCAGGTGGCAGCATCCAGAACCAGAGACCCAACAAGGATCTCTGTTGTTCAGCAAATGGACAACGGCAGGGTGGAAGGCAAGCAATGGAAACAGGGCAAGGCTAGCTCATTCACGGCCATCTGTGCCCTGAACTCATGACTGATCTGTGTCCTGAATGGCCCAGGGAAACTCTCAGCAGTGAGTGTAAGTAAGGTTTGTGTGGAGGCTGGTTTTATATGATAACAGGTCAAATTTGGAAAGATCACCTGGGTTAGAGTTTGGGAATCAGATAAGGGGAAGCCAGGATAGGCAACTTCCAGGCTTCAGGAGAAAGTTTACAACTGGCACTGGGAAAGTAATAGAGGACATGAAAAGAAGTCACTAGATTTCTAGGGCTGAGAGAGTGAATAGATTTTTTTTTTCAGCAAGTTTTAGGCTTACTTAGGTAATTCTTCTCTATTTCTTAGACTGGGGACTCCCAATATTCTTGGAAATAAAAGGAATTCTACGTAACTCATCATTAACCATTTTTGCCTTCTTCCTGTTGGCTGCAGGCTGGGGGTAGGGAGTTGGGGGGTGATGGACTCAGTCTTGCTTAGGCTTGTCTGGCTCTTGGAGAAGGTTCAGGGCTTCTCATTGCAACTTGGAGGCCCTTGATGGCGCCTGGCCTTTTCTGAGATTGCTAGTGCTCCAGTCTGACTACCGCTTCTGGAATTGGGCCTTACACTGTGAGCTGAAGTATTTGGGAGCAATGGATACCCTTTGAGAACCTCTGACAAATCAAAGCTAAAGAAAACATTTACCCACGGTGTTCTTCTCTACCTTCCTGCCAATGACTTCCCTTAGATGCACCTGGTCTGCAGATAAGGTACCTTTATCAGATAACTGACATCAGCTAACCCTATATTGTATGAAACAGGAAGAAGTATAGCATAAACTGTATATGTCCTTACTGCTTTTCTTTCTGGTGTCAGCCTAAATGGGGGAGCCTGACAATGAGAATCAAAATTTCCCAATTTGACAGGAATTTGTGGTTTCTCTGCTGTTATTCCAGGAAAAAAGGAAAGGAAATGCTATGGGGCAGAGGGCCCCCCACTAACATGGCTTCAGTCTTAATAGAGTAAAACATTTCTATGCATTGAGGACATTTCTGGGGAAAGTAGCCTCTCAATTTCAGTATGTAGTTGTCTCCATCTCTGTGGTATGATTATGCCGATTATCCCCGATTATCATGACAGTTTTGCCTTAGTGATTCTTCAGGGGTACGGGAGATGAAAGGACGTGCCTATGGAGAAAAGAATCATTCCAGAGTGGAAAGAGCAGCTTCAAGAAGAGGCAGGTAGCAAAGAGCTGGAAATTGAGTCGGGAGAGGACATTCTAGGGAAGCAGTAAGAGAAACCATGAGTGCACTTTGCATCCCATGCCTCAGAAACTCCAAGTCACATTCAAGAGGCACGGAGATTTCCATAGGACCAGGAGTGGGAACTTGGATGACTTTATTTGCATGTTAAATACTACACGAGAGGATGGGCTTTTGGCTCAGCAGGTAAAGGCCCCCATGACAATGGAGATTGGAGTTAAATACTCAACTCTGGATCTGCCCTTGAGCCTCCTCCTATTGCAGACCTTGGGCTGCAGTGGTGATCATGCAGGCAGTTGGGTCTCTGCCATTCATGTGGGAGCCCTGAATGGGTTCTAGACTAGAGCTCAGCCCAGCGTGGTCATTAGGGGTGTTTGTGAATTGAACCAATTCATGATATTTCTCTGTCCCATTGTCTCTGAAATGAAAAGACAAGAAGAGAGTTACACCAGAAGGCTGGGGGACTTTAGGTTGCCCTGGCTGTTACCAGTTTCTTCTAGGGATGGGAGCTACAAGATGGTGCCGATGAATCTCAGCTTGTTTTGAATCGGTGGGCAGTGACTGGTAAGAGCCCTGGGTGTAGGCAGTGAGCTTTGTTTCTGTGATCTTGGTTGCCTTCATTTGGTGATTACGTTGAGTCCTTCCCCAGCCCAGTGTGGCAGAGGCCTTTCCAAGGTCAGAAAAGCAAGACCTTTCCTGGGTCATTATCTTGCCTACTTCTTTGTAACTCTTTCAGCTTCTGCTGAAACAGGGGATGGTCTAAGCCAGGATCGCTTCAGTATGTGTGTGGAAGGAATACTAGGTGTTTTAAGAGAAACTAGTAAAGCATCAGCAACTATATATACATATGCAGTTTTTTTCAAGGATTTATTTTTATTATTTTTTTTATTGGAAAGGCGGATATACAGAGAGGAGAGACAGAGAGGAAGATCTTCCGTCTGATGATTCACTCCCCAAGTGAGCGCAATGGCCGATGCTATGCCCATCTGAAGCCAGGAGCCTCTTCCGGGTCTCCCACGCGGGTGCAGGGTCCCAAAGCTTTGGGCCGTCCTCGACTGCTTTCCCGGGCCTCAGGCAGGGAGCTGGAAGGGAAGCGGGGCTGCTGGGATAGAACCGGCGCCCATATGGGATCCTGGGCGTGCAAGGTGAGGACCTTAACCACTTGCGCCACTGTGCCAGGCCCACATATGCAGTTTTGTATCAATTCCCACAGCTGCTAGGCGGTATCATTAAGACTTTAGGTCAAAGGTGTGTAACCTTAGATGGGGGACAGTGAAGCTAGAAAGACCTGTACGGGAATGTCCCTTTGTGCTTTGATGCTCAGATTTGTTTTTTGGATATGAAGCCAAATGAACCTTTGCCAGCATTATAACAATGTAAGATTACTTCAAAGGCTTTGGTGCCTCTGCTCTGCTCACGAATCCCTGTCTATCACTACTATAGACATCTATAAAATCCCTGCTGATTGCATGTCATTCTTCTCTGTTTTTGTTATTAAGAGAGGCTGTGATTTAAAAAAAAAGTTTCAAAAATCCGAGTGACAACAACACTTTAACATAATTGAATATCCTCTTTGCTAGGTGCTTGCCCATATGGATTTGAAAGTTACCACAGTAATTTTGCAATATGGTTACTACTGCCTTCATTTTTCAAAAGGATAAACTGAATTTTAGAGAGGCTGTCACTTAACCTATGTTTCCATTGCTTATATTTTATGTAACCACAGCATGAACCCAACACCTTCATTTCCAAATTCACGTCTATTTTAGCTATGTCTGCCTTCCTGAATTTATTGTAATCCAAAAGCTTTTGTGAGAAGGACTTTTTTCATTGTAATTTCTCTCAGAGACCCAACTCTGTCACAGACAGTCCTGGATAAAGAACAGTGCTCGATGTCTAGCTCGATGACATTGATGTGTACTTTATACCAATAGCTTTAGAACCGCACACAAACAAGCAATGGGGCACAAAACTAAAAGATGAGGTTCTTTATTTGCGAATCTATTTTCATGTCTAGTTAATTTTTCTCCAGTATGCAAATAATACACCATTTGAGAGAACACCAAGTGCCTTCTCATCCCAAGTAGTGCTTTGGTTTTCAAGAGGTTAGGGGAATGGCTTTTCACTCTGGTAAATGTTTTTATGCGTATTCACTTCCTGTTGTTTCAGGAAATCATGAAATGTTGTTAGTTCCCCTGAGAAATCATTTCAGATCTGTCTGTTGATAAGACACCACATACATTCAGGTTTTCACGTGTTTAACATATTAATTCCAGGAGCACAAGAACAAAGCTGCAGAAGATTTCATTAAAACTTGGCTTTCTTCCTGGATTCGTGGGCGAGTCAGTGGCCTGAGGATCACCCCCTTCATTCTGTGCTCTCTTGTGCAGGGTGCTTAAACAACTCAAAGAATGACCTTTTCCACTATTAAAATTCTGCAATTTCAATCTGTAACTGAGTTTAGAGAAACATCTTTCCATTAAACTTAAATCGGTCTCTTCCATTTGCCATCTCGTAGGTCCACGCTGGGAGATCAGCCCACTTTGCCACTGCGAGTCAAAGATACTGGTTACACGTCAGTTCTTAGCAAGACCACAGTTGATTAACCCAATACCTAGATTCTGAAAAGTGGCATTTTTGATGTGAGTTACTGCCTTCTCATTTATTTAAGAACTTAAATTCAGAAGACTTACTTGACTTCTGAAATTACCTGACACGACTTGGTTTCGCTTCTCTCTGTCTCTCATATATCCACATATACTATCTCTATTTTTCTCTCACACACATATACAGTTTAGTTTAAAGTGAGATATAGTCTAGAATGTTCACTAGAGTAGTAGAGATTCAACAATAATCTCATTTAAAAGTATTAATTTTTTTTGTAAAGTCAGATATACAGGGAGGAGGAGAGCCAGGAAGATCTTCCATCCGATGATTCACTCCCCAAGTGGTCACAGTGGTCGGAGCTGAGCTGATCTGAAGCCAGGAGCCCAGAGTCTCTTCTGGGTTTCCCATACAGGTGCAGGGTCCCAAGGCTTTGGGCTGTCCGCAAGTAATTTCCAAGGCCACAAACAGGGAGCTAGGTGGGAAGCGGGGCTTCTGGGTTAGAACCGGCGACCATATGGGGATCCCATTGTGTGCAAGGCAAGGACTTCAGCTGGTAGGCTGCCTCGCCAGGCCCAGTAATCTCATTTTTAAAAAAGGATCATGAGAGTTTGGAAATCATGCAGTATTTGCATGGTAGTCTCATGGACTAGTTGCAGGCCTGATTCGTCTTAGACAAAAGGATTATCTCTTATGCAGTGCCACGTGGCAGAATTCCCATCTCTTCCTTCCAGTGGATTCTCTGTCTCTCCCAGGACTGGTTTGACTAGTTCATGATGTTGTGCCTTCATAAAGATTTTGCTCTCTGCCTGGAATGCCACTCTACTTTTAGTGTACTTCCCCAGGGCACCAACGCCTCCCGACCAACTCAATACACTTTTTCTGTAAGGCGGTCCCTGACACTCGTCAGGAAAATAGCTCTCGATGCCACCTTTGTACAGCAGTTTCAGTAGTTACCGCCCAGTGATGTAATGCAGGCTTTTTTTTTTTTCTTACCATCTGCCCTTACTGTGCTGTGAGATCCCTCAGGAAAAGGTTTAGGCTTTCACAGATTCCTTTAAAGCCTAGACTTGTGTAAGAGATATTTATAGACTAGTAATTGATTGAATAAGTAAGTGAAAAGAAATTGAAATGATATGTGCCTGACTTTGCTTCTGTGAGAGTAATTGAGTTCATGTAAGTCCACTTTGGGGTAAAGCAACAGAAAAGTAAAAGACTAGGGGTCAGGGTGAGGAAAAAAACCTGAGTCTTTCTTATCATTTTTTTAAAAGGTATTTTGCAGAAAAAAATAACCAGCTTCCAAAATAGTCAGTCTCAGTTAAGGCTTTCTATTGGATCCATCTGGGGAGGTCTGCAAACATGATGCCTAAGGCTGTGTAAGATTTTAATTTAGTGGATGATCCATGTGACCTAATCATTAGCTCCCCAACTGAACTAGTGTACAGAAAATATCATCGCATGCTCTTATAGATTTTAAATTTTTGCTAAT
Organism: Ochotona curzoniae; assembly: GCF_017591425.1. Classification (NCBI taxonomy): domain Eukaryota; kingdom Metazoa; phylum Chordata; class Mammalia; order Lagomorpha; family Ochotonidae; genus Ochotona; species Ochotona curzoniae. The sequence continues at coordinate 20,242,300 of NW_024467115.1, forward strand.
ACTTCCCAGAGCATGAGACCAGTGTGAGTAGCAAAAGTGGCACATATCGTGTTTGTGTGTGTGTGTGTGTGTTATTATGCAACTCCTAATCCTTGATCGAGGAAGTGATCTTGTGATAAGATAGGAAGGTGCTTTAAGATTTATTAATGTTTTTATGTTTTGAAGTGCAAATCTAAAGCAAATAAGACCAATGTTTATTAAGTATATTTACCAATAGTTCACTAAAGAAGTTCATGATTGGGTCAAACTTTCCTATGAGTTTTCAAAGTCATTTAGCTTTTGCTTCAAAGTTGATTCATTTTTAAGCTTCCAATTTTGGGCTAAATAAACACGCAAGTAGATTATCTAGAAAATTGAAGCCAAACCTATTTTGGGCTCTCATTATCTCTACTACTGCGGGTGAAAGGGAGTCTTTATTTTGAGTTATTCAGTTAATTGAGGACAAAGCACAGTTTTTGTCTGTTTGCTGTGGATAATTTATAAGTATCGCTGTGGCTCTAATGTGTTCATTTTCAGAGGAAAAGGCAGGCCGCGCGGTGTGAGGGGAGCTGCTGCTTGTAACTTCACTAGCACTTGTGCTGGCTGACCTGCAGAGCTCCTCTGCACTGTAAGAAAGGAATTTAGATAATTAATTGTTAAAAGTTGCTCGAAACAAAAGTATTGCTGCCTAGATCTAATTGAACACGTTGACCCTCGTCTGAGACGATCCAGATTGCCCAGAACTAATGACGGGTTCCACTGTTTTTCCCTTTCACTGGAGCCTGAAATCTCTTGGCACCAAGATGAGGTTTAAATGGAATCAAAGGCTGGAGCCTCTGAAATGTCCTGACAGGATAGAATTATTTTTATTTCTATTGTTGTGTCAGTGTGGAATGTATGAGAACATTTTTGTCTTTATTTAAACGTGGCACATAGTAGGAAACCCCTAGGAGTAACAGTTCTCGTTTCAAAGGGCACTGCTGTTTCCTCTCTTTATAATCCAATAAAGTGGTACTAAGCCACGAGCACTCACTGCAGTCCGTGTTTGGCTCTCTTAAGGCTGCAGGATAGAGTAGACGCATCCTGCATCCTGTCTATGCTGAGAACACCAGGAGTGCCGTAGGATCAGAACTGTGAGATTTGGAAGAGTATGCCGAGATTTGATGGGATGATAAACAAACATAGGAGATAGGTCCTTGTGGGAGTGCGGCACAGCTGAGGGCCGCAGATGTGTGTCAGTGCTGTTGATATGTTAATGAAAGTCTAGTAAGACTGCCTGAAATTTTACTTGGAAATATTTTATTTAAAAACATACCTCCATATGTTTTCTCTGATTCTGTATAAAAATACAAGGCAATGTAGGCTGACTTCTCTTGCAGAGTCATCTTCAAAATTAGATGTTTTTTTTTTTATCTCCACTTGCGAAAAAATAATGACTCATCAAGATTTATGTGATCCATAGCAACATAAATGGAAATTGAGTTGTATTCTACAATGCCCTCATGTTCTTAATGCTGTGGATTAAACTAGTAGATTATGCAATATTTCAAACGGCTTAGTACCTCTGGTTTTGATAGATTTGTCTCTGATAGCTTGGCTAATGTAGGTCTATTTTTTTCTTGAGGAACGGATGTGGTCTTAGTTTCTGTAATCTTCATTCTGGTTTTTGGGGACCTTCCTGACTATCTGTTTCCTCCTCTCCTCTAAGAGAGCTAATCCTGCAAAGGAGTGCACTGAGGCTGGTGTGAAAGCAAGCGTGCTTAAATACGGTAAATCCGAATAAGGGGAAAATGCTTTCTCTCTCCGTAGTGGTACTAACTGTTCACTTGATGTCAAAGTTGTGAAAGCCTGCAGGGTCCTGTAGTCTAATCATATTCCTGTTTTGTGTTTGTATAAAAAAAAAAACAAAACAAAACCCTCTCTAGTTAGTATTTTCCAGTTTGTTTTCAAGGAAATGGGTCTTTGAAAGTAGTGATCCATGGGCCCGGCACGATAGCATAGTGGTTAAAGTCCTTGCCTTGCATGTGCCGGGATCCCATATGGTCACCGGTTCTAATCCCGGCGGTCCTATTTCCCATCCAGCTCCCTGCTTGTGGCCTGGGAAAGCAATTGAAGACGGCCCAAAACCTTGGGACCTTGCACCTGTATGGGAGACCCAGAAGAGCTCCTGGCTCCTGGCTTCAGATTGGCTCAGCTCCAGCCATTGCAGTCACTTGGGGAGAGAACCATCAGACGGAAGAGCTTCCTCTCTGTCTCTCCTTCTCTCTGTATATCTGTCTTTCCAATAAAAATAAATAAATCTTTAAAAAGGAAAAAAGGAAGTAGTGATCCCAGAGTAGTGAGTTATGGGTTAGCTTTTAATAAAAATTAATTTACCAAATGAACTAAATTGCAGACAGTTTTAAAAATACTTTAGATACAAGAATTCTTTAATCTTTGTAACAACTTTATGAGGTTATTACTATAATCCTATTTTACTGACAAGGGAAGTGAGAGGTTAAGTAAATAGCTCAAAGTCAACGATGAATAAATGGAAGGGACAGAATTCCAACCAAAGTGTTCGCCCCTAGCACTTGGCATCCTTACTATGATGCCATACAGTTCTCTTCTAGAAGAAGGTTATGAATGTTTCAGTTGCTGGAAATCACCCTATCCCTTATATTTAGTTATAGGATAGATGTCATTCAAGGACACCTGTCAGAACTCTCTACAGGATTATCTGATATGAAAAGCATTATAAACCCTAAAGCAGCATTGTAGTTTAGCAAATTGCAGTAAAAAGTTAGAATTGTTTTGTAAGGAAAAGAAGATGTTTGCTTTAATGAAAGTAAATTGACAAATAATGACACCGAATCATCATGTAATTGCTGACTTTGTATAGAAATGAGGACATGATTTCTGAAACCGAATAATGGCATGTAACACCAACTAGAGAACAAACTTGGGTCAAATTGTAATGCCTTATTTTTAATGTTTTATTTTTAAAGAAATAGTATGTTTGCCAGGAAGGAAAATCCTGCTAACTCAACAAAACATACTTTTTTTTTTTTTTTTTGAGCATTAAAGTCCAGTCTGATATACTTTGCTCAAATCTGGAAGAAGTGCACTTATTCAACCATAAAATGATAAAGCAGAGAGAGTTCAACTGAAAATGTGGTCTCATGATAAATAATTAAATTGTAAAAAAGAGAGCATATAATCTGACAGCAGGCATTTTAAAGCTATCGTTTTTTGTATTATAGAGTTTTATACTAGAATTCTGGAAAAACTTAGAACATATTTGGAAAACTCTCAGTAGTTGTTTCAAATATCAGTTGTTAGCACATTCGTGGGTTTTGTTGTACAAATTCTGTGTTTTAACATCCATGAAAGAGATCAACTGTGTATTAATCAGTCAAATTCTTTTTAGTGAATTATGGGAAAAAATTTCGACTTGAGTAAGTTGGAGATTTGAAATTTGGGTCAGTATTTCATTTTGATCAGGAGACAAGGAAGTTAGGCCCCCATGCTGCAATCGGGAACTTTCAGTGCTGTTCACCTTAGCAAGATAAATAAAGTGAATATTTTTTTTCTAGTACTAGCTAGAAAATTCCAATAATTTCTATTTTTGTATTTTTCCTGTATGACTTTTTTGTTATCTGCAACTTACATTATTTTTAGTAATATTTTTTAAAATGGCACATTTATATACTTAGCTTTATCTTAAGCCACACTATTCATGAAACTACAGATTTTGATGTATTAGCTTTATGTTTTTATTCCATTACTTAGTAAACTGAGCATCCCAGATGAAAATGTAAATATTCTATGCTGGTACCCTGAAACATTGGCTAATGATACTAATATTGGGATTAAGACTCTAGTTGGCATAACAACTAGAGTTGTATTTTATATTTCTCTGTCTCCTCTTTCTTTCCTTTTCAGAGTCTGGCCATAGTGGACCGTCTTGAAGAGTTATCACTCAGCTAGTGTTTCTCAGTCTCTTTTCTTCCAGGTAGACATGATGGATACCTTTGTGTCAGTACACATCTCTGAGACAGCTCACACTTTCGATTATTCTAAACTTGCTTGCCAACATCGACAACTTTCTCTCCTGCTGAAGAAAGTTAACAGGATGCAAGTAAGGTAACTTTGATTTTCCAATGTTTTTAAGAGTAAATCATTTACAAACTCAGTCCTTTAATTATGAGTAGTAAAAAACAATTTCCTTGCAACACGCCCCTCTACTGATTGCGACACACGCTTGAGAGCATTACAAATTAAAAGGCACTGCCAGAATTTTTGTTTCTGCTTTAAATTTGCATCTGTGCAGTAGTATAGCTGGGATTGTTTTTTTAAACTGAAAATAATTATTTCTGTTCTCTTTATTATGCATTTCGCTTTCCACACATTCTTTTAATTTCAGATTTTCAAAAATGCACTTATCTGATAGTGAGTTGAACAGATCTCCCATCAGCTGGTTGACTGCTCAAATGCCTGCTAAGTCTGGCATGGGCTGGAGCAGGGCTGGAGGTCAAAGTCTCGAGCAAGCATGCAATCCAGGTCTCCCACATGGGCGGTTGGAACTCTGACTCCTTGAGTCCTTGCTTCTGACTCCCAGTGTCTGCACTGGCCAGGAGCTGCAATCTGAAACAGGAGCCAGGGATTGAAACCCTGCACTCTGATAGGGGCTGTGGTGTGATTGTTGTAATTGTCAGGGCATTTAGCCTCAGAATATTTTTTGAAAGTACTCTATTGAGAATTGTTTGTAACCTGATTGTTTACCTAGAGATCTTCCTTGATAATTATGGGGTAACTCCTCTCCATTGGTCTGGCAGTTTCATGATTTTAGCACCAAAATTGCATTTCAGGGATATCCCTAAGTTGCGAGCAATGCAACATAAACTGAATAGGATTTTAGTTAGGCATACAGCTTTGTGACTCCAATATTTAAGTATGCCAGAAACGTACACTCCAATCCGATGATCATAGCTAAAACGGGCAATGAGATCTCCCTGTTGCTCAATTTGCCCAGTCTCTTAATGGCTGCTCTGATGAACTATCAAAAGCATACCACCCAATCATGTCACTGTATTGCGTAACATGGCTGCTCCTTTAGGAATAAATTCAAACTCTTTGAAAGTGGCTCATCTGGCTGCACTTTGGTCCAGTGGCTCTCAAACTTTACTCTGGTAAGAACTATCAAGAGTATTTGTTTAAAATGCAAATTTATGTGCCCCTGCTTCAAAGAATATAAGTACGGAGATTAGCCAAAATCATTTAAAGCATATGTGTATTGAATCACTGTGTTTTAGGTGGTGCTGGGACTGCGTTCTGAGAAAAATCAGTCCAATTTCAATTTTGTTTTCTAGGTTCAGTTTCTTATTCTCTCTCTTTATACCTCAACTTATTTACTTAAGTTTTCGGTGATCCAGGCCTGCACACACATGCAGGGCTTGTCTCTGAATTGCTTTACTTCCTCCTGGTGACAATCAGATTTCTACCCACTCCTCCAGGAAGCCCTGGCTGCAGCCCTTGTGAAGGTTCCTCCATCACTGACTCAAAGTAGAACTCAGTCTCCTTCAGTCAGGTGGAGCTGTTGATTCTTTGTGTGTTTCTCTCTTTAAGTTCACTCCCTGCAAACAGTGACTGCTGATTTTATTCATGAGGGCATCCCCGGTTTCCAGGTCATTGCTCAGCACATGTTCATACGTCATGATTACTCATTGAGGGTCTTGGCTAGATCCAGCTAGGGTTAGACCAGCCCTTAGACCAAACGAGCTTCGTTGACAATATCTAATTCTACGTTTGGGGAGTTTTCTTCTTTGGCTAAAGGGGTGGTGAGAGATTCATTGGTGGGACCGAGTTGGATCGTGTGAGAAGACATGTCAGAGGGTCACACAAATGCCACTGTGTCTCTTTCCAGCTGGAGGGTAAAGGCCGATCTTGAGTTAGGTAGAAAAGGGGGTAGTGGAAATTTTATCCGAGTTATAGGGAATCAAAAGGAGGGTTAGATTTGATGCAGCCAAGAGGCTTGGGAATAGTGAGCCATACATCTTTCTACCACACACATCCGCCACAGCCACACCACACAAGCAACACATACGCACACACACATATCACACCACACATTCATTATGTACCCCATACATGTACTGCTTATCATACAGCTCACTACACACCTAGAGCATACTACACGTACATGCAAGACGCAATACACACATACACACAAATGGCTCCCCCCCCCCCCCCCCCCCCCCCCCCCCCGTGTCAAGGCCACAGCTCTGCTCTCTGAAAACACTTGGCAGCTGTCACCAATGCTGGCTAGCCTGTGTTTAGAGGAAAGCAGCAGCACAGTTGTCCTCAGCACACGTGAGCCCTAGGCTCCCCTGGAAATCCCAGAAAACCCCAAAAGAGATGTGTTGGTGAAAGTGAAGGGAAGGTGAAGTACTGATATCCTTCGTTCTTAAGTGGAGCTGACTGTTCTAAGAATCTAGAATTCAATTGTGAACCCTGAATATTTGAATGAGATTGAAAAGAAATTGAATCTGACCAAGTTCCTCAAGAAACTCTAACTTCGATTGCCAAGACTAGACTTTTTCATCAGACAGGGTGGGGAGCTCCCTGAATGGGCTAGCTGAATTCTAGCGTTTTATGGTTTTATGGGCTTTTTATATAGGTTGTTTAACATAAAATAAGCCACGATTCCTGACAATTGGTGCTGCTAGTAAGTCTTTTTTTATTTTCTCCAGTCCTTGGGAAATTTCCACTGAGCTAGGGTACAGCAGGTCCTTCATCCAGCTTGTTTTTGAATAAGAGGCATTTACTTTACTAGTTGTGATGCCAGTGATGTGCTGTAGATTGTGCTGGCCCAACTCGGCAGCTTGGGAAATGGGGAGGTGTGAACACACAGTTGGTTCTGGCTGAGAGAGTTTCACAATGCTGTGGATGATGATTGGACAGAGACATGATGTGAACTCTGCATTTGCTGGAAACAGCTTTAACTTCCTTTGGGGAATGATCTAATGCTCTTAGCAACAGGCAGCCACATCCCCTGAGCAGCTCCTTGAGTTATGTACCTCGCTCTGTACTGGTCACAAGAGAGTTTAGTGGGGTTTTTTGTTGTTGTTGTTGTTTTCAGAGGTGCCTTGACATACAGCCTAAATCCAGGAAAAGGAAAATGTGTTAATAAGGAACACTGATGAACATTTTCCAATGAAGTAACACCTGGTAGTCTAAAATTCTGAGTTTCCTACTAATGGTTGCTAGATCAGCTGATAGAACAGCACAGTTTGGTGGGTTTTGTCTCTACATAATTGTAACCTTGTATCTTCGTTGCCTTTTAAAATAGGAAAGTATTATTTCAGAGGGAAAAATGGAGGATAATTAGGTGGGGAGAATGACTAATGATACAGAAAAGCACATGCACATTCATCTTAAAGATCACACATTTAAAACTTAAAAAAAAAAGAAAAAAATGTTAAGGCATATGCGCAGCAATTTGATGATTTTAACACCTATTGCATTGATGTTTGCAAGATATCAGAACTCTTGTAAACGTAAAGGAACAGGGAGAGTTTTGGCTTCACATTCCATTGGAAAGCAGGAGGTAATGCCCAGTGTGATAAATGGAAACTCCAGAAGATCTGAAGAATTAGATGGCTTTAAGCTCAGGTTAGAAACTAGATAGAGGATTGTGGCTGGTCTGCTTCCAGTGGAGAAGGCAATAACCGAGAGAAGCAGTTCCCAAGTTCATAATGCGGGTGAAATACTGCTGAGTGAAGCAGGCTCACTGAATGCCCCTAGTGGATCCATGTCCGTGGAATGGACACAGGAGCTTCTTGAACATAACCAACTTGCTCATTCCTGGCTCTAAAGCTGGCACTCTAACCATCACACGATCTAGTCCCAATGCAAGAAAAATACATGCTTTTGTATTTCTAAACTCAAGTCAAAAACTGAGATAGATAAACAGCGTTTGGAGTAAAAAGTGATGTATCTTCTTAAAACCTGACGATAGGATGCTGGACTCTCTGCCATTGTCTACTCCTGCAGTGTCAGGATACACTTAAAAAGAAGAATAACGGACCAGTGACTGTTGCTGAGGGACTACACTATTGTAGGAATACAGGGGAAATCACTGGGGGGGGGGGGCGGGTAGGGGCATTGGGGAGGATGAAGGAAGAAATCCCTGAGCCTATGGCACTGTATTATTTTTAAAAATCCTGAAGATATGAAAATTAGAGTGAGATTATAAATGTGTTTGATGTGTTAGAAATATGCCAGTGTACTTTAAAATGTCATGTGGAAAATGGTGATAGAAGTGGGCTCTTCCCCTATCCAAGACCTTAATAGAATCATCCTGTTTTTGTTGTTGTTTTTGTTTGTTTTTTTGTTTTTCCCTAATCCTCACCTAGATTCTTGAGTATCACTGAGCCAGTTAGTGTATGCTGAATTATTGGAAAACAAAATAAAGAAGAAACAGCTGTGAATGTCCCTGTCTTCTGGTGATTGGATGGCTGTAGGTTTATCTGTAATATGCTGAAAGGTAATAATGTAAAGAAGAAGGTACTAAAGTAGGGCAGCCATGGAAGCATCCACAAATCTGAGAAACAGAATCCAGCACAGCCACCTGCTGTGCTGGGTAACCTGTTCCAGCATTAAGCTTCTTGTGCTGTTCCCTTAAGTTATAGTGGGGAGAACTTGATTATAGCCAGCTCAACAACCTCTTGCTGAGTGGGCTTGCATGCTCAAAAAATAATTGCATTTCTTCAACATTTTACTTCCCATAGATGTATGTGTATGGGTTAGACCACAATCAGAACATAAGGATAATTAGTCCGTTAAAATTTGGGGTCTCATTTAAAATAAACAAATTGACATTTTGGTTTTCTATATAGTAGTCTTCAGGAGCTTGGTTAAGATAAATCTACTACCTGACAGGTGAAGCATTTTTATATGAGCTGCAAATTTACTTTCTATACTGTAAAGGGTTAATGGTTAGGCCCCAAACTCTAATGAATTCCTAGTCTGATGGCAATCTTGTGATTCCTGGCTGGGTGGAAGCCTACCCTGGCTCATAGATCTTTAGATTCCCTTTATTCAAATTTCTTTAATGTAGGTACTAAAAATTTGTTTCCTGGCTTAAGGCTTCCAATGGTTATATATAGAAATTTAATGTGTTAGTATGTTTATTTATAAAATATAAATATATGGCTATAATTCAAGCTGGAGAAAAAGGCTTACAGAATGCTGTCTTTGGGAAAGGTGTATGTGGGAACTAAATTTCCATAGTTATTAGCATTCATTTCCTTTTGTTATCCTTTTAAAGTAACTGAGGGCTGGCCTGTGTGACAAATAAAATCATGCTGGAAACGATCATGTGTGATTTTCAAGACTCATAGAATGTTCTAGAGGTCTTACTTTGCTCTGCTAAATGTATCAGTCTGGAGAAAAGACAGCTAAACTTCCTCTTCTTCCTCCATAGCATGATACTCAGGACATTTTGTGTCGAGGCCTACAAGAAGAACCGACTTACCAATTGTGTAACTAAGCTGTTTTGGAGATAGGACTTTGAGCCTGAGCCAGTGCTGGGTGGCCCAGGGCTAGGGGTGAGTGTTTGGCGTGTGTTGATTGCGTTTATGCCTGGGAATCTGAGGAGGCTATGATAGGGAAACTTCAGGGACCTTGCAAGATTCATTTTTGCTGCTATCCAGTCCTCTCCTATCCTGAATCAGTGTTGGCATGAGTGTCGATAAATTATGGCAGAGTTGATGGTGTGGATGTACTGAGTGTGGGTCATAAAGTGATCCTTGCCCTGGAGAAGCTGACTGGGGTCTTGAGAGGGCATGCAAGCAGCCCTGTGGAGAGGCCCTGGAGAGGAGAGGAATCGCTCTCCCCATTCCACCTTGCTGACTGTGTGAGCCACAATGCGAGCTGGGAAAGGTGATTAGATGAATGACATTGTTTTAACACAGTAAAATTCAGAGTGGTGTATTATATGATTTATTATACTATGAAAAGTTCATGGACATTAGAATTAAAAGCTCAGTTTATTTTGCTGCAAAAAAATTGGGAAATCCCCACCCACTTTTTTTTTTCCTAGTACACATTTTCCATGAACATTTTCAAGATTGCTTCTATGTTGGTAGATAAACAATATGGGGAATAAAGATGAATACTTGATATTTATAGAGTTCTTCATTTTCTTAGAACAAATTTAGAGTAATATCCTGGAAAATGTGGGCTCATAATTTTGTATGATGCCAAGGAAAACCGACACTGCAATGTGGAAAGGGAATGTTCTCTTTGTGGAAGGTCCAGTTTATTTGGTATTACCAAAGGTTGGTGGTTTACTTATTCCTGATTATGATCATCATCTGAAGCAAATAATAATAATAAAGACAAGGACTTGCTGTTGGCTTATCATATCAGGCACTTTGCTACATACATTTCATGCATTATCCCATCTATTTGTAACAGTACACTAATGCAGGTAATATTATTCCCTTTTTGGGGATGAGGAAGTTGAAGTTCATAAAATGATTCAAGGTCATGCAACTGTTAGAGGTCAGGTGTTACTGATTATAAAGTTTGTACTCCCAAGCAGTGACCTGTGTTATTTCCTTATTCGGAGATTTTCCTTGGGAAGGCCTTGGATTTAAAATGTGGAACACAGGATTTTACAGTCCAGAGTCTAGAATCAGAGTCCTGGAGAAGTTTAAACGAACCACATGTGACTTATTTCATCCTATAAGCTATTCTTAATTCAAAATTGCCTCTGTTGGTTTATGCAATAGGCACCACATGGATCCCACTGTAGGAGTTATACGGAAAGATAAGTGAGATGAGTCCGTGCTACAACTAACAACTTCGGGGTGTTGAGGTCCTGTTTGCATGTTCTAACTGAAGTCACTAAGATTGCAGGCTGTCGTTGAAGCTAAACAAAATAAATTATGGGTTGTAAAATTAAAAACAATTACCTGATTTTATGGCTATTTTGTTCAGATTATAAGAGCATTGGGGAAAATAGTCGCAGATGAACCAAGCTTAGATATTACTAAGACCAATCTTATGCCTTGTCATGATTTTCATTTTCCTTTGCTTTAAGCAAATGGTAAAACAATTGCAAGATTGCTTTGAATCAAACACACCACAGCTGACACTTTAAAGTGGAGAATATATTAGTTTAATAGCTCAATAAAGCAAAATTCAAATGTTCCTTTGGCAAAAGTTTCACTTAATTTCAGCTCAAATTTTCCAGGATATTCTTCAAAAGGTAATGAATTGGCAAGTTATATGCTACTTCTAGTTCTATATTTAAATGAAGATAAATCTTTATGACTTTCAGATTGAACTTATGAGTGGCTATTCCTTTTTATTGGGAGTCAAAACCTAGTGTGTGAAGCACAAACAAAAATGATTTAGATATATCTATGTGTATGATTATGTGTGCAATGAGAGGAAATGGATTTGGGTTGGGTAGGCAGGAGGACCTGTAAAGGAAGGCAGACAGCACAGAGTGAGAACAGCACTGAAGCTCAAAATATTGTCAGAGCCAGAAGGAATTTGGGTGTGAGACAATGATCATATCTCTAAATCGCATTAAATCTGCTTCCAATCTGATCCGAAATACTTTCTCAGCCCTTACGGGGCTTTCTAGCCATCAAAAGGATACAAACATGCTTGGCACACGAGGGAGGGTCCTTCAGTGTGGATGATCTTGTTTTATGGATGCCAAGTAACCTGTGCTGGTGTTTGCCTGAGCTTGGGTTTCTGCTCCCGGGGACCCAGTCTTTGGGATCCACCTCACCACCATTTGTTTTGCCAGTTCTGCTACCTTTCACATATCCCTCGGTATCCGTAGGAGACTGAGTTCATAGCCCTCCAGCCCCCAAATACTAAAAATCCACAAATACTCAAATCTGTTATATAAAATACTGTTGTACAATCTGCACATTTCCTCCTGTACAGATCAAATCCTCTCTGGATTACTTATGAACCCTATTACCATAGAAATGCTATGTAAATAGTTGTTCTCCAATATTTCAGAATTAATGCTAGTGGGAAAAGTCTGTACATCTTCAGGACAGATTTGCTTACAAACTGTTTTCAGTTCTGGTTGGTTGAGTTGCAGATGTGGAAACCAAGTTTGTGGCACCTGCAGATATTGAAGGGAGGATCCTAATGCAGGAAGCATGGCATACACCCTCCACAAGAATGAAACACTTCTTCCCATTCATTTCTCCAGGCAATGTTTAGTTGCTCACTGGGGTTTCCCACTTTTCCCATCGTAGATATTCCTTTTGTTGCCCCTTCCATGAACATTAGCTTGATATCTATAAGCCATCTAGTATTTTTAAGTGTAAAAGTCAGGACAGGGACAAGAATGATTTTAGGCAGGTTTTGTTTTTTTTTTTAATCTCCTGGAGTTTAGCAGCACAGGCAGCATAATTGCCTTTTTGGAATGTGAAGCAGGGACAAAAAATGCAAGGCTAAACAAGACCTAAATTAATAAATCAACGTGTTAACCCATCACACTTTAAGGGTAAAGATTTCTGGCAAGGAGATGCCAGAATGGGTAACGGTTCACTAGCTTTATGCAGATTGACTCCAGTCTAGTGGAGTTCAACTGTTAGAGGGCGTGCGTGTATAAATTCTTCACAGATACTTTTTGACCACACCTTATTATTACAGTGACAAGGTTTGTTGAGTGGGTAACAGCCAGAGCCCTTAAATGGGGGAGAGTGACCTGGGCATTCGGTTTAAATGCTACTGCAGACACCTGAATGCCGTATTGGAGTGTGCAGATTCAAGTCCTGGTTCTGCTGCTCATTCTAGATCCTGGCTCCTACCTGGGAGGCAATAATCGGTGTCCCTGTCACCTATTTGGGAGATTGGGATTGAGTTTCAAGCTTTCTGGCGTTGGCACAGGCCAGCCTCAGCTGTTGTGGGCAGTTGGAAGAGTGAGCTAACAGATGGAAGGTCTCCATTTCTTTCTCTTAACCCTCTCTCTCTTGCCTGTCTCGCATTGAGATAAAATAAATATGAATGATAATAATAAACTCATAGAGCACCAAATTTGGTGAGGTTCATCATAGAATTCTCTAAAGGGTTGGAAATGAATCAGAGCTTAGCTCTATACTCTTAAAGAACTTGTTGGGGTGAATGTTAAATCCGCACCAGAACATAGGATAGCTCCCCACTTGTTCCTACTTGGTCCCTGGGTCTACTGCTGCAGAATTCCTCCTGCTTGGTATTATCAAGCATGTTGGCTAAATCTGGGGAAGAAAAAACAGCTCATAAAATTGATATGAGCCCTTTCTTAAACAACCTTAAGACCTTGAGAAACTGCGTCTGCAATTTTATAATTCGAGAGTTGAACCTCGTCCTGCACAGTTGAGTAACCTTTGACCTTGAAATGTTGTTCTAAAAGTCATGTTTTCTCCCCTGCCAGCTCTGCTGTTATCTGTGCATCAGTGAACACTTTATCATGGAAACGTTTCAGGAATGTGCAGAATGGTTGAGGAGCTTGAATGCCACAGCGGTTTCAAGTCTGCTGGGCTCTTGTTCCCAGCGCACTGGTTAGTAGTTAGAATGTCGTTAATGCCACATATGCTGCTGAACTGATCTTCATGACTGGATCACTTTGGAATGAATGTTAGGGGGTTGGCTGAACAACACTCTGGTTGAGTCTTTCTTTTTGGTTCTGTTCTGACACTAGCACTGTTATGTGCCACAGTAAATGCTTATGCTGTTGATTTTGATTTTAGGGATTCTACTGAAGGTTTGCAAAGAAACAGTTGAATATAACTTGATAAATTGAGGTGCCATAGTGCGTTGGCTGTGGCACCACAATCCTGGGTTAGGATTCAGACTTGTCATTCCCCAGCTGTGTGCATCTGGAGACATTGTCTTCGCTTATCTGAGTCTCAGTTTCTCAATGTGACAAGGAATTAGAATAATATTTACTCTTCTATGCTGCCTCACATAGACAATAACTTCCATGTCTTTTGTGCCACAAAACAGTATGAAAAACTCAATAACCTTTCCACGGTCTTAACAGACACTCTGTCTGTCCAAGTGGAATACGCATTGATTGAAAACAGAAATCATAGCTCTTCAAGCCTTTCATTTCTCATGCCAAGAAGAATGCCAAGGATTCGGCAGGTTGTCAGTCAGTATTTGTAGTCTTCTCTTTTTGTGAGGGCAAGGGGAATTATCCCACTCTCAACCCAGTTATACAGATAGCTGCCTCTTTGCTGAAACCCACCCAGGACTTCTTTTTTAGGTTTTGTGGACAGTTTTAGAACACAAAATATTACTGGAAAATTTTTATTCTCTAAATTTCTGTATCTGCTAGGATTCTTTTCAAAATTGATGCTATGTGTCAGAACTTTTGACAATAATATGCACTGTATGTCTAGAGCTCCTTAACTCATGTTCTTTGTTTTTGTCGTCTAAATTAACATGAGCATTTCGCTGATCTTAGTAATTGGCCTGAGGGACGGTATGCACTTCTAGATTTGCACTGTCTTGGCATCTTCATGGTTTTCACTAAAAGTTTCACTGAAGTTGAGCCGTGTGTTCACACACTCTCCTTCATGGCACCAGTGCTCACTGTGTGAAGTGGAAGGGAAGGTGCAAGTTGAACTGAGGGTGGGTTTCAGGACAAAGCATCTACAGCAGATGTCACTTTTTGTCAGCACTCTAACTAGATAAGAAAGACAGGATGAGATTCTGAGTTCAATTTGAGCCTATTTGGAGGGATCAAAGAAGCCTTTTTCTTTCCAATGTTCATGATTGGTTATTTTTTACTTTCATTTTCTCCAAGTTTCTTGTCATATTAAGAGAAATGTCTGAGACCTTTCGCTCCTCACAGAAACAATACATGATTTTTTTTCGTGGAAATGAACTTAGTGAATTATGAAGGCACTTGAAAAAATTCGTGGAAGAATATGTTTAAGCAAGCACAGTTTTTTCCAGAACTTCTTGAATAACCCTCATTTTTAAAATGCTATTGATTTTGAAAAAAAAAATCTAGCTTTTAAGCTATGAATATTGCAGAGATATGGATACTAGTTTTACTTTTAAAATAATATTTACAAGTTTAGAATAGATTTTGACAGAGAAAGTTTCTGTCACTCTATGGGGTATTCCATTTACCCAAGCACCTCATTTTCCTTGTTATCAACATGCTACATTAATGTGATGCATTTAATAAAATCAGTGAATCAATATTAATATAACCGTATTAAATGAAACCCATAGTAATGGACTTTTACTTTCCTTCGATTTTTACCTCATAATCATTTTCTGGTCTAGAATCCCGACAGGCTATCATCTTGATACTAATAATTTTCAGAGTCAGTTTAGTTGCAGATAACTTCTTTTGCTTTTCATTCTTAGTATTTGGAAAGGCATTGTTTTCTCATCATCAGGATGAGACATCTGGTATCAAGAGGGTGATTAACTTTCTCAGAATAAGTAAGGAAGTAGCGAAACAATGACTCCAACCAAAGCCATCTGGCTCGGATTCCAATTTTTTATTCTCAGATAATACTACCTTTTTTTTTTTTTGCAATACAATAACCAAATTTATCTTGGAAAAGCATACGGCACACACAGTATTACTTCCACATTTTGGGAAACAGTTACAGAAGAACCTTTTTGCTTGCTGTTACACAACTTGAATTGCTTGTAGGCCTTTTCACGTGTTTTCTCAAAGCCAAGAGCCTAATTTGAGCTGAAGAATTCTAAATTAGAGCTGCCAAAGTGCGATAGGCTATTGAATGACCGATGACTTACTGCTGCAATATGCTTAGTAATGTCATCTTTTGTTATTGAAGCTTGATTGTCAGAGAAGATGCATTTCAACTTCCGTTTTCCACAGTGGGGATGCAAAAGAATATGAGTCACGGTTTAGATTGAGTCATCTCTGTCTATTCTGTTAAATTAGTAAAACTGCTGATTAACAATTCACATCAGACAAAAAAAATCATAAGTTGATTGGAAAGTGAATTCCTAGGGCTGTCTACGGTTTTTAGCTACTTACACACCACTGCAATTCAGTTAAAAGAAATCCCCATACTAGTTTCAGCTCTTCTCAAACATAAACATAGCTGGCTTTGTTGAAGTGGTTGTATTCACAGAAAAATTGGACCTTTAACATTTGAATATTGGGAGAATTCAAAGCCATAAGATAAATGGTTAGAGGTTGTTTGAAGCAGAGCCCTTTCACAATTGCATTCTCCCTCCTTGATAATAATTATTAAAAGAGATCTAAAAATAGTCCTGGAGGAGTTAAAACTTTCAATCACATATTAGAATTATGGAATGACCGTTTCTTGTGGTTAATATTAGGTTTACAATGTTGACTTAAAACATAAAAGGTGCTTATTTCCCAACAGATATTTTCCTCTTCATATGAAACAAGGAGATATACAAAAAGAAAAAAAAAATCCTGACTGTTCTTGGTAAGTAGGTTTTAACTTGTATCTACACTGTGTCCTTCTCACTTCATTAGTCTCAGAATTTGTGACTGCACAGCAGTGTTTGGGGAACCTGCTATCCAGTTGGAGAGGTCAGAAGTAATTACTTTCACAGATTTAAGATTTTATCACACATACCTGTCTCCAGCTATCTAGTGGCAGCACTATCACGGACAATATGTATTTCATTATATCTTTCTTGTTATGCAATTTTAAATTAGCTCTAGTATCATCCCACTTTGCCCAAAACAGCATCAGCTGGAAGAATGGTTAAATGGAACCATCTCAAGTTAGAACACTTCTTTCGTTGTAAATTTCAAATTCTTTCTTCAGAGAAAATGAGCTCTGTTAAACTTAGTGGCAAACAGTCTCCCAAAAGCTACTCCTGGCCTTCAGCTTTATTGAAAATCCTTCTAAAAATACACGGGTAACAAGGTATAAAATTATAACATCACTCAATATTAACCACATTTTCCCATTTTCATATTTTTGGAAGGAGAATGAGCTTATCAAATTCCTTAAGTTTTGAGCTTTTTGTCCATGGAAAAGGGACATTGATTCAGCACCTTTTTTTTTTTTTTTAAATCTAGGACAGAATCCTAGAAATAATATCAGATTTTAGAATGATCCTTCCAACTTAATCAGAGTCTAAGTTTTGGGAACGCATATCATTTCACAGTCTTTATCTGCACTTGTAGTTTCATTTCTTTCCAGCCTGAGCTGTTCCAATGGGATACTTATTGTTTTGTTTAATTCTTTCTTTCACCTAGTCATTTCAAAGAGTTTTGAAAAATGCAAATTTCATAAAAGTTACCCTGATTTAAAATCCTTCTGAGACTTCTTAATCAGCCTCAAGCAAAGGTACAAATACCTTTCATGGCCTCACTTTCCTAGTTTCCTCTCTTGTCTGGTGGTACCTGTGCTCCATCAGATCAGATCATTTCAAAGTTGCATCTGTGGAATCTGATTCTTCTGCTTAGAAACTTTCTGGGCTTTTCTGTTTTGAAGAAAAGTACACATCTTTTAGGATTGAAGTTGCATTCATTTTGAAGAATTTCCTTGTCCAATGAGAAAACGTAGCCACTCTCTTCTATGGCTCCATGGACACACCTCCTTTGTGTATCCTTTAATATATTGGTGTGCAAATTGTTTGCAAGTCTGTAGACTTTCTACAGCTATAACTGATATTTAGTATGTGGATCAGGTGAGTTTTTTTTTTTTAATATTTGCTTGGAAGAGTTAGAGAGAGGGAGAGACAGAAAAAGAGTGAGAGTAAGAATGAGAAAGAGATAGGCCTTCCCTTTACTGGTTCATTCACCAAATGGTCCCAGTGGCCAGTGCTGATCCCAGCTACTAAAGCCAGGAGAAAGAGTTTCTTCTGGGTCTCTCAAGTAAGTGGCAGTGCCCCAAAACCTTACATCATCTTCTGCTGCTGTCCTAGGCCATTAATAGGAAACTGGATTGGAAGTGAATCAGCCTTGATATTAACTGGTGTTCATGTGGGATGCTGACGTTAAAGAGAGGTGCTTGGTTTACTGTCTGCAACGCTGGCTCCTCAAGTGTTCATTTCTTTTTATGCACACTGATGCTGGAGATTTTACCTGATTCTCAGAGCTCTCTATAAATATATTTGAGCTGCTCAAATTGTGGCTAATTGTGTGCTTGCTTAGGGCAGTGATGCTCAAACTTAAGAATTTTTTAGCTCTTGGATAATGTGTATAACCCTGGAATGCATTCCTCAAAATCCAGGTTTACAACCGATGATGAAAAATCCAGAAATCGGCTAGTTCAGCATTTCTGCAGGTGCTTCTGTTAATTGTGATGTAGGTTCAAGAGGAGCAAACATTGAGAAAATTCTTCTGGTTATCTCTAGTTACATAACCACTCACCCTTCGGGGTATAAAAAAAACCCAAAAACCAAACAAACAAACAAAAAAACCCACAAGACACATAGATCAACTGTTTATTATGCCCAAGCACAGTGAAGGGCAGAAGTTTCCACCAGACAGAGCACAAATGACTTGAAGCTCTTCTCTGGTTTCTGGGGTCCCAGAGAGTAAGATTCGTGTTCTGAAGGTGACTTGATGGCTGAGAGCTGGAGTACATGGGCTGTAAAATTCATGTTGTTGTGATTCTCCCATTTCCATGTTAGGCTCCCTGGCAAGGGTGACAAGAAGACTGTGTTCAGCTAAGATCATTCAGAAGATGTTTCTTCACAGAGTGACAGTTGTTTCTGGGAGGGATCGTTCGGTTAGGATGGGCGCATTCCAAAGAACTAGGCAGGAGCTACATGGCTTTGAGGATCAAACTTCACCATAGTTGTTGTATTTGAATAGCTGAGGTATCACAAGCCATGATGTGTTGGGGGCATAGAACCCCTGTGGCCACGAAAGCAGTGTCAAACAGAATAATTGTAACTGTTACTGAACTGTCTGACTGATTTTGAACCTGAGTCTGTATTTCTCTCTCTCTCTTTCTGTGGTTTCTCTACTTAATCTGTCAAAGGTGTTGTCTTAGACTTTTTTTTCTCTTACTTTTGAGCTCGGTGTCTGGTGCAAGCCTTGGTCCTTAAAATAAACCCAGTAAATACTTGTTGTTTTTAACTTATCTTAAGGTCAACAACCATAAATCTTCAACTACTGGGTACTTGGAGTATTGATCTAGAAAGACTTCCTTAGCAAGGAGTTCTTTGCAAAAAGCAAGGAACTTGTCTTATAAAAATTGGCTGATTTTTCCATTGTTACTTGAATGCTCATCCCTCTGTTTTATGATTGTGACCATGGGCAAAATACTTGAATTCCCCATGTTTCTGTTGTTTCTGTTTACTTTGACTCAGCTCTGATCTGGAGGAAATCAGATCACATTTATTTGAAACAGTCACAGAGAGAGTAGGAGATACAGTGAGAGGTATTCAATCTGCTGGTTTTCCACCAAAGTGTGCAGCATGGCCAGGACTGGGCCATGCTAAACTCAGCAGACAGGAGCTTTGTTCTAGGTCTCTCACATGGGTGCTAGGGGCCCAAGGATGTAGGCCATCTTCCCTTGCTTTTCCAGGCCCTTAGCAGAGGGCTGGATGGGAAGTGGAGCAGCCAGGAGGTACCTATATGGGATGTATAACACTAGTTTTACCAGCTATGTCACAAAAGCTTTTGACAAGGAAAAGTAATGTGATTGAGCAGAAAATCCTTTCCTTAAAAACATACTACCATTCTTAGCAATAGCCATTGATGGTTATAATTATTCAATTACTCACCTCATAAACAGTTAAGTTATTGCAGGGTTGTTGTGTGAACATTTTTGTGTATGAAGGTATATCTATGTATAATGATATGTAAGTAGTTTTATTAATGAGTGTTCTGTAGTGAAGCATAATATATATTCATCAGATTATACAAATCATCAGTGAGCAGCTGGTAAAGCTGTATAGCAATCTCATCTGCTCAAAAACCACATAGGTGAAGAAAAAAGAAACTTTTGCACCCTAAAAACTTCCTTGTCATTCCACCAGCTATTATGTCATCCAGGGGTGTCTACTCTTCAGTTGCACCACCAAATTTCTTTTTTTCTACTTTTAAATTTCACATACTCGAAATCACAAAGTATCTACTCTCTTATGCCTTTGTTTTTGATTCACTATTTTACTGGTTTGGATGCATCTGTTTTGTTGCATAAGAGTATTCCATCTGTGTTCATTGTTCTATAGTGTTGTATTATTTATACTGCCATGGTTTATTGACATTTGGGATGTTTCTAGTCTGGGGATACTATGAATAAAATTTTTAAATTTATCACTTGGCACATTCATTTATTATAGTATCTGTGGGGGGTAGTATATATATGCACATGTATACATCTGAGTCTATGCTTGTTTGCATTTATTTATATATAGATGTCTGGGCAAGGATCTTTTGCTGAGTACATGTGTGCCAGGTACCTTCCTCATTTTTTGTGACTTCAGTTTTCATTAATGCATTAACTTGATGAACAAAATCTACTCATTTTAATGATGCTTAGTTTATTAATATTCTCCAATAAAGGGCAAGATTAGTCCCTTGTAACTCATGTTTAAGAAATCTTTCTAGCCCTACAATATGGAAACAACTTATCTTTTTTCTTCTAAAAGTTTCATTCCTTTGCGTCCAAAAGTGAAGCTGTGATCTACAATCAACTAAAATTTATTTATATCTACAGAGAATTATAGAGGATCTTATTTTTTGTCTCATATAGGTAGACAACCCAATACCAATATTTGAAAAGAGTATTCTTTCTCCATACTCCAAATTGGTGATATCATTGGTTTAAACCAAATCTGGCTTCATTTTTTTCCATTCTGATTCATGAATCTCACATTTATGTCAATATTCAGCTACACGTATTTTTGCAGAAGGGATTGTGCAGATATAGTTAATCAGGGCATGAGATTTTTCCCTTTATTCCCAATTTGCTGCACATTTTTGTCATGCACACGTTGAGTAATTGTATCATCAAATTCTATCAGTTGAGATGGTCATACTTCTCTTTTATTTTACCAATCTGTGACCAAAGCTGATTAATCTTTGAAAACTAGAATGCTGCATTCTGGAATGAACGTGTTAGACTGGTTCATAATGTTATGTGTATAGCTGGACCTGTTTGGCCAACATTTTGTTTAATAAGACTTTTCCATCTCTTTTTATGAGAAAAATTGGCCTATAATTTTTTTCTTTCCTTACTGCCTTTGCCAGGTGTTGATGTCAAGGTCATGCGGACCTAATAAGACAAGTTGAGAGATGTTCCCCCTCTTCATGTGTTTGTGTAGGACTGGAATGGGTTGTTTTTCTCTCACGCTCTCTTAGATGTTGGAAATGATTCAACAGTGAAGCTCCTTGCATCATCTGTGCTCGGCAGGGAGATGGGAAGTGTCAGTCCCTCGTACTGCTATCGCATTTTTCTCTTCCCTTTCGTGAATTGTGTTTTTAAAAGAATTTTTTTGGCTTCACTTAATTATTCAACTATATTATAATTAGGTTGTTCTTATTATTCTTACAATTTTTGTTATCTTAATGATAAGTAATGATGTTTCTCTTGTTATTTCTGGTTGGCTAATTTGTATTATTTTTGTTTTCTTATTCAGTCCTGCTCGTTTATCCTTTCAGTAATGATAAAGTAATGAGGCTTTATTGTTTCTCTGCCATATATATGTTGTCTAGGTTATTTGTTAATTATGCTCTTATCTTTAAATTTTAAAAAGATTTATTTATTTTTATTGCAAAGTCAGATATACAGAGAGGAGGAGAGACAGAGAGGAAGATCTTCTGTCCGATGATTCACTCCCCAAATGAGCACAATGGCCGATGCTATGCCGATCCAAAGCCGGGAACCAGGAACTTCATTTGGGTCTCCCATGCAGGTGCAGGGTCCCAAGTCCTTTGGCCATCCTTGACTGCTTTCCTAGGCCACAAGCAGGGAGCTGGATGGGAAATGGGGCCACTGGGATTAGAACCGGCGCTCAGATAAGATCCCAGCGCTTTCAAGGCGAGGACTTTAACCACTAGGCCAAGGTGCGAGGCCCCTAAAACACCATTCTTCAATTCAAAATATATTCAATTTTCTTTAAAATATTTTCTGTGTTTTAGAGAAGTATTGGTGAATTTTCAGAATATTTTTTATTCTGTCTTTTTTAGTGGTTGCTAGTTTAACCTTTCTCAGCTCAGTAGCTATACTCTATATCTTCTGAAATGTCATTTAGGTCAATTTGGCCAATGCTTGTATCATTTTCTCGCTCTCCTCTCTGTTTCTTTCTTTCTTTCTATATCTTGTTCTATCACACACTAAAAGACACATTCTGAATTGTTCAAACATTTTGTGGTATTTTATTTTCTCTTTCAATAATACTAATGTTTGCTTTATTTTTTGAACTTAAATGCCTACTTAACATCTCGTTTAATGTTACTATCTATTTCTAGCTTGTTTTTGGTCTTAAGACATGGTTTTGTTGAAAATAATAAAAGGTTATGTCCAATTTACTTGGCCAACATGTTCCTAGTAAGTACTAGTTCATATTTTTTATGCTTGTATTTAAAGTAGTTCTCTTGTAAACAGCACATAGTTGAATTTCTTAAAGAACATCTTATCTGATAATCTTTAATGGAAATTTAGTGTTCTTACAGTTTATGGAATAAGATATGTTGTAGTTAAATTGGCCTTAATACTATTTCTTTTTGTCACGATTATGTTCTTTCCCTTCTCGGTTTTCTTTCTTGGTGTTATAACATTTTTTCTTCTGATTACACATCCCTACTTAATGACTGTACATATTTTAATTAAGTTTTTAAACCAATAATGTTTGTGGTTACCTTAGAGAGTACAACAGGCTTCCCTCATCTATTGAATTTTACTATAAATTAGCATTGTTGCCATTTAGCAGAAAATACTAGCTCCTTAAATTATTTTCACATCATTTTCTTCCTTCTACTTCTGTGATTTTTTTTTCAAGATTGCAACTCCTGTAAACTACACAGGACATTAAGAGTGTTTTATATAGTTAATATTCACTTATATACTATATTCTATTATCACAATTTATAATAATTACATATATACTTATAAATATAATGGTATTTTTGTAGCTATGTATTTGGTCATCATTTCTGCCTTTCTTTTCCTACATTTGATTGAAACTTTCTTAAAGTTAAGAAAACTTTTTTTTTTCAATGTGGATTTGTTGTAGATTAATTCCCTAAATATCTTGTTTTAATGTTTTAGTCTACACATAAGACCTTCATGTTTCCTGGTATAAAATTCTAGGTAGATAGTTTTCTTATTTTAAGACTTTAAAACTGTTAGAGAACAAGGCCATGGCTCACTTTTTTTTCTGGAGCAAAGTCAACTGTGTTTGTCATTGGTTTTGCCAAGTGATACATCATCCCCTCTGGTTGCTTTTGAGATATCATTTGTCTTCGATATTTAGTCATTTGAATATTATCATGCCTAGCTGGCTCACCTTTGCCTTTGTCCCACTTCTCGCTTCATGAATCTGCAGCTTGGTGATATATTAGGCAATTTTGGCAAACATTTCCGCACACAGAGCTCCCGTCTAATTCTCTGTCCCTTGAGATTCCAATTGCAGACATGTTAGACCTTTCCCTTGCATCACCTATGTCTATTTCTCTTTCGTTCTAGTCCATTTTCTTGCTGTATGTAGTCTTCCACTTTACTCTTCTCGTTTGTTTTGTATCTAATTTGTGATGAACTCCGTAATTTTTGATTATGAATCTTATTAATTTTATTTTGCAGTTCAGAACTTCAATGTGATATATATATATATATTTTTTTTTTAACAGAGTGACAAAAGTATTTAAGAGGGAGGAAGGCAGAGAGGCAGAGGGGGTAAGAGAGGGAGTGAGTGAATGTGAGAAAGATGTTCTGACTCTTGTTCACCCTCTAAATGCAAGTGACAGTGACAGGTCCAATCAAAGCTTGGAGTGGGGAACTAGGTCTCCCACATGGGCAGTTGTGTTACTTGACCTGTCACCGGCGCCTCCATTGTCTGCATCTCCAGGAAGCTGGATGTGCGTTAGAGCTGAAGCCAGGCAAAGAATCACAGTTCTCTGATGTGGGATGTGGGTATCTTAACCACAAACTTCAAAATTTATGCTAAGCCAATATCATGGATCCCAGTTCTTGAGTTAGTCCTCCATCTCCCTATCCATTTTCTCAAATACAATAACCATAGTTACTTTTAAGTTAGTGTTTGATCTGTTTGATAGTCTCTGTTGCTCCTGTTTCACTTTAAGTTTTGGTTTTGGCCTATCTTCTGTAATGACTGTTGATTTCAGGTGGAATTTACCAGGTAGAATCAGAATGGAAATCATCTTAATTTGATAGAGAATTAAAATGATTCCAGGGTAAGTTGGAGTCCTTGTGTTCCAATCTGTTTCTGCATTGCTCTTTCTTCCAAGTTTGTTCCTTCCATTCATCTCAGTTGGAAAGTTAACCATTTTTCATACCCTTTGCTCTTCTGTGGGCCTACTCTTTATGTTTCAATTCTGCAGAAATCTCCAACTGCCCTCTTAGAATTTTAGCTATGGAAAGGTAGATTTACAGAGAGAAGGAGTGAGAAAGATCTTCCATCTGCTAATTCACTCCCCAAGTGGCTACAATGATTAGAGATGAGCTAATCCAAAGACAAGAGCCCAGAGCCAGGAATCTCTTCCGGGTCTCCCACATGGGTGTAGGATCCCATGGCTTTGGGTCATCCTTGACTGCTGTCCCAGGCCACCTATAGAGAGATGGTTGGAAAGTGGAGCAGCTGTGACATGAACTGACACTAGATTGGATCCTGTCACTTTGCAAGGTGAGGTTTTAGCCACTGAGTCCAGCTGGGCCCAGCTATGGACTTCTTGTGGTCTCTCTGAGTTCTACCTTAGGCAACTTAGTATCTTTAAATGCTGAAGAGAATGCCATGTGCTGGATGCTGGACTCCCTTCCCTGTGCTTTCCTTTTCCCCAGAATCTTAGCCCTTCCACTTTGACCCTAACAGGAACCTCATCCTTGTCTTCTGTTTCTGCAGCTTTGCAAATGTGCTAACGCCTCTAGCATGCCATGTATTTTTGCTTAGATTTTTCAGCCTCCTGCCACCCACTAACAGGCAAGAATTTTAGGAGAAGGATTGACAGAAAATGAGACTCTCTCTTTATTTACTTCTCTCCTGAGAAATTGAGTTCTTAAGTCTTAACATTTTGATGAGTTTGTTTCCTTTAAACATTGTTTGTGCTTTAATCTACTAACAACACATTTGGTGGGGGAGGGTATAGAGTTATCTTTCAGGGAGGAGAATTGTTCTAATAAGGTGATCTGTCATAGCTGGAAGTAGAATTTCTCAGTCTTATTCATGATCTTAATTAAATATGGCTTTGCCTGAATATGCATTTTCGATTTCTCTTTCCTTTAGTTCTCACCAATTTATCATAACTAAGTATTTTGTTGTGATTTGATTTTAATGACCAAATATTGAGACATCTTATTTGTGTTTGCAGCAAATATGAATGTAAAGTGGCTTTGGAACTAGGGTAAAAATTTGCCTTCTTATACCCCCTAAATTACTTGTCTCTTTATGGACCTTTTTGGTTTACAAAACCTTTAATACATTTTTTTAAAGTAATTTATGTTCAAAAGAGGACTGCAGAGAGCTCGTTGTTGACAGCATCTCTTTCGTCTTGTCCAGTGATGTAGGAGATAATTCTTAGGAACAGGGGAACAAACTAGCTTATAGTCAAACCATGACCTTTTTGTTAACATTGTGTGAGCTTGGAAAATGCTCCTAGTTGCTAAGATATCTGTGTGTCCTTTTGTGAGGTTTTATGAGAAGCAATGAACGCCATGTATGGCATAATAGATGGGCATGATAAGTAGGAATTCTCCATGACTTTCATTCTGTGAGGCTAAGTGCATTAGTAAAAGGTGACCTTGTGCGAGGTGCATACGTTATGGAAGACTGTCTGCATGGTTGGTCCAGATTATCAGAAAAATAGGAGAATGAATGGGGCTGGTGTCATGGCATAGACACCTAAGCTTCTACCTGCAGCTCCAGCCTACCTCATGTGCTCCACTTCTGATCCAGCTCCATGCTGCTGGCGTGGGGAAGCAGGGGAGGCTAGCCTATGTCTTTGAACCTTTGCACCCATGTGGAGCAAGATCTTGGCTCCTGGTTTCAGCTTGTCCCAGCTTTGGCTGTTGGGGATCATTCTGAGGGGTGAACCAGCAGATCGAAAATGTATCTCTGTCTCTTCTTCTCTATGTGTGAGTCTGCTTTGGAAATAAACAAAATTAAATCTTTTTATAAAAGAATGATATTGAGTTCAGGGTCATGGGAAACATTTTACATGAATCAAAGTTGGTTTTTTTTTCTGTCTCTGTCGATCTTTCAATGATGCCATTGTCCCTGATTCTGAAAGCAGTGTGAAAATGTATGCAGGGACCATTGAAAACCCACCCTTACTATAGGAAAAACATAACGGGGAGGTGGCAACATTACTTTCAGCTATAAAGTGGAATATAGAATAAAATAACAAGTTGATTTAACCCTCCTCAAATCTCATTCTGTCGCATGCTCTTATAATAAAAGACAGAACCCACGGTACCTTGGGAAAGGAACAGAAATGACCTTCTTGTCCCAAGCACAATAACTGTATGGTATTTTTAAAGCTTATTCTTTGAGCTAAGGGACTGAACAAGCTCTTGCTGAGTAGTTAATGGCTCTGTATTTGCCTTCCAAATCTGTGTACTTCTGGTGCATGACTCATTGCTTTCGGGTGCAATAACTTGAACTACATAAAACCAATTTTAATTCTAAATATAATTTTGACTCTTAGAGAAATAATATATAGCATGCATCACTTGAATTAGAACGTAGATAAAAATAGTTGGAATTAGGTTATCATCCGTACAGCAAAAGAGTGATTTCTTAGCTGCATTTTGAATTGTAGCAGATAGCAATTTTACAAGTAAAGCTAATTTAAATATGACACACAGACATATAATCCTCTCTAAGGTATTCATTTAATTGGAGAATGATGCCAGTCCTATTCTAAGAGTTCACTATCTTTCTCTTGTGCTTTGGTGTTAATAAGCATTTATTCTTTTATTTCTTAAGAGCCACCTATTAGCTATCCTCTGATATCTTCTATGATTTAAGTTGTTCCTTTAAATTGGCAGCATTCACATTGTTAGAAAGAAGAGTGACTGTTCTGGAATGGATCATTAGGTTTAGTTTTAGGGTTTTCCTCTCCAGTTTGCATTAATCAGTTTTATGTACCTTGTGCCTCATTTCTTTTCCTCAGTTCACATAAATATTGATGTCATCTTCAATTGGAAGTTTCAGAAAAGAAATTAGTATCAGAAAGCTGGCTCCAATAGCCATCAGTTGTAAAGCCAATTCCAGGAGAAGCTATCAAAATTAGCTACTTTTTCAGTACATAAAATCCATTTATGTAAAAGGAAAATCAAATAAACTCTCATCTAAAAAAAATCTGTATTTTTTCTCTGTCATTTAAAATAACTTGCTACCACTACTGGTCAAATTATAGTGTTTTCCTAGTGACTCAAAGGTTTGGAAAATAAATGTTCTTTCTATGAAAATATTTAACTTTTTGTATTCTCCATTCATTTTGGGTTTCCTTTAGTTTTGGAGTAACTTAGTTTAAAGTAAGATCATTTGGTAAGTTTATTGGGTTAGCTAGGTTGCAGTTTGAAAAGTGTGTTTGGGGCTAGCATGTGGCTCGGTGAGTCAAGCCATCACTGGTGACACCAGTATGTCATATTGGATCTCGGGTCCGGGTCCTCCTGATCCACTTCCAATCCAGTTCCCTCCTAATGTGCCTGGGAGAGCAGCAAAAGATGACCTGAGTGCTTGGTTCACCTGCTACCCAGGTGATAAACCTAGACAGAATGTTATTTTCCTGGCTTTGGCAGGACCCTTACTGGGCTGTTGTCGCTATTTAGAGGAATGAAGCAACAGATTGGAATATCTTTCTCTTTCTGTGTCTCTGTTTCTTTTTCTGTCACTCTGCCTTTCAAGTAAACAAAATAAAACCTTAAACATTTATGTATTTAATAATAGATTATTGTTTAATAATGATAAAACCTTGATGGGGCTATTACGGAAGATGAATGGATCTGAAACTGGAAGCCTATAACTGTGCATCCAGAAGAGCCAATGCCTGAAGCTGAATATGAAAACAAGTTTGGAGAGCAGACACCATTGTTTCCCTGGAATGTTCTAACTTGCCTCACTCCCAATCTGATTTCTATCAAGTCTTGTTAGAAAATTCTAGAACTGTTTCATCCAATATAGTTGCCAACCTGTGACTGTTTCCATTTAATATACTTATTGCGTAAAATGAAAACTCGGTTCCTCAGTCTCGTAACCCACATTTCATGGACTCGGTGTCTATCTTGCTGGTGCATGATACCTTGTTGAATGAGACAGATACAGAATATTCTCTCCCATCACAGAGCCTTTGCTAGTATCATCCTTTCTTGCAGTATCACTTAGCTTTTCCTCCTGGGCATAGAATGAAATGATTGGGATTGAAGCAAAATAAGAGAAATTGCACACTCAAAGCATTGTCTTCCCCGAGTACATTATCTGATTTCTCCATCCCTGCTCCATTAATCTGGTTTCTGCTATTAATATTTCTGTGAGCAATAGAGAGATTTACGTTCTTCCAAATTTTCTTCACCAGGTTTTTCTCTAGACAGTGTTTTCCCATAGACTCTGACTTGCTTAATGAATGACTCTTACGTGCTTTGGATTGTCTTTACAATGTTTGTCTGTGATACCTTGAGGTTTATCAGCATACCAAGACATTCACTCACAGTATTGGAGTACTTTTTGGTGACCGTTGTGTTGCCATTGTTTTCCTTTCTACAAATTGACACGAAGTTGCCTGCTTATCTGTTTTGGGTATTGGTGTCCAATTTAACTTTGGATATTAAGTTGAGTAAGGAATACAATGGCCATATTCCTCTTGGATCTCTGGAGTGATGGCTGTCCTGGCATTACGGGAAGCCATACCAGAATAGATGTTCTTTCCTCTTCCTGAAATGTGCACACACCCTTCCTTCTCCTGAAACAACATTTTTGAATATCAAGTTGTTCAGTAGTCTGTTGTCTTACCTTGTTGGGGTCATCTGTAGAATCCCTGTGTACTTACATATTTGCTTTAAACATTTAGCTTATTTCTCTCTGTTGTGTAGCCTGCTTTCATGGCCACTTCTTGTGATTTCAATACTTTACATAATTCTTTAATTTCTGACCTTTCTGTTTCTTGTCCACATTCCAACTTCAATAATGACTCTCTAAGTCATTCTAGACCTAGAATTGTACATGAACAATTCTACATCCCATATTTCTTTTCACTTTCTTTACCATTCTCCTGTCAGTATTTCTGCTAGAACTTTAATTTATCCACTTTTTTTACTGTTTATTACTCCTTCACGTTTGCTATCAATTCCCTTACTTCCTTCTCCTATACTCTTCTGGTGAAACCTGACTCATGACCATTCAACTTTTTCCTCAGCTCTGCACACAGGTTCCTTTACAGGCTTGACAAAACAGCAAAATCCTATTATTTTAAAATCAAACCATAATTAAGTGCTCCCTCCAATCTGCTATCAGGGTGCGCTGTTCCTGTACATCTACTTGTTATCTCCTAGATAGCTACTTAGTGCATTCTCTTTTCTCAAGCCTACAAAACTTTCCCCATCAGCTTCACTTTTTAGATGATTTTGCTTCCTCTATTACTGAGAAAATAGTAGCAATCAGGTCTAATTACTGATCTAATGTGTGTGTGCACTTGTAGCTCCTTCCTTCCAGTCTGTTTTTGTGCATGAATCATCTGTGCTCTAACAAAAAGTCTTTTTCTTCTGTACTTGACTGATCTCATTCCTTCCTGGATAGGCAAAGGTATTGCTTGAGTATCTTTTCCTTCTCTGTCTCATATTGCCAATGTTGACCTCTCTTTGGGATTATTCCTATCAGTACACAAGCATGTTAATTATTTCTCCCATCCATAAGAAAAAAAAAAGTCCTTTCTCTACTCCAGTTCCTTCCTCTAAGCCACAACTTCATTTTGCTTTTCCCTTTACATCTACATTACTCAAAAGTGTTTTTCTGTATTTGAACTACCAATTCACGTCCTCTCATTCACTCTTGGATTCAATTCAGTCAGGTTTTTGACCCTGCTATTTTACTGAAATGGTGGAAGTCATCAATGATTATCATGCTGCAAAGTGGAATGGTCAGTTACCTGTCCCCATCTCACTGGACCCTTTCAGCAGTGTTTGACCCACTCGATCACTTATGCTGCTTGAAAGCCGTGCCTTCACTCGGTCACCAAGTGACTTCACCCCCGCTTTCACACAGTGGCACTGGGTCTGCTAAGTCTCTTTTGCTTGTTTACCTCATCTTATTGATACCTAAATGCTGATACCTAAATACTATAGGGTCCAGTCATTGGATGACGCTTATTGATACCTAAATGCTGATACCTAAATATTATAGGGTCCGGTCATTGGATGATGAGATATCTCACATACTGTTAATGCTGATCATTCCACAATCACTAGACCAGGTAATTTTTATTGAACCTTAGACTCATGTCTACCTTCTCAACGGAAAAACAATCATCTCATTTTTTTTATATGTGCAGAAGCCAACTCCGGGTTAATTTGTTCTCTGGCTAGCCCTCATCTTCTCTTTACTTCCTGTCAGGGAACTTTCTCTGTCAAATTCATACCTAACCCACATTCCCACTTTTCATTTTGCTTATAACATGTGTGACTCTGAGTTTGTGTGGCTCTGTGATATACATCTGTCTCGTGGAAGGACTGGCATCCTGTCGAAGACTGGCATCTTGACAACTATTTCTTGACATTGTAGCTCTAGGACTTAACACAGAGCCTGGAGAAGATAAAAAACATATATTAAAAAAAAAACTCCATAGATATCAAAATTTTAAATACATACAGTTCAGATTCTATTGAAGTAAACCAGCAATGTTTATCTGAAATCATCTGTCTGATTTTGGAGATGCTACCAAACTCTTGTAGGAGTTGAAGTATTAAGTTGAAGAGCATTAAGCAGACATAAGATCCAGCAACTTCACGGTTCAAATGATGGGATTAGGAATCACAATATTCAAACTCTCTGAGTGCCAGTTTCTTAGCTTTTATGGGGATAATGAGAGTATCTGATTCACAAGGATTCTGTGGACATTTATTAGCATAGTATATATTTGGTGAGTGAAACCTTATTAAATGTTTAATATGTTGTTATAAAGATGATGATCACTCGCTATATTAGTGTCACACCAAGCAGAACTTTCTGGCCTGAACCTGAAGGGTCTAATACTATATACAGAAGTTGAAAAGAAATTTGCAAGAATGTCATTTTGGTTGATTTTAAAGGAGAAGAAGAGGTTTGTCATGAGATGAATGGAAGAAAAGGTACAGAAGACTCAGTAAGTATGTCAAGCAAAATGGGGTTAGGTAGATTATTGGAAGCTGAAAAATCAGGAAAAATACTTTTTTTTTTGCTTTGATTTTAAGGTCCAAATAATGTTGAATAGGCATATTTCTTTAAGTGACAGTGTTACTTCTTTATTTTTATTTAAAAGAAATGAATACATCTTAGGGAAATGTGAAAATAAACATGAAAATAAATACATAAAGCATGCGCATCATTCATAGTATTTGTAGCTTATCTTTCTGGAGACAATCTCTTTTGCTCTTTTGAAATTTTGATGTTTCTTCCATTCTGGTGCCTACATTCATGTGTAATTTCTCATAGGTAGATTATAATAGGCCAGTGGTTTCAAGCTCTCTTTTTTCAGGCTTACTGTGCTATAACAAATGGAGTTGACAGAACGCCTGCAAGGTGCCAGACTTTGTGCTACTGGTCATGTACTTTTTTATATGTATCTTTTCAAATTGCAATGGAGAGATTAGCTTTATAAGTGTAAAAATGAGTTAGAAACAGGGTATATCTGTATGGCTTTTAAAACCTTAACAATGAGGCTTAATTACTATTTATTAGTATCTCATTGTGTGATTATACTGTAATTTATTTCAGTACTATAGAATTAGATAGTTTGGCTGTTTGCAGCTTGTCATTCCTTCACAAAATGCCATTATGGCCATCTTTGGACTGTATGTCATTGTCTGCACAGACACTTGTATTTAGGGCTAATGTATTGTAAGAGATTCCTAGAATTCATTATTGGAGCAAAATGTATGAATTCTTAGCATATTGACATTTTGCTTTCCAGAAATACCCATGGCATTTCTGGTATTCTGTAAACAGTTTACTTCATTGAAAAGATTTCCTACCTTTGATTGATGGGCCACAGATAGAGTGCTTTATTGATCAGCTTGTAATGAATTTGCTACCATAAATGATTCAGTGCAGTAAGTTCTTTTTCAACCTGCAATCCACCAAGCAGTTATTCACCATAGTAATAATCATTTTAGAAAATGTATTGGATTGTGTGTCTAGGTAAAACCCCAGGAAGCTACAATTTTTAAAATAAAAGAAGAATCTACAAGAATTTAATCAAACCAGTAGCAAAGACAACAAAAGCAAGTCTCTGGCCAAGCAGTCTAAAAGTGTTTCGGTCTCTGCATAAAGACTAGGTTATCCTTTCCCCACAAAGCGAAATTGGGCCTTGTGCATCTTCTGCGAGATGAATGCTGCTCAGAGATGAGACTTTGATCACCCTTTCCTTTTCTAGGACAGGCTTTCACATGGGCAGGAACTGAAATGTATCCAAATAGACTTTCAAAGCTCCTAAGTGTTCTAAATTTATCTCACTCGATTTCTTTGGTTTAGAAACTAGTTTGGAAATCTCACAAGGCCAACTTGTCTTCGGCAATTTCTAGTGCTTCTTGTTTGGGGCAGGTTAGGAAAAGCTTGGAGACGCTGCTAAATTTGGTACTTGGCAGAAACTGTAAGAAAGACACAAGGAGAAATACAGGAAGTGTAAAACCTAAAATATCAAGATTCGTTGACATTTCAAACTGCTCTCAAATGCAGAGATGAGAAGTTCTAACATCTCTGTAAATCAGCCAGGTGGCCTGCCTATTGTAACGAAAGCAAAAGAACAATTAATGGGGTCAGAGATCTGTTTACCAATCATGATTAAATATGATGTCTGTGTGCAAGAACAGGGTGACTTAGCCAGAAGGGAAATGACTATCTATATATGTTTTTTTCTACTTTTTAAAAAAGATGTTAGAATTTTCCATAAAATGAACATTTAGGGAATGGATCTATGAAGAAAGGCCAGGATTACAGTAAGGGCTAGAAACTGTTACCAGCAAGACATGGGTTTAAACCCTGGCTCCACACAAGCTTAGTGTCGAATCTAGAGAAAATTGGAAACAAGTAGTATCTGGCTTGATGTCTCCATTTGTAAGACATGAATAACAACATCTACATTCTAAATGATTCTGATGATCAAAATAAGAGAGCATTCATGAAGGCACAGCGAAACATCTAAAACTCTGTATAAATATGGGAACTATTTTTATTTTTACTAATTGCAAATTAAACTAAGGTTTCCTGGGATAAACTGTGTGAGAAATTCTCAAGAAATTCAGGAAAAAATTAATGTTAGTAAACAGACTTTGCTCATTAGACTGGGAAATTGTATATGGTTATCTATTAGGTGTGAACACTGAGGCAGTTGCTAATGAAATGTACTTGTCCATGCTCCTCACTCCCCCTTCTCCCAGTCATTCACAGAGGAAACCAGACTTCTTATGCTATAAGTGCTCTTCTCAAGTGACAGGAAAGGGGGCTGTTAAAAGTAATATTTTTAATCAATAACGTGAGCCTAACCATGGTTGAAGCACCAAATGACACACGGATAGGAAAAAATGGCTGCATTCCAGGGCTGTACTAGCGTTTAGACATTATGCTTCCTCTTCCACCCGACAGAGTGAAGTCCCTGTGAAGATAGAGCGTTTGGCAAAGATGATGCAGTAAGAAAATGACTGGGGAATTTCCAGGGCAACAGGCTATTAAAGGAAACCCCATTGAGAAGAATTTGAACCCATATCTTTTGCTAGTCTGTAAGCTCTCAAATGAAATTCTTTGGAAGCATGAGTCAAATTAATCCTCTGATAGGTAGATATTCTTTCAGAGGCAATGTGTTCAGGGCTGAGAGCAAATTTGTTCTATTGTGCTTGTCTTAAGAGCTCAAGTTACTACTAGTCATACGCTTGTACTTAACATCTGTCTGTAAGTAATTGTTTTCAATGGAAATTGGTAGTGAGCGAAAGAGATAGATGCAGCTTTTTATTTGCAAGAATGGAACAGTTGCTTAATATTGAATCTGCCTTTGAGTTTGCTGTTCCAATATTCTTTAGCCATTCAGATTACATACAGTTGGTAAATACATGTAGGGAGCTAATCTTCTAAAAATATTTCAATTTTTTTTCTCCTCTGATTTCTACTCATCACATTTTGATATGATTTCGGGATTGGATTTTCCATGCCAATGTTATTTTCTTTCTCTATATGGATGCAAGATTTTCCTTTTGTATTTTTATTACGACAATAGATCTCAATTGTTAGAACTTCCAGCCGTGTTTGAGCTAATGGAGCAGTTATTATCTAATCGGTTCAGAGCTTTAGTTTTGCGAGATGAAAGAGTTTTGCAGGTTGGTTGCACAATACTATGAATGTGTTTAATACTACTAAATTGAAGGCTTAAAAGTGGTTATGATGGTAAATTTTATGTGTATTTTACCAGAGTTTTTAAAAAGAAGTTTTGAAATTAATGAAATGAAGTGGAAGTAACTCCTTTAACCATGTTCCAACCCTACTTTCCTCTCCAACTGGTTGTTCTTTTACTGGGGCATATGTAGGGCCATGCCAATGCTGTAAGATTGAATGAGGTTATAGTTTTGGGAGAAATGCAGCTGTATCCTGATGAAAATTAAACTTCTAAGCAAAGAAAGCCATTAGTAATCATGGCTATCAACTCAGTTTTTCACGGTGTAAGCTTACTGATTATTATAAAACGAATATGTGTTCATGTTTACATTATTTTGCTCTGAGTCATTTTTCTTAAGTGGAGGAGACTTTTTAAGATCTTAAGAAAGTCACAGATACGGTCACTACAGTCCCCTCCCCCTTCTGTGACAGCTCTCTCCAAACTTATTTTAACTTGTTATATGATTAGTGATTATGCTGTTTCATATCACAGCCTCATCTCCATCTACATGTTTGTTCCACATTATTGACAAAATACTTGAGACTTGGGTGTTCGTCTGCCTGCCTGGGTGGATCTGCCTGAATGACTGTTGCATGTCCTGTTCCTTGTTCTCTGAGTCATGCCTTCCTCAGCTGTGTGTTTTTGCCAAGACGGTGCACAAACAAGTTGTTCATTGTTTAATCTGTCAGTGGGGCCAGAACTTGAAGCTTCCCCGAGCTTCAGGTATTATTCAATCCTTTTTTCTGCCTCTTTGTTTTTAGCTGCTTTTGACCTCAGAGAGAAGTTCTTTTATGTAATTTTTTAAGAGGAAAGCTCTCCCTGTGTATAAGTTCCTCCCCATCATAATTGATGTATTTTCAGTTCCCTTCATTTCTCACTAGGTGAATAAATATTAATTGGGAGCTGCAGTCATACCTGCTTCTCAGCAGTGTGCTCATTAGATGCTTAGTGGGAGTGAGAAGTGTGATATGGCTGCTAGGATGGCATGTGAACTTGAGAGGCATATTAGAGAGATGCATGAAGAATGAGGAAGCTGGGGAGGGGCCCAATTGCTTCTGGAGAGCAGACCGAACCTAGTTTATTTAGGTGGTCTCTCCTGGACATTACCTTGCTTCAGGTTGGAAAGCTTGGATTTCTCACAGTTGGGTGAGCTCATTTGAAACCACTTCCTTCATTAAATTAAGCATATGTTTTGTACCTCTCATCCGGGTCTTTCCTAAGCAGTGGGGATTCTGACAGTGAAAAATAGAAACCTATAAAATCCCTGATCTTTAAAATAGTATTTATATATTTTCATTAGTTTAAAGACAGATGTGGGGAGAGAGAAGAGCAAGAAGGAAAGCTTTCTATTGGTTCACTTTTTAAAAAAGAGTTTCTTAGTTTTTTTTTAATTGGACAGTCAGATATACAGAGAGGAGGAGCAGCAGAAAGGAAGATCTTCCCTCCATCCATATAGGATCCTGACACTTGCAAGTTGAGGACTTTGGCCGCTAGGCTACAGTGCCAGGTACTCCGCTGGGACACTTCTCAAATGCTTATAAAAGCTAGGACTGGAGCCAGATGCCCACAATTCAAGTCTGGGTTTTCTGTGTGGTTGGCAGGAACTCAAGTACATGAACCATCAACCTGCTGCTTCCTAGAGTGCGTACCAGCATGAACTTGGATTTCAGAGGTGGAATCAGAACCCGAAGCCAGCCCCTCTGGTATAGAATGTAACTCTCCCCAGCAGCATCTTAACTATTGTTCCAAATGCCTGCACTAAGACACGACCTTTATGGAAATCACGTTCTGGTGGGGTGACCATAGCCATTAGCCAAATGAACAAGAAGTGATCATGTGGTAGTCAGTGTGAGGAAGGAGAGGACTAAGAATCAAAGAGGAGCTAAACTGGAAGAGTGTTCAGGGCAGTTTGTTTCGAGGAGGTAACTCTTCAGCGGAGACGTGAATGAGCAGTGGGAAGAAGCCATGGGCTTTCTGAGCAAAGCACAGTCCAGATAGAAGGGATGTCTAGTGAAAAGGTCCTGAGGTGGGAATCATGGGAGATTCCCAGAATGGAAGTGAGAAACGGAGTGTGAAGGCAACATGGAGTGAGAAATCGACAATGAAGAAAGCAGGATCGGAGAGATGGCTTCAAGGGCCCGAGCATGGGCGTTGCTCATGTTCTGAGTGTGACTGGGCCTTTGCGTGATTTGGAGCAGAAATGTGACAGGTGTGTCACAGGAAAGCATTGTGCCTGCTGAGTGCACAGGTAAGGGGCTGTGGGAAGGAAGGGGTTGGAGGAACGTTGGCTGTGCAGTTAGTAAAAGAAGGCACTAAGAGGAATGTTCTAAATGTTTTAAGATATTTTTTGAGTAGGAGGATTTTTTTTTAAATTTGTATCCTCGAATACAAGTATGCTAAAGTAATTAGAAATATGAAAAAAAATCCATTTCAAGTTAGAAACTACACTAAACTTACTTTTTCTCTGATTATAGAAGTAACGATTTTTTTCTTTTAGTCTGTAAAAAGAGTCAAGTATAGCCAAAACATCCTGCCTACTGCTCAGAAATGACTACCAACAGTTTTCTGTATTTCTCCCGACTTTTTACCTGTGCATACATAAAGAAAAGAGACTATTCTATGATATGGAGAGATGATCATTTTCTTCTGTGCTTTTTTGCACCTATCAGTATCTGAATATTAGCTTATTTCAGAATGACGTATGCATAACAAATTTTTTCATGATTTCATTGCAGGGTTATACATATGAGACAGTACTTAATAAAGCCGTTTGAAAGTGTTCGTTTGTTTTTCAACCACTTGTATGTCAATTCCAGGCCTTGTATTATGAGATTATAGCTTTCTGAACTCTGGTTTAATCCACCATGCTGCAACTACCCATTGCAGAAAGAAACCTTTGGTAAAAGTAAAACTAAAATAGGTGCTGTGATTTGAATGTGTCTCCCCAAAATGTGTTGAAAGCTTCACGATGAAATTTGTGTGTTGATGGTGTTGGAAAGTGGGGCCTTAGAGTTGTACAGGGTCATGAGGGTGGAGTCCTTTGATGGGATTAATGGTTTTAGAATAAGAAAGATCCAAGGTGAAATACTTCCTCTTTGTTGCCACGTGCTGCCTTCTGCTGTTATGACACAGCAAAAATGTGCTAGATGCAGTCCCATGATGCTCGACTTGCCAGTGTGTAGTACTGTAAGAAATACCAGTTTCCTTTATATGGTTCCCAGGATTTAATTTTGTTGTGGCAACACTAGTAGACTAAGACAGTAGGGAACTCAGAGAAACTTTTTACAACTTGTTAGAGAATGACGTTAACAAAGGCCAGAAAGGAAAATGAATGTTAGAGATTAGCCTTCCATCACTGTGCACTCAGCTAAAACAACAAAGAAAGCCCAAGCTCATATTGTTGAAGGAAAGTCAGCTACAAGTTGTTCTTAGGCTTTTTTTGAATATCAAACACAACAGCGTACAATCCAAATGTCAACATCTCCATCAGTTTGTTTAGTGAGATATTGCTTTAATTATGCATTAATTTTTAAATATTACTGGACACCTACTAACTCTCGGCAGTATATTAAGGATACAATATCAAATAGCATGCAATTTCCACCATCCAGGGACTAATAGCTTACAGGGGAAAGACAGAGAAACCATTTATCAATTCTAGTCTGGTGAATGCAATGATGAATGTTCCAGAGCAGGTACAGCGTGCTATGACAACAGTGCAGGGGTATCACTACACGAGCACACACAGAGACTGGTCATGCCTGGTTACAGCAGGAAAAGGCTAGACTGAAGAAGATATTCTGATTTGGCTATTGTCTAGCTGTCTGGGGTTGCCATTGTATAAGTCATTAAACTTCATCTAAAATAAATGGGGAAGAAAGATCATATGTATGTAACATGGTTCTTGAAAATGGGCTAGAATAGCAGGTAAAAGCAACTATCACAGTGAAAAAACGTGCAAAAAAGCTGAATAAATGTTCGTTGAGTCACTGAGACTTCTGACTGTTTTGCTAAACTAGATCTTTCCAGGAGGTATTTTTATGAGCAACCCACCAGAAAAGCAGAGTGACGCAGTATTCACTGAAACTAAAAATAGACTCTTTTTGCTTTAGTCAATGAATTTTTTCCCCCATGTAGCATTACCTACGTAAATATAAGGTCAAAGTCATATCTTGTCCTTGAATTTTCATGAAGATAGCATCTAAGCTAAAATCTATCACAAACAGAAAATCTGGAAGCCTCTAGGTGACTAGAGGCTTACTAGTCACCTCCACACAGGCTGGTGGGATTTTGCTCTGCTAATTGTCCTGTGTCTTCAGCAGCACAGACATGATGGTTTTGTGCCTAATTCCAAAAAGAGGAGGGCCAAATTCCATTTACAATGAGCAGAGATGAGAAATTAGTGTGCCTAAATGCTTTTTCCAGAAAGAACTCAAGGGCTCTTAAGCAATGACAGTTACTTAGAAGCTGTTGGAGGTGCTGTCTGTGAAAAGTCAAATGCAGGACATTTGAATCCATGAAGATGCCCCCTCAGGTTGTGTACCAGACGTTGTCTTCACATCACACCAAGTTGATAAATAAAAGCAGGAGGTGCTATCTCCCAGGATGTGCAATGTGCAATGGAGAAATGGAGTGGGATGTGACTGCGAGGCCTGGTGATTATGGAGCATGGGGTCAAACAGGAAATACAGCTATGAAAAGATAAGTACAAAGAAGTGATTCTTACAGCATGTAGAAGCCCAGAAAGTTATCACAGATCTAGTGAAAATGGGCCTGAAGCCTGGGGCACTTTCCCAAAGTCCTTTTGAGCCACGGTTCATTCTGAAAAATATCCTTTAAAAATGTGATCAAGAAGAATGTTTTAATTTTCCTATGGAGGGAATGTGTAGCAATTAGCAGGAACTCAGAAGCCTTTTTTTCTGTTTTTCTATGTAGATGACCTGAGCAATTGATTTTGACCTAATGTCAATTCCACCTTAGGCATCAAAATAAATGCCACGCAGTGACAAAAGGGGAAATAGTCAGTTTTGTTAGTAATCAAATATATGTGCAAATTTGACCAACTTTAAAGAATGATGAAAATAGTAACAGTTGGAAAAATAACATGGCACTCTCAGAGTTGGTAGTGATGAAAACTGCTCTTTCTGAAAAACCATTATGGTTTGCAAGTCTTAAAATCTATTATGCATTGTTATCCAATTTTAATGATATCACTTGATCCTAAAATGAATCCTAAATACAGTGGAGAAAGCCATTATATTTTGATGCAGAACTCTGAAATACTGGAAATAATGTAAATATATGACAGAGAGTTTCATTAGGTTGTGTGTTCCTTACAGTCTCTGTGGTATGGTATTTAGAAAATTTATAATGAGGCTTACTTTCGATTTCCAAAAATCGAAGCAACTCCTTGAAGCATGAATAGCATACTGTGATTTAATTATCAGCCCATTTTGCCCTGTGATATGTAGTAGTGTTGGTTTTAGTTCTTACATATGTGCCATTAATGATCGCTGTTGCCACTGTGTAAAAATAATAAGCCAAAAAACTTTACAAAGTGAAAAAAAAATCCTGGAAATAAATGCACCATCTTATTTACCGTGGCTGACTGTGTCACTGGTAGGGATATAGTTTTCTTATTTTCTTCCTTTTGCAAATATGCCAAAATTAGTTTGCATTGCTTTTAGAATAGACATATGGGATCAAGCCTGAGGGGTTTTTTTTTTTATCCTTTTCTTAAAAAGCAGTCCTGTTTTCTGTTCTGTTAGTGAAGACAAACACTCTTTGGTGCAACAAAAGCCTGAAGCATTGACTTAATAAATAGGCCTCCAATAGCTTAAAAAAAGCAGGACCCAGAGACTTCTCTAGTTGAAAGGTCACTGATTTCAGCTCAATACTACTTATTCCAGAACAAGTAGACAATTATTTCTCGAGTGCCTACTATGCGCATCCATGTCCACTCGACTCCCCGTGATCCATCCTCATTTGTTCTTCCAGAGCAGCATCACCTCCTGTGCATATACTCCTTTGCCTTTGCTTGGTATCTCCCCTCCTCTGTTCCAGGCAACATCATCTGGGCTCCCTGTGTCTGCTTCAGAGATCAGTTCCTATGAGCTTTCTGATGAAGAGACTGTCTGCCAAGCCCAGCGCATGATAAACATATGAACCATGGAATGGCTGCTGAATGAGTAAATATCAAAGGCGGTATTTTAGGTATTCTGAAAAGACAGGAAATGATACAAGAAATCGTATTTGCCCTTAAAGATCTTATGAATAATTATAACACAAAAAGCTAATTAACAGTGCATATTTAAAAACTAAAAAGGATAGGAGTAGATGTCACATGGTTCAATGTGCTTGTTAAATAAACAGTAACATGTGATTAATGCTTTAGGGATAGCAATTTTCGTTGGAAATAAAGTACTGGGGAAAAGATGCTAAATGCCTCAAATGCACTTTTAAGGATGATTAAGTTAGCTGATTTTTATTTATAGTTCTAACCAACAATATAACAAGCTAGTTAATGATTATATCTTCTATGTATGCGAGTATAAGGAATTTTTAATAAAGCTTCTTACTTTTTGTTATGACTTGTCTCCCAAGTCATTTATA
Organism: Ochotona curzoniae; assembly: GCF_017591425.1. Classification (NCBI taxonomy): domain Eukaryota; kingdom Metazoa; phylum Chordata; class Mammalia; order Lagomorpha; family Ochotonidae; genus Ochotona; species Ochotona curzoniae. The sequence goes on from NW_024467115.1 coordinate 20,283,620, forward strand.
TTTAAACATGGATCACGAAAATATATGTCTTGCCTAAAATGCATGTATTTTTCAGGTAAGATTGTATGGCTGTTAGTCTTTATGAATCATTGATGATCTACTACACAAGTTGATGATAGATCTAAAAAGATAAGCTCTTCACGGCCTATGCATGGCACAGAGGAACTCAGATTAATGAGTCCCTTCTGTTATAGCTGGGAGTTGCATGTGTTCCTAAAGGGGAAGAAATGGGTTTCCCTTGCTTAGCTGCTCTGCGGTACATGCCTCAGGGAGCTCAGGAATTCTCCTGAGTTTCCCTTCACTAGTGGATGGCTTGGCAATTGTCCAGAGTGTGTCAATACATCATGTTTCTATCTACATTACTTTTCAATGTAAATTATTGTTGACATTTTAAATCATGGTTAAAACGTTTAATTTAATAGATAAAATGCACTATACCTGCACATGCCCTTGAGTCTATAAACATAGACCTCAGTCTTTTATAAAACAGACTTAGACAAAAGTAGTGGAGTTCGGATGCACATGATCTGATGGGTTCCTTACTATTACTGATTGGGCAGCACTTGGGCTAATGTAACTAAATATCTGCACATCATAGATACAGACATTTTTCATGAGCAAAACTGGATATTAGAACAATGTCTGTCAGAAGTTTAGATGTTAATTTCTTTCTTTTTAAAATTTTTTTACCATTATTGTATTTTTAAAAATTTTTATTATTTTATATATTTTTAAATTTTAATAATCTTAGTTGATTAGGGTACAAAGGGTCAAGGGCTACAGGGTGAAAGTGGGTAATATCATTGTTTCCACACTAATATAATCATTTTTCCCTGTATCTGGGGTTAGGGGAGTAACAAAGGGAAAAGCCCCACCCAACCTCCCACCCATCCCCGATGCCCAACATGAGGTGCGCTACAAGGGTCCTGCTCAAACAGTTTTGATAGTTCATCAGTTCTGGATTGTTGCCAATCTCACCATCCCAACTGCAATGAAACCTATTCAGAGTCCACTGGTTGACAGTCTCTTGATGGTTGGGGTTCCAAGATCAGCAGTTCAGTTGGAGGGATATCCAAAGAAACTTCAGGCAATGGAAATTATCCCACTGGCATACACATGGCATGGGTTAGGGGCTGACCAGGCTGAACCTGTTCACATTACCTTCTGGTGAATCTGAGCACCAGAACAGAGTGTGGGTCGAGCCAGGTTCAGTTGCAACACATACCAGTACACAACAAGTAATGCCAAGGTGAGATGAGCCGTACTAGATGTTAATTTCAAACTAAGAATAATTAATAATTATTTCCAAAGTTGCCTAGGAAAAATGTGTGATATGGTTCAAACAATTAGGAGTAACATCACAAAGAGAAGCCACTTCTAGAAAAAAAATTGTAAATAATAAATTTTATTCAAACAAGCAAGACCCTGAATTACTATAGAGTAAGCATCAATTATACATACAGTTTAAAGTTTTATCATAACATTTACTTTACCATGGAAGTGAGCTGGGCTCCAGAGAATGAATACACCAGGCCTGATGGGCTTTTGGAGATTTGACAATAGGATGCTGGACTCTCTTTACCATTGTATCAATATCAGTGATAAGAGCTGGCCTCCCAGCTGAGGTAGCTCAAATAATAATCTATTCCTTCCAATGGGAACATATAAATGAAGGCTGAACACTCATGTGAGGGACATATGTTCAATGATTCCATGTAGGATCAATGTCCAGGAATGTCCTTCTGATTTAGGATTTGTTAATGCTCTCTCGACAATGCTCTCTTGAAAAATGCTACCACTTTGTTGATGTCCTTGACAGAATAAACAAAATAAATAGTAGCATCAAGAGTAAGAACAAAGACTCAATTTGCAGATGCTCCCACATGGATACATGGAGCACTCTTGGTTTGGGAGGTAAGTGTTGCAGGTTATGTGCCATTTATCATGGCAGCATCCTATATAGCATCTTATATCAGAGTATTGGTTTGAATCCTGGATATTCAGTTCCAATTCAGCTTCCTGGCAATGCTATTGGCAAAGCCTCGGATGGTAGTACACGTATCTGGACCTCTATCACTATGTGAGGGTTGTAGTTAGCATCCTAGCGAATGCCTGGCTTAACCCTAATTACTGTGTCCTGACTACTGACGAGTGAATCAGTAGATAGATGATTTCTGTTTCTCCAATTCTGTTACTCTGCCTTTCACAAGACCCTGAAACAGTAATAAGTCAAACAAGATCAAAGAAGACCCTAAATTCTAGTTACAGCCTAATTTCTAGACATGTGATCTTGGACAAATCAGCTTATCTTGAACTTGTATTCCTTTAACTGTAAAACATCATTTAAATCAAACTGTAGTGGTGTTATTTACTTAGTGAAGAACAAGGAGATGTTTGTGTACTATACTCCAAAGGTCAAACAGATGGGATCATTTTAGATTGAAAGGGCATGTGTGGGAGTCATGGCTTCTGCAAGCCGTGTAAGTTCCCACAGGGCCTGGTAACTTGCTGTGCACCCAGCAGGAACTTAGAAAGTATTATCACAGTGATAAATAAGACACCACTGAATAAGGCAACGTATAAAAACAAAGAGGAAGTTGGAAAATAAAACAGAACAAAAATCTAGATCTCATCTGGAAGATCTTGTGTGACTTTGGATAGGTCACTTTACCACTTTCAACTCTTTGAGTCATAAAATGAACCAAGTACCAACAAAGGGAAAATTGGGAGAGTAAAAACGATCATTAAGCCTGCGACTTTGGAAGCTGCTTTGGACACATGATTATGTTTGAGTTTGGGAAGGGCTTCAAAATATTTTAGATTAACCTTATAGTTTTTTTTTTAATAAAGTTGTTGTTTTTTTTTTTAAAGATTTATTTTTATTATTTTTTATTGGAAAGGCGGATATACAGAGAGGAGAGACAGAGAGGAAGATCTTCCGTCCAATGATTCACTCCCCAAGTGAGCACAATGGCCAATGCTATGCCGATCCGAAGCCAGGAGCCTCTTCCAGGTAAGCTTTGGGCCGTCCTCGACTGCTTTCCCGGGCCACAGGCAGGGAGCTGAAAGGGAAGCAGGGCTGCCAGGATTAGAACCGGCACCCACATGGGATCCCAGGCATGCAAGGTGAGGACCTTAACCACTGCGCCACCGCGCCGGGCCCAACCTTATAGTTTTAAACAACAGAGAGAAAGACTCAGTTATGTGACCACCTTGAAGCTATATGATTTTTGAGAGAGTCAGGAATGGATCTGCCAGGAGATTCAAGTCTTTTTGTTTTGAACTATTTTGCTTATTTTTTGAGTTTCAGTACCAGAAGGTAATCTTATTTTCTTAGCGTCTTAGTATTTGAGAGTCCTTGTCAGTACCCACTCATCTCTTGTGCATGGAAGTCAAACAAATCAAAGAAGGAATTAATCTCACTGCTCTCCACTAGACACTGGAACTACAAACTTGCGGTAAGCTTAGGTTCTTGTTGCCAACCAGGTCAGGCCATTTGGCCTATAACACCTGCCAGTTCACATGAGAGATGGGGGCAGCCTACTCACATTGCTGATGCTAAGCCACCTGCTTAGTCAGGAAAAGACAGCAAGTCGCAAAGATGTACAGAAGCAAAGGAAAAATAGGAGTTGAATTTATGATTCATTTTTGCAATGGTCTTGATATAGCACAGTGCAAAGAGCAATTTAGTTCATTAGACATTAACTACTGTCAATTTCTTCTCTTGGAAAATAAATGGAATTTTGGGAATAGTTATTTTCTATGCTAGTGAACTTTTTATTCCTGTGGATAATTCCTGGGGACAAAAACTCAGCTGAAAGCATCGAAGGAAAGAGAAAAGGCTGGTGATATTAGAACCCATTTTCCTCTCCAGCTCTGCATGGGTGTGGGAAAGAGATGGTGAAAAAAGCAGCACTCATAATAGCACAGTACAGGGCATTGGGTGTTGGAGTCCATGGCTCTTACAGGGAAGTAGCCCATGTGTCTTATAGCGTCCTGAACACTCTTCATCCTTTTGCAAATACTGACTTGGTTCTAAGACAAAGGCAGACCTGAGGATGTCTCCACTAAGAAAGAAATTCTGTAAGCAGGAATAGAGTGGGACCAAGAAAAGGAACTCTTAATAAAATTAAAAAAGGATTTTATCATTTAGATGTGGCTTAGAAAACATACCCCCTTGAAACACTGTTATAATTATTTTTTATTCTTAAACTTATTTTTAACATTGTTTACATAGTTGAGAGGGGTGCATGATCATGTGAGTCTCTGATTAGTGAGACAGGGTTGAGGAATGGAGGAAGGTTGGTGGGACAAATGTTTCAGTTTCGTTTTTCTTGTTGTGTCCCCAGGAAGGGGAGTAGAGAGGGCTATTCCTTGCTGTCAAACTGTATCAACAACCCGAAATGGGAGGATGGTTATTTGAAGACTCCTTAGAGACCCCAGTGGAAGTACTTACTGGAATAGTTTGATAGTTCTGAGACATCATCAGCTTCATTGTATCAGGGTTGAGAAAATCTTTCTGATGTCTAATGGCTGGTTAAGTCCACCTCAGTGCATCCACAGGCACAGAAATATGGCAGAAGAATGGTCCAACCTGTTCTGCCTTCCATTCTCTGACAAAACATTCAACATCCTCTGCTGGCCTAGATGAGCTGGTTGTATGTCCCTTGTGCATCTAGGCATCACTGTGACCACTGCACAGGCATCAGCAACTGAGAAAACCAAGTCCTGACACATACATTCCCAGGTCCAACCACATATATTGTGATTTTCTCTGTGGCCGATTCAGTCCAGACATCCAGTTGAGGAGTCCCCCAAGAAACTTCACCTGGGGTGACCTCAGACTTGACCCTTATGTGCACAAGCCAGTGCAGGGTTAGGCCTGGTCTGTTGCCTGCACCAGCCAGTGTACACACCAGTGGATGCAGCTGCCTGGTCAGTTTCACCCCAAACCTATCTCTCATGCAAACTGTTGAATGTTAAGACCTAGGCCAGCCCAGTCTGCCACAGGCCCAGTCTTCAAGCATACTAGTGGGTGCTGCAACTAGTCAGAGTGATCCCCAATAATCCCCACAAGGCCTGTTCCCAGCCCCCATTTTTGCTTGTGCTGGCATGTGCTACAGACTAACCTGGTCTGTCCCATGTCCCCACTTGACTTTCATCCATATGCATGGTTGCTGCAGCTTACTTCAGCAGACTCTTCCCTAGATCGGCCCACACACGTGCCAGTTTGTGCTACTGCCTTGTCCTGCCCAGTCTGGTACCAGCCCTGGCTCTTATGCTCACCAATAATTGCTTCAGCCTGACAGAAGAATGCTCACAGTTCCCATACCATGCTTGCTCCCAGCCTCAGCTCTTGCACCTACCAGGGTATACAGCAGCCTAGCCCTGGTGACTTATACTTATTCTGATACAACTTGCACCTTGTTCTGGCGCTTGCCAGTGGGCACTGCAGCCTAGCCCAGCTGGCTTACACCATTCTGGCTCTTGTACATGCCAGTTGGTGTGGCAGCCTCACTCTGCCTGGCCTGTCCCTGTCCGAGCTCTCATGTTGACCAGTGGAAGCAGTAGCCCAGCAAGGTAGTCCCAAGCATTTCCCTACCAGGTCTGTTGTCATGCCCAGGTCTTGTGTGTATCAGCAGGTGCTGTGGCCCAGTCAGAGATGCCTGCCCCCAGTTTCAGCATTTGCCAGTAGGTGCTACAGCCTAGCTTAAACCCAGCTCATCCCCAGCTCTCATGTGAACTGGCGAGTGTGGTGGTCCAACCTGGCTTGACCTGTGCCTCTTCCTGGCTCTCACTCCTGCCGGTGTGTACTGTGTACTGGCCCAGTCTGCCTTGTCTCTAGACCCAGCTAACACATGTGCCTATGGGTGCTGCATCCTAGCCTGGTCTGGCCTGCTCATCAGCCCCAGCTCTTGCACTCAGCAGCAGGAATTACAGTCTACTAGGTAAGTCCCTAAAGTGTCCTTCCAGGTCAGCTTTCAGCTTTCTGCATCTAATGTGTGCTGGCATGTGCTGCAGCCCAGCCTAAAGTGGCCAATCCCCATCCTTGTCATTCACCAGTAGGTACTGAGAACTAACCTGATTAGCTAACACCAATTCCAGCTCTCACAGATGGCTGCTATATCCTATTTTAGCCTGGCCTACTCCCTGACCTGGCTGTCATGTGACCTGGCAGGTGCTACATCACAGCTTGACCTGTGCCATACCCATTCTAACTCTCAAAAGTACCAGCAAGTGCTGGAGCTTAGCTCGGTTTTGTCCATCCCTAAACCTAGCCCACATGCATGCTAATAAGTGCTATAGCCTTGCCCAACCAAGTTCTCCCTGAATCTTAGCTCTTGCACTCCCCAGTGGGAGCTACAGCCTAGCATGGGAGTCCATATATATTCTCCTACTTAGCTCGTTTCTGGTCCTGGAACTTGCATCAGCTCTGGGTGCTTCAAACCAGCCTGGCATGGGCTACCCCAGTGTCATCTCTCACTGTTGGGTGTTGCAGCCTAACCTAGCAAAACGTGGCCCACACCATGTCCTGGCTCTCATGTGTGTCAGTTAGTGCTCTGGCCTGTTTCCAGACCTGACCTGTGTAAATGCCAGTGAGTACTGCAGCCTTTCTTGGCGTGCCCTCCCTGCAGCCCCAGCTATTACTCCCTGGTGAGAGCTGTGGCATAGCAGGGGAGTTCCCAAGCTTCCCTAACAGGCCCAGAATCTCATGTGTGTCAGTAAGTGCTGTGGCTCTGCTTGGCATGGTCTGTTCTCAGTCCTAGCCTTTGCATGTGTTGGCCAGGGTAGATATTTCAGACATCCTCTTCAGTTCCCCCTTCTACATCACTCCAACTCAGCTCCCTCACCTACCTGTGACTCCAGAGCTCCAGTCTGTTGTTGAAGACCCCAGAAATAATTCTTCCCTGTCAAACATTCCCTCAGATGCTCCCACTCCAACAGGCCCCCAGACCCCTTCCCCAGGAGATCTGCAGCCCCCCAACCTACGGGCTGGGGTTGGCATGTCTTGGCCCAGTGTTCCCCACTTCCTCATATACACTTTAAAAGTGAAAAAAAAAATAGAAAAATCAATTATATTGACACACTGGCACTATGTGTACAAATTCGGAATTAACCAGGCTTGGAATACTCACCAGCTATTAGCTGCTTTTCTCTTAGCAGTGTCACGCTCATGCAGGTACAAGGCAACCTAGGCAGTTACTACAGCTGGGGAGGAAACATTTTAATTATTATGTTCGTTTTCAAAGGAAAAGGCAATTTTATCCTGAAAATTTGCCAGCTTCTGGGCAAGTGAGGGAAGACTGAGTCCCGTCCAACATGCAGGGGAGGGGGATTGCAGGAGAGGCAAATGACTGTGCTTCCAGAGGAGCAAATACTTCTGCCCATCCCGCAGCAATTTGCTGCTGCCAAAGAGCTTGGCTTTCCCAAAATTGAATTTCCAAAACAAATGACTCGACCCCTGAGAAAGAATCCCAACTTTGCATCTGACAGTCATTCAAGCATCCCTCTCTGCCTGCATCCGAGGAGTGTCTGGGTTACAGAAACAGATACCCTTTTACCGCTGTGGTGTTTGTACAGGTAGGCTCTGTTTGCAAGGTCAGTGCTCATTGCCATCATTCATGAATTAACAAAGAGAGAGAAACAGGAGGGAAGAAGGAAGACAGAGAAGTCAGTGCTAATGTTAGGATGTTTGGGTAATATTTTCAAACTCTAACTTGTACTAATTCGTCTAAAATAAGATTACAATAATAGTAGTTTACAGATAGACTTTTGCTCATGTGATTTCACTCATCCTTAGCGCCAGAGTTCAAAAGGGTGTGTAAATAAGACGGAAGGAGGGCTACATTACACTGACCAACTGCATCAGCAACAGAAGTAGCTGGAAACTATTAACTAGTCTCAGGTTGACAAGGAGCTAAAACTTCTGACAAGTGCTAATTCACACACACACACTATAAAAATGACCTTTAAAAGTAATATTTAGAGAAAAAAGTGGAGTGGAGATCTGGTACAAGAAGAGATGGTATAACTTTAAAATACATCCCAGAAGGGCTGGCTAAACCTTGGCCTTTGGTGCCAGCATACCATATGAGTGCCAGTTCATATCCTGGCTGCTCCACTTCCCATCCAGATCCTCAGATAGCAACAGAGGATGGTTTAAATCCTTAGGCCTTGGTATACACGTTGGAGGTCTGGAAGAAGTTGCCTACGCCTAGATTTGGATTGGCTTAGCACTATCCATTGTGGTCCTTTAGGGAGTGAACCAGCAGATGGAAGATCTCTTTCCTTTCAAATAAAAATAAATTTTTACAAATTACATCCCAGAGAAAGTGGGATTACTGGTTCTGGTCCTTGTTACATCTCTGTTGAGAGCATTCACACTGGAGCATGCAGCCGACACACCTGACAAATGGAGCTCAAGCCCAAGATGGGTGAAAGGTTAGCTGGGAAAGAAAGAGCTGTCTTCTTCAATACGTGCCTAATACCTTAACTCAGAAGCTTTCATTTTTAGAGCATTAAAAAGTTCATGGAAAATGTGTATTATGTAACACATGAAACAAAAATGAATAAAGTAAACATGTCTTTGGAGTTAGTTTTTTCATAATATTTGTGAAGTACTTTCATAGTAGACCAGAAGATCTAATGTGGAAAATATCTTCCCTTCACTTTACAAAAAAGATACAAGCTATTGTTTTCCCCCGTTTTCTTTTTTAAATAGACTTTAGGATGAAAAAAAAGGAGCTAATGACCATAATATAATTTTCTAAAAACTTGCTATAAAAATATATGAAGCTTGTCTGCTTGCATGACTTGTAAGTAGGGACTATAGAAAGTAATAGTGGTCAAAATCAATGTTGACTTATCAAGACGATTCATGCCAAAATAAATGTGTTGCAGTTTTAGAGTCTTTAGACTTCGGCACAGAATTTAATGGAGGATCAGATTATACATGGAAAAATATGTGAAAATAAAGTCAGAGGATACCAAGTTCATGTGAGTTCATGACTGTTTGAGGAGCTGTGTCCTGGAACTGCCATTACAGTATAATCAGGGAAGAGGGACTTTTTGGGCGTGCAACTGGGTCCTGAACTGCGGATCCTGTTGAATGTCTTATCAGTTGATTTAATGAAGAAGTAGAAGTCATGTCATCCATTCTGTGTCAGTACAAACTGGGCAATATTCAGAAAGACCTCACTGTGAATGAAAAGATGCAGGACTTTGGACACAGACACGAGTTCGAAATGCAGGGAAACTCTTAAGAGTTGCCTAAACAGTCATCCTATTTTTCTCATTTGCAAAATACTAACTGCCTAGTGGGACGGTGATCACAGTGAATCCTGTGATCTTTGTGGTTGGTGCAAAGCAAAACCTATTTCCCTCATCTTTCTGCTCTCTTTCTACTTGGGAAATGGCTTTTAAAAACGAGTCAAAGTCAAGTAGTGATTGGTTTCATCTGGAATTATGGCTTTAAACAGTAAGTGATTCCTGGTATACACATATATATCCCCTATATGTGTGGTTGAGGAGGGCTTCACTCTTTAGAGGAGCGAAATTCAAGCATCACTAGCAATTTAAAAAAAAATTTATTATTTTATTACTACTGCTTTATAGAAATATATATACATATTTCTTGTATGTTATTGTTATTCTTTTTGTAAAAAGGTTAGCATGATAGTTTTCTTTCACCCAAAGTGTGATAAAGTTTTGCATCCTGCAGAAGCTGGCCAGGCAGATTTCGAAGGGAATCATTTTCTAGTATGAGGAAACTGGATATACTGGATATTCCAGGGCCACTTGTTGACTTATTCAACTTGCTCAGCAAGTGTTTACGTAACATTCAATGTTTATTGAATACTCAAACTAAGCCATAGGCTAAATATATTTTGTTCACATGTCATTTAACCCTCACCACAACATTAATGTATGAGGTAAATGGTATTATCTTCATTTTACAGGTGATGAAATTGAGGTTAAAAAGGGTAGCTAGCTTATCCAAGGTTACAAAGAGGCTTAATGGGGAGAAAGTAAAATTTGGAGCTTGAGCATTTTACCCCAGAGTGACACTTATAATTGCTCATTCAACTTCCAGATGAGAGGCCAATTGGAGTAAAGATGATGATGGATGGAGGAGCAGCATGTAAAGGCATTAGGGTGCAGAGACGTCAAGTGCAGAGTTGAGCTTCACCCTCGTTGAAGGAACTGTGAGTAGCACCCATGGCTGTATTGTAGGACCAAGCTGGAAAAATGGGGAGAAGAGCTCAGGAATGAAGGTGAAGGACCTGTGAGTCCAGTAGTATGTCTTCCAAATGAGCCAGGCAGCAATATGCATCCCTTTGATGCCTGGGAATAACCTCACAGTCTGGTTTGCAATTCTATCTGGTCTGGGCTTGGAAACACACCAAGGCTTGAAACTTAAAACCTATATGGGAAACATGGCCACCTGACACTCACAAAGGTGAACGTGCATGTGGCTCCCCTAGAGTGGCACCTGGGACTTCCTAGGCCAGTTTGTGAACAGCCAGGGTTTCTGAAGTTTCGAAAATCCATGACTGTGGTTCTGAATTGGTCAGAGCATGCAAGGATACATTATCATTTTCATGGGACCATGAAATTATCAAATTTATTTTGGTGCAAAAATGTTTTGAGGGGTAGATGTTGGCTGCAGTGGTTAGAGTGCTGCTTGGCATGCCTGCGACCTTTATTGGGATCCTGTGTTGGCATCTTGGTCTGACTTCCAAACTCAGTTTCCTGCTGATGCACTCTCTGGGAGAGAGCAATGGCAACTCTCGTCACCCATGTGACAGTCCAGGATGGAGTCCTGGGCTCCTGGCCTCAGCATGACTCGACTTTAGCTGTTTTTGATATTAGGAGAGTGAAACAGCAGATGAGAGATCTGTCTTTTGACTGTGTTTCTCTATCTCTTTGTTTCTCTTTCTTTTAAAAATATTTTGACAACCATTCATATTGTTTAAAAGCATGGCTTATCTGATTTCAACAGTTTGCCTTAAAATACTTTCCTTTTAATTCCATTTTCCATAAACTTTGTGAAATACCCTCACATCTTGGCTGTACCTATAGTTTCTGCTGAATGCTCAGTATGGCTGTTATGTAGTTGAGCAATGTCTGTTTTCATCCCTCACTGTCCCTTTAAATCTATTCAATGCGGGAAATGCTTATCTTTACGGTGAGTGGTGGCACCCATCAAGTTCTGAGCACATTTAGGAACTGAAAATAACCACCTTGGCCTCCATGGCATTTAAATCAGAGAGCTGTGCAACGTAACAATCCTTCCGTGCTGCGTGGGAAAGAGACCAAGGCTGAATCCTTCCAATAACAGGGCTGTGGGAAGGTGGAGAAACAGAGGTGACAGGAAAGCCTTCACTTGCCTGACACTTTTATAATGCTCCAGCCATCATCCTGTCTCCGAAACTGGCAGGAGGCTTGGGGAAGGAGGCCCATTCCTGAGCTCTTAGAAAACCCCTACTTCCTAGACCACCATCAGAGCAGGCTGAGCCTCTTAGCTGCACTTCCTTGCTTAGGCCAAGCTCTTGCATTTTCAGAAGCAGAAGTTTCTGCCTCGATCAAACCCCTTTGAAGGACATGGGGTTTCTCATGCGTGCTTCCTCAGGAGCCTGTCCCTTGGTCACATGATCTTGCTTCCAGGCGTCCTAGCCTGTTCTCCTAACTCAGCACTGCCTCCCTTCTTTACATCATAGCAAATCATATACATCTTTTAAAGTAAGATGTATTTAGTTTTATTGGAAAGTCAGCTCTACAGAAAGAAGGAGAGACAGAGAGAGAGTCTCTGTCTGCTGGTTCACTCTCCAAAGGGCCTATTGGCCAGAGCTGAGCTGATCTAATGCTAGGAACCAGGAGCTTCTTCTGGGTCTCCCACATGGGTGCAAGGTCCCAATGCTTTGGGCCATTCTCCTCTACCCTCCCAAGATACCAGCAGGGTGCTGGGTGGGAAATGGAGCAGCTGGGACATGAACCAGCACCCATATGGGACTCTGGCACTTGTATGGTGGGGATTTAAGCCATTGAGCCATCAAGCTGGTCCCAAGTAGTATGTACCAAGGAGCTTTCAAAGCAGGAGCTCAAATCCCTGAGACTCATGGCTCCAATTACTGTGTACTAACTGTACTGAGTTGCAAAGTTACTTACCTTTTGTTTGCTTTGATTTCCTGATCTGTAAAAATGGATATAATAGTTCCCGCTTACTGTTGTTGTACTAAAGGTATTATGGGTTTTTTTCAAGTGTTTAGAAAAATGCCTGGCATTTGGAAAATGCTGTATGAGGTTTTTTTGCACAGTTATAAAATGCAGTTGCCTTTGTTACAAAGCTTAGGCCTTTCCCTTGACCAACCGAGAATTGACCTGAATTACTTCTGGTCGACTTTGCTTCTTCTGAGAAGCCTAGAGTGATCCTCAACACCCATGCAGTGATTCCTCTTAGAAGCTTGTATCCACACTTGTATAAATAAAGGTTTGGATTCTCAGACACTTGTTAAGTATATGATAAATGGATAAGTAAATGAATAAGCCAGCATATACATAAGGGACTTCTAATGGCTAAGAATGAAACTGCATACTTATGATTTGATATTTTCCTTTGAGAAAGAAAAAAATATTTCTTGGTTGGTTAAATCTTTCACAAGTTCGTCATGAAGTCATAGTAAGTCATTTATAAGGGAACGGAGCTTAGGAATTCATCTAAAATTCAGATTTAGCAAAAGCTAAATGGAGTTTGATTGATTGCCCCAGCTAAGTATTTACCACACTCATCCAATATATTGAAAACAGGATTCAATTCAATACATATTTATTGAGTGCCTTTCTGGGCAAAGCACTGTGAAGAATATAAACATGAATAAAATATGGTTCCTGCTGTAGAGCAGCTTGTAGTCCACAAGAGAAGGTACAAACCCGGGGACCTGTAAAATAAAGTGGAATAGAGCTGAAATAAATGCCTGGAATTTTCCAAAGAAGAGGGGTTCAGTTTGTTGTCATTCCTTTTAAAGAATCTTGGTTTTAGGGTGAAGTCCTAAATCATAAGTACTTTGTTTCCTTTTTATCTATTATTAATTTCTTCTCAGTGCTCAAATTTATTATGCCAAGTGTGCTGGTAGAAAGATTGGTTGATCGTATAATCACAAAAGGCTACTATATAACAAATCTCTTATTTCATTTTCAACTTTCTGTTTCTTATGTTTTGAATGAACCTAGGTTAATTCGTGTTGCATACCAATGACGATGTTCTCTGTGTGGGATATCGTGTTGTTAACCTAGAGTTTTAGAACTGGAAAGAAATCCAGAGATCATCTGGTATGTACTTTTAATTTAATGTTTTTGCAATAATTAGATGGTGGAATAACTTGATAGCAAGGCTTTTTACAAGAGCATCCCCAGGAAAGCTCTGACATCCTGAGACCCAATGCAGTTCTTTTTTTGCATTATACCATGCTGCTTTTAGAATAATTTTAGGCTATAGGAAATGCAGTCCTGGGAAGATATTTATAGCAAGTCTCTGGCTCATTTAGCATACCGTTGTTTGGAATATCCAGCTGTACACTTTGTTCTTGTCAGTAATAAATTATTTCCTGACAATTTGGTTGACAAACGGGATTCCAGCCTCAATGATTTGCACACATCCTTTAAAAAATGATCAGGTTAACTCTTCTAAATAGTCCTTTTGTCCTTCACTTATCTTGCAGCATGGAGAGAAGGAAGATTCAAGATCCTCACTAAGCATGTAAATCACACACAGAGACAGAACTCTGTTTATATAACATGGAGGGTGAAGGTACCCTTTTACGAGCTTTTGTGATCTGAAGGAGATTCTTTGAAAACCACATAGTGTCTCCGATGTTCTGAACTAAGCTCAGTTTACTTTTCTGACTTCCCAGAGGGCCCAGATGCAAAGTACATGGACATTCAAATGTTGGAAAAGCAAAACAGAATCAGGTGGTGGGGGTGGGGAGGCAAATGAAGGGTGGCCAGTAAGGAGTCTTTTACAACTCATAGTTCTCTATTGAAAACTGAGATTTCTGGTCACATTAGGGCAGAATAATTGATAGCAGCTGCAGATGTGAAGGTTTGAACATGTATTTCCCCAGGCGATATTTTCTTTGGTATTCTCTGTGGTATGCTGTGAAGTGTAACAATTTAATATTGAGCTGTAGTTTCTTGAGTTGGATAGGTGGAATAAAACAATTCTTCTTCATAAACACAGCCCTTTCTCTGGGCTTTTCCCTAGGCCACCATTCTGTGGTTCTGGCATTTGCCTGCCATCCGTGTTGGTGGCATCGGGGATACCTTCCTTATGGGCACCAGAATCATAATCATTTGCACAATTTTGGCTGCAAACTGGCTTTTCAATGTCAAGAATCCTTGGCCTGATTCGTGAGGGGAATCACAGGGACAGTTTCCCTATTTTTTTTCGCTTCTATTGTTATTAATAGCTAGATATGGAGGAGCAAGTTGATCTTTACGATGTTGGGAGGTGTTCTTAATATAAGCGATAAGCAATATATAATTTGAGTGATAATCATAATTCAAAGTGCTGAAAAATAGTTTGATGTGCTTCTAAATTAGGGAGCTTTTAGAAGGTGGAGTATGGGAGTTATTTGATATGAATTGTCTTAAAAGGGCAGCTTGCTTTAATGAAATGTTCTTGAAGAACTTCACATCCTTTCCTTCAGTGAAGGGTTCTCAATTTAAACGCTCCCGCGAAGGTTGAATGGAAAGGGTATGAAAAGGCTATTAAAATAATTACAGAAGTTAAGGTCATAAATTATCTGTTGATGCAAACTGTCAGCAGGTAAGCCAATTGCTTCAAAGTTCACACTAATTGGTTAGACTAGAGAATTGGCTATAAATGACTTAAAACATCTGGATCAAATGTAAGTCATCCACTAGGCCAGCGGATGCCACCGGCACTGAGTTTTCCCTCATCTGAGCCGCAGACATTAAGTGTTCTTGTTTCCCTGGTACTTTATGGTATCTGTTTGCCATTCTGCCACTAAGCATGCTGAGTTCAAACACACACACGGTGTGGGATAGAGGGGAGTAAGGAGATAATTCTGATCTGCAGCCTGGTGCTCATTTGAGAGAAACATGATCAAATCAGTGAACGAGTGAATGTTCATTTACCATTTCTTGGGTTCCTCAGCTAATCACTATTGAATGCTATGGACAAGAAGATTTCGTCAGTTTTGTATGCTTCCTACAATGCCTACCCTGGATACTGTCACCCTATCCAATCTGTCCTTTCTCTGCTTGCAAAAATGATAAGGTCATGAAGATACTGCTGTTCAACATAGTGGTTGAGCCACTGCTTAGGATGCATCCTGAATTGGATTGCTTAGATTCTGGTCCAGTTTTGCTTCCAATTCCAGTTTCCAGCTAATGTACACCCTAAGGTATAGCAAATGGTAGTGTTAGGAGACCCTGATGAGTTTCTAGTTTCTGGTTCCAGCCCTTGCAGGGAGCCATTGTAGGCATTTCAGGAGTGAGCAAGCAGATGATCTAAGTTGAATTTTAGAAAATGTGTTTAAAAAAATACAAGACTGCAAATGGCTTACCCTTCTCTCTGTGAATGATTGATAAAAAATAATAGATAGCTTCTTTTTAATAAAGGCTAACTCAGGATCTAGAGAATAGTAAATCACAATCTAGGTGCTTTCCTGTGCTTTACCTCCTATAAATTTGGGATCCAGTGAATCATTCTACTCTCTGTGTAAATGATGCTAATTGTTTGAAATACAGTAAAACCAGGAAAATCAGCAAGATCCTGCTCTGTTTATTGCATTCATCCGCAGAAGAGCAAAGCACTTTCAATATGAAAATCCCAACTTTTTACTGTTTTCTAGATAAAGCTTCTCCTAAACTTTCATTTGAACTCTTGATAACATTTTACCTCTAAAAAATATTAGGTTCAACTTTCAAACAACATTAAGGCTACACGTCTCACTTAATTCTGTGGTTGCCAGAACAAGGGACGGTCTGCAAAATTAAATTTCCTAAATATCTGAAAGTTAGAGTTTTCAACTTTGAACCTTTGAAAATGGGATTATTTTTATTGGAAACATTTGTATTTGAAACTTCTCTGCTTTCTTAAATATTTTAAAGGACATATTAAACATAGCTATCTTTATGACTCAGGTATAACTATAAATATAAATGTACCAATGCAATTATGCTCCGTTAAACTTATGGAGAAATTTTCCCTTTCAATAAATCTCTACAGTGTCTCAAAACTATGATATTTTACTTGTCTGTCTTTGGTAGTTTTACTGTGGGCTATTAATCCTTGACAACCTTGGGGTGCATGTTCCATTACTTAGTTATATCCATCTTCTTTTTTGTTAAGATTTATTTATTTTAATTGGAAAGTCCAATTCACAGAGAGAGGGAGAAATAGAAAGATCTTGAATCTTGGTTCACTCCCCAAATGGCCACAATGACCAGAGCTGAGTCCATCTGAAGCCAGAAACCAAGAAGCTTCTTCTGGGTCTCCCACATAGGCACAGACTTGGGCCATCCTCCACTGCTTTCCCCAAGCAGGGAGCTGAATCAGAAGTGGAGCAGCTAAAACATGAGCCAGTACCCACATGGGATCTTGGCACTTGCAAGGGGAAGATTAGCCAATTGAGCCATCGCACTGGTTCCAGTCATATCCATCTTCATTTTATGCTTCAGCTCTGCTATGGTCTAAGCTATGCATAACTAATGTTCTTACAATTTCTGGAAAACAGGACAAAAAAAATGCCTTCTAAGCTGAATGGGTTTAGCTCTGTAGATAGCAGAAAAATATTTCATATCCAGAAATCTCATCTGCTTACATAAGCACTAGGGTGGCCAAAAATTATTTGCTTTCAGATGATGCAGGTGGTGTTTGAGAGGAAATTCTTTGGTTTCTACATTATTTGTCATCAATGTACCAGGTGTTCTGATACCCTAGGGAGAGTGCATGGAGTATACTCAGAGTAACCTAAGATATGTTGCACACATGAAATGTGTGCACCTCAGAAAGGTGAAATGTGTCATATGTGTTAAGTAAACGAAGAAGTACACATTAAGTATTTTTTCTTCTTTTAATATCAACTGGCCTGTTTTTAGGTAGAATAGAGTCAATAACAGTCACCTGCTTATGTTTCTTTATACATTCAGAAAGAGTTAAACAGACTTTAATTGACAAAGGAAAACATTAAGATATTTGCTCCAGCTATAGGTAATTGTCTGGGTTGTCTCGATTTCAGACAAGTGTTACACTCCTGAGACAGAAGCAAGCAATCGCTGGCTGGCATTTTGGGCCTCGTTCATACTAACTCTGTGTAAAGTATACCAGTGGCCAACATAGTTTCCTGTTCTTTAACGTTCAGTTTGCAAGATGCGGGGCTGGGTTGTGGAGCAGACCACTACCACCTGCTTGGCAGGGTCCTTGGACTGAGGTAGAGGCAGTGGATGGATTTTTATTTGGGCGGACCTGAAGCCATAGCTTCAGGCCATAGCTTCTGCACCCGTCGACACATGCAAGTGCCAGGGCTGGGAGTGTGTCAAGATGTAGTGCCTACCGAGCAGTATCACCGGCTGTCTACAGGCCAGGCCAGTCATCAATGCTTTCTGGCATCGGTAAGAAGCATGTTCCTTCATCTCATGATGGCCTCAGACACATCAGGATTTCTGATATCAGTGACCAGAACGCATGGGTGAGTAGTGTGGTCTTAGTGCACACACTGCCTGATTAGACCCCCGATGTTGTTGACTCCTATGCAAAGAAGCCACAACATCTCAGAATAAAGATGGAGATGTGGGGGGACATAGACATTGGCACTGCATGGGAGTCTTCCCACTCACGAGAGGGATCCGATAGATGACCTGGAAAGAGAGGTCTAAACCTGGGATAGACAAGCTCCAGCCCTTCATCAGCAGGAAGTCATTATGGAAGACCTGACGGATCTGTACCCTATTTAGCCCTTCGATTAGGAGTCATCTGTGAAGGTGGAAAGAAAAGGAACAGTTAGATAGCTAGGTTAGGGTCACAAACTGAAAACCATACTTCTGTTCTTTGTAAATCTCACCCTCTATCTATCAATTAAATGAGCCCTCTCCCTCAATGGGGATATGTGGGAATATCCTGAAATAAGTCCCTTTCCCAAGTTCTTGTGAAAACTGACAATGTGGAGGTGTAATCTCTCTCACTCCACATGGTCACAGTATGGAAGGCAAAAATATTTTCCTCTCTCCCACTTTTCCTTTCTGGACCCACTCCACGCCTGCATATGCCCCACATGTAACTGTGATCTCAACTTTTTAACAACTATCTTGTTTTTACTTTTAAAGTGGACATTCAGAGAAAAGGAGAGGCAGAGGAAGAGAGTGAGCTTTTCTGCCTGCTGGTTCACTCTCTAAATAGCCACAATGACTGGAACTGGGCTGATCTGACGCCAGGAGCCAGGAGCTTTTTCAAGGGTATTCCCAGGACTTGAGCGTTCTCTGCTGCTTTCCAGGGCCATCAGCAAGTAGGTAGATTAGAAATGGAGCAGCTGGAACTTGAACCAGCATCCATATGGGATGCCAGTGCCACAGGCAGAAGCTCAGCCTACCATGATATGGCTCTGGCCCCTATCTCCTCACTTTTTGAAAAACAAACAAGCAAAAACTTAACATTAAAAAAAAATAAGGTTGTTGAATATCACACATGGATGATTTATTGCTATATAAATGAAGCAAAAATTTTAACATCTTTAATTTTTAATAAAAATGATATTTGGAAAGTAGATTGACATAAAGAGAAATGGGGCATAGGACAGAGGAGAGAGAAATATTCCATCCATTGATTCAGTCTCCATATGTAGGCCAGGCTGAAGCCGAAGACCAAAAACTCCATCTGGGTCTTACTGTTAGGCAGCAAGCACCCAAGAAGTTGAGCCTTCTTCTGCTACCTGGCAGGGTGTACTTAGCAGGAAGTCAGATTAGAAGTTCAATGGGCACTCAAATGCGGCCACACAGATAGCGAATTTGAGTATCTCAAGCAGTGCTGAAGGCAGTGCTTCATCTAGAAGCCCTCAACCTCAGTGTCTTTCTGAATGTGGTATCCCATGAAATTTCTTAATGAGTCCTTAAAAAAAAAAGTACAACTACTTGAATTGAATTCTTTCCTTCCTTAAGGAACAAATGAAATATTTAATGTCAATTTCTAATTTATTTACACACATTTTAACATAAGCTTTGTAAGAGAGTTTTCCATTTAAAATATTAGGATACTCTGATGTCTGAAGTATATTGTACACTTCTGAACAAGTGCTTAAATTCTGTCATTTGTGATCTGGGCACTTCTTTACTAGGTCATAAATGAATTTCCATTTTAAAATTAAAACATGTTCAAACACTTGCTGAAGTTGGGAATCCTGTAATGTGGAGTATATTGTCTCTATTTTCTTTCTATTTTTAATTAGAAAGGAAGATATACAGAAAGAAGGAAATACAGAGAGAAAGATCTTCTTTCCACAGGCTGGAGCTGAGCTAATCTGAGGCCAGGAAGCAGGAGCTTCTTCTGGATCTCCTGTGCTGGTGCAGTGTCCAACACTTTGGTCCATCCTCCAAGGCTTTCCCAGGCCACAAGCAGGGAGCTGGATGGAAAGTGGAGCATCCAGGACATGAACCCAGCACATTCAAGGTGAGGAATTTAGCCACTAGGCCTTCATTGTCTCTGTTTTCAAGCAGAAATTTTGCAAAGTGTTGATTTAAAAAGTGCCCTACAGGTACATACAGCTATTTGTATTTTTTAAAGGAATTATTCTTCTTTAACTTTTTCCCTGTATTTTTTTTTCTGAGTTGTTAATTTGTACGATTGTTGCTGAAATATTTGTATTGGTTCCATGGGCATGTGTGTGTGTGTGTGTGTGTGTGTGTATTCATTGAAGTAGTTGAAAAATGAGTAGTGGCTTTTGGAGTAGAAAATTGAGAATTGGAGGTGTGTTGTTGTTTGGGGAGTGGATGTCAACCTTAAGCATGGACTGCCTTCAGCTTGGCTGACAATCATTATTTTTCTGTCTTGTTTTCTTCATTTCCTTTTTCAGTAGTTAAAATGGTTAAGGCTTTGCAGGGTCAAATATATGTGGTAGGAATTGTATTCATGTTGCCATGAACTGTGATTTACTCATGTATTCATGTGATGTATTCTGTGATGTATTCATGTGCCATGAACAGAAGAGTTAGCCAGCTAGGGCGGAGTTGGGTCCCAATTCCTGCTTCCTCTTCATATAAGAGTTTGTTAATCTCCTCTTCATACCTATAAATGAAAACCAGCAAGTATAGAGACCACTTGATCTGCCTGTTGCCATGTTAGTGTGTGTTGTGCAACAGTTTGGCTAACCCAGCAGAAAGCTAGAGGTTGATTCCCAGGAGAGATGTCAGTGATGTGTATTTTATTATAATATTCAACTGGATCAACTTCACCTTAAATATTAAAGACGTGCCCCTTTAAGGCACTTTCTCTGACCTCTAATGCAATTCATTTTACAGGACATGAAAAACAAATCACTAAAATAAACTTCCTGAATTGTATTTGTGAGCTAATTCTCAGTCTACTTATAAATATTATTAGGACTATTGGCTAAATGTTACCACATGTTAGGGAAGAATTTGCAGAATCTAAATGCCATACACATCACAAAATAAATGGAGTTTGCTCCTTCTGTCATCATTAGTTATTTTAACTTTATATTTGTGCTGTGTTATTCAGGCCATATCCCCCTAAGGAATATGTGCTGTGTGTAAATTATTAACTCATTAATTCCTGAGGTCCCCAAGCCCCAGGACACAACAGTTTCTTTTTCTCTAGTTTGCTGGTTTTCATACATGTGGAAACCAAAAGACTTATAGCAGGAAATCAGTGCCAAACTAAAAATAGAATTCACATCTTTTAGTTCTTAGTACAGGCCTGAAGTGCTTTTGCCAGGGAATATAATTATGCTATTTCTAGGAATCATATCAATTGAGATTAGGAAAATTCCTTATGACCTCCCATAATTTTTAATCATATTATGACGTTAAAGCACAAACATGACATTTTGGTTTTTGGGAAACTTATTGCCCTGAAAGCCTCGTCACTCCATTGGAACTGATCCAATGAAATGAGTAATGTACCAGGAGAAGGTTAGGTTGCTGAAGTCAACGCATCGATGAGTGACCGCTGGCAGGTGTGTTGTGAATTCAGTTTTGCTCATGTGTGATGTTTGGTGAAGGTGGCACTGGGGGTGGTGGAGCAAGAGGAACACAAGGCTTGAAAGTGAACAATACAACAACAAAAAGCAGGTTTGTGATGGTTCTCTAGAGGGCCTCCTCGGCTATTTGGTATTTTCTGAAACTCAGTTTCTGCTGCATATGCCATAATTATATGTTTAATAATTGCTTGTTTTAGGATCTGTGAAGAATGAATTTCCAATATACTTTGAGGCTATGGCTACAATTACAAAAAGGTAGTTGAATCTAATGATAATGTGACAAATACTAACAAAGAATTTATTAAAGCAGCACTTATTTTAAGGGTAAAGATAAAACCGAGGAAGAAAGAAAATCCAGTAGGTGTTCTTTGTTGTCTATAATAGAATGTCTTAAGATTTACATGACAGAATACTTTAGGCAGTATTTTACACTTACATGTTTTCTAAAAGCCTGAGAAATCCTTTTAAGTGAACCTTAGCATTATAGTTACTTCTTTTGTTTCTTAACATGCTTTGACATCCAAATCCCTGTAATTGTGTATTTTGATCATACGACATGAATATGTTGCCAAACACATGAATTCACAAGTTGAAGGAATGATGCAAATGACTGATGGGCAAAGCATGAAGAAAATTCAGAAGTTTTACACAGAAAAGATACAGGTAAAATAAAACACAACAAGTTCCATGTTCTATGGAAGATTCTTTTTACATTACAAGTGTGAACATTCACAAATGTTTGCAAGACAAAATGTGAATCAATGGTGGTCATTTGTGAAGCATACGTGAAGCACAGAAGAATGTGGCTGTTCTGGAAGAGGTGAGATTCAGGTCCTTAAAAGCCTTGGGGATACGTGGAAGAGGTAGCAGATGAGCAGGGAGAGCCATGGGGAAGGTTTCATGAAGGATGCGCTGGGTTAAAGTGGTGTTCAACTGTAGCTGCTCATGAAAATCATTTGATGTGCTGTTAGAAAATACCAATGTCTGTCCCAAGCCCTTCTCTGCAATGCCTCAAACTTCCAGTGACATTGGAGGCCAAATTATGGAAGAGAAGATTTTTGCATTTTCATTTGCAAACTAGTGCTAAAGATGGCTGGGAAATAGTGAAGAAAAGTGAAACCATGTAGAAGAATAGAGAAGACGTGAAATTGAGAAGGAAAGTGAAATGAAAGCAAACATGGGAAAAAAACATGTCATTTATGCGCAGACATATTCAAGGAATTTAACCATGATAAGAAGAAGGCAAGGAAGTGTTGCTATAAGAGAAAAAAAAATTGTACATGGTTATAAATTAGATCATTTAGATGTCTGGGCTAATCTCCCCAAATTTGACTTTATCTACATTAAATTTCCAGCAACAGCTAACAACTTCTACCGTGCATTCAGCCACAAGTCCCTGAAATTGGTACTAGACAAAGAAAGCCCCCAGACATTCCCAGCAGGCCACAATATTATGGATCAATTAAGTAAGGAAGGAATAAAAGGACTAAATTGGTAAACCAAAGGGTAAGACTGACAATAGCTCTGAGTTGTCTACCCTGAGACAAAATAGCTGAAGTATTATGCAACTTGTGTGAGGTTTCTGAAGAGTCTATTTTGCAAGATTTATAACACTGTGTTATTTTGGCTGAAGCTACCATAAAAACAAAGTCATTTCAAAGAGTGAAATGAAAATCTTTGCACTTTCCAAGCACAGGGGACCTCCTATCACTTTAGAAATATGTCAGGCCAAGCAACCTTTGCTCCTGTTTCTTTTCTTGGGATGTCTTTGCCCCCTCAAGGCCAACTTTTCAATCTCATTATGAAAGCACGATGCCTGCAAAACTTCCTGTGGGTGAAACACAGAGTCCAATATGCCTCTTCCATAATGCATGCAGCTTGGATATCACTTTCATGGTGCCCTGTTCACTGTTCTATTAGAATAAGTCAGGGCAACTTTATAGCTGGTGCCTTGCAGAGTGTCTGTTTTTAATTGCACCAGAACCATGTCCTTCTGTTGGATAACTGGAACCCCTAATGAGAAAGAAAGAACACACAACAAATGCTTGTTGCATTCAGTTGAGACCCTTCACCTACTTGGAAATGTTGCCTTTGGCCAGTCTCGTTGACACTATTTAGTTATGTGAGTTGAGCCCATCCTGTGGGGTGTGTATGTGCGTGTATGTGTGTGTGTTCATCAGCATCAAGTGGTGTATGAATCAACTAAACATATATGAAAACTTTCCTGGGAGGTACGAGAGGGTCTGTGATAGATTCTCCAGTTGTCTAAACTCGAACACAGAGGATAAACAATGTCATCAACAGTGAACAGTTGTGAACTTTCTCAGTGAATACTGAAATGAAATTGAGATAGTCGTCACTATGGTGCAACTACAGGACAACAAAAAGCAAAGTTTACTAGTTGCACCATTATGATAGTCTACTTCTATAGAATGCTGTGGGAACTTTACTAAAACTAATAGAATTCAGGAAGGTGGCTAGGTATAAAACAAATTTAAAGATCAGCATATTTTGTTCATATTAGTATAACACTTGAAAAGATAATAAAAATCCTAGTATATCAGCAATGAAAGTATGCAATAAAGAGAAATCTGATAAGGAATTTATAGGACATCTTTGGAAAAATAATATGACTTTTCTGAAGGACATATAGGAGGACTTAATAACTACAGAGCTGTGCTCTAGTTATTGTTGGTATGACTTTAATTTTATAAAAATCCCAAGTAAATGTGTAGATAGCCTCAGCATAGCTGGAAACGTGAAATTAAACAATAATGAGATAAATCTCACCTTTCATGTTAGCAAAGCTTAAACGTAGATGAGGCAGCATCTTTTCTCATTACTGCTGATGGAAGTATAAATTGTACAACTTCTTCAGTAGTGACTGAGAAATAGATAGCAGCATCTTAAGTGTTTAAGTCCATAGTTTAGTTCTGATGTTAGATATCTGTCCTCCAGATATCACCCAAGTGGTTGTAATACTGATATTAGAATCATAAAAGTTTGTTGATAAGAGTTGTGCTCAAAAAATTATCTTACGTCTATTTAGGGAAATAGTGGGCAGACATTAAGAGGATGTGGCAGTTCTTTCCATCAAAGGAAAATATTGTTCTTGCAATACTGACAAGTGTACAAAAATGAATTGGCATATGCTATTTGCTATGGTTCTGTCTTTTTTTAATAAGCAGTTGCAATGTGTGTAAAATGCATGTAAAATTCCACAGAGCTATAGCCATCTCTAGCAGTAGCATTTGGGGAACCTTTGATTATTTACTCTCTCTATTTCCACAAGACTTCAAGATTTATGCAGTCATATTATTTCTTTACTTGGAAACATACATCACAATTTTATTTTCATTGCCTTAGAGTTTAGGTTAGGGTTGTTGTGACTCCAACCCCATTTTCCCTACACTGTCACTAAGGCACAAAGCTCCTTGGAACTGTGATGAGAGTCCCTCGCGAGGGGCAAATCCACCCTCACTACATCAAGGAGCAGACTTACTGAGTGTACTGACAGCGATCATACTTGAGAGGGGGCCTGCCACATCTCTGAGCTTTTCTGCTCTCCCTTCGCCTCCCTTTATCTCTCTGTTCTAAGTGGGACTTTTAGAATGCATGCCATTGAAGTTCATTTAACTTGGAGCCCACCTAGGAAAAAAGGAAAGGGGTCATAAAGGGGTCTTTCACCAAAAGAGAAAGATGCCTCTGAAGGTCAAGGATAGATAGAAATTTTTAGAGCTAAAATTAGTCATTTCAGCCCTAAAGCTTTTCATGATCAATAATATAATAATGATAATATTTAATAATAAACCTTTCAGATTGAGACATAAATTGGAAAGATGTAGAGGGGTTTGGGAACTCTTATTTGTAGGTTTTTACAGCTGTTACTGCCTTGCCAGGCCTCAGAACATTTCTCTCTTTTGCCAGACTTTTTTTTTACCAATACATAACCTACCGGCACTAAGAAAATGTTCTCATTTTTAGCAGATACCAAAGAACCTTGAACAAGCCCTGCTGTTTCTTTAATTTTGCTGCTGTTTTGATTGCATGATTATTTATTTCAACATTCAAGAATATTTCTGCTTTTAAATTCCCTACCATTCAAGCTTACAATGACTTATTTTAAAACACATTCCAAATATTTTATTTCGCCCAGCTTCATGTTGACAGGTACAATAGTCCCATCTTAGCTTCTGTTCACACAAGAACACATTTTGAAACCCAATTAATAAAAGGTAGCGCTACATAAGCTCCACAGAGCCCTGTTCCCGCTGAGCAAACTGTCAGATGTTTGCCATGGTACTTAGGGCTGTATTATGGCAAAGTGGAAAAAAAATAGGCATGGGAATGAAATTAAAAACTCACAATGAAATAGTTGATTAAGAAAATTAAGCCATTTAGCTCAGGCCCATGCCTCTGCCCCCTGGAAGAGCCTCAGGAGACGGCTGGGGGCCAGAGTCAGTGAAACATGTTGGTTGGCTCTGGCAATGACCGCTTCATTTTAGTCACAAAGGACTCCTTTGGCATTCATCTAAATTTTGAGGTCCTCTTTCAAATTTATTCATAAGTTTCCTCTTTCCCAGTGACCCCAACATACTTGGTACTGGGAAAGCATCTGTGGACAAATGGCAGATCGGCACCTAAGCCAGAAGGCAGCCTTAGGGGTCCTGAGGCCCCACTTCAGATAGCCCCACACAGCTCTTGGTCTCCTTGGGCCAGGCATTTTAATTGCCTTTTTTTTTTTTTTTGGAATGTTTAAGGAGGAGGGGGAGGAAAGAATGATAAGGGAAGCTTTGAAGGAATAGTGATGAATAGACCTGACTCAACTTTTACCTCCTCTACAAAACTTCCAATTAATTCTATTCCTACCCTAAACACCTCTCTCTCTTTGTCTTTCATTTTTTTCTTCTGAGTGACTCCTGGCACTAGGTTTGTAGCTGGTGCAGGGTAGTTTTGTCTATTTAGAGTTGTTTTTGATGACTTCTATAGTTGCCACATGAAATCCTCAGCTGAACTACGAGAACTTGGGAGTCTAGGAATGTGTCTTCCATTCCTTTATGTGATTAAAGAGTGCTTAGCGTGTTACCCATATCGAGGGCTGCCCAAATGAGTGAAAGTATTAGACTAGTTTAAGAATTATGTTGTCCATTGGAACTCGAAAGGCTTCCAGGATACAAAGTAGCCAAGGGAATTCAGTTTCCCTCAAAAAGTGCTTCTTTCAATGAACTTGACCACAAACTATTCAGGACTCAGGTTCAAGGGAACCTTTTCAATTAAATTTTCAACCGAAATTTTAACCTTTTTTAGCAGGAATGTTAGTGACATGCATTGATTCATAATGTTTACACAAATAGGCACTCCACACTATGGCAATGATACTGTTTGATAATATTCATTTTATAGCTACAGTGTCCTTTCAAGGACTTGAGAAGGTGAACAAGATGAATTAAAATGGACCAATTGAAAATCACGTTGTGGCAAAGAGACGAAATGAAGACAAGGTTACTAAAATCCAGTCAAATTCAAGACTAAGCGAAGAGTGACCTGCAAAGACTTCATGCACTTGTCAGACCTGAGGTCTAAGTTTCCTGGCAACCAACATGAAGCAGATTAAATACTCGATCCGTTAGACAGTCCACAGTGTTGAAGTGAGAAAAAGAGTGCTGTTTTCAGCACAACAGTAACAATTCTTACCACAAAATCAGGACAGAAATTTCTCTTGAAGACATTGATGAAATTATGACTTCATGGTGCCTGTACCCTCATCCAGAAACAACGTCCTGACATGGGGATGGGTGTGAGTTTCAGGCAGTAGATTTACAATGTCTTTCAGTATGGATTATTTTTATATCAATTGCTGTTATTTTCACGACTCTAAAATTATCTATACAGTGAGTTCCACACAATTCTAACTACATTTGGGAATACGTTTAAGGATATCTGCCCAAATGCAAGGACTTGTCCTTCGATTAACTTGAGCTAGGTGTTTAAAGGGCTGAAACAAATGAGTCATTCTGCCAGGCCAAAGCAGGCCAGTTTTCAATAGAATAGGGGTATGCAATTCCCTGTTAAGTAAATGCACTAAATATCATAAACAGCAATATAGGTTTGGGCTTACCTCACTAAGGGGAATGATTTCCAATTGCTTTCTTTTTTGTTTTGGATCATAGGATTTCATTCTTTGTGTTTATGGCGGAGTTGTGTTTCATATATGTATATAATACCACAATTTCTGTATTAAGTCAATGGTTGAGGGGCAGTTGGGTTAATTCCATATCTTAGCTCCTGTGAATTGAGCTGAACGCTTTCATATCTGGATTTTATTTCCCCTGGATAAATATTTAGGAGTAGATCGACTGCATCGTATGGTAGATCTATTTTCACATTTCTGAGAAATCTCCATACTGTCTTCCATAATGACCGTACATAGCTTACATTCCCATCAGCCATATATTGGGATAGCTCTTCTTCCATATCTTTGGAAGAATTTGTTATTTTTCAGTTTCTGCATGGTAGCCCTCCTAATTGGGGTGAGGTGAAACCTCATAGTGGTTTATGTTTGTATTTCTGTGATGGCTAGTGATTCTAAGAATCTTTTCATTGTCTGTTTGCTATTTGTATTCTATCCTTTGAAAAACACCTGTTCATGTTCTTAACCCATTTCTTACCTGGATTGCTTGTTTTGTTGTTGACTGTCTTGAACTCTTATAGATGTTTGAGATTATTCCTGTATCAGTTGCATAATTTACAAATATTTTCTTCCTTTCAGTTGATTGCCCTTTCATTTTGTTGAATGTTTCCTTCACTATGCAGACGCTTCTTAGTCTATTTTTTTCTTTATTTTCTGTTTCTGAGGTTTTATCCAAGAAGTCTTTGCTTATGTCTTACAGAGCTTCCTCTATAATTTGATGTTTAAAAACCTTAGGATTAGATTTGTCATTCATCTCTGGTTTGTGGTTACTAATATACAAAGTACAAAAAAAAAAAGAAAAAAAGAAAAGATTAAAAAAAGAGTCCAGGTGCAGGAGCCTATTGGCTGAATCCTCACCTTTGCACACCTAGGATTTTATATGGGCACTGGTTCATGTCGCGGCTGCTCCGTTTCCGTTCCAACTCCCTGCCTGTAGCCTAGGAAAGCAGTCGAGGACAGCCCAATGCCTTGGGACCCTGCACCTGCATGGGAGACCCAGAAGAAGCTCCTGGCTCCTGGCTTCAGATTGGCTCAACCCTGACTGTTGCAGTCAGGTGGGAAATGAACCAGTGGACAAAGATCTTTCTGTTTCTCCTTCTCTTTGTAAAACTGCCTTTCCAAATAAATAAATAACTTTTTTTTAAAAGGAAGGAATGTGATGTATAAGAGCAGATTGGCATTTTGAGATCTGGTTATTGTTTGCAGCCCTTGTCTATACTGCTGAGGAATAGTGGTTTCTCTGTTTACTACTCCTTGAATTGTTTATTATGATAGATTAAACCTGTGATTATAAAGTAAATTGAAGGTATGTCAATGTAAAATTTAAAAATAAGAAAAAGAGAGAGGATGGCTTGGCATGGTGGCAAGCCATTCCTCAGCCCATGACTCTGGCCTTCCCATATGGCTCTGGTTCATCTCCTGGCTGCTCCATTTCCAATCCAACATCTGCTTATTGCCCGGGAAATCACCTGGAGGATGGCCCAAGTCCTTGGAATCCTGCATCCACATGGGAGACCCAGAAGTAGCTCCTGGCTCCCACGTTCAGATTGGCTCAGCTCTGGCTGTTGTAGACATTTAGGGGAGGAAACAGGCAGATGGGAAAATCTCTTTATTTTTCCTCTTTTGTCTCTGAAAAATTTGCTATTTAAAATGGAATTTTTTTTTAATTAAAAAGAAAGGGAGTGAGGAAGGATGGGGAAATTATTATGCTCTTAAAATAGAACATATATAAAATTTGTCCCCTGTGTATACATCGTAAAAAGCTTTTAAAAATTAAATTAAGACATGACATCAAGATATCTATTAATCGATGAAGGTAAAGAATTTGTGGTATATATATACATGGAATATTATCCAATCATAAAAATTGGTGAAATGCTGACAGTTGTGACAAATGAATGTAATTGGGGATAATATCATCATGCTGAAAGATATAAATCAGACATGGCAAGACAAGCATGACAAGTTTTATCTCAGATGTGGAAGTTAATGCATATAAGCCATGGTATATAGATATTTATAAATGTGTCCAGTAATTTGTACCACTTGCATGATACTACACCTTAATTTGCTTATTTTATAAACTTGAATTCTGTGTTACATAATAGTTATATTCTATTCTTTTCAAAAATAGTATATACTTAAGTGTGTGCAGTGTTTACATATGCAACAAATATGGAAAAACATTAAAAGTTATTAATGTAAAAAAGAAAACAATTCTTTGATACAAAAAAGAAATAAAGAAATACAAGTTGTGACAATTATATATCCTTAATAACAACAACCTCAAAAAACCCTGAATAATGACTTTTCTCCGCTGAAATTTATATTGAGAGGCAGAGCCGTCCTTACTGTACTGTTCCATACTGATTCTCTGTTGGTGGTTGGAAATGAGAACTATATGCAGTGGTTAATCCAGGCCCCAAGCCAGGTGTTTCGCATAGCTTAGATGCTTATTGCTTTTGACAATTTATATCTTTCTTTTTCTCATTCTCTAATTAGAACAACTGCTAGCCTAACATATACACAATCATATATTGGTGGTGTTATGGAGTCTGTTATGATTCACTGACCATTCTTTTGTAACTCCACCCATCAAAAACACCCAGTGACTCCCAGTGGCATTCTTAGTATTGTTGACACTCTGAATGGATTGCTTTCGTAATGCCCAAACCCTCACGTAATGGGATTATTTTTATAGTAATTGGTGATCGACAAGTGTTTAGGTCAGTTGTTAATTTTTTTTAATGGAAGAAGGGGATAATTTTGACTTTAAAGTTTATTTACATTCATAAAATATTTTTCATATGGACCTATAAAAAATAGAAATTTTGCTTTTCAAATCAAGTTTAAACTTAACTTAAAAATTGCTCTTTTCAAAAAAATTGCACTTGGATTTTACACTTCAGTAAGAATTAAGAAAAACAAACTCCATATGACTCTAAAGTGACTCCAATTTTGTTTCTTTGATTTACAATCTCAGTTATATGCGTCCAAAGCAAGTATGCAATTTCAAATTTACTCATAAAGGTGATTGCTGAATATGTGTGTGTTCAGGGCTGGTTCAATGACTCGATGTTCAGCAAATTAACTTTCAGGTTAGTAAAGGATAAATAATTTTTGAAAAATATTCATTTTCTCAATTTTGTTATTTAAAATAGTAGGCAGGAAATGAATTGAAAATTCTCAGTTTCACCATAGCTCTAAATTTCCTTATATACAGAGGATCTCTTTATTGTCTGTGCCCACTTGCACTTGCTCAGCCACTGTCAGCTCCCCAGTGTCTACCTGAGAACAAAGTGATGCCCCTTAACAAAGTTCTCCATGTTATGGCCATGAACTCCCCTGGCCCGCTCCTTCATATTTCACTTATTGCAAGAAGACCCTGTCATCTAGAGTAATGCCATCTGCTCCTGGAGCACCCCTCAAAAGAAGAAATTTGAAAAATTAAGCTTGTGTGTGTGTTCAAATGAATTGTGTGTGTACAGAATGAATGTGTAGAGAGCAGAAGTGTTATGGCCTTTGTTTGGAAGTCTGCATTTTCTGTCTGCAACCTCTGAGTTATGTGACCCTAGCAAATTAGGGAACCTGATTTTGGACTTCTTACCTCAAAAGTAGGGACAGCACAGCTGATTTATTTACTGCTGGGTAAGATAAGGGCATATAAGATACATGTGACATGTCCTGTCATACTAGATATCTTGTATTTACCTGCCTGTACTGAATTCTGCATAGTCAACACTTAGGCTTTGTTCAAAATAGGCCAGCAAGGAAGTAAACAGCAGAACCGGATGAGAAGATCTGCTGAACGGGAGCTTCAAGAGCCATAGGCTACAGGCTGCGGCTGGAGCCCTGTTGGTTGGGTATTCAACGGTGTCATGTGTAGAAAATGTAGGATAGGACTCATTTGGTTTCATATCCTCTTCTTCAGCTTTCCAGGCTTTTCTCATTTAGGGGAAACGTTGTGACAAATCAAGGAGCAGCAGACATTCAAGTAGGGACAATGACTGAGTACACCAGGCCCTGGACGTGGTCTCTCCACTTAACCTTCAGAACCGTCTCAGCATGTCGAGCAGCTCAGAGGTCAGGAATGCTGCTGTCCTCATTCGTAGAGCTGTGTGCTGAGTAAATACCGAGTTAGGAGCTGGATGACTCAGAGCTGCCTAAACCTCATACTCCTGTGATATTTTAAGCAACAGAGTGGTAAGCAGCTGTTAGATATCTTTACTTCTTTGTTCAGGCAAAGCAAAGTTCCATTTGGAAAGAAAATGATCGTAATTCCCAAACCATTTTAAACTTTCTTGTTTAGAATTGTTAACTGCACAATAATCTGACCCATAGTGCACAGTTTTATAAAGTCTCTTCTCATTTTTTAGTTGTTTTCTGCTGCCCCACATGGATATTTAAGTTTTTGTGGGACTAGTGCATATCCCATATTCTTGTTGTATTTCATCCCGACTGCAGATGTCTTGGGCCTATAATAGGTGGTGGATACAAACATTAATAGCGTTACTATTGAACATTAATATTGACAAATTGCTTTTATGTCCTCTGTTTGAACTTCATCACATCCTGATAAAGCAGTTGTTATCACCTTTATCTCATTTTTATCTTTAGGATGGAATGCTAAAGTTCAGAGTTTAAGTGCAATAGCAAATATAAATATAAATAAATAAATTAAAAATATATACATATGAACTCCATTTTAAATGTACCTTAATTAATGAGAGCTTAATTGAAAGACTGCAAAAATATATTCAATATGATTGGACCATTGTTCTTCTATCTGTTGTCTCTGGCTCTGACAGGAGTTAGAAAGCCACTTTGCAATTTGCAAAGCTGTAGATCTAGAAGATAATTACTGTACCAATTCGCAGAAAACATTCTGTGTATGTGTCTGTATCTGTGTATGCAGAGAGAGAAGATGATACAAGAAATCTTAAATAATAAACAATGTATTTGTTTATAGTTTAGTTAACGAGTTTGTCTGAAATTTTTACAACATCCCAATCTTTCAGGCATCATTATTTGTTTCAAAGATA
This sequence comes from Ochotona curzoniae, assembly GCF_017591425.1. NCBI lineage: Eukaryota > Metazoa > Chordata > Mammalia > Lagomorpha > Ochotonidae > Ochotona > Ochotona curzoniae. The sequence continues at coordinate 20,316,085 of NW_024467115.1, forward strand.
AGGGAGATAAGGAGTGCAGAAATGGTCTCAATAATTCAAAGTGGTGGATTCTTTTTTTGAGTCAATGGGTATTTTCGGAGCACTGACATTTTCTCTCATGGCTGGAGAACGATTTTGAACACATGTCAGCATTCCAGGAGGTCAGAGTCTCCCTGAGTTCAGTCGAAATAACCTAGTTTATATGCTGGGATGACTCAGAGAACCACTGGAGCACTACCTAGCTTTGTCATTTTTGTCCTGTGCTTCAAATGGATAACTCTGAAATTGATGGAAGACATTTACTTCAATTATCATGCTATGATTCAGAGATTCCGGCATAAGACATAATTGGATATGCTGGCTTCCTGCTTCAGTTCCTGCTAGTCTAGAATAAACAAACATCCTATTTATATCAACAGAGTAATAATTTCAGTAAATTAAATGTTAAATTAAAATGAAAAAAGTCAAATTTTGGTGCAGATAAATATTTAGTCTTTGTGCGATAGACTCTGGTGTGCAAATATTTTCTGCTGCATAACTGATGTGCTCGGGAACTTGCCGTACCTTTTGCTTCATTCACAAAAATGCAAAAAGTGAATTGTCAATAGATACTTGAAGAAGTTAGCTTAATAGATCAGTAAAGGAGAGGGTGGGAGTGAGTGGGAAAGTGCTTAGCAGATGGTTATTTTAGGAACAAAGAAATCTGTATTTCTGTCTCCCAAGGTAATCCTTCCATCCTAGTCAATATGAATTAATCTGGAATAGATCACCACACTTCCTTGTTAAGAATAATACATGGACATTTGATTGATGATTACTGCTGCATCCAAGGTCCTGTAAATAATGATAACATTACTGTCTAGCGTATTATATAAGCTCACCTAAATTATAAGTAGAAGATGTATCATGTCACGGCCAAGTCTAATATATATAATTTACAGGCTTAATTCTCAATGTCATCATTGTCTGTTGAAGAGGGCAAGAAGCATGGCCCTTATCCAGAAAAAATGTGTGTAGCTTGTGTCTTTTTTCTAAATATGCAGTCCAAGAAATTGTGCAATCCGAAGGAAAATCCCTCTCAAGGGGAAAAGTTAAATCATTTAGGATCAGTCCCTCCCACAAGATTCCAGTAAGCGCATTTTGTGAACTTGGTGTTTGTGTGACACCAATGCCTGTGTTGGTCATTTTCACCATTATTTACCATTATTTCATTGAAGAAGCGCACCAATCTATCGTTTTCTTCTATTCAACAAGGGTATTCAGCAAGTACCCTGAAGCATTACTAAAACTATCTTAAAATTTTTCAATGTGTCATCAAGCCTTATATTTTGATTTTTTTCTCTGGAATCAGTTAGCTAATTTTATCCCTTCTCACAGCTATAGCTATCCATCTTTTAAATGTTTCTTCCTCTTCCAAGAAAGCTTTCTTATTTCTAATCTCATCTGGCTTTTTTCTTTCAGGGTTTTGCAGATTTTCTTAACATAACAACTTTGGATTGCATCATGGTAATTTTTCCATCTGTCACTATTTTGTAAGCTTGACTAACAGACCTTCCCTCCACATCCCCTTCGGGTGCATAGAACTGAGTTCTGTTTCCCATTTCAGAACTTACTGTATTTTCTGAAATGTCTTCTCTATGTTTTATTGTATCTTTAATTAATTTGCCGCCTTCTAGTTTCCTTTCAATGGTAAATATTAATCATTAAGTTGAACTTGATAAAAATGGCATTTATGTAACTCAAAAACAGTCAAATATCAGTGAATTCACGTGATTCAAACTTACGTGTCCTTCTCATCTTCTTTTGTATTCAACTGTAACTTTAAAGAGAATAAAAATAGTGCTTAGAGTACCCCCAAGAAGTTCATGGAAAGTGGAATGATAAGTAGATTTTGGTGAACAAATATTTTATATCCATGCATTATGTTTTCATAATCTGCATTTCCCACACAAACTTTCTGATTAACAGTCATGTGCTTCTTCAAATACCAAGTCCATCTGAGCATAGGACTTTCCCTGCACCTAACATTGTTCGTTGGCTGCTGTGTTCTGCTCCATAGCTCTCATGGGATAGAGTAGTTTTACGCTCCCCCATCGCTAATATTGTTTTAGATACTCTTCTTCTTTTTTTTTTAAGATTTGTTTTATTTTTATCACAAAGTCAGATGTACAGAGAGAAAGAGAGAGAGAGACAGATAGGAAGATCTTTAGTCCGATGGTTCACTCTTGAAGTTACTGCACAGCCAGAGCTGAGCTGATCCGAAGCCAAGCCAGGACCTTCTTCCAGGTCTCCCACATGGGTGCAAGGTCCCAAGGCTTTGGGCCGTCCTCAACTGCTTTTGCAGGCCACAAGCAGGGAGCTGGATGGGAAGTGGAGCTGCCAGGATTCGAACCGACACCCAGGTGGAATCCTGGCGTGTTCACGGCGAGGACTTTAGGTACTAGGCCACCGTGCCCGGCTTAAATACTTTTGATTTTTAAACGTTTAAGAATAGGTTGTAGTTTACATGTAGTTATTAATCTTCTAATTTTAGAACCATTCCTCTCTCTCTGCCTTTTAGAATATTCTCAACAGCACCCGTCAGCTCGTCTATCGCATTTTGATGTCAGTCATTGTAAATCTGATATCCAAGGTCTCCATCATATTTTCTGATGCTTCCTTTGTTACAATGTCTTATTCTTGCTTCTTGATTATATTATGTTCTCCTATCTTCTAGCCTGCTGCACCAGGCCCAACACAAAGAATTTTGAACCAGTCTGAAAAATGCTAGTTTTTCAACCTTGGAGTTCATAAGACATTTTTTTTTTCATGGTTGAGGAAAAAAAAGTTGGAATAGAAAGTTATTTGAAAATTCAATAAATTAGGTATATCTCTGACATGATATAAGCTGCGAACCAAGTAACTCAGCTTCAGCTTATGCGCTGCATTGGGATGAGCTCTAAATAGTTCATGGTTTACCAGTGTGTTCTTATAGGTGCATATGAGGTATGAACTTCTACAGCACAATCTTTACCCAGAATGACAGACCAAAAGGGGAAAAAAAAAGCAGGATGATATTTTTGGCTGAAGGAGGAGAAATGAAGAAGGAACAGGAGGGGAAAAGGAGGAAGAGACAAAGGAAGATGGGCAAAGACAGGAGACACAAGAAACAGTAAGTGAAGGGACATTTCTGAAAGGAAAATGGGGATCCTAATTCTTAGAAACTTCAGAAAGTTCGCTTTTCTTCCCTATCTGCATTCTTGACAGTCACAATTTTTACAGCCTCATGAAAAACTGATAATACACACGTGAGGCATAACCACAAATCAAAAAAAGGGGAACTCTAAGCCTAACAATCATGAAGAGGTTTCCTGGATATGTCCAACCGCTGCAGGAATATGCAAGTGATGTTTCAACATACTTATCATGTCAAAATACTATATATACAAAAACATTTCCCTACCTAAAACCTTATAGGGGCTTCCTATTTTTGGCAAGTTAGATACTCTATATGGTTCTGTACAACCTAAGCCCAGCTTAACTGTATGTCTTCCACAGCCCCGGAACTCACAAAAGGCCCTGTACAATACAAGAGTCTTGGCATGTTCTGGGTGTGCTCACCTACGAGCAAAGCAGAAATGGGCATTTCAAGAACTGGGTTCACGGGGGTCTGAGTGTATGGTGTGCGAATTTTAGAGGTTCAAATGGGTGGAATCAAAAAAGAAAAAGAAAGAAAATCTGATATATGTATAAATGGGTAGAACCTTCCTCCACTGTAAAATCTCTGACCTGCGATTTTATGTACTTTTCTACCACACCGGAAGTCGGAGAGAGTTAGTATGTTCCATGAGTTCTTAACCAGATGTCCTAAGGACATGTGTTTGATGCATGCTAATAACAACAGAATTCTATTAATGGAAAAATTAAATGACACAACATCCTATAAAAAAATAATAAGAGCTCATTGCAATTTGCATTTGTAAATAGAAATCATTGTGTAAAACACACTTTGACAGAATTATCATGCTTTATTACTAGGCATGTGAAGACGATTTTGTGTGTAACTTAAAGTTTAGAAAATGCTAATAGACCAGATTAACTAGTCAGATGAACTAACTAGGTTGAGTGGTTGCAGAATTTTAGAAAAATTAATTAACTTTTCTAGGCCATTTTTTTCACTCTTTGATTAATTAGGACATTTTATATGATTGTCTTTGAAAAATCCTTTTGCTTCTCTACAAGGGGCCACACAGAAATATATAACAGTCCAAAGAAGAGCAGGCTGACTCATACAAAGGAGAGCTGTCATGATCTGTAGGAGTATTGTCTGGCTGCAAATTCTACAAATGCCAAAGATGAAAAAGAAAAAAATTTGAAATTTAGTCAGAATACAGGAATCCTGAAGGAGCAATTGATTATAAAGAATACCGAGACTTTAAAAGTTAGTCATGTGAGAATAAATAATTTCTATTTAGAGGTATCAAGAAATCTATTTTAAAAACTCTTAAATGGATTGTTTTCAGAGACAAGCACAGAGACAGGGAGAGAGAGAGAAAGCAAAGTCAACTCTCATTTGCTGGGTCACTCCTCAACTGCCTCCAGTGGCCTGAGCTGGGCTGGGCTGAAGCCAGAAACTTGCAGCTCATCCTGTTTCCAGTGGCCATCACCACTTGCTCCCCACATTCTGCATAGCTAGGAAGCTAGAGTTTCGAGCCAGAACCAGGAATCAAACCAAGGTGCACCAATGTGAGATGCAATTTTCTTAACCAGCCAAATGTTGTCCCTGAAAATTTTTCATCCCCAAATCACAGGATATATTTCTTCTCAAATGTACAGAGATTATGCAAAATAGCTATCAACTAACTTAAATTTCAAAACATCAATATCGTGTAGACTTTTGACTTGGTGATAATATAATAAAATTAGAAATCGATGGTAAGTGATGTCTTAAAGAAGTTCAGGTTATTGAAAACTACAAAACATTACTAATGTTTTCTTTCAAAGTAAAGAAAAAAGAAAACCAAAGTTTAATAACAATAAAAGCTTACAGATCAAATTCTGGAAGCAAAGAAGTACTAACAGGAAAGTTTTCATTTTAAATGCATTGATCAGAAACCAAGAAATACTCTAATAAAAGAGTTAATTGATTACTCAGAACACCAGTAAAATAGTGAAGGAGCAAATCAAAGAACAAAGAAGGAAATAATAAAAGACAGCAGCAGGAATTGCAGAGAAAAACAGCAGATTGGTATGTGCCTTTTAATATACCCCCTCCGGAACCTTATAAAGCAATGGTGCAAGGATCCTTTAAAGCATCTACCTTTGAGGACGAAGGAAGCAGAGGAGGGGAGAAATGCAATAAAAAGATGAAAGCAGAAGAATGAACATTAAATGACTCAACAAATCAAGAAAGCAGATCCTCCATTGGCAGGACAGAAATGTGAGAAACTTCCCTCACTTATTTGACAAAACTTTCTGAAGTTTCAGATACTCCGAGAAGTGCTGTCCTCTGAAGATGGAGAAGATGAAACCAAAATCAAACACTCTGCCTGTACACCCTACCTCCTTCGCTCGGTCAGGCCTCCTACTCCACCCGGTAGGAGAACTAGAGGCTTATGCTCCAGAGATAAGGAGAGATGGCCTGACTTACTGGGTACCACATCTAATGGCAGAAACAGCACACCCAGGAGAGGGGGATTTAGTGAAAGTTTCCAAGCTGAATTTTCATTGAGTTATTAGCATGCTAATAATCAGCTTTATGGTATCAGGGCTGGAGATTAAATTATTTTCTGGAAACGCTGATAAACCAAGGAAGAACTAAGGATAATGGAATCACAGATTTCCCAGCACCCCCAGTAAGTTCAAGCTACAGTGAAACCCGGAGTTTACATGCATCAATAACTAACACAGCATTTCCAGTCAAGTTTTCAAAGCCCACTCTTGGGCCCAGCAGCGTGACCTAGCGGCTAAGGTCCTCTCCTTGAACGCACCAGGATCCCATATGGACACTGGTTCTAGTCCCAGCAGCTCCACTTCCCATCCAGTTCCCTGCTTGTAGCCTGGAAAAGCAGTTGAGGATGGCTCTGTCTCTCCTCCTGTCTGACTTTGTAATGAAAATAAAAATAAATCTTGAAAGAAAAAGAAAAACAAAGCCCCATTATTCATTTTAATTTATTTATTAATTTAATAGAGATATTTTTTCTTGGAAAATCAGACATTCAGAGGGACAGAGAGGAGATCTTCTGTCCAATGATTCACTCCCGAAGTAGACGCAATGACCAGAGCTGCGCTGATTCAAAGTGAGGAGCCAGGAACCTCTTCTGGGTCTCCTACATGCATGCAAGGTCCCTAGGCTTTGGGCCATCCTTGACTGCCTTCCCACGACAAGCAGAGATGTGGATGGGAAGTGGCCGGGATTAGAACCGGTGTCCATATAGGATCCTGGTGGGTAAAGGAAAGGACTTTAGACACTAGGCTACCATGTCAAGCCCAATTTTGAAATTCTTAATCATAATAGCAACACCACATGTTTTCTTTATTATATTCCATATTATGTGTGTTATCATCTTTGACTTACCATCTGTTAATTTGTAGGCTAACTCAGAAATAAAATTCTCTAAAATATTTTTGTTTGCTTGCTTTTTACAAAAAAGATTTATTTATTTTTATTGAAAAGTCAGATACACAAAGAGGACAAGAGATAGAGAGGAAGATCTTCTGTCCGACGGTTCACTCCCCAAGCGGCCACAACAGCTGGAGCTGGGCCGTTCTGAAGCCAGGAGCCAGGAGCCAGGAGCTTCTTCCAGGTCTCTCACGTGGATGCAGGGTCCCAAGGCTTTGGGCCGTCCTCAACTGCTTTCCCAGGCCACAAGCAGGGAGCTGGATGGGAAGCGGGGCCACTGGGATTAGAACTAGTGCCCATATGGGATCCCGGTGCATTCAAGGCAATGACTTAAACTACTGTGCTATCATGCTGGGCTTGTTAGTTTCTTCTTTAAGAAATGAAAGAGAAATTCCATTATTTCAAGGTCAGTATTTTGGACCTGCTTTGGCATCAAAGTATAAATCATGGAATTTTCACTGATTTAATTTATCAAAGAAGTTTTGAAGCAAAGTTGCAAAATGTTTTTATTGGATCAACATGTGTTGGCTATCTTATACGGTTGGTTTTTCTTACTCCATTTCTCCCATGAGTTAATGATATCAGTGAAGTCCATTTCTTCAACCCACACAGTGGTGAAGATGTAGGAGCCTGGGGATGTGCTTGTCTGTCATGACTCTCAACTGTGATGGTAAAAACTTTCCCATCATTGAGATGATATAGTCTTTTGAGAAGACTCCATCTTTCTTCCAAATGGCATTTCCCAAATGAGAGCAAAATTTTAAGTCATTTTTTCATTTTTATCTTTGATGATGATTATATTGTTGATCAGGGTGGGAAGGATTGAGGATTGTGGAAAAGTGGGTGTATTAACTGTTTCCAAGTTTTCTATTTCTTTTTCCTGTATCTGTCGGAAGGAGGAAGATAAAGGCAGATGCTATTCCCAACCTTCCAGCTGCCCCAGTTCCCTGGGATAGGGAATGGTCTCCCAATATCGGCCTAGGGTTTCAATATGACACATGCTTGTGTCACAGAAATGTCAATTGGCTGACACAGCCAACCTTAGAGTCTCCATTCACCTAAATTTTTGCTGTCATTGTTTGGCAAGGGTAGTTGTCCAATTTGCTCTATTCTCCTTCTTCTGCCATGGTACCAGATACGGTGGACACCACCAATTTAATTAAGGTCCTACAGAAATTAGTAACATATGATATCTGATTTTATTGTTACAGGATGCTTATAAGCTCTAAAACTATGGTCAATATTTATGAGTATTACAAGCAAATTATGATAGTAGTCATAAAATACATGTTTGGAAAAGCCTGATTTGGGAAAGCAGAGTGATAAGGATACCTGTGGCTTAGGCACATCAACAGAGGCTTCCTAGTTGAAAGCTGAAGATGAATAACAAAGGATGTATAGGTGACCCAGAAGCTGTGGGTAACCAATATGGTGCACCTATAGGAAACCAAGACCAGCAGTCATTAGGGTGCATGCCGAGATGAGGGAGGGGAACACAGCACAGAAAAGGGGGTCCCGAGAGATGAAGCTGCATGGATAGTGAAGACAGAATGGAGATAACCTTAATGATGAAGTGAGGAATTTATAAATTAGTCTGCAGTATGGTTTGGGGAGGGAAGATCAATGCACACGGTTTTAGGCAAAGCAAAAAAATTAATCTTGTACTTTTGCAATAGAGATGGACTAGAAACAGATTGAGGAGCACAGTGAAAATAGCTAGATGGATTGGAAAGAAATGGTGGGAGGCATGAAAGCTCTTGGACTTGGCAATTATTTGATAAAGGAGAAGGGGAACAAAGCAAGGAAAGCCCCTCACTTCAGTGTCGCTGTCTAGCTGCTGGTAGCATGGTGGCTCCAGGAGAACAAAGGCCTATGAGGAGGAGCTTTGGTGCTAACTGTGAAGGCCGTGAGTGGTGGCTTTATGTCTAAATGAAATGCTTTGTAGGTCAACTTAAACTCTGGACAAATAAAGGATTTAACACTTGACCTTTTGTTTTGCACACAGGCTGTGTGGTTTTTTTTTTGTACTGGTATCATATTTCGCAGGTAATGTAATAGTCCAATTTCTAATTTTGCAAAAATCACAACATTGATAGTAATGGCATCAACTGCAGTCTCAACAACCAGAACAACACAACTCAGCAAGATCGGGAGTTTGCAGCCTGCTGTTGCTCAGCATTGTATGGAACTTTATTCATTATATTGCTTCCCACTCTCTGACTCCATGCCAAACTTCAGCCTGCTTAGGGTCAAAGCTTGCTGGGAGTGTGCCGCCTGCTACATTGTGTGCGCTGCACTGGGATCAAAGCATTCTTTCTGGTCCTCATCTACCTCTTCTCCCTACTGCTTGTCTGCCTTCTCCTGCAGGGGGTCAGACTGGCCACATTTTGCCCGTCTCACAGTGCATAGTCCTTTCATACAAAGTTTTCTTTGTTAATCAAGAGAAGTAAATGCAAATCCTGTCTCTGTACAATGAACTGCTTTGAGAAGAAGGTGTGACAGTGATATAATGACCTGGTGAATTTTCAGACAAGGAGGATCAAAATATCTGGGTTTTATTTTTCAGAGATTAGTATTTGAACAGAGAATGTGTGTATTTGTGTTTGCATCTGTACCCATATTCCTCTTGTGGATGAACATTACTAGACAATAACATTCTTGTATTCTGTCTCTTCCACAGTCATGTCCAAATCCTTAAAGTGTGTCATTGTTAAGATTGCAGGATACGCAATTGTGTGCCTTTCACTATTACCTAAGTGGGTCACGCTCACTGTCCCTGGCCAGGGTTCGGAGGGGACGAGAGCCTACCGTCTCATTGTCAGTCATGAAGCCAGACAGAACTGAAACCCAAGCACTGCCCTCCATTACACTTCTGTGCTCTATTTTGATAAAAACACATGGCTATTCATTCTTCTAGGTGACTTCTTGATTCTTGGACCAATCAAGTGAAAGTTTGTCATCTTTTCATTGTAGTTCAGGTAATGGAGGAGGTGGTCTGTGAACTAACTACCCCAGCAATATTTGGGTGGGTGGGATTACATTACCCTCTAAGACTTCCTTGGCTGACATGTGAAGCAATTTTTGTTGCAGAGAGAGAGAGAGAGAGAGAGAATATTAATGAGAATGAAGAGGCTATGTTATGTTTTACTCACTTTCTCTGTCTTTTGTCAGCAAAGCAGAATCCAAAAGATGCTTGCCTTTTTTGACATCTCTCAATGGGAATAGTAACTATAATGGGCTTAATTAACTATGTGGTATTGATGTAATTAGTTATCCTGGTGATTATACTTCTTTAATAAAAGCACTTCATTTAAAGACGCATTGGTGTTCAGCCATGGCCCATCTCTAAACCTATATTTTCTGGCTGTCTAGATATTGTAGCTGTGTGCATATTTCACCAACAGTCCTTGAGAGAGGTTATCTGGCGTGGCTTAAGGTAATTAGGAACTAATGATTTTGCCCCCTAGTTTCAGACTTGCTTGCAGCAGAGAGCAGGCAAGCTGGTGGGGGGAGGGGAGGCCAGCCACTCATTTTGTATAAACTGAAAGGGTGGGGGAAGGGCCTTGTTTTGGAAACCACATGCTCTTAGGAACTGTTTCTCCTTAAGCTAGCAATCAGAGAGACAGTAACACCAGAGGGAATTGGGAGTGTGTAATCTATGGTGGACTGCATAAATACATTTAAATAAATGTTCACAGTGTATAGAGCTGTGTGTTCCTATTACCAGGCATCCCGACTGTTGACGCGTCTATTAACAAACAGGTTAAAAGTAGATCCTGGCTTCAGTTTGGTCAGCAAGTACCTGGCCGTGTCCCTTTCACATGGTTCAGTAGCCAACCAAGTCAAACTCTGTGCGGGGTGGGGGTGGGGTGATAGGCCAAGTATGAGAAAAGAAGCCTAAACTGCAAAAAAATGACCGTATGAAAATGTCAGTGGTATCAGGCACAGCCCCGAAGAAGGACAGGACCAAAACCAGATCATTTCTTGAGCTGTGTCCAGATCTCTCGTCCCCAGCGACCCGGGTGCCTCAACTCCCTTAGTGTCTTAACGCTTCCAACTTGGGGAGTGCAGGAGGAGGGGGTGGGGCGGGGGGACCGGATACTGTGCAGCGCTCAGGCACTCTGCAAGCTGCGGCCCTGCAAGCTCCTGGCCGGTAATCGCTTCGGCAGACAATCTCCTTTGCATGGAGTAGTGCTAGTTCTTTTCCAGTCGGCTGGATTCAGCTCTCCTTCTTTCTTCAGAGGGCGCTTTCGCCTGTCACCTCTTTATCCCGCGGTAACCGCGCCACCTCCCCTCTGCTGCTCCTCTGCTTTCTGCCTGTCTGGAGACCCGGGGAACCCTCTGCTGCATTTGACTGCTTCATACAGCACAGGAGGCAACGTTGTGGGTCATCGGCACAGCAAAAACATCAACAAGCACCACCCAAAACACGAACGGACACGAAGTGTCTCGGCGGAGGTATCTGCCGGCCAGACTTATGCCTTTTGCCATGAGGGATGCTTTAATCAAAACCTCCATCCCTCATTAAATCAATAAAATCAAGTGTTCTTTATTTTAATCCTCTGCACTGTAATCCAGTAGCAAGGATCCGGGCCCTGGCTTTTCATCTCATTGTTTCAAAAACAGATCGTTGGGTTGGGATTGACAAAAGGTTCATTCCTTTACCTTTGTGGCAATGTCAGTAAAAAGGCAGGTGCTGGGCGCTGGGACTGTTGTGCTCAGTACAAGAGAAAGGAGTGGGGGTGGGGTGGGGCTGGGGTGGGGGAGGGATCTATGACATACTAACTACAGGAACTGAAGCTTTCTAAGACATTTTGTTTAGCTTGATATTGTGCCGCAGTGAGGAGAGAGGTGGGATCTATTGTGTGCCAGCTGCATGAATCACCGGATTGAAGTCTAACAGCCTCAGACCCTCTTTTATACAGTAGAGGGGGAGATTAAAGCAGGGAGCTCATATGTCACAAAATAGAGGTACAATGCATTTCTGGCTTGCTCGGTGCACTCGGCCAGCATTTGATCCAAATTTAGCCAAAGGGAAGGAGCGTGTGCTGCGATCAGCCAGGGAGGTGACAAATGTTGGGCTGCAATATTCCAAATTCCTTTTTGGCTTCCAAAATGTCATCTCTCTTTTGTCAGCACCATTATGAGTGGGATCTATGTATAGTCACAGACCAACTGGAAACAAACAGAAAACACCCGAAACCCCCCAAGTTAAATTATTCTACACCTGCTGCTTCCTAAGCTGTGTCATTGATACAGAGCACAGGGAAGTTTTGTATCTAAGACTTACAACCTCATTTATTTAACGAGTGCTTGCTGAGTGTCATAGTAAGTACATTCTAGAAGCTGTAAAGGATAAACAAGGAATCTAACACACACTCTCCCACTCTCTAAAAGCTTGTAGTCTTGGTTAAGGAGAGAAGAGAGACAGACAGACCTACACACATACTCTCTCAGGAGTAAAGACAATGTGGCATTTTGTTAAATGACTGAAGAGGGAGGTTAAAGTTCAGTGCTGTAGGAATCGGAAAAAAGTGAACTTGGAGCTATGGTTTTCTTTGAAGACAGGAGAAGGGAGTCTTTGGAGTAGGGGACACTTTTAACAATCTTAAATGAGCTATATCTTGCAACGAGTGTAGCAGTTTTATCATCTTTGTTTAATAGGCAAGGAAACTGAAACCCACAGGAAAGAGTGACTTGGGGAGAGTGGTGTCGCCAATAAGAGGCTAAGCACAGGATGAAATTGCTCAAGGAGTTGTGTTATCCACCTCTGCAGCCAGCGGGGGCCCAGGGGATGGATGCCTGTGCAACAGGCCTCTCACTGCCCGAGTTCTCTGTCTCGCTGAAACACCTGGGTGCCCACTGCTGTTCTTTCCTTTGATATGTCAGTCCCTGTCTGTGCAGTTAAATGTCCTCTCTTTGGCATTGCAGACTTCATGGTCATAATGGTAATTAAAAGTTTATTTCTAGAAGAGAGTGACAGCTTGTGTAAGGTCAAACAGGCCCCTTGCTAGAAATGGGAGACCACAGCTGGTCTTTTGGAGGCCCAGTCCAATGTCCTTTCTGGGAGGTTCCACTGCCTTTCTCACGTGTGCTGTGATCTCCACCGCAGTTTCCTCAGATCTCGCAAGCTTTTGTGCTCACCATCACACCTCTCCCATCCCCTTGCTCTTTGCTATCTAGGGGTCCCCTTCCAGGAAGAAGGGGGACCCCTGCAGCCCTGGCCATCTGCAATGTCAAGGATTTCAGTTACAGCCCAGGGCTCACATCTGCTCCTGGGTCGCCGCGCTCATCAATTCTTTGAGCGTCCCAGGAGCCATTCCAGGCATTTTCTCTCTTCAAGTCCTCCATGCAAGTGGTAAATGATCTCATCTTCCATCTTAATGAGGATATTGACATCATCTGATATGTGAGCCCTCGTTTTCACCTCAGCAATAACTTGCTTTCCTCTCTCTCCATGCTCTTAATTCCCAGCCCTATGCCAGAAGATCTCTTTTCTGGCTAAGTTACACCAAATGGCAAATCACTGAGGTTTGAATTTGGGGGCTTGTGTCACTGTTGAGCCTCAAGATTGTCCCCATTTGTCTCAGAAGCCGCAGGCTTGTGTACCACCACTACATTCATCAATCGTAATCTATACTCAAAAAGGAACCTAATAAAAATGAAATTGTAAGGGCCCACTGTGGTAGAATAGTGGCTAAAATACTCGCCTTGAACGCGCTGGGATCCCATACGGCACCGTTTTTTGTCCCAGAGACCCCGCTTCCCATCCAGTTCCCAGCCTGTAGCCTGGAAAAGCAGTAAGGATGGCCCAAACTCTGGGGACCCTGCACCAATGTGGGAGACCAGAAGGAGGATCCTAGATTAGGATTGGCTCAGTTTTGGCTGTTGTACCCACTTGTGGAGTGAATCAATGGATGGAAGATCTTCTTCTCTGTCTTTCCTCCTCTCTGTATATCTGCCTATCCAATAAAAATAGATAAATTTTTAGAAAAAGAATGAAATTGTAAAAAATGAAAAATAAATCTTTTTTTTTTTTTTATTGGAAAGGCGGATATACAGAGAGGAGAGACAGAGAGGAAGATCTTCCATCCGATGATTCACTCCCCAAGTGAGCGCAAATGGTCAATGCTCTGCCGATCCGAAGCCAGGAGCCTCTTCCGGGTCTCCCACACGGGTGCAGGGTCCCAAAGCTTTGGGCCGTCCTCCACTGCTTTCCCAGGCCACAGGCAGGGAGCTGGAAGGGAAGCGGGGCTGCTGGGATAGAACCGGCGCCCATATGGGATCCCGGGCGTGCAAGGCGAGGACCTTATCCATTTGCACCACCGCACTGGGCCCGAAAAATAAATCTTTAAAAGCTTGATATGCTTCTTTTTTCTTTTACAGTATAGGAACTTCTAATTATATATATATTTTCTAATAGGAGAAACAATCCACAAAGTAAAGAAACCAGTTTATAATTGTGGGATGCCGGACACCATTGAAAATGACTATTGTAGTCTGGAGCCACTGTCTTTGAATCAGACCTCCTTCCATGCCACCTGCTCATGTTCCCCAGGCGTCCCCACACCACTAGCTCTTTGCTTTGAAGAGTCTCTCCTGTTCCCTTTAGTTCAGGACACATTTTTTTTTCCCCCTCAGGATTATCTGTCACATTCCCTGCCTCTTTCATCCATATTTTCTCATTCTACACTAATATCTTTTTCCTTCTCTTCAAGGATTCACTTGGTTATGCAACTAGATAATAAGTCATCTGATCCTGGTGCCTATGCTAACAATTTTGTCTCCTCTCTTTCACTGCTCACAAATTCACATGACTGATACACATGAAAAAGTGCTCCGATTCCCTAGCTGTTAGGGAAATGCAAGTAATAACCCCATGAAGGTGGTTTTCCACCTAACTCCAGAGAGATTAGCCAACATTCAGAATTCTACTAACAGCACCTGCTGGCGTGGATGTGGGGGAAGGTAACCTACTTCACTGTTGGTGAGAATGTAGGCTAGTACAACTGCTACTGAAGTCAGTATGGAGAGTGCTAGAACAACTGAAAATTGGTCTGCTGTTTAAGCCAACTATTCCACATCTGAGAATATATTTAAAGGAAATTAAATCTGCATATGAGAAAGTGACCTGTAATCCTATGTTTATAGCAACACAGTCTGCCATAGTGGAGACATGGAAACTCCCCAGATGCTTGCTGAAACAGAAATGGCTAAAGGTAATTGTGGTGTATCTACTCTATGGAATACTAGTCAGCCATTAAAAAGAATGGGATTCTACCTTTTGCAACAAAATGGTCCCGACTAGAGACCATATGCTCAATGAAATAAGCCAATCCCCGAAAGACAAATATCATGTTTTCTCTGATATAAGGCACCTTCATGCAAAATACAAGATCAGTGTATATATAGGAGAACATACATGTACATATATTCATCTAGAGGAATTGTGTAATGGAGACTGTCATACCAAGGAGTGAAGATACATTGCAGTATGCATCTCTACTCCCGAATAAAAAATTGATTCCCAATGAAATTGTTAAATATTTCTTGACAATGGAATGTTGGACTCTCTACCATTGTCTATACCAGCAATGTAATGGTACACTTAAGTAGCAGAATAATGGACTTGTGAGTTTTGTTTAAGGGTTATACTATTGTAATAACATAGGGGAAATTAGTCGGAGTAGAGAGAGACTGGGGAAGGAAGAGAGAGAAATCCCTTCATCTATGGAACTAGATCATGAAAAATTAAAACAAAAATTAGAAACAAACAAATGTAGAAAACTCATGGCAGTTTGTCAAGTTCTTACTCTTCTTGATGTATTTTTAATTCTTCTACTTATTCTTTCTTCCATAATAATGATTTTCAATCTATCAAAACTTCCACCCTTTTTAAAAATGAATGCTTACAATGCTGTCCTGTCATGCTGCAATGAAAGGCATTAGTCGCGTAATTTTTTCTGCTCACACAATTTTATTAAAATAATACCTTCCCTATATATGAATGGACCATTAACATAATCTTTAATAAAATGAAGCATAATCTACTAGTGCAATCTATTAGTACAAAATGAAGTGCTACTATTAGTACAATCACTGTAAGTGGTGGCTGATGGATACATTATTCAAGCATCATGAGCAGCATGCTTGTCAACAATAGGGATGGTGGAACTGAATAAGGTTTCGTAAAGATTAAAATCAAGAAAAAGCGCTTTAAAGTAATGGCAATGTTTTTTTTTAACACTTGCAAACACCTTTGTGTTTTAATAAAATTAGTTAGGTCTTAGACTAAAATAACTTCAAGTAGATTTGTTTAAACATCTGGATGCCAATGAATCATTCGTAAATTTGCTTGTTGCAGGGCAGTTCTTTATTATGTGGGACTGTTGTACGTTGTAAGATGTCTGGCATCCCCTCCTACTTCCAGACACACAATGTAGAAACATACTCTAGTGTTGTTAACCAACATTTTTAAAAATCCCCTTTGCGGATGGTGTGGCCCTGGTTAAGATTCCCCATTTTGTATTACTGCACCTTTAGCTCAAGGGCTTTTCTTATGTCATTCTTGCAATTTGGATCCGTCACTTTATGTAGTCAAGCCGTTGTCCCACTTTACACTAGGACATGTAACTGTGAACTTTATCCAGGCATAGTCTTTGGCCTCTCAGTTTTATTAATCCATAACTTATATACAACGTAGTTTATCAACTTTAAATGTGCCATGCATGCTTTGAATACAACCATGCAGTCCTTGTTACTAATCACAGGACTGTTGTCTCTTTACATTAATCTCCTCCTTACAAGTCGACCCCCTTAACAGCACTGATCAGTTTTCAGGTGTGCTTGGACTGTTACAGAATTTCATATAAAGGCTCTATAGAGCATTTAATTTCTGGATCTGACTCCTTTAATTTACTGCAATGTGTTAGATATTCCTCCATGTTGTGAATGTGGCAGTAATTAGTTTCTAGAGAGCATAATTTATTGATGTGTTGTATTTCATTATATAGCATGCTACGTTTGTTTATGAATTCACATGTTGAAAAATACTAGTGTGTTTATAGCTTGGTTTGCCATGAGTAAGACTGTTCCTACCAGTTACCTTGTTTAGACAGGCTCATGGAAAGAGGTCAAATTTCTTATACTGATGAAACCGTATTTATCACTTTGTCTTCTTCCTGTGACTTTCACTCTTTGTGTCATATATGGACTTATAACTAATACCAAGATTACCAATATTTCTTTTTGTATTTTTTTCTAGGACTATTGTAGTTTCCACACTTGCATTTAAGTTTATTGTGTCTTTTTGCATTGATTTCTCTATAGGACATGGGTTAAAGATTGAAGTGTGCATGTGTGTGTGTAGCCAACTGTTACAGCACCATCTGTTATACAGAAATTCTTCCTTCCCACATTGAATTACCTTAGCACTTTTGTGAAAAATCAATTGACCGTGTAAGTATGGGTCTATTTCTGTACTCTTTTCAGTTTCACTGGCCTGTGTGTCTATCATTAGGCTAATACCACTCCCTCTTGTTTCTTGTAGCTTTGTAGTTAAACTTGAAATCAGATAGTGTGAGTCTTCCAAATCTATTCTTCCGTATAAATTTGAGAATCGACACGCTAATTTCAGCAAAATAGCCTGTACTGATTCAATATAACAGGTTGTCTGTAATCCATGAACATGTTATAATTCTGCATTTATTTAGACATTTACATTTTTCTTCCAATGATTATAGGTTTCAGCATACAGGTCCTACATCTCTTTTATAAAGTTACTACTAAATATTCATGATGCACTTTGAACAATTTCAATTTGCTGGTATATATAAATACAT
Source organism: Ochotona curzoniae (assembly GCF_017591425.1). NCBI lineage: Eukaryota > Metazoa > Chordata > Mammalia > Lagomorpha > Ochotonidae > Ochotona > Ochotona curzoniae. The sequence goes on from NW_024467115.1 coordinate 20,333,506, forward strand.
TTGATTTTTGTGTACTGTGATTTTTGTATGATGTAACCTTAATAACTCCAGCCATTAATTCTAGGAGTTTTGTTTAAAAATACATTCTTTAAAATTTTGTATAAAAGCATCCTTAGTTTTTGTATACATAAATATCTTGTATCTTTTCAATCAATAAATGTAACATTAAATTTTCTTACTTTGTTGCATTGGTTAAGACTTCTAATAGTGAATGTTGAAGAGAGATAATAGTGAACTTCTTTGCCTTTGTCCTGGTAATACAAAGAAAGCATCCATCTTTTTCTCATTGAATATGATCTTAGGTGCAGTACTTTAATAAACACCATTTAATAGATTGAGTAATGGTTTACAGGTGGTTTTAAAATTATAATTGATTTTTGAATTTTGTCAAATGCCTTTTTGTTGATTGAGATGGTCGTGCATTTTATGCATTTATTCTTTTTTCTTAAAGATATTTATTTATTTTTATTAGAAGTTGGATTTTACAGAGAGAAGAGACAGAAACAAAGATCTATCTGCTGGTTCAATCCCCAAGTGGCCACACTGACCAGAGCTGAGCCAATCCAAAACTAAGAGTCAGGAGTTTCTTTCAGGTCTTCCACATGGGTACAGGGAAGGTTTTGGGCCATCCTCTGTTGCTTTCTCATGCCACAAGCAGGGAGCTGGAGTAGAAGTGGAGCAGTGTGGACAGAAATTGACACCCATATGGGACCTTGGTTCTTGGCGATGGGAGATTAAGCTAATTGAGCCATTGCACCTGTCCCTTTCTTTTCTCTCCTTGCTGGAACCTGCTAGCAGTTACATCTGGTGGCAACCTGTACCTATGCTGAATGGAAACCGTGGACTACCAAGCTGATAGTATTTTCCCAATGGGACCAGTGCAATGTGCTAAACTGGAAGTATTTGCTTTGGCTCAGTGCATGCACAGCCCACTGTTGTCCCCCACTCTCTAGGGCTTTACTGCAGAAATCAAATGGCACCCAATGTGGCACTGATGGGGGTCTGGGCTGTGAAATCCATTGTGTTCCCACACCCATCCAATAGGGCTGCGGCATTACACTTCTGCTTATGATCGGATTAAAAGAATCTGTATGACCCACCAGACTGTGGCTGGCTTCTCCTCCTGATCTCCCCTTCCCGCCTGACTGCTGGTGGAGCTCCTATCGCTGCTGGGATATTTGTTCACAGCAACACTGTTCTGTTGTCTCTGCTGCTTCCATGTTTGATTCAAATCTGATGTTTCTTTACTGATTTTTTTTAGACTAAATGAACTGTCCATCAAGAATAGTCAAATGTTGAGGTCCCCTGATATAATATGGGATCTTATATCTCCCTTTAGATGTAATAAATATTTGCTTTTTAAGGTTGAGTGTTCTGGCATTAGTTTGTATATACATTTTAAATGGTTGTACCTGTTTTTGAATGTGGTTAGTATATTTAAATCGTGTGATTTAGTTCATTTTCACTGTTGTTATTTATAAGTAATAGCTTGATTCTTTTTTTTTCTTTAAAATTTCTTGTTTGTTTTGAATAGTCTCTATTACTTTTCTAATGGATTTATATGTTCCTGTATTATCATGATGGAATCTATCTTTCCTTCTTTGTATACTTAGGGTACCCTTCAATATCACTTGTGAGGCTTGTTTGGGTTGCAATTAATTACTTCAGTTTGTTGTTGTCTGGAACTTCTTTGTTTTTCCTTCATTCATGAAAGACAGCATTGCTGGGTAAAGTGTTCTGAGTTGGCAGTTATTTTTCTTTCAGAACTTTGAACACCTCATTCCAGTCCCTGTTGGCTTGTAAGGTTTCTGTTGAAAGATCTGCTGTTAATCTAGTGAGGTCTCGTAAAAAGTGACCTCATGCGCTCTCCTTTCAACGTTCAGAATTCTTTGTGTTGTGTTTTTGAAAGCTTGACTATAACTTGATTGAGTTCTTTCCTGGTCATATCTATTGGGATCTCATAGGAACCTATGTATTTGGACATCCATATCATTCTCAAAATTTGGAAAAGTTTCAGCTGTTATTTTATTGAACATGGTTACTAAGGCATTACTCTTACTCTGTGTGAAATTTCAAAACTCAATACTGGTTCATGTAATGGTCCTCCAAAGATCTTAGAGGCTATTTCATATTTTTCTTTTTCTTTCTTTCTTTTTTTTCTTCTTTCTCTTTGGTCTGAAATGTTTCAAAACATTGCCTTCGAGTTTATATTTTCTTTCTCTTCTCTTGTACTATCTAGTTTGTTGTTGAGAATTTCATTTGTACTTTTTATTTATTCTTTTTTTTGTTTTAATATCGTTTATTCTTAATGTTTAATATTTTAGTTTCATTCCTTTTCAATAATTCTTTTAGCTCAAGTTTTAGTCATATCATGCACTGATTTCCTAATTTCATTGAACTGATTATATTATTTTTATTTGAGAATTTTTGTAATGATTCATTTGAATTACTCATCAGATATTTCATCAAGCTCTCTTTACTTTGAAGTCTGATTTAAGAGCATTGTTGTGCTCCTTTTGGAATGCTGTATTTACTTGCCATATTTCTTGCCTTAAAAAGTCCTTTTTAAATTAATATTTTAGCAGTTAATTGTTTCTATAACAACTTACAACATTCAGCTTCATTTATCATCGGATACAAATTAGAAAGGATCTTTAATTTAGTGCCCGATATTGGCATATAAATTGCCATATTCTTTCTAGAAAGCTCTAGCGGAGGAAATGTCTCTTCTTTTAAACCTGCAAATTAGTGGCAAAAGGGTGAGGCTGTAAAAATAGACGAAGGCCGCGAGGGAGGTACTCCTCTCTAGGTGGACTGCCATCTGGACCACTGGCGAGCAGATCCTGGAGAAGATGCTCCTGGAAACCAGCTCAGGGCACCTCTGTGTCATCCTGCTTGTGCAGACACAGCCCTTGCCGCTCAGGTGCTTGGCATTTAGTGTTTGTATGCCTATATTGGATTATGTGCATTTTGGGGGATAAGTTTTTTTATCTTTTCTTTAAAGGATTGTTTTTGCAATTTGATGTCTTTTTATCCTAAGGATGTGTCTCTGGTGTGCTACTTTGGTTTTGGTTCCAGTTGAACACCAAGGTGTATTCTCCCTGTCCTTTCCTGTGCTCTAGTTAGTGGTGGCGGTAGTTGGAGTTAGGGTGCTCCCTTTATTGTAGTATCGTGCTGTCATTAGGAGCAGGTCGAGGGTACATGGTCCTAAGTGTGCATGTATTACCTATCGTGGGAATCCCAAGTATGTGCACAGCCCTAAATCTATCCTAAGTTATGAGCAGTAATAAGAAGACAGTGTCAAGTCAGGGAAGCCCTCACCTTTAGCCCGGGTGGACACAGATTCCTGAATTAATCAACAGTGCCCCAAATGGCCAGGGGAGAAGGAGGGTGATTCCTAATTCTGAGGGAGCAGGCGCCCATACCTCCAGAGTTTTATTGGTCGTATCTTCTTTTGTGCTGCACCTGTCTCCTCTAGTGAAGAGCACTGTGTGGACAAGAATGCTAGGTTCACCCTTGCTCTGCTGTGCTGAAGCAGACTTGTGATGTTACATGCAATCTTTGTTGTTAGAGTTCTGGGATGTCTGTGAGGCTCCAGAAATAAGGATATATGTGCATTCTGTCTCCTAGCACAGTATAGATTCTGCCATTGACTGCTTTCTCAAGCCAGTGCCAGTCTGCCACAGGCTACACTCTTGAGGTTGGGAAGGGACAGAAGGATGCACTATGAATGCCTTCTCTGAGGCAAATCTGTAGTTCTCCTCCAGGTATCTCTCTGCCAGGCATCTGGGTTGTGGTAACTTTGGGTTCCTCTCACAGCCTGCTGATTCTTCTTTCCCACTAGTCCTGAGGTCAAAGACTGAATGGATGGATAGGTTTCTTCTTTTCCCAAGGCTTGTTGTGCTGGCCTGTGAGCTCTGTTGGGCGTTCTTTTCTTGAGCTCTGGTGCTCCTTGTCAGGATCTCACCCCGAGCTGCCTCTAATCATGTGTTGCTTGGGTTGTGGAGGAGACGAAGTCATCCTTTTTAGCTGTCTTGGATTTTTCTCTTGAAGCTCATTCTTCTTGGAGATTTTTCTTGTCACATTTCTATTGCTGATTCATTGTGTAATTCTGTTGAGGTTAGACAGTTCATTTTGCATGATTTTTCATCGTCTTAAATGTATGGATAATTGCTGCATGTGCATCTTGAGATAACATTTTAAATTTACATTACAGTAAAAAGGCTTCATATTTCACAAATTAAAAGTGTAACGAGTCAAAAGCAGGATGACCCTAGTTTAGTGAGAATACAAACAATGCCTTCACACAACAACTGAATGGAAAAATAAGCATTTCACTCATACACGGTACATTTTAAAGTAATCACAGATCATTCTAGCTATATAGTGTAACATTCTTAACCACTGGTTTGACTAAGGCATAAAATGCAGTTTTATAAAACTATATTTGCAATAACACTGATACACACAGACCTTTCTTTTTACTTTTTGTTTGTATGCTAAATTTTAGTTCCCACATGTAAGGAATAACTGGTGATATTTGCCTTTCTGGGTCCAGCTCTTTTTCACATGATGTCATATCCTCCCACTGAGTCCATTTTACTGCAAATGGTAGAATGCCATTCTTCTATATAGCTTGATAATGTTCCAGTGTGCATATGTATATGCCACAATTTCTTTCACCATTTATCTGATGATGCACAGCTAGGTTGAATCCAAATTTTGGCTACTGTGAACAATGCTGCTATAGACAGAGTGGTGTGGACTTGTCTTAGATTCATTATTTTCAAGTATTGTGGGTATAGCCCCAGTGGTAGGACTAAGGTAGATTTCTTTGGCAAATGGTACTGGCCAAACTGGAGATGTGCATGTAGAAGAATTAATTTGGATTCGTACTTCTCACCATATACAGTCATTAACTCCAGATAAATCCATAAGCTAAGGCTGAGACCATGGTGGGAAATAAACATAGGGAAACACTCCAAGACATTGGTGGAAGGGATGCCTACCTACATAACATGCGCAAAGTACAGGCAACCACGGCAAAACCAAACAGATGGGGATATGTCAAACTGAGAAGATTTTGTGCAGCAAAGAAAATGATCAACAGAGTGATGAGACCTCCAACAGAGTGAGAAGCTATCTTTCAAACCACCTCTGGACAAAGGATTAATATCCCGAATATATCAGCAGCTTAAAAAAAACCCTCAAAAATGAAATCTTTTTAATCGGATGATGTTTAGCTCTGTAATATTTGTTTGATTTTTATGTGTTCCATTTTTATTAGTGTTTGTATTGTACATCATTTCCCATATCTTTAATTGTAACTTACTTTTGCCCTTGCGTTAGAAGTGAACTCACGACGTCGCTGCACCTTGCTTTTGAAATCCTAAATGATGTTACTTACCGTTACACGAGAACATTTAGAGCCTTTACGGTTACTGTTTTTATCAACATAGTTTTTAATTTAAGTCATTCTGTTATTTATTATTTGCTACTTGTCTTTCCTCCCTGTTTTTACGTCTTGTTTTGGATTGTTTTCATGAATCATTTTGTTTCCACACTTGACTGAACTTTCCTTAATATGTCTTTATTACTGTTCAGCAAATTAATTATTTCTGGTTTTGCCTGTCTAGAAAAAAACAAGCTTTATTTCATTTGTACTTTCAAATTCTTGCTGGATATGGAATTTGAGGATGACAGCTTTTTTCCCTGTTATTTATTTTGATGTTGCCACCTCATTGTTTCTGTGCCAGTGAAGTTTGGATAAGGAATTTTCTTTATCTACTCTGTTTATTTCTCTGTATTTTTTCTCTTCTGGCTGCTCTGAAGATCATCTCTTTGTCCTTGTTTCTAATAATTTTATCATAAAATCCATTGAGGCTTCTGTTTCTGTTCTTGTAGTGAGATGCTGGAGGAAGCCTAACTTTATAAGGAAAAGTGGTTTGTTTTGGTTTCCGATTCTTGGCATTCACAGTCTGAGACTGGACAAGCACCACTGGTTCAGTCTCAGCCTCTTGGGTTGAGGTTCTTGATATTGTAATCCCGGCATGGCACAGAGAACCATATGGTGGCAGAGAGCAGCTGCGCATGCCTGTGTGTCTCTATCCCTGCCCTTCTTTTTATGATCACTCATTCAATCATGAGCACTCTACTCTAATGTCCCAATCCAACGCCCTGTCTATAAATAGTACCATTACATGACATTTCTAACCTCCTATATTATTGACATAAGGCTTGGATTCTAAGCCTCTTCCGAGACTGAGGAACAAATATTCAAGTCACAGTATTTGGTTTGGTTATGATTAAAATTTCTTGGGGCCCGGTGCGGTAGCCTAGTGGCTAATGTCCTTACCTTGCACTTGCCAGGATCCCATACGGGTACTGGTTCTAATCCTAGTGGCCCTGTTTCCTATCCAGCTCCCTGCTTGTGGCCTGGGAAAGCAGTCAGTGACAGCCCAAGGCCTTGGGACCCTGCACCCTTGTGAGAGACCTGGAAGAGGCTCCTGGCTCCTGGCCTTGGATTGGCTCAGCAATGGCTGTTGCGGCAGCTTGAGGAATTAATTATCGGACAGATGATCTTTCTCTCTGTCTCTCCTCCAATAAAAATAAATCTTTTAAAAAATGTCTTCTTATTGGCCTTCTTGTATAGGCAGGGTTGTCTCATTTATAGTTTTCCGCAACTTTAGAAACATTTTGGCTATTCTATTAGTGCTTAAAATGTTTTTCAAAATGCACCTCTCTGTGACACTCCATTTTTATGTATGCTCCAGTGCTTGTTCCATATTGTTGCTAAAGTTCTGTTTCTTAGTACTCTTCTCCTTTATTGATTCATTTAGGTGATGCAGATTGTAATTTTTGAAACTTACTGATTTCCTACTATGTTTATTCTATTCTTAATCGTATTCTGTACTGTAAAGTACTTTTTCAGGGAGCGTCTGGCTCACTTAGAAAAAAATATCACTTCATTTAATACCTTATCACTTTTCTGATTTTCTACACACAGAGGTGGTTGTGTGTGTGTGTGTGTGTGCGTGCGTGTGTGTGTGTGTGTGTGTGTGTGTGTTCTTTCAGATTATTTAGGATGTCTGTATTGCATCTTGGACTTCCTCAACTGAAGCCTTGACTTTGCTTCTGAGTCTGCCTTCCTGCTGGTGCACACTGTAGGAGGCTTCAGATGACGGTTCAAGTTGTTGGGTCCCTGCCATCCATTTGGAAGACAAGGATTTAGCTCTTGGATTCTGGCTTCTGCCTGTCCCAGCTCTGGAAGCTGAAGGCTTTTAGGGAATGAGCTAGTACACAGAATCACTCCCCTCTCTCTGACTCTGTCATTGACCTTTCAAATGATTAGGAATAAATAATAAAGTTTAACCAATCCTGATCTGCTCATTTTATTATCTGAGTAATTTTTTAAAACTTTTACTTATTATTATTATTTTTACTGGAAAGTCAGATATACAGAAAGGTGGAGAGACAGAGAGGAAGATCTTCCATTCGTTGATTCACTCTCCAAGTGGCTGGAACAGCCGGAGCTGCGCTGATCTGAAGCCAGGAGCCCAGAGTGTCTTCCAGGTCTCTCACAAGGGTGCAGGGTCCCAAGGCCTTGGGCTGTCACTGACTGCTTTCCTAGGCCACCAGCAGGGAGCTGGATCCTGGTGCATGCAAGGGGAGGACTTTAGCCACTAGGCTACTGTACTGGGCCTGATACCTCTTTTCTTTGAGGTGTGCTAATTTTTGACTTGAGACCAATGCATTGTGGCTATTGTATTTATGAGCGTTAGTTTTTTTTTTTTTTTCTTTTAATTTGCCCTGGTGCCCATTTGCTTGGAATAAATGAAATCATTTTCAGGCCTTGTTTTAAGTTTTCTGGGAGGCAGGTGTAGCAACCTTTAGTTTAAGAACAATAGCTTGTTGTAATACTGAAAAGATACCTTTCCAAGAACTCTGCCCAGCGGCCTGTGTCTTTCTCTTTGATCAAGTGTGAACTCGAATGAGTCCAAGTTTTGGGGAGCTATTTGTGTTTTTAGTTGTACTGTTTTCCAGTAATTCTATTTCCTTCCATCCTGGGAGGTTTCTTTTTATGCAGGTGCTGATCAGTACTGCAGCCTAGCAATCCCTAATTGAACATTCTTTTCCATTTTTCTGAAATATCCTGTGTATTCCTCTTCTCTGATACTCTGCCCGAGCAACCTAACCACTTTGACTCAGGAACTAATGTGGAAGCAATTACAGAGCTAACTTTATTTGCTTCCTTTGGGGGGTGGGGGGCGGGCATGATCTTTAAAATATGTGCTGTGGCACATGCAAACGTTCTTTCTTTGCAGCGGGGTTTTGCCGCAGTGATGGAGCTGTCCCTTGAGATACCTGCTTTGCATATCAGGGACCCTGGCTGGAGTTCCTGCCGCTCCACTTCTGAGACAGCTTCTTGGTGATGTGCCTGGGCGCAGGTGACAGTGACTCATGGACTCACGTACTTGGGTTCTCACCATCTCTGTGGCAGATCTGGGCCTGGCTCAGAGATGGCATTTTCAGACATTTGAGTAGTGACTCAGCAGATGGATGCTCTCTCTGCCACCCCCCTCTTCTCTCTCTGTTTCTCTGCCTTTTAAGTAAAACAAAAATAAGTAAATGAGTTTTAAAACAAATAAAATGCTTTTTCCATATTTTTGGTTGTGTATGATAGGATGATAAATCTGGCGTTGTTAATCCATCATAATCAGAAACAGAATTCTGTCTGCATTAGAGGACTCACCGATCCACACAATTATAATGCTTATTATTTATGAAGCTATCTCTCAAATATGAAACTCGATCAGGCATGTGGTCAGATTTTTTAACTCTTTATTGATTAATTCTATGTGAATTTCTTCCTTTTCGAAAAATTACCATTGGCATATCTACTGTTCCTCCTCAACCCAATGGAATCCTCTGTCCTTCCTTGGATCTGCCAAAAGCACTATAATTAATATTATTTATTTATTTATTTTTACCAAGTGTTCACACTTTCAGCATGCTAATTATTTTCGAAATCCTTAAATTTTGTCACTACCCTGTCCTGATATATTACCAAATTGTGCAATTAAAAAAAAAAACCCCGTTCTATCTGCCTTGCTCTCCCATCATCAAATACCTCCACTGGTTTCAAGTTCCTTCTTGTCCCATGTCTTCACATGCATTTTGTAGCTGGATCTCCATCTGTTTTTCCCCTCACCAATTCATTTTTCATAAAATAGCAATCATTGTCTATGTATACTTACAAAAAAGTGAAAAACACAGAGATAGGTATAGGCTAATTCAATTCTAATCAGATTTTTGTAATATATTTTCCACTCGTACATAACACAGTTACCCAAACACCCTAGCATAGTATTGGTGTCGACTTACTGGGAACACACTTGCATGGTACTAATTTTGCTTTCTAAGCTTTCTTTAGATAGTATTTTGAGTTCCCATCTTCATTTTTCTCTGCTTTTCTTAATTCCACACACTTCTGTCAATCTCAGTTTAATTTTCATTGATGAGACTCTTTCTTTAGACTAGCACTGAAGGTTTTTTTCTTTCTTTACGACTCAGATCAATATTCAATCATATTATGGTTTATAGTATTGGTCTCATTTTGGTATGCTCTTCCAAACGTAGCCAGTCATTTTCCTTAACCAGTCACATCCAGTGTGTTATCTGAAAGTGATTCAGTAGGTAGGTGGCCAACTTGTGACCTTCGGCCCTGAATTAACATCACTTTCCCACTTACCCTATATTGCTTCCCGTCTTATCTTTCACAGGTTCTTTATTGTGGAGGTAAGTCAATCAAATGCAGAAAAGGAGGACAAAAGGGAACTTTCATTTCCTCCTACTAAGAAAGAATTGTGGCTCAGAGCTCCAGACCTGCTTCAGGACAGATACGTGTGTGCTTGTCCTTCAGCTCTTTGCTCTTGGAAGATAAACAGTGATGAAGGCCAGAGGAGCTTGACCAGGTTCAAATCCTCGTTCTGAAGCTTGTGAAATATTTGATTTAGGCACTTTGCTTTTTGGCTTCTTTATGTGTAAGATGGAAATAATATTAATCCCTACTTCACAATGTTGTTGTGAGTCTTAAATGAGATAATCCCTGTGTTAAGTGGGCTGACAAAAGGAAAATGTGTTTTGTTGATGTTTTCAATCTGTTCTTAGTTGGCAAAATGAAAAATTTCTGACAGAGATGAAGAAAGTTTGGTTCTGTTGATTCACAATAGAATCCAGTTTTGGCTAATATTCAGTGCTTTTGACTCCAGAAAAGAACAGCTGGTTAAGCATTAGATATTTGCTGTAAGTAAGAGCTGGTTCGCAGGACTCAGTCACGTCTCTCACTTAGCCTTGTTCCAGTGCTGTTTTGTTTTCCACTCACTGTCCTGCAGTTTTCACTTGCCAGACTCATAAGGGCCAGCAAATTTGAAATCTCTTATAGATGTCACACACATAGGTGTGGAGAGAAGGAAGGGGAAAAAAGCAGAGAAAGAGGGAGGAAGCTGTTTTAAATCCCACTAGTTGATGTACAATTAATTAGACAAAAAAGGAATAAAGCCAAGTTTAGAGAATCAAGTTGTTTAAGCAGGTATAAGGAAAATTCTCTTGTAGAACTTCTCTTGATTTCCCACTTTCTACTTTTAACTACATCCAAGCAAACATGTTCACGTCAACGGAGTGCTCATCTCTCTGTAGTGACCTATGATTTCTCCGGACTGGCTTCTGCCTATCTCATGTCTATCACAACCTCCTGGAATGGAAATGAGGATTCAGGCGAGCATCTGTCCGCTGATCCTTTAGCTGCACCTTGACCACATAATCAGAATTCCAACCAGGAGTAGTTTAGGCGGAGGCTGTTTCAATCAAGAAGTTAAAATGTTAGAGATGCATAAGACTTTCATCTGGGTCAGATTTCATCACCTCTAATTTTCATGTTCCTATTTTTGCTCTCACCTCGCCTTGTTCCATCAAACCATCATCAAGCAATACTGATTAAGTATTCCTCCTGCCTACAGCTGTGTAAGGATTTTGATGACATAAATTAATTGGTGATGGTTTCAGTCATTTGGAAATATTCTGAAAGGTGTTTCTTCCCACTGCTTTTCATATTTTAATGTTAAATCATGTTTAATGTTAAAAATGTGGTGAATCCTATTTAATTATAGCTTTATTTTTATGTATTTAGTGTACAGATTCAACTTAGGTCATATTTCTAAAAGCCACATCTTTTTCATCAGTCAGGGTTGTACGGTTTGGGGACCAGTGACTGATTATAGAACGTCTGGTGTACAGAATTTGATCAAAAGATATACTGAAAGTGATAGTTTTGCAAGTAATGAAGTGCCAAATCTGAGACTCATAAAATTAAAAAATAAAACCTTGTGAATTCAAGGAAATTCGACAGTTTATTTTTCCCACCGTGTGTGTGTGAGTGTGTGTATTTTGTGAGTAGAAGAAAATAGGAGGATAGCATAGAATTAACACAGTAACAAAATCTCCAGTGGGCATTATTATATTAACATATATTATATTTACATATAATTCACATATAATGCATATAGACAATTTAATATAATTAACCTATAACATATCATGTGTGTTAACAGAGATGAACATGTTCATATAATAGTGCCAACCATTATTAATTTATAACTTATTTATCATCAGAAACTTGTGAATTAGACGGGAATCTCTCTGAAATACTTAAGTAAATGGCAGAGCCAAGATTCCCACACAGTTTTATCTAATCCTGAGGCCTGAGCAAGGAATTACAAGGTGTGTATGAACCTCTTCTTTTTCCAATGGAGTGAGAGAATGTCAGGAGCCGCTGAGCTAAGGGAAGGGGTAGACAAGAGCCCTTTACATCCCTGAGTTAAAGTTTATATGAATCATTCGGATTTTTCATCTCACTCAAATCTTCATTGTTACTGTGAGATAATGTTATTACAATCACATTTATTTTACAAATGAAGAAGTTGAGAGTCAGGGTTGCTAAACAAATATCCTAAATTTCCAGACCTGTTAACGCAGACCCCAGATGAGACTCAGATCTGTAATTTAAGGTCCCCTTAGTGATTATAAGACATTTCATTATTTCCTACTGTAAACATAAAATTATCAAATAAGACTTATGTGTGTTTATGTGTGATAGTTATAAATTGAATTTATCATTATTTGTTTACATTTTGTAAATTAAACCAAAGAAAGTCCTGGCATACGCTGAGGTGTATAAGATCTAAGATGTTCCATGACAAGGTAAAAAATTGTCAGAATTATGAAAATAAATTATACACAGTAATGTAGGCATAGAGAATATCAGCACCTGGATTCTGCTTTAGTTGGTCTTTCCTGATAGGAAAATTACAATGAAAAGTAAATATTGTTCAAAGAAAAATGTCACAAAAGAGCCTTTGACCTGAAACCCACAAAATATTAAGGAGGAAAATAGATATGAAAAGAAGTGATGAGGTCTCTGCAGGCATAGGACTAGACTGGGACAGCTTTACCAGAGGCAGTTTTTTTCTCTGTCATGATTTATAAGGCACAATAAATAACTTCTCTGTCAAGAATTACTTTTGTCACATGCAGGGAATGTTCTCCTTATCAATAAACTCCACTTTCATGAAACAGCGGTGTGATCTCCATGCAACTCCATGCAGCTACCTGCTTGCTGCAACAGAAACCTGTACTCTGTGTTAATAGTTACCAGATTTTCGTTTTAAAAACTAACGACTAGAATGCAACAAGAACACATAGGAATAATATAGGGAAAGTAGGGAGAAAAAAAAAAAAAGACTATGCCATTAGATTGGAAGCCTTGGTCTGATTTTGAATGCTGGGAAAACTCGGTTTCACCCACTTAGTCATTCAGCAAACATCCAGGGAAGATCTGCCCCGTGGATGATGCTGTTTCAGGTTCTGAGGCACAGCACCATTAGCAGCGACCTTGGGATCCCACAGGGAGCGATCATGGAGGGGTGGAAGCACGTGCTAGCTTTTCTTTCCTCATTATTGCTTCCTGACAGGGTGCCTTGAAGGCATACAGATGCTTTATATGAAATCAGATTTGTTTTTGTCTGTGAAGAGGAACAATAAGCATTATTTGGAGAAAAGAAGTTTGTTCTAGTGAAGGGTTTTGGGTTAGTTTTCTTCCCCATGTTTCTGGGCAGACTACAGGCTCCAGATAGACTCAAAAACATAGAGCATAGCATGTGTTGAAAGAAGTTGTAGATGTTGAAGGTGATTTAGACTATGTGTTACATAGGAAGAAGAGATTAGTCCAAAGCCAAGGCAGGATCTAAGGCAGAGAAGGTCTGGGAGTGAACTATAAGGCAACAGGCAGCATACAGTGCCTTAAGCAAAATGAACAAGGAACTATGATCCAGAGAGAGATTGTCTTTCTCTTCCAGTAGTGATGGTCTGCCTGTGGTTGTATTTGTGCTGAGGAGGGTAGGATCAGAAGCATACATGATGCTCCCGACTTGGGGGCACATTGCAGAAAATGACATAAAAATGGCAGCTGGCATCACTTTCTTCGGCCTTGTGAAAAGGTGCCTCTTCCTATTGGGAGATCTGTGAATGCAATGCAGGTTCCTGTTAGGCCAAGATTATCTCTAACGTAAGATTGGCACAGTAGGCTTTAGTACTTGCACACCTGCTACCCCTGTAAGACATCTGAATGGAGTTCAAAGTGTCTGGCTTCAGTCTTGCACCACCATGGCCCTTGTATATTACTATAAAAAAAGAGAGAAATAATATTTTAATTGCTTATGTATTTGAAAGATATAGAGAAAATTCACTGTATCGAGATGCACTAAAATTGAAGTTTAAGGATATAAGCTCCTTTCTGCCTAACTATTGAGCAATATTCATGTATACTCTATTCAGAAGCAAATACAAAAATACAAAAATAGCAACCACCAAATTACAAACATAAAAGAAACATGTAATTACCATATTTTTGGAAAAAGATGAACAGGTACCAATAAAATGCAATCAGGACAGTAGACATTTGATAAAAATTAGCAAACTTTAGCAGGAAAAATAACGCTGCAAGGGGTTAGTAAAAAACTGAGAAAGCTGTAAAGCATCATACAATGGAAAGGTAATGTGAAAAAACAGAATTTTTACCAATATGTTCAGAAAAATAATTCCTGGGGTGGTGGAAGTGATTACTACAAATGCTAGCAAAAAAAAAAAAAAGTTACAGAAAACTGATCCTGATTGATCAGCCACATGCCTTTCTGAGAAAAATGACTGGAGGAAATCATATTAGAACACTTCTGTGAGCCTCCACATGGAGGGAAAGAACTCAGTGTTTTGGGAAGGAAAGCATAAGTCTGGATCCAGAATCACATTTAATGCTGGCAACAGTACAGCAGTGTCGACAAGGTTCTAATAGAAAGGAGCATCATTGTATTTTATATCCAGATATACCACTGTGCAATAATAAAAGCCAAAGAAAAATATTTTCAAACATAGAAGAAATCAAGAAATATTGTTTTCATAAAGATTCTTATAAAAACTAAGCAAGTTAGACTTCCGCCAACCAAAATATGAGTTTAGAAGTCAAGATAAATGAAGCCATAGTGGGGAGTGAATCCATCTGAACACTAAGCGAATGCTGAGTAACTAAAAAAAGCAGAAATGGGAGAGAAACTAGAAATGGCATACGTATTTAAAATGGTTCAGAGGTGGATATACTTTATCGTTTTTAAGATGGACTCCATAAATTTGATGAGCTTGTTGGAGCAAAGTAAACCCGGCCTAGAACTTGTCCTGATAGTATAGTGTTTGGAAATCATCTTTTATCATTCTTTGATGCAGAATTTTAAATTTTCACATATGTATCTTGGTTATGGCCTGCAGTATGTGCTGTTAATAGAAATATCATGATCAGGGCTACCACCCACAAACTCATCACAAAGCCTTAACCAAAGGGAAATTTATCCCATGAAACAAGTTCTAGATTAGAGTGTTACAGTTGTTAAAAATTCATGGCTAGAAATGGCAGAATCAACTCTACATAATCTTCTAGGTAACCTTGACTACTATATCATGGGCAAAACTAGAGTTAAAAGAGGTAGGCTGTTTTCCTGGGAACAACTAAAACTATAACCCAATCCTAACTGTGGAAGACCAAGCAAGAGAGTTGCTGCTGCTCTGACCAGTGAGCTGTGTGAACATCCCCGGATAGCTGTGTGAGCATCCCTGGATAGCTGTGTGACAGCTTGCCATGGCTCATTCAGCCGCCATCTGTAACCATGATGAAGATGCACTTCTTGGGCACTGATGGGTTCAGGATCCTCGTGACGATACACCAGTTCTTGCCATACAACATGACAGGTGGTTCAGAATCGCTACATAACCTCCAATTCTTGGAGGTTACCATTTATTTTCATATCCAACAGGAAAGATCATGTCTCTGAGGAAAATCTCAGTGTCGGTCTTATTTTGATCAGACGTCTCTGAGATGTGCTTCACATTTAGCTAACCCTGCCAGCACTGGCTGTCTCCATTTGGCTTTTCTTTTTTCCTTACTTTTCATGAACTACTAACTGAAGATGTGAATATAACAGAATCTTTTTTTAAAAAAGATTTATTTATTTATTGGAAAGTCAGATATACAGAGAGGAGGAGAGACAGAGAGGAAGATCTTCCGTCCAATGATTCACTCCCCAAGTGAGCGCAACGGCCGATGGATGCTATGCCGATCCAAAACCAGGATCCAGAAACTTCTTCCAGATCTCCCACATGGGTTCAGGGTCCCAAAGCTTTGGGCCATCCTCGACTGCTTTCCCAGGCCACAAGCAGGGAGCTGGATGGGAAGAGGAGCTGCTGGCATTAGAACCGGTGCCCATATGGGATCGTGGCGCGGTCAAGGTGAGGACTTTAGCGGCTAGGCCACGCCGCCAGGCCTAACAGAATCTTTTATGTACATTTGAAGATAGTAAGAGATAATTATGACACAGAGAAGAAAATGAATTTGCTGCCCGAACAAATCTCTCAGTGTAAAGAATATTATTTATTATAGGTTTTTGGTTAGGTGGGGTAATGTAATCAATAAAGCAGAAATTAATTTCAAACATGATGTCATACATGATCGTGGTAGAAATGTGCCAAGAATCTTCCACCATTGGGACTTTCATAGTGGCTTCATCACTCCATTGGCTGTCGCCCTCCACTGTGTTACTGGCATTTGATGTCTTTCCAGAGCCCTTCTAACATCATGGTTTTGGGTCCCTTACTCTCTCCTGTACTGCCGATAGTAACCTAATTTCCCAACTTGACTTTCTCATTGCTTGATGATCTGCTTCTAGATCATGTCTTGTGGGTTCAGGATGGAGGTCTGTCATATCAAAGTAGGTTCAGAGGATCATTTTCAAAAAAGGGAACAACAAACTTCCTTTTGCATATACTATATAATTACAGCCCCCTAACTTTGCCAGTAAAATGTCTACCTCCAGAAGTTTTCATAATATAAGCCACTTTGCTGTCCTCAATAATCTCAAGATAGAGGATAATGGTGGCGATCTAAAGGGGAAACCATGCAGTGGGGAAAATATATAAAAAACGAACAGAACTTTGGTCCATATGCCCAGTGACACTTCTAAACTCAGTGAAAATCATTACTGTGATTTGGTGTATAGTTTAATCCTTCATTGATGGAAATCAAAATGAAGTTCATTTCTTTTGATCTTATTTTTCCATAGGTCATGATTTTTATTTCATCAGATGTTATTACATCTTCAAATAAGGTCACTTCTTCCTTTCTTGACATATTGGCAGGTCATAGAAGTCCCTCGAATGGAATAAGGAAAAGCATCATAACAGCATCTGCATTTTACCGATTCCCCAAGATATTAAATATGTGCAGCTTAACACACTCTCAGTGAAATGGACCTATTTCCGCAAAAGCACTGCCGAACAGTCCATGATGAGAGAAATGGCAGCTGATTTTCACTGTGGGACCGGGAAACATATAATTAGTATGGAGACCAAAGGCATCCTTGATTTATAAATAATTTGATATTCATTAATAAGAGGAAGACTGGAATGACTCTATACGATCGTCTCGTCTTTACTTTTGGTAGGGTGGCCAGGAGTTAACTCAGTAGTCTTCAGTTCTACTTACCAGGAGAACAGGATCCCCATCACAGGTTCAGCTGACAAGCTTAGCTAACATGACTACTCCTTCCATAAGGACACTTCTGTTGCTACACAGATGTGTAATGGGGTGAGGCACCTTCTTTATTCGAGTGCTGGCATGAGACACAGGAACATTCATGACTCAAAAAAGCTGCGGAGTCATTAAGTGCAGATGATGGTTTGCAATCCACTACTTCTCTGTTTGTAACTTTCCTCCCCGTTAATATCATGGCTGTCCTATGTGACATGTTTATGGAAGATCTAGTGTGTGTCAGACCCAGTTTCATTTTCTTGAAACATCTCAGTGAACAAAAAGCATACTCCGTTAGAGGTTACACTAGCAACGATGAGGGGCAAGAGCCCAAACAACAGATGTAATAGGTACATCATAACCAGTAATGTGTTAAAAAGTACAAAGTGCTGTGGAGAAAAAATAAAGTAGACTGGGGAAGCAGAGCTTGAGACATGGGCTTGTGATCTTAGAGATGGGAAATGGTGATTGATGTGTGGCTGTGCTGCAGATAAATTGTGGCATAGTAAAAATTCTTTAGGTTACACTCTGAGCTTTATTCATCCGCATATTCCTGCAGTACTATCACAGTGCCAACACTTAGTAGATGACTGAAAACTGTTTGTTCAGTTAGCTTGTCTCATGCAATTTGGAGCACAAGAAGCAATCTGTCAGATCTTACACAGAAATAATAGAACCTCAGCACTTATCTAACTCCAGGCCGTTCCTCTGTTTTTGTTAAAACAAACAAACAAAAATAAAACAAAACCAAACAAAACACCTGGCACATACTCATTTAAAGAAACCTCATCGGAAAATCATGTTCTGTGGTTCTGTGGCATCGCCTTCACTTTAGTTAATGTCTACATTGCAACTTGGGTTAGGATGCTGTTCCAGTGTCTGACAAAACACAGCAAAACATCTAAGAACGGAGGGCCATCCCATGCCAGGAAAGGAGGGGTTAAACAAACCACCAGGTTTATGTTTCAAAGTGGATAGAGTTTTAGTGGACAGAAGAAAGAAACTGAAGCACAAATTCTGCAAAGGCCCCTCTTTATCTAATAGCTTTGAAGACTGAGCTCTTTTTGAATTCTAGAAATAAGCTGGAGCTGTAACTGCTGATCAAAAGCTTTACCTTTGAGCATGCAGCCTGCCCTTTCCCCCTTGTGGAGACATTAACAAATAACTGATAAGCATTTAGGCAGCCAGTTCTTATTATAAGATCACATTGCTGTAACAGACTAGCCTCAAATTCAGTGGTCTAAAAAAGATAGAAATCTCCCCCCACCTTTTCTTTTTTTTTCAACTAGAAATGTGCCAGGTGTAAGCTGTGGAGGAGGGTCAGCCATCCTCAGGGCGTTTTAAGCCTTGCTGATCAAACCCAAGGCCATGTCATGTCCTGAGTGGCAGACGGCAGATAGGAGAAAGAGAGGGTGGAGAAGTCATACTGAATTTTAAATATTTAGTCTTGGAAATGACATATGTCACTTTTCCTCCCAGTCCATGTGTAAGAAATCAATGTGATGGTTCTGGAAGACTGAGGAACCCAGTCCAGCAATGCAGTTGTGAGATGGCTTTAGGGAAAAAAAGGATGGGGGGAGATAAATTTTGATGTATGATTTGCAGTTCCTCTGTCATCTCCAACTCATATGAAGAGTGTTTTCGTGTTTGCTGGTAAGCCATCCATGCGTGTGGAAAGGCCATTTCAGGATTCTGCCAAGAGGAAGCCACATTTCTCATCCGCATCCCCAGTGTCCTCGGGAAGCTCTCAGAAAGCAAGTTAATACTTCCCGTGCTTCGACTCTAATAGCCTAAGTCAGCCTGTAAGCTCTGCTGATTCTCGGATGACTCCATGTGAAGACCATGAAGAGGTGCTACACACAATACGATAAACTTAGGAAAATGAATATATGGCAAAACTGCCTCTACTATGACTCTATTCACCTAATTTTGAAGGGCGGCAGGGCTCTCTCAAAGTCCTTTGTGCCCTCTGTTTCCTGTGCGATATGTAGGCCAATGAATCCAATTGTTTTTCCTTCTTAAACAAACAGTTAAGGCCTGGTATGATGGCTCAATTGGCTAATCCACTGTTTGTAAGTGCCAGGATTCCATATGGACACTAGTTCATGTCCTGGCGGCTCCATTTCCCTTCCAGCTCCCATTTTTGTGGCCTGGGAAAGCAGTCAAAGATGATCCAAAGCCTTGGTCCTCTGCACTCACATGGGAGACTGTGAAGAAGCTCCTGGCTCCTGGCTTCGGATCAGCTCAATGTTGGCTGTTGAGGCCATTTGGCGAGAACCAGTGGATGGAAGATTTTTTTCTGTGTTTCTCCTTCTGTATAAATTTGTTTTTCCAATATAAACAAATAAATGTGCGTGTTCTTTTAAAAGGACAGTTAAATTTTCTATCAGCCTTATCTTATAATTTATTGATATGAATTCTGATATTATAAGATATTTCAAAGGTAAAAGAAAATCCTGACAAAGCATTTCTGGAAAAGATACGGCTCCGCTCATTGAATCACACTATCTGGTTTGTGGGTTATAAAAGCAGCCCAGCTACCGTTCTTCTCTGTAAAGCTGTTCTTGACAAAGAAAGTGTGGCTCGCATTGATCCCTGGTGTAGACTACTTGAGATGACCCGGTTCAATAGTGAAGATCAAAACCAGTTACGATTGATTTGACAGCCTACAGATAGATCACCTTGGGAGTGGCTGAAGGGCCTGACCGGAAGATAATCCCCCACTCCCAGCCAGACTTCTCTCATTGTAAAACCGTGAAGGCTTTAGTCTGAAATCATCAAATTGAATTATTTATTTAGAATAATCATACATAGGGAAATGGAAACATCAGCTGAAAAAATACTGTATAAAAATATGAATGACACCTAGGACCTTTAATAAACATCTTTGGGCATCAAATATCCATTCTTAGAACTTATTTTTACATGTGATTTCTTATCAAGCAGACACAGCTTTCTTCCAGCATACAGATAGTATTTGTGAAATAAAAGGAATGTAGTGGAGAAAAAGTCTCGCTGGACTGGTCCTGCTGTGTGCACAGCGGTGACTCATGTTGTTGGAGCCCAGTTTGGTTCTATAGAGTGGGGGGCAGACATACCTCTTTTCCATTAATATCAACTCAATGACATAATACAAGGGAACATGTTTCATAAGGTAAAAGTGCGTGCATACATATTCAGTTAATATCATTTATGATTTTGCTACGATTCGAAGGCAGCGTGACCTCAGAAGCATATCATTGCTTGTTCCTGATTCCCACCAGCATGCACATTCCTTTCACACACTTGCTTGGTTTTATCCACCTACCCAACACCTTCCTCTCCTCCTGCCTTATGACTTTCTGTATGGTCCCCAACCTCCTCCTTCTCTCATTTTCCAAATGCCATTGCTGGTACCATCTCTGTCTTACCAGCCAGGGAACATTATATCTGTGTTCCCTGGTTAATCTGTTGCCCTTTAAGCCTAGTTGTGTTACAAGAAGAGACTGTGTCCTTTGAGGCAAACATTTTCCACTGGTGTAATTTTAGCCCTAAGAGCCAGAAGGGAGATACATCACCCAAAAGAGGTCACACACGGAGAGAGTGAGCGAGAAGGAAGCTCTAGAGCACATTCCACCCATATCATCTGGTATTTAATTTTCCACAGCTAAGAGCCATGCTGTCCTGATTTGAAAGGAAATGCAGGAAGAAGTGAAGTCACACAGCCTATCAGTGTTCTCCCCAGCAGGGCGAGTACATTGCTGGAACACTTGGAATACAAAATCAAACCAGCTCCAATAGCTTGGTTTCATATTTGTTAGAATTTCAGTTGTCCCAATTACTATAAATTGCTTATTTATTTTTATTTATTTGAAAGACAATGAGACGGCGAGATACAGATCTTTCACTCACTTGTTCACTTCTCAAAATACCTGCAGCGGTAGTGACTGGATGGGGGTGAAGCCAGAGGTTGGAACTCAATTCAGGCCTGCCGTAATGTGGCAAGGACGTAATCAGTACCTCTTAGAGTGCACATTTGTAAGAAACTGGACTCAGGACCAGAGTCGAACTCCAACTCTGTTACGGAACGCAGTCAGTGTCCCAAGTGGTACCTTAATCATTGTGATAATTGCCTGCCTGCCCTCGTTCTCCAACTTTTGGACTAATTTTGCATGTATGAAAAGCCTTTGAAAACTCATTTTCTATCCATAGGGCATCGTGACTTTCCCATGGGATTATTGGACATTTAGTCCTGCATGGGAAAAATTTATTATAAAGTGGATACTTAATAAAGGTTATTTGCTTATAAATTTATAGATGATAAAGATTATTTATTTATGACTTTGTATTTCCAAATGGATGCTGGCTATTTGCCTTTATTACAGCTCAAAGGAGAGGTGCATTATTCGTATCTGAAGACTTCAGTTGTGGTTACCCACAATCAGGAGCGTAGTGACATCCAGAAGCCCGGGAAAGCCCCCTCTCCTGTTAGCCGCGACTAGCAGAAATCCAGGCTCCAGTTGATCCCAACAAAGGACAAACTGCTCAGATATTGTCAAAGTAGTTTACTTCTTTTAACAACCAGCTTAGCTATTAGGAAGCACTTGCTTACAGTTGAATGCAATCTGCCTTCCCATAATTCCTACACATTCATCATCAGTCTTTCTACTACAATGTTGACAATGAGCTGAATCATCATTCTCCCATGAAGCACCTATTAAAAGAATGAAGAGACTATCATGTCAGACTTCAGTCTCTTATTTTTTTTAGATTTAATTATTATTATTATCATTTTTTGAAATACGGATTTATAGAGAAAAGGAGAGACAGAGAAAGATCTTCTTTCTGCTGGTTCACTCCCCAAGTATCTGCAGTGGCTGCAACTGAAGTGATCTGAAACCAGGAGCTTCTTCCAGGTTTCCCATTGGGGTGCAGGTTCCCACGTTTTTGGGCCATCCTTGACTGCTTTCCCAGGCCACCAGCAGAGAGCTGGATGGGAAGTGGTACAGCAGGGATATGTACTGGCACCTGTATGGGATCCCAGCGGATGCAAGGTGAGGATTTAGCCACTAGGCTATCACACCAGGTTGATACCCGTGAGATGCATACAATTTTCTTAATGCAAGGTTATTCTGATTTTTTAAAAAAAATGTGTAGGAGCTAGTTTTGAATATAATGTTTTTCAAAATCAACACAGTGTGCATTTATAAATATAATCTATTTACAGTGTGTGTTTACTTTCAAGTAGGAACATTACATGATTTTTATTCAAACCAGGACACTTTTGAGAGTGGAAAATGGTCTATTGGTAATTACATATTGGAAAACAGATACAAAATGAGATTACTGAGGCAAATAAGGACAAGTAATCATTTTAAATCAAAAGTGTCCTTCCTTCTGTTGTATTTTTTCTCTCTGTCTCTTTCAAAATTTTCACCTAAATGGCTTTTTCTCTAGCATACCCTGATGGTTGATGGTATTTTGTGCAATAATGTGTTCTATTGTGTAATACTTTTCACACTTGTGATAGACGGACTTTTGATAAGCACAGTGTTCATTGTTGTATTTAAACTCTCAATCACACCCAAAGTTTAAGAACTCAAATACACAAAATACTTAAGCTTGCTCTTTTGTAGCATTCTCTCTGTGTTACTCTAACACCATTAATGTGCTAGTGCTATTCCTTATAACATTGCTTTTATCTTGAATTCATACTTTCAAAGTTGCATCTCAGCTACAAGTACCAGGGACTCGGATGTTGATGAGCTGTGACTTCTGACGCCAGCTCCTGCTGTTGTAGAGCCAGGCAGGCAACAGGTGATGGCTCAGACAACAGAGCTTCTGCCTCCTGCATAGGAGACCTACACTGAATTCCTGGCTCTTCACATTGACCTTGACCCAGTTCCAGCTCTTGCAGGATTCATGCAATAAACCTTGGCTGTCTGTCCCTGAAATAATAAATGTAAAAGCACTTACATACCTAATATGTATGTTATCTACTGTTTTCATTATTCCCACATTTATAAGTTTATTTGAATAATCATATGGCTTTTAAAATTTCAAATTAGAATCATAATTATCCATTCCTTTTTGTTATTTGCTTCAGGTGAAAAAGCAAACTTTATAGATTGGTGGGATTCAAGAAGTACAGTAGCCCCTGTGCTTTATACATGGGCAGTGTGTTTCCAGACTTCCAGTGCACACTGAAAACTTTGATGTTATCAACTCCTATATAGACATAATATTTTTCTTACATATATGCAATTTCACCTATGTATGTATACATTAAATTTTTCATAGCTATGAAAAAACATGGCTATAGGTATAAAAAGGTTTCATGTCTAAATTAAATATAGTGTGAGATTAACAATAATGAAAAATATAACAACTTTAGTATATTCTAATAAAAGTTATACGAGTGTGGTTGTCATAAAATATCTTACTGCCTTTTACTCATCTTTGCTATGATGGTGTGAGATGATTCAATGCTCACAGGACTGAGACGAAGTGATGTGAATGATACAGACATTATGATCAAGAGTCAGGCTGCTACTTAAAGAGTTCCTTGATGGGGTAGGAACTTGAGATTAGAAATTGTCACTAGTGAGTGCCACGTCCAGTTCTTGTTGTTTCAGTTGGTCCCCTGCCACCCACGTGAGAGGCCTTTTGGAAGCTCCTGGCTCTTGGCTTTACCCATTGTGGACATCTAAGGAGTAAATCGGCAAATGGAAATTCTCTCTCTCTCTTGCTTGCTCTTGCTCTCTTACTCTGTAACTCTGAAATTCAATAAAAAATAAATCTGAAAAAAAAAAAAATAAAACTAACAACTCCTGGCTGCTCCACATCTTTGCTAACATGCCTGAGAAAACAGCAGAGGGTGGCCCAAGTACTTGAGTCCCTGCCGTACACATGGAGTTCCAGGCCACTGGTTTCTGGCTTCATCCTTGTCCTGCCTGAGGGTGGCCCAACACTGGCCACTGAGGACATCTGGAGAGTGAAACAACAGATGGAAGATCCCAGTTCTCCTGAAATAAGTGAATAAATCTTGAAAAACAGAGGCATTGTGATGCTTTCACATCTGGTCTGATTACTAAGCAGGCTCCTAAGCAATTAACAGGCAGGCAGCACATGGCAGGCAGCGTAGATACAGTGGACAAAGGGATGACTCCTGCCCTGGACTGGAAGGAAAGGGAGCATTCAAGATCTCATCACACCACTCAGAGTGGCCTGCAATTAAAGCACAGGAATTGGTCTGATCTGAAATACCCCATTTAACATATCAGGCCGCAGATGCGAAACCACGAGTAAGGGGTGTTAGTGTAACACAAATTCACTCAGGTACTGTACATTTTGTACCTCTATGCTACTGATACGCCATGTCAATCCAAGAACAATTGTGAATTCTTTGAGTTACTGTTAGGCAATGGATACATCTCGTGTCACATGAAGGGTGCTTACTTAACTTGTAAGTCTATTTAGTATTCTGTGAAGCCAGCAACTTATTTTTTTAAGAGGTCCAAGATTCAGGTTGCTTATAAAGTTCCTCAAGTTCACACAAGGACCCAGTGATGCCATTTGTCTGCCCCTTTGTGCCATATCATCCTAGTCTCTGAATCATTGACCTGGGGTTTACTTCATTTAGTTCATTTTTTTTTTTTTTTTTGTATTGACTTCTTCATTCCTAGGAGCAGCCTTTCACATTTCCCAGTAAATAAAAACAGGAAACATTCTTCCCAGGAGTTCTTTTTATCTTAGCAGATACGTAATTTCTAATGCAAGATGTAAGGTAACACCATCATTTCCTTCCTGTGGCTCTTAAAGATTCAGTTTTCTTAATGAGGACAAGCAGTGAAAATAGCTCAGAGATCGTCCAATGGGGAGTCTGTCATCCTTGTGTTTCACATGTGCTTACTCCTATTTTCCTATACGTTTGCCACCACTTTCACTTTTAATCTTCTGGCAAGATCGGGTCTTCAGGGAGAGAACTTGTATCACTTGGCCTCTGGCTTGGCACACCTATCTTTATTCTCCAAGGCACTGAGACAAAATCTGACCTACAGAATGTGAGCAGTGTGTTCCAGCACCCAGGGCTTCAGCTCTAGCGTTGACATTCAGCCCTCTCTGACCTTAGACCACCACTTAGTCATTCTGAGTATCAGGTTCTTCCCCTTCTCAAAGTGAAGGAGATGAACTAGTTGTTTCCTGAGAATTTTCCCTATTTCACAATTAGCTTATTACACCCACAGATGAGGTGTTTCCTGTGTGGCTTTTGTACTACCCAGTAGTCTTCTCCAAGGTTGGGAGTGATGTGCTTGGTGAGCAGGATGTGGTGCTTGGTTTCCTAGTGGTGTTGATTACAAGAGAATGATTTATTTCCTTTGCCCTCCTCACAAGTTGGGAAGGGCCTTCATTTTGCCTTAGTGTTTGTAGCATAGAGAGGTCACTTAGCTTGACCAGATTTGTTCACTTTTGTAACTTTTATTGCAGTTCTGAAGCTTTGAAAGATATATGCAGTTTAATATTCCATAATGTTGAAAGTAAGTGAGCGAAAGAGTTGCTGTGTCTTGATGGTCTTTTCATACGGTAGCTTGTGTAAAGGCCAGAATATAATTACCATCAGATTTCAGTGTAAACAAAGACTTAAAACTGCAGAAAACAATGACGGAAAGCATGGTTCACACTTTATCTTTGAATATTGAATGAAACCAATTTCCAGATGCCATCCTCTGTTTTTATTTTATTGGCCCAAGGTTCTGTATAAATAATTAAGATTTGTTCATTTCATATGCAACAAGTTTAATGGCATATCACAATCAACTTCAGTACTATCAGTACAATATTACATTCTGCAAATGTTATGCTCTTGGGTCCAATACTAATTTTTGAACGAGATATCTTTGAAGCATTTAATAAGAAACAAAATCAGTAAATTGCTTCGGTCCCTGTTTTTAGAAATGATAAAGCTTTATAGAATGAGGTCTTTTTGAGATCGGTTATGTTGTTGAGAAAAGAATGATTCCGTTTGTGTTGGTAGGAACTGCATTCATATTTGTGATGCTTGACTATCATTTGGCCACACCATTTGACCATTAACCACAGTACCTCTATCCTTAGCAAACTCTGTCGCTCATTACAGATGTTTAAAATACTGAAAACAGGCTACTGGAGGTCTTCAAGGAAGATAAAAGTGACTTAAAAGTAAGGTTCCCATTTAACACCGGAACATGAAGACTAGCCGCCTGACATAACCTCCAAAACCTTTAGTCAAATATTTTAGATAAATGTCTTAGGAACAAAAATCTGAAGAAGGCCACATTCTCAGAATGGAAAGAGCAGATTGGAACAACTATCAAATGAACATCCCAGATGCAGTTTTTTTTCTAAACAAAACAGTGTTATTCCTTCTAAAATGAAATGTTTAATTGCCTCAGAATGAACTGTATTTTTGTTTTCATGGTTTTTTGGTTGTTTTCATAATTTTTCAGTATGGCGCTTTAAACTTAGTATGTCTGTTAACTTGAACTGGAATCTCATGTCTAACTTTCTGATAAAGTTTTCAAGTCTTAAAAAAAAAAGTTAGTAAATGCATAAGTGTGTTTGTCCATAATGGAGTCTGAACACACATAGGACCAGAAAGTAATAATAGGCATCAGTATCTATTGTTTGTTACCATTTTTTCCCCTCCAGAATGTCCAACATTTATTTCCCAGGGTCCAATATTTTACCAAACCTGCAGCATTGCTGTGATATGTGTAACAACCAATTTGTACTTGGTATATAAAACAGAGAGCATGTGAGCCTCAGCCCTGCTGGAGCCCAGCAAGGAGCAGCTGAGCACGCAGAGATCCGAGAAGGCACCAAAGTGCTCTGTGATTCTCTGCTGAGAAGTGGGGCACACCGGGGCTGTTGAGTCTCTGAGAAACTGGAAGCCTCCTTTCCTCTTGGCAGGGACACCTGCTCGCCTGCTTACCTGCTCACCTGCTCGTGAGATTCTCTCACAGTGATGTCACTCTCCTGCCCCTAACCCACGATTCAGTAGAATTCTCTTCATTACCAGAATATTCTTTCTTTTCTATCCTCCACAGGGAAATTCCAGTACTCAGAGGCAGGTTCTGTGGTGCAGTGCGGTAAGCTACTGGTTACGATGCCCCCTCCCCATATTGGAGTCCTGGGTTGAACACCAACTCACTTCTATTTTTTTAAAATTTTTTGTTTTGATTTTTTTTTATTACTTTCTACAATACATCTGTGTAGCTATAGGGAATCCATCACTCCTCCTCTTCTTTATCTCTGTCCTTTTTGTTCCCTCCCACCACTTTTCTTTTTATCTCAGTAGTTTAACTTTCTGGTACTTAAGTGTATCCTGATATAATGAGTACAGGCAAAGATAAAACTTTGTGATAATGAACCTGGCAGGTTGCTGATGATGTCTTCAGTGCTTGGTGCCTGCCACGCACGTGGGAGGCCTGACTGAATTCCTGGCCGTTGGCTTTGGCTGGACCTGGGCCCAGCTGTCGTATGCATTTGTAGGGTGAATCAGCTGATAGAAGATCTCTTGCTGTCTGTTTCTGTCTTTTCCTCTCTCCCCATCACTCTTCCTTTCAAATAAGTATTTAGCAAGTGCAAAAATTTCCAGACTCATCATTTCATAATTAGATCCTTGATAACAATCTTCTGACTTAGTCTCCACCATCATCATTCTCCCTCTGTCCGCTCTAAGTCATTCCTGATCTTCCTGGGGCGTGATGACACTGAATCACTGGATTGAATGGGCGTGTGTAACAGGCTTTCAGTTTCCCAACACATCCGATCTCTGATCCTCTGCCCAGCCTTTAAGGTTACCTCCACTTGGACGTTGGTACATTATTCAGCCTTCATTTCCCTGTCATATTCCCAGCTCACGTTTGAAGATCTCTTGTTTTCCTGCATCAGAATATTGCTTGACTTTTGCACTTTGCACTTTCCAAGCAGTTGCCTTTCCTCATTGATTCTTCTCACCCCTGTTCTTGTCTTGTCCTCTGGGAGGTCTCTGATGACTGCTGTAGCTGTAGAAACCTTTTCACTCTCTGCACAACAATTGTCCTTGTGGTTAATATTACATGCCATCATTCTCTCACTATGTTTATGTGTCATTTCAATCCACCTAAACCAACAAGCTTCCTTGAGGTCACAGTGAGATCGTTCTATGTCTTATCCATAGTACAAAGTACAACAAATACGTAGCATAAACAAAGCAAAAACTCTCAATAAATACTGCTTGATGCTGAATTTTGGTGAATTACATCTGTGAGAGGGGTGTGTGTGTGTGTGTATACACTTAGTATCAATTTCATACTTTGGGGAAAAGACGTCATAGATAAAGAGAGAAATATAAACAATTTAGTATATTTTGTTTTGTTTCTTTTGAGGATAGTTTATCCCCAGCTATCACCTGAAAATCTCATGGCTCCCAGAATATCCATTTCTTTAGTTGTAAGGTGTTTTGCTACACATACAAGAGTAATATTTTCCCTGTCAAGATGGTATAGCATTTTCACTCTGATTACTTTCTCATGCTCTGAGCATCCTAAGCCCTTGTTTTTCACTCCTGACAATACAAGACTAAATTTCAAATGTGGGTACTATGTGAACTAAAAGGGCATATGACCAAGGTTTGGATCCCATAAGGGGCTGGGATCCATCTGAGAATATTGACATAATAATATAAGTACTTTTTGAAGATGGATAAGAAGTAAGCAGACCTTACCACTGAAACAAATTTTAAATAAGTAGCCTTCATTTTATAAGTACTATCTTGGAGCTAGAAGCTATATAATATTTTAAATGCCCTGATTTTAAAATGGGATTTTTTTTTTTTTGCAATTTTGTGGGGATTTGTTTAAAAATTATAAAAATTTCGCTGCAGAAAATACTAAAGAACCTCATATTTGTAGGCTTTTTTAGTCTAGATAGAGGAATCTGTTCATTTAGGGAGCATTTATCCAACAAGAAATCTTTCCTGATATCTATTCAAATTTTGGAAAACCCTAACATTTTGGTACGGTTTTTTGCATTTTTTTAATTATATAATTCCACTTTAATTTATTGCTTTTATAAGCAGCACTGGCCAATAGAACTTTTTTTCCATGTGGACAATATTTAAAATATGTATTTTAGTATGGTAGTTACTAGCTACAACTGTTTTAAACACTAGGGGCTAAAGGAACAATTTTTTAAATATTATTTAATGTTCTTTATATATAAGCTTAAATATCTCATGTAAATATCTAAAATAAAATCTTATGTGAATATTATCTACTGCATTAGACACACTAACAGATTTTGCAGAATAAGGCAATAGTAATTTTTACAGGGTTTTTTTTTCAACAATGTTAAAAGAAGCTGATATTTATATTTTCTTTTTGGAATATCTTTTCTTTCTCAAAAAACAAGATTACACTTTAATGATTATTTTGTGTTGCTGTTACTGTTGTTATTGCTACAATCTGCCCTTTCCTCAGAGTCTTTCTAACCCATCAATTTTGTAATTGTTTCTAGATGTTCCTTCAAGTTGCTTAGCAAATGTTGTCTTAAGACATATCTGTAAAACACACTGAACTCATGGGAAAACCCAAAGTGACATGTGAATTGCAGAATTTGGAGATGAGAATGCACACAATATGTAAACAGGTTTTGACTTAGAGGACACATTTGACAATATCTAAATGTGTATTTTGGTCATCGTTTTCCAGGTAGGATGTGATTCTGTGTCTGCTGAATAGAGGACAGGACTGCAGCTGACCAGCAAAAATGCTCAAACTTGAACTCTCCACAACAGAGACACCTCCAGCCACAAACTTCAGCAGTGCTAAAGGTGGGAATGTTGATGCACAGAGTTTAGACAGACATTCACTAAATTATGCATTAACATATGTAAAACCCCACTCATGGGACTGTCTGTATGGATGCTGGTTCTTGTCCTGGCTGCCTCACTTCCCAGCTGTGCCCGTTCCCATCCCGATCCCTACTTGTGGCCTGCAAAAGCAGTGGAGGCTAGTCTGGAGGATAGCCTTGGGGCCCGGTACCCTTGTGGGAGATCCAGAAGAAGCTCTGCTTCACATCAGCTCAGCTCCAGCTGTTGTGAAGCAGTGGATGAATTTTTTTTTTTCTGTGCTTCTTTCTTTCTCTCCGCAAATGTGCCTTTCCAATAAAATAAATAACACTTTTGGAAAAAAGAAATGAATATCCCAATCATTTGAAAAGTTAGAATCATACCAAATTGCCTACCTTCATATACTAGGTTTGCCACATTTTATAAGATGTATGAGTGTCTTTAAATTCCCTCATCCACATCAAGAACACCTGACTGGGCCAATAAATGGAACAGAATATTTATTAAGCCATGAATAGCCTTTCAGCTTTTTTAGTCCTCCCTCTCTCTGAAGTTGTACGTGTTGCTCTTGTTCCCGTGCTTAGACACTCATGGCACAGTTTGTCTTCATCTCTGTTTCTCTTTCTTGCACAGCATTTCTTGCACAGTGTTGTAACAAAGCCACTGGTTGACTCATGAATCCAGATGGAAAGGACATGGTACAGTGAGGCTGGCTTCTTCAGATGCACATTGGAGGGAGCTGCTTTTTCCTTGGAAACGTTTTCCTTGGGAGTGTGTGAGGCCAGTTAATCTTTCTCCCTCATCTCAAGGCAGGAAATAATTAATACAACCTGGGGGGAGAGCTTGGCATGCCAGTCCAAAAGAAATCTGACACCTGGTGAATTGTGCCTCTTTTCCGGTGTCAGCCTGAGCGTGAAGTTTCCTGAGGTTCATAGGAAGGTTCATCAGACCTCGACAAATCTCACAGCAAACGGGGTCGTGTCAGATTCCAAAAGAAATATGCACATTTTACCTGGCTCCGAATTTCGGGTGTCAACAGTTTCAGCTCTTCAAGCAGAAAGGCACTCTGCGGTGTCGTCAAAATTGCAAACTTTGTACATTGGGTAATGCATGGGAAAAGACAATTGACAGAGAATCAAAACCCAAGGGAGACACATTTCATAGCGACCATCCAGTGTCTGAGAACACACAGGCGTTCTCAGTAGACCTGGCTGCTATCACTGAACTACCAGTCTCACATTGTTCATTATCACATTGTGTTATGCGTTTCCCACATTCAAAGCCAAGCCAGGGAGAAAATTTTCTCCTGGAGGGATTTTCAAAGTTCACATGAGAGAGATGCAGGCTTGGGACATTTCCTGTCTAGTTCCAAAGAATGAAAAAGAAAAAAGTGCAGTGATTAGAATTTAGAGAAAAATTCCTAAGATATTGTTCATGAAATGAGTTCGTGCAGGTTGTGAAGGTGGAGGCAAACTCACATCCCGGAGTCCTAACGACAACATCAAAGTTTGTTCTGATACGAGCAGATTCTTAATCTGATATCTTGCATGCATTTGCTTAAATCTTGCAAAATCTCTGTCCAGTTCTCAGGGCCCCTGGCCCACTGCAGCCTTGCTGACTCAGCAAAGGGAGGCTGCTTTTGCAGTGTGTGTTGCTCCTCACAATGGAGTCACATCCTGCCTGCCAGGGCCTTGGAAGCAGTACAGCCTCATGATAAAATTTCTGGCAAGTGGATGAACACAAACACATTTGAATAGTTTCTAGTGTGTTGTAATCTCCCTCTGTCTGGGTACTATATAATCAAGGACGTTCAACTGGAAGGAAATTAGCCTACTTTAAAAACACCCCCAAACAGATTCATGCGTTCTGAAGTTATTTAATCATTGGTGCTGAGAAAAGGATACAGTGCAGATGACAAACAGAGTTTCGTCACATTGTTTCTGATGGATGTGGCTGCTTCCACTGGGATTTTGATCTCTAGGATAAACACATACTCTGGGGTTTTAAATTATGCTGATTGTTACTAACTAATCCATTTTAAAATATTTTATTTATTTGAGGATAGGATTTCAGACTGAGAAACAGAGAAGCAGAGAGACCTATCTACAGGTGCCCACCCCAAATGGCCACAACCCAGGAGCTCCTGCAGGATCTG
Source organism: Ochotona curzoniae (assembly GCF_017591425.1). Lineage (NCBI taxonomy): Eukaryota > Metazoa > Chordata > Mammalia > Lagomorpha > Ochotonidae > Ochotona > Ochotona curzoniae. Next base: position 20,365,693 of record NW_024467115.1, read on the forward strand.
GGCACTGGGGTCACCCTCTGATGCTTTCCCAGGTGCATCAAGAGGGAGCTGGATTACAAATGAAGCAGCTAAGTCTGGGATGGGCACCCATATATGATGTCAGCACTCCAGACAGTGGCTTAAAATGTTGTGCCCACTAAGTTGGCCCCAGTACTGCAAAAAAAAAAAAAAAAGCAGCACGCAGTCCATTGAATATATCTGGAGCTCTCAATCAAAGGCCAGCTTTCAGGGTTCAGCATGATATCCTAAATTCTCGCCTTGCATGCACCAGTATCCCATATAGGCACTGGTTCATGTCCTGGCTGCTCTGCTTTCCATCCAGCTCCCTGCTTGTAGCCCGGGAAAGCAGTCAAGGACAGCCCAAAGCCTTAGCACTCTGCACCCAAATGAGAGACTCAGAAGAAGCTCCTGACACTGCTTCAGATGGGCTCAGCTCTGGTTGTTGTAGCCACTTGGGGCGTGAACCAGCTGATAGAAGACCTTTCTCTCTCTTTCTCCTTCTCTCTATAAAATTGCCTTCCCAAGAAAAAATAAAAGAAATCTTTAAAAAAGAGCCACCTTCCTGTGTTCAACACAGGAGAGAGACTAATATTGTTAACAGTCTAACATTTTAATTTGCCCACAACATAAGCAGCGGCTGCTACCAGCAAGGCCACATGCTTGCTGTAGAGTAAGGATATGTAATTCTGTGTTAATATTTCTGATTGAAGCACTCTGAGACTGATTGATGACTTGCTCTTAGTGAAGTTTATTGAGGGAAAGCTTCCAAAGGATTTCCTAAAGCCAAATCTAAAATAGCAAAGTGGAAAAAAAATTATGAATTTACCCAAATAATTCACTCTCAAAACCAACTTTCGAAATATTCCCAAGAAGTCAGATCTTTGGACTTGAATCACTAGAAAATTGCCATAATTGTTTCAAAAAGAAAACTGTTCTTAAAAAGAGCGGAGAGTGCTCTGTTTTTCTTACTGGTGAGTGGAAAATCCAGTCCTTTCTGTGATACACCAGTCTGTATACCTTTCCTTGCACTGAAAGAAAACTGAGATCCATGGCTTGCACTGAATTTGTAACACAAATTGTTTTGTGTTACATGTACCATAATTTTGGCACATGAAGACAGTGGTGGACTGGATAAGTCACCTGATTCTTTGACGTGGGAGAAGCAATTTTATAAACTCAGAAGGAGCCAAGTAATATCAGCACATAAATGACTATGAGGACACAAGCTGTGTCACAACCTGTTTTTCTCTGACATCTTGGCCCAGAAGAGAAGAGAATACTTTTTTTTTTTCTCCAGAAAGTTTGAGAGCAGTGTTTTTCTAGAGGAGACGGTTTGGAATCCTGCTAAACAGAGAGTGAAATGAATCTGCCAGTTCTTCCTTTGTAAGCCATCCACTGACTTGAGGCTAAAGAATTCTCAAGGAAATTAATAGCAGGTACTTAAAAAAAGGTGGGAACAAAACTCTACATCGAGGGGAATTGGTCTGAAATTTATGGCAGTAGAAATGACCTGAATCAGACAGTGCAGCTGTATTTTAAGAAGGCTGGGTAATTTTATAATCAATAACAATATTTGTAAGTCTGCATGCAAAAAATGGAGACATCAAATCTCACGCTTCGGAGCCCAAGCTGGTTGCTGCAGGTGTCCAGAAGGAATGTCTCCATTACATCCATCGTTATAAACCGGTACAGACCAATTACTGTCTCTCTCTGCCTTGATGCAAAGCTTTGAGGAATTGGTCACTGAAATGGCCCAAGATTGAATCAAGTGTCAGACATGGAGATTATCTTGGCTTTTCTCCCATGAGCAAAAGGAGAGAGGTGCTAGGGCCACACGGGGTTGGTTAGGGCTCTAACAAGGAAGGCAGAATGTTAAAAATTAGTTCTTGTTTGGGTCTTTTGAAGCTAACAACTTTTTCCATTACCCATTGGTAAAAGGGTGAGACAAGAAACATGAATGCCAGTGGGTGATGTCAGCTAAATGCCTGGGGTTTGAGCAAGTTAGAGACCAGGGGCTTGTTGTATTTCTAATATTTTTTGTGAGTAGGCAACTCAGTATGACCCCCATCATCTCAGTACTTAATGCCAGGTTTCTGCAGTAGAATTATGGCATTTACTTAAAAGTCACTTGGAAAAATGTTGGAGAAACTTTACGGTGCAAAAGATTCAACGCTGTGAACAAGAAGAGAAAGAGGAGTTATACTCTTTCAGTCTCTGGTTGAACCTAGTCCATTTGGAGCTCAGTTCAAAGAGCCTGAACTGTGGAGGGGCGCAAGAGTGTGATAACATACTCAGCAGGGTGCATGGAGACAGTGTGTGACGAGGCTGAATCACCTGTGTGGTTATTGCTTCTGAGTTCAGGCGGGTGTTAGGAAAGGGCTATATGTTTGCAGAATACTTTCTAGAAGTATACTTGAATTGTTTTTAAGCTGCCTCATCCCACAAAATTTTTTTTTTTGACCAATGGCTTCCTTACCCTCCAAATGAGTCCCTAAAGAACTCACACAGTGATTTTCATCCAGTGATTTCTTATTTGCTAAAAATATCTTATAATGGGAAATAGTGATAATCTACCATTTGAAATGAACCAAGCAGTTCTATAATTATAAATAAAGGCTTCTTATGTACTCATTTGAATCACTGTAGAAAAAGCAAAAGCAAATGAAGAAACAATTGGATATGTTCATTAACTGACATTCACTGTGGTCAAATTATGGCTAAATAAGAAAGTATCATCGCATTAGGATTCTTTATATTATATCATATATATTAATATACTATATATATTAATGTGGCTTCATTCTCTCCTTACTACATGGAGAGACAAGTGATACCAAACCAGAGCCCACTCTTGCTAGTAGCATTACCTAGTTTCATGCCCTTGTGGAGTGACAGGGAAGTGGGTTCTGTGTCTGTTGTGTATTTTAAGTGCTCACCTTACAGGTGAGAACCTGGAAGGGGCAATTGCTCAATTGTCCTCATCCACCATACACTGAGTTTTACATAAATAAGGTAGTGTCATGTTGCTCCCTGTGGCTTCAAGGGGAAAGGGCCTCTGGGAGAAGAGTTGTTATTTTGCCTGAGCCCGTCTGGCTCAAGCCAGCTGAAAGGCTGGGGGTCCCGAGGTGGTACTGTTAGAGCAGCACTAAATGCCATGTGGTTACAGTGCACCTCATGTGAGGCACTGCACAGGTACGAGACACATTCAGTCATGAAACCAGCACACCGCCCAGAGGTAGGTTAACCGCTCTGATGCTCCAAAGGAAACCAAAACAAAGAAGCCAGCAGGTTAGTGAAGACCATAGGATGGCGCTGTGGTGAACTGGAGCAAAGGTGGTGCTCTGAATTTCCTTCATATTTTCCTGAAGTGTGCCTCTGTGTGCTTAATGTTATATACCACCTTGTTCTCGAAACAACTGTGGAACACTTAAAAAGATGTTTAATATGATTAGATCAGATAAATGGGAAATGAGGTGTTAGGGGAAAACACAAGGCAAACCGGGATATGGAAATTAGATGAATTAGGGATGGAGTGCAGGTTGTTGTTTTATGTAAACCATGCTTGGCAAAGGCCATCATTCCTCTCATTCCAAGTAATCTATGTACAAAGGGGAACATCCAATCTCAGTTCCTTCTATCCGGGGCCCTTGGGAAGGAAGTTATCTGTGCCAAGGAGAGAAGGAGCTATAGGAAACAGCTATAGGAAGTCAGTTGAATGGTAAATCTGAACCACCTGCTTGGGCTCCCAGTAGACTCTTCCATCTTGTAGGATCTCTTCTAAGGAGAAAACCTGAGAAGAGTGTGACATTTCCCTACCATCTGGAGAGGTGTATGTCCGAGTCAGCGAGAGAAACCAAGAGCTCTGGGTAGTGACAGGAGAGTCAACACCCTGCTCCTTCTAGGAGGTCAAGGCTGAATTAGAAATTTGTCAGTGGCCTATAGTGTGGATGGCATCATAGGCTGAGAGTTATTTTGCAAGACTGTGAATAGCAGACCATGAGCAACAAAGGGATGCTGTGTTGTGCTGGGTACACAAATGGCAGCGTCAAGACCAGCAAGCAAGGTGTCAGGCAGTCAGGACAGCACTGCAGCAAACCAACATGTCGTAGGGGTCACCCCATCTGCCCCTCCACTTCATCCTCATTCCAGACGTCAGCTCCTCAGCCCATACTCTGTTTTCTCTATATCTTAAACATGTCAAAAGACATACTCACTTGACAAGCATGGTGTAAGGCAATGTTTTCTCTTGTGTAATAAACTTAAGGGATTTTTACTTCGCTATGCACTCACCTTGCCTTAATTACATTGTGTGTGTGTGTGTGTGTGTGTGTGTGTGTGTTCAAATCACTATTTCTTAAAGTTTTGGTTTCATACAATAGAGCCAAGTGTCACATGTGCCGGATCATCCATGGATGGATCTTGGATATCTGAAAGGAATTCAGATCCCTTAGGAACTAAAAGTTAACTGGGACCCTAGTTCTATACACCCCTGGAAATTAATAACTACCTTTTTTTATTTGTTTGTTTGCTTTTTGTTTTTGTTTTTGCAAATGCATCAAGGCTTTCTTTCTCCCTATTACCCAAGGTTGAGGGGTCTTTTCCTCACTGAACTAGTTCAACTGAACTAGTTCTCTCCCATGTGTTGTGAGTTTGCAACATTTCCTTAGACATAAAACTTGGTCTCCATTTTCTCAGAAAGTTCTCCAACTCACAAAGACATTTGTGACTGTAGTAAATTTGGTAAAGGCTTTTTGTCTGGAGAAGGGGATATTGGGAAGAATTCGCATTCCAGCAACAGTGAAGCACAAGTTGAACAATGAAAGCTACTCATTTTCATTGTTTTCTGCAAAAAAAAAAAAAACAAAAAAAAGCATCAAAAATGCATTAAGCATCTTTGTGGCAGGCATGGTTAAATATTCTTGAAGATTCACCAGTGAGCAAACTGAAGTGGATCCATGCCCTCATGGAGATTGAATCAGAACAGTTATTTGGATCGAGCCACTGTAAGTTCCTGGTTTTTTTCTGTTACTTCTCACTCTGTGACTGGTTCTGATCTCTTCCAAATATTCTGACTCTTGTTCTCTACTGCCTTTGGAAACAAAATTTAAAAATCTTCCCTGTCGGAATACTTGAACTATTTGTATGGTACTGTGGCCCCAGAACCCGAATGTTAAGGTTCTCTAAGTGAGACCCTAAATGGGGGGCCAAAATGTTTTGTTTTAAATCAAAGATAATTACTTCTTTATTCTTTATTCTATAACAGCAAAAGATTTTTTTTCATTTCTGCTATTTTGATGAAAACCAGTTTAGACAAGTGGATGCTCACTAATCGAAGGGTTGACTCATGGCATCGATGTGTTGTTCAAACAGTACTTGGAGAGCAGCTGCTGATCTGTAAGATTTTCAATGTCCAGTTCCTCTACTTCTTGCACTTCAGCCAGGGAGGCAAATATACCACATTAGCTCTACTCTGGGAGGTCAAGATGTAGGGATGTTATCACATTTTTTTAAAGATTTATTTTATTTATATTACAAAGTCAGATATACTGAGAGGAGAAGAGATGGAGAGGAAGATCTTCCGTCCGAAGATTCACTCCCTAATTGAGTGCAACGGCCGTGCTGTGCTGATCCGAAGCCAGAAGCCAGGAACTTCCTCCAGGTCTCCCACATGGTCAGTGGAGAAATAGACTTTCCAGTGACCCTTCTATGAGAAAGCAGAAACCATAGCATTTACATCCAAGAATGACTGTTGGAGTAAAAACTATGAAAGAGCAACTCCATATCCACACAGGTAGGGAATTGTAAACCAGCCTGCAAGAAAAGGCTATCAGAAAAAAAAATTGTAAGAAGTGCATATGGGTCGGTGAGGTTTTGAAATTCCATCTTCTTTCAACAAAACAGTTGCACTCAGTAAAGAAATCTGTGCGGTCCCAGACATTGATTACAAGGGATGGGCAGGGTAGGGGCAATAAAAACAAAGCAAAATTAAAACACCAATAGCATCTTAAGAGGTAAAATTCAGGTGAACTTACATCTAAAGAAACACACCTGCTAATAGTCCTACCATGAATTAATACCACTCTCCTAATAGGAGTAGGTTTCCCTTGGCCTGACAGTTCACATACACAATGAAAGACCTCCTATAAATGAGGACTCCACACATTTTTAAAAACAGATTCTTTTTATTTGAAAGTCACACTTACATAGAGAATGAAAGACAGAGAGATCTTCCATCCACCCACTGGTTCACTCCCCAAATGGCTGCAAAAGTTGAAGCTGAGCCAATCTGAAACCAGGAGCCTGGATTTCCTCTGAGTCTCTCATGTGGGTGCAGGGGCCTGAGGAACCATCCTCCGCTGTTTTCCCAGGCCACACGCAGAGAGCTGGATCTAAAGTGCAGCAGACAGGACTTGAACTCGTGTCCATATGGGATGCCAGCACTTCAGGTGGAGGATTAGCTTGCTACCTCACTGCACTATCCTATGTCACATGAAATTCAGAGGTGGAGTCTTAGGTGAATCAGCTGAAAGAGGATTGCTTTTTGTTGTAGGGGTTGGATAGTGGTTGAAGAAGGGTAGTCTTTTATGCAGATGAAGGCAGAGATATGAATTCCTATAGATCAGAAAGAAAGGCATCCCTTCAAACCGTGAGAAAACTTTTATGGAGGAAGAATTCCTACAGAAAGGGAAAGTGCAAGGAAACCCACTCCAGGCTCTGGTGAAGGAAAATGTCATGAAGCCGGAATACAACCAGTTCAGAAAGAAACAGACCTGGAGAGCCATGCAGAGACTAAAGAATTACCACCGCTCTCCTCTGCTGTTGTTTCAACTTGAGGGTCTCTCATCTGAAAATGCAAATCTGAAATGTTCCAAAATGCAAAAAAAAAAAAAAAAAATTCAAGGTCACTGTGATGTCACAAGTGGAAAATTCCACACATGACTTCGTCTGGCCAGTAAAAGCACTGCTGCATTATAAATATTTTGTAAACATATCTTTGGGTTACATCTGTAACATATTTTGAAACACAAATGAATTTTGAGTTTAGACTTTGGTGTCATCCCCAAAATATCTCATTATGTACTGCATATATTCCAGGATTATATATATATATATAATCTGGCCCCAGAACCACTGTTGTCTCAAGCATTATAGATAAAGGATACTAAACTTGTAAGGTTGGCATGGTAAACTACAAGCAAATCCTCCTGCCCCAGCATTCTCCATGTTCTGGTTGCTCCACTTTTGATCCAATTCGCTACTTAAGGCCTGGAGAGGCAGCAGAGGATGGACCGAGTCCTTGGGAACCTGTACCCATGTGGGAGATCCAGAAAAGTCTCTTGGCTTTGGATAAACTCAGCTCTGGCCTTTGTGGCCATTTGGAGATTGAATCAGTGGATGGAAGAACTTCTCTTTCTCTCCTTCTCTGTGAAATTTGAGTTTCAAATTAAACTATATATATATATATTTTTTTTAAAAAAAGGATACTGAACTTGTATTATCAATTTCAGCATCATCATCATAATCCTCAGTTTGACTCTCCTATTGTTAAGCATTATGAAAATATATTTTTACAAAGAACACTATAAAATATATTTTGACAAAGAAAAATAAAGGTAGTAGAGATTTATAGAAGAAATTAGAAGTTAAAGTGGTTGCAGGAGAATTAAAATTCCAATGGACTACAATGCTGAGTTTTGCAAATAAGATTAAACAAATGAGATTTAAAATAAAAGATAACAGGTGGATTCATTAGTATAGAATATTAAAGAATAAGACAAAGTGCTTAAATCTGAAAGATAAAAAATTTAAAAAGTAAACATAGATAAAAGCAAGGATTAGTAAGCATTAATCACTAGCTGGAAAAAAATTAAGACACTGAAACTAAAATTAAAGGGGATTAGAGGACAAATACGCTAAGAAGAATTTAGATGTCGATAGAAGAAAATAAGAAAGAAAAACATGAGCAATTAAGAAATGAGTCTTGTTGAAAATTCTCACGTACCTGGATGACACTCATTCTGAGATGGGAGTGAAGAGAGGAGGAGAATGCAGGGTTAAGTTACACTTGACCAGAAGTTGGAACTGCACAGAGTCCGAGTTGAGTCTGAACAACCACAGGCATATTTTCACACCAATAAAAAGTTGGGGCACACTTGAATCTCATGCCTATGCTTAAAGCTTCCCCCCCACCACTCATAAATGATCTGGTGTTTATTTAAGGCAGGTCCCCTATTTATTTATTTATTTATTTATTTATTTCTCTTTCTTTCTTTTTATTTTAAGCAAAGGCAGATTTTTGTTAGAAAGGCAGATTTGCAGAGAGAAAGACAGAAAGATCTTCTGTCCACTGTTTCACTCCCTAAGTGGCCATAACTGCCAGAGCTGAATCAATCTGAAACCAAGCCAGGACCTTCTTCCAGGTCTCCCTAATGGGTGCAGGGTCCCAAGGCTTTGGGCCATCCTCTACTGCTTTCCCAGGCCACAAGTAAGAAGATGGGTGATAAGTGGAGCAGCCAGAACATGAATTGGTCCTCATTTGGTATCCCAGAGCATGCAAGAGGAGGATTTATCTACTAGGCTATTGATGCAGGTCTTCAATTCTTATAAACAGAACTGGCAGACCTCTAAATATACCTGGATGAGCATCAGGAAATCAGAATTATGAGCGACAACTACCACTGCCATAAGCCTCCTCTATCTTCTTAATATAAAGAGAATGTATTTTATGCATTCCATAGATACTGTTTTAAGGAGACAACTACAATTCCCTCATGTCCCTAATTCCCCCCATCGCCCTTTCCTCCCTCTCCTTTATTCATCAGTTTCTGCTAAGATATACTTTAACTACTCAATACTTATAAGCTTAAATTGACACAGATCATAATCTTGAACAAATAAAAAGTAGGAAAACCCCAGTTCCATAGAAGTATAAACAAGGGTTGAGAGTCAAAGTTATTTGCCAAAGTGACCATTTCATCCCTTTTTTTGTATTCGTTCTTAACTACTTAATAGCAGAGAAAACATGCTATTTGTGTTTATTATAATTTATATTTATTTTATTTTTTAATTAGAAAGTCAGATATACAGAGAGAGGAGTAGAGACAGTGAGGAAGACCTTGTGTCCCATGATTCACTCCACAAGCAGCTGCAACTGCCGGAGCTGAGCCAATCTGGAGCCAAGAGCCTGAGCCTCTTCCAGATCTCCCAGGTGGTTGCAGGGTTCCAAGTTTGGGCCATCCTTAACTGCCTTCCCAGACCACAAGCAGAAGCTGGATGGGAAGCAGGCAGGTGGAATAGAATTGGTGCTCATATGGGTTCCTGGTGCACACGTGGCAAGGACTTTAGCTGCTAGGCCACTGCACTGGGCAGCAATTTGTGTTTTTGAGACTGGTTTTTCCACCTAGGGTAATAGCTTGCAGTTGTATCCATTTTGTTGCAAAAGACAGTATTTCATTATTTTTTTTGACTAAGTAGTATTCCACGATGTAAATATTCCACATTTTCTTTTCTAGTCTTCACTTGATGAGCATCTGAGTTAATTCCACACCACAGCTATTGTGAATTTAACTGTCATGAACATGAGGGCCCAAGTAATTATTTCATATGCTGATTTCATTTCATTTGGGTAAATTCCCAGGAGTGGGATGATTAGGTCATGTAGTAATTCTCTTTGTAAATATTTGAGGGATCTGTACACAGTCTTCCATAACGGTGTGCTAGTTTACAGTCCCACTAATAAACTATAATATCTTTTCCCCCTACATCCTACCAGCATTCATTGTTTTTACTTTTTCGTATGACAGCCATTCTAATTCTGTTGATATGCGATCTCGCTGTGGCTTTTATTTGCATTTCTCTGATGGCTGGCTGGTAATCCTGAGCATTTTTCCATGTGTTAGCGGACATTTCATCCTTTAAAAATTCCCTGTCAATATACTTTGCTCATTCTTAACAGCATTGTTTGTTTTGTTGCTGTGTTTTGGAGCTCCTATAGATCCAAGAGTTTAATAGTTGATCAGCTGCATGATTTGCAAATATTTTTCCCATTCAGTTGGTAGCCCTTCACATTATTGAGTGCTTCCTTTCCTGTGCAGAAGTTTCTTAGCTTGATGTAATCCCATTTGCCAATTCTTGTCTTTATTGCCAATCTTTTGGGTTTTTCCAAGAAGTCATTGCCTATACTAATCTTGCAGAATTTCTCAAATGTTTTTGTCTAGTGAATTTGATAGTAGAATGTCACAGATTTAAATCCTTGACCCATTTTGAATCAATTTTTGTTTCAAAAGGATGCAGGTTGGGGATTTTGAAGACCATTTCCACATATGTAGATCCAGTTATCCCAAAAACATTTGTTGAGGAGATAGTCCTCTCACCAGGGTTTGATTTCAACTCCTTTGTCAAAGATTATTTCATTGTAGATGCATGAAATTAACACCCGGGGTTTCTATTTCTGTTCTATAAGTCTACATGTCTATTTTTTCCTCTGGCACTAGGATATTTTTATTCCTACTGCTCTGTAGTTCATCTCAGTGTCGGGTATTTTGATGCTTCTGGCTTTGTTTTCATTGCTTAACATTAGTTCACCATCGTTTAATGTTTAGTTATTTGGAATTTCCTGTATTTGCATATGAATTTTAGCATGGGTTTCTCTAGAACTGAGAATGTTAACATTTGGATTGGGATCATATTGGATCTGTATATTTCTTTCACAAGTATGGACATTTTAATAATATTCTTCCAACACACAGACATGGATGACTCTCATTGTTTTTGTCTTCTATTTCTTTCTTTAATGTTTTTGAATTTGCATTATGGAGATCATTCACACCTTTAGTTAAATTTATTCCCAAGCATTTAAATTTGTATCTACTCTTGTGAATGGGGTTGACTTTAAGTTTTATGAGATATAATATGCTATATGAAAGCTGTTGATCTTTGTGTGTTAATTTTTTTTATCCTGCAACGTTACCAAATACTCTTAAGAGTTCCAATAATCTCTTGGTTTCCCTTTATTGAGGATCATGTTATCTGCACACAGAAATAATTTGAGTGCCTCTGGTTTGTATTATTTTCATTTGCTTTTCTTGTCTGATGGCCCTTGTTAAAAGATTCAGAACTATATAGAATAGCAGAGGTAAAAATATGCATCCTTGTCTGCTTCTAGATCTTAAAGTGCCTCCAATTTTTCACCAGTTAATGGACATTGGAGGTGGCTTTGTCATAAATTGCCTTGATTGCACTGAAGAACGTTTCTTCTACGCAAAAATGGCCTAAGATTTTTATGTTGAAATGGTGTTGTATTTTTACAAATGCTTTCTCTGTGCCTATTGAAATAATCATGTGGTTTTCATTCTTCAACTTGTTAATGTGATGTATAACATTTATTGATTATTTCTATGTTGAACCATCCCTGCAGCAAATAGATGGGTCTTATTTTGTAATCCATTCAGCCACCCTCTATCCTTTGATTGGAGAGTTGAAGGCATTTTCTTTCAGGACTATTGAGAGGTTGTAGCTTAGTCCTACGTTTTTTCCATAAACAGTGCTATTGTTTACTTTGGATTTCCCTTGTGTCATTGCCAGATTTTCCACCTTCACATTTTTTTTTTCATTATGATCATTATTCTCTGTTTCTGCATGTAGAATATCCTCAAACATTTTTTTTTGAAAGCTGGATGGGTGATGACAGCTTCCTTTAGTGTCTATTTGTTTTGGAAGGCCTTTTTTTCACCTTCTTTTGTGCACAGTATTGTATTTCTTCATTGGCTATCCAGAGGTGTTTGTTGGGTAAGGCCAAGGATGTCTAGTCAATCCTCAATGATGGGGTCAGAGTCCATGGTAACTCCCCACTTGGGCATGTCAACTCTCTATTGTCTGAGGGAGGCAAGTACGAGCACATCTGCTAGCATAACCACAGCCTCACTCACATCAAAGTTGATCAATACCCAGGTTTATCCCATAGTGGCTGAACTCTCCCAAACCAAAGAGACACATGAGCAGTACAAAGGATCTGTGCTCTCCTCAGTGTGATTGTAGAACCCTGTAATGATCCACCTAGGCAATTTGTTATCTTTGAATCTATTATTTTTTTTTTTGGTTTCTTTAAAAAAATGTTTTTTTATTTTGTTTTATGACACAGTTTAATAGGCAGTGGGGTTTCCCCTCCCCGTTCCCAAGGTTCCTCCTTTCCCCGCTGATGTCCCCTCCAGTTTTACAGTGAGTGTCTTTCATGAATTTTCATAAGTCCATCATGCTGCCACTGAAGTGTCTTCCAACATGGACAGTGTTGGAGAGTCCAACATCAACTGTCAGGACATTATGAGCCATATCACTGGGAGTCCATCCTGGTACTGTAGGCATAGAGACATACTGTGTTCTGTTCCCATCTCTGAACATATCATTTTCTGCTACCCTTCCATTAAGCATCCCCTTAAATCCAAAGCCAGTGTACACAGTCCGCAATGCGGAGAAAAATAGTGAACTTTCATCTACAAGAAGTTAACAAACATGCAACCAAAATACCAATGTGTTGCTAGGGTGGTGAAAGAGTATCAAGGACCTTCATGTAGGAATAGCCAGAACATGAGCCATGTGATGCTAAAAAAAGTACGATAAGGACTAGGACATCATTACTCATGATAAGTAGCAATAACAGTGATAAAGGGGACATTAACAATCTCAGGTGTTTACAAGCAATCAGTCTCTTACAGATGATTGATTAATGAATCAAATCACAAGAGCTCATTGAGAAAGATACAAATATTAAGATCTTATTGAGAAAGACACAAATAACTAGGAAGTTATAGGTAAAATTCACGGGTAAAATAGTCAGATTTGACACCATGATACTGCAAATTGAAGCAGGAGAGAGCCGTTCCCTAAGATGATGTGCAAACCACCCCTACTGTTGTTAACATTGAGCATCATCAGGGCACAATCTCTTAAAATTAGATATAGGTTTACCTGCATTCCTGTAGAAATTCAGTCTGTTGATTTTCTTTGATTCCTGGTAGTCTGGTCTCCATTATATCTTTCGATTTTAGGGTTACATGTGTTTATTTGTTCTCCTCTTTGTTGTTTTTGTTGTGTATTTTAAATGGATGTTATCTTACATTTGAACAAACATGACATCTGACCTTTTACCTCTGAGCCTTTGAAGCCAGACATGGTGATTGCCCAGTGACCCAGCTACATGACACACCCTGTCATGCAGTCACAGAATTCCTATGGTCATAGCATACAAAGCTCCCACAATGACAGGATGTAGAGGATTCACCCAGCCCCTTGAGCCTACCCCGCCCACAGAGAAAAGAGAAGTAGTCCCAGAACCAGCTGGAAATGAATGGGTTCGCCTTGGCAGTTTGAGCCCCCAGGGTCTGTAACAGGGTGGGGAGTAATACATACCTCACTGTCCTAAGTCAGGACCCAGCCCCCTGCTACGCCTCCAGGCCAGACTCAAAGTCAGTGGGAAATGCAAATTTATCCTTCTCATAAATCCCCTGGTTGATGGGCACGGGCACATGTGTGCTAAAGCTGCCGCAACTTTTAATGGCACTGAGGTAGTGCTCTCTCCTCTCTGGTCACCAGGCTCGTTTGTTGGAGGGTGAGGCGGAAGAAATGTGCTTTTCCTCCACAGGGAGTGCTCCCTGCCATGGCTGCAGGTCAGAGTCAAATTGTGGTATGCAATATGCTGCCTCGAGCAGTATCGCTGTGACCCTGGCTGTTGCCATCTGCTCTCATTTTGGTCTCAGAAGCTGGAATGTCCAGGGCCCAACCTGCACCCCACAGACCACCATGGGGGTCGCCAGTGATGTTCCTGCCCACCGCTGCAGATTCGCACTGCTCATGCACTACATGATGGCTGTTCTCTGAAGAATTCGCACTGCCGAGAAGTCTCTCCTTAGAGAGACTCCACCCCCTTTTCTTCTGTAAATACCCGCTGTTCAAATTCAGCACCTCTTTTCCCCATTGAGTCATTGTAGGGTCCCAAATCAACTTTTTGTAATACGAGTGTATCTGGGTAAATGTGTGCATCTATTTGAACATTTGGTTTTAATGATTGTATGATTATGTCTTGTCATACAGTTTGAACAAGATTGGGGTCACGGACATTTCCGCTCCCCAGGGTGGACATTCTCTCCTTGAGGTCTTCATGGGATAATATCTGTGAAGCTGTTCCTCCTCCTCAGCAAGATTTCAAGCGCCCTGTGGTTGTGGGCACGCACATCAGCTGTCCTTGACTCAGACCTAGAGCAGCACAGTAGCTGAGGAGGCTACAACTCCCTGATGCCTCGATCTGTGGGTTTCCTTCCCCTTTTGGGGAAGAACTTCATTCTTCTAACATCAGATGGGAGTGGCGCCATGCGTGATGCACCATTAGCAAGCAACTGGTAAAGGATAAGTATGTGAACTTTCAAGGGCATTCTTAGAACCTCGCCTCCAGAAAGTGAGGGGGTGAATGAAAGCAGCAAATCAGAGATATTCCCCAGAATTTTTTACATCTAAGTCAAGAATGAGTACCTGGAAGTCTAGAAGCCTGTGTCAACTTCTGGAGATAAACATGAGGCACCGCAACCTTTTAGAATTTATATGAGTGAAGATGAGATTCTTATTGTTTATAACCCTTGCCTATTCTCCTGCTGAAGTATGGTATTTTTATTTTTCATTGATTGAACTCTTTATTTAGTGGAGCCATTAAGCCTTGACTGTTGTGAAAATTAAAACACACAATCTCAAAAAAAAATCAAAAACAAAATATTTAGTAGGAAAAGGAGAGAGAAACCAATGTTAAGGAATCTCAGAACTTCCCATCTGAGGATGTGACTGTTCTCTCTTCTGTTGCAATCAGTAAAAGCCCCTGTATTATACTCAGAGTGTTGTGCAACATCAGAGTCACTGGGAGCATTGTTCTATGAGAATTCTTTAGTTTGTTTTCTTGTCCTCTTGGTAAGCAATGACAGGTAAGCTATTCTGTGCTTTTATCGATAAACTGATAGTCAAGTCTTCTAATTTGTATTCTCCAAAACTCATTACCAAAATGAGCTTGTTATATCACATTTCTTTCTAAAGAATTTTTGTTTTATCTTAGGAGCCCCCTTGTTACCATTTAGGTGATAGAAAATGCAGGTTTTTTCCTATATATGTTTGACTCAACTTCTAGCTCAGAATTTTTTTTCCTAGGAGTTTAAGAATACTCTCCAACCAGTTATATAACAGAGTGATTTCAAAAAGGTGTGAGTGAGAAGTGTTGCTTTTGAACCACACTGAGGTGTAGTTACGGTGCCTACTTCCCCCAAAGCAGTGTCTAGATTTGATTCCCAGCTCCAGTTCCTAACTCCAGCTTGCTACCAGTGCAGATATGGGGAAGCTGATGAGGCATCAAGTAATTGAATTCTTTCCACCCACCGAGAGATTTGGGTCATTCTGAGGTCCTGGAGGCAGTCCAACATAGCCTTCCTTCCCATGGCACACATTTGGTGGAGTGGGCGAGTGGATGGGGGCTTGCCTGTCTTCCCCTGCCTCTCAAATAAATAAATTCAATTTTGAAAGGAGGAAAATGAAAGCAACTTGTTCTTGATCTTCACTCCATGAGTTTGACTGTGAACTCTGTTGGACACACAAGCGTGCTCTATAGTGGGTTGTCATGACTAGTCTTGAAATCCTTCTATTTGTGGGCCCGGCTGTGTGACCCCATATGGGCGCCGGTTCTAATACCAACAGCTCCACTTCCCATCCAGCTCCCTGCTTGTGGCCTGGGAAAGCAGTCGAGGACGGCCCAAAGCTTTGGGATCCTGCACCCACATGTGGGAGATCTGGAAGAAGTTCCTGGATCCTGGCTTCAGACCTGCATAGCATCAGCCGTTGCGATCACTTGGGGAGTGAGTCATCGGATGAAAGATCTTCCTCTCTGTCTCTCCTTCTCTCTGTATATCTGACTTTCCAATAAAGAAATAAATTTTTAAAAAAAAGAAAACAAAAGAAATCCTTCCATTTGTTAGGAAACATTTTTTTTAATAACCTACAGTTCTAACAACGTAAGAATAACTAGATTGTAAACCATTTGGTGGAAAATTATGAATTATTAAAATGATTCAAAAAGGCAAAAATGAATTTTTCTGGACCAAGCTAGGTAAAGAACAAAGAAAAATGGAACTCCAAATATGCTATGCTACACAATTTGCTGCACATATCCTTTGTGCCTCACTGTTTCCATCAGCAACTCTAAGAATTACAGAGGAGCAAAACTTGGCTCAAGGAAGCACGTCAGTCACTTAGGGCTGCAATTTAATTCTACATCTGTTTGATTACAAAGTCCAGTATTTCTACTCTAACATATATAAGAATAGACATTTTTTGAGTAAGAGCTCTGTAGAATTCAAACAAACGCAATAAGCTATTATGCTTTGAAGGTATTTAGTTCAAAAGGGTACCAAAAAAAAGTCAATCACACTCAATTATATTTTGTTTCTTCAGCTGAACAAAGTATTTTCTTCCAACTGCGAGTGAAAAAATAGTTAACTTCAAGCAAAAACTACTAGTATTGAAGATCCACTCAACTATTATCAGAATTATCATTATGGCAGTTACTGTGCCTGGGTCATGTGGTGCTCAAATATTTGGCAAACTGTTATTACGTGGCATATCCTGAGGGCTATTCAGGATGGGATGAGCCTCTGTCATGATGGACTCAGGAAAGCAGATTGCCAAGCTCAGTGTGGGTAGGTATCATCCAGTCTGTTGAATGACTGAATAGAACTGGAGGGCAGAGTAACATACAAGTGGTTATGCTCTGATTCAGCTGGGATATTGATCTTTTGTTCACACACCGAGACATACACCACGGTCTTCCCTTGATTTCAAGCCTTCAGGTGTTGTTGTGAAATAGACTAGTCTCTGGCCAGCAGGTGGAAATTGTGGAATGGTTAGGCTTCTGTAACAAGAAAAGCCAATTCTTTTCACTCATACACACACACAAAAACGCACATACACACACACACACACACTTAAAAATGTTCATGAAGAAATAGAATTAAAATTTAAGTTTATTTTGTTGCATAAAACATTTTTTGGAAATTCATGCATGATTTTTCATAATACATATTCTCTATTATCTTTATTGTTCTAATGGTTGTATCCTAGTGTTATTGTTTCTCTGAGCCACTCCAATATAACCAGCAGAACAAATGAAATGTCGTTAAGTAAAGTGTGATAAGCATCTGCAACCTTTTTCTGTAAATGACTAGATAGCATTTTAGCCTTTAAGTTCTGTTCCGTTTCTGTCACAATGGTTGAATTCTCCATGGTGACAAGATAGCAGCTGTATGCAACTCATAAACAAACAGCAGTAGTTGGTGTTATAATAAAACTTTACTCATAATCTAGAAAGCTTTCATAAGAAATAATACGTTTCTTTTCATCTTTTTAAACTAGCAAAACTAGAAAAGATGTAGTCCCAGAAGAGTAAGTGCTGAATTACATTTGATCTGTTCTACATTATGGTTTCTTGTCACATGGATCACGAGATGTACCCAGATTTCAGAAACAGAAGTATGTGCATCTTAGATGAAAATGTGAGAGCTCCATGTTATAGAATACTCTGTTCCCTTGGGTTTCCCTGAGATTTAACCTTAGGGATGTATCTCTGTGATACTTTGGCAGTTAACAGTGATTACTGCTGAGCACAGCCTGTGCTTCCTGGGAAACAGGGAGAACCAGATGAAAGCTGAAGAAGAAAGTTGGAAACAGTTGAGAATCATGGGGCTGTTTCTCAGAAGCTGACTGTGCAGGAGAACAACGAGACACACCATTTGCACATCCTTTGCACACCATAAAGTATTTATTTGCACAGTGTTTTACTGGATTTTCACTGTGAATCTGTGTGGTACACCTGGTAAAAATTAGCTGCAAGTCAGAAAAAGGAAGACAAAGATGCATTAGAGCTATATGGGTACTTCTAAAAAAAAAAAACACACACACACACAGGGAAAGTTAAAAGATAAGTTTATTTCAGTGCAAACAATTTTTTAAATTAATGCATAGCTCCTACATAATGTACATTTTCTAAGTACTTTATGAAGTATCCTCAAACATTGAACAAGTAAGTGATATAGCCCGACTTTGTCTTTTGACTGTACAATATTCATCCCAATACAAAAGCTAGCGTTCCAGTAGTATTTCTGCGGGTAAAAGAGAAGCAGACACTTCGGTGCCCTGGGAGAAACAGATGCGCCAAAGAAGGCAAATCCAGTCATTTCTGTCACTTTAAGCAAATGCGATGAGGCGGGCTTTTCTTAGTTCTGAACCCAGTTACAGGGTCACAGCCTCTCTCATTTTTCTTGCCATATTGATTTCAGTAGAAACCCATATTCCAGAGCCAATATTAATATTTGCAGGACCCTGTATGGTCATAGTTGAGCCAAAATGGAGTTTGCATGTTAATTAAATTTCAATATTTTGACAATTATCTTTCATTTCACTTCCTTGTTCTGCTTTGCTTCTCTTCCTTATTTAAGCATGAAACATGATATGGTGATAATAACATGGACTTTGGACTAAGGGATTTGAAGCCCAGATGTGCTGTTTGGTAGTTTGTGGTTCTCAGCAAATGCTTCACTCTGCTGAACTCTTTCATTTTCTGCATCTCAACAGAGGGCAGCATTAAGGCTGGCGTGGCAGCTCAACAGGTTAATTCTCCACCTTTAAGAGTCAGCATCCTAGATAGGTGCGAATTCGTATATTGGCTGCTCCACTTCCCATCCAGATTCCTGCTTATGGCTTGGGAAAGCAGAGAATAATCCAAGTCCTTGGACTCCTGCATTCACATGGGAGACCCAGAGGATGCTCCTGGGTCCTGGTTTCTGCCTCTGAATCAGCTTGGCTATGACCTGGTTCTGCAGGGAGTAAACCAGCAGATGAAAGATCCTCCTCTGCTCGTCTCTCCTCTCTACATGCATGCTATTTCAATACAAATAAAATAGAAGGGAGTAATATGACCAACCCTGTAGAAAAGTTAATGAGTTAGTATGTGAAACACCCAGAGAGACATGTCTAGTACACTGTAATATGTGTCAGCTCTGATTGCAAGCATTAAATGAGTAATATATGTGGTATCCCCAAAAGCATCTGAGCATAGCAGGTGATCTTGTACCCAGCAAGAAAGCAAGATCCCCTTTATGTAGATTCTGCAGGTTCACCTCTTACCTATCTCAAAAAATTTATCCCCTTCCTTGTATCACATCAAACAGGACTTAATATCAGACCAGGTCACTTCCTGCATTCTTCCTTGAGTTTCTTTAGCTTCATTTTTTTTCATGATTCTACTACAAGCTATGCAGTAGAAAGATTATTCAGCTTTCATGAAATTACTCTCTTTTCTTATGGTAGAGCTTTCCACTTCTATTTTAAACTGTATTTTTGTTAACCTTCTCAAATTACTGACTGTGCAGAGTAAATCTCCAAAATGGGTACGGAATCTGCTTCTTGCAGTTTCTCCTTAAATGGAGAAAAGTGATTACATAGAAATACCAAGTCATTCATCCCGAAAGTAGTCCCTAGAAATGTGAAGTATGGCATATATTTCTGTCTCCATAACTAACTGACACATGCTTCACCTAGTTCTGCTTCTAGATACTTCTGTGGCTTGTATTAACTCTGCTTGGTCCAAGGCCTGCTGCTTTGCTGACCACACTCTCCCAGCCCCTTGGCTCGAGTGAGCCTGAACCACTCTTTGCATTCTATTTTCGTATCTGAGACAGAGTATCTTCCCAGGACTGTGCCGAAAGACTCGGAGTGCCTGCGGCTGTTGACAAGTTGTCAATTTATTCTAGTAACACTTTGTTTTATGACTAACATAAAGATGCAAAAATGGGGCATGGGAAACCAAAGAAATACACATACATTAGTCAGCCATTTCTGGAAAAAAAAATGAAATTGTTTGGATTCTTTATAAAAGCACCGAAGAAATCAAAATTTGAAACTAAGTATATGGATTAAGGAGTCTTTAAAGGGAGCAACAAGAAAAAAAATGTCTTGTATTTGCAATGAAATCCAAAGCTATCTGGATCTTTTCTCACGGCATTAGGGGAGCTGGCTCTGCAGGGAGTAGTCATTGACACCCAGCTGTGTGGTTGTGAGGACCTTGCCACCTCAAATCCTTCTGCTATGCCCAGTAATAACTGCTCTGGTTTGGAATTCTTTTCTTGGGAAGTTTCTTTTCAAGTCAAAAATCATTCTTCAGTGGATCCTTGGAATAGTGGGTGTTCAGTGAACCGCACAATTGCCGCATAGATGAATGTTCCAGATGTTAGGAAACAGAGGTTCAACTCAGTTTTGTTTGCATTCCTAGCAAACACCTTTTCTACTTCCATCACAAAGACTCCTGGGCCAGCAGGAATTGACATACCACCTCAGGGGACTTTACTGTCCATAGCTTGACACAATATCTGTCTCCAAGAGCAATTGAGGCTCCATGGCATGTGTTCCCAGCCCTAAGTAATCTCCATAAACTGAGCTGTAAATCTG
Source organism: Ochotona curzoniae (assembly GCF_017591425.1). Classification (NCBI taxonomy): domain Eukaryota; kingdom Metazoa; phylum Chordata; class Mammalia; order Lagomorpha; family Ochotonidae; genus Ochotona; species Ochotona curzoniae. The sequence goes on from NW_024467115.1 coordinate 20,386,213, forward strand.
AGGGGAGCTAAACGTGAGAGTTTCTGTTTTGTTATTATATATCTTAATCCTCCATGTGGAATATCACTCACTTCACAAGAAACAGGAGAAGAAAGGCTCTGAACAATAAAATCAGCAGTGTGTCTCCCCAAATCATGAGATACTTCAGCATGAACTCCACTGAATACAAGTACAACCAGAATGGGAAACAAAGCTTCTCTCAAGCCCATCATAAAACTGCTGGTCAGGCTGCTTCTGTTTAGTAGCAAGATGTTGGCGGGTGAAATGCTAAATGCATAGCAATGTCTGTCTGTGAGTGTAACAGTAGCTGGCCACCAAGTAAGAATAAGGGTGATAAAAAAGTTAGATTAACCTTTTTTACTTCTGTTTCGTAAAAGTGGTATTTGTTTGTTTTTGTAAATGCGTGAGTTAGAGAAGTAGAGATGGAAACAAAGAACCCCTGTCATTTGATTCATTCTGCAAATGCTCGTAGTGGCCCTGGGACAGGCACTCCATTAGGAAGCTGGGAATGCCATCCTTGGACCTGCCTCCCAGGATCTCTATCAGCAGGAATCTGGGGTCAGGAACAGAACTGAGTATGAAATCCAGACACTGTTTAAGATCAAGTGTGGGTATCTTAATGGGTGTATTAATTTCCTAAGTCAAATGTGTTCCCAAATGCAATTTTTTCCCATTATGAAATGGTGTAGAAAACTGCCATGCCCAAATCAAGTCTCATTCTCCAATGATAAAATGCAAAATAGCTACAGTATTAGAAAGTTGTAATGTTAAACCACTTTGGTATGTAACAATTTCTAAAGTCAGGAAAACATAAAAATTTTAAAATTTTAAAAAGATTTGTTTATTTTTCTTGGAAAGGCAGATTTATCTAGAGGAGATACAGAAAGATCTTCAACCTGCTAGCTAACTCCCCAAGTGGCTGCAATGGCCAGAGCTGATCTGATCTAAAGCCAGGAGCCAGGCGTGTCTTCTGGATCTCCCACACAGCAAGGTTTTGGGCCCTCCTCTACTGCTTTCCCAGGTCACAAGCAGGGAGTTGGATGGGAAGTGGAGCAGCTGGGACATGAACCCGATGCTCACCTGAGATCCTGGTGCGTACAAGGCAAAGATTTAGCCACTGGGCCACTGTGCTGTGCTCAGAAGTGAAATTCTTTTACCAATGTTGATAGAAATAAGTGATCTTTAGGTCTAGCCTTGATATGTGTGAGTATGGACTGTAGCACAAGAAGACAGAGTCCCACAGGAACACAGAACATTGAACACAAGTTATTTACTGTGTTAAATTCCAAAATTTGTGCTGCCCAAGATTTCAAAAGAAGATGGGGCAGAGCATATATGCAGGAGACCAGTTAAAAAAAATAGAGAGGAGGTAACACAGTTTTTTTTTTTAAATAATGAAGGAAACCAGAAAACAGAAGGGTAACTGTTAATTGACAATAGCAAAAAATCCCAGCCCACCCTTAGGAAACTGAAAAAGTAAGCCACACCACTACAGGAACTCGGGTACCTCCAAATGCAGACACAGCAAAGATCGATGGGAGTAGGAGTAGTAGTTGGAACTGAACTCTGTTTAGTGGAGCAATAAGACTATAATATAAATGACAAATACTTCACGTCAAAAATAAAAGAAAAGAAAGGAAGGGAGAAGGAGGGATTAAGGGAAGGACAGGGATATTATATACTTGGCATTGTATCTATGAACTGCATTGAATTTGTTCCTTTATATTAAATCCCATTAACATGGAAGAATAAAGAAAAATAGCCAAAAGTTGGTAGCTATTTGTTACAACTGTTCTCAGGAAACAAATAAGTCCCTGTACTCAAACCTTGCAGAGACAGCTCTGGTCCCACTCCTAAGAGAAGACTAGGGACATTGAATCACAGATCTGGATGCAATGAACTAGGCCCTACAGGTGGCTATGAGTCACTACTTTTAAAAGGAGCATTAAGTCAATTCTTTACTTTGAATGCTATTCCAGGTTCCTTGACACAGTTCTCCAAAGAATGGGTCTCAGAATTACCAAACCTCCTCCACAAGTAGAACAAGGGAGAATCACACTGGAGAGACAGTCTCCGGGACTGTGGACTGAGGGTGCCCCAACAAGCTTTCCAACCTTGTCAACCTACTGCGGAATCTGACATTTAATAAGGACTTCTTAGTGCTTCATTAGCAAAAATACATAGAGAGCTGTATATTCAGAGTTATAAGGTGAAACACATGGAACAAAAACAAATAATAGACTCTAAAGGGTTGAAATGCAAGGAAGAGAGAAACAAATCTATGAAATGTATAATCAGAAAACTTTATACCAGTGCAATTAAAAAGTGTAATTCTTTCTCAAAGCCAGGGAATGAAAATTAGAGAAATATGATACACCAAGTAAAAGTTAGAAGCATTAGAGTATAAATTTGATGAGGCCTCATAAAGTAGAAAAATAAAAGAAAGGGAAGATGGAAATTAAACTGGAAATCAAAAAAGGGATAAAAGGATGAGAGAGAGAGAGATAGAGAGAGAGAGAATGGATGACTAATAGAAGATGAAAAGTAAAAGATTGGTCAAAAATCTAACATCTGGTCAAATCTAGAGATATTACGTGTGAATCCTACCTTCATACTTCATGAAGTACCTTGTGTAATAAGATCTTATGATGTAGTTCATTAATCAACCATCCATAACAGACTGATTGTTTATAATCAGCTGAGATGGTCAGTGTCTCCTTTATCATTGGTATTGATACTGCCCATAAATAACAAAGATCTAGTCCTCCTTGTACCTTCATTAGGACCCTGGGATACAAGAATGAACTCACAACGAAGTGACTGACAGACTCCTACATGGTTGGGAGACACTCCTGTGGCATCATGATGGACTTGGGAAGATTCACGTAAGACACCCATTGTGAGACTGGAGGGGAGGACAATAAGAAGGGGCGGGAACTTGGGGAAGGGGAAGGAAGACCCCAGTGCCAACTAAACTGTATCAAAGAACAATAAAAAAAAGTCTAACATCTGAATAAATAAGAATTCTTGAATAAAAAAATAAGTGGGAAGAATTATTCAAGATGTTTTTTAAATTAAATTTTTCCAAATTCAAGGGCATGAATTTCCAGATTGAAATGGCCTGCTGATAGCCTTACACATGGAATGAAATGAAGACCTGTTTCAAGGAAAATTCTGAAGTTTTGGATCAATGAAGACACAGTAAGCTCCTACAAATTTTCATTATAATGAAATGTTCATTGTAAACAAGCAATAGGAACAGATTGTACATGGCAAAAAAAAAAAAATCAGAAAACAGGGTTGTATCAGTTTTCTCAGATGCAACATTGGGAAATGGAATGCTTTTGAAATATTGAATGAAAATTACTTTGAACCAGAATTCTGTGCTCAGAAAACTGCCTGTGTAAAAGTAGAAAGAAAGGTATTTTAAAACATGTAAAGTCAGAAAATGTTTGACCCCCTAGATGGCACGTTATTGGGTCCTATTAGAGAATTTATGTCAATATGATGCTTGTGTGGGCAAAAAGAAAAAAAAAAGAGTGGAATTCAGGAAATTGAGGACTAAATTTTTTTTTTTCATTCTTCATTTTTTTTAAATTTTGACAATCTTTACATAGTTAATTTGGTAAAAAGGTTCAAGGGCTACAGGAAAGTGGGTAAGATTATTATTTCCACATTGTTTCCTTCATGTATCTGAGGTAAAGGGAGATATTGAGGGAGAAGCCCCACCCGGTTTCCCACCCACCCCAAGACCTGCATGTGGGGCATGCTCTGAGATACTCACTCAAATGGTTTCGATAGTTCACCAGTTATGAATCGCTGCCAATCTCGTCTCTCCAAACAGGATGAGGTCGTTGAAAAATCCACTGATTGACATTGACCATCATAGCGTCTCTATTTGCCCAGTATTTTGTTGCCAACCTATAGCTGAGGTAGTTAATTAACTTGTTCCATCTTCTGTTCTTTCATGGTTAGGGTTCTGAGTCCGGCATTTCAATTGGGGAGATTCCCAAAGAAACTTTGTCTGAGGTGTTCCCATGCCAGATTCTTGTATGCACCAGCAAGTACAGAGCCCAGCACAGTCCATCGCCCCAATCAGCTGGTGATTGCCATTGCTGGGTTGCTTCTGTTTTCAGCCCTGCCTTCCACTGGAACCAATGGGTGTTGCAGTCCAGACTGGTTCTGCCCAGCACATACTCAGCCCTCACCTGAATCAGTGGGAGCTGCAGCCTGGTGAGAGTGACCCACAATAACCCCCACCAGGCCCGCCCCCTATCCTGGTTTGCCAGTATGTGTAGCAGACCAGTCTAGTCTGTCCCACATCCCCCTTGGCTCTCGTACATGGCAATTGGCATTGAAGCTTAGATCCATCTAACCAGCTCAACAATCAAGCCCTCACGGATGTTGTTGCGTGCCTCTCTGTCTAGCCACCATCTAGCCACCCTAGCCCCTGTCCTAGTTTTCGTGCCGTCCTGTGGGAGTGGTAACCCAAGAGGGAGGAACCCACTATTTGCCTCCCAGGTCTCTCACTCCTGGATTGTGCACTTTCCAGGTGGTTCTGCAGTTTAACTTGACAGAATTAGCCCCCAGTGCCAGTTTCTGCCAGGTGATGCTGCAGCTACACCCAAGCAAGCCTCGCCCACTCTAGTTGTAGATTGCACCAGTAGGAATAATCAGCCCAGCCTGGCTTTTCCCTGATCTAGTCCACATGAGGTGTACAGGTGTTGTAGCCCTGCTTAGTCTGGTCTGCCCTCATCCCAGTTCATGCTGTCCAGTGGGAGTAGCTGTCCAGCAAAGGAACCACACCTATTCCCCTGCTGGCTCTGTCCCTTCCCTTCCTGGTTCTCACTCATGCTGGATGGGCACTGCAGTCACATCTGGTACAGACAACCTCATCCTGGCATTCTGTATTGTGGACTGGTTTTTATCGCGACTGCACCTGGCTCGACCCTCTGTTCTGGTGCACGGATTTGCCAGTGGATGACGTGAATTGATTCAGCCTGGTCTGCCCCCGATCCATGCCTAATGTATGCCAGTGGGAAACTTCTTGTGGCCTACTCTGGGCTGTTTCCATTCATGCTTCATGCGTTTACCCGCAGGGTCTGTGTCCTGCCAGAGCAGTTGCCCAGGCTCCTCCATCAGAACCTCTCCCAATGCCAGATTTCGCATATACCAGGGGGTCCATGAGTCAGCCCTACTCAGTTCACCTCCTGTCCTAGCAGGAACAGTGGCTTTTACTGACTGGCCTTTGACCCAAACTGGTTCTTGTTGGATGTTTCAGCCCAGCCACGGCTTGGAGGACTAAATTCTATACAGATATCAGAGACAGTCTTTGTTCAAGCATGAGGAGCTATCCCAGGATGACAGGTGAGGTATAGATCTAGAGAAAATATGGTCCAGGTTGGAGCAACTGAATGGAAAATTGCAGATGGTGCCTTCCAACTCAAAGAAAAAGTAGAGGCTGGCATTGTGGTGTTGTAGGGTAGCACGTTAAACCACCACCTATGACACTGGTATCCCATGAGTCAAAGTCCACACAGCTCCACGTTCTATCCAGCTCCCTGTTGATGTACCTGTGAAAGCAGCAGAATATGGTGCAAGTATGTGGTTCCCTGCTAGCTATTTAAGAGATCTCTTGGCTTCTGAGTGGCCTGGCCAGCCCTGGCTATTGAGGTCATTTGGTGAATGAGCCAGGAAAAGGACGATCTCCTTCTCTATCTCTCAAAGAGGAGAAAAAATGAGATCTCTCTCACCTGGTGGGTTTGAATGATAGTTCTAGCAAAGAATTACAGGAGAAATTGTGATCAGCATACAGAAAATGTAACTTGTTAATTTCAAATTAACAAAACATATTGGATCACCAAGAATTCAGTTTCAATATGCCGCTGTTGTTCCTCTATGAATTATGATCATGGCAATACAAGTACTGAATATTGGTTTAACTTAAATAAGGCTTTATATGGCAGATCAAGAAATACATTGTGGGGTAGGGGGATACAAAGAGAAGGAATTATGGGGGAAATAAAATCTGTGTTATACAGAACAGGAAATTAAGATTAGGACCTAAAGATGAAAAATCAAGACATGAGAGCATAAGCAGCTCAGGACGCAGCATACAGTAAACCATTTGAAACTACAGAAAGTACAACACAACAACATGAAAATTATAAACAGGTTTGAAAACAAGGAAGATGAGGCAAGGAATTGGTTGTGGGATGTCTGTCCTTTCAAGGTCCACAAAATCATGTAATGTGGTCCTGAGACTCAAAAATTCAATAACTGTGTAACAAGCTAATTTTTAAAACGTACGTAATTTTTCTTATAAATTTTAAAAATGCTGAATGCAACATCCTAAAGAAAAAAAAGTTACTATCGACCCTTATTCCTACAAGTTTGCTGTGCTACCATACACAATTCAAGAAATTAAAGACACCGTTAAATGTTTAGGAATATGTAACATTCGAAGCTTTAAAATCCAACTACAGTAGTTCCTGAAAAAGCTGCAATATGCATTTTAAAGGTAATTTCTCTACAAAGAACCTTATCAGATCTATAAATATCTGTACAGCTTTTTACACAGAAGCTAACATTGAGCTGCACTTGACTTTGCGTGCTTAGTGAAATAATTGCCCAAGCACACATGCACATTTTGTGCGACCCACAAACAATGTTAGAAATTTCCAGGTGACCTTAGAGAAACAGAAGTTTCTACACCCCTGTCAGTACCAGTCAACAGTGGTCTTTCATGTCTGTAGCTATTCAAGATAATTTCAATTTTAAGTAGAAAGAAAAGATTCCTAGAAAGCTAAGTGCTATAATATCATTTCATTCTTCTAGGTGCTAACCAACTCAACACATACACATACCAAGACAACCATCGCTAAGCTGAATTATTAAGGAGTAGCTTACTGAGATGAAGCAATGAAGACAGGTTTTTCTTGCAAAGACACAGTCAGGAACTTACAGGAAGGGTGGAGCACTCAATGGTTTGAACCTCTTTTCTGTGGATAGCAGGGAACCTTTATGCATTTAAGTCAGGGAAATAACCAGTAACCATTTTGAAAAAGTATGTGTGGAGATGAAGAGACTATTTAGGGAACTTCTAGAAAATTTCCAAGCAGAAGCAACAGATGATGGGGCCAAGGTCGCGGTGCCATGAGGGCGTGTGAGAAACTGGTACTTGGAAAAGAAACAGAGAAGATCTTCCCTGTTCCCTGCTGAGACGCACCTCATTATCCTGGTTGGAGGGAAGAGCCCTGCAACTTGTTAGTGACTTGACAAATGGACATAACCAGGACAGCTACAACCAGGATCAAACCTGGGTTCCCCTAAATAGAAATCTCAATTCCTTCAGACTGGGTCACACTCACACAAACCTCTACCTCGTATGTAAAATGGGGATAATAATAGGATCTCATCCATGTGCTTGTTGAGAAGAGGAAATGAGAACACACCTAAATTTGTTGTTTAACCTAAAAAAAAAAAAAGTTACATAATGTTGGCAGCTAAAATAATGTTACCTGTTCCCCAGCTGTTCCCTAATCTCTTTACTCATCACATCCACTCCAGTGCTCTTGTACTGACTTGAAAAAATATTTGATTTTTTTTTTGCCTAAACTACAACGTCATGTAATTGTACATCCGTGATGTTATCCTGTCTTTTTGAAAAATGACCTATTTATTCTAACCTGAAATTGGATTCCCTGAAAATCAGGAGGGACTTTTAGATTCTTTAGTCTACCTGGTGCTTTTTTATCTATGCATACACCAACCCTTTGAATTAGAGCTTTTTCCCAATTTCTTTTAATAACCATTCAAAATCCAGATACACCCTTCTTTGTCTACCAATAGGGAGGACAGACTGAAACCCAGAGGCAGGGGTTATTTTCTGGAAATAATCATGTACATTTGTGGGTTGGGCTTAAAATAACAATCAAGCACACAAAATCTGTCGGAAACAAAACACAAAGGTCTTTGATATGTTCTGAGGTCGCAGGGATTTTCACTATTTTTGTTTCAGCGTGACACACTTTGGAGGGAGGAGAAGGAGGGGCTCTGCTGGCAGCTCCATTATCTATGCCTCATTGTTAGCCTGGGGAGAGAATATCACTGACTCTGCTGCGATTGTGTCTCCGGGAGAATCATATAACCTACTTACGCCTTCCAACCAGCTGAGCAACCTGGACCCTCCGAAGATGCTGTAACTCCTTGGCACTGACTTCTCTGGCGAAATATTAGCCCTTGAGACAGTGTGCTGATGACAAAAATCCTGAAAACAGGGGCAGGTTTTTAGCACAGGTGTTAAGTCATCACTTAGGACAGACACTCCACATCTCAGACCCTGACTTGGCATCCGGATTCTGCTTCTGGGCCAGCTTCCTGCTGGTGTGGACTCTGGGAGACAGAGGGTGATGGCTCAAGGGCTTGGGTTCCTGCAAGTCCTATTGGAAACCTGGAGTGAGGTCCAGAGTTCCAGGCACCCCAATCCTGGCTGTTGTTGGCATTTCAAGAGTGAACCGGGAGTGGAGAGTAAATAGAAGAATCTCTTTCTCCCTCTCTCTCTCTCTCTATCTATTGTCTTCTCCCTCCCATCCCTTTCTAATCAAAACATAGGTTTTTAAAAATCCCTAAAGATAACGGTCTAGTAAACAATTTTGTGTGTGTGCTAAATGGGGCTGAATACCCAAGACATTGCCAGCCAGACTGAAAGAACCTGACTGCTTACACCTGCTGACATCAAGAGCCATTCAGAGGCTCAGTTGCTCTGTTGGTGCTAATTTCAGGCGAGGGGAGACAGAGGAAACTCAGAATGAGCATACTTTGCAGGTTATTGCAAGCACAGGGAGTAAGGATACAATTCAGGGGAAGTTGGAAGAAAGCACAGTGAAATTCTCAGAGGCTTTTTTTTAGAAGAAATAAATGAAAAGCCATACCGTGCTTTCGTCTCTCCAGAAACAGTCAAAACCAAGGATATGTCAAGAAGTACAGTTACATCAGTATGAACAGAATTGTATTATTTTCTGGTTTTTATTGTTATCACAATTGTGTTATTATGCTTATTCACTACCACTTTTCTCATTATTCCTTTACTAGTGATACCACTTAGAAACAAGCACACACATACACACACAAAAAAACTTTCCATCAATCAATGGTTTATCTTCTGAACTTCAGGCTCAATGGCACAAGTGACATTATTGCTTTTTCGTTTGTGGCAGGTGGTCTAAGGAGGCCACCCTACACTAACTACCTGTGAAACCCACTGGAAATCTAAAGCTCATAGCAATTGTATGTTCAAGGAGCTCATCTTACAGATGGAAACATTGAGATCTCACAGTAGGTTAGGGACTGATTCAGGCAGAGATGCCATGGCTGCAGGATCCCAGCTAGACTTTCTCTTTCCCCTAAACTACTGTCTTTCTTGAGTGGATCTACCCAAACTGACAAAGGTGGAAAACAGCGTATAAAGTAACTTCTGAATGACCATTAAAGCCTGTGCTTACTAATGACAAAATCTTTTCTGCTTGAATTGGCATTTTTCCCCAAAAGTCTGATTGCCAAATAGAGTTTGTGTATATTAAATGCTTCATTGTTATAATGTATTATTAACAAATTATATTAGTCTTCATATTAACTGTGATAAATCAGATTTCTATAGTTTACATTCATGTTCTTCCATGCACTGAAAGCCCACTGCATATGAAATGTTGTGTTGAATGTCATGGAGGGCCTTGGAAACCTTCCCGTATAACTTATTATCAGTAAGATTGGCCTTCTTTTCATCAAGACATAATTTCAAAACCTAGAGATAAGTGTCACCTGTTTTTCAGGTAGCCCTTCTCCCAACTATTGCAGGAACATGGTCCCATTTCTGAAGCCACATTCTCCCTGTCTAAGTCTGTCATTCCATCTGAAATTCTACATCAGGTTTTTCAGCAAAGGAAATGGTTGTTGAGCATCCAGTACAAGGTAATTGTCTCATCAGGATCTAAGGTATAGAGCAGTTAAGTTGTATTTCCGGGAATATGTGCTGAAGACAAGCCTATTTATTTCTTGCTTGCCTCCTGTTGCCCAAAGGGACAAACATATGGAGGGAAGTGTGAGGGAAACTGCACAGCAAAGCCCACGTTGGAGATAAAAACGGTTCTAGTAAGTCAGCATTGAATTCAGCATCCAGTTCTGTAGAGCCAGTGCAGTAGATGAAGTTAGAAGCCCCAGTTCATCAGCATGCTTGTGCCCCTCCCTTTTGCCAGTAATTTTGCAATTCCTCTCCTGCTGGAAGATGAGTGCCTGTCCTTTGCTGCTGGGTTTCACTATGCGGTTTGGTTGCTTTGACCTGCAAGATCTGAGCAGCAGCAGCAGTAACTGTGCCTTGGCCAGAGTTCCTCATGCTGACCCCATACCACAGCAGAGTTTCCCTTAAGCAGCTGCCTTCCTTTCTGTTTGGTCCCAGGAGGAGCATGTGTGGAGCTAACCAGAGGCCACGGCATAGCAAGAACCTTGATTTGCACTTGAAGAACAGCGGCAATAGAACCCAGTTAACCACAAACCAACCTACAACAATATTAAAAATTAGTCCTATTACCATGTGTTAGGACAACTTGATGATAGTTGATGCAGTGATAGCTAAAGGATAAAGAAAAAGTTTTGTTGAACTTTTTCTCTTTTGCTTCTTTTTGCAATAGGCTATAACAAGAATTGAATTATTTCATCACTTGATGGTTGTTTTCTTGTTGACATAACAGACTTTCAAAAGCTATTCAAGCAATTATCACTAAATGTCACTATTTAAACAAAAAGAGAAGTTCTATTTTCAGTTATGAAAATATTTAAAATTTTTTGATTAAAAACATTTAGTAGAGTATTATCTTTGAAATATAATTTTCCTGAGGAAAAAATTGTTAGGAACTAAATAATGTACACCTTCTAAGTGTATAATTGAGTCCATTTTGTAAGAGATTACTTTATCCATTTGATAAAAATGTAATTGGGACATGTTTTCAAGATACCAGAACAAGGGGAATTGAGCTGAATTTTTGTCTTGGATTGTTCCTAGATAATGGGGAAATAACAAAATGGTGAAGTCCTGTGACATTAGTGATTTAATAGATTAGGAGGAGCCTCAAATTGAAACGGAGATGAAAGAGTCAGAAAGGAGGTTAAAAACAGAGATGTTGTGAAGGGCAGGTGCTATGGTTAGGACGTGGTTTGAGGATGTCCCCAAGATTACTAATACTTCATCTCTGCTGGAGACGCTGAGAGGAGCGGTGTCCTGCAGGGGGTTAGACCACCACCCGAAATTCTTGCATCCGTATCCAAGAGTGTGCTTCATTTCTGACTCTTCTGCTTCAGATCTAACCCTCTGACATTGTGTCTTAGGAAGGCAGAGGATAATGGCTGAAGGACTTATGTTCCTGCCACCCGCATGTGAGATCAAGGTGAAGTTCTTGGCTGCTGGCCCAGTCCAGCCATTGATGCTGTAGGCATTTGATGAGTGAGCTGGTAGATGGAATATTTCTACCCGCCTTTTCTCTCCCTCTCTCCATATATACATATATACACATACATATATGTATGCTATATATACATACATATGTATACATGTGCATATATAGAAATACACACACAGATACTATTCCACTCTTGTTTTCAAATAAAAGTACATATTTAAAAACAAAGAGAGAGGATGGGAACTTAGTATGGCTATAATATATTTAGCAGAAGTACCATGGGAAGTAATTACTTTCAGTGAAGTTGGGTAAGGTGAGATCCTGGTGGCTTCATAATAGAGAGAGAAACCATACCGACACACCTGCACATCTCTTCCACGTTTGACAAGAGGTACCTTAATGAACTTTGGGAGCCTGCCAGCAAGGAGGCCATTATCAAATGTAGCCCTTTGACCTTGAACCTCCAGGACCATGAGCCAAAATAAAACAATTTTTTAAAAAGTTTCTAGCCTCATGTATTTGTTATAGTAACAAAGATAGACTCAAATGCAACTAGAAAAAAACAATAAAAACCTGAAAAAAAAGATGTAAATTTTGTGCAATGAACAGAGACTCAGTGAAATGAACATCAAAGAAATATGTATTGAATCTATAGACAGCAAAATATTTGTAGGAGAATAATTAACCAATCCACCTTTTAAAATAAATGAAGCCCTTGCAGAGGAATAAAGATAAATTCAAAATTTGAGGCTTTAGATTCCAAAATATTGTAGTTGTTTTCTAAAGCATAGAGCTGGATGTTTTACGTTATTCCTCAGTGGAGAATAGAAGTGAAAGGAGAAAATAATTTATTTGTAATTATAGAACAAAATAGTATGAGAACTAAAAAATTAATTATTTGTAGTTGTTGACTATAATATGGTATCTGTCATGTTGTTAGGAACTGCGTGGCAGTGGGTTGCAGGAGCCTTTGGGCATATCAGTTTATAAGAGAATTTTCAGTTGTCTTCAGCAAAATTAGATAAATAAGAGCTTTGTACGAACGCACCCCTCACCACACCCTTGCATATGTCTTCATTATGACATTGCTAATCTGCATTCTTGCCTTGGCTTTTCTTCTTAGCACTATCCATACCTGACACTATCATTTATTTGTATTGTTCATCGATTGCAATTCCCCATAAAATGTAAGCTCCAATTAGAGCAAAGCTTTTTATTTGTTAAATATAATGCTGTAATCCAAGTAGCTGGATCTGTGCCTGGCACATGGCATGATGTGTAACACATACTTTTGAGATGAATGAATGAATGATAAGATCATCACATATACATTAATCAAGTCCTTAACAGGGCAGTTTGAAATCTAGTTGTAAAACGAATACCGAGAAGCGATGTAAAGCTCTTTCCAAAAATGGCAACTGAAGGAAGACAGCTGCTGTCTGTGCAGTTTGTGAAATCTGTGGCTTTTTGTTAGGTGAAACCGAGAGGATGTTAACACTCAAGAAAATGTATTACTTGAAACCATGAAACTCTTAGGATGAGAAGGAGAAAATCAACTCAACTTTGAACTTGAGAATGTCTTTTTGGGTTATTACACCCAAAGCTCAGGCCACAAAAGCAGGAAATAAACAAATGACACGGCATCCAACCAATGCAGTTCTCCACAGGGGAAAAAGGGAAATAACAAAATGGAAACTGGGAAAAATCATCACGAATCATATATATGATAAGAGAAAACTGCAGGAAAGTTGTGAAGAATTCAAATTCAATATCAGAAAAACAGCCAAAATAAAGCCAAAGAATGCAAAACAAGCAAACGGAACTCGTGTAAGTAGCTGTAAGCGATGCCCAGGGAATGTCTCGTCACTCCTGCAGGACAGTAGCACGCTCAGTGTTTCCTACTTCCTAATTTACTCTCAAATATTTATCTGACAATTATCTCTAAAGTGACACTTGGAATTCTTCATGTTTCCACATGTTGTGTTTGGAAATGTATCTGTTTTCTTCTTTGATACTGAGTACAATGGCCAAAACAGAGAGCAGAAATCAATTATTTAACATAGCAGGAAAAATGCATTTGTGAGCACATCAAAGAAATACACTGAGCGAACAGAAGAGACCAGGAAGTGAATTACAGGTTTCAGTTCATGCTGCTGTGCCGGCTGACAAGTGAACAAACACTTTCATAAATTAATAGCCTTTAATTGTGGTTTGAAAAGCAAATAAATGGATGGTTTAGGTTTTTGTCTCATTTCATTTAATGTTATGAAATATGACCCTTGTTGAGCTTTTCTTACTTGGAAACACTGAGCTAAAATCCAGTCATTTTTCCAGTGCTTTTGCTAGGTTAGTTCCTTTTATATTCTCATTTATTTCATAGGAATTTTGTTTCGTGTGCATTAATAGTTTATATGTAGTCATGGTAATTTAGAAAAAAAAAATCTTGACTGATTTTATTTGTTTCAAAGAGAGACAAAGAGAGAAACGTGTCCTCAAGATCATTTCTCAAGTATCTGCAACACTTAACAGCTATCTAGGCCTGGGAAGGATGCAAGCTGGGTGCTAGGAACCCAAGCCAGGTCTCACACGTAAAAGATAGGGATCCGTGCATATTAGCAGAGTACTGGATTCAACAGCGGAGCCGAGACTTGAACCCAGGCCGTATGAAGTTGCAGGCATCCCAAGTGGTGGCTTGATAGTTTTTGATAGGCAACATCATATTACATAACATATTCTCCAAGTATGACTGCTTTATTTCTTGCATTGATGATAATATCTCGAGAACCCTCTTTGTTGTTTATACAAAGGCTTGTTGATTAGTCATTATTTTCATTTTTTTAGAGCAGCCTCCCTCTGAGAAGTTCAAAACAGATTTTACAAATTTGAACGATCTTTCAACAGTATGGCTTGGGGAAGGAAAATATGTGGAAATAATTCCTGCCTTGTTATGTCCCATCAAAACAGATCAAATACCCTCTCACCTCCCCTTTCCTCTGCACTCGGGGATCTTAATTTCCAACAAGGCTCGCAGGAAGAGTTTGGACTTTGAATCACCAGTGAGGAGGCTGACCTATTCAAACAGAATGCTGCAGAACATTCTGTTCAGGAACGGCCGGGGAAGGCAGGCAGCAGCGGATTGTCCACTGCTCTAGGTGCTCACAGGAACTATTTAGTCAACAAAAGTGGGTCACTTAATTTTTCCAAGTGAATGCCTTTAATGGGGGATGTCAGTTGCGGCCTTACTAGCTGGAGCTGTCTGATTAGGGGAGAGTGGTCCTGTTTACGAAATGTTTATTTTGTAACTAACCCCTCAGGCAGTGGAGAGAATTGTTTACCATTTCTTCTTATTGGCCAACGGGTGTCTTTTTTTTTTTCCCCCCTCTCTTAATTAGAGAAATCACAATATTGATCTTCAGAACCGTCTGGGCAGGGGGAGAAGAAAGAAATCAAGAAGGAAGGGCAGCATGAAAAGTGGGGGCATAGGCTTGAAAATCATCTCTGGTGTATTTATTCCTAAGGATTACTTTTTCCAAAAGAACAATTACAAGATTCAGCGGCCTTCTTAGGAGTGTGCATGTGCGAATGTGTGAGTATGTGTGTGCAAAACGGAGTTGGAGACCGCGTTGCACAGAACCTACTTGCATATGTGAGTGTCCTGTGTCAACAATGTCAACATATCCCGGCAGCTAATACTCCCCCTACTCCCCCCCGCCCAGTAGTAATGTGTAGGAAGATGAAGTCTGAGATGGAAAGGATGAAAAGGTGCACAATAATTTCTCCATTAAAAAAAGGCTGAGACAAAGAGAAATAAAAGGTAAAACGCAATGTTATCCCACATATATATATATATCCATATATTACTTATAGGCTTATCATATATATATGTATATATATCCATATATAACTTATAGGCTTGTAGGAAAGCTTTATTCTGTATTTGTATGGATTTCATTTTAGTTTGCAAAATCACTAGTCAATGATATCATACTTTTGGACGGGAACGCTGTATTGCCTTTTCAGTCTAGCCAGTTACAAAGCATCACAAGGAAAGAAAGGAACTAAGGCAGGAAGCTCTGTGTACCCTGTGATCTGAAGACTTCCTTATAAGATCTTTTGAGATAAACAAAACATGCGTATTATTATTCTTTTACTTTTAAACTTTTATTATTTTAATTTTATTTTTAATATTGTTTACATAGTTGATAGTGATATATGCCCATGGGGGCCTCTGATTCAGGTGGGGAGGCTCGAGCTTTGGATGAAGGTTTGGGATGCAGGATGTGCCAGATAAAGTTGCAGCACCTGCTGGCACATGGAAAAACTGGGACTGGAGACAGCCTGCAACATCCGGCATCCCATCCTGCTCTCATGCACACTCATGGGTGCTGCTGCTTAGCTTGGCCCAGCCCACCCCAGATCTAGTGCAAACTCATATGCAGTCTTGTCTAACCTGGCCCACCCTGCCCTGGCTCTTGTGTTCACCAGTGAGAATTGTGGCCTACCGAGGAGGTCCCTAAATTTCCTCTATTATGCCCACTCAGTACCCAGATCCTGTCCTTGCCAGAGGGTGCTGTGGGCCAGTCTGACATGATCTGTTCCCAGTCCCAGCATTTGACAGCAGATACTGTGGCCTAGTCCACTCCCAGCCTCAGCTCATAGGCACCATTGGGAGCACTGGCTTTGCAGGAGCGTCCCCACAGTTTCCAGACTAGGCCTGCTCCAAGCCCTGAATCTTAGGCATATCAGTGGATGCTGTGACCCAGTCCGACATAGCTCATCCTCCATCTCATACTTTACATCTCATAATTACAGATGGATTGAACTTTTTTACACTAAAATAAATTTAAGTTTTTTTTAAAGATTTATTTTTTATTATTTTTTATTGGAAAGGTGGATATACAGAGAGGAGAGACAGAGAGGAAGATCTTCTGTCCCATGATTCACTCCCCAAGTGAGCGCAACGGCCGATACTATGCCGATCTGAAGCCAGGAGCCTCTTCTGGGTCTCCCACGCGGGTGCAGGGTCCCAAAGCTTTGGGCCATCCTCGACTGCTTTCCCAGGCCACAGGCAGGGAGCTGGAAGGGAAGCGGGGCTTCCGGGATTAGAACCGGCGCCCATATGGGATCCCGGGCGTGCAAGGGGAGGACCTTAACCACTGTGCCATCGCGCTGGGCCCCTAAACTAAGTTTTAATGGGATGAGTGAACAGGGTTCAGTTTGAAGCAGTGGGAAGCATAAGACATCAGCTTGAACAGAGCCCCTCTCAGAGCAACATGAATTCTACTAAACATGAAGCAGGGACATACAATAAAATGATGATGAAATTTGGTTAGAAGAATGGTGAAATCATTAATGTTTTTTAAAAAACTTTGTAGGTACAATGGCACCCCCCCCACACACACACACCAGCCCCAACACCAAATCGCTGGTTTGTAGAGAGATAACTCATTTTTAGGAAGAGAGGAAGTAATACTAAAGATGAAGCCTTCCGTGGTAGATTATCCATATTAATTTACAGAACAAAGAGGTCATCAGGAGCATGTCCTAATTCATGAGGATCAATGAATCACAGTAGGAATAACAACCCATGCCATCAGTATCTGAGCTGGTTAGCTGACATCGTTCTGCCACTAATACTGAAGTGGAAGCAACTTTCCACCCAGTGGGCACCCAAATTGTTATCAGGGGCAGCCACTTGTTGACCCTTCAAGGGAAAGTTTTAAATAAATGAGATCAACATTTTGAAATATTTCTTGGAAAAATATAACAGGAACTTATTAGTGAGCTCCTGAAGACAAAATATATCACAGCAGTGGTTACCAAGAGATAGAAGTGATTCTGGTGAAAGCAAAGCCAGCTGACGAAGAGTAAAATCCAATCTCAAAAGACTTTGCTTAGTGTCCTTCGAGAGGACAAGAGAGTGATGACATCTGATTATTTTAAGAGTATTTTGTGAAAACAGTGTTTGAGCAGAAAAATGGTGTCTCTGCCACGTTAAAGCTTGCTCATTCTTTCGTTAAGCACGATAATTTTATTTGGTACAATAGGAAGCTATTAGGCCTGCACCTCAATGTCTTGTTTTGAACCATTCTGAATGGTTTTGTTTCTTAATTAAGAGTTCCCATTTTCTGTGGATAATAATATAAAAGAGACCACATTACCATTTTTAAATTCGTAGGCCCCTCAGTGCTTTAGGAATACCCTAAATGACTGTGTCATCTCTCCAGAATGAATCTTGAACTTGATTGAGCTTGTGCTGAGATAGAAATGTTATGTTTCTAAAAATGTTTAAATTGTTTGTCCATGAACTCTCTGAACTTCATTTGTAGATACATCATGTAGATATGGGAATGAAATACTTGGAGTTTTTGCTTTTTGTAAAAATCATTCCTGGCAAATTCTACCACAATTAAATAAGAAGTATTCTTAGAAATGTGTTACAAGTAATAAGGTAGGAAGTGTTATGATCTTTTGGAGTTAGGATTAAGCAGTGATAGTTTCAGGTCTGTTGCGATGGCTCCATTGGTTAATCTTCATCCTTCCAGCTACAGGATCCAATATGGGCTCTGGTTCATGTCCTGTGTGCTCCACTTCTCGTCCAACTCCCTACCCGTGGGCTGGGAAAGCAATGGAGGATGGCCCAAGTCCTTGGGCTCCTACACCTGTGTGGGATATCTGTAATAAGCTCTTGGCTCCTAGCTTTAGATTGGCTCATTTTCCTCTGTTGTGGCTACCTGGGGAGTGAACCTGTGGATGGAGGATATTTCATTCTCTCTCCTTCTCTCTGCAAATATGTCTTTCTAATAAAATTAATTTGAAGAGGAGTTATAGTTTCACATATATATTTTGAGAGACTTGATAATCTTGAGATCATTGATTTAGTGTTAACATGTTGGAAACTGACTTCTTGCTTTGCTTATTGCAGTCCTGTATGGATGTGAAGCTTGGATGCAATGCAACGTCTAGATTCAAAGATGGGGGAACAATGGAAGACTTCTGGAAGACTGCTCAATGCTTAGACACACTGATCACTCAAATACTTTTCAGCTTCAACAGTGATGTGAACTTAATGTTGCTTTATAAAATAATATCTTCTTCTAGGGCCCGGCGCGGTGGTGCAGTGGTTAAGGTCCTCGCCTTGCACACCCGGGATCCCATATGGGCGCAGGTTCTATCCTGGCAGCCCCGCTTCCCTTCCAGCTCCCTGCCTGTGGCCCGGGAAAGCAGACGAGGACGGCCCAAGACTCTGGGACCCTGCACCGGCATGGGAGACCCAGAAGAGGCTCCTGGCTTCAGATCGGCGTAGTATCGGCCGTTGCGCTCACTTGGGGAGTGAATCATTGGACAGAAGATCTTCCTCTCTGTCTCTCTTCTCTGTATATCTGCCTTTCCAATAAAAAAGAATAATAATAAATCTTAAAAAAAATGATATCTGCTTCCTAATAAAATCTAGATCGTTTTTTAAAAAAAGACTTGTACCCGGAAATTCATAGTCAGGAAATAAGAAATTGAATTTCACAGACATATCCAGAATTTTTTAGATTTCTTTGTCTCATTTCTATAATCACTAGTATTAGACTCATTATTTATATTTTTACGCTGAATGATAAAATTTAATATGCATCTCTATTTATCTAATACATATGTATGAATATTTGGTAAAGATTTATTTATTTGAAAGGCAAAGTGACAGAGTTATCTTCTCTCCGCTGATGCACTCCCCCAGTCCTCAGCACTAGCCGTGGCGAGCTATGGTAGAGGAACGCCAGGAGCCACCTGCGTAGTAGAAAGTCATTTACTTAAACCACTATCTTTGGCCTCCCAGGTGCACAATAGCAGGCTGCTTGATTAGAAGCAGAACATGGTGGGATCTTGTACCAGGAACTCCCCAATGGGAGGTGGGTACTCTACACTTGATCTTAGACATAAGGCCAAGAAGCAATGGATGCGGATATTCTAAGAACTTGCTTAGTGCAGTTCTTCACAACAACCACCCAATGGTTCTCTCTTTTCTGCTAATTAAAAAAATTATAATTCATTATGTAGAAAGGCAGAGCAATAGGGAGAATGAGAGAGATGACACCCACTGGGTCAGTCCCCAAACAGGAAGTGTGAAACAAGGAGCCTAAACTTTGGGAGTTTTCACATGTGGAGCAGAGTTCTGAGTATTTTGTCCATTTTCTCCTGCCTTCTCAAGGCATGTTAACAGGAAATTGGATTGGAAGCAGAGTAGCCAGGGGTAGAACTGGCATAGCAAGCAATGACTTAACCTATTGTACACCTCTTTTCATTTGTTTTCTCTTTCCTGTCCATTGATGAAACTGGAAATACACCAAATATTGAAGACAGAGAAACATAGATTGGAGGATTGGGAGAAAATATAGAAAGCAACAAAATATTATACACAAGGAAAGTAATATATACTAACTATTGTGGCGTGTCTCAGGTTCGTAGTTTTCCTGCTATCACAGATTCTTTGGGTCACATATATAAATTATGAGACAAACTCCCTCAATCCAGCAAATCTTTCTAACTCCTATCAATGATAGCTACTAGATAGCTTGTAACTTTAATTACTAAAAAGCCCTTCTAATGATCAGATAAAGAGACATTGTGTAACTTCTGAAAATCTTAAAAGGCCTTGATTCTACTCAGTGACTAAAGTGTAGCAACACTGATGATTGCTTCATTTTGTCACTCTTCTTATTGTACTGATATTGACTCCAGTAAGTTAGAGTTGCGTGTGTTGATAATAAAGCAACCTTAAGGATTAGTCAAAGTGAATCTTTTGCCTGTGTCAGAACCAGTTAGTCAGGCTCTGTAGGGCTGACCTACATTGGTTCTTAATGCATCTCTTTGTAAAAAGTTAATTCTAACATTACCACTGACCTATCTATTACTTAACCTCTTTCACTGAATACCTGCCATATGCAGGACCCTTTACTAGATAAAGAAATTAGGAGGATGTATGGTATAGAGTAAAAAGAAAAAAGCATCTGCTTTATATGAGCAATGACCTGCATAATAGAGAACAATGCACTAATATATGACTCAATGTGTATTACCTGACATAAGAGTCAGAAGTGCCCTGATTAAACTAAGGCTTTTATTGTGCTTTGCAGTGAAAATTTGGCTAAGTAACACTTAAGTGAACCTAAAGCCTATTTTTAATTATAAAATAAAAATAAATTATATGAAAAGAAGTGCATACTGAGCGGATATATGTGATCTTCCAACATCTGTGCCACTCAAGATTTTAAACACTTCTTAGCAGGATCTTTGTAATTCGTGAGTTGGCATAAATTTTTTTAAAATCCTATGTGTCTTTATACTATCTCCAAAAAGAGTAATGAAAATGAAAATATATCACCTGTTGGTTTTGTTAAGATGATGCGTTTTAACTTGCATTATGCGAGCAATGAAGACTATATACTGGCATACCAACTTTGTTTTTTTAGGTTTTACTCACAGATTCCTTATTGTTGGACCCCGCATAAATAAAGGCTAAATCCTATACATCAGGTGTGTTGGACTTGGAATGATTCCCAACGGTACTGCACTTTCAACCAGAGTTCACGTGGCATGGAATCCCAGTAACACTGGAATTTCCTAGGAGGTACCCAATATTTCTTGGGCTGTACACAGCAAAACAAACTACCTTTCTTGCAATTTATCCAGTGCTACATGAATTCAAAAAGTTTATAGCTTTGTAGAAATTATCTATTTTCTTGAAAACTTACAATTTTGTTTCAGTTTAAATTTTCACCAAAGGGACTCAAATTATCATCTGCTTATTTCCAGGATGTGCCTTGGCAGGAATTTGGTTCAGAAACAAAATGGAGCTCACACCCAGGAAATCTTCTATGGGGTAGTGGTTTCCCAAACAATACCTTAGCATCTTTTCTACAATGGCTGTCCCCAAACTTATCATTTAATTCCCTTTTTCATTACTTCTTGAAGTACCTTCATTTGTATGGGGATGTGAGTGCTTTGTGTATATATTCTATATGTTTTCTAATATTGGAGAGGTAAACATGCTTATCCCAAATATGGACGCAAAAAGTAGCTTAATTTTTGTTCATAAACTTTAAAAATATGTTTTCAATAACCTCTTAAAATAATGTATTTCTCCATTTTCCTAAATGAAAAATCTTGATGTGTTTAAGTTGGCATGGTTCTGCTAAACTAAACGATGACATTTTTCCAGCCATTTTGGGGTTCTGAAAATTAAGTATTGAACATGAATTCTCTGAAAGTCTGAAAGTCTCTTAAGGTACCAGTCTTTTCTTCCCTCTCCATTTGAGAAGGTGAACATTATATTTGTAACTCGAGCTCCCATCTTGGACAACATGTAACAGTGTAAAGAATTTATAATGACAGAATTATTTTTAAAGATGAAACATGGGCTCTTCATTGAATCACAAAGCTGCCATACTGCCTTTAGGTATTCTGTCCTTGAACTGCTTTTATACGCAAGACAAAGCAACTATCTCATTGAAGCCACTGTTATTTGTGGAATATCTTTTATATGCAGCTGAATGAAGTCATAATGAGCTTAACAGAATGGTTAAGTTGCAGCAACTGGAACCTAGAATCTGACATTTGTTAAGTAACTTAAATAAGAAGGCCGATATTAGAAATAGAAAACTATCGCTGCAAAATCTTTGGTTGTTACTTCCTAATCTTTGACACCACATATTATCATAAGGCATAATCACTGGGGGAATGGCAGAAAAATTCAAAATATTAGCTTAGTTTTTGTCTTTATTTTCATGAGGCAAGCGAAATTCAAACATGAAAGCCTACACGGTGGGGTTCAAAAGGGCATGTTTTGCCTTTAACCTATAATCTAAGTTTGACATAGAATCCTGTAATTTCTAGTCCAGTAAGGTTGATGAAACAGAACTGCCACTAGTATGCCATATTGAATTACTTTCTCTTAAGATTTGTCTACCAAAATATGCGGTCCAGCCAACTTCCTTAAATTCTGCCCAGGGTGAATTCTACCAAAGTCTTTCACAGTGCTTGCACGCGCTCTCAGAATAAATATCTATTATTAGTGCAGCTGCTGTTACTTGACATAGATGAAGGAATCTTCAGGAAAGAAACCATGTGTAGACCTGCTCTTTATAAATGGCTGCTCTAACATGGAACTGACTCCACACACTCATCAAGCCCAGAAACCTTCAGTGTGGTGTAGCAAGGCAGCTGCCAGGTACGGAAGTAAAGAAGACCTACATTCTCCAAAAGGGGTCTCACGCAAAACAAAGGAGGAAACGGCGACTAGGATTTTTAAAACTGCCCAAAACTAGCAATGGCTCGAATCTCTGCAAACAGGTAGATCAGCATGTTTCAGGTCTGTGAGTGGTCAATGGTTGCACATATGAATGTGGATCAAGATACCTGACTTTGCCCTCAGGATCGAGTGGCCTGCACAGGTAATGACAGGACTATGAAATGATGCAGAACCGGTCTCTAGTATTTACAGATCTCAGTTACAACAGGTATCTACCATTTAGTCTATTTTCTTTGTTCCTTCTTCACTAGATAGTTGAAAAAAATAAGGAAGAGAGAGAAATAAATGGAGTCAATTTGGATTTAAAAAGGCCTTGCGTTAACAGATATAAATCAAGGACCGATGGCTAGAGTTTCTACTTGTAAATAAGCTTGCAAATTAAAAAAAGTTATGCAAGCATATATTTAGCAATTGGTTATATTTTCAACTTTATAATGAAGTTGTTTATCCTGTGCTCACTAAAAATGCCATTTTTCACTGTAAAAGTTTGGAAGTAATTACTACACAGGTATATTTCTAGGAGATATATATTGGCTGTTGCACAAGAAATGTCATTGTGCAAATGATATTTTCATAACTAATGTGAGAGTGGACGTTTGCCATGAGGGCAGCAGTGGTGTTGCCTCTTCGCATTGCCCACATCCCATCCCAGAGTGACTGGGTTTGAATCTGATCTCTGCTTTTAATGCTAACTTCTCTCTAGCCAATGTGCTGTCTGAGAGGTAACAGGTGATGTCTCAAAGTGTTGGGTGCCTGCCATCCTTGTGAAAGATCTTGGCTGAATTCCAAGCCCATGGTTTTTTGCTTGACCCAGCTATGCCAGTTACAAGCATTTAGGGGAGTGAACCACCAGATAGAAGACCTTTTCTTCTGTCTCTATTTCTGTCTATCTGACTTTCAAACACATTTGGAATAAATAAAAAGCCAATGTGCTGTATCAAGCAGAACAGTAGAATCGTGGCTCATGTGGAGAAAAACATGACAGCTCATCATGTAAGACCAGGGACCACTGTGGTCCACACTTGGGATCAGCATTTTGTGCATGTCTGAAAGCTCCCTGGGATGTAGATAAAGGCATGCTAGGTGGAAAGGGCAGTACAATGTGGGCACTGATTGGGTGAGAAACAATAGGAGAATGATATGGAAAATCATTTCAAGTGCTACCCTCAGAACTTAGGTTTAGGTAAGTTTATTTTGATTGGAGAACATACACAAGAAGAAAAGCATTAAAATAATTGGGAGAGCAGTGAGAAATAAATTTGAATAAGAAATCTTTGTTTAATCAAGAGAATTACTAAAATGGCTATATTGATAATGCAATAATGTCACTTCAGTTATTATAACCAATAATTGAATTTAAGCACTGGAGTGACCCAAGCTCAAATCCCAGTCGCCTCATCTTTATGTGTGTGACTTGAGGTGTGTGATCAAACTGTAATATACTTACCTTGAAAACAAGTTACAGTGTGACTATCTACATTCTAAAGCTCTTTTGAACTTTAATATGAAAAAGAAATTTGGCAGAGAAATTGGTACTTAATTGGCTTTCAATAAAAGCTAATTATCTCCAGCTTTGAAACCTCTACGGAAATTTTTCATGAACATAACTTGTGACAAATCAATAGCGCTAGCATAGACTGACTGTGAAATGAGGTAAAGATTTCTGGAAAACAAACAGAAGTGCAATAAATACTCAGCTCTCTCTTCTACAGTTTTGATGTCTGACTCAGTCTCCTTATTCTCTCTTCTCCATCAACTTCTCCTGCTCCCCACACTCAAAATTAAGCATTCTGGCAATCATGATACTCATAATATGAATAATACTAGTGACTACTCAGTAATAAGTGTCTTTAGTAATAACTGTTTTAGTAATAGCTGTCTACTATTAAGATATTTCCTGGCTCTTTGGCTTCTATTCATCTTTTTTTTTTTTCTTGTTCTTAGGCAAAATGAGAGCAGAAATGTATTCATCCCTTGTCTGACTCTAACCAGTTCCATCTGTAGCTTATATCTTGTATTTAGTTCCTTGAGAAAAATGATCACTGGATTCATGAAGCTAGATGTTATCAGGCCCAAATAATAAAAAGTACCTCTACCCACTCCCTACCCAAACATATAGTTTGGTATGGATCTTTTTCCCAACAATTTTTGATCAATGTTTCTTATTTTTGGCAAGTGCCCCTATATCCTATCCTGAAGTAATCTGAAGACAGTAAAAGCTCAGACTCTTACAAAGAGATTTATTTATTTTCATTGGAAGGGCAGATTTATGGAGACAAGGAGATCTTTTTGTTGGCTCACCCTCTAAGTGACTGCAGTGCCTGGAGTTGAGCTAATCTGAAGCCAGGAGCCAGGAGTGTCTTACAGGTCTACCGCTTGGATGCAGGGTCTCAAGGCCCAAAGCTGTCCTCTAGGGCATTCCCAGACCATAAGCAGAGAGGTGAATGGGAAGTGGAGCAGCTGGGACATGAACCGGTTCCCAAGTGGGATACCAAGTCTGGAGGCAGAGGATTAGTCAGGTGAGCCACTGTCCTGGTCCCAATCCCTAAATCTATTAATCTTGGCATCCTTCATCCCAAACTCTCACCACAAATGGTCATACTTTTCTACAATTTGTCCCTCTTACTGTTTTGACAGAAATTCCTTTTTGTAATGCTGTAAACATTCAATGATACATGTTTGAAAGACCAAGACTTCCATTGTTTTGGATATGTAACATACATTGACAATACTTCATGCCACAGAATTTTGGTGGTTCATTTTATTTTAACTTTCTGTAAGTTGAAGGGTATTGTAGCCTCCTTCAAGGCAAGCGACTTACCACAATCTTTTCTGACTCCTCAGTGTTAAGAATTATCTCAGTGTCCTTCAGTCCTTTAAAAGTCTTAAAACTTGAACATAAATCCACTTTAATGTTAACAAGAAACGTTTGCCAGGATGCCTTTCAGAATGCATTGTGAAATTAAGTAGTTAACTCCCAAGAAGTTTTTTCAAATCATAATAAAACATTTTAGAATAATTCCAGCGTCTAACCTTGAAGTATCTGCTTGTGTAAACATTTTGAAATATTTTGAAAAGAAAACTTCTTTCCCATCAGTCAAACCCTGTTAATCAAAATCTTGTATAGGTTACCACAGTATTAAAGTTATTGCATTCACACAGAATTGTAAAGTTTTAATGAGGCTACATTTAAATGAGATTTAAATCTTGAAGCTATTTCCTCATTTTTATTGTTTAGTAAAAGTCTTTCTACCACATATCCAGATGGGATTTGTTTTCTCATTTGTATGCTATGATTTGATTTTGCTCTGACTTGGTTCCTACTTAGTCATTCAACACCAAATCTCTCCACAATTTAAACAGTGGTTCCTAGGTGTAATTTACTTGTAACAAAAATGCAGCTCTCCCTCCTAGTAGAAGCACATTCCTGGAATAAATATCTATCCTTGGGGAAATAGTAGGCGGGAACAAAGTTCTCCAAGGGCTGTTATGGGACAGAAAAACAGACAATAATTGCTTATTGAGTTCCTTGCTTCTTCTGTTGAAATCTGGTTTTAATCAGTACAGCACTTTACCTTGTATCCAGTATGAAATTATTTGTTTTTACTTCTGTTAGCAGAAAATTTAACTCAGACACCGTGGATAGCTTTAATTATTTATATTCCCAGCCTACATGTATTCAATTATGTGTTGCGTTGCAGACATCTATAGCTTTCTATAGCAAACGTGCTAACATCTAGCATAAGATGCACGTCAGAAAAATATTTATACTTCAACGTTTTTAAATTTCTTTGTAACTCTAAGCAGCTATTGTCCTATTGCACTCCTTTTTTCTTAAAGTGTTTCTGTTCCGTCTACCTAGACTTGAACTTCTGACATTTTTTGCTACCGCTATTTGTGGAAAGTAGCCAGAAGGAAGGTACCTGGTATTTCTTGTGAGCTAGAAGCAAACAAATCATTTTATCTTTTAGGGGAGGTGAAAGGTAGGTAATTTCCTCACCTTTGATTTTCTTTTTGTTCTCCTCCTTTGATATATCCAACAACTTCTGTGTAGACTCTTCTGTAGTACTGAAATAATTTCTCATTAGGCAGATGGCCAACTCAGAGTGAATGCACGGCGACATTAGCTGGAAATGATTTAGCCCAATAAGGTGCTAGTATAAAAGGACTAAATAGCTGAATCTTTGCTCTCAAATTGTTAAGATATTAGGGCACCGAGGCCTACAGGAAGTAATGAAACTAAGCCACATATCCTCAAGCAAAAATTGACATAGGAGAAATTGAAAAGGCAATGCAGTGAAGGGATAATGAATGTATGAAGATGTATTAAGAAATGTTCACCTTGAAAGTGACTTAATAACTATCCCCATGAATTATTGGTGAGGAAGGATAGGACCATGTAAATGGGAGGACCCACTTGAGTTTCATGGAAAAGCATCTGTTGTGTTAGGGTTACAATGAATGATGATGCAAAAGATTTTTTTGTTGTTGTTGTTGTTGTTTTGTAATAGAAGTGCATAATGAGAGGAAAGACATTGAATCAAAAGAGTCCAAGTCCTTTGGGGAGCCAGGTTGTTTTCACCTCACTCAGCCAATTAAGTCTTTCTGTCACAAAGAGGCAAATGTTTTTCCTATTTGGTAGTTGATTCAACTGGAAATCTGAGAGACCGAACAACCTGACCAGCACTAACTCAATTGGCCATTGGTAGGAGCAGGAGGCAGTCTCCTTTTCTGTGGGTAGTAACTTCTAAATGCATTACTTTGGTGTGTTTATATGAAAATTTTCTTGGCTTTAATTCATGTCACCTAGAAGTATGTATTCTTATAGTTGTATAAACATAATTCAAACAGTTGGCAGGAAATTCAATTGGAAGATAGGATTATTTTGTGCAAAAATTTGGCAAACCCATAAATAGTTTTTTGTAATATGTATTTCGCAGATAATCCAAATATTAGAAGTTTATTTGGCAGACAGGTGTTTGGTCCAGTGCTTATGTTGTTGCTTTGGATGCCTGCATCTCAGATTGCCTGGGTTTGAATCCTGACTCCAAGTACTTTGTAATGGACACTGTGGGGAAGCTCAGGTGCTTGGGTCACTGCTACCCACGTGGCACATGGCAGATGCACATTATGTTCCTAGCTCCTGCCTTCATTCTGACATAGCTCTAGTTGTGGATTTTTAGGAAGTAAGCTGGCAGACAGACGGTAGATCTCTTTGTCTCTCCATCAAATACAGAAAAAAGATGATTTTATTATAGAATATTTTGAAATCATAAGACATAGTTTTTTTTTCATAGTATGTATTAATCATGAGTATTTGGAAGATTTTTACTAGTTCAATTGTCCTAACTCCCACCACCAACTCATCACCTTACAGCAAATCATAATCAACAAATTAGTAAATCAGAGCAGAGAAATACGCAATCATAATAATTTATATTCAGATCATCAATATTTGGCTGTTTTTAAAAATAGTTTTTTTTAATTCAAGTTTATTTATAACATGAATAGATAACAGACACAGGTGGGCTATGGTCAGGGATAGAGTGGGACGGGATGACATGGGAATGGTGGGAGAGAGATGCTACTGTCTTCCATCATGTGTCTGTGGGAAGAGAGAACACTGCTTTGTGTTGCCAGACTTCACATGTATCTGGGACTGGGAGTGGTTTCATGCTACTGCCCCCAGATCCACCATGAGAGGAGGTATGTCCTGGAGGCGAGGTTATTTGAATGATGGGCAGACAGGTGGAGTTTGTAAAGAGCAGGGGAAGAGTGGATTTCCATGCATGGTTCTTAGCTAGCCTCCTAACTCCTACTTCATCGCACCCTCAGAGATTTCCAAACCTTAATCTAAGAATTGCTGAAGGGTGTAGAGTCATCACATCTTCTGTAGTAACTTCCTGCTGATTGTGGGTATAGGGTTTGCCTATCGGGGTTCAGGACTCTGTATATCTTTGACTAACTAGATGCCTCTTGTAGCTGGAGAAATTCCATGCAGTGCCAATGGTTATGTCCCCCACATCTTCACCTTTATTCTGAGAAGTTTATGGCTTCCTTGAACAGCAGTCAGCAATACAGGTGGCCTAATAATGAAATGTGTGCCCTGAGGTCACACCCACTGCTTTTAGTTCCCAAGACTGGAGATCCTGATGTGTCTCAGATCAGCATGAGATTAAACCAAGAACTGTTCGCCCTGCCACGTCCAGCCAGTTGATGAATACCATGGCTCAACTTGAGGAGACCCATCACTGGCTATTTGGAACCCTAGGGTTAGGGTTAGGGTTAGGATAATCTTTAGGTGCTGAGTTATTTAACTAAAATCTGATATAATTTCTACATCTAGACAAATGCACAATAATATTTACATATATCTAAATAGTTGTATGTGGTATGAGATTTTACTTGTGCCTTTTAGCTTATTTGGAAATAATAAGTGACTTGAATAGAATACACTTTCTTTAGAAAAATGGTGTTTCTATTTCTAAGTAACAGATTTTGCATAATGGAGGTAGAGTGGGGAAAGGGAAGAATGTTTTAAAATGCAGAAACATGAGGAAATCTCTGGGTTTGTATTCAAGAGCCCCTTTTGGAGAGAGGAAATAACTAGAAAAAAAAGAGAGGGGAGAGAAAGAGAAGGAAAAAGGAAAATTAAATTGTCCCGTGTAAAACATGATAAATATCTTGTGTATCTGAATATTTATTACAACAAATGCTTAACTCATTTCTCGATTTCTCATTTCTCTGTGTCTTCCCTTTTTGCTAAAACTTAAGTATCATCACATCTGGAAAGTACATCTGGCAAGAAAATGTTTATGGATCCTTTTCAGCTCTTCAAAAGTTGACATTCTCAACGTGCTAGCAGGTTCTCATTGAAGTTGGACCTTTTCCTTAAATGGCTGGGTTGGTATTGTTTGGAACTGACTTTAGCCCATAATTCTCAAGAGAGAGCAGTAGTCTGTTTCAGCATTCCTTTTATTATTGCACACTCATGGACATTTTTATTATCGTTTCAGCCATTTCATGTAGTCATTATTACAAAATTGAACTTCAGTTCATTTTGGAGTCCTGTAGCTATGACTGTCATTGTATCTATTTGAAATATAAATGTTCCCTGTCCAATATCATATGCATTTCACCACAGGCTGGGAATTCTATTCTCAAATTAATGATCTGTTTATTTAAATGATGACTGTGGTCCTTAGAAGCAGAGGAAAAACAACATTTGTTGAATCTGAC
Organism: Ochotona curzoniae; assembly: GCF_017591425.1. Lineage (NCBI taxonomy): Eukaryota > Metazoa > Chordata > Mammalia > Lagomorpha > Ochotonidae > Ochotona > Ochotona curzoniae. Next base: position 20,416,198 of record NW_024467115.1, read on the forward strand.
AGTCTGATACATTATTTATGGTTAGCTCTTGTTCACAAAACTACAGAGAATCTTTGAGCCTTCCAACTGAAGGTACCTGTGAGACCCTGTGGGCAGCTTCCCCAACCTGTCAAGCTTTTCCTCTCCCACAACCAGAAAGTCTGACAGTCCAGGCTGCTTGAACATTTGCAGAGGCAAGATTCTCATTATTTTATCAAACAAGTGGAATTGCTAAGCAATTCTTCATGACCATTGAGCTACAATCTGTCTTATGCAACTTGATTTGACCCTGTCTCCTGGAACAAAAGCAGTTGTTCAACATTCATGCAGTAGTCCAGGAGGTCTAAGGGCCATCCACGCCTCACACTCCTGCTCTGGTTGAAGACACCTTGGCACAGGAGCATGAACACTTTGCTTCCCTTCAACATGGTGTCCTATGGGAGTCTGTTATGCTCCAGGTGCTCTTGAAGTCTTCAGTAGATTGTTTTGCTATAACTCTGCATTGCATGCATTGTCTTTAAGATAAAGGCATCCAAACTCAGAACCAGAGAATTGAACAGCCACCTAAGAAAACTGACATTAAGCAGGTGGGAGTACTTGGAGGTCTGTTGAAATTGAGGCATATAGGAGCCAGCACGATGGTTAATAGACTGATCTACCTACCATGGTGGCATCTCAGATGGGCATGATTTCATGTCTTACTTCCTATCCAGATCCCTGCATGTGGCCTGGGAAAGCAGTGGAGGAGAATTCAAGTCTTTGGAAGACCTCACCCACGTGTGATATTGTTAATATCTCAAAATAAATGTGAAATGCAACTTCAAGCATGATGTCTACTTGTGTGAACCAACAAGCGGGTTTCCATAAAACACTATTGTGATATTTACAACTCAAAAATTGCGCTGAACTTCATTTCTGTTTATACAATTGATGACATTCAGAGATCATGCTCAATACCTTTTGGAGTGGAAACAAATCCCAATAATTTTAAAATTTATTTTTATTGTTTGAAAGGCAGAGAGTCAGAGACAGACAGATACAGAATGATGTTCCAATCATTCATTATCTCCCCAGATGCTTTTAACACCTAAAAACTGGGAGCTCAGTATGGCTTTTTCAGCTGGGTACAGTGACCTAGCTGCTCAAAAGATTGCTGCTATGTTGAACCATCCCTGCATTCCAGGGATGAATCCTACTTGATCCGGATGAATGATCTGTCTGATGATTTTTTGAATTCTATTGGCTAGGATTTTGTTGAGAATTTTAGCATCAATGTTCATCAGAGAAATAGGTCTGTAGTTTTCCTTCTCTGATGGTTCTCTGTCCGGTTTTGGGATTAAGGTGATGTTAGCTTCATAGAATGAGTTTGGGAGGGTTGCTTCCTCCTCTATTGTTTTGAAGAGCTTGTAGAGGATTGGGGTTAGTTCTGTTCGGAATGTTTTGTAGAATTCTGTAGTGAAGCCGTCTGGGCCTGGGCTTTTTTTCGTTGGGAGATCCTTGATGACTGTTTCAATCTCTACCTCGGTTATGGGTTTATTTAATTCTGCAGTTGCCTCCGGACTGAGTTTTGGTAAGTGGTGGGAGTCCAAGAACTTTTCTGTTTCTTGGTGGTCCTCAAATTTGTGGGAGTACAGTTCTTTGTAGTAATTTCTAATTATTTTCTTAATGATTGCAGTGTCTGTTGTTATGTTGCCTTTTTCATCTTTAATGCTATTGATTCTCACTTTCTCTTGTTTTTTTTTTGGTCAATCGGGCCAGTGGAGTGTCTATTTTGTTTATTTTCTCAAAAAACCAACTTTTTGATTTGTTGATTTTATGTATAGTTTTTTTGATTTCTATTTGGTTTATCTCCTCCCTTGTTTTGATGATTTCTTGTTTCCTATTGTGCGTGGGACTCTTCTGCTGCTGTTTTTCCAGATCCTGGAGGTGTGAGGTTAGTTCCTGTATTTGGCGTCTTTCTTGGGCCTTGACATGTGCTCCGATTGCGATGAATCTACCTCGTAGCACTGCTTTGGCGGTGTCCCACAAGTTTTGGAATGTTGTATCAGAGTTTTCATTGGTTTCCATAAATTTTTTGATCTCATCTTTAATTTCTTCTCTGACCCATTGTTCGTTTAATAGCATATTGTTCAATTTCCAAGAGTGCCTATACTTCCTGGGGAGTTTTGAGTTGTTGATTTCCAGTTTCATCCCATGGTGGTCTGAGAGGGTACATGGTATGATACTAATGTTTTGGAAGTTGTTTAGATTCGCTTTATGTCCTATCATGTGGTCGATTCTGGAGAAGGTGCCATGCACCGCTGACCAATGACAACTCAAGCAAGTGGGAAGGCCTCTTTAGTAAATGTTGTTGGGACAACTGGCTGATAGCCTGTAGAAACAAAAAGATAGACCCACATCTATCACCATACACCAAGATCCAATCTACATGGATAAAAGACCTAAACCTACATCCAGAAACCTTCAAACTCTTGCAAGAAAAAGTAGGAAATACCCTGCAAGACCTAGGAGTAGGTTCCGACTTTCTAAGAAGGACACCAAAAGCAATAGCAGTTGAGAACAGAATAAACAAATGGGACCTCATCAAACTAAGAAACTTCTGTACAGCAAGGGAAACAATCAACAAAGTAAAAAAGCAACCCACAGAGTGGGAGAAGATCTTTGCACACGATATAGGCGATAGGGGGCTAATTTCCAGGATATACAAAGAACTTCAAAACAACCAAAAAACCAAAACGAACAAGCCACTCAAGAAATGGGCACGGGAAATGGGCAAACATTTCACAAAGGAACAAGTTCAAATGGCAAACATATGAAAAAATGTTCCAGCTCCCTAGCAATAAGGGAAATCCAAATTAAAACATCGATGAGGTACCACCTAACACCAGCAAGATTGGCCCACATAAACAAGAACACCAATGACGCTTGCTGGCGAGGATGCGGGGAAAAGGGAACCCTACTCCACTGCTGGTGGAGCTGCAAATTGGTACAGCCTCTATGGAAATCAGTCTGGAGAACACTCAAACAACTCAAAATCTGCATACCATATGACCCAGCAATAGCACTCCTAGGAATATATCCAAAACACCTGTTTCACGACAAACCAACATGCATCCCTATGTTCATTGCAGCACAATCAGTAATTGCAAAAACATGGAAGCAACCGAAATGCCCATCAGCAGAAGATTGGATAAGAAAGCTTTGGTTCATCTACTCCATGGAATACTACTCAGCTATTAAAAAAAACAAAATGCAGTTCTTTGTGGCTAAATGGGCACAACTGGAAACTATAATGCTAAGGGAAATGAGTGAATCCCAAAAGATTAGATACCACATGTTTGCCTTGATTTAACCTGTAATTTTTGTATGGTTGTTTGTTATTTTTTGAACCTGTCATTGATACTGTCTCAACCCAGATGTTTCGAAGAATGGAACTTGCATTATTTTTAACATATTGTTTACCCAATACTATGTCAATTAATTCCATAATGTTGTATATTGATACTGAGGCCTTGTTGGGGCTTTTAACTGACCGGATCTTTACTCTGTTAGACCTATCTTCAGACCATAGAAGGTCTCCCCAAGAGGCCACTGAACTTATCTGGACAATAAGACGCTGAACTTTATGCTAGGCATGTGTTTGCAAGCAATGAATCTCAACTGAACTTGAACTGCGGTTATGCAACAAGGTGGAGGAATCCACCATGGGGGGAGGGGTATGGGAGGGGTGGGGGGAATCCCCAGCGCCTATAAAACTGTACTACATAATACAATGTAAACAACAATAAAAAAAAATAAAAAAATTAAAAAAAAAAAAAGATTGCTGCTATGTCCCAGGGTATACACTGGCAGGAAACTGGAATTATAAGCCAAGGAGCTGGCACTCAAATTAGACACTCATGTCTTAAATGTGGTCCACCCCAAGAGATGTTTTAGCTACTGCACTAAATGCTTGTCTAAGATCAACTCTGTAAGAAGCAATTTGACGACATTAAAGTATAGTAATCTGTTTGAAAGTGAAATGAAGTCTAATTGATCATAACTTTTTCTAAACAAATTGTGCAGGCTCCAATTATTTACCGTGCTATTTTTAAAGAGCCCATGAAGGTTCTATTTAACAGCTTCAAAGTTGCTGACTGGTCAATTCTAGGGGGCATCTTATTTCCTTAGAATTAAGGCAACATTCTTTAGTCTTAGATATAATTTGCTTGATTCCACATATTACAACTCATTCACAACAATAAAACATACCTGTTGTATAATTCAGCCCCCATGTCCCTCCTGGCTTCTTCCTTCCCTCTTTTTTCTTTTCATCCTGCCTTATATCCTCCCCGATTTTCTGTGTTTCTTTAGTGTGACATTCTGTCAGCTATTGGGGTTATGTAGATAGGTAAGACATTTCATAGTAAGTTAACTCCTTTCCTTTATTCCTAGCAAATAGAGTGTCAGGACAAAATATATGTCATGATATATATATATATATATTTAGATTTTTACAAAAAACAGCTTTTAAAAATGTGTGTTTGCCATGTTCATTTGAGAGGCTTTTTTAAAATTTGAATTTATCAGAAAGGTTTGAAGTATAATAACATTGTAACTGAGTAATACCAGGGCAAGCGTTCCTATGCTTCTCCTATGTATGCGGGTGGATGCTCTCCAGCACTTTCCCAAGAACTTTTCAGCAGAAGCAGAATCCTAAGAGATCCCTTGCAATAGGGAGAACTCACCAAGATGTGCAGTGTAGCCTGAATAATCTTGATTTTCACATTGAGCCTGGTGATTTCCTTCACATCTGTGTGTGTGTGTGTGTGTGTGTGTGTGTGTGTGTGTGTGTGTGCTCATCTGTGTGTCTGTGTCTGTGCTGTGTGCAAATATTTATACACACCCGCTTAAACACACACGATCCACCATGGTAAACTGTGAACATTTCTCTTTGTCTTCATCCTTCCTCTTGCTCTCCTGTGCTATGAATGGTCCCCAGAGATTTGCCAGGCCAGAACAATTAAAACCTAGATACAGTACATTAAATGTTCTCTAAAAGTACTTGTGGTGTTTACATAGCATGACCACCCTGGAGGGAATTTTCAACAACTGTCTCAAATCACAGTCCACTAAGTGTTCCCTTGTTGTGTCCAAGAGTTGAAATGAAACGAAGTGTTAAACATTTGCTGGATCAATTTAAAAAATACTTGATCAAGTATTCCATCCTCTTTTGCTCAAATTATAGGAATCATTTTGCATGGAAACTGAATTGCCTGAATCATTATGTCTTTACCTTCTATATTTATCTGGATATTTTGTTAGCTTCTTGGAACATAATTTTTGTTTCTCAAAGCAATTTCATGGCAAGTGATTTGCTTCAATAGCCAAACAAGCAGGAGATGGCATTCTGCCTTCCTTACAGCCTTAATCTTACATTGCAAAACTCCAGAAGCTGCTCTCCACCTGTGTTCCTCGCTGAAGTGTGTTAGATGACTTCGTTGGCCTTCTACCTAGCCATATTACACATATTCCATGAGAACTCATCCAGATCCTCAGCAGCCTGTGGCAAAGGTTCTAAATGCCATAATTAGTGTAATCCTTCTTCAAATTCTTCTGTAAAAGAATACATGAAGTTATAAATTGCTTACTGGGATTTCCTTTTATCCAACCCGATTATTTTCTCTGTAATCACAAGGTTGGGCCAGAAATCGAGTTTTGGGCACTAAAGAGGTGGAGGCACACTGGACTATAACGAGGAAGGGGGAGGGAGGAGCAACAGAGACAATTTTGAACTTTGTGCATAACGATTTCACCACCTTGTGACTTCTTGACCCTTCTTTGTACACTAATGTTATGAAGTCTTCAAGGAAAGAGGAACTTATTGAGGCATGCTGAGGTGCAATCCCATGGCATGGCATGTTGGTCATCTTTGTGAAGTATCAGGACAATAGTCCAAGAACAGATAAATCTGGGTCTGTCTGTAATTATATTTTAGGAAAGAAATCTGGATAGCGAGCCTTTGGTTATTATCACCTTCCAAAAGATGTGTGTGGGAACTGGGAGGAGAATGTTGGGATTGCTGATACACAGTCTAATTTCTAAGTCTACATGAATACTGATATACTGTCCTCTGTAAATAAACTCTAAGTAAATTTCATTTAGTCCCTGCACTGCCACTCTGTCATTAAGTCTCTCCTTTGGGTCAAATTTTTCTCTCAGATTTATGGGCTCTGCTTCTCGTGACCTCCATAAGCAAGAAATATCCATGAACTGCTGAGTTTTCACAATCCTTGCTCCCCTAGCAGCCAAATGAGATGACTGGCTCAGCCTCACGCATTGCTCTGAGAGCTTAAAGAATATTTTGAACCAGAAATTTAAAAGATGAAACAAAAGCAGGAAACAGCCATGTGCGATGTCAATTTCTCTTTGGAAAATGCGAGAATTCTGAGTAGAAAATTCTACCTTCTGATGAAAGCATGCTACATGCTTTTAAAGAGAAACCAAACCAATGGCTACTTGGAAATGTGTCTCTAGCAAATTCCAGGTGTTACATGGCAGTGATAATGCATACAAATCGAAATTGCACTAAGTTTGGGGCTGGCGCCCTGGCATAGTAAATTAAACCTTTACTTGCATTGCCACTTTCATGACTATTACATGAGTAATAGTTCAATTCCCAGATGCTCCACTTCCCATCCTGAACTGTGCCAATACCCTAAGTGCAAATACCCTGCCGTTGGGCCCCACTCGCTCGTTGGACACGTGGAAGAAGCTCTACACTCCTGGCTTTAGACCAGGCAGCTCTGGCCATTGTGGCCATCTGGGGAGCTAACCAGTGGATAGAAGATCTTCTCTGGTTTTTTTTTTCTCTCTCTCTCTGTAAAGTCTGCCTTTCAAATAAAAATTAAAATCTCTTTTTAAAAACTGCAGTAATTTGTTTCCCCACTCTGAGGTCGATTTAAAATAGCTTGCTATGGGTTTTGTTGTTTTGAAAATGACCTTATACTATTTGCCTGAAATGCTGCGTAGGAGGCTTTATGGCCTCTAAGGGTGAGTTCGGGTCTTAAGAGTGGATTTTCCTTTTTTATTGGCGTTGGTTATCTACTGCTGTCAGAACAAGAGTGCAGGATGCAGTGTTTGGCTCAGCAGTTGGGACATGATCTTGCCATGCCACATCCCTTAATGGAGTTCAAGTTCTGGCTCCACTTCCGATTCAACTCCTTGCTAATGTGCATCCTGGAAGGCGTCAGATTATGACCCGAGCCCTTGGGTTCCTGTCACTTATGTCATGTGGAAGGAGCTTCTGGCTTTTGCCACCATAATGCTGAGTCACTGGATGAAAAGCAAAGGCCTTTTCTCTCTGCCCCCTTTCTCAATTTCTTGGCCGTTCAAGAAAACATAAATAACAAAATTTAGAAATAGCAACAGCACAATATGGAAATGTTTTTGGGACTAAAATATTGTATCCACAGTGTACAAGGCACAGTGGAGAGTTCATTGTCTAGGTTATTGGCTTAAACCTAGTAGATTTCCAAAATTAGCTTTCATAAGTGGTTCTTGACCTGATTTGTCTAGTGAGCTTATCTATAGATTAGTTTCTCATCTGTTGCTTTCATGACATTGACTGACATCACAGAGAGATGCAATGTGACATTGTCTGGTGGTGTATTTCAACTGATTCTGTGTTTTTCTGAATAAGACAGGGAAGATGGTTGAATATTCTTCCGCTGATTGGAATGGTGAGCATTCAAATGCAGATTCACCGTGCTAAGCTGAAGACTGCCTGTCCTCCCAGAGGGGGCTGGACAGGTGTCCAGGACACAAAGCGTTTATTCCTTGGACAAGTTTACAGGATGACGGCTCTCTGTTCTACGTCCCCTGTCCTCTTTCTGGGAAAATGCAAAAACTGCTTTTCTTCACACCATTGGACAAATTACCTCAGGAAAAATTGAACCCTGTTTACAGTCCAGTGGTTTTATGTAATCAATTTTTTTAAGCCTGAGTTTCAAGCTGTAACACTTCCATAATGTCAAAAATCTGAGCGCTCGGAAGAGTCCTCCTCGCGCTCCCAAACGCTGTGGGTAAAGGGCAGTGTAATTAAGGCAGGAAGTTGGGGCCCAAGCTCAATGCTGCTTTTTATTACAACCTGCACTTGCACAGATCATGTCTGTTCTTTCTGGGTCATTGCCCCCTGTGGGCATAATAATATTTACCTTCCTTCTTTGGTGAAGCGCAGTGTGAAGGTACTTTATAAATTCAAAATGTTAGCAAATCTTTGCATTACATTTTCCATGATTCTTACTCTTGTAATCACAGCCCACTCCCCCCAAAACAAGTGAACAATCCTCCCTGTGAGCTCTATGGTACCAGCGCTGGCTACATGATAGAAGGACAGAGGGAGGCTATCAAGGGAAACAAAAGAACAGTGAGGGCACAGGAAGACTGGCATATGGCACGAAGGGGGAGGGACACGGCCCAGAAGACAATGATCTGGTGAGGACACAAAGACACACACACACACACACACACACACACACACACACACACACACACACACACACCAGGCTTCTGCAGAAGGAGCTCTTGCAGACAAAGTAGTGGAGAGTGTGGTTGAAATGCCTCTGACCTTTTGGCTAAATCTTGCCTTATAAAACCTATTGTCAGTTTCAGATTGGCAGCTGCAAGCCATGACTGTGTAAACAAATGAAACCTGTTGTCGCATTTTGCTGGTGAAAAAAAAAAAAAAGAAAAGAAAAGAAACTTCAACTGGTATCTTTCAGATTGGGTGTCAGGCCTTTCCACACACTGATCTGTTCCATAGGTGAGCCCTGTCTCCAACAACAGCCGGCTGCAGGGGATGTGCGGGCCTCTTGGGTGTGTCAACACGTCTGAAAACTCCCTCCAGGTGGCATCATCTAGAATCCACAACCTGCAGGTGTGGTTCCAGGACTTATAGTGGGTTCCGGTTGAAATGCAGGTTTCCAGACCCATGTCCAAGGAACCAAACCCGTGGGCAGTTCGGGGAAAGCCTGGGAACAACTGTGCTGAGCAAGATGTTGAGACAGTTGCTGCCCCCATGCCAGTGTGAAAATCCCAGTGTGAAAAACCAGGTCAATGTAAAGTGCCTGCAACGGGCTTCTGGGACCAGCGCAGCCTCAGCTCAGCAGCCCCAAGTTGCAAGGGAAGCCTGCAGGTAGAGGCACAGAGCCTGGCCACTGGAGGGATGGTAAGAGGTTCCCAGCCTCTCATCTCCCTTCCATTAAGCTTCCTCTCTGGTTTCTTCGACTTTTATTTTTAATCTTCAGTGTCGTTTCAGCCTCTCTATTTCAGTTTACTGTTTTAGTTTTGGTTGCGGTTGGTGACTCACCAAAAGCACAAAGCATTCTTATCTGCAACTTGCGCTGTGCTGGAGGACTATTATCTGTGCAGTCGGGCTGTGGGAATCTCTTTTCGTGAATTGGGCACAATACTGCAAAGAAGGAAAACTTGATATTTAGTGCAGGGGCTACTGTCATGCATCAATCTACATCAAAAGATCAGAGGCTTCCGGCCCTCCCCCACTCACTGTCTGAAACCCTCACAAGCCTCAGACCACGCTTGGCCAAAGGAAATGTGCGGAAGTGTGTTTTTCACAGAAATTAACTCCTGCAGCCAAAGATGCACATCAGGTTGCCTTAGGTTCGTTTCCTCCTAAATGGCCGCGTTAGGCTTCTCCAGCCCTTGCTGGTTTTCTGTTCTGTTACAACTTTGGAAATTCGGTGATGGTTTTGCAGGTGGATTTGGGGAGAGGAGCCCATGGACTTTTTTGTGCTTTGTCTAAAAAAAAGAAAAAAGTGAAAGAGACAACAAAATCTGTGAAGAAAGAATGGGACTGCATTTTTATTTGTTGTCAATATGCCTGGATGAATGTGTGGCAAACGTTGCTGTGACTGTCACAAAGCAAATCACCATGTCACAAGAAATATTATTAAATTCTATAATTTCCTTTTTCTGAAAGTAGTTTCTCTGTATGGGAGCTGGAGGAAGAAAATTGCATTCAATATTCACCTTAACTGAAAAGCAGCTGAGAGCGGTGGCTGATATTCTATAAATAGCAAATCTGTGACCTCATTCCTATTCTCTCCCTGTCTAGCTGTTACCAGTTTCCAGTTGAATAGAAAATTGTCAATCATCTGGGCATACAGGCCAGCTTATTTGGATAACGCTGGCCCAGGCCTTGTTTTCCTTTAGTGATTCGGGTACCGCTGCCTCTTCTTAAGTGAAAGCAGTCTGTGTCAGTTGCTCTTGGCCAGCATCGCCCAGGTAATTGCAATTGTATGGAATTGGCTTAATGTGACCTTGAAAAACTGCTTAACCTTTTGGAGCCTCAGGTTATCCATCTGTAAAGCGAATATTGTAGCTGCTTCTCCCTCATTTCAATGGAATGCTTTGAGAATTGATTAGATAGTGTGCATAAAGCAAGTTGACCTCCTCAAGAAGGAATACAATGTATGATTTTATTTCTGGTCTCAAAGCTCTTCCTCCAGGCTTCTTTAGTACAACGTGGGCATTCTCTGCACTTTTGGACTGCCCAGAGAGGAAATTCGCACCATTCAAGGCAAAACAATCCACTCCAGTTTCTAAATGGTGGGGATTGTCTATCTATGAAGCACAAATTCAACAGATGGTTGCCAACCTTCCACTTGATTTTGTGGCTCTTTAAACTGTGTTCATTAAAACATCAACGTGCAGGCAACTCTGTGGGGATATGGAGGGATGTGCGAGTGACAGTTTGTGATGTAAACGAGACAGCCCATATAAGACACGAGTTTCTTATATGTCTGAATCGTAGCAGCAGTTGTTAAATTAAGGTGTAAAATAATGAACAGGGTGAGTCTATCAGTGATTAAAAGCGCTTCACTGGATTGCCATGTGTTTGCAGATCTACTGATGTCAACATCTTGGAACTTTGCTAATAAATATACTTTGCAGAATTTGAGCACACTCATGTTGGCGTGGTTTAACTAGATAGCTAGAATGGATGTATGTGAGTTGGCAGTTGCTGTACGTAAGTCTTTTTTCCTACTTGCCAATCAAAATGTTAGGATGTCCTAGGATGTACTTGCTTCATCTGGGACACGAAGGGGAACGACAGGACATGAATACATAGATAAAAACCTTTACATGAGATTTGTGGAGGAACCATAAAATTCCCATATGGCTTCATGCCAGAAGGGACACTCCGCCCTACCTCATAAAAGAGGCTTAGACAACTAGGGTGGGGGCTTTCTCTTTTGCCAAATACCTTGGCTGGGGGTGCTGCGTCAGGGCCCTTTCAACCCATCCCTCCCCTTACCTCCTTCCTTTGAGCAGTCCTCTGGCTCACTCATACATGTAAATATCTTTGGGTAGGGCAACCCACACTTACGTGTGCATGTCTGTCCACTTCTTCGCCTTTTGATCAGATTGTATGATGATGTTGTGCATGTTCTACGTGTTTATACTTAGAATGCTTGTGTTTGTATGAGGCAAGCACTTGGATAAAAATGCATGCACCCATGTTCACATTAATATTTTGTTTAATTTCATGTTCCTTTTTTTCAGAAGGCGGAACACAACCTGACCTACGATTTTGGGGAAACAGAGACCAAAGTCATCCTGTTTTTGTTTTACAGTCTTTATAGAGATGCCTTGTGCCATGACACTTTGCATTTTCTGCCGGCAATGCTTGTTTATTCTTCCTCACTTTCTTCCGTGGGCACGCAGACAAGCATTCACTATTTAGCTTGTGGAGTTTTCATTTATTTACCAAATACTTTGCTTTACTGAACATTTCGGCTATTTCCTTGAACCATTTTTTTTTTCCTAGAAATAAATGTGGTTCTTTAAGTGATTTATTTCTTTTTTTGTCACTGGAGAGCCAAAATAAAATTGACATTCTCAGAAAACAAAAGTACTATAGAACTCAAAAACATTTGCTCTGAAATAAAAATTTGTGTTTACTTAGAGTTCTGTTTCTGTTGAAAAACAAACATCACGGACCCTCAGAAAACGAAGAGAAGCCCCCTGCTGACACATTTTCTTGTTGATTGATGATGCTGTCTTCGCACAGCAGATTCAGAAATGGCTATCAGGGAACAAATGGGTTGAGCCTTATTCAATAAGATATGTTTTAAAAAAAGAAAGGAAAACTTAACATACAAAAAATTGCATTTGAAACTGGGTGAAACATAATCGTGTGAGTTCATTCCCTGAAAAATAAAGAAGATGGAGTTGTGCTTTGGAGTCATTTATATGACATCAACCTGATTTGAAGGGTACCAGGCCACACCGTAATGTGCCACATTATCTACTGAGTGATACACTTACACAGGAGCTCGGCCTCTTGTTTCCCACTGGATAGGCACCCTCCTGAGTCAGACAGAGCAAGCACTGGCCTGGGCTGAGAGGGCCACTGACACAGAGACCTGAGGCTAAGGACAGAGAAGGTTTGGACGCACTCAAAGCACACCAGGTGTAAGACATGGCACATATGCGCTCGGGTCATCCTCGGTTCCCTGATGTTCATCTTTATTGCACAGAGATGAGAACGGTACAGAGAAGCGAAGTCTTCAGCAAAAGATCACACAGTGAGGTCAGAACAGAGTGAGGCTTCACTGGGCCGCTCCAAAGTTCATGTCTTCACTCTAAAGTTGACACTACTTTTCTTTATTAAGATAACAAATAAATAAAGCCTTAAAAGAGGGACCCATTTTAGTGCAGAGATAAGTTATGAATTGTCATATCATTTTGTTCCCCACGTTCATGCACGCTATTCCTCCAAAAAGTCTTATTATTTTACGCTAATACCATCAGACCCACCTGTGATACAGTTTAACCTAATAAAAGGAGCAACTTTTGCTGCGGATAGAGTCCATAAACTTCCTTGAAGCAGATGTAAACTGTCTTGCATTTAGTTTTAACTTCTTTCTCCCATGAATAAAAATGTCCCACATATTTTCTGGAAGAATAGAGTTAGAGAGAAACGGGGATGCATAGTGGGAGAGCGAGAAAAAAGAGAGAGCTCTTGCATCTGCTGGTTCACTCTGTAGTGGCCAGAAGTGAGCCAGGACAAAGTCAGGGTCCAGAGTCTCATACAAGTCTCCCACATGGGTGGCAGGGGCCCAGCGTACTTGGGGCATCTGCCTCATCACAGGTGTCTTAGCAGCATGGGAAGTGGAATGCCCAGGAGTGGAACCAGTTCTCATGCAGGATGCAGGCAACATGGGTGCAGGCTTCCTGTGCAGCACAACACTGCCTCCTGCCCCAGCTGCCCCTGCCGAATTTTAACATTTTTTTATAATCATATCCATGTTTTCCTCTGTGGTCTCTTATTTCTCAAGATTCATTTTAGCATGGGAAGGACACGTAGCATTTAGTTTTTTTTTTTTTTTTTGGGTCTTCCCTCCTTCCTGCTCCCTCCTGATTTTGACTGTGTATATTATTTTTACTTCTCAGTCATACTTCAGCAGAATTGCACATAATAAGAAAATGAAGTAACCTAAGACTTTCCTAACCATTTATGAAAGACTAGAATTAGACTTTCATTACCTTAAGCAGAATGTGCTTGAAGATTAAGTTTATGGGAATCCTTTCTTTAGGCACTGGCAAGATTTTATACATATGTGACTCATTCTTGCTCTATTCTAGAACAGAACAAATTAGGGGAATTTGTCCTCTCAGTTCCTTCCAAGTCAATACCGAGAGCTCTCTTACGACTGGCACACTGTTGGACTGGCAGAGCATTGGCAGCAGACACTGAAAACCAGGAGGTCTGAAGCTTTCGTGTCACTAGCAGCTCACTCCCTAGCATGTTGCTGTACGTAGTAGTCAGCTCTGGCTGCTGCAGCAGAATGTCACCAACCTACAGCATAAATAACAGGAAACTTACATCTCACAGCTTCAGAAGCGAACAAGTCCAATATCAAGGCACATGGTAGATTGGGCTCCCCGATGAGGTCTTGCCTTCTAGCTGTGTCCTGTGTGACAGGCAAGGATGAGAAGGAAGCCTTTTGGCATTCATAAGGGCATTCGTCCCTGCATGATGGTCTCACCACCCCGAGCTCATCGAAACCTGATCATATCCCAATGGATTGACATCACACTGGGAATGGGGCATCAAGGCAGGAGTTTGGGAACAGGGCAGTGTCCAGCACACAGAGCTTGTCTGTGGTCTGTCTTGCCTTTCTGCTGTTGAGTGGAACCTTCTCATCCTCCAGTCTAAACCAAGGACTTGCTACATTCTTGCTATACATAATTGACTTGAACAAGCTCAATACTTTCACAGAAAAGGTCTATGAAAGATCAATGGCAACCAACCAACCCCCTTCAGTGAGATAATAAAATTGAGTTGTCTGATGTCCCCATCATCTGACCCTCAACCAATTCTCCTACCAGGTAACTAGCTTTTCCAAAGTGCTAAATGGTGAGCCTGTGTTCCCCTGAGCAACTATACCTCTGTAATTTCTTTCCTGGTGAAGTCTTTCCTTATACTACAAAATCAATGAGGGCAGAACTCATGTTTTTTAAGTTCAGACGCAGATTCTGAAAGCCAATTTTTTTTTTCAAGTGAGTCATAGCAGAAAGAAAATGACTGGAGAGTGAGTCCTCCAAGGCTTTTTTTTTCCCCCAAAGAGTGCCGAACATTTTCAAAACCATCATTGGGAGAAGGAACTGCTGCTGGAATTTGAGAAGCAGAATAAAATAAGGAATGCTATACATGTTTTGAATGAGCATTTCAGGAAACTTGAGCCTTCTCTGCATAACTTTTAGGTTTTCTAATGCTTACCTCTTTAAATAAACCATTGAAGTTTAAGATGAAATTATTGTTAACATTTTTAGTGACTGGTTTTCAATCTCTATTTTCCATCTTGGAACCGAATGAGCAAATTACTAAAACTTCCAGTTGTCTTGCACACTTCTGCTTGGACAGAGTAAACAGAGACGTTTCTTGGAAGATGTGTGGCAAAAGAAGGAAAAGAGGTAGTGGCTTCAAAGAAAACTATGGTCAAGAGAAGATTTATAATCAGACTAGATTTAAATCAGATGATCTCGGTCTCCTTCCTTCCTCAGTGCTTATGCACAGATCAGTTCTTGTTGGCAAGTGTGCTTATGAGTCTGCTGTTTAGCAGGTCCAGCGATGCAAGGTCAACTTCTGCTTATTTATATACATGGGGTAGTATTTTCAATTTATGCAAATGATTCAGAGTATGAATACTAGCCTCAAGATGCCTTTTAAAGGATCAGAAACCACTATAGGAGAGACTCAGTGGTAAGAAACCAACAGTATAATATGGTAAATTCCTCTTACAAAGAGATGGGCAAACCACAAGGAAAACAATAATATGTTGATTTTTACTTACTGCTTTCAGCAAGTTTTTAAAATTTGCTTATTACATGCTCCAGGAAAGCCCTAGGTTCCTGTTCTAGCCAGCAAAGTTGGGGAACCACAGCACATAACCTGTGCAGAGAAGCAGTTGATATGTTTTCTAAATCTGAGATAATTTCTAGTCAGATTCCCCACAGGGGGAAGACATGGTGATCTAGAATCAGCCCCTGAAGTTGTGAGCTGATATATGAGAATCAAATATTCCCAGGACTCAAGGTTGTCTAAACAGTAACTTCTCCCAAGAGTGTGCTGTTAGAAAGGCAGGTATTTTTAATTTAGAAACTTTTCTGTTTCAAAGGTGGTATTTGTGTATTTTCTTTTGCAGAAACCCAGAAAAAGAGGGAGAGAACAGAGATATGGGCCCAAAGGGAACAGCCATTCCTTTGTGATAGGTGTTCTTGTTAAAGGGAACTTGATTTTCCCTACGTTGGGTTCATCGTTTCTTCTTTGTCACTGTGACCAGGCCATGAGAGTTAGTAACAAGGGTAATGACCTGAGTCCTTTCCTTATTTTTGTCTTTGGTAAATAAGTACATGTTTGCTTGAAGTTGATTGTATCTTAACATGAACAGGTGAAATCAAGTTTTGTAGTCTAAGATTCTGTGTTGTCCGGTGTAGCTGTAACAGTTATCCTTCAGCACCAGTGTCGTATGACAGCTTCTCCTTCATCTTCTGTGCAAAGTAAATTTGTGCTGAGTCTCAGCAAAGGGGGTGCGTGCTTGAATTTCTGCCAAGACGATAAATAATAAAAAGTTTGATTTAAAGTAGGAAGTTCCGAGATTTCCATATCCACTTTTAAAGGGTGAGCTATAAAAAAATAATAATAATAAAAAAACTTTAAAAAGGGTGTGCTATAAAAGGATCTGCCAACAAATATGCATGTTGATCATGGAAACGCAGAAGTCCACGCCTGCCCTGACCTCACCAACTCGCAGTGTTAATCACAAATATTCTCTGGGTAGAGAGTCATGAGCAGATCCTACCAAACTGTCCCTATTTGTAATAAATTAGATCTTTTACCAACACACAGGTACCGGTACGAATTACAGCAGAAATGCATCTCTGGCTTGGCAGAGAGCTCAAGGTGGCTGAAATTCAGCAAGCATCCAAATACACAGGGAGACTTAAGCAACATTTTTCAAATTCCAGAAAAAATCCTTGCAAGGAGGGGACTAGAGGACCAAGCTAGCAGAGTGAGATTTGTATTGGGGGCGGGGAGGGAGAGGGGAAGAGAATGGACAGCTTTTTCTACCCTTCTTTTAGAGCAAAAAAAAAAAAAAAAAAAAAAAAGAGCAGCCAGCATCAACTAGATGAGGATCAACATGGGGTGAGGGTGGAGGGGCTAGCAACTGCTGAGACAGTCAATAGGCAGATTGTTCATCACACATTGCCAGAAGATTAGCTGAGCAAATGCACAGACAATGCTGATTAGTGACTTGAAATGCATCAGTTCTTACTGGGGAGAACAAAGACGGTCCAGATCACCGCCCTACAGCCTAACTGCAAGAATGGAACCCGCTTGGGCTCCACACAATGTTGAGAGCTGAAAAATGTGGGCCACGACAATGTGTCTCTATGTTTGCATTCACTGAGTGCCTCTCATCTCTAGACCCGTCTCAAGAGATACACATCTTATTTCTCCCAGGTCCTCTAGGGACGGGAGTCTTATGATCACACCCTGGCATGTTGCAGTCTCATGGGAGTTGTGTTTTTCTTTTCACTTCAATTGAGACGGCAGATATCAATGAATTGTCACAATCTGGCCTTTCTTTTTCCCCACTGACCTTGCAAATATAGGCAATCATACTGGGAGAAAGGATTTCAGATTCCTCTGAGGTTTTATTATTAGCTTACATGCAAAACTCTCACTGAATATTTTAAAGCAATGAAATAAAGTGGAAAAGAGTTACCTTTCATCCTTTCTATGAATATTTTTCAGACAAAGCCTGCGTGGGTTTTTTCTTTTTAATCTTGATCCCCCTTCTTTTCATGAGTCAGGAGACCGCCACCGCTTTGATTCTGCCACTCTGCTTAGAGCTTTCTCTTGAGCACCCAGGAAATCGGAGATGACCTTGGGCCGGTGCTCATTCCAAAATCCTAGAAATTTTCATTAGAAATTCTTTATTCGATATTACCATCCCCACCAAAGGCAGCCTTCTCGTTTAATTGATATGATAAGTAGGTATAATAATAGCACCCCCTTTATGTTTTCTTTACATATGTAAGAATAATCTTAGTATTATTTATAGATTTGTGTTACTTTTTATTAGAAGGCTTTTCTGTTCCCTAGATAAAAGAGCTTTCCTTTAGTCATAATGCTCTTAATAGGATTCATCTAGAAGAAAAGCACCATAAAGCTGATGTGTCTTTCCCAATCCTCACTGACATTTTGTATCTTTCCGGGCTTGCAGTTTCCCCTCTATTTCTCTTTGTTCTTTTTCTTCTTTCTTTTTTTTCTTAAACACTTACCCCGTCTTTATCATTTAGACAACACCTGATTAATTTATAGGACTGTTTTCTGAATAAAGAAAATAATTTTAAAAAACTTTAAAATATTTTATAGGAGCATAGAAATCTATATTTTCATCTAACCATAAAATCATTAAGATGCGAAAGTGTTAGGAGGCAGCTATGTGCAGTATATTGACAAGATAATAGATTGTTAACTAGAACATAGAGGAACAAATAAGTGAGTGCTTTAGAAAGCACACAAAACCCACAAATGAGAGTGGCTCACCCACACAGCTAAATGGTATTAAATACAGATAGAAGATAAATCCCTATCAAATTGACAAATTAGTAACAGATAAATTGCATCCCATGTCAGTAAAAACTATGGAGAGAAAAGGAATAGCACAATGTAATATTGCCTTGCTTAAGTCAACTTGTGAGCCTGGTGCTGTGGTGCAGCCAGTTACACCACCACCTGGGACGCTCCGTTCCTCATCAAAGTGCTTGGGGTTCAGTCTTGCCTCTGCTTCTGTCCAGCTTCTTGCTAATCCACATACGTGGAAGCAACAGAAAATGTTCTGGGTGCTTGGGTTCCTGCCCGCTCCATGCGAGGCCCGGATGGCACTGCTGGCTTTGTCCCGGCCAGCTCAAGCTGCTGCAGGCATTTGGGAAATCAATCAGCCATGGAAGATCTGTGTCCATTCTCACGTCACTCTTTCAAACCCATCAATCAGTCATGTTTAAAACTGTGGAATTATGTTCTGTTACTCATCCAAAACATTGCCAGAAATGTATAGCAGAGAAAACTCAGATGAAAGTGCAAATATCTTTCATGAATGTTTATGGAGAAAATGTATAACTGATATTCCAATCGCATCATGGAATACTACACAGACATTAACAAAATTGTTATACTGACATGAAATACGTGTACAATATGTTAAAGCTCAGAATGAGAAAGGTGAGTTTCAAAACACAGATGTACAATGACTTTTTAGATATAAAATGCAAGGAAGCCTACATGTGTGTAAAAAGTGCAGCCAAAAATTAGGAACTATGAAAGAATACCTTCTCTTCTGTGAACTCTGAGGAAAGAGAACTTCAGCAAGGAAAGATGAAGAGGGGATTTAAAAAATTGTTCTAAATTTTATACTTATGCTTTATTTTGGTAATACAGGCCAAAATAGAAAGAATACTTTCATGTATGTAGCTTAGTTCAAATTAAGCTAAAAGGAATGTTAGCTCATAGGGATCTACAGAAAATACACATAAAGGAATGAACAAATCAGAGCATTGTGTCACTTGCTAGTAGTGTAATACATCAAGTTAGTTCTATGTTAACCTGTCGTTTAAGAAACTGGTTGCTGGGCCCAGCACAATGGCTCAGAGGTTAAATCCTGGCTTTGCATGTGTCAGGATCCCATATGGAGGCTGGTTTGTGTCCTGGCTGCTCCACTTCCCATCCAGCTCCCTGCTTGTGACCTGGGAAAGCAGTTAAGGAGGCCGAGAGCCTGGGACCCTGCACCTGTGTGGGATACCCAGACGTTGTTCCTGGCTCCTGGCTTTGGATAGGCTCAGCTCTGGCCTTTGCGGTCACTTGGGGAGTGAACCAGTGGATGGGAGATCGTTCTATCTCCTTTTCTGTGTAAATCTTCCTTTCCAATAACAAGAAGATCATTTTTTTTTAAAAGAAAATTGCTTCCCAAATAGACTGACATATGGGGAGCTAAGCATAACACGTAGGTTATGCTGTGTGTGATTTTATCTGTGTGTAATTCCTCCTGAGTGAGTTAATCCCTGCATCCAGCTCAGCTGAGTCACAACAGAAGCACGAAACGCATGCACACATCTCTGAGATCTACCATCCCTCTCTGCCGACTGCATGGAGTGTGAGTCATATCCGTGACAGCTGTTGTTACAACTTTCTAGCTGATGCCATATATCCCTTCTTGTAAACCATTGTAACTCCAAAGTGGGACTCCTAATATTCACTTCCACAAGCAAACCAAGATCTTCTCAAGCTAGAATGCCTATAGTATGTATTCAATAACTGATTAATATGTGTAAAATCACGCACTCCTTTTATTAGGGTCCTATATTTTATATCCCTATATACTTATATATGTTTATAGGTAAATGTTTATATTTATATGTTTATATTTTCTATAATGCATTATTGAGAAACTGAGTTCTATGCTTTAACTGAACTTTTTTTTGTAAACTGATTTTTCTTGGCACGATTGTACATAACTTGTTGATTTCAGGAATACTTTAATATTACGTTTTTGTTCCTCAGATATGACAGATTGGTGAACTGTGTGGTGCCTGATATTCTGTTGGGACAGTCAGTGTATTTGTTGGGCCCAGTCTATCCATGTAAGAGAATGCACAAAGTGCTTTTGTTAGAGCCTATCTTTTCAAGGATGTTTGTATATCAGCAGCCTTGAAAATTAGAGGGATTTTGTCCCTCTCAAACAAAGGATGGATTTATTTATAGCCTCCGATGATAGAGGAAGTATTTCTTCTGCAGAGCACACAGCCGAGATGCTTGTAGTCCACTACGGAGGATTGGTTGCTTAAGCACTGCCTTGCTGTGCTCGGATGCCATTCACTCTGTGTTCAGGTGACACATTACCTTTGTCGTATAAGATTGTGGGACTTGAAGCTTGGGGAACTAGTGCAAAAGTAATAACTCTTTGCCTACTACTGTTGCCCTGAGTAATAAATTTTGCTTTTGACTTATGGATTTCATGTCTCTTGTCAGAATGATGAAACTGTTGCAGACTAATAGGATAATTTGCAAATAGAGTAGAATTTTACAACCCGTGTTGCTTATAAGCAATGTAGGAGTGCCATCATGTTACAAGTATCTTTAGAAAACCATTGGTCAGTACTGCTTAGCATCTTGTTGAAAAGATAGCAATCGCAAAATATACTGTCTCTTTTTAACTTTAAGGATGATCTATCCAATAAAACTAGCAAAACGGTTGTGTTAAACTAAATATCATCTTCAGGGGTCTAAAACAGGTGCTGCATAGGTCTAGTTTTGATTTTATGTCATTGAAGAGCTCTGTATTCATATCATCCTAAATAAGAATTATTGACATCAAATATTTTTATATCTAATTGATTGCCTTTGAAATTCTTAGAAATATACTCATTGAAATATCAATAATCCTGTTGCACTGTCATTGATTTGAGCCATTGATACATATTCAATCTGTATGCTTTGTATAGGAAAAAGTAAATCTGTACTTTCTGTGCTTTCAGACTATGCATTGAGTACGAAAGACAAAGGTAATGCAGGCCTTATGTACATCAGGAAGAGCAACAGGAACACATTAGGACAGTCACAGATTCTGGGAGAGGAGCAGATGAAGCTTTCAGCAAGACAGAGGAAAAGTTAGTGGACTAGCAGGAAGCAAACTGAGAAAGAGAAGTGGGAACTAGTTTCCTGACATAAAAGATCATGATTGGCTAAGCACACAGTGCCAAAGCAGTCATTTTAACAATTAGAGCATTTCTATAATGCATTTCAT
The DNA here is from genome assembly GCF_017591425.1 of Ochotona curzoniae. NCBI lineage: Eukaryota > Metazoa > Chordata > Mammalia > Lagomorpha > Ochotonidae > Ochotona > Ochotona curzoniae. Next base: position 20,437,554 of record NW_024467115.1, read on the forward strand.
AATTTACATATTTCATAATCTTTGATATTTGACAATCATTTTAAGGTGGCTTAGTAATACCTGTAGATTTCTTGTTGCATTTTCTGATAAGATCAAAGGAAGTCCAGAAATATTATTGCACCATATTAATGTGCCCATATTAATATGATTATGGCATACAAATGTGGTCTTTGACCATAGCCTGTAGAGTTTTGTGAACAATATTTGTGTTACCATAATTTTTTTAAGATTTATTTTTATTATTTTTTATTGGAAAGGCGGATATACAGAGGAGAGACAGAGAGGAAGATCTTCTGTCCAATGATTCACTCCCCAAGTGAGCGCAACGGTCGATACTATGCCAATCCGAAGCCAGGAACCTCTTCTGGGTCTCCCACGCGGGTGCAGGGTCCCAAAGCTTTGGTCCTCAACTGCTTTCCCGGGCCACAGGCAGGGAGCTGGATGGGAAGCGGGGCTGCCAGGATAGAACCGGCACCCATATGGGATCCCGGGCGTGCAAGGCGAGGACCTTAATCACTGCGCCACCACGCCGGGCCCTACTATAATTTTTATATCCATGTCTCTGTGTGTCTGTCATCTATATCTATCTATCATCTATCTATCTATCTATCTATCTATCTATCTATCTATCTATCTATCTATCTATCTATCATTTATTGATATATCTCTATACTTGCTAAATAATAGATGACTTCTTTTGCTAGGCTTATGCTTCGAATTTGACCCATTGTTACATTTAATTCTCAGAAAATTCCTGAGACGGAGATTGGCTCCATTTTATGGATAAGGAAAGAGAGAGTAAGCTGAGTTTCCTGAGTGGGGCATGACTACCAAGTTAGTAATTGCAATAGGAGTGTGGAGATCTGTGGATTTACATCTCTCCCTTGTCCACACACAAAAGTATTCTGTCAACTGCACTGTCCCTTTGGTAGCACATGATTGCCCCACCTCCCAGATGGGGTGAGTCTTCTCCACCTCCCAGCGCAGTGATTCCTTCTGATTGTGGAAGGATGCTGGTGACAATGTCAAAACCAGTTTCTCAGAGAAAGCAACACTTGAACATGAGATTGATCATTCTTTCTCATCTTCATGATGATGATGAATGTCTGTTATTTTTGTTTATATTTATTAGCGTGATTGCATATTTTTTGAAGCTTTGACAAAACTGATGCAGACACATATGGTGAAGCTGCCACGCGGTTCACCTGAGGAAACATTAGCCATCACATCCAATTTTAGTAACTTCCCCCACTTTGGTTAATGCTAGTAATTTATTTTAAAATCTAGAGCAGGTAGTTTTATAACTACCTGTTTTTTTACATTATTTTCTTTTTTATCTTATTTTTTAAAAATGATCTTACTTAGTTGATTAGGGTACAAAGGGTTAAGGGCTACAGAAAAGTGGGTAATGCCATTGTTTCCACACTAATATCATTTTTCCCCCTGCATCTGGGGTCAGGGGAGAAACAAAGGGAGAAGCCCCACCCAACCTCCCACCCATCCCGTCTCCAATGTGGAGCATGATCCGAGGGTCCTGCTCAAGAAGTTTTAGTAGTTCAACAGGTCTCAATTACTGCCAATCTCACCGTTCCAAGCACGATGAATCTATTCAGAATTCACTGCCTGACATAGTCTTTTCATGGTTGGGGTTCTGAGAGCAACAGTTCAGTCTCCCAAGGAACTTCGTTGAGGTGATCCCAGACCTGATTCTTGTGTGTGCTTGCCAGTACAGGGTTCAGCACAGTCCGTCACCCCAATCAGCTTATGCACATTTTGGTCTTTTCAATTACTGGGTCAGTTCTGTTTCCAGCCTTGTCTTCCACATGAACCAATGGGTGTTGTAGTCCAGCCTGATCCTGTCCACTTCATATTCAGCCCTCACACAAACCAGTGGGAGCTGCAGCCTAGTTGGGATGACTCCCCATAACCCCCACCAGGCCTGCCCCCTACCCTGGTTCCATGCATGCCAGTATGTACTGCAGACTTGTTCAGTCTCTCCCACATCCCATTTAGTTCTTGAACATGTCAATGGGCATTGAAGCCTAGTTCAACCCAACCCACCCTACTATGCAGTCCACACACATACTGATGGGTGCCTTTCTGTCTAGCTACCCTGTCCTTGTCCTGGTTCTCGTGCTCTCCAGTGGGAGTGGTAGCCCAAAAGGGAGGTGCCCACTATTTCCCTACTGAGCCACTCCCACTCCTGGATTATGCACTTTCCAAGTAGTTCTGGAGTTTAACTTGACCGAATTAGCCCCCAGTGTCAGCCTCTGCCAACTGATGGCTGCAGCAAAACCCAACCAAACCTCACCCACTCTAATTATTGCTTACACCAGTTGGAACAGTCGGCCCAACCTGGCCCTTGCCTGATCTAGCTCACAGGAGGCCCACAGGTGTTATAGCCCTGCCTGGTCTGGTCTGCCCCTATTCCAACTCACGCTCTCCAGTGGGAGTGGTTGTCCAGCAGGGGAGCCCACATTCCCCCGGCCGGTTTTTGCATTATTTTCAATCACACATAAATGAAGTGAGAGTGAAATGTTTTGCATGAAGTCACACATCAAGGAAATACAGCACATAAGGCTCTTAACTAGCTTAGCTATCCAATGTTAGATGATCAAGACATGAAGTCACTCATTTCACGGAGCAAGATTGGCTCTTCACTGGCAGATTAACCAGTGCCTGCTGACTAGAAGTCTAAAATAGATCTATCTGCCTGTAGCTGCTGTGTCCCTCAAATGTCTTTTTTTTTCACTCCCTCTAATGTTTAAAATATTTTACACTTTTGCTTTGATATCATTTTTTTGGTCTGTCAACTCTGGGAGTGTGTTATTGTAGACTTAAGCTGATGAGAAAGCTTTGTCATAAATCTACAAACTTTGTAACTTGAATGTGGACTGTATTGAAAACATTAACTCATGTGAGTATAAAATGAGCTGATTTATATATTAAAGGAAAAAGTTATCAAAAGCTAGTATCCTTTCTCTGGAATTGATGTAATTTCCTGCATTGGACTATGAATTATTTGCCAAGAACTGGTTTGAATGACTATGGATATATAACAGTTTTTTCCTGGCTTAAAACATGTATCATTTCTAAATATGTAAATTATGTGTTGGCTTAATATAGATTTGACATTACTTTAATATAAATATAAATCAGGCAAATTTTATATTGCAGAGAAATAACTTTTGAATTACTTGAGTAATAGTCCTCATTATTAGAACTCAGGGCAATAGAGCCAATGATATGTCAGAAAAAAACTAAATAACAGTGACCTGCGCATGGTAAGTCCAGTCCATTTATAGTCATGGACCCATAAACACTCATTAAAAAATTGATAAACTGGTGACTTTCTTTGATACTGAAATTCCATTAAACCGCTATAATATGATTAGCTAAACAAACTAGGTTAATTAGTAGGAACTGAAAGTATCAAGAGCTATGTTGATAGTGAAATGCTCATTGAGTTTTTAGTTGGGCTGTAACTGGTGAATGCACTGCAGATTTCATAGAGAAGATTCATCGTATTCATTATTACTTTCTCAGTTTTGGTACTTGACAAAACGGGAATTTATGTTTAAGTATTATATATTTAGATATAGAAAATGGTATTATAATACATATGATATGTCTTATTATTCTAAACTAGCATTTACTTTCTTTTCCTATACCACACATTTCCGTATGGAATGAGGGAGTCTTAATCATCATGTTAACCAACTTCACTACAACATCTACTCCTTAAACCCTTTCTGATGAACATGTTATAACCTATAAGTTTTGATTGTTATTGACTTTTAGTTTTTTTTTTAGGTAATTATGTTATTTTTGCATGTTCTTAACTAGAAGACAAGAAGATGCGCCCAATAATTTGAGTAGTGTTTGACTTAGTTCAGAGTTGCTTTTAGTTCTCAGTCTTCATTGGAAAGTGGACAGTTGCCATCTGAAGACATAATTAATCCAGATCTGCATTATTGCTTAATGCAAAGAACCTCTAATGGAAATCTTTCTGACTTTTGTATTTGTCAAATATGCCTGTCCTTTTTGTAGGAATCATCTGTCAGGAGACTGATTGCATAGCTGACTTTTGGGACTTCAGAGAACACAAATGTGAGAACTGTAACATAAGTTAAAGGAAGGGTTGTGATCACCATTGGAATATGTTTCCAATCCAGGAGCTTCCAAGCTAAAACAAATAGCAGATTCCATCTTTAGTTCAAAGAATATGTAAATTTAGGAAAAAAGTAACACCCAAATTACTTAATTCTTTTCTAACTTATTAGTTATATTCATCAGAAATATGTAGGTATGCAAACATGCTATTCATCACTCCAGTGTTTAAATTGGCTCTGTTTTTAATACCAGTGTATAGTTTTCTATGTATCCCTTGGCCACTGAGATAGATAAAGTCTCCCAACACTCCCCATAGCCTAATTCTTGGAACCTATACATATTCTTTATCACATGTCAAGGGAAAGCTAATGTTGTCAAGGAACTAAAGGTTGCTAATTGGCTGATTCTGAGATGAACAAATCCCCTGGGCTATCTTGTTGAGCCCAATGTAGTCACATAGGCTTTAGAAGTGAAACAGGGAGACAAATACTCCAGAGAAGGAGGTGTGAGGATGGAGTGGACATGAGAGTGATGAGTACATTGGCCTTGGAGAAAGGTGGAGGCCATGAACCAATGACTATGGTCAGCTTTGAAAACTGGAAAATGAGAGGAGCTGGATTTACTCTGGTGACTCCAGAGGAATCTCAACCCTGTTGGCATGCTGATTTGAAACCATATATTTCATTTCTGATGCATAGAATTGTGATTTAGTAACTTTGTGTCATTTAAACTAACTTTGACATTAAGTATAGGAACAAATATTGCTTAGTGACATGTTAATTGCTGTTCTTTAAATCCTGTCATTTGTTCATTGGTTATTTTGTTAACTTGGAGCCTCTTGTAAAGTATGGATTAGACCTTGTGTAAATGGAAGCTGGATGATACACAGAAGTGGGCACAAAGGCCAACATTGGGATGTAGCAACTTAGTTAACTGCCTGCAACAGTGGCATCCCACAGGGATGGCTGCTCTGCTTTCCGTCTCATTCCCTGCTAATTAGCTGGAAAAGGAGGCAGCTGATGGTCCCTGGCTTCAACCTGGTCCAGCCTCAGACATTGCAGGCATCTGGAAGTGAACCAGTTGTTACAATATTTCATTTTTTTTGTTTCTCTCTCTCTCTCTCAACTCTGACTAAACTATATAGATACATCTTGGACCCAGTCTGATGGTTCAGCAGCTAAATTCTCACCTTGTAGGTACAGGAATCCTGTGTGTGCATCTGTTCACATCCCAGCTGCTTCACTTCCCTTTCAGCTCCCTGCTTATGGCCTGGGAAAGCAGCAGAGGGATGGCCCAAGCCCTTGGGACTCTGCCCCCACGTGGGAGACCCGGGAGAAGCTTCTGGCACCTGATTTTGGATCAGCTCAGCTGTGGCCATTTAGGCCATTTGAGATGTGAACCAGTGGATTGAAGAGAGTGTTCTCTGCCTCTCCTTCTCTTTGTAAGGCTGCATTCTTCCCAAAATAAATTATATAAAAGCATGTTCTCTTTACTGTGGACTTATTTAAAAAAATAGACATATCTTAAACAAAAAGAAAGTGGGCATGAAGACAGCAGTTACTCTTATTATAGTTTCCACGAAGTCATAAGTGAATTATTAGCCATGCATTGAATTTACTAGGGAGTCAATGGGAACATAAAAAGCAATATTAGGGCCCCACACGGTAGTCTAGTGACCAAAGTCCTCATCTTGCACATGCCAATGTCCCATATGGGTGCTGGTTCATGTCCCGGTGACCGTGCTTCCCGCCCAGCTACTTGCTTGTGACCTAAGAAACCAGTTAAGGATGACCCAAAGCCTTGGGACCCTGCAGCCATCTAGGAGACCCAGAAAAAGCTCTTGGTTCCTGGGTTTGGATTGGCTCAGCTTGGGTTGGCTTCAGCTTCAGATTGGCTTCCATGGAAGCCAATGGAAAATCATCCTCTCTGCCTTTCCTCCTCTCTGTATATCTGACTTTCCAATAAAAAATAAATAATAAAAAAATCTTCTTGTTTAAAAAAAAAAGCAGAATTAAAGATAGCAATTGAACCCCTTACAAACATCACCATTAAGGGTTAACAAAAGTTTGTTGAAGATACACAACCTTAAAAGAACTAAAAGGAAGTTAATTTGCTGAGAATATGAGAAAATATACAAAACATAGTTGGACAATTGCTGCCTGTTGTTCGTGGCCTGACATTGAAACTGCTCACAGTCATCTTTACCCAAGTGCTCCGAGTGGGAGCCCCTCTATGTAAATGTCATCTGCGTTGGGAGGAGTTCTAAGAAGGAGTCCAGCTGGAATGGGATTCAGAGATATTCCTTGTGTTTTGAACTGAAAGATGACGTAAAGGCCTACCGTTACACATTATCACTATTGTGTTATTGTTGACAGAACCTGATCAGAGCCTTACTAAGTAAACAAATCAAGTTAGGGGGAATTCATATTTCATTTTAAAAGATGCTGTGAAATTTGCTTATGGGCAGAAAAAATAGACACAGAGAAGGTTGTGGTTCACTTTGCAAATGACAATACTGACCGGAGGTGAACTGGGGTCAAAGATGAGCGCCAGGAACTCCAGTACTCCAGCTATTCCAATGAGAGGCAGAGATGAGCCAACGGTATGTTCTAGCATCTGTATCAACAGGAGTTTGAAGTCAGAAGCAGAGCAGGGTTTCACGCCTACGTATTCTTATATAGGATGTAGACATCATTACTTGTGTCTTAACAGTTAAGTGAAGCAGTTGCCTCCAGGTTTATCATTTTAAATTATTTGTAAACTGATGAATCACCCTATTTGTGTACATAATAAGCACATATTTATACAGCAGATACATTTATAGTTTAGACACATATATTCACGAGTATATAGTTACAAAATATATTTTTCTTTGCAAGTTTAGATATACAAGACAGAAACTCAAAAACTTCCTGGGAAAAATTAATAGGAAGTTTAGGGTCTGGTATGTGGCACAGCTGAAAAAGCAGCTGCCTGTGACACTGGCAACCGCCATCAGAGCACAAGTTCCAGTCCTAGCTGCTCTTCTTCCTGTCCAACTCCCTGCAAATGTGCCTGGGACAGCGGCAGGAGATGGCCCACGGTCTTGGGTCCCGGATCCATATGGGAGACCAATGGAATTCCTGGCTCTTGACCTCAGCCTGGCTCAACTCTGTCTGTTGTTTGGAGATTGAATTTGCAAATCAATTAATTGTTTCTCAGACCCTGCATGGTAGCCTAGCAGCTAAAGTTCTCATTTCACAAGTGCCAGGATCCCATATGGATATCAGTTCTAATCCAGGTGGCCCTGCTTCCCATCCAGCTTCCTGCCTGTGGCCTGGAAAAGCAGTCAAGGAAGGCCCAAAGCTTTGGGACTCTGCACCCATGTGGGAGACCAGGAGGAGGATCCTGGCTCCTGGCTTTGGATTGGCTCAGTTCCAGCTGTTATGGCCATTTGGGGAGTGAATCAATGCATGTAAGATCTTCCTCTTTGTCTCTCCTCCTCTTTGTATATCTGACTTTCCAATAATTTTTTAAAAATCTTAAAAAAAATTGTTTTTCATCTGTCTCTTTCTCACTTTATTGATACGCATTTAAAATAAATAAATCTTGTTTCTAAAGGAGAGTTTATCTTGACAGAAAAAGGTCAAGATTTATACAAGATTGTTTTCTAACATGTATTTTCCAAGAACTTTTTGAAGATTCCTTACATGAATTTATATCATTTTTGCACCAAAAATTAACTTATCTTTTAATTTCCTTTTCCACAGGCTTTCTAAACCCTTGTATATCTATGTAAAGATTGAGACTTTTAATCTCATTCTTTGAATGTAATTGTGCATTTCTAGACATAATCATTATGCCTAAAGCAGTATCTGTTATCCATGGTTTGCTTTGTGTGGTTGTTGGTATCCAATATGAATCATATTTGAAAAGCATTCAGTGGAAGATCTTAGAAATAAGCAATTCACAAGTTTAGATTGTTTGTTGTTCTGATGAAATCTCAGGCCACCTCTCCCAGAAAGGGGTTTGTTCCCTTGTCCGGTGACTCCACACTGTGCATGGTACGAGCCTGTCTGTCACTTAGTGGTCCTGCAGGTTCCACAGGGACTGTGGTCAGGTAAGACTGTTGAGCTTGACCGTGGCCACCAGGTATATCAGCAGTGCTGCAGATGTGTGCTGCAGATGTGCCAAAAGGAAACCATGGTGCTGGTGAAAAGGTGAAAGTTCTTGATGTAATACAGAAAGAAAAAAACCTTGTGCTGAGATTTAGGGTAAGAGTGAAACTACAAATGTAGGCCTGGTTTGGTTGTATCTAGTTTCCACTATTCACTAAATTCTTGTTAATGTGGATAAAAGTAAGCTACTATATATTAAGCTGACATTTACATTTCAGTAAACTCAAAAATTTCCTTAAAAGTAGACAATCCCTCTTTATCACTGGGTATAGCTGTCTCTTTGTGACACATTAATTAAAATCTTTAAAGATAACCTTTGTTATGAACAATAAAGTAATATACAATTTTACAGCTACTTTTTCTGTAAGCATATATTTTGTACATATTTGTACTTTCTAAAAGATTTATCTATTGTTATTCAAAAGGCAGAGTTACAGAGAGATGGAAAACTAGAGATCTTCTAACCACTAGCTTACTCTCCAGATGGCCACAATGTCCGGGGGTGGGGGGTGAGGAGTCAAGCAGCTGGCTCTCCCATGTGGCTGTAGGAGCCCAAATACTTGAGCCATCTTTTTTTGCTTTCCCAGGCACTTTAGCAGGGAACTGGCTGGATGGAGAGTGGAGCTGTTGAAACTCAAAACAGTACTCATATTGGATGCTTAACCCACTGTGCCACAGTAGAAGCCCTAATCCAATTGCAATCTTAAATTTAGAAAGTATAAATTAAATTGATGCATTAAGCCTTCATGATTCAGAAACATTATCAGAATATACAATATTCACAAGTCATTTAGTTATTTTCATTTAGCTAAATACATTTTCATATATGTTTACAGTAGAACTATTTGTAGAAATAATAACACAATGAAAGAAGAAGAACTAATATAGCAAATTTAAGAGTTTAAAATGTAAAAATTAATTTTAAAATATTTCTGAATAATATACTTTTCTCATGTTTTCTGGTATTGCCATTAGATGCCATTAGATGACTAACATTCTGTTAAGATGAATCATTTTAACTTGTCTAAATAGTCATCTCTTTATATTGCATGAATTTTAAAAATGCCTTTGTATTTACATATCAGCAAATCTATTAAGTTAGGTTTATTCAGGTCAGAAGCTTTCCTGCTTAGCCTTTTTTTTTAATCTAATAGCAGAGCTATTACTCAAATTCATAGATAAACTTCTTGCTGATTTCTATTTTAGGCAAGGAAAAAAACATATAACAAGAGCAATTTGGTTTTGTTTTAGAAATTTGTGACTATTTATTTTGGCTAGATACTCCTGAAATGTGCACAAAGTGGCAAAACAATGACTTTGATCAACTACGCACTAAAGTTTCCTAAGAACCAGAAGAAAAGATTATGCGAGGAAGTGGTGCAGTGTAACTCAGTTACTGGAGCATCATTGCAGACAGCCAATTATCATGTCCTTTGCAAGGAGAGGAAGAAAAGAGCCAGCATACATTTAGAAAAATAAAACAAAGCAAAAATCTCTCTCACATACACACTTACAGAAAGAAAATTATTATAGCTGACAGAAACAGAAGCTTAGTCTTATTACAATTCCATCAAGCCATCAATATTTTACATCAATTTTCACAGTTTAGTTAGGGAAGGAGAGGTTGCTATATTGAAGAATGAGATCTCTGAGATGGATGGAATCACCCATGCCATCTCTCTTTCAAGTGTTCTTGTTCCTGCCCAAAGTTTCCCAACATGGCCACTGAAGTTTCAGATTGTCCTGGGGGGAATTATTATAGAGAGAGGCACAGGAGTTCATGAGTGGAAGATGAACATTTTAAGATTGTGAAAATGAGAAAGAAATGATTCATCTAGTTGATGTGTCTAAAGACAGAAAAATGAGTTGTCAAAAGCTAGGAGCCCACTTCACCTTCTAACTCAGCACAGACAATAAAGCAGTTCCAGGCACATGAAGAAAGGGCCCAGAAAAAGTCCTCTAATATTTATTTAAAGCAACTGTTGAATGATATAATTTAGATTACAAATGACATCCATGTACATATATGCATCGTTTTTGGAAAACTGGCTTAATGTGAATTGCTGCTGCTGTGACATGATTTAAGCTCCCCAGTTCTTGAGGTGCTCTTACTTAGCTGACACATGTACCATTCCTTCGACTTCCTCTTCTAGATTCATAGCAAAAGCATGGAAAAATGAACCAAAGTGTTATTGGAAAAGAAGGCAGTTTTTTAATTATCCAAGAATTCCTGAAGTCCTTTTTATCCCTTGCTAAGCTAATAGGCTTAAGTTCTAAGAGTAGACACACCAAAACGCTAGACTGGGTAGGTGATGACCCCTGAAGTTTACCCGAAATATCTGTTGCTCCAAGATAAATACCTTTATTAGGTGAGAGATCCTATTACCATGACTATCTTAGCAGGATTTCCAAAAGTAGAAGTTAAGGTAAGGTATCAAATAGGAGTTACTCTTCTTTTTTGTTCGCATAAAAGATCTATCTATCTATCTATCTATCTATCTATCTATCTATCTCTCATCTATCCATCATCTATATGTGTATAATCTATTTATGTGAAGAGCAGAATCACACACACACAGAGACAGAGAGAGAAGGAGAAAGAGAGAAAGAGAAGGGGTGGGGGAGAGAGAGACAGAGACAAGACTGTCCATTTCTAGGTTACCCGTAGGGCTGCGCCAGGCTGAAGCCAGGAACCAGGAACATCATCTTATCTCCTGAATGGAAGGTAAAAACTGAACAACCTCAGGCACCATCAGCTGCTTCTGAGGCACGCTACTGGGGATCCAGATAAGAAGCAGATTGGCCTGGACTCGTCCAATGTGTGTAATTGAGCTCTAGGCTAACTTGCTGAGCCACAGTGCCTACTACTCGAGCAGGGCTTTAGCTCCAGATGTGCTTAAACCAGATCTTGGAAGGTGGAAGAGTGGTTCCTGTTGTAGAGAGTTCATTATGTGCAAACTTTAAATGGATGTGATTATACAGGTCAGAGTTTTGAAGCTTCACGTGATGGCATACTATTGTTTTAATAAGAGTTCTATGTAGTTCACAGTCTTATTTTCAAGGAACAAGTACTTTCTGGAGCAGGTAGCTAAGTTAAATATATCCTGCTTTCAGTATCGTTTCATTCAGGGACAGAAAAACGTTGGTTTCAGTTTTCTTTCCCCTTTCTTTCCTCCCCATCCCCCAAGTAACTTCTTTCAAGTTTCCAGGGAGTGGGACAGCTAAATTAGTGCAATAAAAGTGTTGTGAAACTAGGGCTGTTATAAGGACTTAGACTTCAAAATCACCCCATTTGGGAGGCCAACAATAGGCCTTATCCTAGTCCTGTCCAATTAAATTAGCTTGTAAAAACATCTTAGTATTTATTGATTGACATACATGCACAATCATGTTAGAATATTTTCCATTTCATAATGATTTTATGTACATCTGTATTTTATAAACACGTTAACTACATAACCAAACAAGAAAGTCACCTCAAATTAAAATTTAACTGTGTAAGATTCTTCTTAGTGGAAGTGCACAGGCTGGGGGTCTAACCCATTTTGCTGAGTCAGGGGAGAACAGCTGGACGGAGTTGATGGGGACGCTGGTGCTCAGGGCAGCTTTGGCAGGTCACTTGTGCATCTGTCTGAGCCCATCTGTGGAAGGAGTCACCAGGCAGAACAGCAAACCAAGAAAAGGACAAACTCATTAGTCTATTTAAGTATCTGGAAACTCCTTTCGGTAACATCTAAAACTTCAGCATGGTTGAAGCTGTCAGGAAGTAAAACAAGTTTCTAAACAGTGGCTTTAAAGAGAAAAAAAAAATAGTGACCACCGATTGAAATTTGAACAACTCCAGAGTCATACCAAGAGAAGTGAAAAACAGGTATGCGAGTAAAACAGGAAGTTCTGGAATCACATTTGCACTGACTGTATTACTGTCATCTATAGTCCTTTGACTCACTTTTTGGATGCCAAAAGGGTAAAAAGCTAGAGAGACATGGGTCATATTCACAGTAAGGATTAAAAAATGAGCCATTATAAGAGCAAGTTAGAAACGTTGTGACCGCAATCTGCTAATATTGATGGGAGACGTTGATTTGTATTTTAGTTATTTGAAAATCATAGGTATAGAGAGATCCACTGGCTCACTCCCCAAATGGCCACAGTGGTGAAGGCTGTGCCAGCCTGAAGACAGGCGCCGAGAGGTTCATCCGTGTCTCACACATGGCACAGGGTAACAAGCAGCATTTGGACCATCTTCTACTCCTTTCCCAGGCACGTTACCAGGAAGCTGCATCAGAAGTTGAGTAGCTTTATCTTCAATGGGTACCCATTTAGATGCTGGTGTTACAGATGAAAACTTAAGCAACCCTGGCCCTGGGAGCAGGGGATTGACATATGGCAATAACACTGCTTGGCAAGCCTGCCTTGCATGACATTTCAAAGTGTCTAGTGTGAGTCGTAACTGCTTTACTTCAGATACAACTTCCTGCTCATCTCACCCTGGGAGATAGCAGAGGATATCTCAAGTTGTGAGTCATGTGGGAAACTTCTGACTTCAGCCTGGAAGTTGTGTGCCCTATGGAGTGAACCAACGGATGGACACTCTCTGCCTGTTTCTCTTCCAAACAAAATGAAAAAAAAAAGTGAAAATTGGAAATTAAAAGTACACTGATCTGAACCAGGAAATAAGCACTGTGAAACAATCTGTGAGTTGATTTAAGCAGCAGTTGAGCTCTGGGAATAAAGCAAGATTTATAAAAACAATCTCATTCCTGTGGGCTCATTAAAACAATGAGTTTTTAATTTTGTCATTTAATCTTGAAAAAATATTTTCTCAACTTGTTATATCACAATGGAGATGGTGTTATGAACTTGTACTTATTTTTCATGTTTTTTTTTTCTTCAGTGTTTTAGAAAACACCAGTCTTAGACATTTCAGGAAATAGAACTGCTAAGGAGCAGGTGTCTTTATGGGTTTCAGGAGAGTTGTATTTGTACAAATGTTGCTGGTTAAGCAGTTTGGGTCTATTTGGCTTGGATGGAAGAGGCCATGTGTGCCTTGAGATTGAGAGAACATGTGTTAACGATGCCAAGTTTTGACTGTCTCTCTCGTAATGCCCAGATCATTTCAGCAATCTCTTTTGAGATCATTTTGGACTTCATTTCTTACGAGTGAACTCAGGGGCTATTCTTCACCGCTTTCTGGAAGAGAACAGCCCTTGAATATCATGCTTGAACATGTTGGTTTATTCCCTGGGGCTTCCGTGAGTTCTCGGAAAAACACTCGCCTGGAGTGATCAGGCTTGGGGCTGGAAAGTTGTCAGATCTCATAAGCTCAGCACAGTGTTCGGTTCTGGCTGGGACTTGGATAGGAGAACTCGAAAGAGAAAGAAAAAAAGTTTGCAGAGCACACATCTGCTGTGCACCAGATGGCAGTTGTTATTTCATCTTCTGCGGAACTCTTTCCCATAATTCTTACTGCATTTCTTCTACTTTAGTACTTACGAGGTTTAAGGGGGAAAAAAGCAAAATATTTTGGGGAAAGAAATTAGGAGAATATAACATTAAAAGCAAGGTTTTAAGTGTTCCAAAACTCTGGGTTTTCAGAGTTACGATTCTCATAGTAAGCCTCCAACTGTGCGAGGTACATTACAATATGAGCCCTCATTACATAATCACCCAAGCCCAGGTAATGTTACAGAGTGGTCAGCAGATAAAGGGCCCAAAATAAAGGAAAGGGATTGCACTTTTTCTTTAATCTTAGATGTACAAAGCGTATCAAATCACAGCATAAATATTACATGATCATGTAACAAAATATACTAATGAAATACTCAGATGCAGAGCAAGGGTGTGAGGGTTGAGATTGCATTGGGAACACTTAAATTGATTTTCCTATTCTTTGCTGATTCAAATTCAAACTTAATTTAGCATTTGTGTCATTTTATGAGAATATAATATTGTCATGGGAGACCTGACAGCTTTAATGGGTTTACAAAATGGTGCTTAGAATCATCTTCCACAACACTAATAGAGACATACGGCGCTAGCACGATCCTCAGCTCTCAAGGTTCTATTCTATTCTTGACTGTATCTCATTTGGCTGTTGACCCACAGGCTGCATTTGGCACAAGGGATTCTTCCACCTTGCCAGTAAAGCACGGTTGTTGTCTGGATCAAGGGCACAGATGCTGCCTGCTGGGTTTGCTGGGTTTCTGTTTGTCAATTGACTAGTGCTTACGCAGACGTTCACCAGGCTGCTGCTTCTCACAACTTCCGCCAGCTGATTCAGAACCCATTTTCATAGCACCCACCGGATAAAGAATTCTGTTCTGGATTCAGACGTGAGAGAAGGCAATGCTCATGGTCATGCTTTTTAAGAAATTCAGACCTTCTGCTACTGAGGACCAGGGTGGCTTTACTCACTCGGGGTCAGATTTTTGTTGTGCATCTCAAACAACTCTGACGGTGCTGGCATAGGACAACCCAGCACATGCCTTTCGTTTATTTCCCAATACTCAATCTTAAGGAAACATCTTCTGATATTCCCACTACTGATGATGTGGATTTCCCATGTGTAAGAGTTTTGTGGTGCTTCATGTGACAATATTTTCATGCTGGTTATTGTCACACAAATATCAAAACTTTGGCAGCTTGAACAACTCTCACAGAATCCCAGAACAGCAGAACTGGAGACAGTCAAGAAATTACTTAATTCTTTCAAGTGATGAGAAAACTCAAACTCACAGACCTTAAGAAGCTGTCCCAGATAACAAACGTGTTGGTGGCAGGTGCTTTGTCTGCCCTGCTCACCACTGCCCTGGCATGGGGTGAATGTGGTAGCTGGTTACATGAACACAGGAAAATTTTGCCTTTCATGACATTTAGTTCTTATGCAGGTAGAAAACTTAGGAGAAATAGAAAACAAAAGCAAAAACAGAAAAAAGTGTTTCTATGCAATTTGGTCGAGAAATATTCCATGTATAACTTCAAGCTATAATCTAACATTGAAATATTTTGTTGTCTGCTTTAAAAACACCCCTTGGTTTTCATTTCATTATTTCTTGATATTATCAAGGTACATACTAAAAGTACAGCATGTTACAGATAATTGCTGTTCTTTTATTCTGTATCTCATGAGGTTAATTTTATAATTCTATTATCAAATAGCATGCGCTTATTAAAAGCTTTTTTATATAATTACTTTAATAGCACAAGAACATGTGCTTTAAGCCAGACCTGGAAAGATAAATACTGAGTGTTCTGCCTTGTATGTGGGAGCTAATATTTAAAAAACAAATGGAAAGAAAAAGCTGTCTGTGTGTACCAGTACTGCTGCAAATACAGTTTTGCAAAACCTTATTTTTTGACCTTATTAAAATTTTATTTTAATATTTCTTACAAAGGTTAACAGACCCATAGGGGGCACTGATTAGGATGAAGAGGGTTGGAGTAGTGGGGAAAAGAGGGTGAGATAAATGTATCTTTGTTCCCTTCTGTGTGCTGGGGGATATGGATAGAAGAGAAGGGAGTGTACCACTGCTTGCTGTCACTTTACATCCATACCTGGGGACAAGATGGTCCTTTGATGTTGTCTTTGAGGACCCATGATGTTGGGAGGGATGTTCTGAGGGTGTTATTTGAATGGTCTTGATTGTTATGAGAGTTTGTCAACTTTGATACACCAGAAATGAGAAATTCTACTTAAAGCCTGACCTAGTCTTCCTCAGCGTGCCCAGTGTGCTTATTGTGGAACCTGGCCTGGAGTGCTATGCAACCCATCCTCATTTCTACCTTTTGATGAGGCTCTTGAAATCTGTTGGCTGAAATGAGCTGTCTTGCCTTTCATGTTCACGTGAATGTACTCTTCACTCTTGCATGAGGGTCTGCAACTGAGGTGAGCCAGTCCTCCAACTTGTGCCCCAGGATCAAATGATCAGATCACATGTCTGATTTTCCCTGTGGACAGGGATCAAGCTTAGCAGTGTATCTGGGAAGCCCCCTAAGAAACCTCTGATCTTTCTCATCTGTGTGCTAGAATCTGGATCAGCCCATTCCCTGCATACCGGTGGGTGTAGCTGCCTGCTCAGTCCTGCCCCTTGTCCTGGCTTCTCGCATGGACTGATGGGAAATGCAAGGCAGTTCCGCTGGCCCTCAGCCTCACTTTGCAAGCTTGCTTAGTCAGGGCAACCCCTATTATTCCTGCTGCCAGTCCTGATTCTCACATGCGCCTGCAGCTGCTGCAACCTGCCCCTCACCCCCTAGACCCAATTTTCATGTGCGCTGGTGATTGCTGCAGCCTAGCAGAGGTGTCCCCAAGGCTCTTGCCCAGCTCCAGTTTTTGCATGTGCCAGTGGGTGTTGCTGCCCAGTCTGGTGTGGTCTCTCCCCAGGCCCAGCACTTGCTGATGGGTGATACATCCTAGGTTGGCCCAGCAACGGCTTTTGTGCGTGCTTGCGGATGTTATAGCCTGGTTGGGAGTGCCTGCAGGTGCTGCAACTCAGCCCAGCTCAGTCTGTCCCATCCTTGGCTGTTGTTTGCGTGAGCAGGTGCTTTAGACTAACCTAGGGAAGTCCTCAGGATCCCCTCTTCTTATCCACCCCATCTCTGCTCCCCTGATTACCTGTGGGTGTTATTTGGTGAAGTATTTAAGACTTTTTTAATGTAAATTTAAAATGTATTACCTCAGAAACGAAGACAAGACAAAAAGAAAAGCAAAAAGGAAGGAGCTTGGGAAGGAGTGAGAAAGAGAATATCTTTATGTTCCTAGAATTATACCTGCAAGTTAGATTGAATCTGCTAAAAATGAATTAAAAGTAGGATAAAACAACAACAAAATAGGCATTACAAAGTGAAAAAAAGAGAATGACTGAAATATACAACTTTGAAATACTCAAATAATTCCAGAGAAACATTGTGAAGCCAGATTTTCTTGAAACACCCCAAATTACCCATAGACTAGCCATTTCACTGCTTAGTGTGAGCTGTTGCGTAAATATTTTTATCTGTAATTTTCCTATCCTTGATTGTGAAAATCTGCTATGCACCTAGCCAGGGAAAAATGAAATAGAAGGAGTGGCTGGAGGTAAAGAAAAACACCAATTGACCTCAACGTAACCGTATTAACACATAGCAGAATTAGTTGCTACTAAAGCTAAGAATAAATGTTACTGTCTATAGTACGAAAAAGTACTGTAAAATATAAAAGACAGTGATAAATATTATTATTTTTAAAAAGATATTGTAACAATCTGGGTTATTATATCATCAAAGAGAGCTAGAAATCTTTGGCCAAATCTTTGGCAAGGTGGTTGTAAAAATATTTTCATATTGACTTTCCACTCATTATTAAACAGTACCATTCAATTTATATTGTATCACTTAGACCAACATAAATCTCCATGCCTGCAGATAAAACTCAGCTCTGCAATCTACATTAATAATAAAGAAACTTTGGTCTAATTTGGCAACATTTTGTGTTTAAACCGGGAAGCCACATTTTCGTCATGCCATAACTATTGCTAGCTATACTTACAGTTTTTAATTTTTAGCGCATTTACACTGATTGTTTGGTTCCAAGTAAAGTTTTATTTTTATAATCATCACTATGTAGAACTAGGTTCCAACTTTCACCAGGTTTGACTAGTTACAGTCTTTATAGCACATTAACTTGGTCAAGACTGATGTACTCATATATTGTTTTGGATTTTTTGAAACAGCTGTGCATAAAGATTTCAACATGTTTAGTCACTAAAACTATTTTAGCTTTTACGCAGTTCCTAGAAAAATCCATAGTAAGACAAAAAGTCTTGTTTATTTAACTAACTTCAAAAATTTCATTTAAAAGATTGTAAAGAGCTAATCTATCATTTAACAAAGTTTCCACAGTATGTACCTAGAAAAAGCTTTCCTTGGAAAGTATGATAATAGCGTGAACTATTCTTTGGTCTTATATTTCCATCTAAATATAATTCTGCATAGCTAAATTATTTATGTTTTAGTTAGAACCTTAACTCTGAAAAAATGCCATAATTCCTTGAATGATTTATTTTGTTTATTTTTTTTTGCCTGTTTGTGCCATATACATACTAATTCAGCTTTGTTACATTTCAAAATCCTTGCTCAATAGGAAAGCGTTTCCAGACTGCAGTACCGTTTCACTGTAAACATACCTCCTGTTCCTCTGTTTATTTACATGTTAAGATTAAGATAAATCAGGATGTGCTTGTGGGAGGCAAGTTCATCAATAGCCAATCAGAAGGCTGAGCGTGAAGTATTTGCCTGGAAGACTCAAAGGAATCTTTGGACACGCTGTGATCTAAGGAAGTGTCCTGGAGGACTGAGAGGCCAGAAATGTGTCAACTCCTGCAGAGGCTTGCCCCCAGCTCTGCTCCTCTTGGCTGGATACACTCACCTTCTTCTTCCTGCCCAGCAGCTCAATCAACTCACCCTTATTAAGTGTGATCGTTTATCTTGTATGAACCTAAGAACTGGTGCAACTCAGAGATTTCCTACAATTCGGTTCTGAATTCATTCACCATGCATTTTTATAAAGACCTAATAAGAATCTTTGTGTTGGACGCACTGGAAGGAATTACCTTTTCTTAAGGAGCCATGCTTTTCTTTGATACCTTTGGCAGTATATTCAAGATTATCAAAAGTACACGACTACTAGGATACTGTTTCTAAATACAGCATTGATTTAAAATTGAATAAAATATTTCCCCTACAGATGTACAACAGAGTCTACACCAAAAGTGTAACATATTTATCAGAATAAGAGAAAAGCTGTTTTCACTAAAGTGTTTTTCTTTTTTTTTTTTTTTCTCTCTCTACTGTTTCGATTCTAAATAGGTTTTCCCCTTGCATTGAAGGAAAAAGCTTCACAAACCTGATTTCTATCCTGACTATACTATAATTATTCATGGCTGTCTTAGCCTCAGTGCTCACTTCTCATTTGGTGTGGTGTAGTATGGGATTTCCCCATGATGCTTTTTCTGCTTGCAAGATCCAGTTGATTCAGGGTCTCAACTGTAAGTTCACATATTTGAACATAACTCAAAGAAGACAATAAACAAGTGATTGCCCACCTCCCCTCTAAAAAACAATAAACAAAAAAACCAAACCTAGACAAGTATATAGTAACCTTTTGGAAAATGCAGTGGAACTAAATATTTGTTTTCTGGATAGAAAATATTTGTCATTTGGAACATGATGTCCTAAACTTATTTAGCTGGAAATGACATTCATGAAAGAAATGATATTTCTTTGGGTTTGGTTGGAGTGGGTCCATAAATTTCTTATTTTTCTTGTTTAAATATTTTTGGGAAAAAATGAAAATCCAAATGGAAATAATAATGAGTAGAAAACAAAACAGTTGAGAAGGCTTTTGTCTACTGAGCTTGTCCCTTCTTATGGGTTGTTAGGTTAGGTCAACACCTTGAAATGTAATGAAAGAGGTTGGTGAACTAAATTTTTAATGCAGTATCATTTTCAATTCATCAGCAATTATCATTTCAACAGTTGCAAGTGACTGGTAGCAAGTGTACTAGCCAGGATTGAGAAGATTCCCATTGTCAGCAAAGTCTATCTTAGTGTTTCCCTAAAATAGATTAAGAGTCAGGAAATAAATAATGAATCTAAGGAACGAATGAAGAATTAAAAATGTAATTTTCTTTCATTTTAATAAGTTAAAAACATTTTTAAATGAGGTGTCAGTTATTTATTTAACTTGGAAGGCAAAGACACAGAATGATCAACAGACAAGGTTCTATCCATGGTTCTATCCGTGGTTCACTGCCTAAATGCTGATAACAGCTATGGCTCGGCCAAGGCTAGTCAGGAGCCAGGAGCTTAATCCAGGTCTCCATATGAATATCATGCACCAAATCACTTCTTTCACCCCAGGCTTTCTCCTAACATTCACCTGACAGAATATTGTAACTAGGAGTAGAGCTAAGACTTGAAGCTAGGGACTCAGCTATGGGATGCAAATGTACCAAGTATCCTGGTAACCGTTACACAAAAAAATTGCTCCAAAAATTGAAAATTTAAATAGCTCCACCTGGCTGGTCGCTACTGAAAAGGATAATGTAGATGCAAGAACACTCGTTTCCACATGTACTCTCCTGTGTACAAAGACAACATCAACTAACAACTTGTTAGTAAGTTCTCAGATGAAATTACTGAACAAGTATCTCTGAGTTCAGACCTAGGAAACTGCCTTAACAAACACACCAGGGCAATATTTCTGAAAATGTAGGATGTATCATCATTATCTGGTAGCCCTGTTACAACTGAGATTTCTGACCTTCACATTCAGAATTTCAAGATGTTCTGAAGGGATACAAAAATCTTGTTGATTCATGGACTACATTTTATTAGCAAGCTTGAATAGGCATTTATAAAGTCAGGCATCATTGTGGATATTCCACTGAGTTGTGGGGTAACATAGTAAAGTTCCTATTTTCTGTTTATTTTTATTTCAAAGTCAGATATATATATATATATATATAGAGAGAGAGAGAGAGAGAGAGAAGGAAAGAATGTATGTGTATACATGTTTACCTATATATCCATTTATTTTATATTTTGTAGGAATGTTACCTTGTATCATAAAGAACACATGATATTTGTCCTTTTGGGATTGACTGAGCATGATGGTCTCTAGTTGGGACCAGTTTTGTAGCGAGTGTGTGTGGCTGAGTAATATTCAATGGAGTAGATGTTTCACTCTTTCTCTATACATTCCTTTTCAACAGGTATTTGGGTTGTTTCTGTGTCTTTACTCTTGTGCATTGCGCTGCTCTAAATTGAGGGTTCCAGGTCACTTTTCCATATGCGGATTTAACTTCCTTTAGATGTAGTCCCAGGATTGGGATAGCTGGGTGACATGGTAGATCAATTTTTTATTATTTACTCTTCCATCTTAGGAAATAAATGTAGACTTACTAATACATGCTATTCTCTCAGTTGTTCCTGCTGTTCTATGGTCAGAAAGCTGATGGTTTGGCTATGGCTTCTTTGGTTTTTTTTTTTTTTTTTTTTTGCTTGTTTGTTTATTTTTATCTTTAAGATTTATCCACTTTTCTTGAAAAGGCAGATTTACAGAGAGAAGGAGAGACAGAGAAAATCCTCCATCCACTGGTATACTCCCCAAGTGGCTGCAACAGCCAAAGTTGAGCCAATCTGAAGCCAGGAGCCAGGAGCTTCCTCTGGGCCTCCCATGTGGGTGCAGGGTCCCAAGGCTTTGGGCCATCCTCGACTGCTTTCCCAGGCCATAAGCAGGAAGTTGAATGGGAAGTGGAGCAGCTGGGATTAGAACCAGTGCCCATATGGGATCCTGACGTGTCAAGGAGAAACTTTAGCCACTAGGCCACCATGCTGGACCAGCCAGTTAATTTTTATAACATTTTTTAAGTTAAAGTAAGTTTTTCCTCATTGGCTAACAGTTCTATTTGTTATAACAGAAATACGAATGTTTATAATCATTACCATGATCTGGGTGAAGAGCAATTCTGTCACCATAAAAGCCGCCTGTGTTCTCACTACTTTTTTAGGCTTATCTGTTTGATTTTACTTATTTGAGAGGCAGCGTGACAGAGCAAGGCAGAGAGAGAGAGAGAGGTCTTACATCCCATAGTTCATGCTCCAAACAGCTGTAACAGCCAAGCCTACGCCAGCAGAAGCCCAAAGCCGGGAAGTCCATTTTGGTGTCCCACCGAGGGACCCAAATATTTAGCCATCACCTTCTGCCTCCCAGGGTGCAGACTAGAAGGAAGCTGGCAGGGAAGCAGAGTCAGAAACCAATCCCATACATTCCAAATGGGGTGCAGACCTTCCGAATGGAGGCTCAATTCATGCCATCAGAGTCCTGCCTCTGTGCTCTTATTCTAGAATCACCTCTCCCTCACATTCATTGCCCCAGACAATCACTGATAGATTTCCCAACTGGATGAATTTGGCTTTTAAATATTGTCACATAAAATGGAGCTACCGGAGGTGTGTGTTGTGACACAGTATGCTAAGATGTAGCCTGTCTGATCCCGTATGGGTGCTGGTTCAAGTCCCAGTTGTTCCACATCAGATCCAGAAACACACACACACATACACACACACATCGAAAAGTTTAAAAAAACAGTAAACTTGCTTTTTGTAATATTGAATTTTAATAAGAGGATCGGAGAAACAAGATAAAAGTTCACTTATGGCTGATTTTACCAAGAGTTTGCTCTTTGGCTGGTTTTCAACATTCTCCAGGAAATGGTATCTTGGAATGAATGATTTGTATCAGTTTGCATGCAGACAACAGCATAAAGATACCTGTTGAGTTAATATATGCATATGGCACAGCTTTCAGACCTGGATACACAGACCAAGATCCTCAGAGATCTGGCGTACTCTCTCTTTGTACAAGGGCCAAATGGATAATTTAAAATTGAATTTAAGCATTATATCAAAACCATTTACATGATTACACCTGTTATTAAATACAGCAATGCTCAAAAAATTTTGAAGTCACATAGGGAATCATCTGTGAAATGGATCAGGTAAGAAAATGGTATTCTAAAGCCAGTATTGTGGTGCAGTAAATTAATCTACTGCCTGCTATGGTGATATTCCTGGTTGGAGCCCTGGATATTCTGCTACCAGTACAACTCCATGCTAGTGCTCCTGGGAAGGCAGCAGGAGGTGGCTCAAGTAGTTAGGGCCTTGCACTCATGTAGGAGACCAGATGTAATTCCAGGCTTGCTGGTTCGGCCTTACCCAGCCCCAAACGATAGGCCATTTGGGATCTGAGCCAGTGGATGGAAGAAGTCTCTCTTCTGTTACTCTGCCTTTCTAACAAATCCATTAAAAAAGAAACTTCTGAGCTTAAAAAAGAAGAGAATAAAACAAGAAAGAATGACATGCTTGGGATGGGAGCTTTATGTAGCAGTTGGCAGTGCTTGGGATGCATGTAGTTCCTATCTGAGTAACTAGGTTTGAATCCCAGCTCTGTTCCTGATTCCCTGCTAGTGCCCCTCCTGGGAAGTGGGAGATGATGGTTAAAGAACTTTCATCGCTTGCACCTACTTGGGAGCCTTGAATTGAATTACAGATTCCTGGTTTTAGCATGGTCTGATCTTAGTTGTTAGATTTTGGGGAATAAACCAACAGATAGATTTTGTCTGTCTCCTTGTTATTTAAGTAAATTTTAAAAATGATTGCACTAAACAGGTTTAAACATATAATTATCCCCTTGAATTTGAAATATAACAACTTTTCTAATGTAAAGGGTTTCATTTCCAGAAAATAGGAAGTAAGCCTACCTTGTCCCAGCTGGTACCGGTTAGGCCTTAAAACCACTTACATAGAAGGTTGTTTGTAAAAAAAAAAAGGGAACAATCAATACAGCAGACCAAAAACTGGATAACTAAAACATCCACAGGGAAAAGTAGAATCAATAAATACCCGAGATTGAGAAAAGAAGAATGGAAAACGTGATTCCTTTCTTAGATTATCGATGAACAAGACATAGATTAATTACTTTCATTAATTAACAAGGAATAGTTTTAACTGCAAGGTAAAATATTCTTAAACATTATTTATTTAAAACCTAATAAATACTAATTAGAAAAGCCAAAAAAATTGAGGAAATGGCTAAATGATTTTAGATTTTCAGAGGACTAGAACTGAATTTCTCAAATCTTGCTACTGCTTACATCTGTATAAAAGCTACAGGTATGGAATATCTATTTCACATCACTGGAAGCATTGCCTTACCTCAGGCAGTAGACATGTCACTGTCTCAAAGTTTGCAACTTGTGGGTAAAAGTAAAGGAATCAGCTGGAAATAGAGATAGAATTTATGCTTGACTAGCTCTATTACATTATTCAATGTATGGTACAGTCATGAGAGGTCTTGATGCAAAAGGTAAAATAATAACTTAATCATTCTTGTCTTATTCTAGGATTTTTAAACCAATTAGATACATCCATTTCACAGGCGTTTTTCAATGTCTGCTAAGTAAAAGCTCGGTTGGTAATCATATTTTATGGATGGGAAAAGAGACAAAAACATCCTATTCAATATTAAAGCAAAAGAGGGAAAGAAAAAAAGAAACATACGGGAACGATAAGTGAAATAGAATGAATAGAATGCAAAGTCTCATGGCTCTTATCTCATTTGCCAGTACTGTACCCAGGAAGCCACTCTCCATCAGGAAGCTATCGCATCTCCAATCACAGCAAAAAAACCACAGACCTCCATCCCTGCTTCTTCTCCCAGCTCCCGCGGTGTGGAAGATGCTTCACTGTTGGACTACGGACAAGGGAGGTCGTGCCGCGTGTTTGTCACTGCCTTGTTTGGCTTGTTTGTCTACAGCACTCAGACTGTGCTTCGTCTTTGGCACACAGATATTGCAATGAAATAGTGTGTTGGAAAATCCAGGTTGCCTTTATAACAAAGAGCATGTTGCCTCTTTATGGAAGAATGAGACACAATGAATAGCTATTCATTTATTTTTGTAGTGCTTCCAGCACTGCAGAAAGCAAAAAAAAAAAAAAAAAATCTGGCCCAACGTTGAGTAGTCATCTCTTTTGTAGCCAGAACTGGAATGGTTAATTACTTTTCAGTTCCCCAGGATGACAACAAGCAAGCTTCTGCCACTGCATCGCCATCTCAAACAAAACGGACAGATCACACTCTGCGGCTGAAACAGATGGTTGCTTATGGGCCCAACAAAGCCAATGTCAACTGTACAGGCCTTCGTTCTCCGCCACTGCCCCAAAGAGGTGAAAAGCACACCTCGCTTGTGCAAGGACACACACAAACACACACACATACACATCACAAAAGATAAAAACCCAGCATGCTGTCACTTCCATAAACAAGTGCAAAATCCTTAGCCCTCAAGAGAAACAGAAATGTGGCCCATTGCCTTGCCACCGACATGAAGAATAATGGACTTTTAAAATATTGACGTGGACAGGGCAGAGGGAAATCTGTTTCTGTCTCCAATCTGCTTCTGACTTATGGATGACAGTTTTTCAAAACTTTCATTTTCAGAATCCAGGAAGGCAGAGAATACATTAGTATGTTGAAAAGCCACAAAACTGGGAACGAAGCATTTTATAATTTTGAAAAGCAGTTCTCTCAATGAGGATGGAAAAACCCAGATGTGTATCCTTTGGCTCCGTAGCTGTTAAACACACAGTGTGGAAACTGGCAATGTGTCTTTTCAAGATGCGAATGAAGTGGAAGGCAAGGGTGTGTTCAGGGAGAGCAGGAATGAAAGGAAGGAGGCTATAAAGTGAAAGTCAAAAGGAAACCAGCTCCATGTCAACTACTGTTCAGTTGGAGAACATTCTTTGGAGAAGCCATCAGGTCTCCATGGCTTTGGATTTTTAAATAATCAATGTCAGGTGACAGATGGAACTGGTGGTGACCACAGAAATGCTTAACCTTGTTGAAGCCCACGAGGTGGCAGGGCTCTCAGAAATGTGTGAAGCATGACCTATGTTCTCGATCTTCTTGTAACAAGAAAAGTCTCCCAACCAGTTCAGCAGCAGAGACACCTGAGAAAGAAAAATAAGAGACAGTGTTTACTGTGTGAAAGAGAACAGCGGAGGACGAGGGCAGGGAGACAACCCTTGGACTTGGTCGGCTACTCCACCGATGGCATTGGCTGCAGTCTGTTAGAAGTTGCGTGCAGTGAGTGAGCTCTTATATTTTGACTTCGGTTTCCTTGCTTTCCTCATTAGTTTCCTGTTTTATTTTACAGGGCCTTTCTTCCTCTTTCTACCAAATTTAATACTTCCCCTTTCCATTCCACTGTATAATCCAATTCTTAGTTTTATGACTTTCCTATTTCTTCCATTTTTGACTTTCCCATGTGGTCTGCTCCATGTGCTGTTCCACCTGGGGGATCCGATGATCTCACTGGGGCTCAGCTGCCACCGGCTGTGCATGTTAATGGCCCCTCTGGTTGTCCCCCTCTTCCCCTTTCCTACTGCCCTGTGGTGCGGCTCTGCCTGTCCCCTGACACTTCTTTGCTTCTCAGAGGTGGCCACCTGCTCCGTAAATGAAGTCAGTATGTCCCAAACGCACAGGGGTGCTTCATAAAACCATTTATTGTTGTTATGTCTTCCCTAAGCATCTCTTTCCGACCAGTTTTCAGTTCGCTTGGCCAGAGACGCTTGTTATTCTCACATCTGACTGAGAATATGGGCGAGTGTTTCACTTCCTTTTCTCCCTGTTTACACAGTCCCTTGGCAAATGCGTGTTGCTTTTCTTTCCCCTCTGCCCAGACCAGCTTCACAATTCACTTCTTCCTCTCAAATATTCTCTCATGACCCAATACATTTATCACATCCTTTTCATAATATCCTCTTTGACCTTATCTGCATTTCTTGTGCTGGTTAACCCCACGGAATTGTGGACTGGCATTGTTTCGGGGAGACACGGCAGAAGATCAGTCAGACTTTCTCCTCCTTAACTGTTGGGAGCAAGAGGAATCTGGAAAAGGGAACAATTACAAAATGTGTTTCTCTCTCCCCTGCTCTCCCAGCGTCTGGCTCTGCCCCTCACAGTGTCACCTCTGCGTGTAAATCCATATCTTGTTCACTTAACGCTGTCATTCTTTAGGTTTTCCCAGGAGTTCTTTTTGTCATTCTCAATGAAATGTTCATCGTTCAAACATGTTTCCTCCTGTGTAACTGTGTATATCCCTTTTTGTCTTTTTCATGTTCATGCCAAGAAAATCAAGCTCTCTATGTTTGAAATGTAAACATTTCTCCTTGGTGTTCCAAGTCATCAATTATCATGCTTTGAGTTCCACATAAAATTCTGATTCCTCCATTTACATTCTTTAGCTTGAATGTTGTAAGCGAATTGATTCAATCCGATCGCTTTGCTTTGACAAACCTTAACTGCAGGGTCGTCTTTTGGGGGGGGGTCTTTTATCACTTTTGCTATTGTTTATTCCAGAAAGCAGGGTCAGGGCTAAGAGAGGTTTAGGCACTGTCAAGCGTCAGGGTCACCAGTTTAGTGGTGAAAGTTCCCAGTTTTAAAAAGCTCTGTCCTTAGCTTTCACACACAATCTAAGCAAACATTTCCTTCTGTTCTCCAGTGGCATCTTTTCCAAAGCCAAGCTGTGCTTTAAAGAAAAAGCTGTTCTCTGAGACATAAGCCTCCAAAAGTGCTTCCCCCAATATTCCATATTGTGTCAACATCCGTAATTGGAAATTCTATCCCTACTCTACGGATGTGAAAAGTCAAGAAGAATGAATCTGGGCTCCATTTGACCAGGACTTGGATTTCCGCTGTACTGGCTTACAGATGATAAACTGTATTTTTCTTGTGAGAGCTAATGAACATGATCTAATACATATTAACCACAGGGTGGCATTTTAAAAGTTTAGCTTGGATATACTGGGAGCGGTCCTTTAATCCAACAATAAGCATACAGCTTGAACTGTTAGATTGGAAGGTCACTTGTTGGAAATGCTGTGTTGGAGGATGAGTGGCAGTTTGCAGAGTGGATATCATTTTCTCTGACTTCTGGAGGAGTCATAACTAAAGTTCTGCCACTAGTGCTTTGGGTCACTGCTGTGTTCCAAAGAATAACCTGAACTTTGCTTTCTCTGCTGTTTTGGGATATGGTGGTGCATGCATTGCCT
Source organism: Ochotona curzoniae (assembly GCF_017591425.1). Classification (NCBI taxonomy): domain Eukaryota; kingdom Metazoa; phylum Chordata; class Mammalia; order Lagomorpha; family Ochotonidae; genus Ochotona; species Ochotona curzoniae. Next base: position 20,465,477 of record NW_024467115.1, read on the forward strand.
TACAAATATTTTTGTTCCTTGTAGTTCAGATGCTCATTTGAAAACAAAGGATGAGCAATATGTTAGCTTTTTAAAATTGATGTGCTATAATTTACCTTTTGCCTTCTTGTTACTTCACGGCTATATCAATAAAGTTCAGGAATATTTTATCTGTGGGATTTACTGAAGCAAATTGGCTTTGTGCATATGCGCATGTGTGCGCACACACATAAACACATACTTCTGTTATAAGCTTAGAAGATGAATTTTGTGGAAAACTTGATGTAGCCACTGCAGTTCAAATAAATTCTACTCATTATTTTAATCCAAATTCCTGGGTAGTGTTTTAGCTAAGTATGCTGATATTGGAAAACGCTGAATTTGCATCCTGGTTCTATGGCGATCAATTTAGTGTGTAAACTGGTTAATGCCAAGATACCTAATTTGATCATGTACTAGTCTAGTTGTTACTGTGAGTATGTTTCAGATTTGTGTAGCATTAAAGTCAGTTGACTTCAAGTAAACCAGACTATCCTCTTCCATGTGCGTAGACTCTCATTCAGTCACTTAAAGGTGTTAAGAGAAAAGACTGACCTCCCCCTGAGCAAGAAGGAATTCTGCAAGCAGACCATGTTCAAACTGGAAGTGCAATAACAACTCTTTCCCAGGCCTCCAGCCCACCCCCAGCCTATCCTGCACACATTGGGTTTGCAAGCACCGTTAACTTAAAAACCAGTTCCTTAAAATCTTTGTCTCTCTCTTTCTCCCTTTATCTCTTTCAATTTCGACATGTCTTTAAAAAGTTCTTGGAAAGTGCATATTACTAAAAAAAACAACTGCATGGGTTTCAAAATTTGAGGACCCGAATGAGCTTTCATGTAATTGTCTGCCATGGATATTTTTGAAGTGTTTACGCATAGATGAATTCTGTTGTTTCTGTTTCTGTGGAGAGCCATGACTAGTGCAAATGCTGTCACTTCGCCAGCTACATGACTGAACAAGTTATTTAATCTCTGTGTCTCAGTGTCTTTAATTCTAAAATAGAAATCAGAATAGTGCCATGATTGGGGTATCATAAAGATTAAGGAAATTAATGTAAATATGATTTTTAGGACATGACCTAGCTAGTGATTAACTTAGATATCATATCACTACTGTGGTTATTTGATCATCAGTAAATACACTTTAAGACTATGTTATTACTGTTATTGTATTCAACCTTTGCCGACTATAAAAAGTTGCTTTATTCACTTTTTCACTTTTTCATATTTTATTTTTGAATATCAGGCTTTTGTCTAGCTTTATTGTTACTGACCAATTTCCAACTCAACAATGTCTATGGGAGATTTGAGGGCTGGGCTGATACCTTTTAATTCAGAGATAGGCGTTTATTAAGCACTTACATAACAGTGTGAATCAAAAAGGCAAGTTACTGCCCAGAGGGAATTTAAGGTGTGTTGGTGAAGATGGACATCAAATTAATACAGACTTAAATATAGTGATAAAAATAACACATGCTATTACAGAATGTCCAAGAAAACCCAGTGAGACTGAAGAGCTGATATAATTTATGCTTAGTAAAGATCTAATTAAACTGGACCGATGGAAGAACTCTGATACTTACCTGAAATAGGAAAGAATCTTCTAGCGGAGGTGGGGGAGCTGAGACATGCAGAGAATTGGAGTTGAAGCATTTTAACACCTACTGGTCAAAACCCCCAGATAATCAAGAACTACAAATGTCTTACTACATCCCATCATTAGTTGTAGTCTCATGATTTGGATAATTTGGAGGAGGAATACCTACCAGAGTCTACTTTCTCCTCATTTGCATGTGCGGCAACTTCGTATTTGTGAATGGAAACCATCAGTGAAATCTGATCTGAGGCTCAGTACTGATAGGCAGCGTCTAGGTTGTACTTCCTGCCTTCTTGTTAACTCACACACTTTTGTAGTGATTCATGAGTGAACATGAGGCCATTTCTGTTTGGTTCTTCCCTTCACCCTAGTCTGACATGCCCCACAATGAGAGTCACTTGAGGAGGTGAACTCGACTCAGCCCACTGAATTACTTGACCTGCTGTGGGCTGCTAGCGCATCGTGAATCCCCAGGGATTGTGGAGCCTATTACCAACTCACTGAATCATGCTGTTCGTTTTTCCACAAAAGAAGAAATGTGCAGCTGCTTACTTCGGCTACAGACTTTGGAATTTTGTTCCCTCTTCCATCTGCCTTTTGTGTAAAGAAATTCTGCCTGAGTAATTACTTGTCTGTCCCCTTTGCTCATTCCCAACATAATCATTCTTCAACCTTCTGTTTCCAATTAGTTCTTATCTCAAATGGCTTATTGGCATCAAGCTGTTCTCAGTATCACCAAAGTGCATGAGACTACCCTGAAACATGGGGGAATCTAGATAAGGCTGGGGATCTCCCCTCAATCCAGAGGAGTCTCTGCCACTCCCCTTTTCAAGAAACCTGAGATAGGAGGCGTTGTCGAGACCCGCCATTGATACAGCACTTTTTGGAGCAAAATGACAGGCATGCACGTTACAACGGCTGAGCAAGGCCTAGGAAAATAGCCATTGTTGGACATCTGGTGTTGAAAAGAGCTGTTTCAAAAACAAGTTCTCAGTGTTAAATCAGGAAGGAGACAACCTCTGGGTAGCTGTCCACCCCTGGACAGGATGCCCCGAGTCCCAGATCTTGAGCTAGAGCTTGCTAGCTGCTTTGATCTGCAAACTATTTTTGCCAAAATAGAACGGTGCTGCCAGACTTAGTAAGTTAGGCAAGAAGAGAGGATGGAAATAGGATCACACCAGAAAACGAATGTCTTTGAAAGAGTTAAGGATTCTGATTGATTGAAACATGGGACAAACAAACTCAGGGTCACAGGGCTGATAACAGTGCAGCTCTCTGTGCTCAGAAAAATGCAGCTGTAGAACTTATCTGACCAAAGTTGTTTTTTATGTAGAAACTGACATTCAGGGGTATTGAAGGTTTTTTTTTTTTTCTTTTCTTTTCTTTTCTTTTCTTTTCTTTTCTTTTCTTTTCTTTTCTTTTCTTTTCTTTTCCATTTTTTAAAAATAAATAATTAGTAATTAACAACAAGGCTGAAAAACCAATGTTTGTCTTTTACCTTCTGCTAAAGTGTTCATTCGAACATACCATACTGGCAAGACCATTTGTGGGAGAAATAGTTCAATCTCAGGTCAAAGTCAGACCTTATGTCCTAGGAACATCTGGAAATGCCTTTCTCAGTCATTGCTTAGCGCTAAGACCAAGACCAGAATGTGGCACAAAATGAACAGCTTATTTTCTAAAAGTAGAAAGGTGAATCTAACTGCAGTGAAACGCTTTGCATGTATGGATGCATCCGATGGGCCAGATGCTTTCTGTTAAGTATTTCCTTAGACTTCGCTCTTGATAAAGGATCCTAGGAGTAATTGCATAGTTCAGATTGAAAGTTTGCTATCATTTTACAATATTTGTTTGTCTATAATTATCCGTAGAACTACTGGCTCAGTGTAGTTCTGATCGAACGTTATGCCACTAGCCATCTCTCCTGGCCACACAAGAGCTGGGTCTGTTCAGATCTACTAAACTTTCCAAATTTGGGTTCCTGGAGGGTTTTCTGACTATCTGAGGCCATAAAACATAATTTGCTCACGTGCCCATATAGATCCTCTGATGTTCCCATTGTTTTTTTTTTTTTTTTTTTTTTTTTTTTAAAGATTTATTTTTTTTTTTTTATTATTTTTTATTGGAAAGGCAGATATACAGAGAGGAGATACAGAGAGGAAGATCTTCCGTCCGATGATTCACTCCCCAAGTGAGCCGCAACGGCAGATACTATGCCGATCCGAAGCTAGGAGCCTCCTCCGGGTCTCCCACGCGGGTGCAGGGTCCCAAAGCTTTGGGCCGTCCTCGACTGCTTTCCCAGGCCACAGGCAGGGAGCTGGAAGGGAAGCGGGGCTGCCGGGATTAGAACCGGCGCCCATATGGGATCCCGGGCGTGCAAGGCGAGGACTTAACCACTTGCGCCACTGCGCCGGGCCCCCATTGTTTTTTTTAGGGGGAGTGGGCTACAGAAGCTAATCATATTTTAAAGGTAAATTTAATGTCAAGATAAGGCATTTTGTATTTCACGTGCCTTACTAGAGCAGTGAAGATGCGTAATTCCCAATGTTCTTTGCAGATTGGAAATCTTTCTTTTTTCTTTATATACTCAGTGTTGTAGGAAAAGCTCACTGGAAGGTCCATGTCCAGGGCATAGAGTAGTTATCAAAAAAAAAAAAAAAGGCTTTTCTTTTCACTAAATTAGAAAAGTTGACTCTAAGCAAGAAGGCAGCTGCTTTCAGCTCTGTTTTTCACAGAAACAAACGTCAAAAGGGCTTTATTTGTGTGTTTTCAAGTTTCTTCAACTAAGTGATGAGAGAAACCAGAATTAAAGACAGATTGAGTTGTGGCACACAGAAACTTTTCATCATATCACTCACACTTTACATGAGAGAAGATAAACAGATAAGAGAGTTCCTACTGTCCTCTTGTAGATGCTAAATAAGAAGAAAAGCAATCGTTCTTTTGTAGAATCGTGGTCTTTATCCTTTGTACAATTACATTTACACATATACACACACTGCAGGGAGACAGAGACAGATAAAGGTACAGATTCAAACATACACACTCTTAATAAACTCAGCAAATTTTCGGATGAATCATTGCAAAATGCTATTCTCCTTGATTGCCTTCAAGTTTCTCTGATGTCCCATTATATATCGAAACTCTGCTGATCAAGGCAAGTGGACAATTGTATCAAGTTGTGGCCTATTAAGCAATTATTGTTATGTTGGATGTTACGGCAGTGTACCTTATATTGCTGTGCCTTGGACTGAGTCCAGCCTCGCTTGTCATCCAGCTTCCTACTGTTACGCTGGGGAGGCGGTAGGTGATGGCTCAAGCACTTGGGTTCCTGAAACCCATGTGGGAAATTCAGGTCCTGTCTCCTGGTTTCAACCTACAGTTACTTTGACAATATTTCAATAAATGGAGAAATTCTCTGTCTCTCTCTTTCTCTCTGTCACCTTTTCTCTACTTTTCAAATACACAGAAGTGTAAGACATTTTCCAAAAAAGGAATTGCTCTTCTGTCTCTTTGCAGCATCTTGCCTGGTGCCCTAACAGTGTGCTTGAGGAGCCCGGCTGGCGGTCCCAAGAGCGTCAGCAGTGAGAATAGAAAGGCAGATGCTAGGAGATTATTAGGCCATGATCCGAGATGTTGTTCTCTTTCCATCTGTGATGATGAAAGATGGTTGCAGTAGTGGTTTTGACATCAAGGATCACAGAACTAGAACAACTGCAGTGAACCCCACAGGCAGGTTAAACTACCATGAATGATTGGCTCTAGAGTTGATGTGAACGCAAAGATCTAGAAATCTGTCTTAATAATCTGTTCTCTCCTTGTACATTTTATTTCATTGTAGTGATAATGTCACGGGGCATGATAGGCCACAAAGATGCAAGATAAAAGCAAGCAGGTGGAAAAACCCTGGGATTCTTTCTCCAGGGATTGATACATGCATACAAACAAGATCCTCCAACAAAATATACTGTTAATTCAGCACCCTAGAGAAATCAATGCATTTCATCAATTTCAGCAGTCCTTTGGTTTATGTATTTATCACAGATTAGTTGCAATAAAAATTTAACTCCACAAAAATGACAAAAATACTAGAAAAGATTTCTTAAAGAAATTGCTCTAGACAGTTTTCATGAAATTGCTATCAAAATGAATACAAACTAAGATGTGCGGATCCTGTACAGGCTGTGGACAGTATAAAACCTTTGGTGTGTATGTTTCACTTATTAGCCCTCAGAAGTGGCATGTTTGCAACCTAAGTCTATTACATTCCACCCACACTTGTATAAGGACTTGTTTTCATATAGTATTTTGGTCATTTGAGACAACAAATCCTTTAGCAAACAGTGTGTAGAATGAACTGGAGCCTCTCTAAAAGAAAAGTAGAATCAACTCCAAATAGTCTTTTGTAATCTAGAGGAGGTTTAAGTTCCTGAGTGATGGCTTCATGGATTGAATTTCCCCCACACACTGCGTTCCAGGGCATATATGCATTTACCAAATGATCTTCCATCCTCCATTCCACCTCCAGGGGTGATATTATCACCATTTTACAGAGGAGAAAATCAAAGCTAACAACTATTGAGACACCTTCCAAGCTCACTTGCCTTATATTTGTCAGAGCTGAGATAAAAACCCATGCTTGACTGCAAAGTATTTTCCATGTCCAGTCACAAGCATTGGAAGAGACAGACACAAATTGGAAGGTAATAACTGCTTTTATAAGTCATAGGCCACACAATCGCCTTTACAAGTTGCATTTCTAGTGCTTGTCTAGGCAACTTGCAGAACTTTGATGTTCACTTTTTAAAAGATTTTTTTTTTTTAATTTGGAAAGTCAGGTTTTTTTAAAAAAGATTTTTATTTATTTATTGGAAAGTCAGATATATAGAGAGGAGGAGAGACAGAGAGGAAGATCTTCCGTTCGATGATTCACTCCCCAAGTGAGTGCAACAGCAGATGCTATGCCCATCTGAAGTCAAGAGCCAGTAACTTCTTCCGGGTATCCCACATGAGTGCAGGGTTCCAAGGCTTTGGGCCATCCTCGACTGCTTTCCCAGGACTTTAGCCGCTAGGCCATGCCACCGGGCCATGGAAAGTCAGTTTTAAAGAATGTAGGAGAGGGCCCGGCATTATAGCGTAGTGGTTAAAGTCCTCGCCTTGCATGCCCGGGGTCCCAGATGGGTGCCGGTTCTAACCCCGGCAGCTCCACTTCCTATCCAGCTCCCTGCTTGTGGCCTGGAAAAGCAGTCAAGGACGGCCCAAAGCCTTGGGACCCTGCACCCATGTGGGAGACCTGGAAGAAGCTCCTGGCTCCTGGCTTCAGATTGGCTCAGTTCCAGTCATTGCTGCCACTTGGGGAGTGAATCATCAGACAGAAGATCTTCCTCTCTGTCTTTCCTCCTCTCTGTGTTTGACTTTCCAATAAAAAGAAATAAATTTTAAAAAAAAAAGAATGTAGGAGAGATGGAGGAAAGATCTTCTATCTGCTGGTTCACCCCCAAGTAGCCTTAGCAGCTGGAGCTGAGCCATCCAAAACTAGAAGCCAGGAGTGTTTTCTGGGTCTCCCACGTGGGTGCAGGGTCCCAAGAATTTGGGCCATCTTTGACTGCTTTCCCAGGCCACAAGCAAGGAGGTGGGTGGGAAGCAGAGTTACAGGGATACAAACTGGCACCCAACGGGATCCAGGGCTTGCAAGGTGAGGTTACCAGACAGGGTCCTGATATACACTTTTAACATTTTAAAATCTTCATGAATCCAGATGAAAATATCAGTGATGCCAAATTATATACATAGCAATATGTTGTGTATTTGTTGCCTTACAGGCTGGCACGTTGATGCGCCTACTATGAACATACTACAAATGCAGGACTGGGTAAGTGTTTGGCCTGGTGATTAAGTTGTCTGTTAAAAAGTCCACACCATATACTGAATCCCTATAGGTTTGATTCTAGTTCCTGAATTGGATTTCCTGCGAGTGCAGATCCTGAAAGACAGTGTTGCTGGCTCAAGTAATTAAGTTCCTGCCTTTGAGAAAATTCAGAGTGAGCTGGCAGATGGAAGATCTCTGTTTCTGTCCCTCAAATTAAAAAAAAAAAAAAGCCCAACTATTACTAATGTACAGCTTAAAAAAAAAAAGCAAAATGCTGTGGGGCCTAGCTATATATTACTGCATGTCTAGGTCATCTACCTATTTAATATTGAAAACATACAGTGATTTATCCAATTGTGTTAATAATACTCCACCTTTGTCATCTATGTTTCTGGGAACATGACTGGCAATTTAGCCTACCTAGCCGATCTGCCAAAAAACTTCCATCCGAAATTGGGACTGCTCTGATGCTTGAGCACTTGAGAGAGATACTCTATGTACTAGGGTGGTAATGAATCAGTTTTCAATCTAAGCATAAGCTGTGCTGCAGAAGCACACATACCTGTGCCACCTTTCTTTGTACCCATTTCTTTTTCTCTTCCTTTTCCTCAACTCTCTGGCCCACATGGCCTTTAGAAAGCTACAACTTTTAACACGCAGTTGGCTTCAGTGTCAGAGCAACGTGAGGAAAAGTCATGTGGAATGTTTCAAGAATGCTGGCAACGTTGCTGTGGGGGACACTAGAAACTGTGCTGTTCCTTATGTAAAGATCATTTTGACAAATTCATCTTTGCACTTAGGGACAGAAAAGTGTGTCTGTTGATGAACTAGTGTGTGTTCCTGTCCTAGAATGGATCGCTACGTAATCCATCATGCTGCCTCTGCTGAGGCTGTTCGGACTTGGCTTCGGCGCAGCAGCATCTCCAGGTAGGATTTCCTGTGTGTGCTCACTGGACGTTTTCCCCTGTAGCATTTAGATCTTGCAATAACTTTGACTTGTGCTATTTTTATGCATCCTCGAAATTATGGCACCATGTATTCTTTTGTAAATTAAATCACATTACAAATTATTTTACAGACTTAGAAGTGTTTTCAAGTGTGCGTGAGTGTGTGTGTGTGTGTGCGGGTGTAGGTGCAATGATTTCTCTAAGCTTCACGGGCTGTAGCTCTTTGTTTTTCACTATGTAATCATCATGAAGCTATTCAGACTCGATGGTGTGAATAGCATCGTCCTAGACACACAGCGAGAGAGAAAAAATAAATATTGAAAGTATGCCTTTGTGAGATGAAGGACCATGAAAATGCATTTTTTTCCCTAACATTGTAAAACCTTGCTTTGTAAACAAGTTAAAGGCCTTATACTTGCTATATAAGACAGCAACTGGAGAAGCACCTATTAAATAACACAGAGGTCACAGTTTTTTCTTAGTGTAACATCTGTTAAGTGTGGCAAAGTAAGATTTTTTCATTCCTCCTCTCAGAATGGATTTGAAATGGTTACAGTACAATGAAATGAATATGAATTAATTATATGTGGTTAAAATAAAGCTCATATTAACACAGATAGGGCTCTGAGTCGAATGAATCCTAAAACTTTTTGGATTTGCTTCCCAGCAACAGTATGTGGGCCTTTACTTATGAAGGGAAAATCCTTCCACTAATTTAATGTAAACATTTGCTTGTAAGTGTTTGTTAGTACTATTGTTACACATGGGTTTTGACATGGTTTATGATTTTTGCTAAGTGGCCCCACAACACAGTCTCTTATAGTCTTGTCTATGAATCTGAATTGGTTTTAAAAGTATTTGAAAAGAGTCACCAGGTTAGGCAGCCTAATTCTAAATTAAGAGGCCTGGTGGAGAAATCCAGGCTCACGGTTTATACTAATTTATGATTAACTGTGGGTCAACTCTTATTTGCTATGAAACAGGTCTTCTAAGCCAAGAGGGGCTGGCATTTGAAGAATGCATTTCGTGTGTGTAATTTCAAGAACACAGTGCTGTTTCACAATGAGCTTGGCCTCATTGCATCTCTCTGCGTGGCCCGTTTTACCTTTTGTTTGATTCTAGAGTGGGGTGCCCACATCACTCAGTGCCTTGAACTTTGTAGCAGGATATAAACCAACGAGCACTACTGTGGCAGCTGATACAGACATAAAGAATTACATTTGGAAGAATATTTACATTTGAACAGGAAAGCCTAGTGGATGGAAACCCTGTGAGATGCAGTGAAATAATTGCTCATGGTTGCAGGCTAAGGGGATTGAGAGCAATGTCTGTGATGGACTCATCAAATTTACTTTGCAGAAATCTCTAGATATGTTCCCAGTCTGTCATACTAGAAGTATCTATTTTTAAGAATTTTTAACCTACAAATAGGAAGCCATTAACAGTGGAAGCAACATAACTAGTATTTTGGAAAAAAAGGTGATAAAATATGTAAGATTTGTTGTAGTAATTATGGTCTTCCCAAAAGCATTGTTTACTTCCCATTATTAAAAAAAATCCCTTAAGCAGAGTGATCAACAAAAATTTTCCCAAACTGAGCATTTCTCATCTCCTTATTTGAAAATGTTGTGTTCCTCATCTTTAGCACATTGGCAAAAAAAATGTGTTTTCCTCCTGGTGTTGGTATGGTATAAGGTACTACTAGAGGCATTTAAAAAATTTATCCATTCATTATATCTTTTTGCTTTAGAAAACTTTTAACTTTATTTCACTGATTTGACTGCTACACGGAAAAATCAATTTACCTATGCTCGCATTTCATGGTTCAATGTGCAAGAATGAGCAGCGATTTCCTTCATCAACCATCCACCTAAAAATTGTTGTGCCTATTACGCAGTATAAATTGTTTTCCTGCCAAAACATAACCTATCAGCCTAAAAGGATTTGTTGTCCGATTTTATTCTGCTGGATGTTCCCTTGCGCAATGCAGAAGCATCAAAATACTGGTGCCTGTTTGTGCTGTACATGCAAAGCAAATTTTTCAAATTGGGGAAGCATCCTTCATTTGAAGCCCTATGTCCTAGTCGCCTCTTACAAAAGTCCTTTCTTTTACTTTATCAGATCTGATGATGACATTTGTTGCTTAGATTTGAATTACCTTTCGTCAACAAAGTGTCGTCCATTTATGTAGAATGGAAATTTTCTGATTGCTCTCACACTCCCTCTAGTCTGAAACACTCAGATGACTCATATCCTTTAAAGCTTGAGGGTAGAATTTTGCTTACTGTGTACTGGTCGTATAATTTCAAATCATTAGAACTCTGTTGTTCCACTTACATTTATTATCTACAAAATTGTCAGATACCATTATGAACACAGGATACCAGAAAGAGGAAGATACAGTTTCTGCTCTTAAAGCCCACTAATGTGGTGGTGGTGCAGTGGGGTTAAGCTGGTGCTCGGAGCACCCACAGCCTAGGTGTGAAGCTGCTTTGAATGCTAGTGACTCTGCCTCCCACCAAAGAGCCTGCTGGTATACCTGGCAAGCCATCCTGTAATGGCTCAGGTATTTGAGTCCTTGCACCCACCTTGATAGAGTTCTTGGCTCCTGATTTGGGTCTGCTGCTGTAAATACTTGGGGAATCAGTAGATACAAGATCTCCGGGGAGGAAGAGAGAGCCCCTATCCACCGCTTTACTCATCAAATGCTCCTGACAGCCAGGAGTTCAGTTGTCTTCTATATAAGTGGCAGGGACCTGCTCTTTCCTACAATGTGCTTCAACAGGAAATCCTATCCTTTAAGGCTGTCGTCTTAAGTCTACGGCCGCACGGTTGTATTCAGAGAACCGCTACGCTACAGCAGACCATGTACAACATCCGATGTGGTTTGCATCTCCATTTCATTAGAAAACAGAATGACCAAGACTTTCAGCTGCTTTTGTTTATTTATTTTACATCTTTATGCTCTTTATGTATTGGCTTGCTTCTAACTCCCCCGATCCAAAAAGAAAAAGACAGCTGAGATCATTTCTGAACAACCTTGCGTTGAATTCATGAGCTAATTCAATAATATATTTATTACATGTTGGAGTGTACTGAGGGTGTTTTACAAATTTTTTTCGTTTAATTCTTACAGCAACTCAACATGATTGGCCTTCTAAACATAGCCAGTGGTAAATCAATGGAACCCATGTTCACTGAGGTAAATTAATTTGTTTAAGGTCATCTAGAAGCTGTTACAGCCATAGTATTTAATATAATACAGTCTCAACATGGGTTTGGAAGACCAGATGAAATAAATATCTAATTCTACTTGAATTTTCAAAAGAGACCTAACAGAGATTTCATGCTACCAGATTCTAAATGCCACATGGGGAAGTATCCATTGGGCTCCTGAGTACAGAGTATGTAGATCTGTAACAATACTTCAAATGAAATTAATGACTTTAAATCTAGAAGTAAGAAATAATCACTGAAAAAAGTGAAAGGAATCCATCAAAAAGGAAATTTCTTCTTAATTTTTCTCTCTTGACTTTATTCCCTAGCATCATGTGACCACCCTCAGCAGCTGGTGCATCTGTATTGACCTGTGGTACTCACCTGTAGATGAATTCATGCGTATGCAGGCAAACAAGTATGATAAGCACTCGAGGCTGATGATACAAGTGTCTGTAGTCATTCTAGCCCAAATTACTAACAAAACTTTATTCGTCTTAGTTGTCTCCTAGCAGGAGGCAGGGTTGCTTCTGAAAGCAGAAAAAGAATGTAAACATAACTTCTGTATTTTTAAAACACAAAATTGCTAAGCCCATTGTGATGGTTCAATTGGCTGATCCACCCGTTGCAAGCACCCATATCTCATATGGGTGCCCATTCTTGTCCTGGCTGCACCACTTCCCATCAGCTCCCTGCCTGTGGCCTGGGAAAGCAGTAGAGGAAGCTTTGGGACCCTGCACCCGTGAGGGAGACTCAGAAGAAATTCTTGGTTTCTGCCTTCAGATTGGCTCAGTTCTGGATTTTGTGGTCATTTTGGGAATGAATCAGTGGGTGGAATATCTTTTTGTCTCATTGTTCTCTGTAGATCTGCATTTCCAATAAAAATTAAGCTTCAAAAAATAATTGATGATTTTGAGGTTTTGGGAGGTAAAATGCTTTTTGTATAACATGACTTTGTACTGTTGAGAAGAGTTTATCTTCATTTAATTTAGCAAGGGTTTTAATTGTCTGCAATAACGAATAAAAAACACCTAATTAATATACCGATAAAACTAATTGAGGAGATGTTAGCAACATCCATGAGGATGTATATTTAAAGAAGTTAGAAATACGTCAAAGAAATAGCAAAGTAATATTTAGATTGCTAAAAACATAATTGAATGTGTTAAAGGCTTATTAATGAGGCTACCAATTGCAGAAGTGGAAGACAGCACAGTTGCTTCTGTCCTGTAATGTTCCTGGGCTGGAACTAAGATCATACCAAAGAAAGCAGCTTCTCCCCCAATGTGTCTTATGAGTTTGAATTAATAATTTCATAACTTATCCACTGTTCTTTTTGGGTCACTCTAAATTGTTTCATTCTACAGAAAGAGCTGGAAGGAAGCTAACGCTGATTGTTATTCTACTGTCAGTGGGCATTTTACTTACTTGGATGAGCTCATGTATTTCTCATTATGAATGTGTAAAGAAAGTGTAGTGTTGGTATTTTCATTGGGTGTTCATTTTTGTTTCAGTTTATATCTTCAATTGAACTGTTCTCTGACATCTGATATTACATTTTCTTCTACAATTGAATTTGCTTAGAAATTTACATTAAATTACCTGACAGTATACATACATATTAGATAAATGAAGCACATTTTTAATTACTCTTTTAAAACTAACGCGCAATGCTACACTAGTTGCCAGTCATAAGCAAACGAATGATTCTTAAATTAGTCGCTCAATTATGCAGAGAAAACCTGCAGAGCTGTGCTGATGAAATACGGTAATAATGACATGTGTCCATTGTTTGTTGTGGTGTCTGTGGCAGGCATTTGAGAAATATCTATTCATCAGGCAATACTTAGTGAGAATGTGTTTAGCCATTATAACAAGGTATATGCAAATAAGCTTCCCATGAGACTTTGCAACAAACATTTAATTAGCTATACAAAGAAACAGTTATATATACAAACATACATTACAGACAATTGGCTTGTGTGTATTGTAATTTTATGCACGCAATTCCTAAATAGCACCATTTAATAACATATGTCTTCATCATGTGTCTGTTCATGAAAATGTGTCATTTTACTTGGAAATTAATTTTGCTGAATTTCTTATACCTTTTCTTAAAAATAGAAGCATAAATGTATTAAGCAACATAATTTGGAGAGTCTTAGCATTGTATTTATAAAAAAAGATGATAAAGTACAGAACAATAAAAGCACATCAAGTTGAAACAAAAATAACTTCAGAGTATTCTATAGTTAAAAAGTAGGTGGCAAATTGTTAAATTTTACACAAAGTAAAATGATCATATACACAGAAAATTCTTTTCTACATTTTAATTGCATTTATTCATAAATATTTGAATTAAGCACTTTAGTTCTGCATACATGTTCCCTAAACTATATGTACCTTTTTATTCTTAAAGTCACAACTCATCAATGACATTTGCAGTTTGAGCTCTTACTTGTCAAGAAAATTCTGCTTTGCGAATCTAGGACTAAAAAATGTTTACTTTGCTTTAAATCCCAGAGACATTCTGTAGGAATCTATTCATTTAAATTTTACTTTTGTGTAAACATCACATATTTTTATATATATTTTAAGCCAAAGGTAATGTTTCATGATTGCTTTGCTATTTACATCTTGAGTAGCATAAGAACTAACAAACAAAATTCAGTGTACCTCATAAGCTGATAATGTGACGCCTAAAAGCATTAGAGAATAGCTTTTTTGGGGAAGGATTTAAAGAGTAATTATAAGTTACAATAAGAATAGTGGTTTACAATTTCAAGCAATTTTTCTGATTTTGAATCCAATTCCCAAATGAAGATGATTTAGAAACACTTAAGCTTTTTTTTTTTCTTTCCTTAATTTGAACAAGTCATTTTATTTTTAGATAAGCAAGAGGAATTACTAGATGTAGCAGCTGACCAGCCAGCCTTCCCAATACTATTTGCATCTCTGAAGCCCCTAAGGACAGAAAAGAGTCTTTTAATTGGTGATTCAACTTTAGTAGAAACACGCATTTAGGAAATGAGTCCTACACTGTTGTCTTCACACCAGGCAAGCCAGCGCCTGTTGTCATGGTGATCTTCTATAGCATGCTAGAGCCAGTGAAGTGGAAAACAAGATGGCTTCCTCCTTTATTTAGGTTTAAAGAAAGTTGCAGGCATTAGCACATGATGATTGAATTTAAAATATATTTTGGCAAGCTAGATTGCAAATCAAAAATGATTTTGCCTTTGAGAAAATCAAACTGTCCAGCACACTTTAAAATTATTTATTTTTGGTGTTTAGGTAAAGAAATTATTTTTTTTCTTTTAAACGTAAATGTCTGGGGGAGAAAAGCACAACCTTGCCTTCTCAGTAAAGCATTTTCCAAAGAGCACGTTAGATCTCAGATCATGTATGATTCGTGTTTATTTTGAATTAGCGTGAGAGTTGTAGAGCGACACATGTCATCTGTGGGGTTTACTGTGTGAGAATAGCTGCTGCGGCAAGCCCACTCTTCCGAAGGAACTTTACATTCGGAAGAGGTCCTGAGTGATCAGACTTGAGGCCAATGAAGGAGGAAATATATAGAAACGAGTGGTCCTTTCCATCCGACATGGAAAGAAATTGCTTATTTCTCATGGATCATTTTTAATCTCCAACTTAGAAATATGAATGAACTATGTATGAATTTGCAATAAATATTTAATCATAAACAAATCTGTCCATTTGAAGACTGTACTTATTCCTGTTTTCATAAACTGAGAAAATCTCAAATGCTTTGTGAACATTAGGAGAGAATGGAAAGGTGAAAATGTTTTGTAGTAATAAATGAATTGTTTGCACAGCGGTATCTTCAGAAAGCAAGCACTTAAAGCAATGAAGGCAAAACTGACACCAAAATCATGATGTGTTTTACTAAAACTGATATGAACACTAAGTGATGCCAATATTGTGTTGCAGATTTCAGAGGCACAATAGAAAAATCTGTCATTTGGTTTTTTGATTGCACTTTTAGGAAAATGGTGACTACTTCAGGTTTTGTGTAATACTGTTCATATACTTCTCAATTTTGATGAGAAAAAACAGTGTTCAGTGAAGACACAGATGAGGTAAATTTCAAATGGAACATTTTCCAAAGTTTTTTGGGGGCTTTCTCATGGGCAGGTGGTCATGTTTTTTTCTGTGATTAATGGCATTTATGGTACAATTATTTTGCAAAAACTGGCATTTTTGTCATCCTTGTAATGATGCAAAACATATATATGCATATACATATAAATATATACATATGAAGAGCACAAAAAACTCTACAGTAAAGAAATATGTGTAACTCCCAATGTTTACAAAAACTTTTGATGATGAGGTTTTTATCCTTCACAGAGAATAATTGTTTCTATGGCATACTAGCGGTTTTAGAAATAAAATGAGGAACCGTGGTTTTAAAAGGAGAGAGTTCAATGTTGTTAAGGTTTTGCTTCTGTTTTCTTCCTGATTTGGGTAATCTTTATTTGTTAACAAACCCTTAAGACCCATAATCCTGACCTGACCAACAAAGCTACTAGCAAATGTTTACAACACAGGTGGGGATCAAATCTGTCCTGAGCCTGTGCCCTGCTCTGACGTGCCGCAAGCTCATGTCCACTCTCTTTGCTGTCTTCTTCACAAACTCCTTGGCTAAGTGATGGCAATGTTTTACTGAGAAAGTTTTTCTTTAAAGCCTGTAGCTCTTTGTCCCAGTATAATTTTTGACTTTAGCATGTGTTTCTATAATTGCTCAGGTTCAGGGGCAAGGTAAACTCTACAGAGGCAGAAGGTTCTACTGGGTGGTGTGGTTATGGAAAATTCTCTTGAAAAGGCACTGAAAAAATAATTAGCAATACATAAATATGTATTATGGCAACGTTATAATTCACTGATGAAATGACCCACAGTATTAAATTTGTAAATATTCTGTAGGAAATGCGCTGGTGTGGAATATCTGAAAGCGTAATTGAAACTTTGGGGATTGGAAAGCAAACTTAGGATTTATTGAGAAGTAAGTAGTTATGTTTGTGTAACACAGAATTATACAGTCCTGGAACGGTTTTGTTCATTGTTTTATGTGTCTGCCTTGTTGTTGACCACTGGGTTTAAATGAGAATTGTTCCCTTTGAGTAAATGACTATGGGTTTAGTTTTTTCTGCAACTTTATTTATTTATTTTTAAAGAAGACAAGCCAACGTTTAAGTTTGCTCTGTTCCTATTCTGAGGTATGAAGTACTTTGAAAAGTTCATTAAAAGATAAACGTATTATTGTACAAAAGTTTTTTAAATTCTCACTTTTTTTTTGCCCCATAATAAACATTTCCAGAAGTTTTAGAAGACCACTTATGCAATGGTTTAAAAAAACTTTTGTACCAAATTTAACTGATTTTCGAATTCCACTAAGAACTTTTGGAAATTTGCATACATTAAAAAAGGTCTCTTTCAACCTCAATTTTTATTTTTTTTTAATTTACCAAAAGACCGCTGAATTGTCAGACACAGAAGTTTGGGCCCATCCTTGCTCCTCTGGGAGGCTGTGGATCCTCCGCGGCTTCTGTTCCTGTTACGGGCACAGCACGTGTGCTTTGAGAGGAGAAGAGAGGGGTACCAAACGAAATTACCCAGTGGGTGAGAAGACAGTCTCCTCCAGGATTTTCAGGCACTGAAACATTTACGGAGCGCAAAGGACAGCGGGAAGATGGAAAACCGGAGGCTGAGACCCATGGAAGGATTAGCATCACACGGAGGAGCGGATGTAAGCAGAGAGGGAGACCAAGGTACAAGTGGGTAAGCGTGTGAGTGACAGAGGCCAGGAGTGTGAGGTAAGGCAGAGAGAGAGGATAATGACTCACAGACAGAATGGTAAGTGTTTGCAGAAGTAGCGATGACGGTGTGAAAGTCTGGCTTGGCAGAGTGATTTTTCTGCTCAATGATCTGCTCCGAGGACGGGCACAAAGGCACGGGCTTTTGCAGTGTTACCTCTGGCTTTTGCCCTGCCCTTTGATACATTCCCGATGGGAATTATCAGCTCAGGTAATTTCTCTTGAATACACTCATTACCATTATTTTTATCCATGCTGACTCATTGCAGAGCCCAGGGGAAAAGTATTGGGCCACCAGAAAATGACTTTTCCAAACCATCATCCCAATCTCAGAGTCACCCCAGGAGCATCTAATTCCCTGTGAGCGGCTTTCCCTCCAGTTGTGGTTTCTCTGGTGTCAGCTTCAAGTTCTCTGTCAACAGCACCACTGATGCCTGTTTTGTTCTGAATCTTTAGTGTCTCCAACAGTTTTTTTCCTAAATTTCTGGAGGAACAAAGAGGTTTCCTAAAGTGATGTTGTGATGAACTGAATATCCTTTTTAGCCTTGAAAGGAAGGTCAAGGACAAAGAACCTTCCCTCCCCAATCCCACCATTTTCCTGTAACCTGTGGGCTTGCAGCAACACTGAGAGTGGAGGTCCCACCCCACCCCCCCCTTTTTTTTTTAGCACTTTCCCTTCCTCCAAGCAATTCATGCTTTCCCAGCAGAGGAAAATCAGTTATGTGCACAACTGCTCAAAGTTACCTCATCACTTGAGAATCGGATGGGGGAAGGGCAAGGGATCATTTTGCTACGAGTAATCAGAAAGTGAGTTTCTGCAGGCAACACTTCAGAATGGGAATGATGGCTGCGAATTAGCTGGTTTAGGAAAAAAAATGAAAACAAGGAAACGTAGGGTTACTTGTGGAGCTGAGGTTGTAACTACGCCAGATTGATTTAAAACAAGCTGAATATGTGCTTCTTGAAAATATTTGCTCCCCAAATTGTAACTATAGTTTATTTCTTGAATCTAGTGCACGGGGGACAGCTGACCATGGATAGCTTTCCCACGTCTGTCGACTAAAGTCTAATTATATTCTCATCTGCCTCTGAATCTCTGAACAAAAAGCATTTTTTTTTCGTCCTTTTCCATGTCCCTTGACTCTAGCTGATTGCTGCAGGATGCCTTTGCAGCCTTAAGGGAGACTACGGACTCAACTTCACCTCCACAGAATATCCAACTATCTAACTATAGCTTTAATTAAAAAGGTTGAATGGCATCAAGACAAATTGGGAAAAATTACTGAGTTTATGGCAAAGGGAAATAAAAGTCCCCTTAGGAAAACAGGTAAACTTCCAAACCAGCCCCTGTGACTTCAGAAAAGGGTGTTTTTTCAACCTTTTAATTTAACTCGAATGCCTTCTATGTCAATGAAATGTGATATTCTTTTTAAGAGCATTAGGTCGAATAGAAAGACACTTTCAAAATCTCCAGGGAGACCTTTCATTAGTGGTTCATTTTACATCTGGCTAGTGATTTTAACAGGCTGAAATTAGTGTCTTTTTCTTTTCTGTTTTCATGTTAAAACTATTAGGGAGATTACCCATAGTCTAGAAAACTAAACAAAGCCCATATTCCAGGTCCTCCTTAATGCATCCTTTGTCAGACATGAAGAGAGGAGGGGCGATTTTTTATGCCCTGAAGAAAGTGAGTGCCAAGCTGCCAGCAGTTGGCCAAGATGCTGGAGGAGGAACTAGCCTGAAGGCTCATCCTGGTGGAGGCATCTACACTGCGCTGGTATAGTGCAAAATCATCAGAATCTACTTTCTTAGTGGCAATCCAAGAGAGGCATGGGAATACAACAAACAGCTGCAGACAGGAGGCAACATTTAGCCGAAATCATGGGCGGAAGGACATCAAGGGGGTTCAGTAGCTGTAACACAGAGAGAAGATAGCAGGAGCAGGCACTGCAGGAGGAAAAAAAGTGATGGATGAGTTATAATAGTAATGAATCATTGCAGTGCCGAACGATGGTTGACAGGTGGAAAGATGTGCATAGCACATCTCTTAACATTCTTTGCAGTTAGGTATGAGCAATTCTTGGTTTAAGCAGAAGGAGCTAAATAGAAATATCACATGTTAGCCTTTACAAGTTTCCTTGTAGGACAACTGTGAAATGGTAGCCTCTTCTTCCTTACGTATTTCTCTAAACTTCTCTAAAATATACAGTTTCTTCACTGCCATTTGAATGACTGGAGACTTGTTTTATTTAATAACGTGAAATAAGGAATTTGTGTTCTTGGTATTGAGCAACATCATGAGAAAAATCAGGAGCTGAGAGCTTCCTTCAGGTTTCCCATGTCGGTGGCAGGGCCTTGAACACTTGGACCATCTTTCATTGCTTTCCCTAGGCCTTTGGCAGGAAGCTGGATTGGAAGTATGGTGATGAGAGATGAAGTGATGCTGGCGTTACAGGCAGCAGCTTTACCTGCAATGTCACAATTTCATGCATGGATTGCAAAAGGTTTTGTGCCAAAAATAACTTTTGAGTAAAATCATTTTTGTAAAAAACAAGTTATGATTTTTTAAAGAGAGAAAGAGAAAGAGAGAGAGAGAAAGGAAGAAAGAAAGAAAGGAAGAAAGAAAGAAAGGAAGGAAGAAAGAAAGAATCTCTTGTTTGCTGGTTCACTCTCCAAACTGCCTCAAACACCGCATTTGGGCCAAGCTGAAACTAAGGCAGAAACTGCATCCTTGGCTTCCCCAGGATATCAAGGCTCCTCAGTACTTGGGATATACTCAGCTTTTTTCCCTGTACATTACTAAAACTGGATAGTTGACTTATTTTAATACGAGATGTCATTATTGCAAGCGGCAATCCCATACTCCCCCAACACTGCATCGTAAATGCTGGCCCCTCCATGAATGTTCTGAGGTAATCTTGTAGAGGAGGTTGAAGGGCTACTTTGGAAAAATTATATATTTTGATAGCAAAGAAGACATGCATATTTGGAAATATTAATTAAGGGATGAAGATGGATGCACCATAAATCCCAGCTCTAACAGTCCTGGGAAAACATATCCAAACGAAGTGAAACATGAAGGGGAGAAAGCAATCTGCAACCCTATGCTTATAGCAGCACAATCAACAATAGGGAAGACATGGAAACAATGCAGATGTTCATCAAAAGAGGGGTGGATAAAGAAACTGCGGCACGGATCCGTGCAATAGTTCAATTCACTAAGCCCTCCTCCTGCAAGTGCCGGGATCCCCTATGAGCACCGGTTTATGTCCTGGATGCTCTACTTGCCATTCTAGCTCCCTTCTTGTGGCCTGGGAAAGCAATGGAGGATCACTCAAAGCATTGGGAGCCTGCACCCATGTCAGAGACCCAGCAAAAACTCTTGGTTCCTGGCTCCTAGTTTTGGATCACTCAGCTCTGGTCATTGTGGCCATCTGGGGAGTGAACCAGCAGTTGGAAGCTCTTTCTGTCTGTATCTCCTTCCCTTTGTAAATCTGCCTTTCCAATAAAAATAAATGAATCTTAAAAAAACAAACTATTGCCATTCTGCCATTTGCAACAGATAATTCCAACTGGAGACCATTATACTCACTGAAATAAACCAATCCCAAAAGAACAAATGTCATATGCTTTCTCTGATATAAGGTAACATTCATACAAAATACTAAACAAATAGATATATAGTTGAACACATACATACATGTATTCTCGTAGAAAAACTGTATAATGGAGACCAGACATTAGTAAGTGAGATATGTTGTAGTATCTTTCTCTAGTCCCACATAAAAGGAGGACTTTCAATGAATCATTTAAACATATTTTGCAGTATCATGCTAGATTTTATACCTTTGTGCATACCTTCAATGCCAAGACACACTTTCATAGCCGAATATCAAACTAGTACCGTTACTAAAGGACTACATTAAGGTAACAATATGAGGGAAAATGGTGGGAGGGGGGTTAAGAGGAGGGATGGGTCACGATACCTACAAAAATGTATCATGGAAAATGATAACATATTCTTGTCAGTATTCACAGAAAAGTTTCACGTTAACCAATGAGACATGTTGGAGAGGACATGCCATCGTTTTATGAGGATATGGGGGTAGAGGATGACTCTGAATTTCCTGTTGTTAGTATAGATAATTATAATAAATTGTATGTTGGGAATCTACACCACTCCCATCTATTGTTGTAAAAATATCAACCACTCTTTTTTTCAATGAAGAAATATGTCTTTGGTTATCCTTTTCAAATAGCTATATCTTTACAAAATGATTGCTTCTCTGGTCCTGGCATCTGAGCTGAGGTAGACTTCTGAATCCAAACATCCCTCTAAGAAATTAGAAATCAGACAAGGATGTTAACCATTTTCATTCCATTTAAGCTCCCCGAAGGGTTCCTATATAGCATGTAAAGAATGAAAAAATAAAGATGGTAATGATATTAAACTATCATTTTCATATGATTTTTTTACACAGAAAGTTTAGAATAATTCATAGATAAATATCAAGCTTACAAAAATGAAGCAACAATGAAGATAAAATTATAAAGCTGTAAGCAGAAAAATATTACATATAATGGGGTAATGTGAAACCCTGACAGATAACTTCATAACTATCAATATTATTTATTTGATAGGGCAACATGGAGTGATAGATCTCATTTACTGGTTCAACTTGCCTCAGTGTCCGCAATAGCGTTGGACCAGGAGCCAAAATCTCAATTTAGATCTCCTGTTTTGGTGGCAGGGACCAAGTTTTTGAGCCAGTCTCTGTTGCCCCTCAGGATAGAATTATCATAAAGCTGATTGAAAGCGGAAGAGGGACTCAATGTTAAGCACTTTGACATAGGTACAGGTGTTCGTATGAGGACACCTGTTCCAGTGGGTTAAGAAGTAGCTTAACCCACTGTGTCACAATTCTTGTTCCCCAAACCTACCTTATCAGAAACAATATAATCAGAAAGACAGTAGATGTCTATGTGTTTAAAACAAATTCAGAACTACCAATGGGTAATTCTTCATCCACAATTTTGAAAATGTTCTTCAAATTTTAAGGAGACTCAAAGATTATTATAATAAAACAAAAATGGAAGGGAATTCATTGCTAGGAAACCCATGATGCTAAAAATATTAGCTCTTCAGGAAGAATGAAAATAATACTGGGTGGAAACTTGGATCCAGAAAATATAATTCTAAAATGCCATAAATGGAA
The DNA here is from genome assembly GCF_017591425.1 of Ochotona curzoniae. NCBI lineage: Eukaryota > Metazoa > Chordata > Mammalia > Lagomorpha > Ochotonidae > Ochotona > Ochotona curzoniae. Next base: position 20,488,176 of record NW_024467115.1, read on the forward strand.
AATAAGGTTTTTTTTTCATGGTTGAAACAATTTTAAGAGATGATTGTTTAAGGCTGAAATAAGACAAAGGCATTTCAGAGTTTGTGAAATATGTTCAAGTAAAAAGATATATAGAAAATAGAACAAGAAGTGGAAAGGGATGAATCGCAGTTGGTTCTTGTAACGTTAAGTAAAGTTTTATTACATTATGCCAAGGTAAGTGGTGAGAAGTAAACACATTAAGTCTTAGGAAAATCATGATAAAAAGGAAGTAAAGCTATAAACTAATAATCCAACAGTGGAAATAAATTGAAGTGTTTATCATCAGCCACCAGGGAAATGCAAATAAAAACTACCATGAAGTTTCAGCTCATCCTGATTGGAATGGATGTTACCCAAAACTCAAAAATAACAAATGCTGGTGAGAAGGTAGGGAAAAAAGTATCCTAACACACTATTGATGGGAATATAAGCCATTTAATTCATTATGGGAGGCAGTGTGAAGATTCCTCAGAAGTCTGAAAATAGATTCATGCTTCAAACCTTCCTCTCCTGGGAACCTACCCAAAGGAAATGTCTTTCTTATCTGTAAATCTGCTTTTCTAATAAAAATAATAAAATTATTTGAGGGGCTGGCATTTTGGCATTGTATGCTAATCTTCCACTTCCAAGTGCCAACATCCCCTATGGGTGCTCCTATAGTCCTGGCTGCTCCACTTCTGATCCAGCTCCCTGCTTACGGCTCAAGTGCCTGGGCACCTGCATCCCTGCAGGAGACTCAGAGGAAGCCCTTGCTGTCAGATTAGCTCAGCTCCTGCTGTTGAGGATTTTTGAGTAGTGAACCAGCAGACAGAAAATTCTCTCTCTCTCTCTCTCTCTCTCTCTCTCTCACACACACACACAGACACACACACACACACACACACACACACACACACACACAGACATGCTCTTTTTCTTGGCTTTGCCTTTCAATCAAATAAATAAATCTTTTTTTTTTTCAAGAAAAGGTAAATTTACTTTCATGCAAAAATGTCCAACTCCTGTAAATGTGAGGGATCTTTAAAAAGCTTATGGGAAATATGTACAAAGATAAGACTACATAGGTTTCAAATACTTTCATATCAAAATAAACATTTTAATTCCATTTTTCAGCAAATTGTTGCCCTATTACCTGTTAGTATCATATATTATTTCAAAGATTTCTTCTGCTTCTTTTTTCCTTTTCCACAAATTTTTTATGATTTCAATTTATTTATACCTTTTCACATTAATTCTGATAAAATAATTTCCCCTATGTAATTTTTTTATTCATATATGCTTTTTTGACTTCTTATAGTTTGCATGTCTCTGCTTTTATCATGTATGAACTGTTAAATTTCCATTAGGATCTTTAACATAGCAATTCTGGTTACTGTAAATTCTTGGTCTAACAATCCAAACGCCTGTGTCATGACTGATTTGTTCTAATAGCAAAGTGTAAAGTTTATTTAATTTGTAGTGTAAAGTTAATTTATTTTCATCCACTTGAAATGCAGTGAGACAGAGGGGGAGAAAGAGGTAAAGACAGAGAAATAGGGCTATCTTCCATCTTTCGTGGTTCATCTCTCAAATGCTTGCAATAGCAGTTCTGGGGCCAGGCCAAAGTCAAGAATGTGGGTCTTCCATGTGGATTACATGGGCCCTCGCACTTAAGCCAGCATCATCTTCTGTCTCCCAGGATGCTATAACAGGGAGTTGGATCAGAGCGGAGGTGCTAGGACTCAAGCCAGCATTTTAATATGTAAGGCAGGTGTCCCAAATAGTGGGTAAGCTTTCTGTATCACAATGTCCACGCTTAACATGTGAATTTAGTGCTTATATTGTGTCTTCACAGTGGACTCTACCCTGCCTTCTGGCATCCTTGTGGTTTATTGTGAAAGTCAGACATTTTGTATGGGGTAACAGGAATTGCATATATTTAAATGTGGTGATTTATGTTAACCCCGTTAGAAACTGAATTGTGTTTAGTGTTCACATGGCTTTAGGCACGAAAGGCTCAGATGGTTATCCTGTGCTTGTTTTAGTTTCTCTTTACTTTAAACTTCTCCATGTATCACAACTCCTCTAGCTGTAATCCGCTGTTATTATACTGGAACCCTGTAGTGGCGGTCATGCTTGACTTTGGATAATCTTTGCATGAACTCTCCTTGTCCTTGCATCTCGAGGCTGTGATGGTCACAGATGTCTCACTGGTGGTAAGCTCTCATCCCTGTCACCCACTGAGGTGTTCCTATGTTTTTTGAAGCCCAGACTTTTATTAACTATGCTTTTTTCTCCCCTCAGGCAAGAGAGAAAATTGAGAGCTGCAGTGAAAGGAGCTCCTTTCCCTCCAAGCAAAAATAAAGCTCTGGAAATGTTTTTCTTTCCCCGGAGAGTTTGCTTTTGCTGTGAACAACTCTGGGGATGCTCGTTCTGATTACTCTTCTCTTGGGGGGTTGGGAGGAGAGCTTCTGTTCCCCTTAGTGGGAGAACCAGGTAGAATCCCTGCAGTTAAGATCATGAGAAGGTAGCAGATGCCCTGAGTCAGCAGTTCTGGCAATGCTTGGCTTGGTAGGTATGTGTTCAAGATACTCTCAACCTTGGATGAATCTGCTGCTCCACGTGGGAGTAGCTGTTTGCTCTGTGACCTCAGCTCTCTTTTTTCTTATGATGCTGCAAAGTGACATTATCTAATCTGATTACATGTTGAAGCTGCTACTGGAAGTCCTTAGATCCAGATAGAACAGCTTTATTCATAATTGTCAAACACAAAAGCAATACAAATGTCTAGGCCCATTTTTCAATGGAAAACTAAATTTTAGGATATTCAGTGAAATACTACTCAGCAATAAAACCCAACCACATTTACATACAAGTACAGAAACTACAAACATGATTTATGGTGCTAGATGACCAGTGGGTGACTGGGACACATGGCAGTGGGATCGATTGCAAAGGAACGATAATCAGCTTTTCAAGTTGTTGGAAAAATCGTGATCATAGCGCAGTTTATACAGATATAGGTAGTTGGCAAAAATCATCAACCATTATATGCTTGCAATGAAAGAATCTCAACTGATCTTGAACTGTGGTGATGCAGCAAGGTGGAGCAATTCACCATGGGAGAGGTTTTGGGGAAGGGTGGGGGGGAGGCCCAGTGCCTATAAAACTGTGTCACATAATGCAATGTAATTAATTAAAAAAACCATCAACCATTACATTTAAAAGACGGAATGCATTATTTTATGTAAATATTTGAAATGTGTGACTTAAAACAATATTTTCCTAAAGTAGTAAGGGCAGACTGAATGGTTTCATGGGCCATATACAGCCCACTGGCCAGATAATTCCCATCCTTGGATATTGCTTAGGAATAGTGACAACAATGAAGTCTGTAGGATTTCAGTACAGAGCCAGGAACCCTCAGTCCTAACTATGCAGTGCTGAATCAGCAACAATGTAACATGGCTGAATTATCCTGGGTTCCTAGGATGCAATCATGGGGGATGCGGAGGACCGTTCATAGCACACTGACTACCAAAGTCCGTCTTTCTTTTGTCCTCTCACTGTTTCAACATGTTAAAAAGAATGATTGGGGGAAAAAGTAGGACTGTTTGGATATTAACAGATGTTTAGATATGAAGAGATTTCCATCTTTTAAAAATTCCTTTAGCACTTAGGTGATCACTCATGAAATATCATTGTTATATTTAAGCTGCTCACTGTTTTAAAAGAAAATAACCAATGTATCTCAGTGCCTTCACACAACCAGATTGTCTTCTCAGTGATGCAGCAGTTTAGCATAAATCTAGACATTTCCTTACACATGGTGAGGATACCATGCATTCTCCTCCAAACATTCTTCAGCAGTCATAATCTGTAAAATAAAATCAAAGATACTTGGTTTTACCAGGTGACCATATTTCTATCTTCGAAAATGTCCACACATGTTAAATGAATAGCATTTGAGTACGTTTTCTCTACTTATTCCTTCCTATTTCTTCCTGTTTTCCCGTTGAGTTCCTTATTATGATTCCTTTAAATTTCATTTCCGAAAGTTTTTATTATTTTTCAAATACAATTGTCTGTGATTAATTATTTTTAAAGCCCTCTTACTTTGCAGAATAAGACAAATATAAACAAAATGCATTTATTTAAACAACAGACAGGAGATAATTAGCTAATGTGTACAGGTGGCAATGACAGACTTTTGGAAGAATATAGCAAATAGCAGTTTGTGGAAATTAGTTTTCTTTCAGCTAGGATGATTTGAAAGTCTTTGCCAGAACATGTGAAATTTTATGATGAAAAACTAGCAAAATACTAGCCAGTTCTTGAATATTTGCATATCTGACAGCTCCTATTTTCAAATTTTATTGATGAAATTACATAGTAAATTAAAAAGTTCCTCAGGGACCCTTTTATAATTTTAATTGGATTTTGTGCTCTCAAAGCACCAACAATGAGTAGGAAAAAATTTACAAATGATTCTGAGATAGTAGGAAGGTAGAGCTCAACCGAAGTGATGCTTGTTATAATAAATGCCTGGAAGGACCACCTGTCCTTAGAATGCTGAGAAAGACAGAAGATTCTTAGTCATGAACTGAAACTGGTAATATAAAAACTTGAATGTCTCCAGTCAGACTGTCTTAGGTACTTGGCCTTAATCAGGGTGTTGATTTTTGTGGTCTCATATATGTGCGTGGATGTGTTTGTATTGTGTGTGTACATGTCAGAGCCAAGTTAGAATGTGCAGTATATAGATCCACCTTAGGCACTCATTAGTTAGCATAATAAAACAATTGAATGTTTATATGAGAAGCTTACAATATCACTCCAAGTATGAGAAACACTGTATCGGAAATGGTGACATAGTTATCCTCATTAGCAAGGAAAATGACAATGAAGCCTTGGGAATCAGCCTTTTCAACCTATGCCTCTTTGATTGAGTTGATTCATTTCCGTATCTGTGAACTAAAAACCAAATTTTAACTTTTGATTTTTCTGAGAGAGTACATTCTGTCAAAAGTCCTTATTTGTATAATATTGAATGTCAAAAACACGAACTCAAAGGAAAGCATTAGGAGTCACTAGGGCAGTCATAATGACCTCATATTAAATTAAAAAAAAAAACCTAATAAAACCTCACAGATCAATAAAGATTTATAGCTTCCATGACATTTTCACATCTATGTTTTCATTATTATAGAAAAGGAAATTAAGATTTGTAAACACTAACCATGTTGCCCAAGGTCATTGATCCATTAAACTGTAGAACACTAGTCTTTTGGCTCCATGTACCATGTTTATTCTGGTAAAGTACATTAAACAGCAGTCTGAATAAACAGACAGAAGAGAGTGAGAGGAATGGAGAGAGCAGAAGGCAAGCATAAAGGAAAATAGTCAAATAATTTCCAGGTTGTCACCATTGTTTGTTCAGCACATACAAGGTGGTAAGATCTAATTTGAATAGACCATGTATTTTCAATTTCCAATTCATTTTAGCTTACAAAATCATTAGGAATTAATCACTCCCATAAGAAAAACTAGAGGCTTAAAAACATTTTTAAAAAATCCAGCCAGATTACATAGTTGATCATTGGAAGAGCTGAACCAAATCTCAGATCTTTTGATTGTCTACCATTGGGATCTACTTATCAACATGGCAAAATATGTGCATGTGTTTCTATGTGTTGCACCTCGCTGCAACTATGCAGGAGAATAAGACAATTGGATATTTCTAGAAGGGCCTTACAAATATCAACAAGTAGAAATATTGTACTGAGCATGAATTCAAGTCTCAGCTGTACTGTTTCCAGTCTAACTCCATGTTTACATGCCTTGGAGGAAAACAGAACATGACTCAGTGTATGTGGACACTTGCCATCCACTTGGGTGACCTAGGTAGAGTTGTAGCTTCCTGGGTTCAGCCCCAGTCAGTGTAGTCATTTCAGAAATTAATCTGAAGATGCAAATTACCTCTACCTCTGCCTCTTGTTTTCTAATTCTGCTTTTCAAATATGTAAGTAAATGTTAAAAAACAAATATAACAATGGAAATGCATCATTTTAAACGTAATAGTATATAATCTTCCATTTCATTGCAATGTCATTCATTTAGTCTGTTTATTTCATTCATACAAATATTCTGTTTTAAGAATTTATTTTTATTGGAAAGTTAGATATACGGAAAGGAGGAGAGACAGAGCAGAAGATCTTCTGTCTGCTGACTCACTCCCCAAGTGGCTGCAAGGACTGGAGCTGAGCCGATCCAAAGCCAGGAGCAAGGAGCTTCTTCCAGATCTCCCGAATAGGTGCAGGGTGCCAAGGCTTTAGTCCATCATTGACTGTTTTCCAGGCCACAAACAAGGAACCGGATGGGAAGCGGGGTCATTGGGATAAGAACCGGCATCCATATGGGATCCCAGCACATGCAAGGCAAGCATTTAGCCATGAGACTATGATGCTGGGCCCAGAAAAAAAAATCTGAAAAAAATTGTGGGCTTCACTTCAACTTATGTTTAAACAAAATATTCAATCTTTTCCCTGTGTAACCTTGTTGATAAAGGATTGTTACAAATTTTTCCTACAAACATAATAATTTTTGACTTGAAATATCCATAAAAATGGATATAAACATGGAGAAATTCATGTCTAGAAAAGAGAAACAGTATAGTAGAATGTTTTAGAGATCAAAGGAAATCGGTGACCACTGAAAGGTTTAGTTAATTTGTGTGTGATTAGTCATGTAACTTACTGAAAAATCGCTGAGTAGTAGGTGACAGCCTCTTAAGCCTATACAAAAAGGGGGGCAAACAAGAAGTATTGTTGATGCAGAACAACTGAATTTGAGTGACACGGAAGGGAAACTCATCCAAAATGGCAATGCCTTTCAGAACTTGAGGATCCGGAACATGGGAAAGGACAAAAGCAGTGGGTTAAGACGGACGAGATCGGTTTTAAGACAGATGGTGGATTATATTCTAATCAGAAAATCGGCTGTCACTGTCATCCACAAGCACTGATATTTATTTTCACTATTGCTTGTTATAAAAATAATTTGCACAGCATCCCATCAGAGGCTCTGATTCAAGATGTCACTGTTGCCATTGATTATTCTCTCATCTCGGTCCCTATTTTCCTGTTTCTTCCAGAGCGAACTCTGCATTTGATATTTCTCAGATCTGTTCCCTTCTCTGCCATCTGCCAGGGTTTGCTGGGTGGTTACCATCACAATGTATAGATAACATAATCAGCATCTACTGTATAGCTATTTCCTGTCAACTATTTGCAAGGACTCTCTCTCCACCTACCATGCCTTCTCCCTTCTTAGATACCCTGCAGCTGTTGTCTGGTGTAGAAGCAGGTCCCCTTAGTATAGCTGATATTTCACTAGCACCATTATTATTTTTAAAAATTTTTGAGGGTGTCAATTTTGTTGTAATGCATACACTAAAATCTTTTTATTTTCTTTTTAAAAATTTTTAAAAATTTAGATGATGTTAATATTGTTGGTTAGATTGGGCTAGGGAAAAGTGAGTATAACCATTGTTTCCAAATTTTTCTATTTCTCCTTCCTGTTTCGGGGAGGGAGGAATAAAGGGAGAAGCTGTACCTAGCCTCCCAACCGTCGCAGTACCCAAGGATGGGGAATGGTCTCCCGCTATCAACCCGGGGTCCCAATGTGATGCACACTCCAAGGGTTCTGCCCAGGTGATTTAGATAGTTCTGAAATGTTGTTGATTTCACCAATCCAAGGATGGGGGAACCCTTTCAGTGTCCATTGGCTGACATACTCGACCTCAGAGTCTCCATTCACCCAGATATTTGCTGTCATTTTTTTGGATGGGATATTTGTCCAATTTGTTCTGGCCTCCTTCGTTGTGGATGGTACAGATGTCCCCTACAGGGCTCAATGGGCTGCCATATCCTCCATGTGGATCTGGGCCAGCTGCCCACTACTCAATCTTTTCCACTGAGGGGGACCAGTTCTCGCAGGTAGGCCAATGATCCGCATCAGGTGACCCAGACCCCTGCAGACACCCTGCTCCCAAGGCTCATTGACCCAGCACCAACTGCGCAGGCAGGCCAAGAACCTGGTCCTACCAGAACCCCCACCCCATGGGGCACAGGGACCCGGCACCCACTTCACAGCTAGGCCAAGAACCCAGCCCAGACAGCACAGGTATCGCTGGACACCCTGCCACTAGGGTTCACGGACACGGTACCCTATGCCTGGGTGAGGCAGGCCAGGTCCTGCTAGGTCCTTCCACACCCTGGGCTCACAGATTTGGCACTTACCACACAGATGAGCTCAAGGACCTAGGCCAGGCAAATCAGGTCCCACCAAAATGCCCACCCCCAGGGGCTCGTGGATCTAACTTCCAGTGCACAGGTAGGCCAAGGCCCAGGCCAGACAACCTGACCGCTTCCAGGCTCCCTATCCCTGGAGCTCATGGATCTGGCATCCACCACAAAGAAGGGCACAATGGCCTGAGCCCCATCAAACCCCCACCATCAGGGTTCAAGGACCTGGCATCCATGGGGTTCAATGACCTGGAACCCACAATGCAGGCAGTCCAAGGACATAATCCAGGCAGCCCAAGCCCTGCCAAATATCCCTGGTCCCTGGGATCATGGAACCAGCACGCAGAAACCATCTCCGCCGACTGTCATGGTTTGCCTCACCTTGGCATCCACCAGCGGATGCTGCAGCCTGGTTCAGTCCAGCCTGCCCCTAGTTCCAGCTCATGCTGGTGGGTGTTGTAGCCTAGCCAGGACCATCCAGTCCCCAGTCCTGGCTCTGATGTGTACTGGCTGTTGTTGCAATCCAATCTTGCCTCTCCTGCACCCCTTCCTGGTTCTCATATCTGCCAATGGATGTTATGAACTGGTCCAGCCTGGCCTGCCTCCAAACCTGACCCACATGTGTGCTGGTGGGAATTACAAACTGCACTGGTCTGGGCTGCTTCTTGCCTTGGTTATTGAGCTCATCTGCCTAGACTGTATTCTAACAAAGGAGTTTCCCAAGTTCTTTTATCAGGTCTTATCCCAATGGCAGATTTTGCGCACACCAGGGGGTAATTGACCCAGGTTGACTTTGTCTGCCTGTTGTCCTGGTAGGAACAGTGGGCTTGCTCAACCAACCCACACCCATTCTGGCTCACACTGTTGGGTGTTGCAGCCCAACCATACCTGGTTACACCCAGACACAGCTTTCACGTGGTTTAGCAGGAGCCATGATCTAACTTAGCCCATTCTACACCCTTCCTGGCTCATGAGTACTAGCAGGTGCTAGAATCTAACCCAGTCTGGTGCTCCCCGGTCCTAGTCCACATCCATGCTGAGGGAGACTGCAGCCATGTCCAGTGTAGACCACTGCCCTCATTCTGACTCTTGTACTCACTAATGGAAACCTTAACCCAGCTGGGACATTCCTTTAGCTTCCCAACCAGGCTTGTTCCCAGCCACAGCTCTAGTGTGTGCTAATGTAGATTGTTGCTCCGTATGGGTGGGCACCCATACACCCCCACAAATTCTGCCTCCAATGCTGATTCACTCATGTGTAGCTCAGTGTCATGGCCCAGCCACTCATTACTCATCCCCTGTTCCAACTCATTGGTGGTCTCCTTGTTCCAGCCCTGCCAGGAAGGCCTCCTTCCGAGCCTCAGTGTGACTTTGAGTGGTATTTGGTAGTGGTAGATGCTCAGCTCAGGGCTCCCAGGTAAGCTGCTACTTCTGTCTGACCTTGATAGCTTCTCACTCCCTGCTCCGAATGTCTTAATCTCAGCATTCTTGCTTACCTGCCCAAATAGTGGCAATGTCCATGGAAGTCCCTTGGAAATCATTCCTCACCTGGACATATGAACCCCCAGGTTCCTACATGTTCCCTCTGTGCCATCCACCAGACCCATTATAGACCCACACCCCCAAACCCCTAGAGATGGCCACCGAGCAGCTTGAGGGCTCTTTCTGGCACCATTGGTACCCCGGCAACCTGATCTGAGATCACACCATCTGGAACTGGGCAGCTGGCAGGGTAGAAATTCCAGGTCAGGAGGCAAGGCTGCCTTCCTTCCCGCTAGCCACAATTACATGCAGCTGGTAGGGTAGAAGTCACAGTTCACGCATCCAGCCCAACCCAAGATCCTGCCAGCCGGAACCAGGCAGCTGGCAGGGTGGAAATCCCAAGTCAAGAGGCTCTTCACTAGCACGTTATGGCGATAAAGTGCTATCCATTCCCTGAATAGGTGGGCTCACCTGGCATGTTCTAATGACTTTTGATGGGGCTGTTACATTGTGTTTTGGTCTCCCTTCTCTTGTCCTTGTGTGAATGAAGAGAGAATTGGCTTTGTCTGCTGCAGTTCTGGGATTTTCGTTGCAGGTCAGCTTGGTCCTTGACATATTACCACCTGTTAACCTTCACCTCTACCCAGTCTTCTACCCCTCAGGGCCCTGGAATAATCCAAGGCTGGCAAGTTTCTTATAAAGCTGTTTGTGGCCTACAGTTCTGTTATTCTCACTTCCTTTGTAGAATCTAACTCAGTATGACAGACTTCTCCATCATCATCAGTGTGCTTCACTGAGCCTCAACGAAGTCAGTCTCCTTCACTTCCATATTCAGCATTTGTCTTCTGTTGGGTTCCTTTTGGTCAAATGAATAAGCCTCGGACCCCTATCAGTGACATAATTAAGACATAATGATTAGTAACATAATTGAGAATCTTTTCTAAATATGATGCTAGACTTCATTTCTGATGGTGGCAATTTTGGGTCAGAATTAGCTCCTGGGGCTTATCAACTTTCCACGTTCAGTCTTATGTTCATCAGGGATGACGATGACTTGTGATATTCATTAAATCTAGAAGAAAGATATCACTTAAAGAGATGCTTCCCAGAACTGACTTTTAAAGAATTATTCCCTGCTGCATCTCAAGTTTTCTATTTAAAAAAAACTAGGATTAATTTTTTCTTCGCCTGCTAAATATATTTTTCTCAATCCTTTTCTCCTCTGTGTGTGTCTGGCTCTCTTGTGTGTCTAGAATGTTGGTGTAAGTCCACTAAATTGAAACATGACTATATTTCTGTTATCTCTGCTGAGAGTCAAGAAGCCGTGACCAGTCTACCAGAACGAAGTCCCATTCAAGAGCTGGTTAACAGCTACCAGAGAGAAATCGAAGCACTTGGGAGGAAGCAAGCTCTTCTGAAACTTATCCTCAAACTTCACTTCTTTCCCAGTGGCTGTGATAATTGCTCTCTGTGCTACTCCAAGGGCTTCTAGTTAGAAGAGAGTGAAGACAGGACACTCGGGGCAAAAGTGTATGTTGAACCTGTGTGAGTTAAAAATTTGTTTTAGTATGAAAAGATCCTCTATGACATTAACACATGTTTATCTTTCTTTAATTCCAATGTGAAAATTCTCTGCCCCATTCTCCTGTGTTGACACCAAGAACACGGAACACAGAAGCTCTAGAACACAGAGACCCTGGTTTGAGTGGATAATCCCTACACGGAGGCCCAGTAACGAACTGACGGGGGAGGCTGATCGCTCCACACTGACCTATGTTGTGCTTTTCTCTCTTACTGGTTCCAGCTTTGACCTCCTTACTAGATTTTAAACAGCCTTTCCACTCTTAGGGTTATTTTTTATATTCACGCTTCCAACTTCTGTTATCCCTTAGTCAACGCTTTCCATTCCTGACAGTTTGACTTCCCCCTGGTTCTGCTACTGAGTTTTGCTGACTGCACTGCTTGGTTTTCAGTTGGGTGCCTCTGTGTCACTCATGAAACTGACTGAGAGCAAGGTTTACTTGAATGAAACTCCTGTGGTGTTTTGAATCCCCAGATAAATGTAAGGAGATGATGAAAAGTCTTAAGAATTCCTTTGCTATGGCTACTGCCATGATAGTGAAAGCAACTTGTGCCTCTCCATTAAGGTCGAGGGAGGAATTTTCTAATCGGAACACTTCCCTGAAGTCATGTTTGACATTGTTTGTTACCTTTCCTGGAGTTGGTATAGACATTTTCTTACAAATGTTTAGACATTCCAGGATCCAGCTGATGAATTGTCCTTCTGGCTTTACCAGTTACAGAGAGACACTTGATTTGGCACTAAACCCAGAAGGCAAAGTTGATGTAAATTTCCTAGTACCTTTTTTTATCAGAAATAACCAGATTGAACAGTCTCTGTCTTCGATTGACAAAGCCAAGCAGAAAGATTGAGTGAGAAGCGTAGCAAATTGATATCTAAAGAACATTGCTCTTGTTCAGTGTGCCGTATTTATAAAAATATTATCAGCAAAGCACATTTTTAATCTAGTGAGAATTTGGCAGCGCCTCTGCAATCCTTTCTAGCAGAGCATTCCGAATGACTTTAAATAAACAGAGCCAGCAGCCAGGAAATGCAAACTTCAGCAGATTTACTACAGTAAGTGATAGCTTCCAAAAGGCTCTTATCCCTGGTTAGAGTTAAATAATTTACTCTTCACTGCCATTAAATGTTTTAAAATTATCTCTGTATGTTTATGTGTGTGTGTTTATTCCAGTATAATTATTCCTTCTTGCCACTCTTGATGTTAAATCCTGAAAATGGATCAGGGTTCTCTCCAGGTTATAAGTATACAATTTGCCTTCTAGTTAACGCCCCTTTCTCAGAATGTCTTTAATTAGCAACCAGCCACCAGCAAATAAAAGAGGTTAGAATGGGCCCTTCAACTTGAAAGCTTCTACTAGCAAACAAAAAGCTTTGGCTTATTTATTTATTTTTTTAAAGATCAAGTTTAATAACATTCCCGCAGCCTGGATTATTCTACGTATTTAGCAGTAGCCTATTTATTTAATTTCCTTTTCACATATTTCTGTGCCTATTTATTTTTAAAAGTAATTAGAAACAAAACACATTTAGTAATACTTATTCTATAATCAAAGATTTTACTCTTTTCCTTTCTTACAAAGTAAGAAAATTTATTTTTTCCAGAGAGAAAATATTTTTTAAGCATGTTGGAAGAGATATGTGTTTAATGTCAATATTAACAATAACTAGAATACTTACATGAACATGCCATTCTACACATATTTCATTTTTCCTGCTGCATTCCCTTTTTTATGATTTTATGCTTTGTAAATATTTGACCATATTCACTTCAAATATGAACATTAAATATAGAGACGTACAATAGTTATTCTTGAAAACAGACACGTGTTTCAGAGAGTGAGGGATTCATGGCAATGATCATAAAATCAGAAAAAGTATATATAGTTATGACGGCATAATGAAGTTTGCAATGATATGACATCCACACAATTTTTATTAAAAATTTGCTGTATATTAAAAACTTCGACAATTTCAAGAAAATAAGTATCAGTGTAGCAATTAAACTCCATAATTGTAAAACTCACCTCTGGAACTATTGCACTGAAGTACTTAGGCCATCATATACTTAGTACTACTGTATAAAAGCATCGTTAAGTGCATTTGGAAACCTTCATGTATCTAGGGGTCAGAACATTAAATGATGGAGATCATCATGGAAGCTCAACAGATTAATCTTCCACCTGCAAGTGCCTGACACCCACCTGGGCTCTGGTGTCTGGGCTGCTCCGCTTCCGATTCAGCACTCTGCTTAAGACTGGGAAAGCAGCAGGAGGTGACACAAGCCCTGGAGAGCCTGCACTCAAGTGGGAGAGTTAGAATAAATGGCGTGCTCCTGGCTCCTGATCTTATCAGCTCTTGTAGCCAGTTGGTACAGTGAACCAGTGGTTGAAAGAAATTTCCTGTCTCTTCTTCTCTTTCTATATCTACCTTTCTAATAAAAATAAATAAATGTTTTTTAAAAATGAGTGATGAAAAATTTAACAAAGGACCTTACTTCTCCAGGCTCTTCAGGTTTAACCAAATGATCTTCCTCCCCTGAGACCAGAACTGAGGTGTTATCGTCAGGTTTCACATACTGGCAGAGTGGCATATAAATTGATGATGGCCTATCAATATGAAAAACCTCCGGGTTGTTATTGTTTCTTATGTGTTTCCTTATTTTCTTTATTAAACATAAAATCCTGTATTCTGGCATTACATCAAGCTAGTGTAATTCTTCTTTTGAGTGTGGAATCGCACGGGGTTTGCGTTAGGATTTTAATTCAGTGTTAATCAATAGACTTTCATTCTATCTGAACTGCTAAAGATGTTTCTCTGAAAATACGAACACAACTGTTTATTTACCTTCCCCAGGACTCCCCTTTGAAACGGTCAAGTGTGTCACGTTTTACTCAGCTATGAGCACATGCTGATGTGAGCAACTCAGTACGTTTTCCTAGGTTACTCATTTCTAAAGAAAAGTGATTCAATTTCTTGAAAACATAAACAAAAAAGTTCTCTCTTCAGAAAGTCAAGCAAACAAAATAATATTTTTCCTTTGATAGCAGATTTCAGATTTTCTTCATTGCGTGTATTAAATTAGTATTTATGTGTCACGATGTTAAGACACAATCTTGTGCTTTAAAAAAAAAAAAGAAAAAAAAATCCAGATGGTTGATGTAAAAGTGTTTGTCGTTTATGATTTAGTAACTGCAATACCAAAAGATATGGGCCCGACATGGTAGCCTAGCGGCTAAAGTCCTGGCCTTGCAGGCTCTGGGTTCCTGTATGGATGCTGGTTGGCATCCCGGCAGCCCCCCTTCCCTTCCAGCTCCCTGCCTGTGGCCTGGGAAAGCAGTCAAGGACGGCCCAAAGCCTTGGGACCCTTTACCCGCCTGGGAGAATCCGAAGAAGTTGCTAGCTCCTGGCATTAGATCGACTCAGCTATGGCCGTTGGGGCTGCTTGGGGAGTGAATCAGCAGGCAGAAGATCTTTCTTCTCTCCTTCTTTCTGTATATCTGCCTTTCCAATAAAAATAAATAAATGAAAAAACCTTAAAAAAAGAAAGAAAAGGAAAATACATACGTGATACCCGAGTTGTCAGTCTTAATGATTAATTTTCCCACTTTTTTTTTTTTGGTCAGGACAACTATGGATAGAAATATCAAAAGTTTCTTCACAAATATACTATGTTGTAATGCTTTCTTGTCTCCTGTCTTTATTCCTGTATATTTTTCTCCTGTGTTGCCTGTGACCATCCCCTGGAGGTAGTTTGAAAAGCTATAGAGACTCTTGGCTCTCTTGTTTTAGATATTTAATGTTAAATATCTTAAATGTTAAATATGCTTAAGGAATTTCCTCTAGATTTTATCTCTCTTTTTGTGTATACGTGTATGTATGATTTTTTTTTTCTCAAAATTACCACCAGTGACTAGCTCTCTTTTTTAAGGTCTTATTTATTTAATTGAAAGTCAGAGTTAAAGTTAGAGGACAGAGGGATCTTCCATCTGCTGGTTCACTCCCCAGATGGTCGCGATGGCCACGCCTGGACCAAGCTGAAGCCGGAAGCCAGGACCTTTCTCTTGATCTCTAATGCAGAGGCAGGGGCCATGTGCTTGGGTCATCTTCTGCTGCTTTTACCAGTTATTATCACGGAGCTGTATCACAAGGGCAGCAGCCAGGAATCGAACCAGCACCCATATGGATGCCGGCACCACTGACTGCAGCTTTACCTACTATGCTACCTCATCTTCTAGATGTTTTGTTCATTTTACCTTTTTTTGGTTAGCACTTGTTGATCTATAGTCTGGCTTTCTTTCGTTCTCATTCAAGAAATCAATGAACAGGTTTTGATGATATTTTGGCTTTAGTAAGTGCATATTAGCAAAACTTTGAAAAAATACGCGAGTTTGTCCGTTTGAATAGGCTTATTTCCTCGCAGCTTGGGAGAACGGAGGTCTGAGACCAAGGCGTTAGCAGGCTTGACTTCTTAGTTGTCTCTTGGCTTGTAGATAGATGATTACCTTCTGCTTCCCATGGGCTTCCTTCTGGGTGCATTTGATTAAGACTAATCTCTTCTATGACACCCGTCAAATGGGATTAGGCCCCACCCTGATGACTTCACTTAACCTTAATTACCTGCTTGGAACTAAAACACGTGCCCATAGCAGAGGACAGTCCCAAACAAAACACCACAGTGCACACGTCTGTAACATTCATGTTGTAATTATAGTGGGACCGTCACTCTTTTCATGAACTCATGGCAGCGTTAGGGCTTCCCCACCCTGCAGGACAGGGATGAGGCCATGGCGTGGGATCTGCATACCGGGCCGGGTGAGGAGGAGGCTGGCTTCCGGGGAGCACTGGCAGGGAGACTTGTCATCAGACACCAAAGGGAAGATACAGACCCCTCCTCTCCCAGAGAAAGTGTTTTGCTCTGTAGAAAGAGCTGTCGTTAAGCGGAGAAAGTTAGTAGCTTAGCATAACAAAGTGACTTACCAGTTAGTTCTGCCCC
Organism: Ochotona curzoniae; assembly: GCF_017591425.1. NCBI lineage: Eukaryota > Metazoa > Chordata > Mammalia > Lagomorpha > Ochotonidae > Ochotona > Ochotona curzoniae. The sequence continues at coordinate 20,504,542 of NW_024467115.1, forward strand.
TTTTCCCTTTTTTAAAGAAAAATTGTGGTCATCCATCTTTTTCCCCCTAGGATTGCAAGTACTCACGATTTCCTGCCATCTGCTTGTGTCACTGCCATCAGCCCTCTAACTATCCTAAGTCGTGGTTACATTGCTTTGACTTACTCGCTGGCCCATCTCCCTCCCTCGAGAAATCTTCGTCTCACCTCGGTTATCCATTGTTGTAACTGGCATTTCTTTAACATGTTAGAGTGTGTTTTGGGGTGATGCATCTGCTCCAACAGCCACTGCCTTGCTTGGGCTTCCTGATTGCTTTCGCGTGACTCCATGTCTGATTCCCTGTAATTTTCAACTGGAAGACACTTCTAGTATTTTGGGAGCAGGTTTTTGTCTTCAAGTTTCTAGATCCATAGGACCTTTTTTTCTCTTCCCAAGCAATGGAGTTTGCATTCTAATAAGTATAATGCTTGACTTTCAAATGAGAAACTAATAGCCTAGTTTCTTATTGTTTCTAGATTTCTTAGGCCTTATTTTTAAGGTAGAACAGACTTACATTTCAGTTATAAATGTTTGAAGGGAAGGTATCGGATCATTTCAAATTCCATCCTTGACCTTACTAAATTTAAAAAAAGGTCAAATAGAAAAACGTTTCTTTAAAATTACATCACGTAGTTGTGATAGAATGATGTCAGAGAAGCCTGATTTTCTGAATGAACTTCTCTAATCTGGTGATTCTCAAAGTGTCAGGTGCATCTGGCTCACTGGAAGGCTTGTGCATCCGAAGGTTGCTGCCAGACAGCAACATGTGACTCGGTCGCTTTGAGGGGGATCGGTTACAGGTCTGGTGAGGTCACTTCAGGAAACATAGCTTGAAATGAAATGTGAAAAATAACAGGGAGAAAGTGCCTCAGGATAAGGTCCTTTAGATAAGGGCGCATTTTCCTCCTATAGTTTGGCCCTCCACTCCATCATGGCAGCTACATAATGGCTTCTTAATAGGATGTACTGATTTCTGCACTCATTCACGGATTAAGGTTTTGAGGGAAGATTAATCATTAAAAGATTTTGGTGGGGGGAGAATCAAGTATTTATAAAATGGAGATAAAGGCTTCTCAACTGGACTTCCTTATACAGGTGAAGTAATTGCTACTCCTGGGCCTTCAACAGACACTCAAGAGAAGTACTTATAATAATTTTAGGGATTTAAATAAAGAATAGTCTGTGTATAATATTTTTATGAGACAGCACATCAAAATTGTATAGGCAATATGGCTTATTCAACAAATGTGTTGAGAAAATTGGGTACCAACATATTCGAGCTCACGCTATATCGAAAGCCACACACAGTTTATAATACACATTTTCCATAAATTTTGGGAAGCTTTTAGTCATGGATTTCAAGATACCTTTGCAACAAAATAAATTTGCCTTTTAATTTTGTTTTTCACAAGCTTTTAAGGTACCCTCATATATCAACTTAAATTCTAAATTTAATAATGCTGCATATATATTGCAAATATATTTTGAAGCTATGGAAGGCCATTTGAAGAATATAAATGTTCATGTTTTTAAGATTTTGGAATTTATATACCATTTATATAGTCTTAGGAGTATTTTTTTAGCAAGAACCTATGAAGGCCATCAAAACTGACAGATTCAAGTGAACAATAAACCAACAGCACAAAAAAATTACTGTCTCCAAAATCACAACACATGTGTTTGCTGACATCAAAGATAATTATTACAAATTTTCTAGGAATATTTCAAATATTTATTTATATCACAAAGTCTTGGAGTTTTGTTTGTCCTTTGAGGCACTTTAAGGATATTATTCTAGAGAGATATGTATGGAAATATATAAAAATGCAATGTAAGAATACATATCATAAAACTAAGTAATAACAAATATTTTCTTAAAAGTAGTTACATAGCATCTCGCTTGGTCTCATCCTGATTTTCAACTTTGAACTTTTTTCTCATGCAGAGGGGAAAAGTTGAGCTCTTTCTTCGGGGGTTCTTAGCTATTTCATCTGGGCTACTGGTATCAGAATTAATGGAAGATCGAACATAAATTCCATTCCCAGGCCCTCTTTCCTTTCTGTCCTTACTCTTTTTTAAAAAATTTATTTTCATGATTGTTTTATGATACAGTTTCAAAGGCTCTGGGGTTCCCTGTCCCTCTCCCCAAGGACCCTCCTCCCACTACTGATGTTCTCTCTAGTACTACAGTGTTTGGTGCTTCATGAACAGTCATAAGGCCATCATTCCGTTATTGAAGTGTTTCCCGACGCTGTAGGCATGGACGATGTTGGGGAGTTCAGTATCCTACCGTCAGGGTATTTTGAACTGCTCCATTGGGCGTCCATCTCTGGTCTGGATGCAGAGATACATACGGTACTATGTCTCCACATCTGGACATGTCAATTCCATTACACACACTTATGTTTTACATCCCCTTAAGTACTGAGCCAGAAAACACAGTTCACAACTGGGAGAAAAACAGAAAATTTTCATCAACATTAAGTTAAACAACATGCTATAGAATTACCAGTGCATCGCTAGAATGATGAAAAAAAATAAAAAAACTTCTTGCAGAAATTTATGCTACTGTATGACCTACATGATACTAAAGAAATGACAATAAAAGCCAGAAAACCATTACCCATGAAATGTAGCAAAAGCAGTGTTGAAAGAGACATTTACAACCTAGGTGCTTACAAGCTAGCAAAAAGTCTCTCATGGATGATCAAATAATGACTCACTAGGTCTGTCCTTATTCTTATGTGAAGACATAAAAATGTGACTGCAGAATTATTTTGAACTTCAACAGAAGAATATTTTCAATAGACACCTAAACAGTGTCTATTATCTGTCTTGCTCAACATCCCCTTTTCCCTTGATTGAAAAAAGGAAACAACAACAGAGAGAGAGAGAGAGCAGAGAGAGAGAGAGAGAGAGAGAGAGAGAGAGAGAGAAAACGGTCCCAGTTTAGAAAAAATACTTTTAGAGATGACTGTCTCTTACTGTGCTGTCTGTTATGGTCCATTAGATAAACATGGTGATGAATAGTCAGGCAGTTGTTGATATATTTGGTAACACTGATAATGTGGTCTATGTTTAGGAGGAAGTAGATGCGTCATTCCACAGAGCATAGGTTTTTTTCAAAGTAATTGCTCTTCTCTTAAGAAAAAACTAGTTAGGTCGTTGAACCTTATGTTCTGCTTGAGAGTTTGGATAATTATCATTTGTCATCTAAACTTTTTTTTGTGGCTTGTATTAGAACTTTACAATGAGCATTGGGTTTCTTCTGAGGGGCCATCACCACTGAAAAGAAATGCAAATTGGTTTGCTTTAGCCTCTTGAAAGTATCATTAGTGTAAAAAAAAAAAGAATGGAGAGGTTCTTACTGTAATGTATTCTTTTTATTTTTAAAGATTCATTTTTATTACTTTTTTATTGGAAAGGCGGATATACAGAGAGGAGAGACAGAGAGGAAGATCTTCTGTCTGATGATTCACTCCCCAAGTGAGCGCAACGGCCAATACTATGCCAATCCGAAGCCAGGAGCCTCTTCCGGGTCTCCCACACGGGTGCAGGGTCCCAAAGCTTTGGGCTGTCCTTGACTGCTTTCCCAGGCCACAGGCAGGGAGCTGGAAGGGAAGCGGGGCTGCTGGGCTAGAACCAGCGCCCATATGGGATCCTGGGCGTGCAAGGCGAGGACCCCAACCACTTGCGCCACTGCGTCGGGCCCTGCAATGTATTCTTTAAAGTGGGTATTCATGTTTTTGTGTTTTTATCTGAAACAGCAAAGTAATGGAGAGAAGGAGAGACAGAGATCTTCCATCTGCTGGGCTGCTGGTTCACTCATCAAACAGCTTCAATGGCTGGTGTTAGCCAAACTCAACCCAGAGCCAAGAGCTCCTTCTGGGTCTCTCATGTGGGTGCGTGGATTCAAGAATTTGATCTAATCTCTACTGCTTTCCTAGGTCATAAGCCAGGAGCTGGTCCAAAGGACAGCAGCTGGAACATGAACCAATGCTGTCTGCGGAAGCTTGGCCTAATCTATCATGGCTCCAGTCCTATATTTCCTTAATTTTCATCAGTTATACTTTTTAGTATTTTTATCTGTGATCTGAGAGTTTAAAACATACTGAAGTGGGCCCGGCGCAGTGTTGCAAGTGGTTAAGGTCCTCCCCTTGCATGCCCAGGATTCCACATGGGCGCTGGTTCTAGCCCAGCAGCCCCGCTTCCCTTCCAGCTCCCTGCCTGTGGCCCGGGAAAGCAGTCGAGGATGGCCCAAAGCCTTGGGACCCTGCACTCGTGTAGGAAACCTGGAGGAAGCTCCTGGCTCCTGGCTTTGGATGGGCGCAGCTTCATTTTGGGAGTGAATCATCAAATGCAGGATCTTCCTCTCTGTCTCTCCTCTCTGTATATCTGCCTTTCCAATAAAAAAATAATAAAAATAAATCTACTATACATATAAAGACTGCTCTTAGAGGTGGTACGTGTGTGCCTGAATATACATCTGTGTGTGTGTATGTGTAATATGTGTGCACACCTAGTCCTCGTGGTTGGGATCTGAATGTATTTAATCACACCGAAGAACTTGGAGATGGAAGAGGCAATGGAATGTACTGCAGTGTCCGGCTGAGTTCTAAGTATGTTCAGTGATGGGGTTTCTAGCATTTCTCTTGGGAAGTGGATTCCATTATCTAATAGTTTTTTGTTGGGAGGAAGTTTTTCCCAATAGGCTTAATGTTCCTCTTCTCAACTGATTCCATTAAACCTAATTACCCCCTCCCTACGCTGAGCAATTCTTTCCTATTGGCATTCACACAACTCCAGTAGTGGGTGGCAGCAGCCAGCCTCTCAGCCGTCACCGAGTCAGTGCGTGGTTAGCTCTTCGTCTTTAGATGGGAGACACACCAGCATTCGAATGTAGAGATCATACCTAAATAGTCACCACATTCATTTTAATATTTATACTCAATCATTCTAATATTTTTATGTATCATCATCTAAATTACATGATTGTATTACAGCAGCCCAAATTGATAAAAAGTGTCTTCCTGAAGTCCAGAACCACGCTTCCTATTCTAATCTGTGTTAATATTTGTAATACCTGTAAAATACTTCTTCCAGATGAAATTAGTTTTATTTAACATAATGACCTTAGAAGTATTTTATGATGAGAATTTAAAAATACCTTTAGTTGCATCTCTCCTGTAATAAATAAGCTAAAAGTACAATGGTGCCTTACCCAAGTATTTTTGCTTTGATTGATTTATTCAACCTTTGTCCAGGCATTATGGGATATTCTAAAATCTGGATTGTTTTGTAACTTATGACTTATGAATTTTTGTAGTCTGATATTAACAACATATACTGAAATGACTAACATATCTACTTTCTCCCCTCATGTAGTTGTTAGAAATACATTGTTGCAATTATTGCAGGAGAACTTATTAAGACCTAGTTAAATTATTTTAATCAAAACTACTTTGTTATTATTTTGGCTATTAATCATTGCCAAATCAGCTAAGCAAGAAGTTTTATCTTCACTTGTTTTGATTAAGTAAATAATTTTCATATTAGCAATTGATATTGGGGTGCAGCCTAAACAACAGCATGGCTAAGAACAGGATCTGCACTGTCAGATGCCTTTTTTATGTCTGTGATTGTGTTTTTATCTAAGCCTGTCTGTGCTCGCTGCCAGCTTAAGGTTCCCGGAAAAGTCATTTTGCCTTTTCTTCAACATGAGATGCAAAAAGGTATCATGCAAAATTAGTAGAGCTGTTATTGTAAGTTAGTGAACACTTTGAATATGTCCTACCATGGGACAAGCGTTAGGGTGATGATCAGTTCGACTGAAAATTCGGACAAGAGCCATGTCTTCAAGAATGGTTTTTCACAGAAGGCTCTGAAAATGGCGAAGATCAAGATTTTGTGTGACACTCAGTGAATCTGCTTACAGGGAACATAGGTATATAGGGAAGGAACAAGTCAAACACAGCCCTTACAAGACCATTCAATTTCAATTTTACTACTTCATTTTGATATCAACCCCTTTAAGTTTCCATAACACAAGTGTCAGCTGATGTACATGCAAGGGTAGATTGGGATTATTGAAAGCAAGACATTTGGAATGTGAAGTGTGACTCAGGGCTTTCCCAAGTCCAGTGGAGTAGCTCAGTAAAGACCACAATGCTTTTCCAAAACAAACATTGATTGGCACATGTTGCCAGGCATACCGAACTGTGCAGGGCCGATGGGGAGTACCTTCAAAGTGCCAAAAATTCTTCTTTGATGACACAGAAAACTTTATTCTCAAAATGGATATGCAATCCATAATACAATGCATCTACTGTGTTCATCCTGGGGGCTCTTCTGAACACACTCATTCAAAATTTTCTATTCTATAAACTTCAACATTAAAGACCATCATTATCTCATGTAAATGTTGTGCAAGCATTATTACATATAATGCCCTTTTTATTAAGTCAGACAATGGAGAAAACATTATTATTAACAACACATTCCTATTCCTATTCCAACAGAAATGACAGCATATTCTGAATTTGGCACCAGCCCCCTTTTTACACTTATATACACTTTGCAATTTCTTTCAATGATTAAGATAAACAGACAAAGATTAAGAACTGTAGAAAACAATTGGTCACCTCGTGAAATTCCATTCAAGAAACAGTTTTTGTTCATTCTATACTGTTGGCATTTCTCCATTTCAGTAACCATTAATAATTTTAGAAACTGCCAGCAGATATTTACAATATTCCTTTCAGTTTTTCCTTCAAACATAGATTTCAATTACCTCTTTTACTCTGTCATTTTGCTGTTGTTTTGAAAAGTATTACTAATTCCTTCATTTATATTCTGTAAAATTCCTCTTGTATCCAAGTAACTCCATCTGAAAAACAACTGATTTTATGAGGAAAGTATTGAGAAGATACATAGCTTTGTTTGTTGTTTTATATATCTACATTTATATATTTTTTTTCATAATAATTCTTACGCAACCAATTCCCCAGAAATAGATTTGAACTTTGGGAACAAACAGCGAAGTTCTTTGAACACTTCTCTGGTCTGTGTCTCTACAGTTATCTAAACAATTTAGATGTACTTTTTCTTGAATAAACTTCCAAAAAATGTTCATTCTTTTCTGTTTTTAGAAATGATAGCACCATTGGCCAAGTTTAAAGTAGAAAATACACCAGAAGAACATAAAAACTTTCCCAAATAGCCACAGGACAACCGAAGCACAAACCTGTCAAATTGATGCTACAACTTACAGAGAGCTTCGGAACGGAGCGGATGAGCGGATTGCAGAAGAATCAGCAGTGTAACCTGATGAACTGGATTTGCAGGGAATACGCAACTGACTTCTTGTTTTCATCTGTAATGAGACAATCATGAGGAACCTTTTCACTTTCTTTTTTCTTCTAAATAATACACTTCAGAATGACACAGGCAGAGATGGAATACTTCCATGGAAACTAATAGTTGATAGTTTTAAGATCCATGCTTGGCGTGGGGGCAGGAATGTGTGACGTGGAGTTGACTTGGCTGGTATGACTGAGAAGCCACACAACACACCATGACAGGTACAGAAGCTACAAGTTCAACAGTGATTGGCCCTTTTCAGGTATGATGTCCCAGGGTCATATGATTTCATCTTACTCTGCTGAAGTCTACTCACTAGCAAAAGGAAAATTAAAATATTAATATTTTTTTCATAAAGTGTTGGAAGGATTGTATATATTAATGGTAATGAAGTGTATGAGATGCTTTGAACATTGCCATGTATTTCTTTAAAGGCAGTTCTAGATCCCCAAGAAAATGGAAAGGAGAATGCAGATTTTCCACACACCCTTGCTCTCTCACACACACGACCTCCCTTAGTATCAACATGCCCCTCAGGAGCAGTACATTTGCTTCAAGCTGCAAGTTGACATTGGCACATCATTATCACCATGCATCCATAGCTTGCCTTAGGGTCCACTCTGGGTATTGTACTTAACATGGGTTTGGATAAACGGATGACATGCATTTTAGTGGCAAAGATAGTGTGTGTGTTAGGAACTAGATTGTGACACCTTTGTTACAAATAAAAAGAAAACTAGAAATTAGGAATTTCTTTCTATGATAATATTACAGTTAATGTGCAATGAATACAGACAGGCGGGCCTCCAACCAGTCTCTGCATCGCCCACAAGATGTTATGGTGAAAAAATTGACTTCATGGTTGCACATTCATGACCTTATGAGGGAAAGAAAATATAGTTTCTGTAAGAAGAGATCATTAATGAGATCATAATGATCTTTTTAAATGTTATGACAAAAGGGAATTAAATAGAAAACATTTGAACTTTCAAAAAATAAAAGACCTTGTGTTAGTGAAGAAAATGTTTTTAACGTGGAATTTTGTAGCAGGGGGATAATGTCATTTTGCTTAGTTGCTTATAGTGAGCCTTGAGAAAAACAAGATATTATTTGGTAGAAAACGGGAATTATGGCAAGGAAATCATTACCTGGGAGAACCTAAATTATTGTTAAGATTAATTTAGATAAATTTGTTAAGTCGGGGTCTATTTTAAGGTTTAGAAATAAAGATTATGGTAACATTTATGCAAATATAACTGCTGTTTCTGAGTCTCATCTGGATAGCTGTCACCAGACTAGACAGAAGTTAAACATGAGTAAACCAAACAGAAACAGCATTGGCTGGAACAGGGCTCTGAAAAGGACACTGCTAAGAAAAGGGCCTTCAGTTCTTTGGATATCAGCATTGTCACTGTGATGGGTAAGAAACACTGATTATACATCCACATCTAGGTAATCTGAAGGAGATCTTTAATTAGTATAGGCAGATAGAAAAGCATTGAATGGAATGACTCAACATGAACTAACCCCACCTGGTGGGTTTAAGATGCTTTGTCCTGTGTGAGCTCATGGTCCCTTCAGTGAATATACTTTGTTCCTTTAAGTGGAATAGTTCATTAACTACAAAAAATGTTTATTGACTTGAAAGGCAGGAGATTGAGTTGGGAGAGAGACACACAGAGAGATCTGCCGCTGCCTCACCTCCTGAATGCTCACAATACCCTGACCAGAGTCAGGACACAGGAATTCCATCCGAGTCTCCCATGTACATAGTAAGACCCCAAGTACTCGATTCACACCTTCTGCCTCTCAGAATATACATTATCAGGGAACTGGAATGCAAACAGGGCAAGACTCAAATGCAGATACTCTTGTATGGAGTGTGGACATCTCAGGTGGTGCCACAATGCCTGCCTTGGAAAGTTCATTCATTCATTCACCAATTTAATATTGAGTATCTGCTACAGGCCAAGGAGTCACAAATCTGAGAATGAGAAACACTGACAAAGTTATACTTTGAGAAGCAGAAATGTGTATTATGGATTTGCAATGTGCCATGATAAAGTTCTGTAGTGCCTTATTCATTTTTTGCAGTAGGTATATGAAGAACACACAGTCTCACTGCGACGGCTGTCTGTGAACTAATGAAATCCAACTTTTTTTTCTTGAATTGCTCAATAAACGTGAACATATAGAGTAAGCCTATTTGAGTGTGTGCATAAGAATGAGAGGGAGATAAGATAGAGAGAGAAAATATCTGTTTTTCATTTAGAAACATTTCATAGTATGTGAATGGAAATTGGAAATCCAACAGGAAATAGAGCTTCATATTGATATTTACATCAATTTACTGAGGTTTTAATGGGCAACTGTTTCAAGCTTAATATAAATTCTCTGCTTCCTTATAATATGGTGCAATTGATCTTCATTTGCTTTCCCTGTTGCTCTGGGATGCCGGCGTCTTTCTTGGGAACATTCTGTGTCCCGCGTTTCCTACGTACTGAAGCAGTAAGAGAGGAGGACGATGCTAACTTCTCTGGGAATCACTTTTGGGCTGTTTGGAGGCTGAGCAGAAACACTCTGAGCTTAGCACAGCACAGGATTGTGCCTGGGCAAGTCCATTAAATCCATTATTACCTCTTTCCTTCCGCTCCCTGCCCCTGGGATTCCAAAGTAGTACTGCCTTTTAACTACTTCATGTCCAATCCTGTGTGGAGTGCATTGCCTGGATCTGTAGTGAAGGAATGTTCTTTCTCAATCATTACCCTTTCTAACTATGTTTTCTTATTTAAAAAATAATATATATATATATATACATATATATATATATATAGCTTTTATGGGAGAAATAGAATGGGGGCACTGATGTGTACTTGTTTTACTATTTTATTTAATATTTCTGTATAATTTGTGCTTTATTTTTAAAACTTTAATTAAAAGGGAGAGAGAAAGAAATAATAGGAAGACAGACAGAGGTCCCATTCTCTTGTTTACTCCCCCCAAATTCCAAGTGTCCATAGTGGCTAGATCTGGCCTGGATGACAGTGACCCAACTTTGAGCTGCCTTCTATTAGCCACATTTAAGAAGAAGTTGGAGTAAGAACCCCGAGCCAGGAATTGAACCCAAGTACTGTAATGTGCAATATGGATGATTTAACTGGTATGTTAGCTACTAGGCTGAAAGCTAGTCCCATAACTCATATTTTAAAGAAAATAAAGTGAGGTCCACTGAGGTAAGCTAAGTTACTGGGAGGGGCTTGGAGGTGGCAGGGGTGGAGGTGGAATTAATGCATTTGTCAGCAAATACCGGTGATATTTCTGTTGCACACAGTAAGTTCCACCAAGTGGAGAATTAAATCTTCATAATATTTGCTAAGAAACATCGCATCGTTATATTGGGTCATTTATTCGTAGTGCTTGGATTTGACCTATGTGCCTTTCGTTTTATTTTATTTTGTGTTGACACATCAGGACTTATTAACCATTAGATCCAAGAGTGAAGACCAGATATTTTAAAAAATGAATAAATTCCTGTAAGTGTAAAGATTTGTTCTAGAATATATTGGGACAGTCTTTTTGCTATCTTTCATTCAACCTCTCTTCCACATTTTAATTACACTTAAATTATTATTATTATTTTTTTATGATTGAGGCAACACATTCCTTCCTCCTTAGATCCCTGGCCCTCAACAACCCTGAGTCCAGAACATAAACAAAGACACATTCGGGAACTCCTGCAGAGACCTATATCCAAGATCAGCAGGTCCTGCAATTTGCCCTCCCCAGACGCAGGCTTATGTAAGCCTCCCCGAGGCGAAGTGTGTATGGTTTTAGGAGAGAACTGAATACTGTGACTGAGGCAGTTAGTATTTGATGGCTATAAAACCACACATGGATAAAGACATTTAGGAAGCTCATTGACAGGATCCCAAATACTAATAAATGGGTGCAGCTGACAGATTGTCACCAACACTTTGGAATTTATGGCAGACAGAAAAGAAGGGAACCAACCTGCCCGAGCATCCTTTCAAGTTTTTAATGTATTTGGGATGCCAGAAGGCAGGACACCATAGACCAATTTCCTGTGCTCACAAAGCCTGGGTCTGTATGCACACTTTCAGGGAGGAGTTCAGTTTTGTTCAGTTCTTTTGTTAATTTCTGAAATGGTGCTGCTCTTTGCAGTCAAGTAAGCCTGGCTTCCTAGTTTCACGTTGTAGGGTTCTGTATTAAGTGCCTTGAGCAAAAAAAAAAAAAAACAAACAAAACAAACAAACAAAAAAAAAACACACACACACATCACAGGAATGCTTTTTCTTTTCAAATGAAAAAGTTTCCTTCCCTGGGACATTCAGAACCTTCCCAAAATGGACTTGTTTTCAGCATGTTCATCTTTTCCACCTCCCGAATTTTTTTTTTTTTTTTAAAAAGTCTCATGTCCATTTTTGGTGACAATTTATTATTTGAAGTGATCTTCCAAGAGCAGGAAATGTCTTTGTAGAAAAGTCTGAAATAAGCTTCATGTGCAAAACAAACGTATCACAGAGCAGTAGAAACAGTTCCTAAGCCGACTGGGTTCTGAATGTTTGCCTGAAAGAATGCCGTGTGGAGCCTGGAACATATTTTTCACAGAAACATGAATGGCTGTTAAATGCGAAGGTCAGTGCTTTGAGGTCAAATGAGCTGGGAGGTAGCTGGACTGTATTATTTATACTCTTCCGTGGCCCGTTAGCATACTATTCTGGTAACATCACATCGTGTGATGGTACAGAGGATGAGGCTACTGCATAGCATCGCATCAAGAGCATGACAGTTAAATGGCTCCAGCCACATTGAACTTCTTGTTATTGCTCACACAAGGAGTAAGGACTCTGACACAGCCACACAAATTAGAATAGCATATGTTCTTAATTATGACCATGGTTTGCACACGTATCTACTTGTGCAGTTTAGGCTCGCTCTCCCTGTCCTTACATTCACATATAAGAGTCTTGCAGACTCAACTTTTCTCTTTCTCTCTCTCTTTTTTTCATTTTGCCTGCAATGTGACACTGGAAAAACAGCTCTTTGTAGAAAATACTGACAAAACATAGCTGTGCCTTTACTTAAGTTGCATCGTGCTTCGCTAGAGCCTCCAGCAGCAGTTTTTACCACCCTTTCTCCTCCAACTCAGTGTTAGGGTCTAGCATTGTGCAGTGTATTGAGCCACTAAGCTTGGTTTTAACAGAGTTCGTCGGTGACTGTGGTGTCTACTCCCTGAACTGGAATGTGTGCACTGGAATGTACGCTGGCCCTGGGTGCCTCACTATCAATCAGTTGGCCCATCTTTTCTTCCGCATTTCCCACTGTAATAAAACCTTTGGCTGTTGTGTGTGAACATGCTGCGTATCTGACTTTTTCCTCTAATTTTTCTTTTAGGATTTATTTTTAACTTTTTGAAAGTCAGAGTTGCAGAAAGAGAGATGGAGAAAGAGATTCCATTTGCTGGTTCACTTGCCAAACGACCACAATAGCTAGAGCTGGATCAGGCTAAGTAGAGGGCCTGGAGTTTCTTCGGGGTTTTGCATATGAGTACTGGGGCCTTCTGGGCCATTGGACTGTTTTCTGCTGCTTTCCCAGGTTTGTTAGCATGGAAGGTCAATCAGAAGTGAAGCAACCATTGTCCGTATGGGTTGCTGGCATTGCAGGTGGAAGTTTAATTTGTTATGGTGTAATACAGTCTCCCTATACCTTCACCTTTCGGTTAGATATGCTTGCAGAAATATAGTCCAAAGATTGTATCTAGGCCCCACAGGATTATATATGAGTCTCCATAGTGAAAGAGCTTCCTTTTCTGCATTTTGTGTCTTTACAGTGGTAATAATCTATTTTCAGTTGCCAAGAAATCAGTAACAGAAACGAAGTGAATTATAAAGAAGGGCATACTTTGGGTCACAGTTCTGGAGGTGAAGGTGCGGGGGCGGTGTCTGATGGTAGCCTTCTTGCTGGTAGAGTCTCAGACCAAACCAAGCATTCATGGTACAAGCAATGGGGATTAAGTGTGTGTAAAGTGTGCCTTGCTGTTCCCACCTTCTTACAAATCCACCAGGATGTCACCAAGGGAGCAGCAAGGGTATAGCAGTGTAAGATGTCTCTTGGAACACCTTTCTCTTATCAGAGTGCTTGGGTTTGAGTCTCACTTCTGCCTCTAATCCAAGTTCCTGCTAAGGCACATCCTGCAAAGTAATAGACCATTGTTCAAATTGTGCTCAGGGGACACTAGTGTTGAGTTCCGGGTTCTTGGCTCCAGTCTGGCCCAGTCACAACTTTGCAAACATTTGGAGTGTAAACAATATCAATTTCTCTCTGTCTCTGTGTCTCTATTAGCAAAAATAAATGTTAATATATTAAATCTTTTTTAAAAAAAGATTTATTAATTTTTATTGCAAAGTCAGATATACAGAGAGTAGAGACAGAGAGGAAGATCTTCCATCCAATGATTCACTCCCCAAGTAAGCACAATGGCCGGTGCTGTGCCGATCTGGAGCAAGGTGCCAGGAGCCAGGAAGTTCCTCCAGGTCTCCCACACGGGTGCAGGGTCCCAAGGTTATGGGTCACCCTCAACTGCTTTCCCAGGCCACAAGTAGGGAGCTGGATGGGAAGTGAAGCTGCCGGGATTAGAACTGGTGCCCATATGGGATCCCAGTGCATTCAGGGCAAGGACTTTAGTCGCTAGGGTCCAATATATTAAATCTTATGGTGAACACTCCAAATATATACCAAAAGTACAACAGTACTCAAAAGGGTAATGGGCATCAGATATCAAAACATAGTTAGTGAAAATAGTAATAAATTAATTACTGAGGGGCTAAAATGTACTACAAAATTTTCATTAAATTTATAGCTCTATTCCTGGACAGGTGAAGGATGGATTACCCAGGTGAGAAAAATCAGGATGCTGTGCCCACACCATGAGTGAAGGCTGTCTGCTCCCCAGAACCTAAGTCTAAACCTCAGAGTTTGTTGAGAAAGGATGAAAAGATAAGATCCCCTACTAGATTCTCTGCTGCTCTAGAGAAGTTCCACATGAGCTTTTGAATATGTGAGGTTTCTCACACTTAACTATGTCTCAGTATTAAAGCCCTTAAAATCCAACATGTCATCAAAGATAATTTATAGCTATTTTACAAATCTTGGAGGTGATGACAGAGGAGAAGATTAAGTATTTCTAATATGTGCTTTTGAATCTGTGGTAGTAAAACCATTTTAATGGTTCACAGTTGACATCAACATGGCACAGAAAAAGTATGTTAGAATGGAATGAAGTATACCCAAGTCAATTTCATTTACTAAGGATTATATTTATCATAGGGATTTTTCTTTCAGTGATATGTATGTGTTTTTGATCACAAAGTGTGGTGTTTTATTTTATGTTTCAACCCAGCTGGAACACAGGATAACCAGGTATTTGCTTTGTATTATTTCTGTGTGTATCTGTGAGGATATTGCTAGAGAAAATTATCACTTGAATTTGGAGAACTGGATGGAGCAGGTGGCCCACCATAGCGTAGGCGTTTAGCTCGTTGTTCATCCTTAGAACATAATGTACAAGTTTGAATTCACCCTCTGCCTGACTTATTGGAGCTGCCACATCTCCCAGGATTGATCTTCCTCATTCTCAGGCTTTGTGCTTCCTGATCCTCAGGCCTTTGAACGTGGACTGGAACTTGCATGACTGGCACGTTGGCTTTCAGGCTTTTGAACTACAAAGCCTGCTTTTCTGGGTCTATGTCTTATGCATGAGGAATTCTGAAACTTCTCACCTCTGCAACTACATGAGCCCAAGCGAAACAAGTAAGAATGCTAATTGCAATTACATAATTCTAGAAGGACTTTGAGGCACATGGAAGAAACTTCCACAGGCCTAATGAAGGGACAGAAAGAAAACAGCAAAGCTATCCAGGGGTCCCATCTTCTTGGAGAACACATAAATAATCAGAGATAGAAGATTGGTAGAGATAGGGAAATGAAGATTCTATAGAGATCTTGGTCAAAAGTGGGGAATATGTGATTAGACAACGGGAAAGAAGTAATCCCTGTTTTCATGTTACAGAGGATTTAGCCACATTATATTAATTTTCTAGAGTTTTGTGAGTGGTGGAACTTGTAATTCATGAGATTGGGTATTTAGCTAAGACTATTGCTAAGTAAAGTATTGAAGGAACAACTTGTTTTTTCCTGCCTACTTATAGTAAAATAGAGATAGGAAATAAAGCAAATGTCTATCAGAATTTCAATATTCTGAAAATTTGCAACTTATCCATGTTGCCAAAAAAAAAAAAAAAGAAACCACATTTGGTATAGGGCAAATATCTGATAGGAAGATTATTATACTCAACCACACTAGTGTGAAAACTTCCAACTTGAAATGAAGGACAAGAAATTGTAACAGAATGAAGAAAAGATACAGACCTCTTCAATTCTTTTGAATAGGATAATTAAAGTTTTGGCTATGAATTTGTGCCATTCTTTTTTTTTTAAAGATTTGTTTTATTTTTATTGGAAAGGCGGATATACAGAGAGGAGAGACAGAGAGGAAGATCTTCCATCCGATGATTCACTCCCCAAGTGAGTGCAACAGCCGATGCTATGCCAATCCAAAGCCAGGAGCCTCTTCTGGGTCTCCCATGTGGGTGCAGGGTCGCAAAGCTTTGGGCCGTCCTCGACTGCCTTCCCGGGCCACAAGCAGGCAGCTGGAAGGGAAGCGGGATAGAACCGGCGACCATATGGGATCCCAGGCATGCAAGGCGAGGACCTTAACCACTGCGTCACTGCGCCGGGCCCAAATTTGTGCCATTCTTTAAGAAAAGGCAATAGTGGTTATGAAGGCAATTCACAGACCATCAGAGTCACTGCCCAAATGTCAACAGGGACTTTGAACAAAACCCAAAGGATGGGTTCACTCAGTAGAGGAACTACCCCTTGTTAGCTGTGAAGATGGTATTGTTGGTCTGGAGGACAGAGGTTACCCAAGGAGGCTTACTATAGAGTCTTAAGACTTGATGGTATCTTTATTGATAGGATTGAGACTCACTTGGCCAGTCTTCCCTTTGCTCTCCTGGTTCTTCCTTTTAGAATGGGCATGTCTATTCAGTGTCTGTCACACCTTTGTATTTCAGAAGCATTTAACTTGTTTAGTTTCACAGTCTCACAGGTGTGAGAATAAGTTTGCTTCATGATTACTCATGCTTCAAGTCCGATTTACTTCATATCTGATTTAGATGATATTTACGTGAGATTTTCTGCTTTGGATTTAAGAGATGATGCAACAAGTTCATTTGTATAGAATTAATGTACTTTGCATCAAAGAAGGCCCTGAATGGGATGAGGCTGAAGAGCGGAATTTTGTTTGTTTCTACATGTCTGTGTTCCTCTAAAGTTCATATGTATGAAGACAATAAGCTCCAAGGACATGGTATTGGCAAGTAGAGCTTCTAGAAAGAACTCAGATTCAGAAGAGGCCATTAGGGCAGCTGTTCCATGATGAAATTAATGTCCTTATAAGAAGGAAAGTGGACTAAAGCTTACTCCTTCTGCACCATGTGAAGATATGGCCCCCAAGTGTCTATGTGAAAATCAGAAAGAGGAAGTGAATGGCTTCGTTCCTTGACCTCCCACTTCCTAGCCATAAAAATGCTGAGAAATGGATTGCTATTGTTTAGCCTACCCAGTCTATGATATTTTTATAATAGAGACTTGAATTCCCAAGACATGATGTAAAAACATATATTCCACTTAAGGTCTTGTTCAAAAAGTTTGAATTTCATTGGCTTGTGCTAATAGTTTATATATATGTAAATATATCTGTGATTAGTATTTGTTAAAGTTAGGGTTAGAAAATAGAGTTTATGGGTACATGATAATGTCTCTAAGTTCATACTCCTGCAGCAGAGATGTGAGTCTCCAGGAGGAATGACTGATTATCTTAGACCAGCTAAGCCCCCCATGAGTCTATTCAATAGAGATCCTGCTTTCTATTATATGCTCTCCTTAAAAACAAAACTCTGTTAACATACTGTTGCGATAACTACTAAAACCACTGTAAAAGTAAGATATAATTTGTAAATATTTAAATAAATATATCAGTGTAACCAAACATCATCTCACTGCATTTCTTCCTGTAGCATAGCCATTCTTTCCCCCTCTTCTGGCCCTGCATAAATCTACATGGAAACTTTCACTCTGAATCACTTTATTTCTCTTCTGAGTCTGTTATTCTCATATTTAGCCTTCTCCTTCTAGCTCATTTTTCTCCAAAATCTATTTTCCTTACGTACCTGGCCCTTTGCTGCAATCAGAAGTAAGAAAGAAATTGGAATCGCTCATGGTCTTTTTCTAATCAAGAGTAATTTCCTTCCATCAAACTCTTTCTTTTCGTTCAGCCCCTCTTCGAAGCACAAAAGCTAATTTTAAATTAGCATACAATTGGGTATTTTATTAACCTCTATAGACATTTTCTCAGATGTATAACTTGGTCTTGTCAGAGACCTTGCATAAAATTGTTCCTGAGATTTTTTTTTTGTTAAGAAGGAGATTTCATACTTCTTCAGAACATAAAAAAATTTTTCTCAAAGAACAATTTGGTGTTGAAGCAGAAATACGAGTTGATACCTTCATAGTTAATGGACCGAACAACCTTCTTTTCTACCCTCTATGCCTTCCAAAGGAAATAATAAATGACTCAAGACATGTGCTTTTCAAAATTAATGGTAGAATATTTCACGATAAATTCGTGTCGATCTAGGAAGATGTTTTGTTTCGTCCATCTATAGGGAGGCATATCAAAACACTATTGGCATATCAGACATTTTAGTGAATTGGAGTATACTTTTTCTTTAGAAAATGCTTCTTGGATCAACTAAATACAAATTCTAACAATCCCAATTAAATTTGAACAATTCAATCACTAGTTTTCTATATTCTGGACATTTTACCCTGAGGTTGAATTGCTATCTAAAATTTTATATAAAATGGCTACAAAATACGGTAAAATGCATGAATTATTAAAGTTGATCCCTGTGAATTGTAACAGTTGTGTATATTTGTATAACTACCTTTTAGTACATAGCATGTTTTCATTGCCTAAAATATTTTCCTCATTTGTTTTTCCATCAATTTCCTATTAACCACACAGGACAATCACTTACTGTTTCTTATCGGTAAATTATTTTTACCTAGTCTTGATGTTCACCTTGATTCAGTTGTGCAGTGCATATTCATTTGTGTCTAGTTGCTAATGCTTTTGCAATTCATCATGTTATTGCATCTGTCAGTGGTTAACTCCTCACTACTGCTGATTGGTATTCTCTTCGGTGAATACAATTCGATTTGACTATCTTTTTCTCTCTCTAGGAACGCTTAGCTCGTTTGAACTGTGATAATCACAATCAACATGTGCATTTCTGTGCATTTGTTGGTGGAGTTACATTTAATTTTGAAGGAATATATACTTAGGACTGGAATGCTGGCTCATCACTTCAATGTTTTCATTAGAAACAGGTATGCAGTTTAATGGGGTCACAAGGGAACCTACACATCACAATTTTTTTTTTGTGGGACCACAAGTATGGTTTTATTTACTTTAATAATTTATGTATAATTGTTTATTTGTTATTTTCTACAATACAATTTTACAAGCAAAAGGGTTCATCATTTCCCTCGCCTCTCCTTCTTCCCCATATTTCCCTCCCTCTGTTTGTCCCTATGACGTCATAAGAGCCCAGTCACCTGCTTCACATATGGCCCTAAATTTAAAGAAGTAAAACTTACAGGCCAGCTGTCCAGATGTTTTTGTTTATTCTGAAGTTTTTCCTCTTCTTTAGGCCTCAGTCATGGCTCCTTTAAAATGAGTACAGTACTGTGCCTTATTTACATCTATACTGCATCAGGCTGACAGTACAAGTTAAATTATTTTCAAAATCTTTTATAGATTAATGGTTAATAATAGATTTATCATAATAACTGAGTCCAACTAGAATACAAATGGTATCAAGACATACTGCCTTTTTCACTGCTATGGCACCTGTGCCTAGGACGCTACCTCCACAGATCACATGTCCTGGGAATGTAAGAATGAATAAGGAATGTACAGTGTGTTAGGAAGCATTTGAAGCACTTTATAATCACTTTATGTATAATATTTAACTCAATTCTTACTGTAAGTCTTAAATTAACTCCGTTTGATTCTCTTCCTTTTAAGTGAAGATCTTGTCACAGAGAAATTAGGTAGTGTGTTTGTTGTCACATAGCAAATAATTTGAATAGAATTTGGATACAGATAATATTGTCCCAAAGCTGAATCTCTTCATGTGCCCTATACGAAGCATTATGTTGTTTGTCTCCTGCTTTTTAGTTCTGTTTCAAGAAGCCAAAACAGCTTCTATTTTTAATTAAATCTTTTCTAAAGGAAAAAATCCCAGGAAGGAAATTCCAGGAAATAATTTAGAAAGATAATTTTGTCATTTTCTTTCTTTAAATTGAATGGATTTTCCTTCAAATTACTCTTTCATTCATTATCATAATGGAAGTGTGGGGTCCCATTTCTCTCACTTTTTAAGTAAAGAGGGTGGAATTCTACGTAGGCAATCACATTTGTTGTACTTTGCCCCATTTCACTTTTTCTCTTGCTTCAGGAAAGACTGAGAGATGCTGTGTTTCTTATCTGGGATGGAAAGACCCTTGGATCATTTCACATGCATCATTGCTGTATGAGGGCTGCCTTGCATGTCCCTTCCATGGTGTCATACAGAGTATTTAGGACATATTTACGATTCTTTGTATTTTCTCCTTTATGAGGCATTGGGAAGATGAGCCTCCAATCTTGGTTTTGTCTTGACTACCCTGGTTCTCCTCTGTGTACCAGAAAGGGAGAGTGGGGCAAGTGGTTCCCCTGACCTAGCTTGGTCAATAGCACTTGCAGTTGTTCAGCATGTGCAATGCAACATCCCTTGCTCTGTCTGTCCAGCTTTCTCTGGAGGGAGAGTTGCCTCTATTTTGAGAGACGCATAAAAAGAAGGGAGTCTGATGCTGACAGTAATGATCCAGATTCCAGAGTTAAAAAAAGGAAATAGAAGAGAAAGGAGTCTGATGAATGTTTATCTGGATATAGCCAAACCTGGATCAGAAAACAGCACTTTAAGTGAAATTTTTCCAAAACCCTTCTGCTTGCAGGGGGCCCCTCTTTTAGGGGGGTCCCGTGATCTCAAATCTTCCCGCTGAACCGGACTATTCAGAAGCATGTGGGGTGTAGTTCTGTGCCAGTTTGGTTTCCCTGCAACGAACACGCCAGGCACAAACAAGCTCCCGCAGCTGGAAAATGCTATCCAGGAATGGATTCATGAACCTGCATGTGATCATCATGCATGCTTTGTGCCACCCACAGAAAATCTTGAAGTCAGGATTTTCCGTAGGTTGACATCTTTTTTTGGGAATGTGTTTTAGCCACTTACAAAATGAGTTGTGTCAGGAGAAGTTATCCGTCCTCACATTTTTGGCTCCAAGATCGATTTGAAATTCTGTGACATTATATTCAGCTTCTGAGGATGTCAGAGCTAGACAGCCTGAAATTAATGCATTTCCTCAAGTGGTAATTAAGCATCTCTTTCTTCAGCAGTGGTCACAAAGTGCTATGAAGCCAATACCTAATTTGTTTTATTTTTGTTGTAATTCGGCCACTTCCTTTATCCTATAGAATAGTGCAGAAAATAAAATCCAGGGTGTTTTTTGTTTTGTTTTGTTTTTTTTACAAGTGCCAAAAAGGATCATTGTTCCTCCCCTGTGAGTCCCTGTGCGTTCCCAGAAAGCCCGGATGTGTTTTGGCATTTCAGGACTTAGCTGCATCCTCAAGGCCAAACCTCCTTTTCAGCCGTCTCTTACCACAAACCCGGCACATATTTCTCCAAGCAATCAGGTTTTCGGTGTTTTTCCAACAGAAGAATCTACTCCTGTGATTTTTCAAATGCCTTACTAAATTTGGGTTTTGCTCACACTCCCTGATTGATTTTTTTTTTTTTAGAATTGAAATCATTTCAAATGAAATTGTGAAGCAAATGATGACAGTGTGTTTTTATGCCTGTATAAGCCATCTCAGTTATTTCAGACTCCATGTGGAATTCTAGCCACGTATCAAATAACAAACAAGTTTTTCTGTTCATCAGAGTGCTGTTTCCAGGTATTCAGTATTGTTCTATATTACCAAATAGGTAAACCAAAGAGCAAGAAGTGAATGTGACTGTTTTAAGTGAAAAACTTGCAGGTGCAGATTTTATGTTTCCTCTGCTCATTTTCTGTGCAGTGAAATAGAGACTTGATGAGAGATTATTGTCAGATTTAGCCTGGGGATAAAGATGTGACCAAGTACCTCTTCTCAGGCAGCTGTCTCCTAAGGGGCAGCGCTGTGTCTAAGAACTGCAACAGCCAGAGGCAGAGGCCTGAGCTGGTCGTTAAGACCATGGTTGATGGACACTGCAAACAAAGAGAATAATTCACCAGGTATTTCTTCCCACACAATCTTTCAAGTACTTTAAAACATCACCACTGAGACCCAAACTTTATATACTGCACAATTTAGCTTTGTGTGTGTGGACAGTTATAGACTTTTTGTCTGGGATAATTTAAATGTGTGGAATATGGGGTGATATTTTGAGTAGGGTTGTCTGAAGTGCAAATAAACTTGAGGAAAGGTTCAATACGTCTGTTTTTACAGCAATTTCAAGGCAAACAGTGTTTTCACATAATTTTCTTTTGTGTCTTTCCCAGAAGACATTGCAGTGGATCTATATTGTCATTCCTAATTGACTCCTGAGAATTTTGTGGTTATTAAGCCCAGAATGGAGTCAACAGAGATAACATCAAGTCTCTGGTGGACACCTTGATTCTCACGGGGGTGTCATATACTCAACTTCTTGGTCATTTTTCCAATTTTTTTTTCTTGCTTTTTATGTTCTTTTTCGTTTCAAAAAAAATTTCCATCTCTTTTAATATGAACTGAATAAATTAGATCTTATTCTTGCAGAGTTTGTACAGGTATGTATATGTAAGAACTTTAGAAGTACGTAGAAAAGGAGTCAACTTAGTTTATTTTGGTGCAAGATATTTGTTCATAATTACTTCATTATACATATTTTTGTCAAGGTTTTGAATATACCTCAAGTGTATTGGTGGTGGGGGGGTGGTGTGACACGGCAAATTTTTATTGTGGGTGTTCAGATTATGGGTACTGCAGAAAAAAGATACAATATGAAATGCTACTTTAGCTTTTTAGTTACAAGATGATGAATTGGTGCATATATAGTTATCATTATTTTTACTCTCACTACCTTGTAACTTTTAAAAATTTATCCAACAATAATTTGATACATATTTAATGTTTTCTCACATATTAGATGAATGTAAGTTTCCTGAGGTCAAACAACATCCTGCCTAATTTGAAAACCACTTTTTCTATGTAGCAAATAAAACAGAGTTGTTTGTACAGCATTGCTTATTAATCACATATTCTGTATTGTTCGTCATGGATACAGAATAATACTCTAATGTGCTGTATACTATTTGCCTTCAGGAATCTTTTATTCAAATTATGGTCTTTTCTTTTTATGACCTGGAGTGACATAGACTTTGTCACTATGCCTGTCTTACTCGAGTTACCAGATATGGGGGACTCACCTGCAGTAGAGACAAGCTGAGGGGTAGAACTGCTCAAGTTTGGCTTCGTCAATTGGGCACCATGAAGCACAGAGGGGCTCGCTGTCAAGTTGGTCACCAATGTCTTGTTGTATATAATGTGAAATAGGTTTCAAATCTGACGGAATGCTTAGAAGGTCTGATGTTATTTCATTTTTTCATGGACTTTTCATTACCAGCTATGTGATCTGCGTCAAATTACTTCTGCTTTGGGGCTTTGGTGTCCATTGTAGCAAGAGTTACTGAATAGTTTTGCAGCTTGGAGTATATGGATAAGACAGGGAAAAAGTTTGTATTAATGCTTACAAAAAGGTGACTGCAGATGAAAGGAAAGTTATATGTCTGTTTTATATGTAATTTGGAAAAGTGCTCAAAGCAGCACAGAGATGAAGGAAATGTACCTGCGTGAGGCAGATTGATTTCAGAGGAACTTTGGATGGTAGAGCTTGAATTATTCGAATAAGAAAGGAATCAATCGTTTTCATTTGATCCAAGACTATGGGACAAAAAGAATTGGAAATGCCCTGATATCCATGGTTGGAAAGACATAGTAGAACTCAGGCAGCAGTGTAGAAATCTATGAGATAATGCTGATCTGGGATCTTGGGCCCAAAAGTAAGACTTATGCTGTGCCAAGTCCCAAGAGGAACACCATAGTTTGAATCTGTGCAATACCCATCAGCCTCTGCTGTGAGCTGCAGATTGGCCTGAGAATTGGGACAGGGCAAAGCTGAAAGACCTTGCTGGAGAAATCAGGAGAAGAAATACACCTGGGTCATAGAGGAGACAGGTTGAGAATGAAGTATTCAATTCTTTCTTATAGATATAGATATTAATTGCTCTAAGTGCTTATAGAGGAAGAATAGATCACTAAGGACTGGAATAGTTAACTGCAAAGATGGGGCAAAGCTGAGTCTTAGGTGATATCTGAGATTTGTGGGTTGAATAAGATGAAGAAAAGGATAAGGAAAAAGTGGTCAAGGACACTGAGGCTGGAATGAGAATGGCGGGTGTTTATGAGTAAGTGAGGCTCTTGTATGATTAATATAGTTTTGGAATCAGGATCCATGCATAGAACTACTGGATTAAGGATGATTTTATCAATCAGGAGTAACAAAATGGATTTGATGGAAAAGACATAAGGAGTTATTGGTGGTTGTAAGCAGAGGAATAGCCCTGCTTGAATCTATTTTGTGCTGCTATAAGAGAATGTCACAGACTGAATGGCACATAACAAAAATTTAGTTCTCAGCATTCAGGTGGCTGATAAACCCAAAATCAAAGTCCCAACAGAGCTGCTGTTTACTGAGGGCACCAACCTCACTTCCGAGATGATTCCTTAAATATTGCATCTTTTGCGGGGGAGTGAAACACTGCTCTTTGTGTGCCGATCTAGGGACCTGGGCCTCAAAATAGGAAGAAAAAGAACAAGAAGAGCAGAAGACAGAGTAAACCCACTCCTACACTGCCTCTTCATAATCGTATTGATCCATGTATGAGGCCTCCTTCTTCCTGTCCTAAAAACAAATCCCCTTTAGGCCTCACATTCCAGCACTGCTGTAATGGCAATTACCTATCAGCATGAGTTTTGAGGGCGCAAAACCACTGAGACCACAGCGGCCACATAATAAAAAAAAATCCAGTAAGGCAAGCAGCAGGGAAGAGACCAAGTTACATTACAAATCCAAATGCACCTGATTCCAAAATTCGTTCTTTGTGCCATTGTTTAAAGTGGTATAAAAAGGGAGAGAAGTTAGAAGGGCACTCAGGACTGCAAATCAAAATGAAAGGAGTAGCGTAAGGCAAGGACAGTTTTCTAGCTTTCCTTTTTTTCCTCCAAACACAACTCATGTTTTTGATAATTCATTGCCTTGTATCATCTGGCCCATCTAGTACTTCTGTGTTCCTGACTATCATTACTTCTGCAAGTATCGTTTCTTCTCATATTTTCATTCCAGTAATCATCCCTAAATGGGAAGATATATGCCCTACATAAAGAAGGAAGGGAAGTCTTTGAAAGCAGATCAATTTGGTTTTGTTCCATAAATTCACCACTTACAATGTAATTTTGGCCCAAGTTCCTAATTCTTCTAAAATCTGTTTCTTCACCTTTAAAAGGCATGAGGTTTGGGGTTGGTGCAGTGGTGGAGTAGATGAATCTTCCTCTCGTGTCAGTGGTTTCATATGGGCATGGGTTTGAGTCCAGGCAGCTCTACTTCTGATTCAATGCCCTGCTTATGGCTTCGGAAAGCAGCAGAGGGTGAGCTGGTTCCTTGGGCTCCTGGACCAAAGTAGGAGATCTGGAAAAATCTTCTGGCTAGTTGACTGGCTGAGATCGTGACTTAGTGGGCATTTGGGGGGTAAACCTGTGGATAGAATCTCTGCCTGTGTCTCTTTCTCCCTGTCTGTCTGTAACTTTGACCTTCAATTAAAATAGAAAAATCTTTAAAAAAGACATGAGATAAAGATGTCATGCAGGGGATTGTGGAGAGGAATGATATTAGATATAACATGCCAGACTTCAATGAAGGAATCATACATTTAATTCTTTTCTCTGTATTATTCCTTGATTTGAACTATTAAACATTTGAAGAAGTATCTCATAGGAGAATGGAAGCATATGAATAAAAAGAATAGATCTTGATACGTTAATAAACATTAGTAAAATAAAAGTAATAATAGAAATGGTTTGATTGATGGCCATTCTACAAATCTTGGTTAATGATGCTTTGTCCCCAAAGCTATCCATGATCAGCCTTTATCTAACATTTCAGTTCAAAATCAGTACATTCATTAAAGTGGAATAGGCAAATGAATTGCACTCAAAAGTCAATAGACTGAATGAAATCACTTTTTATGGGAATCTTCTATTTGCTATTGGCCCATTTGGACCTCCAGGATAAAAGAAACTACTTATCAACTCATTTATACACTGACAAGAGTCATAGATAACATAATAGATGGGAGAATCAAGATGAAAAATTATTTCATTAAATTCAAATAATGAACCAAAACTAAGAAGATAAAATTTAACAGGAATCAAAGTCAAGTCCTGCCTTTAGGTTTATTGTAGTGAAACCATGTTATAGAAAAGAAGAAATAGGTGTAGGAAAAATTCATGGGAAACCTAGGGATTCTTGTCATTTTAGCTGATCAAGAATAAATGAGCTTACAATGTAAAATGTTTGTGGAAAATAATTACATTGTGAAGTAGCAAGCTAAAATACAAACCTGGGGGAGTATACAAAAGTAGTTAAGATATTTCTTCTGTTCATATGTACCAAGCAGCATTCACCTGGGCACCTGTACCAGTCAACCATGTTCCTTTCAGTATTTATCAATGCCCCTTCCCCCACAGTTTTGAGTTGATAGAGGTGTTCCCTAGTTATCCCCGAGCCTAAAGGCAATGCTTACCCATTTGTTGCATTTTGGTTGACTGCTTTTCTTCAGCTGCCTACTGTAAACACAGATGTTTGAGCTGTGAAATGAGGAAATGACCTTTTGGGACTTAATCTATGTATTTATATGTGTGTATATGTGTGTATTTATATGTGTGCATAACAAGAGATGGTGTATAGGTCCAAAACATGTTAATAAAATCCTGTATGAAATATTTTTCAACCACGGCTCAAGCATTTTCCCGCTTACTGAACCGTCTAAGTGTTTGTAGTATTTCTTGATGACTCCCATGGTCCCAGCATTTTGGATATGGAGATAAAAGTTAAGAATGTTTGAATGTTTGCTGATCCTGTGGTCCCTGGGTGATCTCTTGTTCAGACAACATCCATTGCAAAGTTCTGTGTATACACTGCAAATGCAACAACATCACTACTTCTTTTGGTGTTCCATATGCACCACCATTGGCCAGCTCCCTATTCTTTAGTGACATGCTGCCATCTAGAGTTTTGTGGCTAAGCAAGGACTATCTACCAATTGGCTGGAGCCATCTACCCCCATTGCCACCGTTCATGGACCTGTGGTGTCCAAAGTCAAAAAATATACATACACAAATAAAACTATGTAGCATGACTTCTGATGCCATTTCCAAACATTTGATAGGTAAGTATTGGGATTTGATGAAATTCTCTGAGTTTTCTTCTCTTGACTATTGTGTAGGACGTGCCATTCTGTGATGGAGGCAGGGAGTCTTAGTGCCACATTTTCCCTATATTCTGATGAGACTAAACTTTTTATAATGCTGACATTGTGTAGGAGTAATTTATGGTGAAGATTTCTTGTTGAATTTCAAGTGCATGTGTAGGGAGAGAAGTGCAGAGCAGCACAGATGCTGTGTATGGAACCAGTATAAATTGGTTCTGTAGATTTGCTTCAGTATCAGTACACCTGCCATAATCTTTCAATCATGCTTTTCCACAGTGACGTGGCTAGTGATGGTGGCAGATTATGTATATATGTGTGTGCATGGTCTCCATACTTACGCATACAAAATAATCTTCAGATACTGTGCCAACTCTCCTCATGGCAGGTTCCCTTGATGATAGGTAGCAAGTGGATTTCTGTTGTCCATTAGGAACCCTAAAATATGGGTAAAATAAACATGGAGTACATCAAGGGACATATCTGTGCATTAATTTTCTTATTTAGCCCACTCTTGCTAATGCACAGGTGGACTACTTTCTCTCAGGGAATACTGGAAGGAGACCATCAAGATGATGGAACGGTTGAAGGGCAAGCCCTATGAGCAATATTTGGACGAACTGAGGATATTTCTCTTGTGGAAGTGAAGAAGTGAAAACAAAGTAGACGTGAGGATGACTGTTGTAAGTATGATGAGATGTCCTGTGGAGTGCATTTCTGTTTAATTTGAGAGGGTGGAATTCACACCAACAGAATTTCACAGAAACAGCTTAAGTTTGTCAAGGTCAAAGATCTTAAAAGTAGTGAATTTTCAATTCTGATGGAAACTTGACAGGGTGAAATAACTTGACATTTTATGGTGTTTTCTTCCAACTGAAAGGCTCTATGAAACCATGTGTAACTTTCAGTGTGGAATCAGGGATTTTATTTACAATCTCTTTCCTTCTTCTTAGGTTTGCTCTTCGCTTTGCTATTTGTGTCATGTCTTTAAATCTTGTGATTCCATGATATGGATATTTTAAATGAGTAAGCTGAAAGACCAGTATCGTACTCCACAGATTTACTTCTCAACCAGTAGTTTAATTTTGAAAAAAAAAAATAAGTAGCATCACTTTCAGCAATTACTTTATGACAGTATTGTTTTCTTGGTTAGGAGAAAGCTGAAGGCTTGAAATAAGTAATTAGAATGTGGAAATAGCACTAAAATTGCTTTTATTTGTTGGTTCATGGATATAAATGTGTGTATGTTTGCTATTATATTCAGTTAATTAGAAACGCTCATTACCTTGATTCACAATTATGTGAAATCATAGATGCCAAAGTAAATAAATACACAGGAGGTCATTCTTAGCTCTAAGTGCTTGGTAATGGAATGGGATATTATGATAATGCACATTTTATTTTGAATTTGAGTGATATTTATTCTTGACCAAGAAACGATCAATAGAAATAAAGTCTCAATCTGTCAAGATAGTGTTTCTTTTGGCTTTAAAGTGATGTACTCAGGGTGAAATCACTGGACTTAGCCAAGTAGCCAAGTGTCACATTGGAATGACTGGGCTTTATTAACTGGCTCTGCTTTTGTCTGCAGCTACCTGCCAATACAGACCTTGGAAAGCAGTGATGGCAGTTCAAGTAATTGGCTTCCTGCCATCCGTTTGGCCTTTCCCAGATTGAGTTTCTAGCTCCCAGCTTCAGCCTGGCCAACCCTGTGCTGTGGCAGGCATTTAGGCAATGAGCCAGCAGATAGAAACTCTTTCTCTTTGCCTCTCAAAGAAATTAAAAACAACTTCTAATGCACGTATGACTCAGCAAGTGACTAGGACAGAGGAGCTTGCTTTAAGCCAGTTTCCTTCTTATAAAGTTTATAAAATTTCACTTAAATGAATAAGAGGAAATTCAATATTGAGTCATATTCTGGTAAAAGTGAAGAAGAAATATAGAGGAGACAGTTGAAAATGGAATTGTGAATTTTTAGACACTGAAAGAGAATATCCTAATCACAACGGCACATGGGTATTTTCTACCCCAATCCTTAAAGCATAAAACAGATGCAGCTGTTGAAATTCTCCCCAAGTTACGAGAGTATCTGACACTTGGATGACAAGAAACTTTTGTTCAATGTGGAGTAAATAAACCCAATACTATTACAGTTGAATTTCAAAGACTTTTATATACATGACCATCATTCTTAAATTTTTTACAGTGATACTCAATGTGGGAAGCAAAAAGCAGACACAATGAATTCTTTATGACAAAAATATTCAAATTATAGTAATTAGATTCACCATTTATATGTAAATAATTGGGAGACAATCTTCATACATTAATATGTCAAGCTAATCCTATCTGTTGGTTTTTGTGTTAGACTTTATAGAAATATAATATTATATGGCTATATTCACATGATTTGAGAATTATAGTAGTATGTTTTTGTGTCTGTGGTTTTTGCTATAGAAAGAACCTAAATGGATATTACACACTGTGATATTCAATATTTTATACACAATTGTTACATACTTAACATTCAGTTTCAATGGAAATCCAACATAAATTAGTGGTGTGCCACATTTCTCCTAAAGTAGTTATTGTTGAACAAAGAATATTTTTTGTACTCTGAAATTAGAAAGCTAGTAAATAATAAGTGGTACTTGATAGCCCAAATGTAACCCAGCCTCTGTAAAGTTTGTGTTAAGTAGATAGGATGATAGAGCTTTTCTAATGTGCAGTTGGCGAACTGCCCTGACCACTACAGAAAATATATACAATTTTGGGGTTATAAACATGCAGAATTCTAGAAACTCAAACAAAATTTCATTCAGAAAGCCACATGGATCTATTATCCAGCTTTAGGAATAATTCAGGCAGACAATTACGAGAACTTAGATGTAGAGTTGAGTGCAGTCTAAAAAATACTTTTTCTGAAGTCAAAGCGTATTTGAAAATTTTTAAAAGATTATTATTGACTTATTTGAAAGAATTAATTATATAGACAAAGGGACAGGTATGCACACACACGTGGACACGCACACACACACACACCTGGCATTAACCAATTCACTCCCCAAATGGGCTCAGTGTCAGGGCTGGGCCAGACTTCATCCAGAAGTCCTGAATTACATCTGAATCAAACAGTTGGGTCCTCTTCTGCTGCCTTCCCAGGCACATTAGCAGAGAGTTGGATTGGAAATTGAGCAGCCTGGGCTCTAGTGCTCATATGGGTTACCAATGTTCCAGATGGTGGTTAAACACAGTGCACCACAGTGTCAGCCCCTAATGTGACACCTGATGACAGAAAACATTGCAATAGAGAGGCTCAAATACAGAATGTGGCATTTAAAGCACTCCTGCATATACGCACTCATGCAAATAACTTTGTACTCCTATCGAGGTTGGAGACATTGTAATATTTTTATTTCCTGGTAGTTTTGTTTAGCACTCCTAGGTACCCAGGGGAGCTTCTGGGAAAATATTTGGGTAATAGTTAATTCTGATTAATGGATTGTGGACTAGAGACAAGAAAACTCTTACCTTTGGCATTTCCATTTTGAAGCACAAACAAATGTACTTCTTTCCTCCAATAATTCACATCCTTTGCTGCTACTCCCTAGAGCTTTGCAGCTAGAATACTTTGGAGCACAGTTTAATTGAAAACCATCTACATCATTGAAAGAAAAATGATACATACAGTTTTTCAGGACATTCAAGGAAGTAGGAGAGAAAAAAAAGCAGGAGTATAAAGCGGAAGTTAGCAAGAATGTGGTTGCTTTCCCTCGTGTGTTCACTACATGGTATTAGGGGAGAGCTGGGGAAAGTGTGCGATTACATGAATATTATGGGTTGCAGACTCGGCTACATAGCCATTGAGAGAAAAATGACAAGCAAATTTTTTTCAAATGATTTAGAGTTGACCAAATCCATGCATGTTTTTACCATGAATTTTCCACTTAAAAGTTTTTTTTTTAATCACTGATTTTAACAAAGCAAATGTAATCCATATGTTCCTGCTTCATTCGCACTTATCATATTTTGTGTGAGTTGGGTTGGTGTCCAAAAACTTAGTTTTTTTTTTTTTTTTCTTAACCAGGAAGTCACATTTTACAGCACCAAGAAGGACCTTGGACCTGGAAAGTTTCAAATTTCAGTTTCAACTGAGAACCCAAGGAATTTGAGTGGGTTCTAAAGTTGGCAAGATGCCTTCACCCTTGTTAACATACTGATGGAATTATATATAGTCTTGTGCATATAGGTTAAAAGTGGAGTTGTTAATTGTTTTGGTATTGATGCCAGTTATATTCATTTGGACTTCCTGGTTTGTTTGCCATAAGGAAACAATTGACCACTTGTTTTATTGTTTTAAAAGTTTTATATATTGATCCATATCCTTAAATATACAATAAGTGTTATCAAATATGTAACAAAGCAGGTATATGGAAAATGTATAATTTCCCCTAAGGGTTATTTGCTAATATGGAACGCAGTCTTCTAAAATGTGATGAAAGGAAGGCCTGTGGAACAATGGGTCATGATGGCTAATTTTATAGGGAACACATGCATACAATATAATTTAAAACACATGCTAGGGCAGTTATAGCAAAAGGCTCAGAGAATTAGAAAGGAATTCTGCTTCATAAAAAGAAAAAAAAAAAGGAAAAGAAAACATTTCCCTCTTTCTCCTGTATTTCTCTGCTAGCAGAAAGATCCCATTCACTAATGCTGAACAATTACCAGGCCCACCCACAAGCCACCCAAGGTCTCTCGCTCTCCCACGTGAGACTCATGCTCTGTGATTCATAATAATGAGATGTGATATGAAATCAAAGTGCACGAGTCCTACATGAACCTATCCTCTTCCTAATTCCGTATTTACTGTTTTTCAAAAATTAAAGTATCGTGTATCATCGACTGCTCTGTTATGTGCAGGGCTGGGATCTATTAACCTAGGCATTTCAAAGGAGAGGAAGAGACTGCTCTGCCCATCTCTGTTTCCAGCAGAGGCTTTGGACCTCAGGAAAATTCTTCAAGCATTTCCTCCCCCTCTACTCTGTTAAATGCATTAATTTTAGAGCTCCAGGAGTGGGAAGACAATAAACCGCTAAGCAAGTAGTTACTATAATTGTATCAAATGTTCTTTCTTCATGGCAGAAAGAAAGAGAAACACAGAGAAAGAAGAATCTGTCTATGATGAGTGATTTTATTTGTTGACCTAAGACACAGGATGCCTAGATATTTGGTTAAACCTTATTCCCAGATGTACATGTGAGACCGTTTTCTGAGTGAGATTAACAAGGGACCATAGACCCCTTGTAACAGGTGGTTCTCCCTGCTTCGAATGGGCTACATCCAACCGGATGGAAGCCTAAACAGCACAACAAGCTAGGTGAGCAAGGGTTTGCTGTTGCTGGCTGCATCTGAGCTGGGGCGCTGTTTCCTGCATTCAGGCTGCAGTTGACAATGGCTCTCCGGTCCTCGGGTCTGTGGAGCCAGCTTGGGATGTATGGCTACTTCCTGGGTCTCGGTGGACATTACCGGACTTCTAACCTTCGGGACTGTGGAAACGCATTCTTTACAATTCTGCTTTCTCTGTCTTTCTGTAGCTACACAGCACAGACAGATGAGCTGGTGGCAATACTCTGTTCTGTTTTACTGGAGAGCTCTAACACATTTTTACTGTGATTTCAGCCTGTTTCATCCTCTCGTGTCAAGCTTTTAAGAAAATAAAGAACAATTCGCTAATATCCTCATCATGACTGTTCATATCCTTGTGAGCAAATACTGACATCATAAAATTAGCAATAATTTTAAATGTTTGTTTCACTTTTTTTCTTGTATAAAATCTGGGAAAATAGTTCATAAGACAAATTTTTCCCTAGATGTTCTCCTGTTTCTATTCCATTTTGTTTTTACTTTTTTAAAATTTTGCAATAATTTAGCAATACATAATTGGGTACATTGGTTACAGACCATAACACTGCAAATTTAACAATCATTTAAATAAAGGAATTTGGGTTGACATTATTTCAAACACAGTGTGGCCTGTTTGGGGCTGACAGTAATCGCATGGTGCCAGTAAGTGTCTCTCCAGCTGGGATTCTGATTGACCTCCACCTTGTCTATGTAGTGGGTAGCTGTTTGATCAAGATGCCAGAGGAAGCCCTACCTTTTCCATGTCCTCTGTATCATGCTGTCTAACTTTAGGGAGCAGGATCAATTGTTGTTTTCCAGTAATGTTCCTAAAATCTCATGTCTTTGGCTATGACCAAATCTTTTTCTTGTAGACGTGAAAGACCTTGACTTTTTCTTTTTTTTACTCTGTTTATCAGCTTTATGACCTCATACACATTTAACAGTATTGTTTCAGAAAATCTTTGTTGCGACTTAGTTGTGGTATAGTGGAAGAAGCTGCTGTCTGCCAGGCTGGCATCCCATGTAGGTGTCAGTTCTTGTTCCAGCTGCTCTATTTCTGATCTAGCCCCCTAAAAAAGCCCTGGGGAAAGTAACAGGAGATGACCAAATTGCTTAGGCCTCTATGATCCCTGGCGGCTGTGTGGCCCAGCCCTACCCATTGCAGCCATCTAGGGAGTGACTCAGCACATGGGTGCGCTATCTGTCTCCCTCCCTGCATCTTTGACTTGACATCAATCAATGAATCAATCATTTTGTTTGGGATAATGTAGCTAAAATATTTGCATAATTAAACTTTTTTTTTCTATAAACACTGTTTAGTTAAAAGTGAATCATTTAGTTGTGGACATCTTAAATTTCACATATTAAAGTACTTTCTGTGTTATTGAAGTGTTTTATAAAATGCTACTTATTGATAGCATAATGTTTGGGTTATTTAAAATTTCTATGATCATGCTCCTTCATTTCTTTTAATTTTTGACATTATTTGTGGAACTATGAGCCCAAAGAATATAAAGCTCTTTTGTTCTACTTGCTATCAAAATTTTTCTTTCAAAAAAAGTTATACAATTTATTCCACACATGCAGGGTAGATGCTAGCTGGCTTACCCTCACTAGCACTTTGTGGGTGTATTAAATTTCTATTTTAAAAAAGCGAAACTTTCACTTTTTAAATAGAAAAAAAGTAGAAAAAGACCTTTTATATTTGAAAGACTTTTTAAAAATTTGTGCTTATTTCTATAAAAGGCAGAATGACATTGAGAAAGAGAGAGATAGAGAAATCAAGAGGGTGCGACAGCTGGTTTCCATACCTGAGTTTACTTCCCAAATGCCCACATGAGCCTGGGTTGGGCCACGTGGGAGCCAGGAGCTTGAAACTCAACCTGGGTCTCTCATGTCAGCAACAGGGACCCAGGTACATGACTCAGCAGATGGTTCCTCCCAGAGTGTTTCCAGAAAGCTGGCACTGGAAGTACAGCCACAGCTGCATCCCACACTCCGCAACAGTAGGGTTTGTGGAAACCAAGCAGCATCTTAATGGCCAAGTTCAACACCTACCTCTAAATGCTGAGTAATTCTTCCGAATGTATTGGTCATTTTTGTGTAAGTTTTGGATCAATGTCTTTAAAAATATATACTGTTCATGCTTTTATAATCTTTTATCTTAAATGTAAGTGTATCCTCTATCTGTCTTGCTATCGTCTATATATCCAAATATTTTTATTGACGTCTTTATTATTTTAACAAATTGAGGTTCCTACATTCTGGGCAGTGAGTTTAACGATTTTCAACCTTTTTGTTTCCATTTGCTTCATGTGTGAAAAATCCCTTTCTTAGGAAATCTTTATTCCACTGGAACGCTTGTTTTTTCTTGTTTATTTCAACACTGTTCCCTAATTCTTCTATCACCAAGGGCTTGGGTTTACTTTTTGATATGTTCTCAGAACTTTTTGGAGTAACACAATGCCTAGAAAAATACTAATATCCACTTTTTCGGTTAAAATTTCAGAAAAAATGATATTGTACTTTTCTCACATTTTTGAAGAATGAACGAGATTTCATTGCTTAAGAATTAAATAGTGTCATTGAAAAGCTGTGGTAAATAGAAGAAAGTAAATGGATAGAAATTTAAAAATATTACATTAGATGAATAAAATAGAAATCAAACTGTAAGACAGTCAATCTATTTTGAATAGACAGTTCCTATGCTTCTATGAAATTATATAAAATTAACTAAAATAATTTGTAAATTACAATGTAGTTAACAACACATAGTTTTTTTTTTTTTTTCTTAGAGTAACTTGGTGTGTCAGGCACAGTTCTGTGATGATCTGATGACCTGCCTGTCTCTCCCAGCTCTCTCTACGTCCTTGTTCTGCACCCTCTCTGCAGCGGGGCACGGAGCCCTGGCCAGTCTCATGACTAAGCTGTACTCTGTGTGGTGAAGGTGAAGCGATCTTCCTGATGGAACAGAATTTCTACTCAGTTCAGAAAGGAATCCTTATGTTTTCTCTGAGATCGGACATCCCATCTACCTGTGGTTTTGAAGGAAAAAACCACATAATATCTCTATCTGCAAGGCAATGAAATCTGGCAACACTTTGTTTGTCTGTGAGAGAATTTTGAACTTCAGACGCACCTGAATTACAGCCATGTGAGATCCTGAGCAAAGAACCCACCTAAGCCGTGTTCACCTCCTGGTCCCTGCAAACTGAGAGAAGGCACGAAGATTGTTCTCATTTTTATGCACCATAAGCAAACAATCACTCTTGGAAATATCTATCAAATATACTAGAAATTTATATACACTCTAAGAATTTAACTAAAAAAATATAAAATGAACATAATCATGCTTTCTTATTGGCCAAGAATCTCTTTGAATATTTGTCAAAGTGAAAAACTAGAAAATTCTTAAATATTCCTCAGATGCAGCATTGTGAAATATGGGCTTTGGGCCAGGAAGGGGGATTCGACACACAGTTTATTATCATACCTTTTTCTGATTTCAGCGGGGAAAATGAAGTTCATGAAAGAAAAACTGTAAATTAGATGTCCTTGGAAAATAATTACAACATTAAATAAAACAAACTCAGAAAACATATGGGAAGATAACTAGAGGGGCGTACTAGGTACTGAAGCCTTGATCTCATTAGTTACTTCGCCTCCTAAGACCTTTAACAATTGGATAAAATATTCAATTCTGTATTCAAAGGTGTATAATGATAAATTAGCTAGGCATGTGATGGTGAGGCAGTCCCTTTCCTGGCACTGGATAATGTGTGACAGTGGATGAATACGCTAACGAGGGGAGAGCAAGTTCTACCATGTAAGAAGCATGCTAGAAGAGGGATGAGGCAGAGTGCCAGAGTGCCAGCTTTCCCAGTGATTGCCAGAAAGGCAGTCTAGTAGAAACCCAAGAATGCAGAATTCTGGATAAAAAAAACACCGCTTAGGTAGTAAAAGAGCGATACCTATTTCAAAAGATATAATAGATTATTTGGAATAAACAGAGTATATCTGTAACGAATCATGCAGATGGAGCATATATTTCACCTGATGATTAGAGGATCGATCTAGGTGAATCACAGTAAGTTCATACAATAGAATATTGTGCAGCCATTTAAAGGAATGGAAACACATCTTTATGTTTCAATATGGAAAACTTTTTCCAGAATATTGAGTGACTTGTCAAGTTATAGAACAGTATATATAATGTTTCCTTTACTGTGTTGTTAAGTTTGAAAAGAAAATTATTATTTGAGAATTAGAAGGAAGGGAGAGAGAGAGACAAAGGGGCTGACAGAGACCTTCTGTTGGCTAGTTTATTCCCTAAATGCCACAGTAGCTGGGGCTGGGCAAGGCTGAAGCAAATGATCTGAGTTTCCCAGGAGGCGATGAGGACCCAAGTACTTGAGATATTACTTGTTTCCTACCAGAGTAAACACTTGCAAGAAGCTGGAAGTGGGAGCACAGCTGGATCCTGAACACAGTCGCTCCAGTGTCCCAAGCTGCTTAACTGCTCCATCAAATGCCCATCCTACCATGATGAGTTTTTAAAAGATTAACAGGAGATGACATTATGGTGCTGTGAAATCAGCCACTATTTCAGATGCCTCCCTCTCAGATCAGAGTGCCTGGTTTCAGTCCTGTGCGTCCTATCTTTCCAATTCAGGTTCCTGTTCATGCAGCTGAAAGGTAGCAGATGATGGCTAAAATTCTTTTGTTCCTGTCACTCATTGGGGAGACCCAAATGAATGTTCTGGCTCTTGCCTGCAGCTTAGTCTAGGATCACTTGTTGTAATTTGCAGAATGAAGCAGCAGATGCAAAACTTTTGTCTTTATCACTGTGCTTTTCAAACAAATGCACCTTTAAAACTATAAAATAGGGATGGCATGGTGGCATAGCAAGCTGAGCCTCCTCATGTGGCACCAGCATCACATTTGGGAACCTGTTTGAGTTAGAGCTGTTTTGCTTTCAATCCAGTTTTCAGGTTATGGCCTGGGAAAGGAGCAGAGGCTAGCCCAGGTCCTTGAGCCCCCACACTTATAAGCAAGATCTAGAAGAAGCTTCTGGCTCCGATCTTCAAATTAGTCCAACTTTGGCCATTGTGGACACTTAGGGAGTAAACCAGAAGGTAGGAGGTCTCTCTATCTCTCCTTCTCTCTCTGTAACTCTGCCTTTTAAACAGGAAATAAGTAAATTTTTTAAAAGTCTAAAATAAAGGAAGGATATGTATCCTTCTATTGTTAGCATCTATACTCTCATTTGAAAGATCATAAGCATTCCTTTCCTGTTCTAAATAGCACGAACTTTTCATCATGCAGATGGATGACCTATTCAGACCGATGCCTGTCTTCTCTGTACCATCCTGCCCACCAATTACACTGAGTGTGTCCTACTCTGAACCTCCCACAGGGTCAACATTCTACCTTACTACAAAATGTACTTAGGTTTCATCTTTTTATTTGCTCCCCTCATTTGTTTGTGATGACACTTCTCTGTACCCTCAGCCCCTAGAGGAGGAGCTGATACACACGGGATAAAATGTAAGTATTTGCTGAATTTCTAGACGTTCATTTGCTGAATTAGCTAGAAATGTAGGTAAACAGTCCTCCAACCGGGCTGAGTCAAAGGGAATCCAAAGTAGACATGTGTGTTATTATTATTTTTCTTTCTGGAATGCATGACTTATCCTCAGGGTGCTTTGATCTCTATCCTAGTCAAATGGGACATCGCATTTTCAATTGTATTACATA
Source organism: Ochotona curzoniae (assembly GCF_017591425.1). Lineage (NCBI taxonomy): Eukaryota > Metazoa > Chordata > Mammalia > Lagomorpha > Ochotonidae > Ochotona > Ochotona curzoniae. The sequence goes on from NW_024467115.1 coordinate 20,542,897, forward strand.
CACGGACACGGCAATACTGCTTCCTATAGGAAAGCTTTATGTTAGCACTGGGATGAGGAAATCATCTATGTTTCTTTCTTGAGTATGAAGTTTAGGGAGGAAGAGGAGTCATAACCTCCGGAACAGGAAATAGCGACTGAACAGAAAGCTTTCAGCTGGCATTGCAAGCACACATGAAAACCAGCTGACATTGTGAGCTGGGTCAATGACCTGCAAAACTAAGTACAAAGCAACTTAATTAGCACGAACCAGATTTATATGGTATACTGGTATACTTTGATATAAAAACAATGCATCGAAAAGTATATATTTTTGCTATTTTGAAAAAGCAAAAAAAAAAAAAGAGGCTATTATACTCAGAAAATGGCAAAATGGTTATATTCAGACAATTTTGTGTTCTTCATATTAAAGTGTTTGTAATAAGAGAAAAATATAAAAATGGATACCTCTTTTTCTACAGCATTGGTGGAAATCAATGTTTGCAGTTCTTTTGAAAACAGATGACTGAGAATGCCTGTTTTAGTAAATACCTTTTTGGTCTTTGTCTCATAATATTTGTAAAATATATCAACACAAAGCACATTTGAAAGCTCATGTTTTAATAATGCTAGAATCCTTGAGAACTATGGTATACTTTAGTGCAAATGGAATTTTAGCCCAAGTGAGGATACCATGTACAACAAAAATGCTAAAATATAACATATTAAATGTATATGTATGTCATTTGACTTTATAGGAAACAAATACCATTCTTGCTTAGAGAAATATAGTAACCATGAAGACTGGATAATAATTAATTCTAGAAAAAAGAAAACTTCCAAACAGAAAAACTGCAATGTCCAAAGAAATGGAATCAAGTTAGAGGAGATTTTCTTTCTTTCAGCAATCACCATGGAATAGCTTTACAATTTCTAAGTGTTTTACATAGATCAGATAGATTTTAAAAAATGTCTTATTAGTTCTTTAACAAGTTCTATATAGCTCACAGATTCACAGATAACAATATCAAAATATTCACTCCCACCCTCCAAACCCTCTTTTCTTTCTTGTTTGCTTTGTTCCCTCCCCTCCCTTCCTCCTTCTCCTCTAACTTCCCTCCTCTTTTCTCTCCCACACTTTCTTTCATTTTTGAGATAATATATTTTTAATTTACATCGAGTAGGCTTAACAATGCATAAGCTAAGACATTTAAAAATAAAAGCAAAACACACTAGTGGGATTATAGGCAATGGCTGTAAATAATAATTGGGTGGAATTCAACCATATATAGTAAATTAAAAAGTAATTACAGATTATTAAAACTACAGCAATACATTCTTAACCACTGGTTTAGCAAAAGAATAGAACATAAATTTTTAGAAACCCACTTGCAGTAATGGTAATCACTGGAATTTCTTATATTTTTTATTCCTTATTATTTCCTTTTGAAGGAATTTAGCTCCCACATATAACGAAAAATGTGGTATTTTTTGTTCTTTGCCTTGTTTATTTCACTGATCAGGATGCTCTTTTGTTGCATCAATTTTGAGGAAATCATAGAATTTTATCTGTTTTTATGGTTGAATAATATTTCATACCTATCTGTCTCTATATAAATACAGATACAGGTATTGTCTTTATCCATTAATCCAATGATGGACATCTTAATTGATTCCAACTTTTGGCTATTGTGAACAGTGCTGCGATTAACATGGCAATGCAGGTATCTCTGATACAATATTTTCATGTATTTTGGGATATTGTTCCCACTAGTGGAATTGCTGATTTATGGCAAGTCGATTTCTAGTTTTTAAAGAAATCTCCTTACTGTTTTCTGCAGTGGCTGCACTAATTCGCATTTCCCCGATCAGGGTATAAGTACTCTGTTTCTCCACATCCTTACCAGCATTTGTTACTCCATCTTTTATCTTAACCATTCTGATAAGGATAAGCTGCTACCTCATTGGCAGACAGGTTTTAAATCCTGGGTTCACCATTGCAGGATGATAAAGAACTCTAATTTTAAACTATTATTTAAAATACAGAGGGAATGAGATAGTTGGGGAAAGGGAGAGAGGGAAAGAAAGAGAGATTTTTTTTCTATCTGTTCATTCACTTCTCAACTGGTCCTATTGGACAGGGCTGTGCCATATTGAAACTAGGATCACGAAATTCCACCTGGATTTCTGAGATGTGCTGGCAAGGGCTCAAATGCTCTGGCCATCTGCTGTTGGTTTCCCGGGTGCAATACAGGGAACTGGATCTGAAGTGAAGCAGCTAGGACTTGAACAGGCATTCCTCTGCGATGATGCCATTGTAGGCAACGACTCAATCAGCTGCATGACAACAATGACCCAGATCATCATACTTTAACCTGGTGACAATGATTTCCATGATAAATATGAAATGAAATGAACAGTCATATGGAGATTTGTTGTTGTTGTCATTGAGTATGCAGGCTGGTCCTCATGAGTCATCCTAAGATACTATCATTCATCGTGATCCAAACCTACTCTTCAATTTTTTAGTGTCATGAGTAAGTTCTGAGCACATATCCTTTCTGGAACAAACACACATTAATTAGTTTCACAAGGGAGATTGCTTAAAACACTCTTCCTTAAGTATCTCTGTAGACCTCGTACCTAGCATTGGACTGAAACAAGAGTCCATGCATTTCAGAAAGACTGAAAATTGATTTATTATTTTATAACAAACAGATACATGTCAAAAGCTCTGGACACTTGAGCCCTTTGAAGTAACAAAACAAAGAATGAAGGCATTTTCTGAGTGTGTCATTTAGGGCAAGGAAAGCTGAGTTCCTCAAAGCCTTCTTGCTAGATCTGCTAATGATATCCTCATTTATACAGAAGAAGTGCCTGGAATTTCTCGAATGACACAGACCCCAACACATTCTCAGACTTAGGAATAACGTGGCATATCCATCTTTCCTTTTTCTTTCTTTTTTTTTTTTAATTTTGAATTTCAAGCAGCAGCTTCTTCTTCATACTGCTGTTTGTCCTCAATCTGCTGAAGTGGTTTTGATCTTTTTATTTCTGAGAACACTATGTGATGCTCCCTTGCTAGCATCCTACTCATAAATTCTCCCCTTCTCTCCTTTTCAGAAAAGCGTATCAGGAGGCAGCTGAGGGAGAGTGATATTTCAGGATAACCTTGACTTCCCTCTAACTTATAAACAAGAGTAAATCATTTGCAAACTTTGAACTATTAATAGTAGCAAATGACTTGCCAGAGAGCTCACAACAGATTGTGACACCCCTTCGGATCTTGACCTTTGTGTCTAATGGAGAAAATGAGAGGCTGTTTTGATCTGTTAAATTTCTCGTATTTAAGAGGAAAATTAACATACACAGCACATAGACAGTTTTTAGTTTAATTTATGTAACACAAAAAGCAAATTTAGGAAACAGCTTTCTTCAAACATTTAAAGAAATGAAGAATTGTCCCAGTTTGTTATCAACATGGATTTTCTTAAATGCCTACAAAAGGATGAGGGGAGATATAGGCATTTGTGTTTTAAAATGTTGTAATGTATTTATCTTAGTCGAGAAGAGAGAAAAAGTGGAAATGAGAATTAAAGAGAGTAAACACTACTTTCCTGGGTTCCTCAGGTTCTCAGATTAAACAGAAACCCATAAGGTTCCTTCTTTTCCACCAAGTAAAAACTTCTAATTGTAGCAAAAGTTGGAGTTAGGTTGATTCAACTTTGATCTTTCTCATCCTCTCCATGTATTTGTGGGTCAAAAGAGAAGTCATTAGGGACTTAAATTTCCTGTCTTGTCTTTTCCTTTTTGCTTTCTCAAATGTTGTGAGAAATCAACTTCACAAAAAAATATAGTACGCTATGGGCTTGAGTTTCTAAAATGTCCTCCACAGGTCTTAATCCTTTTCCAAGTAAGTTTTCCCTGCAAAGCGTAGTCAAACACAAATCTTAGTGTGGGAGGGAAGTATCTGTGAATACGTAATACCATTTCTCTTAATTGAGGAATGGTTAGTGTTGTTAAACTTTCCTTATCTCTTCATAACCTTTTCTTTGCTTACCGTCCTCTGTTATTCTCAACAACATTACTAATCCCTCAGATAAGATAATCAGGTGCATTTATTTACTGAATCTCATCCATCTTGGAATCTGTCTCTGTACCTCCTGCAGTTTCCATTTTCTTGCTGAAATGTAAAACCTTTTGTCTAAGGAATTTTACTCAGTCAAGAAGACAATTTTTGAGGTGTCTTTTTATCCTCATTATGCAGTAGATGAATTTTTCCTATTGAGTGGTTGAGAGACCCAGCCTTGTTTTCCTTCTTCAAGCTGTCTGGACAGAAATGGCTTCTCATGGCCACTCCTAATGGCTCATGGAATAAAAACATGATTTTAGGATTTTTCTAAAATATAGGCACAGGTGCTTCATTATGTAAGACCAGGAAAATTGCCATTTCTGACAGATGAAAAAAGATAATCATAAGGCTCAGGATTTAGTTCTTTATTTTATTTGAAGGACAAAAAGCAGACATGAGAGACGGAGACCCGGAGAAAGGGATCTTCCATGTAAAGTTTCACTTGCCCAAATCTCGCAACAGGAGAGCTGGGGAAGTGAAAATCACAAATCCAGAACTCAATTCAGGCCTTCAGCAGGAGTGTTGGGGTTTCAGTGATGGAGGTCCATGCTGCCGGCTTCCAGGCTCCACAACAGCAGGAGACCGTGTCTTTTCCTCAACTGCATTTCCTGTTTTCTTTTTGCTATGGGAATCCTGAGATTAAAGGACAGAAAATGCAGGAGAAATTAAGAGGAATGTAAGCAGGAGGCACACAGGGCACCAGAGTTCATTTGTGTAAGCAAGGTGACAAGGTCTTCTTTTGTAGGTACTTGAGGAAGATGGTTTTCCACATACAAAACCCATTGCGGGGGAAGGGGCGGCTTAAGCCAAAAGACCATCTGTTCCTTAAGAAGAAGAAAAGACAGGGAAAATCCCTGCTTCAGTTTCTGTTTTGATATGGTTGTGGTTTCACATGATTTTGTTTTCCCTGCTCCATTTCTAAAGATATTGGTAATCTGAAGATACGTCAACAAGTTCATGGAAAAATGGATTAAAATATTCATTTGTTTTGGTATATTGTTTTGAAATTATGCTTTTTGGGGGGTAAAATGCGCATCAGTGAGTTTTTTGAAGACATCTCATTTACATCCTATTCAGTATGTCTCCTTACAGCTCCCTCACAGTGACCCCACCATGGCTCCAATGTGGGCGACCAGTAGCTCTAGTGAACAGATGTTTAGGTTGCATCCGTGAAGATAAGACTTAAACCTATATTCACCCTTACCTGCTCACATCTGGCTTCTCCCTCCACAACAATTTAAAAATTTTACAAGGAGAAAACCTTGAGGTCTATTGCTTCTTCTCATGATTCTCTCGCGTGACAAACTACCACATCAAACAACATTGCTGAAAACCAGTCCTTGTTTATCCAGTGATCTTCATTCTAGGGCCCCTCCTGTTCAACTTTCCATGCAGTTATTCCCAAACATCTCCCCCTTTGCCACATTAAACCTCTATTTTTCCATAAGTACCTTCTACTTTATCATATTGTTCTGTCTTTTTTAAAAATCTGTTTAGACTGAACAGATAAAAGGTGGTTTCTTTCAAGGTCATCTTTCCATTTTAGTCATTTTGAGATAAAACTACTCCTTGTCTCACCCTCTATGACAGCGTAGCTGCAAATGGTAGGATGACATCAACGACACTGACCAGTTGTTACGGAGTGCAGGAGGATGTGATGTCGGAAAGCATATGCGTTGTGTAATTATGACACATGCCGTGGAACTAGAGAGGTTTTTGAAACTCAAGATGAGAAGCAAAGTTATGCCATAGCCTCCAATTTTTCTGTATGATAAGGCACAACTTCCAGTTTCACTGAAATTAAAAATCTCTTTATCAGTAAGGGTGTACGTTTCATTGATCCTTGTACAGATCCTGGCAAAGTAGTTGTTTTGCAATTGCTTGCTAAATTCAGAGATTAGTTTCTTTGGAACTTTCACTAGAAATATGTTCATCAGTTCTTTTTTTTTTTTTCTTTTCCTTTTTTTTTTGGTGGGGTAGTGTGTGTCTTGGTTTGGTCTGCCTCAGAAACGTAACTGAAAGCAGATTCATAAGCTAGTAATGTCCTTGGGCTGAGGAGAAAACAATATTTAGAGAATGGGAAAGTGAGTCAGTGAAAGAAACGTAGTCAACAAAATACACATTACCAAGGCATTGACTGTACTTGTCCATTCAATCTTAATTACACCAGAGAAGGCTTGACAAGTCATAAAGTACAACACCTTAATGGTATTATACCCTAGAGACAAGGTTCCTGGGGTAGCAAGAGACTGGTTTCTTTTATTAATTAATACGGAGACTATTCCCAAGGAAAATTAATACCTAAACCTAACCAGAATGTCACATAGGTGGGCAAAGCAGGCTTAGTTGGCAAGAGAGAGCCCTCTGGCAAAGTAATACAGGTGCAGGTTACTACAAGTGCAGCCAGCCTGTACTAAAGTGAGGGAGGCTGGGTTTTGGTTAGGGCCTCCACAGCATCTGCTTCAGCATCTCGGCATGCTTCTGAGTCTGGTAACACAGTGGGGCAATGATTTCTCTCTCCCACTGTTTCTAAAAAGAAGACTTTTAATGGTATCTGCAGGGGTAAAAATCTTTCCTAATGATTACCTTTTGTGTCTGCCATTTTGGAATGTATAGAAAGAAAGCATCATTCATATAAATGTTCAAATCAGAGGATTTACAGTATACCTTGTTGTATCTATTGTCTTCAAAGATGGGTTTCAGGAGAAGGTATTTAGCTTATAAATTCATACAGAAGTTAGGATGCCTGAGACCCAACAATGAGAGTGGGCTTTATTCCCAGCTTGGCTTCCTGATTCCAGCTTCCTCTCAGTGCAAAACCTGGGAGTCAGCAGGTGATAGAGCAGGTAGTGGGCTTCCTGCCACACTTCTGGGAGAACTGAATAGAGTTTTAGGCTTCTAGCTTTGGCCCAACTCAGTCATGGTTATTAGAGGCATTTGGAGAATGAACCAGCAAATTGGAGATCTTTCTAGCTAATTCACTCTATCGCTCCTTCTCTAATACATACTGAATGACAATCTTTGGTCCCGGAACTATCATCAGTGGCACATCAGAGCTCTTGTAATGACACTTCTTTCATCCATTTCCTTTGTATTATGCAGAATCTTCCATAGCCATTTATAGCAGACATATTATTGTTTATACCCTATGCTACCTGTTTGGGTGGACACATGGAAGAAATAGACATGACAGTTTCAGTTTGAAGTATACAGAGTAATGGAACAAACTTTTTAGAGTGGACTGTTATGTGTTGCAGTTAAGATAAACATGTAAAATTTTTAAAAATGATAGAAGAATCGGCTATTTCTATGAAAAAAATAATAATCAAAAACATCCTTAAAAAGTAGCAGTATTTGGAATAAGACTCATTAGCATGAATTGCCCCTTGAATGCTGACAGTGGAAAGATTGTAAGAGTTGCTCTTTATTCAAATCTTGAAACAAGGCCGTGACAGTTGGCAGGTAGTAGGGAGACGGGATTTATAATATCTCAGCAGGTGCACAGACAAGAATAGGATACTGAGTATCTGAATAATGTGAGAGATGGATGAGCAAACTCTTCATCTGAGGACTTGAATTTGGATAACTGAATGAGCGCTGCCATGGCTGTGCGAGACAGGACAGCCAGCAGGCAGCTGCTTTGTGGGAAAGAGTGTGAGTTCAGTTTGGACATGAACTGGGATTAAAGCGCTCGTGACTTTTCCAGGCAGAGTTGTACAGACATGAAGATCCTACCACTAAATCTCCTTAGGAATTAAGGGGATTCCGCAGAGGGCTTTCATGATAACAGTAGAGGTAATGACAACAATAAATATTTCCATTTCCACAGTGGTAGGAATGCTGGTTATGATTGCAGGGATTTCTGACACAGCTTGGCATGCACCAAAGAAGCATTTATTATTTTGGACGGATTCATAGATCTCCCTCATTCTCATCTTTCACAAGCTCTCAGAACAACAGCATTTCAACTTTAGTAACAACAATAAATGTGTAAAAACAATGGTGTCCACAGACGGCGTATGAAAGCTAAAACTGTTTGTGAAAATGATCATCTTTTTTCCAATGCATCTCATTCATTTCAGTTGGCATGGTGGAGAATGTTTTTGTTTTGCACATGGAGATCATTCGATGCACGATTCATTTATTACCTGAAATGTCCAAAGCACTTTACACACGCAGTTTCCCATTCTTCCAGCCACACTGCTATTTGCTGATAAGGAAATTGAAGGTGAGATGAAAGAGTTTGATGTGCCCGTGGTCTCTGCTGACTTGCTTCCATTCTTCCAGAAGGTTCCTCTGAGGATGGCATCTCAGCCCTGTGTGTTCCCGGCTGCTGGGAACTGGCAGAGGTGGAGCCTGGGCACATGCACCCCTCGTGCCCTGCTGTGTGACCTCCACACACTGCCCTTGGGATACTGCTAGCATTTGCTTTCTTCAATAGGCATTGTCCTCTTAGCTCTTTCATTCTGTGCTTAACTCCCTTCTATATTCTTGGACACTTGTGTTTCACAGTCTCAATTCTCTGGACAACGAAGCTCAAACAGATAATATGAATGGATTAAAGAAAGAAAAAGGATACAGTGTCTGATGATTTTCCTCTTGACATGCTTCTCTTCTTCTTTTGAAATAATACTGGGAAAATAAAAGCAGTGATTACTCCCCGCCTCCCCACCCCACACACAATCTTCCTGCAAACTCTTCTCCCTGTTGCCTTTTCTTTGGTCCTCCCATTGATGGACTCAGTGGATACTTTCACAGTTATCTCATTGCATTCGAATGCGTGTAGACTGTGTTTTATATTTGATGCTCATATACATTTATCACAGCTACTTTTCAAAACTTTTCTTCCTCATCTACATGTATAACTGACACAGAGGCAAAAATCTGAAGAACCCGAGTTGGAACCCAAGTTCCCATCTGCTATCAAAGTCACTATGGTTGAACATCAGAATGTACCTCCACAAATTATTTAAATGGTGCTTTCAACCATACAGTAGAAGGTCTGAAGCAAGAATGATAATGACAGTTTTTGAACTTCAGACTTTTAGGAGGCAAAGCCGTAATGGCATTCCAATATTGTCTATTGGGATGTGAGTGTTGTGGTGCAGTAGGTAAGCTGCCTATTGCTGTCCTAGTTTAAGACCTGATGACTTCACTTCTGATTCAACTTCCTACTAACGCACCTCAGTGGCAAAACATGACTCTCCCGAGCCGTCATCCATGCCTCCTCCAAACTGTTGACTTCATTTCTAAGGAAGAAGAATGGAACCTGCAAGACGCTGGGAAGTTTGGGAGCAGAAAAATATTAAATTGACTAGGCTTCCAGAGACAGATTTAACTGCACAGTTCACTGACAGCGTATTTACGGATCTACATACATCTCTCCACCATCCAACTTTATGGTTTTTGATTCTTTAGAATTTTTTTTTCTTTTCACTTCAAAAATGTCCTTCATACCTGTTTGCTGTCAGTTTTCACTCTAAGCTCTGGCTGTAGGCAATTACTGAGTAGCTTTGTGTAGTTCAAATTTGCTTTTCCATCTTGGATGTTTCATACAAATGAACTATATCACACAAATGGAGTGATAACACATAGGCTTGTCTGGAATTTTCAAGTAGCATAATTTTTATCTTCAGCTATATTATTGCTGTAACTAGTAGAGCATTTTTACTGTTGAATAATTTATATTTCTATGATGACTTACGATGTTGGGACTATATTTATATGTGATTACTAGTAATCTTCTTGATGTGTAGTTGGATTCAGCTTTTGCTAACTTTTAGGCATTTTTCTGCACCTATGTTTATTGGGAATAGTATTATATTTGTTTTCTTATAGTGTCTTATAGCTTTGGAATTAGAGTACTTCTGCCTTGGAATGAATTGAAAATTGGTCCTCCCACCACATTTTTTGAAAGTGTAGTACAGTATTAGTGTCATTTCCTTTTGAAACATTTGACAGAATCCATGGTTGAAACCATCTGGGCTTGGGTTTTGTTTGTAGGAAAATTTGTAATTATTCATTCTAACTCATTTGTTACAGATCTATTTTGTCTGTCTGTTTCTTCTTTTAGATCATTTGAAAACTAGTGTATTTCTAGGACATTAATCATTTCATCCCATGGTTTAATTGGTAAGGTCAGAAGCAATGTCGTATATATACTTTACTTTGTTCCTGATTTTGGTGGTCTGTGTTTGCTTATCTTCATCTTTCCTTCTTGACCACTATGGCTAAATATTTATCAATACTGTAATTGTTTAAAAAAGAGCCAATATTCTACTTCACTGAATTTTCTTTATTACCTTTCTCACTTCATTCCAATGGTTTCTATTCTAACTTGTATAAGTATTTAGCTTGTCCTTTTTTCAGATTCTTCAAAAGGAAGTAGAAGGGTGAGCCTTATGATGTCCTCGGTTAACCCTCTGCGTGGAATGCTTACCGTTCTCATTGCAGTGGTTCAAGTTCACGTTGCCAGATTCAAGCCCTGTCTCCAACTTTGACACAACTTTCTGCACATGTCTATGCTAGCGACTAGAGATAAACGTTGATTTACAGTGGAGATCCAGATGAAATTCCTGGAACCCGGCCCAGCCCCAGCCATGGTGGGTACTTGGGAGATGGAACCAATGGATGGAAGATTTTTTCCTCTGTTGCTCTGCCTTTAGGAAGTATACACTGTTAATTTGAAGTTTTTCAAAAGACGTGTATTTAAAGGTAGAATTTTATTCTAAGTATTGATTTACATCCATCCATTAATTTTGACAGACTGTGATTTTTAAGAATGATATATTTGTTTTTATTGCAAAGTCAAATATACAGAGAGAAAGATTTTCTGTCCAATGATTCATTCCCCAAGTGACCACAATAGCTGAAGTTCTGTTGCTCCGAAGCCAGGAGTCTGGAACCTCCTCCAGGTCTCCCACATGCATGCAGGATCCCATGGCTTTGGGCCATCCTCAACTGCTTTCCCAGGCCACAAGCAGGCAGCTGAATGGGAAGTGGGGCTGCTGGAATTAGAACTGGTGCCCATATGGGATCCTGGCGCATTCAAGGTGAGGACTTTAGCCTCTAGGTCACTGCACCAGGCCTGTGATATGTTTTTATTTCCATTCAGATCAAGATAATTCTTCTTCTCATTTCTTTGAGCAACATTTTGTTAATTTTCAAATCTGGCAATTTCTATTGTTGCTTCCTGCTTTTTTTTATTATTATTTTTTGCAATAGAATATGCTTCTTTTTTAAAAGATGTTTATTTTTATTGCGAAGTCAGATATACAGTGAGGAGGAGAGACAGAGAGGAAGATCTTCTGTCTGATGATTCACTCCCCAAGTGGCCCCAATGGCCGGTGTTATGCCAATCCGAAGCCAGGAGCCAGGAACTTCCATCAGGTCTCCCACATGGTTGCAGGGTCTCAAGGCTTTGGACCGTCCTTGACTGCTTTCCCAGACCAGATGCAGGGAGCCGGATGGGAAGTGGAGTTGCCAGGATTAGAACCAGTGCCCGTATGGGATCTCAGCGTATTCAAGGCGAGGACTTTAGCTGCTAGGCCATGGCACCGGGCCCTTTCTTATTTTTAAATTGTTTTTAATATATTTTTATTTTGAATTTTGAATTATGTGGTATAATTTCGTATAGGCTGGGATTTCCTCCAAAACTCCCACCCATGACAGATTTTCCCAATTTTACTACAATAGTGTGGTCCTTGATAAGGAATCATAATTATATTAGTCTCATTTAAGTGTACCCCAACATTGTTGGTACAGACAATGTCACACAGTCAAGCATCCCAGTGTCTACACATGTCCACCAGTTCATTGGGATTCTTTTTAGTCTGAAAGCAGGGATGCATCTTCTATTATTAATAGAATATGTTTCAAATGGGCTTTAATCACCTTAACTAGCTGGAAATTTTCTTTATGTTGTCCAGTATTTGATCTGTCCTGGAAAATGGGTTACATGTTCTTAAAGAAAGACGATTCTGCTGATATGCTTTCAAACCTATCGGTTGTAAAACTGGTAGATATTATTTATCAAGTATTTTATGATGATTTCCTTGTATTTCTACCAGTTATTTAGTTGAGACATTGCCATTTCCTGCAGCAATTGTTGAAGTATTTATTTCTCTGTTGAATTTTCTTGTTTTTGGCATGTGTTAGTAGGAGTCTTTTTAAAGGGCTAATAATTTCATATTTATTTCATTTTCCTTGTTTATAGGTCCTTTCTTATCCCCTTTTTCAACTTTTTTCTTAGAGTTCTTTTTAAATTTTAGCTCTTTAATGTGCAGTTATTTAAATTGTAAAATTCACGTAGTATACTTTTTGCAATTGTTTCACTCTGTCAGTGTCTGAATTTGAACTGTTCTGTAGTAGCACATTCATGGATATTACTTTTTAAATTGAACTCTGAATGTCTCTTTGCATTTTAATTCAGGTGTTGCATCCGTTCATGTTTGCTGTAATTATTCATCTCACTGGCTGTATCTGCTTTTTGTTTACTTTCTATGTCATTTTATTCATCTGTTCCAACTTTTATGTTAAGAAATGTTTTTAGCGTACTAAACTGGCGATCATGTTGATTTGTAAATCTGAATTTCATTTTTTCCCCCCTGGTGCTGTTCTAGGGAATGAAATATTTGCATTAACTTACCAGGTTCAATCAAAATGAATGAAACCTAATATATTTTAATGACTTCATTTGGATAAATTTAACAAACCTCTTACAATTCAACTCTATTTTGTAACCGTTTTAGTTCTACCATTTCCAGATAAATTCATACGTATAGTTGAAATACAAGCCAGAATGTTAGTTGATTTTATTATTACTTTGTTAAATGTCCTATCCTTTGTAAGATTACAAGGAGGTAAGAGAAAACACTTGTATGCATTTTTCATACCATTCCTATATTTCCTGTTTCTGGGCTGGATTTTGGTGGTCGTCTGCTGTCACTTCCTTCCAGCCTTGGGGACTGACGTTAGAATTTCTTCCAGGAGCGGTCTGGCAGCATGCATTTCTTTTAGCTTTTTGTTGTTGTTTTCTATTGTTCTTAATAGAAATCCCTTTTTATTTTACCTTCTCTTTTGGTGGATGTTTTGCCTGTTATTATGTTCATTGTTGACTGCAATTTTATTTCAATATTTAGAACACTTCAGTGCCTGGATTCCTGGCATCCATTCTTCCCATGGAGAATTTCTCTCGTAAGCACAGGCTTTTCTTTGTGTTACGAGTTGTTCACTCTGAGTTCCTCAGGATTTTCTTCTCTGGCGTTTCACAGTTTGGCTGTGAGGTTTCTACATGTGGATGCCTTTGTCCTTAATGGAGTATAACTGAACTTCCTGAATTTGTGTATGAACATTTAAAAATCAAATCCAGGAAGTGTTTGTACGTGATCTTCAGTCTGTTGATTCATCCCCCAAGAAGCTGCAATGGCTGGAGCTACACAGATCCAAAGCCAGGAGCCAGGAGCCAAGAGCCTCTTATTGGTTTCCCACGTGGGTGCAAGGTCTCAAGGCTTTGGGTCATCCTTGACTACTTTCCCAGACCACAGATAGGGGGCTGGATGGGAAGTGAGGCTGCCAGGATTAGAACCAGTGCCCATATGGGATCCTGGTATGTGCAAGGTGGGGACATTAGCCACTAGGCTACTGCACTAGGCCCCACAATTGTATTTTTAACTTCTTTGAAATCAGCCTTTTCTTTAGACTCCACATATGGATGAGATTAAGTAGAATTTACCTTACTGTATGGCTTATTCCATTTGCTCTTTTAAATGATAAGATTCCTTTCTTTTTTGTAGCCCAGTAATATTTTAACATTTTATGTGTCACATATTCTTATGCCTTCACTAGTGGATGGACACTTAGATTGTTTACATTTCTTGTCTACTGTAGGCGATGCTTTCTGAACGTGGAGTGCAAACGTTTCTTTGGCTGATTTCCTTTCCCTTGGATGTTTGTATTGAACAGCAGGGTCACTGGATCACAGTCGCTCAACTTTCAGCTTTTGAGGAGCCTCCATACTGTTTTTCACAATGGTTGTACGGATCTATTTTCATTTCACAATGGCAGGACTTACTCATACTCCTCCAGCAGCGAGCCTGGAGTCCCCTTTCCCCTGCGTGTTCGCCAACACTTATTAGCTTTTGTCTTTCTCACAACAGGCAGCGCTATTTCCTGAGGTGGCATCTCAGTCTGATTAGGGTGTGTATTTTCCTGCCGATAGTGAAGCGGGGCTTCTGCTTCTTAGCCACATGTATGTCTTCCTTTGCCAAATTTCTACTTAAACCTATCGCTCATTTGTATTTGGGTTAGCATTATTATCATTTAGCTGTTGGGTAGTGTTCCTTAAATATTCTGGATATTAACCCATTATTAGATGCATAGCTTGCAAATATTTTCACTCATTTAGTAGACTGTCCTTTGATATGGCTATTTATTCCTTTGCTGTGCAAGAGCTCATTAGTTTGATTAAATACCACTTTTTCTTTTGTTTCCTGTAGAAGGACATGCAGAATCTACTATTGTGGGAGACAGAGCCAGTGAGACTTCCCTGACAGGCCCGGGAGCAGTTGATATGGGGATGAATGGACAGGAAACTTCGTAGTCCACAGGTTTAAATAAAGAACCTGCTAAAGGAACAAGTTGTGTATTGAGGAACCGTCTCTTGCTGGTGAGATGTAAATGGCTCAAGTCCCCCTCCTTGGATGCCCTCATGACAACCTTCTTTTAAAAGTCTGATGCTGCTAATCAACTTTGGCTTTCTTACCATCACGGTAGTCCACATGTGTTATTATAGGCTCTGTGCACCAAGTCCATTGTGCAGGAGAGCAAACAGTTTCCTCGCTTTTGGGGTCTGGCCTAGTTTAGCTTGAAGTGTTAAATATTTAGAATATCTTGAAGTGTTTTCATATGTGTTCATCTAATAATTGCAATGTTTTAGGTAACATTTATTTCATTAATTGAGTTTTGCTTGTGGGTACATGATCACAGACCGAGACAGGAGTCTGGTTTCCTTTTTGTTTTTTTTGCACGTGGCTGTTTTACTCTTGCCGGCACTACTTAGTGAAAAGACTGCCTTTTTCCCAATCTGTGCTTTTAGCATCTTTGCCAGCGATCAGTTAAATGTAGATGTGTGGGTTTACTTCTAATGTCTCTAATTCCATTGGCCTGTGGATCATTTTGCATGCTTGTTTTAATAATGATATCATGTTGTTTTAATAATTATACATCTGTAGCGTACTTTAAAGTCAGGTAGTGCAATGTCTCCTGATATGTTCCTTTTTGTTTAAGATCATCTTGGCATGCCAGGTGCTACGGCTCAATGGCCAAATCCTCACCTTGCAAATGCTGGGCACCAGTTTGAGTCCCTGGTACTCCACTTTCCATCCAGCCCTCTGCTTGTAGCCTGGGAAAGCAACAGAGAATGCTTGAGAGCCCTTGGGTCTCTGTAATCAGGTGGAAGACTCAAAAGCAGCTCCTGGTTCCTGGCTTTGGATCTGCTCAGCCCTCGTTATTGTAGCCATTTGGGGAGTGAAACAGCAGATGGAAGATCTTTCTCTTCTCTCTGTAAATCTGATCTACCTTTCCAATAAAAATAATTTTTTTTAAAAAAAAAGATCATAGTTTTGTTTGTTTTTTTAGTTCAATATGTATTTCAGTAGTGTATTTTTTCTAGTTTTGAGAGAAAAACCATTGTCAATTTGATAGGCTTTACAATGAATATGCCAATCACTTTTTCTAGTATGAGCGTTCTAATGATACTAGTTTTTTTCACTTCAAGAACACTGGATATGGTTTCGTTTTTGGTGTGATCTTCAAGTGCTTTCATTAGATTTATAGTTTCATTGTAGAGATATTTTTCTTAATTTTGTTCCCCAGTATTTTGTTTTGCATCTATTGAAAATGGAATTGCTATTACGATTTTTTGCTGATGACTCACTATTGATGCATAATGATGCTACTCATTTGTGTACGTCGTAGTCTGAAACTGTGATGAATTTGTTCATTAGTTCTGATACTTCGTGGTGGAGTCTAGAATTTTTTAATATACAAAATGTCTTCTGCAGGGGCTGATATGGTAGTCCAGAGACTAAAGTTCTCGCCTTGTATGCACCGGAATCCCATATGGGTGTCAGTTTGTTTCCTGGTCACTCTGCTTCCCTTCCAGTTCCCTGCTTGTGGTCTGGGAAAGCAGTCGAGGACGGCCCAAAGCCTTGGGACCCTGCATCTCTATGGGAGACCTTGAAGAAGTTCCTGGCTCTTGATTTCAGATTGGCTCAGTTCTGACAGGCGTGGCACTTGGTGAGTGAACTGGCCAGTGGAAGAACTTTCTGACTCTTCTCTGTAATTCTGACTTCCAATAAAAATAAATCAACTTAAAAAAAAAGTCTTCTGCAAGCAGTAACAATTTTACATTCTCTTTTTCCAGTCTGCATGTTCCTTGTTCCTTCTCTTGCCTAATTGCTCTAGCTACAATGTAAAGTACTGTGCTGAATAACAGTGGTGAAATTATTTAATTCTTTTCTTTTGAAAATATGTATTAAAGTCTTATTCTGGATCTTACAGAGTAAGATGTTAGCCTCTCCCCTTTTCTTCCCATTCAATATAATGTCAACTGTGAGTTTGCTGTATGCTACTATTATGTTGAGGGGTGTTCTGTAACTTATTTTGTCAGAAATTTTATTGTGAAAAGATGAAGGATTTCATCAAAAGCCTTTTCTGCATTTATTGAACAATCATATGACTTTTGTCCTTCTTTCTGTTGATGCAGCATATTGTACTTACCGACTCTCCTATGTTGAGTTGTCTCCACAAACCTGGGATAATTCTAATTTGGAGATCTTGAATGATCTTTCTAAGACACTCTTGAGTTCACTCTGCTAGTATTTTGTTAAGAGTTTTTCATCTATGTTCTTCAAGGATATTAACTTGTAGACTCATGTGTGTGCATGTGTGCTTGTAAGTGTGTCCTTGTCAAGGTGTATCAAAACATTGCTTTCCTCAGAGTAATTTGGGAAGGTTTGTTCCTCTTCTAATTCTTGAAACCCATCAAGAAGGATTGGTATTAATTGTTCTCAAAAAGTTCAGTAGAATTCAAGAGTGAAACTTTTGTTCCTGAACTTGTTTCTATTTTTCTTGTTATATTTTAATATTTAATTATTATTTTTATTGGAAAAGTGGATTTACAGAAAGGAGAGAGAGAGAAAGAAAGATTTTCCATCTGCTAGTTCATTCCCCAAATGGTCACAATGGCCAGATCTGATGTAATCACAAACCAGGATTCAGGAGGCCCTTCAAGTCTCCCATAGGGGTGCAAGGTCCCAATGACTTGGACATCCTCAGCTGCTGTCTCAGTCCATAATAAGGGAACTGAATCAGAAGAGGAGTAGCTGGGGTAAAACCAGTGCCTATATGGGATTGCCAATATTGAGGGTGGAGGATTGGCCTGTTGAGTCATGGTGATGGGCCTTATTATTATTATTATTATTATTATTATTATTATTATTATTGATGGAAGAATTTTTTTACAATACTCAGTTTTAAAACTCAGTATTTGTCTATTTATATTTCTACTTTCTCATGAGCCATTCTTGGCAAATGTATTTTCGATAAGTTATTTGTTTTTGGTAGATTATTGCATGTGATAATCATGATGCTTACAAAAACTTATTTTGAATATAAACAACTATGTTGCAATCATTACAGTTTAGCATTGAACATCAAAAGAATGAAAGAGACAAGCAGAAAGCAAAGCAAAAAAAAAAAACTCTAATAAATAACTCTAACTTTGTATTCTGTTTCTACATTTTTAAGTTTGATGTTACAATTGATTCCTTTCAATATTGTCTGCCTCACAACATCTTAAAGCAATTATTGTAATTTGTCTTTGTTGTAAAGGTATAAATGATTTACATACCAGGTATACAACGCTACAGCATTCTGCATTTGTTTGCACAATTACTTTTACCAGTGGGCTTCCTATCTTCCTCCTCTTGCTTGTTAATTTCTCTTTCATTTTGAAGAACACTGTTGCAACACAAGCATGGTGGTGGCAAATTTTCTCAGTTCCTACTGGGGCATGGAGCTATCTTTCTGTCCTATGTGAAGGATAGCCTTTCTGGATGTAGTATTCAGGTCTGCAAATTTTTGCTCTGGCAGTATTAAAGTTCCATTCCATTTCTTGCTGAAAATTCCACAGGCAGGTGTACTGGGACCACTTTTTATGTTGTTTGATTACTCTTTCTTACAAATGTGAAAGTCCTCCCTTCATTTTTAGCATGAAAGGCTCTGACTATACTATGCCTTGGAGTAGATTTGGCTACGCTGTGAGCCATCCCTCCAGACTCCCTCTACTTTTTCTCTGCCAGCTCCACATTCCTGTCTTGGAGCTCGTGATTCTTCTGTTTGACATATTCTGCCACTGATGCTATCCAGTACATTCTCACTTTCATTTAGTTTATTTTCAGTTGGAGGATTTCTATTGGATAGTATTTAGTTAATTTTACCTATTACATGTTAGAATATTGAGTGTCTTGAATCTCACTGAGCTCCTTAGTAACAGCTGCTTTGAAATTTTCATCCAGACCTTCATAAATTTGAACTCCTAACTAGGCAGATTTGGGTGCCTAAGTTTGTTCTTTCGTGAAGTTCTGATTCCTTAAAATTTGGTTTTTGATATATGATGATGTACCACATTTTCTGTACGTTAAAGAAATAGCTATTTCTCTGAGCCCATGGCTACTGCTATTGATTCACTGCTAGATAGTTTTTAGTATTCTAAGTTTTGGTTTACCACAGGACAACTGTTGTAATCTTTTCCTGTTTCAGTCTTACAGCACTCTTCAAACTCAAATGTGTCAAATGTATGGTTAACGCATTGTTTAATAAGAAGCCGGAGGCTCTGCTGGAGGACAGAGGAGGTGGTTGCTGCGACTTATTCATGCACCAGATTGGTTCCACCCCTAAAGTTTTCTTCAATCATTTTCATTGTGTTCTTCAGGATGGGTAATGTCTGTGCATTAATCATCAAGAATGTTCAACATTTCCCTTTTTTTGTCAATTCTGAATTTATGTCTTATTTCTGTTAAAAATAATGTTTCTTCTTTAAATTTAGTATTTGTTGAGTTGTCACATTTTTTCTTTATTGAAACACATTCCGTTATTATTTTTTTTTAATAAGAGGCTGTTTATATTCTTGACAGAATGACACAAAGAGACGAAAAGATACTCACAGAACTCTTCCATCTGCTGGTTCACTCCTCAAATGGCTGCAGTGGCCAAAGCCAGTGCAGGATAAAGCCAGGAGCCTGGAGCTCCACTCAGGTCTCCCATGCAGTTGTTGGGATCTTTTCTGCTGTTTTACTGGCACAATAGCTGGAACCTAGGTCTGAAGTAGAGTAACTATAATTCAGATCAGTGCTCCATCTGAAGTGGTCATTGTACGGAGCAGCCCCAGCCGTCTGTCCTTGAAGAGACTGTATTTATAACACCCACACTTGCTGACCCAGGATCTGGACGCAGAATTCATTTACTTCGATTTTTGTTCTCTTGCCTGTGAATCACATTTCCATCTTTCATTTCTCAGTTTGCTTTTGTTCCTTGTTGATGTTCAGAACTCTTACTTTCTTTGATAACATTGTTGCTTTTTTGAGAAGTGATTTGCTGACTGCTGCGTATTACCGTCATTTGAAGATTTTTGTGAATTACTTTTAAACGTCTATGAATGCCAGTTTAACTGGAAATCGTTGCCTTAAGTTCGATTGTGTGAAGATAGCCACAGACCTCATAGCCATGTGTTTTGTCAGTCAAGAGGGACAGTCTATGTTCCTTCCCTTTTCCCCAAAACCCTGGAGCTCAGGAAGCTTTGTGAAAACCCTGACTGTGGAACGCAGCAGAAGGGACTCTGAGACAATTTCTGGGTTCAGGATTTAAAATGTTGGAAACCTTTGATTTTCACTTCTTTCTACTCTATTTTGAAGAGGAAGCAATACTGTGAAGAAGGTTTGTGAAAAAGCACCATGACCTCGGCCAGTAATTTCATTTGAGTATCAAATTGCCAACCATGAGGAAAAGCCATCCTGGCAACGTTTCTTTAGGTATAGTTGAATCACTTCAGTTAATTCTGTCTGGAGCAGAGAAAAACCCTCTTGCTAAACTCTGCCCAAATTATAAATCTGTGAGCAAAGTAAAGGATGATTATTATTTAAATCACTAAGTGTCTGGGTGGTTTGGTACATACCCACAAACAACTGCAGCATGAATTTCCTGCCCTCTTGAGGAATTGAAGCTGAGGATTAAAGCGAGGAACAGTTACTATAAATACATTTATCATGTACCTAGGAAGCAAAATTTTTCACTACAAAATTGAATTTCAAAAACATAATTCTCTCCCTCCCCCAAAAGGCGGGGTCTGTGTGAGTGAATCTTTTTGTCTTTGGTAGAAAGTGACAGTGATATCAGTGAATGAAGTTTATTCAGGGTATTATGGAATAGAGTGAAGACACACAGAGAGAGGAAGAAGAAATGGGAACTGCTCTGAACACAGAATGGACAATCCTGTCATGCCATTGCTTTAATGTCCTATGAAATCTTTGGCTGGAAGATCTTACATCAGCATAAGCTGATGGGCACAAGCAGGATTAAGAGGGAAGATTGGTATAGGAAAGGAGAAAGAGAGTTTCTACTTGGCTTTTTACATCTGGCTACTGAACTAGGAATTAGAAGGCCTCATCTGACATCCACCATGGCAGCAGGAAAATTCCAGAACTGAGTTATGAGTGACCCACTGATATCAAGGAAATTACGGAAACATGTTAAAACTTCTGAGTGGCTTACAGAGCCCACATGAGAGTGTGGTATTGAGGAGATGTTCTTACAGCTCTGGGCAAGCTTAGCCCACCTCCATGCCTCCTACACACACACACACACACACACACACACACAGAGAGAGAGAGAAAGAGAGAGAGAGAGAGAGAGAGAGAGAGAGGAGAGAGGAAAATAGGAGATCTCGTGTATGTATTATTCTGTCAGTGCCACAGGAAAGCCCATTTAAGGGACCAGTGGTATCTCCAATGTCATTCGCAAACACCAGGAAAGCAAGAGTATTCCAAGGGCTCTGTACCACAAGGTCATGAAAATCCATTTTCCATCTATATTTGTAACCTATTTCAGCAAGGAATCAGAGAGGGAGAGATCAGAAGTAAGAACATTAGTTAATTAACCCAAGTGGAGATTGCTAGGGTTTTAATATTGTTGGATGAAATTAAACTGATAATTTTATTGGAGTTTTGTAATTTTCTTGTTACATTATGTGGTGGGGTGTCGCTATGTTAAAGACTTGAACACTTTGATATGAAAACCTAGAAAACACACATTTCAATTCAAATCACAGTTATAATATGAGCATATTTGAGGTCTTAGAGCAAAAATTGCCCAATATTGCTTTGCTCTGTGGAGTCATTTCAGGAAGGACTAGTATGGCTAATATTTTCCTTTAAGCATTTTATCTCAACCTCTCACCTCCCTCCCACACCCCCATGGTCAGTTATCACTTTATATCATCATGCTTACATGGACTGAAAGGGAATATCACCTATCTTACTTAGGAAATTCTATATGAACAGGTACAAAAATGAAGATTCTCAGAGAATACACTCTAGGTCCAGAATTTATGGGATTTGAATTATTGCCCTAGTACTTATTTGCTAAATGATAAACTACTTAAACTCTTAAATTCCTCAATTTTATCTGCAAAGTGGAAGTGATGAAAGACCACCTTTCTTGGTGTTCAGATTATTGAACAAGTTAATACATTTGAAGTATCTACAGAGAGCATACATCATGCATTATGATTCAACTCTGTTGTCATCCATCTTTTCTCTGTTCTTTCTGCATATATTCTACATGCATACTTCTCTGGAAACTTGCGCTTGCTGAAACTACAGCATGTCTTGTTAAACCGGAAGATGATCAGCCTGTGACAAAGTGTGAGCCCCTGGGTCTCAGGAGTGAAGAGGGTAGGACATAGAAAGGTGGTAGTTTGTTTATTCCTTCTTGGTACCACCGAGTTGCCAGTGGGACCTAGTGATGGGGAGTGTGATGACCTGGTGCTGAACGATTTGAGAGGTGGACGGGGATCCTCATATTGTGTTAGTGTTGGAAAGGTAGAGATGGTGAACAAAGGATCTGCCAGCAGCGTGGCTCTCACCTATAATGGCTTAAATTGAAGAGACTTTGAGCAGAAAGCAGCAGAGAATGAGCCAAAGCCTTAGGATCCTAGATCCACATGGGAGACCAGAAGAGGCTCCTGGTTCCTAGCTTTGGATCAGCTCAGCTCTGGCTGTCCTGGTCGTTTGGGAAAGTGAACCAGGAGATGGAAGATCTTTCTTTATCTCTCTCTGCTCTGTAAATCTGCCTTTTCAAAGAAAATGAGTAACTTAAAAAAACCAGTGACACTCCTGAGAGATCACTGAGCAAGACATCATGTGCCTTGGATTCAGGGCATTTTGACATTGTTAATCAGTGGTTTCTTTGGAACAGTCGAGGATACTGATTAAAACAAACTGTGACTGAATCTTTTCTTAACATCAATTCCCACTTTTAGAATGAAAATGTAACCTTGGAAAAACTCTGGAAGATGCCTATGGCAGAAACCAAAATGACATCTGTGAAGTTAGACAAAAAGTCTAATTCAAGAGCTACAGTGCAAATATCAAGAAGTGGAAAAAATCATATAAATTTGTGAATTCTAGGAGATAATATGCCTACATCATTGAAAAATTCACTCTCAGGAACGTTATATTGTACTGTGCCTTCATTTCCTGGCTAAGAGTGGAAATTATTATCAAACTAAGTTATAGAGAGAACACTGTCTTGGGGAATTTCAATCCAGATCCTAGTAGCAGAGTTTTTCTCTTATTGTAAAAGCAGAAGGTGAGCAGGACACGATCCCGGAGGAAGCCGAGATCCCTGTGATACCAGCTTAATCTTTCTTCTGATGAATTCTAAGACAATAGTTTGTTTCTAGTGAGAAACAGAAGAAAGTCAGGTTTGAATGTCCGTAACTAACATACCTTTGATATTTATGCAAAAGTACCAATTTCAGGGAATAAATAAGCACTTTCATTAGCAATCATTAAGTTCATAGAGTGAAAAATGGCCATTTTTAATTTAATGAAATCATAAAGTGAATCTTAGTAATTTGAGTTTATTTCTACTGATATGACAATAAACATTTTTATTTATATGATGTGATATAATGTAAGTACTGCCACACACTTACACACATTCACACTGCTACATCCAAGTAAAACTTCTCAGGAACTTGGTTAGCAGCTGTATATCAGCAGTCACTGATCAAGAGCTCAAAGCAAAAGGCGGAAGATTTATACGATCTGAAGAGAAACCAAGTATGAAGTATCAGGGAATAAATCTAACTAAAAGTGTAGGAGACCTATTCGAAGAAAACTACAAACTACTCAAAAAAGAAATTGAACAAGACCTCAAAAGATGGAATAACATCCCGTGCTCCTGGATAGGTAAAATCAACATCATTAAAATGTCTATACTACCAAAAGCAATATACACTTTCAATGCAATGCCAATCAAATTGCCCAAAACATTCTTCACGGAACTAGATACAATGATTCAAAAATTCATCTGGAAACACAAAAAACCACAAATAGCTAGAACCATCCTAAGGAACAAGAAGTTAGCAGGGGGAATCACAGTTCTGGACCTCTGGACATACTATAGAGCAGTGGTTATCAAAACAGCCTGGTACTGGCACAAAGATAGAGAGGAAGATCAATGGAATAGAATAGAAGCACCAAAAGGGAACCCACACAGATACAGCCAATTAATCTTTTACAAAAAAACCAATGACAGTCCAAGCAAATGGGAAGGCTTCTTCAGTAAATGTTGTTGGGACAACTGGCTGATAGCCTGCAGACACAAAAAGACCCACATCTATCACCATACACTAAGATCCAATCTACATGGATAAAAGACCTAAACCTACATCCAGAAACCTTCAAACTCTTGCAAGAAAAAGTAGGAAATACCCTGAAAGACCTAGGAGTAGGTCCTGACTTTCTAAGAAGGACGCCAAAAGCAATAGCAGTTAAGAACAGAATAAACAAATGGGACCTCATCAAACTAAGAAGCTTCTATACAGCAAGGGAAACAATCAGCAAAGTAAAAAAGCAACCCACAGAATGGGAGAAGATCTTCGCGCACTATGTAGGAGAAAGTGGGCTAATCTCCAGAATATACAAAGAACTCCAAAACAACCAAAAAACCAAAACAAACAAGCCACTCAAGAAATGGGCATGGGAAATGGGCAAACATTTCACAAAGGAACAAGCCCAAATGGCAAACAAACATATGAAAAAATGCTCCAGCTCCCTGGCAATAAGGGAAATCCAAATTAAGACATCGATGAGGTACCACCTAACACCAGTAAGATTGGCCCACATAAAAAAGAACACCAACGACACTTGTTGGCGAGGATGTGGGGAAAAGGGAACCCTACTCCACTGCTGGTGGAGCTGCAGGTTGGTACAGCCTTTATGGAAATCAGTCTGGAGAACACTCAAACAACTCAAAATCTGCATACCATATGACCCAGCAATAGCACTCCTAGGAATATATCCAAAACACCTGTTTCACGACAAACCAACATGCACCCCTATGTTCATAGCAGCACAATCAGTAATTGCAAAAACATGGAAGCAACCGAAACGCCCATCAACAGAAGACTGGATAAGAAAGCTTTGGTTCATCTACTCCATGGAATACTACTCAGCTATTAAAAAAAACAAAATGCAGTTCTTTGTGGCTAAATGGGCCCAACTGGAAACTATAATGCTAAGGGAAATGAGCAAATCCCAAAAGGTTAGATACCACATGTTTGCCCTGATTTAACCTGTAATTTTTGTTTGGTTGTTTGTTACTTTTTGAATCTGTCATTGATACTGTCTCAACCCAGGTGTTTTGAAGAATTGAACTTGCATTATTTTTAACATATTGTTTACTCAATACTATGTCAATTAATTCCATAACATTGTATATTGATACTGATGTTTTGTTGGGGCTTTTAACTGACCGGAACTTTACCCTGTTAGCTCTACCTTCAGACCAGAGAAGGTCTCCCCAAGAAGCCACTGAACTTATCTGGACAATAAGATGCTGGACTTTATGCTAGGTATATGCTTGCAATGAAGGAATCTCAACTGAACTTGAACTGCGGTTATGCAGCAAGGTGGAGGAATCCACTATGGGGGGCGGGGGAGAGGATTGTGGGAGGGGTGGGGGTAATCCCAGTGCCTATAAAACTGTATCACATGATACAATGTTAATAACAATTAAAACAAATAAATAGAACTTAAAAAAAAAAAGAGCTCAAAGCAATAACACTCACAGCTCCTTTCTGCTTAAAAATCGCACAAAGTAATGCTATTACCAAAATGGTGCCCATGCAAGAATGAAGGCTTTGAAATCATTTCTATCAAAATTTGATGTAAAACTGACACCATGAGGATAAAATTTATTGACAAAACATTATAGAAGTTCAAACTAACTTCTATTATTATGCACATTAAATTTATTTGTATATTAAAATTGCATATTAAAATGTAACTGCTTTGTAAATGAACATGTTAAGGAAAATATCCCCTTAATAAGAGAAATACGCATACATGTAGCCAGGAGAAATGATCTTCTTGTAAGATTCTGAATGGAGAGGGTTTATTTTGTTTCATCAAACAGGAAATAAAAGAAAATCATTAAGTCAAGATTAAAAAGATATTACATGGGGCTGGTATGATAGTCTACTGCTTAAGTCATCACCATTTACCCACCAGGATCCCATATGGGCACCGGTGCCTGTATTGGCTCTACCTTCCTTCCAGCTCCCTGTTATGGCCTGGGAAAGCAGTAGAGGATGATACAACGCCTTGGAACCCTGTGCTTGTGTGAGACCTGGCAAATGCTCCTGACTTTGGATCAGTTCAGCTCTGGCCTTTGCAGCCACTTGCAGAGTGAACCATGAATTTGTCTCTGTATCTCCTTCTCTCTGCATATCTTCCTTTCAAATAAAAAGTCAAAATAAATCTCAAAAAAAGGTTTTCCATGATTAATCTAAAAAGATTAACCATTTGACATAAAAAATAGAGCGTAGAAGACATGTAGGTTATAAGTTATTCACAATGTTTTATTCTGTGCATGTCATCCTGTATGTATATATGTTTGTATACTTTTATGAGTCGGTTAATTGATATCTAGTTATCTTAATAAATAATTTTTCATAGGAATATTAAGGCCAATGGATGCCTTTACATCTGTATTCTTATTTGTTTACCTAAAAAAAAAAAAGACTTTGACTTGTAATCCAGACACCTCTAATTACCTGTTGGTGCCTAGTGGGAAACAAATAGCTTCATATAAAAGTGGCAAATGCCCTAGCAATAAGCACCAACACAAAGCAACATCCAGCTTAGCAATGCTATTTTTTTGTTCTTAAAAGTTGATGCAAAGAACAGTGTTTTGTTACCTTGGTTACAGCAAATTCTATACAATATGCCTTATTGGTCTCTTAAGGGAACTTGCATATATGAGGGTGTTACTGTGGGAGGCGGTAATGCAAACAAGTTGGTGTATTTTTATGGGTTTTTGCACCCTTTTATTAAGTAATTTTTGTATAAATTCACCAACTAAATAAAAATACAGTAATGCAAATATTGTTCTGCTATAAAAATCCATCCCTTACAGGACTCCTGCATAGTTGTCAATTGTTCTCTAACACACACACACACACACACACACACACACACAGAGACACACAGGTCTTTTGACTTGGAAAAGGAAATGACAAGGAGTTTTGCAGTCAGTGTGAACTTTGAAAATGACTCAACATGGTTATATCCCCAAATGTGGCATGTGAGAATTACTAGAAAAGAACTTGCAGAGAAGCAGCTTTGGAGTAATTTCCTCTTTATGTTCATTGTTGGCCCTGGGAGGAGGCAGAAATGAATCACCTCTGTGTAACAGTGAGGAGGTGGAAGTGATGACACATGAAGCATCGGAGTCTAGAGACCTCCTTTCCTTCCACCGCTACCACTTCCTTGGGAGAAGGGAAGCTTACATATACGGCTGCTTTGGCCACCTGCCGTTCCTTCTTGAGGAAGTAGCCAGTCAATGAAACGGAAGAAAGAGCAGCCCTCACTCTGTTTCTGAGTGAGGCACTGGTTGGAAATGTTCCTACTGTATTAGGAAGTAGGAAGCCACTGCCTTCTCTACTCCCTCATCTGTCGTCCTAGAAATGCTTGCGCTTGCAGGTTTTCTGGAGAAGAAGAACAGGTGTAAGAAATGATTAACCACCCTCCGGTGACCAGTCTCCCCGTTTCCTTAGTTATTAAATTCTAAGCTGTATTTTTGTTTTGGTAACAGCCCTTCCCTTGCAGCTCGAGGTGGTCATATGATAAAGTTGTACGCTACAGGGTTATCCAGAAGTGATAAATAGAATATCTGAGTCATGTTCCCAAGGAAAAGGATTTTAAGAATTGTACCATTTCCAACATTTTTTACTTGATGAGAATAAGGCCTGCGAACAGTTATTTCAGACCATAAGGTGCAAGTCATGTGTTGAAGATGGCTGAGAAAATTTGAAGTCTGAATTCATGGTGTTTGTCAAGCATACATTCTAGTTCTGGATTGTAAAGATTCATTTTCCAAAGGAGAGAAACAGCCTTCTAACTTATTTAATGCCATATTACATTGCATTTTTCTATATTAAAGCAGTGAAACTATAACATCTTTAAAATTACATATAAGTTAAATGTGAATACATACAAAATATATTAGGTTACACTGAAATTCAGATTCTGATTCAGCAAATGCTGGATGAATTGTACGCCAGCGTGGCTAGGCTAATGTGCTCAGACATTTAATGAGACACTCATCTAGAAATCATGTGAAGATATGTCCTGGATGTGATTAATATCACCAGTTGAATTTAAGCAAAAAAAAATTACTTAATTGATAAAATGAGTGCAAATTTTGCAATTGACCAAATGTCTTAAAAGCAAAAAAGCAAGATTTTCCAGAGACAAAATAATTTTATTTTTAAAATCATGATTTATTTATTTGAACGGCAGAGTTACAGCCAGAGAGGGAGAAAGAAAGACAGGGAGAGAGAGAGAGAGAAGAGTTCTCCTATCTGCTGGTTCATGTCCAAAATGGAAACAATGGCCAGGTCAAGGCCAGCCCAAAGCCAGGATGCGGGAAATTTATCTGAGTCTCTCACATGGTAAAATGGGTCCAAGCAACTGATCTTGCTGCACTGTTCCACCCCCCTGCCCCCTGCCGAGCTATGAGAAGGGAGATGTATTAGAAGTGAAGTTACTTGGACGCGATCTGGTACCCATATCAGATTGGTGGCATTGTTCATGGTGACTTTAGTTACTACACCCAATGCCAGCCTCAAGAGTTTCATTTTTCGTTAAATATTTAATTTATTTGAGTGGAGGAAAGAGAGAGAGAAAGAGAGAGAGAGATCTGTAGTCCTCTGGTTCATTACTCGAATGCTGTACCCATGCTGTAATATTGGTGCTATGTTAGGCTTGAAGCCAGGTGCCAGGGACTCAATCCACGTCACTCATGTTAGTATCAGGGAGCCAAATACTTGAGCCATCACATGCTGACATGCTGTCTCATGAATACCACTTCTGCACCGCAAGAAATTGTATTCAGGAGCAGAGCTCAGAATCGAACCCAGGTCCTTGGATATGGGATGCAGGTGTCCGAAGCAGCACATAAGACAGACACCCCGTGCCAGAAGAGAGAATTTTGTCTGAGGAGTGTAGTATACAGACACTGCTTGGATTTTCAGCTTCTTGGTTTTTCCCATGGACTTCCTATTTGCCAGCCAAGATACATACACACAAATACATAGGCACACAACCTGTTGGTTCTGTTTGCTGTGTAACAGGTTGAGGACAAGTTCTGAAATTCTTCATTCTAGTCGTTTCCCAATGCAACTGGCCTGAATACTGTGCCATGAGTGGTAAGATTAGAGACACATGACTGTTAAAGTTTGGAGTCTTACAAAATTTGTTTTGAAACTTTGGGAATGCCGTTTAATGCTTAGGTCATATTTCCTCATTTATGAGGAAGCAATGTTGGGCTAAATAATCCTGTGATGCCCTCCGAGTAGTACAGTGTAACTCTGCGATCTTCAACAGCCCTGATTGGAGGCTGAGGGAGCAAGCCAACATGGGGATAGAGATGGTGGAGGGCAGATCCCAGGCAGTGTGTACAGTTGTATGACCTCTGGTATGGCTGGTTGGAGTGGTGGTACAGGTTTCCCATGTTTAACTTCCTGCTTGATGTTTGCTATTTGAGTTGTACTGGTTGTGTTAAAGCGGTGACATGTTGTATCTAGAAACTCAGTGTCTGAGGAAAGAGAGTTAATGCTAATCCTTTAGATTAGTAAGCAAAGTCCTTGGGATTAATCTCTTTTCCTCAGAAAACTTATTTCCCAATGCAAAGGGCAGATTAAGTTTAGTGACATAAGATAATCTCTCTTGTCACCATTTTACATATCATGCACTCTATGCTTGTTACTAGGATTGTAGAATATGCTTACAGCCAGGGTACTTGGTAAAGTTCATGTGAAGTGAAATAAAAAAATACTTTTTGTGCAAAATGTTAAAATCTATGCATAATTCTTTTATAATAATTATTTTATCGTTGGGACATACGTCAAGGATTTCACTTAGCAAACCTGAGTGTTCACAGAGTGTAGATATAGGAAACTTTCATAATAATATAATTATTTCATTTGCTATTTAAGAATATCCTTAAAATCCATTTAAAGTCTTGAACTATTTAAGTTGTGTTTCAATTTGAATGCTGATTTACATTATAGACAAAACTTTTGATTGTATCTATCTGTCAGTTTTGCTTCTAACATCTTAAATTTAAATTTTTTTGGCACCACACGCAAAATGAAGCTGTAATCCTTCTGTAATGATGAGAATCTATTTCCATCTATAATGCACAATGTGGTATCTTAAAGTAAGCATCTTTGATTGTGTAATTGGGCCTTAAGTAGCAACACTGACAATATTTAGAGATTGTAATTCCATCATTCTACCATTATCCTACTGTCCTATCATAAAATGCCATAAAAATGAGTTTACTGAATTGCACAGCATATTCGGAGCTTGTTAATTGATGGTATGGAACTGGGCTGTATCAGAAGAACAAAGGCATTGTCTTCTGGGAACATATGTCTACTCATTTGCAATAAAGCAATATTCATGTACCAAATGCCTGTGATTTCCTAACTCTTCCCTCAGATGCTGCAGGAGGCTTGATTTTATGCAAATTTTGGTGTGTGTGCATATATGCACATGTGCTACATCCATGTGTGCTTGTGTGAGTGGATGCATGTGTTATGCTGAGGGTGGGAAGTGGAAAGAAAGCAGCCAATTTCGACTTGGCATGTGGTTGAGAGCTTTAAATCATTTCCTTTTTGTTCCAATGTCAAAAACATTTTCACCTCTGTTTCCAACTCTAACAATTTTGCCTGAAGGACCTCTGCTAATGCATATTGCCCCTTTTTACATATTAAGGGAAAAGCTGCTAAGAAATATGGCAAACAAAAGAAAGGCATCACGGTACTTGATCCTGACAGGCACCTGTTGCTGCCTCTGATGGAAGTATTTTTTTCCCATACTTGGGGGTGAGGCAGAAAGAGTGAGTATCCTCAAGCTTATATTTTTCAAAACTTAAGTCCATTTATTTCCATTTTGAACTGGTCCTAGGAAGGAAAACCGAGTAAAAATCTCAAAAGAGATGAAACTTCAGTCAGTGTGCTCTGTTCTTCAGCTCTCATACTAATATTGGCCTGCTTGCCCAAAAGGAAGTTGACATAACCTTTTATGAACTATCAATTATTTGTTTGAAATCCTGACATTCTCCCATTCTTCACAAAACAAACAGCATCTTTCACAGTGTGACAGAAATCCCTGTGGCAGTTTGATTTGTGATTGTTTGCTTGTTTGATTTATAAAGTTACTTTTATTAATTTTACAAAATGTCAGGGGTTAAATTACTATCAAATCAATGAATGTAGATTCGATCTGTTGCATTTTCCCTATCTAGATTCTCATCTATCAAGGAATGACAGCATCGGGGAACTATTCTCCAGTAGAAAGCTGACTTTGAGAAATTTGGAAATATAATTTATCACAAATACACAACGGCTGTGTTGGTTTAAATTAGTCACAGCACTGCTGGTTGCGCTGCACAACGAATTAGCTTCGTTTGGTGACAGGACTGATATTCTTCCAGGTCTTGACTACTCATTCTTATTGCAATGCTAGTCTAATCAAAATATGAGATCAGCTGCCTATCTCTGGGCCTCTTTTGGACTCTGACAGTATAATAGGGCTATTCTGTAGTTAATTCACAGAGTCTGGTACGTCTCCAACAGTTTACCAGATGGGTTTCTAGTCAGTCTCTTCTCAAACTCTTGATTAAATATTTATAGATCCAGATTGCAAAAAGGTCCAGCTTTGCCCCTGGGGGTAGGAGAGTGGGTGGGTGGGGGAGGCTGTGCACAGATATCTGGATGAGACTGGAGCAGCGCAGTCTAAGGAAAAGAGACAATGTTTTCCTCAGGAAGTTTCTGAAGGATCTTAAATAACTCCCTTTCTTGCTGAGCGGTGAAATCATGAATCCTTGAGAAGCATTCTAGATAGTAAGCAGGTCACCACGAAAATACAAGTTGTTGTTCTTAAAATGCCCACCAAGTCCATGAGTCTCTGAAGCCAGAATTTGTCACTGCAGCAGAAAATGTGGAATTCGTAGCAGCGCTTTTCCTGAAGTGGCACATAGAGATGGGGAGTTGCCAGAACAATGTGTTAACGAGGATGAGCTTGTGAAAATGTATAGATTTGGAGATTTAGAAACACTTAAAATATCATTCATTGGACATATAGAAGAAGGTGTTAAATGGGAAAATGACAAATTTATTCCACGCTTTTGCTGAACTGAAGGATGTGGGGTGTTGGAAAGGATGCTGTGGATGCTTTTCCTCTGGCCCAACAAGGTCTTGTTGTCTTCAGAGTGGGCCACCTGCTGCAGGCATTGAAGCTTAACATCAAAGCCAAGGTCATTGCCATTAGGCATGGAATCGAGAAAAAAACTCTTGCATTCCAAAATGTGTATGGTGCTTCTAGAATAAATGCCAGTAGTACAACATTCACACTACATTGAGTCAGGTTGGGCAGGAATTTGAAATTTTTGGTTAATTTTCTTGTTGTTGGACGGTTTCTTTTGAAACTGTCATAAAGACTAAGACACTAATCTGGGGATGTGTGATTGTGCCAGATAATATCCACATACTTAATTTTAATGCCACAGATACATGACAAACTGTAGCATTTCAATGCTATCACTCCAGCAATACCAGGAAAATTTTAAAGATCTCATTTAAAATTTTAAATGACAGAGATCAATTGGCAATGTGTAAAGCCATGAACGTCCTTTACATTTGGCTAAACTTATGAATTTAACTGAGTTATATATAACCACAAATGCAAACCTTTTTTTTTTACCCTTATAAATATTGAACTTAATGTTTCTCTTTTTGCCAAGACATTTACTAATTGTTCTTCTGTGGTAATGCGTGTCCACATATTTCCAGTACTATTGACTTACCTGTTTGTTACCAACATTCAATGGTGTCCAGAACACAGAAATATTGACTGTAGACATATAAAATGGATGAATTCTTGATCAATTTGTATTGGGGGAAGTTCATCTTTTACTAGTTTGGGAATGGGGGAAGAAGCACCCATGCAAATCCTTAAAACTATTTCCATGGGAAACTGAGTTTGGTGTGGTAGAGGGTTTATACACAGTGAACGAATGACTAGAACAGAAAGAGTTCTTCGAGGTTTATCTTGGATGTGCCAATGTTGCTGAAGTACCACAAGTATGAGCTGAGCTTAGTGAAGGGCATAAGTTAGGAATAAACAAGCATTTGCTGTTAAGTGCAAAGTAGACTCTGAACACATTCTCTTGGAATTAGGTTAGCACCCCAGTGATGGGGCAGTGTACGTCAGAGTAGGTGTTAACTCTGCTTGCTGCTGTGAATATGGTTTAAACAGCTGCAGGAGAAAGGTCAATGTCCTCACTCAAGCATACCTATAGTAAACACTGTATTTCAGAGAACGATGTGGCTGAAATATCCACGATGCAGCACCGTAGCTCTTTGATGATACCTAATTCATCAGGTCCTGGAGCTAAGCTCAAAGAACATTCATAGATTTTTCAAAGTCATCAACTGTGGGGAAGTGGGAGGGTGTGTGGGTCTGCTGTATTGCTCCACAACACTGGCTGTGTCATGTGGCACTTGTCCCTCCTAGAACCCATGTCTGAGGCTTCCTTCCTAGTTGCGTTTGTGAAATAGCTTTGTAGGTAACCCGGCAACAAACTTGCTGTGGCAAACTGACCTTGGGCTGTTTGAAGCCATTCTGCTGGTCTCTCAAAGGACATCAAACAGCAAACGAAGATTCATTATATGGGATTTGTATAGTTTTATGTAAATTCTCAGAAATGAAGATTACCCCATCTGCCCACACTTGAAATGTGTGAGGGATAATGTAAAGACACAATACCTATTGAAGTCTTCAGAAAGAAAAGCAATAAAATGTATAGTTATATTTTTGCATTTTTTTCTGGGATTGCTTTGGGCTTTCATTTGTCTTTTCACAATCATAGTCTTATTACTGAGGAAAATTTTGGACCTGGTTTTGAAACAGAGATGATAATTGTCGGTGATATAGTAAGAGGTTCACTGTGGGAAGTCAAGCATATTGTCCTCAAAATCAAAATAATAAAATTCAAACAGTATTTTCTTTTCCTGAATTGTTAAAACTCGTAACTTCAAGAAAAGAGATTTTTTTTTATTTTGCTTCTTTTGGAGTGTGCCAACTCAGACAGACTGAGCCGGGTCATTACCATTCTCATCAGTTTAGATTTATATGATGCATGCATTGAAATGAACATCTGGACAGTTAGAGAATGAATTTCATTTGAAGGCCCTTGAAGCATATTTTCTTTTATATTTCAATGATTCTTTTGGAAAACAACATAAGTAGAAAAATAACATTCAGCAAAAGAGAAATATTTTAAAGCAACAATTATTACAAATGGGATTATTGAGAGTTTATATTATCCACAATAATAGTATAAGTAGGGCCATAAAATAACACGCAGAAATAAAATCTATTTACTCTTTAAGCTTTATCTTCAATCCAGAGAGTCAATGAACTTGAACTCCAGTATGACTTCCACGGCAACAAGCTGTAACCACAGTTTCTAACAATCTCCCAGGAGAAAGAGGAGACGTTCGGCCTGGGTAAGTATTTCATAGAGACATTTGAGCCAGGTGCTTTATGTAGTAGGCTTGGTGATTCAGTCTGTGGCATTTAACAATGTGAGTCAGAATTAAATGAATGTCTCAGCATTATGGTTGTGGAGCTAATGGAAGGGCCACCTCTCAGATGAGTCATTCAAAGCAAATCCTGCTCTGGGCCACTTGCTAAAGATTGCACATTTTCACAAGCAGCTAAGAGGATAACCTTGATATTCTGCCCTTTCTATGTTCAGATGATCAGGCTGCTCATCTCTGTTTCCCTAAAATAGATTTGAGTTACAAAACTGCTGCTTGTATTCATTTATTATTATTCTTTTCCTTCATGTGTGCAGTGTCCTACTTCTTGGATAGCAAAAAATGCAATGGTTGTATTTTTAACTCAATATATTCTTTTAGGGGCAAGCTACATTTGTTATTTATAACCTGTCTTTCATCCAAATATATTCGAGGCAGTTTATAGAAGACACAGATATGCTAAAACTGTTTGAGCAAGGGCAAATGAATGTGATTATGGGCTATGCTAGGTCAAGGGAGAATTTATAGGCTAAAGATAGCTTCTGAAACTGAGCATCAAATTTAGCTTTGAGCTTCCTGAACATTATTTCAACATGTATCACTTTGTCTTTTTTTTTTAATAAATGTCATTGTCCTCATTAACATCTTATACTCTAGAATACAAGCCCAAGGAGAGGCTGATGCTGATGCTGCGGGCACACCACATACAGGCTGAGTATGGTTTATCAACCACAAGGTAAGTTTTATTGATGATTAATCAGAATGTAACTTGAGGGCAGCCAAGTAGTGTGACAGTTTAGTGGAAGGGAAGAAGCGATTATTTTTCTCAGCATTGAATGAGGTCACTCATCAATCAGGTAAAGCAAGTCAGACACCCACAAAGCCCTTTCCCACTCACACATGTAACCGATATTAGCAGACTCCTCTTTGGGAATATGGGTATGAGAAAATATAGCTTTTAGGAAATAGTGGGCTGGTATTTGACAGATGTAAATGACAGATAGGAAGCTAGATTTGAAGAGAAATCCTTTGTTTTAACTGCTGGATGCAGCCTCATTGCCCCATTAGCTTAATACATCACTGCATCATCTTGTATTAAAATTAAGAGGGGGGAAAGGAAAGAAAGGAGAAGAAAGAAGGAATAAAACAACGAGGAAAGAAGGGAAAGAGATATGGAGGACGAGGGGATCAGAGAGGAAGAACAAGGAAGGAAAAGCACTTCTCAGAAGTTTCATGAGTCTTTCACGTGAAAATGCAAAAATCATGTATTTTGTTTTCTAGACTTAATTATCACAACTGAGTTAGGAATATGGAATTTTCCAGAAATAAGGGCCATGTATCTCCCTTGAGTAAATAATTCTTGAAACTAGACAAGGCAGTCAGAGATAAGTGACTAAGTTTATCACTGTCATGGCTGAATTGAAGAGCATGAAAATGTAGCCATGCTGGATTTTAAATCACTTTGCCTAAATCAGAATGGGCTGAAACAATAGAAAGATCAGTTATTTGGAGAAAGCAAAATTGGCAGATTTTCAGTTTTCTTGGGACAAGGAGGCGCGTTAGTCCGCAGATGAGTTCTAGAAGCTTGGTCTGTCCCCTTGGTAACTACACCTACTTTGTGGGAGCAGGAGATCTAGAAGAGGACGAGTCCCACGTCAGGGAAAGGCTGTGCTGCGCCATCACCATGTCCGCTCTGACAAAGCAATCTCAAACTCTATTGCAGAGGAATAAGGGCGAGAACACTGACCAACGTATGCCCCAAGTCCATGGTCACTCGGCAGGACTGTGTGTGAAGCTGAATACGCACCACGCACACATCTGTCTAGGCTCTGAATGTGTGGTTACTCTTGACAAATAGGATAACTAGGAAATAAAGTTTGAATTTTAGTCCTTGAATTGTTATGCACAAGAGGTTCAGTGGTATTTACTGAATCAATTACTTAAGAATTCATTGGATATTATCCGAGGATGAATTTGTCTGCATTTAATCCAATTCCACTTTGTAAGGAAAATGGTACTTTCCTCACCTTGCATCTGAGTGCCATGTATTTCAAGATTGCTCAGGGTAAGACTGAGCCTTCTAGAACTCCTCAGGGAATGAAGTTGACTGGCTACAGGTCTTTCCTCTGCAATCAGCACCTGGCAGTCTACAGTGTGGAGCTGTGGGGGAAAGAAGCCCAAAAGGAGATGGAAGATGGGCAAGCCATACAAGGACTTCTCTGTGTTGGAAGGTGCAATTTCCCATCCCAGCACTGTTCAGATCTCCACCAAGGTCTACAGCGTCCACTTACATTTTGGTGTGAGTACATTCCAATAGAAATTAGTGGAAGAGTTGGCTTCTACTTTCTGGCATTGAGGAACTAAAATAACCTTCTAGAAGAGCAACTGTGGTTGAAATCAGATTGTGTAGGTTCCTGACTGCATCAGTCAATATCCCTATTGATACGGAAACAGAAAATCAGTAGATTGTTCCAACAGTGAATCTTTCTGCAGAGACTATTGTTGAAGCCACCCACCTTTTGCTAAGACAGTCTAATTCCTCAGGAGCCCTG
Organism: Ochotona curzoniae; assembly: GCF_017591425.1. Classification (NCBI taxonomy): domain Eukaryota; kingdom Metazoa; phylum Chordata; class Mammalia; order Lagomorpha; family Ochotonidae; genus Ochotona; species Ochotona curzoniae. Next base: position 20,580,019 of record NW_024467115.1, read on the forward strand.
TTAGTATGGCATTACATCAGAAATTCAGTAATAAACAATGAAGTTATCAGAATTTCCATTCTAAAATATGACATTTTAAATCTTGAAGCGTGAATAGAAATGGAATAATACTTGAAGTTTTTATCAATTTTCACAAGTTATAATGGATATTGCAACTGTGTTGGGTAAATTACATTTCCAATTCTAAAAGTTGCATAAATTTTTAAATTTCTGGAAGAAAACGTGTTATAATTTGACTTGCAAATATTTTTTAGCAAACAAAACAAGCCTTAGAAGTTGACAAAAATGGGTATAGAATGTATACAAATGTAAAGTGTTATTTAACGAACTAGGAGACTTAACTCCTCTGAAGCTTAGAGATTTGTGCATGTAAGAAAATAACAATATAGCTATTATGTTTGTAAACTTTGCAGCTGTAACTGCAAATGTGTCTCATCCATTTGAGTTGCTGCCAGCTTAGAACACTTTTATCTTATCTGTCTTCCCAATTACAAGCAACTTCTCTCTGGAACTCAAACTCTACTCAGTTTTAAACTCCTAAAATATTGTCCCTTTTAAAATGTTGAGAAAAACCCAGCCTGACACAGTAGCCTAGTGGCTAAAGTCCTTGTCTGCACGTTCAGATCCCGTGTGAGTGCCAGTTCTCATCCTGATGGCCCTACTTCTGATCCAGCTCCCTGCTTGTGGCCTGGGAAAGCAGTCGAGGATGGCCCAAAGCCTTGGGACCCCGCATCTGTGTGGAAGACCTGGAAGAGGCTCCGGGCTCCCAAGAGGCTCAGCTCTGGCCATTGTAGCTGCTTGGGGAGTGACTCACTGGATGGAAGATCTTCCTCTTTGTCTCCTTCTGTGCTATCTGACATTTTAATAAAAAAAAACTAATAAAAATAAATCTTTTGTAAAAATGTTGAAAAACTAGTAGAATGGGTCCAAATGATTTTTCCTAAAGAGGTCGCTCAGATACAGTATTTTGTGATTCTTGGACGATTCTAACTGTCCCTTTTATCACCTTTGTTGCTTTTCAAACTTGGCTGGAGACACAATTCATACAACTCCTTCTTTTTTTCTTTAGAAAGCTGAAGACATTTAGTTTTGATCTCTACACCTTAACTTTTGCTTTCTAGAAGGTTCAGGTGATTTTATCATCTGCTATATGGCTTGGGTTTTCTGGAGGAAGCCTGAAGAAGTTTTCACCTCTAAGGCCAAACAGCAAGATGAGTTTTGGCTTTGAATGTTCTGCATTAATTTGGCTTGGAATAGAGTTCACTTTAGAACGTTTCTAGCTATTTTTCCCTCATGATCTCATGGAAACTTTCTTGTTTTGTGTTCTTTAGTACATTTTTAGTTTTATGATTTGGCTTTGTTTTTCAAAGAAGTTTGTAATGATATGTAGGCTGTTATTTATCCTGAACATCTTCTTGTTCCGTTCCCCTTTCCTTCCTCTCTCCTTCATCCCTCCCTCTCTCCTTCATCCCTCCCTCTCTCCTTCATTCCTCCCTCGCCTCCTTCCTCCACCCCCTTCCTCGCCTCCTTCCTTTCTTCCTCCCTCACCTGCTCTCTTACCTTTCATGTTTTTCTTCATTCTGTGTATTTGTTGGGATTATTAAAAAACTCTTGATCGATAGTGGTTATTTTATTTTTAGCCTTGCCTATAGTATTCTTTCTATTCTAACTTATTACTGTGTTTCTTAATATTTCTTCCTTGAACACCAGTTTTACTTCATGCTGGAGTCCCTTTGTCTTCAGATTCTATCTTCTTATTTTAAATTTAAGTCATTTGATTGCTAAAGCCTTCATTAATACATGGCATTGCTTCTAAGGCTATCTCCCTTCTTTGCTGTACTTACTCTCTTATTTTGCTTGACTATTCAGATTTCTCCATGTTTTCTCCATGTTTTTACTACTTATTTGTGTGGGGTTTTTTTTTTGAGATTATTTTAATGTTATATAAAGAAATGGTTCCTGCCTCGTTTTTTTGATTTCTTTGATTCATATTCAGATGTTTTTCTGAAATGAGAGTGTTATATATTCAACTGAAACCATACTTTGTGTGTTGAATTTCGGTCTTTATCTGGGCTTGTGCTATTCCTTCACAGTACTGGGCACTGACAGAACTTCCTTTGAGCCTGGTGATCACAGGGGAAAGCATTGGCATTGCCCAGTGTACAATGCTACTAAATGGTGATGCTCCATAGGAAATGCTATTTAACCTTATGACATTTTCACCTTGTGAAGCGTTAATTTGTTTGTAACCCCATTGTAAGTTGAGACACACCTCTACTTCATGTAAATTGTTTGGTACAGGTGCTGTGATTTGCTGCTTTTGCTGATAAAATGCATGGCAACTTTAGTTTAGTCCTTTCCCACCGTGGTGGATAACAGTTTTTGTTGCCTTTTCTTGGGGCTGCCACTAGAAAATGGGAAATGAAATGAAGCTAAGTAGTGGTTGTTGTAAACATCTTAAATCATGATTTTCTTTACCCAGTATAGTGTTTTTTTTTTTCTTTTCATTTTCTCCTCTGATCTTCCCTCCCAGGAATTATATTCAACATTTTCCAGTTAGAAGAAGAAAAAATTTGAGAGCAGGATTTCATTTTGCTTCCTCAAAGTTTGGCAGTCTTGTGAAGACTGTCACCATATTATTGACTTAGCATTATTGCTTCTAAAATAATGTGAAGGTTTCGAAGCTGGGCAAGTTGGACACCGTACTTTAGCATATTTTGTATGTCTTTTCTGTTCTCTGCTTGTCAATGCTTTTATGTTATGTTGTGTCCATTGCCATTGCTTTTCTTTTTAGTTGTGGCTTATAGGAATTACTTTATTTGGATAATTTACTTAAAGTATGTTTGTTTGTGAAGGTAGAACAGAAAAGGGAAATGATGTGATATGGCTTCACTCTTGCATGTAACATCTTTTCCCTTAAAATTTTGCCAGTCAACATGTACTTTCTACCCAAAAGTTTATCTAAGGATAAACTTATTTTTGAACTTCCGACAGAAAGTGCTACTAAGAGAAGTCTTATAGTTTGTTACCTGTTGAATGAATCAATTTTTCTTTTTTAATTATTTTGTGTTTAATTTTGAACCTAAGCTATATTCTTGGACTCAGAAGTGATTATGTAAGTGTGCGTCCAGTCAGTCCATATGGCTTATTGTTTGCCAAGTTTGATCCTAGGGCCTCTTATTCACATTTTAACATCCTACAGTTTTTCATTTACTGCTTTCATATGCTGATTTCATATCGTGCTTCATACTCATTATGTTATAAAGGTTTTTCCATTATTTAGTGAAAGAATAGAAATTGAAATGCTGTATAGAGACAAGAGATTAGGTTTTATTTAATTAAATGAAAATAATACGGTAGCCTTGGCATTGAAAGGCAGAAGGGAGGTGTTTAGGAAAGCCATATTAATAGTAGGAAAGCTAAAGGAAGATTCAGAAAGAAAAAAATAAGTAAAGATAAGACTATTTTTAATGACATTATAAATGAAGGAAATCAGTGGAAGCAGCTTCTTTTTATTGTATGGCTCATAAACATGTTGATTGCAATGATCTTAGTTTCTGCTTTTGTGGCCCTGGTTTAATTTGTACTCTTTCAATGTCATCATTGGCTTTCTATATTAAGCATAAGCATTTCAGGTAGCTGTCATTGGGTTCTGAGTTTTCCATAGAATGTTCAGCTGGCTTAGCATGAGTCTTGCTCACCAGGTGATGAGAGGGAATGCGCAGAAAGAATCTCCATGGGTAGCAAAGCATACATTGAGTTTTGGTATTAATAATCATGGAATTGTTGTACATTATGCTGCTTGTGCTTTTGCCCTCGATTTCCTGATATTGAACATGATTGAACACGAGTTTTTGCTGTGACATAACTAGTTTTATTTTCCACTGAGCCTTGTAACTCTTGATTCTGAGGGGAAAAAAATAACTAAGAAATATGCAAAGTCTCCTTGGGTGAGTAATCTGAATTGTAGAAAGGATTCACTGCCTTCTTTCTCAGCAGTGATTTTCCATCTGAGTGACTCCTGGGCAGTTAGTGCATAAAGCGTATTGGTGCTGGCTGGGTGCAAATTGTCTTGCTCTGGAGCTGCCTGCTCTGTACCATTACCTGCCTCCAGCAGAGCAGGGGCCCTCCAGTAGAGAAGTCTCTTTAACCAAATACCAAACAAATTAACCTTTTAGTGTGTTCCTAGAAGCCTCTCAAGACAAGGACCACTCCAGTGACATCACTGATGGCAAAGGTTAGCCTAAAAGTAAAATGAAATCATCCTGCCAGGCAAGGGCCCTGTGGGACAATCAAGCCTTGTAATTAGATTGAAGGCTCCTAGGAAACGGAGCCCTGTTGCAGGAAGAGCGTTTGCAGAAGCTAATTGGGGTAAGCTTTTGCATCAGTGCCAGTGCACCGCATCACTTACAGCCTTGAAAATAGCTGTAATGATGTATGATGATTGAGTCATTCTCTAATTTTAGCAACCTGGGCTAAGCATGAATTACATGACAAACATGCACTTGAGTTTGTCTTATCTGTGACCACAGACTGCTAGAAGATTCCACTCTTCAAACTGGTGAAAATGAAGGTAGTTTTTGGAAAATTGCGGGGATTAGGGCAACTTCATGCAGGTGGATGCTGAGTGTGCCCTGTACATAGCTCTGTGCTATGTATAGCTCCATTCTGTCTGCTGCAGCTTTGGCCTTGTCAGCTAGTGGAGGTCTCTCTGTCTTCTTTGCCCTCCCACTTTTGCGTTTTGAACGTGTTGACTGTGAAACTAAGTCTATTAATTGTTCGACATGACTTTTTGTAGTAAATTAGCTGGAGAGAGAGAGATTGAAATCTAGGTATTAGGCCATTAAGCTGAAATCACCAACCTCTAGCTGTACGGTGTCAAACCAGAAACAAACTGAGTCTGGGGGAATGAAGTGGTGAGCGGAGAATCAAACGAATCTTGTCTTACACTTGTCTAACCTCGTCCTCAGCTCGTACTTCACCTCTGCCATCCACGGTTCTCCCTTGGCACTTTAAGAAATACTCCATCTGAGTGTCGGTTCTTCAAGACTACAGTACACCAAGGCAATTCATCACCTGGCACCTGCCACTTACTACCTACATGGCAGAGGCACAGCATTTACGCTTTCTGAGTCTTTAGTTCTTCTATAAAATGAACACGGCAGAGTCATCCCTGGAACATAAATAGTACTCATAACTGCTAGCTGTTAGTTTTGGCAAAATAGGTAAAGGAGATGGTGCGACAGACATATTATTTACTTCGATAGTCAGACTTTAACAACACTGACAAAAACAGATCAGCTTTTTTACACTTGCTGTTCCTATGCCAAGTATTAGTGCATTGCATAGTGACGTTATAAACTTCATTTCAGTATTCTCCAGGAAACTGAGGCATTTAGGTACTGTCACAAAGATAGCAGTACAGTCAATAATGATTCATCAAAGAATCACAGCTAGAAGTCTCATAACAGGCTCACCTCATGGCAATACGCGTAATGATATTGAATCATTTGTTTTCTGCAGCTCTCTACACTTATTCTAAACCAAAGCCCACCCCTTTATCTCACATTAAATCTGTTTATTTCCCATATCTGGAGTCCTTTATACATTCTGTGCTAGCTAATCTCTGGTTCTATTTCAAATCAGAATTTGGATATTATTTACCATCTGCCTCTATGGAATGCACTTGCCAAGTCCCTTAATTTGGTGTAACTGGCAGGTTTTCAGTGTACATAATTTATAGAAAAAAAAAAAGCTACCCTGAAAAAAGATTAATTAAACTGTTTCTTCTGGGTGTCTGAAAGTGTAGTGCTTTCCAAGAGGATGACTTTAAGGCCATAAGGTCTTCTGTGTGTATATGCTGTCACAGCTGAGCACATTAAAAATGTATGTTGGGTTGGTCCCTGGTGCCTCTGAGCTGGTCAGAAAGATGTCATTGGCACCTGGGTAACATCACAAATACTCACTGAATTAAGCAGTTCACATTTGCATTTGAGTCTTTTGTTCCAAGCTTTCCAAACACTAGAAACTACTAGACTGCCGTGTAATTTATGGATAACTCTGTGTTGGCAATTCTATCAATGATATGATAGAAAGCACTGGAAAAAAAAACTATACCCAGATGTGCAGAATTCTAAATTGAGTGAGAGACCACAAACTGACTCAGACAAGCAGCACATGTGGCTAGCAAATAGATGTTATAGCTCTTTTCCCCTTTCCCTTTTTCAGTCTTCTGCTAAGCTCATGACTCAGAATGGGAGATTCCTTAGTCTTTTGGAGGCGTGCTAGTGCTTCCCCAGCCTGGAATTATGCAACCTGGTAGTATATTTCTTAATACATGCCTACAAAATACTTGGAGATTATTATCAACTCCAGTGATAGGAATTCCTGTATTTTCAACATGTTCTGATGGCTTACCAATCTCTGTGTCGGTTAAATAGAGCGGTTCAGGAACGAGCAGTAAGATATCCAGTCTGTTCACTTTTTTCCTGGAGTGCCCACCTTCCTCCTGTTGTCTAACCGCACTTTTACCTTTCACCTCAGCCCAAATACGGCCAGGCTTGTCCCCGCTCCAGCTTGACCTGAAATGATGAAGGTGGCTTCTCAGGTGCTTCCGAAAAAAATTGTATCTGAAGCTTAGGAAATAAGTCAAGCATATGAGCAGTTTCCATTCGTTTTCCCTAAGGAATGACTAAGGGTCTACTTAGACCACCTCACTGCTTGCTATTAATTAAAAATACCAGACCATGAAGTTACACATTAACTTGTAGCTTTTTGTATGGTAGAGCTGCAAATCATTGCTGCCAAGTGGAACAGATTATTCTGAAGGTTTATGGCCCTTTTGGATGTAAGCCAATTTTGTATCTACCCATCAATCTTAACCTGAGACTGTGTATCTATGTTCTTTCATCTGGTCATAACATCTTACTTATTAGCTGACGAATTAAATAAAACATGTTTGCAGTATGTGTGTGGGAGTCATGGCTTTGAACTCCAGTAGATTGTCACACGTTCACTTCTGGATTGTCCCGAGTCTTGCACTATGTATAAGCCTTGTGAGGGTAGGAAGCTTGTCTGGTGTGACTTTGAACTTTCAGGCCCTGGTGACATGCTTGATGCCTGAGTCACTCAATATGTTTGCTGTAGGAATAGATGTGTCCTTATTTTAATTCTCACTCAACCTCTTCATTATTGTTGCAGATCAGTTCAAGGACTATCACTCAAAGAGCAGCTTCTATTTCGGGTGAATATAAACAGGGATTCAAAAATGCTGTGGAAGCCTCTAGCGTGCCTTGATGAACTTTGGGTTGTGGTCTTCATTTTAATCCCTATCTATTACTTTTCTTTTTCTTTGTAGTGTTTTTGGATTTAAAAATAAACAACTTTTTTCAGCACCCATCTAAGCCAGGACACTTTGCAACGGAACATCGGATTTTTTTTTTTTTTATATGTAGTGCCTTGTTGTTGACTGAGAGCATGAAGGAAGTATTTTTTTTCCCCCAAGGAACACATTGACCCTTTGTGAGAAAAACAAATTCCAAATAAAGTCGCTGTATGCCTGAACTGCTTTCATCAGCCTCCAATTTATGATGTTAACCTTTAAAAGTATTTCCCCCCCAAAAAATATGTGATTTGTAAATATTTGCTTTGAATGATAGATTGGGCAGATCAATCAGACCTGGTGGGATTCATGAGTCAGTACATGCATGTATGTGAACGAGCTTTTCTCTATGTTCTTGACAGCCTATGGCAATGTCTCCGCGCTGCCTTCCTGTCCTTCCCTGCTTTTCCACATACTGCCTTAGCAATACATTTCCTGGCAGAATACCACTTTAAATGTCTTTCTTTTCATATTGTCTATATTTGGAAATGCACTCAAGGAGACTTCTAAGGAGGAATTATGAATAGGAGGAGCATTTTCAGAAACTCCTTTGTAAACCAATGTAATGGGAATTAAATGTCCTGGTAGAAGGAATCTAACAACATTTATGATAATTTTTCATATTCAAGAGCATAAAAATAACCAGAGTAGTTAAGCATAAACTCTATTCACTCTCCGCAGATCGCTAACAAGTGAAAATTTGTGGGAGGCCGGAGATAATGACCTTTAAAAACAGTGTTAGATCTGTGCTTTACATCAGCAATTGGCACATTTTTCTGTTTGGGGCCATAGTAAATGTTGTTGACTTATGGGTCATAAATGTCAGTATTACAGCTATTCAACTCTGCCATTTGCATCTGAGAACAACCAGAGATAATATCTAAACCAATGAATGTGACTTGGCCCTTGGCCTAGCGTTTGCCTCTATTTTGGGTAGTGTTTCCTTTAGGTATTTCACAAACATTATTTATGTACTTGTTTTATTTGGTGTTAGAAATAATTCACTCATATTTCCCCAACTTTAGGAAGGTAAAGGACATCTGAATGCATGCACCTGTCTACTTAAGAAACTGCATGTTCCTTTAGCAAAACAGATACTAGCATACCTCGAGTGCAGCTGTTTGGTGTAGTGGTTAAGAAGCTGCTTGAGATGCTTACATCCATACTGGAGTACTTGGCTCAAGGCTTAGTTTTGCTTCTGATTCTGGTTTCGTAGTAAAGTGCATCCACCCTTGCAGGCAACAATTGATGACTCAAGGAGTCAGGTCCCTGCCATTTACATGGGACCTCTGGGTTAAGTTCAGAGTTCCTGGCTTCAGCCTGACTCGGCATGTGGGCATTTGGGCACTGAACCAACAGATGGCAGATTTCTGCTCACCTGCCTACTTCCCTCTGTCTCCATATCTCTGACTTTCAAATATATAAAAATTATTTCGCAGTACAACTACCATGAAATTCTATAGTTTATTAAGTATTATATTGATGGAACTTTCTCAATATTGAAGACCAAATAGTATGCTAAGAAAGAATAAATAAGATGTCTACTTAATGCTCCAAAGGTGTGAGTGCTTTATAATAGCGTGGCAAAGGTTTGCTCAGATGTTTAGGCTTAGAAATGATTCCAGAGCCCTGTAATTTTATCCCTTCCTTCTAGGCAGTACTATCTAAAACATGGAAACTACGCTCCGTGAGGTCCAAGGTTAGGTGATAACTGAACTAGTGCTTTCTTCCTGTTCCATCAAGGGCAAACACCTTTAGTCTTTTGCTGCAGGACACACAGAAACGTAACATCTTTCTCTTGAGATTTAACTTAGTGCTAAGCTCTTTACTGATTGAGTACATTAAGGATGCCCTCTGTGTTGGAGATATTTAATACGTGTCCTTTATGCCAGGCATAGATAATGCTTGAATCCAAGTCCATATTTTGTACCCCATTCATAACGGAAAATTACATACACAAATGGAATAGTAAAACACAATCTGGTCATGCAAACCTCTTCCTCAGTCCCAGAAACCGAGATTATGAAAAATTCTCAGCGAATATGTTCTAAAACGTGGTTATTTTAACAGAAGAAATATCTTTCCTCTACAGTGAATTCTGTTGTTTCGTATTAACGGAAGACATTTAGTTGTCAATTTAATGATCATTTTAATGGAGAAAATCCTCACTTCTGTGTCTCCCCATTCAACATGTCCCAAATAGAAAAAAGGTCTGTAATTTAACTCATTTAAATGGCATTGCCTTTGCCTTCATCTCAGTCTTCACTTTTAGTCATGAAGCAGCCAAGAACTTCGGATGTCCCCACCATTCTGGCCTATGCAGCTAGTACACCAATTTCTCCGGAACTATCTTTTTATAGAAATTATACTGCTTTTGTATCTTGGTGCTATGTAAATTTGAGTACATCTCACATGCTACTATTAGTTTAAAAATATTTTAGAAGATAGAAACTGTTATTTCTTTGTGAAAAGGACAAAGATCAGAATAGCCACATTTCTTGTTGCTTGCCCATTGGCAGAACCTGTGGTTTGGATTTCAAGTGAAATTCCATCTAGTAGAAAACCCTGTCTCAGAAATATTCATTCTTTATTCCTTAACAATACAAAAATGAAAATATGCATAACATATTGTTTCGCTGAAACAGCAAGATCCTAACTTGGACCTGGTTGATACTTCCACCACAGCTCCTTTCATTGGGGCTGGTCACTCCCACTAGAAGGCATTTATGAAAAGCTATATGTGTTGTAGGAAATCCTTGCAGCACTCTCCCATTAGCCAGAGAGAGTCCAACAGCCCATGTGACATTCAGGGTGAGAAAAGGGCTACAGGAGGGTGCACTGAGGCATACAGCAAGAGCTATAGAAGAGCCCGTAGCTTCCAGTGAGTGCACCGGGAGAGTACTACTGGACTGGAAATTCTAGCATGACTTATGCAAATCCCCTGCAGGCTCACCTGAAATATTTTTAAAAATGCAAATTTCTAGGACTTGACCCTCTAGAATCTGACTTTAATTAGGTCTTATTGCTGTCTAGGAATCTTTCTAATCAACCCTGATTTTCAAGAACAACTGGTTCAGGGCCCGGCACTGTGGCCTAGGGGCTAAAGTCCTTGTCTTGAAAGTGCCAGGATCCCATATGGGCACCAGTTCTAATCCCGGCAGCTCCACTTTCCATCCAGCTCCCTGCTTGTGTCCTGGGAAAGCAGTCAAGGACAGCGCAAAGCCTTGGGACGCTAAACCTGTGTGGAGACCTGGAGGAAGTTCCTGGCTCCTGGCTTTGGATCGGCACAGCACCGGCCGTTGTGCTCACTTGAGGAGTGAATCATGGAACGGAAGATCTTCCTCTCTGTCTCTCCTCTTCTCTGTATATCTGACTTTCTAATAAAAATAAAATAAACCTGTTTCTTTTAAAGAAGAATAACTGATTCAGAGCAGCTGCATGGATCTGGGACTGTGTGAAGTAGGGGTGATTCCCAGGGAGGGGAATTTCAAAGCACCGATGCTTCTCAGAAGTGCACCAACAGATCCTCTGTGCTGTGGGAGTGATGGGCTTATGAAAGTTGACAATTATTTCTCCTAGAATCTGTTGTAATATCAGCACAGCAGCCTCAAACAAGCTCAGTTTTTTTTCTTTTATCTGGTTTCTGTTTTCTTTCTCCTTGCGTATTTAATTAACATTCATGGGCAACGATATTAATTTGATCAAACTAAGGTCCCTTTTTCATTATTCAGTGATAACAACATGAAATACCACGAATTGAGAGGCTAGGAGATATAAATCAATCTGAATTAGGAAAAATTTTGTAGTTTAACCAGGTAACATTTCCATGGATGTAAACAAATATATTATGTATAATGAGTTGAAGGAATTGGTATGAAATTGAATTTAAAGCCTTAATTTAAACAAAGTATGTTCTCTAGTTTATACCAAATCAATACACACAGCATGCAGAATTTCATAAAATATGATACAGTACATTGCTTCCTCTACACACCAGTCACTGTTTTTATAAGTATAGAATATTATTGGTTGATGAATATTATTAAATATAGCAAAACCATATGAATTAAATCCAGGAGGATTTTTCATTTTTACCGAATTACAGGCTTGCTGTGGTGCTTGCGGGCTTTTCTATGATGCTATCAGCAAAAGGTATTAGCCCCTGAGGGAGAGGTTTTTATGATCAGTTATGGATTTTGTGGGCTTCAAATTAGAAAGAGAAATGCTATGACATTTGTCTTTGAAGGCAAAGAAAGGAAACTACTGAAAAATTTTCAACAAACAATTAATGTTATCTTCAAATACGAGTGTTGGAGTTTGTACACAGCTCGCTCCCTCGTTATAGCTGAGATCCATAGTGCATGCACAATTGCATGCAAATTGGACTTAATTTACTGCATGCTTTGCCTCTTCAATTAAATAAAATGAGGAGATGATTTTTACATGAGAAGAGTAAAAATTCAGTGTGTTATAATGTTTCATGTCGAAAATCTCTATAAATAGCTATGTACTCAAATATTTATCTGAAATAATTCGCTTACCACGTCTATATTGAGTTCAGCTTGGTGTGGAAGACATGGGGATGCCCTCAGATAGCGTCTGGACTCACTAGGGACAGAAAACACATCAGCAGAGTGAACACGGTTTGCACATTTACCTTCCCCAGAGATCTGTGTGTTTTTTCCACTCATCTGTCTTCAAAGTCTGCATCATCAGCCGATATACGTAATCCAAACGCGATGTGAAGCATACTGATTTCCTAGGACGTTTTAAAAACATCCTTTGTTGAATGGCTTAATACTGTTGAAGTGTATTATATCACAATACTTGAGGCTAAAAATCCTAAAGCAAGACATTGACAGAATCCCAGCAGCCACTTCTTGTTTACTTTTCCCAAGCTTTGGGTCAGCAGTCTTTGGCTTGCAACTGCAGCACTTCAGGCTGTGCCTCCACTGGGCCAGGATGTTCTCAACCGTGTCTATGTCCAACTCTATCTCCCCTTATGACTACACCCATTCTCTAGGATTAAGCGCTCATCCAATTCCAGAATGACCCTATCTTAACGTAGCTATATTTGGAGTCTCCCTGTTTCCACTTCATTGTTTTCTGAGGTTCAAATAGGTCCTATTTGAGGGATAAGATGTTTCACATACTAGGAGGCATTTAAGTCCTTTGATAATCCTTCCCATTCATTCTGATTTCATTTTTCCTTCATTGTGTGAAAAAAAGACCTATAGATTATTGAATTAGTTCTCTGCGGTTGGCATTTTGTGTATGTTAATTAATGATTGGGAGAAACCTGAAGAGAGATGTTATTATATCCATTTTACTGGTGAGGAATCTGTCAATTTCTTCTTTTTTTTTTAACAATCTTACTTAGTTGATCGGGATACAAATGGTCAAGGGCTACAGGAAAGTAGGTAATACCATTGTTTACACGCTAATATCCTCATTTTTCCCCCTGTATGTTGAGTAGGAGAGAAACAATGGGAGAAGTCCCACCCAGCCTCCCACCCATCCCAGGTCCCCAATGTGAGGCATGATCTGAGGGTCCTGCTCAAGCAGTTGTGATAGTTCAACAGGTTTGAATTATTACCAATCTCACTGTTCCACGTACGATGAAATCTATTCAGAATTCACTGCCTGACATAGTCTTTTCATGGTTGGGGTTCTGAGAGCAACAGTTAGTTGGAGAAATCTCCCAAGAAACTTTGTCTGAGGTGATCCCAGACCTGATTCCTGTGTGCCTGCCAGTATAGGATTTGGCACAGTCCATCGTCCCAATCAGCTCATGCACATGCTTATTGTTCAATTGCTGGGTCAGTTCTGTTTCCAGCCCTGTCTTCCACATGAACCGAGGGGTGTTGTAATCCAGCCTGATCCTGTCCACTTCATATTCAGCCCTCATGCAAACCAGTGGGAGCTGCAGCCTAGTTGGGATGATTCCCTACAACCCCCACCAGGCCTGCCCCCTACCCTGGTTCCATGCATGCCAGTATATACGGCTGACTTGTTCAGTCTCTCCCACATCCCATTTAGCTCTCAAACATGTCAATGGGCATTGAAGCCTAGTTCAACCCAACCCACCCTACTATGCAGTCCACACACATACTGATGGGTGCCTTTCTGTCTAGCCACCCCTGTGCCTGTCCTGGTTCTCATGCTCTCCAGTGGGAGTGGTAATCCAAAAAGGAGGTGCCCACAATTTCCATACTAGGCCACTCTCACTCCTGGATTATGCACTCTCCAAGTGGTTCTGGAGTTTAACTTCACAGAATTAGCCCCCAGTGCCAGCCTCTGCCAACTGATGCTGCGGCAAAGCCCAACCAAACCTCACCACTCTAATTATTGCTTACACCAGTTGGAACAGTCGGCCCAACCTGGCCCTTGCCTGATCTAGCTCACAGGAGGCCCACAGGTGTTATAGCCCTGCCTGGTCTGGTTGCCCCTATTCCAACTCACGTTCTCCAATGGGAGTGGTTGTCCAGCAGGGAGCCCACATTCCCCTGGCTGGTTTTGCCCCCTTCCGCCCTGATTCTCATGTGTGCTGTTTGGGCAGTGCGACCACATCTGGTACTGCTTACCCCATCCTGGCATTCCGTAATGTATGCTGGTTTGTGTCGCGACCAAACCTGGCCCGATCCACATTCTATTCTGGTGCTCGGATTCACCAACGGGTGATGTGAAGTGATTCAGCGTGGTCTGCTCCCCACCTATGCCATTTGTATGATGCTGGGTATCTTCCTCTGGCCAGGTCAGGTTGCTCCTTATCGTGGTTCTTGTGCTTACCTGTAGGGACTGTGTTGGCAGAGGAGTCTCCCAAACTCCTCCTTCAGAACCTCTCCCTATGCCAGGTCTTGCACGTACTGGTAGTTCCCATTCCAGTTCTTACTGTTAGATGTTTCTGCCTAGCCAGGGCTTTTCCATACTCAGATAATTATGGGGTCATGAAACTTCTGGGGAAGCGTGGGATCTGAGACCTGATGGTTGGAGGGGAGTGTCCATCAGATCTATTTGGGCCAGACTGATTCACAGACCCAATCAGGAATCCTGAGATGGGCTATTAGCATAGAGCATCACTGATGGCCACATACCAGTACACACCAAAGCTATCGATGGGGGCCTGTCTGGCAGGGTTAGGCAGCAGTAACTAACTGGGTGGTGGAAAGTGGACTAGTCACACTTGGCAGGGTCAAGACACTAACCAGCTCAAGAAAGAACTAGGTCTGGGGTAGACTCTGTGGGGGAAGTGTGGGCCCAACCCTGTGGAAATGCAAGTCCCTCAGGCTAGCTCGTGATCTGGGGTGGCGATGGGCTGAGCTAGGTGTGACCATGGCACATGCCATCACTTGGAGGTAAGGGAATCCATAGTCTGAGCAGGTCAAGGCAATAGCACCCAAAGGGGTATCCTAAAATAGGGTGTGGGGTGGGCTGAGCTGCAACTGAAAAGGGGTGGACTGGGCAGGGCCAAGTAAACCTTAGCTCACAAGGAAGAACAAAAATCAGGATGGAGCACATGTCATGCCAAACTAAGTTCTTACACCAACTGGTTTGCATAAGCAAGGGATACTAAGCCACAGCATCGAAGGCAAAGGCTGGGACTAGTGAGGGGTTAAGCCAACTGGGTCAGAACAACCACTGGTGCATGCGTAATCTAGGGTTTGGAATAGACTCAGTTGGGGAGCTGTGAGAGTACACCGTTGCTGGGTTGGGGTTTCCATGGGAAAGTGCGGGGGCTGGAGTGGGGCTGCGTTCTGGTCTGGATATGGCTGTAATCTCCCCTGGCTCAAGTGTGGACTGGTGTTGGGTGCACAGAGCTGTGCTAGATGCTAGCACCATCCTGTGCTCTGGAGAACCTGAGTAGATGTAGGATGGACTAAGCTGGGTCTCTGCCCCTCTTGAGCCATGTGTGAGCAGTGTCTGGGTATGGATAATTTCTTTTTAAAGATTGATTGTCCTCTGGTCTTAGAGCTCTAATCTTACTGCATCAAGAAGTCTTTCTGGAACCCAGACACAATTCTGTTTCCTGATATTCTCATGGCTTCATATATTTTCCCATTTTAAACATCACACAATTTAGAGTCATCCAAAATCTAGCCATCAAATTAGTAATTGTTTTTACTTCTAGATCATAACCTCCATAAAATAAAGCCTGTTTACTTCCATCATTAGACACAGAGATATTCGGTACATCTATTTATTTGCAAGGTAGAACAACCTTAGGGAGAAAAGAAGAAAGAAGAGGAGAGAGGAGAGGAGAGCAGAGGAGAGGAGAGGGAAGGGGGAGGGGAAGGGAGGATAGGAGAAAGAGTAAGGAAAATATTTTCCATCTACCAGCTCTATCCCCAAATGGAACTAACTTTCAGGTCTGGGTCAACCTGAAACCAGGAGTCAGGAACTCTCCTGGTCTCTTATATGGGTGCAGGGACACAAGCACTTAGACCAAATTATGTTGCTTTCCCAAACGCATCAGCAGAAGGCTAGACCAGAAACAGAGCAGCTGGGGTTTTAGCAATCGCTCTGACATGGGATGCTGGAGTCACAAATGGCAGCTCAATCCCTGATTCTAATGAGATGTAAAATTAAGATTTGAAAATTTCTCTCCCTAACCCAGAGTTGCTTTGCCCATAAGGATTAACCCCTGCATCACTGGGAATGTAGACATTTTACAGGGAAGTACAAACTTTCATTTCGAAAAAAATTTCTTTAAAAGATTTATTTATTTTTATTACAAAGTCAGATATACAGAGGAGGAGAGACAGAGAGAAAGATCTTCCATCCAATGATTCAATCCCCAAGTGAGCCCCAATGGCTGGTGCTGTGCCGATCCAAAGCCAGGAGCCAGGAACTTCCTCCAGGTCTCCCACACAGGTGCAGGATCCCAAAGCATTGGGCCATCCTCAACTGCTTTCTCAGGCCAGAAGCAGGGAGCTGGATGGGAAGTGGAGCTGCCAGGATTAGAACCGGTATGGAATCCCGGTGAGTTCAAAGTGAGGTCTTTAGCTGTTAGGCCACAGTGCCGGGCCCTCATTTTGAAATTTTAATAGTTGAATCTGCTAGGAAAGTAATGAAAGAATAAAAGAAAGGAAGAGAAGGAAGGAAGGAAAAAGGAAAGGAAGCAAACAAGCATGTATTCCACATTTAAAGTGTCTGGCTGAATCACAGCTGTTCCACTTCTAATCCTGCATCCTGCTGTCACATCAGAGAGGCAACAGGAGATGATGCAAGTATTTCAGATCCTTCCGGCTCAGCTTGGTAGTTGTTGTTGTAGGCATTTCAGGTGTGAGGCAGTGGATGGAAAAAAAAAAATCAACCTCCATCTCTGTCTCTCTTTTTTCCCTCTATACCCTGTCATCCTGCATTTCAAGTAGATGAAAATAGGTAAACATTGAAAAAGGTAAAAGACATAAAAATTTATGAATGTGTGCAGGTGCATGCGAACCACGCAAAATATGAAACTTAAAAAAGTGGATGGTTGAGTTATATATATTCTTGTCACAGTGAATAGAGAAGTGGGAACTGTAGGTACTTTTGAAAGAAGAGGAAATGATTTTTATGAACACTGAATGGGTCTGAACAAAAGATGACGATCCTGCTCCTTGTTTCTCTGGGCTTTTGGTGTGTTCTTTGACTTGCAGCTTATTTCCCGTGATATGAGTTTATCTTCCTTAGTTAAGAGCTTTTAGCAAGAAGATTGAAGGCCATTGTGATAGACCCAGTATTAACAACTTCAGAAAAAGCCCTTGCCTGTATTTGCTGCTCTCCATGTGTTCTCAGTTTGAAGTTCAAGCAGGCCTATTATAGGTTATTATTTCCTGAGTCCCAGCATATTCTGTAACTGTTGATGATGTCAAGATGAATAAGGCCTGTTCTAGCTTGTAGAAAAGACACAGTAGAGCAGGAAATGACTAACTTCCTTATGATGGGGGTGGGTGATCTGGGAGAGCTTATCATAGGGGAGCCATATGAAATTCGTATCAGATTGAGAGAACAGATAAGGCAGCCTAATAATCATTGCAAGCAGGTGTAAAGGCAGACAGCTCTGTTGAGGACACTGCATTCACCAAGAGATAATTTGCTAGATAGAGGACTTTTGTTGAGTTAAATAAACCTCTTCTAAAACAATGTATTTTCTGAGCTAAACTGGTTTACTCATATTCTCAATGATATGTACTACATGTGTGACTCAGCTTAATAAAAAGTGGAGATTTCTGCTTGTTTAAGTTTTCCAAATCTGGAAAGGGCTGTCTTTGGAAGTTGTGACTTCCCAATTTTGGAGGGATTCTTGAGTGTCACACAGGTGATGTTCTTTCCATCTTGTCTTTCCTATAGAACATACAGACAACATTAGTGTTTCATGACACTTTGAAATGACAACCAGGAGTATAAAATCCATCTCTCCCATAACTCCTTCATGACATAATTTATGGAATGTGACGGAACAGATAATTGAAACTTCCTGGGGTTTTAGACATACACACATCAAGGTAGTCTTTAGTCATTAGATTCTTTAAACAGAAATATTTCTTTTTCATAACCTTCACACAGAATCCCAAAGTAATGAATTAATGCTATAAACCAGATCATGTCACTTCTCTCCATAAAGCTCGTTTGCTACTGCTTAGGCATTTTAAAAAATATCCAGGATTTTTATCTTGAATTCACAAGACCTGTGCCGTTTGGTCCCAGCTTCCCTCTTTCAATCAGTTTCTTATAAGTTCCTGTTTTGTTCACTATTATCCAACCCCAGGAATTTCTTTCAAATTTTTACGTAAGTTAGGTTCACTTCTGCCTCAGGTTCTCTGCACAGGCTAATATCTCCAAAGGCAAACTTCAACTTAAATATTATGTCTCACAAGGCTTTCTCCTGACTGCTGTATCTGAAGGGTGTCTGTATATTATGAGATATGTCGCATTGCATGTTTGTTTCATTGAGTGGTATACTTTAAAAAATCTACCATTTTAACTTCCTGCTTTTCTCTGTTGGCATTCTCCCCTGCACGACCCACCCCAACTCACCCATATACACTTCACTTACCATACACATTTTCCCTTATGCGCGATTTTGGCCAAAGAGTTTCAGCTCAGTGCACATATCATGTTGTCCTAAACATTGTAGAAGCTCAACACTCAGAAGTTAAATGAACGATTTCTAGCGTTTCAAAGACTGTTGGACAAATAGATCAATGTGAGGTGTTGTAAATCCAAAGAAGATGTGTGTTGAGTGTGTGAGATGAGGCAGAGATAGCTGTGAGGATTGGTCTGATGATTGAGTGCACGTGGGGATTCAGGAATTGGGAAATGTTGTGGAGGTGAAGCTCTAGATGTCTTGTAAAATACATTTTTAGAAACCATGTGTGTGTGTGTGTGTGTGTGTGTGTGTGTGTGTGTGTGTGTGTGTTCAAAAGAGAGACAGGTTGTGCTTTCATTTATTGTCTCAACCTCCCTCCGCCAGCAGCCCCAACCTGCTCACGATGGCCAGGCCCAAAACCCAGAGGAGGAAATTCATTCCACACAAAAGGAGATAGGTATAAGAGTAATATATGCTTCTGCAGTATTCTTTTAACTCAAGGAGATATTTTGTAATGTTTGCAAACAGTTTTGATCGCTACAAATTTTGGGTGATACACTCTATACTAGTTAGAAGTCAGGAAAAGAGTTTAACATTCTTCATTGCACAAGACACCTCATCTCAACAAATGATTCTCTTCCCAAAAGGTCAGTAATAATAAGTATCCTATTAGGGAAAGATACGGTCGCATCCAAGAAAATATTCCTAATGGTAATTTGTTTGGAGGCTACTCTAGTTGTCTCCGTAACTTGATGAAGCCAGCGCCAGAGCAGTGACAAGGGCGAGAGAAAGGACTGGTGAGATGTACATTATTTCACAACTACAATGTTCAGGGATTGCCAGAGTTTGGCTATGTCCATTTTGTTTCTCATGTTTTAAGTGTAAAAACTTATGTCTGTTTGATTCAGCTCACATGCATTTTGAAGGGAAATACCACAGTCTTGACTTTTTGTCCATAAATGCTTGGAATGCCCCTGAGGTTTCTTCAGCGCTTTGTGTCACTTGTTTTCATCAGTGGGTGGAGAATTTAAAAACACGTATTATAATAACTAACAAAACTGTAGCTTTGGCGAAGGAATTTGTTATTGCACCATATTTAGGGGTGGGAAGAGGGAAAAAGGAAAAAAAAAAGTAAGAGGAGGGAGAGAGGCAAACAAACCAAGCCATGACAATTTTAGAAGTTCTGTTGTAGAACATTTGTTTATAGAATACTTGGATGAGGAAGATATTTGAAAAAGAGTCATGGAATCTTCGAGTTGGAAGGTTATCTGGTCCAGTCTTTTTTTTTTTTTTTAATTTGGGCACAAAATCAAAACATGCACTGGGATGGCTGGGTGCTCTTGTCTTTAAGATATTCAGCGCTTGGCCAGCTGCCAGGTTACTCAGTCTGCGCTCACATTTGCAGTGGGTTTCTAAGATTTCAAGATGTTGGCAACCTGACAAAAGCCTATTCCAAATGTAACTGGTATCTTTATTAAGGTAGAGCAAAGGAGACATGAATAAAAACTGCAAAAGAGCCAAAGTAAAAATACAAGGTAATTTTTAATTGGACTTTATTTTTTATTTGCTATGCTAGTGAGCTCAGTTTAAAAAAAAAAAAAAAAGGAAAAAAGGCAGCATCTTTACTGCTACATTTTCATCTTGGCTTCCTCTGGGCTGGGACTAGCCAGTGACGATGGTAAGGAAGTGTGGCACACGTCGGTGATGTCTCCGTCGTTGCCCTATTGCTCAGCCCTGTGAACACTGGCCTTCGCGTTGCATAATGTCCTGTGCTTCCGACTGGTCAGTAGCTTAAGCGGGAGTCCAGTTCGCAGACATGGGGGAGAGGAGCTGAGTTGCACAACACGCTGACACAGTCCAGGATTTCAACGCACGTGCGTTTTAATTATGCTATCATACATTCTTGAAAATGCGTATTTTACGTTAGCCCTGTACTTTTTACCCCAGAAGTGAAGAGCATGTAAGTCCTTGCCTTTGCTGAAAGGAACATTAGACATGGAAGCTTTACCCCTCCTAAGAAAGCAGATGTCTGGTCAAACTGATGCAGTTCGTAATAAATGTAGCCCATGACAAGGAGTTGCTAATGAGGACTGGCAATGAGTAAGGAGGGAAACTGTCTCGTAAATTATTAGGAGAGCGTGTAATGCAGAAGCAAGGTGATCACGAATTTCAGTTTGACGTTGGGGTTTATAGTGACGTGTGAACAGGATTTGCAGACAACGGGAGGGATGGAAGGATGCTGCTGTATACCATGCTTTTACAGAATAGGAACCTGTGCAAATGTTGAGTGAGGCCACCTACCTCCATGTTCTCATTCCTGGCCTGCCTGCGCTGACATTTATCCCATCGACTCCATAACACTTTGTGCAAAAGACAATCACCACACAATAATCTACTCCAATTGTGCTAACAGGTGTATATTTTCTTTCCGTTTCTGCTTCAAGAAGTCCATGGGGAACATTAAGTAAAACTAGAAATTCTTTTTTGCATATCTGATGGACCCAAGTCAATATAAAACAAAAAGATACTAGAAGCATAGTCTGATCGAGAAAAACATTTTATTTTATTTACTGAATAAATTCTTTTGGGTGGATTAAACAGATTTGTTAGAGTCTGTAGCTTTTGTTTTAAGTAATCACTGAAACATTACATTTGCTTGTCAAAAATATGAACTAAACAATTGAGCAACAGACCCCTGTGCAGAGTGAAATATTCAAGACCTTAGTAAGCTTTAGGGCACTCAATTTTCTGCTTTGAATCCTAGTTACCCCTTGCTAAGTTTATGAGCAAGAAGTTTCTCATGGGATGATTTCCCAAATATAGAGGACTTAATCTTTTCGTTTCATATTTTTTACATTCCTTCAAACTATTATTTAAACATTTCAACTCTTAAAAACTATTTTACTCACCAATCCCTTGACTTTGAGCACCCCCTTCCCCATGGGTTCAGTCCCCATCAGGCTTCAGACTTGGCCTTTTTGCTGCTCCAGGGCCCGGGCTTTGATGGGCCGGGAACGCTGGAGCTTGTCTGGATTGTCCTTGGAACCTGACAGCATCCAAAACCCTCCACTTGGGTTTGAGATCTCGGGGTTGGATAGAGTGCCTTAACGTGGGGGTATCCTCCGCTTTCTACCAAGGGGTGGCGCAGTACGCTTTGCCTCTGGCCCATGGCCCCTCGGCCTTTAGTCAGCCTGGAGTCCTCTCAGCCTGGGCAAAAGCCCGAGGAATCGTAAAAGATTTGCCAAGCTCCTGGAGCAGAGGAGCATTGCTGTGTGGGATACACTCAGGCCTACATGAGGCTCAGCTTGACAGTTCTCTTTGTCAAATATTTAATTAAACGACTCTCTGCAGGTCTGAGGAACTCCCTCTCCATGTCAAGAACATGTGGAAGCTGTGGCCCCCGCTGTGGAAGTGGGTGGAAGAAGGCAGCAACAAGGAGAACCTTCAGGAGGTGTGCAAAGCCTAGATGCTCCTGCAAGCCTGGGAGAGAAAGCGAAGGGATTTGGTGATGCAATCGTGAGACAAATTGGAGGGCAAGTTTCTGCAGGTCCAGGACCACATGCTGAAGCAGATCTGCCCCATGGCCTAGAAGCATAAAGAACGTGAACCGATTGCGTTTCTGCCACAATGGCATAGGAAAGGAGGATGTGCAAGCGCTGAAGGCTCCTAAGGAGAGGATGTTGAGTCAGGGGAACCTGTATCTTTTCCTCTGTCGACAGTGACTCAGTTTGGTCCCCAAGCTATGGCAGACCTACCTGCGCTTCTTTGGACTCCTCCATCCTTTGCTTCTAGGAGGAAACCTCCCGCTCTTTTCCCTTCACCACTGCAGGCTCTCTCACACATCCCCTTTTGGGAATGGGGGCAGAAGTAAGGGAGATGCTAAGGAAAAGAGAACTTGGAGTCTATACCAGGACTTTTGGGAATTAAGTTCTCCATTCCCTCAGGAAGGAATTGGAAACACAAAGGATGGGATTAGGAGTTTCGGGGCAACTGGTTGGAGGGAAGGTGAAGTTCAGTCACACTCTTGAGTCTAATCCCAAGTTCATTTTGTCTTCAAATAAAGAATCATGAGAGATAATAGATAAGAAGACTTCTAAAAAATATATCAAAATTGTATTTATCTCTTTAATTTGAAATACAGATAGAGATAGATCTTCCACCCCATTGTTTACTTCTCAAATGTCCACAATGGCCAGCTCTGGGTCAAGTTCAAGACTTGAGCCAGGTCTCAGACTGGCAAGCTGCTTGGTTGGCCGACTTCCAGGGGCCTGAGCTGCCACCTGGTGCCTCCCAGGGTGTGCATTAGCAGCAGATTAGTTAAAAGTATGGAGCTGATTTGGGCTCTTTGATTTGGGGACAGGTATTCCAGGTAGCCTTTTAATGGAGTGTTCCTTTAAACTGGAACGTAGTAATTGTACACACACGTGGAGGACAGAGGGGCATGTCAACACAGGCCTACAATGGATGGTGATGGCACCAGGGTGATGCACACATCATTTTCAGACCCTTATTATTTCTTCCTCTTCAACCTATGACTTACCTAGTGCTTTTCGGACTTTCATTTTTTCTTTTATTTTCTGCTTTTTTTTGTCTCCGAGTTATCTTTTTTCTTTTTCTTTTTTTTTTTTTTTCTGATCCAGGTTACCTGTCCAGGAAAGCAATACTATCTCAAAAACAAAAACAAAAACAAAAACAAAAAACAAACATGAATTAAATGAGTATATACATGTTGAATGAAGGAAAAAACAATTTTCCTTTAAAGTAATGAATAAAATGAAACCTTAGTTTTCTTTTATTTTTTTTTTTACATTTTATATTTTATTATTATTTTATGATACAGTTCCATAGGCTCCTGGTATTTTCCTTATCCCCTACCCAATTCCCCCCACCCCCGGTTCCTCTATATCATTACTATAGTATAGTTCTTCATTCACATCATATGTCCATCATTGCGGGCATGGACAATGGCAGAGTCCAGCATCTTATTATAAAGATAATGTAAACAATTTCATTGGGAGTTCATCTTTGTCTGGAAGCAGAAATGCATACTACATTGTATCCTCACATCTGGATATGTTAGTCTCAACTTCACAGCTACTGTACATCCCCTCAAATGAAAAGTCATGATACAAAATCAACAATAGAAAGAAAAATAGAAATTTACAATGCCATGAAGTTAAATGACATGTTACTAGATTTGACAGTCTCCATTACACAGCTACTATACCTCCCCTTAAATGAAAAGCCACAAAACAAACTCAACATCAAGAAGAAAAAAGAAATTAACAACACCATGAAGTTAAACAACATGCTACTAAATGACTAATGTGTAGCTGAAGAAATGAAAATCAAGAACTTTCTTGAAGAAAATGATGCTACTGTATGATCTATGAGTCATTGAACAATTTAATCAGAGAAAGTGTTTTGAAGAGATGAAACTAACAGAAAACATCAAAACCCATGCAATATAGTTGTCGCTGATTTTTGTTGGTGAAATGCGTCTATTCTAGACAACAAGTAGATGGGTTTTGTTTTTTTAATCCAGTCTACTAATCTATGACATTTTATTGAGCTTAAGCCATTTACATTCAGGGTTAATATGTATGGGTGGTACTTTGGTCTTGTCATTTTAGGAATGGGTTGTTCATTGATTTGGTCTTCTGTTGTCATTTCACTGGGATGTTCTTCACATTTGCCTTTTGTTTTGTTTGGTGCTATTCCTCTTCCCTGTCAAGAGAACATCTTGAAGTATCATTTGTAGGGCAGGTTTGGAACAGGCAAATTCTTTTAGCTTTTCTTTACTGTGGAAGAATTTTATTTTATTTTGAAGGACAAAAGAAAGCTTTGCTGGATATGCTACCCTTGGCCGACAATTTTTTTTTTTCTTTTAGAACCTGGAATATGTCACTCCATTCTCTTCTGGCCTGTAGAGTTTCTTGTGAGAGATCTCCTGTGAGTTTAATTGGCATTCCTTTACATGTCAATTGATTTTTTTCACGTGCACATTTAAGGATCTTTTCCTTATGTTCAATTGAAGAGAGCTTGATGATCATGTGTCTTAGTGAAGATCGCTTTTGATCAAACCTGTTGGGAGTTCTGTGCCCTCCTGGATCTTGTTTCCCAATTCTTTCCCCAGATTAGAGAAATTTTCCTTTATTATTTTATTAAATATATTTGTAAAACCAGTTTCTCTTTCTGCACCTTCTGGGACTCCCATAACTCTTATTTGGCCTCTTAATAGTGTCTTTCAATTCTTGAATACTTTTTTTGGCCTGATCCAACTCTGCTTCCAGCTTTTTGTTTGCTTCCCCCTGATGACAGGAAATATCTTCCTTTTTTGAGATTCTTCTTCTTGCGTCATTTGACTTTGGAGACCCTCCACTGTACTTTTAATTTGCTTTCCTGTGTTCTTAATTTCTGATATATCAGCCTTGATTTGCTTTGTTGCTGCTATTGCTTGTGTAAAATATGTTTTAAATTCTTTGAACTCTTGAACGTGCTTCTCATTGTTGACCAGAAGCTTTCAAATGAGTTTTCTGAATTCTGTGTCCCCCATATCCTCAGTTAACTCTGAGGTTGGCATAGGGTTTTGCTCCCTTGCAGCGGAGTTTTCAGTAATATTTGTTGTGCTTTTGTCTCTTCTTTTGCTCTTGATCATTGTACTTCTGGTTAGCAGAGTCTTCTCCTTGGGGCAGGTTTCTAAGCTGTGTCACCCACAAGTCTACATTTTGATTTTACTTATTGCAGTTGGCATACAACTTTTTGCTTGCAGCCAGTTGTGCCACTCCCTCCAGCAAGTTTCAGGTCTGTGTTCTTATGTTAGATTTCCAGAAAGAACTTCGTAGCCCCAACTCCTGTTTTACCTATCCACTTTCTGTGATACCATGCTAAGGCTGCACTCTTGTCTGCACAAAATCTCTCACTTTTGGTTGGAGCAGGTCCCAGGATTAGGGAGACACCTGATGTCTTATATAGCTAGGTTATTGGTGGCTCTGATCTTGCCAGAACCTATTGGACGTTAGGTCTGGGTACCACATGGACCTATTTTGACCCATATGATGCCACAGTTGGTACTATTTTCCTGCGGGACCAGTGCAATTCACGGAACTCAGTGAATTCTCG
This sequence comes from Ochotona curzoniae, assembly GCF_017591425.1. Classification (NCBI taxonomy): domain Eukaryota; kingdom Metazoa; phylum Chordata; class Mammalia; order Lagomorpha; family Ochotonidae; genus Ochotona; species Ochotona curzoniae. Next base: position 20,605,593 of record NW_024467115.1, read on the forward strand.
CGAGCTCAGCACATGCGCAGTTCACTGTTGTACATGCAGTACTAAACTTTTGCCACAGTGTGCAAAATGGCACCTGATGTACCACTACTAGAGTTCTTGATCTGCTGACTGTCAGGTCTGAGGGCTACCCAGACCTGTCTTGGGTAGAACCTATAGAATGCCACATTGATGCAATTCACTGAGTCAGAAATGAGTTCACTCCCAGCTCAGTGTATGCTCAGTCCTTTCCCTTGCCTTTGCCTACATAAGCAAAATGCTGCCCAATTCGACTCTAGAGGGCTGAGTGGGCTATGAAATCCACCATGTTCTCGCATTGCTCATCTGGGATCTGCTGCTCTGTCTCTGCTGCTGGCCAAATCAAACAGACCAGCAGGACAGACAGTTCTTTGTCTGGGTTCACCTCCCAAGCTCCCAGTGAAAGTCCCTTCCCACCTGGTTGCTGGTGGAGTTCAGGTCGCCATTAGTTGAATGCCGCTGGAGTATCAGTCACTGTAACACCACACCATTGTGTCCCCTACTTTCCTGTGTCTGTCAGTCTCCAGGTGCCCCTCTGCCTTTGTTCTGCCCTCTCCTATTTCCTGGAATATGTCCTCTCTGCTTCATCCTGATTAAATGTTTCTCCATCCGTTTGTGTCCTTACCCTATTCTGCCATCTTGATTCTCTGAAACTTTCGTTTTCTTAAGGAGTATGTTAGCTATTCCTTGATCCAAGTGCATGTGTGATACAGTTCAATGTTTCTCATATTATGAACTGCAGACTTCTAGTTGCTAGGATATATATCAATAGCAGAAATTATAGAACTCATTGCAGAAAACTCGTGTTCTTGCAATAAAGCACATGGAACGTTGGTTCCAAGTAGGAAAGCAGCACCTACTGATGTCGCAGACTCCCTCAGTGAGCAAACGCAGAAGGCAGAGGTCTGTGAAACAGCTCTAAGGCAGAAATGGGCAAAGGTCATGTCTGCCTGCTGATGAGCTTACACTTGTCTCTTCACGAAGACATAAATGTAGTCTCCAAACAAGTGCCCCAGACAGCACGGGGGAGCCACGTCTCCAGCCTGCTCTTGTTTGTGACTTGTAATTCTGTGGTAATGACTGGTGACCATGTGAGGAAATAGTGTAAACATTATGGACAACAATTCCAAACATGACAAAAGATCAGAGGGAAGAGAGACAGAGAGAGGGAGTTTCAGAGAGAGAGAGAGCGAGGGAAAAAAAAACGGTGAAGGAAGAAGAAAGTGCTAACAATGACTTCAAAGGAATTGAGAACAGTGGACATGCACAATTACCTGTCCAGGAATAAAGGCCACTGACACATCTGTGCATGTACACCTTCAAACTCAAAAAGGTGCAGCTGTGGCTTCCTTACCATGGAGATGATGCATTTTGTTGTAATGGTTGAGTCTCAGTCATTCTTACAAGATTTCAAGCATTTGCCTTCATTAGCTAAATTTAATATCTTCTGAGTAGTTGGCAGATCGCTTCCCACTTAAAAACAATGCCCCCAAGCTCACAATTTTCAATTTTAATGTACATCGACTCAGCAACTGGGAGGCAATCTTAGGAAACACCTAGGCTAACTTACTCAAGTCTCTCTTGCTTCTTTTCATTTTTCTACAGGTAATTTCTAAGTGTCAAAGAGGAGTTAGGCTATAGGGTTGGTGGCATAGTAAATAATGAATAAATAAGCTTTTTTTTTTTCACCTGTAGAAAAGAGAAATGGGATATCGCATTCCTTAAAAAATTTTGTTATGTTTGAAAGGCATGGAGATACAGACAAGGACAGAGATGGAGAGAGATCTTCCATCTGCTGATTTACTCTCTAAATGCCTCTAGGTCTGAGCAGGTGAAAAGTCAGGTTCTTGTGACTCAAGTTGGATCTCCCCAGATTTGTGTCAGAGACCCAGAGGCATTACCTTTTCTAGCAAAAGTAAGACATATGCTCAGGATATGTGACCACAGGAGGACAAAAGCAAAGCATACTGGTTAGGCAAATCAGGAGACAGAAGTGAAGGCTTGGTACTCAACAACAGAAAAAGTAAAATGCAGATTGTTCACTGAGTGTTATATTTTGTCTTGCTCCTAATAACATATAATATCTCCTGTAATAATATAGAATGCCTTGCATTTGTAGGTATTTTAAAAATAGTTATTTTTACTTGAATGTTAGGATGAGAGAGGGAGAGGGAATGAGACGAGAGAGAGGGAGGGAGAGAGAGAGAGAGAGAGAGAGAGAGAGAGAGAGAGAGAGAAAGAGAACTGATCTTTTGATTCATCTCCCAAATGGCTGCCATGCCAGATCTGGCTGCTCTGAAGCTGGGAGACTGGAGCTGCTTCCAGTTCTTCCATGTGGGAACAGGGCCCAGCCTCTTGGGCCTTCTTCTGCTGCTTTCCCAGACATTAGCAGGGAGCTGAATCAGAAATAAAACATTTGGGATTCAAACCCAAATAGAATACCAGTATCACAGATGGAGGAATAGCCTGAGATACCATTGCTTTGGCACCTGCATTTATAACTATTTTTGTGTATAATAGTGGGGATTTTCTTTTCCTATTGCTCCAGTGATAGGGTAGTACATATACTTCTCACCCTACCATGTTAAAATAGTGATATAAAAAGGAGTTCAGGAATTTGATCTTTGTAATAAGGTCAATAAAATCATTGTTATTGCTGGCTTTCCTTGTGAGTTTCAAGTGGAAATCTTTACTTTGTTAAGTAAAGTATTTGTCAAGATTTAAATACAAATATTTTGGTACCATATCAGGACACATATGAATAGGAAGATCATAGAAAGTCTGTTTCTTTGTGTTCTTCTCACTATGGCTTTCCGTGTTTTAAAGTCTGTTCTATATTGTGAATTGAGTAAAATGAAAACAAAGGTTGGTGATTGAAGCTTTTATTGAGGATTTCATAGGATGATTGCTTCCAATAATGCTTTTAAGATAGAATTGTTGTTTTTCTTTTGTCAGTTGGACTATGAAACTAAGATGTGTGCTTACACAAGATGCCAAAATCTTGGTTCAAACATGTACTTAGTTCTATAGCACTGCTGGATCTCTGGTGCATAATATTAATATTTTTTCTTGCAATATGTGATTTATAACCAGCATTAAGAAAGAATCCAAGCAATCTTCATACTTGTCCTCATGCTAGAGGTGGGTCTGCAACTCTTGGTATCTGAGGGAAAACAGGTTGCTGGTCCTGTGGTTGAACATTGCTTGAATTCAAGTTTCTCTTTATCCTCAAAAAACATGCTCATGAGATTAGGAGGTTATTTTGCAGGCACATGGCATCGACCATTAACTATCTGTATCACATTCCTTGACAACTTACAACACCTTTTAAAATTCAAGGTTAAAATCCTATCTGTTAGGATATTAACTTGTGCATGACCTTTCTATTGTTTTTGTTCTTAATCCCAAGGAAGCTACACATTTGACAAGTACTCCCAGAACGTGGGGGTCTCTTAATTCTTTCTTTTGATGAAGTCACAATTTAAAAAACAATATTCCTTTTTATATATTCAGAGTTACAGAGAAGGAAGGAGAAAGAGAGAGAGACAGAGACAGAGATGGAGACAGAGAAATATTCCACTTGCTGGTTCACTCCCCAGATACCCAGGAACCAGAAGATTCTTCTGGATCTTTCACATGGTTACAGAGGCCCCCAGCACTTGGACTATCTTCTACTGCTTTCTTAGGTGCATTAGTAAGGAACTGGATTGAAAGTGGAACAGCCAAGACTTGCATTGAGGCTCGTATTGGATCCTGGAACATTAGGTGGAGGCTTAGCATGCTAGGTCATCATGCTGGCCCCCATATTCTCTTAAGTCTTAATATTTAATCATTTTCCAGTAACAAGATTAATTTAGATGTTTTAAAACATTAGGATAATTCAATGTCTTCATCAATAGACTTTTACTTTAGCTTGGACGTGACAGTTGAAGATTTATACATACAAGTTGACAATTGAAGAACAGGCTATTTAGAGACTAGTTACACAATCATATACAACATTACCTGAAACTGGGTGTTTTGTTTCCAAATCTGTTGCTTGTAAATTATTTTCAAAACTGTCATTATGAATACTGAAAAGTTAAGTTGCTTGTTGAGACATCCGATTCCATATGAGAGTGCATTTGATTGGAACGTTGCCTTGTTGGATGTCAGCGTTCCATATTGGAGTGCATTTTAGTTCTAGCTCAGCTTGTGATTCAGGTTCCTGCTGATGTATCCATTTGAAAGCAGCATTTAATGGATCCCCTACTTGGGTTGCTGCCACTCCTGTGGGAGGCTGGGATGGAGTTCCTGGATTCATGGATTAGACATGGCCCAGCCTTGGGAGTGAACCTGTGGATAGATGGAAGACCTGTCTATCTCTCTGCTTCTTACTGTTTTTTTCATGTGTAAGTGAATAAGCAAATGAATGAATGAATGTTCTTAAAGAACTCTTTGAAAATATAACTACCAGTGGATCTTCTGGTGTTCAGAGGCTATTAGAAAATCTCGAATCTTCACAGTGCAAGCAACTAACAAAAGCAGCTGGATGAAATCACAGGGTAAGACTATAGTAGAAGTTAGTGAAGTGTAACTATGTACTTTGTGGCATATTTCAGTGCTTGTGTCCCCAGAGTATTACTGTAGGGACTAAGGCCTAAATCTAGCAGTCCTGGCCATTTAAGGTCACAAGCAAACACAGAAAGAAGGAAAAACACAGAAATATGTTCCTAAACACATACTTGTTCACAGTGTGGTTTTAGTTAGTGACATTTACTTAGCATGTGGTATATTTCTGATGCTGTGATAAGAACTTTAAGAACATAAATTCACTTCAAAACAATGCTATTAAGTAGATATGATTTAATACTATTATGCGGATGAAGAAATTGGAGTGCAGAAAATTGAAGTAGTTTTCTAATGAATGGGTTTCAATGACTGAAGAGACTTCAGCCATGTGATCGCAGCCCAAATCAGTACTATTCTTGGCCAATATAGCATTGTGTCTCTCAGCAGATGAAGGTGGTACAGTCCAGTGTATAGGACTCAGATGGCATATGAGAAAGAGGACTGTAAGAACAGGCTTCCTAGAGCATCAGAGATTTTGTGACACTGATCATCTCTGCATTTTTTGTTCTTTACGCTTAGCCTCAAGTAATAGATGAAGCTTTGCCTTGTCTATCTAGAAGCTCTGATTGAATAGGAATTATCTGATGTCAGGAAAATGCATATAATTATTGTTGGTGTTATGAGTAGAACTGTAACTTTTAAAGACATTACAGTGCCTGGAACTTCCTTAGATCTAGCCTCGGGACTCAGAGCCCAGTCCTCATCCTATCTCCTTATTGGGCTCAAACAAAAGCCAACTACAGTAAATTCATCATCCAAGTTCTTTTTCCTAACCCGCATTCTGGAGTGTCTAATGGCTCTACAGTAAAAAAAAATAGGTGAGTAGCACTGTTTTGATTCACTGAAAATACAGTGGTAAGGAACACTCTACAGCATATCCCACTCAGGGATCTTTGAAATCCTAAGTATAGCAAGGGCCTCTGTCATATGAATCTCTGAGCACCTAATTCTATTTTTGTATTTCTTCCATCATAAGATGGAAGTACTGTTCACATGAAGAAAAAATGCAAGAAATGTTATAATTGGCTAGGCTTTTAAACAAAAGGGCTGATGGCATGCAGGGAATTGGGTTTTGCAAACTATGCAAGCCAGATATTATAGTCTCCCATAGAGGTTTAAGTTGCTTTTGAAGATATTTTAGCACTATTTTTATTTCTTCTTCTTAACTCTGATTTCATTCCTTGGAAGTTTTCCATATTTAAACATTCCCTGTTGCTACATATAGCTCATGGAATGTTGAGATTTTTTTTTCTTTTCCTTGAACTATGGGACATAATCCAAAGTGTTATAGTTCCCTTTAATACCAAATTTGATTCTGTTACATCTGCAAGCTGCTTATGTAGCTGACCTGAAATCATGGTCAGTTAAAGAGCTTACGTCTTAAAGCAATGAACACTAAGACATTTAGGACAATAACTATGAGCAGTTTTCACCCTAAGTTTATAATACAAGGATCTTGTGAATTGAAAATAAAATTTCTTTCACAAATAAGGACAAATACAGGGTTTGAGTTTCAAAACTGATTATAAATAAATTGAATTTTTCTATTTTCTTTCTTTCTTTAAAAAATATTTATGTTATTATTCTACGATACAGTTCCATAGACTCCAGGATTTTACCTTATAAAAAATCAGCTCTAAATGGATCAAGGACCTAAATATCCACCCAGAAACCATCAAACTATTAGAAGAAAACATAAAAAGAACTCTCCAAGATACAGGAATTGGGAAGGACTGCTTAAAAAAAATAACAAAAAGCACAATCAACGCCAAAATAAGCAAATGGGAAAACATCAAACTAAGCAGCTTCTATATAGCAAAGGAGACAATCAACAAAGTGAAGAAGCAACCAACAGAGTGGAAGGAAATCTTTGTGTACTACATAACTGATCGGGGACTAATATCCAGGATTTATGAAGAACTTCAGAAACTCAATGAGGACAAAACAAATAACCGGTGAAGAAATGGGCAAAGGAAATGAACAGACAGTTTTCAAAAGAACAAATTCAAATGGCTAATAAATAAATAAATACATAATAAATACAAAAAAAAAACCCAAATAACAAACCAGAAAACAAAAACCAAAATTCAGGCTCCCTAGTTGTCAGGGAAATACAAATGAAAACCACATCAAGATTATACCTAACTCAAGTGAGATTGGCCTATATTCAGAACTCTATTATCAACTCCTGCTGGCACGGATGTGGGGAGAAAAGTACCCTCCTTCACTGTTGATGGGAGTGTAGGCTAGTACAATCAGTATGGTAGTCAGTATGGAGAGTGTTAAGAAAACTGAAAGTTGACTTGCCATACGACCCAGCTGTCCCACTTCTGGGAATATATCCAAAGAAAATGAATTTTGCATATAATAAAAAGATCTATAATCCTGCATTTAAAGCAGCACAATCTACAATTTTTCTAATAATTTATTTCATGGAGAAACCCTGTAGCTTCATACTGCTGAACATTTGAATAGAGAATGCAGCAACTCCAAGATAAGTGTAAATAATAAAATAAAGCAAATCTAAATATTAGAAAATCTTATATTCACTTTTTACATGTGTATTTTGCTGTCACTTAGATTCATTAACTTCAAAGCAATAACATCATGCTTTTATTATCTGAACATATTTTCTGTCTTTATTTTTTATCTACATGTCTTAAAATATTACAAGAAAACATCACAGACATAATACTGTGAAGCTCATAAAAAGGAATGTTAGCATATTTTAAATCTGAAAAAATATTTCCTCCATTTCCCCCTTTCCTTGGAAGATGACAATCTGTTTCTCATTTTCTTGCCTTATCACCACATAAGATTTCATTTAATAGACAAGATTAATTAATAAATCTTCTTGTAAAAGTGTGGGTATGTTTTCTGATACAGAAAAGGCAGAGGGATTTATCAGTGATGGAATGCTGTAGTGTGATGGATGGCAGGAGCCAACAGCAGCTTGCTATGAAATGTCAGACTTCTGTGTATACTTCTGATCTGGGGAGCTGTCACAATGCAGACACGACTGAGCAGCTGCACAGATCAGTGACCAGCCTCTCTTCCCTACAGCCCCTTCCTAAACACTATCTCCCACTGTGTTGATCTATAACTTTTCCATGCGTAAGTTACACAGAAGTGTAAGCTTTAAGACAAAGATATTACCTTCATGGAATCAAATTTGTGAAAGTCATGAAATCTATTCTCTCCATACTGATAAATAACAAGTAGTAAGAAATATAATTACTCCAGTCTTGCTTAGATGAAGACTATATAAATGTGTGTGTGTGTGTGTGTGTATTCATCTGCTATCTGCTATCTCAGGTATGGTCACACTCCTCTTCTGAGAAGTTATCATACACAATGCCCTTTTCCTTGAAGGGAGATTGAATTTACATAATCCAACTAATGTGATCAAAACATAGCTTATTTTCACAAGGCAACATTTCATGAACTTTCTGCAGAATCCGTATCTATACACTGAAGTTTTTGTGTGTGTCAAAATAAGCGCATCTTTTAACCCCTTTTTCCATGAACTTTTGAAGTACCTGTGTATATTTCTCTCTCACTCAAAAGAGCATTTCAAGTTTTTGGTTTTCATTGGTCTTTGTTTTCTAGCTGATCTCAGCTGACTTGGCCGCTGCAAAACTTCTAATCATGTAACGCAAAACACCAATACACATTTCTTCCATTTTTCCTTTCATTTGATATGGATTTTTAGGCTATTTTAGGTTTAATTACTGGAAACCAGGTAATATGCCTTGTGTTTAATACAGGCTAATTAGATGTTCTTTACCAAGTAAAATCATCAGCAGGGGGATAGGGCAAGAACATTTATAAGCGTTGTTTGCCAAATGGACAGAGTGGTTTCCTATACTGATTTAGCAACACATGGGAATTAACTCGGTTGACCTTGAAGTTCCTGCTGAGAATCAACTAACTGGTTTGGTAAAGTCCAAGGTGGTTTTCTTTGTAGGTAAAGTGGCTTTTGAAATAGAACCAAATTTGGCATTAGAATTTGAGATAAAAACGAGAACTGGTTTGTGTAGATCGAACAGTTTCTTGTTGCCTATTGTGGGATGTTTGCCAAGAGAAAACAAACAATCAAATAAACAAACACAATTTGCTTTGCTACAAGAGCCCAGTTGGCCAGTACTGGAAGATGGCTTTCCAAGATGGCTTATCACTGATATTAACAGAACTCAGAGGTTTGTGAGGTTTGTGTGATGTGTTAGTTACTTTTTAAAGCCTAAATTTCTTCCCATTTTCCTCCATGAATCTGAAACTTTTCTAATTGCAGTATGATCAGTACAATTAGTGCATCTCTAAGTCAGTAGATAGTAATGGGTAATTAAATACCTAATTATCAAATGGAGTTGACTATTATATCGCTGTTCTACACAGCTCTTCCATTCAAACAGACTTGTTGGTTAAGATACGGGAGTTCACAAACAGATATGAAGATACAATGTAGCGTGCATCTCTATTTCTAAATCAAAGATGAACTCCCAGTGAAATTTGCAGCTTGACAATAGGATGCTGCACCCTGTCCCTGTCCATGCCTACAATATCAGGATACATTTAAATTGCAAAATGATGAAGTTATGCCTGATTGTGAAGGACTATACTATTGTAACGGCATGGGAAAATTAGTGGGGGGGCGGGGAGTGGCAGGGATTTAGGGAAGAGTGAAGGGAAATCCTGAAGCCTATAAAACTGCACTTTGAAATAATAAAATTAATTAATTAATTAAAAAAATTGTTAGCTACCAATTTGGTTCTTTAGTTATGTACAGATTTCCATAGGAAAGATATGGCTTTGTACCCCTTGATCAGTCTATTGATTGATTGACTTAGCAAGCATTAGTGGATCACAGAGATCCATAGAGGGAGAGAAAGATTGAGATAATATTTTTGTCCTCATTAAGTCCTAATCTTGTAATAGGTGGCCCTTGTGCAAATTAAAGCTTATCATACAGAGCAGTAAGTAACATGAAAGTTCAATGATTCCACTTGAATCGAACCTCATGTAAACACTAGATGTGAACCCTTAACTAACAGAAATGTTTAGGTGCTTAATATCTGAGAAAACAAAACACAGAAATCTGAGGATTTAACTCATTTGTGATATTATCATGTGAAACCAAACCTGTGACTTAAATTTTAAAGCCAGAAAACCTACTTTCAATAGAGAAAAATTCCATTGGGTTCTTCCACTGATCCTACAATTATTCCCAGATGTCAACAATGGAATGAGTTGAAATTGTGTGAATAGTTAGCATAATATGTATCAATGCAATATCTGGAAATAAAAACTTCACCAACAGAACATGAGTAAGAATTGCTTAATTTTATTGTTTATTTTTTTATTAAATTGCTTCATCTTACTGTGAAGGTGCATGGAATATAGAATTTTGCTTGAAATAAATGTGATAAGTAATACCTAAGTTATTAAAATATTCCTTATTTTGTCTTGGGCTGAGATCCTTTACCTTAGTTCTAATCCAGAGCATATCCTAAAAGAAAGAGATCTGCGATAAAAAGAAGGATAAAGCTTGTGGGAAAAGTTAAATTTATTTTCATTTTGCTTGAAATAGAGAGGAGAGAGACAGAGAGAGTGAGAGAGAGCATGCTTAATCTGTCCTCTGACCCACTCCCCACCTGACCATAATGGCTAGGGCAGGAACAGGCTGAAACCAGAGGATCCAGACTCAATCCAAGGCTTTCCCATGGGTGACAGAAAGCAAAGCACTTGAGCCATCTTGTCCTACCTCCCAGGGTGCCCAATAGCAGAAAGCTTGAATGAGATCTGTGCTCAAAGATAAACCTAGGCGTTCCAATGTACAACACCATTGTCACAAGCAAAGACTTGACAACTATGGCAGGCGGCTGCCCCAGTTTGAGGGAATTTCAATCCTATGCTGTGGCAAATCTTTGAGGGACAGTTGAATATAAAAGCAGTTTGCCTCATAGACTTTTTAGAATTATCTTTGTTACAGCAAATTTTACTGGGAAAATCTCTTGGTGGGTGGAGGCAGTGTTGATTCAGACTGCCTCAGCAGGTTTCAAGCTGCAATTGCAGTGGATCCTCTTCTGTAACACACCTCTCACTAGAAGTGGCAGGAAGCGTAAATACTTGCTTTTTCTTCATTAATCTATGTTTTCTAAGTGAGGACACTTTAGGCTAAAGGAAGAGACTCCACTCTTACTTTCACCTTTAGATGTAGAAAATTAGTCATTAATTAGACTAAAATGCAGGCATTGCTTGTAAATTTGCCTGTGTTTTCTGATCTCATTAGTACTATTCTGGATTACATGATAATGAGCAGAACATAATTAAAGAGTAAACATTAAGCAACTACAACCAGACTCAATACTTTTGGTAACAATCAGACGGAGTAATTTCTGCTCAGTGAGGGTGGTCTTATTCTGGTTTGAACTTCACTTGTTCCCTTAATTCCTGTGGCCAGAGACTTATATAAAACCCATGGTATACTGTATTAGGGAATATAGTAGGGAAATTGCAATGTTGAGCACAGAGATGCAGAGATGTGGATGGGAGAAGTTTAGGATCCCAAGAGGGGAGCTGAAATATCACACAGAAAAGTTCTGCCAGGGAAGAATTGGTGGCTTTGCTTTTCAATGAGGGAACACTGACTTAGGAATGCAAAATGTGATGACTGTGTTTTTAAGATATCAGCTTGCTCAGTCGGAGACTGGAAGAATGACAATGGAACATTATCCTCAAATAAGATATGACACTGTGACAAAAGCAAACCTTATCTCACGGAAAATTGGAAGGTGAAGACTGTATGAAACACTAGTTAAAAATGAAGACCCTAGAGAGATCCTTCCATCAGCTGCCAGTTTTTCCAACTCTGTAGTGAGCATACAGATGAGAAGTAAGAATGAAGTCATGTAATGCTTCACAATCTGTAGGAAGTAGACTACTGATTGGCAGTTGCAGATTCAACACGTATCCATGCTTTGCAGGCAACAAGCACCTGTGAAAGACAATGTTTGAAATGACTTATTTGTAGTTGGTGACTATGTGATCAAATTGATACTGCTATCAAAACACACCCTACCCAGTCCATTTGACCAATCAATTGTTGGCTCTCAGCAAGTACCTTCCCTGCTTCCACAACTGTTGGGTACCTACTACTAACTGTATCAGAACACTGGGCATGGGGGCTCTTTGATGGTGTTTACAACTAGAAATGAAAGAGAATGGAAAAATTGAGATAATATTTTCAGTTTAAGAAAATTTTGTGTAATTAGTCTATATTGTCAGACTCATTTGGTATTCGAAGAAGTAGCACAACTTTTTTTCAAGTGTGATTTATTACAGTATAGAAAGAGATTAGTTGTGGAAATTCTATAGCTTTTGAACATTTTAGAAACCATGGGTATTTCAATATATACTTGTTGTAAATGGTAAGAGTGATTTTTTTTTTCTTTAGTTTTCTTTCTCTGAGTAAATAGATAAGCTCAACTATCCCCCCCCTTTCACTGAATAGCACCCAAGGGTCTTATCTTAACTGTACTTGGAACTGTACTAAATGAACAGGATTTTTTCTTGACCTACCTCCACATTTGTACCTATTGATATTCTTTTTCTTTTCTTTCTTTTTTTTTTTAAGCTTAGTTGTATTTGAAAGCCAGATTTACACAGATAAGGAGAGAGAGAAGTCTTCCATCCTCTGGTTCACTCCCAAATGTCCATAACTGCTGGAGTTGAGCCAATCTGAAATGAGGATCCAAGAGCTTCTTCCTGCTCTCCCTAGTGGCTACAGAGACCCAAAGACTTGAGCCATCTTCCATTACCTTCCCAGGTTCTAAGCAGAGAGCTGGATGGAAGAAAAGTAGCCAGGACACTAATCGGCGTCCAGATGGGGTACTGTGCCTGTTTCCTCACTTTCATTGTTGTTATTGTGTCCTTGGCAACATGACAACTTCTCTTTTGTGTTTGGCTAGTTGTTACTCCTGGCCACAGTTCTCATTGCTTCTGATTTCTATCAACATCTCTCTTTTCTTATTTTTTCTGAAGATTTATATATTTTTATTTGAATGGTAGATTTTCAGAGAGATGGGGAGATAAAGTGAAAATTTTTTCCATCCACTGGTTCATTCCCACAATGGCAGTGATGGCTAGAGCTAAGCTGATCTGAAGCTGGGTGCCAGGTGCTTCTTCAAGCCCTCCCCCACTAAAGTGCTGGGTCCCAAGAACCGAAATTGTCCTCCCTGGCTTTCCCTGGCCATAACCTCAGAACTGGATCAGAAATGGACCGGGGGGTGGGGGGGCACCAACCAGCCTCCATACAGGATGTTGGTGCCATGGGGTGGGGTGTTGGGCTTTTGAGCCACAGAGTCAGCCCCATCTTCCTGCTTCCTAATTTGCATTCTTGCTGCTGGTGTTACACTTCGTTGAATATAAGCAATGTTACTATATTTATTTACCCTTTACAACTAATGAGATAGAGCTAGACTAAATTCCCAGAGATTTTGTTCTCACGAGGCAAACAAAGAATATGCTTAAAATGTCTGCAACATCTTAAATACTAGCCCAAGTGCTGACCACAGGAAGAGATTTTTCTATGGCCACTGATAAATGGTAGAATCAGTGATAATTATGTTTAACTCAAAGGGGTGCTGCACCCTGACCAGTAGTGATAAATAGCAAAGACATCTTTTTGCATGAAGCTGTTAACTTCCTAATTCCTTCCCGTTAAAGTATCATGTAAATGAATGTCTGATCACTATCTGAGGGACTTACTCTTTCCCATCAGTTTTAAATAGCACAGTGCGAGGAAAATATAGATTGTGCCAGTTAGCTTTCCTCAGTGCCAACTGTGTCTGAATACCAGCTTTCTATAAGGTAATGTAAAACTGACTCGGAATTTCTCTCTTCAAGGTGACTGACGGCAAAAGGAAGACATCTAGAATTTGTCACATCAAATCATTTGTTTTCTAAGTGGATTTTATGCTATTTTGTAGAACTGTTCTGTACAACCATCCCTGGAAAAGGACAGTTTATTTTGATCCAGGAAGATGTACTGGATATGATAGATGTTGAAATGATTTATTAAAAGATATTATTTCTAGATCAAACATCCACAAGTTACAATCTAACCTTTTTTGGAACTCTTTTCCATTTCTGTTTTGCTGACCATATATTGAGTTTTCACATTTTTGCATTTCTGTCGTCTTAACTAATAATATTTGATGTGACTCCCTGTCGTCATATTTCTGCTAATTATTCTCGAGCTGATGCCTGTATTTGCCCCCGGCAGGCAGAGAAGCAAATGTTTGTAATTCCAAGTCTCCAGAATATTTGAATTTGATTAGTCACAAAAATATGTTTCTTGTTCGTAAACATTATGCCTTTCCGGCTAGTCACAGTGTAGTGATATGCATGACTTTGATTGCCACCTGCCTTTTACAGGCTGTTACTTCCCAATTTTTTTTCAATCCTTTAGTACTATTTTTTGTTATTTTGAGAATATTTGAAAGGGAGAGAATGAAACATTTACTTGTCAGCAGTATTTGTTTTTTAACAAAAATCACAACAGAAAACTATTGATTTCATCAAAATATAAAGGCTGAGCATAAAAACCTTAAACTAGAAAAGGACCTGCATGCCCTCTATGGAAATTACAAAACAGCAAGCAGAAATATCCAGCTAGCTTTTAGCAAAATCCTGATAGATATTAACATTTATACTGCTTGTCATTTTTCCAGAAGAACTAAGCCTCCTGTGTATTTTAAAAGGAAAGTGGACAAAGAAACTCAAAGTATACATAGGGCCGAAAAATAAACTCAAATATGAAATCTTTTGCGAACAATCTAGGTGAACTTTCATTAAATATGCCTATTTGAAAGGATTTCCTTCAAGTTTTTATTTTATTTATTTATTTATTTTTAGGTGCTAAGGCTAGATGAGCAGGGATGAGCAAAGTTTTCCTAGTTTGGCTACAGCTTTAGGTTAATTTTGTATGCTAGAGAACTTCTCAATTCAGGAGTAGCTTATAGTCACATCAAGTCTTTATGATGCATCAGACAAGACACATCTTGTTTTTTGATGGGCATGATGGCAATCCTCTGTTCTTTATGAGATGTAAATAAACCACTTGTGAAGGGCTTTTCTTAATAGGATACATGTGCCTTACTTGAGAGAGATGATCTTTTCATAAGTATGTATTTGGTAACTGTCTAAATAGTAGGGCTTTGCATATTTTAGTACCTCTCCTGACTGCTTTGAAGTCATTACAGCTTCTCGGAAAAGTATAAAGAACTCATTTAAAACTCATATGCTGAAAGAGTTGCATGTCTAATCTGAGTATTTAGTTATGAATGTTTTATTGTTGCAAAAGATACAGTAGCTTTGTCATTATTGATTTTTCCCTCACTACTTAAAAAAAAATTATGCTAAATTCACAAAGCTGTTAAGTGGTTAAAAAAATATTTGCAGGACTTATTTATGAAGAATTACACATAAATGAGAAGTTAATCTTTTGGAAAATTTTCTCAGGATCTCAATGTAAAGAGCCAGCTTATGAGACTGATATAATACTGTTGTGTTTACAAAGCACTGCTAAATGTATTATCTTACTTATTCACAAACATTCTATGATGTTGTTGCTGCTGTCCGCCTAAAGATGAAGCGACAGAAACTAAGATATATGCTACTTGGGGTTCCTATTCTCTTATATAATCTCCATTCTTTATCCCACCTCTTTCCCTTGTCCTACTCCGTATTTCCCAGAGGTCCAAGATTCTCCACATTTTCCAGCTGATATATCTGCATCAGCTTTTTGTTTTTGAATAATTTGATTTTATTCAGATTGTTGCTTGTAGAAGTTGAAGCAACTTACAGTCTTTCCATATAGTGTCTAGGATATGGTAGGAACTCAGATATTTGTTGAATTAATACATAACATATGTAAGGTACAAGGAATGGAAAATTCAGGTTTTTTTGTTTTTGTTTTTGCTTTTTAATCACAGAGAAAGGAGTCATTTGGAGGCCATAGAAAGCAAAGGAGGTAACGTCACCTGTAAATCTTGATATTCAGGGTGTAGTTTCTGCGTTCTTGCCATCATTGTACCCGAAGGACTAAGAAGAATACGGAATGAGGGCTGCATCACAGACCTACCCTGTTTATCTGATACTGTGTGAGACCATTTCTCTGTTGTGGATATTATGGCTGTTGTCTCCCAAAGGTTCATGCAATAGAAAGAAGAGTCCAGTGTGGCACATCAGGAGTTGGAAAAAGTAACTGGATCATGCAGGGATGACTCTGGGAGGGAACTTAACCCTAGTCTCTTGAAGCAGGCCAGTTTTCACAATGATGGGTTGGGCTAAGAGGAAGGCACTCCTGTCCCTTTTGCATGTGGCTGTTCCTCTTTTTTCTTTTCTACTATTTTATGGTGAAACCAAAGAGATGGGGCCACTTGACCTTTGACTTTTGTCCTTCAAAAATGTGCATTAAACAAATCTCTTTTTTATGTTACTATAGTGAATTGTTGATATTTTATAAATATCACATCTCATGTGTTGCACAGTTCAATGTTCTCAACCCTGGTTGTACAATATAATTACTTGGGGAAATAAAAGTAAAATGATAAAAGAAATGAAATGACCAGTTATCACTATAGATCAGTTATTACAGTCTTAGAAAATGCTCATTAAGTATGATTTTTAAGCGTTCCCCCCTATGGTATCAGTGGGCATCTGGGATAAAGAATCACTACTTTAGTGTAAAACCCTTCATGGACTTTGAATATATCATCCTGTTGCTGCAAATGCATTGTATTTAATGCAAGATATGCAGTCGCAGGGCAGCCTGGACGGGTGATTTATAATGCAGGGGTCTTTTGAAGGTCAAGCCTGTTACATACAGCAATTCAAGGAATGTGGAGCTCTACCTGTAACAATACTTAACCTTGTTTATGATTCTTCATCTACGTGGTTTCCGGGTGAGGCTTGTGCTACATGATTGTCAACCATCCAAGGAACTGCCTTGGTCCGTCTTCCACTACATCTACAGCCACTTTCTTTTATCAGTGGGGTCAAATGTAATCACTTTCTAAGAAGTTTGGCCCTGAGCAATCAGAAACTAAAGGGTGTCCATGCTGCAAGTTCCCTAATTCACCAGCACAGGTAGCTTTAATTTTGCTGATAGATCTGATTCAGAGACAGATTATTTTATATGTTCATAGAGTATTTGATTTTTTTCCTCCTCCTATTTGAAAAACAGATTTATTTATTTATGTGAAAGTCAGAGTTATAGAGAGAAAGGGAAAGGGAGGAAGGTGGTAGTGGTGTGGGGGGATCTTACATTTGTTGATTCACTCCTGAGATGGTCACAATGGCAGGCCTGGGTAAGGCTGAAGTCACCAGTGTTATTAAGGACTCCCATGTGGTTGACAGGAGATCAAATACGTGCACCACCTTTAATTGCTTTTCCCAAGCCATTAACAAGTTGCTAGATGGGAAGTGGAGCTGCCAGGGCACAAGCCATTAGCAATATTGGATGCCATTATTATTCATAGTGGCTTTACCTAATATGCCACTATGCCAGCCCCCTCTCATCTTGCGTTTGGAGAATAAAATCACGCATTAAGATCAAGAGATACAAGAAATCAAGAGTTGAAGAGAAGATGGCTAATTAAAGGCTTACAAAAAGAATCATCTCTTTTAGAATGCAGCAAATAACCCAGTTTTTTGCAAAGAAATCATCTGAGATACTAAAATATTTATTGAATTAATGAATGAGTACATAATAAGTAATTCAGAGGGAGCTATGAAGAGATTGGATAAAGAATTAGGGATGAGATGGCTATTGGTTTTACATACAGAAATGGAATGATGATCTAGTTGTGGGAGATGATAAGGGGCATTGAAAGGAAATGTGATGATAGACAAACTGATACCTATGTGGGTTTAGTCCTTAAATACCCCATTAGAACTGTGCTTCTCAAAGTTAAACATATCCAAGAATTCCATGGAGAGCTTGTAAGGACATGATTCCTTGACTCCATCTCCAGAGATTGTGTTTTATGATCTGAGGCAAATCCCAAGATTTTGGATTTTGAGCAATCTGGTGTCGTTCTGATGTTGCTTATTTGAACACCATATCCAAATAGCTTTGCACTTGGACTTGGGAATCTGCAATAGAGTGTTTTGTTTTTAGTTTGGATCTGCCCTTACTGTGTCTGACATTTTAAGCAAACCTATCACATTCTCCGTAATGAGGCTTACAAAACTCTAATGTATCACTTTTCCAGAGATTTTGTTAAAATGCAGATTCTCCAATTCCGCTGGTCTGGGATGGCAGATGACCTGCATTGCTAACAAGGTCCTAATGACATCCATGTGGTTGGTTCCTGAATCATTCTACAATTATCAACTTCCTATGTCATCATTTCTAGATAGATCAAATGTCTCTGCTATGATCTGATTGCATTTGAGGGAGTGTTTTCCAGAACTGAGTTGATGCAGGCAGTAGACCCTGGACCCTCACAGCTGTTAGCTAAGTGAACCTTTTCTCTTTATAAAGTTAGCTGTTTCAACTACTCCATTACAGTGACACAGATCTGAATAATATAGTAGTAGGTTGATGTAGACAGGAAATGGAAAAGGCAACTTTGAGTTTTGTGCTGAATGGGAGAATTTTGGCGTATTTATAGGAATAGAGAAGTCAAGAAAAAATATGGATTAAGAAAATTGGTTCTAGGAGAAAGTATCAGGCAGCTGAAAATATAAGTCAGAAATACAGTTGAAAAATAATTTAGTCTTGAAATACCAATTTAGGAATTGTACATAAATGATTAAATGATATTTTTGAATATGTTGGTGTGCACAAAGAAATGAAGTACAGAACCTGAGAAGAGACACCATTTGGAAGATGGGAGAAGAAAGAGGCATTGTCTAAAGTCAGATCACATTTTAGCACCTTGTCACAGAAAACCTACTTGTCCAAACCCAGACTTCATCAACAGATTGTTTGTCTTCATGACAGGGTAACCGTCTTTTGAGTTTCCTACACACTCCCTCACTTGGAAATTAAGAAAGATACCCATTTGTGTGAGTAAGGATTATGGGCAGTCATTCAATGGATGGTGGAAAATATAGAGATTTTTAATGTCTTGGAGTGACTCATTGGCATGTAGAAAATACAGCAACTGGAGCGAGGATGCATTTGATGTAAGTATGAAGAAAATGAAGGATTTTGTAGCAGGATACACACACAAAAAGACATTTAATGCCTTGATTTGCCAATCAATTCAGGTATGTGGACATAAATGATGTAGAAGGGAAAATGGCATCCACTAGCTGATGAAGAAAAGCATTTAGCAGAGACAATTGATCCATTGGGAAGAGTCATAAGCAGATTTGCCTGGCAGTTAAGAAGCTTGATTGGTTTAAGACCTAAGTATTTTATTGTGTTATGATGAACTTACTGATGTTCTTAAGGATGCTTCAAAACAATGGCCTTGAATATCTGAAAGGATTGCTAAACATCTTCCTTCTTTTTGTTTCACTATAAAAAAAAAAAACCTGGCTTTTGTGCTTTTTTGGGTTCTTTCATTTTCCCCTTTAAAGTTGAAAGTACTTGGTGTTAAAATCTGCCTATTTTAAACTTTGAGTTGCAATCGTTTATGCTTCAAATCAAGAAAGGTCTTTTTCTCACATTGATTTACTCTCACGGGGTCATTCATAAACATATTCATTACAGACACACTCCACAAATATTCAATAACACATCAATCACTGAGCTGTTTACATTAAGAGACACAATTGAAATTGAACAATATAATTCAGTAAAATTACTTTTAAAAAAAATTTCTTCATCTAAACCCTAGTTGCTCACTCACTGTAAACAGATCCGTTGAAAACAATTCACTTTTCTGTTGTTTCAGGATTGATCTTCTCAAACACAGGATTATTCTTAATTTGGACAAAATATTTCATCTCTAAGTGCATAGAAGAAATTGGGGCCAGCTGAATGTAATAAGTGATGAGGAAGGAAGACGCTCAATAAAAGAAAATCAAACCTGTTTACAAGTCTGGGATGTAAACACTTGCGAGGTTTGTGGTTTTGTAAACTATATTCATATGTTACAGGAGAAAATGATGAATGCTGGATAAACATGAACGTACAATGGCTTGGATCAAATTCTTTTTCCTCTTTTTGCCCTAGGAACCTATCTTCAAGAGTTCTCCTTGACTTCAAAGAATGCCCTCTCAGGTAAAAGACCAACGAAAAGGCAAGCAAGAGAGAAAGAGAGCAGGAGAGAGAGAGACTTGTTTTTTTTTTTTTTCCTGAGATCATCATAATATATCTACTATTAAGTAGACAGAAGGCAAAATGTGGAAGTGATCATAAAAACAATTAATGTATATATTCCTCATGATATATACCAAATTGTCATTTCATGCAAGTGGTAAATCTTAGTTTCCTAAATCTGTTTTGTGTTTCTACTTCTTCCACTTTGAATATATGATACTGAAAATATGTTAGCCATGGTTCTTGGGCAAATTAGAAACAGATACTGGTAAAGGTTTAGGAAGACTTTTTTAAATTTTAATTTAAAATACTGTATTTATTTATAAGGAAAAGAAAGTTAATGTAAGTGCATTCTGGCATTATAAGGATGACCAGCGATGAATCAGTTATAATCGTTGGATTTCAGTACCCTTTGGGCATGTGAATTTATTTATTTACATTTGAAGCTTGATATTTTTTTTTAAAAGAATGAGAGCAGCCAGTTGGAACTACTGAATATACAATCATTTTGGATCACTGTGACTTTAGTTGATGGGTTACCACCAAAAATACTGAACTGTAAGAGCTTTTTAATTTGTTGATTTTGAAATTCTGATGACTAGAATAAGAAAGGCTGAAGGGAAATGGCATTTTAATTCCTTGTGGCTGACTTTCTTAGATGCATTCAGACGCTTCTATTTTTGTTTCTTTAAGCTGGGCCCACTTCCAAGTACGAAGCTGTGGAATTATTGCTCTCACTTCCATATTTAGGGCAATTCCCTATAATACTAAGGGTTAGGTCAGCTTTTTCTCTGAACCTGGCATGGAATCTTCAAATAGATCAGATTTCATGATAAGCAACAAGAAGAAAAGGACGAAATATTGTAAATGAAACACTGAGCCAACTTGACTTGAAGTAGATTTGAATCAATGGCATAATCTAATATTTGCATAGTGCTTTAGCCTGAGAATCTGGTTGGTATAGATTCATATCTAAAGTTACCCTTTCTTTTCTTCCTTATTTTTGTTCATTGTCCTGCTGTGTTCTGATACATTTAAAAATGATAGTTCTTTGTGTTTTATGCAGTGAAAAATTGCTGCTAAAGTTTTAGCCTTGAAAGGCACCGAGTGTATCTAAAAGAAAAAACAAATAAAAATAAAAATAAAACGCTACTTCATGCTGCCCCGAATTGGTTGTTTGGAAACAACTGTTTGACGCCAAACTTGTACTTGACTCTTACCAGCTCATTTGGTGAGATCAGAATGAGCTTGAATAACTTTAAAGGTTAAAATGTGTTGACGGAGTTTTCTGCTGCTTCCGTTCCAGAAGGCTAGCTTAACAGTGTCAGTGTCAGCAGCAGCCAGACTCTGTCCTCATAGTCATGACACATACTAGAGATCCCCCTGGCCGCCATGCATTGTCATCCCTGCATGGTGGGTGTCACACTGAGGACAAGCGTGGCAGCATGGGCTGCCAATGAGCCTGACGGGACTAGTCTACCAACATATGGAATGGCCTCTTGGATATAAACACAGTATTCTCATTGACTCTTCCATAATTCAGGAACCATGCTTGTTATTATCCTTTGCTTGAGCATAAGCATCTTGTTTAAGGCTTCTACATCGATTTTTCCTGAGCAAGCTAGGCATTATGATTTTCATACTCAATCTCCATCAATTTAAGCATTCCAAAAATGATGTTTTGTAGCTCTTCGTAGCTACTGTTGTAGTATCTGTCGGTTCCAGCTCATCAGGACAGTGATGCAAAAAGATCAGCCTTTGATTTTAGGTAATTGTTTAATCAATAAATCTCACAGAATTCAATCATGTCATATTATTGTTGGTACTCAGCTTTTAGAATATACTTGTTGTCCACCAAGAACTTACATATATTCCAAATTCCTGTTACATAATCTCATGTAAAAGCCACAATCTTGGTTTAGGAGTGTTTTCTAAAAGATGCTAAGTGTTACAATCTGGTGTGTGCTCACATTTTCCTCCAAATAATGTACAGTGTTTTGTCAGTTATTTATCTAGTTATTTGTATGCATAGCTGATGCTTATTGCTGACATATTAATGTCTTTGACAAGTGTGCTGTATTAGCAGAAAATAGTGTTCCAAGGAAAACGAATATTGTCTTTCAGTTGACTGATGTAGCAGCTGCAACAGTTACGCTCTGACTTACTGGGCAACCTTTGGAAAGGAGGAACATGAAGTAGATTAGCCAGTTACCCAGTCAGTGATCTATTGACTCTGTGTGGATTTCTGCTAAGCATGTCTTGGGAATTCATATATACATTTGAAGACATGTGTTGGTATATATGTTTAGATGCTAACATTTAGCTCACATACATTGGCTATTTAATGCAGCAATGAAGGCCTCATTGAGGATTCCCGCATCCCATATCAGATTGTTCAGTTCAAGTCTTTGCTGTGTTTTCAGTTCCAGCTTCTTGCTAAGGTACACCCTGGAGGCAGCAGGTAACCGGTAAAGAAGTGGAATTCCTGCCAACACCACACGGAGGAGACCTGGATGGAAGTGGCTTCTGGATTGAGCTTGCCTTAGCTTCTGTTGAGAAGTTAACCAACATCTGAGAGATCTTGGCGTATCTGTTTTCAAAACAAAATGGAAAAATAGAAGAAAGAGAAATAAGTTGAACTCGCAGCAGCAGAGTATAGAATAGTGGTTTCTGGAGGCCAAGAAGAAGGCTGGGAGAATGGACTGAAAATATCCATTCTAACTTCTAATGTTTTATATCACAGTTGGAAAACTACAAATATCAATAAACCTAACATAATTCTTCATATTCCCAACACAAAGGAATGATGAATGTTTGAGGTGATTTGATCATTACCCATTCTGTGCATATATTAAAATAACATGCTACCCCATACATATGTAAAATTATATGCCAAATAACAATTAAGCAGATTTTAACAGGTTCTAGGTTAAATTATTTGCTTATATAGTTGGTGCATCAGCATTTTTCACTCAACTATTTTCTTTTTAAATTGATTTTCGTCACATAAATTATATATATATATATATGTGTGTGTGTGTGTGCACGTGTGTTTAAAATTTTGTTTATTTTTACTGGGAAGACAGATTTTACAGAGAGAAGAAGTTACAGAGAGAGATCTTCCATCTACCGGTATACTGTCCAAATGGCTGCAGTGGCTGGAGTTGAGCAGATTAGAAGCCAAGACTCAGGCGCTTCTTCCGGGTCTGGTACGTGGGTGCACAGTTACAAGGTTTTAGACCATCCTCTACTGCTTTTACAGGCCACAAGCAGGGAGCAGGGAAGGGAATGGAGCAGTCAGGGTGTGGGGAAGGGTATGAACCGGTACCCATATAGAATTCTGGTGCACGCAATGCAAGGATTTAGCTACTGAGCCATCGTGCTGGGTATACATAAATTATATTTAAAATGGGCAAGTTAGTGAACTAAGGTCAGGGTATCGGTTAACTATGGTTCAACCAGAGGTGTCATTGAGACTCTGGTAGCGGAGCAACTTGTTCCGAAAAACCACATTTTGATGTTATCCTATTTTGCCTTAAGGAACATTCCACAAACTTTTGTTCAATGGACAGAGCCAATATTTATTTTTAAAAATATTTACTTATTTATTTAAGAGACAGAGATAGATGAGAGAGGTGGGAGAGAGAGATGAGGGGGGAGGCGGCAGGAAGAGACAGAGACAGAAAGACAGGGAGAGAATGAACTCCGATTCACTGTGTGCCTCTCAGATGCTTGCCATGGTTCCAGAGCTGGACTGAAGTGAAAACAGGTTGGAACCTAAGCTCACTTTCTCACAAGAGAAGATCCCAGTCGCTTGAGTACCGCACAGATCCTGGAAACAGAAGCTGGCTCCTGAAATTGAACCCCCCCAGAATGATTTGCATGTGGAATCCAATCAGCATCTTGACTAGGACGCTCAACCTCAAGGGTGCTGCTTGTATCTTCCGAATGCCTTTTCCCGCTTTCAAAGGCTTAGTTTCATCTTAGGATGATTTTTCCCACCTACAAGGCTTGTTTTTCAATGTCATGCTCACAGAAATGTGTAAGTATTCATACTCATACTCATATTCGTACTCATAGCTGTCCCCCAATGCAATTAGGATGAGGACCCTCTGGGTTCAATGGGTTCAGATAATAAACATTGCGAATATTCAGGTGTTTCTAGGATATCGTTTGTTAATCCATAGTTAAGTAAAAGTTTGTGTATATTGTGTGCACGTATGGAAGTACAATAAAGTTGCCAAGTGACTGTAATGCTAAAATCATGTCACATGCATAAAACCCCACGCATAAAAATAATCATGTTTGGATTATGTCTAAAACAGGTTATTTTACATTCAATGCCTCCCTGACCACATTGTAGAAGTGCAGATTTCTAAAAATATAATATTCATAATATGCATGTGAACTTTGTATATCTGAAAAAAAACTGTCACTCCTAAGTAAGTCATTTGTACTGAGATGTTTTTATGCAGATCTCTGAAACAAAGAACAGTTGTAATAATTAAGAAAAACTATCAAATATTTATTTTTGGATCAAAGCAACGGAGCGTAGAACAAAAATGAAGACTGGATCTATTTGAAAAGAAAAAAAACTAAGTCTTTTGGGGGTGAGTGGATTTTCAGAACTATTATAAATAGAAGGACACATCTCAGCTTGATTACTTCCCAACAGCTTCCTGCTACCTCCCACCGCGCAGATGAGCAATTAGTATAATCACAGCAATAAGTCAAAGACCCTTGCTGTTCAAACTTGTGTCCCGACTTTTCCTTCTGGCATTTATCCTATGCTGTTCCAACTGCAGACGCGCAGACACAAATTTTGTCTTTTTTGTGCAATTTTATTAGGAGAGATGAAAAATGTCTAAGATGGACTTCCCCTTTGTTTCAAGGTTAAGTAAAGGGCACGGAATGAACAAAGCTGTGCTGAAAACAACAGTGGCCAAGGCAGGGATATTCTTACACCCTCCACAGTCAGGCAGATGGAAGTCTGGCCAAGCAAACCATAAAGCACCAAGTCTGACTGTGAGTCAATCTGTCAGCACAAGGGCAAGGTGACTTGGCGAAAAAGCGCAGTTTGTTTTCTGATAACTACTCCGAGGTTCTAGCACATTGCTTTGTGTTGCATTTTATTGGTATAACATGGTGGAAATTACTTCATAAATGGAAAGAATGAGCTTTCAAAGATTCGTTCTCTGCTAAGAAAACAAAGAGTAAGCAGCTGAAAGTATTGATATTTTAAAGTTAATTTTCAATAGTCAGACATTAAAATTATCCTGTGCTTATACTTTAGTTTGAGATCCTTCTACAGTATTTATACATCTTCTGTTACTTAGCTGATCTAGTGCGTGAAGAAGAGTTAATAGGAAGCAGCAAAACAATATAATGTGCTTTGCAATGCCTCCAAGTGATTTTTGCTATGTTTTTGTATTATTTTTAAAATTTGTTTTGGGTCTAATGACTATATTCAGCTAAGTGTCACTTCAAATTTCCTATATTATTTGGGTTTTCCATGTTAAAAATGTTATGAAAGACTTAATGTTTTCGAATAACAGTGGAAAGAAAAAAAAAAACCCTCAAATCTTTCAAAGCATTTCCAAATGCTTCTTTTCCTTTGCCTCTGATTAAGGAAATTCACTGACTTGGAAAAATAACTATTTCAACTTTTCTTGAAACTCTGCTTAGAAGCTAAAGAATGGATCTATTTAATAAATTGCAAATAATAAGGTGCAAATTGCTTTTCTTTGTGAGTGTGGATTTGTTTGAAATCAAGGAATCTGACTTTTCTACTTAAGTGAAGAACATGGGAAAAACACGTGGATTTGGAAGGTGTGTTTCCAGGGAATAGTATTAGATACGCCCGTGAAACTTTCCGACAGTACACATAGTTTTAAGAAGGAGATTATTGGAAACAGTGATAAGTATCAAGCCATATGATCAAAATGAAAAAAAAAAAAAGAGGACAAAAGAAAATTGCTTTGTACTAGTGTAAATTATCCTGAAACTGGATATCTGGAAATTTGAGAACAGCAGGAAGAGAAAAGAAACATTAGAAGCAGAAATTCAAAGTCAAAGGTCATTGCCTTACAGGAATCTGATATCAACTGCTAAATATCAGTGCAAAGCCTTCTTTGTTTGTAAGTATCACAAAAGAACGAATTAAAAAAACTATTTCAATATGCAATGAACCATTGATTCCATACTGGGATGATGAAAATAACTGAAATAATTCGATTGTAATATACCGAAATAGTATTGTATGAAATATAAAGTTGAAGGTCCTTGAGCTTAGGAGTTTATTTCAAAAGTGACTGTGTATCTTAGGTGGTAGGGTATGTATCTTCAAGATTCGTTTGTTGAAGTCATAATCTTCACTATCTCTTACTGCGACTGCATTTGGATGCAAAGTCTTTATAAAGACAATTCAATAAAAATAAGGTCACTAGGGTGAGCTATAGATCAATATGGCTGGTGTCCTTATAAGGAAAGGTTATTTGAACATGGACATGCACTTCAGACCATGTGGAGGCAGATGGAGAGCATGTCCAACTGCAGGCCAAGGAGGGAGACCTCAGAAGATACCAACCCTGCCAGCATCTGCATCTTGAAATTCAGTCCTCACAACTCTGAGTCAGCCACTTTACGTTGGTTCGCCCAGCTGTTCTGTGGTGCTTTGTTTTAGTAGTTCTGAAAAACTACTACAGCGGGACAGCAAATATCCAGTGACATTATAGGGAGATGAACTCTCTGAAACTGGAAACTTGGTGGATGGAAAGAGCATTCTAACTTTCATGTGCCCCAAGTGTCCTGACAAGGAAGATGTTTTATGAGTTTCTACATGGGCTTTTGTTTGTAAACCATTTTGCAGTTGAATAATGCTGATTCAATAAAAACATATTGAGAAAAATAAATGGCCAAAACTTTCAATGAGTGGTGGGAGGAGAGGAGGAATGCTGACAAGAAGTGTATTCTGTGATTGATCAGTAATGTGAGGGGCGGCATGACCAGGTGTAGATCCAGAGCTAAAGGGCGTTTTTCCTTTTTTCAAAATGATATTTTTGTGGAGTCAGGTTGCTCTTGGATCATTCTTTTGATCACCTTGGTCTTAATTGTTTCACTGAATCCCCTCACTCCTTATTTGACCACACAGGAAGCCGGATGATACATGGAAATTATGAAGCATATTCAAATTTAGCACGTTGAGTAATTTACTAAACTTTATTTATTTATCTCTTTTTAGTGAGGATAAGGAAGGTATTCTACAGATTTGAACTTCTAAAGAGGTAAGTTCCTTCTACAACATTATCGAACTAACACACAGGGTCACTACTTAGCACAGTGACCTTAAGAGCTGACGATCACATTTTTCAGGATTTAGATTTCACAGTCTTTTTGATATTTAATGAACATCAAACTACGGTGGGTATTATAGTAATCATCTCTTGTGGAGCCCGAGGGAGAGAAGACCGTCATTTATTTGCCTGCCTTACTAGCTCTTATTACCTGCCCTTTATAGGCTGTGGAGTTCTTTGCCCTGGCTTGCAGAAATACAATGCAATGTCATATCATTTAGTCTCCCCTTATTTCATTGTGATGCACTTTCATGGCAGGAGTTAGCTCTGCCAACGTGGAATCCCAAAAGGCTTCAACTGTATCACAGATGAGGAAAAGCTCTGAATCTGAAAAAAAAAATTGTTTATGGTTCCCTGCTGCCCCAGAGCTATCCTTCTTCCCATATCAGCAGGAGAAGCTGGGAATTCTAGGGTCTTCCCCTTGCTCTGGGATTCACGGTCAGGGTAGATGCTGACCAGCAAGCTACAGTTTGGGCACATTTTTAGGAAGGAAGGAAGCTGCATAACCTGATTAAGCAGAAAGACTTCATTTGAAAGGGATGCTCTGTTGAATCCACAGCCTTACTCCTCTCTAGGAACATGCCAATTATCGGCTAATCAATATGCTCCCAACCGCCCTCCACATCTCTGCAATAGTCAGTGCTATTTTTAACCTTGGATCTGCAACAAGAAACCTATTATTTTGTTGAATATTCTGAAGTGAGAGACAGACACAAGGATGACAAAAACACAAAAATTGATCAAAAAACAGAAAATACAGGAGACACTGGTGCCATTTATTTTGTTTGGCATCTATTTCTTTAAATTTTCAAATCCATTTCTTTTGTTTCAGAAACCAGGGCTACATATGGTGGATTTTTTTTTTAAAGCAAACATTAAAGCAAACATTTTTCCTGTCCTTTAAGAAAGGTCACAAATTGATCTGGTACGTTAATTTATCAATATGTCTTTTTCCTTTGTGAATTTCAGATCAGGTTGTACTGGCTCTTAGAAATAGTGGCTCTCACCCTCGTTTTACAGATGGTGATACTAAGGCAGAAAATGATAAGGTAATTTACACACGCTTTTCCAGAAATCCATACTCTATCAACTTCAAATTACAAATCATAGTGCGTGCGGGGCATATGTTGGTCTTCTGTTTGATGAATGGGCTGGAGACTGGACTTGATAACCTTGGAGGAAGATTCCAGCTTAATACCGCTAGAACCTTAACTGATGAATGGGCTTGGTGCTAACTCAAGTCGATCTATTCCCCTACATGCTTGTTTAAAATACAGGACAAAATAAACAGTCCTACAAAATGATAGTTCACTTACCCCGCTAATTTTCAGGGAAAGAAATCTGATTCTGCTGCTCAGTGCTATATCCTGATTCATTTATGAGCGTGGGTTGGCTGAAGGTCTTATTTCATTGATACTCTTTGGAAACTATACAGACTGTAAATCAGGGGAAGGATGCAATGGGAAATTCTTTTCCAGTTTAAAGTAAGACTTGCTGGTGCTGGACCTGGGTCCTCCTCAGCCTTTAGTTAGAGTCTCAATTACTTGCATTTAACCAATCAGTCACTGATATTCAGGTGATTCCCAAGATTAATTTTTCAAGATTCATATTTCCCTCTAGCTCTGTGACTAAGGCATAGATTTTGAAGTGAACAAAGTGGTTTTTAACAAAGTATAGATTTCCTTGCTAACTTAATACTTCATTTTCTTCCCAATGCATTGCCTCTTGACACACAGGGAAGGGGGTTTCATGTGGTAGTGAGTGGGTCAAGAGCACATTTTCTGCACAGTTTTTTTTCTTTTTCATTATTGCTCTGAATGCTGAAGGAAGGAAATGACTAGCTCTAAATAAAGACAGAAGCTTCCTCGAATGAAAATAGGATCTCAGTTATGCCTATCAACTTTTCCCGTGCACCAAAGTTTGCTTTCAGACATTTGTATTACCTTAAAAAAACCTGCCGGAGGTCTCCCGTGGATGTGGGGTTCTTGACGTGATGGGATATGGAAAAAGTTTTCTTTCATCCCTCCCTCAATTTTTTTCTTACTCGTTTGTCCAAGCTTGCAATATAGTTTTACCTTCGGTTTTAAGAAATCAAAAAAAAAAAGAATATGATGTGAATTTACCTACATTTAAGCAATGGAAATTTTAGAAAAGGACATAACCAGCGTGTTTCCTAACAAAACAAAACAAGCGAAACTGAAAGCAAAAACCCTTTATAAAACGTTGAAACAGCCATGCATTGATGATATAAAAGTAAATCCATCATGCAAGGCAGGATATATAAATCTATGTGAAAAGGGAGAAAATTCTATCAGATTTGATAAGAAATCTGCTTATCGCTATTAGATTTTCTCCTCTATTATATTTGCTCTCAGATAGCTTGCTTGCGAGTACAGAAATGCATAGGAGAGTATTGCAAATGAAGAAAGACGTATTTTAAAGGTAAGCTTATTTATTGCAGGGAATTTTGAAATCCGTGAGCACAGGGGTTTTTACAAAGTTCACGGGGATCCCGAGATTTAGACGAGTGGTTCAGATAGTCATGTCCTATTTTATGTGCTTTGGCTTGATAAAGTATGCGACTTCTGACTCTGCCTTCCGGTGAACGCATATCCGGGGAGGCTACTGTGATGGCTCAGGCTCTTGGGTCCCTTTCTGATTCTGCCGTCCTGTGATTGCATATTCTGAAGCTCAGGGGGGTTTCTAGCTCTAGTTTCAGCTGTTGTGGTCACTGGGGAGCTTTGTCTTCCTCTGAATATCATAAAAAATTAAAATATTAAAATTTTAAAAAAGCTATGTAGCTCTTTCAGTTCTTTTTGCACCAACACAGTTTCCATTCTATCCTCTCTTCGCTTCTTGAAGTTCACTCATTGTATTGGCTTTGGCAGATCTCAGATATACTTTAACAGTGAGCAGAAGCAGAGGTAAATTCTTGGCAGGTGCACATGACTTTTTCATCACAAAATCTTATTTAAGGATACATTGCTGAGCTAAAAAATTCTGACAAAGTCAAGGCCAGTGTAGGATGGTTATATTTCATCATCCTAAAATGAAAAGTTCTAGAAGAGAGAACTTCTTAATAAAATATGGAACTTCCATCCTGGCTTACAGGTGCATTATATATTCTTGACAGTTGTTTTCATAAATATCTGAAAAATAAATGTTTAGATGTCTTTAATATTTATCAATCTGATATGGTACCTTGGTTTAGGAGCCATAGTGTTTTGACTGCACAATCATTTTATTTCTGTTCTTTAATAATCAAAGCGGGAAGAGAAGCAGATAAAAATATTTAAGGAAGTTTAGATCCAGAAAACTGACCTAAAATAGCAAAAAAGAGATAAAAGTGCTGATATTTTTAGTAATTGAAATGTATTTGAATGTGTCTGTGACCTTGTTGTAAAACATGATTGAAATTGATAAAGCATAAAATGAAATTTTTCCACATGATACCTTAGTCTCCACAAGTTTAATGTATAATGATGGATGAAAATAAAATTTTAAATATCGTAAACTATCTTCTTGATGTTCAGTGAGACAAGACATACATTACTGCTAAATATTACTCCTAAATATTAATAATAATGCCCTGTGGAAATTATTATTGATTTATTAATCATATCTAATAACATTAATTTATATTTAATAAAAATGCTTGTTTTAAAATTAAAATCACAAGCCCACAGGAAATTATACAAATCTTTAAAATATTTTTATCTGGTGTTTATGTGGAATATGATATTTAACATTTATTTCTATTGGTACAGAGTAGGGATTTTGATAGCCAAGATGAGACTGTGTCCTTTAAGAACTTGGGAAGCCATGAGAATTAAGCTTTTTTTATTACAGTCATTGCTACTTTTTGGAGTGGAAACAAAAAGATAGCTTGTTTAATTTTCAAAACCTTTTCTGAATTTCAATAACTCAGTGCTCCAGTGATAGCCAATGGCACCAATTTTATGGTCTAATATTTTGAGCTTGAGGTTTATACCCTAGGTGTATTTCACTAAGGAAAATAACAAAGAACATACTCAAAGTTGAGTAACAGACTATTTATTTAAAATAGGACTTCACAGCAATTTATACATTTACAAAGCTTATCTGAAAGTCCAAAGAAATTATATTAATTATAGCATTCATAATTATCAACTGCCTTTTGTGCATAATCCTGTAGAAGTATGATCCTTCTATTTCTTACTTACTAACCATTATGGTTAGTAGAGCATTAAGCCTGTGCTCATAAGTTAAACTGAAGGAAAATAAAGAGGGAAGACATGGGGAGTCGAGGAGGGAGGCAGGTAGAAAGCAGAGTATAGCTATCTTTTCAGAATTGTATCTGTGAAAAATGTGAAATCAGTACTTTTTTAAAAAATTAATTATTTTTATTGAAAAAATTAATTTATTTTTACAGAAGAGAGACATAAAGATCCTCCATCAGCTGGTCCACTCCCAAGTGGCTGCAATTGCTGGAACTGAGCCGATCTAAAGCCAGGAGCCAGGAGTTTCTTCTGGGTCTCCCAGGTGGGTGCAGGGTTCCAAGACCTTGGGCTGTTCTTGCCTAGTTTCCCAGGCTACAAGCAGGGAGCTGGATGGGAAGCAGAACAGCCAGATCAAAAAACAGTGCCCATATGGGATCGTGCTGAATGCATTGTGAAGATTTCTGCTACTAGGCTACTGTGCCAGGCCTCAAATCTGTCGTCTTTATATAATAAAACTAATCAACTAACTTAAGTATTTCTGTTCTTTTTTTGTATTTTTGGCTACATATTTTTGGATATGTCAATATTCTATATTATTTTTATAGAAGCCGTAGGCATATAATTCATCCTTACTTCTGTTATGGCTAATCTTTAAAAATTAAGCATGTGACCAAAAGCTAACTTGAGATTAAATTTAAATTCTCTTTTTTTTTTTTTTTAGCACTTTTTTGCTTTTTCCATGGCTCTTTCATGTACCAAACAAGCCCAAAGACGTGAGCCATCCTTTGCTGCTTTCGCAGGGTAGTAGAAGGGATGTCTGCTAGCAGTGGAGCTGACGGAACAGGAGCCAGCGGCACAGGGGATGCTGGTGCCACAGGTGCAGCAGTGGAGCTGACGGAACAGGAGCCAGCGGCATAGGGGATGCTGGTGCCACAGGTGCAGCAGTGGAGCTGACGGAACAGGAGCCAGCGGCACAGGGGATGCTGGTGCCACAGGTGCAGCAGTGGAGCTGACGGAACAGGAGCCAGCGGCACAGGGGATGCTGGTGCCACAGGTGCAGCAGTGGAGCTGACGGAACAGGAGCCATCCACCCAGGTGTGGAATTAACATGTCGCTGTGACGGTACCCTAAGTTCAAATTCTTGATAATGTAGAAAAGTTATTTTCTACTTCCAAGTTATCGAGTTATCATTGATGATGTCATATGATCATGTCAAAGTTTATTTCTACTTCAAAGTTATCAACTTACCATTAATAATGTCATAGAAATTTGAGAAATTTTGTTTGAATTTAGGAATTCCAGTCATATAAATAAAACCTTCATGAGGACTTTTTTCAACATAATCCGTGATGTACTTGTTTTGTGTATTTATGAGACAGATTTATGTTTCTCAAGTGTAGGTTTTGGTAAATTACATTGAGTGCAGTTAGAACTGAGGCAGAAGTAGATGGAACATTTGTAATTTAAGTGTTATCCTTTCAAAAGCTTAAACTTTGATCAGCCATTGCTCAGCATCTAATCCTTAGCACTGCATGTGATTAGTCCATGGACAATTTGTGCATTCTAATTCGTGTTTTTCTTCCAGTGCTCACATATTTCAGGTTTCAGGGAGGACAGGACACATTCATTTTGCAGGTCCGTCTCTGGCCCTGCACATTGATGTCAGGACACAGAGCGGGTCAGCAGCAGGGATGCACAACCATTCCGAGAGCTCAAGCCTACCCAAGCAGAGAAGCGGTTCAAACGCTAATGTCAGCTACTCAACCACATTTGGTGAAACCAAACTCCATGGTCATTGTGCCAGTTATTTACAGGCATGTTAAAACAATATTTCAGCCAAATTCCTTCAAACAGTACCCTTTTCTTTACTCAGAGTTCTTTTGCTTGGGTTTTGGTTTCTGCCATGGAATGGCTTATCTCTGCCTCTTCGCGTATTAGTTGATATAGCTGGTCTCTGGCCAGAAGACCAAGTTTGTCTTTGCTATCATTGGGTCACCCTGAGTCTCGTCTGTGTCACTTCTGTCTCCATATGGAGATCCCCTCATGATGATCCGCTGCTCTGCGTGGGCCTTGGGTTCTGATGACTAGATCTGTTTATATGGACATTGGGCTCCCAAGGCTGGAAGGGGAAGAAGAGCTTCCTCAAGCAGAGGCTTCATTCTTCAGGTTGGCAACAATCTGTTGGTGGAAGCAAGACAAAGATCAAGCCAGTTCAAAGACTGGACAAATATATTCGAATTGTTGCTGGGATCAACGTTAGAACCACTTTGCAAAGGGATTTTGGGCAAAAAGTGGGGGTGATTTATTGAGGTTCTTGTTTGATTATTTACTGTAGTTCTCAACTCAACTGCCTTTTATTTGAATCTAGAAATGTCTAAAACGATTGCAATCTGACTTTAGTAGAAATGACATCCAGTTTAGACAGTGTTTTTAATCAGTGACAGTTAACATAGGCTAGAAAGCATTTTAAAAAGGCACGTGTAACTATACTGTTAGAGTTAGAAGAGAACCTTGGCAAGCCTGTGTGCAGGTGACGAATTCTGAGGCTGAAGTCCCAAGAGCATCAACGTTTATCTGTATCCAGGCAACAGCTACTGTTTATAAATGACTCTGTGATATTTTGTGATAACAGCATAAAGAGGACAAAGAGAGGTATCACACGGTTGAACTTGGGAGACCCCTTTGGTTTGGCTTTGTAAGAACTCACTTGGAAGTAGAATGGATGGGGAAACTGCGGGAGAGCAGACAAGAGCCAGAACCAAGAGGAGGCAGCTCTGAGACCACCATGTGGCAGCCTCTTGGTGTGGATGGCGTGGGTTAAGTTCAGTGTCAGTTCTTTCCCTGTAGGGTCTGAGGGTGAACTGTCTCTCTGTGCCAGTCACCGTCACAGATAGCAGATACAAGCTGCCGCAGTCTTCATGCAGAGGGAAGAAAAATTAAAGATTACTTTGCTTTTTAAAGCTTTCACTAAGTCTTTATTAAACCTCCTAATTATTTGCTTATTGTGTCTTTTCCAAAGCAAAGTAATTTTAAGCAAATAATTAGGAGGTTTAATACAGACCTAGTGAAAGCTTTAAAACAGTTTAATGAAGATTTCTAATCATACATATGTCCTTTCCTCAAGATATGTCTGAATCATAAGTCAAATTTTTCTCTAGAGGCATATCAGATAGGCCAATGAATTCCTTAATAAGTTTTGGATATTAGCTTATTCCCTAATAAGTCCTAGAAACAGAGCCACCAACATATTTATCAAGCTAACAGTGCATACTGCCTTACCAGTGTATGGATATTATTTACTCAAGGCACTGTTCTGATCTTTTGTAAATATTTTCTCATGGTTGGGGAGGAAACACATATGTCTCTTTTTTATATTTCGTTGAAGCCAAAGGCAGCATTTCAGCTTCCATGAAAGATTTATTAAATTCAAAAATAAGGAAATTGCAGCAAAAAAAAAAAGCTAGCATGGTTTTTAGACCTTCCACATTAAAATAACATTAAAGAAGGATGAAAACAAAGCAAATTTAATTTGTTTCCCTGATTTCTCACTTCTTTATTCATAGTCTTCTGTCTTCTATTAATTCTCACCAGAGCTAGTTGGAGTTCCTCTTAACTCTCAAATTCCCTCACTTTTGTTGGTTTAAGTGATGCCCACAGGGGACATTTTTCAAAGTGGTATGCTAGGATTTAGCTGTGGGAGGCCCATTAATACACCACATAGAATTTGACTCCCCGTAATGACATTTAGAGGGAGCTATTTGTTTTGACTGCGTGCTTTGTGTAGGCCTGGGGGTTACCATAGTAAAACTCCTTTGGCAAATGTGGCATCAGAAGTTTCTGGGTTCAAGTGGTAGGGGGTAAGGAAAAGGAGAGGCCAGTTCTATATGGTTCATGAGCAAATCCCTACGAAGGGGGCACAAGGGAAGGTCTCTGGGAGTTGGTTCATCCTCATTTCCCTCTCGGAGAAACAAGAGCAAATGACACTCATTCCTTCTTGCTACTTACCCCCAACCTTATATCAACTTCAGGACAAATCCTAACTGTTCTGATTCTTGTTGCAAATTGGGTTTTAGGATATTGTTATGTTATAATTTGTTTGTCTCTTTGTTTCAGAACATTCCATTTCTTGGCTACAGTACTGAATGCTCTTGAAACTTGAAGCTTCAAGGGACACTGAGGCTAGATAGAACTTCATTAAAATTCATATTAGAATTTTATAGAATTTCTTATTAAAATTCTATAGAGCTGTGAAAAACTGGGACCATTTTGACGGTTTTATTCACTTTCCTCTCAGCTCTAAAGAGTGAATGATACTGCCAGTTCTAGCAGAGTTGTCATAATAATGGCTGGAGCTGGACATATCCTTCTACAATTCTTATTGCATAGTAAACACAGGTTCATTTTAACTTCCTATCTCTTTTTAAATTTGACATCATTTCGAATAAAAAATCCAAAAGGAGATGTGTATTCTCTTTTTCATAGCAAATCTTTTGTAAAGACCTTTATAGACAGGAAAACAATAAGCTCATGCTTGCTATAGCTACGTGGCTAAGCAAGTTTCTTTTGAAACTTCTCAGTTTGTTCTGAGTTCGATCAGGCACACGTGCATAACGAACGTCCTCTGTCCTCCTCCACTGTGGCTGGATGTTCACATTATGTCTTGATGATTCATGCAGTGGAAGGGAAATTGAATTAACCAAGGAGGAAAATAAAATATTTAAGAATAAGTTTAACAAGATCAATTCTTTTATAATTGGAACATTTGCTCTCAGCCTTGACAAATAGCATTTAAAAAGGTGTTCATGCTCTGTGACCATCATTTGTAAAGAGAAAGCTGTTTCCTGCCCAAAGGCTCACCGGAAGATGATGTCTTTGAGGGGACATTTCTGTTCTCAAAGATTTAGCAGCAACTTTGTATCATGTTTTCCGCTACTTCATATTCTTATCACCGCCCTGTTTTAGACTGTGGAAGCAACTCTATGTACTCACCTCGAGACTTTACCTCGTTTTTATCAAAACCAATGCTTTTACAACCCCTAGAAATTAGAAAAATATCCTGTACTACAATTTTAGGAGTTGATAAGCCCTTTGCTATGTTATCTTTATTATGTGTGTGACTTACTAGTTTTATCATCTGTTTTGTAATGATTTAGTTATTCACTTGAAAGTCAGTATTACAGAGAGGAGGAGAGAGAGAGGACTTAGTCCATTGGCTCATTCCTCGGAGGCCATGATGCCATGGCACAAACAAGCCTGGTGAAGGGCAGAAGCAAGGAGCTCCTTCCAGGTTTCCCACATGGGCACA
Source organism: Ochotona curzoniae (assembly GCF_017591425.1). Taxonomy (NCBI): domain Eukaryota; kingdom Metazoa; phylum Chordata; class Mammalia; order Lagomorpha; family Ochotonidae; genus Ochotona; species Ochotona curzoniae. Next base: position 20,642,355 of record NW_024467115.1, read on the forward strand.
GAGGCACAAGCACTTGGGCCATTTTCTGCTGCTTTCCCTAGGCGCATTAGTAAGGAGCTGGATCAGAAGTTGAAGGATGCTGGCACTGTAGGCGGCAGCTTTATTTTCCATGTGACAATGCTGACTGACCTTTTACAGGTGTTAATAAGGATCTGTGAATATATAAAGTTTCAAGTCACACATGTTACATTTTTTATTAGATGATGCGATTCTGGACTGAAATTGTCAGGAAGTGAGGAGGGGTATACTGACAACAAAGAGGTCAAGAAAATCTTGAATAAATGACAGCTATGTAGTAGACACATGGCTATAACACAGCTCCTATGCTTATGCATTAGAAGGGTCTAAATAACGGAGATGGGAATGTTGATTCTTGAGTTGCATATATGATTATTCGGTCTTTTAAATGAACAAATTGTAGTACAAAGAAATTTAAAATGTGGCTGATTATACAAAACAGAGTGAATAATTTCTCAGGAAATCCTAAATATTCTACTTCATTTATCTTAGGAATGTCTCAATCAATATTCATTAAATTATTCTCTTCCAATAAAATAGGAAATAAGAACTATATTTCTAATTACAGTGGAGGAAATATATATATACACATATATATACACGTACATATATGTAGTTATAATCTCTTAATATATGGAAGCATACATCTTTATGACTATAAATGGCTACAAGATTTCCTTAAAAGATTCTTCCTCTACATTATGCCTGGAGAAGACTTCCTCATTTCAGGATCAAATTTTCCTGTAGATTCTTTATCATGTCAGTTTGTTACACGGATGTTATAGCCATTTATATACTCTGATGAGCGCACACAGGCACAATACAAAGCTAAAAGTTAAACAATTTCTGCAAACAACGCATTGAATATATTAGCAATCATACAGTATTATTTCAAAATTGTACCCTGCAGATTCTAAAATCTTAGATTGCTTTGGTGAAATTCTCAACTTATCCACTGATTTTTGTAATTTCAAAACACAGGCTGGTGTTTGGCCTAGCACTTAGCATGCCACACAGGGAAGCGTGCATCTCCTATGGGAATGTCTAAATTTGAGTCCTGTCGCTGCCCTTGCTAATGCACGCTGGGAGGACGCAGACATGGGTGGAAGGTTTTTGGGTCCCTGGCACTGCGGTAAGAGACCCAGACTGAGCTTTGAGCCTCTCCTCTGGCCGTGCCCACTCTCAGCTGCTATGGGCTTTTGGGGAGTAAGACAGCAGATGGGAGATTTGTGGCCAACAGGCGCTCTGTGAGATTTTCTCTTTCAAAAGTAAAAATAGATACTCACTGTCTTAAAAATGTAAAATAAATAAATAAAATAAAATAATAAAAAGAGCAAGGATGCTATACATTGATTTATAACATTTTTTTTTTCAGAAGTTACCAACTTCTTATCCAGATAGACTGCATTTATAGCCTCGTCAGTTAAATATACATGTACATTCAGGAAAGGCTTCTCATGCCACTCTACTAAATTCCTCACACTTCCTTTCTTTATGTAGTGGTTTGCTTTTACGTAGTCTGTTTAAAATCAATAGATTGCAGTATATTTTTTCCTTTTTTTTTTTTAAAGATTTATTTACTTTTTGGGCCCTAATCCTTGCCTTGCACATGTCGGGATCCCATACGGGCACCAATTCTAATCACGGTTTTCCTGTTTCCCAGCCAGTTCCCTGCCTGTGGCCTGGGAAAGTGATCCAGGACAGCCCAGAGCCTTGAGACCCTGCACCTGTGCGGGAAACCTGGAAGAAGCTGCTGGCTTCGGATCTGCATTGTTCCAGCCTTTGTGGCTGCTTGGGAAGTGAATCAACGGATGAAAGATCTTTCTCTTTGTCTCTCATCTCTGTATACCTGACTCTCCAATAAAAATAATAAAAAAGTAAATATTTATTTGCTTTGATTGGAAAGGCAGGGATGTAGAGAAAAGAGACAGAGAGACAAAGACCTTCCTTCCGCTGATTTACTCCTCAGATGGCCACAATGATTGGAGTTGAGTCAATTCAAGGCCAGGAACCAGGATCTTCTTTCAGATAACCCATAAAGGTCCCATTGCAGGGTCCCAAAGCTTTCGGCCATGCTTTCCTGCTTTCCCAGGCGATAGGCAGGGAGCTGCATTTGAAGTGGAGCATCTGGTGTTAGAGCTGGCAGCTATATGGGATTATGGTGCTTTCAACTTAGAGGATTCATCAATTGAATCATTTTATCTGGGTCAGAATACTTTGCTCCTAAGAACAAATTTCCATTCCATTCCTAGTCTGCATACGTTTAATTTCACTTTCTTGTCTTTTGTGAGAATTAAAGCTTTCAGTGTAATGCTGAAAAGGGCACAAGCAGACAACATCATGTTTTTTTTTGATCATAGTGTCAGGACTGTGTGTTTGTCACTAAGTATAAAGTTAGTTGCAGATTTTTTGGTAGATAATTTTTCATTTAAAAGTTTTATTTATTTTACTTGAGAGTCAGAGTTAGAGAAAGAAGGAGAGAGAGTGAAAGATTCTTCCATCTGCTGGTTCACTCTCCAGTTGTTCATGAGAATCTGGACTAATGGGAAGCTAGGAGCCAGAAGGTTCTTTCAGATACCCTACATTGGTGCAGGCACCTAAGGCCTTGGGCTTTCTTCCACTGCTTTCCCAAAGCTATTTCAGAAATGGAGCAACAGGGACTTGAACCAGGGGCCATATGAAATGCCAGCTGAACAGGCAGAAGATTACCATATTAAGCCACTGTTTTGCCCTGAAAGAACATATTCTCAACTAACCTGAGAAAGTTTGCTTTTAGTTTTTCTTGACTGAAAGTTTTTGTAAAAACAGGTGTTCAGGGCCCAGCACAATAGTATAGTGGTTAAAGTCCTAGCCTTGCACGCCCCAGGATCCCATATGGGCGCCGGTTCTAATCCCAGCAGCTCTACTTCCCATCCAACTCCCTGCTTGTGGCCTGGGAAAGCAGTACTAGGATGGCCCAAAGCTTTGGGACCCTACACCTACGTGGGAGACCCGGAAGAAGCTCCTGGCTCCTGGCTTTGGATTGACTCAGCTCCAGCCATTGTGGCCGCTTGGGGAGTGAATCATCGGACGGAAGATCTTCCTCTCTGTCTCTCTTCCTCTCTGGACATCTGCATTTCCAATAAAAATAAATAAATCTTTCAATAAAATAGGTGTTTAATTCCGCCAAATGTGTCTTCTACATGATTTTATATGATCACACAATTCTGATTTAATCTATTACTATGATGGATTACATCAACTGTCTTTTAAATGTTGAAAGTGCTTTGCATACCTTCAATACATTTTTTGGTTGAATTATCTTGATATTTTATACATTATTTGATATCTCTTGTCAATTTTTTTTGCATTTATGTTCATGAGAGGTGTTATTCTGATGCTTTATTCTAATGATTTGATTGATTGTGGCATTGGAGTAATGCTGGCATCCTAGAATACTTTAGGACGCAGTCCCTCAAGTTCATCTTCGGAGACTGTGCAGAATTGGTATCATTTTTTATTAAATGTCTGGTAGAATTACTGGTGAACCATTTGGATTTCTTTTTTTTTTCAGGTTTGTTGATCTTTAATTACTAATTTAATTTTTAAGATTTGGACTTACTTGGATCTGCACTGTATTTGTTTCTTGTGTGAGTACTGGCAGATTTTTTTTTCAAGGAATTGATCCATTTCATTCGGAGTATTACATTATATGCATAGACTTGATCATGGCATTTCTTTATTATCTCTTTAACGTCTTTTTAATCTGTAATGATGCAATGACTTTCATTTATGATACTAGGAACCCTATTTCTGTTTTTCTTATTTAGTCCAGGTAGAGGTTTAACAATTTTATTGATTTTTCAAAGAACTGGTTTGCATTTTGTTGATTACCTCTATTGATTTCCTATTTTTTAATTTCATCGACTTCTGCTATAATTCCTATTACTTCTTTTCAGACACATGGCTAATGGATCATAACAGAACTGCCCCACCTTCCCTCAACCGAATCTGCTCATTTCTAGCCAACAGATCTTTGACAGAGGTGACAAAATTTGAGTGAGACAAAGGACAGATACTTCTATGTGTTAAGGGGAAACTTGATCTTTTGTGCAGAAGACTGAGATAAACTGCCCTCTACAACATCTTACAAAATAAGCTCAACATGAGTGAGATGCCTAGATCTGATCTAGATGTAAAATATGAAAGAAAACATTGGAAAAACACCTGAAGACATTCACACGGGCAATCATCTCTTTGGATGAGAACACGAAACACAGGCAACAAAAGAACAAATACAAATACAGCTAAAATGATTAGATCAAACTGCGAGACTTTACGGAACAAAGGGAGGTTTCCAGAGAGGAGACAGTTGACGGATTCAAATAGAAGATTTACAGATGATTCATTTGCCAAAGGATTAATATCCAGAAGACATAAAAACAAACTGAAAGCAATTTAGTAAAAGCAAAGCAAGTACAACAAACTGAAATGATCCAGTTAAATAGGGAAAGGATCTGAAAAGAAATTTCAGAAGAAACGCAAATAGTCAACAAATACCTGAAAAAAAAATTTCGGTGTCACTAGTCATGAAGGAAATGCAAAACAGTGCTCCAACAGAGGGCCATTCCACTTGTTAGCTAGGCTATTCTAAAAAAAAAAAATAGCAAATGTTGACAAAGATATGGAAAAGACTGAACCTTTACATATATATATATATATATATATATATATATATATAATTGACAGGAATGTAAATTAGTAAAGTCATTATGAAGAAGAGTATAGCAGTTTTTCTAAAAAGTGTGCATATTCTCATAAGATTTAGTTATTCCAATGCTGGCTATATATCGAAGAGATGGAAATTGTGTGTGAAGGAAATACCCTCACTGTCATGTTTGTTGCATCACTATTTGTTGCTGTCCTGCAGCCAACCACTTGGTGCATGGAGATGATAATAACATATGTGGACTGCTGACTGATGGTCAATGGCCAAAATTTATGAAGAGCACCAGACTTTGAAAGGAAGGTTGTCCTGTAGGCATCCAGGGAGGAGGGGCTTGAGCCATTTCCATTTCAACAGCAAGGTATAGTTACCCAAAACACAGCTTGTTCCTGTAGCAGGTTCTTTAGCTGAACCTGTGAAGCAGGATGGATCCTGCTCAGTCATCTTATCAATTGCTCCTGGCGCCTTTCAGCGGAAGTTCAACTGGCTGTGTCTACCACAATAGCAAAGATTCTGAATGTACTTCTACAACTATTCACAACATCCATGGCATAAAATTGCCTTGGGTGCCTATCAGTGGATGAATAGAAAAAGAAAATGTGTATATACTCAATGGAGTACTACTTAGGCATTTAAAATAATGAAAATCTGATGTTTGTAGTAAAATGTGCAGGTTCTTATGTTAAATGAAATATACCAAACATAGAAAGACAAATGTTACATGTTCCCTTTCGTACGTAAGTAGGTAAAAAAATTGAATTTAAAATAATCATCACTAGTGACTGAGAAGGGTCTGCGGAGGGTGATGGAAGAGGTTAGGCAATGGGTATCAAAATGTTGGATGAATGTGATGGATTCTGATTTTCCCCAGCCAAGTTGGCAACTGTGTTTCATCGTAATATGGTATATACCATATAAGCAACTGGAAGGCAAGAGATAGTTGACCTTCACTCCAAAGAAAGTGTAACAGAATGGTTAATTGCTTAGCATGATCGTTTTCTGCCATGTGTATATAAATACTGTGGTGCATTTCATGAAAATGCTATGATACATTCATAATATAAAATTATAACATAAGAAAGGTTCGATTATTTTGCTGCCAAAAGCTTGAAATCGATGCATAATTTTTTTATAATATGTGCTTCCATGAACTCTTTCAAGATGCCTTACATGTGTGCATTTTAATTATTTTTGATGAGACTCCTTAAATTTTATAAATTTATTTATTTGAAAGCAGAGAACTAGGGAGAAACAGAGACAGACAGGTTTTTCATCTGCTGGCTAAGTATCCAGATGCGACAGCTAGGACAGGACCAGACCTACCAGGGAGCCAGGGTTCAATGTGAATGGCATGAACTTGCACATCGAGACCATCGCCTCTAAGCTTCCTCCCGTGGATCATATTAGAAGAAAGCAGAGCCGGAACTCAATGGAATCCCGACACTTTCATATAGCAAGTAGCTATGTCAAATAGCTTCTTCACTAGGATACCAAGTGTCTGCCCCTCCCCAAAGTTTGTGTTTTTCATTCCAATTTTCTACCATGTTTTTGAACTACCCTCATATAGATTTGATTTTTAGATCTTCTGTAACTACTTCTGTCTTTTAACTACTTCAGTCAGACCATTGGTATTCAAAGTGATTTGGTACATAGTTAGATTAACCTACTATATTTGTAACTGCTGTCAGTTCTTTCTATTTCGATGCTCATTATCTTTTATTATTTTAATTCTTTTGTATGTTTTCATTTCCTTTCTTAGCCTTCAGTAACACTTGTTTTCTTTCTTTTCTTTTCTTTTCTTTTTTTTTCTTTGAGCGGGGCTAAGTTTATTTGGAATGTGAGGACATCACAGAGTCATGGGCATTTTGGGATGGGGTCTGTGAGGAGTGGGAAGCCCGGAGAGGGAAGTGTTTCTGTTTTCCGTCCTGTGTTTACAAGAAGGAAGAGATCGCTCTTGTGAATTACCGGTATTCACTCGATCTTGGGAGGGGGAGTGGTTTTGTGAATTGCTTTAGGACCCCAAAGAAATACTTCAAAAATTGTGACAATGTACATTTGTAACTACCCCAAGTGTGAGTTTCCATAACATGTCTCCTTACAGTAATACTCATACCTGTATCCTGTGCCTGGTCTCCTTCCTATCATTTCACTAATGAATATGCACATAATCATGTATGTATCAATTAGCATTCATAACTCAACATACTGTTGCTATGGTTATTTTGAACAAAATGTTATCTATTCGCCCAAATTAAAAATCATTTGTATTTTATTTTCATTCTTTCCTTCTTTGATGCTCTTCCTGCCTTTACACAGTTTTGAGTCCTAGGTTATTTTTTCCCTTCTCTCTAGATAACTCCTTTATAAATACTTAATCAGACAGCCTCTTTGGCCACACATTTCCTCAGGGTTTTGTTGTGGTTGTTACTGTTTTGTTTTTTAGAAAGTCTGCTTTTCTCCTTTACTTTTGAGGGATAATTTGAATTCTAGTACCTCTTAATCTTTTTTTCTCAATGCTAAATTTTGACTCCACTCTCTTTTGCTCCTGTGGTTTTCTGAGAGGTCACCTGTCATTTTTTTTTTTTCTACTGTAAGGTTTTTGCATCTGTGTGTGTTTCCATAAGGATTTTTATCTTTGACCTTCTGTAGTTTGAAAAGAATATTTATAGTTCTGTGAGATGGCTTTTTTTTTGTTTTTACTTTTCTGATCTGTCTCTTCTTGCATTGTGAACTAGAATAGTGTATTAATTTGGGGAGATTTCCAGTCATTAGTATTTCAACAATTTCTTTGGTTCCTGTCTCTTGTATATTCGCATCCTACATGTCATACATTTTGTAGTTGTCCCACCTGCTTGGAGTTTTTGCTCCATGTGTTTCAAGATTGTTCTCTTTGTTTTCAGTCCCTTAGATACACTGAGATTCATTCGGGCTCCGGGATTCTTTCTTCAGCTGTGTCCAGTCTACTAAGAATCCCATCAGGATGCTCTTCATATCTGTGACAGTGTGTTTGATCTCCAGAATTGTTTCTTAGCATTTTCATCTCTTCATTTACATCACCCATCTGTTCTAGCAGGCTGTCCATTTCGTGCTTACAGCCCCAAGCATACTAATCACAGTTGTGTCAACTTCTGTGCTTTAGAATTCCAATGTTTCAGTCATGTATGCTTCAGATGATTGCTCTACCTCTCTAAATTGTGCTTTTTGCCTTTTGAAATGCTTGTAGCTTTTTTTCTTGACAGCTGGACATGTTACACTGGGTGAAAGAAATTGCTGCAAATAGGCCTTTAGTGATGGCAGTGCGCTGTGGAAGGGACGCGAAGTACTCTGTAGTTTCATGATGAGGTCTTAAGTTTTCTAATGAGCCTGTGGTCCAGATCATGAATTTCCCCTAGTTGTTTCCCGCCCCGCCCCCAGGTGGGAGGGAGAGGACGGATGTTGGTTGGCCACAGGTATTTTTTTTTCTTCCCACATAGAAGGCTAGAGCTAACCAGAGTTGGCATTTCCCTTCTCCCAAGTCAGTTAAGCTCTGACAACACTCCAACAGGTTAAGTTCCATTGGATGGAAAGAACAGGTGCTCTGCTGTATTTCAAACTTGTTCCCTTTTCCTCCCCGTGCTGGGAGCACAAGGAGGTATTTGTCCGATATTTGCTGTGGGAGTCTGGTCATGCTCATGGAGTGTGGATTTTTTCTGATGACTGGGTCCATAGAGGTACTTAACTAGCAGAGCTTTTGGCTCTGAACCTGGAGCCGTTCCTTAATGAACGTCCAGTTTTGCCTATTAAGGCTCTGCTTCTTGCTCTTTCTGCTCATAGTTGCTGTGTGGGGAGCCTTGATCCCCCCCATGGGTCCATCTCTCCACGCTAATCTGAGTCCTCACCTCTTCTATGGATCTTAGACAAGCTGTTGACTTCTCAGTCTGTTTAGCTTTGTGAATATTGGGATGGAGTGTTGACCTTCAGGCTTCCACGAACAGAATCAGAAATGAGCAGCTTCCATTTCTGGGGGTTCTTTTAGAAGCATTTCATCTTCCTTTTGGGTGTTCATCTGCCTATATGTATTAAGAGTTTTTGTGGATCCAAATAGTTTTACTTCATTTGTTTTATGTTTATCTATCAAGTGCAATGGTATTACTTGACCATTCAGGCTTAAGTGGGGAAATATTTGAAAGAATTACACTATTGTAGCAATTAGTTGTAACTTCTTACTCCTAATGTTAGGTATGTCGATCTTTTTTGACTGTTTTTCTAAAGAAATTCCGACCACTAATTTTGCATCTTTTATTGGAGCTCCAAGTATTTGCTCATAACTTTACTTATTATTTTGACATTAAAATTTGCATGTGCTATTAATGTGTAATTTATGACCTTCTTACATTTAGAACTCTTGAATGTGTTGAATTTAATTAGGTAGTTTGATAATCAATTTTATTTTTTCTTATTTAGTTACAAAAGTATTTTGACATAAGAAAAGACACGTAATCTGCTTGCTAATTATGAATATTTAGTTTTGATTTTCTTCTTTATTCTGGGATTTCATATGAAAAAATTTAAGAGCTTTCTCATGTTTTGTTTTGTTATTACGTCTGTGTTTGTCATTTTTTTTGCTATTTTATTTTATTTGGAAAAAAAATGCTATGGAGAATATGTTCCCTTTCTGTGTGCTTATTTTGTTCTTCCGTAGGCAATTTTTTGTGGCTTCCATCAGGGTTATTACCCTTGATTTTCTACAATTTGAAAAAGATATATGTAGTTGTGTGAGATTTTTGTATTTATGTTTCTTATTTGTCTCTTCATGTATTGTGAATTGGAGTGTAACAGTAATTTGGGGAAATGACTGTAAATTACCAAGACTTCTTCAAGAGTAAACGATCTCTGGATTGAAGAGCTTAACTAGAAAGAATCTGTTAATCTAAGTTATAAACTATTTTGATCCTGTTTGGAGCTTCTCTTATTATGTCTGTGTCCATTATGATTTTCTGCTGGTTATTCAGACATCTGATATTTGAACTCTATACATTTTCTTATCTCTGGGTCATTCCTATCTTGTTTCATGGAGTCTGCATACTTTTCTAATTTTAGCAATGTAAGCTTAACGAATCTTGTTGGAGAATCATTGGGTGTATGACAGCCTATTCCACACCCGTTGAATGCACTGTTTTCTACCGGCACATGCAGACATATCTTGAAGTTCTTCAGGTGTATTACAGCTCCACAGTTACCTGGAGTGCTCTGTGATGTGTTGACCAGATTTCTATGCTGTTCACCTGAATTAGTCCAGAATCAACAGTCTAAATTCAGTGTCAGGAGACTGAGCTATCACACTAATGCAGGATCTAACAACTTGAGGAAATGCAAGGACAGGGCAGTGGGCTGATCTGGCAAGTGTGAATTTTGCTACTTTATTTTTTAAAATTTCAGGTTTAGAATTCATACCATTTTGCTACAGAAGACTTGGTAACCTAGACTTTGTGGTATCTGAAGCTACAATAACAGGGCTTCATACTGAGTCCTTTAAATTAAATTCATCTGGTGGTACTTATACAAACCTGTGAGATGCTTTTCTTAGGATGACATGTCACAGTTACTGTGAATTTTAAACCATTCTTACTTCATTTACGTACATCTCCATTTATTTGAATTGGAGCTGTGGTCATAGTTTGAATTTTTCCCATGGAGGAATTGCATCTTGGTAGAGTATTCTTGATCTTTCTTGACACTTGAAGTCATTTGAATTAAGTGTCAATGACCAGAGCACATAAATATGTGACAGATACACAAATTACTAATCTGATAACACTGACAGAGGGACAAAATGAGGTTTTGAGCATTGCAGTGTTGCATTATTTTAAATATAAGCTAATCAAATGGTCATTCTCCTCTCAAGAATTTCATATATGTGGAAAAAATTCTCCTAACTGAGCTGCATTTAAGAAACCTTCCTGACTGTTCTGGGGCTCTCTACTTCCCCTATAATATGCTACAGGATATTAGCTACAGAATCCTGCAGCATGGGTAGTGATCATGGCTAGTATACCTGTTAACAGCTGTATGTATATATCTACTCAGTATTTATTGGTGGTGTCTTCTGTCCAGCAGATCACTTGGGGGGGGGGGATGTTGAGTGAACAGTGCTCCTCTGCTGCAGAAACACCAGACACAAACTGGTGGTGAGGGATGACCATTTATTTGAAAGAAGTTTGAAAGAAGTTACAAGCCTATACAGGATAGCAAAAGGAGGCAGCAACAATGACATTGTGACAGTCTAGTTCGTATGTGTCTCTCTGGACCCTCCAATGATTTATAGGTCACGAAGCACAGGAAGCACAGGAAACTGTGTCTCAGGGCAAACTTACTACATGTGGACAAACAGGATGATTCTAACATTTGTTGTCCCAGAGTTGTTTGCCAAGAAGGTCTTAGCACATTTAGTTAAAGAGTCAGAGAAGAGAATCTGGGGTGCAGGCAATCACTCTGGCTGCATGCCTAGTGAATGTTGGGGTCTCAGGTGAAACTCCTGTTAAGGGATTCCCCAAGGGAGGGGGTGTGCAGTGTGCTTATGGCCTCCCACCCGGGCTAGGCAAGCAGATTGAATTCAGTGGGGTTGACACCACTGGAAACAATAGAAATTTATTTTGCAAAATATTAGAGGATTTTAAATTTAGATAACACTGACATGTTTTGGGTCACATTTATTATGAACGAAACATGAATAGAATATCATGCAGCAGATCCAAACTTGAAGAAGACTTATACTGCCAGACATTGGTTAAAGGACACAGATTTCATGGTCTAAGTTAGTGTGTGTGTCTGACATTTTAATTTTTTCAATTATAAATAATTCCTTGATGAGTCTTGCACATTCTTATTCTTTGCCGTATGTGCTAAACACATCATTAATCTCAGTAAGTTCCATTGAATTTGTTTTCTTTTTCTCATCTGTTTTCTATATTGTTTATTCCCTATCATAGCTCTTGTCATCCTTTAATTTTCAAAATGTATAAATGGATCAATTACTGCAGTGATAAATATGAGTGCCATGAAATGCTACTATTTTTCCTGATTATTTTTTTGTTATTAAGTGAAAAGAGTCTTACACCATAGGAGAGAGATTACAAAACAGGCTGGTTAGGAGAGTCAAGGCAGAAAGGAGCAGAGAACGTGCTATAAATCAGAAAACCTTGGCTTCCAATCCTGACCTTGCCATTTTTCTCAAATGAGTGATTTCAGTCAATTTAATAGATTTTTCTGCATCTCAGCTTACGTTTTGGTAAAATGAAAATGATTGTTCTGTCTACTTCATCTGGCAAATTTTCATATTAAATGAGTTTTAATAAATTCTTTTAAAACACGCTCACGTTATCATTAGTTAACTGTGACCCATAAATGATGCAGAAAACTTTTTTAATGTTCTCAACTAAATCTGCAATTCACAGTATCGAGAATGTCTCTGCTTAAATACATACATATATACATACACATATAGAAATATCCATTTGTTTTTGATAGTGGTTTCCTATTTCTTTGAACATCACACATATGTAGTCAAAGCAGAAATAAGTTATTCAGAAATGAATACTTTCATACAAAGAACACTTTTATAGGAAGCAAATTTTTACATGCAACAACATGTTTGGAGGAAAATAAGCGAAGTAAACACTGGATTATAAAATGTAGCAGTTTAGTGGTTCCATACCTCAGAAGTTTCAAAGACTCTATGCAAATTGAACTCCCAATTGCAAGTATATTTTGTGGAAGGATCTGTTCTTCTATCCATTCTCCTGCATGCATACTTTAGTGGCTTAACAATGACTTGTAACTACTTAATCCACTCTTAGAGCAGATACAAGGTTACCTTACTCTTGCCTTTAAAATAGGACTACTATGTTCCTGCAAATGTAATCTGCCCACTTGATTGGCTGAGATTGAAACACTATGAGAAGCAAGCATGGCAAGACGATTGTTTGCCTGTACACATTTATTGGAACTGATAACTTTTTATCTCTTTGTATTTTACAGACATCAGTGAATTAACTATCAGTAATTAGTCTTAGTTTCGTTAGTCCTGGAGTGTGTGTGTGTGTTTATGTGTGTTTATGCATGACATGTGGAGGGAGGCAAGTAGGAACAGAGCATTTTAGCCCTGACTCTTCAAGGACACCAAACGAAATCGGACTTCTCTTCAACGAGAGAAAGCCTCACAAAATCTTAGTAAGGTCATAGATGGTTGGATAGCTAAGAATCACTTTCAGCGTTATGCATAGACTCATCAAAGTTCCTTAGGAGCATAAAGGATCTGATTCAAAGGGCATATTCACACAATGTAGCCTGTTCCCACTTGAATAGGGGGATCTCTGTGAAACAGATTTGTAACAGTTCAATGCTTTAACAAGAACAAAAAGGATCTGTTGAATATGCTTTACATATGACATTGACTAGCTAAAATCAAGTAAAACTTGAAATCAGTTGTACAGTTGCTTCAATATCACATTTATTTACAAATGGAACAAAACATTACAAAGTGGGTAACTCACAAGGAAGTCTTGTATTCCTTCTTTGGTTTCACTGTTAGTGCCCCTTTGTTTAAACATCGTTTACTTCTCCTTTTTACTGTTTATGGGAATTTATGTGAGTTTCATTTCAAGTAATGCTTTTATGTCTCCTTGTGCACATAGCTCTATGGTTAGCTTGATAGATTGATGGATATGTTTTTATTTATTTAGTGTTAACACACTTTGTCAAAATTGTTCCCCAGGTGATTAACCAAATACATGTGCTACGGTCTTACTTGTGTCCCCTCCCGAGCCCCTTTATTTTACATAGTGAAGCTCACAATGGGCTTGATGTCCTTGTAAGAAGAGGCAGAAACACCAGCGTCCTCTCTGTCATGTTGCCATGTGAGGACAGATGGACAAGCCAGGAAGAGAACCCTCCCCTGGCACCTGAGCTTAGACTTCCCAGGTTCCAAAAGTGAGCGAAACAAATGTTGAAGCCACTCAATCAATATCATTTTGTCGTGGCAGCCCAATGTGACCAATATGGTAAACACCAGCTTTGAAGACACGGAGGCACTCATCTTGTCTTAGTTTACAGTAATAGGGATTGTTTTTTTCTTCTCTATTACTTTCTATGATTATTTTTATAATAAAGTAATTGTAGTTCCAGAAAATGATCTCAGAAATATGCTCATCTTTCTTTCCACTGAATTAATTTATGCAATGATTAAATTATATTACTATTGTAGTGGGACATCTTCAGTTATTGTTACCTTTAGTAGTCTTAATATTTTTTAAACTCCTGTATCTTATTGGTATAACATAGATAATGTGGATCTGGAACCATCACGTAACTTCAATGATGTTCTCATCTTATTTATCTTCAGTTCCTTCTATTGTGTAAATATTTATTATCAAATCTAATCACCCAGATAATCTATTTTGCATTCCCTGTCTTATTCTGTCTTACACTCAGTGACTGATGGAAGTAGAAATTTAAAGCCTTTCTCTAATATCTTTCAGTCTTATATCGGGTGGTTTTAAAATGGCTGATTTGAAAGGAGAAGCTGAGATAGGTATATTTAGTTTTAGTTGATAGAATATGTTTGTGTAGTTTATAGTCAAGTTCATTTATGTGACATGTTATCGACCATAGTGTACTAGTATATGGTGATTATGCCAAAGATCTTTTCTCTCTGATTTGAGGGAGCAAGTCCATGTGTGGTTCTAATGTGAATATTTTCTTCAGCGAATCTATGGATGGTACGTTGACCAAGAGAGAAAGCAATGTTTGAAACTGCAGAGGAAAAAGTTGATGTTAAGGAAATTCTCATCATGTTTAGAAATGTATAGTTTGAGAACCAATATTGTAACACTGTGAGTTAAACTGTACTTGCAACATTGGCTTCCCATATATTGGAATCCCAGTTAATGTCTCATTGCGCCACTATCGATCTAGCTCCTTGCTGATGTGCCTGGAAAAATTACAAAAGATGGTTCAAGTGCTCAAGCCTCTGCAACCCAAATAGGAAATAAAATTGTTTTCCAGGCTTTGGTTTGCATCAGCCAAAGCCATTACAGCCATTTCAGGAAAGTGATTTTTCTTTTTCTTCTTGTCACTTTCTGTTCTCTCATCACTCTATCAAATAAACAAAAAATAAATCTTAAAAATGAAACATTTTAAATTTTATTTATAAGTATAATTGGTCTTTTGAGCATTTATGAAGAAATGAGTATCATTGTGATAAAAATGTATAATGTATTTCTGAAAGCAATTAAACAAAATAATACTTTTTGCTGCTGGGAAGGACACAAAATTGAATTTATTAATCTGTATGCTTAGTGCCCAAATGTGTAGTAAGACTGTAAATATAGAGACTGGTGTGATAGCCTAGTGGCAGAGATCTTCCACCTTGTATGCACCAGGATTCCCTATGGGATCCTGGCGGCCCCACTTCCCATCCAACTCCCTGCTTGTGGCCTGGGAAAGCAGTAGAGGATGGCCCAAAGCCTTGGGACCCTGCATGCACATGAGAAACCCTGAGGAAACTCCTGACTTATGGCTTAGGATCAGCTCAGCTTCAGCTGTTTTAGCCACATAGAAGTGAATCAATGGAGAGAATATCTTCCCTCTGTCTCTCCTTCTCTATGTAAAATCTGACTTTCCAATGGAAATAAATAAATCTTTAAAAAGACTGTAAACTATAGGATTTATGTATGATAGCGTGTGTATTTAATATACTAAAATATTAGATTGTGCTTTATCATATAAGACCTTTTATGTCCTGTTGAAGTCTGGTGCAAATGAGTTACATGGATTGCAAGATGCAAACATCAACTGGTATGCAAAGAAATTATAGCCAGTGACAAAAATGTTCAAATATATTTATTAGTGAGTCAGTGTAATAAAAGAGAGCCAGGATATTAACTGGCACTTGCAAGGTGAGGATTTAGCCACCACGCCAGGTCCTATCTAATTTTCTTGTGCTTGATTAGCTTAGCCTTGCTTAACCTCGCTCAGCTCTACCCTACAATTTAGAATCAATTATTTACAAAGGTAAGTAAGAGAAACAGGAAAAGGAAAGGTGTCATCAGGCTGAATTCCTTTCCTTAACTTTCTGAGATGGAGTAATCTTTAGGTTCCCCCAATCTTCTCACCATTGCACTCTATTAATTACTATGCTCATTCTTTATTATCTATTTCCACTGACCAGCATATTGCATATACTAAGACAATACTTACTATTTTGCTGTTGTTCATGGCTTTATTCCAAAGAGATTTAGAAAGGGAAGTATTTGCTTGTACTTGAGGATCAAGAATGGTTTCTCCAACCCACAATTATGAAAAAAAAGAATGACTGCAACATTGTAAATCCTCTTGGGATAGAGAAAAATGATCTATTCAAAATTAAGAAAAACATGAATGATTCAATCTTGATTGGCTTGGTGTTTTTCTTTCTTTTCTACTAAAGTGATCTCTCCTAACATATCTTCTTCAATGGCTTATAAAATAAAAGAAGCATAACTCTTTTGTAGAATAATCTCTATTATGAAATCATTTCAACATAAGATCCAGAAAAAGAACTGGATTTTATCTCCTTCAATGATCTATTCTTTGTTACACACTCCTAATTATCTTCTGTCAGGAGGATGGCACCTCGTAAAGAGGAGGCTGTTCAAGAAGAAAAAATGGAAGCTGAATGGTAATTGATCATAAAGAAATATTACATTACGCCTTATAGTTAAAAACAAGATGGATTAATTATGTACACCATTGTTCCAAATGAGTATTGAAGTTGGGAACCATTATTGGGATTATACTATGGATGTACTCAGGGATCCGTTATTGAAAATTAGCTTTGTTTTGAGCATTGTTCTATGTCTTACAGATATATCATAAGATAAGACGTGTTCGATGTGAAAAGAGCTCTATCCAGTAGGGAAATCAGTCAGCATATGAAGAATTACTTTGCAATGTGATAAATGCTTGTAAAAATGTGTCAGGATTCTGGGGAACTCAAGATTCATTTATCCTCTTAGCTCACTGGTATTATTAAGCCTGGAGGAAAGATACGCAGGTGCTGCAAGATTTTATCTTGTCATCACCGCTATTGAGTAGCAGGAAGGATTTCTTCCGTGATACCACCAACAGTTTCATGTGAATTATTTATAGACAAATATCAGAATTTACTGGAGGGTGACATTTAGGGATGCGGTTAATGATTTTTGGCCAATGAATGAAGATAATGAGTCAGTCAAAAACAGGATGAACTGCTAATCATAACAAGCTTTGGAAATTTTCACAATTATACAAATCCTTTTCAGTCTGCAAGCTTTGGATTAGCGTTTTCCCTGTTTGCACATATGTGAAAAACCTGTCTCAAGCTCAATATTTTTAATGCAAATGATATATGTCAAAGTGGTGGTGCTTAAAGGAAGTATTTTGAAACATGTTTCTTTTTTAAGTGGTTTTATCTTGTAAAGGTAATTGAGGAAATAGCTTTTCCATTTTCCTCTAATTCTTAGGAATAATATACATTCTGGGAATAAATTGTTTCTAATTTTAGCTTCACTAGATGGGAATAGAAAAAAAAAGTTGCTGATGTTTGTCACAACAAAGTTTCATGTAACACTTTTTTGTTCCTTCAATTTGGAGAATTAATTCAGTGGAAGAAAAGATCTGTGTTAAAAATTCCAACAATATAGAGCAAGCATTGAAGATAAATTGACAAAGGAGACACTAAAAGTCAAAATCAAAAAGCAAATTCTTGGCTGTGCTTATGCATGCTTCCTTTTTAGATCATGTAACATATGCATAAAAACACAAATACGTATGTTTATGTAATCAAGTGTGATTTAGCTCCAACAATTTCCTAATTGTGGCTATGTAGGTAACTTTGCTATGATCACAAAAACTCATTAAAAATTATCCATTCATTCCTTTATTCACGTGTTTAAGTGTATCAATTCACACTATATTTAGAACTAGAAGTACAATAGAGAATTGAATAGACATGGTAATATAATCATGGGGTTTAAAATTTTGTAGGTAAGGCTAAAAAAATGAACCTGATTGCAAGTGTGATAAGCATAAGTGCCTTTATAAGGAACAGCCGGATACCATGGGTAGGAAGTGATATCAGAACCACCAAAGTTGGTCTGTGGTAAGGATTTGTAAGCACACATTCATCTGCATGTGTGTGTGAAGATCTTTTCCAGGAGGAAGGATGCTTAAAATGAAAGGGACACTAGTGGTGTGGCACAGTAGGTTGTCATCGCACTTCAGCTTAGCCATTAAGGGACTGAACCAGCAGATGGAAGATCTCTCTCCCTGTCTCTGCACTTCTTTTTTTATTCTTAAATTTTTACATTTAAGTAAGTCTTTAAAGTACAAACAGGACGCATAATCAAAGAATATAAGCTCTGTCCCCTACAATGTTAGAAAATGTTAGGAAGCCTTCCATAAAATGATGACATTGAAGGCAATAATTTCTTTTGTGTTCTCAGGTTAATAATTTAAACATTCATGTTACTTGTAGCTTAAGCATCTATTTTGTTGTTGTTGGAAATTCAGTGACTGTTGAATAATTCTTTAGTAGTTACACTGTGTGTGTGCTTTATAATTTTTATGACTCTAGAATACCCAGACAGTTCATAGCTATGACTTACTCATTAAAATTTTGAAGTGTATCCAGCTTAACAAAAGCCTTTATCTGGGGAAATTGGGAATTGTGGATGAGTGTAAAGCTAGAATGCAATAAAATGAGACTTTTGACTTCTGAAGGATGTGTTGATGGAAAAAATGTAGTTCTGTCATTTGTATTTCTTTTGTGCAGGAGAACAGAGAGCACGAGTCCTAGGATAGCAGGTGCATTGGTTTCTTTCAAGGTCTGAGGTGGAGATGAGTTCAGCAGGAGAGCAAACGCTTGTGACGCGGGGAACTGATCACTCCAGTAAGCCAACTGACAAAGGCTTCATATCTGTCATGGTGTGAGAAGCAGAGTCATGGATAAAAAGGGGAAATTATATTGAAACATGTGGCTTATGCAATATTTGTTCCACAAATATTTTGTCATGAAAAGATATAATGCCAATATGGGTTCCAAAGTCTAGGAGAACTGGCAGATGTGAAAAATCAATTAGTTCATCAATATGGATAGTTATAGTTAATGGAAAGTAAGTGTTCATTAAGAGAAACTGAGCACTTGGACTCTAATGTAATCCTTATCTGAAGTTAGAGATGACTACTGCTATTAGCCTAATGTTTTAGAACGTTACAATGAGATTAGAGAAAAACAAAACCAATATTGCACATAGTTCACTTACGTAGTAACTGCTATGAGTCAAGAAAATGTGTTTGGTTTTTATTGAAAAATTTTAAATAGGTAATTTATTTAGTATATGTTTAGATAACAGAGTTTCAATCTCGCAAACCATTTAGGAGATCCTTGTGGGGCTACTGTTTCCTTGTGTTGAGTGACACATTTGTCAAGACTAAGAAACACAAGGAAGTCCATCGCTGTTAGCTAACCTCTGGATTATTTTTGAATTTTGGCTCTTTCCTTTCTGAATGTTTCATAATACACTTCAAAGTATCATCTTATTTCAGGTTATGTATGGCATCTTAAGATGGAGTACAAAAATATTCAATTCACTAAGTAGTATGGTGGTGGAAAGAAGGATGAGATGGAAAAAGCATTAAGGTAGAGTTTTAAAGATATGATCTTCATATTTGGTCTCGAACATTCAGATAAAATTATTGACACAAAAAGTAAGAGGAGAGCATTGAAGACCAACAGAAAAAACACAGTAATATAAGTTGCAGTTGGGTGAGTTCTGAGTGCTCCAACATGTTTGAAGTACATCACATATTTACAACAATGAAGTAAGGTAGGAGGAAACGGTGAAAAGCGAAGGGCATATTTATGGACATTTAACGTATGTTACTGTTTTCAAAGCATTTAAAATATTTAAGCAGATGAATAGTGGTCAGCTTATAAATTTAAATTATATATATATACATGTATTTATATATATGTATTTAAAAATCAGTTACCAATAGATAGATTGATAAATTGAAAGATAGGTAAGTATATAGATAGATATCTTGCATCTTTTGGCTCATTCCCCAAATGTCAAAGCTTATGCAATTAGAAGCCTGGACCAAGGAGCTTCTTTCAGGTCTCCCATATGGATACAGGGGCCCTGCAATTGAGCCATCCTCCGATGCTTCCCTAGGCACAATAACAAGGAGCTGGATCAGAAGTGGGTCCTCTGGAACATGTACAGCACCCTATGGGATGCTGGCATAACAAGGTGTAGGCTTTACCAAATACATTACAGCCCCTGATCTTCATATTATCGTCTTTGAAAATTAAACTTATGGTATATTCAAATACAAAATTTGGATTTAGCCTAAAGAGAATATTTAGGATTAGAATTTAGGTCACAGTCTTAGAAAAAATAATGAAAACATTGAAGAACTGAACCAAATGTATCCTAATAGGTATCAAAAAGTAATAATTGAATGACATAAATGAATTTAAGTTAACAGTATTTAAAATAGATTGCAATTTCAAGTTATTTATTTAGTCACTAAGTAAGTGTCATCAATCAAAATGGAAAATGAAGAAAGTTAAATAGAAAAGGGAATAGAATTGTAATTTCCATTTTTTCTTGTCTGAAAGGTTTTTTTTTTTTTTTTAACAACTATCAACAGGATCCCAAGAGATAATTGACAAAAGTGACATAGGGGTGATATCTGATATGATGAAATAGAATGGCAATTTCCTCCATTGCCTTTATAGTTTTAAAGTCAGAGAATGAAAGAGTAATAAGACATTGTATCATGGAAAGAAATGAGATTGAAATGTAAACCGATGCTGAGAGGCAATGGATAGAGGAAGACTGAGGAAGGCTGCAATGAATGACAGATAAAGAAAAGAGAAAATTTCAAAAGGGAAAGATTGCAAATTTTGCCAAATATTTCACAGCTATTGCCTAAAAGAGTGGAAAACATTTCAGCTTTAGCTTCATCATACAAATATTGTGGAGGCCATCAATCCAACTCTCAGAAAGAAAGGCCTGGGACACCGAAAATCAGCAGCACTTCCTGAGAGCAGCGCAGTTTGGAGGTGATACGCCACATGGCCACCCCACAATCTGGGACGTTCGGAGAGTGACCAAAGTGAAAACTGATATCTAATGCATGGAGTGGAATCTAAGGGGGGTAATAAACTAATAGTAAGACTCAACTGGTCATGTTGACAAATGATGGAGAGGGAGCATGGATTAGCCTGGGAATAAAAAACTCTTGGGATATCTCAATCTTATTGGTTTTACCTCCCATAACATCACCTAAAAGGCTCTCGTAGGGAAATAAAAGTGTAACCGGTGAGATATAAGCCTAGAGAATGTTTCAATGCAAAGGCCTTCCTAACAGGAAAATATCAGAACTTTATCCCACTTGAGGCATTTTTGAATTCCAATCCAGTGTAGTTCTTTTTTGTTTGTTTGCTTTCTTTTTTTGCTGCCACATTAGGGTAAAAAAGGCTAAAAAATTATTGTGAAAGCCACAGCCCAAAGATACAAGCCCACCATAAGAACTATATTTAATCATAAGATTACGGAAAGTGTTCCCAGTTGCCCTGTCAACATCCACAGGCTACAACAAACAATAAGGGATTGTGGTTGAATGTTCTGCATATAACAGGTCTCCGATAACCAGTCCAGAGAGAAGCCCCAAAGTTAAACAGGACAAAAGTAAGCAAAGTGAAGAGACGTAGAAAAATTTGGCACCTACAGGTATAACAGACATTGAATAAAGTACAAACCCTAGACGCATTCACATATTATCTTACACTAAAGAAAATTTCTGAATTTCTATTCTCTAATACATCACATACAGATTTCCACAAAAAAGTTACATGGCAAGGTAAAATATAATGAACAAATAAGAAGAAATAATTAAACTCACAGTGTAAAGAAACAAAAAAGCATCAACACAAGACTGAGATCTTTTTTTAAGATTATCAGGCAGAGATTTAAAACAACTGTGGCTAACATGTGGATCTGTCACAGAAAAAACAGACAACCTGCAAGAACAGATAGAAAATATAAAAGAAAGGAAGAAACACACTATGGAAAACCTTGGAAACAATATAAAACAAGTTACAAAAATGAAGAGTGCCTTTGATGGGGTTTTTGGAGGGCGGAACATAAGCAAGGAAGAGTCAGAGAACCCGAGGCTTTAAACAAGAAGATGTGAAACACAACTGAAACCCAAAAGAAAAGAAAAAGAAGGACATGACAAGGGAGGGAGAAGGGGTGAAAGAGAAGGGAAAATAAAACATCTAAGAAATAGGAGAAAATGTCAAAGTTGTAACTGCATGTTTGGAGTGCCAGAATGAGAAAAAGAAAAGAATAAAAGAAAGATTTGAGCTAATAATGGTTCAAAAATGAAATGACAGATACCAAATCCCAGATCCACACATGCCAGGAATTGTGTATAGTCAAATAGGGAGCAAAATAAAATAATTATAAAGAGCTCCTCATTAGAAATCCTGCATCGAAAAAAGAAAAAGGTAATGGCATGAATATTTACACTACGGAAAAAGATTTGAAAAATAAGCTAAATCTGGAATTTTATATTCATGGAAATTATTCCCAGAAGTGAAGGAATAATCAAAAGAGCTGAGAGTTTTCAACACAGTAGACCTATCTTGCGAGAAATGTCAAGGAGAAAGAAAATAACTTATAAGATAAAAAAAAAAAAAACTCAGTAAGAAAAGAAAGAATTAATAAAGATAACAGAATACCATATTTTTCCTACCCTTAATGGACCCAGTAACCATTAAAAGCACCAGTTGTGACAAAGAACTGGGAGATTATGGACTTCGAATGTGTAGATGGCAAGACTTCATAAGGGGTGGGGACAAAAATGGAGACTACTCTGCTGTATCTTTCTTATCCTACATGTGAAGTGATACAGAGTGCATTACAAACCACGGAAATCATAAAAAATGATGAATTGTACAATTGATATGTTAAGAGAGAAAATAAAAGGAGTCCTAGAAAATGCTCTCTTACAACCAGAAAAGGCAGAAACAAGTGGAAGAGTAAATACCTTGAAAATTAATGACAGCCAATAATAGATACTTATTCCATCTCAGCAATAATTGCCTTAATTGTGAAGAGTCTAAGCATATGAATTATATGAATCAAAAGATCCAGTTCTATGCTGTCTCCAATTTCCTTTTCTTCAGATAGGATAAACTCAAATGCTTATTATACCAAGGGATGTTGGACTGGTGCTGTGTACTGTGTTAAGTTGTTGCTTGCATCGTTAACATCAACGTGCTCGTTTGAGTTCTGCCTATTCCCATTCAATTTGCTGTTAATGCTCCTAGTTGCCTGCCACTCCTGGTGGGGAGCATGGATGGATGTCTTGGCTCCTAGATTCAGCAGGCCACCCTCTTGGCTGTTGTGCACCTTTAGAGATCAGTGCAAACCTTCATCTGGATCTGATCAGCGTTAAAGGATGGCTCAACCTGATAGCTGACGATGCTTTCTTTTGTAGCTCCTCTGATGCAAAGGCAGGAAGCCTTTTGGCCAATACCACATCCTTAACCAAATTTATGAAAACAGAAATCACACAAAGTAGCTACTTAAATCACAATGAAATTAAATGAGAAGGAAACAATATAAAGAAAGATGGAAAATTCTCAAATATTTGGAAAGTAAATAACATGCCTCTAGATTACACAAAAACTTAAAAGTCTCAAGAGAAATTATAAAATATTTTGAGCCAAATGGCAGTGAAAATATAATTTGTTGAAACATACAGGATGCTGTGAAGGCAGTGTTTAGAGAGAAATGTATAGTGTTATATGCATATATTAGGAAAACAAAGATTTAAGGTCATAAATGACTTTAGGTAGGGAGCTTTCATCAAACAGTTGAGCTTGCCAATGATTGCAGTGCAGTGAGGAAACTGTAAGTGGAAAGGAATATACCCGTGAGTATAAACCAATGTTTCAAGAAATACGTCCATGGAGTATTCCTTATGGTTAGCAATATTAAACATCCCGTCATGGAAATTTGATCCAAATGCCTTAATGGGATATAATATTTAGGCATTGGTTTCTGCTAACACCTTTGTATTTTCATCAGTATCACTCTTATCCTGTTATCATACTACTCATATGATAACAGGACAGACCCAGAAAATCACTGTGTATTTCAGTGTAAAGGCAGAACAATTAGAGTATGGAGTACATAGCATGGAAAGAAAATGCTCAAGATGATAGCACAAAGAGTCAGAGTTGATTCCACGTGCCCTTATTTCTTCAAAATACAGTGCCTGCCAATTGTGTCTTTATAGGTCTTGACACATTGGACTCACTGCTACTATCCCTGTCAAGTTACACTCAGGAGTCATGCCTCCTTCCTCTCCTATCTAATTGCTCTCAATTCAACAGTGGGACTTATGATTGGAGAAGTTTCCATTCAAAGTCCTTTACTTCTTGCAACATTCTTACTAATTAATATTGAGAAAGAATTGTGGGGAGCGGGGTGCTGAAGCTGTTCCTGGATTTGGTAGGGGCCATTGCAAGATGGCGGCTGGCCTAGAGCCAGTAGGTCTCACCAGCAGGTAAACAGGAAGTAACAGGGATTGGCTAATGCCCCCCCACCCGCTGCGATTATATCATTGCTACTGGCCTATCAGATAGTGCCAAGTGGACCCACAGGGAGAAGTGATTGGTGGAGAATGATATAAAAGTAGCTGGTAAAAGCTAGGGAGAGATGATGGATGGACAGAGGGACAGAACAGACGGATGGGTGACTAAGAGAGATAGACGGATGGATGGACAAATGATGACGACGATGATGAGGAGAAGGACTGGGGCGACCAGGAGAAAGACTGGGGAAAGAACGACAGACGGAACGGGAAGTATGGGGCAGCAGAGAGGGGAAGGAGGGTTTAGATCTTCGGGTGGAAAATTTAAGGCGTGCGGGGAGGAAAAGCAGCAGAGAGGGATACAGAAGTGGTACAGGAGTAGAAAAGCAGGACAGAGAGATGGGGAGATAAAGTACAGGAAGAAGAACGGGAAGGAGGGTGGTGGAAAGAGGGCTGGAGAAGCAGAGAGGAAAGCTTAGACCAATGGGGACAGGAGAGGCACAGATAAGGATTTAAACATGGCCGCTTTTGGCAGTGAGGGGTCCAGTTGCAGTTCCGGCTTTTTCCAGACCCTCAAGAGCGTGCCTCATCAAGAATAAAATCTGGCTGCTGTGTCCCTTAGTGGATTACAAGGCCACCTGTAATGCCTGCATCTCATTTGGGCACTGGTTGGTGTATTGGCTGCCCCACAACTAATTTAATTCCCTGGCAATAAACCTGGTAAAGCAACAGAAGGTTACCAAAATGCTTCAGACCCTGCACCCATTTGAGGAGCCTGGATGAATCTCCTGGCTTCTGGCTTTGGTCCAATTCAGTTTCTGTCTTTGAGCTGATTTGGAAGGTGAATCAGCTGATAGAAGATTCTTTTCTTCTCTCTCTTTGTCTCCCTCTGCTTTTTTCCTGTCTGTAACGTTACATTTCAAATAATTTTGTTTTTGAAAAAGAATATCTACAGTGTGTTGGAGTATTTAGGTTTGAAAACAACAATAAGAAAATTAACACGTCATTTCATATCCATGGGGGATTAATTTCGGGATGTCTTGTCTACCCCAAAATGCAAGGATAAATCCCTATTACAAAAGGCATGCAAGCTATGCCTTTATCCCAAATAGTTTAAATCATTGCTAGATAGTTTTAAGTGTGCAATACAACATGGATGTTATATAAGCAAGTAGTTGTTGTAGTACAGTATTGTTTAGGGAATTACAAAAAGAAAACAAAGACTGTGCCTGTTAGAACAGATGTAATTTTTCCCTAGTGCTTTTATTCATGATAGTGAATATAGGATGCTATGTCTAATTACATTGGCCTACCAAGTTCTGAGTCAACTGAAGAGTTTTACAACTTCATTTTCATCTACTCTGCTTATTATTCAAGCTTGGTGTGACGTTCTCCTCACTTTGCATTTCTCAGACTTGGTTTCCCTAAAATAGTTCACAATATTTGTAATAACACCTTTAATTTTTCATTTGTCTTTTTTTTTTTTTTTACTATCTCTCTTTCTACATTCATCAATAAGCTTCTGGAGGTTATGGATTATGTTTGTAGCCCCAACAATGTCCAATAATTATATTTTAAACACATGTAGAGCACCTGATATCAATGGGCTTGGAGTATGTGGAAACGGAGGAGTGACATTTGTAATATGACAATTCACTGATGTCCTTCTGAAAGCACCAAGGTCTTCTAGAACTTTATAAAATGCATAACAAAGGTTAGTTTAAATAGAAATTATAAATATTATTTTCTGCTTTCCCATGTCATCACTACAAAATTCTGAAGTGCAACTACCCATGTATCCTGTTTTTTCATTGATTATTCATATATGAAATGCAGGACATCTCTAACCTCCTTTGAATTACACCACTGTCTATATTTTTGTTAATGCCTTATTAACATGGCCATTAATCATTATGACTTATTTAATGTCTTTCATAATAAGGGCAGTCTTCATGGCAAATTTATCTTGATTGTCCCAACAGCATTTAGCTGTCAGTGCTATTATTCCAAATATCTATAGAGACAACTTGTATTTTGGTAATCTGCTGAAAATCACAGTCAGTAGATGAGGCAGCCAAGGCTTAAGCTCAGGACTATTCATTTTCAAGATTTAGTTTTCTTTTTGCAGAACCTGGCAATCCAAGCCAGTGCTTTTGCACAGAACTGATCATGCATTTTTGAACTGATTAATCCCCTTTCATTTTACCAATTGAGCTTTTCTTTAATAATAAATAGTAACAATATAAATATGGATACTAAACGTAAAAATCAAGCATTGCAATTCACTTGACATTTTAATTTGAATGCTGAGAAATGTCAGCATAACTTCTTTCTTTGAAAAGCTGGAACACATAATTGATTCAGTCATATAATTCCCATTAAAAAAAAGAAAACTATCGGAATAAAAACATTTACTCCACTGAAATGAAGTCTTTGTTTTGGTTAGTATCATGGCTATGTATTTTAGTCACAAAAAAATATCTTCCCAATTTTCCCAGTTTTGGCTGCTCTTTACGTAGAGCCCAGTTCTGTCCCTCTCCCCACTTTCTTGCCTTGTTTACCATCCGTCTGGTCCATTGCCAGCTTCGCGGAAGTTGAACACTGTCTTTTGAAAGCTCATGTCCTGCCTCTATGGAATGCGGTACTCGGCTCCTTGATGCTGAGACTGCTTTCTGTCCTAACAAAACCTACATTCAGACACTCCTTCCGAGAGTGGCCTTTGTATTTTCACACGTCGTGGCACTCACTCCAGGACATTTAGCTGTTCTGGTTTCCATTTATGTGAAGTGACCTGAAGTACCGCTGGGAATCCTAAGGGCCAGGTCAGGACACAATGGGCGCTGATCCCTCAGGGTTCCCTGGAAGACAGGGCTGTCTCTCTTATGGTTTCATTCTCATTCATTTCAGTGATCATCAGCAGGCGCTGTAATTCCTACTCCAAAGAGAATTGTTTATCTCAATCCTTAATAAAAATTTAATAGCAAATAGAGTGCTTTGGTGAGAATTCACGTTAGAGATATTTTATGTCTCTGAATATACCAGTATATTATGCACTTGAGTAATCTATGGTCTGTTGTAAATAAAATAAACAGCATATATTTACAGAGCTGAGCAGGGAGCATTTTATGACGGTGTTCTTGAAACTTTCACACTCTGATCAGTAATAGCTCTTCCTCTTATTAGGGTGCATCAGTAAGTTGCTTCTCTAATTAGCTACAAACTTTTTGTTAAATAACAATCATTTCAGGTACCATTCATGACTAAAACAAATGCCTGGGAAATGATTCTATTAGTACAGAGGTAAATTAATCCAGTTTTAAGCCTAAAATTAAAGCAAAATTAATACCCTGACCCACACAATGTAGCATGCTGTCAGCAAGTTTGATTTGTATTTAAATCCCAACAAACTGGAATCCACTAAAAACACACATAGAACTAAAAACCAAAGATGTTTCTCAGATTTTATACTTGCTTGGCAAGCCATGATTGAAAGCAGTTTTGGGAGAGATGAAAATACCAACCTCAGTATCCTTTCTTGGATTCAGTTGATCTGAGCAGAGGATGTTTCGAAGGCTTGCTCTGTATAGCACTGAAGTCACTGACTAGGTTTGGATGACATATAGAGAATTGTTTGTATAATAGTAATGCATCATCATCGGGGAAACTGGCAGTACAGGAAACCAGGAGTGTTTGTGAATGTAGATTAAGAGAAAAAGGCTCAAGAAAGAGAATGTTAAGGTATAATAGATTTACTGTAACTAATATAATGGATCAAATTTAATAGGAAGCCTAGGACAATTTAAAGACAATGGGAGTGAACCTTCAGTTTTAGTCTCAACTCTACCATTTGCTAGCTGTGTAACCATTTAGCAGGGGGATGACCATGTGGCTTCCTCTGAGATTTCTTAATATCAGTGATGGTGTGAGTAATCAAATGTAAATAGAACCTCAATTCCAGCAGCTGACGCGACAGGTTCCCGCGAGCTTCTCACTTCCCTTCCCTCTTCTACCTCTCTCTTCCACCTCCCCTGTTCTTGATGCAATGCATCCTGCTCTTGTATTCCAGGTCTTTACACTGTCCTGCAGCCACATCACTTGGTGTTCACTTTCCAAGTGTGGGTTATGTCTATTTTATTGGTCCCTGTCACTTTATGTTGTCTGTTGTAGTTAGCTAGAAGAATAATGTGGTTCTTTTAAGTACCCTAAGGATTGCCTTTAATTTACCTGACAAAGATGTAAATTCTACACCTACTGCAGTGTTATTAATATGGAAAAGCTATTACACACTCATTTTAAAACTAGTGTGAGTCCCTCAGTGAGTAGAAGTTACATGAAGTCTGAGATGTTCTTGGATTTGAAGCATTTTTATATAAAATTTCCAAGCAAGGTAGTTAGTATGAAAAATCAGAAGAACAAACATGGAAGTGTGCATTGAATTACTGTACTACTGTACTAGACAAATGACGAAAGGTCTTTGTTGAGAATCATGTTCTGATTACACAAAGAGCTCATTATATTCATGCCATATAGTTGTCTTTGCTTTAGGAGAGCTTCTCTAAATAAATAAATAAATAAATAAATAAATAAATAAATAAAGGGTTGACAGGGAAAGTGAAAGAAAAGAAATTTATCATGCAATTGGGCACTCTTAGCCTCTTCGAAACTAGATTTTTGAAAGGAACCTTGGATGATGCCGTGAAATACTCATATGGAATATTGAATAAAAGGTGCAGGATACCAAACATCAATTTTAGTATATGATTTAAATTGTATAGCAGACAAAATGAAATGTATCAGCATGTAACCACATGTTTACATAATTGTGTATAGTAAAATGCCGGTGACTCTTATCTTGGTGTTCTATGATTGTAATAGTGTTTTCAATAAATTCTTAATTACTTTTATAACCAACCAAACAAGCAAACAAACAAAAACAAATGGAGTGTATTTTTTTAAAGATTTATTTTTATTATTTTTTTATTGGAAAGGCGGATATACAGAGAGGAGAGACAGAGAGGAAGATCTTCTGTCCGATGATTCACTCCCCAAGTGAGCACAACGGCCGATGCTATGCCGGTCAGAAGCCAGGAGCCTCTTCCAGGTCTCCCACGTGGGTGCAGGGTCCCAAAGCTTTGGGCCATCCTCGACTGCTTTCCCAGGCCACAGGCAGGGAGCTGGAAGGGAAGCAGGGCTGCTGGGCTAGAACCAGCGCCCATATGGGATCCCGGGCGTGCAAGGCGAGGACCTTAACCACTGCGCCACCATGCCGGGCCCCATGGAGTGTATTTTTAATACAAAAACATTTTCTCCCTTACAGGTGATTCTTTTCTTATGGGACTATTTGGTAATTTCTGGAGATACTTTGTTGTAACAAAAGTGTATGTGGTAAGCATCTAGCCAGTAGGAGCCCAGGCATTTTGTTAAACGTCCTACAACGCACAGGACAGTCCCCATTAGGACAGGATTATTTAGCCTCAGTGTCAGTAATGCTGAAGTTGAGAGTGGCAGTGATGGAGGGAAACATCCTGGGTACGGTATCAGCTTATCTAACCATGTTACCTCAGCTGGTGGAAGGGAGTATTGTGCAGGTGTTCGAGCTTACACTGGAAAATGTTTACTGAGATGACAATGTCACTAGTGGTTACTAACCAAGGCTTCCTTACACAGAAGCTCTTCCATATATTCCAAATCATGTTCTTCTTTGTTACATGAGAGTTTATCTTACATTCTTATGAAGAAGAAAGATTCTTTGGATATAAGATCAGCATTTGGAAAAAACTCATTTGTAAGTACTGAATCTAAATGTTGTTTTACTTGTATCTGCCTACATTCAGTTTTGCTTAATACTGTGTCAATCTGCACATATGTTCACTAGCTCTGTCATTTATCTGTCAGCTATTACTTGCACATTTCTCTAAAGTACCACAGTGTTTGCGTTTTGTTTACAAGCCAAGAGGAAAGTTGCTCCTGGGATCTTAGGAACTCAGAGGATCACAGAAGCAACCTGGCTGTGTCTTACCTCTGTCGTTCCCTGCACGTGGGTTTATTTCTGTCTAACTTCCATACATAATGAGGCTGTGGCTTTTGTAAGTTGTTGAGTGACATGTTTTATAATTTCATATTTGCATTCATGACTGGTTAACCTTACAGCAGCAAGGTCTGTGGAATGCCATTCATTCATCTTTAGACAAAATAGCAGATAGTGATATGGGTTCATTGTATTAATGGCTCAGCCAACACCAATGCTTGTGATATGGTGAAGTGTAACTTGTAGTGAGAAGAAAGGAATGGTAGTGAGCAATCAAAGACAACAGCTGGTATGCAATTGTGCCTGAGATATTTAAGAAAATCATAGCTCACTTAGGATCATCATGGCTCTATGAACTTTTGAGATCAATGCCAATCTAATAGATTGTGATTCTCTTGAAGGTTACATTTAATATTTTGAGGCAGCCTTGCTTTTTTGTTTAATTATAAACATTTTGGGGGGGTGGAAAATTAGATTCATTCTCTATGAATGCAACAATAATAAGGCACGTATTAATGTTTCAAGATTCTTTATTTATTAAACAGGATGTACGATCAATACAATACATTTGAATGGGAAGTCAGTCAGTTTTACACCAACATATTATAATATCAATCTCAAAAAGTGTACCTGTCTCTTGATATTTCAAGAAAGTGTGTGTATGTGCTGTGCAGTCCCCATATGATCAAAAAATCGTGAGGACAAAGCCACTTCACCTGGATAAATTCAAACAGCACCAAGATTGGCATTTTGTGAGGTATTTTCTTGGCATTCTTCCAAATTATATTTGGAGTAAAATCACAACCAAGACAAGTGAGAAATTATTCTGCATTGATGCAGTCCTTGTAATGATGCATTTTTTTTTCTTTTTAAGATTTATTTGACTTTTATTGGAGTATCAGATATACAGATGACAGAGACAGAGAGGAAGATCTGCTGTCCGATGATTCATTCCTCAAGTGGCCGCAACAGCGGAAGCTGTGTGGATCTGAACCCAGGAGCCAGGAGCTTCTTCCAGGTCTCCAATGCGGGTGCAGGATCCCAAAGCTTTGGGCTGTCCTTGATTGCTTTCCCAGGCCACAAGCAGGGAGCTGGATGGGAATCGGGGCTGCTGGGATGAGAATCGGCATCCATACGGGATCCTGGCATTAGGTCATGGTGCTGGTCGCCTTAGTGATGAAGTTTTGAGTGGCGGAGGTCACGGACAGTAATGACAGGAGACCTAGATGATGCTACACTGAAATGAAGGGCCAGTTCTTACTGTGGATGGGATTCCTTTCATTCTTGAGGAAGAAGTACTAAGCAAGACAAGCAGGAATCAGATCCCTCTGGCGGAGAGTGACAGGGTAGATGAGGCCAGCAGGTGATTCCTGCGGAAGGGCACTGGGTAGAACGTGTCAGCTTTTCTCTGTGAGCCCAGCAGCACACTCAGGCCTGTGTTCTCCAGGACAAGCGAGGCTGGGCCTAAGGAGTGCCCCTTCCTCCCACCAGAACATTGCATCTGCTTACCTGTGGCTGCAACAATTCTTTTCTCCCGTTTAATTTTTAGCTTTATTTTCATGTAACTCACCCAGCATAAAGGTCACCCATTTAAAGTTTAGAAATCACCATTTTAAGTGTATTGAAAGAGGACTGTAGCCTTCACCACAATTAACTTTCAGAATACTTTTGTTAACCCATAAGAAAGTCTATATATATATTAGATTCCCCCCCTCCCCTTTTTTTCCCCACATTTGATGTCAGGCAAAATGCAAATCTATTCAATGTTTTCATTCTGGGCATTCTATTGTAGTGGAATTATATTTTATCTGACCATATAGACTAACCTCTTTCACTCAGATTAATATCTTCAAGGTTCCACTACGTAACATTCAGCAGAACTTTATTATGGCTGAATAGCATCACTTTTCTGATACGATGTTGAACACATTTGACTATTATAAACATTGCACTGTGAATGTTGACACAGCATGTTTGTGTGGATGTATGTTTTAATCCTCTTGTGTTAGGGAATAAAATCATAGGTCATACATTGCATTTAACCTTTGACAGAAATTCTTATTTTCAGGTTTATTTAAGCATTGTTACATTCCTTCCAAGAGAATGCAGGAGTTCCAGTTTCTTCCGTATATGTCACATCACATTTCATTAGCTGTTGTTTAACTTCTAATTGCCCTCATAGGTGTGATTAGTACATGGCTTCCATCTGCATTTCCCTGAAGAGCTTTAATTTTATTTAATACACTTAAACCACTTGTAAATCACCTTTAGGGAAGGAATCTTATTGTTATATTTTAACTGGGTTAATTACCTTTGTTTTTGAAATACAGGGGATCTTTATATAGTCTCAATACATGTCTTTGTACACATTTCTCCTTCTAGAAATATGATTTGCCATATTTCTTCCTATTTGAGTGGCTGCTTTTTTGTTTTCTTGAAATCAATCTTAACTAATTAATCTTTTCCAATAACTGGGGTGTTTTCAA
Source organism: Ochotona curzoniae (assembly GCF_017591425.1). Lineage (NCBI taxonomy): Eukaryota > Metazoa > Chordata > Mammalia > Lagomorpha > Ochotonidae > Ochotona > Ochotona curzoniae. The sequence goes on from NW_024467115.1 coordinate 20,675,263, forward strand.
TACCTATATACTTTTGTCAAAAAATTTATTTTAAGGACATAGCATTAGAGAAAAGATGGAAGAAAGAGAGAAGACAATGAGAGCGAGAGTGAGAGCGAGAGAGAGAGAGAGAAAGAGAGAAAGCATCTTCCATTTACTGGTTCACTCTTCAAACACCTAAAAAACCCAGATTGAGCCAGGCTAAAACAAAAGCCAAGAATGCCATCCAGGTCTGCCACGTTGGTGGAAGGGCCTCGGTGAGGAGGCCGTCATTGGTTTCCTCAGTTGCATTATCAAGAGGCTGGGGCAGATTAGCCGGGTCTTAAACATGCACTGTTACAGGCTGTCTGTGTCACAACCTCAACTCACTGCAGCACAGTACAGACCCTATTTATTTATTTTAATATTTTGGACTTCTTCCTCTTTAGTTTCTCATTCTGAAGTTCCCATAATGTGTGCTTCACTAAGGCCTTGCATACTTCTCTCCATTCTTTTCGTTTTTCATCTTCAGATTACATAAGCTTTTTGGATCTCTTTGTAAATAAGGTGATTCTTTTGCCAACTCCCATCTTTTGTAGTGTCTTTGCAGTGGATTTTTTCACATGAGCCACACCTCTGTACTCCAGAACTTTTGCTTGTAAAAAATTGCTCTTCTTTATTTGACAAGACACTGGTTTCATATGCATTCCTAGTTCTTTAGTCATACTTTCCTTACATCTGTAAACAGTTCCTAGAACGGCTGCCTTGAAGTCTTCGACCACTAAAGTCACTATTTCCAAGTCTTTTTCTATTGAATGATTTTATACCCCTGAGTATAGCCCACACTTTCCTTTTTGTTTTTATCATTTTTTTATTATTAGATTTTTGACAATCTTTACATAGTTAATTAGGGTAAAGATGTTCAAGGGCTATAGGAAAGTGGGTAAGACCATTATTTCCATATTGCTTCCTTCATGTTTAAAGGGGGGTATTAAGGGAGAAGGACCACCCAATTTCCCACCCTCCCCAGGTCCCGGATGTAGGGCATGCTCCAAGGTTCTTGCTCAAGTGGTTTTGAGAGTTCACCAGTTATGAATCGCTGCCAATCTTGCCACTCCAAGCATGATGAGGTCACCGAAGAGCCCACTGATTGACATAGTCCATCATAGAACCTACGTTTGCCCTTTATTTCGCTGCCAACATATAGCTGAGATGGTTGATTGACCTGTTCTGTCTTCTCTCTTTTCTTGGTTAGGGTTCTGAGTCCAGCATTTCGATTGGGGAGAGCTCCAAAGAAACTTTGTCTGAAGTGTTCTTGGACCAGATTCTTGTTTGTACTAGCACAGTCTATTGCCCTGATCAGCTGGTGGTTGCGATCACTGGGTTGGTTCTGTTTTCAGCCCCAACTTCCACTGGAACCAATGAGTGTTACGGTCCAGCCTGGTTCTGCCCAGCACCTACTTGGCCCTCACATAAACAAATGGGAGCTACAGCCTAGTTGGAGTGACCTGCAATAACCCCACCAGGCACACCCCCTACCCTGGTTTGCCAGTATGTGTAGCAGTAGTCCAGTCTGTCCCAAGTCTTTTTCCATTTCCCCTGCAGCCCCTGTCCTAGTTTTCGTGCCCTCCCGTGGAAGTGGTCACCCAAGAGGGATGAGCCCACTATTTCCCTCCCAGGACTCTCCCACTCCCAGATTATGCACTCTCCAGGTATTTCTGTGGTTTGACTTGACAGAACTAGCTCCCAGTGCCAGCTTCTGCCAACTGATGCAGTGGCTAAGCCCAAACAGCCCTCACCCACTCTGATTCTGTTTGCACCAGTAGGAATAATCAGCCCAGCCTGGCTTTTGCCTGATGTTGTCCACATGAGGCCCACAGGTGTTGTAGCCCTGCTTAGTCTGGTCTGCCCCCATCCCAGCTCATGCTCTCCAGTGGGAGTAGCTGTCCAGCAAAGGAACTACTCCTTATTCCCCTGCTGGCTCCGCCCCCTCCCATCTTGGTTCTCACGCATGCTGGTTGGGCACTGCATTCACATCCAGTACAGGCTACCTCACCTTGGCATTCCATGTTGTGCACTGGTCTTTATCATGACCAAACCTGGCTCAACCCACACTGTCCTGGTGTTTGGATTTGCCAGTGGATGACGTGGACAGAATCAGCCTGGTCTTCCCCTGACCCATGCCAAATGTATGCCAGTGGGAAACTTTCCATGGCCTGTTCTGGGCTGTTTTCCTATCATGTTTCTTGTGCTTACCTGCAGGGTCTATGTCCTGCCACAGGAGTTGCCCAGGCTCCTCCATCAGAACCTCTCCCAATGCCAGATTTTATGCTTACCAGTGGGTCCACGAGCCAGCCCTACTCAGTTCACCTCCTGTCCTAGCAGGAACAGTGGCTTTTCCTGACTGGCCTTCAACCCAAACTGGTTCTTGCTGTTGGATGGTTCAGCCAAGCCATGGTTCGTCCATACCCACATATGGCTCACACATGGCTCAGTAGGGGTTGAGATCTTGCCTATTTCGTCCCACATCTACCTTGGTCCTCCAGGATACCAGATGGTGTTGGAGTCTGACCTGGCTCAGTGCATCCAATCCCAGTCCACACTTTTGCCAAAGGGAGACAACAAACATTTACCGTTCAGAATGCAGCCCCCATTCCAGGCCACGTGCCCCTTGGTGGGGACCTGAATCCAGCTGGGGTTGTCCCCTTAGCTCCCCTACCAGGTCTGTTCCCAGCCATAGATCACATGCATGCCAGTGGTTGCTCTTACTCAGCTTAGCTCAGCCCCTCACCTCTCCGGACCTCTGCCTTAGACATTGTGGCTTAGCATTCCTGGCTCATGCAGACCAGTAGGTGCAAGAGCCTAACTTGGCATGACCTGTGCTTCATCCTGGTCTCTAGTTTAGCTTGTGGGCTAAGGTTTGCTCAGTCCTGCCTTGTCCACCCTGTTCCATTGCTGATTGACTAGTATTTAGAGGTCAGCATTGTTCAGTGATTGCAGGTTTTTAAAGGAAGAGTTACTGTCATTGGGAATCTTTACGAGTGCTTCACGTCCTAGAAGCACAATGGGTTCAACCTGGAGCTACGTAAACAATGATTCAAAGAACCAAAACCCCAGAGTGCTCCAGCCGGGTAGCCAGCAGGCAGAGCCTGACACTAACTGGCGCACTGGCCGCCCAGGGCCAGCTCACCACGTGCACGTGGTGGCTGTCGTCTGGGATCCAGGCATGAGACATCCCATCCTGAGACCCACCACCCACACTTTTCAAAAAGATTAATTTTATTTTTGTTGGAAAGTCAGACATACAGAGAGAAAGAGAGACAAAGAGGAAAATCTTTCATCCTATGATTCACTCTGCAAGTGACCTCAACAGCCAGAGCTGTACTGATCCAAAGCCAGGAGCCAGGAGGCTTTTCCTGGTCTCCCATGTGGGTGCAGGGTCCCAATGCTTCAGTCCATCCTCGACTGTTTTCCCAGGCCACAAGTAGGGAGCTGGATAGGAAGCAGGGTGGGAAGTGGGCATATGGGATTCTGGCACATGCAAGGCAAAGACTTTAGTAGCTTGTTTATCACACTGGGTTTCCTGGCCACACTTTTTTTTTTTTTGTAATGTCTTGTAATTATTTCCTGAAACCTGAATATTTCTATATCCTTTTAAAACTCTGAATGTTCGAGATTTTCATGGTTACTGCTTGTTTATTGATAATTTGTTTAGTGACTTGTTTAGACTTGCTTAGTGTTATCTATCTACCCACAGTAAACACAGTAAAACTGTTAAAGTTTTCAGTTTTAGATTTGCATAACTTTTCCTCATTATTAGGAATGACAGATGTTTTCGCCAGCTTCCTAACTGTCCTTTACCTCAGTCTTCCTTTCAACTGCTGATTGGTCAGCAATTGGCATCATACTGTGTTGGGGGCCTCTTTCCATTGCTGGATGATCGCTCTGTTCATTTGGACATTTCTGTGGCATGTGCATTGATTATACTCTGAATCCCACTGCAGGCAGTTTCCTTGGCAGAAGAAGACAGTTGCCAAGTGTTTCAAACTACTTTACGCTCACTTAGACAGATCGCCTTGGTGATGGGGCAGAAGTTATGCATGGTGAGAAAAGGTTTTCTCTGGCTGCCCTACTTGGATCCTTCCTATGGAGCAGAAGCTTTGTGTTAAGACTAGATTGAGAAACAGAGCTGTTGTCCAATGGCTGTAACTATCCAGAATCTTCCTCAGTTCCGATGCTGATTTTGCTGGCTGTTTACTCTAGTGTAATAAGCCTCCTACTCTAGGAATTTGAAGAATATAGGACTGTCAGGTTAGATATTGAGTTCACCAAGAAGCTTTGTGCAATAGAGTGATATGGGAACACCTAGGTATAGTTTTTTAAGCAGTTGGCTTCCCCTATCATGTAGCAGGAGATTATGGGAAAGCTGAGAGCTAGCTCACTTCAAACATACCAAAGCGCAAATGCAGCCCCAAATGCACGTACCAGGTTTTGCGTCATTCATACAAAAATAGAGTCATCTTCATTAAATAAATACTGCTTAATTTTTGTTAAGTCTGTTTAACAATCCCAGAACTTTTCAATATACATCTTGATAATGTGAATAGTTTTCACTGCTTAATAGATACCTCTCCAGAAGAAGTGTGTCCTGGTTCCTTAGACCATTATTCTGGACGTTGGACTCCACTCCATGATTTTTGACATCTTATTCAGATTACTCGTTCAGGTTATCAGTGATTTTTTTTCCTGTTTCATCTATTAATTGCAGTAAGGAAATATTAATATCTTTAGCTCAGATGTAGTATCTATTTTTCTTTGCAATTCTATTTGTTTGTGCCTGTCACATTTTGGTGATTGTGGTGAGGTACATACGTTAATGAATATTATGTCTTTAAGAAGTCACCATGTTAGAGGCAGGCATCTAGCACAGCAGTAAAGATGCTGCTTCGGATGTCATCTGCTGTCTTAGCTTATATGGGTCTGAGTGCTGACTTAATTCCAATTCTAGCTGCTTGTTAATTTGTACACTTGGAAGCAAGAGGCGATGGATTCAGTTATTTATGCTCCTGCCACCCACAAAAGATACCAGCACTAAATTCCAAGCTCCTGGCTTCAGCCAGGGCCAGTTCTGGTTACTGTGGACAACTGGGAAGTGAATCAAAGGACTGAAGATCTATATAGATCTGTCTTTGTCTCTTGCACTTTCTGACAAATAAAAAGTAACAAATAAGAACAATTCAGTACTTTATCACTACTTGGTAGCTTTCTTTAGTCCTGATTTTTTTTTTCCTGGTCTGTCTTGATGGACAGTAACATTGTTGCCCAAGTTTTCTTTTGATAATGGTTGCCATGGTATGTTTTTCTACATTTGCTTACCTGATGGTGTTTTATTTTTAAAAATGTTTTGTTGAAATGGATATATAATATATAATTGCAAAAGACAATGCATGATGTGTGAATCTTGTGTTTTTAGAACCTCTTTTATAATCCATATTTTTAACTGGTTTAGACTGAATCATTGAAATAATGACTGATATAGTAGGATAAGTAGCTTTATGTTTATAGTAGTCTTTTGTTTGTTACACTTAGTTTCCAGTTTATTTTCTTTTCTACTGCCTTTTTTATGTCCCATCTGGTTTTAGTCACAATGCATATGGCTTTGTTTGTTTTTCTCTTTTAAAATATCACTCATGCTTCTTAAGATATTTTAATGGTTTATTTAGAATTTGAAACATATATTTGTTAGAAATCTATTTGAAAAATGTTATACTTTCTTACGTAGAGAGCAGTTACTGAATAGCAAAGCATGTATCAGCCTCTACCTCATGCGCCTTAGAATATTTCTGTCTTTCAATTCGTTTATCCGCATTCTCATTGCTCAGTGCATGGTTATTACTTTGGACAAACGGTTAACTAGGATTATTAGAAGCAAGAATAACAATGTTGTTTTGTCTTCATTTATTTCTGCTTTGATGTTCTTTCATCACATACATTTTACTTCCAATTATATCCTTTTTTCCCTTCTTGTAAAGAATGTAAAACATTTAAGGTGCAATCCACTGTGATGAAAATTCTCAGTTTTTCCCCGAGTTAAACTTCATCATTCTTGGCCTGTTGAAGGAAATCTCACTGAATGTAGTCTTCTAGGTTGATCACATTTCTAACATTGACATGTTTCACATCATTAACTTTTTTGCTTGCCTGGTTTTGGATGAGATGCCTGTAACAATGTGATTTTTATTCTCGCCCTGTTGTATTCAACATTTTATTCCTCTGGATTCTTTCAAGCTATTTTTAAAAACTCTGTGCTCATTTTTGGTAGTTTGAGTATGATAAGCCTGAGTTCAGATATTTTAGTATCTGATTGCTGACTCCCAGCTTTCTGGGCCTTTGTCTTGGTGTCTGTCGTTAATTTTGGGAAGTTCTCAGGCAAAATCCGTGGAGTAATAAGAATTGAGGTCATCAGGCATTTAGTGTGAGCTGTTATGTTAATATGGTCAGGAATTTGGCTGTGTTTAATGTTTACTGTAGCTGTGAATGCCAAAGTTTTCAAATTCCTCTGCAGTCTTTATTTTTGTCTCTACTTTTAACATTGTGGTTTCTCATGAACAATATTCCTGAGAGAGTATGTGCTGCCAACATACCTTTTATATGTGATCCACTAATTCCTGGGTATGTACTGATACAATCTACTGATGCAACAGTACGGTGCGGGAGAGAGGAATCAGTCTATAGTTTTGCAGTTGAATCTTAATGTTCTGCTGGGCCTGTGTTTCTGGCCTACAACCTTCAGAAGTGTTTCTTATTGTTAATTCTACTTTCAGATAGATGAGCTAGGAAGCTCAACGTATGCAGTGCTCATTCTTTAGGATGGATAGAGCTCTGGTAAAGTCTTTGCTCTTGAAAGAAGGTGTGCATCAACTCATGTAGAATGCCAGGGGTCTGTTTCAAAACAATGACTTTTACCTCTTTTGTCATAAGAAACAAGGATTGCTCTTCACTGTGACTTTTGGTGTTGCTGTGATTTAAATCTAAAACAGTATGATGTTCCCCCAAGTCCAAAATCCTAGGAACCTTTTCAGTTTTATGCTACTCTGTGTTCACAAAATTGCCCCTCCGTGTCACTTCCCAGCTTCTGCCTCCGTCCTTGTAGTTCTACTGCCGAAGGTGCTATCTGGGAGGACTCACTGGACTCCTGACCCTCCAGACACGGGGTGTTAATCTGCATTGGCACCTCATTTTCTAATTAATTCAAACCAAGTGATTGGTTTGTTCAATATGATGCTTGCTTCCCAGTTCTTTTTAAGCGAGAATAAAAGCTGGAAGTCCTAAATAAGCATCTAATGGCATTGCAATGACTGCTAGATTCTACTTTAAAGTTTGTTGGAATACATATCAAATATTGCACTCATGGTGATTCTCATCCTCTTCTCAAAATTTTTTAAATATCCAACAAAGTGTTGCCTAATAACAATGTTTATTTCCCTGTATGTAATCTCTGGAGAGCTATCGTAGTCTTTTTGTGAATATTGTACCCATGGTAACACTTATTCTATTCTCAAAAATCCTTAAGTATTCAAGAAAATGTTACTTAATAATAACTTGTGTTCCTCCATATAAAATCTCCAGGGAGCCATCAGCCTTTTTTAAAATAAAAATTTGATCACTGTTTATACCAAGGAGGAAATTAGTAAAGAAGAATCCTCTTATTACTTGAGACTCTGAAATTCGAATCTTTCCGTAGCTGAAGATAACTGCTAAATCATGAAGCTTCTGAAAGTAATGTGCCACAGCTCTCATCAGGGTATCTGCTCTTCAGGCTTGTTTTCCTTGCAAATTTTCATTAGTATTTTTCTCTTTTCAGAATCAAATTTAATGGAAAATAGAAAAAAAAAAACCCATTTCGTTTTCTCTATTACATACTTAAGATACCATCCACTTTTCTATTTTTAAGGTACCATAAACTTTCTTATTGGTCCAATGCATTTTTTCTATATTCAATAAAAATTGTAAATAGTTGATCATACATTTGATTTTGAGAGAAATCCTAATAAATGTATAGGCTAAGATTTAAACAAATAAGATAAACAATTAAAATAGATTTTTAAAAAAACATATAAATTACATAATTTATTTAATAGTTTCTTTTTTTCTCTGTTGGTCTTTCTTTTTAATTTTTATTTTTGGTGATGTTTAAATAGATGATCAGGGTGGGTATGACCAAGGGTTAGGGAAAGTGGGTGTAGTCATTGTTTGCAAATATTCCTTTTCTTCTTTCTGTATCTGGAGGAAGGGGAGAGATTAGCAGGAGAGCCACACACCCAGCCTCCCATCTGCCCCAGTACCAGGGATGGGGAATGGCCACCCGATATCAGCCCACGACTCCTGTTGTGGAACATGATCTGAGGGTTCTGTTTAAGTGGTTTTGATAGTTCTGAATGCTATTAATCTGTTTGATTCAAGAATGAGGAAGTCCTTCTGAAGTCCATTGACTGACATACTCTACCTTTAGAATTAGCCTAGATATTTGCTGTCATCACTTGCTTGGGGTAGTTGTCCAATTTGTTCTGCCAGCTTTCCCACTGCTATAGTACCAGATGTCCTCTGCAGGCCGGTACTGGCTGTCATATCTTTTATGTGCATCTGGGTCTGCCAACCTTTTCTCTGTCTTTTCCACCAAGGAGATCCAGTTCTGATACCTGCACTCTACAGTCAGGTCACCAATCCTGGACCTTTGTCCTCATGTCCCCATATGTGCCCACCTGTGCCAACCCCCAAGCCCTCTGGAAAGCCACACAGCAAGCTCCCACCAACATTCTGCCAGGTGGCCAGTGGGCATAACCTGGCACCATTGGCACCCCAATCTGCCCAACCCGGGATATGCCAGGACCTCCACCCGGGAGATTATGGACTGGCATTGACTGCACAGGTTGGCCAAAGGATGTAGGCAAGGCAACCTAGGTCCTGTGGCTTTTGTCCTGGCACCCACCATGCAGGCAGGCCTGAGGACCCAGGCTAGGTGACCTTGGCCCTGCTGGATCCTCCACAGGGCTCATGGACATGGCAATCACCATGTAGGCAGACCTAAGGAGCCAGGCCTAGTGATCTGGGACCTAGGGCTCATGGACCTGGCACCCAGTGTGCAGGCAGGCCTACGAACTCAGGCCAGGTAACCAAGGCCCTGCTCACTCCGCAGTCCCAGGGTTCATGGACCTGGTACCAACAACATCAGGCAATCCAGGCCCCACTGGACCACCACCCCTAGTGCTCATGCATTTGGGACAAACTCACACACATTTTTAGAAGTAAAAAAGAGATAGAATGGGATATGTGACTACCCTGGGACGCTGGCACACTGTCATGGTCAACACAGACTTGGCAGTAACCAAACCCAGCGTGCCCACCAGCTAATATTCACTCCCAGCAGTATGATACTTGCCTAGTCACAATGTAACCTAGGCCATTGCCCACGGATCTTAACTTAGAAACTGAGACTATAATTTTATAATGTTTTATTGAAATGGAAAAAAGTATTAAAGCATATAAAAATAAAAATTGGGGACATTTTATAGCAAACCTTGTGAGACACAGCAGGAGCAATGGATGAAGAAAAACAGGACTATGTAAAAGATACAATAAAACATGTAGTATGACTTCTTTAAAAAAGATGATACATTAAAAATATACTCCTAAAAAATGGAAAAAATTAAATATTTAATTATAAAGGATAGGGTTGAGAAACACAGACCAATAAGATTAACAAAATACAGTTTGTTTGAAGATGATAAAGTGTAAGAAATTGAAATTATAATAAATAAGAGAAAATTATGCTTAATTATAAGAAATCACAATGTGACTCTTAGCACATTTTCATCTTGATAGAAAGGGGTGACTTCCTATTGTAATAACCTTTCTCTTTTAGAAAAATATTTATTTATTTGTTTTATTATTCCATGACAGAGTTCTTTAGGCTCCCGGTTTTTCCTTTCCCCCTCCGTAAATCCCTGCAAAATACAATAACCATCGTGCAAAATACAAGATCAATAGCTCTTTCAATATTATTTTTGCTACATCTCAGGGGGTGTGATATCTTTTGCTTTCATTTTTGTTCAATCAGCGGTAAAGTTTTCATTTTTCTTAGTAAGTTTTTCACTGACTCATAGGTTACTCTGTAGCATCATTTGCTTTGGGAAAGTCTTCGATTTTCTTTATCAGTTCTTCAGCGACACATTGGTCGTTTAGTAGCATGTTATTTAACTTCGTGTAGTTGTAAAGTTTCTATTTTTCTCTCTGTTGTTGGTTTTGTTTTGCGGTTTTTCATTTAAGGAGCTGTATAGTAACTGTGCAGTACAGAATGTCAGACACAGGCATGAAGACACAATGCAGTATTCGTCTTTATGACCAAATCAAAGATGGACTCCCAATGAAACTGTTAAATATGTCTCGACAATAGGATGCTGGGCTCTGCCATTCTCCATTCCTGCAATGTCAGGATACACTTAAACAGAAGAATGATGGACTTATGACTCATTGTGAATGTCTAGATTACAGTAATTTCATGAGACAAATTAATTTTATATTAATAGTTTGTATTTTTATTTCATCTAAACAAAGTGTAATTTTTAAAAAGTCAAACATAGCATTAAAAAAAGGGAGGAGAGCCTCATACAATAGCCTAGTGGTTACAGTCTTCGCCTTGCAAGTACTGGGATCCCATATGTGTACTGGTTCATATCCCTGCTGTTCCAAGTCCCCTCTGGCTCCCGGATTGTGACCTGGGAAAGCAGTCGAGGATGACTAAAAGCTTGGGGCCTAGCACCTGTGTGGGAGACCTGCAGGAGGTTCCTGGCTCCTGGCTTCGGATTGGCTCAGCTTTGGCCATTGTGGACACTTGGAGAGTGAGTCAGCAGATGGAAGATCTTTCTCTCTGTATCTCCTTTTCTCTGTAGGTCTGCCTTTGTAATAATAAATAAATAAATCTTAAAAATAGAAGGCATGGAGGAAGGAATGGAAAATAATTTCTTAGTCTATCTGAAGTTTAACATTGATAAAATTTGTTTCCAATGTAACATGGCTATTATATTCTTATTATTTCCGTAATAGGTACAATTATGAGATAAAAAAATATATTGCTTTTTTTCTAATATTTGCACATAATAAGAGTATGTGGCAATAGGATCAAGTTGATTCTATTTTGCAATATTTTCATAAAGTGACCATATGTGTCCACTCTTCATTTGTCCTCTATGACCTTATTTACATGTTCTCAATATAATGTATAGATATAATAGTTACAGTAATGACTAACCTATTTTTCTGCCATTTCTAGTTTAAACGTGATGTAAATATTTGAAAGACAGTGTGATGGAGTTGAAGAGACAGAAAGAGGTTCCCGCAGCTCCTGGTTTACTTCTCCAACATCTGCAAAAGCGTGGGCTGGGCCATGTTGAAATCAGGTGTCAGGAGAGTCGCTCAGGACTCCTCATGGCTGCAGGGGAACAAGCACCGTGTCACCCTCTGCTTCCTCTCAAGCACCTTAGTACAAAGCTGGATGGGCAGTTTGGCAGACTTGCTTCAGCTCTCATGAGGGATACCAGCCGAGCAGGCAGTGCCGAGCCTGCTGCATCACAATGCCAGTGCTGCCTTTACGTTTTTAAGCAAATATTACCAAATCATAATTAAATGCAATATATGAAACTATCATATTTCATTGACTTGTTCCCTTACTGTTACTTTCATTTTGATTAGAATTTCTTCTCTCCCAGTTTACTGCAGAAACAGCTATCAACACAGATGTCATACATTTTTCCAGTATGCTGTAGACTTTTATTGAAAATAATCTTCCTTAAATGTTACATGCGTGCCATATCATAAATTTTGATGTGTTGTGTCTTCCTTTTCACTAGTAAAACATACTGTGCTTTTCTCCTTTGAACTACCTGTTTGATCAAATCTTAATATAAGGCTCGCAAATATTTTTGGATTTCTTAAATATTTTTCTGTTATCGATGTAGAACTTAATACTGTATATGGGATTCAACAAAAGGAAAATGGACGGAAAAACAGCTATTATGAGGAAAGAGTGAGGTGACATATATACAAATTATTATCTCTTAAATGGATAATAATGGGATATTTAAACAACTGCATGAAAATAAAGTCAACACCTTAATTGAAATGGAAAAATTTTTGAGATAGTCAAAATCCCAGTCTTCATAAAATGGATATAAGTTTCTCAAAGTTTTTAGATAATCTGTAGGACTCTGTATCTTTTAAATTGAATTTATGGTGGCACATGTTCTTACACAGGAAACCCCAGGCCAGATCATTTTATGTGGAATTTCCCCAAAAATTTCAGGAATAAATGATACCTGAGTAAATTCCTTCATAAAGCTTAAGATAGTGCCTGGCGCCGTAGCCTTGTGGCCAAAGTCATTGCCTTGCATGTGCCAGGATAGTATATGGGTGTCAATTCGTGTCCTGGCTGCTCCACTTCCCATACAGTTCCCTGCTAGGGACCTGAGAAAGCTGTACAGGTTGTCTCAAAGTCTTGAGACCCTGAGCCCTAGTGGGAGACCTAGAAGAAGCTCCTGGCTCCTGGCTTTGGATCAGTTTAGGCCATTGTGGCCTCTTGTGGAGTTAACCAATGGACAAAAAAATCTCTCTCTGTTTCTCCTTTCTGTAAATATGCTTTTCCAGTAAAAATAAATAAATCTTAAAAAATAAGAAAGCGTAAGTGGATTATTAGTATTATTTTTAAAGGTGTATTTATTTGATTGAAAAGGAATATCAGATTTATGGAGAAAAGAGAGACCAAGAAAGATCTTCCATCTGCTAGTTCCTTCCCAAATGGCTGCAGTGGCTGGAGCTGAGCTTATCTGAAAACTGGAGCCCTGGGATTTCTTCTGGATCTCCCATGCAGGTACAGGTCCCCAAGGTTTGGACAATCCTCTACTGCTTTCTCAGGCCACAAGCAGGGAGCTGGATGGAAAGCAGACAGCCAGGGCATGAACCAGAACCCATGTGGGTTCTTAGTTCTTGGGATTTAGCCATTGATTCATAGCATCAGACCCATCTCAATTTAAGAAAGACATTACAATGAAAGGATATTACAAACCAATATCCTTCTTAAATACAGTTGCAATAATTCTTAACTGACATTGTGATTCCAGTAAGCCATGTTAAAATTAAAAAGGGAAAAATATGATCATTGTGACAGAAATAGAAAGTTTTTAATGCAATCCAAAATACATAGCAAACAAAAATCATGGCAAACTAGAAGGGCTTTTCCTCAACCTGCTAAAAATAATTAAAAACAAACAAACAACAACAACAACAACCAAAACAAAACCTGTATGTAACACAACTGATGTTGAAAATCTTGAGTTGGAAGGGCTGATGTTGTCACAATGTCAGTTCTCCTCAACTTGAAAACTGTGTGATCCCAATTAAAATTAGTAGAAATTTAAAATTTCTAGAAGTACTATAAAAATACAAGGAACCTATAATGATCAAAATTGATTTTTAAAAGAACAAAACTCTATCGCTAATACCACCTGACTTTAAGACTATATGGTACCATAGCATCAACACCTTTGAGTACTGGTTAAACAAGTGGTATTAGATCATGGATCAGATAGGATAGTGATTCTAGTTATAAATTGGATGGATGATGGATTTTTGTTCATTGTGTAAAACTGGTTCACGGGAGAAATGACACTTTTCTCGGTAAATGGTTCTGGAACAATTAAGTAGATGTCCATGTGACAAATGAAAACAAGAAAAACCCACATGCAGCAACCAACTAAATGAGATCATAGGCCAAAATACAAAGTCTAAATGCATCAACCTCATAACAGAAAACCTTTATGAACACAAATTGGACAATACGTTTCTTAGAAAAGAGCTCAATATTATGATACATAAAACACAAGACTATTCAATATGAAACCACTACTTGTTAAGAAACATTGTGATTAAAATGAAAACATAGGGCAACAATGAGAAAATATACTTACTAAAGCCTGTGTAATAAATATCTCCATCTAGGACGTAGCAGAAATTCTTTTTGGAAATAATAAAACTGGGAAAAATAATTGAGGAGTCACAATGTTACAGAAGATATATTTATTGGCAAAATGTACATGAAAAACAGTATCATTAGTATTAGGGAAATCAAGATTAAAAGTATAAGATAGCACTACTTGTATTAAGATGAGAAAATCAACAAAGACTGTCCAAATCAAATTTGGCAAGGATGTATCCACTACAACTCTCTTACAACATGAATATGGAAGATGGTACAATGAGTTTGGGAAACAGTGTCACAGTTTTTAAAGCATTCAAAATGTGCAAATAAATGAATAGGATTCTGAGATTGGAAAGAAGTTAGATTTCCAGTAATTAGATATTTTGAATAGCATTGGTTTATGTCTTTGGTCCTGGTCACAGTCAACTTCAGCTGCTATAACTAATGCAGTGCAGGGGATGCCTTGCACAACTTCACTATTGTGGAGGCTGAGAAGTTTATTGGTGTGACAGATCTGACACTTGTCCAATGTGAGCTGTAAAATCTAAAGTCACACTTACATATATCCTAAATCAGTAGTTGCTCAAAATACAATCTATTTTCAGACATAATTACTCTTCCACTATGAATCTGTAAAACTAAGTTAGTTGATGGTAGAATAGACATATTATAGTCCATTCCCATTTCAAACAGGAGAAACAGGAAACAGCAGGGAGTGAATGACTGGTCTCAAGTACATTCAAAACCTGGTAAGAAAGTTCCATGTAGTCTGACGTCTCTGTAACAAGCCTCGTTGACTGAATGCTGTTTTCTAATCCCACTAGAGTGACAATATCAGTCCCAGTACTGGATAAAGTACTGCCCAAGCCAGGGCTGTCACTGTTCTGTCAGCAGGGGTGATATAGCCATGGCCTCAGGTACTCTAGTCCACATAATCTTTGTTGGGGCTATCTTTCCTACTTATGCCTACCCTGCAGCCATGTTACTTGAATTACCTACAGGGTTCTTGTAGCCTTTCATCTTTTTGAAAACAATGGGAATTAGGGTACTAGGGGAGACTTAAGGGGAAGACAGCTTCTGTAAGCATGCTAAAATTTGAAGTGCTTTCCCTGGGATTGATGGATTTCTTCTTATCATAATATGTTCGAGAAGGGTCCTTTATCAGAGAGCCGCTCGAAGTTGACCTGTGTCTTTTATTAGATGATGTGATTTCTAAGAATTCTGTTGATCTCATTGACTTTTGGCTTAAATAAAAGCTCTAATAGCACTCAGAGTGAAGCACATATATGGGCCCAGAAATGACTGTCAGTATCGTATTACTTTGGTAGGGTTGCCGTAGAAAAAACACAGAAGCTAGGTGGCGCATACAACAGAACATTATTTAATTCACAGTTCTGAAGGCTAGAATTCTGAGATCAGATGCTCAGGCAGTTTGACTTTTTTTTTTTTTTTCCCTGAGGTTTCTCTTTGCTTGCAGATTGATGCCTTCCTGCTGGGTGCTCATTTGGTAATCTTTATGCATGCACTTTTCTGTTGTCTCTCTGCCTCTTAATATCACTATCTCTAAAGTTATCAATCATATTGTATAGAGGGAAACCCTCTTTCATCGCATTTTTAAAGGCATTGTTGCAGAATAATTTATGAGGTATGGTGGATCTTCAGAAAGTTCATGCGAAGAAGGCCACTGACCACAGCTCCCAAAACACTGGCTTGGGTGCTTGCATTCCATACGAGAATGTCTACATTCCAATCCTGGTGCAAGTTGATCCTGGGAGGCAACAACGGATCATCAGCTCATGTTAGCTGGTTTCCTGTTGCCCACCTTAGAGGACTCATTGAATTCTTGCCTTCAGCTTTGTCCAGTCCCAGTTTTTATGCCATTTGGGTAGTGAATAAGGGTCAAAACTTTCTCTCTCTTTCTCTCTCTCTCCCTCTTTCCCCTCTTCTCTCTCTCTCTTTCTCGTCCTGCCTTTTGATTAAATTGCAGTTAATAGTAAGTAGATAAAAGAAAATATAGCACATACAAGGATGAACTCAATGCTTGAAGTGTTATGGATGACAATTATTTGTTAAGCTACTTTTCATCATCTATCACAGTTATATTATCGGTATATCCTCATTTCTTCTGAAAAGCCTATCCACATTTATAGACCAAATATATATATATATGAAACACCCAGGAGCTTACAACAATGAAATCCATTTGCTGTTTTCCTGGATGTTAAAGAGAGACATTTGTGGGTGTGCGTTGTGGTATATCATTACGTTAGTCATATCAAAATGCTATACATGCCTTGAACCTTTGCTATTAATTCTGGAACTGTGGTTGTCAGGGATTTTATGATGTGCTATGTTAATCATCTTTCATTGTGATAAATTAACAAAAAGTAAAGAGGCAAAAGTAAGCTCATTTACTCTGAAAATATCCTGAGCTCTGGCAGTGACAACTGCTTGTGGTCAGTGCTCCTGCTGAGTTGAGGCATTTGGGCATTTGGGATGTGGAGCATGTCATGCCAGCACACTCCAAACCAACCGCAATCACCTTTCTCTGCACATGGGGTTTTTTCCCCCTCTGGATGATGTGTGTCTTAAAGCCTTTGTTAATTTTTTTTTGTGAAAAATATTATTTCTATCTTTGTCATATAGCCTCAGAGTGCATTAGGCAGTATTTTATGCATTTTTATGCAACTGAAAATTGTTTGGATGGGTATTCATAGCTTAATTAACCTCATTTAGAAATTCTTTCTCTTACTATCTCATTCTCCCTTTCTTTCTCTCTCCCTCCACTTTCTCTGTTTCTTCCTATCTTTTTATCTTTATCTCTCGTAACAATAGAATGTGGATGAAATTTATAATGAGTTATTCCAAATTATAAAAAAAATAGGATATTCCCTCTCCAATTTTTCAGCCAAACTCAGACAATACAAAAATTATAGAAACAAAATGTAGTATACTTTAGATGCTTAACAAATGACCAGAATTTTGTGATGATCTTTTTTCCAAATAATAACCTTTTGCATAAATTTTTGTTGAAGAGTATCAACCAAAACAATGATAAAACTGGTAAAAAAAAAATACCAATAAAAATAAGAGCTCTTTTTTGCCTTTCAGCCATTTTCAATATTCTGAATATTGGTCATGGAATATGTAGCCGGCCGGTTCATCTGAAGTCGGTGTGATTGTCTATCCTCCTTGTTCTTAATCTGCTGCAGACTCCGTGTGCTAAGAGGCTTGTCTGTGCTCTTGTGAGAAGACTATGCAACTTTAAAACTATTTAAAATTTGGGGTTCACAAATCAGTGCATTACAATTTAGATACTGCTCTTTCCCAGCAAATGTAACTTGCATCTTAACTAAACATTTACTCAGTTTTGAAGTTTTTATTTACTGAGATAACTAACAAAATGGAAAATGCATAATGGCTCATTTGCAGAGCATTTTACATCCTGTAATTAAAACTCTATGAGTCAAATTATATAGTGTCAGCTATATTGCTTTTAGCAGATATCGCTGGAGACGAAGCACTTAGCATCTGCCACTGACAACCACTTGGGAGCAGCTGTATTAGCCTTATGTGTTTACAGCGATCTGATTGGTTAAAAATTATTGATACTTTGGGTTCCCAGTGTGATAGCCTAGCAGCTAAAGTCCTCACCTTACACGTACAAGGATCCCATATGGGCTCCAGTTCTAATCCCGGTGGCCCCGCTTCTCATCTAGCTCCTTGCTTGTGAACTGGAAAAGCAATCCAGAACGGCCTAAAGCCTTGGGAACCTGAACCCACGTGAGAGACCTGGAAGAGACTCCAGGCTCCGACTTCGGATCAGATCTTCCTCTCTGTCTCTCCTACTCTCTGTGTATCTGACTTTTCAATAAAAAATAAAATAAATCTTAAAAAAATTATTGGTACTTTTATATAGACTGCATTTAGTTGTATAGTGTAATATACAATCACATTATTTTTTTAGGCACTTGGTTCTTTTGAGATTCAGTAACTGGTGAACCTAATTGTCTCCTACTTATAGATACGCTGGGAAATATATAGTTCCAAATTACTCAAGTCGTCTTAGCAGCATGCCTAATTTCCTATACTTTATTAACTGTTCTCACTTTGCCACTGGTGTTAAATCGTGAGCAAACTCTAGTACCAGGGTCATGCCATTACAAAAATGTACAAATTAGGTCTGGGACAAGGACGAATGTAAGGATACAGAATGGACTAAGCCGAAGAGTTTAGGCATACCCATTGAAAGTTTAATTCAATGTTTCCTTTGAAATTTGCCAGCTTGACAGAGCACCTATGGAATAGGAGCTGTGTGCCTGGTACCCAGTAATAACAATTGAAATACATTTCTATTCTAGTCACTTGAAAAATTTGTACTATTATGTTTGCCTAATTTTAAGCTTAAATTGGAAGAAATTGCATCATTCTTACAAAACGCCATTAATGTAGAAAAACCCCAATCACGCATTAGGCAATAGATTCAGATGCATATTCTGCTCAGCCTGTATAATTTGTATGAATTTAAATGATAGCAGAGATGTGATTTAAGGAAAAAAAGAAAGTGAGGATAAAAGTGCAAAGGTGCATATCATAATTTGTCATAATTTCTGTGGACCAAGATTCTCTTCTTCACTAATTCAAATGTGTCGGCGTGTTTCAATGAATTTGTATCAATAAGTGTATGTCCGTGACATTGAAGACTGACTGGTTTCTAGATGTTAGTGACAATGCCTCAGCAGTTCAGAGTGGGAAGCAGTACTAACCTGTGCACTGACCATGATGCTCGCCAATTGTGCATTCCTATGTAGTTCTCATTTAGTACCAAGATGTCTCTCAAGTACTTGCTGGCCCTTTAGCACTTCTGTAGTCGGGAAAGCAGAACAGCTGGCATTCAGTTTAACTATAGGGATGAGTAAGTATGGATTCAGAAGGATGAAGGCCGTTATCTAACATCACACAACAAGCACAAATTGTATAAGCTTTCCTTATGCAATCCTTGAATCACCCGCTGCTTTTGGATAGAGTGGACATCGATTTATCTTGATGCATCATTGATCAAAGGAAACAGGATTAGCTGTGTTGGAGAGAAGCCCTCTCGCCTCTTCATGTGCCCTTTCTTCAGCTAGCCATCCTTGCGCTGGGAGACTCGCCTCACTTGCCTTGGCTTCTGACTTTTCATGTAAGGATCCATTTTGCTTGGTGTGGATGTCACCTTCATTAACAGCGTTGGGCTCTCTAACCCCACTTAGATTGCATTTCTTAGGCGCCTTTTTCATCCACTTCGATGTCAATCCTTACTCTGAGTATTTCACCTTCATTGAAGCCCTTCCCAACTTAATTAACTGAGGTCCTTAGAAATTGGCCTTTTTTTAAAAGTTACTTTATTTATTTGAAAGTCAGTGTTATGAAGCAGGAGAGAGAGAGCTCTTCCATAAGAGACACAGAGAGAGACAGAGAGAGAGATCTTCCATATGACATATCATTCCCTAAATGACTGCAGTACCTGTGATTTAGCTGTGTTGAGCCAAGAGCTAGGGGCTTTTTCCTGGTCTCCCATATGTGTGCAGGGACCCAAACACCTGGCTAAGCTCTACCGATTTCCCAGGCTCTTTTAACAAGGAACTTGAGTGGCAGTGGCACCATCAGAACTTGAACCAGCTGCACGTATCTGAAGCTAGAATCAGTGGAGTGGAGGCTTTCCGCCTCAGTGGTATAGCCAGCCCTCACAGAGACTCCTTACCTTCTTGGTCTCCACTTCTCAGGCCAGAACATTTCCCAGTTCTCATCATGCTTGGACTCTGACCCTGCTTCTGTTACTGGCAGTTACCTCTCCCGCTCTCACTTCCGAAAATAGACAGTGATCTTTTGTACAGCACTGTTGCCTTTCAACAGAAATTACCTAGCAAAGGAAGCAACAAGGGAGGGATATGATCAAAAGAATTGGGGTAAGAGAAAGAAAGAGGAAGCTGACAAACGATTTTTGAAGTACTTGTTCAGATCATTGTGAATGCCAGTATCTTATCTGTCAGTTAAAACGTTACAGAAGCTTGACTGTGGACTCAGGGCTGGTCAAATATTTGTTCAGGTGTTTCAGTCCCACATTCAGCATTTGGAAAGCCAAAGACCAAATGTATAATCCACTTTCATTTTGGTGTCCCTGAGGTTGTTGGTGAATGATGATTGTACATTTATACTAGGCCTTGCTTCCTCATCATGAAAACACTGGTCACAGATACATGCAATGTGTGTTTCTGTTAAAATATTATATGCTAATGAGGGTGGACATTTGAGCCAGGCATGTCAGTATTCCACATGGTAGAGCTTGAGTTCAAATTCCGCCCACCTTTCCTTTTGCTTCCTGATTCTTCCCTGATGCTAATGTAGAACCAGCTGGACAGCAGTGATTGTCAGACAACTGGGCTCGACCCACCCTGGTGGGATACTGGATCCAATTTCTGTTCCCGGCTTCAATTCCTAGCTGCTGGTTATTATGTACCCTTGTGAAGTAAGCCAGAAGATGAGAGCTTTGTCTGTTGGTCTTTCTTTTCCTCAAAAAAATGTTATGTTAATATTTTATGCTTTAAGGTTTAGAAGAGAATTTTTCTTAAATACACAATAAATTGGTCCTGACTGCTTTACATAGTCAAACTATTTGCATAAAGCATTTATGCTTACAAATAATATTTTGAAAGGTGACAGTTTATATCTGAATGGTTTTATTAACTATTTTTTTAAAAAAGATTTATTTATTTTTATTGGAAAGGCAAATATACAGACAGGAGGAGAGACACAGAGGAAGATCTTCTGTCTGTTGGTTCACTCCCTAAGCAGCTGCAACAGCTGGAGCTGAGCCAATCCGAAGCCAGGAGCCAGGAGCTTTTTCTGGGTCTCCCACGTGCGTGTTGGGTCCCAAGGCCTTGGGCCATCCTCAATTGCTTTACCAGGCTACAGGAAGGGAGCTGGATGGGAAGTAGAGCTGCTGGAGTAGAACCGGTGCCCAGATGGGACCCTGGCACGTTCAAGGCGAAGACTTCAGCTGCTATACTATCACGGCAGGCCCATGTGATAATAGTTTTTCAAGTAAATAAATAAGACATGATTTCACAATCAGTAATATGCATTTTATTGATAAAATACGTAGTGATTATGTATTTTGGGGCATCTCCTACATTAAATGTTCATAAACATCAAAAATATTAATCAAATTTGAGTAAGATCTCTAAGCTATATTCACAGAGTTTATCCTCTGTTCTTTTTCTGTTTTTGTGCTAACATTTATAGCATTGAACAGAATAACATTTAGCAAAATGCAGAAGTTTCATTTAAAATTTTTAATTTAATTCCACTAACATCTGAAGCAAGAAGAAAAAACACGATGTGGACATACTTCAAATGATATGATAATATGAGCTGATATCTTCAAAATTTGTAACAAACCCTTCCGAGTCAGGCACAATGACACTCAAATCAGTATTGATCAAGATAGGAGCTGTAGTTGCAGCTCAGTGTGTTAAGCTACTGCTCTTAATGTCAACATTTCTGCTCCACTTCAGATCCAGCTGCCTATCGATTGCATGGGAAGGCGGTGGAAGATGGCCTGGATTGTTCAGGCTCCTGGGCTCCATGTGGAAGACTAGAACAAAGTTTCTGGCACTGTATTTAATCTGATCAGACCTCGTTGTTTTAGCCACCTTGGGAGTAGAAACAAGATCTTTCCCTTTTCCTCTGTCTCTACCTTTCTCTTTGTCACTGCCTTTCCAATACATGAGCACAACTTTAAAAAAAAATCATTGATCAACATTTAGTCAAGATTGTACATGATTCTGAGATTTTAGAAAATGAAAATATTATATAAAAGCAAGGTATGCTTCACATATTGGACACTTTTAGTCCCTAGAATGAAACACTTTCTGGTTTCATTTTGTACTCAAATTCACATGACATACACAGGGCAATCCGACAGCCACACGGGGAACGGAATCACAGCTGCTTCACTAACAACATGATAAAATTCAAAATCTTTTTCTGATTAATACTGTACCTTTAAAATAAAAATTCACGTCTATTGTTGCATATAAAATGTATGCTTATAATAATAACTGGCTTCTCTCCTCACTTATTATTTAATGTTCACCTAAGCTGTATATAATTAGAGGTACCTCACTCATTATTTAATATTCACCTAAAATGTGTGATTACCTTTCAGGTTTACCTTTTTTTGAACCCAAATTTACTTCAGAATAGAGACAAAGGCAAATGATTTTCTTACGTTAAAATCTGTCCCTAGCTCCAGCTATAGACACATGCCTAGGTTGTTTTGTACCTAGGCAAGTGTTAACACTGCTGGGAGAAAAGCAGCTTACAGCTGGTGAGCATTCTGAGCCTGGTTAATGCCAAATGTGTGTTAACTATACCAGTGTGCCGGAATCGTTACCTAATCTATTTTGTTTTGCAAAGATATTTTGGCAAGCAGATTTTGATATGCTGGCAGATGGGGACTGGGTCCTGTGAATGAGTGTGTGTGGGCTTCGGGGAAGGCTGGCAGGGTCTCAGGCCAGCATGCAGAACCACCAGAAGAGGGCTTGGGTCGTGCTTATAGACATGAGGGCTGTGAATGGCTCATGGAAAGGGTATGGGGATCTGAGGAAGGGAGGCCCACAGAGAAAGGACATTACAGGTGATAAATGACTTATGGGGGGCTTTTTCTGACCAGGCTATGCACCTGCAGGAAAGTGAGGGGACTGTGACGGGGTAGCTTGGAGGAGGAAACCTGGAGGAGCTTTTGAGGCCAAACCAATGCACCCACCCACATGACAGACCTAAACTGGGCTAGTTGGTAGTGGTCACTGCTTGCTAGTGCACATGAAAGCTAGGGTTGAGGGACTGCTAGGCAGGACTGGATCACAGTATTCACCAAATAGTATCAGGGCAGGCTGCGGGCCAGGTCAAACTTGGCCATAGCACTAACCAGCATGCAAGAGTGGTGGCAATTCTTTGGCGGGGATTTGTGGGCTGACTGCTGTGGAACTGCAATAACTGCTGGTTTGTTCAAGAGCTATGCATGGCGACAAGCTGAGCTAGGCTGACGATGGAACTCACTGACATTCTTGGCAACTGGGATTGGGAGCAGGCCGGGCTGGTCCATGCTGCAGCACCTGTAGGCATGCCCAAGAGCTGGGTATGGGGTAGGCTGGGATGCAGTATCCTCTAGCACACGCAAAGGTCAAGACTGGGGCAGGGATATTCTGGGTGGGGACAAGCATCTGCTGATACTCATGTGATCTGGGTCTTGGAGTGGACCTAGTGGGGGAATTTGGGGAACTCCTCTAGTGGGCTATAGCTCCTGCTAGTGAGCACAAGAGTTTGGATTGGGTGTAGGCCAGACCAGGCAAGGTACTCCACTTGTCGACATGTGTGTGGGCTGGCTTGGAGGGTAGACAGGAGGAAGCTAAGTCAAATTGTAGCACACTGGGATGCGCAGGAGCCAGGAGAGGAAGTGGGCTATGCCAGGCACTGGTTTGCATTAGAGCTGAGGATGAGGGTATGTTGGGCAAGCTTAGACTGTAGCACCCACCACCAAGAGTTGGAACCATGGGCTGGCCAGGTCAGGGTAGGTTGTAACATTTATTACAAGACCAAGAAGGCAGTTAGGGGTTGCCAGGCTTGGTCAGAACAACCACTGTCACTTGCGAGATCTGTGGTTGGGAGTGAGCATGGTAGGGGAGCTAAGGGAATGACCCTGCTGTGCTGTGGTTCCCACTGGTGAGCATAAGAGCCTGGAATGCAGGCGGACCTAGCTGAACACGGCTGCAACATCCCTTGGCATATGTGTGGACTGGGTCTGGGGATGGGTCTTGCCTAGGCTCCAGCACCCACTAGCACTTGGAAGAATCAGAGTGGGTATGGGACAGGCTGGGCTAGGTCATGCCATCCACTAATCCACATGAGAGCCAGGTCTAGAGGTGGGCCAGACAGGGCTGGACTTTAGTATCCACCAGTGAGAGAATGGATATGGGCTGGTCTGGAAAGGCTTCAGTACTTGCCAGTGAAGGTCATGACTGGATGTGGTCCAGGTCAGGCTTAGCCAAAACCTACTGGTGTGGATGAGATCCACAACTTGGAGCTTGTCTGACAAAAGAACTTAGGGAATTCCCTTATTAAGACTAAGTCCCAGTTGGTGAGAGCAAGAACAGAAGCTGTTGGTAATCCAGTCCAGGACAGGCTATAGGACCCACTGGCATACGTGCAAGTCAGGTCTGGGAGTGGGCCAGGCTTATCTAGTCTGAAACACCTACTGGTAAGTACAAGAGTCAGGACAGCATGCAGGCCAGTCCAGATTGGCATGCAACAAATGCCAGTTCACATTGAAGCTGGGACTGGGAGCTGGTTGGGTTGGGCTAGGCTGAAGCACCGCCAGCATGGGCTGGGACCAAGGGCAAGCCAGGCAAGTCCAGGATGCAGCACCTACTGGTAAATGCCAAGATGATACAAGTCATTCCAGTTTGGGCTGTAGCACCTACCAGCACATGCAAAACTCCTGGCCTGAAATGAATCTTGTGGAGAGGCTATGAGGGCTCCCCTACTGGGATACTTCTCTCACTGATGAATGTGTGAGCTGGAACTGGAGGCAAACTGGACTGAAACAGAACATATGCAGGGCTACAAAACCCTGTTGGCCTGCCTGTGGCTGGGTTTGGGGGAGGACTGGGCTAGGCCAGGCCACTGCAAAAGCTGGTACGTAAAAGGATCAGGATAAGTGCTGACTGAATGGGCTTTGACACAGCTTGCACTATCAAGTGCTGGGACTGGGGTGCAAGTCATGTCAGACAGGATTGCAATGCTCCCTGGAAAATGCAAGAGCTGGGATCAGGGATGTACCCAGTAAGTGAAACTGTGGGCACTTGTCTGCTGGCTATATCTCCAGCTATGAGAGCCAGGGCTGGGGTAGGCCAGGGTGGACATGGCAGCATCACCCATCAGCATATATATGGACTGGTTCGTGAGTTGGGCTTAGCTAAGCTAAGCTGCGACATCCATAAGTATATACGAGAGCCCTGCCTGGGATGTGGTACTAATCAGCCTAGTCTGCTACACATGCTGACATGCACAAGAATAGGGGTTGGGGCAGGCCTAATGGGTGTTAATGGAGATCACCCCAACTAGACCTCATTTCTGCTGGTGTGTACCAGGATCAGGTCTGTGGCACACTGTGCTGTACTGGGCCACAACACTTGGTTTGTATAGGATGTGGGGCTGGGGAAAGCACTGACAAGGCAACCGCAATAACCAGTGTATGGGTAAGCTGTTTTGGGTGATGGACTGAACCAGGTCCTGTACTAGCTGGCACATGCAAGAGTCAAGTTCTTGGGGGACTCCCTGACTGGACCACTGGATTCAAAACTCCAATCACTGGGAGAATCATTTAATTTGTGGTCTGGCCTTGGGATGCATGTATTAGGACTGGACTGATACCTGTGCAGTGAGCACTAGTGTGGACTGTATCAACCAATGGACCATGGAAGGATTTTCTGAGCTTTAGAGCAATGAAACTGGGGACTCTCAAAATTACAGGAGCAATACCCTCAGAACATTCTTTTCCACATTTTTCTAGGATGACGTCAAGTGGATATCCCCATCTCTGGCTACTGATAAGGTTTGGCAGCTGGGAGCAACCCCCAAACCCTTCCCCTCCCTTCTCTACCACCCCATACAGGAAAAAAAGGAAGAAAAGGAAAATTGGAAGCATTTGCCCCACCCATCTTCTCCCATACCACAACCCTTTCCACTATTCTTGTCAACTGTGTGAATATAATAATAAAAAAAAAGTTAAAAAAAAAAATGTCCCTGACTTATTTCATGCCTTTTCAATGGTGAATATTGCATTGGATCCGTTTGGCTATGCGGTGCAAATGTTGATACATTCCATGTGTTTTGCAAGTTTTGTAAATACAAGTATTGTCACAGGATTTGTGCTAGGTTTTGCTTCTTATTCCTTCCTAGAGCATTTGTAAATGCTGTAGAGTGTCCTGTTTTATGTTTTCATTTAAGCTTCATCAGAACTATAGGGCAGAGTCAGGGCGATGTTGATTCAGTAACTCTGCTTTCCTTACTACTTTATATGAATCACTTTATTTTCATTGCATTTGATATCTTTGAACTTCCACCAATTTCTCTTGAGCTTTCCTGAATATATTAAAATGTATAAAACACTAAAGTACGATGTCAGAAACCTAACAAATGAGAAAGCCATACTGACTTCCAATAATAAATATGCTCTAGACGAGTGTAAGCGTTTAGTTTGCATATAGTAAAAAATTTAAATAGTAAATCAATTTAATGTGAATTATTTTCTGAAATCTTTGTCATTGTGTAATCTTGACAAATCTTTGAGCACTTGCAACCCTGAACTATCCATTTTTCAAAGTGTAGGGCATTTAATGAGTCACATAAAATTTATTGAGCTTCTTTTTGTATGTTATCTAATTTATTCATCACAAGTGTGGTGTCAGTACTATTAATACCACTAACTTAGAAGAGAAAAGTGATACTTTGTGAGGGCATTATGCTGTGAATTATGCTATAATAAGTAGTCTAAAGTTTGAACTTGAAGAAGCTGTCTCCAACACACAAGCCTTTATTTACATGATACTCAGATGTATTCAGAGAAATCAATAAATATATTGGTTTACATAATGATAAATCTTACCTTGGAACCATTAGGCCCCTAATAACAAGCAATCCCCAGATAGAATCTGTGCTGTTAAGATGAATCTGCATCCTATGTGTACGTGATAGCTCAATTTTGCCTGCTTTTGCTACTGATTACTAGAATACCCACAGAAATTCAAAGTGAGGATGAAAACAATAGAATCCTGAATACGGATTCTGAAGTCCAATGATCTGAATATAGTCTGTGACTCTTGCACTGCCAAATTATATATTTGGCAAATTACATAATGGTTCTTTGCTTGGTATACTCTGCTGTGAATTGAGATGATGATAGAACTATACCATAGGATACTTTGAAAAGTAAATGAAGTTAATTCATGAAAAATATTAAGGTTGATATTTACCCCATGCGGAGAGAATCTATCCACTGGCTCACTGCTCAAATGCCCCCAAATAGCCAGGGATAGATTAGGTTAACACCAGGAGCCAGGAACTCTGTCCTGGTCACTGTGTAGGTGGTAAGAGTCCAAGCATGTGATATGTCTTTTATTGCATTTTGCAGGATGAACTAACAGATAGCTGGATTGAAAGAATTGAGAAGCCAGGACTCAGTCCCAGTACTTTTGACATGGGATACAAGTGTCTTAAGTGATGACCTTTTTTTTTTATTAGTATTATTATTACACCAGAAGTTCAAATTAAAATCCTCATGGTTAGGTATTTGCTCAGCAAAATGGAAGCATGCATGCTCAAGCAGGGCATTTCCTCACCTCTGTGAACACCTGTGCCAACCGAAAGATACACATTTTTTTCAAGTGCAGTCAGAGATGATATCAGGTCGCTAAGGTTCAAAACAGAGTGGGGAAAATACAATTTCTTGGAAAGAGAAATTTGTTGATTACACAACTGATTCTGGATTGCCAAGTAAAACATGGGGACTTTACAATTGAGTATAAGGTGGCTATGGAATCTGATGAAGATGTATAGCTAATTCTACTGATGGATGTCTTAGGTCAGAAGATGTAGAGAAATTTAACCAGGATGAGAAACCTCAGAGCATAAAATATAAACTGGGCATTTGTACACAAGTGTGGACTTGGGGTGGTATGCAAAAATATACAAATGCCAAATTATCTCTCAGACAGACAATTCAATATTTCAATTTTTTTTTTTGCTCTTATTAACAAAAGCATTTAGGTGTAATAGATCTGCATGCTTTTAAATGCATTATTCATTTTTTGAAATCTTCACCTTGCATCAGCCACAGTTACTTATGGGCACTGTTTCTTGTTCCAGCTGCTCCACTTCCCATCTGACTCCCTGCTTCTGACCTGGAAAAGCAGCAGAGGATGGCCCAAAGCCAGGGGACTCTCACCCACTTGGGAGACCCAGAGAAATCTCCTGGCTCCTGGCTTCAGACCAGCTCAACTCTGACTACTGCAGCCACTTGGGGAGTGAACTGTGGAACAGAAGACATTTCTTTTTGCCTCTTTTTCTGTTTGTAAATTTGACTTTTCAGTAAAAATAAGCAAATAAATAATAATTTAAAAAAGGGCCTGACATGGTAGACTTGTAGTTGAAGTTCTCGCCTTGCATGATTTGGCATACCATATGGGTGCCATTGCATGTTCCAGCTGCTCCACTTTCCTCCCAGTTCCCTGCTTACGTCCTAGGAAATCAGTCAAGGATGGCCAAAAGCCTTGAATCCCTGTACGTGTGTGGGAGACCTGGAAGAAGCTCCTGGCTTCTGGCTTTGCATCAGCTCAGCTCTGGCCACTGATGCCACTTGGGTAGTAAACCAAAGGATGAAAAATCTTTCTTTCTGCCTCGCTTTCTCTCTGTAAAATATGTCTTTCCAATAAAAATAATAAATCTTCAAAAAAGCAATCAATTATATATAAAAAAAAAGAAAAGGGGAGGGGAGAGAAAGAGAGAGAGAGAGAATCAGAGAGAGAGCTCATTCCATCGGGTTCACAACCCAAATCCCTGTTGCAGTTGAAGATGGGCCAGACTAAAGCCAGAAGGCACAAAATCATCTGATTTTTTAATGTGAATGTCAGAGAGCCAAGTATTTGAGCCATCACATCACCTGAAGCTTCGCAGGGTGCGTGTTAGCAGGAAACTGCATTGGAAGGGAACAGGGACTTGATAATAAGACCTCAGCTATGACATAGATGCAGGCATCCCAAGCGGTGTTCTAACTGTGGCACCAAAGGCCACTTATGGGTTTAATTTGGAAGTCTGCTTGGAGCACTCCCACAATTTTTGGTATATGGTATTTTTACTTATATTGACCTAAAATCATTTAAAATTTTCATTCAAATTATGTTGCTGACTACCGACTTATGAAAGAATGTTCTAAAATATCAAAACATGCCGTGTCTTCAAGATTTGTCAGTACTTTTAAAAAAAACCAGTGTAGATACATTTTGCTTTAATTCCTCTGTCAGATATCATTAGCTGATGGTTAGCTACTGTGGATTGGGCTGAAATAAACATGAATGTACGAATGACTCTCTCATATGCTGACTTCAATCCTTTTATTTAAATTCCCAGGAGTGGGATGACTGGTCATGCAGTGGATCTATTCTCAGATATCTGAATAATCTACATGCTGTCTTTCATAATGATTATACTAGCTCACCTTCTCACAGAGTGGAATGGGATGGTTTTTCTCACATTGTCGCAAACATTGAGTGTTTTGATTTGGGGGTGGCAGTCATTCGAGCAAGAGTGAGGTGAAACCTCTTTGTGGTTCTTATTCACATTTTCAAGATGACTAGTTATCAGAAGTCATTTTTCATGTTCTGATTATCTTTTATGCCTCATCCTTTGAAAACCGCTTGTTCATGTCCTTTGCTCATTTCTTAACTAGAATGTTCTATTGAGTTCCTTGAGGTTTTTATGTATCCTGGATACTAACCCTCTATTACTGCATAATTTACAAATATTTACTCCCTTTCTGTCAGCTGCCTCTTCGTTTTTTCAGTGTTGTTCTACTAACTCACGTATTCCATTGTCATTATTGAGAACTCATCTGCCATTCTGATTTGTGTGTCTCTATAATCATCTGTGTTATTCTTTTCCTGTCTGTACTGAAGATTTCTTCATCATTTTCGTGGTTTCTGAAATGTCTCTGCATTATTTCTTTTTAAGAGGGGATTATTTGTGATGTGATTTATTCTCTTTGATATATATATGATGTGTATATATATGTATTATGTAATGATAGGAAGACATTCTTAGAAAAGCTTCATGAGGTTTTATTATTATCACAGAGTATTTTTACGCAGATGAAGTTGACTCACATTTTGAATTACATTATCAGGCAGCATAATCATATGTCGTCATTGAATCGTCTTTCACAATGTGTTGCATGATTTTTTTTTGCATGATTGTTAATTATATATTGTGTTGGAGATCTTTTTGTCTTCAGTCTGGATATCATTTCTTTAAAAATTTAGTTCATTTTGTCTGTTAGCAAGGAAGAAGCAGAGAGGCGGAGAGAATAAGAGAGCATACCCAGGTGCACATGGAGGATATGGCAGTCTATTGGAACCTGCAGAGGATACCCGGCATCACAACACGGGTAAGAAAAATCAATCAACCACCTCAGCCACATGTTGGCAGTGAAAGACTGGGCAAACAGGGACTCCAAGATGGACTATGTCAATTAGCGAATTCTGCAGTGACCTCATCGTGCTTGGAATGGCGAGACTGACAACAATTCACAACTGTTGAACTATCAAAACCACTTGAGCAAGACCCTTAGAGCCATGACCCACATCAGGGACCTGGGATGGGTGGGAGACTGAGTGGACTGAGTGGGGATTCTCCCTTTATCTTCTCCTTTATCCCAGATACAGGAAAAACAATCAATGTGGTAATAATAGTCTTTCCCACTTTCCTTAGCCCTTGAAACTTTGTGCAATAATTAACTATGTAAAGATTGTTAAAAAAGAAAAAAAAGAGAGAGAACAAATGTTAAAAAAAAAAGTGAGAACACCATATGGTTGTTCACCGCCCCCCCCCCCAAAAAAAAGCATTGCACCAGTGTGGATTGGACTAAGTCAAAACCAGCAGTAAAGAACTCAAGAGATGTTCATATGGATGGTATGAACTCAGTCAACTGAGCCATCATCCGCTGTCACCCAGACTGTGCATTAACAGCGAGCTGAAATTGGCGGTAGAGCCAGGACTTGAATACAGGCAATCTGAAATAGGTTGTTGGAATCCCAAGCTGCTTGTAACTGCTGTGTTAAGAACATCACCCCATTTCCTTCTTTCCTTCCTTCCTTCCTCCCCTTTTCCTCCCTCTCTTCCTCCCTCCTTTTCTTTCCTTCTTTCATTTTTTTCCTCCTTCTCTTCCTTCCTCTCTTCCTTCCTTCCTCCTTCCTTTCCTTTCTTTCTTCCTTCCTTCCTTCCTCCCTTCCTCCCTCCCTCCCTCCCTCCCTCCCTTCCTTCCTTCCTCCCTCCCTCCCTCCCTCCCTCCCTCCCTTCCTTCCTTCCTTCCTTCCTTCCTTCCTTCTTTCCTCCTTCCCTCCTCCTTTCTTCCTGTTTTCCTTCCTTTCCCTCTCTCATTCTTCACAAGGGAACTCTCTTTGAAAACAAAACCTATTCTCCATCACCACGGTACTCTGACTAGGTTTCTGAATAGATGTATGCCACATGTTTCCATTATCCTCTGAAGTTTTAAAACTTTACTATTTTCCTGTCTGCTACAGTTTATATCATTCTGGTTGCTCCTCCTTTTGGATTACCAATTGTCTATTTTTGTGTCAAATTTCCAGTTTAACCTTATGATCAATGTGTAACATGACTTTTAATTATCTAACAGTAATTAAATTCTCTTAATCTTTGTACATTTATGCCTAAATTGAGTTCATCAACACTATAATTATGGCACATACATATATTAAATCACTACACATTAATAAAAGCTAATGTGTTATGGCTGTAAATGTGAACATAAATGGATTCCAAATGTGACAATTTTGAACAAAATAAAATAATCAAATGACTATATAATGTGAAAATCTATAAATCTGGAATTTAGACACAAGCAAAACAACATGCTTTGTTATCTAATGAAAGCAAGTGAAGCCAGGAGAGTTGATCTGTTTCAAGGTCAGTGCAGTGATTTTGCAGTGAAGAGAGAAGCTTCTTGATTGATAAGAATCAGAAAGAGGCCATCCTCTTGGAGGATAGCTACCTAGACAGAGACAAATATTTTATACATTCTTATACAAGAGTTAGAGTTGTAGTTCAGTCAATTAAGCCTCTACCTGCAATGGCAGCATCTCATATGAGTACTGGTTCCAGTTCTGGCTGTACCACTTCTGCTCCAGCTGCTTACTAATATGCCTGGGAGGCAGAGGAAGTAGCCCCAAGAACTTCCATGCAGAAGGCCACATGAAGTTCCAGGCTTCTAGATTCAGCTTGTCATAGCTTCAGCTGTGGTGACCATCTGGGGAGTGACTAAGTGGATGGAAGATATATTTCTTTGTCTCTCCCTCTCTCTGTTATTATGCATCATAAATAAATAAATAAATAAATAAATAAATCTTTAAAAAAATCCAATACAGGTATTCTACTGCATTCTTTTTTTTTTTTTTGAAGATTGATTTGTATTTTTATTGGAAAGGCAGATATACAGAGAGAAGGAGATACAGAGAGAAAGATCTTCTATCCACTGGTTCACTCCACAAATTGTTGTGATGGCTGGAGCTGAGCCAATCTACAGCCTGGAGACAGGAGCTTCTTCCAGGTCTCCCAGTGGCTGCAAGGTGAGGATTTATTCACTGAGCCATTCACCCGGGGACTGGGTCTACTCTTGCACATGCCAACATGATTCTTTTTTGTATTATCAGTTCATGCTCAGTCAAGAATTTTTTATTGTAGTGTGAAGGAAAGCCATGACTCACAGAAGGAAAATAAAATAAAATTTCTTAAAATTCTACCCTAAAAATGTGTGATTTGGGCTTACCTTCACGTTGGGATGAAAGCCACCCAATATCTCTTGTAAACAGAAAGTTGTCACGTCGCCTTTCTTAGGTGGTTATTCTCTACTGCATCTTCATGATAATGTTGAATGCTTTTCTGTGTCTTTATTCACTGATTGCTCTTGTCTTCTACATTTGGAATATGATGTCTTAAATTTCTTTCCTGATTTCTGTTTTAACAATAAAAATTTAAGATGATTGGAAACCATGAGCACTCTAAGACTATTGTTAACTTAAATGTTACATTCCCATTTGACATTCGTAACAACCTTTAATCTCACAATACAGTTATTGAGACTATTCTTTTTCTTCTCTGTATTTAAAATGCAATTTATTTTACCAAGTAATTCTGATGTTTTGTACAAAAAAGGTAGTTAACATCTGGTGCCAAATAAAATCAGACAAGTAAAACAAGATCACCGTATCCCAAGCAGTAAACTTTAGCATTAAAAAGCCAAGGGCTATAGGTTTGTACAGAGAGTTGGGTGAACATAGTATATGGCCCAAATTGAGTAAAAATTAAATCCATGACAAATTATAATCTCCATGTTACTGAGGTGCAGCTAGATTTTAGAGGGTCTTTACTGCATCAAATCCTAGCCTTAATTAGTTCTCAACACTCACGGTATTAATGTCAGTAGGGCCTTTCTTGATGTCTATGCAACTGTGATAATGATATTATATATATTATACATACATAATATATATATGTACACATTATATATATATACACACACACATAACACTTTGTATTGGTATCTTTACAGTAGTCCATTTTTAAAGAATATTAAATTAGACTTTTAGTTCTATGATATAACTTTTTAAAAATAAAATAACCTATTCTAGTCTGGCAGCATCTTGCCTCTTTTTGCTTGAGTATTGAGGGTACTGAATGATTGACAGAGTCTTGTTTGGGAGAGATTTAAAGACATGATGCAACTAAAACTTTAGAACCTGAAGAATGGTCCATGAGGTGGGGGAGACAAACTGAAGAATCTCATCGGGCCAGCATCTATAAGGAACAGAGCCTATTCCACAGCGATGGCCATTGATTAGCAGAGCCCCATATCTGGCGAATCACAGTAGCACTGTTGCAGCTTCAGCATCTGACTCCACCTTTACTTCACCCAGAGTGTTTGTTAAAAGCACACACTGCACTGTTGCACCTCAGCACTTTGATGGGACAGATGAATTGTTTATCTAACATTTTTTGATCCTTTACTGATTTGGATTTACTGACGGGGTAGAATATCTCTTATGAGTCTTTAGACTACCAGAACTTACTATTTCAATACGATAAGTTCACAGTAATTTTTTTTTAAAGATTTATTTTTATTATTTTTTCATTGGAAAGGCAGATATACAGAGAGGAGAGACAGAGAGGAAGATCTTCCATCCGATGATTCACTCCCCAAGTGAGCGCAACGGGCGGGGCTGCCGGGATTAGAACCGGCGCCCATATGGGATCCCGGGCGTGCAAGGCGAGGACTTAACCACTTGCGCCACCGCGCCGGGCCCAAGTTCACAGTAATTTAGAACTCCTGAGAAGATGAGCAATCTCTGGTAATCGTGAGCACAAAAGGTACTAATAGCTTCAGGGACTGTCACTAACTGGCACTACTTGGTATTGCCGTAATCCGGTATTTATGCATCCATTACATCATGAATTAGAGCTTGTCTTGGTCAGTATGAACCCTTGTTCTTTTCCCATCTTTGGAACTTGTAGAGTACAGCATTTTCAGGTCTTGTTAAAATTGTAATCCCCCCTATGAATTGGAAAAGAAACAGAAAACACTTCATGAGCTGAATTGGATGGTGATTTCCGCTGTATCCCTAAGTCCCTTCACCTCATGCCCTGATTGGTCGTTTACAATAGTAACATATTACAGTTGTAGACTCCGTTTCACAAGTTACACCATTTACTATTTCTTTGATGCTTCTACAGGCTTTATGGAGTGGCATTGTGTTACTTTAGTTATGCTGACAGCATATGCTGTAATGGTTCATTTAGGATAGATTTTTATGAGGCTTGTCAAGTTTTAGCTGTGTTTTGCTTAGTAAACCCAGTATTAAATGACAAAATGCACCATAGCAGATACTTCACAACCATCAAGGTGGAAGCACTGAACATGCAGATTACTACACATTGTGAATTGTGGAATAGCTAAGATAATAAGTAAAGTATAATTGAAATCCAAAAGGCTTTGAATATTGGTGTGTGACAACACTCTGATCTCTCATCTGTGTGAGATTGGCTGGGACGTTTATAAGCTGGTCTCTTTGCACAGCAGGTGACGCGCTGAACTTAATAATCCACTGTTCAATTTTGTATTTTTTAAAAAAATAAGATGGAAGCAAAGTCACAATTGCTTTGGGCAAGTGTCTTATAAAAATGTTTGTGTTTAGAATGAACTAATTTGATTAGAGAGCCGTGAAATGTGTTCAACAGTGTAATGGAGCATCAGCGAAATCTAAGCTGGCAAAAACCCAGCACTTTGAAAATTAATGAATATTCAATATTGACATGCACTGAAAATAGTGCCTTAAAAATAAAGAGAAAAAGAGGACACAGACGAGAGAGAAAGATCTTCTACAGTACTTGAGATGTTTTAATTTGTTATACAGCACTGTAGCTAAAGAATCACATTTGCAAATTACCATAACATTCTGTGAGGTAATGAACAATGTTTTATTAATTTATTTCTACGTCCTCTAATTCTAAAACTCCATATATCATACTTTTCATCTAAAAACATTTTAGACACTTGGTAATTTTTTATGCAAAATGATGAATGAAAGAATCGATCAGGATGTATTTCCTATTTACTGAGTCCAGAGCCAACTGTCTACAGAAGAGGTAATTAGGTTTCATGGGCCTGACAGACAAAAAGAGGGGCTCTACTGTAAACAAATAAAATGAATGGAGAAGTCATGACTTAAATCCATGAAACCAATTTTTAAAATCATGATAATACCGGACAGCTGAGATATACTTGCTTGGCTATCAATCAAACGTTAATCTGGGATATCAAAATGCTGGAAATACATAGCAAAATTCCTCCATTTATCTTACTAAAATGAACAAATGACAATATTTCCCATAATGTCAAAACCACTTCCTCAAAATAAATTCAAAAGATATTTAAAAGGGGAAAAATATGAAAGAGGCATGACAAAATGAGAAATGGAAGTATGGTTATTTTCTCGGTATGGCTATTTTCTCAGAATTGTCTTGGAAATATAAGAAATCTTCTATGTGTATTAGTTAAATTTAAAAAAAGCTTCAAGAAGGAAAAAATATGTAGTGCACATAAGTAATGCTGATATTTTGGGATTTGATTATTATTATTATTATTTTTGGCAACCTTTCTCTATATCCCAGAAGAACATTTTTTTCTCCAGGTTGCTAATGATTGGCTTCTGTGTCTAATGAAATGTTAAACCATTGTAAAAAAGAAAAAATAAAAAAATAAAACAAAATAAATAATGAAGAGGGTGCGTGGGGTGTGTAGGCACAGAGGAGGACAGAGGATCGTGTCCCTATGCTGCTAGATCTATGTTGTGAAATACATGAAATGTGCTCACATAATATAAATAAATTGACTTAAATTATGTTTTTAAAAATTTGTTTTATGTTTATTTGGAAGGCGAGAGAAGCAGAGACAGAGAGAGACCTTCCATCCACTGGTTTAGTCTCCACATGGCCGCAAGGGCTGCAGCTGGGCTGATCTGAAACCAGAACCCAAGAGCTTCTTCCAGAACACTCGAGCTCTGCTTCTACTGCTTTCCCAGACTGTTAGTAGGGAGCTGGATTGTAAATGCAGCAGCTGGGACACAACAGCCCTTGTTTCTTGTTTAAGAAAGGAAAATTTAAACATGGACCAAGGTGTATTATGGTTGAACACTTGGGCAATTTTGTTTTTGGTTTATTCATCTTCTATAGCAATCATCTTAGGATGTCAGAGGGAAGGAAGAGATTTAAGGAGAAAGGCTCTCTTTAAAGAAGCAGCATTATTTGATCAGCAGCCTAACTGCCCACGTAGTTTCCTAAGCAAGATAGAGACTTTCATGTTTAGCACAGCTAATGTATGTGCTGACTCATTTTCAAGCAACACAGGGACCTACCTGTAGCTCAGAGCTTGGCCAGATACTGATTCTTAGCTACCTGTTAGTTTCAACTTGGCAAGCTGTATTGAGCATCAGGATCTGTTTAGGTGAAGGATGAGGCAAGGTGAAGCTGTGACAGGGCAACAACAGTTACAGATGTGTAATTTAGCTGATCCGAGTAAAACAAATCCTTAACAACTAGTTATTAGCATCTATAAGATGGAAAACACTGAGCTAAATGTGGTGGTTTACAACAGCGAATCAAGGACTGGCACTGTCTCTCAGGATCTTAGACTTCAGTGAAGAAAATAATTTATAGACATAAGGAAGAAAACTTTCTTGCCAAAGTTTCTCTTGGTAGAACAGACCACTTTCTTTGTGTTGATATGATTTCAATTCATATTTTCCTTCTTGTGTTGTCCCTTGAGTATCAATACAATATTGAAAAAATAGAATGTTCTTTATGCTCCAAACTTAGAACATCCTATGTATCCCATGATCATTTTTGTATGTGCATGGCTCAGGCTTACTAGAGTACATATCCTGTCTGGTGTCTTTAAGAACATTTGCAGTTTCTTTCAATCGTTTCAATGATCTTATCATTGCTAATCTATCATAAGCAAAAGAAGGTATATTATCAAATGGTGTTTTTCTAATAGGACCTGTTCATAGTTTTAAGAATAACATTTCTATGGATAGGCATGCAGTTTAATTATTTAGTTGCTTGCTCCTAGCTTTGGTATGCTGTGGCGGATACTTAGTGAGTCAAGGAAGGAGGGTATGCTTTCTCTTCTGTGTGTGTGTGTGTGTGAGAGAGAGAGAGAGAGAGAGAGAGAGAGAGAGAGAGAGAGAATGGGAGAGAGAGAGAGAATGGGAGTGTGCTGTGGGCCTCTGGAATAAAACAAGCAAAAACATTTTAGGATTCCTTGTTCTTTACAAAAGGCCTAAGTCCTCTGGAAGTAAAGCACTTGGCAGCTGCCCTCACAGGGTGATCCTTCATTTTTCACCTTAGTATTTCTATTTAATCCAGTTAAGTCATTCTTAGTTTTGGCTAAGAACATCTTATTTTGTTTCAAAATGCTGCTTTTGTAGAATTGATTCTGGTATGACTTAAGGTCCTAGTAGGAAATATATGTCACTTCTCTAGGTAGGTTATGTTGCTTGAGCTGTTGGAATATGAAATATGCCCATAAGTTAAATAATAAAACACTGCAACCCTTGGACTGGCCATGGTGGAAAGCACTTCGCATCCATTGGTCAGAAAGGATAAGGAATTCCTGGAACAAGAGGATAGCTGTTCAGGGAAGGCCTTTTAACAAAAAACAGGGACAATGTATGGGGGAATATAGTTGATCTATAGTGATTTATTAGAAGAGAAAAAGCTGGGGGAAACATTTGTAATATTCTCTCCACCGCCCTCCTTCTTTCTCCTGCTAGTGTGCTTTTACAGCCAAACTAATCGGAAATCAAAAGGTAGGTGAATAGGTTCAGTCTATACAGGTTAGTTGCTGGAGCACAAGCCAGGAAGAAGGGCAGAACATGGAAGAACAAATAGATGTCAACACAGTCCTACTTAAGCAATAACTTCTTCCAAATAAAGGGAACCTCATCATAAATGATTTCTACATGGAGAATCTGACGTGAAAAGCGTCCTAAGTGAAGTTAATCATTTACATAAGTTCATCTCCAGGTGTAGTGTACTTCTTCACCTGCTTACATATGGCTTCAGGTTAGTAGGATCAGGGATCCAATCATAAGACTCTAAACTATGGTTTAATAAATAGAGAGATGCTATGCATGTTTATCTACTCTGACGTTTGAGAAGAAGGCACTCAAATTTCATATAGGTGGGGTTGACAGTGTAGCACAGTGAGTTAAGTGACCACCTGTGATGCCAATATCCCATGTAAGTGTCCATTCAAAATTCTGGCTGCTGTAGTTCGGAACCAGCTCCTGCTCATGTAACTATTAAGGCAACAGAAGGTTACACAGGTACCTGGAAACTTGCTGCTTAAACAGGAGATCCAGATGGAGTTCCAGGCCCTGGATTCTGCCTGGCTTAGCCCTAGCTGCTGTGACCGTGTGTGTGTGTGTGTGTGTGTGTGTGTGTGTGTGTGTGTGTGTGTGCTAAGTCAGCAGAAGATGGAAGATCTCTCTCGTTCTCATTTCTCCTTATCTCTATGTGACATTTGCTTTGCAACACATACATAAATCATTTTAATTTTTTTTTGTAAAAATTACTTCCTAGCATTTGTTATCAACACAATCATGTTGCGCTACTTGCTGATTCATTTTCCATCAATGTTGCAAGACTGAGGAAGAGAGGAGACACTTCCTTGGAAAAACACACTTGGTGGTGGAGCTATAATTCTGAAGAATGGCAATAGCTTGTTCCCTAGTTTTGGAGCCTTTTGTCATTAGGCAAGAGTTTTTTTCTATTATTATTCAAAATGAAAAAGTAGGTCAGTGAGCATTTCAAGATGTATAAACTAAGCTTTATCTATATTTTCTGCTGAGAAGTTAATGCCCCATACTCTTTCCTGTTTTTTAAACATGTAAAAAATTTTATTTTATTTTTCGACAGGCAGAGTGAAAGAGAAAGGTTGTGTGTGTGTGTATGTGTGTGTGAGAGAGAGAGAAAGAGAGAGAGAGAGAGAGAGAGAGAGAGGGAAAGAAAGAGATCTTCCATCCTCTGGTTCACTCTCCAATGGTCATGAGCACTGAATGTGAGACAGACTGAAGTCAGGAGTCAGGAAACGCATGCAGATTTCATACATGGGTGGCAGGGCCCAAGTACTTGCCCAATTTCTAGTGCTTCACCTGGCATTCAAATACAGGATACTGGCATCATAGGTAATGTCTTAAAACACCGTGTGGCAATGCTGTCCCCACCACCTTATTCTTAAAATAGCATCCTATGTTTCTGGAAGTTTTGTCATTCCCCACACAGCTGGTACATTTCAAACTGAGCTGAAGCCCTCCCTCACTGTCGACATAAAGCCTCATTTCATGAAGATATTTTGTTACTTCCTTTCCTCTGACTAGAGCAATTTATTTAGGGCCTTTGTCTCATAGTCAAGCAAGGATTGAGGGAAGTAAAATTTCCTGCAATTTCTGGAAAACGTACTTTATAAATATTATTTTGAGTAGAGATATTTACTCTAGTCTGTGTGACTTGAACAAGAAATAGATCTGGGAAGACACCGTGAACCAACAGGGACCATGTGAGCAGAGAGTTGTAAAGAATCAACATCAGTAAAGAGGCAGGTCTGAGAACAAGAGACAGTGGGTATCCACCTGCCACGTCTGGACTGCCAAACTGGGCTTTCTCTGTACGTAGAAAGATAGTTCAGAACATTTTGGTGATGTGAACCAAAGTATTTCTGCTAGAGTTTCTGCTATGTTGGCTTGAGTTTTCTTTGGTAGCAATTAAACAATAATATATCTACATAAATTTGCAGATATATATACCATGAACTTAATGTCTAGTATCATTCTTCATGCCAACCTAGTGGTTTTTAATATGATCATTTTTGTTCCTGTGAATTCATTAATTCTATTCTGCCTTTTAAAATACTGAGATGTATCAGATTTTGAAGAGAAGAACCATTTTTAATTTTGCCTAGGTCTCATACTAATCTTTCTATTATCTCTAGATTCGTAAATACTGGGGCAGAATGGATTAAGATCCTGAAAAGATAATATGAAATGAGGCTTCATCTAATCCTGGTTACTTTGCAACATCAATGCCATCTCAATTGGGCAAGAGTTGCCACTTCGGAATTTTAGAGGGAAAAGAACATTTAGTCCATGAGAATAAGCCTATAGTTTTTGTTTTCAATGAATTGATAAGAAGTTCATGTTATTTTTATTTTATTTATTTATTTCATTTCATTTTAATGGTATTTACATGATTGAGAAGGATGTATTCCAGTGTGGACCACTGATCAGGGTTGGGAGTATTGAGGCATGGGGGAAGGAAGGTAGAACAAATGCTTCCAAAACGCTACATTTTCTTCTGTATTTACTGGGAGTTGTAGATAAGGGGAGGGAGCCAGTCCGTGCTGCCAAGCTACATCAGCACCAGGTTATAGGCGACAGCCACTACATGCCATCTAAGTGACTCCAATGTGCAGAAGAATGTTCAAGGTTGTTATGTGAGGTTTTG
Source organism: Ochotona curzoniae (assembly GCF_017591425.1). Taxonomy (NCBI): domain Eukaryota; kingdom Metazoa; phylum Chordata; class Mammalia; order Lagomorpha; family Ochotonidae; genus Ochotona; species Ochotona curzoniae. Next base: position 20,716,199 of record NW_024467115.1, read on the forward strand.
ACAGTTCTGAGGCATTGTTGATTTCACTTCTCCAGGGTTGAGGGAATCTTTTTAAGGTCTGTTTTGTTTTCCATCTTCTGATGAGGCACTTGACTTTCTCTGCTGGCCTGTCTGATGATCTGGGTGTCACGTCCCCTTTTGCATCTGGGCATACTGTCCACTGCACAGGCATCAGCAACTGAAGAAGCCGAGTCCCAATAGAGCTTCAGTGATCTAGTTGGACAGTCCCCCAAGAAAGTTGTCTGGGGTGACCTCAGCTCTAACTCTTGTTTCTATACCAACTAGTGTGGGTTATAATTCAGTCCAGCATATGCATCAGCACACACACACACACACACACACACACACACACACACGCACGCACACGCACACGCACACACACACGTGAATGCAGTTTTCTAGTTAGTTTGTCCCCTATCTGTACCTCCCTTTCAAGCTAGTTGGTGTTATGGGCTAGCACAATCCAACCCACCACAAACCAACCTTTATGCACATCAGTAGGAAATCCAGTCTGGTTAGGATGGCCCTCCAAAACCCCCCATCAGGCCCATCAATAGCCCTGGTTCCTGCATGTGCTGGCATATGTAGAAGACTAATCTGGCCTTTTCTCTACCCACCCAGATGTTGTACATACCCATGGATGCTTTAGCTTAGCTCAGTCTGACTCATCTCCAGATTTAGCTCACACACATGCCAGTGGAGTCTTCCACTTTGTCCAACCTGGCCTGTCTCCAGCCCTGGCTCTTATACTCAACAGTGGGAGTTTCAGCCTAGCAAAGGAGTGCCCACATTTTTCCTGGATCTTGTAATTACCAGGATATACTGCAGCAGTCCAACCTGACATGACTTGCATCCAGTCCTTGCACTTTGCCAGCAGATGTTCAGCCAGTCTGCACTTATTCTATTATATATACCAACGGATGCAGTGGCATAACCTAGCCCTTCCCCAATCCCACCTGATATGTAGGCTGAGAATGTTACAACCCTGCTCAGCCTGGTCTGCCTCTAGTCATAGCTCATGTGCTCACCAGTGGGAACAGTGGCATAACATGGGAATCACTGAAGATCCCCTGCCAGGCTCACCCCCAGCCCTCGGTCCTGCATGTACTGGTGGGTGCAGTGGCCCAGTCTGGCATAACCTACCTTGCCTTGGCATTTGCCAGTGGGTGGTAGAGCCTTACTCCTCTGGGCCTGCACCCAGTCCCAGCTCTTGCTTGTGGGTTCTGCAGCTTAGCGCATCCCTGCCAGCCTCTGTACCTCTCATGTGAATTGGCAGGTGTTACAATGCACCCAAGCCTGCGTTGCACCCCATCATGACTTTTATATTTGCCACAGGGTGCTGCAGATTGGCCTAGCCAGCCCTGCTTCCAGACTCGTTCCACATATATGCCAACAGATACTATCGGATGGTCTGTCCTGGCTTGGGCTTCTCCAGCCTCAGATCCCATGCTCACCAACGGGAGCTGTGTCTTAACAAGGCCATTTACTCTTAGCATTTTTATCACAACAAAGCTGGGGAAAACGATGTGTGTGATTAGTGTTCTTACAAGAAAAGGCACCAGAATGCTTGCTCTGTGTCTTGCTGCATGAAGTCATGTTCAGAAAGCTAAAATCCACAAGGCCGGAATAGAGATCTTGCCAGGAACTGAGCACAACAGAGCCTTGCTCTTAGACTTCATGGCCACCGCAATTGTGAACTAAAGTCATTCAGTGTACAGTGTTTTGCAGTGATTATTAGAGCAGAATGGGTTATCTTCCTCTCTGAATGCACATTTGGTAATAACTTTCCATGGAATTACTACTTTCATATTTTAAAAATCACTTTGATTTTTTTTTCAAATAAGTGACAATACATTTTTTTTGGAAAGGAATGGAGAATATATTGATGCTAATTGCTGTACAAAATACATTAGTTTTCATTAGGCATTATACTCATTTAAGAGTTTGACACATTAAAGTATAACCTTACAATGAAAACCACATCTATGGGATTTATGTGGAAAAAGAAAATAAAACTATTTATTTGTGCGCTCCACTAACTTCCTACAAATCATAACTGATTATCAGGATGTATTCAGTACTTAATTTGAGGAAAGCATATTGCTGGGGTGAATAATAATCAGTAATTCTCTGTTGCTATGATAGACATTTTAAAAATATTAATTTTCTTCAGATAGTTGGGCAGTTACACATCAAGTATAATCATATGAATTTTAACAAATTTAATATAAATACTTATTGACTTAAACTGCATAATAAAATTTTCATTTCACAATGCAGATAATCTTAATTTCTTAAATATAATTAATAATGCTAAGCATAATAATATATGCTGCTTAAAAACCAACAATTAGGAAAAATATTTCTGAATGTTTGGTCAATTACTTGCTAATCTATGAAGTTCAGTAATATAGCCTCCTGGCATAGTAAATTGAAGTTTCAATGTAAAATAGATGATGCATTCTTTTGGAAATTCCTTTTACAACACAATTAACCTCTTCACCTTTTAGAAAACACATTGTTAGCATATTGGGAAGCTATTTAATTTGCTATGCTGTATAGCTGGTATAGATCAGTGCCAAGAAAACACATTAAATCCCCCTAAATTTTATTTTGCATTTGTTAGTTAAGCTTGCAACTACTAATTACACCATATTTCCATTTTTATGAAATCCTTTGATCCAGTATGTAATAATAATGTGATAACTTTAACTGCAGGGCTTTCTGGTGCTGGAATCAGTTATATCAGATGGTGAAGGACTTTTTAATGAAAAACTGGACGAAAGTTACTGGAAGCAACTGCAGAATATATCTTGGGTGGAATTCCCATTGCAAAGAACATAATAGGCTATTTTTTGTGCGGAAAAATTTTCATTCAAGAAGTTATACAAATGTTTCAGAAACTTCTATGAACGATGAATAAAGAAAATGTTAAGTAGGGAAAAATAGTAACACAACAACAACCAAAGGCTTGAGAAAGGCCTTGTTTATAGTTTTACTTAACAAACCATGGTATTACAGAGCTTATGGTAAAACTGGAAATGCTGTTAGAAATGACCCACATCTTGCTGTGGATCAGTCTGTGTTATAATACAGCCGCTGGAGAGAACACCATATCCCAGAACACCTCCAGGGAGAGGAAATCATGACCTTGAAATGCAGTTCATTACCTTGGCCATGACATAGTCTCCCAAATATCTGGTTAGCTGACATGGAAGTGTGTAAGCTGCTTTTCTTTGATCATTGGCTGAAGATGGAGACAACATCTATTCATGGTTATCTTCTCATGTTGTATAGCACAGGGTAATGCACATGAATGGTGCTCAATTAATATAACCAAGAGTGAACTAGCAAAGATGTCTGTGTCATTAGCTCTTGTTTAAAATTCCAGTTGTGACCCCTTCTATGAATTCTTTTAAAAAACCCACAATTATATACTAGCATGAGGCATACATATGAGTAAAAACAATGAATGCCCAGCATTTATTTATGCTTTACTTTATTGTTGCTGCTGGTGTCTTTTCATTACATGGATTCTCATTTCATTGCTGATTGTTTTGTTGTTACTACTATTAAATGCATCTGAGTTACATGAATTGATTAAGGAAAATTTTTTTTTGCTATGTTTTGGGGAAAAGCACTAACTGGTCATAAACATATATTGTTTCAACAGCTGTTGGGCTATAAAATTATTATACTAAAAGCTTACAAGTACATATTGCACACTCATTTAGAGAGACAGTAATCACTTTATGAGATTTAATTATGTTTGGACCTTTCAGTAACAATATTAAAGTTTTCAAAAAAACTGCTGTTATGAGTTAGCTCCAGAATCATGCTATGTTGCTACAGTCGGAGCAGAGGTGGGTGAGGAAAGAGGAGAGGCAAGGGGCATGACCTATCATTCTAGATCTGAGCCTTGGAGACTAGCTATTGTTTTTCATTCACTGTGTGATGTTGGAAGATCGTTTAGCTTTATAAAGACTCGGTTTCCTCATGTCTAAAATGATGACATTTTAGGGATTACTGTGTATCCTCCTTACCTCAAAGGCTAATAGTAGGCTTGAATAAAACATTGTGCTGAAAAGTGCCTTCAAATGAGGGATTGTAATCCTCAGAGTGATGAATGTCCTTGCTTCACATTTGAGCACTATTTGTCAGATGAGCAGATTTATCAAGAGATATCAAAAAGGCATTTTCCCATTCTTACTAGACTTGGCACAGGCCAATGCTTAGGTGGTTTGAAGCAAGATAGGGAAGGTAGGGCAGTTTAATGACTATACTCAACTGAATATATTTCCAAAACAGCATCAATTAATTTTAAGGCTCATAAGAGTTATATTTGCATCAACATCTATTTTAGTATTTTTTTTAAATGAGCTATAAGTACCTAATTCTTTTGTTAGAATTATTTAACCAATGATTTCAATGTGACCCAAGTTAAGAATTAAAACTACAGAACTCTTAGGAGAAAACAGACAGACAAGTTTTCACAACCTTGGATTTGATTGAGTTGTTAGATGTTACAACCAAAGCACAAACAAGTAACAACAACAAAAAAAGAAGGTGAAACTCATCTTCATCAAAGTTAAAACCTCTGAGTCACAGGACAATATCAGGGAATTATAAAGAAAAATCTAAAGAATGAAAGAAAATTATTTTGAACCATATATTTAATGAGCGTCTAGTGTGTACAAATGTAGAACACTCTTTCAGGGCAAAGCACTTGAACATGAAATCCTTCAAACAAGTTATGCAAGTGTCCAACAAACACATGCAAATATATTTGACATCACAGATCATTAAAAATATGCTTAATAAAACTAAATGGGATGCTATTGCAATCACTAGTGTTAATCACCAATATGGATATAATTATCAGAACTTTCATTAAAAAATAATTGTTTGGAAGGATGTGGAGAAATTAAGACTCTCATATATTGTTAATAGGAACACAGATGGGTGCAGATGCGGTAGATACCGTTTTGTTAGTTCCTGCAGTAAGTACAAGATTGATTATGTATCATGTTAATTGTGATGTTGTGAATAATTCTCAGGCTACTAAAAACATAGCATTCAAGCAAACATGAATGATTCTCAAGAACTGATTTATGATATTTTGACTTTATGATGGCTTAAAGGTGATATGAGTCAATAAAATGCCACTTGAAATCATGTTTTGTAGCCTTTTTCTGGGCTGCTAATATAAGATAGGGTAACCTCTTGACAGTACTGGGAAGAGGCAGGGAGTCACAGAACCAGAAAGTAGCAATCAACACCATACAGCGAGCTGTGTAGTAAGACTATGATGTTGGGTAGGGTGGATAGGTTAAACGCTTATTTATAATACCATCACAATTTTCCAATTCATGTGATCAGAATGTAACCACACTGGAAGCCTGAGAGTATTTATCCTTTTATATGAGTGTTCACAGTAGCTCTCTTCACCACAGTTAAAAAGAACAACTGGCATGTCTAATCCATACAAAAGAATGTTATTCATACAATAGAATATTACTGAGCCAAATTAACGATACACATTACAACATGGGTAGACCTTGAAAACATTAGGCTAAATGACTCAAGAAGTTAAATATTACATGGCTTCATTCATGTGAAAAATCCAGAAGAATGAAATATAAACAGCAAAGAAGTAATTGTCAGAAACTGAGGCAGTGAAAAAGGAGAATTCATTGCTAACAATGGGTAAAGGGTTGTCTTTTGGGGTGATAAACTTGCTTTAGAATGGATATAAGTAGTAATTATAAAACATAAATGTATTGAATGCCACTTAGTGTGTGCTTTCAAATGGTTGATTTGATCCACAGTGCTATTTTCAAAATGCATCCTTCCACCTGCTCTCTCTCTTCTCCCATTATTGGGCATCATGGTATGTACTTAAACTTTCTTCAAATATTGTTTAACAAGACTTTCAGAATCAAGAAATTCCTGGCCATTCTCAACGGATTTGTCAAAACCTGCAACAAAATCAGGTACAACTCCAGGAAAAGATGCTGCAGAGTTAACAAGGCAAGTTTGTAAGAACTACACGTGAGCTGGCACATGTATTTATACTGCCTCAAAGTCAACACATTATTTTTTAGAATACTGATTGATTAATGTATTTTGAAAGAGTTAGAGAAAGGGAGAGACAGAGAAGAAATTGCCCACTTGCCGTTTGACTTCTCAGAAGGAACATCAACCAGCTATAGGACAGGTAGAGCTAGGAGCCAGGAAACACTTGGGGCATTAGCAGGAACCTGGATCAGAAATGGAGCAGCCAGGATACCAAGATATGTCCATATAGGACGCCAGTATGTCAGGGGACAATGCTATCCGCAGCATCACAATGCTAACCCCTCAGTAACTTCTTAACCTGAAACTAAACATATCATAATTTTCTGTATATCTGGACATGTTTAACTGGTTATGTGATTAGCATGATGGTTCAGTAATAAATACATGATACATGCTGAAAAAAAGAAACAATATGGTTAAGTTGGTTGGTAAAGAAGATGGAAAGACACTGTAACAACCACCTCATCATGGAAACATTATTTTGAACAGCTACTCACACACTCACTAAGTCATCTTTACAGGAACTATGGAAGTCAAGTGTAAGACACAGTGCCTCATCTGATCTTTGAGATAATATGAAAAATTGCAGTGATGAAAGCAGGAAGGGAACAGGAGCCTGCACCATCCCTCGCTCAGTTCCAAAGAGCACTGCATATGAGAAATAACTTCTCTTCTTGCTTGGAACAGGGATAGGATGAACTTGAGTCATGGTTTCAAGCCCACTGTGAGAAGGTTCAGTCACAGTGTGACCGAAGGCTAGTTCCCAATGCTGAGCTGACACACTTGCCAGGTATCAGGAAGGACTGTTGCTGGTGTGTGTTACTGCTGGCATCAAGCAAGCCTGGGCTAAGGTGGGGCATTAATCTGGACTTTGTGTGACTCGATGACAGGGAAACTTAGGTCTCAACACTCTGGACACAGCATGGGCGCTGAAAGGCCGCCTTGATTGCTTTCATATAACACTGACTAGACAGCAAGGGTCCATGGGACTGTGTCTTGTGATAAAGCACTGAGGTGATAAATATCCAGTCCTGGGCAGATCCTAAAGGCTTCCACCCTTGAGCAAGCAGAGGCTCTGGATTTGCCCCCATATTAAGCAAAGATGTGCTGTCTGGTGAAAGGAATTTCTTTTGGAGCGTCTCTTTCCTTCAGACTCACGTTGGACAGAAGTTCACTGTTTCATTACTTAGGGCTAGGGACTATAAGACCCACGGATGAGCCACTTAGTGTCTGCCTGTGCAGGTAAGACCTTGCCTCTATCACCCTCAACAAGCTTTAGCAGACAGCAAGTAAACTCCCTTTAACAGCAGACAAAATACCGCAGAGCTGAATAATCCTATCAATCAGCTACTCTAGTCTTGGTGGGATGTAGGCTCCAGGTGGGATGTACCATTTTTCTGCTGACAGAAATTGGACAAGAAACCTACCAATGCCAAGGAAGGCGATTGAAAGGAAAACCTACCTTTTGTAGGCACCTCTATAGTTCATGCTGTATAACACACGAACTGAACTTTTGGAATAAATTTGACTTTGAAAAATAATGTCTAAAAGAATAAGCAGATTAGCAATAGTGCACCTGGGATAAAACCGAATGTGCTGTGCGGTTTGGATACAGCAGAAATAGTCTTAGGTCCAGAGAAAATAGAATACTAGAATTTCTAGAATAGGCACAATAGCTGATTCTTCATTGTGCAGATGACAGACATTGTATAAAAAATTCATCAAGAACTTCAGTGGATTTATGGTCTGACATAAAGAGAAAAAATAAGGTATCAGAAAATAACTATCTAGGGAGGGAAATTTTCAAAAGCTCGAAGATTTACAAATTGCTGCTTTAAGAAAAATCATTTAAGTTCAAGGGAACACAGAATACTGATTTAACATTTTGGCACATATGAAATGAAAATGAGTTGTTCATTCCAACACTATAAAACAAAACCTTCTCAGCTAAACAGTGTACTATGTGAAATTAAAAATGTGGTTGGGCTGGTGCCATAGCCTCCTAGTTAAATCCTCACCTTGCATGCACCAGGATTCCATATGGGTGCTGATTTATGTCCCAAGGCCTTGGGACCCTGAATCCACATGGGTGACCTAAAAGGAGCTCCTGCCTCCTGACTCCAGACAGACTCAGCTCTGGCCATTACAACCACTTCAGGAGTGAATCAACACACTAAAAATCTTTCTCTGTTTCTCCTTCTCTTTGTAAATCTGACTGTCCAATTAAAATAGATTTTGAAAACTTGGTCAAAATTATTAATAGTGGAAGTTACTCGTTTGGGTGTAAAACATAAGGAAATGAAATTATTCCACTGTAAAGAAGCATCCTTTTTCTCATGTTTGTTGCACCATCCTTCACAATATCCACAAAACAGAAGCAACCTTCCCGTCCATTGAGTAATGAATGGATAAAGGATATGGTACCTGTACACAGCGACATCACTCAGCGATAAAGATGGATGGGATCTTGTCATTAAACACAATGTGAATGGTGATGGATGCCATTAAGTGAAACAAGTCAGAGAAAAATAAAATGTATGGTAAGCCCACTCATGCAGCCCTAAGAAATTAACCTAAGAGGTAACCCTAAAGAAATTAAATGCATAATCTAAACTAGGCAGAGTTGATAGGTGTTAGGTACCAGCCCTCTAGGAATAAGTTCAGATGCTCTTTTGTACAGTAGGATACAGTAGGGATCATATTTTTGTGCTGTTTTTCCATAAAAGAAATCAGAAGATAGGCTGTTGAATGTTTTCACTAAAAAGACATGTTAAATATTTTAAGAGATAAAAATATATACCTTTGATTGGACATTACACAACATTAACATGTACCAAAGCCTCATATAATACCACATAAATTTATGAATTTTTGTCATTTAACTGAATATTTCCATATTTCTTTAGATTCTTATTTTCTGTTTGCAAAGGGTAAAGTCTCTAAACAAAATCTCTAAACAAAACTGAGGAAGCTCCAGAATATGCAATTTAATCATAAGATGTTATGGATTCAAAAAACAAAAGAGATAAAAATCTGGCATGGTAGCCTAGTGGCTCTAGTCCTCATCTTGCATGTGCCAGGATCCCACATGGGTGCCAGTACAACTTCTGGCCGCCATGCTTCTCATCCAGCTCCCTGCTTGAGGCCTTGAAAGCAGTTAAGGACAGCCCAAAGCCTTGGGACCCTATGCCTGTGTGAGAGAACTGGAAGAAGCTCCTGGCTCCTGGCTTTGGATTGGCTCAGCTCAGACTATTGTGGCCTTTTCAGTAGTGATTCAGCCCATAGAGGACTTTTTCTCTGTCTCTCCTCCTCTCCATAATTCTCACTTTCCAATAAAAATAAATAAATCTTTTTTAAAAAATCAGAAAATGCTCCATTTTTGAGATAATATCTACATTTAGGGGTTGTTTTTCTCAGAACAAATGAAAATAAGCCCAACGAATGTTGTCTCAATATTTTATAATTATACCTTTATTGGGAGTTCGACATTTCCTGTGTATAAAACACAAAATGTTCTGTTAAAATTATGCTGTATTTAATTTCTTCATAGGTTGACAGATGCTGGAAAAATTAAAGTTAAAATGCTGTTTTGTTGCAGAGGGATCAGATGAAATCAAAATACATCCACAATATAATGGGGGACTTAAGGAGATGTTTTCGCAATTCTTTTAAAGAAGTAAATTCTTCTCATCAAAACATCATGTGACAACTGTTACTGTCACTTAGATTCTCAGTTTTATTTATATTGACATTCCTGTTGCTAGCATGCGCATGTAATGAAAGGGGAAAATGTCTGAATTATACCTTGTTTCACATCTCATAACCCGCAGACAGTATTTTGGAAATTTTTCTTTATAAATACACATATCATTGTCAGTCCCAGGAAAAAGGTAACCTAACATTTTTGTGGGAGGAGGCAGGCGGAAGCTACCAAATGTGTAAGCAAGCAGCTAATAAATACGTACTGACTACAATTAAGCTTAGCTATCTAATTAAGCCACATGGAATTCCACCTTTTGTAGGTGAATAACAGTCACATATCCGAAATTTATGTATTGAGATTTATGTATTTAACTTCATCTTATCCAGTCTTTCAAGTCACTTATATATGAGAGTTATAGACATCTCTTTATAAACTTAGCTGTACCTTAAAAACTGTATCTTGGTAAATAATAAATATGCTTTAAAGACAAATTTAGCTTCTGCATTTATTTAATAATTAGAATAAATGAAAAATATTTCTCAATACATTATAAAATCTTGGATTTTAGGTTGACAGATGCTAATTTAAAGTAAAACATAAAGAAAACAAATCAAAGGATTCTTTTTTTCAAATTGTTTTCTTAAAGATTTATATTCACTGAAAAGATTGAAGCTCTATCATTTGTAGCAAATGGCTCCAACTGGAGACCATTATACTCAGTGAAATCATCCAATCCCAAAAGGACAAATATATGTTCTCCCTGATCTAAGGCAATCTTCATGCAAAATACAAGATCAAATAGGTAAATCTGTGTTGATATATGTTTGTTGACTTATCTAAAGGAATGCATAATGGAGATAAGTATATCGTGGAGTGAAAATGCTTTGCATCTCCATTTCCGAGTCAAAGATGGACTCCCAATGAAACTCTTAAATGTATTTTGACAATAAGATACTGGTCTTTCTACCAGTGTCTATACCTGGAATATTATGATACAGTTAAATAGAAGAATGATAGATTTTGTGATTGTTTTTGATGGATCATACTATCATAATATAGGGGAAAACGGTAAAGTGGTGATGATTAGGGTGGAAAGTGAAATCCCTGAGCCTAAGAAACTATGGGGTATCATAAAAAATGAAAATTTAAAAAAATTATTCATCTTGTGTTTGAAAGGCAATTTTACAGAAAGAAGAGGAGACAGAAAGAGACACCTTCCATTCACAATTCACTCCCTAGATGGCCACAGTGGACAGAGCTGAGCTAATCTGAAGCAGGAGCCAGAAGCCAGGAGCCTTCTCTAGGTCTCCCATGTAGGTACAGCTGCCTGAAGACTTGAGACATCCTTCACTGGTTTCCCAGGCCAAAGTCAGGGAGCTAGATTGAAAGCAGTGCATCCAGGACTAGAATCGGTGCCTATACGTGATGTGGTGCTACAAGGTGGAGGATAACATGTTGAACCCCGTGTCAGACCCAATCAAGGGATTCTTTGAGCCTTGAATGATGTTATCTTTTAAGCTTAATTCTCAGGTGACCCTTCTCCATGTAATCAGAAACTCTAAATGAATAAACAAATAGTAAATTATAAAAAATAAATATGGAAATATACAAAGTTTGTTTTTTCTTCTAGGGTCCATGTATTAGTCTCAATAGGCGTAATATTTACCGGTATGGGACACATTTCTCATTCCCAAATCAATTATTTTAGTTAAGGATCTAAATTCCTTTCACTGGCTAGATTTATTTTGAGCTGATTGACAAAGGGGCAACAAGGCCCTCTTTGGAATGTGTTACATGGCAGAAGAGTGTCACAGAAACCCCTGTTCCATCTTATTTTTTTCCCAAAAATATTCTTTTAACATTTTCAGAGAGGAGCAACAGAGAGGCTGAGAGACTCCCCCAGTGACCCCAATGGCAGGATTGGGCCAATCTTATGCCAAGAGCTTCTACAAGGTCTACCACATAGATGCAGGACCCCATGACTTTGGGCTGTCCTCCATTGCATTCTCAGACCACAAACAAGGAACTGGGTGGGAAGTGCAGCAGCCTGGACACAAACTCGTGACCACAGGAGATGCTAGAGTATGCAAGGTGAGGGCTTTAGCTACTAGGCTACCATGCTGGGCCCAGAATGACTTTCATCTTAATAACTGCCACCCTCTTGATGAAGGGTTTTGTTTTGTTTGAAGAGGCTATAGAAAGAGGGCGATGTTCCAGTGAAATGGCATGTACACTGCTTCTGTGGTTTGTCTTCAGGTGGAGAGATTAGATTTTGCCTGACCTGGCTGTGAGATGAGGAAAAAGGCAATATGTGTCTTAGATATCATTGAGCAGGAAGCCAGCAATCCAGGCTAGGGCATCAAAGAGATACCTTGCTTTTTGCTTCTGATTTGGAATTCCCCTACGCAGAGGTGGAGTTCCCCTAAAAAACAACACCCTCTTCCAGCCCCTGACAATGCTGCAGAGCTGGCAACCAGCATGCTATCCATTGGAGAAATAAATGATCTTGTGAGTCCAGTGAGGAGGATTTTGTAAGACCACTGCACTATTTCCTTAACTCAGTGAGTTAAGCTAAGGCAGGGAGGATAGGGGGTAGAAGGGGTGTGGGTGTAGGGGCATGGCCAGGAGACTGGGGTCTGATGGTATCTGGCATCTACATTCAAGGCAGTGCAAATTTGGGGGCTCAGTTGCAGAAGTAGAATCTAATTCCCTCTGCCCCAGTGCAACTACCTACTGTTAGACGAAATGAGAGTGAGTGCAAGCAAATAAAAAAAAGAGAGGTCCAATACTATGCTTAGCTTTGAACATCATTTAAAGGCTTCATCTCTGGGATAAAATATGCTAAGTATCAAGTAAAAGTCTTTGTGATGGCTTTGATGGGATTACTATTGATCTGAGAGAGGAATTAGCAGAACTAAAGCACATAAAAATGTGAATTTTTCATAAGATGTTAAGAATAATTTTTCATTTTGAAATAATTATGGATTCACAGGAAAATGTAAAGATGGTACAGAGGATCTGCTTATTTGATAACCTTGTTTTCCTGAAATACTATATTTTACATGCTTACAGTATAATATACAGTACAATATACAATCCAGAAATTTGGAACTGGTATAATATCAACCTATAATTTCATGTGTTTTTCCCTTTCTATAAAAAAAATACGTATTTATTTGTAAAGGGCAGAGAGAGAGTGAGAATATCTGTCTCTGCTTCACTTCACAAATGCCCCACCCGCCCCAGCCGCAGCAGCCGTGCTGGGCTGAGCTAGAACGAAGCCTGTGCTCAGGAACTCTGTGTCTCACGCATGGGTAGCACGAACCCGACGGTTATCAACTGCTGCTTCCCTGGGTGCGTATTAGTAGGAAGTGGATTGGAAGCAGAAGCCTCAGGGCTCCGAATGAGCACACCAGTACAGGCTGTGGGTGTCCCAAGCAGTGGCTTAAACCGCTGCTCCCCAAGACTCTCCCCCATGTCTTTCTCTGTCATTTTGTCACATTCGGAATTTCGTGTAACTACTACCTCCATCAAGCTGTAGACGTATTTCATCGTGACAAGGATCTTATGATTCCATTTCTCACTGTACATTGTCGCCCTCCCAACAACCTAAACTCCTGGTCTTTCTTTGATTTATGTAATTGTGTCATTTTGAGAATGTTCCATTAGTGGTAACACGTAATATTTTCAGATGGAATACTATTTCTGTACTCAGTATAATGCTCTGAGTTTGATGCAAACTGTTGACTAGAACAAAACTTGTTTAATTTTTGTCACTGAATAGTTTTTCATGCCACGAATGTGCAATAGCTTATTTAAACACAGCTGTTTTGAATGGTATCTGTATGTTTTGTTTTCAAAGAAAACACCAAATTGGTTTCCAGAGTGATACTCACCAACAACGAATTAGAGTCATCTTTCCACATTGTGGACAGTGTTTTCTGTTGCAACTTTTAACATTTGCACTATTTTTTATCAATGTATTCTGATATTTTACTGTAGTTCTGATCTGCATTTTTCCTAACTGGCATTGCTCATATGTTTTTTCATGTGTCTTCATCCTGTTGTTTGACGTATGTCTATACACTCTATTTGCTGCATTTACCATTTCTTTGCTTATTTTTTTTTTCCATTTTCTACATTTTGTGTGTGTTTTGAAGATTCATTTTATGTTCCGGATACCAGTCATTTGTTAGATATCAAATTTGCACATATTTTTTCCTCATCTGCAGCTTGCCTTTTCGTACTGTTGAGAGGGTGTTTTGGAAAGCAGCCTTTTGAAAATGTTAAAATGCGGGACCGATGCTATGGCATAGCTCTGGCTGGCCCATGCTATGGTGTTGCACTGGCTGGCCGCACACTGCCTCCATTGCCCCTTGAGATGGAAAGTACCCTAGATGTTCCAGATTCCAGCAGCAGATTGTAGCAACAATAAGATTACAACAGGGACATCAAGACCATGAGGCTTATGGGGGTTGGAGTACTGGGTGAAAGGCAGAGAGAGCCATGGGCAGAGGCCAGGTCTAGCTGTAATGGACACTTTGCATGAATGTCAGGTCAGGATAGGTGTGCATGCTATGTGCTGTAAGCCACCTTCTGTGATATCCTGGGTTGGGGACAGTGGCCCCAGTCTCTGTGTACTCTGCGGCCATGAGCTGCCCAGTCACCTGCTCCTTCTACTCTAATCTTAGTAATCTCCATGCCCTGTTGTCCTCCCTTGGAACATACTAAACCAGAAATATCCTGTCTTACACCTGGTACTTGCTGTGGATCTCGAGGTCAGGGCAAGGGGACTAAAGCCCAGGTCACCATACATGGCTTAGCTGCCCTGTTCTCTGATCATTCCTTCATTTTTTGTCTTAGCCCTGTCCCAGTTTTAATGCCTTGCTTCCCCCCAATTTTATCCTGCTGTTACTATTTTAAAACTGTTTTCAAAGGTATTTTTGCTTTCTTTAAGACTGTCAACAAATTTTTGCCCTTTCAGTTTATTTTGGTGCATTTATCTTGTGCTTTTTGTCACTTATTATTTCTTAGTGAACTACAGGCTAGTCTTTGGAGGTTACATGTCTGCACTGGGTGTTGCCCTGTCCCCAGCTTCCTCCTGAGGACACCCTCAGCCCAACAGAAGTGGCACAGGCACAAGGGAAGTCCCTATGCCAGGACTTTATTTAACCTATTCCCTTCCTAACAGGTTAAAAAATCTTACTTGAAATTAATGCTTGTAAACAGAAGTTAAAAGAGAAACATACATCATTGCAGCTATTTTCATTGTAACCTACATAACACCCCTCTGATTCATCATGTTTGTGTTCTAGGTGGAAATTGTGATTTTTGAGCTAAAGATGCTGACTTATCTAGAAAACTACTAAGAAAAAAAAAAAGCAAAAAACGAAAACTACTTTGAGTTGTAGGGTGAGAAGCAGTGCGTCTGTGAAATGTCCAGAGGACCACTGTGGATTTTACAAGAGAACCTTCTACGGACTGAAGCAGGACACACTGTGTCATAGGTTAGAACCAAGTTAAGAGCGACTAAAAGGAAATGGTCTTTCCTTCCTCTTCAAGCTGTATTTACAACTTCCTATTCAGTTTCAGTTTGGCTACACTGCTGTGGAAATTTTCTTTTGACTGAGCAATAAACCACATAAAAACTTACTTCTCAACTGCTGGTAGACAAAAGTTGAGAGCAGCACTTAAAACAAGAACAGTAAGGCAGCTTCTTTTTGTCAGAGCAATTATAACAGATGAGTATTGCTCTAGGAATTCAATTCCAGATTCATTTTTGACAGAATATGTTCAATTCACAAAACATGACTTTTTATATACAAACTACTACTTTGTTAGGCTATTTTTGAAAATATATATATATATGTATATATATATAGGTTTGACATTCTCCGAAGTTCACTTTTAAATAAAATAGATGTGATTAAACAGAATTTTGTGACTGACAGGGCATCAAAGTTAATTGTGGCCACTGGAGATCTAGGTTAAGTTATCCATGCTAGAACATGGACAGAAATGCTTAATGAACTATTTGGAAAACCCAGGACGGGCTGAATATGGTTGAGTAGTTGGCATAGTGGTCAGGAAGGCCACATATATTTGAAAGACTGGAGTGGAAGCCTTAGGTGGTGATGCTGCGTAGATAAAGGGAGGAGGCGATTCCTGTTTGCTGCTGTCATCCTCTTGGAAATGATTAGGTGTTACATGTAGCAATATTTTTGGTTACTGTGTGTATCTCTTGGGACAAAGTGACAACTATTACCACCCAATTTATTAAATCCCAATAGGAGTGTTTCCATCATCTCTTTGCAAAGAATTTGCTAGCTGTAACATTTTCCAGAAGGACTGGAAAATTTACTTACGTGCCAAAAATAAGAGTGAAATTGACTAGAAGCAGAAAGTCCCTGTCCAAGCTAAGGAAATGCAAAAAGTAAACAAATGGTATAAATAGCCAAAGAATGTAAGTCTGTGGTTAGCAGTGACTTCTGCACGTCCAACTAAAAGTTTGTGCTTACTTCCAAACTGCGTTGCCATCTGAATGAGATCGGACGATGTAAATTGCTGACTGGGCTGATTCTTTGTTTTCATTAAGTGGATATTTAATAGATGTCATTGTAAAATGATTTGTGATTTGCATCTTAGAATGAATTGTCTGCCCATAGCAACTTGTTTTTATTGTCCCTTTCAAAACTGCGTTAGGAACAATAGTGTATCGTCTTTAACCTCAACACCCACAGAGGCTTTCACTGTGGGTCACAGGTTGCCCAACTAGAAAACACAGTGGTTGGTGGTGGTGCTAATTCTCATTGCAGGAGTCTGAGGACTATTTAATCATTTTTTCTTTTGTTCAGTTTCATTTTGTTTTGGGTCTTGAATCTCTACAACATTTGTTCTCTTAGTGCATATGTTCAGAGCTTAACAGAAATGAAATATATTGAGGTTCCTTTTTCCAACTTCTGAGACTTGAGATTGTCCGAGTTACTTGTTATCTTGAATGACATTATTTGTGCCAAAATTGTATGAAATAAAAAAATATTGTTTGAAAGTTAATTGTGTAGTATTTTGAATATATAATTGTGGAAATATACCAAAGCACAGGCACTGTTTTTTTTTTCCTTAGGTTTATTTTATTTTTATTGGAAAGGCAAATCAGATTTATATAGAAAGATCTTCCATCTTCGGGTTCACTCCCTAAATGGCTGCAGTGGCTATAGCCAAGTGATCTGAGGCTAGGAGCCAGAAATTGCTTCTGGGTGTTCCATGTGGGTGCAGGATCCTAAGGCTTTGGGACATTCTCTACTATTTTCCCAAGCCGTAAGTGGGGAGTTGACTAAGAAGTTGAGTAGCTGGGACATGAACTGCTGCCATTATGGGATACTTGTAAGGTGAGCATTTAACCATTGAACCATCATGTTGTGCCCAGCACAGCCATTTTCATTCTACCACTTTAGGATACAGGGTAGGAACACTAAAAATATATACTGACAGTTTCCTAACAAAGATATTCTTTTGAACTACAGAGCAATTCATTTCTTTCATATCTTGTATTTGAAATTCTATGACAGTTTTGGATTTAATTTTAAAGTATAACATAAATTTTGTGCTGCATGCATTTTCAAAATTTTTATGTAGTCATTTTATTTGAGAGGCAGAGATACAGAGAAGACAAGTGTATGGTAATGAGCCAATTATTTGAGCCATCATTTACTGCCTCCCAGGATGTGCACCATTGGGAACCTGGACCTGGGAGCACAGCCAGAGCCTGAATACAGGTGACCTCAGTTCAGGATGCTGGCATCACAAAGCAGTGTTTTAACTGCTGTGTCAGATGCCCAACTTCTGCAGTACTTACTTTTAATTGCAAATCCCTGTTTCTGATATGTAATGCAAATGATTACATTATACTCATTTCTAAGTGAAGTTATCTTAATGCTTAAGAATGGGTAACACAGATTAAATTCTCTTTTCTTGCACTGGGAACAGCATCTACTGTTTATAAAACATTTTGCTAGAAAGAAAAAAAAAATCCTAGACAAGTCTTTGGGACTCTCACATTTTTTGCCTTATTTGTCAAATATTACACTATCCCTGTCACTTTCACATTCTTGATAGCTTCTGTTTCACAGCTGATTATCTTAACAAAATCCTCAAACATTATTGATTCCAAGTGCTTTAGAAAATGTTGTTATTCGTTTTTGTATTGTATACGTAATAAAGCTGTCATCTGAAACTGTATGTCTTTATTTCCTTGCTCGGAAAGGCAAGGAATGGAGGCCTCGGACCATCTGCTGAACTAGTTTTCATCTTTATCACAACCCTGTCATTTATTTTAAAAACTTTGGTGCCTCTCTTTTCTGAAGGCAACCTGACAAGTTCCCAGAAAAAGGTTGACGACATGAAAAACTTAGAATGATATCTATTTTTAAATTGTGCGTGGAAATATTTTTACAAGAATTATCAGTGAGTACTGCTGTCTTTCAGAATACCTTTGGATTCCATCTCTCTTTCTCTCCAACCTGCTTTCACCTCTCTCCCATCTATCATCTGCCATCTATCTATGTCAACATATAAATTTATCTATTAATTTTTCTATCTGTCCATCTAACTTCTATCTGCCTCGTCTGCATCATTTCGCTATCATTTATCTGTTATCTATCTTATCTATCCATCATTTACTTATCATCTGTCAACCTCATGTCTATGAATCTAAAATCCTTACTGATAATATCTTCTACCTATTCATCAGATCTTTAATCCATCCCTGTAATAAATTGCATGGCACATTAGGAAAAAGTTTTGAATTAAAAATTTGAAACCTCCAATTTCACATCTTTTTAGATATACTAGTTCTGAAAATTATTTAAATCTTGTCATTATTTTTTGTATGTCTGAAATGTAATATGGTTGCTTTTTATCAGCTTCATTTTCTTTATTAATATAATTTATGGATTAGGGTAGTTTCTTAACGATTGTTTGCTTCCACCAATTTTAAGTGATTGTTTACATTTAAATAGTATAAATAAATATTTCACCCCATTAAAAAAAAAACAAAAAATGAAAAACCAATTCCAGACCTTTATAGTTGCAGAAAGCTGCAAAAGGATTTCCATGTGCCTACTGTACTTTCTGCAATAGAATGGATAACTCACAGAACGTTGTCATGTTGAGGTCTTAGTTCCCAAGGCCACGGTGTTATGAAGCAGTGGACCCTTCCCAAGAGGCAGCAGTGAGAACCCTCAACCTTCTGCCTTGTACACGGCATAAAGCTGGCCATCGGGAAGCAGAGACTGGAACCACAGCACAATTTGGAGCTACTGGAATCTTCAACTAGGATTTCCAGCCTCTAGAACTATGAGAAATACATGTGTGTTTTTGGAGTCCACCCAAAGTTGAGTATTTTCTTACAACATTTGACTAAATGCACAAATGCATGAAATAAAAAATTGAAAAACATGATGTATAGTGACTTTCAGGGTGAAAGTCACTGGGTTTTTATTAAGATTATTTTGAGTTTATATGTTAGAAGGCCTGTGACACCAACCTTCCTTTTGGCACAAATTTGTGTCAAACCTGTTCTGATTCTAATCTAGCTCCATGTCAATGGCCTATGGAAAGAAGAGAAAATGGCCCAAGTGTGTGTGTGACCGTGCCAAACACGTGGCTAACTCTGATGAAGCTTTTGGCTCCTGTCTTCTAGCCAATTGTTGCTGGGGAGCGAACCAACTAATGGGAAAGATTTTCTTCTCTTTGTGTCTCTTTCTGTCTAGATCATTTTTATTTATTTTTTTATATAAAGTAACTACATAAAATGTTGAAATGATGATGGTGGTTTCACGGTGGCTGATGTTCAGAGTCTGGAAGATAGATTTCCATATTTTTCTTTAGAACATTCTATAGCAGTTTATTACAGAGTGATTGAGGGGCAAGCACAATGCTATAGTGGGCTAATCTTCCCTGCAGCATCAGCATCCCGTATGGGCATCAATTCAAGTTCTGCCTGCTTCACCTTGCTCCAGCTCTGTGTTTATGGTATGGGTAAGCAATGACGATGGCTCAAGTCAGTCCTAGGACCCTGTACCCATGTGAGAGACCCAGCAGAAGTTCCTGGTTTCTGGCTTCAGATCTCCAGTCATTGCAGCACTTTAGGGAGTAAACAAAAGGATTAATTTTTTTTCTTTCTCTCTCTAACTCTCCTTCTCTTTCTATAAAATCTGTCTTTAAAGTAAAAATAAATAAAACTTAAGAAACAATGAAAAGAGGGACTTTTAGTGGCTCCAAAACAATGATATGTTTCAGTCGATTTGTCAAGAACATAAGAATGTTCTGGTGCAATTTGTAAAAATTTAACCAATTGTACATGTACATTAGATACATGTGTTTCTTTAAATGAATATATAATGGTTACATTGTTAAAGTCTGAATTGACTGTTTTATGAACTTTAAATTTACAACTAATGTAATCATCAAACAGAGGCTATTTTCCTGTGTTAGAGCAAAGCTATGTTTTTCTGTAATTGATGATATATTTTTCCTTCTCTATCATTGTTATCATTTTATTGATATTGTTATGAACTTACACATTGATGTAGGGGCAAAGTAAGATGTGTTTTCAGGCAAGTTTTTACACATTATTTTATGGCTATTAGAGATGCGTCACCTGGACTTCATCTCACACCTTCTCTCATCGTTTTCACCATTTATTTTTAACCTGTCAAGATTCAGGTGATTTTATAAGCAGCCTTAAATCATTGTAGAAGAGATGCTTGCATAAATGCTATTTATTATTCAAAGTTTACATCACTTGGAAGATGATTAGATGATTTGACGTGATTTTTTTTCTGCACAAGTAACTTACATGTAGCTTTTTTTGGGGGGGGGTGCGTTATTCAAACAGCCTGAAAAATCTTGAGAAAACAAAAATAATGGAATTTGCCACTGGATGTGTGAAAGTGATCAAGATCTTAACAGTGATAGACTTAGAAGGGGAAAGATGAGGAGAATGACTGAACGGATAACAAAGGAAGAAGAAGGGTGAAAATCCCATGAGGCTGCACATTGTGCAACACGGGAGCTGCCCTGGAGCAGCAACCGTGACAGCGCCCAGTTAGCTGCATTTTACTCAGGAGGAACAAGAATATCAGCCTGCTAGAAAAACTTTTCAAAATTAAAAACAACATGAACCCAAATGCATTTCCTTTGGTCTGACTCATTAATCTCACAAGTAATTTTGGATCCAACTGGGATTTCTCATATAATCCATGCTACTACATCCTGAGAGAGTTGAACTCCGTCCTGAAATGACATCTGAAGCCAATATTTATAACTCAGGTCTATGTCCTTGCCAAGTTTCCTGTGCCAATGATCTTAAGCCTCAATAACAGCTGTCATGTAGATGAATTGCAAGGTTTTTTGGGAGCTATATGAACGTATCACACAGCTCATATCATACATATATTTTCTCCATCACCTCTGGATTAAAATGTCACCTATTTTAAGAATTCCTATTAAAGCAGAAAGAAGAAAAAAAAAAGTGACTACATATACCAGAGCCAATTGGAAATTCAGAGCAAAAATTAAGGTTGACAGAATGTCATTATCGCACAAATTAGTTTGGACATGGAAATTAATCTTTGGAATTGATAAAATGAAAAAAGTTATCATTTCTTTGTCTTTTCATTCAATTCTTTTAGAAAGAGAATTAGGAAGAAAAGTAGTTGATGCATTTTTATGGTTAATTAATTCAGGGGTTATTTGATGGTGCAAACTGGCTTGGAATAATTGAGAAATAAGTAATTTAAATACTGCCTTTGTTTTAGGATATTAAATAAATTAGCTTTAAGCAGTGATTATTTCTAGGCAGTGTATAAAATAGAGATAATATAATTTAATCCATTGTTTAAGAGTTGAAAAAACACTGAGTTTTGACACATTTTATTTCTATAGGAACTATTACGAAGAAAATACAATGTTTTCCAAATGTATTTCATCACAAGAATCTTCTTTAGGATCAGAATGTTTGACTTGCTCCCTTCTGAACACAGTAGATTGGGTTCTCCAAGAGATGAGTTTGAGAATGAACTATTTCAACAACTTCAGTAATTCTTATTATCCAGAAAGTGTGACCGAAGGCAGGCATTTGGTGTTGAAGGTAAGGAAAACTGGATGCCCGCAGTCCTTGTTGGCGGGCCTGGCTGTGACCTGACTTTGCTCTTGTTTCCAGCTGTCTCAGTGCACCTGCTGGGAGGCAGGGGTGATGTGTGCTGGGTTCTGCCTGTCCTAGCCCCTGCATCAGCAGACCGCTGGGGACTGAAGTTCAATGTGGATGATTGTCATCTCTCATTATCTCTCTCCCTTTCTCTTTTCTACTTTCCACACCTTCATGTAGATTTTTAAAAATTATAGAAAATAGCAAGTTTATGAGATCTGTTTTCACATACTCAACACAATCAGGTTGCCTTTGAAATCTTTGTGTTAAAGACACTGCTATGGTGAAGGCTCAGATTTTATTGTGTGCATAGAACGAGTATGTGTGCTTAGTGTGCTTATTTAGTAACTTATTCATCCAGTTCCTGACAATGTTGATATCAGGTAACTTGACTTAGCAAAAGGAAATGCACAACATTGGGAAGTCAAACACTTTGGCAAGACATGCAGTTCATTTTTCAATGTTATGATGCTCTATTTACTCATCACTTAAAAAACCAAGTTTTTGTGTTTACTACACTCAGAGCTGGAGCACTCTTTCCAAGGTTATTGCCAGGGTAGACCAGTGGTTTTTTTAGGTCATTCAACTCTGTGAATCTCACTCAACTCCATGCATGTAGCACCATGGCCAGATGACACACAGCTGAGTGCTTGGCAAGTGAAGACTTCTTTGATTGAAGCATCTTCCTACTGCAGAATGCCTTTTGCCATCAGTAACACACTAGTACTAGGGGAGGGGCTGGGCTGCATGGCCTCCAGATACAGGAGCACCTCTTTCTTTACCTGTCCTGTTTTCTCATGGCTTCTGGCTAGTATTTTTAAATTGTGTGTGTGTACCAAATGTGGTGTTTTTCATTCCCCTGCCTTTATTCTGTGATGGTAGGACATTGTTCCTTCTCTACTTTGCACGTCATAGCTCCCTTGTTAATTCCATTCACTAAAATTTTTTGTTTAAGCTGTTGTCCATGAAGTTCTCCATCAAATCTATCCCCATAAACCACTTTTCCACATCTGGATCTTTAAAAAAAGCAAGGACTCCAGACATATCTCAAGCGTGAGCTTCACCTGGATACACCTATATCTGATAGTGTTGTTTTCTCAAATGTTAGTGGGTGTTCTAAACAGAGGATACTGTGAAAAAATTGAGTTCTAGTCAGATAATGGAAAGTATTCTGTACTAAATGCAATGAAATAGCCAAGATATTTTTTTCTAAAGATTTGTTTTATTTTTTATCTGAAAGTCAGATATACAGAGAGGAGGATGCTCCATTCACTAATCTATTCCCCAAGTGGCCCCAAGCTATTTGCTTATGTCACCTGCCAATGTGTCATTGCAAAGAAGTTAACAATTCAAACATCATGCTTTCATTTTGTAATTAAAATAAAAATATTCATACTTTCAGCTTTCATGGATTTTTTCCCCCTTCTTTTATTGTAAATATCCTGTAGACATTTGCTGGATCTTCATTTAACTTTTGCATTCAGTGTATAGTCAGTCACATAGTGGGTACCTAGTTCGTAATCATTGGATGTGTGAATGACTGACGCATGGGTAAACTGACAGATGGTAGAAAGCAGTTTTGCACCACAAAATGGAAGTCAGCCTAAAACACAGGTGTGCACTGTAGACTTGCTAGAGTTGAGGAACAGCGTGCTCCTGCAGTTGTTAATGACTGGGGTGTGGTTAGCAAGAAGTAGGCACCAGAGCCATGGTCATCCTTACAAGAAGAAAACAAGTCCTCAAGGTTCAGGGACTGCTGGCTTCCACACTGCAGAATTCAAGACGAGTGGTCTAGATGCTGGGATCACGTGTCTGTGCTCAGGTGGAGTGTGTACAAGCATGAACTTGGGTGTGTTATGATCCTTTCTAATGCTGAACTAATCATGAACAAGGTCAGGATTCTGGCAGCTGTTTGGCACACTTTAGAGATCGGGAAAAGGCCAGCCTGTTCTGGTGTAGTGCAATTGATTCTAACTTGTGTTCTATTTATTTAGAGGACAAGCGTCTTGGAGAGAAGGGTGTGATGTGCTTTCCAATTGAGAGGCTTGGATAAAGGCTAAATGTGTAATCTCAGAGCAAATTAAGTTATAAATGTATCAGACTTGCGTTCTGAAGAATGGAGAAGCGTGAGATAGGTCAGAGGGTTAACTTCTTCTCGCACGGACTGTGAGTGATATCACAGCTTGCATCCTCCTGATTTGTAATGGAAATTAGACCCAGTAAGGGGCTTCTTACCTTTTAAGTCATGGCAGGCCGTATAATATTTTAAGCAAAATACCATTGGAAATTCAGTTCATTAGAGTCAATGCACATACTCCATTGCTGATTTTTTATTGCAGTATTTTTGGCTCTAAAAACATGATGAAATAACACCAAAAGCAAATGGGCCATATTATGCACAAATTGTTTGCTAAATCTAAATTGTTAAATTGAGGCTTTTCCAGCTGTGTGAGAACAAAAATATGTTGAGCTACAAATATGTAGAATTGGGGTATTGTGAAGGCAGGAAAATAAGCTAGGTTTCTATTACATAACTTGGCAAAAAATATGATCTTTCTTTATATTGTGATTTTTAAACAAAGAAAATAGGTACTCCTGAAAAAGAAAGTATATGTTCTGAAAAAAAATGTTTTCGACACTATTATTTCCTAGAACATGTATTCTATTTGCTCTCTAAACTCCTGAAATCAGATTATTAAAAATCCCAAATGTGGCTGTATCATTTGATATTCTTAGTCATGATTAATACGCGTTCCTATTCCTCCACATGCTCACCAATGATTGATATTTTGTTTCTCCATTTTTGTTATGGTCATCTTACTTGGTGTGAAGTGATGTCTTTCCGTGGTTTTAATTTCTCTAATGACTAACATTGCTGAGCACATTTTCATTTGTTTATTGGAAATACATACAACTGTCTTTGAGAAAAGTCCATTCTAGTTCTGTTCATTATTTTTTTTTTCAAAAATTAGACTGTATTTTTTATTGAGTAGTAAGTGTTCCTTACTTATTCTGGACTCTTACCAGAAACAGGCCTTGAAAGTAATTAGTCAAATAAAATAAAACAGTTTTTTTTTTACTTTCTTAGTGATTTTTGTTGTTCTTGTTGTGCAGTAACTTTTAACTCTAACAAGGGCCAATTTGTCTTTATTCTTTTGATTGCTTGTACTTTAGAGATTATATTAAATCACTGTCAAAGACGGAGTCACAGAGATTTACCCTGATGTTTCTTCCAAGAATTTTGTAGCTTTCACTTTTTTTTGTAAGTCTTTGATTCATGTTGGAGATATTTGTATTTCTGTAGCATGATGTGAGAATCCATCTTGACTTATTTACATATGGACATCCTGTTGACTGAACAGGATTTGATGAAGAAGTCAGGAACTCCTTCCAGGTCTCTCACATGGGTGCAGGGATCTAACGTTTGGGCCATCCTCTACTGCTTTCCCAGGCCATAAGCAGGGAGATGGATGGGAAGCAGAGCAGCAGGGACGCAAATCAGTCCCAGTATGGGATCCTGGAGCTTGCAAAGTGAAGATTTAGCCATGTAGCCATTGGGTTAGTCTCTAGGACTCTCAATTCTGTTCAAATAATCTAAGATACTGTGTAAGGGGAGAAATGTAATACTTTTTCTCAGGTTTAACAATAATTATGGGTGATATTTGTACTAAAGCACAGCTCAACAGAAGAAAATGGGCATATCCTTAATCGGAGTTTCATGATACAGGATCTGATAGAAACGAATGCCTAAGAGTAGGTGAAAGCTTTTATCTAATTAATTAGTTAATTAACTCATTTTTAATAGGAAGCCAGCAAACATTTCAGACCTCAGGGTTTGAGTTCATGGTAACAAACCAGAAGGTACTTACCGAGGTCTGTTTGTACACATTCTTTTACGTATTTCTGAGTAATGCTCCTCTCCTTGAATGAATGGGAGACCCCTTGTCATGTGACAATCTTCAGAGACAAGGAGGAGGGAAGAGCTTATAGTGACTTTGCTAGGTTTTTACAGCCCACTTCAAGGGAGGATGGGATTAGGGAATTTTAGGTCGTATTGCTCATCTCAGGAGAGACTTGGGCAGAACGTGATCAGAAGGTCTGCCTTCTTCTTTGGCTTCCTCAGTACTCTTTGCTTTAGTTTGTTTCACATGCCTGAGTGCATATTGTGGAGTAGCATTCCCTGAGCACCATCCTGTGATTTACACTGGGACCATGCTCCTTCTTTCTATTGTTTTAAGTTATTTTTATTATTTTCCATGATACGGTTTTGTAGGTATACGTATTTCCCCCTTTTCTCCCACTTTTCCTTTCCCATCTTCCCCTCTTACTATCCCAGCTTTCATTTCCTGTATCCAAGTAGTAGGAACGTTTTGAAGTTCTGAAGCATTTGAATTCTAACTTTATTCTTTCTTGAGACTTGACTGCTTTGTTTATTTAGAATATCTCATATTCCCCTCTGGATTTTTTTTAAATCATAATTTTATTAGAGAGAAGGAATGTTTATCAACTTGCTTACTCTTCAGATAGATGTCCTCAACAGTTTGTGATGAGCTGGTTCCAAGCAGCAGACTCCAGGGTCCACTCCTGTGGCTGGGACTCAGGTCCCATGGTCATCCCTACCTATAAATGGGTAGGGAGCTGGGAATAGAAGCAGATCCAGGCCTGAATCCCGGAAACCTAGCAACTGGAGTTAAATATTCTCAGTACTGTCTTGACCACTGCGCCATGGACCCATGTTATATGGATTTCTGAATTAATTTTTTCTATTTTATAAAAAAAAAGAAAGCTGGGGTTTTAATAGTTATTGCACTAAATCTACACGTCATTGGTGAGTGTTACTATCTTAGCATTATTAAATATTCTAATATATGAACATAGAATATCTTTTCACTTATAGGTCATTTTTAATATCTTTCAGCAGTGCTTTTTAGCTTTTACCATATTAGTCTTCCACTTGCTTGTTTAAATTATTCTTAAATATTTTATTATTTCTGATTCAGCTGTAAATTAAAATTAGATTCTTAACTTCTCTTTTAGATTGTGTACTGCCAAATCACAGTAATATGATTCATCTTTGCATATTGATCTTTTTACTGAAAACTTTGTGGAGGATTTGCTTATTAGCTGGTAGTTAAATTTTTATGTAGATTCATTAACATAATAATTATGTATAATCATAAACATGTTGTCATCTGTGAATAGATAAAGTATACAGTAAAGAAAATTGGCTCTGTGAAAGGAAATTGGGCCATTCCTTTGTACTTGGCTTGTGTAAAATAAAATATGTCAGACATGATAGGAGTGTCTTTGTAAAATAAAAATGTCTAAATATAGAGTGGGACATCTATATAATATATTTTTAGATTGGGTTATGGCTATTTCAAAGGCGTATCATGTCAGGAGACTAGGTTTAATATGTGAACTCCGCCTTCCCTGCATTTTGAAAACATCTTTTCAAAATTCTCTTTTTGCTTGTATTAATATAAAAAGAGTCAGCTTTCCTTTGGTCTCTATCTGATAGAAACATCCTTTTTGTGTGTTTTTGCTTTCAACCTAATATTCTTAAATTTAAAGTTTGTAGCATATAGATAAAAAAAATAGTTGGATCATTTAAACAAATCTATTCTCTGAATTTATTTGGAGTAATGTTCTTAAAAATGTATGATTAAGCAGAGGAAATAAAAGTTAACAAGGAACTAACTGCCATTTGTTAAGATTATCTCCGTGTTGCGTGATTCATTCAATGACAGTAAAGCAATGTCTAACTCTGCATTACCCTTCAATTCCTGCCTGTAGGGAGACTAACTTCCATCCAAATAAGAGTTTCAGTAGCAGTTGACTATTTACATGAATCTCTACATTCTCCCAAACATGGCAGCTCTTGACAACTGAGTCCTCAAGCTTTTCCATTCTCAGACCGTTCATTTCTGAGTTTCAGTCTGCTGCCACTACTACGCTCTGCTCTAAGAGCCCACGGCTATAATTCTTGCTTTCAAACTTACTCAATAAATATCGTTTGGGAAGCCACTTCAGTCATGTGGGAAATTAGAGGAAGACGGAACACAAAGGACCCTTGAAACAGATCTTTGGATGCACCGGATATGGTAAAACATGAAACCAGCTTTCTTTTGAAAAGGTTTGTGTTATTCAACACGATAGGACACACCTCCCTGTCACCTCCCAGGCTAAACTGTGCCGTGATTGGGTAAGATAAAATATCTCAGAACTCTCTTATCAAGCCCACATCATTGAATATTTGCCTGATTGTTGTTTTGCCTTGATTCCAGAACGCCAGCAGAATTTCTTTGACTGGGTTTTGCAAGCTTACTTCATTGATTTGGTTTTTGTTTTGTTTTAAGATTTATTTATTTTTATTGGGAAGGATGATATACAGAGAAGAGGAGAGACAGAGAGGAAGCTCTTCCATCCAATGGTTGACTCCCCAGGTAAATGCAACAGCTGGAGCTGAATCAACCCAAAGCCAGGAGCCAGGAGCTCTCTGGGTCTCCCACATGGGTGCAGGGTTCCAAGGCTTTGGGCCATCCTCGACTGCTTTCCCAGGCCACAAGCAGGGAGCTGGATGGGAAGTGGAGCTGCTGGGATTAGAACCCTGTGCGTTCAAGGAGAGGACTTTAACCACTACACAATCACACCAGGCCCTACTTCATTGATTTGTAGTGTGACAGATTTCTGAGCTCCCTACTCTGCCACTTCATTTTTACATCATTGTAACTTACATTTAATGTTGATTTTGCTTTATTGATAGAGTGGACATTTGCAGTACAAACTTTAATTTTGTATTAATTTAAGTAGTTTTTCACTATGAAGTTCAGAATTTTGCATTCAGTGTATATTGAACAACGGTTTAAAAGGAAGTGTGAATGAATCAATAAATCCATGAAGAGATTTTTATTACCTGCCTGGGTGACTTATTCTGTCATATAAAATAATGAGCATAAATTAATGTCCTCTGTATTGTAAAACAGATGATTTATGGTTGCATTTTCCCTTCACTGAATTGCTAGCAAATACTAAGAAAATGTGTTTTTTCATATTTTTCTTTATTTACACACAATAGTATATACGTAGCTTCCTGTGCTCCTCTGACATCATTGCAATTGATTCAATAGGCTTTATAGTTCTTAACTGTTATTTGTTTTTGAGCAAGGACCTTGCATTTATATTGCTATAAAAGGTTTGCATCAGTGGTATACCTTCATCGTATGTGATTGTTTGCGTAGAGATTGGAAATACTTGTGCACAATCAGTAACGCAGCCGTGCATGACTGCAGTGGCCTTCTGTGGTCACTTTCTAGAGGATTAGCAAAAGAAGTCACATGAGTTGAGAATAAAATGCTTAGACCGAAAGAGAGAAAATTCCACTATGAAGATTGTGCCATGTCTTCAAATAGCTAACATTTAGGGTAGCCATTCATTTCCACAAATCTTAAGCTTCCTGAAATCATAAAATTGTGTTGTTAGGAACATTTATTCCTAAAGTTTCATTAAACTCTAAAATCTAAAAACCAGTTGGCCTGAGCATGTTGGCAAATGTCTGTGATGCCGGCATCCCATGTAGACTTTGAATTGAGTCCCAGTGTTCCACTTCCTATCCAAGTCTGTGCCAAGGTGGTTGGGGAAACAGCAGAAGACGGCCCAGGTCTTGGGTATCTGCACCCACGTGGGAAACTCAAAGCAATCTCCTGGCTCTGGCCTGGCTTAGCCCCAGCTATTGCAGCCATTTGGGGAGTGAAACACCAGAAGAAAGGTCTTTCCTTTTTTGTAATTTTGACTTTTGTATAAGAAAATAAATGATTATTTAAAAAATGAAGGTAGTTCATAGTCAGTCCCCTAAAATTTATAGTGTAAAGCCATAAGTAGTACCCTAATGTTCTTACATTTTCACTGCTATATTATCTGTTTTTATAACAGATTCTAAGGATGGACTCAAGAAAAAAAGTTGAATATAATAAAGTAGTTTATTGTTGCCTATTTAATAAATGAAATAAATTATCATTGCATTTTTATATTTGATCCATCTATTTTCATGATTGCTACAATATGATATATATATATTTTTAAAGATTTATTTTTATTATTTTTTTATTGGAAAGGCGGATATACAGAGAGGAGAGACAGAGAGGAAGATCTTCCATCCGATGATTCACTCCCCAAGTGAGCGCAACGGCCGATGCTATGCCGATCTGAAGCCAGGAGCCTCTTCCGGGTCTCCCACGAGGGTGCAGGGTCCCAAAGCTTTGGGCCGTCCTTGACTGCTTTCCCGGGCCACAGGCAGGGAGCTGGAAGGGAAGTGGGGCTGCCAGGATAGAACCGGCACCCATATGGGATCCCGGGTGTGCCACCACGCCGGGCCCAATATGAAATACTTTTAAATGAATGGAAAATTACAAATTCACTAGGTAAGAGTAAAGAAAAGGTAGGGCTTTTTTCTTAGTCTCTTTCTTAAATACAGACAACTAAGTAGAAAATGAATTTGTTTATCCTGCTTAAGATATTGGAAAATTAGAGCTATAACACTCACAATACTATTTCTATCCTTTCTGTTTTTATGAAACAACGTTAGAGTTTTAAGACTGGAATTTACATGTTCATGTGGAATAAAGTCATTCAAACGAGATAGATTTGGAATATTTCTTAAACTGCAGAGATCATATTTGGTTTCTGGATCAGTGTCATGTTCCATGTAAAAGCCCTTAGTTAACATGGATAAAATGAGCATCAGTCTCTAGTAATAAGGAACAGAAATGTTATCATCACCAACAAGTTGCAATCTCACGGCAAGTTATCTGAGTTCAAGTACAAAAACTCGAGTGTGGTAGGCATAAAAACAGTTGACTAAAGATGAATTCAAGAGGTACAATTCAATTCAACATAGTGGTTACTCAGAACCTACTAAGAATCTCTGATACCACCCTGAACTCGAGGAAGCCAACAAAGAACACATGTACCTTCCCAACAAGGAAGCTGAGTTATTAAAAATCAGACTGTTTAGTCCAAGAGTACTCATGAAACATTGATGCAAGCTGCTATTTATTACTACAAAATAGGACAAGCCGAATATATAAAATATGAACAAAAATATACACATTTTTGAGAAAAAGAGGAGGTAAACCCAGTCATCCATCAACAATAACATCAGATGAAAAAGAGACAGTCCTGACAGCACAAGTGAATGACATTTTTAAACAGGAACAGCAGTGTCTGATCAGCTAATGGGTTGTTCTGTCCTATGCAGGAATGTTTGTTTTGTACGTTGTTTTCCACTGAAGTAATTTACAGCATCAAAAGCCCCAAAATTTTAAGTCATTAATATAATAAATTCTCCTGTAAATCCAAACTCTCTGTCTCTCTCTCTTTCTCTCTCTCCTTGTCATCCTAAATGTGTGTGTGTGTGTGTGTGTGTGTGTGCGCGCGCGCGCGCATGTGTGTTCACAGGTACCCTAATTGGCACTGATCCTTGTTGACATTGCACTGGGTAGAAATCAATGCAAAGCTATATTTGGAGAATGACTGTTTCCAGTGGTACTTAAGTAGAATCCTATTCTGGCCCATGCTTTTAGTATATCTAGGGTAAAGGTGAAGCTTCTACACTGGAATAAAATGAGGATAAAAATGAGGACAAAGAACAGCCACCACTGTGCGATATTGAAATTTTAAGTTTGACTTAAGCATGATGGGATATTTTACATACTTACGAAACAAACTTGTGCATTCTCTTTCATAAATTCTCTTAGACTGCAGACAATTAGCAGAGTGACAGGAATATGACACTCTTGATGGTATTTGAACAAAACAGCTCATAAACATTCCTTGGAAACAGGACATAACTGTTTAAGAGGCATGAAAACTTTTTACGGAAGACACAGGAGTTGGTAGACAGTGTATCCATTTTTCTTTTTCTGACTTGTTCTTGATTACTGGGTGGAGTAGGAAGCGGTTGTTTGTTAGCAACAGTCATCTCTAAGGTTTATTAAGTTTTTGCAACATAGAGTCCTTCAGCTTTGCTTTGTCTCATTATGTTATTAGAACACCACCATAAAGTGCTTGTAGCATTCCCATTTTTTATGAAAGTCGGCTGAGACCACCAGCACACTGTTTTAGTTATTCTAACTTCGGAACTTTTCTGTCTGGCTTTACAACTCTGTAGATACTGTGGCAGATATTAGGGTGATAAACTTATATATAACCATTTTGTTGCTTTACTTTTGGGTTCTGGGACTGATGTGTTTGCCAAGCAACACCGCCCTCTTTTATTTGAATCCATCATCCCCAGCAATTTGTTACCAACACGAATGTATATACTTTTATATTTGTTACAAATTGAATATCTATTTTGACATGTCATCTGTTGATGTTACTAGATAAATATAACATTTTTCTTTTTCTGTTTCTTTACACAGAGCATTCCCAAATATGTTTGAAAAGCATTGATCAATCTGGGAAAGGAGTTTTAAATGCAAATATCACTGATGCTTATTATGCCCCAATCATTTTGTGTTACTTTACTTAATTTCACCTGCAAAGACTAAGATTCAATTACTTAATGTGGAACATTTAAATCTAATATTAGAATTTGGAGGAGGATAAAAAAATTTCTGGATATGTTTCCCACATAGATCTCAGTACCACCGCAATAAATTAGTTGGTTTCCAATACAGCCATTACATGATGAGTCATTTTATGTGTCTGTGTACAGATCTCCATGGGTACCTAAAAAAATAATGTTCTTGCTAAGAGTCTGTGTCTGATGTTTACCCACAACTTTATTGCACACATGACCCAAAGAAAATCATTGGAGATGTCTGGATTCCGGTTTCTTGGTAAATTTGGAAGGCTGGGTCAGACGACCCATGATGTCCCTGCCAGAGTGAAAGATATTGATTCTGCAGCCGAGAATGGTGATTTACTGGAACTACTGTGCAGTTGAAAGCAACTGCTATTCAATTGAAAATCATCATTTAGTCTTCCATCTTCTATAAATCATACTTTCATATAGATTAGAAAAATTATTGCTGTCACTACAGGAAATTCAAAGTGCCTATTTGCACTGTAATTATTCTAGAGAAAGTTACTCTCCCTTGTGACTTTTAGCACAAGGCCAAAGATCTGAGGCTTGTGGCTGATCTGAATGTGATTGTGGGATAATATTCATGCAAATGACAAGTCAAAATATTGAGGATGCAGTGCTGAACAGCAGAGTTTTTGAGAAACCGAGAAAGATAGAGAAAGATCTTCCATCCTCTAATCCACTTCCTTAAAGTGGCTTCAACAGCTGCGGTTTGGCCAGGCTGAAATCAAGACCCTGGAACTCCTGTGTCTTCCACACGAGTGGCAGGGCCCCAAATACCTGGATTATCTTTCACTGTTTTCTTAGGCACAAAAACAAGGAGCTGGATTAAACATGCGGGTAGTTAGGACTCTAACTGGCACTCCAGTAGAAAATGCTAGCATCAAAAGTGAAAGCTTAATTCGGTAAGCCACAATGCAACCCTTTAAAAAAGTTTTTAATGATTATAGGAAACAACAGAGGCAAGAACAAGGAATTGCTTTCCTCTAGACCTTCTGTTACGGAAATAGATTATAGTTTTATTTGTATTAACAAGGATGCTTCAGTTTTCTGCTGTTTGATGCTGTATGCGTTCAAACCAATCAAACATTAACATTACCCACACTTTAGGATCAGATGAAGGTTTACAGACTATGGGATCTATTTGCTGTTCAATACTGACCCATTATATTATTTCCGCTCTCTGATGTTTTGTGATTTTTGTACTGAATGCTTTCTTTCTAAGAATCCATTTTTATTTTTTACTTAATAAGAGTTACTAATTTTAGTGAATACATTTCTTCTTTAAGAATTCAGCAGGCATCTTTTTGTGTACACAGACATTCTTTGATATTACTTGGTATGTATTTTTAATTCTCCCCAGGTTTGCTCTCTCATTGTGTACAGGTTATGGCAAATCTTCAGCAATCCCACACTATTTACTTGATGTGAGCTTTTCCAGGATTGAAACTTTTCAAGAATAACACACAATCTAAATTATTAAGTCAGGGTGTTAAAAATGCTTCCAACAAAACGGAAGAATAGTTTGCTGACAATGCTTATGGCCCCTGTTGAATCCTAAAAGATAAAAATATGTCTGTTTTTATATAAGTACAGCAGTATTTGATCTGCTTCCAATCTAGCCTTTTGAGAATAATACATTAGCCATCTGTGATATGTTTCAGATAGCGAGTGCATTGCATAACATTAAACAAGACTAATGACTGATTAGCTTTGTCAGATTGCTGGAATTGGCTTATGTATTTTGTTTATCGTGTTTCACAAGAACATTTAAAATACCTTCCTTTAGAAATAAAAAAGTTGAAACTTACACACATGTTTGCAGCCAACTAAATATAAGGGACCCTTAAAAATGAATTAAAGGACAAGCTCAACTGACCTTCTGAACACATCAATTATATACTCACTTTTATCACACTTTCATTACTTTGTTGAATGTGGATATACTTGAAAGCTCCCCCTGTGCTTTTATCTTTTGCGCAAGTATAATTCACTGAAACTTCTTCTGTTGAACTTGTATCTCATGTAATTGATATATTCACTGCTTTGTACTAGTCAATCTAACCTCAACATTTTGCTTACATAATATGCTGAGCCTGTAAAACGTTTCAATTTAAGCAAAAAATGTTACATATGTCTAGTGCATTTTAACAATTCAAACATCTAGTTGTTTTTTTTTTGTCCAGTTGCTTTTTAAGAAACTATGAATATGGTTAGTCTCTCAAGGATTGATTTAATGCTGTCTTCCTTGATTACTGTTCACAATTTGCTGTATTCATAAATCATCTCCTTGAGTTGTTTACTTAGTGTCTTGCTAGAATAAATGTCATCCAAGTGCATGTTTAAAGTACAGAATACCTTAATATGTGCAAAATAGTTTATCAGCTCAATAAAACCTTGTAGGCTGCATTTTTTTTAAGTCACTTACTTAAGGAATACAAGAATGTTTGATAAACATTATTTAAAATTGATTATATTTAACAATGTTTTTATCATTTTTCTAAAGTTCTATTTTTTAAGATTTATTTATTTTTATTGGAAAGTCAAATATAAGGAGAGGAGGAGAGACAGAGAGGAAAATCTTCCATCTGATGACTCACTCCCCAAGTGACCACAACAAGTAGAGCTATGCTGATCTGAAGCCAGGAACATCCTCTGGGTCTCCCATGCATGGATTCAGGGTCCCAAGGCTTTGGGCCGTTTTTGACTGCTTTCCCAGGCTACAGGCAGAGAGCGGGATGGGAAGCGGGTCCACCAGGATTAGAACCAGCGCCCATATGGGATCCCAGCGCGTTCAAGGCGAGGACTTAAACCAATAGACCATCATGCTGGGCCCAACAATGAGTTTATATAATCTAGTACAAATCATTTTATACAGTATTAAGGGAAGCATAATAAATATTGGAGATATGCAGACTTTTCTTACTATTTTGGTTCCTTTTCTCAAGTGACAATCAAAACTGTTGGAAAGCAGTGATATTCTGTTAGGAACGTGGACTCGAGTTGGCTACTCTGCCTAGCTGTGTGTCCCTGAGAAAGTCTGTTAGTCTCGTTTTATTCCAATCCTCTTAGCTTTCCCATGGGAAAACCAATAACCTCAATAATATCAAAAGTGAGGCCATGCATTACAGCATGGTCTGGAATGAAATCAATGCACATTGCCTATACTGTAACTGAATTTTAAGGTAAAATATAATTGATCAGGGTTACAACTTAGCAGATCACCCTTCATAGTGCATGAAGTATTCAACTCTAGCAGAAAGGACAGTTAAACACCTGTTGTTGACTTTGTGTGGCGCTAAGTAATATGGATTCAGTTTGTAGGAATAGATTATTAAAGATGTCAAGCACAACTCTAGAATTAGGCCATTAGGTGTATTTCTTGCTTACTGAAAGAAAGAGTGATGAAAGAGAATCACATTTGAGCTAGGTGGAACATCAATAATTGTACTTGAAAGTAAATTAAAAGCATAGTTAAGCATTTTCAAGAAGTGTGGAACAGGCTCAGGAGACATTTGGGCTGTGATTATACTGCTGGTATTATTTGGCATAAAGATGGGGTTGAAACCACATGGGTGGATAATACCCTCTAGCAGGACAGGACATGTGGTAAAAAATAAAAGAGGTCTTGTCTGAGGTATGTCATTGTTTAGAATTGGGTGGAAGTAATTTTCTAGGTTAGAAATAATTTTAAGAAAAATCTCTAAAGTAATCAAGTGACTAGGGTGGGTCAATAGTGCCACAGGTGGCAACAGCACACTGCTTGGGTACCAACGACAGTGCCCAGTGAGAAGGGAAGCTGAGGGTTAGGGGCAGGGTCACACACCTATTCAAGAGTGATCCAGCATGATTCCGGATCTCTCCAAGTAAAGCTGAAGCAGGGAAATGGAAGGTTGGAGCTGAGAGGAGAGGCTGGGGAGTGGCTTGGTTTTCTTCTAGTGCTGTGTGATCTGTCATTACCCATGGCTTCATTTGCAAAAATATGAATACATATCACAATTCGAATTACATAAAGTATCTAAGAATTGTGTGCAACAGTAGGTAATAGATGAGCAAAATGCATGTTTTTTCTTTTTTAGGTTCCGTGTAGGAGATGTGCATACAAACATTTTTTTACCAATGAATGGAAAAACAAAGTTCAAAGCCCAGTTCATAGGACCTGACATAAATGTGAAGTACCGAAGCATCCAGATGGAGATAAATATGTTCAATGGCCCCTGCAGGGGCATAACAAGATAATCCACAGCCTGAAGTGTTCGCACCCCATACGGGCACCAGTTCATGCCCCAGCTCCTCCACCTTTCATTCAGCTTCCTGCCAATGAATTGACAGCCAGGGAGAATGGTCCAACAATGTGGGCACCTGCTCTGGTTCTCAGCTTTAAATCAGCTGATCTCTGAGAGTCACGGCCTTTGGGGGATCTAATCAGCGGATGGAAAACCTTTCTTTCTACCTCCCTATCTATAAAAAGCTGCCTTTCAAATCTAAATAAATAAGTCTTAGAAAAATAATATGAAATGTTCAGTTTTATAGTACTGCACAATTGAATAAGACAATAATTGCTCACTAACTCAGGTCCTAACACTTCCAGTTCTTATATAGTAGGGAGAGACACCCCAACAACCTCAGACTGTCTCATTTTCAAATCAAGGGACACTCAGGTGAGGTTGCTAAAGTGTTGACACACTGGAAACAGTTCATTTCGTACATGGAGTAGATAGATTGAATAAAACCATATGAGGGATAAATTTAATCCAAGCCTACTCATTATTCAGTGCTTGTGTGGGATTTAGCAGGTTAAGAATCAGTATCTGTTCCAATACACGCAAACTTTTCAGTTAACATGCTAGCCAAGTTTTTCAATAAAGAATTTATATGACTGGACCTTTAAAATAATGGAAACTGAGGAAGAAGGTTAAGGTGCAGTGTAAACCACCCCTAGGAAGCTGCTTTCCCTTAAATTGAGGGTTCGTTCATTTTAAATGAATTACTGACCCTCAGGAGCTCCACAATAGCCCCCGCAAGGGTAATTTATTTTCAAGCAGGGAGTACTTTGCTTTTAAGGGGAAACATTTTTACTTATTGTATTGTAGAATGGAGTCTGTTACTAATATAATAAGAAACATATATCCTGGCTACCCCAGCATTAAGCCAAATGTTGTGCTCTGTTTTTCCTTACCAGATGTTTAAAAGCATGTAAGTGTGTTAAGGAAGATAATAAACTTACATATAAACCTATCAGTAAAGGATTAGAGAGAGGAAATTCAACTTCATTTTGGGATGCTTTTAAGGTTTTGACCATAGATTTTGCCTTACCTCAGTTCTTTTTCATTTAGAAGTGAACTATTTCTGTCCTGTGTTTTTGCAGTATTTGTGTTTATGCTGAGAGAGTGAAATATATGCAAAGCTTTCAAATACGTTCTGTCACTAACTCAGCTGTAATTAAAATTTCTCCACCTCAGTTTTTTGCATTTTTAAAAATGGAAATATAATACATTTGGCTAGGTGCCAGCTAGTTTTATTTAATCTTATTTAATTCCTTGAGAAAAAGGCCTTAAATTTTGATTTTTTTTTTTTAGAAATTTAAATGTGTACTTTTAGAGAAAAAAGAAGACTAAATAATTTTCTCTATGTAACTATGAAGGCCTGATTTAAATGTGAAATGCAGGGCCTGGCACCATGGCCTAGTGGCTAAAGTCTTCACCTTGAACGTCCGGGATCCCATACGGACGCTGGTTCTAATCCCGGCAGCCCCACTTCCCATCCAGCTCCCTGCTTGTGGCCTGGGAAAGCAGTTGAGGATGGCCCAAAACCTTGGGCCCCTGCACCCGCCTGGGAGACCCAGAAGAGCTCCTGGTTTGGATTGGAACAGCATTGGCCGCTGCGCTCACTTGGGGAGTAAATTATTGGACGGAAGAGTTTCCTCTCTGTCTCTCCTCCTCTCTGTATATCCGCCTTTCCAATAAAAATAAAACAGAAAAAAAAAATCTTAAAAAAATGTACAATATAGATTAATTTAATTTAATTTAATTAATTTATTTTTTAAAAGATTTACTTATTCTTTATTATAAAGTCAGTTATACAGAGAGGAGGAGAGACAGAGGGGAAGATCTTCCGTCCGATGATTCACTCCCCAAGTGAGCTGCAATGGCCGGTGCTGCACCGATCTGGAGCTGGGAACCCACGCGGGTGCAGGGTCCCTAAGCTTTGGGCCGTCCTCGACTGCTTTCCCAGGCCACAAGAAGGGAGCTGGATGGGAAGTGGGGCTGCCAAGATTAGAACCGGCGCCCAAATGGGATCCTGGGGCATGTTCAAGGCGAGGACTTTAGCTGCTAGGCCATGGTGCCAGGCCCAATTAAGTTAATTTTATAAAAAAATCTCAAACTCTGGGGGCTTGGGGCAATAGCCTAGCATCTGAAGTCCTCTCCTTGCACCCACCAGGATCCCATAGAGAAGTCAGTTCTAACCCCAGCAGCTCCACTTCCCATTCAGCTCCCTGCTTGTAGCCTGGGAAAGTAGTCGAGAACAGCCCAAAGCCTTGGGACTCTACACCCGTGTGGGAGACCCAGAAGAGCTCCTGGCTCCTGACTTCGGGTAGATTCAGCTCCAGCTGTTGCGCTTACCTGAGGAGTGAACCATTGGAAGGAAGATCTTCTTCTCTGTCTCTCCTCCTCTCTGTATATCTGCCTTTCCAATAAATATATGTAGTCAAAAACGGCCCAAAGCCTTGGGATCCTGACCGTGTGTGGGAGACCCAGAAGATGTTCCTGGCTCCTTGTTACGAACAGCGAATCTCTGACCCTTGTGTTTACTTGGGGAGTGAATCATCTGATGGAAGATCTTGCTCCCTGTCTCTCCTCCTCTCTGTATGGCTAACTTTCTGATAAAAATAAAAATGTATAGCACAAATTGTCTTATATGAAAATTTTGCTGCTGTCTTTTGGTGAGTGTAAGTATTGATGTATTCAGCTTTAGTAAATACTGTCAAATGAATTTGCAAAGTGTGTATGAAAGTGAACGCCAGCTTCTTTCACATTCTGCTTTTCTGGGCCTTAATATTGTCATTAGTTTATATGTCATTCATTCCTATGAATTTATAATGACACTGCTGTATGTAATTATCAAATTTCCCCAATGATAAATTTTGCTGAACATTTTTTCAAATGTTTACTAATCATTTGCACTAGCTTACTTGTGAGGTTCAAATCCAAGTGTTTTGTGCAATTGTCTATGGGTTCATGTTGCTAGACTTAATTGAATTAAAGCCATGTTACATCCATTCTTAATGAAAGTCTTTATTGCATGTTTATTTATGTCATTAAAAACAAATTTATTGTTTTTAATTGTATAGTTTCAATCTTATTACCTGCTTCTCATTAGAAAAAGAGATTTAATTATTTTAGCTCATTAAGATACAGAGCAACAAAAGGAGACAGTTTGTGTGTCCACTGGTTCATTCCCCAAATGCCTGCAGGAGACACAGGAATTCTAATATTGCTTCCCATGTGGGTGGCAGGAATTCGGACACTTGAGCTATCATCTATTGCTTCGCAAGTTGTCTGTTAGCAGGAAGCTGGGTCGGGTGTGGGCGTGGTGTTTAACCCGCAGTGCTGCAACATGGGCTGTGCGTACCCAAAGCAGAGACATAACGCACCGTGGCTGAAATGCGACCACGTTTTTCATTTTGTCTAAAAGTGTTAACTACATTTCTTTTTTTTTTTTTTTTTTTTTAATATTTTTAAATATAATATATATATATTTTTTTTTATTGTTGCTTACACTGTATTGTGTAGTACAGTTTTATAGGCGCTGGGGATTTTGCTTTGGAATGAATCAAATGTTCATTAACAATATTGTTATTTTATTTTTCTACTTTGCGTTAATCCAAACCTTTACTCTTCCTTTTGTCTGTAGAAACATGTTTTCTTTTTAATTTAAATAATAAGGGTATTATTGTTACTCTTTTGAATCTGTTAATATTTTTCTTCTGTTTAAGTTTTGGATTCTCCCTTTTTTTGGCTGTCATCATGTGATGAGGCACATTGTTTTAAATTCATTATTATTTATCCTATATTATTATTGTAGAAATTATACATTTTGGCATTTGATGATCTTTGACAATATTTTTAAAAATCATAAACTCTTCAGATATTCTTAACTCTTGGTCTTTTTTTGCAGAACTCCAATTACAACCAGTTTATCCCATTTGCATCATTCTTTTTATAAGCTCTTCTATAAAATTTCCCTTTTCCTCTGTCTGTATCAGTTTGATAATTTCCTTTCAGCTTCTCAGATAATCAATTTTCATGTCTTTTGCTGATCAAATAATCCACTGATTATAAAGAATTATGGCTTCATTCCTATAGCTTTTATCTCATTATTTTACGGATTACAATTGTATCAACTTGTCAGCATTTTATTCTGTTATGTTCATGTCCTCTGTCTGAAACATAGGAGGCAAGGAGGTATTCTTGTCTGAATCATGTGCAGGTAGTTTTTACAATCATACTGCAGGTGAACATGAATTTTGAAACTCAATTGTAGAAACCAAATGAAACCCATTTCACATTATATAAATGTATATTTATGTGTGTCTGTGTGTACATATATATATAGTGTTCTTTATATGGTACCTTGCTGCAGTGGGGAGGCTTATTTTCATCCCCCAAATGTCCTGGAGGGAAGCAGGAATGCAATTCAATTCTCCCATGTGGATTACAGGAACTCAACTCTGTGAGTCATAACCTACTTCTCCTTGGATTTTCATGAACAGAAAACTAGGGGTGCAGGAATGAAGCCTGGAACCCTAGAAGCCAGGATTTTAATTGTTTTCCGAATCAATAATATGTGAATTGATCATCTTACCTACTCAAGGATTAAAATGAGATATGGTTAAGTCACTGTTTTTCATATTGGTTAACTTTATTCTCATTGTCCTAGCTTTAAGGTTTTAAACTTCTTGAGCCTTCAGGACAGAGGACAGAATATATTCTGATTACTAAGCTGCTCTCCAGTGTTTTGGTTTTTTTTTTTTTTTTTTGTTCCTTAGTAACAGAAGTCTTCTGTCAATTAAGGTTAGCATTTTGTAGTGTTGTGGTTTAGGTTTCTTATCTTCAGTCATTTCCACTTCCTAGGCCAGCAAACGCCTTGCAGGGGAATGTGCACTGGTGTGTGAAGCTCCAATATCCTTCTGTTTTTATTTTTTTTTCTACTAGCATTCTTCCATTTTGGCACAACCTGCAATGTTATCTACTGGTTACACTCAAACACTAACAAGGTGTTAGGAGCAATGTTACTGTAGATGGTCAGTGTACGACTGCAAAAAGTCATTACGCAGCAAATTGCTACAAACTTATTATTCCTTTTTACTTCCTTGGGTACAGCCCGTGAGCTTTTAAACTCAGGTGGTTTGTGACAGAAATTGGTGTATGTCTGTCAAATGTAAGAATTTACAATTCATTGTTGTATATTCTTGTAATGAAATATATACAGCAGTGAAAAAGTTTTAGATCGATGCATCTGATAAAACATTTCTCGGTATGTTTAAGAGTCACATGTAGACTCACTGTGGAATGCTACTCATACACACACACACACACACAAACACACAAACACACAAAAGAAATCCTGTCTGGCAAAAAAAAATGCGCACAAGTGGAAATCATTAGGTTTGGGATGTTGCCCCAAAATACAAGCACCATGCTTTTCCCGATCTGTGGTATCTAATACAAAGTACAAGAATGGAACCTACACTGGTGCAATGGACCTTGTAAGATTTTAATATGGGTTATACTCTTCTCCTCTTGAGAAACAGTAGGTTCTTTTTCTACTTGCTCGCTGTTGAATTCTTTAACTAATGGAGTGTTACGTTTGTGATTCCGACTGAACTGAAAGTATTCCATTGTCAATATTAAAAAAAAAGGAAAAGGGAAGGAGGAGGATGGGTGGGGAAAGCAGTAAGGAGAGAGGTGAGGTGGACAGAGTCACTGCCGCAGACTCGGTATTGTTAAATATGTGGAATGTGCTCACTTTATATAGGTTATCAAACAAACATGCAAAATAATACAGTATGAGTCTGAGATTCTATAAAGTTTTTTACACAAAGTAAAAAAAAAATTAGCACACTTGGTATAGTTTTAACAGGTGCATGGTAAAGTTACAAAATCATCAGTTTAAGCAAAAACATATTATTAAGAAATGGAATCGCAGCTAAGCCTGAGAGAGAGAGAGATCAAGATCATCAAGCAGATGTTTTCTAAGGAACTCTGAAGCTCTATATGTGAATCTATGGTGTACCTACATCACAATTGACGCTATACAGACATACTTACGCTCACTCATATTCTTGTTATTTTTAATGCATTCCATATTTTGTAACAAAATTCGTTTGCATTCCATAATATAATCTTATTTAAGAAAAAAGATGAAATAAGAGGAGCATACTATAAATGCAAGGAATTATTGTTGAAGCAAGTCATTTATTTGGCTTTAGTAACTTAGGCTATTATTATTCTAAATCGTTTTGATGTAAGAATTCAGGAATGCCACACTTTGTTTCATGTCCTCCTTAACATGGACTTGCTCAGGGTGTGGAGAGAGTGGACATGGATAAGTATAGCAATGCCTTGATGTCTATAAATCGAGCAGATGTATCTGATGGGGTATTCCTAATTGTAGAATATGAATATTCCTAATAGGTAGAATATTGCACGTATTAAGCAATTCAAAGAAATACAATGAAGGAAGACATCTGACACAGATCTTTAGCAAAGTGTTTAAGATACTGGTTGGGACACCCACGTCACATGTCCCAGTGGTTGGATTTAAGTCTCTTGGACTTCCGATTCCAACAGGTTGCTGGTGCACACCCTGGGTCACAGTACGCAGTGGCCCGCGTAGTTGGGTTCCGCCCCTTCACAAGGGAGATTTTGATTGTGTTCCAGGCTCCTGACTTCACTGTTCACTCCAGCTTAGTCTGGGTTGTTCTGGTGTTGTAAAATGTGGATCTATGATTGGAAGTGTATGTGCTAGTCCTGCATTTCAGATAAGTGCCTAGAGGGAGTGATGGGATGGGGGGGGGGAGGAAAAAGGAGGAGAGACAGAGAGAGAGAGGAGAGAAGCAGAGGGAAATAAAGCTGCTGATGAGATGGTTTTTACAGGCATTCTTGTTTCAGTGGAGTATACTACTCTTACCTATGAAATTCTGAGACTGGGCAATGATTTTCATCTATCGAGATTCTTGTTATCACTTAACTATCTTTATAGTTCTGCCTCCTTCACAATACGTCAGTTTAAACCAGCTTTTAATATTGTCTTTGAACTCATTTCACTGTTTTTATTCATTTTAAAGTGTTCTATGTAGGGGTAAATAATCAGACCTTCAACTAATAAATCATATTTTACTTAGAAGTTCACAAAATTAACATTAGTTTCATGAGCATTATCTTGCTAAATGAAAGAGATGCACAGTGCCAATGAAACTTTTACAGATTTTCTTTTTATCTTGAGCTGAGAGATTGGGATGAAATCCTTGAAGCATTTTATTACTTTCTGTTTGGTAATTAAAATAATTCATCATTTTTTTTAAAAAATGATGATTTCATGCGAGGATCCTATGATTCATGTATCAGGGAAATGATTATTTAGCAGATTTATTGAGGAGTGAAAGAGAATTAGAAAAGTACAGTCAGAAAAATGTGCTGATATTTTGTTTCAGACTGGAATTTAGCTGTTAGGATTTGAACCAAGGCTATGGGCTGCTAGTTCTTCACAACTTCATATAGAGTAGGATGCCATGATAAT
Organism: Ochotona curzoniae; assembly: GCF_017591425.1. Taxonomy (NCBI): domain Eukaryota; kingdom Metazoa; phylum Chordata; class Mammalia; order Lagomorpha; family Ochotonidae; genus Ochotona; species Ochotona curzoniae. The sequence goes on from NW_024467115.1 coordinate 20,760,578, forward strand.
ACCCCCAGGAACAAGTGGAGAACTTTGGTTGCTGCTAGAATGGAAGAGAAAGACTAGAAGATGGAGACCATTTAGAGAGCTGCAAAAGAATCCTAGAGGGGAGTACCAAAGGCCTGGATTTTAATGGGAGCTGTGGAAATGGATCCAGCTTTCAGCTTGACTGTGTCCTAAGTCCTTGCATGCATTTTCTGTGAGAAGGAGTTTGATTGAGAGTCTTTACAATCCCTTTAAAGGTCTCTCTGGTGTTTTTTACAATGAGCTGAATGCTTTGGGATAATCTCTCTGATTTATCTAAGCCGAGCAAAATGTTCAATAAAAGTAGACTATTTGAATTCAGCAAAAGAGCAGACTGCTGCTAGAGTTTTGGAATGTTCTCTGATTTCTACTCACAAAAGAATAACAAATTAAACATTCAAGGAAAAAAATGTGCTCTATGGATTTCATCCCTGTTTAAAACAATGAAGTTTGAGATTTAGCCAGAGAGCTTTGATGTTTGCAGTTTCCTCAGTTTTAGCTCCGAAGTGCTTCCTCTTGCCTTGGTTTATTTGCACATGGACAAGTCAGACTTTTGTTTCGGCTGACTATTTTCTTCTTGGTTATAATGTTTCCTAGTGCATAGTTGAGCTCAAAGGGCTCTAATCAAGAATTCATAAGACTTACCTTTAAAACCTGGTTCTGTTTTTCTTTGAGCTGTCAAATAATGCTGGTTGTATTATTCAGCCTCATGGCCTGAAAATGGAGATTTTAATTCCAACACCATTTTCCTTGCTATTCCCTATATTCTTTTACCTACAGACACATTTATTGGCATTAAATAAACATGTACAACCTAAAAAAATATTTTGAGTCCTTGTAAGTAATATATCAAGGGCAAATATAGTTTATAATTTATTACCCAATAAAAAGAATATGGCTAGATTTGATGGACTGTGTGATCCTTGATTCAAATCTAACTATTCATGAGGGAGACTACTGTGTACTATATCAACATAGAACCCTTCTCAGATTGACCAAATATAACTATCAGAAATATAAACTTCCAATCCCTATCTCCATATATTCTCTGTTCAGAGGCTGGGAAAGGAATATAAATTTTCTGGATTCCATTGTGTCCAGGGCTCTGTAGCTCATGTAGAAGCTTATCCACAGAGGCTTGGAAAGTGGAGGTAAGCATTGGGAGGTGGAAGCCCTGCCTTAGTGTGACAGAGTTCCACGGAGAAACAAATCCATGATAGTACGTATGACACATATTTGATAATACTATGTATATATAAAAATATATATGGTATTATTTCTTGATTAGCAGGCTCATATAATTAAGCAAGTATGGAATTTGTAGAGCAGGTTATCAGGTTGAAAACTCCAGGCAGCTGTAATATTATGTCCAGAATCCATACTGTGTGATGGTAGGCTGGAAACTCAGAGATGGTTTCTATGCTATAGATATGAGGCCGGCTGTTTTCTTCCCTTGGAGAATCCTCAGAAGTTGTTTATATAGCTAACTGATGGAATAAAGCTCACCCATGTGATGATCTGCTTCACTGATAAGTAACTGATTAGAGATCTTAATCACTGCTAAAGAAAGTAAAAACTTCACAGCAACATCTAGGTGAGTGATCAATAACCAGAAAACCAGCCAGGTTAGGGAGACCTTACTGGGGGCAGTTTGGTGAGCACTCCTGATGGCCTTTGCTAGCTGATGTAGATACCGCACCATGAATGGCTCACAGGACGGGTGGGTCCGTTTCCACAATCTTATCTGCAATTCTTGTCTCCAAATGAGCTTCCAAGAGGTTTGGTTGCTGTTGTTTAGTCATCTTTGTAGCTTAGTAAGGCTTCTGTTCTCTGCAATGGAGAATTCTGAACCGAAAGGGATTTCAAGGGATGTAAAATCAACGATGCAGAAAACCTAGACTGGGTTTCCCACTTAGAGTGAATGTGAAGCAGTGAACATTCAGTTAGAATCAGTGATTGAGATACTTGCAAGCTGCTACGGGATGGTTCAGTTACTTAAATTAGCATCCTCATCACTTTAAATGAATTTCCTCCTAAACGTTAGACTTGAACCGACATGGTTAGATTATTTTGAAATGCAACATGAATATAAAATTGCCATGGGTTGATTTTTTCTAACATCAGTAATGTTGTCATGTGAAAAAGTGGCCTGATTTAGATTTTAATAGTCTAAGTGACTACTACCAAATAGTTTGTCAGAAATAAAAAGGAACAAAAAAAAAAAAAAAGAACATGTGAGACAGAGAATCATTGTACTACACGGACCACACTACAATTAGGATACATAATGAAATTTCGAATATTGCTGAATTATAATGGTTGCTTGCATTCACAGCCTTAAGAAAGTTAGAACATCCATAGGGATGGATTATGCAAAAGGCTGTTGAATATTAATTTAACTGGGTTTTGAGGTGAGGCAGGAATGTAACTATTGGTGGATTTATTTATGTAAGAGAATTTATCAAAGTTTTTGGATTCAGTGTACTAGAAAGACCAGCAAAGATGATTCTGCTTTATTAGTTGATCAGTAATTCTCAAAAGAGGCATGAACCAAATGAAATTTAGATTAAAAAAAATCTAACTATAGGTGAATGCCCAGGAAGAAACACAATGATCGGGCCAGCACCATGACATAGCACATAAAGTCCTCGCCTTGAACACGCCAGGATCCCATATGGACGCCGGTTCTAATCCTGGCAGATCCACTTCCCCTCCAGCTTCCTGACTATGGCTTGGGAAAGCAGTTGAGGACGGCCCAAAGCCTTGGGACCCTGCACCCGCGTGGGAGACCCAGAAGAGCTCCTGGATCCTGGCTTTGGATTGGAGCAGCACTGGCCCTTCCGGTCACTTGGGGAATAAATCATTGGACAGAAGATCTTCCTCTCTCTCCTCCTCTCTGTATAACTGACTTTGTAATGAAAATAAAATAAATCTTAAAAAACAAAGAACACAGTGATCTAAGAGGCAGGGGTATGGGAGTGTGCTCATTACGTGCATTTCCGTTTTCTACACTGAGATGCAGTCTTAGAACATTCCGAAGGCCACTGCTTTCCAAGGTGCTTCAGAGAGCACCAACACCTGCGAGAAGTAGTCTCCTAAGTCTCAGGATGCAGGAAGAAGATTGTATAATCAAAACAGACTGTTTAATAACAGAAGAGACAAGACGGTCTGATTATGATGATGGGAAGCAGAGGAAGCAAAGTACCGAGAATATTCTGATCCATCTTCATGTATTTCTAATATACAGAGGTTTGTTAATTCACAAATAAATGGAAAAGCACATAAGTTTTTTGCTTGATGTTTGTAAAATCCCTTATTTCAAGTGGTGAAAATAAATAAGTAAATTTTTAAAAAGGAGCTTAAATTTAGTTGCAAAATGACACATTGCACAATTCTTTGTCAGATCTGATAAATTTAGAGATTCAACATTGTTTGAAAGAGCATAAAACTAAATCTGTTGAAGATGTCTGAAACATTGCGAATGCATCAGCTATTATGTTTCCTAACTGTTCTCAAAGGTGATTATGATCATTTCTGTAGGTGCGGTTTGAAAAGAACATAATCAGATTGGCTTTTGATTATTGGACTAACAGGCACTGAGTTATGGCTCATTGTCAGAGTACTGTGATAACTTTCTGTTTCTTAGGAAAAATTAATCAGCATTAACTCAGGAAGCTGAGAATAAAATTTCTAGCTGCAGAAATTTTGATTGACATCTCCAAATTCAAGTTACACACGTTACTATGTACAAGACAGATTCATTTAAGAGACTCATGATACTTATTATTATATTGATGTTTTTAATATCATATATGCCAGATGACTGTGTACAATTTCAGTACAACCAAGGCATTTTGGCACTTGAAATACTGTTGCTGATTTCGTCATCGTTCTAATTCAGTAAGTTGAGAACAGTGAAAGAAATTTATTTTTCCTGACTTTGAGAAATACTATACCTTCAATACCTAATTATATATATAATTAATATGTACAATGTGTAATTTTGTTATATATATATATATCTCATTAACTTTGAGCTGCAAAGATTCTATCAGAATATCTCAACATTTCAACATCTCTCAGGACAAACATTAACTATTTTCAGTGGTGACACATGGGAATAATATTTAGAAAGCAAGAAATGGCAGCTCTCTGGATACTTTCATAAGATAAACATGCTAAAAGGCAAGTAAAGTCTAAACAAATTCAGAGTCTCAAAGGGATGGCAAATTCTCCAGGAACACGATGAACTGGTATGTATTTGGATGTAGTTTTCAAAGTGAAATCACACTGTGTTCAGCTCTGCATCAGAAACATGATGTGAATTTTGAAGGTGCCACATATGACGTGTTGTGTATATGTGATCTCAGTTTATTAACTGGATCATGAGGATGTGTATCTTGTAAATATTCTAACATCATTTGTGAAATGTTAAGACACCTGTGACTTGAGATTTCCATTATAACCCATTTTATTTAATACACAAAAGACTATTTGGCTAATCCAGAGCTGGTAGCTGTGAAATTCAACTCAAGAAGATTTGAACAGACTTAAAGATAAATGAATAGGTCATCTCTTTGCCTACATGCTGATTTTTGGTGAATTACCACCTCTTCCTGAACCTATACTTACAGCTTTAGGGAATTCCCTTTGCATTATAACTGAAGATGAGATCCTTGATAACTGGCAATGGATAGAAAACTCCAGAAACACAGTTCAAAATTGACCTTTAATATAATTATGAAATCCCCTCCCCCCCCGCAGGAAGCAATCCTTTGAGGAATACAGATTATTTTTTCACTTTGGTTAGAACAAGTGATGAGTGGAGTGTGGTTTCATCTACACATATGAGCTATAACTAGTTTCTGGACAGATGATCAGGCATTTAGAAGGGTAGGTTTGGAAGACTAATGACAATGTTCAAGGAAAAGTGGGGTAAATAGAAATCACATTTGGACTATCTGTGCACCACGTAAATGGTTCTGCAGAGGCATTTGCCATTTACCAGCAGCAAGCTACCCTTCATCTCCTGCAGTTTCTTGCTGCATTCATCACAGTTCTTGTAGTGTGTGTTTATGAACCAAGTGTCGTGGCGACCAGTGGAAAGTGTACAGATGACTTCTGCACTCAAGACTCCTCACAGCCACTGTGCTGAGGGTGCACCCCTCCAGGCTATCTCCATGCTGCTCATCCTGAGTACCCACACTGCAAGAGCACAGGCATACCCCCAACTAATGATAGAGAAGCAAAGTTGGAGGAATGCAACCCAGAACTTGGGAGAAGTTCATCATTTGGGACTCTGCCATTCAAAAGGCAATGATTTGTCCTGGTTGGAATTGGTTCTAATGCTGAAATGTAGATTTTGCCTTTCCTCTTAACTTGTTTCTACCGAAAGTATTATCAGTAAACACAGGCTTTCTTCTTTTCCCTCATTAAAAGCAAAATGGCTCTTAATCACGAAATTTGTTTTATAACACAGAAGGTCAAAAAATTTAATTTTCATAGACTTTTTTTCTTTCTTACATACATTTTAAAAGGCACATTCTAGCATTAAATAGCCCCAAAAATATTTAAGTCTCACAAACAGACCAGATGGGAAAATCATATTGAAGACTCCTGGCGCTTTCTTACAGATTACAGAACAAGTTGTATTCTAATTTATTAATTTCATTTGAGAATTTAATTACACATACACACATACATACATGTATAAGGAGTAGGAGAAAGTCCACTTCCAACCACTAGCTGATACCCTGTTGAAGTTGTAGATGTGATCTGGAAATTCAATTCAAGTCTTCCATATAGGTGAAGGACACACAACTAGAGGAGCTGTCACCTGTTATATCCCAGTGTGTACTCTTGCAGACTGCTAGGCTCGACAGCAGAACTGGGACTTGAACCAAGGAACTACAATATTCATAAGGGTGTCCAAACCAGGTGTTCCAAGCTAGGTCAACATGTCTGCTCCCCAGAACAGGTTTGTGAACAATATACGAGAATATTTTCTCCATGGCTAGAATGTGTGAGACTGGGAATCAGAGAAGAGAAAGGATTCCTTTTGGTTTCTTACTGCTGCAACTTTATACAGTACTGACATAGCAATCTTGGAATCAAGAATGCATACACCCAACAATGGATGTGTTGCTATCACTTAATGAGAAGTTGAAACAATTCACCACCTTCTCTTTTCTTCTTCTTCTATTATTATTATTATTAATATTATTATTATTATTATTTGCTTTTCTCTGGCCAACTGAAACACCAAACTGAATTTTTGACTTAGCAGATTGTATATACAGGCTGCTACATAATGGCAGCAGGGAGTAATACACTTGTATAGTAAATAATAATTAAATATTACCTCTATCCTTCATAGATAGAACTGCAAATATATCCTGGGTAGATGTTCTTAATTTTCTCACTTACAGAGTAGTAGCTGGTCAGATGGTGACTGTCAGTGAAACATGGAATCATCATGGGATAAAATGTATAAATATTAATCCTAGTTTTGAGAAAGATTCCAGAAATGAAAGCCGCAGTAGGGACTCATGATCTCTTCCCTTAGTTAAGTGCACACTCAAGCATATGCATACTTCTTTCCAACTCTTTTTTTTCTATAATTTAATAGCAATTGTATGAATAATGGCTAAGTGTTATTTAGTTCACAGGTTGGGCATCAAGCCAAGATTGTGCTGAACTCTAGACAGAAAAATATGCAAAGGGATATGTAAGGTGGTGTGTTGAAAATACGGAATTGTTCTGTTTAGAAGTGAGCATTTTGTTTGTAGAATGACTGCTGAAAATTTGCTAGGCAAGATTCCATGATTTTTAGCTGGAGCTGTTCTGCTTTTAAGTAAGACAAGAAAGTTATGTTAGGGAGATGAGCAATCAGATATTTGTGGTCAATACTGCAGGTGACCAGTGGATTTACTTTTGGAACAACTCTAGCAAAGCGGTCATGTTTATTTAAACACTGTCTTGTTCCTGGTTATGTAGCCTCCAAAGTTACTCCTAAGACCTTTCCAGAAATTCTGTAAATTACCTATTTCCCTGTAATAGATTTTTTTTTCTGCTAATGTGAATTCCAAGGACTGGAACATAGAAGGATGAATAATTTATTCATTCATTGATGCAGAGGACAAATATTTATTATCTATAATTAGATTGCTGAGTGGAAAATTTCCTCTCTCCCCAGAAGTGGAGAAGCACATGCAAACTGGAAGAACAGAGTGCCCCACCTTCGGATCTCCCCCAAGGACCAATTCTGCTATTTAAAATGTTTTCATCATTAGCATTTTTCTGATTCTCCCTTCTTTGGTTTTCTTAAATGAGAAAAATAAGGAAAAATACAAAAAATGAAAGAAGGTTGGAATCCTGACTTATTTTTAGTAGCAGACACTGATACATTTTCTACCCAAAGCTTCTCAAGGGTATGCAAGATGATGATTTATATAGATGGTGAACTCAAGCACATTAATGAGATTGACATTTAGGACCGGTTCACAAGTAACAACCATGACAGAACACCCAGACTTTACATAATCATTAGAAAGAAGATATTAAGAAAAACAGAGAAAATGAGAGAGAAGGAGTAACAGAGAAAGAGTAACCAATGCATCTTAACTTCTGCCTTATTATCTGTCATAAGAATATATAATTTCCATAAGAAAAATTATGTGCTGAAATGTCATGGCCTCATTCAGTAAATTTAGTCCAGAGTCCCAGGAATGGTACAAAAGTAAATCAAGAGGAGAAATCTCTTCCTACAGAGAGCAGTGCTGCAAGAAAGACTGCATATGTCTTGCTATTTAAACATACCTACAGCAAGTCAATAATAGTTGGGTAGCAAGAAGAACCAGCATAGTGTTGAAATATAATTACTATGCTAATATTTGATCTTTTGTTGAAATCCTTCTGTGCAGGTATAACAAAAGAAACGGAGCTTGAGAAAGGAAAGCATGAGTAAAAGATCAGAGCATCCTTTGTGTCCCGTCTGAACTTCTCTGGACCAGTGTCTGGTTGGCGCTGGAGACAGGGGCACAGACAGCTGACAAGCAATACGTGCGTCAGGAATTGTAGTGAATTAAGAGTTCACAAACATGATCAAAAAGTACATAGTATGTGTGAGATTTTATGAAGAGATGGAGAAAGAAGACAAGACATAATACCATTTGATGTCTTTGATGCATCTAACTCCTTCAAGTTCACACTTGAGCATATATTTTAAACGTGGTGAAAACACACACTAATAGATTTAGCAAAGTGATTTGAAATACAGTAGGATTGTACGTTCCTGCATAAGGCCAAGGGATTTTCAGCAAAAGCCTGACAAAGGGATCTAATAAAATCGGGCATTGCACAAGGTGGACAGAGACCACATTCAGAACAGAGAATTTAGGAAGTCTAAAATTTTATGATTTTGGAAAAACACATGGATAAAGAAATGGCTGGAATGAAAATATAATCGATCAGCAGGACTTAGCAATAGGCATAAAATCTTATTCTAGGTTGGATGGAGTTATTGTAGAGAGGGGGGGATTAAGGAAGAGACCAATACTTGCGAGTCTGTAGTGATAGTTATGGGTACCGATAATGACTGCTGATTTCAACCCAGGCTGATGGCGACCTTTGTAGATAGGTACTTGCATTTAAACACAAATAACTTTCAGTTGAATAGACAATTATCCGTTTTTGTTTTTTATTTCTTCAGTGTTTCTCTCAGGATTTGAATTTAGCACCAGAATCCAAAGTAATTAATGGCTAATACTTTTGTACTAACATTTCTAAGACTATATTTTTGCTCACTTTTGTCGATTTGCAGATTTAAACTCTAAAATTGTGCTGATGTAGTAAGAATTGTGTTGAATGTATTCATCTTGTTTTTCACTCAGAAACAATGACAATCTCACATGTTTGTTGATGAGACTGCAATGAAAAAAATCGTATTAAGCAGTAGCCAATAGTCAATTTATGTTCTGCTAAAACTTGACTTTAAAATAACTCATTTCTATGGGCCCAGTGCGATGGCGCAGTGGTTAAGGTCCTCGCCTTGCACGCCCGGGATCCCAGATGGGCACCGGTTCTATCCCAGCAGCCCCACTTCCCTTCCAGCTTCCTGCCTGTGGCCTGGGAAAGCATTCGAGGACGGCCCAAGACTTTGGGACCCTGCACCTGCGTGGGAGACCCGGAAGAGGCTCCTGGCTACAGATTGGCGTAGTATCGGCCGTTGCGCTCACTTAGGGAGTGAATCATCGGACGGAAGATCTTCCTCTCTGTCTCTGCTCTCTGTTTCTCCTCTCTGTACATCTGCCTTTCCAATAACAAAATAATAAAAATAAATCTTTAAAAAAATATTTCTAGTCATTTCTAGTCTACCCATTAAAAATCATTTCAAGTAAACATCTATTTCTATGGAAGATTTTAGATAAAACCAAATATTTTAATTCCAGTGTCCGAAAAAGTATTAAAACAAGAAATGATCTTAGAAATAATGTTATGATAAGCAGAGTGCTTGAATTACTTTGTGTTTTAAATTCATTGTCCGAAGAAAAAAAAATCAAAACAGCAAATTTTGTAATTTAAAAATTTTGTAATAAAAAAACAGTAATATTGTCTTTTCCAGTTTTCTTCTCAGTTCATCTCAATAGTCAGCTGTTCTTTTCATCCTGTAGTAGGTAGAGGTGAAATTTGATTTCATGTGGCCCAGTGTCATGCAAAAGAGAGATTTACTAACAATCTAACTTAGCATATGATATACAGTACTCAAAGCAAGGGGGAAACATCAACATGTTTATTTTTGATCAAGTTAAAGTCAATAGAAATAGTTTTATGTAATATGCTATGTAATAGCACTTTGAGAGGATCGGTTTAAATAAAAAACAAAAACTTGCAGTTTACATCAAAATCATGATCAAACCTCCAAAGAAACACAAAAATATGTTTTTTTCAGATGCAGGAATGTAAAAATAATTGTTTTCATTAGATAATTTCTGGGATATGATAGTTTTGTCATTTCTTTGGTTTTGGAGGTATGATAAATGGGGTAGAAGCTTAGTTTGATCTATAGAAAAATAATATTATTCTTTCACAAAGAGAAAGGCAAAATTGAGGGCACATGAATATGCTTTTCAAGTGTCATCACATGTGTCCCCAGAGCATGAACCCTTTGTTTAGCAACTCCATTATCACTCATAATTACAACCAGGGTGAACCCCACTCAGGGAAATCTAATTGGTCCTCCTATGGGGATGTGGGAGAAGAAGTGAAGAGGGAATATCAGGTTATTGATGTTGCTGAAAATTGTTTACAAATGTGGTTTGGTGGGAATTCTCCTACTTATTGGTTTGTATATTACTAAGTTTAATAAGGTAATCTAGATTCTTATAATATCAGAATGCCGGAATTTTTTTTTAGCAACAGAAGTCAGCAGTTTCCCTAGTGATGCCATAAATCTAACAGCAAAAGTGGATATTTTCTTCTCAATAAAATTATTACAATGTTTAAAACAATTAGCAACCATAGAGAAGAGACCTGAATAAATAAAGCAGCCTTTTGCAGTGTGTAAAATCACTAAGAATTAGGCAACATAATTTATGCTTGCTGTTGTGAGTATAATTTAAGGAAACCATTAAATGTTAATGTGATACATTAAAAATTCTTTGGTGTCAACAAAATTTGTAAGCAACATCTTTTGTTAATACTCTTCTCCCAAGCAGGTGTTATGAAGAATTAATCAGATTTTAAGGATCAACAAAGAAAATGCCCTGTCTAAGCCTTTCATGAGGTTAGTGTATTTTGTTTTGAAAACATCTTTCCTTTTCAAATATTTTCATTGTCATAGCAGGATAAGAAAGTTATAGCTTTGCATTCCATCATTTTTTTTTTTTGTACTTTCACTCATAGAGCTCTTTTTTTCTCCAAAGAATGTGTAACTACCCTGAAGAGCTTTATCTTTGTAGTAACATGGATTTTTAACCAGACTATCTGTAATTGGGTTCTAATATGTTCACAGATTAAATATTCTTAAAAAACTATATTTATCAAATATTGCATGTACTGTTTGGCAAAATTAGAATTGATGTCAATGAGTATCATTGAGCATATGATAATATTCAGTGGATGAGAATACTGGAGTCAAAACTAATTTCTCTTTTTTTGCCATATAACATTCATGTGATTAAAACCCTGCAACAGGAATTTTCAATAACGTCTGGTATCCTAGCTGCCGTTGTATACAAACACATATCAGTTCCATCTGGACATCTTATGTTAATTCAGATTCAAATACTCAAATCTACACTACTCATTTCCTTCATCACTGCTGGCAGTAACATCTGCCTCCGAATAATGTCCATTTGTGTTTTAGAGAAAAACCTTCTCAAATGCTAAAGAAAAATCTTTGTGTTCATTTTTTTCTTCACCTTCACCCTTTTTTCTGCCTAAGTTTGATTTCCTTTCCTATGCTTTTGAGTTAATCTATTCATTCGAATATCATGGCATTTCTGTTTTTAAACTATTTGCATGCCAACTTTATGACTATGGAAGAAATATCATGGTGAATAGCATTTGACTTCAATCTGTGCTCAACCACTTAGGGATGTGTGTCTTTAAGAAAGTTATGTAACAGTTTTGTGAGCCCAAATTTTCTCAGATGATTGTCACGAAGATGAAAATTATATGATGTACTCAGCAGGGAAATCACCGACGACCAAGCTACAAGACACACAGCTGTCTTTGTCCTTCTCACCCGCTGCATTTTAGAGTATGCCCTCATCTCTTATGAGGTCTTCTTAGAATCTATTTAATTATAATCCCTCTGCTTTTCTAACTTGCACTGTAGCATGATAGTAGCATCTATCTAGGATGCCAGCATAGCAGGCAGAAGATTTACCTGTTAGCCCCTTGTGCTAGGCCCCAATTGATTATTATTTTCAAGGGTCAGTCTGAGAATATAAATTGTACCTGAGTTTACAATTATTACATGCATATCAATAAGCTCTTATAGAATGTAATGATTTTAAGTTTTGGAAAACCTGATTTTTAAATTGTAAAGCGCTTTCAGATATATTCAAAGTAAGGGTATAAGTGTGGAGGGCTTACTGTTTTACAGCATTTCTAAGAATATTTATTTCAAAAGAAGTGGGCTATTTGTCTTCATCTGCTTCTGTACATTTATCTGTGATTTTACTTTCAAGATATTGTTAGATCTGGAATGAGGAATGAGCCGTTGTGCTTCTGAGAACAGGACTTTATGACTCCCATGAAAAGAAATACTGTTGCAAACAAACTGCCACTGTTGTCTTCCTCTTCCTTTTAAACAGATTCATTTTGAAAAGCAGTTCTCTGTTTTTATGGACACACTGGCAAAAGCTAAAGCGTGCAGGCCTTTCTTAGGTTCTTCCTTGTTCTGTCTGAATCATTCTTTGTTCTCTGAATCACTCTTTCCACCTGGGCACCAGGGAGGCTTGGCTCTTCGGGAGAGCTCTGTTGCCTTCATTCCCCACCAAGAGATGAAGCCACCCTCCACTGGCAGGGCAGACTGCGGCCGGGGCAGCCGGCAGAAGCACAGTGGCTAGCTTTCTGTTCTATCTGGGTGTAGGAGGAGGCGCTCTGTCATAGACCCTGAGCTGCTTTGTTTATTCTTGCATGCCAAGAATGGAAAGACCTAACCATACTCTTTCCTGCCATCATTTCTCAGAGCTGTGTTTGCTGGGAGAGACTTGGTGGGATGAGGCAGGCTTCCTTCAATTTGTTATAAAAAGCAATAGGACCCTGAAATTAGAAGTACTCTCGAATGTGGCAGGCCACTGCATATACATAGTGGAAACTACGGGTCCTTTGTGTTGCCTCTGTTAGTTGGAGTAGAAGAGATGTGGGAAATATCAGAAACAACATGAAACCACTGCTTTTGCTGTTTCACAGTCCATGTCATTAGCCAGTGCCCTTGAAGCAAAAACAAGTTAACTTGTTTGCTTACAAGTAAGGTTACCCCTTAAATTCTACACAATGCCTGATGGCAGAAAGCACCACACTTGGCCTAGAGATCAGCATCAAGCCAACGTTGGGAATGATGATGCTAATGATAGTGATTACCATGAAGAAAGTGATGGCACCATTCTCCATACCCCTGTGGCTATGAATGCAGTACTGTATAATAACTCTACCAAATGCCTGTTTCTATTATGCCACTTGACTCTAGCAATCATTCATCACCTAGCATTCAAGGAAAGGAATTTTTTGTAGTTTAACTTAATGCACATCAAAATATGATTAGTTCAAAAAGATTTACAGATTAAATAGAATAGGATGTAAATACATACACTTATATGTACTGTGTACAATTCATATTTTTAAGGAATCTAATTGCTTTGAGAACAAAGAGGTCACAACAGAGGTAACAGGACTACAAGTGACTGTATGTTCTCAGGCAGTTAAATCTGCGTCTCGTCCCCAGTATGAAAAGGAATTTAAAGAGGAGAGAAACTGGTCAGCAAGGATGTAAGATTCATTCATGAGCAAAGCAAAGGTACATATCTTGAAAGGGGTGCTGACATAATCAAGAAAGTTCTACATGAAATAAGCTTCAAGGCTATCACTTTATATAATCTGGAAGCTTATGGGATATGTCTAGGGTAGGACTGATTAACAGTCAAAGATGGGGAATTAAGTTAAGTGCTGTCATTAGGCTTTTTTTTCCCCTCTAAGAGTTTTATTTTTTATTTACTTATTTGAAAGGCCAAGTCACAGAGAGGGGCAGAGACAGAGAGCTCCTCCTCCCGTTGCTAGTTCATGCCCCAAAATGCCTGCGATGACTAAGGATGGGCCAAATCAAAGCCAGGAGTCAGGGATGTATTCTGGGTCTCTCACTTGGGTTCAGAGGTCAAGAATTGAGTCATTCCTTGTTATTTTTCAAAGAACACTATCCTGAAAATGACTTTGACTTTGAGAAGCTGGGAATCCAACAGGGAGTGTACAGGTTTACCGGTGGCAACTCAACTTACTATGCCACAGCTCTTCCCCCTGAAGGAATTTGTTAATATATTAGCTTCTTAGGGTCACGGCAAAATGTGTGATAGCTGCTACCAATGTTTTTCTTAATGTGATATCAGTACAAAGAGAATAGACCCACGATTCATAGTTACAACTCTGATGATATAATGATTATTTTTCTTATCCCTCCTCCTCCTTCTTTTTATGCTCCCTATCTTCTTTAACCCCTCTCTCTTACTTTCCTTTACTCACTTTTGAGATAACAAAACTTTTTCATTTATATGATTGTAAGTGCTAAGTGCTCCAATAAAGAATAGAACAGGTAAGAAGCAATAAGCCTGTCCTTCAGTAGGGATGTAGGCAAACTAAACAATCATCCAATAGAAAAGAATATTACATCATATACAGTAAATTTCAAAATAAGCAAGTATTATTAGAACTGTGTTAATTTATAATTATCTTGGAAGTGTCATGGCATCAGATACCTGATAGGATTAGCTGTGGTACTATTATTATAATGAATTTATAATTAGTAACTGCCATTGAAGAGACAGCCAGCAGCCATGCTGGTTTTAAGTAGTGGAATCGTGGACACTTTTCCCGCTGCTGCAATAGTCCGGCCTACAGCACAAGTGATGCTGCAGAGATGCTGGCAACCTGCCTCCTCCTAGCTATTTACCTGGAAGAGATAATAGAGACTGCAAGTTATGCTAAGTCTGTCTGATAATACATGCATGTGTCTAGAAACAATTTGTTTAAAAATAATTATGATCTGCCTCTTATCAGAGTTATAACACAAAGAATTCAACTCACTTGATGTTGTCCTATTTAATTGTTCAAGATTGTGGTTTTTTTTAACTCAACTGGATTATTTCCATTATCAATACGGCAAAAGTATGTTTAAAACTCTAACCGGTTCTTGAGCCCAGGGCCAGAAGTATTTAAAAGAAGGCTGACTGAGTCTGTAGCTATCTTTGCATAATGAAATCTGCATACTCAGATTTTGTTATTTTGGTTTCATACACCAAATGACAATAAAATTGATTAAAATAAATGGGAGATTTATAATACAGGGATGCACTTTCAATCCTTTTATAAATGTTCTCAGGGGGATTTATTCATCTCCAAAATCGGTCTATAATGAACTATTGAAATAATCTTTGTTTATATGAGAAAAGAGCCTTAATTTCTAGTAGGTCTCTCGAAAGTCATAGCTATGGCTAAACCCTGACTATTTGCTCCCCAAGTAGCTAGATTTTAGCCTTGTCGCACTACTCTCATAAACGCTGCAGAAAATTAGTAACTCTGTCTTTCAATAACTTATAAATCTTAAGGTGGAAAGGTTATGTTAATCTGTAATCATAAATAGTTATTTTCCATTCTTTTCCTTTGACCAGGAGGCAGCCACAAATACTTACCAAGCCACCTTCCCCAGGGGGATTTAACAATACTGAAAAAATTTCCCTTAGCTTCCTAGGAGGCCCTTTTCCCTGGTCCTTTTGTTTATTTCCCACTTCAATACTGCATTGCTTATTACTCAAGTGTAAGATTTCTGAATCAACCTCCTGCTTCCTAAGATTTCTGCACTAAATTTTTCAAAGAACATTTCTACCACTGCAATGCTGTGTTCAGTTTTCAATGTTTTTTTGTAGTTTTATGGAAAAAAAAAATGTATGCTCCTACCAGAAATGTGCCTGGACATTTAGCAAATAGTGAAACAAGGTATTTGTTAAAAACAAACAAACAAAAAAACCCAAGCTATTTGTTCTGATGTGGTTCTGAAATTTGCTACCACAAAATATTGACAAAGTATCAGATAATCAAACCTGAAGTTTTCAGTGAAAAAGCACTTATGGAACACTGTGCCAACTGCCAAATTCTAGAAAGAAAATGAATTGTTTTTTGTGTTTATAAAGATAAAATGTATTAAATATTGTTCGGGATGTGAGTGAGATCACGCCAGACAAGTCTAAGGTTTGGTAAGGATTCTTTATTAAGCAAGCTTGGTGATAACAGGGCCCACTAGAAATAGCAAATCACAAGTCCATATGGCAATCCGGTCAATCGAAATCCCAAGAGAAACAAATGGTCATTACCCTGAAGTCCATTCGTTAAGCTGAAGACTTATGTCCCAGCTTTCGCAACTGTATACGTTATCCTAAGAGACATGCAACAAATAACCTGGGCACATTTACAAAGCTGCAGACATTCACCTTTCCCTGGCTTCTCTGCCCACATTTCACTATTGCTAGGCCTCACATCTCCTGGAATTCCCAACAGTATACAAATTAGAAATACAAAGCATCTTAGCGTTGCTATCTTCACTGTCCCGTCCAAGCAGTGAATAGCGGGTGAGAAAGACAGACACATAGGGGCCACGCTCAGGGGATGCCAGTCTTTGGAGTCTGTTCACGGGAAGCCAGGGAGCAAGCAGATACTGGGGAGGCCAAGAGTCAGAGTACTAGAGTAATGGAAGCATACAATCGACCAAAAGAGTGAGTCCCTACCCATCATGAGATATTATAGGGGCTTGTGAGGGGAGTGGTTACACAACAATGCAGTATCACCCCCTCTCAGGCTCCAAGTGGTGACAGGTGAGCATCAAAGGTGGGCAGGAGGGAACACCTAGGTGGTTGGGGGAGGGGGGGAGTAGTTTCCAAGCTCATGATCCTGAACTAGCTGCCTACCTCATTACAATATAAACACATTATATAAGCATGTTAAATCTAAACATGCATTATGGGAGTGAAAGTGAAAATTACCTTGATAAATTGACAATTCACTTGAAGCTAATGTTGCCAAAATAATACTTTGTTTATATTTTCTTCTTTCAAAAACTTACTTTGTATTTATATGAAAGGGAGAGTTACAGAGTGAGGGAGCAACAGACACAAAGAATTACCTTCCATCTGCTGGTTCACTCCTAAATGGCATCAATGAATGAGGCTATCCCAGGTTGACCTATCTTCAGTCTGCTGATTCCCATTGACTCATGCGGATTCACTCCTCCAGTAGTTACAACACTTACAGCTGGTCCAGACTGAAATCTCTAAACAGGATCTCCATCAGGGTCTCCCACATGGATGTCTGTGGTCCAAACATGAGTCATTTTCTGATTCCTGTCTAGATGCTTAGCAGTAAGCTGGAATGGTTTGGAGGAGCCTGGACTGGATCTTGTCCTGTATAATGAGTTTCTGGCATTCAAAGTGGCAGCTTAGCCTGCTTAATCTGTTTGAAGATAGTTTCCTTAAGTGTTTTTCTTTCTTATTCATATTTATAAATTTTTAAAAACTTATTTATATTTGAATGAGTTACAGCGAAGTAAAGGAGGGAGTATCTTTCATGCACTGCCGAACGATATGGACAGGAGTCAGGAGCTTCATTCGGGTCTTGTACTTCTGCTGCAGGGAACTGGACAACATAGAGAAAATGGCTGAAGTGGTTTCTTTCAAACACAATTCATGTGAGCAGAACAATGCTTGACAATCAACAAGAGAACAGGGACAAAGCCTGCTGCTGCTTGCTCTTCATAAAGCAAAAAGTCACCAGGAAGGGTATGACCCTGAGGTCCCCTTCTCTCATCCTTCTAACAGACTGAAAAATCAAGAATCACCTCTTCAGGGTTTTTTTTTTTTTTATGATGAGAACTCAAAGAGATGGGAATTGATACTTTGATTTTTTTTTTTTTTTGTCAAGGAGCTCTGGGAGAATGGCCTTTTACATTCTTTCAAGGGATTCCTCACATTCTCTTGGTATGTCTTGTTTCTTTTCAAAGTTGATTGGCACTTGAGTAGCCAACGTGAGCCGGTGCTGCTATGAGACGCTGACACGTTAAGAAGCAGCTTTATCTACCATGTGCTGATGATGCTCTCAAGTATTTATTAATTATTCATAGTGATTTGATGCCAAATTCAAATTCAGCGCCTTGAGTTTAAAGCTCACTTTGCAACTTTCTTATAGAACTCCATTCAGAAATCAGTACTGAAAGTGTTATTCTTTAAGTGGTCAAATTTTGGACCCTGGTAACTCACCTTGAAAAATAAGCATGACAGGGTCCCAGGATCTCATCTTTACTATGTCATGAACAGAGTTCCAAGATGGTGACCAAAAATAACATTGTTTAGCTGTTAGACTTCTTGGGAAAATTATTTAATTAATATCTGAAAAGATAATTTAAATGATTTAATTTTTTCCTATGGATATACCTACAATGTGAAGAAGCAAACAACAAATTCACAAGGTTAAGATATCAAAATTATCTGTCAGATTTTACTATAATGAATAACTCACATTTGATCCATTAACATATACTTTTTATTTTAAATATAGACTGATAACAAAAGTTTATAGATGTAATATTAACATAATCTTTGACTCCAAACTCAGCTTTCAGAAATTTTTATTTAAAGGAAGAATTTATTGTAATGACGTGAATGTAGATTAAAAACTAAATTTACAATAGTGAAAAGGTTAGCAATGGCATGTTTAGCAGAACTAAGTAAATATCATAGGGGCTGTTTAGTTTAAATGGTCTACAACTGTTATGAAATTACACTCTGAAAGAATTTTTCTGTATAAAAATGAGTTCCACATATTGTTATTAAAATTGATCATAAATTTCATTGAATTGAAATTTACATTTAGTAACATAATTTCTAGTGTGTATTTTAAAATGTTTCCCACCCCAAGAAAGTTAATACTGGGAAAATGCTATCAGTGTAGGAGTTCAGGACTGGGCACAAAGCACATATTATACCATTTTTCTTTGATGTATGTATGCTTTAAGACAATTTGGGTAATTAGAAATTAGAATTTGAAAAATATCTTAATATTTGCTTATAATCCATTACAGGTGAGGGTTGATGTGTACTAACCTCAATAAAAAGAAATAAAAGCTAGGATTCTAGTCTTAATTTTAAATGACATATATATGCATAAGCAAATGTATACACACATATTTAAAATCATACATATATGTAAGACTATTTGGAATATGGTGAGACGCTTCAAAAACTTGAGTTCATTTTATTCTTTCCCGTTTGTTTAAAAATTCCTCAACCATTGCTAATTATAAGACCCTTAAGGCATAGTTATAAATTTTGCCTTTCTGTTCATTACACAGAAACTTGAGGTTTGAAAATATTTAGTTCATCCATGACCCAAACTATTAGAGATCATTGAATTTATCTAGAGCGGTATGTTTAATAAGTAATCCTTTTAGGAATTTGTTCCATTGTTCCATTGATCATAGAATCAATGAGCTATTTTTAATGCATTTGGTATGTTAATGAATATTGGTTTGATCCCAATATTATATCCTCAGCCATGTGATATGTGTATTTCAGCAGATAAGATCATTTAAGTCCTGAATAGTTAACATACGATATTCATGAGAAAGGTGAATTGATTTCTATGGCTTTATTGATTTTGGTCTGTTGAACCTAGGCATCTTGCAAATTTATGGTCTGGCTTCATTGACTCGGTTTTGATGTAATATATAGTTGGCTTTAGGAACTGCTGTAAAAAGTTCCTGACATCTGACCTTCCCAGTACAATATAATTAAATCGCATTTAAAAAATTATTTTCAAGTGTCTTTTGAAGAGGAACAACAAAATTTTTATTTTTCATTTCTTTCATGTTCAAAGAGGAAAACAGTGAATGCAAACACATTAAAAAAAACATTATTCAAAAGAATCGGTGGTAGATACAACTTTCTGCACAAGACTAACCTGGAAAAAAACTTAATTTGAATGTACATGATAATTGCCCTGTGTGACTTACTGGACAAGAGCTGTAAGTATCAGAATAAATTGATACAATTATTATTTGCTTTAAAGTAATAACAATTTCTAGTTATTTCTGTCGTATAGAATTATTTCATCCAGTTAAATAAAAATTTATTTTCTATGAAATTTTGAATCTTAATCTGAATCTGTGATCTTGATTCAGTTAAAATTTGCCACCTGGTTTAAAAGATAAAATAGTTCTGTTTCCATTAGATATTATATTGTGAAGAGCACAATGACTTCACAACTTGGAAACTACATCTTTCATAATAAACACATCATTACTGATGTGTGCATTTTCTATCTTCCTGAATTTCAGATAATTTTGCTGCCAAAATGTGTAAAAAACAAAGAACCAACCAAACAAACCTTGAAATGTGTTTTTGGTGACCTGAGGTATGGATACATATTCAAACTTAATGTAACACCATTCACCCAAATTTTTTATCTGCTGCCATCCATTACATAGCTGATTGGTTAACTTAGTTTTTATTATTTGAATAATCGTCTTTCACTTGTATGCCTTTAGTATTTTTTCCTAAATTAGCTGGCCTACCCTCTGTGCTTTTGTGCAAATTGTTATTATAAGTGCTAAATTGGAAAGTACTGTGATTTGCTGATAGATTTTCCCTTCTAGATGGACATTGATCCATGAATCAATTCAATCACGAAATAAAGACAGAACACACAAACAAACAACCAAATATTGACAGTCTAAAATATGTCAAGGGGCTTTCTAAATGATTAGATTAATATCCTAAAGCATCCATGCTGGATTTTATTGCCTGGGCTAGAATTCTTTATTTGCCAATCATAAATTGTTGACTGTGATCAGTGAATTGAATTTTCTCTCCTTAGTCTTCCCAAATGCAAAATGTAGAACTACTAGTTTCAAATGGGTATTTTGGAGTTATTTTTATAATTAAATGAATTGATCTAACTGAATCATTGGAAAAATATCAACCACAGGAAACTTCATTAAATATTAAATATTGATGTTTCACATGTGCCAAAATTTAGTGTTTGATATTTAAATATTATGTGATTTTATAATTTTAAGTATTTTTTTCTAAGACATCCATGATCAAAATACACTGCAAAAGAAAAAATAGGATTACTTTCATCTCTTGCCTACAGGCATACTTCTCCATAGGCAACTTCAATTTACAGTAACTCTAGCACAGTTTCACACATTCTATGTGTATGGTTGCATATACGTTAGCTTTTCTTGTTAATCCAAATTAGAACATACTAATAGAGACTGCCCCATTCCTGACTCTGATTTCACTTATATGTCTTGACATTTTCATAGTTCATCGAATATGAGAGCTCATTGCTTTGACAGCAGCCTTGTGGATATTTAACTCTCCTTTTATTCATAGGTTCTTCAGCTATTCTTTCCTTTTAAACATCTAATCCAAGTTATGATCATCTTAAATGCGTGTGATCATAGATTTTGCAATGATCATGCATGTGCATGTACACATATGAATACGGCAGAGCTTCCAAAAGTTGGTGGAAAATGCATAGTTTGAGAAGTGTGTGCATGAATGTAAAAATGTCTGAATAAAAATCAACTTTTCTTTTATTTTCACTTTTTCATAGCCTTTGGGGTATTCTTATATACAAATGTGAAAACACTCAAGTATATACAAACTACATATATGCATATCATAATCAAATGCATATGCACTATGTATATTATTAACTCACTGTATATATTTGCATCTAAGTACTTGAATCTTGGAATAAAAATGGCTTTGCTCAAAGTCATACAAATAGCATTTCAAGCTTTCTGGGCACTCTCTTTTAAATGTATCTTTTCATACTAGATGTTCCAACATAGATTATCAGAAATGATTTTTGATTATGCATGATTCAATTCATCATCATAATGAACATACCTCACGGGGTTGCTTGGCATGATCTACTGATTCAGGGGATACTATTTTGTTTTAAACTAAATATCTGTTACAAATCTCTATTTAATACACTTCTTCTTTACAATTACTAGCCATTGATTCTTATTGTAAATTTATTAAACTTACTTTTATGTTTTATTATTATGCTATAATATCTTGTTCAGATTCTTAGATTTTGTGCAATTAATTGTATGGTTTTGATGGTATTAATTAGATGTATCATGTTGCGTTACAGTTTTGGGGGGGGTAAGTGTCCTTACTTTCCTCTTAGTAGCCCTCATTTTTTTCATTTTCATATTTTACATTTAAAGCTTCTATTAACCTGAGAATTATTTTGATGTAAATTATAACATGAGAATCCATTGAGAATTGTTATTTCACAGTGCTGTGCACAGTGGCTACAGTGCTCAACAGGTCAATCCACTGCCTGCAAGCACCAGCACCCCGAGTGAATGCTGGTTCATGTCCAGGTTGCTCCACCTCTGATCCAGCTCCCTGCTGACGGCCCGGGATAGCAGTAGAGGACAGCTCAGGTCTGTTTGGCTTTGTACCCACATGGGAAACCCTATTGGATCCCCTGGCTCCTGGCTTTTGACATGCTCATTTATGGGCATTGTGACCATATGAGGAGTGAATCCATGAATGGAAGATCTTTGTATTTCTGTCTGTCTTTCCTTCTCTATGTAAATCTACCTTTCAACTGAAAATAAATAATTCTTAAACAAAAAATAATCTTATTTCACAAAAAGCTTGATCCAATCAAGAGTTTAAATTAATCAATTTTCTACTGTGCTTTAGATGTTATTTTTACTGACTACACATTGAAATACATATGCTTTTCCCATTTTTTTTTTTTTGGTTCAAACTATCTGTCTTAGTAATAGTTACAGCTCTTCATACTATAATACATGCATGTGTTGATTTACTCCCCAAGTTCTGAAGTACTCCTGCTTATTCTCACAAGAAATCCAGGTGGTAGCTTCCTTATTTTTCCAAAAAATGTTATTGACTTTTTAGCTGAGCTTTTAAGACAGTGTATTTACTTTCCTGGTAGGACATTTTGTTGTAATAGTGTGCATAGAAATAATAGTGGAATTATATATTTATTTTTGGTTTCTACATGGAAAAGTTACTTTTAAATTTCATAATGAGCCATCATTATGGGTTCTCCCGTAGATTCTCAAGATTTTGAAAATCCTTTGAAATGTGTTGATATATTATCTTCTCTTTAAAAAGCTTCAAAGCCCTCTTGCTTCCCACATTTTATAGTCATGTAGGTTATTCTCCACTGTTGTCTGATATTTTCATCATGCTAATAAACAGTAGTGATTCTAAATTCTTCTTTATATTGGTCATAATTTTAATTCCATTTGCTTATATAAAGTGCTGTCCAAAATTGCATGCAAAGTTCCATATGTAGAATTTTATAAAACACAGAGTGCTAGATCAGTTCCTGGGGCTTGGCTTCTGAAGGTGTAAGCCAGGCCATTTATATGCATAACACGTTTCCCATTGCATCTGATATTCCCGACCCTGAGACCAAAATGTCCCTATTGTCATGCTATTCACTGTATCATTGATGTTTGATATGTAGTACACATGTGGTTTTGATAATGTCAAGAAACTGTTTTCATTTTTATTGAATTGTTTTTCAGATATGTGTGTGAGCTTTTCCAATGCTTTTTGGAAACTCATAGAGAAAACCAATTTATTTCACCCCTATTCTTACTAACAAAGAGTTTTAGTAGCAGATTCTCTAATGCTGAAAATCCTAGTATGCAACAATCTTAGTAATGACATTTTATTTTAGAGTATATTGCTGTATTTTATCGTGTTTTGAATGTTTTGCTGAAGAACAGTGTTTAACATTTATTAAGCTATCATTCCTCTTTCTTTCCTTCAAATACCATTGTTAAAAATCACCCCTTAAATACATTTTGATCTGAAGCAAAACTTTTCCAGTAAAGTTATCCATTTCGTAATGTTTTCATAGCTTTTTTCAGGGGGTTACACAGAGAAAAGGAGAAAAGGAGAGACTGTTTCATCCACTGGTTCTTTCCCAAATGACTGCAATGGCTAGGTCTGGGCCAGGCATTATCCAAGAACCAGCGGCTTCCTTCAGATCCAACATGTGGCTGACAGAGGCCCAAGCACTTCAGCCACAGTCTGTTGCTTTCCTAGGCACAGTACAGAGAGCTGGGTGGGAAAAAAAGGCAGCTCTAGGCATGGAAGGACAGTAATGCACAGTGGTGCAAGTTGCTAAGGTGCAATGCCACCCCTAGGACTAGAGTTCTTCATTGAGCTTTGGGAATTTTACTTATGCATGTATTTCTCATTTTTTTGCAGCTAATTATTGATAATTTTTATTATGATTGGCAAAATATTTTGGAGAAATTAAATAGCATACATTTACACAATACACATATCAAAGAAAAAGTTTCAATACAAATTTATTAAAGATCTAAATGAAAGCAAAATTGTAATGCATAAAAATGTAAGTGATATCATCAAAGCGGTCCATGGAAAGCAATTTAGAACATTAATTGCCTGGAAAAGTATTCCTGAAACCATCTGTCTGAGATAACTACAGAATGAAGAATTTATCTAAAGCCAGTTAAACTTGTTACTACAACGTATTGTGAAACTGTGTCATAGGAAACACTAAAAAGGAAAATATGAGAAGGAAGGGGAGTGTGGGAATGAAGGAGGAAGTGGAGTAGCATGCAAGGAATCATTATGCTCTTAAAGACTATAAATGAAATATATAAAATACATCTTTTTAAAAAGCAATAATAAATATTAAAACAGAACTTTTGGCATCAATAAATAATGTTGGCATCAATAATCAGTAGATACTTGACTGCTATTTTTATAATGTGTACAAGATTAATTCTAAGGACATAAAAATTCTGGAAGAAATAAAGGGGTTTATAAATAAATGGAGAAGTATTTCATGCCCACAAATAGGGAGACCTGCTGTTTTAAAAAGATCAGTTTTCCTAAACTATGCCTGTAATTCAACAAAATGTTAATCACAAATCAGGCAATTTATTTTATGGATAGCAAGAAGCACGTTTCTAATTTATATGCAAAGAACAAGACTCAGTATCCAGAGCAATACTCAAGAAGGACAAAGGGAGAGGCCTGATGCCTTTACTTCAAGATTTACAAGTGTACCCTATCAGTACATAAATTATCCAGTAAAACAGAGAATCCAGAAACAGACCCATACATTAACAGTCAATTGATATTAAGTAGATATCAATTGCATAGAGAAAAACTTGGTTCAAGAAGTGATTTTAAGAACCTGGACATTCTTGTAAAACAGAGGGGAGAGAGAGAGAGAGAGAGAGAGAGAACGAGCGAGCCAGAGAGAGAGCTTGCATTTTTTTTTTAACCAAAATGAGTTAAAATATGTATCCATTCAAAAATCTGCTTGTGAATGTATACAGTTGCTGTGTCCATGATTGTCAAAATCTGGTTCATTACCCGCGTTGCCACAATAAGTAGGTCAGAGGCAGGTTGAAGCCAGAAGTGAGGAGCTTCAACCGGAGTACAAACTTGGGCTAAAAAACGCGTATCACAAGATGCCCTTTGCATTTCCATACACTCTGTAGTAACTTTCAGATATTAGAGAAAGATTATGTGATATTTGTCCTTTTGTGATGGACTTGTTTCACTAATAAAGATTTCCACTCGCATTTGCTTTATTGTAAAAGACAAGATTTCATTCTTTTCTCTGGCTGAACAGAATTCCATAGTGTGTATGTTGCACATTTTCTTTATCGTGTCATCAGTGGAAGGGCATTTGGGTTGATTCAGTATCTTAACTGCTTTGAAATTTGCTACAATACACTGAGGCACAGATAACTCATTCCTAAGCTGATTTATTTCCTCTGGGTAAGTTTTCAGTATTAGCTGAGTCAAACGGTAGATCTATTATCAGATTTCTGAGGAATCTCATACTGTCTCCTATAATAGTTTTATTAGTTTATATTCCTACTAACAGTGTAAAAAGCCTTAGCGTTAGATTCAGAATTTGAGCTTGTATTTTTAACCAAAATGAGTTAAAATATGTATCCATTCAAAAATCTGCTTGTGAATGCACGTTAGTTGCTATGTTCATGATTGTCAAAATCTGGAGATTAGTTAAAAGGTTGCCTTATGTGCGATTCCAATTATATGTCACCCGGGAAAAAATTATAAAGTGATTTAATGTTTAAAGAGGGGTGTTTGGCTTAAAGATCAAGATGATATTTAGATCTGCAACTCTTACCAAAGTCCTTGAACTCAGATCCTCAGTTCATTTGAATTCCAGCTTCCTGCTGACCAGCGTCTTGCCAAGCAGTAGGTGATGGTTCAAGCACTTGAGGCCGTTGCCTCCCAGACTGAATTCCTGGCTCCAAGCTTCAGTCTGGCTCCAGCTCTTGTAAACATTTGGAAATTGAACCAATCGAATCTCTGAGTCTCTGTCTTTCTACCTATTAAAAAGAATAAAAGTTCAGGAACTATAAAGGGCTTGGAATCTGTGGAACAGGACATTGTAGACTACTAAAGTATTGTGTATGCTTCTGTGTCACTGGTTATAAAATGTGAATTTGTAAGACATCATAAAACCATACAGCACGGAGAATGATCTCTCTTTGAGCTACAGATTTGAATTGACACCTGGAAAAAAAAACTATATGATAATGTTTTTAAAAATTCATGTGTACATAATATGTATTGAAAAGGATTATGAGAAATTAAACCCCACAATCTTTACTATCTTCAAATGAAGGGCTTTGGAATTATATTCTCTTTGGAATTCTTTTCCTCATAATCCTGCTTAATTTCTACCAAAACAAATGTCAATTAATGGTCTCCAGTAAACATTTTGGACCAAGAACCTAAATTAAATGATCACTTACATAATTTGATTCTGGACATCTAACAATGGAATTTTGTAGATGAATCCAAAGTGTGTGATGCCCCTGCAGTATTTTTCTTGCTCTTGTGTGTAAATCTGATTCTAGCAAGTGTGATGACTTTGTCCCTGAAATCTTGACTTCAAAAGGGAATCAAAAGGTGCTCCTCTATAATATTTTCCCATTTTGATAGATTTGTTATTTTTGTGAATAGCTGTCTTTCATTTCTATATAGCATTTCAGCAGAGATTAAAAGTTAACATTTTACTTTTCATTTATTTAATAATGTATGAAATCTGTTCAGACTATCAGATTTCCTCGTATTCTTCTGATTGCTTTAGGGATTTAAAAACTTTCTGCAAAAATTCTCATGACCTGGCATAATAAAATGAATTTTTCTGAAGGCACACATGGCGTATTTGCTTTATGACCCTATTCTTACCAATTAATGGCTTTGTGCTAATTTTACTTTACAAAGCATCTTTTGTTTCCATCAGAGTTAAGATAAAATCCTGATAGTGCAATATTTGATGTCAGCGTTATTTAATTTCTGACAACACTAAAATCAAACAGTTTCTTCTGCAGGTGTATTTGTTTTTACATTGTCATCGCCCCTGAGAGAGGGCACATGTAAAATCTTGCAGCACTTTCACAGTGCGTTATTTATACTCCCACTGGGTGCCGTGCCATTCTCACCACTTACATTTCAACTATTTTCTAGCACTTTCAGGCTGCTTTTGGCAATTGTATTCTCATATCATTTAGTATTCTACTGTGGTTCAGTGGGGCTAATTTTAGGTCTGACATGGAGGATAGGACCGAGTATTCCAGTTTCAGATACACTAAAATACATATTTCAGTTATTAAATACATTGTTATGCCATTGAGATTATAATATTTCCTAGTGCATACAGCAATTAATTGTTCTAAAATAGATATTTCTATACTGGTAAATATTTAAGAACCAGCTTTCTGTAAGGAAAAACTAAGACCCTGATTTATAGTATTGATTAGTATTGATAATTTCCATTATGCATGTTTTTACTTTCTGTTCTATTTCAATACACTAACTGATTTTGAATAATTCTGAATAGTTTCTACTTAGCTTCCATAAGTCTCTTCTCGTGTACTCGAGGGTACTCCTATGATTCAGGTGTGATTTGAGTTTTGGAAACAGGTGATCTATATTTCACCCTACCTCCTTGCTTGAGGATCCACTTTATTCTTTAGTCTTTCTTAATTCTGGTTTTATGTTACTCAAACAAGCTGAACTCTTCTCTTTTCTCTCTTCTAACTAGATTCATTCATATAGGTTCATTACAACTGATTTATTATATGATTTACTATTATTGTTGCTTAGCATATATGTGTTCTCTTAACTAATGGAATAATTGTATACGAGTTCTAATAGTCTTAAAAGCAATCAAGTTTATGGAGTCAATGCTTTATGGAGAGGGTGGGATTCTTACATATACGATACTTCACTATTTGTCCTTAGGACAAGATACATTTATGCCCAAATGGCTCTTCTGCTGAAATATAACCGATATTGATGACTTAGGCTTGCATATTTTTGAAATGATATCTGTTTATTGGAGCATCTAGCATTAGAAATATTTGTTAGACCAGGGATTTTGTAGATCCACGTCTCCTGATTTCCGGTTCCATATAGTAGAACAAAGCTGATGTTTGCAGCAGAGGAAGTTGTAGTTGGACATGGAGTTCATGCCTCAGATTTACAGGAAATAGTCTAAGATCCTTCTTCATTGGCTGCTCTTTTTTTTTGAGAGATTTTGCCTTATGCTGGTATCGTCTTCATTATCTTTTTTCTCCACTACTTTCTCGGACCACAAGCAGGGAGCTGGATGGGAAGTGCTGCAACAGGGAACTAACTGGTACCTATATGGGATCCTGGCATATGCAAGTGGAGGACCTCAGCCACCTGGCTACCACACTGGGTTCAGTATTGTCTTTTTTATCCAAATTTTGTCTCAAGACATTGTTGCAATCTTTCCATTGCTTCTTATCTGACTTTTGTTTTTTTTATTTCATTCTCTGTATTCCTTAAGGAAATGCTGTTGAGACATTCGCTTAATCTGAGGGTTTTCAAAAAGTCAGTGAAAATGCACATTCTTTTTGAATTCCAATGTACATAAACATTTTGTAGACCTCTCATATGACTCTAAAGTTTCAGAAAAATTGAACCAATAATAATTTTGGAGTTCTCTGTTCTTTGCTGAGATCTTCTTTTTTATTTCTGTGTCTAGGTCATCTCTGTCATGCCTTTAGCTGTAGAATGTATTTTCCTTGCATGACATGACTCTGAGTGTGACACTGAACTACAACTACAGCAATCAAACAGCGATGCAGGGATTGAGCACATAAATTCTGTAGTTAGAAATACAGTATTTCACCGACATAGCTTAATACAACTTTTACTGTATCTTACAATACTAGAAACTACAGTATAGTTATGATATAAATACAGATACTGCATGTCCATGGGCATGCATGATTATCCACAGCCTCCTAACTCATATTTTTAGATGAGAAAGAAAACAAAAATACATTCACTATAATTACCCAGGGAAAACAGCAAGCATTAGGATGACAAGTGGAAGCCTGCTCTGTGGTTACATAGCAGAAGGAAAAGAGCAGCTCTTTGCAGATATTAAGAAGGTATTCTTGGCAGGATGAAGCTCACATTGTGTTTAATTCTGTTTGGAGGGCAAGATCTTTTTCCTCTCTCTTAAAAGGACGCTAGGCATGAGATTTTCTTAGAGAATCTAAAAGAAGAAAAAAAAATTACGCTGATTTTCCTTTGAAACCATGCCCTGACACCAGTTCTGGAGTAACGGAGCCTCTGTTCTCTCAGTCATGCAAATCCCAGGAGATGTGCTCAGTATCTGCATCGGACTCGGCTGCTCTGGGGTTAGAGCAGCTTCCTCTCCTGCACAGGCCCACACATATTTGTTAAATAATGAGCTTGGAGAAGATGCAAGAGGGCTCCACAGATGTGTTGGTGACACCATTCCTTCAGGATTGGAGGTTGACAAGTATCTTCTGAGCTCCCAAGTAATAGCACTTATTGGCCACACATGGTGATTTTCTTTAGGCTTACATAGAGGAGTCTGCGTTTGGGTAGCAGTCCTGTCTTTCTCACAGGCGGAAGAAGCATTTCCTGTATGGGTGAGTTTAAGAGACGACTGGCACACCGGTAGCTCAGGATTTTGACCTCTTCACTCAGATTACACATCTGTGCTGCTCCACCACGCCTTACTGTCAGAAAACCTCATAAACAGATGAAGCCGTGGAGATTTTTGAAGTTTCATATGACTGGGGTAATGATGGAGAAAGGTCTCTCAATTATATCAGTGATGGTAGGATGTCTATTGTTACAATCTATACTTGTCCCCTCCTGCAACCTAGCCTTTATTGGCAATCTATCTGAAATTTGATTCTTTATCTGGTCTTCATTCCTTATATAGGTATACAGATAGCTTAGATCTCAAATAAGGAATACAGAGGATATTTTGTTGGTCTCTGCATTCCTTGCAATGAAAGAAAAATTGGGTAAAATGGAATGAACTGCTTCTATACTTTCATTACATACCAACCCAGATAGCCACTCCATGCTTATCATTTGGCTTCAGGTTTCTTAGCAGCAACAGCCTGTTGATAATCTGCTATTAGGAATAAAGTGCCATGAAACTGTACTTTAAAAACTCTTCAATATTTTCAATTAGAATGATAGAGATTAGAGAGTGTAGGGGAAAAGACAGATGAACTGGGCTATGAAATCAGTTATTTTGATCGGTGTCCATTTCATCTTTTCCCAAAACATATCCCATTGATCATAGCTTAATTTTGCTGCACTTCTGTGATTACAGCTTTTTACTTAAAGCGATAAAATTGAATCTGTGCTCTTTTGATTCTGTAAGATATATTGCCTTTCCAAACCCCTGTGCAATGCATGTTTGGATACAATTTGAGTAAACAACACAATAGTGATTTATGCCTGTTGTAATTAGGCCGAATATAAAGGAAGGTACCAATAGAATCCAAAGTTGTCTATAGAGTCAATTTTTTTCTCAGTTTCAAAAGCTCACAGGACTAAACATTCGCACAGTCATAAAAATGTTTATCCATTGATACCTGTTTATCCATTGATACATTATTTGGGAAGCATGTTAGGATTAAAGTAGCATTCACTGTAACAGGGTGATTATGGTGAAAGGCCTAGAAACCATAGTATCCTATGTTTTTCAGAAGTTAATTTCATTTTGATAAGATAGTTTAAGAAATTATTTTATTCATATCCCAAACCAGAAAGATGGAACAGCCTGATTAGGAAGCATGCTCACAAATGGACTTCTGTTTTCCTCTCTTTGGTGATGTACTTCTGTAAGGTCAAGAACACAGCATCAATAGGCCCATTCAGACTTTCATCCAAATATTGCCAAGTGAAGCCCCGAAGGATAATGATTACAGACGCATGCGTTGGATTTATTCATCCCGACCTGGAGAATATGTGGGAACGTTAGTTGAGGATGTGATTGTTCTCTCTGTCCAGAAAATATTCAAATGGCATTAAGTGAGTATAGTTTTGGAAACTTTTCTTGATTGGACTCTGACATTGCAAATACAGAAGGATGTCTCATCAGAGAGAAATCACAGACAAGGCTATATATAAAACAGACATATCAAGAATATCAGAAAGGAATCATAATTGGTAGATAGGGTTTTGTCCAACTGTAATTAATATATGAAAGTGGTTATGACTCAGAGGAGAGCTGGAAATATTTACTATGGTGATAGAATATGGGTGTACTTCACTTAATACTATGTACTTGAAGTTTATCTTTATGCCTACTTTTGCTCTATAAACACATCAATTTAATGTATGTCTATGTTGAAATTTAAGTATGTGTAGTTATGTAGTACATAGTTTTTCAAATCTTACTAAGTAATTTCATTTATTAGCTATCAGTTGTGTTTAAACTGGATCGCTTTGGCTTCCATGTTTTCCAACGGTTGTAAATTAAAGTAAGTCTGGCAGTTCTTACAATACAATTTCTTCTTTATATAATTGTGAATTTTTTTATGATTTATTGTCTAGAATCATTTCTTTTTCTTTTTGGATGTACGAGTCTTACTATACCAATAAAAAAAATAAATGCCTTGAGATGATTGCAGCTTTTGAAAAATTCTTTTCTTACCGTTAGCACTTTGACTCACATGATACATTTCCTATGGGTCATCATGCTTTGGTGTGTTGAGCTCAGAGTACAGACCTGGGCAATAACCCACGTCACAGACTGCCTACTTGCATCTCTGTGGAATGCGTTTCCTTTTTTATCTCCTCGTTTCATTGTTGCCTCACTAAGTAAATTAAGTTTCCGATAAAGTTGAATATGAAGGCTAAATAGATAGACTCTCTGATTTTTCCAAATGGGAAATTCCAGGTAAAGATTTTAAAACTCAAGCTCATAAAATTCTAATGAAATTTTAAACCATATGAAAAACTCATGGAGATCATATTTTGAGGCTGGTAAAACTTTTAATCTTTTCTACACAGTGGCAACACCTACCTACTTATTTATGATAAATGTGCCCCAGTTTTTTTTTTTCCCTTTCCTCTCATCCTCTTAAACCTTAATTGTCACCCCCAGGGGACAAAATGTATTTTTTCTTTTCAGTTGCTCAAACTGTTTTTAATAATGTGTCATAAATAGTGCATGAGACATTTATTAGACACAAACATGATGCCTATAATCTGGAAATAAATCTAATTTTGCTATTTCCTCCATGAATTACAGCTTAAAATGATATATTAATCAACCAGATTTCTTTCTGAAGTTGGATGTCTCTTCCTTGTCTCCTAAGGGTTTATACTCCTTTGATCTCATTAGATTAGTTAGTATAAATGCTAGTACATTCCTTATTTTATTGTAAAAGTGTCTCATAAAAGGTTTGGGTTGTATTTCATATCTGAGTAGAAGAATCTGCTTGAATTTTAGATAGAGCTTTGTTATTTTCCATTGTATTTTATGAAAATAAAATATTAACATTTCTATGAAATCATTTCTACTAATGGCAAGTAAAATCGTTTAATATCCATTCAATTAGCTTATATTTAACTTCACTTTTTTCACCTTTTTGAATTCTTATAAAGGATTATAAATTTAATATATTTTCAAAATTTTGGAATTTTGTCAGCTCAGATGACAAAAGAGATTACTAATTACTGGCATGAGAATGATTTTATTCAACAATTTTTACTTTTTTTATTTTTAAAAAATTTCCTTTGGAAAGATAACAATGGAAACATAGAGAAGCATATCTCCTATATGTTGTTTCAATCTCCAAATGGCTACAATGGTCGGGACTGGGTCAGATCCATTCAGAAGACAAGAACTTCATCTGGTCTCCCAGGCAGGTGCACGACCCAAGTATTTGTCCATCTTCCGTTGCTTTCCCAGGCAAGTTAGCAGGAAGTTGAATTGTAAACAGAACAGCTTAGACTGGAATCAAAACTTTGATCCAGGATCTGGCATTGAAGGCAATAGCTTAATCACTATATAAGACCAACCCTGTCTGGACATTTTAAATTTTTAACTAAAGAAGAAATTATGCTATTCAAAATTATGTGCATTTACTAATTTTTCCTTAGATAGTTATGTCCACATTTGTAACTGAAGTGCAAAACTAAAGTGTTAATCTATAAGACTATTTTAGTTTCCTCAAACGCCAATAAAAAATCAAGAAATGGAAAACCTAGGTTGAATCTCTGTTGTGGGAAATATTATTGGTTTAAACTTGGGCAATGCACTTAAGTCCCACATTTCTCCAAACTATCTGTAGCATCAATGAGCTTTCACAAAATTAAATGAGGCAATGGGTTATGTATTTTGCGAAGGATGGATTGAAGGTTTGACTAGCTTTTCTACATCCTGCAGAGTATATGTGGAGACAGACATCACTGCCATTTGGCTGCTGTTTGTTTTGAGAGTATCCACAGGGAGTAAGTCTGCTACAGAGTCTAGTGTTTTCATGATACACTTCATGGGCAGAAGTAATGGTGACTATTCAAGCCACCTCATGACTAGCATTTGTCACAGAGGAAGGACAAAGAAGAAATACACTGTTTCTAGTCTCAACTGCTGTTGAATGAAAGGACTTTTCTATGTATACTTTTGATAACCCCAGGAAAACACTTTAGATGCTCTGGAGTGATCGGAGTTGTTCCTCTTTGTTCAAGAGAAGAACATCCTTTCCACAGTGTAAAATACTTGTTTCTTAATGAAATTGGGTTTCTGGTGACAAATTTTAGCCAATATTCCACTGAAATTAGAAGACATGGTTGATGTCCAATAATGTCACAAATATCTATATATATTTAGATATATTTACAAACCTTCATAACGGAGAATGAGAAGCAGGAAGAAGAAAAGGTGTTTCATGTGAGAAAAGGACTGAGGAAGGGTCCTAGAAGCCCAAGGGTAGGGAGATGACCAGATTGATGCCTCAGTATGGCAGGGTCTGAGCGTATTCAATTCTGCTGGGAGCCTCCTTGAAGTGAGATGAACTTGGAAGAGCTGGCAACTAAAGAAAAAAATGAAGAAGATGATCTAGTACCAGTTTTTGGTTCTTTTTTGTCTGCTTGATTTTTTTTTTTTTTTGAAAAGCAGAGAGAGACAGAGACAAGGTGAGAGAGAATGTGTATCTGTTGAATGACTCTGAGCCTGCACAGCTGGTGATGTACTGGCTTGAGTCCACAAGCAAGGAACAAACAGGGTGTCCTATGGTTCAGAAATGCTAGTACATGAACAGTCACTTCCTTCTTTCCTGGGTGTACTTTAGTAGAAAGCTTGAATTAGGTGCAGAATCTGGGCAGTCCAATGTGGAATGTGGGGAACAGGTGTTTTAAGTGGCATCCTCAACTGTTAGGCTAAATGCCTAAGCCAGAAATGGTTCTTAGCAGACACTCTTACTCCTTTTCTTCACAATATGTTCATTTGTGGAGTATCCATCTCTTACTTTAAATTCTCATTTTCAGTAAAACCTCTGTTTCATATACAAAGCAAATTTATGTAATAGTATGGACTTCTGGTAAGCTTAGAAGCTTTTTTTCTGTGGGTTATTCACAGATTAAAAGCCTAAGAAAAGAGAAAAAATGTCCTACACCTATGCTGATTTTGTACTTGCAGCACAGGAAGTAACAACACATCTTTAAAGTTGAAAATAATAAAAATGGACAGCATGATCACAAATCTTTGTCTCAATGCACCCATCAGTGAGAGTAAATCTGACTACTCAGGCTTATTTGGTATACCTTTGAAATTAGAGCCACTTACAGGAATCAAAGCTTCAGGAGTGTGAAGTAAATAAGGAGTGAGTGTGCATATCAAATGCCACTGAAAGACATGTTTCTGCTGAACCACATAAGATAAGGTTTGGTTTTGATTTTGATAGAGACAGTGGCTTTCATTTTGTTTTACCAAAATTGAATAAACAGACTCAGGATTTCCTTATGAGTCACTGAAACATCTATTTTGAATCCGAAATTTCTAGTATGGCGATTAAGGAATTTCAGGATAATTCATTTGATAAACACTGAGAGACAAGATTAAATGAAACACTTTCATTTAATTTTCTTTATTATTTCTCTTTTGTTTCCTTGATTGCGTTTAGTTGACTTTTAAGAGTTTATATGTGTATTTTTTTGGCTTACCTGAGGATTATACTGTAACTAAGGAATATATATTTAATGCCATGAATTACTCCTCAATAGAGGAAACAATAGTAATTACTTGTTGGCTGTTTTTGAATTCTTTGGTTTTCTTTGTTCATAATGATCACTACTGCATCAGAACACACCACGGATTGATTGTGTGTTTGAACGGCTTTTCACGTTGACTTCTTTACAAACACGTAATAATAAATCTAAAACTGACTTCTCAGAATATATTTTTCACTCACATTTTCTTTCTAAACTTCCCATTCATTTATATTGTTGGTGGCTAGATTAATGCAGTTTAATCCTAAAAGGAAATCTGTTCCGTGGGCTACCTTCCCCATGATTAAAATATTCGTATTGTGAAAGGAATCTTTCCCTTTGTAAACACACATGGATCCAATCATTGAAAACCATCTAAGCACTTTGCAAGGCTTTCATGAAATAGTTTAACATGTGAAATTTCGAGAGTCCTGTATTATGTAAGAAGCAGGCTTCCAGTGATTAGATCATTTGTTAAATGCTGATTCCTATTAATTTATTGTACTCAATCTTCACTCTATAGTGTTCTTTTAATCTTATAATTGAAGGGATAATGACGTTATGCTCATTTTGTTAGTAAAAAAAAATGTGGCTTAAGGACATTTATTTGGAAAGTGACCTTCAAAATCCACCTAAAAGACATGGCCATAAAGTGGTCCAGCTTTACTGACTTCCAGAAAGCCTGTATGTGGGTCCTGGTTTCTTTATACAGTGCTTTGGGATTTCCTTCTTACATTCTTCCAGGAATCTTCAAGTTGTCATAAGTATACACAAATAAACAGTGTTAATATTTAGTGACATATGTCAAGAAATGAAAGTAATGTCTACAAATGTAAAAATAAAAAGGCACAATACTCATGTTTTGTAATTCAAGGTTATTTGTTTCTTTACCTTTAAATTTAGACTTATTTTCTTCATGTGCGATCAATGATAAAAAATAATCTATATTCTAGTCAGACTCACAGGGGAATGTCAAAAAGCTCAGAATAAGTTGAAGAATGAAGAGCCCAGACAAGAATTTTAAAAATTCACTCAAAGATTTCCTTCAGACACATAAGCAATATCATGTCTATGGGCTGTTTTTATTGGCCATGATGTGCAGTAATTATGGGTTTTTTTTTTTTGGTTGTAAAATTTTTTATTGAGGAATCAAACATTCCCCAAAAGAAGTTTTGGCATAGATTTGAGAGGGGTGAGGTTATAAGATTATGTTGAAGTAAATAGAATGGTCAGCTTGGAAATACATAAAACTTCATTTCAGAAATGGAAGGTTCTGTTGTTTTCTAGTGGAGGATATTTAATAAAAATAGATAAAAAGATTTCTGTATATACCAAGTTCCATTTTAGGGGTGTAGAATAACCTAGAATGTTCAATATTTCTTAGTGTGACTTTTTGCTCCCTTTTCCTTTGCTTGCTCAATAATTAGCTTTTGGGTTGACTCCTCTGTTTATAAATTCTAGCATGTTAAAAAAACCTAAACCAATAATGTGCTCTGAAAAAAACTTAAAGGTTATCTTGGGTCCGAGGACAATAATCTAATTTCTAAATCCTCGCTTTGCATGCAGCAGGATCCCATATGGGTGCCAGTTAATGTTCCAGCTGCTCCACTACCCATGCAGTTCTCTACTTGTGGCCTGGAAAAGCAGCAGAAGCTGACTCAAAGCTTCGGGACACTGCAGCCACATGGGAGGCCAGAAAAAACCCTGTCTCCTGACTTTGGAACAGCTCAGCTGTGTATTTTGAGGCCACGTGGTGAGTGAGCCATCAGATGGAAAATCTTTCTGTCTTTCCTTCTCTCTCAAAATCCAACTTTGTAATAAAAATAAATCTTATTTTTGACTATTCAAAACAAAAGGACTATTCTGATCGCCTAATAGTCTATTCCCTATTCATGTTTTTGACCTTTAGTTACAAATCTCATACACGTGTGGCTACCATGATCTTGTTGTCCAGGTCAGATAACCTCCAGATGTTCCATCACAAGAAATGAGATACATTAAGACCCCTCCATGGAGTCTTGAGATGGTGTAAAGCATTGGATCCTTTGAACAGATAAAGAGGACACATGTTATGTGTAAGATAGGATTTCACATATATTGCTAATAGCAACGGTGTGTTTCTTCTCTATTTTTCGGTTGGTTTC
Source organism: Ochotona curzoniae (assembly GCF_017591425.1). Lineage (NCBI taxonomy): Eukaryota > Metazoa > Chordata > Mammalia > Lagomorpha > Ochotonidae > Ochotona > Ochotona curzoniae. The sequence goes on from NW_024467115.1 coordinate 20,798,121, forward strand.
TATTGGTGTTTTCATCAGCCCACAAACTTTTTAAAGATTTTTCATGATCATATGAATAGTTTAAGCCTTAGCGTTAAATAGAAATAACGTTCTCATTTATTACGAAGCCTTCTTTGTTTCCCTTTTTAAAGTTTCTATTACATATTCACTCCTTTTCACAGACTACAATTTGTCATGCAATGTAGACACTTGTGAAATTGCTCCACCTGTTCCATCAACTGTATCATTCTTGGGGCAGAGACCTCCTGTAATCTACATCATCCCCAGTGGTAGAGCAAGCTTGGTATGTAGAAGGAATACATTAGCACCCCTGTCTGAAAACTATCATTCATATTAATTTTAAATCATCATGATCATAATCATAAGATGAGGAAGTTTAGCATGTCTGCATAATTAGAAGTGTTTTGAGTCTCCAAGAAAATGTTTTTGCATTTGTTTGCTAATGTGACAAAGTACCTTTGTAATGTGGTTAAATTAGTGCTTGTATGAAGCACACGCTTGCTGCAAGTAGTGCTTAAGCATTAATTTCTTAACTGAGTCTAACAAATATATACCAAACCTGATTTTTTTTTAAAGATTTATTTTTATTATTTTTTATTGGAAAGGCGGATATACAGAGAGGAGAGACAGAGAGGAAGATCTTCCGTCCAATGATTCACTCCCCAAGTGAGCGCAACGGGCTGATGCTATGCCAATCCGAAGCCAGGAGCCTCTTCCGGGTCTCCCACGCGGGTGCAGGGTCCCAAAGCTTTGGGCCGTCCTCTGCTGCTTTCCCAGGCCACAGGGGGAAGGGAAGTGGGGCTGCCGGGATTAGAACCGGCGCCCATATGGGATCCCGGGCGTGCAAGGCGAGGACCTTTAACCACTTGCGCCACCGCGCCGGGCCCCCAAACCTGATTTTAAAGGACTGTTAGAAAAGCACAGTGCTACCACAGAAAGTAACAGGTTTAGAATAGTTAATGTTACTTAATTCTAAAATCTAAGGATATTTAAGAGATCTCATTTATCCAACATTTTCAACAGTTTGTCTTTTGTATTTTTTAATTGACAAAATGCATATTTTAGATAACAAAGTTGGTATGAAGAAAAGGCAATTATACTAGAAATCTAACATTAGCGTTTTAGTTACTTTGTAATCAATGATTTGTGGCAATTGCTTACCACATGTGGGCATATGTTTCCAACAATAAAAGACCCTATACAGATTACTATGTACTTATGAGAAGTGTGAATTTTGGAATATGAGGGAAATCATTGGATCTCATATTAGTTCTAGGCTTTTGGTAGATACAATAAGGGATTAGAATATGATTGCGGAACAAGATGTGTATCTTTTACAGTGATTGACTTTAATTTTAAATAGTAGCTATCTTATGTCTTTATTAAAAGAGCGTTGACATTGGTCTTCTGAACTTAGGGCAAAATACACATATAAAATATTAATTACCAAATATTTTTAACCAATTCAGATTACTCTAACAGAATTCATATCTATTTGAACATTCCACACAGTGTAATGTGCAAGAGATCACACAATGTGAATTCACAGGAAACGACGTTCTCCTGAATTTTCATTATAAGTGTTTTGCATCACTGCATTCATTATCTGTTAAAAAGTGCTACTAGAACAAAGAGAAACTCACATGAAAAAAACAAGCTTCCTTCAATTCATACTTTATATCATATACAAAGATTAATACAACCTTAGCGATAGTCCTAGATGTAAATTTTGAATTATAAAAATCCTAGAAGGAAATCCATAGTCTTGGGTTAAGAGTTCATCCATGTGATATCATAACTATGATTCTAGGGACAAGAGTTTGGCCGAGCAGTTAGCATTCCAGTTAAAATGTCCATATCTCCTAGAGAAATGTCTGGGTTCCGTGATTGCTGTTGGTGGCTCCTGGCTCCCGCTTTCTGCTAACACAGCGATGATGATGGCTCAGGTGAGTGGGAGACTTGAATTGAGTTCTCTGGCTCCGCCTCAGGTCAGTCCTGATAGCTACAAGAACATACTACTAAACTTGAACTCATCAAAATTAAAAATTTCTTTTTCTTCTATGCTAATAAAGGCAGAAATTACAAGAGAGGTGAAATCATCTATGAATGAAAAATGCGACAAAGAACTTGTGCAAGCAAATATGTAAATGTTTCAAACTTTGGTGGACTACTATTCAAGTGTAAATACAAAAAAAAATTGATGAGCTTCTGTGTCACTGATTCTCAGCTTAGAGTGAATGGAGCCAGATAAAGCAATGATCATGGCGTGACTGAAGTTACATAAAATTCTAGGAAGTTTCATGTGTAACGACAGAAAACAGACCAGTGGTTGCTTATGAATGAATGAAGAGTAATGGAGAGCAGGAGGTATACATGCGATGAGAAATGATGCTGATGGATGTGTAAAGTCATGCATGTGTGCACACATCAACACATCAAGTTCTGTATTAAGAGCTATAATTTTAAAGAGTTAACATTTTCATAAAATTAATTTTAAAAGATGACAAAGACTTGGAAAATACCCTTTATATTATTTAGACCATTTTGGTATCTCCTTGTGTCATGTTACACTAAACATTGCTAAGAGAAGTCAAAATGCAAACTCTCATGTAAGAGTGCCAAGCAAAGGAGAATTCCTGTCTTCAGCATTGCAGCAGGCTAGGTTCTTTCAAAAATACTCTATGCTACAATACAAATAGTTTCTGGGTAACATTTTAATTTATTATTTACTTAGGGACACTATATCTTTACAAAAATATGGGTCAAGATAGACAAGTAAACACACAGATATGAAAAGATGACAGTTGACCCAAGGCTTATAGATGAGTTTGAAACCATGTGGAAAAGGATGCCAAGATTTGCCAACTAGAAAATTTGAAAATCTGAGCCTGTGGATCCTGAAAGATAGCCTTGAAGGTGAAAAGGTGAGGCAAGGGAAAACAGCCAAATAGTAGATTCCAATAAGAACAGCACTGTAATCAAGGCTGCTAAAGGTGAAAACATCAATAATATCCTTTACAAGTGACAGATAACCGTAAGCTTGTGTCATACAGAATCCGTGTTCAGTTTTTTTTTTTTCCTAACCATTTAATTGGCAAAACTCAAGTGGAAAACTGAATTAAATGAGTAACATTGGGGGCTTATCTGTCCTTTAGCTACCAAGAGCAAGGGAAAGGGTCCTGTTGACCTGAGGTAGACCTGAAGTAGTCAGCAAGGGGGAGCATGCCAGTCTTCCTGTGACAAGATTCATTTGCACCGCAGCCTCTGCTGCACCAAGCAAATCCTCCTTTTCAGTGAGGTGAGAAACAGTACATTCTGTGATACCAATGCTTAGAACTGAGATGCATCAAAATTAGCCAATATGGCTGCTGACTCCAAGCCCAGAAGGCACCTCGGGTAATTATAAATCCATTACCACAAAGTTACCACAACTAACCCTCTTACTCCCATCATGCAATTGATGCCATAGGACACCCAGGTGGGCAATACACAAGCCCACCCTGATTCCATCCCCTTAGGAACGTTTTTTTTTTTCAATATTTATTTGTTTTTATTGGAAAGGCAGATATATAGGGAGAAGGAGATAAAGGATGTTGTACCAGGCCTTTAAATTATTTTTTAGCTACTTGTTTATTTTCATTGGAAAAGCAGATTAGATTTAGGAAGAGAAGGTAAGACAGAAAAATCTTCCATCAGCTGGTTTACTCTTCAAGTGTTTGCCAGGGCTGAAGCTGAGCCAATCTGAAACCAGGAGCCAAGAGCCTCTTTCTGGTCTCCCTCGCAGATGCCGAGTCCCAAGACTTGGGCCATTCTCTGCTACCTTCCCAGAACACAAAGAGGAAGCTGGATGGGAAGCCAAGCAGTGGGAACACTAACCGATGCCTACAGGGGATCCCGGCACTTGCAATGAAGATTTAGCCATTGAGCCATCACACTGCACCCATGAATATTGAAGCAAAACCATCCAGATATCACCTACTCTGCCTCCCATGCCATTGAAGGGGTTGGATGAAACTTTGTTGAATTTAGCTGTCTCTTGAGGATTCCCCTAAGTTGTTCCCCCAAACTGTGTGTTTCTGTGTAGAAAAAATCTATGAAAGGTAGGAGCAAATAAGTCATCATAAGAGTGGATCATCAGATCAACACGTGATTACTCATACTTAAAGTAGCAAGTGAACCACAAATGATTTTTTCAAATAGGTAACATATAAAGCAGAATAAAAATGACCAGGATACTAAAGACTAAAATGCTAAACAAATGTTTTCTGGAAAGAAAATGATCATTTTTCATGGAAATCTGCATTTTCTAATTTTGAATTAATTTGAAATTTGAATCTAAATCTAAATTTGAAATAACAGTGGGTCTACTCAAGAAGAAATTAGACATCCCCAAAGAAAGTGCTAATAAACTAAAATATACAACTAACTATGCAGTTTAGAAATGATCTCAGACAATGATGTGGAAGATGGGAAGAGCCTGAGACAGGAAGATTAGGTTAGAAAAGTATGTCTTATGTCAAGTCATAATTCCAGAAAAATTAGAAGGGGGAAGAACTAACATTTATGAACTGCCAGATATATTATAGCATATAAAAAGCATTATATTTCCCAAAGAGAAAAATGTAAGAGAATCTGCATATTAACACGTAGAGGTGAAACATTATAATAAAGACTGAAGTATTTGTGAGCAGGGACAGACTGAAGCGATGGTGTGCTGCCTGACCAGGTTTGCAGAGGATGTTTCCGCAAGGCCTGCCTTCCAGCATCTTATTCACCACGGTCCCTATCACCACCAACGAGGAAAGCTGGAAAGAGCCCGTCCGAGTCAAACTTTTGACATTTAAGTTGTGAGGATGTGTGTGGCTTCATCAGCAATGTTCCTCCTCTCCCACACCCTTTGTCCGTATCCTGTGCACTAATCCTGGCTTTAAAAGCCCTGCAAAGAGCCTCTCACGAAGGTGATGTCTTTAAGGAACAGTGTCATCCTCATCTCTCCTTTACTTGTGACAAGTGAATAATGCTTTCTTTTGAACAACTCCTCTTAAGTCTGATCTTGCTGTGACACCTCAAGGAGATGGATGCCTGGTGTCAGCTCACACTTTAAGATACAAAAGAGGTCAGAGAATAACGGAATAAGAGAAAGAGAACATATACATTAATAAAAGTTGGTTGTTGACTGATTTGCCACCAGCCAAGGGAGAGGCAATTATGTTCAAGCAGCAATCTTAGCAGAAAACAAAATGAAGGATGAGTGTCTGCCTAGTTTTATAGCCTTAAAATCCATTTTTCACAAACTGAGACAAGACGTGATCATTTTGAGAGAGCCTAGACAGACAATTTGAGTATAAAGACGCTCTGGATAACAAGATTGTAAGGGGTGAAATTCATTAGGAAAGAAAATGAACCTAAATGTGGAAAACAGACAGACAAATATATAAACAAATCTACATAAACACTGTGGGGGGGATGATGAAATTTACCAAGAAGAAATATACTAGGTAACACTGAGGCTTGAGCTCGGAGGGGTGAGCCATGCTGAGGGCTTCAACTGTTTCTGCACCTTCTGTGAACAATGAACTACATTCAATTTCTCATGATATTTATGCAATTTTTGGAACTGAATTTCTATCTCGTAATACCTTACACGCAAGAATTTCTAAACTCGTAATACCTTATATGCAAGAATATTAATAGTATCTATCATATAAGATTTTGACAAGGATAGAATGGAAATTACGTATATATAAACATAATTGATGTAGAGTTGTGAAAATAGAATTATGAAAGCAGGTATATTAACACTCTTGCTATTTTATGTTATATGTTTCCATAGAAAATTTATAAAAGTGAAGTTTTCGAAGCAACATGTTTACCTTCTAGTAAAAAGGAACTTAGTAAAGTTTGAAAAGGCAAGTTACAGGCCACTCAGACCAAGAAAGATTTCAGAATTTCTACATAATAAAATGATGAGTGAAAGTTTGGCATACAAAATCTTACAATGTATAAAATAGATAATTTATGTACTGTCCAATGAGAATCTGGCTCATGAATGTAAGAAGGGTTTAATGTTGATGCAACTAATCTAAGCTACATGCTGATCAGAACTGACTTAGAGATTGTTTTGAGACTTTTCAGCAATTATTCATGCAAGAAAGCATTACAAACGTAGAAAAAGTTACAAATTCCCTTAATCAAATGAAAGTTTTTAATAATAATATAAAAGTCAAGGAAGCCATCATAGAGAGTGGAACTATTAGAATCATTAGAAGAGAACTAATGTCAGGAACAAAAAAAGGGCATATCATATCTCCACTTTTAATCTTTCACAGCATATCAAAACTAAAGAGCAAAGAAATAAAAAAGACAGTTATCGTCAGTACTGCCACAGTGAGTAATGCCGAGAGCCTCATGATGCAATGTGACTGTTGCCGCCGGAATGTCCAAGAAAACAGATAAAACAGGCTTGATTTTAAGATAGGAAAGAATAAATGATTGTCTATCTAGCAGCCCAAGACATCAACACAACTGACTTTACCAAAATCAATCAATAAAAAATGAGTAGTGTTAGCACTACAAAAATAACTGTAATTTAAAAAAATAACAACAGTGATAATGCATTCCATTGCTCAAAATTCTATGTTTCTTTGGAGTATTTCTATAAATTCATCTGGAAAGAGAGAGATTTATTAAATGTAAGCGCATACTGATAATTCTCAGTACTGAACAATGTCAGATTTATTTTACATAATACATATTTTTGTTTTGAATTTCATATTTTAAGTATGTATTTATGTATTTTGTGATACGGTTCCATAAGCTCTGGATATATTCTTTTAAAAACATTTGGGCCCAGCACGATAGCTTAGTGGCTAAAGTCCCGACTTCGCATGCACCAAGATCCCACACGGCTGCCGGTTCACGTGCTGATTGCCACATTTCCATCCAGCTTCCTGCTTCTGGCCTGGGAAAACAGTGGAGGATTTCCCAAAATCTTGGGTCCCTGCAACTGCATGGTAGACTTGGAAAATCTTCTACCCATTGCAGCCACTTGGAGAGTGAGTCAATAGACTGAAGATCTATCTCTCTATTTCTCCTTCTTTCTGTGAATCTGACCTTTTAGTTAAAATAAATAAATCTATAAAAATAGAAAAAAAAAAGAAAAAAGGAAGGATAAGGCACTTTTCATAGCCTGAATTTTGTTTCAAATTACAACACATTTCAATAAAAAACCCCTGGGAGTACAATTAAATAATACCCATAAAATATAATAATGCTTTAATAATAACCTAATAGTATTCTCAAAATTGCACATGTACATGATGAGGTACAGAGGGAACTGTGTATATCAGCATAAATATTATTAACAGAAAAATTTAGATGTGGGCTTATTTTTCCATTAGAATCTTATTACTGGTGTACAGTAGGCACTCAAGAACTTTATGAGTTAATGTAATGTCATAGTGCATACAATGAACTGTCCATATCAGAATAGATTGCTCTTGAAAAGCAGATATTATAAACTTGGTTAGTATGTAAGCATTTGAAAGAAAAAAACATATATACGACCTATGTTGATTACAGTCTTCATGAATTTCATGTAAACTGTACATTAACTTTTTTAAAAAGTTAAATGTGAATTTCAAAATGATTTGTAAAAACGTGTACGAGATGACTAAATTGAGAGAAATCACAATGTCTTCAGCTTCAACAGAATACCGCACACACACACACACACAAATGGTAGGATCGTGTTGTCAAGTGTCTGATGGATAGACGTCTTCAGTGGGGAAGTAACAGAACATAGCGAAGACTCATGAGACAGCAAGGAAAGAGAACGCCGAGCATGCAGCATAGGCAGCTCTGGCTGGTAGTCACCGTCTCCCAAAGCCAGGGGCAAAGGGAGTTGCCATGTTCCCTGCAGATTTAACTGAGGGAGAACTCCAGTCACCCACTGATTTTAATCTCTCTGGGAACTGATTGGGGTCTAAGTGACAAGGCTGAGAAGGGAAGCCACATTGATTCCCTCATGCATCTCATCTCAATTTTTGTTGCAACCAGAAGTGGCCAGATCAGAATTAAGACAACTTGTAGGGCAAAGAACAGATTTTCTGTATCTTTTGTAATCTTGGGAGTTTTTGGTCATAAAGTGCAGAGCTGTACTTACTCTGTGGGATCCTCTTAGTTTTGGAGGATAAAAATCATTAACCCTGAGAGGGATGGCTAATTACTCCACCTTATTCTGCTATACTGGAATTACAGTGGTGAGTTGTGATTTCTGCAAACCTTCTTAAACGTGCCCAGTGGTGTTTGGAAGAATCATGCTAAACTCCAACTCTCCAGACCCTTCTTCACCAGTGCAGAATTTCTTGTATGAATGAAATCACCGTGTAGAACTGAAGGAGAGTCCAGTTTACATTCTTCAATACTGACACCAGGAGGATTAATACTGTAAGACTCAGTACCAGTAAGAGCTGAGAACAGATTCATCCATGTCACAGAGGCCTAGAGCCATAGCTATTGTTGCCACAAGCCCCAGCATTATATACCTCAGACACAGTGTATGAAGCAGACACCCCCGCCCTCCATGTAACCCTTAGTAGCAAAAACACAGCCCTGACTCTCACAATGCCAACCGTCACCAAACCAAATGCTCTCTAGAAGATTCACATTCTTGGAGATCCACATTCACTGTAAAGTCTCAAATCTATACTTAGGAACTGCAGCAATCTAGCCCAGTACGTGGTAGCACAGCTCAGGTTGATTAAAGCGAAATTTATCATCCAGCGTCCACATTTATTGGTTCCCCTAGAACCAAAGGCAAAGTAACAAGCCAAGTGATATCCTGCATTTTATCCAAACCATAAGCCGTTTCCAATACAATCCACTTCACAGAGAAAATCCATTATACCAGCTGTGAAGACGGAAATGTAGGGACCCAGGTAACATGACATTTGCAAAAGGATTAGAGCCAGATCTAGAGGAGATCTTTGAAATGCCAGAAATAGAATTCAAACTAACAGTGGTAAGGAAACATAGTGTGACACAAAAGAGCACATACAAACTGCCTAAAGGAATGAGAGAATCAGTACATGATCCCAATGAAGAAGTTAATAAGAAACAATTAAGGAAACCAATTAAAATGTTAGGAGACAAATATTCAATTAGGGAAATAAAAAGAATTGATTGAGAACTTTAACAGCTGAAGAGATCAACTGAAGGAAAGAATTGTTGACCTTGAGGAAAAACATTTGAAATAGCCCAAGTGTACAAAGTAATGAGAAAATGGTTTGAAAAGAAGGAATGGAATCTACATGGAATGGGAGAAAGCATAAAATGATATTAATGTTAAAATCATTATGAAGGAGAAGAGATTAAAAGGTATATAAAGAACTTTCTAAATGAGATAATAGTTGGAAACTTCTCAGGCCTTGAAAGAGACATGGACAGCAGACACAGGAAGCTAAAAGGAATCCAGGCCGACTCCATGCAAAAAGAGCTTCCCAAGACATGTTATGACCAAATTACTAAACGTTAAAGAGAAAATCTTAAAAACATAAAGAGAAACACATCAAGTAACATATAGAAGAAAACCAGTTGGGCAAACAGCAGACTACTTGGCAGAATCACTGTACGTTAAAAGCAGCTGGAATTATCTGCTAAGGGTTTGAAAGAGTTTCCAATCAAGAGCTTCATACCTTTCAAAGCTGTCATTTAGAAGTGGAAGAGAAATAAGTTTGTTCCCAGATAAGGAAAAAAATGAGAGTTTTCACTACTGGCAGAACAGCCTTCAGGCAAATCCTGAAGGGAATCTTGCATTATAAGTAAATATGAAAACCCGGCATACCACCAAGTTCACTAACAGAGCAGGTATAATCAGTAAACTGTCGACTAGAATCTATATGAATCAGAAATGCATATACTCTCAATCAACACCAGATATATGCTGCAAGTGCTGTCAGACAGAAACAGATAGTTACACTCCAATACCATAAAATGATGACCTCAATGCCCTACTCTCGTAAATAGACAGATCACCCAGACAGATAATGGACAGAGGCATCAAAGTTGAGCCATCCTGTTGAGCCAATGAACTTAACAGATACTCACAGGAGCTTTCACCGAACAACTACAGAGGTTATATTCTCATTAGAACATAGAGCGTTTTCTGAGAGAGATCATATTTCAGATAACAAACTCAGTTGTAGTAAATTTCAAAATCTTAAAAAGTAATGCCTTGTACCTTCTCAGACTCTAAAGGGGAGGAGGATCAACCTTAGAAATCAACAATAGAAAGAAGAAAACATTCTCAAATGCAAGTGAATTAAAAACATGTCGCTCAGTGACCAACGAGTCATTAGAGGAAGCGAAAGCTTTCTTGAATTTCTTGAAATAAATAAAAATGAAAGCACAGCATATAAAACTTGTGAACTACAGCAAAAGCAAAGGAAGTTTATGGTGTTAAGTTCTCATATTACAAAAGTTAAGAAACGGGAAAGGCACTCCAAATACAGAACTCAAAAGTAAAAATACAGATCTCCAACAAATATGTGGAAGAGGCTCACGTTACCATTCGTCATGGAAATGCAAGTAAAAAAATGAGCTATCACTTCACCATTGAAGAAGGACAATTACTGAAAGACATACGTTTTGCTGAGGAAGCAGAGAAAAAACCCTTGTACACTGTTAGTGGGGATGTGACTAATGTGGTCACTGTGGAAAAGTCTAGAAAAAGACTTTTCATATAATCCAGAAATCTCACCACTGAGTGTGAGCAGGTTGTATTAAAGAGAGACACCTGCTTCACCATCTTTTACAGCAAAACTACTGACAATAACCACGATATGCACTCAGCTAACGTTCCCATCATTGGACCACTGGGTAAAGAGAATGCAGTGTGTATGAGTGTATACACACATATGTGTATAATAGAATATTATTCAGCTCTAAAAGAAAGATAAAATTATACCTCTTCATCAAAACTGATGCATCAAAATGACATATTGAGTGAAATGGACATGCTGAGTGAAATAAATGGAACACAAAAAGAAAAACACTCCATTTTCTGCCTTATATATGGTAGTTAATATTAAACAAGAAAAATGTCAAAAGACACGATGAAAAGGGAGGGTACTTCTATGAGCATCAGAACTGCTCCATATACAAGTTTGTCAAACTTTGGTAACTTTGTCAAACCTACGGTTAAGAAAGTTCTACTACTTCAGTTTTGATTGTCTGCGACAATTAAAAATTTAATGTTAAGCATATGAGACTTGTTTCTTTATTTTTATTTGAAAGGCAGATTGGGAGAGAATGAGAGAAACACACAGTGCAAAAGATTTTCCTTCTGTTGGTTTGCTCTCTAAATAGTTACAATGCCCCTAACTGAGCCAATCTAAAGCCAGGAGATGGGAACCTCTTCTTGGTCTGCCCTAAGTGGGTGCAAAGGCCTGAAGAATTGAGTAAGCCTCCATTGCTTTCCAGGTCCATAAGCAGGGATAAGAATTGGAATAGTTGGGCGGCAAACTCGAGCCCATATGGGATTGGTGCTTGCAGGTGGAGGATTGGCCTGTTGAGTCACTGCACCAGGAAACTTGCATTTTTTTCTTCACTTTATATTTTTGGGTTATCTACTGATACATTTTACATCTTGAAATAGCAAGTAAAGGTAGTGTGATAAAGATGTGTGTGGTAAAGTGTCCCATGTCACAGGGTAGATTCTTAATAGTGGCCCTGGCTCTGTACTTTGGCATATTGGGTCATTTAGATCAGGAAAGCTGTGTATCATCTTGTAAATCTTGTGTAGCCACAGGAGCACTTTGCCATGTGAGTAATTTGAATATTGGAGCAAATGGTAGATCACCCTGATAGCAATTTGCAAGATATTGTGCAAAATTAAACTTCAGGAATAAGAAGAGATGCTGGTATTGGAATACTATAATCAATTGTGATGGAGAGAAAGAAACCTAATTAAAGAGATATTTTTAGGAGGTGGCATTAAATGAATCAGCCAATCGGTGGCTGTGGCAAGGAGAGGAAGAGAAGAGGAAAGCCCTTGATTATCTGAATACGGGGGAATGCAGGCTGTCTTTCTTCACTAGAGAGAAGAGAGGAGAGACCAAGTTATGAGTGAGGGGTACTGAGGGCAGTCTGCAGAACTTTTAGGACTGGAACATCTACGGGTATTTCCGGATGATGTCAATGGTTTGCAGAGTGATGCAAGCAAAGTGGGTGAAAACTTGTACAACTAAGTAGGCAGTGGTGTTTGTAAATGTCACGGTCCGAGACAGCATGTGATAACAATGATTGCAAAGTGCACACGTCACCCAGTAGGAGCCTCTGTTTTTTTTTTATAGAAATGTTTAAAACTTAATTGACACTGATTTTCATTGAGGTCCCTACTTTTGCACCCTGACCCACAGTGAAGTGAAAGCAAGGCAATTCCGTTTTTAACATACATCAACCTATCTGTGGCCCTGATGATGCACTGAACTTTCTCACCGCTGGCACATGGCACATGACATTGGCGGTGTTGTGAATACCTCTTTGTTCTCCGGACTTCTCCTTCCTTGCCTCTGGCCTCATTGTGGGCACTTCACTCTCTGTCCTAAGGTTAGGTACAGTCCACAATAAAAACAATGTTGTCTTTGTTGCTGGTGTAATTTCAGTGTTCAATATTGTACCTGATAATAGACATTTAAGACATATTTGTTAAATATTAAATTCAGCTTAACCCAAACCCATGGACGGTGGGGCTTATAGTCCAATGTTTGTGTAGCAGTTTGCTTGGAACCACTTTGTTGTTTCATGGACTCTGTGCATCTTTTTCCAATTAGAACTATAAATAACTCACCATTTCAGGCACTGGTCATCTTTTCTGCCTTAGCGTTCAGATAATGTTTATAGCATTCAGTTGAGGCAGTGTTTTTGAATACTAATGAGCTTCAGCCAGTTTGGATTCTCTGTCCATATTAGCTATTCTACAGCAAACCTAATGATTTGTTTATTTAGTTGACAAAAGATTTCCCCATTAAGACCTATTAGCACCACAAAATTGACTTTTTAAACCTGGTGAAACCTGATAATGATCAGCAATTTGTAATTTACTAGATCTTTATGCAATATTTAATTGGAAAAACATTACACTTCAAATCCATGATTTTACCTGATTTTTATTTCTTGAAGAGGGTCAGGATTTTTAACATGATTTTTCAAATTCTGATTCTGAGAGTGCTCCCTACTTCATTTCCTTCTTTTGGGATTATTTTACACACATTTCAGCTAGTAACATTTCAAAAGGTCAGTATTTAGAGGCAGAATTTGAATTTAGAAGCCTGTAAAATTTAATCCACAGTGCGTGGGATTTTTGTTAGACATAGGGATATTCACTCAATGGTTTGCTTTCTTTTCCTGGCGTGTCTCTGCTCCTGAGAAAGGAAAGCAAAGAAAAGCAAGGAAGAGAAAGGGGAACACCAGTTGACTGATGACCTTTTAAATGGATCAAAACAACAACCTATTTATATCCACTTGAAACCGCTCATCCTTTGAAGTCATCTCAGCCTCCTTATCGCTGTGGCCTTTTTAGGTGTTCTGTTTTAATCCTCATCTAAATAAAGAAAGTAAATGCTGAAGAGGATCGAATTCACAGTCCAGCTAAATACGAAATCCATTAAGATTGAAACTGTGGATGTTGTATCGCTGTGGCCATTAATTTCTTTTTCCTGACATCAGCTATTCCTTGTATCTCAGAGCACATGCTCAAGTCAGTCTTGGAGACCTCCACGTGGCCCTTGTAAGATATCTCTTTGAAGCTCAATGCTTCACTGTGAATCCAACTGCTTCCTGAAGATTCTTCTGGACTCACCATTTTCATCACTAACAGGATTTCTGCAGTTGTAAAATCTGAAGTTAATGCAACATGTGATTAATGTTAGCATAACATGATGAGATGGCTTTGCACCATCCTCTTAGGAATTTAGTTTGTGCTAAGAAAGTCCTGATCAAATAAATAGAAGGTAAACATGTTTTTTGATTCATGGGCAAGGCTTTTTTTTTTTTTTGTCACTTCTTACACTGTCAGAAAAAGAAACAAAATCTTTTAATTGAAAGTGAAATCATTGAAAAGAAAAGTGTTAGGACAGCCTGTCAGTAAAGTTTTATCTCACGAGGTTGCTATTTCTGAAAACTCAGAGAAACCTAGTAGAGCTGAGGTCTTAGACAGGGGGGAAATACGTCAATTCCCTAAGTTGTACTATGATCGTGCGAAACTGTTCCCACTGATCTTTAAGGCTTCGGATTTGAACAGATCCTAATAAACAGGGACTGATGAAACCAATTTTGAGCATGTTGGCCATATGCTTTGTTTCCCAAGCTGAACAACTTCACACTTAGAGAAAGTTGTGTTTTTTGTTTGTTTGTTTATTTACGCATTTGTTTTAAACAAGCCAGAAAAAAAAAATCAGGACCACTGTCTAGAAAACTGGGACCTGTGGTCACCCTGATTAGGAGAGGGTAATTAAAAATGGAATAATAGCAGAATGTGTTAGAAGGACTAAGGTTCAGTTGGCAAATGGTGATATTTATTTGACAAATCTGATGAATAAATATGAACCAACCTCCTATATTAATGTGGAAGGTGAATAATTTGATTGGAGTTATTAAGACCATTAAAACTGATTGCTTTAAGATTTGTTGTTATTCTGTTAGATTAAAAGATAAATCAATGTCAGCTTGTTCCTGGGACCTCCCAACTAAATCAATCAATGACTAACTCAGTGGGAGCCTTCTGTTTCCAGTCATTTGGGTTTCATTTTCACAGACTGATTTTTGACCTTGAACGTACTTCCAGTAATATTTATGTAGACCGTGAAACAGTGTCACTTCTTCTATTTTCAGCTGTTGAGATTTTCATTCCAAGAAACGCAGTTACTGTGCTTGCTGGAACTGAGACCCTGAACATCTTTAAGCCACTTAGAAGGAATGTATGCATGATTTATAGAACAAGCAAACAAAGCATGACCTTTCTTGAACTGATTAACAGTGCTATTCTTCAGAGTGGCAGCTTACGATAGATTCACTCACACTGAAGAATGTTATAAATGTGTTTAGGCTATAACACAAATACGTAACATGAAAATATAATGAGGTTGAAATAAAATTGGAATCAAACATGTATATTCTACTATTGTAACAAAAAAACCTCAAATTACTTACCCTGGAGTCTTTATTTCTACTCAGAAAAGAATACTTTATCTGAAATTAAAGCAGAGCATAAAAAATTATTTTATTTTTAGTTTTAATATTAGATGTACTTAATGTTTAATTTACATATTTTCATGCATCATTCACTGACACCCATTTTAAAATGGAGAATTAGATCAACATAAAGGCAATTAAAGATAAAAATATAGATGCTAGATAAATAAACAATGAATAGATAATAATAGATTTAGTAGATTATCTAAAAGATTTTTGAGTAAATTTTTTTTTCTTTCTGTGACACGGAACACTGAATTAACAAAAAAGTACCATATGAAACATTTGCATCCATAGCCAGCACTTGGAAATTTTAACATTACAGTTCTCTTTTATTCCATCTTGCAATTCTAGGTGTCTTAAATAACATAAAAAATAGTTTTGCAATTATCGAGGTATCAGAATTTTTTTTAAGATTTGCTTATTTTTTCAGTTTTGCATACTAGAAGGTCAGATTTATAGAGGAAAGGAGGGGCAGAGAGAAATATCTTAACTCCCCAAGTGGCTGCAACAGCCAGAGTTAAGCTGATCTAAAGCCAGAATCTTCTTCTGGGTCTCAAACATGGGTGTAGGGTCCCCAGGGTTTAGATCATCCTCTACTGCTTTCCTAAGCCAGAAGCAGGGAGCTTGATGGGAAGCGGAGCGGCCAGAAATGAACCAGCACCCATATGGGATCCTGTGCTTGCAAGGCAAGGATTTCCACCAACAGACACCATGCTGATCCCAGGTTATCAAACTTTTTAAGAAAAGCATGCATACTTACAATCAATAATTGCAAAAACATGGAAGCAACCGAAATGCCCATCAGCAGAAGATTGGATAAGAAAGCTTTGGTTCATCTACTCCATGGAATACTACTCAGCTATTAAAAAAAACAAAATGCAGTTCTTTGTGGCTAAATGGGCCCAACTGGAAACTATAATGCTAAGGGAAATGAGCGAATCCCAAAAGGTTAGATACCACATGTTTGCCTTGATTTAACCTGTAATTTTTGTTTGGTTGTTTGTTACTTTTTGAATCTGTCATTGATACTGTCTCAACCCAGGTGTTTTGAAGAATTGAACTTGCATTATTTTTAACATATTGTTTACTCAATACTATGTCAATTAATTCCATAACATTGTATATTGATGCTGATGTTTTGTTGGGGCTTTTAACTGACTGGAACTTTACTCTGTTAGCTCTACCTTCAGATCAGAGAAGGTCTCCCCAAGAAGCCACTGAACTTATCTGGACAATAAGATGCTGGACTTTATGCTAGGTATATGCTTGCAGTGAAGGAGTCTCAACTGAACTTGAACTGTGGTTATGCAGCAAGGTGGAGGAATCCACTATGGGGGGGAGGGCTGTGGGAAGGGTGGAGGGAATCCCCAGTGCCTATAAAACTGTATCACATAATACAATGTTAATAACAATTAAAACAAATAAATAAAACTTAAAAAAAATAAATAAAAAAAAGAAAAGCATGCATGCCAAAATTTGAATCACTGTAATAAAAAAATTACATGTTGATTGTGATATCATGAGCCCCTTAAATAACAGTCTTCAAGTGTGGATTCAGCGGTAGGCGTTGATGTAGTTTACCTGTATTTCTTAAGAGCAGGGATGACCCTTGTATATCATTATCAGCTGTTTGTGTTGCAAAACAGACTAAGTGGAATTTGAATAATTAAGATAAAAAATTAAATATCTATTTTTGTTGCAAAGTCAGATATACAGAGAGAAAGATCTTTCATCCAATGATTCACACCCCATGTAATCGCAATTGCCAGTGCTGCACAGATTTGAAGCCATGAGCCAGTAACTTCTTCCAGGTCTCCCATACAGGTGCAGGATCTCAAGGGTTTGGGCCATGTCAGACTCCTTTCCCAGACCACAAGCAGGGAATTGGATGGGAAGCTGGACTGCTGGGACATGAACAAATGACCATATAGGATCCTGGCCTATTCAAGGCAAGGACTTTAGCCAGGCCCTAAAATCAAAATGTTAATACAATCCAGAATTGAATAGAGTGTTATAAGTATGTGATTTTGCCTCTCTCCTTTCAGTTATAAAGAATTCAATGAAGTTACTCTTTTCAAGGAAATTTTTCAGAAAATCATACTACATGTGTTCTTCCCCACTTTTTCCCTCACATAGTATTTAATTTAGCACAGATTCTTGCTCTTGGAGATATTGAATAAGTATTTCTGGGCAGCAGTGACAAACCAAGAATGTTTTAGTCAACTTATTTTTCTTCCAAGACTCAATCCACTCCAATTTTGTTTAACAGGGGGCTAATTTTTAGTTTAGATTTGTCTCAGCCTTTTCTTCTTGCTGAATCTCCCTAGTGTGTGTAAGTAGATATTAATGAAGACTGAAGCATTCCTTTAAACAAAAAGGAAAAAAGAAAATTCAGTAGATAAAGCTTCTGTTTATGTCTTCTCCATCCATACTCCTCTTGTGAAGGTCTACCTGATAACCGCAAGAAATGCAAAACGTGAAATGGCACAGTCTTCTGATGTTCTGTATTTTATCAAAATTATGGCGCTGACAACATTGAAACAAGGGGTGCTTTTTGTCTACATGGATTGCCCCCAATGAAAACATGACATTTTCTAATAATAACAAGATGGATGGGTTAAATAGATAAGTTGACCTTTGCAGAAATTTGGAAAGTGATCCATTCATTCTCAAAATTCACATGTGAACACAACATATCTTTGAAAATCAGTCAATTCCAGCTTTCACTGATGTGGAAAGAGGAATGTTGTTGAGTTTTGCCAAATGATGGGATCCTGATATGGATGAAAAAGCCGGAGCTGCTACAGCAAGTTGAGAAGAGATTCTCCTTCATCTGAGGTCTTGATACTGGTCAACTTTCTCAATTTCTACTAGCCCCAAATGAGAAAATATGGCCTTTTGCTGGGTTATCTCATCTCATCAAGGGCATGACCCTGTTGACATCTTTGGGAGCTCACATGATTGGATTTGCTGTCATGACAGTAATGCAACTGGGAAATTCTTTCTTTTTAGTAAAACAAATTATTTTTGTAAATGGAAAAAAGCATTTGACTTTTGAAGAACTCCAAAAAAGGAGGGGGGGTTGAATAAATAGTGAGTACTAAAATTTCAAAGGCACTGTTTCAAAATTTTTACAGTGGACAGACAGAAAGAGAATCACTCAGAAGGTAAATGCAAATAGGCAGAAGTATTTTTATGTCAAACCATGCATCATCAAGCCCACCTGAAGAACCCTGAGGACAATAACATACTATATTTAAATAGTCCTAAATTTCCAAAGGAGAAAGTATAACACTTATTCTTGAGAGAAGAAAGAGGAGCCTTCTTTCTTGACAGTTTTTTGATGTGTCTCTTGTGAACACTTTTTCAAGAATTTGGGTTCTGAGTATTAACTTCTTTTCTAAGTAAATTGTTGTCAGTACTTGGGTCTCTGATTGAGGTGGCAAGTTATTTCTGCTCACAGAAAAAGATTCATAGTAGAGGCATACAGTTGTATAGAAATCCAGGATTCATTTAAAGCAAAGGATATATCAAAGAAAGCTTTGAAACAAAGTAAGAATTTAAAAATGTGAAAGAACCAGACCCCAAAGAAGGGACAAATCAAAATCATTAACTAGATTGGAGTAGTCCTGTTGAATCATAATAAGGCGTGTAAGTAAATTCTGGGTAGAACTTAAACACTCGGAAGTGTTGGATAATGGTCCTTGAATGCCACCCATTTCTCTGCCTCCTTAAATAAGGGGATGTATAGTAACTGTGTAATGGAGACTACCCTATCTAGCAGCTTGTTATTTTATTTCACGGCATGGTAAATTTCTATTTTTCTTTCTGTTGTTGATTTTGTATTTTGGCTTTTCATTTAAGGAAATATATAGTAACTGCGTAATGGCGACTATCATACCTGGATGTGACGATACAATGCAGTATGCATCTCTACTTCCAGACAAAGATGGATTCCCAATGAAAGTGTTTAGTGTATCTTGACAATAGGATGCTGGACGCTCTGCCATTGTCCATGCCCGCAATGATGGACATATGATTGTGTATGAAGAACTACACTACAGCAATAATATAGGGGAACTCAGTGAGGGGGGTGTTGAGAGGAGAGAAAATTGGGGAGGGGATAAAGGAAATCCCATGATCTATGGACCTGCACTATAAAATGATAATAATAAAAAGAAGTAAAATTAAAAAAAAATAGAAGTGTCATAGTGACTGGTACATGACGGTAGTGGGAAAGTGGGGATGTCAATCATTTTATTTTTATTATATTTACATTATAATAACCCAAAGGTCATGGAAGGGACATATCCTGTAGTGTTATTTTATGATTTGGCCAGAACTGGTACTAAATTTGCAACATTTGGGGATCAATGGTGCACAGCAGTCTCATTTTAGATGCTGTACACAGAGGAGGGCTGTCATACAGACCATTCTAGGCTTTTATGCACTGGCTGGATACTGCTGTTTTTGGCAAGTTGGCCAATAGAACCATCCCATTTCAGGTTGCACCATGCCTGTCAAAGTGAGTGTCTCTTGTAACTGTCAATCAACACTCAGCCCTGCTGTGTGGATCTACTGGAGCTGTCAACCCTCAGCACTTCTCCACAGACACCTACCTATTCACATCAGAGAATGTCAGCCCTCATGTGAATGGGAGGCAGAGGGAGGAAGGCCCATCTTCTGTAGCATCTTCATGCCATGTCAGAGCATTGTCCCTCACTAGCCTGGGACTAATCCCCTACTGGCTGATCTACATATGTTTGGGGAACTAGATGCCACTAGTCATGGACAATGGCTGGAATTCCTTAATGTTTATACATTTTCATGCATCTGTTGAATTCTGTAAGAGACAAATCTTATGGACGGTGTAAAATTGGGCAAACAATCTAGGATAAGAACAACGTAAAACAAGAGAATATGTTTCCTATTGACTCCGAGATAGTGGAAGTTAAGGGTATTTCCTTACCAGATTCATGGTACCACTCATGTGGCCTATGAATCCTTTTGATATATCTTCCAGTGAACGTACTGCTATTAATGTAAATTCATCATCCTCTATTACTCAATGCACTTATTCCTGTTCACTATTTCAATCGATAATCTAGGGTTAGGCAATTTTCCATGACCACTTTATCTAGAGAATCTACTAGATTCCCTAGAACTTGCACAGTAAACTAGACTAAGTTGCTTAAATCATTAGATAATTTCATTAGAGAAGTTTCATATGATGTATTAACGTTCTCTTTCACTATGAAGGAAAAGCTTATGCTAGCTTATGCTAGTCCAAATTTCTTGAGAAAAATCTAAGTAGGAAAAGCATTAAAGTGGAAGGTACAAAAGATTTCATGTTCCTCTTGTTAGTAAGAATTTCATAGTGAATACGAAAAAGAAGATGTATCAGACCTCCTTAGCTTTTGTTGTTGAATACCTACTTGATATTCTCTGATGTCTCAGAAACAGGTAGCTTTATTATTTGGGTACAACAGTGAAGACTCAGCTGGAATATGTTTAGTTTTTGAAATATTTGCTTTTATTCAAAAGCCAAATACAGAGAGAAGGAGGGAGAGAGATTTTCATTCACCAGTTCATTCCCTAAATTAATAGATCCAAAGCAAGGAGCCAGGAGTTTCTTCTGGGTATTCCACATAGATGCAGAATCCCAAGGCCTTGTGTCCTCCTCTGCTGCTTTTCCAGGCCATGAACTGGATTATAAGTGGAACAGCTGGAATTTGAACTGGAGCCCATATGGGATGAAGGGCTGGTGCTGAAAGATTAGCCTACTATACCATAGTGTTGGTTCCTAGATGTTTAACTTTGACCATATCAAGTGGAAATTGCATTAAGAGGGCATGGTGGGGGCAGTATGGCGTATCCTGTACCAGTATGTGTCTATTCAGATTTGTGCTGCCCTACTTTGGATTTCAACAGTGCAATCATCCAGTGTAGCACTTGTCTCAATGCTGGTTATTAGCATCATGACTTAGGATCAATTGACCCTAAAGAAGTACCAAGGGAGGACAACGAGTGACTGTCCTGTAAAGTGATGGACAGTCTGGCATCAACAAAACCTGGAGGAAGATGAGAATATATTCTTTCTGGAAAACTAGAGGCTAAGTACATTTTCAAGAATGAGACCAAGGCTTGCTTTCAGTACCCATGATGACAAACTTTTTGAAGCATTGACTGGAGTACAGGGAAAGGCTTCTGAGTCAATGAAGACATTAATATGCTTAGCCGCAACCTCCAGTGTTGCACGGGGTTCTAACAGCGAGGTGCTGATAGGTGTGGTTGGAGCTGCTTGAGTTTCTGAGCCCCATTTGTCCTCAGAGAAGGACACGAGGGAGCTGGGAAATCTCCATTCCCTTGGAAGCTGAGGTCAACCGTGTTTCCAGTGCTCCTTTTTTTTTTTTCTTCTTCACATTGAGGGCAGGGGTCAGCTGGATATTTTAGATGGAATTATTTCTTATACCAATGTATCTGTTTCCAACACCTTGGCTTTGTAGTCATGATTGAGTGCTCTCTGTGTTAGTCATGTTATTATAGGGTCTTGTTTTCAGTGATGCTATAGTATGAGCCTATTGCTTAGAAGTTTGTGTCTCATTGCAGGTTCTTTTTATGTTGAGCCTGTGTTTATTATTAAGATGACCCCAAAAGGCCTTTGAGATGTCTTCATTGTCTTTTTTTCCCAACTGTCTTGCTCATTAACACCTGACTTCCTTTTGTCTGAATATATCATTTTCTTCTCTGCTCCTGATTCCCTTGAAAACCTGATTAAGAGCAGTTGTTAATATTTACACAATGAACAATGCTTTACTGTAACATAAACTATTCTGCCAAGCAGTTCATTGTACCATCTTTACATTCGGCCTTCAGCAAAGACTCCAGACAAGGATGCAGGTGGCATAGACAGATCCTAGATGAAATTTGAACTGAAATATTCAAACTCATAGCAGGAGCCAGTCTCTAAAGGTATGCCCCTAGCAAGCAAACTTCTGGTCAGCCTACTTCTCACATACCATCTGAGCTATTACAAGATCTGCTCTCGGTGGGTGATCCCTGGGCAGTGAAGAACCACTCACTAGTCCATTGTTTCCTTAAGTTTTCTCTAAGAAAGGATCACAACAAAACTTACAAATCCTTGTAAGGGTGGGGTTTTGAAAGAACACACACACAAAATTAACTTTTTCAGGTCCTGACCTTATTTGGGATCCTGCTCAGATGCTACAGGGTTCTGTGTCCAACTGAAGTCCTAGAAAAAGAAATAATTGTGAGGCGTTAGGGAGGTTTCTCAGATATCCTCAGACTTTGGGATTTAGGGAGTGCTAGTCATGAGAGATTTTAAACCTTAGTTTTCATACTTTAGTAAGACTGTAGCCTGCTTGGAGTTTTATGTCCACCCAACAACAATTTATCAATTAAAGCATAGTAGTAAGCCCTTCCTTTGATGAAAATGGAGGAATTTTTGAATGCGTATTCCATAGAACACCTGTTCGTCCTATCCCAGGCCCATCCCCAGACTCTTCATTCTGTACTTTACTATGAGGACTGATGATTTGCTAGAAAACCCAAAGCAGATGGGGAGGTGTCAATGTGGCATAGGTGCTGGAGCCATTGGGGACATTGGTATATACAAGGAGGTTATTCACAAAGTCATCCTGGGTGCTTGGAGGACAGAGGAAGGTGAAATCTGTTTGTCATACATAGGCTGTGTCAAATGAGTAGGGACCAAGTGTTTTATTTGTAAGGATGACAAAGAATGCAATGAGACAATCATCATAAAAAGGAAAGTAAAAAGCAGGGATTTCGGAAGGCATGGTGAAGGAGCGATTAGGTAAGGCAGAAACTCTATGTACACTTACAAATTAAAAAAGGAAATGTTCCTTTTATA
This sequence comes from Ochotona curzoniae, assembly GCF_017591425.1. NCBI lineage: Eukaryota > Metazoa > Chordata > Mammalia > Lagomorpha > Ochotonidae > Ochotona > Ochotona curzoniae. The sequence continues at coordinate 20,821,267 of NW_024467115.1, forward strand.
AGGCAAATTTATAAAGGACCCAAGAGGGTGCAACGTTCATGGTTTTGCTCTTGGAGTTTGTACTTCCTACAGTTTCTATACAGGGAAGACATGGGCGGGTTAAAAACAGAATGAAATGGAAAGACAAGCCAGGAAGAAACAAAGACTTAAAAATAACACTGGGCAAAAGGCTAAAATATCCACTGATCTATTGATGGGCTTCTGACTTCTGCTGTAAACTACTGGCTGGCATGCCACTCTGTGCTGGGGAGCAGGTTCCTTGGCTGGGTTTACACCAATTCACCCCTTCACACACATTAAAAAAAAAAAATTGAAGTGAAGGCATAAGGGTGTTATAGTAAAGCATAACTTATTCAAAGGAAAAGTGCAGACAAGGTCAAGATAGAAAATGAATGAAAAACCAAAAGCCAAAAGACCTCAAATAAAGAAGAATTCATAAAAAAAAAAAACATTAAAGCTTAGGATGGGGACTGGACTTCCAGTTTTTGGAGAAGCATTTAGAGGCACTGCCTGGGAAACTGGCATGCCCTGTAGATGCCAGTCCATGTCCCATCGGCTGCAGCTCTTTCAGTGCAGTCCTCTGCTATTGTCCTGAGAAAACAGCCGAAGATGGCCCAAGTGTTTAGACTCCTGCACGCATGAGGGAGATGTGGAAAAAAAACTCCTGCCTTCGGGCTGCAGCCTGGCTTGGGCCAGTCCCAATCATTGTGGCAGACTCAGGAGCGAAAGAGTAGATGCAAGATCTTTTTGCCTGTCTCTCACTGTTACTCTGACTTTTAAATTCATCTTTCAATAAAGTAAAAGAAGAAATTGTAAGGGATTTTTTTCCATACCTATGGGAGGCCCAAGGGATGGAGTTACTGGTGGAACTTAATGGAATATTCAAAATAGGCTGGAACTCTGAACAGCTGAATGTTACCCATTTCTTTACCTTTTTTTTTTTTCTTTTGGAGAAGGGTAGCTAGCTAGGATAACTTTATTATAATGACATTTTAATAGTTTAAAGTTCACTGTGGGGACACATCATGCAGCCATGTTGGACATTTCCAGCTACTACTGGTTATACCTTTACAATTTTACCGATCCTGAGGTTCCTGCTGCATGAATCACAGCTGATATAGTGGTTCAGAGAAGGAGGCTTGGAATGGTGCACAGAAGGGAGGTTGTAATGGGGGCATGGCTGGGCTGTTGTGTAGGTGATGCTTGCTGCAATGCACAGGCAAGTTGGCAGTAAGAGGCTTCTGAAGGCAATTCACACTGGGGCTGCAAACTACAGAGCACGTGGAGCTGTCAATCAATGGCCTGCACTGCTGCTCAAGTTGGCCTGTACTATCAATCTTCAACTCCTCCCACTAGCTGCTTATCTCCCCACATCAAAATAAAGGCAATACACTGTGCAGGTCTGAATGCTTCAAAGAAACCTGTGACTGGAGAAAGGCTTAAAATTATGTCATTGGACAGATTGGTGAAATGAGGGGAGGGGAAGGAGAGGGTTTGGGAGGATGGGAAAAGGCACAGAAGTGTGAATATCTTCTTGGTAATGGTACCTCTTGAATGCATGAAGCTTGCTTTTTCATATGAACCAGTGAAATAACATTTATTACCTTAAGATGGATGCCTTATCTGTAACTGTGTGATACAGTAACAGAAAAATTAAATTGAAGAAAAAGAAAAAAAATGCAAAATTACTGTGCTTCACAGATGTCATGCTGAACTTACTTGGGGCTTTGTCCGAGAACAACTGCAAAGTTATTTAAACAGGATTTATTTTATTTTATTTTCTGGTTGAAGTAATGAATTTTTCATTTTCCTTCCATAAAAAACAATACAAGAAAGTTGAAGGTACATCTTCTATAAAAATTTAGGGGTGACATTGATATTAGTTTATCTACTACAAGTCAGAATAAGTTGGGCTTATAATAACCTACCAAACCACCACGCCCCCTTGACGTCTCATTGGCTAAGAGAATAAAACTGTATTTTTTCCTAATCCCTTATGATCCATAAAGATCAGTTGTGTGACTGTCCTCTGAAAAGTAACAAATGGATTCAAGATGGCAGAATGGTCAAGAAGTGTAGGCCTCTGAGCTGCTAAGAAAGAAGCAAAACAAACAAACAAAAAGCATGTTGATTCATTCTAGAAGTTTCTGTAGATGTACACAAGCCAATTGATTTATTCTATGGAAATTTGTAACTGAATAGAGAGATGTTTATCCTATCCTGTGAACAGATATAATAGGGAGATGAGGTACTCTTATGCCAAAGTAAAAAATACAGATTGCAAAGGACAGTGTGACTAGATGGCAGTGGACCTTATGGATTACTAGATTTGCTCCATATTGTATAAGCACTGATCCCTACCAAGTTTTGAGCTTCAAAATTTGCCCTTGGTGCAATTATAATCCCTGAGGATTGATGCACCATCTTTTAAGACAGTAAGGTTGAATGCGAACACAAATAATTGGAGATACACAATGAATGAAATTCCCTGCAAGATCTCTACTCCGACATTTTCTTATCCTTCATTTATGTGCTTTGTGTTTTTCATTATCTCTTGAAATTTACATCTTCCAAATTTCACCTTGCTTCTCACTTTCTGTCTTCCCTTGCAATACAGCCAAAAAATTTAAAGAGGCAATTAGAGGAATCTATGGGGAAATTACATGTTTAATAGCTGCTTTAGTGAAGTCATCATGGTTTTGGATGTACCATACGGATGTAGGCTGAAATCAGCATATTATTTTACATATTGGAAATTATTCAGAGAGTGAAGCAAAATCTAGAAAGCAAGTTACTGAACTTTGAACTTGAGCAAGGAAAATGCTTTTTTCAGCTGGGGTAGTTAGAACCAACAATCACCAAATATCACTCACTGGCACATAATGACTAGAACTTGAGCAAGGAAAATGCTTTTTTCAGCTGGCATTTGAAAGGTTGAATTAACAGACTGCATAAACATAGTTAGGGAAGGATCAGGCCTGGCTGGGGTCTTCAAACCCACGTGCCCAGCAGCGCACTCTGGGGACCTGGTGGTGTGGGATTGCAGGGGATCTGGGTTATGGCACAAGTAAGGCAGAGCAGGAACCTGAGGGCTCATGTCTAGGTGAGGAATGACTACTGAGGAACCTCCGCAGACAAGGCCACTGTATTTGTAGGTAAGTGAGGAGGCTGAGCCTGAGTAGTTTGGAAGGGGGTATTGGAGGAACTTCACGGGTCAAACCAAGCACCAGCACATGGGAGACATGAGCTGGGGTAGTCAGCAGCGACCATCACCAAATATCACACACTGGCACATAATGACTAGAACTTGGGGCCTACCCAGCAGGATGAGATCACAATACCCATTAGTGAGAGTCAGAACAGGAGACAGGTCATTTTAGGCTGGGCCATGACACTGAGCAACACACAATAGAATCAGGTCTGAGTGCAAAATTTAGCGGAAGTATGTTGGCTGATCCCTGTGGAAGAGCGTGTACCTTTGGCATGTGCAAAATCTGGCTAGAAATAGATTGGAGAGCTAAGGGGATGCCCTTGCTGGGCTGGCCTGCTGTTCCCACTTGTGAGTGTGAGAGCTGGATTGGGGCAACAGGCTGCTGAAGTCTCCCTCAGCATGGGTGTGGACTAGGTCTGGGGAGCACAAGAATGGACTAGACTCCAGGACCCACTGCTATTCATGGGAACCAGGGTGGGTATAGGAGGCTGAGATGGGTCTTGACTTCCACTGAGAGTTGGTTCAAGGGGTGGAACAGATGTGGCTAGAATGTAACATTCAACAACAAGAAAGGAATGGGTATGGATTCGTGGGGCAAGGCCACTGCACCTGCCAGGAAAAGAGGTGGACAAAGTAAGCCTGAGCCAAGAACCCACCTGTGTGCACAACATCTGCCACCAGCAGGTGACCCGATAGAGCAGCTTAGGGAACTCCTCTGTCAAGATGCAGTCACTGCAGGTGAGCACAAGAATCAAGGCTGGGAATAGCCCAGATCAGGCCAGGTCACTGTACCTGCCCACATACATGTTGCTCAGGTCTGGAGGCAGGCCAGGCTGGGCCGGTTCACAGTAGCCTCTGGCAGATGTGAGAACCAGGCTATGGTTCAGACCAGGTCAGGTTGGGCTACAGCACCAGAACACATTAGGGTCGTGACAGGGGATGGGCTGCACTGGATTAGGCTGCAGCACCCATCAGCAGGAGCTAGAACTAAGGAGCAACCAGGACAGAACTGCAGCTCCCGTTGGTGGATGCCAAGGCGAGGAAAGCCATGCCAGTCAGTGCAGTTGGCCCTGGGTCCATGAGCTCTGGGAGCTGTGAGGTCTGGTGCGATCTTGGTTGCCTGGCATAGGTCCTTGGGTCTGCCTGTATGATGAGTGCTGGATCCATGAGCCTGGAGGCCGGGGGTCTGGTGATGCCCAGTTCAATGGGCTATGGGCCTTAAGACTGCCAACGTGGTGGGTGCCAGTTCTGTGAACCCTGGGATAGGCACATAATGGGGCCCATGTTGCCTGGCCCAGGTACTTAGGTCCTACTGCCCAGTGTCACCAAGTCCGTGAGCCCCATGGGTGGGAAGCTCAGCGGCCCAAGTTGTTTTGCCTGGGTCCTTGGGCCTATCTGACATTACTCAAACTCCTCAGTAGAAGAGACATAGCAGTTGATGACATGTTCTGAGGCTCACAGAGGTTAACTAGCAGGTCATTGTGGCCTACAGAGAATGTATGGGACTATAGCAAAAGAAGGAGAACAAGGCAAATTGGGAAACTACCCCAGCCAAGCACTGGCAATACATACATGGTTGAATGCAGACTATGGTTGACTGTGTCAACCAACGGACATTGCAAGGGTTCCCTCATCCTTCGATCGGCAAGATTGAGAGTACTTAAAAACTATCTAAACTGCTTGAGTGGAACGCTCCGAGTGTACATCACATCAGGACCCGGGTTGATGTCGGGTGGCCATTCCCCATCCCTGGGTACTGTGGCGGTTGGGAGGCTGCGTGCGGTTTCTCCCCTTTTCCACACCCTTCTCCCAGATACAGGAAGAAGAAAAAGAAAATTGGGAAACAATGGTCTCTCCCACTTTCCTCTAACCCTCGATCCTTCCCATCCTGATCAACTACATAAATATCATGAAAAAGGAAAATTTTTTAAAATAATTAAGGAGAATAACAGATTTTTTCATAATTACATACTTTTAAAATCAATAACATGAGTCATATTCACGTCTCTGTTTCTTGCTTTAAAAATTCATAGGGCCTAATTACATGGGAATGCATTTCCTGAAAAGTTTTTTTTTCTTCTTTTTTATTTGAAATGGTTCATTTTATTTTTGATGATATTTACATAATTTAGGGGATGTATGCCTATGTGGACCATCGATAAGGGTGGAGAAGGTTGAGCAATGAGGGAAAGTGAATGAGACAACTGCCTCCAATTACATGGGGAGGGAAGAGGAGAGGGTTGCTCCCAGCAGTCCAACGCCATCAGTGTCTAGGAATGGTGGATGGCCATCTAATGTCATCCCAAGTTCCCTGATGCAGAGCATATTCTGAGGGTACTGCCTAAGAGGCTTTGACAGTTCTGAGATTTTGTTGATTTCATTGCTCTAAGGTTGAGGAATTCCTTTCCAAGATCTATTTGCTTACGTAGTCCACGGTAGAGTCTCATTTCACCCAGATAGTTGCTGTTCAAGCTTAACTGGGAGAGCTGTCCAATTTACTCTGTCTCCCACGGTACTAGCTGTCCTCTGTAGTCCTCAGTGAACTGGTAGTTATGGCCCCCATGTGTATTGGGGCATGCCGTCCACTGCACAAGCTTTAATAACCATAACGATCCAATTCTGATACACGCATTCTACAATCCTGTGGTTTTCACCATGGTTGGAGTTCTGAGTTCAGTGATCCAGCTGGGGGGTGGTACCCAAGTGACCCAAACCTCACATGAAAACCCATGGATGCTGCAGCCCAACCTAACCCTGTCTGCCACACACTTGGCCCTCTTGTGTGACAGTGAGAACTACAGCATAGTTGGAACAACCACACCAGGCCTGTTCCTATCCCTACCTCCTGTGCATGCTGGTACGTGCAACAGACTGGTCCAGTCTGTCTCATATCACATTAGACTCTTGTACGTATCAATGGACCTTGGAGCCAACTTCACCTCAACTCACTCCACTGTCCAGGCCATATTTATATTGGTGGATGCCCCTGAATGTTCTGCCCTCAGCCTTGGTTCTCATGCTCACCTCACTCCTGCAGGTAAGGTGATCATATCTCACCCCAACTGACCTGACTGTCCAGGCCACACTATACTAGTGGATGCTACTGCATCTCCAGTCAGGCCTGCCCTCAGCATTGATTCTCATGCTTAGCAGTGGGAACTACAGCCCATCAGAGAGGTGCCCACAGTTTCCCTACTGAGTCCACTCTCAGTCCCAGATCTTGCACTTTCCAGGTGGTTCTAATGGTCAGGCCTGATAGGACTTGGCCCCAGTCCCAGCACCTGCAAGCCAATGATCACATACAGGTCAATGGACTTTGTAATCTTGCCCAGTCTGGTCTGTCTCCAGTCCCAGATCTCATGGTCACTAGCAGGAGCAATGGCCCAGCAGGCGAGTCCTTCCAGGCCCACTGCAAGGTTTGCCCAAGATCCTGGGTCTCACATGTACTGCTGAGAGCTGTGGCCAAAGCTGGTATGGTTCTCTTCAGCTTGGCATTCAGGCTGTAGCAAGTGCTACATGCTGGCTTGGTGTGACCTGCCTTCAGGTCAAGCTCTTGCCATTAGGTGCTGCCTCCTGTCATGATCCCTGTCATGGAACTGATGTGTTCTGGTGCTGTAGCCCAACCTGACCTGGTCTGAACTATAGCCTGGTTCTCACATCTGACAGTGGCTACTGTGAACCGGCCCAGCCTGGCCTGCCTCCAGACCTGAGCAACACGTATGTGGGCAGGTACAGTGACCTGGCCTGATCTGGGCTATTCCCAGCCTTGATTCTTATGCTCACCTGCAGTGACTGCATCTTGACAGAGGAGTTCCCTAAGCTGCTCTATCGGGTCACCTGCTGGTGGCAGATGTTGTGCACACAGGTGGGTTCTTGGCTCAGGCTTACTTTGTCCACCTCTTTTCCTGGCAGGTGCAGTGGCCTTGCCCCACGAATCCATACCCATTCCTTTCTTGTTGTTGAATGTTACATTCTAGCCACATCTGTTCCACCCCTTGAACCAACTCTCAGTGGAAGTCAAGACCCATCTCAGCCTCCTATACCCACCCTGGTTCCCATGAATAGCAGTGGGTCCTGGAGTCTAGTCCGTTCTTGTGCTCCCCAGACCTAGTCCACACCCATGCTGAAGGAGACTTCAGCTATATCCAACCCAGCTTACTGTCCCAATCCAGCTCTCCTGTTTACCAGTGGGAACGGCAGCCCAGCAAGGGCATTCCCTTAGCTCTCTGATCAGGGTCACTCTCAGCGATAGATCTTGTGCATGTCAATGTTTGCTCTGACTCAGCTTGGTATACCCATCTTCCACCTTGGCCTTTGCCATTAGATGCTGCAGCTTGACCTCACCCTATCTGGCCCGCCCCTGTCCCAACTCTCACTGGTGGGTGCTGCAGCCTAACCCAGTTCAGCCTGCCCCATCCCTGGCTTTTATGTACCTGGAATGTGTGATAACTTTACCTAGCCCAGCCTATCCACATAGTTTTCTGACCCCATGTGTGGCATTGTGCTATGGTTTGCCCTAGCATAGCCTGGACCAGCCAGGGTTGTTTCCAACCCAAGTGCACATAGCTCAGCCCATTACCAACCCAGCCCTTGAGAAAACTTGCTGGTATGACACTTCCACACAGGTGAGTTCATGATCTCCCACAGAATTTGCTCCCAGACCTGGTTCTCTTGGGAGCTGGTAAATGTGCTGGACCAGCCTAACATGGTCCACATTCTACCCTGACACTGACTGGTGGGTGCTGTGGTTGAGCCCTGCCAGGCAGACCCCCAGCTATGGGCCTTCATATACACCAGGTGAGCAGTGGCCAATATCTTCCAGCCCAGCTCAGGTCTCCCACAGGGGTGGATGCATCGCTTTGGCCTCAACATGTCCTTTAGTTTCCCTCATCTAAACCACCTGTTCTCATCCCACTCATTTCCCTGCAAGTGTAGTAGCCTCGTTGGTGGAAGTTCCCTACAGGTTACTCCTCCTGTGACACTCTGCCTCAGCAGTGCTCCTTCCCAGTCATTTCTAGATCCACTTCCTTGAACAATCCATAGCCTGCTCTGCCCTGCCCACTAGCACAAATGTCCCCAAGCCTGGTTCTCCAGTGGTGTGTTGTGCCAGCCTGTGGACCTATCTGCCTACTCAGGGCACACTCACACTTGTGTACGTGATGTGTCCTCTGACCCAGTCTGCTGGCATGCAGACATATGTCCCCCAACCCAACAATTTAAAAATAAAAAAAAAATAGAACAGGTGACTATGATGGCATACTGGTATAGTGAACACAAATTTGGCATTAACCCTGGCCCTGGATGCCTGCCAGCTATTAGCAGCTTTTCTGCCAGCATTGTAACACTAGCCTGGGTACAGTTCAGCTTAGGCAGTTGCCTACAGCCGGGGTCCTCCAAGCTTCTTTTGTTAATACTTCACAATAATAACTGAAGGCCAGATACATTGGTAAATTCTTGGTTATACCAATATTGCATCTTATCTGTTGCTAATTGATTATGTTTCTAAAAGAAATGGCATTTGATGTTTTCCAAAGTTACTGGACCCTAAAATTCTCATTTTACTTTATGGGTATTCTTTATAGGTAAATGAGTCTAAGGTTAAACAGAAAGAAGCTGGCATGTACATCACTCAACACAACAGAAGCACATCTAAATCCTAAAATATATGGTGATTTCCCTGTAACCACTAAGGAAGCAGTTGGTGGTGTGGTAGATGACAACTCACAGTTGGATACGTTTCGCAGGTTTTGAAATAAAGCTTTTACTAATTTGCTGTAAACTGAGGACTTTCATGACCCCTTCTTGACTTTGATTAACTTGTCAAAGCAGCTTAAAGAACTGAGGGAAATATTTCCTTAAGGAAGAGATGAACATGGCTGGGTGGGGGAGAAAAATAGAACGCTAGAGTTCTTTCTAAAACAACAACCCTCCAGGAGCCTTCTTGAATGTTCGACTTTCTGATAGTTTCTTACACCTTATTGTTTCAGGTTTTTCACGAAATTCCATTGAATAAGAACAATGGGTTAAATAACCAGTCCTAGGTGGTCATCTGAACCTTCAGTCATTCTTTGGTCATCAGAGATTGGGAGATGGGACTCTTAACCAGCCTTCCTCCATTCCAGAGGCCAGTCTGCAATGTGAAGCTACACGGGGGCCAGGCAACGTTTTAAATGTAACTTTCTGGTTCAAACCTTTAGTTTATTTTCCATTGACATTGAGACAAAGGTTTTATTTCCTCCAACCAAAGGTCCTGGTAAATAAAATAAGTGCTCTAGTTTGAAAAATTAGGAATAAATATAATGACTTGCAATGGTTGCTTCTACTATGGTAGGGCTGTTGGAAAGTAAGAAATCCTTTTAAGAATTGCTTAGGAATTTTATTGCTAGTAGTTGATGGCAGAATTGGTGTGATGATCAGGGATTTCTGCACAACTTTTATTTTTATTTTTCCTGCATTGAGCTATGCGATTTTATTATAGCAAAGGTAGAGAATGATGGTAGATAATATTTATTGCATATTTGTCATGCTAGATAATGTTCTCAACTTAATCCTATTTAAGGCAATGAACTCACATAAGAAATTTGTTTCCGTTATGAGTAAGTCAATTCAGATACTAACAACTTGCCGATTTTTTCACCTGTATGTGGCATAATAATCAGTTGACATTACGTATTTGACTAAAAACCCAGGATTTTAGACACCACACTATTTCATGTGTTTGTCTATCTACCTGTCCATCTCTTTCAGAATCTGTTTTATACTCAAATAGAACTTTTGAAAGTGAGTCTAGGGCTAAGAAATTATTCCTTGAGATGTTTAGAGTTGGTAGCACCTGCAGAACATCCAAAGACAGCAGGCAATTCCGTGCAAGGTCCTATGGTTCAAATGAGTAATTTAGAAATACTTTTTCAAAAATGTCTGATGAAGAAGCAAAGCAAAGATGATAGTTACAAAACTTCCAGGAAGTAGAAACCCTCATGATAACTGTGGCATTTCCTGTGATGAGTGGAGAGAAACACTCACATACTTTAGGACATGGGGGTCAATTTTTATTTTAAGAGACATGAGGGGGAGGAGAAAAGAGCTGTGATTGTGTGAGTTGGATAACAGAAGTCAACAAAACAGAAATCTTGCAAAAAAGACTTTTCAAAAATTTAATCTGAGTCTACAGACAGGCTGGGAGAGAATTTTTTTTTTAATGAGAGAAAATTGAATGTTTTTCAATTTTAAAATAAAAACAAAATAAAAACCAATTACTTCAACTTCTTAAGGTGGGTAAAAACAAAATCTTTCAAAGCAGGAGGTTAGAAGAATATCCAAGAGAATGTGAAAGGAGTTCAAGTAAAGAATAAAAGGCCTGGCATGCATGCGGGTTCACAGGATACATTGCATGTTATGGAGAGCTCCTGGCTGACTGCCTGTCCTTTGTGCAAGGCAGAAGGCAGCCAATCTCTTTGAAAATTGATGGGCTGTGTTTAAAGTTACAGGACCCTCTCCATGTATTACAGAAATTCTTAAAAAAAAAAAAAACTTAGGGGAAAGAAGTATGGCTTACGGAGTTATTAGAACAACTAAACTCAATAATACTGAAAGGCCAGATGGCTCATGTTAATTATATAATTTGCAATTTTCCTATTTGCATAATGTTTCATAGTTTGGAAAACATTCCCATTTACATTTTATTTGAGCTTCAAAAGAGCGGTGAACTTCACAAGAACTCAAGAAAACAAAATCACTAACATGCACTGCATGATGTGAGTAATAAATCAATAACAATCTTTCCACTCAGAGGACATCAACATTTTATATGTCAGCTTCTATATTTAATGTCATAGAGAGCATACTGAACATTCAGTTTTCTAATACATTTATTTTGCTTATAATACACTTTTTGTGCATTTTTGCAATAAGATTATAATTGAAATCTTGATTTATCAAAGTGTAGAGGAATGAGTATGTTTCAGTGTGGGTGATTCCCATACAATCCTTCTGTATTTATTTGTGTAATAGTTAGGCCTTTTTTGTAGGCTACTAATTTTCTCAGTGTTAAGTCCTGTGCATGGATTTTGAAGACCGACTTTTGATGGACAAACCTACAATACCTGGATTTGCTAGCTTCATGCTTACAGCCCATCTGCACTTCTGCTTCTGTAATGTTTTTTAAGCCATTACTAGAGAGATGTGAATAGTAGGAAGAATTTCTTGATTCCCTGAGAAAATGCCTGGATTTTTGTTGTCCTACTTGTTTCTATGGGTGACATTTATACAGGAGGCTATTAAAATGGTTATGACCATATTTTCCTTCTTACAGTGGCATTTTATGATTAATATCCCCTCCGTAGTGCCTTCTGCACTGAGATTGATTCATGATTCTGGCTTGTGATCCCAAAATTGTTCATGTAGACATTTTCTTTTTTTTTTTTTAAGATTTATGTATTTTTATTGTAAAGTCAGATATACAGTGAGAAGGAGAGGCAGAGAGGAAGATCTTCAGTCTGATGGTTCACTCCACAAGCAGCTGCAACGGCCGGTGTTGCGCCGATCCAAAGACAGGAGCCAGGAGTTTCTTCTGGGTCTCCCACATGGGTGCAGGACCCCAAGGCTTTGGGCTGTCTTCGACTGCTTTCCCAGGCCATAAGCAGGGAGCTGGGTGAACACAGGCATTTTCTAAAGCCTTTTGGAGATGATACTAAGATAATTGTGCTACGGTGTTGATGAAGAATTACATATTGTCTTATTTTATGAAGAATTATAATGTGGAATCTTTGGATCTATGTTTCCTATAATGCTTCCTTTTTCTGCAAACTCTTACCAATTTAACTCACGATTGAAAATAAGTTTGTATAGGAAGGTGGATGAATTTTTCCTTAAAAAAAAATCTTACAGATGCACCAAAACCGAATTTGTCTACCTTTTTCAATAGATGCTAAAACTGCAGAAGGAGGAATGTGGAAGGAAGTGGTAAAATAAGCTACTGAAAGCAGATGTGAAATGAGAAATTTAAACTTTCAGGAAGTAATACTGGAGACAAGGTTTTTTTCTAGATTTAGCAAAGAACTATCAGATTGTGTTCTATAGTTGGAAAAACACACAGGCACTCTGTCAGTGGGATCTCCTGCCACCTCGGGGAACACCTCCCAGTTCTTTGTGGAATTATTGGATATTAACTCTTTGCCATATCTTGTCCTTCCAATGTCCCTCCATATCCATCATAAATAAGTAATGATGACCGTCCTTGTAAGTCTTCCCTTTACATGATATTCTTATTTTCTATATATTCCACTTTTTATAATTATGCAAAGAAATATACATTATTATAATTTCTGTTAATATTTTCCAGAATATTTGGCTCTAATAAATTTGTGAAAAAAAGCACAACTTCAGTGATTTTCATAAAATTGCCTTATCTAAAATTTACTCATTTTTAGTTTCATCTTTTAGTGAGTTCATAACTTATAATGTCATTTGGATAATAATAAGTGAGGTATAACAGCCAAGAAATTCAGGAACATGAACCCCTTATGTGATATGAGAACACTCGTGTCTGAGTCAAAGCAAGTAAAAATCTGCAGGTAAAAATGTCAATTCTTCAAAAATTACTCTCAGTTCGAAGTTGTGATGCTTTCTAGAATATGCTTAAGTTGCAAAAGCAAGTTAAGGATATCTCTAGCTTTTTCTATGGGAACCATCCATTATTTGTGGGTCACAATGGGAAAATTTTTATATTCGTCACCTTGGAAGCTGTAATAATAATATAGAAAGAAGCTGACTATGATTGGGAGATCCTTCAAAGGTTATAGGAAGAGAAGAGTTTCTTCTCTTGTGAGCTTCTGTATCTCTTTACATGACAGTCTTACCCAGTATCCTGATATGAACTTTTATTCTGAGTTGTAGGTGTACATATTATTTTGATCTGTCTCCGTATTATTTTGTTCCTTCCATGGTAACTGGTCCATTTAAAGACAAAATAAAAAAAATTATGCATAATATACATGCATAGAGTAATATAAATTTATTTAGTGCTTGTTCATTTAGTAATTTAATAAATGCCTATTGAACTAGCATCCTCAAGCTCCTTAAGATACACAAGTATTTGAACTTCCTTTAGAAGAAGGTCAAGCTCTGTAAATATAACTAGAAACATACATGCATAAAGTTTCAGGAAATAGATGTTAAGAATTATTAAATGGAAACAAATATGTTTAGCTTCCAGAGGAAGTGAAAACTTATTCCATCTAAGAGATCCAACTATCCGTTAAAATGGTGAGATTTGAGCTCACCTAAAAAATCTGCATATACATGCATGTGAAAGAGATATAACAAATATTTCAAGAAGGTTAAAACACAATTTTCTTTCCCCAATATTACCTACTGGCTAAGTAGCCAAATGACATTGGCTGAGGTCTATTTTTTTGTTTCAGAAATGAAGAAAAATGATCAAAATTGTACCTTGAAGGTTATTTTTTTTGAATTAAAGATACTTTGTTTAATGCTATAGGTATGAGGAATGCTATAGGTATGGATTTCTTTGGGCATGTTAACATAGCTGGATGGTGGTCTTAGGAAACAGCTGACGTGGCAGTTTTGGGAATAAAGTATAGATAGCCAATAGCAGCAAGATCAGTTGTGGAAGAAGACCAGATCTTTACTCTGTTAGCCCTATATTCAGACCAGAGAAGGTCTCCCCAAGAGGCCACTGAACTTATCTGGACAATAAGATGCTGAACTTTATGCTAGGCATGTGTTTGCAAGGAATGAATCTCAACTGAACTTGAACTATGGTTATGCAACAAGGTGGAGGAATCCACCATGGGGGGAGCGGTATAGGAGGGGAGGGGGGAATCCCCAGCGCCTATAAAACTGTACTACATAATACAATGTAAGCAACAAAAAAAAAAAAATCGAAAAGAATGAAATTCTATCATTTCAACAAAATAGTCCCAACTAGAGACCATTATGCACAATGAAATAAGCCAATCCAAAAACGTACTTGTGCATGTGTTCATCGAGAGGAACTGAACAATAGAAACTATCATGTCAAAAAGTGAAGACAAATTGCAGTATGCATCTTTACTACTGAATCAAGGATGGGCTCCCAATGCAACTGCTAAATATACCTTGACAACAGAATGCTGAACTTTCTGCCATTGTCTATAACTATAATATCAGGATACACTTAAATAGCAGAATGATGAACACATGACTATTTTTTTGAAGGATTATAATATTGTAATGATATAGGGGAAATCAGCGGGGGGGGGAGGATGTTAGGAAGAGGGGAAATCACTGACTATGAATATAAATAAACAATTTATTTAAAAACATTTTTTTAAAAAAATCACAAAAAAGTTGTAAAATTCCAAGTCATATAATGAGAACCTGAAATAAATCTTGGATGGGAAGCAATGGCTACTCATTTGATAATAAACAAGATCATTTGCAGCTGAAAGCTGGAAAGGCAAGCATAGGTTTTGACTTTTTACATTGACCGTGAGATGAGACTATCAACCAAATATAGATAAGTTTTTTTTTTAATAAAATTGATTGTAAAGGGTAGAAAATGGGGAAGTTATTTAAGTGAAAGAAAAGAAGGTGTTAGATCTCTATGTTTCTTACCTTGCTTACTGAAGATGTACGCTTATCTATAGGATTGAATTTGAATTTCATTAGTTTTGTTATTGTGCGACTGATGGGAGCTCTAGGCATGAGATAGATGAAGCCACTGCCAGAGTAGGAATGATATTTGGTCCCTAAATGAACCGTGTCTTAAGAGCTTGGTCCTTGTGGTGTTAGAATCGGCAGATAATGTGTAACTTTCAGGAAGTTGGACTTGTGAGTTCTTAAATACACTGAGGACATACCCTCAAAATGGATTAAGGCATTTCTCTTTGTCATTTTTGTAAGGGGGTTGTTGTGAAACTCTGAAATCACCGAATACTCTGAATTCCTGCTTGATCCACATTCATTTTCTTCTACCTGTGTCTTGTGGATACACGCTGAGTCTATGCATGGCTGTCTAGACTACTGGTCTCCCAAACTCTGGGCTAAATGAATCCCCCTTCTGTATGAATAGCCTCACTCAGGTTTGTCATCAAAGCACTGAAAAGCTGACTCATGCAGCCAGTTTGGGACAGTTTCAAGAAGTGACCAAATAAATGTTCAAAATTATAAACTCTGGTAGTAAAAACTTCTCAGTGAACGAAAGAGAGGCATTTTTTTTGAAGTGTAAAATTGTATTTATCTTTTGCTAATGAATTTTTCTTTGGGAAGAAAAGTCTGCAATTGACTGACACCTTTCTCAAATTTAGATGATTGTTTACAGGAGGGGTGCTTTAACCACATAGCTAAATTAATGCATTTTTCATAGCACAATATTTGTTGACTAAGTGGAATTTGCTGTTTTGTTGCTTCACTTATACTTGAATGAGGCTCAACTGGATTGATTCAGGAAAAAAAGGCAAATAAAAAGGTTTTAACTATTAAAATGTTGGTGAAGATAATGAATGGCATCATATATAAAGTTTGACCATCTCATGACCAATGTTGTTAATGAATTTTTTATATTGAAGCCATTTTCTTATCATTTTCAGCACAGGTACATGGCTATATAAACCCTACTGAGGACATGCAAAGCTTTTGAATGAGAGATACTATTTGATTTCTTACACTATTTACCAGAGAAGATAAAAAGAATAATTTTAAGTCCTTAGGGAAATCATTTAAACATGTCTATGAAATTGCTGTTTTTATATGCGTTCTATTCCCATCCACCCATCTTGTTCTAGTTCTTCAGTTATGTTGTGAGGTGTTCCTGGGCAAAATGCTATTCTGGTTACTGAGTACAGATGCACTAAGTGCCTGTAAGTACATGCATAATCTTACCCAATTTTACTTCCTTACTTGGTAAGTTCCTCCAATTCCGGCTGCTTTACATCTGCAGACAGACATAGCAAGAACTCAATATGTGTTTAAAGGTACTAGGTGCTTTGAAGCTACTTTGCTTGAAATTGAAACGTACCACAAAGTGAAACATGGCGATTGTTAGGCAACATATTCTGATGTTAATGTAGAACCTAAGAAAATTCTTTTTGTGACTCAAAAAATAAGACTTTTGTGAGCTATATAGCATTTTCTCACGTAGTAAATTCTTAGATTGACAACTTTCTTTGTTAAGACCCTACAGCCGAACTTCCTCTCAACTGCCTCTAATGGGACCTGGCATACAGTGCCCTAATTCTGAATGCTAGTTCTTGAATCATTTCACAGTTTTTGAAATTTCCTCAATGACTCAAATCCTTGACCTTTGAAATGTGTTTTGTTAACTGAAAGATGTAAACAGCTCATTTAACTTGACCTTCAAATGTTCCTTTTCTCATTCCTTGGTGCGAACCTAGCACAGCCTGTTAGTGTCTGCAGTAGCTGTGAAGTGGCGTCTACCTTCCCCCAGCTCCTTCTCTTCCTGATGCCAGTCATGCTTTGTCAATACTGACAAGTCATTATTAGTCTTTGTTTCGTTTACACTGTATATTGGCAAAACAATCATTGAAAGGGATTGTGGAGGTAGAAGCCATTATCCTCGTACTATTGTGGTAACACAGCTTTTAGGATTGCTCAGAATACCCATTACTTGTGCCCTCTTATCTAAAATGATTTTTTTTTCTTTGCTTTGTACTGCTCTGCGAGTAGAATATTTCACCATCTTCTGCCACATCACACACGGATACCTTTATTTCTTCAATAGCTGAGGCCTTTTACTATTGGCCTTTGTTCCATGCTTAAAGGCATTTTTGGCACTTTTCAGTTCCAGTTGTATTAACTGCAATTTGGGTACTTATCAAAGCCTATTGGATTCTCAAGAATTTTTTTTTCATCTTTTTTATTAGTCTGATCTTAGCTCACTGAAGCAAATTTATCCTATGCATGCATGTACCTAGAACAAGAAGACTCAGCTAGATGTATTGTTCAAACTACAGCAGAGAAACTTCGCCTTGGTAGCAGGTTGGTTTATTTTTTTGTGATTTATTCTTAACAAAATTATTCTTTCAAATTTTATTATAGACTTGGAAAGATACACATTTTCTTAAAAATTTTACCTTTTAGCAATCAATGAGACCACCTGACCAAGAACACAGTCTTGTTAGAACTTTCTATTGCAATAGAGACCCTCATTTGTGTTTTGCAGAGTTTCAAAGATAGGCAGGATATAAAATAAATTCTAGTAATAGAAATGAGAGGTGTTAAGTATAACCTGGTTGGAGGCAATCAGCATGGGAAGCGACTAGTCAGTTACGTAGAAGCAGGGCATGCTATGTGATTGAAAAACATGTGTGGCTTCCTCTGGTTATTCCTGAAATTGGCAGCTATTGAGTAGTTCCTGATCATTCATGGTGCACCTGCTTGTGCTGGTTGCTGCAGGTCAGAGTCCTATTGGGAAGATTTTAACAAGTGTCAAAATCTAGGAAAACAATGCTTTGTATTCTGGAAACACTGGTTAGGAACAATACATAGCAATGTTGCACAGCATTCTTACTCAAAAAGTCAAGTCTCTATTGCTAGGGTAGAGATTTAATAGAAATACTACAGAGTTTAAAGCATATACTACTTGGCTGTGAAAAGACACCTTAGAGTTAGCTTCTGTAATTGGGTGCCAATCATTTAAATCATGGTTGGAAATCTTACATGACTCTGATGATGCCATTCAGCAGCCAAAGTATGTATTTCATTAATCTGATTGTGAAACATAGATTCCTATGTTCCCATTCATCATAACTGTTAGTTTATTAGAATAGAAATGAGAATAAAAGCCTAAAAAGCAATAAATACTCACTATTGGAATTTGACAGAATTCACAATGGCTTTTCATGCAAGTCCAGAAATTCGTGCAGGCAGATAATTTTTTGTCAGAAATATTATAAAGACAGAATGTGGAAGAACACATCTTTAGGCCATGTGCTATTAGGGGAGTAATTAGGGCCTTAGAAAGGTCTTTTTCCCAGTGCTTCCATGTCCCAATAGAACACCATTAATCTTGAGAAAGAAGGTTACTCAAGTTTTGCTGGTCCAATGCAAGAACTGGAGATAGTGATTACCAACATAGAAACTTCCCATTATGCAGTGCCTTCAAATCCTTTCCTCTGTACCGCTCATCTTTTCTGCCTTAAAATTGAGACATTGGTTAATTTAAAATGATTCTATAATAAATTCTTCAGCTTCCTTAATCATACCTCAAATATGTCTCTTGATTGATATGTTTCTAAGCGTTGGCTTGAACCCATGGCCACTTTGAACTTCTGTCACTATACTCTGTGACCAAGTAAACTTGGGGATTATCAAGTAACAAATGGTCAAAGTTTTTTCTTTTTTGTAATTGTTGAGAATTTATTACTGGGCAATTAGCCAACAGTGAAGGAATGTCAGAGCAGAATAATTCTACTTTGTAAGCCTATTGTTTCTAATTTTTAAAAAAGATTTATTTTGTTTTTATTAGAAAGTCAAATATACAGAGAGGAAGAGAGACAGAGAGGAACATCTTCCATCTGATGATTCACTCCCCAAGTGACCTCAATGGCTGGAGCTGCGCTGATCCAAAGTCAGGAGCCAGGAGCCATCTCTAGGTCTCCCAAGCAGACACAAGGTGCCAAAGCTTTCTGCCATCCTCCACTGCTTTCCCAGGCCACAAGCAGGGAGCTCGATGGGAAGGAGGGCTGCTGGGACATGAACTGGTGCCCATATGGGATCCTGGTACATTCAAAGCAAGGCCTTTAGCTGCTAGGCCATGGTGCTGAGTCCTGTTTCCAGTTTTTAATATGTCTCATTCTAGCCTCTCAATACTTGTGCACATTAATAAATATCTCAGTCTTAAATATGAGCAACCTGAGGCAAATGGATATTAATCCATCAAAAGTGACAGAGTTTGTAAGTAAGCAGGAAGACGTTGGACTAATGTGTGTTTGGTTCACAGGAACCCCATGTCTGTGAGTGTCATGGGCATATGCCCTTCTGTCTCATGATCACTAGCATTCTTCTGAATTGTTTTCACACAACTGAGTGTACCCATTTATTCAGGAGCATAGAGATTTCAGTATGTACCCAAGAAGATTTTTAATTAAAATGATAAGCAATGTATTAATTTGCATTCATTTATTTTCAGTTGCTACCAAAGATTACCCAGTCTTTGTTGGTTTATGTACAAAGAAAGGGATTAATTTTGCGCACGGTTCTAGAGGCAGAAATGACTAAGAACACAATAGTGGGATCTCTCAAAAGCTTGTTGATCCATCTCCTGATGTGAAAAATCTGAAGAACAGGTGGTGAAGACTCGTTACGCCCTGGGAACTGGATTAGTCGCAACAGGAGTGGAGAGTCATAATTCAAAATTGCCTCTTGATTTTTGTCTATGCACATTTCAAACCTAAATATTGGCCTCAACATAGATTTATTCTGCATTGTAGGACATTAAAACACATATAGGTTGGCAATGAAAGTATTCATTGGAAATACAAAATTAAATATGCTTATTTTCATGCAAAAAATTCTTGAAGTTCATGCAAAGTATTGTCATCATCATAATTTTCATGAACTCTGCATGTGAGTGTATTTTTATTTCTTGCTGGCAAATTTATACTTATCATTGGTTGAAAAATGACAAACATTAAGGAATGAACATTTGAAGATAAATTGTGAATTCTTTACATAATTTTTAGAGACAAGCTTTCAGTTATTTGTGCTATTCCACAACTCAAATAAAATATGAGTGAGTCTTGGTCATGGTGACTGCTATCATTTTTTTTCCACTGTGCTTGATACTGAATAGAAAAAAAAGACACTGCTCTTTGTTGATTGAAACATCCTGCAGGTATGAAATGAAGGTTCTAAACTTAAGCTTTTTTAATGTGAAAAATGTTCCAGAGTGAATATTTCAAGGAGATTTAGTCCATTGTATTCAGCATAAAAATAGAACACTCATAGTATTTTTGCAGTTGGTTTGATTGTGGATGAAAAAGAAGAAACCAAAGAAAAAAGATAAAAGAAATATAGAAGTAGAATGGGAAAAGTATCCATAAATGGACAAAATGATCAAGGGAAACTTGGTTCTGTCCAAAGTGCTGTCACAAAAAGAGCCAAATTCACACAGTGGTACTTAATCTGGTCCCCATCGCTTTGTCCTCAGCTGTCTCTGTTTCTGTCATTCTGATAAAATCTTTTTAAACTGTTTTAACATGGATTACTGATAACAATAGTTGGCAGAACTAAGCATTATTAATGCTCTTTATTGCAGCATTTTTCAAAGGAAGAGTAATGTATTTCTTAAACAAAAATATTCATTTTATCAGACTTCTTGAAACATTCCCAGATAGTGAATTCATATGCTCAGGATTCTGAGAAATTGCCTTTCTGTGCATTCCATGTTACCTTTACTCTATCTAACATATATTAAATGAGAACTTGAAATCAAACCAGAGTAAGTGGTGTAGCTTGAAAACAACAAGAAAAAAATTGAATAACAGTTCTTCAGACCAAAATTCACTGGATATCTTTACACCGTGAATTCGCTTTGTTCAGATACCCTTTCCCATATTGTAAAATCTCAAACATAGTTTTTAAGTTTGAAACCAAAACCTGCCTCCTGAATTTTTGTATTTAGTAGAGACAGGTAAGTATTTAGAGCAAGAAATCTGAAAGATCCTCACTTCCTCTAGCAGTTTTTGCTACACTTCAGCTTGAATTGAAAGGAGATTTTAATTGAAACAATAAACTGCTTTAATTGGCATTCACTCATTTGCTGGTGCTAGAGAAGAGCATTCAATATGGGGTGATGTGCTTGATTTTTCTGTCTCTATCATACAATATACTCAGAGAAGGACTTCAGCCTCTTTATGCTGTCTCCTAACTCCCTGCCTGCGTTCATTCTTCTATCCACTTGTTCAATCACTGTTTCATGTGGAAAGTCCCATTCATTTATTTTGCTGTATTCTAGGCATGTGAGATACCAGCTTTCATGGAGGATTGCTTGAAAATTAGGCCATGGAGAAAATAGAAAACAATAACTGCTGATGAAGATGTGGGGTGGACAGGGAGTACCGTAATGCACTGTTGGTGGGACTTTAGTATGCCCATTATGGAAGTCAGTAAGAAAATTGCTCAGAAAACTGAGAACTGATATACCCGACAACCCAGCCATTCTACTCTTGTGAATATATCCAAAGAAAATGAAATCTCCATGTGTGAGAAAGTGACCTGCAATTCACAATAGCAGAGACATGGAAACAAACCAGATGCCTGTCAACAGATGAACTGATACAGAAACTGTGGCATATCTACTCCGTGACATACTACTCAGACATAAAAAATGAAATTCTAGCATTTGCAACAAAATGGTCACAACTGGAGATCATCATGCTTAGTGAAATAAGTCAGTCCCCATAGGACAAATACCATATATTCTCTCAGATATAATATAATCTTTAGGCAAGTCAATAAAATAAATAGATACAGGAAATTGAGTATATACATATATTGTCACAGATGAGTAGTATAACAGAGACTAGCATACTGAGAAGTATATTTATGCTGCAGTACATGTCACTATTCCCAAATGAATATTAAGACTCCTATTTTTAAATCTGTGAAGATAACAATACAGCATTATATTAGATTTTTTGCCTTTATCTACCACATCAAGATACATTTAAATAGCAGAAAGTGAGTATTGCAACTCTATATTGCACCACACTATTATGATAATTCCTGGAATAATAGCAGAAGGGGAAGATGGGCAGGGAGGAAGAAGAGGTGGGAGGAAGAGCTTCTATACCTACTAAACTGTATCATGATCAATAATAAATATATTAGAAAAGGAAAATCCATCTAATTCAGTAAATTAGAGAGAATTCTTGAGAATGAATGGAAATTAGAGAGCATGGGAGAGTGTGAGGAGTTCTGAAAAGGCCGTATCTGACATCCCACGCCTCCGTGGACCTCGCTTGTGTATCAGTGAAAGCCTGGTATTTGCAAAAGAGACAATTAAAGCAATTATATGCATTAAAATATTTTTCAAAACAGAAAAAATAGTAAAAACATAAGTTGGAAACATAATTGGCACATTGGAGGAAAAGCACAAAACCGGAAATAGTGAGTAAGAGACCAAGATTTTTGTTGTTGTTGTTAAGGCATATCGTCCAGGTGAAAAAGCTGTCAGCTTACGGGTGGTCTTCTAGGATATAGTGCTGAGTGAAACGAGGAAACATTAGGGAGTCTTGATGTGGAATAATCTGATTTTGGTTTGAAGAGCCTTAGTACAGGTGTGGTTTGAGAGTTGATCCGAGTGAGACAAGGGACAGTCAGGGAGCCAGGAGGAGGCTGCTGAGGTATTCAAAGAAAACTCATGATCTGGATGAGGGCTTTAGGGTCCAAAGTATTGGAAAGAAGTAGGATTATGAGTTCAACTTTGGGTGTGGGGCATCTCCTGACATAAGTGTGTGAGAGAAGTTCAAAATGTTCCCAATGCATTTGCTTTCCAGTGGCTCACAGTAACAATCCCAGGGTATTTCTCTAGTTATCTCTTAGCAAAAATGCCCAAGCCCCTTACCTTCTTGTCTCCTAACCTTCATTCCCGTAAGGCTACACATGGCGTTCATGACAGCGAGAACAGATCCGTAGCTACCTTCATTGAATTCTCAATACATTTACAAACTTTATAATGCTTTCTGTGTGGAGTTTGAGGTCAGAAGGAGTATGTACATTTCATTTCTTTGTGTCTCATCCTTTTTTAGAATCTCTCTTCTTGTTCACCCTGCTTCAGGCGTCATTTGCCTTCTCAATGCTTCTGGACCAGGCTAAATTTATAGATTCCTAAAGATCAAAGCTCTATTTCCCATGTTTGTTATTTTCTTAAGAAATACTTTCCCTGAGGTGCCCTCTCTGAACTTGTGGAATCAAATCCCCAAATCCCATGGTCTCCACTTGTTGAACTATGTCTTTTCTGTATTTTTGAGTCAAATTTTTTGACACATGGATCATAAGTTGAGGTGATGAGAGACTACTGTTTCCTAAAAGTTCTGTCCTGATGAAGGAGCTTCTACAGCGTGGACACTTCACGCCTTACTGGAATGAAGAGACACAGAGTGAATTTGCGTGACAGCCTGAGCATCCAAGTCTAACAGAAGGTATTGCACATTGAAAATCCAAGCACAAAGGACACCAAAAGAACAAATCAAAATCTTCATGCTGATCTCTTAGGGCTTTGCTTCTACTAAGAAGTCAAAGGAACAAAAGCCATTAGAATGGTATGTTCTCTAGGCCCGATGTCTATTCACTGGGAACAAACATTTTCAATCTTCCATCCATCAAGAGTTTCAGAAAATAAAAAGAAGGTTAACAGTTATCATTTTACTTTATGAACTTGGTATCTTCTGGCTTACAAAATGTACCATAGCATTCGTAAGAAAAGAACAGAAAATGGTAATCTGTTCATGAGCCAAATAGATACAAAAATACTAAATCGAATATTGTATTGAAACTTGAGTTAGTGCTTGAAATTTTTTTTCATAAAAACTGACACCTGGCTAATTTTATTTGACTATTTTTCTCTTTCATATGGTTTTAAAAAAAGAAATAGTGCATGCCAGTGCATTGTGGGTCTAGAGAATATGTTAATTAATTATCATTTCTGGTTATTTGGCACGCACATGTGTGTAGTAAACCAGGGCTCTTACAGCAGCAGAAGCCATTGGAATGGATCTACTGTGGATGAAACAAAATGTTCTTTTAATCTGTCAAGTTCCAATAACTTGTTATCTTATTGAACTATGAATTTATTTTCAACTTGTTCCCAAGCTTCTATCTTTTTTTTCTTTTACTAAGAAACTGAAACTGTGGTAAAAACCATTTTAATTAAAAAGTCTTGTCTGATGCCAGCACTTTTTTTAATACTTTAAAAGTGAGAGGGATACTGATAGTAATCTATATGGCTATTTCTTTTGTTTTGCTAAAGATCTTCTAAAGATTTAAGCGATAGTGAAGCAGACAGATCCAAATCCATAGTTATAATTCGCAATGGTGTTTAGGGATATTTTTGAATGAGTATTAACCTCTTCCTCTGGTAAGAATGTATCTGCTGGACTATCATGTTTTCTGCCATCTGCTCTTGCTTCAGACAAGAAATTCTATATGATATTTACATTCAAGCTCCTTGTAATTACAACTTTCCTTGAAGCCATTAGCTGTATCAAGAAATAATTCTTTCATTTGGAATTTGTCTTGCAGCTAAGTTCAAATTGTTACTACAGAATAAACTGAATTCTCTCATCTCCCAAAGCAGCCCATTTAGATCTAAGAAATTCTGAGCTTGCATAAGCTTAAATGCTATGCCAAATAACCACAGTCCTCAAGTTAGAAACTCTTAATTGTCTGTACGATTGGTAGTTTGCATAACCCAGACAAAATGAAGTCAGAGAAAACTTGAATCTGTACTTAGCATCGGATTTTACCTCTGAATTTCTCATCTTTGTGTCTTCCTCCGGGCTAGAGCTTCACAACTTAAAATGCACAGCATAACTCAGCTGATTTGGCCCACACCGGCTTCCTTTGATCATTGTTCTTTTGAATTGAGAACAGTAACAAAACGGTGGACGCATACAGTAGACACAACTGGATATTACATTTGTTTAACAAAATTCATAACTCAGTACTGAATAATAGAGATTTTCTTATTTAATTTATATCCCCATAAGTCTAATTCTCATACTTTATGTTGGGTTATAGATCATGATCAATAACGCCAATGCGTGCACATATGAGTTGGTGCATAAATGTGGATATATGTGTGGTTGTAAAATTTGCCTGCAGTGTTCTGTCTGCTCAGAGAAAGCGAGGAAAGTACATTAAATGGGCTGGTGAGCATTCTCTGCTCAGCTCCAAGTCTTTCTCCCCACAACGGAATGACATTTCAGTTCTGTAATAGGTGGCAGGGATCATTATTAGTTATTACTCATCAGGATGATGAGTTGTTTTAATGTCTCATGTCTAGCCTTCCAAACAAATATTTATGCTGTGCTATTTACATCCTAAGGCAATAGGTAGTGTATTAAATTGATTTTTCTATATTAATAGCAGAATATTTTTGTGAAGATGAGCCAGGAAAATTATTCTCAACACACTGATTTATAGTGTGCTTCAAAACTACTGAGGCAGCTACTGAAAAGTCTCTATGAATAAATTCATGTTTTTCTTTTCCAGGAATCTTCACACATACCTGAAATTGTTTCCAAGGTTTTTTTTTTTTTGATAAGAGTATTTATTCTCACAGTGATAAGTGCCTGTATTCATTCTTGTTTCTGGATCATTTTCTGGTACTATGCATGTGACAATATACTGGTGACTAGTAGGCACAGTGAGCCCTGTAGATAAAATCCAAGTTCAAACAGAGACAGATTTTAGAACACAGATTATGTGTTGATTATCTTGATTATCTAATGGTAATTTTTTTAGAGATTTACTTTTATTGGAAAGGCAGATCAGATCTACAGAGAGAAGGAGAGACAGAACTTCCATCTACTGGTTCACTCCCTAAGTGGTCCTAATGGCTATAGCTAAGCCAATCAGAAGCCAGGAATTGGGAGCCGGGAGCTTCTTCTGGGTCTCCCACATGGACACAAGGTCCCAAGGCTTTGGACCATCCTCTACTGCTTTCCCAGGCCACAAGCAAGGAGCTGGATAAGAAGTGGAGCAGCCGGGACATGAATTAGTGCTCATATATGATCCTGGTTTTTGTCAGATGAGGATTTAGCCATTGAATCATGACACCAAGTCCCTAATGTCAATTTTTGAGGAAAATTATATGATATAGACAATAATAAGTAGATATTAATAGCATATTCATTTTTGAAAATGGTGAAACGAAGGCAAAAATATTTCCATATTGTTCCCTGGAGATCCAAGAGGGAAAGAATCTGGATTCAGTACCTGATCGAGCGGTCATAATGAAGTCAGTCAATATTCTTGAATTTGTGTGTGTTTAACAGATGCACTTAGACCTCAGCGGTGACTGTATTGCATTGTCCCTGGATGAACACCATGAACTCTTGCTGGGAAAAGCAGTAGAGACCCTAAGTGAATGTTTCAATGGGAAAAAAAAAATCTTAATCGTGATTCTTTAGACTATTTCTAGCTACAAATAATTACAGTTAGGAAAATGAGTGAACCTATGGGGAAAAAAAAGAAGCAGCCCTGATTATCATAGACAGTGTGGTTTAGAAAGACAAAGCAAGTAACTGAAGGACATGGATGAGATAATTCTTCAGTGAGAACCTTGAAAGGGTGAGCTCCAGCTGCCAGGAGACGGGGCTTTGTGCTTCGCTGTTGCATATTATTTCATACTGAGTGCTTTCTCAATGTATCTAAACTTTATAAACAAAGGTAGTTTCCACCTCTTTTGTCTTTAGAATACCTCATCCATGTACCTTCTGGAACCCTTCCTCTTCTTCCTTATCTCAGACTTTCCAAGGCCAGCAAGAAAACAAAGTTCTGTGTTATTGTTTAATTTGTGAAAACCACTAAGAAGTGCTGAAATTGCTATTAGAGATACACTTGTGACTGAATTTGACTTAGAAATACTACCCTAAGGAGTACCGCAGGATATAATCACTCATTTTCAGTGTCTTCAAAATACAGAGGGCTGCACTTTGTGAAAGTTTGGTGTTCTAGGTTGATGGAGGCTCTGTCATTATGTATTCACAGTATAAGAAACAGAACTTTCAGTCACCTCAGTAAGAAGAAGATATCAACCTTTAGGCTGTGGCTTATAAATAAGCTGCATGAATCCAGTCTGATTTCCATTCATTCAGTCTTGATCCGATGCCTGTGAGCCCAAAGTGGACTGAAGAAACTGTGCCGTCGCATGATTATTTTGGTGAGACCAACTGTCTCTGCCACCACCCACTCTAACGCTCACCAAATATTTCCTTTTATCTTTCAACCCTAACAGCACACTGTACTCTTTTCAAAGGAAGTCAGACAAGACCAAATCAATCACGTTGACATTCTGAGCTCAAAGCCTGAAATCTTTAAGTGACCTGTTTTCTATACCAGGTTTGGGAATTGCATTTTCAGATCTAGAAACTCAACAACTCCAATGCCAAGTGATCTTCCTATGGATAGTAAACATTGCAAAATCATGATGCAGAGTAAGATCCATCACACTGACCATTTGAAAAGAGGAAGCATGATGATACGAAGTAGTAACGGCCACTCAGATGGGGAAATATTCCCTAAAGAAAAGAGGTTGTTTTGTTATTGGTTTTGTGTGTGTGTGTTTGTGTGTGTGTGTGTGTGTGTGTGTGTGTGTGTGTGTGTGTGTGTGTGCACATGTGTGTACTGGTCCATTTTTTTAAAGGTTATTGGTTCATTACAGGAATATTTTTCCTTTTTGTTATTCTACCTGAGCATGAAGGGTAATAATCTAATTAAAAGTTGAGTAGTTTTCTCAGCTCATTTCCTGCCACAGGAAGGCAGAGTTTTTGGTGCTTAGAGGACTTTTTCGTCTTGACTTATGTTTTGTTTGTCAGGTCAATTTTTCTCAAGATAAAATAGGTAGTTATATTTATGATTCCAGCACAGGTGGTGTAGTAGTAAGCACCTCACTGCACATTCCTCTCCGTAATTCTCAGATCACGTCTATTCTCCTACCTTCCTGCCTTTGTTATCTGTCTCCCTTGATATAAAGGGTTACCTTGAGAGTGTCAGGCTTTCATTTCATCACATTTTGTCCTGAGCTAGAAATTTCAAAAACAGGCCAAACATTTCCTGAACCACTGGACTGTGGATACCTTGATGGGTAGCGACACACTGCGCATGAGGAGGATTTTTAAAGTGTAGCAAGTGTTTGATTTATTAATCTGCTTACCCAAGTATATCCATTTTGTAAAATTAATCCAGCTGTATATAAACGATGTGCCTATAAGCATGCATACAATACTGTAATAACGTTATTTTATGAAGATGCTAAGCAGAATTAATCAGCCTTTACTGATAATTGAGCTAGTTCAGGCAAATATTGCAATCGTGAACAACTAGAAGAGTAAACAAAGCCAAGGAAATACACATGTGACCCTTTAAAGATATGTTAAATAACAAGAGAGTGAATGATTGTAGGCCAATATTCTGAAGAATGCAATAATCAGAGCAAGGAGTAACATTTTCCAGTGAGATAGCTTGCTTTCTAAGGCAGCAAAAGAAATGAGAAAATAAGCAAAACTTTGAACTGACCCTCTGGGCAAAGGAGATAAAATTTGGAATCTGTGAAAGAACCGATATGTGCAAGTTTGGTTGTGTGGTGCCTGGTAGGCCGATTGTCAAGAATAAAAATATGGAGAAAAAATACCAAGCAATGAGAATTCAGTTTGGAACCCTTGGAAATCTTGATAGATTAAGGTGATTTTCTGTTGTTTCTCTCTGCTCTACAGAGAACGGTTGGGTCTCCCGGAATTCAGTTGTTGAAATCTGAGTCCCAGTGGGATCAGCTTTTGAAGTTTATGAGGATGACATTGCCATGAATGGGATTATTGTATTTATTATTTAGAAAAAAGCCCAGAAACTTATTTTGTTACTCTCCAGTGATGTCAGCTCAAGGTGATAACTTCTCTGTTCTGTGCACACAGTAACAGGTCCCCACCTGAATTCTGATCTGTTGGCTGCTGGATCTAGGGCTCACAGAACCAAAAGAAATAAATCTTGTTGTTTATAAGCTATGCATTCTTTTTTTTACATTTTGCTTCAGCAGGCCTGAAATGCTAAGACATTACCTCTAGGCCAGTAGTTTGCAAGATACAGTTGCATCCTCTCTGGAGGCTTTTAAAACTGTGAAACATTAAATTATGTCCATATTTTCAAATGCGATGTCTTTAAATTTTAAACGCAGGCATAAAAGGACACAGCATCCTATTCATGAAAATAAGAAGAAACAATACACAATATAAATTAATCTGTAGAGAATACAAGCAATTATCAAAGACTTCAAAATTGAGTTTGCAAATACCAAGTGCTGGAAAAGATACAGCTTTCTGATGCATTTTATCTCAGTGGTAGAAGTCACTGAGATCAGAAAAAGCATCTTGAAAAACATCCTGTCTTTATTTTGTAAATACAAGCATTAACATTGTGTTTGATATAGTGATTCAATTATTGACCACATTTTCAGGGCCCGGCGCGATGTCACAAGTGGTTAAGGTCCTCGCCTTGCACGCCCGGGATCCCATATGGGCACCGGTTCTAATCCTGGCAGCCCTGCTTCCCTTCCAGCTCCCTGCCTGTGGCCTGGGAAAGCAGTCGAGGACGGCCCAAAGCTTTGGGAACCTGCACCCACGTGGGAGACCCGGAAGAGGCTCCTGGCTTCGGATCGGCATAGCATTGGCATAGCATTGGCATAGCTTCTGCCGTTGCGTTCACTTGGGGAGTGAATCATCGGACGGAAGATCTTCCTCTCTGTCTCTCCTCTCTGTATATCTGCCTTTCCAATAAAAATAAAATAAATCTTTAAAAAATTATTGACCACATTTTCTGAGAGAAATACTGCCAGGCGTCTATCTGGGTTTTTTTTGGGGGGTCTATACTGTATTTTGCATTGAGGAAACTGTTGAATAAAAAGTATACAAATTATAAATTCCAATTAGTAGATTTCTTAGAACACTCTTTGGAAAAATATTTTTAAAACTGCATATCTGAGACTTAAATCTTTAAAACTACAATGAATTTGCACAAAGCATATTAAAAGCATTTGCAGAGAAATAGTAGCTAAAGCAAAACTAAATTGATATTGTGACAGATGATATTGATGCCAAAGTAATTGGGTTTCCAGTGAATTCCGCATTTGAATTAAAACAGAATTATTCAGGCATAAGAAGGCACAATAAGCTATGCATGTTTCTGTGTACAAGGTAAGCTTTGAAATTTGTATTTACATATGAAGGCATCACTACAATCAATAGTAAAGACTTCCATTAACCTTGAAAGCTTTGTCTTCTCATTGCAGCTTTTAATTTCTCACTCCATGCAATATCTTAATATTCCTTTCTCTATGAAACAGGTAGTCTATATTATTTCCCTATAGATTGGTTTGAATTCACTAGAATTCTATATTGCTAGAAACAGAATATATACATTACTTATTTGGACTCTTTTATTCAAGGAAATCACTTTGAAATTCACCTATATTTTTGGATATATCAATATCTTTTTCTTATCATTGCTGGGTTTTTAAGTTTGTTTTGATAAGAATTGGGACATGTTCAGTTAGTGGTTCTTACAGATAAGTTGTTATCAGCATGTGTGTCCACATAAATTTTCTTGGAAAATCTTGGCCTCAAAAGGGAGATAACATTATGGTCCAAACCAAAATGAGAAAGGGTACATTCTTACTTCATTCACGTAGGCATTAGAGACACTACGAATGAATACAGGCTTTCCTTTCCCTTAAGGAAAGAAAGGGAATGATCATGACTCATTATTGACACATGTCTAGCTTTTAACACACTTAAAAATTATTCCCTAAATTAACTATAATGTTTTACTTCCCCAAGCTGGTATATGACAGCTATGGCAGTTAAATTTATCTCATATTGGTAGTCTCAGTCTTTTTATTTAATTTTAGTAGTTCTAATAATAATGTTAGTGGTATCTTGTGGTTTTGATTTATATTTCCCTAATTACTGACAATGATGATAATCTTTTCATGTTTCATACCCATATATTTTTGTTGGATAAAGATTTCATAGCTTTTTGCCTGTTTTTAAAAGTTTTGTGACTTTTTTGCTGATACCTTCCTAAATTCCAGGTTATAGAATTTTTATCAGATCTCATTTGCAAACCTTTCTTGTATTATCAAAGCTTATTGCCTACATAGCAATTGTCGATGTCATAATAGACAAACACCTGCAGCCAGATGATATGTTAAGAGAATAAACAAATGCAGAAACAGGCTGAATAATTTGGACAAGAGGGAGGCCACATGCGCCATTATAGATGGACAGTTACAATGCCTTAAAAATCAGTCTAGAAGATCTGATAGACAAAATGATAATCTAGCTTAATCCCCATTTGATTGACAAAGCTGCTGTATAAAATGATTACGGTTGTGCATTCATTGGATTTCTTGGAACTGTAACTGCTCATGAGCAGCACTAGAACTCAGATAACTGTAAATGAGAACCAGTTTTGAGCACAATGGCTGTTCTTAAATTATTATCCTCACTCAGGTTCTTGTAGATCAAGGACCAGCCAATGTCTTTTGTGAAGGAGAAGACAGCAAACGTGGCTGTTTTAAAATGGTTACATAGGATCTCTGAGACCTATTTTTTCTTTCCTTTTTACAAATTTTTGAAACCATTTAAAGTTAAAAAAACAATTCTAATTTTCTTAGCCATGTGCAAAGATTTCAGGCCATGCCCAAACCCAAAGGCATGTATGAGAACTGGGTCTGGGAGCAGATTAAGTGGAGGAACTTGGGAAACTCCCCTGGCTGGTCATAGCTCCCACTGGTGAACATGTGGTCCAGACCTGGGGGTTGGACAAGCTGGGAAAAATAGCTCCAACAGCTGGATAATGTGTCAAATGGTAGTGGAACAGAGTGGACCGGGCAGGACTGGGCAAACATTAACCCACAAGTGAAACTAGAGGCCAGGAGGGAGCACAGGTCATGCCGAGCTAGGCGAGCTAGGCTCTTGCACCTACTGGTCTGCATGAGCCAGGAACACTAAGCCACAATGTCGACGGCAGAGGTTGGGACAGGTGAGGGGCTGAGCCAGGCTGAGTCAGAGCAACCGCTGGCATGCATGTGATCTATGGCTGCGAACAGGCCCGGTTGGGGAGCTGAGGGGACAACTCTAGCTGGATTGAGGTTCCCACCAAGGTGCGTGTGGGCTGGAATGGGGGCTGCGTTCTGGTCAGGAAACGGTTGTAGTCTCCCTTGGCACAAGTGTGGACTGGGATTGGATGCACCAAACCAGGCAAGACTCCAACACCATCTGGTGTCCTGGAGAACCTGGGTAGATGTGGGATGGACTAAGCTAGGTCTCAACCTCTACTGAGCCATGTGTGAGCCATATGTGGGTATGGATGGGCCATGACTTGGCTGAAACATCCAACAGCAAGGACCAGTTTGGGTTGAAGGCCAGTCAGGAAAAGCCACTGTTCTTGCTGCGACAGGAGGTAGACTGAGTAGGGTTGGCTCATGGACCCACTGGTATGCTCAAAATCTGGCAATGAGAGGGGTTCTGATGGAGGAGCCTGGGCAACTCCTCTGGCAGGACACAGACCTGACAGGTAAGCAAAAGAGGAATGAAAGGAAACAGCCCAGAACAAGCCATGGAAAGTTACCCACTGGCATACATTTGGCATGGGTCAGGGGAAGACCAGGCTGATTTTGTCCAGGTCATCTACTGGCAAATCCAAACACCAGAACAGTGTGGGTCAAGCCAGGTTTGGTCACAACAAAAACTAGTGCACAATACGGAATGCCAAGGAGAGGTAGCCTGTACTGGATGTGACTGCAGTGCCCAACCAGCATGCGTGAGAACCAGGACAGGAGGGGGCGGAGCCAGCAGGGGAATAAGGGAGGGTTCCTTTGCTGGGCAGCTACTCCCACTGGAGAGCATGAGCTGGGATGGGGGCAGACCAGACTAAGCAGGGCTACAACACCTGTGGGCCTCATGTGGACTACATCAGGGAAAAACCAGGCTGGGCTGATTATTCCTACTGGTGCAAACAGAATTAGAGTGGGTGAGGGTTGTTTGGGTTTAGCCACAGCACCAGCTGGCAGAAGCTGGCACTGGAAGCTAGTTCTGTCAAGTCAAACCACAGAACTACCTGGAGAGAGCACAATCCGGGAGTGGGAGAGGCCTGGGAAGGAAATAGTGGGCTCCTCTGTCTTGGGTGACCACTTCCACGGGAGGGCACGAAAACCAGGACAGGGCCTGGGGTGGAATGCGGTGTGGGACAGACTAGACTACTGCTACACATACTGGCAAACCAGGGTAGGGGGCAGTTCTGGTGGGGGTTATTGCGGGTCACTCCAACTAGGCTGTAGCTCCCTCTTGTTTATGTGAGGGCCGAATATGTACTGGGCAGAACCAGACTGGACTGCAACACCCATTGGTTCCAGTGGAAGTTGGGGCTGAAAACAGAACCAACCCAGGATCGCAACCACCAGCTGATCAGGACACTGGACTGTGCCGGGCCCTAACCAGAACACTAACCAGGAAAGGAGAGAGGACAGAACAGGTCAATCAACCATCTCAGCTATATGTTGGCAGCAAAATACGGGGCAGACTGAGACTCTATGATGGACTATGTCAATTGGTGGATTCTTCAAAGACCTCATAGTGCTTGGAGTGGCAAGATTGGCAGTGATTCATAACTGATGAACTATCAAAACCACTTGAGCAAGAACCTCAGAGCATACCCTACATCCGGGACCTGGGGAGGGTGGGAAATTGGGTGGGCCTTCTCCCTTAATACCCCTTTAAACATGAAGGAAACAATATGGAAATGATGGTCTTACCCACATTCCTATAACCCTTGAACCTTTTTATCCCAATTAACTATGTAAAGATTGTAAAACATATAAAAGAAAAAAAACCATAAAAACAAAGATTTCAGGCCACTGGCTGCCATTTGCCCATCACTAGTTTGGCACATCTCTATTCCATCTGAACTGATATGTCAGTAAGTATAATATTGGGAACCATTGAACCTTTGACAGTGAGAACTAAACAAGTAAACTTTACCAAATATACCCTAAAGAAATGAGTCTCTTATCTATAGATATATTTTGTTGCCAAAAAATGGGTGTTTCAAAAAACTATTTGTTGGATTTGATTTCCTCTCTCTGTAGCAATTTGTTCAGCTATCAGTGCGAAGTTTGATTCCTAAATTGTAATGGCAAAACCATGAACTCATTCAAAAAGTAGCCATAAATACTGGTGCCGGAAATACGATCTAGGTAGGTCTGTGCAGAAGGGGCAGAGAGACCAACCTCAGTTCGTGTTCTCTTCCAGCAAGTAGAAGTGGCAAACAGCACAGGGGTCTATCAGTGGAGCACTTACGCTCACAGGCATGCAGGAAATACTTCGGAAGGACAATGTGGGGAAACTCTAGATTTATTAATTTATTTTGCTTACTTGGTATTGTTTGGAGTGCTTTCATCGGTTGCCAAGTGCACAAATATTTGAACAAGAGATTGAAGCAAGCTTCTAGAACGGCTCAGCTCTGGCTGTTGCTGCCACTTGGGGAGTGAATAAACGGATGGAATGTCTTTCTCACTCCATCTCCTTCTTTCTGTGTTTTCTGCCTTTCCAACAAACAAACAAACAAAAACAGACAGAAAACAACAACAAAAAAGGATATGCCTTTGGAATTTAAACGTAAGACTCTTTCATGTGATAATTATGTATTAAGAGATAATTTGCTATGTTGCTCTGTGTTGTTATTTACCCACAAAGAAAATCAGGTTAAAAGTACCTGTTTGATAAGGTTGTCAGACAACTTAATTAGCAAATTTATGTGAAGTGCTCAGAAGAGTGGATGATCCTCTACAATACCTTAGTACATTTTAGATATTTTGATGAGATTTAAATAAATTTGTCAACATTTCTTCAAAATTTATTTGTTTGTATTTGAAAGACAAGTTTACAGAGAATGAAAGACACACACACACACACACACACACACACACACACACACACACACACAAAATAACTTCCATCTGCTGGTTCAAACCCCCCCCCCCCATAAAAAAAACATTGCCGCCCAGAATTGGCCCAATCTAAAGCTTTCTTTGACACTAAAGCTTTTTTTTGTGCTAACATACAGGTGCACAAGAACGAGGGCCATCTCTCAGTGCTTTCCACAGAAACTGCTGGGGCGCTGGATCAGACGTAACGCAGTGGGGACCCACAGCAGTGCCCATGTGGGGTGTCAGCTCCATAGTGAGATGTTTAATCGTCTACACCATCACGCTGGCCCTATAGATTGACATCTTTTAAACTGAATGTCTTTTGTTGTTGGCTTTTGAATATTTTTATTTCCATGTGTGATCTTCATTTTCAAAATCTCACACAAATAGACACATAAAAATGAGTGAGAAGTGTTTTTGAGAAAACACATTTTTATCATCATGATCACCTGATTAATCTGGTTAAATCTTTCAGAGAGTGGAAAGTACAAAGTGATTATATATCATTTGTGGAATACTTCAGCTTTACAAGACAAACTACTGGGAACACAAATTTTGGCCTATTCTGTATTACCAATACAAGGAGAAAATTTTCAGGAGCACATACTTCTACGATCAAACAGCATTTACCTCCTGTTAGAACACATTAGAAAAAGTTGTGTGCAAATTGCCAATTTAGCCCATCATTTAGTAAAGCGAGGGTGGGCACTTCTTTATTTAAACAATTGGAGGATTGGTTCCCAGATCCATTCTTCTCACACTTCCCATCATGTTTGATGTTCGGAGCTGGTGCATGCTGTCGCTCTGCTCCGCACCACTCCAGCTGATTTGAAACAGAAGCGGCAGCCCTGTGTGATGTAGGGCCATTTAATGATTAATTAGTGCCTCTTACACACAGCACAGAAAGAGGATGCTCTTGCAGGAGCAGTCAGGATTAACTTCAGAGCTGCAGATATTGAAGTGGTTATCTTGTAGCAAAGCTGTTTGCAATTGATCTGGGTAGGTGTCTTCATGTTGGGTAATTTAATTGCTTTGCTAGAGAGTGTTTGCTTCTTATTATCCCTAAAACAATATTATCATGGAAATCCAATAGATACTTATAGAAAAAACGGATGTGGATATATTCAACATAAATGTCCCAGTAGCTCAGTTTTATTTAGGCTCATAAAGTTTTGTTAGAAATCTGTTTGAAAAAAATATTTGAAGCATAGCAAAGCATATCTATATAATATGCCTTACATGGTTTTTCAGTGACTATTGCATTCTAAAAGCTTAGATAGATTTAAAAATTCAAAGATAATGTTAAAATATTACAACCAAAGTATCTGAAGATAGTTAAACACAAAATTGTTATAGTCAGAAATCCAAAACACCTCTCTTTCCTCCGACAAATCCCTTTTTTTTTTAGTATGGACCCACACATTTGGATTTTCATATTCACAAGTTCTAAAAGTCCTACGATATTGGAAATCTTGCAATGTGAAAATATATTCTGATACATATGGCACGAGGGATTAGGTCAGTCAGAGGTTATCTCATACGCCGAGAATTTAAAAATCATGTTGCTCATTACATTCCATTTAGCCTTAACCTGTTCCATGATCTCCCATGTTGAATATCTGCAGCTTTGCTAAATTTCATATGTTGTGTGTGGCAGACTGTGTTTCGGTCAAATGCAGACTAATTTGTTTTGAATACATGGATTTTCTCCCATTTAGTTTTAGTCTAAAATGTAAGGGAACAGAGGCCAGCATTATGGTGTAACTAGTTAAGCTGCTGCCGTAAATTCAAACAGCCTATATGGACATAGGTTTATGCTCAGGGTACTCTGCTTTGTGTCCAGATCACTCCTATGTGCCTATTAAAATGACAGAAGATGGTCCAAATGTTTGGGCCTCTGCACCTTTCGGGAAACCTGGCCTTGGCTTAGCCAAGTCCGGATTATTATAGCCACGTGGGAGTGTCAATCAGCAGATGGAAGATCTCTGTTTCTGTGTCTCTTCCTAAGAATATTTTTTCTAAGAATATATTTCAAAAAAGTGAAGGTAGGACATATTAATAAATTCAATTAATTCCCTCTCATTGCCAATATGACTATAAATTACTGTCAAGAGCACGTGGTTCAGTAAGTAAAAGATTGCAAAGATACACAATGTAAATGCAACCTTTCGAAGAAAACTTGTTGAAATATAGTAGAATTCTGTTCAAGCTCAAATGTCTCAGATCCACACAAATTCCCTGAAAACTAAGAATAAAAAAAATAAATAGAATGACTCTTGGGGAAACAGTGTTGTGGTCTTGTGGGTTAAGCCACCACTCGCATCCCATATTGGAATGCCAGTTTGGGTGCTGACTCCTTAGCTTCTGATCAGGCTTCCTGCAAATATTCTGGAAAGTCAGCAGAGGATTCTCTGTGCACTTGGGCTCCTAGCACTCAACTGGCAGACAAGTGCGGGATTTCAGGCTCTCGCAGTAGCCTGACCCGGGTCTTGCTGATTCAGACATGTGAGGAATGAAAGAGAAGATGGAAGATCGCTTAGAGTCTGCCTGTCCTTCTGTCACTTTTTCTTTCAGACACATAAATAAATCTTTAAAACCTTTCTAGTTGCCCTCAAATGATTATTCTTACTGTTTTAATTTTTAAATTTTGTCATACAAAACCACGCTTCCAAAACCATACTAAATGTATAAAGTTTGATTCCTTTTTTCAGAACTTCAGAATGTGTTTGTTTTGGAGGCTGACACCTCTCACTAGCTTGTTAGTGTAGCATGCGATGCCTGAAAATGAGACTGTTGAGTGGTACAGTAAGCATATAGATACGCTTTAAATTGGTAAGGCTCTGATACAATATTTTCAAAAGCAGCAGCTATTTTCCCATTTCACCACCAATGTGTAAGGTTTCTAGCAGTGTTTTACCCTACTCGGCATTTACTTTGACAAAAGGAATGAACGGTATGTGGTTGTCATTTGAATTTATGTTATCTTAACAAAACAAAAAGTTGAATGCTTTTCATGTGCGTGCCTGCGATTTTTGTATTTATTTTCACTGGAAAACTATATGTATATGTTTTTTAAAAATATTAGGGTACACTTTATAGTAAAATATAGAGCAGGGAAAGAAAAGTTTAGTGAACTTGAGGGTATGTCAGCCGAAACTTTGTTAAAGGAAACACGAAGAGCAAGATGAGAAAACTAACTTCAAAATTATTAACTTTTTTGAAAAGCTTAACATATTGTAATTGGAATTCTTAGAAGATTGAGGGGAAAAAGGGGAATAGAATCTGCTCAACAAAATGATGATAAATTGTTGAAAGTTTTATCACTATTATGGTTATTCAGAATGGAAGTCCATGATCCCAAATTCAGCCAAGTCTAAGTACAATAAAAATAAATGACATCTGGAAGGGTCCAGAATATACAAGTTCAGCACCTTATCTATGGATCAGACATGCCTGGGTTACTAATGCTTATACCGGGTCCCCTACGCCTCTGGGCTTTCGTGTCTAGACTTGACTGAGGTTTCATCAGAAAAAAACATTATAGATGAAATCATCGGCCCTTTGATTGGACTCTATATCCACTCTCTACTTTCTCAGGTGTTGGACAGTTGAAAATCCCATTCATGTGTTTGATCTTTCCAATAGCATTAAGAAGTCATCTAGAGGCCTGCGATGAGTCACCACATTAGCATAAGTTATCTGCTATGTAAGGAGTTAATGAATAACAAAGGTAGCAATATCACTTCAAAAATGCTGAGAGTTTAGGCGTCTCTCCCAAACGCAGACAAAAGTCACAGACACGTTTTATGTATGTTTATTTATGTTGTTATATATAACACATTATTATTAGCATTGCAAATAACTCGTTCTCTTTAAATATTAACATTATTGAAGGAGTCGAGTCAGTTTCTAAAAGCTATGTTTTTTATTTCCCCCACCAGATTTGTTAAACCTTGAGGTTTAAAGAACTAAAATAGCAGTATTGTCAGAGGAGGAAAGACCTAGTGAAGAGTCTTCATCTAGCTTAAGTCCAACAAAATATGGTTCAACATGAATAACAATATCCTACAGAGCGATGTGTACAGAGAAATGGCAGAATTCAGAATGCTCTTAATCTCGTGGCGCATCCTCATGTTTACAAAAACAATACTGTGAATTTTGGGGCACTGTAACTAGTACTGAATATGTATAAATGCAGAAAGGCAGCCTTTGATTTGTTTCCTGTGAAGATGTTGTTAAAGATAATTGAGAGAACACAAATATTTTTTTTTCTGGCTCCAGTGTCTTTGATCATAGAGAAATTGATAATCCACTCAGTAAAATTATTAAAATCCTAGAAAAAAAATAAAACTTACTCATTAGAAACTGCAAACCAACCTTTAGCTTGAGAATATCTCATTTAGAAACTACCAATTATCCTCTCATTAGAAACTTGCAAGTCTAGTGTTCTGCTTTATTTAATAAAATATCTGGTCTTGTTGTCATAACTGTCTTATGAAAGTTTTTCCTTTGCATCCATTGGTGGTGTGACAACCACTTGAGTTTTGGTTCTTTCCAGTTCAATAATTAATGTGTACTTAAATAAACTCTTTAGGATTTTAATATACTCAAGTTTATATTTCAGCATTGTTAAATCATGTGTATAGAAACTTATGCATTTTTTGAGAATTTTAGGGAATAGCATTCATCTAAATACCTTTCCTTGCAAATGACATGTATCATAATACAAATATGTACATAATTTGAAGTCCAATTTTCATAATTATTATTCTTCAGTTGTAAATTCAATTGTTTGATACATTCCAATAGAACTTGTTAAAATCAATACTATTATAATAATACAATATCTACTGCTGATCCCACAATTTTAAAGGTAGCTTTCCGTAGTATGTGATATGAAAAAATGGACCATGTATGTTGTCTTCAAAAAGCTGTATGAATGTTGTTTTGTTTGTTGAAGTATATTTTGAATTTTGTTTAGATTCACAGAAAATGTTTTGGCATTGTTGGTCTTTCTGTCCCGCCAGACGCGTCTTCTGAATGGCTTTGTTATAGTGACACTGATGCTTTTCCTCAAGAGGTGAACTGTCGCACACCAAAAGATGTGAATCTGGTTCTCTCCTTGTGTGCGTGATGCCGGTGGATTAGGAAAATAAACGAACATGAGGCACTGAATATTGAAAATGGTTACATGATTCTTTTTGTTCAATGGATTTGACTATAAATGATGTACTATCCACTGCCACAATTTAGAAATTTTTAATAATATTCAACAGACATATAATACGTAATGATCAGATAGAATACCTGATTGCATTTCATTGTTCTCAAACGGGTTCTGTTCTATTTCTATGTATAAAGTAAATTCCTTCAGTATGTCTGAAAATAAGGCTGTAATAACTTACCTAGTTGTTATTTTACTTCAATTCTGTTAAATGACGCAACCAACCACCATGGTCAAAAACAGCAAACTTGTAAGTGCTTCTTGAGAAGGTCCACATTGACTTTAGTCATTTGCAAAGGGTTCTTTTCTTTTGGATGCATAGAAAAATGATTATTCTTTTTTTGTAAGTTTGCAGCCCTTATAATACAAAACAATTCTGAAATTTTACAGTTACCCTTTATCTGAGATTTGTGTAAAACAGAAGTGAAATCTACAAGATAAACACACAGAGACGGATCTAAGCGTGTAGGCATGCGAGTGTGCACGTACACAGACACATTGAGAAAGGAGAAAGAATGTGTGGGGAGCTGGTTTCTCTTTCGTTGAACGCTACGTTCCTCGGTGAACACTCTGGGAATAGTTTGTCTTGCTTCAGCCAAATTCCTATTTTTAAAATCTTCCTTCACACAGGTCATATGGTATATGTGAACTCTAAGAATGTTCTGACTTATTGCTTCTCTGATAATTTAATTGGAGCCACTTTTATTTTTAGGAAACAGCTTAGTCATGTATTGGAGAGTTTATTCTGCTGCAGAAGAGGTTTTTGTTTCACAGTGAAATGATCTGAACCATAGAAACTATTTTGATCTCATGGTGATGGGTTTGTCTTTCTCACAAAGAACATCTCTGTTGTGAAATCATGGCATGTTAAATGTGGTCTAGGAAATATTTCTATGTTGTTATAGTAATTCAAGCATATAATCCACATCACAATATAATGTGCTATTATTGAAACATAATACATCTGTATAGAAGTTGATTAAGGATAAATGTAGGAAGACACTTTAACAAATGAATCAGATAAGTGATTTTTGTGTTTCAAAACTTGCAGTGACTATGGCTTTGAGGACAGACTGATACTTTGTATGGCACATTTTTTTTTTATTAAAATTTGACTGTTCATATGCAGGGAACTGAATCCATTTTTAATTAATCTGTATTTGGATAATTTAGTTTATCTAATGTAAACGCTTCAATCTCAGAATATCAAGTGACTTTGCTCATCAGATAATTTTAATTAATTGGTGTCTGACTGATGATGGAAGAGGAATCAGATTCAGATAACTTGTATTGGCGTGTTTAGCTCTGTCTCGTTTTCAGCCTGAGACATGGCCATGTAAACTCTTATTATGACTGACAGTTCCCAGCCTATACTTTGAAGAAAAGTATAGTTCTGAACTTAATGTGATAGAGAAAGTTCCAGAGGTCCTGTCATCCATTCCCAACCACAAATCTGAGAATGATTTGCTCACTTTTTTTTAAAATCTGTCTGCTGTTCTGATCCATACATTATAAAGCAACTGAACTGCATAATTACAATATGACTAGCATTTAAAAATGTTCACTTATATGTGCTTACATTTACCAAAAGAGTTTACCAAAGGAGTTACTTTTACATTTTATTAAAAATCATTTGTTTCCAAAACAAGCAATTAAACATGAATAAAACTTAAATTTTTATTAGACATTCTTAATTTAGAGAAGCTATTTTCTTTTCTGACATGATTCTCATTGATTCACTATATGGTGGAAAATATGATAATTAATTTGCGTATTTTGTAAAAAGAAGGACTCGATGGAAACCAATTATTATAAATTTTTGTTCTCATTATACACATTAATTATTGAATCAAAAATGGCAATGCATCTATTGATCATTTCTTTGCTATATAAAATACATAAAAAACATTTTACTGAGGTTAAAAATTAAGATCATTTCAATCCAGACTTTTAAAATATAAACCTAGAGATTTCACATATTTAATCTTGGAAGCCTCCATCATTTTTTCCCACTATCATCATGCTGTGTATTGACATTCTTCTGTTTAACCAAAATAATCTTTTTCTTTAAATTCATAACTACAGTTACATGAATATGCTGTTGTTATACTAGCATATTTTTTTTTTTTAATTGGAAAGGCGGATATACAGAGAGGAGAGACAGAGAGGAAGATCTTCCGTCCGATGATTCACTCCCCAAGTGAGCGCAACAGCCGATACTACGCCGATCCGAAGCCAGGAGCCTCTTCTGGGTCTCCCACGCGGGTGCAGGT
This sequence comes from Ochotona curzoniae, assembly GCF_017591425.1. Lineage (NCBI taxonomy): Eukaryota > Metazoa > Chordata > Mammalia > Lagomorpha > Ochotonidae > Ochotona > Ochotona curzoniae. The sequence continues at coordinate 20,863,698 of NW_024467115.1, forward strand.
TCCCAAAGCTTTGGGCCGTCCTCGACTGCTTTCCTGGGCCACAGGCAGGGAGCTGGAAGGGAAGCAGGGCTGCCGGGGATAGAACCGGCGCTCCTATGGGATCCCGGGTGTGCAAGGCGAGGACCTTAACCACTGCGCCACGGCGCCGGGCTGTAGCATATGGTTCTTAAAGGTCGAGAATCTCTTGGAATAATCGTATCATTACTAGAACATTTGGGTCCTTCTGATATAATCACACTCTTCATTGGGTTTTTAAAATTTATTTTCATTTATTTGAAAAGTATAGAGAGAAAGAGAAAGAAAGAGAAAGAGGTCCTCTATCCAGTAATACCCTTCCCCAAAGCCTGATAGATTTAAGAACAGGTGAGGTTGAAGACAGAAGCTTAGAATTCTGTCTGGATCTCTGACGTGGGTGGTAGGGACCCACGTACTTCGGCATCACGCAGGGCCTGCCGTTGTGAGCATCAGTCAGGCCTCAAACTCAGACAGTTTGATAGGGGATGCAATGTCTTCAGCAATATGCCAAACACTTGCCCAAGATTTTTTTTTTAGCCTTTGCAAATATGATCAACGCACCAACGTTTTCTGTGCATATTATGGAAAGACTGTGAACAAGCTTGCTTTTATGATTGAGTTGTGCAATGCAAGTTCATAAATGTACAGACTTAATTATTGCACACACATACACCCCAAAAACAAACAAACAAAACCAAAGCAGAACATGACCTGATTCATGGTAATGCTGCATTCGAACATTAAGAGGTAAGGAGGGCTAGTATGGAAAATGTGAGGGTGAAGGTACGTCTTTTTCCGCAACAATTATTAATCTTTGAAAATTTCTTTTTTCTTTCTTTTTTTTTTTAGCCTGTTACACAACCGGTGAGGATGTTTACCCACACAACATCCCTCCCAAGACAAAGCCAGCCACATGACATCTCTTTCCAAGCAAAGCAAAGCCTACAGCCGTCTCTCCCTAAAGATTTTTTTGTTCTGACTAGGGAATTGGCAGAAATTGTGTAACATTTATGTCAGCCTTAAAGTGTTGAATAATCTCATTGAGCGATGATGTGCATATGTGTGTGTGTGTGTGCATTAAACTCATTTTCAGAAGACTTAATTAGGTTGGATTATTATTAATTTTCCCTATAAAATTTTATAGGTAGTAATTCTAGCTTTTCTGTACTTGATGATTAAAAAAAAAAATCTTCAATGTGATTTGTTAGCATAGCAGTGATTCCAACTGTACATGCAAAAGATAGTATAAATATTCATCACAAATGCTTCTGCATTATGACTTTGCCATAATTATAAATCATAAAGTGTAGCTTTGTTTCACTTAATAAAACTACTCAGATTATTACTGCAGCTATTTTGAAATATATACTGTTTGTTTCTGCCGTCTCACTTTTTTCTTTGTTCATTTACAGATGACATGTATCAAAGATTCTATAAAGTGAGAATAAGAAGGAAAGTGCATAAGATTTTAATTGGGTGGATCATCTAAGTTGGAATACAATTGACTATAACAAGGACACAATTTGCTTTTCATATTCTTACAGATCAGTTTTAAATGATTTTGCCAAACTTTTAAATGCCTAAAATTAGTCCTTTTGAGACCAGTTGAATTTAGAAAATTATGATACAAACCATAAGAAACATTCGATTCCACAACCGAATCAAACACCTTCTGAAGTCTGCTGAGGAAACAATAGACCCGACTTTGGCTGGACTTCTCCCACTTTTTGGTAACCATTGTCTCTCCTGGGATGTCACTTCAGACTTGTACCGGGAAAGCTCTACTTCTTTTCCTGTTAAAGTTCCTGGGAAAAACAAGGCTTGGGGCCTTGAGCTTCCTTGTTTAACACTTGTTTTGAAAACTGCCTTTTTGACAATTGGTTTGGGTGCAACAGTTTTGACATTTGCAAAGTTTGCTTCATTTTAATTTTTCAGTCAGAATTGTGTAAGCAGAAAGAAAGGAGATAGCCAGAAACAGAGGCGATAACCAACCAAGTGCTGGTTACCTCACATTGCTGATATTGTTTATTGTTCATATTGATTCAGCCTTCTTTAATTAAAGAATGTGCAAGATTTAATTTTTTCTACAATAGTAGGTGAGTATAATCTAACACTGTAGGTTTCATCATCAACATTGCCTTGTTCCTTCTTAAAACATTATCTATGTATAAAGTAAGACTTTACTTGAATCATGATATCCCTGTAAGGTTGTAGGGACTTCAGCATTCCTCCACCCAAGCTTCACCATCAGTTTAGTATTTATGCCCTCTTAAATTTTGGCAGAATTCACGTTGCTTTGATAGAACTTTTCAAACTGATTTCTTAAGCCAATTGGGTCCAACTAAATCATGAAGACACATAACTACATTAAATACAATACACCTTATACACCTTCAGTTTCCAAAGGTCCATAGACATGATTGTTCTAGTTTCTTATCTCTGTCATTTTAATGGGTATCTAGGATGTTTCCTGTTTGTATTATAACTTTGCATTTATGTTCTATATACAAATACTGACAGTCAACTATATTATGAATTAATTTTTCAAATTTGAATCTTGTTGGCTGAATATATATTACCTTTCACCATAAAAATAAAAAAAAAGTTTCTGAGATATAATTGATAGTTAAAAAAAACTATAGAAGCTTCATGTCAATTGTACCTTCTCTTAAAACTGGATGTGATTTTTTTTTATGTAAAACAACTTGCAGTTAAACTTTTTCTTATTAGAGCAGGATATCAATCTGAAGTTAAATTCTGATATACCATTTCTAAAACAGAATTAATGCTCAATAATTCAATTTTCATGTAAATTAATTTCTTATAATGATTCTTTTATGCAAATGAATTAGGTGATAACTGCAAATTTTTGCTGTGTAAAGGTGACTTCATTAATGGAATGGAAATCAAGAATTATGCGTAAGAAAGATTCACAAATATTTGAAATGTTTTCAACAGAAATTATTGCAGATTTTTTAAAAAAAAACCCTTTTAATTCCTGATGTCTTTACTCAGCCATATGGCTATTTTTGGCTAAGCATGTATGCTTGATTTGAGTTGTTATGAGGTTATACCTTTAAAAACTTGTGTACTTTGCGTGAATTTATGATCTCATTTAGAAACATTCAAGGCCACTTCCATGTTCTCAAGTAGTGGTAAATTTCATGAGCTAATAATACACTGGCTTATGAAGAATTTCCTGTTTTCTGTTTTTCGTGCTCTGCTGTTTTTCCAGAATGCCTCACTTTCTGAGCAAATGCATGGGAAAAAAAAAAATGTGACAGTATGAGACCATGCACCAAAATACCTTTAAAATAAACTGTCTTATAAATTATTAAAAATATCTTCTTCAGGAATCAAATATTTAAGAAGAGAGTCAACGTTTTGTTTGAATTAGTAAATAAAGATAAATTATGTTAGTTACAAAATCAGAAACACTTCGGTACTGCTCAGAATTCTCCGTATTGATGTTTTTGTCCTAACTGACCCACACCAGGAAAAAAAAAATGTAAAAAGTTAGCTTCATTATAAAAATGCGCTTTATTAGGTCTTTTTGGAATGATAGTTACAATTTCGCCCCGATCTACCCCATGTTATATTACATTAGGTTCTCCTGCCTGGGGTTTCCAGCGGACAAATTACACCCCGGACACTTACACCCCCACGCCCATATACAGATTCCACTGGCCTGAAATTCCCTTTCCTGTCCATCTTTGTTTGAAGATTCTTATGCTTTTATCCTTCAGATCCTTCAGGCAATGTGAGCTTCTCTCAGATGTCGGGAAGAGCTTGCTGCTCTTTATCCTGATTTCGTTCCTCTCTGTTCCTTGCTTCTTTGCCTAACTTATCGCCTTTAGGTATATCTGGTAAAAGAAAAATCTAGTTTTAGAAGTAAAATCTGTCCAGGCTATATTTCTTTCCATAACTGAACATTGTACAGAAACCAAACACATGTGGTGTGAACAAAAAACAGATAAACCATAATACTCCTTCTTATTTTTGTTTTTTTTTTTTCCCCTAATGTAAAACCAATAGGATTAAATTAGGAAACCTTAAGGTAGATAAGAACTAAGAATTCAATTCTCAATTAATCTATGTACAGGAAGGAAGTAGTGACAGTTGAGAAATGGAAGAAGGTGTTGGTTTTCCAGCCCTGGAGAGAGATTTTTTTCTGTAAATCAGACAATCACGGGGACAGTAGAGCTCAGAATACACCATAGCACCATTGGTCAAGAATGAGGCTTATTGGAGATGGTGCAGGGAAACTGCCTCCACTTACTTTCCCTCTCATCATGGCATCTGAGAGGCCACCTAAATTCCTGGCCATCTCCTGATTTAGGGAGGCTAGCGTGCATATGAAATCATTTAAGTGAAAAGAATTCTTCTGAAAATCACAATTATGGTAGAGTAGGAGAGAGATTGTACAAAAACTCATGCTAAATGTGTGCTATGAAAACAGAAACTGTATGAATTTTATATTGGTTTTCAACCTAAGCTAACTTATTTTCCTGCTTTCTTTAAGTATTTTGATATAGTCTCCCCTTTACATTTCAAACCTTCAGCTTAGACATCTACATGCAAATTACAGTATTCCAAGTGTATGTCATAAGCTGCTAAAATTGTACCTATTTTACTAGATATAGGAATAATTTTGTTGAATGAATTTTCTGTAGTTTATGAAGATCTCAGAGAAAGACAATACTCCAAGGGACTTCACAGTGAGGCACCTACTTGTACTGTGTTTTTTAAAAAATATTTGTTTGGGTGTACAGTTCCTCCTGTAAACTAGGAGCTCCTTGAGGTCAGTGGAATGGAATGAAAAACACATGGACTTTGGTATGACTTGACCATGTGTTTCACTACTGGCTATGTGACCTTTGGCAAATTACTTAGCTTTTCAAACTTTGTTTTTGTTTAATCTGCAAAACCTCCTGGAAATTATTCTGTACCGGCCTTCGACATATGACACATATGGTACTTATTTGGGAAGCAGATTAACAGAATAATTAATTTACTAATGGGGCTTTTTGTGAAAAGATTTACAATGTCATTTATTGATAGTGGTACTAATGTGAGTCAGAAATGGATTATATTAACTAGGTACTTCTGCTTTATAAACTCATATGATAATAGAACTGAAAGTATAGAAATAACTTTGGCTCAGTTAATCCGAATGGTGAAGGAATAAAACACACACACACACACACACACACACACACACACACACACACACAGACACTTAAGAAACATCTGGTTGTGTACCTGCTGGGCTGTCTCCCAAGATCCTCCTGCTGCATTTGGTCTTGCAGTATAACCACACTACTCTATCTGTTTCTCTCATTATGTTGCATTGCAAGACTGCTAATTATTTCTCTCTAGTCTCTATATCCAAATTAAGAGTTTATTTTTCAGGAAAGGAATTCTAATGATAAAGAATGAAAGTCTGAGTCAAGGCAGAATAGATTTTTATGATATTACAGTCAACCTCCAGGCCTTGGAGACACTGTGCTTTTCAAATAAACCTTGCATCTTACAAAACACCAGGATTAGAAAGATGGAGCAAGGTCACAGAAGTTAAAGTGAAACTGAGAAACAAAATCGAAGTATTTCATCACCTTTAAAAGTAAATGTTGTTGTTTTGAAATGAACAACTGAGATTTTTCAATGTTTTTGAGTTATATGAGCCTTTGGATCAAGTGATTTGGATTCCTAGGGTGACTTTGTTTGTTTGTTTATTTTATAGTTAGCTGGTGTATATGGGATGGCTCATTAAAAAAAAAAGTAGACTAACTTGAAGCCTTGAAGATATGTTTGCTGACAGAAGCCTGTGGAAAGAGACTGATTTAAAAGAAGCTATTTGTTTGAAGCTAGAAAACAGGCTACAAAGACAAACATTGTCGGAGCACAAGGACTGCGGTTGAGTTCAGATGAATGAACACGACACTTCTGCAATCATGGAAGAGAGAAAACCAAGCAAAGGAACTATTTGCAGAAGGTATATTAAACAAGGTGAGACATATTTACTACCCAGATGGGTTTAGATTTTAATTCTAAAAATACTGAATGTGTCCGCTTCCACTGGTTCCATTTTGCCTCATCAGCACCCGTGGACAAACATCTTAGTTGTCAAGAACTTGGGGCTTACCAAGTTCCACTAAGCAGAGTAGCCACAGAGTGTAATCAAGGCTTTAAGTGAATTGCACTGTTTGGATAGACAGTGTTGCATTTTCCATCTGATGACAAAATACCATAACTTTTTCTCTCTTTAGTTTGTGGTCTACACACACACACACACACACACACACACACACACACACACACACAGCGTCATACAACCAGAAATCTGTGTATACTCCAGAATGTTTAATCTAAACCTGTGTCTCCATTTTAAATTTGAACCAATATTCAATTTGGTACATGAGATGTTGCCAGCACAATTAGCTGAAATAGTTCTGACTTTTAAATTTTCACACCTGACATTATGCAAGAACAGCTGTCTTTTCAGTATTTCTTTACATGTGATGATGATAAATGATATATCATAGAAGGAAAGTGTCATGATTTTCTCGTACATCATAAAATTGGATGGGATTTGAACTTTTATTCCTAAAAATATAATGCTTACATTATAATAATTGTCTCATAAATTTTAGATATCATACTCAAAAGGAAAATCTGTCATTGTCTCACACACATCCCAAGCCCTGCTATGGAACGATTAGGAAGCCCAAGCTCTTATTTTTCCATTATGTCATCTTTCATGGCATGAAAATTGCTGGAAAGCACGCTGCATATAGTATTTTATGTTGGAAAGAAAACTGAAGTAGAAGTTAGGGGAGTCATGTTCTATTCCTTTCTGGATTAGACAAAAAGTAAGTCCTTGGAGAAATCACTTAATGGCTAAGCATTTTTATCACTTGTAAAATAAAGACATTGGACCAAATGAGCCACTCTTTACAAAAATAAATAATCAAGACATTTTTTATTGCTTAAGCTAGATTCTCAGACATTAACCTAAGGAAACTGGGAGTCAGTATGCCCAAAATAAGTGGGCTTGAAACATTTTGTGGAAACATAGAATTATAAGACAAGGAACATTTCCCCGTGAACTTTTTGGAGCTCAAAACAACAAAAAGCTAATGAAATAATTTGAAGTTTCCATCTAAATCCTTAGCCCACTGTCTCTGGCCCTTCTCTCACACTTCCTGCAGCTCCTACTCCCAAGGTCAATTCCCATCACGATGTTAGCACATCACTTTACCACCTTGACTGTCTTTCTCCCGAATGCAAACCTCAACGTTACACGTTGTAAAGACACGTTCTCTCCTTAATTATCTCATGTCCCATTCTACTCTACAAAGCTTTTGCAACTGTTTCTTTACTCCAGATCACATTCTCAGTGTAGGAAATACTATTCTATTGTGGCACTGCTTTGCACTTATATCACAGAGTGTTTTATTTTATTGCCACATGATAGTTAAATCTTTCTAGTCATGTATCAAAGTTTGATGTTTAATATCATTTTCTTTGGGAAATAAAGGTATTAAAACAGAAACACAAAGTGCACCACCATTGCACTTATAGACAGCCTTTAAAACTATGGCGATGCATTAATACATTATCAACCGTCCTTTTTATGCATGAGAATCTTTTGAAATGTTTATCGAAAAGTGGAATTATAAGATAATGCATATCCCCCATGAGTTTTGTGAACACTCCTCACACATATAGAGAAAGCAGTTATGTGATCATAATATCAGAAGGTGACACACTGATGAACATGTACCTGAGGTGTGCATCTAATTGAAGGACTAGTGATTCCACTTTGTTAGGCTCAGTTATTTCAGTCCATTTCCTGTTGCTATGACAACGTATTTTACGGCAGGAAGCATATAACAAAAACATATTTTAGGTCAGGAATTTGGAGGTTGGAACTTCAAGGCAAGGTAGCTTGATCTGGCCTCTGGTAATAGTCTCATGGTGGATTATAATACAGTGACAAGAGCACCTGCATTAGAGATGGCACGGTAGGCCAGGAAGCCGGGGAACTGTAGGCACGAGCTTGCCTCAGCCTCAAAACAACTACCAGGCTGCTTCACAAATGGCTTCTTTAAGGAGGCTCCCTCAAAGGCCTAATCAGCTTCTTGAACTTAGAGGTTTTGCCAAATCTCAACACTGTGATACTAGGGACCAAAGATGCCGGACCCGGTGTCACTTAGTATCCCCTTTAACTTAGCTTAATGGAAAACCTACAGTTTGTGGCTTAACCTCATGGTGGCCTATGTTGTGTTTCTAAAAGTATGTGGAGTTGCTGATACTACCCTATTGTCCAATAATGTTAGAAACATGTCATGTTGGTCTTATTCTGATGGCGTAATGTTCCCAAGATGGCTGCTTCACCTCTGTCCTACACTCCTACTTGAAGTAAGGAGGAAAAAGACAAACAGAAAGCAAAACAGCATCTACATTTCTAAATATCAAGTTTATCATGGTGGAAGCTCCACTCTGGGTGAAAGAGACCAAAATCTGAAGCTGTTACTACCTCCAGCTCCAGTCAAGAGCTACAGTTTAATCCCAGGAAAGATAGGGCGTTCTTTTTGGTGCATGGTTATAGGAACCAGCTCCAGATAGGTACATGAAGTCCTTCCTTCATTCCGTCTAACTGGTACAGCAGAAGTGTTAGCTCAGAGGAGGCTGACTAAGAGCGGTGGGGTTTCAATAATCCTTGTTCTAGTACCTGCATGTGGTTCCATGCGGGGAAGGACAAGCTCAGGGTTCTAGATTAGTGCCAGCCCAGAATCCTGCCCTTGCTGCAGAGGTGTCTCTTGAACTCAAGTGAGGCGCTTTTCTCACTCCCAGGCTCAAAAGATTCAGGTCTTTCTTGGGGAGATAAGCAGACCGTATGTGTAAGGGACTACAAAGTTTTGTCTAAAGTGACTGATTCTATTTGGGACAGAGACTAGGGAAGTTCAAGTCTTTGCTCTGAAAAGAAGGGAGATTTTGATGTTGAAGGATTAAGAATAGGTCGGCAGCTCTGTGGTTAAATTGCAGGGCAATGTTTTGTAACAGATGAAACAGGAGGTATTAACATGGAATTATAAGAAATCTCAAAAACTGGCATCAAAAAATGCCCTGTAATGGGGCACAAAGTTAATTGTGTCTGGACATCAAGAAGTCCATGGTTTAAGGCGTAGAGCAGTAGCTGGCCTTTAGTAGAGGCTAAATATTAGGTGTGATAGCCAGGTGGAAAACAAAGAAAGAAATAACAACAACAAAACAGAGCAAAGACATATTACATAGGGAGAAAGGAATGGCATAATGAAAGAGGTTGTGTAAAACCATTGTTAACCTAGAGTTGGTGAGTGAGTGCCCTAGGATACACCTTCTGCAAAATGGCATTACAGATTTCCCATTTTAGAAGAATTGTCTTTTTAAAACCTTTTCACCTACGTGCCTGAGTAAATACAGAAATGCCAACAAGCTCAGCAGAAAGTGTGACTGTGAACAGAAATTGCCTCCTGGAAGTGACCTGAATGATGTATATCAAATAAGAACTCCAAACTTCATACATACTTCTGTAGGAAAATGTGTTTATAGAAATAAAGGAAGGCATAATGATAATAAACGATTAAAGATGTGAATACAAGTATAGAAATTAAAGAAAATAACCCAAAGTACATTCAGACCATTATGTCCACAGAAGAAAATATAGAAGTGAATCAGGACTTGAAGTTTGAAAATCCTTTTCAGATAAAACACCAACAGCACAAGTGAGAAGATTTTCAAAATGGACTATTAAAAAAATATTTTCTTGAAAATAGCACCATCAAAAAGTAAAAGTACAGCTTACACAATGTGAGAAAATATTTGCAACATTTATATCTACTCAGTGAATTATCCTAAGCAAAATTACACTTATAACTCATTAACATAGGACAGATGACCCAAAAAATGAACAAAGGATACCTTGTGGGGTCCTGAGGACCACCATTCTGTTTACTAGACTAAGGAACTTCAGAACGCAGAAGCACTTGTATCCCCACAGCTGTGGTTTATGATAAACCAATTCAGGTAAAATTACCAAAAAAAAAAAAAAAAAAAAAAAGAGAGAGAGAGAGAGAAAGAAAGCCAAAAAAATTCATAAATTAATATAAATGGGCTTCACTTGTTGGCTGTAATTGTCACCATTTGATCAACACTTGAATGTCTCAGCAATGATGTATGGCAACAGCTGAACTCATAAAGAAGTAGCTCTTTCACAGCAGAGCCACCTGAGCTGAAGTATCCAGTTATTCTGAGGGTCTAGCATATGAGCGTGAAGTATATCTCTGATGAATAACACTTATTCCGTGTTCAGACTCTGCAAAGGTCGAACAGATAACAAGGGGTCCAATTAACCAACTAAAAATTACGTTGTACAAACTATATGGAACACACCAAGACTTGGATAAGAATCTGCATAGTTTTACTGTGTCTAATAATCAGAAAGTAGAACTGATTTGCATGACTATTAAGTCATAAATGGGTAAATAAAATAGCATTTTTGTCAACTGTAAGAAGACAAAAAAAAGCAGCAATAAGACAAAATAATGCAATAATGCAAATGCCTTGGAAATGTTACAATGAAATAAAACCATGACATATATGATACTGTTTATGTGGAACTTAAGTTTATGGAGAAAGTGATGTTTGTTTTAGGCATAGAAGATTGAAGAGATGATAATAATAGTTCCTTTTTAGAAAGATGAAAGTAATCCATAACTGATGGTGAGGATGTTTGCACAATTTTAATATATTAAAAAACATTTAATTGCACAGTTTAAGAGTATGGATTGTAGGGACTGGCAAGATGTTTTGTTTGGCTAATCCTCTGTCAGCAAGTACCAGCATCCCATATAAGCATCTTAACCACTAGGATAAATACCTACACAGGGCCCCTCCTTATAAATTTTCATTTACAGCCTTTGCCATGGTCTAGTGGCCAAGTCCTCACCTTGCAACTGCTGGGATCCCATATGGAGCCAGTTCTAATTCTGGCTGCTGCCTTCCCATCCAGTTCTGCTTGTAATCTGGGAAAGCAGTTGAGGATTGCACAAAGCCTTGGGATCCTGTAACTGCATGGGAGACCAGGAAGAAGTTCCTGGCTCCTGGCTTTGGATTGGCTCAGCTTCAGCCATTGCGGCCACTTGGCGAGTGAACCAATGGCCAGAAGAACTTTCTCTATATATCTCCTTCTCACTGTAAATCTAATTTTCCAATAAAGAAAAATCTTAAAAAAAAAACCACACATTTTCACTTACTTGACTACTGAATAACAATGAATAGTATATCTAGCAATTTCCCTGTTGTGGTATTCTTCTCATTAAAGCCCATATTCTGCCACTCGTTATGATATCTCAAAACAATCTCATTTTTATTGTCTTAAACGGGACTCATGAATTCTTGTGTCATTTGTTTGTGTTCTCTCTAGTGGAGTTCTCTCTTTGACCTTCAACTTTGATGGTCAATATCAGCTTATTCTTTGTGGTGCACAATTGATTATGTAGTTAGCATACTTTTCTTAGCCTATCAACATTATGTTTTAGTCCCGTATTCAAACCAATTTTCATTGATTTACTTACATCTTTAAGCAGTTATGTTCATAGGTATTTGAATAACTATCTATAAATGACTCAGGGCTGCAAATGCCTTGACAGATGTGTTATCATCACTTCTGTATTTAACATCTAAACCAACAAAAGGCAGAAAGTTTAAAATGTCCAATTGAGAGTCTTTGCGGCCAGTGATCAGGGGATAGTATACATATGTGTCTGTATATGCATTCACATATGAATAACATAATTACACATTGACATTTTGTGCTATGACACTACCTAAACTAAAGATGTTTTTACACAACAGAAAATGAAGCCTGTAGAAGAACAGAACTGTGGCCACATGTTAGCACCAGGAAGCCCAGATAGGCACCAAGAAAGTGAACAGAATTCAGTGGACTGGTAAAAAAATCTAAAAGCAATCTCTTGAGAAATGAATTCAAAGTCTTATTACCCTATTTGAACTCATGAGGTGTTTTAAGCTCTGTTCGTTTTCAAAATGAAAGCCTTCCAGACATGGGATGCTGCCACCTTTAGGAATTAAAATATTCATCACAGTGCGAGGATAGAGCAGCTTTGAACAAAATCAACCACTTGTGGTTGGCGGAGGGATGCTGAGGTCTTGATCATGTTTGCATTAGGTGCCTGCTTCAGCTTTCAAAATATGACAAACAGGAAAATCATCAATTAGATCTATTTAAGAAATTAAATCATGCCTGACTCCTGAGAAAAAGTATTTAGTAATTTTTTTTTCAATTAGTCTCTACTTCAAAAAAATGTCTACAATGGATTAAGCATTTTCCTTGCTCCCAGCCATGTTAAAATTCACATCTAGAGAGGGATAGAAAGAGAACATTAAAAGCTAGAGGGGTTTTTAAAACAGCTGTGATGTTTAGAGTACTACGTTGTTCTTCTGAGACATAAAAAACGGAAAACTGTTTAAAGTTGCATGAAAGGTTATTATTGTAGTTGATATGAAATGTTCATTTGACAAGCTTATTGAGCCTTATTTGTGCCTATGACTCTGAAACAAATCTATACCTTGTCTGATAACCCTCCCCCTCCCAGCAAACTGACAGCAAAAATGTACCATCTGAAAAAACAAAGCAAAGCAAAACAAAACAAAAACACCTGGAGTGCTGAAGTGATTTAACTAGTATGATTTATGTTAATGGTACAGAAGAGAATATTTTTTGGTTCTCAGAAACATAACAGGCAATTGATGTGCCATTTTGCAGTATGGTTTTAGCTATCAACATGTCAAGATTTAGTTTTGCTGTTAACATTTTACGACTTAGACAGCTTTGAGAATATGTGCAGTGTAGCTACAATGCAGGATTCGTTCCCTCAGCTATATTTATTGGGCTTTCATTTTCTCCTCTTTCATAGAAGAAATTGGAAGAGAAAAAGGAGAGACAGGTGTCCACTCAGTATATTTCATTTCCTTTATTATGCCAAGTAATAAGAAATATAGAGGCAGAAAACAGGATTTTTAATAGTATATTATCTCCCAGAGATGACTTAACCATGTCAAAGAAAGTACCACTCGATCCCAGAACTTCATCAATCACAAGAGTCCCAAGGTTAAGATGGTATTGTACATTAGGACAAGAGGTTCCTGAAGATGTTACCGCACATAAAAGTAACGTAATCAATGAGAGGCAATGGAAAAATCAACAGGAGTTTCTGTGTTCTTCCAAGTTTTGCTGACTAGACTAGGATTTCAAATGGGAGGACAAGGCTTTGTAGCAAGCAGATATAAACTGATTTATACAAAATAAATTAGTATAAATATTAATTTATTACATAAAAATGATTTATTTTCTAACATCAAGGACAATGTCCTTCTCTGGCTGGCAGTTTCTGGCTCTACGGAGATAACTTATGTCCTAAAAGCCGTATTAGTACCAATTTTTTTGAAACTACCAAGTCACAAGCTCACTACCCCAGACACGAAGATTTAAATTAATGGAATATGCGAGTGTATGCACACGTATTTATTTTATGATCAAATAAAAAATTATTTCAGAGTCAGTGTACAATTTAAAATGATATTCCGTAGTGAGTCAGAGTTATTTTAAAGTAATTTCATTTTACAGCCTTTTTGAAAGGAAGAAATTCCCTTTTAAAATGGACTCACTATTCGTTGATAAGATAGGACACTAGGTTCTCAGCTCAGTTTTCTTTAAGTAAAAAGAGACTTATGCATGTCTCTTTCAGTTTTCATGCATGCAGGATTGGAGTTACATAGATTTAGGAAATAATATCACTTCTCTAAAAAGAATTGTGTTGATTCGTATCCTCACATATTAAAACAGTATCTTTATCAGCAAAAGAACCACTTTGGATTCTTCAGATTTTGTTCATATTTATGTCTTTCCTTCTATGTACATGGTTCTGTGTCTGTTGGTTCACTCCTTTACTGTCCACATCTGTCAGAGCTGGTGGATTGGGCTGAAACTAGAACACAACATGAAAACTCAATCCTATATCTACCATGGGTGGCAAAAACTCAATGACTTGAGCCACCATTGTTGCCTCTCAGGATCTGCATTAGCAGAAGGTTGTGCTTGAACGTGCGAGTCTAACATTGAACACACGTGCTCCAATGTGAGATGCATGTACTTGGCCGAACACTTGCTCACAATATTTTTTCAGCATATGAAAAAATACATAGTAGGACAGTCAGATTCCATTGAATGATGACAATTTATATTAGCATCATATTAGCCTCAAAAACAATCTAGCACTAAGCAGCAAAACTTTTGTTTAATTGCTCATTACCAAGATGTTTGTGTTAAAGCAGCAAAATATGCTCCTTTGAAAGTTTTGCTTTGAGCTGGTTTGCACAATCTTAATATCTATGACTTTTGATACCAATCTTTATTTTATTTTTAAAATTTCTTGTATGATCTGATTTATTTTTTTACATTTATTATTATTATCATTTTATGATACAGTTCCATAAGCTGCTGGCATTTCCATTATCCCCTCCTCAATTCCGCCCCCACCTTGTTCCTCTATATCATTACTAAAATATAGTTCTTCATACATAGTCCTATGTCCATCACTGAGGGCATGGACGATGGCAGAAAGTCCAGCATCCTATTGTCAAGATATAGTAAACAGTTTCATTGTAAGTCCATCTTTGTCTGGAAGTAGAAATGCATACTACATTGTATCCTCTCATCTGGATGTTAGTCTCCATTTCACAGCTATTGTGCATCCCCTTAAATGAAAAGTCATGATACAAAATCAACAATAGAAAGAAAAATTGAAATTTACAATGCCATGAAGGTAAATGACATGTTACTAGATATGACAGTCTCCATTACACAGCTACTATACATCTTATTTCATTTTAATATAAAAATATAATGAAAGTGGAAAGGACCTGGTATGTATTAAGCATTATGCAATCATTTTGCTTCAAAATCTTAGTGAGAAAAATTCAGATATCAATGAACAAACACTGATGTCCCAGTGTAGGCGCAGGTGAACATACTTCCAAATGATATAAAATGTGCAAATAGTGGCTCCTGAGTGTAAGAACATGACAGCTACAAAGCAAACTCTCTTTCAAATACAGAGATTAAATACCCAAACACATCTTAAATATTGTGTAGTACCCCAACATTAGTAGATAAAACAGTGATTTAAATTATTTACAAATGATAAACGTTGAAAGCCAGTGTGGTGTACGAAAATATAATTTCAATGTAAAAAAAAAAAGTCAAAGTGCCTGTAATGAAAGATCTAGCAATAACCATGTCACAAAATGAATTCTAACAGCACTACAGCCCATAAAATGAAATTATGCTCTCTCTGCTCTGTATATGTCTGCATTCATGATAACTAATCAATATTTCTACTGCTGTCTGGCTCATGTTGAATTTGTATGGAGGAAAACCATGCTACATAGTTTTCCTACATACAATAAATCATATGGTTTATTATAGAAGCATTCATTTATTTTAAAAAAAAAAACCTTTTTTTGTAAAAAAGTTATACTTTTAAGTTTCACTTTTTTTGAAGATTTAGATTTTTTTTTTTATCAGAAGAATTGGTTCTACCATGTGGGTACAGAGTTCGAATGATGGGGGCAGTCCTCAGCTGCTTTCTCAGGCATAAAGAGGAGGCTGTATGGGAAGTGGAGCAGCTGAGACACAAACCAGCACCCATATGAGATTGTGGCACTTGAAGTTGGAAGATTATTAGTCTATTGAGAGTTATGCTAGGGCTCCTAGTTGATTGGAACTTTGAATAACTTATACTATATGTAATATATTTTGAAATACTTTGGATAGAATTTAAAGATTTACATTTATTTTTTCAATGTCAATTTGACAATTATTTTTTGCTCACACAATAAAATAGAAAGTATTTCCACAAAAGATTTAACCATCACAGACAATAAGAATAGCAGTAATTGTGGTTTTAGAAATGTGTTACTTTGTTAGAACATATTGTTGCAATTGCACTACTCATCCAATGCTTACTATGCATCATGTGTAATACGTGGCCTATTATTCTACAAGTATACTAGATATTAGGATTTCTAACACTTCAAAAATCTCCATTTTAAGAAAATAAAGAACTTATTATATGCTCTAAGCATATGTCCACTCAAATCCCACACATCATATCCCAATGGTATGCTTAACAATGATTATTTATTAATTGTGAGGACAACGATTTTCAGATAAACATGTTTCCTACTGCTTGGTCTTCATGTACCTGTTGACTGACAATAACATGTTACACAACACTGAACTCTCCACAAATATTCTTACTTGTTAAGCACGTAATACATGATATACTCAGAGAATAGCCCCTGACTTTTAGCACAATATTTTAGTTTACCTTAAATCCCTCATGTTCAGAAATCCATTTTGCCCTAAATTTGAGTTCTTCTCCTTATGCCTGCTAATACAGGGCATAACAAACAAATGTTACATCATTAACTAAAAACAGTAGCTAGCACTGTGCCTTTTCAAACGCCTTCATCAGACACAACCAAAAAAAAAAAAAAAACCAAGATGAAAAGACATTAATATTGAATGTCACTTGAATATTCCATTTAACTCTAATATTATCAATGCTTTAGTTCTGCCAAATTCAGAAGCATTCAAGGAGAGCCCACATATCGTTATTTCACCTTTCCACATATAGCCCACATTAAAATCAGACTTACCTTTAAAAATGCTCACTGCCTGTCTGAAATGATCAGTAACTCCCTACCACTCTTATTAAAATTCTAAAATCTCTAATATAGTATGTAAGACTTTCCCTGACATGACTCCTACGTTGTTTATCATCATCTGTTCTCCTCTCTCTAATGCTTTTCTATTCTCCTCACAGAACAGGTCAGCTGCATTTGTCGCTGCAAAAGTGAATAGTCATTTTCCAGGGGGTCCAGGGGGTTACATATTACAAGCAGGAGCAAGACAAAGAATAAAAGAGACTTGAATAACACAGTATGTACAGACAATGAATCGTTGATTTGCATTGGTTTGTAAAATATTTGAGTTGCTCTTGTACTGAATCTCTCCTAATCTTATTTGGATAAAATTAAATATCACTTGTTTTGTATCATTATACTATTTTATTTTTATTTTATGTGTCACTACTACAAGTGAATCTTTAATGGCAGATTTTACATTTATCATTATGAAACTGGAGACAACTGATGCATAGTTGGTGTCATCTTGCTAGGTTATTGAATTTGTGAGAAAGATTGCTGATTTCTGTACTTTTTCAAATTCTTGATAAAAGGTTAGATATCACAAGGTGTTGCATCATGTTGCTTCGGCAATAGTGATATTTTGTGTGCTTTACTATGTCAATGACTGCAGAGACGAAGGATTTAATACATATTAAACACAGTAAATGGCTATTAAATAGATTAACAGCTAATCACAGACAACTATTGGCAAATGACTCTAGAAACTAAACTCACTGGCTGGACAGTCACAAGTGTGTTAAAACCTGATCAATACAGTTGTATTTATTTTCTTATTAGAATGAAATTATGGAGAACACATTTTAATGCCAAAAAGATATTTTTTCTTCCAGATTTTCTTTCCTTTTAGCTTGTCATATTAATTTGAAATATGAACTTCCGTAGTAGTCGACTGAATTAAAAACAGATGTTAAGACAAAAGAATATCACTAAAAATAATAAAAAATATATTAAAAAATAGAAATAAAATGTGAGCATAGAAGTATCTCCTGGAAAATTTCAAATAAATTTTGTGCCAACATAATGAGAAGCCATGTATAACTGGACAGATAATCAATATCAAGAAACAGACAGAAGTGGAAGCTGAGAGAGTACAGACAGGTGGGACCTTATATTTACAGCGTAATCAAAGATCAATTGTGAAGGCTTGCTAATAGCTATATTTTTCACTTACAAATGATTACAAAACTAGAAGTCAAGATTAAAACTGGATGAAGTAGGTTAAATGTGAACTTACAGGAAATACATAAGATATTAATTAAGTGAAAAAATGTCCATTTATGCAGTAAGATCTAGTAATAATTGTCCATGTTAATAATTGCTTAGTTTACTTAGACTCCACATGATTATGGAATATATGTTAATGATTCATTTATAGTCTGATGTACAATACTTTGCAGACAGGTACAATTCATCTCATATTTGAAAAAATGTTATTGGAAAAACTCCTCTTCCTGACTGCACATAATGATTCGCAGGAATATATTAGTTTTTATTTTTGTTTTGTGTTACGTGTCTGCATGACGAATGGGAAGCGAAACTATTGTTTAATATTTGTTAAATAAATAAAATGTACATAAAGAATAAATGAGTGTATATTATTAGTGCTATTAGTGCTCATGGCAATTTTCTTAGGGATTCCTGCTGTCTGCAAGGTGTAATTCAATATTGTGCATTACTCACTATTGTGAGACTGCAATGTACACATATGTGAGTTTTGTAGCAATGTGTTATAATCCTATTTTGTATATTGCCTATAAATGGTGGGAAAAGATACTACTCATTCCTAGAATTTCTTGTTTTCCAAGAAAGAATTCTTACAGAAGTATTATGATCCTTTTAAATAAAATATTGCAAAAGATCACCATTGGCTAATTTTAACATTTCAATAGATTTCTGTAATATTGACACCCAAGTAGTTAAGTTATATAAGTGGAATGTTAAAGTTGAGCTATTCCAAATGGACCAAACCGTAATGCTAAAGGAAATGAGCCAATCCCAAAAGGTCAGATTTCATACGTTTGCTCTAATATAATATGATATCAAATCTAGAGATATCATATGTGAATCTTACTTTATGTTAATCAGTGTTACTTCATACTTACTTGTACCTAATGTAACAAGAACTTATGATATAATTAATTAATTAACCATCCACAAGAGGTGAATTGTTTATAGCCACCTGAGATAGTCAATGTTCACATATCCCTGTTATTGGTACGGCCCATAAACAATGAAGGCCTAAGCCTCACTACCTACATTAGCGCCCCGGGATACAAGAGTTAACCAAAAATGAAAAGTTATTCTCCTACGTGGCTGGGATCCACTGCAGTGAAAGCATGACGGACTTGGGAAAACTCACGATGGACACACATTATGATTCTAGAGAGAACAGAAGGGAGGGGAGGGAATTTGGGGAAGGGAGAAGAGAGCCCACCACCAACTAAATTGTAACAAAAAAAAAACAATAGAGGGCCCAGAGTGGTAGCCTAGCAGCTGAAGTCCTCACCTTGAACATGCAGGGATCCCATATGGGTGCTGCTTCTAATCCCAGCGGCTCCAATTCCCATCCAGCTCCCTGTTTGTGATCTGGGAAAGCAGACTAGGACGGCTAATGCCTTGGGACCCTGCACCCATGTGGGAGACCTGGAAGAGTCTCCTGGCTCCTGGCTTCCACTTGACACAACTTTCAGCCATTGCAGTCACTTGGGGAGTCAATCATCAGACAGAAGATCTTCCTCTCTGTATATCTGACATTGCAGTAAAAATTAATAAATGTTGGAAAAATAAACGTTTTTTTAAAAGTTCCACTAATTTATATCTTTTTTAATGTCAATGTGCAATTTAAATAACATTATATGGCAAAATGCTCATCAGTTGGCAGAGGCTGGCACTGGGGGCTTAATCTGTCAATCTTAAACTCCAGAACCACCTGGAGAGTGCATAATCCGGGAGTGGAAGTGGCCTAGTAGGGAGATAGTGGGCAACTCCCTCTTGGGTTACCACTCCCACTAGAGAGCACAAATACCAGGACAGGGGAGGGGTGGCTAGACAGAAAGGCACCTGCAAGTATGTGTGTGGGCTGGATAGTAGAGTTGGGTGGGTCATGTATGAGAGCCAAATGGGATGTGGGACAGACTGAACAAGTCTGCCGTACATATTGGCAAGCATGGGAACCAGGGTAGGGGGCAGGCCTCGTGGGGGTTTTGGGGAGTTGCCGTAGCTAGGCTGCAGCTCCCACTGGTTTGCATGAGGGCTGAAGTGAACAGGATCAGTCTGGACTACAACACCCATCAGTTCACGTGGAAGACGAGGCTGGAAACAGAACCGATCCAGCATGTGCATAAGCTGATTGGGGTGATGGACTATGCTGGACCCTGTACTGGCAAGTACACACAAGAATCAGGTCTGGGATCACCTCAGACAAAGTTTCTTGGGAGATTCCTGCAACTGAACTGCTGATCTCAGAACCCCAATCATGAAAGGACTATGTCAGCTAGTAGATTCTGAAAAGATTTCATCGTGCTTGGAACGGCGAGATTGGCAGCAATTCCAAACTGTTGAACTATCAAATCTGCTTGAACAGGACCCTCAGAGCGTACCTCACATCGGGGACCCAGGATGGGTGGGAGGCTGGGTGGGACTTCTCCCTTTGTTTCTCCCCTGACCCCAGATACAGGGGAAAAAAGTAATGCTGTTAGTGTGGAAACAAAGGTATTACCCATTAAAAAAAAGACATATTTAATAGTTTCAGAAAATTATATAAATATATTTTAAGGAAATAAATGATTAAAAAGGGCGAAAGGTGCTAAAAAACAAAAGACGTAGAAGGAGCGAACAGTTCTTGCAATATGCTCAATGTCACTATTACATAAATGCAAATTAAAGCCACAATGAGAGATCAATTGTTTAATTCGATGTTAACAAACACACAAAAAAATTCCAAAAATCTAAAGCTAAGTGTTGCTGAAGACAGGAAGAAATGAAATGATGATAATGTTGATGGATATGTAAATGAGTTAAGCTGTTGGGGAGGCATGGAGGTTTCTCCAAAAACTAAACATAGAACAATCATGTGATACAGTTATCCTGTGAGTATATGTGCATATGGAAATCGGAATTGGAGTCAAAATGTTGAATAGATCCATTTGGGGTATGCTAATATGAACACTACTGCTCACTGCAGCACGTTGCACAATAGCCAATCAACCTAAGTGTTCATCCACAAATGAATGAAGAAAACATAGTATATAATTCAACCTTTAAAAGGAAGGAAATTTGTGTCCCGTTTGACAGCACCGAGGAATCTGTAGGATGCTGTCCAAAGTTATGTATGGTTTTAAAATCATGTAGACTTTAAAACAAATCACACTTAAGATGCAGAGTAATGACCTAGCTGGTGGATAAATGCTTATCCCAATTAATTTCATCATTCTAATTAGGTGTGTATATCAATACACAACATTGTACCCCACACATACATCAAAAGCTGATTGGTCAACTAGAAGTGCTAATAGTGCGGGCATTTAGAATAGCTTCTATGGTATCAGTTAATATATCGGAAGCTCACAAAGCAGTAACTGGATTTGATCCCTGGAATCGCCTGACTCTAGCTTCCTGCTGTTACAGATGAGAAGCAGTGCCAATGGCGCTGGTATGTTCCTGTCATCAACGTGGGAGAGCTCCACTGAGCTCCTGAGCTTCAGCTTCGGCCTCAGCCTAACCCCAGCTACTGCAGGCATTTGCAAGACAGATGGGAACTTTTTCTCTACTTTTCTTGTCTCTTTTTCCTTCTGTCCTTTGCCTTTCAAATAAACACATATCAACTTTAAATACTAAACATTTTCTAATCATTTAATCAATTATAAAAATTACTTGGTCTTTATGTCATTTGTCCTTAATGTAGTCATTTTCTGATTATCTAGTCAACCATAAAAAATCATTTGGTTTTTATCTAATCTATATTTAATGCAATCATTTCATTTATTAGACACCCCTAATGTAGTCATGTAGTAATATTTGTAATTCAGTTTATTGTCTATGCTTCAGGAACAATGGAAGTTAAACTTGTGATTCTGAAGTAACTTGAATGCATGTAATTGAAGAAAAATTAAAAATAGCAAAGAAGAAGGAGGTGGGTAGGAATGATAGAGCTAAAGGGCATGGGATAAGAAATATTATGCTCTTAAAACTTTACACTTAAGAACACTAATTTTGCTGATGCGATGGACTAGTGACTGAAGTCCTCACCTTAAACATGCCAGGATCCCACATGGGCACTGGTTCTAATCCCAGCAGCCCTTCTTCCCATCCAGCTCCCTGCTTGCGGCCTGGGAAAGCAGTCGAGGATGGCCCAAAACCTTGGGACCCTGCACCCATGCGGGAGACCTGGAGGAAGTTCCTGGTTTCTGACTTCGTTTTGGTGCAGCACTGGCCGTTGGGTCACTTGGGGAGTGAATCGTCAGACAGAAGACCTTCCTCTCTTCCTCTCTGTATATCTGACTTTGCAATGAAAACTAAAATAAATTAAAAAAAAAAGAAAAATGCATTAATTTTGTTCCTTTTATATACATTTTTAATGCATAGCAAATAAACGAGTAAATACTTCTGATAGATTAGCAAAACTACTGCACTTAAAGGAATAATCAATATAAGGAAGAGACGTCTGAAAGAACTGGAAAAAATATATGCCAGCTACTTTATCTGAGAAGGGGTTTATTCTCGGCAATTCGAAAAGCTCAACAAAAAGTCAATTCAGCAAAGAAAAGACGTGAACAGAGAAGAAGAAATTCAAATGAAATGATCCATAAATACTGGAAACACATTCTCATTATTCTTAGTCCGGTGAAGGACTGTGCTATTGTAATGACACGGGGGGAGTCACGGGAGGGAGGAGAATTGAGGAGGGAAAAAGGAAAGCCAAGCGCCTGTGGAACTATATCGTAGATTTAAACAAATAATACTTGTAAAAGTATATTTGGTGGTGTATGCATACAGATTCATTAAAATGTCTATTATGGAAAAAACTCACACTGAAGTATTGCCTGAGTGTGGCAAGACGGCTACTATTCAAAGAAAACCAGCAAGTGACAAATGCTATTGTTGATGCGAAGAAAGGGGAATTCATAAACCACTGGTGGAAATGTAAATTATTCCAGCCACAGTATGGAGACTTTTTTAAGAATTAGAGATAAATGTTGCTTGTGACCCAGAAATCCGCTACTACTTATATACCCCAACATAGAAGCACATTGTATTCAAGTGCTAGCAGTACAACCACGTGGCCCGTGGCTCTGTTCACAATAGCCAAAATGTAGAACCAACCAAAGTGCTTTTCATCAGATTAATGAGTAAAGAGAATACAATATACATACAATAGAAAACTATTGAGCTATGAAATGATTGTAATCCCAACCATTTGCATAAAAATGCTTAAAAGCTTAAAAATCAATAAAATATTATACTTAATATAATGACAATAATACTTCTGTAATGTTAAATAGATCAACTAATTTCTACTCCCTGCCTTTTAACTTCAGTGCTGTCCTTTAGAAGACTTTTAATCGATTAAAATAACTTTCTTCTGCTTACCGACTCCAGTTTTGCTGGTATAATATGCTTATATGATAGTACACTTTCTAAAATTTTCATACTTCCTGTTTTTCAAAAAGGTTTATTTTATCCAGAGATAGGATGGAAAAGGAAAAAGAAGAGGTTTCTGCTTTCTGCTGGTTTACAACTCCGGTCACAATCGTGGCTGAGCCTGTTGGATTCCCCATGCCCAGAAAGAGCTGGACTTAATTATCTGCATGGGTTGCCAGGACTACCTTGACTCATCACTCACTGCTAGGGAGTGCATAATAATCAAGAAGCCAAAATCAGAAACCAAGGTGGGACTTGAACCCAGGGAGTGCTTTCCCGAATGTAGCTGTTCAAGCAGTGGTTGTATTCCTGTGACAGATACCTGCGGCCGTACATGTTATCCTCATATTTGAGACTAGAATGTTCTTTATATTCAAGTCAAATATCTTAATCTGCTTTCAGAGTGCTTGCTATCTGTGTGCAGATATGAGAAATCTAGTAGAAGTACCAATTGGACACCATTAGCCATGGCAGCCCTGTGAGGTGCGGGGACATCAGTTATCCTGTGAATGCCAAAGCCAGCAAGTTGTGGGGTTAGGGGTGCTTCCTGGAGTCCTCTTTTCTTACCATCATCTCTTAACCAATAACATTTCTTAAATTTGTACTTTGTAAAAGGAGGAGTTGAATTCATTCTACAAATATTCACTTGTACAATTTTCATTGGCCTCACAATCCTCTGAAACATAGTAACTAAAGCCATTGCTGAATTATCTGTTCCCTAGCAAGGGGAGGAATGTACTTACCATCACTAACAAATTAAGAGTGGACAGGAAAGTGAGCGCAGGGATGAAGTCAGTAGCTACATGTAAAAAGGCCTCTCTAAAGAGCCCTGGGCAGAAAGAAGACAAAGCCCTCCCACAGATGAGCTAATGCTTACCCAGGACAGCAAAAAGCAACAGATGGGTTTACAGAGAATGAAGTCAGGGAAAGATGAGACTTGAAAGAAAACGAGGTTGAAGAGGTCGGGCCATGTGGTTCTCCGTGAGGTCTAGCAGAGAACACCACATGTCACAATCTTTTTACATCGCATCCTCACAGATACACAAAACGTTTGTCACCCAGGACTCCAGTTTGCTAGGAGACATTTTCCTCTGGAGAGTTGAGAAGTCTGGTAATAACCTGAAGATAAGCTGTGGCTAATACATAACAAAACTCAGAAAAAAATGTATATTCACACACACAAATATGTATGTACACAACGAATTGCAATGGTGATGAAAATTATGCACAAGGGCCTGTATGATGGTTAAATTGGCTAGTCCTCCCCTTGTAGGTGCTGAAGTCCCATTCGGGCTAGTTCATGTCCTAGCTGCTCCCGTTCCCATGCAGTCCCCCACCTGTGGCCTGGGAAAGCAGTGGATAACGGCTCAAAGCCTTGGGACTCTGAACCCAAATAAGAAATTCTGGTTCTTGACTTCTGATCAGCTCAGCTCTGGCCATTGTGGCCATTTGGGGAGTGTACCAGTGGACAGAAGATCTTTCTCTCTGCTTCTCCTTTTCTACCTAATCCTGCCTTTCCCCATAAAACTGAATGAACATTTACAAAAGAAAATTATACAAATAAAATCTTCTAGAAGACAATGCTATGCACATTTTGAACAACTATGTGCACAATTTTAAAATATCTGTGAAATAGTTTTTAATTCTCATTTTTTTTCATAATTGCACACACACACACACACACACACACACACACAGAGCTTGCTTACCCTTTGTTCTACATCATTTTATAAAGTCTTGCAATCTGTGTGTGGAGAAATCTACCCTGAAAAGGGTTAAATGTAAATAAACAATTTTTTTTCATAAACTTGCTAGGATGCAGTTGGAGCCTTTTAAGCAAGGAAGAATCACTGACTGAATTATGGTTTCAATTAAAATGTAACTGTTGCTACTTCTTAGGGAATCCAATTGAGAGAAGGCAATATTACTGCTAGAAGACTATCCTGGTAACACAGAACCAATATGAATTCATATTGAAGCAATTCAATCAACGTGAAGAAAAAAATTGATTAGATTGTGTCTTGAGATCAGTTTAGATTTAAGTTTTGAGAGAGTGGGAGATACCTCTACTAGTTCTTGAGTGTAATCTTTGGCTCAAGAAAGTAAATTAAGACCAGGACTAATAACTTTCCAAATGAACTTAGTAATTAGAGCTTAGTAATTAGGTGAAGGTACAGTTGAGGGCTAGGGATGGTCTTTATTGCTGCTGCATATTTGACAGGGATCCAGAGACTTGAGTCGTCATTTGCCACTTCTCAATGTGCACGTTAGCAGGTTGCTGGATTGGAAGAGGGAGCAGGGTTTGAATTCAAGCACTAAGCTATGTGTTCAGGCATTCCAAGGTGTGTTTTAGTTGTTGTAACAGAATCATTATCTGTATTTTCAACTTCTATTTGAAGGTAGACATCCTAATGTGTATCAGATGGTAGTTTACTCCAGTTTTGATTTGCATTGCCCTGTAGGTTGTTGATATTGAATGTCATTTCAATAATCAATATATTAACTTGATTTTTCTTTATTTCTTTAGAGGGAAGAAGGACAATCTCAGGTTACATTTAAATGCTAACCTGTTGGATATTGTTGACATTAAAACACGTTTGGAGGAAACTGAAAGAAGATCAGATTTGAAGGCAAGATTAACACTTTCCTGTCTATGCTAACATTAGATTTTACAACACATATGGGGCTCACATAAATTGCTATTGGAGAAGCAATGTTCCTGCTATGTAGCAGATATTCACACCCAGGATTCTGAATGATTTCACCCTGGGAACCTCATATCGCAGGGGAGATGTAACCAGGATGGAAAACAGCATCTTCAAGAGCACAAAGTCTTAAAAGCAGCCTGAGAGAAAGAAAAGAAGCAAACAAAAAACAACTCGTGAGAAGAGCAAAATCATAAGCCTGCAAGGTTAAGTTTGAAAACAACCTTTCAGTAAGGAGTAAGTGCTTACAGCATGTGAGTAAGCACTGGAATATAGTAAGGGATGTATTGGTTCTTTTCAAGTTCAGTTGTAGTTGAGTTTGGAAGAAAAATATTGTTAAAATTTTGAAAAAAAATATAGTACAGGAACGCAAAATGAAAATGTAAATAGAGTGTAAAATCTAAAAAGAAGTTTGTTATGAGGGGCTGGCATAATAACTCAAATGGTTAATCCTTTGCCTGCAAGCACTGGCATCCCATACTGGTGTCGGTTCGTGTCCCAGCTGCTCCACTTCCTATCTAGCTTGCTGTTTGTGGCCTGGAAAAACAGTGCAGAAAGATCCAAAGCACTGGGATCCTGTACCTATGTTGGAGATCCCGAAGTGGCTCCTGGCTCTTGGCTCTTGGCTCCTGGCTTTGGGTCTATTCAGCTAGTTGTGTGTGTTGTGGCTATTTGGACAGTGAACCAGCAAAGGAAGATCTTTCTGTCTCTTCTTTCTGTAAATCTCCTTTTCTAATGAAAATAAATAAATCTTTAAGAGGAAAAATCGGTATGATATAAAACAGTTTGATAAGGTGGCAAGAAAGTTTGCTTCTTCCTTTTTATTTTGTAAAGTTGGAACTTAAAAGATGATTGAATGCTTACAAAAAATATTCAGTGTTTTAGCGTTTGAGTGGCCCTCTTTCCTTTTCTATTCAATTTTTTAATGCTTAAACGACACAACTTATTTTTAATACTGAGATAGTTTCAATCACCTTGCTCTGTATCCACAGTTAAGCCTTCAATGCTTACTTGTAGGTTTAAATCTCTTTTGCTTTTAAACTTTAAAAGTGTGATGAAATATATGTGTCATAAAATTTACTAACATGACATTTTAAGTTTACATTTCAATAACAAAGCATTCAAAATGTACAACAATCACCTTTACCCCCAGACCTCTTTTTTTTTAATCTAGGAAAACTGAAACCTTTTACCAATTGAATAGTAACTCCCTGTTCCATCTTCCTCCTTGCCTTTGCCAAGCACCATGCTATCTTTCCATGTTTATAGATTGAACTATGACGAATACCTCATACAAGCAGAGTCATGTAGTGTTGTTTCTTTGGTTGATTTATCTTCGTTGAGGAGCACCCTTGTAGCAAAAGTCATAATTTCCTTCATTTTAGCAATGGGCCTAACAGTCCGTATTATGCGTATATCACTTTCATTCATTCAGCCATCCATGGACATTTAAGTGATTTCTACATCTTGGCTATTGCAAATGGTGCTGAAGTGAATTTCAGAGTGAAGCTTTCTCTATAAGATCTTGATTCCAGCACTTTTTGATTAATAGCCACAGCTAGAGTTGCAGGTCGCATGATAAATCTATTTTAATAAAAAAAAACCTGCCATACTATTTTCATATTGGATGCAACATTTCACTCTCTAAATTGTTTCCTTTCTGAATCCCTTTTTTCCTTCCTCTCCTCTTCCCTCCCTTCTTCCTGAGTTTCTGCCTCCTTTTATCTTTCTCCAACCCTTCCTTCTTTTCGTTCTTTCCCTTAAATTACTTTCTCTGTTGTTGCCTTTCTACCTTCTTTTCCCTATCTTTATTTTACTTAAAAGACAGAGTGACACACAAGAGAGAAAAACCTTTCACTGTTTCAGTCCATAAATGCTTGTAACAAGTGGAGAATAATCTGGGACCTTATGGACTCCCAAGAGAGTGTGAGGTCCCACATATTTTAGACATTGCCTGTTGTTTTCAGGTGTATATTAGTATGAACCACGACTGGAAACAGAGATAGGACTCTAATCAAATGACTCTGCTCTGAGATTCTGGCATTCCAAGTGGAAACTTAATCCACTGTATCAATATTCTTTCTTACTTTCTGATTTTTTGATGGTGGCCATCCTGATGACTATAAAGTAGGACTTCCTTTACGAAGTCATTATATTTATATTATACTTCCCTGATTATCAGTGATCCTAAGTATATTTTAAATGGCCCCTACAGGGTCATTCAATGGTGTATCTTTTGAGTTGAATTCTATACAGGTATGTGTTATTTTCCATAAAACTTTCCATAAATGACGGAGAGGATAGATAGCAAAGTGGGCCGAGGGCACATTAAAATGGATAGAGAAAGATTAGTGGGAAAGAAACTGAGAGTGTGAACCTGGGTAATAGGAGAGGGCAGGTTGAGACACTTGGGGTATGGAGGAAGTGGGGAAGCAACAAATACAGTGGGAATGCTGTCAGCAAACAGATAGCCCAGTAGAGCTCAGAGCTCCATCGACAGGCAACTTACACTGTTAGTATCTCCCTAATTCTGAGCATTGCCGTAACCATGGATAGGAGAAAAGCTGAGCAGATGATGGTGTGGCCATGAGGTGACAGAAAAGAGAGAGGTGACTCTGCTGGCATCAGCTATGGATGCTGTGGAGGTTGCAGCATGATTGCAGCAAAGAGCCTGGGACTGAAATGTGCTGGAGGCAGGGAAACAAGTGCCACACATGGAGAGTGGGAATGGTGAAATCTATCTGCAGCCTGTGTATGTCACAGCTTACAGATAAAGTTGGTTAGAGGAGAAGAATCCACTAATAGGAATTGCAACAGCCAAGGGCAAATGCAGAGGCACAGGCAGAAATAATGAGGTTACTGATGCCGCCCTAGCAAAGGGTCAAAAGTATTTCAGTCTCAGAATTAGATGATGAAAATATGGAGGAATTACTAGAGAAAGAATTAAAAATAAAATCATCATAAAACTCAGTAAAAAATAATGAGACACAAATATAGGAGTTCCAAAAATTTAAGGGATATGTTCCTTATGAAGCAGCAACATTGCAACAAATTGAAATATTACAAGTGAATGATACAATAAAGCAAATTGAAAATGCAATGGAAAGTCTTGATAATAGAATGAGGCAGAAAGAATTCCAGAACTAGAGGACACTACATGCAAAAATGCCAAACAATCAAAAATATGGAAGAGAAACTGTACCAGGTATGACTAATTCCTGTTATAGAGAGGTATAAATTAACAAACCAGTAAATGTGATACATCATGTCCACAAAATGAAGAATAAAAACTATACTCATTCAATAGATGCAGAGAAGACTTTTGTTAAAAACCAACACGACTTCCTGCTAAAAATTGAAGCAGATAGTAATAGTAGTAATAGCAGATAGTAATAGTAGCAACATTCTATAACAAAATCAATGTAATAAACACACACACACACACACACACACACACAAAATGCCAGAATCAAACTATATGAGGAGGAATTGGAAACTTTCCTACAAAGATCTGCAGCTAGACAAGAATGTCACTTTCAATGTTACTAGTTAACGTAGTGTTGGAGATCTTTGACAGAGCTATTTGGCAAGAGAAGAAATAAATTCAAATTGGAAGGAGAAGTAAAGCTATCCCATAGATAGCATTATTCTACACATAAAAGAACCAAACGCTCAATCAAGAGACAATCAGAACTCATATGTGAGTTTGGCAAGGTAGCAAATATAAATTTAATTAACATAATCAATGTCCCTAGTATAACAAATAACTCCATGGATAAAATAGAACTAGCAAGTAGAGCTCCTTTCAGAACAGGAGAGAAGACCTTAAATTTGTTGAAATAAAGCTGTCCAAAGATATGGAAGACTTTTATGATAAAAATCATAGGACATTGAAAAAGAAACAGAAGACATTAAAAGATGGGGAAATCTATCATCTTGCTAGATGGAATTAACCTCATCAAAGTATACATATTACTCACAGTAATATACAAATTCAGTGTGATCTCAATCAAATCCCAACATCGTTCTTCAAATTCAAACACTTAATAGACATAAAAAATGTGTAAGCTCATTAGATATTAGGAAAATACAAATAGAAGCCACATTGAGGGTCCAACTGACTCCTGTAAGAATGGCCCATATTCAGAAATCAATTAACAACAAGTGCTGAAGGGTGTGGGGAAAAAGTTACCCTACAACACTGTTAGTGCGAGTGTAGACAGCCACTGTAGAAGTCAGTATGGTTAGTGCTCAGATGCCATCATTGTTTTTTTCACAGTGACATCTCAGTGTTGATTTCTGTGTTAATGCAAACAGATTAGAGCATCAGAGCCACTGTACTGTCTCTTTTCCAGAGTTAAGTAGGAGCATGAGATGCCATGTTTCAGTTTCACAGGCGTGTTATGTCTAGACACATCCGGTAGCTAAGAACCGAAAACTCTCGGTATGGATGGGTCCTAAAATGATGCTACAGAGTTTTGTACAAACTTAAACATTGTGCAAATCTCTGCTACTTAATAGTCCCATCCCCATACATTTGGTGTTCTGTATCACATGATTATATTTTAATATGTTGTATCATTGATTAATTAATATTAAAACAATTAACAACTTTAAATACACTGTTAAATTATAATGGAAGACATAATTTGGAGTTGCAAACTGCCAATGATATCGACTTCTACAATTGCCTAGCTACGTGCGTTTATTAGATTATCTATCATCTATCTATCTTTGCATCTTTAGGGTATTTTCTAGTATCCATTCCTTTCACCCTTCAGGGCTCTTGAGCATTTCCGGCAGATAAGATCAAGTATTAACTAATCCAACCAGCTTTTGGTTGTCTATGATTTTCTTAATTTCTCCCTCATTTTTAATGGAGAGTGTTATTGCATAAAGTATTTTCAACTAACACTCTTTAGTTATTGCTGCTAATATTTGACACATGCCAACGGGGGAGAGAGGGAGAGTAAAACAGAGAGGGTAAGAACAATCATGTACTAGTTCATTCCCCAGTCTTTACAATGGCCAGGGATGAGCCTGTACTGAAGGTACCCCCGCCCCAGGAATACTATCTGGAATTGGTACTGCCATCTCCCAGGGCATACAGAAGGGTAACGCTGGAGTTAGGAAGTGGAGTTTCTGAGAGCTAAATGCCTGTTTTCTGATAGTTTGTGTTGTGTCATTAAATACACTTAGAAGCTGTTTTAGCTGTTGAAGAAAGGGCTTGAAGCAATGGGGGGGGGGGGGCACTCTTTGCACCTCTATTAGAACCAGCAACCAGGGGTCAAAGTGTGTTTTCCAGGTGTATGGAGAACAAAGTCCTTTTTGCCCTTCTTAGCTCCTGCAAGCTGCTCTGGGAATAAAATTCTTTTCCTGGAATTTTCAAGCCTTTCCTTGACTCCAGTGCTTGAAAATGATTACATTAGCCCTAGTCAATTTTCAAGGTGCGATTAGTTTCGTAAAGTTTATGAATCTTAAGTCTTCCAGAGGTTATATTTTTAAATTAAAGAAGTAAAAATTTTAACAATAGTTTTATTATTACTTAAAGATTTGATTCTTATTTGTAGTAGAGAGAGGGAAATAGAGAGAGAGAGGGAGATAGTTATATTTTTAATTTGCTGGTTCAATCTCTAGATGGATACAATGGCTTGGGCTGGGAAAGACCAAAGCCAGGAGCTAGGACCTCCATCAGGGTGGCAGTGACCCAAGGACTTGGGCCAGCCTCTGCTGCTTTTACAGGTGCATTAGCAAGGAGCTGGGTTGGAAGAGGAGCAGTTGTGACTCGTCCTGGTCCCTGCATGTAATGCCAACAATGGATTTCCAGAATATGACATAGTAATTACAATCAAATGG
Organism: Ochotona curzoniae; assembly: GCF_017591425.1. NCBI lineage: Eukaryota > Metazoa > Chordata > Mammalia > Lagomorpha > Ochotonidae > Ochotona > Ochotona curzoniae. The sequence continues at coordinate 20,895,752 of NW_024467115.1, forward strand.
TATGGTACTGGCACAGAAATGGTCATGTGGTCCAATGGATCTTTGAGTTGACGTCTTTGAGTTAAAGTCACTCTTTGGAAACAGGCTGATCTCCTCCACAAACATTGGAAAAATTGAATCTCCATGTGAACAAGTATGGCGCAAGATTCTTAGCTAGCATCCTATACACAAATTGTTTCACAATTGATCAAGGATAATTGCTTTGCCAATATCCATAACCATTTATGTATCCACATCCTAATCCATCTGTCTGTCCATCTGTTCTTGCATCACTATCAATGAAAATTAATAGTTTCTGAATTGAATCAAAAGGTTGAAGAAATGTTCTAATAGAGTTCTTATTTGTCTGTGAAAGTATCTAAGGGTAATGAGTTGAAAGGAAATCATCTTAGTTGTCAAGAAAATAAAAACAGAAACCAGACAACAAAGTAAAACAGAAACATAGAGACCAGTTACTTGGAGAGAGTTATTAGACATACAAGGTAAGATTCTGAATAAATTCCATGAGGTGTTGAGGAGGGAAAACATAGAACAGAACAAATATATTTATGTGAGCTTACAGAAATATTGAGAGCTCTATCAAAATATTTTGTGTGTGTGGATTGGGGGGAATGAGTACAAGATAAAACACAAAAGTATACAAGAAACATCCAGATGGAGATCATGAATTCACTGAAGACCTTTTCAAGTAGACAGTTGCTTTGCTGGCTGTGGCTATACAGATGATTCAGTAATCTTTCTCTTGTGGTCACCCACCCTCTACCACCATTGTCTCTATGACTCTTCCTACTCTTCCACTCTATCACAGCACATTGCCTGCACTGGGCTAGCAGTAGGCAAAATGAAGATTCCGCAATGAAAGGGTTAATTGTGAAGGTGGACTTATTCCTGGAACCCTGGAATCTCCTCAGAAACACCTACACCCTGTTTAGGGGAAAACCCTGCTTCTTGGATTACCAGGAAACAAAACAGGAGATAGGAATGATCTTGGAGTTTTTAGAATTCCCAGGAAGGACAGTTACCTTAGAGGAATGCAGTTTACTGTCTATACTGAAGTGATAGGATTGGAATCCTGAGCTTTTGAATCGTAAATCTTCATTGAAGTAAGGTGCTCAGGATCCTGAACATTGTACAGTTTTTACCTGCTTTCTCCTCTGTATCATAAAATAATCCCTCATTATGTATTTACCCAATATCATGTAGCCATTAATTTTCTCATATATAATTGTTATAACCGCTTCCCCTCAATTTGCTTTGACTGGGGTGTTTCTTGTTCATGGCAAGAGGTGGCCCCCAGACTGGAAATTAGAATCGTTTTACTTGCCTTTGTGTCTCGCAAGATTTCTTTGAACCCCAACACCACAGAGCTTTCTAACAAAGATCAAGAGGAAATTAAGAAGTTTCCATATTCTCTGATCTTGCCAGACAAAGCTGCACCATCTCAACGTGGGAAGACACTGCATGACATAAACCAAAGAACTTTAAGCTAGTGTAGCATCCTGGGGATCATCTACACCCACTTCCTGTGACCAATATTCAATATCCATTCACTTATTCTTTTCATCAATAATTTTAACATACCTTTCAATCATTCTTATTTCTAGCAATAAAGTCAGTTAGCTAAAATTGAAATTTATTATTAATTTATAAAATTAATTTCAATGAAAACATAATAGATTTCAATACTAATTTGATGGCATAGGGAGTAACTGTTAGGAGTTTTCCCGGATCACAGATAATTCGCAGGTACATGCAATGCCTAAGATAAAAAAAAAAAATCTGCAGTTATACATTGACAATAAAGATACTATAGCTACTCTGAAAATACATTATGACCTGGGATTCGGGTTGGGAAGACATCTGAATTGAAGCTTGAACAGTAGATCATCTATTAATTCATACTTGCATACAATGCTATCCTGGGCTAAATATTTCTCAGTCATGACAGCTGATATGCATAGTGTAAATAAGCAACAAAATAAATGATCATTAACATAGTAGTAGATGTTAATAACATTCTTAATATCAAAAGTCATCCTTAACAAGACTTTGAGCAACATATTTATTTTATTAAATGTTATGGAAGAAGCAGTTAATTACATTTACACGTTTATTTTTAATTTCAACCTTTGATTGGAACCACAGACACAATGAATGAAGGTCAAACAAAATTTGGAAATTTCGTAATGGATGACGGTTTTAACTAATTGGAAGTAGCATAGTTTATGAGGGCCAGAAAACCTAACCCAGATTTTTGTTTATTGCACAAGAATCTAAGAAACTGGAAGAGGAGATGCAGGTAGGAGAGGAAGACCTACAGACACAAGCATAAAATGTGCCAGCAGACTGCTGACACCATGTGTGTGTTGCACCAGCAGAGGCTCCATGTGCAGATTCTCAAACTATAGGGACACCAGATTTATCTTTGTCTTTAAGGTCTGTGTCAGGTGCAAATATTTCTGCAGACAACACTAACCAGGAAGCCCACAAAGAGGGGAAGCCAGCGAAAACGTAGCTAAACTAAAACCCTATAGCCTGACCATCATTGGTAATTTAAAAAATAGTTTGCAAAATTAGTAACGTGTATTCTTCTGTAGCTATGCAGTTGCTACACTGAACAGTAGCTGAGCAATTATAATCTAACCATCAGTGGTGTCATTATTAGAACCCTGTTGGTATGCTCAGACGTGAAGTCAAGCATGATACTTCACCCCAGAGCTGCCTGTGAATTTCTGCATCATGTCAGCAGCTAGTGATTCTTTTGCTGGCCATAGTGATAAAAATGTATGTTTTTACCACTAGGAGTGAATAATACAGCTATATCTATAAAAGCTTATAAGCCCTCCGTTTTTCTCTCCGATCCTTAATTATTGCATCTGTGTGTACACATGCACACACACAGCACATAGCTTGCAGTGACACCATAAATTACCTTAACACTAAAGAGAAAAGAATGTTCTGAGTGAAGTGCTGTACACAGAGATGACACATGTGCAAATAAAATTAAAGGAATTTGGTTTTGATCTAATGACTTCATTGATTTTTTCCAAAGCAGAATTGTAATTACCTGCGCAGAAGCTTAAAATGATGTGGACAGTAAGTTTTAGGTGTTATTAAATGAATATGTTATTTGTATTCTATATGGAAATCAGCCTGTGTGTTTTGACTTTATGCATGAGGCTGATACCCCCTGGGTATCCCAGGAGGGACCAGGCACAGCTGATTTCTTCATCTGTAAGGCAGAAGCCTGACAGCCACAGATGTGAGCTGCTCCAGCTTCAGGTGTGAAAGCTGCTTTGTGAAGCCAACATTCAGGCAATTAAGCTGGTTCCCCTCCTGGTAAGCTGGTAGTTAGCCAGGGCACTGTCAACACTGCCCACATCGCTCCAGGCAGAGGAATTGGTGAGATGGAACACCTGAAGCCACTTGCTGGAAGAAAGCAAAGACCCCAAAACTAAAATGTTACGAATCTCCATTTTATGATGCTTTAGCATTTAATGATACATTCTACAGACAGATGAAATTCAAGTAAGTTATAATCTATCCATGGCAATATCATCACTAATTCTACACAATTCCTTAGACTGACTAAATGTGTTCAGATGTCATTGACTATGTCATGATATATATTAAAAAGGTGTTTTATGTTAATTTTAAAAAGCCAACTGAAGTCTAGTGTCACTTTTGCTGTTTAGAGATTATAGAACTAAGTCTATGAGCACAACAGTACTTTATTGTACATTGGACAGCTGGCAGGTGTACAGACCAGTATTGAAGCCCAAATTTCTCCACGTTGACATGAAATAATCTGACGACAGGACACAAAGTCAGCACAGGCTTCCTGGACTGTGCTGTGGTGTTGGCGTATTGCTTATAGAACTCTTTCTGCTACTTCATTGTTTATGCATTAATTTGACAACACCTGATAACTGCAAATTTGAATCTCACACTTTGTTACATTTTTTTAAGGTAAGGGGTACAATTTTTATTAATCAAGAAAGTCTTAATGGCAGTTTACTTTTCATAGCAAAAGTGAATATATGAAAAGTGAATCTTGAATACATACCAGATGTTTTGCTAGGTACGAGTACATTTTGTCAGTAAATTATTCCACCAACAAGATATAGATGATATATCCATCCAAGTGAGGAGGGTGCACAGAAATCAAAGAAATTTCCCTTGAGAATGAGAAGTAACTTAACTGGCATTTGAGTCTCATCCTACATGATTCTCAAAATACACAGAAAGGGCCAAAAAATATGCTGGTATTTATTGTCAATGTAATTCACTCCACGTTTTTTTTTTCCAGAAAAAAAAGATGTTTTGGAAATACATGCATGAATATTAACATGCATGAATATTATGAAGTAATATGCATGAATATTATGCTGTTGTGTGAGATTTAAATTAATCCTAAAGCTAACTCCTTACTCAAATCTTTATGATTAAACTCCAAGTTAGTAACACTTCAACTCATTTTCTTTTCTTACAAGGTTGTGCATGTAAGTGAAGTCATGCAGGTTTTTAGCATCCTGGTGATATCTTCCAGGCTGTCTGTGTGGTTGTATGTAGTAGGAATTTTATTTTTAAGAATCAATAAGCTTCAACTCTAGGGAAGGTTTATACATGCATCTCTCCATCTTTGCTGTTACACATTGCATTGCAAACAATATGAGTGCAGAATCTTCACAAGGCAGCAATCATTCCTTTGAACACATACCGGGAATCAGTGGGTCATGAGATAGGTGTGCTTTAAAGGTTTTGTTTTTTTTTTTTTTAAGAGAAGTACATCTGGGAGGCTCTCACCTGCTCAATCATTTTCCAAAATCCTTTTATGACCAGGGCTGGGCTGGAGCTAAAGCTGAGCAGGAACCAGTATTCCAGGTCTCCTTTATATGTGGCAGGACGCCAACTATTGAGTCATTATTATTGCCTCACCGGATGTGCATCGTAAGGATGCTGGAACCAGCAGCCAGAGACAGGACCCAGACCTAGACATGGGAACATTGGAATGTCTTAACTTTTAGACTGGATGGCTGCCGCTGGCAGTCCCATTTTTGATGTTTTTGCTAATCCACATGCAGTAAACCGCCTTCACATCACTACCGGCAATGATTCTTCTCTGTCCGTGCACTTGCCAACATTCCTTATCGTTTACAATTTTTATTGAATCACTTTTCAAATCAGAGAAAAAAGACACAACAGCTTGACAAAAGTTGCCTCAAAGAGAGGAAAAAAGATTCTGGCTTTAATTGCTGTGCTTATTCTACAAACAGATGCCTCAGAATTTTAACAATGAATAGGACATAACTTTTCTACTGAATAGGTTAAAGATGATTCACTCAGTAGTAAAAAAAGAAAAATGTTAGAAAGACTGCTGAGCCCTCCAATACTGGCTACTAAGGAAATTTACAGCTCTGTGAATTCTTTTTTGGCTAACCTTAAAACAGCAATGTCTTTGGAGTATACATTCATTTTTGTCAATATTCTTGTAAACATAAGCTCACACAAAATACTCATCAGGAAGATAAATTATTTGTAGCAAGCAGGAAACATGTCTAGGTAAAGGATATTGTGAATTGGTTGCTGATTTCTTCTAAATTCAAGAAAAATACTCCAGGAGGATCAAATATACACTTCATTAGAAACAGGAGTAAATGGAAAACAACATGTTTACTGGAATGTGCTTGGCTCAAAGTTTTTTTCTGAACTCACTAAAATCTATGCTTTGTATCTTGGATTGCCATAATATTATTTGATAATTTGCCAATCCACTTGCTCTAGCGTCACTAGAAGCTGGGTAAATAATATTAATTTAATATGATAGTGTTGCTGATGTTTAAAAAAAGTCTAACTGAAAGCATTCAGTTTGATGTTAGTGTTCATCTGAAGAATTACGTACCTGTACATGCGTCTCACTGCAGGAGGGGGAGATTAATCCCCAGCTGGACATCGTGTCACCACCACATCAGCCTTGAAAGAAGATTGAATCTCATGGCCTGGTATTACCAGAGGACAGAGTTGGGAAACGGAAAAAGAGAAGCTGTATAGTGGAGAAGCTTAGGGAAAAAAAAAGTCCCAATCAAAGAATGAGCCAACTGCATGAGTCAGCGACGCTGTCGGAGAACCCTGTGTCTTATTTGAAAAGAACACTTGCAGTGCTGTGCTTTCCTCTCTGATGCTGTTGCTTCCAAAAATTTGCGTCCCTGATTATGCCAAGGAAAATGTCAGCCACACCCAGATTTTAGGATGGGAAAGAAGCTGTCAGTCCTCCTCGACTTTGACAGGTCATGAAAACAAAAGCAAGGCTAAAACTGCTTTTATTTCTAAGAATATTTTTGCACTTTCATTCAAACACATGTATCTTGTTGAATAGTTTATATCACTGTATTATTTCAATGCTTAGAATTATTTATTGGTAGTGAGATACAGAGAGGGAGAGAGAGAGCGAGAGCTGCAACGTATTCTCAACTCCCAACTGTTACTTTATTTCCCAAATGCCTGCAGTAGCTGGGATTTGGCTAGACCTAAACCAGTAACTGGAAGCTCAGTCAAGGTCCCACATACAGATAGCAGTGATACAACTTTAACTGCTGCTCCAGGGAATTACCAGAAAGCTGATTAAGGCTAAGTGACATCATAGTCACTACACTGATGTCTGTCCCTTTAATTTCATTTAAAGAGTAAAATATTTCAGCAGCTTTATTTTGCACAGTGTACAGTATTTAAAATTATCTTAATATGTGAAGCTTTACAGTTTATTCAATTGATTATAAAATTTCGGTACAGAGCCCAGCATGGTAGCCTAGTGGCTAAAGTCCTCACCTTGCACATACCGGGATCCCATTTGGGTGCCTGTTCTAATCCTGAAAGCCCAATTCCCATCTAGCTCCTTGCTTGTGGTTTGGGAATGCAGAAGAGGACAGCCCAGAGCTTTGGGATCTGGCACCCACATGGGGGACCCAAAAGAGGCTCCTGGTTCCTAGCTTCAGATCGGCACAACTCTAGCTGTTGTAGCTCCTTGTGGAGTGAATCATTGGACAGAAGATCTTCCTCTCTGTGTCTCCTCATCTCTGTAAATCTGATTTTCCAATAAAAAATAAATCTTTAGAAAAATTCAGTGTGATTCATTTTTCTATTTCTTAGTTTCTATTTTGTAGAGGTCTTCAACTTTTCATTATATTTAATCAAGAATACCTCTGTGCATTTCTGTATGAATGTGTTTAAGTGTGACATTTTCCCAGGAACAAGGATCAAAAACTGTTTTCATAGGGGCCAGAAAATAGTTTAGATTTCCATGGCCAAAAGGCACTACCAAGAATATAATTTAGGTACCTGCATAATAGTTAAAAATGTAACTATTTAAAAACATAAACTTATCCTTAGCTCAAAGCCCATAAAAAGACAGGCAACTGGTCAAATTTTACTTAAATATCATACTTTATGCTCTTTGTCACTAAAAAATATAGTGGGTACAGAACTAAGGATTATAGATTATGTACATACTAATTATGCAAAAGGCTGCTTTAAACTTCCAAAGGGGATGAACCAACTTATCATCTTAGCAGCATTTAGATTTAATTCCGGGTTCTATGATCTCCTCAACACTTGGTATAAGATTTATGTCAATGTAATAGATACGAAAAGTTATTGTGGTATTAATTAGTGTTTCCTTCATCTCATCAGTGAGATTGAACACTTTTATATATGTATTTACTGTTAATATTTTATCTGTATAAAACTGGTTTTATTTTTACATTATGAGATGTTTTCTCCAGATTGAAATTTTATTTCACTTATTAATCATTCTCCAATTTGACTATCGAAATGCTAAATACCTTCTCACTGTCATCTTTTTTTTGCTTTTTATGATAGTCTTGTAATGCAGATGTTTTCAATTTTCAAATAATTTAACTTAGTAATACATCCGATGTCACAGTACAAATTTTTCAAACTTTAATTTTCACATTCAGATAATTCATCCACCTTGGATTGCTGTGCACGTACGGTATGGAAAATGAATCAGCCCCTCCTCTCACCGAACTTCTCGTCACTCCTCACCCTCTTCCCAACAAGCCTTTTTCCTCTGATCTTTAGACCAAGTTATTCTGTTCTATTCACAGTCATGCTACGGCACCATCTCAGAGACACCCTCCTTCGCAGGAGGTGGATGCGGAAATCCTACGTGCATTCTGAATCGGAGGTGTGTATTCTTCTATACTGTCTTCAGAGGAATCATTGTGTGTGTGTGTGTGTGTGTGTGTGTGTGTGTGTGTGTGTGTGTGTGTTTAACCCTTGGGATGTTGAAACATTTGGCAGCATGATAGGCACCCCAAGTCACACACACACACACAAAAACTACAATGAAAGTCAAACTCTGTAAGTGAGGCTGTAAATTCAGAGGAATAAGCACATTATGTGACATGCTACTCTAGTCACTATCCTGTTGGAGCTATTTGATGAACAGTGTTTGCTGTGTGAAACCTAACAAGTCCTGCCTGACAGGGTCAGGTCTCTAAAGCTGCTTCCAAGCTCTCCCCTTCAAGGCATACAAATAGGAGAACTGGAAACTTTGGAGGAGGTTAGAGATGAAGAAAGTTCATTAACATTTTTACAATATTTGTGCTTGGAACCTCAGGGTGTAATCGAGAATCAGATTTTATTAGCAACAGACCCAAGTTCTTCATTCAGTGTCTGCTGGAAGAGAGCAGGTGCTGAGCTGTGGGCTTTACAGCACAGCTTCTGCTGGTGGGCAGTGGAGAGACGCTAAGAGGTAGAGGAAAGAAAGTTTGCACCAAAAAGTGCCATCACCTCACACCTGCCAGGCCTGGAGATCCCAGGGAAGAAAAGAGAGAATGAGACGACACTGCACAGTTAACCAAAAGCAACCTGCCCCTACCTACACGTTCATCAAAGTAGAGTTCTGAATATCAGAAAAGGCATCCTCACTAGAGTTCAGAGTTTGTAACGAAATGCTAAAGATGTGGCAGGGATGTACTGAGTCCATACTATCAAATGGGCTAGTAATATAACACGGAGAGGGACAATAACGCCTCAATACACGCAGGAATCCTCCGTGAAAAGCCAAAACTCTTTTCTCCAAATGTTGTGTTTTTTTTTTTAAGATTTATTTTATTTTTACTGGAAAGTCAGATTTACAGAGAGAAGGAGAGACAGAAAAAGATCTGTTCACTCCCCAAGTGGCCACAATGGCTGGATCTAAGCCAATCCAAAGCCAGGAGCTTCTTCCAGGTCTCCAGTGAGGGTGCAGGGTCCAAAGGCTTTGGGATGTCCTCTGTTGCTTTCCCAGGCCACAAGCAGGGAGTTGGATGGGAAACAGAACAACCAGAACATGAAACAGTGTCCATATAGGATCCCAGGCATGCAAGGCAAGTATTCAGCCACTAGATTATCATGATGGGCCACACAAATGTTTTGTCTTGTAGAAATTCTGTATCTAGACATGTGTCGCTTTTCTCTAATTCACATTTGAACCCAACAGCATGCCTCCTTGACACATACCGTCAATTGGATATAGTTTATGCAAATATTATTTTTCTTTTTATTATTCTTCTGTTCCTATTTTATGATTCCCATTATTTGTTTTCCAACCACATAATATAGAATTTTTCTTCTGCAAATGTTCTTTTGAGAAAAGAGTATGTTGCCTTACATCTGAACCTCTGAAAACAAAATCTTAAATAATTTTGCTCATTTTAATTTTTAGAATAATTTAAAGTTTGGGGTAAGTATGTCAGTGATTATTTCATCCAGTGCATATATGTATGTTTCAAAATGCAACAGCACACTTGGTAAAGCCACACCAAGTGGTTTTGGCAGCCTTTTATGGCCAGTGGGCCAGATATTTCTCACTTATGCTTTATATGTAAACAAAGAAATCTGGATTGGGCAAAAAAGGGCAAGAAATACCTGGTGTTAACTACAACCCAATTTTAATTTTTTTCATATGTTAAATCAAGTCACCAAACATGGTTTATTAAATAGGTTACTTCCCTCATTGAACAAAATGAATCTATTTTTTAAAATGGGGAAATATTAGAAATTGAACAAAAATTTCCATGCGTAAGTTTTATACATCAGAATAATGGAACTCAGTGTCAGCTAAACAGAAACGTAGAGCATAATGTATTTGACATCGTTACAATGTCCGTAATCACACACTATGCTTTAGAATGAGAGACCGGCAGAGTTGGACTCAAAAAGCTATTGTACCTTACACCGCACCAGTTATATTACTTAACAGGTGCTGTTTGTAATCAAGGTTACCTTACACACGGTAATTTAAAACTACACACCTGTTGAAATTTAAACACCATATAATGATTAGGATCTTACGCACAGGATGTATAAACTGATGCACTCAAATTAATAATCATAATAAACAGACTATATGAAATTGCCACAAAATATAATTTATTAATTTTATTTGGACAATGTTTAAAATGATAGATACACATATTTGAGAGTGTATCTTATTTTTCTCGTGTTGATGCTTTGTATTCTTTTACTTGATTGAGAAATTAATAAAGGAATTCATCAAACAAAATTAAAATTCATAATTTATAGACACTAAAATTGGATATGTATTCATGACGGTTACTTACTGTCCTATATAATGATGCAAATTACATAAAATGTTATTGTGCAAATGTACTGTTGTTGATTAGCAATTGCGTTAAGTTTATGTGAGTAATGCCACGTCCACCAAGTGGAGACGGGTACCTACTGCATGGGTCGCATACTTGTCTTCAATAAATAGACCATTATTCAGTTTATCATAGTCACACAGAGTCAGGGCCTCCACTAAAGGTTCAACATCTGATTTTTACATGTTACATTATACATTTTATTTTAATAAAAAATGAGACTTATGTATTGTACATTTATAAATATTCCTTAATTTTTTGGAGCAATTCATATTCTTCATTATTGTTTCTTCCTCCATAGCTCCCTTTTCCCTCCTTCCCTTCTCTCAATCTTTTTGTGTTTCCTTTCCTTTCTCTTAAAAATGTTTATGATTTCATCGCGAACACTATTTCTATGACCTTATTTCCAGCGGCTGAATTGTTCAATCTTTCTCGTTTTATTCTTTGCAGCAACAATGTCAGGTCAGTGAAAAGAAAATGTTACAGTTGACAGTGTTTAATATTATTTGTTCCTATCATTGTTAACACTCCATTATTATCAACACGTTTGGATCTGCACTGTCAGTTCTAAAGGGCTTGCTGACACATCAAGGAACACTTTGATAAACAGTTCTGCTGTCTTTCCTCTCTGCTCTTTACAGATCCTGTTAGAATACCTTCCTATTCCTCAAGATATTTATTTTGAGAGAAAAAGGAGAGATCGATTCTGATTTGTTAAGAGTACCTCAATTTCTACTTGTTATTTTCCACTTGATGTTTAATACTCTGTTAGAATCCTCACAATTGATTACTGTGGAGGTGATTAAGATGTCACAAATACAGGGTTATTATAATTCAGGGAAGAGAATAAGGCAAAGATGATTTTCTAGAACAAAGACATCATTTTTATGGAAATGTACCAACTATTTCAAAGCGAGGGAAGGGAATGAAAGAAATAAATATGAAATCTAACATTGCTGATTACAAACTAAATAGCTAGAGGTCAAAATTTCACATGAATAATTAATAGCTGTGAGATTTTTAAACTTTTATTTTTAAGCTTTTTAGTGTTTTGTCATTTTGAAATGGGTGTGTGTGGATTTGCAAGTTTAAAGCATGCGTGAATGAGGACACCTCTTCCAGTGCAGAAATGCGGTTGAGAGTGAGGTGTGACCTTGAATAAAGAAGTCTAATTTCTCATTTGGCTTTTTGAAAGCAGGGTCATTTTATAATTGAACTTTCTACCCTTCATTGCATTTGAAATAATGGTATTTCAAAATGCTTAATTATTATGAAATTGTATATCCTACATCAGTTTCATATTATTTGGCAGACTCTGTATTGATTCTTTCTGTAAGTGATTTAAATCTAGGGATGTATTGAGCAGGTTGGCAGTACCTTTGGGGGACCTCCATCTTCCTCTTGAGTTGAATGCAGGGATGAATTTCCCAGCACATTGCATAGGGAGGGATGTGGGCTAAAATGTGAAGACTTAGACCAGGGTATAAATTTTACCTCTAAAGAAAAAAGTGTGCCTTGACAAGAATTGAATATTCAGAGCCAGAGAGCTGTCCTTTCCCTGAACCACAGCAGACCATTTGATAGCTGTACTAAAGAATGTACAATAACAACTAGGGACAAGGCCACGGGTGGTGTAGCAATCTCTTGGTCTTTTTCTCATGCAAGTTCCAGATTGGTACATCAGTCAGGTTGCTTCCCAGGTCAGCAGTGCTGAGTTGCTCATAGATGACACCTGATGGGCTCACCAGCATGTGATCTGCAACTCTCCAGCTCCCTGTTTATGGAGTAGAAAATCAGCAGAAGATGGCTCAAATTCTTGCGACCGTGCAGCCACGACTGGGGAGACCTGGAAGAAGCTCCTGCATCTTGACATGAACCAGCCCACTTCTGGTTATTGTAGCCACTTGGGGAGTGAATTAACACATGGAAGACTGTCTCTCCCTCTCTGTGTAAATAAGCCTTTCAAGTAAAATTTAAATTAAAGTAAAATAGGGGCCTAGAGGCTAAAATCCTAGCTTTGCACCCACTGGGTTCCATATGCGCACCGGTTTTAATCCCAGCAGCCCTGCTTCCCATCCAACTCCCTGCTTGCAGCATCAGAAAGCAGTTGAGGACAGCCCAAAGTCTTGTGACCCCACACCCACGTGGGAAACCTGGAGGAAGTTCCTGGTTCCTGGCTTCGGATTGGGGTAGCACCAACTGTTGCAGTCACTTCGGGAGTGAATCATTGGATGGAAAATCTTCCTCTCTGTCTCTCTTCCTGTCTGTATATCTGAATTCACAACAAAAAAATAAAACAAATCTTCAAAAAATAAAATAAAATATAAATCTTTTTTTAAAAAGGTTATATTCTTGGATTTGACTACTGGAATACTGCAAAAAGATTTAATTAGCTACTTGGCAATGTTTAATTGCTGTATGAATGTATTTCACCAAAACATGTTCTTGGGTAAGATGTAATAACTTGCTCTTTCGGAAATGATATCAAGAAGTACCACCTTGAAAGCTGAAATCAAAATGAACAGTCAATGATTCTTCTACCTTCTTGATCTTGGACTTCTAAGCTTTTAAAATTAATAGAAAATCAGTATCTATTCTTTTCTATATTCCATGCACTCTCGGGCATTTTGTATACCAATAATAATAAACTAAGACACTGGAAAAACTGGCAATGATGTGGTAAGTCAGACGCTTTCTTATCGATTGTATTTGACACTTTAGCTGCACGTTTTGATATTCGTCTCACATAAATACCCCTCATTATTATTCCCTCTTGTTTCCTTAAGAGATGGTCTTGCTGTTCAACTGGCAGGTCTGCTATCTGCTATTCCCTCTGTCATGACCTCTTTTTAATCTTCCTGTAAGGAATATGAGTTATTTTCCAAGCTATCATTGACATTCATCTCTGCTTAAGAGTTCTTCAGGCACATGGCAGTCAGACAGTCTCGTTTACACTCTAAATGCGTCCTTGTGAAAAGTTTGTTAGGTTTTCAAAAATTACTATTTTTAAGACCCAGAGTGATAGCCTAGTGGCTAAATCCTTGCCTAGCATGCCTGGGATCTCATTTGGGCACAAGTTTGTGTCCCAGCTGCTCCACTTCCTATGCAGCTCCCTGCTGTGGTCTGGGAAATCAGTAAAGGGTGGTCCAAAGCCTTGGAACCCTGCACCCACATGGGAGACCTGGAGGAAGCTCCTGACTCCTAGCTTTGGATCTGCTTAGCTCTGGCTGTTGGGGCCACTTAGGGAGTGAAGATCATTCCATGGGATGGAAGACCATTGTCTCTCTCTCTCTGTAAATCTGCCTTGCCAATAAAAATTAAGTAAATATTTAAAAAAATACTTTTTTATTTTTTTTGCTTAAGAGAAACAGGCAGAGTGAGAGAGAAAGACAGAGGGAGAAATACAATCTAGGTCTCTGACATAGGTGAAAGTAAGCCAGGCTCTTGGGATCACCAGTTTTGCCTTCAAGGGTTTGCCTTGGTATAAATTTGGTACCAGGAGTCGGAGGTAGGGATTGAAATCAGGCATCTTGATGTGAGACACAAGCATTTTACCTGCGGGGATAATAATCTAATCTTGCTGCATATCTGGAATGTTAATGATTTGGGATTTTTGAAATTCATTATCTGTATTTTCCTTATATCATCTCCATTCCCTAATCTTGTGAAAAGGATATAACTTATTTTCACTAAAACAGCTTCTGTCAAGACTGTTAAACACGTTTTTATCTTCAATAAAATCATTACTTATTCATGCCAAGTTAAATGCCCAGTAAGATCATTTTTGGGGGTGGAAGCTATTGATTTATTCAATTACATTAAAATGATATACTTCTATTTATCAATATACATCATGAGAGTAAGAATATTGGCTAAAAAGGGTGAAAAAAATTGTAACACCTATGAGATAATAAATGGCTCATTCCCAGAATATATAAAACAAACTCCTAAAAATCTTAAAGACAGAGACAGACAACTTAATGGAAAAATTAGCAAGAATCTCAAACAAGCATGTGATAAAACAAGAATTTCATTCTTGAAATTATCAAGGATTTCAATATTATCCAGTGACTCATAGATCGATACAGAAGCATCATTTTTTTTCAAGAAGGTTCTTGATTTTCTTTTTCATTTCTTCAGCAATACATTAGTAATTCAGTAGTATATTATTTAACTTCATGGTGTTGTTAGTGTTGTTAATTTCTTTTTTTTTTTTCCTGTTGTTGATTTTGTTTTATGTCTTTTCATTTAAAGGGATGTAAAATAATTGTGTGATGAAGACTGTCATATCCAGATGTGAGGATATAATGCAGTATGCATTTCTATTTCCAGACAAAAATGGACTCCCAATGAAACTGTTTACTATATCTTGACAATAGGATGCTCGACTCTCTGCCATTGTCCATGCCTGCAATAATGCACATATGATTGTGTATGAGGAACTCTACTATAGTAATGATATAGGGGAACTCAGTGAGAGGGAGGGAATTGGGGAGAGGATAAGGGAAATCCCAGGGCCTATGGAACTGTATCATATAATGATAATAATAAAAAAAAGTAAAATTAAAAAAAAAAAGAACATGCCTAGGTCAGAGTATCATGGATCACTACTGTCCTTAACCAATGTTGAATAAGATTTTCTAGCAGAAACACCCTTCTGATTGCTTTATGCCTTTGGCTAATTTCTAGATTGTTGAAATCCTTGATAAGATCATTTATTATTTCTTGTTTGTAAAGAGAGCATATTTCTCCTTCATGTTTCAAAATTCCTTTCTTGAATCATTCTCTCTTCCTCTTCAATTCTAAGACTTATTGTTTGCTTTCTAACAGTATTTTCATGTCTGTTTCTTGAGTCTCATTCTTATTATTTTAACATCATCATTATTATTATGTTATTATTTTATGACACATTTTCATGGGTATTGGAATTGCCCTTATACCCCTCTCATATTCCCCTCTTCCACACACTCTGATTTCCCCTATGCTATTACAATAGTATAGTTCTTCATAAGCAGTTTTATGTCCATCATTGCAGACATGGACAAAGGCAGAGAATCCAGCATCCTATTGTCAAGATATATGTAGTCCATCTTTTATCTGGAAGTAGAGATGCATACTGCATTATATCCTCAGGTCTGGATATAATACTCTCCATTGCAGTGGCTATGCATCCCTTTAAATGAAAAGCCACAGAACAAAACCAACAACACAAAGAAAAATAGAAATTCATAATACCATGAAGGTAAATAACATGCTATCAAATAACTAATGTATCACTGAAGCAATGAAAAAGAAAATAAAGAACCTTTTTTAAAGAAAATGCTATTGTATGACCTATGAGTAAGTGAAGGATTTTGGGGGTAAACTGTTTTGAAGAAATTAAATTGAAAACATCAGAATTCACTAGAAATTGATCTTTGTTGGTGAGATGTGTCTCTTGTTGGCAACAGATAAATGGGTTTTGTTTTTATAATCCAGTCTACTAATCTATGGCATTTGATGGACTCGTTTAAGCCATTTACACATTCAGGGTAAATATGAATGGGTAGTAATTTGTTCCTGTCATTTTAACAATGGGGCACTCATTGTTTGATTTAGTCTTCTGTTGTTATTTTACTGGGTTGTTCTTCACATTTGCTTTTGATTTTGGTGGGCACTATCCATTTTCTCTGGCAAGAGAACATCTTTAAGTATTGTTTGTAGACAGGTCTGAAAGAGGTGTATTCTTTGAGTTCTTTACTGTGGAGGAATTTCATTACATTTATTACATTTAAAGTTTTTTTTCCTGATAAACCCTACACTTTTTTCTTTCTGCGTATTTTATTTTTAATTTTATGATATGATTTGATAGGATTTCCCTTACCCCAACCGATTTTCCCTATATGATTACAATAGTGCAGTCTTCATAAGCAGTTATAAGTCTATCAGTCTGCTATTCAGATGTATCCTGACACTGCTGGTACAGACAATGGCAGTCAGTCCAGGATCCCATTGTTAACATACATCTGACAGTCTCATTGGGAGTCCATTTTTAATTTGGAAAGAGAGATGGATGCACACTGCACCATATCTTCATATCTGGATGTGAAAGTTTGTATTATGCCATTACTATATATTCCCTTAAATGTAAAGTCATAAAACAAAATCAACAACAGGTATTAGGTTTTCACTTTTAGAATCTAGAATATGTCGCTCTGTTCCATCCTGGCCTCTACATATTTTCCTGTGAGACCTTAGCTGTTAGTCTGATTGCCATTCTTCAATATGTCAATTGATTTTTTTCACATGCACATTTAAGGATATTTTTCTTATGTTCAACTGAAGAGAGTTTGAATATCATGTGTTGTGGTGAAATCACTCTTGATCAACACTGTTGAGAGTTCTGTGCCCTTCCTGAATGTTGTTTCCCAATTTTTTCTCCATATTAGGAAGCTTTCACTCATTATTTCATTGAATGCAGCTTTAAACTCATTTTCTCTTTCTGTGCCTTCTGGAACTCCCATTATTCTTATGTTTGGCCTTGTAACAGTGTTACTTAATTCCTGATTACTTTTTTTAGCTTGACCCAGTTTCTCCCAGGTTAGTTTCTACATAGCTCCGTTCCATAGCCTTTGCCTACCTACAGAAAATGGTTCCTGTGGAACGCTGGTGCGGGATACGGGCTGTGAAATTTACCCTATTCCTGCATTGCCACACTGCCTGTTTTGGGTATACTGCTCTATCTCTGCTGCTTTTAGAATCAAACGAATCAGCAGGATGGGCATCTCTTTGCCTTGGTTAATCTGCTGAGCTCCCACAGGACTCCCTTTCCCACCTGGCTGCTGGTGGAGCTCTGGCCACTGGTGGAGCTCAGATCACTGGTCATTGACTGCCATTGGGGTATCTGGTCACTGCAACACCCTCTGTTGTCTCTGCTGCTTTTCCATGCCTGTTAGTCTCCAGGTGCTCTTCTGCCATTGGCCTGTCCTCCTCTATTTCCTGGAATATGCCCTCTCTGTTTCACCCTGGCTGATTATTCTGCTTATGTTTAAACATATCCTTACACTGTTTCACCATCGTGATTCTTCTTCTCATTTTACACATACATACTTCATTTTATGCATCATTTATGTGTCTCATTTTATGCGTCTTTCTGTAAAGCTATTGATTGGTTATTTATTACAAATAACAACAACAATAAAATTTTCAGGCCTGGGTGATGGATTAATGACTAACTCCTCACCTTGCAAGAGCCAGGATCCTATATGGGTACCAATTCATTTTCTAACTGCTCCAGTTCCCATCCAGTTCCCTGACTGTCACCAGGGAAATCAGCAGAGGATGGTCCAAAGCCTTGGGACCCTACACCTATGTGAAAGGCCCAGAATCAGCTCCTGGCTCCTGGCTTCAAATTGGCTCAGATTTCTGTGGCTGTAGCAATCATTTATTGTGTAAACCAGCAGATGGAAGGTGTTTCTCTCTGCCTCTCCTTCCCTCATGAATCTAATTTGCATTTCCAATAATAAACATTTTAAAGGTTTATTTACATTTATTGGAATGGTACATATACAGAGACAAGGAGAGACAGAAAGGAGGATCTTCCACCCAATGATTCACTTCCCAAGTGACCACAACAGCAGGGCTGAGCTGATCCAAAGATAGGAGCAGGAAGCCTCCTCCAGGTCCCCCACCAGGATGCAGGTTATCAAAGCTTTGGGCCATCCTCTACTGCTTTCCTAGGCCACAAGAGGGAAGGTGGATGGGAAGCATGGTGGCTAGGACATAAACCGGTGCCCCGTGAAATTCCAAAGTGTACAAGGTAACAATTCCAGCCACCAGGCTACCACGAAGGGACAACAAATTTTTTTTTCAAAGCCTCAGCTTACCCAAAAGATTTTAAATTATCCATCGAGTCTTTCTACTTGTGCAAATCAAACTGGACTCAGTATCTTTTACACTCAGGTTTGTTCCTTTTCTTGCATTTTCTGTTTCGTTGAGATTGATCTCATTATTCATGCTCCCTCTCATTGGAGCACTTGGAAATCAGCATACATTCCTGTCCTTCTTAGTCCCCGTAGCCTGTATTCTACTCTACTGAACCTTCTCTTCCCTTGCTTTCCCTTCCCTCCCTTCTGTCCCTTCCTTTCTCTCAGCTCTCCTTTCCACCCTCCCCGTCACCTTCCCATTCAGCCCTTTGTTGTCCCTTCCCTTCTCATCCTTTCCCTGGGCTCCCTTTCCACCATACCCCTCCACACCTCTGTCCTCCCCTTCTCTTCCCTTCCAACTTCTCGCTTTCTTTTCCCTTCCATCCTTTTCCTTCTACTGCTCTCTCCCCTCCTCTCTTCTTCCTTCCCCTCTCCCTGCAAGGCCTTTCCAATCACTTTCCTTCCATGTGAGCTAAGAGTTAGCGCTCATATTCATTTTATCGACAATATCCACTGCTCTTTAGGTCATTTATTTGCCTTCACTTTTGTTTAACTTCATTAATTCCACAGGCAAAGGGCAATTATTTTTCAAAACTCACTGTCACTCAGCTGCCAAAAAGACCTTACACTATGATCTTGATTATAACCTCCAAATCCACATCGTTTAAGAATTAAGTGGGAAATATTTCCCTTATGCCTGTTCCTGAGATGTCCACCTATCAACATCTCTGTGTTGATTTCTTCTCAGGTGCGGTTTTTGCATATGTCATAATCCATTTAGTCCCTTCTTTCTAATTTCCTCCATTTTATCTTCAGTGAGAAAACTGATGTGGTGGCAAGGGGAATTGTATGTTCATCTTTCAGTAAGTTATTGTGCTGGGCTTCTGAAAGTGTAGGATTGCATTACATGTGAGTTACTGACATGTCACTGCAGCAAGGCTGGTTTGATATTGTTTGGCCTGGCCTGAGGCACTACGTCTTCATGAGAACATCAGAATTGAGTGCTACATGGAGGGATGGTGAAAGCAGAAGAGGGGTGCATTATTTGTGGTTTATTGTGGAATGAAGATGAAATACTTAAACATTGTCCTACTCTTGATATGTCAGAAACAAATAATGCATGCTTTGGCACCTTCCCTGACCCCTGACTTTCAGCTTGTGTGTTTTTGACCCAGGGATCAACAGAAACCTGTTCTGAATTGCATAACCTGCTATTATTAGTGATGGACCATAAATCCCTAATGGCTTTGTTCGTAGTTTTTTTTTTTTTTATTCCCAGAAAATGTCCTAGTGCCTGTTTTGAACTTGGCATTCAATAAATTCTTTCTTTATAAAGTAATGAATACAGTGCTCTAGATCTTATGCTGAGCCTTTAAAGATAAACCTCTACTTTGTATTCAGGTTTCCATGCTTTATATAGTTCTTGTTTAAAGGAACTTATCTATTTCCGTATGTGTCACTGGATGGTGTCATATTAATTCTATTAATCTTTGAGCAAATACACATTGCTCGATAATGTTTGATGAACAAATGAATGAAAATATGAATGAGTGAATAAATGAACGATGAATGGAAAGCAATTTGCTTGTTTAGCTCTCTTGTGCTTCATTAAATCCTACAGAGTCAGACGGCAAGGCTTAAGCAAAAATTCCATCACTGTGTAATTGAGAAACTAGAAACCCTGGGAAGCCAAATTACATTTGCCATGGAACTTTCTTTGTGACCTTGAAGGTGACAGAAAAGAATGTAAGTCTCTGATTTTCACATGCAAAATCTCTGACTGAGCATCACAGCTTGAATTCAAGTTCAGGTGCCTTAGTCTTCACTCATAGTTACTGGAATGGCTTGTGTTTTATGTTAAAGAGTCAGAATGCACAGTTGATTCTTTGAGTATGCAGCATTTAGTGCTTTTAAAATCTCCTTTAACTTTATAGTATGAACCTTTAGTTGAAACATAGGAAGAGTTTTATTGGATGAACTTGAAATAGAACATATTAAAGTTTTAAATTTTTAGCTTTTTAGCTTTATAAAGCCTGTTTTCTAAATGGCATACTTTATTAAGAGAGCAAACTAAGTACAGAATTTCTCCTTGTCTTTACAGAAGTAATAAACATGTGGGAAAAAAAAATACTTCACCGAAATCGTTTGTCTTTAGTAAAATATCAACACCAAAGAAACCTTTTTCCTGAGTTTCACATGATGGAATTCATGAGTATTTCTTTTATTTCACTGGTCCCTGACAGTTAACATTTCTAATACTAATTTCAGAAGAGCAGGTAGCAAATATTGACTCACACATAATAAATAATTAAATGTCTAACTTTGCTTTCTCTTTTACTTCAAACTCAGGTAACATTTATTTGATTAATCTGAAAAGCAGAGGGACACATAAATAGAGACACAGAAAGAGATTCCCCTTCAACTTGTTTACTCTCCAAATGCTTGCAACAGCTGGGGCTCAGTCAAGGTCAAGACAAGATCCAGAAACACAGTCTGGATTCTCCACACCTACCACCTCTGAAAGTGCACATGACCAGTAAGCTAATGGGATGTGGCATACTCAACTGGCAAGTATCCACCTCACAATGGGCAGAACTGAGCTGATCCAGAGCCAGGAGCCAGGAGCTACTTCTGTGACTTCCACATAGATTCAAGATCCCAAAGTTTGGGGCCTCCTTTACTGCTTTCCCAGGACATAAGCAGTGAGCTAGAAGGAAAGCAGAGCAGCTGGGGTGGGAATCAGCGCCCATATGTAACTTACAATGTGAAGATTTAGCCATTGAGCCATCGTGCCAGCCCCCTAATAACCTTTCAAACCTTACTTTGTAGTATGTTATGTTATTTACTTGTTTGTGACCTTGGTCAAGATCTTATTTGATAAGATTTAGATTTCTATCTTTTAACTTAGAGATAGTTTATTCCACACACATTTAGTATATGCTTCATATGTGTATATGAGAATATGCCATTCAGAGTGTTATGAGTCAAGAGTTAATTTCATTGTCTAATTCACAAACATGTATGAGAAATTAAATTATATATAATTAAATAGGTAGGTCTATGTTTAGTTTTCTATATCCTAAAGAAATTAAATCTTATTGTAAAAATTGTCATTAATAGCTGAAAGAAAAAGTGCCAAAAAATAAAATCCTGAAAAGAAGCAACAGCAACAAGAGTAAAAAAAACCAGCATTCAAAGTAGCAATGTCATTCTCCACATAGCTTTAGAGATGACCAAGTTGAAGGATGAAATTTGGGGAGGAATGTGCATAGCAGATATACTTATTTCTTTTAAAAAATGTATATTTGGTTGGAGATAAGAGGTACAGAGAGAGCAGGAGAGACAGAGAGAAGTAGATCAAGCATTCACTGGTTCTGGCATCAGTTGGCCACAGTGGCAGGGGCTAGATGAGGTTAATGTCGGGCATCACTAACTTTATTCAGCTCTGCTATATGGGAATCATGGATGCAGGTACTTGGGCCGTGTTCTATTGCTTTCTTGGGCCAAATGATCAGGTATCTGAATCCAAACTGTGGAAGCTGGGACACAAACTGGAAACCATATGGGTTTCTGTGTCACTGGTGGCGGGGTAAGCTGAAATGTTACAACTTCCGCCTGTTGCTCATCTTTTTAAAACAGAATTTTGATTCTGTTATTGACCTGAAAGGAGCATTCATTTACCTCAGTGGTATAAAACTCACATTCTGATAGACTTGAAGTTGGTTGGGAAATCTAACCTTTCATTTGGGAATGATAGATCCCGGAATCTGAAATGTATAGTATTTTTGCAGTGGGGGAATAGAGTCACGGTGTTAGCTCCCTCCTAACCCTGCCTTAATTATTGAGGGTTGTAAGGACCTTGATTAAGGTTATTTCTGGAGTGCATCTGGGGTGTCCTTATCTCATGGGTGTTTCACCAGGAGGTCTTGAATACCATTTAGGAATTCGACAAGTGCTGTGATGAATCCATCCATGGAGAAAGTCTCATTGCCCGTGTTAGATCATTCACAGGAAAGGACACTGTTTTGATAGTGTTCAAACCTAACTCGGAGGCAGAGTTTCTGGTATACACTAAGGCTCTAGGTAGGGGAGAGATACAGGAAAAGGTATTTCCTGAGACAGCTTCTTGACGTGGTCTTTCATACCTTGCCTGACAATCAGGGTGTCCAGGCACAGAGGAGATGACACTGTATGGTTAGGATCAATGTAAATGATTGCCCTTTCATCCTTGCTCGGCTTGAAAGATCTTGTGAGAGCTATGCACTCTACCGATGGAGCATTTGTAGCAGGAAGAAGATGAGCTCTCCCAATGTTCTTAATTTGTCTATGATTACACTATATCTAGTCTTGCAATTTCTTGTCCAACAAAGTGACTTCTTTTTTGAGCAATGGCAGTTAAGGTCTGCTCTGTGTGCATGAGTCTGCAGAAGACCCTGCATCCATTCAGTTCTGGGCTTTCCTATCTCCAATGGCATATAGGAACAGGGTTGAGAGAAACAAGTTTGAGTTGTATTATAAAGACCTCTAGTGTAGTGACTGGTAGTTGAAAAGGTGAATATCTGGTAACAGAGACTTCTTTTTGAAGCTAGAAAAGTTGTCATATTATGAGGACTATGCACTATTTGATTTGAAAAGCAATGACTGACACCACCGCTTGTAGGAAAGGTGGCCATTTATGTTGACCATGTCACCTTATTTGCTAGAATCCTCCACAGGCTGCTCTGTTTATTCATTATGCTGTGTCAACAACCCTAAAGCAAACATACTTACTTTTGCTATGTCTAGACTGAAATTTTTGTACAGTTGGGAGATTTAAAGCTGAGGCCTTAAATGAAACTTTTGCTGGTTAGATGATGGCCTGCTGGGTCTTGGGACCACAGATCAAAATAGGGTCCCTGTTATCTGGATATCTTTTATCAGTTAATGTAAAGCATGGACTTCTCCTTCATTTCCAGAAATTCAAAGTAAACAGAATTTTGTGCCTCTCAGGGAGTCTCTAAACTTTTTAAGGGTTTTAGTAACTGAAAAGATAGCTATGGGTTTAATTCTATTTTCTCCCTGTGCCTGAGTTCCTGAAGTTAAGTGTACATTTTTTTTTAACAGAAGAATTACATTAGATTTTGAGGCCTAGTAATACTTCTCTATCAGAAAATTTAAGGCCTTCTGTCTCCTCTGGGAGCTCAGTTTTCTGATCACAAATTATAACATAATCTGCACACTGTAGAATAATATTCAGTGAATGGGAATACTCTGATAGATCTTCAGCCAAGGATTTTCTGAATAAATGGAAGCTGTCCTGGAGTTTATGCAACTACACAGTACAAGTTAGATAGTGGAATGAGTTGACTACTACACAAATATGAAAAACATCAGGAGGTATCCTTTATGTAACAGGCAATTATCTATCTAGCTGTTTTTTTGAAATTTGAGACATTCAAGGGAACACTAGGTGGATGGAAATCACAGCCTCATTAAAGAGATGGAGAGCTTGTACTAATCTCCACTCCCTAACGGGCGTTTGGGCAAAAAGAATCAGAGTGTTAACATGTACTTTGCATGACTGGAAAGTCTTTACGTGGGGGGTCTCCAGATGCAATTTTTTTTTGTAACAAAAAGAGGAGGAAACTGTATTTGTTGGGGAAGGGATGGGCTATCTTTTGCTGGGTTGTTGAAATCCCTGGATTATCATATCCCTTGATTACAGCAGGGCAGATTTCCTGGCAGTCATAAGAATGGTGGTTTCTTTCCAAGGTAAGAGATTTCTCACTCAAATACAGAATTGGGATCTCTGGTATGATAAAGAGCGCATGTTTAAAAATATAAACACAAACAAGAAGTTATCCCAGTAATCAGCTTAGGCACAGGGTTATGAAAGATTAACCCTGGATCTCCACCTGCCTGACCCATACGGGAAGCCATAAGCACACAGCACATTGTGCCCATGGGAGAATCTCTGAAGAGTCTCAAGTAACAGAGACCCTAACATGGTCTGTTCACTGGGCATGCAGCAAGAGCGATGGGCTTCATCCCGGGGTCTCTTTTTTGCCCCTTTGACGAACTGTGCTAATACTTCCTTTGTAAACAATTCAAGGAGGTCAAATGCTACATTTATCCTGCTTTTCAGCAGGTAATAAGTTTGCCCTGAGACACAGTTTCCTGTGCTTCCTGACCTTTAACTTCATTGGACGGTCCAAAGAAGTTAAATCTGTTAGCAAGTCACTGTGTCATTGTTGGGTGGAAGTACAGTCAGGACTGCCCTTCTGCCTGTGCCCTTTTCCTAACCTATATAAGCTTGTGTCTTCTCTAAAGTAAGTGGACATCTTTGACCACCCATTTGTCTCCAGTGTTTCTGCTGCAGCATAGCACTGTCACCTCACCCCTCGGTGGTCTCAGGGCCTGCTGGACAGATGGCCCCCAATACATGGTGAAATATTTAAAATGAAGAGGGAGATTGTGAGTTTGAGAAAATGATAGTGCTTATCTCTCCAGTATCTCAAAGGATGCCTTTTTTTCCCCCCCTTCAACAGCAACACTCAGGGCTGTTGAATTCTGACAGTCTGGATGATAGAAGCCTATAGAAAAATACATTTCAATCTTACGTCATTCAAGAAATTTGTATCAAGAAATGTATCAAGCCTGATACATTTCAATCTTACGTCATTCAAGAAATTTCCATTGCCAGATCATTCGCAGAGTACTAGGTCTGTAAGGATAGTCCATGCTCCAGTTATCTCCGCTGCAAACATGGCAAGGTGTCTTTCTGCTGGAGGCAGTGTGGGCATTCCTGCTTGAAGTGCCACATCTGAACAGAGTCGTGACACTGGACACTCCTGAGGACCCTCAGGTTGGGCTTCCCATATGGCTGCTATCAAAGCTGTGACCTTTTTCTCATCACTTCCACCTTATTAGGGGTCTCATCTGGTGTTTATTGTGTAAGACAGGTTGTCAAACGTACTCTCAGGTTCAATAGATATTTTTTGAATGTTTCTGCTCACATATGAAACTGAGTGAATAAGGAAATTATCATAAAGTTTGCTGTCTGTTCATCCATTGGATTGAAGTAAGCTTGACTAATGCCTCGCTCAATCCTTCTAAGAAGACATAGGGTTTTTCTTTAGGACCTTTGTCTGTCAAGGAGAGCATGTAGCTTAGAGCTTAATATTTATTTCATACCTGCAAGTAGGCTGACTTTGAACTTTTTTTTTCTAGACTGGAATTTTTAAGTAGGTAGGCTATTTTAGTTTTTTCAGTGCTTAAGGGTCAAAAGAATCAAAAGGGTGCATCCTAAAGATGATTTTACCAAAGTGCAATGGGAAGACAGAAAACAAAGGCATCCACACATTTCTGCCTCTGCCAAATTCACACATTCTTTAAAATATTGAGCCCCGGAAACAGAACATCCTAAATCCTACACTACAGAGATACTGAAGAACGTAAGTAGACATGATTCTCCTGTGTTTTTGAGATCCTTTATCTGGTGGACTGTGAGTGCCCATGCCAGCAGGCACTCACCATCTGGGAGGGTTCAGCTTGCACCAGTAAGCACCTTTGCTTGTACTCTGACCCTACTTTCTGATTCTTTGTCATTTCTCTAGATGTTGATGCAGTTAGGTGCTAAAGACTCTCTGCCCTTGCCCAGCCAGCACATGCCTAAAAGTGAGCTTTCTCTGAGAAACTGCAAAATGATACTTCTCAGGATTACATTTTGTGGACTTGACTCTTCTGAGTCACACACCTTGGTCTTATGTCTTGATGAGCCTCCTGGGCCCAACGATTCCGCTCTAGATATAGTATACACTATATGTTTCCTATTATGACATAATCTTTGGAAAAAGTTTTGATTGGTGAATTGGGTACAACTTCTGATGGATATATAATAAAGACAAAGAAAACACAAAGCATCCCCCCAGAGGCATAAAATTCACTCTACATATGTCAGTTAAAGAAGTAGGAGAGCAATTTTTAATGGAAAGAATAACATAAGACAATAATAACCTTCAGAGAAGTCAGTTAGTTGCTTGCCTTTCCTCAGTTCTTCCAACAGTCATCTTCACTCTGCGGTGAGGTAGCTGAGAGGGTCAGCTGAGCCTTGTCTAAAATGTGGATGCACAAGCAAGCAAGGAAAACAGAGGATGTTGACTTCCTCTGATATTACATTGTACTGAAGCAAAGCAATTACAAAGCAAGAACCTTAGTGATTAGGATTAACAATGTTGTTTCTTCTTTGTTCAGAGGAAAAGCAGGGGGAAGACACTCTGTATGGACCAGGAAAGAGGCCCTCACTCAGCAATTGATCCTGTAGCATGTTAATTATAGGCCTTAAGCACATAGAGTTGTGAGAAATAAATTTTTGCTGTTGACATATCACACTGTTTCTAGTATTTTGTTAGGGTAGTCTGAACAGGTGAAGAAAGGAAGGGTATGTGCAAATTATTGCATGTATACATGCTGTATCGTTTTTAGTGCTGAATAGCATCCTATGAAATGTACGAATCTGTTTTACCTTTTGCCAACTGAAAGGTTTTTTTTTTTAATACTTCTACTCTTGGAATAGTAAAATAAATGAATAATGAACAAGCATGAAAAGATGTAAATGTGGTTACAAAATTTCAATTTACTGGCTATATACAAAGGGAAGCATTTATTATTTCATGTGACAAGTGAACAAACCATTTTCAAAAGTGACTGTATCCTTTTACCTTCCATGAGTGCCATATGAGAAATTCATTATATTTGTACCAATATTTGTTAGTATTACAGGTGTTTCTCCTTTTGCGTATTTAAGAGATAGCAGCCATTATAACCTTTGGACTCTAATTCACAAAAGTGATGCTCTTATTTACTAAGAATTCAGTGAATCGTATCTTCATGTATTTCCCCAATTTGTAGCTTCACTGTTCATTAATAACATTGTATTTTTAGTTTTTGTGCATTCTAGATAACGTTTCTTTTTTGGGGGGTGGGGGCCTATGATGATAACATTTTCTCCATTACCTAGATTTTATTTCCATAATCTAAATAGCAGCTAATAACAATCTAATAGCAATTTAAAAAAAAAGATTTGATGATGTTTAGTTAACATACTTTCTATCATGGGCCATGATTTTAGGATCTGATATAAAGTCTTTAGAGTAAGACTTGGGCTTTAAAGATTTGATACATTTTGT
This sequence comes from Ochotona curzoniae, assembly GCF_017591425.1. NCBI lineage: Eukaryota > Metazoa > Chordata > Mammalia > Lagomorpha > Ochotonidae > Ochotona > Ochotona curzoniae. The sequence continues at coordinate 20,923,490 of NW_024467115.1, forward strand.
TCCCTAAGAAAATTTTAGCTTTATGTTTGCTGTTTAATTGGTGATTAGATTGAATTAATCCTGTAAAGTCTCATTAATTTTGTCTGTGATCATTGAATTATTCAGTAATATTTTTTCAAACACCACTTTTCCTCTGCTGTGCTTCTTTAACTCTGATTAAAAAATTAATTATGCTTGTGTGGAGCTTTTATTTGCAGGTGCTTCTATTCTGTTCCAGTAGTGTATCTGTCTAGTTTTCGGTTAAACACATGCAGCATTTGTTCCATAACCACACACTAATCTTTAATTTGCTTAGAGTAATTCTATTGGTTAGTATCATTTCCAAAATTGATTTAATCATTTTTTGCCCTACACTTTTTCATAGGTATTTCATAACAAACTTGTTTTTCTCTGTTAAAAAAAGAACATAAAAGCTTTGATAATGATTTCTTAAAGCCAGCTTACCAATGTGGTTTAGCAAGATCTTATCAGGGTAAGTTTTCCAGTCCATAAACCCAGTGTATCTATCCCTTTATTCATATATTCTGATTTGTTCATTCATTGCTTTTTGGTTTCCAAAATGAAATAAATTTTATTCCTTGTAATTTTTCATGTATTCATTTATATATCTGTATATCTGTGTGTAATTAATATTTGAAATTTTGGTTTCTACATTCTTGTTATCAAATATATAAAAGTGGTTGATTTCTGGAAATTTCCTCCTGTACCTTACAGTGTGCTAAACTCACAAGTTCTAGCAGTTTTTCTGCGTATTTCTTAGAAAATGCTTTATAGGTAATCATGTTATCAGGAAAAAGGACTGTTTCCTTCTTATTTTCTTTTCTGATTTTGTTACGTTAGCTAGACATTCCATTATTTTAATGAATAACATCCTTGACTAATACGTAATCTTATAGAACACAATACCGTTTTTACTTTCTAAATATGATATCCATGAAGTGTTCTTATTTCTTTATCGGATTGGTAAAGCTGCAACTCTAGTCCCGATTGCTTAAGAATATTATCAAAAATGCTGAATTTTTAAGATGATTTTTCCTAAGACCAATGAGAAGATCATCTAGATTTTCTCAATAAGCATTTAAATATGATTAACTGAATTCATTGCACTTTTTGTATTGGACTAGTATTCTTGCGTAGACACCACTTTGGAATGCAACACATTTTTAAATACTTTTTTGATATATTTAAAACTTTTTGAAATAACATTTTCTTAATTTTATTTTTGATGATCTTTACATAGGTGATGAGGGTGATAAGTATTTAGCATTAGGGGGACGTAGGTGAGGCCTCTGTTTCCACATTTTCTTTTTCTTATTGCAGTATCAGGGGAAAGGGGAGATAATGGAAGAAGCCACACCCAGCCTCTCAACCACCTTGATACCCAGGAAGAGAAATGGTCACCGGATGTCATTCTGGGGTCTCTCATATGGAGCATGCTCAGAGAATTCTGCTCCAAGTAGTTTCAAAGTTCTGAAATACTCTCGACCTTGTTGATCCAAGGATGAGGAAATCCTTCCAAGGTCTATTGGTTGACCCCAACTTTGTCTCCATTTGCCCAGATATTTGCTGTTAACACTTTGCTGGGATACTTGACTGATTTGTTCTGCCCTCCTTCCTCTGTTGTGGTACCAGATGTCCTCTGTAGGCTCCAACTGACTGCCATATCCTCCATATGCATCTCTGCTTACCATCTATTGCTCTGTCTTAGCCACTGAGGAGGCCCAGTTCTGACACACCCATGCAGTCCATGGTTAGACCACAGATTCTGAGATTCTCCTTGTGGTTGGAGTTCTGAGTACTGCTGTTCATCTGGGGGAATTCCCAAAGAAGCAACCTCATCTGACATGATTTCAGACTTGACTCCTGCATGCTTAGCAGTAATGGGCTGGCTCAGTCCATCATATACATTGCCTATGCACATGCTGGTATTTGCAATAGTTGGTTCAGTGCTATTTCCAGCCCATCTCTTACATAAATACTGCAGCCCAGCTCAACCGTTCCCACCACACACTTGACCCTAACGTACACAATCAAGAGCTGTAAGCTAGTCACAGTGATCCATGATAAGCCCCACAAGGCCTTTCCTTGCCCTGGTTCCTGTGCTTGCCAGTATGTGCAGCAGATTGGTCCAGTTTGCTCCACATCCCATTCAGCTCTTATACACATCAATGGGCATTGAAATCTAGCTCAACCCAACTGACCCAATATCCAGCTCTCATTCATCACTGTCAGTCTAGTCAGGCCTGCTCCAACCCCGGTTCTTGGGCTACCAGTGGGAATTGAAACCCATCACTTTCCCTACTGGGTCAACGCTCAGCCCCAGATCTTGGAATCTCTAGGTAGTTCTGCAGTCTAGCTTGACAGGATTGTGGAAAAGCCCTACCAACCTGTACTTACTGTGGCCTATGCATGCAACAGTGGGTACAGCCTGGCTCTCCCCTACCAACCAGTTCACATGTAGGGCAACAGATGTTACAGCCCTGCCAGGCTTGATGTATCCCTAATCCCAGTTCTTATGTTCCCCAGTCGATTGCCCCTTGCAATCTTTCCACTGGGCTCACACTCTCACCCCACTCACCATTAGGTCTCATGCATGCCGGTGGGTGCTCCAGCTGTCTGGCAGGCCCTCTTCATTTCAGCATTTGCAGGTGGGTGCTGGAGCCTAGCCTAACTGAGCCAGCCCTTAGTCCCAACCCTAATGGGAACTGGCTGGTGTTGCAGCCTGACCCAACCTGTCCTTCTATTGGTCCTGGTTCTCAGATCTGTCAGTGGGTGTTAAGGACTGGCCAATCCTGGCCCAAACCCCAGATCTAACTCACATGTATGCTAGGCAGATACCATAGCCTGGTCTGGTCCAGGTTACTCCTTATCTTAGTTCTTGTTACTCCTTATCTTAGCTCCCTTGCAGGGATTATGTCCCAAAAGAGAAATTCCCGAAGTTCTTCTATCAGGTCTCCTCCCAGTTGGAGATCTCGTACACATGAGTGGGCTCTTGTCCCAGACTGAATTAGTCCACCCCAATCTTGGCAGGAACAGTAGTCTGGCCCAACTGGCCCATATCCATTCTAGTTCTTACTGTTGGTTGCTACAGCCCAGCCCTGCCTGCTCTATACCAGACACAACTCTCGTGTGGTTCAATGGGTACCAAGACCTAGCCCAACCTGTCCTATACCCTCCCTGGCTCTCACAAGTACCAGTGGGTGCTGGAGCTTAGCCCAATCTTGCACACCCAAGATTTAGTTACACACCCATGCCAAGGGATACTGCAGTCATGTCCAGTCCAGATTACTGCCCAAATTCTGACTATTGCATTAAGCAGTGGTGGCCATAGCCCAGCTTGGACATCCCCTTCCTTATCTCTCCAAACAGGCCTGTTCCTAGTCACAGATCTTGTGCACTGCAATGCTTGCTCTGTCCTAGCTTGGCACAGCCCATCTCCCATTTTGGCCTTTACCCTTGAATTCTGTATCCTGGCCAGTCCTGGTCCACCCCAAGTTCCAAGTCTTGCTGTTGGGTGCTGCAGCCTAGCCCTTCTCAATCTGTTCCCATCCCTGGCTCATGCAAACCAGTAGGCGTTATAGCCTAACCCAGTATGACCCATACTCCAATCTGACTCCTGTACATGCCAGTGAGCTGAAGCAGCAGATGGAAGATATTCCTCTCTGTCTCTCCTCCTCTCTGTATATTTGACTGTCCAATGGAAATAAATGTTTAAAAAGAATAGTCACAAAGGGTTAATACTATTCTATATACTCTACAGATTCTTTAAAAATTGAATTTTATTGGTTAATACCATGTTAAGGATTCATGAGTCTACATTCATGTGTTAAACATGTACACACGACAGGTAATTCACTAAATCAGATTAGTTCCCAAAGATTTTTTCATTTTAAAGAGATCTCCCTGCTTAATTTATGTGGGATTTTTAATAGTACTCTTTTGTTTATTTTTTCACCTCATTCAGTTATTATTCTTTTGAGTCCATCTACTATTTTTCTGTTTGATGTGGTATTTTTAATTTCTTTTTCACTGTCTTTATCGCTTCTATTTATCTGATGACATTATATACTTTATGTTTAAAGTTTTTCCATTTTACATCTATTTCAAGTATATTTAAAATTGCTTTTTGAAGGATTTATAGGACTACGACTTTAAAATTGTCAGATAACATTAAAATCTCTGTAATTTTGACGTTGCTTGTATTTCTCATTCAAGTGGGAATTCCATTTCTTGGTGTGATGAGTGGGTTTGTTTTAACTTAACCTTTGGAAATAGATGATTATATAATCAGTAATTTGGTCTTATTTATTTATCAAGATAATGATTGTTATTATGTATGTATTATTTAAATCTTCTAAGTCTAATTCATCTCAGGCTGGAAAAGATGGAATGTTCTACTTGGTTCCTGCCAGCAGGTTATAAAAGCTGCTCGGTTCACCATTCAGCCTCCGCTGAGCGGACTACCACTAGGAGGAAGTAGCTGCTGCTACGTGGGGAAGTACAGGACTTTGGGATTTCTTACGATCTCTGCTGATACTGCCTTGTCCGGGAACGGAGGAAGTGTTTCATTACTCATTGTGGTGATGGGAAGGAATGTTTTGCCTGTTGCTAAGTAGTTTATAATACCTGCTCTTCTCGAAGACTCCCTGGCTCCACCCTAGTGGAGAAAATGGGGAAATACCATGTTACTCTGCACTTAGTTTTGTTGCTGTTCTTTCCACTATCATGAGGAAGGGTAAGGGTTGTGAGCAAAGAACCAAAAAAAAAAAAAAAAAAAAAAGAAAAGAAAAGAAAAGAAAAGTTTTTTGTCGTTGTTGAATAAGTGGAATAAGCAAAGAAATATATATATATTTTTTCTAGTTCTAGGTGTTAGAATTCTGTGATCAATGAGTCTAAATGATAGTTTTTGTGAAGTTACCCTTGTGGACTTGTAAATCATCGTTTCCACTTCCGCTATCTTCACATGGTCGCTACTCTGCCAGAACACGTGCGGTGCTCCTTTGCAGTGTGGGTTCTGATCGCTTTATAAGAGAACCAGTCATGTCATTAGGGACCACCCTAACATTTCCCTTTTAATTAGGGTATCACTTTAATGGCCTTGATTCCAAATACAAGCATATTTGAATACTAGGTTTTAGGACTTAAACATACAAACTCTGTGAAACTAAAGTTTTGCTAAACTCATGCAGGAATAACTAGGTCTAAGTTATGCTTCAAATATTTAATGGTAATCAGCAACTGGAGCGCATTTTCCCTGTACTATGCTGTGATTGCTTCCTGTGCTGCTGCTTTGTACACACATTCCAACAAATACTCATAGCTTTGTATTCTGCCATGATGAACCTGATAAAACACAGGCATGTCACAATGGAATAAATCAGCTTGACTTTTACAATTCCATGGAACCTAAAACTTACTACAGACAGAGAAGGAAACAATATTTCTGGGTATGGACATTTTAGAAATTTTATTATATTAAATATTTCCACACCTATTAAATCAACTGAGATTATGTTGAAAGTATAGAGTATTTGGTGTAACCTACTTTTTTAAGTAGCTGGCATCAAATATTGTTGTGTATCTTCTATCTGCTCTTCTATATTCTTTCTTCATTCATTTCTATTTTTCTCTCTGCTCTGAGAAGAAGAAGTGATCTTGGAACATCAATTGGTTCTTTGGTCAATAAGAAGCCCTGGCAAAATTACATGTGATACGTGGAGGATGATGTTGATATATTAGTTTTTAAAAGATTTACTTATTTTTTGTTACAAAGGCAGATACACTGAGGAGAGACGGAGAGAAATATCTTCCAATCATTTACTCTCCAAGCAGCTGCAACAGCCAGAGCTGAGCTGAGCTGAGCCCATCCAAAGCCAGGAGCCTGGAGCCTCTTGCAGGTCTCCTACAAGGGTGCAGGGTTTCAAAGCCCTGGACCATCCTCAGCTGCTTTCCAATGCCATAAGCAGGGAGATGGATGGGAAGCAGGGCTGCTGGGATTAGAACCGGTGTCCATATGGGATCCTGGCGCATGTAAGGTAAGGACTTTAGCTGCTAGGCTAACCTTACTGAGTCTGGTGTATTATTTTTATAGTCCCATTTTTGCCAGTCCCTGCAAATCATTTATCTTTCTTAACCTCGTATAACAGCTGTGATTGTTGAGATTGGTGAACATTTGCCATACAGTTACTTTCATGGGATCCTGAAAATTATTTGTTCAATTGAATCTTGAAGTCGAGCCTATTAAGATCTCCTCACTGTTTGTATTTGTTTCTCGTAAACCTGTCTATAGTTTCTTAGAGCTTGTTTGATACGATTTCCTCAATTATCTATTTTGACTGATTTTGTTTTGTCTAATTTTGTTAAATACATATTAATTCATAATACAACTTTCAATTTTCGTCTCTAGTTTGCTAGTTACTAGTTTCCCTTAGTAACTTTTGGCAATTTTTATGTCATTTATTATTTCACAGCTTCATCTAAAGTAGCTACATTCTTCTTTCAGAAGTACTTCAGAAACCATTTCACTTAAAATTTTTTCTATACATGGATCGTGCTCAGCTTCCTTGGCATATTCTGATAATAGTGTCTTCATTCTGCTTAGAATACCTAAGGTAATCTACAGGTTAGAAATACTTTAGACTACTATTAAACACAAACAAAAGGATCTTGGCTACTAGAGAATGCTGTTGGATTTACTGTTTCGTTTCTAAAAATCAGCCTCTTGCCACAGAAGAATTAGAAAGCCTTTCATTTATCTGCCTGTGTGAGGAGTCACTGTTTAATTATTGCTAGGCTTCCTTGCTTAGGCAGGAATGGCACATGAACTCTCTAAGCTGTTAATGTCCTGCATTTGATATTTAGTTGTGTGTATATTGTCTCACACAGACTTCTTTGGGACTATTGTTACAAAAAATAATTTGTTTTGTTCTTTCTGTCTTCCAACAAGCAGAGTCAGGTTGCAAATTGTGCTTCTGTGTGTTCTTAAAGCACATCTTATGCTTTTGTGGTGTGGTGTGGTGTGTGTGTGTGTGTGTTTTCTTTTGAGCAACCTTGTCTCAGTTTCCTACACGGGCAGCTGTTCAATTCTACTGCCATCATCCATCAATTCCACATGTCCAAAGTAACAAAAGTGAATTGCTCTCGGCGTTGCTTGCAGACTGATAGCTGATGTCATCCAGCTGCTCTGTGTCGGTGATGTTTGTCTGCTGATATCCCATAGGTGCACACCATTGGAACAGGTTAAGAAGCATCTTCATCCTTTGTCTTCCCTGGATCATGATTTAAGGAAAGTTTGGAAATTTTAGCATTCCTATATGGTCATATCAGAAGTGAAATTCAAACACTGTTGTCAGCAAGGTCTTGCGAGGAGCCTGGCTTCACAACTTCTGGAGATGAACGCATAATGAAACTAGTTATTATCGAGCCCGCTTTTCCATTATCATATGCTTGCCTGATACTGATATCACTTCCAGCGTTCTATCACCCCACAAAAGCACCTTTTGATTTGAGAAGTGTCCCCTGGAGGAGACAGATTATAGCATCTTTCTTCAGTGCTCCCCTTCTCAGTCAGATTATTGAACTGAACGACGTTGATGATTAAAACAGGACTGCTGGACAGTAATGGAAGTGTGACCTACTAAGACAATGTGATGACAATGTCAAGCATTGTTTTGTAGGCGTTTATTTTTGCTAAGCATCAGAAATAGATCCCGTGGTTTCCTGTTTCTTGTTAATGGCTATTAACCTAAATAGTCCTTGTACGCTTTCCTCAGGATAGCTTACTATGCGAATGTGTTAGACAATAATATTTTCTTTACTCATCATTATTGCACCTTGCTATTTTTTCCTAGCTGTAATAGGTTAACAAGCAGGCTAAGTTCTGATTCTCAGTTCAAAGACATATTAGATGGATAACCGAGAAAAATACAAATCATTGAAATGTATCCTATGAGAACGTTGTGTCTATGGTATAGCAACTCAATCATTATTTTTGTTTCCGGATCTTCTGTGATGTCAAAGTCTTCCACTCCCAGGAAGCACATGTAATTGTACAAGCAGATTCTAGAACGTGTGTGTGTGTGTGTGTGTGTGTGTGTGTGTGTGTGTGTGTGTGTTTTCTTTCTTTTCCATTTCAGGATTAACTGCACCACCCCTGATTATTGGTGATTTGAGGGAGTGATCATATCTGTCTTCTTAAATTTAATAATACATAAGGGTGTGTAGGATATTTTGTATTACAAAATCCTAACATTAGTAAACTTAAAACCTAAGCCAGAGGAAGATGATAATACAGTTGCAATGATTTGAACTGCATAGTGTCAGCAGAGGCTCTCCCAGGTACATGTCTGACGCGTGATGCTTATAATGACTGCTGAGTCAGCAGAGCAAACAAGAGGGTGGGGGAGGAGTGATTCACTCTGGATAGAGCCTCACTCCCAATCTCAGATATGTACAATTTTAGTAAAAACTATATTCTTCCTGGTTGTGTGACAGATATATGAAGTTTTGTTTTATGTGGATAAAGACATGGATATGGGAATTTGCCGGACAGCTGTTGGAATTTTCAAAAACTGTGAATTAATTCCTCCCTTGTTGAGCCAAGATTGGAACAAAAACCTGAATAGAAGCCACCGAGAGATGCAGAAACATAACACGCACACCAAATTCATCAATCATTTTTCTTTTTTTTTTAAAGATTTATTTTTATTATTTTTTTATTGGAAAGGCGGATATACAGAGAGGAGAGACAGAGAGGAAGATCTTCCATCCGATGATTCACTCCCCAAGTGAGCGCAACGGGCCGATACTATGCCAATCCGAAGCCAGGAGCCTCTTCCGGGTCTCCCACGCGGGTGCAGGGTCCCAAAGCCTTTGGGCCGTCCTCGACTGCTTTCCCAGGCCACAGGCAGGGAGCTGGAAGGGAAGGAGGGCTGCTGGGATAGAACCGGCGCCCGTATGGGATCCAGGGCGTTCAAGGCGAGGACCTTAACCACTTGCGCCACCGCGCCGGGCCCCATCAATCATTTTTCAGCACTTAAACTCGTTGGCCTGAGTAGTCATTTTGGCAAGTATTAATCATGCATGGGGTAGACTCATATGGATTAATTCGTACTTCAACAATATTTAGATCAATCTCCCATGAGGTCTATGGAAGTATACTTTCCATATGTATAGCTCTGGGAGCACTTCCACTGCATACTGCTTAGTGTGATGGGAAGAAATGCCTCTTTCGTCATGCAATTTGCATACTAACCGAGCCAGATAATGAATGAGTGAGCAAGTAGACACAAAGGTGCAGTCAGTTAGTGCCGAATTTGATAAAAATTAAACAAGGAGAGAAATAATACGGGAAGACAACATTGATCAGAGACCTAAATGAAAGAATGAGCCACGTAGTTATACGGGAGAGTTCCTTCATGACAAATATATGGTTGTTCCTTCATGCAAAGGAACCACCAAGGTCACGCCCTCCGAGCATGATTTGCAGCTCTGAAGACAGGAAAGGTTCCACAGGAAGGGCACAGACTGTAAGACCTGAGGTGATATAACATCTTTTTGTACTGGGGTATAGTTCGTTGTGGTGTCTGAATAGACCAGTGTGAGGACTTTCGTCAATAGGTGATGAGCAGCCAACTGTCTGTGGATGGAGGTTTTAAAAAAGTGAGGGACAGATCTGTAGAGTCATTTGCTAGATGGACAACAGACTTTAGAAAGGCACGAATGAAACCATGGATCAGGAATGAGGAACTAGCACTAGTCTAAACAAGAGGATATGTACAGTCTTTGCAGAATTCAGGACACATTAGTAGCAGATTTTGACTACCGTTAGAGAAGTGATAAAATGACATACAATTTATGATTGCTGTTATGGAAATTTGGAGAGTTTTGTCGTCAATTTGAATTAGTTCTGCCACCAGCTAGTAACTTTCCTTTGAGAAGAAAATTTAAATTTTCTGCAATGCAATCTCCCTTTGCCCTCTGAGTGGCCTAAATTGTAGCCACAACTTGTGATTCTGACTTCAGTTCACTACAGACTAATGTAAAAAGTAAAGATAAATATTCTAGCATCAGGATTACAACAGAGCAATTTTTACCAATATCCAGAGAAACAATGAAAAACCCTTCTCATGCTATAGAATAAGAAAGTTGGGAGATGATTTTGACAACTATTCTTACAATAAATCATAAAGGTGTAAAATAAAAACCATAAAAAAACTTTTCCCAAGACCTTTTGCTTGATTTTTGTCTGTTTGTGATTATACAATTCCAAGTCTTCAATTGAGTTAAACGTCCCATAGCATTTTAATGACTCGGGAAAGGAAGCAAAAACTGCAGAATTTAAATCTTTTTCAATATGATGACGCTTAAAAAATTCATTGACCTTCCCAGGCCTTTTGGAATTTGAGTTCATTTATAATCAAACTAGAAAAATGTTTTGAAATGCTATTTAAATGCTCAATAGAATTATTGAATCGCTTTCATTACATGACATTTTGATAAGGTCATTGCACGTGAATCAGAAACACGGATTACATTTCTTTCAAAAATACACATCGCTTCACAACAGATTTTCTCCAAATTCATTTTGGCTTTTGCTGAATCCCAAGTGCTTTTCCTTATACACTTTTTTTTTCCTCTCTGTAAATTCTTCAATAAAATTGCTAAACCCATAATCGAGGTGAATTCATCTGCCTCTTCCACTCACTTCCCTGTTGAGTTTAACTTCAGGCTTTTCTTTAAAAGCATGAATCCTTACAGCGGAGAATCAGAATCAGAATCCGAAGCACAAAGTCCAATAAAAGCCTGGGAATATATATATATATATATTTTTAAAGAAAGCTCTAAGGGAGTGATATTGTTCCAGAATTCTGACTCAAATATGTTCTGTATTTGAACTCTGTGATTATGAAATTTCAATTAAAGCTATAAAAAGCAAAGCTAACAGACACTAGAGCATGCCAAAGAAAAACAGAATGTTCTTTTTTGATTGGGAAACAATTATCTAAGTTCAATGGCTGGGTCCAGGTAGCTGAGTTTACATTTGCTTCCCCTCATTATAGAAACAGTTGAATTATGGTAAATTTTCCCCAAGCAGCAAAGCTGTCATTCAAAAGGGTAATTTTATTGGGGTGCAAATCCCTTTAGTTATTGCTTCAGTCCATTTTTAAAATGGATTTGAAGCCTGAGGGGAAAGAACAAATTAAGGCTGCCATTTCTCTTGATGCAGTGAACCCAGCCTGCCCCGCTGGCTGCAGCCCACTGCTGCACCCCAGGGCACTCATCCCCCAGGAAGGTCCACTGTTATCTCATTCTGTACAGCAGTGAGATGTAAACAGCCACCTCCTTCCCTCTCCAAAAAAGAAAAAAATAATCAGTTTGATTGGATTATGTCTTTAGTGCCACAATGAGCCTTTCCACATGTTTATTACTTTGCAATTGAAACAGTAGTTTGCTTTGGGGGTAGAGTAGAAGGCGTGGAAACATTGTAGACACACAGCTAGCTGCCTTGCCCAAGTTCTTCCCCGATTATTACCTGGGAGCCGAGGAGAGGAAGAGCATGACTGTTCAGAAAAGAACATGAGAAACTGTCACCTTAAAACATTTTATTTTTTGGTAATTTAAATGAATGTGACTTCAGTTCATTGTGATTCTGTTGATGCTATGTTGAACATTCTGTGTTAAGTTTCTAAGTTTCACACAATACTTAAGATCTCAAATGATTGGCAAATATTGTAACCATTAAAATATTTATATTTTTCCATGCATCGTGTGATTCAGTCAGTAATGTTTCAAGGAAGGGCAGTCTATACGTGGTTGTTCTTACCTGGGGAGTCACTAACGATGGGCATCATCTCCTTAGGGGAAAAGGAGGGACCTGCTGGTACAGAACAGAGGGTTAGACTGTCCTGTGGTGCTAGTATCCCAAATGGGTGCTAGTTCGACTCTGACTGCTCTGCTTCCACTCCAGTTCGCTGCTAAGGTGCTTGGAAACTAGCAGGAGATTCCCTAGTAGTTAGGTCCTTGCACACAGATGGAAGACTCAGAAGAAAGTTGTGGCTTCAGCTTGGGTCAGCCCTGGTTGTTTGGTCATTTAGGGGAGCGAACCAGAAGATGGAAACTGGAAATGTGTGTGTGTGTGTGTGTGTGTGTGTGTGTGTGTGTGTGTGTGTTGTATCTTTGTTTCTCCTTTTCTCTCACTCTGCTTTGAAAATAAGTAAGTAAATAAAACTTTAAAAAAAAAAACAACATGAGGGCAATTTATTTTTGTTGTCGTTTTTAGGAAAATATTCCGGAGGTAAAAAATAGATGTGCTATTTCAAGAATTAAATTGAATCCTTAATTCACAATTAAGTTAATTAATTTAAACTTGACAATTAAGTGTAATTGTTACTTGAATCATTTGTTCTAATTCTGACGGTTTGTTCCAGGTGGGACAGAACTCCAGCGATTATACTGCAAGTGTTCATGCGTGTGATACAACCATGCTTTATTTAGGATCAGACATATTATTTTCAAACACTTAATTCTCCTTCTTTTCCCTGCGAACGTATTCCTGTGAACATTTGTGGATCTCCTGGTATGTATTACCTTGACATATTATCAGTGAAAGACATTCCATCTGTAGTCCTCATCCTGCGTCATTAACTTAAATTATCCCTGCTGTACTGCAAGACATTGTTCCTTATCCTTCATTAACAAGAGGGTCCAGTCATCACTAGCCTCAGAAATTTCTAGGCAATCCAATCAATCCTAAATATTTTTCTATGATAAATGCTGTAAACTTGGCTTTGTGAATCTCATTGTTTTCCCGATACTTTTCCATGCAACACACATCTCTTTTAAGTCAGGGAAGGTAATGGGTTTGAAGAAGTGTAATTGGTTCCTTCCTTGGTACACTTCACTGATGCCTAAATTCCACTTGGCTGTTGATTAATGCTGAAATAATAGAGAAGTGCATGCAAATTGTATACTGGGAGAGAGAGACACACAGAGAGACAGAAAGAGGGAGAGGGAGAAAGAGAGAAAAATCCTACCCACTGGTTTCCTCCCGAATGTCCTAAATGGCACCAGAGGAAGACAGGGACTCAGTAACTGGAGTCATCACTGCCGCATTCCACAGTGCTTGTTGGGAAGAAGCTGGAATTAGGAAACAGAACAGACATCCTTGCAGGCACTCCAGCACAGGGTGCTAATGCCTCACCTGCAGCACACACTGACACTGACACAGAGCTCTGCTCCTCGATTTAAAGAGAGAAATAATAGGAAATATGGACCATGAAGCCATTATATGTAATCTTCTGAAAAAAGTTTTGATGATTTAAATATTTAGAGAAACAATTGCAAATTATGTCCTAGTCTTGAAAATTTAGAATGTACATAAGATTGCTAAAATTTAAGAAATATTATGGGAAAGAAACTTAAATTGTGAAGCAGAATTTTAAAAAAAATATGCAAATGTTTTACAATAAAAATTTTTCTATGTAGAATTAATCTGCTTACTCTTCATATAAACTTGAACAGAAACTATGGGAATTACATGGAGAAGCACTGCATAAGATATTAAATGTAAAAAATTTGTATGAACTCAACCAATCTGTGCTACATCAATAAAATGAAATATGGTTTTAGTCTCTATGTAACTCACTTGTCTGGAACTGCAGGAAGCATGGTTGTGTATGAAAGAAATTGTGGTGAATCATTTTGGATAGACATTTATGTCAGATCACCTCTATAGGAACAATTTCTGTGCATATTGCAAAGTTTTATGTCTGGCTTATGATTTTTTTTTAAGATTTCTTTTATTTTTATTGGAAAGGCAGACACACAGAGAGGAAGAAAGAAAAGGTCTTTCCCTTTCCGCTGATTCACTCCCCAAGTGGCTGCAACCGTTGGAGCTATGCTGATCCAAAGCCTGGAGCCTGGAGCTTCTAGGTCTCCCACAGGGGTGCAGGGTCCCAAAGTTTTGGGGTCATCCTGGAATGCTTTCCCAGGCCACAAGCAGGGAGCTGGATGGAAAGTGGAGCCACCAGAGCTAGAACTGGCACCTGTGTAGGATCCTAACGTGTTCAAGGCGAGGACTTAAAGGACTATGTTATCATGCTGGGCTCTTTTTTTTTTTTTAGTGGATCCATGGTTGGAACCTGGTCTGTATGAAGCCTCAAACTCCTTTCAGAATTAGTTTGTGTCTTTCCAACTTGCAGTTTCTTTATGCTATATTGGTCATTGCATGTTCTTACTTTTTCATTGCTGAAGAGTCTATGCTATTTTAAAATCTACATAAGTTTAGTTATTCATATTTGGCTCCGGTGGAAGTTAGCTTAGAGAAATGGCCCTCTCTGTGCTAACAGGCTACTTCTTTCATCGGAAAAAGTCCTCTGCACCCTGTATTGATGCTCACGGCAGGTGTCAGCATCCAGTTTTCTAAGTGATGTTATTGGTCTATGAATGTGGATCTGAGCTGGGGCGTTGCACACAATCTTTTCCATTTGCAAATTCTAAGGTAGTTTTAGGTTGATTTCTCTTATTTCAAATTGACTTTCTTTATGACCAGACAGATGACATTACTCATGGTAAAAATTACATAAATTAATTGAATTTCACTCTTGTCCAGGAAACGGCTCATTTTGGCAAATACTCAATTCATAAGAAAAACCATGTGTATCTTTATTCTTCTGGAGTATTTCACAAACTTCAAGAATATCAATTGGTAGTGATTTTATGGTGTTTCTTGTCTCATTATTGTTATGTCTGTGTATTTTGTCAATTATTAAAAGAGCCATATTGAAACCTCCAGTAGTATTTATGGATTTTTTTATCCTTTTATTTCTTTATCCTTTTGTTTCTCATATAGTTTAGCTCTGTTGTAAGAAAAAACATATGTTAGGATTATTAAGTTGCTTTATGGGCCTGAAGAAAAAAATGCTATAAAAGCTCTCAGGTCTGAAAACATTTTAGATTTTATAATAGTTTTCTGATACTAGTATAGTCACTCTTATTATTTTGTACTTAGTCTTTGCTGTATCTGTTTTGTTGTTTCTTCTTCAGCAATAATATATAGATCATGCTGTTTAAATTATAATTGTTTTGGACTGGGATAACAGCCTAGGAGCTAAATCCTCACCTTGCAAACATTGGGATCCCATATGGGTGCCAGTTCTTATCCTATTTGCTCTACTACCCATCCATTTCACTGCTTGTGACCTGGGAAGGCAGTACAGAATGACCCAAAGCCTTGGGCCCCTGCACCCATGTGGCAGACCCAGAAAAGTTCTAGGCTCTTTAAATTGATTCAGCTGTTGCCATTGTAGCCACTTAGCCAGTAAGCCAGCGACCGAAAATCTTTCACTGTCTCTCCTTCTCTCTGTAATTCTCCCTTTCCGATAAAAATAATCTTTTAAAGAAAGTATAGTTGTTTTGGTAACTTAAACTGGGTTATCTATTTTTATTTACTCTGAAAATGCCTTCCCATCACTTGGTAATAGGTAATTAATAGTGAATATGATTGTTAATATGATGTTTTGGCATTAAACCCCCAAATTTTTTCATCTT
The DNA here is from genome assembly GCF_017591425.1 of Ochotona curzoniae. NCBI lineage: Eukaryota > Metazoa > Chordata > Mammalia > Lagomorpha > Ochotonidae > Ochotona > Ochotona curzoniae. The sequence goes on from NW_024467115.1 coordinate 20,939,039, forward strand.
CTGCTCTATTGGCTTATTCTATTACTTGCTTCAATGTTCTTACTTTTTATGTCTTTGTTGGAATTTACTGATTGTCTTAAAATTGGAATTTATATTTTTATTACATTATTAATATTTGCTTGTATTTGATGCTCTGGGTTTATATACACATTTTAAATTTATCTCATTCTATCTGAAATACTGTACACCTTACATTTTGTGTAAGGGATATAATATATTGTGTGTATTCATATTTATGTATTATATAAGAAATACAATATCATCTGTTTTCTTCTCTGATCTGTTGTTTTATTGTCTACATACATTCTCTTTCTCCCTCTCACTCAAGTAAAATGAACAGATACACAAAAACACTGATGTAGCAGTGTCACTGTACTATTTGCTCCATTGACTACAAAGTACATTGGTAAGTGAGCTTAAGATGCATTCATAACTTCAAACGTTTCTCCTCATGAGCTGTCACACACTGGCTCAGCTCCTCAGCTCCTGTTCTGGACTGTGGTGTTCCAACTCCCTTAAGACTACTAGCTGGACCCAACGTGGTGAGCAGAGGGAATTCGTTTGTGTGAGGACACATGTTCTTACTTAAGATGTCATGGTAGCAGAATCGTCAGCTTGAATAAATCTCTATCCTATATAGACCTTTCTTGCCTTTACTTATTCACTTTCATCTATATGAAAGAAAAAAAAATAAAGAAAGCAAGCAAAACGAAACACATCCGCTCGTGTGGAGGACAGTACCTGAACCAAGTCAAGGCAGTCAGCCAGCCAGATGCCTTGCGTTGAATTGTGCTCAGCTATTGACCTTGACTCTGCCTCATTAATTAATGAATTAAATTCCCCGCAGAGCTTCAATAACTGCCTGGTAAGTATGTAAGGAAAAGAATACAAATATCCTCTTTTTGGCCACTACATGTTTTATGAAATAGAACCAAAACCACTTGAAAAAATGCAATTGTTTAGATATGTTTGTCTTTAGACCTTAATTATATCTTTCTACATTATATCTCTATAATTATACCTCATGAAAAATCTCTATATGTTATATCTCTCTATATTATATCTCATAATTATTTCCCATGAAAAAGATGGAAATGCCACCTAAAATCTTAATAGTTCTTTAATTAAATTTTGAATTTTTTTTTCTGAAATCGCATTATTGAAAAAATACTCTAGCTTTTAAAGCACCAAAGCATTCATTCTTGTGTCCTCAATCTGAATATTGGAAAGTAATTTATTAGGGTAAAATAATTGCTGGTAACTTAAGATACACGCTGCAAGGCTTAATTAGAAAAGATTATGGCAAAATATGATGTATTTTTATTTTTCTTCTATACTATTGCAATAACAAAATATAATTCATCACCTTTTCTCATTATAGGATTCCTTTATAAGATTTTTAGATTATATCCAATATGTCATCTAGTTTTGATTTTAAAAGATGAAAATTAATACAACTATGTCCATAGTTATTTTATTTGTTAAATAAACAGACATTTTTACACTTAGTCATTTTTAGATACAGCTACCAAACATCTAATGTGTCCAAGATCAATGAACCTGTGAAGAGAGAGCACTTTATTTCCAACCAAATAAAAAGGGCAAATTGTTTACGTAGGTCGATTCTTTCATTGAGTTTCTGAGATTATAGAGGAAAACTGACCAATGGAACATTATAGGTGCAGAGAAAACTTTCCAGAAGGAATAAGCCTGAAGAGTCTACTATTTAGCTATTATTCCCATACCACATACTGCCCTGTACAGATTGATACTAAAACAAAAAATTGCTGCATTGTGATAACTCGATATATAGTGCTATGTTCATGTTCAAGCTATAATATACATTGTGAAATCCTCTCATGCTTTGTAATAGCTTACAACTAGTGTTTGATGATTACTGATGTTTGTGTTTTCCCATAGGTGATATTTTCATGAAATTAGAGAAAAATAATAATCCCATATTTGTCTCAAATAGTTCTTATTGCAGTACCCATACATGTCAGGTCCGTCAGAGAAAGCAACTGGGCATTCCCAGAAACTAGCCATGTGGGTTGAAAAATGAGGATTTCATCCTGAGATGTTGCCAGCCATATCTGTATGTACTGGCTACATGCCGTACCCAAAATGGCGCCGGCCAGAAAAGCCACATCTCGGTGTTTGGTGCAGAGTCACGTAGCATTCACTGTACTGCGCAGGCGCCTAGCGCATGCGCAGTGAGCTGCGGCGCGGCAGGCACGTAAACACTGGGACTGACGAATCCAGTCGCCCAGAACCCTGCGTAATCATGACGCCGACCTATCATCCGCGGAGGCGGGGCCAGACAGCACATAAGAGCAGAAAGCCTGCCGGGGTTCGCGTCCCTCCTCTTCATGTTGGTGTGCACAATAAATTTTACCGCAGGAGGCTTCACTCGCGTCTGCGTCTTATTGCTGGGCGGTAAGACACGTGGGCGCGACACTGAGACAAAGAGCTGACATGATTGTTGTATCAACATTTTGTCATTGAAGAGAAGTTAGTTTTCCGAATGATGAAAAATACCTGAGTGTACCTACATCTAACTTTACTAGGAGAAATATGTTTATTATACAAGCCACAAATTATTATTTTAGTAAGTGACAGAAGGTTGAGTGGTAGACTTAATAAGATGTGGCTGCTCATGAGAGTGGAAATGTCAAGATTTGCATACTGTTGTAAAAGTCCCTACAATTCTCCTACAGTTTCATTTGCTATAAATCAAAAAAGGACAGCAACCTTCCCGTCATGGTGAAATTATCTATTCTGTTTACACATTTCTCGCTTCTCTGGAGAGCATGTTCCCTACTTTCTTTCCTGCCTTCTCTCCTCCTTTTCCTCCTTTCTCCCTTCTCTCTTTCCTTTTTCCTTATAAAAATTCTCCAAATCTTCATATAGATATTCTAAATCTGTAGACTCAATAAGTAACAGTCTTTTTAAAGGTTTTGCTAGTGATTTTTATAAATCTTGCTGCAAATTCTTCATGGTTTGGTTGAAATATCATATGACATATTCTTGGTTGTAGAACTCAAATATGTTCAGCAAATACTCTGCTAAAAATACTTATCAAATAAAGTAGATTTTATCTTATCTATGTCAGCTGATATTTCTAAGGCATCCTCGGAAAGCAAACAGAGCTAGAAAAGAAATGTAAGAGAATTTGGAAGGAAATTTTAGAATGTAAAAACAACACTTCCATTTCTAGAAGTCTGCGGGACTAGTATTGCACTCCACTAGCAAGGCATCTTAAAAAATAAGATTTTGTCTATGTGAAAGACAGAGTGACAAAGATAGGCAGAGAGAAAATAGAAACACAGATCTTCAATTTCCTGGTTCTTTCTCCTAATTACCGCAGCTGGAGCTTAGCAAAGCAAAACCCAGGATCTTGAAAGTCCACGAAGGTTACCCACACAGGTAACAGACACAAACGCCCTGGACTTCCCATGCGCTGATTTCGAAGGCATGTCAGCAAGGAACTAGGTCGGAAGTGTAGCCTAACCTGTGAACCGATGAGCCTGTGCGGGGAATATGGATCCCAAGGAGTGTCTTAGTCTGCTGAGGCACGCTACCAGCCCCTGCCACGGGACTGAACCACACGGCTTTATACACAGAGCGGGAATCACTTCCCTCACCTATCAAACCTTAATCATGGTCTTTTATTTTCTAAATTTGCCTGTTCGTTGTCATATACAAGATTGGTAGCTGCATTGCTCTGTAACACTTTGTATATTCATTAAGCAAATTTTTTTTTCATTTAGCCAATCAAGGAACATATCACTATTGTTATTTTAAACCATGCATTTGTACATTTTGGTATACACACACACATATATACAAATATATGAGCAAATTTGGTCCCATAATAACTTCATAGATAAGTAGAATTTACAAAACAAACAAAAAGTCACTTAAATCCTAATTCCTTAACACTAGACAGGATGTTATTTGTTATCAAGAGTTAATTATTTGATTCATATATTTTACCATGGAAAGTGGCAAGAAACTCAATTTTGCAGAAATCTAGTATTTAGGATGATTTTGATTGCATGAACTCTTGAAAAAAAAACTTCCCTCTATATGAACATTGCACTTACTTTAGCATTGACACTCTTCAGAAGAATTGAAAATCAACAATTAATGAATAGCAATCCTGTGGAATACATTAAATTGGATGTGGTAGGCAATGTATTGAAAACTAGTCTTCAACAATTAATTTAAGGTAAATGATTTTCCGTTTTAACTTCAAAGATGTGTCCTTTTAAAACATTCTGACCCTAAAATTTTTCAAAGATCCAATCTTATTTGAATAGACACATATTTGATTTTCTCATGTAGTTTCTAAATTCATTATTTAGATTCAAGTCCATCTCCTTAACCACTCGGCCACGATTACCATTATTTAGATTTCATGGAAAGGGCCTTCATCCATGCATTAAAAAGCATAAAACGTTAAAAGCTGCCTTGTTTACTTTGTCTCTGCCTTTTGAGATTTAGGGACATGGATTAATTTCTACCGGTGGAAATCTATGTAAATCACAAATTTACCACCAGCATCTATTACATTTTATTTATTTATTTATTTATTTATTTATTTATTTATTTATTTATTTATCTTTGTGATAGGTAGAGAGGCAGGAGGAGAGGAGGAGCGACAGAGGGCACTTCCATCTGTGGCTCAGTGTTCACAAGCCTGCGGCTATGTGGGCTGAGCCAGGATGAGGCCCACAGCCTGGAACTCAATCCCTGCCTCCCGTGGACGGGATAGGCAGATAGGATCAGGCTTCTTGGGCCATCAACTCTTGTCTCCCAGAACTGGCTTTGGTAGAAATTGGGAATGAGCTGTGATTTCAATGCAAGAAGTTCAACCTGCCTAGACACTGTGCCAACCCCCTGCCCTTACCCACAAGGTGGTAGAAAGCAAAAACGTAAAGAGTTTCAACAGTGCCCCCTTTCTTATACTAGTCTACCTAGCTCTCAATGATCTTGCTTATTATCGCCCCCATACGTATTCAACTATATTACTACAATTATATTATCGCCCCCATATGTATTCAACTATATCCCTAGGCTTCAGAATTAGTCTCTACATTGCTCCCTTAGAATTGCTATGATTTCAAAACTGTTTCAACCACTGAAATATTTCAGTATTATTTGAACTTAAAAATGCAACTTGAAAAGATATATTGGTTCTTCAAAGAGCAAATTTGATGATTTAAGGGTAATTTGTGAGAACTATAATGATTACTTCCCATAAAAAAGTGTATTTCCTAGCTTAATTGCAAAACCATAGAATGAGCAGACATATATATGATATATACTTTTAGTCATTAGATTTAAAAGGGAGGAAATCATTTCAGCATCTGTTACTGATCTACATATTTTTGTACAATCACCGTGTCTGTCAAAGGGGAGAAGGCGATCCTTTTAGCACAAGATGAAAGCTTAAATGAATTATTCTGTATATATCCATCATGAAGTTTCGGTTTTCACAAGCTTGAGAGTGCAGATCAATTGGAACAGAAAATAATATTTTTATTCTCAAATTTTGTTTTAATGTCAGTTTACTGGTTAGATGTGATATCTAAAGGTGTGGGCAATGTCTGACACTTCCCATTTTGAGACATTTCTTAATGATTCTTCAAAGTGTTAACTCATATTAATCAAATGTTAATAGACATATTCCTATGGGCTATTCAAAAAGATCTGCTTTTGGTAGGATGATAACCCTTCATGTCATATTTGGACTTCTTTTTTCTCTTTGCTATAACTTTGGTATAATCTCCTTCTGTAGTATCAGCATTTAAACCTACAATAAATGTACAGTAGTCCTCTAAGTCTTATTTCACAAACTGATAGCACTTTTTATGTTTATTGTAAGATAACATTTACTTGAAAAATAATTGTTCATAGTTAGCTTGTTAGCCATTAAATTTTTGTGTACGTTTTTAAGCCAAACACAATAATCAGCTTTCATATGTACATGAAAATCAAATTGTGATCTACAAGACAGCTTTTAACTACTATATATTGCAACCATTCAAGTTTCAATTTGTTAAATTTTTAATATGCACATTCCAATATTACATGTAATATTAGAAGCTATGATTAGAAACAAGCCTCCGGGACCAGATGAATCATGCAGTTGCTAATAGGATATTAAGTCTTTTACATCTACATAGTCATTTGGTTGAAATTGAGCCAACATTAATAGGACACCATATTATAATCTGCCAAATGAAATGACTAGGCTAGGACACCCAGTTCTACTGAAGAGAGAGCTGTAGTTATTTATACTGACCAGTGAAATCAGCATAAGATTAAAGATAGTTCACTTTATACTTATTCATAACTATCCATAATTGTTCTCTGAAAGATCAATAAAGGCCCTTCATTAGCAGTTAATATGAGAGAGTTTTGTGTGATGTAAATGCCAGAATAGATGGAATTTGACATTCAGATATCCTGTCTCATAAGGGAATCATAAGAGATATATATGTTAGAACATTTTATCTGTAAAACAATTACAATGAAATAAAGCTCTAAATGTAGGAAATAAAAAGACACAAAGGAACAGTGAAATTATAAAAGTATACATTTCTGTAATTTATTTCATGATCTTAAATATAAACAGTGACAGCACGATGTTAATTAGACCTAAAGCTTGTCTTATGACAGAAAGTATTTATACAAAGGTCGAAACTTACACGTATGTAGAAATGTACATTCACAATTTAGAGATTTGGCTTAATAGACATAAAGTGTTATTAGGAAAATCTCCTGGTTTAGTTGCAAATTTTAAAGTTTATTTGCTACCCTCTAGTCTTATAATGTATGTTAGTTTGCTTAACATGGTCTTGACCTGAAGTATGTTGAAATACGGTGAAAAACAAGACTTAAATATACTTCAAGGATTTAAGAATATGAATTGTTCTGTATGCTATTAATTTCTTTGGGATTCTCTTCTGATGAAGAAATTTGCCAGTGGCTATAATATAAGATCATAACCAAAGTAATGGTATTGAATTTAACCACACCATTACTGAGATGTCTTTTGATACAGACTTCCAATTTATTCATTATTTTTCATTCAAAATATATAGCTTCTTTTTTTATGCACAATGCTGCAAGTTTGGGACACAACCAATAATTAAAAGCAAGCTGCAGCTTTGTGATTTTAGAAAAAAGAGTACCTGTGAATGAATAATTAGCCTTGTAAGGGAGGAGAAATCATTTCTGTCTACCTTTTTGGTTTCTTTGCTAAGATGAATTCTGTAACATTAAGAGATTAACTAGGGAAAGGCTCATATTTTAAATATGCCTTGGAAATACCAAGTTATGTGGTATTCACAATGAGATAGTTACAATCATTACTGTACAGCATCTGCAGCAAAGGAGACCACATTGAGAAGTGACATAAAAAAAATGATGCTGAGTCTCCATGGACAACAGATTGTGGGAAATATAACATAGGGGGATTTGTTTAGCTGATTCCTCTGGCGTTGTCTCCAGGATGACAAAGAGCTATAAATATTTTCAATGATCAGTGCGTGTGCTTTCTGGTAGAGAGAGTGAGAAGGGAAGTTTGGCCTCTGTTGATTTAAATCTACCTTTTTCTTTTTTTTTTTTTAAGCAAAGTCTGAGGAAAGAAACCCTTTTCTCAATAGCCTTTAGCTGAAAAAAAAAAAGTTGTTTTGCTATGATGATGCATTTGTGGATGTGTATTCTGCTCTAGATATTATTTTGTACGGTGGCAATCAAATGTCCTAGGAGCCGAGAATATGTTTTTAAAGAAAGGAAGTTTTAAGCTGAACTTTGGATGATGAATAGCTTATCCCATCAGAACTTTGCTGCTATTAGGTGATAGAAATTCAAAAATTATGGGGAGAAAATGAAACACATCACAAAAACAATAAGGCAATATGAGAGCTAAATTTCATTCCACACATCTAAATTCCTTACGAATGTTAATGATTACTATAATTTAAGCCTAGTAAGTAGAGTTGGCTCAAAAACATATCTAGGTACCCACATTTTGGATATCATGGACCTGCGGTGAGATAAGAATTTGTACCATTCTGATGCTGTTTGGAGTACAAGGATCACTCTAAACTCAGAGTTTAGAGATCATTTTGATATTTGATGGGAGCGCTATAGGTCAAATCAATTTAGAACAAAGAATGAGATTACAGAAATGTACAGATTGTACACTTACGTTTTATATGGAAACCAACTTAAAATACAGAATGGGTTATACAATTCCCACAGAACAGGAAAGGGTGGACTCACACTCTGGTGGGATGACAGAGGTCTTCAGAGAAGCAGCACATACGATGAGTGCAGGTGATGAGAGCAACTCAGTGAGACAAGTGAGCCGCAAGGCAGTTGTGAGTTGCAGAGCACTGCGTGAAAGGGAGTGCAGACATTTGCATAAGAGATGGCAAGCATTCATTTTGTATTTCTGCAACAGATTCTTACAGATCAATGACTTAAAACAACACACAATTACTATTTCAGAGTTTCTGTTTCCAGGGACCCAGGCATGGTATAGTTTGTACTTTTGTCGGTGGCGTCAAAAGATTCAATATAATTATGTAGTGTCCTGCATTATTTCCTGGAGTTCATTTTTAACTCATGTGACTGTTCGAAGAACTAATTTTGCTGTAGTTGTAGAAATGGAATAGCTGTTTTCTGACCGATTGAGAGCTAGAGCTCTCCTTCTCAAACACTCCCTATTCTTTACAATAAAATCCTCACACATTCTTTCAGCTTGGCTATTTATCTCTTCAAAGCCTGGGAGAGGTTTCTTGCTTCAGCCTGATATGCATGAGAATAACTATCCCATCACTTTTATAATAAAACATGACTTCATTAAGCAAATGTCATCCCTTCAAATGATCAGTTTATTGGCTTGAAGCAACTGACAGCTCTTCTCACAAAGGAAATGGATTATCAAAAGATCTGATTCACTTGTATGCATGTTAGAATTTTGTCTATCAGAGTTTGAGCAGATATTTAACAAGGTAGCCATAGGTTTGAGAACAAAAGTGATTTGAAGGATGAGCACTTCATATAGAGGCCAATTAACAACATGACACAGAAGAAAATGTCCTAGACAGCTTTGATGCATAAAGGAAGGAGCTAATACTAAGTTGCCATAATATTGCCATATAATATATAACTTAAAGTACTTATTGGCATTCTAATAAAGAAGCCAAATTCTGTTTTGTTCCTCTATTCCAATGCAAGCACAAGGAACTGCTGCTACTTGGATGCATTGGTAATAACAGCATATCTACATAATATAAATGTTCTATTTCTTTTGAATAGTAAAATCATTAAAGATAAATAATATAATTCATTAACTAAATATGGATGTCCCATACTATGCTTGGAGCAGTATTTAATCTAAGCTTATTATATTGACATTTTTCATATGGATATACCATTAGCATTTACTCTTTCAGAGGGAATGCAGAATATTGTTGGCTGCAAAATTATTAGAGCAATGCAATGTAGATCAAAGGGGAGTGTTCAACAAAATGGATATAAATAATTCAAAATGAAGTTAATTAGGAAGAACTACATTTTTCCTACAACAGCTTTTCACCAGTCTGTTAATACTGTGGTTAAGTCAGAAATCTTCAAGCAATCAGAAAAAGGAGGGATTTTTTTTTTTACTAAAAAATGGAAAATGGTCAGAGTTTGAAACCTTAATCTGCCATTTATTATGTGAAAATGGGAGAAAAGATTAAAATAAATTTCCCTAGTATTTCACCCTGGCACCCTGCCATTCTACTAAACACACCCACAGACACACACACACACACACACACACACACACACACACACACACACACATATATAATAAAGTAGATAGAACTCTAATTTCTATTTTGCAGACATTTTTAATGACACGCTGAGCTTTCCATTAGGGTTTGCTTTTGAATAAACTTCCCTGAATCATTTTAAAACATGAGAATGCAGAATCACTATTTCCTGTATATGAATCCCTGAAAAAAAGTTGAAGGTCTTAATATTTCATGTGAGTATACCAGTCAATGGAAATCATACGAACTGATACCTTTGTTAGGCGCTGCTGGTATGATCATCAGCCCCTCTGATCAACTGCTGTCAACTCTTGTATCCTACATTCCTAACACAAAAGAAAAACACTGTATAATGTATCATTCCATAAGATACATATTTCTTATATGTAAGGGGTATAAGGGGCTTATGTATCTTGGGCTTAAGGGGAAAAATCATCAAAAATATCCTTGCAAAAATTCTTGCCACTACTTTACCTATCTTCACAGCTGTGGTAGTTTCTTCATTCCTACTGATCAGGAGCACTAACCCATGAACTATTGCAAAACAGAATTTCCATTTCATTGGATTTGAAAACTTGTATCAGCTGGTAACCACATCATATTCTCTGGATGAATTATAGGTCTGAATAAATTTTGAGATTGCCAAGATATTGACATCTGGGCCCTTTGGTTGGCCGGGAAGAGCTTGCCTTCCCTGAAACCCATGAGCTTGTCACTCTTAGTGCAATCTCAAATATATAGCAGAAACATTATCACTGTGTAATATTAAGCTTTTGGCAAGTCCATGTCCAGCTCAGAAATATTACAGTAAGTTGCACACATAACAGGTAGTGTATCATGAGATGTGGATTTTAATGAAGGTATAAGTTTTTTAATGAATATATGAAAAGATGGAAAATGTGAGATCAAATAACATCAAGCATTAAGAAGGAAATACAATCAAATAAGAATTGAGCTAGTGGGAGTAAACCCAGGTCTACTACACAGAGACTGCTCAGAGGAACCATTTTTGTGAGGGTTCCACTGGGTTGAAAGTCATATGAGAGAATTAATCATTTCCACATTGGTGGGTAGAACTGTGAACCAAGAGAACAGCAAGGCCTAAGTCACGCATGGCCAAGTATAGTCTGAAGGAGCAGAAAGTTACAGCATCATGAAATTTTCTCCAGAAGTGAAAGTAGGAGCTGAACCCATGAAAAGCAAATAGATCTTATTATTACAAATCAATAATTAATTTTGATGGTTATTTCTAATTATTTGTGGATATTGAAGTATCCCATCTTCTGATTTAAGTATTCTTAATATTTTCCCATGTTGTATGAATATTTTCATATTGTATGAAAAGAAGAAAGTCAGTAAATGCTGGAAGAATGTGAAATTGCCTCAGTTATGCTGGTTGATTGACAACAGGTGATTCTAATATCAATGGAATTTTTGAAACAATAAAATTCATAGTTTTGACCAAATGTATTACTCTCAAGTTCCATCTCCTGGTAACAAGACACTGGTATTTACAAAGGGTTTAATTTACCTTTGCTAAGTTTTTCGATTCTGTACACCTGAACTCTGGACTAGAAATTATTTAATGATTTATTTATTATATTGAAAATTCAGATTTACAGAGAGAAAAAGGGACAAGAAAGATCTTCCATCCATCTGCTGGTTCACTCCCAAGTGACCACAATGGCTAGAGCTGAGCTGATCGGAAGGAAGGAGCTGGAGCTTACTCTGGGTCTTTCACACACTTGTTGGATCCCAAGGTGCGAAGCCATCCTGTCCTGCTCTCCCAGGTCACAAGCAGGGAGCTGCAAAGGAAGTGGAGCTGCCAGGATGCAAACTGACACCCCTACGGGATCCTGGCAAATGTGCTGTGAGGACTTTAGCCATCTGGCTACCACACTGGACCTCAGAAATTATATAGATGACATTGTCCGGAGGTACCAGAATAAAATGTACAGAGTTTAGGATCAACGTTAATTAAAAAAATTTTTTTTTTCTTTATATTTGACAGTTTTTACATAGTTAATTAGGGCAAAAAGGTTCAAGGCCTATAGGGAAGTGGGTAAGACTATTATTTCCACATTGTTTTTTTTCCTGTATCTGGGGTAAAGGGTGAGATAAATGGAGACATTCCATCCAGTGTCCTACCCATCCCAGGTCCCTCAGTGGGGCATGCTCCGATGGTCTTGCTCAAGTGGATGGTAAAAGACTTAGGGTTTCACAGGCGCTGTCACTTAGGGGAGTGTCAGTCCTGTGTTCAGTTCAGAACCTAATCATTTGAATCTTCTCATGGTCGCAATTGATAGGAGAGAAATATCGTAATGAAAGATCCCTGAATGAGGACATGATGGGAGGTATTTGCCAATGAACAGTAGTAGTTTCCTTCGTGGTTGAAGGGGAGTGGGAGAGACCCCACTTCATTCTCAAAAGAAACATAATTCCGTGCATGGGACACACTTTTTCCCAAACTGTTTTTCAACTGCAAAGTGAAAAAAAAAAAAAAAAAAGGGCAGATCAACACCTCTGGTGCTTTAGAGAAATGACCCGTGTTAAGCTTTCATTTTTTTTCCCCCTCCTGTTTTGCTGTTTTCCAAGCACGTTTTTTTCTTAAGTTGGCATTCTGTGCAGACCAATGTTGTTTTCTTTGGTTATGATTTTATATTTTAACCATATTTCCTCCTTGACATTTACCTTTGCAGCCATGATCTGTTTTTCCCCAGCAGCGGGACCTTCCTGTCACATAATAATGAGATCAAAAGGATCGATGTAGGATGCTCGCAGCCCGGTCTGCCGGACTGCAGATCCAAGTGCAAGGTCAGAAGTATTATGATTTGACGTACTCCATGTTTGGAGTTGTGCCTGTGGAACAAATAACGAATGCTTCTTCTGCACCTGTGTGTTTAAAACCTTCCTGCCCTCTCCTCTTCGCTGCAGCATTAATGGCCGGATAAACAAATATTGTTTTGACAGCATGGTTCCCAGTCATATACACAGACTTGGATTTGTGTATAATAGCCATTCTTCAGTTAGCTTTAAAGAAGAGTTAATAGAGACAAACACAAAGATGTGAAAAATGGAGGAGCTGAATCTTTTTGTTTTTCTGCTTGCTCCTCTGACTGTAAGCAGACACTTATTATAAATGTCAGAGAAAGGAAACATCCTCAGAGATTCATCTCCTTTCAGTTCACATATGGTAGTTGCTCTTCTGAGGAACCTTGCTGTGATGTTTTGTATTCAGAATCAAATATCAATTTTCTTCCACCTTTAATCTGAAACCTCACATGTTCTGCTTCAGAGGAATAAATAAATGCAGATACAACAATGGCCGTTAACTCACTCTACCAAATGTAACCTGTGCCTCCTTAGAAGGACGAGTTTATACGTTAGGCGCTGTTTATCTATGAAAAAGATATTCCGAGTTCTAACTTCCACTTCCGCTGGGACGCTGTGTGGGCAGCAGTGTTAGTCAGCACTGTTGCCACTCCACGGTGATGAGTAATACCTCTTAACATTTTGCAGTACACATGAACTGCTTTTAAATTCTTCTAGATGCTTTTTAGAAAAATGAGAGAAGTGTGGAAACATAAGATATCTCGATGAATGTGAATGCCAAGCATTTTATTTTTGCAATTTAATTTTTTAAGTTACATAAAATGATGTATTTGTGCAGTAGATATTTTGTACCGCTTTGATACATGAGTGTGTTTGCAATGTTCATGTAAGGGTAGGCGTGTACGTCTCACTCCCCGTGTGTAATTTGTTTATGGTAAAACATTCAAACAATGTTTCTGACATCCTTGTTTTCCATTAGAAAATGATCTAGCACCTTTGTGTTGTCTACTGATACAAACCATCCCGCCACTACAAAAGGAAATGAAATATCTATGAAAGCAACAGCTATGCCACCTGTGTGCATCAACTTAAAATATGGATAAAGAAAGTATGGTGCATATACGCAATGGAATACTATTCAGTCACAGAAAAGGATGAATGTTTTTATCATTTTCAGTCACATAAATCTAACTAGTAGTCACTATGTTCAGTGAAATAAGCCAGGGAGACAGAAATATGTATTCATGAGCTCAACCATATGTAGAATTTAAGTTGTTCTTGGAGAACAGTGTCGTGGCATAGTAAGTTGTGCTGCCACCTGAATTACCTACATCTTACATTGAACCCTACTGATTTGAGTTCTGGCTGCCCCACTTGTGATCCAGGTCATGGCTACATTGTCTAGGAAAGCTTCAGAAATTTGGATTAACAATTTAGGGCCCTGCTTCTATGTGGGAGACCAGATGAAGAGTCTGGCTCTAAGATTTGGCCTGGTGCAGCCCCAGGTTTTTGTGGTCGTTTGGGAGAAAACTGGTGCATAGGGGATTTCTCTCTGTGTTTGTCCTTCTTTCTGCAAGTACGCATTTAAAATACATACATAAATAAACCTTTAAAAGATGAAAATTGGCTTCATGGAAATTGAGAATAGAATTGTGTTTGCCAGAGGCTGAGCGGAATAGGAAGAAGGGGTGGAAAATTGTTGATCAGTAAGTAGAAAACTACAGTTAGAAAGGAATAAAATGCTCCTGGGTTTCAGTTTGAAAGGAATACAATGAAATAAATTAGTCATTCATTCTGGAAATGATTCAGTAGGTGAGGAATTTCTATAGCTCAGTGTCTTAAGAATTTCCCATTTCAACAGTAATAGTTTGAGATTGATTTGAGATGAGGACCGAGTTGATGCTGGTGCTTGCAATGACGCATCGTTATTTCTGATTTTCCTAGAATCAAGGACTTAATTTTAAAATATCCCCAAGGACTATTTTGGTAAAAATTTGACAAGACAAATCTATTTTTTTTAAAGATTTATTTTTTTATTGCAAAATCAGATATACATAGAGGAGGAGAGACAGAAAGGATCTTCCGTCTGATGATTCACTCCCTAATTAAGTGTATTAAAGTCTACTTACTAGTGAAAGCTTGTAGTTAGGGTTGATAGATTGAGTTTTAGGAGATGAGAGCCCACAATGTAATAAATATTATTAAGATGAAAGAGCAGGTTGATTACCTATTTCTTTTAACTACTTTTCAGAATGCATTTTCTTTTCTGAACACATTGATGTATTTCTGTTTGATCATCTTGTTAACCCAATACTTGAACTGTTTCAGCAACCAGAGCCTTACAATGGCTGAATAATGATTGCAGCATATGGCTCATTCTTGACTTTAGAATTGCTTATGTGGTTTTCTTTGATCAACAAGGAGATTTAAAAGTGATTGTTGTTTGTAAGTCAAAGATTTCTGACCTTTCCTGCATCGTCTCAAGCCTTTGTATGTCTGCCTTCTTCATGCAAAGAACCTGCACTGGTTGGTCAGCTAGCTAGATGCCGTATGCTCATAGGAGAATAAGTCTATGTTATCTATAGACTTTCCATAAGAATCAAATCAAATCTGGATTCTGAGTGTAAAAATGGTTTCACCCATTTGATTCTAGTTTCCATCAAGTGAGTCCCATAAGTTTGTGTAAATATTAATATTTGTTTATAAATATTAGTCAATTTAGCATTTTTTTCTAAAATCACCATCACTGAACATAGAGCATAAAAATCACTACTCAAGGGTCTGAAGTTAGAAATAGAAGCCTCTGCTTGTAATGCCAGCATGCCACAAGGTCTCCAATTCAAGTTCTGTTTGCTTCATTTCTGATCTGGCTCTCTGCTAATATGTCTGGGAAAGCAGCTGAGGTTGGTCCAGGTACATGGGTCCCTGTACCCATGTGAGATCCAGAAGAAATGCATGGTAGCTGGCTCCTCCCAGGCCTAATCCTGCATGTTGCTGACTTTGGGGACTGAACTAATGGATGAAAGATGTCCATCTCTACCTCTACTCTTTGTGACGATGCCTTTGCAACAAACATCTTAAAACTTAAAAAAAAAATTCACTCCCCAAATTCCAAAAACTGCTCAGGCCATTTTGTCCTCCTTCCGTCATTACAACAGGTAAGCTCTGACTTACTTTAGGGCTTTAGTTTGGATGACTGCTGTGTAGAATTACATCTAGAAATTATATGTAAGTCCATGGCACACACTCTTTTTGGGTGCTTTTTGTTAGCACAATTGTTTGGAGTATCATTCAGGTAGAAGTATGCATCAACAGCTTATGAAGTTTCCCCCGTATTCAAGGATCACAATTGTTACTTGTTATATTGTGATTGCTGTTGGATTACACTAATGCATCCATGAAATTTGAATTTGTATTTCCCTAATTAATTTTGATTAGTGGTGTCCTGTTTGGTCCCCCATTTACTAACCATATATTTTCTTTCATGATGTTCCCGAGTCTTTGTCAACTGCAAAATGTAGGTTTTTTTTTTATATATATATCCTTATTAGGGAGTTTTGTAACTTCTTAATGTATTCTGGCTTGAAGTATCTTGTCAGGTACAAGATTTACAAGTATTTCCTCCCATTCTGTATTTTGTTACCTAGCCTCTGTGTAATGTTTTTCAGAGTAGACACCTTGATTTCTGAAGTCAAATTTGTCCATGGATTCTTCGCTGAGTTTTACTTTTTAGTTTTAGTCTAAGAAATTGCTGAAAACCTAATGCTATGTAAAGTCCAACCCTTATTTTCTTTTTCTCTTTATATACTTATTTTTTATTCATTTATTTGACAAGGAGACTGAGAGATGTAGAAAAGGAATCTGTCTTCCATATTCTGTAAAACTCCACAGATGCCCACAGCTGCCGGGGTCAGCCAAGCTGAAGCCATGATGCAGGCAGTCAGTGTGAGTCTGTTTGGTGGCAGGAATCCAAGTGGTTGGGCCATGACCTTCTTCTGGCCACATGCACAGCTGCAAGGTAGGTTGCAAGCCCGAGAAGCATGGGCATGCATCTGGGGTGGCACTATCCCAAGTGACAGTGAAATCCACAGCGCCACAACTCCTGCACCTCCCCCTGTGTTTTCTACTAGAATCTGTCGTTTCAGTCTTTGCATTTTGAAGTATTTTGATTTATTTTTGAGATACATGTTATGTGTATGTATGTGTGGTAAAAATCAAAGTTTTTCTACTTTAATTTTGCAAATGATTTGTTTTGCAAATGATTATTCGATAGTGCTAGCACCATTTATTGAAAATTTTACTGGTTTGAAGGAATTGTTATAGTGTGTAATAAGTATTCAACTTCATTACTGCATAATGAAGGCCACACTGCGATAGCTTTCATGGCAGTATGACAAGTTCTGAAACATCGTGTTGTAGACACGTCATTTAGTTCTCTTTCAATGTTTTTATTGTTCAAGCCTTCTATTTTGGTACAGATGGTTTATAGACATTTTAGAATCATCCTGCCAAATGCTACAAGAAAAGCTTACTGACATTTTGACTGATATGTCTTTATTTCTATAGAAAAACTGTAGGAGAAGCAACACTAAAACATATTGATTCTTCCTACTCTTGTGCCTTAGCTATTTCTCCATTTATATAGCTCTTCTCTGAGCTTCTTCAGCTCTGTAATCATCCAGTTCCAGTCTTTTGTTGAGGATTTATTTTATTTTTTATCAAAAAGTCATAACATGCAGAGAGGAGGAGAGACAGACAGCAAGATCTTCCATCTGTTGATTTGCTCCCTAAGCAGTTGAAAAAGTTCAAGCTGTACTGATCTGAAGCCAGGAGCCCAGACCCTCCTCCAGGCATTTCACATGGCTACAGGATCCTAACACTGTGGGCTGTCCTCTACTGCTTTCCCAGACCACAAGCAGGAAGCTGGATGGGACGCGGAGCTGCTGGGATTAGAACTGGCACCTATTTATGATCCAAGTGAGTACAAGGCAAGGACTTTGGCTACTAGGTTACCACAAATGGCACCAGTTTAAGTTTTTATTCTTCAGTTGTCACGTGTGTCTACATCGCTCGGCTCAGGTGGCTGAGTAGCTGGCAGAGCTGGTGGAGTTGCTGCAGAGTCTCTTCTTCTTCTTGGCCACACTCAAATCCATCGGCTTCCTGCGTGATTGGAATATGGGTTGCAGTTATACACCCAACAAGGAGTGCATGGCCTCCGAGATCCAAAGCTGTCAGTTATGCACTGGAGACCTGCTTCAGCAGCGTGACAGCCAAATACAGAAATTAAAGCTATACTTTGAAAATGATTTTTGTATATGCTCTGGACCACTGGAGTCTTAGAACTTCCACTAAATCAAAATTTCCTATGTTATTTTTTTGTGTGTTCTGTGTTTTCTTCTTTTCTGTCATGCAGTATTTTAGAATATAATACAGATTATTCCATTTTAGCTAAAAAATATTAGAGTACAGAGTTTGAAAGATGATATTACCAATATGGAGTATTGGGCTAAGCCTTTGCCTTTGGCCCGAGCGTTCCATATGGCCGCCAGTTTGTGTCCCAGTTATTCCAGTTTCAAAACTGCTTCCTGCTTAGGGCCTTGGGAAACAGCAGGAGATGGCTCCAGTCCTTGGACTCCTGTACCCACGTGGGAGATCCGGAAGTTCCTGGCTCCTGTCTTCAGGCCTACTCTGCTTCTGAAGTTGGAATATTTAAGGAGAGAACCAGGGGCTCTCACTGTCTCTTCTCTCTGTAACTTTGCTTCAAATACAATAAAGTGAACCTTTGACAAAAAGAGTCTAAAAGAGAACATGAAAGTGTTCTGTGACAAAATCAGTTTATGAAAACTGACATACAAAAGAGTGGAAACATACTGTAAGGGACAATAAACTTATAGCCTTAATGATGAAATAACATTCTAGGTTCTTCAAGATAGCAAGTGGAGTAGCTGGGGCATGAACCCGTGCCCACATGGGATGTAGTGGCCTTCGGTGGAGGATTAGCCTGCTGAGCCATGGTGCCAGCCTCACAATATCATTTTAATTAGTTATCCTACTTTCTGACTTTTATATTAGCAGGATATGATGTTCAAAAGAAATACTGAATGCCAATAAAATGTATGTCCTAATTTGCTAGTTATTTCATGGTGTGTTTAGTTTCTCCCCACTAATTCATCTTGTAAATGACCATGCCTAATGGGTCTATTGAAACCTACCGCATGAAGGAAAGTGTTGGAAACACAAAAGAAAAAATCAGCAAATGTCTACTAAATGACTTGTGTATTATACACAGCATAGATAAGTCTAGGCGATTTATACTATTTCTCCAAGACACTGATTCATACAATTACAAGTTAAACTTTCGTTATTGCTTCTTTCTTTCAGGTTTTTGTATTTCTTTTCATGTTATTTATCTTAGTAGTTATTACTGGAAATGCATCCTGTGGTGATTTCCATAGTTTGCGTTCAGTGCAGTGGATTCTGCACTGTCATCATGAGTATCACATCTCTTTTCACATTCCACTCAGTGTTACTCTAAATAACATTGTTTATTAGGAAGTCTTCACAACGCAGCAATATGGTGAAGCCATAGGTGAGACTGTTTCTGTCTGTCACATGAATCATAACAGGCTCAGAAGTATTACATGATTTGAGATCTGTCATCCAACTCGAATTACGACTGTAATAGAATTACATAGGCAATACTTCAGATTGTCAGAATTTTTAAAAATAGATAAAATACAAATTTGTATAAATGAGTTTAATGTTCTATTACTTAATAAGAACAGAGTGCAAAGCGGTGTCTAACTGCTATATAATTACTGGTGGATGTCTTTGGCTGTTATACATTATCAAGATGAATGGTCATCAGTTTGTCATTTACTGTGATATAAATGCTTTCTTCCTGACCCAAGTCAGTCAACTCTGTTCTGTGTGAGGGAACTGTAGCATACAAACTAAGTGCAGCAGATTTGGGAGTGGACTTATTTGTCATGACAGCTATATCTCTGGGGAAATGAATAATCTGAGCAGCATAGAAAATTTCAAAACAACACTCGAAAGTTATTGAAATTCTAAACATAGAACTCAGAACTTTCTGATAAGAAAATACTTGTACAGCTTGAAAAAAGTCTACTCACAGACACAAATACGATGTTTTTCCTTAGCTGTCATTGCACCAGTTACATTTGGCATTTTTTCAGTGTAACCATTTCCAATAGTACAGAAAAGTGTGTCTGTGTGTTTAATCTTGTGATTTCACCTGAAATGAAGCTGCTCTGCCCCTGCATCAGTATCCCAGTGTGGAGCTGATAACGTGCTTCACGTCTGTAAAAGGATGAAAGAGACGCTCCATCCTGCTCTTGTGAAGGGTGCGAATGTGCAGGAACATCCCAGGTTAAAACTGTACAGACTAGGTTTATATCTATTTTTCTTTCCTTTTTTTTTTCTTTTTCATCAAACAACATTGAGCATAGAATTGATTTGAAGTTTCGAAATTCTGTTTCCTCTTTAAACTGCAGTTAGTGGAATCTGCCACTGCATTGAGAGAGCCCTGTTAGTTTAGAAAGAAGTTGCAGTTCAGGCCATTGTCTCAAGAAGCCTAGGCAATGTATCAAGTAAACTGCTAAGTTAACTGGCACACACTCTGGGTCCAGCTACTGAGAAAATGCCATTAATTATCTTTTCTTTCTGTTTTTGAAGATTTATTTTACTTTTATTGCAAAGTCAGATACACAGAGAAGAGGAGAGACAGAGGAAGTTCTTCTGTCTGATGATTCACTCCCAAAGTGGCCGCAACAACCGGAGCTGTGCTGATCCAAAGCCAGGAGCCAGGAGCTTCTTCCAGGTCTCCCACGTAATTGCAGGGTCCCAAGACTTTGGGTATTCCTTGGCTGTGTTCTCAGGCCACAAGCAAGGAGCTGAATGGAAATCAGGGCTACCAGCATTAGAACTGGCAACCATATAGGATGCTAGCACATTCAAGGCAAGGACTTTAGCCACTAGGCAATGCGCATGGTCCCCATTCTTTTTTCTTTAAAAAAAGGAAAAAAAGCATCATCCTTTTCACAGTTTTGGAATGGAGAGCAATTTTTAAAATGGCAGAGTAAATATGTTCTAGGGTTTACGAGTTTACCCTTAGTGGGTATGATACAATAGAAGGCCCTGCGTACGTTCCGAGACTGCATGCAGACAACGACCCGGTCTCAATGAGATGTCTCTGCAAGGGAAATCCTGGGCTTTCTCACTATGGCCTGGTTGAAAATGGTCTAGCATGTACAGAGAACTTGCACTAATAAGTTATCGGGTATCCTCATGTCTTCATTTTCATTTCATAGACTATATACAATGTGTGGCATCATAGGCTTATTTACCATCTGAACATTTGATTGCTGAGTTGCTTATTAAGGATTTTAACATATTTTTAAATCCAGTTACCCATTTTCTTATGGAGTTTTAAGTGAAGTTCATGTATATTGGGTAGCGTAGCAGTCTTTTTTTTTTTTTTTTTCATAAAGGTCTTTGTAAAAACAGAATTCCCTGTCTCTGGTTCCAAAATTCATTCCTTTTTTTTTTTTCTGATTTTCGGATTTATTGATTGATTGATAAGGCCAATAGAAAGAGAGAGAGAAAGAGAGAGCACAATAGATAAAAGTTACATCCATTGCTTCACACAACGAATGGCTGCAATGTTTGGAAATGAGCCAATCTGAAGGTAGAAGCAGCTGCAGGGAAGAAGCACACCGACCGTCTCCTGCTGCTTATCAAGCACATTGGCAGGGAGCCGGATTCAAACTCAAGCAGCCTGGTCAGGAACTGCTGGCCTTATGGTACTGAGGCATCACAGAGAGTGGTTTAACTTGCTGTGCCACCACATTAGCTTCATTTTTTAAAACTTTTTTTCTTTTCTTTTTTTTTTTACAGGCTACTTTTATTTTCTTTATTATTTTTTTTATTGTTAATAACATTGTATTATGTGAAACAGTTTTATAGGCACTGGGATCCCCCCCACCCCTCTCACAACCCTCCCTCCATGGTGGATTCCTCCACCTTGCTGCATAACCACAGTTCAAGTTCAGTTGAGATTCCTTCATTGCAAGCACACACCTAGCATAGAGTCCAGCATCTTATTGTCCAGATAAGTTCAGTGGTTTCTTGGGGAGACCTTCTCTGGTCCGAGGGTAGACAGAGCTAGCAGAGTAAAGTCCCGGTCAGTTAAAAGCCCCAACAAAACATCAGTGACAATATGTAGTGTTACGGAATTAATTGACATCGTATTGAGTTGACAATATGTTAGAAACAATGCAAGTTCAATTTTTCACATTAGCTTCAAAGGAATAATTTTTGTACCAACGGAGGGTTCTAGAAATAGCACAGCCAGCCGTTCTGGGCAAGAGAAGCTGATCTGTGGCTTAGGAGGTTTTATCTGTTTCAACCAGTACTATTCCATTTTGAACTATTTTGTGTTTTCCAACAGCATTTTGTTCAAAGAATAGTTACTGATAAAAGTGTGTTTTGAAACAAGTCAGGGAAGAAATATTGAAAATTATAAGTAATTTCTCTCTTACACTGCTCCATGCACAACAAATTTTTGTCAAGCACGTTAAAGCAGCAGACCACCAGAAGGGAAGGGGCTTTTTCCACTTCTAATAGAAACAGTAGAAACAGTAGGTAGCTGCCTTGATACCCTGCATTGGACATTACAGGATACCAGAGCGAAAGGGGGACCTCTAAGTGGCAGTGCTGCTTACCTCGATTAGAAAAATACAGATTATTTCCAGCAGGTGTAATTACATCAGAGAGCTATTTGTATTTTGAACTCATTGTTGTTATTGGCATATTTAAGCAAAAACACTTTTGTGATAACTAAATAGCCTGTATCATTAATTATTGAATCTTATAATGCTGTTAATAGAAATTAGTGCCAAGCATGAAATATTTTCCAGAAGATCCTTGATATTCTGTAACTCATAACAAAAAGGTCTCAGGAAATTTTTCATGACTAACCATCTCCATTAATGATTTATTTGCTTGATAGCAGTTGGTAAATGTAAATGTTTCACTTTTGGCGAAGGCAGTTTGTATGAATTAAAAGTCACATTGCACACTGTACAGTGATGTTTTCCTTGAGGAGGTTATTTGCAATTTCAATGGGACTTCACAGCTCTTAAAAAAGCACATTAAATTCATAAAAATTTCCAAGTTTAATATTTTGATTTTGAATTTGAACCATAACCATATTAATAAGTGTGCTTTCAATTTATCTTTGAATGTGCTTTTAGATTAAGCAAAGTCATGTAGAAATTAAATTAAATTAAGCATGTTCTTACAATACTGATGAAATTAATCATCCTGATTGCTGGTTAAGTGAGCCTTTTTAAAAGACTCAAATTAAACATAAGTGTACACTTGAAAAAAACATAGAGACTCAAGGTGCAAAATCATATCATTTAAACCAGAAAATAGTATTAGTTTTTGGTATTTTGACTCAACACTTTTCAGCAACTTAGTAAAATATTGTATAGGGAAAAGATCACAGAATTCACATTTTCAGCTCAAAAATGAAATTCATAACCCTGACCTTTCAAAGTCTCACAATCTGAAAATTAATAATGATGGAGATATTTTGATGCCTTTCAACTTTATGCACCTAATTGCTCGTCTGTCTGGATAGTTGCTAAATACTTTGTGTCCGTGAAATGCACATTAATTATTCCACAAAATGTGCTGTTCTAATGTTATTTATCTTGGAGGCATATCTGAAATATGTATCCTGCTGAGAATGACTTCAGCATTAAGCTTTGCTTACTGAATTGCAATAACGACTCAGGGCATTTGGAGGGTTCTCCCCCAGTGTATGACTAGCTACAGGAATATAGAACACATTTCTTAAA
Organism: Ochotona curzoniae; assembly: GCF_017591425.1. Taxonomy (NCBI): domain Eukaryota; kingdom Metazoa; phylum Chordata; class Mammalia; order Lagomorpha; family Ochotonidae; genus Ochotona; species Ochotona curzoniae. The sequence continues at coordinate 20,962,599 of NW_024467115.1, forward strand.
TTCCTTTAGACAACATACTGCTTCCTCCAGTACAGATCAACGATACATCTCATATCTATGTGTAGATTACATAGATCTACATCTTAAAGTTGTACATAGATCTACGATCTCAGAGAGACTGTTGATAGGTAGATAGGCAGAAATAGAGAATTGGATGCAAATAAACAGAGCTCTAGCAACTTACACACCAGGAAACCCGTGCAGAACCGAAGGCAGAAAAGCATCACCACAATAATTAGAACCCAGGAAAAGCGAAACTGGTGGTCCCACAGTCTACATCTCGTGCTGTTGAAAGGCTTGTCACTCTAAAATCTACTGGAAACTTGTCACACCTGAGCTACTGTGTGTTCTCCCAGCAGTCATTCCCGTTAAGATGAACTCTGTCATGGAAATATTGAAAATCAATTCAACTATTTGCTGAAATTTCTGGAAAGGCAAAATCAGATTACACATTACATCATGATGCATATAACTCCAGATAAATTTTCCTATGAATCTGCTAACTCTTACATAATAATGAAGTGGTTTCTGTCCTGCATACTAATTTTTAATTGCCCTCTCTACAGTTAAGCTATTCTACTCACATGAACCTGTTTTTTTTTTCTGTTTATTCCTTTTACAGCTCTCCCTCTGCCATTGATATAAATTAGTGTAGACTTTGTGAAATGTGTTCAATTCACCTCTTCACTTGAAACACAAATTACTATAACATGCAACATGATCTATCATATACAATTTTTTTTGTCTAAATTGCACTATCAAATACAAGGGCGAGAGACAAAAATAAGAAGCTGAGCATAAGCAGGTGTCGATATCCCACAGGTTCAATAGAAAAACAATGTGGAATATCAACTCACAATCAAAAGACTCCTGCTTTATTTCACGTTTCACCCTAAGTACACTAGGTATAATTAGTAAATGCAAATAAGTGTGAAGAATTCTCTGAAGTGAGAAAGAAAAGTGAAGATTTGAATATTGTGCAAAGGTAAGATTTTTCATCCTTGTGGGGAGATGAGGATCAGGGAAACAGGGAAATGGAAGACGGATGGTGACTAAATGGTAAAGGGAAATAGGATAATGACCGCACTAAACAACAGCGACCATTACAAGGAAGAAGTGAAAGAAGAAAATGATCTCAAACTCTCGTGTGTATTTTCAACTCTAATCTTTTGGGAGTTGAGCACCAACTTCAAAGAGTATGGACCATTTACTTTCATGTATTATTTATTTCAAAGGTGGAGATAGAGATAAAAGATTTTCCACCTGTGAAATCCCAGATGCCATAGCAACCAGTGCCAAACCAAAGTGAGGAGTTGGTCCTACATCTCTAGACCTCCATATTGTTGGCAGGGACTCAAGCACTTGAGCCATAATTTGCTGCCTTGCAGAGTGTATACTAGCAGGAAGTTGGAAGATAAGCCAAGGAGTCGCAATTCAAAACAGGTGCACTCAGGTGAAAGTTAGGAACAGTTAACCTAAACACACATGCCAATATGGGAGCTTCTAGAATGTGTAAGGAAAAAGAGCAGGTTTGAATTTAATGATGATTGTTAACAATTGGGTGGCAACAGAGTCAGAAGGACTTAGATATTTAACCTAAATTATTAATCATATAATATTTAACTATGTAGTTATACTGTATCAGACTGACCTTCCAGTGTTCCTGGAGTATTAAAAGGGTCAATTCAAGCCAACACATGTCTATGCCATGAACTGAATGTTTGCATTCCTCTCAAAGTCATGTATTAAAATAACAATGTTGGGTTTGGTGTGATGACTCAGTGGCTAAATCCTCACCTTGCATGTGCCAGGATCCATATAGACACACGTGCATGTCCCAGCTGCTCCACTTTCCGTCCAACTCCCTGCTTGCAGCCTTGGAAAGCAGTAAAAGATGGCACAAAGCCTTGGGAACTTACTCTTAGGTGGGCGACCAGGAAGAAGTTCCTGATTTCTGCCTTCAGATTGACTCATCTTCAACTGTTGTGACCACTTGGGAAGTGAATCAGAGGACACAAGATCTTTCTGTGTCTCCTTCTATGTGTAAATCTGATCTTGATTTCCAATAAAAATAAGTAAATTTTTAAAAATAAAGTAAGATACTAAACTTTTTGATATTGTGTTAAAACATGGAGCCATATTAAAGGTGATAACTTATGGGAGTGGAACCCCGAAGACTGGTGTCAGTGCCCTTGTGAAAGGACCTCAAGAAATTTACTCTTTTTGCCTGTCAAGTATTGAGGAATGCAGAAGTGAACCTACCAAACACTGAGCCTGGGGACATCTTGAATTTAAACTATCTAGTCTCATAAATTGTGAGGAAAAAAATGATAGTTTATAAACTATCAGGAAGGGCATCTAAAAGACTAAGTTACACATGTTTTAGTATGTAGAGATATTAAAGCACATGAATGTTCAGAATGTTTTGGGAAGCCAAATGGGAATTGAATAATGGTATCACTGGTTAAAAGAATTCTAGGATAGAAGAGTGTGCCCTGTCTTTCAATTACTTGGAATGTCTTTTGAAAAATAAATCTATTACTATTTTAGCTTTGTCACATTTCCCAATAAAAATCATTAAAGGGATTAGATCATTTTCTGTGCTTATGAATAGGAAAAAAATTACAGCATACTATTATTTTCAAGATGGACAATGAGCTTACACTGGAATCAGACAATGATTGATATGTGGCTACCGTAGCATGGCACAGCTAGTATTACCTACTCATAGTCCTTCCAAGTATATGAACTACGGCAATTGACCTCTTCTCTTCTGAGTTCTTACATATGTTTGAGCAATCGGGTATTTTTGTGTATCACTGAATGACAAGAAGATACCAGTAATAAGTTCCAAGAGGGGAGGGCTTGCAGGTGGTAAATCCTGTGCACGATGCTTGGGTAGGAATGAAGAATTCTAAGATAGGACAGTTGTCATTGAGGGAAAGACACCAAGAACATTGGTGTACATTCAGAATTCACTTCTGATTACACATTGTGCTATAGAAAATTATTAGAACGGATATTTCTATTATCATACAAACATGAGGTTATGTTTGCTTGTAAGTTTATTATGGAAACAGGTATCACTACATGCACCAAGTAAGCACTTACCTTTATTTTTTTAACTGCAATTATTCATTAATGTCATTTAATTTTGAGTTTTCCCACTATCTAGATATTTGAATTAAAATTGGTGTAATACCTAGTAGTATAAGCTCCTTGAGGACTGGATATTTTTATGAAAGCTTTTAGGCTCAAACAGGAGTGAAACCTGCATGCAAATATTGTGCAATGTTTATACTTTGCTAGCAAGCATATCATGGTTGGTAATTTGTGGATAACAGTAAGTTATTAATATAAATTATTGGTCACCACATGAAAAGGGCATTATTATAGTACACTTGTATTTGCTAAATGGATTTTACAATCTTTTCTTGTATTTTAGTATAAATGATGACTCTAAATTGAGGCAAAACCAGGGAGGTCATAGAAGAGATAATGACCCCAAAGATATTGAAAAGAACTAGACACTTTTGTTCAACATATTTTTTCCCCTGTTTTCTGGCCTGACCTGCTAATTACTGAGCACAAAACAAATAGTACATTAACAGAATAAATTAGCTGGTCAGTAAGAAAATTAATGCCAAAAAGGTTAAATAGAGTTCTCAGGTATTTTTCATTACTTTTTAGTTTTAACTAATTAAGACCCAATTTCCAGTATTTTTTAAATTTTATTTTAATGGCATGCTTTAGAGTATCCACATGCTTACCCCTAAGTGGTAGGCTTTTTTTTTTTGTAAGATTTATTTCATTTTCATTGGAAAGTCACACATACAGAGAAGAGGAGAGAGAAAAAAATTATTCATCCACTAATTCACTCCTTAAGTAGTCATGATGGCCGGTGCTACACGCAAATGAAGCCATGAGACGGGAGCCTCCTCCGGGTCTGCCACGTGGGAGCAGGGTTCTAAGGCTTTGGGCCATCCATGACCACTTTCCCAGACCACAAGCAGGGAGCTGGATGGAAAGCAGGGTAGCCAGGATACAAATCACTGCACATATGGAAACCCTGGCATGCTAGGTGAGGACATCAGCCACTAGGCTACTGCTCCAGGCCCAGTGGTATGGTTAACAGCTTATATAGCAATCTTCTTTTTCCCTGGTGTTTCTTTCTATATTTCCAGTTACCTGAAATGAATCACAGTTTGAAATATTAAATATAAATTTTCATAAGTGAGTATACATATACATTCATTAGTTTTAAATTGTGTGCCATTCTTAGTAGTCCAACAGAATGTATGCCATGCCATCTGGGCTGTGATTCATCCTTTTTGTCCACCAAATCCACACAGTGTAACACAGGCTGTTTAATTTTTAGTTACTTTGTATTCATCTTGGTTATCTGTGACTTATCACAACACAATCTTTCCAGTAATGCTTTTTTTCCCATTTACTTAGTAATATTCCCAATGCACAAAGGGCAGTGATGCTCAAATTTCAGTCATATGAAAACAAAATATAAATGTTTCATTTCAGTGAAATGTTGAAAGTTCTCGAATTAGTATGAAAAGAAAAATGCATGCTGAGTTTGAAAAAATAAATCCATAGTGTAAAATCATTTTGAAAGAGAACTCAGACTCACAGAGCCTTATCATAGTATATTGCTAGAACTGCTTTATTATTAGTTATTGATGTTAATCTTGCCTGCTTTACTAATTAAGCTTTGCCAAAGGAATATACACTGAATATGAACAGCACATATAGTCATGTGCTGAATGACCACATTTCAACCAATGAAGAACATCCCGTAAGATCGTGCTGTGCTAAGATTATATCACCTCATGATGTAAATATCTTCGTTTATCAGAGTCATGTGCTATTTCAATGACAAATCGCCTAAAGACATGTTTCAGAGAACCTATCCGTGTCTTTAAGTGACAGCTTACTATGTATTTCTTTTACTTGTCATATGCTGAAGTCTAAGGAATAAATGTTTTCCAAGTAGCATTAATTTTATTCAAAATTTTATGAAATATCATTATTGATTCTTGTAGGCTACACCAGCATTATTTCAATTATTTCAACATATACTTCATATTTCACTATACCATGCTGAACAATTTTTAAAATATTAGCATCTAGGTTTTTATGAATAGCTACTAAGGTGTCTGAAACATATTCCGTTTAAATATTAACTCAAAGCTTAACAATAAAATATTTTAGGTGTTATGCATTTGAATATGAAAGCCAAGGCTGCATAATGAGGCATAATGTTCAACAAAACACTGCTACAAAGAAGGACTTACACCTTTTTTGTCAACATGGAAACCCAATGCTTCCCTGTACTGATTCTAGACACATTAGCTATTATGTACTGTATCAAATTATAGAGCCATGAAAATCATCTTTCTAATTTAAGGATGTATGGAGATAATAATGCTGTTGAAATAGATTCATACTATAGTATTCATACATCACATTAACAACTTGAAAAAACAAAAATGTTTATTTCAATGGATGCAGAGAAAACATTTGATACAATACACCATCCTTTCATGATAAAAACTTTGAGGAAATTGTGTCTAGGAAGAGCATTTCTAAACAAAAATCATGGTGATATGTGATAGCCAACATCACATTGAAGAAGTATATTTGGAATTATTTTCACTAAGTTCTAGAACAAAATAAGATTGTCCACTCCCATCACTGTTACTCAAATAATCCTAAGAGTTTTAGGCAAAGCCTTTAGGCAAGAAAAAGAAAACAGAGATATTACTTAGGAAATGAGGAAGTAAGTTATCCCGTTTGCAAACCATGTGATTCCTTATATGGGGGAACTGAACAACAGACTATTGGAACTCATAAGAGAGTTTAGTAACCTCATGGTATACAAAAATCGATGCACAAACTAACTGCTATGGGGAGTACGCATTCCTCATTGTGAATTCATGTCATTTAGCTTTATTTGACAGAATGAAAGAGGGAGGAAGAGATTGTGGGGAGATAGAGAGAGGGAGAGACAAAGAGAGGGTAAGAGAGAGAGAGGAATGAGGAAAGAAAGAAAGGGAGAAAGAGAGAAAGGAAGGAAGGAAAGAAGGAAGGAAAGAAAGAAAAAAAGGAAAATTAAAAAAGAAAAGAGAGAGGAACGAAGGAAGCAAACAAAAAATAAAGGAAGGAAAGAAAGAAAGAAAAAAAGGAACAGAAAGTTCCTTATTAGTTGATCCAGTCCCTACATGGGTAGTGAGGGATCGGTCAGCAGAAAGCCAGGACTCTAGATCTCTCTTGATCTCCTTCAGGGGTGAGGGTCTCAGATACTACAGAAGACCATCTTCTGAAGCCTTCCCAGAGTCATTAGCAGGAAGTTGCTCAGAGAACAGAGTAGCTGAGACTCCAACTGTACTCCAACATGGGTTGCTAGTGTCATAATTAGCAGCTTAACCTGCTGCTGCACAGCAATGGTCACCTCATTGCAGTTTTCATTATAATCATTTTATGGCTAAAGATATTGAATATCCTTTCAAATAATTATTTTGCCATGAATCCTAATTCTTGTCAGATAGATTATAAAGACAGAATGGGATATTGCCCTTATATTCCTTCTTCCAAATGTACTATGCCACTGTCAGCTGCTACTCTCACTAAATGTCAAAAACGAAGGTCATCCTTGGATTGTTGTATCTCAAACAGTGAACTAAATAAGTCTCTCCTTCATACATGCCTTGTAGTACTTCCTTATAGTAATACAAAGTTGAGCAATTCAACATTTTTCGCATTGTGTCTGCCCTCCTCCATTGCTAATGGAGGACATGAAGCAGTGGCTACATAACAAATTGAAGTTGTGTGTAAATGACATGAGCATTGTGACATAAGGCATTCTCTGACTACCTGCAGTAGTTTTGACTATAAAAATAGCAATTTCGTGGCGGTCAGTCTGACATTTGAGGTCGTCTCCAATGTGATCAATGGGCAGACAGTGCATTTCTGGCTACACTTGACCTTTTCTAGGAAGGCAGGAATAAAATGTTGAGATTTCATCATTCTAATAGAAATGTAGAAAGGTAAAATTTACAATTTATTTTTGTGATTTTCCATTCAACTTTTTCCAATTGCAATGATCCCAGATAATTTAAGGCACAGAAAGTAAAACTTGGATGAAGGGAAAAGACTTTGAGGTCAGATACAGGACTTTGTTAGACATTATTTATGGATTGGGATAATCCACTTTCCCCTATGATCACCTTGATGAGAGGTTTAATCATGAAGCTGGTGCTGGCTTTTCCAATCCCCTTTTCTGCATCAATTGATAGGATCATTTGATTTTTCTTTGTGGTTTTTGATGCAGTGGGAAATGCTAATTGATTTTTACATATGAAACCGTATCCTTGCCAACACATTTTTCTCTCTTTCTTTTTTTAAGTCATAGCCAGAAGTTGATTCACTTCCCAACCAGTCACAACTGCCATGGATAGAGGCCAGGTCAGTGCAGAGCAAGGAGCCAAGACGCCCTCCCTTGTCTCTCACATGGGAGGCAGGGCCCCAACCACTGATTCTGTCTTCCACAGCCACTCTTGGTACCTTGCCAGGAAACTGAGTTGGAAGAAGAAGGGATTCAATCTTGCACCTGATGTGGCATGTGGATTTCGCAAGTGGCACCTTGACTTACTGCAGCTCAGCGCTAGCCCTAATATCAAATTTTAGATAGAAATTTGTTTAGAGTAGATTGCATGATGTGTGTGTCAGAACGGAAACAATGAAAAAACAAAGAGGCATTTAACAATTCAGGGGGTGATATATCAGCTTGATTAGAGTGATGGTTTCGTGGTGTGGTCTGAAGGGGAAATAAAAGTTTACTTCTACCATGTCGGGGTCTTTATATGGGCCTATGGTTAATTTAGAGTAAAATTGATGAATAGGAGAAAATATATATAGGCATTTAATAAGTTTTATGAGACATAGGCATTCTCATCAGAAAAAAAGCTCATTTGACATGAATCATTTTATATGAGGTTGGACAGAAGCAGTATGAGAAGAATCAGGAAGAATACAACATTTTTAGTAGATTTTCTTTGTATAGAATTCTCTTGCAAATGTCTATCCTTTATGTTAAAAGTATTTATTTTCTGCTGACAGAAGTAGGACTGCATTCACAAGGGTTTTTTATTTTTTGTTCTTGAGACAGCTAGAGGAATCAGAATGTGCTGTCATCTGCTGTTTTACAAGTATCTTTGAGAACAGTAACTGATACACCAGAGCAGTATATTTTGGCGTCGTACTTTCCGGACTCCTTCAATGCCTGCATCTATAAACACTAAATGTTACATATCTGCAGTTTGGTGTTTATCATATCTCAATAACAATAAGTTACTTGATACATAATGTAAGCTACATGGAAGTATCTCATTCTTCTCTATATGTCAAGAGAGATCATAGTTGGGAAGTATTAAATTTCAAGTGACTTCATTTATTTTATCAAGTGATCATACAATCATCATTTTTAACATGACATGATTGAGAGTCATCCAAAGTACTGTGACATTTCCCTTACAATTACAATCAAGGTAGAAGCTTAAATTTCCAGCACAGGCCTTTCTCATTTTAGTTCTTCATGCGGATACAATACCACACATCCAAGCTCACTGAGCTATTCACTTGATTTGTACATTAATACAGCATTTCTTTGGTCATGATAGAAAGCATCTCCAGCTGCAGGTGTTTTTATAGTTAAGAAATTACATATTTTCTGTGTGTATTTGTCTCATTTGCTCTTTCAGCACACACATGAAAATGAAATATTCTCAGATAAGAAAGCAAGCATGCCAGTGACAGATCCACTGGCTTATTTTCAGCTTTGTCTCTTGTGGGATTTCAGGGTTATTATGAGGATTCATTGATATAATACAAATAAGAGCTCAGAACAGTGCCTGGCACACACTGAAGCCCACATCAATGTAATGATACCATTGTTTTCTTGATCTTACTGTCAGAGATTTGCCACTTCTACGCTGTGGAAACAGCTTTTAAGAAGCAGTGAGTGTGGCTATTTGTGTTAATGCAAGTGTGTGCTACTGTGAGAAGAAGGTTGGGCAATAAATTGAGCTTCTGTGCTAAAACAGTTTCAGTGAAGACTGAACACAATGGGGCTTGCGTGAACAGCCCTCTGTCCTCGTCGCTGTGGGGAAGTGTGCAGAAGTTCACGTATGCCTGATGAGCTGAGGCAGGTGCCACACTGTGGTCCTCCCCTGCTTCCTTTGTGCTTGAAGTGAAACCTCCCAATCATGTGTAGGTATAATCAATTGCTTGTAAATATGACACGTCTTAAGGTTGCAATGGGTGCATTTTTAAAAAGCAAAATTAAAAAGCGTTAACATCTCTGAAAACTATGTAGCTTTCATCATAGCCTCAGGGTTATTATAAAGAGTACACATTAGTTAGGGAGTATTATATGCATCCAAATAATTTCCTACCTAAAATGTCTGGAATCTGATATTATCTAGATCAAAGAACTCTTTTAAAAAGACCTTTCTATCCTTTTTGCAAATGATCTGTAGATCCTTTTAACATAGCATACATTAAGAATCTTTGGTTCAAAACATTCAATTTGAACAAAGCATAGCAATACAAATCCTCTTTAAGCATGGTATTGTGGATTTTTCTCCAAAAGAGAACTGGCTAACTTTCACTTTCCAATTTGACATAAAACAATATTTACCTTGCAAAATCAATGCATGGATTTAATGAGATATGAGTATGCATTAATTGTAAAATACATTCTAATTTAAAAGTTCCTTGATCTATATTTGTGAGTTCTCTCAAAAGTAAATTCAATTTTTAGGTGACTTATTTATTTTATGCCACATACAACTATTAATTATCCACACACATTTTCTAGCAGTTATTGCTTTTTTGTTACTAGCGTAATTTTATTAAAGAGACAGTAAGCTCAAAACAATTTTCTTTGGTTAAAGGTTTTGTTTACTTATTTGGAAGGCTGTTATAAGAGACAGAAAGAGAGAGAGACAGAAAAATAGAGGCATTCCATCTGCTGATTCACTCTCCAAATGGTAGCAACAGCCAGATCCAGCATGAATCCAGGAAGCAGGAAACTCTTCCAGGTCTTACATATGGGAGCAAAGGCCAAAGGACTTGGGTTATCTATCACTGCTTTCCCAGGCTCATTAACAGGGAACTCAGAAATGGAGCAGTTAGGACTCAGAATTGGTATTCCTATGGATGTTGATGCTGCAGGTGGTGCCTTAAGCTGATACACCACAATGCTGGCCACCAAAATCATTTTCTATGCTCCTACATATTCTATTTTTAATATATAGCTATGGCAGTATTATAGGGCTGCCTTAGTAAAGCACCATAAGTAGAAGAGCTTAAAACCATGGAAAAATTTTGCCTCCCATTTCTGGAAACCACAAATTAGAAATCCATTAGATAGTGCTATGCTCCATTCAAGACAGGGGATTTAATATTCCTCATCACTTCTTGATTTTCATGGTATATGTAACTATTAGCACTCCTTAATTTTCCCAGTCAATTCAAGCATGGCTTCCTGCACACATGGGTAAGTCAGAAATGGAAACCATGTTCTTTGTTGTGAGGAAATTTATCACTGGGCAGTTCGGTGAGGAGTTAGGAGCAAGGCTGAAATCTGACATTTGAAAGAACTTTTACAAGACACCTTTATTAGGAAGGTAAGGAGTTGTGTAAATCTGTTGGTCTATTATCCTGCCAAAGAATACAAGTTGGGAGTATTTATTGGTCCTTCTGAGTAGACTTTGGACATTCACCTACCTCATTATACCTTCTGTATTTAAAAGGTGCCAGTCTTTGGTTTGGAAAGTGGTAAACTTTGGACCAAAGACTCCTACACTCCTCCAGGGGTGAAGAGCACGCGTGGTGTGCTCCTAGCAGGTTCCAGATTATTTGAGGAGATTGTGTCAATCTCCTGTTCTGTGAGATAAGCTCAGAATGTTTGAGTTAGACTTTCCTTAACACGATAGGGCTTGAGCTTTTTGGCTCTAAGCTGCAGCTGTTTGATACACTTCTCCACCTTGTGTCTCCACATGGTGATTCCTCTGTGTGCATCTCCTGCAGAGACCAGACTTCCCTTCTGTGAGGATGCTGGTTACCATGGCTTGGAGCTCACACTACCAACTCTGTCTGAATATGATTAACTCTGCACTGACCTGCTTTTTAATCAAGTCACTTTGCAGATACTGATGGCATACAGTTGAACTGATAGTAATGAGTGTTACTGTCATTTGAAAATGTGGATATTGATCCAGTCAGTTCCCGATAGAAGAAATTGAGATGATAAACATTCATGGAACCTGCCAAGTATAATACAATGTCGTATTGATTCTAATAGCTCAGTAATAAATTCTTAAATTTAAGACAAATTTTCATGTTATTTAATGCACTTTATTTCTATTGTAAACACAAGCAAACCTCCTCTAACCAGATTATATATCATTTCTATTAAGACATAGGAACAAGAACTAATTGGTTGGTTACGTTTTCTTTTGAGCTAATAGAGTCAATGGCATCACAAATTCATATGTCTTGAAAAGGTTATATATCTGTTTCCAAAAATTATGTAAGTTTTTATTGATTATAATGTTTTATGTAATGATGTATTTTATTCCTAGATCATTTTAATTCACTTCTTATTATAAAAGTTATTAAACAGTGAAGGAATAGAAACTAAAATCTTTGAGTCATATTGGTAACATTTTCCTGAACAGTGATTTGGTACTTACACATATTAGCAAGTTTGGCATAAAGGTGAATAATAGATGTTGGATAATCTTCTCAGAAAGCCATAATGGAAAACTACAGATGGAGTAGCTTATACAACAGATATTTATCTTCTCACAATTTGGAAGATTAGAAATGTGCACATGGTGATTTTATCATAATGACATCACAAATATCTAAAGGTCACCATAGGGCCACATCCTGCAACCGTGTTGGATATTGTCAGCTAACAATGTTTCCTCCTTCACGATACAGCTGAGAATTTTCCAGCCTGAAAGGTGTGGGGCTTGCTAGTGCCTGGGAAGTAAGCTGCACGGTGCACAGAAAGCCAGAGGAGATTGGGTGCTGCACAGAAAGAGATTTGCCATTCGGGCGAGGTCATGCTGTGAGACAGGCCAGCGGCATGGTGTGTTGATCATGGCTGTCAAACCAGAACCCAGAATCACATGTTTGTTCAGATCAGTCACGAGCTGTCCACAAGGCTTCTGCTAGTGCTGCCACTCAGGTTGGGCAGGATCAGTCAAAATTCACTTTGGCTAAAGCCCTCAGATGTTAATTGTCTTTCCAATCTACCCACCTTTCCATAAGACCTGGGCAGGAAGAATCCATTAGAGATTGAATCCTATCAATTCAGGATCCCACCCATCCACTCAGAAGACCTCACTCAGTTTAATTATTGGCTTAAATGCTTGAAGAACAAATGTAGCCACATTAGTTTTAATGCTCTACTAACTCATTTTAAGGATATATATACATATATATATGTATATTCCATAGCATGACAGACTGCATTAAATACATTTTTTAATCAAAATGAGAGTTTTGTTGATGTTCTTTGACACTATTTAACATCCTTGGTAATATTGTCTGCAAAATAGTTAACTTCTGTCTAACATACAGAATCATTACTTCTGCTTAGTTGCATGTTGCTATTAAAGTCTGAGTTAGAGTGGGACAGGACCAGTTTATTCCTAAAAGCAAATACAATTCTACAAATGCTCCTTTGAATTTAGTTAAAACATTAATTTTTCTGATTGTAACTATCAGTGAGTTTCAACAAGAAAGTCTAACAAATTCTATTTGAAAATAAACTCCACAAAAAGAATAAAAGTATAATTTTGCTGCCCTCATGTTTTCCAATAAAACATACCAGTAGTCATTTAGCTTATGAAATATTTATTGATATTGTTACCTATAAAATTTCATTTAAGTTCAACTGTATTATTAATTTAAAATACATTTATGAGAAGGTTATTTTTAGGAGAGACAATCTTTGTGTTAAGAATGGGATCTCCTGTTACAGCAGTGATGCTGAAAAAATAGTTGAGTATGTGATATCTAGTAATTATTTTTTAACCTTTCTTACAGGAAGGTTGAAGGAAAAACTAAATATATATATATATTTATATTTATATTTAGTTTTTTCTGATATATGTACAGGAGGAGGAGTTTTGGAGACATGAAGATTGTAACACCCATATGATAAAATGGAAATCTGGGTTTTATGGAAGATAAGCTTTAAAGTCAATTCATGATGACATTTTCTTTGTAAGATACTTCATCTTCAGTAGCTTTTGCAATTTTCATAAAAACTGTGGTTATTAATGATTATATCTTAAATTTTCACAATCCAAACTTGAAACTTCTGGATTATTTTTGAAATCTCTTCCCATATCTGTCAAGCTCTTTCAATTTTCCCAGATTTATAGTTTGTATCAGCTCTTCTACAAAACGTTTTACATACCTGGAGTAGGAAATCTGAATAGATTACTAATAAGGTTGTGCAGAAGTGATTCAGACAGAGGTAAAAGATAGGAAAACATTGTGTGGATGTGAGGGCGATCTGGCTGCGACATTTGTCACCCCATTGATTGCCAGGGTTGATTCGGCTGATCTGGCTGGCTAGGCTCCATGTGCGTCGCTCCTGAAGCTGCGTGCTTGGGCTAAGAGGACAACCATCCCCGCTAGAGGAGGACTGGTCTTCGGTCCAGGGTATAGGAGTAGCTGCGCTCCCCTGCTAGAACCTCCAAACAAGCTCTCAAGGAAAACATTGTGTAAAGAAAACAGGTGATGAGCAGGGATATGGGCTCCCCATCTAGATCTTTGAGAATGGAATTATTTTCCAATAAGTTCCAGAAAATCTCCATTTACACAAGAATTCTAATTCTAAGCCTGATTACCATTTACGTGAATGTGTAAGGTCAAGTTATTTTAATCATTTTCTATTTAAATAAACAGACAGGTTTAGGTAGCTACAGTATATCTGTACTTCAACTTTGTGAAAATTTGAGTGCCTGTTGAAAAAGGGCAAAACTTTTTATAAAGAGGGATAGAAGATTTTATAAGGTTGCCTGATGTGTCAGTGAACTAAGAAGTTCTGCTGTACAATTGAATTTCTAAGGTATTAAAGAGTAATCTCAATTGGGTCAAACAAATGGAAAATAATTACAATTTTATATAGATTGGAATCAGGATCATTTTTCCTGTACTATCTTGGTTACTTCATGGTTTAGACTTAGTGATTGTCTTGAATTTTACTTTGGACATTCATTTTTATTTGTTTTCAGCTGTATTAGAAGGTTGCATAATATATAATTTTATATAATAATGTATGTCAAGTATTAATTATCTTTATTAAACAAAATCTTCTGAGATCAGACGAGATCGGGCGCGTTCAGGGTGAAGTTCATCTGGAAACACAAAAAACCACGAATAGCTAGAACCATCCTGAAAAATAATAAGTTAGCAGGGGGAATCACAATCCCGGACCTCTGGACATACTATAGAGCAGTGGTTATCAAAACAGCCTGGTACTGGCACAAAGACAGAAAGGAAGACCAATGGAACAGAATAGAAGCACCAAAAGGGAACCCACACAGATACAGCCAGTTAATCTTTGACAAAAAGACCAATGACAGTCCAAGCAAGTGGGAAGGCCTCTTTAGTAAATATTGTTGGGACAACTGGCTGATAGCCTGTAGAAACAAAAAGATAGACCCACATCTATCACCATACACTAAGATCCAATTCACATGGATAAAAGACCTAAACATACATCCAGAAACCTTCAAACTCTTGCAAGAAAATGTAGGAAATACCCTGCAAGACCTAGGAGTAGGTCCCGACTTTCTAAGGACACCAAAAGCAATAGCAGTTGAGAACAGAATAAACAAATGGGACCTCATCAAACTAAGAAGCTTCTGAACAGCAAGGGAAACAATCAACAAAGTAAAAAAGCAACCCATAGAGTGGGAGAAGATCTTTGCACACGATATAGGCGATAGGGGGCTAATTTCCAGGATATACAAAGAACTTCAAAACAACCAAAAAACCAAAACAAACAAGCCACTCAAGAAATGGGCACGAGAAATGGGCAAACATTTCACAAAGGAACAAGTCCAAATGGCAAACAAACATATGAAAAAATGTTCCAGTTCCCTGGCAATAAGGGAAATCCAAATTAAGACATCGATGAGGTACCACCTAACACCAGTAAGATTGGCTCACATAAAAAAGAACACCAACGACGCTTGCTGGCGAGGATGCGGGGAAAAGGGAACCCTACACCACTGCTGGTGGAGCTGCAAATTGGTACAGCCTTTATGGAAATCAGTCTGGAGAACACTCAAACAACTCAAAATCTGCATACCATATGACCCAGCAATAGCACTCCTAGGAATATATCCAAAACACCTGTTTTACGACAAACCAACATGCATCCCTATGTTCATAGCAGCACAATCAGTAATTGCAAAAACATGGAAGCAACCAAAATGCCCATCAGCAGAAGATTGGATAAGAAAGCTTTGGTTCATCTACTCCATGGAATACTACTCAGCTATTAAAAAAAACAAAATGCAGTTCTTTGTGGCTAAATGGGCCCAACTGGAAACTATAATGCTAAGGGAAATGAGTGAATCCCAAAAGGTTAGATACCACATGTTTGCCTTGATTTAACCTGTAATTTTTTGTTTGGTTGTTTGTTATTTTTTTGAACCCGTCATTGATACTGTCTCAACCCAGATGTTTTGAAGAATGGAACTTGCATTATCTTTAACATATTGTTTACCCAATACTATGTCAATTAATTCCATAATGTTGTATATTGATACTGAGGTTTTGTTGGGGATTTTATATGGCCGGATCTTTACTCTGTTAGCCCTACCTTCAGACCAGAGAAGCTCTCCCCAAGAGGCCACTGAACTTATCTGGACAATAAGACGCTGAACTTTATGCTAGGCATGTGTTTGCAAGGAATGAATCTCAACTGAACTTGAACTGTGGTTATGCAACAAGGTGGAGGAATCCACCATGGGGGGAGGGGTATAGGAGGGGTGGGGGGAATCCCCAGCGCCTATAAAACTGTACCACATAATACAATGTAAACAACAATAAAAAAATAAATAAAATTATTATGGCAATATTTATTAGATGATTAACATTTGTTAATGGCTGTTTAAATATATTTTCTGTTATTAATAAATTTTTAAATCATTTAAAAAAAACCCAAAAAACAAAATCTTAATTTGTGGTATAGATGGATAACATTTATTGCAATTACTCAAATTATTCTGTTTGCTGTATAAGACAATCTCTAGATTTAGCTAATTCAGGCATTTTGTACATTCTGTCAGAATTGTACATTCATTCAGAAAATGAAAGTGTTTAGTTCCACAAGATGCTTGCCTTCTATAAACCTGAGACAAATCCTGCAGAACGAAAGTTCTTGCACAGTCCTCCAAATACAGCAAATGTAACCAATTTATGCTTATCACTCATTATTTTATCCAGAGAACAATAGACCTTTCCTCAGGCAAAGTGAGAAGGTGTGTCATCTCAGCTGTTTGCAGGTGAGATTGTATAGAACTCACAATATTTGTGGTCACAAGTCGACCTCATGAAATCATGTGCTGAAGTCTTAACTCCCAGTTTCTTAGAATGTGATTCTAAAATAGAATCTCTAGAGAAATAGATCAAATTTGAATGAACCCTAATGAAAATGCTGTTGCTACTCTTATAGAAAGAGGAAATGCAAAAATGTATACCCAGCAGGAATACTGTGTGAAGAAGACTGAGATTAGGGTGAGGCACCTGCCACCCACCAGTGAGTCCGATTCCTGCCAAGGCGTCTACCCACACAGCCTCAGAGGAAACAGGGCTGACAGTACCTGAACTTGAACTGTCAGCCCCCAGAAATGTGAAGCCATACACATTCATATATTTTGGAAAGAGAAAGAAAGGGGGAGAGAGAGAGAGGAGAGAGAGAATACGAATTTTCCCATATGTGGTTCACTTCCCAAATATTTGTAACTCAATCTAGGGCTCTCATGTGGAGAGCAGGAACACAGCCACTGATTGCTCCGCAATCTGATTGGACAAGAAGCCTGGGTCGGGAGTTGGAGGCAGAAATCAAACTTGGGCATTGTGATACAAAATGTGCGTATCTTAAGGGCTAACTCAAATTATCTTGTCCAAATTTGCATTTTTGTTGTGGTTGTTTTCTTTTGTGACAACTATTGAGAAGCAAAACATTAATTTCTTACACAATTTTTCAATCATCTCAAGACTCAATTATGTCCTTCAATACAGAAATGTTCCTCTTACTGTAGATTTCTTAGCAATTTGAGGGTTTTATAATTCAAATAGTTTCTTTGTGATTATTCTTGATAGTACTTTCAGATCCTGTTAAGTCAGCTATTATTTGACTTTTCACAAGACATTTTCTTTGTCCAATTTTTATTCTCTTCTACAATCTTTTTAGAATTATGGATTTGAGGCTTTTAGGAAACTTGCTTTTTTATTATTTAATCAGATTTCAAGGACACACAGGCATATACTGAAGTAATCTATCTTGCATGTTAAACTAAAGGTTATACCAGCTAACATTATAACTCTCTCATATAAATCTATATTCAAGGAATATTTAATTTTCTTGATTTTTCTATTTTTTGAAGTTAAATAACTACTATTTGTGCAAATAAACTATGTGCAAATCATCAAGTCAAAATCTTCTTCGGATCAAGTAATGTAGAAAATCATCCCTACATCCAGTTTCACTTAGTATTACAACATACATTTATTTTTATTACATACAATTTTCTGTACACAATCATGAATCAAGAGAGTTAAGTGACAGTAGTATGCTCGGTGTTACCCCAATATCTTTGACAGTCAACTTCAAAGTTCATCATTCATGATAACTCTAAGAATTGCATCAGGAGTTGAAATAGAATAAAAGTTTTATTAATTACTTCTAAAATTTAATTTGTATTTTTATTATAAAGGTGAGGGGGTTGCAGACCTATGGGTTTTTCAGTTAAGATGGAGATGGTTGGAGATGGGAGCAGGGCTTTGGAGTGGGAGTGGAAGTGAACACATGTTTCAGTCCTTCCTTTTATGTCCGCGGGGATTGGAGGGAATTTGGGAGGGGGGTGTGCCACTCTCTGATATCACACTATGTTAGCTCCCAGGGATGAAGATGGCCATTTGAAGTTGCCTTTGAGGTTCCATCGTGGAGAAGAATGTTCGAGGTCATCACCTGAGTAATGCTGATTGTTCTGAGAGCTGTTGACAAAATTACGCCACAGATGAGAAATTCTTCGTAAAGTCTGTTGGCTGTTCTTGTCTATCTGTGTGTGTCACAACCCTAGATGCTTGTTGTAGATTCTGGGCTGGAGTGTTGTGCAACCTTCCTTTATCTCTTTTGTTGAGTGCTTGAGTTCTTCTGTTGGCTTAGATGAGCCGGCTTTCTTGTCTTACATGTTAATATAGGTGTGCTCTCCATTTGTGCTCCAGGGTCAGCAACTGAGAAGGCCCCAGCCTGCAATACGTGTTCCAGGACTGGGTCACCTGTCTATGTGATTTTCCCTGAGATCAGGGATCAACAGTCTTCTATTTGGGGAGTCCATACAGAGATATCTCTTGGGAGGTCCTCAGACCTTGCTCTCATGTGAGCCAGCTGGTGCACACTAGGGTTTTGTCTTCCCTCTGTGACAGCCCATGAATGCACCAATGTGTTCAGCTGCCCTGTCAATCTTACCCACAGTCCTGGCTGTTATGTAAATCAGCAGGTGTAGTAGTTCAGCCTAGCCTAGCCCATCCTCAGGCCCATCTCTCATATGTACTTGGTGAAATCCTGAAGAATTTTCATCTGACCTACACCCAAGCCTGGATTTTATGCATGCCATTAGGTGGACAGCCTAGCCTGTCCATTACGCCTGCTCCTAGCCCTGACTCTCGGGCACTTCAACATGTGTTATGATCTAGCCCAACCCAGCCAGTTTCCAGGCTCTGTTTCTTTGTACACCAGCAGGTGATATGGGCTCGCCAGGACAGTCTCTACTTAATGCTATTCTGCCTACCTGCCATAGTGTGTTGTGGCCTAGCAGCCCTGACACTTACATATCCCAGTGGTTGCTGTGTCCTAGCATGGGTGTCCTTACATATCCCTTACCAGCCAGGCCTGTCCCAAGCTCTGGTTTTCAGGTTTACTGGTACGTGACATGGTCCAGTCTAATATGGCTCATTCTCATCTCCACGTGAGTACTGTGGTCTAGGTCAGTCCAACACACTCTCAGTCCTGGCTCTCACATGTACCCATAGCTGCTGGGGCCTAGCTGCGGAGTCCCCCAAACCTCCCTATCAGGCCCCTGTGAGCCCCCCTGTTTCACATGTGCCAATGGGTGCTGCAACCTATTCTTCTGTGGCCTGGGCCGCACTCAGCCCTGCTTCTTGTGCATTGGCCTGACCCAGGTAGGCCCTCCATATTTCCTCTTCTGATCTACCCCATCTCAGTTGCCTCTGTTTCCTGTGAATACAGTAGCCTGTATCCCCATAGATTTAATTTTATTTACAACGAACAAGCTTTCAGTGTTTTCCATTCCAACTCATCCCCAGTGCTCAGACATCAACAATGCACCTCTTACCCATGTCTGCCTCACAGTCATGGTGATGGCGATGGCAGCAGTGTGGCCGCAGCTCACATGTGCTCATAATGAGCTAGGCATTTTGTCACCTTCATCCCAGATTTGTGAAAAACAAAACAGAACAGGCAACTATGTTGACATTGACGAGTCCCACAACAGCAACCAGTTATTGGCTGCTTTTCTCCCAGCAGTGTAGCACTTACTTAGGGAAAGTCAGTTCCTGAAGTTACCTATAGCTGGGAAGAGAGTAAATATTAAAATAAGTATAGTAATTAATCTATTAATCTTTTATAAGTGCCAATGATTTTTCAGGGTTAGTATTTAATATTACAGATTGACAAACCTGACACTTGTTTCTAGATAGAATTCTGAATAGTAAAATCAATTAATAATTAATTATTCCTTACTGATGTATATAATCGTAAATCCTGTAATTTGTAATCAACTACTCTTGAATGTTCAGCTGCATCGGTGTTAGAACTGGGATTGAAGTTGGATTTGCTGCCATTTTTGAATACTTTTCCTCTTCATATGAATCAAGTTACATGACATATAACTAGCGTGTTCAATCAGAAAATCCTCCAGTTATTATTAAATCAAAAGGTATTTAATATTCAAATGTGTTGCCAGCAATCAAAACATGTTTCTCTCATTGCTAAACTGAAGGATCGGCTTTCAGTTCTCCGAGGGAAAGCTGATTGCATCCTGAAAACCTTTCCAGCTCTTGATGTTTATTTGAGAAAGCTAACAATCAAATAATGTTGTTGCTTTCACTTGAATGATTCCCTGTATTGTATCACGCCACGTAATTTCTGGGTATCGTGTCTTAAAAGTCGATTATTTATTTTACTTAGATATCTGCAAAAAAGCAGTGCTTGTGTCAATGCTGGTTCAGTCTTGGGTAAACTGAAATACCATATTGAAAGGCTATTCTCATTCTGACATTTATCCTGTGGTTATCAAATTGAATGCAGACTCTGTGCTTAGCCACATGCATGTTGTTGGCGAATATCTCTAAATGGTTGCTCAACTTGTCATGGACACAATCTAATGATCCTGTTTCAAAAGAATTATGTATAATTAGGTCATAACACAAGCTAAGTATATAGCACAGGGAAATTTCTCAATGGCAGTAGAACCTTGAAGTTAAAGCCAGACCCTGTATTAGTTCTCTTTGTTTATAGAATGTGGTCACTATGACTTTATGTGAACCCTGTAGAGGCTGCTTCAAGCGTATGATCTGAGTCCTACCATGTAAGCTGTTGCTATTTCTGTACATTTATCTTATGATCTACCCATCAATTTATTTATCAATGTATCTTTCAATCCCTACATAAGTTCCTTACCATCACCTACTTCAGAAGTGAAGTGTCACTGCTGCAAATGAATCAACCTAACAAGTGTTCTGAAGATGCTTATAATCTGCGGTTTGTTATTTTGTCAGCATTATTGAGGCATGGCCGGCAGAACAGCAGCACTCGTTTTGAAGTTGAGCATCGTGTTTGATGTATATATACATCATGAAATGATTCCCACAAGTGAGCTAATTAACATATCAAAGACTGCATCACACAAAGTCAGCTTTTGTTGGTCTGTGATGAGAACGCTGTAGATTTCCACTCTTACTATTTTTCAAATACACAGCACACTTTTCTTCATTATTATCACCATGCAGTACAACAAATGCTCAGAATTTGATCAAAAACTAAGTGAAAGTTTGTATATTTTGGTCAATAGCTATTTTCCTCATTCCTAACCTGACTAGGATGCATGATTCCTAATTTACTTACATATAACATTTTATGCGTAAGTAAGATGATGCAGCATTTGTTTCTGCATATGCAAAACGGCCTGATGTGTCCCAGAAGTTAGAACAGTATCTTTGTATCTTTTCACCTTAGACATTAAAAAATTGTAATCTGAAATTTTTGGAAATTAATATTGGGAAAAGGTAATATAAATTATTCTCCTTTAGTCCCACTCTGAGTTATTAGACTTGGCATCTCTATATGACCTTTTCAAAAAAGTTTCAAATTTTCTTTTCTCAGGAACATGCTGTGTATCTGTTTGTGTTTTTGCTCTTTTTTTTGTATAAAATTCATCCCTTCTTCTCCCTTAAAATTATAATATTCAATGGAAAACTCTTCTTCACTTATTTGAAAGATGATTATTGATATTAAGAATTCTGAACTGAATCATGAACAGAACTGAGTTTTAATGAATAATTTCTCCCAATCTCATATACTTAGTGCCCCAGGGAGAATATGAGTTAAATGAAGGTTTGTTAAATATAATTCATTCATGTGTAATTCATCTATGTTGCTACACTGTGAGAGAGAAGCGTAATGAAAACCAATCAAAAGTAACTTTCCCTCTCTCTTTTTGTTAGCGATTTATTTATTTTTATTGGAAAGGCAGATACACAGAGAGAAAGATCTACCTGCTGGTTCACTCCTCAAGTGGTCAAAATGGCTGAGGCTGAGCTGATCTGCAGCCAGGAGCCAGGCGCCTCTTCCGGGTCTCCCTCATGAGTGCAAGGTCTTGAGGCTTTGGGCAATCCTCTACTGCTTTCCTAAGCCACAACCAGGCAGCTGGATGGAAAGTGGCATAGGAACCGGCACCCATATGGAATCCCAGGCGTGCAAGGCGAGGACCTACCAGGCTACCATGTTGGGCTCTCTCTTTTCATTAAATCAAAGCTGTTGACTGCTCTTCATGATATTTTTTTCTTTTTTTCTCTTCTATTTCATTTTTAATATGATGATACAATTGGATAGGCTCTGGAATTTCCCTTACCCCTCCCCATATTCCTCCTCCCCAGCTGATTTTCCCCATGCTATTATAATAGTATAGTCCTTCATAAACAGTCATAATTCCATCAATCTGGTATTGAAGTGTGTCTTGACATTGCCAGTACAGGCAATGGCAGTCAGTGCAGGATCCCATTGTCTAGATATGTCCAATAGTCTCACTGGGATTCCATCTTTGATTTGGAAGTAGAGATGCATACTGCACAGTATCTTCACATCTGGATATGAAAGTTTCTATTATGCCATTACTATACACTCATATTTTAATGAAATGACAAAAGCAGAGATGATACAATTTCTTTAAGAAGTTTTGCACATGTGTAGTTGCATATCAAAATCATATTTGAAAAACAATTTACTTCAGTTTCATTCAACATTCTCCATAAAAATAACATTGTACAGAAGGTTTTTTCAATACCCTGTAAACAGTCATGAGGATATTGCTCCACATTTTTATATTCTAGCATTAGAAACAATGACGCATCAATATCTCCACCAGTTCTACATTCTACATTATATAGGAATTTTTTCATCACTCTGAAAACATAATTCCAGTTTATTAAATTTTAAGCATTTATGTATGTACCACTGAGGCAGCTGGGTGCTCTGCAGCAGAAGAACTGATAGGAGTTGCCCGTTCTATGTGAGGGGCATTGGTTCATGTGATTGTGGAGGCTAAGACATCTGTTGGTGCACATACGGTCCAATAGAGACCCTGAGGCATCCATTGCTAGGCTCAGTCCAGGTTTGAAAGCCCAAGAACCAGAGAAGCTTATGGTGTAACTCAGGCTAAAATCCAGAGTCTGTAAACCTAAAAGTCCTGTTGTGTGGGTTCTGGACTCCAAGGCTAGAGAGTGTGGAGTTACGCTAGCCAAGTGGAAGAGAAATAGCGTCCCAACTCCCAGGATGGAAGCAAGCCCTTTGCTTGTGCTTTTTGTTCTGTCCAGGTTCCCCATCCAATCGTGCCTCTACTTGTTGAAGGTGGAGAATTCCCAACCATGTAGCATTCTTCCCTGACGTTCCCTCAATACAGAACATCCAAACCATTATGTCTCACTGAGTCTTTGGGGTCTCTGACATTTTACTTATTTGAAATGCAGAGCAACAGAGAAGGAAGGAGAAAGAGAAAGACAGTGACAAAGAGAGAGAAATCTTCCAGACACTGGCTAACTTCACAAATGTCTATAATGGCATAGGTGGGCCTGGAAGAATCTAGACACTTGCATGTCCCCATGCATACAGTGCAAGGACGGACCCTGAGCAAAATGGCACATAATCTTCTACATTGTTGGAGACATCTCAGTGGCAGCTCCATGGACTTGTGAAAATTCCTGAAATACACCCATTTCTAAACTGGATAGAGCAGTGGGGAGCGGAGGAAACTTGAAGAGGGCTAAGGGAGGGAGACCCCAGTGCCTAGTAAATTGTGTCATAAATTTTTTTAAAAAAGCAAATATTGATATTTTTTAAAAGATCACATACTCTAAGAAGCCTCAGACCTTACCTTAGAATTCATTGTTTATTTGTATGCTCCATGTGTCATTATGGTATGGAACAGATATACAATGTTTCATTCTTAGAAGCATGAAGTCAAAGCATTGTGAATAACTGAAGTTACAAAAATAAGCCAGAAGAATACAAAGTTTGTGCAGAAGACAGGGCTGGAGACAGAACTGACCCAGCAAGTTTAAGCACCAACATGTGCATAAGCTTAATGGGGTGACAGACTGTGCCGGGCCCTGTATTGGCAAGAACACACAGGAATCAGATCTGGGATTGCCTCAGATAGATTTTCTCTGGGGATCCCCCCAACTGAATTGCTGCACTCAGAACCCCAACCATGGGGGAATTGCAGATTCCATGGTCTGACCATGGAGTGTATGTGCCGGAGATGGGCCTCCTCAGTGACGTGGACGGAGCCATGGGCAGCGTATTCAGGTGCATAGGGGGGATGAGGCAGTACACTGGAGTCTGCAGAAGATACCTGGTGCCACAACGGAGGATGGAAGACAAAACAAATTGATCAAACTACTCCAGCCAAGTGTTGGCAGTGATTATCTGTGCAAATGGATGCTCTAAGTCGGCTATGTCAGCCAGTGGATTCTGGAGAAATTTCATTGTGTTTGGAGTGGCAAGATTGTCAGTAATTAAGAACTGTTCAATTATCAAAACCTCATGAGCAGGACCCTCAGCTCATGCCCCACATTGGGGACCCCCCCGGGTAGTGTTGTGCGGCTCTCCTCCATCCCAGGGTGCAGTGGTGTTTAGGAGGCTGGGTGTGGCTTCTCTCCTTGTCTCCCCTCATCCCACAGTTACAGGTTGAAAAAAAACAATGTGGAAATGGTGATCTCACCCAACTTCCTGTAGCCCTTGGCCCTTATCACTCTAATCAACTATGCAAAAATCATCAAAAATAAAAATAATTAATAATTAAAAAAAATAAGCTATACACACTTTGTGAAACATGTGCCAGGCCCCTCCGAACTGTTAATGTTATAACTCCATGTCTCCGCTTTGAGTAGCTGAGTCTATTTTTAGAACTGAAAACCAGTCCGGTCACAACATGACTCAGATGAATGAAGGCTTGGGTAATGGGCTATAAAATCTTTTCCATCTAGGTCACTGAATGATTTGAGACTGTCACCAAAGTGGGTAGAAAAATAGTGATCCCTGCCATATAAGAACTGTCAAAACATATGAAAAGAGACCGTGGTCTCAATTCTTGCAGACACATTTCCTGTCGCACTAACACAGGCTTGTTTTTACACTCAGACACACATACACATGAAAATACACACATACCAGGACTTCTTGGATTGCTTCAAAACAGAATAAATTCATCGTGGGTTGATTGTTTTGCTCTGAAATTGTAGGACAGAATAGAAAGTATTCGGACTAATTTATCCTACAAGGGTCCTCAGGGAATTTTTACTCGGAAATTATAGTGGTCTACCTTTTAAAGGGAAAGAGGGGGGTGTCCTCTATAACTCTGATTTTTTTTTATTCTCCTGTAGATTAAAGTGAATCAAGTTTCTTTGTTCATGAATGATATGGCTTTGCAGTACTGTTTAATATTTTGAGGAAACAGCATTTTTTTTTTAAATGCTTCTACCAAATAAAAATGAAGAAAGAATTTGGTTTGATCAGCAAAGAATGTAGAAATTTACTTAAGTAGTAAAGAATGTGGCTGTCTGACTTTGGTATTATGTTACACCTCATGGTTCAGGCATCTTGTTTGCCTTAAATGGCTTCACAAGCAGGAGGGTTGACCCGGAGCAGATTTGCAGTGGCTGCAGAGTGCAGCTAAACAGCAGATTTAATGAGGTTGGAATTTCACACAATGCCTTATTCAAATCATTCCGGCAGCAGAGAGAGCAGTTGTGGAGAGCTGCAGTTGCCCATGGCTTTGTATCTCGGAGCACAATCTTTCTCCACAAATAGTTTATAAAAGTGCAAAAATAGATACCAGTTGCATTTGGTTTTCAGATTCAAACATTTGGCAAGACAATGACTCATGGATTCACGTCGCTGGCATTGAGGGAAGTCAGTTCATGAACCGAAAATGCAGCCGTGGCTCACTCCTTCGCCTCAGGGGGGATCAAAAGATCTCCCTGATGTGTTTTGACAAAACGTGCAAGTTTTGGTTTGTTTTTTCCCTTTATGTCTCTGTAGCACCTACCACTTTCTATTGCATTTCTTTGTGCATATTTCTCCCCTGTTCAACTTTAAGCTCCCTGAATACAGGCTTTGGGGTACCACATCGACACATTAACAAATTATGGTGACTGGACTTAGAAAGAGCATGATTCTTCTATAATATATCAAGGGATAAAAAGAAAAACTCAGTCATTTTCACTATTATGTATTGAAAGAGCATAAACATAAGAATTAGCCATTTCAGTCATCATTTTATAAAACCAATGACTGGCTTTTCTTTTGAAAATTCAATTTTCAATATCTGAAAACTTCCCCTCATTTCCCTCACTAAACAATAGTATCAAGTTGATTGCTCAAAGAACTTACTATTTTAGACCTAGAGAAAACACTCCAGTCATGGAAGTGTGACATAAATCCGCAGGTGAGTGGCATGCTGGTGTCAGAGCTCTGTGATCTGCTCATTATTGCTTACTCTTGAATCCTCTTTTTCCAAGTCTCATGACCTGCAAATTATTGGGGCGGGTGTTACGAGATCATAAATGTTATCACCTAAAATTGGAAAGTTTCATCCTTTTTTTTGTGAAAGATTTATTTATTTCTATTGCAAAGTCAGATACACAGAGAGGAAGATCTTCCATCCAATGATTCACTCCCCCGAGTGACAACAACGGCTGGAGCTGAGCCCATCCACAGCCAGGTCTTCTGACATCTTCCGGCTCTCCCACACAGGTGCAGGGTCCCAAGGCTTTGGGACATCCTTGATTTTTTTTCCCAGGCCACAAGCAGGGGGAGCTGAATGGGAAGTGGGGCTGCCTGGATTAGTACCTGAGCCAATATGGGAATCCTGGCAAAAGGAAGGAAAGGCCTTTAGCCACTAGGCTACCGTGCTGGACCTGGAGAGTTTCCTTTTCTTTTTTTTTAAAGATTTATTTTTATTATTTTTTATTGGAAAGGCGGATATACAGAGAGGAAGATCTTCCGTCCGATGATTCACTCCCCAAGTGAGCCGCAACGGCCGATACTATGCCAATCCGAAGCCAGGAGCCTCTTCCGGGTCTCCCACGCGGGTGCAGGTTCCCAAAGCTTTTGGGCCGTCCTTGACTGCTTTCCCGGGCCACAGGCAGGGAGCTGGAAGGGAAGCGGGGCTGCCGGGATTAGAACCGGCGCCCATATGGGATCCCGGGCGTGCAAGGCGAGGACTTAACCACTTGTGCCACTGCGCCAGGCCCGAGAGTTTCCTTTTCAAAGAGAGACAGAGAAAGGAAGAAAGACAGGGGTGGGGCCGGGAGGGGGGTGAATTGAAAGGGATCGATAAAGAAGAGAAACGACAAAAGCAAAAGCAATACAAAAACCAGCCTGGATTCTGGAGTAGCAGGTTCAATAATTCTTGCAAAAACCAAAACACAGCTCACATGTCCTGGTAAAAACCAGTAAATTCACAGAAGCCTGTGCCACTGATTTCTACTCTGATCGCCAACTTGGGTCTTCTGAAAATATATGTAAACCTGGTATGTAACAGTTGGTGGAAGTATGAAATATCTGTTTTATACCTGTTTCACTTTCGATGGAAATAAGAAACAGCTTCATTCAACAGGTGTCATTAAAGAGTTGTCTTGGGGCCTGGGACAGTAGCCTAGTAGCTAAAGTACTCAGCTTACACCTGATAGGATCTCATATGGACAGTGGTTCTAATCCCGGCAGCCCTGTTTCCCATGGAACGCCCTGCTTGTGGCCTGGGAAAGCAGTTGAGGACGCCCTTAAGGAATGGGACCCTGCAGCCACATGGGAGACTTGGAAGAAAATCCTGGCTCCTGGTTTAGATTGGTTTATATCTGACCGTGGTGGCTGCTTGGGGAGTGAATCATTGGATGGAAGACCTTCCTCTCTGTATATCTGACTTTGCAATAACAATAAAATTTTAAAATAGGAAAGAGTGGTTTTTGGAATTGAGAATTGAGCTTCTTTTTTTAGTACGTAATATGTATATATTACACATATAAATAAATATATGTATAATATACATAATATTTATATATATTATTTATATATATATATATATACACATATATATACTTTTTGGAAGAAATAGAAAAATACAGAGCTTTCCAAACTGCAGCTTTACTACCCAGGTGCCTGTGATCACCAATACTAAACCAAAGTCGGAGTGGCAGCTCAACCTGAATCTCCGACATGCGTGGCAGGGACCCAACCAGCTGTCACATGGCCTTCCAGGAGCTGCACTGGCAGGGGGCTGGAATCAAGAGCAGGGACTTGATCCGAGGGACTTCAATGTCAAACAGGGCATTCCGAGCAACATCTTAAGCATCATGCAAATATCTGCCTCTTCTTCATAGAATTAACACCTTTTTTTTTTTTTTGAAAACTGACTTGCCCCATTTCCATTTCCTTCTATGTTTCAAATCAGTCTTGTTGCAATGAATGCTCTATTAACACCTCATATTCCCATAATGTATGCTTATTGTTTTTCCCTGTTACATTTCCATTAAGAATGAAGCAGAGGGTTAAACACGACAGATTTCTGTTCTTTCCAGAGAGTTCTCCGATCGGACATATGGTAGGTGATTGGTTGTGGTATTGATGGTGATTTTCACTTAAGGGACTTATTCCTGTCAATCTCCTGCTATTTTTAAAGAATGCATTATTCTCGAGAGAAGGAGCAAAACAGTGAACTTGAAAACACCCTCAAATGGATCTTGGTCACAAAGTCACATATTTAAGTTACGCATTTAATGTAAGAAAATAAAATATAATATTTTCAATCTACAAAGTGCTTCATTGCAGAATATACAAATTACCCATAGAATACAGATTATTTATTATAATATTACCTTTTTCTTTTAATTTTACTTGTCAGAGAGGCACAGACAGAGAGGCAAGGTAGACATGAGGCAAGGCAGATGTCATGCAGGGACTTTCAAAATGTCCTCAGTGACTGGGGTACTGAAGTGTGACTCCAGGAACTCCATTCGGGTCTCCCGTTGTGGGCAGAAAGCCAGATCCTTGAGTCATGCTGGCTGCCTTGCAGGGACTTCATCGGCAGGTGGCTAACCGGAAGCAGGAGACCGACCTGTACAGATCTGAACTGTCCCTGGTATGGGACAAGGGCACCTTGACTGCCAAGCCATAGGGCAGCAAACAACAGATACACATTAATGGTAAATGTGGGGTAGATTTATTTTCCAGTCGAATGTTCACTTCTCTTGGTAAACACAGAACGTTTCTCACCATGATATCTAATTAGAATAATGAGGTTATTGTTAAGTTTTGCCAGAAGCTGAATGTCCGAGTAGAAGACATGCTTAAAGATTTTTCTCCAAGAATACATTCGTCACATGTTTGTTTCCTAAACACTGTAGCTGTTGCCCTCTTCATTATATTAACGCATTACAAATGAACAATGTATGACACCAATCACCATATCTAAGATAGTTGTGCCAGGTCCACTTCAGTCTGTCAATTCATTTTCAATAATGTTTTTACAATCTGAAATTTACCTATCTCTTATTTTTCCAAAGATTTATTTCTTTTTATTGGAAAGGCGGATACACAGAGAAGAAGAGAGACCAAGAGGAGGTCTTCCGTCTGATTCTTCACTCCCCAAGTGTGCGCAAAGGCTGGGGCTGAGCCAATCAGAAGCCAGGAGCCAGGAGCTTGTCCAGGTCTTCCAGGCGGGTGCAGGGTCCCAGGGCTTTGGGCCATCCTCAACTGCTTTCCCAGGCTACAAGCAGGGAACTGGATAGGAAGCGGTGCCGCCGGGATTAAAACTGGTGACCATATGGGATCCCTGTGCGTGCGAGGTGAGGATTTTAACCACTACGCTATTGTGCCGGGCCCAACTTATCTTATTTTAATACTTCTCAAGAGCTTATTGAAAAATGAGTTTCAATTGAAAAAATATAATGAAACATTTTCATATAAAAAATCTGATTTGACCAAATGATACATTAATAAGAACAAGCAGGAGTTCCAGATTTATGGTGTTAGGCAGTTTTATTAAAATATCTAATAGAAATGCTCTCAAATTTGAAAAAACACAAAACAAAAGTTTAAGGTACAAGAAAAAAATAAAACTTTTATCAGAAATTTCACTGTATCATGGTATTTCATTACCAACTGAAAAATTCTGAGGGTATTAGTTTAAATAATTTCCCTCTAGATGATAAGATCCACATATTAATTAGTAATGATTTGAAAAAAATTTAAAATATTGGGGTGTAAATTAGGATACTACCTGAGAAAGTTGATATTGCCAGTTTGCTTCTGAAGTTTAAGGCAGGGCAGTGTTCCAGCATAGCGTGTAACATCAACGTATGACATTGGAACCCTGTACCGGAGCTGGTTGCGACCAGATGTTCTGCTTCCTATCCAACTCTGCGAAACGCAACTGGGTATAGTTAGTTCAAGTATTTGAGCCACTGCAGCCCACGTGGGAGACCCCATGAAGTTCTTGGCTCCTGGCTTTAGCCTGGTCACATTCATGCTGTTGTGTCCATCCAGGATCATAGTTGGATCATAATTCGCTCTCTTTTTCTCTGTAACTCTGATTTTCAAATAGATAAGATAGATACATACACAGATACATAGATAGATGGATAAAACTTTAAAAAAAAAACAGTGTTGAAAATAGTATGTTCTGTGTTAGAGAAATCTAAGGTTTTTCACTCAAGAAGAAACCCTTGCACATGTACTTACTAATTGAGACCAGTGTGAGAGTATGATAACAGTATGGAAATAATATGTACTCCGCATGTAAATGAATATAAACTGATATAAAGAGTGGTAGCAAAAATAAGGAATTATAATATTGTGCCATAACATAGAAGAATTACAGCAGAAAACTGTTAGTAAAACCCTTTTGAGTAGATTAAAAGAAATTTGAAAAGAATGGTTCAGGCCCCAGCGCAGTGGCGCAAGTGGTTAAAGGTCCTCGCCTTGCACGCCCGGGATCCCATATGGGCGCCGGTTCTAATCCCGGCAGCCCCGCTTCCCTTCCAGCTCCCTGTTTGTGGCCTGGGAAAGCAGTCGAGGGCGGCCCAAAGCTTTGGGACCCTGCACCCGCGTGGGAGACCTGGAAGAGGCTCCTGGCTTCGGATCGGCATAGCATCGGCCGTTGCGCTCACTTGGGGAGTGAATCATCGGACGGAAGATCTTCCTCTCTGTCTCTCCTCTCTGTATATCTGCCTTTCCAATAAAATAAATAAATAAATAAATAAATCTTTAAAATTCTGATTAGTCAACGCCTCAAAAGCAGTAAGGAAGAAAAAGACAGTATGGTGCTCAAAGGAAAGGGCCCAGGGAAATAAATCTTTAAAAAAAAGAAAAGAATGGTTCAAAAGACTATGCTATCTGACACAAAAACCAGAAAAGTAAATCTGTGTACCAACCCTCATTTAAAATGCCTTCCTTTTATATGTTAGTGGGAGAACTAATCTAGTTATCTATTCAGATGAACAACTGAAGAATGCTTAAATATAGATCATCATGGAATATTTGGTTCACGTATTAACTTTTTCTAAGTGAAAATGCAATATTATATGAAAGCTGCCCAGTTTTCCAAAGATAAATCTATTGAGTTTCTGGAAGTGAGCATGATTAATGAAGGAAACAATTTTGATATTAATAATTCTATTTACCACACGTATAACATTTTAGAAATAGAGCCAGCTTTAAGAGATTCATTTTGCCCATGTTCAATGCATTTTTACACATTCTGATAATAGTTCATCAATGATACACTCCACGATTGACTTGTAGATGGGAAATATCTTGAGAAAATGCAATTAAAAGATTGCTTTGAGAGTTGGGATTGTAGCACGGCAACTGAAGATTCCGCTTTGGACACGTGCATTCTATGACAGAGTGCCTGGCTTCGACTCCACGCTCTGCTCGCAACCCTTCGCTTCCTCTCCTTGGGCATACAGCCAATGAAGACTGAACTTGTTGGATTCCTCCCAGAGAAGACCCAGACAGAAATCCTGGTTCTTGGTTTAAACCTAACCCATGCGGGTAGTGGACCTTAGGTGAAAAGATTTCTCTGTTGTCCTGCCTTTAAGAAATAAATATTTTTTTTTCAAAATTTAAATTCCATATTTTGCTTCTTCATGATGCAAATTTCCATAGACTTATTGAAATCCTTCACATTTCTTCATGAGAAAAATTAAGCATAGATACATAGCCGCCGACCATTCCCTAGGACACACATATTGAAATATTTTTACAACTTCAGGTATTACATGTGAATGTGAAACTGCTTTTCTTCAATTGAGTTTGAGTAACACAATCCAAAATTGATTTTTGTTAATGCACATTTATTTTGCGCTAACTGGCTGCTAACAAATACACGTTTTAGAAGAAACACAACTTGGTTCCACCCCTGCCTTTTTTTTTGTTTTCTTAACAAAGAAGCCAAAAATTTCTTCATTTTTATCAGGGTGTAAAGTGAAATGCTACAGTACTACGAATATGCCACACAGATGTCATTATCCCTTTAGTGCTGACAGCACCTGCCCCAGGCGAGATTGTGAAAGCCAAGGTTGACACTGACATTGCCAGGCCTGCTTAAGGCAGTTTATTCCTTCTTCTCAGAGAACTTCTTCTTGCATCCATCAGGAAGTCTCAAGCACTCTCAATCTCCCGACCTCTGCCAATTAAATTTGCTCTCTGTAAAGGGTTCAGTCTCACTTCTTCCTTCACTGTCAATTTAAGGAAGGTATTATTTTGCCAGGATTCTTGACATTTTAAGGCATCTTTCTAATTGTGAAATCGGTAGCTTTGTCCTCCAGAAAGAGATCCACTACTTATGGGAAATTGTCTCACAGTACAGCAAAGATTCCCTGGCTTCGTAAAGATTGAAAACTAGAGAGAGAGAGAGAGAGAAAGAAAGAGAGAAAGAAACTTACCAAAGAGAGATTTCTATCAGCAAGTGTGACTGAATAAAAGATGAATGCCCAATTAGTGATTCCTAGGCCTCCAATTAAACCTCTGGACCACTCAGTCAATAATCATAGCAGTTACCGTTTATTGGCTTGTCATTGTTTGCAGATCTGTCTCTTAGCTTTATGACCAGTGTAACACATTGTTCACACTGAGTCCTGTCAGCCTTAATTGTTTCACACTGGAGTGGCTCCTCTGCTGCTGTCATTTCCCAGGTATTCATGTTGATTCAAGCTCACCAGGTTGTCTCCTTGAAGCCTTTGTTCTTCCCATATTTCATAGGATTTTTTTGCACAGTTCGCTTTGTCATATAGCAACTACTTTAACATTCAGTAGTTTTCTGTGCCCATTGCATAATTAACACTGCAACTGAAGGTCTAACATTAGGCTTCTGGATTATTCACACTGGATACTACAACACTTTGATTTAAATGACTTCTTAATTGATTAGATTGTGAACTCCATAAAAGCAGGTGCATAGAGGACCGATGTGGACACTGAGAACCTCCATTCTGTAAGAATCCAAGGAGAGTTCAGAAGCAGAGAGTTTTTGAAAAAGCAAGAAAGGATAAATCATGTGTTTTGATTTTAGTGTGCCTGAACAGAAAAAACAAATGCCTAGTTGCCATGATAAATTCATGTTACATGTGGGACTTGTGCAGGGTTGCAGGAAGGACATTTGGGTACACATACAGAGATACACCCCCAAAAAAAAGAGGTTTAAAAAACTTAGGAAGAATGTAGGGAAAAAAATCACTAGAATAACTTTTGATTTCTTCTCCTTTTATATATTTATTAGTCCAGAAAACAAATTATGTGCACTTTATTAACAGATGAGTATTTCTCTAAGGAAGTAGATATGAATAGCCACCATGTGTAAAAACATGTGTATATGTACATGTGTGTTTTGTGTGTGTGTGTCTTCAGGATTTTCAGATTACACTATTACATGGAACGCAAAGACAGAAAAAGATTTGCATTTCCAATCACATTTTAAATTTTTTAACAGATACATTTGAACAAAACTATCAACCCAGAATACAAAGTTTAATTTCCACAGTACATTCTTGGCTTTAAACTTATAACATAAGACAATCAATATTGCATTACAGATTTGGTAAATGATCCACATTTCTGTATATGTGTATTTATGAAATTATATTAGAGCATATGAAAGTTAGTTCTCTTTGAATTATTTAATATACTTCCAAAAATGGAATTGAATAATAAGTGTTCTAGCACATGACCTCTAGATGTTCTCAATATAAAATTGATGAAAGAGGAATATAGTTAAATATCCGTTCATTAAGGAAATTACAGATGGCAACAGCAATAGAAAGATTGTATTAAGTTAAACAGCATTAACATTAGTGAGGAATATGAAAGACTCCTGGTGTAGTTATGACTCTAGGCACTATACAAGCAACACACTTTTTAATATGTCTGCAGAAATTCAGTTAAGGATTGATATGTTGATGAATAATCCTGCGCAGCTATTGACCAACTTTTTTTTCCTTGGCTTGACTCCAAGATGGAGAATTCATGACTGATGTGTTTGAACCTGTCAGGTTTTCAGAGTTAAAAACTGCTTTGTTTTTGCCTAAGTGCAGTCCAGAAAAATCGGATTGTTACACAACTGTTTTTCTAAGACCAGGATATATCATTTAGTAGTTTTTAGCTATAGTGAGTTTTGACTTCCTTACTTATGCAACATGTATTTCACCTCATCAAGTAATCAACCATTCTGTTTCAAAGTCACCACACACACACACATAGCAACCCATTTTCCAAGTATAATGGACCATCTTCTCATTAAAAATCCATAGACACAGTAGATTTTTTATAGTTAGATGATTTCTTTATTCATATCTCTGTTCTCATCTTAAATTAATCTAAGTCCAAAACTAATTCATCTTTATTCATACAATTAGACCTATAATTGTTATAATTTGATTTAATATTTTTTATGCTCCCATGATGGCTGGTAGGGAGTGAGTGCCAAATGAATATGATGGTATATAAAAATGTTTATGGAAAAATTAACACAATGAGTGCATTTTTTGTGCAAAAATATTTTATATTTATAATAAATAGGAAAGATGCAATATGCAAAAAATCATGATAGGTTTTAAAATTTCTTTTATTAAAATATGCAGTTTTAACTCTGCTTTTTCATTTTTTGACTGGAACCACCATTGCCAAAGTTGCAAACACAAAGGGAAGACAGAGAAATGTCTATGCTGCATGTCCTCCAGGCCTCTTAGAGGACATGGAGGTTTTTCTTTTACCACACATCTGTCAGTACATGAAAATAGTTACATTGTAAGCATTAAGGAAATGGGTACCATCCCAAAGGAGATGCCCTTAAGAAGTTACCATAGGTGGAGTTTAAATTGTCATCCAGCATCCTGGGTGAACAATTTGAGGACATGATTCCTTCCAAGAGAACTAATATGTGCACAGAGCTGTAACAGCATTATACAGCTTCCTCAAAGCTGTGAAGAAAAACGATCAGAGGAAGAGGAAAGTCAAGGAGAAAGGTATGCCAACCATATCAAATGAAAGAAACTCCATCTGTTGAGAAACAATGAATAGCAACTTGAGTTTGTAAAAGCTATTCCCTAAGAATTTGTAGCTTATTAAATGTAAAATGAAAGTCCTTTGAATGTACAAGTTTTGCCAATTCCACTTTTCAATGACATTTTGAAGTATCCTCATATTTGTTGACTAAAAGAATGATTGATTCTCAGTTTCTAACATTTTTTGCATATTTCAGTGCATATATCTGGATGCTAATATGTATACTTTCATTTAACCTACAGAAGATTGAACTGCAATGGTAGCTGTCAATGTGATATTCTGCAAACTCTGAATTTACCAACTGCTGTTGTCATGTGGCACTTGTTACAGGTGTACCTTAGAGATTCTATGTGTTTGGTTAGGTATCACTTCAATAAATAGACAAACAACTATTTTACGTTATATTGTAATCAATTAAGTCTGCATTAGCACTATTACAAAATGTTTTATTGCTATAAAATGGTGATGATTGACTTCTTGAGAAAGTAATTCCAATAGACTTACTCCATGCAGCATTGTGTACACTTAATCATTAGGGAATCTCTGTGGGGTCTGATGGAATGAGCTGAGGGACGCCTGCAAGGACATTTCTTGAATACAGTACATTTAATGACATACTTTTCTCTGGGAAATTGAATGTCTAAAGAAAAGAGCTTAACTTACAGTTATTTACATGGGAATTAAACCATGGCCTTTGCTAGCAGAATCTTTTTCTGACACTTTTCCAGAATTTTTGTTAAAGAGGATTTGGCAATACTGAAAGAATACTAAATGTGTGGTAAAACTGATTTATTTACAAAAAAATAGAGGGTTAAATGCATCTGGATAATTGTACAACAGACTCAGAGAACTAAGAGTTAAAGCAATCTTTTAAAATGTTAGTAATGCATAAATGCAAAATTTTTGACCAAATTAGCACAATAAGCCTGGAGAGCATCTAACTAAACATTTTTTATTATACTGCTACAAAGACAATCTAAAATGCATGCATATTAATAAGAATGACTGAAATTATGCTATGATATTACTTTCATTTCAAATTTGGGAATAATATGAAGGAATGACCATTTAGTCTGGAGTTGGATGATGCCAGCTAGGAAACCAGCATCCTGCATTAGCTGTGGCTCTTCAGTCCAAATTTTTGCTAAAATGTAACCTGGGAGACAGCTGTTGTCACTGGATTTCTGCCACAAACATGGAAGACCAAGATTGGGTTCTGAGTTTCAGGCTATCAGCATCTTATCTAAGGAGCTGTTGTGGGCCTTTGAAGAATGTAACTACAGTGGCTTTCTCTCTGTATTTTCTCTTGCTTTTGGCTAAATCAATAAGATTTGAAAAAAATCCAGTTTTTTTAAGTTCATAAAACATTAGGTGAATTAATTTTCTGGAGATGCAGCAACAAGATTCTGTAGTCTCAGGAGTTTACACACAAGAAGTTTGTTGTCACTCTCTTCAGGAATCTGGAACTCTCAAATTGCAATATTGATGGGGTTTGTCCCATGCGAGCTCTAAAGGAAAGAACGTTCTCTCTTCTCTGGCTTGTGGCTGGTCTACTTCTTCCTAAGTCTCTCTATGTCATTGCCCCTTCCTTGTATGCATGTCTTCTTTTTGATAAGTGTAATAGTTTTGATTGGAAAATAATCTAATGATCTCACTTTAACTTGATTACTTCTGTGAAAACTCCATCTCCTGAGTAAGGGCACAGTTCAAAACAGAGCAGTTTCATTGAGGTAGAATTGAAAGGCAGTGAGAGGAACTCTTGTCACGTGTACTCAAAGGGAATCGCCACCACAATCAAAGCAGAGAACAAAATTGACCCGTTCTTAGGAAACTTGTGCATCCACAAATATAATCAACTACAGCAAGAAGACAGTTTGGGAAAATGCCATTTTGTTCTACTAGTAAAGCTATCTCATGTAACACAGGATCCACATGGTAATTGTTTTGGATCACAGCTGCTCTACTTCTCATCCAGAGCACCGTTAAAACTGAGGAAAGCAATGGAAGATTACCCATGAATGGGACCTACACCCATATGAAAGACCTGGAAAAATCTCCTGGGTTTAGTATGGCTCAATCCTGGCCACTGCTACCACTTGGGGAGTGAAACAGAGGATATCAACCATCTTTCCTCTTTTCTCCCCGTGTCTGTCTTGCTCTGTAATGCCAACTATGCAATACGTTTAATTTCTTATTGCAATAAGTGAAGGGGAATAAAAGGAAAAGAGAAGAACATATCAAGGAAGTGAGCAAGGTAGGAAGGAATGATTATCTTATTAGAATTATAATCGTGAAATGCATGAAATCTGTTTTTCCTGTATGGTGAGCGCTGGGTCCATGAGCCCTGGGGTGGAAGGACCGGCGGTGCCCAGGTCAGTGCCAGGCAAAACCCACTTGCTTCCCAGCAATGCACTTCTGGAGACGTGGTGGGTGGGTTTGCAGGGATTCTGGGGGATGGCATAGGTGGGAGCGTGTAGAGACGTGAGGGTTCATTTCCAGGACTGGTGATCTGATTGTAGAGTGCCTGTGTCAGAACTGGGCTTCCTCAGTGGAAAACAGTGAGCAGTAGATGACAGGCCCAGATGCACATGGAGGATATATCAATCCACTGGAACCAGCAGAGGACATTAGGTAAATTAACAGAAGAAGGAAGTCAGAGAAAATTTAACAACTACCCCAACCAAGCAATGACAAAAAGTATCTGGGCGAACAGAGGCTCTAAGGTCCACTATGTCAGTCAATAGACATTAGAAGGATTTCCCCATCCTTGGATCTGCAAAATTGGCAACATTTTAGAACTATTAAAATCACTTAAGCAGAACCCTCGGAATATGCTGGAAGTCTTGGCTGATGTCAGGTGGCCACTTCCATCCCTGGGTACTCAGACATTTGAGAGGCTGGGTGTTGCTTCTCCCATTTTCTCTCCCTTTCCCCCAGCTACAGGAATCAGAAAAACAAAATTTGGAAACAGTCATCTCACCCAATTCCACCTAACCCTCAATCCTTCCCACCCTGATCAACGATGCAAATATCATCAAAACTAAAAACTAAAAGAAAAATAATATAAATAAATCACTTTAAAAAGTAGGTTTTTATATGAAGCTATACTTTTTTATTATCACTTCTGAACAATGTGGGATAACAATTATTTACATAGCATCTGTCATTTTATTAGATATCATAAATAATCTGTAAAAAGATTTAAAGTATACAAGGAAATGTACATAGCTATACGCAAATACTACACCATTTTGCAATACGCATTGAGCATCTGCAGATGATGGCCTCTTGGGGGAGTCTGGGAAAGAGCTCCCCACAGATGCCCACAAGGATATGCTCTCTGGAATGGTCATTGAGATTGGTACCCAGACCTCTATAGCGTCCTGCCCTGGAAATCACTAATTTGTTTTCTGTATCAGAGCTTTTTCTTTGCAAAAAACATTCTCAAAATGAAACTGTAAGTAAATATATAGTATATATTTATAGGATAGTATAAATAAATATACCTTATCTGTTAGTATGTATAGCATACATTATGATTATATAAGTTTATATACAAATATATAAACATATATGTCTACATTTATATACCAACTTACCACTAAGTGTAATGTTTTGAGGCTCATCGTCAAAGGTATATCAATTAGTTGATTGTTTCTTTTTGTTGTTGAACAGCATTTCATTTTCATTGTGGATATATAAAAAATAATTTTATCAATTTATTTATTAGTGAGAATTCAAATTGCTTATAGGTTTTATTTGGTTGTTCTAAATAAAATTTCATACTCGTTTAGGTGTTTGGACGCCTTTGCCCCTTTTTGAAATCATCTTGGATCAGGTGTTATGGTTCATCAAAAAAGATTTGGTTAATTAATAAGAAACTACACCTGCACTTTTGAGTGTACTTAACAGCAAGGCATGGCTGTGTTCATTGTCTTCCATCTTCACAGGAAGTTGGTATTTTCTTTAATTTTAATGACTGTTCTCATGCTTTGTTGTGACTTTTATTTAAAGTTTTCAGTCACTAATCATATTCAAAATTCTGTGCTTTTTTACTAGTTGTAATTTTGTGAAATTTCTGCATGTCTCACTCATTTTTATTATACAATGTTAGTATTACCAATTGTTTTTTTTTATTTTTCACTTAAAAATATATTGCAAATAGCTTTTGAGCATATATTTTAAAGTTGGTGACTGTTTTCTATTTTTTACATATTTTTTAAAGAATGTAAAACAAATTAGACAGAGACTCACTGGAAATATTTCACATGATCATGGAGATCAGGATGCTTACTGGGACACCAAGGGTTACCAGAACCCATCAGAACCTACAGTGGTCAAGGAAGGGTCCCAGCTCCTACAGAGAGATCACACAGACTTAACACCTGACTTCAGACTCCTAGTTTCCAGAAATAGGAAAGAACACTTTCTGTTGTTTTTGTTCATCCAGTTTGGGATCATTTGTTATTGTAGCAAGAAAACACTAATGCAGTAACATTCATTATAACCTGATACAAGAACAGTTAGAAAATGAACATTTAACAATAAAATATTAACCATTCTGATAAAAATCCACCCATTTGAATTTGGGTTTTTCAAAGATTCACTTATTTTTATTGGAACGATCTATAGAGAGAAGGAGAGACAGAAAAAGATCCTTCATTCTCTTGTTGACTCCCCAAGTGGCCGCGGGGTAATCCTCCACCTGTGACACCAGGATCCCATATGGGCACTGATTCCTGTCTGGCTGTTTCATTTCTGACCTATGTCCCTGCTTCTGGCCTGGGAAATTAACAGAAGATGGCTCAAGCCCCTGGGTGCCTGCATCTACATGAGCGACATGGAAGAAGTTCCTGACTTTGAGCTTCAGACTGGTCCAGCTATGGCCATTGGAGCCATTTGGGCAGTGAATCAGAGATGGAAGAATGCTCTCTCTCTTTTTCTGTGTGTAATTAAAATAACAATAAAAATGAATCTATAAGATAGTACAAATAACTTCTTCCAAAAACAGTAAGAATATTTATGTAAAAAATGTCGAGACCAAGGCATTTCTACATCAAAATTAATCTTGAATGTAAAATTGTCTAAAATTTAAAATCAAAAGATACAGAATGCTAAGTAGTTTCACAAAAAAAAAAAAAATGGCTGTTTTCCAGCAGCATCCTGGTGTAGTGTGTAAAGCCACCACATGCTACGTGGCATACCATAGAGGGACCAGTTACAGCCACTGCACATTTTTCCTCTCTTAATAATTTTTAATTTTGTTAAGAGAGATACACACATATGAGGGACTTTGACTAGGGAAAACAATGTCCAGGAATGGAGGAAGGTGAATAAGACAAATGTTTCAGTTCTTTTTTTCTTTTTTCTCCTGTGTTTGTAGAGGAGAGAGGAGGGAGAATGGGGGCATTCTTTGCTGAAACTACATCAACATGGAGAGATGGGGGAGAGTTATTTGATATCTTTTCTTTTTTTTATTGTTACTAACATTGTATTATGTGATACAGTTTTATAGGTGCTTGGATTTCCCCCGCTCCTCCCACCACCCTCCCCCCATGGTGGATTCCTCTACCTTGCTGCATAACCACAGTTCAAGTTCAGTTGAGATTCCTTCATTGCAAGCACATACCCAGCATTGAGTACAACATCTTATTGTCCTGATAACTTTAACGGCTTCTTGGGAAGACCTTCTCTGGCCAGAAGGCAAAGCTAACAGAATAAAACCCTGGTCAGTTAAAAGCCCCAGCAAAACATAAGCAACAATATATAGTGTGATGGAATTAATTGACATAATATTGAGTAAACAGTATGTTGAAAATAATGCTACTTCAATTTTTCAAAACACATGTGTTGAGACAGTATCAATGACAGGATAAAAAGAAATACAGGTTAAATTAAGGCAAACCTGTAATATCTAACCTTTTGGGATTCGCTCATTTCCCTTAGCATTATAGTTTGCAGTTGGGCCCATTTAGCCACAAAGAACTGCATTATGTTTTTTTAATAGCTGAGTAGTATTCCATGGAGTAGAGGAACCAAAGCTTTCTTATCCAATCTTCTGCTGATGGGCATTTCGGTTGCTTCCATGTTTTTGCAATTCCTGATTGTGCTGCTATGAACATAGGGGTGCATGTTGGTTTGTCGTGAAATAGGTGCTTTGGATATATTCCTAGGAGTGCTATTGCTGGATCATATGGTATGCAGATTTTGAGTTGTTTAAGTGTTCTCCAAGCTGATTTCCATAAAGGCTGTACCAACCTGCAGCCCCACCAGCAGTGGAGTAGGGTTCCCTTTTCCCCACATCCTCACCAACAAGTGTCATTGGTGTTCTTGTTTATGTGGGCCAATCTTACTGGTGTTAGGTGGTACCTCATTGATGTCTTAATTTGGATTTCCCTTATTGCCAGGGAACTGGAGCATTTTTTCATATGTTTGTTTGCCATTTGGGCTTGTTCCTTTGTGAAATGTTTGCCCATTTCTCGTGCCCATTTCTTGAGTGGCTTGTTTGTTTTGGTGTTTTGGTTGTTTTGGAGTTCTTTGTATATTCTGGAGATATTCTATCCCCTACATAGTGTGCAAAGATCTTCTCCAATTCTGTGGGTTGCTTTTTTACTGTGCTGATTGTTTCCCTTGCTGTAGAGAAGCTTCTTAGTTTGATGAGGTCCCATTTGTTTATTCTGTTCTCAACTGCTACTGGTTTTGGTGTCCTTCTTAGAAAGTCAGGACCTCGTCCTAGGTCTTGCAGGGTATTTCCTACATTTTCTTGCAAGAGTTTGAAGGTTTCTAGATGTAGGTTTAGGTCTTTTATCCATGTGGATTGGATCTTAGTGTATGGTGATAGATGTGGGTCTATCATTTTGTTTCTGCAGGCTATCAGCCAGTTGTCCCAACAACATTTACTAAAGAGGCCTTCTCATTTTGTTGGACTGTTGTTGGTCTTTTTGTCAAAGATTAATTGGCTGTATCTGTGTGGGTTCCCTTTTGGTGCTTCTATTCTGTTCCATTGATCTTTCTCTCTATTTCTGTGCCAGTACCAGGCTGTTTTGATAACCACTGCTCTATAGTATGTCCAGAGGTCCGGGATTGTGATTCCCCCTGCTAACTTCTTATTCTGTAGGATGGTTCTAGCTATTCGTCTTTTTTTGTGCTTTCAGATGAACTTTTGAATCATTGCATCCAGTTCCATGAAGAATGTTTTGGGCAATTTGATTGGAATTGCGTTGAAAATATATATTGCTTTTGTTAGTATAGACATTTTAATGATATTGATTTTGCCTATCCAGGAGCATGGGATGTTATTCCATCTTTTGAGGTCTTGTTCAATTTCTTTTTGGATTAGTTTGTAGTTTTCTTCAAATAGGTCGCCTACACTTTTGGTTAGATTTATTCCCAGATACTTCATACTTTTCTCTGTTATTTTGAATGGTATCTTGTTGGTTAGATCTTTCTCCATCTTGGAGCTGTTTGCATACACTATGGCTGTTGATTTTCGTTCATTAATTTTGTACCCTGCCACTCTGCCACACTCTCGTATAAGTCCTAGCAGTTTCTGTACTGGTTTTTCTATGTACAGGATCATGTCATCTGCATATAGTGAAAGCTTGACCTCTTCGTTTCCCATTTGTATGCCTTTGATTTCTTTTTCTTGTCTTATGG
Source organism: Ochotona curzoniae (assembly GCF_017591425.1). NCBI lineage: Eukaryota > Metazoa > Chordata > Mammalia > Lagomorpha > Ochotonidae > Ochotona > Ochotona curzoniae. The sequence continues at coordinate 21,005,947 of NW_024467115.1, forward strand.
CCTCTACAAGTACCTCTAGGACTATGTTGAATAACGGTGGTGAGAGCAGGCACCCTTGTCTTGCTCCAGATCTCAGTGGGAAGGGTTCTAGCTTTTCTCCATTCAGTATGATACTGGGGTTGGGTTTTTCATAAATTGCTTTGATTATGCTGTGGATTTTTTTTTCTATGCCTACCTTGGTTAGAGTTTTTAGCATGAAGAGGTGTTGGATCTTGTCGAGAGCTTTTTCTGCATCTATTGATACTATTATGTGGTTCTTGTTTTGTAGTTTTTGGATGTGGTGTATCATATTTATGGATTTCCGAATGTTGAACCATCCCTGTGTTCCAGGGATGAATCCTACTTGATCTGGATAAATGATCTGTCTGATGATTTTTTTTAATTCTATTGGCTAGGATTTTGTTGAGAATTTTAGCATCAATGTTCATCAGAGAGATAGGTCTGTAGTTTTCCTTCTCTGATGGTTCTCTATCCGGTTTTGGGATTAAGGTGATGTTGGCTTCATAGAATGAGTTTGGAAGGGTTGCTTCCTTCTCTATTGTTTTGAAGAGTTTGTAGAGGATTGGGGTTAGTTCTGTTTGGAATGTTTTGTAGAATTCTGTAGTGAAGCCGTCTGGGCCTGGGCTTTTCTTTGTTGGGAGATCCTTGATAACTGCTTCAATCTCTGCCTCGGTTATGGGTTTATTTAATTCTTCTGTTGCCTCTGGACTAAGTTTTGGTAAGTGGTGGAAGTCTAAGAATTTTTCCATTTCTTGGTGGTCCTCAAATTTATTGGAGTACAGTTCTTTGTAGTAATTTCTAATTATTTTCTTAATGATTGCAGTGTCTGTTGTTATGTTGCCTTTTTCATCTTTAATGCTATTGATTCTAGCTTTCTCTCTTTTTTTTTTTTTTTTTTGGTCAATCAGGCCAGTGGAGTGTCTATTTTGTTTATTTTCTCAAAAAAAACAATTTTTGATTTGTTGGTTTTATGTATAGTTTTTTTTTTATTTCTATTTGGTTTGTCTCCTCCCTTGTTTTGATGATTTCTTGTTTCCTATTGTGTGTGTGGCCCTTCTGCTGCTGTTTTTCCAGTTCCTGGAGGTGTGTGGTTAGTTCCTGTATTTGGCGTCTTTCTTGGGCCTTGACATGGGCTCCAATTGCGATGAGTTTACCCCCCAGCACTGCTTTGGCAGTGTCCCACAAGTTTTGGCATGTGTATCAGAGTTTTCATTGGTTTCCATAAATTTTTTTATCTCATCTTTAATTTCTTCTCTGACCCATTGTTCGTTTAATAGCATATTGTTCAACTTCCAAGAGTGTCTGTATTTCCTGGGGTGTTTTGAGTTGTTGATTTCCAGTTTCATTTCATGGTGGTCTGAGAGGGTACATGGTATGATTCTAATCTTTTGGAAGTTATTTAGATTTGCTTTGTGTTCTATCATGTGGTCGATTGTGGAGAAGGTGCCATGCACCGCTGAGAAAAATGTATAGTCTGTGGCCTTAGGATCAAAAGTTCTATATATGTGTACTAAGTCCAGTTGTTCTATTGTTTGTGTGAGCTCTGTTGTTTCTTTGCTGAGTTTTTGTTTTGTAGACCTGTCCATTGGTGTTAAAGGTGTGTTGAGATCACCTACAAATATTGTGTGTGTATCTATGTCTCCCCTTAAGTCTGTAAGTAATTTCTTCAGGTAGCTAGGTGCGTTGGAATTTGGTGCATAAACATTAACAATGGTGATTGCTTCTTGATGGATCATTCCTTTCACCAGTATAAAATGGCCTTCCCTGTCTCTTTTGATGTTAGTTAGAATGAAATCTATCTCGTCTGAAATTAGGACAGCTACCCCAGCTTTTTTTTCTCGTCCATTGGCATGAAATATCTTTTCCCATCCCTTCACTTTCAGTTTCTTTGCATTTTTTCTGGTTAGATGTGTTTCTTGTAGGCAACAGATGGTTGGGTCTTGTTTGATGATCCATTCCATTAATCTCTGTCTTTTGATTGGTGAGTTTAGACCATTTGTGTTAAGAGTTACAATTGAGAGGCTGCGATTTTGCCCTGCCATGCGAGTGTGTTTTGTGTGTGTTGTTGTCTGTGTAATTGCCCTTCTTTGTGTGGACTTTAGTTTGGAGACCTTCCTGTTTGCCATCTTTGTTTATGGTTTGCCTCTTTTTTTTCTGGGATTAGCACATTTCTAAGGAGATTTTGCAGAGCTGGTTTTGTGTTGGCATATTCCTCTAGTTTTTCTTTGCTATGGAAGTATCTGATTTTGTTTTCATATACAAATGAGATCTTTGCTGGGTAGATTATTCTTGGTTGACAGTTGTTTTGTTTCAGGACTTGGAAGATCTTTGTCCATTCTATTCTTGCTTGTAGGGTCTCTTCGGAGAAGTCAGCAGTGATTCTGATTGGTTTTACCCTGTATGTGATCTTTTCTCTGCTTCGTACTTGTCTCAGGATTCTTCCTTTGCCTTCGTTGGAGTAGAACTTGAGCACCATGTGTCTGGGTGAAGAGCTCTTTGGATCGTGTCTGTTGGGTGTTCTCTGTCTGTCCTGTATGTGGGCTGGATTCATGTTCCAAGTGTTTTGGAAGTTTTCCTGTATAATTTCCTGTATAATTTGAGCACCATTTGCATTCCTGACTCTCTTTCCACTCCTTTGGGAAGGCCCATGATCCGAATATTTGATTTACTAAGGTGATCTTTCATTTCTTGTATCATTTTATTAGCTTTGCTGAGGCTTGTCTCCAGCTGTTTAATGAGCTGGGTGTCTTCATTTTGTGTGTCTTCCGTTTCAGAGATCCTTTCCTCTGCTGTATTTATTCCCTTGGTCAAACTTTCAGTTTTTGATTCCAGGTCAACAATTTTGTTTTTGACTTGTATTTCTTTGACTGTGTGGTTTTTGAAGTCTTCCCACTTTTTCTCGTTGTCTCTGATGAGTTTTAGCATTATTTTGTTAAATTCCTTGTCTGGTAAAGCTTCCATGTCTTCATCTCGCATCTCCGATATAGATATTGGCTTTTGGCCCTTATTTGGTGGGGTGCTGGCTCTTTCATCTGGAGCATTACTTTTTCTGATAGTTCTTCCCATTGCGCTGATTTATCTTTTGGAGAGGCCAAGGCACCCGTGTGTTGAGGGGTCTTCAAGCACTTTCTGTAGAGATTGGAGCCTGCAGGTGTGGAGTTGCAGGGCGTGGTAATTTTCAAGGCACTTTTGGCGTGTTCTCAGTGCACTGGACTGCAGGGCACCACCTCTGAGGCCCTGTGGATTCCAGGCACACTCTGGGCGCCTCCTCTACAAGTGTGGTGCCCCAGGGCGTGGAGGGATGAAGGCACTCTCTGGGTGTGCCCCCTGCACGGGGATCCACAGGACGTGGAAGACTTTATGTGCTTTCTCGGTGAGTCCTCAGTGCCAGGAACTGTAGGGCCCTGAGGGTTCTTGCTTTTTGTTAGCTTCTCCTGCATGGGTCCGCACAGCACAGGACTGCAGTGCGGGAGTTTTCAGAGCCCTCCTGGTGTGTTGACCACACACAGAACTGTGGGGTGGGGGGCGAGGAGTGGGCCAGTCACTCTGTGGGAGTGTCTCCTGTGCAGCAGGGTCACATGGCACAGGGTGGGGGTGTTCAGAGCCTTCCTGGTGTGTCCCCTGTGCACAGAACTGTGCGGCAAGGAGTTAACCAGGCTCTCTGTGGAAGCGGCTCCTGCGCAGCAAGTCCACACAGCCTGGCATGGAGGTGTTCAGAGCCCTCCTGGTGTGTTGCCCACCCACAGGAAATGACGGTATGTGGGGGGGTTCCAGACACTCTCTGGTAGCTTCTGCACACTGAGATGCATGGGCCTGCACAGCGTGGGAATATTCAGGGCACTTTCTTTGTGCCTCCTCAGTACACAGGACCACTGTGCGCCACCTCCAAGACACAGTTTCAGCAGTTTCGAGGCACTTGCCCTGTGTCCTCAGAAGCTGGAACCTCCGCAGGAAGGGGTGGGGAGAGGAGAACCCAAGAGGCTCAGGCTTTGTGCCTGCCCCTGGAGGGCGGGCTCCAGGAGCTGTTAGCTCACTGCCGTTCCTCCCGAGCTCACCCAAACCTCAAACTGTTGCAGTCCGCCTCTGCTGCTGCTGAAGACCTTTGCCAGTGACAATCCCTCCAGGCTTCCTTGTCCCTGGGTCAGCTGTGTCTCCTGTCAGCTGCCCTTAAAGGTGACTCAGCAGATCTGGAGTGGGACGCAATCTTCCCTGCCTTTTGTTTTGTTTTTTGTTTTGTTTTTGTTCTCGTTGTTCTTCCTAGTTGTGTGGATCTTTTTGGTTCCACACTGTCCAGGGAACTTCACGCACTTCTTCCTGTGGCTCTTTGCTGTTCCTCTTTGCTACTTCTGTAGCGTTCTATCCCTCTCTCACTGCGCTCTCCCTCACAGCCTTCCTCCTATGTCGGCCATCTTCCCTCTCTCCCATTTGATGTCTTAGAGACCTCAATGTGAAGAAGAATGCTCTGAGGATGTTATTTGAGTGGTTTCGATACTTCTGAAAAGTTGTTGGCTTTGTTGTATCAGAGTTGAGAAAATCTTTTCAATGTCTATTTGCTGACCAAGTCCACCTTAATGCAACCATAAACACAGATCACAAAGCTTGGCCAGGAGAATTGTCCAACCTGTCATGCTTTCCATCCTTTGATAAGGCACTCTCCATCCTCTACTGGCCTAGATGAATCGGCTGTCACGTCTTCTGTGTGCATCTGGGTTGCTGCTCACTGCACAGGCATCAGTAGCTGAGGAGGTCCAGTGCTGCTACATACTTTCCAGGGTCAGACTGTTTCTATTGTGATTTTTTTTTTTTCTGAGGTCAGGATTTGAGTTCAATGATGCAGTTGGTGAGTCCTCTGAGAAACCGCAATTGGGGTGACCTCAGACTTGACTTTTTTTTTAAGATGTATCATTTTTATTTGAAAGGCAGATTTACAGAGAGAAGGATGTTCAGAAAAATCTTTTTTTTTTTTAAAGATTTATTTTTATTATTTTTTCATTGGAAAGGCGGATATACAGAGAGGAGAGACAGAGAGGAAGATCTTCCGTCCGATGATTCACTCCCTAAGTGAGCGCAACGGGTCGATACTATGCCGATCCGAAGCCAGGAGCCTCTTCCGGGTCTCCCACGCGGGTGCAGGGTCCCAAAACTTTGGGCAGTCCTCGACTGCTTTCCCAGGCCACAAGCAGGGAGCTGGAAGGGAAGCGGGGCTGCCAGGATAGAACCGGCACCCATATGGGATCCTGGGTGTGCAAGGCGAGGACCTTAACCACTGAGCCACCGCGCCTGGGCCCCAGAAAAATCTTTTATTCTTTGGATAATGGTGGATGTGATGGCTGCAGCTGAGCTGCTCTGAAGTCAGAATCCTGCAGCCTCTTCCAGGTCTCCTGTGAGGGTATAGGGTTCCAAGGGTTTTGGCCATCCTCCACGGCTTTTGGAGGCCAAAGCAGGGAGCTGGAAGAGAAATGGAGCAACTGGGACATGAACTAGCACCCATATTGGATTTTGGTGGATGTAATGCAAGGATTTAGCCATTAGACTATTGTGCCAAGATCTAGAGTTGACTCTTTTATGTAACAACTAGTGTTGTATCACGTGCATCAGCCCATGCACATACCAGTGGATGCAGCTGCCTGGTCAGTTTTGTCCCCAGCTCCATCTCTGATGTGAACTGATAGGTGCTGTGTCCTAACTCAGCCCAGCCCAAACAGGCCCAGTCCTTACACATATCATCAGGTACCAAGTCCTAGTAGGGGTAACCCCTATTTAGCTCCCTGGATTTGCGTCCTGCCCCAGTTTTTGCACATGCCAGCATGTGCTATTGCCTGTCCCAGCCCATACTGTATTCCATCTGGCTCTTGTGTATACCTGTGGGTAATATTGCTTAGCTCAGCCTGACCTACCCCCAGACCCAGTCCACATTTATGCTGACTGGTACTGCTGTCTTGTCCATCATTTTCTGACCTAGCCTTGGTTCTCATGCTCACCCATAGGAAATACAGCACAATAGGTTAGTGCGCACAATTCCCCTGACAGACCTACTCCAAGTCCTAGATCTTGTGCCTGCCAAGGGGTACAGCAATCTAGCCTGACATGATTCACTCAGCCACAGTCCTTGCCAGGGCATGTTGCAGCCTATCTCAGCTAGCTTGTACCCATTTTGGCTCACACATGTGCCAGTGGGTGCAACAGCATAGCCCAGTCTGGCCAGAGTCCCAGCCCAAATGCCAGATGATGGGTATTACAGCCCTGCCCAGATCAGCCCAACCTTACTTCCTTCCAATCCTCTCACCAATAGACGCAGTAGTGCAGCAGGGGAGTCCCCAAGATTCCACTAACAGGTCTACTTCCAGTTCTGGGTCTTGCTTGCACAATACTGTTGCAACCCAGTTTGGCATGGCCTGCTCTAGTCTCCACATTTGCTGTTGGTGCAGCAGGCTGGTTCAGCCCAGACTACTTCCAGTCCCAGCTGTCATTGGTGGGTGTAGTAGCCTAACCAATCCTGGGCCAGACCCAGCGTCAGCCCTTATATGAACTGGTGGGATTTCAGTACAACCCAGCCTGGTTGCTACCCACCCTGGCTCTTACTCATGCCAGGTTGCATGTACAATAGCCTAACCCAGTGTAGACTACCCCCAGATCCAGCTCAATTGTGACCCTGTTGGTGCCATGGGCTAGCCTACCCCATACCACATCCACTTAGGGTGTGCCAGTGAGTCCTGGAGCCTAGCTAAGTCTGGCCCACACCTAAATCTAGTCTACACACTTGACAAAGGTGTTATAACCTTGCTCAGTATATCTGTAGGCTCTCAAGCTCACCAATGGGAGCTGCAGCCCACCAGGGGAGTTCCCAGAGTTCCCTTACTGGACCCATTCACAAGCCCAGATCTTGTACTTACTGGTAGGTGCTGTGATTCAGCCTGACCTGACTCTCTTCCAGTCTCAGCTCTTACCGCTTTCAACTCTCAAAGCTCTCACTGCTGGTGTGTCCCACACCCTGTCTTGGCTCTCACATATGCCAACAGTTGCTATCACCTAGTTTAGCTTGGTCTACTCTTACATCCAGCCCACACGTATACTGAGTGTTGCAGACTTACATGGCGTGACTTGTCCCCAGCCCCAGCTATCATGCTCCACAGTGGGATCTACAGCCTAGCAGGGGATTTCTCCAAATTTCCCTACCAGGCTGACTCCCAGTCCCAGATATGCATATGCTGGCAGGTGCTACAGCCTGGCCTGACATGTTCAGCCCTCAGTCCATGTCTTCGCTTGTGCAGACAGATGCTACATCCTGGTCCAACCCGACTTCTCTTCTCCCCAGCTCCTCCACACATCAATGTGTTCCCAGTCCAGCCTATCATCAGCTTTTGAACAAACCAGTACCACAGTCCCACAGAGATGAACCCACAAGTCCCTTACAAAATTGGTGGCCAGATACATTTCTCACATCCTCGTGGGTATTACTGCCATGCCTGACATGGTTACCGCATGCCCTGATGCTCATGGGTAGGTACTGTGGCCTAGCCCAGTCAGTCAGGCTGCCCAGCCCCCACTTTCACATGTGCTGGCAAATGTAGACGATGTTACTGAGATTAGCCAAGGTCTCTCATGTAGGTGGGTTCCCGGGCTTATCCCCTATGCCTTCCGTCACCATTTTCCTAGTCTAAACCACTACAGCACAGCTTCCTTGCCTACCTGTGAGTACAGGGACCTGATCAAAAGTCACCTCTCTCCTGTTCAACATGCCCTCAGAGACCCCCACTCCAACAAGTCACCAGAACCCAGAAATTTCCCCCAGTAACATGCAGCATAGCGGACAGGGTGGCACATAACAGCTTGACACCCCCTACCTTCTCTGCATATTTTTTTTAGAAAAGAAAAAATAATCTGATGGGAAACTCTGCTGACACATAGATATAGTTAACATAAACTTGCCATCAACCAGGCCCAGAACGCTCACTAGCTTTTGGCTGCTTTACTCCCAGCAGTGTAACACTTTGACACAAGGCAACGCAGACAGTTGTATACAGCCAGGGATGCTCTACGTTCAATCCAACTCACTTCTAATATGTCTGGAAAATGGTGCTCTGCCATCCACATGGGATATACTGATGAAGATGTCGGCTCCTGGCTTCAAGCTGACCCAGCTCTGGTCATCGTGGTTATTTGTGGAGTAAACAAATGGATGGAGGACTCTCTTTCCCTCTCTCTTGGGCTCTCATTTTCTTTATGTAAATCTGTGTTTCAGGTAAATTTTTAATAAGTGTCAATCAGGGGAAACACACCTCACTGACTGTGAAAGGATGGCAAAAAGATATTCAATGTTAACAGAAAACAGTATCAGACAGAGAAAAAATATTCTTTGAAAAAGTTAATTTAATTTGAAAGGCAGTGTCACAAAGAGTGAAAGAGACAAGGATAGAGCTAGCATTCATTGGTTCATTCCTCATATAGCTACAATGGCAATGGCTGTGCAGGCCAAAACCATGAAGCAGGAGCTTTATTCAATCTCACAAATGGGTTCCCAAGGCCCCACTACTTGGGTCATTGTCTTTTACTTTTGCCAGACAATGTTCAGGAAGCCGTATAGAAAGTGAAGCAAGCAGGACATGAGCCAGTGCCCATAGGAGGTGTTTGTACTGACCACAGAGTGGAGCATTTTGCCAGAATACACACAAAGCCATTGGCAAGAAATAGAAATCAAAAGAATACCAACACGGAAGGTGGAAGTCAAATCATTTCTGTTTTCAATTGATATAATTCAAAACATATGAGAAACAAAAGATTTCACTATGCAATTAATGAAGCTCATAAGAGAGTTTGGCAAAGTTGTAGCATGTAAAATCAACAATCAAAAATCAGTTGCCTTCATGTACACTGTTGCCAGCCATATCTGTATGTACTGGCTACATGCCGTACCCAAAATGGCGCCGGCCAGAGAGGCTAGATCTTGGTGCCTGGTGGATAGTCACGTAGCTTTGGCAGTACCACGCATGCGCCTAACGCATGCGCAGTGAGCTGCGGCGCGGCAGGCACGTAAACACTGGGACTGACGAATCCAGTCGCCCAGAACCCTGCGTAATCATGACGCCGACCTATCATCGACGGAGGCGGGGCCAGACAGCACATAAGAGTAGAAGCCTGCCGGGATTCACGCTTCCTTCCTCATGTTAGTGTGCACAATAAATTTTACCGCAGGAGACTTCACACGCGTCTGCGTCTTATTGCTGGGCGGTAAGACACGTGGGCGCGACAACTGGTGCCGAGAACCCGGGACCTGGAGGGAGCCTCCCGTTCAAAACGGGACGGAGTCAGAACTGCGGCCATAAAACAGGTAAGGAGCTCTGAGAGGGAGAACTTTCGGGTGACTAGGAGCATAAATCGGAGGTATATGAGCCGCCGCTTCTGGTTATAGACATGGGCGCACAGGTCTCTCTGGTGAAATTTTTGCAGATGGTTTATGCCCCGCATAAGGGAGCGGTCAGAGAGAGTGACGAAGCCCTTCAGTCTGCCCAGGATAGTCTCTCAGAAACAGAGCGGGAGAGGAGAACCGGTTTGAAGCAAAAAATAAAGGTGAAACTTAAAGCAGTATCTTCCTCATCAAGTTCGGAGACTTCCGACGCTGAGGAAGGGTATAAGTGGGATAGGCGCTTAGAACGTAAACCTGCAGGAAATAGACAAGGATTAGAAAAGGAGAAGAAAGATAATGACGGTGCTACTGCGCCGGCCACGCGTGGCCCATGGCCTCAGGACTCTGGAGCCATTTCATCAATGGCTCCTCCTCCTGTGACGCCATCTGCCCCGCCCATGAGTTATGGTGCCGGCTCTTCCTTCATCGATGCAGCCGCGCGCCGGGAACTTCAAGATATGTTCCCCGTCTTAGAAGAAGAAAGGGAAAGAGTTCACAGACAGGTAGATGCAGCATTAGTGCGAGAATTGGCCATGTCTGTAAAGCAATACGGTCTTCATGCCAATTACACTTTGTCCCTGTTAGAACGTATGGGAGGAATGAATATGACTCCCTCTGATTGGCAATTTGTGGTGAAGGCTGTTCTCCCTAACATCGGATCATATCTAAATTGGAAGAGCCTATGGCAAGAGCTTTTGGCTGAGACCGCCCGCGCAAATCAACAGCGTGGCGGTGATGCTTTGACCTGGACTTATAATATGCTTTCCGGACAAGGCCAATACTCTGATGATCAAAATAGATATCCATGGCCAGTGTATACCCAGATCTCTGCTGCAGCTATAAAGGCTTGGAAGGCCCTTTCACTTAAAGGGCAAGAGAAACTGGGCATTACACAGGTTAAGCAGGAGCCAGATGAGCCCTTTGCTGATTTTGTGGCACGCGTAATGCAGGCCGTGGAAAGGACCTTTGGAGAGGGAGATCAGAACACTAAAATGGAAGAGCAGATAATTTGGGAGCAGTGTAATGCAGAATGTAGAGCCCTACTCAAGGATCGTAAGTCCAAGGGAATTTCAGATTGGCTAAAGGTTTGTAGGGATACAGGAGGCCCCTTAACAGCTCATGGACTAGCAGCCGCCATTTTGAGGTCTAATCATAGGGAGAGAACATCACCTGTGTGCTTTCAGTGTGGTAAACCAGGACATATGAAAAGGGAATGCCGTACAGGGCCCGTTACTTTGGATTCATTCTCAGGTTTCTCAGATTAAGTCTATTCAATGGTATCCATCTGCGATCGCGTCAATAGTGTTTAAAGGATTAAAATTAGCCTTAATTCATTTTGGGCGTCATCCGGACCGCATAATAGTCCCCTATACTGTTCAGCAATTACAAGTGCTGAGTGGGTGTAGCAATGAGTGGTCCATCTTAATGTTTATCTATCAGGGAATTTTTGATAATCATTTTCCAAGGCATCCATTACTACAATTTTTACAGCGACATCCTGTGGTTTTTCCGATAAGAACCAGTGCCTGTCCTCTCCCTGGTGCTCTTACAATTTTTACTGACGGTTCCTCGACAGGAGCCGGAGCCTTAGTTGCCGGAGATACTGTGATAAAAAAGACCTTTGCGACGGTTTCTCCTCAGAGGGTAGAATGCCATATGGTGCTTTTTGCCTTACAAACCTTTCTAGAACCTTTGAATATTGTTTCTGATTCTCAATATGTAGTTAATGCAGTGAATGTTTTGGAGGCCGCTGGCTCTATTTCAGGGTCCGGCCCGGTGGCGGATCTCTTTAAACAAATTCAACAGGCCATCTGGCATAGAAGCCACCCCTTTTATATAACCCATATCCGAGCTCATTCAGGTTTACCAGGGCCATTAGCTCGAGGGAATGCTCTTGCCGATGCCGCCACCAGAACCCAAATCATGATTATGATGGTGTCTCCACCATCCTCAGGGGAGAAAGCCCGCCAGTTTCATTCACAATTTCATGTTTCAGCCCAGACCCTCAGACTCCGATTTGGGATCACTAGAAAGGAAGCGCGCCAGATAGTTCTTGATTGCCCTGCCTGCTGCGAATTTAGACCTGCTTCACATGAGGGGGTCAATCCTAGGGGATTGAGACCCAATCAATTGTGGCAGATGGATGTGACGCACGTCCCATCCTTTGGGAGGAACCAATTTGTTCATGTATCCGTGGACTCCTTTTCTGGTGTGCTCTTTGCATCAGTTCTAACTGGGGAGAAGGCCATCCATGTAATCCAACATTGCTTAGAAGCATGGGCCGCATGGGGTAAACCTGAGTGTATTAAGACTGATAATGGCCCCGCCTATACTTCAGCCAAATTTCGTGATTTTTGCATGAAGATGGGCGTTAAATTAGTGACTGGCATCCCTTATAATCCACAAGGTCAGGGGATAATCGAACGTGCTCATCGCTCTATTAAGGAATTGTTGCAAAAGCAAAAAACCACCTGGGAATCACTTGGCCTCGCCAGTCAGAGCCCTCGGGCCACTCTAGCCCTGGCTCTCTTCACCATCAATTTTTTACAGCTGGATGAGAAAGGCCTCAGTGCTGCAGATCGTCATTCCCTCAAGACGGCGCAAGAGCAATCTTGGGTCAAGTGGAAGGATGTTCTGGAGTCCAAATGGAAGGGCCCAGACCCAGTTATTAGGCAGGCTCGAGGAGCCATTTGTGTGTTTCCACAGGACGCCCCAGTTCCGGTTTGGGTTCCAGCTCGATTGACTCGTTCCTGTCCATCACCGCCTTCTGACGTTTCTGCAACTGCTGGAGCGCTTGCACGAGGATCTGACTTGGGGAAGATTCATGCAGACCCGCAATCAGAAACTCCTCCTACAATCCCACAGGACAATGGTGCCCCGCCCAGTGCAAACACGGCTGATGGTGCAACTAATGGTCTGTATGGCGCTTGTGAGGATCGTGATTGCTGAGCCACGATGAGGAGTTTTGAGTGTTTTTCCACGACCCTTACCGGTCGCCCACTCAGCCCGAGTGTTTCCTTGATTTTTTCTTCTTTGGATTTGCCTTTTCTCCCTTATGATGATATTAAGGAGAATATGAGTAATTTTTTATTCTCCCTACAGGACACGCTTTGTTTTCAAGCGTCTCCTGAGAATTTTAGTGTCAAGGTTTATGTGTTACTTCTATTCCTTTTCAAAATGTTTCAATGGCTGCTAATCTTTCTTGCCAGCTTTCTTCCTATCTTTTAGGAAATTGGACGAGAGAATTTGATATTTTACAGTCGGAGTTGAGAATTGCCATTGTCCAGATTAATTCTACACGGGTGGATCCTGTTGTTGCTGAAACCCTGGCCACTTGGATTTGGAACATCACTTCCCATATTAAGGAATGGGTGGGAGTGGTTGTGCTAATTCTGCTCTTATGTGCAGGCTGTGCCTTATGCCTTTTTTGTCTGTGTCGTCTGAGACACCGCGCTCAGCGAGATCGTGTGGCAATACATCAAGCCCTACTAGCCATGCAGTATGGTGACTCCCCCATGGTATGGTTGAGCATGCTTCAACAGGCTTAGTTAAGAGCATGGACATCATGGCTCCTGCACCTCAGGTCATTATGGCATTGCACTGAGTTCGAGCATGATGCATAATGCACCTGACTAGCCCTTGCACCTCGCAGGTCTTATCCATTGCACGCGAGAGGGTAGTCAATCTTATAACTAACTTGTCGAGACATTGCTCTTTACAACCACCGCGGTTGTAGCCCATGACGGGTAAGATAGACCCAGACAATTATCGGTCTAAGACAGGGACTACGTCAAGCCACGCAGCCTCCCTATGACGGATCGTGCGCCTTGAGTCTACAACCTAAGACAGGCCCATACCAGTTTATTTTTCTATTGTATAAGAAGGAGGGAGATGTTGCCAGCCATATCTGTATATACTGGTTACATGCCGTACCCAAAATGGCGCCGGCCAGAGAGGCTAGATCTTGGTGCCTGGTGGATAGTCACGTAGCTTTGGCAGTACCACGCATGCGCCTAACGCATGCGCAGTGAGCTGCGGCGCGGCAGGCACGTAAACACTGGGACTGACGAATCCAGTCGCCCAGAACCCTGCGTAATCATGACGCCGACCTATCATCGACGGAGGCGGGGCCAGACAGCACATAAGAGTAGAAGCCTGCCGGGATTCACGCTTCCTTCCTCATGTTAGTGTGCACAATAAATTTTACCGCAGGAGACTTCACACGCGTCTGCGTCTTATTGCTGGGCGGTAAGACACGTGGGCGCGACAGTACACAAACAATGTGATGGCTGAGAAAGAAATTGTAAGATCAGTCCCATTCCATATTGCTGTAAAATAGATAATTTAAATGCATTGGGATAATTTCATGATGGGCATGGAAGATTTCTACAAGAAAAAAAAAAACATTGAGAAAAGAAGTAGAAGACCCCCCCACTTAAGAAAAAAATTCTTGCATAATCGTTGAATGGATTAATTAATGTCAACAACATGTACATACCACTAAAAGTAATTTAAGATTCAGTCAGATGGCAGTCAAAATAACAAGGACTTTTTCTCAGATCTGAACAAAAAGATTTTAAAATTAATATAGAGTTGCTAGAAACTTCAGGTGGCCAAGGCCTCCATAAACAATAAAGGTAAATTGGAGGTAGGAGTTTACCTTGACCTAAGTTCAAGATGCTTTACAAGTAGTTTGATTACAACTAGGTATAAAGTCCAGGTTGGTACTGGTACAAAAATACGCATGTCAAAAAATGAAATAGACTAGCGATCCCAGAAATTAATGCATGCCTCTACAACCAATCAAGCTTGAACCAATTAGTTAAAGGTAATCCCTGGAGAAAGAAAACTTTCTTCAACAAATGAATTTAAGAAAATTGGATCTTTCATGTAAAATCATGAAATGAGACCCCCTATCTTATATCTTAAGCACAAGTGAGATCACAATGGCTCTAAGATATAAATCCAGGATCTGAAAAACCAAGGGGAAAACAACAGATAAATACTGTAAGGCATTGGCATAGTCCAAGCCTTCTTGCAAAAGACTCCAGATGCATGGGCAATAAAGGGAAAATAGATGAATTAGATTACATCACACTGAACACGCTTCTGTACAGCAAGAACTCAACAAAGTAAAGAAGCAGCTGAAAAATGTGAGAAAACACTTGCAAACTATACATCTGATAAAAGGTTAATATCTAGGGTATATACAGAGGGCAAGACTCAACATCAATAAAGCAAATAATACAATTAGGAAAGGGGCTAAATACATGAGCCAGTGGTTTCCAAAGAATGGAGTGTAAATGGTCAAGATATACTCAAAGACACCCAGGATAAGTTACCACCTTGGAAACATAGATTTTAAAACTCAGTAAGTTTTACCATATCCCAATTAGGATGACTGTCATTCGCAAAGTAAAATTAATGAACACTGAAAGATATGGAGGAAAGGGTATCTTAATCCACTGTTGGTTTGTCCATAAACTAGTGCAACCATTCTAGAAGACAGCATGGGGGTCACTTCAGAGATCTGAAAAAGATTTATTATATGGTCCAGCAATTCCTCCTCTTATAATTTACCCAAAGGGCATGAAGCCTGCATACGAAAGATGTATCTGTGACTCTATGTTCAGAGTCTCCACTCCGAATGCCTAAGAGGTGGAATCAATCCAGATGTCCATCAACTGATGACTGGATAATTCAATTGTGTTATATACACAAAGGAACACTAATCGGGCATTTAAGACAGAAGGAGAGGAGAGAGAAAGAGAGAGAGAGAGAGAGAGAGAATCCTGGTCTTTCACTGCAAAAATAGATTCAGTCGAATGCCATAGTTTTTAGTGAAGCACAGCAGACCCAGAAAGACAAATACCATGCTTCTTAATGCTAGTGTTAAAGTAATACACAGGGTACAGAAAGCAGTGCCTATGCATGTGATGGATGTTATGAGATTTAATTATTGCCCAATGCCCTGCTTCTACTCTTCAGAAACAGGAGCACTGGATTTTCTGCTTACTGTTTGTTGAATTCTTTATTTTATGGAAGGTTTAGCTTGTGATTATAAAGAAAATTGAAAGTATATCATTGTAAAAATTAAAAGACAAATTACAAAAAAGAAGCAGGAGGGAGGGTGCGACTGAATGAGGAAGGGAAGGCTCATTTTGCACTCAAAACCATATATGAACTATGTGAGATTTGTTCCACATACACATATATGTATACATACACACATATGTATCCATATACACATACAAAAATCTATGTTTAACATAATTAAAATATTTAACTACTCCCCCATGTTCCAAATAAAATTGTATGCCTTCAAAATGTATTATTCATTTTCCTTTGAAAAGAATTTTCCTTCTCGCTTGTTCTACAGATTATAAGGACCTACATAAAAAATGGTAGGATCTATGCAAAAGAAAACTAGGGCTTAACTAAAGGATAATATTAAAATTCCACATCTCTTTTAAACTTTGTTCATTTTCATTTTATTGAAGTGAATGGAATGTGTAATTTCTATCAAATTGCCCTACAGAATGAACACATTTATACCGAAAGGCAGTTGGAAAAAAGAATGCATTCTGTTTAAAATCTTTATCATTTCGGGGTCTGGTGTGGTGGCCTAGCAGCTAAAGTCTTCACCTTGAATGCTCTGGGATCCCATGTGGGTGCTGCTTCTAATCCCGGAAGCTCCACATCCCATCCAGTTACCTGCCGGTGGCCTGGGAAAACAGTTGAGAATGGCCCAAAACCTTGGGATCTTGCACCCCCATGGGAAGGAACCTGGAGGAAGTTCCTGGCTGTATATCTGCCAGTTTTTCTTGTGCTAGTAGGCAAAACCAGAATGATGATTTTTTTTTTTTAATTTAGAAAACTGATTACAATTAGAGTCATTTATCTATAAGATACCCTAATGACCGGATCAATATTTACATTCATTGAATCCATTAGTGTCCAGGGGTGGAGAATATCTGACTTGCTGGATGTATAGGGATTGAAAAATCTTTTGATTGATCCCTGATAAGGCATCCAAGGGCCGGTCTCCAAATCCAGAAGGTCGTAATACGTAAATTGTTTAGTTACTTTGTGTGACCTGTGAATGAAGTTATAAATCTTTAAAGGGCTCTTAGCAGAGAAAAATGTGTTTCTACTCTAGACAAATTCATGAAGTACGGGAACAACTGATTTCTCTGTGTTTGCTTAATATGTGTGGTTCATAAAATGCTTTTCTTTTTCTATTGTATGCTTACTTTTACAATTACCTTAAATGTTAATGGAGGAAATTCAAGTAAATTTAGCAAGGCATCATCAAGGGAATAAATGTTGGTTAGTGAGATATACTTGAAAACTTAAGAATTTGGAAGTTGCTTAGCAGTAGAAATTGAAAGGGAAATATTTCTTTATGATAATTCCACTTCTTAAGACCAAGACCAATAATGAAGATGAATGCTTTATCCAATATCCTCTAGGAGATGAGAAGAAGCTTCGGATTACGATGATTGTGACAGTGGGAGAGCAGCTTGGTGATATCAGGACTGTAGAAGCCCCATGGTAGGCCTGGCCTATTTTCACCACTCATTTCTATGAGAAGAAAATAGAGTTTTTGACCAGTATAATTTTGTAATTTTTAATACACATTTAAAAATTTAGTTTCATTTGATCTAAAAAACAGAGGAGTGGAGAAGAAGATGGGGGGGGTGTCTTCCACCTGCTGGTTTACTCTCCAAATAGAGCCTAGAAATTAACACAGGTCTCTCAGATGAGTGCAGAGACACAAGAACAAGAGAGACCAAGACCTTACAGTGTGCACAGTAGCACGGAGGAATGTTAGAAGCTGAAGTCCTGGGGCTTGACTCAGTTACTGCAACATGGGATGCAGACAAAGCAGATGAGACTTAACAGAGCACCGAATGCTCACTCCTGCTGATTTAAAGAGTTCAACAGAAAGAGTTTGGAACGATTGCCTCTCTTTCTACTGTTTGAAATAGCTTGTGCAGGATTGGGTATGCTCTTCTTGAAGCACTTGTTAGAATTCTGTAGTGAAGTCATCTGATTCAGGGATTTTCTTGATTGGGAGGGATATAATTACTGATTCAATCTCAGTCACTATTATAGGTCTATTTTAGACTATTAACTGCCTCATGATTCAATTGTATGTATCCAAAAATCTATCCATTTCTTTTAGGTTTTTGATTTGTTGGCATAATGTTGCTTGTAGTACTTTCTAATTGTTCTGTATGTGTGAGGCATTTGTTGTTATATTCTTTTTTGTCTCTGATCCTATTGATTGTCTCATTTCCCTCCACTCTCACTCCTTTTTTTTTTTTTAATTAATGGAGGCAGTGGGGAATTTATTTTGTTGATTTTCTCAAAGAATCAGATCTTTGATTCATTGATCTTATGTATTGTTCCTTTGGTCTCTATTTGGTTTATTTCCTCTATATTTTGGTTATTACTTTTTTTCTGTTAAACTTAAGATTATTTTGCCATTGCTTTTCTAGCTCCTTCAAATGTATGTTTAGCTCATTTACTCGTTGCTTTTCTAATTTCTCAACATTAGCATTTGTTGAGATGAACTTTCCTCTCAACTCTACCTTGAACATGTACCATAAGTTTTCATGTTATGTTGATGCCTTCATTTGTTTCAAGCATTTTTTTTTCATTTCTCCTTTGATTTCTCCTATAACCTGTTGTTCATTTACTAACCATTATTCTGTCCCCATGTAATTGCATATCTTTTGGGATATTTTGACTTATTTGTCTCTAGCATTAAAGCATGACTGTTTGAAAAGATCTTCTCCAACCTCTTCCTGTTAAGCCAATACCGCCTTAATACCAAAGCCAGTCAGAGACACAACAGAAAAAGGGAACTAGAGACTGGTATTTCCAAGGAACATAGACACAACGATTCTCAACAAAATACTATCCAACAGGATCCAACAGTACATCAAGAAGATCATTCACCCTGACAAGAAGGAATTTATCCCTGGCATGCAGGGATGGTTTAACATTCACAAATCAATAAGTGTAATACTCTAGATCAACAAAAAGACATATATCATCTCAATAGATGCAGATAAGGCATTTGACAAAATCCAACATGACTTTATGCAAAAAAAAAAAATTCTGTAAGGTAAGCATTGAAGAAACATTCTAAAGCACAATCAAAGAACTAAACAAAACAAACCAAAACCAACCAACAAACAAACAAAACTCAACACCAGCATCATACTAGAGAGGAAGGACTGGAAGCTTTCCCACTAAGGTCTGGAACTAGACAAGGGTGTCCACTTTCACCACTGATATTTAATATAGTATTGGAATTGCTTGCCAGAGCTTTAGGACAAGAAATACAAACTAAAGAAATTTAAATTGAAAATAACGAATTAAAACTATCTCTAATTGCAAATGACATGATTCACTACATAGGAGAAACAAAGATTCAATCAAGAGACTATTGGAACTCATAAGATAATTTGGCAGGGCAGCAGGATACAAAATTAATAAACATACAATGGCACTAGGATGCACAAATAACTCCATGGTTGAGAAAGAAATTGTAAGTATAGCCCTTTTTAAAAAATCAGAGAAGAATCTTAAGTACTTGGAAATTAACCTAACCAAAGGTGTGGAAGGCATGTATGATGAAAATTATAAAAGATTAAAACAGAAATAGAAGAAGATATTAAATATTGAGAAACCTGTCAAATGTCCATTT
The DNA here is from genome assembly GCF_017591425.1 of Ochotona curzoniae. Lineage (NCBI taxonomy): Eukaryota > Metazoa > Chordata > Mammalia > Lagomorpha > Ochotonidae > Ochotona > Ochotona curzoniae. Next base: position 21,025,071 of record NW_024467115.1, read on the forward strand.
ATCAAAGACAGTATACAAATTCATTGCAACTCCAATCAAAATCCCAACATTCTTTCCAGAAAAAGAAAAGATGTTACAAAGTTCATCTGCAAATATAGACCATAAAAAGCCAAAGCTTTTATATCCTGATAAATAGAAATAAAGTTAGAGGAATCACAGTTTCAGACCTCAAGCCATACCACAGAACAGTGATTCTCAAAACAGCCTAGCACTGGTGCAGATACAGCGAAGAGCAATCGAATAGCATAGAAACCCCGAAAGTGAGTCCACACTGTTAAACCCAACTCATCTTTGCAAAGAGAACTGAAAATAACTCAGGGGAAAAGATTGGACTCTTTATCAAGTGCCATTGGAACAAGTTGATTAGCGCCAGCAGAAGAAGGAAGAGCCTCCCGCCCACCCCCAAATGCACACATACCTGTCACTTTAAACAAAAATCAGCTCTAAATGGATAAAGGACCTGAATCTGTACCCAGAAACCATCAAAACATTAGGGGAATACACAGGAAAGACTATGAGATAAAGAAATCAGGAAAGACTTAGAAAAGTTATAAAACGCACAGTCAGTCAAAGCAAAATAAACAAATGCTACTACATCAAACTAAGAAGCTTCTGTACATCAAAAGAAATAATCAACAAATTGAGAAAGCAACCAACACAATGGGAGAAATTCTTTGCACACTGAACAAGCAATGAGGAACTAATATCCAGGATTTACAAACAGTTTTAGAAACTAAACCACAACAAACAACCCTGTGAAAAAATGGGTGAATCAAAGTAATAGATATTTTTCAAAGCAAACGAACAAACAAACACAAATTCAAATTCAAATGACTTATAGACATAGGAAAAAATGCTCAGATTACCTAGCTATCAGGGAAATACAAATGAAAACCACACTTAGGTTCCACCTAACTTCAGTGAGATTGACCTACATTCAGAAATCTGCTAACAACACTTGCTGGCGTGAATGTGACAAGAAAGGTACCTTCTTTACTGTTAGTGCACATGTAAGGTAGTACAACCACTGTGCAAATCAGTACGGAGAGTGCTAAGAAAACTGAAAATTGACCTGCCATATGACCCATTTCTGGGAATATATCCAATGGCATTGACATCTGTGTATGAGAAAGGGATTGGTAATCCTATATTTACAGCACCACAATCTACAATAGCAAAGACATGCAAACAATTCAGCTTCCCACCCAAAGAGGATTAGATAAAGAAACTGTGGTATGTATCATCCATGGAATACTACTCAGCCATTCTACCATTTACAACCAAATGGTCCCAACTACAGACCATTGTCTTTAGTGAAATGAGTCAATACCCAAAACACAAATATGTTCTTTCTGATATAAGGCACCTTCATGCAAAATACAAGATCAAAATTATATAGGCAAAACAGTATGCACAGTCATCTGAGAAATTGTAATAGAAACTATCATATTGAGATATGAAGGTACAATGAAATATGCATCTCTAATTGCAAGGAAATGATGGACTCTCAATCAAATTGTTAAATATATCTTGACAATAGGATGTTGGACAAAATTTCTACCATTGTCTACAATGACAATGTCAGGATACACTTGTACACTTAAATAGTAGAATGATGGACTTATGACTGTTTCTGAAGGACGATATTGTCATAAAATAGGGGAAATCAGTGGATCCCGGCATGGTAGCCTAGTGGCTCATGTCCTCACCTTGCACGAGCCAGGATCCCATATGGGCACTGGTTCTAATCCCATCAGCTCCATTTCCCATGCAGCTCCATGTGTGTGACTTGGGAAAGCAGTTGAGTATGGCCCAAAGAATTGGGACTCTGTACCCACCTGCATGGGAGACCTTCAGGAGGATCCAGGCTCCTGGTTTTGGATTGACTCAGCTCTGAAACATTGCAGCTGCTTAGGGAGTGAGTCATCAAATGGAAGATCATTTTCTCTGTCTCTTTTCCTCTGTATATCTGACTTTCCAATGAAAGTAGAAAATTAAAAAAATATATATAGGGGAAATCATTGTTTTTCATCCCTAACTGGAGCAATGCAGTTATAGTGACATAATTTATATGGCATGTGTTCCCTAAAAACTATGTTCTTGTTCTCACTTGCACTTGTGGGTGTGACCTTATTTGTAATGAAATCTATACACATGTAGTAACATTTTCATGCTTTCTGAAATGAACTTCAGTCCAAGATAATTGCTATTCATATAAAATGGGGAAACATATAGACTAAGCTATTCTCATACAATGAAAATCCCATTTGAAAGGGAGAAAGGATGCAAGGGGTTGTCAGCACCATCAGATGCTACGACGAAAAAGCCATGGGACGCTCCCTTAGAGCCCTCACAGGAAGCATTCTGCCTGTACATTGACAATTGACTTTTATTTCTAGAATTGAGCAATAACACATATTGAGAATTTAAATCATCCCATTTGTGCCTTAGATGTAGACTTAGAAGAGCATGGTTTACTTTTAATGCGCATCAGTATCACAAAGAAGTTATCAATTACAGAGTAATTACAATATGAAAGGCAATATACTTAAGCTCTTTCCAATCGCTATTCTTGGCCTAATATTTGTAAAATAAGCAAAGTAAATTGTGCAAATTATAAATACATCTAAAATAAATGGAATAAAAACTGCAGAAACTGATAACCTGTTTTGAGCAACAAGAACAAAATTATAAATGATAGAGATGAAATAAGATCTTAATGATTAAAATAAGCTAAGCCATATCCTTGGTTATTTTGTGTATGGCTTTATTTGAATTCTGATAATAGTAGTTAAGAAAATTGTGAATCAATTCAGGAAATTACACGTAATTAGATAGTTGGTAACATCATACTTATTGCTATTCATTTGTTTTAGATGTGATAATGTTTAAAGGCTATTTTAATAAAAGATGCCTATTTCCCAAAGTTGCATTCTCAAATATTTACAGATATGCTCTATTGCATGAAGTAGGCTTAATAATAAACTTCCCTCAAGAGTAATAGATGCTGGAAATTGAGTTGGAATTGATCATTTTAAACATTAAGCAATAAGTCTCTGGAGATTATTTATATTACTTTTGCAACTTTTATTTGGTTTTGTAATTTTCATCATAAGCAAAGAAAGTTCTAAAAATGAAACTTCAATCTGCATATGTCAAAATCATATTTAATAGTAAGCTGTTTCATGTAAAAAAAAGCTTTAAAAACCGTCATATGAAGCCTTACATTTATAAAAGTTTCAATAATTTTACTGATGGTCTTAAAATTGACTGTATCTAATAATTACATAATGACATAGTTTCAATGTTTTCAAAAGAAATTAAGGTTATGCCTTTTCTCAACTGTGAAATAAAATTTATTTCTAATTTTGAGAATCTACAAATGAGCCAAAATATCTTGGAGTTATCTTTCTTTAATTTCTAGTTTAATTTTCTTGGTTCATTTCATTTCAGATCAATGTATTTAAAAAAATTAAGTATTTTAAAAGTCAAATTTATGCAGATAGAAGAAGGTGGATAGCAGTGAGAGCTTCTGTTGCATTGGACAAGGTTGGGTCAGAAGGTGTTACATCTTCATCTGGGTCAGCCACGTGGGTCTCAGGGCCCGTAACATTGGGCTAGCTTTCACTGCTTTTCCCAAGTCATTAGTTGGACACTAGATAGGAAGGTTTGTACCTGGGACTTGAACTGGTACCCAAGTGTGTTGCTGATGTTAAATGTAACAGTTTTATTTGTCACATTACAATCATAGCCCCAATTGATATGTTTAATCCTTTTCTTTAAATGTGAGATTTCGTTTATCAGAAAGAAGCATGAATGCCTGCTTATGTAGAATACCAAGTATCAAGTTTGTGATATTTCAGTATTTTTTTTTTGACGTAGAAATATGATGCCCCTCCAGATTGAAAAAAAAAATAGAACCAAAAGTAATGGAAACATTGCTGTCTTAGAACCATACAAAAGAAAAATTAGCGTGAAGGAAAACAATAAGAAAGTATTATTTGCTTCAAAGTAGGAAAGAGAAGAACCTGCAAGGACCTGGCACGGTGGTCTAGCAGCTCACGTCCTTTGCTTGCACCAGGATCCCATATGAGCATTGGCCCCACTTTGCTGGTGACCCGGGAAAGCAGTCAAGGATGGACCAAAGCTGTGATACCCTGCACTAGTGTGGGAGACCTGGAAGAGGCTCCATGCTCCTGGTTTCAGATTGGCTCAGCTCCAATCTTTGTGGCCACTTGGGGAGTTAATCATCAGACTGAAAACCTTCCTCTCTGTTTGTCCTTCTCGTTATATATATCTGCCTTTCCAATAAAAAAAAAAACAAATAAATCTTAAAAAAAAAAAAGAAGGAGGAGGAAGAAGAGAAACAGCAGGAGAGGATTGTTCGGAACAAGTGTGATTTACAAGAAATGGATGAGTCCAAGCTTAGGCTCAGGTACACGACCCTGTGAAGACTATGAAACCGGCCAGTTTAGCACATGACTTCAGATTTGTGGTGTCTGTCACTGTACTCAAAAGAATGCACAGATCTAAAGAATAAAAGTAGTTTTTCCAGGTGAACAAAAGCTTTACAGCATTTAGTTTTCTCGGGAAAGCAGCATGAAGGAAAACATATTAAAGAAGAATTTGCATGTAATCTATCTCACCACCTGGAAGATTCCTACAGAGAGTTCTGTAATCTTTTTTCTCAAGTCTTATCTCTCTTCTCATAAAAATTGATATTTCAAGACTGAAAATAATCATATAAATCAGATTCATTATTTATTAAATTCAGTATAAGTTGATTACTTGAAACCAAAGGCTTTGAAGTTACCAAATGTATCTCTTTTCAAATAATAAAAATAATAGAAAGAATAATGATCTCCGAATGAAACTGTTGAATTTATCTGGACAATAAAAAGCCGGACACTCGGCATGGTCCATGCCTGCAATAAAGGAATCATGACTGGCTATGAACTGTACTACTGTAACAATATGGAGGAATTCAATATGTGGGGAGGGTTAAGGGAGGGGCTGGGGGAATTCCAGAGCCTATGAAACTGTGTCACAAAATGATATAAAAAAGGAAAAAAAATAATAATACATTTCTTATACAAAAATAGCTAAATTATGTTCCTTTTACCTTGGCAATGAATATAAACTAAATGCCATTTTAAAAATAATAGTCTCAAATGACTATAATATATCTCAGTGGAAATTTTCAAAGGAATGCGGTATTAGAAACAAGAAAGATTCTGTGACTTTTGTTCTTTATGTGACAGCAAAAGAGAGAAATGGTGATGACTTATAGTGCATAAAAGATCCACAGTAACTTCATCAATTGCTCCTTTGTCTTGGAAATAATTTTGGAAGGGTCACAATTTTGTGTATGTAAACAGCCCAGTAGTATGGCACAATCAGGGATAGGAAACTGTCCATGCTAAGCCTTTAAAAAGTTGCATTGTGGGGCTAGCGCTGTAACTCAACAGTCTAATACTCTGCCTTCAAGCTCTGGCATCCCAAATGGATGCTGGTTCATGTCCTTGCTGTCCCAGTTCCATCCAGCTTTCTGCTTGTGTCCTGGAAAAGCAGTTGAGGATGGCCCATGGTCTTGAGACCTTGCACTTGCGTGGGAAACCTAGAAGTTTCTGTCTCCTGGTCCTGGGTCAGCTCAGCTCCCACCATCGTGATCAATTAGGGAGTCACCCAGTGGGTGGAAGATTGTTTTCTCTGTCTCTCCTTCTTTCTGTAAATCTTCCTTTCTGATGTTCTCTCTATCTCTCTCTCCTTTAATCCATAAATCTATCTTTACAATAAAAAAAAATCTAAAAAAATGAAAGCAAGAAAAGAAAATACAAGAAAAAGAATCTGTATAACCAGACAATTGTATTATGGGTATAAGAAAAGTTAATAAGCTGTTGTGGAGAGAGGACAAAAGTTCAGAATTTAAAATAATAGCTGACTTAAAATTCTTTCTTGGTGATTAAAGGTATATATCTATAAGACTTGATCTTCTCTTTCTGAAATGCAATTGAAATGAGTTGTAAATAAACTGTGATGTTATAAACATGTAACTTTTTTGTTTTTTTATTGATTACATTGCATTTGTGACACAGTGTTATAGTCACTGGGATTCCCCCTCTCTTTCCAACTCTCCCCCCCGCCATGGTGGATTGCTCCACCTTGTTGCATTACCACAGTTCAAATTCAGTTGAGATTCTTTCATTGCAAGCATCTACCAAGCATAAAGTCCAGCATCTTATTGTCCAGATAAGTTCAACAGTTTCTTGGGGAGACCATATCTGGTCTGAAGGTAGAGCCGACAGAGTATCATCCCAATCAATTAAAAGCCCCGACATTACATCAGTAACAATTTATGATGTTATGGAATTAGTTGACATGGTATTGAGTAACCAACAAAACATGTAATTTTCATGACACTAACTTTATATTCAATTTTCATTAACCCTAGGCTTTATCACATCATTACCTTACAGTCATTGATGCTATTATTAATTGGTGGAAATGTGATGATCAAAATGTTTTACTAAAAATCCTTATGATCAACTGGGGAACACTTTACCAATTTGAAGAAAATCCCAGCTTTGTTTGCTGAAGTGATAATCAAACTGATTTCTACAATATATCCAAAGATTATCTTTCACTGTACAAACACTGCCATGTGAAATGTGAAATCAAGCACTCGTCAATTAGATTTTGTATGATAAGATTGATAATACGTGTTAGATCATAACACAACATTAAACTGCCTGGTGACTAATGCAGCAGTTGTCAGGATTTGGTAGCCTTAATTCTCAATGATGAATGAACCACAGATATGTAGTCACAATCTCTCACTATGTATTGCTTCTTTAAGATTTAAAGATTCCGATTGTCTACAGACAGCCGATTGTGTAATACTAGGGAACAATTAGAACAAAAGCTGATGAAAAAACTCCAATAGTTGAAACACTGTTGTCTCATGCTTCCTTTAAGCAAACAGCAACCCATGCTAACACTTTGCACTTTCATTTCTATTTCTACTATTCCATCTCTATCCTTAAGGATATGAGATGGTAATATCTTCAAAACTAAATTGAGCAAACTGGTTTAGAAGTACCCCTCAAAAGTGATAAAGTATAAATTCAGGGCAGTTGTGATGAGATATTTCATTGATTCATCATTTGATTCAACATGTAGGCTAATTGCAAAGATTAAAGCAAAGATCATAGGTGTCATAAAATCTATGCAGTTTTTTTTCTCTATTACATAAGCACTTAACTGGCTAAATCAAACAAATCTTTACAAGATTTCAGTATCAGCAGGAACCTCATGAGACCCCCACACGCAATAAAAGTTTTGATGCTCTAAGATCCAGTGGATCTGACAATTTACACAAGACGATTGCAAAAAAGTTCTTAAAAACCCCTCAGGATTCATAAATCCCGCATTTTTATAAATCATCATTTGTGAATTAAAGGGTTAGAGGAGGTCCATGTCAGCAATTACCATATGCAGATAAGTGAAGATTTCACTGGTCCCAGGAACCAGTGCATTTCTCTTTGATTTTGTAAATTGCTCTCTTTGATGAAAACATGACAATGCACATATTAGAAAAACTGAAATTTGGGCAATTCTGCTTGATTTTTCACTGAAAAATTATCTAGAGCCCTCATTGGACTTAACACATGCAAAGTATAAGGTAATCTTTGAAAAAAGTAACAATGCCAATCTACAGTTTAAAAGAATGTGTGAATTCATTGCAGATATGAATTAATGTACTCATTTTTTCTGAAAATACTTGTTAGTTTTAGAACTACTTTGTTAAGTTAATTAAGAGTTTTAATTCTTTTTTTTTTTAAGATTTATTTTTATTTTTTTTTTTATTGGAAAGTCAGATATACAGAGACGAGAGACAGAGAGGAAGATTCTCCGTCCGATGATTCACTCCCCAAGTGAGCACAACAGCCGATGCTATGCCGATCCGAAGCCAGGAGCCTCTTCTGGGTCTCCTACACGGGTGCAGGGTCCCAAAGCTTTGGGCTGTCCTCGACTGCTTTCCCAGGCCACAGGCAGGGAGCTGGAAGGGAAGCGGGGCTGCCGGTATAGAACCGGTGCCCATATGGGATCCCGGGCGTGCAAGGCGAGGACCTTAACCACTTGTGCCACCGCACCTGGGCCAAGAGTTTTAATTCTTAATGTCATTACTGTGTACTACCTTGCTTGGAAAGCGTTCACTGAGTCTTAAATATCCAAAAATTCAAACGAATTTAACTGTGAATATATAATTTCATTCTCATAATTCATAAAGAAGTAATCATGCATTAATAGGCATCTTTCTACCCCAACCTATAGGGAATTTTAACATGAAGTAGAAACATCAATAAAATACCAGTTTAAAAGTCTTAAATAAACACATCGTAAAGAAGTTCTAAATAATCTATATGACCAATTTTTTTTTTCTGATTTAAGGCTATCGAATTTCATGCAGAAATCATGTGTGATACATTTGCCAGGTTATTTATAAGCATGAAATATTGTACTGCTTCTCATCTGGAGGCATTACGGACAATGCTTGATCGTGCATGAAAATCCCATTAAATTAAATCCTGTTAATAACATATAAAATCCAACAATATAATTCTCCATCATGTTAGTGATACAGCATATCACATTATAGTTTTCTTGTCATTAATATTATGTTTATGCCTTTAGCTAGAGTAAAAAGGCGGGGTTATTAATAACCTGTAAAAAGAATTTTTTGTCGCATTGTACCACATGGTCTCTTTAGATACTGAAATTCTTGCCTTAAACGTGGGAAGAGCAGAAAAATAGACTTATGTAAGTTTTCAAAGCTTAAGATGCATGACTTACTCATCTGAATGTCTAAATGACAGCTGTAAAATCAGAATAAGAAGAAAAATATATCCTTCTGATCTCTTAACTAAAACTCTGAGTATTCCCAAAAGATTAAGCAATACTTCAGTTTTGCTCTGTGCAATCAAGTTTAAATAATCAGAAATATGTTTACAATTTCTTCCCTTAAGTCAGGTTTTCTTTATAGGTTATTTTTCTATTTGTGTGTGTGTGTCTGTGTGTGTGTGTGTGTGTGTGTGTGTGTGTGTGTGTGTTTTATTTTGACAATCTTTACATAGTTAATTAGGGTAAAAAGGTTCAAAGGCTACAGGAAAGTGGGTAAGACTATTATTTTTTCCATATTGTTTCCTTCATGTTTAAAGGGGGGGGTATTAAGGGAGAAGGCCCACCCAATTTCCCACCCTCCCCACATCCCGGAGATTGTTGCTCAAGCGGTTTTGATATTTCAACAGTTATGAATCACTGCCAATCTTGCCACTCCATGCACTATGAGGTCGTTGAAGAATCCACTGATTGACATAGTCCATCATAGAGTCTGTTTGCCTTGTATTTCGCTGCCAACATATAGCCGGGATGGTTGGTTGACCAACCAAGAAAAGACAGAACATTTGTGTTCTTGTTCCATTTGTTTTTTCAAGGCTCTCTTCTATTGTTTTAGTTGAAATTCAACAGTCTTTTTCTTCTAATTCTGTACAAATGGCATAGATTTTCTATGTTCTTTATGGGCCTTCCTTAATCCCATCATCCTAATGAATTCCACTCACTTCAGAGATTGTGTATCTGTGAATTGGCTCACTGATAACGCCATCAGGGCTGTCTGGCTCTGGTTTACCCCGGCTCCAATGACTACCTGAGCAGGTGCTAGATGCCCACATTTTTCACTTCCCTGATGAGAATTGTTCAGGTGTTCTGTGATGGATCCAAATATGTAACAGTGGAACTGCTAATCTTATTTATGTCTTGCCATGAAATTCAATCATGTTGTCACCATTTGAATATCAAAAATATCAGTTTCTCATTGACTAAACCATGCTAATACCGAATATGCTTATGATAATAAATTTGAGTGACAATTTTCCACTATGTCATCATGCTTCATTTTCAGGTCATTTCACTTCATATTCATTCGCTTAAAGAACTTGGCACAGGAGCATTTTTAAAATTTACAAAATTGAAAACTGCAAGGTCAAGGAAAATACTTTTCTTTTGACAGCTTATTGAACTAATCTTCAACGCAGGTATACATGGAGGTAACGTAAAAGTTGCAATAAACTCGCATGTTTGGCAATACAACCCCTTTATATACTCTCTTTGGTATCAGGAGGTAGCATGGCAGGAAAACTAAGAAAAGTGACACAGGAGTTGGTATATATATCCAAGTTGATCCCTGAGTGAATAAATCTCCTTTACATGATCGGTGAAAATCAGTGAAATTTTTATCTAGCACATGGAGTGTCTATATTAAAATGTAGGCGTCTCATAAGGTAATGCCTGAGACCTAATATGTTCTCAGTTAATGTTTGCTATTTTTGTTAGTAGCATTACACTTTTTATATAGCGTGTTTTAATTGATGCTGATTGTAATGAATACACTAACTGGTTTTGGTTGCAACCTGAGAACTACAAAACTTAAGTTCACATGCAGATTAAAGTGGCATGTCAGAGAAAATATTATAGCTAAAAATATAGATTATGGAACTATAATACCTCTGTGAATGAGGTGGGGGTGTTCCTAGTTAGTCTAACTGAGCTGATTCCACTATATACCTTTTTATTATACTCCTTAATAGCAAATATAAAACTGATAGTCATTAAATCATATAGTTTTCTTTCCTTTCTCTATTAAATGAAGATCCTCCTGTGACTTTCAAAAAGCCAAACTCGAATGTTAAGATCAATTTTGTTTTACTCTTAATTACCACAGAAATAGTTGGATATTACCTTAATTTTTATTTATGCCAATCTTTGTTACCTTCTACATCCTGTGAGTATGGTGAGTGAGAAAATAGCAGGCTATGGCAAATGAGCCTACCATTAAAGTAAGGAAATATTTTCAGCAAGACAATTGTTTCTGACGCCCTTTAGAATCCAGGCACAAGGAAGGCATTTGATCAAGCAGTTAATGTTTTTGCTCAGAATGCCCCCAATCCATATCAAAATGCCTGTGTTTGAAGTTGCAGCTGTGGCCCCAACTCTGATACCAGAATCTTGTCAATGCAAATGGTGATATATCTTATCTTTATTAAGAATTAATTTATCATATTGCCTTAATATTTATATTTACTTTCAGTGGCTTTAACTAACCAATCTGGTTATAGTCTCAGGATCAATTTAGTTGCCTCACATAAAATAAGATTTTATGAAATATAAGACAGGCAAGATACTAATTTTAAAGTAGTTACTAAGTAGAAAACCCATAGAAGTGGGTGTAAAACGAGCATATAATTGAGAGAACAGAGAAGCATGTGGGAGTGAAAAGAAACTGTATCATTTTATAAGGCAAATAGAATGTGTCTTTCCAAAATTGATCCTTTCTGCTGGAAGTTAATCTTGCTGAATCTTGCAGCCTCTTTGTATTACTAACTTGTGTGTGTGTGGGAGGATGGAAGGGAAGGGAGAAGATATGATTTGTTAGGATGTGTTATTTGTTATTTATACAGAACAGGAATACTAGAGTGAGTCATTATTCTTTGGAAATCAGATTCTCCCTGGTGCCTTTAACAAAGTAGGGGAAGTCAGTTGCTTGCATGTTAACTATTTCAGGTCTTGAATGACTCATGCCTAAATCCAATTCACACACCAAATCCAATTCAAGTTTTCAAACACAAAGAAAACCCTAGGGAATTAAAAACAGAAGCAAAGAATATGATAATGATTTTTTCAAACTCTCTTAACCGGCTTCCTGACGTAACTTTAATGTCGGTGAATCACAGTGACTACCAGTATCTGCAGTCTCTGGAAACAGCAAACTGTACAGCTCATACGTTTTACTGTGGGATCACAAAGACGTCCATCTTTTCTTTCTGATATTACTTGCCCAGTGCTGAGTAGAGTGTTTCCAGGGCACAGGCTTGACAGATTTGTTGCTAGCTTTCTTGGGCTTAGATTTTGCTTGTTTTTATTTTATGATTATAAATCAACAACTTACTAAAACTAAGTCACTGAAGTTAGGGAGTGGTTCAGCTGGCCCGCGCATGTCCTTGTTTTCCTGGCTGACAAATTCATACATTTCTCCTATAGTTAACATGTTGATGCTTGATCTTTTCTCAAGGGATTTAATTTTTTACACCAGTAGGCCTAGAACAAAAACAACTACCACCTGTATGTAGCCACGAGACGGATGAGAGCATGATTTGCATTTACTAAAATTCGCTGATGGACATGATATTATGGGCCAATCCAAAAACATTCACAGTACTACAGACTTAACACGAACTTCGACCCAAGCTGAAAACATACCTCCCAACCCCAAACTCAATTTGAAAGAACATTTATTCCGTGAAGGAAGCTCAGAATAGCTGTCCAGCAATAGCTCTCCTTTCTATATTCTAGGCTTTGAAATAAATTCTACTTTGTTTCATCACCTTGGTGTCCATGATTAATTTAATCCACACTGGGCAAATTGACTCAGTGGTAGGTATTCTATAACCATTACACAAACATATTTCTGATGGAGGTCTGTAACATTTGCAAATATGGATATTTGGCATTGATAAAATCTAGGCACTGTATTCTAAAAATCATAGCAATGCCCTTCAAATCCACTTATTCCTTTTTTTCTTTTAAATCCACTTATTCTTGCAGTCACTTAGACATATACAACGTGTCTCTCTTCTTGGGTATGGAGGACAACTATCGTAGGTGAACCTTTACATCTTTTCTTCATTCATTTTCAGAGCATTCATTCCTCCCACAACAACTTAAAGTTGCTTGGAAAATCATGATTGGCAGTATGATGAGGGTTTCCCCACCAAAATATCAAGTTTTTAAAAAACTCTTTGTAGAAACAGGCAGATAATGTTGTGTATTGGTCAAAATTTGGTGTCGGACATGTCTGTTCAGAGATGCAGGATTTACTGCGAAGGAGTTTCCTCCTCTTACAACTTCCCTACTCGGAGCCAATGGAAGCATTTGCACAATATCTTGATAGTGATTATATCATTCTACCTTCCTTCCTGTATTTTTTGAAAATGAAATAGGAGCTTGCACATCTTATAACACTTGCTACCTAACAAGTAACATCAATCCCAGTGTAAGAGTGTGTTTTATCTTAATATACATGGGCATAGTGGACGCATGAATTGTTTTGATGCGTAATAGTCAGTAAATTTGTCCTGGTAATATACTAGCAATATTTTATATAAAAACTCTGGAATGAGAAAATCAATTGAGAACTATGTAACTCAATTAGGAAACAGGACCTAATATGGAAATTTACTCAATCAATTCAATGCATTTTGAATCTATTTGCTAACGCTATTGTGTGTATTTTATGCTAGTTGTAAGATTATTGACTTTGCAGGTATGGATTAATGTAGGTGAATAAACATGTACAATATAAAAATGTATGAACATAACTATATACATTGATGTATAATGCTAACTATTTTTAAATAATACTGAAAAAGAAGCTATGTTGAAATTATTTTATCTTGATTAAAAGTACAAGATTTGAAATTGGATTTTAAGTCCTGCCTCAGGAATTAGAGTCATATATTTCTAGAAATCATAAAAACTGAATATGAGCTAAATAAACCTAATATTAATGAAGATGAAATTGCAAATATCCGATACAACAAAATGGCGAGACTTCCTATAAGTCATCCAAACTTCATTTTAAAAATTTTGCACAGGAGAAAGTGAGATGCAGCCAGATATATAAAGCGTTTCATGGAAAATCAGATATTCAAATTATCCATAAAGTATACTGAATTATAAATTACTCATTTTTTCAACAGTATCCTTTGGAAACTTGGTTCGTAATTGGTTTTGTTGTTCCAACTCTACATAAGTAAATAAAGATGCTAATGTAGAATTACTTCCATTCATTACAGAATCTATGAATCATTGGAAATAATACTGTGCCTCCAGCAAAAACTGGTAATTTTTCTAACTAAAGTACCCATTGTTGTCAAATCATTCCATTCTTGGAGAAGTGTTTTGTAACTTTTTTCAGGTGTCTATGATGCTTGACTGACTAGAAGAGCTCGTAGGAATATTTCCATTACTTTGGTTTTAATTTGTTATATGTAAACTAGAACTCTTGCATGTCTATATTTTCTTCTGGGATAAGCTCACATTTTTACCATTTGCAAACATCTGTTACACACACACACACACACACACACACACACACACACACACACACATTTGACTTTCCAGGGACTGGCATTGTGCCTAGCAGGTTAAGATTCTTTCTATAATGCTGCTCTCACATAAAATGTCAGCTCAAGTCTGGGCTGCTCCACTTTCAATCCAAATCCAAAGGCTTAACGCTCCACTAAGTAAAGAGTTCAACAAAAAGACATTTTCTTTTCAGCAGGACTATAGAGAAAGGCCATAAAATAATAAAATCAAAATATATCAGTCAGTTTCACTTCTATACAGTTATGACTTTATTCTCTCTCTATATTTTAACTATAAAAAATCAGTCAAAACATGTGATATCTGTCTTTTCAAGACTACATTATTTTAATAACCACAATGATCTACAGTTGCATTCATTTTTTTTTGCTAAAGTCATTATGTTATTTTTTTATGACAAAAATAATATTTCATTGTGTGTGTTAGAGAGAGAGAGAGAGAGAGGCAGAAAGAGAGAGAAGGAGCACTTACAATGGGAAACAAGCAGTGGTGGAGATCCTAGTTGCATGAAGCTCACAGTTGGGAGTTTTTCCCTGTGCAAGTTATGGTTAGTAATACTCGGAGGGGGTGGCTCTGCCAGAAATGTCCTGGATGCTCATTGGCTTTCAAATACAAAAGTCTATATTGTTTACAGAAACCCTAACATGATGTTCCCATTCAGCGATAATCAGTCACAAGGTTATTGATGAACCTCGGCCAATCACATCTTAGGATCCTGCCACCCTCTAGGTTTTGTTTTGTTTCGTTTTGTCTAAAAAGCATTCACTAAGCAGATGGTGAAAGTACTATGTTAGTGAATTACCAGGCCAGACCAAGAAAAACAAAGCCACCAATACTCATATCATACTGGCTGTATCATTAGAAGGGGGGGTTGACAATGCAGGTCACCTGAGCATGGAGAAGAAACACCTTGGCAAAGTCTTGAATTTTGGCAATTCTCAAAGCTATAAGTGTGTGCTACTGTTTTAGCGTGCAACTCTTTACGGATGTATTATGTTAATTCAGATGTTTGTGGCCATCCTTACCTCTTGTTTATTGGTATGTCTGCTCAGTTCTTTTGTCAATTATATATTTGGATTGTACATTTTGCTCCTATTGAGTTTTTAAGAGCATTTTGTGTATTTTGAATAATGATCATATATACTGTATATATCTTTTTGCATATGTTTTTCCCCCTTATAATTCTCTTAACATTGTCATCTGAAAACCTAATGTCTTAAATTTTAATGAAGTCCAAATTTTAAATTGCATCTTTCTTAGATCATTCTTTCAATGTTTTATCCAATCACTTACCAAGACCAGCATAAATGTTTCATTTATACTATCTTCATAAACGATTTCATTTAGACTATCTTCAAAATGTTTTATGCATCTACACTTTATATCTGTTTCTACTATACATTTGAGGTGATTTTTTATGAAAGGAACAAATGTGTGCCTGGATTTATTTTTCCATGTGGATATCCAGTTTTTCTCATACATATGTTGAAATGACTGTATAGTTTCCATTGTCTTGCCTTGGTGCAGTTGTAAAACTGTTAAGTATACTTATAAAGGTCTGTTTTTCTACTTTATATGTTTGTTTCAAATTTTCACATATTTAGAAGTCACAGGGTGTCTTATGTTGGGTCCTTAACTTCTAAAAAGGGGGTTGACAGGGCCTAAACTAGGAATCTTCAGCTCTACCTCCCCTACAGGCGGCAGAGAGCCAAACCTTTGAACCATCACTTGTTGCCTCACATCAGCAGGAAATCAGATTGGAATTATAGAAATGGGTCTCACCTGACATTCTGGCAGCCTAAGCTTCTGCTCAGCCCATTGTGCCCCAGTGCCTCCCTCTAGGCGTGCATGTGTCACTTAAATGAAAGGGAAATTTGTTGATGGAGTCACAGTCTCTGGTACTTGCTGTGTTTCTCAATAAATTTTCTTTATGATGTTGTTCATAGATCAAGTGATAGCACTGATTTTATAGTTGAGAATATGGAACCTCAAACACAATGATGTAACTTTCCAAGTTAACAATCAGAGGTAGTACATGGCAGTATTGGAATTTGAAAATTGGTCAAGATAATACCACATGAGAATCAATATGTAGAGGATTTTCGCTTGTTTTATGTTTAAGCTTTTGGGGAAAATAATCTTTATGACTGGAATCAAATCTCTTTATTTAAGAAAAGAAGTTTCTCAGGCCTGGTGCCATAGGCTAGCAGCTAAAGTCTTTGTCATGAATGTTCCAGGATCCTATATGGGCGCCGGTTCTAATCCCAGCAACCTCGTTTCCCTTCCTGTTCCCTGCTTGTGGCCTGGGAAAGCAGTCAAGGAATGCAAAAAAACCTAAGGATCCTGAACCATATGGGAGACTCAGAAGAGGCTCTAGGCTCCTGGCTTCAGATAGGCGCAGCTCCGGCCATTTGGGTCACTTGGAGAGTGAATCATCAGAAGGAAGATCTTTCTCTCTGTACATATGATTTTTCAATAAAAATGAATCTTTCTTTTAAAAAAATGGAGAAAAAAGGAAGTTTCTCATGACATATAATGAACTACATTATCCATAAACCTGGCAGACAAAATTATCAAAGTAATGTTCATCTAACATTTATATCAAGCATTGGGAATTTTAAATATGGACAATAGAAATTTTAGAAAAAAAATCATGGACAAAGTCTACACAAAGCTTATGTCTACCAAGTAAAATAGTGTTCTCAATTAGTTGTCACTGAAACATAAAATGCTGCAGCTGAGGCACTTTTCTTGGTAAAGAATGTTGAGTGATTGTTTTATCGTAGCTCAGAGAGGTATTTGAAATACTGTTCTCTCTGGAAACTAATAAATTATGGATTGAAAAGAAAAGTAAATGATTGCAGATTTTAAGCTCATATTTCAAATTCCAGACAGTCCATGCCAATCTAAAAATCCCTGAATTGATTTAAGTCTATGTAGTAAAACTCCATTTGTCTTTGGCACTTGGTCCTCTAAGAAAATGTTTAAAATAATTTCTCAAAGCATGCAGAACTAGGTGAAATAGACTTAAAACAGTGTAAGAGGTTTAAAAGAGTATCAAGGATAATTTGATGAGGCCTATTTATTTTTATTAGTAAATATGAGTTTAAGATATACACACATAGGCCATATGGCAACATATGGGGAAGTAGTTTTATAATAAGATAATCAGACACTCGATTAAGCTCTTACATTTACTGAAAATGCAATTGTAGTACTTTAGTAGAAATGGCAATAGGCACTTTGAATATTAAATCAATACATAGCAACATTTAATTTACATGACAGAAGCAAAGGCATTTTTTGTGTTAAAACTTCTTTGTTCTGTCCTATGAACTCATGCCGAAATCTTTAGAGTCAACCAAGACAAGGTGCATCTTTTGAGAGAGCTACTTATCTAAAACACAGCAAAGTTTCATAACAGCAAGTTAGCTATCCTTCTTTTAGTTTTTTTTTTGATAAAAAAAGCACACACACACAAAGCTGTAAAGAAAGGAGGCATGGTTTCATGCTAAAATATTCTGTTAATGTTTCCTCCAAAAAAATCACTAGCTGAAAGAAAGGTTTAATTGCTTAGAGATTAACATGGGGGAGAAAATAAGCAAGACTAACGTGTTCATGGTTTCTGCATCTGTCTTTCTAGAAGATGCTGAGCGCATAGCCCAGTGCTGTTGTTTGGAAAGAAATGGAAAATTCAGTTGCAACAGTGGAGCAAGGCTATCATTATTCAGGATGTAAACATGGCTTAGTCACTCACTAACTCAGAATTCTCTCTTTTTAGCAACTTAATACAGCATCATGAAACAACTGTCCCAGACGGTTTATAACCAGAGTCCTTGCCAAAAATACATCAATTGTAAGGAAAACAGGAAGCACAACAAAGAGAAAGTCAACTTTAACCAGTTTTGTGAGTCACCTCTTCCTGTGAACTCACTGTCACAAGAGTGTGTTTATTTAAAGGACCTCAACGTGTGAATTAGGGGAAGAGTTTAGACCCTGATAGAGCCCTTCATTGGACCAAGTCCCTAATCCTGCAAAGGGCTAAATGTAGGTCAAATTAAAAAGTGGAACTTATACTGCAATAGTTCCTTCTGTGCATTCATTCAGGTATTCATTGTATTCTAGGTAGCCAGGCTTTTCAGGTCTTGCCTGTCATCCCAGACTGTTCATTTCTGACCTAAAGCCACCACTGTAAGTTCACATGATAATGTAATCAATGAACGTGATGACATAGTATTCAGTGTGGATGAACACACACATAAGGGTCTTTTCAAATGTTCCTGGATAAGTGAAATTAAAAGAGAAGGCTATTTTATTCAAGAACTTTTGATATTCATTCATGGTTTTCTACTAGCACAAAATTTTTAATGATCTCTGTGTATTTAATCTCAGTATCAAAATAGGCTTACATTTTAATTACACACACACACACACACACACACACTTAGTAGAGGAGGAGTTTTTGGTTTAAAGGTTAAACAAAGTTCCTGCAGATCCATACCTGTTAACAAGTTCTGAC
The DNA here is from genome assembly GCF_017591425.1 of Ochotona curzoniae. Taxonomy (NCBI): domain Eukaryota; kingdom Metazoa; phylum Chordata; class Mammalia; order Lagomorpha; family Ochotonidae; genus Ochotona; species Ochotona curzoniae. The sequence continues at coordinate 21,043,810 of NW_024467115.1, forward strand.
TACAGGAGCACCGAGTCAATTGCAGGCCTGTAGCATTTGAGTTCCAAAACATTGAAAGACTGTAATTACGCTGATTTGTATGAGTATTCTGCAGATAAATAGCTTGTAAGTGAGAGTAAGAACTTCCCATTAGAACTCCTAGGATCTATTCCCAATGTTTACATAGGCCATGGAGGATCTTCTGACTCATTTCCATTGGCGTGCTGGCCATTTCTGGTATACAAATTTCCCCAATGATATACACTCTGATAGAGGTCATATATTTACATTCAGAAACTAACGTGCTAGGATAAACATGAGTCATTTGGTGCATACTAGAAGTCACAAGTGGAGTGAGTACCTGGAGTACAAATCCTTTAAACCAAATAAGAGTTACACTCCACTCAAGCATCCCAGAGATATGTGTCCAACTGGATGACCATGTGGGTTTTTTTTTTAAGATTTATTTATTTTTATTGCAAAGTCAGATATACAGAGAGGATGAGAGATAAAGAGGAAGATCTTCCATCTAATGATTCACTCCCCAAGTGAGCGCAACTGAGGGTGATGTGCCAATCCGAAGCCAGGAACCTCTTCTTGGTCTCCCATGCGGATGTATGGTCCCAAAGCTTAAGCCGTCCTTGACTGCTTTCCCAGGCCACAAGCAGGGAGCTGGATGGGAAGTGGAGCTGCTGGGATTAGAACCAGTGCCCATATGGGATCCAGGTGCTTTCAAGGTGAGGACTTCAGCCGCTAGGCCACCATGTGGGGGTTTTATGGCATTTATCTGGATATGTGTCCCTTGTAGAAAGGGGAGACTTTTTGAGCGCCTCAATGGGAAAGGATTCTTCAGCATTAATGAAAGGCCCTTTATTGGAGCGGTCTGGGTGGTTTGTCTTTTCCTTCCTAGACCGTGTATTACTCTGTAGTTATTTCATAACAATCTCGTTAGTCACACTGCTTTTGAAAATTAACTGCTACCTGAGAAACTTGGTTCTCAGTCATTTCATCTCCTACATTGTTTTCTAATTTTTTTTTTCTTGCTGCATAATGCTTATTTTAAGGAGAGTCTCAGCCTTGGGAAAATCTTCAGTTTGCACACGGAATTTTGAACTCTGATTGAAGGATTCTGACCTACTTCTTTGGGAGCTGAATTAAAATATGGCTCTCAGTTCCAGTACTTTCTGAATGACTTGTGATTCAACATTTGATTTCCTCCCTGATAACACAGGAGTTCTGTTATTGCCCCTCTTAGACGTGAGATGGACACATTGAACAAGATCAGTGCTAAGAGCAGTGGAAATTGCAATGAATTGCTCCATTTCAGGCTGGCTTAGCAGCAGCAGAAACGCCTTGGTTCCAAGTGATTTGGACTGCAGAGGAGGCAGCTCCACTCTTAGCTTGTTAGGATTCTTGACCTCGTGATGATTAAGGTTTAACCCACACTTTCATGATATCATAATTGCCTTACAAACTTAGGCTACTTAATGCTGTTTCAACATTCTATTGTGGTTCAAAATGAGAGTGGGAAATGGATACCATTCATTTTTTCTTAAATTTTAACTTATTAGGCTACAGATCACACTATGAATATCAAGTGTGGCCACAATAATTAATTGAACTTCTATGAAGTTTAAAATATTCTGTCAACTTTTATCCCTATTGATTTCTGTTTACTTTGATTTCTATTACTTGGCTTTATTTGTCGGGAGAGACTGGAGGGTCAAAAATGCAATAGATGTTGAAGAACTTCCTCTCTGGTTTGATCTGAGGACACTTGTATTCCAAACAGCTTCTCCTCGTTCAGCACTACAGGGACAGCAAATGGTTCAGAAAACCTGAAAACAGTGAGTTGGTCTCTTGAGGAAGGTTTGTGAGCCTAAAATAGGAAACTTCATAAGCCAACCAAACCAGCATCCGGTAATAAAACGGCCAGCACAGAGGATGGCAGTGGGTCGGATGCAGACCTTGGATCCTGAATCCCTCTGTCTATTTCTTGCACTATGTTTTTTTTTTTTATTATTGTTAATAACATTGTATTATGTGATACAGTTTTATAGGTACTGGGATTCTCCCTACCCCTCCCACAACCCACCCTCATGGTGGAGTCCTCCACCCTGTTGCATAACCACAGTTCAAGTTCAGTTGTGATTCCTTCATTGCAAGCATATACCCAGCATAGAGTCCAGCATCTTATTGTCCAGACAAGTCCAACGGCTTTTTGGGGAGACCCTTTCTGGTCAGAAGGCAGAGCCAACAGAATAAAATCCCGATCAATTAAAAGTCCCAACATAACATCAGCAACAATATACAATGTTATGGAATTAATTGGCATAGTATTGAGTAAACAATATGTTAAAAACAATGCAAATTCAATTTTTCAAAACACATGGGTTGACAGTGTTAATTACAGGTTCAAAAAAAATTAGAGGTTAAATTAAGGCAAACATGTGGTGTCTATCCTTTTAGGATTCGCTCATTTCCCTTATAGTTTCCAGTTGGGCCCATGTAGCCACAAAGAACTGCATTTTATTTTTTTTTTAATAGCTGAGTAGTATTTAATGGAGTAGATGAACCATAGCTTTCTTATCCAATCTTCTGCTGATGGGCGTTTCGGTTGCTTCCATGTTTTTGCAATTACTGATTGTGCTGCTATGAACATAGGGGTGCCTGTTGGTTTCTCGTGAAACAGGTGTTTTGGATATATTCCTAGGATGCACTATGTATTTTTATAGGAGATAACAGTCTTCACAAGAAAAGTTTTAATTGGTGAAAAGTGTGCAATACCCTGTGGAATGAGACCCATAAAATAAAATTAGACTAACAAAATTAAATACACATTTTAGGTAAACTTTATTTTAGCAGAGATTGATTCTCACAATGTTAATAGCAAAGTTTCTGAAAAGATGTCCCAAAAGGTAGAGAAGAATGCTGAATTTCAACTACATGTAACATCATGTAATCTCTTTGAGATTCTAAGTCAAATTTCACACAAAATATTTTATTAGGGAATGTGCTTTTTTTTTTCCTGACCATTTTTTCCCATTAAAACAGTATATGCATGTAATAATTTTTTATATTTTATCACAGAATTTAAGTTGCCTTAAATTAATTATATCTTGCATATACTAATTGTGAAAAGAAAAAAATTCAATTCCTAATCTTCACATATGAGCTATGAACAAACAGGCAAACACATTGATAGCGATTTATAATTAATGAAGCCAATGCATTATGCACACTTAAAATGCAGAAAGAGATTACAGAAAAGAAGTATGAATGAGATTTGAGTTATTTAGAAGAAGGTCATTTACATTACAAAATGACTTCTTTGTTATTGGAAATTTCATTTAATTATTTAAGAAATAGGTGACCATTCCATTTCTTATTGTGATATTATTCTTCATAATGCACTGAATGATTTTCTTTCAGTCTTTTCATACTATTATGTGTGACTGGCTTTTATTGACTATTCATAAAGTGCACTTAATAACTTCAGATATATTAAGGCTTTCTAGTTAATTAAATATGTATAATATAAATTGACTAGCAATGTAAATACCCTCTCAATTTTTTCATAGTATCACCTTCTCGGTATTATATTTTTTTTCCCCTAATGAAATGATAATAAAGAAGAACATAGTGAAGAACCTATGAGGTTTTCTTTATCTTGGTTTGTTGAAATAGCTGGGTAACAAAAGCAAGTTCTTCTCAAGTTGCTGATTGCCTTTCCGGTACTCCACTTCGCCAGCTTCATTTTCTACCTTCTTCAGCACCTCCTCTTGACTTGTGAGCTCTTCTAGACTATGGATCACACTTTATTTACCCTGGAGTCCTCAGCATCTTTTACCATGCCTTGCACAGCAGACATGCAATAATTAGTTCCTCGTTTCTAACTTAGCCTCAGTGATATTCCTTTTTTTTTAATGATATCAGTAATAGTTACAATACATTATGAGGCTATTAAAGTCAAAATAAAACATCGTGCATGCTAAAATTTTAACTCATCAAACAAAAATTCCTTGATTCCATTATGTAGGTTTTATCCATACTTTAAGATTCTACATGAACCATTTATCTTCCTGAAGATTTTATGGTTACTACAATTTATAATTATTTCTTCTTTACTCATGCTCCAATTTTTATGTTGGAATTGTAGAACTGTCTTGTAGAGGAAGCAGCTCGGCCCAAGAACACACAGTTCAAAAACTGGAACCTTTGAGCTTAGATGACTGATCACCTTTGATTGTATATGATGGGAAACTGACAGGGCAAGCGAATAACATTTCCGTTTATGTACTGGCAAAATGAAAGCATTTCAAAAAAGCTTGTCCAGAGATTTTTGTTTGTTTTAGGACTAATCACAAAATAAGTGTCACATTGGTTTGGCAACATGATTATTCGCTCCTGAATATGTTACAGATAAATTGCATACCAGTAGAAACTGCTTGTTGTAAAATGTGTTTATATTAGTAGATGCCCTTTTGCTATTGAACAAAGAAGAAAGCCACTCACCATCACCGTGAACCTTTCCCATTGATACAAGGAATATTGTGTGTCTTTTCTAGGATCTTTGCAGACTGGTGAAACCAAGGTACAGGGGAAAAATTCTCTATGATTATTTAAGACACATTTCTCAGTCTGTTTTTATCCAAATGATTTTCAATTCTCCCTGGTACTTTGCTCAGTAAATAATTGCCACTTTCTGCTGAATTTTTAATTCTCCCTTTTATACTGACTCCTACAAATATATCAGCTGTAGTTCTTATTTATTTATTTGCCTTTCTATTGCAGAAAAACAGAAAGGTGGCTAGAGGGTTCTCAATGGGGGTTCTCCTTCAAGATGGCCAGTAATTCAATTCAGGTCTCCAAGTGGGCAGCAGATCGACTCACTGTCTCCATTAGCAGGGAAGTGAAGCGAGGAGGCAGAAAGGGGAATCAAACACAGTTGCTCTGACACAGGGTGCAGCCATCCTAACAATGTCTTAGCTACTAGGTCAAGCACCCACCCCTGCACTCCTGTTTTGTTGTTATTTTACTGTTATTTTATTCTTTGTATTTGCCTTTGGTTTTGGTGAGCACTATTCCTTTGCTCTGTCAAGAGAATAACTTTAGGTATCTAGGCATCAGCACAGGATAACATACCCAGCAAAACTTTCCTTTGTCTTTGAAAATGAAATCAGATTCTCCCACAGTAAAGTTAAAAGAATATGCCTCTTCCAAACATGCAGTCCTCTTTTAAATCACACAACCTGGACTCCTCTTCTGTTGCAGTTAGGTAACCCGTCACCTGCCTACTGGTACATCCTATCAGAGTGATGGCTACTTTGGTTCTGATCTCTGCTAATGCCTATGACAAAGCAGCAGAAGATGCTTGCCTAGGATGTGGGAGACCCAGTGAGAGTTCCAGACTCCTGGTTATGCCTGAGTCCTGTCTTCTGTCTCTCTCTCTCTGTGAAACTATATTTTTCCGACAAATACAATGAATTAAAATAAAATAACATCTCTTACGTTTATGGAATCATCATCTTTCGCCCTTCATTCCTCTTCTAGAATAAAAGCATCTCAAACATTGCCACTCCCCTGCCCGATTTGATTCCTACTGATTCATCTGCTACAATCAGGCATGGATCCAAGTTTCTGGGTCTTGAAATTTACTTGTAAGACAAACGTTTGATTAAGCATCAGTGGTTTCATAATTATTCTTCTCTTACTTATAAATTTATTTTTCTTATACCTGCTATTAAGGGTGCTCTTCTTAGAGTTACCAAATTAGGTGATAGGTGCTAAGACAGATAACATATTTGTAACTTTATGTTCAAAATAATCTTCCTACATATCCTCAACATCCTTGCCTCAAATGTTCTATAATCCTTTGCTACTAATAAAACTTGACAGCTATCTGATTTTTATTTCTAAACAAGTAAGCTATTTTCTTGTTCACCCACGTCCCTTCTGAAAGCTTGAGGTTCTTTTCTGTATATTTATTATTCTGAAATTCAGGGAGAAAGACTTCAGTGTGGATCTGTTTCTATACATTGTGCTTGATGTGGTAAGTCCTATAATTTGAAGATTTCTAAGTACTGCTAACTTTTGAGTATTACTTCTAGTTCTTATTGATTAATTTTATTTTTAAGCTGAGAAACACTCTGTCATTTAGAATAATTTATCTCTATATAAAAATGTGCCAATCAATGCATGAGTTTATGAAAGAATATAACAAGTTCATCATGGTTGCTTTGGCAAAACAATTTTAGGTATATTCTAAAAGACACACTTATATTTACCTTTTTAAAAACTATTTATCCCACATGTAAGTTTTCTTAAGATATTTATGAAACATACTTACAAAAGATTTGACAGATGTATATACTAAGAAAACTCTCAGCATAAATGCTGTTGTGACTATATGCAATATTTCAGGAATTTTTCCCTCTGTCCTTGCAAGTTTTCCACTGATATCTCTCCACAAACCTTTATTGAAAGCAGAAATCAATGATGTGGCCAACAGACAAATAATACGGAAACAAGCGAAACTGCGGAAGTTTCTTTGAGAAGATCTTTGACATATGAATTATTTAGAATGTTGTTTAGTTTTCAAATACTTAAAATTTTTCTTGGAATATTTTTGGTACTGATTTCTATTTCAAATTCTTGGTGGCCAGACAATATATTTTATATACTTTATATAATTTAAAGTATTTTCAAACTTTTAGGGAGCTATTTTCTGGTCCAAACTGTGGTCTAATTCTCTTTTCATTTATCCAGATCAGTCTTACTCAGTAATGGATGTGTTCATCAACTGGTGTCCAAAGTGTGTCAGTCTACAAGCTCTTGTAAGGCTTGTAGTGTATTTATGGTGCTCCAACAAAAAATTCCTAAAGTAATAAATAAAAAACTGCATAAATACACATATCATATCACATGTAATTATTAAATACAATAATATTATATATAATATGTAATATATAGATTACATATACTGAACTTATCAACATGACATGGTCAAATATAAAATATTATATAATATGATATTATAGAATATAATATATGAGATTATATAATATATCACATATAATATTGTATTATATAATTCATATTATTACATATATATTACATATGTATTCTGAAATCATCAGAATGAGGTTGTCAATCATAAATGGCTTATTGTCTAGAAAGTCAGGGTTTTATTTTGTTCAGAGGAGTAGTTGAACACTAGGAATGAGGTAAATCACACATGCAAATCATTGGGAAAGAAGAAAACTTGGTACCTTGATATGGAAAAGACCTCGGTGTTGGAAAGAAAAAAGTGAGACAACATAGGTGGAATTTGAGAGAATTTAATGTGACACATTTTCAGAGAAGTGAGCAGAAAATGTGTGATCTGTTCACTCAATCTCAACTAATGACGAAAGGATTTGAAGCAGAAAGGGTAGCATGATCTCAATGACTTACCGGGAAAAAAGACAATCTGATTGTTACTTGGTGGGTTACAGATGCAAAAGCAGAAAAGAAAATTAGCATTTGCCTGAAAAGACTTAAAACCAATACTACATCAGTCAGAAAAGCACATGTTTTCCAGGGGAACTAAGTTCCAGAAACCTAATTATAAGCAGAAGGTCAGGCACCGTGGCATAACAGGCTAACCCTCTGCCTGTGACACAAGCATCCAGTATCAGCATCAGTTAGGGTCCTAGCATATCTATCCACTGCAGACCAAGCTCCATGCTAGTAGCCTGGAAATGCAGAAGAGGGCCTAATCCATGGGCTACTGCACATACACGAGAGACATGGAGAAAGCTCCTGGCCTCAAACCACCCCATTTCCAGTGGTTATGGCCGTTTGGGTAGTGAACCAGAGGATATAAGTTTCCCTTCTCCTTTTCTCTCTGTGTCTCTCCTTCTTTGTGATTCTTTCAAGTAAATATTTAATAAAAATGGTAGGAGTAGACAGATAATGAATTTTGAGGATAGTGCAGCAGATAAAGTTGTTGGTAGATTGAGTATAAATTTTGAAAGAAAATGAAAACAAATCTTTTTTTTAAGATTTATTTTTTTTTATTGCAAAGTCAGATATTCAGTGAGGAGGAGAGACAGAGAGGAAGATCTTCCATCTAATGATTCACTCCCCAAGTGACCACAACGGTCGGTGCTGTGCCGATCCGAAGCCAGGAGCCAGGAACTTCCTCCAGGTCTCCCATGCGTGTGCAGGATCCTGAGGCTTTGGGCCATCCTAGACCGCTTTCCCAGGCCGCAAGCAGTGAACTGGAGGGGAACTGGGGCTGACGGAATTAGAACCAATGCCCATATGGGATCCCAGGGTATTTAAGACAAGGACTTTAGCTGCTAGGCCATTCTGCCAGGCCCAGGAATGACTCTTAAAAGCATGTGGCTAAGTGACAAAAGTTAGACACAAAGAATTGAGATGGGATGGAAATTAGATTCACTAAATCAAGACCTTCCTAAAACCTGGTGTTCATCTCCAACTTCTAAGGTGTATCCAGACTACAAAGGAAGACTCCTGAGTCCCAGGCAGGGACTTACAATTGGCATGTGACCTGAGATGGCTACAGTAGGCCACACCATCATTGCGAATGTCAGATAGGTGAAAGAATCAGCACTGGATAGGCAGAACACAGAGCTGGATGCAAACTGGAGTGTTGTATTCCCTGGTGGAAAAGCCGAAACTCCAGACCAGCTGCAGATTAAAACGCAGAGTGCTGATAGGGACCCTGCACATCTCTACAATCCAATAAAATACCTCCTGCCCTCCTGTTGGGGGGCCAGTTGGTAGAACCCCTTCCCATCTTGCCTTCTCCTCACATGGGAATATAAGTCCCAGCAATTTTGGTTTGCATCGATCACAGTGCAGGTATACAGTATAAGAAGTTGAATAATTACAGAATATCATTAATTCACCACAACCAATAAGTGGAAATGTCTGGTTATTCTAAACTAGTCTTTTGAAGCTTTAAGAGTTAATCCCTTCTCCTGACACCAAACTAGATGAACACTGAGATGCCATTCAACACCAGTTTTTTCTTGGTGTTTGGTAATTCATGTAAATAAGTTATATAGATTGGTTTGTAGTTCTACTACCAATCCCAGGTTCTTTGTCTCACTTACATTTCTGCTTCTTGCCAGCTGGGCGAGGCTGCAGTACTGGTGGATGAGTGCCAGAACTGGGGGCTGGTCCTGTCAGTCTAGGGAGCAACACCCGCAAGCACGTGGGAGATCCATTGCGAGAGCAGCCTAGTAGGAGACCTTGGGGAACTCCCCTGGTAGACCTTAGCTCCTGCAGTTGGATTTAGGAGCTGGGTCTAGGGGAAGGCCAGACCAGGCTATGCGTGGGCAGATTCTGGAAGTGGGTTGGTCTGGGTCTGTCCACAGCACATGGGGAGCCCAATTGGTGTGCAATACCTGTCAGTTCATATGAAGGCTGGATTTTGAGTGGGCTGGGCTGGGCTGAGCTGTTGCCTTCACTGGCAAGAGATGGGCAGGGTGGGCTGAATCAGGTTGTAGCATCTGCTGACAAATACAGGGACTGGGGCAGGCCATCTCAGATTGGGCCACAGCACTTATTAGCACACACCAGACCCAGGGGAACCTCCCAGTAACAGAAGCTCCCAGTAGGGGAAATTCAGTTGGTGAGCATGTGAGCAGGGACTTGTGGCAGGACAAGCTGGGCTAACCTGCGACACTCTCTGGCACTCACAAGAGCTAGAATTGGTGTGGGTCTGCTGGGGTTAGACCTCAGCACCGGTTGGCAAATGCCAGTATTGCATGTGAGCCATATAAGTCTTGACCTCAATATACTGAGATAGGCACAAGATCTGATACTGGGAACATGCCTCACAGGACAACTACAGGCACTGCCTTGCTAGGATGGACCTATTGCTGGTGATCCAAGAATCAGGGAAGGGGGTCAGGCCAGGATGGACAAAGTGCTAACACATGTTATTGTATGTGGGGCTGGGGCTGGGCAGGCTGAGTTAAGCCATAACACTTGTGAGTGTGCACCACAAGAGCAGATGGGGTGTTGGCTAGGTTGCAGCAAAGGCTGGCACATGAAATAATGAGCTGGGGTGGGCTTGATGGGAGGCTATTGGGTGTAGCCCTGACTAGGCAATGTGACCCATTGGTATGCATGAGAACTGGGTGTGTGACAGGCTGCCTGGGTTGGACTGTGGCAGCTGTTCGTTCATGTGAGGTATAGGGCAAGGGTGGGACTGACCAGGCAGCTTTATCTACCAGTATTGTGCATTGGCTGGTGCAAGTGACAGACCAAGCCTGAGCCTGCACACTGGCACACATGAGTGAAGGCTGAGGTCACCCCAGACAAGGTCTCTTAGGGAACTCCCAACCCTAACTACTGGATCCAGACCCTGGATCTAGTCTTTGGCCACAGGAAATAGTTGCAGGGTATGTTGTCTGACCTTGGGATGCATGCATCAGGCAAAGGCTTAGGCTGCCACACCACAGACTCACTATTTTTACAAGATCTACTTAATCATTTGGGCCAAAGATTCAATGTAACTCCAAATAAAATCTTAGTGAACTTTTACAGATATTGATGAACTAGTCTCATTTTTTTTAAATGAAATATTGAGAGCCAATCAGAGAACACACTCCTGAAGAGCAAAGCTGGAAGATTCATTTTATGGGATTGCAAATATTATTTGAAATTATAGTCGCAATGGCAACGTGACTTTTCTGAAAGAATAGAAATGTAAAGCGACAAGACAGGATCGGGTGTGCAGAGCAGACAGGCGAAACTTTAATCAAGCAATTTTTACAAAGACCCATCAATAATTTTGGGGGAAAAGGTCTAGAAAAAAATACTTTCGAGCAAATTGGTCCACAAATACAAAATAAACCATGAACCTAGCCATTGATTTCACATCTTTCTTTTTTTTTTTTTTTTTTTTTAAAGATTTATTTTTATTATTTTCTCATTGGAAAGGCGGATATACAGAGAGGAGAGACAGAGAGGAAGATCTTCCATCCGATGATTCACTCCCCAAGTGAGCGCAACGGGCCGATACTATGCCGATCCGAAGCCAGGAGCCTCTTCCGGGTCTCCCACGCAGGTGCAGGGTCCCAAAGCCTTGGGCTGTCCTCGACTGCTTTCCTGGGCCACAGGCAGGGAGCTGGAAGGGAAGCGGGGCTGCCGGGATTAGAACCGGCGCCCATATGGGATCCCGGGCGTGCTAGGCGAGGACCTTAACCACTTGCGCCACCGCGCCGGGCCCGATTTCACATCTTTCAAAAAATAACTCAAAATAGATGACAGAGTTAAATCCAAAACTGAAGAAAAGTAGAGCTTGCAGACAAAAGAAAATATTTCTATAATCTTGGCTTTGGTGATGAATTTTAATATACAACCCCCAAGAAAAATCAAAGAAGATAAATATGATAGGAGTAATTTCAATAAAATGAAAATGTTGTTTAAAAAAAAAAACAAAAATGCTAACAAATGAAAACACAAAGCTTAGATTAGGAGAAAATGTTTACAAAACACTTGTCTGCTGGGAAGCAGGGTTCACTGCACATCAGCCAAGAAGATTAAATCTCAAGTTAAAAGTGGACTAAAGATATAAACAGACAGCATATGAAATATGCAAAATATGGTGAATGGATATGAAAAGATTACCAATATAATTGCTTTTTTTAGAAAATGAAATTTAAAACAATGTTGAGAGATTACTGCACAACAGGTAAAATAGCTAAAATCCAAACAACACAAAACAAAATTAAAACATGAAAAAAGAAACAAGCAAACAAACAACAAACAAACAAAAAAATCCCTGGTGCTGGTGAAGATGGAGGCAGGCGGACAGGAAATGAAAAACTCGTCATTGCTTCCTAGATGACAGATATAAAGCCACTTAGTAACCTTTTACGCTCTTACAAAATTAAATCTAAACTTCCGTACAACTCAGCTGTCATACTCCTGGATAATTACTCTGTTGACATAAGAACATTTTTGCACACATAATTGTACACATAAGTGTTTATATTATCTTTATTTATACTCACCCAAAAACTGCATTTAATTGAGATGTCTTCCAATTGGAAAAATGAAAATCAACTGCATTACATAAATACTGTAGAATAATGTTCATTGGTCAAAGGAAACAAGCTATTATTTCACTCAAGAATGCAGACTAATTTTAAAGGTGTATTTCTAAGCATGGGACTCGGTCTGAGATGTCTGTATCTTGTATAATTCCATTTACATGACATTATCAAGGGGACGGAACTCATAGAGATAAATAAAAAAGATGAATGGTTTATGAAAGCTTTAGCAAAGGAAAGGGCTGCTTTGTGCAAACAGGGAGGTTTTTAGAATGATGAAAGTATTTTCTGTGGTAATGTAATGGTAAACTCATGGCTCCACTTCTAAAAACCCATATAACTTGATTGCAGGAATGAACTTTAGTAGCTTCATATTTTTAAAAATTCACTACCGTAATTGGGGACGTGTGCATTGATTTAAGACTAGCAAAAGCCTTCAGCTGCCCTGCAATATATAATACGGCCTCACAGTAGGTGATTGACAAAGAGAGGTGCTGACCTCAGTAACTTCAGAATAAGCTGCCAACTGCGCTTCTAAGGGCAAAGAGTCAGTGTGCAAGCACTGTGCTCCAGTTGGTAGAGTTGTTTTACATGGGAAAATTGCTGTATGTGCATACTCAGAATTACCAAACAGCAAAATTGATACTCAATGTAAGATGCCAGATTTCTCACTTTTGTGGAGGGAATGAACATGAGAAATGCAGTAGCACATTGGGGCTGGGGTATCCGTCTAAACCCATGATCAGCTTGAAAACACTGAACTGAATATTTGTGGAAACAATTATATTTGTTAATACAAGAGGTAGTAAAAGTGTATGCAAGCATCCAATGATTCTCTCCACTGAGAGCACCTAGAAATGAAAGCACCAAGGGGCAAAGAACACACTTACCCCTCAAAAGTTTGTTTATTAGACCATTTCGAAACAGAAGTAACCTGGACTCGTTGCATTCATTGATAATTCTACATATGGGTAAAGGAGGACATAAGATGGGCCTAGACTCTTTTATAATAGAGAGAGTAAGCAAATTCTCAAAAGTCAAAACAACTAGCGTATGTCAAAATGACATAGGAGCCAAGTGAAAAGGTTTTAGTGATAAGAATGGGAACTTTTTGAAAATAGTATCCTAATTGATTATAACTAAACATACAAAAATTCATAAATACATACCTACATAAGTTATTTGACACATCAATTTCTGGGAACTAGTTGAAATCTTCTTACAAAGTAACTTTTAAAAGTGCTGTAGATGCCACCACCTTCCACTCACCCCCTTGCAAGGGGGATTATCATCACTTCCGTAAGACACAAGCCATACTGGGTGATTTTTATTTTCAAAGAAAATAAAATGGAAACAAAGGGAAACAGAGGTAAGTTAGTATACATTAGGGAAATGTGTGTGTGTGTGTGTGTTTAAGCATTGAAAATCAAGTTTCTAGGTAACAATAATAGAAAATTGGTATTTACTGTGTTAAAACAGATTTATATCCTAGCTCTGTACAGTTTTGCAGTAAGGATGAATTACTGCAGTATTTCTTTGATGAGACTGATATTTAGATTCATGTGTAATAGCTGCAGTGATAGGCTTTATATTGTTAAATACTCAGCTCATTTTGACAGATCCAGCGATAAAGTTATTTTCCACATGCTGGTAATTAGCTTTAGTGACAGCCAATATAACAAAATGGATCTTTAACCAAATAATGGAATGCACAGTGTGTTAATTCCAAACGATTTCTTTTGAATGCTAATTTGCTCCTGATTACATTATTGTTGCAGGTTTGGGCTGTTGAGTTTTATTTTGTTTTGTTTTGCTGACTCTTAAGAAACTAACCTAAACTTAATATCTTCTCAGAGCTTCCTTTCTGCTGAAACGGAAGGAAAATTTACTTGCCTCATTTTCAGGTCCTTGTAAATGTAGAGGGACTCAGTATCTGAGAACTAGACTCACACACGATTTGTAAAGCAAGGAAGAAAAAAACAACCAGTGATTGCCAATAATCAGATTTCAGCTCCAGTTCTGTGGGTCTGGAATTTTGAACTTTGGCTTCTGGAGTTCTTCTATTTGCAAAGATCTGCAGCGTTTGTGTCACAATTCATATTTTAACTTTTGTTGGGGTATTTCATACTATTTCTAAGCCATTTCCAGTTAGGTAAATGTAAGGATAAAAGAACCATTTGGAATGAATAAAAAGATAGGTATTAGAGTTGAGCAAGAATATGGTTTTTTGAAGAACAATATCTCTAAATTAATGCCAATGTTTCTTCAACCTCAATATCTGTACGGACAGTATTCTAAAATGTTGATGCTTTTGTAAATTTTTCCAAATGAACTGAAGTCATGATCTGTAAATTGCTTTAAAATAGAATTGATCGTTAGTCACGAAATAAGAAATTGAACCACATTATTTCCCTAGGTCCTTTTCATTTTTAAATCTAAAACCATTATTTCTTTTGACCTAATCCAGCTTGGGAACTATAAATCCAGTGATTACTATTCCGCAAATATTAACTATATGCTTCTTTTTTATTTTTCATATGTTTGTGATATTAACTACTTTGAGTGATGTTATAGCAACATTGAAATTGTATCTCCTAAGAAACTAAGACTATATCCACCTACTTTAGGATATCTACTAAATTCAGAATATTTCTCATTTTTCAAGCATTATGTCTAATAGACTTCAGAAATAAAGATATTAGTGAGAGAGACACAATTTTTACATAACAGTTTCTGGAGTCAATAGAAAATAAAATCATCCTGATGATGGCTCAATAAATCCGTTTGTATCAATCTCTTTGGAAACTAAGGTTTTTCTCACTCCCTGAGGCTCAGCACAGCAGGGTCTTGGGTTTGGAGAGTGAGTCAGTGGATGGCAGCTCTTTCTCTTCTCCCTCCTAAACAAGCAACTAAATACATTCTTATGAAAATGCCCAAGTAACTACAACAAAATCAACATTCTGGTTTTCTTTAACAGTCTTTCTGTTGCTGACCATACTCATTGCTCATTTGATTTTACACCTCCTGGCATTTTAGACTGTATCTCTTATAAGGAATGGATTTCATTTAAATCTTTATCTTCTAAGGCCTATGTTTTGGCTCAATTGGCTATTCTCCACCTCTAAGAGTTGACTTCCCGTATGGCATCTGCTCATGTCCTAGCTGTTCCACTTTCCACTCAGCTCCCTGTTTATCCCTTGGACTGGGAATGCATTGGAAGGCAGCCAATGCTCTGGGACTCTTTAAACTGTGACACACCTAGAGGAAACACATGACTCCTGGCATTGGATGGATCTGCTCTGGCCATGGAGGCCATTTAAGAATGAACCAGTGGATGAAAGACATTTTTTCTGTCTCTCCTCTCTGTAAATCTGCCTTTCCAATAAAATCAGTAATTTTAAAAACAATTATTTTTGATGAACTAAAACTGTGTTTATTTTCTCTGAATGTGCACGTGTCTTAACTGCAGTTAGTATAATTCTTCCTAGAGAATATCTTTCGTTCTATTGCTTTCTCATTTGTTGACTTAGTTTATGCCATTTATCAGGGCCACATATCAAGTACAATACACACTCAAACATACTCATATACATATATACATATATATTACATGTATATGTGTATAAGTATTTATCTAAATAATGCAGAATCATCAGTAAAAATAACTCTTTCTGTTTTTATTTCACAGAAGTTTGAGCTTTGTTTTACAGGGGCTGTGCTATTAAATAGAAAACAAGAAAAATGATTAAATATGTGGCTGTATAATTTTCACACATAGTATTAAAGAAAAGAAAAAGAATGTAACCATAGTGGTACTAGGTACAAGTAAATCAGACTAGTATGTGCCCTAAACAGCATAGGTGTGAACCATTGTTGAGTATTGTTGAACTCTGTAGGTGTCCTGGGATGGAGTTAGATGGAATGATTGCATCATAGGTAAAATCAATATCATGTTTTTAAACCTAAATTTTATGCTATTCAGAAATTGTAAAGAAAACAATATCCTTTCCATGAAAAAGGAAATGAATGAAAAGAAATCGTGTAAAAATTAATTCAGATCAAGCCAGACTTGCCACGTGACATGCAGTATGTTAATTGAGGAATACTTGATTTGTAAGGACAGCTCTTTCTGTTGATTAGTTTTTTAAATATATTTTTATTTTGAATTTTGAATTATGTGGTACAATTTCATATAGGCTGGGATCCCCGCCTCACAAACTCCCACTCCCCCTCAGATTATTCCCATTTTGTTACAATAGTGTAGTCCTTCATAAGGAGTCATAATTCTATCACAGCCCAACATTGTTGGTTCAGACAATGTCAGACAGTCCAGCATCCCATTGTCTACACATGTCCAACAATTTCACAGGGATCCATCTTTCTTCTGGAAACAGGGGTGCTTGTTCCATTTACCCCCATATCTGTGTATGATAGACCCCAGTACGCCATCACTATACATTTCCATAAATGATAAGCAATGAAACAAGGTCAACAACTGGTATGAGTTAGAACAGCCACAACAGCAACATCAACAACACATTACAGCACCATGAAAAAAATGTGCCACTGAGTAACCAAAACAAGGGTGACAAAAAAGAAACACCAAAGTCTCTTGGGAAAAATGATGCCATTGTATAATTCATGAGTCCTTGATGAATTCATCATGATTAGGTTGTTTTAAATGTCAATTTTCATCCTATTTTGGTAGATAATTAGAGTGAAGACTGTCTCCAGATAAAGCAGTTTGAAGGTTTCTAAGAAGTTCCAGCAACTAAGATTAAGATAAGAAGAAAGTTATATGCTAACAGAGATTCACCAGTTTAGCATGGATTAAGAGGTGGTGGTGACAGACTTGTTCCATAAATGCTTCCAGAATTCTGTGATGAACACTGGATGTGAGGTCAAAATTAATCACATTTGAGGCATGCTAGAGGTTTGGGGCCAGGATTTCTGTGTATTTTATTTGTTCTCATGATGCTGAATACATTATATTTGTGAGGTACCCAAGGGATGGTGTCAGGTACAGAACTAAATATATGTTTTGAGAATTCAGTAACGAAGTCTTGAAATTAAATTTGTGAGTTTTCTTTATATCCATGATATTTGAACTATGGCTATGAAAGACACAACAGGAAATGAGTGTTAGACTGAGAACAGAATTGTTCTTGGAAAGAGCTCCAGGTAATTGGTAATGTTCTGAATCAGCAAGACAGAAGAAGAGATAATAAAGACTTTAGGAAAAATCAGTAATATTTGCCAGTCTATATAATCATCTTCTAATCCTTTCAAAAGAGGGAGAGTTAGATACGAAGAGAAAAAAAAATGGAGAGAAAGACAGGGTGGGAAGAGAGAGAGAGAGAGAGAGAGAGAGAGAGCACTAACACCTGTTGATTCACCCCCTATAAAAGCTGGAATTGGGAAAATCCTAATCCATCCAGAGCGTTGTGCGTGGCCAGTGGGGATTTAAGCACATGGAAATTGTCCACTGCCTTTTCAGCAGCATTAGCATTACCTGATGGGAGGTAAAGAAGCCAGGACTCAAGTGGAACTCACTTTGAAATAGGAAACTGCTTTTCCAGCTGCAGCTTAAACTGGTGCAAGACTGCCTGTCCCACACCTTCATTGTCCTGTGTTCTCCATTAGGATATATGGAGCTTTTCGTTCTCATTTTCTTCATTAATATTTGAACTTCTTTTCCCTTTGTCCTTCAGAAATGTGTCAAGGTATTTGCTCCATTTTCATTTGGATCTACTGTATGGAAATAAATACAGAGCTGCATTTATTTTGCCTTTTGTGCACCTCTCAATATACTTCTTAAAACATACGTATGAAATATGTGCAATTTGTTCCATTGATCTATAAAAATTCAACAGACAATTGAGTAGATATTTGCCCAATCAACTTTTTTTTGAATTAGGAAGTAGTCCTTTTGATTTTGCAAACTGACTGCACAGAACGGCTTTAAACATTGATGCTGATGGGAAGAATCGAGTAGGAAGAAAGTGAATAGCCGGAGATGCAGGATCTGGGTGAGCATGGAGCTGATGGTCAAGGCAGTGATGAAACACCCGACTAGGGAGACAGAAACAGCTTTTCTCTTTGAAACTAAATTTACAGTTGCCCTAGCTCTTAGAAAATGCTGATTGCATGGAGATTTGCACAGTCCAAGTAGGCTTTGGGTACAGTTTTAATACAGGACAATGTAACACATTTTACCGTTTCTCAGAGAATTCACGTAAAGGTGATGGGTGTGTAATTGTTACACTTGAATGCACCAAACTTTCTTACTGTTTTCAAGGATGCAGTTCATAATGATTTCAAGATTCCTAACCTATGTGAACACTGGTCTTGCCAAGATAAACATTCTCTGCAAATTACACTTTGTTTCTACTCTGTTCCAAATTAAAATGAATTTGACATTTAGAAGCAAAATTATAAAATATTCCGGAGATTCCTTGGCATTCAAAAGACTTTGTGTTATCTGAGTTGGTATATAAACATCTCCCAACTCTGAGATTCCCTTGTGCACTTTTCCTCTAAATCATTTACAAAAGTGCTAAAAATGGCATACGCTGCCATTGTTCTCCAGGGAAAAGTGGTGTTTATACTTCTTTATTTAGAAAAATGTTTTCTTATTCTTAAAATTCCCTTTCGTATCTAAGCTAGACTTGTCACCAAGGGCTAAAAAAATGTCCAAGATTGCATGAGTTTTAAAATTCTTAATGCATTCTAGTGTATAACATTATCAATTATTTAATTATTTTTAAAACAATTACTTCCATGACTTGCTGTTTCTTCAACCTGTTTTGGTGCTTTTTTCCATCTGATTATACAGATTTACTCCTAATGTATTATCTTTTTAATGGAATCTATTAATTGTTACACTAGTAATTTTTTTTTCTTAAAATGCTGTTGGACTCTAGTCTTTCATATCATTGAAAACATCTTTTCAAAAGTCTATTTTTTAGTAGGACAGCAATTGTCTTAGCCACCCAGAGCAATTTACATATTATAGAAAAATGCATTTCTGTTTTTAAAACAAAGTTTAGGCATTTATTTACGTAAATAGCACAGATATGAATCATTAATGGAGATTTGAGTCATTTCAGGAAACAATTTTACCCACCATGCCACAATTTTGCCATGGACAGGTTACTTTTAATGTGCCCCCATCAAATGCTTCTTTTGAGGATCTGTAGCTTTGCACTTCTGAAATATGTGGGGTTTTCAAAAGCTTCATAGAGTATATGGATTATGAAAAAAGCATGAAAGGACTTAAAGATTTCTTTCCACTAAAATCAACGTATTTTAACTTGTTAATGCACATCTCAACAAGACCTAGCTTGAAGCATTAAAAACACTTTGACATCACTTTGAAAATGACACTAATCAGAGCCACATAAACTCTGCTAAAATTGCCACAACGGGAGTAAAACATCGAAGTTATGATAAATTGTGATAGAAGCATGCTGAGATCATTGATGTTTTACAAAATACGTATATTATAAGGGCAATTTACCCAAACAGTAAGTCTACAATGGACACCATTCACCATTCTACCAGGAATGAGAAGTTGTTATGATGAGACAGGCAGAACTAGACCATCTATACTGGTTTTTAAGAAAAAAAGCGAGTCTTGTTTCTGCTGTGATGGAAAAACTGCTGGATGACAACAGTCGCATTATCCAATGCCATAGCCATCCCAATCAGTTCAACTGACACAATTTTGACTGAAAAATTAAAGTGAAGCAAAATTTCTGTTGAGGATGACAAAACTGTTGAATCCTCATAAATCGCAGTTAGGAGCTGCAAATTCAATGAAAATCCTTTTTTTTTTTAAATTTCATTTCATTTTATGACACAGTTTTATAGGCTCTGGGATTCCTCCAGCCCCTCCCCATGCCTCCCCCCCCCCCATGGTGGATTCCTCCACCTTGTTGCAGTAGTACAGTTCAAATCCAGTCATGATTCCTTCATTGCGAGCATGTACAATGCATAGAGTCCAGCCTCTTATTGTCCAGATAAATTCAACAGTTTCTTGGGGAGACCGTCTTTGGTCTGAAAGCAGTGCTGGCAGAATATCATCCCGTCCAATGAAAAGCCACAACATAACATCAACATCAGTTTACAACCTTATGGAGTTAATTGACATGATATTGACTAACAAATATGTTAGAAAATGCAAATTCTTAACCACATCTTGTATCTACTTCATTGACATTTCAATTTTACTTTATACACAACTGGCTGCTTTACACCTTAAAATGGCTATAGAGCACTATTCAGCTGTCTCATGTCTATTTTCATTTTTGTATTTAGCAGTTGACAGTGTTGAAGCATGATTTTTGCTTAACTTGGCTGAGTTTAGGATAGTCCAAACTGGCTTTTAACTCTAACAAGGCATATGTCAACAGTTAAGGTGCAGAACAGTGTACAGAGAAATCTTCAATACCTTAGTGAGGAGTAACTAATCTTGGTGTCCTATCTACTAAGGTATATATGAGTCCAAGCTGACCGTTTCCTGGTTCTAAGCTTTCTTATTGGCCTCTGTCTATCTAATCAATTTTTTTTGGGGGGGGCGCGTGCTCCGGAGCCACCCATATGGTCATTGCAAGAGAGGGTGGGGTTCCAAAGTTGGAACTACGTAAGGGACAGGGAAAGCTCCTCTCCCGAATCCCAAAGGAAGTTTACTGTTCTTCTGTTTCTGAGGACTGCTCAGAATTCCTGGCTATTGTGCCGATGATGACTTTAGATCCTGTGAGGAAGGATCTGGGCATCTTCCATCCCATGTGGGACATCTGAAAGAGAATGGGTGACCTCAGATTTCTCGTCCTACGAGGCACTTCAATTTCCTGTGATCTCCTTGGTGGTTGGGATATAGTCCCTGGTGCCCATACTGCTATTCCTTGGTGAGGATCTGGGAGTCTCCAGGGTTAGGATCCAAGCCTCCTCCTGTCCTCCTGCTCCACTATGGGGTCCCTCCTGCTCTATACATATAACCTCCTGTTAAGAGGTTGTCAGGATCACTCTTGATTCCCCCGTATGTCTTTATAGTTTTGCTAATGTCTAAAAAAAAACATAGTAAGCAAAAAACAGCCACATAAAAATCAGTACACACAATGTCCTTGATTCTTAAAACAAAGCTAAGCTATTTTTATCATGCAGTTAAAATAAATGGAAATCAAAGAAGAAAAATCAGCATAAGCACCTGCAGTTGGGTAGTTGATATGCTCGTTTTCTCTCCAGTGCACAGCGGAGAAGCAGGTTAATATACATAATTTCTTGGACAATGTTTGTTGCGTTCACAAATGCTCACTTAGCATTTTATGTCACACACACACATACTTCTTCTTCCTAACCTTCTTCTTCCAAAAATTTGAATAAGAGAAAATGGTATTGGTCACCTACAGATAAATTGCTATTTTCTTTCTTTGTATATCCTTTAGCTCTTTTGCTTATAATGTACACCTCAGAAACTTACTTAACCAACAGTAACTGCTTCCTCTTTCTATTTCCCTTTTAATGTTTGCTTTAAGATATTCCAGTTTCTTGAAATGAAGTGTAAAAGCCTTGAAAAATTAATAGACTTGAATTTTAAAAGTTAATATATTGCAATAAAAAGACACAATGCAAATGTAACTCTTAAAAATAGGCCAGGAAGTTTTCAGAAATTCTTTCCTTCTGAAGATTCTAATGGGCTTATGCAGGTGTTGAAAGGGGGAGGGGTTCCCTCAAATGACAAGATGGGATGGAGCGTCAGTGGCCAAACTGGATGACACACCAGATTTGTGTATCTTGTAACTGTTGAACATTCTTTCGGAATTCTGTTTGCTTTTGGCTACCACTGCTAAAAGCTGTTGCTGAGGGTTTTCATATACTTTCAAGTCTTCTGAAGCTTTCTAAGGGAAATTTGGAAGATTTGTAAAATTTCAACTGGGCGGAGATGAAAGAAGTGTGAAGATATTTAAGGAAAAAAATCTCAGTATATGTAGAAAAAAAATCCATTTAACGTTCCAAAGAAAATGTGTTGTTTAGTCTGACTGGAATGTGGACTTACATATGGAAAGTTAATAGAAAATAAGAATAAAAGATGTTGCCTTTAATGTTAAGAGATGGTCTCAGTTACGTGTATGTGTGCATGTGACCATAATAAGTTTTAGAAGTCTTGAAAACAAGAGTCAAAGTTGAAACTGGAGTACCAATGTGTGCTGGTGGCTTGGACCAAGCGGTCCATCTACAAAGTTACAGGGAATAAAAGGCGAATACATTGGAGAATAAAAGTAGTCTCTCACTTTTTAAATTTTCTTTAGCTCTTTTTACTTCACACATTCTCAACAATTACATTAACACCACACATTGCTTCAGAGAGCGAATAGCTTACAGCCTAGCTATAACAAAGAAATAATTGTTCCATTAGGGTTGCAAATTTTAACTCCTTAAGATATAGTTCTGAGTCGCTTGCGCTTCTTTTCCCTGGGAGATTTTAATTACACCTGCTGGTGAGGAATTCTAGAAGCACATGTCTACGGGACATGCTTTGGGAAATAGGGGCCTGTGTATCTTTTATAGAAGACTGTGATATTTCTCTTGTTTTTCTGTTGCAAACCTGACATTTTCTTTCCAAAAGAGTTTGTATCCGCTCGCTTTCACCTTGTTATTCAGAAACAGAGCTTCTAAGAGCTCTGGTCCCCAGAGAACAGTAGATCAATGTGGGAGCTCACACTTGTTTGAATGTATGTCAGGTAATAACCGAACAGCTCCTGACTATTGACTGAGTAAAGAGAAAGTGAAAAATCTTGATATTTTCTACTCAGATAATCTATTCTAAAGATATGCTTGCAAAACCGTGAAAATATGAAGCTTTCTGGGTTCATTTTCAAACCATCTTGTTAATCCTGGGCTTATAAAAACGAATTGAGGTTTGGGTGGTCATTATAGTTAAAAATCTTTATCTAACATTGTGCTAACTTCAAGATGATAATTTTCCCATGGAATGGCTAAAATCAGTCTCAAAAGATGCTCATTTTTGTGCTGCCAACTTCTCTAAATATACATTATGTAAATATTTTGATATAGACTAATCTTGCTGCTTTAGTGTTTACATATGTCCCAAAATGGAAGTCACAGAGATGACCAAGATTAGCCAAAAATAAATAAATAAATAAAGTCAGAACAAAGTTTTTAAAACATGAGATTTTGTGTTTTCTCTGATTCCCAAGGCCAGATTCAAAGGCTCAGTTATCAGCCACTGGCTTCCTTGTGCTATGAGACAGTGATAAATAATATTTGATTATTACTCTAAAACGCCTTGTACATTTTCAAGTCCTCTGTTGTCCGCGATCATATCCTGATAGTATGTCTTTGCAGTAACCTTCATTCATTATCCAGTGCATTGCCTGAGCCACAGTGAGATTAGTGAACTCTTCCATGATTTGGAGTATTCAGCTGGACCCTGTTTTTGGCTCTGAGCTTTCCTGTGATCTTTCTCTAAAACTTCTCCGGTGCCTCTCTTAAGCAATCATTTTTGGAGGGTATTTTTTTCTCCACCCTTTTCTCCATAAACTGCTTCACAACTGAATTTCTTGCTCACAAATGGGCTGGTCAGGTGGGTGGCAATAAATAGGAAACACTTGCTTTGATAGTGGGCCTCCAGCATCATCTTGATGTTCAGTATCCTGCCTGCTCATTTGTTTTATGAGTGAAAGCATCCCTTCGGCGTGTATGCAAAATGAAAAGATCGTTACGAACACCAATTTAAATTAGAGTAAGGCAGAGTAAATCTGTAAAAGACACACACACACCCCACTAATCACCTGTGGCAACTGTCATTTGAAGTTACCCTTTCCTCATTCCACTCCAGCACAGCCACATAAACACAAGGAGAGATCATACTGTTTACTGGTATCACGCTGCAGACGTTGGCTCGCCTTAGGCATGGCTGTAACCCTGAATCCAAGCAGCCACAAATATCAATTTGGAATGTAGTTTCAGTGCTAGTGGAGAAGCTGTCACACGGAAGTCTGAAATACAGAGAGTGCTGAGTTACTGCCATTGCTAAAGATGATCATGAAGACGTTTATCCAGCCTCTCCTGCCTCCCCCTCGCCTATCCTTTTAGGAGCTTATGTCAAGTGTGACAGGCTGGGTGATGAATGGGGAGCCAGTTGACAGGTGCCGACAGGGGGCTGAGTAAGTGAAATCCTCTATGGTTAATTCTTGTGATTTTTTTTTTACCTTTCGGACACAACGAACTTATATTAGAATGTGAGAATAAATAAAGCTAAGAAACACCATTCACTGGGAAATAGAGACAACTACAGACCGTTGTGTTGTCATTTGAAATACATTCTGTAATCCAAGAATACATTCATTTAGAGTTAAGTGGCATAATTAGCTGTATAGTTTATCTCTGGAATATCTGTATATCCAGAGTGCTTTCCACAAAAGTATGAGTCAGAAAAATCACATTTCTCATAAATCTCTTCTAGAAGAAAAAGTAAATCAGCTCATTGGGATTTTGATTAATGAGAAAAAGAGAAAGATTTCAGGCGAAAGCTTTTTTTTTTTTTATTGATGTCCATGAAATGTTGGTGACTGCCTGACACATCCTAGTCAAAAGCAATTGAAAATCATTTTAACTTTACTTTGTTTTGAGAGGCTTAGGGGTTATTGAATTGAGAGAAATTGGACTGAAACAAGTAATCTTTTTAACACAGGCCACTAAACAGCTTGGAGACCAGGAGCCTTGAGGCCGTAGCGGGTCATTTTGTAGAGAATTGCCTTTCTCAGGGGGATGTTTGCTTCCCATAGAGTACGCCAAGGGACAAGTCTTAGTGATATTCTGAATTTTCTTTTAGGTCATTCAATTTTCAATTAATAAATAATGACAAAGATAGTTAGTCTGTATAATTACCTTGCAATCGACAATGGCCATCTAATCAAGATGACTAGATGACTATACATAGAGACCATAAGCATGTGTTTGAAGAAGAGAAAATTCCAGATTGCAATTCCAATATTCCCATTCTTAGGAGTATATGTGAATAACCTTAGTCTGTATGAATTAACATCACTGTAGAGGAGAAAATAAGAGACAGGGCAATCTGTATGCCTCACTTCCCATGCCCTTGTTTGGACAAATTATCTTCTTTAATGAGTTTGTCCCAGTGATGAACTGATATGTGATAATACATATTATGTTTATAGATTTTTATATTTTTATTATTAATTCATTGGTCATTGAAATTGTTTCCACCTACTTTTAAATCATACCCATTCTCCTTTTTTCTTTTTTTGTTATTTTCAGATGCTCATCATCCTATCCCTGGAGCAAAATTCTTATTCTTTCAACTTTGAAAAAAAAAAGTTAAAATACTACCTTCAGTTTATACTTTGTTGAATCTCAGAGTAATTTCAAAACTACCTTTTTGGATTTCAATCCTAACTCATGATATATCAAACATGTTTTAGTTCTGAGTTTCAGCATCAAGATTAATAATTCAGAAGCTCAAATTCTTGATCTGGGAAATAAATTTGAAAATGACTTGCATGGTGGACCCATGGCTTAAATGAAGCAGTTTCTACTACATACTTAAGAAGTGTCATTATAACTCCTCGGTGCATAGTGGTTATCTTTTTTCCTTATACTCTAGGAATGATTTACAGGCTGACCACAAAATAAAACATTTTTATTGAAAAAAATATATATAGTGGACCAGCTTTTTGTCTGGTATTGCAAATGATACTAGTGATTGTAAATGAAATAAGACATCCTTGATGCTCTCAAGTAGCTTTTAGGCTAGAAAAAAGGGAAAGTATACACTCTAATAAAAAATCACGCGGTGTAATACATACATGATCAAAGTGTGTAGCATAAGGAAGCAGCACAGGACAGGGAGTGATTCATCATCTGTGGAAGAGGAAGGCTGGGAATAATGTAAGACATGGCATCAACCTGTTCGTGATGAATGAATGTATGTCTACCAGATATCACAGGGAAGAAACAGAAGACGATTCCTGGCAAAGAAACTTGCATAAGGAACATGTTCATTTTCTGTCATATAACTTAAATAATTTCTATGTTGTTTAGACCATTAAATAATAAACATTTTAGTAGAAGATAGCATAGAGCAAATACCTGGACTGCAGATTCTGCAGTACAAAATGAAGTCTGCCTTTTACCATCTCTGCCCCATTCCAAAGGATTAGTCTTGGTCAAAAAAAATTTCATGAACCTTTGAAAAGTATTAATAAATATGCATCAGGATTTTCCCAATAGAATTATGAGGGACTTCACTTTTAATGACACTGAATAGATGTCAGCCCTTTTACATTTCAGAACTGCTTATTTTCCAACTTAGTCACCTGGTGCCATCCGAAAAGTGCCTAAACATTACACAGCATGTACGCATTGTGAAAAATCAATAATGCATTAATTTTGTGAGAAATTTATGAAAATAAAATTTTCTTATTCTTTTTGCAAACATTTTTAAAATGTCCTTATAATTTAATGGTATTGTAAAATAGCTGTCCTATTGCTAATCATTATGGAAATTTGCAGTGTTTGTCTATGTGTGTGTATTTTATTTTATTTTTTTAAAGATTTATTTTTTAGTGCAAAGTTAGATATATGGAGTGGAGGAGAGACAGAGAGGAAGATCTTCCATCTGATGATTCACTTCCCAAGTGGCCGCAACGGGTGGAGCTGAGCCAATCCAAAGCCAGGAACTAGGAGCTTTTGGGTCTCCCACATGGGTGCAGGGTCTCAAGGCTTTGGGCCATCCTTGACTGCTATCCCAGGCTACAATCAGGGAGCTGGAAGGGAAGCGGGTCTGCCAGGATTAGAACCCTCACCCATATGGGATCCCAGTGTGTTCAAGGTGAGGACTTTAGCTGCTAGGCCACCATGCCAAGTTCTCTCTCTCTGTGTATTTTATATAAAGTATAATTAACTCTCTGTTTTCTTCATAAGCTGTAATAAATATTTTTTCATACAAGCAGATAGAAATCTACATAATTATTTTATGTTAGTACCTACCATCTCATTTAAAATATATTTAACCAGTCCTGGAGTAATAAACAATCTTGTCTTTTCATTAATTCAGAAATGTCAAGAAGACTTTGTGTGTATACATTCAGGCACCGATTCAACTATCTTTAGATAAATATACAAAAGTTCACATCTGGAAATTTGACATAATAATTTCTGCTTTGATGTGTTTTAACAATTGATAAGGAGGAACTGATGAAAATAAAATAAAAATAAATGACTGTGGATTGATAGCAAATATCCCTAATACTATTAATTTTGGGATCTCCTGGCAAACTCAGAATGTAGTACTTGCACAAGACTGGAATCAAAATTCAAACGTGTTGTCTCCATCCCTTTAATATCCAGGTCTTGGTCCTGGATTGACTAGCAAGCATGCACAAGCATTAAGCTAAAGAGCGGTGTATGGTGAGCTTAATACACTGTCTAAGTTTGATCTAAATCTTGGAGATGAGCTCATGCAGAAAGGAAACAGGAGAAGCCCAGAGTAAGCTTGTTGAAATGAGCTGCCTATCTCTAAGTAAGGTACTTTTATTGATGAACAAAAGGTGAAATTTACCTCTTTTTGTATTATTACGGATACCGTTAATTTGTTGCACCCAAGCATTCATGGCATTATCTGATGTATTAT
Organism: Ochotona curzoniae; assembly: GCF_017591425.1. NCBI lineage: Eukaryota > Metazoa > Chordata > Mammalia > Lagomorpha > Ochotonidae > Ochotona > Ochotona curzoniae. The sequence goes on from NW_024467115.1 coordinate 21,071,545, forward strand.
CAAGCATATCAACAGGAAGCTGCATGCCGCTGCTCCATGATAGTTTGTTTGTTTTTTTAAAGTTATTTTTTCTTTTTACTTGAAAGGTAGACTTACAGAGAGAAAGAGAGACAAAGACAGATCTTCCAGCCAATGGTTCACTCCCCAAATGGTCCCAGCTGCCCGGGTTGAACCAATCATATCCTAAACGAGGCGCTGGAACTTGTTCTGAGTCTCCTCTGTGGGTTCAAGGATTCAACGTCTTGAATTATCCTCTGCTGCTTTGCCAGGCTTTAAACAGGGAGCTAGATCAAAGTGGAGCAACCAGGACTGGATGTGGTAACATGGGATGCCAGTGCTGCAGGCTGTGGATTGCTCTGGTAGGTCCTGGTATCAGCTTTGATAAGGTAGGTTTTTATAAAGCAATTTACCCATAAAATAGTCTAATTATGATTGCAAATTTATTACATTTGTATAATGGTCATAATTGAGCTTCTGTTTTCAAATTGCAATTATCTGATTATTTGAGATTCAGTTTTGTCAGATTCCAAAGCAAATCTCGATTCACAACCAAATGTATTCAAGGGAATCTGACCAGTAAATAGGACACACTATCAGTAACTAGCTATCCTTGACTGCTCCATAAGCGATAGTAAAGAACTCACATCCCACACACACCTTGAGAGAAACGCCAACTTTACTAGATAGCACATTTCTATACAATTCAGAGAACCCTTAAAATTTTCGCCCTACTTCCCTACATATTTAAATAACTAAATGTTACCTTGGTTATATCTTTCTTCAATTCCCTTTCAGTTTTTTTAACTTTGGGCTTTTCACACCTATTTATTTTTTAAGCTGAAATTTAAGAATCATGTCCAAAGAGAGCTACACATCTGAGTTAAATTTTTCTGACACATGTACTGAATTTAGTAATAATTTAAAGTTCATTCACAGATTTAGTGAAACTTTATCCAACACTGATTATTTGTGTTACTTTTTTTCTAGAAAACCTTTTGTGTGTTTTATTATTTTGTAAAATGTTAATTGTGTAACATCTATTGTTTTCAGTATATTCCACAAAAAACACTGGAGTAAATATGTGTCTACTTACTCAAGTCTACCAGACATGAAACATCTGTACTTTATTCAGCTTTGCTCTTACTTTTCTCATGATTTTGTAAGTTCCACATGCCAGTCTTGGTTTTATTTGATTATTTGTGGTATAATACAACTGCAATTTAGTTCTTTGTTTTGATGTGTTTTTTTTTTTTCTTTTTGCGATAGTGTTCTTAACCTTGCCTTGATATCAGGACCTTAATAGATGTCACAGAGGGACTCTGAGAGGCAGCACTTGTTAAACTCAAACACCTCACTTTACTGGTTCCTTCCACTTCCATGTAGACAAGATGTCTCAGGTTTTTCTGTTGCAGTATTTCATCTGCTGATAGAGTATTCTATAGAATTGTATATGTAACATAAAATGCTTGGCACTAACACTACATGTTTTTCTGGAACTTGAGGTGAGATGATAGTGAACCATCTCATCTGTCTCCTATAGGACTGTCCTGTGATATTGTAATGAAATCCATTCTGTCATCTGGCTCTTTCATAAAAGTGACCTTGTGAAATGAAAGGTCTTATCTTTGATTACAAATGAGATTGGAATCTTTAATTACTCTTCTGTGCTCATTCAATAGGTTGAAAACATAAGGAACTGGAGGACAATTGAGTTGCTATATACTTTCAGAGACAGATAATTCATAGAAGGAAAAATGAAAATGTTTCAACATGCAAAGTGAAATCAGCATTGCAGTGCTCAGGACAAGAATATTATCTGCTTTGGGACAACAACCACTTTCTACGTAAAGGGTAAAGAGAGACAGCGAGACCTGTGAAACACCCCAAACACTGAAGAATAGTGTTAGCCATTCTTTCTGAGGAATGTCTGCTGGAGTTGGACAAAGAAAGGTTTTATGCATTTTGTAGGAGTTACTGCAGTTGGAAATATGATTTGTCTTTGCCAGAGCTTACATTGTGCCATGCTGGGAGGTGGAGCCTAGGAAGAGATGTTGGGTAGCAGCAATGGAGCCCTCTTCCAAGTATTAGTGCCTTATTTTAGGTAATATTTTCTATGGAAAGAGCTTGCCCCTTTTTTCATATGTGTCTACTTGCCCTCTGCTTTCTACCAGGAATTGAAGCAGCAGGAGGCCTGAGCAGAAGGGGCCAAGGTGATGTCGCCCTGTTTGGAACTCTCCCCCTCTAGAAACATGAACTAATATAAACCTCCTTTATTTACAAATCAATCAATATTTAATATTCTGTTATAGCTGAAAAAAGAGACAAGAACAGTATTGCAGGGTAAAAAATTCAATCTTTTGCAAGGATAACAAAGATCTTTTATTTAGCATCATTAATAAACAGTCATCATAAGCAACCAGGCATGAAGGTCATTTATTAGATAGTATGCACTCACTTTGCATAACACACACACACACACACACACACACACACACACACACACACACACGGTTGTATTTATATCAGAGAGTTCTTAAATATGCCCAAATTAATACAACATTTAGTAACACTGGCCACCAAATACATCACTTTGTTTTTTGCATGACAGTCCCATAAGATTTTACCCAGTTGATCTATTCCAGCATCTGCTTTGTGTTTCATAATTAGCTTCTTAAACTTCTGTGTTCTTTATTGAGCCATGAGATCCTTGAGGACAGATACTGTGCAGCTTCAGCACTTCCAGGAGAAGTTGAAATTGTAGAGCTAATTCAATTACTTTTTTCCTCATCAATAAGTGGATGCCCAGATAGAGGGAAAATGTATTAACTCAGAAGAGTCAGGAAACAATACAGAGAATCAGACGGTATTAAGACACAAGATGTTTTTTTTTTAATTTTTAGATTTCTCACTGGGAAGCCTTCGATGACAATAGAAAATGTTTTATGGGATATGCTGGACATTAATCCATAATGATTTACCTGTTATCTTTAAAGCCAGCTTTTGCTGGTTCTCTTCTGATAATGACGTTTAAACGTGTGAGAGATGGTATCAGGCTGTTAAGCACATTGATGAGAAAAGCCCTCTCGTCAGTGAGTAGCCCACCTGCTGGCGTGCTGTATCTTAGATAAGCGCCGTCCTAGTTGTATATGATATGTATACGCTATCGAGGTATTAGAGATGGAGAAACAGGTTTCCTTACAGAAACTCTTCACTGCCGTATGAATGATTTATTGGGATTTTTGGTACACAATTGAGATTTTATTGGTGTTGGGAATCAACACACAGAAATTTCAGTGTGTATACAATTTTTAACATTTGTACAGAAAGTCTGAAAAGCCATGAATGGACACTTCTGAAGAGTTATTCCAGTGATTTTCTGGCTTCAAATTTGGGGGCAGCCCTTACTTAGGAGACTATCAAGTACCAGTATCTTCAAATGCTGTGATCACGAAACATTTGAATAACACAGACAGCAGGGCATATGCAAGTCTTCAGTTTTCCACAGCACATTAACAGAACCGTTTGGAAAACTGACTACTGGAATCAAAGGTGTTACGGAGCACACACGTTATGACAGAGCAACAAAGAGTGGTTTTCTCGAGGAAACAGCTCTACTGAACAACATGGAAGTGGTTGAAAATTCCCAAGCCAGATTCAATACGCTGTTGTGACTCCAAATTGCCATTTAGTATGCGTTGTGCTCTAGGATGTCCAAGCCATCCCTGCCTACAGAAAGTGAAGCTGACACTCAGACAGAGCCTCCCCCAATTCAATATCTCACTACTTTCTGATTATACTAAAATAAATAAATAAATAAAAGCAAATGATTTTGCCTCTTTAAAAAATAATTTGCTTCAAAATGGGATGACATGGCTCTCCTTCCTCCTTAAAAACCTTTCTAGAACAGCGAAAAACTTACATTTACAAAATAGTTGATAAAAATATTCCTCTGGGCTGTACAAGGTAGAAGAGACCCCTGATAAGACATGGTACAAGGTGTTGACCACGCGTGGCCTCTTGGCTTCCACTTGCTCAGAGGCTGGCCCTTCTTGCTTTTGGTGTCTGTTTTCCACTGGAAGGTTGCGAGTTTCTTGGTTGGCCACGTTGGCCTGTTTTCCCTTTGCTCTTCTCTTCCCTTTCGGCTTTTAGCATTTTGTCTAACAACATATCCTTGCTGGCTGCCCTTTGGGGCCTCATGCCCAGCTTTCCAGGAGCCAGCTTTGCAGACAGCCTGGCTGGTTTCTTCTGGGGCGCTCCATTCCCTGCCCGCCACAGAGCTGAGCTTGCTCTTGGGCATCTGGCAGTGGGCAGTGTTATTAGCCGGCTACTGTGCACTTCGAGCCTTTGTGAAGCAGGGATAGTCCTAATTTATTGTTCTTATTGCTTTGAACTCAGAGAATTGAAAATAGACAATGTTTGCACTTCGACTTCTCTCCTAGGCGAGATTAACCACAAAATACATGTATTAAAAAAATCACTAAAGTCATTATGACTTTACATAATCGTGGATAAACGTAAATTCTAAAGGTTTGTTAATTAAGAATGAGTTAGACTTCAACTTCATTGTTCATTTCTTCTTAATTGCTGAAGCAATTTAATTCTGGCCATGATAAAACAGCATGCCTCTGTTGTTACACCTGCAAGCATTCTAACTTTTCTTGAAAGTTTGGCTTGGTGAAAATAATTAGGGAAAAAATCACTACAAAATGAATCATATTTTCTTAGAAAATTTCTTTCCTGAAACTGAAAAATTGGACTCTATTAACTCAAGAAAGAAATTATATCAATGCCAAAATGATTTATCCAAATATATGTTCCTATGTTGACTAAGAAAATGATTCTTAGACTCTAGGCTAGTACAAACAATAATGGAAAGAATTTGTAGAATTCTGTGGGTTTTAATATCCAAATATACCAGTTGCCAAAAGAGACTTTAAGAACATGAGTAACATTCAAACCTCATATTGTTTGTACTGTTTATACAGGCATCTCATTTGTTTCTTCAATCACATGTCTCTATGGAAGTTTATTATTCTTATATAAGAGCTTAGATGATTAAAATAGCAACAAAATATACTTGTCATCAGATACGTTGATATGATAACGCATTACTCCGCTGTTCTCTCAAATGCACTGCACTATAATCTGTGTAATATTAGTAATGCTAAGAAATCTTAAAAATCTTCTAAATAGGGTGAATAAATAACAGCATATTATGTATAGCAATGATAGACAAAAATTTGTTTTGAAGCACTAGATTTTCACAAAGTGAGTCTAAGCCAGTTTATACCAAGAACTTAGACTAGACATAATTGAATTAAAAATGATTTAAATGTTTATAAAACACATTTAAAGTTATTAACTACCTTTTTGATATCAAAAATATGAAGAACTTACACTTATTAAGTAAAATGATAGCAAAGTTGAGCTTAAAATTAAGTCCTATGAGCTGGCTTTGTGGTGCCATGGGTTGAGTCACTGCTTTAGATAACTTCATCCTCTATCGGCTTGCTGGTTCGTGTCCCAGGTGCCCTGCATTCCATCCATCTCGTAGCTGGATGTTCCTGGAGAACCAGAAGAAGTGGTTCATGTGCTTTGAAGTCTGATATTCAGGTGCATGACATGGCTGGATTTCCTGACACTTGGCTTTGGTTTGGCCTGACCCTGACCACTTGGGGAATGACCACTTGGGGAGTGAAACAAGGGATGAAGGACCTCCCTGTGGCTTTTTATATTCTTCCCTCTTCTTCTTCTCTCTCTCTGTGCTTTTGTTTCTTTGTCTCTTTTGCTCTTACTCTAACAGTCTTAATTTGCTTTGAAATAAATATTTCAAAAATAATTTAATATTCAAGGACTATATAAAGCATATTATTTTACCTGAGATACCACATAATAGTGATCAAACTTTCTGCATTATTCATTTTATTTTTTATTCATTAAGCTTTTTAAAATTAATGTTATCATTTTATGATACAGTTCTATAGGCCCTGGGATTTCTCTTACCCTCAAATCTCCTCCCCTCTACTGAGTTCCTCTACAGTGCTATAATACTGTAGTTCTTTATATACAGTCATGAGTCCACTATTACAGGCATGGACATGGCAGAAAGTCTAGCATCCTATCGTTAAGACATATTTAATGGTTAAATTGGAAGTTCATTTTTTATCTGGAAGTAGCGGTGTATACTGCATTGTATATGTGGGAGATATGACAGTCTCCATTACACAGTTACTATACATCCCCTTAAATGAAAAGCCACAAAGCAAAATCAACATCAGGAAGAACAATAGAAAGTTATAATGCCATTAAGGTAAATAACACTCTACTGAATGACTAAGTTACTACTAAAGAAATCAACATCAGGAACATTTTTGAGGAAAATGACCTATGAGTATGACCATTGAGTCGTGGAAGGATTTGAGGGAAAAAAAAAACTGTTTTAAAGAAACAAAAATGAAAACAGAAATACGAAAATCCATAAAATATAGCTTCCATTGGTCTTTTTTGGTGAGATGTGTCTCCATACGCAACAAATAGGTTTTTTGATCCAGTGTACTAATCCATAACAATGATGGATAATGTTAAGTCATTCACAATCAGGGTTAATATGAATGGGTGGTAATTTAGTCCTGTCATTTTAGCAATAGGTTGTCCATTGGTTTAGTCTTCTGTTGTTATTTTACTGGGATATTTTTCACATTTGCCTTTGTTTTTGGTGGATGCTATTCCTCTTCTTTGTCAAACAGTTATATTTAAGTATTATTTGTAAGGCAGGTCTGGAAGAAGCATATTCTTTTAATTTTTCTTTACTGTGGAGGAATTTTACTTCATTTTCAAAATCTAAGGCAAACTTTACTGGGTATTTTATTTTGGGCTGACAATTTTTGGCTTTTAGAATCTGGAATATGCTGCTCCATTCTCTTCTAGCCTGTAGTGTTTCCTAAATGTATTTACTAAAATAATAATAAAAAAAAATTCCCTTATCTGGAGAAAGACTTGGGAAACAACATCCAGGAGGGGCACAGAACTGCCAACATTGTTGACCAAAAGTGATCTCCACCATGACATGTGGTAATCTAGCTCTCTTCAAACACAAACAAAAGATCCTTAAATATTCATTTTATTTTAAGAAACTTCAAAGAATTCTAATATCTTTCAGTGGTGAAAGCACAATGTGTTTCAATGTTCGTTTTAATTAGAAAATAATTGTTTTAAAGGGATTTCACATTTCTAAGCAATGAAAGATTTATTTTGTAACGTTTTACTCTCTACAATGATATGCCTCAGTACTAGCTGATGAGAGCCAATGGAGAATTTAAAAATAGTTAGGTAATTCTGAGATGTGAATCTGCCATGTGATGGCAAGTTTATGTTTATTTCTTTGGTTACATGGATAAATCTGTCTAATTAAGACTGGATAATATTCTTGATAATTTCCTAAAGATTTGGAATCATTGCACAGGAAGAGTCCCAAAATAAAATTCTAATACTTGGTATGTTTTCCTTGGATAAGAGAAGCTACTTTATGGATTTAATGGTTTGTATTCATGATACAAGGGAAGGAAAAAGACATAAAACTCACATAATAACAGCATCCTCTACTTCACTTTGTTTTGTTTTAAATATAAACAAGCTGAATCACCTCCTTTAAGCTCCTTTAACTTATTTTAAACTTGATTATATTAAAATGTGCAAGGTTTTAAATTTAAGCAATGAGTGTATAAAATTATGAAGGAAAGTGCAAAAGTAGAAGTAAAGTTACTTCAAGGTAATTGCTTATAAGTAACTTTTTCAAAATTGGCTAAAGTCACTAAAACGTGCTCTATATAATTTTTATAAAAATAATAATTATGCAAGTACTACAAATGTATTTGATCAAGTATATAATTTTGACTTTAAATTAACAATAAACAGAAAACATCTGAAGCTAAGCTGTAGAAAATTTAAACATTTATAGTATCATTATTCACCCTTAAGACATTCTCTGCTCAAATATTTTTAAAATATTAAGTTTACTGAAGATAGCATAATAAATAGTATGGTTCCTCCCATTAGTATTCCCCCAAACATATTTTCTCTTGTGCTTTGTGAGATTATAAGCACTTTGTGAAACTTTCCATATTGATTGTGCTGCCTTTAACCAGTTTTCCAGTGGTTAAAATATTCACTATTTACTATATATCTTTTTTCCATTGCTTCCCATGCGTTGTGACAAGGGAGTTAGATTCATTTACAATGACAAGAAACCGCGCCAAGAAAATCCTGCATCTTGGGACATCATAGAAGAGTGTCATCGCAGGGATATTGATGTGGATGAAGTCAAGCAGTGCAGTTGTCAGCAGTGCAACTGTCCCTCATGCCGCCCTTTAATATTGACGATTCTTCTCTTCTATTTCCTGCTTAACATCTGGTAACTCATCTGCTACTTTTTCCACAAGGTTGTTGTTTCAAGGATGCGATGTGAAAATATGTAAGATGCTATTTTTAAAGTCTTTTTTTGCATTCAGTATCACTTCTGGAAAGTCATCTAAGTTATTGTATGCAACTACAGTTTTTTATGGTTGTGTAGTATTCCATAGCGTAAATGTGGCATTATCCATTCAAAATTTCCAGTTACAGACGATTACAAATAGAGTTATTATGAATATGTTTGTATATTAATCATATGTACATTTGTTCATCTCTCTGAGATAAATGACCAAGCATACAACTTGGTTACATGTGATTATATGTGAAATTTGTTGAGATAGTGCCTAATTAGGTTCCAGAGTAATGGACTCGATTAGATTTGTAACATTGTTGGAGTAATGCCCATATTTTTTTACATTTCTCATCAGTACCTTGTGAAGCTACATAATCTGAATCCTGAGGGAGAAAAAAAAATGTCCCTGTCAACACAGAATCGTGTGCCCAACAATGGTGTTATTTGTAAATGAAAGTGAACTGAAGACTTTCCTAAAATTTCTGAAAATTCAGATATGCCTCTGCTATTACCCCAAGGTGGCAGACAGAGACGGAGTCTAATAAGGTTCTCATTTTCATGCATCCTTTGTTCATTTCAGGTGGACTCCAGGAGATCAAAAACCATTTTAAAAATAATTCAAGTAATATTTTTTAAAGATTTATTTTATTTTTATTGGAAAGGCAGATATACAGAGAAGAGAGACAGAGAGGAAGGGAAGCGGGGCTGCCGGGATAAGAACCGGCGCCCATATGGGATCCCGGGCGTGCAAGGCGAGGACCTTAACCACTGCGCCACCGTGCCAGGCCCAAGTAATATTTTAATTGACTAAATTCTGGGACATCACAGATACAGCGTACTAATACTAACATTGGAGAATACCTAGTATCTTCATGTTTCCTAGCTGGTGAGCTAAAGAATTTCAGCCTTTATAGTTATTGATTAGAAAATCCCGAGAAGTAGGCTCAATGAATGTTTGCTTTCAAGCGCCCATGGTACGGCAAATGTTAAGCACGATTGTACTTTTGGCTGTTTTTGTGTGAAAATGTGAAAACTAGTTTTCCCATCATGGTTGTTTGCTTAAATTTTCCTCATATTAAGAGACCACATACAAAAATGTGAACATAATATTTACACCATTTTGTCAAGCTCAGAAGACAGTCAATGTAGAGCATTTTCTTAAAATATTTTCCACCTTGCTGATTTTGATTTGAATGAAATCAACCCTGCTTTCGTCCTTGAGCAACTTAATGTAATTATTGAGTGTCCTCCCCTCCTATTTTTCCTGATTATAATTGAAAAAGAAATCATCTGGTCTCCTTATTAGGCATTTAATGTGTGTACACATGTGCATGTATTCAGTGGGTGAATGTACAGGTTTATTCTCGGTGATTCAGTGTTTCAATGGGTAAACTATTTCTGGAACTCTTGTTGATAGCCTACCCAGCAAGCATGGAAGTAGTCCAAATTAATGTAAAAATTTTTTGTAAAGGAAGCTTTTAGTTAGGTAACTTTTCAACTGACTAAAGCATATGAAAAGAAGGCCAAATTTAGAGGTGTAGCTTTATTTACTGTAAGTTGCTTCTTTAATAATTTACCCTGAAAGGCCACTGAAGATGCATGTGAATTAGTTTACTCAGTTAAAATAAGTTATTTTCAATCAATTTTTTTATTTCACTGAGTTTCAAATATCAAAGATTCAAGTGGGCAATGTGAAAAAGAGAATGCATATTTATTCAAAGTATATCCCATTGAGAGAGTGAATAAAAATTACACCATAGAAACAACTCAAATTAAATAAATATAATTATGACATATTCAGAATTTAAAAATTTGTTCTGTTGGGCCTTGTATTATTGCTCTCTTCTTGACTTCCAGGTTAACTAGAACACAACAAAACAAAGGAAAGTAAGTTACAACTTTTATTTACGTTTATAGAGTGAAAACATGGAGAACCCTGAATTTAATATAGTAATGTCTCTATTTTCCTAAAGCCCAGAAAATTATGTTTCTGTTGGAAATGTTTCAAATAAAATTAAATATTAATTCAATGCAATAAAGAGGAGTGGATAAAGAAACTATAGTACATCTACTCCATGCAATACGACTCAGCTATTACAAAAAATGAAACTCTAACATTTGCAAACATGGTCCGAACTAGTGACCAATTATGTTCAATGAAATATTTCCAAAGAGACAAATATCATATGTTCTCTCTGATATAAGGCATCATTCGTGCAAAACACAAGATCAATAGATATGTAGAGGTAAGCATGCATGTACTAATAGTCAGGGTACACTTAAACAGCAAAATGATGGACTTAGGACTCTTCTTGAAGGACTATAATAATGTAATAACATAGGGAAAACAAGTGGATGGAGGGAGACCTTAGGAGGGGAGGAGGGTAAATCATAGAGACTGTGGAGTTGTATTATAAAATAAATTAAAAAGTAAAAAAAAAACCCAAACATATAAATAAATAAATAAATATTAAAATATGTTATAAGCACAATATAATAATGTAATTAATATGAATATAACATTTTAATAGTAAATACTTAACAAAATTCAAACATCGCTATAGAATATAACAGTTCAGCATTCAGATGGAATATATAATTTTTCAAGTTTTTATTTTATTTATTTGAAACTCAATACTACAGAAAGAGAGAGCAAACGAGAGATGAAGATCTCTCCAATCGGGTAGTTCACTTCCCAGATGGCAGGCGCATCCAGGGTTCAGCCAGGGCAAGGTCAGAGGCCAGAAGTTAATTTAGGTCTTCCCCATGGGTAAAGGATTCTAAGCACTCGGGCCATCCTATGTTGCTGTTGCAAGTCATTATCAGAGAAGTGGACTGAAAGTGGTGCCTCAGTACACAAATTAGCATCCATATGTGATGCCAATGTTGCAGGTGGTAGCTTCATGCAGTACACCACAATACTGGCCCCTACAAATTTGTTTAAAACTGAACTTTTACCTGGAAATGGCTGCTCAGTGCAAAAATTGCTGAGTTCTCTTTTATTCTATAGGGACTTTTATGAAAATCAAATGCCACAGATGAACATTTATGTTTTTGAAAAGTTCTGAACAAGTCAGCTTCAACTCAAGACCTCCTCTGAGCTGCTGTTGTTGACAGGGAAAAGGTTGAGGAGTCGCACTTAGGTAAGAGGGTCAGGCTAGGCTGTAGAGCATAGATGCATCAAAAAGTAAAAGGATCACTTCCCACCAGTCAATAAAATGAAGCAATGAGGCCATGCTAACTTCCTTTGATAATCCATGTCTACTTATCTCAAATTAGCTAAATTATATTCTTTTTTATTTAATATCTTAAGAAGCTAAAATAATTAGAAAATAAGATATGGTTAGCTTTGCTGATTTCATAGCTCTGGGTCTTCCTACAATCATATTTTTAACTTCTGACAAAAATAAAAATATTGGAGTAGATCTTGAGTTTTGAACAATATGTTCTCATCGGACCAAACAAATATTGTAAAAATGTTCTTTTGTGGATGTATTTCACAGGGTATCATTGCTTATCCATCTTTAATAAAAAGAAAGAGGAAAGATTACTTGGCCACATAGTATAGATAAGGATCACAAGCTATTTAAAACAGAGTTTTTAAATTGTGAGTTATCATTTGGTATTCTCACATAAATTATAATTTAGAAGCAAAATGTATAAACTGGAAATCTAATTGTTGAATAGGAGATGCATGCAAATTGATGCAATTTGTTTCATGCAACAGATGGATAATACTTGAAACTAGGAAACAAATCTAATTTTCTGTATGAGCAAAATATAATTCAGAAAACAATCTACTGTAAACTAAGCAATAAATCCAAAAAAACTAAACATAAGCCAAAAACTGATGAACATTTAGTGTAAAAACTGATCCTTGGAAAACCATTATCAAAGTTTTCTTGGGCCTGTAAGCACAGATATGTATATGCATATATACATATATAACTAAATACACGTGTGTCTAACTAAATAGATGATGCTATCTATGCCTATACATACTACATATTATATTTCATATAGTATAAATGCTAGTATTAACCTATGGTACGGAAGGCAATGATCCCATCTACAATGATTTTTGCTACTAAGAAAATGAGAAGGAAGTTTTTTTTCTTTCCTCTGCTTAATTGTGAGTAAACTGATTCTGCTTAAACTGATTTTCAAAGATATTTACAATTAACAATTTAACTGATGATTATCCAGAGAATGATTTTACATGACACGCTATGATATCAAGTCCATACCCTTTCCATTTAAACCAGCAAAACATTGAATCCCACTAGACAGAAATAGAGAACGGCATGCTTACATAAATCTTTTTATACTCAATACTGACAAATGGTAGAAAACTTCATTACGCTTTTCCTCACCTCCCTCCTGTGATCCCATTCACTGGACACATATTCCTGAGGCCCTCCACCTCTAATATTCACTCCATGACTTGGTCAGCCAGTGTTTCTAACCAGCTTTTATCCCATGCTCTAACAGGGTGAAGCAGCTCTTTTTGGAAGAATGTTTGGTTTGCACAGCCGAACCTCATGCAATCAATACCAGCAGCATGGATTCCTTGCCGCTGTGGACTCCTTATGCTTTATTTTTGAGTTTCTGATCTAATTACACACCCACAGATTATTTTTGCTTACCACATCATCTTCAGTGCTTGCTTGTCTCTGGGTTTCTCTCTTCATGTTCATCTTTATTTTCATTTTACTGTTCTCCTCTATTGGGAGGTTATTCTGATGGAGTGGAATATGGACTGTGGAGATGTGCTACTGTAAGAATCATTGAGCATCGCTTTTCAAAGAGAGTCCCATTTTGACAAATGGTTATGTTTCTTCCAAGATTCACATTGATGTTAATGAATGTTTCATTTTATTGGAGGCTGCTAATAAGGAGTTGTTCCACTCGTTCAGTTATGACGGCTCTTAACATTTCTTCTAGCGCAAGACTTTTGCACTTAGGAGACATCCTTGGAATGCACTTTATTACAGAGGATGGAATCCTACATGGCGATTGTTTATACAATAGCTAGCGAGGTTCATAAAACTTGGGATTTTCTCCAACCAGCTCCCAGTTTACACATCTCAAAACCATCAGCGTGAGATCAACAAGAAAAAAATGCATTATAATGCCAATATATTACATTGATGCTCTTTGATCAGTCTTAAAACATCGTAGCTTTTCTAAGGGGATGCATCAGTTGGGTTCTGGTTGCCACTGGTGAATAGAAGAGCCAGAATGGGGGCTGTGGTCTCTGCTGGACATGGCTGAAGTGTCCTTCAGCATAGATGTGGACAGGGTCTGGGGTTTGCCCTGCTGGGCTAGACTCCAGCACGCACTGGTGCTCATGAGAGTCAAAGTGGGTATAGAATGGGATGGGCTAGGTTTCAATTCCCACAGGGAAATATAAGAACTGCTTCAGGGCATGGACTAGGTGTGGCTAGACTGCAACACCAACAATAAGAATTGGATTGGGTAAGGACTATTTGGGCAAATTACAGTACCAGCCAGCATACATGTGGCTCAGGTCTGAGAATGGGCCAAGTTGTGCCAATACCTAACACCCACTGGCAGATTTTAGAACCAGGATGGTGTGCAGGTCAGTCTGGGTCTGACCACATCACCAGCCAGTCCCAACTAGGGCCAAGACTGGGTGATGACTATGCTAGGTTGGGCAGCAGCACCCACCAGCATGAACTGGAATGGGGGCTGACCGAGCCAGGACAGGCTACAGTACCCACCAGCAAATGCTGAAGTGAGACAGACCATACCAGATTGGGCTGCAGCACCCACTAGCATATGTGAGATGGGGGTAGGTATGTGAGCCTATTAGGGCATTAGTGGGGACTCTCCTGCTGGGTTACTGCTCCTGTTGGTAAGCGTGATAACTGGGACTGGCAGACCAAGCTGGGAAGGTTTACAACTGGGTTTAAGGGGGAGCCAGGCTGGGCTGACTGTGTCCACTGGTACAGGCATGAGCTAGAGTAAAGGCAGACAGGTTGTCCTTTTCCAGTATCAGCATGCAAGTGCTGGAGCTGGGGCAAGTCCTTTTGAATTAGACTGCAGACCCATCTGGAATGTGCAAGATCTGGGGCAGGGAGTGGGTCTGTTGGGGAGGCTGTGGGCACCTCTCTGATGGGCTATAACTTCCACTGGTGAGTATGAGAACCAGGATTGGGGGTAGGCCTGGATGGACAGGCAGTGGCACCCACTCGATGAGTGTGGGCTAGAAGGGAGAGTTAATATGGCTGAGTTAGGCTTCAATGTCCAGTGATGTGTATGAGAGCCAAATGGGATGTGGGACAGACCAGACCAATTCACATGTTGGGAAATACAGAAAAAAGAGCTATAGACCAGTCCAGTGAGGGTTACTGTAGGTCGCTCTGACTGTGCTTCAGCCCTCCCTGGTACACATGAGGACTGAGCATGTGGTGGGCAGCAGCGGGCTGGGCCGCAGCACCTAGTAGTTCGCTGAAGGAGGGCAGAACAAATTTATCAACTACCCCAATGAAACTTTACAGCAAACTTCTGGGCAAATGGAGACTCTGAGGTGGACTATGTCAGCCAATTGATCTTGGAAATATTTCCTCATTCCTCAACAGCATCTCAGAACTATGGAAACCACTTGAGCGGAACCCTCAGAACATGCTCTGCAATGAGGACCCTGGGATGACCTCGGGTACTGGGGGGGCTGGGTGTTGTCTCTCCTATTGCAACCCACTTCCCCCACATACAGGAAAAAGAAAAAAAAAACTGTGAACAATGGCCTTGCCCACTTTCCTCTGATCCTTGACCCTTCCCACCCTGATCAACTATGTAAACATCATCAAAACTAAAATAAAATAAAAACCTTGACACAACAAGAAAAAATAGCTCTTTAATATTTAACAGACATTTTTCACTTTCATTTTATTAGGATGCTATGCATATTTGTAGCATGATTATTGGGGTAAATATTGATTATGGTTAACTTTGTGTAGTCGAACTATCTTGACCACGCTTTGCATATATGAGATGCGTCAATTATTTGACACACTGATTTTAAAATAAACACAAGATAAATCATCAGAGCTAAAATAAATCATAACATAATTTTTAAGCCAATCATAGTTCAGAAAGCTTGAACATATTGTGGGAAAAATGTTTCATGAAATTTAAAATGCATCATCATTGGAATACATACAGCTCAAAGAGAAAATGACTGTAGAAAAGAATATAATAAAGCTATGTATTTGTGGCCAATGGAAACTCAAAGCAGGCTCATAACAAGTGATGAGTAGAATAAGGATTTTCAGTCTCATTTTCCACCCCTTAAGGCAGCTTGAAACAATTGAAATACTATTGTTAAACACTGCAACTAATATATGTCTGTGTGCTCAAGAGGAAGGATTTAATGCTGCTTTGTCCCAGCGTATATTAGGGGTTTGGATGGCATGTAAAGCAAATTTAAATTCGATGGTATTCACAAATTATGACCTTTCATAAAATCAGTGGTGCAGGCAGTGTGAACCTCAACAGTTCCAAGGAAATTGATACACTTATCATAAAGTAGTTACAGATGAGAATTTGAAAACTCTTATTACAGGCTTATTGCAGTGGGAGCTACTTTATTTTAAAATAATAGCACAGTATGTATTTAGTAGTATGTTTAAATGTATCAATGGTGTAAAAATATCAAGAAACGTATCCTCTCAACAGTTCATATTTATTGTCTGTTTGAACAAAAATTCATTTTCCCCAATGCAATGATTTTGTTTTGTTCTTATATGGAGCTATAGAAAAAAAAAGCGTATTGTAATTATACACACTTAAATGCCTTTCCTGTGGAAATATGTCACATCAGAGCATCAGTATGGTGTGAATTGCATGTCTCATGGCTTTCTCTTTATTTCTAACACGTTTGGACTCCTTGGCTACCATGTGGGAGCCTAAAACAGGCTGTATCCAAGCGAGCTGCACCTGTGAGCATCTCAGGCTAAAACTGAGTGTGCTTGTTTCCCATATACACAAATGCTGTGGCGTGAAGGGCACAGCACCCCCGGGTACTCATTATGCTGGGTGATCACTTGGGAGTGGCCAATTTGAAATCACATGGACAGTAAGAAAGAAATCATCATGATTTGTATACAAGGGTGATGACTCTGGGGCTTCATTTTTGCTGGATGCCATTTAACACGAATAAACCATAACTGCCTAAAATGGGGGTGTTTGTCACAGAGAGCCGTAGCTTGTAGGGCCACACAGAATGCTCAGTGAAGTATTGTTCAGCATAAAAAAAGGCACAAGGGCATCAAGCAATGCAGAAAGTGACAACCAATTAAGCTAATCCTATAAAGATCTGGCCCGTCAGGCAGCACATTTCCTGAATACTTAGAAAAAATGAGAGAAGCTTATTAATGGTTCATCACAGTTCTTGCACCGCTTACATTGCTCATATGCAAACACTGCCCTTTTTTAGTTGGGATTTTCAGCCCATCAGGATGTCACTTCCATGGCTACTGTATTTTTTCCCCTCCTGGGTAATTGAAGCATTACCATAGAAGACAATGATTGATGATGTCTTTAAGGTCTAAAAAAGCACAGGCTATTTTCAAAACTGTGCCATGCCTATATAAGGAGAACAGAAGAACACTCTGAATTCTACAGTACTCTAGAGCAACAACAAAGCCCCAAGGCTTATGGAGCGATCAGGGTTACTTTATCTTTTCTTCGCTCACACACTCTGCACCCTTTCTTTCTCTTTTGGAATGTACAGCTTGCTGGGCCGGTGTAAGGGATGCTCTGCTGTTTGTCATATGCTGTATGTAATTACAGCACTGCACTGGGAAGGTTTGGCTCCACACTTCATTCCTAAAAGCTGCTCTGCTGTTCTTGCCTTGGAAGACTGCTTGGCTGGATGGAAAACAAGTGGAGGCGGTGGTGGCAGTAATGATGTGATTCGCATTGTTGTGTATTTAGCATAACAGCTTCTGTATGGGATCCGCTGTGCTTTGAAATCATGGGCGGGCACACACACGTCTCTTCCCCCCCGCTCGATATTTAACTTACTTTTGCTTTCAGCATCATTTTTTCAACTTTCTATCAGTGTTGATTTAAGAGAACAAACATTTCGTGAGAATGAGCAACATCTTTCTAGGTGCTATTACCACAATATTTCTGCTTGTTTATTTTCTGGCAAAAAACAAATAGACTAAATTTTGTAAGATGTGCACATGTATAGCAAATAAATGCTAACATCTATTACTCTACTATTGTTTTTACCCTGGAACTACAACAATAACAACATCAACAATGAAATTGTAGAAGGGGATTTGCTACTGAGAGGTAGGTTAGCTAAAGCCACACATTCTAGGGTATTTTATGTCAGTTTTATATCAATTCACGATTATTTGTAAAGATTGAAATGATAGAATTTATTCCTTCCAATCATGACTCAATATTTGACTTAATACAGACATTGTACGTACTGAGTAAACAGGTAACAGGTGATAATCTAATGAAAACAAAATGAACTTGTTTATTGAACCAGGAGTTGTATGTGTGTGTTGGTGTGTGTGCACACACAGGGGAAGGTTTATTTGCTTTGTTCCTTTTTTTTTTTTTTTAATTTTTCCTATTTAGCTCGGAGTTGGTCTAGCTTAGTCAACTGTGCTTGGATCAGTTAATTTTACAAAGATGTGCTTTTGCATTTTTGAACTAAAAATAATATTACTATAATACTACTTGGCTTGTGTGATTATTCAAACATACAAGTAAGCATATTTTCATTGCAAAGTCAGATATACAGAGAGGAAGAGAGAGAGGAAGATTTTCCCTCTGATGATTCACTCCCCAAGTGACTGCAATGACTGGCGCTGCACCGATCTGAAACCAGGAGCCAAGAATCTTTTTCGGGTCTCGCACAAGGGTGCAGGGTACCAAAGCTTTGGGCCATCCTTGACTACTTTCCCAGGTCACAAGCAGGGAGCTGGATGGGAAGTGGGGCCACTGGGATTAGAATTGGTGTCCATATGGAATCCCAGCGGGTTCAAGGCGAGGACTTTAGCCACTAGGCCCCTTTGCCGGGCCTGATGGAAGATTTTCGTATGAGGCTCACCAATTTGTACTTTTCACAAACTTCAAAACTCTTTCATATATATTTTTTTTCAAAAATCTTCATGAATAATACTTACATAGTTAGTAATATTATAATTGCAAGTAAATATGCAAAGGGAAGAGTTGAGGACAATTTAAGGGAGTTGTACAATGTCACACTGAAAACAAACAGATAAGAAGGGAGATAAATAATAGAAGAATAATTGAAGGGAGGATTTGAATACATTGCCAATGCTCCATATTAGTTGTCAGAACAAGATTCTCATTGAAAAAGAAATAAAAATTGTTCTTCTCTGAGTAACAAAACCTTGAAAGTAGCTTTGTT
The DNA here is from genome assembly GCF_017591425.1 of Ochotona curzoniae. NCBI lineage: Eukaryota > Metazoa > Chordata > Mammalia > Lagomorpha > Ochotonidae > Ochotona > Ochotona curzoniae. Next base: position 21,090,450 of record NW_024467115.1, read on the forward strand.
GGACGTTGACATATATTTTTAATATGCAGTATGTCTGAAAGCATCACTCCATGTTCCCATGGTCCACTGCAGGTGTGTGCTACTGCTGCTGATCCTTTTCATTAATAGCTCCCCTTAACTGTCACAATATTACAGTTTTTGTGGCAGTGGACATTTAACTTGACTTTATAGTAACGCAATTTTAGATTCTGACTTTAGAATATAATTTCATGTGATTTGTCTGTTGCTTCTATGTGTTGAAGTATTGAACCTTCACTGTATATGCCTCTAAGGCACCTGTCGAGGATATTTTATTTGTATACCCCAACTTCGATGCAAACATACATTAAATATGTCACTCAAATTTAAGGGGAAACATGTTCATAATGCAGGAAGAACCCACCAGTGTCTTGGAGGACAAAGGAATTAAGTATACATAATCTTCCTATGTTATGATATGCTGTCATATTGAACTATGTATTAGACATTTAAAATCACATTGGAAGTCTCTCAAGCACCATAAATGCAGTTGTTTACATGGATACAGATTGGATGCCATTGTTTTAATCCATGAGAGACTAGAATGTGGATTATAATCACTACTTTTACAATTTTTAACTGATAAAAGGGGCTGAACTATAAAAAGCTGATTACAAATTATCTAGGGTGTCTGGCCACATCCCAAATCGTTGATGTGTGCTTAACTGTGTTTCCCCAAATGCGCATTTTTAAAAAACAGATTTATTTATTTTTATTGCAAAGCCAAATATACACAGAGAGGAGGACAGACAGCGAGAATTGTCTTCAGTCCAATGATTCACTCCCCAAGTGACTGTAAAGGCCGGTGTTGTGCCAATCTGAAGCCGGGAGCCCAGATTCTCATCTGGGTCTCCCATACAGATGCAGGATCCCCATCCTCAACTGCTTTTCCCAGGCCACAAGCAGGGAGCTGAATGGGAAGTTGGGCTGCCGGGATTAGAACCGGTGCCCATATGGGATCCCTATGTGTTCAAGGCGAGAACTTTAGCTGCTAGGCCATGGCACCAGGCCTGAAAAGTTTGTTTTGATATCCAAATATCCAGTACCTTAATATTATGAGCACACCTGAAGATAGAGTCTATAAAGACATAATTAAGCAAAATGAAGCCATTGGGTGACCCTTAATGCTGTCATAGAAGAAGAGGTTAGGGGAGAGTGTTTGTCATAGTGATTGAGATATTGTGGGCGAGACTTTTCATGTTGAAGTACATGGGTCTGAATCTTGGCTCTGCTGCAAAGTCCAATTTCCTGCTCTTACCTTCCATGACAGGCCGTCCAAATGGCTCAGGTGGTTGGGCTCTGCCACCTGTGTGAAAAGCCAAAATGCATTTAAAGCTCCTGGCATCACCTTGACTCACTCCTAGTTGTCACAAATATTTTAACTTAGAACCAGTGAATATACAGTTCTCTTTTCTCTCGGTCTCTTTCTCCCTTTGTTCTCTCTCTCTCTCCTTCATCTCCTTTTCCCCTACTTCCTTACTATTCTCTCTGTTTGCCTTTAAAGTTAATTAAAAGGTAAAGAGTTTAAAAACTAAACCTTATTAGAAAACACAGACATTAGGGCTTGACAGAGAGGTGGAGGGAACCAAATGGTTTCTCACCGAGCAGGGAGAACTGGGATACACAACAAGGAAGATGACTGCCATCCGGAAGCCAAGGATAGACAACCTCAAAAGCAACCATCACTAAAGATGTTGATGCTGGGCTGCTGGCTTCCAAAACTGGGAGGAATACATTTGTGTAATTGCATTGATGTTACTTAAACCACCCAGTGGTCCTATGCAGAGAAAATAGTGATTTGGTTGAAAACAATTTCCTAACCACTTCCTGATGAAAAAGTTCACTTTAATGAGATCAGGATCATTACCTAGAATGATGATGCTTTGAAAAGCAGGTTTCTCTATTCAGGTCTGTATAAATGAGCGCACATGTACAGTTTGTGCCAATATAATTTTGTCACCAATCCCATCTGGCCACTTTGTTCAAATAAATTCATTTGTAAGTGTGCTGTGGCATTCTGCCAAAAACCCAAAGCCCATGGCCGTGATTCTCTTACCCAGTTATAAATGGTTTCTATGGTTCTTCCCAACATGGAACACAGCCATTTTGAGCACTTTGGATCGACTAGATTTCCAGGATCAAGTGATAGAATGATTTTATAATACAGCCTAGAGAAGCTGGACAATTATTTTGTTCTCTGGAGTGCTCAGAAACTTGAAGGAATGTGTAACATTTCTTCCAGCGTTGGGCTTTTAGTGGTGAGTTGATGATGTAGTACCCTGTACTTGTGATAAGGATTGTCCTCTTATAACTCAATTACTGGATCCTAGAGCTTTCAAACAAAAATAGTGTGTGTTGCAAGATTCTATGCAAATAATAGTTAAAAAATATACCATTATACAAATGAAGTTGGCATATGGCTTTGGAAAGAATGGAAAATAGTGAAGTACCAGGTTTATAAGTTGGTTTTAGGATTTTAGTAATTTTCTATGTGTGAATGCATAGATGTGTTCTTTTTTGCACAATTCATCAAACCAGTTTTAAATTTTAGTTTTATTTTTGTATGTTATACTTGGGTTTGTTAAATAATTTAAAAATGCTAGATAGCTGTCAAGAAAGTACTAGAAACACAAATCCCATAGCTGGGTGGGTCTGATCAGCACGTAAAAGTTTCTGTTGAGCCACTGGAGTTGATGCCCTGCTGCCTGAAAAATCTCCAAACTATCCTGCAAAAATGCCTGTCTGAAGAAATACTATCACAGGTTCTGCTGCTTCCCATCATCAGACTGAGATATGCAGAGAACCTCATTTAAAAATCCAAGACATGAATGAGGTGGCAAGACCTGGGTCATGTGCCTTTGTTCAACTGAAAACAAAGCAGTGATATGAAAATCTTACATCAGTCTCTTTTTTCAAGGGGACTCTCTAACTGAATGTATAAAGGGAGTGTAGAAGGTTGGGATTGTATGGCTGACAGATAAAATAATAATCTTTCAGTGCCATTCACATCCACACAGCCTTCAACCTCCAGGTCGGCATTATATCTTCTGACCCACGTTTTTGACAAATCATATCCTCTCTAATTGTATTGGCTGCCCTAATACCTGAGCTGAAGCAGTTCCTAGAAATCATTCCAAGACCAGCTTCTGTGTTCCGGACTCAGTGAATTCCATGATGATTTTGCAACAGCAAAAACATTTTTTTTGGTCTCTTGTGTTCCTCAAGCTTCATTATAACAGATTGAATAATCTTTCATTCTATACATGTGTGTTTACTGTGCTACACAAGTCAGTTTATAATTTTCTAGAAATAAATTTTGCTTCATTGCTACCCATTATCTTCCCATATAATAATAATCAGCATTTGGCATTCATTTGAAAATTGTTTGCTAAGTTCCTTCTATTTGTCATACTTTGAGGTAGGCATGCACACAAACTCATGAAGCACAAGATATTTTAGCACATGGAATAAGATTTCAAGGACCATGTAAGGGAGAATGAAAGATTTCATGCAAAGGCTGATAGACCTTCTGATAGCAATAAAGAAAACTAGAAGCCAGTGAAATAATGCTGAATAAATGATCCTCCACATAGAATTCTATTTCCATTTAGATATCCTAAGGAAGAGGATTGAATAAACAGTTAGTGTCAGATGAAAACAAAGCAAAAACATTGTTAGAGTGAACACGGTTATGTTCATTAACTTTGTAATCAGCCTCATTGTTTTAAAACAAAGATTATCTATTTTGAAAGAGTTACTAAGAGAGAGAGAGAACTGCAGGGAAAGAGACCTCTTCCATCTACTGGTTCACTCACCAAATGGCCACAGCTGTCATGCATGGCAGGGCCAGGCCAAAACTAGAAGAAGGAGCTACACCTGGTGTGCTACTGAGTGACAAGGGAACCGTGTATTTGGGCCAGCTTCTGCAGCTTTCCCAGGAGGACTATCAGAGAGTTGGACCAGAATTGGAGCATTGGGTTGTGAGCCATGATGTGCCATAGTTCGAATGGTAGCCTTTCCTACTATGCCACAAGTACCTAAACAGAGCTCATCTTAACAAGAGTTGAGTAAAAATGAATACTTGAGATGAGAATAAGTTAAGTGAACTGTGAATATGAAGATCAATAATAATAATGCATCTCATGCTGCTCCGGCCAGCGGAGCCAGTAACACAGACAGGGAGGGGGTCTGGGAATGAAGCACCGACAGGAGATCAGTGATGGTAGAAGCCTCTGCAAAGTCTCACTTTATTGCTCCTTCACCTCTCCTTATATACTCTTCCCTCTGCATCCTCTTTTAGCAGGATATGGGATACAGAGGAGTCCAATTAGTCTAGTTGTTTTTAGCCATGAGCCTAGTTCCTGTTCCTGCCCAGGCTAATGAGCAATAAACTCCTTAGCCCACAACATCATGGAGTCTTAAAATAGTATTTGACTTCAGTATCTTAGCTTGGAAGGATTATCCAATTCTCTTACCCCACATAAATTTGTTGGAAAGGTCCAAAAGGAAGACACAACATAGATTCAATTTTTATTGTATAAAGATGCATGATGTCGTTTCTGGGATAGCTACTACATAGACAAAAATAGAATATACATCTTTCATGAAAGTAGAGGGTAAAATTGGAAACAAACTACAGATGGAAACTAAAACTTTCCAGGAAGTTCTCAATTCAATCTTTTCTGTTTCTTTTCTGTTCATTTTTATTTATATTGTTAGAAATCTAATGAGTACTTTTAATTGAACATCACATTAACTTACTTCAAACAGCAATACTTTTAAATCTATTATATTTTTATCATATTTTGTCATGATTTTATGGCAGGTTTCATCTCTATTCTTTAACAACTGATTACTTTGTTGCCGTCCAAATGTAACAAAATGGAAACCACAATCGCTTTGAGCATAAAAGAGAATCATTTGGTATTTAAAATTTTTTTTATTATGTTACTCTTATTCTTTATTTCACTAGATTGACTACAAAGAGAATCACCATTTGGAACTTCATACGAGAAGAATTTAAAATGGAAATTTCCTTATATTTCTTTGTTATTCGTGGTGATGAAATTGCTCTGTTACCATTCCCTTTATTTCAAGCCATTTATGTATTAATATCATACAGCAGTGACAGAAATTTTTACAAGGCTTTCTTTCGTAGATATTACATTCCATCAGAAGAATAAGGATAATATACCATACAAATCAATAAGCAAATTATACAATAAGTTAGTTTGGCGTATTGAAAAAATAAAGCAATAAAAGCAAATATTGGTGTGAAATAGCATAATTCCGATTAGGGTGAAAGCAAGTCAAGACCTGAGCAGCGGAAAGACTGCATTGAGATCCATCCAGGGGAGCACTTTCCCTGGAGAGTGAGATATGTTATTGCTTTGTGGTGTCGAAAGGTAGGGCTCTATTATCTTACAATATTCTGGAGAATGAGAAACACTGAATGAAGAAAAGCATGTGGAATAACACTGTTCCTTTCATGATGTAGAGAGATTTTAAGACACTTAAGTACTATTTGATAGCAACATTTAAATGTATTTATGTTCTCTATGCCAGTGATAGGGTATAAAAATGTTACCAGGTGAAGTAGAATTAGAAACAGCGTAATTCTGAGCAAGTTGTTTGAGGATGGCATGTAACATTTCCTCATGACAGCTTCACTATTGATATGCAAATAAAAAGAGCTATTTTTAAAATACTCTGTAATGTGCTATTTCATTCAAAATGCCATACATTGTCTTATGCGAACAATAAAATATAGATGACTATTCAAATATCCTAGCGCATCAGTATTCTATTACAATAGTCCTTATCATTGCAAAATCTCTTTAGTTCTTAAAATGCTCTTACATATAGATCTTGAGTCCAGAAAGGTTTAGGTTGCAGAGTTTGCACTTAAATAGTAATTCCTAAAACAAGCTCTTGCACACTTTATATAGCATTCTTTCTTCCAGTTCTGGCTGGTGAGGCTTTTATAGTATTCAACAATCACAAAATGACCCTCAAAGACAGGATAACTCAGCACTTATCAACATATTGCTGTGATGCAAATGATGAGGTTTTCGTTTCTATGCTTAGCAACCTTATTAAGTATTACTAGGCTTTATTTTGGTTTCAAATATTGTCATTGTTAGATGCTTTTCTAATTATTAGACTGGAAAAGATATAATTTTAAATGTATTGGCGTGAGATGGAATACATATATTATAAAATATGTCCTAAATATGATATGAAATAACAAATGTTGTATAATATAAATGTGATTTAAATTCATGTTTTTTTCTGGGATAAACTAAAATCTGTGCTATTGAGTTCTAAAATGCTTTTACAATTAAATGCAGGAAAAGTTTATTCACATATACATGCCTAATTTTATGTTTTTTTTTCATTTGCCATGTCTTTGAAAAGTTGAATATTCCTTTTTTTTTAAAAAAGCTGTATTTATTTTTCATTGAAGAGTCATATTTACAAAGAGAAGGGACAAAGAGAAAAATCTCCCATGTGCTTGTATATTTCCCAAAAGGCTACAACAGCAAAAGCTGAGCCAATCTAAATCGCCCTGCAGGTCCCCTACGCAGATGCAAGGGCCCAGTACTTAGGACCATCCTTCACCGCTTTCACATCGAGGGGAGCTCGATGGTGAGTGGAGTGATCAGAATATGAACATTCACATATATGGAATGCATTACTTGCAGGTGGAGGATTAGTCAACTGAGCCATCTGCACTTGTGCCTGAATGTATTTCTCCACTGATTAACACAATGAGAACAATTTTGTGTTCTTGCCTCACTGGTTAATAATTTCATCTGTTAAAGCTTTTAAGCTTTGCACAGAGCTCAAAGAAGCATCTTCTTTTAAAAAAATGTTTTTATTGGAAAGTCACATATACAGAGAGGAGGAGGGACGGAGAAGAAGATCTTCCATCTGCTGATTTACTTCCCATGTAGCTAAAATGGCCTGAGCTGAGCTGATCTGAAGGCAGGAGCCAGGAGCTCCTCCTGGGTCTCCCATGCAGGGCCCAAGACTTTGGGCCATCCTTTACTGCATTCCCAAGCAACAAACAAGGTGCTGGACGGGAAACAGGGGTGTCGGGATTAGAACCTGTGCACATATAGGATCCCTGGGGACTTTCATAGCGAGGACTTTAACCACTAAGTTACCTACCATGCCAGTCCCACAGTCAAATCTTTTAAATTAAGTACATTTTTTTGCAGCTGTGGCATTGTACCAGGGACTAGCTAATGTGTAACGAGTAGAAATATATTAACTCATAGGTGGAGAGACTGAGAATCCAATACTGAGGGGCTGGCATGTGATAAAGGACTTCCTGCTATCTTATGTCTTGGTGAATGATGGATGAGAGTAGGCTAAAAGGGCCTGGATGCCTGCTTCGTAAAATACAGAGATCCGAATGTGGACATGTCCACCAGGGCCTGTTCGCCTCTTGAACATCTTACTTCTTCACAGTGATGTAACGGAATGGCAACAATACTGCAACATGACGTTGGGTGGTAACAAATATCTTAATCACTCACCTTCCATGTAAAGCTTATCAAAAGGAACAATATTAAAGGGATAATTATAATTTATTTTATTTTAACTTTTAAAACAGACACAGAAAATCTGGGAAACTATTCCATGTCAATTTTTAAGTTAAATCTGTCATGACTGTTCTTTTAAGATACTATTTACAATGCTCATTCTCAGCTAATACAGCTAATATGTTTGATTGGTTTGTTGTTCAGCCTACAACATCATACTCAATAATGCCACCATAATATCATTTATACTAAAAAGTGGAATAAATGAAAAAATGGAAAAAATGAAAACAATGCCATCTGATCCCTCAACTACTCCAGTGAATTGGAAAATCATTGAATCCTAGATCTGGACCCCTTAGTACTGACTAAGTCTGAACCAAACGGAAAGACCTGATAAATATCATATCAATATTATCATTGAGTAGTGCTATATTTCAATTGTTTCAGTTTTATAATTTCAGATTGTTTGCAAATAAATTTCAGATTCTAATTTTCATGTGTGAACTAACATTCATGAAGTGGCAGTATTATGACACATTTCCGACATTACCTGGAATGCCCCAAATACATAGCAGATTTTGTGGTCTAGGTTTTGTTTCTGTTTCAGCTTCCTGTTAGTGTGTGCCAGAGGAGGCAGAATGTGATGGGTCAAGTGCTTGAGCTCCTAACATCCACATGGGGGGCCCAGATTTAGTTTCACCTTCCTGGCTTCAGCATGGCTGTCTTGGATATTGCAAACATTTGCAAAGTCAAACAACTAATAAGAAATCTCTCTCTGTATTTCTCTCCCCCACACACATTCTCTCTCTGTAGCATTCTTTCTATCTCTCAGATGTTGGCTGGATGTCTTTCAAATAAAAAATTAGCATATACATAGTGGTTAAAGTCCTTGCCTTGAATGCACCAGGATCCCATATGGGCGCCAATTGTAATCCCAATGGCCCTGCTTCCCATCCAGCTTCCTCCTAGACACCTGGGAGAGCAGTCAACGACAGCCTAAAGCCTTGGGACGCTGCACCTGCATGGGAGACCCAGAAGAGCTCCTGGCTCCTGCCTTCAGATCAGTGCAGCTCTAGCCATTGCGGCCGCTTGGGGAGTGAATCATCGGACAGAAGATCTTCCTCTCTGTCTCTCCTCCTCTCTGTATATCCGCATTTCCAATAAAAAGAAATAAACCTTAAAAAATTAGCATATACAAATACATGTTTTTAAGACTTATTCATTTTATTTTTAACTGAAGTGCAGAGTTATATAGAGTTACAGAAAATCATCTTCCATCCATTGGTTCACTCCCCCAGTGACTGTAAAGGCCAGAGCAGAACCGACATGAAGCCAGGAGTCAGAAGCTTTTTTGAGGCTTCCCATTCAGGTGATGAGACCAAAGGCTTTGGGCCATCCTCTACTGATTTTCTAGGCCACAGACAGGACCTGAATGGAAAGTACCACAGCTGGGACATATGGGATATTGGCACAGCAAGACAAGGATTCAGCCACTGAGCCACTGTGTCTGGCCCAAATATATTTTAAAAATAAATGGAATGTTAATGAAGAACATGGCATTGTGTCTGCCCTAAAGAATGGCACAACTGGAACTCTTAAGACATTACCAATAGAATTTTAAATTGTCACATATTCTGAAAATATTTTTGATAATATACATCAAGTTTCACCTTTTGACACATTAACTAAATTCTTTGACTATTTCTTGAGGGAATATTCTTATGCACAGAAAATCTGAAAGCACAAATATGTCTTTTGTTAAAAATCTTTCTAAACCACAAATACTTGCAAGTAGAGTATCAGTTAATTGTGTTGTGGTATGATCAGTCATTTGAATAGAAACAATTAGTAAAAAATTTAGTTTTGAAGTAAGGGAACAACAAGATACAGAGAATAAGCAAATAAGCATTATAATACAATGAATGATCTAAAATATTCTAGTTTCATGTTTGATCATTTTATTCCTATGAGATAATATTTTTTGCTTGATCCATTATTACATATTCATACAACTTTAAAGAATGTCTTATTTTAATGATTTTTTGATTCCCTTGCTGAAGCCTTTGCATGGATGCTAGTAGGTCCAATTTTAGTGAATAATTTGTCATTAAAAACGTGTGTGTGTGAGCATATGTTAAATGCCTTGTTAAGGCATTTAGAAAATTCTCAAACCAAACACAGGTTCAAGTTGCCCATGAAAATGTAAGTCCCATTCACTAACTCCATAATATCCATGAACTTTATATTTCATTATTATAATAGCACGTTTTATGCAATGGAAGACATAGAGTTTTATTTATTTTTTTTTTCTCTCGTTCCAAAGCTTGAGCATTCTATTAGTAATGTAACAGTCATGCTCTAGGGGTGAGCATTTGGCACAGAGGCTAAGAGGCTGGGGCACTGCCATGGTAGTCTAATGCCCATTTTGTGTGTCAGATCCACTGTCGCCTCGGCCTCCTGCTAGTGCGCACACTGGGAACAGCAGATCCCAGCCAAAATGCGTGAGCCCCCTCTTCTTCTTCTTCGAGAGCTGGCCTTAGCTCTGTTGGCTGTTGCTGGAATTTGGGGAGCAGATGAGAAGATGGAAGATCATTTTTTTTTTGGTCTGCATCCTTTCAAATAAATGAAAATTTAAAAATAATAAAAAATACCACAACGTTTGCTTTCTAAGATCAGTTTAGTGGTCATGGAATCGTTTCACATGATCCAATCATTGTATACTGATTTGTTTTAAAGGGACCTCTACCTATGAAAATCGTGATCTAGATTCACAGGATCTTTTTAAAGTGTCCCACGTGAAGACATTTCTACAAATGCTCAAGAAAGTTTATTCCAGCATCTGGTCTCCATTCAGACACTATTGTTTTTCTTTATTATAACATTTTATTAGAATCCCTATAACATTGATATATATATAATGTGAAAAACTTCTTCACGAAATTTCACTTTATATAATTAGCTCAAGTTATTTTTTTTAAGATTTATTTATTTTTATTGCAAAAGCAGATTTATAGAGAGGTGGAGAGACAGAGAAGAAGATGTTCCATCAGATGGCTCACTCCACAAGTGGTCACAATAGTTGGAACTGAGCCAGTCTGAAGCCAGGAGCCCGGTGCTTCTTCTGGGTATTTCACGCAGGTGGGTGCACGGTCTAAAGATTTTGGGCCATCCTTGACTGCTTTCCCAGGCCACAAGCAAGGAATTAGATGGGAAGCAGGGCTGCTGGGATTAGAACTGATGCCCATATGGGTTACTGCTGCTTTTAAGGTGAGGATTTTAACAGCTGGCCATTGTGCCCAGCCCTCAAATTACTTCTGAATTTTGTGCTTAAATCTCTTGCATGTCACACTGTGAGCTTTCTCTTTTATTATTCCCCTGTGTTGAGGTTTTTTTTTCCTCTGTGAACTATGATAAATTTTGTTGTTCCCCCTGATATTATACATATATGTAAGGACTCAATGATATTCCTCAATCCAGAGGATTGTACGTTTGAAAGATATTTATGGAAATTTTGTGTTGCTGACTATAGAATATCCCATTAGATATTGGTTGGGATTCTTTTTCTCCATGCTGGTAACATAAATTTTCCTAATTTATTCTGAGTTAATAATTCATTTGGAACATCCTCATGTCTGCCCTCAATAGAACTACTTTCTTTAAAAGATATTTATATACCAACAGCCATTTGCTTAAATCACAGTACTTTGCCTATGTTATAAACAAAAAATATTTTCAGCCAGCAGCAATCTTTCCAGGCAAAGCTTTCTTTCACATATGAGGGAGAATAAAGACATTTATAGACAAATAAAACCAGAAAATTTGTCATCATCAGACTTGCCTTACAAGAAATGCTAAAGGGAATTCTTCAAAATGAAAGAGACACCAACAAATAAAATTTATTTATTTTATCTTTTTTTTAACAGAAAGGCATATATAAAGATTTGTCTTTTTTTAAAATTTATTTATTTTTATTACAAAGTCAGATATACAGAGAGGAGGAAAGACAAAGAAAAAGAACTTCTGTCTGATGATTCACTCCAAGCAGCCGCAACAGCTGGAGCTCAACTGAAGCCAGGAACCCAGAACCTCTCCCAGATCTCTCACGAACGTGCAGGGTCCCAAGGCTTTGGGCTGTGCTGGAATGCTTTCCCAGGCCACAAGCAGGGAGCTGGATGGGAGGTGGGGCTGCTGGCATTAGAACCGGCGCCCATATGGCATCCTGACCCATGCAAGGCAATGACGTTACTTGCTAGGCCACCACACTGGACCCAAGAAATACTGTCTTCTGGGTCACTCCCCAAATTGCCATTACGGCCAGAGCTGAGCTGATCTGAAGGCAGGAACCAGGAGCTTCTTCCAGCTCTCCCACGCAGATACAGATTCGAAGGTTTGGGGCTGTCCTCAGTTGCTTCCCCAGGTCACACGCAGGGGGCATGATGGGAAGTGGAGCAGTTTGGACACTGAAACAGTGTTTGTAGCGGATCACAGGGCATGCAAGGCAAGGATTTAGCTACTAAGTTATCACTCTCGACCCCACCTGCTTTTTTTTCTGAAACTGTTCTGTGAAAAGCAACCCAAGCACTTGGACCCTTGAACCTCCATGGGAGACACAGATGCAATGCCTGGCTGCTGGCACTGCTTTCTGTCTTTCATCTGACCCAGCCCTAAACGTTGCACCCAGCTGAGGAGAAAGGAGCAGATAGAAATTTTCTTTATCTTTTGTCTCACCCCCCGCTTTTTTATAACTCTAAAGTAATTTTTTTTTCCCAATGAGCCTGAAAAACTTCACTAAATGTCAAGAAAGAGGAAGCAGGTCATATGTTGCACCAAACTTATAAATATGGGAAGAATTGAGCAGATATTTCGAATATTTTATTAGAGTGTCTTACATTTTGACTTCTGCTTGTCTCCTTCTCCACAATTTTACTCAATGTTTAAATTATGATAGCTTGGTATGTCCAAAAGAACCTTTTTTTGTTAGCATCCTAATAATTAGAGTAAAATCCTATACAAAACATATAAGTAGCATTTAAGGCACACTATTACAGAAAATCACTTCATCAAAAACGGAAACTGTAAGAGAAGGAGAAAGAAAGAGCTAAATTACAGATACAAAGCGATCTTGAAAATTACAGAAGTGGGATCTTACCTATCAATTAGTAGCTTAAATATCAATAAATGAAAACCTCTGCTTAAGAACCATTGAATGGCTGAATGGAATTTAAAAATAATCTAACCACAATTATCAGAAATTTACATACAGAATAGAACAGAAAGAATGGGAAAGTGGATCTGTGTTGTAGCATAGTGGCAATGTATGAAGTCTGGTTGTCCCACTTTTGAGACAGCTGCCTGCTGATACAGCTGGAAAAGCAGCTGAAACTGGTTCAAGTGGTTGGGGCCCTGTCGCCATGCGGGAGACCTAGATAGAGTGCCTCCCTCCTGGTATCAGCTTGGCCCATCCCTTACCAAGGTGCCAATTTGGATTGTGAAGAATGTATGGAAGTAATTGGTGCCTGCCTAAGACACACACACACACACACACACACACACACACACACACACTATAAGAAAGATTTGTTACAAATTACCATTGATCCTTTAGGAATAAGAAAATAGAAAAAAAAGAGAGAAGCTTAAATAAAAATTTCTTAAAGAAAGGAAATTGTAAATCCTAGAGACCAAACATATACAATCATATAAATTATATTTATCATAGAAAAATGCAAAAACAAATGAAACAAAGAACTGGTTCTTTTAAAAGATAAATACAATTCATAAAACTGTAACAAGATAAACCAAAAAACAGTGAAGTGTCAAAAAAAGAGAATCCGAGATAAATCTGCAGACATCAAGTTTGACACCCCCAGAAATACAAAACAGTATTATAGATATCTGTGAATATTTATATACCAACAGATTCAAATTATGTAATCTTCAAAATTCAAGAAAAAAAAAGTTTGGACACATGTTTTATAAAACTGATTCATGAAGAAATAGCACACCTAAACAGACCAAGAGTCGGTAGCAAGATTGAATCAGTAATGCATAAATCCTATCAAGAAAAGCCAGGGACCACATGACTGCACTGTTGAATTCTAACAATTTTAAGACATATTTTTAAACTTTAATTGTAAAAGAAGTTTAATTAGGTATTTGAAAGGCAAGACTATATATTGAAAAGCAGAGACAGGTGGTGGCAGAATGTGAGAGAGGGAGATTGCCCATCATCTATTTCACTCTCTAAACAGTCTAAAGAGCCTGGGCTGCACCCGGCCAAAGCCAGGACGCGGACCTCTTTGTAGGTCTCTAATTGGGTGGCCGAGACCAAAATTTTTGAAAAGCATATTAGCACGTTCCTTTAATTTTTGCATTTAAGTTTCTATAGAAAGAAAAATACTTACAAGAAAAACAAATATTTTCAGATACCTAGGTACCATAGCTCAAAAAAAAAGCCAATATTATCATCTCATCAGTCATTCTACTGAAATTGGATTTAGATCTAATTTATGAATATAGACATGCCTGAGAAGCAAATACTACATATTTCCAATGTAAATGTATCACAATTCTGTTTTTACATAAAAATGCATCCTATTTTTACTCAACTCATATGAAGCACTCTGTAATATTTGATTTGACAATATGCTAACTGTGAAGATGTAGCGGCATAAAATGAACCGTACAATATTTACATAAACTAATGCCATGAAAATGAGAAAGCATTTATTAAGAATGTCTACATAGAAAATGAAATTAATGACATCACTGTGCTTTTTGTTCATTTTTAAGTATTTGAAATTTATTCTCCCTTCTCATATTTTTACCACATACATTCATGAAGCGAAATTAATTTATTTACTACTGATGGATGTAAATGAATAAAGTGTCAAATTGAAAGGAACACCAAGAATTCATCTTGGAATTTAATATATCTTTCCTTCTTTGTTTCTCATTCAGAGATGTGTTTCCCTAAGGTGTGTGAATAGCATAGAGAGAGACTTAGAGAAGGGATGTCCAAGCATTCACTTGCTAGTAGCTTGAGTTCTATAAGTTCTTTAAGACTTCACACAATTCAAGGAATCGAAAGTTTATCAGTGAGTTTATCTATTGCCTGAAAGTGAATGGCTACATAATTTTCAAGAGTTTCTGTCTTAATCTGAAACCATCTGAGAGAGGCTACATATTGCATTTCAACTATATGAAATTCTGAAAACAAGACAAAACTAGAGAGACAGTAAGATGACAAGTAATTTCCAGAAGCTAGGCAGTGTGATAGGATTAGTTGCCGGAGCACAGGGGTATGTTCAAGCAGTAGAAGTACTTCTTATGATACTGTGTGGGTGGAAACGCATCACGAAGGCTTTGTTGTAATCAGTGGAGTTTTCCACCCCAATAGCAAACTCTAAATCAAGTTAAGAACTTTGATTGATAATGATTCATGTATGTAAGTTCATCAATTGTGTCAAATCCTTCTGCACCTACCTGTTCGCATCAGAGCTGTGGATGTGGGCAGACTGGGCAGAGCGAGGCTGCAGCAGCCAGCAGCAAGTGTTGGGACTGGGGACTAGCTGGGTCAGGGCAGGCTGCAGTATCTAATGATGAAGGTCAGCACAGGGG
This sequence comes from Ochotona curzoniae, assembly GCF_017591425.1. Lineage (NCBI taxonomy): Eukaryota > Metazoa > Chordata > Mammalia > Lagomorpha > Ochotonidae > Ochotona > Ochotona curzoniae. Next base: position 21,105,638 of record NW_024467115.1, read on the forward strand.
ATGTGCTCTACCGGGCTGGTTCAGAGCAGATGCTGGCACACACATGATAAGTGACTGGGTGCTGGCCTGTTTGGGGAGTTAAGGGCTCCCCATGTGCCAGCTGGGCTGTAGTTCTCACTGGGGAGTTTGAAAGCTGTGAGCGTAGTGGCTCACATGGACAGGTATCCATCTTAATTATGTGGCCATCATAAAACATAAAATAAATGTTAAAAAAAATACTCAGTGTTGGTGGTGTGTGTTGATAGTGTAGGAGGTAGGGAAGTGGAAGAAATCTCTGTGTTGTCTGCATCAGCTGTGTATAAATCTATGAAACGGCCATGAAGATACATGAGGAAATGTGTGCTGAGTGGTCTTGGTCTTCACTGTTGTTCAGAGCATCCTGAGGAAAATCAGTGGAACTCCTATGTCTATACTGCAGCCTACAATTCTGTTACATTTGTATTTATATCATTTTCAAAAGTCACGATGCCATGTAAGTAGTGGCCATGAGAGACAAAAATGACATTTTATCGGGATTTTCACAAAATTAGGTTAGCTTCATGTTGCACAGACTATATTGATTTTTATCTCAATTCTTAATTTTTGATAGTTTTTAAATGACGAAATTTAAATTTTATGATTCTTAATTTATTTTTTCAAATTGCATTTCATTTCAGGGTACTTGGCAGAGCCTGATGACATAAACTTCATATTTTGACTTAATTTTCCTCACTTATAGAGAAATTATGATCATTAGTTATAGGGAACGCATTAAGCCTTCTCTAAAAACAAGTTTGTTTTACTGACTGTAAGTGTCAACACACAGTTTGCAATGTCACTTCTATCGCTCTTGTAATTTGGTTTTATATTTGCTAAGAGCAATAACAGTCTATACATATGGAAATCTGTACTAAAATCATCAGTCTACTCTGAAAAATACAAAAATGCAGTCTAAAGATTTATAATGTCATCACAGAAAAAAAATATATATAGACTAAAATAGGAAAAGCACCAGTCCCTGCAGACCTTTGGAGCCACCCAGCCCCTGCCTAACGAGTTGTTGTTACAGGGACACCTATGTGCCATTTCAAGTGCCTCCTGATGTCTGTGCCCTGCGACATGAAAATAATGTTTCTGAGTCATTGACGAGTGTTACTTAATGAACTCTTCCTTGGTTTTATTATTTTGCTGCAGATTTTTAAAAATATAAAACAAAGATAAAATACTTCAACCATACGATCTGCCGCAAGCCTTGTTTCCACAGCACATGGGCCCCCATTCCATGAGGCCATTATACAGCAGTCTTTCAGAGCCCTGGGTGGGAGACATAGAAAAAGCAGATCGCAGGGAAGTCCAGGCAAGCTCGTGAGCTGAGCTGCATTCTGGTAGTTAACTTTTGACTGAGATTATTATTTTTGAATTTCTCCAGCCTTATTTGGGGGATTTTGGCTCTGATGAGTCATTTTGACTTTATAACCAAAGGCACAAAAACGCCTTGATTCTGAGTATGTTGAAAACTAAGCTTTGGGGCTGACAGCACTGTCGCTTAACAGGCTGGTCCTAGAATTTCAGGCAGTGGCATTCTGGATAGGTTTGTATCGGGGGTCCTCCCATCCTGCAGAAGAAATCACCGGACACTTGAGAGAGTCTCCAAGGCACTTTATTCCGATCTTCCGTTGAAACCGTTATGACCTTTAAATCCATTACACTGACGTCCCTCCCCCGCCAAGCCCCCCGCTTATCTGTCAAACATGTCCAACCAGCTTAAAGATAACCAAGGCACACCAATCAGGGCAAAGGGCCAATCACAGGACAGAAAATTGTTAGTGCCCCCAACAGGTTTGTGTCTGGTTGCTCCATTTCTGCTCCGCCTCCCTGCTTGTGGCCTGGGAAAGCATTCGAGGACGGCCCAAAGCTTTGGGACCCTGCACCTGTGTGGGAGACAGGGAGGAAGTTCCTGGATCCTGACTTCAGATCAGCGTAGCACTGGCAGTTGTGCTCACTTGGGGAGTGAATCATTGGAAGGAAGATCTTTCTCTCTGTCTCTCTTCCTCTCTGTGTATGAATATCTGACTTTAGAATAAAAATAATAATAAAAAAATCCAGGTTTTTAGATAAAACATGATACTTGAACATAATATTTTACTATCAATATAAACTAATTAAAATACTGTTTTCGATAATATATATTTGGTAATACATTTTAATAGGCTATTATAGCATAGATGAAATAGTTAAGCATACAAAACTACCATTGAAATATAGTGTATTTCATGAGACTCATGAGGAAATTTAATAGATACTAATTTATTTTCTCTTAACATATATTTTAGGTAAAATTTTATATTAGTAAGGTACATGATTATTCCTAATTAAAATACAAATACAGTAATTGCAGTTTATATGCTATGCTATTATCTGAACCTACATTGGGTAAGTTTAAACAGCCAAGCAGCCATTAATTTTACTGTTCAAAGAAATGTTCATAATCTTTTTAAAATGTCATATAAAATATTCATTTCTAAATGCCCTACGGTGATTTTTGAATTTATTTAAAGTGGGTTGTTGATAGTTCTTTTTTAAATAAGCAATTACATGAATATATCATGGCCCATCACATTATACTTTCTATAATTTCATGGATGAAAGGCCTTCAGCTGATCTGCATAAACGCAGTGCATATCACAGCGGGTGAAGGTTTTGATTACACAGGATAATCAGTGCTATTATTTATAGTAACTATATCTGTTATTTATTAAATCTCTACAAACCAAGAATATGTTTCTCAAAGAGATATATTGAAGCAATATTGGAAACAATATAATTCACAGACTACAGAAAATCCTGAAAGTGGCACTTTAATATTTTAATTTTTGATTTTGTTTGCTGTTATGATACCCACAATTTGATTTTAAATAACATTCATGTTTAACTTGTTTTGGAAACTATGTGCTTCCCTTACATTGAGAGGTAAGAGAAATATTCAAATTCATCTTATTCACTTAATTTTGGGGTGGTCCAGATGGGAGTCATGAAAGACATTACCCCAACTTGTCCCAAATTGCACTTTCCACTTTCTGTAAGGTAGGCAGTCTCCTGACATGATTTAGAGAGAGTTGTGCTGCTCACATGGGCTGTGATGATGTCAAAGAGACAAAAAGCTCTCCTTTTCACATGCACAAATCCCATTATGGTACTTTCACGTGAAACATACAGAACTCAATGATGAATGTCAATTCAGCAGATATTTTTCCAAGATCTGTGTGATCAAAGGACCCATATTTTAAACAATCATGAAAATTATGTTTCATGGGGCCGTAATAGAGACACAGAAAACTTTGAATCTTTGGAAACTAATAAAATATTTGTTCCCCCACCAGATATTGAAAAAATTATAAATTTGCTCAATTACCTTGGAATAAAAATGTTATTAATTTCCCCATTTTATACTGTCATTGTTTTATGTTACTTACATGCATGTTAAAAATATAAAAAATAATAAGCTTTTGGGTTTTTCTTTGCTTGTTTTCAATTATCTGCAATGTTTTAGAAGCATCAACTTTAGCACACCCAAACATGTTTGATATTTATTATTTTTTCCTTCATTGCTAATATTCAAAAACACTTTTTTTTTAAATTTCTTTTAAGAACGTCCTTTTAGCTATTATTTTAGGTTAAAATTGTTGACAATAAATTCCCTTAAAATTTCCAAGTTATATGGTAACATATAATATTTAAAATGTTCAATAATGTACAAGAAGACAGAAAAAAAATAAAAAAAAACCCAGCTAAGCTCTGTAAAACACAGAAAACAGTGTAATGAAGGACCTAAATCTAAGCATGTTGTAAGTTTACGCATGTATTTAATAACTGCCTTTTATATTGAGATTCATGTTCACTAGTTGAAAAGCATATTGAAAATGAATTTTTAAAAATAAACAGAGTTTATACTGTCTACCAGGACTTACATGAAATATGACAGTAGTTTAAAAATGAAAGAAGAAAATCAAAGAGACATAGCATAAAAGCACACACACACACACACACACCATCTAAAATCACTTTGTTAATACCAGGACAAATACATTTTTGGGGCAAAGTTTTCCAAGAATGAAAGGTAAATGTTATCAATATGGTATTAATAGTAGTTTACAAAACAAAGCACTAACAATGGGATTATAGCTCTAAATGAAACTAGGATCTACAAAAATATTACTAAAATGCATATCGATTTCAATCTTTGTATAACAGAATGGTTTCTTGAGGGTCACACACACACACAGTTCACTTCTGTATTTAAAATTATAGTATGAAGAATATTTACTGAAGCACATTTTCTAGATAAATGACTCTTGGCACAACTTCTGGGATGGGATACAGAAGTGTGGAGTGTTTATATATGTGAAAATGTGGAACAACAATGACAGATTTAGCTTTAGACATTGTAATAATGCATAGAACAGGAAATTGGAAACAGTGCCCTATATATCTCATCTCACATCCTCAAAAACCCTGCTGCAAATATTATTTTCAAATAACCAGTGTGGATTTATTAAAACAGTATCATGGAAACATGTTTTAAATTTTTGGTGCTGGCAAATCTGGAAATAATTTTTATACAAAAAGAAAAAAAAATCTTGCATTGACTCAGTGCTTGTTTCCCTAACCATTAGCAATATCCACATTTTTAAATATCCATGCAGCCAGATGGCATATAGACACTTCTGGTTATCAGCCTCCGTTGAACATAACTTGTAGTACAAAGCTATCATTTGATTAATGTTCATGTGCAAGCCATAGATCATAGCAGCATTCTGCTGATTTGCAATACAACAATCTTTGGAGTAAAATGACTTCATAAAACTGTGGTTTTATTCTATTTAATTCTCCCTTTTATTATGATGCTAAGGCTGTCAAAAATGACATGAAAATCAGTTCCAGAAGTGAAGGGATGCCGTGTGCACTGAAGACTGGTGTAGTTATTCCTAGGTTCATGTTTGGATGTTCCAGTTATTCACTAAACCTAGCAGTTCCACCTGGCTGTATAGCATCTCCAGGTGCATAACAGAGCAACCTTCTTAGAAAAGACAAAAAGTAAAGAGAATGTTGATGCAGCTTATAGAGTCAATATTCATCAGGACAATTAGGAACGATACATATCTGTTACAAACTAGTTTTCTACATGTTGCTGACTTATTGGCTACTACAACTGTTTTTTTTTTTTTTTTTTTACCCCAGAGAAAGGCCTGATTTCAGTATCACACAGTTTCAAAGAAATTATTCAGTAACTGAGTTTTATAATTTGTTTTCATAAGAATGAAAGCACATCAAACAGAAACATAATAATGGGCATTATGTAAAGCTCAGATCACTTTTTCATGTACTAAAAGTCTTATTTTTGAATATTCTGGTCATTAATAATATCTGGTCTTGGCAATTTTACTTCTTATCATAAATCTCGACATCATTAGAGTCAATTGATTCAAACAGATACATTCCTGGGAATTTTCCCACTGTTATCTGGCGTGAACATTTCAATGATCTATGAGTTCATAATCTTAGAGTTTATTGATAAACAGAATGTCATGTAATAAAATTACATATATAGAGATATATATAAAATGCATATGTTGGATGTTTCACTTGAAGCAGAAAAAACATTTAATATATGATTTATTCTAAAGAATATTTTCTTATGTGCAAAAATCACCTAAACAAAGATTGATTTTATACTGTGATGCACATTATATTCTAGCTACTAGGAAATAAGATATGAATATCTCAATGGCTTAATGAATTTTGAAAGGAACTAAATGGCATATTTAAGTGTAAAGGGGTGGTTGCTATGATAATGGCTTGACCTAAGAGATTAGGAAAAAAACAAACAAAAAAAATGTACAAGGGAGATACTATCAATTAGGTTCTCTACTACGAGTCTCAATTAGGCAGGAACATGGGAAGTAAGATTGAGCAGACAGAACACTTAGTCCGTGGATTGGGAGTCATTTATTAAATGAAGAACTCTAACGGACAGTGTCAGGATCTCCTAGTTTCCTATCGCTTCCTTCTTGTAGCCAAAACCTCAATGGCTTACAGTAACAAGATGCTTCTTCTGAAGTTATGGAGATAAGAAATGCAAAATTTATGATCTTGGCTGGGTCAAAGTGACCATTGGCGGTGGTGTAGGGACCCAGAGAGGGATGGTCTGATTCCTCGCCCTTTCCAGCTGGCAGTGGCTATCTGTAGTCCTTGGCTTTCTGTTGCTTGCTTTATCTTCCTAAGCCAGCACTCCAAATTCTGCTTCTGTTATGTCATCATACTGCATTTTCCTCTCTGATTTCTCCTAGGCTGTTATGTTAATGTTCAATGACCCTGATCATCTCATCTCACAACCATGGGTACAGTCACGTCTGTGAAGTCACTTTTGCCATATAAAACAGCATTACCAAACTTCAGGGCATAAAGCATAGGCAAGGTTAATGGCTGTTCTTCAGCTTACCACACATATTTTTACAGAGGTAGACACCCAGGTATTTCTCATACCTAGCAAAAATGGCATTTTTGAAAATGCAGAGATGGGTCAACAATAATGACTTTTTTCTCAAAATGAATATCAGCAACCACTACAGTTTGTAAGCTATTTCCCATCAGGTAGAAACACAGCATTGGAGACCAAAGAAACCTATACATATAGTTAATAAAACACCTTGACATGAATAAAGATCCATACAATATGAACACATATATGTATACAAAATCTAGGTCTTTCAGTGTTTATTGATGAGTGGTCTATGTGGCTACATTTTCATATACTGAATTTCAAAGTTCCTTGTGTTTGTATCTTTTGGATTTCCTATGTCACACACTCAGGTACACACAATCAGCATCTTTATACATTTTGATACGTAAGTAGTATCCTTGCCAACTGAAGGCTTAATTAAATCAGAGTTAGCTGAGCCAAGGAACCATCACGCATAAGTATGATAGGAATCATTGCATGGTGCATACTCTACATAATATGTGGGTTAGTTAGCTCAGCATCAGCACATCAGAGTTATCTAGCTTATTCAGTCAAACAGTCCTGCTATAAGTAGCCATTTCATTAAAATAGTATAGCTTCAATTGTAACTTTAGATTATCATTTCTATTTAGGATTGTTTTAATTGTGTCCACTTGTTTTGTATAAAGTTGCATAAAAACTATTAGAACAGAATATAGTGCTTTATTTTCATACAACTCAACAATACTTTCATAGTGTAATTAGTCCAATCAAGAGAAATACAATATTCTATACAATAATTTTAACTATTATTTTGGAAAAAGAAAACCTTGAATGTCTAACTTAAATTTACATTTCACATGAATAAATTTGTATTACTCCTATATTAGTCTTATAGAACTAGAGCCCATCAGGTTAAGCCACTACTAGGAAAAACTCCATTCAAGGATGGAGTGCCTGATTCCAGTTCTTGTTTAGAAAGAATTACAGAACTTACTCTGCTTCGATGAGGAAGTGGTGCTAACCATTGCATTACAATAAGCTGACAGGATTTCATTTAGGAATCTCAAAGATATGTACTGTTGGGGGCACTGACCATTTCCTGCCCTGTGATTGGCCCTTTGTCCTGATTGGTGTGCCTTGGTTATCTTTAAGTTGATTGGTCAAGTTTGACAGTTAGGCGGGGGGCTTGGCGGGGGAGGGGCTGGAGCGTAATGGTCATAGCGGTGTTAACGGTCTCAACGGAGTTAACGGACACAACGGAAGATCAGAATAAAGGCGCCTTGGAGACTCTCAAGTGTCGGGTGATTTCTTCCGTGGGACGGGAGGACCCCCGATAATGTACTATCTAGAATTTCATCCTGACGCATGGAGAAATACTAAAAAATCCATCTCTACATTGTTTAGATTTGTTTCCAGATTTCCTTCTGAAAGACAAAATATGCTGTGCTTTGTGACATAACAAAATATTGAACAATGCCATCTCTACCAGCCACTTTGTATGACTGTTCAAAAGCATGAGAGAGAAGCTGCTCGATTGGTAATTAGAGAAACTATAAATTTGTGGCCTAGCGATATTAAAAGGTGTGTTGGAAATAGCACTGGGATATCCTATCTATACGCTTATATAGAAAAAATTCTGTTTCTGCCATTGTTTACACATAAACATTGATAGAATATGTTAATAAAAATGTGGAATTATATATATATAATTATATACATATTGATTTGTATATACTTGAGTATTAAATATATAAATCATATATTAATACACTATATATGAATTATATATACTTTTCCTGGCTTAAATTAAGTTTAATATTTTTATTTAAAATTTTGATTTTAACTTTATTATTTAATTTTATTATTGGAAAGGCGGAGTGAATGACAGAGAATCTTTTTTAGAAAGATTTCTTTTTATTTAGAAAAGGAAATTTACAGAGAGAAGGCAAGAGAGACAGAAAGAGAGATAAATATTCTATTTGCTGATTTTATTACCCAAATGGCTGCAACTGCCAATGGTAAAACAATCCAAAGATCGAGGACTAGTATTCAGGAGCTCCTTCTGTGTCTCCCACATGGTGCAGTGTCCCAGTATGGGTCATTCTCAACTGTTCTCCCAGGCCGTAAGAACAGAGCTGGATTGGAAGTGGAGCATTCAGGACAAAAAACCAGCACCTGTATGGAATGCTTGTGCTGTTGACAAAAGCTTACCCTGCTATGCTATAGTACAGACAATGGAGAGAGATTCTTTTGACTATTGTTTCATTCTCCAATTTACTTCAACAGCTTGGACTGAGCCAGGCTGAAGTCAGAAACTCCATCCCAGAAAGTGACAGACACTCAAATAGTTGAGCGTTCATCTGCTGCCTTCTAGTATATGCATGACCAAGAAACTGGATTGGATGTGGACAAGGGACTCAAATTCAATTACTCTTATTGGGGTTGTGGATTTATAAGCACACCTTAACCTGCTGTTTCACAACACTTCCCCAGGTTTGAGATTTTAAATGAGGATTTAATGAAGTATCAGTTAGCTATTGTATTAATAAATGAAGAAAATATTTCAAAAAATTAATGCCAAACCATCATAAATCTAATTATCAAGTTAGGAATAGAAGGAAGTTTTGTAATACTGTAGTTATTCACAAAAAAAAATAATTTAGCATATTTATTTCCAATTCAAAGATTTTTTTTTAAATAATAGCCAGAGAAGTTGAGGGAATGCTTTAGTCTTTTCAACATAGTTTAGGATGCCTACATCAGAAAAATAAAGGCAGGAGAGCCAAAATAAAACTGAAATGACATATGACTATTATAGATTAAAATAGATTAAGGCAATAAAGCATTAGGAAATGTTAGAAAAAGTTTTAAAGCTATGAGATGATATTAGTACATACAAGATAATTTTCTTTATAAATTTCTGTTTCAAGCAAGGGGAAAATATAACACTGATACTATATATAATTTAATACAATATAATACCTACTTATATTTATATAGTATGTGACATTATATGAATATTTATATATGGAAATTATATTAAATATTGAAATACTGTGATTATATAATATATGATGTATAATGATATGCGTTTTATTTCAAGCCTTAATTATGTTTGGATTTAAGTGAATTCTAGTTTAAGCTCCCAAGGAATTATTTTTCTTTCTTTCCAGGACATTTTTTCTCTGCACAGGAAACTTACTATAACTTTAAATTGATATTGAGGACAGGACCACAGAGGATGAAGCTGTTACCTGTGACTTTGGAATCTCCTAAAACTGCTGATTCAAATCTCGGCAGCTCCAGTTCTGATGAGCTCCCTACTAAAGTCACTGGGAAAACAGAAGATGACCCACTGAGTTCATGGACCCTGCTGTCAAGATGGGAGGCCAGCTTTTGCCTGCATCAGGCCTGGCTTGAGCCCTGTCACCCAAGCAGCATTTAAAAAGCATTCTTTGCAATCTATTTTAAGCATTAAAAGAAAATAATAAGCCTTTTGATATTCTTCCACAGTAAAATGTAAGCTCACAATTTATTGAATGTCAAGCTATTTGGATGTGTGAATTCATATAGCTTTTTTATAGCCTTAATGGAGCCCAGAGCACATCTGAGGTATTTTGCTTAGCAATATCAAATGAATAAAAATGATTTTCAAAGTAGCTGTTCTTTTATAAAGTTGTTTATTCAACTGTCAAATATGTACTGTTTTAAATGGTTTCAGTGTGTTAAATATGAGAAAGGTTATTGCCTTCTCGTTCTTTACAATTACAATATCAACCATAAGATGAAACAAAGCCTTCCTCTTTGAAAGGCAATATGATAGCAGTTTTGCCAAGGAGCAACAATACAGATACTGTGAGACTTGAACTATGGAAGAAATATTACTGGAGTAACCACACACTTATTTTAATACTACTATAGCTGCACAAAAAAAGGAACCCTCTGTGAAGATTTCTATGGTTGGAATAAAAAAAAATTAGAATAGCCTCATAGGGAAATAGGAATGTCATAATAAGTTAAAAACCACTAGTGAAGCTTTTGAGCAACAGCTCTCTAACACTCTACTATGCAGAACTCTACCTGAGCAGAGTGGTGGTCTCTGGTTTCTTCTTTGTGGGTTTACTTTAAATTGACATCATGACTCCATCTGACTACACAGGGTCGAGAAATCTGTTTTAAGTTCTGGCATACAACACCCGTGCATGACACTACAATGACAAGGTAGCAGATTTGTGATGTGTCATTGTCCATGCATGTGCATATGCATGTCTGTGTAGTGAATAAATGTCTAGAAACCTGTGGGAGGATAGACTGAGACAGGGCTGTCTTCACAAACAGCTCTTGGTGACTGAAAAATGGAAAAAGTACATTTTGCAAAGTGATATTTTTGTGGGTCTCATCCTTTAGGGAAGATCAAGCATTATCTCATCTTCAAGAGGATGTCTAATAATGGATTTTCACTTTAGTGATCAAATAGTAAACATTTTTCTAACCTCAAGACTCCAGTATAGATTGTACTGGGCATCAATAGAGGGCTTTACCTTTAAACATTTTATACTCAACACATTCTAAAAAGAAATATCTCATCTGTCCACATACTCAATTTCACCTACTTTGTTTATTATTATTATTATTATTATTATTATTATTATTATTATTATTAGTTTATGATACAGTTCTATAGGTTTTGGGATTTCCCTTATCCCCTCACAAAAAATCCTCCCCGCCCACTGATTTCCCCCACATTAATACAGCAGTATAGTTCTTCACAGTCATAAACCCAACATTGCGAGCATGGACAATGGCAGAGTCCAGCATCCCATTGTCAACACATAGTTAACAGTTTCACTGGGAATCCATCTTTGATCTGGATGTACAGATGAATATTGCATTGTATCCTCACATCTGGTTATCATAATCTTCATTACACAGCTACTGTGTATCTCCATACATGAAAAGCCACAACACAAAATCAACAGCAGGAAGAAAAACAGAAATTTACACTACAATGAAGTTAAATAACATGCTACTGTGACTAATATGTGACTGAAACAATGAAGAAGAATATCAAGAAACTTCTTGAAGACATGGATTGACTTAAGAGTCACTGAAGAATTTAATGAGAACAACAACAACAAAAAAACTGCTTTGAAGAAATGAAAACCGAACATCAAAATCCATGAGATATAGTTTTCGTTGACCTTTGTTGGTGATTCCACCTACTTTGTAAAAAATGGTGACACTGTCAGTTTCCCCATTGCACATCTTTAAAAGCAGTAAGGATTTCTACTGCAACTTTCTTTCACGCACCAGTTAGGGCCATGTGCCCAAATTATGCTGTTTGCATCTATATTGTCTTTTTTATTCATCTGAATATTTGGCATTTTCATTGGTGCTATATGGGTTAATACCTTCACTTGTGGTTTTAATTTTGGGGGAGGATTTATGTATAGTGTCTCATTTTCAGATGTCTCTGTCTTCTCATCTAAACTCCTTTACATCATCTATCGGGGGTCCTCCCGTCCCGCGGAAGAAATCACCCGACACTTGAGAGAGTCTCCAAGGCGCTTTTATTCTGATCTTCCATTCCCTCCGTTAACTCCGTTGTGACCGTTATGACCGTTACGCTCCAGCCCCTCCCCCGCCAAGCCACCCCCGCTTAACTGTCAAACTTGACCAATCAACTTAAAGATAACCAAGGCACACCAATCAGGGCAAAGGGCCAATCACAGGGCAGGAAATGGTCAGTGCCCCCAACAATCATCCCAAGATATTTTGTCTAAAAACTAAATCCAACCATATTTTATTCCTGCAGAAGAGCCTTCCATATAGTTTATTGCTCAAAAAATAATATCCCACTCTTTCCCATACGCTAAAACTGACCCAAATATGGCTGACTCAAAACATATTATTGTCAAATTTCCTACTTTGTAGTGCAAGTAGAAATTCAACATACACATATGCTGTCTCCTGTTATTTTGTTCATGCTCCTTCTAAGTTCAGTTTCCTTACTTCACCTTTATTTGTAAAATTCTTATCCATATCTCAGGCTTAGTTTTGTAAAGGATTCTCCATTCATAAGGCCATAAGTTCTTTTATTTTTGAAATGTTCTCAAGATGTCTTGTAAATCAATTGATTCTTCTCAAGTTTCTTATGTGTCTATCTTTGTCTTGTACTACCTTATAAGATTTCGTGGCCATTACTATTAACATGAAATAATTATAGAACCTACTTATTTAGATATGAAGTAAGAAAGAATGATGGAGAAAATAAATAAGAGTTGTACACGTAACTGTGTTGTCGATATTCTATACATTGCATAAGTGTCAGGAAGAATCTTAGAAAACATGAATTTATGTTAGCTATATATTTAATTTTTAGTTGATAATATTAGCGGGAATATGCTAGTCTTTTTTAAACCAGAATCAATCTTTTTAAATCTTCCCCTGATAATCACTATATACAAAATTATTTTGACTTTCAATGATCTCCACCCCAGGAGAACATTTACTGTTTGGCATTCCTAGAGTAAGGTGGAGTTTTTGTTTCATTAAGTTTTATAATGTTTGTGCAGGGAAGGTGGGTGAGAACAGGAATGAAAGGATCGCTAAGGGGAGCAAAGCCATGAGACAAGAGGGTTTGACTTACTCCCTGGCTAGAAACGTACTGATCAGTTACCATGACCAGCAATGCAAACGAGGAGCCCTTGTCCTAGGGAATCCTAACCTGGTCCAGGCAGAGCAATTTTTTACTGCATCCAAAACATCCCCACATCTTCCTCTGCTTTCCTTCTCAGGAGCATGTTTCCATCACATGCAGGGCAGTGATGTCTTCTATGAGTTCTTCAGCACTCCAGTGTCATTAGCACATATGTCTTACTGGCTTGATTTGATTGATACCACCTGTTCTAACAACTGGTTTAACTCTTGCAGGAAGTGCTGTTTTTTCTTTCTTTTCTAGTTCTAATATGCACAAGCACACATGTATTTAGAATGGTCTTTTATTGCTGCTAACTATGAAAAAAAATAACAAAAGCTAGAGAATATTGGCTAGTGTGGAAATCAAACATAATTAGGATTCTATTCACCTGTGGTTTATATTTTTTAGTTTAATTAACCTGCAAAGCCTTTTCAATTAAAAAAAATCAAAGCCAAACACTTCTTATTTTGAAGTACTATTACTTTTCACATACAAACACAACTAGGTTATACTTGCCTTATTTGAAACCCTAAAATTCTATTGAATTATACTATCAATAAAAAAAAAACCCTTACCACCAAACCAATAAAATTCAAATTAAGAGTACTAAGGATTTTATAGCAAGTCAGGACTTTTTCTAAAGCATAATTGCTAATATATATAAAATTATGAGGCAATAGTTTCTCATTTTTATTTATTTTTACCTTCATTGGAGTTATAATTTTTATTTTTGTTGCTTTGCCTGTAAAACAGGAACAACTTTAAACGTCAGGGCACTATATTCAAGATCTAGTGATAAATTGTTGTTACTCAGAAACTCAAAATTTGGGCAAGTGGTATGAGGCGCATTATTACATGTTTACTGTCCTAATTATTTGTACAAAAGTTCAACCTATATAACTCATCTGCTCATGAAATGAATGCATTAACTGCTACAGTACAGGTTCTGTTGAGTTCAAGGCCATGTGCTATGTGATGACTTAACTTGCCCACTACACTGACTTATGTAAATGACTGTAAAAGCTTGTTTGTACAGCTTGCATGAGGTAATTTGTCCTTTACTTGGGGCCAATACAAATGCAAACTTCTGGAAGGCAATAAAGCAGCAGAACACGGTCATAAATCGACCATGCACATGATCTACAATATGCATGCAGACGTGTTGAAATGGTCCAAACATGTAGAAAATTCTACGACATTCTTAAAACTGACAAGTCAAACCCTAAGAATAGTAATAGCAGTACTCTCTTAATTATAATTACTGTTTGGCAGTTTCTCATTTTCTTATTCTTGTTAAGCTAAACAAGAGTTTAAAATGCTAAGCCATTTAACATTTTTCCAGATTCTAATCATATATATGGCTCAAGGCAGATCCAAATGAAAATAAGAGCTTTGCTGTTTTACATAGGAAATATCTACTTAGGTCATTTCCCAACAGCTACACAAGCCAAAGTCAACTGAATATATCTTTAACACTCTAGAGAGTAATAGATTTGATGAAGAAAAGTGAGTCATAAGAATTTCAGAATACATGTATTTATTTACAAATGAAATAACAAATTACTCATCTGTTAAAGTTTGCTAGATCATTTATCATATAATGTGAGCTGTGAAAAATTCTATCTCTGAACAGCCATATCTATGGTATTCATGAAGTGCTACCACCAAAACTGAGCAGATGGTTTTAGAATGGTTCTAACTACTTTTTAATTCAATGTTTGATCATTCTATTATGCTATATCTCTATTGCTTCTCTCCCACCTTGCAACAACTTTGAGTTTAAAAATTCTGATTATCATATAGATGCTTAATTATAGACATATTTATACATACAATCAAAACCATAGTTTTGAAAACAATCGCTATGAATCGCAGCACATACAACATTCATTGTCTTATTAGCAAAGATATTTTAGTGATAAAATGTAGGATTTCTAGTAAAAATTTAACATGGAATTGTTGTTTCACTCATAATATATGTAATCTTGTTAGAATCCTCATTGACTAAAATACTGTAGTCTAATATAATGATGCTAATACCTTATTTGAGTAAAAAGAGATAATGCTTCTTCTGAATAATTTTACATACATTTTGTCATGTAATATATGTAATGCTTCCTTTATTATGTCAAAATCCAATCCACATACATACAAAGGGTCTGATTATAATCTACCATCTGTGTTTTCATAATTTTCTGCTAGAACTATAATAAATCTGTGACTCTAATATTTGTCATAAAGATGTTTGGCATTGTGTATTATTCTACATTTTCAGACACAAATAAAACACAAGTCCTAATTAAACATGATCAAAACTCTCAAGTTCTGAAGCTAAAGATAGATACGTACAAAAATAGGCATTCAAAAAATCCGGAAATTCAAACATGCGTAAAAGAACAGAAACTTTATGCGAGAAACTCATTAGTGTCATTCCCACCAGGAAACTTTGCAAAGGTTCTTCACTAACGTTGGAAGATGGCAATCATGCCTATGGCTTTCCCCAAGTGTGCTCAATTCAGGCTCCTCATGTTCTTTGTTTCAAGAAAATGAGACTCTGATTTAACAATTTGGAAGACAGATCATAACATTCACTGTATTTAAAATACATTCTTTTATTTATATAAAGTAAAGTCCTGCTACTTCACTATAAATTTAGGAGTGTAGTGAGGCTTCCTACCTTGTCCTGCCTCCCGCCTGTTTCTCACCCATACTTCTCCTTCATGTCCTTTTAAAAAAAAATCAATGCCATTCTTCGACTTCACTTTGCCATAACAAGCTTAATACTCTATCTGATAAAATTGAAAAAATATGACAAGTAAAAACAGATGCATTTCACTAATATAATGGTTTATAATGGTTTCTTCTTGCATCCTTTTTTTTTTTTGCAAAAAACAAGGCTTTCATATTCCTTTTCATGTCTGGTGATAATCTATAACCATATAGATACACATATACACAATCACACACTATAGATACACACACATACATATTATGGTATATATAATATGACGTTTTCTCTACATAGTCACTGTTTGGTGTACACGTGATTCTGCATCTTAGCTATTGTGAATTTCCTATGATAAAATTGGGTACACACGTAGCTCTTCACGTGCTTACATCATTTGTTTGGATAAACTCTTAGGAGGATGATGACAGGGTCAGATGGTAGATGTATTTTTCAGCTTCACTTTGCTTGCAGATTTATCTATCACATGAATGTATACTTATACCGCAAAGGAAACGTGATTTTGGTGTAAGCTGTCAGTATTTAATGATAATCTAAAACCAATATTTTATGAAGTTCTGAATTATAGTTACCTTTCTGAGGGTAAGAACACATTTAAACTTGGAGTCTAGATAACCAAGGTTGCCATGTGTTCTACTTCAGATTTTACCTGTGTTGTTTCTGTCATTGGTACGGTCGTTTGGTTTTGTCCAAATAAAACAGCATGAAAGAGAAAATGCATAGTACGTATTTACATACTTGGTTGCTAGTAACAAACGACTTTAAGCTAAATGCTTAATTCTTGCTAAAATAGCAAGCTTCTGCTCTAAAATGATTCTGAAAATATATCATGGTCAGGGAAGTGTTAGAAAAGATGGAACCAAGATAATAAAATTCAATTTATCTATTTAATGCATTGTGTTCAGTTTGTTTTAGTTCTCGGCCTGTCTTCAATGCCAGACCTTTACATTTTAAGCTCTGTAACTAATCTTTTCAAGCATAAGTCCAGAGTTTAAAATTTGATATTCTATTTCTTCCTCCGGTTTCTGTCTTTTTAAAAGTCTTATTTTAAATATTCTAAAATTTGTATCAGAAATTCAGATTTACAGAATGAAGAAGATATAGAGAGAAAGATCTTCCCTCTGTTAGTTCATTCCCCAAGTGTATTCAATGGCAGGAGCTAAGCTGATCTGAAGCTAGGAGTCAGGAGCCTCATCCAGGAATCCCATGGGGCACAGGGTCCCAAGGCCTTGCATCACCCTTTATTGCCCTTCCAGGCCACAAGCAGGGAGCTGGATGGAGAGTGATGCAAATGTAAAATCAACCTGCACCTACATGGGACCCTGGAGCTTTCAAGACAAAAATTTAGCCACTGAGCCATCGTCCTGGGCTCAGGTATCTGTCTTACTTCATTTTGCTATTTATTAAAATGAGTTGCCCAAATTAAACCCATTCATACGCAAATTGTCAGGCATCGGTAAGATAAAAATGAGTCACTTTGTGTGCTAAATAATATTTTGAAAATATTAATTACTAATAAATTAATTTTGTAAAAATGGTGTGGCTTTTGCCCTTTGCTGTAGCCTTCTGATGTATAAAGAGCAGGCTCAAAATATTTCATAAAGTCTATTTTAGGAATGAAACTAAATGTACAAAGCAGTAGCAGCACAGGGTCTGGCATCTAGTCAATGCTAAGTAATTGTAGCTATCATTACTAATGGAACATGCATTGCCAGACTATTTCACAAGTTTGAAATTCAACCATTTCAAATATCATTTATCATATAGATTTTTTAAAAAGCATTTTTTCTTCATGAAAGGCTTTGAAAATTATTGTATAAATGCAATTTTTTAACTCAGGTTAATGTCACAGTAAAAGCTATTTTCAAAGTAAGATTCATTTGCTCTTTGATAAAAGTAAATACCATTGCCCAGCTGGGGTTGCTAACAAGGGGAAAGACAGAGAAAATACGTCAACAAAAAGCCACACACGCCCCTGTCAACGTGTTTTGCTTTAAGTTGCTGGCCATTTGGAATCTTTCTTTTTTCTTTTCTTTTTTTTTTTAATTGTTTCCTTCATATATCTGATGTAAAATGGGATTTTAAGGGAGAAACCCCACCCAGTCTCCCACCCACTCCAGGTCCCGGATGTGGGGCATGCTCTGAGGGTCTTGCTCAAGTGGTCTTGACAGTTCAACAGTTATGAGTCGCTGCCAGTCTCACCGCTTCAAGCACAATGAGTTCGTTGACAAATCCAGTGATTGACACAGTCCATTTTTTTTAAAGATTTATTTTTATTATTTTTTATTGGAAAGGCAGATATACAGAGAGGAGAGACAGAGAGGAAGATCTTCCGTCCGATGATTCACTCCCCAAGTGAGCGCAATGGGCCTATACTATGCCGGTCCGAAGCCAGGAGCCTCTTCCGGGTCTCCCACGCGGGCACAGGGTCCCAAAGCTTTGGGCCGTCCTCTGCTGCTTTCCCAGGCCACAGGCAGGGAGCTGGAAGGGAAGTGGGGCTGCCGGGATTAGAACCGGCGCCCATATGGGATCCCGGGCGTGCAAGGTGAGGACCTTTAACCACTTGCGCCACTGCGCCGGGCCCGACACAGTCCATTTTAGAGTCTCCATTTGCACAGTTTTCCACTGCCAACATATAGCTGAGGTGGTTGACTACTTCCGTCCTCTATCTTTTCATGGTTAGGGTTCCGAGTCCGGCAGTTCAATTGGGGAGATCCCCAAAGAGACTTTGAGGTGTTCCCAGACCAGATTCTTGTATGTACTAGCAAGCACAGGGCCCAGCACAGTCCATCACCCCGGTCAACTGGTGGTTGCAATTGCTGAGTTGGTTCTGTTTTCAGCCCCGACTTCCACTGGAACCAATGGGTGCTGCAGTCCAGCCTGGTTCTGCCCAGCACATACTCGGTATACTCGGCCCTCAAACAAACCAGTGTGGGCTGCAGGTTAATTGGAGTGACCCAGAATAACCCCCACCAGGCCCGCCCCCAGCCCTGGTTTGCTATTCTGTGCAGCAGACTAGTCTAGTCTGTCCCACATCCCCTTCTGCTCACATATGTCAATGGGTATTAAAGTCATGTACAATCTAACCAGCTCAACTATCCAGACTTCACAGATGTTGTTGGGTGTCTCTCAAGCCACCCCTGCCCCATCCTAGTTTTCGTGCCCTTCCCTGAAAGGTGGTAACCTAAGAGGGTGGAGCCCACTATTTCCCTCCCAGGCCACTCCCACTCCCAGATTATGCATGCACTCTCCAGGTAGTTCTGTGGTTTAACTTGACAGAATTAGACCCCAGTGTCAGCTTCTGCCAACTGATGCTGTGGCTAAGCCCAAACAACCCTCACCCACTCAAATTGTAGATTGTACCAGTAGGATCAATCAGCTCAGCCTGGCTTTTCCCTGATCTAGTCCTCATGAGGTGCACAGGTATTGCAACCCTGCCTAGTGTGGTCTGCCCCCATCCCAGCTCACGCTCTCCAGTGGGAGTAGCTGTCCAGCAAGGGAACCACCCCTTATTCCCCTGTTGTCTCTGCCCCGTCGTGACAAAAGCAGTACACAATACAGAATGCCAAGGTGAGGTTGCCTGTGCCAGATGTGACCAAGGCGACCAACAGCACACATTTGGAATCTTAAACCGTCAAACTGTATTTTACCAATTATTTTGACTAGGAACCAGTGCCCCATATGGGATCTTGGAGCTTGCAAAGGGACAATTAGCCAATTGAGCCATTTCCCTGGGGCCCTAAATCTATTCCAATGTAGAAATTGTTAGAAGTTTTCTATCTGTTCCAGTACATCTTATTGAGTGTATCATCCTTTTTTTTTTTTTGTTCCACATAGTTTTGTCTGTTCTAGCACAAGTGATATTCCGTTTACTGGTATTTAAAAAAAAAAAAAATATGTGCTGTTAACTCCCAAGGAAGTGTGAGCCTGATTAATAATTTATTTCAGGCATGCTTGTTTGTTCTTTGTAATCACACCAGGTGAAGCCTAGAATTAGTTTGTTAAATTGGAAAATCTTGGCCGTTGGTATTTTGATTAATTTTTAAAATATGTATTAATTTTGGAAGACTTGGCTCCATGCAAGAATTCCCCTGATTAAAGTTGTGTATTGTATGCTACTTGTTTACTGCTGCTTCTTGGTGAAATATTGTGCTTTCTGTTAAATATATGCCTGAGTGTTGCTTTCAGTATCTTTTTTTTTAAGATTTATTTATTTATTGGAAACTCAGATATACAGAGAGGAGGAGAGACAGAGAGGAAGATCTTCCATCCGATGATTCACTCTCCAAGTGAGTGCAACTGGCAATTCTATGCCGATCTGAAGCCAGGATCCAGGAACCTCTTCCAGGTATCCCACAGGGGAGCAAGGTCCCAAAGCTGTGGGCTGTCCTCAACTGCTTTCCCAGGCCACAAGCAGGGAGCTGGATGGGAAGTGGGGCCTCCAGGATTAGAACCGGCGCCCATATGGGATCCCGGTGTGTTCAAGGCAAGGACTTTAGCCACTAGACCACGCCGCAGGGCCCCGCTTTCAGTATCTTTTAAGAATTGTAAATCATTTTAACAATTCAAAAAAAGTTCTTTTTGTTTTTCCTTCCTTCCTTTCTTTCTCTCTTTCATCTTCTTTTTTCTTTGAAATGTAACGTTGTTGCAATACCTAAAGACAATCATTATTATTTACAAATTTCCTTTCTTTTTCTTGTATTTTTAAATTGTTTGAGCTTTCAACAGCTTTCGAGGGACATCTTCAGTGGGGTAGTATGTTGGTGTCTGTGAAGCTTAACCATCTTGGTACCGCCATTCTTGTCACCACCAACAGGCTTGGTTTTAGTAGCAAGAATATTCTGCTTCTTGTTTTCCGTTGAGGACTTGGAAGCTAGGTGCTTCCTCTTATAGGAGGGCTTTCTGGATTATACAGTGGACCAGGAGTACCTGCCCATCCCTCTCGCGAGGCCAGGCTGCCCCGTCATGGGCTTTCTTATCTCCGTCACTGGCAGCAGCCCCCTTATTGGCTGGAGATTCCTCCTTCCTGTCTGACTTTAGAGCTGGAGTTGTTTCACCCATCATCTTACAAGACGGGAAAGAATGATTTTGATTATTTTAAATGCCATTTGCTATTTTCTATTGCATTTAACTAAGAGAAAGTTCCAACAATGTTTAAGAATTGAAACAGTATGTTTCCAAAAAAATCAAATCTTTTAATATCACGTGTCGTTTTGAAATGAGAAAAAGCATCATGTTAAAATGCTAATATTTGGGAAAAATTTGTTTTAGCTTTGTAGTATATATTTTGATGATGGGGTGTGACTTTCACATCATTTTAAAGGATTCAGAAATCCATCAACTTCACTTTTACCCTATGGTTTGGGAAAATTGGGTGTCTCTCCCCACAATTCAGTAAAAGAAAATTTTTTGGATTCTGAAATCCTTATCTTACTCATAGCTGTAGCAATAAAAATATAACATAGCATTCAGTTTGAATGTTAATGGATAAGTTGCAGATAGTTAATGATTAAATTGGAAGTCTATGGTAATGGAATAACGTACTCTTGAAATAGTTTCTACTTCATTGTTGAACTGTAATTAATGGACTTTTAAAAACAGTTGAATCCTAGAACAATCTTGAGTTTTTGATTTTAAACATTACCTGGATTCTACTGTCACGATTGCTCTCATGTGAATCACTTTTATTTCCCCAATACTCGGTAATGGTTAAATTTCGGTCATTTGCTTTAAATAATTCCCATGTTAGCACGAGGCAAATAATGAATATTAGTGATTCCAGAAGTTAGTCTACTGTGTTTTTCTATTTGTTCTCCCTTTTTGAAAATTATTTCAGAATTTAATTCGCTTTCTATGTGTGTATGTGATATAGGAACCTTCACTTTCCAATAGGTCTTTGTATGGTTATATTTTACTAACTGCAAACTGAGAACTTCCTGGTGCCTTGTTGGAGGATTTTCTTCTTTGACCAGTGTATGTGATGCTGAGCTTCCTTAGTATAAGTTACATGGAAACTATGAAATAAGTCACATCTGATCCTAGGACATTATTATTTAACATATTGGTGAATTGAATCTGGCACTGATCAAAGACCTCTGAACTATTCACAAATAAGATATTCTCTCTCTGCTTTATTCTTAATGCTCTCTGTTTTTCCATTTGGGCTTTGACCGGGATGCTAGCCTTTGAGGATAATTTGAATAGATTTTTACTTCTGACCTTGAATGAGCAACAATTGCTAAGGTGTCCTCCTATTACAGACAAACCTAAAATCAACCAAACACAGCAATCCATTAGCAAATATTTTCCTAGAACATAAAAAGGAAAGGATTATAATTCTAGGATTTTGCTTTGGAGAACTTTTTGGACATTCACACATGAGAAGGAAATATCAGAACCTAGAATTTGAAAAGATCAGATGAGTTTAATACTACTAGGTCACCTGGAATTTGTCAAACAGTTTCTCCAAGAATAGGAGAGTGTATACAAAAAAAAAAAAAAACAATTCTACATGCTCATATGGCTCTCCTTGCATGTTTTGCCAAATATCTAAGCTTCTCATATATAAGAAAACAAGACCTGAGGGTCTCAACCCATTTAATCTGATTTTGAAACATTTCCATCAGTATAAAGACAATGGATTTTAAGGATTCCGTAGGTACAGTTCCAAGAAAGCAGCTCTCCTTTCTTCTCTTCCCTCTTCTCGCAGTCCCCTTAGTTCTCTTCCCTCTTTTCATCAGTTTTTTTTTTTTTTTTTGCTAAGACACAAATTTAATCCACTCTTTATTTGTGGCTTAGTTTACCACAAATCATAACTTTGAACAAGTAAAAAAGTATATGATCTCTGATCCATAGGAGTATATGCAAGAACTAAAATTTCAATCCTATCCAAAAAATGATTAAATTTGTATACATTTGTTGTGCTCTTTTTTGTTTTTGAAGATTTATTTTTATTATTTTTTTATTGGGAAGGCGGATATACAGAGAGGAGAAACAGAGAGGAAGATCTTCCATCCGATGATTCACTCCCCAAGTGAGCGCAACAGCTGATGCTATGCCAGTCCGAAGCCAGGAGCCTCTTCCGGGTCTCCCGCGCGGGTACAGGGTCCCAAAGCTTTGGGCCGTCCTCGACTGCTTTCCCAGGCTACAGGCAGGGAGCTGGAAGGGAAGCAGGGCTGCAGGAATAGAACTGGCGCCCATATGGGATCCCGGGCGTGCAAGGTGAGGACCTTAACCACTGCACCAGGCGCATGGCCCTGTTGTGTTCTGTCTTAACCACAATGTATCATTTAAAACATTTTTTTAAAAATCAAGGGGCATAGAAAATTAAGACAAAAACCAACAAGTTGGATTACATCTAGCTAAGAGGCTTCTGCACTAAAAAGAAAGCACTCAATAAAGCGAAGAATCAAAAATTAAAGAAAGGAAACATTTGCAAACTATGTAACTAGTGAAGTATTAACATTCAGAATTTATAAAAAGATCACAAAACTGAATTATGCGAAACAATTAATCCAGTTAAGAAATGGGCAAAGGACATGAACAGGAAGTTTAGAAAAGATGAAATGCAAATGACCATAATATTCAGGATCAGTATCTCTCAGAGAAATGTAAATAAAAATTATGAGGTTCTGCTTCATTCTAATTCATATAAGTCACTCAACAATTAAGATAATTGATGGCAAAAAAAGCGTGTGTGGGGGGAGCTACTCGAATTTACATTGGTGAGGATATAAGACAGTACCATCATATGGGAAATTCCTTGTATATTGAGATTCCTAAGATACCTGAAAGTAGCTCTACCATATTGCAGCCAGCCAGTTCCTGGAAATTTATCCAAAGAAAATGAAATCAGCATATAGAAGAACTATGTGTATCTCCATGTTTGTTGCAATGAAATTCACAATAGCTAATTTATGAAATCATCAAAGCTGACCTTCAACTGATGCTCGGATAATGAGAATATGGTGAATATATACACAACGGAATACTACTCAGCCATAAAAATAACTAAATTCTGTCATTTGTAACAAAACAGATGCAATTCAAAATGATTATACTTAGTGAAATAAGCCAGTCTCAAGTAGTTTCTCTTAAAGAGCTACACCCTAAAGCACAGTTGAAGACAAACTACAGATGAGGAGAATGAGTTCAACCACTCAGATTGCAGAGATAAGTTGAAACTAGGGGAATTTTGTAAACCATGCACCACTTCCTGCCAAAAAAAAAAAAAATCCAAGAACAACCAGAATTATAGTAAAGACTGCACTAGGTCCACCATAGCAAAAAGTAATACCAAGTTTCAAACCAATCAGTATTATTTAAACAATTGAATGCTTCACTGAACTTGGAGATAACATCTAGATAATTAGTTACACAAAAATGAGTATGTTTGTTACACAAAAAATATATAGAAAATCAGAAAAATGATAAACAGAATAAATCTCAGAAGTTGAAGAGACAATGTGAGTATTCCACAAGAGTTTTAGAATATTATAATTTCAATATTCCTTATAAGTTACAGTATATAATATAGTAATTAGGGCATGCAAATAGGAAAATACATGATAGCCACAGTGCACAGAATTCAACAGTATTCTAAGAAAAGTAATTTGTTCAAATTTGTAGAAATAAATGGGACCACCTCCCAATAACATACAACACAGTTTTGCTATGTGCATAGCAATATATCAGATCTCTAAAGTTTATGCAGAGTTTTAACCGCAATTTTGCACACATTGATTTGTAATTCAAAGTCTTCCACTTTTGCCTTTTCTTCAGTTCCTAGAAACTACCTCTATTTTTTGTTTCTGTGATTTTGACTATTTTGGATATGGGATTTCAATGAGATTATGACATGTTTTGTTTTATGTGACTGATTTATTTCTCTAAGAATAGCATCCAGAATGCAAATTCTCTCTGTTACATATTAGCCCAACTTTCTTCTTTGTAGAGTCTAAATGGCCTTCTGTTTTATTTAGATGTGCTATACAATTTTTGTCCCTCATCTATTTTTGCATATTTAGGATGTTTCTATACTTGGTTATAGTGAAAGTGCTGCAATCATCCTGATGGTGCTTGTAATTTGTTTGGAGTTCTCATTTCTATGTTTTAAGACTACTTTGTCTATTTGAGGTCTCTTCTCATTACTTGTAATTATTTGGTCATTTTTTTTGAAATTTGACAAAAACATCTGTTTTGTTGTTGTTTATGTTTAGACTGCATTTGTAAGAAGAACAGATGTTCTATTTTTTAAAAAAAATGTATTTGAATGGCAGAGATGCATAGAGAAAGAGAGACAGAGATCTTCCATTTGCTGTGTGACTCACCAAATGATCGTAATGCTTACAGTAGAGCCAGTCCGAATCCAAGTGCTTCTTCCTGCTCTGCCAAAGAGGTGTGCGGGCCCAAACACTGAACCATCCTGTTTTTCCAGGCCATTACCAGGCAATTGCATCAGAAGTGGAGCAGCTGGGGACCCAAATAAGTGCTATGTGATGCTGGTGTCACTGGTCGAGGCTTAGGCCACCACATCAGGCCCAAAGCCCCTGCTATGGTCATATTAGAGTGCATGTCTCCATTTTGGATTCACTAATACATGCCAAAAACAGCCAGGTGGCTTAGCATTGGATACATACACATTTGTCATAGTCTTATGTTCCTGCTGAAGTGATTTTTCTTTCTTACATAATGCCTTTCTTTTTGTGTTTTAACATTCTTTGACTTCTATTCTATTTTTTTCTGATATTATGAAGGCTACTCCGGCTCATACTTGCCTTCTATTAGTGTGAATTACTTTTTCCATCCTTTCATTCTCAGTCTGTGCATGTTCATAGACCATTAGGTCTTTCTTGTAGGCAGCAAACACATTCTTTATAAAATCCATGCAGGCAGCCTACATATTTCATTGGAGAATATATACCATTTACATTTAAGGTTATCATTGAAAACTGGTGCCTGGGTCTTGAAACTTTCCCATGCATTGTCATATGACTTGTTTCTAATTTTATGTGTGCATTCACTAGATTTTCTACCTGCCTTCACTCTCTTTCATGATGCTGTCTTTCTGTTTCCTTCTGTGGTGAAGCCTGCTCCTTCAGCAGGTATCCAGAAGTGTCTGCTGGATGGGGCACGAGAACTTTTGTCAGTGGCTGAGAGTTGGGAAACTGAGAGGGCCACTCATTTTGGGTGTGGTAGATCTCTTCTTCCTTCATGTGGAAGAGAATATGACCGTGTCAACTGCCTTGTGAATTCAATGTTCAGTGTGGCTGTTGCACGTAGCAACTGTGCAGTCCACCACCCTGATGTGTTTACACACAAAGGATCTGTGTGTTTCCTAGTATGAGAACAAAGCCCACTAAGATAGCCCACTATGGCACTCAGAGTGCTCCGAATCTCTGAAAAACAGGCACAATGATTTCCCAAAGTATCAGGTTCACCCCATGTACTGTTGCACAATCATAGCATCCTACAAGCATAGGGCACAGTGCTCCACAGCTGCTGGGAGGAGAGGGTCCACAGCCATGTCATTCCTAGATCAGATTTTATATGCACAAGTGAGGGTTAGACAGTGCTCTTCCTTGGAAGTTAATTCTGGACTTCTGATAGTGATAAAGACATAAATGGCTGCACTTGTCCTTGCAAAACCTCCGTATCAGGCTCCAGATCAATGCAGTTCTGTCTTTATCCCTCAGATAAAAACCTCCAGTTACTGATGAGTCACAAGACCCATTACTTGACTTATTAAGATGTAACTTTCTCCATGCCAGTCCCTGTCACCTTTGTGGGTAACAGTGGAGGAAAGCCATGTGGTCTCCATTCACGGAGTTAGGTGGACACCCTGCTTTGTACAAACCGTTCATGGTTGAATCAATCACCTGGGGTTATACGGTTCTCCCTTAGCCAACATCTGCTATGACATGGCTTAGTGAAGGTTCCTCTCACCTTATTCGGACAAGGTGGCATCCCTTACGACCACTAACTGTGGGAATAACTGGCATTGTATTGCTTCTTGCTGAATGATTGTGCCATTCTTTTTGCATCAAGTTCTACTTTAAAATATTGATTTCTCATGACACAGTTGTTTAGGCTCAGGAATTTCTTCTTCAACCATCCTTCATCCCGTGGTTTCCCTATATTGTAACAATAGTTCATTCCCTTAACAAAAGTCATAAGTTTTTTATTCTGTTAGTTAATTGTATCTTGACAGTGTTGGTATAGACAATGGTATAAAGTCTAGCATTCTAGTATCAAGATATGTTTATCAGTTTCATTGACAGTCCGTTTTTTATTCAGAATTTAGCATACATACTGCAATGTAATCCCACTTCATGGCATATTTGCCTCCATTATACAGATCCTTTAGTTAAACATATGAATATATAAGCTTACCTATATATAACTTGATCTTGTATTTTGAAGAAATGTCACTTTATATCAGAGAGAACACATGATATTTGTCATTTGTGATTGGATTATTTCACCGAGCATAATGACCTCTGGTTGGAACCATTTGCTTACAAATGATAAAATTTCGGTATTTTAATGGTTGAGAAGTGCTCCGTAGAATAGAAGTATTCAGGTTTCTTTATCCATTCATCTTTTGACTGGAATATGGGTTGTTTCCATTCCTTCACTGTTGTAGATTATGCTGTTGTAAACAGACTTACAGGTCATTTTATCACATGCAAATTTCATTTATTTTGGATATATTCCCATAAGTGGGATGGTTGGGTCACAAGGCACTATATGTGCAGAGATATCATATAGTCATTTAGAAATGGAAAGAAATTGTTTAGTTTCTTACAAAAATCTATAAATCCATGTACATGAGGGTCATTCAAATGGGATGATTCAAACATTTTTGCACCAAAATGAACATTTTTGGATCCATTTTTCATGTACAGATCTTAATTTAGTCTACATATTCATGTATATAATTTAATGTTTTTAGAATAGATTTATAAAGGCCATTCCTCTATAGTAATAGAAATATATTTAGTTAGCCCATAAATATCCTAACTAGTCATTTGATATTTAAATAATATAGTCACCCTCCCATTCACTCCTTCCCTGTCCCAGTGATTTTGCCTGTATTATTTCAAGAGTATAGTTCTTCAACAACAGTCATAAGCCCATCATTCCACTGTATGCATATCCTGACATTATAAGTGCAGACAATGTAGAAAGTCCAGCATCCTATTTCAAGTTACATCTAATTTTCCCACTGGGAGTCCATTTTTGTTTAGGAGTGGAGTTGTGCAATGAAATGCATCTTTAGTTCTTGGTTTGCTAGTCTACATTATACAGATCCTCAACATACATATAGGTATATACATGATTACTTGTATATTTTTATTTTATATTTTGCATGAATGTTGCCTTATATCAAAAAGAACTGATTTGGGATTGGCTTATTTCAATAAGTATAATGGTCTCCAGTTGGGACCATTATTTTTTACAAATGTTAGATTTTCATTCTTTTTAATGACTATGTAGTGCTCCGTGGAGTAGATGTACCACAGTTTTTTTAATTGCTCCCATTTTGACGGGCATCTGGGTTGTTTTGCTGTCTTCGCTATTGTAGATGTGTTTCTGAAGATACAGGATTTCAGGTCACTTTCTCATACGTAGCTGTCACTTTCTTTAGATATATTCCCAGGAGTGGAATAGCTAGAGCATGTGCAGATGAATTTCAAGTTGTCTTCACACTCTCCACACTGACTTGCACAGTGGCTACAATAGCCGATATTTGTGCCATCAGTGCAGTAGAGTAGCTATTTTCCCCATATCTGTCCCAGCAGGTGTTATTCTAAATGTAGGCCAATCTCACTAGAGTTAGGTGGAATGTTAATGTGGTTTTAATATATGCTTGTTAGCCATTTGAATTTGTCCAGTGCTTTTTTTTCCAGTTTCCTGCGAGGGCAGAAGGGCTCCACATACTTGGGTCTTCTAATCGTCCCCCAGGCCAGTTTCTAGGAGCTCACCGGAAAGTGGAGCTGCCAGTACATTATTAGTGTGCACGAGATATGTCAGCAATGCAGTGGCTGCTTTATCTGTTATGCTACACTATGGCTTCAGAAAAGGTTTTGTATTTTCATTTATGTTCTTTTGATGAAATAGTCAATTTTCCTTTTTTCAAATCAAGTTTCCTTTTATTTCTTGAACATATTTATGATGATGCTTTAAATTTTTATAGTTACATTTTGCTATTCTAACAGGAAGTATCTCATACATTTGTGTATTTACTTGTAAAAACAGTCATACATCTTTATGTCCACGTGTAATGAAGATCCTGGTATGAACCAGGCAATTTAAACATTATGTTTTGGCAAGTATGGGAACTACCTTCTTGTTCTGCTACCAACATCCTAATTTTCTATATTTGATTATCTCTGAAAAGGTGTGATTATTATCACAATGGCCTCTCAGTGTTAAACCTTTGAGTGTAATCCCATGGAGAGCCCAGAATCACTTGGGCATAATAATTTTTTTTTCAGGAATTTCTTTGACTTTTCTTTCCCCCATTCTCATTTGACTACTGAAAGGGACTATTTGTTGCTTTGTTGCTGTATTGTTTACAATGACCTGAAGGATAGACTGTTTCTCTTTTTTCTTTTTAAGGGTTGTCTATTTTTATTGAAAAGCCACATTTCGTAGAGAGAAAAAATATACAGAGAGGGAAGATCTTCTGTCTACTGTTTCACTCCCCAAGTGTGCACAACAGCCAACCAATTTGAAACCAGGAGCCAAAAGCTTTGTCCAGGTCTCCCAGGAAAGTACAGGGTTGCAAGTCTTTGGGTCATCCTCTACTGCTTTCCCAGGCCATAAGCAGGGAACTGTATTGAAAGCAGAGCAGTCAGAACACAAACCAAAGTCCATAAGGGATCCCAGTACATGCAATGCGAAGGTTTAGCCACTGAGGAATTGCATCAGGCTTTACATGGAGTTTTATGGAATCATCCAATCAAATGCAAATTCCTTTAAAAAAAAACAATTAAGGAGATAAGTCTTTAAAACCTGTGCTTTCCTTTCCAGGGTTACTCATGCCATGTGCTTTCTGATATCCTCTGAAATGAGTCAGGTAGCATTTTCTTTATCTGCAATGATTCTCTAAATCCCCTCACAATTTTCCTTCAAAAACACCTCCATAGTTTTTGAGAGTACAAGTAAGTTCCACTTACTCTACATGCTTCTGTAAAGGTAGTTAGCAGCTTTTGAAAGCGATCAGGTGCTATTTGCTTCGCAGTCATGCTATTATCAGTGGCGCTCTAGAATTCTCACAAGTACCACTCTGCAGATAAAACCTTTCCCCCTTCATGCCTGATAGGAAAAACAAGTCCAAGTTCCTTTTACAGAACTAATACTTTGCTCAGATTTCTGCAGGTTGAAAAAAACCTCATAATCGCCCTGGGGGTTTTCCTTTGGACTGTCAGGAGGGAAGGGAACCCTATCTTCTTGGTTGCATATTTCTATAATGTATTTTTCACCTAAATGTTTAAAAAAAAGGAGTGGAAGAAATCTTGGTTCAAATATGAGGATCTTTGGGAATCTTACTGTCCCGTAAAATATTTGAAAGTTTTCTTTATGAATATTTCATCCATGAATGCCTGCCTTTTGTCTCATTTGTAGACTTTTAAAGTTCATTCTATTTTTATTTCAATCATATTCATCTATTTCATTGGGATGTTAGTCGCAACATATTATTTTTCCATTATGAATTGCTTTAAAGGCAGAGTTACACACACACACACACACACAGAGGAAAGAAAGAGAGGGTGAGTTTCCACACACTGATGGCAGTAACTAGTGCTGGGATATATTGAGACCAGGCGCTTATGTCCATCCAAGTCTTCCACATGGCAGGGATCCAAACCCCTTCTAGATTTTTCAGTAAGGAGTTAGATAGAAAATGGAGAAGCTCCTACTCAACTGGTCATTTGGGGTGTTAGAGTCAAAAGCAGTATTTTAACTTTCCAAGAAACACCAGTCTTGAGATTATTATTTAATGTTGATTTTTACTTTACATTTCACAAATAATTTCACCATTTTGAGTAATTGCATGTCCTTATTTGCTTGTCCTTCTAATTTATTTGTATACACAGATTTATTCATTAATTCCATTTTCTTTACTTGTGATAATGCAGTGAATGGTTAAACTAATTATGAAATAATCAAATGGCATTTTAAGCTTCAGCAAATTAATGTTAACATTATCACTAAGCAATAAATTGCTAAATTCCTTATTCTGTCTTTTTTAGGTGTTCTCTCAGGCAAGTATATTTCTAATATGTGTTTAGCAATCTTCATTAGGCTCTCTTAGCACATTAAAATCATCTAATATTACTACAATAATTAGTCTTTCAAACAGTAGCGTGAACATAAGTGGGATTGATCACTTGCCCGGATTTAACAATGCAATCCAACTCAATGTTTTCATGACACTGAAAACAGAAGCCAACATTAGATACCCTGTTGTACAGAGAACAATGTCAAGAAAATACCAATTTTTGGATACTCTTATTTCACTCAATATTGTGTCAAGCAATAGATGAAGTATTTCATCTCAATTACAAATAGAGAATCAACACTCCACCACAAAAATATTTTTCTGTAGCTAACCTAGCATGAAAAACAGAGAAATAGAATAACAGTTTGCACTGGCATTGTTAGGACTGCAGTCACTTGGATGATTGTGGGTTTTTGAAAGATGGACATATTTTGACCATTTCAGTCACAGAATCTATGGTCAATTGACTTGCAGAGGGGATAGAAGTGGAGTTTCAAATTCCACTGCTTTATTTTTATTAAACTGTAGTGCCACAAAACCGTTTATGTCTTATTTTCAGATTTGTGAGATTATTTTATGGAGATTTGAGTTGAAAAGACTGTTTTATCATGGAATTTAACTGATTTTACATTTGCAAAATATGATTTTGGAGTTCATGTAGAATAAGAAAGAAAGTTGCAATCAAAACAAATTCCTTGATGCAGGCAACTATTTCTTAAACCAAAATGAATTTTAAAATCATATTTTCTTTCCTTAAATGAAACCAATGCCAATTAGTCCCAGTAGTAATCATTTAAGTTCATATTGGTTCTAAAATGGAGGTAATTTAGAAGAAAACATTGTAAGTCCAATGGAGGCTGATAATATTCCTTCACTAATGAGTCTGATGTGCACCGATGACTCTCTGGCAAATGGTGCAGAGCCACTTGCTGAATCCACCGTACATCACACAGAATCTATTTTCATTACATCACTCAACCTTATTTTCTTTCTGATTCTTTCTGCTTTTTTATGTATTAAAACTTCATTCATTTGGAAAAATCCAGTATCTTTCTAAAAGACACTTCCTTCTCTTGGAAATGTTTTGTTATTTATAGCATCTTATGACCTTTTAAAATCGATATAATTACCTTGATAAATTCTTCACTCTAGTGGCTTAAAGGAACTAGATTTTTACCCCCCTATCATGCACAAATTAACCATCTCTTTGAAAACTAGGTAATGATTTTTTAAATGTGCAGTTTAAAATTTCAAACCATATTACCATTTTCCTCCCAGAAGCTTCACTGTCAGTGACTTACTAAAACCACCATTAATCACAGGATAAGCTACAGTCATGCGGTGATTGTAATTTGGTCCCACGGAACCAAAGACAAATGATATGGAATACTATTAGCAATGATAGCTTTAATGCAGACATTCATCACAGACTCAGGTTCACTTGATATGACTTTGGGATAAAAACAGGGGAAAATTGCCTAGCTGTTCAAAATTCTATTACTATTAAATCATAATTTTGGCAAAATCGCACAAAATAAAAGAGATAGATATTACATTTGCAGTTTTCACTCTTACTAGACAAAATTGCAGGGGGCTTTGAAGAACCCAGATGCAGTGCAATTAGAGCGCGGAATGCTGATGAGTTGTTATCTATCTAATTGCTAATAATAGAATCTGGAGTTTTTTTTCCCCCCCGCAAGCCATCTATTTATAGAAGTCAGAAGGTTGCTTCAGCTCAACAAAACAGGTAGACAGCTAACACAGTTTGAACAGGATGCGTACACACACACACACACACACACACACACACACACACACACACATACATGCAGAGACTTCTTCAAGATGACATAGGTTTTTGGAAGCAAATGTCTTTCATTTCGAGTATTATTATCTTCCAAAGGAGCAAAACGCATTTTTTTGTTAAAGAGATTCTTGTTATCTAACGAGTCTTGTTCTGTGATCACATTTAAGTAGTTATTTAGATATACAAGGATCTACACAATTATTAGTAAATACTTTCCTGGTAGGAATTCCCTGTTGTGAACTAAATGTACCATTACAAATGTGATTTCAATTCACAAGTGGAAATAAATATTGACTATGTCATCCAAGCTGTTGCTAAAGAATGTATGAGCCAAGCTTTATTCAAAAACAACCCACTACTTCAGGAATACATATATTTTTAAATGTCATTCTCTACTTTGTTGCAGCATTTTATTATATTTGTTTCAATTCTACTATACAGAAATAGCTGTGTGTCTTCTTAAACTACAGCTCTTTGTATTCCTGGAAGTTAATTTTCTCCCTAGTGCTCTTTATCTGAGTTACTCTATCACATTCTGTACTCCTAGGGATTATAGCAAATCCTGTGGCCTACTTACAGTAGATGTGCTCTTAAGCTTTAAAAATTATCTCTTACATTGCAAGAGTTAGATTCAGATAAAAAATGTCTCAACACTTCTATTCTGTCAAAGCTACAGATCTAAAATCTATACATAACATTCCTCCTTTTGTTTTCTTAAGGATGCATTTATATTGTATTTAGTGTTATCTAATTGTACCTGCTGATTTATTTGAATATAGGTAATGTTATCACTTAGCTATTGAGGATCTTGAAGAATAAGCATAGCATTTGCTTCAACATGTATCTTGACATTCGGTCCATGATGACATTCTTAACATCAAAGATTTTTCATAAGTTGTGAGAAAAATCATTATGTCAAAGATTTAAATTGAAGGAACAGAATTGAGCTTCTCTTAAAGAATCCAGTTCCTGGTGTAACACAAACTACAAGCTCTGTAAGTTAAAAAGGTTCCAGTGATGAGGACATCAGCTTGGAGTCTGGCTGCAGATCAGTTGAATATTTATTAACTTCAGATTTTATTAATTTGGATGAACTATTTCGTTTTTTAAAAAGATGAATTTATTTTTATTGGAAAGTCTGATATACAGAGAGGAGGCAAGACTAAGCGGAAGATCTTCTGTCCATTCATTCACTCCCCAAGTGGCCTCAATGGCCAGAGTTGAGCTGATTCGAAGCCAGGAGCCAGGAGTCTTTTCTGTGTCTCCCACACAGGTGCATGGTTCCAAGGCTTTGGGTGTCCTCAACTGCTTTCCCAGGCCACAAGCAGGGAGCTAGGTGGGAAATGGGATGGCCAGGACACGAACCAGCAATGATATGTGATCCCAGCACTTACAATGCAAGGACTTTAGCTGCTAGATTACTCCACTTGGCCCAGAAAATTACTCTTCATAAGATGATCATGATCACTGTGTTAGTTCCCATAAGGAAGTACCACAGACTGCGTTGCATAAACCAATGAAATATATGTCTCATTTCTGTAGAGATTGGAAATCCAACAGCAAAGTGTCTGTAGAATCGATTATTCCTGAGACATGAGACTTCTCTCCTTGGCTTTTATATAGCTGCCTTCACTGTGTCTTCCAACATTTTTTCTCTATCTATCACACAGTGTCTCTCTGTGTGCATGTAACTCTGACACTCTACGCATTCAGGTTTTCCGTTCTTCAAGTGATGCCATTGAAATAGATTAATGCCCACCCAAATGGGTCGGCTTAATCTAGTCACTCCTTTTTATTCTTCTATCCAGATATAGTCATATTCAAAGGTACTGAGAAATAGGCCTTCAACATATTGACTTTCTAGGGACAAAATCAAGCTTATAGTATGCACCTACAAGACTGCTATCTGGATCTAATATGGAATGACAAGAAAAGAAAATTATAGCTACCTGTCACCCACATCCTCTACTTACTCTTCTCTACAATAATAGCAGAGTAACTCCATGGATCCTGTCTCATAACAAGCTTCGACAAATCAGCAGGATAACTAAAACAATAACACATAATGCTAAACACTGACAAGAGAAATTTGAACAAGCTACATATGCCTTCCTCCTGGATTTCCTTATTCACTTACCCTTTGCCTATTCTCCTTTGGGAACTCAATTTAAACACCTGATACATATTGCCGTCTTGAAACACACCTGTTGCCTCCCAAAAGCATGAGTCAAATAAATTTCAATTATTTAAAAGAGCTTATCCTCTTAGTGGTATTCTTTTATAAAGATATTTTTAAAAGACATGGGTAGTCATGGAGGACAGTTTAACACACAAATCTACTGTAATAATCACAGACCTCAATGCATCTGTCAATCATTGACAGATCAATAAGACAGAATATCCATAAATGCATAAATAAACTGAACAGCATGCTTTAATCAACTTTATCAAATTGTCAGCAATAGAATACTTGGGTTAATGTTAAAATACATTCTTTTCAAGCTTGGTTGAAATATTTATTACCATTGTCCGTATTTCTGGATATACAACAAACTCTAAAGTTTAAATAATTTATAACTTCTGGAGTATTTATCAATTTTCAATAGAGGAAAATCAAGAGTCATTAACATTAAAGGAGAAAGAAAATGCCTAAGTATTTTGAAATGTGAAAAAATGCACATTCATATAGTGCATAAGTTAGAATGAAGTCTGAAGAGAAAGAAAAATAATTTATATCTGAAAATGTTATCAATATTTTAACAAATACCAAATTATTTACCAGTAAATCTATAGTGCTAAATTCATATATTAGAAATGTTTGAAATTAACTCCTTAAGGCTTAATCTTAAGAATGTGGACAAAGAAGAGCAGAATAACTGTAAAGGGCAGAATAAACAAAATAACAGAAAGAAGTAAAACCAACCAATTTAAATTGAGAAAGCAATAGGGAGAACTAGTAAAATCAAAAGCAGAACAATAAGAATATCAAGATGGGTGATAATCATACAGCAATGGTGTCAAGAGCTAGAAAACTCCATTCAGATCCCCTCAAAAATGACAGGAACCCATGGCTAAAACCATCAGCCGAGCACACCAAGGCCTGCAATTGTGGGAGATCAGGTTCGCTGTGGTTACTAGCTCATACCCATTAAGATAATCTCACAAGCATAACTCTTGATCTCAACACATAAAAATCCCAGATGATCTATAGTAGTGGATGCCAGTAATAAGTACAATAAACTGAAGTCAAACTTCAAGGAAGGTGGAAAGTTCAAATTTTGCTCCAAAGATTGGGGAAAATTATTAATCAATTCAAATTTTTGAAAAAATTTCCCCAACTTTTGGAGCACAATTTGAATTGGTTAATAACCTGGGAAATGTAATATTTAAAGATTGAATTAATTTATTTCAAAAGCTGGTTTACAGAAAGGAGGAGAGACAGAAAGGTATTTCACCTGCTAGTTCATGCTCCAGATAGCCACAACAGCTGGAAATTAGCCTGTCCAAAGCCAAAAGTCAGGTGCTTCTTCTGAGTTTACTAAACCAGTGCGGAGTCCAAAGGACTTGGACCAACCGCCACTGCTTTCTTGACCATAAACAGAGAGCTGTATGAGAAGTGGAACAGCTGGGACATGAACTGGCACCCTATAGGATATCAGGACTGAAAGTGGAGGATTTTCCTGTTGAGCCACTGCATCAGCCCTGAAAAACAAGACTTGTGAAGAAATACTTAAGCAATTGTAGGGAGAACATTTTGGTTATTCGCAATAGTTGACAGGGGAACAATCCAGATGCGAATCAACAGCTAAATTGATAATGAAATATGGTATGTTTACTTCATGGAATACTACTCAACAATAAAAAGCATAAAATCTTACAATTTGCAACCAAATGGAACCAGCTGGAAATCATTACGCTTAGTGAAATAAGCCAGCCCTCAGAAGCCAAATATCATATGTTGCCTAACATGTGACAACTACTATACAGAGAACATACACACGTACTGTAAACTCTGTGTGGGAGATTAGCATACTGGGAAATGATGGATGTATAGAGCATGTGTCTTTACTTCAGATTAATAGAAGAATTGCCATTATAACTTTCAATTATATTTTACGTTACATTACTTAATTTTCTTGTTTATCACATACATGTTATGTCGTGATACATATATATCAGAAAGTTAAACCTTTAATGTTAAAAAGGAGTGACTATGCCATAGTAATACCTTACAGCTAAATAACAGGATATAGAAGGAGTGAGGAGGGGGAGGGGGAAAGGGAGTGGGAGGGTTGATGCTATATGCATGCAAATGTATCTTATGGGAAAAACACAAATATATATACACATATACATATATACCTAATATATATACATAAAATACATAAACACAAATATACTGTCAGTTAAATGTCCTTACCAATTTTGTTAATATAACTGTATCGCCTTAATATAAATGAAATGTCTTACTAAATACAATAAAAATGTTAATATAACTGGACAAATAAACACTTTACAAGAAGTCTCTAATGCAATGTAGCTCTCAGATTCATTCTGTCATCATTGTGTTAGGTTAGGTTTTTGGATAATAACTTTATTAATAATATTGTCATCAAAGTTGAAAAAGCACATTAGATATTCTTATCCATTTTTCTAGTATGTAACCATTCAACTTATGCAAGTTATAATCATCCTTAAGCAGGTTACTTTCTTAAAGTTAGCAAATATGGAACAATATTGGTCTCATTCCCTGCTTGTATTCATGATGTACCTTTTCTCTCTATTTTAAAATCGTAATAATGTCATCATTGAAATGTTTACCGCTGATAACAAATACAACATGTTATTTTTACACATACACATTTTATTTATACATTCTTAAAATACAATTTCTACAGGTTGCATTTTTGTAATTTACTAATCGCAACTTAAATGCATAGTACAATAGCCGCCTGCTCCTGCAGAGGGAAACCCATTGCAAGAGCTTTTTATGCTGTCTTGATGAATGCAGATTTTTCCATTAAAACACATATTTTTCTTTTAAATGTTGAATAAGATGATACTTAAAATAATACACTTGGCTAAAATTACATGCTAAAATACACACAGGCAAGAGATTGCTTTCTGGTTCAATAATAGTTTCATTTAGTTGCAAAATGTAACTGTGTTAAACACTGAACACTAAACAATCAACTGGATCTTGACATCCATGTTATTCTGAGTCACAATTCTTCACAAATGCTAAGCATTAAACACACTTTCTTAATAATGCTGTTACGTCTTAAATTGAGCATGCCTTACTTCATTCAATGAAAAATACTTAGCAGCATCATTTAGTTTTCCTCCTACTCTAAGACATTTTTAAATTTAGTGTACATAGTGCTTATTTTGAAAGATGCCAGTTAGAAAACCCAAGGTTAATTCCGTTAGGAAAGATTATGTCGATTCTGCACATATCTGTGTTGGATTGTGTCTCCTTCACATCATCTAGCTAGCTCTTTACCTCATGGGTTTCAGTCTCACCCTTATTGAAGGGAAGTTTTCTGGAAAAAGAAATAAATGCACTACTCCTACTAGAAATGATAATATTGTCAAAAACATCTTATACACATATTCTATCAATTCATTAACAAAGAATCCAGTGATAGGATTGCTTAGTGAGTACACATTTCTGTGTGTGTGTTTTTAATTTCACTAAATTACTGCTGTAGGCTGAATTATGTATTAATATTTTCACTCCCAAGGTGACAGTCAGAGGAACTATTTACGTCATGGAGGCAGGGTCATCAAGGCTAGAGCTTGTACCATCAAATCGGACTAAGAAAGAAGCACAGTATGTCTTCTGCCCTATGAGAATACAGCTAGAAGGTCCCTGTCCGTGAACCAGAAAGGAGGCCCTTACTAGAAAACATATTTACATTAAACTTAGGCTTGTCATCCTCCCAAGCAATGAGAAATAAATTTTTTGTCTGTAAGGCACCCAGTTTGTGGTATTTTGTTACACTTGTCCAAATGAACTGAGGCAAATACAATGACAGATTGGTATTTTTCAAAATAGAGGCATGAATGAGACTGATTCAGAAGAGCCCAGAGGTATTTGCTAAAAATGAGTACTGTAACCCCACACTGGACTTAATAAATCACAGTGCTTAAATTTAACACAACTCCCAAGTAACTGTTAGGCGTAGGAAAGTGAGAATTGCTGGGTTAAATATGAAAGCTTGACAGTAGATGATCAACATTGAAGTCAGTACTATCAAACAGTCATGATGGATTTGGTAAGCTTCATTGAAGTCGTATTCACTTTATATTCTAACATCTCCCCAAACTTCCCACATGTCTGATATTTGACTCATTGTACTAATCCTTACCTCATTGGAACATTGGTAGTTATTGTTACTTGGAAGATACTGAGAATAGTTCATTTGTGTTAGTTTCTAGTTTGTAGGGTTTCTCTACTCTCAAGATCATATTTCAGTGTACTAACCGTCAAGACTGATTTTACAAGACCAAGCTTCTTTCATTTTCTTCTATTATTTTTTAAGTGTACTTGCCTACTTAAAGCGAGCTGCATCAGCAGGACCAGGCACTGAAGCTGAAAACCTAGTGCAAAATACATATGCAAACTATTTGTTCATACAACATTATAAATTTCAAAGGGAAGGTGGCAGAACAGTCGAACAAGCATGCGGCCTTGTGTCAAACACCTTTTACATCTGTAAATCTACCCTTGTCAATGCATTATCCTAGTGCCTTCTATATGAACTAACACAGTACTGACCAATAAAAATATAAAATATCCGGCCCGGCGTGGTGGCGCAAGTGGTTAAAGGTCCTCGCCTTGCACGCCCGGGATCCCATATGGGCGCCGGTTTTATCCCTGCGGCAGCCCCGCTTCCCTTCCAGCTCCCTGCCTGTGGCCCGGGAAAGCAGTCCAGGACAGCCCAAAGCTTTGGGACCCTGCACCCACGTGGGAGACCCGGAAGAGGCTCCTGGCTTCGGATTGGCATAGCATTGGCCGTTGCGTTCACTTGGGGAGTGAATCATCGGACGGAAGATCTTCCTCTCTGTCTCTCCTCTCTGTATATCTGCCTTTCCAATAAAAATAATAAAAATAAATCTTTAAAAAAAATCTATAAAATATCAAGAGCTGTCATTTCAAAATGGCTACTCTCTCCTTATTGAAGCTTATCTAAAATCTGAGTAATTTAGACAAAATTAAGTCTGATGGTATACAATGCCCTTCTAGCATATATTCATTTAAAAAAATAATGTCTTGAAGAAAGTCATTAGGCCAATTGATTTCTCCAATCAATTGCTTTTTTTAAAGTGAATTCCCCAGATTTTTAACATGCTTTTCCTTTTCTACAAATCTGTTCTGGTTTAATGAATCTAGGGCTGCACTATACTATTCCCATGTGATAAATATTTAATTTGGCAGAAAGTAGAAATAATAGAAAAATAGTCCCATGCAAATTTGGCCATCAGTTTAACACAGGACCAAATATCTGAGGCAGAATTTCAATAATAACCATAGAATAAAACTCCCTAAAACAAGAAAATGAATGCAATACAGCTAAATAAAGTACTATTCAATACGGTTTCCTGCTTTTCTCTTTGTGTGCCACTATAAACACATTTTTAAAATTCCAGTGTTGCTAAATACACACTCTTCTCACATGATCCGCATGGAGACATTTAAATAACTATGTGGTATCAGTAAAATAGAATAACCTTTAAGATCTCTGCCAGCTGGCTCTGAAATGAACCTCCAGAAGCATTGTTTTGCCTTTTCTGAAGGGCTCCCTGAGGACTGTACTGAAAACAGTTCTGTCTTGCTGTCTAACACAGTTCATGCCTGCAGTGACGCAGAATTCCTATGGCGCATTACTCTGAACGGTACTCAGCGTACGTCCAATGCTACTCAATGTAAATTCAGATTTACATCCTACAGCTTGGTTATAACATCTCTGTTGAATACTAGACCTTACTGATATTTGCCCACACATGTAATATTACAGAAAATCTTAGAAAACTGAGTTGGGTAGACCTGAATAAATATTAAAAACTTAAATTGGCACTTACTTTGTCAATGTAAGTGTCAGACTTTAGAGAGAACATGAATAGCACCTTGAGAATTTTTAACATTTTAGTCGAATGACAGGCATTTAGGTTTAGAGTTAAGATGCTGGTTAAGACACGTTGCCACGCATTTGAGTGTTTGAGTTCCAGACATAACTCAGGTCCTGATCCCAGCTTGCTGTTAATACAGACTGTGGGTAGCAGGGTTGATAGTTCAAATAACTGGGTTTTTGCCATACATAAGGGAGATATGGACTGAGTTTCTAGTCCTACCTGTGGCCTAACCCATTCCTGGCTATTAAGGGCATCTAGGGAGTAAAGCTATGCATGAGAATGCTTTGTGATTCTCCCTGCATGTTTTCATCTTGATAAATAAATTAAAATCTGCTCAGGACCGGTCATAGTAGTCTAGTGGCTAAAGATCTTGCCTTGCAGACGCCAGGATCTCATATGGGTGCCGGTTTTAATCCCAGCAGCCCTGCTTCCCATCCAGCTCCCTGCTTATGGCCTGGGAAAGCAGACCAGGACAGCCCAAAGCCTTGGGAGCCTGTACCCACATGAGAGAATCGGAAGAAGCTCTTGGCTCCTGGCTTCAGATCAACTCAACTGTAGCCCTTATGGCCACCTGGGGAATGAATCAACAGATGAAAAATCTTTCTCTCTCTCTCTCCTCCTCTCTGTATGTCCAAGTTTCCAATAAAAAGAAAATAAAATGTTTTTTTTAAAGATTTGTTTTTATTATTTTTTTATTGGAAAGGCGGATATACAGAGAGGAGAGACAGAGAGGAAGATCTTCTGTCCAATGATTCACTCCCCAAGTGAGCACAACGGCCAATACTATGCCGATCCGAAGCCAGGAGCCTCTTCCAGGTCTCCCACGCGGGTGCAGGGTCCCAAAGCTTTGGGCTGTCCTGGACTGCTTTCCTGGGCAACAGGCAGGGAGCTGGAAGGGAAGCAGGGCTGCCAGGCTAGAACCAGCGCCCATATTGGATCCCGGGCGTGCAAGGCGAGGACTTTAACCACTGCGGCACCGTGCCAGGGCCAAGAAAATAAAATGTTTTAAAAAATTATATTAGGAGACCAGTGCCTACAATGCAGCTGGGGCTTGAACTGACTTCTGCTGCAGGGTGCTAGTGCAGCAACCAGCAGCTTAATTTGCTGAGTCTCCAGGCTGATTCCAAAGGTAGACTTTTTAAATCAATTCTGATTATATACAATATCTTTAATTTGAGGAGACAAATATTTGTACCAATGCACAGGCGCTCACTACATTTCACCTACATGTCAGAAATAGCTTAGATTTTAAATTCTCTGATTTGAAACGCATCATTATATACATTCATGGGTGCACACACATGGTTTTGTCTTAGGTTTGAGATCCCAAAGGGACGTTGCGGCAGTACCCCAAGGAAGGTTTGACACAGATGTTCCGGGAGTCTTAACTGGAGATACTCCTGCACTCTTATGTAATAAATCATATCTGTAGGCAGAATTTTGAGTGTGTCATAAATTCTCCCTTTCAGTTCCTTTTAAATGAATTTATAAGTACTCTTGGAATTACATTTATTTTGCTTAAGTATTTGACATACAAGCAGAGACAGAGTGGCAGGAGAAAGAGAGAATGAGAGAATCCTCCACATATTCCAAGCAATTCTCACGGGCCTCCAATGCCAGGGTTGGGTGCGATCAAAGTCAGGGGCCCCAGAAATCAATCTGGGTGTCTGATAGTCTCAGGGACCCAGGCACAGTACCATTTGTCTCTCATGGTGCATATTAGCAGAAAGGAGCCAGGGCCCCAACCAAATCCTCAAACATGGGACATGGGTTTCCAAGTGACATTTTAACTACTACCAATTAACCACTGCTGTAGGGAAGTATCTTAAAATGCTTGCCTGAGTTTTAAAACAGTATGTTTGCATGGTATAACAGTTCAATATGAAAAAAAAATGTATTAACGCTTAACATTTTTTGTTCTTGATTACTATTACAATCAGAACTAGTGTAAAATGGAATAAATCAGGCACAGCACAATGGCACCCAATTGTGTCCTGGCTGCTCCACTTCCCATTCTGCTCCTGTCTGTGGCTTCAGAAATTGGTGAGAGACACCCCAATGTCTTGAGACCCTGTCTTAGAAAACCCAGAAGAAACTCCTGGGTCCTGGCTTTGGATAAGCTCAACTATGGCCATTGGGATCACTTGGGGAGTGAAACAGCAGATCAAATATCTTTCTGTTTCTATCCTTCTCTCTGTAAATCTGTCTTTCCAATA
Organism: Ochotona curzoniae; assembly: GCF_017591425.1. Classification (NCBI taxonomy): domain Eukaryota; kingdom Metazoa; phylum Chordata; class Mammalia; order Lagomorpha; family Ochotonidae; genus Ochotona; species Ochotona curzoniae. The sequence continues at coordinate 21,149,013 of NW_024467115.1, forward strand.
AAATAAATACATATATTTAAAATGGAATAAATCATCCTTCATATATTATAATGTTTGAGAATGTCATTAAAAATGTTACAAAGGTAAGTAAGTTCAATAATTTTTCAATACCAGTTTTGTTTCAAGCCATTTGTGTATTCCTTGATGATATTGGATTATATATAAAATAATATTACAGCAATGTTTTTACCAGTGTTTACAACATGTTTTTGGGCATAAGCTTTGGGAAATGAAGTAGAATAGGTACATGTGCATATAAAATAGTTGATATCAATGTCCCGACTATATAAGAAAAACAAACAAACAAAAAAGCAAAGAGTTCGAAAAGTCACTTTTAAAGTTCTGGCATCTGCAAACCTTTATTTTTCCAATTAATAGGACACCTGACAGGCAGAAGCTTCGCTATCAAGCAAGGTCATCCTCTAGGTCTCGTCTGCGTTAAAACTTTCTCTGCCCTCCCAACATAGTCACTTTGCTTTGTCTTCCACACCATTGAACTGCTCGTCCTTGCTCTCTCTGAGCCCACAGATGTTGCCTAACATTTATGTTAGTCTCCTTTTAGCTACTGAGCTATGACTAACATACACATATTAACGAACCAATAATGAACTTGTGCAAACCTATTTTACATGATAAATTTACAAAGGTATTAAATAATCTTTAAATAGTCTAATTCCATAGTAACTTTAAAGTTTAGCTTTTCCTTAAACAAGACCGTTTATTTAGCATTAATATGAACGATTCTGTATACTTTTTCATATGCCCTGGGATTGTGATATTTAACTCTGAATACTGCCCATCATTTGTTTGTATTGGCTTCTGATTTTAATTGAAAAGCAACACAATACAAATTTAGTGAACAGCACATCGTTATAGTTTAAGATAATGGAGCATGAGGTGAGACAGATTTTCTGCCACTATCTGGGTAAACGTGGAAAATTTATTTAATCTCTCTTTGTTTAAGTTGTTTCATTTATAAGATGGAAATAGTAACAGTACTCAGTCTATCAGATTGTTTTAAGTATTAAAGGAGATGATAAGAATTAAGTCACTAGCATGTGCTTGTGTAGCATATTTTTAAGTGTTTAGTAAATGTCTTGGTCAGTTTATACTACTGTAGCAAATTACCACAGATTACAAATCCTGAGCTTGCATTTATTACAGTTCTGCAGATTTGGAAGTCCATGACCAGGGCTTGCCAACTGGGTCCCGATGCAGGTGATCTTGCCACCTCTTTGCTGTATTCTCTCATAGTGAAGGAGAGACAAAAAGCTCTTTCTCTTCTCATAGTAAGTGGTTCCTCTTGTGGGGATCTGCCCACATGACTTCTGGCACTAGTTACTTCCCACAGGTGCTTTTCCAAATAGTATCAAACTAGAGATTGAGGTTCCAACATGATTTTTTTTTTCAGACAGAAAAGTTTATTTGCGAAGGAATTAGGTGAGGAGGAAAAGAAAAGAGGAGGGGAATGCACCTCCCGAGTGAAAGTTGGGAGGCGGGATGCCATTCGAAAGGAGAGAGGGAGAGACAGAGGGAAGAAGACACCTGAATTTTTAAAGGATACAAATGCCCAATCCACAACAGTAATAGCACTAACAATATCAACATGACTTCTGCTACTTCTATTACTGCCAAAACTGACGGAGTTTGATATCATTTTGTCTAATGAGTATGACTTGTCATTTGTAGATGAGGGTATAATTCTGGACAGAAAGATATAAAGAAGCATAATAAAACTGCACATACAGTTCCTATTATAAATACCAGAGGTTGGTAGAAATCCTAAGAACTTCATCCATCAAAGGTAACTTCAATAACAAGCAAGTTAAGTGAGGTTACAGTTAAGGTTTGAAATATGCTGTAATAATCACGACCCATGTCTGCTTTCATTGCAGTCACATCCTACGGTAACTGAATAATGACTCACTGGTGTTGTGATAACAATTTTCTCTTTCTGTGGTGGGGATGTGATGTCCTAAAAAGTGCAACAGTAACTCTAAAAAAAAAGCTTATTTTTATTTAAAAACCAGATTTGCAGAAAGAAGGAAATACGGAGAATCTTCTGTCTGCTGGTTTGTCCCCTAAATTATGTCAACCATAACATCTGAGTAGATTTGAATCTAGGAGTCAGAGGTTTCTTCTGCATCTCCCACATGAATTCAGAAGCTCAAGAAGTTGAGCTAATTTGCACTACTTTCCCAAGCTGTAAGCTAGGAAGTGGACAACAAGTGGAGCGACCTGAATACAAACCGGTGCCCATAAGGGATGCTGGCATTCATTGCAGGTGGATTCGTTTGCTATGCCACCGCATGGGCCTTTTATTATTATTGTTGTTGTTGTTGTTGTTGCTATTTTAAGTAAATGTCACACAAACAGAAGTTCACAGAGGCAGACCCTGGGTTTGTTCACACACCCATGCATGTGTTAGTGTGTGCACTGAAATGTGTATTTGTGCATGGTTAATAGAGTATTATATTCTGAGCACCCAAAGGTCAATTCTATTCTCCCTCTCCTTATTTGGAATTCATCACTTATTTATTGCAGAAAAATAAAACTAAAAATGCTGTAATGTGCTTAAGTTCTGTGTGAAATCTCCACTGGAGCAGGAAATTTGTTGCTGGCTGTGTCCCTAGCATCTGAGGGAACAGCTGCCACACAGAAAGCGTGCAATAAACACTTGTTGACTTGACTCACATGATTTTTTTGCTTCTATGTTTTAAATGTATCTTATTAGACTGTTGAATGTTTAAGACAAAAAGAGGGCCTGTAACAGTGGCCTAGTGTCTAAAGTCCTCACCTTGCATGCACCAGGGTCCCATATGGATGCCAGTTCTAACCCCTGCAGCCCCACTTCTCATCCAGCTCCCTGCTTGTGGCCTGGGAAAGCAGTTGAGGATGGTCCAACGCCTTGGGACCCTGCACCCGTGTGGAGACCTGGATGAAGATCCAAGCTCCTGCCTTTGGATCCAATCAGTTGTTGTTGCTTGGGGAGTTAATCAATGGATGAAAATCTTCCTCTTTGTCTCTCCTTCTCTCTGCATTTCTGCCTTGCAATAAAAATAAACAAACAAAAAAAGACAGAAAGAATATGCCTAGAAGTTAGTAAGAAGAAATCTGTAAATATTAATTCATTATTGGTATGTTCATGCCCATTCATTTATTATTAATCATCTATGAAGATAACTGCTGGTTTTGTGGAAATGACTTTTTCCAGTTATTTAATAAAACTATCTCATTATATGAATCTGTAATCAAAATTCATTGTTTTAAAAGAATTATGACATGTAATGTCAATTGATTTGCATTATTCAACCTTTTATCATTATTCCTAACATATATATAATATTTATATATCATATATTGTTGCTATAGCATGAGATGAATCTTTTGACAACAGCACTACTACAACTGTAAATATTTTGTGTTTCTGAAAATTATCCTCTAGATTTATTTATGGAATAGTAGAAATCTAAGATACTTACTTTCTTAGTTTTTTAAAAAAGAAAGTTCATCTTCAAATGATATTAAATATAAGTGGGACACATTTCCCTTTTCTTCAAGTTTCTAGGTCAATTATTTAAAGAATGATTTCCATAGTATTAACATAATTGATACTTTTAGCAACACATTTCCTTGAGGTGATTGATGAGAATCAAGCAATTTTTCTTTTACAGGAATAAGCATTGCATTGTTTACTTTTTATATCACTAATTTTAATATTGTAAAATACTAACACAAGTTCTATGACATTTAGTCTCATTCCTGAAAGATATAAAAAAGTCCCAAAGTCCTGCTTCCAGATTAGACTCTCCCATAGTAAATGTTGCTTTGCTATCTGTATCTATATCAATCCCTGTTTTTGAGATTCATATAGTTGGAATTATAAACTATGTGTCATTTCATGCTCAGCTTCTTTCACTCGATGCTAATAAATTAATACATATTGCTGTGTATAGATTTGCATTGTGTTTTGCATTTCTATGATTATAACAGTATATAGAATTAGATAATATAGGCTTTTTACTATTGATAAATATGTTATCTTAATATGGATTATTATTAACACATGGGCTATGAGCATTCAAGAACATATTCTGTTTTCCTGTTTTTGTAGACTTGAATTAATTTCTCTGCTCATGTATACCTCTAGGCTTATCATTCCAGAATCATAAGAGAGAGAAGTGTTTCCCTGTAGATAACAGTGCCTGTGAGTGTAATCACCTATGTGCACTTTCGTTGTTGATGTATTAGATTATATGTTGCTCCAAATCTTTATAAATATTTGGAAATTGCGAGGTCCCGAATATTTGTGTCTACTCAAACCACATGTGTTGACTCTCAAAATTCCAATGTAATTATGTGTACAGATGAGGAGGCTGTTTTGGAACTAATTAGGTCAGAAAGGTGGATGAGCTGATGATGGGATGAGCTTTTTTCTATCTCTCTGCCGAGAGAGATAGATCCACAAAATGGGCCCTAACCAGAAACCAATTGTAGTAACAGATTAATATTGATAATGTTGTGAATAATTAGTATTAAATTGTTCAGATATAAAAATACATTTGTGTTGTTAAAGTCATTCAGTCTGTGGTGTTGTTGCTATAGAAGCCCAAACCAAGAGAAATATGCTTACAGACACATATGTAAATAATGTTTGGCCAGATTATCCATGTTATTCATCTCAAGTCCTCCATTGCCTGAATTAGCGCCTATATACTTGACCCTAAACCGATATGTAAATTCCAAATAGATGATAACATAGTTATAGGTCCCGCATAATGTGATTGAGTTATCTTACATACAATCTAAAATACACCAACTCTTTCCCTCCAATTGGCAGTAACATCCTTGATTAATATGTAATTTTGCCCTTGGCATCTTAGAATGAAATACTCTTGGAAATTTAAGGGAACTTGAATAGTATGACAAAGTCAGTACATTTCATGTTACAAATTGTGAATATGAAAGAAACTGATCAAGTGATCATAGCTGACATAACCATTTCCTTGATATATATATATATATATAGATTTGTTATATAGATAACATATATAAAGATTTGTATATCTATCTTATATATCTATATATAAATGTTTTATATATATAGATATATATAAAGACTTGTTTAATTTTATTGGAAAGTCAGATATATAGAGAAGAGGAAAGACAAAGGAGAAGATCTTCTGCTGGATGATTCTCCCCAAGTGACCACAACGGCCAGAGCTGCACCAATCCAAAGCCAGGAGCCAGAAACCTCCTCTGGGTCTCCCACATGAGTGCAGGATCTCAAGGCTTTGGACCATCCTCGACTGCTTTCCCAGGCCACGAGCAGGGAGCTGGATGAGAAGCAGGGTTGCTGGGATTAGAACCGGTGCCCACATCGGATCTCAGTGTTAGGCAACTGTGCGGGGCCCTTCAATATATTTTATGTTTTCTTTGACTTGAGCAAGTATTTCAGTTGGTTCTGGTTCTTCAGCTGATGACATGAATCAAGCTTTAATTTTTGAAGCATTTGAGCCACTTGCAGTTCTTCCTAGATGTGATTGTTGTGGGTTTTCATTGGCCTTACTCATAGGTAACATAGGGGGATGTCTCATGGAACTCCTGCTTTCTAGACACATTGATCCTTATTCTTACTGTAGAATTGTACTCAAATTATCCTTTACAAAGTCTAAATAGCATACAGAATCAGAGTAACTTATTTGCCTGTTGCTCCAATGGGATGAAGAAGCCAAAGTGAACAGATGTTACTAATTTTTTTAACTTCTGTATTAATACAAAGTTAATTTCTATTTTATCCTTTCCTTTCCTTTCCTTTCCTTTCCTTTCCTTTCCTTTCCTTTCCTTTCCTTTCCTTTCCTTTCCTTTCCTTTCCTTTCCTTTCCTTTCCTTTCCTTTCCTTTCCTTTCTTTTCTTTTCTTTCTCTTCTCCTTTTTTCCTTCTCTCTTGTTATGGTTGCATACTTTCATTTCATTTCATAGTCACAGACTAAACCTCTACCAGTGTATCCTGAAACTCGATGTCTGCCAGTTTGTGTCCGACCTGCTCCACTTGCCTTACGCCCTCGAAAAGCAGGAATGGGTGGCTCAAGTGCTGGGCTCCCTGAACTACGTGGGAGACCTGGAAGCAGCTCCTGGCTTCTGCTTTGTATGAACTCTTCCCTGGTTTTTGTAGCCATTTAAAAGGTGAACCATTGGTAGGAAGAAGGCTTGCTCGCGCTCTCTCCTTTCCTCTCTAATTTTTTTCCTTCTCTTTAACTCTGCCTTTTTTCTGTTAATATTTTTTGAATATAGACAAAATAAATTTTATGTGTTCCATAGGTATAGGACCAAGAAGACTATTCCACTCTCCCTGCTTCTCTGCTCCCCAATGAATAGCCCTCCCACCATTCCTTCTCATTCAACAACATTCACACAGGCGTAATTATAATCTGTTCTATAACCGCAGACCCAGTTTGTCTCTGCTCAGACTCTGGTTATGACAATCAAAAAGATCCCTAGACGTGGCCAGATGTCTTCTAGAAGAAAAAAATTACCATCCATATTTAACTAGTTATATTCAAATGTTTGGGCCTGGCTCAGTAGTCTAATGGCTGAAGTCCTCGCTTAGCAAGGGCCAGGATTCCGTATGGGTGCCGACTCTAAACCTGATGGGCCAGTATCCTATCCAGCTCCCTGTTTGTGGCCTGAGAAACCAGTAGAAGATGTCCTAAAGCCTTGGGATCCTGCACTCACATTGGAGACCTGGAAGATGCACCTGGCTTCTGGCTTCGGATCGGTGCAGCTCATTCCATTCTGGCCTCTAGGGGAGTGAACTGACAGACTGAGAATTTTCCTCTCTGTCTCTCCTCCTCTCCATATATTCTAACTTAACAAAAAAAATTAATCTTGAAATATTTAAGAAATATTTTCAGTACCGTTTACATAAATTCAGAGTTTTCCTCTCATTAAATATTCTTTGACATAAAAGTTTAGTAGTTTTGATGAAGGTTTTGACATATTAAACATAATTGTAAAAGATCACCTGTTATTTTCAATTTTTAATTTAGTAACATAGCAAAAATTTTTAAAGATGTCTTCATAAAAATGCAATTAATATCTCAACACATAAGGAATGTTTAACATGAAAATTATTTCTTGTGATGGTGGCTATTAAGTCGTAGGAAAAAATGTCTTTTGTTTGTTCTTTTACATAAGGCTTGCTTAGAACCTGAACTTTGGAATAACAGTATTTAAATTATTGGTTATCTGAATTTTTGAAATGCTATAGCTTAGGTTTATCAGATACTCTACATGTCAATTATGGTGTAACTGAATTTCTGTGAGTATATACACAAGTATAAATACTATATCATTATAATATTATATTTATATATTTTTCATTATTTTTATTTGGTGGAGGGGTATGAGAGCAAGAGTGAGATACTTCACTAGTTCAGCTTTCAATGATCACAATAATTGGATTGAGTTGGACTAAAGCTACAGTTGTTGCTCAGTTCATGGCAGGAGGGCTGGGGCAAGACCCCATTAACTGAACCAGCATCACTGACTTTCAGGGCTCACACTGGCAGTAGACTGGGGACAGGAGCTACGGCTGGCCTTTCAAAACAAAGTAGGTAACATAATTTTTCTCATTATTTTCTGATTCATTTGTTGTGCTTTTTAGCTTAGTATGTTTTTTGTTAAAGACATTTGTAAAGTACATTATAGTTAAAGACTTAATGGATCTATTAAAAAACAGATCAACAAATAACATAGTAGGAAAATAGGCCCAGGTATAAATAATATCCCGGTGAAAGTTTAGCTTCACTCATTTAAGTAAATTTGAGCCATAGAATTATTAAAACTGTATTAGTATATAATTCCTACATTTTTGTTAGCATATGTAAAGCAAAATTCGAAAAAAAAAATACTGCATTTGCTACACAAGTGACACATGGCTTCATTTCTTTATTAAGTGATTTGTTTTAGCTCCCACCTATAAACGATTTGCCCTTTTATTTCTAGTTTCTTTCATTCAGTATTATATCCAATGGTCCAAATAATTTTGGTACAAATGAGACATTTCATTATTTAGCATGAAATCTTAACTGTAATACAAGATATTAGTATTTTTAAAATATTGATTTTTATTTAACATATTTTCTATATAGAAGAAGAGACAGAGAGTGAGGCCTTCTGTACCCACATGGCCACAACATCTAGAGTTAATATGGAGCTGGGTGCCAGAAGACTTTTCTGGATCTCCCATGTTTGTGCAGGGACTGAATGGCCTGGGCAACCTTTGTTTTTCCCAGAGCTGGACTAGAGGTGCCTCAGCTGGGACAGAACCTGGCACCCATAGGTGTTGCCCAAAATAGCAGCATAACTGGATTTTGAAGGGTAGCACGAGTAAGTCCGGCAACTCAATCAAGATACAGGACCGTGGCAAAGAGTGTAAGTGGGATCTAGAATACACTGAAATCACTGGGCGACTCGTTTGTTGGAACAGAGCTAGAGTTCATTTTTGCATGAGCATGGGAAGGACTGTGCAGGGCCCTGGAAGAACGATGATGTGGATGACCTAGAAATCCCTATCAAGGTCTAGGGAAAACATGCTCATTGCCCACTGGCATATCTTTAAAAATTTTGTATTAGTTTAAGCATGTATACTTAAAGGAAATTTTTGATGCAGTACTAGACTGCTTTTTACTGAACACTGATACTTGATGCATGCCGAAGACGGAAGCAAATTCCTGTTTCCTGCAAGAATTTCTACATCCTTAAAAAAGCTTATGTATTTCATGAAAACATTACTGGTGCATTCTTTCTTCATGCAGCCTTGTCAAGGTTCACTCTCAATGGTACTGTTTTGTTTCTTTGGTCATCAATAATGATTTTACCACACTTTTAACAATTTATGTAAGTTTCCTCTGTGGCTCTAAAGCATTAAAGTCTTTCACACAAAAATTCGAATTTCTTGTTTCTAGAAACCTTGTTGAGGGAATTATACAGTCCCATGGGCAGATAATTTTCCTTATATTGAAAAGAATTAACTTTTTTTTCATTTGCTTTAATGTAGCTGGGTTGTTAATTTGTAGCACATTGGTGGAAAAAGCCACAGCAGGGAACTTTTGGCTCTAACTGAGATATGTAAATTACAGTAATAATCTTTGCACTAAAAGTGAGAAAATAAACTTAATGGGTCCAGCCACATAATTCTTATTCTAAACCAAAATAAAATCCATGACTAAAACTGGAAATGTTCAACTAAATTGAGCAGAACTGTTGCCATAGACTGTATCTCATCAGTGATTGTTACAACTTTGAAAATAAAATGGAAAGAGTGAAAATACAGCAGCTTATTACTGATCTCAATTTTTGTTTCATCATTACTAGGGGTTTAACTGAACTAATATAGTGTGTACAGAAATATGTAAGGATCTGCTGATTTGTTTTACTTTTTATGGGTTGGTAGTCCTTTGTACCATGGGGAATGAGTTGTCTGAGTAAGAATATTTCTCTGACACATTTCCAGCTTACATGCAATTTTCAACACCTACAAGGAGTTTTGAAATAAAATTCCCACTCTGTTTCCGTTAAGAACCTCATAAAATACAAGCATGATGGGGAAGAGAGGAAATGGGAACTCTAAATCACTCTTGCTCATGGAAGTAAAGGTGAGTATTTCTCAATGGGAAGAACCTTACTAGACATTTGGATCAATCTCATTGGTGTGTGGAAAAGAAAAGCAAGATTCCAAAGCTGTAAACCGTTGTCTGACTCTGGGGCGCGATGAGATAAAGCGTGTACACACATTTGGGGCAGCAAAAAAATGAAAGTATACTACAGCACAATTTTTTCTTGAGCTTGCTCTATTCGTGACCGTTCGTGGCGGAACAACATGTCAAGTGGTGATTGCAATTGAAGTGAATTTTTAAAAAATTTCTATATGAAACATGTAAGTTGAGTTTGAATTCTCACTTAAAGTAACTCAGTTTACAGGTATAGGTAAGGACATAAGAAGAAAATGACAGAACTCGAAGCATAAAACTAATCTCAAAGAAGAAATTGTTTTTTTTTTCTAAAGTTTACTAGCCAATGATCATATATTTTTGTATAAGGTAATACTTTAAACAGGTTATATGTACGTACTATTTTGCATGTACTATCAAAATTCTACATGCTCCATAAGTGGCATGTCTAACACATTTTCCAGTTCAAGTGTAAGTTCTGTCACAAAAATGACTTGCCACATATTATTGCATTTAACAGTAAAGAAAAGGGGGAGGGGAAGCCCAGGTTGATTGGAGAGCTGTGTTTAGAACCATGGCACTGCCTTCTGCTGTTAATGAGAATTCCAGCGCAGCCAGAGCTGGTTTAAACTATGTTACTGGACTCCTCGTTTGTAGAATTTGTCTGCTCTGAATGGATGTGTGTGTCCTCTGATTGGTTGGCTCTTAGTGTACCAGTTGTTACATTCAGTATTTTGAATAATACCCCAGAGAATAATTGCAAGAAAACTTGGAAGTAATTGTCACCTCATCCCAAAATCCAATTATGTAGGAACTTGTATCGTAGTTGTGGGAAAGCTGTTATGAGTATCCAGTATAAGCAGCAGCTACCCTCTCTACTATTGCCCTCTTGAGAAATAATAATGCAATGGTGCACAAACACTTAGAAAAATATATTAAAATACTTATCAAAATTTCCCCTACTTTGTAGTTGCTTAAATTAGTCATATGTTAACACCTTAAGGCATAATCAAATATTTTAAAAATATTTTGCAGTTTTCACATTCTCATAGAGAAACAATTACTTACCTATTGTTTTAGATAATCATTTTGTTCTATACCTTTATTTATATCAATCCTTAAAACAATATAAAGAAATTTTCCATGATTACCATTGAAAAACATTAAACATCTTTATATGCAAATTTCCATTCTGTCTATGAACATTTAAACAAACACAGAATTAATTATTGCTGTACTTTTCTTAGTGTGAAAAAAAAAATTGGTACCTTGTGTCCGGATTTAATTCTATACTTTCTCAAATGAGAGATTTCAGGAAAAGAATTTGAAACATGGAAAGAAAGTTTGAGCAATTGTCAGGGAATGTATCATGACTGAATATAGAATAATAAGAAAACTGAAATGGAATGATTGGATAAATATTTACTGACTATAACATAAGCACACAAATGGCCTACTTTGAAACAAAATTTCCTCTGATATAACCCAAGACATACCAGATTAATTCAGTTTATTGTGTTCTGCCAAGGAATTTCTGAGGAAGAACCTTCTATCTGAAGGCAGCTAGAAGGATTGGGGAGAGACATTAGAATTGAGGCAAGATGGTAAAAGGCTGCTGATGATGGCTCAAGTCCCCGGGTACCTGCACTCACCTGGAAGATCCAGAAGAGGCTCCTGGCTGCTAGCTTTGTATCAGCACAGCTCTAGCTGTTGGTGGCCATTTAGGGAGTGAACCAGCGGATGGAAGACCTTGTATAGATCTTCTGTTACTCTACCTTTCAAAGAAACAGAAATAGATCTAAAAGAAAGAAGGAAGGAAGGAAAGAAGGAAGGAAGGAAGGAAAAAAGGAAGGAAGGAAGGAAGGAAGGAAGGAAGGAAGGAAGGAAGGAAGGAAGGAAGAAAGAAAGAAAGAAAGAAAGAAAGAAAGAAAGAAAGAAAGAAAGAAAGAAAGAAAGAAAGGAAGGAAGGAAGAAAAGAAAGAAAGAAAGAAAAGTAAGCCAGTCATAGTAGCTAGTGCTTAAATCTTTGCCTTGTGTGTGTTAGGATCCTGTATGTGCAAGAGTTTGTGGCCTGACTGCTCCAATTACCCTGCAACTCCATGTTTGTGGTCTGGGAAAGCAGTCAAGAATGGCCCCAAGCCTTGGGGCCCTGTGCCCATGTGGGAGACCCAGAGCAAATTCCTGACTTAGGATCAGCTTAGCTCCAGATGTTGTGGCCACTTGGGGAGTAAATCAACAGATGGAAGATATTTCTCTATCTCCTTCTCTGTGTATCTGCTATTCTAATAAAAATAAATAAGTCTTTAACATACAAAAATAGAAGAAAAGAGAGGGAGATGAAATGAAGCAAGGGATAAAGACCTGTTCTATATGGTCAGAATATTATGTGAATAGGGTTGACACATGAAAAGAAGGGAGAAAGAGATGGCTAATAAGTCTATTAGTCGCACTCCTGGGTAAGGCGCTCTGGTCCAAGGACAGGCGTTTGGCTGGTGGAGGGTACTCTGGGGTTGATATAGGCACCAAAGCGGCCAGTGTGGTGGGAGTGAGGCGTTTGGCCCTAGTATCTTGCATATGAAACTATCGGCGGACTTTCTGTATGGAATTGGCCTACATAGATTTTGCTTTTGCATTATAGGTGGTCTTTTGTGGCACGTGTGTCAGAGTACAAGCTGAAGACATACTCATTAATTAAGAGGTCCCAATCGTAAGTAGCATACATTTCTTGAAAACTATTTGATTTAGTCGGGAATTTTTTTTCCTTTTTTTTTTTTTTTTTTGCTTTTCAGTACAAAAGGCACTTCAACAATTTCATGGTAAATGGAATTAATAGTTATTCTTGTTTTGGTGCCAGATGTTTGAGGCCTATGCACTTTTTTTTTTCACAATACAAACTTTCATGAACTTTCGGAAGCCACTGCATACTGAATATCACTTGGGTTAATCACCTTGTATATGCGAGCAGGCTGGCGTTACTTCCAGTAATGCCCTGGAGACCACTATAATACAAGATCATCTCTCAGAGTCTCACCATTCCTCATGGAGTGGCATCTTCCACTGATGACCTGTCTGGTTCTCAGAAGCTTTCAGACACACTCGTTGATTCTGACTTCCCTGCAGATCTTGCTTCACTTTGGATATTTCCGGGGATCCAATGTAAAGATTCTGGTGTTTAATGCAAATACCTATGTTTTGTCTTGATTTGATTTCTGGAAAAGCAGCAAATTAATATTCAATATGCAAATCAAAGTATATATTATGGGAACAATAGAATATTCTTTGATGCTACTTATAATTTTAATTAGACACTGTTGTATTTCTGGAACTTAGCAAATATTTTAAGAGTTGGTTCAGTGTTTATGTGAATATGTAAGTTTCAGGTTTACTGTTATAGTACTTCATACTTGCTTTCCATTATCTTAACCATTTTATACACGTGTTGTTGTCTTACATAATCCCATATCTAAAGAGTAATGGCACGTTTAAATAAATGCCCGTTTTACAGAGCGTAGAATTGGGTTTAGAGAATTGTCTCATAGCTGTGCATGTCTCCTCTGTTTTGAGGTTCTTTTCTCAGAAATAGAATTTTTTATTAATCCTTGGATTCTAGAGCCACAGTTAATTTTTGTCATGAAATCCTTTATGCATTACCACATTGACCCTTCGCTTAAGATTCAGTCCTAAGAAAGGCAATCAGTTAGTAAGCTACAAACATTAAAAATTAATTAATCACAGGAAAGCAGTGACAGCTGTTTTGATTCATTACAGAATATGTACCCGAACCAGCACAATTACTTGAACAAAAAACAGAGGCAGAAACGCTGATTGAAACTGCAGGGGGAATTCTGGTAGTCGGAATAGGATTGCTCATTATTTTTGTTTGTATCATCCCGTTTCGTTGTTTTCCTCTCTCTTTGTTTTTAAATAGTACTCAGGAGTTTGCTTGAGTTTCTATTCTTTTTGTTGCTTATTTGTAACCCAGTCTTACAGCTTGTCTCATTAGCAAGTTATTATCAGTTTTGAATGTCATTATATTTTCCACAGAACCAATTGGGTATTTATAAAAACAGAAGTATTACTTTAGCAGAAGATGAACAACAACAGCAATAAACCTATCTCTTTTTCACAGATTCCAAGAAAGAAACCAAAATATAAATGAATGTAACATATAACCCATATCTCATGTGGATTTTTTACAGTAATTCTCTATTTTGTATTCCATCTTAACACCTCTCCAACACTTCTTAATTTTCACCTGAAATGAAGGAGACGGCCAGTCTCGAGCTCACATCCTTTGAGGCAGGAATTGTTACTAGAACTTAGTAGCTTTCTTTCGGCTGTTCAGATTTATTTTTACCTTTTCTTTGTGAAAAAAGGAGGGTGGGAGTTTATTACTAAGATGTCAGGTCAAAGCAAATGATACTTGGCTAGACAAAAGCATAAATATGCTGAGAAATGGATAGTTTTTAAAAATCACCGTTAAAACAAAGTAGTCTGAATTAATTATGAGCTCAAAAATCATCAGTCACAGTTAAATATAATGGTATGTACCATCATAAAATGAGCCAAACACACAATTTTTAGGCACTGTGTTATCTCATTGCAATGTGGGATTTTGTTTAAATGTTTGAATCCATGGAAATAGCGAGCAGGTTTGCAGCTTCCTGTGTTGGCTGTGGTGATGAGGTCAGAGAGATGTAGGTCAAATGGTATAAGCTTTCATTATGGAGAATAAATCTGGGAGAACTACATTTAATATTATCGATTGTATATTAGAAATAGACTGAGATAATGGTTTTCAAGCATTACTAGCGAAACAAAAAAGAAAATCCAATGGTAAAATGTGATGAATGTATTACTTTGTCTACCTGCAGAGATCATTTTGATAGAGCATATCTAACCTGGAACTTTTAATTACGGATCACAAGCTATAAATCCCTGCGACATGCAATTTTTCTCTTCTGTGTATCAACCAAGTCTCCATATCCCCAGCATATGCTTTCCTTCTCCAGGGACCTGAGAAGGGACATGTTTTCTGACTACCTTCTCATCTTTCTATGAAAGCAAACTCCAGGACACATATGAGAATTAAGCAAAATATCAAGTTATGATACCAACAGAAATAATTAAAATTTTGTATGAAATGTGGAAGATTTTGTCACTTAATTGTAAAACACTAAGGAAAAAAAATAGAAGATATAGAAAACTGTTCTGGATTCATTGATCAGAAGAACTAATATTATCAAAATGTTTCTAGTGCCCAAAGCATTATACAAATTCAATACGATCACAACAAATGCACTTATGAAATTTTTTCAGACCAAGAAAAAACAATGTTAAATTCTTAAAGGAATTGCAAGATATCCTGAGTAACTAAGAACATTAACCAAAAGAAACAAACTGGAAGCATCACAGTGCCAGAATTCAAGACATACTACAGGGCAGTTATAACCCATTCACCTGGTATTGGCACAAAAAACAAGCATGTGACACTATGGAAGGGATGAAAAATTCCAGAAATCTAATACACATCTCTATGATCAACTGCTGTTTAACAAGTGAGCTGAAGTCACTCCCTGTGCAAAGGACAATTTCTTCAACAAATAGTGTTTAAAAATATGGATCTGGAACACGCACAGTATGCACAGTATACTAATCCTTTGACTGATGTTACGGCATCTCATACAGGTGCAGGCTGTGCTCCAGGTAGCTCCACTTGTGATCCAGCTCCCTGCTAATGGCTCGGAAAAGCCTTGGCGCCTTGAACCCATGTGGAAAACCAAAAGAATGTCCTGACTCCCAACTTGAAACCAGCTCAACTCTTATTGGGACAATCAACAGACAGGAAAGCTCTACCTCTTTGTCTCTGCCCCTTCCTCAGTAATTCTGACTTTTATGCAAAAATAAGCAAATCTTAAAAAAAATAACTTGTAAGATGTATGGATCTCCCCATGGAGATATATGAAACTTTTACACTGTAAGTAAATATTTTACACTATACAAAAACCAGCTCACAGTAGATCAAGAAACTATAGCTAAAAACTAAAACCATCAAATTCTGAGAGGAAACTATAGGATAAATTCTTCAGGACGTTGCTATAGGTCAAGACTTCCCTATAACAGGTACTAACATAAAAGAATAGACAAATGGGATTGTGTCAAGCTAAGAAGCTTCTTCACAGCAAAGACGCTCAATAGAGTGAAGAAACAGCAGAGCCACCTGGGAAAAACATCTCAAACTCTACAGCCAGCAAAATATTAATATACAGAATCCATAAAGCACCAAGGAAAACCAACAACAGCAAAACTATCCAATTAATTAGAAATGGGGTATAGATAAAAAACACTTTTCAATGAGTGAAATAAAAATGATCAACAGACAAATGAACATATGCCCGGGGTCACTAGCCGTTAGTGAAATGCACATGAATTCTAATCTTACGATGTAGAATGTCTGTCACTCAAAAATCAAAAAAAAAAAAATAGCAAATGCTGGCAAGAAAGTGGAGAAAAAGGCAGCCTAATGCACTATGATGGGAACATAAACTGGAAGCACCACTGTGGAAGAAGGTATAGAGACTGCTCAGAAATCAAAAGGAAGAGCTAATCCATGACCCAGCCATCCCATTCCTGGGAAATTATGCAAGAAAACTAAACATATGAAGCAATTAGCTGTGCCTTCATTCTCATAATAACAATTCAACTCACTAAGATATGGAGTCTACTCAAATGTTCAGCATCGGAAGACTGGATAACGACAATTTGGCTTATCTCCCGCCACTAATGCTTAGAAGAAGGAAAGTCTGACTTTGTCTACAATGCAGTTGCGATCAGAGGCCAATGTGATTCTCAAAATAAACCAGTCCCCAAATGACAAATACTATTTTCTTCATGGTAATCAGTACATTTGGGCACAAACGTTATTATATATGAGTTAAAATAATGTGTTTAAAATATTACAAAGTCAGATATACAGAGAGGAGGAGAGACAGAGAGGAAGAGCCGGGGTTGACCTGATCCGAAATGAGGAGGCAAGGGGCTTCTTCCAGGTCTTGCACGTGGGTACAGGGTCCCAAGGCTTTGGACCATCCTCAACTGCTTTCCCAGGCCACAAGAAGGGAGCTGGATGGAAAGTGGCGTTTCAGGAATTAAAACCTGTGTCCATATGGGATCCTGGCACATGTAAGGCGAGGACTTTAGTTTCTAGGCTACCTCACTGGGCCCAAAATGATATCCTGATAATTGATTATGGTTTATGGGACATTGGTCTCTCTGCTGTTCACTTGTTGAATATTCAGTGATGAATTAAACTCCTGATTTTAAAGGAAGTTGAGATTATTTCAATACAAAATTAAAAATAAAATAAAAAGAAGGATAGAAGTAGAGAAGGAGATAAAAAACAGGCTATATGAAAAGCTATATTGTTCAAACAACATATGTAAGAAATACATGAAATGTATCCCTTTTATATAATTAAAAACATGTATAATCGCTTCTCTTTCATGAGAGACACCATTCATTGCAGGAACAAATGAGGCGTCAGCCCCTCCATCACCCCCCCTCACCCAACTCTTCATTGATGTCAACCCAGCGTGTGTGCGTGCTTCTTCTCATCTTTTAAGCAAATATTATCACTTTGTGTGAAGTATATGTGCCAGTACTTACAATGATTCTCTACAAAGAAAGCAAGAACCTGGACTAAATATTAGACTCCATTTGTCACTCCTTCAATTTTACTGTGGATGTGGATAACAAAACCACGGATTTCTGCAATTAAAACGATCAAAGGTGGCAAAAACTCTATTATTTATTCAGTTGACCCATAAAGGTTTTATTAAAACTCTTCCATTATACTACTCTTCTTAAACCAACAAATATCTTCATGAATGTCATTTATCGTGTAAATAATTAAAACAGGAATCTTGTGCTTCTAAATTTTTTTGCTCATACAAGGAAGATAATTTGAACATTTAAATGCTCATTTCTTCCAGTGAATTAAGGAAAGAAGCCAGGAAGAATTACGTAATGTCATCTTGTTATCTACTATGTATCTGAAATGCAGGAACAAGATGATGGCACTGTTGATGCAGCTTCCAGATACCTTGTGTTTAACGACATCCCTGCTTTTTACTGAAATAGTGGAAACACAAGACTGTTTTACCAAATACCATTTGACAAACATATGGAATACTCATCTGCTCTATTGTATTTCAATGTAAAGAAATATGTGATTGAAAATGCATTACTCTTCCCCAAGTCATTGAACTTAAAACCAGATAATGTGTTAGGTCACTAGTAAAAATTCTTTTGTTTTTTTTTTTCATCGAAGTACTGGATTGTAAGTATTTTTAGTTTTGTCACCCACGTTTTCTCTTCAGCAACAGTTAACTGTGCTATTGTGGTGTGAAAGCTCTTAGGGACAACATGTTATTGAATTGGTGGGTTTATGGTTTAATGAAGCTATCCATGAAATCTAGTGGTGGCAGAAGATTATGCCTGAGGGTTATAACTGCCTACATCGGCTTAAGACTGCACTGAAAAAGCAGAACCGTACTAAAAACAGTCTTTCTTAATATTTGTTTTAAGCCATTTATTATAAGAAGTTTATTTCTAAAAATTAAATAAATTACAGTTGTGAGACACATTATTGATGATAGGGTCATTTTTTATTAAAAGACTGCTAACTTTTTACACATTCAAAGCAGAAAAATCTGAATAAAATGCAGCTTTTCCCATTAGACAATGGGGTGTGACTTCCACTCAGTTTGTTGATCAGAAAAATGACAAGAAGCTCTGTATTTTTCAGATTATTAATAAGTCAGAAGTTGTGAAACTGTTTTGCTCAGAACTGCTAAGGTTTTGTGTGGAAGCAAGATAGCTTTCGTTTCTTTTCTTTTTAGAGGCTTTGAAACAGTAAAATTCTAGTGATCTGTTCTAAAGATCTTTTTTCTAAAAAAAAGATGTATTTATTTTTATTGGAAGGATAGACTTACAATGAGAAGAAAAAACAAAGAGAAAAATTTTCTGCACATTGGCTGAAATGGCTGGAGCTGAGCCAACCCAAAACCAGGAGCTAGGAGCTTCTTCTGGGTCTCCCAGGCAGGTGCAGGATTCCAATGCTTTGGGCTGTCCTCCACTGCTTTGCACAATCCACTGCTTTAAGAGATCTTGTAATAGAGAGTGGGGCAGTGGTTGAACGGGCTAATACTCAGCTTGCGAGCTCTGGACCCCATATGGATGCAGGTTCCAGTCTGGCTGCTCCACTTTCCACACAGCTCCAGGCTTACAGCCTTGGAGAACAGCCGAAGATGATTCCAGCCCTTGGGCTCCTACACCCTGTGGGTGACCCAGACAAAGTTCCGGGCTTCTGGCTTTGGATCAGCTCAGCTGCAAACAGTGAAGCCACTGAAGGGAGTGAAACAGCAGATGAGAGATTCTTCTCTGTGTAAATGATGCATTTCAAATAAAAATAAGTATTTTTTTAATTAAAAAGAAGTTTTTGTAATTGCAGTCCAGCATCAGAAAAAAGTGTGGTATAAACTGGATTAGAAAAAAGAGTTATATTATCAACAGTTTATATGTGGAAGAGGTCATAATTCTTGCTATGTTCTATTATTTTAAAAGGAAAAAAAAATGACATAGTAAAAAAAAAGATGATTAACTGTAAGGACTGACATGCAGAGATGAATATGAGCCTGGAAGAAGCTAGGGACACATTCTCCATAGGAGGCTAGGAGATTTTACATGCTGTAATTTTGACTTAGTCCACTGTGGGTGCTGCAATAAAGTTTCACAGACTGATGGTTTGGTAATTCAGGAAAAAAAGTGCTGCTATATTTATATCCGGTGACTGGATGAGAACTTGTTAAGCTCAGTGCCTGGGCATGGTCAGTGAACAGAGACCTCATGTCTTTTTTGGTTCTGTTGTTCCTGATTTATTTGTTTAAGGAAATAGATTCTTACAAGTGCTTTACCCTCCTGACCTCATGTAAGCCCAGTTATCACCCAAGCATTCCACCTCCAAGTTCTATTACATTGGGTGTAAGCATCAACAGCTAAATTTGGGAGGACATGTTCAATTTGTAACATGCTATTTTTCAAATATGCAGTGTTTATACAGAAAACTTAACGTGTGAGACTTGTGGTTATATATAAATAGATTGTGTAGGATGATATCTTCAACTGAATGTAAAAATGTGTTTGATCACACATTAAATACAGCATTATACTTTAACAGCACTCTGTTATTAAGTAGGAGTATATTTTATGATTATTATAATTGAATGAATATTCATTCTATAGATTAATTGAAGATCTAATATTTTAGCATTTTAGAAGGATTCGTGACATAATTGCCTATGTATTTATTTTCTTGTGTTAGAACTCTGCTTGGGACAAACACATCTTACGTTAGAGGCAAGCTGCTTCTAATATTTTAGTAATGCATCATAGGAGACAATAGTCGATCTCTCAAGTTCATGGGCTGCTGCCACCTGTGAGAGAGATGGGAAGTCAGTTCCAGATTCATGAGTTTAGTCTGTCCAAACATGACTGTTGCAGGAATTTGATGACTGAAGCATGACACAGAAGGTCTCTGTTTCTCTGTCTGGCTCTGTCACTCTGTCTTCACAGAAGATGAAAAGGTACCAACATTAATATTAAAAATGATATTAATTTTTCTACAGATAAAACGTTTTTATTATATATTTGGTTGTCATAGTAACACATTTTAAAGGGTTTTTTTTTCTATGTTTCTTTGAAAGACTGACATATAAATGGAAAAAGACAGAGACAGAGATAAAAGGATGTTCTATCAGCTTTTTCACCTCCCGATGATGTCTGGGCGCGAGCTGGGCCACATGAGCACCTAGGAGTTTCTTCCGGCTCTTCCATGGGAGTGGCAGGGTCTGAAGCATGTGGAAGCATCTTCCACTACTTTTCTCACACCGTTAAGTGGATTTGGATCCCTAGTGGAGTACCCATTTAGGATACTGGCATTGAAAGTGACAGATTGACCCAATATATAGAAATGCTGGCATTAACTGATATCCTGTCTTAACAACATGACTGATTTTTGTGGCTGTACTCTCATTTTAACCCATTGTATTGATTCTTTCATTGAGAGGGTTTCAGTTTATTTCCTTACCTTTTTTTTTTTGGTATATGTATCTATATAAGTAATGCCATTTGGATTCTTTCACTCTAGCTGTCTTGTGTTTCAGGCTTAATACAAGAAACACAGCTTTTGAATGCTCATTTATAACTGATGACAGCAATATGATAGTGATGATAATAATTATGATAGCTGTCAGAGTTTCTGATTTTAATGCTTTTAATATCTGATTTTAATTTCATCGATTGTAATTGCCGTCCCTGAAAGTGAATGAATTTATAAAAGGAAACTTCTTTTGTAAATTTTCCTTTTATCTATGAATGGGCTTGCATGTTACAGTGTATACAACAAAGTTGGTCAGAATGCTTAAACTGATTTTCACTTAATGATATAGTCAGTTATATTTGTAATTTATTTGTTTAAATGCTTTTCAATTTATTTTAAAATTTCTTCAGCTTGAATTATTAAATAAATTGTTGTAACAGTTGTTAAACCATATTTTTATTTATATGCTAATTTTTATATTATGAACTAGTTAGCGATTATCTCTTGTGACCTGAAATCATTTATAAAATGTTATTTAAATTGATTTATGAGAAAACGACTCATTATTAACAATGAATAAACATTTTGCATGTTTTTCATTGTTACTGGTCCCTGAACTTTGTGTAGTATATAAAATTACATATGTGTTTAGAAAATTGTTACTTTGCTGGTGTTTTGAAATTTAGCATAAATTAATCAAGCACTATTTATATGATTTATTGCAGTATTCATTTCTTTTTTATTAAGAAGAATTTTCTGGCTTCCCTAATTTCTAATTTTTTAATGCAAGTAAACGAGGATGCATGAGTGCCGTAACTTTTATGTTGTTGTCATAGTAGAAATAAAGCAGCTGCAAAAGGAATTAAATGAGACAAAGAAGGCATAACTTAGATTTGCATTTCTGAGATGAGGCCGCACATTTCTAGTATATTAGTTGTCTATAGCAGTTACAGCAAAAAATTATTTTTGCAAACTTTGCAGTTTCGGCAATATTTTTTAAAATTGTATTTCTGTGGATACCAAATACAAACGTAATATGAGTCTCTCTAGGATAAAATCCAAGTGTCAGCACTGTTCCATTGAGATCTGAGATAAACCCGAGAAGTTTGTGTGTGCCTGACCCACAATGACCAGGCAAGTATGGTAGTGAAACTGAGTTCTCACACAGAGGAAACAAAGAATGCCTTGATTCTAGACCACTGACGACAGCAATACCAGTGTTACGGGATCAATACTGCATTCAAGATGCATTATTTTTTCAAATAAAGTAGAAAATGAAACACTAATAGCATGTACAAATAAATGACTTAAAAACACAAGGAAAGTCAGGAGGATGATTCCATGATTGCATTGAGAACAGACTCTGATGATCTATTTATGTTATCTAATGCTTTGTAATTAATAGCTTTTGAATATCGTGCTGAATTATGTGACAGCAAGTTAGACTTTTAATATTTATTTTTAAAATTTTTATTGGAAAGTGAGATATACAGAGAGAAGAAGAGACAGAGAGGAAGATCCTCTTTCCACTGGCTCACTCTCCAAGTGGGCACAATGGCCAGAGTTCAGCTGATCTGAAGCCAGGTGCCTGGAGTTTCTTCCGCATCTCCAACGTAGGTGCAGGGTGCCATGATTTTGGGCCATCCTCGACTGCTTTCACCGGCCACAAGAGGAAGCTGTATGGGGCTGCTGGGACTCAAACTGGCAACCATATGGAATCCTGGCAAGTGCTAAGGCAAGAACTTTAGCAGCTAAGGCACTGTGCCGGGTCCAGGTAGTTTTAAATTGATTAAGTAATATTTCCTTTAAATGTTTGTTTTTTTTCCCCTTAAAATAAATAATTGGTTTTTAAATGTTCAAAGATCCAATAGTCTGCATTAAGCTATATATTATATGCTGTTTTCTTATTTTGTGGTTCTATTATAATTTACCGTCTCCTCTTGATTGATCTGCTAACATGGCACATCAAGCACGATTCTGAATATGACTATCTGTGTGAGCCACTCTTGGAGAACTATTACTGCAGATGGAGGTAGCTTATCAGCACACTGCAAATAAAACTCATGTGAGAGACAAATGACACATTTCTTTTCCCCACATCAGATATTTCACAGAGGCAATTAATCATTAATTAAACATAGTTGACTATTCATTTAACATTTTTAGTGAGACTGAACACTTACTTAGATTGATTAGAACTTTAATTAGTGGGCATGTGCAAAAATCTTGCATAATTCAAACCCAAATATTTTTCAACATAAATAACATTTTTATGTCTGATATTGCATTATTAAGTGCAATTTGTGTTTAACATATTCTAATAAATGAATAGATAAGATTTTGTTTTTAACTTGTACCTACCTAATTCTTTCGGTAGCATTTGGTTTTAATGATTCTATTAAAAGGCAAAATGCATAACTCTTAAAAAAATAAAATTCTCATATATAAATCTAATAACTTTACATATGAATCATAAAGCTCAAAATACTCTCTTGGAATAACTTGAGCTTAAGGTTGTTTATGGTTCCATATTAGCATTTAGTTTAATAGTATTCACAAATTTATATTAAATGTCTTACAGTGTCATGGTTGTTACATATTGCAATTTCTTGAATAAGACCAAGATGTATTTCTGGTCTGTATCAGCAGTTTTCAAATGACTTGTATTTGGATTATTAAGGTGGGGGTTTATCATTTCTTTTGAATCATAGGCAATAAACATTTCAAATTTCTATATTACAATTGCATAAAGAACTTAACGGTAATGAGATTGCAAACATACTACGAAATCTCTTTATGTAAATATCCTGAAATTAATGTCTGAGACACTTGAATTGTTCTTTTGAAGCTAAGGCCCATTCTCAGATCATTTTTAAAGACTGTATTTCTTTGTACTCAGACCACATGAATTCTACTACAATATTAAAAAAGAGATTTGAATATACTCCCTTTGGGTTTCCTGGAGGTAAGGAAGGAAAATCTTCGAAAGATGAACACAAAATGAACAATTACATTTTGCTGCCCTTGGAAACATTTAGTGACAATAAAACACAAAAGAATCGAAGGTGAAAAATAAAATTAGTAGAAACTTTGGGAGAAAAGCCTAGACACGGTTAGTGGACCCACTTTACATGTGTGGGATTTAGGAAACATGTTATTGATGAGTTTGAGTTTGAGCATCTTCTTTTTTAATTAAGTAAAACCATTCTTTTAAGAGTGTAAAGTGTCCAATGTGTTACCTGGAACTTGAAGGGATATTTCAAGCTTTTTATAATTTTTGACTATTTAGAAATTAGGCCAGTGTGTTATGAAAAGCTGAGAGCACGGTTTACAATTTTTTGCAGCAACATAAACTATATTTCATTTTGCATAAACTTCTTAAACTACCCTCATATTTCAAAGCCAGGAGAATAGCTTCAGCTTAAAATTAACAAAGATTTTTTTTTAATTAGTTCTTATATTCACTTAAGTCTTCCTCTGCAAGCAGCGCATATAGTACGATGGGATTATTTTATACTGGCAAATGTACATGCCCATGATCACAGTTGTGAAATATGGATATATTATGGAAAATTTCCTTCATGTTGCTTCATGTAAGCTACATTCTACTCCAATCTTAACCCCCGTCATTTTTGTGTAGTTTATTGTCAATCACACCATTATTGTTATTTAAAGAATGTGATATTAATGAAGTCATATTCACAGTGTATAGTTGTTTTCAATTTTGCTTTTCAATAAGATGACTTGTATTGATTCAATTTATTACGTATACCTGTGATTTTTCCTCTTTTAACTAGATCATTATTTGAATTTAGCATGGCTTAAAAAAATCATACGTACACACACATTGAAAGTCCTTTGGGTGAGTTCTAGTTTGAGATATTGCAAAGAAAATGGCAAAGAATATTGCATAAAAATTTCACATCCATAAATTCTATTTTACTAGAATAAACATCCATGAGTGTGATTGTTGGGTTGTATGATGAGTACATGTAACATTTTGTGACAGTGCCAACTGCTTTCCAGTGAGTTTGTAGCATTTTACATTTCTGGCAGAGATGTTTGAAAGAACTGGTTTTGGATGGGTGGTGCTTCAAGTAATATAAAACATAATATTATTTCTAGTCCCTTCATCCTCATATGAAGGGGATACAGTCATAAAACATATCTGAGAAAAGTTGCTCGACTAAATGCAAATACAGAGAAAGAGAATGACAACATGCATATTAATACTGTACTAACTTTTGTTTCTTGAAATGATTGGATGCTTAAATTGGCATGAGATTTGCCTACTTGGAAATTAATACAATGCTCTGTTTATTAATGAGGAACTGACTGCTTGCAAATTTATACAATACTCTGTTCATTAATGAGGAGGCATTTTATTTCTATACGAAATAGATGACAGACAGTGTTGTGTGAAATTTATCTTAAACCAAAATTCCTTGGTTCTGCAGATATTGTTTGCAACATGTTCACTCATTAATAATATGAAGACTCGGCCCAGTACAGTAGCCTGTCATCTCAAATCCTTGCTTTGCATGCACTAGAATCGCTGATTCTAATCCCAGCAGCCCCACTTTCCATCCAGCACCCTGCTTGTGGCCTGGGAAAGCATTCGAGGACAGCCCCAAGCCTTGGGACCATGGACCACTGCTGGGAGACCTGGGGTCCTGGCTACTGGCTTCGAATTGGCTCAGCTCCACCCACTGTGGTCACTTGGGGAGTGAATACTCAGAGGGAAGATTTTTCTTGTTGCCTCTTCTTCTTTCTGCATATCTGAATTTCCAATAAAAATTAATTAATAAAAATCCAATATGAAGATGACAAGATTCAATCCAGCAGAGTGGACCTTAGCCAGATAATGTAACACAATCCTGATAGCTGAATAAATACAATAGCTTCTTAGGAACTCACAAGTTCTTTAGAGCCAGGGCAGCAACACCTTTTGTGAACTTCACACTGGATAAAGTAATCCACGGGAACATCTTCGTTGAGTAGGAGACAACTGCATTCATTCTGCAAGGGAGCGATTTTAAAGTAAAATACTAATGTATTCCTAAATCAATAGCAAAAAAAAAAAAAAGAGTTAATGTGGTTTTACTCGCTTGTCTTTAATTCCACAACAAATGGAAGGAGAAGTGAAGAACAATGACTATCCAAGACCACTTCATCAGAGCTGTCACTCACATGTTAGTGTCACTCGTGACAGTTCATGGAACCAAGGGCTGTAATGCTTTACTTCTTGGTTTTACTTAAAATACATTAAGAAATAGAAATCATCATTTTATGAAAGGCATTTATTTTAAAACTTCCTCATTTAAGCTCTGGGGTTTTCTTAAATTTATCTTATTTTGTCAGGGAATTGTGAAATGGACAAAATGGAATCATATTTCATAAAAATAGGCCATTATATTTACCTGCCTCTCTTCTCTTTTGTGAAATAATAGTAAAGGCTCTAAGAGCCATGGAAAATATGTGTTTAAATATTGTACCTAAGTTTTACTGCATTTGCAGTTTTTGCCAAACTTTTTTTTTATCTTTACCATGCAAATTGTTAAGAATGATATACTAATGTAGTTTTAATGATCTGTGACTATTTCTGAAATTACTGTATATAAGTGAAACTGACATTTTTATTCGGGTATCCTTTATATATCCCTTGCCTATATTTTTTGCAAGATTACAGCATTTTAGGCTTTTACTTATTAAATACTTAGTGGAGCATTACACCTTGATGCAAATTAAAAACATGTGTCTTAAAAGTTAGAGAAAAAAAGAAAAGCAGTATATGATCTTACTGATCCAAGTTGCAAAACATGATTATTGAACACTTGAGCCAAAATCACAGATAAGCAGCTTTAATACTCTTGTTTGTTAAGAAAAAGTGGGGGCCCAGAGAGCTGGCTCAATGGAAAAATCCTCACCTTTCAAGCACCAGGATCCCATATGGGCACTGATTCATCTCCTCGCTGCTCCACTTCCCATCCAGCTCCCCAGTTGCGGCCTGGAAAATCAGTCAGAAATGGCCCCAAGTCTTAGGACCCTGCGCTTGCATGGGAGACCTGGAAGAAGCTTTGGGCTCCTGGCTTCGGATTTTCTCAGCTCTGGCCTTCATGGCTGCTTGGGGAGTGAGCCATTGGATGGAAGATCCTCCTATCTGTCTCTCCTCCTATCACGAAGCAGATGTATGTACAATAATGCACCATGGTGAGTTTGTATGATTATTGTTTAAAGGACTTGATGATAGCAACTTGTACCTAAATGGTTTTTGAAATAACCATGGCAAAAACATGCACTAATATGATACTCAACAGAAATTGGACAGTTAAGGAAACAATATAAAACATTTATTTTAGGGTAAGCTATTGATCAGACACGTTCTGCGGAAAATAAAAAAGTGAAGCACATTGGACTGCCTTCAGTAAAACACTCCAGATGAGACTCAGGATTGGGTGAGCTGTGTACCGTCACTAGTGTCAGCAAATGGAATGTGGCTCTTGCCGAGGATACCTTCAAGATAACTGCTCAGGTTCGTTCATTCTGCCAAGCAGAAGTAATAATTGGTAACTGTCAGTGCTGCCTACAAACACCATGTTCCTCCAAGAATAACTCAGCATGATTAGCGCTTAGAGATTGCCTGCCTTTTACAGAGATCTTGTGAGCGATTCTGCACAGTCACAGATAAACCCTCTGTAACTGAACGCAGCTGATGACTCATTTCACGGCTCCCTGCTTGTCACTTTCACAGCTGGATGTTGCTTTCTGTTTTAGAAAGAACAAGCACCTATTTTTTAAGGAAGAAGACATTTACTACAATTTTTACGTCTTTTATTCACAGAAGGACTAAGAAGGCATCTGTAATCTTATTTTGTGACATGCAGAACATTCCGGGATTTTTTTTTTTTTTTTTGCTGTAAATATAACAAAGTTTTACTTAAAGAAACCGGGTCAAAGCGACCTTGAAGCTATCTAAAGACTTTTGTGGATTGCTACAGTAAATGCAGAATTCAAATTGCATTTCTCTGCAAAAATGTATTTTGAAAAGAGACATTTCTAGAGATTATAGATGGTTCAAAAACGATTTAATGCTGGGTACCCTTGGGGTGTTGTCTGACTCCTGAATAATGAGGACACCTACACGTCCACTTGATATGTGGTATTCAAACAGAACGCAACAAATATTGCTTATGGAGAGGGTGTCAACCAGAGTGTTTACGTATGGAGGACTTGACGCAGAAGGATTCAGAGTTCGAACTAATGTTAAATGAGGATAATTTTCTTTTAAAAGAAAATATATTATTTAGTCTGAGAGGTTGATAAGAAATAAACACTTGTCAATGTTGAAAATTAAGTCACCATGAAGATAGTATAAAATGATATTAATCTTTGCTGAAACCGTGTAGCGTTGCCTTTTATGGTCTAAATTTTACCAAATCAGGAGACACTCTCATTTCTCATTTAGCAGTCACACAAACAGTTGTAAATACATGGTTATAAAAATTGTGTAAGCTTACTATGAAACAAGTTGATAACCAAACCATTCCTATTTTTCACTGTCACGCCATAGAAGAGATCCAGAAAACCCCTTAGCTGCTTGTGTGTGTAATAAAAACAAATGTTGATTTACACTGTACATGCGGATGTACAAGTATTTCTGCATTCATTTTTTTTTTTTAGAGTTTTGTGTCCTATCCATGTTGGAGAGACTTTCGTTTGTTTCACTGTTATTGTTTCTTTTTTTTTTTTCCTAGAAGCAATTCTTTCTTTTGCAATCTACTGATTTCCACATATTCTTCTAAAATAACATGCTATGTTATACTCTAACTAATTTACTTATTAAATAGTTAGATTATAAATATTTTGTACTTCCTCTCTGCTATTAGAACTGGTTATTCTTCATTTGAAGGTTTCCAAAAAAAAAAAAAACCAACTGCTGATCTAACAGCCACAGGGCTAGTTTCCATTCAAAGGGAAAGAATCTACCATGTTCTCCAAACAGACGCTTTGGTCAATATAAGTTTGACACAAAAACAAATTGTTTCCTTTAATAGTGATACTCTTTCAGGGCGCGGCGGTCGAGGCTGGCAGGTGGGCGAGGCTGGCAGGTGAGCGAGCGGCCGGCTGCAGCGGGCAGTCCCGCGCGGTGCCTGGGAAGGGAGAAGATGCCAACCACGAGAGACAGCAGCCCGGTATCCGACACGGACGCAGGCAGTGGGACCCTTCTCACCAGGTCCCAGTGAAAGCACACTGCCGCGGAGACGTCATGGAAACACATTTTGAGCCTTCCATCTGCTTTGGAGGGCCTGGCAGGGAGGGGCGAGACGCATGTTCTGTTGACAATGAACAGCTTTGCACTGCAAAATGGGTATATGAGGACGCAGACCCACGTTCAGTTTCATCGCAATTGGAATTAGAAGACTTTAGACTTTACGAACTAAATAAGGAGTCTGGGCTCTTGATTCATGCATTCCCTTGTGTACCAGAACGTCCTAGAATGCCTTGTCCAGGAGAAGAAAAATCCATCTACTGCAGACGCGCACGCCTCTGGAGAAAGCATTTATTGTGCAAATGGCAACAAGTTTCAAGCCAACAGGTTCAACAGGCAGCACTGTGCCATCTGCGCAGGAGGAATATGGGAACTTGGACGCCAAGGATGTAAGTGCATCAACAGCAAACATCTGCGCCAATCCGAAGCCAGGAGCCAGGAACCTCCTTCAAGTCGGCCACGTAGGTGCAGGGTCCCAAGGCTTTGAGCTGTCCTTGACTGTTTTCCCATGCCACAAGCAGGGAGCTGGATGGGAAGTAGAGCTGCCGAGATTGGAACCAGCGCCCCTGTGGGATCCCAGCCCTTTCAAGGTGAGGACTTTGGCCACTAGGCCACTGCGCTGGGCCTGCTTACTGAGTTTTAAAACAATGATTATTGAATTGGCAAAAAAAAAAGATGTTGCTTAAGATTGGGGAATATACATTTTTGTTGAGTTCAAAAAACAGATACATTATGTTAAAGAGCCAATTACAAATCATTAGCTGTTTTGAAAAGCTGACGCAAATGATTTTTAATGTAAGAAGGGAGCTTTTGTGCTTACCCTTGTAGTGAGAGCTATGTTAACATGTAGTTTAAAAGACTCAGGATGCAAATTGAGACATAGAAAGGTACAATGGAAATATTTATTTATTATTGAGAAGTGAATCCCACAGTTGCCTTTTGGGATTTGATATAAACACTAAGGAAGTTATTAGCAGATTGGTAGCAGATATCTAATAGTATACCATTTTTTTCATTGAGGCAGGATGTGTATTTTTCCTTATGATTTAGTATACAGGAAAAAAACATATTTTTTAGATGTCTAAGCTATGCTGCTTTCATCCCCAAAACCACGTTATGTGTACTTTTTGGATCTATTTATGGAATTTTATTCAAATACAATAGTAAGCAAACATGGATGACACAACTACAGCCACCGACGTCGCAGTCCAATCTCTGTGAGTTTTTATTAAGCATTTAGCACATGTAATAAATGGTGAAATACATTTCAGGGGCAGAGTTATTCTGGTTTTTTATTACTAATATTAGTGTTTAGCAATTTATTATTTAAATGTGTCAGACGTAATGACCTTATGTTTATTTAAATTTTTTTATGCAAAGGGATTTAGAAAGTATCCTAATATCCTAAATATTTATAGCTGTCTAATCCTAGTAAAATTTTATTTTAGGGAATCTGTGTAGTCTTAAATTTACAATTCCAAAATTTAAAGTTTGTAGACATTTAATCGGTTACCGTATTTTCTCCTCTTTTAAGAGCTACGTTTCTTTAGAAATGTCATTTTTCCAAAGTCTCTGACAACTGTGCTGTCTTCAAATAACTAAGTTTGAAAACCAGAAAGAAGAAAAAACCTGTTTATGTATATTCACAAGTTTGAGGGGTATACTCACGTTTCTCTAATACCTAGACTTTAGCTTAAAATATGAAGCAGCCTTCGGTCCATAAACTTGGAGGACTCAGGCTCTGTATGTCAGAGAGAGGCTCCTGGCCTTGCTCTCTAGCCGTGTCCTGGGGGATTACCTCTCAAACTGGAGGGTGTGCACTCACGTACGGAGTCCTCGCAAAACTCCTGGGAAATACACATCAAAAAGAATCTATGCATGGGGCCCGGCGCAGTGGCCTAGCAGCTAAAGTCCTCGCCTTGAACGCAACAGGAATCCATAGGGGTGCAGGTTCTAATCCCGGCAGCTCCGCTTCCCATCCAGCTCCCTGCTTGTGGCCTGGGAAAGCAGTCGAGGGCAGCCCAAAGCTTTGGGACCCTGCACCCGTGTGGGAGACCTGGAAGAAGTTCCTGGATCCTGGCTTCGGACCGGCATAGCATCGGCAGTTGCACTCACCTGGGGAGTGAATCATCAGACGGAAGATCTTCCTCTCTGTCTCCCCTCTCTGTATATCTGACTTTGTAATAAAAATAAAATGAATCTTTTAAAAAAAGAATCTATGCATGGGCTTGACTTTTTTTTTTTTTTCACCAAAGTGAATTGTCATCTAATTCTATTTTTCCATGAATTTACGTGATCAGGCCTGCTTTTGAATTCTGTTGAACCTTTCGACCCAATTGTGGGTTGCCCTTTGGTTTGTGTTTTGTTTTGCTTTTAAAATTCTGCGAATAAATTTTAAAGAGTATTTACAATAGGACATTTTGCAAAGTGAGCATGAGTTAGAAGCCTAGGCACAAGTTTCAACAAATTTTGAGTAAATTCTTTAAATTAGAATTTTGAATGAATTCTTTAAGTTAGGTGTCTGCCTCTCCTACTCCCTGCAAAGATGCTGTTAGTTTCTACGAATGATGTATAAATGCATTTATGCATATACAGCCTGGATTGGTTGTTAAGTCTCAGGCTTTGAAACACTGAGAATGTATTCTTAGGAGAAAGTTTATTACTTTTATGCCTAATTGAGAAAAGAAGTCTATATTCCATGAACTAACTTTGTTGCATCAAAATTATAAATATATCAAAAAATTAGATTCCATTCAATAAAAAAAAATAAAGAATAAGAATAGGGATATTGATAAGAGCAACAGTAGATAAATATACATTAGACCAAATGATCTATCTTCTGAAAATTTTCATGAAATAAGAGAAGGTACAGAATGTCAACATGAAGCCAAATTTTGAAGACAAGGTTTGCTATTTCTTGGATTGTTATTCAGTGCTGCAGGCCCTGCATGGCCCCGCACGGCCCGAATGCTCCCTGCATGCTCCCCGCATGGCCCCGCATGGCCCTGCACGGCTCAATGCTCCTTGCATGCTCCCTGCATGGCCCCGCATGGCCCCGCATGGCCCGACAGCTGGGACTTTGGATTGACGGTGTTTCTAGGGTCATCCTCTGGGCAGACATCACAGCTGTATATGAGCTATTCACCAGCTCCATCATTCCTTAAGCTCTGCTTCCTTTACCTGCTGTGGGTGTCTGTGCCTCACAAGTTGTAAGTGTGAATAGGCTGGGACTGGCATTTAGGCTAAAGTTTACATCACCACTCCAGAACAGGCCTGTCCTGTGTCAATGTAACTGGATTTGAATCCTGTCGCCTCTCCAGACTTTAGCTTCCTTTTAACTTACACCATGGATGGAAGTTCAAATAACTGAGTGTCTGTCAATCAGACTGAGGACCTGGTTGTGGGCACTTTCCAAAGGGGCATTAATTAATGAGTGATTAAATATCCACAGTTAAATTAAATGAAAGTCGATTTCCTTAGGTTTACTAATGTTTTAAGTGTCCCAACCCAAATATGTAGCTGGTGACAATCTGACACATCTCCATCTGCACATGTCATTTCTAACAGCATTGCATCTCTGGTGAAACTCTTGTACATTTGCCACTCAATAAGATTTGTTTCAAAAGTAGAAACATCACAATATGAGAACACATTTACATGAAACCTTAATATGAAGTCTCAGCACTGCAAGTGAACAAAAGTTTGATGATTCAATAAATAATAGTGACACAATTGGGTTGTTCCATTAAAATCTTTCCATAAATATTTTTCCACAGCTTTCAATGTGATCTGTATAGCAGACAGAAAAGAAAAATAAGCTAATGAAACAAATTCATAGGAAAATTTAAAAGATAATGTCATTAATCTGATATCCGAAGTATCTATTAAACAATTGCAAAAACAATAAGAGCAATCCACTATATAAATAAAATCATAAAATATTGATTTATTTCGAAGTATTAAAAGCTTTTAACAATTGTAACAAATAGAATAGAGATTAAGACAGGTCATAAACTGGAAAGCTGATTTTAATGTGTATCAGTAATAAACATTTTTACACATAAAATATAGCAAACTTCCTCAAATATTAAATCTATGAAGAAATAATGCACAAAGAACATGAAATAGCAGCTCTCAGAAACAATGTTTCAAAGAGGTAAGTATAAAGGACGAAAAAGCAACACAACATCACCAGTCATTGAGAATTATAATTAAAACAATTGCATTTTACACCATTCAGGTGGGAAAAAAACTTTCTTCAAATACTCAACATTGAAGTTAATCAGGAGATATAACTCAGAAAAATTGCTGTTTGAGTATGCATTGGAATAATCACTATCCAATGTATATCACTCCTGTTCCTGGTATTACACTGAACAGACTGAAGACAGTACTTGACTGTGCAAATAAAGGTATAAGCTTAAGCTTACACAAACTTTTTCCGTTAGTAATCTAACAGTTAAATTTGAAGCAACTTGGGGCCCAGCTTGGTGGCCTAGCAGCTAAAGTCCTCTCCATAAAAGCCCCGGGATCCCATATGGGTGCTGGTTCTAATCCCAGCAGCCCCACTTTCCATCCAGCCCCCTGCTTGTGGCCTGGGAAAGTAGTAAAGGATGGCCCAAAGCCTTGGGATCCTGCACCCACGTCGGAGACCTGAAGAAATTCCTGGATCCTGGCTTCCGACTGGCTCAGCGCCGGCCATTGCAGCAACTTGGGGAGTGAATCATCAGATGGAAGATCTTCCTCTCTGTCTCTCCTCCTCTCTGTATATCTGACTTTGCAATAAAAATAAAAAATAAATCTTAAAAAATATTTTTGAAACAACTTGAGAAGCAAGGACATTTTGATCTATTGTGAAAGTGGGTTATAAACATATACTAAAATAAACCAGATTTATATTTTTAAACACAAATTTTGCTAAGTTTTTAAAAAACATTCACAACAGTGTGACTTTTTTTGCATTATTTATCATTTAAAGAACAAAAATGTGAGAGAATAACCTAAATCTTAAAGTGTAAAATATGCTGATAAATGAAATATAAATGGCAATAGTTTGATTGAACAAATTATTCAAAGAAGTTATACTGCAGAAATGTCAAAGTGTTTATATTTAATAATTCTGTATAATGAGATTAGTAGACTTTAATATTATCTTATATATTTATTGTCTCATTCGAATCAATTCTGATTCTGACAAACTTCTAAGATAGGAAGGTAAGGGGAAATACATAGACTTTGCAATGAAAGCTAAAGTACTTTAAAGGCAAAACAATTATTGACTGGGTTTATACTAAATGGGAAATGAATCATAAATTTAAGTGATACCACATCACAATTACCATTTGTAAATTAAAAATGGCAATATTTGATGCAGATATTGTTTATAATTTGATCATTCAATTGAAGAGGTTCCTAATATGTAGATCTTATTCTGTGTTAAATGAGAATATAAGTTTATTGTTATTTTCCATGAAACAGATTTTTTTTGCTTTTTTTCACATTTTTTTTTTATTTATTGTATTTAATTGAAAGGCAGAGTTGCAGAAACATATCTTCAATATGCTGGTCTACTTCCCGAGTGCCACCAACTAGAAAATCAAGTCCTATTACTCAAGAACTACATTGAACTTGAGCTAGGCATATAAGAATGACTCTAATCCTAATAGTGCCCAGAGAACTTGAAAACAAAAGCATTTAGTCATAGAATAAAAACAACCTCATTATGTAAAATTTGTGATAAAGGGTTGCTGATCTCTTTTTTCTGTTATACAGGTATTATTATTATTATTATTATTATTATTACTTTATAACAGTTCCATAGGCTCTGAGGTTTACCTTTACTCCCTCCTCAAACACCCTCCCCCTACACACTGCTTTCCCCATAATATCATAATACTGTAGTTCTCCATTAACAGTCTAATTCCATCATTGCGAGCATGGCAAAGAATCCAGCATCCTATTGTGAAAATATACTTAACAATTTTAATGGGAGTATATCTTTGATATGGAGGTGGAGATGTATACTGCATTGTATTCCCCCATCTGGATATGACCGTCTCTTTTACACAGCTACTATAAAGCCGCTTCAATGAAAAGCCACAAAAAATTCAACAAGAAGAGAAATAGAAATGCACAATACCATGAAGTTAAATAATATGCTACCAAATGATTAATGTGCTACTGAAGAAATTAAAAAAAAAAAAAAACAAACAAGAATCTTCTTGAGGACAATGATGCTGCAGTGTGACCTATGAGTCGGTGAAAGGTTAGACAAAAGAAGAAACTATTTTGAGGAAATGAAAATAAAAACAAAAAATTGAAAATCTATGAGATATAGTTTCTGTTAATCTTTGTTGGTGAGATGTGTGTCTTATAGGCAACAGTTAGAAGGGTTCTGTTTTTTGACTCAGTATACTGATCTATGGCATTTGATTGATGAATTTAAGCCATTTACATTCAGAGTTAATATGAATGGATGGTAATTTGGCCCTGTCATTTTAGCAATGGGTTGTATATTGTTTGATTTAGTCTTCTGTTGTGATGTAACTGGGAAGTTATTCATATTTGCCTCTGGTTTCAGTGGGTGCTGTTACTTTTCTCCATCAAGGCAACATCCTTAAGTATATTTGTAGGGCAGGTTTGGGAGAGGTGAGTTCTTTGAGCTTTTCTTTACTGTGGAAGAATTTTATTTAGCTTTCAAAGACAAAGGTGAGTTTTGCAGAGGAAGTAATTCTGGACAGGTCATTTTTTCCACTAAGAATCTGAAATATATGGCTGTTTCTAATCCTGGTGGCCTCACTTCCCTTCCTGCTCCCTGCTTGTGGCCTCAGAAAGCAGTAGAGAATGGCCCTGCACCTGCGTGGGACACCTGGAAGAGGATCCAGGCTTCTGGTTTTAGATCAGCACAGCTCCGTCCATTGTGGTTTTTTGGGAAGTGAATCAACAGATATAGGATCTTCCTCTCCGTCTCTCCTCCTCTTTATATATTTGACTTTACAATAAAAATAAATAAATCTTAAAAACAATAACAAGAACAATAGTAGAAAGGGTGTGGAATATGTCAATCCATTCTCTTCTGGCCTATAGAGATTCCTGTGAGAGGTATTCAACATGCATATATATTTAACATGCCCGTTTCTCTTAGAAAATGCAGAAACATTTCTGAGCCTGAAAGCATATTTGGTTAGTTTATGGTATCTAACAGATTTGTAAATGGTATTACAATTCACACTTAAATCAGCTGAAAATTAATTCATGAATTCTTATCACTTCAATTTTGTTCAATATGCCTATTTTCAAAAGTTATGTGTCTTATTTACTTACCTCCGTGTTACAGAATAATGACATCAAGTAATTGACATGTGAGTTTAAATCCAACAAATGGAATCACCTGAACTGTTGCGGTGTGTTTACTACATTATATACCCCGTATTGACAATGCTAATAATTTTGCTGATACACTATTTTGCTTTCATTTTAATGAGCAGTTGACATGATCATTTTACTTGTACAACACTGATTGAAAGCACACATTAATCAAACAATCAAAATAATAGGCTTGCTTTGAAGGAGCAATTTGGAGTTTTGATCTGTTTTATGATTACCTAATAAGTACTCATAAATAAAAGGTGTGGTTTCATCAGCAATGTCCTTTGTGCGCTTACTGGGGTTGTAGTGATTTTGGAGGATTGTTATGCAGGCGTATTAGTTGTTAAATGTACTTTTCATATTTCCAATGTTATGGATGTTCTAGTAAGGCACAGGTTATTGAGCTGGTCTGTGTCCTAGAGCATCAAGGAAAAATACAAGTAGGTGGTGAAAGATGGCGAAGAAGTCCAAATAATATAATTTCTCTATTTTACCATTCAAATGATTGTCTCAGATAATACTCTGTGTGGCCATTACACAGGACTCAAATATTTTCTCACTCTTTATCTATTTAGAGATGTTTGTACTCATATCTTCTCCCTGGAACCTCATTTTCAAATTTCTAAACATCTTGATTCTATCTCCCAGTCTTTCCTGCAAAATTTTAGTTACTCTCTGAATTATTATTAACATTTTAGAAAAATTATCTAATTCACAGTCCAGGTTCTGTCATTGGTCCAGGCTACAGAGCTACCCCATGGGAAACAGAAATGTGTGTTCTATCGTTACTGCATGAAACGGTGCACGATCATCACCTGCATTGTTTTTGCATCTTTGCTAAATTTCTGACTAGGTGTTTTATGAAGGAGGAATGAATACAGATATTAATTCTTCAGTTATGCATACAGATCTTACAAGTTCTTTTGGAGGCATGCTGTTATTCATGTTAACACTAATAGTATGATATAATTGCAGTTTATTAACCATATCAGCTTTTTTCTTACACAATTTGTCGGGATCAGATTGTCTTCTTGGTGGATTTGTCCTTTTATCATTTATAAATTGGCTGTTAGACTTACTTTGCTTGCTAGAATTACAGTTTATTTTTGTTGGAAAGACAAATTACAGAGACAAGGAGAGACAGAAAGAAAAAACCTTCAATCCATTGGTTCATGCTGAAAATGATTGCATGACAAGTGGAGATCAAGTGGAGATCATCAGAAAACATGAGGTTCTTCTGGGTCACCCATGCAGGTTTAAGGGTCCAAGGCATTGTCTCTGCGGCTTTCTCAGGGCTCAAACAGGGAGAGGGGTGGGAAGTAGAGCAGCCAAGACACGAACCAGTGCCCATACACAATGCTGGCACTGCTAGATGGAGGATTAGCCAATTTCACCATGGTGGAGACCCCTTGATTTTATTCTTAAGGCAGCATATACTAGGCCATATTTTCACATTTGTTTAGTTTCT
Source organism: Ochotona curzoniae (assembly GCF_017591425.1). NCBI lineage: Eukaryota > Metazoa > Chordata > Mammalia > Lagomorpha > Ochotonidae > Ochotona > Ochotona curzoniae. The sequence continues at coordinate 21,187,009 of NW_024467115.1, forward strand.
CATTCCTTTAATTAGTTTAGTGACTTTCTTAATTGGTTTTTGTTTCTTACTGGTTTCCCCAATTTTCATTCTTGCTTCTTTTTTCATTATTTCAAGTGGTTGTAGCTTGCTTTATTTATATGGTTTTACACTGTGTCTGTCACAGTTTTCTTTGAAATTGCTTCAGGTAATGCAACCCATAATTTACCTTATTACAACTCATCAATACCAAACTTTTACCATTTCAAGTGAAACCAAATGGGCCCGGTGCGATAGCATAATGGTTAAAGCCCTCGTCTTGCACACACCAGGATCCCATATGGGCTCCTGCTTTAATCTGGGCAGCCCCGCTTCCCATTCAGCTCCCTGCTTGTGGCCTGGGAAAGCAGTCGAGGACAGCCCAAAACCTTAGGACCATGCACCCGCATGGGAGACCCGGGAGAGCTCCTGGCTCCTGGCTTCGGATTGGTGCAGCTCCAGCCATTGCGCACACTTGGGGATTGAACCATCGGATGGAAGATCTTCCTCTCTGTCTCTCCTCTTCTCTGTATATCCGCCTTTCCGATAAAAAATAATAAATTTTTTTTAAAAAAAGTGAAACCCTGAAATTTTACTTACATTTGTGGTTCTCTGCTGAATTTTAACATTATGAGGTACATTCTAAATAATGTAGTCAACATCATTAGATAGTCATTTTTACTTAAATCACTTAGTGCTTACTTTAAGAATGGCATAAATAGCAAGGTACTCTATGGTATACTCCCTAGTTTTAACATATTTTATTTGTCATCATTTGTGAAATCCAAGGTTTTCATCCTTTGTTACTTTTTTCTGTAATGTCACATTTGTTATTATTACAGGTTTCAAGTTTATGAAATATTATTCTGTATTATTATTGTATTATTCAACAGACTCCTATGTCCCTCCATCACATTTCCTCTATGAGCATCTTACGTTAGTATTTTTCGTCATGCAAATAAACCACAGCTTGAGTCCCACATTTTATTTCAAAGTCAATTTTTATTGCATTCTTTGCAACCTTTAGTAATATAAAGATGATGTTCAAATTAGTTTTAGAACACTTTAGGTCTTTTTTGTGAGAATGTCCTAATTTCTCTTTTATTCCTGCAAAAATGACCACATTAAAAATATATGACTTTCAGATATTTTTCTTTAGCAATATTTTCTGGTTCACATGATTTTATGTGATCAATATTTATTTATTAAGGCAATCAATATGCATGATGTAACATGTTCAACGATTATTATGGGAAGTTTTCTTTGGTTTTAGAAATGTAATTAAAGTGTGTTGGCTTGGATTCCTTTGGGTCTTATTATTGGGTCTCACTTGGTTTCTTGAACCTGTAAGCATAAACCTTTTGCCAGATATGAAAACATTCAGTCATGTAATCACTTAATTGTGTTTTAGTCACACATTTTTTTCTTCTCTTCGTTAGACACGAATGATGTACATATCAGTTCTGTTATCAGAGCCTTTAATTTGTCTAAGGAATCTATGAGATTTCGCTAATAAACTAGAAGTTTATTCTCTTTATTCAGATTGAATTTCTACTGATCCATTCTGAAGTGCATTAACTGTGTATTCTAGAATCCCAAGTCCAACACTGGAGGTTATGGAGATCATATAGTAGAATTTTTCCCATGCCTGTGTTTATCATTTTGGTTCTATGATTGTATTCTTTTCTTGTATCTTTTCTTTCTTGAATAGATTTTCTCTTGTTTTAATATGTTTCAGGAGAAATCATATCATTATTAGGGCAGCTTTAATGCTTTGGATATATGCTCATTTGTTTGTGGATTAAACGATATTATATCATGAGATTTTTCTACAGAACAATTTGAGACAGTATAGAGGGAAAGCTGAAGCAAAGCAGAATTCACCTTAAATTGACAATTGTCAAAGCCATGTGTCCAGTAGTTACAAGTGATTTGTTTTTATTCTTTCTTTCCAGTTTTCTACACATTTGTAATTTTTTCATAAAAAAAATAAGAGGAATGTTTGAAATACATTGTTTTTTCTTTTAGGAAAACATTCTATTTCGTTAGCAGAACATATGCATCGATCCTTGTAAATATTTTTGCTCTTACTTAGATTAATTTCCATGTTTGACTAGAGATTCAAAAATGAATGTAAATTTATATTTAAGTTTACATGAAAAGTACAATTTTTGATCTAGTGCTAATTGGAAAGGGAGTTCATCTGTTCCTGAAAATATTTTTTTTATAAAGACGCCCCCTGTGTATTCCTCATCCAGGATTCAGTGCCTAAAGGGAATCAGCATCTTCAATTCAAAACACGAACTTATCTTTGAAGAAAATAATTTCAAATATACATTATATACATGGCATGGATGTGCATGTGTTCATGTGTATATAAATATAACCCAACACTATATTTTATGCAGAAAATGTATCTTACATCCTACCTTCATCTTTTGCCTTACTGCTTTTATTAATGGTCATATTAAATTTTCTTTTGATTCATGTAAACAGCTGGCATAAAGCAAGCATCATTTTCACACCAAGCTGGGGATCATTTGTTTTACTGCCTAAGTGTAAACTCTCAACTTCCATATTTCTCATTTTTTTGTTTGTGACAATGCATTATTTCATACTTGTGACCAAAAGTATGCTTTAACATATTTAGCAATAAAGGCGTTTTATACATTTACTCATATTTTACATTCATATTACATGTAATCCATACATATTCAATTATTGCAAACACAAAGTTCAAAAATGAGTATGGATGAAACAGAAGAAATATTTGACCGACCACTGGTAATTCATCGGGATTCTACGAGTGATGAAGCAATCTCTAAGGGTCAGGCATTACTCTGTCATCTGTACAAAATGAAGGCAGAGTAGTGCATCCCCCACCTGTGTGAACCAGATGTTTCTCCACGGAGTTAGACCTCTAGAATGAGAGGATGCTTTCCCTCATGGTATTTACCAGTCTTCTGCATCTCTTGGGATATAAAACTCTGGGTACTAGCTAATCAGAAGTCATGCAGAGGTGAGTAAAGTTCATGCAAACGTAAACCCAGGAAGCAAGTTCTGGAATAAATTACTTAAGGGATCATGAGAGAGGTTTGCATTTGTCCCCACGTGATCATCTGTATTCTAGGACTGTAATCAGATAACTACTTCCTAGTTAGAACATTCGGCACTTGTATGTATGCATGTTAAAAATAACCATGACTAAGTGAAGTGTTCTTGAAAGTAAATTTAAACTTTCTCATTAAAAATCTAAATTTGCACATCTATCTTACTCAAGAGGGAATTTTAGCTGCCTTATGGCAGAAATTATAGCTGAGAGATCATTTTCAGTGAGCGTATTTCTAAAGATACCTTCTTGAGCACAAATGTGGTTCATTAATAAGTAAATAGCACAGAATTAAGTACTGTGGTGCAGCTGTTATGTGCATATACTTGATATAAAAACACTCTATCAAAAACACTCTAAATCTCTAATATAAAGAATTATGAAGTGCAAACCTATACTTAAAACATTCAAAAGTAATCATTATCAAAATTTAAGAATAGTGCAAAAATCTGGAATTAGAAACACATAAAATCCAGTGCCAAATGCTTGATGGAAGCAAGTGGTTTTTCTGATGTGATAGTTTTGCAACAATCTTTTTTTTGTTCTATTATTTTTTATTGATTACATCGCATTATACTCTCTCATAGGCTCTGGGATTCCCCCTACCCCTCCCGAAATTTTGCAACAATTTTATGCTTGCAGAACATTTTATATTATATATCACAATTGTTAAGAGAACCTTCTTATATGATAAAACCACTTACGATGTTAATGACCGTGACATTTTATAGATGTAGTGAAAAGAAATCAGCATCCACCAAGCTCCTATCTGAAGTCATGGATAATCTATGGCTAAACAAGGCTGCCTTCAGCCTCGAGTAAATAGTGTTTGTTTTCTAAACAGTGTGTGGTCACTTTCAGAATTAGGAAGGATGGTGAATTATTTCTCCATCCACAAAGTAGATGGAGTGAGCTTCAGAAACCTGAACACCCACTTGACTTTAGCTCTACTCTAAATATATCCACAATGCTAATGCATTGACTTGTTAATTCCTGTAAAGGCAAAAGTAACATTCCATGGAGCATTAAAATATCTAAGTATTCAATACAAATTGGTGAATAGCAAAGAATTAGAAAGCTCAGCTCCTAGGAGGTTTCCTCATTGGAACTATTTTTAGCCAAGCAAAACAGGAATATATATATATATATATAATAGTTGGCTAAATTATTATTTTGAAGCAAAATTTTAAAATTATTTTTTACCTCCAGCATGTTTTCCATGTCTGCAAAGTAACTGATAAGGGACAAAGCAAGCATAGTATGATGAATTTAAACATACTCTGATCCTTCCTGGAGATTTTGACAAACAAAGTCAGTAAAGAAATCTGGAATTTTCATTTACTTACATTTAAAAACAGCAGAGATAATCCACAAGGAATACTGAGCTCATTAAGAAGGAATCACTGCAGTACATACATTTAGAAAAGATAAACTTCATGTTTTCTCCAAAAAATCTTCCTAGGATTCTTAGGAAACCTGGAGAATGAAAGCCTGTATTCCCATCAACACATCTGATCTGATGACTCTGTGAGACAGAATTTCCATTATGAGCAATGGGATGCCATGTTTATACATGTGGATATTTGCACATTTAACCTTGGTGCATAGGCCAATTTATTTCAATATTCTAGATAGCATTTTATGAAACAGGATAACAGTATTTTTATCCAGACACATTATAATGTCACATTGTTTGTATCTGCAGGACAGGTGTGTAGCATTCGATAATCATACAAAGCGTTTATTACAGATATATGGCAGACACAGATGGAGAAATGTAGACTTATTATAATATCTGCTTTACATTACCATGTTTGTAACGAGTGTCTACTATCTAATTTTTTTCTTATTTATTTTTTTTAAGTGATCTTACTTAGTTGATTAGGGTACAAAGGGTCAAGGGCTACAGGAAAGTGGGTAACACCATCGTTTCCAAACTAATATCATTTTTTTCCCCCTGTATCTGGGGTCAGGGGAGAAACAAAGAGAAAAGCTCCACCCAGCCTCCCACCCATCCCAGGTCCCCCATGTGAGGCACGATCCGAGGGTCCTGCTCAAGCACAGTTTTGACAGTTCAACATTTCTGAATTGCTGCCAATTTCACCATTCCAATCGCGATAGATCCTATTCAGAATTCACTGGCTGACATAGTCTCTTCATGGTTGGGCGTCTGAGATCAGCAGTTCAGTTGGAGGGATTGCCAAAAAAACTTCATCTGAGATCATCCCAAACCTGATTTTTGTGTGAATTTGCCGCTACAGGATCTGGCACAGTCCGTCGCCCCAATCAGCTTGTGCACATGCTGGTCGTTGCAATTGCTGGGTCAGTTCTATTTCCAGCCCTGTCATCCATTTGAACCAATGTGTGGTCCAGCTCGATCCTACCCACTTCAGACTCGGTCCTCACATAAACCATTACTATCAAATTTTTAAGTTGACCTAGAATTTGGTCACTCCATTGGTGAGACTGAAGTTAAAACATGTAAGATGTCTGGACATCTGAAGTTCTACAATGTGCTTCTTTTGAAACTAAATGTTGATATTACAGATTGAGATTCAGCAGTTCATAGTGGGCAGTCATTTATTTTAACTTTATGAAATCTTCAGGTAATAGAGAGGAACTGAGTTTGCCTTTATTTTATGGTTTTATTATTATGGCAGTTATTAGAAATGTGTCCGTTCTTTTAATGCTTATTTCATTTGCTTGATATGTAGAATTACAAACAGTGAAAGAAAGAGAGAGAAATTTTAGTTTTGATGCTTGTGATGGTGTGTACCCCAGAAAGACTTCAAGGACTTTGGCTGGCTAGATTGAAGCCAAGAACGAGAAGCTTCATAAGGGTCTCGAGGGACTCAAACACCTGTGCCATCCCCTGGGGCTTTCTCTGGTGAAATAAGCAGGCAGCTGGACTGGATGTGGAGTCTCAAGAACTTGAATCTGCACCCAGATGAGATACCACTGCTGTAGGTGCTGGCTTAACCCATTCACTGCCATGCTGGTCTCCATGAGTGCCATTTTTTTAAAAACGTATTTATTTTTATTTGAAAGGCAGATTCAGAAAGAAGAGATACACAGAGAAAGATCTTCCATCTTCTAAGTTATTATTGATTTTGTCACTGAATGCTTGCAGGGCCTCACCTAACACTTTCCAAGGGGTAGCTAAATTGAATCATTTTTTTAAAGATTTATTTATTTTTCTTGCAAAGTCAGATATATGGAGAGGAGCAGAGACAGAGAGGAAGATCTTCCATCCGATGGTTTAATCCCCAAGTGACTGCAAGGCCAGTACTGTGCCACTCCGAAGCGAGGAGCCAGGAGCTCTTCCAGGTCTCCCATGCAGGTGCAGGGTCCCAAGGCTTTGGACTGTCCTCAATTGCTTTCCCAGGCCACAGGCAGGAGCTGAATAGGAAACTGTGCCTCTGGGATTAGAACCGGTGCCCATATGGGATCCCAGGCATGAAAGATGAGGACTTTGACCACCACGCTATCTTGCTGGGCCCAAATTGAATCATTTTTACATTGCTCTTCTGCATTTTATACTCTTCTTTATCTCCAAACACTGTGTACCTCAAAAAAGAAAAGGTGTACTATTTTTTAAAAATAACTAGCATGTTGCTGATACTTTTAGCTAAAAGAATAGATTTCTGAGTTTTCTAGGTCTTACAAAGACAACTAACATTTTAGAAGTTTCAAGATATAATTTGAATAAAAAGAAGTCTAGTCACTCATTTTTTTAAATCAATGGCGCATCAATGGAGCACAAAATTTAAAAATAAATTATGTGGGTTTAATTCTTCTCACTTAATGTTTATAGAATTAAATACAGCACGTTTTCCATTTACAAACTTAGAAATATTAGCTTTTTACCTAATTGAATTCATTCATAAGTAAATAATGTCAACCTTGCCTTTTTTTCACTTTCTGTAAATGAGCAAAACAAACTCATCAACAAACAAATTAAACAACAGATAATGAATACTTCATTGTATCTTAAATGGGTTGTTACTTATTCACAACCTAATTATTTGATCTGTATCAACCAAAATATATTACATTTTGGAAAGGAAAAGCAGGAAGATCAATTGTACAACTCTGAAGCCGCGGTGAGGGGTTATTGTGAATTGAACAACCCCAGGCGTTCTTTAAATAAAAAAATCAGAAGACTAATTCACAGAGCAGCTTGCATCCTCAAGGCTCTCTCTATTCTCCTAAGGTAATGCCTTCCTCGAGCGCTGGACTTCAACTTTGTAAATGGTAAAGTGTAATCCCACAGCACTCCTTCTGACTTCTATCACATATATTCACAAGTGAGATCCAAATAGAGTGTACCCAAATTGGAGTGAAGAACTCTATGAAATGAATCTCCAGCAAAACCGGTAATGTCTACTTAAAAACAGTAACTTACAACATTAGGAAATGGTCTCAGATAGAAGCATCCATTTCTCAACATTTACTAAAGGTGTTTCAAGAACAGTAACACTGTGAGGAACCAAAACTGAGGCCTAAGCTCTCACTCACCAATTCCATCTTTGGCAAAGTAGAAACTCCTTTCCACGTGAGTGCGACAAGGAACACAGGGCTACACTTCCCTGAGTGATCTTCATGCAAGAGAAAGAGTATATTTCATCCTGAACTCAACTGCAACTCACTACAAGTGAGTGTACTCGAGTGAGAGGGACGTCCTTTTACCAATCCCAAATCACAAACATGCCATGGTTGAGAATACCTGAAACCTAACCTTCATTCCATGACATAGGATAATTACTTCTATATGTATGACTCAGAGAAGGATGACAAAGGCTGCTTCTCACCCTCCCCCACCATGGAATTTTCAGTTGCTTAAGCAAACTTGCATTTAGAGAAAAGAACACTATTGTCGCTGTTCCCACTGCTGAATATTTCGTCTGTGACAGGGGAGGTCGTGGAGACCCTTTTCATAAAAGTGAACATTCTTGGGTCCAGTGCAATTGTCTGGTGGCTAAAGTTTTCGCCTTGCACATGCCAGGATTTCAGAGGACACTCATTCATGTCCCAGGAACCCTGTTTCCCATCCAGCTCCCTGCTTGCAGCCTGGGAAAGCAGTCTAACAGGGCCCAGAGCCTTCCACAACCCTCCCCCCCATGGTAGATTCCTCCTCCTAGGGGCGGGGGAAATCCCAGTGCCTATAAAACTGTATCACATAATACAATGTTATTAACAATAAAATTTAAAAAGGGCATGTCAAAACATACTCAACAAAAAAATAAATAAAATTTATTACAAAATTTAAAAAAAAAAAGATGGCCCATGGGACCCTGCACCCATGTGGGAGACCCAGAAGAACCTCCTGGCTCCTGGCTCCTGACTTTGCATGGGCTCAGCTCCAGCCACTGAGGTCACTTGAGGGAGTGAATCATTGGATGGAAGATCTTCTCTGTATATCTGACTGTCCAATAAAAATTAACATTTTTTTTTACAAAAGCTGATCTTTCCAAGGAACTATTTGTACTTGTATTACTGAAAATTCCAGTTCTAAGTTTTCCCTCAAAAATGGGGCTGGGGGGGGGGGGCTGTAGCGAAGAGGAGATGTGAGATTACAAGATGAATTGAATGTTTGAACTACACTCTATGCCAGCTGCCTTAGGAGTTCCACAGAAAATGAAAAGTGGGGGAGTGTACCTAGGTTTGGAAATCTTTCAAACACTTTTTCACCAGTTCTCTCATCCAAGAATCTTGGATTCCGTTGGTTTGCAGATAGTCTTAAAGCCAACACAGTGTTGAAAACTCTTATGCGACCATCTGGAAATTACTGGAATTTAACAGCTGGAAAAGGTCAAGTGAAGACTCAGAAAGAGGCCCATTGCAATCATAGTCATACAAAACCCTAAAAAGGATGCCTATAGTAGATTGCTACAGTTGCTGTAACAAAGTACAAAGCATTTGGTCACTAAAACACAGAAAATGACAGCGTATGATGTTTGGAGACTAGATTTCAAGATCAAGGTGTCAGTAGGGTTAATCCCTGTGGGTGCTGTGAGAATCTACTTCATGTTGCTCATCTTTTTGTTGTTTGTTCATTTTTTGGTTTTGTTCTAAAGCAATCCTCATCTCTCCTGAGACATCTCTGGTGCAGATCTGTCTCTGCTTTTCATGAAGACATCAATCATATCAGATTAGGGAGCTACAGTATTATGGCATCACCTCTTTCAGATTTGACTAATTATATCTAATATGAATTATTTCCCAATAAGATTGTAATTTGACATGACTGTGTTTAGCACAACATATGAATTTAGTGAATTGTGAGATGCAACTATTAAGAAGAATGGAATCTTTTCTTTTACCTAAAACAAAACAAAACAAAACAAAACGAAACAAAACAAAACAAAACAATCATGGAGACCATTATGCTTAGTGGAATAATCCAGACCCAGAGAGGCAAATAAATCTTGAAAATGTCTAATTAAATAGAATTTAGCAATGGAGGTACACAATTTATTAAAAACCAAGTAAAATTTTGTAGCGAAACTGTGGAGTAGTTACAGTGCAAAATCCACTGGCGGTGATCAACAGTGCTCTGAACTGGCAGGATAATAGTCAGCAATTTCAGCATATATTTATAGAGCGTTCAATATAAAGAAAATATTTTTTAAAATGAAGAAACTAATAGAGTTAAGAAACAACGTGAATGCTATTAAGAACATCCCACATAAGCACAATAAGATTAACAGATTAATTTAAAAAAAAGAGTAAGAGAAATGAGCATAACAATATTCTAAACTAAATATCTACATGTCTTCGAAATTCATTTCTTCTTATAAGATGGCCCTTCCGGAAACGAGCTTTCCACAGTTATGACTATCTGGGAGTGTTCTATTTAACCTTCGTTATTGAAAGACAGCCTTGCTGATTATGGGGTTATCGTTGGCTGATTTATGAAGAGTTGGGGCATGCTATATTATTTTACTGTCTCAGATCACTGCTGATTGATAAAAGGATTTCTGATCATTTTACTGGAATTTCTGTGTACAGATGACTAAATCTTGCTTGGTGTTTGCAGAACTTGCCCTTGTTGGTTCAGTTTCAACGTTTTTATTGTGATGTCCGTGCATTTCTTTGCATTTATCCTACTTGTACCAGACTTTAAGCTGAATCAAACTCTGTCACAAAGAGGGATCCCGAAGATGTAAGATTGGTTTCACTTCAACCTTCAGTTAATATATCATACTAAGTAATAGGTCACATCAATATAATTTTAAAATGTTGCAATTAGCTTTAAAAAATGACCACATCTAACATGAGTCATATAACTTTAAAATTCTTTTTTAACTTATAACATTGCACTGAGAGCTAAAGAAAATAATTAACAGATATATTCTATAACCTCTCACTCTACACAAAGGCTTCCTGCTTGGTGGTATAGCTAGCTAACACAGCCAATGTGACTCGTTCAGTCACCTCCCAGGTGAGATGGTCAAAGAGCAACTGGAGAGAAAGGGTCAGGACTAAAGAAGCAGAGTTTCTGGACATGAGTTCCTCGTGAAAATAATGCCCAAATGTTACTCCAGGTTCTGTGAGGGTGAGCTTAGTGTGAACAAACAGGAAGCTCAAGCAGTGGACACTCTCTTGTACGAAGCATGGGACACTGGAATAGAATTATTTTAGTGAAGAGAAGGAGCAAAACCAAAAAACAGGAGAGACAAATGGGCCTTTGAAATTAGAGATGATATCACCACCACAAGAGTCTTCAGAATTGAAATGGCCATAAAGTATTTGGTTTGTAGAAAGACGGTTCCCTCTTCTAGAAGCATGACAGCAATTCCTCTGAATTGAAATAATGGATATGTTAAAAGCAAAACAAGTGACTGTGTCTCTCCAAATTTATATGCTGTAAACTAAAATGTCAATGAAATAATATTCAGAAGTGAATCCCTACTGAGATGAGCAAACCATGAGGCACCCCTCTGAATGAGATCACCGGCTTTACAAAAGGGATTGGAAAGAATGTTCACTGCCCTTCCAACCCGCCACCGAGTGAGGACACTGCACTTGCCTTCTCAGGAACAGTAACTATCAGGCACATATTTGAGATAGAATTCCTCTCACCTGACACTGAAACTGATAGTATTTGATAATGACCTTCACAGTCCCAGAACTGCTTTGAGAAAAATAGCTACTGCTTATGCATTATCTGAACTGTTTTGTTTTCCAATTATGGCACAAACAGACTCATAGATGCAAGTACATCAGCACATGTTCAATGCATCACTGAGATTATGAGAAATTAGGACAAGCACAACTATCAAGATTTTTTTTTTAAATGTATTGCTTCAGATGTTTGACATGTTAACATAAACTCTAAACAAATAAAAACATGTGTGGGCATTTGAGACCGCGTTTCGGACTTTTGTTTTCATTTGAGAGTTGGGTTTTATTTCTGGCTGTCTCCCCTCAGTTCCTCCTAGTGCAGGTTCCAGGAGGCGGCAGATGATGGCTCCTTGCTACTCCCATAGTGGACTGGATTGAGTTCTAGTTCTGAGCTTGGCCCGGTGGATGGGAGGCCTGGGAGTGTGCTTTTCTATCTGTCTGTCTCATTATCTCTGCCCTCAGATATACTGAGAAATACTACTTAGTCATTAAAAAGAATGAAATACTGTCTTCGCAGTAAAATACATGCAAGTGGAAACGATTTTGCTTTGTGAAAATAGCCAGTTCCAAATGACAAATATCACAGGTTCTCTCTGATAAGTGGCAGTTAAAATAGAGAAACAATGCAGAAAACTGAATGGACCCTTTGTGATATGATTGCTTTTAGCTCTTATTTTTATAGCCCTGTGAACTGGTAGCCTTTTTGCATTGCAGTTGTTGAATATTATTGTTAATGGCACATAAAACATGTGATAATAGAGTTGATTGAAATTATTTTTTCACCAGAATTGAGAACACACACATGCACACACAGACACACACACACACTCTCTCACTCACACACAGCATCCAAAGGAAGGAAGAAGGGGGATTGATGGAGGGAGAGAAAAAAAGAAAGAGGGGGAAAGAGAAAAATGGTCATCTTATATTTGTGCTCGAGAAATACATAAAACCTGTTTTACATATTTTAATGAAAATTTAAAAAGAAAAAGATCAATCTTTATGACTTTTTTAAAACATTGTTTCATTATGAATTAATATTACTTGGTTTTGGAACGAGACGAGATTTGAAAGACATTCCATTTTTTACTATTCATTTTATAAACTTTAATAGTGAAAAACTTTAAAAATGGAATTGAATATTTTGTGCACCAGTGTGATTCATTTTTAAAACAGACTCGAAGTAGCACAGCAAAAATCATGTAACAGTGGTTATTCTGATCTAATACCAAAAATCATTTTCAATATTCTATTATGTAATGACATATTTCGTGCCATTTAAGTATCATTCAAAATTTTTGGAAATCACCAGACTTGTGAACAAACTTGTCATATATCACAAGACAATAGGAATAATCAGTTCCAGTGTCACACATGTTTAAATGGCTGTACTAATCACTCATGTTATTATATATATATAATAACATATAATATAATATATAATATATATATGAGTGTAGCTTCATGGGATAGCCTAGTGGCTAAAGTCCTCGCCTTGCCCTTGCCAGGATCCCACACGGGCGCTAGTTCTAGTTCTGGTAGCCCTGCTTCCCACCCTGCTCCCTGCTTGTGACCTGGGAAAGCAGTCAAGCACAGCCCAAAGCCTTGGGAACGTGCATCCATGTGGGAGACCCAGAAGAGCTCCCAGCTCCTGACTTTGGATCGTCGCACCTCCAGCCGTTGCGACCACTGGAGGAGTGAATCATTGGACTGAAGATAGTCCCTGTCTGTCTGTCCTCCTCTCTGTATATCTGAGTTTCCAATAAAAATAAAATAAATATTAAAAAAATAGAAGAGAGGGGTCAGTGGGTTCCAAATACAAAGAAATGGTAATGGTTTAAATAGATGGATAAGTTCATTACATTAATTTGATCAATTCGATTATATATTTTATCAAATCATGACAATGCATACCATACATATGTGCAATTAATATATGCCAATTTAACATAACATTTTTATATCACACAATTTTAAAGAAAATAAAATAAGGCTATTTTTAGCCTCAACCATTTTTTATAGAAAAGTATAGGTTGAGTTCTTCCTCTTGGAGGCATAAATACCCCAGGAGGAGAAGCATTAAATAAGAGAAATATTTTTTTTTTAAAGAAACTAAGCCTCAAGAGCACGAGTGAACTGGCAATAAAATCCTCACTCCTTAAATATGAGAGTAAGGATGTTTGCTGCCTCATCCTTGATATCAGATAAGAGGAACAAATGACGGCATTGTAAGCTGCTTAGCTCAGGAGATGGCTTATGTGGCTATCTTTAGGAAATGTAATCTGCCAAATATGATAAATGTGACTGGAGAACTGACAATATGTTAAGAAAAATGTAAAGAGTCGTGTTCAAGTTCAAGTTATCTCAGGCTGGGAAAACTTACAGAAATTGTGGGATAAATGTAAGTTCCCTTCCACAGAACAACATCAAGTTTCAATTGTAATTTGGAAATAAATCATATTGTCATTTTTTTTTCCAATGCTGTCATTTAGCTTGAGATTGTGTTATTGTTTGATTCCCTTAGCAGTTATGTTTTACCAAAACCATTGTCATGTCAATGTGATGATTTGTAAAGTAGAGATATGAAACTGAAGAAAATAATTACAAGCTTAGAGAGCAGCATGTAGGCATAGCAAGCTCTTGTTCCTATGGCTGGCATGCAATGTAGGCACTGTTTATGTTCTGGATTCCCTATTTCCCATATAGCTCGTTAGCTTATGACCCAGGTGGGTAGCACTGGTGGCCCAGGTCCTTGGGGCTCTGCACACACTTGGGAGATCTGCAGGAAGATACTGGCTCTCAGCTTCAGATCAGCTCAGTCCTAATCATTATAGCCACTTGGAGAGAAAACTAGTTGATGGAAGACCTCTATCTTTCTGTGTCTCCTTCTCTGTAAAATTCTATCTTTCAAATAAAAATAAATATTTAAAAAAAAGAATCCTGGGCTTAGATTAAAGGATGGTTCTCAGAAATAATTGTGATGTTCACTCATGGGCCTTTGTGAAAGGAACGCAAAAATCTGCCTTTACAATTAAGACTATGCGTCAGTGCTTGGTAGTTCATTTATCTATTTTTCTATGGTGGTGACTTCACAAAATGTAATCCTATTTTCATCAAATATTAATGCTACTTTTTTTTGCTCATGAAAGTCATTTGAAACATAATGTTACTTCTTATTCACCATGAATACTATATATATATAGTATAAAGCAGGAAAAGAGTAGTACATATTTTTGATATTTCATTTCCATGTGTTTCATTTATTTGGAAGGCAGACACACAGGAAGACACAGAGCAGGACAGAGATCTTCCATCTGCTGGCTCACACCACAATGTCTACAGCTCTGTCTCAATGCCCTGTATGAGTAGCATGGACACACGTACTTCAGCTATATCATCTGCCGCTTCCCAAGGTACATGTGAATTGAAAACTAGAATCCAAAGTAGACTTGATATCTTAACAAGATGCAGAGCATCCTCCAAAATATGTTAACTGCATCATCTTCGTTTCCGTAACAGAAGTTCTATCACAGACCCCTTTTACTTGAGATACTGTTATAAAAAAAAAGTTCATAGAAACGCGGCAGTGTAAAGCAATTCACAGTGATGAAATGATAACAATGGCAGAACAACAGTGCAGAAAAGTATCAGCTTTAATTAATCGAGACTAGTTCACTCAAGATAAAAAAAAAAAAGAACTATATAACCCAGACACCTGGGCTGGGGGTATGGGTGCTTACTCTCTCAGCTGTGTGGGTGTAGCTGGGGGAACTTGGGTCTGACCAGGCTTGAGGCTTGGGATCTAGGCTCTGTTCACCACCGTCATGCGGTGGGCAGATCCTGAGCTAGTCTGGGCTTGAAGCTCAAGAATTTTCTTCACCCACTACACCATGCTGTGAGCGTATCCCAAGTAAGTCTGGACTGCAGGTGAGGGTGATTACTCTCCCAGCTGTGTGGCTACAGCTGGAGGAACCCTGGCTGGGTGTCTCAGACAGAAATAGTGCTGGGCAAAACCCTTGAGCCACCCAACGGTATGCTCTGGGGTCTTGAGAATGTAGGGTTACATGGAGTATGAGGAATGACACTGGTGGGGATGAACAAGGACCTGAAGGTTCATGCCCAGGTGAGGAATGAATTTTCTGGAACTTCCATGGATAAGGCCACTTTACATGATGGGCTAGATCAGGGAAACCACCAGTGAGTGTCAGAAAAGGGAATGGGTACTGTGTGGCTGGACCATGAAGCTGATAAATATGTGAGTGAATCATGTCTGGGGGTAGAATCTGCAGGGAGTGTCTGGGCTCACCCCTGCGGAACAGTGATCTCCTTTGACACATGCAAGATCTGTGGCTGGGAGTAGGTCAGGCTGGGGCCCACTCAGCTGGGCTGGCATTCTTTCCGGAGAGCAGAAGAGCCAGAATTGGGCATTGTGCTGGGCTGGACATGGCTACAATCTCCCTCAGCATGGGTGTAGACTGGATCTGAGGAGTACCAGTCTGGGTGAGACTGGGTGTCTGTAGAACAGGGTGGGCTATGTCATGGCTCTTGCTGAACCATGTGAAAGCTGTGTTTGGGCATAGACCAGGCATGGCTGGGTTGCAACACCTAACAGTAAGAACCAGAAAGATTATGGACAAGCTTGGCAAGGACACCATTCCTGCCAGAAGAAATGGACAAAATCAAGCCAGGCCAAGGACCCACTGGTGTGCACAGATCTGCCACGGAGAGGAGACTGGATGGAGAAGCTTGATGAACTCCTTTGTCAGATTGCAGCCCCTCCAGGTAAGCATCAGACTCAAGGCAAGGAGCAGCCCAAACAAGCCCAGGTTACAGTACCCACCAGCATACATGTGGGTCAGGTCTGGGGACAGACAAGGGTGGTCATTTAATAAAATTCCCCTGGCAGATCCGAGATCCTGAATAATGAGCAGGGGCCAGGTTGAACCACATCTCTAGCCAGTTCACATTGGGGCCAGGACAGGCCTGAAACACCCTTTGATGGATGCCAAGACGAGATGAGCCATGCTAGTCTGGAGATGGTGTGTGCTGGGTCCATGAGCCCCAGGGACAGAGGGCCCTTTGTCTTACCCATGAGGTGGTGCTGGGTCCATGAGCTGGGTGGTCTGGCGGGGCTTGCGTTACTTGGGCCATGTCTTTGATCCCACCTGCATGGTGGGTGCTGAACCTGTGAGAACAAGGGGTGGGGTATCTGGAGGAGCCTGTGTCTCCTGGCCCAAGTCACTGGGCCCACCGGCATGCTCTGTGCTTGGTCCATGAACCCTAGAGGTGAGGGTTCCATAGGTGCCTGGGGATCCTGGCTCAGATCCAAGATCCCAAATATGAGAACTGGTCCTTTCAGTGTAAAGGATGGAGTGCTGGAAGGTAGACCATGGTGAACATAGAGGACATGTTAACCCACTGGGGTCTACAGAGAACATCTGGTACCATAGCAGAGAATGAAGAAGCGAACATATGGACAACCACCCTAGCCAAACAATAACAGCAAATATCCATGCATCCAATGGATATTTGAAGGGATTCTTCATCCCTAGATTGGTGAGACCAACAACATTTCAAAATTATCACATCCACCTGGACAGAAGCCTTGGAGCATGTGCCACATTGTGACCCTGGGTTGACACCATGTGGCTTTTTCCCATTCTCAGGTACAGGGATGGTTGGGAAACTGTGTAGGTCCTATCCACCTGTTTTCCTTCTCCCCTGAGAAATGGAAAGAAGAAATAGAAAGTTTGGAAACAACAATCATTTCTCTCTAACCCTAAATCTTTCCCACCCTGATCAACTACGTAACCATCATCAATAATGATAACAATAATAAACTATATAACCCAGAGTCAGGAGTATACACACTTAGCTTCCGCTACACAAGATCGTGTAGATAAATGGAGTATAAAACCCAACACAGCAGAAAGGTACTCCATGGTGAAATTTAAGGGAAATTTAGGCTGAAATTTGCTGAAGAATTTCAAGGTATAAACTGGCTACAGAAAGTAGCCAATTGGCAGACATAATTTATCTTGTGAGCCAAGTTCACAAATCCATGAATTCCTGAGGTTTTAATATTTTAAATGACAAGATCTTTGAATTTAGCATGAGAAAAATAATGTGACTATAGAAAATGTTGAACAGTGTGGCTCCTCGGTATATTTAGTTCAATCTATAAAAGGCTGCCAGATACTTTCTTTTATTATTATCTTTTTTATTGCATGGGAACTGGATGTTAGAATAAGAGAATGAATTTTTAAGCTGTATTTTGAAAATTAGTGTTACTGGCACATCTCTGAACACCTATTATATTCCTTTGAGGGAAAAATATTCTATCAGACTGAAGCAACTATTAAAGACTTTCACATAGTCAGTGACTGCTGACATGGTCATGGAGCATTTTTTGTTGTTGCTTAACAAGCACTGAGAGCAAAGACAGTAATTGTCACATTTTAGGCAAAAAAAAAAAAAATATGGGTGCTTATTGCAAATTGGTACTGCCTTTGAGTTAGTATGCATCAAACAAGAAATTCAGTTTTGATATCAATTATGTAGATATATTCTTTATATTTTATTTCAAGGCAACATTTAGCATACAATAACAAGACTGTGTAGCCTATATATATGTGTGTGTGTATATGTGTATATATATACGTAATGAATGTCATATCACTGATAAAGTGGGTTTGATCTGCTGACTCCTAAAATTATATTTTCAGGATTGTGTAATAAAATTGCATCTTAGGCTAAAGCTCCAATTGTATGCCTTGAGTTTGTTGTTTTAGCATTTTCATAATTCACAATGTAGTAACATTAAGTAACATAAAAATAGAATTATCTTTTAAATGGCTATTGAATAATAAAAATGGCTATTAATAATAAAATCAGAAAAAAACAATGTATATTGATAAACAAAAATTAAGCTTGTTTCTAATTTTTATTTCAAGAAAGTTGCCTGAAGTGTTCCGTTTAATTTTAAGTATGGAGAGGAGTTGGGAAAATTTTTTTTATTTACCTGGTAGGACATAAGACATAGACTATATAATTTTTATCTTTGTTAAATCTTTTTATTAAAGATTTATTTGTTTTTATTGGGCAGTCAGATATAGAGTTGGGGAGAGACAGAGATGAAGATTTTCCATCAATTGATTGACTTCCCAAGTGGTCGCAAAGTCTGGAGCTGAGCTGATCCGAAGGCAGGAGCCCAAACCTCTTCTGGGTCTCCCACATGAGTGCAGAGTCCCAAGGCTTTGGGCTGTCCTCAATTGCTTTCCCAGGCCACAAGCAGGAAGCTGGATGGGAAGTGGGGCTGCCAGGACTCACACTGGCACCCATATGACATATTGGAATAGCCGTGCCGGAGTTCTGGCGATCTCCAGCTTCACTCTTACATAGTATACCCAGAAAGTAGCAGGTTAGACTCACGTACTTGCATCCCTGCCGTACAGAATATGTGAATTTACTTGCAAGATCCTGACAAACACCTGCCACAAAGCTACTTGTTACATGCCTCTGAAGAATAGACTGATAAATGGAAATTCTCATCTCTCTCTCTGCCTTTATTTCAGTCTTACAAATATTAAAGTATTTTTAAAATGCTTTTTTGCAACATAAATAATTCATTATCACATAATAATTTTGTGAGACAATGTAAAATGTAAACAAATAGAAAAAATAAATTTCACATTAGAAATTTGAATGAATGTATTCAAAATGTAAGTGTGTATATCGGTGCCTATCTGTATAGATATATAATTATATGGAATAATTATTAATGAGTATTGTATTGCAACCACATACTTTCAATGACTAAAGGGAAAGGACAAATACATGATGTTTAGAGCTGCAATTCACAAACTAGTTGAATGGCTCTAAAATTCAGCACTGTTATTTATATAATTTTAAGACATTTAAAGAAAAACTTGCTAAATATTACAAGGAATGTGACTGGGTCGGTAGGTTTGGTGGTGGTTTTCACTTTTCCTAAAAATAGATAACAGTGGTATAGAATATTACTGAAGTTTGTGAGTCTTGCACATCTAAACAGTAGTACAAAATCTTTGTAGTGGATTTAAGCAAGGTTATTCTACCAGAATGATACGCTTGCTGCTGATGAAACATTTTAAATATTGACCATCTTGTCCATATGGAAGGTTAAAGTGATTGTTATTGGTTTGCCACTTCCGTTTCGGCTTTCATGTTCAAAATCAGTACATCATGTTCAAGTACAAAGCTCCAATTCTCTCTTTTATTCTGCTCATTAAGGGGCTTCTCTTAAAGCCAGTCGGCATAAGAATTGCAATAATAATAATAATAATAAAAGCAAACAACAATAACAAAAACAGACCTGCACACTAGGAGAACTCAAAATTCTTGAGCCAAGAAGCCTACATCTCAGAAATGATTAGGTCCACAAGAAGGAGTTCATCCCAGCACATCCTTCCCTTGTACACTGTACTAAAGAAGCCAGCATTGCATAATGATTTCTGATTGAAACATCGTCCTCCAACTGCCACCACATTTGAACCCTCTAAAGCCGTTTCATCTCTCTATCAAACCAGTAACTCTTCAATGGCGTACTGACACTACTGAATTCCTGGAGCCTGAGTCCAGTGATTTACGCTTTCTTTCTAAAATGAACTCTTTTATTAGAAGTGATGTTACATCTCATGCTAATAGTAGATAAACAGTCCGTAAGATTACTGCTGACAATGTTGAGAGAAACACTATTCGGAAGTAAGGCAAATAATATGCTATCGGCACACTGGATAGCGTCAAGTTCAGCCTTAACATAAAGAGTGACATGTTTTTTATCCCACTGACAACCTCCATTCTTAGCATTGTAAGCAGTGTGTACAACCCTACTCTGGTGTTGCGGGAAGGGATCTTACAGGTACCCATATGAGTGTCATTGTTTTTATGTTATTGTTAGGGGCCTTATTTGATGCTGATTCATGTGAGACAGAAATGTCTTCAAATTCTCTCTTCTTCTTGCAATATCATACCTCTTCACCAAACTTCCATTTTTTCCAGTCATCCCCGTCCAAGTCTGTGACCTTTCAGCCAAACCATTAACAGCTGCATGTGAATCAGAGCACTTTCATATTCCTGGCAAAATTGGGTGTCCAGTGAAAGCAAACTACAACCTCTATGATTCAAAGTTCTGCCCACTGGGAAGGTTTTGCTTTATCACCTGCTTCAGAATCTGCTCTGAGCAGGACTGCAGTGCTGTGAATTTTGAATGGCATGAGGAGATATTATGCAGACACAGTTGAGAAACAGATTCAGGTTTTCATTTTTCTATTTATTAATTTTTTAAAAAAATATGGAACGCTTCACGAATTTGCGTGTCATCCTGTGCAGGGCCATGCTAATCTTCTCTGTATCGTTCCAATTTTAGTGTATGTGCTGCCAAAGCAAGCACTCTACTTACTAATTGTAAAGAACGTGAAGGCTCTAACAAACTCAGGCTCGGGCCAAAGTTCAGTAAATAAAATATTTTTAAGGAAGAAATTAGTCACTCAGCAATATTAAAAAAAGTCAAATAATTATTCCATGCGTTTTTGCTTTGATGTCTATGTCACTGTAGTTTAGTACTGAAAAGTAGTTTTGGTGCCTGCTGATCGTATTCATTTCTAATTTCACCAGTAATAACTATGAGTTAATTAAAGTGTATCCATTTCAGTTTCAGCCTCCAGCTCCTAGATTTGTTAAGTGTTAAACCAAGAACAGTGTCTGGTCCATGAGAAGCAATCAGTAATACGCCGCTGTTATTATCACCATGGTTGTTGCCATTCAGATCATTATCCCTTGAAAACAATGGTAGAGCGTAGTGATTATGGATAGAACGGATAGGACATGAACTTTGTTTGAGAATAGATGACAAATAGATTAGCTGAAATGAAACAGATTGCATTTTTCATCATCCATAGCATGCTTGTCTGTGAATGGTAAGAGCTGAAGTGTTAATAGGATTTAATGCATTTCCACCTGCATGCATAATTACGTACAGACTAGGGAGTATTTAGTTACTGAAGAGTAATATGCAGTAGAGGAAAGGTTGACAGTGGAGGGAAACAGAATAATCTAGAGCTATTAAGTTGCTGAAAACACCGTGTGTTGGCAGATACAAATCATGAGACGGATTTTTTGTAAATATTATGAAGGAAGCCTTTATCTAAGGATATAATGTGTAAACAGCAACGATTTTATCCCTGTACTTGAATGTATCAGGACTGATATAATTGCTCATCTCGTGCCAACTATTCTGCTGCTCAGCCTATATTTCACTTCAACATATTTTTAGTTCATCATGTGTTGGTCCATGTATGCATTCATTTCTGCAACAATTATTTTCTAAGTGCACATCATTTGTCTAAACTGATATTAGCAAATGGATAAATAAACAAAATGACAACTCCAAGCTCTAAATGTATGGAAAGGTCCAAAAAGCTACAAAGATATATAAACATTAAACTGTGAAAAACCGTGAAGTCATTTTGAGATAAATACAGTGAATTGTGAAACTCTAGAATGAATTGGATGCGGTGGTGAGTATGTAAAAGACTGGATTGAAAAGCAAAATATCTTTTCTTGGTTTGCAAGCCAAGAAAATTCATAAAGGTTTTGTTTTGCAACTGAGCCTGATTCTCCAACAGTGGTTCGTGGGACGTTAGGTTAATTTAGTCATATACAGCCTTCTGATCCATTTAGAGATACTCTTCTCGGATCTTTTCTCTAATTGGGGTCCTATGTAAGGCTCCAGTGAAAAAGATATTTCAAAACACACTTAATATTTCTATGTTAATTTTTACAATGGAATATGTGATTCAAAAACATTTTGAAATATGAAACTGCGATATGTATCAAAAGATATTATATGATTTTTCTGGCTCTAAAAAAGCTGTGATTGATTCACGTAACAAGCACTGTTTTTATTTTGCACAAAATAAATTCTAGAGAAACTGACATGGAGAATGGACTGTGGGTTCTTAACTCTGTTTAATTATTTTCATGATGTTTCCCATTTAAAATAAATGATACCAGTGCACAAGATGTGAAGTTATTCCAAACTTTGTCCATTTTTTTTGTCTGAAAACATTTTGTGAACAATGAATTCAAAATACAGTGAGAAAATTTACTGCATTAAAGTGTAATTTTCCTGGTTTAAAGAGAGACAAAATAAAATAAATGTGCTGCCCAGGAATTACTAGTAGCAACAATCTCAATAAAAATTAAAATTAGCTGTATAAAAATGTGATAAGCAGAATTGAGTCATTATGCTAAAATTGAAAATTGAATCCTATTAAAGTTATTAAAGTAAAAAATTATGGTTCCTCTGTACCATTGTCAAGGGCGTGCTGTTTTTGGTTTAACCTATATGTGCCATTTCTGTTTCCCCATTCAGTTTATTCTATCTCCAATCGTTTGCCATAATGCAATCTGAATTAAAATTATGTTGTCTTACATAGATTGCTTTTTTTTTTTGCTCTTTACTAAAATAAGATTACAAAATTCTAACAGAGAACTTGTCATTCATTCTCTCAGACATACATGTTGTAGACATACTGTGTGCAGCAACATTTTGAAGGCACATTTTTTGCAGGTCTGTCACATTTTTACTTATATTCAATCATATTTCCTGAAAATTTCCAGACAATGTTAGGTGAGAGACAGACGGCACTAAAATAATCAGGGTTTAATCATATTTTCCACATTTAGAAAACACACTATATTTATTTGGACATTTGGATATATGTCTCATTTAGACATTTTAGTTGATAAAGAGCCATGCAGGGGAGAGAAAGAAAACTCAGTGAATTCCCTGGGGCCCTTTCCTTTGAGCACCATACTGTCTTTTTCTTCCTTACTGCTTTTGAGGCGTTGACTAATCAGAATTTTAAAGATTTATTTATTTATTTTTGTTTTTTTTTTTTTTATTGGAAAGGCGGATATACAGAGAGGAGAGACAGAGAGGAAGATCTTCCATCCGATGATTCACTCCCCAAGTGAGCACAACGGCCAATGCTATGCTGATCTGAAGCCAGGAGCCTCTTCCAGGTCTCCCACTTGGGTGCAGGGTCCCAAAGCTTTGGGCCTTCCTCAACTGCTTTCCCAGGCCACAGGCAGGGAGCTGGAAGGGAAGCGGGGCTGCCAGGATTAGAACCGGCGCCCATATGGGATCCCGGGCGTGCAAGGCAAGGACCTTAACCACTGCACCACCGTGCCGGGCCCCCAGAATTTTAATAACTCAATAAATGTTGCTTAGTTTCTCAGTGGCTAGAATGTTAGAGAGTTAAAATGGATTTTCTTTATAACAATAAACAATGAAATACCCATATTTCTATGTAACCATGATGTTTATTTTATTACTTTATTTGTATAATGTGAAAAATTTTTCGTGTATTTCATATATACAGTTTTAAGAGCCTAATGATACTTCCCATTTTTGCTCCCCAGCCTACTTCTTGTCTTAATTTTAAGTTTTAGAATGACATACTTTTAGCTTATTTTATAATGATAAGCTTGACCCTCCAGGAAGTAAAGAAGTCAGGAAGCAGTAGCCGAACGACCACTATTCCTTAGGAGTGTACACAGGATATAAACAACGACCAAATATTAGAACATTAATTTGTTAATTTAGAACACATTATTTGGACTATTTATAATACTTACCCAAAGCAGCAAAAAAAAAAAAAAGCCAATATTTGCCTTTCGGGATAATTTGCTTTAATAATCAGGATGATCCCCAATACTATTCATTTTGTGATATGATAAAAGATATGATTTTATTATTTATAAGTGAGTATTCCTCTCTCGCTCTCTCTAGATATATATATATATATATATGTATGTGTATATACATATACTATACTATATATTTACACACACATACCACATTTTCTTTATCTAGCCATCATTGATGGACCTTTGCATTGGTTTCATATCTGAGATACTGAGACTTGAACTGTTGCATGTATGGGGGTACAGATAACTCTCTCATAAGTTGATTGTTTGGAACAGCTGCCAGGCTGGTCACTTCTGCATTAGTGCACAGCCACCTTCTGCTATTGCCTGACTCCGACTCACACACTGTGAAGCAGCAACACCAGGAAGAACGCATCGTGCCTCATCTGATTCTCTCTTCTGTGAAAAGTATGCTGAAGAGCATTGGCTCTCAATCTTCAGAAACAATTGTCTGTAGCAAGAAGTGGCGAGAGACAAAAGCAGAAAAGCTAATGCAATTTAGGAGAAGAGAGTGGCAGACAAAGAGGGTATGTGACTGGTGACCATTCTGTTTTAACTCCTGTTGAATTCTCCCATTTTTTAGCGGCTGTCAGCAAGGATACTAGGCTGCATGTGGGCTGAATTTATCTGATGATGTGATCAACTATAAGACTCTGAAGAACTTAGGAAGTTTTACAAAAAAATTAAGCCATAAGTTAGGAAGTTGGTTAAACCATTAATTACAAATGGCTCATTCAGTAGACCATTCACATGACAACCATGCTAGTAGGGAAGGGGAAATAAAAGGAAAAGAACAATTGTTTGGTTATCTCACTTACATAGTGACACACGCAGCAACTTCAACATATATACAAACACACAAATACATCAAACTTTGAAGGCTTGCTTGCGCTTCCATAATCTGCACAACTTGTCATACCTTAAGGTTGTTTCTTAAGAGGTGAATATGGTAATAGGCACAGATCTAGACCCAGGCATAGAGACACTCTCTGCCAAGTCTGCTTAAAGATCAAGTTGCAGCTTAGTGAGAGAAGCAAGACCCACTAACTGGCACTCCTAATAGTGATGTTGTACAGAGCTACATGTTTTAGGCAATGTGATAATTCAGGGAATTTAACATATTCCTCAACCATAATTCTGAAAGGGAATATAAAACAAACAATGCATATAAATATTTACTGACAAGACTATGTAGGAAAAAATCACAATATAAAAGAAACGTATTAGAAATATAAGTGTCTTACAATGAATGTATAATTAATTTCATAATTTCATGTAAAATTGCATAAAGCTTAATCAACAAGCATGGGCTTAGATATCTGTAAATGGAAACATTAAGGCAAAAGGTATATGAAAATGAAAATATTATGAATAATGAAACGTATCTTAACATTTATGAAATTATTGATCATGCGAAATGAACAGCATTCACAATTTTTGAAAACGCACAAGATATTTTCTGCAAATAAAATTACCCCTGAGTTTCTCAGATAATAAAACTCTTATGGAACTCTCTATGTGACTTAACAACTAAAAGATTTGCTTGATATGGAGGATGTTGTATTCATCGGTTCTTGAAATGTTGGCCGCTCAGTTAATGATTGGACATACTGTTGACTAGTAAGCCGTACTTACTTTCTTACCAGGAGAATTGGGTATTTTTTTCCCTGAAACCTACTCCAAAGTTTTAGTTCTATTCCTAATGATCTGCTGATAATAATTAAACTATTCACCATTATAATATGTAATATCTAATGCATGACCTGGAATTTATACAATTGTTTTAAGGGAATCCAACAATTGTGTAGATCATAGCTGTAGAAACGCTGGAGCAGGGCTCGCACGCAGGCTCACTGGCATACACGGGATATCAGGTGTGCATAGTAAGTGGGATCACTTATACAACAAAGGAACAAAAATATCAGCGCACACCGAACTGTTTACATTTTTATAGGTGCTCAGAAAAACTGCAACGACATGGCTATGTTATCTGAATCTGGAACCAAGAATTCTTTCACATATAGGTACAAATATTTGCCTTGTTTTAATTTATATGCAATTTCCTGGAAAAGCAATGGTAGATTAAATTTAGAAAGATTATATTTTAAAGTTTGGAGCTTTAGCAAAGAAAGTCACATCATGGGGGAAAAAAAAGACACTCTTCTTTTTGATACAGTAATCCAGTATTCTAAAACATTCAGGTCTCTTTTTATTAAACTCATAATTATTGTAGGTATCAAAGTGATTCTCTAATCACTATATTTTACCTTAAATAATGATATGCTCTTTTCAATTTGTAAAAGTAACAAAGCTCAAAAAATTTTGAAAAAATACTTTTTTTTTGGCTACTAAAGTTTTTTTTTTCCTGATAAACCAGTCTTGAACATATCTATTACCATTTTATCATTGATGAAATGAGATAACGATCACTCTATATGCTCCCTGTACATACTGAGTATGCAGTGTATGGAAGACTTAAATTACAACAAAATCCAGGTAGGGTGTTTTTATTTTTTATTTGGTGAGAAGATGGTCATTAAAATTTAATTTCATTATCTTTAAGGATTTATGAGAATTAGATACCAGTTATGAAAATTGAATCAGCCATTCTAGCTTTCCATTTGTGACTTTCTTTCCCATCGTTGCATTAGGATTATTGATTCTATGGGCGTAAATAGTTGTACCTATCTTCAATTAGTCCTCTTTAAAAAAAAAAATAGTGGAAACAAGAGTAGTGTTGTAAGACTGACCCCAAGATAGACTTCTAAAATTGATCAGCAGACATTTTTAGCCACTTTTAGCAGTATTAAATTATCCCTGTTACATGCCCTTTTATACAATAATCAATATATGCAGATGGAATTGGTACTAATTCACTTATTTCAAGTAAGCCATAAATGAATAAATAAATAGATGAATAAATAAACACAAATAAATAAGTCATGAACTTTCTTTGTTTCTTCTTCAAACTTCAACAAAACAATTATTTTACTATCTAATCCAGCAGCAAATTCTATGATAAGACCATTTCTTGAAAAAAGAAAAGAAAAAAAGATTAGATAAAAAGGTTTCGAAGGCCAGACTTTTCTGAGGTTGAGAGGGACTCCAGAGTTCATTTATTTGTTTCTAATCTCTAATTGAAAAAAATATTATAACTGAAATGTTTACATTCCTTTCATCGTGATGAATGTTTCCTTCAAAACACACTAAGATGATTAGCGGGAAAAAGCAAGGTATTTGTGATTTTACTTTCTCTTTTAAGTAACTGTGATAATAGACATTGTATTAGATTTGCTGTCTATAATATGTATTATAGTGTAATTGAATAGCCAACCATCTATAATTACTGTGACTGGGGAATCCGATATGCATATGGATGACCCCCTATGCTCCTGAACGCAGGATAATTCAAATAAATATGATGTAGCTTTGCTTATAACAAATGCTCATTCATAGGAGGTGATCTATTTTCTCCGACTCGCTTTCCCTGAACTGAAAATACGACGTCTCATTAAATGATCTTTACTTTTTCTTTAATAAACTATTGATCTCTATGTAAACTAAGATTCGTCTTAGATTACCGTTCAATTCAGCTGCTTCTTGGTTGACTGACTAAAAGCTTCTTGATAACATGAGTGGTGACTTGCTCTGTGTTTCTTTTGTAGGAAGATAAACAATGGATGATTATCGAGTGGATGGAGTGCACAAAACTTTAACAGATGGTCAACACGATCTGTAGGAGAGGAGAATTGTATGTGACCTCTCTGTTAATGCCAAATTTGAAAAAAAACCATTAACACTGGGCGCATATACAATGACTAAACTCTGACTACTCTGTAATGAAGACCCAGACAACAGACATGAATTTAAACAAAAGAGACAGTAAACTTAATGTTTCTAAAAAAGGTGTGATATGTTTAAAAAGAAAAAAAAGCAACATAGCACTATGATTAATATTGAATTAACTTACACAATAACATTGATTGTCTCTTAAGAAGGAGGTGATTTCTTTGAAAAGTGCTTATTTAGGGTATCAAAGCTACAAAAAAAATTGTACCAGTTGGATATGGGAAATACAAACCTGTTGATGAATATTAAGCAAACATTATATTGGATTTTTTACATATTTACTTTTCCTGTACTGAAATGCACTAAGCTGTGAAATAGTTCATCATAATATTTAATCAGAGATGATTAAACTGTAAAACATACCAAGACAAGTTTTTTTCATGTAAACACAATGTTACATGAGAGAACCAATAAAATTCTTCCAGATCTGATTCTACGTTAAGTGGAGGATAAAAATGAAAACATATCTATTAATGAAAATAAAACCACTCCCTGCGTTAGTATGAGCCACATCAACTCATTCATTTCTTATCCAAGAACCCAACAATTTATGACGTGCACTGGATTAGAAAACAGCAACTACTCAAAGACCTTAGGGGGCCTGGTCATCATCTCTCCTTTGCTCACATCATAGAATTTATGCAACTGAAGTGAGAATAGGCACATTTCTCATTTTGTGAAAGTTCATATGTGCAGAGCTACAAGAATTAGAACAGATGAAAAGGCAACATTCCGTTATGCCTCAAGCCTAAATAATCCCAGTCATCTAGTACATAATATTGAGAGTAAATACCGATTTTACTTAAAATCCTGGAAATAGTTTGGGGGTGCGTTCATTATGAGATCATAGTTATTGAAGGTATTTGAAATATGTTCCTTTTATTAGAAATATACAAATCCTATGTTTACGTTTTCAATCTTGAGAAATTCAGGCAGGGGGTTCATATTTTTAGTAATGGCCAATTATAGCAAGTAGCCCCTTGATATTTAGTCTTTCTTGAAATCATTGACATAGCCTTAAAAATGTGATCTCTACCTTTCACAGGTGCCTTTAAAAGAAAGGAGAGAAAGAGAGAAAGGAGGGATGGAAGGAAAAAAGTCAAAAAATACAACAGTTTTCTTTGTGACAACTTTATATTGAAAATGTCTATTTTTGTGAAAAATTCTAAGCCCATGTTGCATGCTTGTGTATACTTGTTTCTTAATGATATTTTGCTTATGGAAATGTCCTAGGTATTTTTCTATTTTTTTTCTTACTACCTTGACATGAGGCAACTAAATTAGCTAAATACAAAGTAATATTATTAAAGGAACTGTTCCAAGAATGTCTGTGAAATTGCATTTCAATACCCATTAGACATGGTTCCTTTCTACAAACCTTTCTCTGTCATTGAAAATGCAATTCTGTAGCATTAAGCAAAAGGCAATGTTGAAAACAAAGCTCCGTTTTCAATCAGTAAGCTAAAGCTACCTTATACCATATGACCCAGCAATAGCACTCCTAGGAATATATCTAAACCACCTGTTTCACGACAAACCAACATGCATCCCTATGTTCATTGCAGCACAATCAGTAATTGCAAAAACATGGAAGCAACCAAAATGCCCATCAGCAGAAGATTGGATAAGAAAGCTTTGGTTCATCTACTCCATGGAATACTACTCAGCTATTAAAAAAAACAAAATGCAGTTCTTTGTGGCTAAATGGGCCCAACTGGAAACTATAATGCTAAGGGAAATGAGCGAATCCCAAAAGGTTAGATACCACATGTTTGCCTTGATTTAACCTGTAATTTTTTTTGTTTGTTTGTTTGGTTGTTTGTTATTTTTTGAACCTGTCATTGATACTGTCTCAACCCAGATGTTTCGAAGAATGGAACTTGCATTATTTTCAACATACTGTTTACCCAATACTATGTCAATCAATTAATTCCATAATGTTGTATATTGATACTGAGGTCTTGTTGGGGCTTTTAACTGACCGGATCTTTACTCTGTTAGCCCTACCTTCAGACCAGAGAAGCTCTCCCCAAGAGGCCACTGAACTTATCTGGACAATAAGACGCTGAACTTTATGCTAGATATGTGTTTGCAAGGAATGAATCTCAACTGAACTTGAACTATGGTTATGCAACAAGGTGGAGGAATCCACCATGGGGCGAGGGGTATGGGAGGGGTGGGGGGAATCCCCAGTGCCTATAAAACTGCACCACATAATACAATGTAAACAACAATAAAATTTAAAAAAAAATAACAAAAAGAAAAAGTCACCAAAAGCTATTGGAATGGGATTAAAGAGAAGTAAACTCTTAAGCTTGACTCTCTGTTCTGATGATTTCCTTTGCATTTTTGAGGTTTGAATAGCAAATTCAAGATTTGTATCAGTTGAATAGTATTTGAATAATCTCAGTATAAGTGGGTGACCAGAAGCTATTAAGATGCTGGGAGAATGTTCTTTGGAGAGATAAGGTAGTAGAGAAATATTTTCTCTGAAATACCTGCCCTCATGCAAAAACAAACAAAACCATGAATCATTAATGGTGGTGGTCCTTGGTATGGCTGCAATTCTGGAGAGGAACTCTCAACTAACAAGAGCATTCAAGTTGAGAAGTTTGAAGCAGGTACAACACTCACTGATCACTGACAAGTCTGACTCCAGTGAGACAGAAATCCCACGTAACAGTAAGTTATGTGAATTCACTTTATTATTTATAGATGGGTAGGGAGAGACTACCGAAAGTTTATTTGTGAGTCAGCCTGCCCTTGCTCAAGAAAGCTGTTCAGACGGGATGGAGTCTCAACTGAGAGTGCTCTATTTGCACCTCAGATATAAAAGCTTGAATGGCAGCCTATCCTGCATCTTAAATTTCAGGATCAAAAGGATCTCTGAGTTAAACCACTGAAGGAGGGGCTGGAATACAGTCAGGGATTTTCCAGCCATTTCAACTTGATCTCAGCATGCTGCTATATCAGGACATCCTACTGTTATACTGGAAATCTATAAGCAAAAAAGTTGGAAGAATTGTGTTGATCCACAGCCACCTGGAAAGCTGCACTGCCACAGAAAATGTCATTTTTTTAGAAAGCAAATGACTCCATGACGTCCCATGAATCATTGTAGCATGTTTTTGTTGGAATACAGTGAGAGACAGGTGGTGCGATTTTGTCATAATTTGGAAGACAAAATATTTCTGAACATATGCATGGCTATCTCCAGGACTAACTTGACCAATATCTGTTGCCATCTCTCTTTTCTTTTTCCTTGGAGTCTACTTATTGCCTATAGGGAACAGGACAGAGAATTCTCCAATATATAGTAATTTTCAACATTTATGTCTATTCTGTTGGTCTTTCCATACAGTTCAGTTCTTTTTGCTGAGTGATAATTCCTCACAATAATGGTCACCTGGCAGTTGGATGAAGGAATGGAAGTTAAAGTTAGTTATAATTTCTCAAAACCATAATTCCTAGTGACACAAACATTCTTTAAACTATACCTGGGCTTATCCAGGTTAATATGAATAGCCCATACCGCAGTAAATGGTGATTTCTTTGGGAAATGTTTTTGACAAGGTTTAATGAGGAAATCAGCACATACCTATAGACATCAATCTTACAAATATAGTTGGAGAGAGAGCAGTGTTTCTCAGACTCAAAAGGACATTGAAGACACACTTAATTGGATAGTTAAAACTGTTTAGCCACTTACCTCTCTAAACAAAACATCTAACAGGTGCAGCAAATAATCTGATGCACACCTCCAGGTATTATCGGAAGCTTAAATATTTATCTCAGAAGGCATTTTAAAGGAGGCTGACTGAAACCACAAGGTTACTCTAAGCATGATCCTCCCAGAGAGAGAACACTGCAATCACTGACTTGGAAGATTACTCAATGCATGCATCACAGTGTCTTCAAGCAGGTGAATGGATAAGAATAACTTATAAATATTTATCACAAAGCAAAAGTGATGTCCAATACGTACGTGTTGATTTTAGAAGTCCTGTGATAGCAAGTATGATTACTTGCACATTACAGCACATTAATGTCACAGATCAGCATTTTGGATTCCATCAAAGGAAATGCCAACAGGAACTGTGTCCTGCTTATTGCAGTGGAACATGTATGAGAATCCAAATAGAAGAGACCTAGAAATATAATCTAGAGAGTGTGGAGTGAAGGTGGGAACTAATTATTTAGGCATATGTGATGCAATGACAGATATAGCCTAAATTGGGAACATGAATCAAGACACATGAAGATTTCTAACTTAAAGATAAAAGGCAAGAGTAGCATTCTTTGGGAAAGGAAAATTATCCAGTTTCTGCTTTTATGGGCAGGTTGTTTTTTTATTGTAAGAATGCTTGTAATTCCTATGTAAGTGAATTCCCTCTCCTGACTTTAAAGTTCCAGAACAAGAATGATAAATATGAAGTCAAAAATAATTTTATTTTTCATCACCACATTAATATCATGGATATGCAAAATGAGAATATAAAAAAAAGAACAAGGTACATTATTCAATGTAGCAGTACAATCACTACCAGGCATAATAACTTTAAAAGAACAATATCTGGTGCACATACGTGTACACTAAAATTTTTCTCTGATTTATAGTTGCTCTAAGGATGCTATTCTGTTGTATCCAAAAATGCAATATTCACAAAAATTAGTTGCTTTACATAGTACAACACTTTCTAAGTTTTCCCCAACTGAGCATTCATTTTATGGCTACACACAGATTTTAACAAAAATACACTCACTTTCAACCTACACATATACTGCCTCAGCTGTGGGAGTCTCTGGTTGAGCCAAGACCCAATCACCTTAGATCTCACACTCTGAAAATTTATACGAGAACTCCTTCAATTCAGGCGGTGGTGATCAAGATGGAGGTATATGTTGTTTGTGAATAAAGCCCCCTCATTGGTTTACTCTGGTTCCAGATAACTCGCCAAATATTGGCAATTTGAAGTAGGCAACATTCATTGCTTGTTCTTAGGAAATTCAAAATTTAATCCAACAATAGTTTTAGTTCACACCAGATTCTTAACATTGAGTAGTGAATTTATAGGAATTATGTTAACTGATAATTAGCTGTTACGAAAGAGTAACCTTTAGGGATTGGTTTTATATTGAAACACATTGAGCCGCCACCTATAATGCTTCCATCGTGCATGGGTACCGTAGTACGCCCCTCTTGCTGCACTTCCAATCTCCCTGATGCCAGTGTGCCAAGGGAAAGCACCTGATGCAGAACCAAGTCCTGAAGGAGACCTGGAAAAAGTTCCAGGTCCAGGTTTGAGCTGTCAAAGCCCCTGCCATTTCTGCCATTTGAGGAGCAAAGCAACAGAAGGAGAATCCCTGTCTCTCCTCTCTCTGTAACTTTGCCTTTCAAATGAATAAACAATCTTCCAAAAAAAAAAAACCTAAAAACATAATATTGAATAAATTGTGTCAGCCAGAAAGGCAATAACAGGCACTCATTGCATCAACACTTATACTTACCTCTCCTGTGCAGGCTGGATAGGAGAAAATATATAAAATGTATGGTATGCACATATTCTCAACTCTGCATTCAGTGCTGCTGCCTAAACACTCAGCCAAGTTCATCTATAGTCTATAGTATGTATCTTGTCAGAGATGGCATGTTTATTCAATAGTTGGGCATCACATGACATCGTTGTCTTGCTCCAATATTAATTTCCTAATAATATGCAAGCAACTGATTAGGTCAGTGTTATCACTTGGATTTGAGTTGGCTGTATCAAACTTGCCGATTTTCACAATATTTTAAGATCACAGAAGCTAACTAGAAGACATCAAGGATTAACAAGCTTGGACTTTAGTTAGAAGCCACATCATTCTATAATCCTGTGTTCTTCTTCTCCAAATGACTCCTTTCATACTTGAGATCAACTGTTTTGAATTTTGTCTTCCAAATTTTCCCAAGAGCTCATTGTTATCTAAACACACTAGGGAAATATAAGTAAGATAACTCGATGGGGCAGATTAAGGCAAAGGACGACACATGACTTTTTTTTTCTTTTTTTTTTTTTTGCTTTTTAGTTGAATAGAATGCAGACATATTTAATCTCTGGGTATGTTGTGAAACAGAAACAACCTCTCTGCAAAACAGTTCTGATGTGGTGTTAACAACACCCCTAAATATGTGAAAGCAGAGTCACTTGTGTGTGTGTGTTATCATCAGAATTTGATCATTATCTCACCTGATACCACTCAAACCAGTTCAAGCAGGCAAGACATAAATAAAAATATTCCTCATGGAGCTGTTGTGACTCAGAAGATTGGACTAACTCTTGGAATGCCCATGTTCCAGTTCAGCGCATCTGAAGTAGTACCAGCTGCTCCAGGATTGAGTTGCAGACTCAGTTTCAGGCTGGCCAGTCCCCTGGAACTCCGGTCATGTGGTGAGCAGAGGAAAGTTTGAAAGGGTTGGAAGCTCTCTTTCTCTTCCTGTCTATTGCTCTCTGTCTCTCTCATTCTGCCTTTCTACATTAATTAGTTTAATTAGTTAATTAATTACTCATTATATAACAAGGAGATTAGTACTAGAGGTATGGCATAAGCTATAAAGTTGAACTGAATTAAGTCATGACAACAATGCCACTGACTTTTCTGGTTGTTGCATTCATCTAATTTTGCCCCTACTTAACCCCTCCTTTCTCCTATAGGTGTGCTGATGATATTCTTAGCATAACCCTGCACTTTTAAAATTATGTTTAATAAGAGTCATTGATACATTCTGGTTAAATTTCTCCAACCTGGCTTAGAACTCTTCAGAAGCAACCCAAGGTATCTGTACTGAAGTTGGTGTAGGAAGAAGACAAAGGAGGCTTTTAATCTCTAATATTTATAAATTATAACACACCATGAACTTTCTACATTATTATGGTTCATTTTGTTAATGTTAAAAACTTTTTTTGACATTGAACTAAGTTTCCATTAGTTTATGTTTTCTAATTGTGTTCTTGTTTTGAGAAAGACAGGTTTACAGAGAGGAGAGACAGATCTTCCACCCAACGGTTTAGTCTCCAAGTGGCCACAAAAGCTGGAGTTGAGTCAGTGCCAAGTCAGGAGCCAGGAGCTTCTTCTGGGTCTCTTTGCAGGTGCATGATCCCAAGGCTTTGACCCATCCTCTGCTGCTTTCCCAGGCTACGCGCAGGGAGCTGGATGGGAAGCAGAGCGACAGGGACACGGACTGGAGCTCATATGGGATCCCATTGCTTACAAGTTGAGGATTTAGTGACTGAGCTATCACATTGGGCCTTCATTTAATTTCTATAAATATTTCTTAACCAAATCCTTGGGAAAACAAGGTAAGTTTGATTCTTCTTTCATGTCAAATTTTTAAATATTTGAAAATGCAGGTCTCATCTTAGTGTTATGATTTTTAGTGAACAATTGCATATTCTTTGCTGGCCTTTACATGATATCGGTGTTTGGAAAGTTTATATCTGTTGCCTTGGAAAATATGGTCACAAGAGAATAATTTAATTTCCCATGTAAATTCTGAGCAACAGATTAGGGATTCTCTCAATCATGGGATAGGTAGCTCGTTTTATTTGTTTCTTTTTTTTTTTCCTTTGGTGATCTCCCATTATTTTTCACAATAAAAATTATTATTATTCCGGGCCCGGCGTGGTGCCGCAGTGGTTAATGTCCTCGTCTTGCACGCCCAGGATCCCATATGGGCGCCGGTTCTAATCCCGGCAGCCCCACTTCCCTTCCAGCTCCCTGCCTGTGGCCCGGGAAAGCAGTCAAAGGACGGCCCAAAGCTTTGGGACCCTGCACCCGCATGGGAGACCCGGAAGAGGCTCCTGGCTTCGGATCGGCATAGCATTGCCCGTTGCGCTCACTTGGGGAGTGAATCATCGGACAGAAGATCTTCCTCTCTGTCTCTCCTCTGTATATCCGCCTTTCCAATAAAAAAAATAATAAAAATAAATCTTTTTTAAAAAAACTATTATTATTCCAACAGTAAACCTTTATAGCCATTATGTATTTTTTAACAATACTATCTCCACCTTATCGCTGCCTCTACACTGCCTTTCACAATAATGAATTCCATTCTTCTTCTGTGGTCAAAAGCACCATTGTTGTCTCTAGTTTTACATTTTAATCACCAATTCCTTATACTAAATATTCCAAGTACGTAGTTTCTTTGGTCTGTAGTGATCAGTATGCATCAGATATTTCATTGGTTTTACCACTATCCATTCGAAGCAGTTTCAAATAACTAGTATCACCTTAATTACAAAGTACAAATTTTCTTCCTCAATCTTTCATAACATCAGTGTGAGTATATTTTATTATGAATAACAATATATTGAAAGATAGAGATGGCTTCCTGATTTAATGCTTGATTCAATTTCCTCTCTAGACCCAGGAGGGTGTTATTTGAGAGAGCCCAATTAAGAATGATTTGAATTAATTGGAGCAACATAATGTACACACTGCATTGCATTTTCAATTAAGTTAGGAAGAGATAGAAGATATTCTGCTGAAGTACATCTTTACTGTGCTAATAGTCATTATTTACGTATCATCAATTCTTTATCTAACATCATTTTGTAATCCACAAATATGTATTAAAAAGAAAACAAAAATGTTACTAAAGAAAATATTGGTTAGCCAAATAGAAGTGTTTGGAAAATGTATCACATAGTAATGACTCTTTAACTGCCCTGCACTCTTCATTTGTTTGTTTGTTTCAATTCAGTGTCAAAACTGCATGGCCAGGATCACCCTCCAGAATACATTCTGACATAATGTGAGAGACAAATGTGTTGGGCCTTAATGGATCTCTGTTGGATACTAAGGCCAAAATGCTTCATGAGCATGGAGAGCTCCTTACAGCATTTAGAACAGTCAGAATATTACGTCATTCTCAGAGCATAGGAAAGCTTAACTGTTGATATTTTCAAATGGTCCACATCCATTTCAAATAGTATGACAGATTCTGACTCTTAAAATTTTGGCCTCAAACTGCTCTATTTTTAGAAAGCATTTATCAAAATTGTAATTGGCTTAATGTTTTGGTATTTAATTTATTTCTTTCCGTTATTTTCATGTAGTATAAGCAGACATGTTATTTGAATTTCACATCATTGATCTGAATCCCAGATTTTCTAATTATTCCTGTAGGCTGTTTAGCTTAAGTGACTCTAATTCATTTGTGTACAAAATTAAGGAAACAACATCTCTCTCTCTTCAAATGTTTGTTCCTGTTTGAATGTTGTTTGTGAGAGTGTCTATGTGGAGAAAGAAAGGTTGGATGAGGTTGCTTTGTGCTGGATCAAAAAAAATTATTTCACGCATTTCTTGCTCAAAGACAAATCCTTATATGCAAGTGGTAGAACATATTAATACAATACTCTTATTTTAAAGAAGCTTAATCAAATACGCAGTTTGGTAAGACATACCTGTTGAATGTAAGTAGAACTATAATAATTTCTCCTCCACATGCCCTCTATAACTGAGGCCAACTTCAAACTGTAGCTTTTACTGACACAATGGCAACTCACTGAATCTTCCCTTAGAAAGAACTGGATTGCTGCTGTTTTCCAAAGTTCTGTCAATAAGTCAAAATCATCAGTTTGACTGACTCTCTTTTCTACTTGCCAGTTGATCAGTTCTGGCCATCAGTTATGCAGAGTCAGACTTCTTTGACCCTGAGGTGGACAAATTGGTGTTCCTGTGAGCAGTTGAATACTAATTGCCTATATACCTCAAGCCATCACAATCCCGCCACAAGTTTTGGGATATAAGTACCTAGTCTAATGAAGTCTAAAATCCATGGATGAAATAAAAGAAGTGATAAAAAAAAATACTGACTGATATTAGGTAAAAAAGTTCAGAACATGTAAGGCATTCTGCTAAGCTGCTGATGAACACATGCACGTGTTGTTGCAGGCCAGGAGAGTCGCTAATATTTCCTGTTATGCAAGATGGGTTGCTGTGGGTGATGTCATTTCAAGACGAAGTTAAGCTAATATCACACAGCGACACTTACCAGACAAGACACCAAAAAGAAACATGCAAAAATCATTAATAGGAATCCAAACGCTACTTTGATCCTTCAAATCCACTAACGAAGGATGCTGTCTGTAGCTTAGCTAATCATTGCACTGCCTTTGAACAAATTAACAGTATTCCAGCATGAAATAAGCACTTCTATTCTCAAAATCCCTCATACCTACAAGTTTGTTATATTGAAAAGTATACACAGAAAATCCACTGTCAGTTTATCAGAAACATCCGTTGCTCTCTAAGTGGTCTTGTAAGTCTTAAAGAATACATTATTGCTATCATAAGTCATTAAAGGTGCTTTATAACAAAGGAGAAAAAAAATCCTTTAAAATCCCTCACTGCTACAATTCACAAGCCATTGCTACAATTCACAAATCGTTTGTTAGAGTCTTAACCGCCCTCAGCTTTGCCTTGGGCCATTAACTAACAAACCAATCATTAACTGCTAGTAATGACCATTTTCCCAGGGATTATTGCTTAATTGAACTTTTGTGCAGGAACCATTATTTTTTGAAATGTCAAAACAGCTATGTATTGCAACATATTTTTATTATATAAGCGCCCCCCTAAACAATATGAATGTCAGAAAATTAAATTGTTCAATGTACACGCTGCTTAAAATACATTGCTTTAATGAACAATTTTGATGTTTTAAAGGAAT
The DNA here is from genome assembly GCF_017591425.1 of Ochotona curzoniae. NCBI lineage: Eukaryota > Metazoa > Chordata > Mammalia > Lagomorpha > Ochotonidae > Ochotona > Ochotona curzoniae. The sequence goes on from NW_024467115.1 coordinate 21,225,558, forward strand.
GTTCTCATTTTTTCTTTCTCTTGAGCATATCCATCATGTAACTTGGCTGCAGAATTAATGCGTATTTTTCTTCAGTATTACACACAATGTTGAGACATTTATATTAGTAAACTGTGTTATATATTCATCTGGGTAAGGCACATTTGATTATTAGCATTCTGTCCCTGAGAAACAAGGCACCGTTGCTTGTCTGTTGCCATGGAAATAAATTAGGAAGGATAACCTGCCTACTTATCAATTTTTATTAATGCAATCAGCGTAGCTGCTTAACCCATAAGTAACAATAGCACATTTAAACTAAGCCAATAAAGCACTGGAACTCTAGGGGTGCCAGTTAAAGTAAATAGAATAGAAAATTGCTGAAATAAAAAGTCTGAGTTATATGTCACGGTTCTGATGTGCCCCATTAATATTACAGGATAAAGAATGTTGCCATTTGAGAGGGCTTGAAGGGTGGAATTACTATCAACTAACAGTCATTGAGAGTAGGAGAGACAACTGAGAAAAGAAGTCAAGAGGGATATAATAAAATACAATTGCCCTCCCACTGTGTTGGAACATTTTATGTATGTTACAATTTGAAGTTAAAGGAATTCCAACCTAATGCTAGCCAATTCAAGGCAAATGCACTTCATTGTAATTATACAACAGGTGTTATAATGAAGTGCATGATTCTGCAAACTAGGAATAAAACTCATGGAGTCAAGAAATTGCAAAGTGCAATTGCCAAGTGCCAGATTTAAATGTTAAGAAATGAATAAAATATAATATAAGTATTTTTGAGAAATCCAGAATTATGTTTATTCATTATAAAAGGCCTAACAAGGATAATAATTGGTCTTTTATTCTCTCTAATTCAAACTGTCCACAAATTACTAACAACCTACAAAAGACATTAATTTCAAGGAAGCAGTCAACAAATTTACATACAGTTATTTTCTAAAGCAGGAAAAGTTATTTGAGTTTTACTATCTAGTATGTATCGGTAGAGACTAAAGAATATTTTTCTTAACATGAGATCAAACATTCTAATATTTGAAAAGTAATGTTTACCTTGCCTGAAATATTTGATAAAGTATGGCTAAGATTTATTATTTTATTTTAACCTATATTTTGCCACTGGGATATTTTATTCATAAATGATAAGACAAAGGACTAATCATTACAATTGTCAAGTCAGGAACCTATTAATCAAATTTAACGCAAGTTATTTCTTTTATATTGTCATAGGAAAAGGAAAATATGCTGTACTCCAAATTATTTGAATGATAGCAAATCTTAATGAGGCAAAAATAAAATGGAAAAGAGACCATCCACATTTGCACAAGAAAGACATTATCAAATGCAGAATTATCCTTTGCATCAATCTCCATCTGCCCAATGAGATTTGTGCATAAAGATGACCACAGCATTATCACCACGGAAAGTGTAATGTGAATAGACACTCATTGCATGTTCTTATGCATAAGGCCCTAGGTGAAACCTTAAACATATATTGTCTCATTTATCACTAAAATTAAACAATGAAAAAAATACATATTTTTGTGCCAGTTTTAGAGATACGAAATTGAGTCTTAGAAAGGATAGAAGATATACCAAAATTAACAAATGATAAATGGCCAAGACAGGACTGGAAATCTAATTGGCTTTGCTCTGTAGGGTATTGGAAATTGATGTGTTTTCCTTTCTTCCAAATATGTCATGATACATGTGCTAGGTATTTGTGCAATTCATACGGAAAATATGCCTAACAGAATTATTTTAGATAGAAAATAAAGCATAAATATTTTTGTTGTAACAAGGAATAGCAGAATTAGGTAAATATTGCTCATAGATGAATCTATACAAAGAGTTAATATAGCATTTTAAAAATTCAGTCATGTAAATATGTAATTCATCCTTTCAAAGTGGCTAATTCAATATTTCTAGCAGTTTCACAGATTTATAAACATCAGCACGGTTAGCTACACCTTGAAAACCTCCATAAGAAGCGCCATATCCTGTAGGTAGCATTTGTATAGGTTCCAGGGCCCATATTCTATGTTTTATAATCTCTGACATGAATTCTGTCTATGAAAGCGTGTGTATGTGGACATTTGTTAAGTAAATGGGATCAGGTCGTAGTGCCCTTTTCTGCTGTCTTCTTGTCCTTTTGTGCAGTCTTTTCAGGGTCCTGTCACATCAGAACAGATGCAGCGCTCCCTTGCTCTTCGCTATGAGATTTCTTCCAGCTCCCAGAAAACACAAATTCCTGTGGATTTGGTTTCAGCTATGCAAATCTATGATACGACTTAATTCCTAAATCAGGCACAGTGGAATATTGACAATACCAACAACTGATACAAAACAATTAAAATAGTACACTTTTTACAAACGATGTGATTTTTTGGCTCTCTTAAAACATCCTGCTAGTACACTTGTTATATAGTTCATTAAAGTATCACTTCGGACAACCTTATTCCAGATCAGAGTATGTGATCATGTCCCAGCATTGCTGGTTCTTATCCAGCTTCCTACTTAAGTATGTTAGAGGACCAAAGATCGGTCCCGGCGCGGTGGAGCAAGTGGCTAAGGTCCTCGTCTTGCACGCCCAGGATCCCATATGGGCTCCGGTTCTATCCCAGCAGCCCCGCTTCCCTTCCAGCTCCCTGCCTGTGGCCCAGGAAAGCAGTCGAGGAAGGCCCAAAGATTTGGGACCCTGCACCCGCGTGGGAGACCCAGAAGAGGCTCCTGGCTTCGGATCGGCATAGCATTGGCCGTTGCGCTCACTTGGGGAGTGAGTCATCGGATGGAAGATCTTCCTCTCTGTCTCTCCTCTCTGTATATCCGCCTTTCCAATAAAAAAATAATAAAAATAAATCTTAAAAAAAAAAAAAGAAGACCAAAGATATTGGCTTTAGTACGTGGGTCTGAGTCACGTACTTCAGAGGCCTATATGACACTCCAGGCTGCTGACTTCAGCCCAGCAGTTACTGTAGGCATTTGACAAGTGAATTGGCTAATGGAAGACTATCTCTTTCTTTTTCTCTCTTTGTCTTTCAAATAAATACATATACACACGCATATAAAAACATTGTCAGTCATTTTTTAAAGTGCTTATGTTCTTCTTGAGATAAGATGATTCAATGATGAAAAAATGCATTAAATGACCTAAACATTGTGATGTACTGTTAAACTACAATGGAAGGGGTTTCTTAAACACAAATCAGGTAACCAAGATGGCTACTTAGTAAGGGTGATACAACCACAAAGCACATACTGCATAACTAATGGGTGGAGCAGGACAGAATGGGATGATGTGTTGACTCATCTTGTTAGCTATAACGACTTTAATATTTATAGCTTACAAATTCTTCATTTATGGAATTTTTTACTTAGTATTTCAGAAGTGTGGTGGGCTATAGGGAACAAAATTGTTGAAAGTAAACTTGAGGCTAAGAGGAAGCTAATGTGTCATTGCATGGTGTGGTCACATCACAGTTTGTGTATTTTCAGGAAATGAAATATAGTTGAGTTGTTCTTATCTTTTGACTGTCATGAATAACCCTGCTGTAAATATTCAAGCACATTTTTGTGTGAACACATCTTTTAATATTTATTCTTTTATGTAATATAAATGGAAAGAAACATGCTATTTAATTGTGGTGTTATATATCTTTTATCCCTGACAAAATATGCTGAGATTTTTTTTCAAATCTTTATATATCTTCCAGTAAAAAAAATTTATTTGACTCTTAACCATTTTCATTGAATTATTTAATATATAAAACAGTTCTTAATCTAAATGAAACACATTTATCAGGTAATTGATTCCCAAATATGTTCTCTAACTGTGTGAGGTCTCTTATTTATATTGAAGTATGCATTTTTTTAAAATATTGATGAAATCCAGCTCATTTAATTTATTAGTTGCCCATGAGAACACTAGGCCCCTAGGTTGGCATGTTAGCATGGCATGCTAGTGGACTGGCCTTGGCGACTTTTTAACATGCTTGAGTTCCAGTTAGGCTCACAGGTAAGCATGTGTGCCAAAGGACTGGATCTGGGTCCCAGGTGGACAGGCAGAACTCAAGGCCAGCATGTCACCTGACCAAATGACCTGGCTGGGGGACTCATGTGATTGCGGGTGTGGAGGCTAAGGATTGATCAGAGAAACTGGTATGGGTCAAGTTGAGTACCAGCATCTGAGCATCTGTGGCTAGGAACAGGCCTGGTTTGAAAGCTAAATGGATGCCCCTGCTGGGTTGAGGCTCCCACTGGTGCACATAGAGCAGAAATGGGGGTGGCAATTTGGGCTGAATATGATTGCAGTGTCATATTTATGGCATGGTATGAACTAGGTCTGGGCATGCCAGAATGTGGTAGGTTCCTGCACTCTGTGGTGCCTGTGCGAGACAGGGAACATCACAGGATCTGTGGTCTGACATGGGATGCTTGTGTCATAACTGTGCCCTCCTTGGTTGCTAAAGTTTGTGCAGTTGACAGCATGCTGGGATGCAAATGGGTGGAAGGACAGATGTTTGAGACCAGCATAGTGCATCTAGTACTATGAATGGCAGAACAAATTAGATAACTCTCCTGGTCAAGTTTGAACTATATCAGTCGATGGACCTTAAAAGGATTTCCTCAACCTTGGATCAATGGAATTAGCAACACCTCAGGACTACAAAAATCACGTTGGTACATTGAACAGGCTCCAGACTTAGGATCCTAAGATGATGCTAAGTGACCATTCTGCATCTCTGGGTACTATTGGGATAATGCTGCTAGCTGATGCTAGGAGCTCCTAGAAGTCTTTTCTCCCCCCTTCCTCCAGATACAACAAGGAAAAGCAAATGGAAGCAACCGTTTTGTCCACTTTGCTCCATTCCTTGAGTCTTCCCACCTTGGTGGGAAGTGGTCCATGTGGCTATCCGTCTTTCACAACTATGTAAACATCATCCAAAACAAACAACAACAAAAAGTAAATTTAGCCAACATATTCAAGTATTTGCATATATTATTCATTTGTACATGTTCTTTGTTAAACGTACGTTGGAAATAACAGTCGCGAAGTGTCCTTATTCACATTAAGTAAGTATTATCCTGAATGAACATGCTTCATCAAGGCATATTCATCAAACATTTTTCACTATTGCCTGAAAATAAGCTATGATCTATCTTTCTCTTTCCTGTAAGAAAAAAATCATAACTATTCTTCAAGGTAATTTAACATTATTTTGGGGGAATATCCAATAGTCAACCTTACGTCAGAAAAACCCACATTTGCTAATTAAATTGCTTTTTGTAGGTGTGTCCTCATTTCTTCTTTGTTGTAAATCTTGTGCTAGAAACTTTGGGGCATCAGGGCTATCACTTTCCTCTTCACTTACTAATATTCTATGGATGTCATTGTGCAAATTCTACATTTCTTCATCTTCATTCACCAATTGTCCTCCTACTGTATCGTCCAAAGAGATGTTACATAGGTGGGAAGAAGAAATATTAAACCAAAATTTTTTTGAATATCAAGAATAGAACATCTCTCAGTTTATTGGGAAGTGTGGTGGTTTGCAGAGTAAGAAAGCTATAGCAAGGTAGGAAAATTTTGTTTTTAATTAATTAACTTTTTGTTTGGAAATTCAGATATACAGAAAGGAAGATCTTCCATCTGTTGATTCACTCCCTAAGTGGCCTCAAAGGCCAGCAGCTGAGCTCATCTGAAGCCAGGAGCTTCTTCTAGGTCTCCCACATAGGTGCAGGGTCCCAAGGCTTTGGGCCATCCTCAACTGCTTTCCTAGGCCACAGGCAGGGAGCTGGATGGGAAGTTGGACCCCCGGGTCCAACAATTGCCTTTATGGGGTCCAACAATTGCCTTTATGGGGTCCAACAATTGCCTTTATGAGATCCTGGTCCATGCAAAGTCACAACTTTCGCCATTAGGCTACTGTGCCAGGCCTATGATAGGAAAATTAATATTTGTATCTGGCCTGCTTTTGTCTCTTCTTGATTAATAAGGGTTTTCATTAAAGTCATCATGACTCACCTGTGGTTTCTGCTTTTCTTCTATCAGTGGATTTATCACCATAAAAATTATTTTGCTCAGCATTATCATATTTCCAAAGAAGAATGTTTATGATAAAAGATAGTTTCAAATAGATCCCCACTTGATCATAAGTTCCCAGCTCAAAGTACAGTTACATGTTAAGGACACGGGTAGAAATCTGAGGACCAATGTTCTCTTACAAGAAAAAAAATATGAATATATATTTTTAAATATAGCTTCATTGCAACAACATTTTATGCAGAAAAGTGTTTCTGCATAGAAGAACTGGAGATGTTTCAAAACGTTTAGACATTGAAATCTGTATCTACCCTTTAGCCGAGGATGGAAATAAACAGAAAACGATTCTAACTGAAACACTCTCCACTCTTTAAAGTGAGATTTGTGCTTTCATTTACCTTTAGGAGAGCATATAGGAAAGTAATAATCCTCAAGGACTTTTACAGAATTAAATGTTTATGAACTACAATAATGCTGAAAGAAGCAATAAATATTAATCAATAGAAATCAGTATTCATATTTAAAGGGAATGTTAGAATGACTTGAAACAACAGCAAAAAATACATACCCCAATTAACTGCCTACATAAGAGAATTATACTTACAGTAAATCAGTATCTAGCATGGATGGGAAAGCTTTGTTCCACCAAAGATTATTTGGTTATTTGGAACATCACAAATCATACATTATCAGTTTTAAAATTAGCATGCAAGAGTTCTGAATTTTGAATCCTGCAGGCAGCTACTTTGGCAGAATCAGACACCTTTCTCTGAGCATTATGTGGCCCGCAGCTCAGAAGCATTTCCCTTGCTTCGTCAGTGTCTACTTCCGATGCATCCCTTGGCTCAACCTCAACATCGCCATCGAGGGGAGGTGCTCTATTCTCCCTGCTTCAGTCTAGGCATTGACTTTATTCACTAGTGATGGAAATTTGGAGATAAACTCAAAACTACTTTCATAAGATGTGTCAGTGATCCAAGCGAAGCTGGGGCTATGATTGTCAAGTAGACACAAAAAATCAGGATCAAATCTGGTAATTTACAGACAGCAGACTTGAGTCAGCACTAGACAATGGTAAAGCTACACAGGCATAAGGAGGAAATCCTAAAGCGATCCTGACAGCCTCTTAACAGAAGGTCGTGCGTATGGGCGGGGGGTGACCCCAGAGTGGAGCAGGTGGACAAGAGGAGGCTTGTATCTCAACCCCAGAGACTCCCAGATCCTCACCAAGGACTATCAGTATGGACACCAAGGACTACATCCTAACTGCCAAGGAGACCATGGGGAATTGGAGTACCTTCAAAGGTCGAGAACTCCGAGGTCACCCACCCCCTCTAGAGCTTTCACAGAGGATGGAAGAGTCCAAACTGTGCAGTGCAGAAACCAGCGTCATCGGAACAACAACCAGGAGCCCTGATCAGTCTGCAGAAACAGAAGAACAATAAACTTCCTTCGGGACTAGGTAGCGAGCTTTCTCTGGTCCTTGCCTAGCTTCGGCTCTGGGTCCCCACCCTCTCTTGCTATGACCATTAGGATTGCTCCAGAAACCCCTCAAAACAAATGAACAAATATACAAACAAAAAAGCTAGAACAGACAGACAACAACAAGAAAAGCTTAGAATCAGACAGGAAATAGTCAGCGTGGATTCACTCATTCCTCACTAGGTGGGACACAAAGATTAGTTATGCCTCACTGGGGTATAGGGGTTTTCTCTGTACACCCATCCTAAAAAAAAATGTTCTGTACCTAAACTGATGGCACATGTCTTGCTAGAGTTATAAGCCAGTTCAGACCACCCGAAAAACAACCAAGTTCAGCAAAATCATGCCTCAACACTATAAACAGCTCAATACTAAAGTGAAAGTAGGCATGAGACAGCTGAATAGTAATCTGTAGCCATTTTGAGGTGTGTAGAACCCGGCTGAATATAAACCAAAATTGAAATGTCTATGAAGAAGTCACAGGATGTGGTTAAGAACCTGCATTTTCCTATTAACATATTGGTTAATCAATACCATGTCAATTAATGCCATAAGGTTGTAAATGGTTGCTGATGTTATGTCCGGGCTTTTAATTGATTGGGATGATACTTTGCTGGCTTTGCCTTCAGACCAGAGATGGTCTCACCAAGAAATCGTTGAACTCACCAGGATAATAAGATGCTGGACTTTATGCTTGGTAAATACTTCCAGTGGAAGAATCTGAACTGAATTTGAACTGTGGTAATGCAACAAGGTGGAGAAATCCACCATAGGGGAGGGTTCGGAGAGAGGTGGGGGGGAATCCCAGTGCCTATAACACTGTGTCACATGATGCAATGCAATTAATAATAATAAAACATTAAAAAAAAACTAGTTCTTTTAATATGGCTTTGGCCAAAGTTGATTTACATGAAGTTTGTTTGCATGTGTGTTTCCTTCTTAAATATTAATTTATTGATCAATTTAAAGAAAGATAGAAAGAAAGAAATGGCGAGAGAAACTTTCATGCGTGTATTCACTTCCCTGATGCCTTAGAAACTAGTCTGCCTGAAGAGATAAGGCTGGAATTCTGGGTTTACAAAATAGGTAGCAGAAGCCCGAAGCTTTAGGTCAGCATCCTTGTCTGGTGCATTCACAAGAGACCAGATTAGAAACTGAGGAGCTCGGAACTCAAACTTTGCTTCTAACATTGGCTACTAGCATTCTTTCTTTTGGTTTTTTTTTTTTCCTTTTCTTTTGTTTTATGACACAGTTTCATAGGTTCTAGGATTCCCCCAACTCCTCCCCATGCCCTCCCCCCATGTTGGATTCCTCCACATTGTTGCGGTTCGAATCCAGTCATGATTCCTTCATTGCGAGCATGTACCATGCAGAGTCCAGCATATTATCGTCCAGATAAATTCAACAGTTTCTTGGGGAGACCATCTGACAGAATGTGATCCCCTCCGATGTAAAGCCATAACATAACATCAACAACAATTTACAACATCATGGAGTTAATTGACATGGTATTGAGTAACCAATATGTTAAAAAATGCAAGTTCTTAATCACATCCTGTGACTAGTTCATTGACATTTCAATTTTAGTTTATACACAACTGGCTGCTATACACCTTAAAATGGTATAGGGTACTATTCAACTGTCTCGTGTCTGTGGGTTTTTTTTTTTTTTTTGTATTTAGCAGCTTATATTATTGAAGCATGATTTTTACTGAACTTGGTGAATTTTAGGATAGTCCAAACAGGCTTATAACTCTAACAAAGCTTATGTCAGCAGTTGAAGTGCAGAACAGTTTTAGGAGGGGTGTGCAGAGAAATTTTCAATATCCTAGTGTGGAGTAACTAATCTTTGTGTCCTATCTAGTAAGGTATATAGGAGTCCAACCTGACTGTTTCCTATCTGTTCTAAGCTTTCCTTATTGGTCTCTGTTTATCTGATCCAATTTTTCTTGGCGGGGGCGGGGGGGAACTCCGGAGTGATCCTAATGGTCATTGCAAGAGAGGGTGGGAATCCAAACTTGGAACTAAGTAAGGACCAGAGAAAGTTCTTCCCCGAGTCCTGAACAAACTTTACTGTTCTGTTTCTGAGGACTGCTCAGGGCTCCTGGCTGTCGTTCTGATGACCTTGGGTCCTGCAAGGAAGGATTTGGACTTCTTCCATCCTGTGTGGGAGATCTGATAGAGAACGGATTACTTCAGAGTTCTCGGCCTCCCAAGGCACTTAAATTCCCAGTGGTCTCCTTGGCAGTTGGGATATTGTCCTTGGCGCCCATTCTGATAGTCCTTGGTGAGGATGCAGGAGTCTCTGGGGTTGGGATATGAGCCTCCTCTTGTCCCCCTGCTCTACTCTGGGGTTCTCCCCCCACCATGCTCTGTGCATATGACCTCTTGTAATGAGGCTGTCAGCATCGCTTTAGGATCCCACTGTTATGTCTTTATAAGTTTTGCTAATGTCTAATGCAAATTTGAGTCTGCTCTCTGTAAGTTACCTGTTATAATCTTGATAGGTTATACTTAACATCTTCCTCACAAACTCTAAGCTGATGGAAGATTTGTCTTCTCTCCCAACCCATTGGCGAGTAACCTAGGATATTAAAAGCATATCAGGTTATTCAGTTCTTTGGTGTAGATCATAAGCAGTCTGTCTCTCATTGATTGTCAGTTCATTTGTTACATTACAATATCTTATTGCATATGATACAGGGCTACCAGCATTCTAATTAGCAGCTGAACCCACTGTACCACAAGGCCAGCCCGCCCCTAAATACTTTTAGCATGCAGCAGCAGTACATTTGGTTTATATTTCATATCCTGTTGTTTGCAATTTGTACATAGATTAATTAATCTAATCATATGCATGTAAGAAAGATCTTTGATCTGCAAGCAGTGAATTTTTTGTTTGAAAGAGAAACCAATTGGTTCAACATGCATTAAAATGTAAGTGATGTATCCCTTTTAACTTCTCATATTGTTTCTATTCTTAGAAATAAGACATTTGGCATCAATGTTGTAGAAGCAATAAGTTACCATTTCCCAAAGTGTTGCACTTTTAACTGTACACTTTCACTGTCACAAACAAGTTGGACATCTAAATTAGAAATTGTAAAAGCTTGAATTCCAAAGGAAATCATAAAATTATGATCTAACTCATCTATAATTTTGATCTATGAACCACTTAAAAGCACCCCAAATCATTTATTATTATTTATTTTCACTATTAAAATAATTTTACCTTCTGGCTCATAGGGCAATTTATGTTTCAATAAATTCAAATGACTATACCTCAAGTAACTGATTGGCTATCTAAATGATTTAATTTTCCCTAGGATATTTGTGAGCAAGAAAGAAGTTTGCATTAATACATTCACCCTTGAGCATATTAATATGAATGTTTGCTTATCAACATAAAATGAATGATTAATAAGCATGAGCTTTCATGTACTTTAGCTTTATAAATAAGTAGTAAAAGGAGTGTCTGTTATTTTGACAATTTGTTTATGTTAGTTCACAATTCATCGCTTCTCGGCCCTTTGGCTAAGATCAAGTGTAGTTCACAATCCATATGAGCAAACTGCTTGACTTTAAAATCTGTTGCCCTGCCTGCATTCATTCCAGACAAATCCTTCCAAATGCTTTAAATGTATTAATGAAAGACAATTTAATACCCACCATCATCCCTAAAATAACTCTACAAGGATTATAAACTGTGAAATATATCTGGGTATTAACAGGTGACAAGGAAAAAGCAGCTCAAAAGCATATTTTCTGCATAAAATTCTGTATGCTGTTTTATATTACTAGCAAAAATAAATTTTCAAACGACAATAGGAGTTTATAATAACCAGAAGATGGCTAGTAGGCTGCATCTAAACCCTAGCAGTTGAAAATGTGTACTGTGATCGGATCATTCATGTCATCGACCTACCCATCAGTGTTTCCGTAACGTTTTTCAGCTACACAATTCTTACTGTAGCAAAGCATATGGTCATAGAATAGATTCCATCTGTTTCATGGGCCTCAAGGATCTGAAGTAGAGCTTGTCCATATGTGAAATAGTATAGGTGTGGCAGGCGCTTCCACAGGCACATATTTCCTGAATATGAGATCTGTTTTGACTTATGAATACACTAGAGTAGCAAAAAAAAATAGCATTTGAACAAGTATTATGATTAAATTAGAAGGATTTTGAGAGGCGGAGATTAAATCAGTTCAAAAATTAGTTAGAAGTAGTAGATTCCATAGATGGAAAACAATACTGTAGCATCATATTGAGTTGTTACATTTTAAAAGAACCAATAGATTTAAGTCATCCACAGTTTGCTCTCATTATTTGTGACAATTGTATTCTACAAATTGGCTGTGTGCACTGGGCAAATTCTGGACTACTGTCTCTGGGAAAAATGCAGGATTTGATTTATTTTAAGCCTCTGATTACATTTTTATCAATTGGTTGATATTATAAATAATATGTTTGTGATGTTTACACTTATGAGATATGTATTCTTTTCTTAAAAAGATTTATTGTTTTTGTTGGGAAGGCATATTTTCAGAAAGAAGAGACAAAGATCTTCCAACCGCTGGTTCTCTCCCCAGGTGTCTGCAAGGGTTAGATGGAGCTGGTAGAATGCAAAGCAGAAGCCAGGAACCAGGAAATTCTATGTGAGCTCATGCCAGAAGGCAAAGAACGGCATTGTTTGAACTCAGTAGGGCATGTGCTTGCGGGCAAACTGAACAGTTATGTTACACCACACCCTTCGTTAATGTTTATGAAACAAAATTTTAGTTTCAAATAAATATTGCCAAGGAGGTAGGTTCACAAACAGCACATTTATGAATAATAAGAATAAATTGCAGACAAAGAGGAGACCAAAAAATGGCTTTTATCATAACCCTCAAAATCCTAGAATTCAAAGTAATTATAATTGCTGAAGATTTAAAAACAAATTAGTTTTTCTATAGCCACTCTCAGGTAAACACAATTGCTTTTATATGTTGCTGCAGGACCATAAACTCAAGCATTTATCATGCAATGCTCATCCTGAGAATTTTGACAGCACACTGCTCATCAAGGTTAAGCATTCATTAGGATCACACAAGTGATTTAAATATATATATATATATATATATTGGAAAGGCAGAAATACAGAGAGGGGATATACACAAATAAAGATCTTCAGTCTGCTGGTTCATTCCCCAAGTGGTTGCAAAGGCCAGAGCTGCACTGATCCAAAGCCAGTAGCCAGGAACCTGGATCCTGGAGCCTGGTTCAGGACTCTTCTGTGGGCACAGGGTCCCAAGATTTTGGGACTTCCTCTACTTTTTCCCCAGGCCACAAGTAGCGAAGTGGAGCAGCGAGGGCACAAGCAGGCATGCATACGGGATCTCCATGCATGCAAGATGGGGCACACAAGGGATTTCTTCAAAGACCCCCTGTGTTACCCCACTCCAGATCAGGCATGGGTATGAAATTATATTTTTCTGGACTGGAGCCATAATGTCAAGACCAAATATTTACATACGGCGTGGATCAGTGTGACTTTGTAAATCTAAAGGATTTTGATTTAAAGGAAAAAAATACGGGTCCTTTGACTCTGCTTCTACAACTTCATAGCTCTGATAAGACTGAGTTACTCTCATGTCATGTACAGTATCATTAAACTGAAATAAAGGAATGGTTTGCCAAGGAGGTATCAGTTCTGAGTCTTCTAACAAAATCTTCCATCCCTAACTTTTCCAGTATATGGGGTTTCTGTCATGCGGAAGACAACCATATTTCTTCATACTAAACTCAGAAACACTCCGAACAGCAAATGAAATTGTGAGATGCCTAAACAATATGTAGGAATTCAATCCAAACGAAAGAGAAAGCTATTATCCCATACAGACTCAGGTTATTTTAACCCTTTATTTGGACACTTTGTCATGTATACTCTTCAATATTCTCTTAGGACCTTTGAAAATAGTCCTTATATTTGGAAGGCTAGAGGTGTAGGGAACAGATCTCAAAATCAGGCACACAACTGGGCATTTACATTAATAAATCAATAAATTCACATCAATAATTAAATAAATAAAATCAATCAATTCACATCAATAAAGACAATATTTTCTTATCAGTAATAGCCAAAGGTGTTACTGCAAAAGAATCTTTTCCCCTTCCACTGAATTTAACCATCACAACTAGCAAAATATTTTAACATTAATCTCTAAGAAAACAAAGAAAATTATCTAAAGTTTCCTTATGGTTGTTGAAAATCTAATGGCTAAAAAGAACTAATTAAATATGATCAAAGGACTTCAAAGTACATTTCTCCCAAGAAGATCTACAAATGTCCAATAAATACATGAAAAGATGCTCAACGTCCCTGATCATAAGGGATATGCAAATCAGATCCGTAATGAGATAGCACTTCCCATTCATTAGGTTAACCACTATTAAAAAAATACAAAATGACAAGGGTTGGCAAGAGAGTGAAGACATTAGAAATCTTGGGCAGTACGGATAAGAATGTCAATTGAGGGCCTAGCACCATAGCCTAGTGGCTAAAATGCTCACTTTGCATGTGCAGGGATCCCATTTGGGTGCCTGTGCTAATGCCTGCAGCCCTGCTTCCCACCAAGACCCTTGACTGTGGCCTGGGAAAGCAGTTGAGCACAGCCCAAAGTCTTGGGACCCTGCTCCCGCATGGGAGACCTGGAAGAGGCTCTGGGATCCTGGCTTCGAATTGGCTCAGTTCTGGCTGTTGTGGCTGCTCTGAGGGTGAATCAATGGAAGGAAGATATTCGTCTCTCTGTAGCTCTGTCTCTCTTCCGCTCTGTATCTCTGATTTCGCAATAAAAAAATATATTTAAATTAAAAATAAAGTGTAATAATTCAGATGTCATCAGAAATAGAAAATAAACAAACAAAAATTACCCCCAAACCATAAATTTCTCTTAAGTGTATGCCCACAGAAATTCAAATTAGGATCTCAAGTAGATGCTTCTATGCCCATGTTCATAGATTTTTACTCAGAACAGCCAAAAAAAAAAAAAGTAGCAACCATGTTGTCTATTGATAGTTGAATGGAATAACAAAATATTGAATATACAGATCACAAATCTCACTCATTTTTGTAAAGAAAAAATATTATGATTTGCTTTATCAGAAATCAGTTTTACTTAAATGAACACCTACCTTAAAAATGGTCCAGAGTCATAAAATGGAACGATGCTTGGCAAGGCCTGGGAGGAAGATACTGGGGGCAGTGTTTCATCGTGTATAACTGCAGTTTTACAAAATGACAACTTGCACAGATTAGATACACAATCGTGGAAGGCACCTGACAGTAGTTATCTGTGCCTTTGTTAAGAAATAAGGGAAAAATAGAGCCCAGCGCGGTGGCGCAAGTGGTTAAGGTCCTTGCCTTGCACACCCAGGATCCCATATGGGCGCCGGTTCTATCCCGGCAGCCCCACTTCCCTTCCAGCTCCCTGCTTGTGGCCTGGGAAAGCAGTTGAGGACGACCCAAAGCTTTGGGACCCTGCACCGGCGCGGGAGACCCGGAAGAGGCTCCTGGCTTCGGATTGGCATAGCATTGGCGGTTGTGCTCACTTGGGGAGTGAATCATCAGATGAAAGATCTTCCTCTCTGTCTCTCCTCTCTGTATATCCACCTTTCCAATAAAAAAAAATAATAATAAAAAAAATCTTAAAAGAAATAAGGGAAAATCAAAATAATGTGAAAAGGAAGTTGTGTACGTTTAAAAGGCAATTTCAGAATCATAGAAAGATTACAGGGAATTGAAAATCATG
Organism: Ochotona curzoniae; assembly: GCF_017591425.1. Taxonomy (NCBI): domain Eukaryota; kingdom Metazoa; phylum Chordata; class Mammalia; order Lagomorpha; family Ochotonidae; genus Ochotona; species Ochotona curzoniae. The sequence continues at coordinate 21,240,877 of NW_024467115.1, forward strand.
ATCAAAATTAGAAGACAAGCGAATAGCAAAAAATTAAAACATGTAGTCTTCAAAAACTCATGATCGAAGACAAAAAATAGACAGACGTTACAGCAGCATACATATACATGTTCAAACATAAATATTAACACAGAGAGGAGACTGAGTTAAGCACCGCAAGCACACAGAAAACATATTAAAATCTACTTGAAAGAGAAACTTGTTTAAATCTTTGGCAGTAGACAGTTCTAAATGGTTCAAGTTTTACGTCAGTGAATTGAAGCAAACATGAATTATCCATTTCTCTGTTCTGATATAGTATTCACGTGCTGGCTTAGTGAATGGCCAACTAACAGAAATAGGATGAGAAAGAAAGCAAAGAAAGGGAAATGATGCTAGGAACCAGCTTTGTGTGGGGTTTACCGTGTCTTCGATTTGCTGCTGTCATTATACACACTGACAGTCTGATTTTCAAACTAAAACTACGCTCAACACAACCATGTCAGGGTTCTCCAAACAACAACAACAACTGAACAAAATATATATTAAGAATAAGATTTACTTCAAGTAACTGGATCATGTTATTTGGGAGATGACAAACACTGCAGTCAACACACTTCAAGGGCCAGGAGCGTGGTTGATTAACACCAGTGTAAGAACACCTGTGGATTAGGAATTCCATCGGGTTTAGTTCAGTTACCAACACCAGAGAAGATCAATGCTCCTCAAAGAGATGCCGGGCATAACAGAGGAATTCACACTTTCCTGTCTTTTTATTCTGCTTGGCCCCGGAATGGGTTGAGACAGTCTATGATTTTTCAACTGCAATTTTTTTTTCCCCCAGAAATCGTATCTCTATACAGTCAGAAATATTATTCACTAAACATCTGGATATTTGTGGCCAGTCAAGCTGATACCTAAAATCACAATAATTCATATATCAGATGAGAAAACTAAAAAAAAAAAATTAATTGGCAATGGACGTTGACTGGGAAAAACTGTTCGCATTTGACTCAATCATCTAACTTCCTGATTGCACAGATATAATGAACTGCAGCTGGCATAAGGTTTGATGGTACATGCTCACCTGGGAGAATGTGCAAAACAGAGCACTCCCGCAAAACAAATATTTTTTTAAAACTAACTACAGATATGTTTATTGTTATATTTGCATAAGGGAACAGATGTCATACACACAAATCACCCCCTCCACTTGGCCACTGTCTTCTGCTACAATTTTCTTTTAATTTTTGCAGTGACATGCTGTCAATTTACTTTCTCCTTCCAAGGTAAATTCCCTTAATAAAGAATTCAACAAGCAGGGCCCGGCACTGTGGCCTAGCGGCTAAAGTCCTCGGCTTGAACGCGCCTGGATCCCATATGGTCGCCAGTTCTAATTCCAGGGGCTCCACTTCTCATCCAGCTCTCTGCTTGTGGCCTGGGAAAGCAGTTGAGGACAGCCCAAACTTTGGGACTCTGCACCTGTGTGGGAGACCTGGAGGAGGTTCCTGGCTTCTGGCTGCGGATTGGCACAGCACCGGCCGCTGTGGTCATATGGGGAGTGAATCATCATATGGAATATCTTCCTCTCTGTCTCTCCTCCTCTCTGTATATCTGACTTTGATATTAAAGAAAAAAAATCTGTTAAAAAATTTAACAAACATTAACTAGAAAGATCACTGTCCTTGACTATGGACAAGCGCTGTAAACAGATGTTCAATCTCAGGGTATCCATTTTAATCTTCTAAATTATAGTTTTTTGTAATCATTATATTGGGTATCACAAGTCACAGAAAATGTGGTATTTATCTCTTTGGATTTGGCTCATTCGACTAAGCACAGTGGTTTCCAATTGCCTGCATTTTGTTGTAAGCTATGGGATTTTAACCATTTTTATGATTGATATACCTTTACAAGCACTCACATATACACTCGTCGTATTTTTAAAATCAAGTCATCAATGTCGTATTTCCAGATATGAGAACCAGTCTGATAGTTTGCTTGGATCACTTCGACCCTGTAAATTGCTTCGGGCAGTGTAGATGTTTTAATAATATTCTTTTGACCCACGAATATGGAAGATTTTTTCATATTTTGTTTCTTCTATTTCTTTCTATATCATTTTGCAGTTTTCATTGTAGAAATCTTCATGACTTATTTATTAAATATTTTAAATTAACATATCTAAATAAGCTTTGTTAGACACATTTAATTTTTACAAGCGATCATTTAAAACCTTATAATCTTAATCACCTAACATATTCCCCATTTATTGAACAAGTTTTCCTTTGTATATTTAGTATATAGTTAACAAAAAGGATAACAAAAACCCCTGACCAGATTCTATGCCTTTTGTCAAAGATATACACTTTAAATTTTAATTTTAGAGATGACTTTAAATTATATAAAACTATATAAAAAGTATGCAAAATATCATTCAAGTTTACATATGCTTGAGATTTCAAAGAGCATTTGATGACAACATGTGTACAATTTTAGTGAACATGAAAACACTATTTATGAAAATTGCACTAATATTTATAGGAAACTTAACTGAAAAATCAATTATGTTTAATTTACTTGATCACTTTCCTTTTGCTTATTCACTAAAACAATTTCTTTTAATTACTGTTTATTTTTCAGATATTTTGTGTTGTGTTATATCTTTAAATTTCTAATCCTTCCTCCTAGAAAAACTGTTTTCGTTTCAATTTCTGTCCCCGATCTTAGTCAAAATGCGATCATTTAACGTTATATGGAACACTTGTACTTGCATTTTCCCCCAGGACTGGGTCCTTTTTGTAGTGTGTTCCATCACTTAGTAATCACATTTCTCATCTCTTGTATTTGTACTCGCTCTCTTAATACATTCTGTATCCACATGGGATATTTTCCAACCTATTGTGTACATTCGTCTGTGCATGTGTAATGGGGTTCATGGTGTTGAGCTCATACCATTGCACAAAATTCATAAAAACATATAAAAAGCCTTAGAAAATTTTTTAAAATTCATGTGTCATCCACTGTGAGCTACACCTATGTCAGTATTTAAATATCGATGCGCCAATCATGCAATTTTATGGCTTTCAATACCTTTCACAGACTGACCGTTTTCAAATTTTTATACAACTCATGTGTAAATTCATTTGTAGGAGTCTAAAGGCCACTTCCAACATAAAATGTTCTGAATTGAGAGCTTACATTTTGGTGAATTAAGTTACAGGTTAGGATATCTCCCATATTGGAGTGTCTGGTTGCGTCCCACCCTACTCCAGGCATCTTATCAACTTCCATAATAGTATGGCTGGGAATAGCATATTATATCATAATTGCATGGGTTCCCATCATCCATAGAGAATGCCTGGCTTCTATTGCATGTCCCAACTGTAGGTACCAATGCAACTGGGCAAGTCATTCAGTTATTGGAGAACTCTCTGTGACTCTACTTCTCTATCTCCTTTCCTGTCACCCTTTTAGAAAATAAATAATCAAACAGATAAATAAGTGTGTGTGTGTGTGTGTGTGTGTGTGTGTGTGTGTGTGTGTGTGAATCCCACTTCTGCTGTCACGGTGTTGGTCCGAAATGCCATCATTTATCTTCACCTATCACTGACATCAATCTCGTGTCTAGTAGCGATCAGGAAGCTGTCAAAGCAATATCGAGTGTCATCTGAAAATGCTTATTTCAGATCTTGTAAGATGAAATAATCCTTGGTTTGTTCAGTTTCGATGATCTGCTTTTACAGATGAGTTTTCAAATAGGTACCATGAAATGATTTTGTTGTATTTCTATTATTTTAAAATTAGTCTCTGCAATGAGTTTGCTGTGTACCTTCCCACCAAGAAAGTAATGTCATTTTCCACTCTGTCCATGAAAGTCCATACAAAGGTAAGGAAATATATCAGATTACACACGTGTTTTCACAATCGAGAACAGTTATTTCTCCAAAAGGTCTTAAAGCATGCCTTCTTAGAATGATTGTTAATATTGTAAGTGAGGTTTGTTAATTAACCGTATTGCATTGAAGTGGACATGTTGGAAAAGCAGATCAACCTTTTGATTTTGTGCTGTCTATATTACAGATGTGGAAAGCTTTCCCATTTTTGTACTGTCTGTATTACAGATGTGGAATTACTCTGTATTTTTTTTTTACTAAAATGACATATTTTGAAATGAATCTTTTATTGGGACCCTGGTGAGTTTCCTTGAACAGATTACAGAGTCTGTAAAGCAGCTGCTCCATGCATTTGTTCCTATCAATGTTCTCTTCCTTCAGCTACAGAAAGAGCTGAGAAGAATACAAGCAGTAATGAAATAAATGTCTTTTCCAAGAAAGCTAGGGCAAATGCTAGAGAAATTTATAAACATTTTAATCAATTCTGTTCCATAATATTCCTGCAAACCATAATAAACCTTGTTTACTAATTTGACAGTTCATTTCAAAATCAAATTAAAGGGGGATATAGTCCTAATGTTTTTATGTATTTTTTTTTTTTTTTAGATTTTCTCTGTTTTCCAGTGCTAGTCGCATGAGTCACACTTAATTCTACGGATTGTCGGCAGAGCTTTCTCGAGTGCATTAGCTCACGCACAATATGCTGTTCCTTCTTTGGAACTGTACATATTGTTTTTCTTTCTCTTGTGGATGTTTGTTTGAAGGATGGATAGGTCACTCCTAGCAGGAGAGCTCATCATGTGATTGCCAGATAGCAAAGACAGAGGAGTTAGAGCTGCACAGACGACGAATTATGCATGCTGGATAAATCTATATTCATATTTTCATTTGACCTAAGCTTCAACTTTAAAAATAGATTTAGCTGAAATTATACGGAAATTCAAAAATTGTTTTGCTAGGAAGCAAACAAGCTATGCAATATAATTAAAAAAAAAAAAGAATGTTCCTTCTGCTAGAAAGAGATCACATTAGCAGTGAAATACTATATGTCAGTCTGAGCTTAAGCCCAAATTCAGAAACATATTGTACACAAAACTTCTGAAATCTATTTATCTGCTGTGTGATTGATAGTTATTGCTGCAGCTTGGAGACCTGAGGGCGGTGCTGATTCCCCGTCGTTTGTCATTATAGAATATTCTTGGAATGGAAAGTTGTGATCTTTTCACAGCAGAAAATAAGCCCAGGTGGCCGGATGCTAGTAAAATATGAGAATGCAGGCTGGGTAACCGAGGAGCTGGTTTCAGATTCTAGAACACTAAGTCAGTGGCTTACATGTTTAAATTGTTACTACCTTAGCATAATCATTTGTAAACCATGCCTAATGATGATATTTGTAACACAGGGAAAAGCCAAAGGTGGCATATCTGATACAGTTTTAAAGGACTTAATGAATACCTGCTATCCTCTTACTTGAAGACAGATCTGTGCTTTCTTTTTTTAATTAGTTTTTTATCTAGTATTGTACACTAAGCCTGAAGTGCACACAGCATTGGATAAATAGAATGTTACCTTGCCTCCAAGATCTCAGAAATGTTTTTTCAACTAATATCTTCAAAATAAATCTGCCGAGGCCAGGAATAAAACAGTAAAATACTATTTACATCAGTATCCCATTATCCTAGTTGGAAATAGAAGTTCTAGAAGACTGGAAATATCTTCATCTGTAACTGCTTTTCTGCATTAATTGGGAGCCTTCATCATTTTCTGTGAAATCTTAGATTTTAACATGGAGTATTTCACATATTTAAACTTACAGAAAGCCTATGAATTAGATGCTATTATTCTAACTTTCACAAATGAAAACGTAAATAGAGCGCGGCACAATAGACTAGTGGCTAAAATCCTCTCCTTGCACATGCCAGGGTCCCACATGGGCGTAGGATCTAATCCCAACAGCCCCACTTCCCATCCAGCTCCCTACTTGTGGCCTGGGAAAGCAGCTGATGATGGATCAAAGCCTTGGGACCTTACACCCACGTGGGAGACCTGGAAGAAGCTCTGGGATCCTGGCTTCAGACTGGGGAGTGAATCATTGCTTCTGGAAGATCTTCCTCTCTGTATCTCCTCTTCTCTGTATATCTGATTTTGCAATAAAAATAAGTAACTCTATAGAAAAAAAAAAAAAAGTAAATGACCTGTAGTCTAAGGCTTTCCTCAGGTTTTCCAGGGTGGTAGGAAGGAGTCAGAACTAGAATTCAAACATGATCAACTTACTGGATCATGGTAGTGAAAAAGATTTTTAATCAAAATGGAAAGTCTAACATCTCTTGGTAGGCACTTTGCATATATCTGGGAAGACACTATGGCTTTTTATGCTTTCTGCTATTTCTGTGAAGCTAATACATAGCCAGAAAAGCCACCCATGCAAGGATGTGGCATAGGGCTTAAGCTATGGCATAAAATATTATCTGGTGAAATATGCTCACAGTTGTTTTTAGGGCCAAAGTCCGTAAAAAATAGTTTTATGATGTCAGGTATTTAAAAAGACACATGCCTTCAGTGACAACACAGTTTTTAGTAAAAAGCTCAACTCCCAGTAAATAGTTATTACCAAGGCTGCACGTTCATTATAGTGGTTACAACTTGGAGGGACACGGAAGGGGATACTATTCTGTTTTAAAATCAAATAAATATCATCATTCAAATAATCTTGCTGCATGCTATATTTCTGTTGTCTATATCACCATTGAAATATTGCAGACAGAATTAGCTGCACTTTAGAATGATGCTTTAAAAATATTATTATATGCTCATTTTTACAAAAACATGGAAACAATTTTCACTATCAAATATTTAAAATATAAGAAGTTCTTTAATTAAATTATAAACATCTCAAGTATCCTCAAGGAGCAGAAAATATAATCAACCCTTTTGTAATGCTGTCTTAGATTATAAAATAAAATATTAAAATTGATCATGAAAACTACAATGTAAGCCACTCCAGTTTCATAGTTCCTCTTTTATAAGATTTATTGGATTTATTATTTAATATACATGTGCATATATTTTTACCTTATTATAGAGACTTATTCTCTTCATAAGAGATAATATATTTTACCGGAGTATAAAATAATTTTTTTATTAAGTCTGATGTTTTTATAAAATGAGTTAATGACTAAAATCTGAAAAGTAGGGGTGTGAAACAGAGAAATTCCATATTCATATACTAAATGCCTACAACAATCATGCCTGAGTGCCCCAAAACCAGGAGCCAGGTACTCTATCCAGTACCAGAACTGTTGCCTGCAGCCACCCAGGGTGCACGTTAGCAGGAAGCTGGAAGTGACAGCAACTCTGGGATTAAATATGGGCAGAAATATCAGGTGATATCTTAACTCCTGAAACACATGATTGTCTCAGATATTTAAGCTTTATATGAAAGATATACCATGCTTAATAATATTCCATTATTATTTATTTCTTGCTGTATTTATGTATTTAGTTTAACATGTTTATATTTATTTTTGCTAAAGGCAGAGAGGGAGAGAGGAAGTGGAGAGAGACAAAGAAAGAGCTGGGTCTGGCCTAAACCTAATCTTTCATGTAATGGCCATGATGGAGATACCAAGCTTTCACTTCTGCTTCTCTAGATGCACAAAGGCAAGGTTCTGATCTAGTGGCAGAGCCGGAGTTCAAATCAAGAATCCCAGCATGGGATGCTGGCATTTTACCTACTAGCTAATGCTCACCTCACATTTTGTTTTGATGTTTATACATTAACATGTATAAGCGCCACAGGTTGGCATGCTGGCGTCATGGTGGACCAGTCCTGGGGAACATTTAATGGGCCTGGAACTTGGATGTGTCAATGGATAAGATCCAAGGCCCGCACTTTGACCAGGAGCTTGGGACCATGTTGGTTGGACTGGGGATCCTGGGCACACCTGGGTGCTTGGGTTGCGCATTGATAAGGAAGAAGATAAAGGGTGTTGAGGAAGGAGGACTGCTGATGGAGTGTGTTGCAGGTGAGGAGTGGTCTCTGAGGGACTCTCAAGGTCAAGGTCACTGTACTTGTATATAAGAGAGGGGAATGAGATCAGACAGTTTGGAGGAGGGAGGCCAGAGGACAATTATCAGCCAGACAGATAGACTTGAATTGGACTAGCTAGCATGGAACATTGCTGACCACCATGCGCTGGACAACATAAAAAGCTAAGGCCGGGGGCCTTCCTGGCAGGGCTAGGTTACAGTACCTGCCAGTGAATATCGGAATAGGGAATAGGGAATGTTAGGCTGCACTAAGACATTCACCAGCACCCAAGACAACCCATTTGAGCGCTAGATTCTTTGGGGGATATGTGAGCCCAACCCTGTGGAACTGCAATTCTTACTGGTTAGCCTAAGAGCAGGGAATGGTGACAGGATGAACTAGACATGGCCATGGAACCCTCCAACACTCATGAGTACTGGCGTCAGGAAAAGGCTGGGCAGGTCCAGGCTGCCACATCAGAAGGTATATACAAGAAGAGGGTATGGGTCAAGGCAGGGCTCAACATCCACCAGCTCATAAAATGGCCAGGACAGAGGAGCATGCTATGCCAGGTATGGGACTAAAACCTGCTTGCATGCATGAATTCTGGGTCTGGAAAGGGGCCTGGTGGAGGAACCTGGGAGTTATATCTCCCTCTGGGGAGCATATAGTTCAGGGATGCTTATCTGTCAGGCCAGGCAAGATAGCTGCACCGATTGGTAAGGTTGTGGATTGGTTCAGGAAGGGAGAGGACCAGGTATGGCTGGTCCAACCTTAGCCCACTGGCAAGTGAAGCAGCCAGGCTGGAATGCAGGTAATGATGGGCTAGACTATCACCCCCACCAGTTTGCATGAGTCAGGGATTGAAGCAGACTTAGCAGGGCTAGGTTTCAGCACCTACCAAGAACAGTTGGTCCTAGGGGCAGGCCAGGACAGGTCATGTTGCAGCATCTGATAGCAAGGGCCAAGACAGGGGATGGGTTATGCCAAGCTGGGTCAGAGCAACCACTGGCATGTGCAAGATATGTGGTTGGAAACAGGCCTGGTGGGGAGCTAAGAAAATACACTTGCTGATCTGAATTCCCCACTGGTGACAACAACAGCTGGAACGGGGGCAGTGATCTGGGATGGACATGACTACAGTGTCCTTTGGCATGGGTGTGGACTGGGTCTAGGGTGTTCCAGACTGGGTGAGACTCCAGCACCCACTGGTGCTCATGACAGCCAGGGTGGGTTTAGGATGAACTGGGTTAGATCTCTGTCTGCATGGAATCATGTGAAAGTATAGACCAAGCTTGGCTGGACTCTAGCACCCAAAACTAAGGACCAGAATGGGTGTGGGGCAGTTGACCAAGGCCACTGTTCTGTGAGGACAGGAGATAGACTACGTCAGTCTGGTCCAAGGGCACAGTAATGTGTGTGAGATCTGCCACTGGGAGGAGACCTGACAGAGGAGCTTGGGAAACTCCTCTGTCTGGACCCAGTCCTTGCAGATAAGCACAGGAACCAAGGCTGGGAGCAGCCGGGACAAGCCAGGTTACATACCCATTGGCACATGGGTCAGTCTGGTCTAGGAGCAGGTCAGGCTGCATCAGTCCATAGCACCCACTGGCAGATCCAAGAACCAGCAAAAGAATCAAGACAAGCCAATTTGGGCTACAACACGAATCAATTCACATTATGGATAGGACTGGGGACTGGCTGGATTGGGCTAGGCTGAAACACCCACCAGCTTGAGCTGAACAGGGAGTAGGCCAGGCTGTGCCAGGCAGCAGCACCCTCTGGCCAATGAAAAGTTTAGACGGACATGCCAGACTGGGCCGCAGCACCCACCGGCACATATGAGACCCTTGGGGCTGGGCTGTGGTGTGAGCACTGTAGGGAGACTATGGGAACTCCCCTAGTGAGCCACTGCTCCCACAAGCAAGTGCGAGAGCTGTTCTTGGGGAAGACTAGGCTGGGCTGGGCTACAATTATCTGTTGGCCTCTATGTGAGCTAGGATGGGGGGTAGGGCAGGCTGGGCTAACTGACTGTACACATTGCTGTATGCATAAGCCAGAGTGAGGGCAGATTGGTTGAACTCTGCCTCAGCATCAACTGGCAAGTGTCAAATCCTGTCAAGCTAGACTGCAGAACCACCTGGAGGTTCATGATCTGGGACTGGGAGTGTGCCTAGCAGGGGAACTGTGGGCACTTCTAATGGGTTGCATCTCTCACTGGTGAGCATGAGAACCAGAGCAAGGGGCAAGCCTGGCTAGAAAGATGGCAACACCTGCTGGCACCAATGTGGGTTGGGCAGTGGGGTTGGTTGAGTTGAGTTAAGACTCAGTGCTCATTGATGTGCATGAGAACTGAATGGAATGTGGGACAGTCTAGATGGTCTGCTGTTCACACTGGCAAGCATGGGAACCAGAGCTGCTGTGGGTGATGGACAGAGCCAGAACCCATACTAGCAAGCAAGGGCCAAGAGTCAGGTCTGGGATCACCTCAGAAAAGGTTTCTTTTGGGATTGCTCCAACTAATTAGAACTCCGACTAAGGGGGGAATCTCAGGTTCTGTGGTCTGATTGTGGAGTGCATATACCAGAGCTGAGCCTCCTGAGTGGCTTAGGTAAAGCAGCAGGTGGCATATCCAAATGCAGTTAAAGGATATGGCATTTTGTTGCAACCTGCAGAGGACATCTGGTATGATAACAGAGGAAGGAGGACAGAACAAATGATAAACTACCCCAGCATTGGCAGCAAATGTTTGAGTGAATGGAGACTCTAAGTTAAATTATATCAGCCAACAGACCTTGGAGAAATTTGATCTTCCTTGGAGTGGCAAGATTGGCATTTAGAATTATTGAGCTATCAAAACTACTTGAATAGGACCCAGGGAGCATGCAGCACATCAGGGATCCTAGGATGACACCAGAGATCCCTGGGAACTGAGGTGCTTGGGAGGCTGGGTTCGGTTTCTCCCCTTATCTCTCCACTTCCCCAAGATATAGGAAGAAGAAAAGAAGAAAGTGTAGAAGCAACAGTCAAACCCACTTACCTCTAACCCTTGACCTTTCCTATCCTAATCAACTATGCACGAATCATCAAAAATAACATTGAAGAACCGTTTCTTCTTTCCTGAGAGGTTAGTTTTTCCTATTTCCTGCAATACAAATAATGATGATGTGAACATTTGAAAATATGCTAGATCATACATTCTACATAATTGAAATAGAGAAACATTACCACTTGAAATGTATTAGTTATTTCCCAAATTATTCTTTCCATATGACTGTGATAAATTGTATTTCATTTGTTAAATAAAGAGTTTAATATAAAATGAGACATTTTAATTGCATAAGTAAAAAAAGCTCCTATTGTTATATTTTGGAAGTTGTTCATTAGGGGGATTCTAATTCATATTTTTATTTGGTACTCATGTTTCATTTTTGTGAATATTATTAATTGTTTATCACATAATTTATAAACTAGAAAGTCTGTGATTTTGGAGTATTACGAAAGTGATCTATACAAATATTTAATGTAGAAATAAAATACCCAATTTTACATTACAACTTCAAACTTACTAATTTTTCATATAATAATTTTAAATTATAACATTTGAGTACATTTATGTTTTCTAAAATATTTTTCTCACTTCTGGCATAAAAAAGATTCTTGTGTATTTTTAGCTTTGTTTTTATATGTTCTGTAAATCATAATTTCAACTTTATTTTATGTTATTACATTGAACTTGTTATTTGAGTCTTTTAACTGAGTCTTTTATTTCCCAGTTTGCCTTAATACCATGTTTCCATATATGATATGTCTGTTTTTAGACTACATTTTCACTAGCATTTTTATGTATCTCTGTCTCACATATTCAATGTCTTGGTTTCAAGAATTTATGATAGTCTTATAACTTAGAAACAATTAGTTTGTACATTTTAATCTTCAAAATGTTGCTTTCCTGGGGATAGTGTATTGATACAGCAGGTTAATTCTAACATCACATATAGGCATTGGTTCATGTCCAGGCAGCTCCTCTTCCAATCCAGCTCCCTGCTTATGGTCTGGGAAAGAAGTGGAGAATGGTTCAGTCCCTTGGAACCTGCGCCCATATGGGAGACACAAGAGATCTAAGCTCCAAAATTTGGATCAGCTAATTTCTGGCCATTGAAGCCTTTGGACAATGAAATAGCAGATGAAAGACTTTCACCCATATTTCCTTCTCTCTGAAAAATTTGCCTTCAAAATGAATGTTAAATAACATATACTTTTTTTAAAAGCTTTATTTATTTATTGGAAAGTCAGATATACAGAGAGGAAGAGAGACAGAGAGGAAGATCTTCCATCCGATGATTCACTCCCCAAGTGAGTACAACTGCCAGTGCATGCCGATCCGAAGCCAGGATCCAGGAACTTCTTCCAGGTCTCCTACACGGGTGCAGGATCCCAAGACTTTGGGCCATCCTCGACTGCTTTCCCAGGCTTTAGGCAGAGAGCTGGATGGGAAGTGGAGCTGCCGGGATTAGAACCAGTGCCCATATGGGATCCTGATGAGTTCAAGGTGAGGACTTTAGCTGCTAGGCCACCATGCCAGGCCCAAAAAACATATACTTTTCAAAAACTGTAAGATTAGACATAAAATTTTAAATTAATTGTCTGATTTTTCTTAACTAAAGGATTAATTTGAAAGATGTTAGTCATTTACCAAGATGTTATTCATTTAACATATTGCATTTCTTATCTATGAACATTGTATATATCTCCATGTTTTCAATCTCATTTAAAAGATTTAGGAAAATATGCTTGAATTTTCACCACAAACATTTCTCATATATTTTATACATTCCATTTCTAAATAATTTAGGTATAATCATTTTAATTGTATGTCTTAATGTATTATGTTTTTGCTAAGTTACAGAAATGTAATTGTAATTTGCATATCTATGTATAGCACTGTTGAAGATTCCCTGTATTATTTTCAATAAATTGTCTATGTGCAGCCTGTATTCATGATATAACATGTGCGATAATGATGTATGAATTGCCTTCGTTTTCTCTCTGCCCTGACACTTAATTTTATGATTTTGCCAACAAGTCTTGTACAATGTTGAAGAGACACAAATAAAGTAGAAATTTGAATGTTTCTTATAGAATACTGTGGGTATTTCAACTGTATTGAAGTGTTTGAGATAACTTTTTAAAAATGTTTTTACCAACATAAGAATTTCTCCTGTATGCTTAGCTTAACTTTTTCAAGTATAAATTTCATTTCATTACACAATTTCTAAGTCATTTGAGAAACTGCATTCAATTTCCCCCTTGGTTTCTATTGTGATAATATCAGCACATCTTTCAAAAATGTAGAAATGCTTGCTTTGTTCATTTGTCTTTTTTTTTTTTTTGGTAAATTTTTTAGAATATTTGCATTGTACCTTCTGCTAGTGAATCTGATAAGCCTATAAATTACCTTTAATTAACTTTTGCTCTATATTACTGCCTTTTATGTTTTTTGCTTGTTTCATATTTTCTTAAGTTTTTCACATGAAGTATGTACTCATGCTTTTTCTTATCCTTATTTTTTATTAAATTTTACTGTCATAACGATTATCTTTGATTTATTGCTATTAAACTATGATAGTCCTATAGTCCTAGTTGTAATGAAAGGAAACATTTTCTTTTCTCTCTTTTTTCTTTTCCTTTCTTTTTTTTTTTTTTTAATCTAGGGTTAGAGAGAAAGGCATAAGGTTCTTACTTTTGGTTCACTCCTGAAATGTCGGCAATGGTGGTGAACTGATTGGAAACAAAGTTATGTCTATGACACTGGTGCAAGTAGCCCAGTTACTGATGCCATCACCGTCGCTTCCCAGTTCTCAATTAACTGGAAACTGGGGTCACATATAAAATCCAGGTACTCTGTTGAAAGCTGCAGGTGTTCAACTGGCATCTAAACATCTGCCCCTCCTTTCCAGTTACTTAATTAGTTTGTCTAAAATTTAAGAGTATATCTTTATATTGTCGTTATTTATGAATATATTTTTGCTTTTGCCTCCATTCTACTAATGTCAGGAAAGCCCATTTTATAAGATTAAGTCTCTAATGAATTTCAGGATGTATCTTACAGGATAATATAAGTTAAATCTATTTAAAATTTTATGTCTGGAGCTTATGCATGATATTTCCAAATGAGGTTTGCGATCCTGTATAAATACTTGGCCCCAAGTCAAGGCAGTAAAGGCATTTTTTCCCACAAAAGACATGATCAATGTTATTACAGAGTAGGGTTATAGAATTCCCAAATTAATGATGAATTTGAAAATGCAAGGAGCTCTGATAATTTTTATATAACATATGTTTAAGCTCTGTTACTGTTTTCCCCCAGCAAATGACATGTTTTCAATGTATGCAGTGATAATCTTTACATTCAATTGTTTCACGTTCTAGCTTACTTTAATTCATTTAACATTCCTTTGATTTCAAAATTGTATGAATGCGTGTTTGCTTGTTTATCTTATGTTCTTGCCTTCCTGATTTTAGTAGTTCCTGAGAGAAAAGCACTAGATGTATTTTTAATAGTCTATAAATTTTTTATGCAGTTGGTGAAATAATTTTATTTGACTTTCCATCCATGACTGATAAATTTGAGTTTATTAATACCTTTTTTCCCAGACATTTATTCTGTTTTCCCCTACTCTTTCTCTTACCTCATTCCATTCCTGTCCCAGGGCTGATCACTTTTCTGTCTCTGTTGTTTGGGACATAATAATGTGTATTTCAATTGTTTCACTAAGCCACATCTCTTGGAAAAACAATGGAGTATTCGGTGAGCAAACCTTGTGGCACAGTGTGTTAGGCTGCCATTTGGAAGTCTCATATCCAATGTCTGAGTGTGCAGCTGAGCTCCAGCTACTCTGCTTCCGGTGCAACTTTCTGTTGGAGAACCTGGGAACAGCAGAACTGAATCCATCCCTGCCTTCATATTTGCAGGGAGTGGGTTAGGTGTTGACGTGAACAGAGTGGACACTTACAGTTCTTTCTTGTGGATTCAAGCTAACCTAACTGTGGTTGTTGTGGCAAGTGGGGAGATTTATTTATTTTTTTTAAGGCTTGTTTCTTTTTTTTTTTTAATTGATTACATTGCTTTATATGACACAGATTTATAGGCACTGGAATTTCCAAAACCTCTCCCCTAACCCCCCGCGGTGGATTGCTCCACCTTGTTGCATTAAGGTGGGGAGATTTAAAAGCAGACGAAAGACACATCTTTGTGTCTGCCTTTCTTCATCATTTAAATATATATACACACGCATATAGAAACATAAATAAATAAGCTTTCACAGCAGTGCATTAGACATTTTCAACTCCAATTTCCATTCAGGAATCCTTATAAACTACAATTTCAATTTGCCTCATTTTTAGACAGCTTTGACTCTTGCTTTACGTAATCAAACTTTGTTTAGTTTTGCCCAGGTGTTTACGCTTTTTTTTTGTTTGTTTTATTTTACTGATCTTGTTACATTTTAGCTCTTTCTTCTTCCTGGATTTAATTTCTTTCATCTAAAGCGCATTCCTCAGGAATTGCTACATAAGGATCTTATGATAATAAATCTGTTTTTGTTTGCTTGACCTGCAAGTGTCTGTGTTTTGTCTACATTCTTAAATCTGATTCAGGCATGATTACAAAAATCCGAGCTGGCCAGACATATCTGTGTCATCACTCCTAAGGTGTAATTTTACATTCTTGGCATTTACTGTTGCTGTTTTAGAAACATATAACAAATGTTAAGTGAATCGGTTCCTAAATTTAGCTGTTGCGTTTGTCTTTCTAGATCTTGATCTTCAACTAAGGTTTATCTAAGTGTGAATTTTCAAAAATCTTTGTGTGGGCAATTGCTCCAGAGTCCCTGTCTGTTACCTGACCGACGTGGCTTAGAGCTTGCCTGGCAATTGCCAGAGACGCAGCTTCCAGGCAGGCCTACATGTGGTGTGTGCCCTCTGACAGGACAGGAAAGTCAAGGGAAATAGACATGTTGTAGAGCCAGTCACAGTGTATTTGGACAGTGAGGGGGCAGGGATGTTTGTCAGACGACGCCCTCCTGCCCTCCCCTTTCTACCCTGTAAAAGCTGTTACCTGTACGTAATTAAGCAGGCATTCCTCATCAGCTTGTCTCTGGTGGTTCTTGCTGCAGAAGAACACCATTTGTTAGAAAAATATAGTGTCTGTGTTCAAGCCCTGGTTTAACTGTAAAATGAATGCCTTTATGCAGGTATTACCTGTGCGATGTCGAACCATTGCTGGGAAGTCGGTATTATCCTTTGACATGTTGGTTACCATTGAATGAAGGAAATCATATTTGCGTGTTGTTATTTTATGTTGAGTACTGAGTCATGCTTTACTGCTTCTCGATTTGATTTCTTACCAAGGAAATTTCTGTTTCCAAGATTTGCAAAAAGTAATGTTAGATTGCATATTTGATTATCTGGTTCCTCTTCCTCCTAAACGTCTAGATATTGGTACCATTAAAAGGTCACTTACTGCACTTTATCCAGGATATCCTGATTTATCTAATGAGATTTTTTTGGGGTGTGTATTTTGAAAATATTACAGTCCTCTGAATTTGGATTTATGAAAATAGCTTGGGCCCGGCGCGGTGGCGCAAGTGGTTAAAAGGTCCTCACCTTGCACCCCCGGGATCCCATATGGGCGCCGGTTCTAATCCCGGCAGCCCCGCTTCCCTTCCAGCTCCCTGCTTGTGGCCTGGGAAAGCAGTCGAGGACGGCCCAAAGCTTTGGGAACCTGCACCCGCGTGGGAGACCCGGAAGAGGCTCCTGGCTTCGGATCGGCATAGTATCGGCCCGTTGCGCTCACTTGGGGAGTGAATCATCGGACGGAAGATCTTCCTCTCTGTCTCTCCTCTCTGTATATCCGCCTTTCCAATGAAAAAATAATAAAAATAAATCTTTAAAAAAAAAAAGAAAATAGCTTGCAAGTGTCTAGGTTATCTTGTGCTTCGTAATGAAAACTAGCTTTGTATATTACATTTTATACTGCTTTTTCTCCTCTCCACAGCACTGTCACCGAGTACCAATACAAAATAAAAGAATCTTTGTAGAGATTCTTAACAAAGCATTTCAAAGCAAATAAAATGTTAAGAAATACATAACAGACAACACACTGTGAATATTCAACGCGGGTGTCACCTACATAAAGGGACTATTTAAATACCACTTAATGACTACAAACTAAACCAATTTGTCTCCAAATTAATAAATTAAACTTCATTCTGTGTAGTTATGCTAACATTTATGTGACAAGAAAACGAACACAACGGAATTAAAAAAAACATATTTTCATATAAACTTGAGTTGTTAAATATGCATTTTGATTGAGTGTGCTTTATGACTCCAAAATTTGTCTTGATTATTTTGGCTAAGTAGTATGTTATTTTTAAAAAGTGGAAAAAAAATATGGGTAATATAATTTTAACAAGGTAATTGTAATTCAAATGTGGTTTTTTTTTTTCTATTTTCCCCCATATTTACTGAATGACCACATTTCATTTTCCACTATAATCACTTCAGGTATGGAAGCTTTTAAAAGAGAAGCACTGCATTCTATAGCATAGATTTGTCATTTTCACATCTCATTGTGTAGAGACCAATGCATAGGTTAATGTTAGCAGATCTGGGACTTGACCTAGAGGTTACAAAGGTGGCCATGATTCCTTTATCCATTCAGACCAGTGGATGGTGACTCAAATTTTTGGATTCTGGCTGCTTTTGTGGAAAAAGCACGTTAAGTTCCTGCTTTGACTCCCCATGTGGACCTGGCCCAGCTCCAGCTGTTGCAGTCAATTGAGGATGGCACCAGGACAGGGGAGCAGCTCTGTGTCTCTTGCTATGTTCCTTTATGTCTACATTTCTGCATTTCATGTAAGTAAAATTTCCTAGTCACAAGTTATAAGACTAGAAAAACAGCAGTATGAAAATTATTTTTAAAATATATTCAAGTTCAAAAGTAAATACAATTTTTTCTGCAAAGAGATACTATACACACAACTCTAATTGTATGAAGACTTCTCTGCACACCCATCCTAAAACTGAGCTGCACCTCAATTGTTAACATATGCCTTGTTAGAGTTATAACCCAGTTTAGACTATCCTAAATTCTGCCAAGTTCAGCAAAATTATGCTTCAACACTATAAACTGCTAAATATTAAAATGAAAACAGATACGAGACAGCTGAATAGTACCCTCTAGCCATTTTAAGGTGTATAGCAGCCGGTTCTGTGTATAAACTAAAATTGAAATGTCAATGAAGTAGTCACAGGATGTGATTAAGAACCTGCATTTTTTTAACATATTGGTTACTCAATATCATGTAAATTAATTCCATAATGTTGTAAATTGTTGTTGATGTTATATTGTGGCTTTAAATTAGTCGGGATGATATTCTGCCAGCTTTGCCTTCAGACCAGAGATGGTCTCCCCAAGAAACCATTGAACTTATCTGGACAACAAGATGCTGGACTTTATGCTTGGTAAATGCTTGCAATGAAAGAACCTCAGCTGAATTTGAACTGTGGCAATGCAACAAGGTGGAGGAATCCACCATAGGGGGAAGGGTACGGGAAGGGGTGGGGGGATTCCCAGAGCCTATGAAACTGTGTCACATAATGCAATGTAATTAATAATATATATATATATATATATATATCAAAAATTGTTACATACTCATGTGATATATGATGGTTTATACCATATAGGTATAGATGGAGAGTTCTGGACTAACGATGATAGTTTTGTATTTTCACATATTTTTCCACAAAACGCTACATTAGTCACTCCTAACTTCTTTTCAGCCCTTCTATTTGCTCATGTTACATTATTTCTCCTAACCTAAGAATAGTCCGGTACAATCCACTTGTCTGGTAGGTGACTGTGTTGCTAAGTTTTAGCAACTAGAATTTAAACGTCATGTCTGTTGTCGAGTTCCTAGTATAATCAGATCTTCACTAAGACAAAGACAACACCGTTATTAATGTAACACCGGGGGTTAAAACAATATCTGGAACTTTTCACTATTCTCACTTTTCTGAGTAAATAGAAAAATATGTAAGGTAATACACACAAACAGTTTTGAAGGACAACCTGAATCATTTGGCATACTTGCTTTGTCCAGTTACTTTAATACATTTACAAGTTTTATTTAATAATAGTATAAATAATTGTCATAATTTAGTACTTAATATTTTAAAATAGCTTCAAATTGGTCTTAAGATGAAATGCTTAGTGACTTTGGCAACAGATGTTTTTAGCATACATTCAGATTCCCTTAGACAAATTGACAAATTGACTTCTAAGTTCACACAGTCCATATATAAGCAATGAGGATTACAGTGAGAAACAAGCCCAGAGCTTCTCTGCAAGCATGAGGTTGAGAAACTTGGGGAACCCACAAAATGATAAGAAATACATCAATTTTGATGGGAAAAATATGATTTCTCTGTAATTTTAGATAAAACTTATTTTTAATAAACAATGTAGAGTACTATGTGTCAGAAAGCTTACATTGACCAACCAGAAGAAAGTAAGCCTCATTCATCCGTGAGAATATATATCAGGTCCATGTTGCTTTGAACAGATTAAAGAGGATGCCAAGGAGCCCAGAACAGAGACCATGGCATCTGCTCATACTAAGCAAGAAACAAAGCCATAAAGATGAAAAGATTCCTTGCTCTGCTGATGTAACACTTTAGCTCTGCTTCACAGTTTTATTATTTTTTTTAACTGCAATGAATCAATCCATTTTGTTCTTGAATAACTGTTGGGTATGCTTAATCAGCATATCAGAATTTGAGGAATGAATTACTTCTAGGTACAACGGCAATAACTGCACTGTGTACCTGCCCTGGTAACCAGATTTATTCAGCTCTGTGGTGTGCTGCAGCATTTAGTCTTACCCTGCCAATGACCCATCCTAACAATATGGAAGCCATCTCTCTGGATCTTGATTCTACCTCGGCAGATTTCTCCTCGAAAGGCTCTTCTTAATAATCTCTGTCTTATCCATTTAGAAGAAGAACTATTTTAGAGAGTGATTTATGCATTTACTTGAAAGGCAAAATTACGTAATTACACACACACATGCACACACACACACACACTCTCACACAGTTGGCGGGGTGGGGAGAGAGAAAGAGAAATCTCCCATCTACAGTTCGCTTCCAAAGTTACAACCGCTGGGAATAGACAAGGCTGAATTCAGGAGTCAGGAGCTTCATTTGTCTAGGCAAAGTGGAATACAGGGGTGTGGCGATTTGTACCATTTTACCACTTTCTCAGGCACATTAGCAGCCAGCTGGATCAGAAGCACAACAGCCAGAAATTTGACAATGGTGGCTTAATTTCTGTGCCACAATTCTGGAACCCTGAGTCGAACTTGCTAATCAAGTTTAATTTATAAACTGCAAGTTGGACCTGGCGTAGTAGACTAGCGGCTCAAGCCCTAGCCTTGCAAGCACCAGGATCCCATAGGGCACTGGTTCTAATCCCAGGAGCCCCACTTCTCTTCCAGCTCCCTGCTTGTGACCTGAAAATTAGTTGAGGAAGGCCCAAATCTGTGGGACCCTGCACCTGTGTGGGAGACAAGGAAGAGGCTCCTTGCTCCTGGCTTTGTAACTGTGCAGTTCCAGCTGTTGCGGTCGACTGGGGAGTGAGTCATTGGACAGAAGATCTTCCTCTCTGTCTCTCCTCTATGCATATCTGATTATCCAACAAAATAATAATAATAATAATAGTAATAAACTATGTTGTTGCTATCATTATCATGTCTTTTACATCTATAGTATCTGTCAATTTCCACCATTCATGATTTATTTTACCTATGTCAAATACAAAAGTTTTTTTCTTTAATACTTTACTTAAATTATTTCCTCAAATAAAGGTTTTTGTCAATTATTACTGAAACTTCGGCTATTATTTTTAATTGGTGTTATTTACTTATTTTAGATAGAGACGAGAAACAGAGAAGAAGAGAGTGCAGGAGAAAGAGTGGAAGGGAGGGAGAACAGAAGAGAGGGAGTAACAGAATGGGACGTGGGACGGGAATCATTCACTTCGGAAATGGAGACAATTTATGGAATGCAGCTGGGACCAAAGCAAGGAGCTGGAAAAGCAATCTAGGTCCCCTACATGTGAGCCTGCTGTCCCGAGACATTACTGTTTCCATAGCAGGAATACAGAGGGAGCAGCTAGGCATGGAAGCCTGAAAGTGAACCGAGGTTCTAAAACATGGGATGCAGTCATTCTCACTGCTTCTGTACCTCCTGCAACTTTCAAATTGTCCTTTTCAGAAATAATTGTTACGTGTGAAAAGAATAAAATATTGGTAAGCATCTTGGAAGATTAGCACTTCAGAAACACTGCTATTTAAAGAAAAATACTCCTTTATGGGATTCTTGCAAAAGGTTAATAGGTAACTATGTGATCATTGATGATACTATCTTCACTTTGGAAAAAAAAAACAAAAAACAAAATCAAGCTTCATGAGGTAAAGAAACTGGCCTAAGGCTTCCTTGTTTAGTGAGTGGCGACTAGCATTAAATTAGACTGAATGTAAATTGCTTAAAGTGATTCCAGAAGGAATAGTACACAGGCATAAAATTCCACTGCTATTCATACTAATATTAAGTTAGTAGGTAGAAATGTTGGAATTGTGTTTTCAAGAATCATTTATTGAGATTGTATCCCCCAAAATGACTGCATTTGAAAACTGCTTCATCAGGAGTTAATTAAGGTCAGGGAGCCAATGAGATGAATCCAGATCTCATAAAATTAGTGTCCACATGAATAGAGAAGGCAGTGTTGGTTCTCTCTTTCTTCCCCACTGTCTTCTTCTTTCTATCACACAAACTACCACCTGCTTCCCACTGCCATCAAGTGAGGAACCAAGGAGACGGCTGTTGTCTTCAAGACAAGAATAGGTCCCGTACCAGGGATTTGATATATTTTAATTCTAGGACTCATAGCTTCCAGAGCTGTGAAAATACATATTTTTGTGGATAAAGTCATATGCCAGGTATTCTTTTGCCATGAGAGTCCATGTTGATTATCACGGAGCATTTTACCTTTTTATAAAACGTGCTGAAAAAGACGTGAGGATTTCACAGACAGCAAGCGCATCGGCCTTTCCTCCTCCCCCAGCTTTGGACTAGCGCTTCCTTCAGCCTGTTCGACTTGCTGACCCTTTTATGTGTCCTCTTGACCTTGAATGATTCATTTAAGGTAAAATTTAACAAAGGACTTTTCATCGGTTCAGCATTAGTCATTTCATCGACCTAAGATTACTGCTTAACTATCATTTAATCCTTGGAAAAATTCTTGTGTTTTAATATTTGGATGCTGCGTCTGGTACTAAAAGACAGGCTATGATTTTTTGTCTTTCTCCTGGACTGGAATTCAAATGAAGAATCTGCTAAACACAGCTGCTGCTGTGTATAATGACATTCAGTTTGTGGATGCTGCATCCAGATTCCATTTTAAGGCAGCCATCTGTCCTCTAGCTGGCAAAATAACAGAAGATTTATACCTTAATAAAACCACACACATAAGGGAAACCTACACTCCTTCAAGTGCCCTCCATGTAGTTTCACATTCATTAGTGACTTTTCTTTATACTTTTTTTCTAGCTTTATTCTTTCTAGGGTGAATTTCAGGGCCTGTTAAACCTAAACACAAAGATTTTAGCATAATATATTTTGGACTCATTATGGTTTTCAATAAATATTCATAGTGTGACATGAATGTCATAAAACTTAAAAGATTTAAGAGGCATTCTTTCTCATTCTTTTTATAAAGGCCTATAGAGCCTGATGTTTGTTTAGCACTGCAGACCTTAGAAACCTTATTTTGTTTAATATCCAGACCAACTGTGGGTTGTTCAAGGTCATACAATCCATTAGCAAAAACGCTAGGACTGAGAAAGTGTGTTGTTCATTTTCCAAATTCTTTGCTCGTTCCATTGCTCCTCCTGGTTGCCTGTGCTATAACACACTGTGCTATCTTGCAGTGTTTTCTGCAATTACAATGATTGAGAATAATCAAAATTTCTCTTGCTCTTACAGTCCGTGTATGTTACTTATATCTTTAAATAAATCATTTGATACTTAATGTCTTAATGATATAGATGCCAATTCTTGTGCATTTTATGGGACATAAGAAATGAAAAATTCAATTACCTATAAACAGTATAACCCACATTTTACTTAAATACAGAAAATTTAAAATATATATATATAAATATATGTTACCTATTTTTGTTATACCAGAGTATGCAAATTCCCTTGCACTCAAGTATCAACTTCTTTCTCTGGGTGAATTTAGTTCTTCTTATTGGTATTTTATAAAAGTTTGAAGGAAGTGTTTATGACACAAGTCCTAACTCACCACCTAGCACATCTGAGTCCCATATCAGAATGCAGGTTCAAGTCCCAGATGCTCTGTTTCCAATCTGACTTACCACCAATGCATTCTGAGGGACAGCAGGTAACGCCTGATGTGTTTGGTCCATAAGAGACTGTGATGGGGTTCTGGGTCGCTGGCTTCTCCCTGTCGCTGTCCTGGTTTTTATGGAAACTTGGGGAGTAAACCAAGAGATAGAGATCTTTGCTTCCCTCTCTTTCTGTCACTCTGCTTTTCAAGTAGACAAAAATAAATAAAAAGGAGGATCTCAAAAAGTTACAACTCAAGAAACATTGTCTCTGCTAAGGAATTTTTATATAATAAAGTTTGCCTTTTTCTTCCAACTTTCCATTAAGTCTTAATATTTGAAGTCTTTATTCAACTTTCCTAATTATAAAACAAAAATATAGAAAACTATTAGGTGGGAAAAGATTTTTCATATTCTACAAAAGAAAATATTGCAATTAGCCAGTTGAGCAACTACAATTATTAAGTGTCTTTTACGTACTAGTCATTGACATGAGCACCAGAATGAAGAAAATTGCCCTCACTGAGCGCAGTCTATAGCTGTCTGTGTTTTATGTGTTTTTGCTCCTTGACACTGTATGAAAATATCGTATATCTATCAGGAATCTGGAAGCTGATCCGATGTTATTTACAAACCTTTATATTTTATATCTCTTATACACAAGCTGAACTAGCATACCACTCTCACTGGTATCATTTTGTCAGAGATGACAAATTTCAAGATGCTCAGATTTACTGAATAAAATGCTGGGAGCCAAGAGGCAGAATGGCGTCTCTATGATGTTCCAAGTCTGCAGGATCTCTGCCAAGCATCACAGATGACCACCGCTGTCAAAGCAGTATCTGAACCTGCAAGTGTTGGAAGTGGAAAAAGAAAACTATTTGAAGCAGTTCTCAAGGCAGCATTCAAATCAAGATCTACCTTCTGATACAAAGTAAACTATAGACAAATGTCTCGGGATGTTTCTGAAAAGGTTCATAAGTGGACTTCAGGTGTGTGTGTGTGTGTGTGTGTGTGTGAGAGAGAGAGAGAGAGAGAGAGAGAGAGAGGCTGCTAGAAGAAAAAAAACAGGGATTGCTCAACCCAGACTGTAAGTTTCCTGTTAAATATGTAGAAAGCCACACACCAGACGCCTGCTGCCGATCAGGATACAGATCAGCTTCTAACAGATTTTGATATGGGGAGAGTGATGATGATAACGCTGCAACTCTTCTTGCAGAATGTGAAACTTCTGTTAAAGTATTGAAGATAGGGCAAGAAGGAACAATAGGCTGAGGAAGAGAGGATGTATGTTGAAGATTGTTTGAGTGGAAAATCTCTCCTTAGCCTCACTGTTCTCTGCCAAACTTATACCAAATTCAAAGATAAGAGGTTAGAGGATGGTGTTGTCTTTAAGAACTATGCAAAGGTACAGATGCTCAACGACAAATGTTCTTTAAATGATTATGGAAATTTGTATTCTAAATTATTGCATTCTGAATTTCTTAGAATGTTGTAGAAATATATTAAGTAGTACAGTTTTATATACTTTGAAGACTGTTAAATGTTTAAAAATGATTAAATAAGTAAGAACGTAAGGTAATTTGCATCCACATTGAAATTTATGAAACATTAAGTTATACAAGAGACATGCCTTTAACCTATTTTTTTTCCCAAAGTGGATTTCAATCCATCATCTGTGATCCACAATCCATTGTGTCGTCAACTTGACATACAACAAATGCATTAACAACATCTTTCTTTTCTTAAGTTCGTAAAAAAGAACCACACAACATATTTTATTAAATGGAACCATTATCAAACAAATATCATTTTTAATTTTACTGTAATTAAGAAAAATATCCTCTATTCCCACAAAAATCTACATTGCGTAGACAGAAATGTAATAAGTGCTGTGACCATCAGAATTTAAGCAATTTACTAAATTTAAGAATATATATAAGATATATATATGATATATATATATGCCTATGTTTCTTGACAAAAAATATTTCAAAAGTAATAAGTCATTTGTTTTACAGAAACTGACACACAAAATTAAGAGAAATATATTTTTCTTACCTTTCATACTCTCTACATGGTAAGAGAGCAAAAACTGCACATGCTTCCACTAACAGCCTCACTACTGTCTATGTTTACACCAGACAGATACACCTCCTTCTCCGCACCCCAGGGAACTGAATGTGTGAAGATGCAGTGCATTCATTTGCCTGTTATTCCAGGACTCACATGGACCACTGTGTGTGGAGAGAGAAGCCTCATGCATTGATCTCCAAAGTACAATAAATAAATGTGCTTGTATTTTTAAGATAATGTAGCAAGATGTATTTCAAAAACTAAATAGTTATCAATTTATGAATTTCATTTTTTCTTATTACATATATATTCAATAATTCACTTATTATAATTTTCCTAGACCTGAAAATAACTTTACGCATTAAACTTTATGGAATGATGGATTGTACTGTCTACTCAATATCATTTTGCATATACTTCTAAAATATATTTTCTTGTTAAATATCTGACTGTATGTGAAATACGTGGATTGAAGGCATTGCATTTGTAATATTATTCGTAGCATTCTCATATAGTATGTTTCTGGAAACACTGTTCCAAATACAAAATCTGTTTTCCTTAGCTTTTTAAATTGAAACAAATTTAAGCATATAAAAGAAAATAAACATAGCAGGCTTATATCTTTTACCTAATCCCATATTATTTTTCTCTAATATTGAAATCTTATGTTATTACAGCAAAACAATTAAAAAAATTAATGAAATGAAGATTGCCCAGTCTCATTCACTAAAATGCAAATATTCAAATTTTCTGTTTTTAGATGTGTTTTCTACTTTTCTGTGTCAGGATTTAATCTAAGAAATTACATTACACAGAGACATTTTGTGTTTCTAGTATTCTCTAACCTGTGACATTTTCTCCGTCTTTTTTCTTTTTCATGATCTGAGTGTTTTAACATTGTATAGAAACACATACTTTCTGTTGGCTGTTTTTGCCAAGCCATTCTCAAATTAGATTTGGGGTACAAAACCTGTGGGAAGCACACTGCAGACATGGCATATCCAATTCCTTGCTTAGCTTCATAAAGCACATGGTAGCACTTTGTCTTATCACTAGTGATTTAATGATTTATTGCTTGGTTAAGGTGACATCTGTTAGATTCCCCTCCCAACTAGTGAGTTGTTTTTTGAAAAACCTCAATGCACTATTAAAAGCAAGTACTTACTGCTCAAAAATTCTGAAATTCAGCTCGGCTCTGGAATCACCAGATGTTGAACAGTTATAAACAGGTTAAAAACACTGCAGTGAGTAATAAATGACCTGGAGGAGAAAATATGTGATTAGTAAAATACAAGGATTTTATTTCTTCTACAATGTCTTGCAATTTTTGTTTCGTTTTCTTCAGAACATCGCACATGTAGCATGATTATTTTGACATTTTCCTGAAGGACTTTCTACTCTCTTGTACTGTCTAAATATACTGTGTAAGAAACATCTATGCCTTCTCCTCATCCTTACTTATTTATTTATATCAGTGTGGACACAAGTACAATTGTATTCTTTGAGTTGTGACCAAAGATCATTTTCCATTTCCAAATAGGGAGAGCCTTTTCTCTCCTGGCTCCTCTTCTCTTTCTACTTTGTTGCTATTATTTTTAATTTTTATTATATAAATTTAATTTTGATACTTTTTACCTATTTGATTAGGGTGCGAAGAGTTAAGGGTTAGAGGAAATTGGGTGTGACCATTGTTTTGACATTCTCTTTTTACTTCCTGTGTCTAGGGGCAGTGGAGAAATAAGGGTAGAAGCCATATCCAGCCTCCCAATCATCCCAGGGTGCCCGATGTGGGGCATGCTCTGAGGGTCCTGCTCAAATGGTTTTGATAGTTCAGTAGTTCTGTATTGCTGCCAGTCTTGCCCCTCCAATCACAATGAGATCCCTCCAGAATCCATCAGCTGACATTGTCCACCTTAGAGTCTCTGTTTGTCTAGGTATTCACTGCCAACTCTTGGCTGGAGTAATTGATTTTTTCTGTTCTCCATCCTATATTATGGTACCAGGTGTCCTCTGCCGGCTCCAGTGCAATGCCAAATCCTCCATTTGTGTGTAGATATGCTGTTCACTGCTCTGTCGAAGCCACTGAGGAGGCCCAGCTCTGACACATGTGTTCCATAATCAGACCATGGAACCTGCAATTTCCTCCATGGTTGGAGTTCTGAATCCAGCAGTTCATTTGGGGGGATTCACAAAGATACTTCATTTGAGGTGATCCCAGACCTGATTTTCATGTGTGCCTGCCAATACAGGGTTCTGCATAGTCTGTCACCCAAACTGGCTTATGTGCACACTGTTGGTTGCAATTGGTGGTGGGTCAGTTTTCTCCAGCCCTGCTCTGTACAAAAACTAATGGGTGTTGCAACCCAGAACAGATTCTGCCCACTTGACCCCCACACAGACCAGTGTGGGAGTTGTAGCCTAGTCAAAACAACCCATAATAATCCCTTCCAGGCCTGTCTCCTGCCCTTGTTCCCATGCTTACCAGTATGACAGCAAATCGGTCTGTCCTATGTCCCATTCAGCTCCATATACGTCAATAGGCATTGAAGCCTAGTTCAGCCCAACCAGCCCCACTATCCAGCCCACATATGTGCTGCTGTATGCCACTCTCTGTCTAGCCATGCCTGCCCCAGTCCTGGTTCCCATTCTCAGCAGAGTGGCAACCCAAGAGGGAGGGTCCCACTGTTTCCCAATTGGCTCCACTCCCACAGATATTGTACTCTCCAGGTGGTACTGCAGTTTATCTCGACAGAGTTCTCCGCACCTCCCTCCTCACCCCTGCCATGCCAACATCTGATAGCTGATGCTTTGGCAAAACCCAGCCAATCCTCACTCCTTGCTTATGCATGTACCAGTAGGTATAGTCCACCCAGGCTGATTTGTCCTTGATCCAGCTAATATGCAGGACACCTTGTGTGGTACCCCTGCCTAACTTGGTCTGTGTCCAATCCTAGCTCTCCCACTCACTAGTGAGAATAGTGATGCAGCAGGGGATCTCCCTGCAGCCCCCTCTGCTGGGTTTGCCTACTCTCCCTCGGGTCTCATGTGTGCTGATTAGGTGCTATGATCCAGCCTGGTATGTATGGCCCACCTATACTTGGCATTTGCCATTGAGTGCTTTAGTCTGGCCAGGTCTAGCCTGCCCCCAGTTCCAGCTCACACTGGTAGGGACTACAGCCTAGGCCAGCCCAGTTTAAACTGACTAATATTGAGACCTGACCCAGCATGACCCATACACAATTCTGGCTCTCAGATTTGCCAGTGGGTGATATGAACTGGTTCAGTCTGGTGAGCCCTAGATCTGCGCCAAAATAAGCCAATGGGAACCATAGCCTGGCCTGGTCTGAAATGCTCCCTTTCTTGGTTCTTGTGCTTACCTGCAGGGACTGTGTCCTGACAGAAGAGTTGCCAAGCTTCATCCTCAGAACCTCTCCCAATACAGATCTGGCACACATTGCTGGGTCCATGGTCCAGCCTTACTTAAATCACCTCCTGTATAGCAGGAACAGTGGCCTTTCCTGACCGGCCCTTACCCATTTCAGTTCCTATCGTTGGGTGCTACAACCCAGCCTAGCCTGGTCCATACTCAGGCACAGCTCACACATGGCTCAGCAGGGACAGAGACCTAGCCCAGCCCTACACCCATACTAGTTCTCACAATCTCTACTGGGTGCTGGAATCTAGCCCAGCCTTCTATGTTCCAGACTCAATCCATACCTGAGCTGAGAAAGACTGCATCCATATGCAGACCAGACCACATCCCCCAGTCTGGCCCCCAACTCACCAGTAGGACCCACAACTCAGTAAAGATGTCTCTTTAGCTCCCCGATCAGGCCTCATCCAAGACACTGATCTCACGTGTGCCAGTGGTTGCTCTGACCCAGCTTGGCATACCTCCTCCCGTGTCTTGGCCTTTGGCTTTGGATGCTGCAGCCTAGCCTGATTCAATCAGTCCCCAGTCCAATTCTTGCTGGTAGGTGCTGCAACCTAGCTGTGTTCAGTCTGCTTTCATCCCTGACACACAAACAAGTAGGTATGGTAGCTTAGCCTGGCCTGACCTGAACTCCATCCTGTTTTCTGCACTTGCAAGTGGGTATGGTTTGCTTTAACCTATCTGGTCCATCCTGTTCCAAAATCAACTCACATACTTGCTAAGCCTGCTCAACACCCAGTTCTGGACCATGTGCTCAGAGGTGACTATGTCCCACTAGGGCAGTTTCCTAAGTTCTTCTGCTCAGGCCACTCCCAGACCCAGATCTCATGCATGCCAGAGGGTACTTGGTCCAACATGGCTTACCCCATCCATCCCAGTCTTTGTATGAGCTAGTACACCCTGACCCACCCCAAACCCTGTTTTAGAGTGCTCATGTGGGTGCTGCTGCCTGGGCTTTCCCTGCTTGTTCCCAGCCCCAATAACCATGAGCATTGGTGACTTCCATAGTGATGCCGAGTTTGGCCCATCACCATCCCAACTCCCAGGCTAACCAGCAGGAACTTGTAGTTCCTTAGGGCTAGGCCCACATATCTCCCACAGAATCAACCCGGACCTGTTTCTCTTATGTGCTTATTGGTGTCATGACCCAGTCTAATGTGACCCATCCCCCGATCTGACACTGTCAGGTATTGGGATCTACCTGCCAGACGGGTCCCCAGTGATAGCTTGCATGTGCGCTGGCATGTGGTGGTCTGCCATGTTCCATGCTAACAAGCACAAACTGGGACTTCTGTGTATGCTGGTGCATCCATCTAATCCAAAAATATCTTCAGGCCTCTCCCCTCCAAAACACCAGGTCTCCGAGCCATTTTATAGCTGCAAGCAAATTGATCCTGTTGCTGGGTGTCCCTCAAGATTCTTTCTTCACCTACACATACTGTGGCCTTATTCATGGATGTCCCTAGGCAGTAATTCCATACCCAAGACCTCGGAGCTGGCCATCGGGCAGGCAGTGGATAGAGCCTGGCACCAGTTAGCACACTGTCTGCCCACGTGCCCAGAACCTTCCCTCTGCCTAACAGTGTTGCATGGGGAGCTAGGACTCCCGAGCAGGAAGTCTGAGCTGGCACACATATCCCCAGCCCAGCCATGTGGCTGGGCAGCCCAGACACCTGTGCCATGCCAGTGCTCAGAATTACCTGGACTCCCTGTTATTACTTTTATTACGTATTCTTTTTTTAAAGATTTTTATTTATTTTTATTGAAAAGTGAGATATATAGAGAAAGGAAGTGAGACAGAGTGAAACATCTTCCGTCCAATGATTCACTCCCCAAGTGACTGCAACAGCCGGTGCTGCGCTGATCTGAAGCCAGGAGCCAAGAATCAAAAACGTCCTCCAGGTCTCCCACATGGGTGCAGGGTCCCAAGGCTTTGGACCATCCTCGACTGCTTTCCCAAGCCACAGGCAGGGTGCTGGATGGGAAACCAGGCTGCCGGGATTAGAACTGGTGCCCTTATGGAATCCCTGCGCATTCAAGTGTTTAGAGCTAGGCCACTGTGCCGGGCCCTTATTTTTTACTCTTATCCAAACCTCTATCATGCTTAATTGTTGAAACAATTCCTAGAATGTCCTCTGCTTCTTTCTTACAGCCTGAAATTTGTCCAAAAAGCTCTTCCTGCTTTAAATAAAGAATTATTCTTAGAAGACAAAATCTGGATTCTAGGTGATTTAGTTGTGCATGAGGAATTTACTTCCAGAGTTGCACAGAATATAGGAATAGAAAAACGTAGGTGTTTTCAGCCAATTATATACACAGTTCTGTGTTTCTTTGTATATCAATTCTTCTGAGGGCATATTAAGAAAAAGCTGTTATTACTGAAAGCTTCATGCTCAATTCAGTGCCACATACATCATATGTGCTTTCTTTTTCCACATTTTACATTTATTACTATTATTATTATTATTATCATTTTATGATAAAGTTCCATAAGCTCCTGGCATTTCCCTTATCCCCTCCCCAATTACCTCCCCCACATAGTTCCTCTATATCATTACTAAAATATAGTTCTTCATAGACAGTCATATGTCCATCATTGCTGGCACAGACAATGGCAGAGAGCCCAGAATCCTATTGTCAAGATATAGTAAACACTTTCATTGTAAGTCCATCTTTGTCTGGAAGCAGAAATACATACTACACTGCATCCTCACATCTGGATGTTAGTCTTCATTTCACCGCTACTGTACATCCTCTCAAATAAAAAGTCATGATACAACATCAACAACAGAAAGAAAAATCAAAATTTACAATGCCATGACGTTAAATGACATGTTACTAGATATGACAGTCTCCATTACACAGATACTATACATCCCCTTAAATGAAGAGCCACAAAACAAAATCAACATCAGGAAGAAAAAAGCAATTAACAAAACCATGAAGTTAAATAGCATGCTACTAAATGACTAACATGTAGCTGAAGAAATGAAAATCAAGAACCTTCTTGAAGAAAATGATGCCACTGCATGATCTGAGTCATTGAATGATTTAATCAGAAGAAGTGTTTTGAAGAGGCAAAACTAACAGAAAACATCCAAACCATGTGATATAGTTTCTGCTGATCTTTGTTGGTGAGATGTGTCTCTTCTAGACAACAAATAGATGGGATTTGTTTTTAATCCAGTCTACTAATCTATGACATTTGATTGAGCTTAAGCCATTTACATTCAGCATTAATATGTATGGGTGGTACTTTGGTCCTGTCATTTTAGCAATGGGTTGTTCATTGGTTTAGTCTTCTGTTGTCATTTCACTGGGATGTTCTTCCTGTTTGCCTTTGGTTTTGGTAGGTGCTATTCCTCTTTGTCAAGAGAACATCTTGAAATATCATTTGTAGGGCAGGTTTGGTATGTGCTTTCTTATCTGAAACATCTTATGCTTGCAGAAATAAATATAGCTGGCGGGCCTGGTGCGGTGGCGCAGTGGTTAAGGTCCTCGCCTTGCACGCCCGGGATCCCATATGGGCACCGGTTCTAATCCCTGCAGCCCAGTTTCCCCTTCCAGCTCCCTGCCTGCTTTGGGACCCTGCACCCAAGTGGGAGACCCGGAAGAGGCTCCTGGCTTCGGATTGGCATAGTATCGGCCCATTGCGTTCACTTGGGGAGTGAATCATTGGATGGAAGATCTTCCTCTCTGTCTCTCCTCTCTGTATATCTGCCTTTCCAATAAAAAAATAATAAAAATAATTCTTTAAAAAAAAAAGATAGCTGGTGCTGTGTATATATTTAGTTATTTCCACAAACACAAAATAAGCATGAACTATGGTTCATAATTGCTAACTGCAGTTAGTAATCTGTATTAGTTTGATACAATTATATTTGTCCTTCCATTTACAGTATCTGATTAACATATCATTATATTAGTTACTTATGGCAGTTATTTGTTATATATTTTCCCTTGCAGGTCATGCATTAATGGAGTCAGTGTGGCAGTCAGAGTCAGCATTTCATACTGGCTCTCGCCTTTCCTTCTGTCCATCTGCTTGATTTTATTTACAATTTGCACACTACAAAAATTGCTCTTTGCCTTGTGCAGTGCTGTGTGTATGAAACGCATTGCCGTGTATCTCCCATGATAGTACTGTAAAGCATCAGTCATTATTTCAAAATGGTCCATGTCTTTCTTCTTTGCAGTCAGCCCTTCTGTTAACTCCCCTTTCCTGACAGTCACTCATGTGGTTTGTGTCCCTAGCGTATGTTCCTTTCAGAAAGTCATATAATTTTAAAATGCAGTTTGGTGTTGTTCTTTTCACAGTAAAATATTTTGAAAGTATATCCAAACCCAAGCAACACTTTACTATGTGAGTGAATCTTGGTTATTGACCATTCACCTGCTGAAGGACAGCTAGGCTTTCCTTAGCTCCCCTGCCCCTGTTTTTTTTTTTTTAATCACTTGCATGCAAAAACAAATTTTAGGTATGTTAATGGAGAACACAAGCTCTGGAGTTGCCAGAGTACTTATCTGGGAGGAGACTTACTATGTTTTATGGTAAATGTATGCTTCATTTTTTTTTAAAGCTACCTGACTGTATTACGATGGTAATTTTAGGATAATATCTAAGGATTCCAGTTTATCAAACTTCAGAAGCTGATGGCCAGGCTGCTGCGTGTTGTGTTAGGTTTCCCTACTGAAGCACGTGTCCATGGGGATTTCGTTATTGTTGTGATTCGCATTACAAGATCTGACCACCCTTTCATGTTTTTTTAAATTTATATAGGTTTTTTGAAGACTTTTTTCAGATTTTTTGCATTATTGTGCAAGTAGACTCTTTTGTAATACTGTAAATATTTTTATATTTTTCATATAGACTTGAAAAAATTTCATCATTAAACATAGGATGTTCATATTAAATAAAGGCTTTGGCTTCTCTTTTTATTGTGCTAACAACATCAGAGATGACGACTTTGTATGTTTCAAGATGCAATTTATTGATTTTTTAAGGGTACTTCATATCAAAAATATCTTCGCTCAACTCTAGAACATGGAGATTTCCTCTTATGTTATCTTAGAAATGTTGCATAGCGTTACATTTAGTCCTAGGATCCACTTACAATTATCTTTGTGTAAGATTACCATATTTGTTGAGATTTTGTTTTGTTTCATTCAGCACTGAATTTTCTTTTGAATTTTTTTCCAAAATAGGTTGATTGTGTTTTTGTTAGTCTGTTTATGAATTCTATATTCTTTCCTTCAGTGGGCACGTATATTCCTCTGCTGGTGAACGTTGCAGCCTGGCCCACCCCACACCCTAATCAGGATGCACATTTGGGTGCTGCTGCCCTGACCAGTCCAGACTATTGGGAGTTCCTTTACCTGTGTTTGATGGAAGGCTCCTTGGTCACACCTAGCTTAGTCCATCACCACCCCAACTTTTGAGCTAACCAGTGGGGCTAGAATTTTCCCAGGGTTTGGCCCACACATCCCCCACAGAATCTACCCCCAGATATGGTTCTCGAGTGCTGGTTAATGTAATGGCTTGCTTAATGTGACCCTTCTCCTGATCCATCATCATGTCAGCTAACTGGATATAATTCTGAAGGACAAGGTCCAAGCCATAGCTTCTGCATGGAGTGGTATTTGGTAGTCAGCTTTGTTCAGTTATTACAAGTTTTACAAAGGAAGAGTTACTGCCAATGGGAATCTTTAAAAATGCTTCACATCCTAGAAGCACAATGGGTTCAACCTGGAGCGAACTAAGCAACGACTCAAAGAAACAAAACCCCAGAGCTCCCCAGCGGGGCAGCCAGCAGGCGGAGCCTGGCACCAAATGGTGCACTGGCCATCCAGGGACAGCTCACCATGTGCAAATAGTGGCTGTCGTCTGGGATCCAGGTTTGAGACGCCCCATCCTGAGACCCACCAGCAGCTGGGAGGCTGCTGCAAGTTAAACTCCCAGGCCCAAGCTCGTGGCCCTCCCCAAACCCACTCACCGCCCGAAGAAGGCAGTAGGTGGCCCCAGACATGCCCAATCACAGAGACTTCCCCCCTCGGTGTACTCACCCCGAAGGGAGCAGCTCCCACAGCCCAGGCAGGCGTGAGGACAGCTCACCATGTGCACATGTTGGCTGTCGTCTGGGATCCAGGCTTGAGACGACCTGTCCTGAAACCCATCAGCAGCTGGGACGCTGCTGGAGATTTAAACTTGGGAAAAAAAATCTTGAAAGAAAGGAAACATCATCACTATGATTTTGCTCACATGAATAGCCAAAAACTTGGTTTGACTGGCATATATGGAAATGGCACATGAAAATGACAGCATTGACAGAACACCTGGTTACACAAAGGCTTAGAGAAATACATCTAAACAATTTTTTTTCCAAATTTAAGTTTGCTTGTATTATTTTTTTTTACTTTTTTTACATTTTATTATCATCATCATTTTATGATACAGTTCCATATTCCCTTATCCCCTCCCCAATTACCTCCCCCCTCCAAACCAGGTTCCTCTATATCACTACTAACATATCCGGAATATGTCACTCAATTCTCTTCTTGCCTGTAGAGTTTCCTGTGAGAGATCTCCTGTGAGTTTAATTGGCATTCCTTTATATGTGAATTGACTTTTTTCACGTGCACATTTCAGGATCTTTTCCTTATGTTCAATTGAAGAGAGCTTGAAGATCATGTGTCTTAGTGAAGATCACTTTTGATCAAACCTGTTGGGAGTTCTGTGCCCCTCCTGGATCTTGTTTCCCAAGTCTTTCTGTAGATTAGGGACATTTTCCTTGATTATTTCATTAAATATATTTGCAAACTCAGCTTCTCTTTCTGCACCTTCTGGAACTGCCATAACTCTTATATTTGGCCTTTTAATAATGTCTTTCAATTCTGGAATACTTTTTTTGGCCTTATCCAGCTCTGCTTCCAGCTTTTTGTTTGCTTCTCTATGGTGACAGGAAATATCTTCCAATTCTGAGATTCTTTCTTCTGCTTGCTTCATTCTAGTTTGGAGACTCTCCTTTGTACTTTTTATTTGCTCTACTGTGTTCTTAATTTCTGATATACCAGCCTTGATTTGCTTTATTGCTTTCTTAAATTCTTTGAACTCTTGCATGAGCTTCTCATTTTTGATCATAATCTTTAAAACGAGTCTTATGAATTCTGTGTCCCCATTTTCTCAATGTCTTCCTCAGTGAACCCTGAGGTTGGCATAGGGTTTTGCTCCTTTGCAGGGGAGTTTTCAGTAGTATTCATTGTACCTTTGTCTCTTCTTTTGCTCTTGATCATTGTACTTCTGGTTAGCAGTCTTCTCCTTGGGGCAGGTTTCAAAGGTCTGGCATCCACAGGTCTACAATGCAATTTTACTTATTGTAGTTGGTACACAACAGCCACTTTTGCCACAACCTCCAGCGAGTTCCAGGTCTGGGTTCTTATGTTACCTTCCACTGTGGTCTCCACAGCCCCAGCTCTTGGCTCACCACTCTCCACCTCCTGTGACACCATGCTGAGGCTGCACCATTGTCTCTGCAACCTTTCTCCCATTTCTGGGTGGGGCAGGTCCCAGGATTAGGGAGACACCAGGTGTCCTATATAATTAGGTTACTGGTGGCACTGAGCTTGTTGGAACCTGTTGGACGTTAAGTCTGGGTGCCACATGGACCTATTTTGACCCTTACAATGCCACAGTCAGTATTATTTTTCTGTGGGATCAGTGCAATCCACTGACTTCAGTGAGTTCTCGTGAGGTCAGCACATATGCAGTTCACTGTTGTTCCTGCAGTCCCAAAGCTATTGCCACATTGTGAAAAAATGGTGCCTGTCATACCACCACTACTGTTCTTGATCTGCTGGCTGTCAAATCCGAAGGCTACCCAGATCTGCCCCAGGTGGAACCTGTAGAATGCCACTTAGAGTCAGAAATGAGTTTACTCCCAGCTCAGCGCATGCTCAGTCCTTTCCCTTGACCTTTTCTCCTTACTCAAAATGGCACCCAATTCACCTCTAGGGGTAAAATTGGGCTTGAAATCCACGCTGTTCTTACACTGACCATTTGAGATCTGCTACTCTGTCTCTGCTCCTGGTCAAATCAAATGGACCAACAGGATGGGCAGTTCTTTGTCTGGGTTCACCTCCCCAGCTCCCAGTGAAAATCCCTTCCCACCTGGCTGCTGGTGGAGTTCTGGCTGCTGATGGAGTTCAGATCGTGGTGCTGGAGTATCAGTCACCGCAACATCACACTGCTGTGCCAGCTGCTTTCCTATGTCTGTCAGTCTCTCGGTATCCCTCTGCTGTTGTCTATCCTTTCCTATTTCCTGAAATATGTCCTCTCTACTTCATCCTGATTAAGTGTTTTTCTGTCCGTTTAAACATGTCCTTACCCTATTCGGCCATCTTGATTCTCCTATTATTATTTTCATGACATGTTTTAATAGACATAAAGGAATCACTCGTCCACCCTCTTGCCTGCTCCTTACATGTTTTCCCAGCATTATTGTAATAGTACAGTTCTTCAAAAGCAGTCACAAGCCCAATATTCTGCTATTTAGTGTATCATGGTATTGTAGGTACAGTCAAGGGTAGACAGTCTAGTATCCTAGTGTCAAGATATATTTAACAGTTTCATTGGGAGTCCTCCTTTCATTTGGAAGTTGAAAAGCATACTTCAGTGTATCTTCTGTTCCCACTGTGCTGGTCTCCATTATGCAGCTCATCTATGAGAATATATGTACATACATGTTTACCTTTATCTCTGCATCTTGCATTTTGCATGGAGGATTTCTTATGTCAGAGAGAAGATGCAATATTTTTTCTTTTGTTTATTTCCATGAGCACAATGCTCTCTACTCCAATTGCTAGAATCCCATTCGTTTTAATGGCAAAAATTGTATTCCATAGAGTGGATGTACCACATTTTTTAATCCGTTCTTTCAAAGGGCATCTCGGGTGTTTCCATGTCTTCATCATGATGGAGTGTGCTGCTATAACTACATAGGGTTGCAAGTGACATTTCATATGTGGATTTCACTTCCTTTGGATATATTTTCATGAGCAAGATAGCTGGGTCATATTTTCAGTCATTTTAGCACTCATCATGCTAATTTTTATTGCAACTGCATTAGCCAATATTTCTACAAACAGAAGCATAAAGCCAAAGTAAACAAATGCAATCACTTCAAAGTAAGAAGCTTCATTTTCGTATAGCCAAGGAAATAATTAAGAAAGCCTAGAAGCAACCAACAGAATGAAAGAAAACCCTTGCACAGTACAACAAAGTTGGGGGACTAATACCCACACAGAGCCTCAACAACTCAATGACTGCAAAACAAACAGCATTATGAAGAAATGTGCAAAACAATAAGCAGGAATTTTACAAAAGACACTTATTTTTTAGCTTATGAACTTTGCTGTATGGTACAATGATCATCATCATGATAATCATCATCTTCATCACAGCATATTTTGGAAAACTCTGGAATTTAAAAGAAAATCATTAGCTATCAATAATAAACTTTTGTTGATAGAATTGCTTAAAACTCATAAGATAGGGGTAAATGGAACAAGGTATTTTACCGCATAGGAGGGACCTATTTCTCAGTAATATCATTGTTAAAATAGTGACTCTTAGCACTAGTTTTGACATATGAAGTCACTTCAAATAAATTACAAATGCAAACATTTTTAGTTGAGCATAAAATCCATGTTTTAATACCACGCAGAAAAAAAGAGTTCTTTAAAATATAAACATATGTGTTGACAGCCATAGCAGTAACAAAACAAATCAGAATAAGTATTTTTGCCAACATTTTTGGCTTAGGGGATAGTTTTTATATAAATTGCACCTCATAATTGTTTACTGTCAACTTGATTTACAGAACAAAATATTTATTTCAGTTCTATTATATATATACTTCAGTAAAGCGTGATCTAAACTCCTTTAAAGTAAAAATGATGTAAGAATTCAAATTGAGGCATAGCTACAAATAGTTCAGAATTAATTACACTAATAATAAGTTCATATATATATACATATATATATACTTCTTGAGTCACAAAAATTAAAATCAATAGCTTTTGATTATTAAAACCTTAGTGGAGCAGACTCAGAAGATATCTGCTTATATTTTTGTATTTAAAAATAGCATCTCCACAGAAATGTTTTATCCCTACATGCCATTTTTTGATAAATGTGATGTATTTCCTTCTGAATTGAATTCAGAGATAAGAGCAAGAACACTGCCAACCAACTGTGCCCTATTCGAATGGTAAGAGGCATTTGGGGGGGCTAGGAATGTAGATGTGAATGAGACACAATAATCTTCTCTTTAATGAGGTTATAGCGTAATGGCAGGAAAGTTGAAATCACCAAGGGATCCTTCAATTAATCATTTAGGGAAGAGTGTAGCACGACAGACACACACGACATTGTGTCAGGACGTGACACCAGAGAATGGGAAGCACCTTTAGTTAGGGAATGGACCATTTCTTTTTAGTATTGATAGGTTAGTCTATCTAAAGGACAAGAAAAATCTCCACCTGAGATTAGCAAAAATAGGATTTGAGAAGAAAGAGGAGAAAGTAAAAATGTAAAGGAATCCACTTTGACGTGTGAAGAGATCTCAGGATTCAATGCTGATTAAGTCTTAGATGTAAATAGATTTAGATATATCTAATCACGTGTTGTATACTCATTTTCTGATGTAATGAGATCATTAATTTATCTGGGAAAGCAGTATAGGATGTCCCAAAGCCTTGGGACTCTGCATTCATGTGGGAGATCCAGAAGAATTGCTACTGGTTTCTGTCTTCAGATCAGCTCACCTCCAGCTGTTGCAGCCACTTGGGGAGTGAACCAGCAGACTGAAGATCTTTCTGTCTCTTCTTCTCTCTGTAAATTTGCATGAGAATCTCTTTAAACTGCAATTTTATTGAAACACATCCTATAGAGTGGAAAAAACAGCCTGGGCCTGGCATGGTGGCCTAGCAGTTAAAGTCCTAGCCTTGAAAGCTCTGGGATCCCATATGGATGCAGGTTCTAATCCCACCAGCTCTGCTTCCCATCCCTCTCAGCTTGCGGCCTGGGAAAACAGTCGAAGATAGCCCAAAGCCCTGGGACCCTGTACCATGTGGGAGACCTAAAAGAGGTTTCTGGTTCCTGGCTTCAGCAGCTCCAACCATTCCAGTCACTTGGGGAGTGAATCATCAGATGGAAGATCTTCCTCTCTGTCTCTCTTCCTCTCTGTATATCGGATTTTGCAATAAAAATATATTTTTTAAAAAGAGTGAAAAGACAAATTATATCGTTAATATACATTTTGTCATTTCAATGAATAAACTATTAGTACAGAAATATTGTTAATATAGAATCTCAGTGAAAAATACAAAGAAAATTATATGATTTAAAAGAAGGAATTGATACTACCACATCAGCAAAAAGCTCTCTATCATTAGCAGTCAAGCAATTAAACTTTATAATTTATACAAATTAAAAATATGTTGAATCTAAATGTTGGAAGGAAAGAATAACTTCTGTCAAATGCATAAAGAAATATAATTTAATTAACCTGTGCTGAAAAACATTTGTCATTATTTAGCAAAGTTAAAGCCATACATAACATTCCAGAGCTTGGTTTTCTCATTTTGTGTATTTTTGTGTTGGAAAAATTACAATAATTACAATAATTTAAATTTAAAGATTCTTTTTAAAAGTACAAAAGTATGTAAAACAAATTAAATGCGTATTAACTGTACAGCGATGAGCCATATAGTATACAATTGAGAAACAATAAAAATATAGACATCAATACATTTGAATTAAAAATATAATGTTTTCATAATGCACATTAAATGTAAACAGTTTTATAAAACTGTGTCACATAATGCAATGTAATCAATAAAAAAAATTTAAACACTTTCAACCAATATTAAAAGCATTTAGTTAAAAAAATATATACACTTACGATAAAGCATTAGGAATCAACTAAGTTCATTGATAACATGTTCTTTTGTGGGGGAGAGATGTTCTTCAGGAGACAGCAGCAGGACATAAATGTTTTATTTCTCAAGTTAATGAGAGGGTGAGTCAACATACTGCTCTTGTCCAAAACACCAAGAACTCTTGAGGTCTGAGCTTTCAAAAATATATATATATATATTTAAAGATAACAAATGGAAAACACATTGAGGAGCAGTGGTGTACTGTTTGGGACACCAGGATCCAACATAAGAGAATTTAGGAGTAGTCTTACTTCTGTCTTTGGTTTCAATCCAACTTCCTGGTAATGTACAGACAGGCGGGAGAGGATGGCTCAGTTTCTGGAAACCTGCGATCCACGGAGATGGAATTTGGGGTCTGGCTTCTGACTGCACGGTACCAGCTACTGGCAGCTGTGGGAGAGTGAATCAGTGGATGAATGATGATTCTCTCTCTACCGTTCTGCTTCTCCCTTTCTCTATGTCTTTCAAGTAAATGTACATGCATAAATAGACATCAAAAGCAATGAAAGAAAAGGAAGGCAATTATATAGCTAAGGAGAGATAGAAACTGCAGGATTTAAAAATAACTAAAAATTATTAATTGTTACAATAACTTAATTTTTTTTCTATTTTCCAGTAGACCACAGTGTTACAGTTACACCACACCCGCAAGTGAAAACAAATGTTAATAATCACAATCTTTACATTTCAGAATAAAATTATAATCAATATGCCTTTTTTAGAAACTGAGGAAGCATGCAATGAAGTCACAAAGGAAGAATGATATTTATGTTTTCACACAATCATATATAAATGAAGTCAAGAAATCTAGCTTAAGTATGCAGAAATGTTAACTCATTGTTTTTGCTCTTTTTTTGGTGATAAGGCATTTACAGTCCATTTTAGTAGTTGTTGATTGTTTTTATGTTAATTGACTTTAACATCTGAATTATTTGCTAGATATCAACAGTGAGATGAGAATTCATCATTATCTTTTCTATTTGAAATGTACTTTGTGAATTTACAGCACTAAAATCAGCAGTAGCATTAAATGATGTGCTTTTAAGAGATTAAGCTTTATTTTTTATTCTTCTAGAATTGTTCAGAAGGAACTGATCTCATATATATTTCCTTGCAGGCAATTGGAACTTTTTTTTTAATTTTAGTAATATATAATTTCTAATTTCAAGGGAATCACAGTAACTTGCCACCTTACCACATTGTATCATGGAACTTCATTGGATGCAATATTTAAAAGTTGACCGCAATGGCCATTCTCAACTAAATAATCTCTATCTGACTTCATTGCTCATCAGAGAATGGAGACACTCTTACAGACAAAACTAATCAGATCAACTAATTGCATGCATGCTCTGGCTAGTAACAATGAGGCAAGCACTGCTGAAACTGCAACTAGTATTACAGAAGTTAACAGAAAGGGCACACCTTATTTTTATTTTTATACAAGTAAACTACATTTAGCATTATACATTCACCTTACTTCTAGATGCTTTTCAACAGTCTCCCACAAGACTGTCATGTCCCAAGGTTTTGGGCTTCCTCCATGGCTTTCCCAGCCCATAGCGGGGAATTGAATGGGAAGTAGAGCATTTAAGACATGAACTGGTGCCCTTAAAGGATTATCCAGTTGAGTCATGTGGTGACCCTACTTTAATCATTTTTAATTAACCATTGGGATTTTTTTAAATCAAAACCAGAAACTCAAATGAATTATCATAAAAGCAGTTATAAAACTATGTTACATAATATTTTGCTTCCTAGGAAATTGGTCTCCGTTTTAAAAGTACACATTTAGGAAACGTTTAGTGATAAACAATAATTTTAAAGGGGGGATTAAATTTCTGCTTAGGACTTCTGGAGTAGGAGTAGGGACACATATTACAGTACATATATGAGAACATCCATGAATGCTGCCCCTCCTCTGTGTAATTTCTCCCACCCCGACCTCTGCTGGCTGCCAGCACTTTGGAACTGGTTTGTGATGAAACCTTAACTCTTCCAACACAGTACATCATCAGTCAAAATGAATTTACATTAAGTATATTTCTTGTTAATAAAGCAATGTTTTTTGAAAGTTCTAAATTGAGACATGAATTATTATTGAACAGAACTTAGGAACAAGAACAAATCATTGCCCTTCTTGCTAATCTAGTTGGACTTTTTGCTTCATGGGAAATGAAAAAAAAAGTATGTGTCAGATAAAATTCACTAACTGACACAAAAATGTTAATGACTACTTCTAGTTTATTTGGATTACAG
Source organism: Ochotona curzoniae (assembly GCF_017591425.1). Classification (NCBI taxonomy): domain Eukaryota; kingdom Metazoa; phylum Chordata; class Mammalia; order Lagomorpha; family Ochotonidae; genus Ochotona; species Ochotona curzoniae. The sequence continues at coordinate 21,284,026 of NW_024467115.1, forward strand.
AGCAGATGCAAGCTAAATGGTGTTCTTTGAAATGTTAAGATTTTTGGGAGAATAAAATATATGAGTGAAATCACACAGGCAGAATTTAGAAAGTGGGGAAATTACATATTTTTTAAATCTAAAAATAAAAAGAGAATGAAGAGAACTGTGTCTCAAACACCACATTTGAGTCATTAGCTATATGACTATAAAGCAAGAACCATCTTAATTCTAAAATATTCTCAGTGCAACAGTGAGGACATTTTTCGGAATTTTAGGCAAGTTTCTAATGGTAAATCAATCCATGTTCTTAGTGAGCACTATGGTGATGAGAAAGCTACAACTGCGTGTTAAAACAGACCTAGCATCTGATTTGGGTCATGGACACTTCACTCAGCTAGCATGACAGAATGCACTCACCATCTAACTTACTCATATGGTCACTAATCATGACATAGATTGGGATATTCACATACTTATCACTGTGTTTGCTGTGAAAGATAATAGCTGTATTTGCTTAAATGCATCAAGGGAAAACATTAGCCAATTTTCATCGGCTTAGCAACCTGCAAATAGAAAATTAATCAGATTTCAAAGGGAAATGGTAACAATTACCTGTTGTGATTGTAGATACTTGGGAAATCAAACCTATCAAAATGGCATTTAATAAATGTAGGTACTGGTGCAATAGTTCAACTGGCTAAATTCTCGACTTGCAGTGCTAGAAGTTCATGTTATGGCTACTCCACTTCAATCCAGTTCCTTCCTGTGGCCTGGGGATGCAGTGGAGGATGGCCCAAAACCTTAAGACTTTGTTCTAATGTGGGCCAACCAGAGGAGGCTCTTGGCTACAGCTTTGAATTCGCTCAACTCCGGCCTCTATGGTCATTTGGAGAATGAACAATGAATGGAAGAGTCTTCTGTCCCTCCTTTTTTCTGTAAGTCTCCAGTTCTGATAAAAATAAAGAAATATTTTAAAGAATTACCATTTAGAGTGGATTTAATAAAGCGGTAGTTACCATTTAAAATGTTTTATTTTGGTAAATGACTGGAATCCATTTTTGTTAATTTAAGTATCCGAACCTAGTTTAAAAATATAAACTGGCATATAGAAAGAAAACAGGAAACACATTTTTAGGATCTGTCATTGATGTGATATAGTAAATAAAGGCTGGGAATAAAAGCTAAATAATTTAAAATTTTAAAAAGTTGCATTGAAGGCAACACGGATTCTTGATGGGTTTTGTGACAATTAGACTAAACCCCAGAGGTAATCTAATGGAAGGCAGTCATACATATAAAAAAGTGAAATTACTTGTACATTTCATTTTTTCCTTTGACTCTCACCTTGCTGTTAGAGAATGCTGCATCTTTTAAGAAACTACACAATGGCAGATTATGTTTTATACATGTACTTCAGACTAAGTTCTCAGAGCAAGAGATATCAAAATAGTGTCCAAATAATTTAGGAGTACTGAGACAGCTTTCCACCCCTGTTGTTGCCCTCCTCCTCCTTCTCATTTATCTAATATTTAATGCAACTCACTGAAATGCTCACTGGAATACAATATAGATAACTTCATATTTTAATTATTCTTAATTTATCCTAAGCATGAATTTTCACCTACTTCCAAACCCAGGAATCAGGTTGCTCTGTCAGGTTTTTGGAAAGAAGGCTTTAAATCATCCAGAAGGGTTGAAGTCATCCAGATCACAATTTCTCCTGACTGTGAGAAGAGAATGTGTCACATCACTTCTGGATGTGCAGTTCTCTGTCACAATAAACCTCTGCGTGTGTTATAAGGATCAAGTCACATGGCATAATCCAAGGTGGATTTTGCAAATATGTTACAGCTCATCTTCTTCCAATAACCACTAAAAAGAGCACGAGGATAAAGCTACATGTCTTTCTTGATTGTCTCATAAATGACACTTGCAACTACCAAAACACTAAGAAGAACCATTACCCATAACACGCAGACACAGATGTGCACACAAAATACACAAAACCTCTGAGAACACTGACAGATTAGATAATGTAGCCTAAATATATATGATGGAAAATAAATTGTGCTCTAATTGAGTCAGAATCAGCTCTGTTTTAACCGGCGAGGCAGAGAACATTACATCATCATGCACAGCATTGCTATTCATAGGTGACCTTTTATGCCTTCACATTCTGTTCTTGGTCTTACTGTGAGAAAAGAAAGCTGTAAACACCTGGGTGGTTACATCACTGGTTAGAATCCAGAGGAAACGTTTAAATGAAGCTTATCTATTTTGAATGGTTATTCAATATAAGTCATGTATGCTTAAAAAAATGCAATGTTAAGGAAGAGAAAACAATGAGCTCCAGCTAAGGCTGCCTTTTCGAAGATAAAATCTTTGGCTTGAATGGAGGGCAGAAATGTAATTACTTATATAATCAGGGAAATGAGCATATCAATCAGGGTGAAGGGACTGCATCTACGCACAGAGATACAGGGTGGGTGATGTCCCTTGGAAATATCAAAGAGTCTGCAGATCATTGAAGATAACTTTATGGTCAGGGAACAGTAACAACAGCAGATGAAATTTGGATAGATTGTAAACTTGAACCATGTAACTTTTAATTAATAACATTGGCATCGATCAAAACAAATGCATCACACGGTCTGATATTGTGTTTTTGCAGATGGTTTTATGTGCACATTTATCCTGATATTGTATAAATGACTCATCATTAAAAAGAGTTTCATATTTCTTTTACTCATTATACCTTCATTTGTATTCACTTTCCTTAAATTCTCATTTCAAAAGAAATAGAAAAACAATTTGCTGAGCTGAAGTGAAATTCCATAACAGACTACCTCAAAGGAATTTTTCTTATTACACAAAATTGCTTTGGGTAAAATGGTACAAAGGTCTCATTCATTTCAATGAGCTTTTGCTTATTAAAAGTAATATGCATTTGTAATCGAACTCTCTTCCTTTTTTCACAGGGATGATTTTGAACTTTAAAATGTCCAGAGCATTGACACTTTCTTGCACATTATATCCACTGTTCTTAAGCAAGTCTAGCTTATATTTACATGTAACAATTTTGTGAATATTGTTTTGCGAGTTTTAATCAGCAGTGAAGTGTAATGAGGGGGTTTGGTGAATCTTGTATAAATTATACCCCAGCTTTTCAGAAACAAATTTTCCCAATCAGTGTCAAGCCAGGGTGGAAGAGCAGGACCAAGGCAGAAGCCCTGCTCTGCTTTCAGGAAATCAGGAGCTGCATTTGACAGAGAAAATTAAAATTATGAGTTAGCGTTATACTCATTCGTGTGTTGACAATTCTAAATGTCATTACTGATACAATATTGTTCCCTGAAAATGTCTCCTTTCCCCAGGTTAATATATGTGTTGCTATATTTAAAATTTAAATTTAGAGGTCAACATTGCAACTCAGTGGGCAAAACCATTGCCTGAGAGGCTGGAAGCATGTAAGGGATGTGAGCTTGTTTCTTGGCAATTCTTCAGTTTTGGTCCAGCTGTTTTAAAAACCAGCAAGGAAAGGCATTAGAAGATGACTCAAGTGCTTGGGCTCTGCCACCCACAAGGCAGGTGGAGATGAAGCTCTTGGCCCCTGGCTTTGGCCAACCCCAGACCTGGTCTCATGGCCATCTGGTGGAGGATCTCTCTCTCTGGGTAACTGAATTTGATGCTCATACATACATCTTGAATAACCACAGCATTTATACTTAAGTGTGTTTACACAATATGTAGACATGGCTTCGCATATGCCTCTGTGAATAGTGTTTACAACATTTTAGATTAGTTATACATGCATAAATGTAATTTAACATGTGTATGTATGTGTATAAATATGTAAAGTTCAAAAATAAGGAAAAAATCAGGGCAGCTAATATTTGAAGAATAAGTGGCTGAGAATTTCTAAAAATGATGTCTATTGACCCTCAGACTGTAAACCCCTGCAAGATTACTAAGTAGAAAATATTGTGTAGAGGATAGTGGATATAGGCAGTATAGCAAAATCTCAAACCATGCTAGGCAAAGAAAGGGAAGGAGCAGTTTCAGCACTGTCAAGGGGCTGGTGTTGTGGGTCCCTGAGTACGCCACAGTTCAGCTCCTGCCTCTTCTGCTCAAGTTCTAGGATGACGCACTGCCTCTGTTTCTGATTCTTCGTCCTTCTACTCCCCCTGGGAGGCAGCAGGTGACAGAAGCTTCAAGAACTGAGTCTCCACTCCTACAGAAGGACACCAGGAAGGCATTCCTGGCTCCTGACTTTGGCCTAGCTCAGCCCTAGTTCTTGCAGGCATCTGAAGAATTAAAGTGCCTATGAAATTGTATCATGAGCAAAATTGATAAAAGAATCAGAGATGGAAGAGCTCTGCTTTCTTCTCTCTATGTCACTTGGCCTTTCAAATAAATTTTAAAAATGAATATTAAATAACAATTAGCATTGTCAATTATAGCATCAGTATAACATGGTGAAGGCTTGTCACTTTCATGGACTTAATCACAAATTTTTTATGCAAAAAGAGCATATAAATGTAAGATAAAATATTCCTAGTGATATTGTCACTCACAATGTGTTTTATAAAAAGGTATGAGTGTTTAACTCATTAAATTAGCATTAAAACATTTAACATGTAATTAAACAATAAGTAAGACAAGAAAAATTAACCCAAGAAACCAAGTAAAATTTTAGCTCTTTATATGCAAGAAATAGTTGGAAAACAATTATATTTATTTATTTTTTTAAATCTCACAACAAACTATGAGACAGTCATCCAAAATTTCAACTTGTATCACTATAGATCTCATGAAAAGACATGAAGAATTAACTGATTTTTACATTTTGTGAAATGCCATCTTTTATATTATTTACTTTTAAACACTGACTAAAAGTTTAAGAATAAAAATAGATAATTATATTAAAATTTTCAAAAGAAAACTATAGGATAACTAAAAACATGTATCTCCTACCAGAAGGAAAGAAATGAGAAATTTAAGAATTATGCTGAAATGACAAAGAACTTTAAGTTAAGGGCTATGTGTCTATACAAAACCAACTGAAATTATTTTGCTTTAACATTTGTTTTGTTTGAAAGGCAGACTCAGAAAGAGAGAATCTTATCCCCTGGTTCACTCCTCCAAATGGCCCCAATGGCCTGGGTGGGGTTGCCTGAAGCTAGGACTTTGTTTTGGCTTCCCATAAAGTGGCTACTGTCCTCACTTTGCATGCATTGGGATCCCATTTGGGAGCTGGTGCCTGTCCTGGCTGCTCCACTTCCCATCCAGCTCCTTGCTTATGGCCTGGGAAAGCAGTTGAGGACAGCCCAAAGTCATGGGGCCCTACACCCCATGGGAGACCTGGAGGAGGCTCCTGGCTTCTGGCTGCTGGCTTTGGATCAGATCAGCTCCAGCCATTGCGAATATGCAGATACTTGGGGAGTGAATCAGCTGATGGAAAATTCTCTCCTCTGTAAACTCTGCCTTTCAAAAAAAAAAATCTTAAGAAAAAAAGAGTGCAGACACTCACCCATGCTTCCAGTCAAGACCTCTTTTCTTGGGCCCAGCGCGGTGGCGCAGTGGTTAAGGTCCTCACCTTGCACGCCCGGGATCCCATATGGGCGCCGGTTCTATCCCGGCAGCCCCGCTTCCCTTCCAGCTCCCTGCCTGTGGCCCGGGAGAGCAGTCAAGGATGGCCCAAAGCTTTGGGACCCTGCACCTGCGTGGGAGACCTGGCTCCTGGCTTCGGATTGGCATAGCATCGGCCGTTGCGCTCACTTGGGGAGTGAATCATCGGATGGAAGATCTTCCTCTCTGTCTCTCCTCTCTGTATATCTGCCTTTCCAATAAAAAAATAATAAAAATAAATCTTTGAAAAAAAAAGGCCTCTTTTCTTTAATTTATCGTTAACCTTACTCGGTTGGATCTATTAAGAGCTAGTATGATAATTTGAAACATATCTATGATGTGTAATAACCATATCTACTTTATAAAATTTTATTTATTTGTTTATGAGACTGATAGAGAGAAAGAGGCAGAGAAATCTTCTGTTAGCTGACTAACTCATCACATGTCCACAATACCCAGGGAGAGGCGGAAGCTGGGAGCCTAGAAGTCCGTGCAGCTCTCTTGTGCTGGAGACAGGAGCTCTATCCTCCACCTTAGCAGGAAGCTGGAATCCCATCTAAGGAAACACCTCAGTAGGGGACATGGAAAGAATGAGGCAAAGCAAAGACCATGTGTGTTGCCACAGAGTGTCAATCTGGGAATAGCCTCAAGAAAAGGGGTTTGGCAGAAAAAAGGAGGAAAGGGTTAATACTGTTCCTCACTGGCACTGGCAAGAAAAAAAAAAAAAAGAACAGAGACAGACAACTTCATTGGCAGCTTTTACATATTATTAATTGGCTTATATTTATGGAATTTCCACTTTCACACTGACCACTGTAGACTCTTTCCTGACTTACATCTATGGCAAACCTGAGGTGTACAGTATGGTTGAAATTACCCATGGAGGTCAGGTCCAAACACTCCCTTTATTAACATTGATGTTTATGGTTCAAAGGTGGCAAGAAACAGAAGCAGAATTTTTAGTAGGATATGTATGTAAGATACAGAGTGAACCAGAGAGTAATATTCACAGAATATTAAATAAACAAACCATTTCCTGCAAAATGTTAGCACCCATTAGACATCGCTCTTCACTCTAAAAAGAAAAAAAAAAACTTTCAGTTCATTCTAGCTCACGCTTTCTAAAGCAACATTTATTTGAAAGCCATTTCAAAGCAATGTTTATAGAGTCATATAATTTTATTGTGTTTGTTTCACCACTCATCTGTTTATTAAATGCTTTCTGAGCACCTAGAGCTATCATTTATCATGCACCGTTGATTACATTTATTGTTAGGAACAGATTATTTCTCAAATTATCTTTGGCGTTGTATAAGGCGCCAACAGATCTTTCAAATTTCTTCAAGAACAAAATCCATACTTATGTATGCAAGGTCAATTTTTGCAGGGAAACGATAAAGATTTAGAAGCCATTATTTCTTGCTTGTTTGTCTGAAGATTCCTGGTCTTAACAAAACAAATGGGGTCATAAAGCATATCTTTTCCACACTTCTTATCATCTCCCCTTAATATCTAATATGCCTGACACAAAAGCATTGCTTCTGTAAACAGAATAAGGAATTAATCCATGAATAGCCTTTTTCTCTGTGGAGAAGTAATGATAGAAACATTTGGTTTTAAATAAAAAAAAAAAGTACTATTTTGGGCTTAGCATAATTTTCCAGCTGTTGTTGGGGAAATCATGTTACGCTCCCCCACCCATTACACTGACACACTCATCTATACATTTGTATTTTGCTGCTTTTTCAAATCAGTGATGCAGCTGCCACAATATGCCTCCTCCTTGCAGCAGGTGGTAGATGCTTCCCTGCATAAAATGACATCATTCACTATCTTGCAGAAAACATGCCCTATGAGCCGAGGAAAGGACAGAGCCATTATGGAAAATGTAATTTAGATGAACTTAGTGCATTCTATTGAGTACAACTGTAACATGTATTTTATGGAATTAACAAATCAAGCAATAGAGCAAAATTAACAACAATACTTGAAAAAAGAATCCATAAGATATAAATTGTTAATTCTTTATATTTAAAACGGGAATGATATTTTGTCTTCTTTGAAATCAGTGCTACTGTATGTGACCTCAATGCTGGCTTATGTCTTCCCCAAAACGAGAAATGCATATTTGTATTACACATAAAATAATTTATGTGATAGTAAGTATATATGTGAGTGTGATTTGTTTATATTACTCACCAATCAAAAACAACTAAAATATTGATTATAAATATACTAGCCCAATTTATTTTTGCCTCTCAAACAGAAATCTCTTTAGTAACTAAAGGGCTTTGACTGAAATGAAATTTGGAAATGAAAAAGAAACATTTTACCTTTTTCTGGTCAAGATGAAGAAGTGCCTGGTATCAGAGGACCCAGGACTTTTGTCAGTGCAGATGTCAGTCAAAGAATGAGCCTGTGGCATCATGTCTGTCATGAATGAAGGACTTCCGTATGTTACGTAGAGCCTCACACAGACTCAGAATATGTGTACATTTTAGTGTACGTATCATGCACCGAGCCTTAGACACAATCATGTTCTTGTGAGCTGAATAATACTTCCTTCCTAATTATGTTCATCAGCCATCTCTAAATGTCCTAACAGGAACTGAGTAAAAGACCAAGTGTAAGTTCTCCTGTACTGCTCAGGCTCAGCAGTTTGTAATGAGACAACACTTATAAAATTAACGTAGCTTTTTAGAAGAGGTAGGTTTAAAATATTAGGAGTTTTTTTTTAAGATTTTATGATATTAACAGCATAGCATGTTAATACTATTACATAAAAAAATATATATGGATACACACACACATATGTGTGTGTGTGTTAGGAAGACAGTTAAACTTTCCAGAGTTGGAAGAAGTGAATTTCAAAGTCATGTTGAGATTATTGACATAATATTGAATGTTTGCTGATTACAGAAGGGATAATGGTGTAGTTGGTGCGAGAGCTATAGACTCAATTATTGTACTTTTTCTGGAAGATGATGAGAGGTGTCATGAGGAAAATGTCTCCAATGTCTAATATTTCTCTGTTCTAGAAAAATAACAACAACAAGATGTGATGTCAGACGGCCATCATTTACTGCAGGGAAAGACTCTCCCTGTTTTTGCATAAAGTACTTTATAGTGAATGACGAAAATTCTCCACTTTTGAGAAAGAGTTAAAAAACAGCACTTTGCTAGGCAAATAATTAACATGGGAAGCCGGTGTTCACCACATTTTAAATTTCTAGGAATCAGTGTAGAAATGACAACCAGAGTTAAATGTCATAGGCGCTGATTTGATGACAGTTATGTTATTAGGAGTGATGTATGACCTGTGTCGAAATAATTTTCAAAGCTTGCCTTAACATTAATACACAATTTAGTAATGGATTTTAAATATGCATACAAATATAAGAAATTAAGAAGCTTCCATTATTCCGCCAACTAGATATTGTGCTTATTATGTCAGGAGCATGTCCTTGTCTGGCCCTTTCTCCAGACCCATATATTCAGAATCTTCAATGATTTGGGATAACCCTTCATGCTTTTGTATTTCCCAATGGTTGTAGTCATTAGCAAACTCTAACCAGCCTCCACTGCATCCTGCTTACATGCCCCTCACATCATCCCCTTCAGGTTCTGCCTTAATGGCAACTCCATTTGCATCTTAGTCTGATTCTTTAGTTTTCAGATATCATCAATCACTGATCTGTATTAACTGGGAAAATATTACTTACGCTCAAGGCAAATCCAAAGTCTTTGCAAAGACAGTTAAACGACCCCTTTTCCTTGAAGAAGAGAAAGACGAGTGTCTTGCCATGAATTGTCTTAATTTCTACTCATGTATTTATCAGTCATTCCCACTGCTTAGTAATAAAGGCATTAGGTTCCAATTGTTGCATTTTCCCTGTTGACTGGGTGCTACATAAAGTGTTATACAGCATTTTGTGTTGTTTATTGATTGATTGTTTTTCATTGAAATCAAAGGCAGAGTTACAAAAACTGAGACAGCCATGAGGAGAGTGGGAAAGGCAGAGGAAGATTTTCCATTTGCAGCTACTCTTCATATGTGTACAATAGTCAGGGCTGGGTCTGCAGAAAGCCAGGAGCCAGAACTCCATGTAGGTCTCCCACATGCGTGGCAGGAACTCAGGTGCTTGGGTCATGGCCAGCAAACCTCCAACTTCAGGTATAGTATAACGGGAACTTGGATTGGCTATAGAGGCAAGCCTCAATCTCAGCTATTCTGACACAGGACCTGGATGCCCAAGTAATAGCTTGATCTGTTATGCTACTTTTTTCACATAATAGCAATTTGCCAATCCAATTGACAACAGCCGGAGCTGAGCCGATCCAAAGCGAGGAGCTTCTTCCAGGTCCCCCACGTGGGTGCAGGGTCGCAGGCTTTGGGCCTTCCTCGAGTGTTTCCTCTAAGCCACAATCCGGGACCTGGATGGGAAGTGGGGTCACTAGGCCACAAATCTGCACCCATGTGGGATCCCGGCGCCTGCAAGGCGAGGACTTTAGCCGCTAGTCTACCGTGGCAGGGCACATAACTAAAATTTTAAGCAGACTTTCTGAGATACAGATTACCTTGCCTATCCGCAAGCATAGGTGGTACACATCACAAGGAACAATGGTTCTAGCCCTGTTGTGAAGTCTCCTTAGACAGAAGAGCAGAAGAGATTGTTCTAGCTTTGTATTTCATGTCCAATTTCATGCCGTAGAGAAGAGAAATCTAAGATTCCAGGACTTTCACTGCCATAGCTTCTCCCATAGTAGAAGTGGTGATTTGTTTCTTAATGACTCATATTAACTTTGGAGTTGTCTACATGAGTGCCAGAAGGTGAATGTTCTGCAGGGAGATTGTTGGCAATGAGCTCCTCCTAGAGGTTGAGAGATGAATTTTCCAACCCTCAAAAAATTGTTTTTATGAAACTAAGTACAATGACAGGTGTACATATGGACCATTGGTGTTTATATATGTATATAAAGTCAGTCAAACTTACTTTTCTTTTCTTTTTTTAAGGCATAAAGGTGGTTTATTCAGGTTGGCCTAGGTGTCGCAGCCACCTCCCCAGCCCGGCAGGGCTGGGCGGAGGAGGGGCAGCCACAGCCAAGGCTGCTGCAGGATCAGCAGGGAGGACAAAAGAGAAGGAGAGACCCCACCCCCCCGCCCCCACCCCCCGGTTGAACAGCCTAGGGTTCGTATACATTTCAGGCTATTCATTATACAGTCATGATTTAGCAGGCTTCTATTGGCGGGTTTGACGCAAGCCAAACTTATTTTTCTAAGATTCACTCAGTTATTTGTCAGAGTTAGAGAGAGGGGGGGAGAAACGGATATTGTATCTGCTGGTTCACATCCCTAGTGACTGCAAGTCCAAAACCAGAAGTCAGCAGCTCCTTTTCTGTCTGTCGTGGGGATGGCACGCTCTGCGAAGCTGGGCCATCTTACACTGTTTTCCCTGGTGTATTAGCAGAAGCGGAATGGGAGTCATTGAAAGCTACACCTGTAGGGGACACCAGGGTCCTAGCTGGTAAATTAATGCTAAACCCTAACACAAAGCTGTTCCCAATATTTCTGCAAATATTTAAGAACACTGTCTTCAGATGTTGGGTTTTGAAATATTAAACAGTTTGCCCTGTCATGAAGTCACACTAACCCATCAGAAAGGAGGATGAAGGCATCATAATAAGGACATTTTTAATCTAAATGAAATCCTATCTATGGACTAGTACAATGCTGCTTGCATCCCAGATTGGAACTCCCATATTTGCTGATTGACTTTACTCCAAGTTCATCCTTCTCTCCAGTGTGGTTATTGAGATGCTGCTTGTATGGTTCAAGTAGTTGAGTCTCTTGTATACATTGGAGAAATACTTGAGTTGGCTCTGGCTTAGACCCTGCTCACCCACTATCCCTGCTCTGTTGCTGGCATTTAGGGAAAAAATCACCAGATAAAAACACTGTCTATCTTTCTATGTGCATCTTTGCTTTAAAATGGATAAAATTGAATAAAAAAAGGCTTTTACAATAATAATATCTATCATAGAGGACATGGGCTTCAAATCTTCATTATATCATAACTTAACACTCCATTAACAAATTTGCAGCACTACCAACACATCCTCACTTAACACATTTTCTCATTTGTTTTGGAAAAAATGTATATAATCGTATTGAAAAGGCAGATTTATAGAGAGAAAAAGATACAGAGAGAAAGATCTTTCACTTGCGGATTCACTCTGCAAGTGGCCATAACGATTTGAGCTGAGCCAATCCAAAGCCAGGAGCCAGGAGCTTCTTCTGGGTCTCCCGCATTGGTTACAGGGTCCCTTGGGCCATCCTTTACTGCTTTCTCAAGTCACAAGCAAGGAGCTGGATGGCAAATGCAGCAACTGAGTCCTGAACCGATGCCCGTGTGGGATCCCAGTGCATGCAAGGTGAAGATTTAGCCACTGAACCATTAGGTTCAGCCCAACACATATTATCTTCTACTTAAAAAAAAAAAAAAGTTTAAAAATGTAATTAAAAGGTGGAGTAGAAGATGAAGGGAGACAGTAATGCCTTACATATGTTGTTTCTTTCCCCAAATGAACACGTTTGGGGCAGGTCAATGCCAGGATCCAGAAAATCCATCCTGGTCTCCCACATACATGTATTTCTTCTTCCCAGACACATTAACAGGAAACTGAATTGAAAGCAGAATGCTTGGAATTTGACCTGGCTCCTGATGTGGGTTGTGGGCATCTCAAATGAGGGCTTCACTCAGTGTATCACAAAGCCAGTGCCTCATTTGCTTCTTTGAAACAACCATCTAACTTGAGTGTGCAGGTATCTGCTGATCTTGATTTTCATTTCACTCGTGTTGCTTTGTGTTCTGTTTTTAAAGTGCCTGCTGCCTATGTTCATGTTCTACTTTGGTAAATATTTTTTTCAGCCGCAGTGGAAAACATACAAAGCTGCCTCAAAACACTGAAAATAAAACTACTATATGATCTATTCATCCATTGCAAGAGAATTAAATAAATTATTTGAAGAGATATCTGTGCACCCATGAAATTTGCAGAGCTACTCAAGTAGGCACAGAATGGAGCAGTTTAGCATCCATTCCTGTATGAATGAGTAAAGAAAATAAAGCACTAAAGGCAACAAGATACTACTCAGCCATTAAAGAGATGCTGTCTTGGTATTTGCAACAGGCTGGATGGAATAAAAGTACACTGAGTAAAATAAACCGAGCATGCAAAGACAAGTGCTGCATTTATGTATAATCTAAAATAAATAAATAAAACTTGATCTCATAGAAATTCAATGTACAACGGTGGTTATCAGAAGCTGGTAAGGGAAAGTTATGGAGGGATTAGTTCAGGTTGATTAATGGGTACTGCATTATAGACAAAATAAGAAATTCAGGAGTTCAATTACATAGAAGAATGACTAGATAACATGAATTAATTGTGTATGTCTCTATTGCAATAAAGCTAGAAGAGACTTTCTACTGTTGTCACCTTAAAAAATGATTTTTCCATTTGAAGAGATAAATATGTATTATGATTTTAAACTGCACATGTAAGGAGACATCTCACAATACCTCATAATTATGTGTATAGTACACATAGAATATATTAGCATTATCCCAATTATTTTCAAATATATCTTTCAATTGAGGTATGTTAACCAGAATGTATCATTTGGTTTTAAAAAAATAGTTTTCGATTTAAAAAAAAAAATTAATAAAAATTATAGATAGTTCTATTATGTCACATGCCCAATTTCCTCAGCTAGTAACAGTTTATATTAAAACAGTATAATTGCCAATTTTTAAACCAAAATTGGTAATAACTGATGATAACTACATTTTGTTTATCACCCTAACTCCCTTCTTATAACATTTGAATGTGATTTGATGCAAAAGCAAGAAAGTTCTTACGGAACAATAAGATTGGTGGATGGAATTTATGTACAGCCCCAGGGTATCATTTGCATCATATTGCATTCGGTAACAAACTCTAGCAAGGCTTGACGTCTTTAGTGTGCCAACCCTTGCATTCAGCTTGGTGGGTTTCTTTGTGATGACAAAGTTAAGCAGAGTAAGAGGGCTCCACGGAAGTGGCAGTGTGGACATTAGGATTGACTATTTCATGGGCAACACAGCCAATTTCTAACAAATCATCAGGAATAATTCTGAAATGTATGATTTGCATTTTCATTTTGTTTTTGATTACAACTAATTAAGTGTCCTTCATAGTTAGTTACATCCCTGGCCACTCAAGGGTGAATGCTGCTTTAAACTGTGGTGTATTAAAAGTATTCTGATGCTCCTTCTAATGAAAGGTGAGATCTGCGAACCCTCCTTTGAACAGTAGGTAAGATCTGACTACTTTGATTGATGCCATATAAGAACATGCTTATGCTTTGGCCCTAGAGTTTAAATGAACGAGTGAACAGCTCCTTCTTGGTACATGTAAAAATCTGACTGACCCAATCCTCCATGTTGTGAGGAAATGCAAGCCACTGCTAAGATAGTATGGGATAATAAATAAAGGATGAGGTGTGCCGAGGAAGGCAGGAGAGAGAAAAAGAGAGAAGGGCCTAACCATCCTATTTCTTCCTGTTATTTTCCATCATTGTCATCCCAGCTTGAAATATGCTGCGTGTGTGTGTGTGTGTGTGTGTGTGTGTGTGTGTGTAGCAGTGCTGAGATTTTTCCTAAGTCCTGCTTGAAATCTTTTAAAAAATATAAAGCAGGAATTGGGCAGGTGGGAGTGGGGAAGGTGGTTACCATTTCTGGTTTAGGCTACTAAATTCTGATGTTGTAAGTTGTACAGTATTTATTCAGTATTACAGAATATCTGAGCTTACATAATTTAGTGGTGTTTTAAAATAGTCCTTGTAGCAACTGTGTGTTGCCCACCATTGAAAAATCATGCTCAAATTTGGAAGCCCTCAAGTTGCTTCATGAATGTTCTTAGTTGATGTTTTTGAATCTGAATTTTGTTTGGAATATCAATTTAATATTTTCATTGAGATTTATCCCAGACTTACAAATTATGCTTTGTCCCAAATACTAAACCTAAAATGTGTATGTATAATTTATAATATGTACTTTAGGATTATATTATCCATAGCATATGACTTATAATTACATACTGTATATAATATATCAAATAATTTATCATTAAAAGTATAATTTAACATTTACGTAACCAAAGGATTTTCAGGTGCAAAAACAAACATGTGCCAATCACTATGTGCATTATATATAATAGAATTTTTCCAGTAATTTGAAAATTATATATAATTAAAAATTATATTTAAAAAAAGCAAAAATATCACTGCATATGTCTTGTAAAACATTATAAGGGAATCTTTATTAAGTACCTTACAACAGTCAGGATTCTAATGGTGGCCATTAATTTCACTTAGGTTTTTGAAAGGAGGAAGAAAACTTGTTGTTTGCTAGCTTTCATTAAGAACATTGCTTTAAACTGTTTGTTAGCATCATGCCATTGACAAGAAGGCTTCCTGCTTTGTAAAGAAAACAGCTGCACTGGGTTCACATTTTTGGAAGTCCAAGTGTATGGTGTCACAACAGCTCATTAGCATCTTCCTTATCCATCACAGCACCAATAAGATGGACTGAAGGAGCACGTGCACAATGACAAATCCACACAGCAAGTCAAAATGCTGGAGATCCAGGCCCCAGAGCGCTCTTTTATGACATGCTGCTCCTGGAAATGGCTCACCCTGCAAGACAAGCTTCATGTTGGACCAAGAACCCAACATGTACAATGTTGCCACAAACCATACCCAACTTCTTGCAGTCAAGTTTTAGATTGTTGCCATTTTCCTTTTACTTATGGTCTTATAATACCAAAGAAGCAATGAATGTGTTATCATTCATGCTGTTGCATGAATTATATATTTCTCAGAATGTTCTGGAAAAGGAAATCTTGTGCAGGTTCAGCTCTGATTATAGAAGAAAAAAAAGAGAATTTAAAAATGAAGGTAAAACAAATATTAAACGCTAAGCCTTGGCTGTTTTAAATTATCTGATTTCAAGGAAAAGTAGTTTATGAAATACTTTTTTTTTAAGGATTTTTTTTTTAATTACAATGTCAGATATACAGAGAAGAGACAGAGAGGAAGATCTTCAGTCCACTGATTTACCCCCCAAGTGACCACAGTGTCTGGAGGTAAGCTGATCTGAAGCCAGGAGCCTCTTCCAGGTCTCCCACGAGGGTGCAGGTACCCAAGGCTTTGGGCTGTCCTCCACTACTTTCCCAGGCCACAAGCAGGGAGCTGGAAGAGAGGCGGGCTGTCAGGATTAGAACCAGCACCCATATGGAATCCTGGCTCTTTCAAGGGGAAGACTTTAGCTGCTAGGCCACCACACAGGGTTTGAATTATATATTTCAAAAGCTAAAATTTAGTCAAATATTGTTGAGCAAAATAAGTGAAATGTAAAGCTATAACTAGGTTTTGACTCTCATTGGATTTTAGCCAGCATTTCTGCTTTAGTTCATCAATCTCTAACTGCCCTCTCACCTTATTGATATAAATGTGACTTGAACATACCTACTTCTAAATTGTAATCACTTGATATTATATAAGATATCAATGAAGTTAAAATACATAGCATTAGACCACCATATGAAAATAATAAAAACAAATTAACAAGCTAGAAATTAGAAAGATAAAAACTGGGTTATTGCTAAAATGTAGGAACTGTTCAAGACATAAATTTGTGCCAAACTTGGAATAAAAAGAAACTTCTTCATCGAACTATCATAATATTTTCTCCAGAAATGGTTTATCTGATGGGAAAATTAGAGACTATAAATTGTTTTAAAGATTCATTTATCTATATAAATTTTGGAAATTCAGAGTTATAAAAAAGTAAGAATAAACAGAAAAATAAAAATTTTCCATTCATTTGTTTCCTTACCAATGGCTGCCAAGACTAGACCTTGGCCAGGCCAAGCTAGGAGCAAGGAGTTCCAACTGTGTCACCCATCTGCATAGCACAGACCTAAACATGCGGGCTGCCTTCCCCAACTTCCTTGGCCATGTAGTAGAGATCTGAGTCTGAACTGAAGCAATTGGGACAAAGAGTAGTACCCATATGTGAAGCCAGTTTTCAAGCTGGGATCTTTACAATCTATACCAAAATGCCAACTCCTATCTCAATTTTTATATGTAATATGCATATTGTGAGAAGTTACTTAGCTTCATGTTACTCAAAGGAAAAGAGGAGTACAATCATGAAATAGGAAGATAAACATTTTTCATTAGTAATACTATTATCAATTTCAAAATAAAGCTAGACTTTTTAACACAAAAAAGAATTATTATTGAGATGCTGCTTATGACAGAAATGATATTATTGGAAATTTATTACTAAAATTTAAAAAATGTTTTATATGAAAGTCTTTAAGCATGTAGAAAGATATCATGTAAGCTCTAAAAAATGTGAAAAAGAATATTATGTTCATGAAGATAAATATTCATTTCATAAAGATTTTTATGTTTTTTCCAATATATATTTACTTAGCTGAAAGGCATAGTAACAGAGAAAGAGAGTGAGAAAGAAAAAGAGGCAGATAGAAGGAGATCTTTCCTTTGCTGATGCAGATTTGAGGGTCAGGTGTCCAGGGTGTTAGCATGGGTCTGGAATAGAAGTATAGCATCCAGTATCCAGCCATCACTCTACGTGGATGCCAGATTACAAGTGGTAACTTAGCTTGCTGTGCCATCATCATGCCCCCCCAATGTCAAGTTCATTTCAAATTATTCTGAAGAATCAAAAGGATTTCAATCAAAATACCAACAAACTAAACAACAGATGAGTAGACGACAAAACAGAAGCTAAAAGAGATAAGAACAGTTAAGGCATAAAGAATGGTGCCTTAGAACGGTAAGACTGGCTGAAAATGGGACATTTTCTGTATGGAAAGAAAATATATCAATATAATTAAGACAATCTGTTCCAAGTTGGAGATAAATGAATATAGAAATAGAAAATAATTATGAGTGGGGAAATGCCTTCCCTCTTATCCAGAGGTGTGAGACAAGCATAAGTGATGTTGCTTTATAGTCAGAATACATTGAAGAGTGCAACTAGAAGTGTTGTTGGTGCCAGTGATAAAAAGAAAGTTTTATATATGCCCATGCTTAACATCCAACACAGTGAATTTCACAAAAAGCAAAAAAAAAAAAAAAAAATTATTCTCTCAAATAGAAAGCATTTCTCACATAAGATACACAAAAAGCCCAAGTCTTCAAAAAATGTATTTTTTCAGCTATAATAAGAGTGAAACATATTCTTTAAAAGAATTATGGAGTGAGAAATAAATATCATGAGTCAGTGGTTTTTCCAACATGTTGCATGGAAAGAAATGGTTATCCTAACGCCCAAAGTGATCACAGCCACCAACATGAAGAACATAGAATGATGGAGAGGAAAAAGAAAAATGGACAGATATGCAATTGGGGAACAGAATGATGCAGACCTATTTCGTCTTATTTTGTCACAGAAAAAAGCAAATTTATCTCAAAATGACAACTATTCAAAGAATCAAAAACATGTTATTTTCTTATACTTTTGACAAAGCATGAACAAAAATGCATGACTTAAAAGCAAAATTTAATAATGTTTTTAGGAAGGAGAAATCATGTCTCCCAACTAGATTCTGAATAATTTCTCCTAAACACATTCTCCCCTCAACCTCCTCCCCATCCCGAGATACCATAATAAATGTTGGGGTGCCATCATACGGCAGTGTGAATATCAACCCTTATGCAAAGTTTTATTCAGTGTTTGAAACTGATGCTACCAGACAGTTTCAAGACAGATATATATATATATATATATATATATATATATTTAATATATTTGTTTTTATTGCAAAGTCAGATATACAAAGAGGAGGAGAGACAGGAAGGTCTCCCGTCCACTGGCTCACTCCCCAAGCGGCCGCAACAGCTGGAGCTGCACCACTCTGAAACCAGGAACAGCAGTCTCTTCCAGGTCTTCCACGCAGGTGCAGGGTTTCCAAGGCTTTGGGGCATTCTCAACAGCTCTCCCAGGCCATGAACAGGGAGTTGGATGGGAAATGGAGCAGCTATGGGATTCTAGTGCTTTCAAGGTGAGGACTTTAGCCACTAAGTTACTATGCTGGGCCCCAAAGAAGGAATTTTTAAAACACATATTAACCATCTCCTGGAAGAGCAAACATCCTCCCAGGCGGATCTATGATGTTAGACAAAGAAAGGACCTGTAGTTGCTGGTTATTACTACAAAATTACACATGAATATCATGTATGCAATTAAATCTTTTAGATTTGCACTGCTCTTAAGAATGATGTCTTTTGCTTTGAACCATACATGAAAATTTTACCAATAACCAAGATGTGTTGCTCAGTAAAATTGTACTTCAGCTTGAATCTCAGTCATTAATTTTGTTACTTCTCATTTTTTCTGTACTGCCATAGAAATTAATTTGAAATGGAAGCTTCGACTGCTTGGGCTGTCTCTTGTGTTGGGATATGTGTGCTTTGTCTTCTGGAGTATTATGACCGGAAACAAAGGCAGCTCTGGTTTCGTTTCATTTTCCTGAGTGTCACACAGGGATACTGTGTCCAACAATGAAAGCCTCCGCTCTCCTTGAAGCACTGGCAAGAAATGAATAACATCATTAAGTCAGATTATGGAAATTACCTCTTCAAAAATTCCTTTTGTAAATTTCTTTTTTTTTTTTTTTTTGGTTTTCTGTTAGAAAAGAGCCAG
Source organism: Ochotona curzoniae (assembly GCF_017591425.1). Lineage (NCBI taxonomy): Eukaryota > Metazoa > Chordata > Mammalia > Lagomorpha > Ochotonidae > Ochotona > Ochotona curzoniae. The sequence goes on from NW_024467115.1 coordinate 21,303,417, forward strand.
AGCGAAGTGCAGTCCTTTTTGCTCTGTCATCATGGTACATATCTGTATGTTCAGCACTGCAATTCAATTTCATTTAGTAAAACCTTTATTGCAGTTATCATTTCTGTTCTAGTACAGGAGGAAAGCAATGGAACAAAAATTATGATTGGTTTTCAAATTTGAGATACAATTTCACTGTCGTAAACTTAAATTCCCTTGTGTTCTTTATTATCGTGTATTTCCAAAATGACAAATCTTACCGGGCTATACCTTAGTTTAGCAAGTCTTGCAGCTTTTAGAATAATAATAGAAAAAGTGGAACTTAAGTCATCAACTGAAATTAGCTGTGAGTTTCTATTTTGTCTGTTTTCCTGATATTTTTACGTTAGGCTGTTAACTGTGTCAGTAGCAGAAATGATCAGAAGTGAGGCTCCTTTCTGATTTTGGCTTTAGACACATGAGATTTGTGAAACTGTAGTTGCTAAGGGAGGGGAACAAGGACATCGATGCTTAGGTGTTAGGGAGTTTTAGCTTTAGTAAAAAAAATTTATATAAAAACTTAGAGTATGTGATTGGGTACCAGTTCGAATCCTGGCTGCTCCATGTCTGGTTCAGCCCTCAGCTAGCATGACAGGGAAAGTAGTTCCAGAAGGTCCCAGTCCTCGGACCCCTGTACCCTTAAGGGAGAGCCGGATGAGCTTCTTGGCTCCTGGCTTGATCTGGTCTAACCCTGGACAATTGCAGCCATCTGGGGATACATACAGTAGAAGATCCACTTCTTTCTCTCCTTCTTTCTATGTACCAGTGCCTTTTAAATAAATTGAACACTGCCTGCAACTGGAGTCAAGATTTTAGCGCCAATGACTAGATGCTACTGTTAACTAGGAAGATAGATCATTGTGTGCATATGGACCTGGGTGACACTGCAAAGCCTGAGGTTCCAGTGGGTGTCTGGACCGCTGCTGCCTTCATGGGGCCAACTGTGTTAGGAAAGCACATGCACTTGCAATCACACAGCTGACCCACTTCTCACCAAGTTTGCTTCTTAGTGATGGAGAACTTTGCTCGGTGTACCATAAATGGATTGGTGCTTAAATTTTGGAATGTGGAAAAGAAGATTTACTAATGGGAAAAATGACTTTGCTGTCAAATTATTTTGGGGGAGGAGATATAGACTTAAATTCAAGTTAAATACTTCAATGGAAATATAGTGCATCACCTCCTATACACCTGGATGTGATTATATACCTACTATTATTTATATACACTTAGAATTATGTTTATTTTACTAAATCATAGTCTCATTTACATTCCATAAGTTTAAAATTATTTTCTGTTTCAATTTTACATTTAAATTTTACTTACATGAGGCCCAATCCACTGGACACTAAAATGATAATACAAATATCAATTTGGTGTCAGAGCAGTAAGTGTTGGATTACTTTAAATTTTTCCCCCACATCCTTTACAAATTTCAGTTAATCCAGATGTTTTCACACAATGTCCGCCATTTTGGGGGCACATATTTCATGTGTTACACATCATTTCTACTCAAAATTGATTTTGAAGCTAATTAGTATAGGATCAAGAAATGTTTGTGTGAATAAAAGTACTCAGAGAAAGTGATTTTCTTTTGCTAAAAAGAGACAAGCATGTGAATATCTGAATTATGCTTTTAGAGCCAAATTTAATGGAAACTATGTTAAGATATCTTATCTAAAGCATTCTGCATAATTTTAAGCACATGAATATATAAACACAATTATAATTCCAAGTTAAATATTCTAATGTCAAATATTAACAAGAAACAGAATTTATAGCACATAGACTCTATCAGCATTTTTGAATATTATTAAAAACTATGGGAAATACATTATATTTTTCATCATGTGGTAATGTTGATACTCAGTTGTTGACATAACAGAACACTATAAAATTATAATTAGTTATCATAAGTTTTCATTGCTTGTGAAAATAACACTGAAAGTCTTCCTTGCATCAAACTTACCCTCAGGCCTGCAATTGAACGCAGCACTGTCCTTGGAACCAAAACCCATGGCGTCAATGCCTTGATGATGTGAGAGAATCCTGCGTGCACTATATGATAACACTGACATACATTTAAAGCCATTTTAAACAAAAGTCTTTTATTATAATTACACTAAAGGGAGCTTACACATCTTGTAAAAAAAAAAGCAGCTTAGAAAAATAGTTGGCTGACTTTGTTATGTATGTTTTGTATGTCTTCAAGAAAAAAAAAGACATGATAATATTGTAAATTAAAAGCAGTTGCAAGAAAGAAGTACAAAATCACATTGTTCCAGCATTTAAAATGCGCAGTAACAATAATCAGTTATAGGGAGTAATATCGAGTAGCCAGTCACATATATCAACATTTTATCATCTATTCGAGGGCAATACTAAGTTATCTCCATAACCCCAACTTAATAGAAAAATTGAAGAATCAGCTACATTTTTCAAGGAAAATGTCACAAATCTCCAAATTTGAAATAAATGTGCTATGAAAGAGATCTTCCAAAAGTTCGTGTAATTAAAAATCTGTATATATTTCAAAATTTAAAACTTCATATTTTTTTGCAGTTTTCTGTATTTTTATTTGAAAGGCAGATTTTGTATCATTAATTAATTTTTATTAATTGTATTGCATTATGTGACACAGTGTTATAGGCACTGGGATTCCCTCCACCCCTCCCCGAACCCTCTCCCCATGGTGGATTTCTCCACCTTGCTGCGTTACCACAGTTCAAATTCAGTTGAGGTTCTTTGCAAGCATTTATCAAGCATAAAATCCAGCATCTTATTATCCTGGTGAGTTCAACTATTTCTAGGTGAGACCATCTCTGGTCTGAAGGTAAAGCCAGCAAAGTATCATCCCAATCAGGAGTGTCTTCCAGACCTCCCACGTGGGTGCAGGAGCCGAAGCCCACAGGCATCCTTCGGTGCTTTTTCCAGCCAAAAGCAGAGAGCTGTCTTGAAAGTGAAGCATTTGGGGCACCAAAAGAGTTGCCATCACTACGCGGCAGAAAATGAGCCTGCTTCTCCACCATGGCACCTCTCTAAATTTATCTTTATGCCACTCTACCAATGTGGGAGATCAGGAGGAAGCTCCTGGCTCCTGGCTCTGGATTGGCTCAGCTTTGATCATTGCGGCTATTGGGGAGAGGCAAGATCTGTCTCTCTCTCTCTGTTTTGCTCTGTAATTCTGCATTTCAAATAAAATAATAGCAATAAATCCTTTAAAAAGAGAAAAGAGATGTAAAGGTGAGGAAATAAAAGAATCTATGAACAAACAAAAACATTGGAGGAAAAATGATGAGAGGATTTGTTTAAATTAAACCATGACACACTAAACAGCACCATCTTCCCTTAAATAAATAATTCCTGTGTGCGTGTACATATGCTTTGTAGAAGGTTGAAGATATCAGGAACCTGTGCAGAATTCCCTAACTTCCAAAGAAGATCTGAAATTAAATCATGAGACATGTAAGAGGCTCTCGCCAAACCGTCAACAGTATAATCTCCACAAAGTGTGACGACATGAAAATGCATAGCAGAAAGGATTTGCACTCAGATATGCAGATGTTGAAATAGGTTGGTCATCGTGGTTTGTTCTGGGGTCACAAAGAATGCTTTTCTTTTTGTACTGAGAAGTCAATGACAGAAGATTCAACACATGAGAAGTGTGGCAGGGATGACTTGCAGTTGTGGGGGATTACAGGACAAGGACTGTAAGATGAGCTGGAGATATGAAGACAGGCCCTTGCATGGCATCAGGCAAGGACGCTCCACCAAGGGAACCAAAGCTCCACCAAGAGGAACCAAATGAGACCAACAAAATTAGGATCAAAAGCCAGAATCTTGAGGTAAGGGTCCAGCTAGCTGAAATATTGATTTGATTTATGAGATCCAGAGTAAAGAAATTGGCTGAATTCACTTTAATTTGTCCAACAGAAATGAGAAAACAAAATCAGATGATTTCAACTCACTTTGTGTAAGTTGTTCACTTATAGCAGCAGTAGGAAGCAAATTCAAGTTAGTGCTCATTTGGACACTTTTCTCCCATGTTTTTATAATCATATTCTGGCTATTTGGGAACTTAAACACTTAAATTTTAAGTGTTTAAACTTTTCAAACTTTAGGCTATCAGAATAATTACATGTTCTTCACATTGTGATGCCCAGAGACTTCATATTTTTTTTTTCCCAGAGTGATTCAGTGTTGATTCCATTTTTGCAAGTGGGAGAGCTAAAATATTTAGTCTAATAAATATTTCAAAGAGATATATAAAGGAAACAAATAAATGCAAATTTTATTATTCTATGAGCTCTTGGGTTGAACATCATTAAACAGTGTAATGATATAATCTTGTACTAATGTCATAAATAATGTTTAAAATGCCATTCCAAAATTATAAGAGTTAGATGAAAATAGTTTTGCAAAAGCATATTTGAAAAAGACAGGGATATGGATTTTAGGGATATTAAAAGAAATCTATGGGTTATATCATTATATTTTAGAATATATACATATATATATATGCAAAATGTATGTATCTTTTGAGTTTCCAAAGATAGATATTTATTTACATTTTTCTATCATTTATTCCCTTACATCATGTATGAAGACAAACATACACCATTTACATTTATTTTTAAAAGTGTGTGAAAGAAGATCTTTCATATACTTTGAAAAGGATGCAGAAATGGATATTGGTAAGAACACTAATATTTCTTAGAGAAAAATAAAATTTCCTTGTAACGGATAATTGTCTTTCTCATATCTTTGCTCAATCTATTCTTGATGCCATTTAAACAAAATATTGTTTATTAGTTAATTATTGTAAATTGATACCTCTTGAAGGATTTTTTTTGAATAATTAAGCTTATAGCCATTTTATGTGGAGGTAAAAAAAAAAGTGTTTAAAATTCATTCAGCTGTTTTTATAATGCATACTTCCAAAGAATCTTTTATAGATCCCTTATATGCATGGATTTTAATGGTTGTATCAAAATAACGTTATTTTAATACCCTGAGGTCACCCACCCCATCTGGATCTACCACATGGGATGGAAGAAGTCTAAATACTGTCTTTCAGGATCCAAGGTCATCGGAACGACAACCAGGAGCCCTGAGCGCTCTGCAGAAACAGAACAATAAACTTCCTTCAGGACTAGAGAGGGGAGCCTTCTCTGGTTCTTGCCTAGTTCCAACTTTGGGTCCCCACCCTCTCTCGTAATGACCATCAGGATCGCTCCAGAAACCCCTCAAAATAAACAAACAAATCTAGAATAGATAGAGAACAACAAGGAAAGCTTACAATCAGACAGGAAACGGTCAGCGTGGATTCATTTATACCTCACAAAATAAACAAACAAATCTAGAATAGATAGAGAACAACAAGGAAAGCTTAGAATCAGAGAGGAAACGGTCAGCGTGGATTCATTTATACCTCACTAGGTGGGACACAAAGTACCCTGGTTATTCCTCACTAAGGTATTGAAGATTTTTCTGCACACCCCTCCTAAAACTGTTCGCCTAAACTATTGACACATGTCTTGTTAGAGTTAGACTACCCGAAAAACAGCCAGATTCAGCAAAATCATGCCTCAACGCTGTAAACTGCTAAATATCAAAATTAAAAAAGACATGAGATAGCTGAATAGTAATCAATAGCCATTTTAAGGTGTATAGAACCCGGTTGTGTCTAAACTAAAATTGAAATGTCAATGAAGAAGTCACAGGATGTGGCTAAGAACTTGCATTTTTTTTTTAACATATTGGTTACTCAATACCATGTCAATTAATTCCATGACGTTATAAATTGTTGCTGATGTTATGTCAGGGCTTTTAATTGATTGGTATGATACTCCGCCGGCTCTACCTTCAGACCAGAGATGGTCTCCCCAAGGAACCATTGAACTTATCTGGACAACAAGATGCTGAACTTTATGCTTGGTAAATGCTTGCAATGAAAGAACCTCAGCTGAATTTGAACTGTGGTAATGCAACAAGGTGGAGGAATCCACCATAGGAGAAAGGTTTGGGGAGTGGTGGGGGGAATCCCAGTGCCTATAAAACTGTGTCATTTAATGCAATGTAATCAATTAAAAAGAAAAAAGAATAATGGACAAAATAAATATAGAAATAAATATATATATGTACAAAATACCCTTTTTGCTGCTAAATTTTTATATTCTCTCCATATGCAGATTCCTCGGTTCTAATCATGCATGCAAACATATGGATGATTTTGTGAACTGTGTAGGTTGTAATTTTAGATCCTTAATCTATTGTCAGTTTATTTTGGCATGAAATGTAATATAGGGTTCTTGTATCACAATTTTGCCCACATTGATCCAATATTTCTAGCTCCCTTTGTTTAAGAGACTGTCCTTTCTTCCTGGATTGATTTCAGTTTGTTTTGCAAAAATTAGCCAGCTGTGTTGGTTGATGTGTGGGTTGATTTGTGGAATTTTTGTCCTTTTCTGATAGCATGCTGATCTGTTTTTGTGCCAGCACAGGCTGTTTTGACGACAACTGCTCTGAACTTCTCCGAGTCTGGTACAAGATGCCTCCAGCTTCTCTTCTGTTGTTCGAGACTTTTGTAGCTATTTGGTATCTCTTATGTTCCCAGATAAATTTTAACATGATTTTTCTAGATCTCAGGAGAATTTTGCAAATATTTTGACTAGGATCACAACGAATCTGTAAAGTGCTTTTTAAGAAATATGTGTTGGGCCCTGCGCGGTGGCGCAAGTGGTTAAGGTCCTCACCTTGCACGCCTGGGATCCCATATGGGCGCCGGTTCTATCCCCGGCAGCCCCGCTTCCCTTCCAGCTCCCTGCCTGTGGCCGGGGAAAGCAGTCGAGGACAGCCCAAAGCTTTGGGACCCTGCACCCGCGTGGGAGACCAGGAAGAGGCTCCTGGCTTCGGATTGGCATAGCATCGGCCGTTGCGCTCACTTGGGGAGTGAATCATCGGAGGGAAGATCTTCCTCTCTGTATCTCCTCTCTGTATATCCGCCTTTCCAATAAATATAATAATAATAATAAAAATAAATCTTAAAAAAAAAAAAGAAATATGTGAAATATGTGTTTATTTTTATTCAAAAGCAGATCCAATGAAAGGAGAGAGTAAGCTCCTTTGTCCGCTGGTTCACTTCCCAAGTGGTGAAAGATGAGTTATCTGAAGCCAGTAGCCAGGCTGCCAGGAGAATCTTCTTCTCACATGGGTGCAGAGCCCCAATATCCTAGGCCATTTTCCTCTGCTTTCTCAGGCCAGCAGGAAGAGGAACTGACAGTGATACAAGCATGGCGGGGGGCGGGGGGGAGGAGATTAGTCAATGGAGGCATTGTGCCAGACTCTGTAAAACTGATTTCTAAAGAGAACGGCAACATGTTTTAAATGTTTTCTTTCTTTTTAAACTATTTGATAAATGCAGATTCCATTGTACTGTGGATTTGAACATCATAATGAAGGTGAGTTAAAAGACAATGGCAGAAGGCACAAATGACTTAGTCAACACTCCTAGATTTTTGTTTAGGAGAGGATAGATTAACTGTTCAGTATATTCAAAATGAGATATGGAGAAAACTTGTCTCTGTAATCACTTATACTGTATTGGAAAACTATTACATCACAAAATCATGAGCAGAAATTCATAAAAATTATTCTGTATGTTATCATAAGGTATTTTCAGTATTTTATGCTGCAAAGGCAAATTTATCTTTCATTTTAATTTACATCACTGTCAGGAGAATACATTTAAATCTGATTAAATTAAAATTGTGATTTTTTTTCTGAAAGAGATAAATAAAATAATTTTAGAATAACAATAGGATATGTCTTTATTTTCTCAACTATCTAAACATCCACTCTAAATAGAGTTTTCAGGCATACAAAGTAATACTTATGCATAATATTAAACATGTAGTGATTATTCAGATATTTTAAGAATGTAGAAAAATTATTTGTTGGTCAGTCTGATAATGATATACTAGTATATCAGCTTTACATTTACATACTAATGCAGTTTTAAATATCTGTGATTGTTTTTTTTTTTTTAAAGATTCATTTTTATTATTTTTTGAAAGGCGGATATACAGAGAGGAGAGACAGAGAGGAAGATCTTCCGTCCGATGATTCACTCCCCAAGTGAGCGCAACGGGCCGATACTATGCCGATCCGAAGCCAGGAGCCTCTTCCGGGTCTCCCACGCGGGTGCAGGGTCCCAAAGCTTTGGGCCGTCCTCCACTGCTTTCCCGGGCCACAGGCAGGGAGCTGGAAGGGAAGCGGGGCTGCCGGGATTAGAACCGGCGCCCACATGGGATCCCGGGGGTGCAAGGCGAGGACGTTTAACCACTTGCGCCACCGCGCCGGGCCCTCTGTGATTGTTTTAAAACTTACCAAATATGAATGAAGTGGTCACCTTTTCATTTATTTACTGTTTATATCCCTTGTTAATGTTCCTTCTGAAATGGATTTCCAATTCATTCATTCTTTCTCTCTCTTTTCTTCCTTCCTTCCTCTCTTCCTTCCTTCCTTTCTCTTTGTCTTCCTCTTTCTTTCTTTCTCTTTGTCTTCCTTCCTTTCTCTTTCTCCATTTATTTATTTAACAGTTTCTATACCCTTCTTGGAAAGGCAATTTATAGAGAGAAGGAGAAACACAAATATCTTCCATCCATTGATTCACTCCCCAAGCTCCTGTCATAGCCAGAGCAATGCAGATTTGAAGCCAGGAACCAGAAGCATCCTTCAGGTCTCTCACATGGGTGCAAGGGACCAAGCTTTGGACCATCCTCTAATCCTTTCCTGAGCCACAAGCAGGAAGGTGGACAGAAAGTGGAGTACCTGGACCACAAGCTGGTGTCCACATGGCATCTCGGCTGATGCAAGTCAAGGATTTAACTGCAAGGTAAGGATTTAGCCAAAAAGCTATGACACTGGGCTTGGTTCAACTGCTTATATGGAACTTTTTAGTGGAGTATTAGCCCTTTGATTATAACATAAACAAGAAAAAAATGCTATCTTAGTAATTAAGAAAGAAGGAAAGTACAAAAAAATTAAATAAAACAGTAAGATGGAGGGAAAGTAAAAGAGGGAAAGCAAAGAAAATACATGAAGTACATTGAATCTGTTCTGTGTATTAATGTTTGAGAACCGGTGAGAATTATCTTATTGTAATTATCATGCATTTTATAATCCAAGGAATGTATTTTATTTATACATTCCTTTTAAAAGACATGTGAGATATCTTAACATTTTCGTTGTTTTCCTTTTAATAAGATTTTTATTTTCCAAGTATGTTAAGTTGTGGTCAGATATATTGTAAATGCATATGTGAGTCATATTTTTACAATTGCTGCTACAACTAATTTATCTGTACTTTGATCTTTACAATCTACCTTAATCCATTGTAGGGATACATGCTCCCTTTTTATCAGTATAATACACATTTGAAAGTGCTATTTCGCAAAGCATGATTGGGAAATGATTTGTTATTCCTAAATGCAGCTGCATTTCCAGCAAAAATATATGCATTGCAATATTACATAGGCAAACAATGCACAAATCACAATAGTTAAATGTGTTATTTCCTTCTATTCTCCTTCCTTTCCAATTACTTTTACATATTCATTTTGATGCTGTGCCTCTCAAAAACAAAATCTTAGAAATAATCTCATCTTTGTTTCCTCAGATCTAAATGACAGTTTAGATGAATGTAATTTAACTCAATTCTTATTTTTTATTGTTTCTACTGTTTAATTATTTACATTTTGATTAAAAGAAAAAAGAGGAAGAGAGATAGAATTGTATCTGCTGATTCCTTCCTTCAAATCTCTAGTGTTCTCCAGGGGCCACATTAGCAGCAACCTGAATTCAGGAAACAGAGGTGAACATGGAGATTACCTGATGTAGGAAGGATGTAGCAATCTTTAGCTGTATCTTTACTATAAGCCTAAAGGCTGGCCCCTTGTTTTAATTGCTTTACACTATTCAAAATACACTATTAGATGTACTTACACAGTAAGGTACAATAATTTAATATACAAAGTGCAATGACCAATTCAGGGTAACATTTCCATTTCCTCAAGCTATAGCTTTCATGTGTTGGGAAATTTTGGACTTTCTAGTTATCTTTAAATATACAAAATTTTCTATATTATAGTGACCCATTGTGTATGGAAGAAATAAAACCAAAAACTGTTAAATAATTAAACTTTGGTTACTATTATCTAACCTATCTCTATCATGACTAAATTTATCTCAAATTGCACTTGTATAGACTTGAGCAGGGAGGATACATTTATTACTGAGATCAGGGTATGAGGGAGTTAGCTGGAAATCTTGGAATCCTTGAATTATACTAAATAGTGTAGATAAGAGCTTTGGATAACTGTCTCAGACATTATTGAAACTAGTGCTTGAGGAGTAAAAGGAAAGTTTACTAGGAGAAGATATTCCAGAAAATGCAGGGCTGGAAGTTTGGGATTAACATTTACCAGAATACTTAAGTTACCAAGGATCCAAGGCAAGAGTGTTGTGTGAAAGGATGTCATATGAGTCAGAGCAAAACAAACAAAATCAACCAGACCTGCAACTCACCGGAAGGAGTGGGCACACTGACTGCAAATAAGAGCCATGTGCCAACAGCAATAAGTAAAATTAACTTATAGATCTGTAGGTGACATGACTTAGAATCCTGCCCCAAGGAGAAGAATCTGATAAATTGAAGTACAATGACCAAGAGCAAAAGAAGAGACAAAGGCAAAATGAATATTACTGAAGGGTCCCATGCAAAGAAGGAAAACCTATGCCAACTTCAGAGTTAACTGAGGAAGACATCAAGAAAATGGAAATGCAGAATTCAAAACACTTGTGATTAAACTTCTTATCAAGAAATAGAAGTATTTAAAGCAGGCATTCAAGGAAGTTAAGGAATATGTCACACTGGAAATGAATCAAATGAAAGCTGATGCATTAGAAATGAAGAATACAATAAAGCAAGTTAAAAGTACAGTGGAGAGTCTCCAACATAGAATGAAACAAGCAGAAGAAAGAACCTCAGGATTGGAAGATATCTCCTGTCACCATGGGAAGCAAACAAAAAGCTGGAAGCAGAGCTGGATCAGGCCCAAAAAGTATTCAAGAATTGAAGGACATTATTAAGAGGCCAAATATAAGAGTTATGGGAGTCCCAGAAGGTGCAGAAAGAGAAGCTGAGATTAAAGGTATATTCAATTAAATAACAAGGGAAATTTTCCCTAATCTAGAGAAAGATTTGGGAAACAAGATCCAGGAGTGGCACAGAACTCCCAGCAGGGTTGACCAAAAGTGATCTTCACTAAGACACATGATAATCAAGCTCTCTTCAGTTGAACACAAGGAAAAGATCCTTAAATGTGCACATGAAAAAAAATCAACTGACATATAAAAAATGCCAATTAAATTCACAGGGGACCTCTCACAGGAAATTCTAATGGCCAGAATAGAATGGAACAGCATATTCCAGACTTTAAAAGCAAAAAAAAAAAAAAAAAAGGTTTGCCCAAAATAACATATTCAGAAAAGTTTTTTTTTTGTTTTTAAAAATGAAATAAAATTCTTCCAGAGTAAAGAAAAGTTAAAAAAAAAAAAATTGCCTCTTCCAAACCTGCCCTACAAATGATACTTCAAGATGTTCTCTTGACAGAGAAGAGGAATAGCACCCACCAAAACCAAAGACACATGGGAAGACTAAACCAATGAACTACCCATTGCTAAAATGACAGGGCCAAATTATCACCCATACATATTAACCCTGAATGTAAATGGCTTAAGCTCAATCAAATGTCATAAACTAGTATACTGGATTAAAAAAACAAAACCCATCTGTTGCCTACAGGAGACACATTTCACCAACAAAAATCAGTGGAAACTATATCTCATGGATTTTGATTTTTTTGTTGTTAGTTTCATCTCTTCAAAACACTTCTCATTAAAGGTTTCACTGACTCAGAGATCATGGAGTAGCATTATTTTCTTCAAGAAGATTCTTGATTTTCTTTTTCATTTCGTCTGCGACCCATTAGTCATTCAGTAGCATGCTATTAATTTCATGGTGTTGTTAATTTATTTTTTCTTTCTGTTGCTGGTTTTATTTTGTGGCGTTTCCTTTATGGGGATGTATAGTAGCTGTGTAATGGACTCTTTCAGATCTAGTAACATGTTATTTAGCTTCATGGCATTGTAAATTTTTATTTTTCTTCCTAGTGCTGATTTTGTATTGTGGCTTTTCATTTAAGGGATGCACAGCAACTGTGAAATGGAAACTAACATATCCAGCTGTGAGGATACAATGCAATATGCATCTCTACCTCCAGACTAAAGATGGATTCCTAATGAAACTGTCTGCTATATGACAATAGGATGCTGAATTATTTGCCATTGTCCAAGCCCATGCTAATGGACATACGACTGTGTGTGAAGAACTATACTATACTAATGATATAGGGGAACTAGGTGGGGCTGGTGGGGGCGGATTGGGGAGGGGTAAGGAAAATCCCTGGGCCTATGGAACTGTACCAAAAAGTGATAATAAAAATAATAGCAATAACAGATTTGCAAAGAGACATGATCAGAAATGATCTACCATGACACATTCTGTGCAGATTTTTAGCAGTAGAACATAATAAAATTATTCTAAAGTTCATAAGAAAAACACTAGTTTACTTTTGCAGCCTCCCAAATAAACTAACACTGCATTTCTCATCACAAACCCTGCAATCTAGGATAAAATAGATATCATTTAGGATTTAAAGAAACAAATTACTAAGTCACAATTCTGTTTCTGACAATGCTCACATTTATAAATGAAAGCAAAAGAGAGACCTCCCAAGAAAGGCAAAAATGGACAGAATTTGAAACTACTGATGCAGCTTTATAAATGTTGCTACAGGGTGTATTACACACAGAAATATAGAATAATAATTACCACAATGAAAGAATGTAAGGGTAGAAAACCTCGTAGTGAACATACTAAGGAAATTGGAAGAACAAGAATGCTTGTGGGAAAATGGTAGAACTGTGACTATGGTTCAATAAAAAATCCTAAACGTAAATGTCCTAAATTCTCCAAACAACGCATATATATTGGCCAAATTAATTAAAAAGTGAACCCTTCTATGTGCTGGCTACAAGACTCACACATTATCAACAACAGAATTTGTAAGTGAAAAGATGAAAATAAAAGTATCCCACACCAATGGAAACGAAGAACCAACAAATGCAGTTATTCTAGTGTCAGACAAAATAGGCTTTAACACAAAAACAGCTAAAACGGCCAAAGAAGAGCATGCCACAATGACTCAGGGGTCAGTTCAAACAGAGCGAATGGCCAAAACATCTGGCTCTTTGCAACAATTGGTAATGGATCTAAAAAGGAACATAGACTAACAAAATAACAGTGAGGGGCTCCACACCCCACTTTGATCAATGAATAGATAAACTGGAGGCAGAAAAGCAGCAAAGAAAAAATGGAGCTACTCATGGAACACTGCTCAGCCACAAAGTAGAATAACATCTCCCTGTTTCTGACAAAATGGGCTCAGCTGGAAACCATTGTGCTCAGTGAAATAAGCCAGTTCCAGAAAATTAAATATTGTATGTTCTCTCTGATACATGTTGACCAAAACAGAGCACAGATAACAAATTCTAAATGAGAGATTAGCATGCTGAAGAACAAGTTATTTATAGTCTGCCATCTTTAATGCTATGTAATACTAGAAATTCCACCTTTATTTTTAATTATATTTCTACATTCTGTAGCTTAGTTTGCTTCCTTTTCTTATACTTCCCATGTCATGATACATTTTATCTCAGAAAGTTATTTTTTAATGATGAAATGAATGACTAATGATACTGTAATAACGTGGGGATAAAATGAGCAGGGGATATAGTAGGGAATATAGTTTATATATTTTTCATTTAAAAAATTAAATTTAGAGACTGAAAAAAATAACAGAGCTGCATTATGGATCCAATGGAACTAAATGGTATCTATAAAATATTTAATCCCATAGTTGCAGAATACACATATTCTCATCAGTGTATGAACCTTATTCTATGATTGAAAATATGTTATGTCAAAAAACAACCTCAGCTCAACAAACTTAAAAAAGAATACTGAAATCTTACCAAACCATGTATGTTTATTGACCAGCATGGAATGAGGTTGGAACTAAATATTTAAGAAACTTCAGAAAATATAGAATGTCTTGCTCCAGGAAAGGACCCAGAAGCCAGATGTCTCACACTCTTGGGTCATTTTTGGCAACATTCACACATCAGCAGAGAGTTAGATCATAAGTGGAGCAGCTAGGGCTTGAACTAGTGTCCACGTGGGATGCGGATGCCACTACTGGCTTTACCTACTATACCACAGTGCTGGTTCTACTCCACTACAACATACTTCCTCTTTTTGCATACTATGTGTGACAAAAATTTTTGATACTGTGCTGGAAAAAAATGTTGAAACTTGACACACATGTGTTATTTCACAATTCGGAGAAACATTTTTCAGTTTTATTCTCAGTCAGTATATGTGTTATTTTTAATGTGTATACATTGCTGTGTTCCTAATTTGTTCAGATACTTTATCATGAAAATTTATAGTGCTTTATTAGTTGCCATTTCTCTATGAAATGATGATGTTTTTTATCGTTATTCTGCTGACGTGGCGCATCACAATTATTGATTTACATTTGCTGAAATATGTCGTATTTGTGTTACAAACTCCACTTTAACATAGCGAATAATTTGATTTTTAAAGATGTATTTATTTATTTATTTATTTATTTATTTATTTATTTATTACAAAGTCATACAGAGAGGAGGAGAGACAGAGAGGAAGATCTTCCATCCGATGTTTCACTCCCTAAGTGAGCGCAATGGCCTATGCTATGCTGATCCGAAGCCAGGATCCAGGAATTTCTTCCAGGTCTCCCATGCAGGTGCAGGGTCCCAAAGCTTCGGGCTGTCCTAGACTGCTTTCCCAGGCCACAGGGCAGGGAGCTGGATTGGAAGTGGAGCGGCTGGGATTAGAACCGGTGTCCATATGGGATCCTGGAGCGTTCAAGGTGAGGACTTTAGCCGCTAGGCCACGCTGGTGGGCCAGTAGTGAATAATGTTTAAATATGCATTTGTTGATAATATTTGTTGAAGCTGATTATATGTGTGTTCAGTAGTGTTAGCCTGAACCTTTGCAGTTTTGTGGAATCCTCATCTGGTTTTGGAATCAGGTAATGCTATATCATAGAATGAGTTTAGAAGAACGCCATACTTGCTAATTTTTGCTGCAGTTTAAGAGTAATTGACAATTCATTTTTAAATTTTTGTCATCAATATGTAAGTCTCAGAAGTTTTTCTAAAATCTGACCTTAAATATTTCATATTTTAGTGTTACTCTACATAATACTTTAAAATTTGGCTTTCTGACAGATTTTTCTACTATGTTTTTTCATTATATACATCTTACATACCTGAAGATAGACTGCATTGTTTCCGTATCTTTTTGTGATTTTTCTGTGAAGTTTCTGAATAGATAACATTACAGTTGCTTTATCATTTCCTTATAAATCTTGTCACCTGCTATTATTTTTCTAGTCTTATTGAAAAGGAAAAAAAAAATCCTTCAATAAACAATGTAAACCTGTGATAAAAGTGAAAAACTTTCTCTGACCTTAGAAACAATGATCAATTTTGTCCCCTGTTGTGATTTGGGACAATTTTGTAGAAACCTATCAATAGATTTAAGGTCCCCATCAGTTCTTGTTTGCTGGCTGTATTCACTACAGTGCAAAGCGATTTAATTAGCTTTTTATTCAGAACTCCAATGAAGAAGTGCTAAAACAGTATTATTTTTAAGTATGTTACCATGATAAAGTAAATTTATTCAGTTTGAAGGCTCAAACCAGTTTTATACCCTTGGCTTTTACAATTGCGTTTTGAGAAAATTGAGAGAGAATGGTCTGACCAACACTTCAGAAGCTCTCAACAGATACAACCATTAGTTGCTGAAAATTATTTAAATACATGGAAATAGCATAAAGGATACTTTTTTTGAAGTAGAATAGATGCTATGTCCATTTAATGGCATGTATGTTGATTCGCATTGAAGATGTGTACGCATAGGCAAGTGTGAGACCTGTGTGTCAGTGGGCAGTGTGACTGCAGTCATAGAGCAATGGATAGATTTATGATTTTGAGATGTCAAAGGAAATGCCCAGAATTAAACACAGAGCAATTCAAATAAGTAGAAGAATAGAAATCAGCAAATACCATCAGAAGATACCATCAACAGAGTTAATGGGGATCCAGGGATATTAGCGTTGGGAAGGTCGCAGTGTGAGTCTGCTTTCAAACGATCCTAGTTTTAAAAACAATTTTCATTTCAGGATACACTTTTGCTCTTGAATGTAAAAGCAGTTAAGATTAGATGTCAAATGATTTGTTCATGTTCAATTATGGCCAATTATTGTTTTTGCTAGAATACCTAGAAAGAGGATATACATCAAAATAATAATGAACACAAAAAAACAAAAACCAAGTTATCTCAGCATTTAAAGCAAAAGCACTGAACTACTACTAACAACCTCGAAATTTTCACTGTATTTGGCAATGTGTAAGACATTACAAAGAGCATTTCAGGTAATTCAGCTAGTTAAGAAAACTGTTTCAGGATGAGCTAAATAATGATTTGTAAAAAGACATACACATATAAGTAAATATTATTTCAAAGTGTATTAGAATACAGTTATTTACACATTCTCTGATTTAAAAAAAATATTTTTAAAAGGTAATCATTAAAAGAATGAATATGGCCAAATATCTGCGTGTTTTACACTTTCTATATTGCACAATTATGCTTTTAATTCATAGCTGTGACTATATACACACACACAGGAGGTAAGTAATGGACTTTCAAATACGTAACCTCACACTTCACTTAATTAAGTCAATGAGAATTCAAACTCAGGTCCGTCTAATTCCAAGAAATATTATTTCATACTCATGTTCAATGATCCATTTAAAACTTAATGATCGAATAGACCTTATAATGTAAAAAATTCAGTCAGCAACGGAAGCCACGGAGAACAGGAAGATATCATGTCACCATGGGTAATTTTGGCTTGTGGTTGAGATTAATTCGTTACAGCTCTCAAGCTTCCAGTTGTTCAAATGGCATGCAATATGTCACCATTACAGCTAAAGCTAGATGATAAAGTACAGGCAACTACACAGAACAAATATATCATGTACTAGCATCCCTGAGTATCAGAAACAATGGCGAGTTTAGGGTGAATAAAGTGAAGAGAGTGAGTTTACCTTATTACTACATGAATGCAAATGAATAAAGATGAGGCAATATCAGGCACAATTTCATGTTCGTGCATAAAAATTTCATATTGCACATTTTAATGTAACCATAATGGATATGGCTCATATATCTCCTTCAGCAATATCTCTCATTTAAGATAAGTTTCCTGTGTTGGAAATGAATTATTGTGTAATTTGCAGAAAACTAACAAATACATAATTATAGGCATCAAGTCAGTATCTTGCTTTGATTTTAGAATGTTCCTGTATGTTTGCTTATATCCTATTTAAAGACGTTTATTCCCCTTAAGGATTCACAGAAACAGAGTTTAATGCTGTTTAGGATATTTGTACTTCAGAAAAAAATAGCTCTGACATATCAAAATACAATAGCTCATGATTACTTAGAAAAGCGAAGAGAATACTATGGGGCTCCAAAACTTAATCGCAATTAATGGTGCTGCAATGGAGCAGGGAATTCTGACAGCAGACTTGTTTCCCTGCTGTCATACCCTCCAATGGGCTCAAGTAAAAGAAGCAGAAGATTCAACCGAGGCTCAGACCAAGAATGGAAAGTATCAGCAATCTGAGGCAGTTTCTGTGAAGATTAGAGATGAGATTGACAGCCCCATTGCATCGATTGGAAAATAGACTTTAAGAAACCAGCAACAACAACAGCCACTGCAACAACGACTCTAGCATTAAGGAAACATCACAAACACAGAAATACAAACTGTGACTTACAGCTTTTTCCAAGAATTTTGGGATTGGGCTAACTATTCAAGAACTTGGGAATCCAGGTCTTCAAGATACTACAAGTTAACTAATGTTTTCTTTGGCTGAAAGGAAACACGATCCTTAGGGGACAGGGCAAGATTACTGGAACAGTTGAAAGGCACACATATTGTAGAGACAAGAGCCCGCCTCAGCCCACATGTGTAGCCCAAACCAGGATGCTATAAAAGACATCTCTTATGTTTCCATGCATAATTATCAGCAATTCAAGTGGTAAACACGAAACTACACTGAAATATACATGCAAGCTCAGATCTTGAATTAAATCTTTTTGCAATTACACCAGCATGTCACATCTAAAAGCATCCATGAGGGAAGCCTGTGTGTTGTCATAGAGTTTAAAAAAAATCATAAATAGTGAGAAAACAACACTTGGCTATTTTTCATTTTAAAATATGAAATTGTATTTGGAAGTCTTGCAGATTTTTTCCACCCCAAAATGTATATTCAAGGATGAAACAAGCGATAGCAATCTGAATACCTATTTTTTACCCTGTATATGTCATCCAATTCAGTATCTCATTTTTAAAAATGGCTATAGGGCTAAATACTTGCCTTGCAGGTACCGGTTTATGTCTCAGCTACTCCACTTCTCATCCAGCCCCCTGCTTACGCCCTGGGAAAGCTAACAGTGACGCCCTAACGCCCTGGGACCCTGCACCCATGTGGGAGACCCAGATGATGTTCCTGGCTACCGGTTCCAGATTGGCTCTGGCCATTGTGGTCACTAGAGGACTAAACCAGCAGACAGAAATTCTTTCCCTTTGGCTATTTTTCTCTCTGTAAATTTGCCTTTCAATAAAAATAAATATTTTTAAAAAATCGCTGCCATATGTATTGTCATCATTTTCCAAATGAGTAACTTCAAGAAAAGTAATAGAAAATTCAGCTCACCAGTACATTTACATTTACATCTTTCTAAAGTTTGATCTCTGAAACATATTAGGCTCCTGCTAATCCTGACTGGGGCATGAATAGCATTTGTTTAACAGAAAGAGTACAATGACTTTGAACATGGCTTTGAATAATCAAATGCAGAATGTAGTTCCAGGTTTGGTTAAAATGCTTATGCATTTTTAATTAAGTGCTAACAGTTTCCATACTATTTAATTCTTCACTTGGTTTATTATTAGTCATTTGAAACACACTCTAATTTCCTTTGATTAAATATTAAGATCTTTGATAGCAAGATGGTAGGCAATTTATTAATAGTTTACAGAGAACAGGAAATACATTTTCATTTATATTCTACTAAATGCATCCCAGTTTCTCTTCTCTCGTATTTTATTATCCTTTATTTGTGTGGTGAGATGGCGTTTCCCTAAATTAATCTTCTTAGATAAATTATTATAGATTTTTCCCTGGTTTACACAGACTGTTCTGTGAACAGGAAATACTAACATTAGCTTCAAATCTCCATATATTTTCCCCATCTTGAATTCATTATGCATCGTATGGTGATCATTAAACAAATGTAACATATTCTTGTTGAAGATAAAATTTCCGAATTAATGAATACAACTCAAGTAGGTATTACCTAATAAACTGGTTGCTTTTAAAATAGGTTTTCCAGACAGCTATCATCAGAGAATCTAAAAAGCTTCTTAAAAATACCCATGTGGGATACCCGGAAGAAGTTCCTGGATCCTGGCTTTGGATCGGCATAGCATCGGCCGTTGCGCTCACTTGGGGAGTGAATCATCGGATGGAAGATCTTCCTCTCTGTCTCTCCTCCTCTCTGTATATCTGACTTTCCAATAAATAAATAAATCTTAAAAAAAAAATACACAGTCTTCCTGACTTACTGAGTTAGATCAGTAGGATTAGTACAAGAGTCATTGTTTTCACAGCATAGAAGAAGTTCTATTGTATACAGAACTTTAGTGCAAATGATCAGGTATAAACCGCTGAAAGTGAGACTGGCCACACCTCTGAATTTGAGTCATTCATTGGAAACATAAATTATTTTGAGGTAAGTGCTCATACAGAATTGTTGAGTGGTGCTTGCATTTAAGAAAATAAATTCAGAATTATGCAAACACAACTAAATTAATGTTGCCAAAAATCTCATGCGGCCTTAAAATGGATATCCTTGCCTTGCAAATGTTAGGATCCTATATGGGCACCAACTCATATCCTGACTACTCCACTTCCCATCCAGCTCCCTGCTGGTGGCCTAGGAAAGCAGTAGAGGATGGCCCAAAGCCTTGGGCCTCTGTTCTTGTATGGGAGACCCAGTAGAAGCTCCTGGTTGGGCTTTGGATTGGCTCAGTGCAAGCTGTTGTGGCCACGTGGGGAGTGAATCAGCAGATGAAAGATCCTTCTCTTTGTCTTTTCTTCTCTCTGTAAATCTTAGTATCCAATAAAAATAGATACATATTAAGAAAATGTATAGAAAAAAGAAAAGAAAATGTGTAGGACCATGTTGCTAATAGTATACAATATCAATAAAATTCTATACTTATATTTCCACTTTATTGTTGAGAAAACATCCGTTCAAAATTAAACATTGTGTTACATTACCATGAGTAGCAAAAATTATTGGATTATAACTGTCTGTCTCATATTCCTTTTCTTAAATTATACTTAATCTTGCATATCATTGGAATCACCAGTGGGAGATTTCCCACAATATTCGATATTCTTACTAAAGATCCTAACAATTTATGCCTCTATGTTAACTTACCAGGTTATATCTTTGCAAATTTAGATTAAGACAAAACAAATGATTATGGTAATACTTAATGTCTGTGTCAATATTCATGATAAAGTGGCTCCTGTAACATGAGATGCAGTCATGGTCCAAAGAAATGAACAGAGACTTGTGCAAAATGCCGAGTGTCTACTGTAGAACACTGATGCAGCAGCAGCTCCCAGCTGCTTGGTTCTTATGAAGTGAACCATTCTGAAAGCAGAAACTGATTGAGAATACAATGAAGCCTTGACATGTCATCAAACAACACAAGTTGACACAAGCTAGTGTTGAAGTCAAATAGATTTGTTTCTTTTATGACAAAGAAAATCATACCAACTTCAAAGATTATTAGGCACACAAATCAAATTGTGCATAAACACAATCACACTTGTTTGTTAACCCATAGCGTGGCCCATGTGCCACTGATACTGTGTTCCATAGTTCCAAGAGCAATGATAATGGCGCACAAAACTGAACATAGTTACAATGTGGCAGCTTCTAGAAGCTTTTCTGCTTTCCACTTTCACCGAGATAACCATATAAGCCTGTAAAGGATGTCTACAGAGTCAACAAAATATTCCATTTAAAGTATTAAGGAAGCTATGCCTCAGCAAATACAACAAAATATACACTAATGCTTAGTTTAAGTCAGAAAAACATAAGGTCATAACTACATATTTTATTAATCTTAGGTGGTTAGTAAATCAACACGACTCTTTTTTAATGTGACTTCAAAGTTTTCTGTATGTTTCAAATATTTCATTCATGGAAGGTGAGCCAATTTCTTGAGCTGGAAAGCACAGATTTCTAAGAAATGTGATACTTTCCATTCCATCCTGCACAGTGCACGTGTGCGTCAGCCCACTCCTGCCTCCTTCTTTCCTTCTTTCTTGTTCCTGCTTTTAATTTTTACATTGGCATTCTTTCAGTTCACTTTACCATCATAATGTGAATATTTTATTAGGTAAGGGACTTAACAGATAAGTAGCAAACAAAGCAAAACAGACTGTGGACAAAAAACAAACCAGAAAGTGTCAACTTTTCATAGTAGATTAACTGCACTAACACTCCAGGAAATTCTTGGCCTATGTCCTACATTCATCTGTGAGAAAAGAAAAAAAAATGTGGGGTGATGTCCTTCCAGTACATGTTGAAGTTACAAACTTCACATCTGTAGGAGAAAGATCAAATCACCTTTGCGATAAAGTATCTATAAATGACCAGTGTTGGTGGTATTTAGAAAAACTAATTTGTATCTGAAGACTCATCATTTTAACTCTCATCAATTACTGAATAATGTTTTTTGTTTATGCATATGTAACAACCAAAATTCAACACAAAATTTGTATAGTCAAGGGACACCACAGTTTCATACAATGAAAATAACATCTTGCATATGATTCATTGCTTCAGTGTGTAGCATGACAAAACGTGTCATTTTTACAGATTGGTAAAGTTCTTATCGATTTTATTCAATCCAGTAAGAAAATGGATTATGTATTGTTTTTATGTTACGCAAATTATTTTAATGTATTTACTCTATCAACATTGCTTATTAAAATATACTTACATATCCATGTGATAAAAATAGGAGTGGATACTAAAGCAAACCTTAACATGCATGTCCTAAAACAGTTAGTGGTAGGCCCAGTGCCATAGCCTGGTAGCTAAAGTCCTCGCCTTGCACGCACCGGTATCCCATATGGACGCCTGTTCTAATTCCGGCAGCTCTGCTTTCCATCTAGCTCCCTGCTTGTGGGCTGGGAAAGCAGTTGATGAAAGGCCTAAGCCTTGGGACCCTTCACCACATGGGAGCCCCGGAAGAGGCTGCTGGCTCCTGGCTTCAGATCAGCTCAGTTCCAGCCATGCGGCCACTTGCGGAGTCAATCGGGATGGAAGATCTTTTTCTCTGTCTTCCTCCTCTCTGTATATTTGACTTTCTAAATAAATAAATAAATATATCTTTAAAGCAATTAGTGCTATTGAGAGGAACTGTTTAATGGACTCAAAGGAGAGGATTGTTGAAGCTACTTTGATCATTTCACAATTTTTGATATTGTTTTAAATAAGTTGAATTTCTTTTAGAAAATATGTATTTACTTTTCTTTCAAATGCAGGTCTTCCATAGCGAGCAGGGGAGGCAGAGACAGAGGTGTTTGTTTGCTGGTTCACTCTCTGAATGGCCAGGCCTAAGTGATCCCAAGCCAGGAGCCAGTAACCTCTTCTGAATCTCCCACATGGTTGCTGGGACCCAAACTTGAGCCACTCTCTCTCACTTTCCTAGGACATACACACAGAGGTGCATTGGAAGTGAAAGAGCTAGGACATGAACTGGTGCTAGTGAATGCTGGCACAATAGGCAGAGGTATAAACTACAATTCCACTGCAACATACCAATCACATAAATGCACATAGTTCAGTCACTTAAAAAGATAGACCTAATATCAAATAATTTTACTTTTTTATAAATGAGCTTCTAAGAGTTTGGAGTGTATTCAAAGGTTGATAGTAATGAGTTTAGACATAGGTTTTCAGA
This sequence comes from Ochotona curzoniae, assembly GCF_017591425.1. Taxonomy (NCBI): domain Eukaryota; kingdom Metazoa; phylum Chordata; class Mammalia; order Lagomorpha; family Ochotonidae; genus Ochotona; species Ochotona curzoniae. The sequence goes on from NW_024467115.1 coordinate 21,326,798, forward strand.
ATACCAGGAATGCAGAATGAATGAAGAAAGAGGTGACCGTGACATTCCTGTGGAATCATGATTTGAAATGTGAACTCTCCTATTTAAGACTAAGACAATGTGCACAAGTTTCTGCAGATGGTGCATTCATTACTGCTCTCCTTTGTTAAAACAAAAACCAAAAAAAGCCAAACCAAAACAAAACAAAAAAAACCTCTCCTTTGTCTTAGTTACTTCATCCTGTGAACGGTGTGTCTTACTGGAGATAGTAATTTAAAGCCCCACAAATCAACATAGGCAGATCAGATTTAGTTCTTGATTAGTTTCTGAATATTTTGCTAAAAACAATATTCAACCTCCTGGAATCCATCTCGGCCTTATAATATAACAACTACAAACCAGTTGAATTTCTCAGGTTCCAAAATTATCTTTGCAGGGCAAATATTAGAAATGTAGGTGAATACCCTTTTGCACTACATCCAAAATGCGTAAGAATTCTGCAGTTCTGGGCCTAGAAAGATGACTCAATTGGCTAATCCTCCAATTGCAAACACCGGAATCTAGTACGGGTGCCGGTTAATGTCCCGGCTGCCCCATTCCAATCCAGCAAACTGTTCATGGCCTGAGAGAGCAGGAGATTGCCCAAGTCTTTGAACCCTGCACCCAAACTGGTAGAAGCTCCTTAGTCTTGGATTTGGATAAGCTTTACTTCAGCTATTGCACCGATTTGGAGAGCAAACCAGAAGATGAAACATCTTTCTCTCCTTCTGCCAAAAATCTGCTGTTCTAATAAAAATGAATACATCTTAAAAAAAAAGAGTTGTAAAATCCATGCAAAATAAACATCCACTTTCTAGGATGTGACTACTGGTATTTGTCACTTAGCTTTACGTATTCATTAACCTTGTTAAACTATGTCAAATACCTATAGGCATTTAAAAATATATGACTGAGGGCATAAGAGGTTACGTCATTACTCGCATCTCCTACATCTCATATGGGCAGCAGTTTGAGTTCCCGCTGCTCCACTTCTGATCCAGCTCTGGGCGAATTGCTAATTTCCCAAGAAAAGCAGCACAGCATGGCCATTGTGCTTGTGGTCCTGTCACCCACGTGGGAGACTCAAAAGACGTCCCTGGCTTGTGGCTTCATTCAGGCCTACCTCTGGCCGTTGCAACCATTTGGTAAATGAACCAGTGGATGAAGATTTCTCTCTTTGCCTCTCTATATCTCCCTTTCTCTCTGTAATTCTGCCTTTTTAAATGAAAAAAAAAAAAAAAAGGATTTTTAAAGCCCTAATGCATTTAATTAGAAATTTTTTCCATTAATTCAGGTGAATATTGCAACCCAATGTTGATTTTTGGGGGGATACACAATGATATTATGTTAACTTCTTTTGCATTTTGGATAGCTTGATCATTGTTTTTTTTCTAGTGATTTAATCAATTCCAACTAGTTTGCAAACACAGCAGGATATCGACTTTGGATTCAATGTCCTTTCCCATTTAAAGTAAGAAAATCTGCTTTGCATTTTTGACTGTGATGTAATGTCTCATATTTTCAGATATTTAAAAATGAAAAACACGTTTTCACCACTTGGAAGTTTATATTTTCATTGATGTTCATGACAAGCAAAGCATATTTGTGTAGGAAATAAAAAAATAACATGTTCAACTGGTGGGCCTGATCAGAGCAGGTGATGTTAAATAATTAACAAGTTCTCTTTCCAAATCGCACTCCAGGCTTTAATTAATATATTCTTTCAAATAAGAAGTTGTTTACCAATGCTGTCCCTGGAAGCTGATTGCTGCTCAAAAACAGAAAGAGAAAAAAACACAAAATCCCTCTGAGACATGACTAGGCCCAGGAGATTGCTTTCACTTCATTGTTTATAATAACTACAAACAAAGAGCTGCAAAAGCTCATCTCTCCATGAGGCATCCTGACAATCTGCCAGTTTAGTCACCAATAATAATGAGACTGGCACGAGCAATAAGCTCAGTGCTAATCTAATGAGGGCCTGTTTCATTCTCCCATTGATGTTACAGCAGCTGCTAAGCACCGGATGCTCAGGACACACAAACAAGAGGTGTGTCTCCAACCAGTTGAAAGATAATTACCCCCGCAATATGGCCTTGATAGCACACACAGCATCAGTAGCTTCTTTTTCTGTAAGATTTCCTAGAAATGAACTATCTTGTCAAGATTACAAAATTAATGAGGTCATCTGCGTATGCTAAGCTGGAAAAAGGCTCAATTAGATGTGATGGTTACTAATTTAATGTTTTGATTTTTTTTTCCCTTTCAGCCATCCATGCAGATAAGAACATACGTGTGATTTACGAACTTGTGTATATAAAGACCGTGTGATGTCACTTCCTTCACTTAGTTCCTGGAGTGAATGCAATTACAAACAGATGGGCGCATGACATGATTCTACTGTTAATGAACTTCCCTACCGAGCAAGAGGACAGTGCATTACCCTTTTGTACTTCAGACTCTTAATTAGCGCTTTGTTTCTTTTGTGAGCACCACACATGCAAACATCTCTGCATTGAAGTCATGTTGATGCAGCATTATGGACAACATTAACTGACTCTGTTCAACAAATGTTTACGAGTGCTGTGGAGTAAGACATCTTGCACAGGCACAATTGTCACAGCGGATTCTAAATGCATCATCTTTAAGAGAGTGCAGATCTTAGCAACCATGCCATTTGTGAAGGAACCATTGCTGGGAAGCTTCTTTTATTTTCTAATTTTGTTTTTATTTTTCAAGAGAAAGGAGGGATATAACATAATTTAAAAATATCTACTAAAGTTGGGAAGCTCTCTACTTGTTAGGAAAGTATTAGAAGCTAATTGAGATCTCGGTTTTACCAGCACTAGTACTGTTAGAAACCATTCACAGTGCACTGAAAATTCCCTTCATTCATTCTAAAATATTTCCCTGTCAAAGCATCACAATCAGACCTCTAAAGAGATCAATAACATCTGATCATTTATAGCAGTCTTAAAAATTCTGAGTCACGCCTTAAGCCTTGATATCCAGTACAGAAAAGTTTCAGTAAAGTGTTCATAAAGGCCTTGTGATGTCACTTCCTTCCCTTAGTCTTGACTTTTCTCATAGACCTGAGCAAACCAGACTTTTGATTCCCTGTTAGGTAAGCCAGATAGGAAACAGATTTCTGAACTGGGCTGGGTTGCCTGTATTACACAAAGTCAACCTCAAATCAAAAACCCTATAATTCAAAGAAATTTTATGATTGTGTTTTTCACTTTTTGGGTTGGCATTTACGAAATATAAATATAAGAGATCCAGTCAATTTGGAATTTCAGATAAACAGCAGAGAGGTATATTCTATGTCCTAAACAGATATAGCAGCGTATGTTCACAGCAAAAAATGTTTCATGTATCTAAAATTATGAGTTGGAAAGCCTGTGTTTTATGTAACATCCTCACCCGGAAAGAACGTACTGTGTGTAATTTTAATGGCAGGATAGCTACAAGATAGCATCATATAGACCTAAAGAGAAACATTTATTGGTTTGAAGTTTGTTGTTTAAATGATCCTTTATTTGGGACTTACATTCACTCCTAAATTATGAGATTGTTACTTTTGTTAATTTAAGCTAAATACCAGCAGCTTTTCAACCGCAGAGTATAAAAAGGTGAAAATTAAAAGAAAAATGTCATAATGGAAGTCAGCTAATTTTAACAGCCCCCAAATGACCATGACACTGGGAATTAGGGGCTAGGACTGTGGCATCGCCTCCACTGATGATACAGGCATCCAATAAGTGAAGGAGAGTCATATCACCATCCAACCAGCTCCCTGCTACTCCCCGAGGAAAGCAGCAGAAGATGGTCTAATGTCTGGGTTTTTGCCACCCATGTTGGAGATTCAGTTGGAGTTCCTTGCTCATGGCTTTTAATAAAAAGAATGAGAAATGCCTGATGCATTGGCTCAGGCACTAAATCCTTGTCTCACATGCATTCAGATCCAATATGGGTGCCAGTTTGTATCCCACCTACTCACTTCCCATATAGTTTATTGATTGTGTCCTGGAAAAGCAATAGGGGATGGCCCTAAGCCTTAGGACTCTGCTGCTACATGGAAGACCCAGAAGAAGCTCCTGGCTCCTGCCTTCGGGTCAACTCAGTTCCAGTCACTCGGAGAGTGAACCAGTAGATGAACACTTTTTCTCTCTGTGTCTCCTTCTCTTTGAAAATCTGTAAATAAAAATAAATAAATCTTCAAAAATTAAAAACAATGAGAATTGATCTCATAAGAGAGATGCTGTTGCACACTTGGTTAAATTGCAGGTTGAGACTTTCACATTCTATTTAGGAGTTCCAGATTGGGCCCCGGTTCTCCCACTTCTTTCTAAGATTTATTTATTTTTAATGTGAAGTCAAAGAGAGAGGAAATGAGAGACAGAAAAGAAGATCTTCCTTCTGATGATTCACTCCCAAGTGACTGCAACAGCCAGAACTATTCCTATCTGAAGCCAGGAGTTCTTCAGGGTCTCCCATAGAGATGCAGAGTCCCAAGGCTTTGGGTCATCCTCAACTGCTTTCCCAGGCCACAACCAGGGAGCTGGATGGAAAGTGGTGCATCTGGGGATTAGAACCTGTGCACATGAGGGATCCTGGCTATGCAAGGTGAGGACTTTAGCTGCTAATCCACTGCACCGGGCCTGCTCTTCCACTTCTGATCCAGTACTAATGTGCCTGTCTCTTTCCTGCCATTCTGCTTTTCAAATAAGTGAATAAAGAAAACTTTTTTTTTTTTTCCAGAAGTTTGGATGCTAAGGTAGACAAGAAGCCATTTAGGATGCTAACATCCCAAATTGGGTACCAGTGAGATCACACCAGACATGTTTAAGGTCTTATTAAGGAGTCTTTATTAACCAAGCTTGGTGATAGCAGACATATTAAATTAACAAATCACAAGTCCAGTCAAAGCACTATACAGGGACCATGCTAACAGAACATACTAAAATTACAGATCACAAATCCAAACAAAGCAGTACACAGGGACCATGCTCAGGGGATTACCTGTCCTGGATCAGCCAACAGTCAAGGTGTCAGAGCAATGGAAACACCTGACCAGAAAGAGAGCGAGCTCCCACTGCCCCGGGCCTTTTAAAGGGACTGTGAGGGGAGTGGTTGCACAACAATGCAGTGTCGTCCCCTCTCAGTTGATAGGTGAGTCACAGGTGGGCAGGAGCAAATACCTCAGTGTTGTGATTTAAGGAGTTAATTGGTGCTCATAGGGATGGGCAGGAACAAGAATTGAGCTTGTAGCTGAAAAGACTAATTGGACTCATCTGCGTCCAACATCCCGGCCGAATTAGGACGTTGGGGGAAGAGTATACAAGGAGAGGTGAAGGAGCAATCACTGGCTGCACTCCACAACAATCCAAAACCCTGCTAACTTCCGTGCTGGCAGACAGAACACGGCCTACTGCTTGCTCCCCGCCACCCACTTTTCTAGGTGAAATCTTTGCCTCTTGACTTTAACTTGGCTCAATCTTGACCACTGAAAACATCGTGGAGCAAACTAGTACAGGAGAGTGCCTTTGATTTCTTTCAATCTTTCAATTACAAAAAAAAAAAAAAAAAAAAACTTCTAAAATTCTGATGTCACTGCCACACATTTATTATGCCTTCTTCAGCAAACCAATTAACTTCCCTGAGATCCATATGTCTTTATAAATAAAATGAAACAGCATAACTTAAATATGGTTGCTATTTAATTTAATCTAATCTAGTTATATTAAAGTTTTAAAACAAATTGATATTAAATAAGTTTAAGTGACTCGCCCATAAACATATCAGGGAAACTAAACCTTAGCTGATTCAACTTTTCAACTCAATTTTTTATTTTTAATCAGATAATAAAATGTTCCTGTAATAGTTTATCATCTACAAGCTATCGTACTAGAATAACAATATAAATTATTGTGTTTGTTTTCCTTTTTTGTTGTAGCAATGTTTCACAAAAGTAACAGCTTAAACTAATAAAAATAATTATTATCTATTATCTATATTAGCTTAAGTTTGAAATGACTTTCACTGAGATCAGATTAAACTGTATGCGTACCTTGGCTCCTCGCAGAGGATCTGGAATGAAATGTGTTTTCATGCCAGTGCCAGTTCCCAGGGCTCAGCCACATTCCTTGACTTGTGGCTGATTTCATTTTCAGATCTGATTGTGAGGCATCTGGAACATTTTGATTCTTTCCTTTATCCATGGTGGTGTGAGGACACTCGTGGTTACATGGGGCTTGTAGGAGATTGCTCCTGGGTCTCTGCCCACTTGGCCTGTAAGGGATGCCATAAGGACTTGTCACACTATGTCCCCGAGGGAACCCCTGATATAGTTTTGGAACACTGAGACCTCAGCCTGACCTGATCACTGGCCATACAGGTGAGACCAGTGTGCTGTGTTTCAGTTTTCCTTCTCTACCCTTGGATGAGCTGTACTGGAATTTTCTTGATAAACAACTCTGAGAAGTCAGGTCAGTCCCACATTAACTGCCAGCCCTATGTAGTGTATGTAACCTGCAGCATGATTGGAGGATCCAGAGAGGTAGAGCTGGCTTCTAGCCAATCACACTGCCGTGCTTGGGTGAGAGGATTGTCAGGCGACACCCTTCTGTCTTTCCTTCTCGTTGGGCTATAAAAGACTGTGCTTGCCTCACAATAAGTGGACATGCTTGACCAGACTGTCGCTGGTAGTTCTAGCTGAGAAACACCAACGCCTCATCCCCTCAGTGGTCCTGGGGGGTTTGCTGGGCAAAACACCTGAGATAGGCCTACTTAGACAGTCCTACCAAACTCATAATTGCTTCTGCACCATCTATTCTGCCATATAAAAGAGCATAACATGCTTTGGAAGTCATTGTAAATGGGAGACCATGATTCTATCCACCACACAGATTTATTCACAACTTAAGAAGCATAAATGTATTATCCATTTCAATTATAATTACTACAGAGATTTTATGAGCAATACATAAATTCTATTCCCTGAAGAATCTCAGTGGAGAGGACTATCAAAATTCACAGCAAAATTTCTGACAACAGCAACAGCAAAAATGTCTGACAGCAAGCTTAGTAGCCATGTGGACAGTTGGAGTCATATAATTCAATGTGAAAGATGGGAGAGTTGAAATAAATAGTATCAGATGAGAAACTAATAGAAAAACTTATGAAGAGCATATATTAATGAGTTTGGGAAGATAATTCTTTACTTACCAGTGTTTGCAAAGGAAACAAGCAATTTTTTTGTTTGCCATGATAATTGATTAGAAATGACATACACACTGACAAGAGTTGAGGGAGAAGCAAGGAAACCAAGGATGAAACCAAAGCCCTAGGTCCTAGATGGCCTTGTTCCGATTGACTTAGTTCGGGTAAAGAGGAGCTCTCCAAGCACTGAGGCAACCTAACTACAGAAATAACCACATCGGCCTTTCCAGCACACGTGCATTGCTGTGTGAGAGTGAGTCGGCCTGAGCTACCAGGACGTCGGTGATTTCACTATTGGATTATATATGATCTTGGCGTTATTTTAGGCAATGCTCTCAAATGGGGTATGTGTGTAGGTTTCCATGAGGCACCCACAATCCTATTGTAGGAACAAATAAATACGAAGACTAAAATCTTTACTAATAATGATTCCTGCTATTTGCCAAAGTAGAGTTATCCGTGGCTTTGATATGGAATAGGAAGAATAGATTATAAAATTAATGGGTTCAGTTTTTGAAGCATTAGAATTGGGTGGTAGCGGAATTACGCATCGACCTGTTTGTAGACAATGGAAAGCTCAATGTGACCAAAAACACTTACAGATATATTAGACAAGTACAGAGATACAAGTGATAGCAGATATGGCAACAAGTAAGATACTCAAGAAACTATGTTTATTAAAAAAGTTAAGAAGATTGAACATGAATATGATAAAATCTTAGTCCATGCAGAGGGGGAAAAAAATTCTGGGGCCAAAAAGGAAATGGTACAAACATTGCTCAGAATTGCAATATTTGCTCATGATATATCCTCATACATAGTTAAAAAGTGATATTATATATAAATAAGAGATGATAAGTGAAGACCTCCACAAATATACACACACAAGAAGACATAAACATAAGATAGTATGCAATTTAATGGATATGAATTAGCTATAAAGAAATTAGATACTTATTTGTTTCTTTCCTAGTAGTTCTGCCTGATCCAGTTTTAGTGCTGTATCTTTTTTTTTTTTTTATCTCATGGCTCATTGAACACTGATACAACCAAACTATTTCCTTCCTTCCTGCATCATTTCAGCTTCAGGTCATCTCTTCTCTCGCTCTGGAATTCACAGATAAATCTGCTACCTGGAAAATCATGAAAAATATGATGATTTTGTTTCCTCCAGAAATACTTATTTTAGCTGGAAACAAATAAACTTAAGCAAGGCATAAAACATTCACCAAAATTGTAGCACTGTCCTTTGATGTAAAAAATCACTAAGGACAAAAACTTTGGGATTTTTAATGCCAAGTTACCATCACATAATTGTGTACATTTTAAAGTCTCTTTTTTGCCCACCATATTGTTTTCAGAATGAAAATGTAAATTAGGGCCTGGTGTGATAGCCTAGCAGCTAAAATCTTCTCCTTGAACATGCAGAGATCCCATATGGGCTCCAGTTCTAATCTTAGCAGCCCTAATTCCCACCCAGCTCCCTGCTTGTGGCCTGGGAAGGTAATCAAGAACGCCCAAAGCCTTGGACCCTGCACCCCTGTGGGAGACCCGCAAGAGGCTCCTGGCTCCTGCCTTCTGCTCGGCTCAGCTCCGGCTGTTGTGGCCACTTGGAGAGTGAATCATCGGATTGAAGATCTTTCTCTGTCTCTCCTCCTCTGTGTATATATGAGTTAGCCTTAAAAATAAATCTAAAAAAAAGAAAATTTAAACTAAGTAACATTTTTTCAAATCGCAATACAATTACATACCCAAATCTGTTTTCTGCAGATTTAAAAAGTCATGAAGCTTTTCCTTTCCACCAAGATATTTGTTCAATGGGTGCATCACCATTCCGCATTTTCTATTCATAGAGGGTAAAATGCATTCTATGTTTTAAAATCATCGGCCCAAGTCCCTGTAAAATGCTTGAAAAGGTAATGAAGAGAAACAAAATCTTGAAACATTTGTTTTCAAGTCAAGGTCTGATTGCATGATAGAAGGATTAGAAGTTGAGATTCAAAGCATTTTAACGTTTTAAAAATACATGTAGCTTTTGATTTTGTCTATGTCAGTGGTGGAAAGGGGGCGTTCCCACTCCCTGATTCAGTATGCAAATGCCCAGCACAGGCAATCCGCATGGCCCATGTGATGGCAAGGATCCAGCTGGCCCGTCACTGCTGCCTCCACCTGGAATGAGAGAAGAGATGCAACAATTTTAACTAGTTTTAACCATTATGCCAAGCATTCCTTCGTATCATTTTAAACTTTTAAAATTATGGTAGAAAAATGCCAAATGTCCTGTTTAAAATATCATTCTTTTTTTTCTCAAAAGATCATTTATATAATTGCCCAGATAACTACATAAGATGATACATTAAAATTGAATGAAAATGTGTATTATGAAATAGTATGCTTGAATTTGAGTTTTTGCACCAAACTAAAGTTTTGTTTAATTCTATTTCCCAACTGCTTTCCCAGGCCACAAGCAGGGAGCTGGATGGGAAGTGGAGCTGCCGGGATTAGAACTGGCGCCCATATGGGATCCCAGTGCGTTCAAGGTGAGGACTTTAGCAGTTAGGCCACGCCGCTGGGCCCAATTCTATTTCCCAAATTTCCTTTTGCTTCATGATAACTAATGCTTTTCAATTTCAACACAGAATTTGGTAACAAGGTGTGTGTGTTTGATAGCCAAGCTACAAGAAAGAAATTGCACGTCATACAGAAAACAAAAATGCTGACCTTCAGTTGTTATCAAAATTGCAAACAAAAGAAAGAATGTTATAATGAATTCCAGACCTGTTAAAATGTCTATATTATTCAAGATTTGTGATTGGTGAAGACAGGGGAAGGGGAACGCCTGTGGTACATTTGGCGGGAATGTCAACTGATGTAGCCACTATGAGAGACAGTGGGGAGTGCTTCCCAAAACTTAACGTTATGACGTCTGGATGACTCTGCATCCCCACTTCTAAGTAAATTTTCAAAGGAAATGAACTCAGGGTTTCTATGAGATACTAATTAGTGTGTTTATATAGTTATTGTTATCCACAATAACCAAACTGTAGAATCAAATTATGTGCCCCTAAATTTATAAATGAATGTAGGAACTTGGAAAATAATTATACAGATAAATGTGTAGTTGATTAAAAAAGAAGGCAGAGGGATAAATCAAGCCAAGCCAAGCCCAAAATCTTTTGAGATAATCACAGGCCAAAATGATCCAATATTATATAACTGGATTCCTTTGAAGAAGGAAATCGAAACAATAGGACAGAATTAGCTTGAATTTAATCCCCAAAATCTAAGGCCATTTTTCTTTTTTGAAAAACAAGGAAGCATTAAATATGCAAAAAAATCATAGAGTGATGAACTATGAATTATAAAACAAAAATTACCAGACTTAAAATGGGCAAAAACTTGCAAATGATGCATGCATAAAAAAGACCAAATACCTTATCAAGCACTGGACTGATATCAGATTTTGGAAAACACAATCAATACCAGGAATAAAACATGAGGCACAGTTGTCAGTAAGCTCAAGGCTTGATTTAAAAAAAAAAAAATACCATTTATATTTTATTTCGCAAAACTTTAGCTATTCTATATCAGAGAAACACATTTAAAACAGAGTTGAGTACAGTTGTGAAAATAAGAAAGGAAAAACCTTTTTTTCTAATACTAAATGAGGTAAAGGTTAATCCACAGGGTATTCAAGGTCAATTTTTAATACTAAAATTCAAGTTTAAGCCCCACAGTGAATATATGTACAAGAAGTCTCAAAAAAACAAACAGTGTAGGTTTTCTCTGATATGTTGAAGTTAATATAGAGCACACACAAAATGTGTGGGCATGGAATAGTCACTTTAGGATAGAATTGTTATTTTTAGATGTATTTGCACTCCAGTGCTTGTGGTATTTTGGTCTCTTTACTTTTTCCTTGTGCAATAATGTGATTAGTGACAAATTCAGTCTGTGAATATTGAGTGAATAAAATTATGCCTCTGCAAATGCTATGGAAGTGAGGAAGGGAAGGAGGGATGTTAGACAGCGAGCAGGGGTGCAAGGCAAGTGTGCTCTCTCCTTGAGGTATATCTGTGTAATGCACATCTATTCCCTTATATTAACAAAAACATTAAGACTGTAAAAACAAACTGAACATAAATTTACTAAACTTCAAAACATGGAAAAATGCCATCTGCAATAATTATAAGAAAGTTCCTCTCTTTAAGCTTGGTTGTCACATAATACAGTATGTCTCCCTGCATCCAGACCAGAGGTGGACTCCCAGTGCAACAGCTGAAAATATCCTGACAGTAGGATGCGCTCTTCCAGCATCGTCCCTGCCTATAGTGTTGGGAAACACTTCAACAGCAGAATCATGAACTCATGGCTATTCATGCTGGACCATCCTTTGTAATATTAGAGGGGAAAGCCATAGCTGGGGAATGGATTTGGGAAGGGGATGGGGAGTAAAGCAGCCAAGTTTATCAGAGGCGTGATTATTGCTAATTGAAAACTTTTCTCAAAGCCTATGGAACTGTATAAAAAAACAAATATAAATAATAAGAAGAATCATATTGGTTATAATACAGAATGGAGGAGTATACCTGTGAATAGCTTTGATGTTTTCCTTAAAAATGCAAATACAGACTAGCATATGATCTACCAAGATTAAAAAATTATCACCCTCTCTAAACTGATAAGCTTAGGAAACCTACAAGACCACATTCATCTTGGCACCTTGTTCAGACAGATAAGTTTATACTCAAGGTCCTGCTGAAAAGCAAACCCACAAGAATAAGAACAAAAAGGAAGCTGAAAGAATCGCTAGCACTATCGTCTATTAAAAACAAACTAAAGAGCGTCTAGAATTACATCTGTGTGCTAATAATATATGAACAAAGACAGGCCTGTGGATTCAAAAAGTAATAAATAGACTGAACTTTATGAAACTTTAATGTCTGAGGAAAGTGAACATCTCAAATCCGCTTGGGTAAAATAAAATTTTAATACTTGCTTCTAGGGAAACTGAGTAACCATTGGAAGAATATAAAAATAGATCTATGCCTTAAGAATAAACTAAAACGAAGAATAAACTAAAATGAATCACATGTAAACAAAAAATGGAAAAAACCTGTTAACATTAGCTGTTCGAGTATAGGGCAACCTTCTTTTTCTGTTTGATACCAATTCTCAATCCAATGGGATAAAATAGATAAATTTTAATATGCTTAAAAACAAAACAAAAACAAAACAAAAAAATTGCATACCTGAAAAGGGACAGCTGATAGTTAAGGAAAAATATGGACTACATGGGTGAAACTCAGCTTTAGAATAAAATATCTGAAAAACTGATAGAATGAATGGACAACTTGCAACAAAATGGTACAAAATGGAATGAGAGATTAAGTCTATTCACAAAAGAGAAATGCGCAAACATCGAGTATGAATGCCACTAGTTTAGCAAAAGGTCAAAGAGCTTGAAAGTGACACTGTTTTCATAAGGCTTAGAGGAGAACAGGCACGTCTCAAACTCAGCGTGGCAGACGGCTGAGTGCAACTCCTCCGGGGTGCAAAAGGACAATCATTTCCTTAGTCGTTGATGTTTTCTTTGAGCCAACAAACCCACTACTAGAAATCTACTCTGACAATTGAAACAATTTCTCAGAAAAATGTTTATTTATTTATTTCAACATTGCATGATTATAAACTACGGCAAACAGTATAAACATACATAGGCTACGAACTAAAGTTACTAAGGTAAATAAAAATATGGTGAATAACCAGATAGGTGTTAAAAATCTGTTTGACTACATATAAAATGTTGCCAAATCGATCTTTTCAGTGAAAAACAGCCAAGTTCAGAGAATATTAACAATTTGCTATTTCATGCATGAAAGTGAAAAATAAAAATGCTAAGATCAATCTATATTTGAAAGATAAATTCTGAGATACTGTAAATGATGTAGATAAACTAACCAAGAGCATCTCAAATGAAGAGATAAAAATGTTTTCAATGAATACTTTTTTATGTCAGAGTGTAAAAGAAGTACTCATGAATTGATAGATCATAACCAAAAATAAACATAAAAATTTTTTCACTAACCATATCCAAGAAAATTTGAACATTGAACTAGATGATTGAAACTGTATACAATTTGAATGTGTACTTCTAAAATTTGCAAGCTGAAGTTATAATTCCTAAGGTAGGTTAAGACCTTAGAAATATGATTAGGCTTTCATTAGAAAACTCTCCTAAACTCTGTCTATGTCCTGTTATAGATGCCAAAGAAATCCTTGTCCCTGTCACCTATGGGGAATGACCCTTACCACATAACAAAGCTGCCAGCATCCTGATCATGGACCTCTCAATTTCAAAAATTCTGAGACATTAACTTCTATTGTTTCAATTACTCATGATCTATAGTAGATCAATGGGATAAGATGATTGGTTATACCTTAGCAAAGAAACAAGAAATATAGTAAGAGTGTTACCAGTTTCTAAGACTATGAGCATAGAAGCCAGAAGAAAAGCTTCTTTTCATAGCATGTCAGGTGTAAAATGCAAGAAGAATGACATTTTAAAAAAATCACCATGTAATAAGCATTGTAGTAATAGCTGACTTCATAAGGATTATTAACTAGAAACCATCTGCAGGATTAAGGTTTCCAGGGTGTGGCATAGATAAGATCTAAAAGTTTATCCGCATAAAAGAGTCATCAATTATTCATAAGTTATTTATAATTAAACAAAGGAAATATATTACATTTATTATGGAGAAAATTTTGTGACTCACTGAAACCCAATCATTGACGTTATTTTGTAAGAGCACAACCTAAGGTCTCTTGTGCAATACCTAAATCAGTTAAATAGAAATGAGAAGACATTTTTAAAAAATTATCGCTTGTAGTTCACAAATTTATCCACATCCTGATAGATAAGAAACAATCATAGATTTTAAAAATATCAACTGAAAATTAAAACATGTGGTTTGGGGTTAAACTGTCAATCACTTTTCTTTGGTTAAGGACATTATTGGGACAGCAGGCATTCATGTCCACGATTAGATGATGAAATCGCAACGGCGCTATGATGACCTAAGCTGGTTACTAATATAATAGTTGTGCAAACACTTTCTTTTTTTACTACAAGAGAATATACACAAGCATCGTATGTGCAGTGTACTCAAGTGGTTTAAAAAACAGATAATGCACTTGGGTAAGACAGAAACTAAATCAAAGTATGACATAAGAGAGGAATGTCAGTTTAATGATATAACATTCCCTGTGTTACTGTTAATACTCTGTAAATTTGGAATTATTTAAGGTGCACAGATTTAAAAAAATACAAATATGATGAAGTCTATAGAACATAATTATTCAGCACTTAATAGTCAATGCAAGGTTCACTTAAGAGATATGAAACGGTTTGAGTCCGTAAGCAATGATCACAGAGTTCTCTAGCACTAAAACATTGACTTTGCTACTTGTTGGAATCAAACTCTTCAGAAGTGTTGTTCACTGATTTTGTCTCAGGTTCCTTGTTTTTAAAATAAAATTTTCACATGGAGATATTACAATGATTAATTGAAAAATGTATGTGAATATAAAGCACGCAAACAGAGGCTGGTATATACTGCAGGCTGTCTAAATGCTTATTTATTTTTTTTAATTTTGAAATCTGTACTGAATCAAAGCATGATGCATTCATTGTAAATAATATATATGTCCCAGCAATGTGGAAAAATGAAGTAGCGATGTTGCATGTTGTTGAAAAGAATGTCGAAGACAGTGAATACCATATTAGTTTTAAAAGCAGAAACAAAACAAATGGGAACTAAGACAAATTTAATAATAATAACTCAAATCCAGAAGATCATCTGTTTAAATCAAGATCCAACATTAGTATACTACAAATAAAAATCAGCCTTTCCTTATTTGAAGGTTAAAATTTCTTTTCCGTACCTGAAACTTATAGAATGGCATTCTAAAAGAAATAGGTTAAAGCAGGTTGTCAGGGGTAATAAAGGTATGTAAAAAATCATACTTAATGAAAATATCATATAGACATTGAAAAATAACTATTGGAGGATAAATATATAATGCAAATGTTTTGTTATATACTACATATTTTGGAGCTAGAATGTAGTTTAGTCTGTGTAATTTGTCTATGAGTGTTTAATATTTTGTGTTGGTTCTGTATAGGTAAATACTTGAGAAACCTATATGCTTGTGTAGGCAATGTTCTGTATTTGTATGTATATATACATCTTTAATACTATGGCATTTCTTGTTTGCCTTTTTTATATGGAATCAACAAAGTTGGTAAAGTTAGGCACCAAAGAAAAAAATCGGCTGCAGTGGAGAAAAGTTAAAATAAAGATGAAATAAATGCTTTTGCAGCTGTGTTGTTTGAAAGAAACAAAGCAATAGGAAAGGTACAGCTTGGAAAGCAGGTCTCTGCAGAAAGGCTGAGCGGATGCTGGATTCATTCACTAAGAACCATCTCAGAGCCAGCGGTCCAGGGCGACAGAGACAAACCTGTGGACGGAGGCACATCTGCATTCAATTAATTTTCCTTGGTGAAGCACTGTGTTTCTCCCCTCTGAAATCACTCTTCCAAAAGCCCTCAGGGCCTTGGAACATGTGTGTTTCCTCTTTACAAACTTCTCTCCTTGGCATCAGGAGACCTGTCTCTGTTAATTTAATACAAAACTGCAAGCATGCGTCGGAACACTTACCTCAACTCGGTTAAAGGATTGAATACTATCGATATGAAAATCTTGTCCTAAACTGCTGGATTTAAAATCTGCCCAAGTCACTACTCTGCCTAAATTTCACCAGTGGAAAAGGGAAATCAGAAATAAAATCTGATCTCACTTATATAATATGAAACCTCAATAACTAACACTAGTTTGATGCTGCATTCTGTTTTTTTGATATTTGCATTTTATAGACTAGATTGTGTTTAGAATTTTTCTCTCATCTCCTATGTGTCTTTATTTATGTGCTTCAAGTATGAACATTGCATTGATGTGACAACATCAAATATTAAATTTAATTAAAGGTTTTTTATTATCCTTTATAAAAAAGGTTATAATAGATTCTTTGTATTTTCCAAATAAGTATTTTCGTAAATGTCAGGGAGTCTGAAAATGAGCAAAGTTCTTTAATCATCATTGGTAATTTTAATGCTCTTATAAATAGAATCAAGTTTTGAAAACAATTCTTATCTATCTTGCTTGGAATTTGATTGTTCCTGCAGATTACCCCTCCAGACTTCATGTTTAAAATAGTTGGGGAACTTTGTTCAGGATTGTTCACCAAAAGAGTGAAAATTTATGCTGAAAAATGTAAGAAAAACGGAGTCTCACATCCATGTACAACAAGGGCAACTATATTGCTTGGAGCATTACAGTTACGTAAGACTACCAAGGACAATGTCAAAAAAAACAATGTCAAGATACCAGAAGAGAATGAGCAACACTGAAGATGTGTGAACTAGAACACAGCAGGATGCAAAAAGATACATATCAGGACATATATAGTCAAGGCTCATATCCCCAATGTTGTTCCAGTACAGCAAGGGGAAGGGAAAGGAACAAGGGAGCAGATGCAGGAGTTTTCAAGCACCTTCGAAAGGAATCCTACTATATGTTAGGAGACACTGAGAGACTTGAGCAAAGTTAAGCATCGGATAGCTTCATTTTGAACAAAATAGATAGAAGAGAAATAAAATAATAGAACAAGAGGTTCACTTAAAGACCTTTGAAGTACTAAGACATATCTGCTAAAAGCATCAATGAACAGATTTTTAGAACTGAGTATAAGGCACAAGCAGAGATCTACTAATGATAGACTTAAGTTATTGTTGCAGGAATTTTGACTCCGAGTATGGCAGCAACCTCAAATTCTTGTCTCGCAGGAAAGAAGAATTTTCATGCGGACACAGTTTAGTTTTAACACAAGATTTATTAGGAAAGTTGAGAAGAGAAGACTCCCGTCCTAGTGACGGGAGGGGGCTTTGAGATAGAAAGAACCCTTACCTCCTGCCATAGTGGCAGGAGGAAAAGTAAATGAGAACCCTAGTCCTCTGCCATGTGGCAGGAGGAAAAAGGAGAACCCTAGTCCTCTGCCATAGTGGCAGGGGGCAAAGAAGTAAAACCCGTATTAATGGTGGGGAATGCACCTTTTAAAGGTTCCCCTCAAAGATGTTTCTCCATAAACAAAGAAAGTTCCTGATTTCCAAGGTACCTGGCCTTGGGACAAAAGGTCAGAGATACCAGACATAGGACATTCCAGGCCTTAGGCAGATGTGTATTATTCCTTTCAATGATAAAGAGATCAGCCTGAGGCCCTCCCACAATAGCCCAGGTAATGGCTGATACTTCAGGTGGGGAATTGATATGCTAATAGCACCACTGTCCCTTGGAAGAGACGTGCCCTGGTGAGTTCAAGACATGGTGGAGAAATTCTCTTTTACTCAGGGACCCAGAATACCCTAACTGCCTACTACCCACTCTAACTCCTCTCTCATTATGTGATCAATTGAATATGAGTAATGAGAAGTCAGATATGTTTTTCTATAACTTTGTGTTTTATTAGCAAAGTTCCTCTGGTAAAAGTGAAAGAAAAGTAGACAGAGGTACACTAGCTTTCGGGAGTAATGATTAATTTAATATGCCATTTCTTTCAGCCTACAACATTCTCAATAAGGTATTAAATGCCGGCTAAGGTCTGTACAATTGTTGGTTGAAGCAAGCTTGGAATAGACAAATGTTTGATAACATGGTCTGATGTTGCTGTCCTGCGGCGATGGACTTGGTGCACGGAGCTGATAATAACACGCATGGACTACTGACTGATGATCAACAGCTGAAATTTATTAGGGGCAACAGACTTTACACACTGAGGTCATATAGGATTAGGGTGGAGGCATTTAGCTCATCAACAAACCCATCAACTGTTTTTCTGCTTTTGTTTGGTGTAGGAGAATATTATGACCCTAGAAAGTCAGCAAGCACAGGATTACAGTTGATTGGATAATATTTGCGTGAAAACAACCGAAGGCAACCTTTTCTATACCTGATGGGATATCATTTGTATTAGAACATTTGAGTGACAGCATGAGAACACTTGGTAGAATATTACAAAACAAAAGGAGTTCTAAACAAGAGTACGGAAACAGTTGATAGGTTTTGTTGCTAAGCTCAATATCTCCTCTCTTAACCAATATAACCCTCAGTGTATAAAGTTTGAGGCCACTAATAAACTTCGGCTTTGACCATCAGTCAAGGACCACGCATGTTATTATTGGCTCCATGTACCAAGTCCAACGCTGTGGGACAGCGACAGTTTGGAAGTCCTTTTGTCTTGTATATTCCACCAAGTGTTCTCAAACACATACTTTCCACTCAACTGTTCTTATACAAATGATATCCCATCAGGTAGACAGAAGGTAGCCATTTGGTTGTTCTCATGCAAAGGATATCCAATCAGTCACAAGAAAGGCACCCATTCAGTTGTTTATCATATAAATATTGTCCAATTAATTGTAATCCTGTGCTCGCTGACCTTCTAGGGTCACAATGTCCTCCTACATGATTGCTCAACATGGGACTGAGGAAGAAGAAAAATTATCTCTGAAATAGGAAGATAATCATGACTGTACAGACCTTTTTGAAGGTGTAATATGCAAATAGTATTCTGTGAACCATTCATTCAAAAATACAAGAAAAACACTGTATTCATTGTATTTGAAACTTCTGACATTATTGAGAATACCAATGTAATTTTTAGTATTGTGGAGGGCACATAAGACAGATTATCTGAGATAGAAAGTGGAGAAGTTGAATCAGAGGTCTTTCAAGAGGCTTATTTTGATAGAATGAAGAAAAAATGAAGTAAAAGATCAAGAGTCAGAAATTAATATTGACTATACTTGAACATATTCCTAGATGAAAACTTTGTCCGAGAGGAAAGAGCCTTGGAATATCATAATTGTTGCCTCTTATTGTAGTAGTTGCGAAAGAATTAGCAGTTTTGCTTGACAAAAAGCAAAAGTGTGGGAGGAAGGAGCATTAATGTAAATCAAATAAATTGGCTCCTGCTAATGTATTTCATATGTGCTCATTTATAGGCAACTTCTGGAGCAGTGCTTAAACCCAAATTGTGACTAATAGAACATCCAGACATTACAATTGGCAAAAAAAAAAAAAAAAAGTAGAGTTCCTTGGCAAGCATGGACAGCTTACAAAACCTGTTATGCATTATTCCAACAATTTCTGTCCCTTAACTTTTTTTCCAGATAGCAGAATTCTCTGATTCTTAAGTTATTCATCTAGCTTCCAGTGAATAACTAAATTTATAATGAAAGCATTTACTAATTCTGATGGTTTCCTTTTGAATCCCTATATGACGTGCGTGTCTGTATTCTTGTTACCAGTATCTTTGCTTCCACTCCTTTATCTTCAATGTTTGTGGTTTCACTCTCTTAATGTCAGTGAGTTCTGGAATTTTCTATAAGTAGCTTAAATTCTAGGCAATTAGGAATATGCAGTCATTTCCCCAAATTTAAGTTTTCTTTGAAGATGCTAGAGTATTCTTTTAAGATGTATTTATTATTTGAATGTCAAGCTTACACATAGCGAAGAAGATAAACAGAGAGAAACAGCTTCCATCTTTGGGTTCATTCTGCAGATGCCCATAGCAACTGATCCTGGGCCAAAATGAATTCATTAGTGTGGGGAGCCATGCAGTTGGATTGGATGGCATGAGTGTGTGATGAGCACCGCTCCTCAGTTAGCAAGGCTGCGAGGAGTTTCTGGCTGCGTGGCAAAGCCCGGCAGAATGTCTCTGGTCACCTTACTGTTGCCTCACCCTATTGTATGGACACTCAATCACCTCTCATGTTTCATAGAATTCTTCTGAAGGTGTTGTTGTTGTTTTTCGGCTAATGTGAAGTGATTCCTGTAACTGGTATGACACCTCCAATTGATCTATCATGTTATGATAAAAACACCTATAGTAACGTAAGGCTATGACACACAGTTAAAAGTATACAATAGTACAATTGAGCCCACTATGTTTCCAAACATCCTGTTATGTGCCCACTTTTGTCCTGAAATTTGCCCTACTATAAGTAATGTTTTTCTTAAGAAATGGCTTGATTATATCCTGGAATAGATGGCAATCATGGAGGTATAAAGAGTTTGTTTACCACACACCTCGAACTGTTACAACACATGATATGACGCATTTTAGTTTCTTACCACAAGAAAGCAAAAATATGTGGGGCATCTTCTAAAAGGAAACAAAACAAAACCCCCTCAAAATGGCTTAAATCGCAATCTTATACTGGCACATTTATTTAGGGAAAGAAAACAGTTTATATAGATGAAAGGAAGTTTCTTGTAGAGGCCCTCTGTTTGTAGACTGGCTGAGCTGCCTTGATCCCTTTCACTGCCCTTTAACAAAAGCATGAAAAACAATTGAATCAGCACTGGGTGAAGGTGATAGTAATTAATGCATGATTTGATTATAAGAATTAGCAAAGAATCTATGTTATATACTTTTATAAAGTCCTTTCATTTATGATCCTTTAATTCTGTACTGTTAATATTTTAAGAAATATTAGTTTGGTTGTGTTTAGTAAAATTGATTTTGTGTATGAGTAAACTACTTGTCACTATGTAACTGCCAACCGTGGAGTTCCTGGCTTCAGCCAGGTGACTGCAGGTTTCAATGAGTAATGATGAGTTGAAAATATTTTCCTTAAGATTGTTTCTTGCATTTTCATAACCATGATGTGATGAAAAATGAAACAATTGGATGTTGTGCAAAAACTTGTGATGATTTATGTATAAATAAATAAGGCAACTTTTCTGAGTTGTCCATTATGAGCATCAAGCCATAGTGGTCCGTGTCTTATCTCTTCCTATCATCTCACCGATCCACGCATCCTTTGTAAGCTCTCAGGAAGCTGGAGCTGGTCTCCAGCACATTAGCTTCTTGCAGGTTCCCCACATGGGTGACTGTAGTCCTGTTTCTTGGTTTGTTTTCAGTTGCCTTCTGCAGGCCATTATCAGAAAGATGGATCAGGTGTGGCACAGTCAGGACATGCACTGGTGCCCATATACAATACATCACAGGCAGAGGCTTTACCAAATAGACCACAATGCTGGCTTCAGTGGAGGGTTAAGCCTCCTGCAAACAATGATATAGATACTACATAGCTGAACATTAAAGGTTTACTAATGATTTATTTATTGAATGTGCAATAATCACAGGATCGAAGTAGCTGTCTAATTTTGACTTGGAGTAATTGAGGCATTTGTGAGGGGTTTACTCCTCAGTAAATGCTTTATTTCTTTACATTTGTCAGCTCCTGGCTTATATAATCTTCTTGTCATCCCCCATGACAATTCTATTGATGCATCTGTTCAAATGTTGTTACATTTTTATCTGGCCTAGTTGTCTTCCTGGAGTAGGATGTCGCATATGAGAATACATCTAAAAGTTCAAGAAAAATGGATCTGAACAATATAATTTCAGAAGTGTTCAGGCAAAAAGTGTATTACAGATAGATTTAAAAGTTTTGCACCGATATAAATTTATGTCTCAAGATCATTTTACTGAAGTTCGTGAAGTATTACCAATCGTTTTCTTTTCCATGTGTTTTCAAATTTCTCTAATGAGGCTTCTTATGCAAAAGAAACTCAGTAAGTAAAGCACATTCCAAAATTTGAAGTAAGCATCATTACTCCTAATTACTTTTTCTTTTAAAAAAAAAAACCCGAAGTTTTACATTTTCTGTTTTTTATTTTATTCTCCATGGTCTACATTTTCAGAATTGTTTAGACTAGTTTTTCATTTTTGAAAGATGTTTTTGAAAGCACAAGACTGAGAGCTCAGAGACAGACAGACTTTTATTTGGTTCACTCTCTCCGAATGGCGACAGCTGCCAGGCCCTGAAGGCAGGTGTCTGAACTGCATTGTTGTCTCTCACGTAAGTAGTAGGGACCTATGTACTTGGTCATGTTTTGCTGCTTCTCCAGCTGCATTAACAAGATGGCAAATTGGAAGTGGAGTAGCTGGAACTGATACTCTCCTATGGGATATTGATTCTGCATGCCATAGCTTAGCACACTGCATCATAATGCCAGCCTCATTTAGAGTCTTCATATAAATACTGGCATGCCTAACTAATTCACATAGCCATAGGTTATTTGGAAAACTACTAATTCAAACAAGCAATAAAATACATTTATTGAAAACAAGAATTAAGCTTGGAATGGTTTTGGAATCTCTTGTCTTAATGATCTTTGAAGTTAGGAAGAAGGAAATAACCTCTATTCTTTTGAATCATTCTGATTTGTTTAGTGTATTTCTCATTCAGTGGCCAAATGGCTAAAGCAATTTTATTAGAACAAAAGCAATGGTTGATTTTATTTTCTCCTTAAAAGTTGAGAATAGGATATGTAGTAGAGAGGGATTATATCCAATTTTTGTATTTTTGCCCGACGTGGAAGAAAGTTCTGGCCCAGAATTATACAGAACCTTCTTGTAACACTAAACTTCTGATGACACAAAGTTAATATGATAGGATTTAGGGTGAATAAATAGGAAATAAATAGTTTCACATAAAAGCTTATCAGCCCAGCTAAAGGTTAATGCCTAGGTTGAATTTTACCTAGACAAATGTTATACTGCTGGAAGATAAGCAGCTAATAGCTGGTGAGCATTCTTTGCCTGGTTAATGCCAAATTTGTGTTAACTGCACCAGAATGTTAGTATAATTATCCATTCTACTATTTTAAAGATTTATTTATTTATTTTTATTGGAAAGTCAGATATACAGAGAAGAAGAGAGGCAGAGAGGAAGAACTTCTATCCAATGATTCACTCCCCGGGTGACCACAGTGGTTGGTACTGTGCCAATCCGAAGCCAGAAGACAGGAACTTCTTCTAGATCTCACACACGGGTGCAGGGTCCCAAGGCTTTGGGCCTTCCTCAACTGCTTTCCCAGGCCACAAGCAGGGAGATGGATAGGAAATGGAGCTGCCGGGATTAGAACCAGTGCCCATATGGGGTCCTGGCACGTTCAAGGCGAAGACTTTAGCTGCTAGGCCACCACCAGGCCCATATTCTATTTTTTTTTTTTTTAATATATAGGGAAGGTGAAGGATGTTCTTGGTGGATGTCATGGTACATTGGAGTGGGACTAACTGAGGGCATATTTGGCAGAGGAGGAATGATTTCTGGGACCTTCCACCGACTGAGACACTACACTCAGGTGCGGGAGCCGAGAATAAGTGTATTAGAGGGGGAAAACAAAAGGGCATGTCTGAATCATGCCAGGCAACAGCCAGTGTGGGGGACCTGGGCAGAGCTAAGCAGCATTGCCCACTACTTGCTGACATACACAAAATCTAGTCCTGGGAGGAATGCTTGGCTGAGCTAAATCACAGTAACCATCCGTGAGCAGAGAATAGTCCATGTCAGGCTGGGCAACAGACGCAAAAGAAGAGGAAAGAACCGTATCTGAGAACAGATTCCATAGGAGACTGGTGGGCTTTCCTCTGTGATGCTAAATAAAGCAAGAGTCAGCTTGCATGGAGAGCCTGAGCCAGCTTGAATGAAGGACTGAGCCAGGCTATACCATGGAACTCACTTAGCACAGAAGCTGAGGCTGGGAGGAGTTTGGGATAGGCAAGGCTGCAGCAGCTAATTAGTACATGTAAAGGCCAGAACTGAAGGGACTCCCCTGCTAGCTTTGGGAACCTTCCCATAGCTCCAAAGGGAAATACAATTGAAGGATCTGGGGGTGGGTCAGGGCAGGATCTGTGTGGGCCAGGTCTGCAGGCCATTTGTGTTGAGCCAGGTTATAGTACCTGCTGGCATGCAAGAGGAACAGGACAGGTCATGGGGATGTGCCCAACTGGGCTAATTTACAATACTTGCCAGTGAGACCTGAGACGATGGGTAGACCATGCCATGCTGGGCTGCAGCATATATCAGCAGAAGTAAGATCTAGAGCTAGAAACAGGCCTGGTGAGGGAAATCTGAGGACTCATCTACTAAGCTGAAGATCCCACTGGGGGTTGCAAGAGCCAGCTCTATTAGCAGACATGACTGGGCAAAACTGCAACACTATTTACATGAATGTAGGCTAGGTTTAGGGGCAGTCCAAACTTGACCAGGCTCTCTTGGCACTCACAAGAGACAGAATGTGTATGGGGCAGACTTGGCTTTGCTGCTGCAACTGCTGATACACATGAGAGATCAATATGAGGATGGGTCAGACTGAGCTAGTCTGTAGCATCCACTAGAGTAAGACAGAATGGATGTGAATCAGTCAGGCTAGGCTGTAGTATCTGCTGATGCACGTCAGGTCTGTGGAACCAATCATGTTAGGTTGTGCCACATTATCTGCTGGAACATGTGAAACTGGAGCTGGGAATGGGGTTTAACAAGGCACATTGAAGAAATTCATTCTAAGCTGCAGCTGATGGTGAGCACTAGACCTGGGGCTGTAAGCATTCCAGGCTATGCTGGGCTGAACCACCTATTGGCCTGAGAGCAGGGCCTAGCTCTGAGCTGAGTTGGGCCAATTCACAGCATGTGGGCATGAGTGAAAGCTAGGACAAGATGCTGGCCAGGCTGTTTGTCCCACAGCACTTGCCAGATCACTTGATCATTGGAGGAGAACCAGGAAGGGCTAAGTATTGCACCCGCTGGTGACAGCCAGGACTCGGTACAAGCTGAGTTGAATCGGGCTGTAGCACCTGCTGGAGAATGCTGAAACTGGGGGTGGAACATTTCTTACTCATTAGGAGAAGGCTCATCTGAGGGTAGACCAGGTTGGCCTAGGCTGTCAAAATCTCTATTGCACATGACAGCTGGACTGGATGTGGACCAATGGAGCTGGCAAGAGCTGGGGTTGGGTGTGTGTCAGTTGGGTGTGAGTCATGTCAAGTTGTGCACCTCTCTATCCCCTGTGGGCATAAGATCTGAAACTGAGTTCAGGCCTGCTATGGAAACTATGGACACTTCCCTGCTGGACTGCAACTCTCACTGTCACCAATGTGAGAGGCAGGACTTGGTGTGGGCCAGGCTGGTCAAGTCAACAGTACCCATCAGCACATGTGCGTGTGCTGGGTCTGTAGGCAGATTTAGCTGATCTAAGCTGCGACACCCGTAAGTGTGCATGAGAGCCAAACTGGATGAGGATGGACCAGGCTAGACCACAGCACATGCTGATGCAAAAACAGCAGATGGGTGTGGGGCCGGTGGGAGAGTATTTGGAGGTCAACCCTAATTAGCGCAGCACCTAGTAGAGGGCAGCACCTTCTGCTGTGTGTGAAGACCAGGACTGTGAAAGACTAGGAAGGGCTAGGCTGCAGTACCCATAATTTTGCAAGAGAGATGGGTCTGGGAATGGAACTGACCATGCAACTGTATTTACCAGTATGGGATTGGCTGATGCAGGTGGTGGGCCAAATATGATCCTGTGCTGACTGGTGCCCATACAAGTGACATCTGAGGCTTTCTGGAGGCCTGCCTCACTGGATGACAGATCCCAAACAGGGAAAATCGCAACATATGTGATCTGCTCTTTGAGAGCATATATTGTTAATGGCCCTCTTCATTTGCTAAAGCATATATAGGGAAAGCATGCCTAGATGCACATGGGACATGAACCCCAGCTTATATAAGCCAGCAGAGGATGGCGAGTGCCTTCTCAGAGAATAGGAAGCAGAGCGGATAGGACCATCCTCCTCATCAAGCTTTGCAATACATTCCTGGGCCTGTGAATACACAAAGATGGACTTGGTCGGCCAATAGTACTTAGAACAATTTTCTCTACTCTAATGCAATGAAACTGATGATATCTCAAAACTATTAAAACCACTCAAGTAGCACCCTCTCAATACTTTCCCCCAAACTGGGGACGCTAACTTGTCATCAAGTAACTTTTGCCTCAACTCCAGATGCTGATGTAATTGAAACTGGCACACTGCATTGCTAGCTCTGTCTTTTGTTTGCTATACTGTTGAGAAACATACAGAGAAAGTGTGATTTAATTGTGTAAAATAAGAAGAATCTTTGCAATCCATGGGAAATTGACCTTGATTTCTTCCACTTGATCAATGAACACCCAGGAATGTGCTAGAATTATTTAGGATTGATTATTTTACTGATTGAGAACATAGGTACTTAATTAGTATTTCAGAGAAGGCAGATATATTTAAAAAGGGGCAGATAGTATAAAAACATTCTGAAACTGGCAAATGGCGTACCCCATGAAAGCATTATCTACAGTTGTGTGTCTCTTTCAGCTCCTTGCAAATTTATTTGACTTCCTTAACTGATCAGAAATACGTTCCAGTTTTCCCCATTCTGGACCTTTATCTGAAGACAGTGATTGCTATATCCTTTGCTGCTAACAGAATTTAAAGAGAATGACTTCACTATGCCTGGACTCATTCCATCAATTTCCACATTATTTTTCTGCACCGCCCCCCCAACACCACCACAGGAACAGGCAAATTGGAGATGATGTCAAGTGTTAAGTATGTATGTGTCAGTTTTAATAAAATTCAAAAACATATT
Source organism: Ochotona curzoniae (assembly GCF_017591425.1). Classification (NCBI taxonomy): domain Eukaryota; kingdom Metazoa; phylum Chordata; class Mammalia; order Lagomorpha; family Ochotonidae; genus Ochotona; species Ochotona curzoniae. The sequence continues at coordinate 21,353,634 of NW_024467115.1, forward strand.
TTCATTAACTGTCCCATACCCCTATTTCTTTTTTCGACAAATCCAAAGAGCAAATCAACCAAAATCAAACAAAGCTACTGTTTAAGTGTTTTGCTTTGTAATTTTAAAAAGGGCCAAATCTGGTTTAGTTTCTACTTTCCTACTTTTCTGGGAAATGCATAGTGACTATGTTGAAAGTGGCGGTGGTTCTAATTAGGTAGATACTTTCTTGGCCAGGTGCTGCACTGCTGTGACAGGACGGAAGCAGTTCAAGAGGTTTTTCTAAACTCACACAACAATTCAATTTTCCTTGTCATCTTTTCATTTTTTTTTATAGCATTATATTGTTGCAAGATGTGTAATCTAAGCGACAGAAGTGAATTTAACGAATGAAAATAGGTTAGAAATATGCCATAGATTTAGAATTTTTAAAATATTATGCATATTTTAAAAGGATTCACTTTTATTGGTAAAGCAGATTTTACAAAGAGAAGAACATACCTATAGAAATATCATCCATGCAGTGGTTCATTGCCCAAGTGGCATTAGAGCCAAAGCTGAATGAATCTGAAGCCAGATACTTCCTCCAGTTCTCCCACAGGGGCTTAATGAACCCAATGCTTTGGACCGTCCCCTGAGGCTTTTTTTCCTGAGCCATAGGGAGGGAGCTGGATGGGAAGCAGAGCATCTGGGACATAAACCAGAACTCTTATGTGATTCTAGTGCTTAAAGGTAAAGGGTTAGCCAATTGAGCCATTTTCCCAGGTCTTAAAATTGATTTTATAAAAAAATATTTTAAAATATGGTTTGCATAACTTAGAACTTGATTTTTAAATTTTATTTGGTGGAAGTCTAAGCTTATGATCACTAAGTAAATGGAAAGTATATCATCATAAAAATCATAAAATGTCAGAAAAGAATGAGGGGGCGTGGTAGAAGTGTGGCCAGAAGTGAACAGAGGTTGATAAATATCACTCAACTCTGAAAAATATGTATATATGAAATACATGACATTTGTTCACCTTACATAAATAAAAACGTTAGAAAAGGTAAATTTAGTTGCTCATATTTAAAGAAAATAGACACATAACAAAACAGTACTAAAATATGGATACTGAAAATAAAAATATTACACCTAAAGAAGTGTTCATAAGAGAATTTGCAATTTTCCAGACTCTCAATAGAAAAAATAAATGTTTACTCTTGGCAGTAGTGATTTCACCCTAAGACACTATGACAGATTAGTGTGGATGTTGCAGTGCAGTTAAGCTGCTGTATTGGATGCTAACTCCCCGTATCAGAGTGTCTGCTCCAGTCCTGGCTCAGCTGCTGCTGACTGAACTCCCAGCTGGTGTATTTGAGATGCAACAAACACTGCTCAAGTGGGGGACCCAAATAGAGTCCATGGCTTCTATTTCCAAACTGATCTAACCTGGGTTAGTGTGAGTAATTGAGGAATGAACCAGTTGAAAGAAAGTTTATTTCTCTTTCACTTTGTCACTCCGTCTTTAAATAAATGTTAAAAAACTTAGGAAAAAAAATACTTACATTTAGGCACATATAAAAGCCATCAATGATGAAATAGGAACATAAACCAGTGATATAAGACAATCAACAATATAAGAAAGCTGAAATTAATTTCATTAAAACTGAAATCACAATAGTATTCCCACATTTGTTTTGAAAAAAGAGAAAATATGAATTACTATTATCATAAAAAAAGATTTATTGCTAACATACTATGGACATTAAAAAGTACAAAATATGGCCATTTCTACATGTTTTCTCTCATTTGGCTGGTTGCCTCTTCACTTTCCTGATGGTTCCCTTTCCAGTGCAAAAGCTTCCTAACGAGGTATTTTTGCTTTAATTGCCTGTCTATGCTTCTGTTTTTGGTTTTTAGTTTTTCTTCCCAAGCAGTCTTCATCTACCCCTGTGTCTTGCATAACTCCCCTGAAGTTCTCATCTACTACGTGCTGATATTAGGTCATACATTTAGACACTTGACTCATTTAGAGATTTTTAGAGATTCTGTTTGTTTAAGGAGTAGGGCACAGGTCTTTTTTTTTTATTTCATTCTTCTATGTAGGGAATTTCAGTTTTGCCAGCAGCAATTATTAGACTGTTCTCTTGATTTGATTATGATTCACTTGTCAAAAATTAGTTTAACAACTGTGTGTTAAGAAACCAACAATTACAATGTTGGATGTGTTCCATTTTTATCAGCCTGTTAGATTTGACATGAAAATAAATTTAAACACACACGCACACATGCACACACGCACACATGAAACTTCACCTGTTAGAGAAATTGATTTTGGCATCAATCATTATAAGTTTCCCGAAAAAAATTGCTAAACCCAAATAATCTGTGTGCCTAATTAAATCAGGAAAAGGAAAAAGACAATACCAATAGTACCTAATCTTTGAAAAAGTCAAGGAGAGAAAATGTATTTTACGAGAACAGCAACATTCTGATTAAGAGTCAGAGAGAGGCATTACACGGAAAGCACATAATAATGTTGCTGGTGGACACAAATATGAAACCTTTTACAAAATCACCAAATCATCTATGCGTAAAGAAATAATAAAATAACACAGTCAAGCAGTATGCAGGAATGCAGAATTGTTTTGACTTTCAAATCAAGCAGTCACTACTATTCTATACACGAATAGAATGAAGGATAAAAATAAGGTTCTATTAAGATATTAAAATTTCAGTTGAAATTTCAAAAACCCATAAGGAAAACTGACCAACACATGGATAGAATGATAATGGAGTTCATAACTGGCATTTGTAAATTGCAAATGTAGCACTAACATTATACTTCCTCACAAATTATTGCGTGGACTCCTTTAATAATTGGGAGCAAAGCAAGAATGTTCAGTTTATTTTAATCATTTTAAAATTCCAGAACTTGGGCCCGGCGCGGTGGCGCAAGTGGTTAAGTCCTCGCCTTGCACGCCCGGGATCCCATATGGGCGCTGGTTCTAATCCCGGCAGCCCCGCTTCCCTTCCAGCTCCGTGCCTGTGGCCTGGGAAAGCAGTTGAGGACAGCCCAAAGCTTTGGGACCCTGCACCCGCGTGGGAGACCCGGAAGAGGCTCCTGGCTTTGGATCGGCATAGTATCGGCCCGTTGCGGCTCACTTGGGGAGTGAATCATCGGATGGAAGATCTTCTTTCCTTTCTTTCCAAGTCCCTACCATCCCCCACTCAATTTCCCTATATTTTTGCAATAGTACAGTCATTCATAAACAGCCATCATTCTGCTATTTAAATGTATCCTGATGTTGCAAGTATGGACAATGGCAGAGGGTGTAGCATCTTACCGTCAGGATATATGTGATGGTTTCACTGGAAGTCCCTCTTTGGGTTGGAAGCAAGTAGAGATGCATACCGCATTGTATCTTTACATCTGGATATTATGGTATATATTACAGCTATTATACATCCACTTATATGAAAAAGTAAACAAAATCAACAAGAGAGAAAAGTAGAAAATTTACATCATGGAGTTAAATTACATGTTACCAAATGACTAATGTGTCACTTGAGAAGTGAAAAAGAAATAACTACCTTCTTGAAGAATGTGATGGTACCGTAGGACCTATTGGTCAGTAAAGAATTTAATGACAAAAAAATCTTTTTTTTTTTTTTTAATTGGAAAGGAGGATATACAGAGAGGAGAGACAGAGAGGAAGATCTTCCATCCGATGATTTACTCCCCAAGTGAGCGCAACGGGCCTATGCTATGCCAGTCCAAAGCCAGGAGCCTCTTCTGGGTCTCCCACGCGGGTGCAGGGTCCCAAAGCCTTGGGCCATCCTTGACTGCTTTCCCAGGCCACAGGCAGGGAGCTGGAAGGGAAGCAGGGCTGCAGGGATAGAACTGGCGCCCATATGGGATCCCGGGCGTGCAAGGCGAGGACTTTAACCACTGCGCCACCGCGCCGGGCCCCCCCCCAAAATCTTTTTTAAATAAATGAAAATATCAAACCCCCTGTGCTGTAGCAAAAAAAAGGTATTAAAAGAAATATTGATCTTGCATTTTGTATGAAAGAAACCTTATATCAGAGAGCAAATACACAATATTTGTCTGTTTGGCATTGAGTTGTTTCACTGAGCATAATGGTTTCTAATCTGAACCATTTGTTTTCAAACAGTAGCATTTCATTCTTTTTAATGGCTCAGTAGCATTCCAAGGAGGAGATGTACCTTGATTACTTTTTCCATTCCTCTTTGGATGGGCATCTGAGTCGCCTCCGTGTCTATTTTGTCGTTGATTGTGCTGCTGCAAATATAGCATTATAGTTCCCTTTCTCATATGAAGAATATTGACTTTCTTCATGATAGTTCTGAAAGTTTTAGTATGTATCCTTGGATAAAAATAAATAAAGCTAAAGATACAGAAATTGAAAAGCCAAAGCTAATTATATTTTTCATTGACAAGATGGTATCATGTCTAGCTTGTTATAAGAAATTGCTTTAACTAAGACTAATATGAATGAATTGGAATTATAACACAGCAAATAATTATGTGAAGATCACTTTTATTTTTATATGTAATAATCAAATATTTGAAAGTGATTCACTTTGTAAAAGAATTAAGACACGTATTATTTAAGGTTCAATGGGATGTCAACACTAAAACGAGTATCCACACATATGAGAACAGGTAAACACTTTTTTTTTTTTTTTTAAAGATTTATTTTTATTATTTTTTTATTGGAAAGGCAGATATACAGAGAGGAGAGACAGAGAGGAAGATCTTCCGTCCGATGATTCACTCCCCAAGTGAGCGCAACGGGCCGATGCTATGCCGATCCGAAGCCAGGAGCCTCTTCCGGGTCTCCCACGCGGGTGCAGGGTCCCAAAGCTTTGGGCCGTCCTCGACTGCTTTCCCAGGCCACAGGCAGGGAGCTGGAAGGGAAGTGGGGCTGCCGGGATTAGAACCGGCGCCCATATGGGATCCCGGGGGTGCAAGGCGAGGACCTTTAACCACTGAGCCACCGCGCCGGGCCCGGTAAACACTTTTTAAAAGATGAATTTTAATACAAATATTCAGTAGAAGACAATATTTTTAATGTCAACTTTGGACCAAATGTATTTTTAAATTTAATGCAATATTAAATGAAGCTTCAAAAGCCTTTTTGGTGAAGTATGCAAAACAGATTCTCAAATCATTTGACATTTAACAACATTAACAAATAAATCTTGAATACAATCCAATGACATTTTCTGGTTAATATAAAGGTGCACCATATACTTTTTGCTAATTCTGTGAATATATCACTGCTGTAAGGATAAATGTTAAACAGAAAATGGACTAATACCTATATTACCAAATGATTTTTGACAAAAATATCAGTACAACTCAATAGAATAAAATTTTAAAAATAATGCATGAAAGCATATGGGGGTGTGGTTGGATTTTTAATCTGAGAAAGAAGATGCATTTTGTACAGGATCTAACAACCATTGTATTCTAGAATAACTACAGCTATTATTAAAACCCTTATTTAAATTTTCAGTTCTCATAAGCCAAAATAACTTACTTCTGAAATTTTGGTAACATAAAAAAGGAAAAAAAAAACGCAAAAGTTGCAGAAAAACTCTTATTATAATTCTAGTGAGTAAGTAGATACTTGATTGGGGAACTATTTTGACATTTCCTATGAGGATCCCACTTGTGAAATTACTAAAGAATTCATTCAAAGGGAAATATCTCAAATCAAAGAATGGGCTTTTTCTGCTACCACTGTAAATGACTATTTCATGAAAAAATGTTTTAATAAAGGAATGACGACTTTCATACACAGAAGCAATCATGATACTAATTGTTATGGTAGCAGATATACGAGTCATAGAGTTATGAAAGTTTAGATGATGAAAAATTTTTGAATGGATATCGGTAGCCTCAAAAATGTTATATAAAATGTGTATTACATAAAAAAATCTATGCATGAATTTCAAAATCTTTCTGTACTATAATAAATACATTTGAACTCCTTTTTAATGAACTTTTGAAATACCTCCATATATGCATAAAAAAAATTGAATCCATGCAAACAGGTCTGAATTTTCCTGCCATTCATTTAGAATGTTTCTAAATAAAATAATTTATACAAAAACTCATAAAAGAAACCCAAATAGTATAAAGAAGTTATGATAATGTAATTGGGTTTTAGCTACCCTTAATTAACTTTCTCCACATCTAGAAGAATCTGGAAGGCTTATTCAAAAAGTACATTAAGTGGTGAGAAAATGTGACACAACTTGTACTAAAAACATTGTAAGTAAGTCAGATACATTGCAATGCACTATTTATATTTTAAGAAAAGTATTTTTGATTTCTAGTTTTGCATTAAATATATGAATTTTTAAAATTCATTAATATTTAATTCATTAATATTTTGCATTAAATATATAAATTTTTAAAACATTTTCTCTCTGATTTCCCATCACCCACGGCATTATTTTTTTCTGTAATATACTCTTTTTTAAATTTTTTTATTTTAAAATAACTACATCCTTCAGAATTTCTAGTAAAGGTCAATATTTTACTAGTGATTTTTGTCAATCAGTTTCAACAAAAACAACAGGGAAATGATGAAAAAATAAAAAATCAAATAGGAGCTGATATAATGACTCAGTTGGCTTATCCTCCCCTGCAAGCTCTGGCATCCTATTTAGGCATAGATTCATGTCCCAGCTGCTCCATTTCCATATAGGTCCCTGCCTGTGGTCTAGAAAAGCAGAAAATGGCTCAAATCCTCAGAACCCTGCACCTCGCTTCAGATGGACCAAGCTCCACCTGTGTTTATATGGGGAATGAACCAGCATATTCAAGATTTATCTCTGTGTGTCTCCTTCTCTCAGTAACTCTTTTCAATAAAAATAAATAAATCCTAAAATAAAATCCCACAAAATATAAAAAGCAGAAACAATATAAAGTAAAGTCTTACTCATAATTTCTGGGCAAAAATGCATTCGAGGTTATGAACATTTTAATAGAAATAAGTTTGAAAACAACTTGGCATTTTTTTAATGGTTCTTGAAGATAGGCACCAGTAGTGAGATAAACTATTGATGGGAGGAAATGATAGATTTTGTCTTCATAAATACTTTTATTTTATGTTAGGTTACTCATTAATGCAATTATATCCTCGAAAGGTTGTGAGAGGAAAGGGTGAGGATTAAGTGACATAACTCTTAAGGGTGGAATAAAAGTGAGAAAAGAAAGAGAATTAACTAATAAGTATGATGAAAGAATAATAATTCCATTTTCAAGATAACTAATTTTATTCCTTTTCTTGGAAATCATCAGCAGCCATTTTTTTTTTTTTTTTTTTGCTTTTAAATGTTCTTTGGAGTGTTTTACAACATTACCAACACTAAATTATGGAAATGAATTCTCATATATTTTTCAATGACATAAAAACTGCTGTGCATTTAAATGGGCACGGAGTCAACATTTTGGTACAATGGGTCAAGCCGTGGTTTGCAACACTGGCATCCCACATGGCACAACAGTTCAAGTCCTGACTCTTCTATATCCCATCCAGTTTTCTAGCCCCCCATTTTTGAAAGCAGTAGATAATGGTCCAGGTGTTTTGTCCACTGCCATGATTGTGCAAGACAAGGATGGAGTTGTGGACTCCTGGCTTCAACCTGGCACAGCCCAGATCATCACAGACGTGTAGGAAGGGACACAACATATAGAAGATCTCCCTGCTTCCCCGAGTCCCTTTGGCTTCTCTCACTTTCTGATGCTCTCCCTTTCAAACAAATCTTCAAAGAATACATGCTTGAGCCTAAGTTGATATTTGGATGTTAGTCAAGAACCAATCTACAGCTACTGAAATCACTCCTTAAAAGCTTACTATATAAAGTTTCTAGTTCAGTATTCTCAACTGAAAATTGTGGTTTAGGAATTGGTACTAAACATAGATTGTTGACTAGTAAAAGCCAGTCTAGCCCTGGTATGAAAATAGTGTCAGTCCTAGTGTGCATGCTATTCACAGGAAGAGAACTGCTGCGCCCTCTTGACAGTCAATGGGAGGAGCGAGGGGTCTTGTGCATGGCACCATTTAAATGTAAAGCTTATCTTCTCAAGGGAAAGAAGAAAGAAAGAAATATCTTCTTTCAGAAACTGTTCATCCTGTCAATCTAGGTGACAGCATTGCCTACTTTCAGTAAAAGAAATACATTCACAAGGAGAAAATCAATCTTTGCTGTCTTATCTGTAAAATTCTCAATAAACCATTCTTTTGTATTTTTTTAAACTCTAGTATATGCAAAAGTATATCCTCAGTTGCAAATAAACCAGCAAAATAATTTGAACAAAAAACAGTTGCAGACTTAAATAAAAATCAAGGAAGATTCATTTCATGATCTGTTTCTGTAGATGCTTATATACACCTGAATTCTTAGTGTCCCAATGAGAGTGTTCAGGCCCTTTTCCAACTAACACAAACCGTGTGTGTCTGTAAGCATGGAGGCACAACGAGGCATAGAAAAATTGCATTTATTATTCTGAGGTAAAAAACTATGATCTATACTTAGTCTACATAAAATATGCTAAAAACTTGCAAAGTTCATATTTTAGTTGGAATGTATCTAATTTGTATTTTAGCCACTATCTCCAAAGTTTGGACACAGGGATATAAATGTAACCATGCCACATTCACGGATTCTTGAGGTACTTGGTTAACACGAAATCCAATGTCAATGGATTTGTTCAGAGCGTTATCGTGATTGTTGAAATTGTTCAAGACTTAAAAAATAGAAATGCTTGCTTGTAATAAAACACCTGGAATTCTTCAGAAAAGAAAAAGTACTATCATCCAGAGAAATTTGAGAATCGCTTGTCATGATGAAAAATGGTGATAATTAGAATAGCATAGGCAAAGGCATACAGATTCAATAAGAGGAACAACTAAAATAAAAACAAGGAATTGTTCAACTCAGACAGCTGAAATATCAGTGAAAGGCAACTATTCGGATTTGGAGAGGAGACACGGAGTCTTGGATGAAAACCTCAACAGCTTTAGCAGGGAGTCACCTTCTGAGCCTTCTGACGCGCCTCCGGTGCTTATGGTGCACTTTGAAAGTTTGCAAGCCACCAAGAGAGAGATGCACAAGGAAAGATTTAGTGACAAGGCAGGAGAAATTCACAGCTCTTTTAAAATCAGTCTTTCTCTCCCAACAATCTGGTTGACCTCTTTTCCCACGAGTAAGGCTTACATAATTTTATATAACCATTGTATTTATAGCTAAATGGGGTGATAAAGCTCAGCGTATGATTTGTTACAAGAAAAAAAGAGCAGTGAGTCCTACTGTTTATGTAGGACACGTGCAGTGGCGATGACATTGCCTGCTGTGGTGATGACATTGAGAGAAAGCACAACAATAGGAAAAAAATAACAGAACTATTCATAGCTTCCACAGCTCGCTGTGATGACTTTGTTACATAAAACCAGGAAGCAAGGAAGCAGCAGAGGTTGACTGCATTTTACTGCAAATTTTGATGACAGACTGAGAGGTATAGTATGGCTGTAGATAATGATAAAATAGGAAACTCAGGCAATTTTAATATCAAGAGGTTCCACCTCTGGAATGACATAGCCCAAGTTGACTGTCTAACGGAGTCATTTTATTTTCTGGTTTAAAGTAAGAAAGGCATTTTCACATTTGACTATAAGAGGCTTTGTTTTTCTGTAATTGCCCTGGTAGAAACAATTGGGTATTATAAACACAAGTCTTCGTAATCTGTAAAGATGAACCTTGTGGAATGATGTGATTTTTCTTCTTGAGAAAATCTCACTCTTGAGAAAATGTTATTTAAGTATTTCAAAACACTCTCTTTTTTTGTCAATTCAACCAAATGAGTATGCAGCTAATCTGTAAACTCCTGCACTATTCAACACAGGGAGTGTGTTTTCAGCTGTTTTATTTCACTGTATGATTTTTGTCAGTATATGGTTGAGACGAGTCTACTTAATTGAAGTAAAACAATTTAAACATAAAGCAAGTAAATAGTAAACTGAACCGAATACTTCCCTAATACCATATCATAAATGATTGTATAGTAAGACTCCAGAATAAACCGTGTCAAATTCATAAAAGGAAAAAAATCCCTACAGAAGGAAAGACTACAGAAGGGCGTAGGTTGACTGTAGAAATACTAGAGGAAAAAACAAAACAGAAACCAATAATAGTTACAGAGGGTTAAGTGCTGCCGCGTTAGCGCTTAAAATAAACACTGATCAAATTAAACTTTTACCTGACTTGGTTTCAACTCCATAATGTCTGAGTGGCTGCTACTGACACCAATAGGTCAGTTTCACTCCTCACAGATAACAGGGGCAAGATTGACAAATGGTAAGAAACAATCAAGCAAAAGTGGAGCCGTCAGAAAGGAGAAATAACGTCTCAAATAAAACAAACAAACAAACAAACAAAAACCCCGAAAAGACAGCACTGCTAGAGCACGGAGATGATTGATTAGGGCAACACTCGCAAAAGGGCTCTACAGCCTTGTTTCAAATTATGCGATATTTAAATGAGCTGTGAAAAATCACTATGTTTGCATTATATATTAGTTACCCTGAAGTTCTGCTTGTAATCTTGACAGCCATTTTATTTCACTTCAAAATATTTTAAAGCATATAACACAGGCATATACCTGCTACTTTTCAAAATGCCAAACCAGCATTTGCCTTTTTCCTAATATCTGTGAAATATATTGACCTAAGTAGAGACAGTATCAAAATGCCAGATAATAGATTTTTAAAAAATTCTTATGCATCTTTTCAAAAACATTGAGAAGCAGATGCAGAAATTCAAAGAATTTAATGGATATGTTACACATGAAACAGCAGCGCTGAAACAAAATGATACTGATATTGAAGATTAAGTATTCAATAGAGTAAACTTAAAATGAAATGGAAATGTTCAACAATAGAAGAATGACTGAGGCGAAGGAAAGAGCCTCAGAGTGAGAGAAAAGCATGTGCAGAAATGCTAAGCAGGTTTGTGTGGAATTTCTGCAGGATCCTAAAGGGCCCGATGGAGCTTTTGCTTGTGGTTAGTGTGGCAGCAGGCAACAACCTCTGGCCCCTGGGCACCAGGCTGTGTGAAACAAATGCTATCTGATTTAGAGGGAGAACAAGACTCCAATACCTTAATAGCAGCACCTCAAAGCACCACTAACTTCAAAGGGTAGATTGTTTAGACAGAAACTCAGCAAAGAAACAGAGCTTCCCAGAGATTACAAAAATGGACTTAATTATTATCTACAGAGCCTTTCATCCTAGCGAAGGAGCATACAATTTTTTCATCAGTAAACAGAACACTCTGCATAATTGAACACATTATTGGCCACAAAACAAGTCACAGAAAAAAAAAAAAACAAACTTAACTGAAATCATACCATGTGTCTTCTAGATAACCATGAAATGACACTGGATTCTAATAAGTCAAAATACCTTAGAAAATCTATATATATTAAGCAACATGCTGCTGCAAGAACTATGGTTTATAGAAGTCCATTGCCATCAATGCCTTTGTCAAGAAATTAGAAAGAGGTTAGGTAAATGAGCTAACTATACATCTGAAAAAGCTACAAAAGTAGCAACAAAATAAACCTAACATTAAAAAAAAAAAAGAAAAAAGTCAAAATTAGAGTAGAAATAAGCTAATTAGAGACTAGGAGAACAATGCATTTAATCAATAAATTGAAGAACTGGTTCTTTGAAAAAAAAAAAAAGACAGACTAGATACAGTACTAGTCCAAATAATGAAACATGAGGGAGAATACATGCATCAATAGAATCAGAGATGAAAAAGAAAATATAACAACAGATAAACCAGATATACATAGAGTTAATCAGAAGCTATTACAAGCAACTATATACCAAGAAAGTTGGAAGAAATGGAAAATTTTCTGTAAACATACAATTTAACAAAACTTAAAGTACTTAAAGTCTAAATAAACCTGTATCCAGGGCAGAGATTGGATCAGTAAATAAATCCCTCTAACAAGACAAAGGCCAGGGCCAGAGGACTTCACTGCTGAATTCTACAAAATGCTTCAAGATTCTCCCACAATCCTCCACAAGCTACTCAAAATGATAAAATGGCTGTCCAAATTCTTTCTATGAAGGCAAAATCGCCTTAATATCAAAGCTAGATAACGACATAGTAAGAGAACTATAAACTGATATTTCTAATGAACATAGATGAAAATATCATCAACAAAATCCTTGCCAATAAAATATAGCAACATAAGAGAGATAATTCACTGAGACCAGTTGGGATTTATCCCTTGTATGCAAGAATGGTTTAACACACCCACATTAATAAATATGATATACCACATAGACAAAATGCAGAATAACCAAATGATTACCTCAAAACATTCACAGAGGTTGATAAAATCTAACATAATTTCATGCTAATTACTCTAAGCAAGATACCATAGAATGTCGCGCCCACGTGTCTTATCGTCCAGCAATAAGAGGCAGACGTGAGTGAAGCCTTCTGCGGTAATCTTTATTGCGCACACCAAGATGAGGAAGACGAAAGGGCCCCGACCCCGGCAGGCTGTCTGCTCTTATGTGCTGACTGGCCCCGCCTCCGCCGATGATAGATCAGCATCATGATCACGCAGGGTCCTGGGCAACCGGATTCGTCAGTCCCCAGTGTTCATGCGCCGGCCACACCGCAGCCGCAAAAGCTACGTGACTCTCCACCAGGCACCAAGGTGTGGCTTCTCTGGCTGGCGCCATTTTGGGTACAGCATGTGGCCAGTGCATACAGATGCGGCTGGCAACAATAGAAGCAATATGCTACAGCACCATCAAAGCAATACACAAAAATCTCTATACTAGAATAAAATGGAATAGCCAAAGACTGAAAGGTTTCCTACTAAAATCTGGAATTAGACAAAGGTGCCCACTTTCAACACTGCTATTCAACATAGAATCAGAAGTCCTCCCCGGAGTTATTAGGCCAGAAAAACAAATTAAAGATATTTAGAGTATAAAGGAGGAAGCCAAATCATAGGTTCATAGGTGTTCATAGGTGACTTGATTTCTACATAGTAGTACCAAATGACCCCATAAGGAGACTACTGGAATTCACAAGAGAGTCTGTCAAGGTGTAAAATTAATGAGCATAAACTGATGGTCCTAGGATATACAAGCAACTACATGGTGGAGGAGAAGTTGTAAACACTGTCTCATTAAAATAGTGGAGAAGAAGCTACTTGCAGAAGTATGACGTAAGACCCACAACTTTCAACTTTTACAAAAATCTGTTCTAAATGGATCATGGACCTAGACTTATACCCAGAAAATATCACACTATTCAAGGATACTTAAGAAGTACTCTATAGGATATAGGCATTAGTAAATAAGTTTAGAAATATCATCAAAAGCACAGGGTGTCAGAACAAAAGAATGATACTACGTCAAACTAAGAAGCTTCTGCACAGCAAAGGAAACGATCAACATAGCAAAGAAGCAACCAACAGGGTGGGAGTCTAATACAACTAATAGGAGTCTAATATCCAGGGTTTACAATGAGATTCAAAAACTCAACAACAGCAAAACAACACTATGATAAGTGGGCAAAAGAAATGAGTAGACCTTTCTCAAAAGAACACATTAAATGGCTGAAAAGCATCTGAAAACTTGTCAAGCCTCCTAGCTATCAGAGAAATGAATGTAAAAATCACAGTGGAGTTCCACCTGTCTCCAGTGAGAATGGGCAACACACAGAATGGACTTACAACAGCTGCTAGTTGAGGATGTGGTGGGCAGGTACTGTTATCCACACTTGGTGGAGGCATACCGTGGTGCAGCCACTATGTAAGTCAGTATGGATAGTTCTCAGACAACTGAAAATGAAATATTCTACTCCTGGATATCCATTCAAAGAAGTGAAATCTGTGTATGATCAAGTGAAATATAGTCCTATATTTATAATTACAAAATCCATAATATCAGCACATGAAGACGACCCAGACACCTATTGAAAGAGGAATGGATTAGAAAAAGAAAAAAAAACTGTGATATTTGTATGCCATAGAATACCGCACAGTTAAGAAAAAGAATGAAACACCACCATCTACAACAAAATGGTCCCACTGCAGACTCTAATGCTCAGTGTAATAAGCCAGTCCCAAAAGGAATGTACCATATTTTTTTCTGATACAAGACAACCTTCATGCAAAATAAAAACCTGCAGCTGTTACTAAAGAGCTATTATTATTGTAATAATTTGGGGTAAATGATGGGAGGAGAAAATGGAGGTGGATAGGGCGATGTGAGAGGAAATAATTCTTATACTTACGAAAATGTGTTATGAAAAGTAGTGATAACAAATAAAAATTAAATCCTGAAAAAGGAAGGAGCTGAAACAAAATACAAGGTAATAACGGGTTCTAGTATTACATAACACATTGGAGTGATGATGTGACTAAAAGTCATAATAGGTGCCTTGTAGTCTGGAAAAAAAGAACAGAGGAAGAAAACAAAATAAAGGTTTCAAGCATTAAAGAAAGATGGGATGTGGAAAGGCTGATTATTTTATTGCTTCATTTATGACATGTTTATTTGCCAAAATATAATATAGCTTCCCTTCAAAGTATAACATTACATTTGGTTTAAAAATAAAGGAGTAAAATAAACTAATGCCTTCTCTACTTTTTTTTTTCATTTAAGACTGTAGATCCTTTTTAAAAATCGATTTTCTTTTCTAGGTTGAAATTTATTTTCACCTTCCTTGAAAGAATAACAGTTTTAATGTTGTTTATCATATTCCCGATAGTGTTAATTTCACAAATCTAATTTGCTTACTATAAAGTTTTTCATGACTTGACATGCACATGGCTCATATAATTTCATAAATATTTGAGTTACTGGAAGAATTCCAGATGCTACTATCCAGTTTTATAACAGATTTTTTTAGGGGGATAAAACTCTAACACAGACGATTAATGCTCCATTAGTGATTTATTATAATTGTTATTGCTTACTTTTAACTATATGCTAAGATGCTTATCAAATTTATTTGTTTACTTAGCCGGGCCATTTTGCTATATAGCAATCTGATTTTCTATAGTTCAATTACATAGAATATGTCTATTTCCATATAGTTATGAATGAACAGTTTCATTCATGTTGATTTTGGGCATGTTCATATGCACCTGTGAATGTCAGGAGATGAATGCGGTGGGGAGTTTATTCAAATTCTGTTTCAGATTAAGGAACAAACTAAAGGATGTATGATTGTCTAAATGGCTGATGGTTGATGCAAAGATGTGAAATATTTGTGTATGTATGCTCCAGTAAGTCACGGGGCAAGAACATGAAGGTATCTCAGATGTTCTGTGGACTCATCAAGACAGAAAAAATGAAAAAAACAATGACATGCCATTTAGGACTTGCTTCTTCAGTGAATGTGGGCAATGCCACAATATTGCTTTTATAGTAATTTCCCGATTGTGCAGACAGTATCATGAACTTAGAAAAATAAATTTTAGTGTTTTTAAACATTTACTTTAGTTTTATTTACAAAGCAAACTCACAGAGAGAAAGAGGAACAGAAAAAGAGACCATTCATCCACAACTTCACTCCCCAGACAGATGGAATCCTGCAGTTAAAGATCTGAAGCCAAGATTCAAGGGCCTCCGCTGAATGTCCCACAGGGGGGGCAGCTGCCAAGGACTGAGTCATTCTCTGATACTCTTCCAGGTCATGAGCAGGAAGCTACATAAATGAAGCAGCTTGTTCACAAAACAGTAGCCATATGAAATACTGATACTGCACGCAGATGATTAGCCTGAAAAGCAACAGCTCTGATCCCAAAGTAATTCTGTTTTTTTTTAAGACACTAAAAAATAAAATGGGAGACATACAAAGATACAAAAAATGTTTAGAAATATATTTTATGCATATTTCCTACCGGTATCAAATAATTTTAGAAGAAATATTAGTATTTAATCTGAGTATCATATCATACATTTATTTCAGTCTGTATGCTGCTGTTAGTAACGGCGAGTCTGTATCCACTTGTTTGCCAGGTGATGTACATTTATATTTGAGGTAAAAATCCAACAGTCTTTCTACTACCACTGCCCTTGATTTCATCATCATCACACAAATCAGTGAGCTGCAGATATTCCGAATAATGAGGGAGGTCTAGCGAGCGTGTCCTCCAAGTCAGTCATAGACTCACTGTTGACGCTACTGCCTTTCATATTCCAGAGAGACGTTAAGGCAGGCCATTCACTGGCCAAACAATTAGACTGGGACAGGATTTCCCAAATTGTCATCTCTCTCTAAATTGCAGTGATATTTCCAATAATTTATGCAAAAATTAAATTAGGACTTCTTACTTTTTTTTTCAAGCCATATAATCCCAGGTTAAAAAAAAAAAAAAAAGAATGTTTGCACAAGTTATTCAGGCGGTGAGGATCTAAAATGAACACACAGCTATGATTCACATGTCCCCACTGCTAGCTTTATTTTTGGCAAGTATGTGGTAATATGTATGAAAAACAGACATGGACTCACACACACACACACACACACACACACACAAGAAACGGGTACACAGTATCGTATGAGTTGATCTATTTTCACAAATCAAAATTACTGATGCGATTATCCCATTTTAAATGGTGTCTGTCTTTTAAAATTTTATTTTATTTTAAAGATTTATTTATTTGAATTGGCAGGGAACATATACAGAAAGGAGGAGAAATAGAGAGGAAGATCTTCCTTTGATGAGTCACTCCCCAAGCAGCCGCAACGGCTGGAGCTGAGCTGATCCAAAGCCAGGATCCTCTTCTGGGTCTCCCACTTGTGTGCAGGGTCCCAAAGCTTTGGGCCGTCCTGCATTGCTTTTCCAGGCCACAGGCAGGGAGCTGGATGGGAAGTGGAGCTGCCGGGATTAGAACTGGCAACTATACGGGATCCTGGAGTGCTCAAGGAGAAGACTTTAACAGCTATGCTATCACGCTGAGCCATTCAATTTTATTATTATTTTTTTAATAATGATTTCATGGTGGATCAGGGTGGGAGGGATCGGGGTTTAGGGCAAATTGTGTGTACTCGTTGCTATTTCTTTTTGTTGTTTCTGAAGGCATGAGAGAGATAAAAGGGGGAAGCACGCATGACTTTCCACACGTCCCAGTGCCGAGGGTTGAGGAATTGGCACCTCATATCAACCCCGAGTCTCAATGCGCACACATTCTGAGGATTCTGTACAACGGTTTGGAAAGTTCTGGAATGCGGCAGATTTCCCCCATCCAAGGTTAATGTCACCCTCCCAATGCCCATTAGCTCCATTCGCCGAGATATGGGGAGTAATTCTCCCGCTGGTTCTTCTTCCGCAACAGCACGGAATAAGCTGCCATATTCTCCTTTCACAGCAGGACCTGTGTCCACTGCTCCACCTTTTTTATTAAGTAGGACATGTACTTGAAGGTGAGTCAAAGTACCTGGACCAGGGGACCCTAGTCTCGCCAGATACCCCACCCCTGAGGCTCACAAACCCCACACCCACCTAATAGGCAGGCTCCAGGACCCGGGCCACAAGATCCAAGTCCTGTGGGAGCCCCCACCCCTGGGGCTCCTAAACTCAGCACCTGCCTTGCAGGCAGGTCCCAGGGCCCACACCAGGTGACCCAAGGTGTGCCGGATAAAAATGAAAACTTAAAAATTCTCCGAAGAATCCTTGTTAACCCCACCTAGACCCAATCTACCAGGAAATCACTATCTTGCTATTTCTTTAGTTTGTTTCAGAAATTTAGTGAAACTGAATCAGTAGTCGGCATTTGGTGTGGCAGTTGAGATGCCCATGTCCCATATTAGAGGACTGGGCTCATGTTCTGGCATCTCCCAAACTCTTGATTCCTGCAGAACTGCGCCCTGAATGACAACAGGGGGTGAAACAGTAGTTAGTTCCTGCCATTCGCATAGGAAATTCTGTCCTAGCCTTGGACGGGATCTGAGGGCATGAACCAGCACATGACAATTTCCATTGGATTTGTTTCACTGTGTCTTGAAATGAATAAATGATTAATGAATAAATTATTGGAATCAGAAATAGTATTCTTTTGATTTGTTTTCTCTCTTGTGCTTGTAAAATTATCCATATGTTTGTGTGCTGACAGTATATTTATTCTGGCATCGTTAATGGCAGTTTGACCATTTTCCTGTTGAAAACTATTAAACTAAATATAGATCTAACATCCTGATGTGTCCCTTGAAGCTTGAATAGATTATTCTAAGGTCACTCAATTCTATGATTTGAAAGCAGAGGATAAATTATTCATGCCACCTGTGCCAATAACTCCTGCAGTTTTAAATAAGTGCTGTTTGATCTTAGGAAAGTGTATTTTTAAAATTTGCAAATAAATTGTCAGGGTTGCTTCCTCAAAATCCATTTTTTTTTTCCAGATCAGGTTTTCATGTTCTCTGTTAAACTTTAGTTTTGCATCTCAGAGAAAAGAAGACACTAATTTGGGAAATAAGCTGCTGCTATAGAAATATTCTATCCCTTTCCAATTTATAAGCTGAAATCCTAACCTGAATGTGAAGATGTTAGAAGGTGAGGCCAATGGGAAGATAATGAAGCCCTCACCAGGCGCTGCAGCTTTTGACACCTGATTGGGACTTATGATACTTGAGCACGATGAGAAATAAATGCTTTTTCTTTAGAACTTTCTGATATTTATGTAATAGCAGACCAAGGCTTGAAGTTTCATATACAAACAGTGATTGAACGTATTTAGAAATAGAAATGGAGAATAGAAAATAATACAATAGAATAGAATAGGATAGGACAGAATAACCATTCCCCTCACACACAATTAAGACTCTTCCACTCCAGCCCCCATCTTTGAAGACAACCGCTGTGTTTTATTTATAAATAAAGTTGGGAAGAATTTCCAAATTGACAGTATTGACAACATTGATTCTTCCAATCCACGTACATGGAATATGCCTCATTTAATTCTTATTAAAATATTACCAACACACTTTTGTACTTTTCTTACATTAAGCACAAGTGATGGACTTTCAAGTGTTGAACTAGTAACATATTTTGGAGGGAAAAAAACCTCTTCATCTCTAACTATTTTGTCTATCATTAGAACTGATTGGCTAATATCTTGTTTAGTATCTGCATCTAAGTTCATGAAAGATACTAATTTCTAGTCTGATATAATTATTTTATATTTGCTTGCATTTTATACTATGATATAAGTATCAGAGAACATGTTTGCGTTGTCTTCTGTTCTGTTTTCTGTGAGAAAATCTGTGGAGAATTGTCAACATTTGTTCCTCATGTTTTTGGTGGAATTTTCCACATAGGTTTAGTGTCTCATTTGTTTTCTTTGTTTTTGAATGTTTATTCATTGTACATTGAGTGTTTTAAAGAATTCAACTTGTGAACATAATGGTGACTATAGTTTAAACATAGCTAGGAAGATAACAGCCTACATGTATATACTAGGGGCTGAAGAGAATTAGATGAAAATAAGTGTATATTCAATGGAATGAAAATGGGGGAAGGAATCCTGAAAGGAGGTCTTGTCTGTCCCCTCGAGTCTCACGTTCACTTTCCCATCTCTTATCAAAAGTAATGTACCTAGGGGCCCGTCGTGGTAGCCTAGTGTCTAAAGTCCTCACCTTCCATGTGCCAGGATCCCATACGGGAATGAGTTTGTATCCTGGCCGTTCCACTTCCCAGCAGTTCCCTGGTTGTGGCCTGGGAAAGCAGAGGACAATAGTCTAGGACATTGGGGATCTGCTCC
Source organism: Ochotona curzoniae (assembly GCF_017591425.1). Taxonomy (NCBI): domain Eukaryota; kingdom Metazoa; phylum Chordata; class Mammalia; order Lagomorpha; family Ochotonidae; genus Ochotona; species Ochotona curzoniae. Next base: position 21,373,443 of record NW_024467115.1, read on the forward strand.
TGATTCCTGGCTTCAGATTGGCTCAGCTATCTATCACTTGGAGAGTGAACCAAAAGATGGAAGAACTTTCTATCTCTGCAAATCTGACTTTTCAGTTAAAAAAGAAAAACCGTTTTAAAAAGTAATTTACTGAATTAAGGAACAAATTCAGTCCACAAATGTCACAACCCATGGGTTGACTGAATCATTTCCATCTCCAACAGATAAAAGTATTGATGATCAGTATTATCTGGAGCGGTTTGTTTAAAGGAATTCCACACCCAAAATCCTCCGTATGGACATCCTCAAGAGAGGAAAGAATGGAGGAGAGATGGAGGACAGTACTGAGGTCCATAAAAACCCCAGTGAATGCAGATCAGGCCCTCGGTCATTTATGGAAACAGCCTAGAAATTTTTAATTCTTCACTTATTTCTGAAAATTATGCCCAAACCACTTTTTGTCGGTTCATCAAATACATTTTTCTTAAAGATTTATTTATTTTATTACAAAGTCAGATATACAGAAAGGAGGAAAGACAGAGAGGAAGATCTTCCATCCGATGATTCACTCCCCAAGTGAGCGCAACAGCCGATGCTATGCCCATCTGAAGCCAGGAGCCTCTTGCGGGTCTCCCAAGCGGGTGCAGGGTCCCAAAGCTTTGGGCTGTCCTCGACTGCTTTCCCGGGCCACAGGCACGGAGCTGGAAGGGAAGCAGGGCTGCCGGGATTAGAACCGGCGCCCATATGGGATCCTGGGGCGTTCAAGGTGAGGACTTTAGCTGCTAGCCATGGCGCCAGATCCAATCAGCTACATTTTGTCCCCTACCATTTTCCTGGTTCAAATCTGCAAACACAATAATATTCCTACACAACCCTTAGATATCACCGCAGATCCCTAGTCTTCTTTCTGACATTGGATTTTCATGATTCTGTTCTCTCTATTTCTTTCTTCAGTGTTTCCATTCAAAGTCATTTGTTTTCTCCTGTGCTTTACTCCTTCCATTTTCACTGGTTTTTGACTCTAATTTCATGACTTCCTTTTATTAGTTGATTAAGGCTTATTTTTTGTCATCATTTTACTTGCAAAAATTAAAATATTTTTAGATATTTATTCTGCTAAAGGTACATGTACAGCCTGGTGCAACAGCCGAGTGGCTTAAGTCCCTGCCTTCCACACGCCAGGATCCCATATGGGTGCCGGTTCTAATCTTGGAGGTCCCGTTTCCCATCCAGCTCCCTGCTTGTGGTCTAGGAAAGCAGTGGAAGACGGTTCAAAGCCTCGGGATCCTGCAGCCAAGTGGGAGACCCGGAAGAGGCTCCAGGCTCATGGCATCTGTTTGGCTCAGTTCAAGCCATGGTGGCCGCTTGAGAATTGAATGAACGGTTGAAAGGTCCTCTCCTCTGTCTCACTTCTTCTCCAGATATCTGACTGTCGAATAAAAATATATCTCTAAAAATGTACACTTAATTATACTAATAGTCCTATTAGCAGTATGTTCAATATATATGCATTTTCAATTAGTTCAATTAAAAAGCAACTCAGTGTATTTTGGATCTGCAGTTATTCAGAAATTCACTTTTTAAACTACAAATGTTTGGAGACTTTTCAACTACCTTAATCGCATTGGTTTCCAGTTTAAGTCTGTTGTGTTTCAGAATTTATTTCTCATGGATCCCACTTTTTTTTTTTTTTTAATTAGGTGCACAGATAGAGTGTATACAAACACCAATAACAATAACAAAAACTCACAGTTAGGGTCAAATGCTATAATAAAAAATATTTTTTTTTTCTCAGAAAGATATACAGAGAGGAGAGAAAGAGAGGAAGATCATCCATCTTCTGATTGATTCTCCAAGTGGCCGCAATGGCTGGAGCTAAGCTGATCCAAAGCCAGGAATCTCTTCCAGGTCTCCTACGCAGGTGCAGGGTCCCAAGGCTTTGGGCCATCCTAGACTGCTTCCCCAGGCCACAGGCAGGCAGCTGGATGGGAAGCGGGGCTGCTAGAACATGAACAGGTAAATATATGGGATTCCATTGTGCGCAAAGGAAGGATGTTAGCTGCTAGGCTACGATGCAGGCCACAATTTCTGTCTTTAAGATAAATATTTAAAGTATCGCAAAACCGTGACAGGACAATTTTTCCCAATGAAATCATGTTTGCCTTTGTGTATGTAATCATTTATTTGATAATTTTGAATGATCACATTTTTTTAAGATTTATTTATTTTTATTACAAAGTCAGATATACAGAGAGGAGGAGAGACAGAGAGAATGATCTTCCGTCCGATGGTTCACTCCCCAGGTGAGAGCAACGGCCGATGCTCTGCCAATGCAAAGCCAGGATCCAGGAGCTTCCGGGTCTCCCACACGGGTGTGCAGGGTCCCATGGCTTTGGGCTGTCCTCGACTGATTTCCCAGGCCACAAGCAGGGAGCTGGATGGGAAGTAGAGCTGCCAGGATTAAAACGGGCGCCCATATGGGATCCTGGGGCGTTCAAGGTGAGGACTTTAGCTGCTAGGCTACTACGCCGCTGGGCCCCCCCATCACGTTTTTTGAAAACGGAACTGTTTTGTGGGTTTTGTTTTCCTTTCAACCATTTAAATAGTAATTCATTCTGAAAACAGTGTGACAGAAGGCAAGACAGAAAGTTCTACATACTGGTTTATTTTCAAAACAAAACAAACTAACAAGCAAAAGACCTCATTTGCAGCTGGACTGATAGAAGCTGAAGCCAGGCGCCAGCACACCTCTGGGTCTGCCATGTGGGCAGCCAGAGCAGGGTACTAGCTCTTGACTCATCACTCACTATGTTCTAGTTGGCATTATCGGGAATTTTGATCTAAGGCGGAATAGCCAGGACTCGAACCAACTCTAGCAGACGAAATGCAAGCACCTCAAGCTACAGCTTATTCTGGTTGTCCTAAGACCCACACCCGTTTACACACCTAACTCTTCTTCTTGCTTCTTGGTCCTCTCAGCCTGTAACACGGCTGTGTTTCTCATTGCTTTCCTTTCGTTTTGATATTCTGAAGTCTGAAAAGGGGAATGCCTAGTTAGAATGATTATAGAACGATTAGGATAAAGTGAACTGAATCATTTCATTCTTAGTGTTGTGTGTGTGTGTGTGTGTGTGTGTGTGTGTGTGTGTGTGTGTGAGCGAGCAAGCATTTATGCTGTTTTACTTTCTCTGAGCTTCCTGAATTGCTGGCTTCTTGTCTTTTTGTAATGTTAACCATGTTATATGTCACTGCTCTCCAATATTTCTTCTGCTCTTATTTTCTCTTGATTTTTCTACTGATCAACTAGCATAGAGTATATGTTACACTGTTTGAAATGGTCCTATGGCTTTTTGGAATTCTGTTCTGTTTCTCCTTATTGTTTCCCTTTATATTTCCATTTGAAGAGTGCCTACTAATTCATTTTAAAGTTCACTGATTCATTCCCTGGCTGCAACTATGTAAGTGAAGTCACCAAAGACTGCTGCTTACTTTCATTATATATAATCTAGTATTTCCCTTTTGTTCCTTGCCTTCAAGTTTCAGCTTTTCTTTTTGCATTAAACATGAATTTTTCATGGTTTCTATTTTCTGTATGAGTATTTAACACATTAATTATAATCATTTTATTTTAAGGAATTGACTTGAGAGGCAGAGAGAGAAAGAGAGAGAGGAGATCTTATCAGCTTCATTCCCAAAATATCTGCGATAGCTAGCCTCACTCTGGATGGCTGCTTGGGTCCAGGTTCAGTCCAGGTGTACCGCATGGGGACACCTGGGGAAAGCAATACATGAACAGTACCTGCTGGCGTCCAGGCTCTGCAGGGGCAGGAAGTTAGTATGCAGAGGAAGCAATGCCTGAAACTAGACTCGGACATAGGACGTGGACAAGCACAGTATTAGCTTCTGTACCAAACCTCTGTTCCAGTTTTGAGAAAACGTTCATGGGTTATGACAATCATTTTGCTGTACAGTCACATCTTCTTAAAGGAAGCTGCAAAACATCAGACATGATAAAACACTAAGACATCAGCAAAAGAAGAAAACAAGCATTATAAAAATCTACAGGGCATGTATTCTTTTTATCGCATTGAATGACAGGGGATGTTTAACATGATTTTGAGTCTAGCATATTGCTCTTTCAAAAAAAAAAAAAAGGTTGTTGACAGCAACTTCTGAAAAACACAAATGGAATGGCCAAGGTCATAATTTGTGTTGTTCTAAATTGGAAGCAACTACTGATTCCAGTGTGTGTTCATATCTTTTTAATGTAAGTTTGTTGACTTTTGACAATTTTACTGATGAGTACATACCTTTTTTTACTAGGGTCTTTTACATAACATAATTTTTTTCTTAAATAGGGATAAACAACTTCAATGTCACTAACTTAGAGCGTACACAAACTTTAACCTTTTTCATTTTTTAATACTTTATTTATTTTTGTTGTTGATGATGATGATGAAAAGGCAGACTTACAGAGAGTAGGAGAGACAGGGAGAAAAATCTGTCCACTGGTTCATTTCCCATGTGCCTGCAACGGCTGGAGGGCTGGAGTTGAGCTAATCCAAAGGCAGGGACCAAGATATTCTTCCAGGTCTCTCACACGGGTGCAGCGTCCCAATGCTTTGGGCCATTCTCCACTGCTTTCCTATGCCACAAACTGGAATTTGGATGGGAAGCAGGGCAGCCAGGACATGAACCATTACCCATATGAGATCCTGGCATATGCAAGACAAGGATTTAGCCCCTAGGCTACTGTGCCGGGCCCAGAAATTTCACCCTTTAAAACATATCTGTAGCTCCTACTGTCACAGAGAAAACATTCCCCTTAGTTATCTTTCATACCTTCATATTATGCAAAATAATACTTGTGTGCATATATTTAACTTGCAATTTCAATCTGAAATTTTTCATAAAATGTGGAAGGTCTAGGTGATGATAGTGTCTAGGCAGTTGAAAATCCCTTTGAGTTTACAATTCTATAGGTGGTTTTTATCAGATCTTGTATGTTGCTGAATTTCAAAATCATCTTGATTAATTTAATCTGTATAGAAGATTATGTTATTATTTTTGTGTATGGCTTCATTTTTCATGACTATTAACTGAAGCAATTTCTGTCCTGTTAAACAAAGGAGAAAATATACGCCATAGTGAGTTTTCTTTGATGATTGTGTCTGTTGCAATTTCTAACATAGTTTTAATTCTGATGCAAAGGAACTCAATGACTTTTCATGATGATGGAAATTGCCCCACACATTCCTTTAGATGTATTACACATGATAAGGAAAGAAAGGAGAGAGCCATGAGAGGATTGGTACTCATTCATTGTCTTCTTTTGATTCGTTTCTCAAGGGTTTCCTAACCAGCAGGCTCCTGTGACCACCAAGAGAATGAGGCAGGGATAGGGTTTCTCAGCACAGGCCACCGCAGATAGTCTAACAAGATATGCCCATTTATTGGAAAGGAAGCACAAGTTTATAAAGCCTAAAAAAGGGGAAGGCAGAATTGTGTCTCCTGACAGTCTTCCCAACCAACAATGATATTGTAATTGACTATTTCTCTGGAACCTCCAATTATGTAGCAGGTCATGTACAACAAACAGGGCTGCCAGGTATGCCACAGGCCAAGTTTGCCATGTGTGGCTGTGAGTTAACTGAAGGTCATATGTGGCTGGCATGCAATATGGGACTATACTGATGTCTCAGAGTTGCTTATCAAGGAATTCCTAGAACAGCTTGCCCAAGGATGAAGAGAGACTGGGGCACAGCCCACCACTCTCACCTGTATGGCCAAAGATGAGATCAGATTGAGGTCTCCTTGAGCCAAGACTATCGCCAGAAGTTTCCCTGGGTGGCCAGATGTACAGCATCCCTATGACCCTCCACATAGACCAAGCAGGCAGAGGTCCAGGGGTTATCTTCCACATTCTTCATTCCTTGTTGAAAATGCTGGTCTATAACCATTTAGGAAACCATTGATTTGGTGAAAGTTAATATGATTTGTCAAAATCCATTTATTTTTGCCTCTTTTTTAGAACTGTATTACAACTAATGCATATTAAATACTGCAAAGTCACAAATGAACAGATATATTAAACACTTTAGTGGAAATGATATGTGAGAAAAAAAGTTCAGCATCTTTTATTTGATAAGTAGTGAATATTTGGGCTTGCAGAAATCTACAGAATTTCAATGCTGGATATGGATAGGGCAGTCAACGGGTCATTTCTATTTATTTTTCAATAGCCATTCATTCATTCATTCATTTATAAGAAAGAAGGGAAAAAGAGGGAGAGAGACGAGAATAGCATCTATAGGTTTAATTTCCAAATGGCTGTGCTGAAATGACTTGGGGGTGGAAAGAAACCAAAGCAAAAACTGGAAACTAAGAGTAGGCATCCCACAGGGGTAGACAGAAGCACATACTACAAGCGTCCTCATCAATTCCTCTCATAGTCTGCAGCACAGGAAACCGGGATTGTGGACAAGACGGGATTTAAACTCAGGAACTCTAGCGTGTGAATTAGGATTGTGTGTGTTTGTTATCTAACATCTTCACCAGTCAGTTAAATGCCTAGTCCTTTTTGTAGCATTTTCATCCTTCGGCAGCGCGGGCATCTGTGTTCTCAACAGACACACACGGTAGGAGATGCCTGTGCAAATAATGCCAGTTTTCAGACGTCAAAACAATGTGTTCCTAAGTCTATTAGAACACACACTAAGAAGCATACAATAATTGCTTTCCACTGCCTATATGTGTCTTCAACCAAGATCCCAGAGGAAATACACATCATTATATTTTAAGCTGTTTTAATATGTTTTATTTATAAACATGTTCCAAGTGTCATAAAATGTGTGACCATCCTTTCACATCTTTTAAATGACTTTAGATAGATTGCCTGTCTTAGTGTAATTAATGAAATCTTGCAAATCTTACCAAATATACACTGGTCTCAGTTTATGCCACAAAGGGCTTATGTACTCAGAGGAGTTTCCTATAAACATTGCTTCTCCCCAGTCACCATTTCAAGCACAAAAGGAGGCAGACAGATATTAGATCAATAAGTGATCTTAGTCACAGTTCAGTTTAGTTATTTCTTTTCCTCGCTGCAGTCTTGACAAGTCTTTCAAAAATATTTGGACTTAATTGTCCTGTGTGTAGCAAAATGTCTTTTCTTTTCCTTTATTTTCCTAAGACATGTAATTATTTTGGTTTCTTTCCAAATACTTGCGTCTTATATGATATCAATAGTTTATATAAATAACCAAAGATGAAAATGAAACAAGAGACAATAGTTAACTTCAGCCATGCTTTCCTTGTCATTTGTATTAAGACCTTTTCTTTTTCTAAGAAAAATAAGTGTTTTTTGTTTGAAAGCATCTCTACTCCCTAAGAAAAAACAGTACTATAATCCTAACCACCTGAAGGCTTTAGAATTTCCTCACCTGCTAATATAATCAGCACATTTTTGCTTTCACTCCCCAGAGTGGATTAAAATATTGAATCTATACTTGTCCTCTATTAGGTAATAACAGTTTAATTTGAAGCTTCGTGTGTGATTCTGTATAATTATTATGTCTTCAGTACACCAATGTCTTTCCTACAATTTTTACTTTAAATTTGTAATTATTTTTTTCAGTAAAACTGAAGAATGTCTGTTAAATAATTATTATACTAACTTAAATAATCCATGTTCTTTCACAACAAAATACATTGTCTATGTTTAAAGTGTTCTGATCACACCACATTATTTTCCTTAATAACCAAATTTAAAAATGTTCAATAGATGAATTTATAACATGAATGAAAAATACTGTATTTTAATTATATCACACAGACATAGGAAATGTCTAGAGATGTATGATGAAAGTTTCAGTTTCAACATGGAAATTCATTTTTGCATTATTATGCAATGGAAGACATTATAAAATGCACATAAATGGTTAATAATACTGGCATGAAAGCAGGAAGGGGACAAGGTGTTCCAGTGAGATGTGTGTAGTCCCATGGTTGAGTGAGCTAAGAAAACGCTGGGCTGGGGTCAGCTGGGAGGTACAGCAAAGTGAGGGTTCTGTGAGAGCCAAGAGGAATAATTCTAGAAAGAGGCTCCCCTGAACACATGTGAGAAGCAGGAACTTCCCTTGTTAATCTGCCAAGCTCACACTTGGTCCTCCGGGGGCTTGAAATTTATTTGCTTCATTTCCACAGTCAGAGTGCTCACAGAGGCGCATCCTCACGTTTTCTCATCCTCACTTTTTCACTTTACATGCTGTATTGGACACCTGTGTGATCGCTGTACCACTCTGAATTCAGCGTTTTAGTTTTCTTCAGAGTTTCAGATGGCAGGACTTGGAAACAGAATATTACTTCCCTTAAGAAGATATGACAGATTGAAACAAAACAAAAACCAGCCTTGTAATATGTCACTGCTGAAATGTTTATAAGCTTGTTTCCTAAAAGCTGATACATGAATTATCTATTGCGTTAACTGACACGGCTAACACTTGGCATACTTTTACATCAAATATGTGATGTTTTGGTTTATTTCAGCAGTATCTCAGCTAGTCAAGGTGATTAGCATTCACAAAGATTTGCTTGTGTACTGCTACTAAGAATCATTAATATGCTTTTAATAGAAGGGATTTGAGAAAAGGTGAGTAGTAAGAGCCTTTTTCTCTTTAGAATAGGCATCCTTTAATCTCTTTAGTATAGACATTATTTTTCTGCTGTTGACTCAACAACAGAATTTAACACTCCTTTGGAAAAAGAAGCCTGTTTCTGTGAGGATGGGATTGGCTTATGAGGTGAGAAATACGATCTACAATTTAAAGTAGAATAAAGATGAATTATTGGAACAAAAATAACATACCTTGATTAAGAAACAAGCATATTTAGGGGCTGCGATTCAAGCAATTTTGGCTTTCTTTGTAAATCAATCATTTGCTTTTTTAAACTTGAAATTCTTAGAGAATATTAGATATAGGACATTGTTGTATTCTCAAGTAGAGAACAAAAATAAATACCAAGCAAATATGTAGTAGATTTACATGGTGGTGTGGTCTAGACTATCTCTTCACTTGTCAGTCATCTCATTACTATCAAACTCATTACAACAAATGCAACTATTTATTGGAACATTAAGTTCTTTGAACTTGTATAAAACTTATTTTAAGCAATGGGGAGTAATATATTAATTCCAATGATTTCCAACTTGATGTTAAAATTGTCCTTTTTGGTTGCAGTAATGATGATAGATTTTACCTCACATAAGCCAAATTACCATAAATATATTCTTATGTTTATGTTTATTACATTTACCCATGTAAATGAAGACAAACTGGTTAAAACACAAACAATGGAGAATATGATCCTTAGCAGCTATTGTAGAGGATTCCAAGACAGTCTTAAGTAGATTTTCTTTATGATGTTTAAAAAACGTAGTATCACAAGTATTGATTTATAATAGAAGTTCCCAAAAATGAGTGATAGCTACACAACACAAAACAGGTGATCTCACCTTTTATTTTCCCAATTTAATTTGTTTTAAAACATAGACATATTTGGGCCCAGCCTGATAGCCTAGTGGTTAAAGTCCTCGCCTTGCATGTGCCAGGATCCCATATGGTAGTGGGTTCTTACCCAGGCGACCCTGATTTCCATCCAGCTCCCTGCCTGTGGCCCAGGAAAACAGTCTAGGACAGCGCTGAGCCTTGGGACCCTGCACTCACCTGGGTGACCTGGAGGAAGTTCCTGGCTCCTGGTTTCCAGTTAGCTCAGCTCCAGCAGTTGCGGCCGCTTGGGGAGTGACCACTTGTACGGAAGATCTTTCTCTCTTTCTCTCCTCCTCTCTGTATAGCCTCCTTTCCAACAAAAATAAATAAACCTTTAAAATAGAGACATATTTTACATGAGAGTCAGAAATGGAGATAAGCAGGCAGACAGACAAGTACCTCCTACCTGCCACTTCACGCATCAGTTACCCACAGGGAGTTGGTCACAGCCAAGCAAAACCCGAGAATATCAACTCAGTCCGAGTCACCATGTCCTATCTATTGCAACTTGAAAGATACTTTAACAGTTTAGCATTTTTAGAACACACATTCAATAATAGCATAGAATATATTGATTTAAATACACACGAAACATTTTAAGCATGCAAGTTAAATGCAACTTGTTGAAAGGTATTGTAATCAGAAAAACAAGGAGAATCTTATTATAGTTTTTTTTTTGTATAATAATCATTTCTAAATCACTAATGAAATATTTACTGAAATATATCCCTTTTTAGTTGGGTTGTTTGTTTTCACATTATTGTGTTATAAGGATCCCTTATGTATTTTATATACATATGATATGATTTGCCAATATTTGCCTCCATTTTGCGTTTTGTGTTTTCATTTTCCTATTGATATACTGTGAAGCACATTTTAGTTTCAAAGGGTCCAACATATGAACCTTTTTTTTTAATTGAATATGTTTTTTAAAAATTTTTTTAAAGATTTATTTTTATTATTTTTTATTGGAAAGGCGGATATACAGAGAGGAGAGACAGAGAGGAAGATCTTCCGTCCGATGATTCACTCCCCAAGTGAGCGCAACGATCCGAAGCCAGGAGTCTCTTCCGGGTCTCCCACGCGGGTGCAGGGTCCTAAAGCCTTGGGCCATCCTCGACTGCTTTCCCGGGCCACAGGCAGGGAGCTGGAAGGGAAGCAGGGCTGCCAGGATAGAACCGGTGCCCATATGGGATCCCGGGTGTGCAAGGCGAGGACCTTAACCACTTGCGCCACCGCGCCGGGCCCTTGAATATGTTTTTAAATTGTAGCTAGGAGATCTTTTTCTAAACTCAGCTCATAATATTTCATCCATCTTTTCTAGAATTTTCTGATTTTATTCTTTCTTATGATTGTATATAAAGTCTATTTTTGGATGATGAAAGAATTATCAGGAATCCAAATTCTGTTCACTGATTTGTATATCTAGACTTACAGGTATATCAAACACTCTTGTTTGATCACTGTGGATTTAGAGTGAAGTTTGAAATTACAAGGTGCAATTCATACAACTTCATTTTTTTCAGGATTTTTAAAAAATAGTCTGGGTCATTTGCACTTACTTAGAGACTGTATTAAATCTGTCGATAAGTTAGGAGAAAGATTTCTCACTTGCTACTCACTGAAACATTGTACATGTTCAATTACGTTTCCTAGTATATGGTTAAGACGCGTGTGTGTAACCATGACTGTAAGAATTGCATTCATTCAAAAAGCTGAGCACCACCAATAGCTGATTATTCCTAGCAGCATCCTCCCGCCCTGCCTTGCGGAATCTCCGTGTTTCCGGGGTTTGCTTGTGATTTTTCCAGAGGAAAACGGTCTTCATCACACACTCAGAAATGAATTTCATTTTCACCGTATTTTCTAACAAGGAAAACATTTAAATTTGTTTAAAATGTTGGAGTGGATGCAGAGAATACTAGTCAAGAAACATACAAACTTCATTGAGTGCCTAACTTGAATTCCTGGCACGTGACGCTGACATCAGTTTCCTGGTGACACAGACAAGGGGGACAATGGCACTAGCTCAGGTAATTTGATTAGTGTCACCCACTGTGGGACCTAGACAGTATTCAAAGTCCCCAACCCATTGGTCAAGCCTCAGTTTTAAAAGTGGTGCACATGTGACAAAAAACAGAAGATATGCATTCTCTGTTTTCATGTCTGTCAGAAAAAAAAAATTCACATTTTCATTCTGTATTCTCTATTAAGGATCTTACACACAGCTCGTTCCACAATGACAGGTTCCCCTAGTTTGTAACATAATTTATTGCTGAGTAACAGCTATTTTTATTTGAAAATTATCTGTTTACACAGCAGCAAATTCTCACCATTCCTCTATACAGAGGGAAATTGATAACTCAAACCATTTTTAAACTAAGCTTTACAAAATCAAAGGTCACATGTACATAAATAGATTATTTGTTTATTGCTTTGGTTTCAAAATAAAACAGGTGTACGTAATAATAAATCCTTCTAATTTAAAAAAGGCTTTCAAAAGGAAAATGTTATTCTCCTGCTTGAAGAAAAAAAAAACATTATTGAACATAGTGTCTTTTAAAATTCTAAGTCTATTGAAAAATGTTTTCTGGCTTTCTTTGATAGTTGACATGTGTCAGTACTAAGCTTTTCTACCAGGACCTCTCATCACTGAAAAATCACAACATTCAAAAACTATCAATTTGTACAAGGATCAAAAGCAGCTTTTACTGGACAGTCAGATGGAGCAGCTCTGTTTTCCAACAATAACATTTTTGCCAACCATGTGGATTAAATCATAAGGGGAGATGGTATTTCAGTTTTTCCATCTCTTTGGATGAGGTTCTTGAGAAGAAAAAATGAAGAGTTCAGATATTTACTGGGTATTGAATTTCTTTTCTGAGAAATACAAGACATTCCTCTCTGTCTCCAGGGTGATTTCACATAAGTTCAACTTGAGAGTTAATCAAGAAACACAATAAAATGTTGGGTTAGCCGGGTTCTTCTAAAAGAGTCTGTGCCCTATAACTAATACAGAAAGATATAGCTTAGTGAAATTCATTTCAGTACGCAAAAAACTTAATATTGTGTCCAAATAGTCATGATTTTAACTAAGGATTTGTTTATAAGGTGATGAAAAGTTTGTCTTCCTAATAAAATAATATACATTGTAATCGTAATAACAATAAATGATTATTTCAGTAGAGTTGAGTTGTTTTATATTGAGGCAAATGGGTTAACATTTGTTTTGTCTGTTGGAATATAACTCTATGTTCAGTGATCCAGTTCTTCTGGATTTAGCACATCATGCTGTTTTCTCACACACCCACAGTTACAATAGAACCATAATAGAAGATTCTGTGGCTGCTTGAATTCCAATTTAGAATTATCAGGTTTTCTACAAGAAAAGAGAGTAGGATTTGAATGACCTCCACATTGCATAAGCCAGAAGAGAATAATCTCATACATTAATATGCTTTTAATAATAAATTTTTAAAAAGACGTTATTTATTTTTTATTGGAAACTCAGATAAACAGTGAGGGCAAGATGCAGTAAAGGAGATCTTCCATCTGATGTTTCACTCCCCAAATGAGCACAATGGCTAGAGCTGAGGCAATCTGAAGCCAGGAGCCAGGAGCTTCTTCTGGGTCTTCCACATGGGTGCAGGGTCCCAAGGCTTTGGGCTGTCCTCGACTTCTTTCCCAGGCCACAAACAGGGAGCTGGGTGGGAAGGGGAGCAGGGAACTGGCACCCACGTGTGATCCTGCGGCATGGAAGCGAGAACTTTAGCCACTAGGCTACCACACTGGCTCCAACAACAAACTTTTTGAACATTTCTAAAATATAAATTTTGTCATCTAAATTATCTTTTTTTCTGCACTCAGTTAATCAGAAACCTGATTCCTGCAGTCGTTAAACTTACAGCTGTTTATTGTAGTGTTAGGTTTCTTTTCACAACAAAAGAAGGGCTGGAAATGATAAAATGAGTTGTTTTTTTCTTGGAAGAATTACACAATTGACAAAAAGTTATATTTATTGAATATTACATTTAGTGACACATTAGGTCTGTGAATACAGAATACATGAAAACAAGTTCCTACAAGTTCCTACAAGTTCCTGAGAGTGAGAAGGAGAGGCACGGGTGTCACTTGCAGCAGCACAGGGAGCTGAGAGCAGCCGGATTGTCTCCTACAGCCTCTAACTACGGAATGAATAAAAGCTCAGAAACTGTAAATAAAGCAAATGAAGAAGAAGGGGAAATAGTTCTAATTTTCTTTTAACGTATATCACTCTTTTCTTTAAAAACAAATATGTTTTGGAAATAGTATTTGTTCAGGCTGTAGCTTCACATGGCACATCACAGTGCCAGCCCCATGACCTGAAATTTTATCTTCTAAATCTGCATGAAAAATCTAGTCAAGGGCTAAAACAATTAGAGTGCATATGTTTGTGATATAAAATACTGTAACTACAGACCCAGCCTAGTAGCCTGGTGGCTAAAGCCCTTGTCTTGCATGTACCAGGATCTCATGCGGGCACCAGTTCATAACATTGCTGCTCCACTTCCCATTTAGCTGCTTGCTTGTGGCCCAGGAAAGCAGTAGAGGATGGTCCAAAACCTTGGGACCCTGCACCAGCATGGGAGACCTGGAAAAGACTTGTGGCTCCTGGCTTCCGATTGGCTCAGCTCAGCTCTGACATTTGTGGCCACTTGGGGAGTGAATTTTTGGAGGGGAGATCTTTTTCTCTGTGTCTCCTCCTCTCTGTATATCTGCCTTTCCAACAAAAATAAAATTAAAACAAACCAAAACAATAAACATCAATAATTAATTTCATTAAAATTTTTCTTAAAAAAAAATCTGGCCATGTAGATCACCTAATTTAATTTGATAAACAAAGAAACAAAAAGTTTAATGAAGCTTTTGGCTTTTCCATTCAATATATCTTAGTCCTGAAAAATATAACAAGTTGCAAAACATTAAGAAACATTAAACTACACTTGTTTATGTTAGTCACACAATAATTTAACTAACTGAAGACAAGCATAGCTTTAAAAACATCAATTTCCCTTTATTTTGCCTTGTTTTATCCCAGAGAAGTATTTGTTGATCTGTTTGGTTTATCTTCGGTAATGTAAGGGAAAATGTGAAGAATGGCCATAGATAGATAGGTAGGTAGAGGGAGAGATGGAGAGATAGATGGATTAACAGCAGGACAAGGCTCTGTCCCGGAAAGCAGCTGGATGAGCCATCATATAGTCAGTCAGTGAGATCCCAGAGCATAAACAGAAGCAAGCATGAGCAACACAGCCCTTCTTAAATCACTATCAGTATTTCTTAAATATTTGTTTCTCCCCTCAGGGATTCTCCCCCCTTAAATTTCTACTCCAGAAACAGAAATAAAATTGGGCAGATAGGTGGGGATATCAGAACATTATATTCATACTCAACAATGTTCTTACTTACTTGGCTGAAACCGATAAACTTAAAAAAAAGCAAGGAAAACAAAGCAAAACAAAACAAAAACCCCACAAATCAGAGACATAACATCATAGATACTAACAGATAGGGCAGACGTCAGAGCAAAATGATATCTAGTCCTCACAGCACTCAGAATGCTCTCCTTGAACTCTTAGAAGTCATAATATTGTTCTTGAAAGAAAAACAAATAAACAAAACCTTGCCATTGAAAGTGATTTTTTCTGTAAGAAAAAAGAGAGAAAAATAGAGAGAGGAAAACATTTCATTTCAGTTAAACACAGGAGTTGAGTCACTGAAATTGCCAGGAAATTATTATTGTTCGCTATCATACTGAATACTTTGAATATTATTACATTGGAATTCATTTTCAGGTTTTTTTTCATCTAATTTTCTGAACACTCTTATGATGTTAAACTGGATCTTAAAACAACATAGCTATTTACCGCACGATATATTGCTTCTGACAGGGATCCACTGCCAAAAACTTGACTTTTATTTTCTCTTTTGCCATGGTTACTTCTCCCTGTCTCTGCTCAGGATGAAGGTGCACTTCGAGGACCACTTTCCAAATGCAGGTGGAGCTTCAGCAGCAGCAAGAATAAGTTTGAACAAACCTGTTTCTTACTCTGCTGACTGGTGTTCAGCCAAATTTTGGACAGTTCAAAATACACATCCTGCCACATCTCACTGCACAACTAATTTCTCTTCTTCGGCTTTTGCATGCCAACCACTTTCAAACTGCTTCCATTCTGTGGATGAGAAAAGCAGCCACAGTGGGTCATGATGGACTGGATGCTTTGTATCTGATTTTGAATTTAACCTCCAGAGCCAACTGAAAATATAGTCAGCCTCACTCTACAAAAGCTATCATATATCAATCCAGAGTGTGCACAGCTCTGAGGCTATTGCATTTGAGGTGAAGTTGGCCTGCCATTAAACCTGAGATGCAATTGCTGCACCAACTGTCTGTTCACCTTTGCTATGCTCCTTCTCCTTATGATCATCCAGATCAGGGTCAGCAAAGTTTCCTGTCAAAGACTTGCTAGTAAGCACTTTGGAATTGTGGACAACGTACGACTATGTCAAACAGTCTTTTTCTTCTCCTTTATACAAAAAAAAAAAAAAAAGTTAAGTCATTTTTAGTTTGGGATCCCTACAAAGGGCTCTGGACCACACTTGTCAGTTTTTCAATTCTGATGTTCAGTGAAGGTACAGGATCTCCTGACCTGGGCCTGTGCTTGCTACAGGCTTAAGATATTTAGCGTACAACCTTAAGTGGCTGATGGGGTTGCAGAACAAACTAATCTTTCAACCTACAAATACCAGTATACCATGTGAACACCAGCTTGTGTCTCGGCTACCCCACTTCCTATCCAGCTTCGTGCTTATAACATAGGAAAGCATGGGAGGATGGGCCAAAGCTTTGGAACATTGTGCATACACAAGAGGCTTCAGACTCCTGGCTTTGGGACAGTTCTGTTCCAACCATTATGACCATTTGGAGAATGAACCAACAGATGGAGGATACTTCTCTTTCTGCTCATTATCCTCTCCCTTTTTCTCTTCCATGCAAATTTGTACTCTTGTCAGAAAAAAATATGGAAAATTAAAAACATTTGCTTGATTAAATGTATACACACACATTTCTCCTTTTGCTTTTCTGAAATTGTATTTAACCTTGAATCTATGTATTTACAACATAATATATTGATATACTAAAGAAAATGTTATGATTTATCCTGTAAAGTTCTCATGTTTATTCTATTTTTTTTTAAGCTGGGATCAGCCTATAGACACAAGACATTTTATTATTTATTTGTTATTTTTATTGCAAAGGCAGATGCACAGAGAGAAAGAAAGACAGGGAAAAAGAGGTTCACTCCCCAAACGGCCACAAAGGCAAGAGCTGTGCCAATCCAAAGCCAGGAGCTAGAAGCTTCTTCCAGGTATCCTACCTGGGTCCAGAGACCCAAGGTTTTGGGCCGTCCTCTACCTCATGGCAATGCTGGCAGCTTCATCTGCTGTGGCAAGTGGCTGGTACCTCAAGTACAATTTAAATGTATTTTTGTGTGTAACTTCATATGATTGCGCAATTGGCTGCGGAATAGGGAGAATATAAATTCAACCAATTGTTTATTTCTTCATTAAATGTTTATTTATTTGAAAACAAGTGTCACAGAGAGAGCGAGAAGGAAAGTATAGAGTGTGATTTTTTATCTACTGGTAAACTCCTCATATGGCTAAAACAGCCAGGGCTGGATGCAGCTGCAATCAAGAAAAGAGGAGCTTCATGGGTGCACAGCCCAAGCATGTGGGTCATATTCTGTTCTTTTCCCAGGCACAGCATCCTAGGAGTAGGATTGGAATTGGAGTAGCCAGAACTCAAACTGGAACCCATGTGAGATGCTGGCACCATTATCCTGCTATATCACAATGCCGAAACTTTAGCTATCACAAATTGATTTTGATATTATTTAAATAACTTTGGGAACACATTCTTCAATTTTTGTATTTTCATTTTTTATTTATAAACTTTAAATGACATGGCTTTTATTGTCAGCTTAAGCACTTTTATAGTTCTGCCCTTTATTCATTATTTGTAAAATGTTATTTTTCACTTGTTATTTATTTCACAGGCAGAGCGGCACAGAGAAAAAAGCAGACTGAAATCTCCCAGCTGTTGCTTCGTTACCCAATGCCTGTGACTATTGGAAAGGCTGTGGTGGGGCCACAGTGAAGACGGGAGCTGGGAGACTAATCTAGGTTGCCCAACAACTTCAGTCAGCATCTTCTCCTTCCTGGAGTGTGCTTGAACAAGAAGGTATAATCAAGAACGGAGCCTGGCATTGAGCCCAGGGCTGTCTGTAAGAGGTGTAGGCATTTCAAAAGTCATCCTGACTGCTAAACCAAATGTCCACCCCAACTATTCTTATCAGTCTTAGTGAGAAATCTATCAGCTAGATCCAGTGATAGTTTGTAAAGTTCACATAAGTTGGTAACTTTTTTTCCCCTTCACCTGACTGAGATGTTTCAGTTAAATAAATATTGATAAGTGATGATGAGAATATAGGGGAAAGGAAATTCTCATGTACAAATAGTGGCGGGACAAATTTACTCAGGTATTAGGGAAATAGTATGGGGATTTCTTAAGAACTCAACCTACCAGATAACCCAGCTGTCATACCTCTAGTTGTATACACAAAGAAACAAAATCTGTATCTAAAAGAGACATATGCACTTCCGTGTTAATTGTAGCCCAATGTTCAATAGCAAGGTGGGCAAACAATCTAGATTTTTATGAACTAATGAATGAATAAAAATGTGATTAAAACAAAACCCAGTGGAAAATTCTAATGCATGGAACTGTAGTGAAATAGTAAATGAAATAAATCAGACATAAAAAAATGATTGCTTTATGCTTTTTTACATGTGAAACTAATATATAAAAGTGTGTGGATAAAATACTATTCATTATACAGGTACCTATAAATTAATTTTAATGAAATTATACCATTTAATTAATGATATGCCCATCTTTTCTTAATGATCCTTGCCATGAATCTCATTTCACATGCAATTCATATCTCTCTTCTCAAGAAAAACTACCGTGTCTGTCTACAAAAAATATTTACATATGAAGTAAACATAGAACATTCCATTGTTTAAATTAAATATATCTGAATATTTAAACTACTGACTAAAATTGATCTTTGTAAGTGTAGAATATAAGTAAAACTAAGAAATTTAAGCATAAATTATAGGTTCAAGCTATCACTGATGGTGAACTGCAATGCAAACTTGCAAGAAGAAAATTCAAAAAATGTGTAACATATTAGGTAGTGGTGTGGGAGATGGAGTATGCTAGTTATTTCGGGAATTTAACTGTATAGCTGATGCTCTTTGACAAAGATAATAAATCCTTTAGGCTGTGAGCGTTATGTAAGTCTTATATCAGAGCGTCACATTGGCAGTATGTGTGTCAGCTATTATTGTAGTAAAAAAAAAAAGAAGTCCATAAGTTAAGGGATATGAAACAACTATTTTATTATGTTCACAGTGTTTTTTTAATCAAAACCTCAGAGAGATAACATCAAAAATATTTACTTTTTTTTTTCCTTTCTTCTTCACAGTATCTCGGGAGATTAATAAGCTGAGAGTAATGTAATGACTGAATTCTGAAGCTATTTCCAAATGTTTTCAATATGTATGTCATGTAGCTAGTGGCATAAATGTTGACTTTAGTGATCAATGTAATAGCATAGTGGTTAAAGTCCTCGCCTTGCATGCACCAGGATCCCATATGGTTGCCGGTTCTAATCCCTGCCGCCCAGCTTCCCATCCAGCTCCCTGCGTGTGGCCTGGGAAAGCAGTCGAAGATAGCCCAGAGTCTTGGGAACTTGCACTCGCCTGGGAGACCTGGGAAAGCTCCTGGCTCCTGGTTTCCAATTGGCCCAGCTCCAGCTGTTGCAGTCACTTGGGGAGTGAACCATTGGGCGGAAGACCTTCCTTTCTGTCTCCTCCTCTCTGTATATCCGCCTTACCACTAAAGATAAAATAAATCTTAAAAAAATTAACTTTAATGAAAAATACTGACAGTGTAGAAAGTAGAGCCCAGCGCAATAGCATAGTGGCTAAAGTCCTTGCCTTGCATGTGTTGGGATCCCATACAGTGTCCGTTCATTTCTCAGTGACCCCACTCTTCATCCAGTTCCCTGATTGTGGCCTGGGAGAACAGTCAAGGACAGCCCAAAGCATTGGGTTCCTGCACCCATGTGGGAGATCAGGAAGAGGACCCTGACTCCTGGCTTTGGATAGGTACAACTCTTGCCTTTGCAGCCACTTAGAGAGTGAACCAACAGACAGAAGATATTCTCTGTCTGTCCTCCTCTTTGTATGTGATGTTTCAATAAAAACAAAGAAATTTAAAAAAAGAAAGAAAGAAGGAAATTAAACATTTCTGAATTTTGGGATTCAACACAGGTTAATGATCCCAGGATAACAGCCATAACGCCCATAATTATGCTTATGGTATGCAAGATCAGCATCCCCGGGCTTCAGAAGCTCTGATTCACTGCACACCCTAGCCACAAAAGCAGCAGTCGTTTGTCTTGTAGTATAGTGTTTGAAGCAGACACAAGTCCCGTTCACTTCAGGAAATATGAAGGAAATCTCATTTTCCAGGTACAAAGCAACTGCAACTTTTTTTAATGGTCATCATCAGCAAATTCCTAACAAATCATTTGTATCCCTTTCCATATAAAATGCACTAATGGCTGGTTACCTTAATTTGTTTTTGGGATTTGGGTTCCAGGGCTTGGTAAATTAATCAGAGCTGTATTCCTCCTGTGCTGTGTTTAGGATATTTATCATCTTTTTCTGAAAGTCTGTCAACTGAAGGAGCAGGGTATGCACCCCACATCACCCAACACCCGACAGGTAAAGGGTGTCAGGGAGCAGGTCATATGTCGAGACTATAGGACAGTGGACACACAGCAGCAATATTCCATAGTAATTTTGGCACATGGCAGCATTTCCTGTACTAAGGATAAAGTGTGTTCTTTGCAACTGGTATTTTAGTGTTCATGAGTCTACTTTAGTGCTTCTGGTTGCACATTATTTTTGTGATCTTTCCATTTTGTATGTATTTGTCAATGATGACAGTAAAATGTATATGTGATTTAAAGACCCATTGTCCTATTTTTGGTTAGTATGACCTCTATTCCTTTTAGTCTAAACATGGTATTTCAAAAATACTTTTGGGTTTCTGACACCAGTTTCTAATCCACTTAATTAGACCAAAGCCACGTGAGCTAATCTCTGCAAGATGAGCTCTTGTCTATTTTTGCCTTTCTGTGATGGTGTTGTCAGTGTCTTTAATTTTCTCAGGAGCTCTCATTTTAGAGGAGGTAGCAGGGGCATGTTATTCAGGTAATGTTCAGCCTTTGCTGTATTTTTCATATTATAAAAAGATTTTGTAAGCTCTCACATTAGAATGTTCTCAGAATTTTACACTTGTATCCTGCTTTTTATGTCTCCTTAATCCACTTTTGACTTGTCATTCATTGTTGACTAAAGGGACTGAAAATCACTATTCCCACTAAGGCTTGCTTTAAAAATGGAAGTTATTTTTTTGAGCTTGTGTCACATTAGCTATCTCTTATCAACTGAAGTTAAAGAAAAAATCACAATTCAACGTTTTGTTGGGAAATCCCCATAACCAAATCCTTCTACTTCTATTATATTTTCTGTTTTCTGCATTAATATAGGGAACCGTTTTCCTAAACCAACTACCAAGGCACAATGAGCATCTCCTTTGTTACTAGCGTTTAATAACATGTTCATCATTATATGTTTTATATATATTATACTATCCATTCCTTAGTAAGAATTGTGACAATTCACTCCTTAATAACAATTATACTGAAATGCAGTGGCATAAAATGTCTGGATTTTTCGTGATGCTTTGTGGATCCTCCAGGTATCAGAGAGTGCTGGGAAATCATGCTGATGCTCCAGGCTTGTTTGAAAATGAGTTAAAGACCCCAGGCTGTAATAATCTGCACCAAATATTGGCTGATTATGTTAGAAGGCTTCTAAAACTTGCCTAGAGCCAATAGCTCTAATTGGTCTCATACGTCATCACTGTATGGAACATGGCCTTCACAGACTATGATGTTATAACTTCTTAAATTATGATTTACTGCTCCAAAATGAGCATCCTAGAAGAAATGAGAATATTCACACAACATAATTTCTACAGACTTTATCTGAAAAGCCAAGAAACAGCGTAGATTTAAGAAAGTAGGATGGTCTACTACTTTATTAAGAATGCATTAAATTATGATGGCCAAACTTTGCAAGCTAAATGTCATACAAGGAGACAATATTTCATTAGATGAAGAACAAAGAACCCTACAAACAAAGGCCAAATTTAATCATAAGCATAGATGTGCTTCAGAGTTGAACATCTCAATTTAGACAAATACATTCCTGTTTACAAAAGAGAAGATTCCGAATGGATAAAAACAGGAAGTAAAATTTTGACCCAAGAACAAAAAAAATTGGTTCAATAAATCCTCTTTGAATCCTCTAAATCCCTGGTATCCTTGGAACCTACGGAAGTGATAATTACACTTTGTTAACAAACGGTGCATATTGCATATCACCTGCAAGACAAAATGTGGTGAGTACCTAAATCTGCCACATCATTCTTCACGGTCCCCAAGCTGATAATTAATGCTACATCCAATGTGACCTGGTCATACAAATGCTGATCTATGTTAGAAGGAAAAGCACTATGCCCATAAGAAACTAAGGACATAAGCAGCATATACAGGGAAGAAGTAGAAAAAAGCATATGACATTATTGTTAGAGTTTTCAGAGGAGGTAGAATACATGACTTGTTTTTAAAAAAGTTTGTAGAGAAGTGGAATTAAGAGATTTTGTTGTAAAAATTGCAACACATGCATTTTCAGGATACGTTTTTGTATGAATTTCAACAATATTTTTTATAAAGAAGAGTTTAAATATTGGAGAACTAAGTCAGGGTATGAAATTTAATAATGTAATGATAATATTGGGAAACAGAGTAAATATGCTTCTAGGAGGATTCTTAGATTAAGAAAACTAGGGTGCATTTTATGTGAAATTGTACTTGTTTAAATGGTTGTGGCTTTGAGTAAGAATGACACCAAAAGGGACAAGGAACTGACAATATTGCATATTATGAATGTCCAGAAAACCTAGAAGATGACAATCTTCAACAGAGAAAGGTAGAATAAACATGAATGGTGAAGGTAATAAAGGGTATGGTTGAAAGCTGGACACCAGCATAATGAGTAAGAACAATTCTGGATTCCTTCTATGAGAGGGTCTGAAAGAATAGGATCACATGATAGTGAAAATTAGGAGTGATAACTATTAAGACCAGATTTGCCAAAACTGGGATGGCCAAGATTACACCGAAAAACCAACAGTTTGACAGCCAAAAATGCCTATGCAGTCATTACTAATTCAAGGGTAAAATATTATCACAAGGTGACAGATGTTAATCCTTATAGAAGACAGAAGCCATTTCTCAATTTCTTTATCCATGTTAGTTTTGTTTCAATACTCATTGCCAAAGATGAGATCATGACTCTAGTATAAAGTTTGAAACCTGACAATTTTATAAAAATATAATTCTCCATTTCTTCCCCAAAGAGATTTGTAAAACATCACTTGCATAGCCGCCTGTTGGAGAAAATTCAACCAGCATACATTTCTATAATTTTTGGCCATAGATTTTTAATTGATATTGCTATGTAAAGGCTCATCACATCAAATACACATCAATACACTTTTAATTTAGATGGAGAATAGGTGAAGTTGTTTATATACTGTAAGCTGCTTGTAAGAGCTCTGGAGCATTGCACTGTGTCAGAGACTTCCATCCTTTCACTCTTTAGATGTGTAAATAAAATGAATGTGTTTGGTAGGTGAGACCAGGTCTTCATTGACTTTTCTGACCTGTAGACATAAAGCAAAGCAAAACAAAACAGAACAAAACAGAACAAAACAAAACAAAACAAAACAAAACAAAAAAAAACAAAACAAAACAAAAAAAAAACTGCCTGATTGTCACCTAGAGCCTAATTTAAAAGCTGATACTTACATAATATTCCGGAGAAAAAGTAGGTTCCTATTGTCCTTAACATCTAACATGAAGAAGCAGTGGCATTTTTACATCTTACCAATTTGGCCCATATATAGAATGCCAACATTCTGAAGGTTAAAATCTACTTGTCATACTAGGTAACATTATGGAAGCTGTTTCCAGATTCAGTATCTGTTAGTGAAGATTTTGAGGTATACAATACAGCTGGGTGTACATGGTACAGATTGAATATTCTGGGCACATTTTTACCTACACTAATCAAAAAGGACAACCCAGGAAATTTGTATTCCTTGGGATTAATATAACTAAACTATACATGTCCAACCTTGCTGTAATTTTCACTTTCCTATTTCTCATGTATTTTGAATAAATATGTACCAACTGTATTTTCAGAATAGAACACTGAGTCCACCTTTTTGAGGAATTCATTCTACTGGAGGTAAGTTTTTGTTTCAAAGATTTATTTTTATTATTTTTTTATTGGAAAGGCGGATATACAGAGAGGAGAGACAGAGAGGAAGATCTTCCGTCCGATGATTCACTCCCCAAGTGAGCGCTACGGCCAATGCTATGCTGGTCCGAAGCCAGGAGCCTCTTCCGGGTCTCCCATGCGGGTGCAGGGTCCTAAAGCTTTGGGCTGTCCTTGACTGCTTTCCTGGGCCACAGGCAGGGAGCTGGAAGGGAAGCGGGGCTGCCGGGATTAGAACCGGCGCCCATATGGGATCCCGGGCATGCAAGGTGAGGACCTTAACCACTGTGCCACTGCGCCGGGCCCTGGAAGTAAGCTTTTTAAAACCATGGGTATGAATATATTTTCTTAAAACCCTTGTTAAGTCACATAAATTCAGAATGCGGGAGTTAAACACCATGAGTTTGTCATACATTTCCTAACGCTTTTATTCATCTATTGGTCTGGAGCATAATCAACCAACATCCCAAGCCAATGATGCTACTGATGAATCTTATCATGGAAAATGATTTGTAATCATTTCTAGAGCTCTTTAATTCTCAGCAATGTTGCCACACTGAGTTACTGTTCTAGTTCAATGAAATATGGAATACATGTCTGTCATATGTATATAATTAGACCACAGAGCCAGGAGATACTCTACAGTATGTCCAGGATACGGTGTCCTATCACTTGGACCACTGAACATAGCAGACCTCAGACTACTGTTGCTCTCTGTATGGAGACCATCTAAGTCACAGCAGAGAAATCAGCTGTGATTTGGATATCTAGGAATTTAGAACCAGATCATGTTACATGTAAAATATTTCATTTTAAATTAACTCATGCATTTTAGTATTACTTTTATTTATATTGTGTTCTGGTCATTATAAAGCACCTATGAAAAAGATTTTAATTGTGTTTGATTCATTGGCTTAGGATCTCACTACGCTAATAAAACCAAAATAGGTCAGGCATGCAGCAATTTGTCTGCAATGTACTATTGTTATTGAACATCACTGTATCTTTTGCATTCTCTGGGACTGGTCTAACTAAAGTTTACATTTCAGACATTAGTCTGAAAGAGGAATACAGCATACATTTGAAGAGGATTATGTTTGGGAAATAGGGCATCATCTGTTTAGAGCACAGCATATTCTCTATATTAAGCACACATGTACACACACACATACAAACACACACACTATACGGTATTATATATCCAGTAGTAGAATACTGAGGTTGGATGTCAGGGATGGGTATGCAGTCACATGCATTGAACACCATCCTCAATGATCAGTTACGAAGTCGTACTCACCTTCGGTCTGAACTCTCAAGATTTATAATCTTTAGTTTTAAGCAGTAAGACTTAATCCAGGGAACGAGGAACAAAGTACAACTCAGGATTTCAACTGATGTTTGTTCTGCACTTTCTTCAACTGTGTTATCACAGCCTTAGGCAGAGAATGAGCAGATGCTGATTTCCAAAAGCATTACAATGAAAATAAATGAGCATTCATTTTAAATTGACAGGAATATATATTTAGAGTCACTAGGGGAATATATCTTTCTTTTTTTTAATATTCTGCTTATTTTTATTGTAAAGGCAGATTTTCAGAGAGAAGGAAAGGGACAGAAAGATCTTCCGTTTGCTGATAAACTCCCCAAGGGGCCACACAGTCAGAGCGGAGCTGATCCAAAGACAAGAGCCAAGAGCTTCTTCTGGGCCTCTCACGCAGGTGCGTGGTCCGAAGGTGATGGGTCATCCTACGCTGTTTTCCCAGGCCACAAGCAGGAAGCTGGATGAAAAGTAGAGCATCCAGGATATAAAGGGGCACCCATATGGGATCCCAGAACATGCAAGGACAGTACTTTACCACCAGGTGATCACGCTGGCCCCAATTTTTTGTTATGATGTAATGGGTCAAAAAGGCCTATGCCTAAGATTACCAATTCCACTATATTCAGAGTTACTCTCATTATTCTGAAAAGTAATAAAGGAAAAAGTTGAAACACTAATTCTGACTTTTTAAATCAAATTATAATGAATTCAAATATTTGACATGCATGTTCATTCTACTTTGACTTATTTTTATATAATTAGTATTTGAAAAGAAGAATGGTAAAGAAAGAGAGAAGAAAATCTGGCAACCAATTTCATCCAAATGACTTCAAAGCTGTGACTGGACCAGGCTGAATTCAGGACTTTAGCAGATCACCCACACGGATGGTAAGAACACAACTACTGGAGTGACATGGCTGCTTCACAGTGTTTTATCAGGGATGCCGATGAGGACCGCAGGAGTCACAACTCAAACAGGCCCTCCGAGAAGGGAGGCAGGAATCCCAAGCGGTGGCTTAACAAGCTCTGCCACAATTTTCCTCCTTATTAAATGCTTAATAAAATATATTTTAAAAGTCTAATAAAATTACAAATATAGAGCCTAGTATTATATAGAACCATAGAAAAAGGGAAAAAGGAAAAAAACAAAATAAAGCAAACAGTATAGGGGAAACTTTACAGCTGTAGAAACGAATGCATGTGACTTGATTCAGATGGCAAGACTGACATTGATGTTGTCTGTCTAACAATGTCCTGAAATCACCCAAAGTAAGACAGTTAGATTCTAGCATGTATCAGAACATGATCTGATTGAGTCCAGAACGCAACCTAAGAGAGAAAAGGTGATTTCAAAAATTCACAAAAAATGAAAGAATAAATTTGTATTAGAACAAGAAGTTTAAAATGCATACAGTTTTGTCATAATACACATTTTGGTGAAGTTTTCTTACACTTGTACTTTTGTCCAACCCCCCCCAAAAAAAAAGAAAAATTCTGAACCAAAACAACTGTCTAGTTTCATGGGAACATGGGAGGGAGAGGTTTAATTGGATATGTCATGACATCCTGCAGTGTGTATGGCTTGGTTGCTCAATTAAGTTGAATATGCACATGTAAATAAACACATGCAATCACAAACACAGGAAAGAACTACTGAATTGTACAAAGATATTTTATTATAGTAACTATAGGGTTACAATTTGCGTGACTTGTTAGACTTGAGCAAACAATATAAAGATCGTTTTTAAAATTTTTTTTCAATATAAGCTGATTATAAGATGACAAGAATGGCTAAAACTATTTCTTTTATTATGGTAGTAGTGCATTTTCATGTAAAGTTAATCATTATCATAAGAAATGAATTTGAGAAATTTCTGATGATATAACATGACTTGCTCCAAACAAAACATATAGAGTTAACAAAAGAAAACAGCCTTCTGTTTCTGCTTTTCACTATTCATAAGAATATTTAAAATGTTCAAATTTAAAATGTAAAAAGTATGAATTTGATAAACTGCAAATACAGAGGAAATTTAATTTGTTAGTGAAAATTAAAACAACAAATTTTGAGTCCATGCTGGGCAGGGCAAAGCTCTCAATCCACAAATAAGAGGCCCAAATCTCATACTGAATTGCGGTAGTAAATGATTCAATTAATTATGCTCAAATTGGGTTCCCAACTCCTGGTGTCCATTGAGTCCAGCTTTAGCAGCTGGGAGACTGTGGGGAGCAAACCTCAGATAGGAGATTTCTCTCTATCTGCTATTTTCTCTGCCTTTCAGATAAACACACTGAATAAATAAAATAACTTGGAATCATATTTTTTAAAAAACTCTATTTTCCATGATATTTATAATAAGGTTTTCAATTTATAATAAGGTTTGTAAATTTCAAAATCGCAGTATGTAAAATCCATGGAAACATGTGGTGAGAACGTTAGCATATTTTCTTATTGTGTAACCTGTACAGGAAATGATTTACAGATGTCATTACATGATTACATGGAAGATTCTCTGCAGCACACCAAGAGATTCATCTGTCTTGAAATTGCAGGAGCCCTTCTGTCTCTAACCTCACACATCCCTCAGTCCAATCTTTCATTTAACTTTACAGTTTGGGTTTTACTGAAATGCAGTAGATAGTGGATCTGCCTTGTTATCCACCCCTTTCACTCTGCCCCCTCCATGGGTTGTCACATCCTCTTGTCTCTTTATCTACCATCAGCAAATCCTATAAATAAGTGTCAGCAGAAACCGCAGGAGTGATTTCTCGACACCCCTGCTGATTAGGCAGAAATCAGACTGATTCTTAAATGGTTCTTATCCAAATGAGAAAGGTCATGCAAATCACGCTCTGTTTAAAAGTCTTGCATCAGAAACAGGAAATGTGGGACGCACTCTCAGAAATGTGTAAAATCATTCTGAAACAGCTTTCTCAATTTAAACTATGTTAAATAGGATTCTGTACAATTATGCAGGGGTATTTTGTAAGAATCTTGTTCACTTTCTGAACCATCCCTTCTTAGGTTTTCTGAAGACCTGGACAGTGTAGGTTTGTAACAGTGCGCCTGGCAGGTTCTAATTAGTACACACAGCTGACCAACTGTGCCAAGCTCTTCCCTCTGTTTCTGAGCAGTAACTTGCAGGGTAGCTGCATCTGGCATTAGCTCTTCAAATGTCTTGCTGTGTGCTATGCCTGTTAGCTCTTTGCTTATTCCAATGGCGTTCACCCTGAAGCAGACGATAATAGACAAACTTTAGTTTTATTGGAACCTAGGACTCTGTTCACATTCCATGTCCTTTTGTCCTTATCTCTCCAGTATCTTTCATAGACATAGAAACTGCACAGATCGAACCCAATACTTAAATAGGATGATGCTGACCATGTCTGTTTATACTGTGTATTTATTTTAATACATATCTTTTTGTTTGTTTGTTTGTTTGTTTTTTGAATGAATGCATTGTGCTCCATTCCCATGCTATGTATTGCTTGTTGAAGTTACTTTGTGCTTGGCTGAAGAATGCTCAATGAAAAGCAAAGTGTGTGCAAGGGGGTTTTGTTAATGAAATGAATTTGTGAGGAGTAGCAGTGCTTTACTTTGTTCTAGTGCTTCCAGCCAGTTAGAAGACAGCAGTAAGAGGGAGCATAATCTCATTACCAGATGTCTTAAACACATTTCAGGCCATTTTGAATGCTACTGTGAGTATATTTCATATGTTCAGTTTTACCATTTCTTGTTATATTTTGAGGTTTATTCCCTTTCAGTAAATCTCAAGTTGGAGCAATATGATAATATAATGAGAAAACCTGCTTATTAACACTGGATATTCTGTGATGACACGCACAATAAAATCCTTTCCTAAAGTCTGTAATAATTGAAATCTCTACTAGTTAAGTAGCAAATAGGCAGTCATTGGTGGTATGTGGGATTATATAAATGTGGATATAATTGTGACAAATTTACAAAAGTAAATAGAAGAGCAGAGCAAAGAGAAGTGTTAAGTTGGGACAATAATTGATGAGACTATGAGAGAATTTGTCTGAGCTATTAATGCCAACAGCAGTAAATTCCTAGGACAGAGAATTTTCAATTAATTTTCCTCTTAAAGCGTTTGAAGAGCCTGCAGGCTTACTCAGAATATTAGAATTGCTTTACAGGCTCTGAACATGAAGCCCTATTAGCTGTTAATCTAGGACAAATTTGCAGCTGGGATCCTGCAGCAAATACATTCCTATAAACACTCAGGGACGTGCATTATTTTTTTCATCCAATTAGTATATATCTCAAAACTCATGTCATTACATTAAATATTTTGCCCAATATAGATCATTTTGAAAATTTGTCTACAAACAAGTCAACAGAAACTGTGTGATTTAATGATGCCTTACTTTCTCTGTGTGTTTATTTTCCATTCAGCAGGACATTTGAGACAACTCTATACAGCGATATGATAGAAAAATGTCATTCTATAAATACAGGTG
The DNA here is from genome assembly GCF_017591425.1 of Ochotona curzoniae. NCBI lineage: Eukaryota > Metazoa > Chordata > Mammalia > Lagomorpha > Ochotonidae > Ochotona > Ochotona curzoniae. The sequence goes on from NW_024467115.1 coordinate 21,403,362, forward strand.
CTCATCATTTTTCCAAAATGAGTCATGAGAAATTCCCAAAATTGATGTCAAATGGAATAGCCCTCACGTCTTTAATCTTTCCCACAATGACTCTCCATATCATACCTTTTCTTTCTATTAGTGTTGTTATTTATTTATTTGTTTATTATTTACTTGTTTTCTATTAGAAAGTCAGATTTACAGAGATAAGGATCTTCCAGACACTAGTTCACTCTGCAGGTGGTCTCAGTGGCCAAAGCTTAATCAACCCAAAGCCAGGAGCCTGGAACTTCTTCCTGGTCTCCCACGCAGGTGCAGGGTCCCAAGGCTTTGGGACATCCTCTACCGCTTTTCCAGGCCACAAACAGGGAGCTGGACGGGAAGGGGACTAGTCAGGATACAAACGTGACCATATGGATCTGCAGTATATACAAGGTGAAGATTTTAGCCACTAGGCTACCATGCAGACTCTTGCATGTCTTTCAAATGATGATCCTTTACCAAGTTTCAAAATCCATTATGAATACTTAAACTTACTTTTAAAACATTGAAGAGGCGAGTGTTTCTGTTTATACTATACATAGTTAACATTTTTCGATAGTTCTTACAGTACCAAATGATCCTCATTTCCCTAACCATCACAGAACTGGTCCTCTGAGTAACCTGAACCAGAATTCCACATAAACTCCTTCGACATAGCATCAGGAAGTAGCCAGAAATAAACCTGTGGCCCCTTTCCTTGTCTATGCTCACAGTCAGGATTGCTGGAACATTAACACAAACTCCAGCCATTCTGGTTCCACAGCCACTAGAATTCCAAACAAGAGGCTAATGTCACGGATTTGCACGTTCATTTGTCACGCTGGCATTCCATTAGGATAATGGCTTGAGTACTGGCTGCTCCACTTCTGATTTGGCCCTTGCTAATGGCCAGAGAAAGCAGCAGAGCGTGGTCCAAGTGCTTGGATCCTGGGACCCTCATGGGAGACCCAGAAGAATTTCCTTGCTGGTTTCAGACTGGCCCGATTCCAGCCTTGAGGCCATTTGAGGAGTGAACTGACAGATAGAGGGAAGATTCTCTCTCTCTCTCTCTTTCTCCCCACCCCCTGTCTCTTTCCTTCTCTGTCTCTGTATCAGATAAAAATAAGGAACTCCCAGACAGTAAACAGAGGCAGTCCCTTAAGGGACTGTGTTTCAAAAGCCCCATCTAGTCCATGTCTTCTATTACTGTTATCCCACCCTCATTTCATTTCACCCCACTGAGTTTTGAGATGCCCCTGAATTTACGTCATCGCTACCCAATCTCCAGTATCTCTGAACTCCCTCATCCCTCTGAACACACCAAAACCCTCAGGCTGTAAAAGCCTGCACCTGCTGAAGGACTGACCACTGCCATGCATTTACACCAACTGCATGGCTGCAGTTGTCCCCCCTCTGTTCACTTACTAATCTTTAATAAATATTGTTTGTGGAAAAAAAATTAAATTTGAGAGGCAGCTGGATAAGTTAGTTTGATAGACTGGTTGGTAGCTAGATAGATATCCCACTTACTATTTATTAATTCACTCACTAAATATCAGTGCAGCCAGGAAATCCACATCACCTCCACGAGTGGCAGCAATCTGATTCCTTGAGACAAGGCTTCCGCCTCACATGTTTTGGCATGATGTGAAAGAAAAGGTACCCAGGTATTCCAAGGGAGGGCGTCAGCATCATATCCATTCTGACAGTGACTGATCAGCTCTAAGTTACTCTAGATATGCCCCCATTCTGATCTTTTGAGACATTATACATTTTGCCTTTGTCTGTAAACATTTTTTTTTCTATTCTATACTGAATATTTTTCTTCTTTCTAAAGATACGGTTAGAGTTTTTTCTTCCAAAAAGCAACTTTCCAACACTTTTATAATGGTCTTGACCAATGCCTGTCCCCATTCTTCCAATGTGAAAAATCAGTGATAAGACATAAGTCTCCGAATTCAACACTAGGCATAGATCTAACAAGTTGAAATTTGGAGTCATTTCTCCTTCACTTAATCTAACACTACTTCTATGTGAATCAATGTTTATACCATTTCCTTTGGTATTATATAAAGTTATGGATAACATTTTAAAAAGCTATTTTTGGGGGAACACTAATTTTGTGCAGTGGATTTCTGAAGACATGTTATTTTAACTAGATAATTGTAGTAGATTGAATAATGTGTTTCAAAATAAATATTCATCTAAGTTCTGATTTTGACTTGTGTGGTTTCTTACTAATTCTGTTTTGCTATGTCCTCTGTCAAAAGTCGGCAAAACCAGCTTGATCGGTCTGCGGAGAAATTGTTTTTTTTCAAAAGATGACATGATGATGCAGAAACAAATTATCTTAGAGGATTTAGTATCCTAAGCATATCTGCATTTAACAACAGACCATCCAAATGCATGAAGAGATTGTTTCCCATGCAAAAGAATTCCAAGTAATTCGCTCAAGAAAATCCTACTGCAATTTCACTGTGGCTGCTAATAGAGATTTTCTTCTAAGAATCACACAAGAAGGATTTCTGTTTAGGTATCAACAAGCACAGCTTTAGTCATGTGGTTACAGCTGGCATCAACAATGACATGCTGCGAGTATTTTTAATCCTGCCATTAGTATAATGTGAAAAGAATGACCTTTGACTTCCAATTTTTTTTTTTTATAAAACTCATAATCCCAGTGTAATCATGAGAAAAAGAGCAGAAAAAATTCCAGCTGAAGGACAGTCCAAAAAATATTTGAGGACAATTGCTCAAGACAAAGCCATCTAAAACAAGATAAGTTTGAGATATCGCCACAGTCAAAAAGAGACTGAGAAAAAGAAAATAAATGTACTCTGGTATTCTCCATGAGATATAGTACAGTAAGAGTAATCAAATTTTTTTATTTAAAGAAGCTTAAAATATGAGATTTATTTAATAAAACATATTGACAATCTGTAATTTTAGCAAAATCTAAATACTTAAATAAGTTATTCATAACAGAAGCATCTGTGTGAGAAGGAATTAGCATTCTTTGTAAAATCTGTCTGGCCTGAATTAAATATAAATGTGTCCTAAAACAGTAAGCTTATATAAAAGCATTTCTATTAAAATATAAATATGATGCTGCATCATAATTGCTTGTGGAAATACGCATATATTTTAGTCGCATTTTTATATGTTTAAGAATACATTTTTTACCCTTTTGAAATCTAACACATCTTTTCCATAAGTAGAAAAATTTCACAACTTGGTTGACTTTTTAAAATTGAGATTGATTGTTCCCAATCTCACTGAAATTTGCAGTTCCATATTATGTTTCAAAACTATCCTTTAAACTTTCTTCAGCCTTGCTTATTTGCCTTGCCATTCTTTGTATATCTTGTCCATTTCTTTGGCACACCATTCTGGTCCACCAATTCACAGGTTTTAATCTAATCATGCCACATGGCATAATTTATAATTTTCCACAAGTATTGAAACAACTATGCTTTCTGCATAGTGGCATTGTTTATTTTTAAAGGATGTTTTTATTCTTTATTTGAAAAGCAGATTTATGGAGAGACAGATAGCAATAATTGCCAAAGCTGAACTGATTCAAAGCCAGGAGCCAGATTTCCCCTGGAGCAAAGGTCAAGGACTTGATCTTTCCTCCTTTACTTTCCCATGCCCTAAGCAGAGAGCTGTTTGGAAGTGGAACATCTCGGACACCAAACAGCATCCATATGAGATGCCAACACCACAGACAGAAGCTTATTCTACTATGCCATGGCACTGATCTTGGTGGTAGTGTATTTATTGCTATTGTTATTATTATTATTATCATTTTGTGATATATTTCCATAAGGCTTAGGATTTCCTTTATCCCCACCCTAACCCCCCACTGAGTTCCACTACATTATTACTATAATGTTGGTCTTCACACACAGTCATACATTCATTATTGCTGCCATAAACAATAGCAAAGAATCCAGCATCCTATTGTCAAGCTATAGTTAACAGTTCCATTGGTAGTCCATCTTTGATCTGGCATTAGAGATGCCTACTGCATTGTATCTTCGTGTCTGGATATGATAATCTCCATTACATAGTTACCATACATTCCCTTAAATGAAAAGCCACAATCCAAGATCAACAACAGGAAGAAAAATAGAAATTTATAATGCCATGAAGTTCTGAAGAGGTTTTGATAGCTCAACAGTCCTGATTTTGCTGTCGATAGCAACACTCCAAATGCGATGAATTCTCTGCAGAATCCAGTGGCCGCTACGGTCCAATTTAGTCTCCATCTGCCCAGATATTCACTGTCAACACTTGCCTAGAGTAGTTGATCAATTTGCTCTGTCCTCCGTCTTCTGACATAGTATCAAGCACCCTCTGGTGTCAGTTCTGTCACCAGCCTCATGTTTTATGCAAACCAATGGGTGCTGGGGTCCAGCTCAATCTTGTGCACCATATACTCTGCCTTCACGCAAATCAGTGGGAGCTGCAGACTTGTCAGAAGGCTGTTTGCTGGGGACCCTAGCTCTCTACTGCTGTGGAGTGTGGGGAGGGTCCTAGGTTTCTGGGAGGCCAGAATGCCAAATGGCTCCAGGCTTTGTCCTCTGGCCACTCAGTGGTGAGCTCTGGGGTCTTGGGGGTATGTTACTGCGTAGGGACATTCATGGATAAGGCCATTGTATGTTTAGGTGAGGAATGAGTCCTGCGATACCATAGACCAGCTCTGGCTGATTTGAGAGCTTGCAAAGATGCATGGATCAGTGAGGAGATAAGAGAGATGAGCTGTGGATTACTATGGCATGAAGCTCATAATGGACAACTCAGATAAGCTGCCTTCTTTATTTATACATATATCATCACAAGCTTGTGTATAACATCCGATGTGTATGAGCTTTTTACATATATATATATACATTTATGTATATTTCTGTGTGCTTCATTTGATTTGTTTACATATAAGCACTGAGCCATTGCACAGGATCCCCAAATATTTTTAAGCATGAAAATGTTAGTTTAGCAGAAAATAAAATTAATGATAGAATTGAGAACTTCTTGGAAGCTGATGGGATTGGTGATCATGAATTTACAATGAACTAACTGCTCCCTTCTGTGACACCCTGCCCATCCAAGCTGGGCCATTCAAAGGAAAATACATAGGAATTAGAGAATGGGTATATGCCAAAAGGTGTGTCAAATAAAAAGAAATTAAGACTAAAAATGAGTATGACTGTTATGTTAGACAATAAAAGCTCAGCTGGCTAAAGATCAGAGTATCTCCATAAAGGAAAAGTCTTACTTCGACAAAGGCATACCATCATAAAAGATATCTGGTACAATTCAAGAATGATTAATGCACAGAGTGGTTGAGCAAGAAAAGTGGAAAATACCAAAATTGTGATAAGAGATTTGGCGGTCTGAATTAATAAGCTTGGAAATTAAACAAAGCTAGTAAACCTATGTCTATAGTAGCATAGGTCTTCTAAGGAATGACAGGGACTTTAGAGTGATGAGAGCGAGATAGTGTAACAGGAATGAGCAGAGTGTGTTTTTGATGCAACTAAAAGTAATTTCCTTTATGTTATTTTCTAAAATGTAAATATAGTTCAAACTCATTTTGGAATAGACACTTGGAAAATAGGTAATACAAGTCTTACAGTAAAAAGAAATTTATTTCACTCTTCATAATTGGGTATATAAATGCATGTAGTAATTATGTTTATTATCAAATGTATTAATGTGTAAATTAAGTCAAATATGAAGAGAAATTAAAATAGCTTTTTGTTTGAAAATAGAATATTTGAAATTACTATGATGGAGTTGCAAAGACAGATTAGTGTGGAGAGTTTCTTTTCCTACATGCTGTCATTCAAAAATAGGATAGAGTTGAGGCAATTTGGTTTTATTAGTCAAGAGTTATATGCATGTCTAATACCAAAAACAGTTATCCACTGAACATGAAACCGACTTAAAATCTAGTTTCACTTGCTAATTATGTTTAGTTGATGCACCTGCTAGTTTATATGGAATGTGTGATATGGAAATTTTAAGGACATCAATTTTGGGAAATAATTAAAATGTTTGAAATGAATCACTGTATTACCATGATGATGTTCATTTTTTTTTTTTAAAACAAATATTCTATCACACTTACTGGCTATTTTGTGATGTATTCTGGGCAGTGCATTGCTGCCCTTAAGCCACGAAAAATCCTGAGTTCCTAATGTGATGTTGACTGTGACTTCTTTTCCTTAACTATTTTCAAGGTAAAGTGGTTTGTGTTGCATGGATGTTGTTTAAGTTGAAATTTAATAAAACGGATACTAAATGAAAGACAGAAAATATCACTTGCATTTTCTTTGAAAGCAGAAGATAATATATTCCACTGAACAGCTGGGTAACTTTCAGGCTTTATGTAAATTAGTTCAAAAGTACAAAAGTTGAGAAAATATGAGTGGAAAAGAATATTCAAAGTGCAAATGAATGCAAATTGTCTGCACATTAAAAACATGTGCATGTACTTATTTTTAAAGACTCATTGCACAATCTCTGAAAGAAAACAAGAGCTTCATGTTTTTGTTCTATAATTATAGGAGTTCCTGTTATAATATAAAATATGTTTACCTGGAAGTAATATAAAACTTGCAACTGATGAATTTAAATATGTAACATAAAAAGCAGTATGTGACGATAGAAGGCGAAAATTAGATTTGCAGGTATCACAGAAGGTTTTAATGAAGAAATCAGAAGTAAAATTTATTTTTCCATTTTGATGTCTGACATTTTTCAGCAAGCATTTCCCTTCTCAGAAGCAATCAACCACTGTACATTTTCTTTGAAAAAAAAAAAAGTCTTTTGTTCAGGAAAGCTGGGTCCTTTTCCTCCCTTGATTGTTACATAGGCAGCTTGACTGGGACTAGGAACGAGATAACTATAGTAAGAACAGCATGCAAGTTGCCTTCCTCTTACCTGTGCATGGGAATCTCCGCAATGTCAAAGCATTTTCCTTCTATGCCTTTTAGAACAGGAGCCATAAACAGGTAAAAGAGTAACAGGACGACAGTTCTGTGGCCCAGCGTGGTAAACTCTAGGGAAGTTACCAAGAGATACAGAGGACGTCAAAATCAATACCAACGAGGGTATTGAGGGTGCCTTCAGAGTGTGTTTGTTCACAGTCATTGCACCTCCAATTACCATTGGGGGTCTAGTCATGAAGCTTGTTTTCCAGCCATGTCTCTGTGAGGGGTAACCCTTCACAAGTTATCTATATGGCTTGCTGCTCAAGGGAAGGGCAGGTGGAATGGTTTCTTTTGAGGCTGCAGGCCCTAAAGTGATTTAATTTGAAATTATCAACATATCATATTTTCATCTAACTCTCTCATCTCCATTATGTCTTGTGTAACATTTCTTTTAGTTTATAAATATGAAAGTAATACAGCATTGAAGATTTTCCAGTGATTTTCTATTTCATTCACATACGAAATGTTAATATTCTAAACTTATTGAATGTTTTGCTTATATGCTACATGCGTGCCACCAATAGGTATCTTGAACACCGTAATCTGTAGTATTGTTATTGTAACATTCATTTTTATTAATGAGGAAATAAAGTTTATTCTATATTCAGTTTTCTTGGACTCATGTCTATAAAATGCCAACATAGTTTGGAAACAATTAAAATAGATTTTCTGAAAAGTATAACATTTCCACTATCATACTGGATTTCAGGATAAATGTTAATGCAAAACTCTTAGCAGAGAAGCTAACCACATAAGAGATAAATAAATTACAATTACATTTTCATGCTTCAATAATGCACATTATCACCTAATACATATGTTAACAGTTTTAAACTTTTAGCTAGTTTGAAACTAGTGTTTTATTCTAATAGAAACTGCTAAGGAGACAAGTTTATATCCCTTATAAGTTCATTTGACTTTAAATTCCTTTTATTTTATGCAATATACAATTGGTGAGCATAGTAGTTAAATTTTCACTGATTCACTAAGTTAAAATCTGCTTTAAAATTTAGAAAGCCAAATATGCAAAAGTTAACCATGAAGCCAGAAATGCCTAAGTGACACAGCAAGACGTCAACTCCTGTTACCCAGGGACTATTGGTATTTACATGTTCCTTAACCATAGCAATTTGAGTAAAACTTCCATTTTTTTGTTCGCAAGTAAAACAATATCTCACTAAACAAATATACTTGCTTCATATTATCTATTACTTTCCTGTGATGTCTGCTAATATGATGTTCTCTATTTATCCCTTTCTCACAAATACTTGAGGACTGCTGTCTGTGCTATAACTTGTCTGCTGACAGATCTATTCTCCGCATAGTGAGTCATCTGCACAAGATCATATTAAAGACATCAGAAACCAGGGATCATCTTTAAATGGTTTAATTATTTAAATAGCCCCTGCCAAACGATCTTTCTGAAGCATGAAGTTAACATTTTTTTCTTTCTCTTTTAACAACATTTAGTGATGTCCAGTCTAGCTACATAATTTAGTGTGCATATAAATGTTAAATGCATATATATGTGGCTCATATGCATATTATCTATCTATCACTATCTATCTATCTATCTATCTATCTCATGTATATTCATCGTTTAATGTTACACTTTTCCTTGAACCTTTGCACACAACATCTAACTTGAACTATCTGGAACTGGAATCATCACATTGAACTCACACCTGTTTTGACTTTCATACACTAAGCCTGAGGCATCATTGTTAAAATGTGCTTGAGCTTCATCTAATACAAAACACCTTTCTGCGCCAGATTCAGCTAATATGGTGGGAATTCCAGGATCTCGGTCGCATTCAGGCTTTACTCTTTCTCTTTTGCTTGAAGGTCACTGCTGGAGTCATCATCATTGATATTGCCTGCCTTCTGATAATTATCTAACATGTAATGTGTAAAGCTATAGGAGATGCTTGTGTAATCTGCTTATAAGAACTGCTTATGAAAATAGCAAACAGTATATTTGTGTTTAATTTATCTTCAGCACATATTTACATTATGAATGTTGTTATCAATTTGAATCACACATTTTTATTTCATTACATCTAATAATACACTGCAGATTGAGATAGACTCTATTCACTCTTTTAATAATTTTCTATTTCAATACATTCACATTTTTTACATTTATAATTTTATTCTGTTACAGTTTACTTTTGAAGAAGAGTTTATTTAAAAGAGCTCGTTTCATCCAAACAAATTTTGAGGAATTTACATTTCCCCACATTGGAACAAAGTTCAATTTTTTCATTAATTTCACTTTATTGCAATAATTGCCTCCTGTAAGAATAAATTCTCACTTATTTATTGTAGCCTAAAATATGGATGCTTTCTCTGTCAGGTATATTTCTCTGGACAGGACTTTCATGTTTAAATTTTTTTTGGCTAAAAATGTCTAGCTTCTACTCTCGGTGTGGTGTCCTACTGTTGGCAGGGCCCTAACTGTCTCAGTCATCACCAAGCACAGCTGCATTAGCAAGAATTGGGATGGAAATACCGTAATGCTCATTGAAAGAAGAATGGATAAAAGATGCGATGCGTGTGCTCTATGGAATATCACTCAGCCATGAGTTAACATTAATTTATACCATTTGCAATAAAAATGGTCCCAACTAAAGACCATTATGCTCATAGACAAGCTTTATAATGGAGACAAGTGTACTGAGAAGTGGAGACATGCTACCATCTGGATCTCTACTCCTATTTAACAGGAGGACTCCCACTTAAACTGTTCTATATATCTTGGTAATAGGATGTTGGAATTTCATTCATTGTCTATCCCTACTATGTTATGATTCATTTAAACAGCAGAATGACATACTTGTGACTAAAGGACTATACTGTTATAATAATACAGAGGAAAACAATGGGGGTGGGGGACTGAGGGGAAAACCTTGTGCATATAGAACCATATCATAAAAAATAAAACATTAAAATTTAATTATTGAAATATTTCTATTTTTATTTCAAAATTAATATATTCATTTCTGAGATAGCTGTGTAATATACAAAATTGCTACATGTGCTAAATCTAACAAAGTAATTTTGCTTCTCACCCTATAGATTTTAGATCATTCATGTATTAAATATTTTGTCATTTATAAAGTTTATATTTTCTATGAAATAACTTTTAGTTCATTTTGTTTTTAAACTTTTGAAACATTATAATTCCTTCCTTTTTAGTATTTATTTAATCTTACTAGAAAGGCAGATATATAGAGAGAAGAAGAAGATACAGAGAAAAGACCTTCCATCTGCTGATTCATTCTCCCAGTGGCCACAATGGCCAGGGCTGAGCCAAACCAAAGCCAGGAGGCAAGAGCTTCGTCAGGATCTCCTGTGCTGGTGCAGGATCCCAAGGCTTTGGCCCTTCCTTTAGTGCTTTCCCAAATTAAGCAGGGAGATGGATGGAAAGTAGAGCAGCCAACACATGGAATGGTGCCCACATGCGATCCCGGTGGGTAGAAAGCAAGGACTTTAGCTGGACCCAATTAAATCTATTTTTATAATGGAAAGTAATTATTTATATGCTTTTTTTCCCAAAGAATTTGTTTCTTAGTTATTGAAATGCATATGTACTTATTTTTTAAATTGCTTCTCTTTAAATTTGGTATTCTAAGAGAATAAACTTTCAGTAAAATCAAGTCCTGCAACTAACTATTTTATTGAAGCTTTGGTGATATAATACCCCTTTGCCTATTCTTAAAGCTTTGTTTTATGAGGAATGTTAGATTCATATGATACAACATTAAAATTTAAGGAATACTAAAGCATGAAAACCCTGAGATGTAATGCTGTTGCACAGTTTCTGGACCAGATGCAAACAATGCCGACAGGTCACTGCGTTTCCTAGTGATATTTTATGCACAGACCAACTGACACACTCTTCAATTTCATGGCATAATTTTAATGATCATAGTCTATAGTAAAATATATATGCCAGTTAATTTACTTCAAATATGTATCATCTTAATATTTAAGAGAGCTTCCATAACAATATGTAAATAATTAATGTTTCAAGCTTTTTTCTTGATGAACTTTTGGTATATTTTCAGAGTCCTTGAAAATACAACCTTTTAATACTGTATAAAAGATGCTAACTTAGACATTCTTATCACTGAGGAGTAATTCTCTGACACTCTTTGGGAAGTACAATTTCTACATCAAAGGTTACCCTAATTTAACTATGCAAATTATTAGAAATTCATGTTAAGATAATATCAGTAGGATTTCCTCAGAATGAAATAATGATATTAGGATAAAAAAATTAAAGACACACTAAATCTCATAGAATGGGATTTCTACAAGAGCAAAAGCCTCATTTTTTTTTATATTTATCATTGAAAATTAGCAACGTATTTCAACACTAATTACTGCAGCAACATTTTTGAATGAGTGAACAGATGAGATGGGGTAGATTGGCTGGTTCTGTTATTTTGTTCTAATTTTTCTTGTCTCTCGTTGATCTGTAATATCTTTATTTGGGTTAAGGAAATCTTACATTCTTTGATCTCAATAGGTTTAAGATTGATCATGAAACTAGGAAAAAGCATGATACCTATGTGTAAAACGTCACCATTCAAAACCTGGGCTTGCACTGACCACCCAGATGGACTTCATACTAAGTGCTTGACTGAGTCACATCCGGTAAGAGACCATGATACTTCTTCTTGGACTTCACAGAGTTGCAACTATTTTTTAAATAGGATTTAAACATGCGAAGATGCAAGGTTTGGTTGATACAATTGCTTTGACACTCCAAGGAAAGAACCATTCTGAAAATGAAATTCATAGAAAGACATGTGTGGCTGAGAGAATAAAAAGCAGTAGGAACTAAAGACACACTGACCCCAGGAGCCTGACATGCTTGAATTCAGCTCACCCAGAGATATGCACACCCAGAGATGCTTTTCCTCAGGACATTTTAGGTTGAATTTTGCACAATTTCAAATCGAAAACTTTCCAACTCAGTGTGGTGGTATCTTTAGCCTCGTCTGTGTGTCTGATCTTGGCTAATACTCCTGTACATCCCTTATACGTTTTCTTTTATCTCACATTTTTCTCTTGATTAATAATGTGAGATTTATCAGGGTATTACATTTTCAAAGAAAGTAATACTTTTATCTTATTATCCTTCTACTTGCTTCCCTTAGAGAAATTTAATTACAGAATTTCTGATTCATTGACATGAATAGTTTAAATATTATCTCAATTTTTTAAACAATGGAATATACTTTAAACATTTATTTTATTCATCTATTTGATTGGAAAGACAGAAAAGCAGAGAAAAAGAGAGACAGAAAGATCTTCCATTCACTGGTGCACACCCCAAATAGCCACAATAGCTGGAGTTAAGCCGATCCAAAGCCAGGAGCCAGGAGCTTCTTCCAGTTCTCCATGCAGGTTCAGGATCCCTTGGGCAATCCTCAACTGTCTTCCCAGGCAAAAAGCAGGGAGCTGGAAGGGAAGTAGAGCAGTTTGGACATGAACTGGTTCTCATAAGGGATTCTGGCACATGCAAAGCAAGGATTTAGTTACTAGGCTACCGCGCAGGTATACTTTTACTTTAGTAGTTATTTTTGTTTTTCCTTTAGTAATTCTTTCTTGGTGAATAAATAGGATCCATATAGGACAATAGAATAAAATGAAATCTCATTGATACACATTATTGTACAGATGTCAGTGTATATAGCAACTATACATTTTATGCTAGTAATATTTTTGGAAATTTTGGTTTCATTCCAGGTGATAGTGTTTACTTTAAAAAGTGTAATTAATGTCATAACACATATGTACCTTCTTTACATTGCTTCTTATATACACCAAACACATTTTTCCTGTGCTATGGATGAGGCTAATACTTTAGGGTTTGTGGCTGGCATTATGGGATAGAAGGAAAAGCTCCTGTTTGTGACACCAACATCTTACATGGATGTGGGTTCACTTCCCAGCTGTTTCATTCCCTATCCAACTTCCTACCAATGTGCCTTGTAAAGCATCGGGAGGTTGGCCAATTACTCGAATTCTTTCTACCCTTCTGGTAGAAGCTCTTGGTTCCTAACTTCAGCCTGGCTTAGGCCCAGCCACTGTGGCCATTCTAAGAGTGAAGCATCACACGGAAGATCTTCTTATCACCATTATTCCTTCACTGAAAACTCTAGCTTTCAAAAATCTAATCCTAGTGGTTGGCAGTGAGGATGGAAATCGCCTTTCATTTTAGCACACAAGAGGGTCCTCAGAGATCTTTAGATTGCTGGAGCCTTGTCCTGGAAGTTGTTTCTCGTGGAAGAACTGGATACTTAAGTAGGCCTTGGCATAGCTTTCCGCATTGCTTCTTGCCTCACTATGTAATCAGCTCCTTGTTGTCTTCCAAACATAGCAATGTCTGACCTAACAGGGAAGCCTAATGCTGGACATTCTTTACTCAGCATTTCTTCTCAGATCTATTAGCATAAATATTGACAACTTGACTTACCCATACCTGCAAAGCAAATTTTATTGTTGAATGGAAAACTATCTCCCCTCATTGAAACTCAAGTTTTGGGGAAGGCAGGAGTCTACTCTTAACACGAAACAATGAAACAATAAAAGCAGTTTGGGTAGTGAAAAAATGCCTATTTTTTTCAGATGATTTAACAAAGAGACATCTATTTATGCCATTGTTCAATGAAGGATTAGTTATTACTGTGAGCATTTTTTCCTTGTTTCAAATAGTATTTTAATAATCTGTGCAAGGGAAGATAAAATACAGCAAAACAATTGCAATAACAATATTCATAGATATACAATGATTATTTTAGCAACAATATCTTATTGTAAAATTGGAACACATCATTGTATTTTGCAAATCAATACGGTGAAAAAACAGAATTTTGTAATAAAAAAAGTCAACATTAAACGTTGAAATGGGGCCCAGCACGGCAGCCTAGTGGCCAGAAGTCTTCACTTTGTACACACACCAGGATCCCATTTGGTCTCCGGTTCACGTCCCTGCTCCCTCACTTCCCATCCAGCTCCATGTTTGTGGTTTAGGAAAGCAGTAAAGGAAGCAGCACGAGTGTAGGAGCCCCAGAAGAAGCTCCTGACTCCAGTCTTCAGCCTTGTGGCCCAGGATGGTAAATAAAGGATATTTCACCAGTACCTCTTATGCTGGATTTCAAAAACCTGGCTAACGAATGTATTGTGCTGTTCTACCCCCAGCTCACCCCCTTCATTTCTTCCAAACCACCTTGCCTCTGGGAAGCAAGGCCCACCAAGGTCCAAAAGGCTAAGAGAGAGTTACTCCAGCCCCACCAACTCCTCAATCCTCAGAACTCCCCTAGGCCCTCTTCTGAACATGCTGAGATCCTTAAGGTCTAGAAGACCTGCTCAAAGACTGGGCTCCTGTCACATGTCTACCCCGTCTACACACAGCCACTATGTGCAGATCTGTTTTTCTCTGTACTAATAAATCTGATTGGCTTGTGAATTCCTGACCTTTCTGTGTTCTGTGTGTCTATTTCTTAATATCATTAGTTCTAACTTATAAACAAATAGATTGATTTTGTCTTCCTAAAATTTTAATGAATAATTCTAATTCAAATGCATACTCAGAACCAGTGTAGGACAAAATATAGAAATTTATATTGATATTATGCAAAGCAAATGACTAATTCAAATATTTTCATATCATGCTTAGTACACCTCCATGATCTTACTGTAATAAACATCAAACTATTATTAATAATAAAAGGAAAATTTTACTGTTTTCATGATTTAAAATGGTTTCCTAAAAGTTTCCCTCTGAGAGTTTATATACTTCATTACTATAAATCCATGGGACTAGTTCTTTTTCCCAAACCATATATCAGAAATCTATAAATTAAAAAAACTAATCAAATTTTGTTAAGTAGCATTTTGAACAAGATATACATAGTGTACCACTGCTATTACTAAAAATGTTATTAGTAAAATTGATATTCAAATCTAGATATTGTAGAAATAATGTAAAACTTTAATACTTTAAAAATAATTTTCTTCAACTAGTGTCAAGAGATTATAATTTACAAATACATACTTTAGCAAGATAAGATTAGTATCTGTCCATCCATAAGTAGTGTAGTATTTCCTGAAACATTTATCCAGTACTAAAATTAGTTGTAAAATCCTTAAATACAGAAATGCATGTGTCAAATACCGTAACTTCTTAAAGACCGTACTTTGGGAGACTATTTCATTTCATGTGTCATACAAAGCCCTGTCTCCCCAGCAGTCAGTATCATAATAGATTCAGAGACCCACAAAGATAAAATGAAAGGGGAAGCAGTAAAGGCCGTGGCTTGAGTGACTGCACAATGATAGCATTGATAAAGGACAGTGAGATTTTTCCAAGAATTCCAGTAGACAACATTATAGTCATAACTGGATGAGGAGCAACCAGTAAATGAAAAGCAATTGCAGACTGCTTCAATTTCGATTCAAAGAAGAATGAGTAATAATTTTCAAGGAGTTAATGAGGCAGTCATTGACTTGTGAAATTTTAGCAAGGAGAGATGAAACCTATATTGAGCATCCAACCTACTCTGAAATGGTTCTTCTGGATAAGTATTACCATCCACCCATGCAGCTCAAATCAATTTAATATTGACCTTAGTATACACTACTAGTAACCATTCAGGTGAATCATGGCCCATTTCTTCTCATGAGAATGAAAACTTGAAAAAAATCTCAATAGAAGAAGTTAGCAAAGCAAATAAGTGAATTTTATCTCACACACTGAAAAAATTTGAAATACTGAAGAATGTAAAAAATATACAGCCATGTACTTTTAGTTTTCAGATTAAAGAGCTCGCTGACACTAAATCCATCCTCTGCTCATTCAACATGCATACGCAGTTCTCCTTTCTTCTTCCATCACACAATTTAAAAAATAATATCATCTATATGCTGTTAGCCAAACCTAGATATTTTGGAAATAATTGAAGTTTAGTTTCAAGATAAACTTCATGAATTTTTTTAAATTGTATTTATCTTACATATTTTCAAATAAGAACATACTCCATATATTTATTTTAAATTATGAAAGAAAAACAATATCAGTAACCTTTCTTTGATGTACTTCTACTAATTTACAACCACATCCTGAAATTTTGTCATATTTAGAGAGAAGCGGTCTTTTCATGCAGTGATAGCTACATGATGTAGGCAACAATTTTGCAAATTGAATCACAAATAACAGATTAGGTTTTCCCAAATTTTCATTTGCTTTGATAATAGGCTGTTTTATTTTAAGTATGTAAATTAGTTATGCTGTTTTTATTTTGCAATAAATAACAACATTATGCAAAAGATTTTTATTCTGCCTTTGCTGTGTGCATGTAAGCATATCCATGTTTACGCGTGTGTATATTGTGAGGTGTGCATACATCTCAGCAGAGGGCTCTGGCAGTCAATGTTTTTGCCCAACAGTTTGCTCCTAGTTTCAAGTCAACATTTCTCAGCAGCTGAGTTTTTATGACATGTTCTGAAAGGAAGATTCTTCACTTTTGTATTGCTTTCTGGTTCAATGTAATTCCTGGCCTCCATCTGCATGAGAATTCCACCTTGGCTACAGGTAGACTATATCAGTAAAATGAAGTTTTGACATCAGCTACTTTCTATTCAAACTATAATTGTCTGTGGAATTCCCGTGTGTCTACCAGGAGACCAACTCTTCAAAATTCACATCTATTAGAGCACTTCAAAAAGTTCTTGGGGAAACGGGATTGAATGAGAAGCTTATTTGGGGACAAAACTTTCTGAAATCAGTGGATACATTTTTCATAATATGCATTTTTCCAGAGATGTTTTAATATCTGCTATATTCTGCTTAACTAGTCAACAGCAGCCTTTGCATGCCTTAGTGTACTTGCACAAAACTTGCAGATCCCAGGGTTCCATTTACCCTGAAGTTACATCCTAGCTTCAGCTCAGCTTCTGCCTCCTCCCGTGGTTCACTGAGATTCAGTTGTTGCCCATACTAGAAACTACAGCCTCCTCCATCGCTCCCCTTCCTTCAGATATATCCAAACATTTGCATTTCCAAATATGATTCTTATCGAATCCATTGGTTTCTTCTTCATTTCTTTAAGACAGAAAAATGAAGCTATGAGGAGCAATATTCTATATAGTGCACATGCGTAGGGTAATGAAAAATATACGGAACTACCAATAATGTATGTTTAATCCATGCACGATTCCATTGTCACATGGAACAATGTGTTGTCTATCCCCTCTGGTCTTACACAGCTGACCTGAAGCAAGAAAAGAGAAGCTTTTATTTTTGGCAATGCATTTGAAGAATCAAAATGAAAAGTACCAGCACACAACCAAGCATTAGGAATCCACCCAGCTGAGCCATCACTGCTTCATCCCAAGTCTTTATTGAAGACAAGCTGGAAACAGACGCCAAAGTCAGGTATTGAACCCACATGTTCCCAAGTGAGATTTGGTGTCTTTTTTTTTTAAAGATTTATTTTTATTATTTTTTTATTGGAAAGGCGGATATACAGAGAGGAGAGACAGAGAGGAAGATCTTCCGTCCGATGATTCACTCCCCAAGTGAGCGCAACGGGCCGATACTATGCCGATCCGAAGCCAGGATCTAGGAACTTGTTCCGGGTATCCCACATGGGTGCAGGGTCCCAAGGCTTTGGGCCGTCCTCAACTGCTTTCCTAGGGCACAAGCAGGGAGCTGGATGGGAAGTGGAGCTGCCAGGGTTAAAACCGGCGCCCTTATGGGATCCTGGTGCGTTCAAGGCGAGGACTTTAGCCGCAAGGTCACACCACCGGGCCTGAGATTTGGTGTCTTAAGCTGTATCTTAATTCCTAGGCCAAATACCTGTCCCAAGATGCACTTAATATTAGACCTTTTTTGGAAACATTTTCTTTGATCTTTTAATCTGAAAGCATTTACTTCCCTTCTCGCACATGTTCATATAGGCTCTTGTATAACACTGAATATATTTATCCTGTCACTTTTTCAAAAATTAACATCAACTACTATCACATAACATTCCCAGTGCCTTCAGACAACATTAATTACATGGTCATCTGTCAGGTTGTGCATTGGGCATTTTTTGAATCAGAATTTCACAGGAGGCTGTGATCAGTACAGCATCTGCAGGTGTCATCATCTGAAGCTCTGGCTGGGACTGGAAGACCCGGCACCAAGGTGACTCACCTGCATATCTGTTGACACAGAACTGCTGTTCTTGGCCACCAGGGACACTTGAGCATCGCCATTACATGACAGAGCTACTCAGTTCAAGAATGCTGAAGAAGAGATATCTAAAGATCTCATGCATCCTAATCTCAGAATCATACAACACAGTAATGCCCTTTTTCATTATTAGAAATGACTCAGTAGATTCAGGCTACGCTGATGGGAGGAAGAAGTAGGCCCCATCTTTTGAGGAACGGTCAAAGCATTCATGGACACTGTTATTTTTCATATGCACTACTCTGAACTATTAACTGAAGAACAGGAAACCGGTTGGATTTCTTTGTATGTTCTAGGCTAGTGTACAGGGATACATGGGTAACGTGTCTATTGATATTTGTTTACATGCTTTGATCTGGATGCACAGATTTTGTACTAAGCATTTAAGAGTCAACATTGCGGTACAACAGTTTAAGCCACTACTTATTACAGCAGCACTAGATAAGGTTTCTGTTGCTCTGCAATACAGAGTCCTACTAATGCACCTGGGAAAGAAGGGTGATGCCATGGGTTGGGTCCCTAGGGGAGGCTCTTGCTGTTTTTCAAAAAATGCAATGGTTATTGTGAATATTTGCAGAAGTGAATGAGAGGACAGAAGTTCCTCTTCCTCTTTCTCTGTCACCATTGCACACAGAAGCCTTCAAACTATTAGAGAAAACTGTAGGATGAACTCTCCAAGATAGAGCGATGAAAGGACACCAAAAGCAAAGACAGTCAAAGGCAAAATAAACTACTAGATTGAGCTAAGAAGCTTCTGTAAAGCAAAGGGGATGAGCCACAAAACGAAGAACCTAGCACTGGACGAGGAGAAAGTCTTTGCAAGCTAAACAACTAATAGAGAAGTAATATTCAGGATTTACAGAAAAACCTTTCGAAACTCAACAACAGCAGAACAAACAACCCTATAAAAAATGAGCAAAGTAAATAAACAGACATTTTTCAAAATAAAAAATGCAAATGGCTAATAGACGTATGACGAAAATACTCGGGTTCCCTACCTATCAGAGACATGAAAATGAAAACCACTTTGAAGTTCCACCTAACTCCAATGAGATTGTCTACATTCAGAACTCTTCTAATCAAACCCACTGGAGCAAATGTGGGGAAAAAAACAGCCTCTGTCAACACTGGTGTGAGAGAAGGCTAGTGCAACCACTGTGGAAGTCAGTATGGAGAGTGCTAAGGAAGTAAAAATTCACCTGTCATATCACCCAGTTATCTCACTTGTAGGAGTATATCCAAAAGATATGATATTTGCATATGAGAAAGTGATCTGTAATCTTTCATTGAGAGAAGAGTAGATAATGGAACTGTGGTACATCTACTCCATGAAAAACTACCCAGTTACTTAAAATGGATGAAATCATACTATTTGCAACAGAATATCCCGACTAGAGAAGACGATGCTCAGCAAAACGATCAATTGCAAAACAACAAATATCATATGTTTTCTCTGATATATGGCAACCTTTGTGCAAAATGCAAGATTGACAGTCCTTTCAATACTGTTTTTCCTGCAGCTCAGGAAATTTTACATTTTTTATTTTATTTTCATTCTTTCAAAAAAGATTTTGTTTTACTTATTAATTTCTTCACTAAGTCATTGGTCAAACCTTAGCATCATTTGCTTCAGGAAAGTCTTTAATTTGTGTTTTAATTTCTGCAGAAACATATAGCCATCCATTAGCATTTTATTTTATTTCATGCTGTGGTAATTTTTTGTGGTAACTTTGTATTAGAGACTATCACGTAGATGTAAAAATTCAATACAATATGCATCTCTACATCCAAATGAAATATGAATTCCCGATGAACATGCCTACAGTGTCAGCAAACACTTAAATAGCAGAATAAAGGACTTCTAACTGATTGTGAAGAACTACACTATTGTACTGATGTGGGTAAAACCTGGCTTTCGGGGATATTTGGGGAGAGAGAAGAGAAATCTTGAAGCTTCTAGAACTGTATCATGGAATAATAAAACAATTTTTATTAAAAAACTATACAATTCTTTAAGAAAATACTTCTTAAAAATAATTTTATAAGGTTATGTATTTGTGTTGCAAAGTCAAACATATAGAGAGGAGGGGTGACAAAAAAGGAAGTCTTCCATCGGGTGATTCACTCCTTAGTGGCTGCAATGGCCAGAACTGCGCCGATCCAAAGCCAGGAACCCAGAGCTTCTTCCAGGTGTCCCACTCTGGTGCAGGGTTTCGAAGCTTTGGCCTGTCCTCAACTGCTTTCCCAGGCCACAAGCAGAGAACTGAATATGAAGCGGGGCTTTCAGGACATAAATCAGTGCCTATATGGCATCTCAGTGCTTGCAAAAGATGTGCCACTATGCTGGAGCACCGGGCCCAAGAACTCTATTTATAAACCAAATGTATTTTGCTTTCCAATATTAAATTTGAGGCCACAAGATATTATGTAATCTCTAAACCTCAATTCAGACATTGTCAAAATATATGGAAAATTATAAATTCAAAAGTCAACATTCTAGGGCCCGGCATGGTAGCACAGTGGTTAAAGTGCTTGTCTTACATTCACCGGGATCTTTATGGGTGACAGTTCCAATCCTGGCAGCCCCGCTTCCAATACAGCTCCCTGCTTGTGGCCTGGGAAAGCAGTCAAGGACGGCCCCAAGCTTTGGGACCCTGCACTCACGTGGAAGACCCAGAGGTGCTCCTGGTTCCTGGCTTCGGATTGGCTCAGCTCCAGCCATTGTAGTCGCTTGGGGAGTGAACTAGCGGATGTAAGATCTGCCTCTCTGTCTCTCCTCCTCTCTGTATATCCGCCTTTCCAATAAAAATAAATAAATCTTTTTTAAAAAAAACTCAATATTCTAGAACTTTCCCGAGTTATTCAATTATCTGAAAATGGTAGATACCAAAATGCAGAGATGTGTGACTACTTACAGAGTTTGTTGTATGCATGTTTGCTCAAAAAAAAAAAAAAAAAAGTAATGGCAGGGATTGGAGTCAGTGCAAAGACTTAGTGGCTAAACCAATGTCTTGCAAGCACCAGGATCCTGACTGGGCATCCATTCATGTCCCAGCTGTTCCATTTCCCATGCTGCTCCCTGCTTGTTGCCTGGGAAAGCAGAGGAGGATGGTCCACAGCCTTGGGACCCTGCACCTATGTGGGAGACCCAGGAGAAGCTCCTGGCTTTGAATTGGCTCAGCTCTGGCCAGTGCAGTCGCTTGGGGAGTGAATCAGTGAATGGAACAGCTTTTTATCTCTCCTTATGTCTAAATCTGCCATTCTTAAAACAATAATAACAGCAATAACAACAACAACAAAATACCTTTCTGTCTGGTGTCCACCATCTAGCAAAATTCATAGCAATATTAGCATTCTTTGAAAGTGGACATTTTTCTCCATTCATATGGGCGGTTCAGGACAGAGATCAAATAAAACCAGAATGATCATGATAGAAAACAAAGTCTGAACAAGTGATCCCTTCAACTTCCCAATGCTTCTCAAGAAGAACAAACTGGAAGCTTCCAAGATGTGGGTGTGTCCAGAAAATTAAACCCAGGGAGTGGGATCAGCCTGTGAAAACATCTTCTCACCCAAAGTTCATTAAGCAGGATATATTCAAAGGACAGGTGTGCTATTTTCCCAAAACTTCGCCTCTCGTATTAAGGTAGTGAGGAGATAAATTCAACAGTAATGTATTACTTCAATTTTTTTCTACCTTTCTTAGTAATTTTACATCAAGTTAGGAAGTCTAATCCATACTGGCAACATTAATGAGTGATAGAACTGAACCAAGATTTCTCCTGCAGTTTCCCTCATATGGCAGTGATTTAAAAAAAAATCCTATTTCATATCCAGCATACAAATTTCTCGGGGATATTTGTCTCTCAAAGAGTAAAACAGAAAGATGCCATCTCTCTCTTAAAGATATATTTCTTTCAATTGGAAAGGCAGACTTACAGAAAGAAGCAGAGACAGCAAGAAAGATATTCCATCCACTGGTTTACTCTCCAAATAGTGGCAATGGCAAGAGCTGAGCCAATCCAAAGCCAAGAACCTGGAACTTCTTTGTGTTTTCCACATGTGTGAAGGCTCCCAAGACACTGGGCCATTCTCTGCTGCTTTCCGATGTCACAAGCAAGGATCTAGATGGGGACTGGAGCAACCAAGACACAAACATGCACACGGATGGGATCCCAGCACTTGAAAGTGGAGGATTAGCCAGTGTAGTCACATGCCAGATCCCACTTTTGTTTTGTTTTGTTTTTCATTGGTTTATAAGGTTTTGTGCATACCCTGCTAAACTAGAAAGACTTAATAGAATTGTTCTTAAGGGGACAATGTCAAAACAGTGAATTTCATACTTTGTTTTACCTTATTTTAAAAAAAATTGCCTCCCTAAAGTCATAATTGTTTTTGAATATCAAGAAATATGTGTGTATTAAGTACTAATTGGATCTTTGCAACTGAATTCCCAAAAAAATAGGAAGAGAAAAAATGATTCCACCACTTCATGACTAAAGCGTTCCTATGCAGACTTAGGAAAAGACCCAGAGTGCTTGGCTGTGCAGCAAATACATCAGGAGAATGCTCCGGCCCTTCGCTTCGTCTTGCAGATCCAAGTGTTCTGATATTCAACAGGAATTTTGGAGGAAAGTTGAAAATTTTTCAAGAAGATTCCAATTTCAAAATGTTGTGTCTTCTCCATTGTAGATGTTGCATGCCAAAGAGAAAAGCGGGCTTTGTGTGCACCTGCTCGACCTGCAGACACACCGCTGACTCAGCACTCCTTCAGTGAATACTACAATGGTGGTAATATTGGCAAGACAAACTTCCATTAGTGAAATCTTTAGGAATACATATACTATTTTTTAAATGAATCGTAACTTTACAAATTGACTTAAGTTTAAAAATGACTAACTGAATACATAATCTTAACCAAGATTCTTTTTTTCCCCTATGCGATAACAAATCACTATGCCAATCTGCTCATGTTGAACAAGTCTGTAACATGAAGCAACCTCTTTAACAAACAACAACAGTACAATATCTGAATGTTAGGGGCAGAATGGAAGAAAAGACAACAGAGATGTTGAACTAAATAACTGCACTATTTTCACTTAAAATCTAAATAATAATTGTAATGAGTTTTGAAGTAAAAGCACACATTATTAACACAAATACAACATGGCACATGAATAAGAAAATGTTTATATAAACTTCCCATTAGTTACATTCCTGATAATTTTACTTATATGATAAAGGGATGGATAGAACCTCTCTTGAAAAGAAATATTTTTGCAGTTTTTTTTTTATTAGAAATGGATCTTAAAGCTTCAAGGCTATGTAGAATTCACTTTCCTTCCAGTAAACAAATATCAAATACTGGCATTTCAAATCTTTGAAAGGTATCTTTGAAAGAGTGACTTCACAGCCAACAAAAATAAATCAACAATTCATACAAAATGAAAACTATGAATAGAAGAATGACTTTTGAGACAACGCATCTGGAAAATTTCAATCCTCGCGAAAATAACTCTTTGCACACTGACACATAAATTACTGTAGAGCCTGTTAAAAGAAGTGAAGAGATTCAAGGCAAAATGAATGATTATTAATTTAACAATCTGTTATTTTGCCAGATCGAAGTCCATGAGTTCATTTTATAAATGGCTATTTTTTTTTTACCTTTTTTGTGTATTTTATTCCAAGTTTTTGTCAGGTCAAGCAAAGCAGAAAAGTTTCTCAGACTATCTTTCTGCTAGTCCCTGGCTTTTATTTTTCCTGTCCTGTTAGGATTTATTAAACTTCATCCAAATCCTACAAATACCAATTTCAATTCATTCTATTTTATTTCTTTTCTATGTTTCTAGACTTTTTTTTAAGATTTATTTATTTCTATTGGAAAGTCAGATATACAGAGAGAGAAGGAGAGACAAAGAGGAAGAAGCTCCATCCAATGATTCACCCCTTAAGCGGCTGCACCTGCTGGAGCTGAGCCAATCGGAAGCCAGGAGCCATAAGCTCTTCTGGGTCTCGCATGCCAGTGCAGGGTCCCAAAGCTTTGAACAGTCCTCAACTGCTTTCCCAGGCTACAAGCAGGGAGCTGAATGGGAAGCAGGGCTGCCAGAATTAGAACTGGCGCCCATATGGGTTCCTGGTGGAGTCAACGTTGGTGACTATAGTATTTCCAGGCTCCTAACTTTGCATTCTGAAATATATGAAATCTATTTACTTTATATATATTTTCAAAATGTAAAAAAAAAAAAACACACAAAAAAACACAAGACCAGAATGAAGCAATGTAGCTTGTAAGGCTGAAGATTGGTTTTAGGACTGAATAGAAATGCATCAACACAGGGCATACAAAAAACTTTAACTTGACTTTGACAATCTATACTTTTAATGTTATAGGGCGCTTTACAGGGCTTCCGAGAGAACTTCAGAACTCAGAAAAACAAATTTCCTCTTTATACACACACACAAACTCCCCGAGATGTCCCTGTGGGAAATTCTGTGATACCTAGAACATGTGTAATTTCTTTATCTTGGTTGTTGGGGTAATCCACAACATGCCATTGCCTGTGGCTTTATGTGTTCTTGCTTGTCAAAATCAGTTCCAACCTCTTGTGAAGGAGAAAGTATAAGCGCTATAGAGAGAGATACCATCTCCTAGGAGCTAGGTTAAACTTTTTTTTGCAAAGCTTTTGTTTCCTTGAAAGTTTACTCAGATAATATGATTTTGGAACAAACAAAACAGCCAAGAGTTTGGGTTTACAAAATTAAAGCAGTGGGTGTGGTTTAGTGTCATCACATTTGGTTTTAAGGGAAATCATATATCTGCAACATCGTATCAGAGACTGTTGATGTGAGGTCCATTTTTCAATAAGGATGCTTAAGTAGTTATCTGGGAAGTATAAACCATAAGCACAACTAATTACCCAAGCTAAACTCTATGCATAAAATGCACATGTATGCCTTTTACTGGGTGAATTTTCTTCTTGAAATGCTCTCGTTTCCAGTTAGGAACATATGTTTCAAATCTTTTGCAGAATGAGGAGTTTGATAACCTCTGGAGGAAAAATGCTAAAAACCAATTTTTGATTTGTAATGAAATAAGTTGAGCTAGAACAGACAATTTTTCAGCTTTAGAAATTCTCCACTCCACGGCCTGGCTCCATAAAGACAGGGCCTCATAAATTATTGGGGTAATTTCGTTCAGAGTTCAAGTTTATTGCTGTGAGGCCGACTACTCGATATAATCCTTAGGAAAACAATAGCAATCTGGCCTGTCTTATAAGTAGATGGGAAACTGGGTCAGGAGCAATTTACTAATTCACTCAGCAGTAAAGATAATTACTGGTTTTTAATGATAATGTACTACAGGCCGATCTAATTGGTCCATGCCTCATGTTTAAACAGTTCTAGTTTAATAAGTGCAAGGACATTAAATATGCGTTGCTAGGTCTAACAGCACATGATACAGAAAATTGACCTTTAAATGATCTCCTGTGCTGTTCAGTACTATTTGTTTTGGATTATTGGAAGCCTTGAATATTTTTAGCTAAAATGTGTACTTAAACATTTTCATAGCTTCTCATTTCCTCTGCTTCATGTCCATTAGGACAAACCGAATACATTAAAGAAGGTATGGTCTAGAAAAGCACATACCAGAAAATTAAAATGAGAGGATTCTTTATGTGAATCAAAAAATAGAATTGGGGAGAATCTTAAAGCTTCCTCAGCTAGATCCCCTACATGTTCTCAATCATGTCCCATGAACAAATGTGGCAAAAATACTTTATGGCATAAAAATGTTGGAATGGGTTTAGTCTCAGTTAAATATAGGTGATCTTTTGAGTTTCTTCATTATCGCTCATACACAAATTTTATCCTTTGTTGCATAACTTTGCGCTTTTAACTCATTAATGCTAGATTGCCAAGAGGTTCAAAGAGAAATCCTAGGAATTTGTGTTGCTACTGAAATACTGAGTTACCTGGCTGCTAGGATTCCTGACACTTCACATCTCACTCCCTCTCATGAAAACTAGCTTCAACTGAAGGAAACCACATCTAGGATCATGACACCGTTCTGAAGCCAAATATATGCGTTGACTGATTAATATACATGAAATTGCACATACAACCTTCCCCAGTATTCCATGATTATCTTAATTACAGGTCTTTGTACGTTGGAACTAGAGGTCTTTTTTTGAAATGTTTTAATTGTGTGCATCATATTCAAGAGAGTGATATATTTCCCAAATCTCTACTTATACTTTCAGAGAGGTAATGACAGTGAGAATACTCAAACCAATGTTCCTGCACGCATGCCCAGTTCCCTATGCTGTGAAGATCTCATAGTGTGCTTGCTTAATAACCTCACTTGTGAATCTACGTTGTTTTGCCCTTTACCTGGTTCTCTATGCAAACTTTCTTTGCAGCTTGTTTTTAACAAATTATCATCAAAATGCATCTCTTTTCCAATATTAGTATCAGTGATTTGCATAAAAATATTAGCACATTGTGCTGTAAATTATGAAATGCAATTACTAGTATTCATTTGTTTATATGTATTTTATATGTAAGTCAAATGCAATAATGATACTTAGGAAGATATAAATTTTAATTTATATTCTCAAAGAACTATTATGTTTTGGTTTTCTGAACTTTAGATTATATTCCTAGAAAGTATTGCTCAACTTCAGTACAGTGAGTGGGATGCCAGCATTGTGGACAGAGTCTTAACTTGCTATGCCACATTATGGACCCTGAGGAAGATTTTAGTAAGTGAAGCCAATTTCACAGGAAGGGGTTGTGCTTCCTTTGACAGCACATATAATATAATTCAAACAATGCAAGCTGTGCGTGGGCGAGAAAAGGATCAAGGTGTTGCCTTCAATGCTTCATCCTATGTCAGACTGCCATGCAATCTCAGTGGTTCCGTTTCCTATCTAGGTTCCTGCTAAGATGCCTTGGGAGGCAGTGGAAGACAGCCATGTTACCTGGGCCCCTGCCACCAACTTGCAAGATCAGGATGAAGCTCTTGGGTCACAGCTTTGCCTTTGTCATTGTCACGGTCACACCTGATTGTTGCTATTGGAGAATGAACCAGCAGACAGAAAATTTCTCCAATTTTTGCCTTTCTCTCTCTGTCCCTCCCCCCTCTTTTCTGACTTTCAAGTAATAAATAAACCATAAACAAAAATGATAGCCATTTTGGGTTTTTTAGGGGAGTTCATTTCTAATCAAATCATTCTTTAAAGAAATGCAAAAAGGTACATGGAGGTAAATATGCTGCTCTCTTGTGTTTCACTTATTTTCCTTCAGTCAATAGCTTACTAAGATAATATTTGCTGTAAATGTATATTATTATAAGTACATTAGACAGGGAAGTATTTATCTTTTTTCACTATTTAATATTATATATAATCATACAAGTAGAGAACAGAATTTGGGAGTTATCAGATAATCTATTTTTTAACAACTTGATTAATTCAAGAGACACCACCACATGCCAGGTTCTGAATATAGAAGGTGAATTAATGTACTCTTGGCTCATGTGCAGCTCACATTCAATTTTAAAGTGAACAAATCAAGAAAAGCAAAGGAGAGAAGTCTCATTAAAATGTTGAGCTCTGAATATGTAGTTTTGGCCGTTTTCTTTCTGGTAATGAACATTATCATATGATATGCATGCTAAATCCCATATAAAAAAAAATACATTAGCTTCCCTAAATTTAATTTAGAAAAAAAGCTTCAATGTAACTGCTCAGAAGCATCTTAATATTTTTCCTAGTTTTCATAACTCTTTTTTTTTTTTTCAGGAGTAACTCCTCTCCTAGCAGGTGACACAGTGCTGATGTTTTCTTCTCCTGCATGGGGAAGGAAGGCGCCTGTGCAGGAGGCTTTCCTCTCATTCCTCCTAGGTTTCGACCACCCCCATTTCAGTGTAGGAACAGGCATGGGATTCCAGCCCAATGTGGTCAGTCTTCTGTGACCAGGCAGAGTTACAATGTTTAGCATTCAACTTGTTGGCCTTCAATACTAATTGGCTCCAAACTACTTTACCACAGTCAATGAAAGATATACTAACGATGGAGCCAAGTCATGGAAAAGAGAACAGGACGGAGACATTTTTTACGACAATGGGTTCTGTCTTGAACCTACAGTAATGCATGGATGACTCTGTTCTATTTTTTGGCCTTATTACAATAATTGTGTATTGATTTTTTTCATTTATTTATGGAGATGACAATATTATATCATATTGATTTACTGGAAATTATGGGAAATCATAACTATAACATATTAGGTACTGAACATTCGTTTTCTCATTACAAAATGCATATAATAATAAGTAATTTTCGATACATTGTGCATTTACCCTAGTAGTTTAAGATCCCTTTTTTGCATTGCAGTACCTGTGTTTAGTTCTTGGCCTCTAGCTTTAGTCCACACCTGTCCTATTTGTACGAGTCGCAGACCTCTCGGGAATGTAATAGACTATGGAAGTGCTCTCTCTCTCTCTCTCTCTCTCTGCTTCTCTCTCTGCTTCTCTCCTCTCTCTTCCCTGTCCACCTCTTTTCCTTCCTTCATTTTCTGCTTCTTTCTCCTTTTTTTCCCCTTTGCCTCTCAAACAATAATAAAATCAATATAATCATCATAATAAAAATGCACAGCATATGATAAGCACTTAGAAAATTACAAACATTTTATGAATCTGCTTCATTTTCATGCAAACTGGTAGTTTCTGGGCTTCTCTGCTTCTGTTTCTACTGGAATATAAAGAAAAATGTTCAAACAGTAGGGATGGATGGAAAACTAAGATACAGTGGGAGCAGTGATGTGAAAGAAAAAAGAAAACTCAAACTTTAATGGCATTCTACACTGCCCCATGTATTACGGAACTATGCAGAGACATAATACAGAAGTATTTTGCTAATATAGTTAACAAACACATCTTCCTGATTTTGTAAATTTCATGGAATGCCACTTGTAATTCTACTTGATAAGTAGTGAAAAATGTTACCCAGCCTGAGACATGTGATTCAAGATATCACATGACTAATGCACATGCATACCATGGCATTTCTAAGCAAATAACCAAATCATTCTGCATACAAAATTATTGTCCATAGTTTACAGCAACAAAATAACCTTAAACAAAAAGGCCTAAAGTTTATGTACATGAATCAAAATGAATTGATGAAATTGTTTCTGAATATTTTCAACAGTAAATGTGAATGATGCAGTAGTTTAATGCGATAAAACTTATTGTAAAACAAAAAATTAAAAGAATAGTTTCTTCCATTGAAACTAACAATGTCAAATACCTTTTAAAATGAACTCTGAGAAGCTGAATGTATCCACAACATTAGGAAAGACTTGTTAAGGAAAATCAAAGAAATATGCATCAATTACTTGTGAACAGGTGGTCGAAAGACAAAGAAGGGTGTAGTGTTCTGGTATAGTGGTTAGGAGATTGATTTCGCTGCTCTTGTCAGAGTACATGGGTTTCGGTCTCTTTCTGTCTCTCTCTATTTCTCTTAATTGCCTTTTAAATAAATAAAAATTAAAAATAAATTCAAAACAATGAAATCATTTTCCAGAATTAGAAAAAGGTGAAATCAATATTTCTCAGAAAAACAGATAATAATATATACATATATAGAGAATACATTTACATGTAAAGGCATATAATAATTTGTCATAAATAATAAAACAAAAAAGTAATACTGAACAAACTAGCAAATTCATAGAATAACCCTCAAAAGTGAAAAGTGTGGGTTTTGGGGCTTAAAAAAGTTTATAAGCCAACCATAATATGTTTCTACAACTGCATTTGAAAATGCCATAGTAATGATGAATAAAGAGTGTCTGTTTGAAAAAGATATGCAAGATACTAAAGCAGGGTTTCATCATTATTGATTTTGAGAGATACAGAGATGGAAACACACATATTCAAACACATACAGAGGGAGAAAGGGAATTACCTGTTAGTTCACTCTCCAAATGACGACAACCATGACCATAGGCCACAGCTTGAGCAGGGAGCTCTGCACACAATTCAGGTGTCGCAAGAGGGGAGCAGGGATGCTCTTAGTCAGCTGATCACCACAGCCTCCCAGGGTCTGAATGGACAGGAACTTGCTGTCAGAAGCCAGCACCAAGCATCAATTCCATGTGTTATTATAATACGGGATATATGCACCTTAATCTCCAAATTAAATGGCTGGCAAAATGGTAACTTTAAATGGAAACAATTGATTAGTGTATGCACAAAATTGAATTGCTCTTCAGTTTCACATCAAAATACATCATAGAAAATGGACAAATAATATATCATAACGAAATAAAAAGCTTAAAGTGTGGGGCAGCCTGTCAAGGGCTTGGATGGAATACTTAGGCTGTTCTTTTCCCTTAAGCTTGTGAAGCTTGCCTGGTGCCTCAGCCTCAGGGGAAGGGAAGCCACAGGGGCTTAGACCAGGTGGCCTGGGTGCCAAAGGTGCCCGCAAAGCCCTTGGACTATCCCACAGCTTGCTCCGGGAACTTTGGATGGGTATCTGCATGGACCTGATGGTTCACACCCCGATGAGCAAGGACTACTGGGGCAATACGTGGCCACTGTACTTGCAGCTAAATGAGGAAGTTGGGACTGAGTGATTTGGTAAAATGAACAAGAAGACTTTTAAGGGTCAGATGGAAGTACCAGCACACATGGGAGACCTGAGCTGGGGTAGTTAGTGTCAACCACCCCTGAACACCCACTGGTACATACTAAGCTTGTGATGGTGACAGACCTGGCAGGGCTAGATCACAGTACCCACCAGTGAGAATCAGTACAGGCACTGTGTAATATTAGTCTGGTCCATGGCACTTACAATAATGCAAGAGAATTTAGTCTAGGGGCAGAGTATGCAGGGAATATGTGGGCTCACCTCTGTGGAACTGCAATCTCCACTGGCACATGCAGAATCTGTGGCTGGGAACAGACCTGGTTGGGGTGCTAAGGGGATGCCCAGATTGGGTTGGATTCTTTCTGGTGAGCCCAAGAGCTTGAATTGGGACAGTGGACTGGGTTGGACATGGCTGCAGTCTCCATGGCATGGATGTGGACTGGGTCTGAGAAGCACCAGACTGAACTAGACTCTAGCATCCGCTGGTACTTGTGAGAGCCAGGGTAGGTTTAGAACTGGATGGGCGAGGTCTCAGCTCCTGCTGAACCATTAGCTCTGGGCATGGACCAGGTATGGCTGGGCTGTAACATCCAACAGTTAAAAAAAAATGGAATTAATTTGGGCCAAAAAGGCAAGGACACTGTTCCTGCCAGGACAAGAGGTGGACTAAGCCAAGTTCAGCCAAGGACACATTGGTACATGCAAGATTTCCGATTGGGAGAAAACCTGATAAAGGAGCTTGGGGATCCCCTTTGTGAGAATGAATTCCCTGAAAGTGAGGACAAGAACCAATGCAAGGAGTAGCCCAGACCAGGCCAGGTTATATTACCTGCTGGCAGACATGTGGGTCAGGTTTTGGGGCTGGATATGTTGGGCCAGTTCATATCATATACTGGCAAATCTATGAACCAGCACAGGTTGCAGGCCTGGACAGGTCAGGCTGCAACACCAGTCAGTTCCCACTGGGGCCAGGACAGCAGGCTGACTGGGCCTGGCTAGGCTTCAGCACCCACTAGCTGGAGCTGGAACAAGGTGCAGGATGACAGAGCAAGGCTGAAGTGTCCACTGGTGGATGCTGTGGTGAATGAGCCATGCTGAGGGGCCTGCAGAAGATATCTGCTATGATAGCGGAGGAAGTAGGACAGAACAAATTGGACAGCTACCCTACCCAAGCAATGATAACAAATATCTGGTCAAATGGAGACATTAATATCAAGTTCTCAATCAATGGAGATTAGATGGCGTTTCTCACCCTTGGACCTGTGAGATTGACAGCATTGCAAAACTAGCAAAACCACTTGGGTAGAAATCTTGGAGCATGCATCACATAGGAGACTCTGGGATTGATATCAGGTAGCCATTTCCTGTCCCCAAGTACTGTGGTAGTTGGGAGCCTGGGCATGGCTTCTACCCTTACCATCTCCCAGCTACAGGAAGGATCCCCAAGCTCCTTTATCCTTACCTTCTCCCAGATACAGGAAGAAGAAATAGCAAATTTGCAATAATAATCACACCTTTTTTTTTCTAACCCTCGCTCCTTCCCACCCTGATCAACTATGCAAACATCATCAACATTTTTTAAAAATTAAATCAAAGTTTTGTTAGAATAGAAACAGCAGTTGGAAACAAAAATTTGGAGGACATCTGAACCATGCTAATTTTTGAAAGACACATTTATTTATTGGAAAACCAAAATTACAGAGTTGGTTGGGGATGTATATTTGTGTGTGTATGAGGGGGGAGCAATTGGAGAGAACTCTCCCATCCACTAGGTCACTCCTCAGATGGCTGCAACATCTCAGCCAGGGCTGAGCCAAGCTGAACTTGGGAGAAAGCAAGTGCACACAGGAAACTCACCAGGCTGACAAGGGCTCAAATCTTTGAAACAGCTTATGTTGCTTTGCTCAGCCCATTCATAGAGCTGGGTTGGAAGTGAAGCAACCAGGACATGAACTGGAGCCTAGAAGGGATTCTGGCACCACAGGCGGATTTATCCACTATTCAACAATTGCAACCCCTGAAGCAACATCTTTGAATCTTTCAAATTTGAATAACAGAAATAATACGTGATGCTTCAGGAGGCAAGCAAACTTATAAAGTGAATAAAATAGCAAATAGGTTAGGTAATTAAAAGGCATTATTATGTAAAACATAGTAAATCACATTTTTAAATAAGAATTATCTATATAATATCTGAAAGTTTATTCTGAAAAAAAACTATCATTTTGATTTCTGATAGTATTTGTTAATGTTTTCCAACTTGGTTCTTGTAGCTAAGAAATTATAGAACTAATTATTGTGGAAATATTTGAAATTATGTCACTTTGAATGAGGAGGAATATTATTAAAACTGTTTTATGGCACAGTGTTTCTGTATGTTGCATAATTACCCCAAATTATACCTTCAGTGGTAATCAAAGTTTATATCTTTGCATAAATAACTCTAGCCTTTATTTTAAATACAAGTGGTATATATTTTGAACTGTTAGTCACTCATGAAATAAGTTTATCATAAACAGTGTATATCTAGGTTATTATTGAAGAGTTTTCTTGCTAAGTATAAAAGACACTGAGGAAGCTTTTAAAGAAACAGTATGTTACAGATAGTTCAGAAGTGCAGAGTCTGGGCCGTCACTGCAGAGTGGAACGTAAGGCAGTTGGAAGCACCAACATCCCATTGGGCACCAGTCAAGTTCTGGCTATTCCGCT
Organism: Ochotona curzoniae; assembly: GCF_017591425.1. Lineage (NCBI taxonomy): Eukaryota > Metazoa > Chordata > Mammalia > Lagomorpha > Ochotonidae > Ochotona > Ochotona curzoniae. The sequence continues at coordinate 21,436,982 of NW_024467115.1, forward strand.
TCTGACCAAGCTCCCTGCTAATGCTCCTGGGAAGGCAGCATAAAATGGCCCAAGTATTTGAAGCCCTAAACTCACAAAGCAAATCTCAATAAACCTCCTGTCTCTTGCTTTGGACTAGCTCAGCTCTGGCCATGGAGGCTGTTTTGAGAATGGATGGCATATGGAAGATCTCTTTGTCACTTTCTTTTTCTCTTCTTTTTTTTTTTTTATTATTTTTCTGTGATAAACTTTTGTAGATACAGGGATTATGTCCTTTCCCTCCAAATTCTCACTCCCTACTTTCCCTCTCACCATGTTGCCTATATTATTACTGCATTAAGCTACTTTAGTAACACCTACAATATTCATGTTCTGCTATGTATGTTCAACATGACATTTGTGAATACAGACAATGATGGAAAATTTAGCATCATAATAGTAAGGAATATTTAATTATTTCATTGGAACTACTCTTTTCATTCCTGGGTAGAGATGCACACTGCAAGGTATCTTGGCTCCCTGCTACGCTAGTCTTCTTTATATCTATCAGGATATATGTATACACTTGTTCATCTACATACCTATTTGTTCTGTGTTTTGCATGATTCTGCTTTATCTCATTTTTTTTGTAAATGGTAGAATTATGTTCTTTTAAATGGCCTAGTGGTATTACATGGTGTAGATGTACCAAGCTTCTTTATCAATTCTGTATCAGTTCTTCCTTCAATGAACATCTGTGTCATTTCCTCATCTTCACTACTGTGGATTGATTCTATACATGGAAGAACCCAGAGAGTCAGTAAAGAGACTGTTGGAAGTCATAAGATAGTTTGGCAATGTGATTGCGTACAAAAATCAATGAACATAAATTGGCAGTCCTAATATACACTAAAAACTATGGCTAAGGAAGAAACTTGTATAACAGTTTCTTTCAAAATAGTGGAGAACTTTGAATATCTTGGAATAAACCTAACCAAAGATGTGGAAGTCCTCTATGATGAAAAATAATAATAAAAAAATAAAATACATAGCAGAATAAATACAAAAAGAGGATTTTACCATGTTCCTGGATTGGAAGAATCAATGTCATTAAAATGCCCGTATTACTGCAAGTCATATACTGACTCAATGGGATTCCAGGAAAAATCCTAACATTCTTCTCAGAAATAAAAAACATGATACAAATATTTATCTGGAAACACAGTAGACCATGTAAAAGTACATTGAAGAATGAAAATAAAGCTGAGACATCACAATTCCAGACCCTAAGATAAACTACACATTACAGTGGTAATCAAAAACATTCAGGTACTGGTATAGAAACAGAATAAATTCAATGAGACAGAGCAGAAATCCCAGAAGTAGCCCACATATGTATAGCCAACTAATCTTTGACAAGAAAACTGATAAAAATCCAGGCAAAAAGTTCAGTCTTCAACAAATACTGTTGGTATAATCGGATAGTAGTCTACAGAACTAAGAAGCAAGACTCTCACTTCTCACCATACACAAAAATCAGCTCTAAATGGATCAAGGACCTAAATCTGCAACACAAACAAAACAAAGGAAGCATTCTGCAAAATACGGGACTTGGAAAACACTTCTCAGAAAAGCCACCAAAAACAAAACCAGTCACAGCTAAAATAAATACATGGGGCTACAGCAAACTAAGAAGCTTCTGTATAGCAAAGGAAACAATCAACTGAGGCAACTAAAAGAGTGGGAGAAAATCTGCACAATCTACAATGAATAGGAGACTAATAATCAGGATTTACAAAATCCCTTTCTCTTTCTTAAACTCTGTCATGCACCAGTTTCTCACTTTTGCAACTGATTTCTCTCACCCATTTGCCCTAAAACTTGGAAACACGCTTTTCAAGAAAAAGATGTCAGAAGTGGTGAACATCTTCCCAATATTATCACAGACCTGGTACATATACCTAGCCTATAAACTCCAGGAACTGCTTGCATGAAAAGGTGCATTAGCTATAGTGCATAATGTATGTGCATTGACACCAACAGGACCTATACAACGGGAAATGAGGAGAGGTGATATCCTCAAGTCCAAGGACCACGTTGGTTCAATGAGGATCCTCAGATTTTATCATCTATATGTAATAGGCACATTTTTAAAAATAAAAACCATTCCTGCTAAATTCAGTCACTTTTGACTTATATGGAGGAATCACTCTCCAGCTACCATCTGCTTGGTGCTCGTGTCTCCTCAAGTCTAAATTTCCTTCATCACTACTCTTAATCTTCCTGCCAATTCCCATAGTCCAGACACCAATCTCTTGCTTTTTTTTCATTTCTGAAGCACTTGTACGTGTCTGTCTAGATTGATTTGCATTCTTTCAAAGAAATTGTTTCTGTTTATTTTAGTGAAGGTCATTCTTCAATGAATTCTCCTTTCTATACTTATGAACGTGTATTTATTTCACCGTGGTTTTGAAAGTTTTTATGCTGGGTAGGAAATTTGAGTTATGTCATGGTTTTTCAGTGACACAATTCCACAACATTTCATTTTTCACTTTTCCAGCAATTTACCAAAATCATGTTAAACTTCCAACTTATTAAATTATCTTTAAGTCAGTGGAGATCTAGCTCTTTCTATTTTTAGTGTGATCATGATTTCCCTGGAGAGCTGCTAATTCCACATCCTGGATTATGGCAGCTCTGTCTCTCTGGCACGTCAGTCATGTGCTATGCTATACAGTTATGGGTCTCTTCCTTTCCCTCTGACTGACTCACGATAGCTTTTTGTGCTTTGCTTCCTCTGTAGGTCTCTAATATTTGTTACAATTACTATAAACTTTTTCTGACGCCGTCAACTGCTTATTTTGCTTCTCGTTTACTTCAACATCACTTAGAACGCTGATGCAACTTTTTTTGACTTGATTGCCTAAGGTTGGCCAGATTAATGAAGCAAATGTTTGAGCCTCAGTTTTCAAAGCTGATTTTTCAGTTGTTTAAAGTGTTCTCTATAATTTCTTCTCCTTAAAATATTTTAGGCAGATGCAGGAAAAAAAAATATCTTGCTTTTTTCATGAACTTTATTAATTGATTCAGAATGATTCCAAGAACAGAACATTTGATTCTTTAAAATATCCTGATCTCCAACAGTGATTTGGGGAAAATAAAAGTTTTTGTTAATAACAAATTCTTAGTGATCAATACATATAGTTTATATACATATATGAATGCTGCGCTATATGCTACATACACCCAGTTTCTTTAATAGTTTATTGTTGTTTGATATATTTGCCAGAAATAATGAGTAATATGTATATGACATATATGTGTATATATGATATATGTATATTTATGGGTATGTGTATATATATACATATATAATGATTCATTTTCTTGCATATGTTGTGGATATTTTCTTTTGTTTTTACCTAGCCACATTGCTTCTCTTCCAGCACCCAAACAACAAACAGAATTGCATTTAGTCATCCTTTCTGTCTGAGGCTTCCCTTGGTTTTAACAGTTTCTAAATTTTTCCTTGCTTTGGAGAATTTTGACTTATTTGGATAGTACTGGTAGGTTATTTGGTATAAACCTTAGTTGAGATTTGCTTGCTATGTTTCTCATGATTTAGATTGGTTGGCTTTGAGCAGCATTGCATGTTTAATTTTAAACTTCTATTTTATTTGATTTCATAGATGCTTGCTCCGTGGTTAAATTGATCTTCTAGATTAATTTCTTCACAAATTACTTATTTGAAATTTGGAGCAAAAGAGAGGGAGGCAGAGAGAGAGAGAGAGAGAGAGAGAGAGAGAGAGAAGTTTCAATCTACTGATTCACTTTCCAAATGGCTACAACAGCTTATCAGATGATATAGATCAAAGCTAAGAGCTACCAACACCCTCCACAGTCCCTAAGTGGGTGACAGGCACTCAAAAGCCAGGGTCATCTTTTGCTGCTTTCCAGGGTACATTAGCTAGAAGCTGGGCCAGAATCAGAATATCTGAGACAGAAATATGACTTCAGATAGGGGTTGCCAGACTGCAAGGAGTAGCCTAACCTTCTGAGCCATAATACTGGCTTCTAAGCTACTTTCATGATCATATTAATGAATTCTACTTAAATGCCTATGGGTAATATGGTTTTAATCTAGAGAAATTTTGCTTATCATCTGAAAGATGCATTGCTTGGAGGCAGATCACCTTAATTCAAACATACATAGATCTGAAGGGCAGAAACTGCACTGCAGCCTTCATAAGGCCTAGTTTATATGTGGTTCCCAAACCCTAAAAATGCTTTATGCAATGTACCCTCTAGGGTGTTTGCTGCCTTCACAGCGTTGCTAAACCCTAAATTCCATTTCATTTCCTTTTTTTTCATTTTAGTAGTGTTATACTAGAAATAGGTATTGCTTCCTTTTTTGTTTGCTTTGTTTCTTACTGTCCTTCCTTTTGAAAGTCAAGTACTCAGCATATGTCTTAAGAGGGAATTGTAAGTTTCTGTATGTAGTTCCTGTTCTTCTATGCTCACCAAGATCTTGGCTCCCCCAAGTCCTGGCTGCTCTGGCAGCCATACCTCCATCTTTCTCTGTTGAGCCTCAGACCATTGCCAAACCGTATCTGCTGACCCTGGGCTAGAATTTATGCTAAAAGTTGGCAAATATCTCAAGAATAGCCAACTTCATAGTTCCCTCATTTAAAGATCTTGGCCTTGTAGAATCTTGTTTACCCCAACAGAGTGGTTTGGGTAATAAATCCCTTTCACTTCTGGTTATTATTGCAAAGAACAATGGTTTAGCACAAGTTACAGCAGAAGTTCAGGGCTCCATTCACATATGTGCTGCATGTGAATAAAGCATTCTATTATTTTGTTCTTGTTACCACAAATATGACTTTAGTGAGGCAAAAATAATAGCAGATATTTTCAGTATGAGTTTAATCACAGAAAGAAATACCTAAAATATAATGAAAATCTTGTTAGTTTAGAACATAGCAGCTTTGCAATTAAGCTTATTGATAATGAAAATTAGTCTGATACTAATGAAGTAAAACTGTTTTACACTAAAAAGACAAGAATAATATAGATAATTTGAACAATGTCCACAAGAAAATGTATTAGTGATTGAGTTATTTTAGCAGGAGTACAGCTCAAGAAAAAGTTTCACTTTGAAATAAAATGGATATTTTATCTTGCCATGTGTTCTTCAACGTTGATCTAGGGGAGATACATAATGAAATACACATTTTAAAACACATTTAAAAGGTAGAATATACATTTTTGCATTTTGCTTACAAAACTCTGCTTGTTAGTATAATCAAAGCATTTTACTGGAACATATTTTGAATGAATGAGATACGTGAAAAGTGATTGGCAGAAATCATCAACATATAAAACCTAGCTTCCAACAGAAGATCAGTGAAATTCAGATGATAAAATAAAAAAGAAATGAGAGCAATACAAAAAAAGGAAAATTAAAAGTATGTGATAATGCTTTTGAAAAATTAATACCAAGAGGTTGGAGAAAATACTCATTTTCATTATTGGACTCACAAACTCAAAATAATTTCCTTGTAAACTTTGTTTCAAGATGTTTTAAGTGGTTTCAAGCAGTGAAATAAAGCAGATGAAGGCAGATGAAAACAAAATATTTAAAGAGAAACATAATCGTGTCATGACTTTTCAGTTACCAATGCATGGGACGGTAAAATAATTGGAAGCAATTTGCCATGAGCTTCAAAACAGAGGAAAAGAAAATAGTGTAAAACAATATTATCATTCCAGGGTCCTGGTGTCAGCCTGCCTCAGGTATAACCGCTGCGGCCACTTGTGACGCGAGCCTGCAGATGACTCATCTCTATCTCCCATTGTCACACTGCCTTTCAAATAAACACAAAACAAAAACAAATAAGCAAACAAAACAACCCATCTCTTGAGCCGTCACTTCCGTCACCCAAGGTTTGTATTGAGAAGGAACTGGAGCACGGGGTCAGAGGGGAAAAACGAATCCAGGTACACTTGTATTTCTACAGAAATTGAGTCCCTTAATTACTTAGGCTAAACATCCCTAACTATTTGTGACACTTCAGACTTTTTTTTTTCCAGTTTTTGAAATTATTTACTTTCATGAAGTTGTCCCTTTTCCATTAGGAGTAGGGACATTTTTTTTTTTTAGCATGCTTACTAGCCAAAGTCAAAAATGATTATTCATTTTAATTAAATCAACTTCCAGTAGGATTCTGAAGTTAGCTCTGGGCGTATAGTTGGGCTCTGCTAATGGATGATTTGTTCCATACGTTAAGTTACTTCATTTCAGCAGTCTCAGTTTCCTGATTGTGGTAGTTGCGTAAAGCACATTGCGAAAACCAGCTAAAGTCATATGGAAAGTGTCTAGGCTGGTTTTCGTTACACAGGATTACAATTACCAATCACATTCATTTCAATTACTGGCCATGAAAAAAAATATATATATATATATATTTTAACCTATGGCTTAGCATGATAGCTTAATGGTTAAAGTCCTTGCCTTGCACTCCCTGAATCCCATATGGGTGCCACTTCTAATCCCAGCAGCCCCGTTTCCCATCCAGCTCCCTGCTTGTGCCCTGGCAAAGCAGTAAAGGATGGCCAAAGCCTTGAGACCCTGCACCTATGTGGGAGACCTGGAAACTCCTAGTTCCTGGCTTCAGATTGGCTCAATTCCAGCCATTGTGACCATTTGGGAAGTGAATCAACAGAAAGAAGATCTTTCTCTCTGTATCTCCTCCACTCTGTATATCTGACTTTCAAATTGAAGAATAAATAAACAAGACACCATCATTCATTCATTGTCGCTTGCCTAAACAGCTAACGCAGACACATCCATATACTATGCAGTTAACTTACATCTGTTGAATTACTGTGAATCTAAACAATTTCAGTAAAAAGTTGGGAAGAAATAAGCCGATTCAATTAGTAGCAAAGGTAAATTGATTTATTATATTATTTCCTTTGAGCTGTACTCTCTATAATTGATAGTTATTGTTTTTGAAATGATGCTGCTTTAAAAAGCTATATACATTATTACTTAGCTACAAATGTCATTTTTTAAAAAATGTCAATACTAATAAGTTCTTCTACAATGCAAAATTATAAATTGTCTTGCTGTTTCACCACTGTTTGTAAGACACATCTTTTTAATATGACACACTTGCTAAGACTTCGTATCAAAGTATTTTTCCCCCAGTTTTAAAAAAAGTTATACAGTCCCTCTGAGTAACCCAGTGAATAAAGTTCTCACCTTTCATCTGCTGGGATCCCATATGGTATGAGTTTGTGTCCTGGCTGCTCTACTTTCCATCCAGCTCCCTGCTTGTGGCCTGAGAAAGCAGCTGAGGATGGCCCAAAGCCTTGGGATCCTGCATCTGCGTGGGAGACCAGGAAGAAACTCCTGGCTCTTGGCTCCTGGCTCCTGGCTCCTGGCTTGGGATCGACTCAGCTCCAACTGTTGTAACCTACTTTGGTGTTTATTTGTATAAGCAATGGTGTATAACCTACTTTGATGTGTTTATTTGTATAAGCAATGGTGATGGTTACCTCTGCGGCGGGCAAAGCAAGCTGATAGAAATGGAAGATTCTAATTAGTCGTTTTCAAACCTAATTTAGTGTACTGACAAAAGTGAAGAAAAATCTAAATGGAACTAAGGTTCTATCAATCTATTTTGCTTGTCAGTTAATATATAGAGCACTGCTGATAAATGTAACTCTTTACAATTCTCCCAACTTGATTTAGTGCTATTTACAGCACTTTATTTACAGCTCTGGAACACTGTGTTTCTCTTCTCACCTATGATTGATTGTCAGTGCTACAAAGGTTCTACCTTTATTCTACCTTAAAATGTACCCTGCAGTTATCTCTGATGAGTGAACCTGATTCTATGCTGCCAGGATTGTCAGTAATAAATGATGGGCTGAATCGCGTGTCCTCTCAAGAGGAGAAAACAGCAAAACAAAAACAATGAAAAGAAAAAGCCAGTGAGTCTCGAACCAATTCCATTAAGAACGATCATAAATGCTTTACACACGGGGAGAAACGCTTGTTACGCAGGAGTCTATTAAAATGTGAGAAAATTTCTCAGCAATTTAAGTGCTCTTAAATTTTAAATTCTATGTTAGTGAGCAGATCTGTAGTAGATTGGATTAAGTCTCCTTATTGATTTCCCAAGACATTGTTAGTGTGCTACTCAGTTAAACACATTATCAGATACTTAAAGAGTAATTTATAATGCTTTGAGAACATTTGCTTCATTTAAAACAGCTAATAACACCATTCAAATGAGAGAGGGTGTTAGGATTCAATAAAGGAAAATCCGAGATGCAGACATAATGTCCATTAGAAGAGAAGACAAACAGATTTTTATAATTTATTTAATAAAAGATTATCCTCTATAAAACCCTTTTAATAATGGAGCCTACATTCTACACTAAAATGGTGCAGAGTCAATTAACTAATTATGGTGAGGAACAGGCAGAACAGGCAGACATTAAGGAGATACCCTAGAAAATTGTCTTGGAACTTTAAGGCTTGATTTATTGTAACAATAAGCTAGCTTTCTATTCAAAAGGTGTTCTGTTTATTGCAACCTTCCTATTTGAATAGTAGCACTTTACAAGAATATACAGCTTCAGTTCTCATCAATCTTTTCCATCCAAGATTTTGTGAAATGTAATGTATGGTCATAATGTAACTGTGGGTTTTTTAAATAGAGAAATAATTACTTAAGTTACAATGAATAATTTCTTGAGTGAAACTTAACTCAAATGTAAGCATCCATGTGAGGCATTAGTAAAATTTGTCCTTCCTGCTTTTACCGACAGGTTCAAGTTGCAGTATGATATGTAGACACATATGTGAATGCCTAGTCAAATATAGTATTAGCGTTTTGCAGTTTATTTCCGGAAGGAGGTATATTCAACTGCAAGTCATTTATTACAAATAATTATGATGAAAATTACATATTTTAGATTTTGATTTTCCACATAATCAGTGACATATATTGCCAAAATTCCAACTTATTATAATCACATTGGAAAAACAAAAAATTATTTTTTATTAAGTTTGTTTTGTAGATTAAAGAAAATTTGCCATTGCATTAACTCGCCATTCCAACTAATTTTCTAATCTATTCAACTTTCTAATCATAAGACTATTAGAACAAATACATACATCATACATTTTTAAGTGATTATTTACACTACGGTCATTTTAGTTTCATAAAATATTTCAAATACCTCAAATAGAAAATTCTGTATAATGGCACAGACAGAATCAGCTTTACTTGTAAAGCATTTTTCCTTCGCAATGAGACAACTGAATGTGCCCTCGTACATTTTTGTGCTTCTTAAATATAACATGTAACCTTCCTTACAATTTTCTGCAGCCTACATGACTGCTAAATCTATTCTGATTGTTTAGTCATAACTATATCTGTATCATCACTGTTCCAGCCTGAGTTTAATATGCCTGAAAATGCATAGAATTACCTTGAATGTCCTTATATGACAAAGTACTGTTGCATTCTTTATAAGTATGTAAAACCCCTTTGCACATTGCTTTGAATCGAATTGCCAGTGTTCTTTTGACTTTTGTTGAGTTTTCCAATAATGCATTTCTTTTCTGAACCAGGAGCCAATCCAAAATAACACATTGAATTGTATTCTTCATCTTGTCTAGTCTTTGAACGTTTTGCAGTTTTACTTGCTTTTATTGATCACGAGAGCGTGCTAAGGAGTATTTCTCAGATGTTTGTAGAATGTTCCTAAATGCAGCCTTCTAACATCTTCATTATGTTTCTACTTGCTACCCTTCTTTGGAAATTGTTCGTTTGATCATTTTCCTCTTTGTACTTTCTCATCCTCCAGGCTATATCCAAGGTAGAGTGGGAGCAACTTGCATTGTGGCCTCTGGTACTTAAATGGAAACAAAATCACATTTATTGATAGTTCAACATAACTCTTACACATATATCATCCCTAGGTTTAACTGAATGGTTTTACATCTAATCTGCTGTTATCTCAAGTTTATCAGTCTAAATATTTCTTAGTAGAAAATTTATTTCAAGTTAACAGTAAATTCAGTTCTTCCATTCCCTATTGATAATGTAAATTTTATTTAACATATGCATTTTTAAAATGTTTCACTATTCTGTTTGAGAACCCATATTATAATGGCATCTGTTTATTAATGATTTATTTTAACATTAATAGGAGGCTATCAGTCATACTGGTTTGAGTATTTCCTCTACATTATGCTTTTGTTGCTATATGGGAAATCTGTGGCTATTGTTACACATTGACAGGACATTTTGTTTGTTTTGTTTTGTTTTTTGTAGTTTTTTTTTTTTTTTTTGGTAAAGGAGATTTACAGAGAGAAGAAGTGACAACAGTGAGAAAGATCTTGGATCTGCTGGTTCACTCCCCAAGTGGCTACAGCTGCCAAAGCCAAGCCAATCTAAAACCAGGAGCCTGGGGCTTCTTCTGGCTCTCTCATGCAGGTTCAAGTTCTGAAGGCTTTGATCCATGCATCTCTGCTTTCCTATGCCACAAGCAGGGAGCTGGAAGGAAATTTGAACAGTGGGGACACAAACTGGTGCCCAAATGGGTTTTCAGTGCTTGTCTGTTGAGCCATGGCGCCATTCCTAGTTAGGACATTTTTGTTCTAGTCTTTATAACTTCTATATACCTTAATTTTAATTCTTCATACCATATTTAGCTAACGGCTGTATTGTGACATAGTGGATAGTCCAATGACTACGGCATCCCATGTTGGTTATATGCTTGTATACCAGTTGTTCACTTCTGATCCAGTTCCTCGCTAATGCTGGGGCAAAGCACATAAGATCGTCCAAGTACTTGGGTACTGTACACCAAAGTGGGAGACCTTAAACTAGTCCCTGGTTTCTGGATTCTGTAGGGCCTAGCTAGGGGCTTTGTAGCCATCTGCGGAATGAATAAGACGTGGAAGATCTCTTTTTGTTTCTCTTCTCTCTATGTAAATTTGACTTTCAAATAATATACTTTTTTATTATTTTTAAGTTTTGATCCATTTTTTATGTCTGTGATCATGTTGGTTCTCTTTATAGTTTCCACCTATGGTTTTATTAGCTTATACATTCTCATCTGGTCCATTTGCGGATACTGTTGAGCTTTTCTGATGATGGATCTTTCTTCATAACTTTTGTAATTTTTAAATGTGATTCTTTTTATTTCTCAAGGCTTTAATCATGGGAATCCTGGGTGGATGTGAGCGAGAGTGTGTCTTTCAGGATTTATGTCTGCTTATTACTAGACACCCCAGGGGTATAACTAACTAAAGATTAGTTTTGCATTGTATTTTTTTTTTTCCTTCAGAGACCCTGGACCAGGTAGATAATGCAATCTGAGAAAATAAGAGTGCCTTTCTTTTTTCCTCTTTGATATATATTTTGATGATAGTTTATTTATTTAAGGAAAAAAAAAGTATTTTCCTTAAAAATGGAATATCAAAACCATTGTTCAGCCAATAAATCTGTATTGCATCAAAGTCTACATTTAAATAATTTTATTCTACATATAGATATAAAAGGAGTAATATAATAACATTCACGTTTTAGGAATAAAATGTTTACTTAATTATTGCAATGAAGGCAAATCTAAGATCATTTGCATGATACCACTGCAATGCAGTGAAGAATTTTCAACAGCAAGCAATAGTTTTGTTTCTTACTTTACATTTTCTAATTCTTTGAATTGTTTCTGAGCTGAGAATTTCAGCATTCAGATTCCACTAGGTTTTGATTTATGATACTAATATATGACTGTGTCCATGTGAATATTCTGAACAAATAAACTGCATGGAATCAAAAGAATAAATAGATCAAATAGGTTCATTGTCTTTGGGATACAGTGACTTGTGATACACTGCTCTTTTCTTAATTTACAACCTCCTGTCCCTCAAATTACACAAAATTCTAAGGAACGCTGTTCATATTTTATACTATTTGGCATAAAAATTGCAACTATGGATACACTATCTGTTAGGGTCAAGGATAATTTTATTTATTCATTTGTGGGGAGTGGAGTGCTAAAGTCATTCCTGGGCTTGGGAAGGGCTGTTGTAAGATGGCAGCTGGTCCAGGGCCAGGAGGCGGGGTTGGTCTCACCAGCAATTAAACAGGAAGTCACAGGGATCGGCTAATGCCCCCGCTGCGATTATGTCATTGCTACTGGCCTATCAGCACCAAATGGACCCTCAGGGAGAAGTGATTGGTGGAGGATAATATAAAAATAGCCAGTAAAAGCTAGGGACGGACGGACAGACTAGAACAGACGGCGACAGAAGGACGATGATGACGACGATGAGGACAAGGACAAAGACTGGGGGGCAATGAGGAGAAAGACTTGGGGGCAACAAGGTGAATGACTGGGGAAAGAACTATGGACGGAACGGGAAGAACAGGGCAGCAGAGAGAGGGGAAGAAGGGTTTAGTTCTTTGGGTGGAAAAGTTAAGGCATATGGGGAGGAAAAGCGGCAGAGAGGGATACAGATGCAGTACGGGGACAAGAACGGAGAAATGCAGGAGAAAGTATGGGAAGAAATATGGGAATAAGGGTGGCAGAATTAGGGCTGGAGAAGCAGCAGAGGAAAGCTTAGACCAATGGGGACAGGAGCAGCTGAGATAAGGATTTAAATGCAGCCACTTTTGGCAGTGAGGGGTCTGGTCGCGGTTCCGGCTTTTCCCGGACTCTCAAGACCGTGCTCGTGGTTTTAGTGTCGCTGCTGGGCAGTGGCATTTATTATTTATTTTTTATTGCAAAATCAGATACACAGAGAGGAGAGACAAAGATGTCTCCTACACAGGTACGAGGCCCCAAGGTTTTGGGCCATCCTGGACTGTTTCCCCAGGCCACAAGAAGGGAGAAGGCTTGGTGGGAAGTGGGGCTGCCAGGATTAGAACCGGAGCCCATATGGCATCCTGGTGTATTCAAGGCAATGTCTTTGGCTGCTGGGCCATCATGCCGGGTCCTAGGGTAATCTTATACATTCACTTGTTGACTCTGGCAACCCTGCAAAAAAATGTAACTCCAAAGCAGATATTAGCTGGCAATGAATGGGCAATGCAAGTGTGTGCTCCATTCATCTAAGAAGGAACACATAGCGATTTACACATAAACAGCCGAAGTATCAATGGGTAAATCTGCAGCATTCAGCAGATTGATGTGTTGCAGGGACAGATTCTAAGAGTTTATGCAGAATTCAGTTAAGATTATTTTTAAAGTGCAGATAGTACAAGTCACTTAGTTTCAAATGGAGGTCTCTTATAAAAAATGTGCAGCAGAGTGGTCGCATATTATTGTTTCTGAGGTATTTAGTTGTTTGAGTTTGATATGATGTAGATCTTTACTGAGGCACAGATACATGCCACAGACAATAATGGAAATAAGGCTCCAAACATAATAATGGCTTTGCCTACCCTGCTTTCCTGCTTACTTTTCATCACAAAGTTTTTAATGACATCCTTTAGGTTCAATTGGTATGTGCCTGATGTTGCAATGTTATGATATGACAAGAAACATGGATTCAGGTTTTTTTTTTTTTTTCTCTGACTTCTGGCAAAGAGATTCTGAAATCTTTCTAACTTCCATCATGATAGATATTTTTTGAATTACCATTGTATTTTCCCATCAATTCCCAAAACAGATCAAGAATAGAAAGATGAAAGAAGTGTATTTAGGTCAGAATCCACCTCATTCAACCACACCTGAGTCTATGTTAATTAGGTTACTCTTGCAAAATCCATAAGGAGTAAGAAAGGCTGGTTGCCATGGGCAGCAACTATGTAATTATAGAGTTGGAACATTCAACCTCATATAGTCTCCTGCTGGAAGGAGATGGAGTGAGGATAGAGATTGGTTTAATTGCCAAAAATCAATTATCTGATCAATTTTGCATATATAATCAGGCCTGCATACAAATTCTAAAAGTTTGAGTTGGAGAACTTCCCTACTGTGAGGAAGAATGCACCTGTGTTTTGGTTTGGTAACACTGCCTAAACCCACAGGGACTGAAGTTGTACTTAGTATCTCATTGAACATCACGTTAGCCATCTTTAACTGTCCGACCTAATGAATCAGTAGCTGAAACTATGAGCTTTGTATAAAATTGTGGAAATTGAACAGGAGTCCTAGGTTGCCAAATTGGTACAACAGAGATGTTCAGTACTTACAAATGATATATGACGCACAGGACAATTTTATGGAGCCTTATCTTTTATCCGTATGTAAAACTGGATAAGGAGTGTAGGAATTGAGTTAAAATTATGGACCATTAGTTGATATCTCATGGCAATTAGAAAGCTAGTTGATGTAGAAAATCTTCCAAGTTATCTAGCTTTAAAAACTCTACAAAGACAAGAGTTTGTCTTTGATTTCATGGTTTGTGTGGATGTAAGAGATTATGAAAATCCACCATTATTGGATTTACCCAGTTTTCACATCACATTTCCCTTTTCCAAGGAAATAAGCAAGCATGATTATTCTGCTTGAAATGAGATATATACATTTGTGGCATTGTTGCCAGTTTATATAGATTAGAGACATTGTAAAAAAAATATGAGTCTGGAATAAAATATTCATTTCAAGTGGCAGAAAATGAGCTTGAAATGAATATTTGCTGTGCAATTACATTGAAGAAAAAAAAAAAACTCTTAGATACTTTTAGTCTGAAATAAATTATTAGACTGAAGCAGATGCATTAGATACTTTCTCTCCAAGGGAGTTTAAATAATTTTAATTTCATAAGGTTGGAAGAATGTTTTATAAATGTGTTGATTGAAACCACATGTATCTTTTCATATGTAATATATTTATGCATGGATAGAGCAGTAACCAGAAAGATTGGCTTTCTGCAGTTAGAATAAAATAAACATTGTTTTCATTATTTTGACTATATTTAACATCTTCAGTTTCACTTACTATGCATGTGCATTACCCGGGAAACACTCAAGGAGTGGAACTGATCTCCTGTATGAAGAGATGATGTATAGAGATAACACTCTTGCCAGTGTAGTGATTATGTGATTTACTATGGAAATAGATTATCATTTGAAATGATAAGGAGTTCTAAGGCTTGTTATAGTTAAACTGGAAATTTACACAGTTCATAACATAATTTCCACTCAGTACTATGGACTGAGGTGAGGAGTAGAAAGGGAGGAAATCCAGCTACGAGTCCGAAGTCTCTCAGAGCCACTGGCACTGGGTGAGAGCCACTGGCACTGGGTGAGAGCCACTGGCACTGGGTGAGAGCCACTGCTGTGAACCCTGAAGGACCCAGAAATGGGAATGCTAGGATATGATGAGAGAAGATAGCCACCCATTCTTCCAAAAAGAGAGTAAATCTGACCTTCCTCTGCCTTTCTGTTATGTTTGGCTCTTAGGAGTTTGAATAGTGCTTACTCAACATTAGCAAATGCAATTTTTACTGACTTTGCAGATTAAAATGACATTCTGTTTTGAAAGCATTCTCAACATCATATTCCAGAACAATTTTTAATTAGACACCTCGGCCACATTTAACATAATTTAATCATCATAAAGTTCTATGTTTATAGATAAGTTAAGAAAATAAAAATCAGGGCCCTGTGACGTGGCCTAGCCACTAAAGTCCTCAACTTGTACGTGCCAGGATCCCATATGGACGCTGGTTCTTATCCCGGCAGCTCCACTTCCCATCCAGCTCCCTGCTTGTGGCCTGGGAAAGCAGTCGAAGACGGCCCAAAGCTTTGGGACCCTGCATCTGTGTGGGAGACCCAGAAGAAGTTCCTGGTTCCCAGCTTCGGATTGGCGCAGTACCGGCCGTTGCACTCACTTGGGGAGTGAATCATCGGATGGAAGATTTTTCTCTCTGTCTTTCCTCCTCTCTGTATATCTGACTTTGGAATAAAAGTAAATTTTAAAAATTCAGAAATTGAGATAATACATGAAAAGCTCTGTACATCTGAATCCTCAGCAAGACAATGAAAGAGTTGATGTACATCATATAGTACATGTTCATGGAAAAAAATCATTACTTTGAATTATTACAGTTTTGATTCAATGCAGCTCATCAATTACAAATAATGGCCAAGTGATCACATTTATACCTTCTTATTCCATCTGTCAGATATCATTTTCAACTCTCTTCTCTTCTGACCATATGTATTGAATTTTGTCAGAGACTATGAATAATCATTAATTCTGGACAAACTCAATAAAATAAAGAGGAATGTGCCCAGTGTGGTAGCCTAGTGGCTAATATCTTTGCCTTGCACTTGCCAGGATTCCATATCGTTGCAGGTTCTATTCCTGATGGCCTTGTTACCCATCCAGCTCCCTGCTTGTGGCCTGGGAAAGCAGTCAAGAATGGCCCAAAACCTTGGGACTCCGGTATCCACATGGGAGACCAGGAAGAGGCTGCTGGCTCCTGGCCTCAGATTAGCTCAGCTCCAGGCATTGTGGCCACTTGATCAATGAAACAATGGAAGGAAGATCTTTGTCTCTTCTCTCTGTATATCTGACTTTCCAATAAATAGAAATAAACTTTTAAAAAAGAAATAAGGAGGAAAAATATTTAAAGATATACAATTTGTTTCATGGTTTTGATCGGGTTTTCTTCACAAGCTGCATGGGTTCTTTGTCCCCAGTTTCTCAGGGTTAAGGTTGAAGGGCACGTAAAAAGAAAGACCTTGTGGTTGCTTGCTAAGTCAGTGGGGTGTATCCTTGCGAATCCTGTCACAAGATTTTGACCCTGTCCCTTCAGATTCCTTCTGACTACTTGTTTGGTACAATGATGGTTGCTCCCACATTGGCGCTCACCATGAAATGATGCAACTGGAAGGGCTCCATTAAAGCTAGGATAATACAAATGTGCCTTGTAAGGACAGAAACTTCAAAGTCAGTAATTACTTTGTCACCAAGGTAGTTTCACATTAGCTCAGTTCCTGGAACTCCTCACTGTTTGTAGTTTTGGCCTTTATGAACTGCACTGCCCTGTAGTTTGCGGTAGAGAGGGTTTTAGGGCACAAACCCCCTCTTCACTGTCAGCAACAAAAGCTTCCCAGTCCCGAGTATTACGTGGCGCTCCTCAGTACAGTCTTGCTTGGGCACAATAGGATATACTCAGCTCCAGCCATTGTCTCCATTTGGGGAGGAGACCTGAGGATGAGAGATATCTCTGTCTCTCGTTCTCTCTATATATTGTCTTTTCTGATAAAAATGAATAAATCTTAAAAAGAAAAGCATTAGTGGTGAGTTGCTTCATTAGTAAGTAAATTGAAAAATATAAATAACAGTAAGATAATTATGAAGGCCTATAGTTAAATGTCCAATGGAATACATATGAACTCTAATAACTGGCATTATATACAATCTCAATGTTATCTATCTACCTCTCTATCATCTACCCAGCTACTGCAGTTTCTGTATAGTTGGTTGTTCGATACACTCATTTATGTGTGCATGCTACTATCTTCCTTAAATCAGCATCAGGTTTAACAACATTGAAAAATGTGTCTCCTAATTACTCATGAGCACTGAACGGTTTAAACGCATCTGTCTGCTTTTGAAAATTGAAAAAAGAAAACAACAAAAAAAGGGGAGTTGAGAAATGGAATAGTCACGTGAAGTAAAACAAATGACTGAATCATTATTAGCCTTAGTCAGTGTTTAGATTTTCATCTTATCTATTTATTCTACATAGAATTAAAAGAACTCTTCCTGCATGGTAACTTTTGATCTACGTTACTTAGGACAATGTAATCCCTAACATCAGTGTCTGAAGCAGTGGGAAAATTCCAGTCACTGATTTTGTCCGTAGCCAACTAAAGATAGAACAGGACTGTTTTCTGTTCCAAATATATACCCGCTAGTTTTTCCTGTCAGCAGATGCTATTTGGGGGCAAGTACGGGCTTCCATTTTAAAATTCTAAGCTATTTTCCTGACTTCCTTAATTGTTTGTGTTAATATTTGAAATATCAGCATTATTAAACATGAAGTTAATGTGATGCATGCATTTTATGAATGCTTAAATTGTTTTTTAAATGACTGAATGCCTTCAGAAGTCAGATCCATGGCTACCTTGGAAGGATGGGAAGTCCATAGTAGAGCAAAAAGGGATTTCTGGTGTTAATTCACTCTTGGTCAGGTCCATATATAGAATACCTATAGGCTGCATATAGAATAATCAGCAATCAATGTGCAGGTCTATTCGCTCTCAGTGTGTGTATTTTTATTTCAGTAATACATTCATAAAATAAATAGTCACGTTCCACTGAGGCTATTCTTGAAAATGCAAGTTTACATCATGCAATTAGATTTCTTACTTGTGTTAGAATATTCTGGGATATTTTATTAATAATATGAAAGCAATAAGCCCAGGAAAGATAAAGTGATATAGACAACACAGTATTAAATATCAGCTGAACCACTGCATTGGCTTCCTTTTAATTTTTAAAGAGGATAAGGCTGGCGTGAGGACAGCCAGTACTTGGGAATAATTTTATAATTCATGGCTTTGTGTAACATTACTGCCTGATAAATCGTTCTTAAAGCATATACAGATTTTTGCATGCATTTCAAGAGAGATTTATGGGTCAATAATGTTACATATTGTATAATCATTTATTACTGGAAATAATTAAATATAGCTTTGAGTTTCAGTAAATACTACTCTAACATATCATACTTGACATACTGAGTCCCAAAGTAGCCTTAAGGTCTCTTTGACTTTCTCCATAATTCTCTTCTGAGCAGCACATGACAGCCTTTTTTGAAGCTCCCTTATCTAACAAAGGGGAGGCTCCTTCAGAAGGAATGCAACTGGCTTACGTATGTCCTTTATCCTTTCATCAAAGAGTGAAGATTAGCTTGCAGACAAAAATACCAGAGTTAACAAGATTTTAGTTTCAGATAAAATTTGTCCCAGGCAAATGTACATTCTTCAGGCCCATTCATGTCCTTTAAATACCATTTGCCCTTATAATGAAATTGTAGAAGTTTTCACTTTTCCCCCCAAAGCACATAGCTCCTGAATCCCCTACGCACTTCTCCATGACAGCTTCAGGAAATGATGAATTTTATTCTTTTTCTCTGGTTAATCTCTCTATTGTTAATTTTGCCACAGACCCATTTTGGAAAATTTCAGATGGTAGGAATTCCCTTTATGCTCCCATTCTAGCATTTTCTTATTATGAGATATATACTTGAGAATAGATACATGACATAACTATTAGTTGCATTATTTCAAATAATAAAAAAGATCATAATTATCGCTTACCCACAAGTCCAATTCTGAAGACACTACACTACTTTCTTCAGTAATTAACCAAATAGCTCTTGTATTGCATTTTTATATTTTAGATTGAAAAAAGAATATTATCTTAAATTTTCATACCCCCAAAAAACTTTAAACATATTAAGCGGATTGTTTTTAAAATTAGCTTTCTTGTTTATTTGCAAGGCAGAGTGGTTGACAGAAACGAAAAGGGCGAGAGTAAGATCTGCCATTCCCTGCTGATTCAATTCTCTACAATTATCAGGGCCGAACCAGGCAAAGGCAGAAGCCATGGATTGCATCCAAGTCTCTCACCTGGGTAGAGTCCAAAGATTTGGTCCATCTTCCACTACTTATTTGAGCACATGAACAGAAAGCTAGATGGGGAAGGGAAGGAAGCAGCTCAGACTCAAATAGTACTCATTTGTGGTATGATAGTATCATAGCAGTTTACTTTGCTTTAGCGTAATGCTGGCCCCATGCCAATTATTTTGAAAATACACAACTTGGTGGAAAATATCCATGTGTTTATGATGTGACAAATAGAAACTGCAAAAAGTCTGTGCAGTATATCTGTGGTCACCACGAAAACCTTAAAATATGTCTTGACAATAGGATGCTAGACTTCCTCCAATTATCTATACCTGCGATGTTGTGATACACTTACATAACAGAATGACAGACTTGTGACTGTTGAAGGACTATACCATTGTAATCATATAGAGAAAACATATCTGCAGGAGACAAAATGAGTAGGGTAGAACGGGAAATCCCGGAGCCTGTGGAACTGTATCATAAAACATGCAAATTACAAAAAAAGGGAAAACTCCAAATGATTCCAATGCTATGCTTCCCCAGTTTTATTTACAGATCACTCCCAAATTAATATATATATTTAAGCTGTACAACATTTTTTCATGTTACACATACTAGAAAATGATTACTACTATCGAGCCAATTTAATATCCACCCCGGTTTATAATTGCTACATTTTTATTTAGTAGTGAGAAAAGATTCAGTATGTCTTTCTAGAAAATGTCAAGTGCATGCTATGGTATTAATGATTGTGCTCATCATATCACATTATACTTTCATGTTTATTCACCATGCATAATGAAAAATGCATCCTTTGACCCAAATCCTGCATTTCTTGCCCCCCTTCTTCCTGATATTCTCCTCTCACACCCCTTTCCCCAGTACGGCCTTCTGTTCTCTGCTTTTTACCTTTGGTTTCTCAGAATACACATGAAATGAGATTCTGTCTTTTGGTAACTGTTGTATGTCACTTGGCTTTATGTTCTATGATTTATGATTATGGCCTTTGCTTTACGGTTAGAGCTGGTGTGGGCATCGTGGTAGAGCAGATCAAACTGCCACTTGGGAAGCCAGATTCCTGGCTCCTCTATTTGCAATCCAGCTTTGTGTTAACATACCCTAACAAGTTGTGAATGAGGGCAGAAGTAATTGTGATTCATGACAAAGCCAGAGGAAGTTTTGGTCTCCTCTTTTCAATCTAGCCCAACTCATTCTCTCTCCCTCCCTATCTTCTTCTCTCTCTCCCTCCCTATCTTCTTCTCTCTCTCCCTTAAATGAATAAACAATAAAAATATAAGATTTGCTTTTGTGTTGATCTTTCTCTTTCTTGAGGACCTTGTGAATCTTGGGGGGAGCGGGGGAAACATTAGCTCATCAGAGTGTATGTTGAGTGATAAAATGCATGTAGATTTCAAGATATGTCCAAGAAGTCATTTGTTGTTGTTGAGAGATTACACATCATACTTCTGGAAAAGCCACGCTGGGGTCCTTGCAGTCATATTCCTATTTCAATTGTGCAACTGAACAGGCTCAGAAAGAGTTCCAATCTGTGATGGACCAAATTTGCAGGAACTGATTTGAATAGAGTAAGGCTAAATTTATTATTTGCATAATTAGAAAAGTGCAACGCTACAGTCTTTAGCTGTCCTTTTTGTTATCTCAGACTGATTAGGATTATTTCAGTTGACAAATTTTAAGCAGAAACACTTATTCAATGCTTCAATTATTTTGTTTGTTTGTACTTTAAAAGTATTACTTAACATGTTCCTAATGGAAGCCTTAAAATGACTATCTACATTGCAATTTTTTCTTTGAACAGCAACTCACTTCAGAGATGAACATCAGAGCATGTTGCTTGTAGCCACAGTAAGCTTTGTGGACAAATGAGTTGTTACGGAAAAAACAAATAGAACTATAGAATGTCAGGAAGGTGGAAATTTTGAGCAAATGCCAAGAGTTCAATCAGTTCTGGGTTAAATGAGCCACCAATCCCTGCAAACCTGTTGTCTGATTTCTTTGCTGTGTTATTCTGTACATCTGCCACATTTTGAAGCTTCAATGATGTTGTGTAAGTTAATTTCACTGCAGCAGTCACTGCAGTTCATGCCTTTAAAGTTTCTCTTGGGTCTACGCAGAAAACTACTAGAAAAAACAGGACTGGATTTGGAAGTAGCAGTTTGAATTTTCTATCAAGAGAAATAAATAGTGCACAGCCTGGAAGTTTTTTCATCGCCATTTAAAAATATAGATGAAACTTAGCTGCTGGAGCATTGCTCAATCCCCTACCCACTCAACGAGTTCATACCGTGTAAATATTGTGATTTTAATAAATAAATACTGAAGCACAGCTGGCGCCAGCAAGATATGGCTGTTAGGTGGCTGTGGCCCTGTTATCACCAGTGGGTGTTGCTAATTATTCTCAGAGCCAAGGCTCTGGGATACTAGGGGAAAGGAATGCAGGGAAAAGTCAACAGAGGTTGAAACAAAAATAAAACATTATTTGTTTCTGTCCAGGGCAAGGGCATTCCACCCTTGTGCAAACCAGAGATGCTTACACTATAGGTATGCAAGCAGCTTTTCTCTGTAAAAATGATTTAATAACACTATTCATTTTAGTCCTGATTGCATCCTGGCTGATTAAAATTCACCAGCTTGCTTATAAGGGCACAAAGATATAATTGGGGTTTTCAAAGGACAGCCCTGGGAGCCTGCTTGCCTTAAATGAGTTTACCAAAGGAAAGGGTTTCTCCCCACCACTTCTTTTCTGGCAGGTGTGTTAATGACCTGGCTTTGCACATGAACACACAAAAATGGTTTATTGTGTGTAACTGTCTTGATTCAGAAAAGCAGGTGCTTTTAAGACATATTGTCAAGCAGAGGAGAAACTTCATTGAAATTGCTACATTCCCTTTTGAAAAATGTCATGGTTAATTTTTAATTGTGAACAGCAGCATAGACCTGATGACCACAGCGTTTCACTCAGGTAGAGCTAGTGCTGGCTCATCAAATTATTGCTGTTTTTCAAGTAATATTATTTGACTCTGAGCCCAATGGGCAAGTAGAGAGGCTATGGTTAAAGGGCTTCTCGCTGTGATGTGCTGTTATGTTAAAGAATCTACTCTTATTTACTGCTCTCCACACTTAATTACACAACAGGGATATATGCCTTTAGAAAATGCAAATTACCATAAGTAAGAGTTGGGTTTCTTTATATGGTTCTCTACATATGACATGTCCTGTAGTCTTGCTCTTGGTTAACCATCCCTGGACAATCCTCAATGCCCACCAAGACCTTACTGCAACTGTTAAGACTGAGTCTAAGACATGATGATTGGAAGTTAGCTCATCTGACTTTCAGTAAGATATTTTTATTCCCTAAAATCTATTGTAAGGCCTGAGGCTGTAGGCATCTCCTGCTGCTTTAGTCAAGAATTCTTCAACAGGGGGTATTTTGGAGAAGAAAATGTGTTCAATACTTACTAAAACTATTGGTTGATTTCTTTCAGGCAATGCATGTTTAGGATAAGTAAGATTTTTTTTTTTTATCATTCTTCTTCCTGCCCCTGTCATTCACTCAAAATCAACTTTCACGCTAGTCTATATCCCAGATAAATTCACAAGCCACATAATAAAGCTATTAGTTGTTGAAACAGATAGCATTTGTTTTGACTAATTCTATTTGAATGTTGTTTCTATAGTTGCCAGGTTGAGTCACTCTATCAGTAAAGTGATACTGGCTTCAATTAAATAACAAAAGAAGCTTTCTCTTAAACAGTGTCTTACATGGTTTTCCACATTACAGGCATTGATACCATGGGGACAATTCAAGGAAAGACATCAAATACCATTAAGTTAATGAAATTATAATCACAGTATGTGATATCTTAGTCAAGCCAACTGTATTTTTTACAACAGATCTCAAATGAACCAAAGTACTGTCACTAGTATTTAAACCAAAGCCCTTCCACTTCTCCTCCTCCAAATCCTACTTTTATTTTAATTTGCTCTTTCAGGTTCACTTGCTGGCTGTGCTGTTTCACCTTTAATTCATCCATTTTCTTATTTGTTCTCCCCAATAGCTTTGCTTTAAATGATGTCTTTCTTTAATTGTTTATTTCCTGACTCCTGTTTCTTTTCAATAAGAACTGCGTGTCCAGCTGAACTTCATGAGAATTCAAGACTTGATGATATTTCCTAATTTATTAATGGCCAGGATAATCTTAACTAAACTAAGTGCGAGTTTTGTCTGCAATCATGAGGTTTGAGAGAAACGAAAAGTGTCTTATTCAAACATTCTTCAACATAGGTATCATATCAAAATAAACTCAGTAGTTAGCCCCAAGGTCTCTGATCTAGATATTTAACAGAAAAATATCATTCGTTTTCAAGGGAAACTCATTTTGAAAAATTTTCATTATCATAAGTTACCTTTTATTTGAGCCATGATTTCCCCCATTTTTCCCTATTCAGTCAGAAGTAATCAATATGATACTTCGATTTAATTAATAATCTCTCATGTATTAGTAAATTATATCACCTCCACATTCTGAATTTTAAAATATGAACTTCTTCAATAATTTGTTATTAAATTTCCTCACCTTCTCACTACAGGAAAATTCCAATTTATTCGCTTCTTTGTAAAAGCTCAATCAGAAAATTAAAGCTAATTCAGTAGACTTTTTTGATATCTAGAATTATGCATGTTTATCATATGGAAAACAAAATAGTATTTGGAGTTGGTAGACAATAGATAGAATGTGAATTCTAACTCTTCCTGCTTTTGTCTTGATATTAGTTTGTAAAATCTTTACCAAGATCTTTCAAGGTCTCTAAATGATGGAAAAATTCCATCTTGTGCTGTAGTACCACTCATAGAGTTCTTTGTACTAGGTTCATAGAAATTATTTCTACCTTAGATTGGTTGGACTGAGGAAAATGTAAATACCCAGTATCTTCCTTAGCTATGGACTTAATATTTTTAAAGTTATTGTCCATTATCTTATCACATCTCTTTGTTTATTTGCATTTCGATATTTTGATTTTAACACTGTGTCATGTAAAATTAAAGAAGAGATGAAGAGATTTCAAAAACATTTTTTTTCATAGAACCTTTTATATATGCACACATTTGCAGCTCTTTTAGGATAAAATAAGAATATACAACACTGTTGTTTTAAGTAAACAGGTAGGCTAAAATGTGCTTATTTTTGTTCTAAGTACATAGTTATGTACATGAACTGAAAGAAAATGATATTTTATTTCATGGTTAACCTCTTCAGTCTCAAGCTTTGGGATACGTGCATATGTTGAGTACTGCGTTTATACTTTGTACAGAACTAAGCTATTTCCTATAGTAGCTACATTTGGTAACAGTGACCTTCCTCATGCAGATATCACCAAAATGAATGTAGAAAGTCAAATAATGAATTTTAGGATATATCCATTAAACGTTTAAAATATTCTGTGGCATCTTTGTGAATTCCTCAGCATTGTCTATTAATAAAAAGATACTACTTTGTTGACATACCCATGTTATCCATTTTAAGCATTTTGACTATGATAAATGTTGATAATTAACATTTTTGTTTTAAGCTTCAGAAATTGTGCCTGTGCATATAATAATTTCACTCCCTCAAGATGTTAAATGATGTTTTACCAAATGGGAGAACTATTCTTCTGCCAGCTAAAGTTGCAAGGGCATTAATAGGACAAGATACTTCTAGGTCGGTTTCTACCATGAGTTTTAGCAAAGATGAAATAATTTCTATTAAAACCATCTCTTTTATTATGGGGTGAAAAACCATGAAT
Organism: Ochotona curzoniae; assembly: GCF_017591425.1. NCBI lineage: Eukaryota > Metazoa > Chordata > Mammalia > Lagomorpha > Ochotonidae > Ochotona > Ochotona curzoniae. The sequence continues at coordinate 21,462,379 of NW_024467115.1, forward strand.
TTGGGCCTGGCGGCATGGCTTAGCGGCTAATGTCCTTGCCTTGAACAAACCATTATCCCATATGGGCACCGGTTCTAACATCGGCAGCTCCACTTCCCATCCAGCTCCCTGCTTGTGGCCTGGGAAAGCAGTGGAGGACAGCCCAAAGCCTTGGGACTCTGCACCTGCTTGGGAGATCTGGAAGAATTTCCTGGATCCTGGCTTCAGATCGGCATAGCATCGGCCATTGCACTCACTTGGGAGTGAATGATCAGATGGAAGGTCTTTCTCTTTATCTCTCCGTCTCTCTGTATATCTGATTTTGCAATAAAAAAAATAAATAAATTAAAAAAAAAAAGAGTTCAACCCAGCATCACAGATAAGGATTTGAGGCATGTTATCCTCATGAGAGATGATGTCTCATTATCATCCAAATCAAGGATGAAACACCATGGTTTTTTTTGACAATTTGAAGGTTGACATATCATATTCTCAACTGACTTTAAAGGATCAGGATGTATTAGGTATTGGGTCTTCATTTCTCTCCTGTTTGTGTCTCTGAAATAAGATACTAATGCAGGAATATGCTCTCTGGGGTTTCTCCTGGGGATACCTCACTTCCTTGTTAGGAGAAAGGACTGCAGGTTGCCATCATCTTACAACTGTCTGTGTGGGAGGCATCAGGCGCTGTACATCTGAGACATGGACAGGACTCCCCTGGGCCACTAACATGTTTGGAATAGTTCATTAGTAAACCGTATTCTCAGGTAAATTCACAAAGAATCTTTTCTATCCCAAACTTACTCATCCCTGAGGACTGTTCCTTAGTTTCGTAACTTCCAGTGCTATGATTGTTATCTTGTCAATTTCTACAGAGTGTGTCTACCTGCCTGAGGAGATTTCAGCAAGGGCACAATTTTTTGATAAAGTTTCCAAATTCACTGAGCATATTAACCTTTTTCTTTAATTTATAATATCAGACAGACTCTTCTATTTAAAATATTTTAATGAAAATGTTAAAAGGCTGTCTCAGGAGATACAGGACAGCTATGAAAAAGTAAAATATTATATCTTATATTATATGCCTGATGAACAAAAAACACAATTTGCAAACTAGACATTTTCCTTAAATTATTTTAATCTCCTTGTGATTTTATATTCTGAATAAAAAAATGTTTAGATCTATTTAGAGTTTCAGACAGTTTTATTATTTACTGTAGTTCTATTGCCTAACATTTAATTCTTAATTTGTCTGTGTCCAAGCAAAACTCTCATCATTAAATTCTCAAATCATGATCATAGGCATCATCAACATTTTTTAATAATCCTACAATGCACTATTTTGGAATTAAAAACAAAAAAGATTTATTTATTTGTATTAAAAAGTCAGATATACAGAGAGGACAGGCAGAAAGGAAGATCTTCCATGCAATGATTCACTTCCCAGGTGGCTGCAAAGGCTGGAGCGAAGCCAATCCAAAGCCAGGATTTTTCCCAGGTATCCCATGGGGTGGAGGGTTCCAAGGTTTTGGGCCATCCTCCACTGCTTTCCCAGGCCACAAGCAGGGAGCTGGATGGGACTTGGGCTTGCCAGGATTAGAAATGGCACCAATATGGGATTCCTGGCGATTGCAAAGTGAGGATTTCAGCTGTTAGGCTACCGTGCTAGGCCCTATTTTGAAAATTTTAGTATAATATTCTCATATCCTTAAGTAAATGTTCCTTTGCATTAAACATATGAATTTATTCATATCATATAAATCAAATGTTTACAATGAATTAATCTGTGTACTCCAAGTGCAAATCAAAGGGTGTCGCGCCCACGTTTCTTATCGTCCAGCAATAAGAGGCAGACGCGAGTGAAGTCTTCTGTGGTAATCTTTATTGCGCGCACCAAGATGAGGAGGGAAAGGCTCAGATCCCGGCAGGCTGTCTGCTCTTATGTGCTGACTGGCCCCGCCTCCGCCGATGATAGGTCGGCGTCATGATTACGCAGGGTCCTGGGCGACTGGATTCGTCAGTCCCAGTGTTCATGCGCCGGCCACGCCTCAGCTCACTGGGCATGTGCTAGGCGCCTGCGCAGTACCACGAAAGCTACGTCACCAGGAACCAAGGTGTGGCTTTTCCGGCCGGCGCCATTTTGGGTACGGCATGTAGCCAGTACATGCAGATGCGGCTGGCAACATCTCCCCCTTTCTTATACAATAGAAAAAATAAGCTGGTATGGGCCTGTCTTAGGTTGTAGACTCAAGGCACACGATCCGTCATAGGGAGGCTGCGTAGCTTGACGTAGTCCCTGTCTTAGACCGATAATTGTCTGGGTCTATCTTACCCGTCATGGGCTACAACCACGGCGGTTGTAAAGAGCAATGTCTCGACAAGGCAGTTATAAGAGTGACTACCCTCTCGCGTGCAATGGACAAGTTCTGCGAGGTGCAAGGGCTAGTCAGGTACATCATGCTCGAACTCAGTGCAATGCCATAATGGCCTGAGGTGCAGGAGCCATGATGTCCATGCTCTTAACTAAGCCTGTTGAAGCATGCTCAACCATACCATGGGGGAGTCACCATTCTGCATGGCTAGTAGGGCTTGATGTATTGCCACACGATTTCGCTGAGCACGATGTCTCAGACGACACAGGAAAAAAAGGCATAAGGCACAGCCTGTACATAAGAGCAGAATCAGCACAACCATTCCCACCCATTCCTTAATATGGGAAGTGATGTTCCAAATCCAAGTGGCCAGGGTTTCAGTAACAACAGGATCCACCCGTGTAGAATTAATCTGGACAATGGCAATTCTCAAGTCAGACTGTAGAATATCAAATTCTCTCGTCCAGTTTCTTAAAAGGTGAGAAGAAAGCTGGCAGGAAAGATTAGCAGCCGTTGCCTCGTGTAAGCGTTCCAGCGGTTGCAGAAACGTCAGAAGGCGGTGATGGACAGGAACGAGTCAATCGAGCTGGAACCCAAACTGGAACTGGGGCGTCCTGTGGAAACACACAAATGGCTCCTCGAGCCTGCCTAATAACTGGGTCTGGGCCCTTCCATTTGGACTCCAGAAAATCCTTCCACTTGACCCAAGATTGCTCTTGCGCCGTGTTAAAGGAATGACGATCTGCAGCACTGAGGCCTTGCTCATCCAGCTGTAAAAAATTGATGGTGAAAAGAACCAGGACTAGAGTGGCCCGAGGGCTCTGACTGGCGAGGCCAAGCGATTCCCAGGTGGTTTTTTGTTTTTGCAACAATTCCTTAATAGAGCGGTGAGCACGTTCGATTATTCCCTGACCTTGTGGATTATAAGGAATGCCAGTCACTAATTTGATGCCCATCTTCATGCAAAAATCACGAAATTTGGCTGAAGTATAGGCGGGGCCATTATCAGTCTTAATACACTCAGGTTTACCCCATGCGGCCCATGCTTCTAAGCAATGTTGGATCTCTTGAGCACAAATTAAAATATCGTCCATATAATGGACGACGCGGGCCGCTGGAAAACGATCTCGCAGTGGTTGTAACACTTGGGTGACACATGGTAGGACTATTAGCCATCCCCTGGGGCAAAACTTTCCATTGATATCGCTTATCCGGCTCTTCATGATTAATGGAGGGAATAGTAATAGCAAACCTCTCCCTATCCTTCAATGCTAATGGTATAGAAAAAAAGCAATCTTTTAAGTCAATCACTAATAACGGCCATTGCTTAGTGAGGGATGACAAAACTGGAAGGCCACATTGAACGGGACCAAAGTACTGCATCTGTGCATTTACAGCTCTTAAATCATGTAGGAGGCGCCACTTTCCTGATTTCTTTCTGATAACAAAGATAGGAGTATTCCAAGGAGAAACAGAGGGCTCCAGATGTCCCAAATGTAGCTGTTCCTGAACTAATTGTTGAGCAGCTTGGCATTTTTCAAGAGAAAGCGGCCATTGGGGAACCCAAACCGGCTCCGCTGTTTTCCAAGGTATGGGCAGCTGCGTGCCAATGGCCGCTACTAAAAACCCAGACCTTTACGGCCTGGATTTCCCCGGGGTTCAATTGGCTGGACAATACCTTGACTCTGTTTACCTAAACCCTTTCCTTGAATATAGCCCATTTTATCCATCAACTTTTGAGAGACTTCAGAATAACCGGAGGCATTGGAGACTAGTCGTATCCCCATCTGTTTAAGAATATCTCTTCCCCAAAGGCAAACCGGTAGGTTCAGGACATAGGGTGTGACTGTCCCGCAATTGCCTTCCTTATCCTTCCACTGTAGGGCTCTGGCACTTTGGGATGGAGCTTGTTCAAACCCCAGACCGCGTAGGCTATGAGAAGTTTGAATCAAAGGCCAATCATGCGGCCAATACTTGGAGGTTATGATGCTCTTATCAGCTCCCATGTCTAAAAGTCCCATAAACGGTCTATTCTCTATTTGCAACTCAAGCATGGGTCTATCGATCATATCCATCATTAAATTTATATAAGGAACCTCTACTTGGGTCTGGACAGTCTTATCTGCATTAATTAAAGCTGGTAAAAATATGAGTTGGGCTATAGGATCACCTGGCGCGACAGCAAAAGCACCTCGTGCGACTGAGCACAGCACTGAAAAGGAGCTAGCTTCCGGATGTAAGATTCCAGGTGTTACAATAAAACCTTGAGAGCTCAAGGCTGCTCGGCCTATCACAAGCCCGACCGCACCAGGTGGTACCGTGTCTGTTAAGATGACCGGTACCGGCGTAATGCCGTCCTCTGGTTTTAAGAGGACTCCGGTGGCGGCACAGAGGTCCAGACTTGCAGGGTGTCGCTCCTGGCAGGGTTTCCTCGTGCCTGACGGAAGAGTGCCCGATCGGTCAAGGGGACCTGGGCCTTCGATCCCCATCTCCCGTTATTTGACTCCTGGCTTAAGGGGTGTTTTGGCTCCTGGCCCGAGAGAGGGCGTCCTTTTATATCCTTCACTGACTTGCATTCATTGGCCCAATGTCTACCTTTGAGGCACCGTGGGCATATCCCAGGAGGCTTATTGCTAGGCCCTGCACGGCATTCCCTTTTCATATGTCCTGGTTTGCCACACTGAAAGCACACGGGTGATGTTCTCTCCCTATGATTAGACCTCAAAATGGCGGCCGCTAGTCCATGAGCTGTTAAGGGGCCTCCTATATCCCTACAAACCTTTAGCCAATCTGAAATTCCCTTGGACTTACGATCCTTGAGTAGGGCTCTACATTCTGCATTACACTGCTCCCAAATTATCTGCTCTTCCATTTTAGTGTTCTGATCTCCCTCTCCAAAGGTCCTTTCCACGGCCTGCATTACGCGTGCCACAAAATCAGCAAAGGGCTCATCCGGTTCCTGCTTAACCTGTGTAATGCCCAGTTTCTCTTGCCCTTTAAGTGAAAGGGCCTTCCAAGCCTTTATAGCTGCAGCAGAGATCTGGGTATACACTGGCCATGGATATCTATTTTGATCATCAGAGTATTGGCCTTGTCCGGAAAGCATATTATAAGACCACGTCAAAGCGTCGCCGCCGCGCTGTTGATTTGCACGGGCGGTCTCAGCCAAAAGCTCCTGCCATAATCCCTTCCAATTTAGATATGATCCCATATTAGGGAGAACAGCCTTCACCACAAATTGCCAATCAGAGGGAGTCATATTCATTCCTCCCATGCGTTCTAACAGGGACAAAGTGTAGTTGGCATGAAGACCATATTGCTTTACAGACATGGCCAATTCTCGCACTAATAATGCATCTACCTGTCTGTAAACTCTTTCCCTTTCTTCTTCTAAGACGGGGAACATATTTTGAAGTTCCCGGCGTGTGACTGGATCAATGAAGGAGGAGCCGGCACCACAACTCATGGGCGGGGCAGATGGGGTTACAGGAGGAGGAACCATTAGTGAAATGGCTCCAGAGCCCTGAGGCCATGGGTCGAGCGTGGCCGGCGCAGTAGCACCGCAATTCTCTTTCTTCTCCTTTTCTGATCCTCCTCTGTTTCCTGCGGGTTGCTTGCGTTCTAAACGCCTATCCCGCTTGTACCCTTCCTCCGCGTTGGACGTCTCCGAACTTGATGAGGAAGATCCTGCTTTCAGTTTCACCTTTCTTTTCAAACCGGTTCTCCTCTCCCGCTCTGTTTCTGAGAGACTATCCTGGGCAGACTGAAGGGCTTTGTCACTCTCTCTGACCGCTCCCTTAAGGAGGGCATAAACCGTCTGCAAAAATTTTACCAGAGAGATCTGTGCGCCCATGTCTATAACCAGAAGCAGTGGCTCCTATACCTCCGATTTATGCTCCTAGTCACCCGAAAGTTCTCCCTCTCAGAGCTCCTTACCTGTCTTATGGCCGCAGTTCTGACTTCGTCCCATTCAAAACGGGAGGCCCCCTCCAGGTCCCGGGTTTCGGCACCAGTTGTCACGCCCACGTTTCTTATCGTCCAGCAATAAGAGGCAGACGCGAGTGAAGTCTTCTGCGGTAATCTTTATTGCGCGCACCAAGATGAGGAGGGAAAGGCTCAGATCCCGGCAGGCTGTCTGCTCTTATGTGCTGACTGGCCCCGCCTCCGCCGATGATAGGTCGGCGTCATGATTACGCAGGGTCCTGGGCGACTGGATTCGTCAGTCCCAGTGTTCATGCGCCGGCCACGCCTCAGCTCACTGGGCATGTGCTAGGCGCCTGCGCAGTACCACGAAAGCTACGTCACCAGGAACCAAGGTGTGGCTTTTCCGGCCGGCGCCATTTTGGGTACGGCATGTAGCCAGTACATGCAGATGCGGCTGGCAACATAAGGGGGTGCATCATAATTCATATCCCTCACATATCTTCTCTTCTGGTGGGTTGGCATTGTGGCAAAGGGTATTAAACTGATTCTTGCCACTCGCATCGCGTTTGAGTTCCAGTTTGAACACTGACTGTTCCTCTTCCAGCCCATGCCGTTAATCTGTGTCTGGGATGGAAATGGAGAGTGATCAGTACCTGGACTCCTGCCACCCAGGGATCATCACATGCACTGCTAGAAAAAATAAGAAAATGTCAAGCTTTTTGATCAACTGTGAATGTGTAGAAAATTTTCTTGGAAAACATTTGGAAACATATGGAAAATCTAACAATAAAAACGATGAGGGGAGTAAGACTGGAGAGTTGGCACTGCCATGGAAAAAGCCTAGGCAGCATGGACACTGCCCTGTGTGTTTGTGGCATGTCAGTCAGCTTGTGGTAGCTGTTTGGTGCACAGTAAGTCAACACTTGGTAAACCACATTCCATATCAGAGTATCTGTCTCAAGTCCGGGGTATTCCACAGGCAATAATGTGGATATGAGCCTGGAAATCAGCAGATAACAACACAAATACTTGGGTCTCCACCATTCACAAGGGAAATCAGGATAGGCTTGTAATTGGCTGCTGTAGTTGTTTGGGAACTAATAAAGCCAGTGGAGATTGGTACACTCTCTGTCTCACTCCCTCCGCCCTCTCTTCCTCTTTTTCTGCCTTTCAAATAAAACAAAAATTGCAAAATAGAGGTAAAAATAAGCCCGACATGATTGTTTATAACTTCAGTTGTAAAGACAAGAATGCAACAGAAGGGGACACATGAATTTGAGCAAGGTTTCCTCAAGCAAAGCTGGAGAAGTTAGTCACAGACTGTTCTTAGGAAAGGCATTGTGTTCGGGAACCTGTTAGTTAATCTGGTAAAATTACATAGGATGGGAATGAAGGCAATCATGCTAAGGAAACATTTTCAAAACGCTAGGTTTCCATTCACACAGGTATTCAAGCCAGCTTATGGTTCTATGATGTTGGATGGGTTAGTGAGCCATGTTGTTTGACTCATTCAAAAGTAGAAATTGGCAAGTGGTCACTATCAACTCAGAGGTGGTGTATTGAAGGTAATTCTTGAACAGGAAGTGCTTCTGGTGACTGGTTCTCCAACAGGAGCTGAACAGGTGCTTTCATTGATTGTAGTATATATGGTTTCCCCCTTGGCAAAGGGCACTGTGGCTTGTACCTGGTGTCTTGTCTCGCACAGGGGAGTTGCTTGTTTTCTGAACAAAGAGCAGTTTTTCTCAAGAACACACACTCTGGGGAAATCACGTACTGGTTGCATTGGGGTATGTTGATGTGTGAGCGGGTTAGGACAGCAGGTGGTCTGTTGATGTTTAGAGTCTGGATACTCCTGCTCCTGTCTAATATGGAACCGAAAATGGAGATCAGAAGCCAATAGGTTCAGTGAGTCCCCAGTTCTACGTCGTGTCATTACAGCCATTAGAGCTGAACTTAATTAATGTCTGATCTTCCTAGAAGAAAGTTTGCACATCTTGGTCTGGAATCGTCATTCACTGCAAATTAGAAACCAAGCGTTTTCTTCAGTAACTTCTACGATCACCACGTTCATCATTCCCACAGTTCCATGTTTCATTTTATTCTCCTTTAGCACCTTTACCTAACTTCTCTCCATAGCTAAAATATCTGTATTTGTCCTGTCACATGATTTTATGTAGAAAGAGGAATGGCATAAGTTTTACAATAAGAATATTTGACCATACAAGCATATATCACTTCTACTTATCATTCTAGAAATTTCAATTCATTTTTAAGGTGACATAAAGATTTTAAATCTTCAGAGTTCCCCCAGTGAAAATTAAACACACACACACACACACAAGAGTTTGTCAAAAAGTAATCAAGCACACTGTGTAGATGGCAAAGTTTGACACAGTGCTTACAAACTCAATGATGAAATAGAAAACAAAGAAGGGATGGGAAATAACAGGAGTGGATTACAAAAAATAAATGAAAGGTGTAGAAATAAGAGGAGGGAACTTGGAGATCATAAAAGGTTTGCAAGAAGAGTAGAAAAAGGAGCTAAAAAACGTACGAAGGTCAGTTTCTACTGGAAAAAAAAGTGTGCTGACATATATTTTTATCTTTGAATAAGTAATATTTCACTCTTTGAATTATTAATGATCCATTCTATCTAATGTTCAATTATGAAATTTTAGACTTCATGTGAAGAAATACTGGAGTCATCATAACTTCGAAAACTATCACATATCCAGGCTCCCGTTTCACTGTAACATGTATATTACAAAGACATGCTTAATGAAGAAAGACAGTGGTAACAAGCGAGGTGTAGTGATGGACTTCAGTCAAGTTTAGAGAAGTACAATTCCTGGAGTTGCATGCAACTGTAAGTGCAGGGCTAATGCAGATTCCAACAAGATATTGAAAGATGCATGTTGTTTTAATCTAAAAAAAAAAGCTCCACCCCTCCCGCACCTCCCCCCCTCCCCGCTCCCTGTCAAACTGAAAATAGTTGTTTTCCTAAACTCAGAATTCAGAGAAAGTATGGGATGAATTCAGAGAAAGTATGATTTTTGTCTAAGTTCATTGCTATTTAACTATACTACTGTAATTAAGTTACTTTAATTCTCTAAGCTTCTACATTTCCATATAACAGATGATAATAAAAATAACTCAAATCATCTTTGTGAGAATAAAAAAATAAGGTTTATACATAGAACACATATATTAGGAATCTGGCATGGATGCATGTTGAATAAATTATAGGTATAGTTATCATGACATATATCCTTCAGTATCCGGGCGGGATCTGCATCTTTGCCTGCATCTACAGCGTTTTGCAACTCCAGGATTTGAACATTTTAAAGACTGACTAATACAAGAAATGATATTATTTCTAATAAAAACTTGGCTGAACAGTGGTTTATTTCGAACCTATGGTAATACTCCCGATGAAATACATGCTGTCAAGTTACAGAAAAATGATCAAAAAAAAGTTTCTGATGCGTTGGAGGGGCGTGCGTTTCAAAGAGCCAGAAGTGTAGAATTTTCTTCACTCTGTGGGTCTTCCCATTTAAGCTGTCCACATGAAGTCCTAGAAATTTACACCTCTGTGGAGATCCAGCAAATGGGAAAGTGTTCGTTTCAAAATCTGCTGCCCTCTGCAGAACACTCCTGCGGGGCTGAAGCCGGCTGTTCGTTTCAGGATTCATCTACTATTTAATCTTCAGAGAGGTTTTCAATATGAACAACAGAAATGTTACTTTAATGTTACTTCCTCTTATCCTATTCATGAATAAATAAAACTTTGAAATATGTGGGTTGCTGAAGCAAAATACACAGATGCCAGATATTCATGCGCAAATACAGTAACAAATTTATGTATTTAGAAACTTGACTCTGTAGAGTAATAGACCTATTTCTGAAGAGTCTCATGAAATATTTTATCATTTCAAGATATTAAATGTATTAGTTGCACTTCAACAAATTTTTACTACTTTATTAACTTGACTTTATTTAAGGCATGTTTGATATACGTAAAATTAGTAACTATACCAAAATCTTAGCAATAGAGCTAGAGAAAGGAAATTAAAATTCAGAGTCCTTAATTCCCAGGTGGTTAATTCCCAGCTCTAAGGTAGAATTACTTCTGACAAATCACTGTTCAATCTTAAAAACTCACCATTTAGCCAGCATAAAAATAGTACAAATAAAATTAATATGGCAAGATTGACTACATTTTTGAGAAAAAAAGCATTTCGGGTATACTAAGCATTTACTGTAATGGACCTAAGCTAATTTAATAATTGCTTCATTATATATTATGTTTAGGATTAAAATTAAGGAATATAAGGATAGCATAGTAGGTGGTTTAAATGGTTACATTAGCTTGAGATAAGGACTGATAAAAGTAGAGTTCACCAATGTAAATGCCAGTTTGTTATGTATAATATGACATTAAGTGATTGAAAACCAGGCATGCTGTTGGCCAAGAACAGATCCACAACCTCTTGATAATACTATTTAAAATCATAGCACCTTAACTTACTTCATGAAGATCCTAAACAGCATCAAAGAGGAACGAAATATCCTCAGTGAAGCCAGAACAGTTGTAAGGAGGAGAAAAAAACGGAAAGAGAGTTTTATATAGTGCTAATTTGGAGAATGTTAGGAATGATCATGTTGACTGGCCTGGCAGCTCTAAGGCTTCTACTAGGGATTTCTTTTCTAATTTCAAGTTGGCAAAATGAACAAGATAAATAGTATTATTAAATTTTAACATGCTATAAAACATTGGCTAATCATAAGAAAATAGAAAACTCAATCTTCTCCAGTAGACTTAGGAAGTGTGTTACAACTTCCTTTGCTTCATGGGTTAAGAGTTTCTCAGCAGACTTTCTACCCTGGAACTTCCATTATTGAAATGTAAACAGACAAAACAACAGCACAACACACAATGACAACAACTACTACTTCTACAGGACAAAGAACATCAGAGATGGACAAGTTACAGCCTACTTAGGCTAAGTTAGGAGAGCAAAGCACTCTTCAAATTATACAACACCATAGCTATTTGAAACTGCACTGTTATTGCCATTCCTTCATAGTGAATGAATGAACAACAAAGATTATACCCTAATAATTAGTTACATCTAATATAATTTTCTTTTTCCTCTCAGTGACTCTGATTTCAAGAAAATTAGACCATCCTCTAACAAAATGTAATTGGAGTATAGAGAAAATCCTCGGATGTCTTTCTGAAGCCAACATAAAAATTCTTTATCTTATAAATCACAAACATGCTTGAGCAAAGGAATGTGACATGGGTAGCCTATTTGCAGATTTAATCGGTGCCCAAAACACAATCTTCCTAGAGTAGTCTTGTCCATTTATTGGATTAGCCCACATTTAATATTGTAATTTACATCATTCAAGATTTTGCGTGCAACCTGGGGTGATTTTTAGAAATACAGCTGGACTTTAAAGCAAATGTAAGATCATCTTTGAACAATTTCCAGGAAATCGAAATGAGGTTTAATAATGCCATAAATATTTCTTAAAGAATTTTTCCTTTGAACTTCCTGTCATTTGAGTTGGATTGCTGCAAGTGTACTCTATCAAGAAACAGCGGTGAACATGTGAAATTTTTAACAAATGAAACTTGTTCTCCATATACTTTAAATGTAGTACAAGTACAAATTATAGAAGCATAAGAAATAAAACAGTATATTCTTATGAATCCTTTACTGTTGGCATAGGTACACTGCTCTGACGTTATTTATTTTCACAACTATGAGAATAGATATGTGTTAAGGGACAATGATATTTATGGACAAAACCACTATAAATGATGATAAGAACAAATGTTCTCTTGGCAGTTGCCAGATTATATTGGTGATTAATGAGAAAAGGCATTTTTTCAAATCAGTTTCCATGAAGCTATGTTTTACATAGAATACACTGTATTCATAAGAATACATAGAGTACAATGGATTTTGACAGATATACTTACTCATATAACTACCATGCAAACAAGATGTATAGGATTTCTATTACCTTAGGCATCTATTGATCAGATTTCTATCACTTTAGAGCTCTTGAAAATTGATTCATATAGTATGTCATGCTTTGTTTCTGACTCATGTAATTCATAATTTTGAGATTGACCCATTTTGTTAGATGTAACAGCAATTTATTTATTTTAAAAACTTTGTCTGAAGATTTGTTTATCTATTATAGGAAAGTTACATATACACAGAAAAGGAGAGACATAGAGAAAGACCTTCCATTTGTAGATTCACTCCCCAAGTGGCCACAACAGCCAGTGTTGAGCAGATCCAAAGACATGAGCCAGGAGCTTCTTCAGGGTATCCTACATGGAGGCAGGGTCCCAAGGCTTTGGACCATCCTCTACTGCTCCCAGGCCACAAGCTGGGAAATAGATGGGAAGTGGGGCCACAGGGACATGAACCAGTGTCCACATGGAATCCCAATGGATGCAAGGTGAGGAATTTGACCACTACGCTATCACACTGGGCCCAAGTAAATTATTTCTTAATACCTATATCATGTATCCCTTATATTCACATGCTATAAACTTTCATGCAAATGAGGTTATTTAGAGTTATTGGCATTTCTAAAAATGTGGTCAGAAATTGTTTTATTCAAATATTACTGCAAGCCCATTTAAATGGAATTAAGTCAAATATAGAATTGTATAATTCTTTATGAGTGTATAAATATGAATAAATTCATAGGATAATTTCACCAATTATAAATAACAGTTCCTGTTTAAACGTATAATTTCCAGTGCTTGAGTTTTCCCCATTATTGTTTTTCCAACTTTGGTCTACATCCACAGAGGTAGATAATTTTTTAATTAAATTCTCCTGTTTTTCATTTTTAATATATTTTACCTTTTCTTGCTTGCAACATTTCTTCCTAGTAATTTAGTGGAATCAACATGTAGATTTAGAGTAATGATCCATATTGAGTAAATTTTGCATGAAGTATAAGATAGTGGCCTTATTTCATAATTCTGCAAGTATGATTTCCAACATTACTTGTTGAAGAGATTTCCTTTCTCTGGGGATTGATATTAGTTATTCAAAGATGCATTAACTGTAGCTGTATGGATTAGTTTCTTGGGGTTGTATTCCTTTATTATTCTTATTATTTTGGAATTTTTGAATTATGTAGTACAATTTCATATAAACTGGGATTCCTCCCCCAAACTCCCATCCCCCGAGGCAGATTATCCCCATGTTATTACAAGGGGATAGTCCTTCATAAGGAATCATAATTCCATCATTCTCTTATTTAAGTGTACCCCGAACAAAGACAGACAGTCCAGCGTCCCAATGTCTACACATTTCCAACAGCTTCATTGGGAATCCATTTTTCGCCTGTAAGCAGGAATGCATGTTGCATTATACCTCCACATCTGGATATGGTGGACCCCAGTACTCCATCGCTATGTACATTTCCATAATTGAGAAGCCATGAAATAAGGTCAACTGGTATGAGTTGGAACAACCACAACAACAACACCAATGACAAAAAGAAATTACAGCACCATGAAAATATGCGCCACTGAGTAACCAACACATAGGTGATAAAAAGGAAAGACGAAAGTCTCTTGGGAAAAATGATGCCACTGAGTAATGTATGAGCTGGCAATGAATTCGACAAGAAAAAAAAAAGCCTTTGGAATAAATAAAACTGAGTTAAAAAAAAAAATCAAAACACACTGGATGCAACCCAAACAAAAAGTATGCATCAGATTATTGAAGTTCATCTTTCCACGCTGATTTTCTTATTTAAGAGAGAACATATGGTATTTGTTCTTTTGTGATTGACTCATTTCATTCAGCATAATGGTCTGTAGTTGGGACCACCTAGTTGTAAATAGTATAATTTCATTCTTCTTAATACCTGAATAAGATTCCATGGAGTATATATACCACAGTTTCTTTAATTACTCTTCTTTGGACACACATCTGGATTATTTCCATTTCTTTGCTGTTGTAGATTGTGCTGCTGCAAATATAGGATTACAGATCCCCTTCTCAAATGCAGATTTCATTTCAATTGGATATATTTCTAGGAGTGGGATACCTGGGTCATATGGCAGATTTATTTGTAATTCTCCAAACACTCTCCATACTGATTTCTACAGTGGTTGTACTGGCCTACACTCCCACCAGCGGTGAAGGAGGCTACCTTTCTCCTAATATCCACGCCAGGAGGTGGTGGTAGTTGATTTCTGATTGTAGGCTGGTCTCACTGGAGTTAGGTGGTACCTCAATGTAGTTTCCATTTGTAGCTAGGGAGCCTGAGCATCTTATCATATGACTCTTAGCCATGTGAGTCTTTTTTTTTTGCAAAATGTCTGTTCATTTCTTTGCCCATTTTGTGACAGGGTGTGTTGTTTTGTTTTGTTTTGTTTTGTTTTGTTTTGTTTTGTTTTGTTTTGCTGTCCCTGGGTTTCCAAAGCTCTTTGTAAATCCTGGTTATTAGTCCCCTATTACTAGTGTGCAAAATTTTTCTCCCATTCTGTTGGTTGCTTCTTCATTTTGTGAATTGTTTCCTTTGCTGTACAGAGCTATTTAGTTTGATGTGGTCCCTTTTGTTCATTTTGGCTTTGATTGCCTTTGCTTTTGGTGTCTTTTCTAAGAAGTCTTTCCCTATTCTTTTTTCTTGGAGTGTGTGTCTTATGTTTACCTTTAACAGTTTTCTACTTTATGGGTGTAGGTTTAAGTCCTTGATCAATTTAGAGCTGATTTTTGTATAGTGCGACAGATGTAGGTCTTGCTTCTTTATTCTGCAAGCTGCTATCCAGTTGTCCCAACAGCATTAGTTAAATAAACCAGGCTTTTTAACTGGATTGTTTTCAGTTTTCTTTTCAAAGATGAGTTCACTACACATGTGTGGATTCCCTTCTGGTGTTTCTATTCTGTTCCATTGGTCTTCTTCTCTGTTTTTTGTACCAGTACCAGACTGCTTTGATAACTACTGCTCTGCAGTATGTCTTGAGGTCTGGAATTGTAATTCCTCCAGCTTGTTTTCTGTTTTTCAGGACAAAAGCACTGATTGAAATGAACTTTCCTGTTAGTACTGCCTTGATTGTGCTCCGTAAGTTTTGATATGTTGTATTGATTTCTTCATTTGTTTCAAGCATTTCTTTTCAATTTCCTCTTTGATTTCTTCTCTAACCCATAGCTCATTTAGTAACATATTATTCAGTCTCCATGTATTTACAAGTCTTCCTTGCTGGTTTGACTTCTTGATCTCTAGCTTCACTCCATGATGGTTTAAGAAGATGTATGGTATAATTTCAACGTTTTAAAAGTTGCTGAAGGTTGCTTTGTGGCCTATAACATGGTCAATTCTGGAGAAAGTTCCATGTACTGATGAAAAAAGTGTATTCTCTATCTGCAGAATGAAAGGCTCAATATGTCAGCTAAGTCCATTTGCTCTAGAGTTTGGGTTCGATTTGTTGTTTCTTTGCTGAGTTTCTGGTTTTTTGATCTCTCCATTGATGTTAATGGGGTATTAAGGTCTCCCACTATGATCATATTGGAGTCTATTTCTCTGTTTACATAAATTAATATTTGTTTCATGTAGCTAGATGCTTTGACATTTGGTGCATATGTATTTATTATGGTGATCTCTTCTTGCTGAATGGATACTTTAATCATTATGTGGTGCCCTTCTTCATCTCTTTTGATGCTCTTCAAATCAAAGTCTATAACATGTGAGAATGGAAACACCTGAATGTTTTTCCTTACCATTTGCTTGGAATATGTTTTTCCATCTTTTCACTTTCAATGTCCCCTAATCTTTCTTGGTGAGATCTGTCATGTGTAAGCAGCAGATGGCTGGGTTTTGTTTTTTGATCCTGTTCTCTAATCTATGGCATTTTATTGATGAGTTTAAGCCATTTACACTCAGAGTTATTATGGATAAGGGGCAGTTTAATCCTGTCATTTTAGTAATGAATCTTGACTGAATCTTCTGTTAGCCTTTGAGTGGGATGTTCTCCACATTTGCCTTTGTTTTTGGTAGTTGCTACTCCTTTTGTCTTTCATGGGGAACACCTTTGAGTGTCATTTGTAGGGCAGGTTTAGATTAGGCAAATTCTTTTTTTTTTTTTTAATAATCTTAGTTTATTAGGGTGCAAAGGGTCACAGGCTACAGTGTGAAAGTGGGTAATGTCATTGTTTCCACACTAATATAATCATTTTGCCCTGTATCTGGGGTTAGGGGAGTAACAAAGGGAAAAGCCCCACCCTACCTCCCACCCATCCCTGATCCCCAACCTGAGGCGCTCTCCAAGGGTCCTGCTCAAACAGTTTTGATAGTTCATCAGTTTTGGATTGCTGCCAATCTCACCGTCCCAACCGCAATGAAACCTATTCAGAGTCCACTGGCTGACAGTCTCTTGATGGTTGGGGTTCCAAGATCAGCAGTTCAGTTGGAGAAATATCCAAAGAAACTTCATCTATGTTGATCCCAGATCTGATTCTTGAGTGAGTTTGCCAGTACAGACTCCAACACCGTTTGTCACACCAATCAGCTTATGCATATGCTGGTCGTTGCGATTGCTGGGTCTGTTCGGCTCCCAGCCCTGTCTTCCTTGTGAACCAACAGGTGTTGTAGTCCAGCTCAATTCTACCCACTTCATACTTGGTCTTCATGCAAACCAGTTGGAGCTGCAGCCTAGCTGGGGCGACTCCCCAAAACCCCTACCAGTTCTGCCCTCTAACCTGGTTCCCATGCTTGCCAGTATGCACTGCAGGCTTGTACAGTCTGTCCCACATCCCATTTAGCTCTCGCACACGTCAATGGACATTGAAGCGATGAGGCAAATTCTTAAAATTTTTGTTTAGTGTGGAAGAATGTTATTTCATTTTCAAAGACAAAAGAGAGTTTTGCAGGATATGCTAATTTGGGCTGATAATTTTTCTCTTTTAGAATCTGCAATATGTCACTCCATTCTCTTCTGGACTATAGTGTTCTTCTGAGAGGTCAGCCATGAGTTTGGGGTTCCTTTCTATGTCACTTGATTTTTTTCACATGCACATTTCAGGACTTTTTTTGTTGTTGTTGTTCTTTGTGTTCAACTGAAGAGAGCTTGATTATCATGTTTTGTGGTGAAGTTCACTTTTGATCATCTGTGTTGGGAGTTGGGTGGCCCTCCTCTACATTGTTTTCCAGTTCTTTCTCCAGATTAAGGAAGTTTTCATTTATTATTTCATTAGATACACCTTTAATTCCAACTTCTGTTTCTGTGCCTTCTGGAACTCCCACGACTTTTACGTTGGACCTTTCAATCATAACTTTTAATTCTTGGACTTTTTTTTTTTTTAGCTTGACACAGCTCTGCTTCCAGCTTTTTGTTTGTTTCTTCCTAGTGGATAGAAATACCTTCCTATTCTGGAATACTTTCTTCTGCCTCATTTATTCTATTTTTGAGACTCTCCACTTTATCTTTAATTTGCCCCACTGTGTTCTTAATTTCTGATACATGAGTCTTCATTTGATTCATTGCTGCTATTTCTTGTGCAACATATTCCTGAAATTCTTTGAACTCATGTATGTGCTTCTCATTGTTGATCAGAATCTTTATAATGAATTTTCTAAGTTCTGTGCCTCCCTCCTCCCCACATTTTCTCTATGTTTTCTTCAGTTAACTCTTAGGGTGGGCTGGGGTTTTGGTCTTTTTCTGGAGAATCTTCAGTAAAATTCATAGTGCTTTTGTCTTTTATTTTTTTTTTAACCTGTTGTTTGTCATTGATATTCTGTTTGGCAGAATTTTATCCTTCGTGCAGGTTTCTAAGATGAATTACATACAGGTCTACAAGTTGATTTTTCTGTTCAATCATTGTTCTGAATTTGGAAAACACTAATTGTCCTGAATAATTGCTCTGTCAGCAGCACTGATCTTGTAAGCGGCACTGATCTTGTTGACACCGATAAGTCTGAGTGCCTCCTGGAATTATTTTGGGTGGAATTGATGGCGTGCCTTGATGGGGCTCTTTGTTCTGAAGAACCTGTGCAGTGCTCTAAGGTGGAGGTGATTTTATTCCCAGCTTACCTCTTTTTTAAAAAAATATTTATTTATTTATTTATTGATTTATTGCAAAGTCAAATATACAGAGAGGAAGAAAGAGAAGATCTTCAGTCTGATGAGTCACTCCCCTAGTGACAACAATGGGCGTGTGCTGCACCAATCCGAAGTCAGGATCCAGGAGATCTTCCAAATCTCCCACTTAGCTGCAAGGTTCCAAGGCTTTGGACCTTCCTCAACTGCTTTCCCAGGCCGCAAACAGGGAGCTGGATGGGAAGTGGGGCAGCTGGGATTAAAACCAGTGCCAATATGGGATCCCAGCACACAAGGTGAGGACTTCAGCTGCTAGGCAATCGCACCAGGCCCCCAGGTTGTCTCTAGTGTAGCTCAGTTGTCCTCACTTCAGTCTGATAGTGCCTGGTCCCGTGACAATGATATCTCAGCGCTACTGATTTACTGATTTAGCGCATACGCAGTTTACGGCTGCTCTTCTTGCAGTTTATCAATGATTGGAGCTCTTGCCTGTCTGCGCAAGATGGTGCCCGTAGGAGCACCAACAAAGATCTGGGGCCATCAGCTCCAGGGACCACACAGACCCTGTACTATGCAAGGTTGGTGCTGCTTTCTCTGTGGGATCAGCTCAATGCAATTAGCTAAAAAGAAGCCCACACTGGACCCTCACCTGAAATCCACACTCCCTGCACTGCTGCCAAAGATGGTGCCAGGTAGTGCTGCTCTAGAATTGGGGCTACTAGTTGTCAGCTTCAGGGACTACAAAGACCCTGCAAGGAGCAAAGCTGGCACTACCCTCCCCACTGGATCAGTCAGAAACGACATCCTCTGGGCAGTTCCATCAACTCCACTCTGCTTATCCAGCCAAGATGTGCCCGGAGTCCTTTATTTTGTCCCCCACATGTGGCTGGCCTGAGCTATTCAGTGCAATTGGCAGGTCTCAGACCACGTTTGCCTCCTGAGCTCCCTGCGTGGACCCAAGCTCCCACCTGGCTGCCTCAAGAGCCAAGCAGTGGACACCGCTGCGCGTCTGGCTGGCACTGGAGCCTGGATCACTGGAGCTGGATCCACGGAGTCTGAATTGCCGCTTGCCAACCTCTGGTAGGTTTTTGTCTCCACTGCAACACTGCCCTGCCACCACCGCTTCTTCGCTGTGTCCAGGCGGTCTCCAGGTACTACCTGCTTACTGCCTGAGCCCACTGTTTCCCTACAATCTACTTCTTGCACTCTACCCTGTCTAAAGATTCTCTCATATCAAACGTGTCTATACCATATGCCGCCATCTTGCCTCTTGGGCTTTATATTTTTCATTCTGTATATACCTGTTTTTGTGCCAGTTTGATTGTAACTTCCCTATACTGTAACATAAACGTAATATTGTGAATTCTTTGGCTTTGCGTCTCGTTGTTTAGAATGCTGTAGATATCCTGGGTCTACTAATTCCATATTAATTCCACATGAACTACCTATGTTTTTTCAGTCATTTTTTTCTAGATCTGAGTAGAATATTCTTGGTATTTTGATTGGTCTGCATTGAATCAATAAATTGCTTTGGGCAAAACAGACTTTTGTTTATAGTAATTCTTCCAGGAGAAGAATATGAAATATATATATATTTTTTACAGTACCATATTCTATTTCTTTATTTAACTACTCATACTTTTCATTGTTGAGACTTTTGCATGCTTGGTTAAATTTACTCCAACGTATTTAAATTGTTTGTACCTGTAATGAATTGTACTGATTTTACAATTGCTTCCTCAACCATGGCAATATCTGTGTATACAAACACTGTTGAGTTTTGTGTGCTGATTTTATTTACTGAGTTCAAGAGTTTTCCAGCATAGTCTTTCCTATACATGCAATCATGCCATTGTAGATAAGGATTATGTGATTTCTGCCTTTTCGGTTTACAGTCCTTTGATTTCTTGTTCTTGCCTAAGGACTCTGATTAAAACATCTAGAGCTATATTGAACAGCCATGATGGCATTAAGCATACTTGTTTGGTTTGTAATCTTAGTGGAAATGCTTCCAGCTTTTCCCCTCGCATGTGATGCCTACTGTGAGATTGCCAGATATTATATTGATTATGTTGAGGGATATTCCTTCTGTGCCCAATTTGTGTAAGATTTTTTTTTTAATATGGCACAAAGGAGGTTTTGCTATATAAAATACTTTCTCTGCGTCTACTGAGATGATCACATGGTCTGTATTCTTTAATTTGTTAATGTGGTGTATGAATGTATTGATTTGTGGTGTGTTGAAACTTCCTTGCATTGTTTCCAGTAGTTCAAGATGTACAGAATTTATGTATTTATTTATTCATCAGTGAGAACAGCTGAGTCGTTTCTATTTTATAAATCTTTCTTTAAACTACAGTGTACATTGTTAGGTGTACAGTTCAGTTCTTTTCTTTTAAGTGATTACCCTCATAATCAAAACTCATACTATGGATAAAGTATTACTAGGACAAAGTATCACAAGGACTTCAGGACCCTCCCTGCTTTTCTTATAACATATGAAAACTAATATCATGTCATTGACATAAAATGAGTCACTGAAGCAGTATTTGTAAATATATATCAAGTGATCTGTATCCACACAGCTTGTATCCTCTGTATGTTAAATAAGAGAAAACATGCTATTTGTCTTTTTGGGTTTATTATTTCACTTATCTCCAGTTGCATTTATTTTGTTTTTAATGTCTACATTTCAGTTTTAAAAGGTAATATTTAATTACATATACAATGACTATGTGTTTAATCATTATATGCATATAGTCATATATAAGTATATATAATTCATACATATGTATATCACATTCATATATATACCACACATAATTAATTTTCTTTATCCATTCACCGATTGATGAGCATCTAGCTTGATTCTATATCTGAGGTGCTTTGAATTGAGGTACAAAAAAGATGGAAATGCAGGTAAATATTTCCATGCTGCTATAATTTTCTTTTGACATATTCAAAGGAATACAATAGCTAGATCATTTGGTTGACCTAGTTTTAGTTTTCTAGGAAATCTCCATAATGTAGAGCACAATTCTTTTACCAGTTTACATTGCTGTCAACTGTATATTAGAGTATTGGAGTACTATTTTTTTCCCCATATGCTTGTCATCATTTGTTATTTGCTGATTTTTGGATAATAATCATTCTCACAGGAGAGAGCTGAAAGCTTATTTTGGATTGAATTTGCATTTGCATTATAGTTGGGGATTTTGAGAATTTGTTTTGAGGACCTGTTTGCCATTTGTATTTCTTTCCTTGAATAATACCTTTGTCTATTTTTTTTTAATCATTGTTCCTTTTGTTGCAGTCAGGTTTGTTGATGGTTTTGTATATTCTGTATTTTGTATTTCTGTATTTTGTATTCTGTATTTCTGTATTTTGTATATTCTGTATTTTGTATATTCTGGTATATTCATTATTAGATGCATGATTTGAGAACATATTCTCCCATCCTGCATGTTGCCCTTCAGTCTATTCAAAAGATTTGCAGCATATAAATTGAATATTTCCTTCTCTGTGTAGGAGCTCTTAACTTTAAATGATTCAAATGATTCCTTTCTTTTTTTTTTCTTTTTCCTTTTTTTTTTCTTTTAATTTTTGCTGTTATGGCTTGTGCTTCTCAGGTCTGAAAAAGTAGCTCCATATACCAAAGTCTCAAAGCCTTTCCTCTTTGTTTCTTGAAGCAATTTCCTGTTTTTAGATTCAGGTTTAGATTCTTTAACCATTGTGATGTTTTATAGGGTGTGAGGTAGGGGTATTTTGAATTTATTTTTGTTTTGCCTGTTTGGGCTCTTTGGTAATTCCATGCAAAATTTAAGATTTTTTTCTTGAAGTGTATAGAATATTCTTGGTAAAATGGTTGTGTTTTTACTGAATCTCTGAATTTTTGGTTCTATGATTATTTTAAGAATAACTCTTATGTACCATGAGCACGGAAGATATCTCCAATTTTGTGCATTTCTTCTATTTATTTCACTAATAATTCATTATTTTTACAGATTTTTCGCATCTTTGATTAAGCATATCCCTAACTTGTTGATAGTTATTTTAAATGGGTTTGATGCTTCAAGTTCTTTTAAGCCAATGTATTGTTTATTTATAAGAATACTAATAATAGGGCCCGGCTTGGTGGCGCAAGTGGTTAAGTCCTTGCCTTGCACGCCTGGGATCCCATATGGGCGCCGGTTCTTATCCTGGCAGCCCCGCTTCCCTTCCAGCTCCCTGCCTGTGGCCCGGGAAAGCAGTTGAGGACGGCCCAAAGCCTTGGGAACCTGCACCCGCGTGGGAGACCTGGAAGAGGCTCCTGGCTTTGGATTGGCATAGCATCCGCCATTGCGCTCACTTGGGGAGTGAATCATTGGACGGAAGATCTTCCTCTCTGTCTCTCCTCCTCTCTGTATATCCGCCTTTCCAATAAAAAATAATAAAAATAAATCTTTAAAAAAAAGAATACTAATAATAGGCTCAGCTGGAGCCTAGTGGCTGACGTCTTCACCTTGCATGCTAAGGGATCCCTTATGGGTGCTGCTTTGTACCCAAATGCTCCACCTCTCCTTCAGCTCCCTGTTTGTGGCCTGGGAAAGCATTAGAGGAGAGCCTGAAGCTTTGGGACCCTGCACCCACATGGGAGATTGGGAAGAATTTCCTGGCTCTTTTTTTCAGATTATCTCGCTCTGATCGTTGTGACCACTTGGCGAGTGAATCAGCGTAGAGGACAAGAGATCCTTCCCTCTGTATATCTGTCTTTTCAATAAAAGAGGGGAGAAAAAGAATACTATTGATTTTTGTTTGTTGATTTTAGGTCTTGCAAGTTTACCATATTCCCTTTTGAGTTTCAATAAACTCTTAATAGAGTCTTGATTTTCCAAGTACAAGATCTTATGATCTGCAGAGGTAATTCGAGTTCCTCCTTTCTATTTTGTAGCCCAGTTTTCTTTTTCTTTCCTAATAGCTCTGGTTAAAACTTTTAAACTGTGCTGGAAAATATTGATGAGAGTAGAAATTTTTCTCTGCTTTCGGATCTTAGTGTAAATTCTTCCTGCCCTTCCCAATTCAAGATGAAGCCGACTGCGGGTTTATCATATATTGCTTCCAATGTGATAAGGTATGTTACTTCTACGACAATTTTTAAAAAATCTGTTATTGTAGATCAGGCTGTGTTAGAATCTTTCTATACCTAAATTGAGATAATGATGTGATATTTTGTGTCTTCCTTTGTTGATGTGATGTATTATACTTACTGGTTTGTGTATTATGATTGATCCTATTTGCCTGACATAAATTTTACTTTGTATGGATGATTATTTTTATGTGCTGTTTGCTTTGATAATCAGGATTTTATAGAGGATTTTTGTATCATTCTTCTTGGGGTGTGGGGCTATTGTTTTGTTGTTGTTTCATAGTTAGTGTAATGTTGCCCTCATAAAGTGGGGATTGTTTTCTATTTCAATTGTTTTGAATGATATTTTAGAACTTATAATTTTATTTTTTATAAATATAGACTAAGATGAGGTTGAATAATAGTACAGGGCTCCATGTACCCTTCACCCAGTTTCCACCTGCCATACAATCTTTCAATTTCAAATTCAGGACATTTATAATAGTATATATGATATTGCTAACTGGACTACATTTTCATAAGATTTCACATGCATTCATTTATATGCATACATCTCTACAGCTTTAGCACAGGTATGCATTCAATTCTGAATACACTTCACAATACAGAAAATTGGAATAAATCTTTACTTAAAAATAGTTGGAATTCAACTATAAAGTCCTCAAATGGAGGGCTTTTCTTTCCTGGGAAGAGCTTCATTGCTGATTAATCTCAATCTCTTTATTGGCCTATCAAGAAGCTCTTTATCATCCTGAGTCAATTTTTGTAAACTATATTGTGTCAACAACTATCCATATTTTTAAGACCTCCCGATTTTTTGGTATATAGGTATTTGTAGTTATTTCTAGTTAATCTTCATATTTTGGTGGTATCAGTAAAAAGTCATTTTTCATTTATGATTTTGTCAATTTGAGTCTTCCCGGTTTTTAACTAGTTTGGGTTTTATGTTTCACAAAAAAAAAAAAAAACAAAAAAACAAAAACGAACTCTTTATTGAATTGATATTTTGTATAGCTTTTTTAAAATCCTATTTTGTTTCTTCTCTGTATTTATTATTTCTTTCCTCTTAATAGTTTTGGCTTGGATTATTTTTTATTTTCTAAATCTCTGAAGTGGATTACTAGATCTTTGAGGTTTATTGATAAGTACCAGGATTTTTGTTTGTTTGTTTTGTTTGGTATGGTTTTTAATGCCAGCATTTACTGTTATAAAATTTTCGGTTAGTGCTATTTTGGTTATATCCTAATGCTTTGCTGTTTTGTATTTTTATTTTCATTCATTTCAAGGGAATTTTTGATTGCCCCTCTGATTTCGTCTATGATCTACTGTCATTCAGGAGTATGCCAGTTGGTTTCCAGGTGTTTGCATATTATCTAGATTGTTTTGTTGTTAATTTGACGTTAATTCCATTGTGACCAGCTATGATACATGCTATGCTTTCTTTTATTTTCTTTCCTTTAATAATTATTTCATGGTCTACACATGGCCTATCCTAGAAAATTTTCTTTGCACCAGTGAAAAGAATCTATATTCTGTTAGATGAGGGATCAAATGTTGTGCAGCTCTCAATAGGGTCCATTTGGTATATAGGCTAATTCTGATTTATTATTATTATTATTTGCTTAATTCATCTAGGCATTGCTATGAGTATGGTACTGAAATCTCCATTATTGTTATTTTAGGGCTAGTGTCTTCCATTAGATGAATTAGCATTTATTTTATTAAACTGATTACCCTGGCTTTCAGTGCATATACTTACTATATTTATATTTCATTGCTTAATTAATTGTTCTCTTAGTCATCACATAATACCCCATTTGTCTGTCTGTCTGTCTGTCTCTCTCTTTTAAGATTTACTTATTCTTACTGAATATTTGCAGAGAGAAAGAAAGACAGAGAGCAAGATCTTCCATCCACTGGTTCACTCTCCAAATCATGGCAAAGATTAAAGTTGAGCCATTCCAAAGCCAAGAACAAGAAGACAGCTGCTCCTTGGGCTTCCCATGTGAGTCCATGGTCTCAAGGTTTTGGATTAGCCCCTCACTACTTTCCCAGACCAGGGAGCTAAATAGGAAGTGAAGGAGCTAAGACATTAATCAACACCCATATGGAATGTCAGCACTTGGAGACCAAAGATAACCAGTTGAACCATATGCCAACTTCTTAACAAACTCCTCCTTTTTTTCTCCTTTTTAAGATATATTCACTTTCATTGAATAGGCAGATTTACAAATAGAAAAGGATATACAAAGAGGAGAATTTTCCCTCCACTGGTTCACTCCTCAAGCAGCTGCAATGGTTTTAGCTGAGCTGATGTGACGCCGGGAGCCAGTAGCTCCTTCTGG
Source organism: Ochotona curzoniae (assembly GCF_017591425.1). Classification (NCBI taxonomy): domain Eukaryota; kingdom Metazoa; phylum Chordata; class Mammalia; order Lagomorpha; family Ochotonidae; genus Ochotona; species Ochotona curzoniae. The sequence goes on from NW_024467115.1 coordinate 21,488,209, forward strand.
GTCTCCCATGTGGGTACAGTGTCCTAGAACCTTAGACATAAAGGTCCAAACATATTAAATTTTAAAAACCTGATTCAAGCTAATCATTCATGGCATTATTATGGATCCCTTGTCAAACTATCAAAGGTACACACTGGTTGTGAGAGATTTAGGAAAATAAAATAAAAATTCAAACTATCATTATTTCAAAGACATTCTGAACTCATGTAGGAATTCAAACCCCAAGGTCATAAATTTGTGGTATTAAGAGGTTAGAAATTCGATTCAGTTTCAATATTTGGCTTTTAGGAAGTGATTGTCTAGATTTAGTCATTAGACTTAGGATTCCCATGATTGAATCCTGGTGATTTTATAAAAAGACAGAAAGAATGTGGGGGCAGGGAAACAGAGATATATGCAGACAAGTAGACTTCTTATCTTTGGTTTCGCGATGTTGTGACATCTTGGTACTGCACTCGAAAATGTCAATTTGTTGCTGAACAAAGTGATCTGCTAAATTTTGGATTGTGAACCTCCAAAGTGATGAACCAAAAAGCCCCCTATGTTTTCTTTGTAAAGTGTCCTGCCTTGAATGTTGTGTAATGATAATAGTATTCCCTACTACAATTCTAAAGTGTCAAGATCATGAAAATGATGAATAATTATTACAAAAAGGAGACTAAACAGAAATAAAATTTAAATGTAATATGAAATTCTTTATTGAATGCTGGGAGAGAAAAGGGAGATACGAAAAAAATTGAATCTTATTTTTTTAATTTTACTTTAAAGAGAGAGAGAGAATTTTTCACCTGCAGGTTAATTCCCCAAATGACCACAGTGGTCAGAGTTGGGCTGGTCTGAAGCCAAAGTGAAAATATTCTTCTGGGTCTCTTAGGTGCATGAAAGGCCTTGGGCCATCCTCTGCTGCTTTTGCAGGCCATTAGCACAGAGAGAGAGAGAGAGAAAGAGAGAGAGAGAGAGTGAGAGAGAGAGCTGGATTGGAGCACTGGGACTACATTACTCTTTCATATGGGCTGCCAGTGGCATAGGCAGAAGCTTATCCTGTTATGCCAATGTGCCAGCCTTTGTGAATGTCATTTTTTAAAAACTTACTAAATAATATACACAACCTTGTCAATTTAGGAAAAAGTGCAAAATAATACATAGAACCTGTTGCTTCTTCAAAGCAGTATACAAACGCAAAGGTAACAATCTTCAACTGTGATTTCTGCTACAGCAACTGGATGATTGTAACACAAGGCTTTTCTGCCAAAATAGTGTGAATATTCTCCAAAAACATAAAATGAAAATAAAAGAACAACATAAACAATGAAAAGGAGCTCTCAGCTCTCAGAGGTTTGGGAAAAGCAACATTTGTGTTTGTAGCATCACTGTGACAGCTGAGACGAGACAGAGACTTAATAACCCACAAAGAAAACTTGTGAAATACTGGCAAAGAGTGAGTATTCTCTGCGAGAGGAGCTAAAGACTGTGATTCCGGCATGCTAGCCGCTCTGCTTGAGGTTAGAGAATAAACATTTCTGTGACAATTACGCTTATTCTCCTACGATCACTGGTGGAACCATGACTTTGAATGGCTTAAGCATTCTAATGCTCACTTTAATCACATCAGTACATTTGTAACTCATCCAACCATATTGCTTTGTGTCTTATAATGATATAATGAATACGTGGAATCTGGAAGTGGTAAAGAATTTTAAATATTCAGCATCTTCTGCCAAGGGAGAAATAAATTCTATGCCTGAAAGATAGACATCTCCAACATATGGCATTCCTAGTTTTTGAAGCAGCTCATTATACTAGTCGACAGTTCTAATTCCTGGCAAATTCTTCTAACAGAGCTGCAAATTGACTCTTCAAAAATTTTGTTATTGGTATGGTCTTATTTGTGCCCTCTGGAGATAAACAAAATCTGAACACGCCTCTATATCTTACAGTATTCCAAATGTTTGCAAACAATTTTTGTAACCTGTTAAGTATTCTCTCCTTCATGCTAAGTAGTCCCAATTCCCTTAGCAAATGTTGAGCTGCTTACAAGTATATCCTAAAATTTCAGAGCCTCTCTTTTCTAAACTATTAAACTCCTGAACTAAACAAACAACAACAACAAAAGAGATGTGTTAGTTCAAACAGAATAGTACTTTTTTCCTGATTAATACACCTTTCATAAAGTAATTCATATTACTTATAAAAAAACTTGACATGGTTTTGACATGGTTTTAAATGTTTATTATCTAACCTCAACGAGATAGAGGGGGAGAGAAAGAGATCTTGTCCACTCCCTAAATGAAAAAGTGGCAAGAACTGAGCCTGTCCAAAACAGAAGCCAGGAGCTTGCCATGGATCCCTCATGTGTTTGCAGGAGCTGAACGACTTGGGATACCACCCAGTGCCTTCCCAGGCCGTAAGCAGGGAGTGGAATCAGAAGTGGAACAGCCAGGTCTGAAACCACCAACTGTATGGGACATCAGCGCCTGACACGAAGTATTAGCTTCTCTGTCACAGTGCAGAAGTAATTTTTATTTTGAGATACGGATTTTGTATTGTATATATATATTGTGTGTATATATTCCATGGTGTACAGTGCTGTTGTGTGTGTGTGTGTGTGTATATACATATATATACCACATCTTAAGTGTAACTATGGCTTGTAGCAACTTTTTACTGTCTACATGACTTAAGTCACTAAAATAGCTATTATGTTAAGAGCTAGTATGATTGCAATTCTGCTTTGTAACTCCACATTTGGCTTCTCCCTAAGCTGAGAGCTTAAAATATAAGTGTTTCTTATATATAATTACTTCAGCTGCATGATGTTTAAAGAGAATTTGTAATATCAGTATCAAAATAAAGTGGTATAAAAATGATAGGTACCGTCTCATGTTTGTATGTTATTGAGGTTAATACACTATGTAATAAATTATTGCCACAGCATGGAATTCTAAAATGTAAATACTATCATAAATGAAAGAGTAATGCCAATGTTTCACTATAAACAGCAATAAAAAAATCAACTGTACTCGAGAAAAAAGAGCAATGAAAGAAGGAATAAAAAATGCAAGCCATAAATTATTATCAAGTAATTGAAGAAAGATTATCATCAATCAAGTATCCCATATGAAAATCAGATAAAAAAACACTAAAAAGATTAGCAAACCAAACTCAGCAAAACAGTAAAATGATTATGTGTTTTGTTCAAGTGGAATTCATTCCTGGAAGGTAAGGATAGAGCAGTATTTGAAGATTAATAAAGTCAGTGTGCACATTAACACATGAAAGGGAAAAAAGTCGCAGACCAACCTAACAAATGTGAAAACAAAAGCATTTGAAAAAAGTCAACACCTTTATGTGGTGAAATTGCTCAACCAACTCGGAACTAGAGGAAACATCCTTGATCTAGTAAGAGCCAAATAAGAAAAACCCAAAACAAATATCATAGGCACTAATTAAATGCTAAACATTTGACTCTGAAAGGATATAAGATACATATGCTAATTTTCACCGCTTTGCAGTACTCCCAGTTATAAACTGAAGAGTTATAACTAAACACAAGAAAAGAGAAAAAAAGAAATTGCAAGTAAAAAGGAAAAGTAAGAACAAACCATTTCATAGAAGATGTAATTTTATGTGTACAAAATCCTGAACCATCTAAAATAGCCTATTTAAAAGTCAAAACAAATCCAGCAAATGAGGATTACACACCCAACACAAAAAGTCAGTTGTATTTGTCTACACCAAGGGACATCTCAAACATTATTAATAAAAGCAATTCTATTTACATTTTTTTATTTTACTTCTTTTTATTATCATTATATGGTACAGGTCCATAGACCCTGCGATTTCCCTTATTCCCTCCCCTCCCACCTTACCCACCGAGTTCCCCTATATCATTACTATAATGTAGTTCTTCATCACACAGTCATATGTCCATTATTGTGGGCATGGACAATGGCAGAGAGTCCAGCATCCTATTCTCAAGATATACTAAACAGTTTTGTTGAGAGTCCATCTTTATCTGGAAGTAGAGATGCAAACTGCATTGTGTCCTCACATCTGGATATGATAGTCTCCATTACACAGTTACTATATTTCCCCTTAAATGGAAAGCCACAATACAAAATCAACAACAGGAAGAAAAATAGAAACTTACTATGCCATGAAGTTAAATAACATGTTACTAGATATGAGAGTCCCCATTACACAATTACTATACATTCATTTACATGAAAAGCCACAAAACATGATCAACAGAAAGAAAAAAAATTACCACCACCATGAAGTTAAGTAACATGCTACTGAAAGATTAATGTGTCATTGAAGAAATAAAAAAGAAAATCAAGAACCTTCTGGAACAAAATGATATTACCTAGGATCTATGAGTTATTGAAGAATTTAATGAGAAGAAAGTGTTTGGAAAAGATGAAACTAACAAAAAAATAAAAAATTATGAGATATAGTTTCTGCTTAAGTTTGTTGCAGGAATATGTCTCCTGCAGGTAACAAATAGATGGGTTTTGTTTTTTACTAATCTAGGCCATTTACATTCATGGTTTATATGGATGGGTTATAATCTGGTCCTGTCATTTTAGCAATGGGTTGTTCATTGATTTAGTCTTCTGTTGTTATTTTACTGAGATGTTCTTCGCATTTGCCTTTGGTTTTGGTAGGTGCTATTCCTCTTCTCTGTCAAGAGAACATCTTGAAGTATCATTTGCAAGGGCAGGTTTGGAAGAGGCAAATTTGTTTAATTTGTCTTTACTGTGGAAAAAATTTTATTTTATTTTCAAACACAACAGAGAGTTTTGCTGGGTAAGCTATCCTGGATTGACAATTTTTTTTGTTTTAGAATCTGAAATATGTCATTCCATTCTCTTCTTGACTGTAGAGTTTCCTGTGAGAGGTGAGTTTAATTGGCATTCCTTTTTATGTCAATTGATTTTTTTTTTCATGTGCACATTTAAGAATCTTTCTCTTATGTTCGATTGAACAGAGCTTGATTATCATGTGTCATGCTGAAGATTTCTTTTGGTCAAGCCTGTTTACAATTATTAGGAAAGAAATAAAATACTTATCAATGAAAATAACCACAATGAAATGCCTGCATAATAGAATTACAAAAGAGTACGTAGAGAAATTAAAGACACTTATAAATGAAAACATCATATATAGGATAAGATAATGTCACTGAGACAATATTTTTCCCAAAGTAATCTACATATGTAGTGAAAATCATTCCAAACTCCCAATGACTTTTTTTTTTTTAAGATTTATTTATTTATTGGAAAGTCAGATATACAGAGAGGAGAGACAGAGAGGGAGATCTTCCATTGAAAGATTCACTCCCCAAGTGAGCACAACGGCCAGTACTGCGCCGATCTGAAGCTGGGAACCAGGAACTTCTTCCAGGTCTCCCACGCGGGTGCAGGGTCCCAAAGCTTTGGGCCGTCCTCGACTGTCCTCCCAGGCCATAAGCAGGGAGCTGGATGCGAAGTGGAGCTGCCAGGATTAGAGCCGGCGTCCATATGGGATCCCGGGGCATGTTCAAGGCGAGGACTTTAGCTGCTAGGCCACGCTGCCAGGCCCGACTTTTTTTTTTTAGGAAAAAAAAAATTATGACGGGTCTGTGATATGGCACAGCAGTTTAAAGCTGTTGCTTGTGAGCCAGGACCCAATGTGTATACCAGTTTGAAATCTGATTATCTGTCTTTGGATGCATGTCCATGCTAATGTGCCCGTGCGCCTGAGAAAAGCAGTGGGAGATGGCCCCAGCATTTGGGTGGAGCTCTACAATCCTGGCTTTCACCCGCCTCAACTATATTTACTACTGGCGTTTGGAGAGTGAACGAGCAGATGCTAGATCATCAGCTTCCCCCCAGTCCCACTGCCACTGTTCCTCTCTCTCCATCTCTGTAACTCTACATTTCAAATAGTAAATAATTAAATCTTAAAGGAAAGAAAGCAGAAATGTATTGTATGCCTCTATCCAAAATGTATGAAATACATGTGGCTATATACTTGCAAGCTGTTTGGCCCTCAAAAGGTAGGAATAATAACTTACACTGCAGGGGCATTATGATAAGTGAAATTAGGCAGTGAAGAAAATTCAGTATTATTTGTTTCCAACTAAATGAAAAGGTAGAGTAGTGAACATCAGAGAAATGGAAGATGGAGCAGTGGCTTTCAGGACCGGCAGAAAGGGTTCCTGGGAATATATTAGTGCAGTTTTAAAAAGTTAAAAGGGTTATAAAGATGGATGGTGGTGATGAGCATAACATATGTGAGTGTATTTGACACCACTGATTTGTACTTGTACACTTGAAATATTTGAGATCATCAATTATATATGAGCACCATGCTACAGTAAAAGGAAAATGTGATATTAATGGAGAAAAGGAAATTAACTTTTCTTTACTTAGGCTTAATTATTTGATTATTTTCTGAGAAGGATAATTTTTTTTAAGAGAAATGCCAACAATAATAAACCTCACACTGCCACTGCCATCTTAGTTCATCTTGCACATTTTCTATCATCAGTATCTATTCGCAGTGTAAATGTATGTGTTTGCATGAACAGATGTATGTTTGAGTATGTATGTTTGCCCAAGAGGCAAGCTAGACAAATCTGCAAAAGGAAACAAATGCATAAAAATGAATCTGTAGAAAAACTATAATAACTGCTTATAGTTTCTTGTGTGGAAGAGAAATAAAAATACATTTCCTTCCAGGATTTAATAAGAAACCATTTCTGTTACACCAACATTTGAATGTATTCCAGTTATACATCCAAATTATGTGTTTTTATAAACATAGGAATTAGGCTTCTATGGCCAGCAACAGGAGAGGAGACTGTAAAAGCAATTAAAATTATATTACCTATATACATGATAGAATATTTGGTATAAGAATTTAGACTTTGAACTTATTTTGAAGCATAATACTGGATTTTAAATAAAGCAAATTCCAACATGTCAGCACCGCCTCAAGTAAAGTATTTTCAAATAAGAGAAAAAATATTACATGTGGTTTTGTTTTATTAGCACTTTCTTTTGCCATGAGGCACAAGAATGAGATAATATAAACATAGGAAAGAAATGTCCTTCAGGAAAGGCAAATTGCAAAGGGAAAAAAGTACTGAACTGCCAATACATTAGAATTACTTTGATGCTCCAGTTCGGCTTAGCCATAGAATGCAATACTATTTGCTGTTTCTATGACACGTAGAAAAAAAAAATGTAACTGATTAGAAGCATCCATATGCATAGAATGCAGGACACAGGAAAAGGATCTGTTAGGTACATGCATTTTGTGTTCCAGTATTCAAAGAATTTTAACATAAAATGATTATGCCAATGAGGTAAACCAGTATCCACATGAAGTAAGGCCTGACTCCCTGACTGTACATGATAATAAATCTTTGCACATTTGCTCAGGACTGTGTTCATAAAGGAATAATGCTTAGTTGGGATTAATGACTTGTTGTTGGTTTTGTTTGAACACTTACTGCTTTGCTTTTGAATTATCGTCAGCACCCGAGAATAGGATTTTCTCCTTTCCAATATCTGTACTGTTAATGTCTCCGACTATCTTTCTCCAAAATACATCCTAACATATAAAATCTTCACAGATCTCCCATCTTATTTCTTTATTCTCCAGTTCAAACTAATCTCTTAATATCCCTACTCAAATCTCAGTTTGTAATTGGCATAACCCATGCTTCTTGATATCTCGTGGAGGATCTCTGCATCTTATCTGCTGCATTCTTGGGACTGCTACACTAATAAAGTTAATTTATTTACGAGGTCAAAGTGAGTAAAGTTTCAATATTGATGAGAGGATTAGATTCTGAGATCTATGGTATAACCATAGTACTCTAACTAGTTCTAAGGATTTGCAGGATTTGCACAATTGACAATAGTAAAATACATTTTGCATGTCTCAACACAAAAGTGTTGTTTGAAATGATGAATGTTTTAATCAGCCTTCTTATTTAATCATTCCCATTATGTATATATCAAAACATCATAATTAAATAAGTATTTATCTGTTGCTAGCATATTAATTTGAAAAAACACAATAAAGAATGAAGGGACTAATTTTAAAGTGAATAAAAAATACTCATTATATATAGCATTTGATGAGTTGGAAATATACTTTATATGTCTTATCTCAAGTATTGTTCTTCTCAGTTACCATAAATATACTGTAGTTTTGGTATCCCAATGTCAGCAATATTCAGGGCTGGGTCAGACCAAAATTAACAATTGGAACACAAGTCAGGTATCCCATGTGGGTGATATCTGTTCATCTACATGCGCCACCACCTGCCGTCTTCCTGAGCCACATCGACAAAAATCTGGAAATTGAGAAGACAAACTCAGACCCAGGCACTCTGATATGGCATGTAGGCTTTGCAATGGTAATCACTATACCAAGTGCTCATTAACAAAATTTTCATTTAATTTCATATTTTTTTGGAGATGTTGTGAAGCAGCTTCACACTTACACACTTCTGAGCTGATCAAATTCAACTACATCTTTGACCAAAATTGTGGACAATGTTTCTGCCACTATCATCTTAGAACAAGATGTATGGTATCTACTCTGAAAGAATGGGATTTAAATGCTATGGTACTAGGATGTTTGAGCAATTTTATTCCTTCCAGGTGGTATTTTGTGATATGAGTTCCTCTGAAGACCAGCATCTGTCTTTAGCACTAGAAGTCATACTAAGCACTGTTATTAATTGGCAAAGACAAAACATCATTTAGAGTCTGACGGATACAGGGATATAAAACTTGGCATCCAGAATGATCATAGTTGTCAGCATTTGAGCAATCCAGATGATCCCTCCAAATATTTGTTCTTTTGCCACAACTGAAATGTTGTTACACTAACCAAGAAAGGAAAGTGGTGCTCAGAGCAATGGCTCAGAAGCTAAACCCTCATCTGGCAAGCATTGGAATCCATATGGGTGCCTCATTTTGTCCTGGCAAGTCTACTTTCAGGCAGCCCCATGCTTGTGACCTGAGAAAGTACTGGAAAATGGCCCAAAGCCTTGGGAAGCTGCACCAGAATGCGAGATGAGGAATACGCTCTTGACATTGGATCAGCTCAGCTTCTGCATTGTGGCCACTTGGGGAGAGAAATAGTGGATAGAAGATTCCCTCTGTTTCTCTTTGTCTCTGTAAATCTACAAGAAAAATAAATAAACAAGAAAGGAAGAAAGGAAGAAAGGAAGAAAGGAAGAAAGAAAGAAAGAAAGGAAAGAAGAAAGGGGGAAAAAGAGAAGAAAGGGAAAAGGAAAGAAAAGATGCCAGGTGAAAAATGATTAAAAAAGGAGAATGAAGTTTTTTTATGGGTGTCCCTATAACGCTGAAAATCTGTTGCATAAATAGCGATGTGTGATGATAGCGAACATTGTCAGATGAATACTATGCAGGTAGTTGTTGCTGAGAAAAAAGCAAATTCAGAACTAGTCATGAGGATGGCAGGTCAGGGCTTGGCGGGTTAAAACTAGAATGGGAGTGAAGACGCAGGAGTCCTGAAAAATACGGCATGCTCTCAAGCTCATTCACAGGGTACTGCGAAACTGTGGGATGACTGCCCTCGCAGAAAATGAAAATTATCATTAACATACTAATCCTGAGTTTAAATGATATTATATTATATATATAGTATGTAATTTTTTTGTAGATCTTGGGCTGTCAAAATTGTGAGGCATATGCAGAAATTTCAACAGTAAATTATCAATAACATATATGGCTTAAAAATATCAAAAAGTGGATTTAGATATTACAGTTTGACAGAAAAGAATTGATAACAGATGAATCCAAAGGAAAGTAACAGCATTAGGAACAAGGAAATGCAACATACTAATTACAATGGATTAAAACAAAAATTAAAACTATGTTGGTATTTTTATTAGATCAATAGCATATTAACAGATAAATATATTGAAACTGCTAGCAGATAAGCTTTAATATCTATATAAAGCAAGAAAGGAGAACAGAATTATACGTGTATTTTCTGATCTGAAAGCAAAAAACAACAACAACAAAGGAACAAACAGCAGCAAGAATTCTATGAAGCAATTCAGATAAACCCGGTGTAATAGTTTTCTGTGGTTCCCATAACAATATGCCATTTCAATGGAAATCTTAAGCAACTTAACACATAAAGATTTTCCAAGTAACAACATACGCAGGAGGAATCGACCATTCATTTTTTTTTCTAAGTTGTGGGACTAATACCATTATGTTATAAATAGAAATAAGAATTTTTAAATACTAATCATTCAATTATGTATTTGGGTGTATGTTTGTAAACAGTTACCACTGGGGATTTGTGAATTAGAGGATAAACCATTGACAAGATCCATGGTAATCTATAAAATATCAGTTTCCTTCTTTTTACAATATGTAGAAAAAAATTTAAAATAGCAATAGTACAAAGAAATGGTGTTACTTTATATGACTGTCAATTTTCACTCCTACAACCTTGGATCAGACAAAGATGTCTTATTAAGCATGAAGGTCAAATTTTGGAAGAAACTTGCTATGGATGAATATCTTAGTCTTTGGAGGAAAACTGAAGAATTGAGTGGAATACAAGCAACGATTTCTACCTACATTAATCTATACTACTACATTTTACATGTAACTTGTAGAAATAACGATTAAAACAATGAAGAGTCAGAAGGTGTTTGACCGCAATTAAACATTGTCCATTTGAAAGGAAATAAAATGTGGAAGCTTTCTCTGAAACAAAATTATGCACATATATACATACAAAACATTATTTAATGTGAATATGTCTAAATTGTATCGAAAGATTCAAACTATCATTGGAACAAACTGCACATCTTCAAAAGGGAATGGAATAAATTGATTCACAAATGCTTCTACAATGCAAATGATTTGGAAGTGTTAAAATTACCATCATGTTTCTTTCTCAACCCTAGCAGATATTTTTAGATACAGAGGAGGTCTTGGCAGAGTCATGTACCTAATGCATCTTATACTTATCCTGTTCTCTTGTGACCATAAAATCAAACTCCTTCCCAGCAAAACAATTAAGCTGTTCAGGATTATGTACTCCTCAAATTCATAATTCTTTAAATCTATGACCATTATAGCTTATCTGTTTTTAAAATCCTACTTATGCATTCCTTTGAGAAGGCATCCTGATTCTCAGACAGCAATTTATGATTTACATTTACATATTGTCTTTCTTCTGAAAAGCTTATGGCATTGAGTAAAAATGTTTTCAGCTTTCATTAAACATCTGTCACAACTCAGTGCCACAAACACAGTGGGAAAGTCTTTAGAACACTAACTGAAAAAATATGATATAATGTAGAAACTAATAAGCAGTAATAAGAAGAAATTTTTTATATCATCACTCAGTCATTTGAGATAGCTTAAAAAAACACCTTAGCTTTTATCTTATATGGATTAATTACATAGATTCTATTTTACAGACAGAATCATGTCGTAGATTATACACATGAAGTGTAATTCTTCTGTTGGCAAAATTTGTTAAAGCCTTTGTTCAAAATATTTATCCATTACATTCTAACATTCATTTATTCATTTATTAATAGTTCCACCAACATCTTTTTTTCTATTTACAGCAAGACAGTATTAGGCAATGGCATATAATTTATCTGTCTCTCAATATTTCTTCCAATTGATTGAGAACTTTGGTAATACAATTAGATCACCATGGAGAATAATTTCAAATACTGTGAAAAAAAGTATCCATTAAAAAAGGAAGAAACAAAAAACAGAATCAGGGAGTAACATTAAATATTTGAAAAGATTTGCAGAATTCTGTTGCTCTGACACCAAGAAAATGATAGAAACCTGTAAATAGGCTGTTGGCTACCCAACTACATGGTCACAGAATTCATTCCAACAGAATAATCTGGGGATATTGCCAAATATATTAAAGAGTTTATTAGGTTCTCATCCATGAGCAATTACAAAAAGAGAGTGGAAAGGCTGGGAAAAAAAACCCTACAGTTTTGCAGAGCCAACAAATGCTCAAATTAATGAAATAAGGTTCCTTTCCAGGTTAAAGAAATGACACTAAGAATAATTGTACAGAATAGAAGTTAAATTGAGTAACACAGGAACATTGGTCAGAAAGAGACAACAGATATCTATTATAAACCCTCCCCAAATATTTAACAGGATAAGAGGCAATAAAACACTGATGGAAAAAAGTAAAGAATATAAACTATTTAAACATATAGTTTTAAAACAAACATAATTCAAGAAAATAATCAAAAAATTGCAAAAACGGGGCTGGGATGATGGCTCAATTAATTAATTCTCCACCTCCAAATGCTACCATCCCATATGGACATTGATATGGGATGCCAGATCCCTGCTAATGGCCGGTGGAAGTAGTATTGAATGGCCCAAAGCCTTGCAATGCTGCACCTGTGCAAGAGTCCCAGCAGAAGCTCCTGGCTCCTGGGTTTTGATAGACTGACCTCTAGACATTGTGACCATGTTTGGAATGAACCAGAAGATGAAAGATCTTTCTTTCTGTTCTCCTTCTCTCTGTAAATTGCTTTTCCAGTAAAAACAAATAATTTTTTTTAAATGAAAAAATAAATCCTCTGGAAACTAAGTACAATTTTTAAAATAATATTTATTTATACATATTTTTATAGACCAACATTTTCTTTAATGAAAGGAAGTTTTTGTTATTAGAGATAAATCACTGCATGAAATAAAACACAGCATTGAAGAATATTGATGGAGGTTGTTACTACATGTTTATTTTGGTTGCAAGTGTCCATTAATCCTGCAAATACTAAATACAGATCAAGTGCTTACCAGTATTTAGTTTCTAAATAATCTGTTTTTTTTAAATAATTTATTTTATTTTAGATAATGTTTTACAAAGTCAATCAGAGTGAAAGGATCTACGGTTAGCGAAAAACAGGTATGGTCATCGTTTCCGAATTTCCTAGTTCTTCTTCCTGTTTCTGGAGGAAAAAGGGAAATAACAGGAGAAGCCATACCCAGCCTCCCACCCACACAGTACCCTGGGATAGAGAACAATCACTTGATATCAACCAATGCTCTGAGGATTCTGCGCAGGTGGTTTCAATAGTTCTGAAATGTTGGTCTCACTGATCCATGGATGAGAAAACCCTTCCAATTTCAATTGGTTGACACACTCGACCTTAAATTTTCGTTACCCAGATATTTGCTGCCATTCTCTGGCTGCGGTAGTTGTCCAATTTGTTCTGCCCTGCTTTCTTTGCTATGATACCAGATGTCCTCTGCAGGCCCCAATCAGCCGCCATATCGTCCATGTGCATCTGAGTCAGCCATCTGTAGCTCCCTCTTTTCCACTGAAGAGGACCAGTTCTCATGTGTGGGCCCAAGGACCTTAGCCAAGTGATCCTGGCCAGGTGACCTGGACCAAACCGCACCCTCCACCCCTAAGGCACAAGAACCTGGGAACCAACCTCCCCAGCAGCAGGCCCAAAGATCAGGGCTACTGGACCTGGCATCCACCATGATGGTGGACAAAAGGACTTAGGCAACAAGTTGGGCCATCTAGTTTCCCCACCACCAGGGTTAATGAGCCTAGTACCCACCACGCAGGCAAGCACATAGACTTGGGCCTGGCCACCTGGACTCCTGGCAAATGTCCTGATCTCAGAGTTCATGAACTTGGCACCCTCCATGCAGATAGTTCCAAGGATTCAGGCAAAGCAACCTGAGCCCTGCAAGATCCTCATCACTGGGGCTCATGAAAACATCATCCATGTCACAGGTGGGCCCAAGAACCCTGACCAGGCAGTGGGCCCTGCCCAATCTCCCACCACTATTCATGAACACAGTATACATTGTTCAGGTGGGACCACAGGATGCAAGCCAAGTAACGCAGGCCCCACTGGACCCAAGCTCTCATGGCTCACAGACCCAGCACCAAACACACTGGTGGACCTGACGACTCTGGTCAGGTGACCAAGGCCTTACCAGAACCCTCAATCCCAGAGTTCATGGATCCAGTACCCATCAGGCTGGCATAGCTCAACTCACCTTGGCATCCACCAGGAGGATCTTCATCCTGGCTCAGTCAAGTCTGCCCCAATTCTAGTTCCCTCTGGTAGGTGCTGCAGCCTAATCAGCTATCCCCCAGTAACTGCCCTAATGTGTACTGGCTTGTGTTGCAATCTGAGCTGTCCCTTCATGCACCCATCCTTGTTCTCAGATCTGCCTGTGGATGTTATGAACTGACCCAGCCTGGTTTGCACTCAGACCTTATCTACATGTATGCCACTGGGCAGTATAACCAGGTCTGGTTTATGATGTTCCTTAACTTGGTTCTTGCATTCACCTGCCGGGACTACATCCCAACAAGGAAATTCCCCAAGCTCCTCCATCAGGTCTCTCCTCTCAGTGGTAGATTTTTATACATCAGTAGTTCCTTGGCTCGGGTGACTTTGTCTATCTCTTGATATGGTAAGAACAGAGGCCTTGCCCAACTGGCCCATACTCATTCCAATTCTTACTGTTGGGGGTTGCAGCTCAGCCATGCCTGGACCATGCCCAGATATAGCACTAATGCTATTCAACAAGAGTTGAGACCTACCCCAGCCAATTCTGGAATTACCCTGATTCTCACAAGTACCAGTGGGTGCTAAAGTCTAGCCCAGTCAGGTGCTCCCCAGACCCAGTCCACATCCATGCCAAAAGGAGACTGTAGCCATGTCTAACCAAGCCCTCTACCCCCATTCTGGCAGTCATACTCATGAGTGGGAACCCCAAACAACTTGGGGTGTCCCTTTAGTTCCCCAACCAGATCTGAACCCAGACACAGATCTTGCATATGCTAATGGAGACTGATATTTCTTCTGGGATAAAACCACATACCACCCCACATGTTGTGCCCCAGATCTGATTGACTCCCATGCTGGTCAGTGTCTTGTTACACACTCACATTACCTATTCCCTGTTCAGACTCTCACTGATGGGTACCATGATGTAATGTGAAAGGTACAGTTGCCTTGTCCATGGAGGTCCCTTGGAAATCATTCCTCATCTGGATATGAACCCTCAGGTCCCTGTTCACCCCTTCCTGTGCCATCCCACACTAGTCCCTATAAGCTGTCAAGTCCTCTAACCACTCCACTAGGCAGCACTAGTGCTTTGTCTTGTGCCATTGTCAACTGTGCCATCCATTTTGTGCCAGCTTGCTGCCATTTTGGAGGCAATCTGAGAGCCCCTGGGTGTGTACCCACCTCTGCTACTTGAGTATTAGGGGAGTGTTCAGTTCTCTGTTCACCATCAAGACAGGGGCAGTCCAAGGCTTCCAAGGCTTCTGCCCACTGCTGCCTCAGAGGCGGTCCAAGGCCCTGCGTGTCTGCACTCACAGCTACAGCATAACAGACATGAAACGGGGGAAGAATCCATTTAAAATTAAAAATGTGGTGGTTAAAAGAAAGCCAAGGAAATTTCAACATGAACATAAAGAGATCATACATAACAGAAAATGAAGTCAAAGAATCACACTCTAAGATCAACATGGATAATTCATGTATATATTCTATAAAATACGATGAGTCTATATGTTAGTGTAGAACAGCACACAACAAGAAAAAATATCTGAAAATGATTAATATCAAGACATGTTTTAGAAATATTATTACTAAGCTTTGCCATAAATCTAGAAAAAAAATACTCATTTATAAGGGAAAGGAAACCAAATAAATATCAAACATTTCTGTAGCCATATTTTAACCTAGGGAACAGTAAAATGTTTTGGCATGCATGCATTTTGTTTTAATATCCAGTTACAGTAAACTCCAACTATGATAACCTACGGAAAAATTCCACATACATGTTAGAGTCTTACTATGTTGTTCTTGTGAGTCTTTTCTTATAAGACAAGTAACACATACAATCTGGTTTTATGGCGAAGTGGCCTACAACTCCGGCATCTGCTGTTGGGCACCTGCTTGAATCCCAGTCATTCCACTACCAGTCAAGCTCTCTTCTCATGCACCTGCATAAGCAATGGAGGACAGCATAGTTTCTTGGACATCTGTTGGCCATGTGGGAGACTCATAAGAAATATAAAGCTCCAGGCTCAGGTCTGCCCCAGTTCTAGCCCTTGTAGTCATTTGGGAGAGAGACTCAATGGATGGAAGACTTCTCTTTCTCTCTTTCTTTCACTCTAACTTTGCATTTTAAATAAATAAAATAAATCTTTAAAATACATGTAACATAAAATTAAGGTGAGTAAAGCGACTAGGATATAAGCAGGATAATGTCTGTATTGAAATTCAGTACACACATATCCCTAGAATTCAGTTTAATAATGGATTCAAGAAATGCATTCAATTGAGACATGGTGCAATGCTTGAATGACTAACTCCTCACCTTGCAAACACCGGGATCCCTTAAGGGCACTGGTTCATGTTCCTGATACTCCACTTCACTTCCAGTTCTCTGCTTAGACCTGGGGAAACAATAAAAGATAGTGCCAAGTCTTAGGGCCCAGCAATCATGTGGGACACACAAAATAATTTCTTGATTCCTGGCTTTGGAATGGCATGGCTTCAGCCATTGCAGCCTTTTGGGGAGTGAACCAGCAGAGGGAAGATCTTTCTCTTTGTTGCCCCCTCTCCTCATGAATCCAATCTGGAATTCCAATAAAAATAAGTAAATCGTTTTTTAAACAAATAATTTCTATTAAGTAATCATGTTATATTTTGTCAATTTAGTTACAGGATATTATGAATCAACAAATACTAAGATACAATTATGAAAAATACAAAAAAACTGAATTTTGTCAGTATTGAGGGAGAATTATGTTAGTTCAAAGCAGATTTCAGTAGGTAAAATATTAAAATTATAAAAATCATTTTAATGAATGAAGTATGGAATGATTACATACCATACCAAACATATTTGTCTTAACATAAAAATACATCACTCTCCTGTGAAGAAAGGAATCCTTAAAATGCTCAAAAACTGTAATACAAATGTTACTATCATTATTTGACAATATAAAATTGATACTGAAGAAATAATGAAAGCATTATTTTACCTTATGTTGCTTTCTTACAATCAAAATTATGACAAGATGGCATTAATTTTAATGCACTTATGATCTTAAGGTTATCATGGAGTTTAGCCCTAGGTAGCTGTGAAGGTGGGTTTCCCATGAATCAAAGGAATATGGATGGATTCCTAATAACCAATAAAGAGTGAAGTGACAAAGAGAAGCAGGTCCCCATATCTCTCACACCACATCAAAATGTTTATACTGTTTCCTCTTTACAGACATCCAGGAAAGAGAAGGGCAAAAATCAGCAAGAGACAGTACTCTGAGCCACAGAACTTTCACCTATTTAAGACTTGTAATATGGCCACTAAGTGAAAACAGGGTCCTCCAAACAACATTAAAAAGGCCTAATTTGTTTGTTCATTCTGAAATGTGACTGGTTTGATGTTTTGAAGAAGCAGTATGGATGTGGGACTGTGAACATCAAAAATACATGTATTTCAGCATCAAATATTAGATTTAGAATTTCTGAGCTTGAAAAAGACTCACAATCAGTTGAGGTAGAAAACATTTCATTTCAATAGAAATAGAATAATGCTTCTAAAATTAGATATTGAAATGCTGGATGGCAGGTGGTAATCTTTTTAAACAGCTTGGTGGAGGAGAGTCATGTGAATATAGCGAGTGCTACACTGACCATAATAAATGTGGTTATGATATGCCCATTGACACTATTGACAAACTCATTTATTTGCAGTGTCTTGTTAAAAGGTGAAGTACTGGGCCCAGAGTGATGGTCTAACAGCCAAAGTCCTCTCCTTGAACACACCAGCATCCCGTATGGGTGCCAGTTCTAATTCGACAGCTCCACTTCTAATTCAGCTCCATGCTTATGGCCTGTAAAAGCAGTCTAGGATGGCCCAAAGCCTTGCGACCCTGCACCTGTGTGGAAGACCTGGAAGAAGTTCCTGGCTCCTGGCATTGGATCAGCAGCTCTGGCCATTGCAGTCACTTGGGTAGTGAATCATCAGGTGGAATATCTTCTCTGTCTTTCCTTCTCTCTCTCTCTATATATATATCTGACTTTACAATAAAAAATAAATAAATCTTAAAAGAAAAAGGTAAGGTACTTAACACAAGTTGTTACCCAGATAAACAAATACTGGGCAATAAGATATCTAGTAAGATTTAGGTTACCTCTTTGTGCCAACATACAGGATTTATAATTAGTTATTTGTACCTCATGGCCTAACTGATGTCAACAGTAATTATGTATTTATAAAGCCCAAAATTACACTTACAAAGGCATTTTGTAAAATAAATGCACAAAGCTGGATGAGCTTTGGAAAGAACAACACATACAATATATCAAAAACTTATATTTCTATATTATATGTTAACAAAAATTGTTTAAACATATGAGATGAAGTATAAAATATGGCTAAAGAAATGAAACTTCAAGAAATACAATAAGCTTTTTTGGAGGTATAAAGTTTTATCACACAGATACACATCTTTAAATTGAGAGAATAACTTGATCTATGGGTAAATATTACACTTCTATTTCTAGCTATAATGAAGGAGCTACTCTGGAATAAAAAAGAGGCACAATAGTAAAATATATCAATCCTTCAAATGATAAACATTGTCATTTAAATACAAAAAGGCTTCATTTTTTCCTGTAGAAAATGACATACTAAATACATTATATCTTATCTTAGCCAAAAGTCATAGAAGAGGTGACCACATACTATTGATAAAATTCAAATGAAAACTATAACATCTGGGGATAATTAAAATAGTTTAAAGGATAAATAAAATTTAATAATGGATATTGTCATGATTCAATATTTACATATAACAATTAAGACAATGAATATACATGTAGATCAATGGAAAGCAATTAAAATACAGACTTAGTTATATAGTATCCTTTTAAAAATTTACTCACTTTTTTGAAAGTTAAAGTTACAAAGAGAGAAAAAGAAAGAAAGAGAGAAAGAGAGCAAAATCTTCCCCCCATTGGTTCTCCCCCAAGAGGGCCACAAACTTAGGGCACAACCAAGTTAGAACCAAGAACCTGTAGTTTCTTCCAGGAGTCCCATATGACTAGCAAAGGCACAAACACTTGGGCCACCTACAGCTTTTTCTAGGCCATGATCAGGGTACTTGACTGGAAGCGGAACAATTGGACAAAAAACAGGTACCATGGGCTATGCTAACATGAAGGTGATGGTTTTACCTGATAGGCAACATCATCATCTCCCAGGTCCAGATTTAAAAACTAATCTTAAAACTTACGTAAGATGAGCAAATTGCATTCATTTCATATACAGATTTAAGAGAATAATGATACTTACTAACATACGCTCCCTCTGCTTGCATTTCCACTCTCGCTCCTCCTTCCTTTAACATGTCTTTAAGTTTTACATGATATACTTTCTTTTTCTACTTTTTTTACATTTTATTATTATTGCTATCATTTTGTGATACAGTTCAATATTCCCTTATCCCCTCCCCAATTCCCTCCCCCTCCCACCTAGTTCCTCTATATCATTACTAACATATAGTTCTTCATACACAGTCGTATGTCCATCATTGCAGGCATGGACAACGGCAGAGAGTCCAGAATCCTATTGTCAAGATATAGTAAACAGTTTCATTGTAAGTCCATCTTTGTCTGGAAGCAGAAATACATACCACATGCATCCTCACATCTGGATGTTAGTCTCCATTTCACAGCTACTATACATCCCCTTAAATGAAAAGTCATGATACAAAATCAGCAACAGAAAGAAAAATAGAAATTTACAATGCCATGAAGTTAAATGACATGTTACTAGATATGACAGTCTCCATTACATGGCTACTATACATACCCTTAAGTGAAGAGCCACAAAACAAAATCAACATCCAGGAGAAAAACACCAAGAAGTTAAACAACATGGTATTAAATGACTAACATGTAGCTAAAGAAATGAAAATCAAGAACCTTCTTGAAGAAAATGATGCCACTGCGTGATCATTGAATGATTTAATCAGAAGAAAGTGTTTTGAAGGGATGAAATCAATAGAAAACAACAAAACCCATGTGATATAATTTCTGCTGATCTTTGTTGAAGTGTGTTTCCTCCAGACAATAAACAGATGAGTTTTGTTTTTTAATCCAGTCTAGTAATCTATGATGTTTGATTCAGTTTAAGCCATTTATTTTCAGGATTAATATGTACAGGTGGTACTTTGGTCCTGTCATTTTAGGAATGGGTTGTTCATTGGTTTAGTCTTCTGTTGCTACTTTACTGGGATGTTCTTCCTGTTTGCCTTTGGTTTTGGTAGGTGCTATTCCTCTGCTCTGTCAAGAGAACATCTTGAAGTATCACTTGTACGGCAAGTTTGAAAGAGGCAAATTCTTTTAGCTTTTCTTTACTCTGGAAGAATTTTATTTCATTTTCAAAGACAAAAGAAAGCTTTGCTGGGTATGTTATCCTAGGCCGGCAATATTTTTCTTTTAGAATCTGGAATATGTCACTCCATTCTCTTCTTGCCTACAGTTTCCTGTGAGAGATCTCCTGTGAGTTTAATTGGCATTCCTTTATATGCCAATTGATGTTTTCATGTGCACATTTCAGGATCTTTTCCTTATGTTCAACTGAAAAGAGCTTGATGATCATGTGTCTTGGTGAAGATCACTTTTGATCAAGCCTGTTGGCAGTTCTGTGCCCCTCTTGGATCTTGTTTCCCAATTCTTTCTCCAGATTAAGGAGATTTTCCTTTATTATTTCATTAAATATATTTGCAAACTCAGCTTCTCTTTCTGCACCTTCTGGGACTACCGTAACTCTTATATTTGGCCTTTTACTACTATCTCAATTCTTGAATACTTTTTTTGGCCTTATCCAGCTCTGCTTCCAGCTTTTTGTTTGCTTCTCTATGGCGACAGGAAATATCTTCCAATTCTGAGATTCTTTCCTCTGCTTGCTTCATTCTATTTTGGAGACTCTCCACTGTACTTGTAATTTGCTCTACTGTGTTCTTAATTTCTGATAATCCAGCCTTGATTTGCTTTATTGTTTCCTTAAATTCTTTGAACTCTTGCATGTGCTTCTCATTTTTTATCAGAAGCTTTAAAATGAGTCTTATGGATTCTGTTTCCCCCATTTTCTCGATCTCTTCCTCAGTGAACTCTGAGGTTGGCATAGGGTTTTGTTCCTTTGCAGGGCAGTTTTCAGTAATATTCATTGTGCCTTTGTCTCTTCTTTTGCTCTTGATGATTGTACTTCTGGTTAGCAGAGTCTTCTCCTTGGGGCAGATTTCTAAGCTGTGTCACCCACAGGTCTACAATGAGATTTTTCTTATTGAGGCTGGTACACAACATTTTGCTTGCAGCCACTTGTGCCACCACCTCCAGTGAGTTCCAGGTCTGGGTTCTTATGTTACCTTCCAATGTGGTCTCCACAGCCCCAGCTCTTGGCTCACCACTCTCCACCTCCTGTGATACCATGCTGAAGCTGCACTGTTGTCTCTACAACCTTTCTCCCACTTCCGGTTGGAGCAAGTCCCAGGATTAGAGAGACACCAGGTGTCCTATCTAATTAGGTTGTTGGTGGCTCTGATCTTGTTGGAGCCTGTTGGACGTTAGGTCTTGGTGCCACACAGACCTATTTTGATCCATTCAATGTCACAGTCGGTATTATTTTCCTGTGAGACCTCAGTGAGTTCTCGCAAGAGCAGCACATGTGCAGTTCACTGTTGTCCCCTGCAGTCCCAAAGTTATTGCCACAGTGTACAAAATGGCGCCTGACATACACCCACTACAGTTCTTATTTTTTATTATTATTTTTTAAGATTTATTTATTTACTGAAAAGTCAGATATACAGAGAGGAGGAGAGACAGACAGGAAGATCTTCCGTTCGATGATTTACTCACCAAGTGAGCTCAACCGGTGATTCTATGCTGATCCGAAGCCAGGATGCAGGAACTTCTTCTTGGTATTCCACACAGGTAGAGGTTCCCAAAGATTTGGGCTGTCCTGGAAAGCTTTCCAAGGCCACAAGCAGGGAGCTGGATGGGAATTTGAGTTACCGGGATTAGAACCAGTGCCCATATTGGATCCCAGCGCGTTCAAAGTGAGGACTTTAGCTGCTAGACCACCGTGCCAGGGCCCCACTACAGTTCTTGATCCACTGGCTGTCAGATCCGAGGGCTACCCAGATCTGCCCTGTTTGGAACCCGTAAAATGCCACGTCATTGCAGTTTACTGAGTCAGAATTGAGCTCACTCCCAGCTGAGAGCATGCTTTGGCCCTTCTCTTGCCCTTTCTTCCTTATGCAAAATGGCGCCCAGTTCAGCTCTCAGGGGCTGACTGGGCTATGAAATCCACTCAGTTCTCGCACTGCCTGTCTGAGATTTGCTGCTCTGTCTCTGCTCTTGTTCAAATCAAATGGACCAACAGAATGGGCAGTTCTTCGTCTGGATTCACCTCCCAAGCTTCCAGTGAAAGTCCCTTCCCACCTGGTTGCTGGTGGAGTTCCGGCTGCTGTTGGAGTTCAGATCACCGTGCTGGAGTATTAGTCACTGCAACACCACACTGCTGTGCCCGCTGCTTTCCTGTGTCTGTCAGTCTCCAGGTACCCCTCTGCTGTTGTTTTGTCCTTTCCTATTTCCTGAAATATATCCTCTCTGCTTCATCCTGATTAAATGTTTCTCCATCTGTTTAAATGTGTCCTTACCCTATTCCGCCATCATGATTCTCTCTGATATACTTTCAATTAATGTTATCATTGTAAGCTAAATCCTCCAGAAAATAATAATAAAAAAAATCAACATGTATTAAGTAGGAAAGCCATATACCTCCAGAGTACAGACAAAGTGGGTACACACTATTAGTCAGGGCATTTAAAGAGAGGCGCAGGGCCTGGCATGGTAGCCTAGTGACAAATTCCTTTGTATTGCACACACTGGAATGCCATATGGATGCCAGTTCATATCCTGTTGCCCCACTACCCATCCAGCTCCCCGCTTGTGGCCTGGGGAATAGTCCAGGAGATCCACAGCCTTGGGACCCTGCACCCGTGTGTCAGAACTGGAAGAATCTCCTGGCTCCTAGCTTTGGACCATTTCGGCACCAGGCATTGTAGGCACTTGGGAGTTTATTAACAGTTGGAGGACCTTCCTCTCTGTCTCTCCTCCTATCTGAAAATCTACCTTTCCAGTAAAAGTAACTAAATCTTTAAAACAAATAAACAAAGACTATTACTGTATAACAGCAATTCCAGTTGGTCCTTTTTAGCATATTTTAAGTTTAACAAATTGTTTAATTTTTTGTGAATCATGAAGAGATGACAAATGTAAATAACAGTTTTATAATATACCTAATATTTACTTCATATAAGTCATATACTTAATCTGCATAACACAAAAACTAATGGAAAAAAGAGAAATTATCTTTATGATTTCAAATAGACATTTTCTTAAGGCATTATATGTAAAAGAGAAAAATAGGTTAATTTGTATTTCTTTAAATTAGTAATTTGGGCCTGGTGCAATGGCTCAGTGTCTAATTGCTTACCTTATACACGCCAGGATCCCATAAGGTGCCGCTACATTTGCCCTGGCTGTTCCACCTCCCCTCTGGCTCCCTTGTGGTGTGGGAGTGGAGGATGGCCCAAGTCCTTGAGAACCTGTACTTGCTTGAAAGACCTGAATGAAGCCCCTGGCTCTTGGCTTCAAACTGGCTCGCCTGGAACACACCAGGATCCCATATGGACGCAGGTTCTAATCCCAGCATTCCTGCTTCCAATCCAGCTTCCTGCTTGTGGCCTGTGAAAGCAGTTAAGGGCTGCCATAAGTCTTGGGACCATGCATCTGCCTGGGAGACCTGAAAGAGGCTCTGTACTCCTGGTTTCAGACTGCTTCAGCTCCGGCTGTTGCAGTTGCTTGGTGGTGAATCAACGAATAGAAGATCTTCTTCTCTGCTTCTCCTCCTCTCTGTATATCTGATTTTGGAATAAAAATGAATAAATCTTAAAAAAATGCAAACCTTACATATTAACTTTTCAAAAAAATTGAAATTTGGGGTCAGCATGATAACATAACAGGCTAAACCTTTGACCACTGTTGGCATCATCCTATATTGGTACTATTTCATATCCAGGCCTTACAATTCCAAATTGAGTTTATTGTTTATGGCCTGAAAAGGCAGTGGAGAAAACCCCAAATTCCTGGGTACCTGCACTTATCTGAGACACCGGAGAGAACTATTGGTGTCTAGATTCAGACCCACCTTGCTCCTGCAATTGCAGCAATTTGAGAAGCAAACCAATGGATGAAAGATTTTATTTCTTTCTCTCTCTCTCTCTGATCATGAGTTGTCAAGTAAAATATTTAATAGATACATAATTAACATTGACCTTTCATATCTCTTACATGGCCCCTTCTATTTTTCTATATCTTAAAGCAATTACTAAAAATTACAGCAAAATTGTTTATAAGTGTCATTATTTTATTTTCCATATTGTCCAACAGTTTAATGCTTAATCACCTGAATAATCAGCTATTGAAATCAAATGACTCCTATACACCTAAACATACTTAAATTTTAATATCTTAAAAAAGCATATTTATTGTTTGTTTAGATCAGGATACAAATAAGTAGTTCAACCTCATTTTGTTTTATGTATGAGAGATTACTCTCAATTTCTTTAATAACCAGTTTTATGACATTTATTTGGTATGGTTACTGGCAGAGAAACTAGGACATTAGCTATTTTAAATAGAGTGAATTCTGGATAATGGTCAAAAGCACCATTATGATTTAATTTTTCTATGTAGAAGCTGAGGGTTATGTTTATATAGGTATTTGAATAAATTCAAGTTTCAAAATTTTAATAAAAGTAATGTATAGATTTTTTGTGTAATCTTTTTATTTAATTACATTGTAGAATACATAACAAATGTATAATTATTGGGATCAGATATTACCAATTTGATAATTTATAAATATATTTCATGTCATAATTTTAGTTTTTTATCTTTAGCATATTAAGTTGTAATATTCCTATAAAGAATAAGAAATAAATTTGTCACCACCCTACCACCTTTTAAACTGCTTATGCAGAAGAAGACATAATACAGGAAAATTACCTAGCTTGTGGCTTTAAATATATCAGAATGCTTTTGAAATATTCAGGTTACATAGTTTGTTAAATAATAATATAACAATTTCATTTTGTGAATTTACTGATTTTGTAACACTGTGCTGTATTTTGAGATGATTTTGATGATATATGCAGATATAAAAAATAAGAGCAATCAGTTATACCATATTTGATATTTTGAAAAATTACAGAACAATGGCAAATGCAAAGTATGGCATAGTTACAATCCAGCTATTTTACTTTGGTTTTGTCACTATTTATACCCCCCTACTAATACCCCCCAAACTATTACAATAGTATAATCCTTCACAATCATTCTGCAATTTAATTGTAACCTGACATTGTAGGCAAGGACAATTGCAGAGTCCAGCATCCTCTATTCAAGATACATTCAACCACGTCATTGGGAGTACATATTTGATTCAAAAGTAGAGATGCACACTGCATTGTATGTTCACATCCGCATGTGATAGTCTTTACTACACAGTCACCATACATTCACTTAAATGAAAAGCCATACAACAAAATAAAAAAACATGGACACAAATGGAAAATAACAACATGAATTTATATAGCATGCTGCTGAGTGATAATATGTTGCTGAGGAAGTGAAAAAGAAAGTCAAAGAGCTTCTGAAGCAAACAATGTAATTATGTGACCTATCAGTCAATGAGGAAATTAAAAAGAAAAATAAAAAATGTTTTTTGAATGAATGAAAATAAAAGCAAAAATATCAAACCCCCTGAGATAGAGTGAAAACAGTATTGAAAGGGCTATTAGCTCATATTTTGCATGAAAGTTAGGTTGCCTTATATCATAATGAAAATATGATATATGTCGCAGCAATAGAAAATATTTCATCTGGAAACACAAGAGATCATGAATAGCTAAAGCTATCCTTATGAATAAAAATCAAGCATGAGGAATCATAATTCCAGACCTCAAGATATACTGCAGAATAGTGATCATAAAAACAGCGAAGTACTGGTACAAAAACAGAGAATATGATCAATGAAATAGAATAGAAACCCAGGAAAGAGTACTCACATGTACAGCCAATTACTCTTCAACAAGAGAACTAAAAATATCCAGGGAAAAAGCCTGGTTTCTTCAACAAATGCTTTTGGGACCATAGCATATACAATCCACAGAGGTAAGAAAAAGATCCCCACACCTCACCTTCTACAGCAATCAGCTCTAAATGGATAAAGGACCTACATTTGTCCCCAGAAGTGATCAAAAGACACTCTCCAAGATATAGAAATTGGGAAAAACGTCTTAGAAAAGTCACCAAAAGCACAGGCAACATTTACAATTGAACTACATCAAACTAAAAGCCTCTATAAGGGAAAGGAAATGATCAAAGTGAAGAAGCGACCCATGAAATGGGAGAAAATCATTGCAAACTATGCAGTGAATAGGGAACTAATATCCAGGATTAACAGAGACCTTCAGAAACTCAATGACCACAAAACCAACTGATCTGTGAAGAAATGGGAAATGAACAATTTTTTCAAAACAAATCATAATACCTAACAGACAGAACAAAAAAACAAAACAAATCGGGCTCCCTACCTGTCAGAAAAATACAAATAAAAACCACAGCGAAGTTCCACGTAACTCCAGTTAGATTGACCTACATTCAGTACTCTGCTAACAACACGTACTGGTGTGGGTTTCCGGAGAAAGGTGCCTACCTTCACTATTGGTGGGAGTGCAGGCTAATACAACCGCTATGGAAGGCAGTATGTAGCGTGCTAAGAGAACTGAAAACACAGCTATCCCAATCCAGAGAATGTATCCAAAGGAAATGAAATCTACATATGAGAAAGGGATCTAGAAGCCAATATTTGCACACAATCTACATTAACAGTGACATGGAAACAACCCACATGCCTGTCCATCAAAACACCCTGGTACTGGAGTGAGTAAAGAAATAATATTCAACCATTAAAAATAATGAAATTCTACCATTTGCACCCAAATGTTCCCAGCTACAGACCATTATGCTCAATGAAAGAAGTCAGTCCCAAAAAGACAAATATTGCATGTTCTCTCTGACTTTCCCACTTTTAGATACTGTTGTGTGTTGATGCAGTATACAACTGCTATGTCTGTGATTATAGAACATTCAGAACCATTGTATCATCTCCAGATGATGATATCCTCTTACCCTCTTGCAAAAACACTCCCCTGCTATATTTTCTTTTTTTTAATTTTTAAAATATTTTTTAAAGATTTATCTTTATTGTTTTTTCATTGGAAAGGTGGATATACAGAGAGGAGAGACAGAGAGAAAGATCTTCCGTCCAATGATTCACTCCCCAAGTGAGCGCAACGGTCGATGCTATGCCGGTCCAAAGCCAGGAGCCTCTTCCGGATCTCCCATGCAGGTGCAGGGTCCCAAGGCCCTGGGCCGTCCACGACTGCTTTCCCCGGCCACAGGCAGGGAGCTGGAAGGGAAGCGGGGCTGCTGGGATTAGAACCGGCGCCCATATGGGATCCTGGGGCGTGCAAGGCGAGGACTTAACCACTTGCGCCACTGCGCCGGGCCCTATATTTTCTTGGCATAAAATGATTGATTCTGTATTTCTTAAAGTATATCATTTAAGATTTTCCCCTCTTTGAAAGGCAAAATATTAGAGAACAAACTTAACTCACTTTATTTGATCCAAATAATTTTTTTATAATTTTCAGAATTTGGTCCTAGTAATGTTTTAAAGTATACATTTTAATAAAGATTTTAAGCCAAGTAAAAAAGCATTTAAAGTAAAAAAGCAGAATGATTGTGAAGGATTATACTATTGTAATAGTTTGGGGGGTATTAGTAGGGGGGTATAAATAGTGACAAAACCAAAGTAAAATAGCTGGTGGCGCCTTGCACGCCCGGGATCCCATATGGGCACCAGTTCTATCCCAGCAGCCCCGCTTCCCTTCCAGCTCCGTGCCTGTGGCCTGGGAAAGCAGTCGAGGACGGCCCAAGGCTTTGGGAACCTGCACCCGCGTGGGAGACCCGGAAGAGGCTCCTGGCTTCGGATTGGCATAGCTTCGGCTGTTGCGCTCACTTGGGGAGTGAATCATTGGCCGGAAGATCGTTCCTCTCTGTCTCTCCTCTCTGTATATCCGCCTTTACAATAAAAAAAATAATAAAAATAAATCTTAAAAAAAAAAGAAAAAAAAACTGAAATGTGCTATGTTAAATCAAATGAAAATTATATATTCAGAGAAAGATAAAATCTGTAAATAGGAATAAAAATGAAATTACAGAATTTTAAAGTACAGCAGAATTTTTTGTTTACATAAAAGTTTTAAAAAGGAATTTATTGGATGTATTTAACAGAGTAATGATTCCAGAAGCACTAGAATACATGATAAGGTTGGCGTGACCAAAGCCCTCAAATCAGGTAAAAAATGCAAATCTACACATTAAACAAGAGGAGAAGAACCCAAAGAGGTTAAACTCAAGAAATCTAACACACAATGTAATCTGTCTTCTGTGAGCCAAAGGCAAGGACAGAAGTTTAAGAGTAGCCAGGAAAGAAAGAATATAAATAAATAAATAAATAAATAAATAAAGACAGATCATTGGAAATCGCACAAGAATTTGAATAACAACAAGTTTTTCACAAAACTCAGGAATCCAGATCGAAAGGGCATATTCAAAAGTCAAAAAAGATGTAACAAGTATAAAGCAGAGAGGGCACATTCCAGAAAATAGAAGAAGAC
Source organism: Ochotona curzoniae (assembly GCF_017591425.1). NCBI lineage: Eukaryota > Metazoa > Chordata > Mammalia > Lagomorpha > Ochotonidae > Ochotona > Ochotona curzoniae. The sequence goes on from NW_024467115.1 coordinate 21,517,132, forward strand.
AGATCAACAGCAGAGGGGTACCTGGAGACTGACAGACACAGGAAAGCAGCGGGCGCAGTTGTAGTGACTGATACTCCAGCAGCATTCAGCAAGTGGTGATCTGAACTCCGCTGGCAGCCAGACAGCCTGAACTCCAGACAGCAATCGGGTGCGGGGCAAGAGGTTTCACTGGGAGATTGGGAGGAGAACCCAGGCAAAGAACTGCTGGTTCTGCTGGTCTACTGGATTTGACCAGGAGCAGAGACACAGCAGCAGATCCCAGACTATTTGTTTCCCACAGGAGACACACTTCACCAACAAAGGCCAGTGGAAATTGTATTTCGTGTTTTTAATTTTTTTTTTAAATTTTTGTTAGTTTCATCTCCTCAAAACACTTTCTTCTCATTAAATTATTCAATGACTCATGAATCATACAGTAGCATCATTTGCTTCAAGAAGGTTCTTGACTTTCTTTTCCATTTCTTCAGTGACACATTAGTCATTCAGCAGCATTTTATGTAACTTCATGGTGTTGTTCATTTCTTTTTTCTTCCTGTTGTTGATTTTGTTTTGTGGCTTTTCATTTAAGGGAATGTATAGTAGCTTTGTAACGGGCAAAGTTAAGATGGATTTATTCCTTGTATTAAATCATTATCTAAATTGAAGACTGAAACTTTAATAAAATGAGCTGCTACATATAAGGAGTTTTTGTCTAGCCATTTATGAATGAAAATGTCTCCCTGAGCATAACAACAAATTATAGATGCTAAAGATTATTGTTTTGTGTATTTTATTGAAAGCGTGTGATCATATCAGTGTATTCTTTGTATTTTGAAATGTAGATAAAATAGACAATGGATTTTAATCAAATACACAAATAACACTGGATTTAAAGATTGATGGAAAGTACTCCAACACAATAGTAGTGATGTACTTTCAGCAATGGATAATAAGTTATTTTTACTTTTGTATTTATATTTTCTATGAATTTGAAAAGGCTACATGAAGACCAGCAAAGTAATGTATTAAAAAAAAAATTCTGGCACCTATGAATCATGGATATCTGTGGCTGTAGCTCAATTCAAAATTAAAATTTTAAATATTTTGCTCTGATGATGCATACATTAAAACTCATTGAAAGCCATTCAATAAAATGGATTTTCACTGTGGAAAACCTAAGGTTTTTGGTAGAAATACGGAAAAGAAACATTACACACACACACGCACACACACACACACGTGCACACACGCACACACGCACACACGCACACACACAGTGATTTCCATATTAAGACGATGCTGTTGTCAAATAGATGTACTGACTCACTTGCAATTTAAGTGTTTGTTTCCTTGTCTTGCTCTGTAACCCACTGAATTCCCATGTATCATTACCTTAGTACAGTTCTTCATACACAGTCATATGTCCATCACTGTAAGCATGGACAATGGCAGAATCCAGAATCCTATTGTCAAGATAGAGTAAACAGTCTCATCGGGAGTCCATCTTTGTCTGGAAGTAGAGATACATATTGTATTGTATGCTGACATCTGGATATGATAGTCTCCATTTCAGAGTTACTGTAATCCTCTTTAAATGAAAAGCTACAAAACAAAATCAACAACAGGAAGAAAAAAAAAGAATTTAACAACTCCATGAAGTTACATAAAATGCTACTGAATGACTAATGTGTCACTGAAGAAATGGAAAAAAAAATCAAGAACCTTCTTGAAGCAAATGATGCTACTGTATGATTCATGAGTCATTGAATAATTTAATGAGAAGAAAGTGTTTTGAGGAGATGAAACTAACAAAAAATCAAAATCCATGTGATATAATTTCCAGTGATCTTTGTTGGTGAGATATGTCTCCTGTAAGCAACAAGTAAATGGGAACTGCAGCCAAATAAGAGCGACCCCCAAAAGAACCCCACCTGGCCCACCCCCAGCCGCAGTTCCTGTATAAGCTGACCTGGTCTGCCTATATTACATTAGGCTCTTGTACATATCGATAGAAGTTGAAGTCTAGCTTCAACCGACCCAGTTATCCAGCCTATATTAATGCCAGCCAATGTCACCACTCGTATATCCAGGCCAGCCCCCACCATGGCTCTCATGCTTACCTGTGGGAATTTCATCCCATTAGAGCAGAGCACACAATCTTCCTACTAGGCTCATTTCCAGCCCTGGATCTTGCACTTTCCAGGAGGTTCTATAGTCTAGCCTGACAGGACTAGTTCCCATTTCTAGAACATCCCAGCTGATGCTGCAGCATAGCCCAAGCAGCTTTTAGTTACTCTGCCTCATGCATGCATCAATGGATATAGTCACTTGCCTCAATCTGGCTCTTCTCCAACTCAGCTTGCATGTAGGTCAACAGGCTTTTTAGCCTTGTCCTGCATGGTCTGCCCCCGATCGCAGGTCTCACGTCCAACAGTGCAAGCAGTGACCCAGCAGGGGAGTCCTCACAGCTCTATCAAGGCTAACAGGCTCTTATGTGTGTTCTTGGGAGCTAAGGCCCAGATTGGAATGGCCTGCCCAACAGCAGCATTTGCCAGCAGCTGCTGCAGCCTGGCTCAGCTCAGCCTGCCTCCAGTTCCAGTTATTGCTGGTAGGTGCTACAGCCTAAACCAGCCCGGCCAGCCCCAAGCCCCAGCCCTAATGTGAAGTGGCTGGTGTTGTAGTCCAACCTGCCCTGTCCTGCATCCCATGATGTTTCCCACATCTGCCTGTGGGTGCTAAGAACTGGCCCATCCTAGCCTGCCCGTAGACCTGAATCACACTGATATTGGCGGGTAATTTTCATCTGGCCTGTTCATACTGCTCCCCACCTTGTTTCTTGCCATCATCTGCAAGGGCTGTGTTCTGGGAGAGGGGTTCCTCAAGCTCCTATATTAGACCACCTCCAAGTCACAGATCTCACACACACTGGTTTGTTCTTGGCCAAGTCTGACTTGGCTCACTTCTGATCCCATCAGATACAGTGGCCTTGCCTGATTGGTCCACACCAAGCTCATTACCCTGCCTGGTTCACCCTGAGACCCAGCTCTCGCATGGTTTAGCAGGTGTAGAGACATAGCAAAGCCTGTCCTATACCCACTCTGGCTCTTGAGAGTACCAATGAGGTGCTGTAACCTAGCCTAGTCTGCCACACCCCAGACATAGTCCACACCCATGCCAAGGCATACTGCAGCCATGTTCAGCTCAATTTGCTGCCCAATCCTGGGTTTCCTGCTTACCTGTTGAAATAACAGACCAGCTGAAGAATCCTTTTAGCTCCCTAACCAGGCTCACTCCTAGCCACAGATCTTGACCCAGTTGTTCTGACTGAGTCAGACATTGTCCATCACCCTGCTTGGCAATTGGTATCAGATACTACAGCCTGACCTGGCCTGGCCTAGGCCCAGTTCCAAGGCTTGCTGGTGGATGCTACAGTCCAGCCCTATGCATTTTCATAAAAGCAATAATTTGGCTTAGTCAATATCACTACAACAACCGCCCCCCGCCACACACACACACACACACACACACACACACCAAAGCCAACTCGTATACCTTTTGACAGATAAAGTAGCCCTGCCTGGCCGGATTAACACCCAGCCCTGACTCACACGTTTACCATGGGGAGCAACAGCCCACAATAGCAGTTCCCTAACATCCTTCACCAGGCCCACTTCCAGACTCAGAACTCACAGGGTTAGGTCCTTACCTTGCAATTTACTCCCTAGTCTTGGCCTTTATATGTGCTGGTGGTTGTTGTCATCTGGCCCACCTGCAACCCAAGCCTTGGGTTCTGTTGGAGTTACTACAATCTGGATCAACCTGGCCTGTTCCTAACCCCCGTATCCATGAGCATTAGTGAGTTCCATGGTCATGTCTAGATCAGCCCAATCCCCCAACCCTCGAATAAACCAACCGGTATAGCAATCCTACAGGGATCCCCTTCAGAATCTGCTCTCAGACCCTATTCTCTTATATACTGGTTAGTGTCATGGTCTGGCCTAACATGACCCACATCATGCACCAACATTCACTGGGGAGGGTTGGGGGCAGTATGGTGGTCATGCCCTGCCAGGCAGATACCCCATCCACGGCTTTCACATGCACTGGGTATGTGGTGGTTGGTATCAACAATCCCAGCTCAGGTCTCCCACATAGGCAGGTGCATTGATTTGGCCCCAACCTGTCCTCTAGTTTCCCTCCTCCAAAACACCCAGTTCCAGCTCCCTTATTTACCTGCAAGTGCAATAGCCCAGTTGGTAGAAGCCCACCGGAAGTCATTCCTCACCAGTCATTTTCCCCTTAATAGTGTTCCCTGCATCACATTTCCAGACCCAATTCCCTGAGCAAGCCACAGACCCTGTGCCCCATGCCCACTAGCATTAAGATCCCCCCGCCAGGTCCTGCAGAGCTGTGCTGTGCCAATCTGGGGCAATGCCTGCTTACCCAGGGCCCAAGCACATTCTGAATGGGATCCCAGATCCCATCTGCTGGTGTGCTGGGAACTGCCACAAGCATATCTTAAAAAAAAATAAGCAACTATTGCTGGCACAATGGTATACTTAATGCAAATTTGGCATTAAATAGGCCCAGAATGCCCACCAGTTTCTAGCTGCTTTTCTGACAGCAATGTAACCTTTGCCTAGGTACAATGCAACCTAGGCCATTGCCTATAGCTGGGGTACATAGGTATTTATTTTATTAACAATTTAAGTTAATAATGTATTTATTTCAGACACACTTTTGTCCAGTTCTACTATTTCCAAAAATTTATATTGACAGAATGTATGTAGCTAGTCTACTCTTAATAAGAAAAATCTAATTATTACCGTAGAATTGATGTGCTTTTCCCTGCCTCATTCATAACATTGCCATTTTAATTTTATAAAACTGTATGTCATTATTATAAAGCTACTATTTTAGAAACAGATAATTTTGTTTTTGCTACACTGACATCTGTTATCAGATTTCACATATATTAACATATATTCAACATTCTAGCTTTACTGTACTACATGATTCTAACATAAATCAATTTCCATATTTCCCAAGTACCTTCTTTTTCTATAGAATTTCTCCAGTTTCAGGTTTTCAATGAAATCAAATATTTGCTTCTTGACATCTTATTTGTTTTGGATTTGGATTAACTTTTGGTCTTAATTTCAATGGTATATTAATACATTGCTATGGCCACTATCATGTGAAAGAAATCAGAATTAACATTTGTTAACGGTCTTTTCAATTTGCATTGCACAACATCATACATACAATGCAAGCAAAGGTAATAATTTCAGATCATTTTGTATATTTTGTATGAATTACAACTGAAGTTTTCATTGCATTTTACAAATACTGTGATATATTACTGCCTTCATGCAAGATGTGTGAACATGTAAACAAGGTTTATGAACAGATAAATCAAGAAATACAATATGGCTAGCATGATGGAGCACATTTTAAATTCTAGGCAAATTTCATTCCTTTCTTCTATCCTTACAGTATGTCTTTATTGGCATAAATTGCTTCCTATTCTTTGCTCTTTCTTAAATTTTCCTTAATAAATGTTTTCATTGTGAAAATATTGATTCATTTTACCTTTTTTAATAACTTCCCTAAATGTTTTTTTTCTCTTTGCATTCCCTGTATTCATTTTTTTAAAATTCAACACAAATATTCTTGACATTCATGCATACTGACTGCTCTAGTGATTAGTTCTCACTGCTGTATGGTATTACAATATATAAATATTTGACCGTGCATTTGTACCTTCCATTAAAGCTATTTGAGTTGTTTCTAATTTTTGCAATTCCAAATCACAGAATGTGTGATATGCAGCCATGTAGTATTTGGAGATCTCATAATTAGGTGTAAAAAGTGTATGCTGAAAATAACTAAGAATTGCATTAATCTTCTCTCCAGCTGTAGGTAGCTGCCTACCTTGCGTTGTACCTAGGCAAGTGTTAACACTGTTGAGAGAAGAGCAGCAAGTAGCTGCAGGGCATTCTGTGTCTGGTTAATGCCAAATATCTGAAACTGTATAAGTATGTGAGCATAATTGCTTCTTTTTTATTTAAGCTTGTGGGGTCTGGCAAGATATCTCAATGGTTAAAGCATCACCTTGCAGGTAGTAGTTTCTCATGTGAACACCGGTTCACGTCCCAGTTGCTCCACTCCTCATCCAGCTCCCTGCTTATGGCAAATCTTGGGACCATGCACCCTTGTGGGAGACTTGGGGGTTGATCCTGGCTCCAAGTTTTTGAGTGACTCAGCTCCAGGAATTGTGGCCATTTTGGGAGTGAAACAGCAGAGGGAGGCTCTTTCTTTCTGCTTCTTCTTCCCTCTGTAATTCTGATCTCCCTTTCCAATAAATGTTATTAATCTAATAAATAAATAAGATAAGCAGGGAAGGTTAGAAACGCTAGGCCAGGGCATACCACTCTGCCCCTACAAGGTACAGGCATTGAGGTTTGCCCAGGGACATGTCTGAGCACGTTTGACAAGGAAGGCATGGTTTCTAGAGTCTTCCATAGACTAGATCACTGTACTTGTGGGTATGCAAGAGAGTTGTGATGAAGTGATTTGGATATGAAAGAATCACATCTGGGGGAGATTTTGTAGGACCTCGCTTGTCTCTGTGGGACTGCAACATGTGCCAGTTTACACAGAAAGCTGGGGATGTGACAGCCTGAGACAGGCCCTGACAGGAACCCCCCTATCCCTTCTGGGTCTGAGGCTGGGAGAAGGCCACGTGGGGCCAGGCTGCAGCACTCACTGCTACATGAAGGGCTGGGTCAGAGTTGACCATGCCAGGCAGGGCTTCTGCTCACTCTATCACATGTGAATTCCAGGCTAGGAGCAGGCCTGGTAGGGAAATTGGGGAACACCCTCTCTAGCTAGCAGCTCCCACTGAGGAGCACGGGAGTAGGGCTAGAGGTAGGCGAGGCCATGCCCAGCTGCAGCGCTCTTCAGTGTTTCTGTGGGGCATGTATCAGGCCATCCTAAGTGGGGCCAGGCCTTAGCACCTGCTGACATGCACAAGAGCTGGGACTGGGTGTGGACGAGCCCAGCTGGGCTGAGCTGCAATATCTGCCAGGAAGAGCTAAAACTGAGGTTGGGCCAGGCCAGACTAGGTAGAAGCACCCATCAACATGTGCAAGGTCAAAAGCTTAAAATGGGCCTGGTACAGGAACTCCAGAGACAATTCTACAGGACTACTGCTCGCACAGGTGAAAATGAAGACACAGGTGGTGTGCAGATCAGGCTGAGCAAGGCTGAAGAGTCCATGAGCAAGTGTGTATTGCCTGGGTCTGGGGGTGGGGCAAACTGGACTGCGATCTAGCACCCACTGGTGCTAGTGAGAGCAGAATGGGTGTGGGACAGGCCAGACTGTGCCATATCACAGACCAGATCACACAAAAGCTAGGTCTGGGTGTGTGCCAGATTGGGTTAGACTCAGAATAGGTGCAAGCCAGTAAAGCTAGACCATACTCCCCACCTGCAACAGGCCTGGGAGCTGGCCACATCAGTCTGGGCAGAACACCCTACAGTACTTGTGAGATCCAACGGTGGCAACATACCTGTTACAGGAACTTGGGGAACTCTCCTGTTAGGCACAGCTTCTGCTGCTAAGTATGACACCTGGGTGTGGGAGTAGGTTAGACCAGGCTGGGCTGCAGCACCTGTTAGCATGTATGTGAGCTGCATATGTGGTCAGTCTGACAGGGTCAGTCCACAAATGATAGGACGCAACCCAAGCCAGGCTGGACAACAGTACCTGCCAATTCATGAGGACTAGTAGTGGGCCAAGCTGTGCTAACCTGAGGCAATCACCAATGAGACCTGGAACTGGAGTGGGCTGGGCTGAGTCAGGCTGTGACACCTGACGAGCAACCAGCACTGGGGGCAGGCAGTCTTATACTTCGCTGCACCACTTGTTGGCACACATAAACCCACACCTGAAGCAGCCATGGTAGGGAAACTTTGGATACTTCTCTTGCTGGGCTATTGTTTCTACTAGTGAGCATGAGAACTGGGCCTGGGGGTGAGCCAGTCTGGGGATAGACCATACTGTGTTAGGCTGGTGGACACGAGAGCCAGAGTATGTATAGGCCAGCCAAGCTAAGCTGCAGCACCAGCTGGCAATTGTGGGATTGTGTATAAATTATGTCAGGCTGTACTGTAGTATCCTTAGCTGGCTCATGATTCAGAATTATGAACATCCCTGTCAGGGGGACTGCGGGCACTACCCTGCTAGACTGTCAATTTTGCTGGTGAGACAAGAACCAGGACTGTGGACATGCCATGCTGGGCAAGTCAGCAGCATGAGTCAGTATGAGTGGGGGGCTAGTTTGTGGGGCAAATGTGGCCTCGTTAAGCTGTATCACCTCTGAATGTGCAAAATTGTTGGATGGGATATTGGTTGAGCCAAGCTAAGCCATGGCAAAGTTTGGCATATGCGAAAATTGGAGCTAGGAAAAGGCCTGTTGGAGGTTTTTTGGAGTTGCCCCAACCAGGCCACGAGACCTGCCAGTATGCATGATTTTGGGTTTGTGTTGGTTGCTGGGCTAGGCACATTACCTACTGGTTAATGTGAAATATGGTACTGAGGAGGAACTAACCAAGCTGCATCCACTAGTATGTGCATTGGCTGGTGCAAGTGACAATTCACATTATACCCTGAACTGGCTGGCATGCATATTGTGAAATCAGAAGTCACTCCAGGCAGTTTCTTTGGGGGACTGCTCGACTAGACCTCTGAATTCAGACCCTGACCATAGGGGAAATCACAGGATGTGTAGTTTAACTTTGCAATGCATGTATGATACCTCTGCCGTGGACAGCATGTTCAGACGCAGATGGGGAATGCAACAGCTAGCTTATGCAGGCCAGCAGGTAAGGTCAACTGCCTCATTAGAAGATGGAAAGCAGAACGGGTTGAGCAATTCTCCTGGCCAAGACATGCAGCATGTTCCTGGGCCTGGGGATGAACTAAGGTAGACCTTGGAAAGGTTTTCTCAGCTCTGGAGCAATGAAACCTGCAGCTTCTTGGGATTATCAAGACCATCCATGCAACAATTTCTGTCAAAGGACTGTCCCCTATGCCCTGGTGCTGATATAGTTTGACAGCAATGAGTGGCCCTCTCTTTTCCCCCCATATATCCCAGGTAAACACAAGAGAAAAAGACTGAACTATCCCACATGCCTTTCTCCATAACTTATTCTTCCCACCTTAATCAAAAGTCTACATGGGCATTCATATCTCTCAACTATGTAAACAGTATTAAAATAAAATTTAAAAAGAAAAGAATTGCATTAGTCTTACTATTTACCTTTTATTCTGCTGTGATTCTGCACACAGGGCAGTCTGAATTCACCCATTTGCTATGTTTTTTTTCAAGCTTCTAAAATGACATTATCTTCTTTGTTTACTCAATTAAATAATTTGAGCAACTGAAATCTCTGTTATATCATACTGATAATATAATTGCATATGGAGAATCTGTTTTTAAAGCTGTTAATTTTATCTGAAAAACAGAGAGACTGAGTGAGACAGAGACTTTCCTTCCGGACACTCACCCAGATCTCCCCATGTTGGTAAGAATCAAGTACATAGGTCATCATGTGATGGCTTTCTGGGAATTATAATATAAATTGGAAATGGAGTAGCTGTGATTAAAATGAGCAGTCGCACAAGAGATGCTGGGCTTGCAACTGATTTGCTCTCTCCGTGAACAACTGGTTTGTTGTCCTCAGTGTCTGACTGCTTTGTATATGAGTGAAACTGATAGCTTGAAATTTGATTATTGCTTAAAACTATTGCCTATAACATGAAGGAATGCTGGTCTTCCTGCTTTCTAGTTGTTGAACATATGTATGCAGAGGAGGAATACGCCTGTGTTTCTAAACTAAGCAAAATGTATGCTATGGAAAGGAAAAAAAAATACAAGAAGGAAGGAAACAAAGAGGAAGGAGAAAATTATTACATGCTAAAAATGTTGTAGATAAAATACATAAAATCTGTTCTATTTGTGTAAAAATAGAGAAATGAATAAATGATGCAAAAGTAACTCAATATTCTATCCAGTTTTTAAAATTGGGATCATATTGGTAGCTTGAAATAACTCAAGGCAAAAAAACAAATTGTGTTATGAAAACCAGCAAATGCTATAAATCAGATCCATCCAACTCACAGACATCTGTTCAATATTTACAAACACAACATTTCATTTTTGCTACAGGGAAGAAAATGAAATAAAGAGTCACACTATTTAAATTCTAATTCCAAAGGTAACGGTGTATTTCATGTTCGAATATTATCTATAGCTCTCTTATTATTTGTGAAAGATGAACAAAGTATATTTTGTTTAAAGGGTGATGATGCTTAGACATAGAACTTTCAGTAGTCCCATTGACTGATCTCTAACAAAATTTGTCCATCAAAATACTGATTTTCTACACCTTCACAACTGAGTTATAAGTGAAGTTTAGACAGCCAATTACCACTGTTTCTTTGTTTTTCCCTTACACTTATACCAAACTGGTAGCTTCCTTCATGAATCCAAAAATACATGTTTTCTTCTTGGGAGCGTGAACATCAAACTCAAGTTTGAGAGCCTGAAAAGTTACAGTCTTCCAAAAATCACAGAGCCATTGGCTTGCATTGTGGAAACACAGTTATTCCATAGAGGTTAGATTTCCATTTGTGCTTTTTTTTTAAGAAAAATATTTACATGACTAAATTTTTGACTAGTCTTTTAAATTCACAAAATATAACCAGAATTACAAGTTTTGCTTTCTTTTATGTGGTCATTAATTATAGTTATCTCTTTTCTCATATTTTATTTGACTTAAAATATTTTTCAGAGGCAACCATTAATTAACTGTTAAAGAAACAATTTTTGATGCCAACGAAAGCCCTCTATAACCTTCCTGACTGAATTAATTCACTGTTTATTTCCAAAGGAGGATGTAACTATCAAATGCAGTAGTCCAAAAAACTTAGAATTGAAATGCTATTCCACTGAGAATATTCTTCAATGATACAAAATATTATCCACTTTTTACGTGACTGGATGAGACTATTTCCAGGTAATGAAGTCAACTAATATTAATACATTTATTAATTCACCTGAATCATTATAATATGTACTCTTGTGCAATACTGTGCGAAGTATAAAATCAGTAGGAAATGTTCTCTTTTTCTAAGTAGCTCACACCTAATACATCAAACATAACCTGGCTTCATTAAAAAGGATAGCTTCAAAGAAACATGCTCTGAGATGATGCAAGAGTGTGTTAAAAAATTAATGGAAGGTGGACATTTACAACTACATTGGTTAAAAAAAAAAAACACAACTACTGGCGCTGGATGAAAATCGCCCTTGCTTTGGCCATAGCCATGGGTGAGATTCAGTGCCTGGAGCCACCAGGAGCCTCAGCTCATCTCCCACTGCCTGTGTGGAAAGGTGAGACCCAGGCCCCGACAGCACAAAACAGAAAACAGGAAACGACAAGCAGGTGCAAAAAGAAAACCAAAGAGTCTTCCAGCCACCGCATGCCTGGATCAAGTAGCGTCTCATGCCTGGATCACACGCAGCTGCTACCATGCACGCTTCCGGAGCCAGTATTCGGTCTGCCGGAGCGCCGAAGACTACCCACAGAGCTCTGTGAATCGGGTACGACTGCTTCACTGCTCGCCTGGGGGCTTGAGCTGGGGGCAGGACTGCGAGGGAGTGGAGCTTGAACCTGGGGAAGTAGTCTTCCAACCACCACATGGGGGCTAGAAGGCCTCGGGACAAGTAGCGTCCCATGCCTGGATTGCACGTGGCCACTACCATGCGCGCATCAGAGCAGGTATTGGGTGGCCAGTGCGCCATTTGGCGGGAGGCTCTGTCTGCTGGCCGCCCGACCAGGGAGCTCTGGGATTTGGTTTCTATGATTGCTGCTTAGAAAGCTCCATGATGAACCCTCAGGGCTTTGGGTACATGAATCAACCCTAAGGATTCCCAATGATGTAAATCTCCCCCGATGGACCTCTACCTAATATGATCTCAACCCATGTGTTTTTAAAATTGTATAACCAAATATATTTTCAAAACGTTTTACTATTCAGAAATTGGGCGGGAAAGCAAAGAAACCTTCCATCTCCTGTGAACGTGTGAGGAAGCCGTGTAGTGTAACCTCTCAGGCACATAACAGGTAACTTGTAGACAATAAATTCAAGACAACATTAGACAATAGTAAACTACAAAGACATATAGGGGGAATCAAGAGCGACCCTGACAACCTATTAACAGGAGGTCATGTGCACAGAGCAGTGGGGGACCCCAGAGTGGAGCAGGGGGACAGGAGGAGGCTTGTATCCCAAGCCTGGAGTCTCCCGGATCCCCACCAAGGGCTATCAGTACCAGTACGGGCGGCAAGGACCACATCCCAACTGCCAAAGAGACCACGGGGGACTGGAATGCCTTCGGAGGCGAGAACTCAGAGGACATCCCCCCCTGCCTTTGGACCTACCACACGGGATGGAAGAAGCTGAATCCTTCACCATAGAATCCAAGGCCATCGGAACAACAACCAGGAAACCTGAGCGGTATTCAGAAACAGAACAGTAAACTCCCTTCAGGACTTGGGAGAGGAGCTATCTCTGGTTCTTAGCTCCAACTTCGGGTCCCCACCCTCTCCGCAATGACCATGAGGGACGATCCAGAGCCCCCCCCCCCCAACACACACACACACACACACACACACTCACAAATTGGAATGGATAGGCAGAGAACAACAAGGAAGGCTTGGTCAGCATGGACTCACACACGCCTTACTTGGTAGGACACGGGGATTAAGTACTCCTCACCAAGGTATGGAAGATTTCTCTGCGCACCCTTCCTAAAACTGTTTCGCACCTCAATTGTTGAAATGTCATTGAAATAGTCACAGGAATTTGTTAAGACCATGCATCCAATTTTGACAAATTGGTTGCTCAATACTTCGTCAATTTATCCCTTAATGTTATCGTTGCTGATGTTATGTTGGGGCTTTTAATTGACTGGGATACTACTCTGTTGGCTCTGTCTTCGTACTGGGGAGGGTCTCCCCAAGAAGCCGCTGAACTTGACCAGACAATGAGATGCTGGACTCTGTGCTTGGTGTATGCTTGCAATGAAGGAATCTCAACTAAACCTGAACTGTGGTTGTGCAACGGGGCGGGGGGGGAGGAACCCACCATGGGGGGAGAGTTGGGAGAGGGGTAAGGGGAATCCCAGTGCCTATATTAAACTGTGTCACATAATAAAATAAATTTAAAAAAATACAACTAAAAACACGCAAAAATATAATGGTAGTTTTGAGAATAGAGATTCCCAGCTTACTATGTCAGAGAGCCTAAGTATTGGATAAAGTAGAAGTGACTTTTTAATTCTACTCTTAAAAGATGAATAAAACTTTGGTTTGCTGTTAGATTGAATAAGACAGGGAGACATATAAGAGTAGGAATATAGGAGAATACAAATTACTAGTGTGAGAACAGCTGCTAATTTAGATAGTCTTCAGTGATGCAGGAAGATGATGCAATTATTAAAATGACAGACTAGGTTTTTCTCCTTTTTGATCTAGATGATAGTGTATTTTTTTCCATGTTTTTGAGGTTTTGTTTGTTTGTTTTTATTGGAAAGGAAGATTCACAGACGGAAGGAGATACAGAGTGAAAGACCTTCCATCCACGGGTTCACTCCCCAGATTACTGCAATGGCTGGAGCTTAGCTGATCTGAAACTGAGCATCAGGAGCTGTTTCCAGGTCTCCCAAGCAGGACTCGTGGTCCCAAGGCCTTGCCTATCCTCCAGTGATGCCCCAGACCATAAGCAGAAAGTTGTATGACATGCTGTGCAGCCAGGCACAAACTGGTGCAAATCAGGGATCCTGGTACCTGCAGTGTGAGGATTAGCCAATTGAACCATCATGCTGGTCTTCAACTGGTATATACTTACTTTTCAGTACCATTCATTGTACCTTATTTACAAACTTAACTTTTATTGGATATGTGTATAGTGCTTGTTTCATTTGTTTACCAGCTAATTTTTATTTTTGATTTAAAAAGATATTTCAGATGTATTTCCTATTTTACTGCCACATCTTAACATACAGGAAATTATACATAATCATTGTCTTCCAAAGTCCTAAAAGTTTAGAAGGTCTAACATGAAAGATGACAATAAAATCTGACAGATGCTAGTTATGAGTTATTGTACATGAAATCATGAATGAATCAAGAGCAGGCTGTGCTCATCATATTGAAATATAAATTTTTGAAGGAGTAAAATATTAAATAAAATTATAATAGCATTATTTCCCCATCTATTATTGAAACATTCTATAATTTTAGAGCTAAGGTAATCAGAGAATACATCGTCATTCACAAAAAATAATGATCACACTGGAGGATGCTGTTCTTTTTCATAATATGCTGCATGAGAACTCTTCGTAATGAATGATCTGTTCCACAGTTCCAACAGTGAGCATTCACTTCTTTCACCCTTGATGCAAGGACGGAGAAGCCACAGAGTCCAAAAAGGATATAGAATCCCATATTTTAAAAAGCTTATGTGGCTTCTGTTAAGAATTAAACATCACTTAAGTATTTTCATCATCATAAAATATTTTTATTAGAAAAGCTTATTGCTTAATAACCTGTGGTCATATTTACAAAAGCAATGACAGACTCTGCCACTGTGACTTCAATTTAATAGGCAATATAAAAATTATATTTTATCATATGAACACAAACAGAAAAGAGATCCAGATAAAATATATTTGAAATATCAGGAATATAAAAATAATATTGGTATTAGAAAACTGACCGTGGTTATCAAAAAATGTGAAGTTGATTCTTTCTCTGTGTTTCTTTTTCTTTTGTCATTATTTTCACATGATATGCAATGGAACCTCATGGAAAAGGGATTTAGCAATTTTATTTTGTCTCCCCAAATTCTTGAAATCCTTGACAGCTATCATCTTGGATATCAAATATTTTCATAAATGGTTCTGGGAACTCCTTACATATTATCAATCTTGAAATGCACAAAAAAGATAAAATTACATTGAGTCCACCACACCTAACCAGGGAATAAGACACAGACCAAAGCAAAGCATAGTTGAGGGTCAGTGTTGCAAACATCCGAATCAGAAGTACTGACCTCTGGAGCTCAGCAAGAATTTGGGTTACCTTCATACCTCTTTTCAAATGCAAACACACACATTTTCTAGAAAATGGTCATGTTTTCTTCACTACAGGGGTGTGATCTACATCCTTATTAATGTTTTTCAGAATTTAAGTTAGAAGCATTACTGACATTTGTAATAGAAAAAAAAAATTTTGTATCCCCTCATTCCCCCTATGGATCAATTGTGTTCCTCCAAAAGGATAAGCTTAAATTCTAAACCAGGAAAACTTTGAATGCAATCTTATTTGGAAATAAGGATATTTTAAACATTAATATCAAGATTTAGTGGGTTGGGTTCAAAGAACGTTTGAACAGAGAAGATGATGTGAAGGTAGAGTTTCAGAGGATTCATCAAGAGTAGAGCAATGTCAAGGAAACGGAATAGGCAAAGGGGAATTCCTCCCGAAGGGTATTCATGGAAGTCATTTTGGGATCGCTAGATTCCAAAAGTGTGATTGAACGTGTTTAAGATGTTTGTGGGGCTTGGTAATGGCACCCAGAGGAATGTAGCATGATGTTCATTCTAGCAATTAATTAAAACATGTAAAGTAGTGTCAGAGTTCTTCATACTCCAAGTGAGAAAAGGACAAGCTCTATCTGCAAATGACTAGGTGGTAAATAATTTTGGATTTGTGGTCCAGCTGGTACCTGTTACACTTTTCGTTTCTGCTACTGAAGCCTAGCAGAAGCCAAAGCACTATCCAAATGCTTCTGCATGGCTATTTTCCAGTAAAACATTATTTGCTCTGTGTTCTAGACTGCCTTGCATTGCTTTTCTTTTTCATTTTCATATAGATATTTTCATCTATTGTCCTTTTGTTTAGTATATTGAAATTAGCACTCAGTTCAGCCTGCAGGATATCACTCGGGAAATTGTTATCCAGGTATAGTGGACAAAATAACAGTTCCAGAAAAAATGTAAGGCACTGTTCTAGGAGCCTGTGATTGTGGTTCATTATGTGACAAATGGAATTTATACATGTAATTTAAAACATCTTCTGATGAGGCCCAGCATGACAGCTTAGGGGTTAAAGTCCATGCCTTGCATGCGCTAGGATGCCGTGTGAGCACCGGTTAGTATCTAGGCATCTCTATTTCCCTTCCAACTCCCTGCCTGTAGCCTGGGAAAGCAGCAGAAGATGGTCCAGAGCCTTGCTACCGTGCAACCGCATAGCAGACCTGGAAGAAGCTCCTAGCTCCTGGCTTCAGATGGGCTCAGCTCTAGCTGTCGCAGCCACTTGGGGAATGACTCTTTTTCTCTGTAAATCTAACTTTCCAATAAAAATAAGTAAATCTTTTAAAAAATCTGATGCTGAAATTATGCCTGATTAATCATAATCGGTGAAGATATGTAACTATAAGGGTCCTTTCAGGGAGCTAGGCTAGTAATAGCTAATGAATGTGTTGTAAAAGAAAGGTGAAGACAAACACCAAGGTGGAGAGATCAGAAGACACTTTGATGCTGTTGTAAAGGCATGCAAGTAATATCTAGAAACTGGAAAAATTATGGAAACAGGATCTTCTTGGAATTCCCAAAAGAATCAAAACTGTTACCACAAACTTAGACTTTTGTCTTTTGAAATTGTCAGAAAATATATTTGTGCAGTGAAAAACCTATGGCGTACGTGAAAGCATGTTACAATAACAATTCAAGACTGCTTTGTCCCAAGTTTGCTCCTTCTATCCATTTATTGTTTCTAGATCCCCTCCACTTACTTTATGCTGCAACACAAGGAAACTTCCAAAGCTCCTAGGAAATGGAGTTGACAGATGCTTATTTTGACTTTAAAATGTTGACATCAATGTGAGCTTTCTGGAAAACACAGTTCTTATGAGAGTTTGAAAATCCCTTCTATTGCCAGCAATGAATGACATTAGCAACTTATTCCATGTTCATTTTTAGACATTTTTCCATAATAGAGCCTATGAGCAGGGATACTGTCTATGAAAGGCTTTGAGAGGGATAGGCAGCAGAACAAACAAAAACAAAGCAATGGGATAAGTGGGATGGCGGCAGAGCGGCAGCTTATGATACTGACATCTTATTTTGGAGGATGGTTCAAGTCCTTACTGGTTATTTCTGACCCAGCTTCCTGTCAATGAGCCTGGGGAGGAAGCAGAGAGCGGCCCAGTTTCCTTGGCCCATGCCACCCATGTGGCTAACGAGGATGGAGGCCTTGCTCCTGGTTTGGCTTGGTCCATACCTGGATATTACTGCTTTTGGGGAGTTAGCCAAAGAATCCTCTTCTACTGCTTTTTCTGCCACTTCCCCTTCTCCTCCCTCTGACTTGCCTTCTCCTTCTTTTCTCCGTCACTCTGGCTTTCAAGCAAATTAAGGAACAGATAAATATATAAAATACAAGAAATCATATTTCTCAAAGCCGAGTAATGGCAGTTGGTCTGATGTGATAACTGAATGCCGCTTTTGGAAGTCTGGCTAAATAACAGAAAGATTCTTAACCAAAGAAGTTTGTGTATTTAGGAACAGTGTGCTTTATATTATTTTATTTAAAAAATATGTACTCATTTATTCTGAAAGTCAGAATACAGGGCAAAAGGGAAAGGAAGAGAGGATCTTCCATCTGCTGATTCATCTTCAAGGCCACAACTGCTCAATAGTCCAGGCCAAAGTAGAGAATGAATAACTTTAATCAGGTTTCCCATGTGAGTGGCAGAGACCCAAGCCCTTGGACCACCTTTGGGTGCTATTTCTAGGCTGTTAGCTAGCAGCTGGATTGGAAGTAGAGCAGCCTGGATTCAAATTGATGCCCACCCAGGATCCTAGCACTGCAAGTGAAGTTTTCATTTTCTGTAGCACATCACTTCCCAAATGGGGAGGGGGGTGGGAATGGCAGCGATAATATGCTTGCCACTGAGCCATAGGAAGTTTCCCAAAAATCCAGCTGGAGAAGAGAGTAAAAAAAATTTTCAAATAACACTTCTTGCCCTCAAGAATTAATAAGAAGGATGGTGTGAGTCCAAATCAACCAGTGAGACAGATGTGCTCGGAGATGTACTTTCCCTGCCAAATGTGGGATGCAGGCGTTGTGAAAGGTTGTGTGTCTGCCCAAGTCATTTGTCAGTAGCTTTTGTTATTAGGCATGTATGTGTGGAGTCGCCACTTTCATGTTCTCCTGGCGTTACTGATCTGTTTATTTCTGGTGGAGGTTTGACAGAATGGTCACACTTTGGTTGTGATCATTCTTAAACGTGTACAGTGGAATGCACAGACTTAGTTCTGAGGGAGAACTTTATGAGAGGTAATTTTTTTCTCCTCTCTATGGATTATAACCAGTGTAGGCTAGTGTTGATTTCTCTGCTTCCAACACAATTCCAATTGATGTAGACTATTCTTTAATATAGTTAGGAGATTCATAAAGCAATATTCATGCAATTATAATAGAATTGATGGCAGAAGAAGAAACATCTTAGGGATATTACCTGAAAGTGCAGTTATCAAAAAATTAAACAAAATGTACTTCATTACTGGATTTCAATAAAAGGAAAAAAAAAAACCCCAGGAGGGAACACAATTTATAGGATGTGTCACCCAGGTAGGGGTGTTAAGCTCAGTATTTGAGATCCTTGTATGGAATGCCCACGTTCCTATTTAGCTAAACCTGCATTTCCAGCACTGTTTCTGATTCCAGCTTCCCATTGTGCGCACCCTGATGACAGCTCAGCTTAAATTCTGCCACGGACCTGGGAGTCCTACGTGGAGCCTTGCCTTTTGGTTCGGGCGTGGCTTAATTTCAGCACTCATGGACAGTTGGAGATGAAGCATCTCATCCTTTCTATAGATCTATAGCTATCATATTTTCATTTTGTTTGGAACATAGACATATCATCAGAGTGTAAAGTCATCCTGCCAACACGGTCAAGTTCTGTAAGAACCCTGTTTCTGGTTTGCAGATGGCCACCTCGTGCTCACGATTTTGAGATGTATGTATGAATTTTTTCATAATGTTTCTTTCCCATGACCTTTTGGGGAGCCTGTCATATGTATGAGTTTCAAATATTTTTCATCAAACATGAATTTTGTCTTTCAATTTCACTTTTTTATGAATCTCAAAAAGTGCATTCATTTTCTTTCAGCACCTTAAAAGATGTCTTCAAATTTACATTGCTTTCTCATGAAATACCAGCTTAGTTTGTTTATAGTGATTCCTTTTGAAAAAAACAGCATTTGTTCTTATTTGAAAGGCAGAGTTACAGAGAGAGAGAGAGAGGCATCTCATCTTTTCTCACTCTGTCTGCCTGTCTCTTTGGCTTTGCAAGTGAACAGCGGCAATAACAGCAAGATGAAAACAGCCCTTGTGACCTTTGTGATACAGGCTTCATAGAGAATTCTGCCGTATCTGTGTGCTCCTTATCAAGCTAGCTGATGATCTAGGTATGACCGTTTCTATTGCAAAAGCATTTGCATCCCTAGTCATCTTCAAACCAATGACAGTAACAATATTGCTTTTAGTGCATCAGTTCTTCTGTAATAGTGATCGTGCAACTAATACAGATGTCTAGATGTCTCGGGGAGGAGCCTCACAATTCAATCACAACCTGTCCTGCCTGTGGCAGCAGCATCCCTCAGCTCTGGTTGGCCCCTGCTAGCACCGCTTGCCATCCACGTTCCACTGGGAATGTGAAAATCCATTTGTCTTTAAGCTTCTGGAAGAAGTAATGTGCAATACAAGGTAATTTACTGGAAAGAGAGAACAAATGTAAACCCACAAAACACACTTGCTTTATTATTCCAACATGTGCATTTTCCTATGAAAAATGACCAAGTTGCCATAATAGTTTAACACTAGCTGACTGTAGTGAGTGGTTTGTGCTTATCACTCTATTGATTGGGATGCTGTGATGTCATGAACGCTCAATTTAAAACACAAAGACAGTGTGGTGAACAGAAAGCGGATCCCAGCTCTCAAGGCCTTGGCAGAGGCTCTGAAAGCAATGTCTGAGTAAAAGCAAGCAAACAAACAACAACAACAGCAAATCTGGTGCAAACAAGCTCCACCATCAGCGCACTTGGTTTCTGCAGAGGCTTTGTAATGCAATCTGACAAGTCATTTTTGTCATTTTCCTACCTGCAGGGCAAGAGGCTTCCTCAATACACAAACATTGTATGGTTTTATTACTTCACAGTTCTCTCGCTTCGCGTTGATGTAAATGAATTTGTGTTGAATAAAACTATAATTTTAAATGCATGAGTTGCTAAATAAATCGGTTTACCTGCATTTGTGTCAATAAATCTATGAGGTTTATGAAATTACCAGTTCTTCCATAGTCTCAACCAATGCCTAAGCATGACAGATCTACTCACATTCTTTTGTATCTCCACATCGGTGTATATTACAAAAAATGCTTTCAAAAATGCATAGGCTTTTATGATTTTTTTTCATTGAAATACAATGTAAGCTCATAAAAACCCAGAAAGACACAACTCACCAAATTATCACAGAGAAACAGGCTGCCATCACAACCAAATATTCAGTGAGAAGATAAGGCTTCAACACGCATCAGCAGCCTGTTGGAAAACCCTCTGACAACTGTAATCTCTTCCCTGGCCTCAAATAACCAATTGACTTATCACATCATGTATAACTGCGGTTCTAATTTTTTCAATCTTGTGTATGTCTTTTTATTTTGCATGTTATTTTGTATTCCTTGCTTTCTGACATTATTTATATAAAATCAAACATAGTTTTTCGGTAAGTACAGTTTTTGAATTTCAATTTTTATGTAATTCCCAATTGCTTCTCTAAAATGCAATAAAATTTCCTGTGGTTAAAACGTTTTGCTTTTGGACTTAGCAGCATGGCCCAGCAGCTAAAGTCCTCGCCTTGAACGCCCCAGGATCCCATATGGGTGCCAGTTCTAATCCCAGCAGTTCCACTTCCCATCCAGCTCCCTGCTTATGGCCTGGGAAAGCAGTCGAGGACGGCCCAAAGCCTTGGGATCCTGCACATATGTGCGAGACCCGGAAGAGGTTCCTGGTTCCTGGCTTCGGATTGGTGCAGTACCGGCCGTTGCGCTCACTTAGGGAGTGAATCATCGAACAGAATATTTTCCTCTCTGTCTCTCCTCCTCTCTTTATATCTGACTTTGCAATAATAAATAAATAAATAAATAAAATTTTTTAAAAAGTTTATTTTTATAAAGTGCATTTGTATACAGGCATGTCATATATATTTAGGGAAAATATTTAAGTGTCATCTTAGTGCATTTAAACTTCTTTTTGTTAATCGTGGCAATAGAAGCTTTCAGGAGGGAACATCTATCATGTTAAAGCCACACATAAAATTAGTAGAATATTTTATACACCTTTTTAGATTGTTTTCCATGGTATGGTTTTATAAATATAGGGATTCTCTTCTCACTTCTCCTTCCTGCCTGTCCGTGCTCACTCTGCTGTTTTCCCCCATACTATTACAACAGCATACTTTCTCAGCAACTGTCACACAGCCAACATTCTAATATTTGAGTTATCCTGGCATTGTAAATATAGGCAATTGTATAAAATCGAGTATCCTATTGTGAAGCTACATTTAAAAGATTCAATGGGAGTTCTCCTTTTCTTCAGGAATAAAGATGCATACTGCAACAGATCCTCACTTCCTGGTTCGCTAACCTCCATCATACCGCTCATTTATGAGAATATATGTCTATAGATGTTTATCGTATGCCTATTTGTTTATGTTTTGCATGAATGTTGCCTTATGAACATGTCCTCTTGAGACACGTGCTTTGGGGATTGGCTTATTTTACTGAACATAATGCTCTCCAGTTGGGACCAGTTTACAAATTGCTGAATTTCATTCTTTTTTCATGGCTGACTAGTATTTCATGGAATAGATGTACCATGGTTTCTTAACGCATTCCTTTTTCAATGGATATCTGGATGTCTTTGCTATTGTGAATTGCACTTCTATAAATACATGGTTTCAGTTCAATTTCTTATATGTAGATCAGACTCCCTTCGAAAATATTTCATGGAGTGGGATAGCTGGGGCATGGAGTAGATCATTTTTCAGTTGTCTTAGCCCTCTGCAAAATGAGTTCTGCAGTGGCTATTCTAGCCTACACTCCCACCAACAGAGGAGGATACACTGCTTCCCAAATACATGCCAGCAAGGCTTGTTAGCAGATTTCTGAATGTAGGCTAATCTTATCGGGGTTTAGTGAAACCTTAATATGTTTTTCCCTGATATTTAGGGAGCCTAAGTATTTTTTTAAAGCACTGCAATTATACCTTTGGATAAAAATCATTATATGACTCAATTATTAATAATCTTAATTAATGATACTATTCAGCTTTATTTGAGATTCAAGAGAAACATCTATTACATTACCAGACCTCCATTAAAAATTGAGACTTTGTCAAAATAATTTCGTGCCAGGTAAATCATAAATACTATTATGGGAATGCATTTTGCTGTTTACATGAATATTGGTTTTCGAGGTGTTGTACAGGTTTATTACATTGTGTTTATCTCAATACTTCATATAGTGTAACATTTTGTAAATGTGTTAGTTATTAAAATTATTATTTTCATTAAACAGTGATGGGGATTGCAAAATTGGACTACAGAAAGGGAATTTTTTTTATCAATGCATGTTTTGTATGAATTCTTCACAGTTTATAAGGTCAAGGCTTCAGATTGACATTACAGAAGAGATGACTTAAAAGTCCTTGGTCAAAAATATTCACTTCATTATTATTAGAAATATTTGATAAATTTACAGATAATGTCTCTTGAAATTTTAGTAGTTAATATTTATTGATAAATTATATGCTTATACTAAGCATGCACACAATGAAGATAACGAAATGAAATTAAAAACCTTGTGATGGATCAGATTATAAGTAAGGATCATTAAAAGAAAAAACCACTAGACTGAGGAATAAGGAGTTGCTTCATTTGATTCTTATTAAGCCCTAAGGAAAACTCTCAAATATCACGTAGGAGACAAAGCTCTCTTTTAACTTTTGTACATCAACAATATTTTACATGCAGCTAATATGCTAATAAATTTTGTATTCCTTTATTTATAAAAAAAAGAACTCAAAATTCAAATAATATAATTGTTTTTACCAATGTACATTCATAAGTTGCCAGAGCCATTTTCCTGAATTAGAAATTGCTGCTTTAAATTCTTATTCTGTTTAAAATAAAACACTCACTTGGATGTTATGAGTCATATGTTAGCTAAATCTTATCAACTGGGAAGGTACAATCCAATATTTAAAGAAAATTATATCTACCAGATATTTTTGTTCATTTTAGGACATAATATTTAAATATTAGAATATTACTACACTTATCTTTTCTTAAGTTTTAGCATTTTTTTTTCTAAGTAGGCATTTTGGCTTCAACCATATTATTACTAGTTTGGATACACTTGCTTAATCCTTTCCTAGCTATTTTAAAATGTTATGAGCTCTGGATTATATATAGTAGGATCTAATGATTTATTTCTCTGATTATTTCTTTCTTTGAATATTTACTAGTGTATTGACAAACAAATGTGCATCATTTAACGTAAAAGTTTCTGTGTGTGCTTTTAAAAATCATGATTGTAAGATGGTATGTTCAGGGCCCAGCACGGTAGCCTGGTGCTAAAGTTCTCACCTTCCATATGCAGGATCCCAGATGGGCACCAGTTTGTGTCCCCGAAGTCCTGCTTCCCAACAAGCTCCCTGCTTGTAACCTGGAAAAGCAGTCAAGGATGGCCCACAGCCTTGGGACCCTATGCCTACTTGGGAGACCTAAAGAACTTCCTGGTTCCTGGCTTCAGATCGGTGCAGCTCTGGTCATTGTGGCCACTTGGGGAGTGAATCAACTGGGAAAGAAGATCTCCCTCTCCGTCTCTCCTCCCTTTCCATATCTGCTTTTCCAATAAAAATAAATAAATCTTTAAAAGGTGATAAGGTCAATATAAAATTATTTTTTTAAAAAAGATTTATTTATTTTTATTACAAAGTCAGATATACAGAGAGGAGGAGAGACAGAGAGGAAAATCTTCTATCCGATGATTCACTCCCCAAGGGAGCGCAACGGCCAGTAGTGCACCAATCTGAAGCCAGGAACCAGGAACCTCTTCTGGGTTTCCCGCATATGTGCAGGATCCCAAGGCTTTGGGCCATCCTTGACTGCTTTCCCAGGCCACAAGCAGGGAGCTGGATGGGAAGTGGAGCCACTAGAATTAGAACTGGCACCCATATGGGATCCTGGGGCATTCAAGGCGAGGATTTTAGCCGCTAGGCCATGGTGCTGGACCCAATGTAAAATTCTGAAAGTAGTATGTTAAGGCATGATAAGATCATTAGAATTGCTGTATTTAATCTTATGAATGTCATAATCTTGTGAATGTCATGCTTTAGTAAATATGCTGACATTTTGATAAAGAATTTGATGTGTAAGGTATTGAATGATTTTAAGTTTCATATAGTGACAAATGATTAGATCAAGACTAAGCTTCCCTTTGAAGCTGAAACCTTTTGTCTCACTTTGTACTGATGCTTTTTAAAATAATCTAGATAAGGTGCGTAATGATAAAGAACTTCTATTGAGAACTTCTTTATTTTTCCATCAGCTTACTGTGAAATACTTCTAATTTGCTTTGATTTTCAAGAATCTGAACAAAAGTGCTTTGTATTTTGACAAAGTGGGGTAAGCTACAATTTATGATGTGAGCATCCTTTATCGTATGTCAGACTGCGTCCTGCCTGCTCAGCTTCCAGCCCCAGTCCCTGCTAATATACCTTGGAGAGGAGTGAGTGAAAAATAACCTATTGTCCTGGTTCCAGGCCAATTACATGGAAGACCCAAATGCAGCTCCTGGTTCTCTAGTTTGTGTGGGGAATCAACAGAAGAAGGAAGATATCTCTTTTCCTTTTGCTATGCTATTCTGCTTTTAAAAATAAGAAAGTACCTTAAAAAGAAGCTTAATGTATATTTTGTTAGAGTTATTTATTGACTTGTTTCAGTGGCAAAGTGACAGAAAGATTTGATCATGCGTTCACTCCTCAAATGGCCAACAATGGTGGGCTTAAGTTACACTGAAGCCAGCAACCGGAAACAACATCCTCGCCTCCCATAGGGGTGATGTAAATTCATGTACTTGAGTTATTGGCTGCCACTTCCCTGTCATGGAAGGCGGGAGCTTGATTGAAATCACTTGGTAGTAAGAAGTCACATAAGTGCCCCTTCAGAGAATCCTGGTCCCCACCCATAGGTTTAACATAACGACACCACAATGCCAATTCCTTAATGCAATCTAGTTAAAGCGTTTTGTGGGGGAAACACATATGGCAAGTTTCCATAGTTACAATCAAGTCCTTGAGATGGGATTCAGTATTGGAAAATTAGTTCAAATAAGAATTCTATCAAAACACTAACCAAAAAATATATATATATAGCATAGAACAACTGTTGGAATTTATTTGGGCATCTATGGCAAGAAAAAAATTGACAGCCACTACTTGGGCTGAAAAATAGGTTTTGAGCTAAGAAGAACACAACTCTAAATACAACATAAGCAAATAATTGACAGGTTAGAGAATATCCTACTTTTCCATTTCATACTAGGAACAGTACGGAATGAATCAGTGTCTTAAAAAAGATTTTTTTCTGGACATTTTGTTCATCTTGAAAATAAATGAGCAATGTACACAATATTCTATTATAGCAATTCACACTAGTAATCTTGACTTCATAAGAAACACTAAAAGTCTGAAACTCTTTGCCAAGTCCTGATATGCTGAGTGCTATAAGAGTTTCTCCTGGCAGTGTATTGAAATATTTGTGGTTCTCATAGTTTAGAGTTCCTTGAATCATTAGCATAGTTTCATTTTAAGGGCTAGGCTAGGCTCAGTATCTGAGCCAATAGTTTGAACAAATTAAAACGAGGGATAAGATGCATTTTGATGGTGCAGGAACTCACCTGGGAAAATGATCTGTCAGTGTCTTTCTGAAACACAACATTCTGTAATTGAACTGGTAGGTTATAAAGGGACGTAGAAAGGACAAGATAAAAATGTTCTTTGGGGAATAATTAGCCTTGAGAATAAAACTGTGTGAGCATAAAAAATTGCACAGTCAAGTCTTGGGGGAAAAAGAATAAAGAATATAAAAAGATGAAGAGTGATGAGAAAGACATCCCTTCTGAAGCTGAGAGCAAAAGGTAGCCTTAGAAGTAGCAGCGGATCCTTGAATTAGAACTGAGTCTTTAAACAAGCTTTATTGTCAAATTATGTGTGCATATTATTCTAATCTCCCTGCGACTAATTTCAAATTGTGAAAGAATCTGCAAGTGTTTCATGTTCTTTGATAATTTATAGAGGCTCTGAAAAAGAAAACTGCATCTGTTAATTTCATTCCACATATTGCATGCACTACAATACAAGTAAAGTAAGGCAAGGGAAACTTAGAATTTTATATATCATTAAATATCAAAGATAATTTTAATTTTATTATGTTTCCCAATTTAGCCTTCAAAAATGTGTATGTTACATGACATCTACCCACCACATGTGTTTTGTGAAGCTGACTGCTTATGCTAAGGTCATAGAGGTTTTGCCCCAGGCATCTGACTCCTAGAAATTTATTTTTGAAAGTATCAGATTTCTGTTTAAAATTCATCTTGAGCATGTATGTGTTATCATATTTAATTTATTGTAAATACTTTCCATGAGTATGTAATGTGTGTGTGTGTGTGTGTGTGTGTGTGTGTGTGTGTGTATGTGTAAGGAGAAAAAGGGGGAGACAAAGAAAGTGACTATAAATCAAGGGGCTGAAAATGACTACAAAATGTCCTGGAATATCAATGTGTGCTCATAATATTAATAGTCAAGTTGTTTGAGAGGGCTGGTGGCCATGTGGAAGAGATTGCAACATGGATGTGCAAACTCATTCCTTTCATGACAACATGAAGAATTCCATTGATTCATTCCTCAGTGAAACCAGGAACTATTACAAAAGATCAACCATTGAGCATTTTTGGCAATGCATCCGAAGAGATGTAACAAATAAGCATATTTATGTAAGAAAGTCTAGGAAATCTTGCATGAACGTTGTGATTCTGTGACATTTGAGTTCTCTCTTCCCCACATAGATAAGAAAACTCATTCTCACGTGAGGATTAAAAACACAGAATCAAATTTACAGGGTTCTGTTACCCAGTTGTGAATCAGAGCTACTCACTCACGCTAGGTGACCGCCAGCATTTTATCCCGCGGTCTGCTGTATGTTGATGTGCCTAAGATTCATCTCCTCCACCTGATATTTAGTCATAATATGAAGGCTGCTTGTTCACATTCCTCAGAAACACATTTAATCAGAAACACTGCTGTGTATGTTGAGATCATCTTCCTACCAGTCTTGGTTTATGAGATTTCAGCTTCCCAACAATAAATCCAGCAGTCTGCTTTTACAAGTGACGTTATCCAGCTCCCCTATAATGCCTGAGGTGAAAATGAGCCCATGGAAGAGATATCTCTAAATCCTTCTCCACAATGGTGACTTGATTACCATGGACTATGGACAAGTTCAAACAAGTAGTTGATTCTAGAAAAAAACAAATAGAGATAGAAGGGTAAATGCATTGGAAACGATTGGGTCATGGTTTTTTGGAAGGTGAAAAAGGGAGAACTTCAAAAGAAATCTCATGGAGTCAGGAAATTTCTCTTGGAAAAGACCAGAATTGAAAAAGATTATGTTCAGAAAAAATGTATATTTCAGAATCTTTGTAAAAGTGAATGTAACTCCGACCTTCTAAGTAATTAAGGCTAACATATCCTTGTGGTCAAGGAGATAGCTGAAGAAAGCCTTTGAGAAAATTAAAGGCAGTCAAATGTGACTCTGGAAAAGTCCAAAGCTACATTCCCTAAGGAACAAGAGCACATGCTTATACAGTAAGAGGAGGGATAGTAGCTTCATTAAATAAGTTAGCCAGTCACTAAACAATCAAGCCATTAACAATAAAATCATATATGATAAGGAAAAAGGTGATAGGCAAGAGTTACTATAGTATAATACAAAGATGATTCAGGTTCCAACACAAAGATACATTCGAGAGACAGTAAAGAATATCATATGCTGAGAAAAAAGGAAACACAAACTCACTATGATAGCAAAGGAAAGAAAGGTCAAAATATACAATAGCAATTTCTTGTCAAACATTGAATGTCAACATAAAGAGATGACCCTATGTAAAAGAAACAAATAGATATTCTGAAGTTGAAAAGTAAATGGCTGCAATAATAAATTCACGAAAGATCTCAATACCAAATTTGAACTGCTAAGACTTAGTGCACTGGAAGACGAATCGACTGCACACAGTGACTCAATGAATATCTGAAAACTAGAAGGAATGAAAGTTAATAATCAAAACGACGGTGATCATCATCAAGTGGGTCAACATAAACTCAGGTTTTTGATATTTGATTTCTTTATACAGTGAGAGATAAGAATCAAATTTACCAGTAGGATTTCTTGAATAGATTCAACTTACTACATTGGATAGTTTGTGCACATTTGTCAAGAATGAGTTCACTGTAAGTACATGGATTAATTTCTGAGCTCTTATTTCTTTTCTATTTATCATTGTAGCAGTTTTTTTTATGGGTATCACGGTGTTCTGATTACTGCAGCTTTGAAGACAAACGTGTTAATAGAAAATCATATTGGAAAGAAGAAAAATGGTACAGAACAGCTATTCAAGCAAGTTGGTGAAGTTTTCAACCACAAATAAAAAATGTTTTACATATTTTAAAACATCTCTGTAGAATGGATGCAGAATTTCCAAATGATACATAATATTGAAAATCATGGTAGAGTGATGAAGTGATAACACATGGCCATTCAGATATACAGAAGTAGATGATTAGATGTAAAAATTGTGAGCAAAATTAAAATAACAAAGCTGCAAATATTTACTTGCAGATTTTGTATTCTTCAAATTACAAAATTATGTCAATTATAGTTTTAACAGTGTAACTGTGGGGTTTGTGACATTCAGAGATAATGCAATGATACCTGAAATGAACTAGAGTCTTATAGGAACAACATTGCTGTGTTTCCCTGGCATTAGGATTATTCTGATGATGAATATGACACTTGCAGATGTGCAAGACTGGGAATGAGGAGGTGGGCTGCCATTGTGGTATGATGGATCCAGTCCCACAGCAGTGCTATCATCTTCTGGGTGCAGCTCTTGGAGTGCTGGCTTGCACACTTGCAATCAGCTCCCAGTTAATGCTCCTGGGAAAGCATCAGAGGATGGCCAAGATTCCGGGCCCTGCCACTCATGCTGGAGACCGAACTCCTGGCACTTGGTTTAGTCTTGTCCGGCTTTTGGTCAGTGAGCCAATAAGGGTTAAGAATCCCTCTTGTCCTGTGTTCCCTTCCCTCTTTAACTCTTTAAGCAAAGAAAGTAAATCTTAAAAATGAATTATGTGATTTATGTAACAATAAGTTCAATTACAAGTGGAAGATATTATATACAATTTTAAAGTACTATAATGTTATTGAAATATTACTTTATGAACTATTTATTACAAAACATATAGTAAATGAGAGATAAATGAAGAGAAATGTCATGACACATATAGAAATCAAATGGTAAATTAGCAAATATAAAACCAAATATATAAGCAATTGCATTAAATATGGATAAGTTATGCAATCCAATCAAAATTCTGAAAGCCAAATATTATATAACATTTCTTCTTCAATACAAAGACATTAAAGTTAAATAAAGTGTAGGAAAAATGAGGAACCTTTAAACATTTCATGGAAAATGTATATGGAAAATATGCACATGAGTTTCAACAATTTTTTTAACCGAGCCAAACTTATTTTTCAATTTCATAAAAACGTTGAAGTTTTCTTATGTCATGCAAACCATCATTGCAAGAAAACTATAATTTAATACCAGGTAAAATATAAACAATGTAAAAATATTACCAATGATAAATGCTATGCTTTTAAGCATTTCAATCCATCAGAGATTATATAACAGTCACAGACATAATACAAAAGAACACCAAAATATATGATACAAAGACTGACATTAGACAGAGGATAAAGAACTGATAGACTTACATAGCTCAAAATCTTAATTTCAATTATAGATAGAACAAGTAGAACAAGATAAAGATAAGCAAAATCTGACACAACAGTGTGAACAGCAGATAGCTGTAGGACTGTCAACCCACTTACAATAGAATTTACCTTCTGTTCACATGTGGGACATTTTCCAGACATACTAGATCAAAAACAGACCTCCACAAATTTTAAATTTTAAATGAAGTGTCAAAACACTGAACAAACTTTGCTGTCAATATTGAGAATAATGAGATTGAAGATACAATAAACTAAAACCTAGGAGAGGTGTCTAAAGCAGCGCTTAGAACAATCATAGCTGCACATGCCTTCAACAGAAACAAAACAATGCTCTCATTTCAGCAGCCACACAATAAGAAAATGCATTGTAAAAAAAGAAGGCTGGAAAATGATTAAATTTAAAATTAGCAGAATAACAGTAAATTAAATGAACTCGGCCAAAACTCTGTTCATTGAAATGAAAGGAAAGAAAAGAATGGAAAAAAAAAAAAGAAAAAGATAAAACTTTGCAAGGAGGACCAAATCCAAAAAATTTTTAAAATAAATAAGTAAATAAACTTAAATTACCAAAATTACCAATGAAACAGAAATATTACAATCAGCACTAAAGGTAATATTTTTTATTATTATTTTTTATTGTTATTAACATTGTATTATGTGATACAGTTTTATAGGCACTAGGGATTCCCCCCATCCCTCCCATACCCCTCCCCCCATGGTGG
This sequence comes from Ochotona curzoniae, assembly GCF_017591425.1. Taxonomy (NCBI): domain Eukaryota; kingdom Metazoa; phylum Chordata; class Mammalia; order Lagomorpha; family Ochotonidae; genus Ochotona; species Ochotona curzoniae. The sequence continues at coordinate 21,548,175 of NW_024467115.1, forward strand.
ATTCCTCCACCTTGCTGCATAACCACAGTTCAAGTTCAGTTGAGATTCCTTCATTGCAAGCATATACCTAACATAAAGTCCAGCATCTTATTGTCCAGATAAGTTCAGTGGCTTCTTGGGGAGACCTTCTCTGGTCTGAAGATAGGGCTAACAGAGTAAAGTTCCGGTCAGTTAAAAGCCCCAACAAAACTTCAGCATCAATATACAACATTATGGAAATAATTGACATAGTATTGAGTAAACAATATGTTAAAAATAATGCAAGTTCCATTCTTCGAAACATCTGGGTTGAGACAGTATCAATGACAGGTTCAAAAACTAGCAAACAAATAAACAAACAAAAATTACAGGTTAAATCAAGGCAAACATGTGGTATCTATCCTTTTGGGATTCGCTCATTTCCCTTAGCATTATAGTTTCCAGTTGAGCCCATTTAGCCACAAAGAACTGCATTTTGTTTTTTTTTTAACAGCTGAGTAGTATTCCATGGAGTAGATGAACCAAAGCTTTCTTATCCAATCTTCTGCTGATGGGCATTTCGGTTGCTTCCATGTTTTTGCAATTACTGATTGTGCTGCTATGAACATAGGGATGCATGTTGGTTTGTCGTAAAACAGGTGTTTTGGATATATTCCTAGGAGTGCTATTGCTGGGTCATATGGTATGCAGATTTTGAGTTGTTTGAGTGTTCTCCAGACTGATTTCCATAAAGGCTGTACCAATTTGCAGCTCCACCAGCAGTGGAGTAGGGTTCCCTTTTCCCCACATCCTCGCCAGCAAGCGTCATTGGTGTTCTTGTTTATGTGGGCCAATCTTACTGGTGCTAGGTGGTACCTCATCGATGTTTTAATTTGGATTTCCCTTATTGCCAGGGAGCTGGAACATTTTTTCATATGTTTGTTTGCCATTTGGACTTGTTCCTTTGTGAAATGTTTGCCCATTTCCCATGCCCATTTCTTGAGTGGCTTGTTTGTTTTGGTTTTTTGGTTGTTTTGAAGTTCTTTGTATATCCTGGAAATTAGCCCCCTATTGCCTATGTCGTGTGCAAAGATCTTCTCCCACTCTGTGGGTTGCTTTTTTACTTTGTTGATTGTTTCCCTTGCTGTACAGAAGCTTCTTAGTTTGATGAGGTCCCATTTGTTTATTCTGTTCTCAACTGCTATTGCTTTTGGTGTCCTTCTTAGAAAGTCAGGACCTACTCCTAGGTCTTGCAGGTTATTTCCTACATTTTCTTGCAAGAGTTTGAAGGTTTCTGGATGTAGGTTTAGGTCTTTCATCCATGTAGATTGGATCTTAGTGTATGGTGATAGATGTGGGTCTATCTTTTTGTTTCTACAGGCTATCAGCCAGTTGTCCCAACAACATTTACTAAAGAGGCCTTCCCACTTGCTTGGACTGTCATTGGTCTTTTTGTCAAAGATTAATTGGCTGTATCTGTGTGGGTTCCCTTTTGGTGCTTCTATTCTATTCCATTGATCTTCCTTTCTATCTTTGTGCCAGTACCAGGCTGTTTTGATAACCACTGTGCTATGGTATGTCCAGAGGTCCGGGATTGTGATTCCCCCTGCTAACTTCTTATTAAAAGTTACAAAAGTTTGGGCTGCAGTGGTGGCTTAATACACTAATCCAGCATCCCAAAAGGACTGTGGTTTATGTCATAGCTGCTGCATTTGCAAAGCAGCTCCCTGCTTGTGGCCTGGGAAAGCATGGAGGAAGGCTCAAGTCCTGGTGCCCTTGTAATCATGTCGGAGCATCAGAAGAAGCATCTGTCTTCCTGCTTCAGCTGTGCCCGCCTCTGGCCATTGTGACCATTTGCGGAATGAGCCAGCTGATGGAAGGCTTTCTCTCTTTTTTTTTCTGTCTCTCTCTCCTCACCTTCTCTCAGTGTAAGTATTTTTAAACAAAAAAATTGCAAAGGTATATTATGAATATTTGTATATTAAAAATTAGGCAACTAAATTAAATACAAAACTTTCTAGAAAGTGTAAGCTGTAAAGATCACACTAAACAAAAAACAACAAAAAACATTCTCAAGATGCTTACAGAACAAGTAAAGAGATTGCAATCACGCTATTAACTTGGTATCACTGTAAACTATTAGCTAATGTTTGAAATTTTTGAAAGTAATTTCATAAATGAAACTATATTTTCTTTCTTCTATTTGAAGATTTAACATTGTTAGGATATCAGTCATCTTGAAATGTATTTATTTCATACATGACCTGTAAAATTGACATCTTGCTTTTTCATAAAAACCAACAAATTATTCCTAGATTTCATAAGAAATTACCAATGACTTATTAAACCCAAAACAATCTGAGAAGTAAGAAGTTGTATTTCTGACTTTCATGACTCATGACAGCGATTATCTCAGAATGAGCACCGTGCATTTCTAATTTGAGGTCAGCTATAAGATAAAATAAGTCAGTTGTGAGTCCAAAAAGCACCTCTTTGCGTACTGCACAGCTGCCCTTCTGAGAAGCGTACCAAGGCCATTGCCTCGGGAGAGGAGAATATTCTGCATAAGTGCTGCTCAGGCTACTAGATTTTCATATGCAAATCCATGAAATTGATCTTGTTCTCTGTGCCTTATACACAACTTACCGAAAAGGGACCAAGACTTAATCTATGTAACTTTCATGGAAACAAACAAGCAAACAAAAAAACATGAAGTTACTCTTTGTGACTTTAAGCATAAGTCTGAAAGCATGAGCAATAAAAGAAATAACTGAATTTCATTATAATGCTAAAATCTGGTGCTTCAAAGTACACCATTAAGAACATTTTTGAAAAGCAAAATGGAATGCAAGAAAAATATTTGCAGATCATGGCCTTAATAAATGCTTTACTTTAAAAATATTCATTTAAGAAGTCATGAGAGAAAGGACATCGGGTGCTGTCTGTGGTCCTGGCATCACACACCGTATGGAAATCAGTCCGAATCTCTGCTTCTCTACTTCACTCCGGCTCCCTGCTAATGTGTCTAGGAAGCCAACAAAGAGTGGTCTACACATTCATGTGGGCGAACCCGGAGAAACTTCTGTTTCCTGGCTTTCGTCTGGCCCAGCCCTGTCAGTGTGGCTTTATGAGAAGTGAACCAGCAGAATGAAGTTCTCTCTCTTTCTGTGATTCTGCCATTCAAATAAATTTATAATAATAATAATAATAGTGAAATAATCACAACAATTAAAAAACTAAGGATTTAAATAAACTTTTACTCAAGCAAGATATATAAATATTCAAATCAGCATGAAAAAATGCTCAGCAAGCAAGAGATTTTCATATTAATGCAAATCAAAGCCATAATTAAATACCTCTTCATCCAAGATAAGGTGTTTGTAATCAAAATGTCAGGAAATAGCAGGTGTTCGTGAGCATGTGGAGAATCCAGAAAGCCGTTGTGAATAAGGTGGGTTGGAATGTCAGAAAATACAGTTAGTTTGGAACAAGTGTTGACAGTTTCTCAGATGATGAAACAGAGCTACCTGTGACCCAGCAATTCTACTTCTAGACCAACAGAATAAAAATCAAGGAAAATGCCTGCTTGAAACTGGTGTGTGAATGTTTTAGCAGCTTATCCTTACTAGATAAAATGTTAAAACAATTAAGTGATCATACATTTAAAAATTAATTAATACATATGGTATATCCATACAGTGTTACAATTTTCAGCCACTGAGAGAAATATAAGGGAATTAGTGATGTGTCTACAATTTAGATGCATCTTGAAGTGTTATTCTAAGTGAAAAAGAAACAAAAGACTGTACAGAGTATGATCTCAGCTCTATGAAATGTTCAGAAGATGCAAATCCAAATAAACTGAAATCTTTGACCTTATTGATGGCCAGAATGTTGACGAATATGGTGCAAAGAAGAGTACAGAATTTCATTCTAAGGTTCTGAAAGTATTCTCATACTGACTATGACACTAGTTTCAAATATCTGTGAGTAAATAAAATTGAATTATGCATTTTGAATTGGTGACCTTGAACTACTTGAAAAATATCTCAATAAAGCTATTAGTTAAATGCATACCTAAGAAGCAATGATAATTTAGTGAAAGGGAGGCCAGATGTTTTCTCTATTTTTTTTTATTTCAATCTGTACTCCCTTTTGATCAGTCTACTTGAAGGTACTGACAAGATATTGAGCCAGAAAAAATTCTACAATGAAGTTTATATACAATTTTATTGTAACCTTTACTGTGTTTCTTTTTCTACTGGGAACATATTTCTATAATTAGGAAAGCATACATTTTTTGTTTAGGTAAAATAGAATGGATCTGGCAATGTATATGCAAAATGTAACCTATAGTTTTTGAAATATATCTGTATGTCAAACTATCCAGCAATATTAAATTATGTAATGAATCTCCATTTTGTAATTGTAAATGGTATCTTGCTAAACCTTCATTATGGTTCTTTGGAAGATTTTTATTTATTTATTTGAAAGGTAGAGTTTAAAAGAAAGATACAGAGAGTGAGTGGGAGAGTGAGCAAGAGAGATACTGTTTTATCCACTGGTATCTTTACATATTACTTCAACAGCAGAAGCTAGAGCTAGGCCAGGCTGGAACCAGGAGCCAGAAGCTCCACGAGGGTGCAGAGGCCCAAGCACTTGGGTCATCTTCCACTGCTTTTCCATGTGTGTTCTCTCAGAGGTGATGCTTGTGTTTTAGGCAACAACTTTACATACTATGCTACAACACAGCTCCTGCCTTCCACCATCGTAACCCACCCTATCTGCACAAAAACTTTCAAGATTTCCAAGAGGGCAAGTCCTTGCAGTTGCAGTGTTTAGGGCAGCACTGCACATTCCTGTTTTGACATTGCACACAGACAGCACTCTCGTTTCACTTTACGATACATTTTTATATATAATATCACATATAATAAATATATATAAATATATATCCCAGTACCTATAATATATAATATATATTTACATATTTATTTATTTATTTGCTTGATTTTGGTTTTTTTTTGAAAGGTGAAGTTACAGAAAGGATGGTTATCAGATGGTTGCAATGACCCGGGCTAGATCAGGCCAAAATTGGGAGCAAGGATTGTTCCTCCAGTCTTGGACCTGGATATCAGGTACCCAAATACCTGAGCCATCCTTGATTGCTTTTCCCAGGTCATTAGCCAAGAGCCAATCAGTAGCGTAGCAGATGGTTTGTGAACTGGCACTCACAGAGGGTGATAGAATCACAGGTGGAGGCTAAACATTCTATGCCAAAATGTCCATGATATTTGTGTTTTGATTTTCATTTTGTTTGTTTGTTTTGTTTTGTTTGCTTTTTAACATGACTGGAACTAAATGATAAAATCATTATTATTATTATCATCATTATTTTGCTATTAAGTCTCTGTATGAAATAATTTTTAATTTTCTTAAAATCTCCTGACATCCTTTTATTTTTTTCATTAATTACATTGCATTACGTGACACAGTTTTATAGACAGTGGAATTTCCCCAGCCCTCCCCAAATCTTCTCCCCATGGTGGATTCCTCTACCTTGTTGCATTATCACAGTTCAAGTTCATTGCAAACATATACCACGCATAGAATCCATCATCTTATTGTCCAAATAAGTTCAACAACTTGTTGGGGAGACCATCTCTGGTCTGAAGGTAGAGCTGGCAAAGTATCATCCCAATCAATTAAAAACCCCAACATAACATCAGCAACAGTTTATAATGTTATGGAATTAATTGACATAGTACTGAGTAACCAATATGTTAAAAAAAAAATGCAAGTTCTCTACCACAGCCTGTGACTACTTCATTGAAATTTCAATTTTAGTTTATATACAATGGATTCTATACACCTTAAAATGGCTATAGGGTAATATTCAGCTGTCTCATGTCTATTTTCATTTTAGTATTTAGCATTTTATAGCATTGAAGCATAATTTTGCTGAACCTGGCTTTTTTTTTCGGGTAGTCTAAATTGGCTTATAACTCTAACAAGACGTATGTCAACAGTTTAAGTACAGAACAGTTTTAAGAGGGGTGGGCAGAGAAATCCTCTGTACCCTAGAGAGGAGTAACTAATCTTTTTGTCCCACCTAGTAAGGTATAAGTGAATCCATGCTGACCATTTCCTTCTGATTGTAAGCTTTCCTTGTTGTTCTCTATCTATTCTAGAGTTTTTGATTGTTTGTTTGCTTTGAGGGTTTACCAGAGCGATCCTGATGGTCATTGCAAGAGAGGGTGGGGACTCAAAGTTGGAACCAAGGGAGGACCAGAGAAAGCTCCCCTCCCTAGTCCCAAAGGAAGTTTACTGTTCTGTTTCTGTGGACCACTCAGGGCTCCTGGCTGTTGTTCTGATACACCCTTGGTCTCCTTGGCAGTTGGGATGTAGCCCTTAGTGCTCGTACTGATAGTCCTTGGTGAGAATCCGGGAGTCTTCAGGGTTGGGTGTATGAAGTAATTTAATCTGTGTGAGCTTTACAGATAACTGGACTGGTTATTTCAGATATGGCAATAACATTTTGTATATACAACTTCAGTATGAAAGGCAAGATGCTAAATGCAAACGTGACTGCAACTTGCAAAATCAGAACCTGGACAGGAAGCAATGTGTCCCATGTGTTAGTGGAGGGACTGAGAACATACGTCATACATGCTAGAATACATACAAGGAAGGTGGGCTTTTCTGGAGAGTTGTTTCTCAGTCTTTCTTTCCCTTTCTCAGGATTTATTTCTTTGTGTTGAAAGTCAGTGTCACAGAGAGTGCGCGAGCCAGAGAAAGAGGGAGAGATCTTTATCTGCCATTTCACTGGGCTGATCACATTGCTCGGTACGGGGCCGTATCACAGGTCACTGGGAAGCTTGTTGGGATCTCCCTGGTGTGTGACATCGGCTCAAGCCTTTGCAGCATTTTCTGCTATTTTTTACCAGGTGACAAGTAAGAAAATATATGGGAATGGATTACCCTGAATCAAACCAGCAGCATATGGGCTGATGGTGTGACTATAACAATTAGCCTCTCATTTCTGTTTTTATGATTCTAAATTATATGTATGCACAATATCTAGATCCAGCAGCATAATTATTCTGTTTAGTAAGCACTGTCACATGATTCTGGTCCTAAGTTTCTTCTAGAATTATTTTCCAAATTTATAGTGGCATTTTATTTTTAATAAGGCAGAGTGATAATATGGATTCAGAATATTGCATATTTCTAATGAAATCATACTAAATTCTTAGCAATGGTTCATTTTCTGTGGAATGTATTTGATTTTAATCTTTTTGTCTACTATCAGATAAATGTGTTCCCTTTTAATTGGATATTCTTTTTCAAGAATAAAAAGAGGCTGAAGATGAATATAACATAATTATAATGTGTGGAAAGCTATGTCTTAGACAACCGCAATACAACTGCAAAAAGCAAATTTCATCTCCTTTCAATACTGAAAATTAGCTTCCTATTTGGTTATTTTCCTGATATTTAAGTTAATCCAAGTGAAATTATTTATGTTTTAGAAGTCACAGTAAATGTCATATTATTGTTACAAAACCCAAACTGAAATCCAAGCCTTTGAATTACTTCATATATTATTGCAATTGTACTTACCAATGTTACTACCAATGTTTTTTGGAAAATTTGGTGTATTGATAATTCGCACTATTTGGACTATTATTTCTACCACATGTACTCCAAAATAATTAGAGGTAACCTAAAACATTGACTAAACAGCAATAAGTAAATATGTAGTAGCTAATGAGAAGAACAAAGAAAATTGATGAGTGAAATATGATAAGGAAAAGCTGGGAGAAGAATTCTGAAAACTACAATATTTGATTATAGTCTTCAGTATTTTTAAATTCATTTATTTATGCATTTATTTAAGAGACTGAGAGAGAGAGAGAGAGAGAGAAAGTCAGATAGTATGAGTACCACCATCTGGTGGTTTACTTCCTAAATACCCAGAATTGCTGATCCTTGACCCAAGACTGAATCCAGGAGCTGGAACTTTGATCCAGGTCTCCCACGCAGGTGATAGGCATGCAACAACTTGAGCTGTCATTGTTATTTCTCAAGTTCTGGATTATCGTTAATCTGAAACCATGAACGAAAGTTTGGGTTCAATTCAAGATAGACCCGCTGGGATCTCCTATGGGCACTGGTTCTAATTCTGGCAGTCCTCCTTCCCATCCAGCTCTGTGGCCTGGGAAAGCAGTCAAGGATGGTCCAAAGCCTGGGAACCTGCACCCTTGTGGGAAATCCAGAGGAAGCTCCTGCTCCTGAATCGGATTGGCTCATCTTCAGCCATTGCAGCCGCTTGGGGAGTGAATCAATAGACGAAGATCTTCCTCTTTCTCTCTCCTCCTCTCTGTATATCTGCATTTCCAATAAAATAAATAGATTTTAAAGGATGCATTATAAACGTGTGTAATGACATATTTCAGGGATATACATGTTAAGCTAACCATTGCTTTTGTAGATAGGAGAACCAGAAATACATTTGGGAAGAAAATTTTAGTAGCTATTGAAGAATAACAATTTTTTTTTTTCTGAAAATGTGTAACATACCACTCCTAAGAAACAAAATAATGTTTCCAATCCAATACACTTATGTGTTCTAACAATTTTACCAGAATCTGATATTTGGCAAGTAGTACATTCATAAATTCTTTAAGCTGTTATCATCAATCAAGTCAGTCAAAGCAATGGGCAAATCATGATATAATCAAAAAGTGTGTTTAAAGTCAGAACAGAGAGAGAATCATGGTAAACAATGGTATTTACAATTGATCTATTTTATCAAGCATCCATCACTTTTTCCTGAGTTATTATTTTAAAATACATTGCTACAGATCAGAAACAAGTTTCCTTGTAAATGGAATTAAAATCTCTCAACAACAAAAAGAAATAACAAAATATCAACTTTTTAATGTGAATTAGCTTGAGATAATAGTGTCTTTTGGCATTTTTCTTTGAGGTAATAATCTTATTTCATTTGATGTTGTTTCCATCCTGCCATGATTGAGTCTTATCTACCAATTTGATACACAGAAACATCTACTGACAAAGTTTTATAACATTCTTATTTTATGAGATTTAGTCACAGGGATATTGAAAAAAAAAAGTTTCTCTAAACTCAAGAAGCCAGTAAGTAATATGAAGATATGCTTATTTTTTCTTGTAAATGCTTGATCACATATTTAGCCCACAGCATGGAATTGTACATTCAATCGGCAGTCAATGATGTCACTGTATTGAGTGAGTATTTAAAGCAAGCTCAGTTAATCTGTTAACCATTTAATTGTTCAAATGTGCAATGGAGATTTTGAAGGTCTCTGAGACCTTATGTCTGCTTAACCCATAATATAAAAAAGAGTGGTGATTAAAAACTCTTGAGATGACTTGATTACTTGTAATCTGAAATTATTGCAACCTTGACGTTTTAAATGTCTACACATCTGGTGGATGCCATATAAATATTGTAAACTGCAGACACAAAAGTCACATGGGCCCATGTTAGTGACCCTGTGAAAAGAACAAAACAGGACTTAGTTCACTGCCAGTAAAATGTTATTCAGTAATCAAAAGTGTGCCAGAGGATAGTATGCAGTCGTTTTGACATACTTAGTAATGATCCAGAGTACATCTACATCCAACCAATTCACATCATTTAGTGTTATCTTTCCTCCTTTGATTATTTAGAGTCAAGTATGAATCCTGTATTTTATTTACCTCATAAACAGGATATTAAATCTCACTAATTCACTAAATGTTATGTGTAAAGTGTTCGTCTTATAACACAGCAAACAGTTTTTGTTAAAATTTGTTCATTTATTGAAAAACATAGCTCACTTGAAATATAGTCTTGATTTACATTTTGTGTCTACCTTTCTTTTACCTTTCTGAACTGAGAAATATAATCTATTTAAACAGCATTGCAGAAAACATAAATGTATCATTAGTGCCAGTGGTGAGAGCATCCCCATGTATTCTTTCCTGGCAGGTATTTGCCAATCCCAGAGGTTTCCTAAATACACAACAGAAGATCACGACCTCAATGTTTCCCAGAGGTAAATGTGTTCTAATTTTGGAACCAATCTATTAATTTGCATATACATAGCCTCTTGGTATTTGAGAAAGTAATTACATTCCATGTTTTTATGCAAAGATAAGAAAAACACATGACTTTAACAATTTTGCTTGTGACTTTATAGAGCAGCTTTTTTTCCAAATAGCCTTAGGCTGAAAATGCCACAAATAACATTATTTGGCAAACTTGTAAATAAATTAGATAATTAATGTCATAAGAGATTACTCAGCAACAAAATTGATAGACCGTAGATATGTGCAACAACATCGATCAGTCTGTAAAGCATGCTAAATGAGAGCAATCTAACACTAAAACTGTACTAATCTATATATGTAAGATTTTGGCAAAACCAAATTTGTGATGTGAGAAACCAAATAGTGGTTTCCAGCAAGTGTTGGGAGGTGATTTACTAAAGTGGTTCGGCCAGGCCAGGATACAGCTAAGGCAAAGGCCAAGACAGGGGAGGAGCTATGCCAAGCTGGGTCACAGCAACCACTGGCATGTGCAAGATCTGTGGCTGGCACAAGAATATATTTTCTTTATGGTTAATTGGTGGTGATTATAAATTAACACACATTTGTCAAAATCATACAATTGCATATATTGAAACCATAACTCAGTAAACAGTTTATTTTTTTAAGTGAAGATTTATTTATTTTTATTGGAAAATCAGATTTACAGATTGAAGGAAAGACACAGAGAAAGATCTTCTATCTGGTAGTTCACTCCCCAAGTAGCCACAATGGCCAGAGCTGAGCAGATCAAAGCCAGGAGCTTCTTCCAGGTCTCCCACATGAGTAAACAGTCTCAAATGTTTGGGTCATCTTTGCCCCAAGCAGGGAGGTAGGTGGGAAGTGGAACAGCCGGGATAAGAACCAATGCTGTTCGTTCATTGGATGTAAACAATGAACGAACAATCAATGTAACACTGCTTATGATCTACATAAAAATATTGTAAAATCTAACATACTTTGAAGACCCTACGCTACTCAGAAATAGGGCAGGAGAGCAGAGAAATCTTCCATCTCCTTAGAATGTGTGAGGAAGACATGAACATCAGGAACATAACAGGTAACTCATAGAAAACACACTTGAATCAGCATTAGACAATAGTAAAACTACAAAGACATACAGGGAGAATCAAAGCGATCCTGACAACGTCTTAACAGGAGGTCATATGCACAGAGCGGGGGTGGGGGGCAGAGTGGAACAGGAGGACAGGAGGAGGTTTGTATCCCAACCCTGAAGACTTCCAGAACCTCACCAAGGACTATCAGTACAGGCACCAAAGACTACATCCCAACTGCCAAGGAGACCACAGGGGATTGGAATGCCTTCAGAGGCTGAGAACTCTGAGGTCATCCACCCCCACTTGGATCTACCACACGGGATGAAAGAAGTCCAAATCCTTCCTCACAGGATGCAAGGGCATCAGAACAACAGCCAGGAGCCCTGAGCAGTCCGCAGACACAGAACAGTAAACTTGCTTTGGGACTAGGGAGAGGAGCTTTCTCTGGTCCTTACTTAGTATCAACTTTGGATCCCCACCCTCTCTTGCAATGACCATCAGGGTCATTCTGGAGCAGCCCCCATCAAAAAAAGCAAACAAAAAATAGAATGGATAGACAGAGAACAACAAGGAAAGCTTGGAACCAGACAAGAAATGGTCAGCGTGCATTCACATATACCTTACTAGGTAGGACACAACAACTAGTTACTCCTCAATAAGGTATTAAAGGCTTCCTTGCACACCCCTCCTAAAGCTTTTCTGCACTTCAATTGTTGACATATGCCTTGTTCGAGTTATAACCCAGTTTAGACTATCTTAAAATCTGCCAAGTTCAGCAAAATTATGCTTCTACACTATAAACTACTGAATACTAAAATGAAAATAGACACGAGAAAGCTAAATAGTACCCTATAGTCATTTTAAGGTGTATAGCAGCTGGTTCTGTATATAAATTAAAATTGAAATGTCAATGAAGTAGTCACAGAATGTGGTTAAGAACTTGCATTTTTTTAAACATATTGATTACTCAATACCATGTCAATTAATTCCACAATGTTGTAAATTGTTGTTGATGTTGTGTTGGAACTTTTAATTGATTAGGATGATAGTCTGCCGGCTCTGCCTTCAGACCAGAGATAGTCTCCCCAAGAAACCATTAAAATTATCTGGGCAATAAGATGCTGGACTCTATGCTCAATATAGGCTCACAAAGGAAGAATCTTGACTGAATTTGAACTGTAGTACTGCCACAAGGTGGAGGAATCCACCATGGGGGGAGCGTAAAACTGTGTCACATAATGCAATGTAATTAATAAAAAAAAATGCTGATATGAGATTTTATAAGTGCAAGGCGAGAACTTTAGCTATTAGGCTACTGTACCAGACCCAAAAGTTTCATTTTTAAAATCCTTAAGAACACTAAAAAAATGAGAAATATGGAAAAAATATGACCTGGAAAAGTAGTCAAACTTGTCAAAAAAACCTGGCAGAATGATGATCCACTAAACCATGGAAGAGCCAACCTTCAAAGAGGAGCCACAACTTCTTAACACGTCACTGGCAGTAACATAATTCATTCTATGGGTTTTGTTTAAAGTGTATTATCTTTTATGGTAATGCAAAGTGTATTCAATTTATTTTTAAACTTACTGTTGCATACAAAATATCCTTATTTTTTTACTTTAACTTTGTGTACAAAGTTAAAATTATATTATTTTTCTAGTATTTGCTGGCCAATTGTAAGACATTTAAGTACACAATTTTGTTGCTTAGAAATAGCTAACAATTTTATTTCTTCATTTATAATGCTTCTGATCTGTATCAACTTTCTTTGACTTATTTGCATGAGTAGTCTGTACAGGAAAAAAAAGTTGAATATAAATTGTATTTTTCTCCATATTAATCACCAAAACTATCAAAAGTCCATCTGTAAGTATCATAGTAAGTGTAATGATTTTGTCTATGAACTTACCAAATTCTTTTTTTTTTTTATTTTTTTTAAAGATTTATTTTTATTATTTTTTCATTGGAAAGGCGGATATACAGAGAGGAGAGACAGAGAGGAAGATCTTCCGTCCGATGATTCACTTCCCAAGTGAGCCGCAACGGGCCGACACCACACCAATCCGAAGCCAGGAGCCTCTTCCGGGTCTCCCACGCGGGTGCAGGGTCCCAAAGCTTTGGGCCGTCCTCGACTGCTTTCCCAGGCCACAGGCAGGGAGCTGGAAGGGAAGCGGGGCTGCCGGGATTAGAACCGGCGCCCATATGGGATCCCGGGGTGTGCAAGGCGAGGACCTTTAACCACTGCGCCACCGCGCTGGGCCCAAACTTACCAAATTCTTAAATAATTTTCTACATGTTAAAAAGGAAAGCCCACTTACATTTTGCTCCTTTTTTTTTTTTTTTGAGAGACAAAGAGATATAGAAATAAACAAGGGGAGACAGGATTGTGCTGTACCTGGTGAAGCCACTGCCTCCAATTACAACATCCCATCTGGGTGCCTATTCAAGACCCAACAGCCTTGCTTCCAATCCTTGCACAACTAATTTCTGTTCCGTAACAACACACCCTGCAAAAAAAACACATTGAGAACAGGCATTTGTTCAGTCTTCTCACCCATGTGTCTTTAACACTACTGAGCCCTCTTGGAACACAAAAGGAGTTCTTTAAGTGCTTGTTAAATACATACGCAGACAATGTTGATGAATTCAATTTTTTTTAAAGATGTATTTATTTTTGTTGGAAACGCAGGTCAATTTATGGAAAGAAAGAGAGACAGAGTGAAAAATCTTCTATCTGCTGGTTTACTACCCAAATGGATGCAATGATGAGCCTATCTGAAGCCAAGAACCAGGAGCTTCTTCTGGGTCTCCATGCAGGTGCAGGGTGCCAAAGCATTGGGCCACTCTTTACTGCTTCCCCAGGCCACACGTAGGGAGTTGGATGGGAAGTGGAGCAGCCAGGACATTAGCTGGCACCCAAGTGGGATCCCTGTGCTTACAAGGTGAAAAATTTGTTTTTTGATAACATGCCTGGCCCAGAATTTCTTCTCCTTCTTTTTTTCCCTTTTTCTATTTTATAATTTATTTATTTATATTTTAAAGGCACATTTACAGAGAGAAGGAAAGACAAAGAGATCTTCCATCCACTGGTTCACTAATCAAATGGTTCTAAGAACTGGAGCTGGGCCAATTCAACATCAGAAGTTTCTTTCATATCTTCCATGTGCAAGCAGGTGCCCAGAGACTTGAGCCATTTTTCATTGCTTTTGTAGTCCATAAGCAGAGAGCAGAATTTTAGTGGGACAGCCAGGACTATAACCTGTACTGAAATGGGATGCTGGGATATGAGATATGGGATACAGGCAGAGGGTTAATCTGTTAAGTCATCACACTGGCCCCAAATGCAATTTTCATATAATTTTCACTCTGTTCATACTTAAAAACAAAATGTTCACTTCTATTTCACAGGAAAAGCATTATTCTTTAAGAGTTTATGGTAGAAATGATAGAATAGATGACCTTGTCTATCTATCAATTATTGAAAATTCATTTTGATGTTTTGTATGTGGTATTTGTAAAACAAAATTTTCTCAATGGTACTACCAAATATGATTTTAACTTATAAACTTTTGTCTAGTTTGTTTTTTTTTCAAAAACTTGCATTTTAAAAACATTTGTTTTTATCTTATTTCAAAGAGTAAAGAAAAATAAAGGCAGAGACAATGAGATGGGGAATCTCCAGGTACTGATTGATTCCTCAAATCTGCACAACACCAGGTAGGACCATGTAAAGACAGAAGCTGGAATTCGCCTCTAATCTCCCAAGAGTTTGCTATCAGCAGGTGTCTTCCAGAGGGTACAAGAATTGGAAACTGGGGGCCCAGCGCGGTGGCGCAAGTGGTTAAGGTCCTCGCCTTGCATGCCCCGGATCCCATATGGGCGCTGGTTCTAATCCTGGCAGCCCCGCTTCCCTTTCAGCTCCCTGCCTGTGGCCCGGGAAAGCAGTCGAGGATGGCCCAAAGCTTTGGGACCCTGCACCCGCGTGGGCCCCGCTCCTTTCCAGCTCCCTGCCTGTGGCCCGGGAAAGCAGTCCAGCAGGGCCCAAAGCTTTGGGAACCTGCACCCATGTGGGAGACCCAGAAGAGGCTCCTGGCTTCGGATTGACATAGTATCGGCCCGTTGCGCTCACTTGGGGAGTGAATCATCGGACGGAAGATCTTCCTCTCTGTCTCTCCTCTCTGTATATCCGCCTTTCCAATAAAAAAATAATAAAAATAAATCTTAAAAAAAAAAAGAATTGGAAGCTGGGACACAAAAAGAGGTGTCAGTCCGGATCATGCACTCCGATTCCCAATGTGAGTATCCTCCATCAGTCCTAAGAGATGTGCTAAGCATTCACCCCAACAAATTGCTTTTAAAACATACTACCAATGATTGAATTCCAAATTAAGACAGTTCATTTGAAATTGGATTTGTATGGATGCATAAAAAAATGTATTTGAAAGATTTTTTTATTATGAACACATAGAAAATCAATGAAAGCTACATAAATTAAAGTTCCATTTCCACAATAATGAATTTATTTCTCTTCCACCAATATTCTCTGTGGTAATATGAATTTTAATTTGTCTGGCTCAGCACACTTTTTAATATACATGATTACTTGATTTTCTGCAGCGATCGCCATCCTGATTCCCAGAAACAATTTGGACTTGTCATAGTGTACGGGCAAAGAGAGTGATGCGGCAGGCCATTTATCAGGCTATAGTGCCTGCTGCTGCAGGCTATCACAAGCAGAAGGCTGAAAAAAGGGGTGTGCTCTTTCATATTTCTGAGGATCTAAAGCCTTAAAACTATCACTGGACAATGGCAGCTTTACCTAGCGGACTCTGAAAGTAAAGGTGCCCGGGCTAAGCAAGCTTCTGTCTCAGGCCAGTTTCTCCCTTTATGGTCACACCCTGGAAACTTTGTATGGGGCCACAACTTTGACTTTTACTCCACTTCCATGTCCAAACTCTCTCTGCCTCACAGTCATAAAGATACATGTAAATGTGTTTGAACCCTATTGCGTTGGTCTAAAAAACACTTCCTATTTAAAGATTTTCATTTAGTGCATTCTGCAACTTTTTTTCCCCCCATTTCTGGTAGCCTTCACAGCAATATGATGTTGATTCACTAGCTTGAAGCAGTATGTTTGTCAGCTTACCAGCTTATGGCTTCCAAATTTGCACATCTATTTCAAAGGAAAAATGCATCCAGTGTATTCCACCATTCATTAAGCTCTCAACCCATTATAATATGCACTCAAGTCCAAAACTCTCAATTAAATACCCTCAGCTAACAAGAGCCTAAGTTACCATGCTGAATCATATAGGTAAAGCTAGATAAGATCCGGCCCTGCACAACGGTCTTGCAGCTGAAGTCCTCACCTCGAACATGCCGGGACCCATATGAGCACTGGCTCTAATCCAGATGACCCCACTTGCCATCCAGCTCACTGCTTGTGGCCTAGGAAAGCAGTCGAGGACAGCCCAAAGCCTTGGGACCCTGCATCTGTGTGGACGATCTGGAGGAGGTTCCTGGCTCCTGGCTTCAGATCGGCACAGCTCCAGCCATTGTGGCCACTTGGGGAGTGAATCATCGGATGGAAGCTCTTCCTCTCTGTCTCTCCTCCTCTCCATATAGCTGACTTAACAAAACAAAAACTAGATAAGATCCATCGTGCAGAAAAATGCTTCTCCATCTCTGGAATAATGAAAACTCTGCATTGGAGAGTAATAGGTCCATTCCCAAATACGGTTGTGGAAAACACGAGCAATGATATCCCGTGAACAGACATCTTTGTATAGTGTGATGAAGTACTAATGCTGATGCGCTTAATGATCTTGTAACAGAATTATTTTGAATATCCAGATGCAACCTGAAATGCATTCACATGTATGCTTATTAGACAAGGAGCCAGGAAGTTGGCAAAGAAATCATCATTTTGTTCATTCCTCTGGGATTTATTAATTATCTAACTGTGAATTATGTAATATCTAATATCTTTGCTGGTGACAGAGACAGAAAGAGGATGAAGCAAATGTGAGAGACATTTCAGTGATCTGCAGGCCTTGCCTCGTGGAGTTGTACGAAGCCAAAGCTGCACAATGGACTTCCGGAAAGGTAGAGCGCCAGTAGAGAATAAGAATGAGGAAGAAGTCATGAAACATAAAAATTTTGAAAAGTATATTCACAAATAATCAATTATGAATATGAATTTTACTTGATGTATGCAATATACATTATGAACAACTAAAATATTAAATGGGTATAGATAAAGGAAATAAATAAGAAATCTCTTGCCTTATATTATGAGCTTATTGATTGAAATATTTAAGCAACCTATATGGATTTTTCAATAAGAACAAATTTTGATCAAGTAAAGATCCCTGTGGCAATGGATTTGTCTGTTACAGTGAATGGGCTGTAATCTGACAGAAGTATCGGAGTGCAAACAGGGATAGCTAGTGAAAAGGAGATTAAATAGCGTGATTCAACATAATCACCACCGTCACTCTTCAGTTATTTCCTTCCGAAACTTATCTCCCCAGTCAGATCACAAAATACTTTTAAAACGAAAGAAAAAAATATTCTATCTCTAACTATCTCAATTCTAATCATATTGTAAAATTGTCATTTCTGCCAAACAGGTGTTTGAATAAAAGCAACTGTTTTGCATTTTAAACATGCATAATGTCTTGCATTACCATTTCATCTAAAAATTCAAATGACCTATTTTAATGATTATACATTATCTGAATTACAATTTTTATTAAATATTCTAGGTCATAATTAAGTCAAATTTCTTTAACAAACATTGTTATTTCGTGTGGTCAAGTTACACTTTGTTATATTTAAAATCTTAGTGACTTGTAAGGTATTGAAATCTCAGTAAAAAAAGAATAGATAGATAAGTAGGTAGGTAGATAGATTTATTACATCAAAACACTCTTTCTCGTGGTCCTTTATCTCCTGTGGATTTGATCTTATTTTAGCTTTTTATAATTTAATCTTTATTTCTGAAAGACTAGGGAAAATTCTCAGTACTTTAATTGTACCTGTATAGAACTATTTTATAAGAATATTTTGTACTTCAAGTAGTAAGCTGTAAAAAATGGTAGCTTCTGGCAGGAACAGTCAATTTCATCTGCTTTTCGCAATTCTAATTCAATATTTAAATATTGGCCTGATAATAAATAATTTATAAATAATTTATTTGAAAGTCAGAGGCAGAGAGAGGGAGAGACAGAGAGGGATAGTCCATTTGCTGGTTCACTCCCCAGTTGGCCACAACACCAGGCTTGGACCAGGCTGAAACCTGGGGCCCACAGCTCCGTGAGTCACCCCCCCTGTATGGGTTTGAGGGCCAAGTAAGTGGGCCACTCGTCACTGCTTTCCCACGCATACCAGCTGGGAAATGGATCAGAATTGGAGCAGCAAATACTCCCCCCAGTGCTCAAAAACATTGCAGGCATTAAAGGTGGCATTGCTAATTTGCCAGCCCCCTAAAATAAGTCTTAACCAAAGAAATTTGTCATAGTGTTTATCAATGTTAATGAAAAGAATAAAATGTTACAATATTGCTAGAATTATTTAAATAAACAGTAAATCAGGAGATGTCAGAATGAATCAACGGTGCTCTTATAGGGAGTCAGTTCACTGCTCTTGCGATAGCGTGTATCACTCAGACCTGTGCCCATAGAAGACAACTGGGGAGATGAGAAAACGCTGGGAAGCAGATTCACTACTTCTGAAAGCTTGATCTAAGGAAAACAGATATTTACATTAAATAATAATATGAAATTAGTGCACTACTGTCCTATGATGTTTGATACAAGTTCAATTAAACAATTTGGAATAACATCTACAATTATCCCACATTATATTTTAAGTAAACTTTGTTATACAGATTTCAGATTTTAAAAGCATTATAAAATACGCATTTCAGATTGAGGTTTGGCAGACAAAAGCTCTCCACAAATTTTAAAGCACCTTCAAATAAAGTGAAGCAAAAAATATTGCTCAGTTGTCTAATCATCTGCCTGTAGCGCCAGCGTCCTATATGGGTGCTGGTTCATGTTCCACCTGCTCCATTTCTGATCCGGTCCCCGCTTAAGGCCTGGGAAAGCTTTGGGATTCTGTACCCACATAGGAGACCCTGGCTCATGGCTTCAAATCAGCCTAGCTTTAGTCATTGTGGCCATTTGGGGTGCACTAGCAGATGGAAGGTGTTTCTCTGTGTCTCATTCTTTCTGTAAATCTGCCTTTGACATAAAAAATAAATAGATCTTACAAAAAACAAAAAACAAAAAACAAAAAAGAAAAAGGAGGTAGGATTTCTTATTTCTGTTCCCCAAAAGTGCTTGTAAAACCTATTGTGAGAGGAGGGAAATCTTCACTGTAGATTTACGTTCCGTTAAGCTACATTTATGGCCTCAGCTGAGACTTATCGATAAATGTTTATGCTTCAAAAAACGAACCTGTTATTCAGCAATGATACCAAAGACATTCAGCCCTGTCTATCCAGCCCTTTCCGTTGGCCTACACAGCACCTCCTGGCTCGCTGCACAGGAGCTGGGACCCGACCCAGGTTTCCTCTGGACATGACAGGCACTCCCATACTTGCATTTGTTGTATCTGTTGTGGGTCCTCAGTATAGAGTGCATCAGAAGGAAGCTGGAATTGGGAGCCAAGTTAGACTTGAATTCAGGTGCTTGCCATAATTTATGCATTAGTACACTTCTAAACTATAATATGAAAAATCAAATTAAATCTCAGGAGTGAAAGCAGGTTGTTCCTAAGGCAACCCATGCCAATATGAGCTTTTATCTGATTCTTGTAGAAACAATTGTGATTCTAAAATGGAGTAATTATGTTGTCAGGTCTCGATGGGAAAAAGAGGCATGTAAAGTCGCAATTTTACACAATTTCAAAGCCAACTGGAAAAACAAACAAATATACTTGAACATAAATGTCTAAACGAAGTCATAATTCTATATTAGGGTAATGTAAGTTGGTTGTTATTAGCAGAATATAATCTATTTTAATATTGGATTAAGTGTGAAACAATATCCCAAAACTGAATAACTATACCCAAGTTACTAAAATGGAAATATTATAACTATTAATATAATGATAGTCTACATATAATGTACTCTGATGGTTTATCCTAAAGAAAATATTACAAGTCAAAGAAATAATGATTTCAAAAGATAAATATTTTGTATGCAGGCTATAATTTCAAATCATAATAAGATTTAATAATAAAAGATTAAGCTTTCACATTTTTCTGTTTTATATTTAAACATAGTTTTGTAAACTTAGTCAATCATAATAAATTGTGCAATAAGGGGCTACTATAAAGCTACTAATCAAACATTATGAAAATGACAGAATCTATTTTCTAGTCCACAAATTTATTCTGCAGATTAACTAATTAAATGTTTTTTGAATATTTAGGCTACATTTTTAACATTCTAGATTTCCTATACTATACCATGAGACAGGAAAAAAAAAAACTATCAGCTTAATGGATGACAATACAAAGAAATTCGTAATGCGAAGCCTTACAGTAGATTTTTACTGGAGACTGAATTTCTATGCTTGAAAATATCATTACCAGCTATGAAAGTTACTTATCTTTTCTTATCTGAGAATCAGGTTTAGCAACAGGGAGAAAGAGTGAGCCAGAAAAGGAGACACACACACACACTATTTATCATCTGTGGGTTTAGCAACTGGGAACCTAAACACACAGGATGGCAGGAGCTCAGCTCGTTGAGCTATCTACCGCTGTCTCCTAGGATGGATGGCGGCAACAAGATGGAATTTGTAGTAGAGTTGGGATTTGAACCCATACACTGTCTCTGATATGGGCTCCAGCAGATCAGACTGGCAGTTAACTATTCCTCTGAACACTCACTCCAACAACGGAGATTTTTTTTTTTGTTTTTACTTTATTTACTGATACTGAATTTCCATGTAAAAGGTTCCCAGAACTCGGCGTGTTTTAGTGTTTCTGTCAATGCATCCTATATCAGAGTCCCTGAGCTCATTATCTGCCTCCATCACCTAACCACAATTCCTACTGTGAAAAAGTGAAAGTGTTGTCGTGTTCCGGATTTGGTTACTGTTAGGAACTGCACAAGGCAGGACATGATGTTGTATGGCATTTAGATGGTGCACAATGTAAGTTATTACAACAGATTTGATTGAAAATCTTCAAGGACTTAGAACCTGGCTTAAAAGGAGAGGTCACATTTGAATAGGGGACTTAGAATGTAGGTATTTCTATTATTTCTGCTAGTGGAAATTAAATACATGAAGACTAAAAAAAAAAAAAAAGTGAACTCAATTTGGATTAAAGAAAATGGCCTAGATTTCTGACAATCCAGGGGCAGGCTGATGCGCAGTATGAGCCCCTTGCTACATGATGCAAAATCAACCAAGAGTTCCGCTAATACATTTATCGCTGCTGTTTTACAGAGTACAAATTGGCCATAATCTGTCTCCATAAATTGGTGAAAATAAAAAGCATGGCAAGGCACACTGATGCCAGAAAGACATAGCAACCTTCCATTTGTTTCTTTTTTCTTAGAGAAGAAGTCAGCTAGCCTCTCATGAAATGTCTTTAAGACCTCAGCAGATTAGGATGCTCAATGCAAATAGCTCTCCTTTCTGTTTCATTTGTGATTCAGCTTGTTTGGTGGTCTTAGAGCGCTCCAGCAAACAGGAGTTTCATCCTTATTTCCTTTTACAAAGGGCCCTGCCCTAATAAAATCCTGGCATGTTTAACCTACCCTTGACTTGCTTATCTTGGAGAACCAGAAGCCAAAAACATAAACAGAATGTAAGTTTCTAAATGAGAAAAATAGTGTGTTTTTGTTGCCTGTGTTGGAAGTTACATCCAAAATAAGTTAACCAGGTTAAAAAGACTGTTCTGTGTGTTTTCCTTATAGATTTTCAGATCTTACACTCAATTATTTAACACATTTTTACTTTACTTTAAGATATAATGTAAAATAAGGATCCAATTCCATTCCTCCACATGTTCATATTTAATATTTTTGAAAAAGATATTGAAAATACTATCTTACTTGAATCCATGTTGCTGGCATATTTATTGAGATCAAATGACTAAAATGTACAGGTTTGTTTCTATTCCATTGAATGCAAATATCTGTTTTTATAAGAAAGGCATAGTACTATTTTTTGCCATAGCTTTAATCTACTGATTTTATTCACTAGATCGGAAAAGGACTTGCATTATATTTTATGTGTGTATGCATGTATGTGTATGCATGTATCTATTTCTTTTGGCTGTTGGAAAAGGAGAGGGGAAGAAAGGAAATGTTTTACCTAACAGTAGATGTGAAACCTGGAGATGGCGCAGGTTGAAGCCTGAGTCAATATTAGCATGAAGCTGACATGGAGTGTACATGCATGATATAGAATGCCAGCTGCCCAAGTGACGTTAACCACTGCATCAAATGCTCAATCCACGTAATCTATCCTCTTTTCAGTGGGTCTTCAGGTTTACACATATATGGCAATGTTTTCTTAAAAACAATGACTTCATTTTTTTTGTTTCCAATGCAATGCTTATTTTTCTCTCATGATTAGTATGACTAGGTGTTCCAGTAATATGTTGACTAAAAATAATGAGAGTCCACATTCCTCTCATATTCCTGATCTTAAAGATTTTCAGGTTTTAAGTACAGATTATGATAGAATTTTCACATTTGGGCAGTATGATGTTGAGACAGATTTATTCCATAACTTATTTGTTGGAAATTTTAGTGAAGCATGTCAAAGTTTACATATGCTATTCCTGATGGTATTCAGATGATCATCTGGTTGTTGCCTTTCATTTGATCAGTTTACTGTAACACATTTACTTCCGTCGATTGAATTAGCCTTGCATCCCAAGATTAACTCTCATTGATTCAAGGTGCATGATCCTTTTGATACGGTCTTAAATGAAATTTGAGGGCTCAATAAGCTACTCCTCCACCTTCCAATGCCAGCATCTCATGTGGGCCCCAGATCATGTCCTGGATCCATGTCCTGATCCAGCTCCCTGTCGTTGGCCTGGGAAAGCAGTGGAGGATGGCCTGCCTGCTTGGGACCCTAAAATCACGTGGGAAGCCCAGAAGAGGTTCCTGATTTCTGGCTCCTGGCTTCAGATGGGCTCAGCTTGGCTGCCGTGACCATTTGAGTGCAATGGACCAGCAGATGTAAGATCTTTCTGTCTTTCCTTCTCTCTGTCATGTGCTTTTGCAGCAAAAGTAAATAAATCTTTAAACAATGTAATTTCATAATATGTTGCTAGAAATTTTTCACCTCAAGGAAGTTAGTTTTTAGTTTCTCATATTGCCCTTGTCTGACTTTGGTATTAGAGTAATTATAGCCTAATAAAATGGATTTGGAAGAACTTCTCTTCCACTTTATGAAAAGTATTCATATTAATTCATTAATTATTCTTTAAATGTTTGATGGAAATTACCAATGAGAA
This sequence comes from Ochotona curzoniae, assembly GCF_017591425.1. Classification (NCBI taxonomy): domain Eukaryota; kingdom Metazoa; phylum Chordata; class Mammalia; order Lagomorpha; family Ochotonidae; genus Ochotona; species Ochotona curzoniae. The sequence goes on from NW_024467115.1 coordinate 21,571,806, forward strand.
GATTTTGAAATGAAATAGGGTACTCATTCTTTCCACCCCACACAGAGGGCAAAGTGCTTCGGGGGCTTAGGGAAGTGTGATGTGGGTAGTCCTTTATACCCTCTGATATGCATTTCCTTACTTCTGAGTTCTATCCAATGATTGTAATCTTTTATCTCCATTCCTTTGTTCTTTGAAGGCATTTTCATGTTTGTCAAAATATACGTACAGGGATCAAAGCACACCAGCCATCTTTGCTGCTTTCCTAGGCTCTGTAACAAGGAACTCGATTGGAAGCAGAGCAATAAGAATTTAAATTGGTATCTTTATGGGATGGTGAACTCACATCAGTAGCTTAACTCACTGAGCCACAATGCCAGCTCCAATAGCACTCTTTTAATTAATGTATTTTAATTGGAAAGTTCGATTTACAGAGAAAATGAGGGAAAAAGATCTTCAGTCCCCTGGTTCACTCCCCAAGTGGCTGCAACAGCCATAGCTCAGCCAATCTGAAGCCAGGAGGTTCCTCCTGGATTCCCACACGATTACAGGGTCCCAGGGCTTTGCGCCATCCTTTATTGCTTTCCCAGGCCATAAATAGAGGACTGGTTGAGAAGTGGAGCAGCCAAGATATGAACTGGAGCCTATATGCAAATGCTGATGCGTGCAAGATGAGAATTTAGCCACAACGGTCACCAATAGAACTCTTAATGCAGTATTTCTGCACAGAGATTTGATCATCATAAGGTAACCACAGTAAGAATGTAGAATTTAAAAAACCTGAAATGGGAGGAAGAACTGATGAAGAGAAGTACTTTATCTTTGGGCGTCATGACGTCTGAGGATTAACCCTATCTTGCCTTTTAAGTTTTCTTCACCCTCAGCTGACCAAATCAATAAGTAAAAATACATATTTTGCATTGAACTATCAGTGATGAAATCAATCTATATGTTATGCCTAAAAATGGGCATCTAGCTTAATTTTAATACTAACGTGTCCTATTAAATATAATATACACCCAGTTTATATTGATTTCAACAACTGATTGAATTCAATGGTCATTTAATGTAAATATTATGATTATCTTAGAAATAAACAATAACTGGGATTATTCATCCTTATACCTATTCATTGCATTTTTAAGTGTTGGTAAGAATTCATATTTTTAAAAAAATTCATGTAAGCTATTTTTTGTTAAATATTTTAGTTACATTGAAAATGTGTTTTAAAGCCATGTTAGGGGAATTTATGACAGAATATATAAAAACCTAAGAGACATTTAGGATGCATCAAACTGGCATAATCATATTAAAATAAAAATAGAAAAATTAACACAAATTGAGCAAACCTCTGTTCAGTAAGTTCCACAGGGGTCAAGTTTGAAAACCTTAACCTTCCTTCTCTTTCACAATGATTCTCACCCTAACGTTTTTCTTTTTCTGTCATTTTGGCTTTAGAGGTCATCTTTCATCCTTGAAGTGAGAGCCATAAATTTTGGAATGAATTTTAAAACCCCTCGATACTGACAACTATTGAGTCTTCTTATTTGAGAAATAGGATGGCTGCTTTGAAGTGCAACAACTAAAATAAATGAGTCTTGCAGGTCCATAGTAGACTTCTGGAAATGTGGCTTTGTTCGATGTTGAAATACCATCTAACTGGCTGTGCACAAATAAGGAATCTGAAAAATGTAAAGATGTTTTACATGCCTTAAATCTAAACTTTCCATTACTCATAAGTACAGAACTTCAGTGTTATTCTTCCTAGTTTTCACTTTCTTTCACATTGATTTTGACTGAGATTCTATTTTCAGTCTTTGAAATTTCTAGATTTATTTGTTTTGATGTAGATGCACCGTGGTGTTGACTCACATTTCTCTAGTGAATAGTGATGTTGATCTTTTCAAATGCTCTGTTGCTATTTGCATCATCTGTTCCAATCCCTTCTCTATTCATAAAGAAGGTTGTTTCCTCTTGTTATTAAGTTGCATTTGTTTATTGTATTTGCTGAATTTTAGATTCTCATCTGATACATTACCGGCGAATATTATTCCTATTTTGTAGGCTGACTTTTCACTTTGTTGATTGAATGTTGTGTTGCCTAGGTTGAAATAGCCTACTCTACGGTCACATTGGCTGCATTTTATGAGGCTTTTTTTTTTGTGTGTGTTCTCATACATGATTTTTAAATAAGGTATATCATAGGATAACCTCTTGCTCCATAACTTGAATTTGAATAAATTTAAGACTATCTTTCAGGACTGGCATGGTGACTAAACTGGCTAATCCTTCACCTGCCAGTGCCGACATCCTGTATGGGTTCTGGTTTGTGCCATGGCTACGCCACTTTCCATTCAGCTCCCTGCTCATGACCTGGCAAAGCAGTATAAGATGGCCCATGGCCCAGGAATCTTGCACTCACATGAGAGACCTGGATGAAGCTTCTGGTTCTTGGTTTGCGTTCAGCTCAACTCTGGCTGATGTGCTCATGGGGAAGTAAACCAGTGGATGGAAGATCTTTTATTGTGTGTTTTTCCTTACAAATCTCCGTTAGCAGTAAAAATAAATTTTAAAAGACCTTTCAAAGATTTTCTTTCAATAAGAAAATGATTTAATGTTGATGAAATTATAATATTATGTTTAATATACTGTGCTTCTATGGTTTTATTATTAAGTAATTGTCTAATTAGAAATCATCTGTTTTACTGTTGTTTTAGAAATGTTATATGGTTTTCATTTTAATCCATTTTGGGTTATCTGGGTTCAACATGCTAGGTATAGAGGAAGTTTCTTTTCGTTGTTGTTTTTGCACACGGATCATCTGTAGTTTCAGCATCATTAATGAAACATACAAGCTTCCCTCCACTCACTTAACTTTGTTTTAAACATATGTTGTCAATACTATTATTTTTGGTCTCTATTTGGACCTATGTGTGTAATATTCAGTTGTCTGTCCTTGAACTACATCATTACTTCCTTGCTTAAAGTTGCTTACCAGTGATTTTTGAATGCAATATAGTCCTTTATTTTCTTCCAATAAAAGGGTCTAGAGAGGTTGTTTGTGTAGCAGGTGAGATAGTGCTCGGGAGGCCTGCATGCAGTATCAAAGTACCTTGACTGAGTGAAGTCTTCGCTCATAATTCATCAAGCTGGTTATCGGCCCCTTAGAAGGCAACAGATGATGACTACAGTCATGGACACCTGCCACCCATGAAGGGAACCAAGCTGAATCCCAGTCTCAGGTACATCTTGGTCCAAGCATGGCTGTATCTGCATCTGGGGGGGACCCAAAAAACGAGAAAACTGTAATTATCTCTCTTTTTCTTGCCTTTTCAGATAATAATAAAAAAAAGAATGCATTTTGCTAATTATTTCCTATTTCTGTAAAAAATTAGAATTAAAATTAAATTAAATTAAAAGGCTTGGCTAGAATTCCTATAAGGATTGTGGTGTATATGTAAATCTGTTAATGATTGACACATTATTACGATTAAGTTTTTCAATGCATGAAGTGATGTATGTCTTCATTTATTTATATATTTCCTTAAATATCTATTTATTTCTATTGGATTTACCGAGAGGAGGAGAGATAGAGAAAAAAGATCTTCCATCTGCTGATTCCCTCCCCAAGTGGCCATAACGGCTGGAGCTGAACTGATCCAAAGGCAGGGACCAGGAGCTTCTTATGGGCTTCCCATGTGGGTGCAGGTCCCAGGGTTTTGGGCCATCCTGTATTGCTTTCCGAGGCCACAGGCAGGGAGCTGGATGGGAGTGGAGAAGCCAGGACATGGCTGGCACCCATATGGCATCCCACCTTATACAAGATGATTCAGGCACTTGGCTATCACACAGGTCCCCATTCGTTTATATTTTATAATGGATCTTAGCCGTAGAATGCAGTATTAGGGATACCACACTAATACTGCACATATTTTTGAGCTGCACAGCTATTTAATTTGTAGTGCTGGTATTTTATTTAGTTTCAAATTCCAATTTCTTACTCTTCATTGTCTTAGTATGTTTTGTGCCAATATAATGGGATACCTAAGACTAAGTAATTGAAAGCGAATAAAAAGTGTTTTACCATTTGGGAGGCTGGAAGTCCAACATTAAGTTTACAGAATATATGAGATCTTGTAGAAGTTAAGATAGAGTGAGAAAGCATGAAAGGGTTCTAATTGTCTTATAATGTACCAATCGCTAATCACCTTGAAGAGTCCCGTTGTTAATGCTATCACACTGGCAATTCCAATTCCACATGATCTTTAAACAGAATTAAGTCGTCCTTGTCCGTTAGGCTGACAGGCTTAAGGGACACCCCCTGTGACTGAAAATAAATTAAGAAGGTATATCTTTAGTCTGTATTCAAGACTGGGCTCTCAAGTGTATTTACAGAAAAATTTTTACAGTAATAGCTCCAATCTGCAGGATACTTTGTTCGTCTTTCTGAGTATTCTGTTTAGTTATGTTGCTTTTCATCTCCTACTTTTGATATTGGGAAATGTACTAACATGAAGATCAGCTGTTTGTTGGCGGAGGGAAGGGCCTTGGAACTTCCAGTGCTACTACATGAAACCTCATAGAACTCTGAAGAATATCAAGTTTCTTTGTTTTTGATGACTTCATGCTGAAGTTTTCTCCTGAATTTTCGTTTCTGAGAACTCAAAGTCAAGCAAATCACAAAGTAATTTTCCCTATGTGCATCCACAAAATTGGGCAACGCTGCTTTCTGACCGTGCTTCAGGTCCATCAAATGTGTTACTTGACCTTCCATTACTTTCTGAAGCGCCCTTGTTTTCTCTCTGGTCTTGCAGTACCACACTGCCAGCAGTAAGCTGCGTTTTCAGATTGTGTCCAGGGTCAACAATTGCCAATAAGGAAAACATGAAGCTGTTGATGTATGAAGTTGGTTCTGAGTACTTCTGATTTTCAAACGTCATGCTGGTAATTTTCCATGTTGTTCAACTTGGCTGTGGGAGTACTGTCGTACTGATCATATCCTTTGGGTAAACAGAAAGACTTCCAAGAGTTAGCTTAACCCTAGGGCTTTAATGTAAAGAACTAGTCAAAAAGTAATAGAAAGGCAATGTAAGAGATTACTGAGGGAACACTAAGATAACAGCTGCCAGAGGCACTGAAGCCTGTAAGTAAGAAAAATAATTAGGAAAATGTACTCCTAATTTCCAAGATCACGCAGCATGTTCCTATGGGGTTGGAGTACCTGAGAAAACTTTTCAGAAGTATAAGTGGAGAAACTCCTCAAGTTTTCTAGTGCAGAGTATGCTGGAGCTATTAATACTGGGAGATGGTGATCATTTTATGGTGGATTTAGTAAGAGACAGAAGGGGAAAAAGGATCAGATCTTTCTGTCTAATCACATTTGGCAATTTCTTTCTTTTTTTTTTTTTGAGACACAGACTAAACAAAAAGCAGAAGTGTAGTTTACAGATTCATGGTTCCAATGTCACAGGATAGAATCGTGAAGATAGAATTGGAACTAGAAGATGACGTATTAACTTATTATTTTGGAACTGTTTAGATCAGCACATGTGTGCTCAACGTTAGTGAAACAGTTTCAAGGTCACAGAATATATTTCAGGATTTTCATGTATTTATAGCTCTAGCTAGGTAATACTGAAACTTTGTTTTTGTTTGCCTTTTAACAATATTTATCTTGTTTGTTTGCTTAGCTTCTTTCTAACTTAAAACGCTAGAAAAACGGGGGCTTTGTATTGCCTTCCTACCATTAGTTTCCTTGTAGGTTTCCAACAAACGCCTCTGGATCTTCATCATCCCTGGGCTGCGTTCCATACAAGCCTTTTCTCCGCAGTTCTCTTTCTGCTTTTCTCGCCGGTAACACTTGTCCAAGAAACCCATTAGCTCTCCAGTCAATCAGACATGTGTTTAATTGCTTTCTTAACACTTACAAGCAGCTATTATTATATAAAACTTTCTGTCTCATTCACTTCTACTTGCTAATACATTTTGTTTTTTTTTTTTCTTGTTTTGCTTTGTGGAAAAACAGATAGTTGACAACATTTAAGCCACCATGGTGTCACTGATGTGCATAAAATAACTGATAATCCCAGTCAAAAACAAATCTCTGTCTGTTTTGTGGAGAGGAAGCCACATCTCCTGAACCAGATGGTGAGTCGAATTCTTAACAATGGAACTAAAACTGCAAGACAACAATGATCATTTTGCTTGCTGTGTATTTTTGTTGTTTTAATAGCAACGATCCAGCATTTTTTTTCTATATCCTGTACTATTCACTACTAATCTAACTTGTTTTTATTTCTGACAGAAAATCATCCAAAAGACCCTATGCAGAGCTTGATTTCTCTCTGTGTGTGTGTACACGTCATTGCATACATTTTATTTACAATAAATACTATTGTAATTACCATATTTCCTTTGTGATCATATCCAAGTTGTTTTGTCCTATATAAGGGTTACACAGCAGTATTTGTATGTAAGTGATTTGCAGTTTCTTCAGTTTTACAGCACCATCAATAATAGCGGATGCTGATCATAGATCAAAGCCTGGCCAGCTGCTGAATGGATGTGTCAGTCTGCTCTAGGTACTCAACTGCAGGTCATTTCTCCTTTCTCTGCTTACATCATCTTTAGTCATGAGTGAACCGTGTTTCATTTCCGTGACACACTGTATCATTCTTCGTTGGCCTTTCTCTCCATCTGTGTGTAAGCCCTTAGAAGAGACTACGTGTGATATACTGTAAACCACCATCATTTTTAGAAAAATGTCCATGCACACAGTCAGTATTATTTGGCTTTAATTACAATATAACTAATAAAAAAAATTAAACATTTTTGAATGTTTTTCTGCATTTCAGATGAATTGCACAATATTTTTATGTTACGCTGTATCTAGAAGACAGTTTTTTTCTTTATAATGGACTATTAGGTTGTAGCAATTTAAAAATCTTCTATTTAAAACAATGTTTTAAATCAAAATATTTAATTTTATGATTATATGTTCTACCATGCCTAAAATGTGTGTAACAAAAAGCAGTGTATAATAACACAGTTGATGATTTATAATGAATTTATAGTGAATGATTTATAATAAAAAATGTGATCAATTCAGATAATAATAACGTGCTATTAAATATTGCTCATAATAACCAGAAACTCTTTTATGTTTTTGGTACAAATTAATTCATTTAATACTATGAAGCCATATAAAATAAGTATTTTCACTGCTGTTCTGAAAAATTTGCCTGTCACAGTAACTCAGAAGACTGGGTTACAAGTCCAGTCAAATCAGTCTGCTTACTGCTGCAGGACATCCAAATAAAAATGAACACAACATCTTGTTTACATCCTCCAGTTTTACATAAACTATGTTTCAACCACACACCCACATACCAGATCCTGAAAGGATGAACCAGAAAGGGAGCTGGCCAAGTAGGTGCTCTGAAGCCTCATTTTCCCTCTGTGCTTTCTATCGGTTGTTATTTCTTCAGTAATATTTAGTGACCAAGAGATTTATGATTGAACTTCTGAAGTGAGTGGTTTTTTGAACTCAGCAAAAATAGATGGAGAATACAGTTATCCAAATATTTGGCTTTAATTCTCACCTTGCAAAAATACTGGTTCTGAACATAACCAGCCTTTGCAAGAGAGCACACACAACAGCTTAAGGAACAGAAATGAGAGACAAGTAAGCATGTTTATAGCCTACAATGAATTCCTGCAGATTTTAAATGTTTCTATAATTTTCTTTTGTGTAGTAATAAAAACAAATTAGGCTCATGTTGTTTTTATTGACATAAAGCTTAATAGAACTGCCACTTTTCAATAGGGTTTCACATAGGTGTCCAATTAAATATTCACTTAGAAAGGAAGTTACTGCACAAATGTGTATAACCTTACCCCAAACCATTTGTTTAATGTTTCCTACCATGTAATCTTAGCGTCTGATCAGCAGCAGCAAAGTAAACAAATAATGATGAACCCAGACAACCTTTATATGTCTTTAATAAATGCTACCCTCTTGGTTTTTCCTATTAAGTGTAACAGCTTAAAGTGATCGTTATTTAACTATTAACTATAGGTACACAAACATTGAGGACCAAACAGAAGCGTGTGTGAGTGTATACATATATGTGTATGTGTGTGTATATATATATATATATATATATATATAGAGAGAGAGAGAGAGAGAGAGAGAGACAGAGATGTTTTCAGATATCAACATAAGGAAATAATTTTTATTTTCTATGCTAACTATGAAAGAGTCCGTATAAGGTACCATTACTTATACAGGAATTGCATTATTGCTGGTGGAGAGATTTATGATTTAACAATGAGCTTTTACTGCATCTTTAATACACCATTGTATGTCCTTGTGAAAAGTGAAAAATTGGTCTTTCCCTCTGTTTCCTCCCTTCCTCCCTACTTTCCCTTGTATCTTTGTTCATATTATTTTAACTCAACACATACCAATTAGATATAGATATTTTCTTCTGATAAATCATGTAGTAGCTGTGAAATTTTACATGTATTTCTGATGCTCATGCCAACAGCTTCAGATGAGCAGCTAGTTTAGAGGAAAAAAAAAAATTGCCGTATAAGCCACTGGGGTAATAGCCAATTATTACATGCTATTTAAGATTACCATCAGTGTATCACTCATCTATGTGTCATTAGAATCAAGACAATGAGCAATGTAAACAAATGGCTCAAGTAGAAGCATCAAATGTCATTAACCCTTCATCAGGTATCATAGCTTCTATGAATTGTAGCTGGAATGCTTTCTATAGATACATATATTCTCAAGTTTATTTTAGGGAAGATGGTTTTTGATGATAATTTGGAGAATTTATCATATTAGGTAGGTGAGTACTTAGTGGGTAATTTCAATTCCACGCCAGTAGAGCTATGGAAGCACATTGGTTGATAACTACAAGCTGTTCATTCAAAACGTATTTAATATGAGGATTGGGCATCATTATCACATAGAATACAAGTCAGCAATTATAATATTTGTGCTTCTTTAAATAAAAGTGGTGTTTAGAAAGTCTTCCGTTACTGTTTAAGGATTTGTTTGAACTTTAATTACTTTTCTTTAACTTTTTTCATTTTGCAATTAAATTAGTTCGTACACAAAGAATATAATTTGTTTTTTCAGAAATAAATGTAATTAAATATCCTAAATATGCACTTTGTTTGAAATTCAAAGTTCAGAATTAAGCTTGTTGAAATGCATTGTCAATTCCTTATCTGTGTGCCCCACAAAAGCGTGCTGATGGCCTAGAGATACCATTCAGACACAAGACTTCAGCTAAATTTCTCTTTATACAAAAGATTGAAATCCAGCTTCCCAAGAAAGCCTGAGAGAATAGTTATTTAAGATAGGATAGTTCCCAAATAAGCATTTTAAATTTCATTTTGATTATAAATTGTACATTTTATTAGGAAAAAATGTTAAAGTCTACTTTAAAATATTTCCAATTACTCTGTTTCATATTTTATATTTTTATTCAAAAACATAGGTTACCTTGTTTTCAATCTTATTCTTGTTGATACCTAGGTGGTTGAACAAAAATCAGGTTTTTTTTTCATGGAAACTTGAGATTCAAAACTGTGGACACTTAAACCATTGAAGAGTTATATGTTTGATTCAACAGAATTACCTCTTGGAAAAATTAGCATCCCATTTTAGAGGGCCCGATTTGTACTCTTGCTCTTCTGTTTCCAATACAAATTGTTGGCAACTCATAAATGAAGCAGGTAGAAGTCCACGTACTTCAATTCTGCCTCCTCTATGGGAATTTTGGATGGTGTTCTTAATACTCAGCTATCACATGCTCCAACCCTACTACTGAAGGCTTTGGGGAAATTCGTCTTTCCTTCTCTCCATCCTCTCCTCTCTGCCTTTCCAATAAAAAAATTAAACTTAATCAGTGGTATGTTCCCAACAACGATTTTGCTAGTGACAGACTAAAAGTAACCAAATTCTAAGCAATACAAATGCATAGCAGATACTAAAGTCAAATACTTACAACGCTTTGCTCCCCCAAATTCTAAAAGATTTAAAACAATAACAACAACATAAGAAAATGAGACCTTAAATTATGATTTGATTCTTAATGTGGGTGTGCATTTGTCAGACTGTGAACCTGACGCCCCAGATAATCTCATCCTGAGAATTTTTAGATCAGAACATGGGCCTTTTACAGAATTATCTTGGAAGAAACAATAAAATTATCTTAGAAGAAAATAATCAGGAATCATATCTATGTATCCATGCATGTTTATATCCACCAGAATGATTTTTTTTTTATTAGAAAAGCAGATTTACAGCAAGAAGACACACAGAGAAAAAAATCTTCTATGCACTGATGCACTCCCCAATAGTTGTGACAGCTGTGATGGCTGTAGCTGAAAGATCTGAAACCAGGAGGAAGGAGCTTCTTCTACATCTCCCACATGAGTTCATGGTCTCAAGGCTTTGGACCGCCCTTTACTGTTTTCCCACTCCACGAGCATGGGGCTGACTGGGAAATAGAACTGCACCTGGGTCATGAACTGGCACCCACCTGGGATCCTGGCAGTTGCAAGGCGAGGATTTAGTAACTAAGCCATTGCACTGGAACAAAGAATTCTGCCTTTTAATTCTTACAAATATTTGCAAAACTTGGAAAACTGTAAACAAAATACAAAATATGTCAAGAAAACAGTAAATAACATACACTGCCATAATCTATAATTGTTGTTGAGCAAGACTGGAGACAGAAATAAAAATAAGAATGAAGGGTTATAAAGCAAAAGCCAAATGAATTCTATGTAAAAAATGAGGAATTCTTTATTTACTGGTATATGACTTGTAATATAATTTTAAATTGTGAAAGTGATCAACCTATTGTCCATGCTTGGGTAGGGCAATTCCACAAAATGTACTTGACTGCATAGGGGAAGCAATGTCTCATTATATCTGCTGTGTGATATATCCATTTTACAGCACTTTATATTCCCAAAAGTCATAAATTCAGCTCGCAATGAGTTGTTGATGAACATTTGTTCTGACAAGCTATTCTCTATTCTTTTGCCATTACTCATTTTTAGCTGGCTTTCTGTCCCTCTGGAAGTAATCTAAAAGTTTTTGTGTGGAAGTTGGCATCAGAGTTTCCTGTACAAATCAGACATTATCCTATTTCCCCATCAACAGTTACTGTCTCAACCCTAGACAGAATCCACAAAATGCAAAAAGAATGCAAAGAGAGTGTGTGGGAAAGAAACTCCCTACTGCTCTAAAGGAACATCACAGAGTTTATCTGGGCAAATATGAGAATGCATGTATACTTAAAAATTTAAAGTCATACTCCAAACATCCTAGGAGAAATGTTGACACCAAAAAGAGATAAGAAAGTGGCATGGCGATGTTCCTTAATGAAATTGTTAAATTAGGGGATCAAATCAACTGTGCTTTTTTCCCGAAATCAAGACTTCTTAGGAGAATAAGCCAATGAATTCCCCTGAGGAGTAAGTCTTTTAAGGTTAGGTTTTGAATATCTCATTACTTCTTACACAACAGAAAATTCTTCTCTCTATCCATGTAATCAGAATTCTCTACATTTTTGCTGTCTTTTTTTGACTCCTGATTATAGTTAAGCCAAGAGGGATCAATCACTACATTTCAATTTTCTGATTACATCTCTTAAAGAGAAATTGGCCAAGTAACTGTTTTCCCAGAATCAAAAAAGCATCCCCTATAGTTGCAAAATGTACAGCATATAACACTTGAATTCTTGTTTTCTACAGAGAAATTATTGGGACTAGGAAGGAACACTGAAGCAAACAGAGCCCCTATCAAAAACAGAGCCAGGATACTCTTTAAGTAGCTGTAATTTGAGTCATATTTGTTTTTCATGATATTTAAAATTTTTGGTTTGTTTCTACTAATCTAGAGAACAAATACGTTGCTTTTGGGGATTTAAGATCAAGTTTCAGTTCTTCAATTAAAGTTACTGATTATTAGCTCTTCTCCACGTAAAAAATTCAGATTCACTGTGATCCCCATCAAAACAAGAAGAACATTCTTCACAGATCAAGCAAAAAACGATCCTCAAGCTTATGTAGAAAAAGAAAAGACCCCAAGAGGATAAACCGATCTTAATAAAAACAAAGCCAGAGGCATCACTATAACAGATTTCAAGACGACTACAAGGCTGTTCTAATTACAACGGAGTAGAAAATAGACATGTGTGCCAAAGGAATGTAATATATACCCCAGAAGTTAACCCATGCATCTACAATAAACTGTCTTTAAAATAAGTTGACATCACTCCCAGGAGAAAATTTCTTCAACAAATGGTATTGAGAGAATTGGATTTCTGCATGCAGAAGTATGAAGCAAAACCTGCTATGTTACAAATTACACAAAAATCAACTCACATTGAGTAAAATATCTGAACCCAAAGCCTAAACCTATCAAATTCGTAGAGGAAAACATAAGTGAAATACTGCAAGACATTGTCATAGGCAACAATTCCTTGGAATAGATTCCAGAAGCAAAAAAAAAAAAAAAAAATAGAAGCAAACGTATACATTTGATGTCGTATCAAAATAAGAAGTCGCTCAACAAAGTGAATAACCAAGCAACAGAATAGGAGGAAACCTTTAGTTAACGATTAATATGCAGAATATAAAAGGAGCTCAAGACACACAAAAACAGAGTGGCTTGTATTTTATGGAAGCTTCTGAGCAATTCACTACTTCTGCTTTTGTAGATAATAATTAACTAAAATATCTCATGATATGAAACAATAATATGCAACAGAATTTCCTCTAAGAGGTTGAGTCTTGTAAATATATTATATATAATCCAAAATTAAGGAATGAAGTATTGTTCTCCATGACATGTTAGTACACGTATTATCAAGGCTGACATTTAAAATGGGATAAGTACCAGTTCTTAATACACAGCAAATTGTAATATTTATTATCATTATGAAACCCATTTTAGTCTATTATTGAGACCATGAATAAATCTGACAAAAGTACTATTGTTATTAAAAGTTTTTCAAATACTGCCAGTTTAAATTCATAAAAATGTCTATTGGCAGTGCATGTTACATTATTGATTACCTTTCACACATCTATCAAATACAATTTACATCCCTGACTATTTTCCATTCCAAACTGCTAAGTAGTCAATTTTACTAATATTTATTTATTGTTTAAGTCTACTTTGTATGATAACATTGCTACTGTGGTTTATTTTTAATTTCCATTTTTATGGAATATCTTTTTCTGTCACTTTCAGCCTGTGTATTTGTTGAGGTGTGTTTTATGCAAAAAACATAAGATGGGTCTTGTTCTTCTGAACAAGTTAGGCAGCTTCCAGCTTTTGATGGAAAATTTAGGTCATTTATATTCAAGTTTATATTTCATAAATAAAGTGTTTGCTCTGCCAGTTTTTATAAATAGCCCCATTATTTGTTTTGGATGCTGTTAGTAGATTTCTTATGGCTTTCCTGCTTCACATTCTTTCATGAGATTCATTGCTTTTCTCTTTTTCTATGTGTAGCATAAATTAGTTACAAGTATTAAGAGGAAAGCTAGTAGCCATCATTGCCTAGGTAAAACATCGCAAAGGAAATACATTATGTAACAATGCATTTCTAAGTTCTAGAGAAACAAGAAAAGTCAAAGCCAGAGTTAATAGTAGGGAAAGGAAAAGTTGGAATAGAAATAAACAAAATTGAGAAAATACTACACAGATTATTGAAATGAAGGCTTGTTTTTCTCACAGTAGTAAACAAACTATTAATCTACTGTGACAATCAAAAAAGAAAAAAAAAGGTGAGAAGCAAAATTTAATAAAATGTAGTTGAAAACATGTCACAAAGGATATCGCAGAAATAAACATCAATAATCCTAATTATTATAAGCAGCTATATTCTAGAAAATTTGAAAATCCAAGGTGATGCATAGATTTCTGCACATACAAATTTACCAACTTTGACATGAAAACAGAAAATCAGAATGCCTAAATGGACCAAAATCAATAATGCTGATTGAATCAATAATAAAGACTGTATTAACACACAAAAGGCTTCATGTCTTCATTGCTAAGTTCTACCAAACTGTCAAAGAAGAACTAAACTCAAGTTTTCTTAAACTAGTCAAACAGTTGAAAGGCAGGAAATCTACCAGCACTCTTTGAGTCAATCTCCTTAGTCCCCAAACCACAGATACACAAAAAACAACAAGTTTGAATCAATGTATCAGATGAAGATAGATGAAAAAATTCTCAACAAAATATTAGGTAATTGTGTCCAACAACACATCAGAAAGATCAGTTACTCAGACTAAGTGTGATTCTTCCACAAGACACAGGTATGTTTTAACAAATACAAATTAACAAGAGAGTTACATCGCATTAACAAACTTAGAACAGAAACTATTTGGTTATTTGAACAGATGCAGAAATAATTTTATAAAACACCATACCCCCTTTCATGATAAAAAAAACAAAAAGCTAAAACAAATGGGATATAGACAGAACAAAGCTAAATGCAATCATGAAATATATGATAAACTCACAGCCACAGTCTCAGTGAAGGAGCAAAAGTGGAAACATTTCCCCAAGCTCTGGAACCACACAACCAGCTACCAGCTATCGGGGACCAGGAACTCAGTGGAAGTACTTCGTCCCCTGCCATTTACACACCTGAGCTGATGTTTTAAAATCCGTTTTATTATTTAATGATAGAGCTCCATGTGCTCCAATATTTCCCTTTCCCTTTCTTCAAGACCCCACCTACTCACAAGTTTTCCCATTACAATAGTACAGTGCTTCAGATTAGTCATAAGTTTGTCATTCTGCTATTTAAGTGTATCCTGGCATTGTAGGTATGAAAGGATAGCAGAGAATCAGAATCCTATTATCAAGATACATTCAACAATTTCATTGGGAGTCCATCTTTGTTTCAAAAGCAAAGATGTATACTGCATTGTATCTTCAAATCTGAAAGTGATAGTTTCTATTATACAGTTAACACAGATTCACTTAAATGAAATGCCAAAAAACAAAATCAACAACAGAGATAAAATTTGAACAAAACGAAGTTAAATTGCATGCTACTGAATGACCCATGTGTTGCTGAAAGAATGAAAATGAAATTCAAAAGAAAATCTTCTGAACAAAACTTTGCTACTATGCTTCCTATAATTCACTAATTCACTTAAAACTTCATAAGAAAAAAAAGATCATTTTGAATGAATAAAAATGAAACCAAAATATATCTAACTCCCTAACATGTAGTAAAAACAGTTCTGAAAATGCTATTGATCTTGTATTTTGCATGAAGATTAGATTGCCTTATATCAGAGATAATATATGATGTCTGTCCTTTCTGGATTGACTTCTTTCACTGAGCATAATTGTTTCTCATTGGGATCGTATGGCTGCAAATGGCAAAATCTCATTATTTTTAATGTCTGTGTAGCATATCATGGAGTGGATAAACCATGTTTCTTTATCCACTCCTCTTTCTATGGGCATCTAGGTTCGTTCCACGTCTGTGTTGTTCGAGATTTTGCTACTATGGATATATGCCTACAAACACCTTTCTCATATGCAGAATTCATTTCCTTTGGATATGTTCCCACAATTGTGATAGCTGGGTCATATGGCAGATTAACTTTCAGTTCTCTTAGCACTGTCCATACTGACTTCCATAATGATTTTACTAGATGACACCCCACCAACAGTGAAGGAGGGTACCTTTCTCCCCACATCCACATTTATTGTTAGTGCAGCCTCAATGTGATTTCCATTGTATTTATTGGACAACTAGGGACTCTGAGCATTTTTCATATATGTATTAGCTGTTTGAATTTGTTCTTTTAAAAAATCTGTTCTTGGGCAGCATGTGGCTGTCATGCCAGGCTGGGAGACCTCCCTCACTCAGGTCAGATGGCTGCCTTGGGTGGTCCGGATGCCAACAGGGGATTGGAGTTGTGGATTTGCAGGGGATCTGGGGGATCACACAGGTGGGGATGAGCGATGACCTGAGGTTTTATGCTCAGGTAAGGAATTACTGATGAGCAGCTTTCATGGACAAGACTATTACGCATGTAGGTTAGTTTGCATGTGGGGAACAAGAGGACCTTTAAAGGTCAGGCCGAAGCACCTGCACACATGGGAGACCTGACCTGGGGTAGTTAGTGTCAACCATCACTGAGCACCATTCATTGGCATACACTAAGGCTGGGTCCTACCTATCAGGGCAAGATGACAGCACCAACCAATGAGAGTTGAAACAGGGTGGGTGAAGTTAGGGTGGGCCATGACAGTAACTAGCATGTGAGACAACTGGATCTTGTAGCAGAATCTAAGGAGTATATGGGGGCTCAACCCTCTGGAAATATAATCTCTGCTGGCTCACCTAAGAACCTTGGATAGGAACAGGCATGACTGGGGAGCTAAGGGGATGCCCTAGCTGAGTCTGGGCTTGACATGCCTACAACCTCCCCTGGCGTGGGTGAGGATTGGGTCTGAGGTGCAACAATCTGGGCTACAATGCAGCATCCACTGGTACTCTTGAGAGTCAGGGTGCATATAGAACAGGTTGGGCTATGTCTTGACTCCTTCCGGACCACATGAAAGTTGAGTCTGCACGTGGATCAGATGTTGCTGGACTACAACATCCCACAGTAAGAACCAGAATGGGAATGGACTGGTTGAGCAAGGCCACTGCTCCTACTAGGACAAGAGGTGGACAAAGTCAGCCTTGGCCAAGGACCCACTATAGTGCATGAGATCTACCACTGGGAGGAGACCTGATAGAGGAACTTGAGAAGCTCCTTCATCAGCATGTAGTCCCTGCAGGTGAGTATAAGAACCAAGACAATGAACAGCCTGGACCATGCCAGGTTACAATACCTACCAGCATAGATGTTTGTCAGGTCTGGGAATAAACCCAGGTTAGGCCAGTTTATCACACCCACTTGCATATTTGAGAACCAAGACAGGGTACAGGGAAGCCAGGTCAGACCATGACTGTAAATAGTTCACATTGTCTGGGACAGGGATCTGGCTGATCTGGGCTAGGCTGCAGCACCGACCAGCAGGAGTTGGAACTGAGGGCAGGCTAGACTGAGCCAGGTTGCAGCACAATGCATTGGTGGATGCTGAGGTAAGGCAAGTCATGACAGTGGGTGTCAGGTTCATGAGGTTCAGGGGCTGGGGATACTACAGGGCTCAAGTCATCTGGCCCAGGTCTCTGGGTTCACCTGTGAGGTAGGTGCCAGATTTGTGAGCCCCTGTGTTAAGGGTTCCAATTGGGCTTGAGTCTCTTGGCTTATGTCCTTAGGCCTATTAGATAAGTTCCAGGTTCTTGTCTCTAGGCCCAGCTTTGAGATGAGTACAGGGTTCTTAAACCCCACTGGAGATTCGGTGGGGCTCAGGTCACCTGGCCAAGATTTTTGGGCCCACCCATTGGGTAGGTGCCATATTCACAAGCCCTTGGGTTAAGGGTTCTGGCAGGGCTTGGTTCATCTCGTCCGGGTTCTTGGGCTCATCTGAGTGAAAAAGGCAGAGTAGTGGATGCAGACTCTAATGCACCTGGAGAATATGTAAACTGATTGGGTACCATAGTAGAGGAACGAGAACTGAAGATATTGGACACTACCCGAGTTAAAGGCTGAGAGCAAAAATCTGGATGAAAGGAGACTTGAGGTCAACTACGTCAGCCAATGGATGTTGGGAAGACTGCCTCATCCTTGGATCTGTGAAATCAACAACATCTAATAACTATCCGAACAAGTTGGGGAAAACCCTCAGAACATTCACCATATTGGGACCCTGAATTGATACCGAATGTTGGTTCTCCATCCCTGAGTATTGGCATATTTGGCAGGGTGTGTGTGACTTCCCCCTTTATCTCTCTCCTGCCAGGGACAACAAGAAGAAACAGAAATGTTGGAAAGAATGAATTCATCTGCTTTTCCCCAGCCTTCAATCCTTCCCACCCTGATCAACCATATAATTATCATCAAGAAAATTTTTAAAGAAAAAAAATCTCTGTTCATTTTCTATGCTAATTCCTGCAAGTGTTTTCTGGTTTGCTGTCATTGAGTTTTGGAAGGTCTTCATGAATCCTGGATATCAGTCACCTATAGTTTGTGTAGTGTGCAATGATCTTCTCCCATTTCAATGATTTCAATGACTGCTTCTTTGTCTTTGGTATACAGAAGTGGCTCAGCTTGACATAATTCCATTGGTTTATTTTGCCTTTGGCACAGATTTAGGTCTTTTCTCCATTTGGAGCTGATTTTTGTATAAGGGGACAGGTGAGTCTTGCTCCTTAGTTTTGCAAGCTGCTATCTAGTCGTCCCATTAGCACCTATTAAACAACCAAGCTTTTTTTCTGAATTATTTTCAGTTATTTTCCTGAAGATTAAATTGCTATATGTGTAGCAAATTAATCCTTTCTGGGCTTTCTATTCCATTCCATTGATCCTCTTCTCTGTTTGTGTCAAACACCAGACTATTTTGATGACCACTGCCCTGTAGTATATCTTGAGATCTGGAAGTTTGATTCCTCTACCTTGAGTTTTATTCTCAATGATAGCTTTGGTTATTTGTGGTCTCTTTCTCTTCCAGATGAACTTTTATATCATATTTTCTAGCTTTGACAGAAAAATGTTGGGATTTGATTAGGATCACATTAAATATGCATGTTACTTTTGTAAATGGGGAAAAGCTGATAATCTTTATCCTGCTGATTCATGAAGATGTAAGTTTTTCCATCTTTTATTATCTTCTAATTTTTTAATATTTTGTAATTTTTATTATAGAGTTCTTCCACACTTTTAGTTAAGTTAATTCCAAAGATTTTATGATACATCCTACCTTGTCTGGGTGAGTGATCTGCCTGATATACTGTTGGATCATTTTGGCTAGTATCTTGTTGAGGTTGTTTGCGTTTATGTTCATCATGGTATCAGCCTGTAGTTCTCTTTTTCTATTATGTCTGGCTTTAGTATAACAGTGGTATTGGTCTAAAAAAAACAGTTTGGAAGGACCGTCTCCCTTTTAATTGTTTACAATATCTTGTGCGGGGGCGGGTGGGATAAGTCCTTCTTGACATTTTTGGTGGAATTCTACAGTGAAACCATCTAGTCCAAGACTTTTTGTGGTTGAGAGTTTTTCAATTACGGATTCAGTCACAGTCCTTGTGATAGATCTATTTGGATGATTAATGGCTTCATGATTCAGTTTTGATAGGTTGTATGTGTCCAAAAATCTATCCATTTCTTCCAGCTCCTAAGATTTCTTGGCATACATTTGCTTGTAAGAGTTCCTAATACTTCTATGTGTGTCCAAAATATCTGCTATTGATTTCCTTTTTCATCTCTGATCTTATTGATTCATATCTTCTCCCTCATTTTCTCAGGGGTTGGGGGAGGTTAGTTGGGCTAGCAGGGATTCTATGCTGTTGATATTTTCTTTTTTTTTTTTTTCAATGTTATGGAATTAATTGACATAGTATTGAGTAAACAATATGTTAAAAATAATGCAAGTTCAATTCTTTAAAACACCTGGATTGAGACAGTATCAATGACAGGTTCAAAAAGTAACAAACAACCAAACAAAAATTACAGGTTAAATCAAGGCAAACATGTGGTATCTAACCTTTTGGGATTCGCTCATTTCCCTTAGCATTATAGTTTCCAGTTGGGCCCATTTAGCCACAAAGAACTGCATTTTGTTTTTTTAATAGCTGAATAGTATTCCATGGAGTAGATGAACCAAAGCTTTCTTATCCAATCTTCTGCTGATGGGCATTTCAGTTGCTTCCATGTTTTTGCAATTACTGATTGTGCTGCTATGAACATAGGGATGCATGTTGGTTTGTCGTGAAACAGGTGTTTTGGATATATTCCTAGGAGTGCTATTGCTGGGTCATATGGTATGCAGATTTTGAGTTGTTTGAGTGTTCTCCAGACTGATTTCCATAAAGGCTGTACCAACCTGCAGCTCCACCAGCAGTGGAGTAGGGTTCCCTTTTCCCCACATCCTCGCCAACAAGTGTCGCTGGTGTTCTTTTTTATGTGGGCCAATCTTACTGGTGCTAGGTGGTACCTCATCGATGTTTTAATTTGGATTTCCCTTATTGCCAGGGGACTGGAACATTTTTTCATATGTTTGTTTGCCATTTGGGCTTGTTCCTTTGTGAAATGTTTGCCCATTTCCCATGCCTATTTCTTGAGTGGTTTGTTTGTTTTGGTTGTTTTGAAGTTCTTTGTAAATCCTGGAGATTAGCCCACTATCACCTATGTAGTGTGCAAAGATATTTTCCCATGTTGATATTTTCAAAGAGCCAGTTCTTAGTCATTGATCCTCTGTGTTACTCGTTTGGTTTCTATTTTGCTTATTTCTTGCTTTATTTTGTCTATCCCTGCTAACCTTGGAATGGCTTTGCTATTGTTTTCTAGCTCCTTCAAATGTGTAGTCAGCTCATTTATTGGTGTTTTTCTAATTTCTTAACATAAGCATTGATTGAGATGAACTTTCTTCTTAATACTTACCTTGATCATGTCCCAAAGTTTTGATATATTGTGTTGATATCTTCATTTGTTTCTTTTTTTTAAAGATTTATTCATTTTTATTGGAAAGGTGGATAGAAAGAGAGGATGAGAGACAGAGAGGAAGATCTTGCATTCGATGGTTCACTCCCCAAGTGACCAAAATAACTGGTGCCGAGCCGATCCAAACCCAGGAACTCTTCAGGGTCTCCCATGTGCGTGCAGGGTCTCAAGGCTTTGGGCTCTCCTCGACTGCTTTCCCAGGCCACAAGCAGGGAGCTGGATGGGAAGCAGGGCTGCTGGGATTAGAACTGGTGACCATATGGGATCCCGGTGTGAGCAAGGTGAAGACTTTAACCACTACGCTATTGTGCCAGGCCCTCTTCATTTGTTTCAAGCAATTTATTTATCTTTTCCTTTGATGTGCTCTCTAACCCATTGTTCATTTAGTTGCATATTATTTAGTCCCCATGTATTTGCAAATCTTCTAGGGCATTTTGAACTATTGATCTCCAGTTGTACTCCAGGATGATCTGAGAAGATACAGGGAATACTTGCAATGTTTAGAAATTTGCTAACATTTTTTGTGGCATATAGCATGGTCAGTCTTGGAGAAAGTTCCAGGTACAGATAAAAAAAAAAGTATAGTTTCTGTTTGTAGGGTGATAGGTTGCGTAGATATAAATTAAGTCCATTTGCTCTTGTGTCTTGGTGTGTCCTATTTCTTCCTAATGGAGCTTATGTCCACCTCAATCTGCCCATTGCTGTTAATGGAATATTAATGCCCACCACTATCATTGTATTTGAGTCTAGTTAGCCCCTTAAATCCATTAATATTTGTTTCACATAGCTAGGTGTCCTGGCATTTCATGCATATATATTTATTGTGTTGATCGCTTCTTCTTTAATTGATCATTTGATAACTGTTTGGTTTCTTTCTTCATCACTTTAAATATTTTCTATTTTGAAGTCTATATTGTCTGATATGAGAATGACTATCCCAGCTCTTTTTCCCTTTCTTTTAGCCTGAGATAATTTTTAACATCCTTTCACTTTTAGCTTCCATATGTCTTTTTTGGTGATATATCTCCTATAGGTAACAAATAGATTAGTTTTGTTTTTTGATCCATTCCATTGGTCTCTGATGTCTTATTGATGAATATAAGCCGTTTATATTTAGGGTTGATATGGGTAGATAGTAATTTGGTCCTGTCATTTTAGCACAGATTGTTTTTTGTTTGTTTGTTTTGTTTGTTTTGTTTGTTTTGTTTGTTTTGTTTTGTTTTGTTTTAATCTTCTGTTGTAATGTTTGGCTTTGGTATTTTTAGGTACTTTTTCTTTTCACAATAAGCATCATTTGTAGGGAAGATTTGGAAGAGGATAATACTTTAAGCTTTTCTTTACTTTGGAAGAATTTTATTTCATTTTTAAAGAAAAAGGAAGCTTTGTGGATAACTTCTTCTGAACTGACAAATTTTCTCCTTTAAAATTGGGAATATATTACTCCATTCTATTCTGGCTTGTAGCTTCCTGGGAGTTCAGCAGTGGGTCTGATTGGGGCTCTTCTAAATGTTAATTGATTTTTTCACATGCATATTTAATGATCTTTTCTTTATATTTGAACTGAAGAGAGCTTGATCATCATGTGTCCTGGTGTAGATCACTTCCGGTCAATCCTATTGGGAGTTCTGTGCCCCTCTGGTGTGTTGTTTCCCAATTCCATCTTGATATTATGGAAGTTTTCACTTATTATATCATTTAATACAGCTTTAAACCTAGCTTTTCTTCCTGTGCCTTCTGGAACTCCCATAACTAATGTTTCAACTTTTAATAATGTATCTTAATTCTTGAACATTTTTTTTTTAGCTTAATCCAGTTCCACTTCCAACTTTTTGTTTGTTTCCCCATTGTGGCAACAACTATATGCCAATTCTGAGATTTTTTTTTCCTGCTTCATTCATTCTGTTATTGAGGCTTTCCACTGAGTTTTTAATTTGCTCTACTGTGTTCTTAATTTCGATGACATCAGGTTTCACTTGATTCATTATTGTTACTTCCTGTATAATATATTCCTTAGATTTTTAAACTCCTGTATGCTCTTCTCATTGTTGATAAAAAGGTTTATAACCCCATTTTCTCAACATCTTATTCAATTAGCTCTGAGATTAGCAAAGGCTTTTGTTACTTTATGAGGCAAGCATCAATAATATTCATTGTGCCTCTGGCTCCGCTTTTGCTCCTGGTCATTATCATTCTGGTTAGCAGATCCCTCTCCTTAAAGCCAGTTTCTAAATTGTGTTGCCCACTTGTTTACAGGTCAAATGTGTTGATTGCTGTTGATACCTAGTTCTTTGCTTGCAATCACTTGCACCAGTCCCTCCAGCAAGTTTCAATCCTGGACCCTTGTGCTAGGCTTCTGCCACGATTTGCATAGCCACAGCTCCTATGATCCTGCACTATGGCCGCTGTGGCCCCACCTTTGCATGCACAGCCTTTCTTCTACTTCTGGCTTGAGTGATGCCTGATATTAGGGAGATGCCAGCTGTCTTAAATCACTGGGTGCTGGTCATGCTGGAACTTGCTAGGCATTAGGTCTGAGGGCCACTAGAACCTGTTTTGGATGGAATCCTCAGTTAACACCGTTTTCCCTGTAAAACTAGTACAATGTGCAGAGCCAGGGTTGAGTTTGCTCCTGGCTCAGTGCATGTACAACTCACTGTTGTCCCTCTTGTCCCTCAGCCTTTGCCACAGTGCACAAAATGGCAACTGATGTGTAACGATGGGGCTCTAGGTTTTCTGGTCATTAGATCTAGGGCCCACCTGGACCTAGTTTGGGTGGAACCTGTAGGATACCATGCAGGTACTATTTTCCCTGTGGAATTGGTGCAATGTGCTGAGTGGAAAGTGAGTTGGTGCTTGGCTTAATGCATGCATAGCTCACTGTGTCCCTCCAGTCCTGCTGCACTTGCCATAGTGCACAAAATGGCACTTGATATGATGATGGTGAATGTTGAGATGTGAAATCCAACCTGTTCCTGAAGCACCACTTGGGATCTGCTACCCTGTCTCTGCTAATGGACAGAACAAATAAACCAGCAGTACTGTCAGGTATTTGCCTGGGTTCACCTCCTGATCTCCTGGTGAGCTTCCTTTCCCATTTGGTCTCCAGTAGAGCTCCAATCACCAACTACCAACAGCTGACTACTTTGCTCTGTTGTCTCTGCTGCCTCACCATGCTCATGGTTTGCCAGGTACCTTTCTATTGTCATCCTGTCCTCTCCTATTTTCTGGAATCTCTTCTCCATGCCTCACCTGGCTAACTGTTTTCCCTCCGTTAATCTCTATCTTTACCCTATCCACCCTCTTGCTGCTCAAAATTGCCCAGCTTTCATTAATGCCAAATCTCAGCTCTTGTGAACATACAGGGAATGAACCAATGGAAGCAATGGAAGATTAATTTCTCCCTCACAGACTCTGGACTGCTTTCTGTATAATAAAGTTTAAATAATTTTAGGATAAAAGAGGTATTATACAGTTAAGTAATATTTTACTGATTTTCTCACTGTTTTTGAAACTGTAACATCATTTTTATTAGTTCTAAGAGTATTGTTTTAAGATTTATTTATTTTTATTGTAAAGTCAGATATACAGAGAGGAGAAAGACAGAGAGGAAGATCTTCTGTCCCAGGATTCTACTGCCCAGGTGAGTGCAGTGGCTGGTGCTGCATTGATCCAAAGCCAGGAGCCAAGAACCTCTTCCAAGTCTCCAGTGCAGGTACAGGATCCCAAGGCTTTGGGCTGTTCTCAGCTGCCTTCCCAGGCTACAAGCAGAGAGCTGGATGGGAAGTGGAGCTGCGAGGATTAGAACTGGCATCCATATGGGATCCTGGCGTGTTTAAGGCGAGGACTTTAGCCACTAGGCCATAGTGCTGAACCCCCCCCCCCATTTTTTTAATGCTCTCTTGTGTGTTCTCAGTAAACCATCATGCTATAAAAAAAATGGTTTGATTATTTTAATGTCATATCTGTGTACATCTCTTTTACTCACATATGAATTACTATGAAATAATAATTAATTATATGATTAGTACCTATATGTTTCATATTTCAGATACTAGTGAAAATAATTTCATCTTCATAATTAGTGCTACATTTTCTTTACAATTTGATATATATTCATAAGGGAATTGCTATTCCTCCTCCGTGGTGAATTCTGAAAAACACTTCCACCCAAAATGAAGTTGCATCTATTACGATGTTCATAAAGTCTTCTCATTAATTTGTCTATAAAATGCATATAAGAAGAGATTTTGTAGTGGGCATGTACTTCATCTCGATAAAGCATGCCTGTTTGTGATGTATTGCCATTTGGTTTTTCCTCTCAAAGTTTTCATCTGTTGATATAACTGATAAAATGTGTGTGTTGGGTCACAATATGTTTGTATCCTTGATTGGTTTCTGGAATAGGCATATTAAACTTCATAGCAGGGCGTAAACAATATTTTATTTCCGGTATAATATTTATTTTTTCTTACTTTTTTGTATGGATCTCAGAACTGCCAGAGAGATAACATTATAAAATGATATGATTATATAAATGTTAAAGAACATATTAACATAATGTTACTACTGTTGCCTTTTGCCATATTTTTGTTTTGTGATTTTGTATTTCATATTCTTTAGCAGAATGGCCATCAAGACAAGAACACTAGCTACCCAGGTTACAGAAATTGTTGCTTCTATGCCAGAAATGAAGCTATGCAATTTAACTCTTCTTAGAACAGGCAAATAAATAACCAAGATAAGTATTCTCATAATTTTATATCTCACTTTAACTTCTTTGCCACAGTAGTGTAGCTACTGCTAATTAATTCCTGTGATGTATGATAGTTTTCTCTGTGTTTATCCCTCTTAACAAAACTTGGCTGGCCTACTTGCTAAGTGGCTTTCAGACAACGATGACATATTTTTCTTTTCCTAACGTATGCATTAATTTTATTGAATCCATACATTGTCTATGGAGGGAATGATCTTACCCGTAAAGCAGCACAAAAAGAACAAAAAATTACTTGTGCCTAAAACATTATCACTTAGGTTTTGTACAACATAGGGTATGATCAGAAGTGAAAGATATTCAACAGAAATACAGTTGCGAACTATCTTTGGGGCAAAATATTAATATTCCGCATCCAAATTGAGACCACAATGAGATCAACACAGAATGGTTAAAATAGAAAACACACGGAGTAACAAAGGTTAGTGAAGGTATGAACAAAAGGGGTTGCTTATAAACGAGCGGTGGTAATGTAAATCAGCTTCGCCGCTGTGGAAAATGGTGTGGAGAATCCTTTAGAAAAATGAAAACGCAGAACTGGAAGTAGATTTGCCATGTGATCCGGCAATCACACTGCTGAAGACTTAAGCACATCGTGTGACAGAAACATTTACACTGCCCATGTTTATAACAGCACTGTTCCTGCAGTGACCAACATTTGCAATTAACCAAGGTGTCTATCATCAAATGAATGGTAAAGAAATTTAAATAAATAAATATAGGTATGTATATACATAAGCACATATGTATGTGTATGACAAATGAAAATTATTCATTTACTATCTGCAACAAAGTGGGTACTACAGGAGGGCATATGATGAGTTAAATAACTGGACCCAGAAAGATAAATATCATGTGCTCTTCTTATATGTTGAAGCTAAAAATGCAAAAAAAAAAAAAAATCTAAGAAAAGAACAAAAGGAAAGAGTTACTGCGTGCATAACTGTCGCTGAAAATATAGTTTTATGAAACCAGTGGCCAAGAATGTTGTATCTGAATAATTTTAATGATCTGGCTTTGTTAGCTTTTAGATGCTGTTAAAAGTTCTCACATGCATCGAATCCCCACAGCCATGTCTTTTACCTTAAGCTGAAAATATGGGACGCAAGGAGGTACATTAAGAGATTCTGGATTCTAGCAGGATAGAAAGAGTAAGGGTATGGCTGGGAAATCAAAGAGGAAAAACGTGGGGAGGCACACTTAGAAGCTCATTTTATACAACCCAGGGAGGATTGGAGGCTGCTGGAGGGCCCCAAGGGGTTGGTGACCAAGATTTTCACAGGTGATGGCTTGGTGGTTGGTAAGTGGGCGGGGATTGGGGGTAGTGCCGCCAGAGATTGGTGAGTGGTGATCTAAGGTGAGAAGCCATGGGGCTACACCTCCTTGGTGGACCACTGAAATGGGGTGGATTTCATGAGTTTTGAGAAGGAAGCAGCACCTGTCCAGCATGGCAGAGTCTCAGTCCCCGGAACGATACTCGAACCACTCCTCACAGGGTTTGCTTTAACATTGATTGGATATGGGTGAAATTGTCATGGTTTTGTTCAATTATTATTTATAGGGGTTGTTTATACTACCACTGAGCTACGGTCTTCTTTTTATCAAATGTATTCAGTAACTTTTTTTTTCCTGTAATGTAAACATGAAGTATATTATCTCAAATACTAAAATAACGCCAGAGAGAGCAAAATAGAAAGCTGGGGAAGGAGGAAGGGAAGAAGGGGATGTTATTATGTTTTTAGAATCATGTCTATAAAGTGAACTGAATCTGTTGAACATTAAATAAAAAATAAATTTCAAAAAATGCACTAATGAAATGGGCACTTGAATTAGCTGTTAAAATGCTTTTTGTTCAGACGCCTGTATGGAAATACCTGTTTCTGTAACCACCTCTAAAATCCTCATCCCTCATTTGTGTTAATGCAGACACTGCTGGGCCACAGTGAGGGATCAGAGTTCCCGGATCAGTTTTAGTTAGCTGAGAAGTTCTTCACCTGCTCTTTCACCATGACTATACATTAATGAAATGTTAGGATATTGATATAGCCCAGTAAAACATGGAATGGTGTACAAGTCGTTATGCATTTTTAAAAGTCATAGCACTTCATAAACTTCATAGCACTCAGAAAATGTAATGCAAAATATGAGTTAGAAAGTCACAGATGCTCAGAATAGGAAGCAGGATATGACAGAAGAATCGTTATGCGTTACAAATGGATGAAATACCTTCCTTTGGTAGGCGAGGAGAATGAAAAGTTTTGTTAAGTGCCTTCAGGAATGATTAAGGTTTGTAAGAGCAAAGCGGGGGGTGGCGGGGAGACATACTCTGCCTTTATACTCTAGTCCATTGAGTTGCTGTTCATGCGGGTGACACTTTACCTTTGAAATGAATATTCAATGTATGCTGAAATTGACAAAGCAAGAAAAAGATGACAGAAAGTGGTTCAGATTTCCCACATTAGAGAAGGAATTCACAGAAGAATAATAATAATAAGAAAACTGATTCATATGTTAGTAGAGCAGGAATGGAGATATCAATTTGATGTTGAATTTAGCTTGAAAAAGACAAAAGATGGTCGCTTCTAGAAAACAATCCACATGTGTGTATATATAATGCATATTTGTACATGTATGTCAGTGCAAACATGTACATGTATTTAGGTGAAAATATATGTATTGTCAGTCATATTGGCTTAGCTTTCTTTCTTGTTGCGTGTCATCTGATTTTGGAATAAAAATCATGCTGGTGTTTCAAATGTGTTTGAAAGGTTTCCTCCATGAAAATACTTGACATTAATTCTTTATTAAGCTTTCATACAACTGGGCCCGACGCCATGGCTAAAGTCCTCACCTTGAATGCTCCAGGATCCCATATGGTTATTGGTTCTAATCCCGACAGCTCCATTTCCCATCCAGCTCCCTGCTTGTGGCCCAGGAAAGCAGCTCAGGATGGACCAAAGACTTGGAACTCTGCACTTGCATGGGAGACCGGGAGGAAGTTCCTGACTCCTGGCTTCAGATCGGTGCAGCACTGTCCTTTCTGGTCACTTGGGGAGTGAATCATGGAATGCAATATCTTCCTCTCTGTCTCTCCTCTTCTCTGTATATCTGACTTTGCAATAAAAATAAATAAATCTTTAAAAAAAATACTTTTCATACAATTTAGCCATCAAGTCTTCAGAATGTGTTAGGATATTCTTCATTATTGATTTAATCTCACCATTAACTATGGTCAGGAGTAATATGTCTTTGAGATTCAGGCTAGGCGATTTAGATATTTCCAAAATGTATATATTTCTTGCAGTTCTAGTTTTTCACATACAGCTGGGACTTTGTACTTCTGCAAATGATTCGATGAAGTAGCCAACGCCATAACTTATTCATCACTTCTGATGTGAGTGATTTGAATCTTTTGTCTTAGTTACTCTGGCTTTAGTTTATCAAGTTATTCGTTTTGTTCATCTTTGTAGTCTTTCTAAATTTCAGTCTTTACTTCTTATCTAATATTTATTATTCTTTTTTGAATTTTAGAATTTTTAGGTTATCTTTCTGGATCGTTCAGTTGAATCCATTTTATCTTCAAATGTAAATAGTTATTTATATAAACTGTTCCTAGTACTGCTTTCATTTTATCCTACTTATGCATATGCTGAAAATAGGATACATCATTTTGCTATTTCCATTTACTACAAAAATTTTGAAATTTGCCTGCAGATTTTTGTTCAATTAGCCAGTTTTGCTTAAAGTGCCTATCTCCATCTATTTGCATATTTCTGGAGTTGTTGTTGTTGTTTTTAATTACCAACTCTGTTCCATTTAGGTAAGAAAAACACATTATTTGTTCAATATTTTTGAAAGTGCTAAGACTTGCTTTGTATCCAAGTATAATATCTAACAGAGAAAATCGGTGTCCTGAAGAAAAATATGTGTTTTCTGCAGCTGTGGGGGGAAAAAGCTCTATCAGGTCTAGCTCATCATTTTTTGTTTATTTGCGGATTTCTTTCTGGTTACCTCTCTACTGGTGAATTTCCAGTACTCAGTTAATTTAAAGATCTTTGAAAATTATATTCAAGTTATTTCAAGATTATCCAACAATACAGTGATTTTTGATAGCACCTTCCAATGAAAATAATCAGAATTTGATTCTTGAACTTGAGAAAAAATACAAGATGATTTTTTGAATATTCTGTTGTATCAGAAAGTTAGAATGTGTTCCAAATAGGCACACATACAATACTGAAAATATGTGAAAGTAAAATATGTCAATGCAGTAACACTGACTACAGTTCAAAGTGTAGCATAAATACCCATGAGTCTCTGCTCACGTAAGTGAACTGCCATAGACACAGACGCTTAAGGGAAACTACGTATCTGTGCACGACAGTGACAAATAACACATACAGACACTTTCTGTATATGGAAGTGTAATTCCCTGCTCTCTACATCAGGCCATTACCATATGACTTGTCATAGTGAATTCAAGATGAAAATAGGGAAGGTAAAACCTAATCTCAAGACGTAAAAAAATGATAATTATCTCCACCCAGGTAATCAAGATCAATAACAGTATGCCAGTGTGCAGAGTTCATTCTTGACAGTGACAGGCTCACTGTGTGATCTCCAGGAAGTCATTTGCCAGATCAAATCATGAAAAAGCATTAAGCAATCTCCAATACTGAAAATTCGGCAAAATCCCTGAACACTACTCCTAAACTTGAGATCATTAAAAACAATGCAATTAAAAGAAGCAGTCACAACCAAAAAGATAATTGAATTTTAAATATAATTAAATTAGCCTCAAATGGATCCTGGAATGGAAAAACATCATTAGGCTAAAAATGAGAAAATTTTAATAAAATGATAAATGTTACAAATAATTACATATATATGGAAATATATATATTGATTGTAATAGGTTACATTCAGTGATAAATATTCCTCATTAATATAAACTGTTCATAGCAAAATGGTGTATGGGATATTCATGAACTCTATTTGCTGTCAAAAAATTCTATAAATATTAAAGATGTTTTAAGATAAAAAGCTTGTTTGAAAATTTTATCAATGACAGACAATGTAAATAGGTTTTATCAAAACAAAAATCATGCCTGTTATTAATTTTATATAATATGAATTCAAATGTGATATTATTGAAATTTAAGTAGAAGTTCAATGTGAGTTCCTTAAAACTCATTTCCTGCTAAGTCACAATAATGAATTCCATTATGGGTAAGTTCTACAATTTTCAGTAGATATTAAATTCTAAGATTGTTTCACATTATTTTTCCAATGTTAATTATGATTATATCATGAGGCGAATGTTAGTAATCTGCACATATGAAATACTACAGAATAAATACTTTAAGTTTTGCAACTCATACAACCTCTTTTGCAAATCATAATATCTCAAATATTTCAAAGGAACCATAATTAAATTCTAACATATATAAGTGGCATTGTGTTTTAATAAAACCTTTGATTTATATAAATGCATATGTGCATGTATATATAGAATATATACGTACATATATATATATATATATATAATTATTTTGTGTGAAAAACATGGCAGGCTAGATTTGGCCAACAGTCATGCTTGTATGATCCCAATATATGGAATTAATCTGCTTTGTAACTTTAATTAGATTATTTGCTTCCTTTGTGTTATTATCTTTTACAATTTTCCTATTGCTAAATATGTATGTGTGTGCATGAGTGTGTGTACGAATTCCAAATATACAAAATGATACAGTGCATAAATTTTAACTCTGGCATATTATTGCTAAAATGTTGATACAAAGCTGTTAAGCTTGGGGCCCAGTGTTGTAGCCTAGCAGCTAATGTCTTCAGCTTGCACACACAGGGATCCCATATGTATGCCTGTTCGTGTTCCAGTGGTCTTGCTCCACATCCAGCTCCTTGCTTGTGGTCCCAAAGCCATAAGGGACCCTGCACCCATGGGGAGACCCAGAGGAAACTCCAGGCTTTTGGCTGTGGATCGACTCAGCTCTGGCCCCGGTAGCTACTTGAGGGAAGAATCACTGGATAGAAGATCTTCTCTGTCTCTCCTCTCTGTATATCTGACTTTTCCATAAAATTTAAAAATAAATTAAAATAAATTTTTGGAAAATTAAGCGTGGGACTTAGGAAACTGAAAATTGGTTTACCAAACCCTATAAGTAGCCAGTAACTCTTTCTAATATTGGTAAAATGCAAGTTGAAAACATGTCAATGAAATTGATACAATTTGTAATAATTTCATCTATGGTTTTTAACTGTAATGGAATAATAATGTTTGCTGATCCACATTGATTCTTTAGCGATAATACAATGCATGATTCTTTTGCAAACAAATGAACCAGGACAGAGAAGGACATCACTGACAATTATTAAGGGCATTTGAAAGGACTCTACTAATTTTCCCGTTTTTTACATATAAAAAATATATTGCTTGGGATTCACCCCTACCAGAAATATCAGTAAGTAGGGACTAATATTTTGGGGGTTTTTTTGGATGTGGAAAATAAATGAGTTCCATGTAGAATCATAAAGTTTTCACAAGTCTTGTTAATCATAATATATTACGGCTAAGTTTCATCAAAGTCTGTGACTAGCTCTGTGTTAAAGTGCTTCTGCATAAGTTCGAAAGTTTGCTTTTCTTCCTCTTGTTTCCAATCAGAGTTCTACAGTGATAA
The DNA here is from genome assembly GCF_017591425.1 of Ochotona curzoniae. Classification (NCBI taxonomy): domain Eukaryota; kingdom Metazoa; phylum Chordata; class Mammalia; order Lagomorpha; family Ochotonidae; genus Ochotona; species Ochotona curzoniae. The sequence continues at coordinate 21,603,879 of NW_024467115.1, forward strand.
ATTTTAGAGTAAAGTATAGCATTTACTTCTACTCTTATATAACATACATTCTAGTGGATTTTCAAAATATATTTGTAGAACACTTTATAAAAACAGTAGTTATTCATAAATTTATCTGAGGAAAGCTTATGTTAAAAATTGAAGACATTGAATAAGATATACTGCCTTGAATTTGCAGGCCATTGTCAATTCTGTATTGAAAAGTTTTGACTTGAGTTCCCCATAAAAGGAATAACAATTGAACATTCTGACTCTTACAATTGCAAAATTAGTGATTTTTTGCAACTTGAAGTATCTATGTCTTTCTTACGTGTTTAGAATGCTGTTTAAGGGGGAAAAATGACTAGATTTATGAAGCTATGATGATGTGTACTTATTAATATCAAGTGTTCTCCATATCAAGTGGAAAGAGAGATGGATCTAAAAATTAGATATTAGATGCTAGACTTTCAATCACGACTTTGAGAAAGTTTTCAAAAACCTCAGGTATCAAATAAAGTGTTAACACTTGATTATAATCACATGTTCCTTTTACTCCTGACATTGTCCAAGGAAGACACATTCTAGCTTTTCTTTATTATAAGGGCCAGTGTCATGACTTGCCCTTATAGCATTAACTTCTCATAGTATTATAATTTGGTCCCAAAAATTCAAAGTTAAAAATCAGTTCAGATAAACTCATGTAGAAACATAACAGTTAACTTATTAATAAGTAAGTTAAACATCAAGTCTAGAATTTGTACTAGGGATTCCAAAACTACATTTTGAAAATATCTAAAACAAAATTAATAGTTATTATACTGTAGTCACATTATGTCTTTTTAAGTTAGTTTTCTGTCATACTAACGTTATTTGGAAATAAAATCACTTTTGTTTAGAGTATTGGAGAAGTGTCTTTTTTTTTTCCCCTTAAACATATGTTCTTGGTGGTTAAATACAGAATGGTCTCTATATGGTCTGCAATCCTTTGGAAAGGTTATGAGAACCCCTTTCAGTATTTTTGATGGGAGTCAAGCTGACTCTTTGGATCACAGGAGAAACAAAGACTCCAATTGTCGTTGCAGCAGAGGTGCTCATAGCCATAAGACGCTGCTGAAAATAATACCCTGCTTTGTTGTTTGGGACCTCCCTCCAATTCTCCAAGCTGTGTCATACGATCACCAGAGTGCTGAATGAGTTAGACATGCAATTTGGCTCTTGATTTAGGCCAATTACTTGCACTCTAAAGAAGGCACGAATAGACAGCTGAGCATAGGAGAAGGGGGGTCTAGCTACACAATAAACAAAATGTGTTCTTAGTTTGGGGAACAGAGGGGCTTATTAAAAGATAAAAACTGGTGCTGAATGGGAAGCTTAGAAAAATATGTAGCCATGATTCCTCTCTCTGGTGTTTTCTGCAGCTTCTATTGTAGCCTGTTTTCTGCATCTCCAAGTGACCTCTAAACCCCATTAATAGAACTTTGGTTCCTCTTGTCTGCGAGGGTGACTGTTGTCCTTTCATCTTGAAAGGTCATGGGGTATCAGTTGAAGAAGTGCATCGCTTCTCTTTGAGTGTCCTTTCTGTTTGAAGTCATTTGTCTGTTTGCTTTATAAATGGTGGCCTGTCCCCAAACAAATGGAAAATTATTGAATAATCTTTCCAGTCTTAAACCACGGATGTATTGACCTGAAAAGAAGCTATACACATGATCAGACTTAAAGTTTCAAAAATATGTATTTTAAAAACTTATGAAATATTATGTTGAAAAATGAGGGTATTATTTTGTGATGAATGATCGGTAGAAAATAAAGGCTTTCAACTGAATAGCAGTGTGAGAATTCATAATTAAATGAAAATATGTGCCTGATTTTTGTACTTTGTGAAACGATACTTTAGATGTACTCAGTGTCTGTAAATACTGAAATGCATTAGCATATTCAGAGGAATAGTGGATAATAATGCAAGGATATGTGATACTTCTCCAATATTCAGCTTATTATTTCTTCCTGCTCTAAATATTAAACTTTTAAATATTAGAAAAGTGGAATTTGCTAGATCTTAGTATAAACCCCAAGGATGTAGCAGACTTTTTTAGCACAGGAAAGTTATGGCTAGTTCATTGTGTCTGTTTTACAAAATCATTATCGAAGCCCAAAGCATTAATCTGAAATAAAATAGCCATTGCAAAAAGTGATAAAATAAATGATATGGTTTTTATATCATAGGTAATGCTTTTATGGAATATCTTGCTTACTGATCCTTTAGAGTGAAAATATGGGAGTGAAAATGTGGGGTAAGGATTGAGATACAAGTTGAGAAACCTGCTTTCCATTTCTGGGTGCCAGGGTTTGACCCCAGATTTTAGCGTCCTGCTAGCGGCTACCCTGGAAGGGAGCAGTGATGGTTCAAGTCATTCTTGTCATGTGCATCTGAAGCAAGGACTGAGTTCCAAGCTTCCAGTCTTGGGCTCGAAGCAGATGCAAGAGATAGAAGATTACAGACATGTGAACAGTTCAGATATTTAGGGTGTGTTGTATTTGATTGTTAAGGAACCAGGGTATTCTTTATCAATAGAATTACAACTTTTTGGTTGGTGCAAGTAAAGCCACCACTTGGAATGCTGGCATCACATATGGGGGCCAAATCATGTAGCAGCTGTTTCACTTCTCATCCTGTTCCTTGTTAATATCCTGGGAAAAGCACTAGCAGATTGCCTCGTTTTCTGGACTGCCCACTATGCAGGGCAGGTTGAACCTCCAGTCTGACCCAATCCATGTAATTTCAGCCATCAGAATCATGAACCAAGAGCCTGAGATCTGCCCCCAACCCCAAAGCTCTCTCTCTCTTTGCTTTTAGTACACAGACATTTGTGCAAAAACACATATAAATAATTGGTGTTTTGTAGCAGTGAATACAGAACCATGTCTTAAAATATTGTTTTCCAATGTGAAATGTTAATGGAGTATCAGGAGCAAACACTCTGAGGAACATCATCTCTATCCTCTGTACACATAGCGTATTTCATTGTCACTGTTAAAAACTGTTGAAACTGTTGCTGTGGGGTGAAATATTTACAATATTTCACTAATATTATAATATAATATAATACATTATATATTATAATATATCCACTAATATTTCATCAATATTGATTAATTAAACATAAGATGGTAGTATGCAAATACAATTTTATTACAAAAACAAATTTAATACACAGAGAAATATGATCTTAGAAATCTAATTAATTCTTTTATAAGCTTTTATCTTTTAATAATATTACCTCTAATCCAAAGATTGGAAACAACATGAAGTTCCAAAGAAAGAAAACAATGGGTTCTATTGGTCTATGTTAGCTAAAAATAAGATATCTTCTTGAGGCATAGTACAAAAAAATTAATCAAGGTTAAGTTTATTTTCTTCATTCATTCATGTGTTTCCAGGATCAAGCTATCCTTTTTGTTCCATAAGTACTTTTCAAGTCAAGCATGGCGATATGCAGCAGAAAAAGGAAAGGAAAGGCAATAATTTGGAGCAATGGTCCAGAGAGTATGACTACGATTTCCTCCTCTGACCAGTAAAACCCTCTCCAAGGCTCAGTTTGTTCACCTCCAGGACAGAGGTTTAACTACATATGTGCCATTTTCACAGAAGACAAATAGAAACTATAAATTCATTTTTGATGTAAAGTGATGCTTTGATTTGCCATTGTTGGGCAGCAGCTTGGTTAAGTGTAACTGCTTTAAGAGTCAGGGAGGATAGATGAACTAATCTCCTCTTCCCCAAAGAGGCAGAGTGTCTCCACCTCTCATCCAGGCAGCATCCCTGTGACACCTGATGATGCCACTGCTCTTCCGAAATCTTTGCTGATGTTGGTACTGCGATATTGGGATATCAAAAACCATCTATCTAATGAAGTGGATGCGGCCATATTTAATTTCTCTGAGAAAATTTTGGTTAATATTTTTGATTTCCAGAAAATATCATTTATTATTGACTGTAGAAATAGAAATTTTCATATTCAGGTGGAAATTTCCCTCCCCAAAATCTACTATGTCAAATTTGGAGTGCACTCATTTATACTTGTATTAAAAACTGGTTATCTTACAATGTATCATATTAGTTCTAATTAATTTTAACAATAAAGTCCATAACATGAAATTTACCTTTTTAAGACATTTTGGAATCTTATTAAGTGCACACATTTTTTTTGCACAGCAGGTCTTTAGAAAATCCCCACCTTGTGTTTCCACAATTCTGTACCTATTTCTCCCTTTAATCAGCTCCCAGAAACTACCATTATACTTTCTGTTTCCATGAATTGACTACTTCAGTATCAGAGAAATAGAATCACGCAGTATTGTATTATCATGTTAAGTGAATTTTACTTCCTTTAACGTTCTCCATGTTAATTTATGCGATGTTCATTTCAAATTTTTATGACTGAATGACACGTGTATAACTCACATGTACTTTGTCCATTTATCATTCAGTTATTATGTTATTATTAGTTATTATGTTATTATTAATTATTAGCTATCATGAATAATATTGCAATGAATATTGAAATGCCATAATCACCTAAGAGCTATTTTTTGCAATTATTTGTTTGATAGATGCCTGAAATTGGTGTTTCTGCTGTTTTACAGTTTTGACCCATATTTTTTGATGCTAGATTGAATATCTTTTAACGATATATCACTTTAATATTTCTTAAAACTCAGTTGTCACTCTTTAATAACTTCACCCAAGCACAGGTATTTTTTGTTGAGTTGTATGGTTTCTAGAATTTCTGAACATTTAATATATTTTTATATTATTTCTGAGATTTTAACCAGATATGCTCTCAAGAGATCTTCAAAAAATTCACAGAAAACAAAATTGCAATTTATTTTTGATGCAAAATATTTTACAATTTCCAGGCTGGGCTTTGTAGCACAGCGGTTTAACAGCTGTATGAAATACTCTCATTCCAAATGTGATCCTTTAAGTCTTAGTCGCCTTGCTTCTAATCCAGTTCCCTTCTCACCCCTGCTGTTTAGGCCTCCACAGACACATGGGAGACCCAGGTGAAGATCCTGGCTCCTGCTCTCAGCGACCAAGACCTGGCCATTGTGGCAATTTGAGTTGTAACTTACTGTATGGAAGCTCTTCCTCTCAATCTCTCCCGAATTCTTTATAAGGCTTCCTTGCATATAAATGACTTAAAAAAATTGAAATTGTTGCATAATTTTATAAGTTGACTTCCACCACATTTTTAAAGACTCATTAATTACATGGGTGAATTTATTTTGTATATGCACCTAGAAATGTGATTGCAGGATCATGATAGATATTGTTTCTGATTGTTAACGGCCTTAGTGCTATTTTCATAACCAATATGCAAATATGCTAAGCCAAAGTTTCTAATTTTCCATGTCTTCCCAATATTTGAAGCTATTTTCTGCTTTATAAGACATTCCATCTTTAATGTTTCATTTTTAACAGAAAGCGAATAATTGTGTATATCCTCGTAGGATCCCTTCTAACAGATGTGCTTGTGGTTTGCCTTTCCTTGGGGGACAGTGATACTGAGCATGCTTAAATACACCTGTTCACCTTTTTATATGTTTTTTGAGAAATCTTTATCCAAGACTCAGCCCAATTTTGATGAGTCTATTTCCTCATCACTCATTAGCTACAATTTTTTTAAAGATTTATTTATTTTTTTTATTGGAAAGATATAGAGATACATAGTAGGAGATATATAGAGAGCAGGAGAGACAGAGAGGAAGATATTCCATCCAATGATTCACACCCCAGGTAGCTACAACAGCTGAAGCTGTGCCGATCTGAACCCAGGAACCAGGAACCTCTTTTGGGTCACCCACATGGGTGCAGAATCCCAAGGCTTTGGCCCGTCCTTGACTGCTTTTCCAGGCTATAAGCAGGGAGCTGGATGGGAAGCAGGGCTGCTGGGATTAGAACCAACGTCCATATGGGATCCTGACAGCGTGTGCATGGCAAGGACTTTGACCACTGTACTGTCATGCCGGGCCCCATTAGCTACAATTTTTGATGAATTTTGGAAATTAATTTCTCAGCAAGGTATAATCGGCAAGCACTTTCTTTCTGTCCATAGGTTTTTCCTGACCTCTGTTGTGTGTTATCTTTGTGATACAGAAACTTTTCATTCCATTGAACTATTTTTGCTTTTTGGTTGTTTGGTTTGGTTTGGTTAATGTCATTGAAACATTACCCTAACATCCACTAATAATATTTGTGCCATGAAGTTTTTAACCATGTATTAATTTTAGTAGATTAATAATTTCAGATCTTAGGTAGAAATCCACTTTAAATTCTATCTTACATACACATTAAGATGAATATATGCAAAAGGTATATACAAATGGCCCAATTTTTTTTTCATATTTATATCAACCTTTCTCAAAACAAGTAACTGGAAAATAAAAAAATACACTTTCTGTTTCTTTCTTTCTTTCTTCTTCCTTTCTTTCTTTCTTCCTTTCTTTCTTCTTCCTTTCTCTCTTTCTTCCTTTCTCTCTTTCTTCTCTCTCTCTTTCTTTCTTTCTTTCTTTTTTTCATATTCTTTGTACTCATATATAAATGGTTTTAGGTAAATTGTTTTTATTTCCTGACCATATTTTATCCTTTTGGCTTACCATTCTCTTATTGTCAGTCAATGCTCCTTTGATTATTACAGCTTTCTGTTTGTTTTTACACAAAATAGCTGTCTCTATTTAAGATCTATTGTGGATTAAAGCAGAAATTTTAAAATAATTTTGATTACTATATAGAGAACAGATTTTGTGTATTTTGTAACTGCGTTTCTAGAAAGATGCCGTGCATCGCTCCCTGTTTCTCTGAGCACTCCTTTAAAGTATGCCTTTTTATGCTTATTCTGTGTTAAATTCCTCTGAGATTTTGACTAGGATTCCTTAGAGTCTCTTGTTTTGAGTATCAAGGACATTCTGTACCATTTTCTCCTTCCAATCTTGAAGAAGAGAATATTGTTTGCACTTCTTTGTGTTTCAAATCTTTCATTGGTGTTTTAAGCATTGTTCTGTATGCATCCTTTGACTATATGATTGATGTATCCCTAGATATTTTATGTGGTTTTATGTGATAGATACTACTGTAAATGAAATTTTCTTTTTCTTCATAAAAACAACTTAACATACTTTGCAGAAACGACTCTGAAATTAAAAAAAAATTATCTCCTATGCTCTATCTTTAATTTTTAATTTTTTAAAAGTTTTTTGAGATAACTTATTTTCACTCATATCATAGTCAAAGGCCTAGACTAAATAAAATGCTCAGTCAAAAACATTAAAAAGCTGTATTTCACTGGGAATATATTCAAGCACTACAAACAACATAAAATAAAGAGATAAAAACTTCATTCAGCATTAAACACATAGTAGCATATCACTTCTAATTATTTGACAAATACATCAAAGAAAGTTTGACAGACTTACATTTGCAGCAATACTGACATATTTATTGTTTTCTTCATATATATATATATATATTTAATTCTTGTTCACATTTTAGCTGTCACAAATAAGGGGAAATGTGTAGTATTTTTCTTTCGGGATTCAGCATATTTAATCAAGTGTTATGTCTCCATTTTATTCACTTACTATGAATGAGATAGTTTCATTTATGGCAGCCTAATAAGAGATAACAATTTTTTACCTTCACTAATTTAAATTCTTATGTACATGTAACTAGCTTTTACATGCTTGTCAACATTTATAACTTTGTGTTTTGCATAATAGCCCATCTGACAGGAGTGAATACATGCATAATGATGACTTTTATATACATTTCTTAGATGGCTAGTGATATTAAGCATTTTAAAATAAATTACTTGATCATTTGTATTTCTTCCTTTTAGAATTGTCTACTAAAATTCTTTGCCCCTTTCATAATAGGATTGTTGAGTTGTTGGCATAGGAATGATAACCTTTTGTCAAATAAATAAGTTGGATTTTTTCTCATTCTGTCATTGTTGTTTTTACTCAATTGATGGATTCCTTTGTTGTGCAAAAGTTTCTGAGTTTTGCACAATCTCATTTTTCTACTTTAGCTTTTGTTTCCTGTGTTTTCAGGGTCTTAGTCATGAAGTCATTACATATATACCAATGTCTGGCAATACTTTTCCTATACTTTGTAACAGTATACAGAGTTAGGTCTTCATTTAGATCTTTAAACCATATTAAATTGACTGTTTTGCTAGTTCATTTGCTAGATTGTCCTTTCTCCAGTGTGTGGTCTGGACAATTCTGTCAAAAATCAGTTGGTCATAGGTGTGTGGTGAGTTGTAGGTCTATGCTTTCTCTTCTATGCTATCTATCACTTTGTTGTTTTTTGTTCAATACCATGCTGTTTAAATCACAACAGCTTTGTAGTGTTGTTTCAAACTCAAATTATGTGTAAAGTTTGATTAAAAATTTTTCCAGTGAGTCCAGTGTGGTAACCTAGCAGCTAAAGTCCTGCCTTGCTTGCACTAACATGCCACATGGGCTCCAGATCATGTCCTGATTGCCCTGCTTCCCATCCAGCTCCCTGCTTGTCAGAAAACGAAATAGCATGGCAGTTTCTTACATTTAACCATCAGAGTGGTTGGGAAAATATTGGAGATAATTCCTGATTAAATGTTTTTTAAATTCAGTGGCAAAGCTGTAATGTCCTTGAACTTGCCTTGACTGGAAATTTTGTTACTGTTTCAATGTCCCTGCTTTTGATGGACCAATTTAGATTTTCTTTGTCATCTTGACTTAATCTCAGGGACTTAAGGCACACTTCCAGAAGTTTATCCATTTCTTCACAATTTTCTCATGTGTTGGTGGAGTTTTATTGTAGTTTCTTATGATCCTTTGTAACATCTCCTTTATTTCTAATTTATATCTCCTATGCCTGATTTATTTTCTTTGTTGATATGGCTAAGGCCTATACTACTTTATTCTCTTGAAAAATCATTTTTGGTTGCTTAAGCTTTATGTTTTAGTTATTAAGTTTCCCCCTGTTCATTTCTGCTCTTGTCACTATCATTTCTCGCCTCCTGACATCTGGGATTCGGTTTGTGCTTATTTTGATCAATGTTCAAGATACATATTAGACATTAATGGAAGACCTTTCTCCTAACATAGGCACATAATTATATAAGCATCGTTTTTAATACTTGTTTTGCTGTGTCTCACAGATTTTTTATAATGTTTTTATTTTCATTCATTTTTAAATGTTTTCGATTTTCTTTCTATATTCTTCAACAATCTGTTGGTCATTAAGTAATACATACAAGTTTCATTTGTTGAAAAACACTTTATTGTCATTCTTGTCAATTACTAGTAAGATCATTTTGTGTTTTGAGAAGATATTCGGAATGATTTTAAATATTTCAAATTTTGGGTCCAGCGCACTAGCCTGGTAGCTAAAGTCCTCACCTTACATGTGCTGGGATGAAATATGGGCATCTGTTCGAATCCTGGCTGCTCCGTGTTTGTGGCCTGGGAAAGCATTAAAGGACAGCCCAAAACCTTAGGACCCTGCACCCACGTGGGGAGCCTGGAAGAAGCTCCTGGCTCCTTGCTTCAGATCAGGTCAGTTCCGGCTGTTGTGACCAATTTGAGAGTAAATCAGCAGACAGAAGATCTCTCAGTCTCTCCCTCTCTATATCTAAATTTCCAATAAAAATAAAATAAATCTTTCAAAATATTTTTGAATTTATTGACACTTTCTTTGTGACCTAATATACAATTTATTCTAGAACATGTTCCGTGTGCTGGTAAGTTATGTGCATCGTGTAGCTGCTGAGTGAAAGGCTCTGTAAATATCAGGTCCATTTGCTCAAGAGGAAGGTTCAAATCTGATTTTCATTGACTGTGCACCTGGACAATCTCCTTCTTTATAACAGTAGCCTTTTCAATCCCTCTGATTTCTCTGCACTATGATGGTAACCTTGGAATGGCTGCATGCATATTCATATTCTTACAGAACTAAAATATTTATTACAATATAATGTTTTCTTTGTCTCCTCTGAGTTTTTGAATTCACGTGTGTTTTACCTGATATGAGGGTGGTTATTTCCATTTGCCACCTATGTCATTTTCTAGCTGTTCACTTCCAATCTGTTTCTTACTTGATATTCTTTTAAGCAGGATGCACATTGGGGTCTTGATTATTATTTTGAAGATTTATTTATTTTATTGGAAAGGCAGATGTGCAGAGAGGAGGAGAGACAGAGAGGAAGATCTTCCATCCAATGATTTACTCCCCAAGTGGCCACAACAGCAGATGTTGTGCCGATCCGAAGCCAGGAGCCAGGAGCTTCCTCCAGGTCTCTCACGTGGGTGCAGGGTCCCAAACCTTTGGGCCATCCTGGATTACTTTCCCAGGCCACAAGCAGGGAGCTGGATGGGAAATGGAGCTGCCAGGATTAGAACCGGTGCCCACATGGGATCCTGACATGTTCAAGGCGAGGACTTTAACTGTTATGCTATCGCACCTGGCCCAGGGTGTTGATTTTTAAAATGCATTCAGCAATTTTAAATAAATGTAATAGAAATTTAATCTGCTTATATTTGAGGTTTATAGTTATGGATAAAAGCTAGTATCTGTCATCTTGTTAATTTATCATTAGCTATGCCAGAGCTTCCAGTAAATGCATAAGATCACATATTTTAATGAATGTTTATTTCTACATTTTACTTCTACATTTTAAAGATGTTCTCTAATGTAAGCTCTTTTCAAAATTTCTTGGGAATAGCATGTGCTGATGGTGAGCTTTCTTAGCTTTTGCTTATCTGGAAAATATTTCTTCTAAAAAATGGCTCTACTTGATATAATGTTCTTGATTAGAAGTATTCTGTTTTTAAGACCTTCAGTACATCCTCCCAGGCTCTCTGGCCATTGGGATTTCTGCTGTGATGTCTGCTGCTCATCTGATTTGTCTTTCTGTCTTCAGGAGTCTGTCTTGCTAATAGGGCATCCAGCAATTTTCTACCTTGATCTGGGAAGATGTTCAGCAGAGTGCAGCTCCTTTGTACTTGAAGGGATGTGGATGGGTGATGCTGCAGCCTGTGTGGTATTTCCAACCACTTTGTTTGCTCTTTAAGGGTCTCTGTGCTATTCTGTCACTTCTTTACTGAAACTTTCCATCAGTCTCCTGTGACATAATTCTTCCATTGATCTGTGGCATTTTCCTGTGGATGTCAGTATGGAGCCACCCTCTGCAGCAACTTTTTGGAATGTTTTCTTGATTATTTTTGTAACAATTTATTGTCAGCACATACAGAGTTGATATGGAATTCTGTATGTTGATGTTGTGCCCTGATATTATGCAAACCCTGAAATTATTTAGCGTTGTGCCTGTTTGCGCATGTTGATTGATTCGATCTAACTGTTATGTGTAGATTATAGAGACTTCAACTTTTCGCAATGTAGTGTAACTATGTTGTGTTTTAGGCATTTAAGCATTCTTCCAATTTAACAATGTGCTGATATGTAATTATACTCACAAGCCCTGTGACACTCTGCTTTTCTGTGATAGTAATTACAATGTCTCCCATTGCGTTTCTGATTTCATGTATTTGTGTTTTCTCTTTTTTTGACAGCCTTGCAGAATAATTTGTCAGCTGTTACTTTTTTTCTGAAATGTGACTCTTAGTTTATATTTTAATTGCATTTTGATTTATATTTCTTTTTCCTTCTATGTTTTTATTAGTTCTTTCCTTCTGTAACGTTTAAGTAGTTTAGTGTGCTTCTCTCTTTCTTACTCCTTGCAGAATAAAAGTACATTTCGTGTTTTAGATCTCTTTGAGACAGATGTTGACCTATATGAACTTCCTATGTAAAATCAAATTTTAGTATTCCCATACTGGTTGGTATGTGGTGTTTTTATTTTCAAATGCCTCAAAGTACATAAAATTGTTTTACTTTGTTTCCTGTTTGTCCCATTTCTTATCTGTTTTAATTTATTCATATTTGCAAATCTTCGGTTTTCTCTCAATATTTATATATCATTTCTTCCTGTTACAATGATGTACGGTATAAGATACATACGTTGAACCTTCTCTTGTGAGATAGCATTATTGCTTATCACTTGGTGAGACTCAGCATTCAGCTGCTGCTCGGGGGAATCCGACCCTGTCCCTTGCTGTCCATCTCACTTCTCTTTCTCCGCCTAATATGACTAAGTATCTATATTAGCTGGGAGTTATTGAAATCTATTCTCACTGTATTACTATTTTTTCTTTAGTTCTCTCAATGTTTTATCATATTTTTGGGAACTATGACATTGCATATGTATGAATTATAACTGTCATATCTTCCTGGCTGATTGATACTTTAATCACTTCTAAATGTCATTTTTATCTTCTGTGATAACGTGTTATCTAAAATTTCTAGTCACCCTGTTTCTTTTTATTGGATTACAATTTTTTATATTAAAAATTTTAGAGTATTTTACCTTTTAACCTAAACACCAGAAAATGTTATTTCTAATCTGTGATTATGGTATTACAGCATTCTGCATTTTGTTCAAATATTTACACTTTCATAGTTTCACATGATATTATGGTGCTGTCTTGTAATCATTCATTCCAACTTGAAGACATCCTTTAGTTTATAAAAGAGATCTGCTGGTGAATAATTCTTTCAGCTTTGTTTTGTCTAGAAAATCTTCATTTCACCTTCTTTGGTGACAGACAGATCAGATAAGGTATTCTGGTTGACAGATGTTCTATTATTTCATCTCAAATATATCATCCCATCTCTTATACTGTAGCATTTGAGAAACCCAGTTCCAGTCTTAAGATAACTAGCTTCTTTTTTTTCTTTCTTTCTTTTTTTCTTTATTGGAAAGGCAGATATACAGAGAGGAGAGACAGAGAGGAAGATCTTCCGTCCAATGATTCACTCCCCAAGTGAGCGCAACTGGCCGATACTATGCCAGTCCGAAGCCAGGAGCCTCTTCCGGGTCTCCCACGCGGGTGCAGGGTCACAAAACCTTGGGCCGTCCTAGACTTCCCTCCCAGACCACAGGCAGGGAGCTGGATGGGAAGCGGGGCTGCCGGGATTAGAACCGGCGCCCATATGGGATCCCGGGCGTGCAAGGCGAGGACCTTAACCACTGCTCCATCGCGCTGGGCCTCAACTAGCTTCTTTATACGTGACGATTGACGCTTTTCTTGTTGGTTTTAAAATCTCCTTGTCTTTTGTGTTTTAGAGTGATCGTTATCTGTTTGATGTGTTTCTTTATATTTTTATTTGTTTAAGTCCATTACTAATAAACTATATAAGTAGACTGCATGCTCATTTTCTTCCTTCTATTTAGAAAGTATAAATCCTTTATTTCTTTTTTTTTAATTTTTTTAAAGATTTATTTTTATTATTGTTTTATTGGAAAGGCGGATATACAGAGAGGAGAGACAGAGAGGAAGATCTTCCGTCCGATGATTCACTCCCCAAGTGAGCGCAATGGGCCGATACTATGCCAATCCAAAGCCAGGAGCCTCTTCCGGGTCTCCCACGCGGGTGCAGGTTCCCAAAGCTTTGGACCGTCCTCGACTGCTTTCCTGGGCCACAGGCAGGGAGCTGGAAGGGAAGCGGGGCTGCCAGGGATTAGAACCGGCACCCGTATGGGATCCCGGGCGTGCAAGGCGAGGACCTTTAACCACTTGCGCCACCGCGCCGGGCCCGATCCTTTATTTCTTAATATAAACTTTGCTCATTTAGTAAATAGACTGTGTGTCTATTTTTCTTCATAATTGGGGTAAAGGTAAATCTGTTATTTCTTCCAACAAGCTTTATGACTGTTTCTTTTTGTGTCTATCATATCCTTTGAAAATCCTTTATTGTGTTTGCTGGGCAGTTTGGTAGTGCCATCAAAAATTCCTTATACTCTGGTCATTCTTTTGATTTTCTCCTATATTGCTCCTTAGGTAAAATAATTTCAAACGGTCTTTTATGAGAATACTTATTTATTTGAAAGGCAGAGTGACTAAGAGACAAAAATGCAGAGAAAGATATTCCACCTATCTATTGGTTCACTGCACCTATATCTACAACAGCCCGGCTGGTCCAGATGAAGTCAGGAGCTATGAATGACATCAATGTCTCCAATTCGAATGGTAGGGACCTAGAGATTTGGGGCATTACTCAGCTTTTTCCCACACAAATTAACAGGAAGCTCAAGCAGGACCAGCACATCCTGACTTTAAATCTATGCACCAGTTTGACTTAACCAATCACAGCACTCTCCCAGCCCACCACATCCTCTCATTCTTCTCCTTGCTGATTTCAAGTATTGAAAGTCTCTAATGAGTTTCTTAATTCATCCAGTAGCTTAAAACTCACTCTTCAAACAGTTTCAACATTTTTGCCCATGTTGTATTCATGCATAATTTTCACCAGGACTTTGGGTAACTATGTGACATTATTTCAAATTATTTATCAAGTAATTCATAAGCCTCTCATCCTTTAGAATCATCTTCTGAAGAGATGTGCTTTCTGCAGAACCATGTTTCCTTACTTCTTTATGAGATGTGTAACTTTGTGTTAGAACTTATACATCTATTGGTTCTCCCAGTATGGTTTTATACAGTAAGAGAACTAACAATTGGATGACCAATAGATTCTGATGGTTTTAGCCTTTTACTTTGGATGTATCATCTTCAGGCTCAGAACTCGTAAATCTTTTTTCCATGTGCTGCCTGTCTTTGATACATCCGATTCTAGTGTTGTCATCATCTCCCAATCATTTCTCTTGTTCTCAGAAATCCATGGCCTCTTGCAGCACACCTCAGTGGTCAACATTCAGGGTCAGTCCCCGTGCAGAAATTCAAAAGGCTGGAAATCCTTCAGAGTAGTGCAAAAGTTCATGTTCCCTACAAAAAAAAAAAAAATGCCCCATTTTATGACACATGGTGCTTTTTTTTGCATGTTTTCTTGACCATCAAATAGCAAGACATTGAGTTATTTTTTTGATTCTTGATAGATGTTATGCATCCAGAATTGGCTGTATCGTTTCATTGATTTGAGGAAGTCAGTGCAACTATAATGCAGATTTACCAGAAGAAATCGAATGCCAGAAACATCTTTAAATCTTTCTCTCCCTTCAGAGAAGTCAAGAATTCAGATTTTTTCCATTTTTTTTTTTATTTTGTGCTGAACTAGTAAGAAAGAAAATAGTAAGTGAATTTGTGTGCTAGTGCAAAATACTGCCTTTGTTCCCAGCGCAGTGCACTCAGGGGCCATTTCTTGTCAGAACTTAGAGTAAGGCAAGGCAGAAATTAGTTCTTTCAGCAGGCCAATAAAACCTAAATATCGGACATAACTTTCAGTCTTCCCTTTCCTTCCCCATGGAGATCCCGGAAACAATCTTTTCATATCATCGCACTGTGAGCCAGAGGAAGCACAAAATTATTGTCTTGGTTCTCAGCAGCTCCCAACCTGCTAACCTTTCCTATCAGGCAATATAAACTGCTCAGTCAAAACTCCAAATCCCCTGCTGCCCAAGTCAGAATGTTGGATAGAAATTGTGCAGCCAAGTATTTCCACGTATAGGAAAAACACAGAGTTCAGATTTTCCTGCCAATCATGCTATGCTGTGCCAGGAAGAGAGACTGTAGTGCATAGTCACCTTAATTATTTTCAAGATTTTATTTGTGTTGGGAAGACAGATTAGATTTACACAGAGAAGGAGAGACACAGAGAAAGATACCCCATTCACTGATTCACTCGCGAAATGGCTACAATGACTGGAGCTAAGTTGATCTGAAGCCAGGAGCCAGGAGCTTCTTCCAGGTCTCCAGTGTCGTTACAGCTTCCCAAGGATTTGCTCAATTCTCTACTGCTTTTGCAGCAGGGAGCTGGAAGGGAAGTGGTGCAGCTGAGACTGGAGCTTGAATCCACATGGGATCCCAGTTGCTTGCAAAGCAAGGATTTAGCCATTGAACCATCATGCCAGGCCCAACTACCTATAGTTTTAATAGAAGTTTTAATCTGGCCTATTTTAAAGTCACCTGACATGGTCAGTATTTACCTTGTTGGGTCTCTCTTATTCTATTTTCTCCTAGAGATATAAGTGGCTATTTTATCGTTGATTTTTATCCAACATTTAAAAATCTGTTCCAACTACTATTTACTAAATCAAATACAGATTTTTTCAATGTGAGTCATAACTGCACAGCATTATATTCTACTTAAATCCAGAACACTTAAATACTCTCTTAGAACATTCTTTTAAAGTTGAGTAATGCCAAAACAAGTAATCTACCTTAAATGTGCTGCATATATGAAATATTGATTCTTTAACAAAACAGTTTATTATATTTTATTGGAAAGGCAAACTTACAGAGAGGACAGAAAGAGACGTCTCCTGTTCCCTGACCTACTCCGCAGATGGTTGCAATGGCTGGAGCTCTGGCACGCTGAAGCCGCAAGCATCCTCTGTTCTCCTCACTGCTGCGGGGTCCCAAGACAATGCTTCACTGTTTGCCCAGGCTTTATGCACTGAACTGGATTGGGAATGGAGTAACCAGGCACCAAACTGACACCTTTATGGAACGTTGTTGCTTATAGGTCTAGGATTATCTTCTCGAGCCATGATGCCAGTCCTGATGCCAGTCCTGACATATTGATTGTCTGCATACGAATATTCACCTTTTTATTAGCAACATATGTGAAAGGAAATTATATAAAAGAGAACATTGGGTTTTGTGAATGATCTCACATAAAACAACTAAGCAATTAGATAATTTTGTTACTGACTATTACAAAGCCTGAATGATCAGAAAGCAAGAATATTACAATGTTTTGTTCTATGAAAATATATAGCTTACACAGTGTTTTACAAAACTAAAAATTCAGGCTCTCACAACCTTGGAAGATTTCAATAAAAAGCACATGTAACTTTAGACCAATAGTAAAACATTGATTCTTCCTAAGATTAAACGTTATTGCATTATTATGCATAGCTTAAGTTAAAAAGCAAAACTTAATATTGTCATAAAACTAGTTTTGCTCTGAGATTTAAATCAAATAATCAGTTTTTTCCCAAACATGTATCTAAGCTTAGGCAAAGAATAAAGGAATGAATGGGAAGTTAAGAACATGGTAAGCAAATAGTAATTTATTCAAAATGAAGAAACAGTTAAAAATCAGCTTTGAAAGTAGAATGGATTCATGATGAAAATAAAAAATAAGAGGCAGGAAGAATGAATACAAATAAGAAATATGTAATGATAAACATTAACATTTTGAAACCCAGTGTAACTTTGGTATTTGTAATATTAATTGGAGACTGGTCACCAAGTACAAATATAAATAAATGTAACTGAACTCTGGTTTAGTAATTCAATTTATTACTGACCATTTTTATTCTAAAGATCTGACGCTCAACCAAATCTGCCCTGCTGTCAATTGAGAAGCCTACATGTCCACAATCAGTTGACATGTTCTGCCCAAGGAATCAAGTGACTGACCCTTAGGGCATAGATTATTTTTTGCAGCTTGCAAACCCTGCTATTATTTCCCCAAGGGGCCTTTTCATGGGGTCATGTACATCACAGAATGAATTTAAACATGCTCTTGTTTTCAGTCCAAAAGGTTTGTTTCTTTATTGAGAACCTTTCAAAGGCTTTCGCTACTCCAGGGATATGCTATTTCAACTTTCTAAATGAGTCCTTTGAAAATTTTGGAAAGGGACTTGGGGAGGGAAGAGATAGAGAACCAGAAAAAGACGGTGGGGGAGCTAATCCATTTAACCAAAAAAATTCTAAAAAATGAACTCTCAATATAGTCCACAAAAGCACCTTAAAAAAAAAAATCTGTCTTCAGTTTCAGTAAGAAAATAGACTAACTCACTTCCTAATGCTTTGTGGGCCACCGAGGTTTGAATAACACCCACAGAGGATAACATTAAGAGGTAATAGCTAAGTTCAAATATGTTTTTCTTTCTCAAGGTAGTTGCAGGGTATATTCTCATGGAGTCTCTAAATCACTAACATATCCCTAGTGCAGAAAAATTGTCAAATTTACAATGACATTTTTAGAGAACACTTTAAAATAAATGTGATGTGTGTATGCCTATTTTGTGAGTTTATTCAATTGTAAATAACTGAAATGAGAAATAACCCATAACAGTAAATAGTTTTCCACTCTGTACACGCTGTACTGTACAGCGCCATATCTTCAGGGAAAATGACATAAACTTAGCTTTTTTGTATTTTTCTAAAACTCTAGCACTAAAATTTAGAATAAAAGGAAAAAGAAAGTCTAAGCCAATAACATTAATAAAATGATGCAAATAAAGTTGTATACTCAGTAAAATAATGCAGACATATTGAAAAATAGTATATCATGTGTTCATATAAACACAGTGAATTCCTATAGATTGAGGAGATGTGGACTGTTTCCCATTACGCAATCATGCAAAATAGAACAGGGAGAATTTTTCAGTTGTACTCCATGACTGTGTGAATACAACAAACCCCACTCCATGAGATATCATTAAGAGAATGGGGTCACTCACCTTTCACATTTGATGTCAGTGTTGACAATCATGTACTTGAATAAAGATCTGTACACAATCATATATTTACAATTAAAAGGTCATTGTGAACAATATCAGGTCAAAAGAATCATAAATATTTGCTTATTTGAATTTGTAGTTGCTTAAAACACAATCTCCACTCCCTTCTGAAATCAACGAAATTTTAAAGCAATATCTGTAGGAAAACCAATAAATCTCCCAATATACATACAGAATGTTGTCAACAATGACACGTCATTGCAAGAAATATCATTTCGCATTTGATCCGGATTATTGGGTAATTGCTTTCTTTTTATTAACCCAGCCTGTGTTAAGTCAATCTTTGCTGACGAGACAGGGATTAATACTTTTGAAAGGAAGGAAAGGTCAACGTGATCCTTTTATCGTCACTATTATTTTGAGATTGTAGAAACCAGGATTAAAAGGACTAATGCAACTAGAAAAGCTAGATGGCACTCACGTTACTAAAAAATCTGAAAATAAGAATTGACACAAGTACATTATCCACAATCATTAAAAATCATGAATCACATTGTCAGATTCCTATATAAAAGATGGATATACTAAACAAGATGTTTAGCTAAATTTGAGTTTAACAAAAATAAAATTTTGACATTAATATAGAGGAGATATTACGTAGAGCACATACATGCTAAACCAATTGTTCATGATTAGCTTAATTCTTAAAAAGTCATGATACTTATGAATTCTTAAACAGACTCATTTTAAGATAGATGATGGATAGAGACAGAGAGAGAGAGATAGACAATAGATAAATGGAAAAATACATTCTTTTTGCGCCCAGCACACAACTTAAAAAATTCAGAATAATCAAATTTCTAAATTTTAATCTATGGTACATACATAAATCTATTTTTGGAAAAACAACAAAAAAAGATTTTTTTAAAAGATTATTCTAACATTTGAAAATAATGTATACATGGGCCCAGTGCAATAGCCTAGTGGCTAAAGTCCTCACCTTGAACATCCTGGGATCCCCTAGGGCACCTGTTCTAATCCCTGCAGCCCTGCTTCCCATCCAATTCCCTGCTTGTAGCCTGGGAAAGCAATTGAGGACAGCCCCAAACCTTAAGACCCTGCACCCAAGTGGGAGACCTGAAAGAGGCTCTGGGCTCCTGGCTCCTTGCTTTGGGTTGGCTCAGTTCTGACCATTGAGGTTACTTAGGGAGTGAATCAATGGTGGGAAGATCTTCCTCTCTGTTTCTCTTCCTCTCTGTATATCTGGCTTTGCAATAAAAAATAAATACATCTTTAAAAAAATATAATCTGGGATTTGTTTATGGTAAGGGGAGTTTAGAGATCCAATAATCTCAGAGGAATAGGACATTATAAATATTTTCCTCCATTATATATGGCTTATGTCCATTATCTTAATTTTGTTCATTTCATCCAAGTCTACAAGGAGCTGATATATAATGATTTGTAAACATTTATTTATGTGTTTATCTAATTAGAATTACAGATTACAGAGAGAAGGAGAAACAAAGATAAAGAAGATGTGCTGGTTCACTCCCCAAGCGCCCACAGCCGCAGGAGCTGAGATGAGCTGAGTCCAGGAGCCAGGAGCTTCTTCTGGGTATTTCAGGTGGGTTCCGGAACCCAAGACTTTGGTCTGTCTTCCACTGCTTTCCAGGCCATAACCAGGGAGCTAGATGGGAAGAGGAAGAGCCAGGACACAAACTAGACACTCATACAGCATCCCAGCATGCACAGGGTAAGGTTTTAACCACTGAGCAATTGTACGGGAAACAATACATAATAATTTTTTTTTTGCATCTATTTTTATTGGAAAGGCGGATATACAGAGAGGAGGAGAGACAGAGGAAGATCTTCCGTCCAATGGTTCACTTCCCAAGTGACTGCAACTGCTGGAGCTGAGCAAATCCAAAGCCAGGAGCCAGAAGCTCTTCCAGGTCTCCCACATGGGTGCAGGGTCCCAAAGCCTTGGGCTGTCCTTGCCTGTTTTCTCAGGCCACGAGCAGGGAGCTGGATGGGAAGCAAGGCTGCTGGGATTAGAACTGGTGTCCATATGGATTCCCGGGGCACTTGCAAGGACTTTAACTACTATGCTATTGTGCTGGGCCCAATACATAGTAATTTAAAACTGTTTCAACCATTTTTATAAATCACAAGGTTTTTTTAAGCTTTTTTTTTTTTCTTTTTCTTTTTAATTTTATGAAACAGGGCTCTGGGATTTCGCTTAAAACCTCCCCAGATTCCCTCCCTCCAAGTGGTTTCCCCATATTATTGCAATAGTATACTCTCTCACAATCAGGCGTAAGTCCATCATTTTGGGTTTTTATTTATTTATTTTTATTGAAAAGGCAGATATACAGAGAGGAGAGACAGAGAGGAAAATCTTCCGTCCAATGATTCACTCCCCAAGTGAGCGCAACGGTCGATGCTATGCCGATCCGAAGCCAGCAGCCTCTTCCGGGTCTCCCACACAGGTGCAGGGTCCCAAAGCTTTGGGCCGTCCTAGACTGCTTTCCCGGGCCACAGGCAGGGAGCTGGATGGGAAGCAGGCCTGCTGGCATTAGAACCGGCGCCCTTATGGGATCCTGGGGCGTGCAAGACAAGGACCTTAACCACTGCACCATCGTGCCGGGCCCCATCATTTTGCTTTTTAAGTGTTTCTTGACATAGTGGGCATGGGCAATGGCAGTCAGTCGAGCATCCTATTGTCACAATATATCCACCATTGTATGAAAATACATGAAAATACATAAAGCAAAATCAACAACAGGATTAAAGTGAAACATTTTTGCAGCATCACGGGGTGTTAAATAGCATGCTATTGACTAACCAACAGATCGATGAAGAAATAAAAAAATAAAACAAATACTCTTCTTGGAGGAAATGACGCTATTGTGTGACCTGTAAGTCAGTGAATAACTTGATAAGAGAATATAAACTATTCCAGTGAAATGCAAATAAAAAATATCAAAACCCATCAGTTTCAGCAAAAATAGTATTGAAAGGACCATTGATCTTAATTTACATGAAGGTTGCCTTATATCAGAGAGAACAATGAAATTATACATTTTTAAATTTCAACAAATCTTATGCTACCATCATTTATCTCAACTGTGAATCTTTTAGATCCACATAGAGCATCTTTTTATATGTCGTATCTACACAGTGAATCAAAGTATTATAAAAATATGCTTACGATTCAGACCAAACATTGTGCCACTATAGGAGTATTTGTAAATAAATAGTAGCCTAGAATACCTCAAATAGGAAGGATAAAAGGTCAAATAAGATGAGCTGGTATCAGATTTGAAAAACTTCCATCGGGTTGTCAATTGACTTAACAGTTAAACTGCCAGTTGGAATGCTCATATTCCGCATGACAGTGTCTGGATTCATCTCCTATCACATTATTATTATTATTATTGTTATTATTATTATTATTTTACAATACTGTTCCATAGGCCCTGGAATTTCCCCTTCATTCCCAAATTGCCACATCCTGTTTCTTTTCATGTACACTTGAAAGGCAGCAAGTGCTGGCTCAGTTGATTTGAACCTACCTTCCATGCAAGAAAACCCGACTGAGTTTCCACCTCCCACACTCAGCCCCTTGGCACATTGTAGATATTCGGAAAGGGAACTTCACCTGAGAAATCTGTCTACTGCGACATTATGCCATGCCTAATTCATTGAATTTCTAAAAGAATTAAACAAAGCTGTATTTCATCTTTATAGAATGAAGAAAATAAAATGGAAACTATTGAAATGAAATTATGTATTTATGCATGTACGGTCTAGGTGTGTGGCATGCAGGATGAAATCAAATGGTAGCTTGTCTGCATCCCATTTTGGATTGATAGTCTAGCCTCAGCTCCTGGATTTGGCCTGGCCCATTCCTGGCGATTGTGGACATTTAGGGAGTGAATGTGCTGATGGACGCTCTCTCTTCCTCTCTTTGTCTCCCTGCTTCCAAGCAGATGAAAATAAATAAACAGGAAACACAAAGCATTTGTAGGCTTTCTCCTTTGGACATTTCAAGTCGAGTTCACAAACTTGTTGGACTGGGACTGATTGTGTTTTGCCAGATTTTTATGAAGAGAAAGGAGAAGCAGATGCAAGCGACTGCAGTCTGTAAAAGGTGGGCTTTCTGAATAAGTCAGCTTTTCTAATGCCCTCGTTCTCAACGAGTACATTGTCAGACATGTAGGAAAATTACAACTGTTTCTCAATCTTTTTCATATACACTTCTGTAACCTACCCAGGAGACAAATGCTATACACACTTGTAGTCATCAGAAAATTTATATTATTATTTTCTGGTTTAATTGTGTGTTTGCATGCATTATGAAGACTGGATTAAAATAAATGTGGATATAAGTAAAGTTACAAAGTCCCTTGTAAGGTTTGTAAGAAGTGATGCAACATGAGCTTGGAGACTGCCAAAGACAATCAAGGAAGGGACTTAGGAGCTCAAAAAATATGTCAGTCAAAAGTATGTAGATTCAGTATGAAATGAGAGAGAAAAGAGGTTACAAATGATGCCTCGTATCCTGGCACCAAACTGGTGATGACATTTGCTAATGGGAGAATTTATTTTCCAGGTTTGTGAAGTAATGGCAGAAGCACAGACAAGAGAAAGGGGGTATTTGTTAAAGATGTATATTCTATTTTAATGTGTTGAGATTAATATATGCGTGAGTTTCCCACTGCTGTTCTCTGATAGCAATTCACATTACCATTCTAAAGCTAAAGAAAGAGATTCGAATGGAAATACAGGTTTTGTATTTATTTGTATATAAATTTAATTGCAGCCATGGGAACACATCAGATCCCTTAAAAATTTTGTAGAATAAAAAGAGATAGGCTCCAAGAAAGAATCAAGGATTCATGCTACCATGGAGCCAAAAGAGATTTAAAGGGCCTGGCAAGAAATAAATTAACTTAGCATTATGTCATCAAGGAAAAGGACAGAGCAATATTTCAACAAGGCAGGAAAAATTCAAAGGGAGGAGAAAAGGTACATAAATAAGACTGGGAGGTTCTTGGCCTGCTTCTCAGGGGAGGTTCTTTTGGATCTAAGAAGAGGTTATTCATGTGGATAACAGAAAGAAACATATCCGTTTTCCGGATAAAGAGCAAAGCCACATCAAGTGACAAATCTTCATCTGGCCATCACTCTACAAATTAGAATCTTCAAAATGTAATATGCAGAGCAAGTGCATAAAGCTGGAAATGTAAAACTAGGCTTTAGTTTAGGAGAAATGAGTCAGAATGCGTCAGGTAGGGTCCGTCAATGCTTTCTAACAATCCATAAACTGATGATGGTGCCCATTAAAACCGGAGCTTCTCTTTTCACCAAAAGCAATAGTAATTTCCCCTAGTTTTTAATTTTTTATTTTGAAATAGCCCCTTGCTATAGTGAACTATATGTCACTGTTTAAAAACATGTGTCGTAGTTACTAAGTGAAACATTTGAACTTGTTGAATATAATTTGAAAATTAGTATTTCCACTCTCTATTTAATTGTTTAATTGGGGGAAATAGGGCACCTTTCACTTATCTACTACGTTTATAAATCTTGGTATAACATACAGTATTTTTAAATCTGTGGTATTAATATTGTATAAATAAATTCACAATTATATGGGAGTATTTAAATATGCATAGCTCTCACAAAGATTTTACAAAAGATTTTTTACAAAAGATTTTATGAAACTAAAGAGAAAGTACAACATTAATGTGTACAATGACTTGTATTTCCTCATCCCTGATCATGCAGCCCAGAAGAATATTTACCCTAAATATTATTCTCATCTTTCATGTGGTAATTTTTTGTGTGTAACCACAGGTATAGTTTTCTAAATATAAATATAGAAATGGAAACGAGGAAACTGATATATTAATGTTTTATATGTACTCTACATAGAAGAAGTGTTAAATAATTCAA
The DNA here is from genome assembly GCF_017591425.1 of Ochotona curzoniae. Lineage (NCBI taxonomy): Eukaryota > Metazoa > Chordata > Mammalia > Lagomorpha > Ochotonidae > Ochotona > Ochotona curzoniae. Next base: position 21,628,358 of record NW_024467115.1, read on the forward strand.
AAATCACCCAGCAAATAATTTAGTCAATAATTTAATATTTGGTGTTTATTTCTTCACATCTAATTACTCTTGGAATTGTATCATTGCCTTTGGTACCTCCACGTGCTCACCTCCAAAATGATTTATAATGTCACCAACAATTATGCCTGGAATTTGTTCACCAAAGTTTTGTAATGTAAAATTCATCACCAAGGTGAGACTTTCAAGAGATTTGTCCTTTAATGCGCTCTTTGTGTAAGACGGGGCCCACGTGTGGCTGCTGTGATGCTGTGTTCCGCGTTAAGCTGCAGACAACTGACCCTGAAACGGAAGTTTTGAACTTATTCTTTCCAGTCTCCAAAACCATGAGCTGGTTGAATGTCTTTAACCTGTAGTTTCCCACTGAATTACCAGACAACAGAGGAAGCTAGTTGCACTTGTGCAATGCTCTTTGCAGAGAACTGACTTAATATGAGGAGCATTTGGTTGTTTTTTAGTGGGAGGAATACAGGCTTGATACATCTTGAAGGTTTTAGAGAGGTGGGCCTGATTGGTCTTAGAGAACTCTATCTTGCATGAGTTGTTCATAGAAGAGTACTTATTGCTGAGTGTTTAATAACTGTTTGTTGAAAGAATAAATTCCCACCACTCTTGTCTTCTCCACTAATCATTAATGACACATAACATTATTTGCTATTAAATAAAATACATGTATTACTAGTAACGCTGATCACCTCATTAATGTGTTTTGTTATTAACTTGCTTCTTTTTATCCTTTAACCTCTTTTCTAAATTAAAACATTTGAATTTAATTATATTTTGCTCAAACGTGCGTGGATCCTAATTGGATAAATTGATATTCCACAATATGTGAATAGTATGATAATCTCCAAATTCAAGGCATCAAAGAGCGTTCACACTCAAGAATGTTGTTTCTTCACTTCCACTGCTTGCCCCTCTTCAAACATAAATTACTGCGATTGCATATTCTCTAACATTTTATTTTTTGTGTCTATTTCATTTCATTCACTTACATGATATTAATTCATATTTTACTGAGATTAATTACCCCTATAAAACACTATATTTCATAATTCCAAAGTTACCCACTGTTAAGCAGTCTTCCATTCAAATTATCTAAAGCTGTCCAAGCGTGGTGGCCTAGTGGCTTAACTCCTCGCCTTGCACACGCCGGGATCGCATATGGACACCTGTTCTAATCCCGGCAGCTCCACTTCCCATCCAGCAGCCTGCTTGTGGCCTGGGAAACAGTTGGATATCCCAAGGCCTTGGGACCCTGCACCCGTGTGGGAGACCCAGAAAACGGTTCCTGGTTCCTGGCTTTGGAGTGAGTTTAGCTCCAGACATTTGTGGCCATGTGTGGAGTGAATCATCGGATGGAAGATCTTCCTCTCTGTCTCTTCTCCCTGTATATCTGACTTTCCAATAAAAAAATAAATAAGTGCTTAAAAAAATATCTAAAGCTGTTATGAATCTTTTGCATACATCTTTTGAGATTAAACACATCAAAATATTCTGTTATTTAATGTTTATTTAAACATAAATATAACTAACAGGTTTTTTTTTTGCACTTGGGTTTATCAAATATTATCACACTGTTTTCCAACGTTATTTAAAATCTTTATTTTTCTGTGGGTGCATGCATCTTCTCTTAATAATTACCTTGTTGTAAATATTTCAAGGCATTATTCTATAGACTCTTTGTGCTGCTAAGTAGTCTATCATCAGTCTATTCTAATGAATCTTTTTAAAGCCATTTCTGTCTTTGCACTATTTTGTTGTAATGCAGCATTTCTGGTAATTTATGCAATTTTAAAATCTGAGTATATATGCTTTCCATGAGTTTGCATAGAGTTTTAGCTGTTATATTTTTAATTACTTCTTTAAATATCTGTTTTATTTTCTGTTCTAAATTCAATTACAGTCAGTGTCAAACACTTCTATCAATTACTCTGTTGTTCCATATTTTTCTTCAACATTTACATTTCTAGTAACTCCTTAGTACCAATTTCTGAAAATCTCATTTTTTGCTATGCGTTTTTTTGTTTTTTTCTTTAACTATATATTGAAGACTTAATTTCAATTAAGACTGCCTTTCTCATTTGTTAAATACTTGAAAAATATATTCATATTTGTATATCTAATCCTTTTTTCAAATATTTCAATTGCTTTTTTCAATGTATTTTTTCACATTAAATAATTTCTTGTCTGACCTTAATCTAAGATGATCATCTATTTTATTGCCAAAGAGAGTATTGAAACATATCCTAAATCAACCAGAAATATTTGGTCCAAATATCTGAGTATGCTGTTTGTTAATTGATCCACAAGATTAATCATCATAAAGCCTTTCCATTGTACCAATACCAATTTCCTAATGATTATTATTGTTGTATGAAATTGAGGAAGAAAACGACAAAAACAGCGTGTCCTTTATAGCACATCATTTTAAGGGCATATATTATAAAGAAGATTTGTCAAACATGACACTAATTGGGTTACTTGACTAAAATAGAGTTTGTCAGGTATTTGTATTATGCTGTCAGCATTTCAGTATTTTATTCTTTCCCATATTGCCCATTCTGAATTTGTTTTCTTTACAAATAAGTGTTTTCTTAAATATTTGGAATTCTTCTTCATGAGTTATTGACTGCTGTCCTGTATTTCTTTTCTTATTGATTAATTTGTCCTCATGGATAGTTATAGTTTAGCTTGAAATCAAATATTTCCTATTTTATCTTGTTTTTAAAGAATATTATCCTTAGATATTGTCTTTGTCTTAGCCTTTATCTCACTGACATACTTAAACACAATCTAATATTCTCAGAACTTCTTCTTTGTCATCAAAAAATTCTCAAATTGATTTTTCATAATTCTTGCTCCAGTTATAGAATTTTCCATTTCTATGAGCAACCACATTTCCTTATATTGGGGAATAAGCTTGGATATCAAAATATGGATATCTGATATACTTATCAGGCTTTTTAAAAAATCATATCAGCTCACAAATCAAAGATAGTTACGTATATTAATCCATGTATAAATGGCATTTTGGCATTTTTATGGATAGTTATCCAAACATTTGATAGGGTTTATATAAACTAACATATTATCAGATGGGATCATTCTAATCTACATGATTTATCAACAATATCTTTTGCTTATCAATTGTCTCAGTGATTAAAAAAAAACTAGTTTCCTCAACTTGTTATTCCTTTACTTAAATTTATATTCTAATATTCTTATGTATCAGTGTCAGAACTTTTAATGTGTACTTTCGTGTGAAACAACTTGATGAACTGAAATTCAGTGTTTTTTGTAATTTTTCCTTTTATCTTACAAGCCAAGCACATTTCCAGTTACTTTGAGCTACATTTTCTCTACTTGTCTGCGTCAGTGAAGGTATATGTTTATAATGCAAGTAAACTCTTGTTACATTGTGACTCCATGTCGAGATAGCCCAAGAGAAATATTTACAAATGGGCTTGCACTATTTCAATCTGTTTTTAAAGTTTTATCAATTGTGATAAATAGAGAAAGTCATATGGCTACTAACACATAGCCAGTAAGCATAGTTTCATTGCTCTCAGTTGCCCAAGCTTCCTTCTTATACATTTTCTCTTCTTTTTCTCAACAAGATTTTTAATGCCTCAATAATCTTGCCTTTTCCAGAACATCATATAAATAAACTCATAACAAAGTAATCTTCTGTTTAAAATCTGTGTTTTTATTTATTTATGCTTTTTCACATAGGTTTAACTCATTTGTCTTTACAGATAAATAGCACTCATTCACATGGGTATTCCAGAGTTCATATAGTCATTAACAAACTAAAGTATATTTTGTATTCTTCTCGATTTTGGATATTAGGAATAGCCATACCATAAACATATGCTCATAAATTGTGTAACGACATATAATTCTTTCAGCTGGATAAATTCCCAATTGTGTAAATATTGGATCATGTGGTAAGGTTACTTTAAGTTTTCCTTAAAAAGAAATTTTGCTTTAACAATGTGTCAGGGTGATATAACTAATAGGCTAATCTTATGCCTGTGGCCCCCACTCCCTGTGTGTGAGGAGATGCATGTCTGACTGTCCACTTTTGATCCAACTATTTGTTTCAACCTAAGGCAGGGGAGGACGGCCCAGGTCCGTGGGTCCCTGAACCCACAAGGGAAATTTCAAAGACGCTCCAGGTTCCTGACTTCAAATTGGCTCAGCTCCTCCAATTGTGGATGTTAAGGGAGTGACCCAATAGATGAATGATTCCTCTCTGTCTCTCCTTTCCATAAATCTGCCTTTCAAACAAAAGCAAACCAAATCTTAAAAAACAAAAAATCTGTTTGTCTTTCAAAGTGACTGTAACATTTTGCATGTTCACTGGCAAGGGTTGAAAGCTTCCTTTGCTCCCCATTTTCATCTGCATCAGGATATGCACACATACACATACACACACATACACACACCACACACACACACACGTACACACATACTACAACATGCATATACACGTATACACATACACACATGCAGTCATGCATACATACATACACACATACGTACACATAGACATACATACATATACACATTATGCATGCTTATATACATACATATTTACCAACCTTTCTAGAAAATCAACAGTAGTAAGAGTGTGATTAAAATGACAATTCTGTGATGCCAAGAGATGATTAAAAACTTGTTATTTGTATATTTTTAATAGAAATCTGGTGAAATTATTTTACTGTATTTAAGTGGGATGTTTGCTTCTATTTGTTGAATTTCAAGAATTTCTATATTGAGGCACTGGCAAATATCCAAGTGAATTTCACCATACTTAAACACTGATTTTACTCAAAAGTCATGGTTAAGCCAATGAAAGGTCATTCATTGAATCTAGATAGGCATTTTTTTAACCTGTGCAGTGCTAGCATTATTGGAATATACAATAAATTTTAAACTGAGTAGTATGACTTCTCATCCTTTTTATTATTGTTACTCTTTGTGTCATGCCTTTCCACTTAAATTTAGAATCATGTTATTGATAGCTACACAATAATTGCTCATATTCCTGTTTGGGAATGTTCTATTGACATTTAAATTGCTAATTCTGTCCTTGGCCATATCCAGCCTCGCAATGTCATTTTTCAGTTCTCATTCTGTTTTGGAAAACAAGTGTTTTTTATTATTATTTCTTAGAGGTTCCATATTTCTGCTTACATTACCCATGAGTTCTTACATGCTGCACCTTTTTCACTGTAAGATTATCCATCATGAGTGCATTTAACAAAAAGTCTGACCATTCAAAAACGTAAGATATTTCTGAGTCTGGTTCTCATGCTTTCTTCATCTTGTCACTCAATATTTTTCATGTCTTTAGCATGCTTTTGAACTTCTTGTTGAAGATTTAAAATGGTTTGCTGTATTCATATAATAAAAACTGGAGCTGTGCTAATATTTGTTATAAACATTAGTCCCGTGGCCAATTTTATCTAATATATGTCTTCCCTTTTGCCTATGGTGCTACTTAGGTACTGCTTTCTAACTAGAAACTGTATCTGTATTTGTTTCATCTTTATCCAACATAGGTCATTGTTAACTTTTAAGGAAAATATGTAGTTTAAAGGGGAAAAGATATTCACTGATGTAAAAATTATTTGTCAGCATTTTAGTTGAATGATGTACCTGGGTTGTGACATTCACATGTCTGTTAGCTTCTAGTTATCCCTTATGTAACTTTAAAAGATTAGAGGTGCTTCCCTTTCCCCTGGATGAGATGAGCTAAGGCTTTAGCAAAGGCTTGCTTTGTTTTGTTTTGTTTTGAAAGTCAGATATACAGAGAAGGAGAGAGAGAGAGAGAGAGAGAGGAAAGTCTTCTGTTCGATGATTCACTTGCCAGAGCTGAAAACTAAAGCCAGGAGCCCGAAGTTTCTTCCAGGTATCCTATGCAATTGCAAGGTCCCAAGGCTTTGGGTCATCCTCGACTGCTTTCCCTGGACACAAGCAGGGAGCTAGAAGAGAAGTGGGGTTAGAGCCTGTGTGCATATGGGATCTCACCGTGTGCAAGGTGAAGACTTTTGCTTCTCGGCTACTGCACTGGGCCCTAAAGACTTGTTTTGAAGAAAAGTAATTTGTCATAGAGAATGCTCTGAGTGTATTTGCAAATGATTACATTCTCACTTTTTTTTTTTTTTTTTTTTTTGGTTAGGACCATCACATTTTCTTGTCTTTAATATATATGTAAATGGTGTGGAACATCATAGAAAAAGGTCAGCATATTTGGGTGAGACCGGCATTCTAGAGCACGTGAAAGCAGCCATGTGACCCCAGGATCCCATCCTGTCCAGACTGCTCTGCTTCAGTTCCAGCTCCCTGCTCGTGCTTTGGCAAACCAGATAACATGGTGCAAGTGTTTGAAACCCTGCCACGAATGCGTGAGATCCAGGAGATGCTTGTGGCTCTTGACTTTGGCCTGGCATATTCCTGGCCATTGTGGCCACTTGGGGAGTGAGTCAGAGCATGGCAGATCACTCTGTGTGTGTGTGGGTGTGTGTGGGTGTGTGTGTCCCATTCTGTCTCTCACTCTGACTTTCAAATAAAACAGTGTTTTGTTTCTTTTTTCTAACCGTAGGTGATGCCAGGATTTTTCATCAGCTTTCTAAAATACATCAAGATTGCCTTTTAATTTTTTTTTTGTGCCAATAGAATTACAGAACTTTGATTTCAGGTGAGCTGACACATCACTTGTGATTCTCTGCTACAAAGATGTCTTCAGATTTTTACCATTTTATTTTCCTTGAAAGCCCAAGATTTTTACTCTAAACAAGTATTTTTTTTGTTGTTGTTGCTTCTTCCAATAGGGACAGGAATGGTAACTTCAATAGTCTTTATACGTTCAGGTTGTGACTCTAAATCTAAATGCTATTTTTATTCAAGCTTTCTAAGATATTTTGAATAAAGAAAAGCCATCTGTTTCTTAATCATATCTGCTCGTGAATCTTTTGTGTATGAATTCATTCTGAGAACCCATTTCTGTGACTCAGACCAGTCAGCAAGCACAGGCAGGTTCAGTTGTACATTAGCAGCATAAACATCATCCACATTTAGTTCGGGGTTATTCCAATCATATGAGCGTGGTGACATTCATTCTTTTCCAGACTCTTGTCTCACACAGAGACAAGCATTCCAAGCGAAGACATGTCTAAAATCCAAAACTGGAATAGGATTCAATTAACGATTCGAGAGAAAATGAATGTGGTCTGCTTCACATAAAATAATACCATTTATGAGTAGGACAGAGGATGACCTGAAGGAAGGTGGGATGGGAAGGAGAGGACATTGAACCTGTGCCACCCCTCCTCCCATGGCCCATGGGGACTGAGCTCTTTGATGTCATCCCATCTTGTGAGTTATGGGTGGTGTTTCTACAGATATGAAAGCTCCTGGTGTGTTTTTTTTTTTAACTTATTTATTCTTATTAGAACAGCAACTGTTCCAGAGATGAAAAGATACAGAGAAAGATCTTCCATCACTACTTCACCCGCTGAGTGGCTGCCTGGCCCTCTGAAGCCAGGCTCTTTCTCTGCGTCTCACACGAGGGTGCAGGGTTCCAATGTTTTGGGCCATACTCTGATGGTTTCCCAGGAAGTGAAGCAACCCAGACATTAACAGGTGTTCATGTGGAATCCTGGGATGTGCAAGACAAAGATTTAGCCACTGTTCCATGATACCAGACCCAACACCTGGAAATCCATGATGCCTTCACAAGATGCACGTGGAATTTAATTTTCATATTTTATTGTTGTCCCCTGTTAGGTCCTGGATGAAGCAGGTACATCCTGGAAGTTGGTTATTTTGACTGACAAGTAGGAAGATAGAATTACATTTGGGCCTTGCAGATTTCTGGCTCAGCACATCTTTCTAGCCTGCTCTATGATCATTCCCATGTAATTCCCTGCTTAGAAATCCCCACATCCTTAAGCTTAAAGAGATGCCGATTCATCTGTGTTTATTTTCTGTTGATCAAGGTCATGGGTCCTGCCTATCCTAGTTACATACTTCTCTACCAATCTCATCTAATGGATCTGTATTATGAGCTGGAAGATTGGCAATTATTGTGGATCCTGAAACAATCCATTGTTACTTGAAAAAAAAAAACTGTCAGATTCTGAAAGCAACAAGCTTGTCACTCTGTATCTGTGTAATTGGATTTTGTGTTTTAACAACAGGTGAAATCTGTCTTTGGAAAGGATATTCCGTGGAGCTGACAAACATCACCTGCTCAGGTGATAAAATAATTTAAGCAGCATATACCGATATTTTTTTTCAGCAGCTATACTGATGATAGTGAAAATGTGACATATTCTGTTAATAACTGCACGTGACCCTCCTTGATCTATCATTGTGTACTCTAGGGCTGCATGTTATTCATGTCTACCTTAGAGCATTCAGAGACTTGAATACTGATTGTGCAAGTTAATGAGGTATGAGCTAGATTGCCCAGACGAATGGCAGCTTTTAAAAAACAGTTTCATGACATATAAGCAGGATTCCTTCTTCTTGTGAAGAAAGTACTAACTGGAGTCTTCTGCTAGGAAGGACTTCCGGAGAGAAGCCGGATACGGGCTGGGCGAAACACGCCTGCAGAGTATGCACAGATCTGCTTTGGCAAAAGCCAAGACTTGCCTTTCTCTGCTTTGTTTCTGAAGTAGAATTTGAGTCCCTGATGACTCAAATGACACCCGAATGACTCACAAGAGCAGACAATCTAACATTGTGCATACCTGCGAAGATACAAGGGATAAAAGTTTAATTTTGAACAACTGTACCCAGCTTAGAGTCCCTATAACCTAACTTAGGAGTTCTGTGCAGTGCCATCTAGGGTCTCTGCCATTTAGGATGTAATGAGTCAGAGGCAGACATCTATTTCCACATTTTTAGGAAAACACTGTATCTTGAGGAAATACACTGTTTGGAAATTTTGTGATTTATCATTGGGGGAATTTTATTTCTAACCTCCATAAAAGCCTGTTGTCACGGATTTATATTAGTGTGCTTTATCTGGCCTTGAGTTTCTGAATCAAGGGAGATGTCAGAGGTGATGAAAGGTTTGCTATATACTTTCAAATTGACCAAGTTGTACAGCAGGCTTAGATGTCAGTTTCATACTGACGATAGCCAGTGGCTTTGTTGAAGCCCTAGTTCTGTTGTCTCTTGTCAAATCTTAGCCAAAATTCTTTGAAGACTGTATTTACTCCATTCACTTTCACCATTTGATGGAGGTCCTAAAATGAGCTTCCTGGAGCAGTGGCTGTGTGCTGGTTTTAGACCTAAAAGCTAGCTCACTGTCAAGTTGGGGTGAGTATTGGAGGCTAAATCAGAAAATATTCATTTAGCAGCTTTGATACAACCCTTATGCTTTTTTCGTTTTGTCTGGTTTTAGGTTTAGGTAGGAAAAGCGTCTATTTGTCTTGTGGAAGTATCACGAAAGACTAGCAGGTGTTTGTAGTGATTTGCTGGGGGCAGAATAGCACTGTCTATTTGCCACTTTTTACCTGAGTGACTTATTTTTTATACAGTCATAAGCAGATGGATTAGCCTCATGTGACCACTGGGGTATTTTGTAAACAGAGGAACAATTACTTTCCTTATAATTGTATGCGCCCCTTCCTTCCAAAAACCCAAGTACTACTTGCACTGGGGTTTCTTTTTTCAGATGAGTAGAATGATATATTTCTTTATGTAGTGCCTTAATAATATGACACCAAGAGGTCACTGGACACATGACCTTGCAATTTTAAATCCACCATCCATGTTATCTTTAGAAAAACATCATTGCTAAGTCCAGTGTCAGTGCAGTAAGGATTTTCAGTTACCTGTATGGGCTGAGATGTAGAGCCATTTATGAAATCTCCTGTTCAGCAGTTCTTTTTTGCTGCCTCATCTGCTATTGCTTTTTCTTTTTCTTTGTTAAAATGTCTATCTTAACTCCTGATGCTGCCTGCAGTGTAGAACAGACGCTTCCAAAAGAAGTAACACCTCCTTTCTATGTTTAATGGAAGATTTTTTGGCAGTGATTGGGCTTCTTTTACTCTAAACTGTTCCATGTACATAAAGACAAGGAAAGAATATTTGGAATGTGTGAATATTAACTTTTTGGATTTTCCCAATTGCAAGACACTAGAGAGAAAGGTTTACTGTCAACACCAAATAATAGTTGTTTTTTTTTTTTTTTTCAGACTGGGGAACTGCATGGGAAGCTGTACACGAGGACTCCTGTATCAGTGTAACAAATGCCCGCTCTCAGCCGTGCCATCCTCCAGGACTCCATATGAGATGCCTAGACTGTGAAAGCCACTTGAATCCTCAATCCCCACACTCTTTAGACAAGGTCCTGAGAGACGTGGGAGTCTTTCATTCAGAAAAGGGGAATGTTTCTTTTCCAGCAACCACTTCACTTGTACAGGGGACTTGGACTCAATGTGAGTGTGAGAATCTATGGAAACTTAATGCAGGGAAACACCTTACATGAGTGTTTCTGCTTCCCATACACGACACAATCATAGCTAGACCACAATGCCTATAGTGCTGATTCAGACAGAACACTGGGTGGTGCTTGTTAACCTCTGTTTATTTTCTGAGCATGCTGTTGACATTACTCCCCACGTCAAAGTTACCTTCGCTCCTTAGATATGTCTTGAAATGCTGTCCTAATCATCCATTTAATGGGAACTTAGTCCCCCAAGTCAGGTTTCTGAAACTACCATTAGGAGACCATAGGAATGAGAACAAGTCTCTATACATGACTAAGAACTCTTTGCAGTACCTAAGAAGACAAAGCTGACTGTAAGCTCAGTTATATTTGACATGTTATTTCAACCCCTTATATTTGATAAGATTTGGAATCTCAAAATCTCCTTGCAGTCTATATTGAGTGTCCCGTTCTAACCCTGTTTATGGCACTTCTGCAGGTTGCCCTAAATGTGGGGTGTTGTTTCAGATTTCAATCAAGTTCCCAGTGCTCAAAATATTTGAGTCTTTTCTCTTCTTTTCTTTCCTCTTCTTTTCTTTTCTTCTCTTTTCTTGTTTTTTTTTTTTTTTTTTACCACCATGCTGATCTACTGTAACCAGTACGGGTCTCAGCCATATCAGAGGATATAATTAACCTGTACCTGATATATGATTCTGGGATGCTTCTATGTACTGTGAATGTCCTTAGAAGCCTGTACTGTCACTCCCAATGATTTCCTGCCATCAGGAGTCACTGCACCCACACCTAGAGTCTATGCCAGACAGATGTCAGTGTACAAATTGTGTTTGAACTTAAATCCACATAATATTTTCCAGACACACGTACCACCGTGTTTGGGATCCTTGGACTGCAGAGCCCATGAAACTCATTCCTGAATTCTATGCTCCAGAATGATACCAGTATTGAACTGAAAGTAAGAAACCAAGAAAAAGAGAAACAACGGTATTTGCTGGAAGAGCAAGCACTGTTGGACTGGACTGTCCATGACTATAACGGCACATGAAATGTTTATTCATCTTCTGTTGAAAGAGTGCGCTCCCTACACCACATGATGAACCCTGGCCATAGTTGGAAGTCTTACCCCTTACCTCAATTATAGAAATTAAGCAAAGTAATAGTTCTTTTTCCCCTTTCCTCTCTGCATAGGCAAAATGGTGGAGCTGAAAAAAAAAATACATTTACGTATGGAAGAAACATTATAATCTAAAATGAAACTTTAAGTTATTCCCATAAATTTCATTCATGAGGACTCAGGGCTAACAGCCTACCAGTCTCACAACAGACCAACTCCAGAAACACCATGGGGCCACCTGTGGGCAGCTGGACATCACTGATAGCTAGCCAGCAACGACCATGCTCTCCCCGAGTTACATCAGCATTCCTACGTGTTAACAGCATGCAGGCCTTGACCTGAACCTATACATCTTAAAAACACAACATGTGATGTACGTGGCCCATTTGCCACTCTAGAGCAAACAAAGAAAAGAAAAAGAAAGAAAGAGAGAGAGAGAAAGAGAGAGAGAGAGAGAGGACTTTTAAGAATAACCACAGTGGTTTCTCCACAGCCTGGGAGACTGTGGCCAAGTTGGCAGTGGGTTTTGACTTGCCATCTGCTGCCTCTGAGGGAATCACAATCTGATGTGGGCATGGATGTCTTAAGTTTTTTTTTCAGTCTTTTGTCTCACACAAAGACATTCAAAAAGCCGGTGCATAAAAAAGTTTGCAGATAGGAACAGAGTTCACTTAACACTAAGAAGATGTGCAATATGTGTTTGAGCCACCCAACACATAGAAATAATGATTACGAGAGGGTCAGAGAACTTCTTCAAGCAAGAATAGGTGGCAGAGAGGAAGCGGGAGACTGCATCTGTTGAGCGCCTGCAGCTGTGGTCCAAGGTAAGCGAGCACCTCCCTCCATATTTCTCTTTTTTTCCCCCCTCTACATTTCTGAAGTACAGAGTAGGAGATGGTACTTCTATAGGCATAAAAGCATCTGGGAAATTTGTATTGCTTCCACAAGTTGCTTAACTTTCATATTCGCATGGAATCCTCCTTTAGGACCTAGAAGGAGCGGGAGCCTCCTGGGAAGGAGAAAGTTTGGATTGCTAAAGTAAGATGATAGATTTACAATTGGCCCTTGCAAACATCCAGGCCAGAAGGGCTATCCAGGAACCTACTTACTCATCCTGAATCACAAAACACTTTAATACTTTAGTGATAGATTTCAGAATTATTAATTCCTGAAGGACTTCATCAATGCTTTATTTGCCAATTTTCTCAGTTTTCACCCTAATATCTTGCATAAAGTTCATTTTAATAGCAATTTACTGAAAAATATCTAAGTATTATAAATACAGTTGTTTCATACCTTGTAGCTTTTATAATTTTCTGCAATATATTTCATACTGAAAAGCAATGACCATTAACTTGAAGAAGAGAATTAAGAACATTTACAAGGAATGGCAGTTCCAAGAATGTTGAAAAAAATCGGTGAAGTAAATGGTGTGCAAAATGTGTCCAACTTTGTCATGCTCTAGATATCTTGCACTGAATATGTGCTTAATTTAGGAACTATTAAATGACAATTGAGTTTATAACTCTGAACCCTACTGATGGGAGGAAATAAGAAAGCAGAACTCAGTAGGATTAAGGGCAGAGGTTTGTTGGTCATTTTGTGACAAATTCCAGATTTATACTGTTTTATATAATAACTACAGGGCAAAATAACTATTTTTAAAGAAAAAGATTGTTAATTTTTTTTTTATTATTTGAGTTATAAGTTATTTTGTGACCCTGTGAGAAATTGTTTTCAGTTTGTGCTTTTCTTGAGAGAGTCATTTGCCCTTAATCGATGCATTTTAAAAGGGAAATAATTCTGACCTTGGAATTGATGTTTCATAGAACAGTAGAGTCTGCTTCTTTGATATAAGCAATGCAGGTATTGAACATTTATCTAAATGTAATATCATTTTCATATGAAATACAAATCAAAGCACACCAAGAAATGGTATAGGTGAACAGAGTGATAGAGTTGTTAATATCGGAGCCAGAAACAAAACAAAACAAACAGAGAAACATAGTGGCATGGTCGTTGTGCATACTTTTTTGTTTGTTATTCCCAAGGTACTCCCAAATGTACAGTTCAGACAAAATTTGAGAAATTAATACAATGATTTTATATAGTTAAACAACCTTTTTGGAAATATTTTCTGTCCTGACATAAAGACTGTGGCAACCAATTGATGTTACTACCATTTGCTTCAGTGCACAGATCTGTCCTAAACGTGTTCTTAACCCACAAGCCATTAACCAGAATCAATTGTTCACATTCACTCTTCACAAAGATGAGCAGCCAAACTCACCGTGCACATGTGAATTATCAAAAAAGGGTTCGGTAATATTTTTGAGACAGCTGATGAATGCTTTTAATATTTCAGGCTAAAGCCATACAGATTGAGGGAGGGAAAGAAGAGGTATGAGAGAGAGAGAGAGTGAGAGAGAGAGAGAGAGAGACAGAGAGGAATATGTATGCAGTCAAGTGCAATTTTGGATCTTCCTATTGCCTAAAATGCTTTTCTTCAGTTTTTGTGTTTTGTTCTTCCACCCATGAGGATAAAAGAAAGGTTTAATATGGTATTTTTTCGACAGAGGACCATCAAGCGTGAATATTTAAAGTGACACTCCTGCAGCAGAAAAAGCAGTGTATGACTTGCTTCAAGTCTTTGAAATTCCATTGGGATTTGAGGAGTCTACATGACACTCTACACTACCGTGTGTCATTTTCAATACTCAGAGACCAGGAAGAAGATTTCTGGCTTCTCAGTTACCATTAAACCAGTATTCTTTTTGTTTGAGGGCTTAAACCAAAAACCTCCAAGGAAAATATCTGTCAGTACGTTTTCCCTTTTCCCTCTGAAAATACTGAATTCAAAACAGGAATAGATATAGTGAGACTGAGGAGTTAACAAGTGTGGGAGCAATTTAAGAAAAATAACTGTTTCTTTTTAACAATAAAGGAGTGAGAAAATAAGTGGGAATGCTGTGTCCGCAGCACATACAATCACACCAAACATGCTGATCACAAGTGCAACTGAACACACAAGTTCAGATAGAATACGGATTGTTTTCACCATATCTGGAAGGTGATAAAAAACAGATTCAGACTTCCAGGACCTCATGAAGTATCATAGGGAAGCAACACCAACAACCTGAACAACTGCTTAACTCAGCAAGTCCTTCTCTGCTGCATTAAGTTTCAATATTGTTCTGTGGTTCTCAAATGAGTATCACAAATTCTGAGTAGACTATATCAATTTTTATCAGATTTCTTTCTTTTTCATCTAGACTGGTTTATTGATGTTCTTGGGCAACATAACAGATTCAGATGACGTTTTTCCAAAGATGAATGAAAGAGGAATCATAAAAGTCAAATCGTGTGTTGGACAAAACATGAGGCCAAGTGAGAGAAGAGCAGTGACCAGATGGACAGTTTGAAATACCTCCCTAACCTTGTAAATGCATGTAGCTATTCTCTTGCATTTTTTTCATTTTTAACCATGTTTCTCTTCTCATTTAATAAATCATACTAGTTCATATATTTTGCTCATTTGACTTACTTTTCTCTGGTTTTTGTATTTTATAAATAAATAATGCTTTATTTTAAATATGTAATGTTACATTAGTTTTTTTTTAAATACAGTTTCATAGGCTCTGGGATTTCCCTCCCCTCACCATTTCCTCAGCCCCCCCCAACATGCACACACTGATTTTCCCTATATCATCCCAATGCTATAGTACTCCATAATTAGTCATTAAGTCCATCATTGTGCTACTTAAGTATATCCTTACATTGTTGGTATGAACAATGGCAGAGAGTCTAACATCCAGTGCTCAAGACGTATTTTTTTAATTGAGCAAAATGTAAGAAGATTAAAAAGCGGGTGGGGGGAGGACAGAGTATGAGATAAATATTTTGCATCACTGATTTACAAGCCAAATGGTCTGTCTCAACAGTCAGGTCTGGGCCAGGGCAAATGCAGAAGCAAGGAAGTCGATCCCAAGCAGCAGCCTATCTTCCACTCTCTGCAGAGGCACACTAAGAGGAAGCTGGAGAAGAAGCAGGGTAGCCAGGAGTTGAACCAGCTCACCAATATGTGACACTGGCACAAATCTTAACCCACCACACAACAACTCTGGTCCCCAGAAACCTTTTAGCTAACTTATTAATGTTTCATACTCCAAATACTTTTCACAGTGGTTTTTGATAATTCTACTTCTCTGAAAAAAATGGTTCTACAGGAGTAAATGTGAACTTGGCTTCAGCCTGCCAGCACTGATCGATGTAGTTTGCATTTTGAGTCACGTGACTTCTATTCAGTGTTTGAAACATCAGGGTTAGGCTGCCGTTAAATATGTGGCCGAGGTATGGAATGACAGCAATAGGTGACAGTTTTTAACTTGCTGTCATAATGAACATGAAGCTACTGAAAACCTGGAATAACGAAGCGTCCCTAGATGTTTTAGTACAGCGAAGACTATGAGGCTCTTTAAACTCCTTCTGCATGAAATCATAGCAGCTCAAGGAATGGGTTGTTTGGGAATTTCTGATATTCGTGGAGATTCTAACTACAAATCTACTAAAATGTATGTATGCCACTAAGTTTTCAGGTTGATTTCATCCATCTTTTAGACATGAACCTAAGAAGGATAAATATATTAATCTTTTGTAGTAACAGAGACAGAATACAGAATGTCTGTTGCTGTAGATAGTGAAATAAAGGATGAAGGGAAGAGATCAGAATGGGAGAAGGACAGATAATTGTTACAGAATAGGAAAAACAAGTAATTCATTGAAATCATTTGAGGGAAAATTAAGAAAGAGATTTTGAGGGATCATAAGTGATTTCTAAAATTGAAAAAGAGAAAAAGTCTAAATGGAATTACAACGCCTTATGAAAGACTGAGGTATTGTAGCAACATGGGGAAAATCTGTCGGGGGTGGGAGTTTGAGGACGAATCCCAGTCTATACCAAATTGTACCACAAAATTCAATAATTCAAAATAAAATGTAACAAAAACCATAAAACTCAGCTAGAGATCTCACACTGGCAGATTCTCACAGAAATCACCACGGAGTATGGGGCTTGCCACGCCATGTTGCTTTCCTCTTTGCTAGCTGGGCTACCTCATCAGGAGCAAGAACTCCTGAATGGGAAACTGAGTGCTTAACCCAGGAACTCAAGTTCTCTGCATTCCAGGGAGAACCCACAGCCTCACAATGTGTTTGCTTTATTTTGAACACTGCTCTGAGTTTATCACTTAAGCAGATAGTTACAGGGAACTAAAACATGATGACCTTTATCTTATTCCCATTGCCTTATCACTTAATTTATTTGGTGACTTATCTCCATTAGCTGGGAACTTACCTACTTCCAATATTTCTCAGTCCCTTCCATGGGATCAATGTCAAAAAGACATCTAATGTGCTATTAGTGAATGCTTTAAAAATATGAGTATATGTGTTAAAATAAAGAAGCCCTTGGTTCTCAGTGAATCTCAGAGGAGTTTCAAAAGGATTTGGAGTAAGATAAGAGTGTCAGGCAAAGAGATAATAGGAATACAGTGAAAATTAAGAATAACAAAAATACCATGGCCATGAGAGCATCCATACAGATCTTACCAGATGTACAGGGGCCCAGCTTGGTAGCCTAGTGATGAAAGTCCTCAACTTGCACATGCCAGAATCCCATATGGGGGCGCCAGTTTTCATCTCAGCAGCCCCATCTCCCATCCTCCCGTCCGGCTCCCTGTTTGTGACTGGGAAAGCAGCCCATGACAGCCCTAAGTCTTGAGACCCTGCACCTGCCTGGGTGACCAGGAAAAAGCTCCTGGCTAATAGCTTCAGATCAGCTCAGCTCCAGCTGGTGCAGCCGCTTGGGGAATGAACCAGTGGACAGCTCTTTTGTGTTTCTCCTTCTCTATGTATATCTGGCTTTCCAACAAAAATAAATAATCTGAAAGAGAGAGAGAGAGATGAACAGAAATTCAGAACTCCATTCTTATTTCTGATCTCCTTGCCAAGGGATCCAGGGACCTTTAATAAAGTGTGTGAATGTGATCTATAGCTGAGGATTGGATTTCAAAGTCAACACAGGCCACAAGAAAACCTGTGCTCAAAACAGCATGTAGAACAGCAGAAAGCATCCAGGTCCAGTACACCTGCCTGGTAAGTTCCCACAAGCCTGAGAATTTTCTGAAGGCTTTAAAGGATGGCTGGAGATCTCTGCATTGTGAGTGGATATGGGCAAGCCGGGACCTTTAAGCATCCACAGATGCAACATCAAGGTCTGACTGCTTGCTTATCGTTATAACCATCCTCTGCTTGTATCAAATGCAAATCAGAGATCCAGAGAAAATCAACAAAGGCACATTTCCCTTTTAGGAAAGAAGAAAAAAAACATAAATTCTTCTACTTTCTAGCATGTGGTTAAAATTAGGATTCTGGCTCCCTGCTAGCCCTTATATCATTCATTTATACAGCTGGGTACTATGTTTTGGAGATGTAGAGAGGCTGATTGAAAGACCAAGTGAGGTTTTTTAAAAAAGCATTAAATCGGATCAGTTTAGAAAACTGTTAAATCCTAATGTGATACAAAAGTCAACTTAAATGACTCCGGGGAGTAGTTAAAATTGTTTTGTACATTTCCAATGTTTAGCATAAAATAAACCAGACACATCCAGTGGAAAGATATGTGTGCGTTTCTCTATTCTTAATTCTATTTATATCCTATAATGAAAATAATGCATGTGTCCTGGAACAAAACCAAACAAAAACAACTGTTCCCAGTTCCGTTACCTTTGATTAAAAGTAGTTTGTGCAATAAGCGATACTATCTTTAAAAGACAACTCATTACTTCATCGTTTGTGGCTTTTATTGTGACCTTTTGTGCTGTTTTTTTGAATGTTGATGTTGTTCCCATGACAAGAAGAATCTGTCTAGCCTACGGATCAAAAATGTCAAAAATCTTTCTCAAAAGCTAGCAGACAGAGCTGTTTGTCAACAACTTACACCCCCCCCTTTTTTTTTTGCTTTGTTTCCTTATTTTTAGCACTTCTTTTATCAATCCTCTTAAATTCATGCCTAAGATGTCAAATGCACTTTAAAAACTCCTTTCTACTACTTGCTGGCTGTGGGGAACAGTAGGGGATGAAGAGAGGACAGAAAGAGTTAATTCTTTCAGTTTCCACACTGGAATAAAGTTAATAAGCTGCCAATAAGATGGGTTATAGTTGCAAAAGCTAAAGTTATAAGTAATCCTAAAGGGAAAGAGGAAAATTGTTCCTGACAAGCTGAAATTACTTTATAAAACCTCTTATGCGTTGAGAACCCCTGAGTTGGTCAGGGCATGAAGCTTATTTCAATGTTTAACTCAGCCTGTTTATAAGGAAAATATCTTGCCCAATATCCGTTTTCCTAATCCATGCCCTTTAACCCAGTATTCTGTGTTTCTTTTTATT
The DNA here is from genome assembly GCF_017591425.1 of Ochotona curzoniae. NCBI lineage: Eukaryota > Metazoa > Chordata > Mammalia > Lagomorpha > Ochotonidae > Ochotona > Ochotona curzoniae. The sequence continues at coordinate 21,647,407 of NW_024467115.1, forward strand.
GTTGGCATGGAGACTAAGAGGCACTGCACTAGACTGATCAATGCATAGCTACATCAACATAACATTTGCAGTCAAGTTCCCAGGAGCCTTCCTCCTGAATCTGTCATTTTGATTCAGATAACTAAATCAGGCTAAGCACGGCAGTGATAACCAGTGATAACGGATGACTTGCCTCATTAGCTGGCTCCTGCTGCTTGACGCAGCCAGGAAGCTCTATTGTGACTGCCTAGGATCTTGGGGGAAAATGGGCTTTTTAAAAAAATATTTTGGTACCTATTCCTTAAAATTCTCAGCTTGCATTGTGACAGTATTGTTATATGATAATGCATGTACTAAATCCATATACCTAGATATTCCTTCTCTAAACATGTACTGTGAGGATGGTTTTAAGACTGAGACAATAACCAGCTTCATGTAGGGGATTATTTGGAAATGTCCTTCAAATTTGTCTCCTCAACATACCACGCATTTGATATCACTATATTAACAGTCTTAGAAACTCTTGGATGAGCTCTTTTCCACACCAAAACAGAATCTATGTGAAATGTTGCTTTAGCTCCAAAATAATGTTTCAGTAGGACCTTAGAACTCATTTTGCTCTAACATATGAAGCTTAATCTCTTTTTAACATCTAAATTTTTTTTTTTTATAAATTTTGATGTAGAAGAGAGACGGCTTGTAGAGAAAGAAACAAAAGATTTTTTTTAATCATTGCAATCTGAATTTACAACTCATGCAATTAGATGCAATTATGGATGTTTCTGAAAACTGCCTGCATAAAGAAAATGAATGGAAATGTACACATGGAAGCCAAAAGAGCTGCAATTAGAACATGTTCAAGGCTCCAAGATGAGGGATTGCTAACAAATTAAGAAGTACTCCAAATGAAACTGATTTTAGCAATATTATGACTTTTAAAATACTGAACCAAAAAAGAAATCCTGAAGAATAACATTTATAGTTCCAAGTATTTGGTAATATAGTTCTCTTGAATTATCTTTTTTTTATATATAAGATTGCCCCAATTTCTGGTTTTAATTTCAAGCAGACCAACACCGATTTTTTGCCCAGTTTGTTACACATTAGGCAACAGTGGACTGGACATGTTTTATTTTCATTTAATTTAATGCATTTACAATTCCATTTTAATAGTTGAAAATCTGCAATTCTGTTATAGCATTGCACCAGTTTAAGAAATGTTTCAATGTCTAAATCAAAGATGTCTGATATATTTGAACAGTTAAATTTATTCATGCCATCATGAAAAGCTGAATTCGGTCCCCAGGTATCCAGAAGTAAGATTACTAAAATTATTTTACATTTTTGTTCCTTCTCGTAAGTCTATAAAACCATCTCACTACTGAGCCCAATACAATGATTATGAGTGGATGATGTATTTTTTTTAATTTAATGGATAAGATGGGAGCTATTAGTTACGGACACATAGACTTTCTTCCCACACAAATTGTGCTTTCTGAGGTGGAAGAGCATTCCAGGCCGGATTTACTTCCTGTTAGTTGGAACCGGACTTGTCAAGATTAATGCCCCCACCTGTGCTTCATGCAGGGCATGATCTCTGCCTATCCATGCTCTTCTAAGAATTTCCAACTTGACTACTTCCATAACCTAAGAATTGTGTATGTCTTTAAATATGTCTTTCTCATTACCTCCTTCTCTTGATCTATTTGCTAATTTCCTCAACAACAAAAAATATCTGACATATATAGATTCTGCTGCTGCCTCAACTTCCTTCTCATTATCTTAGCAAAAGTTCATCACCTGACTCTCCTGCTCACAAGAATGTGGAACAAGCTCTGGGCCTAATCAGCAAAGTGCATCGGGTCACTAAGTTGAATTTTCAGTTTTCATTGTACTGGAACTTTCAGAAGCACGTTTCACAGTTAAAATCATGTTCTATCATCTGAAAATAATCTGAAATTGGTGATATCCAAAAATTCCAGGTGCTTTCCAACATGAATCACAACACATATTCAGTCTCATACAAATATTTATATGTATATAAACTTATACATATGCAATATACATTCATATGTATATCTCCCTGACCTGACGAGTCTCATGATTCTAAGGTAGAATTACTTGTATGGGTCTTTTTGTAAAGATGTGCCTTTCAGAGTTTCCTGCTCTTGGGGATGCATTAGAAGTTTGCCTCATAATATACTGAAAGTGACATCTTGTTAGAATATCCTCGCTCCATCTGCAAGATGATACTCTCTGTCAATAATTGAAACCAACGCAGAGATGGTTTATAGATGGAACAAACAGAGGATCAATTTCATCTTACAGAATTTCTCTGGACTGGTCCTCATCCCTACCTGCTGGTTTGATTACTTGAGAATCAGAAGGACAGAGAGACAGAGAAAGACAGAGAGAATTCCCAGGTGCTGGGAAGTCCATTAATGCCAGCAGGTCATCAAGGTCTTGCGCAGTAAGGCAGGATAACTCAACTACCTTAGCCATAACACATCCGTATTGTGTGAACCTGGAATTAGGAACCAGAGCTGGGGCTTGAACCCAAATACTCCAATATGGCATGTGGTTTTCTGAATAAATCTTATTCAGTACAAATTCCCAGCCTCTGTGTCAAAGCTTGATTTCATTATTTTTTAAGAGCATTAGACCTAAATCATAGGTTTTGGAGTGAAGCACCATTCATGTAACATTATAATAAGAAAACACATTCCCAATGTGATTAGTACTAATGACGTTGGACCCAATGAGCTGGTAGACCAAGTAGTGTTTATCAAGTTTATACTCCATAACTTTACCCTACTCCTCCCTTTTCTGTAGTGTCTATTTTGTAAGGGTGTCATTATGCACAGCTTACATATGAACAAAAGGAATTATGTCATATCTCCTTGATGTAGAATATCTGTATAAACTATTTGGAATTCCTGTGGCTGAATGAATTGGCTCTTATTCCTCACTTATTTGTTCATTTAGTCATTTTTTTTAATAGCAGAATGGATCAGAATGGATACTTGGGTTATAAAACAACCCTGTGCTACTATTTAATTGTTTCAAATGTCCCAGCCTTGGTCACTGGAAAACTTCGCAGTTGGTCCTCTTGCTCTATTGCTATTACTTTCTAGCATTGGTTAATATTTTGTGCAGATTTATGCTCTCTGGCACAGTAACATGATCCATGTCAACTTTGCATTTTTCCCTTTTCAGAAAACTAAGAAATTGTAAAGAGCTGTGATTTATCTTACTGGTGTTATGATATATTTTGAATGTCTGGATTCTGTCTAGCATTGATAGTTAGGCTCACTTATGTTTTTTTTCAGTGTAGCCTGTTTACATTTTAATCTATATTTAGTCTCAGAAAACTGATACATTTGAACCAGTTCTGATTCATTCCTCTTTCATGAATATAGTCTTTACATAACACATATACAGCCATTAATTAATGTGTTGTGTATGGCTGATTTCATGTTAAAAAAAAAAAAGCTTGTCTTTGCAAAAAATTGACCCAACTGGAAACCATTGTGTTTAATGAAATAAGCCAGTCCCCGATTGACAAATATTATGCTTTCCCAGATCTGTGGTATCTAATCCACAGTGTACAAAAAAAGTGACCTATGAGTGAGATTGACATTTTGAATTTGACTACAGTTTGTACTCTTGAGGAATGATCTTTTTCCTGTTTCTACTTGCTAATTGCATTTTTATGTAATGGAGTGTTAAACCTGTGATTGTGAATTAAACCAAAAGTAAACATTTAACTATTAGAGAAACCAAGGAGGAGGAGGAGTGGCAGGGACCAAAGGACAGTGGTAGGATGGGAAAGAATCATTGTTATCAGAAATGCGTGGTGGGTTCTTTTCTCAGTTTACTATAGAGATAAAAAGCCAGGAATCTGTTGCAGACAGAAAAGTTTATTTGTGAAGGGACCAGGTGAGCAGGGAATGGAGAGGGAAGGGGAAAGCAACTCCGGGGAGAGAGCCAGGAGGTGGGGTGTCTCTCAGAGGAAAGGGGAGGGAGAGAGACACCCAAGGTTTGAGGAAGGATCTTGGGATTTTAAGCATTCCCTGACCCCTCCTTGTTGGGCGGGGAATCTACACGTAAGATATTCCCCCATTTGGTGGTCTCTTAATAGGTTAGGAAATGGGTGGGCAATGCTTGGTGCCACCCATCTGAAGGTGTGGCCAAAGACCTCAGCAGGTCTGGATGGGCTCAATCACTATGTTCCTAAGGCTGTATTGTGAAATTTTACTTCAAATAAATTAAATAATTTTAACCATGTAAAAATCGCTGTCACTTGACAAAATGGAATTGCTTCCAGTTTGGATTCTTATAAAGTGCAGTCTGTAAAATCTTCCAGTCTATATTTTTGGTATGCATAAAAATATAATTTGCTCACGTGTCTGGCTACTGATAAAAACCTTTGGGTAATAGGACATTCATTGCTACGCTTAGTTTCAGTTGGTATGCCCTAGAAATTTGTCAAAGTCATTTAATGCATTTGTGATTTTGACTCCATCTTCTTTCATATCTTATTTGAATGTCAAGTGATTCAAACATGTTAGGAGCAGTTATAGCAAGTTTTGTGGTTTTTAATTTAAGTCCTTAATTTTTAGAAACATTTAGCAATATTTTATGCTGGTTTACACATTCTTTTGTGAAAACCATATTGATATCACTTACTCATTATTTTTCCTAATTTATGTCTTCCTGTTATTATCTAATAGATAAAAAGAAAACATTTCATAGGCAGTCTATAAAAAACATTTATTTTATGTTGTATTAGAAAGACAGATTTACAGGGAGAAGGAGATACAAAGATCTTCCATTCACTGGTTTAAGCCCTGGAGTGGCTGCAAAGGCCAAAGCTGAGCCAATCCAAAGCCAGGAGCCAGGAGCTTCTACCTGGTCTCCTAAATGGGTGGATAGTACCAAGCCTTTGGACCATCCTCTACTTCTTTCCTAGGCTACAATCAGGGAGCTGGATGGGAAATGGAACAGCCAGGACACAAACTAGATCCCAGCATGTACAAAGTAAGGATTTAGCCACTGAACAATTTGTTGTGGTAAGAATATATAACATGAAATCTATCGTTTAAAAAAATCAATAATTCGTCATTTTTAAATTATAATCTCTGAGTTTCATTTTCTGAAATGTCTGTAATTTATTGAGATGGATATTTATGTTTATGGAAACATTTCGTTTCACTATCATAAATGTATGTTTTAAATTGTAACTTGTCTAAAACAGCAGCTTTAAATATGTTAGAATTAAAAATAGATAATAAGTATGTTTTGATTATAGATCAGTTTATAAATTATAAAATTCGTTTCTATATCACTACTAAAAATAGCACCTATCGCAACTGATATGAATACAGCCACAATCATTTGCTTTGGTTTGTATTTTCATGCCATACATTTATCTTTTCATTTTTAATTGTATTGTATTTTTAGTTTTTATTTTTCCTTCGGTTAAACACACCTTGTGATGAGAAACTGTCCCTTCTGTTTTTATACTTGTTGTGACCTCACTGTTTGTCTCCATTTTTTTTTTTTTTAATTTTCCCAGGGTGCAAATGTTGCACTATTTACCATGATTCCTCAGATTCTAACACAAGCCAATGCAGCTCAGGCGAACCCCCGTGACACCCAGGATGTTATTCCAGGATGAACGCTTATTATACAGCCTCGCTACAGGCGAGCAAGCAGCCATCTGCAGAGGGAAATGAGACTCTACCATACCATCATGTTCAATATTTAATATTGATTTACTATTTTCTTGACTTTAACTATTGCACTCATATTAATAGAACGGAATCACCATGATTTATTACAATAAGCTGAAAATGTACACACAGACTGATTCTTACTACTACTGCTTATTTTGATGCAGTGAAGAATTATATGCAAAAATCAATGGTATACTCATGGCTGAATTCAGAAAGCATTTAGAATTTTTTGTATTGTGATTAGATACAAGGATGCTTATCAATGATTCACCTTAGCTAAATATTTAGATTCAAACATCATACATTATGAATGATTTATCTGCATGTATATATATAATCTTGTTATGGAAGTAGTATTTTACTTTTTTTTTAAGTTACTGATTTTTTTTCAAGACACTATCAACTTCTTTTGCTTGTCCTATTGGTTTCAAAAGAAGTTATTGGGTTTGTGAATTTGTCAGTTACCTTGCCATTTCCATGCCCAACTGCTGTAGATGATGGTTCTTCAGTCCTTCTTTCACCAAAATCTAATGCCAACATCTAACAATTTGAACTGACTCCACAGTTCCTCACTTAAACACTCCTGCCCCTTGTCAAATGTCACATTGAATGTAGTAATTTCTGCTAATTCACTTCCAAGCTTTACCTCCTGACTCTTCAGGTCTGTTCAGGCCTTCTACAATCCGTATACCAGCTCCCAGTGTCTCTGTGTGTATGTGTGTGTTGTATTTGTAAAATATTAAATCCCCACTACAAAATGAGACAAGGACTTCTAAGCACCACAGTTTTCTATTTTCCATGAATTCATGTCACTTAAAGTTCTACCAAAGCCAAATGAATATAATGTTATGCATTTGTCTAGCTATTTGAATTTCTAATTTCATATTCTGGGAATTGAGAATGTAAGGACTACCTCTCATTTACATGGTGATGACAAAGGTAGGTCATTATTGAATAAATCCTTCACTGGTACTTGACATAGGAATAATTGTAACTTGCATCTTAATAAATGTTAGTTTCCAATTATGTATAATGTTAGAAATAAATATATTTACTTTCCAAAGAATTAAAAAATGGCATTTCATATTTGTGCATTTTTATCAGTTTCATTCTTATCTCAGAACAAATGGGAATATGAAAGTTATTTTTATTCTTATCAAATCTATGCTTTTCTTACCATACAAATAGGTATATTTTAAATAACTTTCATATTAATTTTTTGAAAGTTACATTATTTGCTATCATATATAACTAATAGACATAAAAACATAAGGACTTTAGTTTTCATGATGAGTATAATATTCTATTTATTTTTTAAAGATTTATTTTATCTTTCCTGCAAAATTAGATATACAGAGAGAAGGAGAGACAGAGAAGAAGATCTTCCATTTGTTCATTCACTCCTCAAATGACCTCAATGGCTGGAGCTGAGCCAATCCAAAGCCAGGAGCCTGGAGCCTCTTCTGTGTCTCCTACATGGGTGCAGGGTCCCAAGGCTTTGGGCTGTCCTCTATTACTTTTCCAGGCTACAAGCAGGGAACTGAATGGGAAGCAGGGCTCCCTGGATTAGAACCAGGGCCCATATGGGATTCTAGCAGATGCAAGACGAGGACATTACCTGCTAAGCTACCATGCCAGTGCCAATATAATACTTTATTTTTCTTTTTCAATTGATATATACATACATATATATATATCATGTGTGTGTATATTTATTATATAATGCATATAATTCATGTACATTACATAATGTAATATACATTGCATTGTATAGAATGATGCATATACATTGCATAATGTGTATATTATGTATAGATGTATATAGATGCATATATATATATTTATTTAACACATTTTCTATGCCTCATATAAATAAGTGATTAATAGTAATCGCAATCATAAATAATATGCCCTTTCCCTAAATTCATGTGGTGAGGCCGAATCCCCAAACTGATTGTTTTAGAAAGCACCGTAGGCCCTGTAGTAGGTGATTAACTGAAGAGGATGGAATTATCAGGCATGGGATTGGTGTCCTGATCACAGATATCCCGGACAAAATTCTCCTCTCTTCCATGATGTAAGGACATATGAAAACTTTGTGACCCAGAAAATGGGCCTGCATCAGACATCAAATATGCTGGTGCCTTAATCACAAAACCATCAAACTTAAAAAATAGTTTGAAATAAATATGTATTTCTTGCAATTGTTTTTTACAGCAGCACAGACCAAAATGCATTCATACATACACAAATACAGTTATTGTAGCAATCTGCTACTATCAATAGAAAAATTGGTTTAACAGAAATCTGAACTTTGACTCAATCCTTGTGACAGTACAAACAAGGGGAGGACAGAATAAATTCTTACTCTTTGAGTAAAACAGGCAAAGACAAAAAAGTGAGCTTTGAAAATGCAGTTGGTTATTACTCTCCATCCTTTGGGACATTTTGAAATTAGATCCTCAGGCAAGTTTGTTAATTAGATAAGTCAGCTAATTATTAAGTGAAATCATTATGAACTTGATAAATAAGGGAAAGTGGTAATAGATGTATCTAAAACCATTGAATATACCTCCTGTAGGCTAAACACATTCATATATAATTAATTTTTTCTATTTTGCATTTTATGGTACAGTTCCAAAGGGTCTGGGATTCGCCCCCCCAATTCCCACCTCCTGACTGATTTTCCCCATATTATTACAATAGTATAGTCCTTCATATGCAGTCATAAGTCCATCAGTCTGTTATTTAAGTGTGTTGCAACATTGCTGGTATAGAAAATGCCAGACAGTCTAGCATCCCATTGTCTAGATATGTCCAACAGTTTCATTGGGTGTCCATCTTTGATTTCTAAGTAGGGATGCATATTGCATTGTATCTTCACATATGAATATAATAATCTCTCTGATGCCCTCAATATACATTCTCTTAAATAAAAGCCATGAAACAAAGTGAACGACAGGTATGAAGTTAAAACAAAAGTCACAGAACCATGGATTCACAAAGCATGCCATATGTAACTTATAACGATCATCTTCTGCTTATCAACCTAGTGTTATACTAAAACATTTTCTTGCTTTTAACATTTTCAATGTGTCTTAAATGATATATACCATGTTTATTTTCTAGCCCTGAAGATGGAGAAGGCTGTTTGTACAACGGTTAAACACTACACAGAGCATCCATCTCCCATATAGCAATGCATGAGTTTAAGCTCTGCTGCCAACTTCCAATAAATGCGTACTAGTAGGCAGCTGTGATGACCAAAGCACCAAGGAACCTGCCACATGCATGGGAGACACAGTTCAAGTCCCATCTGGGGCAAATCTGCCCATTGCTGACTATGGGTAGTAAACCAGAGGAAGAAAGTTTGTTGTTTCTTCACTTCTCACTCTCATTTTAAAATGATAAATGTATGTGGTATAAGTGCATGGTAAAACAAAAAAAGACAAAAAATTATACTAAAAATGTTTCAATATGGTAATATGATTTGATAAATACAGTGAATAATCAAAGCATTGATTTAAATATTTTAATTATCTATTTGTAGTGACTTGTCCACAGTCATTTAGATCTCTAGAGGTCAGAAAAAAAATTGTACAAGCAAATTGGTGAACATTATAATATTAACTTTAATGGTGAGTGGTGAAGAAACATAATATTGGTTCAAAGATAAAACACCAATTCAATTTCACTAACAAATTCATGGCATTAATGAACAAAGCTTCTGAAATTGATCAAATAAATAAGATTCACCAATATCCCTGGTCAACAAACAAACAAAATTACCCCAGAAAACAATAATGAAAACCTAACCATCATACTGCCTTAAATTTGCTTGAAGATAAAGATAACAAGTAGCCTATATAACACTGAATAATTATGATGACCAAACTTTGAGGAAGAAGGAAACGTAATTACAAGCACTTTCTTTCAAACACAATGTAGCCCAGTAAGTAGTAGCAAGTTCCTCATCCGGCACTTGCTTTTTGTTTTTGTTTTTTAAAATAATCAAACTTACGTGAAGGAAAAAGTCTAATTTCTTAAATACAGTGGTCTCATTTCAGATGCTCAAAAATCTTGTTTGGGATGTGCAATTAGGGAATGTTTCTATTGCAGTAGAGATGTTTCTCTTCATTAGAGAAAAAACATATGAAAAGTTGAGAAATTGAGGTAGTTAGACAGCTTCATGGGGTGAGAGGGACTGATCTTCCGGCTAATGTTCAATATTAACAAATAACGATGACTTTTTAATAAATCTGTGTATGTCTTATTCAGTTCCCATGAAGGATACAGCTGGGTAGAAGGCAAAGCAAGAAGAATGGAATATTTTCATGAACTTATTCACATTCAAATACTACACTTGTGTTACAGTAAATTTAAGTATTCAAATGTGTCAACTATTTGTCAAGAATATAAAGGAAAAGCATAAAATGATTGCAAAAAAGAAAAATAATCTATTAAGGAAATAAAAACATGCCTTAATTTGAAGTATGAATACAGTTGTTAAGAAAATAGAAAATAACATAAGAAGTGTCTAAGGAGCTAATGACCAACAGATAGTCTCTTGACCAAGATTTAAAAAGGAAAGAAAAATAAAAGTTAACTTTCAAACAGATATATATTAACTCAAAAGTGATACAATACTTTTTTGGATACATCAAAAAATGATATAATGTATTTGCATTAGCTTATGAATACAACATAATCATAAGGCAATGGAGAAATTTGGGGACAAGAAAATGAAAAATCTTGCTGGCATAGGAAAGCATTACTATATCATTGAACATGGTACAACATATACTTATTTTGATGAGACTCCAATTTTTCAAAAACCAGTGTCTGTCACCAAGTCCCCATGAGAACAGGAAAGATACAGGACAGCACCGTTGACCAATTGAATTGCTTCTATAGTGACTGCTTCCTCTGATTAAACATGGAATTTGCAATTTAAAAATCTGACCTTCAATTGACAAAATTAATAAAGGACTACAGTGAATTGAAGATATGTGCAATGATGAAAATAAGAAACTACATCAGTGTAACTCATTGTCAACTTTGCTGTGTAAATTACATGATATTTTGAAACCTTCCTCAATCGTTTCACCTTCCACCTAGGAAAAGAAAAACAATCTCCATCAGAAATTACAATTTCTGGAGAAATGTTTCCAGCACTGTCTGGTTCTTATCAAGAAATAATATTAGGAAATGTCTTTTTTTATTTCTCAATCTGTGAATTCTCTGTAAGATCAACAAAGTATATATGCAAAATTTGTTTGCACACACTACTATGTTTTGTAAGGTAAGCATATAATTTCTGCTGCCAAAGCTGTCTTGCCTCCTCCAGCTGAAATCCAAAATAATTCACATTCACTGATGTTAACTATCACATTGCTAATCTTCCAAAGTCCAAAAGCTAATTTTTTGTGTTTAAACCAAGAGAGTGGGTACTACATATCTTAATATCACACTTTAGGAGAATTTAATTGTTTCCATTTGCAGGGCAGTTTCCACCACTCCCAACTACAACATGGATATTTGCTGCTTCCTTCTAATGCTCGAATCACATTAGATTTAATGGCTGTTCACAGGCCCCTTCCACATCCCTTACCTAGTGAGCTCAGGCTTCTGTTAGAACATATTACAGAAAGAAAGAGGGAGGGAATTTCTGAGTTCACTATTCCTCCAACTTCTAGTCTGGAACACATGCAACAAAAACCTCAGGAAATGCACTATCCTTTATTCCTTCCGTTTTGAAAAGTCTAAGGGGGTCCAAATTTTTCTTGCTAATGTCTAGTATCTTCCCAACTAGTTGTACATATATAATATCCAGAGCATTCGCTTGTAGTTAGCATTCAGAGATGGGAACTTCTATGAAGACTCCTAGTTTCAATGATGCAACAACATAGAAACGACTTTCAAGCTTTATGTCTTCATATAATAAGTAAACAAACCTTGAAAGTATAGCAGAGCAGCAGAGAGAAACACAGAAACAAACAGAGAGAGTTTCCATTCTCTGGACCACTCCCCAAATGGCTACAATATCCAGGTCTCTCCAGGTTCAAGTCAAGAGCCAGAAATTCCACCCTGGTCTCCAACATGAGTGGCAGCGGTTCGAACACTTGGGCTATTTCCCTCTGCCTTCCTAAGTATATTTAGCAGGTAATTGGATCTGGAGCAAAGCAGTGGGGTCTTGACCCAGCACATTTGATACAAGATCCAGTGATTTAACCCATTTTGCTATAATGTCACAATGTAATTTGCTTGGGAAAAAAAAAATTAAAGGATTTGAAAGGAGAGCAGTATAAGTTAAGGAAGCAAGCTTCAGTTTTCTCAGCTTATAATTTCCAATGCATTTCAATGCAAGACATAGGTTAACACAAAAAAATACTATAAACCTTAGTGCTCCAGTGTTGCTTTTTATGTTAACATATCCATGATCTTATATCATTTCTTTGGAAATACTCTCTCTCTAACAAATATTCTGTAACATAAGACAGAACATACTGCAATTTAGCATGCAAATATAGCTTAGTAAGGAGTAGTTCAGCTTAATTACTTTCTAAGCCCAATCAAAAAATTTAAGTGAGTTGAAAGCTGACAGTTTTGGAATGCAAAAGATTTGTCTTTACATATTTTAACTAATTAAACTTGTAATTATTCTGTACTTTCCTTCTTTAAGCACTTCAAAACACTTTTTAAGTCAATTTCCTGTGGAGTCAAGCAGTAAGAATCATCAGTCATATTCCCCAAATAGAAAACATAGGGCAACAATTTTTGGCAGGCTCCTTTCTATATGATGTTTATATTAACATGACAGATACACTTTAACAAATGTTGGAAATGTTTCATAGTGTGTGTATTCAATTATTTCCCTTAGAAATTTGTTCAAAATGGGTCTAACCTGATGTGAATGAACCCAATAGACAGCCATCATTTTTCTTTTTTTCAGATATACAAAGAGGAGGAGAGTCAGAGAGGAAGATCTGCTGTCCGTTGATTCATTTCCCAAGCAACCCCAACTGTGCCAATCTGAAGCCAGGAGCCCGGAGCCCAGAGCCCGTGTCTCCCACATGGGTGCAGGAACCCAAGGCTTGGGTCGGCCTCCACTGCTTTCCTTGGCCACAAACAGCAAGCTGGATGAGAGGCAGCTGGGATTAGATTCCTGTGCACGCAAGGCAAAGACTTTAGCCACTGGGCCCTTAGCCATCAATTGTTAGTGAATATATGCGGAGAGTATTGTCAACATGAGTAAAATTAAGTGTATTCTTTGCAATTTGTTTTTCCAAATAGCTATTCTAGGGCATTGTTAAATATAAGGTCATCCTTGAGTGAAAAACTAGAAAGAAGCTAAAGAGATCAATCATGCAAATATAAACATTGATCTTTAGGACTCAACTTGCTTAGAAATCACATTCATTGCAAAATAAAGCCAAACAAACAAAAACAAACAAGTGAAACAACAGCCAGAACAAAAACAACAACAAAAAAAAAGCCAATTGGGAAGGGAGGAAAAGTTATGGGACTTTTAGACTGCCATATGTATCCATGAAATTGTTATTAAGTAATTTTAAGTAGATTTCTTGTCCTAACTTAATGGTTACTGATTTGGTGGCTGAGCCCCATTGAAGTGATAACTGTTGCTTGGTCACTTTCAAAAGATATGAAATACAGGCATTACAACCAAAAGGAAAAACGGCTCAGTGTGAGACTCTGAGTGTATTAGAATAAACAATATAGGTTATATATCTCCAGATTTTTGTGTTTAGGTTGTAATGATATCAAGTACAAAATTAGGAAAAGCAGCACAATCTGATAAGGCTATGTTTGTTTATTTTAAAGAGGATGATGTGAGGATCCTGACAGCCTTTTTAAAAAATGAAATTATGCACTATGTCTTCAAATTCACTTTCAAAGCCACATATCAATTAAAATTAATGGAATAAATTATTTCTTTAGAATAAGGTCATGATATTATTTCACCTTATGCTTGACAGTGAAAATAAATCTAACCTATGGGAATGTGAAAGCAGATACATAATAGAACAATTGTTAACCTTTTCCTTAGAAGCAGTACTACTCTATATAAAATTTTCAGGTATTATTAATGTTACTTGTTTCAATTAATGATATCAAATTTTATCCTATAATAATCAAATGAAACTATTTTCAAATTACATTAATTAAATTAAGTCATTCCATCAATTCATTTAATCTTGTTGGATTAAACTCTATTTGCTCATTAAATATGGTTTTTGAAAATCTCCAGGACATTATATATATAAGATTTTCATTCACAATCAAAGCATTTGAATGAATCGGATTTTGCAGAATATTAATTCTAACTTGGCTTATGGCATTAAGGATATTTCAGATAAAAAGAAAATTATCTTATCAGATATTTCATTGTTGGCCTAACCATTGACTTCTCCAATAAGATCATTTTCTTATTTCCATGTTTAAATATTTTCTCATTATTCTCCTCTCTTCTTAATATTTGTTCCATTTCCTCCACATACCAACCTAAACTGTGACTTCCTGTGTTTTCCTCATTCATCCATAAATGAATTGACATGTGTCATTCAACTTGATACAAGATTAGTATAATACGTTATATTATTTCTGCAATAAATATTTTCTAGATTCAACATCAGAAATTTCAGTAATAATTTGTTTAGGGGAAAGAAGAAATGTAGAAAAGATAGATGAGATAAAGGTTATGATAAATGTGGTTCACATAAAATATTTTAATTCAATATATATATATTAAAGATTTATTGATTTTAATTTCAAAGTTAGATATACAGAGGAGGAGAGACAGAGGAAGAGCTTCCGTCTGATGATTCATTCCCCAAGTGACCGCCACGACTTGTGCTGTGCCAATCCAAAGCCAGCAGCCAGGAGTTCTCCTGAGTCCCCCATACGGGTACATGGTCACACTACTTTGGGCTGTCCTCAACTGGTTTCCCAGGCCGCAAGCAGAGAGATGGATGGGAAGTAGGGCCACCGGGGTTAGAACCAACGCCCATATGGGATCCCAGAACATTCAAGGCGAGGACTTTAGCCACTAGGCCACTGCACTGGGTCCTCAAGATATATTTTTTGAATGTATTTTTTTAAAAGTATGTATTTGAAAGGCAGTAATATAGATACAGGGAGACACAAGCACAAACACAGAGAGATCACCCATTAACCTTTTCTCTCCGCAATTGGCTAGAATGGTCAGCTGGAACCAGAGAGGATATCTTGACCTCTCACATGAGTAGCAAGGGCTCCAATACTTGTGGCAAGACAACTGCCTTCCAAGTCACACTACCAGTATTTGGATGGTAGAGGGACTCCAACATGCATTCTGCTACGGGATGCTGGTCACAAGTGATAGCTGATCCATCTTGACCCAGTCAAGTATTTTTAAAAGAATTATTATTCTTATTATAATTTTAATTGAAAGCATAGTGACAGGTTTGGGGAAATGTTTACTAAAAGAGAGAAATCTGCCTTATCCTGGGCCACTCCCCAGATACACACAACTTCTGTCCTTGGGAGAGACTGAGTACTGGAGATAGGAACACCAGTCATGTCTCCGTTGCAGGTGGCAGGAGTCCATGTACCTGGGCCCAGGTGCATTAATAGGAAGTTATTAGAATAAAAGTAGCTGAGCCTCAACCCAGCATGTCCATACAAAAAAACGCATGGGGCCCACACAGTGGCTTACGCCATTCCAGCATGATGGTAACCTCAACAAATATTTAATTCTTAATAGTGAGAAAGGCACCACGCTTTGAATTAACAAAGATAGCTCTTAATTAGAATAACAGTAGAAGATAATAATTGCAACAAATGTATAAATAAGTGTGAGAAATTACTGAAAGAGACCTAAAATCTAGAAAATCATATGAAAACAGTATTTTCAGATCAAGCATTCAAATGGTGCCATGAAACATGCTTCTTGAGATCAAGATCAACACTTTTTAACATGTCTCAAGTATCTTTAGATTCCACTGGCACATTCCAACTTCTTATTGAGCTCTCTTACTTCTTATTGTGTATTGCAGTTTTGAATTGTCCCTCTTGATCCCTGTCACCCTTTATTACCTGGCTTGGGATACTCCATTTGTCTCTGACATCAAAAGGGATTCTGTTTCTGTTTGGGTGAGAGAGAAGATGTGCACAGCCAACCGACTTCCACTCTCCTGGATTATAACTGTGGAGAGCTTTCGTGTTTGAAATTTCTTAAGAACTGAAAAAGGCATAAATCATAGTATGCCTAACTGTACCCCCCAAATATAATCCAGTGTTTTTTACATGCATGTAACTAAAACTTCTCAGCAAAACATTATACAAACAAATAAAAAACCTCAGTGGCACACTTTTGTCTAGAGAGAAACTAGCACCTGAGTTACAGAGTGGAATGAAATGAGACTTAGATAGGAAGTCTGAATGTAAGCTTTTTTTGTCTTGATATGGGGCTTGGCCTGATTATAGCAACTATGTTAGTTTAGACATTAAAAGAAGTCTTTGAAGTAGATTCGTTTCAGTTTCTCCTTAATATTATCACAAACAGAAGCTCGAAACAACACAAAACAGGTCATACTTATTCCTAGACTTAAGAATTTACCACTTTGTATTTCATTTTAACTTTTGTAAAGTGGTTCCTTATTATTACATATGGATGTAATAGCCACAACATAAGTGCTGTCGATACAATTCAAAGTTTAACCAAACTGATGTAATCACAAGTGTGTTTATTTGCAGCAAGCAAATGTATTATGGTGTAACAATACACAATAAGAAGAAAAATAAGCTTCTGAAAAAAATTCTTTTGATTCTACATTTTAAACTCTATTTGAATTTCCATCACTGCTTCAGATATTCTTCTGAACATGGACGAGCTAACAGCATATGACCAAATGCCAGACTCCAGTGAAACACTGTGATAAAAAAGCAAGGCTCTAGCAGGGGACCCTAGAGTGGAGCAGGTGGACAGGAGGAGGCCTGTATCCCAACCCTGGAGACCCCTGAATCTACTCAAAGGACTATCAGTATGGGCACCAAGGACTAAATCCCTACTACCAAGGAGACCACTAGGAATTGGAGGCCGAGGACTCTGAGGTCACCTACCCTCGTTGGGATCTACCATATGGGATGGAAGAAGCCCAAATCCTTCCTCGCAGGATCCAAGGTTATCAGAACAAGAGCTAGGAGCCATGAGTGATCCGTATAAGCAGAAGAACAGCAAACTTCCCTCAGGACTAGGGAAAGGAGCTTTCTCTGGTCCTTACTTAGTTCTAACTTTGGATCTGCATCCTCTCTGGCAATGACAATCAGGGTCACTCCAGAGCCCATCCCCCCAAATAAACAAACAAAATCAGAATAGACAGACAGAGAACAACAAGAAAAGCTTAGAACCAGACAGGAAACGGTCAGCGTGGATTCACATATACCTTACTAGGTAGGACACAGAGATTAGATACTCTTCACTGAGGAATGGAAGATTTCTCTGTACACCCCTCCTAAAACAGTTCTACACACCTCATCTGTTGACATGTGCCTTGCTAGAAGTATAAGCCAGTTTAGACTATCCTAAAATCTGCCAAGTTCAATAGAATTATGTTTCAACGCTATGGACTGCTGAATACTAAAATGAGGATAGACATAAGACAGTTGAATAGTACCCTATAGCCATTTTAAGGTGTATAGAAGCTAGTTGTATATAAACTAAAATCAAAATGTTAATTAAGTAGTCACAGGATGTGGTTAAGAACTTGCATTTTGTAACATATTGGTTATTTAATACCAAGTAAATTAATTCCATAATGTTATAAATCGCCGTTGATGTTATGTCGGGGCTTTTAATTGATCAGGATGATATACTGCCAGCTCTACCTTCAGACCAGAGATGATCTCCCCAAGAAACCGTTCAATGTATCTGGGCAATTAGACGCTGGACTCTGCTTGGTATATGCTTGCAACGAAGGAATCTCAACTGAAATTGATCTGTAATACTGAAACAAGGTGGAGGAATCCACCATGTGGGAGAGTCTGGGGAAGGGTTGGGGGAATCCCAGAGCCTATGAAACTGTGTCACATAATGCAATGTAATTAATAATAAACAAAGCAAAGCTCTATGTACTTTGAACTTAAACCCACTGGACCACACTTGGAACCTCAACATGACCTCATTTCTGAACTATCATAGCAATTAGATGATAAAAGAATATCATGCTCAATGTACAGTTATTATCTTACTTAAGCCCCAAAACAGTATGTTAATATAGTTAGACTTCTTATCCCTGTTTTGCTGTTGAAAAAAATAAGTCGAAGAAGGACTACCTCATAACCACATCTCTCAAGTAGGGATTGAGACTGGAGTTTGGTGACTTGCCATAGGATATGTTTGTTAGATTCCATGTGGCCCTTGGTGAATCTTTACTGAACCTTTAGAACTAATGACATTTAGAAATCAAAACTCCACCTTTTAACTCAACTCCCTTTATAGGCTATAGTCTAGGACTAAGTGTAGATCTGTTATCTTCAGGCAAGCTCATAGGACTGCTTTTAACCTTTTTGACTTTTATCTGGCTTTCAAATCATGAGCAAGTCATATATCTTCTTTCATTTTTAAATTGTATTTCTGAAAAATGAGAACAACAATGTCTCATTTTATAAAAAAGATTTATTTATTATTTTTCAGATCAGATTTACAAAGAGAGACAAAGCCATCCACTGGCTCACTCCCCAAATGGCCACAATAGCCAGAGCTGAGCTGATCCAAAAGCAGGAGCCAGAAGCTTCTTCCAGGTCTCCGACATGGGTTGCAGGATCCCAAGACTTTAGGTTATTCTTGACCGGTTTCCCACACTGTAAGCAGGGAGCTAAGTGGGAAACAGAGCAGTCAGGACATGAAGCAGCACCCATATGGAATCCTAGTACTTGCAAGATGAGCATTTAATAATTCAACAATTATTCCAGACCCTATCCCATGTTTTTAAGACAAGAAAAAGTAGCATTCTGTATGCCAGGAATGAAGAATACATCCAGGCAATGCAAAATACTTTATAGCCTTTTTCTAAAATGAAAATACATCCTAATCTTCCAAATTCTTTCTGCTTCCCCAATGAGATTGGTGACCTTATTTCTTTATTTCTCTGTCAGGATAACATAAAATTAACTTGCTTAGTAATGAAATCTTAGATCTAATACAAGACACAGAAAGTGAGCTCATGTGTCTTCACTCTTCACAAAATTTAAGTGCCAGCCACCTTTTTCACTGACATAAACAAAAAGTTCTAGAAATCCTGGTGACTGTCACTTGAATAAGTGCTAATCCAGTGATAACCCTCAGTAGGCTGCATTCTGCATTTTTCTTTCAAAGTGTGCATTCAGGAAAGTCATATTTGTAGTTTAAAATAAGCCCTGGAAGACATTTTTCATTTTGAAAAAGCAAATATATATATATATATATATATATATATATATATATATATCTATATATAGTAACTCCAATTTTGTATTAGTACTTTTAAAAAAATTATTTAAAAAATATGCTGTGAAGCAGTAGCACTTAAATTTGGTTCTAATAGACCATTGCAAGTCTTTGAACTATTATCATTCTACCTTAGGGGAAACATGATATTTGAGAATATAAGCAACTGAAAACATTTAGAACATGTCAATATTGCCACTGCATTTATACATATGATTCTTGCAGTGAATTTCTGTTCACTTTTACAAATACTTCACTTTTGGATTGACTCTGAACAATAACAAACTTCCAAGATTGCATTGCTTTAGACACTGTGCTTAAGTATTTTCCTATTCCCTGGCATTTCAGTAACCAGACTGTCCTGCTATGGAAACTGGCACTCATTCAAGCTGTTGTGTACATTCCCTTCTCGCTGTTTAAGGACCAAAAAATGATTGAGGTTTGACCCAACTCAAATTATAGCAACGGGCTTTAGTAAGCTTGCTTATTTTTTTACTTCATAAATTCCATTTTTCAGAGTGTTTACATTTATGAGACAAACAAGAATATTTCTCTAATGTGGGAAAACTAAGAATCAAACTGAAAAGATTGGCATGAGTACAAAGAAGGGCAGAGGTGGAGGAGGGTTGGCAAATGAGGCCAGGAGTAATCCTGCTATGAAAGACTTTATAGAATCTAGAAACTTACTTGAATGTTATGGTGCAAATTATCTTTATTTTTAACCCAAGCTTATTTTGAGAGTAGTAATTTGCTTCAAAAAGTTTGGCATTTATTTCCAGTACTTCAAATAACCTATTGAATATTTTATGGTTTGTATTTCCCCCAGTCTAAATTTATACTAAAAATAAAAGTGCAATGTTATTTTAAAAGTCAGGAAGCAGAGATAGAAGGAACACCTTATGCCAGCATCTTCATATACTTATCTCCTTACATCCCATCTGATCATGCTACTGTCAGTTTCAACAATTGGCTACAGTAAGTGCATCTATTTATATTCACTGCCTTCTGCATAAACATCACATCCATCTCCTGTGTTTCTTCATGTCATCCTTCTACAATCTTGCTCTACTTTTTAAAAAATGGATTAATATTTAGAGTCTATTGTACTTCATATTTAAATCCAGCTTTTAATTCAGTTACTAAATAAGGATACTTCCAATCCTGATGCAAAATCAGCACACTTGAACTACAAAATAAGTCACACAAAGAACAAATGATAAAACCAGGGAAACCTCTATCATTTAACCCTCACAAGAATGCATCTTAACCACATGTTTGCCTTGATTTAACCTGTAATTTTTGTTTGTTTATTTGTTTGTTAGTTTTTGAACCTGTCATTGATACTGTCCCAACCCATGTGTCTTGAAGAATTGAACTTGCATTATCTTTAACATATTGTTTACTCAATACTATGTCAATTAATTCCATAACATTGTATATTGTTGCTGATGTTTTGTTGGGCCTTTTAACTGACTGGAACTTTACTCTGTTAGCTCTACCTTCAGACCAGAGAAGGTCTCCCCAAGAAGCCACTGAACTTATCTGGACAATAAGATGCTGGACTTTATGCTAGGTATATGCTTGCAATGAAGGAATCTCAACTGAACTTGAATTGTGGTTATGCAGCAATGTGGAGGAATCCACCATGGGGGAGGGTTGTGGGATGGGTGGGGGGAATCCCAGTGCCTATAAAACTGCATCACATAATAAAATACATAGATAAATAAATAAATAAATAAATAAATAAATAAATAAATAAATAAAATATAGTGTGAAACCCTTGGGAAAAGAAAAAGGAATGCATCTTTACTCCATATCTAACTAGTTACCTGTTCCATTCACTGTCTTTCTTTGGTCCAATATTGCACATCCTTTATCACTGCTACCTTTTTAGTGCTTCCTAAAACTGACTTGTGCAAATTCTGAAAATGCATTGCAAGCATTATTTCTGATATTCTAAGTCTTTCACACTTGCTCATAGATTATAGAATAAACTTCTGATTTTCTGTGCTTTGTGCATAATTTCATTTCATCAGAGGGTTCACTAGCTCCATGCAAAGATATTTTTTAACCAGAATCAAAGATATCAACACTTTCAATTTTTTTAAAGATTTATTTTTTTTTTATTGCAAAGGTGGATATACAGAGGAAGAGAGACAGAGAGGAAGTTCTTCCATCTGATGCCTCACTCCCAAGGCAGCCGTAACAGCTGGAGCTGAGCCAATCTGAAGCAAGGAGCCACGAGCTCTTCTGGGTCTCCCACTCAGGTGCAGGGTCCCAAGGCTTTGGGCCATCCTCAATTGCTTTCCCAGGCCACAAGCAGGGAGCTGGTTGGGAAGTGGGGCCACCGGGATTAGACCTGTTACCCATATGGGATCCAGGTGCATACAAGGCGAGGATTTTAACCACAAAGCTATTGCGCCATGCCCAACATTTTGAAATTTTTACCTATAATTTTATTTTGCTTACATTTTATGTAAATGTGTCCAGACAGAATATATTCTTCCTTCCTTCCTTCCTTTCTTCCTTCCTTCCTTTCTTCCTCTTTCTTTCTTTCTTTCTTTCTTTCTTTCTTTCTTTTTCTTTTTCTTTTCTTTTTCTCTTTTTCTTTCATTCATTCTTTCTTTCTTTCTTTCTTCTGTCTTTTACTTTTTAGTGAACATCAGGTTTGCATGAATGATCTATGCTGTTATTTGCCTCTTTGTCTTATTCTTTTTATTGATGGTTATGATTTATTTTATGAATTTAAAATGACTATCCATACCTCTGCTTACAAATTTGTCCCTTATGAGTAAATCTGTCAAAAATATATGGATAAAATGCCAGTGGATAATCTTTTCATTCACTGGTTTTTATTTTTTGTTTTCCATTCTGGGCCATGAACAAATTTAGTGGGTGTAACATTGCCCATGAAACTAACAGGTTTTCAAAAGAATGTCTCCTGGAATGGCAAGAGTAAGCAGGTGGCTATGGAGGAGAGGATTTATGGAAGTGAGGAAGCAATGCATTTCAAAACATAGAACCCACTCTCTTGAAAATGAAACCATTCACACAGGATCTACATAATCACTTTCATGATTTAAGCATCTCTGAAAAGTCTCGCTTTATAACGTCATTGCACTGAGGGCCAAACCTAGCCATTAGCTTTGACAGGGACAGACCACATCAAAGTAAACTACTTGTTTGTTCTTTCCATCTTCTCTTAAGTTGAGAGTGTGATAATAGTATTTGACTTGCCATACCAAGATGGCATTTGCTTATAAAGGACAGTGCTGACACTATTATGGTTTAAGTTGGATTTTTTTAGGATTTATGTATGTATGTATGTATGTATTGTTTAAGCAATTCCAAGGATTAGGGAAACACCAGGTGTTCTAAATAACTAGGTTGTTGGTGGCACTGAACTTGCCAGAACCTGCTGGCCTTTAAATCTGAGGGCAACCTGGACCTATTTTGACCTGTAGGGTGCCAATGTTGGTATTATTTTCCCTGTGGCACCAATGCATTGCATTGACCTAGAAATGAGTTTGCTTCCAGCTCAGCACATACACATAGCCTTTGCCAAACTGTACAAAATGTCACCTGATGTGCCACTGATGGAGATCTGGATCTGCTGGTCATCAGGTCTACAGGCTACCTAGACCTATTTTGGGTGGAAACTGTAGTTTGCCATGTCAGTGCAATGCACTGAGCCAGAAATTAGCACCAAGCTTAGCACACACACAGTACTGTCCCACAACCTTTGCCTCCCTACACAAAATGGGGCCAGATTCAGCTCTGCTGAGAGTTGGGCTGTGAGATCTGTCCTGTTCCTGCACCACCAGTTTGCACTGCTCTGTCTCTGCTCCTGGTTGACTCAAACAAATTAGAAGGATAAGCAGTTCTTTTTCCAGGTTCACCTGCTGATCTCTTGGCGAGCTGCCCTTTCTGCATAGCTGCTGGTGGAGGTCCAGCCACTGGTGGAGTTTACTTCACTGCCAGCTGACTACTGCTGAGTTATCCGATCACTGCAACACCACACCATTGTCTCCACTGCTTTCCCGTGTCTGTCAGCATCCACGTGCCCCTCTGCCATTAGCCTGTCCTGTCTTTTCTTGGAAAGTGCCCTTTCTGCTTCACCCTGGCTAATGATTCTCCATCTGTTTAAACATATGCTTACCCTATTCTGCCATCTTTATTATCCAAATAAAGTGTACGAATTGTGTAACGTAAAATTAATGTTAGCTACAGTATCCTAAACGTCATAGAACAGACAGCAAAGAAACGAGGCTACAAGAAGAATGGTTTGGACAGTATAACACACATATTTTTGCTTCATCCAGCTTGATGTCATTAGGATTAAGCCATTTTAAGAGCAGCATACTTGCCTCTCTTGGAAAATTGTTTTCAAGATCTTGTCATGGCTATAAAAAAGTATGCCTTTTAGGACTATGCATCTTTATATTACTTCTTTTCTATGTAATAAATTAAATGTATATGTTCTCTATTTCTTCCTTACCCTTTTCATGAAAGTTTCAATGATAGAGGTTACCTTGGATATTTCAATCAGGAGTACATTGCTATTTGTTCCTTGTTAAATTGAGAAAAATTTTAAAGTGAACTTGATCCCCATGAAACCATCTTCCCAAATGCAATTAATACATGTTAAAAATGATACATCAATTTCTAATCAGTTCTGTTTTAGTTGAATCAGATATGAAGTTTCATATTCAACTATTTAAGCTTATGCATTCATCTATTCACTTACACAACCATTTATTATTATATTTATGTATTGTATACGCATGTTAGCATTGTGATAGTTGATTAATCACATTCTAAATTTGAGTTGAAAAGATAAAGAATATCATGTCCAGTGATTCATTATATAAAGGCTGAAAATAAAGGTCTATATACATTTTATGAAGGTCATGTAATAATTGGAGGGAAGAGTAGCAGAAAATAGAAAATTGCTTTTTCCTTATACCAGTAACCGATGAAATTGTATTTGCTCTCAATAATTTCTCATTACTTTGTTGAATGATCTCATGACATTTATTTCTTATGGAGTTAACCATTTATAAAACTATAAAATTTAGATAAACTTATCAGTATATTTTTAAATGATCTTTAGATATAGGCACTGTCACTTTTCATTAACTGCATTAATATGATTTTACCTTTGTCTTAGTTATTTTTTTCCTGGCTCCTGGCTTTATTATTTTTTTCACATTTTATTATTATTGCAATCATTTTATGATACAGTTCAATATTCCCTTATCCCCTCCCCAATGCCCTCGCCCCCTCCCCCAGTTCCTCCATATCATCACTAACGCATAGCTCTTCATACTCAGTCATATGTTCATCATTGCAGGCATGGACAATGGCAGAGAGTCCAGAATCCTATTGTCGAAATATAATATGAACAGTTTAACTGTAAGTCCATCTTTGTCTGGAAACAGAAATGCATATCACACTGCATCCTCACATATGGATGTTAGTCTCCATTACATAACTACTGTACATTCCCTTAAATGAAAAGTCATGATACAAAATCAACAATACAAAGAAAAATAGAAATTCACAATGCCATGAAGTTAAATGACATGTTACTAGATATGACAATCTCCATTACACAACTACTATACCTTCCCTTAAATGAAGAGCCACGAAACAAAATCAACATCCGAGAAAAAAAAAAAGAAATTAACAACACCAAGAAGTTAAACAACATGCTATTAAATGTCTAACGTGTGGCTGAAGAAGTGAAAATCAAGAACCTTCTTGAAGAAAATGATGTCACTGTATGACCTACGAGTCATTGAATGATTTAATCAGAAGAAAGTGTCCCGAAGAGATGAAACTAACAGTCCAGTCTACTAATCTATGATGTTTGATTGAGCTTAAGCCATTTACATTCAGAGTTAAATAAACATAGGTGGTACTTTGGTCCTGTCATTTTAGCAATGGGTTGTTCATTGGTTTAGACTTCTGTTGTCATTCTACTGGGATGTTCTTCCCATTTGCCTTTGGTTTTGGTAGGTGCTATTCCTCTTCTCTGTCAAGAGAACATCTGGAAGTATCATTTGTAGGGCAGGTTTGGAAGAGGCAAATTCTTTTAGCTTTTCTTTACTGTGGAAGAATTTTATTTCATTTTCAAAGTTGAAAGAAAGCTTTGCTGGGTATGTTATCCTAGGCCGACAATTTTTTTTTCTTTTAGAATCTGGAATATGTCACTCCATTCTCTTCTTGCCTGTAGAGTTTCCTGTGAGAGATCTCCTGTGAGCTTAATTGGCATTCCTTTATACGTCAATTGACATTTTTCATGTACACATTTAAAGATCTTTTCCTTATGTTCAATTGAAGAGAGTTTGTGATAATCATATGTCTTGGTGAAGATCGCTTTTGATCAAGCCTGCTGGGAGTTCTGTGCCCCTCCTGGATCTTGTTTCCCAATTCTTTCTCCAGATTAGGGAAATTTTCCTTGATTATTTCATTAAATACACTTGCAAACTCAGCTTCTCTTTCTGCACCTTCTGGGACTTCTATAACTCTTATATTTGGCCTCTTAATAGTGTCTTTCAATTCTTGAATACTTTTTTTGGCATTATCCAGCTCTGCTTCCAGTTTTTTGTTTGCTTCCCCCTGGTGACAGGAGATATCTGCCAATTCTGAGATTTTTTCTTCTGCTTGCTTCATTCTATTTTGGAGACTCTCCACTGTACTTGTAATTTGCTCTACTGTGTTCTTAATTTCTGATAATCCAGCCTTGATTTGCTTTACTGCTTCCTTAAATTCTTTGAAATCTTGCATGAGCTTCTCATTTTTTATCATAATCTTTAAAATGAGTCTTATGGATTCTGTGTCCCCCATTTTCTCAATGTCTTCCTCAGTTAACTCTGAGGTTGGCATAGGGTTTTGCTCCTTTGCAGGGGAGTGCTCAGTAATATTCATTGTGCCTTTGTCTCTTCTTTTGCTCTTGATCATTGTATTTCTGGTTAGCAGAGTCTTCTTCTTGGGGGCAGGTTTCTAAGCTGTGTCACCACAGGTCTACAATGCGATTTTAATTATTGCAGTTGGCACACAACTTTTTGCTAACAGCCACTTGTGCCACAACCTCCAGCAAGTTCCAGATCTGGGTTCTTATGTCAGATATCCACAGTGGTCTCCACAGCGCCAGCTCTTGGCTCACCACTCTCCACTTCCTGTGATACCATGTTGAGTCTGCACTGTTGTCTCTGCAACCTTTCTCCCACTTCCAGTTGGAGTGGGTTCCAGGAATAGAGAGACACCAAGTGTACTATCTAGTTAGGTTTTGGTGGCTCTGATCTTGGTGGAACCTGTTGGAATTTAGGTCTGGGTGCCTCATGGACCTATTTTGACTGGTACAATGTCACAGTCAGTATTATTTTCCTGTGAGACCTCAGCAAGCTCTCACGAGCTCAGCACATGCGCAGTTCTCTGTTTTCTCCTGCAGTCCTAAAGCTATTGCCACAGTGTACAAAATGGCACCTGGTGTGCTATCACAACAGTTCTTGATCTGCTGGCCGTCAGATCCGAGGGCTACCCAGACCTGCCATGGATGGAACCCGTAGAATGCCACATTGTTGCAGTTCACCAAGTTAGAAATGAGCGCACTCCCTGCTCAGAGCATACTCAGTCCTTTCCCTTGCCGTTTTCTCCTTACGCAAAATGGCGTCCAATTCCGTTCTAGGTGGCCGACTGGGCTATGAAATTCACTCTGTTCTCACACTGCCTGAGATTTGCTGCTCTGTCTCTGCTCCTGGTCAAATCAAATGGACCAGCAGGATGGACAGTACTTTGTCCAGTTTCACCTCCCCAGCTCCCAGTGAAAGTCCCTTCCCACCTGGTTGCTGGTGGAGTTCCGGCTGCTGTTGGAGTTCAGATTGCCGTGCTGGAGCATTGTTCACTGCAACACCACTCTGCTGTGCCTGCTGCTTTTCTGTGTCTGTCAGTCTCCAGGTACCCCTCTGCTGTTGTTCTGTCCTTTCCTATTTCCTGAAATATGTCCTCTCTGCTTCATCCTGATTAAATGTTTCTCCATCTGATTAAATGTGTCCTTACCCTATTCCGCCATCTTGATTCTCCCTGCCTTAGTTATTTAAAAAATAAAATAAAATTGATTATACACTCTCATCCTGGGAAAGAAGATAGCTTCAGATATCTTCCAATTAAAAGTAAATAGTATGACAGTTTACGCTTGTTTATTATTTTTAAAATATGTTACATCTGCTAATCCTTTGTGTTACATCACAAAGATAACACAATACAAAATAATTTAGAATGCAGGTCATCAAAATCATGGTTAGCATATTTAATGTTAAAACACAAAGTGTGCATAAAAATATCCTTGCTTTCTATTCCAAGGAAGGCATTTTATGAAGTAGAATGATATCCTATCCTACTTCAGACATAACTGATTCAGTCATGACCTCTTTTCTGAATGATGAATGCCTGTTAATTATTATGTAGGTCAGATGTCTTTAGCTTTCTGAAGCCTGTTGAAATGTGGTTTTCAGTCTTTTAAGCATTTTTCATTTTACTGTCAGGATATTATTTCACTTATGATTTCAAATAGATTTTTATAAAGATTTAACTATTTTTTATTGGAAAGGCAGATTTACAGGAAGAAAGAGATACAGAGAGAATCTTCTCTCTGCTCCTTCACGCCCCAAGTAGCTGCAATGGCCAGAGCTGAGCTGATCTGAAGCCTAGAGCCAGGAGCTTCTTCTGGATCTCCCACATGGGTGCAGTGACCCAAAACTTTAGGTCATCCTCTATACCTTCCTAGCTCACAAACAGGGAGGTGGATGGGAAATAGAGCAACCAGGACATGAACCGGCATCCATATGGGGTCTGGTACCTGCAAGACAAGGACTTACATGCCCACAATTTTAATATCTTACGGTAGTTTTGTATTTCTACATGGCTATAGAACTCAAAGTTTTCTTCTTTTTAATCAGTATTTATTCCAAATCTGCTATCCTTTATTCTATCAGTTTTAAGAAATTTAACTCTATTCTTAAAAAAAAAAATGTGGCTACTTACTCTGCACAGGGTTGATGTAAAGCCTTAATTACCTTTGAACAAATATTGAAGGGACAATCACTACAAATTATTGTTAAATTGAGAAACTGCCCTTAGATGTTAATAATTTTATGTGATACTTTAAAAAAAATTAAAGAATACCAAAAAAACACTTTCTAGTGTGGGTCTCTAATGAACTTGCGTGGCTGCGTTATTTGGGATCATTGCTGTTACCGTTTGGTGCATCCAGTTCTACTGAGATACTCATGAACAGTGTCCACACCGACAGCAAGCCGCACTGGAAGATTTTAGTTTATGAGGAATAGAAATTTTGTTGAAATCTCTTATTTTTTTCCAGTTTAGCTCTTTATTTACAAATGGAGTCCATATGGAGTAATATGGACCAATGTTAGATCTAACTATTGAAGAAAGTGAGAAAGTATCAGTAATAACATAATGCTTTTTTGAGATGGACCAGATTTTTTAAAATGAGGAAGATGGGTATAGTGGCAAATTAAAAGTTTTTTACAATGTGTTAATATTATAGCAGAACAGATCATTATACATGCTTTAATTCTGACTCTTCATATTTCAGAGACTATTTCACATTTCAGAGAGAGAGAGAGAAAGACAGAGGAGACCGAGAGAGATAATGTAATTTTTAAAATTAACTTAGCTTTTCTTTTTGATCTAGTCTGATAGAGGCCTCTTTCTGTTTTCCTTGCTTGAAAGTAAAGAGCAAAGAGAGCATCCCGCACGCATTTGCTTGGCCTAGTGCATTATGAGTTCCAACATGCAGGATAAATTAGCATGGGATATACTAACACAATTTAAAACATCATATTAAAACGCCCAGGGTTAATTCATCTTATATGAAAAATGCATGTGTAAGTATTTTGACCAAATGCTGTTCATTAAATAATTTCACTCATGCTCTCTTTATTTCTTAATGGGTCACATGTTTTTGTTTCAAACGCTCATGTAACATGTATTTAGTATTGGATTTTACATAAAACACTGAGTCACGTTTATGCATAAGAAACCATGATAGTTTGCATCTAGTAATATTAGATATTATCATGAGGTGCATTTATTTAACAAACATAAATTGTACATTGGTTTAAAGCTTAATAGCTTGACATGTTAAATTTCAACTTTATTATAACAATTATAAGAATTTTCAGAGTTACTCTTTTACAGTTGGATATGGATTATTGAGATTTAGTTAACACTGTTTCAAGGACTAAAAGAAAGGATGTTGGAAGTGAAAGATAAAGGAAAATTGTATACAGTTTCAAATTTGTAGTTGACAACATGTTTCCTAAGCCCTGAATCTACTTAGTGTTAGAATGATTTATTTACAGAACTTGATATTCTATTAGTTTTGAAGAATGGAAATGTATGAATCTTGCCTTCTCTTATTACTTATTTTGACGCC
The DNA here is from genome assembly GCF_017591425.1 of Ochotona curzoniae. Lineage (NCBI taxonomy): Eukaryota > Metazoa > Chordata > Mammalia > Lagomorpha > Ochotonidae > Ochotona > Ochotona curzoniae. Next base: position 21,677,075 of record NW_024467115.1, read on the forward strand.
ATGATTTAAGAGTAAACTATGACAGCCAGTCAAATAACCTACAAACTAGCATTGGATATCTAGCAGAGAACAAATAGCTTTTTGCCAAGTTCTTGAATGTCTACAGCAAAACAGTAATATTTTCTTTGGTACTGTCACGATGAAATTTGCCTTTTTTTTTCCATAGTGCTACATGTTTGCATTAGATAAAATGGCCTACACACAGTTTCAAAGCTGAAAAGATTTAATAAGCCAGTGTTACCACAACAATTATGATGATAACGATAATAAAAATAAAGGTAACATTGCACTAAAACATACAACAAATTTATACAATTCAAAATTCAAAATATGTGCTTGGGAGAATTATGCAAAGGGATGTCTCTATTCATTTCTTTGACAATAATGGTTGTCAATATTGATTATTTGACAGGATTTTGTGAACTTCAGTAAACCCTGGTTCATATGACATTTCATATATTGTGAAATGATAAATTGATAGAATGTAACCATTCTTCGCAGTACTCAATCATAGCAGAAGAAATCTATGAACAGTTACAAATCTGAGTTACTTTTTTCAAGGTATTTAACAACTGTTGGAAAGCTGAGATACCCAGTACTTGAGGAGAAAGGGAAGTGTAAAAAGAAGCTCCTTAAAGTGAGTTAAAACACTGTGTTACACTTCTGCCCTTAGGCATTTGGAAACATTGAAGTTTCACAGGGCAGGAAGCCAACTCCAGTGGAAAGCAGTTATGTGCAGAAAAGCTAGCTAAGGAGGAAAATAAGAATCTGGAAATGCCAAGTCAATACAGAAGTAGGGTTTGAAGCCCAAGAAAGGATGCAAGCTCATGATGCAAACACACAATTCTGCATTCATTTTTATTTGCATTTAGAATCCAGGCATTTACCTGCAAATTCCATGCACTGTGAAGGACTAATTTCAGTTGATTAGCATGGTCAGAGATACAAAACTTTAGTTTCAATCCCACCTGCTCAAACACCTCCATGAATTATCTGTGCAAACCCTAGAAGGACAGAAACATTGCAGAAATGGTTGTGAACCAAGCACAGAAAAGGCAAACCCAAAAGCCATCACTGGAAAAATTATAAGGAAAATCAGAGAAGTGGAGAAAATATTTGCTACACATGTATCCAAGATTCTAACACTCAGAATATAAACACCGTCATGTAGGACAATAAGACAGATATCACAATAAATAAAACTGACATGGAATTCAATTCTTCATTTCAGAATAAGAAGGCAAACATATCAGTCTTCATTAAACCTTGAGGGAGCAGCTGAAACTAATCAGATCCTTGAGCTGCTACAACATCCACCAGCAAAAGAACCTTCACCAGGTATGATTTCACGAGCATGCCTATTCCAGCCATCAAAACTCTGAGTTGAACGAACCCTTTTATCATGTAACAGCCTCCTATGTGACAGTTATCACATCAAAAATGAATTGAAACATTTACTAAGATTAAATGTAGCCATTTCTTATGACTCAGTAATCTTGATCTTAGGCAGATACTTAACAAGATCAGATCTGTAATGGAAAAACTGAGCTAAAAGAATTTCATAGGTTCACTACTTGAAGAATTCTAAATCAGAAATTATCCAGGAGTCTCTCAATACGTGATTGAGTAAATACGTGTGTGTGCATCATTTTTGCCCTTCTTGGTGATGGGGCATTTAGCAATATGGAAGACCATTTTAATCATCATAAAAATGAGAGTATGGGGAATCACAAAGAGTCATTTTATGTTACAGATTTTAAATATGTTGCAATGAATTATTATCTGTCCAGAAATGCTAATAATGCCAAGGCTAAGAAACCATGACTATAGAATTGCACTACCCAGAGAAGCAACAAATTACTCCATGCATGAAACCTCAAATTCATTCAACAAATATACAGCTAAGAAAATAGGTCTGACACAGGCCCAGCGTGGTAGCCTAGTGGCTAAAGTCCTCAGCTGGCACATGCCAGGATTCCATATGGAGGCTGGTTCTTATCCCAGCAGCCACACTTCCCATCCAGCCCCTGCTTGTGGCTTGGCGAAGCAATCAAGGATGGCCCAAAGCCTTGGGGCCCTGCATCTGTGCAGGAGATCTGAAAGAAACTCCAGGCTCCTGGCTTTGGGTCTCAGCTTAGCTCCAGCTATTGAGGCCACTTAGGGAACGAATCACTGGATAGAAGATCTTCATCTCTGTCTCTTCTCCTCTCTATAAATCTGCCTTTCCAATAACAATAAACAAATCGTAAAAAAATAGATCTGACACAGAGTACTCATTTTATAATCCCATCTATGTAAATAACAGTAAAACTGACCAATGTTAATGGACAGTGGTATACTGATCCCTTTGTCAGTAGAGTAGTAACTGAGAGGGTAGAGATGCTATTGTGTAGTGTAGCTTCTTTTACACATAATTTGGAATGAAACTTTTTGTATTTCTGTGATTTTTTACATTAGGCCTTTCTTTTCTCATCTGCGCTGAGAGGTAGGTGTTTAGCTGAACAATTATTTAAGATTCTGCTATCATGCTCACATTCACACATGGACATATTTGAGCATGACACCCCTGTCAGGTCCCTGACTTGAGTTTTCTGCTAATGCAATGCTAGAACAACAATGAGCCTTGCCACTCATGAAGCTATGTGGTTTGAGGATTTTCTTGCTAGATTTGCTCTTCCAAATTCCGGCCATTATGATTCTTTAGGGAGTTAACTAATAACTGGCAGCATTTTCCCACCTCTCTCACTCTCAAATCTTATTGCCATTACATCTCTATATGTAATATGCAATAACATATTTAATATTATCAATATCCATATATAGGAATTAAATTCAATATAATCTTCCTAACAGATAGTCTTATTTAAAATGAAAGTCAATTAAATACACAACCAGTTTCTTTATGATATGTATATAACATATTTCCAAGGAGATCATTTCAATATAGTATTTTATACTTGATCTTAGCCAAAAGGCCAAGAAGCAATCAATATAGTATTTTAAAAATCATTTCTGCCCAATACCTTTTTTATTTTCTTTCCAAGACAAGGCCCTCCAAAATGTTTTTCATTTCTTGAAAAATAACTTAGCTTCCACAGGAATAATAAAATAGACAGCACATCAGGATACCCTACGGTGAAATACCATGGCAACAGACAACACTGGCTGAGTCTTTGACTGTGGTCCTATCTTCCCAAGTCTGTCAAATTTATCATCTAGAAATTACCATCAGAAATATTAATGTTGTAGAAAGAATAATATTCCATCTTGGTTTTTATCTGTAGCTAAGACATACAGCTAGCTATGGTGAATAAAAATGTAAGTAGACTAGTCAAGAAATATATACATAGAAATAAGTAATAATATAAAGTAATTTATAATTCAGCTTAAGGTAAGATAAGGTAAAACATTTCAATTAATTGAATGAATGCAAAGGTTGTTACAGATTTGCCTGTGCTTATAAATCTGTCACAGAAAGTATTCAAATATTGCATCCTGTGTGATAATTGGCAGTACATATTTAATGTATGTGTGGATGTGTTATAAATGCATATATACATAAACACTCAATTTCTGAGTAGACAGATGAGTTATAGTTTTTATATTCAACTTGAATGATTATCTGAAACTCAGGATACCCAGGTGTGTCTTCTTGTTCTTTGGCAGCAATTGTACCTTGATAGTCCATGCATGATTAAAGAAAATGTTGCTGGCAGAGTGGAGGGATTTGATGTAGAAATTAGATGAGGAGAAGAAGTAGAAGAAATGAAGGCAAAGTAAAGGAGAAGTTACACCGTAAGAAGAAGGAGCAAGTAAGGATGTAGAAGAAAGATTGTTGACTTAAAAATAGGGGGGAAATCCAATACAAATCTTCATCCTTGTCTACTGTTGCAATGTTTTATTCTGAGTTTCATTAGAGTGGTCTATGATATTCCTAGCATTTTAGACAAATGAAATTACATTTTTAAAATTTTTCCTTAGCTCTGGAATGATATTTTATCAGTGTTCCACATACAGCCAGATAAATAAGATGTAAGGAAGCAAGAAACGCTGTGCACTATGCAATTTTCACAGCAACCTCTGCAATGCTCTTCCAGAATTTTTTATGTCACAAAGAAATAAAGGTGTTTTTGCCATACTTCCAAGGTTTGTTTTCTCATAGCCAAAACGGTCCTAATATGAAATCCATTTCTCCTCCCTTGTGCTAGACATGGAGATGGAAGGTGAGTAGACAAAGTTGACAGGTGAAACAGCCCTTGCACTCAAAGAGCTGAGAGATGTTTAAGCATAAAATCTTAAAATTAGAGCAGCACATTGTTTGGACTCTCAGTATCACATGCATGACGACATTGTGCAACACCAAAGCACACTTATGTGCTAATAGAGAAGAGACTTGTGCCAACTCTTACCACAAACGATTTTTCTCAGATGAATAGCAGACCATTCCAGACAAATCAGGCCTCAGGCTAGAGGGATGATAAGGCAGACAGCATTTTGTACCAGGCTGCAACAAATGCCAAAGACTTCCATAACCGGGGTTGTGGGTGGGTCAGGTGGGATGAGCTTACACTGACAGGGAGCAATCCATGGGCCGTGATGACCTCAGTTTCTTCCATGTTTCATTCTTTCTATTGCAGTATTTTAATTGCTTTGGCTCCATGCATCATTAACATTTTATCTCAGTTAGTAGATATTGAAAAAGAGAATGCTGTCTTGATTTTCTTATCTATCGACTTGGTGTCCTATAACTTCATTAAATTTGTTAGTTCTAACGGTCTGGTTTTTTTTTCTTCTTTCTAGAGTTTTTTGAAACTTTCTATATGTAAGATCAAGTCATTGAAAAATAATAACAATTTAAATTCCTTTTTTCTAAGGTTAATGCTAATTATTTCTTTGCTTTGTCTGATTGCTCTGACAAGGAAGTCCAGTGTTCTTCTGGGTGAAAGTCTCAAAATGGGCTTCCCTAGAGTGGCCAAAAAGCCTGTAGTCTGTTGGTCATGGCTGATTTGGGGATAGGATCACATGGTGACCTGAGAAGTAGGGACATCAGCTAGGAAGAATTGCAACTCAATCAATCACCAACCTGCTTGCAAGAGCCACATTCTGAAATTAACTGCACAGTGCTTCAAAAACCTCCCACCAGATACACCACTCCAGTGTTATAATTAGATCAAATATTCATGTTTAATTCATCAATAATTAATCTGCAGACAAGAGTTTAAACATATGCAGTTTTTTGAAGATGATTCCAATTCAACTTGTGACAAGGTTTTTTTTTAATGATTTGTTGATTATTTTGAAATTTGATGGAAGACACACACACACAAAAGCAGAGTCAGAGAGAGGGAAAAAAATAAATCTGTTCACTGGTTCTTTCCTCCAATGGCCATGAAGTCCTGAGCTCGTCTAGGGCCAAAATCAGGAGCTAAGAGGTTCATTTCAGTCATCCATATCAGTGGTAGCGTCTCACACACTTCGGCCATCTTCTGCTGCTTTTCCCAGGCCATTAACAGGGAGTTCAATCAGTAGTAGTTCAGCTCGGACATGCATTGGCTCCCTCATGGGATGTCAGCAGCACAGGCAGAGGCTTTACTTACCATACTCTTCCACTACCTGCTAAGGTTGTTAATATACTCTTGGATACAATCCTCCAATACTTTGTTGACAATATTTGCTTGTGTGTGATCAGTTCAGTGACCACTCAGGGAGTGAGCCAATGGATGGAAGATTATTCTGCATCTCCTTTTCTCTATACATCTGTCTTTCCAATTAAAAAAAAAATCTTTAAAAAAGAAAAAAAAAAAAACAGTATAATGTGTTAAGGAACCAGCATTGTATGGTAGCAGGAGAAACCTTCACCTGTAACATTCATACTTCAGATGGGGTCCAAGTCTTCGCTATTCTACTCCTGACTCAACACTCTGCCAATATGCCTAAGTAAACAATGGAATATGTTCCATGTGCTTGGGCCTGTGCACCTATGTTTGAGACCTGGCAGAAGATCTTGACTCCTGGCTTCAGTATGACCCCGTCCTGGCCATGGCAACTTTGTAGAAGGTGAACTAGCAAGAAGAAGATTCTTACTCTGTCTCTCTGTCTCTCTGTCTCCCCTCCCCTCTGTAACTCTACTGTTTAAATAATTTAAAAACACATTTTCATAAAAAGAAAACATGCTATTATTCTTCAAATGTCTGATGGATTTTTGCAGTGAATCCATGTTGCTTGAGGATGTCCTTTAATGAAATATTTTGGATTACTTGCTGTCACTAATCGTTACTAGTCTATTTAGCTAATCTGTTTCTTCTTGACTTGGTCTTCATTAAAGTGTATCCATCAAGGATATTTTTCCTGACTTTTAATTTATCAAATTTGATGGTACATAATTGATCTTAATAATTTCCAATTATCAATTGCATTTCTGGTGTATTTGTTATAACATGTACCTTTTTGCCTCAAGGCATACTTGTTGAAATTTCTCTCTGAAGTCATCCAGTTTACTTATGAATTTGCCAATCTTGTTTGTCTTTCAAAAAACAAACTGATGACCTCAATGATAATTTTAACAAAATGTTTGAAGTTGACTCCATTGCTCTCATTTTTATTATTCATCTCTTTTTTCTTTACATTTCTTTTTTCATTTCTTTTTGAATTTATAATATTTTTCATATGGATTTGTAGCTATAGTCTCCAATACATTTTCCCATCCTTCATCATCCCCACACACTCATTTCTCCCACATTAATAGTAAAATTCTTCACCAGCCATCACAAGTCTAACATTATGGTATTTAGTGTACCATGGCATTGTAGGTATAAGTGATAGTAGAAAATCTGGTATCTTATTTCAAGGTTTACTTACTAGTATTATTTGGAGTCATCCCTTTATTTGGGAGTAAAAATGCTACTGCAACTTATCTGCCCTTTTTGTTATGATAGTATCCATCATAAAATCAATCTATGAAAATATATACATATACATGTTATTATATATCTGTATATCTATTGGCCTTGTAGTTTGCATAATGGTTTCCTTATGTCACAGACAGCATGAAATTTGTCCTTTTGGAATTGGCTTATTTCTCTAAGCATTATGATCTCCAGTTGGGACCATTTTGTTACAAGTCATTGAATTTCATTCTATTATTCTGAGTGCTATTCCATGGAATAGATCTTCCACAGTTGATTTATTCATGTCTTGGTGGACATCTTGGTTGTTTCCATGTCATTGCTATTATGGATTGTGCTATAATAAATGTAAGATCGCAGGTCACATTTTCATGTGCAGATTTCACGCCCTTTGGATACCTGGGTCATACACAGATCAATGTTCATGTTTACTGAGCCCCCTCCATATTGCCTTTCATAGTGGCTACATTAGCTTTCACTCCCAACACTCATGTGATAAGGTATCTTTCTCCCCATCCATTCCAGCAAGCGTTGTTAGTACATTTCTGGAAGTAGGCCAGTCTCACTGGATTTATGTGGAATCTCAATGTGGTTTTCATTTATGTTTCTGTAATAATTAGGGAGTCTGTGCATTTTTACATATTGCTATCAGCCGTTTACTGTTGGCAACGCCTGCATTGCCATGTACCTCAAGCCCCGAGTCGAGTGGAGGGACTAGGGTTATGAGACAGACAAGACACACAAGACACACAACACACTGAGACTCATTCTTGTGAAGTGAAGCCTTTATTCAAAGTCGAACTCTCTTATATAATCTGCTTGGCCCCTCCCAGGATCTTCCCAATGGTTAAGCAACACCTAAGCTCCCCCAAGGACGTGCAAAAAGGGGAAGCAGGAAGGAGGGAAATTGCAGTCAGGACGTGCAAAAATGGGAAGCAGGAAGGAGGAAAATTGCAGTCAAGCTGCGGGCTAAATGTATCAGGCCATGATTGCCCTTCCTGTTACACCTTTGAGAAACAGCTGAGCTGTGGAGTTAACCCTTGGGAGACCGGGGCATACAGTTTACATCTGTTCTTTTGAAAAAAAAAATTTGCTCATTTCTTTCACCTACTTATTGACAATTTTGTTGTTGTTGTTTGTTTTTCTATCGTTGAGTTTCTGAAGCTTTTTGAAATTCTGGATGTTATTCCCCTATCTGTTACATGGTGTGTAAAGATTCTGTCCCATTCCTTTGGTTGTTTCTTTACATTGTTGACTGTTTCTTTGCTATTCAGAAGCTTCTTAGTTTGATATAGCCCCATTGGTTTAATTTTACTTTGGCTGCCTGTGACTTTGGTGACTTGTCTAAGAAGTCTTTCCCAATGCCTGCATCTTGTAGTGTGCTTCCCGTGTTTTTGTCTAATACATTGGTGATTTCTGGGTATAGATGTATGTCCCTGATACATTTTTAGCTAATTTTTGTATAAGGAGAGAAGTGAGAGGCTTTTTTCTTACTTCTACTGGCTGATTTCCAGTTGTCCCAAAAGCAATGGTTAAAGCAACCAACCTTTTTCTCTGATTATACTCAGTTCTCCTCTCAAAGATGAGTTGATTATGCATGAGTGGGTTCACCTCAGGGGTTTCAATTCTGTTTCATTGATCTTCTTTGTTTCTTTACCAGTACCAGACTGTTTTGGTTACCACTGTAGTATGTAGTATTTCTCAAGCTCTGGAGTTATAATTCCTCCAGCTTGATTTTTTCTTCAAAATGGCTTTGGCTATTTGTGGTCTTTTTTTTTTTTTTTTGCATGAATTACCCTATTGCATTTTATTTCTAGGAAGATGTTTGGAGAATTTTGTGAAGATCACTTTGAATAGTGTGCATTATTCTCAATAATATGGACATTTTCACAATGTTGATTCTACTGATCCAGGAACATAGAGATTTCTCTATTTTTTAAAAGAATCCATTTATTCTTTTGCGAAGGGCAGAAATACAGAGAGAAGGAGAGACAGAAAAAAAGTTCTTCATCCACTGCTTTACACCCCAAGTGGCCATAACAGCCAGGTCTGAGCCAATCCAAAACTAGAAGCCAGGAGTTTCTTCTGGGTCTCCCACACAAGTGCAGGGTTCGAAGGCTTTGGGGCATCTTCAACTGCGTTCCCAGGCTACAAACAGGGAGCTGGACGGGAAGTACAGTGGCGTGGATACAAAATGGTGTCCATATGGGATCCCAGTGCATTCAAGGCCAGGATTTAGAGGTTAGGCTATCGTGCTGGGTCTTACATTATTAATCTATCTTTTAATGTCATCCTCTGTTTCTTTTATTTTAATGCTTTATAGCTTTCATCATCACAGTCTGTATTTGAAGTTTTTTTCTGATTGGTTTTGGACACTGGTGATTTTTTTTTAACTGAGATCTTTCTGCTTACATTGACTATTACATTGCTTAATACTGTTTTACTATATCCTATAGGGTTTATTGTAAATTTTTTTCCATTTTATTTCCTAAAGATAAATTTAAATAATTCATTTATTAATTTCCATGAAATCATACAGACTGAAAGTTGTTTTCTTATTAAGAATATATATACTATAACTTATAGTTTTAGCTGACTTATTTTGTGACCCAGGGGCTCTATTCTGTAGGACGCCCTAAGGGCTTTTGGCCAGAATGTGTTTTCTGAAGTTCCTGGAAAATGAAATGTTTTCCGAACTTTTTGACTCTTTTAGTTGATATTGGTGTAAGTTTATTTTATCTGATAAAATATGACTAAATCACTTCATTTGTACTTCCAATTTGCATCAAGAATTTTATTCCATACTCTGTCATTTTACACACGTTCTTAGAGAGCAAGCGAATCTCTTCCAAAAAACACATGTTGAATCTTGCTTTTTATCCATCCAGTCACTCTATTTTTACTTAAAAAAAATTAATACAGGGTCTGGCGTGATAGCCTAGTGGCTAAACCCTCACATTGGATGCCCGGGATCCCATATAGTAGCTGGTTCCTATCCTGGATGCTAAACTTTGCATCCAGCTCCCTCCATGTTGCCTAAGAACGCAATATATGGCTCAAAATCATGGGAACCTGCAAAAATTTTTGAGATCCCAAAGAAGCTCCTAGCTTCTGGCTTTGGCTCACCTCTGCTCCAGCTATTGTGGCCACTTAAGGTAATTTTTGTTGGTGAATCTTACTATTGCCATTTTAATATTTTTTTTTTTTGATTTTTGTTCTTAAATTTCCCAGGACAGTGAATATGACAATAATTACCCTCTTTTCATCTACAATAATTTTAATTTTATTGTTTAATTTTAACATAATTTTATACTAATACTTATGAAATTTATAGCCATCCTCTCCCTTAGTTCACAATCCTCCTCTTGTAAGTGCAAGTATTCTGTAAAGATTTTGGTTCATGTTCTGGTTGCTCCACTTGCCAGCCAGCTTCCTACTTATGGCCTGGGAATGCAGCAAGACCAGGTCCTTGTGCCTCTGTACCTGCGGGGGAGACCTGGAAGAGCTCCCGTCTCTGGGCTTCAGCTAAGCCCAGCTCTGACCATTTGCAGAGTGAGCTAGTAGATGGAAGACCTTTTTCTCCCTGTCTGCTCTCTGTGAATCTGCCTTCCAAATAATAAAAATGAATAAATCTTTCCCAAAAGTTATACTCTGTTTTCCTTCTTATGACAAAAGTTATTTGTATATTTTTTGTTGTAACACAATTCTTTCAAATTTATTTGAACAAAATAAAGGTAATAGAAATAATATATGTATGAATGTGGTAAATTAATTATGCTTAGTAATTGCATCTGTTAATATTGGGTCATTACATTTAAAAATACAGATTTTTTTTTTATGTCCATTATAACATTAGTTGTATGGCTGGCAATTTATGAGTCGGAATTCCCAAGAAATAACAGTATTGCACAAAAATATGATATATTTTGTTATAGTTATTATGGATGTGCTATGATTCTAATCGTACTCTGTATGACTATTTAAATTAATTGATTTATTGATGAAGTACATTGAACATGTACTGTGTTTAATGCATATCTTCATTCTTTGGAAAAAAAATGATTAATGCCCAATCCTTTTATTTACCAACAAATATGTTTCGCCATAAGTTAAAGAAGAAAAGTAAATATGTAACAGAGGTATATTGAAGAATCAGTTTAAAAAGTATTTTATTTGTTTTATGGGGAGGGTCAAAGAATGAGAAATAGAGACAAATAGAGGAAAAATCGCTCATTGGCTCCCTCATTGCCCAATTGCCACCATTGTGACCTGGTGTACAGCAGAAATAAGGAGCTAAGACTTCCAACCAAACCGTTGTATACACTTGGCAAGGAACCAAGGACTTGAGTACTTGCCAAAGTATGTAGTATTAGGAAGTAGGGACAGAAAGTGAAGCTGGGACTTGAGCCAAGGGATTTTGATATGGAATACATGTGACCCAACCAGCCTGTTGATCTGCAGGCCTAACACCTGACTCCTCAATTTGTTTTTAATATGAAGTCCTCATGGAATACTTTTTGAAATAATGCTAAAGTAAGAAAATAGTTGAAGAAATGCATTTTCTCAAATATGAGCAGGATTATTTAGCGTAGAGTGATAGAACAGACTAACAAAATTAATGAAATAAATAAATATGCAGCTAACAAAAAGTATGCTTTAAAACCAGCTGCCTAAACTCAGCTGTGTTTTTCAAGACCATTGCAACTGAATTTCATTACACTAAAACTGACAATGAATTTTGGCTTCTGATTGACATTTAACAGAGTAGTATGTTCTCTTTAATTATTTACATGTCATTCTTTCTTAGTAATAGAAAGCGATATGTATACTAAAAAATAGACAAAGGAAGAGGATAATTATTTTGAAAATTTAGTCTTAAATAATTCATTAGAAACCACTGGTAAGGATGGATCAAGTTTTGCTAATGTAAGAAGCAGCTTCTAAATCTATGTGGCTACATGAGATCAAATTTCTCATTTGTTTTACATGACTAATGCAGGCTTAAAGACTTACATTGGAGAAACTTGTTGGACACTGCCTAATCAAGTTGCTCAAAGGCAGATAGAAACAGACATTCCTCCTGAAAATGGGTTTTCAATGTTTGGCTAAAACAAACATGCCATATCACACAGCAGCTATTACAGCTTCTAACTACAACAAGTTATCACCTTGGCTTAAGTTGCATCCATCAAGTATGTGCCATATGAAAAAGCTTCAAGAAGATGAGCAACTAAAATCTTGATACATATTTGGCAAATGACCATACACAGCTCCATGGGTTACGATGCTAAGTAGTCCATGCATACACTCTAAGGTACCAAACATTCACCATGATTTTTTATCCCCAGACAAAATCACTCATAGTTTCATGAATAAAATAACCACAAGTTCCCTGAAGTCAAAAATAAATTCAGATTCCATTTCAGAGACCATATGTATCTTGGGAAATTCATGATTGTGGTAAAACCAGTCACACGCAAGACGCTCTTTTGATAAAGTGTTCACTTCATCAATTTAAATTAATTAGTAATCAAATACATATATAAATTAACTGTGATCAAATCCTCATGCAACTCACCTAATCTTGAAGGGGATTAATATCCAGTAGTCATTTAGAGGCGGCAATTCTGTAGCCTGCTGTGAAAATTAGGAGAAACCTTTTATCTTTAGATAAAAAGATATTTATATTTATATTTATATTTATATTTATATTTATATTTATATTTATATTTATATTTATATTTATATGTTATTTATAATCTTGGTTTGCTCCTTGAAAGATATTCTCCATTTTAATTTCCTAAGGCCATGATTTTATCTCCTAAATTATGATTTCATTATTTTTAATTGACATATCTCAAATGAATACAGGAAAATATATATCTTTGGATGTCTGAGAAGCTGCATTTTAAAATTATTCTTATTTTATTCATGAAAGGCAGAAACAAGAGACAGAGTGCCAGGGACGAACAGACACAGAAAATCACCCTCCTTCCAAAAGCTGGATTTAGTTCAGGAAGAAACCAGAAAACTATATTCTGGGTCTTCTGAATGGGTAGTCAAATCTAACAAGACGGTTGGCTTTTCCTCTGGGTGCACAGTTAGAAGTAGCTGGAATTCAAACCAGAACAGAACCTAAACCCAGGGAAATCCAACATAGGCTGCAATTGTCCCAAATGTGCCTAATTACTGTGCCAAATATCTGCCCCTGAGCTACTTTTTAAATATGTTTCTGCATATAAAATTAAGGTCCAGAGGCCCGTGTTGTGGCACAGTGGGTTAAGTTGGAGTATACCTGCTATACCAGCAATCCCCGTATGACAGCACCAATCTGACACCCTGCTGCAATGCTTCTCGTTCAGCTCCCTGTTAATGCGCCTGAGGAGACAGTGGAAGATGACTCATGGATTTGGACATTTGCCACCTACATGGGAAGGTCAGTATGGAGTCTGTGGCTCCTGGCTTCTGGCTTCACTCTTTTGATAAGTGAACCAATAAACAAAGATTTCTTTTTTCTGCTTCTTCCAATCCTATACCCTATTTCACTTTGCTCAGTCTTTGTACACATAACCAAAGAGAGAGAGAGAGAGAGAGAGAGAGATGATTGAGATCCACAAGTATTCTTAAACATGAAAGAATAAAAGGGGTTTTTGTGTCAATGTTATAGCTTTAAAATTTAAAAATGTTGGCGTATTTAATCATTAGATGGCATTGAGATAAGGAGATAACGAATAGACCTATGCATTCTTGCTCCACATATTCTTCTACTGGCTGCCTTTCTCTTTTGTCTACTTGCTTTCTTGTCAAACTCGTAGTTCTGTAGACTTCCAAGACTCTTCTGGAAGAGCAATGCTCAAGATTTTTTTCCAGTGTCATGAGTGTACTGTACATAAAATATTTTATTTGCACCAGTATAGTCCATCCAGAGGTTTTAAAATGGGCATGGCATTGAAAACATTTCTAAGTTTTACATTTTATTGTTTGAGAATCAAAAGCAATTGTCATCTAGCCCAAGATTTTACAAAATTGATAATCTATAGAAGATACTTCATAACTACCATCAGACTGTCCTGTTCTTTCATCATCTTAGCTTTGCGGTTTTCACCTTCACTGGTAAAGCGAACACCAGGAAATCCTTGCTAATAGTTTACTTTTCTTTTTTTTGTTTGAGAAATTAAAATTTATTTGATACATGAGCAGCTCTCCAAGCCAAGACGGATTGCACTTATACCAAATGTTTGGCCAGTGTAATTTATCATAATAATTTTATAACAAATACTTCATCAGTAGCTATTAATCTAGAGCCACCACACACTTGTATTTCAGAATGAGAGTCTAAAGTTTTGACTTTAGTTATGGAGACAGAGTATTCATAGTTCCAACTTCCAACTAGAATACATTAAATACAGTTTTGCAGCAGGGTGTTGGCATTATGGTTCAGCTTATGTCCAAGTGTTAACAAATTTATTTTCTCTCTTCTTTTCCACATTGAAAACAAATACAAATCTTTTGTCCCTGCCAAGCTGGCGACAGGAGGGGTGGTTTGAGGCTGGGCCTGCCTGAAGTCATCCTTATCCCACATGCTCCTCAGGATCTGCAGGCAATTTCAGGGGCTGGCTCAGATCTTTTTGTCCCTGTCCAGCTGGTGGCAGCAGGCGTGGCACTGGGCCAGGCCTGCCTGAAGTCACCTTGATCTTGCATGCTCCACAGGAGCCATAGGTAATTTCAGGAGCCAGCTGGGGTCTTTGTGCTCCCACCCAAGTTACAGTAGAATGGGTGGCTCTGGATTGGCTGGTCCATGTGCCAATGGCACTGGGTAAAGCCCTCAGGCTTTCCAGTGGTAACACACTCTAGGGACTTGGGCATGTGGGCTTACATGGTGTTTGGGTTATGGCACAAACGAGATTGAGCAGGACCTCAGGGTTCATGTCCAGGAGAGAAATGATTACTGCGGTACATTAGCAGACAAGGCCACTGTGCTTTCAGGTAAGCAAGGGAGCTGAGTCTGCATGGTTGGAGGGGAGAATGGGAAGATCTTTAAAGGTCAGACTGAAGTACAAGCACATATAGTAGACCTGAGCTGTGGTAGTTAGCATCAACCATCACTGAACACCACTTACTGGCAAACACTAAAGCCAAGGCTGGGGCCTACCCAATAGGGCAAGATCCAGTGTCCAACAGTGAGAATCGATCAGGGAAGCATAAAGTTAGGACAGGCCAAGATAATAACTTCTTGTAGAAGAATCTGTAGAACACCTGTGTGAAATTACAATTTCTGCTGGCATGCCCAAGAACTCTGGATGGGAACAGGCCTGGCTGGGGAGCTAAAAGGACTGTCCCAGCTGGGTTGGGAATCCCATTAGTGAGCATGAAATATTGAAGGCAACAGGCTGGGCTGGCCATGGTTAGAGCCTCCCTCAGCCTGAATGAGGACTGGGGAGTGACAGACTGGGCTATACTCCAGCACATACTGGTACTCGTGAGCACTAGGGTGGGTATAGAGTGGGTTAGGTCTTGAGTCCCACTGAGCCTTGTGAAAGATGTGTCTGGGAATAGACCAAGTGTGGCTAGGTTGCAACACTCAACAGTGAGAACCAGAATGAGTGTGGGCCAGTTGAGCTAGGCCACTGTCCCTGCTAGGAGAAGAGGTGGACAAAACCAGCCTAGGCCAAGGACCCACTGATATGCTTGAGATCTGCCATTGGAAAGAAACCTAACAAAGGAGCCTGAGAAACTCTTTTGTAGGGATGCAGTCCAGGCAGGTGAGCCCAAGAAACAAGTCAGGAACCAGGCCTGATAATGCCAGATTTCAGAACCAGCCAGTCTGCCTGTGGCTCAGGTCTGGGGACAGACCAGGCTGGGCACATTCACAACATCCACTGGCAGAGCTGAGAACCAGGACAGGCTGTCAGGATATAACACCAGCCGGCTCACACAGGGGATGTTAAGGTGAGACCAGCCATGCCATCCTACAGTTTATGGTTGCTGAGTTCATGAGACTCAATGGCAGGTGATCATCTGGGGATGCTTAGATCAATGGGCATTGGGAGGGTTGCCTTACCCCTGAATCAGTGAAATCAATAGCATATCAGAACTGTCCGAACCACTTGGTCAGACCCCTCAGAACATGCTCTACAATAGGATCTTGGGTTGACATTGGGTGGCAGTTCCCCCTTACTGAGTATTGGCACTATTGGGACGTTGTGTGTGGCTTTCCCCTTTAATTCTTCCCTTCCCCCAGAGACAAGAAAAAAATGGAAGAAAAATTATTTCACCCACTTTTCCTTAACCCTCAATCCTTCTCACCCTGGCCAACCATGTAATCATCATTAAAAATAATTTTTTCAAGAAAGAAAATAAATGCAAATTTTTTAAATGAAAGACTTTGCTGCAGAGATGAACAAAGTAATAACAGTGGCAGCTAGCCTTCTTTATGAGTGCTCATCTATATGCCAGCCACTTCAGTTTTAACCCAGCTGCTTTCTAATGCACCTGAGAAAGTAGCAGACGACAATCCAGGTATTCAAGTTCCTGCACCAATATGGGAGATCTAGAAGTTCCTTGCTCCTGGTTTTAGTCTGGCCCGACCCTGGTCATGCAGTCATTTGGGGAGTGAGCCAGGGGACTCAAGGCCTCTCTCCCTCTCCCTCTATGTATGTAACTTTGCCACACAAATAAATCAAGCAAATCTTTAAAGTGATAAAAATTTAAAATAAAATAAACATTTATTCCTAATATTTTGTATGAAGATGTTTTCAATTAATTTCAATAAAGGCTAGAAGTGTGATTGTCCATCATATGATAAGGCTGCATTTAATTTTGGTAAAAAAAAAAGAAAAAAAAAGAATAAAATAGCAGGTTCTCTTCCAGAGATACTGCACTAGTTTGCATTGTCACTAGCAATGAGTGAAACTTACTGCTGTAGCAATCACTCGTCAGAGTCAGTTGCCATTAGACATTTGTTTTATTTATTCAAGCTAACAGCCATATAATGATATCTCACTGTTTTACTTCTTTTAATTTGCAATGACACACGTTTGATTCTGGGTTTATTCTAGCCACTTATTAATCATCTGCATATATTTATGAATGAGGTATGTTTAGACCTTTGCTTTTAAATTGTGCTTTTTTTCTTATGCAGTAAGGTTTTTTGTATATTTTTACATATCATTCGTTTACTTAATATCCACATTCAAATATTTTATTCCATCATGGCTGGCTTTCATAATTATTTTTTATTGTGTGTGTTTGTGGTAAATAGAATTATTGGTTCTCCAAAGCGCTTATCTTCCAGTCCCTGTATCCAGTAAGTATGTTACCTTAAATGGATGCCATTCAGATACTTCAGTTTGGCTTAGAGAGACTCATTTCCCTTTTTTTTTTTGACTCCAAAACTAATAGATCATAAATAATAAATATTTTTCAATTTCAATGTTTATCATTATGTTAATGTAATTGAGGAACAGTAGAAAATTAGCATAGGATGCTGCAATAGAATCATAAGAGAATTTATGCTTTTGTGAGGGGCTGTCTCAAAAATTTTAAAGTAGGAATGACTATACTATTGTAATAATATGGGGGAAATAAGTAGGGCGAAGAATCTGGGAAGGGGATAAGGCCTATGAAATAGGATCATAAAAGTAAAAATAAAATAGGGAGAAGATTTAAAAAAATAAAGTAGGAGTTGAAAGGGAAAACCCATAAGCAGATAATCTGCTGAAAATGAATTTTGAATTTATGAATATGTATGCTGTTTAAACGCAGAAGGAAATAATTTTAAATAGTAATTTGGGATCAGATACAATGTCAAGTGTTATCAATCACATTAAAATTCAGGTGACTGAAAATAATAACCTGAAAGCAAGACACATATTGCCTCAGAGTTTTTTTGCTTTTTTGTTTGTTTGGAGCAAAAAAAAAAAAATTAATAAAAATGTGTTAGGTGGAATAAACCAATAAACCAGAATTGCTTTTCATATGGCAAATTGGTGAGGCTTTTGACCTTTTAGAATTATGCATGCAAGAATTTTGAAACAGAATAGGCTGACATTTAAAATATCGTAACTTCTGAAAACCAATTAGACCATGAGGTCTATTTGTTTAAAGAATTTCAAGCTTTACAAATCAGATTCAATAGTTATTCAAATAAAAATGCAGCATCAACTTGAGATAATAAACAATATCACTTTAGCCTCTGAACAAATCTGAGATTTACCTTCATCTGTAAAAGAGAGAAAATATATTCAGAGATATTTTTCCGCACTACAAGACTTGGAACATACCATGCACTCAATAAGTGTTTATAGAATCAATGTGCTTTGATTTGGAGTGGTAGATGCTGGAATTGATTTGACATTAATCTAGTATGGAATCTATTCCAAAACCACATTTATTACAAAACCACATATCTATTTGCTTGTTCGTGATAAAAAAGATCTTCCTTTTATGTTGTACATTCAATTGATTTGAAGCATTGCACATTTGTACGGCTTGTGTTTCAATGAAAAATGTGATAAATACTGTTTTCTTGAAGTAGATTTGTCAATAATTAAGGGTAAAAGGTTAGTTCTTTTTAAAAATTATGCATGAGTATGCTTGTGTGTGTAAAAAATGTAAATTTAATGATGTAAGTCACTCATAATCCCAAGGAAACCACATTATGTCATCGTTGTAATTCGCAAAAACTAAGTAATTTTTTAAATCACGTATAAAATTTACTACATAATTAATGTAACCGAGGTCGCTGGTGTTTTTCTTCTCTTTGCTTTGAATAGAGATTATTATTGCCATAGATTTCTTTTTTTTTTCCTAATCTAATTGAGCCTAAACAAGACTGACTTATATTTATTATGGTGCATAGTGAGCTGCCAGGGGAATGCACGGTCTCTCATCATATTTAAGAATGGAAGCTACTTTATCCATGACCTGTCCCTGAGTTTCGATTTCTATTTGAATGTCATCAGTTTACAGACTATTCCTCCCACCTATACATTCTACCCCAATTCAGCACTAAGTATGTCCCTTTTTCCTTGATAATGTCACCGTGACTGACTTTCCCAAACAAGCCACCTGTAAGTTTGCTTTATGGGTGAGTGTGTTACACAATTTATTACAATGATTTTTTAAGAATAAAGATCAATAGAATGAATTCGAAATCAAATCTTAAAAGACAAGATACAATTAACAAAATTTATTGAGAGGCTATATTTCAATAAAGTAGTAACTTCTGACATATGTCCACATAAATTCACGTACTGAACCCAAGTAAACACAGATTTGCTTTCTTCACTTTGAAATAACTAATTTGCATAATTTCATAGGTATGATACAATAATCCATTTAAACTCACTTATATGGTTTAGTTATCCTCTCTTTATCCACAAGGAACAGGTCTGAAAAGAAGCAGTGTATGCCTGAAAACTCAGATGTTACCAAATATATATACCAATATATATATATATATTTGGTAACATCTGAGTATATATGTATACACAGATATATATATATATGCTCAGATGTTTTATATATATATAACATATATGTGTTATATATGGGTTTATGTATATATAAACATATATAACCTATATAAACATATATATACTCAGATGTTATATATATAACATGTATATGTTATATACATATGCATATTATATATATAACATGTATATGTATGTCAGATGTATATATATCAAGTATACATGTCAAGTAACATACCAAGTATACATATATGGTATGTAACATACCAAGTAATATATACTTGGTAACATATACACTTATGTATATATACCCAGTATACATATATATATTTCATTATATAATGAAAAAATATATATGCTATACATAACCTATATTATTCATTATATATAAGTAGATATATATGTATAATACATAAAATTTCATTTACAAACTGGACCATAAAATCTGTATAGAAAAAGTGACCTGCAACCCTATATATATAGCAGCACAACTACAACAATAAAAACATGAGAACGATCCTGATACCCATGGAAAGGGGAATGAATAAAGAAACTGTGGTATATCTACTCATGGAATACCACTCAGCCATTAAAAAGAATAAAATTCTAGTATATACAACAAAATGGTTCCAAATAGAGATCATTATGCTCCATCATATAAGCAAATCACAAAAGGAAAATATCATATGTTGTGTCTGACATAAGGCAACTTTCATGCAAAATACAAAACTGATAGTTAGATATCTATATAGTATACTCTTATAGATGAACTGTGTGATGGATACTGTCATGCTGAGAAGGGAGGATATGTTGCAGTATGCATCTCAACTCCCAAGAAAAGGAAGGATTCTCATTGAAATTTGTAAATACACATTGAAAATAGGATATTAGATTAATGTCTTGACCATTGCCTATACCTACAATGCCATTTACAATTCAGTAGCAGAATGATGGACTTGTGACTACTGTTAAAGGAGTGTATTTTGGGAAGAATGTAAGGGAGGAATAAAGTCAGGGTAGAAAGGAGTAGCTGGGAGTAAAGAGAGAAACATGAGAGAAAATCAGGTGAAGGAAAATCACCACACCAGATGAATGAAGCTCCCTGAAGGCTACTGGAGAGAAGCAGGAGCTACAAAGACAAGGAAAAACAATTGAAAATTCTGCAGGTAGTTAAAGAAGAAGGTGATCACAGGTGAGGTACAAGAAGGCACCTCAACCCACAGACAAAAGCCTAGTGAATTCTGAGTGAAGATAAGGGAACTGGAACAGACAGACTATTGGCAGGAGTCTCTGAGAAGAAATCGTGTGAATCAAAAAGCCATAGTACAAAACACTAGTGAAGGGAGGCAACGTTGAGTGAAAATCCACAGACTGCCAATTGATAGCATCTAGATATTGGAGCATCCATGCCATTGGGGAGCCTCTGAGAAGTAAAGCAGCTAAGGAAGGACTGAGGAAATGAAAGCAAAGTCCACTGCACACCCAGAAGGTCACACCCTAAATGCCCATAGAAATATCAGAACCACCCAAGAAAGGACCCTGAATCCCTGGAGCGAGTAGGAGAAACTGTACCAGGAACAACTGCATGAATCCTAGAATAAACCACAATGAAAGCCCAGACACATATGTACCAGATAGCACTAAGACCAAGAGGCTCAATTGCCAAAACCAGCAGTGACTAGAGCTAAACAAGATGGCAAGATAAAGACCCACATTGGATACACATAGTGGCAGGAACTATCTGGTAGTGCATTTGAGGAGTTCTGGTAATCCGGAAACTGCAAACAGAGATGATGGTAAGCTATCATTTGGATCAGCCTGGACAGAGGTACCAGAAATAAAAATGTGGGCCTGCTCCACTTCACAGCTCCATGGGCTGCAAGCAGAATGAGACAGAAAGGGGAACTGCACAAGTGGGCACACAGTGTGTGGGTGTATTTGCAGGTAACCTCCACCCAAGACACCATAGAACACATGTTGAGAAACTACACAAATGAAAGCTGAAATATTACTTGAAAGAATCAAAACTAAGGGAAGCAGCCAGGGTGACACTGTTTACAGAGTCTGAGACAGAGGCTGAAAGTTCCTGTGAAGCAACCAGCAAAAAATAACAATAAAAACTCAGATATCATCCCAAACATACCCACAAATTTTGATAGTTTTATTAGCTTTATTCTATCCCACTCATTGAGTGACATGATTTAAAAAATCAAATATAAGTATTATTGAAAGTTGTGGAGGTGTGGAAAGAGATGCACGATTGCAGTAAATATTCAATAAAACTATAAAGAGAACTTCTGAAACATTGGAAACATAAGGGGGAAGCCAAACACAGAAAGAGCAGAGAACCCTGGGGTAGACTCAAAAAGATCCTTAAACAGGCACACCATTGTCAAGCTCCCCAAAACAGAATATAGAAAATGAATACTGAAACAAGCTCATAAAAAGGATCACATAACATATAGTGGAATATCAGACTCACTGCTGACTTCTCAGAAGAACCCCTTCAAGCAAGAAGAGAATGAAGTGGCATTTTTCAAATCCCAAAACAGAAAAACTGTCAACCCAGAATAACAAATCCAGCAAAGTTCTCATTTGTGTTTGAAAATGAAATAAAATATGTTCACATTAAAAAGAATGTTGCCAACACTAAATGAGCTCTAGAAACACTACTCAAAAGTGTGTAAAAAAAAAGAAAGAAAAGAAAATTAGCCAACCTCAATGATGGCAAATGGAAACATCTTTCCATTAAATCTCAAAAAGGAAATCAAAGCCAAAATTGAGCAAAGAGATCCCAATCCAAAAATGACAGGACCAAATTACAACCTATTAATATTAACCCTCAACACAAATGGCCTGAATTCATCAATCAAAAGTGATAGATTAACATAATGAATAAAAAGGCATGACCCACCTACCTCTGGCCAAGAAGACACATCTAATCAGCAGAGATTCACAGAACCTGAAAGTGAAATGAAGGAAAAGGTTATTTTACACCAATGAAAGGGAAAAAAAGAGCCATTGTAGCCTCCGATGATATAGACTTCAGCATGAATACAGCATTAAAAGAGATGAGGAGGAACACTGAATAATGATAAACGGATCCATTCAGTTAGAAGAAATAACAATAACAAATGTATATCTAGCTAAATGAAAACTTATTGGTGCACCTAAAAGAAGATATATATGCCATAACAATAATAACGGGGGAACTTTAACACTCCATTAACATTGACAGGTTTATGACACAGAAACTCAGCAAGGAAGCAACAGATTTCACACAAATAATTTAACAAAGGGGCTTAACTGATATTTATGGAACCTTTCATCCCATGTACAGAAATATCATTTTTTATCTATACATGGATCCTTCTCCAGGATATATAATATAATAGGTTACAAAATAAGCCTTGGCAATTAAAAAAAAAATGAAGTCATCCCCTGCATCTCAGATCACCACAGTTAACTAGAGAACAGATGTCAAAATACCCCAGAAAAGTGTAAAGTGTTGGAAGCAGAACAACATGCTACTGAACCAACAATAGATTAGAGAAGAAAGCAAAGAAGAAATTTAAAAATTCCTTGAATCCAATGAAGAATCAAACACAGCATGCAAAACCTGTGGGATGCTACCACGGCAGTGTTAAGAGGCAAACTTACTGCAATTAGTGCCTATATTAGGACATAAGAAGGGCACCCAGTAAATGAGTTAAGCATGTGCCTGACAGAGCTAGGAAAAAAAAAATCAGCAAAATAATGCCCAAAGCTTCAGGGGCAAAAAAAAAAAAAAAAGAAAAGAAACAGTCAAAGCAGGGAGGAAATAAACCAAATAGAGACCAAATGACCAATACACAAAATCAAAGAACAAAGTGTAATTTTCTTGAGGAAATAAAAACAGAGTAGATACCCCACTTCCACTTGTCCAACTGATAAAAAAAACATGGGAGAAGACAAGATTCATTAGAATCTGAGATGAAAAAGAGAACATAACAGCAGATACTGTGGACAAACAGAGAATAATAACAATACGCCAAGAAATCAGAAGATTTCCAAGACGTGGATTCCTGGGCACATACTATATACCAAAACTGAGTCATGAAGCAACAGAAAATCTAAAAGCCTATATTTTAACAAATAAAAGCTTGAGATCAGATGGCTCCACTGCTGAGGTCTACAAAGCATAAAAGTAGAACTGACCCCGATTCTTTGTTAGATTATGAGGATATGTTTCTTTCCTTATTACATGAGAATTTTCATCCTTTAAAATAAAGGAAGAGCTGTGTAGCTTCTATTTGTTGCAGTTAAATTGCCAGCCTTGATGTTAACTTTAGGGTTATTACTAAGTAATATGCATGTTACTGAAACTCAAACACCATGATATAAATGACAAAGTAACTAACAGATGTGTAACATATGCAGAATAGATACAAGGGAAAAAGGCAAATTTATGCTCCAGGACACAGAGTGGCAATAGATATTTTTTTCTAAAAAGTTTATAAATGATAACAGGTGCATATATGAAGACATGGATAAATGTTTACATTGAATACATCCAAAGATATTTTCACTTATATTAACAACCACAGGTTATAAATATCTGAAAACCATGTGACAGAACGCTTTTTTCATAAACACTGTGAAATGTCCAGGAATTTTAGATACAGGTGTTCTGTTTATTCATGCATATGCACATGTACATATGAGGGTATTCCCTCTGAGGGGTTAACTGCTTTTATAGAGAAAATCATAAAACATTTAAAATGTTTATTTCAATCATCTTTAATATTATAAGAATAATTAAGTTTAAGCAAATCCACATGATACTTTAGTTAAAAGGAAATACATATTTATTCTTTAATTAGAAAAGGCAATTAACACCTGCTAATGATAAACTACACTCTTCACTTTATTTTTAGGTTTTCCCACGAGAAACAGAATTATTTTTTATATCCTGTTAAGAATTACTTCAATGTTAATCAAAAAGTAAATGATGCATGCTCGCCTTATTTCAAGTCTAAAAATTAAGATTGGCACTCTAATTAAATTGATGCCCTCCTGCATTGAACATCCTGAAAACCACAAGATGTTAACCTCTTCAAAATCTTTTTTTTTTCCGATACTAACTTCTATTATCAGAGTGCCAGTTTAACTCCTGAACACTCTATTCCAACCCAGCTTCCTGTAAATGGACATGTAGACCCAATGGCATATTATCCAAGTACCGGCGTTCCACGTGTGAGATCAGGAAAACATCCCTGCATCTTGGCTCAGGCCTGGTTCTTGGAAGGCATTTGAATACTGTATAGATGGCATAGTTGGCATCTCCCATCTCTCCCTCTCATTCTGTCACCCTGCCTTTTAAATAAGTAAATAAATGCATGTTTTTAAAATATCCATCCATTTACAACTGTATGAATTGGAATTCAGTGACATGAGAACTATGGAAAAGACATGAGAATAGAGCGAAAAGAGGGGAATTAACACCTGACTATCAAAACATACTCCTCCATAACCTATAATGTAAAATATGGAAGATGGTACACAGAAGTTGCTAAAAGTATTGTTGTATCCATTCAGTGTCCCTACACTGAGTTTCTTCTATAGATTGAATATTGTGCAAACTACCAAGCATGGAATATTGAGAAGAAATGAAAAATAAATAATGGTCTTATGGAGACAGAAGCATCAAGTTTCCAAAATTTAACAACAACAACAAAAAAAAAATCAGCAATTCAGTGTGAAGGACCATTATTTGAAGACTTTCAAAGGAGAAATATATTATGCCTTAAGAAACAAAGATATAGTCTAGCCCATTTAATCTTGTCCGAAATTAAGGGAAGCATTCTTAAGAAATTAAATTCCTCACAATATATAAAGCATTTCATATACATAAGATGTTGCTCTGGCTTTTAGTGTGAATTATCTTATGCAATATCCACAACTGTATTCTCAATATATTTTTTTAATTTTCCTTACTTTCTCCTTGAAGGATCAATGAGATTAAACAACTTTTCAAGACAGTATGATCTGTATGATTTGTAGAGAAAGGAAGAGGCTATGAAATCTGGGGGCAGAGCAGGCAATTTCAACACCTATAATATCCTGTACTCACTGAGGTTTTAACTACATTGTCGGGACGAAGTTTGTAGACAAAAGTTGAAGCTAAGCCTCATCTTGTGGGCTAATTAACAGACACTAAGGAAATATTAAAGATAGATCGAGGAGACTGAAAAATCAAAACAAACGCAACTCAAACATTCATTGACTTCTTTTTACTAAATGTTAGTGGTATAACGTACAAATGATGCAAAGTCAAAATTCATTCTTTTTGTGATGGATACTATTTCTTTAAAAAAATTTATTTTTATTTAAAAAGCAGACTCACGGAGAGAAGGGGAAACAGAGAGACAGACAGAGATAAAGAAGGAGAGAGATCTTCCATCTGTCAGTTCACTTCCCAAATGGCCTCATAGGCCACATGTGAGCTAATCTGAAGCCAGCAGCTTCTTTCTGGTTTCCTACATGTGCCTAAAGTGCCTAAGACTTTGAACCATTCTTTAGTGCTTTCCCAACTACAAGCAGGCAGATGGAACGGAAGTGGAGCAACTGGAAGAGAAACTGGTACCCCCTATATTGGATGCCAGCACTGTGGGCCTATTGAACCACCATGCCAGTCCCATTGAATAATATTTAAATTGTGTGTATAGATCACATTTTGTTTTCTATTAGCAACCAATGAACATCTAAGTTGATCTCATAGCTACTGTAATGATGCAATGAAAACAAGAGCATAAGTATTTCTGCAGTCAGAGGTGGTAAAGTGATCAAATGATAAATATGTTTTCATTTTGAGTAACCTCCATTCTGTTATCCATAATGACAAATTTATGTTTCCACCAACAGTGCAGTTCTTACTTTTAGGTTTTACAATAACTTTATAGTCACTTTCCCACTGCTCCATTTTCTTATTTTGAAGTGAATACATTATCATTTTACTGACACATGAGTCTAATCCAATAAAACTTATAGTCTAATCCAATAAAACTTTTTTGCATTTTAATTTTCATAAAGCAAACTATAATGTAAGAGCTGGTAGATGTCATGGGTTAATGAGTGGATCAAAACTATGAAGTGACAAAATGTCTTCATAAGGTGATAATTGAAGGTGACATAATCCTTACTTCAGAGGCTAATACTGCATCAACTATGCTGTAGGAGAGCTTCTGTATTAAAGCTAATTGGGACTTTAAATACTGTATTAAGGATATAAATTTCCTTGAACATAAAAACTCCTCTGCTTTCTGTGAAAATTTCTTGCTCTAAAATTTATTAGACTTTTTTGAGGCAAATCTATACTTCTAATATTTGCTATTTACTAAACTTTAGTAAGTTAGTCATCACATTCCATTGAATGAAAACAAATTTATTATCAGTTGAACACTTCAGTACCTTCCCATATACTCAGTACTTTCCACTAAATGTACTTTAGATCTAATTTTCTTTATTTACAAAAACGTTTTTACAACTTTTCTTGTTGCTCAGTTTCACATTATTCATTATTTAAAATTCTCGTCTTTTGTTTTCTTAAAAATATCAATAGCTCTTGAGTCGAGTACGTGACATGGTGGATAAAGTGACAGCCTGAGATGTGGCATCCCAGATGGGCACTGATTCATGTCCCACTTACAACACTTCCAATCCAGCTCCCAGTTATTGGTCTGGGAAAGACAACTGTGAATGGTGTCTGGTCTCTGTTGCTTGGCCTAGGCCTCCTTTGTGTAGTCTTTCCCACTCCAGCCCAACAGATACAGCAATCTAACAACTGAAGCACAGGGTGGAAGCTCTTTGATTCTCCCTGTCTCTCCCTGTCAGTATGACTTTCAGATAAACATATAAGTGATTAACAATCCAACTGCTCTTCATACGTAAATTTGAATTTTTATTTTGGAGACGTCTTTTCTAATTTAAGTAAAAATCAATTCAGATTGTTGTCCTTAATATTTTTTCCTCCTGCTTCACATTTTCTAAGTATTGTTTGTTTTAATGTTCAATCACAGGACACTTTTCCAAAAAGGTGGTGATTTATGATCTCATTGATCTTTTTTCCCCTACATCATTAGATGAACAATGCCAACTTTTTTGTTTCCCATGTAACTACCACATACTGGAGAAAACATGACATTTGTCTTTTTGTGACAGATTAATTTCAGTAAGCATAATGCTTTCCAGTTGCGTCCAGTTTGTTTCATAACACAGAATTTTACTCTTTATGGTTGAATACTTTTTCGTACTATAAAAATACCACATTTTCTTTATCAACCTAGTCATCAGTTGATGGGCATCCTTGTTGATTTCATATCTAAACTATTATGAACTGAGCTACAATAAATTTTGATACAAATACATCTCTCATATACTGATTTCATTTCTTTGGAGTAAGTACCCAGGAACATCATGGCTGGGTCATACGGTAAACTATTTTCTGACACTCTCCATACTGTTCTCCACAATGACTAGACTACTATAAATTCCTACCAAAGATATGACTAGATATATTTTCCCCACATCCTCATCAGTGTTTATCATTTTTGTATTTTTGAGTGAGAGCTACTTAAGCAGACATGAAATAAAAGCCCAACAGTATCTTTGTCTGCATTCTCTGGAGACCAGTGATCCTGTTAGCCATTTGTATTTCATACATCGACCAATACCATGTCTCAACTGGGTTGCTTGTTGTGCAGTAGCTGAGTTTGTTGAGCTCTTCACAGATTCTGGATGTTAATCCCTTTTCAGTTGCATAGTGTCAAAATATTTTTTTCTCTACTATTGGTGGTCTCTTTATTTGGTGTTTTGCTTTGTAATATAAAAGCTGCTTAGCTTGATTAATTCCAATACTCTGTTTTTCTTGCCTGTGTTTCTGAGGCTTCTTCCAGAAGCCCTTAAGAAGAGAAATGTGTTCCAGAGTTTCATCAGTATTTCCCTCTAGTAATTTGATGGTATCAGGTCATAGATTTTGATCCTTGATACATTATGTGTTGGATTTTATATAAGATACAGGATAGGGGTCTTGTTTCTTATTTCTGTGTAAAAAGATTCAATTTTGTAGCATTGTTTGTTGAAGAGACTATCCTTTCTCCATGTATTGATCTCCTCTTGTTTAACAAAGATGAGTTTTAAGTGTGTTGATTGATTGAAGGTTTCTATTATATTCCCTTGGTCTACATTTCTGCCTTTGTACCAGTATAAAGCTGTTTTGCTTGTCACAGCCTGTAGCTTAATTTGAAATCCGGCACTGTGTTATCTCCAGCTTTGTTGTGGTTTAGTATTATTATAGCTCTTCATTGCCTCTTCTGTTTCTTTATGAATCCTAGCATTGCTTTTTCTATATGTGAGCAAAATGTCCTTGTTTGTTGACTGAGATCAAACTGAATCTGTAAGTTTCCTGACAGCACATTTGTTTGATTACATTAGTTCTTCCAATCCATGAACAAAGAAAAATTTTCCATTTTATATCTTCTAATACTTTTTTAATGCTTTGTGATTTTGTAATTTCTATCATAGAGAAAAAGGCATTCCAAGATATACAATTTTTGGTAGCTATTGTACACTCAATGCAACACTGCAAAACTCTCCCATTAATTTTTTACTTTTAGTGGAGTTTTCCGGTTCCCCTGCATATAGAATTATCCTGTCTACAAACAGGGATAATTTGACCTCCATTTTTCCAGTTTGTATCCATTTGACTTCTTGTTCTTGCATAATGGCATGTAACTGTAATGACTAGAAGTGGTGAAAGTGGGCATGCTTGTCTGGTTTCGTGGTTTAGTGAAAGTGTTCCCAACTTTTCTCTAATCAATATAATGCTAAGTGGTGATTTGTCATGTAGTTCCTTGATTATTTTGAGGAATATTCCTTCAATATTTCATTTGTTTTCTTTTTTCGGATATTTAAACTTTTAATCAAATATTTAGCAATATTTATGGTTACATTAGGATCAATGAAATGTCACTTGTAAATATAGTATGGGTACACCTTTAGTACAGAAGAACACCTATAAACATCTATAAAAAATCAGACAACACAGGTTAGCTTTGTAACATCTGAGTTCCTGGTGCCAGGGTATGGGAAACTGCCTGACTCCTGCTCTAGATGGTGCAATAAAGTTTGCTCCTTGTTTGTTAAAATCAAATTTTTCAATGAGTAAATTATGAAAGAACAAACGTCCTTTTCCTGTCATCCAAACATAGCCACAAAGTGAGGGCTTTTTCGATTTTCAAAACGAATGTGAAATGCTGCTCTCACAAGTCTCTTCTCACTTATCCTCACAGTCTTATCTTCACTGTCTAGTTCATTCATCAGCAATGTCAAGCATTGCTTTCTCATGTACTAGTCAACCAAACGGTAAACTAGGGAAATACAAGCAGAACACCTCTGGGTACATGTTGGCTCCTCAAATAATAATCCAACTAACAAAGTACCTAGTACATGCTTATGATCACTATCTCATAGAAGTGAATGGTGTTGGTGTTCTATCATCCCCCTCCCATTGTACAGAAGGTAAATTAAATCTGAGGGCGCACAGTGGCACCTGGAAGACTTCGGCAGGTAGAGTTCAGCCTTTCGTTACCCTGGGCCTAAATAGACTCTCTGTAGAGTCTACAATGGGAAGTCACAGATGGGCCAAACTTGTTGCCACAGGACTCGAGATGGGGATAGCAAAGGTTTGAAAAGATTTTTTGTCAACATGCATCTAGAAAAAAAGGGGTGCCAGTAGTCACTACAGTGACCATAGGCTTGAGCCTATCTCCAAGCCTCCATTTGTAGGTGAGAGTCTAGTGGGATGTTTATTTAAGGAGAGACAGCTGGGGAAATGAGTTCTCTTAAAAGCCGATGTTACCTTAAAACATCAAGTCAGGGACGGGCCTTGTGGCACAGTAGGTCAATCCATGAATTGGAATGATTGCATTTCTTCTCGGGGTCCTGGTTACTGCATTGGCTTCCTACTAATTCACACCCTGGAAGGTAACATGCAATTTCTCAAGTGCTTGGATCCCTGGCACCCCAGGGGAGACCCAGAGAGAGTCTCAGGCTCCTGGCTTCAGCCTGACCCATCTCTCATGTGAGCATTTGAGGAGGGAACCAACAGGTAGAAGATTTTCGTTCTCTTTCTCGCTCCCCTCCTGCCACTCAGACTCTCTGCTATTCTGTCTTCCAAACAAATGAATCTTGAAAAAAAAAATGTATCATGGAGTCAGTGTGATGGCTTAACTAGGCAATCCTTTCCCTTCAAGTGTCAGCATCCCATGTGGGCACTGGTTCATACGATGGCTGCACCACTTCCAATGCAGCTCACTGATAATGGCCAGGGAAAACAGCAGAGGATGGCCCAAGTTTTTGGAAGCCTGTACCCAGGGGTGGGAGACCCAGAAGAAGTGCACCACTTTATCATAAGTATATCATGATGTTGACAGGCAAAAATATACCACTCTTTTTAAATAGCCACACAATTTCCATTGTATGAATATGTCACAATTAATTGAAATGTTCCTGTTCTTTTTCTTCCCAGTTCATAGCACTGGAAGGCAACATACTTGTAACAAATAGGTTTACTTGCTTTCCAGAGATTCTCCCAAGTTAGCTAGCTGAGTCAGAGCACATGTATATTTTAAATTGTTTTTAGACATTGCAAAAGAGCTTTCAAATATGATGCCAATGGGACCAGTGTGATGGCATATTAAACTAATCCTCTGACTGCTAGCACCAACACCCTATATGGCCACAAGTTGTGTCCTGGTTGCTCCACTTTCAAACTAGCTCTCTGTTTATGGTGTAGGAAGTCAGCAGAGAAGGGCCCAAGTCCTTAGACCTCCATACCTAGAAGGGAAATTTGGAAGCCGCTCCTGGCTCCTGGTGTCGAATAGGCTCAGCTCTGGGGCTGCTGCAGCCATTTGTGGAGTAAACCAGCACATGAAGAACCTCTCTCCATCTCTCTCCTCTGTGTCTCCCTTCTCTCCTCTCCAAGAGGCAATGTGAGAATCCACCCACTCCTAACCTTCCTGTCTGAAATGGTTGCTCTTACTCTAAAATTGTAATAATATGGTAGATTTTTGAAATAGCCCATTTCTATTTTTTTATTGTATTTCATTTTATGACATCATTTCATAGGCTCTGAGGTTCCCCCAACCTCTCCCCATGCCCTCCCCCCATGGTGGATTACTCCACCTTATTGCAGTATTACAGTACAAATTCAGTCATGTTTCTTTCATTGCAAGCATGTACCATGCATAGAGTCCAGCATCTTATTGTCCAGATCAGTTCAACAGTTTCTTGGGGAGACCATCTCTGGTGTAAGGCAGAGCTGGCAGAATATCAGTCCAACCAATTAAAAGCCATAACATAACATCAACAACTGTTTACAACATTATGGGGTCAATTGACATGGTAGAGTGACTGATAAGTTAGAAAATGCAAGTTCTTAACCACATCCTGTGACTACTTCATTGACATTTCAATTTTAGTTTATACACAACTGGCTTCTATCCACAATAAAATGACTATAGGATACTATTCAGCTGTCTTGCGTGTATTATCATTTTTGTATTTAGCTGCTTATTGTATTGAAGCATACTTTTTACTGAATTTAGCAGATTTTACGATAGTCCAAACTGTCTTATAACTTTAACAAGGCATATGTCAACAGTTGAGCTACAGAAAGTTTTAGGAGGGGTGTGCAGAGAAATCTTCCATTCCCCAGTGAAGAGTATCTAATCTCTGTGTCCTACCTAGTAAGGTATATGTGAATCCCCACTGACCGTTTCCTGTCTGGTTCTAAGCTTTCCTTGTTGTTCGCTATCTATTCTAATTTTTTTTTGTTGTTTGTTTGTTTGTTTTGCTTTTGGGGGGAGGCTCCAGGGTGGCCCTGGTAGTCATTGCAGGAGAGGGTGGAGATTCAAAGTTGGAACTAAGCAAGCACCCGAGAAAGCTCCTCTCCCTAGTACTGAAAGGAGTTTATTGTTCTGTTTCTGCAGACCGCTCAGGGTTCCTGGCTGTTGCTCCGGTGACATTAGATCCTGCAAGGAGGGATTTGGACTTCTTCTATCTCATGTGGTAGGTTCAAATGGGAGTGGGTGACCTCAGAGTTCTTGGCCTCCAAAGGCACTCCAATTCCTAGTGGTCTCCTTGGCAGTTGGGATGTAGTCTTTGGTGCCTGTACTGATAGTCCTTGGCTCACCAAGGACTCCTTGGACCGGGAGTCTCCAGGGTTGGGATACAAGTCTCCTCCTGTCCATCTGCTCCACTCTGGGATTCCCCCTGCTCTGCGCATATGGCCTCATGTTAAGAGGTTGTCAGGATTGCTCTTGATTCCCCCTGTATATCTTTGTATTGTCTAATGCTGATTCGAGTCTGTTGTCTATAAGTTACCTGTTTTGTTCTTGATACGTTTTACTTTACATCTGCCTCACACATTCGAGGGAGAGGGAAGATTTCTCTCAAAGGATTTGGAATGTAATGCTTCCTATACATTTATTGAGATGTGCATGTGCTTTTTATCCTTAGTCTACCACTGTGATGTGTAAACTTAATTGATTGCCATATGTTGAATTATCCTTGCATGCCAGAGATTAACCACTACATTTATTCAGGATAAATGATATTTCTGATGTATGTCTTGATTTGATTATCTGATATTTTGTTGAGAATTTTTGCTTTACATTCATCAAAAATATTGTGTAATTCTCGTGATCTTAAGCAGCTAGTTCAGTGTCAGGAATTTGGAAGCCACACCTATACCACCGAGGCAACATTTCTGCCCACCTGTGAGTCCAATAACACTCACCTATCATCACCTGGAACCCGAGGGTGGTGGGAGTTGATTTTGCATTGCTTGATAACCACTTACCAGTCAAACCCCTATAAAGGCCCATGATAGGGAGGGAGGGGCTCGATCTTTTGGTCACATGCTTCCTTTGCTCACACACTCTAACTACTGGCCTCCCCAGTAATGCTTTCTCCCTGGTTTCTTGTGGTCACACTCAAAGGACAGAGATAACTCCCAAACAGGGGCCCTGCATGTCTGGATTCCTTACCCTCTGTCCACTGCTTGGATGAGTCAATGAAGACATAAATGATAATATACTTTGCATTTCTAATTTGTATACTTCCAAGAGTTCCAGAAGAGGTAAGACAGGAAAAAAAATGGATGTTTTCAGTTTAGTAAATGTGTCCCAGTTGTTTGATGCACGCCTCTTAGAATAATTTATATTGCTGGGGAAGCTGGAACATAGGTTTTCAGTTTAATGGATGGATTTCACAGTAATAACAATTTGTTCCTCTCAGGGTTTCGATTCAAATTGGATTGCCATGGTGACTATTCATTTGCTAATTTCTAGTGAGCAATGCCATCACCAGGCTGGGTTAATAAAGACTCCTTAGTCCTTGTTTGGAGTGATCTTGCTCACACCCTGCAACACAATAATTTACTTTTTTGGTTGTATCTTTTTCCAGAAATGATTTGTTGATCTCAAAGAAGGAGTTTTGAAGGAGTCCCTCCTTTTCTCTAGCTTTGAACAGTTTTATAGGATTGGAATTAGTTCTTCTTGAAAGGAAACATGCAATTCAGCAGTGAAGACCTCCAGCCACAGGGTTCTTTATGGGGAGGGTCTGTATTGCTATTCAATCTCCATCTTGATTATTAGTTTATATATATTGTTCATGTCTTCATAATTCAGTCATGATAAGTTTTGTGTGTCTAAAAATTTATCCATTTCTGGACATTCCATGTTATTTAATAACGCCTACTTTATTTCAACAGCTTTTGTGATTAGTCTATTTTGTCTGATTTAGGGATGACTAATTCTGACTGTGTTTGTTACCTCTCAGTATGGCATATCTCCTTTCATTCTCGTTTCATTCTTACTCCGTATGTGTGTTTGTTGCTGAGATATATTTGTTGTAGGCTGTAAATAAGTATGTCTTGTTTTTTAAACCATTGTATACTAGTCTATGTTTTCAATAGGAGAATTTATGCCATTTAAATTCCCAGTTATCATTGATAGGCAAAGACTTGATCCTGCCATTTTTTTCATAAACACTCCAACTCTTAGCTTTATAAGTTGCTGTTTACTATTTAAGATTTTCTGCTCACATTATTTCATGGCAATGGGTGAATATGGCAGGAGTCTAGAGTGACACTGAATTTGGACTGGTTAGATCTCTTCCATCATCAGCAGGTGGAGGTCCTGGGGGCTGACCGTAGGACCATATTTTCTGACATGAACAAAGAGTCAGCCTTATATGTCAAGGTGGATCAACCACCCAGGGAGAGCCTACCCTTGGCACCTTACCCGCGCAAGCACCTCAACTTCACAAAAGACCTATATACTCTGCAGTGTTAGCATTGAACTATGAGTCTCTAAAACAGGAACTCCCCAAATATGCAACCACGCACTCTCACAGTCAGAGAATCCCCACAGACACAGAGAACATCTGTCCCATGTTCACTAGGCTCTGCAGATCTACTTTCAGTCCAATAATGTTCCTGTATCTACTGAAAGAACTGTGACATTCACAGAGCCAGCCACGTGGTAGGGGTTGGTCAGTCCTCCACCTTGACAAATAGTCCAAGTTCTGAAGCAGAATGAGGTGTAGGAGAGCATTATGAGCCTTACATGAGTGATCTGTCTCCCACCAACCCTCTGGGCCAGACGCACAGACAGTAAGCTTATGAATTCTTCACTCTCACAAAATCTTTCAGTCATGCACATGCTCCTATTTTGGTGTAACTTGCTGCAAGAAGATGGAATACCCATCTCCTGCCAGCTGCAGAAATCATCAGCAATTTCATGTTCATTGTTGTTTGATTATAAGACCATTGCTGTTTTATGGCATGTTTCTTCTTTTGTATAATTTACCCAGTAAATTTCTCTACAACTGTCCTCTGACAAATCAGTGACTCTATTATCTACCTACTATAATAGCATAGAAATTTTAACAGAATCTGGAATATGATTGTATAAATAAATGAACATTAGAGTTGTTGTCTTCTAAGACAATGCAGATAACTCCACCTGTTGTGTGTTACTCTCTCTTGCGTAGGAAATATTTCACAATTATTTAGCACCTATGTAAATTCCAATACATAACAACCATCATGCCATTACTTAATAACTCTAATTGTGAGAAAGAATAACTGTATTTGGAAGATTAATGTTTATGACTCTGTACCTTTCAACAGTCTCATGGCACAAATACAGAGTATAACACATAATAAAGATCAACTTTTATATTTATAATCTACAGTTTCCTGTCCTGGAGGATTAATTTTAGAGTCCAAAGCTTATATAAACATGCCCAATGAAACGTCTTTCTTCTCTTTTTACTGTATCTAATTTTATGGGCTCGAAAGACTTCATTGTGCTTAATTAACTTCAATGGTCAAGTCTCTAATATTTCCACTTTTACTAAGTAGTCCCTTAAGGGAATAAATTAAGAAGTCATTGGATATTTGTCCTCCTTTTCCAATATCCACCCAAACCCTACCAAAATGTAAAATATGTTAGGCAAAAGCATCAAAATGCAATGTACATAGGCCAAGTGCAATATTCATAGCGTTTGTTAAAACATTTTTAGTTGATTTATTTTATTCTTCTTGATATCACATTACCTCCTCATCTGTAAATGCTTATACAAAAATAAATAAAGTTAGGCAATTCGCAAGACTGAAGCATAGGGAGAAATAAAAGCGATTAGAGTATTTTTTTTTCATTTGGTTACTGCTTCATGTCTCAGGTGATTGGTCCTCGATGATAAAGGAAAAGATGATATTTGAAAGCATAATGGGAAAGGATGAGATGCACTGGGATGGGATGAAATAAAATGCAATGTAACAAAATGAGCGATCATAGAAAACAATTGGAAAACTTCTGAAATATGGAACGTGCAAATTGTATATGCGTGATAGCTTGTAATTTGTTGGCTAATGGAAGTTTTATGCAAAGCACCAGCATAATTAAGTCTGATTATGAGATATACAATGCATGGAACCACAGAAACTGAGAGAAAAGGTTTGTGGGTTACAAGACTTTCCCTATGTACAGTTGAATCTCACAATATTCGCAAGAGAACAAAAGTGAACAAAGTTGTGAAATGTAATATAAGATGTCTAGCCAATATTATGGCTATAAAAGTAAGATGGTTTAATTATTTTAAGACTCAAGAGAGGCAATAAGAGGAGACAGGGAACAAGAGCCATGACACCACAGTTCAAAGGAACATCACTTATAACTGGGAGATTATACAAAACACTTGGTCTACACTCCACAGAAATTGTTACAAAAAAACAAACAAACAAAAACAAAAAACACCAGAAATATTTAAGTAATTCACAGGCCAGAAAAAAAAAATACTGAGAAGTGATGACTAAACACAGTGTGCTATTCCAGATAAAAAATGTCATTAAACACCTAATGAAGTTGAAATAATAGTAATGCTTGATTTCTCCTTTCTTAATTGCAACAAGTTTATCATCACTATTTAAAAAGTTAAAAAGTTAATTTCAACAAGTTTATCATTATTTAAAAGTGAATTAGGTATGTGTAAGGTTAATTATTTCATGTTTTCTCTAAATTTAATACTTTCCCAAAGAAATCTTACTGAAAAACAGACTTGAACATATTTCTTACCTGAAGTGTAAATGTTATTAATAAACACATGAAGTAATGTTGCATATGATTGTCATACCTGCATCATTAGGGCAACATAATAATCAAAGGTTTTACAATTTGATTCAAAAAGTATACATTATTATGTTCCGTTTTCATCAAAAGTTTGTCATAAGAAATGCAAAATAATTCATGATGTGAAATATATTGGAAATTCTGCTCTGTAAATCATGAGGACAAAGGAAAACAAAATAGAGAACTATTACATTTTGTCAAGGCCACCTGGCTTCTAACTGGTTAAATGTATGTCTTGCAACTGGACAGTTTGAAAATATAATAATGGAAAAGTAAATATTTTACAATCTATTACTTTGAGACATATTTAAAATCATATGACTTTTTTTGCAGTGCACTTTTCATAATAAAAGAGCCAAATCAGAATTTCCTTGGAGTTGGGTTGTACTCACAACATGTTGTTTTGCAAAATCATCTCAGTGGTCGGTGATCCCTTGTTCTTGCATATAATTTAGTAATACCAGCTTAACAAGTTCCATGAAAAATCTTACTGTAGTGCTATCTGCAATTTCAGTTGATCTAGGGCCAATATCTAACTTTTGTATTTATTTTGCTCTTCTGTAGGGGGTTGTTATAAGGAACGAGGAACCTTCTCTGTTTGACTTCCTAAGGAGCTGTCATATCCAGGGCTGGGCCAGAAGACTGTCAGGCCCAGGAGTTTCTTCCAGGCTTCCCACATGGGTATAGAGCCCAAGTTCATGGGCTTCCTTCTGCTGCTTTCCCAGGTGCATTATAAAGAATTCAAAGGGGAAGCAGGGCAGCCAAGACACAAACTAGTGCCCATGAGGAATGCTTGCAAGCTGGTGGTGGCTTGACCTACCATGCCACAAAGCTGGGCCCTACAGCTAAATTCACAGGAGAATTTGAAGTCCTTCTGTTGAGCTTTGATATATATATAAACAATTTTATAAATTCTTTAATATTCAGTAATATTATTTTATCTATACAGATTTGGGAAAATGTTTTGCATGTGTGTTTCAATGCTTCTTTTTTTTTTCTAGTTTATATTGAAAAGTATATCCTTTTTCTTGTTTCTACTTTTTGCATTTTTAAATGTTTGAATTCATTCATTTATTTTGACAATGTGAACAGATTTAATTTGATTCGTAGATACTATTCTGAGAGCATAATGATGCTTCCCTTCTTTATCTCTTGTCGGGTTTCTTTCTTTTTCTCATTTTTCAGTTCCTCGCTTATTTATTTAGCTGGAAGTTTTATCTACAGAATTAGAGATAGATGTAGACACAGAGAGATCTTACTCTACTGATTCACTGCTCAAACAGCTGTGCTGCCTGTGCTGGGTCAGGCTGAAGCCAGGAGCCTCGACCTCCTTCCAGATCTTCCACAGGGTGATAGAGCCCAAAGCATTTAGGGGATCTACCGCTGCCTGAGTCAGTGCTCACACAGGATGCCAGTTTTGAAGAAGGTAATTTCACTGGTTATATCAAGACCCTGGTTCCTGTTTCCAGTGTTTAAGGAACTCTTCACAGCTACACTGGTTTACATATTTTAATCTGAGTTAAGTGGAAACAGGTAATATATTAATATTTCATCAGGTGCCATAACTAAACTTACTTCTGCCAGGTTGTATTTATCTGTCTAAACAAAGACAGAGATTGTCCATTCACTGTTTTACTCTCAAAATCCTTGTAACAGAATGGGCTGTTCCAGGCCAAGGCCAAGACCCAGGGTTTTCCTATCCAGTTTGTAGGAACCCAAATACATAAGTCACCACTTGCTACTTCCCTGGGTATATATTAACAAGAGGTTGCACTTGGAACTGGAAGCAAAACTTGAACCCACGCTCTCCAATTTGCCTATGGTGAACTTCCATTTGGTATTTTAATAACTCCCCAAAGACTTGCCTCTAACATTTAAAAAAAAACTATCTTTTTATGCAAATACTATATATCATGGACATAGACAATAGTTTCCAATTCCCAGTGTAGAACCACAGAAATATTATTCAGTTACTGTCATACTTTTTAAAAAAATTTGTAGGATATGATAAATGGAACTTCATAATTCATCATAATGAAATGAAATATCCTCTGAAAGCAGAGAAAGGCTTCAAAGCTCAGCTTCACAATTAACTAGAAATGCTACCTCACATGTTACAGTTTTTGCCTTACATTATTTGGTAGGTCTGAAGTTTCCTTTCTGCTTCATAAGAAAGAATTGGTCATAGGCAACTTATTAAACCTGCTATTTAAATCACTTAATACAAAACATACTAATTTTCATAGTTACTTTAAAGATGACTGAATTTAATGTCTTAAAAAGAAAATTCACTTGAAGAAAAGAGAATTATTTGGGTTGCATTAGCTGAAAGACACTCCTTCCAACTAAGCCAGCATCAAGGTTTACAGTGACTCTGAGGGTTGTCAGATGTCACAAAACTGTCTGGCTTAGGACATCATGCCGTTGTTGTTTCTATAGACACAAGCATGTGCAAAAAATAGGTCAAAAATTTTATATCAGTTCTACAAACATTGAATTATGCAGCAAGATCCAATGACAACATCAAGAATGATCTCTGCTGATCTAAAATAAACAAGTGAAAGATGATTAACCTTGTCTGAAAAAGGTAAGCAGAGTAATCACTGTATATCACTTTATACTGATTATTGCTTCAGTGGTTATAGGCATCCAGTCTACAGACCTTGGTTGTAAGAAAGTTAAATCAATCTTAAAATTTAGAGGTCACGTTTAAATACCAAGTAGTAAAAGTAACAACAAAATACACTTGGAAAATTGTAAAGAAAATATAAACAGAAGTAACATATCATAATCAAAGGATGGGACAATGGAAGATACATTTTTTTTTTGGCTGCTGTGTTTGCTGTTTGCCTTTTTGTAATTTATACCTTGAACAATGAGCTGAAAAGCAGCATTACAGACACCTGCTTTAGTAAAGTCATTGTTTCCATGGTGCCACTTTCCATCACCTATTTTTAATAGTTTACACAACAAGATCAAGGGTGCCCCAGCTGTTACTGCCACTGTTGCTAAGCAACCTTTAAATCAGAGTTCAAGAAGACAAAGAATCATGCTTGAAAAATTTCTCAAGTGTCTGTTTTATGCACCCCCACCCCTGGTCTCTTCATTTTGCACCATTTTATAATGTTTAGACTCAGATGTTGCTTTCCCCCTTTAATCCAATCATCTATTAATGATTCCAGCATCCAAAGTACTTAGAAGAATCAGCTAAATATTTTTTTTTGTTTTCAAGATGTTATGTTTATTTCAATGACAGGCCTGCTCTTAACAAATAAACAGCCTTAAAGTATTTATTTTGCTTTATTAATCACAATGGAAGGTTGTTTCGCGTCTTCAGGATCTGCTGCCAGGCTGCAATATCGCTGTGCCAGAGTCTTGGGAAATGACACCCAGATCAGTGGCTGGGGATTCACTGCCTGCAGAGAATTACAATACTTTCTTGTGCATTCTGAAATCTAAACCTTATCACCTGCAAAAGACAGACAAGTCAAAAATTTCTAAGAAACAGGAGATGAATATGACAACGTTGAGCTTAAGAATATCTGACTGACACAGAGCACAATTAATTAATGAGACAGGGAATTGGTTAAGAACATTTCTATAGACAACGAGGTTTTCTTTTTCCTAAAAGCAAGTATGCAGAAACCATTGACACACTTGTATCTTAAATATATTAGTAAACATATCAACAATATGGATAGCAAAGAAGAAAGAAAAGATTTTTGTTTTAATGTTATGTTTTTGAAAAGATAGTGATTTTAGAAGGTCCAGTAAATCTGAATAATTCACATAACCGAAAGAATTATCATGCTAAGTTTTCTGCAAGGGCTCTGAATAAAGTGTACATGTGCAGACAACAGTGCAGATCCACCATATCAGGTTCAGCGGAAGTTTATCCCATTAAAGTCCTTATTCAGTTGGCCCAATGCAGAATAGTGCATGTATCATACTGTTATAACTCTTCAGGCCCTTAGATTTTTCCCTTGCCTCCCTGCTAACAAAACATAAAGCCACCCTTTCATGATAATTCTTCCATTTGTCTTATTTTTAGCTCTGTTCTATATTCTACCATATCCTTTGGTATCTACCTCTTGCTGTTGTTTGCAAATTTATAAACTGCTTGAATTTAAGTTACCAAGTTTTATTTTGTCTATATACATGGTTTATCCAAGTCATTTTCACTTCTATTGTCATCATTTATAGTTTTATGTTTTTTCCTCAAAATATTAGCAGTTGTAACTACATAACAATTCACTATAATTGATTCTATTTCATCCTTAAAGCTGGAACACAATCATTTTGAGTTAGGTGCATGTAAAAGTATCCAATACGTTATTCAGAACCATAAATACCCTGTCCCCATGGGAACATCTGTATACGTGTTGGAGAATCTGGAGTCCAGACTCTTCAGTGGCTACGTAAATGTGGGGTGTTGGACATAAGCCTGGGACATGAAGGCACAATAGCTAGAAACTCTATTACAGTCTGTATGCTATAGCGGCTAGAAGCCACTAACCATATTCGCTAAAAGGCTGTTGCAAGATTTAGTAAGTCTGGTCTCCTATTTCTCAGCACTGCATTGCTTCCTAGTTCCTTCTACAACTGCCTTTTAGTCCTTCATTCGAAGAATATCACTTGTTTACATTATGTTGTTCACCATGTCTTTTCCCCTACTTTCCATTTGGGTTAGCAACACAGCATTTTAAATCACACTGAGTGGCCTAATGAGTGTCACGGACTGAGTAGTTTACATAAGACAAGCTGTTTGATAGCTTGACAGTCCCAAGTTGATGTCAGCAACGCTCCGTGATTGGGCTGTCTTCTTTCTGCGTTTCAGATTGTGTTCTATCTGCTGATGGTTCGTGTCTTAATCCCCACTTCTGTTGGCTTTAGATTTGCCACAATGATTTTTTTTCATCATAATCACCTATTTGAAGATCATCTCTCTGAGTGCAGTCTATGAGACTCCAGATTAGGATTTCAGTGTGTGAAATTTCATCCTATGGAGAAACAATTCGAACTGTAACAACTGTCTACCATGCCAAATAAAACTCCTGTGTGGACCATCACTCCCTTCCATCCCAACAAAGTGGCATCACTATCCCATTTTCAGACGAAAGTCAGTAAGATGTATACTCGCCACTAGTGCCTCTGCAGCTTATGTTTGATTCTCCATTCACTGGCTTTACTTTTTAATACAGCCTAGTGATATTTA
Organism: Ochotona curzoniae; assembly: GCF_017591425.1. NCBI lineage: Eukaryota > Metazoa > Chordata > Mammalia > Lagomorpha > Ochotonidae > Ochotona > Ochotona curzoniae. Next base: position 21,719,406 of record NW_024467115.1, read on the forward strand.
ACTGTTACATATCTTATTAAATTCATATGCATCAGTGTCATCATAGGTTACCAACTTGACGTTTTATTGTCTATTTTTCACTCTGTAAAATAGGGCTTAATTCAATAGTCAGATTTAGACATCAAACTTTGTTAAGTCATGCTATTGAACGTATTTTTTGTGTGAGTGGTATGGTTCAGTGGGATATGTTGGTAGCTGTAATTCTGGCATCCCATACTGGAGTTGTGGAATAAGTTCCAACTATTCCATCTCTGACCCAGCCTCCTGCTAAGGCATCCTGGGAAGCCAAAGTGACTCATGTGTTTGGGTCCCTGTTTGATGAAGATTATCTGTTTCAGGCATAGAGATTATACCAGTGATGTTCTCTCTCTCTCCTCCTCTTTAACTATGTTTAAGTGGATATTTTACAAATCTATTTAATCATCTATTTCCAGAGGTCAAATTACTACCTGCTATGATAGGTGGTACTTATCACATGTCTTGACACTATTTTGTGAATGAACTCAAATTTTAGTTTCAATGTCTATACTTGACATTATGTTGCAGTCTACAGGAAAATGTCTGCTGCCTATTAAGCTTTTAATTGCTATTGTTTAGAAAATTCCCTTTTTTGTTGTTTGATTAAAGCAACAAGTCTTTATCAAAATCAGACAGGGAAGGAGAAATACAGCCAAAGACATCTCCCATGACATTGTTTCACTCCCTAAATAATCACAGCAGTTAGCTGAAGACCAAGTACACCGGCACATGGAAACTCCATCATTATCTCCCATGTGGTAGTAGGGTCTCAGGTACTAAGAATCATTTTCCAGAAACATTATCAAGGCAGGATTACAACTTGGGCAGCTAGAACTCAAACCAACGCTCTGATCTGGAACACCTGTAACGAATCTTGACTTTTATACACTCCAGCATGATACCAGTCTGTGAGCTGTTTACTGATTACCTTTTAAATACATTTTAATAAACATTTTGCGAATTTCTCAATAATTACTTACTTATCTTAGGAAAACACAAAATTTTATGTAAAAAGAGCAAAGAAAAATACCCTGAAAGCATAAACTATTTAATTTCAAAATATTTCTAAAATGCCTTGCATTCTCTACCAGGAAATTTTGCAAGTGCTAAGTATTGAACAGTGACCAGAGTACACAAAGCTCCTGTTTTCATGAAGCATGTTATCTATTGCAGAGAGGGAGACAAACAGTAAAAATATATATATAAATAAGAATCTATTTTGACAGGTGGAGAGTAGGACTATTATGAAAAATAAAACTGCTTTAGAAGGACATGCCCTGGTCTTGCATGCCTTCTACAAAAATGCTTTACAGCAAAGCATTGAACTACAAAGGAATGAGTCATGCAAATATTTGAGGAAATAACATTCCATTCTAGGAAGTGCAAACAAAACAATGTGTGCTAATATTAGACTATCAAGGAAAATGGGAAAAAATCAAATAGTTGAAGCATAGTAAAAAATGCAATATAGGGTGAATGGTAGAGATCCTATATTCACGATCACATGAGAATTCCGTACCTTAATAGTGACTTTGGATTTTAAAGAGTCTGATGCGGCTGTAGAATACAAGAATGATACATTATGGCATCTTTTAATGTTTCATTTGCAACCTGTTTATTTTAGAGCAAAGCGAGAGGTTTCTAATTTGCATCTGTTATTAATTTTTCAAATACCCACAATGATAAGGGGCCAATGCCAAGGGATGAGAACTTCATACAGGTCTTCACATGTATGCTTGAATTTCTCTCTGTGAGTCATTACTGCTGTCTCCCGAGGTGCACAATAGCAGGAAGCTTTGATAGTCACACCCCAGGACAGAATGCAGATACTCTGATGGGGAACGTGGGCATCCCAAACATTGTGCCAGTCACCAGATGAAATGCTTTTCTCATTGCACATTTTTGAACAGTTATTCCAGAACTTCCGAACATGATGTACTAGTTCGCGTTAGACCAATGTTCCCACATAGAAAAATAAATCTGAAAATAATGAAGACAAGACATGTAATAAATAATGGAACTTAGACTCCCAGGACTTAAGAAGTCAAGACTCAAGAGTTGAAGAATTACAGATGTTAACCGACGTTTTATTTCTTTTCCACAATTTTCTGATTTTTTTTTATTTAAAGGAATCAAGTTCATGTGTCTCATAAGTTCAGTCTTACTAACATGATATTCCCAATCCTGTCTCCATTCCTCCCTCACTCTCACCCTCTCTTCCCTTACTTTCTTATTTTTCTTTATTTTATTCAATGTCATAATTTCCATTTAAATCTAATCTTTTGTTAATAGAAGGGATGCAATTGGAAACCTTTATGTGGCATGAAAAGGCCTGTCCTCATAAGACAAATATCATTTTTCTCTGATATGTACTGACTAACACATAGAGATCCAAATTAAAGATCAAATAACCAAAAACACCCTCTAGTGTATATGAGTAAAACAGACCATCTGGGATTTGATTATTATTTGTAACACTTGTCTATGCTCATGAAGAACAATGGTCTTGTTGAATTCTTTAGTTAGTGAAGAAATAAGCTTGAGAGAGTCTGATTTTTGAGCAAATGTGTTACAACAGGTCAATGTCAGATTGACAGAGTTAAGACAAAATGCTGGATATCTTACTTGGTGTATTAGGGAGAACTGAAGATAAGAGCTGTCAACAAAACCGATGCTAGAAGATAAATTAAGATCTCCGGAAACAAGTGCCAAAGGAAACCCTGAACTTTGCATTGAATTCCCACTTGATCTTAAGGGGTTGACAATAAATAATACAGTTGCTAATATAGAAAGCGGGTTGATTTTAATTGGGGAGAACAATTTGTCACAAGAGCAGTTAATATTTCAGAAGAATAATTGATTCTAAATTATATAGATCTATGCAAATAAGATCAAGGTGATTAAATAAACGCATGTATAATCTAAATTTGAATCACACATTTCAGAGGTAAGAAAACTACTAAGAAACTTAAAACCTGCAAAATTTTTATGCTATAAAATTATACTAAGTTTAATCAAAAATACAAAAATGCAAACATGTAATATTGATAATGTCTCATTCCAGACTTAACAAACATACAAAGATTATAAGATCTGAATAAAGTTACATATAAAGTTTAGATGACGTGTGGTTTCCTTTGAAAACGCACCTGATAAATCTCAGCAATTGGAATAGGCATTATTTATTAAGCAAATCACATTCTTCCTTATTTATATAAAGATAACAAATTTCGTGTATTTAAAGAATTTAGTGATACTTTCCTTCTTATCATCATTCCGATTTTCTCCTTTACCGATTCCCACCCTCCCCCTTGCTTCATTTGTTGTTATTCATTTTTTGTTACAGTGGTTTATCTTCAATAACTTCATAACCACAGCTTAATTCTCCACTAACTAAAGAATTCACTAAGTAATAAATAGAAAACCACTAGTTCAGGAGTATAGACAAAGCTTATAAAAATTTATCAATTTCAAAATTTCAATCTCATATATGATGATGTATTTAAACTCTGTTAGTTACACAAATCAGGAAAAGATATGACATTTGTCTTTTTTTTAACTGTATTTTTATTTGAAAGCCAGATTTACAGAGAAAGGAGAGACAGAAATCTTCCATCCACTGGTTCACTCATAATGGCAAGAGTTGGGTCTAGCTAATGATAAGATCCAGCAGCTGCTTCCACATCTCCCACATGGGTGTATGCATTTAAGGACTTTGGTCAGCCTCTACTTCATTTCAAAGCCACAAGCAGTGCACCAGATTGAAAGTGGAACAGCCCAGACCCAAATGGGCACCAGTATGGGTTGCCAGCACAACAGCGAGAAACATAGCCTTCTGCACCATGGTGCTTGGGCCCATTATTTGTCCTTTTCTGACTAGCCAATAATTGCATTTTTGTTGTGAAAGACCTTAATTGCCTTTAAATAATTTCATTGTGCATATACACTGTAATTTGCTAAATCAGTCATCAGTTGATAAACATCTGGATAGATTCCATATCTTAGCTATTGTTAACTGAGCTTCTGTAAACATGAAAGTACAGAGAAAAGGAAAGACAGAAAGATCTTCCATCCACTGGTTTATTTCCCAAATGCATAAGTTGATCTGAAACTAAGAGCCAGGAGCTTCTTCCAGTTTCCCAGTACAGATGAAGGATCTCAAAGTTTTGGGTCATTCTCTACTGTTTTCCCTGGTGACAATCCAGGGAGCTGGATAGGAAGTGGTACAGCAGGAACATAATCTGGTGCTTATATTGGATCCACTTTTTGGAGTGTGATGATTGAGCCATTGAGCCATTGTGCCGGGACCTGTTCTTACTGTTGTTTTTGACATGCGCAAGATTCTCTTATATTCTGGATATTAATTTTGTCCCATTCTGCCAATTGCCTTTTTATTCTGTTCACTGTTATCTTTGCTGTATATAAGAGTCTTAGTTTGATCTAATCACATGAGTCTTACATTTCTTTACTTATTGATTGTCCTATGTTGCTTGTGCTTCTGGGGTCTTAGTCAAAAAGTGGTTGTGATATCAGTTTCCTGTAGTGTTTTCCTTATGATTTCCTGTGATAAATTGATGCGTTCAGGTCATAAATTTAGATCCTTGACAAACTAGGGATGCAAAGTTGAGAAGGTCTTTCATATTTTTCATGTGGAGATCCAATTTTCCCAACATTGTTTCTTAGACCGTTCCTTCTAAAAGAGTGGTCTTAGTTTGCTTGTCAATGATTGTCGATGAATGAATGTTCTTCAATTGCTTCTGTATGTAAACATTGTCCAAGTCAGGTATACATCATGTAATGTCATATCCCATATTTACTTCTATACACACACACACTCACACACACACACACACACATTTGTACACCTTGTTGTAGCTGTATTTTATTTATCTAACAAAGTAAAAACTTTCTGAAAGTTAAGGTTAATTGAAGTCCCAGATGCTCAGTTTCTGATCCAGTTTCTTGTATTTGCTCCTGTAAAGGGAGCAGAATGACCCAGTACTTGAACCTTGTCACCTGCATGAAAGACCAGGTTGACTGGCTTCAACTTTGTTCAGCCCTGGCTGCTATAGCCATGTTGATAGGTAGTGTATTAAATCAGCAATAGTTGTTGTTGTTGTTGTTTGCTTGTTTTTGTTATTGGAAAGGCAGATTTACGGAGAGAAGAATTTGCAGAGAGAACAAATTTATCTACTGGTTTGCTACCTAAATGGCCTCAACTGCAGGAGCTAAGCTAATCAGAAGTCAGGAGCTAAGAACTTCTTCTGGGTCTCCCATGAGGGTGCAGGGCCCCCAGGCTTTGGGCAGCCATGAACTGGTTTTCCAAGCCAGAAGCAGGGAGCTGGATGGGAAGCAGAGCATCAAGGACATGAATTGATGCTCATATGAGATCCTGGTGCATGCAAGGCAAGAACTTTAGCCACTAGGCTACCACGCTGGGCCCACGACTGATCATTTACATATCAAAAGTAGTAGTTGTGAACTACATGAATATTTGCAATGGTTCATCAGCACTTAGGAATTTGCTGAATTTGAATTCTATGTCTAATGTCCCATTGTAAGAAGAAACCAGAAATTTTCAATTTTATTTAATTATTTAAATGAAAATTTAAGATTTCCAATTTATTTTTCTTTATGCTAACATTACAATCTGTGCACTATATCTGTTGATCTTCACAGTTCTTCCATTGTCTATTTGCTATATAAACTGGTGCATGGAAGCAGTTCCACTTTCCAAAGTAGTTCTTTCAGTAGGCATATACTCTCAGGGAATTTAAAACGGATATTTTACCAAGGGAATTTTACCAACATCTACCATTTGATCGTTTTTCCTGATTGGTCTACCTTAGCCTACTGTGTTGTCCAAACCCTCAGTCTCACCAAGATGCAGGTACCTGCAAGTCACTTTCAGGTAACTTGTTTAAATGCCATACACTCAGAAAACAATTAAAGTTAAATAAAATGTGAAATTTGTGGGATGAAAATTTTTTTTCAGAATTTCCTTTTTTAGACTTTAAGATCGAAGAGTTGAAGGAGCCAATCCTAGGAAGAAACGGAGGTTCTGGTTCTCCTGTACCTCAGGAGGAGGAATGTGCTTTTCGCCTCCCATCTTGATTGACATGAAATGACTCAACATGGACAGCCTTATTCTTTATGTGGGGTTATATAGTTTTCAACAATTTAAAAAAGAATACATAATTGTTGTAACAGCACCTATAAGTTTGTGCTTGCAGCCTACGAAGAATGGAGTTTTGCCAGATATATGACTAGGGTGTTGGGTAAAAAGCCTGAATTATATGTACAATAAATATCGGGAAAAAATATAATACTGATCAATTTAAATAACTATTTTTAAGATTTATTTATCTTAATTGGAGAGTCAAACTACAGAGAGAGGGAGATATAGAAGCAAAGATATTCCATCCTTTGGTTTACTTACCATGCAGCCACAATAGCTGGAGCTGAGCTGATCCAAAACCAAGAGCCAGGAGCCTCTTCCAGGTCTCCATATGGGTGCAGGGGCCCAAGGCTTTGGACCATCCTCGACTGCTTTCCGAGGCCACAGTCAGTGGTCTGGATGTGAAATGGAGCAGCCAGCGAACAAACCAGCGACCCTATGAGCTCCCAGGGCATCCAGGGCAAGGATTTAGCCACTGAGCCATTGCACTGGGCCCTCAAAAAAGATAATTCTGAGAAAGCTATCATCCTCCCCCACCTGAACCGATTACTGAATCATTTAGTACAGATTTTAATTAGGCTGCCCAAACTGCCTTTAATTACATCACTTCTTATTGTCTTTCTATCATTTTATCCTACAATTCTATTCATAAAGTCTAAATTTTACAATCAACAATCTAATCTTGAAAACAAAACAAATACAAAATGAAATAGACTCACATCAAAGACTTTTAATGAAACGGTTTTTGTGCTTAAGGAAAGCTGAGGTAAAATACGTGTGCAAAAATGACCTTCCTTAGGAGGCAATATAGATATTAAGTTACTAAAATCCTTTCAATGATGATGAGAAGCAAAAAATGTGGTTTGCTAGTGACATAATCACAGAAAAGAGTGCTTTCTAAGTTTTCCATTTAAAAACTACATGACATTTTAATTATTTGAACACTATTTTAATGTGTATAATAGTCATTATTCACCAAAAATGAAGTCAAACCAGTGATGTTCAGAGTTCAACATCTGGTTTGTGCTTTGTAAGAACACAGATGAGCTGTTGTTTTACACTGGACTGCCTTTTTCAAGATTCAGAAGTGAATCTTCAACAAACGTACCACACATTGTGGTACAGGTTATCTATAGAGAAAAGATGGGAAAAGATTCAATAATGTGTTGAGACTTTTGTCAGTCCCAGCTGTGTGGACATGCCAAAACTAGTTTCATGTATTGGCTATTGGTGGCTAATTACACAGTTGAAAAATTAGAGCGTGCTTTCCTAAAGGACTTTCAACTTCTGAATGTATTCAATAATGTATCATAATATTTCATACAGTAAATGATAAGAAAGTGAAGAAGCCACAATTCCTTATTTATTGCCATCTTTCTCATAAGGAAACAGAGCAAACTGAAACTAACTGTAGTCTCAGGAACACATAGAAACTGAGATTCAATCATTAGTTACTGTTCAGTTAAATTTATTGAGAAATTTAATTTCTAAAGAAAGTTCCAGAAAAAATATGTGCACAAAAAGAATAATGCTGAAGTCAACATCTCCTAAATATAACAAGCCCTTTTTCCTCCCATTTTTTGTATGGATGGAAAGCAGTGTATGAGTGTTATTCCTCTTGGTAGTTCTTTATCAGACTCTTTTGCATTATAAAACGATTCTACTTTCATTGGTCTATTTTAGCATTTAAGTTTGTTTTCTATCCATCTGAATTCCAAATGCTCTCCATAGAGGTTTACTTTGCTATCCATCTGCTGTACCCATACCTTCCTTTTCATGCTAATGTTAGACAAAGGATATAAAAAAGGGCCATGTGGTTGTTTCAATTTTGTTTTGCTTTGCAATGCAGACACACTTGGAGTACCAGGTCAATGAATTCTGGGAACTGCATATTTTTGACACATGAGACCTTTGCAGAATGAATCAAAGTTAAATCCCATGAATAAATGCTAGTGTTTAATAATCACTCTGCTTATGGAAGCTTTATTGTGAATTCATAAAAGCAAAGACATTTCCTTGCTAGTCCACAAATCACTGCCATGAACTAGGCCATCCTGAATACAGTGAGCTGGACTACACAGACAGTTGCTAGAATTTAAATATGGATGGGACAGACAGACTAAGAGAAGCTGTCCCAAAGCAAGCGAATGACAGCTCCCACAGATAAAGGGAAGAATGTTAAAACAATAAACAAAAGAGAAACAATTACTTGCTCATTACAAACATGTCATATTGCATTCTTTATTTTGATTGTGGAAAATTAGCCATTGACTACCAGAAACAATTGATTTTTCCTTCACAGCTGTTTTCTAATTACATTTGAACACTGAAAATTCGAATGCAGCCATTCAGCTATACAAAAAGAATTTTCTTTTATTATTACTGCAAGCTTTGCCCAGCAACATGACCATGCCTAGATGCCCTTGTTTATGTCTCTAGTGTTTGTACTAGAAGACATAATTTTCAAAGATGTTATAAGAACTCAAATATATTAAATTGAATAGGAATAGACTTGGTGTGCAATACGTTGGCACATGATATTACATAGACTTCTCTGTTTTATTGCCACCATCAAAACAAGAGAATAATAATAATAAAAAAACAATAAAGATAGCTTAAATCGTATATCCGTTTGTTAGTCACTGCGAAGTACACAGTTGGATCTATTTTTGTCCTTGTGGTTTCTGATGAATGTTTTGGCACAGTCTTGCTGAGAGGGTGGAGGGTGATGGGCAGTTTCCTGTCAGTCGATTCTGTGGGTAAATTCTAAGCAAAGAGCATGGAGATTGTTAACCGGCAGAATTCCAAGGTTTCAGAGAAGCAATTGAAATTTTGGATGCTTCCCCTAAATTCTTCAGAATTTCCTCCAAAATGATTTCAGTTTTAAAATGAGGCCAGAAATGTGAAACTTACCCTGGGGAGTTTTCTAGGACTTGTGGTTAGTTAGTTCTGGAAAAATAGTCAAGCTGCTGCCTTTAAGTCCTTGATTAATCTCTGTTATAATTTAGGCAAAATAAGCAATAGGAAGAATTCCATACGAATTAGGTAAAATCTTAGAGTAGGTATTTTTTTTTTTCTGATGACTTGCTCTCCAGTCTTAGAATATTTTGGTAAAATCGTTACCCTTTATTGTCATTTCTGAAATGTTTGCCCTCTTGAGAGATATCTTTAACTTATATACTTATTTCCTAGACAGAATTTTTTTACAATCTTGATGAAAACATACAGTCCTGCTGTAGTTTCTTCACTGTGGCCATTCACCTTCAAATTTACAGTCCCGGGGCATAGAAGCCTTCGCCTCCACAGGTGGCACAAACATCCCATTTAGGCACTGGTTCACATTCCAGTTCTCCACTCCTGATACAGCTCTCTGATTATGGTCTGACCCAAGTCCTTTGGCCCCTGTGCAAATGTGGAAGAACTAGAAGAAGCTCCTGGTTCATGGCTTCGGACTGGTTCAACTCTAATTGTTGCCACCATTTAGGGAATGAATCAATACATAACAGATCTGTCTCCATCTTTCTTTCTCTCTATATAACTCTGCCTTTCTAACAAAAATAAGCAAAATTTTTAAAGCATTTACATTTTCAGCAGAAACTTACAGATTTCTCCATGATCCACTCTATCGAATTATTTATTTTGTAAAGTTAGATATTAGACTTATAATTTTTCAATTAAATTTGGGTTTTGATTATCTTTCTGCTTTGAGTCCTCTAAAACAAACTTGAGCCACAATAAAAACACTGGGCAAGTAATTTCAAACATTTTTAACAAATATGTAAATATCTAAGAGTTCTATTTGAGACCATTCCTAAATAAGTCATATCGTAATTTGAAACCAATGGCAGCATTTCTCTGTCACTTTCATTTACTGTGCATAAATACTACCAACTCAAATGGCAGAGCAGAGCTCTGCAAATTCGAATGACTGTCAAATTCCATAATAGTTATTTACTCAATTTAAGTCTCTTAAATTCATCTTGTAAGATCTAACGCTATAGCTCAGTTGGCTAATCCTCCATGTCCAAGTACTGGGAACCCATATGTGTACCAGTCCTGGGCCCTTCTGCTTCCCTTCCCATCCAGCTCCCTGCTTATGGCCTGGGAAAGCTGCAGAAGATGGTCCAAAGCCTTGGGACACCGGGAAGAAGCTCCTGGTCCCTGGCTTTGTATCAGCACAGCTCCAGCCACTGTGGGCACTTGAGGAGTGAGCCAGCAGGTGAAAAGTCTTTCTGTTTGTCTCTCCTCCTCTCTCTGAATCTGCCTTTCCAATGGAAATAAATAAACCTTCAAAAATTTTAACTTGCATAACTTTTATTCTAATGTATGTTTCTAATTTGGAAAATTATTTTCAGTTTCAACAAATTTATGACTTTTATAAGAAAGCCTTATAAAGAAATAAACCATTTGGAAGTAAATGCACTGGAGTTACGTTTGTATGTTTTCTCATTCTTTCAATACCAAAGATGAACATTAGCATAAATTTTGAAACTACAAAGAATTTTTGAAACACTGAAAAAAATTAATTTTAGGTATGGTAGAACTGTACAATTAGTAGGTTCAGTTTTTACATAGAAAGTCTGACATTTTTCTAACATAATTATGTAAGTTAATAATAAAACAAAATTCCTTACCAGAAACAAAAAGGAAGAGTCAGTGATGAAAATCAAAGACCATCAACAACTTTGAATGTACAGAAGTGGAAACCAATATTACTGCAGAGATTTGGGAGAATAGACGTTAGAAAAAAATACTTTCAAGAAATGTTTAAGGAAGGGGATTCAGGCAGCCATTCATAAGGATTGCAGTTGCCTGCCACACCTATTACTGTGGTCAGAAAGATCTCCCAAATCAGGGGATAGACACATTTACTGCAGCTGGCACCTGAGAGCAAAGATTTCTGCTTTTAAATAACATGAAAGCCTCTCTCACCAGTTAACTACAGCTAATCTCCATTTCCAAGAATCTAAACATAAGCATTTCCAATCTTATTATCCCTTGGAAGAACAAATAACTATGCGAGTTAAAGATGATAACAGAGCAACAGTAGATAGAGGAAATGCATTTGAGCACACAGGAAGTCAACCTCATAAACAAATGAAGAAATAACAATAATGGCATCACGGAAAATTTTTGGATTTGGTAATCACCAGCTTTCCACATATTTTTCCAGAAATCTCCATAACAACCCTTCAACAATAGCACAATTTTATTTCACAAAGAAAAATGGTACAAAATATTGTGACTATTTTTGTAATTCTTTTACCAAAGCAATAACAAAACAACTGTAATTTTTGAATGGCAGTGTGTTCAATGTAACATAAAATGGGAACATATTTTCACACCAATATATGACATATAATAATATATATGTTATGATAGAATGATAGAAGTCTATTATTTGACAGGCCATGTCATTAACAGAGTTTTCAAACTGAACATTTGCACCGTACTGGGGGGAAGGTTTCATGAATTTGAATAATATGCTTTCTGGAATCATAGGACACATATGATCAACATTTTAGATGACTATTTTATGTCCAATGTGTATTGTGAAAATAAATATCATGGTTCAATATTCAGAAGACATTCAAACTATTTAACATGATTTCCAGTGTCTGGAAGTAAAACACACTTTTGGTAGTTTGTCAGAAACATATGGATTAGGTGGTTATGTTGAAAAATCAAATTTTAGTATGATTATTATATTGCATATGTGAAAATAATATATAATGAATCTTAGAAGGAGTAGTTTTTAAAGATCTATTTATTTTTATTTGAAACGCAGAGTCATAAAAGAAAGAGAAACAGAGATTTTTCATCTTCTGGTTCACTCCACAGTTGGCAGCAATAGCTAGAGCTGAGCCCAACCAAGTTACCTTTGGTTTCCCACATGGGTGCAAGGGCCAAAGGATTTGAGATATTCTCTTCTTCTTCCCCTTCATAAAGCAGAAAGCTGCCTTGAATATAACTAACAACCATATTGTGTGCTGGCCCTGCAGGCAGAAGATTAACGTCCTGTGCGACTACACTGTCCCTAAAACAGCATTTTTTAAACTGCCATTTTTCTGTGTAGGATCTAATGTTTCTTAATAATCAGCGGGTAATAAGTTCCTTATAATTCATTTTGAGAAAAAGCCCTGAGTATGAGATAGGAGCCTTGTGTTTAATAAATCTTTGTGTCCCATTAGCCAACTTCATTTAATGATGCTCTTACCACCAGAGAGACTCTATTTGAGGAACATATCTCTAGGGAATAAATTACCATTAAATAAAGAAATGAAATTTGCTTCCTAGACCAAAGATTTAATGTCCCATTAGGAAGATACACCAGAAAACTCAACCTATCTCTGTCCTCCAGGGATGCATAAAGAAAACAAACAAAGAAACCAAAATGTGAAAATAAACACAGAGGATTCCATGGACATCTGTGACATGGGATATGTCACCAACCATAAGTCCTAATGTCACATTGATTTTGATTTCCCAGGCACTAGAACTGGGAGAAAACAAATTTCTGTATTTACTACAAAGTTACCTGTTTTCTGTTACAGCCTGAATAGAATAATATAGACCATAATAAGTTATATTATTGATCCACCAAATGAAATTCAACATTTAATTTTCACTTGGTTTTCTTGAACATTCTACAAATGAATAGTGCAACGCATATTTTACAATTTGATCATTGTTTATTTCCAAGCATACATCTGAATGCATTGTTTGATGGCCATTTGAATATATTCTCTGCATTTGAACAAAATAGTTCTGCTTGCAGTAGCAGGGGGTCCACAAAGGAAAGTATGAGACATTCAGTTAAGAATTCATTGTAGCCCAGACTGGCATTGTAACAGGTTAAACTTCCACCTGCTAGTTCCAACATCTCATTTGAGCACCGATCATTTCTGTGATATTCTATTTTCTAGTGCAGCTACCTGCTAATGGCCTGGGAAAGCAGTAGAGGATCAGAGAAGTTCCTGGACCCCTGCACTCCACACAGGACATCCACGAGAAGCTCCTGGCTCCGTCTCAGATCAGCCCAGCACTAGCTGTGTTGCAGCCATTTGAGCAGCAAACAAGTGGACAGAAGAACTTTCTTTCTATTTATCCCTCTCTCTTTCTCTAACTCTTTATTTTCCAAGTAAAATAAATAAATCATTTTAATAAAATAATTAATTTAAGGGATACAATTGTGATGCAGTGATAAAGCCACCAACTGCCGGGCCTGCATCCTACAGTGTGTCCCAGCTGTCCCATTTTCTATCTGGCTGTCTGCCAATGGCCAGAGGAAACAAGAACATTATTAAGTGATTGGGCTGCTACACCCATGATACAAACCCAAATAAAGTGCCTGGCTTCAACCTGGCTCAGTATGGCCTGTTGCAACTATCCGGGGAGTGAACCATCTGATGGAAGATTATCTCTTTTACTCTTGCCCTCACATTCTCGCTGTCCTCTCTCCAATTTCTATAGATCTGTATTTAACATGTATATATATATATATATATATATATATAATCAGCTATTATATATATATATAATTAATTTTAAAACAATTGATTTTAAAAATCCAAAGGCTATAAAGGTGACAAAAGCTCTCAGTTTTATCTATATGACAGTTGCTTTGTTTTGCTCAGATAACACAAAACGCAGTAAGATGAAAGCATCTCAATTCTGCTCATTTTTCACTATTACAAACTATTCTACAATGAGCATTCTCGCAGTCTGTTTGACTTGAGTGCTTCTGCCTGCCAAATCCAACTGAGTCCAGCATTTGGATACAGATAATTTATCTTGGAGGTCATCCCAGGAACCACAAGTGACGGAAAAAGAGCTAGGCAATGAAGAATAGGCAGTAAAATCATGTCTTAAGTTTGAATACCACAATGAGCAACTGAGATAAGACCCAAAGTGTGATTGTGTGAAATGGGCTTCAGGTTATTTCTGAGGGGACAAGAAGGTTACAGCATTTAACTCTTGCGGCTAACAGCCTTCATTGAGAGTAGCCCTCAGTAGTGTTAACAGGGATACTTATTTTTTTCTCATTTATTTACAGAAAGAAGAACACAATCAGAGTGGGTGGCTCCAGAAACATGTAGCTGCAATCTGGAAAAAGCTTAGCAGCTGTTTAAAGAAACAGTAGGTGAGTTCAAATAGACCATAAGGATATGGGCCGGGATATCAACTGTATAAATTTGATGCATGCATACAAATACAGGGGAGTTTATAGGGCAAGCATATTGTTCTGATTATATTATTGAACATTCATATGTTTGAATTTTCAAATTGACAAGATACTGCCAAGTCACTTTTCAATTAGGTATGACTCAAACACAGTTCTGCCAGAAATATAAAAAAAAAGCATTGCTTGCTCTTTGCATCAATATGTACTATTGTCATAATTTAAAACTTCTTACATGTTAGTGTGAATTGTTATTCAGTAATTACTAGAGAGTCGGTCATCTGTGCATTTGTTTGATTGCCACTTGTATTTTTATTTCCTTTTCTAAATGAGCCATGTTTGTTGGTTGGCTTCTTTTCCATTTTGAAGTGCTTTTACTTTTCCCTCTCAACTTATTGGTTGAGAATTACATTTTATGTACTTTGAACTATCAGAATCTTTCCTATTTTATTTTTATGTTTCCTGTGCATATTGATGAACTAGATATGGGAAAAGCTAATTCACTATTTTCAAAGAAAATGGAAACATACCCACAATTGAGCAAAATTAGTGTTTCTAGACTTTTAATAAATAGCCACAGCTGTCAAAGAATGGACAATTGTTCAACATTTCAGGATGTTTAGAAAACTTTAAGTAAACATTGGGTATTAACTATCAGAAAATGTTACCTTTTTTCCATCATTATGCCATATCAAGTTTGTTTTATTTGTATATTTGATTTGCTAGTCCATGATAATACATTCAGTTGTATCATAAAGTATAGAATTTTATAACACAGGATTCTAAGTATTTTAAGGAACAAAGTGACTAAAACAAATAAAAAACACCATTTTTAATTATCTCATCTGCAGAAGATACACTGAGAGGATAAACTTTATAATCTACACTAATATTGTAGTCTTCTTACTTTAAATTACTTTAGATTTACAGGAAAATTGTATTGAAGATACTTTAAAGATTCCCAGTCATGGAGCCAACATTGTGGTAGAGTGGGTTAAGATGCCACCAGAATGCCAGCATCCTAATCAGGTGTCAGTTTATGCCTTCCTGTCCTGGCTGCTCCACTTCCAACCAAGTTCCCTGCCCATGACCCGGGAAAAGCGGTGGAAGATGACCGAGACACGGGGATCTCTGCATTCACGTGGGAGACCCAGATGAAGGCCCTTGCTCTGGGCCTTGGATTCATACACCCCACCATTGAAGTCATTTGTGGAGTGAAACAGTTTAAGAAAGATATTTTTCATTTTTGCTTTTCTACTATCTCTCTGTAACTCAATTTAAATAATTAAATCTTTTTTGAAATAGGATGTATATATGTTCATTTTAAAGGTATTTTTATACAGAGAGAGAGAGAAAAAGAGCTTCCATCCAATAGTTCACTCCGCAAATGTGTGCAGTTTCTGGAGCTGGGCAACATATTTGTCAAACTATGAAAAATTGCAATGGCATTAACTAAAGTTGGTTGAATTTTCAAATGTTTTCCTATAACCTTGCTTTTCTTTGCCTGCATCTTATACAGAGTGTATATCACGTATAGTCCCGAGGTCTTCTCCATGCTCTGTAATTTACATATTCCTCAGACTTTCTACATTTGTAATCCTCACCGTTGTGTCTGCTATTTGACATGAGCAGGATTGAGAATTTTTGATGGAATTTCACTGAGCTGCAGTTGTTTCCTTGTCTTTCCAGGGAAAGATGATAAAACATAATGCTAACTTTGGGAAGTTCATTAATGGATTATTTGAAAATAACATCATTATTCCTCCGTAATATTCTACTTGATGAAAACTGTTCCTAGACCCAACTCACAGAGAAGGGACGGAGAATTAAAGCACCATTCTCCTGGGGGGAGAAGGATGAGACAATGTATGGACATATGTTTAAAGCAGCACGTAATAAACACTCTAAGCAGATACCTTCAAGCTGTTTTATCCCTTTTCTCTGTAAAGTTTTTGTGACTGCTGTAGACGCATCAGTGAGCCATGCTTGCCACAAGAATAGCTATGTTTTTTTTTTAACTATTCTTTGCTTTCCCCTTTATTGCTTAGTTGATTCTCCATGCATTCCTTGAAGGTATTTTTTTTCCCCTGTTTTGATAGTAAGGTTTCCCCTTTCTACATCATTTATTATTTCCTTAATTATTTATTTATATCAGTTTGGGCTCGTGGGTCCTTTATTGTTTGTGACACAATATAGCATTTTTTTTTTTTTTTTGCTTGTTGGCTGGTTCCTGCCTAAGTCTAAAACCAGTAATTTCTTCAGCATGGTTTGGGTTTTTTTTTTTTTTTTTTTTACAAGAGAAACTTACTCAGAAACTATAAGCACAGAAGCCCTGATTATATTTTGGCCTGTTGACCGGACAGATTTGGACAATACATGTCTTTAAAATAATGCACAAACACACAGATATTTTCACTATTGTATGTATCTGTGCATGTATCCATAGGTATATCATATCTAAATACGATATCTATTAAATAATCTATCCAGTTTTTGGTCAACTGTGTAGCTAGGTGGCTGTCTCTAAAGTTGTATTCAAAATTTATGCCATTTCATGTCCCAGCTGCTCCTGCTCCAACCAACTCCCTTCGAACACTTTGGGAAAAACAGTCATAGATATTTCAAGTATTTGGGCCCTTGAGCCCACCTGGGAGACCCAGATGAAGCTGCGTGCTCCTAGATTTAGCATGTCCCAGCACAAGCCATTGCAGCCGTTCAGGGAATGAACCAGAAGACAAATCATCTCTCTTTGTCTCTCACGCTTTCCCAGTAACTCTTTCAAATACACAAGTAAAGCTTTGCAAAAGCACCATATACATATAGAATACAGATAGAATAGATGTCTATGTGCATAAACATATGTGCTACATAAGCTTTATTCATAGCTTTAACTGTCAGCTTTTTCTTTTTTTTTTTTTTTCACACACGTGGCTGAACTCAAATGCACAGAAGCAGAACCACTCTGTTTCATAAACAAAGCAAGATAAAAGAAGCGGATGTAAACAACTTGGACATCCAGACTAATATGACGATAAATGTCAAATGCACTATCAAAATAATTTATGCATGGCAAGGATAACCAATCAATGGATTATATATATAATTAGAGCTTTTTCTGCAGATTGTAGAATTGACTAAAAACAATATAGAAGTGTAGCCAGTTTCCCAGTCTTAGAGAAAGAAAAATCAAATAAGGTATGGGAGAAAACTAAAACAACCTGGATCATTTTGAAAGTGGAACAGGCGGGGACATGAACTGGCACGCATGAACAACCCCAGTGCCTGCAAGGGGAGGATTTTACCAGTGAGCCTTCATCATGGGCTCCAAAGACGAGTTTTATCGTGTTCAAGTCTCTTATAGCAAGCCTTGAGCTCATCCTCTATGCATTGCAATCACCCAATAATAAAGTTTGTATCCTTATAAGTGTCCCTCGTTTCATATAAATGGAGGGTTATAATATTTGGTATAGAATCCTTTTAGACGCAGTTATATGTAAACTCCATTCATGTCATTGTGTGTATCAGTCGTATAATCTATTTAAAAATTTTAGTTTTTCTATAAATTATGTGGCTAAATATCAGTTGCTGTATGGACATGTATCCTTAAATACACATATGAATATATTTATTATATTGATTGTATTTAAAGTTATTTTTCACTCATTGGGTTGTACCTCTGATATTTTGGTGTGAATATTTAAGTTCATTGGACAGTATATAAAATTGACATTTTAAAAATTTCTTTACTAAGCTGTGTCATACCATTCTTTGGGCCCTCTGCTGGAAAAGTAGAAACAAGTCTCAAACAACGCCTTTGGATTGTTCCCTCTAGTGGTATAGCCAGCACAGTACTGTACCACGTACTGTGAATGTAAGATAACTTGGACTTGTTTTATGACATGTAGTAGTGACCGTGCTCTATCAGAACTCTTTAATGATGCTACTCTAGAGTGTGTGCTTTCCAGATGATGACTGAGAAACTGATTAAAAACAATGGTGCCAGGTACCACCACCGTAACAGTACTTTGTTGTTTTGGGGTGTTTTGTTTTTGTTAATGGAGTTCTATTTTGTTCAGATGACTGCAGAACCTGGAAAAGCTGTTACTGCTATTGATACATAACATACTGCTATCACTGATCTTTTTATATATATATATACATATATATGTATATATATACATATTCAATTATATATATATAATTGAATTTTTGGAAACTAGCAATGATGTCATCTTTGAGAAAAGTATCCAAGTTTACCATGTTGAGTTGGCATTGTACAGAAATTAACAGCCATATTGGTCTAGAAATGTTAAACTTAATTTTTTTTTATTTGTACAGGGGTAACGCACTGTATTAAATATGTAAGGTCTTATCTGCATGGGTTTGATTACAGAACTAATGAAGTATTCTCTAAATGAAGCAAAAAAATTGTATTGATATATGGATTTAACTTTATAATGGATCAGACACAATCTCTCTCTAGATGACTTTTGGCACATATACAAATCCAACATATATATATATTTTTTCTTTGAAACATTATATACATACACACACTACATACATATAGTTATATACATTTACATATGTAAAACATTTTATAAAAGGAAATCAAGAAAAAAGTAGGAAATCATAGAAGGAAATTGAGGTTAGCATCATAGCAAAGCGGTTATCATAGCCTGCAACATCAGACCTAATCTTAGCACAAGGTCTAGTCCCAGCTGACTCCCCTCTGACCCAGTTTCTTGCCAATATTCCTGGGAAAGCAGCAGAATATTGCACAGATACTTGCACTTTTGCCACCCTGAATGGAGATGTGGCTCCTGGCTCCAATTTCCTGACTTGGACCCCATTCAAGTTTGGCTATTGTCAGGATTGATCGAACAGAAAACAAGAAGATGCTTTAAGGAGAAATGATTTTATTAACCTACACTGTGGCCATCATCCACAATTTCAGGATAACGCACTTTGTCTATGAACACATAGCTGTTTATACCCTGAAACGACCAAGGTATCATACAAAACTTTGACTAATCTTTGTCTTATGAAAAGCTAGCAATTCTTACATAGTTTTTCTTATGTTAGCAAAACCAAAAAATATATATATAAATAAGGAAAAATACATTAACACAGAGTCTATTTTACACTACTGATGTCAGCACAAAAGAATAAAACACTTTGTCTTTTAATTATCCCAAAGTGATAGAAAAGTCATGATTATTTTTTATTTACTTCTACATTAAGGTAACAAAATATCCCCCAAATTCTCTAGAACATCCTATAAGTAGTTTACAAATTGATTTGTTTTTCTGAATTGGCTTCACCACAAATAAATTTACAAAACTCTTATATAGCTTTGCTAAACCAATGTTTAAGAATATATGCTACTGTAGTTGTAGTGTTCTTTTCTTTATAATCTGTGTGGGTAAAATGGTCTTTTTTTCAAATTTAATAATTGTTTGTAGTGGTTTGTCTACATTCCTGCTAAACTAAGTCTTGCATTTTATTTGTAAAACATGTACAGTAAAATGTTATGCCTTTTACTGTCATATAAATTTAAAGTTTAAAAAAAGACAGTAAGAAGGAGAAAGGATGAGAAAGACAGAAAAGGAGAAAATACAAGAATGTTGTGTTCTTGGAATCCTATCTACAAATAACATTGAATCTATTAAATAATCAAATATTAAAATAAAAAAGGAAAACCAAAATATATTATCATAAATGAAAAAATTAAAGCACTAGACTATAAAAATTTTTAAAACGAGTGTAAGACCTTATCAGATACCTCAACAAAAAATATATGAGAAAATGTATATGGTAAATATGCAAATATTTATACTTGTAACTGTACAACTGTAAACTAAATTAACACTATTCCACAAGACACCAATTGGAATGGCAAAATATAAACCAGCAGCATAATTTCTATTGAGGGCATAAGACAAGAACTATTCTTCTGTTTTGGTGGGTACAGTCATTTTCAAAGACAGCTTGACCATTTCTTGAAAATTAATCATGACCTTATAACTTTTCTTACCTAAAAATAAATAACTAGGGCCCGGCACGATAGTATAATAGTTACGGTCCATGCCTTAAACGCGCTGGGATCCCATATGGGCACCGGTTCCAATCCCGGCTCCACTTCCCATCCAGTTCCCTGCTTGTGGTCTGGGAAAGCAGTCGAGGACGGCCCAAAGCCTTGGGACCCTCCACCTGCGTGGGAGACCTGGAAAGAAGTTCCTGGCTCCTGACTTCGGATTGGCGCAGCACCGACCGTTGGTACCACTTAGGGAGTGAATCAATAGAGTGAAGATCTTCCTCTCTGTCTCTTCTTCTCTCTATACATCTGACTTTCCAATAAAATAAATAAATCTTTAAAATAGATAATAAATAAAACAATAAATAAGAAGAGATAGCCTCAATATAAATAAAGCCAATTGCCTTAGTCTATTAAATTTCAAGATGCTGCATTAGTTTACCACTTCTATATAAAAAAATCATTCTGATATTTAGTGGCTCAAAAAGTACAAATTGATCATCTAGAGTTTTGGTCGGGAAGAAAAGAGCAATTTGCTTGGGTGTTTATGGTTCAGAACTTCTTAATTAACAGTAGGCTTGATTTTAACCAGGGCAATGACCATTGCGGGATTTGTTGCTTTTAATTTTAAAATTTATCTTTTATTTCTTTCTTTATTTTTTTATTAGTTCATTCATCCATTTAAAGCCAAAGTGATCCAGAATGAGAGAAGGGTTAGGAAGGGACACACAGAGAGAAAAAAGTGGTCTGTTTTTTGTTCACTTCCCAAAATTCCCACAGTGCCCAGGGCTAGGTCTAATCAGAGCCAGGAGTCAAGGACTCTGTATCAGTCTCATGCCTGGTGGGAGATGATAGGGGTGACAGGGGTCCAAGTAGTTGGGCCATCAACCACAACCTTTCCAAATGCATTAGAAAGGAGCAATATGGAACACAGAGTAGCCAGGACTTAATCAAGACTCTGAAATGCAATGTCACTGTCCCACACGGGGGGCTTAACCTTCGGCATATCATGCCAGGGATTTATTTATAAAATGAGTTACCCACACAAGGGATGACACAGCAATTGGTCAGTGCAATTGAAAGTTTGTTAAGAACTATTTCAAACAAATACAAAATGTACTGTATAATCCCAAAATAGTGGCTTCTGGCTCTATTTCAATTTTATATTTAGTGTTTTATCACCCATTAGGGATTAAAAATGCTTACATACAAGCATTAAACGTTTGGAAAAAACAAAGCAAAACTCCAATAAAAAATGTTGCCAACATAAAATATAATGATAACTTATTGAGAATAACCAAAGAGAAACAATTTTTATAAAAAATTTAATCCTTGTAATAGAAATAAAGATCTTAGGGGAAGAATTTTGTACCAAAATTGTACAATCAAATATGACACATTATTGATCAAATGTTATTTAAAATTTCTTCCTAAAATCATCAGGAGAGAGGATCCAAATATTAAGAAAAAAATTACATATTCAGTCAGGTAATTATTAGAATTATAAACACCACAATAGGCAAACAGGCAAGGAACAAAATTTTCTATGGACAGAAGCTGAAGAACAAGTTTATCTTGCTTCTTAGGAAAAACAAACTGGTAATTGAAAATTCAATTAATGATACTTGAAGAAGTCTAGCATATAAAACATGTTGGAGCATATCTTAATGGTTAACATGAGCTGAGAAAAAATGTTAATGGATGAATTAAATTAGCAAGTGAACAGTGTAATAAAGATGAGTGCTGGCTGAAAACAGGAAGAATAAAATGAAAACAAAGAAGTTATAGCCACATCCTTCAAACTAAGCCCACATGAAATATCAGCATCGTGTGCTAAAAGAGTAAGAGATTCTTAAAATGCATCTTAAACCCTATATGAGCTAGATCAAGACAAATATCAAAACCTACAATGGAAAAATCACTGAGGAGACAAATCCTAAGATTTTAACACATCATACAACCTAAAATTGAAAATGAATATTCACTATTTTAAGATACCTGGAAGAAATTTTTCTTCTTCCCAAAGTGCTAAAATAGAAGCACAATAAATGCAAAATAATCCAAAAATATTGAGTACTAATCATTATAAATGTAAATCATGTATATTGAATGACAAAGAAAGTGACAAACGAGATGCAATTCCTGGACAGAACAACTGCACATGACATCTTATATGACCCCGGCTAGTTAGAGCATATTCATAGATGTTTATCACTATAAAATCAAGTGTTTTAAGATAATCATGAGGAAATTATATGACCTTTTATGACCATTCTTGGATTTACCATACTCTTATTAATTGCTATACTAGTAGCTTTGCCAAAATTCAAGGAAATAAAATATATACTCCAGTGTCAAACCACATCATAAGAATAACTGTTAGATATATCTCGACACTAGACGCTGGACCCTATACCATCCTCTTCACCTACAATGTCAGGATGCACTTAAATAGCAGAATGATGGTCTTGTGACTGTTGTTGAGGAACTAAACTATTATTACAATATGTGGCAAAAACAGTGCTAGGGAAGGAGGGGAGAAAAGGGAAATTCCTGAGCCTAAGGAACTTTATCATGAAAAATTAAAGAATGAAATATTGGGACCCTTCAATTACATTTGTTATCTAAGCCTAAGAGCTTAGACAACTTATACTCCGCTCTACGTGACTGTTTTCAGATTTCATGCCTTGTGTAAAACTCCTCGAATTACTAACCTAAACTAAACAAAACAGCACATTAAAAGTGAGACAGAGCCAAATATCTGATGTCCCATCTGTTGGTTCATTCCTGAGAGGAGCTCAATGGCCATCCCCAGGTCAGGCAGAAGCCGGGAGACAGGAGCTTCATCCAGGTCCTTCAGGAGTGCTCAGGGCCCACGTACCTGGACCATTTCAGCTGTTTTCTCAAGTGCATTACCATAGAGTTGGATTAGAAGTGAAGCAGCCAGGCCTGGCATAATAGCCTAGTGGTTAAAGTCCTCGTCTTGCATGCACCAGGATCCCATATGGGCACCAATTCATGTCCTGGCAGTCCTACTTCCCAAACAGCTACCTTCTTGTGGCCTGGGAAAACAGTCGAGGACAGCCCAAAGCTTTGGAACCCTGCACCTGGATGGGAGACCAGGAAGAAGCTCCTGGCTCCTGGTTTCAGTAGGCTAAACTCTGACTGTTGCAGCCACTTTGGGGAAAGAATCAGAGGACTTAAGCTCTTCCTCTCTGTACATCTGACTTTCCAATAATAAATAACTAAGTTTTTTTTTTTTAAAAAAAAAAGGAAGTGAAGTAGCCTAGACTCACAGTAGTTCCCATATTTGATGTCTGTCATATGACAGGTTACCTTGCTGTGCCATAACACCAGATTCCCTCATATAATTCTCACCATGAAGAATGAGATGATTGATCCATAAAGTCAACAAATTTAGAATAATTCATATTTACACAGCTCTCTACCATCTTTTATATTAGGCAACCAGAAAATGATAGATTGCATATTTCAACCTTTGTTTGGAAATCTCAGCTAGATCAAACTTCATTAATATAGCCTCCTTTCTGTTAGGTTTAAAAGACCACCAGAACCAGCTTATAATCAGGGTACCGTATCAGCCAGCTGGCTACTGCCCCTGCTCAGGACAGGTCTGAGGGAGACAGCCTCGAGCTGTCTTTGCAGTGAGCTTTAAAAATAGCAAAACAATCCTGGTGGTTTTTATGTGTGCAAGTAAGCAAGCAAGGGTACAGTAGCTACAATAAGTAGGTTAGAGCCAAGTTGAGCAAACCTATACAGCACTGTTTAACTTCTTGGAAATGGATTCCATTTTTCATGGGACTCAGTTCCCAGGACCCGGTTCTTCCCTAGGGTAGGGGAGCCAAAGTAACCTGATTTGCCACTGCGGGCTATACTCACTCTATAATATTGCACCCTGTCACACTTTCAAAAATACTAAAGTCTTGAACTTCAGAAATTCAATCTCTTCATACAAAGACCGGAATGCCATTTTTTCCAGTTTGCAATAGCATTTTCCTTACTTCCTGTAGGGCTTTCTGGATCTTTTATGCTTTTACTGACACTTGTAATTTTGTTCAAGTTTGTTTACTTGAAAGAAGTACGCAGATAGAGTGAAAGACACAGTAATAAAGTGAAATTCCATTGACTGGATTACTCCCAGTGTTGCTTCAGTGGTTCCTGAACTGAGGAACTAGGAGATTCGTCTTGGCCTCCAACATTAGTGGCGGGGCCGAAGCTCTTGGGCCGTCTTCATCTGCTTCCCCAGGCCATTAGCATAGAGCTGGATCAATGTGAAGCAGCTGGGACACAAATAAGACTCCAAATGGGATACCATCATTGCTGGTGGCTGTGCCACTCTATTGCAAAGCAGCAGTCCCTCTGACATTCTTTAGGCTTTTAATGATTTCCTCAATGTCCTTCAGTTCTTTGGCACCAATGCTAGTTAGTACCATTGCAGTGGAGTCTAATGGTAAAGGCTGTTTACTATCGCTGGTGTTTCAATTTACCTCATCAGTACATACATGTGAAATAAATTATCTCAAAAGGTTATTCTGAAAATGACCTTTTGTCGGGTTTACAAATTGCAGAACACCGATACAGAAATGGGCAGTGTGTGGCTTCTATCCCCCCTTGCCTTGCCGGAACTAAGTGGAAAGGAGAGAGTTGGCAGTTTCAGGCAAACAACCACAAGATTCATCTGGAGACTTTCTTATACACTTAGCTGATAGTTCTTGGCTGCTGAAGTCCATCTCAGCAAACTGCGAGAATTGTAACTAGAATCTGCCTTTCTCGTAGCCTTTTTATATGGCCTGAAGTCCGGCCAATATGCAAGTCAGATTTCTCACATGGAACTCCAGGTTCCAAAAATGAATATTCTGAAATAATCTTGCAAAAAACAAGTTACTATTTTGTAATCCAATATTATGACAAAAACTTTCACTTTCCTGGTATTTGAACGTGCAATGAGTTCAGTTCTTTAAATACTTCTTCTGAGTCAGCTTCACAGCTCACTGCTAAGTTGGCCCCACTCACTCACATAACTGGTAAACTGGTAAAGACTATAGGCCACAAGCTCATCTGTGGCATTAGTGTACGTGTGTGTGTTTGTGTGTGTGTGTGGTGTATGTGCGTTAGGGAAATAGGAATGAGGGTCTAATTTTCACTCCTTGTGTGACCTTACACAGTGATTCTGTTCTTCACGTTTGTCCTGACATTGCAAAGATGGACAAACTTAGAAAGTCTGTCGTCCTGTTGTCAAGATATATTTAGCAGTTTCATTGAGAGTCCATCTTTTATTGGGAAGTAGACAAAGCATACTGCATTATATCTTCACATCTGAATATGATAGTCCTTATTATGTAATTACTACACAGTCCCTTAACTGAAAATCCATAAAATAAAATCAACAGAAATAAAGAAAACTTACAACAACATGAAATTCAATAGCAAGTCAACAGTGTCACTAAAAGAAAGTCAAAAAGAAAAAGAAAGTCAAACACAATCTTGCAGCAAACAGTACTATTGTGGGAAGCATAAGCCACAGTAGGAATTGATATGAAAAAACTTGGGAGAAGTGAAAATATAAACAAAAATATCAAACCCTTTAAGATGTAGTAAAAGCAGTGTTGAGAACAGGCGAGTGGCCTAATGTTTTGCATGAAGGTTGCCTTGTATCTGAGAGAACATATGATATCTATCCTTTTGGGATTGTCTTGTTGCACTGAGCATAATGGTCTCTAGCCTGGAATATTTGATTGCAAATGGTGGAATCTTGCTCTTGACAATGACTACTTATTCCATGGAGTAGATGTATCACAGTTTCTTCATCCACTCGTGTTTTGACAGCCGTCTTGGTTGTTTCCACATCTTTGCTATTATAGATTCTGCTGTTGTAAATACAGGATTACAGATCCATTTTTCAAATGCGAATTTAATTTTCTTTGGATATACTTCCAGAAGAGGGATAGTTGGGTCATACCGCAAATCAGTCTTATGTTTCCTTCGCACTCTTCATACTGACTTCCATAGTAGTTGAACTAACATAAACTCCCACCAAGGGTGAAGGAGGATAGCCTTCTTCCCACATCTGCGTTAGCAAGTGTTGGTAGTAAACTTTTGAATGTAATCCAGTTTCACTGGAGTTAGGTGGAATTTCATTGTGGTTTTATTTCCTATTTGCCGACAGCTAGAGAACCTGAGCATTTTGCATGTCTATTAGTCATTTGATTTTGTTCTTTTAAAAAATGTCTGTTCATTTTCTTCACCTGTTTTTCGCAGGGTTTTTTGTTTGGTTGGTTGGTTTTAGCACTTGTTGAGTTTTCAAAGTTCTTTGTAAATCCTGGATATCACTAACCTGTCAATTGTGTAGTGAGAGTGCTTCCTCTGTTTTCTTTTCTTTTTTTGTAAGATTTATTTATTTTTATTGCAAAGTCAGATATACAGAGAGGAGGAGAGACAGAGAGCAAGATCTTCCATCCAATGAGTCACTCCCCAAGTGACTGTAACGGCCGGTGCTGTGCTGATCCAAAGCAGGAAGCCGGGAACCTCCTCCAGGTCTCCCATGTGGATGCAGGTTCCCAAGGCTCTGGGCCATCCTCAACAGCTTTCCCAGGCCACAAGCAGGGAGCTGAATGGGAAGCAGAATGGAGCTGCCAGGATTGGAACCTGTGCCCACATAGGATCCTGGCTCGTGCAAGGTGAGGACCCTAACCACTACACTATCACGTCGGGCCCTCCTCTGTTTTCTTATAATAGTTCAATGCTTTCTGGGTGCAGATAAGGTCCTTATTCCATTTAGAGCTGATTTTTGTATATGGTGATAAGTGGGCGCAACAGTCAGAGCTGAGCCGATCCAAAGCCAGGAGCCCAGAGCCTTTTCTGGGTTTCCAACATGATGCACGGTTCCAAAGCTTTTGACCCATCCTAGACTGCTTTCCCAGGCTACCAGCATGGAGCTGGATGAGAGGCAGAGCCTCCAAGATTAGAACCGGCATCCATATGGGATCCCAGCTTGTGTGAGGCGAGGACTCTAGCCACTAGGCTACAGTGCCATGCTGGCAATTATTGTAAACTCAATCTGTTCCTCATCGTGTGCGTGTGTGTGTCTGTGTGAGAGAGAGAGAGAGACTTCTAAAAGGCAGAGAAATTCATATGTTAGAAAATTACTGTGATGACTTTTTAAAAATTGCTATACTAAGTATTTATTTATTTCAGAGTCAGAATTATACAAGTAGAGAAAAAGAGAGACCTTTCATCCACCAGGTAACTCTCTAGGTGGCAGCATGGTCCTGGTCTAGGCTAAATGGAAAACCAAGCACCCAGCCCTTAATCATGGTCTCTCACATGTCCAATGGGGATCAAGCATTTGGTCCATCCTCTTCTCCTTTCCTAGGAGCTAGATTCCTGATGGATCCGAATCGGCACATATACGGATGTCACCATTGTGGGCAGTGGCTTAAGATGCATAATTTTGATATGGCAAAGGATTCTTTATTTTCCTATTGCTAATGGTATATACATGATTAATGGAAGAATTATTCAAATTGAAATTAAGTATATTTTACATTTCATTTGGTTTCAAAATGTTTATTGAACGGGAATCCTATCAAATGTCACGTACAATTTGTTGTATTTTAACTAAGTTTCAGAGCTAGCGATGTATGAGGGGAGGCTCTGTATTTTCAACTTAACTATGTCAACGTTCTATTTCCTGGACTCTGTCTGAGATAATGCATCAGAATTTGCTGCAATAGAAAATTATCCAAATTTGAAGCTGCAGAAGAAGGATGATGTACTTCACCTACAAGCTACCCCAAATGCTCTGACTTACAGAGGCAGCCCATGCCGAGGTCCACCCTCTTGAGTCTGCAGATCCGCTAGCACCCACCAAAATTCCAAGTGTAGCTTTTTGAAATCATGTCAGCATGCTTCACATTCCAATATGGAAAAGGATTTAACAGCTCCTACTGGAAACCAACAGTTATAAGGTTGAGAGCAGTTAAAAACAGATGAATGTTGCTTTGTTGCTTTACAACGGAGAGAACATACAGAGTTAAATATACCTGGCCAATTTGGTAGTGGCTTTTCTACCTTTGTCTATACCTATGAGGCCATGATGAACATAAATAGCAGAATATTAAATCTGTAACAGTTACCAAAGAATGGATGCACTACTGTAATAGTATGGGCAGAAATGGTGGCAGAGCAAAATTGATTTGATAAACAGAGAAGGAAAGGGGAAATACCAATATCTACAAAATTGTATCATGGAAAATGATAAATAAAAATAATTTTAAAATTTGATGAGTATGTTTCCAATACACACACAAAAAAAAACTGAGTAGCTTATTCTGCTTTAGGGCTTTAAACTGTGTCTCCTGAATCCACTGTATTTGTTTACTTATCGTCCATTCTTCCTGTTTCCTAGCCTCTGATAAAATTCTTTTCTTCCTGTTAGTGGCATTGATCTAAACAACTATCGGCTGATCAGAAAACTGGTCTAAATCTTATTTGGAATTCTTCAACTGCTTCAGCGTTTTTTAATTCCATTTCTAGAGTAAAGTCCTTCTTTCATATTACTCATATTGCGTGCTGCTCTGGTTTTATCATGAACAAAACACCAATCAAGCAAGTGACATCAGATTTTATGATGATACTTAATGTACTTAAGCACAGGAATGAGTGATGTTTATTTTGACAGTTTGAGACCACGGAATTTTCCACATTTATCCAGCAGAACAAACCTACTCAACTTTCTTCATCTTCTTTTTATCTTTCTTTATGTTAATAGCCATTAAAATGTAATCATTACTGTATGTGTATGTATACAGGCATGGATAATTAATAAAACATAAATATGTATATTTGTATGCATAATATTTAATCATAAATTATTACTTTACAAGTTTATTTGTATGTGAACTATCCTGGGTTTAGCTACAAAGGAAATTAAAGTTATATGTATAAGAAAATTTGAAAATTTTTCTAAAAGCTAGTAATTAGATTTTCTACATGGAAGCCATAAAATATAGGGAGACTCTACAGACGAACAAGTATGAGTGTGGGTCCTGTATACAAGTTTGTATAAACAAACAGTGCTGATACTAATGTGAAAAGTCATTTGCCAAAAAAGAGTACCAATAATACACGGGTCAAAGGATTTAACATCTGAACTATGTGTCAAATAACACAAGCTATATTACAGTATACAAGGGACTAGGAAAAGAGGAAGCAGAGGAGAGACAGAAGGACAGAAAGGGAGAAAGACAGAGTGAGAGAAGAGGGGGAAGAGTATAAAAACATTGGAATATAGGGCCCCATGTGGTAGCCTAGCGGCTGGAGTCCTCACCTTGCATGCACCTGCATTCCATATGGGCACTGGTTCTAATTCCGGCCGCCCAGCTTCCCATCTAGCTCCCTGTTTGTGGCCCGGGAAAGCAGCTCAGGATGGATCAAAGACATTGGGACTCTGCACTTGCGTGGGAAACCCATAAGAGGCTCTGGACTCCTGGATTTAGATCTGTGCAGTTCCGGTTATTGTGGCCGCTTGGAAAGTGAATCAATGCATGGAAGATCTTCCTCTCTGTCTCTCCTCCTCTCTGTTTTTCTGACTTTCCAATAAAAATAAAATACATCTTTAAGAATAAAAGAATTGGAACCCAAAAGAGCACACAAAAGAGGGAGATAACTCGATTGGTGAAGCCTCTGGACTCACATGGAAAACTGTGAGGAAGCTGCAGGCTCCAGGTGAAGCCTGGCATCACCTCTGCTACTGAGATCATTTACTTTGGCAGTAAAACAATGAATAGATTATCTCTCCCTGTCTTTCTTTCTTGCTCTCTCTCTAAACCTATGTTTCAAAAATATTATATGAGCATATATATAATATTTATTTATGTATTTAATGCATGTGTCATATGTGCTACTTCCAAGTAACATCTATCGTAGCACCAGTAAATGGATCAATCTATTTAGATAAATTGAAGACTAAAAGTTAATTATTAAAAACTTCAATGATCACTTCTCGGCCTTTTGGCTAAGATCAAGTGTAAGAACTTCAATGGAAAATAAACATTTAAATAATGTGAAGAAAGAATTGTTGCCACAATATTTAATAATCTGAAGGAAGGAAAATTTAAATACTTAGGAGAGTGTGGCTTTAAATTTTGTTAATAGCTTCACAAATGTTCATTCTGACATCCTTTTCCCAGAAAAACTCTAAAGCATGAAAACCATTAGTTATTTGCCAAGTAAGATTATTTTGTGTCTGTGAGTACAATGCTTCAAATGTCTTACTTTATTTTAAAAGGCATAGTGGGCATTAGTGAAAGAAAGACACACACACACACAGCATACATTCTATCCATTGGTTCACTCCTCCAATGCTGGCTACCCCAAGTACTGGGTCAGGCTTAAATCAAGAAGCATTCTCAGTGTTCCCAAGTGGGTAGCAATGACCCAGCATCTTGACACACAATCTGTTGTCTCTAAGGGTTCAAGTTAGCAGAAAGCAGGATCAGAAACAGATGAGTCAGAACACAAACATAGCTCTTCCTAAAGTGTTGTGGGCACCCCAACTGATATCTTAAATGTATTCCAAACCCTGTCCCATTATTATACTTTGTTGAAAGAAAAAGATCAGAAATGAAAATATGCCATTATGTTTCAAAATATTTTCATTTTGTTCATTTTATGGAGTTACTTATTACAATTAAGGCATAAAGAGAACTGGGAAGTCTCTGTGCAAAACAATTACAAGAAAACCTAAAATGTTTTAAAAAGATGTTCATGGGCCTGGTGTGATAGCATAATGGTTAAAGTCCTCATCCTACATGGGCTGGGATCCCATGTGGGTGCCGTTTCTAATCCTGGCAGCCCGACTTCCCATCCAGCTCCCTTCATGAGGCCTGGGAAAGCAGTTGAGGACGGCCCAAAGCTTCGGGACCCTGTACCCACATGGGAGACCCAGAGGAATCTCCTGGCTCCTGGCTTTGAATTGGCTCAGCTGCAGCCGTTGTAGCTGCTTGGGGAGTTATTTCTTCCAACAATAAGGGTGAGGATTTGGTGGCCATTTTTGCTGCTTGTGTCCAGTCCAATAAAAGAAAATAACCTTATGAAAACTGAAGGGTGGTGTATGCACTGTGATTTGGTGAGCTAAGCTGCCACCTGTAACTCTAACATTAAGGCTACTGTTTCAAGTCCCAGACACTCTGTTTCTGATCCAGCCCACTGATAATGTAGAAGGAAAGCTGTGCACCTTGCCCTGTAAGTGTGAGATGAAGCAGGAGCTACTGATTGCTTGCTTAGATTAGGCCCTGTCATTGCTTTTGCTGTCATTTTATATGAACCAGGAGATGGAAAAATCTCTGTGTATGTCACTCTGCATTTCAAGTCAATAAATACATTTTAACAACAACAACAAAAAGGAAAGCCAAAGGAAAAGAAGTTGCTACGAAGTACTAAGTACAATGCATATTTTTCAACTAAACATTAATAGGAAAAAACAACTTATCAAGGTGTTACCCAAACTCAACTAAATAGCTGATTTTTTTTAAAGAGTCCAGAGGTCCTTTCTCTTTCCTTCCCTTGGTTTGCCATGAATTCACAGGGAATGGGCTCCAGCAGCTCAGGTTCCTTCCCATTGGTTCTGACAAAGTGGGCTTCTCTGGGTGGAGCAGGCTGGCCCTTCAGCTGAACTCAGGTACTTTTTCTCTTTGGCTTCTTTCTTTTTCTGGTCATTTTCCTTCACTCATTTCAAGAAACTATCTGAGCTCTCAAAGTGTCCAATGCTCAATATGCATATTTATTCTCTTAGCAAGAACCTTGCCATTATTTGTGTACAACTGTGCTAACAGCATGCCAGGTAACATGTAAATTCTCCCAGTTTTGCCATGATAACATGTAGGGGGGCATTCCTTTTAGAACAGTGCCCATTCCCTTGATGTCTACAATGTTACCCTTCTTGTAAATGGGCATGTATGCAGCCAAAGGAGCAATTCCATGCTTCCTAAAAAACCTTGAAAACATGGAACAGGTGCTTCTTCTCTTTCTGTTTGTGTCCATCATCTTGACAAATTACTGAAAGATGGCAGCTCCAGCCAAAAGTAAATAAATAATTAAAAGACCAAATGTAAGAGTTATGGGAGTTCTAGAAGTTGCAGAAAGAGAAGCAGATTTAAAAATGTATTTGCTGAAACAATAAAGGAAAGCTTCCCTAATCTGAGGAAAGAATTGGGAAACAATCCAGGAGGGGAACAGATAGGACCAACTGGGTTGACCAAAAGCAAACTTCACCGTAACACATGATTATCAAGCCCTCTTCATCAAACATAAGGAAAAGATCGCTAAATGTGCATGTGAAAAACAATCAATTGATCTAGAGAAGAATGGCAATCAGACTCACAGCTGACTTCTCACAGGAAAACTAAAAGCAAAACTAAAAGAAAAAAAAAAGTCAGTCCAGGATATCATACCCAACAAAACTTTCCTTTGAAATCACATAAAATTCTTCCACAGCAAAGAAAAGTTCAAAGATCATGCTTTTTCTAGACCTACCCTACAAATGATACTTACAGATATTTTTCACAGAGAAAAGGAATATTATCCAACAAAACCAAAGGCAAATTTGAAGAATATCCCAATAAAATAATAACAAAAGACTAAATCAAACAAGGAACAACCTGTTGCTAAAATGACAGGACCAAGTTACCACACACACATTGAATGTAAAAGGTTTAAACCCATCAAGCAAACTTAGATTATTAAACTGGATTAAAAAACAACTATCTGTTGCCTACAGAAGATATATCTCACGAAAAAGATCAGCAGAAACTATATAACACGGATTTTGATGATTTGGTTTTTATTTTCACTTCTTCAAACCAGTTTTTTTTTTCTCATATTAAATACTTCACTAGCTCACAGGTCATACTGTAGCATCATTTTCCTCAGGACTTTTATTGATTTTCTTTTTCGTTTCTTCAGTAACACATTATTCGTTCAGTAGTACTTTATTTAACTTCATGGCATTATTCATTTTTTTCTTTCTGTTGCTGTTTTTTTCTTTTCACTTAAGGAGATGTATAATAACTGAGTAATGGGAGACTACCATGTCCAGATGTAAGGATATAATGCAGTATGCATCTGTACTTTCAGATTCAAGATGAGCTCCCAATGAAACTATTAACTATATCTTGACAGTAGGATGCTGGAGTCTCTACCATTGTCCATACCCCAAATGATGGGCTAGTGACTGTTTGTGAAGAACGCTACTATTGTAATAATACAGGGAAAATCAGAGTGTGGGGGGTGGGGATTTGGGAAGGGGACAAGGGAAATTCCAGAACCTGTATCATAAAATAATAATATTAAAATGGGGGAAAAAGCTTCAGTTTGAAATTAATTCTCTGTGGACATGCATATTAAATTAAGAAAGTCATTCAAGAGCCTGGCACAATAGCATAATGATTAAATTCTTAGCCTTGAATGCGCCCAGGATCCCATATGGGCGCCAGTTCTAATACCAGCAGCTCCACTTCCCATCCAGCTCCCTGCTTGTGGCCTGGGAAAGCAGTCGAGGAAAGCCCAAAGCCTTGGGACCCTGCACCCACATGGGAGACCAGGAAAGAAGTTCCTGGCTCCTGGCTTCGGATCAGCTCAGCTCTGGCTGTTACAGTTGCTTGGGGAGTGAATCATCAGACGGAAGATCTTCCTCTCTGTCTCTCCTCCTCTCTGTCTCTCCTCCTCTCTGTGTATCTGCCTTTCCAATAAAATAAATAAATCTTTGAAAAAAAAGAAAGTCATTCAAAACTTCTTCATAAACATTTATTTAATTTTACTTCTTTATTGGAAAAGCAGATCTACAGAGAGAAGCGAAGACAGAGAAAGATCGTC
The DNA here is from genome assembly GCF_017591425.1 of Ochotona curzoniae. Classification (NCBI taxonomy): domain Eukaryota; kingdom Metazoa; phylum Chordata; class Mammalia; order Lagomorpha; family Ochotonidae; genus Ochotona; species Ochotona curzoniae. The sequence continues at coordinate 21,753,714 of NW_024467115.1, forward strand.
TATCTGCTGGCTCAGTCCCTAAGTGGCTGTAATGGCCCGAGTTTTGCTGAACCAAAGCCGGGAGTCAGGAGCTTCTTCTGGGTCATATACAGGCTTCCAAGGCCCTGGAACAGCTGGGATAAGAACCAGGATCCATATGGGATTCCAAGGGATGGCAGGCAAGAATTTAGCCACTAGGCTATTGCATCACCCCTCTCCCCCTTTTAAAATAAACATTTATTTTATTCAAAATGCTATTTTAAAGATGTATTTATATATTTATTCATTCATTGGAAAGGCAAAGTTACACAGAACAGGGATAAACACAGAGAAAGAGCTCTTCTATCTGCTTGTTCATTTCCCAGGTGGCCTCAAGGGCAAGGCTAATCCAGGGTGGAAGTCAGGAACCAGAGATTTTTTCTGGTTCTTCCACATGTGTACAGAAGCCCAAGCACTGGCATGTGGCAATGCTTTCCCAGGAACATTGTGAGAGAGCCGAAATATGAAACAAAGCAGTCAGGATGCAAAGTGGCACCCCAAAAATGGATTTCTGCTTTGCAACAATGTGCTGTGCCACAATGCTGGGTCCAGAAAAAAAAAATATCTTCAACATAATAACTTTCTCTAACTAGTATATTTTTAGTTTACAGTAGTAGCATAGTAAAAGGTTTATTAACAATATTTTAAAAAGATTCCATAGAATAAAATGAAAAAGTACAAAGAAAAAAGTCATAATCTATACAGGTTTCCCTGGTTGATTAATTCTAATTTCCTATCAGGTACATAGGAATTAACATATGACAAGTCAAAACTGAAACACACACACAGCCAACTGGCAACTAAGAAACCACTGTTTGTCAAAACTATCTTCCAAAAATGAAGGGGAAATCAGGCCAGGTCTAAATTTGAAACATACAATAAAAACTGAAGATTTTATCTTTACAGTATCTGTTTCACTGGAAGCACTAGAGAAAGTCCTTGAAGCTGATGGGAAGTGACCCTGTAGCTCATCCGGACAGGAAGAAACGGCCGTCAGAAATGATAGAGCCTGGGGTAATCATAAAATATCGAGTTACTTTCTCTTCGTTTTAAAAAACATGTTTTGCTCTTTAAAGCATAAAGTGCCACAGCCACGCTGAGACAAACACACACAGACAGAAGCAAGCAGAGGGCATGGAAGTGGAGCTGTTCTCATAAGACGTCGCTGAAGTTTAACCTGGAAGCGGTCAATGCTAACTGAAGTAACTGTGATAAATTAAAAACATATACCATAAATGTACTGAAATTACCACAGCTGAGATTTAACAATAGAGCAGGAAAACTTGTTGTCACAGAAACTGGGGTAAAGACACTCAATAAAATAAACAAAATCATGCAACTGGAAAATAGAAAAAAAGTTGTCTTTATGCGGAATGGCTTGTGGTACACACAGAAAAAAAATAAAGACACTTCAAAAAAGCCACTGTATAAATTGAATATACAAAATTATGTTTCTCTGTGCTAATACCTAACAATCCAAGAAGATAATTTACAAAGATACTATCACAAAAATTAAGAAAAACAAAAACTAATCATAAAGGAAGAATTAAAGCTTTGTACTGCATTTATACAAAAAGTTATAATACTCTGTTAAGACAAAGTAAATCTGACAAATAAGTGGCCATACATACTTTTCCTGTATTGGAATACTTAATGTTGTTTACAAGGCTATTCTTGAATTGGACTATAGAATTAAAATACTCTGAGTAAGATTCTGGATTTCATTCCCAAGTTTAAAAGCTGACTTTGATTTTGTCTAGAAATCTAAATATCTATTGTAGCTTATATGATTTTTAAAAAGTAGAAATCTAGTTGAGAGCTATAAAATATGATTTCTATTTGTCTTTTGAGCTTTGAGAATCTTTAGTAAATATGATGCCCTAATTTTAAAGCAATATTTGTAAATTGAAGAGAGTTGGGGTTCCTTTACTAATGAGGATTTTTCCATAAGATGACAAAGAAATTCAAGAGGAGCAGGTTTCAATAAAAGGTAGCAGAACACTTTGCAATAAGAAATAGGCTGGAAAGCAAGCCTAGGTTTTACCATACTATGTGCACAATTATCTCCCTCATAATCCGTCAGTTCAATAAATGTACTACCTAAAAATATCAAACATCAAGAACAAAACACAATTTTGCTCAAGATTTATTCAAGACCTTCTTTTAGACAAAAGCAGAAACCACAAATCGAAAACCCTAATGATTCAGTTTTGTAAAGTAAAAATATTTGAACATCATAAGATAATGTAAAGAATAGTGAAAGTCTAAGGGAGCAAGTAGAAGAGAAAGTTCTAAAACTCAGAAGTCTCCTAAGCCATTTGTGTCATACATGTACAAAAAATATTACAAATACAAGCATGTAAATGAATAAGCAAATAATTCAAACGGAGAAATAACCAAAGAATACATTCCAAGGAAGCAAAGAAGTAAAAAAATGCACAGTATCATTAGTTATTTAGGAAGTTAAAACTGAAATCACAATGTGTTGCTAAACAGTGCTTACTGACGTTAAAACAAAAATGGTGGTTCCTAGAGGTCAGGGATGGGCAAAGGTGTGCATCTCAAATGTTCCTTCTGAGATTGTAGAATGTGGGAGCAGCTTGTACAGCTGTGCCTCTGGCATTGCTGTCCCTTAGCGGCAAATGCGCTTATCCTGTCGTTATAGTTCTGATTGGGTTCCCTGCTTATACGCTTGGGGAACTAGTGGAAGATGGTCCAGTTATACGGATCCCTATATCCATTTAGGAGCCCTGAACGACGTTTTTGGCTTCTGGCTTCAGCCTGATCTCAACCCTGCCATTGTGGACCTTTGGGTGATGAACTTTGCATTTAAGGTCTCTCTTTCTCCTCTCAGCGACTCTGTCCTTCAAATAAATAAATATTTATTTTTAATAACTAACTAGGAGCCAATGAATTAAGCTAAACTTCTGTGTGTGGCTCCCGTATCTCACATGGGTTAAATGCTGGGATCCGGTGTTGGCACCTGTTCATGGCCTCACTGCTCCACTTCCCATCCAATTCCCTTCGTGTGGTAGCAAAGCAGTAGAGGATGGTCCAAGTAGAGGTTTGGGACCCTACATCCATGTGGGAGACACAGAGGAAGCTCCTGGTTTCTGGATTCAGATCAGTTAAGCTTCAGCAATTGTGGCCATTTGGGCCACAATTTCTTGTGTGAACAAGAAAACAAAAGACCTTTCTGTATTTTTCTCTATAAAACTACCTTAAATAAATAAATAAACATATAAATAAATAAATATTTTAAAATACATATCCATAAAAATGAAGATGAATGTTTCCATGAAGAATTATATGTGAATTCTTATAGAAACATTATTCATAGTAATTAAAATGTAAAAACAGTAAAACATGTTAATTAGTAAATGAGGATGTCTATTGGTGGTAATTCTTATCAAAGATTTAATGTATCAATAAACATGGGTGAGTCTATGAAATCATGCTACAAAACTCAAGTCCTACACATGTTGTATAAATGTTCCATTTATATTACCATTTTTAGAAAATAGAAATGGAGTACTTAACCTTAAAACACTAAAGATCGCTGGAATAGAGCTGGGAACAGTCAGAAACTGCAAAAGGGCTGAGAGAATTAGGGGTGATGACGATATTCTAAAACTGTTTTTGAGTGAGTAATATTTGTACACATCTGTGGAAACAACTGATGTGTCTGCACACGATGGCCAAGTTCCATAACATGTCAATTACATTCCGCAGAGACATCCAAAGTAATACCTCTACCAAAGTCCTTGTATAAAACGTATGTAAATTAGCATAGATGGAAAAATATATGGACAGAAGATTCTGTGCTTGAACGTGGAGCCAAAAGCAAAATTCACTTCGAAAACAGATGTCTCAACAGTTCAGATTTTTTAAAAAAATATGATATTTCAGTGATAGATGATTTAAATTAATATTATGGCCTGAGTATTCAAGAATCTCCTGAAAGCCGTAAGAGATCTGTTCCACAAATTGAAGGGAAGCTGATAATTTTATATCATTCACTTCATCTTATAGCTGCTTCCATTACTAACAGGTACTTATTAGAGAATATTTTTTTTTGAGTACCCAAGATCATTCTATTTTGAATACCCATGGTGATGGAGAAGTTTTTGTCTGCCCAGGTACATCAGACGGTCTCTGGAGCTTTATGTAGGTAGATAGCGGAAACTGGTCGCTTCCTAGAAAAACTTCATCTATAGAAAATACTGAGAAAGTCAATCATATTGTGAAGAATACATTAGCCAAGTTTTGTCAGGAAACTACCTTGATTCAGGGTTGTTCTTGCTGTTCTCCTTGCTTAGTTAGGGTAGCTGCTTGTGGAAGTCTCCAGTGAAGTCACTGCAAGGTGTTATGTGGGAAGCTCTCCCTTTCTAATAAGTTTGAAACCCAGAAGGACAGAAGGTTTCAGAACTAGTATTGTGGAATATTCTACGAAATGAAAGAGCTTCAACAAAACAGAAACGTTCCTCACAGAAGACTGTGTTCTATTCCTTTTGCTTTGTCTCTATCAGTGAATCCATCAAGGTACAAGAATTATATTCACATGAATAATTACATGAAGAGTTAGCTAAAGCAGTCACTTGGTTGCAATAGCTTTCCTCTGTAACTGCAGGGAATTATGATTATTTTTCAGGGTAAGTTTACGGATCACACCAAAGATATGATCACCCTCCTAAAACTGCTAATATTTGATATAGCAACACTCTTCTCTTATTTTGATATTTATTAATTGCTTGTGCTTCAACTGCTGTTAAAAATGGCAAGATGGAGACCAAAATATGTATATTTCAGAAGATAATTTTCAATCCATGAATTTGAAAAGATGTCCAAGTAGACACAAGGAATTGTCTTATCACTCATAACATCGTTAAGCAACAATAAGCCTCAAAACTGATTATCTCAAATAGTAGCTAAAATTGAGGGATGATCAAAAAAGGTAGGGATGTAGAACATATAGGGTCAGACAACTGAGATGACATCACATAACAAGAAGAAAATGCATTGTAATTTGCCATGTGAACCAAAACTTGTCGGGGCCACAGCACAACATACGCTACACGTAGTAACTCCTGGGGGAATTTACCATAATGTGGTCAACATTTCTCACTGCATGCTAAGACCACCGCTTTCTGGACATACACATGCAGCATATATATAGCTGACCTGTACATGTGTAGGATGACCAAAAACCCACGTTCCAAGGGTTATGTTTTTGTATGTAATAGACCTCCTTTTAAGATCTTTGCCACATACCCTTCTATAATTTATTATGCATTGGATCCTAACACTGAGTATTTTAATTTGTTAAACTGATATGTATTCTTAACATGTAAGTTGTAAGTAACTGCCTGAGGGACTCTTGTGTTTAAAAAAATGTAGATTATTTGTATATGAAAATCATGACATCCAATTTGCTCAGCAAGGGAATTATTTTCCTCATTCCGCTTTATTCAAAGAGAATATATATTTGTTAATGTTTACTTTGTTCTAAATGCCAGAATTCTCTCTGGGATACTACTGAGAATAAGATAAGTGACTACGGAATACATTTATAAACTAATCTAAATATGCTTAATATATAAGCTTTGTATAAAAATATTAGTAGCTAATAAATCATGGAGGAGCTTCATTTGCAAGTACAAAAAAGAACATATAATCCAATCAGCCCCATTTTGTATTTCTGTTAATATCATCACCATAAATTTCACTCACTACTTGAGATACAAAAAGAAATAAAACTGAATGCAAACATACTTATGTTTCATTTCCCTAAGTAAAAACACTATACATCTGTTCAAGCACAGTCTTAATTACCAAGAAGAGTGAATAATGCAGATCTAAAATCCATCTAAGCAAAATTTTGTAATTTTCCATGGAACATTGCATGGGCAGCTTTCATCATAAGCAGTTACGGCTGGGGTAATGAAAGCATCAATTGCATGATTTTAAAAATTACATATAAAAATTAGAGCAAGGAGTCAAGTTTCTTTTTAATTAATTGAACTAACTAAACTGCTCTGGCTTGAAAACAAAATCATTCAAGATCTTGAAAAGCAATATCTTCTGGGGTTTCCTTGAATGTAATATTTTACCCATTTACTTTCTAAATTGAAAGGACTGTAACCAGATTATAATTATACTTGTAAATAATTGCTTAGTCAACTTGTATACTTCTATTTACTTTTAATCTATCATTAAAATAAATGTTAGGCACTCTAAAAATTAGTGGAAACTTTATAGTTGATATGAAATGATACTATTAAAATTTGATTAGAAATTCAATAGCAATTTTAAAATTGTACACTAGAAAAAAGATATTGAAAAACAGTGAAAACCACATATTTTGATATGTAAAAAATCTGCCTTGACCTCTTAAGTAAAATTCAGTACTTTCATTCAATTTTCATTTAAATACTCATACATTCTTTATGTATGCCATTCTAAATAATTTTTTTTAATTCTTTTTTTTAAGAATTATTTTTATTTTTTTTATTGAAAAGGCGATATACAGAGAGGAGAGACGGAGAGGAAGATCTTCCATCCGATGATTTACTCCCAAAGTGAGCACAACGGCCCGATACTATGCCGATCTGAAGCCAGGAGCCTCTTCCGGGTCTCCCACGCAGGTGCAGGGTCCCAAAGCTTTGGGCTGTCCTCGACTGCTTTTCCAGGCCACAGGCAGGGAGCTGGAAGGGAAGCGGGGCTGCTGGGATTAGAACCGGCGCCCATATGGGATCCTGGGCGTGTAAGGAGAGGACTTTAACCACTTGCACCACCGCGCCGGTCCCACCATTCTAAATAATTAAAAGATATTTCGCTTTGCTCTTGAGTAAAAGTAAAGTTCTTAAAACTGTTTATAATATTGAATTGTGAATATTTTGTGAATATTGAATTGTGAATATTTATAATATTGAATTGTGAATATTGAAAGAAAAAACCAAAAACTTCTTTTTGTATAAATGAGAATAAAAACAAAAATATCGAAAGCCATGAGATTTAGCAAAACCAGTGTTGAAAGGGACATTTATAATATCAGTCACTTACAATCAATGAAAATGTATTTAATTTAAAATACTGCCTGTATAGTGGATCCAACAAGGTTTCTCACCACATATAATTAAATACCTATAAGGAGTGAAAATGGTATGTTCCCAGGGTCATGTTCAATTTAACAACCTAAGATTCCGAATAGTGCTTACAAGAGCAAAGTAAATCTACTGTTCAAAGCAAAAGGTTAGGATTCATCAAATTAGTATTACTTAGCATTCACATGATTTTTCCAATAAAAGAGAATTAAAAAGGTCAATGAAAATAACTGAGCAGAATGAAAAGGCAAGAAAAGGGCTAAAAAATGAGTCAAGCTTAAAAATTATCACAAAACAGAATTAAGCAAATATTATATGCAAAGTGCACTGGGGCCAAAACCAGAAAATCTCAGATGACAAGGATAAAAGTAAGGCAGTGTGAAAAAATGAATTACAAGGAAGACACAGAGACGCAATATAAATCATATGGACAATAACTTGTTGGAAAGTGAACTTCCCATGTGTAAGAGGGATTACGATGTATGAGAAGGTTTATAATATTTTACCTTATTTTTGGACAGCAGAGGTCTTAATACGTAGACCAATAGGAAAACATTTCCATTTGTGTGCAAAACTTAGTACAATGTTTGAATTGCAACGTGTAAGAAGTGCTTATAATTTTCTTACAGCAAAAATAGCAAATAATAAGCTAATTACAGAATGGGGGCAGCTTCAGTGTAATATACAAAGTATTTTAGATAAAACTTGTATTTTATTTAAGAAGTTGGCAGATGACTTCAGAGAAACAAATTCTAGATTTCATATTTAGTTAAAATTATTTCATCTGTGATAATGATGTTCAGTATAAAAAATAGAAGTTTTATGAATTCATAATGTAAAACAATATCATAAGCTGTGAATTGAAACTGAATATGGTTATTTATAGTCATTTACACTTTGGTTACTAATTTTAGTGCATAGCCTAACAAGATTTCTAACAAAGCAATATAAATATTTTACTTCTTTTGGATGAATTATTCTCTATATGCCAATTAGGTAATGTTAACTAATAATGGTAAGTGACATATCCAGGTCAACGATGTGTTTACTTATTGTTTCTCTACTTGAACTCAATTACTGTAAAAGTCGACTTAAATAGATTTTCATGTCAGTTTTAACTCATTGCATTTTCATGTTCCCTTATTAGACACATATAACAGTTAGTATTGTGTCATGGAGAATTGTCCTTTTTCCGTTATGTAATGACTCTGTGTGTTTCTAAAAATGTTATTTTTCTTCAGCACATTTACTCCTGATTTTTACTGGTTAATATCAATACAGTTCTCATCTCCAGTTTTCAGTGGGAATGCCGTGCTAAGACAAATCAAAAAGGCCTACTACAATCAAAAGAGAGATGCTTAAGTCAAAAGCTTTGGCTCATGCCTACACTTAACAATAGGAATCTTATTGCAATTGCTGTGGTTTGTGCAGCCTAACTCGTGATTCTGAAACAAAACGGTTTAAATACATTTTGTATTTCGTGGCTTTACAGGGAACATAATTCTGGCTCAATTATTTGAGTCCTCATCCTGAGATAAACCGCTAGGCAGCGATCACTGTGTCAAGCACTGATTTCCACATTGACAAGGATCTGCTCCTTGTGGATTATTCAAGAACCTCAGTGACTAATGGTCACCGCTTGTAGAACATTCATAGTCTTCCACCATGCGGGACAATCTTAGCAAATAATCTAAGGTCTAGGATAGGGACATCACAATCTTTAATAGTTTGATGTTCAAATACAGCACTTTTCTTCAGTGAGATTCTACATATTAGGAGTCAGTTAATCTAGTAGATGTTCATTGGCGGCAATCCTGGAAGGCGTGATCAACAGAAGATGGCTTTCATTCAAAATCATTTTATAAATGAATTACCCTGGCACTTCTGTTCTTCTGTAAACCTAAAATCAATATTGCACAATATACATTATTGTTTTAAAGCTTGTTATAGTTTTCTGCTCTTCTGATAACAAAATTTCAGCTAATGTTGTCGGTTGTCGAATGTTTTAATAACAGTGTGTCTTTAAGAAATAATTCATCTTCACTGTAACGACTAAGGATAAATACCATCTGGCATAATTAAAATGAAAAGGTAACAATGCATCCATAAAGTGAACTATTTGGAAACAGTTTTCTTTTAAACTGAGAGAGGTGTTTAGATATTTAAGTAGAAAAAGATGGCCTGCAAAGAACTGATTCAGCAGGATGGATAATGTTTCATTTTCATGAGGCATTCAGTAGTTCTCAATATAGGGTAGTAGCATAGCCAAATGGCAGGATCCTAAGTATAAATTGCAGTTTCTAAAGGACTCCACTCATTGCAGTCCTAAGGTAAATCATTAAGGCAAACTTGCCGTAATTAGATATGTTTCCCAAGTTGAGGGCCGACTCTCCAACAACTCCCATGACTATAGTAAGAAACTCAGTGTTGATTGCTTTCTCTTCCACGCTCAATGAAACACTTCAGTTAAATCAAATGTATTTATTCCTCAATATGTTTAAATGCTTTGATGATGTGGATTTATAGTTATGTTCAAGTTTCTTTTGCAATTATAATTTTCAAAATACACTGCTGCTGCTCTTAATGTTTAATTAGTATAATACAAGTATGTTTTCTATGTCCAAAAAAAAGACCCTCTATTCACTCAAATGAAATACAGAATTGGGTTCTCTATTTTATAGATTCATACATTACTGCAGTAACAGGGAGAAAAGAAATGAATACATACCTGATTTGAAACTAAGATATTTCTATTCTATGTGTGTGTGTGTAGTTGAAAAGAATTCCCATGAAAGTATGCCATTGTAAAAATAAGAAAATAAAATATTGAAAGGCAAGGGTGTGAGGAACTAAGGCAGAATGGAGGAGAGAACGGGCAGTACCACCATGACCTTAAATCCGCCCTTGTGAAATATGTGAAATGTGTTCACTTTGTAAAAGTAAAGTAACTTATGAAAATAAAAGAATTTATACATTTTTAATTGTGATTCCATTTAAAGCTATAAGGGATAGTGGTAGCAAAGACTTTTCTGCTCTGTCAGCCAATAAAAACAGAATGCTATCTTAATGGTTCCTAATTACCTTTATGTTTTCTACTTTTCAAATTAATTATACAAATAGTACCATTGCTACTTTTCAATTTGCAAATGAAAAACAACTAAGCTGCCTAATACTTCTTCTTTTTTGTAGCATTCTGCGTACACTGTGTACACTGCAGTTAGTAATTAAAATCAAGATTCACAGATTTTTTTTTTCTTTTCCATTTTGTTTCTCTATTTTCAGCAGAACAAAACGATAGAGATTAATTTAAAAGCCTGTTCCAAAGTCAGTGTCATGTTTAGCTTACTTTTTTCCCTGTGGGTGTGCTTTTCCTCATTATTGCATTGATTTCTTTATCACTCACTAAATGGAGATATGATATCATTTTACACTGTCTCTGCGGCTCTCCGATTTTCTATACTGGTACACAAATGAAAGGCATTAACTTAAACTATGAATAGCTTTTCATTATGAACTATACATTTTACCAATGAATAAGAGAGTTCTAGTATTTTTGCACATTTGTTTAAAATCAATTTTTAAATTTCAGATTAATGTCATGCTTGTACAGTTTTAAGGGGTTAAATGCTACTTTTCAGCACTTGTGCATACTTTAAGCAAACTGTGCCAGGCAATCTGTCTATTTATTTATTTATTATTTATTTTTCTGTATGAGAAGTGTTTCAGCTCTCTTGCAGATCTCTCTACTGAATATGACATATCATGTATAGCATAGCCACTCCACTAAGTTGGTAGGATAAGATTAGTACGATCACTATGAAGAATAATGGCCATGAACATTGTTTTGGATACCATTGAACAAGTGTCTTCATCATTCCTACGTGCCCTATTCACATTTGTTCAAAACAAGTTACTCACCTTGGAAACAGAGTGTATAGCTGTCTCTAGACAGCAGCGGCAGAGTTAGAAGATCTTCTGGCCTGTGTATGACAACATTTTCTACTTGAGGTTACAAGGCAGTGAAGTGCAAATTGGAATGTCATCATTATTCAAGTAATTCCAACTCTATTCAGCAAGTTATACTCTAGCAAAAATTTAAGAAAGTTGTCTCTACACCAGCTGAACTTGCTGAATTAACTAGCTTTCCTTGATTGTAAGAGTAATCTATTGCATGAAATTTTTATCTAATGGCAAAGTTGTTACTTTGATCTAATTAAAGATGAATAAAATTTTTGGAAAATAATACAAAGATCCATCAATTACATTTCAGAATGCCACAAGTGCAGACTTGCATAAACATGACAAAAATGGGATACTCAAACAATTGTAACACGTGTACAAATTTTTTTATGTTCCAATTGTAAAATACACACGCAAATTATTTTATATTATCCAATTAAGGCACAGTTACCCACCATTCCCAATTCCTAGTACCTACTGATCTTGCTGCTTATTGCTAAAGTTGAAACATTTTTAGATTGAACACAAATGAAATTGTTAAAAAAAAAGCATAATTTAATTGGAAATATATGATGTTGGGCTTGACGCGATAGCGTAGTGGTTAAGGTCCCCACCTTGCAAGCCCAGGATCCCATATGGGTGCCCGTTCTAATCTCCGCATTCCCAATTCCCATCCAGATCTCTGCTTGTGGCCTGGGAAAGCAGTTGAGGATGGCACAAAGCCTTAGGACCCTGCACCCTTGTGCGAGACCTGGAAGAAGTTCCTTGCTCCTGGCTTGGATTGGCTCTGCTCTAGCCGGTGCCAATAGCTGTGTAGTGATACCACATTGTGGTTGAGTTTGGCATTTTTGTAATGATTTGTTTAAGTAAACATCTTTTCAAAGCTTATTTGCCAGCAATTTTTCTTCTCCATTGAAATATATTCTCTGTTATTGTCCTTTTGCACTAATGTTGTTTTATTGGATTTACTGTGGAATTCTGAGAGTTATTTATATGCAATATTTAAAATTTATTTTATTCTTTCATGATGAGTACATGTTTGACCAGGGTGGGAAGGATTGATGGTTAGGGAAAAGCAGGTGAAATCATTGTTTCCTAATTGTTCAATTCTTCTTATCTCTGGGGGAAGCTGGGAGATAAAGGGGAAGCCATACCCAGCTCCCCAAATGTGCCAGTACCCAAAGATGGGGAACAGCCACCCAAAATCAACCCCAGCTTCTCTGTCTTGCATGTTCGGAGGTTTCTGTTCAAGTGGCTTGAATAGTTCTGAAATGCTATCAGTTTTGCCAATCCAAGAGTGAGGCAACAGACCCAACGTCCATTGTCTTACATGGCTGACCTCATGTCTCCATTCACCCTGATTTTTGCTGCCATCATTTGCTGGTGTTAAGAGCTGCAGACTTAGACTTGTTGGCCTACCTGACAGCCTGCTGCATTGCAAAGCCCAGCTTGGGCAAAGAGGACCATAGCAAGAAGGATATTACGGCTGGAACATCCCGTGCAAAGCAAGGGGAACAGAACCTCCACCCTTGTTGCTGTTCAATTAGTACCTCCCCTGTTTCAAAATAGATGATTGGTTGCTTCCCTGTTTCAATGAAGATACTTAGTTCAAGGTGACCCCTCCCATTCCCCTCCCCTAGAGAAGGAGATATATATATGAGAAGTAAAATAAAAGGATGGGCACTCTTTTTCACCAAGTACGTGTATCGTGTGTTTCTTGGACCAGCAGCCCAGCATTCCCAGTCCACCCTGGGGTTTCAGCGTCGTGTCCTGCAGGTCAGGATATACTGGGGTAGTTGTCCAACTTGCTCTGTTCTCCTTCCTCTGTGATAGTGCCAAATGGGCTGCCATAGTCTCCACGTGCACCAGGGTCTGCATCCACTGCTACATCTTTTTCACTTGCAGGCTGGTCCAGGGACCAGAGCCAGGTAATCCGAACCCCACCAGATCCCCCACCTTCAGGACTCGTGAAGCTGGTACCCAATTTGCAGATGGACCCCAGGTCCAAGGTTAGGTGACCCAAGCTCTGCTGGATCTGCCAGAGCTCACGAATCCGGCACCCATCTAGCAGACCGGCCAAGGGAGCAGGACTAAGCAAGCTGAGCCCCATTGCATCTCCTGCGGCCAGAGCTCAGGAACCTGTCACCACCTCGCAGGCAGACCCCAGGGCCAGGGCCAGATGACCAGAGCCCAATCAGATCCCCCACCCCTTTTCTTGAGACCATCATTGTCTAGGTTGTTTGCAAGATATATTACCTTTTTGTTTTTAAATATTGAACCAATATTGCATTCCTAAAAGAAATTTAAAAAAAAATCAGGACCTGCCTGAAATGCTGTTCATGTGATAGTTCATAATAAGTTTTTACTTTACACTCAGCTTATTGTGGTTTTCAACTTTTTAAACTTACGCCAGAGTTCTTGTGTAAATTCTTGTGTGCAAAGTCATGATTGATGTCTGCTTTTATATTTGTGGTGTTACTGAGTTCTGCCTTATGTTGCCCCCCCGCTTTTCTTAGACTACAAATTTACCAATTAAATGATTATTTCAAATGGACAAGGATTTTTGACTAGTTTATGTACAGATTGACTCTTTTTGTGTATTCTAATTCCATGAATATTGTTCCGTATTTTATGCATTCTTTGAGTTTTTCTCTCATATTTCTAATTCCTTGAGGAAGAACTTTACAACATTCATACTCCCACTTCCTAGAGTAAGCATTTACTGCTATAAATTTCCTTTTGAGCAGTACTTTATCTGTACTCACAAATTTTCTTGTTGTATCTTTATTTTCATTCAATGCAAGGCATTTTTTCTATTTCTTGAGAATTTCTGTTTGCTTGTGGATGAAGTACAAGTGTCTTTTTTAGGCATTTGAAGACTTTTTCATAATATTTCTGTTATTGATTTACAGCTTGTTTCTACTGTGATAAGAGGACATCTGCAAGATTTCAATTCTGTAACACGTGCTACCGTTGCCTTGTGACATAAAATCTCTATATTGCTATTGTCTGACTTTCTGATTGTAATTTTATTTTTTACCATTGTGAGTTGATTTAACATATTTAAAATTTTTTATTGTGAATTTCTTTAGGTATGTTTCTGTACCTTTTTTGTAAGGTGTGTATCGATTTATAATAAAATTGTCTTTAATTTTTTTTAGATGTGTTTTAAACAGCATTGAATTTTCTTCTAATGTATCTCTTCAACTGTCAGGTGAAAGTTAGAAAACACACGTAAACAAATTTACTTATTCACATATGCTTAGAATATAATTCCTCTGGCATGAGTTCCACTTGGTTTACTGGCTCTCTTTGCAATCATACTTTCAGTGCTATAATTGCTCATTGATTCTTCCAGGCATTTTTATTAATTACCTAGCAATTTATGTCTTTTAATTTATTTAAAACTCATACAATTTTAAATGGTTTAACATCCACTACCCATGCAAAGGGGAAATAAATGCCTCCATCCAAGTAGTACATTGCACACGCAACCTCAAAAACTCAGGGAAGATTTCTTAACTCTGTAACATGTGCCCATCCAGTTTAATACTATACGTAGTCCATTCCCTGAACTTTAATGAATGGTTCTACTAAATTCAAAGTCATGAGTGACCTTTGTTAAACTTTCTGGGTTGGATTTTAGCTATAAGAACCAAAGACTGTTTTTTGAATTTATTTGCCTAGGTGTTAGCTCCAATCAAGTTCACTGTAAGAAAAGGGATTGAAACTAAAGTGGGAATAGAGCAGCAATCAACAGCTGAACCAGAATTATTAAAAATAAATTGGAACAAACCCGTGGCAGGTGTCCAGTCTTTGAGCAGGACTTGGGATTTTTATATTCTCAAAGACTTTGGAATGTTCTGGGAGGGCGAGGGGAAATTCTGAAAAATGAACCCTTGATAGCGTTCCCAAGGACATTTCTATGTTGGTAGACCTCCCTCCCTGTGGAAGAGATAGTTTGGAAGAAATGCAGGGTTGAGATGAGTTGTGGGGAGCAGTATGATCCACTGCATAGGCTGGTCTTAAAAATATGTCTGAAGGGTCTTTGGGGTGACCACTTCAGTTTACTGCTAAGGAGATCCATTGGTCATTGAACCAGAACAGCTAGGCTTGTTACCTTCCCGCGTAGTCCACTTTGAAGAAATTTTAAAATAATGACTAACAGTGTTTAATAATTGCACTGGGATATTACCATTTCAAGGTATTAATGGCATATATGTGGAAAATCTACAAATGTGACTTTCCTTTCCCTCAGAGGGGCAAACCTGAGGAAGATGTCTTTACTATGTCAAAATGTTCCCTTCTAATATTCCCCTACCACTTCCTCAATAATCAGAAAGTAGCTGGAATAGAGTTAACACCCATATTCCATATATACATAGTTCAAAGTTTGACAGTAGGGAATCTGTACCTGTGATAAGAAAACTGTCCTTCTTTTTCCTTTAAATAGTTAGTAATGCTGTGGATTGCCTTTGCCTAGAATGATGAATGGTAATATTTGCATAAGGATTTCAGGAGCCTCCAGAGGGAAGGTGATTTGGAATCGTGGACATTGGGCTTGACAAAAAGCCTCCACGCAACTGATGCTGAACCACATTGTCAAAGTTCTCCGTCTGGCCGATCTCCATCAGGACTCACCCCGGACTTCTCCATGGACACCCATCAAAGCCTGAGCTTCTACAAAACAGTTAACAGAACAGACTCACAGTTTTATTTCTAACCTCATCTTGCAGCTACCACTGTACCTTTAGAAACGTCTTGCTAGTTTCTTAGATGGAAAGAGAACATTTAGGATCAAGAGATCACTCTCTCCCTAAGATGTCAGTTTTTTGATATAAACCTATTTTTACAAAAATAAAGAAAAAAATATATAGCCACTTGCTCAAGGTTTAACTTGAGAAACACGTGCGCACACACACTTTCACCTGTTGATTCACTTTTCCATAAATTGGCAGTGGTCATTCAGTGGGCCGAGCTGAAGTCCCAAGCCAGAAACTCAGTCCTGTGCATGACAGGAACCCAATTACTACAGCACCTCCTATGCCTCTCAGTCTCTGGAGCAGCACAAAGCTGGAGTCATGACCCAAAGTGAGAATTACATCTAGATGTACCAGTTTAACACATGGCAATCTTAACCGATGGACCAAATGTCCCCCCAGCCCCACCCCCAAATGTTTTCACACTAATTATTGAATCTTTGCAAGATAATCCTCTTGGACATATTCATTAGCATCTGTTGGTTACTCTTCTTAAGCATATGACTTCATTCTGCTACTCAGAATTTCCATGATTTTTAGCTAAATTAAATATGTTGAGTAATACATTATGAGATCCTGGGTCTTGCTTGAAATATGTGTTTAATCAGTCTTTCTTTTCCTGCTTCACTTGGAAAACAAGGATGTGGTTGGTTAGTGGCAGATGAGGAAGTAACTCTTGACTTCTTTGATTATGAATGGGAGTTGCTTCTTGGGAGGAAGAGCCATCCCTGTTGCTGCTGGACAGGGCGCCTCGCTGATGCTTTCCTCCAGTAAAACCTTCTTAACCATTTATGCAAGAGATAAGCCATTCCCTTGGGAGGCTCAGTTCAGATGATTGGGTGTCATCTTCTTGATATGTTTGAGAATTCAACAATGAGTCTATGTAAGTATGTTCTATGTATCTAAGCTTATGTCTTTATGCAGATACTGTATTTAGTTACTATAGTCACTTTAAAGTAAATCTGTGTTTTGAAAGATTCATTTTCTAGGATACTTAATATTATATATCACTTAATTTTTCAATTGAGGAACTTAGGTTTCAGAATTACATGGTACTGCTCTATAGCTAATATTCAGAAGAATCGGTGCTAAATGTTTATTGAACTCCACATATATGGCATAATTTTGCATTTATTTAGTTTTGCTTTATTTGGTCTCTAAAGTGTTTTGAAATTTTCCTAGCAAAGTCTTCATCATCTGTAAGATTTATTTCTCAGAATTCCATACCATTTGATGCTGCTGTTAAGAGACTTGATACTATTTGTTGTATTTTTAAATTTTTCATATATGTAATTTAAAGATGTAATGGATATTGCATTAATGCATTGGATATTAGTTTACAATCTGTAAAACTTGATAAAACCATTATTTCTTTTATGATGTGTTTTATAACTTTAAAAAAAGTTTACTGCATTCAACAGCACATTGTTGTACCTGTTCCATTTTTTATTTACTTCCGTTTTAAATTGTTTTATTTTAGTAACTAAGAATTAACCTTACACATTCCCCATCTTTTCCTGTGGACAAATGCAATCGTCTTCTGTTGCAAATTCAGACTATATATTCTGAATTTGTGTAACATTAACAATTATTTCTATTACTACATTTGGAAAAAATGCATAATTCAAGTCTCAGCACATTTACATTTCCATTCTTAGATTTCTGGGATTGAGACTAGAGTGGACCTATTGATGTGGAAATAATACAATAGATCCATTGTTCTTGCACAGATTCATGCATTTCTTTTTGGTGCCAGATATTTCTGCAAAGAGTTGTGTATTCTGCAGAGATTTACACATGCCAAAAGTCATGTTTTTGGCGTGTCTGGTTTCCAAATGGGTAAACAAACTTGCACCCAGATGCAAGCAACGTTAAATGCTATTAACAAACTTCTCTAATCTAAAAGGCGAAAGGCAATTGTGCTTCTGGAAAGAACTGCTGGTTTTTAATCTGTCGTGGAAATAAATCTCTCACTAAAATTTAAAGATGCACTATCAGGATACCGTGTAGGGAGCAATGAATGTGGATGAGTTGGCAATCAAATTTCATGCTTCAGGGCTTGAACTGTTTTTATAGAGGTTATAATGAGATCTTTTGAAATAAGTGAAGAAATTTTTCTTGCTTTAGAAAATCTAGAGTTATCTGTGTAGATCATGGTCCAAAATGGAGTTTCAAAAGAACAGTAACATAGCTGCTCAAAAAGAGAATTTGACAAAGCCTAATCTGTTTCTTAGTTTCCCTCAAGTGAAATAGAAATCATGATATGAAACCTTTAGAATACAAAAGGAAGCCAGGAAATTATTCAACTAGCATTCCTTCTCATCTCAGAGGGAACTGACATCTTATTCCTTTCTGAACCTGTAACCAAAGGAACTATCTTTTATTCACAGTCATTGAGGCTCACCTCCTGCTCTCTGCTTCCATAGATCACAGCTGTGCACAGAATCCATTTAAGGCAAGATGTCAAAATGAGCCACTAAAGAACTCATCATCGAGGTACCGAGAATCAATGCTATCTCTATCCCACAATAAGCTAACTTTCTTCCCTTAAGGGAAACATATGGATTTTCTTATATTTTAGCGTTTCTCCAGTTAAATCACTTTTTAGGTGGAAATAATGGAGTTTTTTTTTTTTAAGTTCTTCTGTTTCTACTTGACTGTATATATGTGTTCTAACATATTGCAATTAGGTTAAGCATTGACCTTTATTCCAGTGTAATTTTGTATGAATACTCTAAATTTTGCTTCATTATGACATTTAAATATATGTATTGCCCTCCTCTCCCAATCACTCAATATTATCAACATTTTATTTTAAAAACAATAAGATAATCCATGGGGAAAAAAAACTCCTCAGAAAATCGGAAAATCAAAACAATTAAAGTTTATCAGAAAGAGGAATTGAGTCAGGTTTTATGTATTCAAAGAATATCAGTTTCCATCTTATACTGACTAGTGAAGTAGTTCCTTAGTAATAAAATGTTATAGATGGATCAACGTTGCACTTTGAGATAAAATATTCATTTTCCTTTTGGAGAAATTGAGCAGCAACCACCAGTAAATGCATTCCCGGTCTCTCATTAATGCTGCAGTACATGCTACTTTCTGTATGATGAAATGGTTTCTCGAGCAAATTTAAAAGTCACCTGAGCTAATAAAGAATTCAGATGAAAGGTAAGAAATCCATAAACTTTTTTTGTCTTTTCAAAGGCTATTCATTAAGAATAATTCAAAGAATTTTATGATTCATATCATATCATATCAATTCTGGGTTTCCTATACTCTATCATTTTGAAAAGTTCTTATAAACGTGTTTCAGGAAAATAAGGAAAATATTAAAATAAAATCATGGCCATTAAAATTAACTCATGCCTTGCCATGCCATAAAAATTATGCATGTGTTGGGCCCAGCGGCGTGGTCTAGAAGCTAAACTCCTCACCTTGAACATACCAGAATCCCATATGGGCACCGGTTTTAATCCCTGCAGCTCCACTTCCCATCCAGCTCCCTGTTTGTGACCTGGGAAAGCTGTCCAGGACGGCCTAAAGCCTTGGGACCCTGCACCCGTGTGGGATACCTGGAAGAAGTTCCTGGATCCTAGCTTCGGATCGGCATAGCATCAGCCATTGCGCTCATTTGGGGAGTGAAACATCAGATGGATGGTCTTCCTCTCTGTCTCTCCTCCTCTCTGTATATCTGCCTTTCCAATAAAATAAACAAATCTTTTTTAAAAAAATATGCATGTATTAAGCTCTCACTAACTTGGAGTAAGGTATATTACTTATTGAAGCGCAATGGATATCAAAGTTTCTGGGCACCTCCTTAATAGCGCATCTGTCTATTCCCATCATATTATTGCATATTATTATGCAAATATTACAGATTAGTAGAATTTTGAAAAATGTAGTTAGTATAATCCTTACCATAAATCATCACATTTTATGAGGCTTGTAGTTTTTAACAAAGATACTAGACCATGTATATCTAGCCTAGACAATAAGTTAAAAAGAAATTGCTATCCCATTTTTTTTTTTTACAAAATTTGCTAGGTTTCCCCTGTTCTTTTTCTTTTTCTCCTCCTTCCTTGATCCATAATCCATTCTTTTTGAAATATATATAAATGTGGAGTTAAAGGGAGACAGAGAAAAAGGGATCTTCGATGCACTGGTAACTCCCTAAATGACTTCAATGGCCAGAACTGTGCCCTTCTGAAGCCAGGAGATTGTTCCAGGTCTGTCAGATGTGTGCAGGGGCCCAAGAACTTGGCTGTTCTTTGCTACTTTCTGAAATATATGATCAGTGAGCTGTTTTAAGTGGAGCAGCCAGGACTCAAACTGGGCATATTATCTAAGAGTTCATCACCTACACCAATATCTTCAAGTGTTTCTTCTGCACTTTTCTCAGCAACGTCATAATTTCAGGCTTAAAATTTAGATCTTTGAGTAATTTTAAATTAATTTTAAGTGAGATCATAAATAAGAATCAAAATTCATTTTTCTGAAAATATGCAATGAAATTTGCCAGAACCATTTGTTGGAAGCATTATGCTTTCACCAATGAATAATCTGGAAACTGCTGTAAAAGAGTAATTGGTTATACGTATGTGGATTAATTTTGGTGTTTTATTTTATATTCCACTAGCCTGCCATTTTGTTACAATAACATTGCTGTCATTTTGGTTTAAAGATTAAAAATAAAATAGCAATGCAAATATTTATTTTAAAATGAATACAGTTTTATTTTTGTTTAAATTTTATAATTCAATATGCAATTATATTGAAACATTTTAATTAATAATATTTATTCTTTAGACAGATAAAAACATATTCCTTATTTGTCAAACATTTAAACATGAATGCTAAACAATAAAACATTTTATTCACCTGACACCAAAACTTTTCATTACCTCAATCAAATGCATACTCCTTATTTAAGAGTTGACAAACTGCCTAGATTTCACCTGACTTCAATGAACTTCAATATGTTAATAATAATTCTTTGTTTGATTAAAATATAATCCAATTCAAAAATTTGGGCAGCCAACGTCTGAAAGGATTCACACATCTAATAATAACACAGGCAAGTTTTAAATGTACTTGTGCAAAAATCAGCAATACACAGTACCTTCCATCAAGTGAGCATAGAGATAATATTTAGGGATAGCGTGGTGGCAAAATAAGTTGCCTCAAACAATGCTGGCAAGTTATATTAGGACCAGTGTGTGTTCCGGTTGGGCCTTTATGGCCCAGAATCTTGTTAATGGCCTGGGGAAAGCAGCAGGAGGTCGTTGAAGCCTGTGGACCACCATCACCCATCAGGAAGACCCAAGAAGGAGCTGCAGTTCTTGGTTCCTGGTAATGACTTTATCCAACCCCATCCATTTCATCCCTTTACAGTCAACTGGGAGTTGAAAAGTTATCTCTCTGATTCTGTCTCTCTAACTCTGACTTTCAAACAACTAAATCTATAATAATAATAATAATAATAATAATAATAGTCTTGAAGCAAATATAAACAAAGCAAATTAATCTCTAGCCGGACTACCACATATAAAAGGGAAAACTCTAAATAAATAAATAAAAGATGACATCACAACCAATACCACAGAAATACAAAGGATTGTAGGAAATTGCTTTGAAGAGCTATGTTTTAATAAACTTGGAAAACTCAAAGAGATGGACAAATTCCTGGATTCATAGAACCTACCAAAATTAAATCAAGATGGCATAGACAACATAAAGCAGTACTGTAGCAAGCAATGAGAATGAAGGAGTAATCAAAGTCTTCAGTATGAGAGAGTCTGGGATCTTATGGCTTTAATACTGAATTCTGTGAAACATTCAAAGAGGAAGTATTTCCAATGATTTTAAAGAAGCAACTCTTCCTCCAAATGTGTGCTACTGCCCATCCTATATGCGCTATTCTATTGGAGTCCAAGAAAAATGGGGATATATGCCTTATCTTACCCATGCAATGAAGACTCTTACTTTGAGAAACAGCGACACTCTGCAAACATTAGCGTTGAAAAAGATAATAGTCCCATCAATTTTTTTTTTTTTAATACGAGACACAACTTCACAGTACAGGTTTATCAATGTTCTTTTTTCAATTAAAATGTCCTAAAGTTCTCATTTCTACATCAACCGAATAGTCCTGATTTCATTAAAATATAAGTCTTATTTTTAGAATGATCTTATAAAAGTCATTATAAAATATGAGAAATCCTTTGGCAGTTAGCCAAGAACCAACCTGCAGGCAAAGAGCAATGATAGGCTTCGTGCCAAATGCCCTGTACATTTTACACATCACGAGAAAGGCAGCATGTAAAACAAGGACAAAAATTAATACTTAAGTTCATTTTGGTGAAGGCGTTTTTAAGTTCATGAATTGATTCTTATAGTGAAATTTTTGAAAGCTCCCTCATATTTTCTGTTTATACTTAAAATGAAAGGTTTCTCATATGCTGCTTACCCTCAAAAACTTAGGTTGTTAAAAGATTTGTTAGCTTTTTTTCCCTTAAATTATGCTTACTGAATTATGCAACCACCACATCAATCTCATTGTAGGATGTTTGGGTTTTGTTTCTGATACCTTCCAGAAGTTCCTTCATATCTTTGTGCAATCATTTCTCATTTCTGTCTCCAAATTCTGGAAATTGTTCATCTCTGCACTTTCTTTAAATTTGACTATTTAAAATATTTTATGCAAATTTCATCTCACATGTGTTTTTAGAAAAATTACCCATAGCTACAGTCCCTGAGGTTTCTTAGTGTGTGGTGTACAGGGGGGCAGTGTTTGCAGAAGAAGTCATCGTGTGGCAATTCAGGAAACCAGAGAGGTGTCCAGAAAACAGACCCTCGATTTACATAATTCATCAGACTCAGGGGAACAAACGGAGATCTTGAAAACTACTCTAATCTATTCCACCATAACACTGGGAAAAACCTTTCGGTTCATGAGAGTGGAGACACGCTTAATCCATAACTAATCCATGGCCCGAATTTTTAAACCTGTCTTACTGAGAGTATGAGATTCATCTGTGCCATGACATGTAGCAAAGGGATATATATATATATATAATGTATAAATATATATATTTGAATGAGTTTATCAATAGCATATCATTTTGGGGCTATTAAGAACAAGGATTCTATAGGCATTTACATATAAATCTTTGGATGGATTGATAATTCCCAGCATTTAGAAGTACAGTGAATTTTGCATAGTAATCCTTCATTCTCAAACATTGCTGAATATTTCAGCAATTAGTGTAAGATTTGGAAAGTTCTACACAATCCTTAATAGTATACTGTTTTATTTCTCCCTTTACGATGTTAATGTCTTTTATTAATTTTCACTTTGTTTCGGCTGGTATAGCAGGGCAAAATGGAATGAGTATGGAGAGAAAAATTACCTTTGCCTTGTTTCTACTGTTAGAAATAAAGCATTGGGTCTGTTATCATTAAGTAAAATGTTAGCTGATAATTTTAAACATAACTTTGATTAAAGAATGATCCTTCTATTCCTAGCTGGGAAAGAGTTCTTAATCACAAGTGAATATTGCATTTTAAATAGACCTCTACCTCTATAGAAAGAATCATATTATGTTTCATCTGTTTTTTTTCAACAGAGTCAATTATATTCATTTTTTATGTTTAAGTAGGCTAGAATTCCTTGAGTTAAACCTTCGTTGTTCACACTACATTCATGCAGTTATAATTTCAGTGTCTTTTGTTGATACTGGTGCTTATTTTTTATTGTTACTGAAATGTGTGCTTGTCTTTGTGAAAGGTGCAGACCTGGAGTTTTATTTACGTGCGATGATGTAAGTGTGTTTATTTGAGTTTTATTTAAGTGTCATCATAATACAAACTTCACCATTTAGTTGGAAAACCTTCAATCCTCTTCTTTTTCTGAAAGAGAGTATAAGGCTTGGAAATCTTTCTTCTGTGAATATTTGATAACATTTGTCACTGACTCGAGCGAAGCCTGAGATGGCTTTCTAAGTGCTAATTAAGATCACTTCCATTTGCAGATGAACTCATATTTCATCTTGAGTTAATTTTGGTAAGCTTGTCTCTCAGGGAATTTATTTAGTCTATCTACGTGATCGTCTTTGCTTAACCTTTTTATCCTTTCAATTTCCATAAAATTTCTGATAATACCCTTTACTTAATATTTGAGTAATTTGTGTTTTCCCTCCTTCTTCCTTTCATTCTTTTCAAATAAAGATTGTGACGTCTTCATCGCATAGTACCATTGTGTTGATAATTTTCTATTGTTACATATTTCTACATATGTTATTTACATATCCATAATTATTATATCATTTTACTGTTTTGGTTTTATTTCTATGTTCCTGTTTCTTTATGGAGAATTATTAACTCAAGATTTTATTGATTTCATAATAGAAGTGTTTAAAGCTGAAATTTCCTGGTAAACATTCATTTAACTATATTTATAAAATGTTGACATGTTGAGATTTTCTTCTCATTAAGATCAAAATATTTTCTAACCTCACTTCTTATGACTAAATTATGCATTATTAGAAGTAGCTAGTTTAATCTTTAAATATTTGAAGATTGTGCACATTTTTTATTCTATCAAAGATCTTTACATTCATTGTGAAGAAAAATCTTTGAGTGACCAAAGTTAAAATTTCACTAAAATGTGTTTCTAGCTTAAAAAATGGGCTATTCTCAAAAACAATTCTTGATAACTTGAAAAAAAAAAAAACATTTACTCAATGGTTTTACAGTAGAATTTCATCAGGACCAATAAGCTGATGGAACTGTCACACTCTTCTCTGTCTTAGTGACTTCTATTTTCTGCAGTACTGAAGCACAGTTTCCATAGCATGAAAACTTTATTATCTGCTTTTCCATTAAATTCTTAGCTCTCACCTCACGCTTTTTTTGTATAAACTGAGAAATTGGTCCTTTTATCCTTCTTCATCTCCAAATATTGGAGATATGACCAAAGATCTCCTATATTAGTATTTTTGAGGTTACAATGATTGTTTTTTAGGGCGTCTGTATTAATGATTTGATCAAATTGGAAAGATGCCAGCAATCATCTATTCAATATTTTTCTGATCTTTCCTTTTCTTTTTTTTTTTCTTTAAAGAGTTATCTCATTTTTATTGCAGAGTCAGATACTCAGAGAGGAGGAGAGACAGAGAGGAAGATCTTCCATCCACAGATTCACTCCCCAATTAAGCACAGTGGCTAGTGCTGTACTGAGCCAAAGCTAAGAGCCAGGAACTTCTTCCAGGTATCCCACACAGATGCAGGATAACACTTTGAGCCCTCTAGCTTGCTTTTCCAGGCAACAAGCAGGAAGCTGGATGGGAAGTGGGGCTGCCGAGATTACAACTGGCACCTATATGGGATTCTGGTGCATTCAAGGCTAGGACTTTGGCCGCCAGGCCACCACGCTGGGCCCTGAGCTTTCCTTTCTTTCAAGGTTTCCTGATGCATATGTTTGCATGTTTGATAACATTCCCCGGTAAGATCTTTTCTTGGTCTTTTTATTTCTGAATTCCCATTTGGACCTTTGCATCTATCTCTTTGCTGTTACTTCCTAACTGAAAAGACACTAACTTCTTTCGTTCCATTACTTTTATTAACTTGGGTTTCTTCAGCTCGGTGAGTATATTTGTAAGGTTGCTGTGATATCTTTGTCTTTGATGTCTGATAGCTGGAGCCCTTGCAGAGTTTCTAATGATTGCTGTGTAGTTTCTTGTATTGATCATATATTCCTATTTTTGTGCATATACATTCATATTCTGCTTTCTGCTGCAAAGTACCTGAGGCTGTTTATTTTTTGAGTTATTTTTTAATATTTTTATTAATTTTTATGATGTTTTCATAGTTGACCAGTGTGGGAAGGTTTGAGGATTAGGGGAGTGTGGGAGAGACTGTTGGAGTTACAGCCCTACCACACCTGGTTCACATCCGGACACAACTCTCACATGGTTTAGTGGGTATCAAGACTTGTCCCAGCCCATCTCACACCCACCCTGGTTCTCACAAGTACTAGTGGGTACTGGAGTCTTGCCATTCTGGTGCATCCCGGAACCAGTCCAAACCCATGGTGATGTACGCTGCAGTGATGAACACCACTTCCATTCCAGCTCTTATATTCACCAATTGGAAATACAACCCAACCAGGGTGTCCCTTTAGTTCCTCAACCAGGCCAGCTCCCAGCCACAGATCTTTCACATGCCAGTGGTTGTTCTGATACAGCTTAGCAGAGCCCATCTCCTGTTTTGGCCTTTGCCATTTGATGCTGCAGCCTAACCTGTCCCAGCCCACCTCCATTTATATCACTCACTGGTGGGTGTTGCAGCCTATCTCTGCACAGAGTGCTCCAATCCCTGGCTCATGCCAACCAGTAGGTGTGATAGCTAGTCCAGCATGACCTGCACTCTCCAGCTTGGCTCTTACACATATTAGGGAGTTACGGTGAGTCCGTCCCTGCCAGTCCGCCCCTCTCCAGCACCAACCCATAAACTTGCCAACAGGTAGAGCTACTCTGCCAGTCCTGATAAACACCCAGGCCTAAGTCAGTCGCATGCTCACTAGCAGGAGCTATGACCCCTCCAGGGGAGTTCTTCAAGTTCCCTCTCCAGGCCCACTTGCAGACCCAGACCTTACAAGTTCCAGCGGGTGCTAGGGAGTAATCTGCCCTCTCTATCCAGCTCTTTGTATGAGCTGGTGTATGTTGTGGCCCAGCCTGTCCCAAATTCAATTCTTGGGAGTGTCTGCATTCTTCTTGGCGTGCTGCAGGCTACAGTGGCCTGGCCTGTACCCAACCCCTGTACACATGAGTATCACAGGATTCCATTTTCATTCCTAGCTCAGCCCATCATCACCCCCAGCTCTTAAGCAAACCAGCAGAAACTGCAGTTCTAAAGGATTAGGCTCACATATCCCCCAAAAGAATCTGCCCCCTGACTTGGTTATTTTGCATGTTGGTTAGCTTCATGGCCCAGCCTAACATTACCCATCTACTGTTCTGATTCACGCTGATGAATACTGCGATCTAGCCCTACCAGGAAGGCCCATCCTTGCTTTAGTATGCATCAGTGAGTGGCAGCCAGCTGTGAACCATGTTAACTAGCCCAGCTGAGATCTCCCATGTGAGGTGGTGCATCTGTCTGACCCATAAAAGTCCTTTGGCTTCCACCCTATACACTGCTTGGTCTCATCCCCCTCAGTTATCTGTAAGTCCAATGGCCTTATCTATGTGAATCCCTAAGAAAACATCCCTTTCCTGAAATATATTCCCTCAGTGGTCTTCCCTCCCACACAGCCCCTTACCCATTTCTCTGAGCAATCCATGGACCATGCACATGAGGAAAACCCCTGGTCCACTCTGCCTGCCTGGATCAGAGGCTCCAGGCCTCCCCACACCCCAGCCAACGGGATGCCCCAGACCCTCAACAAGCCCACATTCCCAGGAAGCACCCCATTGGCAGCCAGCTTCATGGTGACTGCTAACTAAGGAGTGAACTCCCAGAGTGGGCCTGTGCAACTCCTGTTAATTTTTTTAAGAAGTTTTATTATTTCATGGTTGTAGAGTCTTAGAGCATATTCCCAGCAAGTGCTTGGTGACTTCCGGTGGGGCAACAGGGATTTGATGCTTTGAGCACAGGAGATGATGGTGTAGCATCACACTACAATGCTACCCCTGATTTTTATATTTAAATTGAGTTTCTAGAAGTCCCATTCCTATTCCTCTTCAATGGTCAGTCAATGATTGACAAGATGTTATGTTTATGTAATTTGTACTCACAAATATTCCAGCATTTGCTGATGGATCTATGAATAAATGGGGTCAAAACATAGGCTGTTAAATTATAATAGTTTTACTTCATATGATTCAGGTATCACATTTAGCTAGGGACAGGTAGATAACTAGGGAATTTGTATGTTTTTACAGCATTGCACACATGTGAAATATTGTAGATCTTCAAGAATTATTAAGAGATTATCAAGGTCTGAGTAGGTGAGAAACATGGCAAGGAGTGAATGACTCATTTTTTAGGCAAATATGGTCTTCTCAAGCAAGTACCAGTTCTTCCCCATGAGTTTTTTCATTGTTCCCCATTAGAATCACCAACATTCTTTGTCAGTCCTTCTAGAAGTCATTTTGTCAATCTCCCACAATGGAATCAGTGTCTAAAACGCTCTGGCCCACCCAACACTGGGACAACAACTGCATAAAATCAGGAATTAATAGGGTACAAGGTCCAATACTAGATACCACATCTTGTTCAACTATCATGCTTCCTTAACTTCCTCTCATAGAATACTGTTGAGTCTTACTTTTATATCATACCTGACATTCTATCTTTATCTCACTTAAATTTAAAACAATTATGCACATAGTTAAGTATGTACCATCTGGCTTGCTCTTTTCTTTGTACACGTGTTATATCTATTTTTCTTTGTTTATGTCTTCTATTTGAATTCTATGTTTTGTCTTTGTTTTCATTTCTTATAAATTTATCATTTATACTTGTATTTAGTTTGCTGGTGTTTCATAGAATACAAAATGCACAACTTAGAGAAAGAAGAGTTCACAGATGTGATTTAAGTACTGTCACTGAAGTCAAACATTTTACTTTTGTATTTGTCTTAAGCACATAACACATCGTTACTCTTGTTGTTTTAATCAGTCAATATTTTTTCAAGAATATTAAAATAACAAGGATAATAGAGGTTTTATTTTCTCTCTTTTTTTTTCTGTTTCACAGATCCTTCCCTTCTGTGCATATATCCAAACATATTACCTGTATGTTTCTCTTTATTTCTGGCCTGATGGCATTCCTATAACATTGATTACACAATATTTCTTCTGGTAATGAACTATATTTTATGTCTGAGAAAGTTTGTGTTTCTTTTCACACTGATATTTTTATTGTCTGCACAGTTCTACATTGATTTGTCTGTGTTTTATTTAGCCTATGATTAAATAATTCATTCTATCTTCTTTTTGATCCCATAGTTAAATCAAAAAATCTGCTGACATTGTTGTTTTGTTTGATGGGCTATCACATGCAAATATATCCTCTGTCTACATTTACGATTTTTTAATTGGACGGATATTTGTCACAGGACATAAGATGCCATTGGGATGGCTATATTCCATTTCAGAGCAGCTAGGTTTGAGTCCCAGTTTCACTTCAATTTGATTCTCCTGCTAATGCTCACCATACGAGCAAGAGACTCTGGCCAGTTGGTTAGGTCCCTGCCATCCATGTGCAATATCTAGATCGAGTTCCCATTTCAAATGTTCACCATGACTCACTTCCTGTCTGTTGCAGGCAGTTACCAAGTGAGTCAGTAGATATGAGAACTCTGCTCTCCCTCTCATCTTGTCCAGGCTTTCCCATAAATAAGGCAAATAAATAAGTATTTTTTGGTATACTTTGGTCTGTAATTGATTGGTTATTGTATACCAAGTTTGATTTTTTTTTTGTATTTATGCTACTTGGCATTCCCTATCATCATGTCTGCTAATTTGCTAATATGCTTTATGTTTATGGGATTTTCATTTATTTTTTAAAGTCTGTGTAAGCAGTGAAAGAGTTATCTGATTTTCCCATTTTGATTTTTACCTTGTCCATCATTTTGATTTCTAATGTTTTTCTCCCACTTCTGATGTACAGCTCACATATGTCTGATTGCAACAGTTACTTTGATAATGTTATGTTTGTTACTTTTCTGTTTTGTACTCTGTATCTTTTTAACAAGGTTGCATAAGTTGTATAGGCTAGAAGATAGTGTGATGTGCATGTGCTTGTTCTGATTTTGTCCATGTCACTTACATCTTAAGTTTATTTTACTCCATGGAAGAACATTATCATTGAAGTTATTTTGCCTGTAGACATTGGTATTTTGGAATTATCACAAATTAGTGTAGCTTTAGGAGTTTGATGGAGGTATTTGTGAAATTCTATTTGGCATTAAAGCTTAGAAAGGATATGAAACCTTGAGTCTCAAGTATGTTGATCTTTTCCAGGTCTTTTGGCCACTCCAAATAAGAAAGAAATGCAGGATCAGGCACATTTCTCTGTCCCTCCCCGGGAAGGGCAGCTTGATCGCCTCTTCCTTCATTTCCCTCCCAACTGAAAATGACTTTTCACTCTTTGTGTTTTAATTAACACAGCTTAGATTACATAAAATGTTTGATTCTGGGTATCTGGGGGTTGTCAGCGATGCGGCAGTCACTGGGAGTCCAATGTCATCTTTCCAGTGAAGATCCAGTGACTGCATGAGAAAAGAGGAGCTTTGGAAGACAGATTCACAAAACTGTGTGAATGTCATTGTGTTTCTCACTCCCAGTAGTGTACACTTTTATTTTCCTTGTTCCACATTGGTTTTTAGCAATGGAACAATAATTTGTAGAAGAATGTATTGTTTCATTTTAAAATTTTTTTTTTATTTATGTTGGAAAGGCAGAATTACAGAGAGAGGGAGAGACACAGAAAAAGATTTTCCATGTACTGGTTTACTACATAAGTGCCCCTTTGAGCTGATTCAAAGCCAGGAGACAGGAACTTCTTCTGGGTCTCCTACACAGGTGCATGGTCCCAAGGATTTGGACCATCTTCTGCTGCTTTCCCAGATCACAAGCAGGGAAGGAGCTTGTGGAGCAGTCAGGACATGAACCAGCTACCATCAGGGATCCCAGCACTTGAAGTAGGAGGATTAGCCAATCAAACGTTGTGCTGGCCTTACTCTCTGTGTTATATGTCATTCATTCGTCAAAATGTGAAGTAAACAAGTGCCCAATGCCTATGTTTTTCTCTAAGTGGCTTTGCATGCTTTACTTCCCGAGTTGTGTTGGTTGTGAATCATTTTTCTGATGGGTTCAAGGGAAGCTGTTCATTTGCAATCTGTAACATGTTCTTTGGTATAAAACAGGAGCGAAGTTCTTGCCAGGATTCTGAATTTCTGGCCTGCAAACAGAAGCTGATTTTTATTTTTTTCTCTTTTGCCCAATTTGTTTTTTTTTTTTATATTTTTCTTTTTCATGATTTTTAGAATTTTGATATCATTATATCTCATAATCTGTTCAGTCTTTTGCTATTTTCCTGGGAGGACATTCCAACTTTATCTTTCAGATATTCTAGTAAGTTTTCTCTAAAGTACTAAACCAGATTTAAAATAAACCTGCTTTTTTTGCTCCCTGTGTATTCTGTCATTTTAGCACTTTCATTGCTTCTTGAAAATGCTATTCCCCCTTGGTCCTTTTTTGTTCCAATTTTGTTTTGTTTTTTGACAGTTTCAGCATCCCCCAAGATATTTTTTTATTATTATTGTCATTTTATCATACAGTTCCGTATTCCCTTATCCCCTCCCCGTGTCCCTCCACCCACGTAACTCCTCTATACTATTACTGACATAGTTCTACATACTCAGTCATATGTCCATCATTGCCGGCATGGACAATGGCAGAGAGTCCACCATCCTATTGTCATGATATAGTGAACAGTTTCATTGTAAGTCCATCTTTGTGTGGAAGCAGAAATGCATACTACACTGCATCCTCACATCTGGATATGTTAGTTTCCATTTCACAGTTACTATACATCCCCTTAAATGAAAAGTCATGATACAAAATCAACAATAGAAAGAAAAATAGAAATTTACAATGCCATGAAGTTCAATGACATGTTACTAGATATGACAGTCTCCATTACACAGCTACTATACATCCCCTTAAATGAAGAGCAACAAAACAAAATCAACATCAGGAAGAAAAAAGAAATTAACAAAACCATGAAGTAAAATAACAAGACATTAAATACTAACATGTAGCAGAAAAAATGAAAATCAAGAATCTTCTTGGAGAAAATGATGCCACTCTATGATCTACAAGTCATTGAATCAGAAAAAAAAGTGTTCTGAAGAGATGAAACTAACAGAAAACAACAAAACCCAAGTAATATAGTTTCCACTAATATTTTTGACGTGTGAATAAACAGATGGGTTTTGATTTTAATCCAGTCTACTAATCTATGATGTTTGATTCACCTTAAGCAATTTACATTCAGAGTTTAATATGTATGGGTGGTACTTTGGTCCTGTCATTTTAGGAATGGGTTGTTCATTGGTTTAGTCTTCTGTTGAAATTTTACTGGGATGTTCTTCCCATTTTCCTTTGGTTTTCATAGGTGCTATTCCTCTGCTCTGTCAAGAGAACATCTTGGAGTATCATTTGTAGGGCAGGTTTGGAAGAGGCAAATTCTTTTAGCTTTTCTTTACTCTGGAAGAATTTTATTTCATTTTCAAAGACAAAAGAAAGCTTTTCTTGATATGTTATCCTAGGCCAACAAGTTTTTGTTTTTAGAACCTGGAATATGTCACTGCATTCTCTTCTGGCCTGTAAAGTTTCTTGTGAGAGATCTCCTGTGGGTTTAATTGGCATTCCTTTACATACCAATTCCTTTTTCATGTGTACATTTAAGGATCTTTTCCTTATTTTCAATTGAAGACAACTTGATTATCATGTGTCTTGGTGAAGATCACTTTTGATCAAGCCTGTTGGGAGTTCTGTACCACTCCTGGATCTTGTCTCCCAATTCTTTCTCCAGATTAGGGGAATTTTCCCTTACTATTTCATTAAATACATTTGCACACTCAGTTTCTTTTTCTGCACCTTCTGAGACTCCTATAACTCTTATATTTGGCTTCTTAATAGTGTCTTTCAATTCTTGAATACTTGTTTTGGCCTGATCCAGCTGTGCTTCTAGCTTTTTGTTTGCTTCCCCCTGGTGATAGGAAATATCTTCCAGTTCTGAGATTCTTTCTTCTGCTTGCTTCATTCTATTTTGGAGACTCTCCACTGAACTTTCAATTTGCCCTACTGTGTCCTTAATTTCTAATATACCAGCCTTGATTTGCTTTACTGCTTCCTTAAATTCTTTGAACTCTTGCATGTGCTTCTCATTTTTTATCAGAATTTTTAAAATGAGGTTTATGGATTCTGTGTCCCCCATTTCCTCGATGTATTTCTCAGTTAACTCTAAGGTTGGCATAGGGTTTTGTTCTTTTGCAGGGGAGTGCTCAGTAATTTTCATTGTGCTTTTGTCTCTTCTTTTCCTCTTGATCATTGTTACTTCTGATTAGAAGAGTCTTCTCCTTGGGGCAGATTTCTAAGCTGTGTCACTAACAGGGCCACAATGCGATTTTAATTATTGCAGTTGGTACACAACTTTTGCTTGCAGCCACTTATTCCACAACCTCCAGGGAGTTCCAGGTCTGCGTTCTTGTGTTAGTTTTCCACTGTGGTCTTCACAGCCCCAGCTCTTGGCTCACCACTCTCCACCTCCTGTGATACCATGCTGAGGTTGCACTGTTGTCTCTGCAACCTTTCTTCCACTTTTGGTTGGAGTAGGTCCCAGGATCAGGAAGACACCAGATGTGCTATATAATTAGGTTTTTGGTGGTGCTGATCTTGGTGGAACCTGTTGGACGTTAGGTCTGGATGCCACTTGGACCTATTTGACCCATATGATGCCACAGTCGGTATTATTTTCCTTTGGGACCACTGCAATTCAATGATCTCAGTGAGTTCTCGCCAGCTCAGCATATGCACTGTCACTCACTGTTGCCTCCTGCAGTCCCAAAGCTATTGCCATAGTGTAGAAAATGGCACCTGACGTACACCCACTACAGTTCTTGATCTGCTGGATGTCAGATCCTAGGGCTACCCAGACCTGTCCTGGGTAGAACCCATAGAATGCCACATTGCTATAGATCACTGAGTCAGAAATGAGTTCACTCCCGGCTCAGCGTGTGCTCAGTCCTTTTCCTTGCCTTTGCCTCCTTATGCAAAATGATGCCCAATTTAGCTCTTGGGGACTGACTGGGCTATGAAATCCACCCTGTTCTCACACTGGTCATCTGAGATCTGCTGCTCTGTCTCTGCTCCTGGTCAAATCAAATGGACCAGCAGGATGGACAGTTCTTTGTCTGGGTTCACCTCCCAAGCTCCCAGTGAAAGTCTCTTCCCACCTGGTTGCTGGTGGAGTTCAGATCACCATTGTCTGAATGCTGCTGGAGTAACAGTCATTGCAACACCACACCGTTGTGTCCGCTGCTTTCCTGTGTCTGTCAGTCTCCAGGTATCCCTCTGCTGTTGTTCTGTTCTTTCCTATTTCCTGGAATATGTCCTCTCTGCTTCATCCTGATTAAATATTTTTGCATCCGTGTAAACATGTCCTTACCCTATTCTGCCATCTTGATTCCTCTACCATCAATTTGTTTTAAGCTATTCCCCAGTCATTGCCTGTCCACTCTTATTAAGCAGGACAAAGTGAATAAGGTAAATTGAAGACTGCAGACAGAAATAGTTACTGCTCAAAGGTATAGATATAGATATAGATATAGATATAGATATAGATATAGATATAGATATAGATATAGATATAGATATAGATATAGATAGATATATTTGTAATCGTTCAACTGAGAATGCAATAGTATTTGCCTGGTTATGACCTAGGAAAGAACCAGCATTGTTGGCTGATATTCTTTTGATGGCATCTACTGTAGAACATACAGGCTAAAAAGCTGACTCATATTTTTATGGTTCTAAGGCCCGAGGCACAGGAATTAGAGAACAGAGAACAATGAATGGATAAAAACTCTAAGCATAAATATTAAATACATCTATCTGCGCAGAAACTATACTGTAAGTTTGACCCATTCCAATCCATGAAATAATAATGAAGTAATTCTGTTTGCTATTGTCTGGCAGAAAAAAAAAGGAAACAAAAAGTCTCTATATAGGAAAAGAACACCCTAATTTACATTTTAATTTTAAAAACAATTTTACAAACCACAGTGACTGACATAACCAGGCACTTACACAGGCAAAGTGTGATACTAAGTGAAAATACAAGAAATAACAAATTACAGAAGAAGAAAAGTAGATAATCTATGTTAAAGTTAACTCTGTTTTTAACTTACTATACTATAATCAAAGATTAAGTTTAACTCCTAGGTTTTTGGCAGAAGAGCATGCATTTGAAGTGGGAATAGGGTAAAATGGAAATGAAATACAGGAAAATAACTATAGTCAATTATGAACTAAATGGATGCACACAAAAGCAGCTTAGACAACACAGAGGAACATAATGCACTGCCTTGCACAATAAGTTGGAAGAAAATCTATCTCAAACAAAATTAGGAAATAGTTGATAAAATATAGGAAAGCAAATATATAATTCAGAATATAATAGAAATATCTAAATTGTGTATAACTAAACATTAACCGAAAAAATAAAGGGAGAAATAAAATAAGTAAAAATAAGAAAAATATAGATGTAACAATTTATATGGTTTTTACAGAAAACTATTAACCTATTTTTAGGATATCTAAACTTAAAATATTAGCTGTCATATATAAATTAAATGAATTAAATTTTATAGTAAAAATAAAAGCTAGCATATTGGATTTAAAAAGTCAAGCTATCCACAAGCTACAGCAGAGACATTTAATACCCAATGGAGTAGAAAGAAGGAAATTGCAAATAATATAAGAGATTTAGAATAAATGACAAAATAGCTACATAAATATCAAGGATGAAGAAAAAAAGGACAAATACATGATACCTCTTGAAATTTCTGTAAATTCATTTTTAAATATTTGTTTATTTTTTTTTTTGAATAGCAGATTTACAAAAAAAAAGAGAAAGCTTCCATTTGCTGGTGCATCACTCCCCAAATGTCAGATCGGAGCCTGTCTGAAGTCAGGAGCAAGGAATTTCCTCCAGGCCTTACAGATGGATGCAAAGTTCCAAGGACTTTAGCTATCTTCTGCTGCTTTTCAGGCCCTATGCAGGAAGCTAGATTAGAAGTGGAGCAACTGAGATTTGTACTGGTTCCCAAATGGTATTCCAACACCTTAAGTGAAGGACTAGCCTGAAATGATTCAATGCCACCCTACATAAATAGTTTGAAGGTGATCTTTGGGTAAGTCCTTTGGGTACACTTTAATATCTGGCTCTATAGGTATTACCACTGATGTGTTCAGTTTCCCTATTGAAGACTTTTTATTTCTTTTTAGGCATTATAACATTTTAAACTGAATACCAATTCTGAGAACCCTGCCAATTAAAGCAGCTGTTAATCTTATGACTCAAGGTATAAGCCACGTTTCGTTATGCTATGAATATCTCCCACTTCAGATCTCCCTGATGAAGGCCTATTTAATCCTCCTCTTGGCAAGTCTTCTGTTCCACTGCCCAGGTGCCTGTGTGTGAGCATGTTCTGGGGTGAGAGTTATTTGGATCTGATGATTGAATTGCTCCCTGCACATATTCCAATTTTCAAACTTTTACTTTCAGCCTCATTTTATTATATATCAGAAATTCCTAAGATTTTCATGGATTTCAGACATTAGAAGATTTGAATATTTTTACCTCTTCTAGACCAAGAAGGATCTTGACTCCTTTTCCTAAAATGGCTTCTGCCTACATGACACTTTCTTTCATATTTTTCTTTCATTCAAGATACCATTTTTAGAAAATATTTATTAGTATACCAAGAACAAATTCCATATAGTACATAGACAAAACTCCAAAAATACACTGATACTATCCTCTCCCCATTCTGCTTTTATTTTCTGTTAAAATTTTCATTAAGGGGCTGGCACAAAGGTTCAAATGGCTGGTCCTCACCCACAAGATGCCACATCCCATATGGACAACCGTTTCTGATTTGGCTCTTCCACTTCTCATCCAACTTGTTTGTGGCTTGGAAAACATTTGAGGATGGTGCAAGGCTTTGAGACCCTGCATCCACATGACAGACCCAGAAGAAGCTCTTGGCTCCTGTCTCCTGGCTTCTGGCTTCAGAACTTCTCAACTCCAGCCATTGAAGCCATTTAAGGAGTGAGCCTGCAGGTGGAAGATCTTTCTCTCTGTCTCTCTTTCTCTCTGTAAATCTGCCTTTCCAATAAAAAAAAATTTTTAAAAAAATATTTTTCACTTAAAATAATTCTTAGTTTTTGAAATTCATATGATAAAATAAAGTAACTTTGACTTCAATCACACATTTATTACATCTCTGAGGCATATTTTGATTTATTTAACAGCATAGATTTAGTTTAATATCAAAGGGAGGAAAAGTAGTTGGTTAATAATACTGAACTACTCATACAGGTATATGTACATCAAAGTTAGCACCAAAAATTGCCACTTAGATTTGAATTTACTTATTCCTCAAATTTTAATATAAAATGTATGTATTATTCTGTTATTGACATCCAATTTTTTTATTTTAATTACTCCTACCAATTAAGCAGAGTAGTTACGTATGTTACTAATCACCATATGGCATTAGTTGGGTGTGTATCACTCAAAATGATAAACAATGAAATAATTTTATCCTGATTCCATGTTATACCAATATTAATTACAATGTAAAATTATATCATTATCCATATTTTTCTCTTATACTTGGTTTTCTTTCATACTCCGTCACCTCATGCAATTGATTCTGTAACTGCACAGTATAAAATTCAGTACAGATGGGTAAGCCATTGACCTGCAGTGACCTCTTGAACTTTTGATTTGGAAATTGAGTTTCTTATGCAAGGAGAGACATCTCCAATGTCACGATTTGTCACTGATGGAGAAGAGGACTGTGAGTGAGGCACAGAGAGGGAGGAATTGAGACCAAGTGATGGAATCAGAGAAGATCAGACTGTGACAATAAGAATTGCTCAAATATGTGAAAATGAAATGTCATTGACATATAAAGTTACAGCAGCTTATAAATGTAGGCGACTTGTATGTGTAAGAAATGCTTTTATTGTAAAAACAACAGCCTAATTCTTTAATAACTATCATGACCTTAAAGAAATGAAGGTCAGACAAGTTTCTGACTGCCTGCCGATCAGGTTTCATTTGATGTTTGTCTGCCAAAGCTCTTTCTAATCTCCTGGGAAGGCTGAAACCTGTAAGGAGACTTCTGTTAGAGTGACTCCATCTCACTGAAATAAGAGAAGCAAATTCCTTCCATTTCAATGGTGAATAATACTATATTGTTTCAACTAGAAATTTCACATTCTAAGAACTCATTTATAAAAAGTATGAACAATAAATAAAAGAACACCAATAAATAATGAAAGCAGAGTATGTATATTTGCTTTTAAAGCAAAAAAGAAAAGTCATTTTCAAAGCTTCCGCATTTTACTTTCAGAAAACACTGCTATTTTTCCAAGTCCTTCTCCGTCTCTGTTTATGCTCCAATGAACACACATGCACACACGCTCACACACACATATGTTCACACACACATGCATGGACAGTGACAGTGCTCTGGCCATTAGCCACATCATACCAAGTGGTGTAGCAAATAATTGTCTTTTCTTTTAAAAAAATGTTAATGTGCTTTTTATTTCACAAAATGCCTGCAAGTGAGCCAGAAGATATTATGTCCTCAGCTATTAGAGACATCAGAAATTATAGATCACTTGTTCAAACTGTTTTTTTTTTATTATTGCATTTCATTTTATGACATCATTTCACAGGCTCTGAGGTTCCCCCATCCCCTCCCTGTGCCCTCACCCCGTGGTGGATTACTGCACCTTATTGCAGTATTACAGTTCAAATCCAGTCTTGTTTCTTTCATTGCAAGCATGTACCATGCATAGAGTCCAGCATCTTATTGTCCAGATCAATTCAACAACTGAAACTGTTTTTAAAGGTGCAAAATGAATCATGGCTCTCCAAAATTACATTGTTTTATGAATTCACTTTTACAAAATGACAATACTGCTTGGGGAAATGGAGCAGTAAATATCATCCAGAACTACATTGTTCTACATTGAATATTTGATGTTATTCTTCCTTGATTCCACAAAGGGTAATACAAGAATATTTAAATTTTCCTTAAATCTGTGCCAAAACTGTCTTCCCTCCTATCTTTGCAGAAGAGTTTTCTAAACATTCACAGTATTCCTGGGAATCATTAGTACAGTTCCCAATCCTACAATATATATATAAAATCACAAAGGGAAAAGACTAGATTTCCAGATATCTTAACTGACATGGGTAAAGGAACAAAAAGTCTTAGCAAAACAATAGATATTGAAATTAAATACATAAAAGCCAGTAGTTTGGGTGTACTTATAGATGTTTCACAACACCAATATTGCCCAAAGATTATGCTTTTCATCTATGATATGTTGCATAGTAACTTGAATGTGATTCTTTCTTACCATATATTAATTAGATTATGAAACAATAGGATCTTTGAAAATTAAGTGCTTTAGTATTTGATTGTATTTCTATCCTATTCAATGGAAGAACTTGGAAGTAGAGGTTTGGATTATGTTTATAAAAACTTGCAAAGCCCCCTTAGCTTAAATACATTATGTGTATGTGTGTGTCTTTATATGCATATATGTCTACTTTTTATTCATAATATGATTCCATAGGCACAGTGTTCACAATAATTTGCAAAATCATCTTAGATATATTATATAATCACATATATATACATATATAGACACATATATACACAAATATATAAACATGAATATATTTACACACAGATGTACGTATGAACATATGCATATATGTATGTATACATGTATAATTTTTATAATACAATTTCATGGGCACAGGATTTCACCTTTTATCCCCCTAATATTTCCCCCCATATTATTACAACAGCATAGTCCTTCACCATCAATCACACATCCAACATTCTGCTGTTTAAATATATCATGACGTCAGGAATAGGCCATTGTAGAATGTTTAGTATGCTAAAGTTGATACATTTAACAGTTTCATTGGGAGCTCTCCTTTCATTCAGGAATATGCATACTGCAATGTATCTCCACATTCCAATATACTAGACTCCGTTACACAGTTCATCTATGAGAACATACGGATATACAAGTTTACCAATATATCTAATGATCTTGCATTTTGCATGAAGGTTGGCTTATATCACAGAAAATATATGATATTTGTCCTTTTGGGGTTGCCTTATTTCACTGAGCATGGTGGTCTCCAGTTAAAATAACTTTGTTGCCAATGGTAGAATTTCATTCTTTTTAATTGCTAAGTAGTATCCCATGGAATAGATATACCACATTTTCTTTATCCATTCCTCTTTTAATTGGCATTTTAATTATTTCCATGTGTTTGCTATTATAGATTGTGCTGCTAAAAATATACATATACACAATGTAAACATATAAATATAGGATTACAGTTCACTTCCTCGTATACAGATTTCATTCCCATTGGCTACAGTCCCATTAGTGGGACAACTGGGTCATATAGTAGAGCCATTTTCACTTTCCTGAGTCCTCTGTATACTGACTTCCATGGTGGCTACCCTTGCTTGCACTCTCCCCAACAATGAAGCAGGGTACCTTTCTCCCCACATCCATGCCAGGACGTGTTAGTAGACTTTTGCAAATGTAGTCCAATCTTACTGGAGTTAGGTGGAAGTCAATGCAGTTTGTATTTATATTTCCCTGACAACTAGAGAGCCTGAGCATTTTTTCATGTGTCTATTAGCCATTTGAATTTGTTCTTTTGAAAAATATCTATTCATTTCCTACACCCATTTTCTTCAATGGTTGTCTTGTTGTTGTTAAGTTTCTGAAGCGTTTTGTAACTCCTGGATATTAATCCTCTATCAGTAGTGTAGTATGCAAAGGCTTTCTCTCTTTCTGTGTGTTGCTCTTCACTTTGTTGATCTTTTTTTATTTTGTATACAGAAACTTATTATTTTGATGTACCTTAAATACATTTTTTAAATAATGACTGCTCTGGTTTATGTATTGGAGAGAGAGAAATAAAACAGAGAGAGAATGAGAAGAGAGAGAAGAAAAAGATCACTTTCACGAGTCCATTCACAAATGCCTGGCTTGGCCAAGCCAAAAGAAGCCAGGAAGCAGGAACAATGATCTGCATTAGCAGGAATCGAACACTAAGGTCTTAGCCAGAAATCACTGGTGCACTAGGCATCTTACAGACTAGGCCAAATGTCCACCCCTTACCGTATTTTTTTTAAACTTTAATATTCTAATAATCAAAACTTTATATTATTCAGTCTTTAATTTATATAATATAATAACATGCAAATTTAGATCCTTTATAACTATTGGAACTCTTATGCCGATACATGACTAGAGAGAGCTTCTGCCAAGCTGAATGCTTTTAAATATTGTGTTTCTGTAACATATAAATCTACAGTGAATATATCAAATACACTATTGATCACTTAGAAAACAAATTATTTCAATTATACTTTCAGAATTCTAGTTGTGGTCTTTAAATGAGTTTAATAAGGAATCCTAATCTCTATTTTTTAAAAGAAAATATTATTTTAATTAAATATTAAGGGACCAGATATGCCTTTGGACACATTTTGTAGGCTATAAAATTCTCATATTGAGTTCTAGCTTTCCCAGAATCTCCTGTGAAAATTCTTCGCT
The DNA here is from genome assembly GCF_017591425.1 of Ochotona curzoniae. Taxonomy (NCBI): domain Eukaryota; kingdom Metazoa; phylum Chordata; class Mammalia; order Lagomorpha; family Ochotonidae; genus Ochotona; species Ochotona curzoniae. The sequence continues at coordinate 21,795,042 of NW_024467115.1, forward strand.
TTGTAATTGGAAAATGTGCTGTATTTTTCATTACTGATGTCACTCTGGAGGCCTAATCTAACAGAATGCTGGAAGCACAATCAACACCATTTTGGATATTATGTTATACATACTTTTTTTTTTTTGCTTTTGCTTGTGATTATTTTAATGCAAGAGAATTGCTGACTTGGCTTTTAATTTGATGTTCATTTTCTCAAAGCTTAATGTGAAACACTGTCTTTCAAAATGTCAGATCTTGCAGCTTTTTGAGACATTTTACTTAGAATGTTGCATTTTGATTTGTAACATTGCATGTTGTTTCAATATTACATTTTAAGAAATTAAACAATCAAGGGAAACAACAAGCCCAATTTTGTTGACTACTTTCTTCTACCATGTCTGTTGTTTTAAGCATGTTCCTTGTTTGTTTTCTGTTTCTAAAGACAAATGACAACAGCTATATGGATAAAATGATAAAGAATGACAACCACTGACAAGGACATAGATCAACTTCAATAATTTTACATTAGTAACAAGAATGATTGTGTAATCAATATGAATTCTGTTATGTAAAACTTTGTCACTTGTTTTTTTTTCCCACATTTCATATCTAACGTGTTTAAACATGAGAATTATGATCCCCTTGGGACAAATGTAGAAACTTCCATAGCAATGTAATTAAAACACTATTTTAATGTTATCAAACTTGAATTTCATTTATAAGATGAACAGGTAACTTCTATATAGTCATTCATTGTAATGTTACATAGCAGTGCAAATGAAAAGATACTGTACTAATGCCTTAAGTTAAAATAAACCTTAAAAATTGGCAAAGAGTTAACATTGTCTGTAGTTAGCTATCAGGATGGTGGTTATCATAAAGCAGCTGGATAATAAACCAAAGAAAACAGAATGGGGCCTAAGTAACGATCGTGATCCTTACCTGTCCACTGACTTCTTCAAGTGTCTTAGTGAGTAACAGTTTATGAAATTGGCATTTTAGTGCTTGTGCCTGTATTAGACGCTAGTGAAAGCTGTACATACAGAGGCAAGTCATTTAAATGAACTTCACTTCAATGAAGCTTACATGTAATACAAAAGTATAAATAAAAAGGGAATTAGATAAAATATACAAATGGTTACGTTTGTAAAAATATCTCATGTCCTAGTAAATTGCTTCAACTAATATTCCTTATGTGGAAACATTGTACTATTAACATTAAGCATATGTATTTTAACTTATTGTAAATATTGCAATTTTCTCAATTGAACTAATTTACATATATACCTGATGGACTATTAGATACAACCATTTCTAAGGTGATTTATTTTTTCCTAATGAATATTAAAGAATTCATTTATACAGTATGAGAAATGACCCTCTTTGTAAAAGTTTGTGTTAGGACACATCTGTTGTTAAAATCAGGCTTTTGTTTATTACTTTCCACTGTAGACAAGATAATTTAAAATATTTATTATGTGAGAAAATGAGCTGCTTTCTTGTTAGAAGGCCGACGGCACTTTTCCTTAAATACCTAGCTCATGTATCCACAAGGATAAAAACTTACACCCCATACCTCAGTAATTTTATGTATAAAACAAAAAAAAAATCACTGCACAATGAGTGGTGAGAAATAGAAGACAATAATAGCACCCCGCAAGATACTGAAAATAACCATATATTAAGGAAATTAGAGGCTTGAGGTTTAATTTCAGTTGTACTAATTTAGCATGGATGATTTTTGCCTGCCATTACTAGTTGTTCATCCATTAGGCCACCATATAATTATCAGATACTTACTATGTGTCTGGTATTTTTGGCAGGAAATTTTATAAAACAAAAAAAGTATTATTCATTCCAAGTTTCACAATTTTATTACATGAAAATATGTAGATGCAGTGGCACAATTCTGTAAGGCGTTCAGAAGGAGCCTCGGGCAGACTTGTAAGAACAACTGTGGTGTGCTCACGGCTTGCTCCTAATTTCTTCTGTGTCACTTGCATCACTCCCTGTTTGTGATAAGCACTAAACACAAAAGAGGTTATTTACTTGAAATAGTTGGAAGGAAGAAGTCTTCCTCAAAATATTTTTAATATTTTCACTGTATTTCCTGGAATACCTGGTACACGGCATGATGACTAAAATCGTAAGGACTGTAACAATATTTCTAAGAAAGTCCGCAATGTCAGTTTGCACAGATAGCAGTACCTGCATTACCTGTATCCAGTGACGGTTCTTCCGCATAGACTGGGGACGTGATGAAGTTGAGGCTTTGCTTTGAACAGATTGGTTATGTTCATTTCACCCATGAAGAACATTCTTTTTGTCTGCAATTCATTTTTAAATTCTATAACACATGAAAATGTTGTGTTCACAAAATGCAAGCAAAGACATAGGAATTTGTAATCAAATTTGTGATTAAAATCCAACCTATGCATGTATGTGCCTGAATGTGAATCTGTTCACCCTTTCAGTTCTGCAGCAGCCATTCGACAAACTGTGATCGACACAGGATATTTTTTCAAGGGTTTATCTTTAAATTCCAAAGCCCAAATCAAGTGCCTATCTGACTTCTGAGAGGCACGTCAGGGTTCAGTGAGTGCACTGTCATTATAAATTACAAATCATTGGCTGTGCTTTCTGTTTCCAATTTCATTGCAAAGTAACTGGTGGTGCCGTAGCTGACGAGTGTGTCTGTCAACAGACGGTATTGTTAGTGTAATCGGAATGAGAACCTACAACACAGCGATTGTGTCCTGGAAGCAAGATATCAAGAATCTTTTTTTAAATCCTCCTTCTCCCATCCTTGCCTCCTTTCTGCTCTCTCCCACACGGTTCCTTTCTTATAATATTGACACATACCCGGCACATCATTTCACGAAGGAGGAATTTAGTCATGTACCATGTTTGCACATAGCTTTAATGCGATCGTCCATGATTCCATAGACAAACACAAGAACACTGCATTGTACTCAGTCTGTAGTCATATCATCTGTGACTACAGATGGAAAACAGCCTGCACAAACAGGAGGTACTGTTAACCAGGTGGATTTCCAGTTTCAATATGTTTGAACAAATTCTGGATAACATGAGGACGTCAGCAACTGGGCAAGGTTGAAGAGGTGACAGAAGGTACTGGCAACACTAGTTCAAAACATTCTCTTTCGAACACCGAGGCGCTGTTTGAAATCCTCAGTGTATCTAGCCTATCTATTTCTGCACTTGGCTTCGTTTTTTTATTTACCACCATAACAGGATGCCCCACTTTCTCATGCTGCAAATGGCCACTCCTCTCTCTGTGTGAGCCTGTCATTACCTGGGATCCTTTAATACCAAGACACAAAATCCAAATGAGATGAATGAGGTCTTATTCTACAGACCTTGGAATCAAGAAACATTGCTATTTATACCATTTCTACTCCTTATCATATTTAAAAAAAAAATTTTGACAGCTCAAATTTTAATACCAGGATTATCAATCAAAGAAAAAAAAAAAAACCCTATGATTGTCTTCATCTCTTCGCCATTGCTCATAGAGGCGACCACAGTGACCCCGACGCTGTGGTGATGGAACCTGGGAACGGTGTGCTTGAGGCAGAGCACGGCTGCTCGCGATGCAGCTCACAGAGCCTGCCTTGCAGGGGCTTCTCCTTCCTCCGGGAGCTGACACCCAGCACTCAGTAGAACGCCCAGTTTCAACTTTCAATTTCAGGACCACTTCCCTCCTCACTGAGTCATTCAGCAGGAAAGGGAAGTTTGTGTTGGGGTGTGGAGTTTCCCACTCAGATGAAGGTGCTTGGAACTGCTGACAAAATTAGAAAAAAAAAAAAAAAAAAGAAAGAAAGAAATAGAAAAAAACAAGAACCTTCAAGGATAAAATGGCTTTATTTAATACCACCAGCAAGAGATTTTTAACATCAACACCCAGCAAGCGCGTCCCCGTGGACTTCAGAAACCCCTCCCCCCACTTACATAACACACATGGCATTTTACCTCTGAAAATGATTTCTGATGGTGCCTGGGATATCAACATTTGGAAACAGCCAGAAAGCATTTTCTTTCTTTCATGTTTTGTGTCCGTTGCCCTCCGTGGGTCTTTTCATTTATCTAGGCTGAGGTTTGTCTCTTTACCTTTAAAAGTTAAATCCACCTTCATAGCACAATGTAGAAAGAAGTGAAATTAAACTTCAGTGTGTTCCAGAGGAGAAAATCTACTTTATTCATCTCTCAGCCCTACTTTAACTTACACTGACCTAATTACAGCCCACACCAGGAGAGGCGGTAGAGTTGAAGGAGCGCTTCTGCCACCTAGTGGCCAGGACTCAGAACTGTGAGCTGAGAAGTCCATGTTTTTTCTTTATTTTTGAAATGTCTGGCACATAACAGCAAATGACCTTCTCTCGGTTCTGCTGGAACACTGAAGATTTGCATTACATACTGCTCTGCTTCTTTGGGGATCCAACGCAATGATCTTGTAAAGAGCTCCGTTTAGATAAGGTGAATAAAAGCCTGCTAAGATGAAATATAGGTAGAAACTCTTTTAAAAAAACAGTACATTCATCAAAGATAAATTGAAAATGATAATGAAAATATTAATACGCACTAAGGCAATATTTTAGTGTTACGTATTGATTGTAACGTCTAAGAATGGCAGCGCCCTCCACACTAAATCAATTATCTTCCTCATAGCAACTGCACGATTCAGCTGGCTGAATGATTTCTTCATTGCAGCTCCTGAATTGTTTGTTTGCTTTGGGGAGTGGTAGTGGGCATTTAAGAATGCCTCATTCTCCTTTGCCGGTTCCATTAACTACTTATTGATCAGTGACTTGAAGGAAAAACTTGGATGAATAATGTAGTCAGACCTGAATCCCAGATGCTAACTACAAATCAAGGAATGGAAGGACAGCACGATTCACAGTGGCCAGATCGCAGTATCACCGAGCCCTTCCCCTACCGCAGCGTGTTGGCAGCTGCCCAGAGCTGCACCTGTGGCCAGTCCGGCCTGAGTCATCAAGCCAGAAAACAACTTTGCGCAAAAGTTCATGTGCATATAGAAGGAAAGGACCAACTAGTCATCTGTCGTGCCACATTCGGATCTTCTTCAAAATCATGACTTCAGATTACTTACTAAATCTAACAACAATATTAGTAAACAATTTTGTCACCACTCTTAATGGAATCCTGTAGCAGAACTGTATATATGATTGTGTGTAGGTGGACCTGACGCCATGGCCTCGCAGCTAAAGTCCTCGCCTTGAACGCCCCCGGGATCTCATATGGGCGCCAGTTCTAATCCTGACAACCCTGCTTCCCATCCAGCTCCCTGCTTGTGGCCTGGAAAGCAGTTGAGGACGGCCCAAAGTCTTGGGACCCTGAACCCACTTGGGAGACCTGGAGGAGGTTCCTGGCTCCTAGCTTCGGATCAGCGCAGCACGGCTGTTGCGGTTACTTGGGGAGTAAATCATTGGTTGGAAGATCTTCCTCTCTGTATATCTGACTTTCCAATAAAAATAAATAAATCTTTTTTAAAGAAAATTGTGTGTAGGGTCCTGCTAATCTGGAAGAATATGTATGCCTTTTATGATTTACCAACCTGTTTCATTTTGCAAGAGTCTGGATTGCATCCAAAGTGATGTGGTGATTTATTCATCAAATATTAACCGGAGAGAGAGATGAGTCCCCGTAACAGGTGCAAGTTACATGACTGCAAGAACAAATCAGCGTGACTAGGCTGTGCGGCAGGTTCATTGGATATATCCGAAAATCTGTATCCAATCACATAAAATAAGCCAGATAGACACACACTGAGCAATCCATAAAGATCAATGCGTGCTTTGCAATTCTACTATCTTATCTTAAATTAGATATTCATTTTTAGCCTAGAATAAAATGTCAGTGAGCTTTTGGTAGGCCAAGAAATGTTCAGTTTCTGTCTGTCACAATTTAGATTCCCTCTTTCCAATGTTGTCACAGTCATTTTGTCGTTAGTTAAAAGTAGTTAGATTTTTTTTGAATCTTCATTCTTTTTTATTTATAATGCTACAGTTACACAGACTTAGGAATCCGTCCCTTGCATTGTTTTCTTCCGGATAATTAAAATTGTCTAGCCCGTCAGCAACAGTCACAAGTACACCTTCTATTTAAGTATATCATGACGCTGTAGGCAATAAAGTCCAGCATCCTATTGTCAACATATATTAAACCGTTTCATTGGAGTCTATCTTTTATACTTGAGGAAAGATACATTCTGCCATGTGTTATCACTTCTCAGCATGTTAGTCTGTATTACACAGTTCCTCTGCATGATATGTACATACATGTGCATGTATTGATTATTGATTTTAGATTTTGCATCAAGATTGCCTTATTTCAGAAGGAGTATATAATAGTTGTCTTTTTGAGATTGGGTTATTTCACCAAGCACAATGCTCTTTAGCTGGAACCATTTTATCACAAATGATACATTTTCATCAGGACTAACTAGTATATCCGTTCTTTTTTCAATGGGGTGTTTCCATGTCTTTGTTACCGTAAATTGTGGTACTATAAATACAGGGTTGCAGGTCACTGTCTCCTATTCAGATTTCATTAGCTTTGGCTGTAGTCCCAGGAGTGGGACAGCCAGGTCGTATAGTAGATCATTTTTCCAATGCCAGATCCCTTTCCATGCTGACTTCCATGGTGGTTGAACTAGCCCACATGCACACCGACAGTGAAGGAGGGCATCTTTGTTCCCATATCCATGCCAGCAGGTGCTTTTAGTAGAGTTTCAAATGTATGCAAAAAAAAAAAAGGCAGTGACTGACCAGTATATATATATTTTTTAAAAAAGTAAAATAAAAGCATTCCCAACTATTGCAACATGAGCTCACTGGCTTCATGGGACTTTCCTTGGACACTTGGTGCAAATTTGTCATATTAAAGAAACATACCACAGTTTACTCCTGAGGACCGATCATTTCTTCAAAGTTTCTTTAGCATGCTCCTCGCCATTCCCCGCCTTGTTTCACATAATGCTTTTTGTCCTAAATAACTCACCTGCTGACAAGCATTTCACTCTCAAAAGCCAAAGCTGAGTTTTGCTGAACATTGTCATTATTACAACACAATTCCATTTAATTTCACAGAAATTCAAGTATAATTAAAATATCCGTATGTATTTAAGGAGAGTTTTGACACACTGCTTTACTCTCCTGGCATAGTCGTTTGGCTGAGGGAAAAAAAAAGGGGAGTAATAGAAACAGGGAAATACTGAAATCTGATCAACAGTAAGAGACAGGCAATGACAAGAACCGTTATAACTATGGCGCAAGAGCCCTTCACACAAAGACAAGGAGTATTTACGAGATAAGGCAAAATGAAAAAAAAAAATAGAAGTTAGTAAAGAAAGAAAAAGTTATAGAAAGATAAAAGGAAAGGATTAACTTTTTTGGAAACATATTCTACAATAAGCAAACCACGAACATTCTGTAGCTACCCCTCCAAATTGCTGAGGCAATTACCAAATGCATTATTTAGATTAATAGGATTAGGGAATCCCTTTGTAACACTGCTAATTGCACCAAGTAGTGTGTCATATTATTCAGACTTCAAGATCTAAACTATTTGGGGAACAGCAGTTAATAGAAGAGCCCAGAGAAACATTTTCAGAATGTTCTTTGGTTTGATTGAAAGTTTTGCATATGAATATGTTAGGTCCAGGAAAATGGATGGCTTTTAATGGAGTTTCAAATGTATGTTACAAAAAAAAAAAAAAAGCTGATATAGTCATTTTCATTCAAAAGTATTTTTTACGAGCATCTGCCTTCTGCCAAGAAATGTTTTATGTAATGAAGATGGTGCCCATTAGCTTGGGGTGACGAGGAAGTGGTAAGATACCTTTAAGGGGCACCCCACCTCCCGATTCTCTCCCTGGAGGTGCCTTCCCTTTGCCTCTTATTTCCATGTCCACCTGACTCCATCACAGATAAAACTTCTCCCTCTGGGGGGAAAAAAGTGTAATATGATATGAAAGTGTTTTTAGGAAAACAGACACAAAATAAATTAACTAAGGAAACAAAGATGAATTTTAAAATAAATGGAAAAAATAAATATTTATTTTGTTTGTTTGGAAGAGTTATGGAGAGAGACAACAAGGTTCCCTCTTCTGGTTGAACTTGCCGGGGCTGGGCCAGGCTAAGGCCAGGAGCCTTGAACTCCAGCTGAGACTCCCACATAGACACAGGGACTTGAGAACATGGCAGTCTTACTCCGCTGCTTTCACAGCAGAGCAGCGATTGGATTGGAAGTGCAATCAAATTTTGAACAAGTGCTCATAAGAGATTTGGCTTTACAAAGAATCTTATTTTATTTGTTAGGAACTGGTAATATCTGTTTTTTTTGGTTTGTTTTTAATGTTTTAATATATTTTTATATTTTATTATTATTATTATCATTTTATGATACAGTTCCATTGGCTTCTGGTATTTCCCTTATCCCAGCCCCAATTCTCCCACCCCACCCCCGCCTAGTTCCTCTATATCAACTAAATTATACTTCTTCATGCACAGTCGTATGTCCATCATTGCCTGCATGGACAATGGCAGAGAGTCCAGCATCCTATTGTCAACATATAGTAAACAGTTTCATTTAAATCCACCTTTGTCTGGAAGCAGAAATGAATTCTGCATTGTATCCTCACATCTGGATATGTTAGTCTCCGTTTCACAGCTACTGTACATCCCCTCAAATGAAAAGCCATAATACAAAATCAACAATAGAAAAAAATAAAAATTTACAATGCCATGAAGTTAAATGACATGTTACTAGATATGACAGTCTGTATTACATAGCTACTATACATCCCCTTAAATGAAAAGCCACAAAACAAAATCAACATCAGGAAGAAAAGAGAAGTTAACAACACCAAGAAGTTAAATAACATGCTACTAAGTGATTAACATGTAGCTGAAGAAATGAAAATCAAGATGCTTCTTGAAGAAAATGATGCTACTGCATAATCTATGAGTCATTGAAGAATTTAATCAGAGAAAGTGTTCTGAGGAAATGAAACTAACAGAAAACAACAAAACCCGTGTGTGAGAGTTTCTGCTAATTTTTGTTGGTGAAGTGTGTCTCTTCTAAACAACAAATAGAAAAGTTTTGTTTTTTAATCCAGTCTACTAATCTATGACGTTTGATTGAGCTTAAGCCATTTACATTCAGGGTTAATATCTATGGGTGGTACTTTGGTCCTGTCATTTTAGGAATGGGTTGTTCATTGGTTTAGTTTTCTGTTGAAATTTTACTGGGATGTTCTTCCCATTTGCCTTTGCCTTTGTTTGGTGCTATTCCTATTCTCTGTCAAGAGAACATCTTTAAGTATCATTTGTAGGGCAGGTTTGGAAGAGGCAAATTCTTTTAACTTTTCTTTACTGTGGAAGAATTTTGTTTCATTTTCGAGGACAAAGGAAAGCTTTGCTGGGCACGATAACCTGGGCTGACAATTTTTTGTTTTTAGAATCTGGAATATGTCACTCCACGCTCTTTTTGCCTGTAGAGCTTCCTTTCAGATATTTCCTGTGAGTTTAATTAGCATTCCTATATATGTCAGTTTTTTTTTTTTTTTAATGTGCACATTTAAGGATCTTTTCCTTATATTCATTTGAAGAGAGCTTGATGATCATGTGTCTTGGTGAAGATCACTTTTTTTTTTAAGATTTATTTTATTTTTATTGGAAAGGCAGATATACAGAGAGGAGAGACAGAGAGGAAGATCTTTCGTCTGATGATTCACTCCCCCAGTAAGCATAATGGCCAATGCTATGCTGATCCGAAGCCAGGAGCCTCTTCCCGGTCTCCCACGTGGGTGCAGGGTCCCAAAGCTTTGGGCCATCCTTGACTGCCTTCCTGGGCCACAGGCAGGGAGCTGGAAGCGGGGCTGCTGGGATAGAACCGGCACCCATATGGGATCCCGGGCATGCAAGGTGAGGACCTTAACCACTGCATCTCCGCACCGGGCCCAAAGATCACTTTTCATCAAGCCTGTTGGGAGTTCTGTGCCCCTCCTGCATGTTGTTTCCCAATTCTTTCTCCAGATTAGGGAAAATTTCCTTGATTATTTCATTAAATACATTTGCACACTCAGCCTCTCTTTTTGCATCTTCTGGGGCTCCTGTAACTCTTATATTTGGCCTCATAATAGTGTCTTTCAATTCTTGAATACTTGTTTTGGCCTGATCCAGCTCTGCTTCTAGCTTTTTGTTTGCTTCCCCCTGGTGATAGGAAATATCTTCCAATTCTGAGATTATTTCTTCTGCTTGCTTCATTCTATTTTGGAGACTCTCCATTGTACTTTTTATTTGCTCTACTGTGTTCTTAATTTCTAATATACCAGCCTTGATTTCTTTATTGCTTCCTTAAATTCTTTGAACTCTTGCATGTGCTTCTCATTTTTTATCAGAATCTTTAAAATGAGTTTTCTGAATTCTGTGTCTCCCATTTCCTCGATGTCTTCCTCAGTGAACTCTGAGGTTGGCATAGGGTTTTGCTCCTTTGCAGGGGAGTTTTCAGTAATTTTCATTGTGCCTTTGTCTCTTCTTTTGTTCTTGATCATTGTACTTGTGGTTAGCAGAGTCTTCTCCTTGGGGCAGATTTCTAAGCTGTGTCACCCACAGGTCTACAATGCAATTTAACTTATTGCAGTTGGTACACAACTCTTTGCTTGCAGCCACTTATTCCACAACCTCCAGGGAGTTCCAGGCCTGGGTTCTTGTGTTAGCTTTCCACTGTGGTCTTCACAGCCCCAGCTCTTGGCTCACCACTCTCCACCTCCTGTGATACCATGCTGAGGTTGCACCATTGTCTCTGCAACCTTTCTGTCACTTTCAGTTGGAGTAGGTCCCAGGATCAGGTAAACACCAGATGTGCTATATAATTAGGTTTTTGGTGGTGCTGATCTTGGTGGAACCTGTTGGACGCTAGGTCTGGGTGCCTCATGGACCTATTTGACCCATATGATGCCACACTCAGCATTATTTTCTTGCAGGAACAGTGCAATTTGCTTATATCAATGTGTTCTTGTGAGCTCAGCACATGTGCAGTTCACTTTTGTCCCCTGTAGTTCTAAAGCTTTTGCCACAGTGTAGAAAATGGCGCCTGACATACCACTACTTCAGTTCTTGATCTGCTGGCTGTCAGGTCTGAGGGCTACCCAGACCTGTCCCCGGTAGAACCCACAGAATGCCACATTGCTATAGATCACTGAGTCAGAAATGAGTTCACTCCCGGCTCAGCGTGTGCTCAGTCCTTTTCCTTGCCTTTGCCTCCTTATGCAAAATGATGCCCAATTTAGCTCTTGGGGACTGACTGGACTATGAAATCCACCCTGTTCTCACACTGGCCATCTGAGATCTGCTGCTCTATCTCTGCTTCTGGTCAAATCAAATGGACCAGCAGGATGGACAGTTCTTTGTCTAGGTTTACCTCCCAAGCTCCCAGTGAAAGTCCCTTCCCACCCGGTTGCTGGTAAAGTTCCAGCTGCTGGTGGAGTTCAGATCACCCATTAGCTGAATGCGCTGGAGTAACAGTCACTGCAACACCACACCGTTGTGTCCGCTGCTTTCCTGTGTCTGTCAGTCTCCAGGTTTCCCTCTGCTGTTGTTCTGTCCTCTCCTATTTACTGTAATGTATCCTCTCTGCCTCATCCTGATTAAGTGTTTCTCTGTCTGTTTAAGAGTGGCCTTACCCTATTCTGCCATCTTGATTCCTTGAAACCTACAAAGCATCTTTAGCCACTGTGTCATAGCACCAAGTCCATAAAATATTCTAATATATGCTATTCATATGCAAGTATGTATTTCTTAACAACCAGAAATGCATTCAGTGTAATGTTGAGGTCAGGTGATGACACACTGCATGAACACAAACTCTGATGCTATGGCATGCAGTGCCTGGATGTTAGGGAAAACACCCATTTTTATGTTGCCAACCCTTGACTGAAACATTATCATGTCTATGAATATATTGATGTCTAAATAAAAATGACCAGGAAAAATGGTTTATGATTTAGAATCTGTGCAAATGAAAGGCTTTCAAAAATGGCAATATTATGAATAGATTACAGACATGCATTACCAAGATACACTGATACAAGCGGTATAACATGACTTGGTAATATGGTAATTGAGGTGCTATGGAGCATAGAATTTTGAGAAAGCCACTGTCAGGGTAGCATACACTCTGTAAACGTGAAGCTCAAACACACATTCCACTCAGAGTGAAGCCTGGAAGACTGTTGTAACTCTCATTGCTTCATACAGAGTTTATGGGTAAAATGTTCCAAGGAAATAAATTAATGAAGAAAGAGAAATGTGCTCATGCACCAATTGAACAGCATCACCGAATAATGTCAGAAGCCACATATCATAACACATCTTCCACATATTGGAAAGAAAACAATTAAGGTCTAAAAGCCACTCTACTCAAAGGATACCAAATCTGTTGTTCACAGAAAACCTGCAGAGAAGAGCAAGGGCTTAAACGGAAATTGTAGACCTTGTGATCATGATCCTAATGCATTGCTTTCCATTCTAACAGGAGAGGAAGCATGCTGGTATCGCATGATCCCAGAGTGTGACAATAATCAACCGACAGGGACAAGTGGCAGAACTGTTCAAGACAGAGCCAGTGTCGGCCATTTGAGACCAAAATTTGTCGTGACAGTTTTGGGATGCTCAAGGCATTTTTGCTTGCTGACTGTCTGGAGAGCCCAAGAATTAAGTCTGTTTCTTGTGGAAGTCTGGAAGTCCATCATAGTTTTAAAAACAGAAAAGCAATAAGGCAAGTTTTCTGCTTTGGTATTTGTTTTTGCTTTGTTTTAGTCATTATACCTCAATTTTACTGTGTTATTTCCTGATTACCACCAAGGAGAGTGTTTATTTTTTTTTAATCATTAGGCATCCATTTTACAGTCCTGACTTGCCTCGTTATAACTTCTTGTTTCCTAATTTTAAAATAACTACATGCATGATAATGTAAAAAGGACTACACTGACATGACCAGATTTTAAGACAATTTCATGGACTAAACGTCTGTTACCCTCAAGCACAAAATTACATAAAACTTTTGCAGTTTATTTTATGTTGAATGATAAAGTTTCCATGTTTTCTTTCAGTTTGAGACATCCATGACTTTTTAAAAGTTATATATAGATACAAATATATATTTATCATATATTATATATAACTATATTATCATATATGATATATTATGTTTTTATATACATGTAACACTTAAATACATATACACACACATATATACAGCCAGCTATATATGTGTGTGTATGTATACGTATATACATATATATATACATATATACATATAAATATATATATGTATGGACATCTCGGATATATAGACACTGGTTCCTGTCCTGGCAGCTTCTCTTCTAATCCAGCTTTCTGTGCATGTGCCTGGAAAAGCGTCAGAAGAAACTCAAGGGCTTGGGTCCCCACCACACCCATCAGAGACGCCCATGCTCTGACCCCTGACGTTGGCCTGGCTGAGGCCCAATGAGATTTAGAGCTAGTAATTCAGCATTGAGCACTTGGGCAATTGCTGTGTCTTCTTTGGTGTGTGTTGGCAGGAAAGTAGAAAAAAAACAAAATGAAGCCAGTACACCAATTCGTGAACTTCATCTTGGGACACAGATGTCTCAGAAGTGGAATCTTAATAACTATGTCAAATGCACATTCCAGATTTGAAACTTTAGGATATACAATCATCCTCATGGAGAGACATCAACAACTCAAACAGAACAAACAAACAGAATAGTTTAAGGAATATTCCAAGTGTTAGGTAAAATTATGGGCATTTCAACTAGAAAAATGTATCACCGTTTGAATTACTAAAATATTTAGATATCTGTGGAGGAGTCTTCCAGACACAGAGAAACACAACACAGCGATCATGACATTTTTCCAAGTGTCGATGTCACAGAGGTTAGGAAGCCAGTCAGTCTAGAAGAAGGCAAGAAAGAAATTAGGAGATGTTGAAAGAAACGCTTGAACGTGGTCAGTATTGTGTAGGGTCTTGTATAGGTTCATGAATGCACCGAATTAATTAAATTCGTAGGGATTGGGCACTTCGGGAAGCTGTTCAAGTACTGATAATTCCTAAAAGCCATAATCGCTGAGAACCCTGTGTTCAGAACTGACACTGCACAGAGGCAAATTTGGAAGTTATTGAAGAAATGTAAGATATAATGGTTAGGACTGAAATGGTGGGTTAAATGGGTTTATCTGCTTTTGTGATCCTTCAATAACTTTTAAAATGCATTTCGAATATAGAGAAAAAATAGAAGTGAATAGAGTAACTCCAAGGCTTTAAAGCTTTAAAACTGCAAGAAAGAAGTTATCATTAAAGGTTAAGGTGAAGACTAAGAACAAAGTAAAATTTTTATAAGAGTATATATTGCCTATATGCACATATAAATTACAAATATCTATTTGAAATTGAACAGAGATAATGAGTAAGCACTTGCTTATCTTTGTTTATAATTTAAGAGAGTAAAGCTGGAGATATATTTCTAGTTCTCAGAGAACAAATATCATTATATGATGTCACCAATGCACAAAATGAATAGCAAACAGCAGCTTCTTTTTTTAAGATTTATTTATTTTTGTTGCAAAGCCAGATATACAGAGAGGAGGAAAGACAGAAAGGAAGACCTTCTGTCTGATGATTCACTTCCCAAGAGGCCACAATAGCTGGAGCTGGGCCAATATGAAGCCAGGAGCCAGGAGCCTCCTCCAGGTCTCCCAGATGGGAACAGGGTCCCAAGGCTTTGGGCTGTCCTCAACTGCTTTCCCAGGCCACAAGCAGGGAGCTGGATAGGAAGTGGGGCTGCCGCAACATTAACCACCCATAAGAGATCCTGGGCTTGCAAGCTGACATTAGCAGGCAAGCTACCAAAGAACAGATTCTCAACATTGTTGCATTCCTTTGTTAATGAATCTGGATACAAGTGGAAACCTGCAAGAAGAGGGAATAGGCATGTTAAGGGAATAGGCATAAAATCAAATTTAACTAGAAATTCAATGAAAAGTTTCCATAGCAAGAAACGGTAATCAGCATTACATTGTTTGTTTCTCTTCTGTCAGGAAAATGAATGTTGAGAAACAATTGTTGGCTTTATCAACATAAAGGCCATTAATAGCCCTAGCTAATGGAGAACTAGTTAAATTGGGTACAATGCAATAAACTAGAGGAAAAAGTAGGGCATACCGAAAGCAAGCAAATCTATAATGTGTATTAAATATATCAGAATTGAGCACTTAATATTATTTGTGCTCAATTGCAGAGTTTTAACAAATGAGTCACGTTTCTCATAATTCTCAGGATCAAATATGAATTTTTGAGCTTCTCACAATAATGTTTGTATATAATTAAGAGACTTACAGAATGGTTAAGTATTTTTACCTAATAAAATACTGAAGCCAGTGCTATGGCACAATACTTCATGTTGGAGTTTGGTTACATTCCACATTAGAGCATTACAGTTCCAGCTACAGAGCCCTGCTGATGTAGCTCCTGAAACAGAGCTGGGAAGCAAAAATGGTGGCTCGAATATAGGAGTTCCTGCTGTGCTGTGAGCAAGATCTGGAAGGAGCTCTTGGTTCATGGTTCCACTTGCCGTGGCCATAATGAGTGCATCAATGAACACGTCTCTCTCTCTCTCTCTCTCTCTCTCTTTCTCTCTCTCTCTCTCTCTCTGTGTCTCTCTCTCCCCTCCGTGTCTCTCCTCTCTGTCTCTTAAAAAAATAGCTAAATATAAATATTTCTTAAAATCGAAGGAAGGTATATCTGTGTGACTTCAAGATTAATGCCAAATCTAAGGTCACCATGAACACCTGTCTACATTCAGAATCAGGAAACCGTTTGTGTCTATCTCATAGTTGAAGCTGTTTTTTTTTTTTTTGCTTTATTTCCTTTCCACTGCAAAATGAGATATGGTTTGTTATACATTTCCAAAACATAAAATTTTGTAAATAAACATCCAATGAAATGAACTATATTACAGGATTTAGAATTTCATATAGGTAAGCAGTATTAACATGACAAAATAGAACACATACATATTCTGCAAATGTTTCAAAATACTTTGAGACAGATGCCAATGTTCTTTGAATTTATTGAATGATAGATCTTTAATCAAATTACTGTGATAAAGGCCAAAAAGGCAAAAGAAACAAAAGGCTTGGACCTGGATTTGTCATTTGCAGTGGGTCAATATCCTTACTAAGACTTTTATTTTCAGCCACTAACATAATAGAGTATAATTCCTAGAAAGAAAAAAAAAATTAGGAAGAAAAAATGAATGTGCTGTTTTTACAGTGATTCACCAAATGTAAAATAAATTTCTAAAGCATGAATTATTTATCAGACTCTTAAAGTACTGAGGAATAATAAGAGAGGACAAACATAGTCTACCTAATTTTAGAAAACTACCACAATGAGCCACAGGAACACGTTACTTGGATCAGCCTCATGGATGTGCTATACAGAAAGATCTCTCTGTGTGCAGTTCAAAAAGTTTGCTTGCAAGCATAATAATTTTAATCATATTGGAAATATTTCAATTATGCTCAGATAACTCAGAGGCCCTCTCTCTCTCTTTGTTACTACTTTAAAGCATTAAGTTGCACCTTCATCAAGGAGATGAATATTTAACTTTAGTATTTGAATTCTTAAAGCAGGGAGGATTTCTACTGAAGAATACAGAACACTTGGACTTACGTGTTTCTTAGATATTTCCTGTGAAGATGTTAGAGCTCTTTTTCAAACCCTGCTTTCATTTTCGTTAAAGTTTTTGAAATTGAGATTTTTTTTATCTATATGGAAAAAGTCATCAGTTCGCCACAAACGTTTCTGTGTTGAAAAGAATCTGTCAGACCAGGCAGCATGGCCTAGGAGCTAAAGTCCTCCCCGTGAATGTGCCTGGGATCTCATATGGGCACCAGTTCTAATCCCTGCAGCTCCACTTCCCATCCAGCTCCCTGCTTGTGGCCTGGGAAAGCAGTGGAGGATGGCCCAAAGTCTTGGGACCCTGCACCTGCCTGGGAGGCCTGGAGGAAGTTCCTGGCTCTTGACTTCGGATAGGCTCAGCATCAGCTGTTGCACTCACTTGGGGAGTGAATCATCGGACGGAAGATCTTCCTCTCTGTCTCTCCTTCTCTCTCTATATTTCTGACTTTACAATAAAAATAAAATAAATCTAAAAAAAAGAGTCTGTCCAAAAAATATTAGCATTAGTACAGAATGGTTTGAAGCAAACACACACATACATCATTAAAAAGATATGATATAGAACATTTGTTTTATATTAAAAATTCATCAGTATATTTAATAGAATAAAACATGCATTCACTGTTTTAAATGTTTAATGTAAGATATTTTATTACTAAATGAATTCATTTAAGAGATATCTTAAAATGATTTTTCTTTAATAAATATGCCAGGCTTAATTATCATATCTAAATAACATGGAAGTATTGAACATTAAGTCCTCTGTATGTTTATTTTATGCTGTATAATCTTTGCTGATCTAAATTTAAATAAAGAATGCATTGGTAAGGTCCAGACAGTTTAATTATTTAAAATAAAATTTGATCAGTGCCAAACCTAAAATTTGAGCAACGCCACACGACTGCTACTTCAATTTCCTTATAAAACTACTGCGTGGAAATTAGCAAAAACACAGTTTCAACACCTTTTAGTTTATTTTTAATGTATTAAATAGGAAGCTAAAATCAACCACTTTAGACAACACTCATTTTTATGCTTATTTTAATAAGTAAACTATATTTTTCCAGTTTTGTTTATGCTTCTTATATCAATAAATATTGTCTCGGATTACTACACTAATTTTCCTTTTTCTGCTGGAAACACACACACAAATATTGAGACATACTCATATATTTTTTATTTCAATGAAGAAAAAAGCATTTCTACCGGAGTATAAACACACATTAGAAACAACAATTATCCCGAAGAGATCACTTCATTCATTGCCACAACATTTGTGTGTGTTCTATATTAATTGTTACAAATCAGACCAAGCAGATAGATGATACTTGTCATTTGTGCACCAGTAAATCTCACTAATCAGACGTCTTTCCTTTTGCATCCATTGTTACAAATGCAGGATTTAATTCTTTTTTACCCCAGAACTGTATTCCATAGCATAAATATACATATATGTATAGATGTATGTATATATATGTATATGTGTATTTACATTACATATATAATATTTTATTTATCCAAATACCCAGCTGTGGACATATGTGATGAGCTCATGTTTAGATATAAATGGAGCTAAAATCAATGGGTGTATAAATGATTCTCTCATATGCTAATTTCATTTAATTTGGACTAATTCCTTGAATGGGATAGCTGGGTTACAACGTAGATTTGTTTTCAGCACTTTGCAGAAACTCTACTGTCTTCCACAATAGTTGTACTAGTTTGCATTCCCACTAACAATAGGTTAAGGTACCTTTTTCCCCATATGCTCACCAGCAATTTTACATTTTTTTTAAAGATTTATTTATTTATTTTTTTATTGGAAAGGCGGATATACAGAGAGGAGAGACAGAGAGGAAGATCCTCCATCCGATGACTCACTCCCCAAGTGAGCCACAACGGCCGATGCTATGCCGATCCGAAGCCAGGAGCCTCTTCCAGTTCTCCCACGCGGGTGCAGGGTCCCAAATCCTTGGGCCGTCCTCGACTGCTTTCCTGGGCCACAGGCAGGGAGCTGGAAGGGAAGCGGGGCTGCTGGGATAGAACCGGCGCCCATATGGGATCCAGGGCGTGCAAGGTGAGGCCCTTAACCACTTGCGCCACCATGCCGGGCCCAACAATTTTACATTTTTAACCTCAAGATAATAGTTGCCCTAACTTTGGTGAAGAGAAACCTCATTGTATTAATTATTTGCATTTCCTTTATGGCAAGTGATTTTGAATATTTTTTTCATGTGTCTTTTGACCATTTGCAGTTCATCCTTTGAAAATTCATATCCTTTGTCCATTTCTAAATTGGAGTGTTTGCTGTTGTTCAGCTTCAAGCTCTTTGTGGATCTTGAATATCAATCCTCCATCATTTGCATAATATGAAAATATTTCATCCCACTATGTCTGTTGTATTTTCATTTTATGGAATGCTTTCTTTACATTACAGAAGCTTATAAGATTGGTGTAGCCCCACTCTTTATTTTTGCTTTAATTGACTGAAATTCTAAAGTTTTTTTTCAAGAACGTTTTCACTATATTTTTGCTTTGCAATGCCGCCTGTGTTTTCTCATAATAACTTTTTGGTATAGAGTAATATATTCAGATTCTTGATCCATTTTCAGTTGATTTTTTTTACAAAAATATGCTAGGGGTCTTCTTTCACACTTCTGCACATTTAGATTAAATTTCCCCAGCAGCATTTGTTGGAGAGAATAACCTCTCTCTGGATTGATTTCAGGCTGCTTATCAAAAATTATTTGGCTGTAAATGTGTTACTTATTTTATGGACTTTCTGTTCTGCTCTGTTCCGTTCCATTGATCTGCATGTCTATTTTTGTGTAGGACCTGGCTGTTTTGATTGCAATTGCCCTGTAAAACAGCCTCATATTGAGATGCCTCCATATTTTTATTTCTGTTTGACATTTTTTTAGCTATTTGGATTCTCTTCCATTTCCATATGAGTTTTATTATCATTTTTTTCTAGATCTGGAAAAATGTCCTAGGTATGTTAATAGAACTGTATTGAAACAGTAAATTGCTCAGTTAGTACACATTTTGATTATAGGAATTTTACCAATCCATGAGCGTGGAAAGTATGCAGGATTTTATTTTCAACTTCTCTTTCTTTCTTTAATGGTTTTAAATTTAAACTTTATAAACATATCACTTCCTTGATTAACTTACCCCAAGGTTTTGCAATGATTTTCAGCTAATTTGGATATGACTGGTCTTACATGTTTCTCCACCCCTACCCCTGCCACTTCAGGCATGAAATTGTTTGAATATACAATGACTATTTTTGTGTGTTGATTTTATAGCCTGCAACTTTAACAAACATTTTTAGTAAAATCTTTTGGTTTCTTTATATAGAGAATCATGGTCATCTGTAGTCAGGTATAATTTGACTGTTTCCTTTCCAATTTGTTTCCCTTTGATTTTTTTTTCTGGCATAATAAGGTTTTAAAACTTCAAGAACTGTATTAAATAACAATGGTGGAAAAGGGCATCCTAGTACGTTTGTCAATTTCAGTGAAAATGCTTCCAACTTGTTCCCATTTGATACGATGCTGACCATGAATTTTCAAGTGTTAGAGTCAAGGCAGACACCCAAATTGGGCTTGCTAGATCGCTGCACTTGTCAGCAGGAGGGAGGAAATCATCATGTCTCTCCTAACATAATCAACATCTCACCTCTTATTTCTCCAGGTGACCAATGCCCAGGATTTACCCACAGCGGATACAACCCTCCAACAAAAATACATGAATCACACAAAGGATCTTTGGAGTTCTCCAAGCGAGTACAGTTTTGAATGATCTTGAAGAAGTTGGCTCCTAGCCATGATGATTGTGGATACACTGCTTTCTGCTTTGGTTCCAGTCTGAATGTGAAGTCAGTGTGGTCTGCATTCTACATCAGGCAATGTTATCAGCAGCATTGCCTTTCAAAGCTGGTGGATGCAAAAGCCAGGACAGCTAACACTGCTAACCGTTTGCTGGTCCAAGTGCCTGTGTGGAAGTATTGCAGACAGATGTGATCCTCTCATGACGTTCTGGGGACACTTCACCACTGCTCTGGCTCTAGTCCAAGCTTACATCATTGTGGTTCATTAGACAAAAAAGCAAAAACAAACAAACAAAAAAAAAACAGTGACTCTGGCTGAATGGTCACCCCACCTGGTTCTGAGCATGCTGCCCTGTCTTCCAGTCCCAGGCTGCAAGAGCCCATGGTGGTATCCTAAATCACCATCATGTGACCTTACTCTCCACAATCCTCCACAGTGTCTATCTGTAGTGTGTGCATTGCACACATCTCTCCAACTTTCCCTGAAATGCACTTCTTTGCTTTTCTTCTACTAGATTCCTGTTGTCAAAGCCAGGAAATCCTCTCCCTATTCAGCCATTTAAAGATCCCCTATTTTTGCCTTAGTATGAGATGTTGCACTAATCTATGTTAATTCTATGTTAATCCCTATCTATAACACATCAAAATGTCTTTCTGAAATTATTTTATTTCCAAAGTACCCATACCCATAAAGATGAACAAACTGTACATTCAACATCATTATAAAAATTAAAAACCTGTAGAAAATAGGCAGAGAAATTCAAAGTTTCCTAGATTGTATTAAGTTATCTCTTCACATCCTCCCTTTAAACAGGCAGATTAGAGTGCCCTGTCCCTTGTAATTTTATTATTAAATATCCCAGGAGCATGATTTGCCCAATCAAATAATAAAATTACATTGATCAAAGACTGTCAAAATTTGCCTGCAACGTATTTGCCAGAAATATGAGAAGACTATGGGAACTCACTTGCGTAAAAGAATGAGCTGAACTAACGCTTGACCTCCTATTGTTACAAAATGAGCAGCTGAATAATGATTATTATTTTATGTCATTGAATTCTACTGGTTGTTTATAAAATTGTGAATTCTATAATCCAAGTTAATTGATATAGAAATTGGAGCAAGAAAAGAGATATTGCAATTGTAAAATTCTAAACCGCCTGGCATTACCTTTGCAACAAGCAGCAAGCCTTGAGGAAATGATTTGAAGTGATGGGAAAATATTAAGAGGACTGTTTTTGGCAGTATGGAAAAATTGGAAGAATGGATTCTGTGGCAATGAAATATTTAATGAAACTCTTATATGGGGTTATTTAGAAGCTTGAGAATGTATCTAATGGATTTTTGGAACTGGGCAAGGAGACCTCCAGAGAAAACAAAGTATTGGCAACTTGGTTTATGCCATTTTTGAATCAGAAAATAAAAACTAAATGTAAGAGATAAGTTCAAAAAGACTTTGTAAGCAGAATCTAGGAAGTTTTCTGTGTTGGAAAATATAACTTCTCTAACAACTGCAATCAAAAAATACTCTCAAAATTAGACACAATTGTAAGAGCCTTTCTTTAGAATCTCATTTGGTAGAGAAAAGTAACATATCCCTACAAGTCTTTGAGATGCTATAACATATTTTTTTAACTGAATTATTTAAATGTGTGCTATTACTATACATGAATAAACAGAATGAAGGAATATCATAAGGTCAACACTAAGCCACAATTTTGAAGAGTCGTTTCACCATTGTATCAAGGTATGTGTAAATCATTTGTTAAAAAGGGTGAATGCCGAAGGCCAGCTCTGGTTTATTTTAGAGTTGCAAAGGATGCGCGGATCAGCAAGAAGACATGAAGGAGCAGATTTGGACTACTACAACATGATGCTCGTAATGGACAACTCCAAAAAGCTTCCTCAACATCCAATTGTTTCATTTTTACTTCATGGTTAAGATACTACAAAAAAAACCCTACAATTATTATTATTTTACTTCAAAGAAAACATTTCCAGCAAACAATTACTCATTCAAATCTGCAGTCACCCGGCTGAAGCCAGGAACTCCATGGTTGGCAGCACTTGCGGTTACATAGTGACATGTACCTAAAATTAATTTTCACTAAACCTAAATATTACTTAAAATATCAAGAGTACAGAACTAAAAAGAAACTCATGAATGAAAGGAATTTATAAAAGTATATTAAATCTTATGATCAGTCATATACTAATTGGCATCACCTTCACCTAACTGATTCGATTGTTTTTTGTTATTTTGTTGAAGGGCAATGAAAATGATCAGGGCAACTCAGCCTTTTTACAAATGGAGCATCTTTACAAAAAACTTTTTATTTTTTCAAACTATTTTCTTTCCCTAAATATAAGTGCCAATATAAGATAGAGGTTTTAAACCATTTTCCTCTGGGGGGTTCACATTTGTCTGCCTTAAGAAGATGTCCCATATACTTTCAGCTTTCTGCGGTGAGAAACCAAAATGCATCATACCATGTGTTGTAACAGTTGGAAGTTGCATGGTAAACAAACTTTCATACTCCCATGTTTGCCATTTATTCCAAGATATTATCAAGCCATTTCTTATGGAGAGCATCATACATTTTAGAGTAAGTTCTAAATCAAAACTGGGCACACAATAAGACATTGGAAACTATAAGGTCAGTTGTGCTACTGTCTGCTTTTAGCTATGTCTCATTGTCTTAAGTCGCTAAAGACCCTTTTTACTATAACATAATTGATAAAATAAGTTTCCAGCATTAAACCAGTTACAGATATCATTTCACATTTGCAGAAAAACAACGGGATAATTCCATCAAATACCAGAATAATTCCATGAAATATCAGAGGTGTGATTGAGTGTCCATACAATGGGGTGAGGCAGAAATAAAGTGATTAGAGACATTCTATCAGGCCTTGCCATGCAGCCGGAAACTCCTCGTAGCCTTGCTAACTGAGGAGCTTTGCTCATCAAACTCCGATGCCATCTGACCCAAATGCTTGGCCCCCGACAGGTGGACACTGGACCAACACCGTGGCTCACCAGGCAAACCCCTGTCTGCAGGGCCAGTCTTAGTACCTGTCGTGGCTGCCCCACCTCCCATCGTGACCTGGGAAAGACTTTCACATGTATTTTGTAACAAAAAAGGAATCAGGTGATCTAAGATCATTATCAAAGCTTTTTGGTACTAAAAGTTCATGTTAAAATTTCATCATCAGACTGGCAAATTTTTTTTTAACATGTTGATTTATTTTCTTTATAATGGTGCCTAGCATCACTTATAAGGGTAATTTTATATCATTTTTAACTACCTCAGCCACTATTCTTCATCACTTCTTTTTTCTTTTTTAAATGTTTGGTATTTTTAATTGAGTAAGGAAGTTATTGTGTGTGTTATCTTAAGTTACTTCATGTTTAGACTCACGTTATTCAGATTTTTTGTCAAGAGAGCAAAGACATAAAACTCAATTATTTATTACCAATAAATCATATGAGAAGGCTCATGATGACTAAGCCTTTTAAAGTAAAGTTAACTTTGATTACTTGGTTAAACCAAAACTGACTTCTTCAAGGGACTTCTCACAAAATTTATCCATTGTAAAAGTAGAAACTTCCACTTGCAATCAATACTGATTTTTTTAAAAGACCTTAAAATTCTATTAATATACTCTATAATATTTCACATGAAAACTTCACACATTAGTTCTTGCATTGTTTTTGTTTTTTAGCACAAATTATTAACATAGAGGCCAAAGAGATATTTTGTCTAACTCTATTCTGTTGTACACATAGTAACAATTATTCTGCTCTAACAGAGATATTTTTCTGTACCCATGTGGTTATCTATCTCTCACTATTTTCATAGATATGAAAATGCATAGATGATGAGCGCATAGTTATATAGATAAGTACATAGATAATTGATATATATTGCAGAGCCTAATTTTGATAATTTTTGTTCAATTTTGAGGCTTTCAATTAAAATATACACTTAAAAATCACTCAACTTAAAATCTTTAGGATAATATACCATAAATGATTTCAAAATAGTCATAGTATTAAGGAAACAATAGTGAAAAGATGATTTTTTAAAATTACATCCTAATATAATTAATTAATTCAATTAAATCAAATGTCTAATTTTCACTCTGTTTAAAATAAAAGTTTATAAGCTTTCAAATTAAAACATTCTTCCTAAATTTTTTCATTCTGATTTCAGTAGTGTTATCTGTTGGATTTGTAATTATTTTGTTGAATCAGTCAGATTTTATTTCTTTAATACTGAACAATAATTTTAAGCTAACTAATGGCTCTGACATACTAAAAAATGTGCTAAATTTTTTTAAAGTTTTATAGCAATTCTAGCAAGAGAAGTGGTAATTATATTGCCACTATTTATTAAGCACTAAATATTTTAAGTTAAAGGTAAATGTCAAGAAAATAAGCTGATATTTGGCTTCATTAAAATGTTTTGAAACTTACAGTCTATTGTTTTGTATTTGCATTCTGTCTGGGACTCATATTAATGATGTTATTCGATTATTATGTAAACATACATACAATTATTGATTCTCCTGTCTCACTTAGTTCTTCTAATGAAACAGAGGTAATGAAGATAATACTTTTATGTATTCGGCAAGGATTCTTTTGAATAAACTTCTTAGATAAAGTTTATATTAGAAATTATCTTACAATCAGAAAATATTGGCCCTAGTGCTGTGGCCTAGCAGCTAAAGTCCTCACTTTGAACGCGCCAGGATCCCATATGGGCACACGTTCTAATCCTGGCCGCCCCACTTCCCATCTAGCTCCCTGCTTGTGGCCTGAGAAAGCAGTTGAGGATGGCCCAAAGCCTTGGGACTCTGCACCCACATGGGAGACCTGGAAGAGTTTCCTGGTTCCTGGCTTCAGATCGGCACAGCACCGGCTGTTGGGGTCACTTGGGGAGTGAATCATTGGATGGAACATCTTCCTCTCTGTCTCTCCTTCTCTCTGTATATCTGACTTTGTAATAAAAAGTAATATAAAAAAATGCACACACATGTAGGATTAGTTGTGTAGACCTAGCTGATAGTAACATCTTGACGGATGCAGACCGTGCTTTTCTCTCCAGGACAGCGTCAGCACGCTCAGCACAGGGCCTGCTTCTCCCCCAGATGCTCTTGTGAAACACACCTCACACCCTCTCGCCCATTTACTTTGTGAATCATGCTGCACGTTCTTTGCATACTTGACAAGATGAGTAAGTGATGTCCTTTCACACATGACTTACTGGATCTTGCTGTCTATATATAAAGATACGATGTGACATCGACTTATTTAAATAGCCATGAATTTTAAGTAAGACTATTGCTGTATTTGTTACTTCTTCCAAACTCATAGCTGTTATGAGAACTTGCTGAAATATCTGATCACCTCTTTGCCATCCTAAATCTTTCTTATAGTCCAATAAATCATCTAATGCTGAAAACGGTAATTGTATGATTAAAACCAATGTGGAGTATATGTGTGATTGCAGGCTCCAAGTAAAGGTAGTATTGTGTGTTATGTAAAATTATTATTTCCACTGAGTTTGAATCTATTTCATTTTCACCTTATATGTGACAGTTTTTAGGGTTTGTTTTTAATGTATTCTTTTTAAAAAAAAAAAAGATTTATTTATTTTTATTACAAAGTCAGATATACAGAGAGGAGGAGAGACAGAGAGGAAGATCTTCTGTCTGATGATTCACTCCCCAAGTGAGCCCCAACAGATGATGCTGAGCTGATCTGAAGTCAAGAGCCAGGAACTTCCTCCAGGCTTCCCACGCAGATATAGGGTCCCAAGGCTCTGGGCCGTCCTCAACTGCTATCCCAGGCCACGAGCAGGGAGCTGGATGGGAAGTGGAGCCGCCGGGGATAGAACCAGTGCACCTATGGGATCCCGGTGCGTTCAAGGCGAGGACTTTAGCCACTAGGCCACACCTCTGGGACCCTTGAATGTGATCTTGAATGTGACTGCTACTATGTAACTTCCACTCTTCTTTTTGCAAGATGCCATTTTTGTAACTTTCATTGCATTGAAAGGCTTATTTTCCAATAAATAAAATGTACAGAAAGTATACAGCACAAAACAAAAAGACTGAAGGTTTAGTAGGAATGCAAATTAGAAATATAAGCAACAATCACAGAAGAGAGTCCAGTACACTAACATAGAAACCAAACAGCATCCTTCTGGTACATGCAGAGTGAGTGGGTCCAGTTGCAGTGCTTATACCCCAAAGAACATCTGCACTGACAGGGTAGGAAGTTTGCTCCTCACCCGTGTATTGTCCTGTCTCTGACTCTGATGTCTCCTGCTTGCTGAGTCCACTTGCTGTTTGCTGATGTCCAACAAAATTTAGCAGGGACTATTGTTGCCATTTTGTATTCTGAATGAAATTATCTCCTTGCCATGTTGCCCTGAAAATTCTTAAATAATCTTCTGGCCTTTGATGGGATGTCACACATAATTCTGTGAAGAGGCGGGTGTTTGGCACAGTGGGAAGGTCATATCTTAGGAGGTCAACATCCTGTATTAGGGTGTTTACATTGAAATGTGTGGATGAAAGATACACCGCTCGATTGACCTTCCTGTATTTCTTTCTGTCTCACACATAATAAACATATTAAAATAAAAAATATTTCTTCTTATGAGCACCTGATGTGGCGAGTCCCCTTGTATGCATCCCTGCATCCCGTGTCTAGGCTTTGCCTTCACATTTAGTAGGCACTGGGATCGGGTGTTGTATCGCTAGTGTTTGCGCACAGCACACTCTAACTAGAGAATTGTCCAATGACTGTAGTACAAGCTACATAATAAAGATTGTTGGGCATTTATTCAGCCATAGTACTCTAACCAGATCGCTGAAGCTCCCAGGTAGCACATGGAAACAAAATACACATAAAATCATTTCAAATGCAATGAGAAAAGAAGTGCAGAGTTTATTCTAGAATCACAGACATAAATTTGATTATGTGGAATTACCTGATTATACAGACAGAATCTATAGGAACGAAAAGTTGATCAAGAGTTGCTTGGATCTGAGGATAAGAAGATGGAATTAACTGCACGTGGCACAGTCATGAAGGAAACGTTCCACTTCTTAATGGTTACAAGGGAGAATAAATTTGTCAAAACTCATCACAATATATACTTAAATGCGGTACAATATACGTCAATTAGATTGATTTTCTAAATGCCTCAGTAATTTAAACAGCTCCTCAGTAACATTTCCAGCAGAGCTAAATGTCTAACAATCTTATTATTGTGGGGAAATGCTATAAGATCATATCATATAAATTTTCCAAATAGTGGCAATACTGCTGAAATATTTAAAAATTATTTTATGGCCGTTTGCATATAAAAGCCTATTAATGGGTCTCGCAATAGTGTTATTCAATGATTGAATCACCGAACTACAGATCTTTCTCTTGCTTATTCAGAGACCATCAGGTAATTGGGACTGGCTCTCCTGCATCATCTGCCAGCTGTGAGAACAATGAGACAGTAATTATTCAGTCCAGTGAGATCATTGTCATCCATACAGAAAAACAGGTCCTTTGTAACTGTTAGCAACAGGACTGGATAGCTTCCTTCTCTGTTTCTCTGAACCTATCCAATGAAAGTCTATTAGTCAATCCATCCTGAGAATTCTAAGTGCATATATATTTAATTGATTCTGATTCATTTTAGGGCCATCTGACATTATTGTAGCACTGGGGTAATTTTACGTATCAAAAACATCTTAAACTGTTTTGAATTCCAATACCAATATATCATAAACTGATGTTTATACTTGAATCTCAATATAAAATATTAGTATCAAGTGTCTTGATATAATAAAAAAAAAGTCAAACCAAGCAAAATCAAATTAAGAAAGTCAACCACTATTTTGGGTCCTTTAAATTCTTCCTTCTATTGCCTCAACATCAACACTATCAAAAGCAAATACACACATATGTGCATATTATGGCACTCACAACGGAGAAATAATAATGGAAACAAATTAAGAATATTCATCAATATAAGACCTATTAAGCCTTAGCACATTACAGAAGAAAATGAAAGAAAATTGATAAAAATTCTTATATTTGACTTAAAACTTGCATAAGATAAAAATTTTATTATTGCAGTTTAAATACATAAACACGTATGTGCACCATAAACATTCCATTATACCAGAAAGCCCTCTTAGTTAACATTTCAATAAATTCCTTCCTACTCAGAAGTAACAGCTTTCTGTTTCCTATCAGAAAGGCACTGGTTCTTCAAGTTTAAGGTCCTCATATTACCCGTACAACTCCCATTCCTTTTAGATTTAATTTCTTTAAGAAGCACGTAGAGGTGTAGGGATTGAAAAGGAGTATAAGACTCCTGTGTGGATGGAAACAGAGAAAGAAAAAGCTCTTAATCTCTGTTTCACTCCAATGCCCAGAAAAGCTCTAAATATGTAGCACAGCTAATCTTTTAATATCCAGATTTCATTTTCTTTGGAGTATATCTTACAAGTGAGATTTCCTGAATGTATTGTGATGCATTATCAATCAGTAATTGGCCACATTAGCCAGAGGTGAGGTGATCCGAAGCCAGGAGCCTGGAGCTTCTTCAAGATCTCCCATGCAGATTTAGGGGCCAAGGACTTGAACCATACTATGCCACTCCTCTGCTGCTTTCCCAGGCCAAAAGCACAGAGTTGGATCAGAATTGGAGCAGCTGGGACACAACCAGCTTCAATTCAGGATACTGACACTGCAAACAGAGAGTTGACCCTTTTCAATGACCCATCAAGGTACGTATAGACACTGTCCAGTGATTCATCATTCTTCCTCTACTCCAACGTACTGCAGATATCATTAAGTACAAACCAAATGTGATAAAGTTGAAAATGTAATACATAAATAAAGTAACATTATAATAACCCTCCAAAAATGAACATTTGTGTTGACTCCAAATTTGGAAAATGTTTAATAATGCTGCTAGGAGCATTTATTATTGTATATACATATATATGCATATATAATTTTTCTGTGAACAGGTATTTCCACTTCACTTTAATAAATAACTCGAAGTTGCTTTGTCGTATGGTGTGTGTGTTAAGTGTGAAATATAATACTATGTAGTTTTTTTTTACAGAAATGTATTGTTTTGCCTCCAACAAATGATTTATGAGATCTCGTTATTCAAAGTCCTCTGTAATACTAGATAATATTGTCCTTACGATAAACTATGACATTGTTGAGTAATTGAGTCTATTTGATTTATTAATTTACATGGCTCTGTTTGGTCAAATCAGTTGTAATTTTCACATGGGGACTTAGATTTCTGATTATTAATCACAGGAGTTATTTACGTGAGCAAATTCTAGACACTAACACATTGTTGCAATGTTCATTTTTTTCTACTGTTTATCTATTTATATAAAAAAAGACAAATTTCACTTGCATCACCATACGTATTTAGGAGCTTACTAATACTTGCAACTCCAGATCTCACCTACTCATATTAATATTCACCCTCCTCTTTCATTATTTATTTTTCCCTAGTTTTTACAATAATATACCTCATTCCACTTAGCTAAAGACATCAGTACTTCACAAGTAGAAAATAATCACAAGGAAAAAATGTTTTAAAAAACCTACCATTCTTCTGGTGTTAAAAAAAAAAAGAAAAACAAAACAAAAACTAACTCTGTTATTTTGTTTATTTGAAATGCAAGACGGGCGAGAGAGTGAAAAATGCCATCTGTTGATTCACTTCCCTATGTCTTCAAGAGTCCAGGGCTGGGCCACAGAGTAGTCGCTTCATTCATGTCTCACAGAGGAGTAGTGGGGACTCAGAGACTTAAACTACCACCTGTTTCTCAGGGTGTGCACTGGCTAAAGCATGCGTTAGGAAGCTCAGCAGATTCTCAACTCAGGGACTGGGATATGATTTCACAAGCTGCAACTATTACCACTTTACTTCCTGGGTTCTATGACTGACAAAATTTTTATCTTCATCTCCACCTCTGTTTTTTTTTTGGGGGGGTGGGGTTGTTTAGTATGTCTTTTTCAATAAAATGTATTCACTCTCTGAAGTCCATTGGATTTTTCATTACTGTTTGTGTATGTACTTAATGGCCTAAGAGACATCATGCTAATTGAGTGCAACAAAGCTTTTCCTCTGCCTTCACCTCAGATTTTTAAGTTTCAGCCCATTGAATTAGACCAATGTATGATACTTGTTGAACCATTACTTTAAGTAGAGCGCAGGAGATAAGACTGAAGCTTGCTCAGTAGAGATATATCTTTCTTCAAGCATCATTTTTTAAAAGATTCTTTTCCCCATCAAGTCACCCTGGCATTTACTCATAACCCAATTGGCCACTGAGTTTATTTAGAGATTTGGTTTTCTATTCCATCAATCTCTATGTAATTGTAACGAGGACTACATCACACTTTAATTCCTTTAATATGTGTAATAAATCATGAAATCAAAGTACTCCAGGTTTGTTTCTCTTTCTCAATGTATTAGCCATTGTTTGCTTTGAATTTCAATAGTAATTTTAAAATATTTGTTAATATTTTCAGAAAGCCCTGTGAGGGCTTTGCAGAATTTTCTTTTTTCTTTGTGGTTGTGGGGTCGTTTGATAATATGACATGGGCTATCCAGTTTTTCAGCATGTAGATATTTTTTCGTAGTCTCTTAGTGTCTTTTTTTGTTGCTGAATGGTCTGTGATGTAAATTTATTAATATATGATAGAGAAATGGATGTTCCCCCGGAGATCCCCTCTTCTTCATGCTGCTGTTTATTAGTGAGTGTAGATTCCTAGGTGTCATTTTTCAGAAATGTGTTTAAAGGACATCTTGTAATTCTTATTGTTGTTATTCTGCCAAGAGCTCTCCTGTTTACAACTTTATGGTTTCTGCACTTTGCTTAATAATGTTTGCTTTGACTTTAACTTGCTAAATTGCTTTTCTACATTTCTTTTTGCTATGTAAGAGTATTTCATTGGATTTAACTATTCTATTCATTGCTCACTTTCATTAACTTTGGTATATTGTTGTCACATTCACCATTATAATTAAGGTTTAATAATATTTACAAATACCAAGTTGATAACAATCTGGATGTGAAATGAAATGGAAGTAGCAGAGATTATTTAAATGTATTTTATGCACATATTGAAATATATTAAATCATAACACTTATTAATTTATAAAATTATTCAGTGTTTTAAGAGATAAGAAGGTAAAAAAATCACATGAATTTAAAGTTTTAATGTGTCCCTTTAATATTTCTTTACTATCACAATTTTGTAGTTATCATTCAGTTTAAAAATGCTTTCTTGCTTTTTTTTCTTTTAAATAGATATTTTGATTTTAAATTACATTTTATTTATTCTGAATGTAGGACTTGCTTCGAGAAATGGAGAGAGAAAAATCCCCCGTCTTCTGGTTCACTCTCCAGATGACCACAACAACCAGCGCTGGGCAAGGTTCAAGCCAGGAACCAGGATGCTCTTTGGAGTGTCCCACGTTTGTGCCAGGGATCCAGGCATTTGAGCCATGCTTTCTGCACTTTCTACACCATTACTAAGGCCTTGGATAGGAAGTGGAACAGCCTGCACATGAACCATTGCACATACAAATGCTGTCATCGCTGGCAGCAGCATTACATGCTAAGCTGCAAGTCTAGGCCTTGAACAAAACTTAAAGTATGTCCTTTAATCAGCATCTGGGGAATATTTTATAGTGCATCGCGTATAATTTTCATATGATTTTTTTTCTTTGAGCAAAGGATTATTTAAAATGTGTTACTGAGTTTCCAAAGATGAATTGGTTTTCTAATTTTATTGACTTTTTTTTTTCATCAGAGAATATAATTGTGCAAAGGTTGAGTCTTTTTACAGTGAAAAAGCTTATTTATGGCTTAGAATGTAATCTGTCTTGATAAACGTCCTGCATCTGCATGAGCAGGATTTGTATTTGCTGTTGTTGGGCTGTCCTCTGTGCTGCTGGATACTAATGTTCAAATTTCCAGGATTTCTTTCTTCCTGCTTACCAGTCACAGAAAGGAAGTTATGGAATTCATCCTTTAATATTCTTCATTTCTCCTCTCAGTTCCATTAGTTTTGCTTCATGTATTCTGATATTCTGCTATTAACTGGATGAGACGTTCGGCTTATAATATCTGTGAGATTAAATTGTACTCATTACGAATGAGATTCTTGAACTCTTTCATACTTCTTTGTTCTAAAATCTATGTCTAATATTTATTAAGTATGCCAAATTTAACAGCACTCATGCTATATCATTTAATTTTTTTGATGATTTATTTATTTTTATTTTCAAGTCAGATATATACAGAGAGGAGGAGAGACAGAGAGAAAGATCTTCCGTCTAATGATTCACTCTCCAAGTGAGTGCAATAACCAGTGCTGTGCCAATCTGAAGCCAGGAGCCAGGAACCTCCTCCAGGTCTCCCACATGGGTGCAGGATCCCAAGGCTTTTGGCCATCCTCCACTGCATTCCCAGGCCACAAGCAGGGAGCTGGAAGGGAAGTACGGCTGCTGGGATTAGAACGGGCGTCCATATGGGATCCCAGGTGTGTTCAAGGTGAGGACTTTAGCTGCTAGGCCACGGTGTCGGGTTCTATCATTTAAATTTTAGCATTTTACATTTTAATGTCTTTAATATTGTTAGCATCTTTTGGGGAGGATACATTTGTTTCATTTCCTTAACATAATATAAATATTTGCATTCTAGTTGGTGTTCTTAGACACTTCTACTTGGTGCAATCTCTTTATTGAGTAAACTGACTGGGTGTGCAGTAAACGACCATCTTCACACTACTTGGAAAATATAATGCTTTCTAGCTTGCTTCTGCATTAATCCAAAACTTCTAAATAAATAAAATTATTCTTTTCAGAACTCTACACGACAGATACTTATTCCTTTCAAATAACAATATCTACTTTGCTTACTTTGATATCAATTACTTTGTTTGTACATTTGTTCATTTCTCTGTATCATTTTGTACCATTTCGAAATGTTGGATCTTAATTGGTCCTAACGCTCAATGCTAGTGCTTATCACAAACTTTGTAGTTTCTTTTAATTTTTCAGGCAATCAAATCAGTCTCAGGAACCAAAATTTGCTACAGATAATTTAAAGAGCACCGAATTATAGATGAGTTGGTTCTTGTAGACCAAAAGACATAAATTAATTGCATTTTTTAATCTATTTACCTGATCCTGTAGCTTTCCTCAGTTAAAAACATTACAATATTAACTCATGGCACAATTCATTTACAATTGTTATGTTTCTAATATAGAAATTTTCACTAAAATAATGCTGAGTGAAGACAGTTCAGACCAAAAATTCAAGAAAGTTTTATTTCACATTTGTTTTTTCTCACTGTCAAAACAAATATCCATAGATTGCTGCTTTTTCCATGTGGAATTCCCTCGTGGTGTTCTAGACTGGGATCACCTCTTTCATGGAATTTTTCATTAGTCATTAAGCTGCCTTCGTCCGTCACTTTATGTTCACTAAACTTGACTGAGGCTTTTCAATATGGTCTACAGTATTCTGAATTACCCCAAAAATTCTAAAATTGAGCAACTAATTTTTACACTGACTTCGTATTCCACGTGTCTTCCGTTGCCCTTTTCAGCTCTGAATTCCTGCCATTATCTCTTTCTGTCATCTTACTTCATCATGATTACAGTTCAATAATCTTTCTACTTCCTGATCTAAGTTGCTCCCATCTGTAAACAGCTTCAGCAGCGATTTGCTCTTGCTCTCCGGCTCTTCTTCCACCCAGCCTACAGTAGCTTCTCCTCACCCCATTCTTTCTCTGCACTTTATTCATTAGTTTAAAATCACAATTTTGGAAGTATCATGTTTATTAAGTAATTCCTTCTAATAGAAAATAAATCCATGAGCTTGGGTACAGATCTTACTCTTCCTGAATCTTTTCCAGTTTCAAATCACTCAGTGAAATATGCTTTCAGAATCATAGAATAAATCTTAGTCATACATGTATATAATTATTTAAATATGCCTTAAATACTGAGATGTATAAGATTAATAAATAAGTAAATGCTTTCACATATATTGTATGAGGTCTTTGGGTTACAAAGACATATGAAATAAAGGACAACGCTTACCTATATATTGATATTGTATTTTGTGGGATGGTTGCTTTAAATCAGAGAGAACATATGAAATTTTTGTTGTGGGATTGGCTTATTTCATTGAGCATATTGCTTCACTTATTTCACAGAGGTGCATATTGAAATGCAGCTCTATTTCTGAAGCAAAGATGGACTCCCAACGAAACTGCTAAATATATCTTTCTGAGCCAGACAGTAATAGGTCTTTGAAAAAAATTTCATTTTCTCATCTGCAAAATAATTCCTGACAGCTTTTCCCTTTCTTACTTTTATTATTCATTTATTCATTTGTTTCTTCTTCATGGTATAGTTCTTAGGCTAGGGATTTTTCTGTCACCCTGTCCTCCTCACTCCCCAACCCCGATTTTCCCCATATTGACTGAACAATTGTTCAGTCCTTCTGCCACACTCACAAGTCCATCATTCTGTTAAGTGTATCCTCACATTGTAGATATAGAGAATTGTATAAAGTCCAGCATTCTTGTGTCAACTAGAGTTTGTATAGAAAACTTGTGACACTAAAACTTTTGTTAACTTTCATAATTTCTTAACGCTTATCATAAGAATTAATTTTTAATAATATTTACAAATACCAAGTTGATAATAATCTGCATGTGAAATGAAATAGTAACAGACATTATTTTAAATATACTTTCTGTACCTGTTGTTAATTTAAAAAATTATACCAGTGTTTTAAAGAGATAAGAAGGTAGAAATATCTTCTTTAAGTATGGTTTTGACTTCATTAAACAGAATCTATAGTATAAAATTATTAGTTCATTAACCAAAGGACAAATTCAATATTTAAAATGAAAAAAGTAAGCATAAATTTACTTAATAATATTTACTAGACCATGAAAATGCAGACACCAAAATATCCAACATTTTAAAATATTCAGATACAAATTTACAGAAAAGGCATCTTAGTATGATAATTTGTCTGAGCAAGTTGGCTTAGAAATCTTTCAAAACAAGTGACACTATCAAAACCACAGATATTTTGAGGTTTTGTTGTTGAAATGTCCTTATATTTATTCCCTTTTAAGCCTGCTTTCCATCCTGGCATAGATTGGAAGTCAATGAAAACAAACTTACATCACATTCTCTGATTTTCTGTTGCCATTTCTCTCTCTCTCTCTCTCTCTCTCACACACACACACACACACACACATACACACACACGCACAGAGTCATACATACACAAGAGATAATAGAAGTAATCTCTTAAGTGATGCCAATAAATTCAATAAAATCCTTAATTTGACCTAAAATAATTACATTTTAAAGATAAATTTCTCCAAAATGGAATGTGGGTGTTAAAATTTGGTCAGAAATTAAGAAAAGAGACGGAAAAAAAGGAAGAGCAAATGTGTGTTCAGAATTGATCTTCCATGTATCACTTCAGGGATTTCAAGGCCTCACATGGCTAAAAGTCCATCTCAAGGCTTATTTCTTTAAAAACATTAATGTAAAGAAAAGAGCTTTCATATATTGCATAGCTACAGTTGTTAAAACATAACCATACTACCCTCACCTTTCCTTTATCTTCCTTTCTTTTCTCTAATTTTTGCAAACAACTGATTTCATTTCACTCTGAAATCACAGGCTTAATACACCATAGCCTCTTAAACTAAATTGTTTTCTGGATATCAACAAAACTCTAAAGCATCAGCTTTTTTTTTTTGTCTTTAAGAAAAACAGTGTAGCACAAGGTGGACAGCACACATTTCATCTCTTTCTGTGCTGCTAATACCACAACACTGGAAATTAAACTGGATCATAGTTAAAAGTAAACATCATCCCTGTATTTGAATCTTCAGTCTGATGTTACTTCATAGGCAGTAGATGGTTAAATTTATAACTGTCCTTTGGTATTCAGGAAAAGAAATTTGGATGCTGAGCAAGACAATTAGAAAGCTAGTGTCCCAGTTTAAAGCCAGATGAATGCTGGGTAAAACTGTAAAAATAGAAACTGCCTTAGGACAATAACGAGAGCATCCAGCATTGTCTCTCAAGGTCGCTAGGGTTTAGTGCTTCTAAATAGAGGATTCTAAAACAGAATCAAGATTCTAAAGTAGCTGAGTAGATTAGGAATTTACCACTCGTGGTCATGACTCACTCAGTCCCTTTCTCACTTTTGAAGGAGACAACAGATATTTGTTAACCCTTATCAACAATCTAAGTTATCATTAGTGCATAGCCATTGTACAATCAACTATCAGAATTCATAATAATACAGTAATTGATAGATATTAGTGGACATTAAAATTGCAGAGAATACTATGCTTACATTTTAACTTTTTAGTATTATTTCTCCATAAAACACCAAACGTCTTTCACTTTTTTCTTGTTTATTTGGTTCTAAAAATAATATGAAGGCTATTAATGTCTTAACTTGAGCAGTGGTATAATTTTTAAAGAGACATTTCAGGTAATCAATAACAAAGTAACATTTAGAGATGTAGTGAGCGCAAAATTGTTGGCTCAACTATTATAACTAAGAAATCCAGAGAAACTATGAATTAAATAGATCTTTTAAACTCTGCAGATACTAAAGACTCGGGGCAAAGAAGCAATCATAAAAAAAAAAAGCATAGAAAAAGAAGTACTGGTATGGAAAATTAAGTCCTGAACCTTTGCTTAAATGGTGCAGAATCAATAGATCTCTTATCTGCTAATAAGAAGATAGAATTTAATCTGCTTTTTAAAATTATTTCATAGAAAACATAAGGCCTTTGAGGAGACAAATCAAACAAAATAAAATAGGATCTGCACTATCTTGCATTTGTTTTTTGATATGAGCCTCATGAGGCATTCACTTAAGACTTGAACCAGGAACCTTAGAGAATACTTCTTGAGATCTTGAAGGAACAATAATTGATGCCAACATCCAACATAAAATTGACTCCCCTACTTATTCTGTGAACTTTGTGTCTTGTCATATAGGAGGAAGAAAAAAAAGGTCTTAGGACACATGTATAAATAAATTGTAGTGAGGAGAAGGTGGTGATATGCCTCTTACCTGTGGGAATGACAAACTAATTATGAAACCTATCGTAGCAGTTGGAAGATGGACAAGTATGGAAGTCCCCTGAGTTCCAGAAAGAGTGCTAAGATACAGACTTAACACAACAGAGGAGTACAGCCTCTAACTGTGATCTACCATCAACAAGCAATGTGTGTGTGTGTGTGTGTGTGTGTGTGTGTGTGTGTTTCTCCTAAGCTTTCTGGCACTAATACCAGCAGCATCCCATTAAAAAAGAAAGAAAAAATAAAACAGACCCAACTTGAGGAATTCCTCTCAGCAGGTCCAAGTGCATCAGTTCATGATGATGACAGCTCTGGGAACAAACTATAGCATCAGTCACATATGTAGCATAAGACCTGGGGAGAGCTCTCTGTGTATCATGCAGAAATAGGGCTATTAATGTCATTAGTAAAGTCTTGGGAGTCATTCATGCTCGCTTACATTAAATGGAATGTTCTATATGTAACACTTTGTTTCATGAAGTTGGCTATCACCATGACCAACACCTGACTCC
The DNA here is from genome assembly GCF_017591425.1 of Ochotona curzoniae. NCBI lineage: Eukaryota > Metazoa > Chordata > Mammalia > Lagomorpha > Ochotonidae > Ochotona > Ochotona curzoniae. The sequence continues at coordinate 21,833,365 of NW_024467115.1, forward strand.
CATAATGTGAGATCTGGGTAATGAGCCCACATTTCCCTGCAATAACATTATTGTAACGATAAGTATCATTTGATCAAATCCAGTGAAATCTACCCACTGGGACCAGGAGAAAACCTGCTTGCCTTCCATCTTTCCGTGTTTATGCTTGACAATACAAAATAAAGCCAGATCAGGGTTCAATTCACATCCTCCAGTCCTGGAACTATAACTTTTGGGTGAAATAGACTCCAGCAGCAATCACAATCCCCTCTCATGATTAGAGAAGGTCACTTTGACATTAGATGGCACAACAGCCACTTTTTTTGGAGTTACATGCACTCAGAAGCACTCAGGCTTAGCAGAGTTGTATTTGGAAAACATCCTTGCAGTCTTAAAGTAGCAAGAATGTTACCCTGGGTATGACTATCCCTTTTGTAACTGACACCAAGGTCTTCCATACCTAAAGTAAGCCTTCATAGAAAAACTCCTAGGAAGCCAACATTCACTCCATAATGTGCTTTTACTCCTATAGATTTCTGAAAATTAGAAAATTGTGGTACTAATATGGCATCTGACATTGTTATACCAAAATAAATTGTTCAAAAGTTACACTTCTGAGTTTACCTAGAAGCAAAGCCAAGTTAACAAGCATTCCATTTAAATGATAAACTCTTTTCACAATAAAACCTATTCCATACAAAAGGAACTTTACAACAGACGCACATTCACGACATTTGAACACATGAAACATAAAAAACACAGTCTGCATATTGTCTCAGAAAGCATACAATAATTCTCCACAGGTTATGAGACTATGGTGGAAACCTAACTTAAGAACTCAGACATGGAACTTGCTGGAGGAGTGCCACAAATAACTGCAAAGAGCCATGGGCCAACTTCAATAAGTAAAAACAAACTGTACACTTGTGGGTGACAGAGCATAGGAACTTGCCCCAAGAAGAAGTTATGCTAACCAGAGGCACAATGACTATGAGCAAAAGAAAAGACAAAGGATAATGAATATTACAGAAGACTCGCCAACAAAGGAACAACCCATTGTCAACCTCAGAGTTCACTGAAGAAGACACAGAAAATGGGAGATACAGAATTCAAAACACTTGATATAAAACTTCTTATCAACAACAAGAAGCACATAAAGCAGGCATTCAAGGAATTCAAGGAATGTATCACACTGGAAATGAATCAGATGAAAGCTGATATGTCAGAAATGAAAAATTCAGTGGAGCAAATTAAACGAACAGTAGAGAGTCTCCAAAATATAATGAAGCAAGCAGAAGAAAGAATCTCAGAATGGGAAGATATTTCCTGTCACTAGGGGGAAGCAAGCAAAAAGCTGGAAGCAGAGTTGGATCAGGCCAAAAAATGTATTCAAGAATTGAAAGACACTATTAAGAGGCCAAATATAAGAGTTATGGGAATCCCACAAGGTGCAGAAAAAGAACTTTGGTTTACAAATGTTTTTAATGAGATGATAAGGGGAAATTTCACTAATTTAGAGGAAAAATTGGGAAACAAGATGCAGGAGGGGCACAGAACTCCTAAAAGTCTTGACCCAAAATGATCTTCACCACAAAACATGATAATCAAGTTCTCTTCCATCGAACATAAGGAAAAGATCCTTAAATGTGCACATGAAAAAAAATCAACTGACATATAAAGGAATGCCAATTAAACTCACAGGAGAGCTCTCACAGGAAACACTATAGGCAAGAGGAGAATGGAGAGACATATTCCAGATTCTAAAAGAAAAAAATTGTTGGCTCAGGATAACGTATCCAGCAAAACTTTGCTTTTGTCTTTGAAAATGAAATAAAATTCTTCCAAAGTAAAGAAAGGTTAAAACAATATGCCTCTTCCAAACCTGCTCTACAAATGATACTTCAAGATGATTTCTTGACAGAAAAAGGAATAGAGTCCACCAAAACCAAAGGAAAATGCAAAGGACATCCCAATAAAATAACCAATGATCAACACATTGCTGAAATTACAGGACCAAATTACTACCCATACAAATTAACCCTGAATGTAAATGGCTTAAACGTAACCAAATGTCATAAATTTGTAGCCAATTAAAAAACAAAACCCATCTATTTGTTGCATAAAGGAGACACATTTCACCAACAAAGATCAGCAGAAACTGTATCACATAGATTTTTTCCTGCTAGTTTCATCTCTTCAAAACATTTTCTTCTGATTAAATTCTTGAATGACTCATAGATCATACAGTAGCATAATTTTCTTCAATAATGTTCTTGATTTTCCTTTTCATTTCTTCAGGGATACATTAGTCACTCAGTAGCTTGTTTTTTTAACATCATTGAGTTGTTAATTTATTTTTATTCTTCCTGTTGTGATTTTGTACTGTGGTTTTCCATTTAAGGGGATGTAGAGTAACTGTAATGGAGACTGTCATATCCAGATGTGAGGATATAATGCAGTATGCATCTCTACTTCCAGACAAAGATGGATTCCCAATGGAACTGGTTACTATATCTTGACAATAAGATGCTGGACTCTACCATTGCCCATGCCCTCAATGATGAATATATGACTGTTTATGAAGAACTATACTATAGTAATATTATATGGGAATTCAGTGGGGAGAGTGGGCATTTGTATTGGGCGGAGAGGATAAGGGAAATCCCAGGACCTATGGAACTGTATCATAAATAATAACAAAAATACATTAAAAAACAAAGATTTTCAAACTTGATCAGACAGAAACAGAAAGGGTAAAATGGGGTTTTATCAAGGATAGGAACACCAAAGGAAACAGCCAAGCAAGTGAATAACTGACAGAATGTGAAAAACATTTTAGCCACTTTTTGGACAAAAGAATCATATAAATAGTGTATCAACAAGCCAGGCTCAACAACAGCAAAGAAAATAAATAGAAACACAGTGAATCTAGGGGAAAATATGTGCTACTAAACACAAGTAAGTCCATAGCTGAGAAATAACCTGCAAGTACCATCCCCTTTACAACTGCAGAGAGGAATCTTAAACAAAGCCTTGGAATCAACCTAAGCAAAGACATGCAAGACCTCTATAAGGAAAATTATAAAACATTGCAAAATGAGATAAGACATTAAAATGTGGGGAAGGGGCAATCCCAGAGCCGATGGAACTTTATTATAACAAACAAACAAAAACAAGAGTAGGTATATAATCCAGCGCTCACTATGGTTAGTTCTGTAACCTGGAACAAATGTTTACTTGAGATTCAATTCAACTCAGAAATAAATCACATACTTCATAAAGTTACTTCAATCTCTAAAATTCTTGACTGCATGTATTTATATTTGCTATCAAAATTTTTATATTACCTATCTAAGTTAATCAAAACAGCAGCATAGTAAATAGAAATTGCTTTAATTCCAGTAACAATGACAACAGAGCATTCATATATATGTGTATATATGAATATATATTTGTATATATGTATATATGTGTGTGTATATGTGTATATATAGATAAAAGTTTGCTTTGAAAACCATTCATTATTTATCTTAGGTAAAATGGAAATATGGTTACACAAATGGGAAATAATTCAAATTATCATCAATATATTATTAACTTATGGCCTTCTATTTGTACCTGTACATATACCTTATCAAGAACACACACACACACAAATACTCTCAGAAATCCCATTTGGTTCTCTGAAGATGAAAATCACACCAGAACATTGGTCCATGTTCATTTAGTGGTGTCACCTGGATGTCTTTACAATTGATGTGGTTGTGAATTTAATATTTACATGGATCTCTTTCAAGAACTCTTTTCCCTTCAGTATCTCTATTGCCTGATTTTATTTTTTTTTTTTACTTCTGCAGAGCTGGCATTTTGACATCTTATGCCCTAGTTTCACCACTTGTTCATGTCAGTTTATCAGAAATATTCCTGCCCATGAATCATGACATGTGCTTTTATAACAGAAACAGAAGCCAGCTGATATTGACATCAAAATTCAATGACTACCTTAAAAAGGGGAAAGGATAAAATTTCACATAGTAACTTAAGATTTATGGATTATTACATATTCTATTTTATTTCCAAGGTCTGGATTGCATTTCTTATTTGACAAAATTAGCTTCATTTCTAAATGCTTGTTTTGTCTTTCTGCAGTAGAAACAAAAGAAACAGCTTTTTGTTTGACAAAATCGTCATACATTAAAGCACAACTCTTCCTTAGATGTCATCAATAACTAGGACATAGTTATAATTTTTAAAAATTTCACGAATTTCAGAAAAGCCACTTTAAAGATGATGGCTTTGGCCATTTATAGAACAGTTCATGTGAAGCAGTTCAATGTTATTTTCGTAACAATTGAATTGGTCATCACTTCAGAGCTTCCTTCATCTGAATCAAGCTGAATCAAGTCTTGAGTCTACTGTTGGACCAGCAGGCTGGAGATTTATACACTGGCTGACTCATTTGGGCCAAATGAGACAAAGGCCCTGGAGAGTGTGGGGAGATGCTTTCCACAGTGATACTCAGAGTGTCACAAACTTCCGGTCCTGCCCAGCATATTGTCATAATCGTTCAACTGTGCCTAAATAGTGTCAGAAGTGCTAATTTTGATTAAAATCAGTTTTTGCATAGACCTTTTTCATTGTACTATGAAACAAATTCCATTATACAATTTTTTATCTCAAATTCTTCTACTATTTGATTTATATAAACTTCCATTTTAAGTTTCAGTTTAAGGTCTATAATTCATATTTATTTGCATTATTGTGTATTAACAGAAGGTAAAAGTTAACATTCATTGTTGAATCTCTGTACATAGATAACATTTCTTGGCAAGGGTTTTTGGAAAGGCTTTTTTTTTTCTTTTTTGGTAATGGTTTTTCCACCTTGATCATGATTGTGCTTTTTTTATTTTTTCTTTTTATTTATTTTTATTTATTTAAGAGAAATAGGAGGGTCTGATTTGATGTCTAGATGGCTAAATCTTCACCTTGCAAGCACCAGGATCCCATATGGGTATTGGTTCTTGTTCTGGCTTTCTGCTTTTGGCCTGGGAAAGCAGCAGAGGATGGTAAAGAAACCTTGGTACTCTGTATGCACGTGGGAGATCTGGAGGAGATTCCTTGCTCATGAGTTCCCATCATCTCAATTCCTGCAGCTGTGGACACTTGGGAAGTGAATCAGCAGATGGGCCATCATGTTCTGTGTCCCTCCTTCTCTGTAAATCTGATCTGCTTCTCCAATATGAATGAATAAATAAATAAATTCTAAAAAAAAAAAAAGAAAGAAAGCCAGGATAGAGAGATCGTGGGCAGAGAAAGTGAGAGAGACAGAGAAAATCCCCTGTGCCAGCTGACTGTCCAAAAGCCAGAGTTTAGCAGCTGATGCTGGGATGCAGGAAGTCAATCCAAGTCTCATACTTGGGGTGGAAAGATATCAATTATCTGTCATTACCGTTTCCTCCCAGAGTTGACATCAGCAGGAAGCTGGCAATGGAAGCCAGAGCAAACATTCTTTTTAATATATGTTTTCTTTTTCTATTTCTTCATGATAATGTTCTATAGACACAGAGATTTCCCTTTCCATCCCACAGCTTCCCAGCTTCCCAGCCCCTACTGTTTTGCACCATATTATTACATTAGTATGGTCCTTCAGCAACACTCACAAGTATGTAATTCCTCTATTTAATTGTAGATATGGACCATCATGGAAAATCCAACATCCTGTTGTCATGATATATTTAACAGTTTCACTGGGAGTCCACATTTTGTTTAAAAGTAAATGAGGATGCTGCAACACATCTCTACTTCCCAGTACACTAGTCTCCATTATACAGTTAATTTACAAGAATAAATAAATATATATGTACATATATATGTTTAAGTATATATCTATCCCATATTTGCATGAATTAGCATTATATCAGAGAAAACATATGATATTTGGACTTTGTGGGTTGGGTTATTTCACTGTGCATGATGGTCTTTAATTGGGACCACTTTGCTGCATATTGTAGAATTTCATTTTCCTAACAGCTGAATAGTATTCCATGGAGTAGATGTGCCACATTTTTTTTTTATCCAGATACCCTTGTATGGGATAAAGGAATCACAAATGCTAAACCAAATTATTAATCCATAATAAATTAAGAAGACAAACAGCTTATTTTTTTCCAAAACCCCTTTGGCTAAAACATTTATAATACAGATTTTTAGAATGTAATTATACATTTTAGAATGTATAAAGAAACCACACACCTGCTTACACACTCAGGTAAGTTTTAGGGGATCAATAGCTCTATTTGAGTCACATTACCCATTAACAATATTGAATTGTTCAACACTGAGACAAGTAAAAACACATGCTTCCCTTATGTAGACTTAATTAAGTTTCACCTCGATTTTTCTCAAGAATCTTAAATAGTTTATACTGTAAAAATATTTAAACGTGTTTTACTAAAAACATCCAAAATATTTGTTTTTGTCATGTTTCATATTGTTTACTTCTAATTATATATTTTGCCATGTATAATCATATCAATAATTTTAAAATATGAAGCTTTGTCCTTGTAAACAAGAGGTATTACTTTGCTTGTATTGCTTAGAATTCCTGAAATTTTTTCTGTGCCTTTTACAAAAAAAAAAAATTGTTGATTTCCATGTCTTCTACCTGAACTCTTCTTTTCTAAGTACCTGGGCCATTTAGTTCAAAATTCAATTAAACTAATAATATTAATTATTTCACATTGTTCCTTGTAATAAATCACATCATTATTTTTGGTATATTCCATTGCTTATATTTTCCGCATTCATGTTTTTATTTAAATGCTTGCACAACAGCTCTATTAAAATTTTTGTGTGGGGAGGTTATCCCATGGATAAACAGAATAATCCTCCACTTTGCAGGCATCCACATGCCATATAAGTGCCAGTTCTAGTCCCAGCTACTGTACTTGCCATCCTGCTCCCTGCTGATGATTTGGGAAAGCAGTGCAGGATGGCCCAAAGCCTGTCTCCTGGCTTTAGATCGTCTCAGCTCTGACCATTGTGGCCACCTGGGGAGTGAACAAGCTTGTGGAAGACCTTTCCCTCTCCACTAACTCTGGCTGTTGCAGTGTGCCCCTTCCGAGACACGCTAACAGAGATCTGTCTGGAAGTGGAGCAGCTATGATCCATCCAGTTCTCTAAAGGAGTGCTGGCATTGCAGGCAGCAGTTTAGCTAGAGTGCTCTGCCAACTCCAAAAGTAAACCATGATGGACACAAGTCTCTCCAAATCCTGTGAAGTTACCAGACTTTACATATGAATGGCTGTCAATTTTATTGCTCTTTCTACTCTAGTTTATGTTCTCCTTGCCACTGACAATCCTAGTCTTGGACACACAACATGTTCATTGACGTATCATTCTCTCTGATCTTTCTTGTTCTCACAAGGGAAAGGAATAATGATGCAATATCCCAAGCACTCACGTTTCCCCCATAACAATCTGAAAACCACTGAAATATCTCTGTATCAATTAACACTCATATTCAGCCAATAATTCATATTTGGTATGCTCCATTGAGTAGAACATTTGATCATAAATATTATGTTATCAGCTACATAAAAATACAATATGAAGAAACTTCAATTCCTGCACCATCCTCCTGAAGCAATTATTGTGTTACTTCTACTATCTTTGTTTGCTAACTTATTCCCAGATGTTCACATCCATAATTATGAAAACATGCTTTTAAAACTTCATTTTAAAATTATGAATATTAACAAATTCCCTCTTAGTGTGGAAAATTAAAAACTAATTTTCTCAGCAACAGATTTTTTCTTGAACACTTCACCCCTATAATCCTAAGCACAAGCCTATGTGTCTATATATTGCATCATGAGTACTTTTATAACCCTTTTAGCTCATTGTTCTTGCTTCCTCTTTGTATCTTTCTGATTCTGTTAGACTGATTATTTTATCTCCCTTTGGATTATAAATTCTTTCATTTTTGATGCCCATTCACTTCTGCTCTAATATCAATTAGATAATATCTTTGTTAATTTCCTGTGTACTGATAAACTTCCCAAAAGTATTCTTATATGGAGAGTTCAGCACTTTATTCACATTTTAGAATAAGAATTAAAATGACTGTTTTTTTTTAAAGATTTACTTATTTTTTATCACAAAGTCAGATATGTAGAGAGAATAAGAGAGACAGAGAGGAAGATCTGTCCATTTATTCACTCCCAAAAGAGCCACAACAGCTGGAGCTGAGCAAACCTGCAGCCAGGAACCCGGAGCCTCTTCCGGGTCTCCCATGCAAGAGCAAGGTCCCAAGGCTTCGGGACATCTTCAACTGCTTTCCTAGGCCACAAGCAGGGAGCTGGATGGGGAGTGGGGCTGCTGGGAATAGAACCCTTACCCATTTGGAATCCTGGCGCATTCAAGGTGAGGACTTCAGCCAAGTCACATGCTCTCAAATATCTTGCATTAGAAGAGATAAATATTTTTCCGAGCCCAACCAGGTATTGAAGCTAGTGTCTTCACCTATTAGCATTCAGCTCTAATTAACCCATCTGTTCTGAGTAAGGAGCTCTAACCCACCACATCACACATAACGGGCTGGGGCCGAGGGTTGGTGCATGTAGGTTCACCCTTACCTAAAAATAATCCATTAGAGATGCCCCTTACATTGTCAGTCCTTTCACTAGTTTTGACAGAAATCACAAAGTACATTTGTGAAATAAATGCAATTTAGTTGTCCAAGTGGTTGACAGGACATAAGTTCTTCAGCCATTACCTGCTGTTTTCACAAGGTGCACATTAGCAAGAAACTGGATGAAATGAAGTATAGACTAGATGCAAACTCCGGTATCAGATGTGAACATACCAAATGGGACTTAACTGCTGTATCGAGCCCACCGTTTCCAAAAATGTTTAACATAGCATGACAACATGCTGAAAGAACAAATAAAGTAAATGAGATGTCTTTTTTAAAATGTAAGACATAGATTAGCTTTTAGAAGGAAAACAATTAAGTACTCTCATTGGTAAATACCTATTAAAAAATATAATTCTCAGCAAGCTTCCAAACTGAATCATCCATCTTAAGTTAATTAAAATAAGAAAATTCTCACAATCATTGTTAGCTTTAGCAAACTGCTAAATTCAAGCAAATAAACAAGGTTATTAATATTTTGTTACACAGAGTAATTATTAACCTGAAGCTTTGATTACCTTTAGAGCTAAAAGCCAAAATCTCACATTACTGAAATAAGAATTCCTTACAACAAAATAATTGCATGATTTGATTTTTTGTATCATCTAGATATCAGTACCCAAATCAAATTTGGCAATTTTTTTCAACTCTTTTTTTTGTTTTGTTTTGTTTAATGGCAGTTGCAAATTCACTATTTGCCAGTAAATGGAATAGTCATCTAATTAACAGCACTTCTTAGGGGATGAATATTGCATTACCAAAATAGAAAAGAGAAAAGATACATCATGCCTTGGTAAATGAAAGTCTTGTTATAGAGTGAATTTGAATCCACCTGGCAGAAAACATAGACGGTTACTCAGTAAAAGCCTTGGGAAGCTTGCCAAATTTTGTAAATGAAGGGTCATTTAACCCTTTCACTCTTTGTCGGAGACGGCTTGTCCTTCAGGGATGTTTTCTATATAATGTCATTGAAATTACTCACCTATGTACACAATGGGTACTCTACACAATGCTGAGAATGTTAATCATGTGTATTTTCACTCAATTTACATATCACAGTCCTTCATGTAAAGAAATACTGAAAAGATATTTTCCCATTGTTTTTCCAAACTACAATTGTGTCTTATTTCTCTGAGTGTTTTTTTTTCTCGTATTGAATGCCTTCTTCCCAACATTTTGAGCCTGAAAAGAGATACCTGACCCCCAATAATTTACCAAGACACTTGTGAGAGGTGGTCTGCCTCCAAGAGTTCCAAACCTTCTCAGATGGTTAGTGCCAGGAAACAATGGAATAGCGATATTGAAGTTGCTGTAACCATCCCACGTGGCACTCTGAAGAAGAACATAAACAGTTCTTTTTGTTCTTTTTTAACGATAGTTTTAACAGCTATGTCTCCCCTATGCAATATTAAACCCACGATCAAAGGAAAAGTTTGCTTGGTTGTGATCTATAAGTAGAAGATGAAGCTTCCAAAATGACTAAATTGGGTATAGTCATAGTAACTTCGGTTGATTTGGTACATGAAATACACAAAGAAGAATCATATTTCTGGAGATCCATCTCATGAAAAATTGTAGCAAAGAAGTACAAAAACAAAGGGGGGGCGGGTCTCAACATAAACAGCTCGCAGCAGCAGTGAGCCAGCTGTCAGCTGCGAGTGTCTATCATACCACATCAATGTAACAGGCAATCGTTGTGTACCCCACCACTCAGCACAGAGATCCGCAGAGTCACCCATTGACTTTCGCTTCAGTCTGGGAGGCTTTACTTGGGGTCTGAGCAGTAGCTGGGCTTGGAGCTAGGAAACTTCGTTGCTTGCTTCTCCTACCCCAATCTCTTGGACTCAACAGCAAAATATCTGGCAGTGCATCCCTTTTGTGCTCCTACCAGCATCAGTGTCTGCCTCAGAAGGACATGCTAGCTCCTTGAAGAGAAGTGAGAAGAATCTACAACAACCTCTGGCACCACAGATATTGCCTAATGCAGAACTGAACAGGGAAGACTGACTTTGAGTCTGAACTGGAGTGCTGTGTCAGGTGGTGACAGGCAGGGGTGGGAGGCGGGGTCGGTGAGCTTGCTCATTGTCTGCCTCCCATCCCTCTCACAAGAACTTCCATTAATAGGAGGATACATCTCTCCCTTGGTGACAACAGAGGAGATCCACTATGACACCTTTTTGTGTCACCCTGAACCATTGTATCAAACCTGGGCACTGAGATGAGCTCCTTGGCCCCACTAAGAACATGCCTCTGGATGGTCACTGAAAGACACACTCCACTAAGCCACAAGGATGACTTTTAAAGATAGATATCATATGAAGAAATGCCTAAAAATAAATGCAGGTATGTGACACACATGAAAATGGAAGACAACATGTTTTCCCCCAAATGAATACAATGACACTTCAATATCAGAATGTGAAGATAAATAGATTAATAAAATTCCCAAGAAGGAATTCATAAGAAAGACCATAAGATTATTTTTTTAAAATGGAGAAGAAAATTCATGAGATGCAGAATGAATGCACTAAAGGGATGAAAAATTTAGTCAAGAAATATTATAGAGAAATCAAACTGAAATATTAAAAATAAGTTTCAAATTTTTAAATAAAAATAAGTATCTTTAGAATCTTTAGAAACATCTTAATCTGACAAAATAAGTGATTAGAACACTGAAAACAATGCTTAAAATTTATTAAATAAAATCAAATGACCTAACATACAGGCCATCAGAATTTCTGAAAATGTGGAAAATGAGAAGGGATTAGAAGCTTAGAGTTTAAAACTTCCCTAATTTAAAGAGACATCCAAGTACAAGCAATTCACGGAACTCCTATTATGCATGACCAGGAAATATATTTACCACAACCCTTTACAGTTAAGTTTCAACAGTAAGACATAAGGAAAGGATGCTAACATATGCACAAGAGGACCTCTAATCAGAGGTTCTCCAATTAGACTGACAACTGATTTCTCATCAGAAACACGACAGGTTAGAGTTTAGGAGAGAATGGAATAGCATAGTTCAAGTCCTGAAAGGAATAACAACAACAACAAAAAAAGATAGCATGGGGCTCGGCGCGGTGGCGCAAGTGGTTAAAGGTCCTCACCTTGCACGCCCGGGATCCCATATGGGCGCCGGTTCTAATCCCGGCAGCCCCGCTTCCCTTCCAGCTCCCTGCCTGTGGCCTGGGAAAGCAGTCGAGGATGGCCCAAAGCTTTGGGAACCTGCACCCGCGTGGGAGACCCGGAAGAGGCTCCTGGCTTCGGATCGGCATAGTATCGGCCCGTTGCGCACACTTGGGGAGTGAATCATTAGATGGAAGATCTTCCTCTCTGTCTCTCCTCTCTGTATATCCACCTTTCCAATGAAAAAATAATAAAAATAAATCTTTAAAAAAAAAAAAAAAGATAGCATGGAACATGATACTATGGAAAGCTCTCATTTATAAATGAGGGTGAAATAAGGACCTTCCAAAATAAGTGCAACTGAGAGATTTTGCAACCATACATCCTGCAGTTCAGTTGTGTTTAAGAACACACACAGATGGTCACCATGATGAAGCAATGTGAAGGTAGAAATCTCTCAGTAAAACTACAAAGCAAATACGAAGCAATCAATGGGAATATTTTGGGAACATATTAGGACCAGTTGCTACCTGTCAAAATGACTGCAATGGCCTAAACCCTCCAACTGAAAGATACACACTGGCTGAATGAATTAAAACAAAATTCGGGCCTGGCGCCATGGCCTAGCAGCTAAAGTCCTCACCTTGAACGTGCTAGGATCCCATACGGGTGCCAGTTCCAATTCTGCAACTCCACTTCCCATCCAGCTCCCCGCTTGTGGCCTGGAAAAGCAGTCAAGGATGGGCCAAAGCCTTGGGACCCTGCACCCAAGTGAGAGACCCAGAAGAGACCTCTGGCTCCGGGATTTGAATCAGTGCAGCTTCAGCTGTTGCAGCCACTCGGGGAGTGAATCATCGGACGGAAGATCTTTTTTCACTGTCTCTCCTCCTCTCTATATATCTGACTTCGCAATAAAAATAAAATAAATCTTTAAAAACAAACACAAAATCCATTATTTTGATAACTATAGGAAGCATACCTTACCAAAAAGATACATATAGACTATTACTGAAAGATGTGAAAGTATTCCTCAACAATAGAAATAAAAAATGAGTAACAATAGCCATTCTAAAAACAGAACTAATGAACTTTATACAAAACCTGCTAAAAGAGACAAAAAAAATGGCATTTTGTGAAGACGAAGGGATCAGTTCATCAGAAGATGTGACAACCGTAAGTGTATGGGCAGTTATGCCATGGTGCCTGATTATTTGAAACAGTAGTTCATGGTCTAAAGGGAGAAACAGACTCCAACCCAGTAATCCCGAGGGACTTCATCATCCACTTTCAACAATGGGGAGGTTAAGTAGGAAAAACGTCTACACAGAAGCAAAAGAACCAAGCCATACTATAGGACAAATGCACATAATGGACACCCAGAAAATGTTTCATTATTTGGTTGCAGAATACACATGCTTTCAGTTAGTGAATGGAATCTTCCCTACAATAGAACATATTCCAGGACACGAGGCAAGTCTGAATAAATTCAAAATAACTGACATCATACCATATCACTTGTATGATCACAGTGGAAAAGACGGAAATTAACGTTGGAATCCAGAAAATATGGAAACCTATAGACTCCCCTGAATGAAAAATGGATCATGTAAGAACGAAAAAAGAAAGTCAAAGTTTTTTGCAAGTGGGTGATTATGATAGCAAAACTATCAGAACTTATGTGATAGAACAAAAACAATATTAAGAGGAAACTTTATTGCAACTAGTGCCTAAATCAAGATATTGGAAATGCATCAAAAAAACCAACTTAACAATATATCTCAAGGAGCTAATAAAACAAGAGCAAACCGAAAATTTAGCTGTGGAAAAAATAATTAAAATTATATAATGAACTAAACTGAAGCAAAAACTATACTATGTTAGAGGAACTAAAGCATAAAAAAATAATAAACTTTATGCACCATTGGCCTAGCTAACCAAAAAAAAATAAAGTGGAATGACGATAAAGAAAACTCAAAAGCAGAAATGAAAAAGGAAATTTTAAAACAGATACCACAATATAAGATGAATCATCAGAAACTACAACAACTATAGGCCTGTATAGTGGAAAATCTAGAAGTGGCTGTGCTTCTGGACACATACAACCTACCAAATTGACTTGTTAAGACAAGAAAACCTAAAATACCAATAACTAAAAGAGTTTGAATCATCAAAAAAGATAATATAGGGTCAGGTGGTTTCATTGAAGAATTCTACCAAATCTTTCAAGAACTAATTCTAAATCTTCTCCTGTTATTCAAAATAATTTAAGGTGTGTATGTGGAAGGAATATGTCCAAACTCTTTCTATGAGCCTAGTATCACCTTAATTCAAAACACATAAAATGATGCAACAACAACCAAACCAATATTCCTAATGAATGTAAATGCAAAAATCCTCAACAAGATATTAGCGAGTTAAATACAGTAATAACTCAGAGAGATCACTCACACAGATTAAGTGAAATTTCTGTCTTAGATGCAAGCAAAGTTCAACAATTATACACCAATAGGTGTGACACAACACATTAACACATTGAAAAATTGAAAATATATAGATATCTCAATAAAGGTAGAGAACTTGCTAAACTACAGTATCTTTCTTGGTAAAAATCATTGGTAAATGCGGCATAGAAAGAAAAATTCTCAATGTAATCAAGGTAATATGAAAAAATATAAGCCAAGATCATAATAAATGCTGAAAATTTGAAGGTATGTGCACTAAGCTTTGGAACCACACAAAGATGCCATCTCATCACTGCTGTTCAATACACTACTGGAAGTTTTAGCAAACTGATAAGTCATTAATAAGAAATCAAAAGGATGCAGATTGGAAATGAGGAATTGAAATTATCCTTGTTTGCAGTCAATGTGATCTTATGTGTAGGAAAATCAGAAGACCCTTCTAGGCCAACATTGGAACTGGTGTGAGACTTTGGTAAAGTTGCAGGATATAAATTCAATCCATATAAGCCTACTTCCTTTGACTAGGCAGATAATACCATGGTTCAGAAAGAATTTGTATGATCAGTACCATCTCATAATAGCTACAAACGTTTGAATATTTTCAGACGAAAATATGGGCAAACTATTCAGCAGAAAATTAGTAGTCAGTACCTAGAAGGAGCTCAAGAAATTCAACAATACAAAAACAAACAATATAGCCAAAAATGAGCAAAGAGGGCCCAGCACAGTAGCCTAGGGGCCAAAGTCCTTGCCTTGCCCACGCCAGGATCCAATATGGGCACTGATTTATATACTGGCAGCCCCCATCCACCTTCCTATCCTGCCTTTTGCCTGGGAAAACAGTAGAGAATGGCCCAAGGCCTTGGGATCCTGCACCCATGCAGGAAACCTGGAGGAGGCTCCTGTTTCCTAGCTTCAGACCAGTACAGATACGGCTGTTATGGCAATTATGGCCGCCTGTGGAGTGAATCAATGGAAAGAAATCTTACTCTCTGTCTCTCCTCCTCTCTATATATCAGATTTTCCAATAAAAACAAAATAACTCTTTTTAAAAAATGAACCAAAAAATGTACAGAAATTTTTCTTTAAAATTTTTAAATTTTTCAAACAATTAAAATAGAATATATATTTATAATTCCTATCATGGTAGATAAAAACAGAGTTGTGTGCCACCAGGCCACACTGGGCCATGTAGCCAGGAGCAGCGAGCCAGGGTCAGCCCGTCCTTGCCACACCCTGGGGACAGCCCAGGGGTCACAACAGTTCCTTCTGTGAACATCACAGGAAACAAATCAATGCAATTTAATTTAAATACCAGTCTCTTCAAGAACCTGGTATTTGTTACAAATAATTAGAGGCTCCTTTTTAGAAAGAAAATTCAACTCCCTCATAATCAACTACTTTATGGAAAGAAAAAGGCCTTGTTACAATGGCTCCACACGCTCCTGGGCCAGGGACGGGTCTAGTCCAGCTCCTAGCTAGTGAACGTCTTCACTTCCTCCTTCCCGATGTACCTCCTTTTCCCGTGTGTGAATGGAATGTACCGGTATTTGATCATATGCCTGATCTGCCTTTTCATGGTAATGTATAAAAGCACGATGAAGTACATGACCAGGATGGGCCAGAACACTGGGACGTTGAATGCCTCGAAGAAGGTGCACACCATGGCCACCAGGATGCCCTACGTAGCCGCGTGCCAGGAGAGGGGTGGGGTGTCTAGAAGGTCCCAAGTCACCTGGCCGGGGTCTTCTGGTCCACTTGTAGAGTGGGAGCTGGGTCCTTGAGCCCCCGGGGAGGGGATCTGGCAGGACCTGGATTGCCCTGCCTAGATCCTTGGCTCACCTGAGCAGTGAGTGCCAAGTTCATGATCTCCCAGGGCAGGAGATTCAGCAGACTCCAAGTCAGGAATCCTGGCATGCCAAGGTGCCGGGCAAAGCCCACTGTTCACCTGATGGCACATTTGTGAAGAGTTCGTGTGTGGGTTTGCACATGTCCTGTGGTATGGTGCAGGTGGGGGCATGTGGGGACCTGAGGGCTCATGTCCCAGATTGGTGGTCTGACCGGAGAGTGTATGCGTCCAGAACTGGGCATCCTCATTTGAAATAATGGAGAATTGCACAGCTGGCCCAGATTCGTATAGAGGATCTGGCAGCACATCTGGGCCTGCAGAGGGTACCTGATACCACAGCAGAGGAAGGAGGGTAGAGCAAATTGTACAAATACCCTTGCCAAACAATGACAGCAAATTTCTGGGAAATTCTAGGTTGGGCTAGGTCTGCTGATGGACTGTGGAAGTATTTCCCCATGCTTGGATCAGCTAGATAGCATTTCAGAGCTATTGATGGCTCTTAAGCGGAGTCCTCGGAGCATGCTCCACATTATAGACCCTGGGTTGATAGTGAGTGACCGTTTCTCATCGCCAGGTATTGAGGCGGTTGGGAGCCTGGGTATAGCTTCTATCCTTATCTCACTCTACCCCCGCTAGATACAGGAAGAAGACAAAGAAATTTGGAAACAATGGTCTCACCCACTTTCTCCTAACGTGCCTCCTTCTCACCCTGATCAACCATATAAACATCATCAAAAATAAAAATGTCCATTAGTATTTGATTGATGTTTTATATATATATATATATATAATGTTTATTTTATTTTTATTTTGAATGATACAGGCACATAGGCACAGGGATTTACCCTTCCATCTCCTCACGCCCCACACATTGTTTTCCCTGATCTATAAATGCAATTCTAGGAACATAATGATATGTCCTTTCTCATTTCTTCTTCCTTTCTCTCTCTCTCTCTCTCTTTCTCTCTCCTCCTCTCTTTAGTTTCAATATAATCAATTTTAAATGTTCATTTCAGGAAAAAAGCTTAATCTGTCAGTGATTCTGTTAGACAATTAAAAAATTTTAAAACACCCTTGTTTGTGGGTATACTGACAACTATAAACAGAAATTGAATGGAGACATGATTATTTTACTAATACACAATGTATTTTAAAGCAATCACAGTTACTTAAATTATAGTAGTATAACATTCTTAACCATCGATTTGAAAAATGTATCAAAGTTCACATGTAGATGTAATCCCTATATTCTCTCTCTCTCTCTCTCTTGCTTATTTTCAAAATTTTTTATCTCACTCTTATGTGTCTGGCTTATTTTTCATATGAAGAAAATGCTTTTATTTCTCACTCGTCCAGAGGTTGGGGAGTCCGAGGCTGACAGGACACACCATGTGAAGACCTCTGTGGGGTCAGCCCAAGGAAGTGGAGCGGGAAGGAATGTGCAAAGGCAACACAGAACTGGCTTTTAGAGTGACTCACATGACAATAACTTACACAATAGGAAATGGGCTTAATCAATCTCGAGAAAGTATAACGATTTGTGCTGGCAACTTGTTCTAGAACATTCATTAGGTATGTTTCATTGTTGTTTCCCTGTATCTCCAGCTATAATCAGCATCAGCAATGACTGAAGTTATTACAGTGGCCCAGGGACTGTAAGATTGCAGAGCTACCTGGTTTAAACTCTCTCGGGCAGGGTGATTTAACTGGAAGCTCTGGGCACTTGTGCACCCAACCGGTGTATGGAAAGCCTATCTGGTTCTGCAGATGGTATGGAGCATCAATTCAAACCTATCCAGAAATTATATCTAATTCTGACATTGGTAAAATGCAAGGTATGATTCTTCTGGAGAGAACTCACTTCAGTCCTGTGAAATTAAACAAGATAGCTTCTACCCAAATACAACAATCATAAGATGGATATTTCTCTACCAATGGGAGAAACTGGCAAATATTTGCTTAGTCCCGATATGGCCATGAATGCCAGAGGTGGGTGATTTGAAGCTGGGTGTCAGGAACACACTCTCCACTGTTCTCAGAGGCCATAACTGCAGCAGCCAGGATTTGAACTGGTCCTCACATTGGAGTCTGGCATTACAAGCAGAGAACCAGTTTATTGTGACATTGTGGTGGCCTCAAAAGATGTATATATTTATTTATTGAAAGATTTATGAAAAGAAGAAGGGGGAGAGAGGGGATATAGAGAGAGAAGGTGGGGGAGAGAGAGAGATCTGCTGGTTTACTCTCTAAATGGCTCTAATGCCCAGAGCTTGACCATTGTGAAGCCAGGAAGCAAGAGATTTTCCTAGGTCCTCCATGTAAATTCAAGTCTCAAGGACTTGATACATCCTCTGATGGCTTTCCCAGGCCGTATGCAGGGATCTAGATCAGAAGTGGAGCAGCAAGGACATGAATCAGTGCCAATTTGGAAAGCTGGCACTGCAGGCAGATTTGTGTCCAATGTCACTGTGCCGGTGCCCACATTAAATCTTACAGCTTGTAGGTAATATCCTTTCTCCATACATCAGGTCTCTAGTAACATTAATTCCCTAGGTACTGAACCTCCAAGGGCCTAGGACGCCTCTCTTCCCCGTGGCTTTTCTGGATTCAGCCTACTCGTTCACTCCCTTAGGTTGTATGCTTTTACTACTACTACTATGATTATTATTATTACACGAGTAGGTTTTACATATTTTATAATGCAGATCTAAATGCACAGGAGTTCCTCCATTCACTTCCTCCATCTCCCTTTCTTAGCTTCCAATTACTTTTTATAAAATATTACAACAGTATACTTTTACATTGCTTCACAGTCAGAAGCTGGCATATTCCAACAGATAAATATAACATAATATGACAAGTAAAAGAAAAAAATTTTTAAGACCTATTGTTACTCAGGAGAACAGACACAGGCTGTACACTGTAATTAAATCCCAGGATACTAATCTTATTTACAGAGAGTATTTTTGTGCTTTCTGTATTAGATGCCACAGACAAAAGAAAATATACATTTATCTTTAGGGGACTGGCTTATCTCACTGCAGATAATGGTTTCCAAGTGGATACATGCCGTTGCACAAAGTATCTTTTTCTAATGGCTGAGTAGAATTCCATAGTGTATATTCATCACTTTCATCCAGTTGTCACCTGATGAGTGTCTGGGTTGATTCCATTTCTTCAATATTGTGAATTGCGTATCAACCTAGCTACCTTCTCAGGAAAAACATATCTCAGGCAGATATATTTTCCAATCTTTGTAGAATCGCCATGCTCTCTTAATTTTGTTTTTAATATAGTTTACATAGCTGAGAGGGATACACTGCATGGCTCCAATTAGGATTGGAAGGTTGGGTATGGAAGAATATGGATGGGACAAATGTTTTAGTTTTTAGTTGTTTTTTTTCATGTGTTTGCAAGGGAGGAGAGAAACACCGCTCTTTGCTGTCAAAATACATCAGCACTCCGTGATAGGGATGGTACTTCTTGTTTTAAGGGCTTTTTTGTTTTGTTTTGTTTTGTTTTTAATTGCAAAATTAGATATATAGAGAGAAGGAGAGACAGAGAGGAAGAACTTCTGTCCTGAAGCCAGGAACCCAGAGCCTCCTCCAGGTCTCTCACATGTGTGCAGTTTGCCAAGGCTTTGAGTCGTGCCTGACTGTTTTCCCAGGTCACAAGCAGGGAACTGGATGGGAAGAGGGTCCACCGAGATTAGAACCCTCATCCTTATGGGAGTCTGGTACATTCAAGGCGAGAACTTTAGCTGCTAGGCTATGGCGCCTGCTCAAGAATGGTCATTTGATGACACCTAAGAGACATCCTGTGATTTTTACCTGTGGCAAAGGTCTGAGTCTGGCAGTCTACTTGCAGAGTCCCGCAAGAAACCTTCCCAAGGGAGATCTCAGACCTGACTTCCGTGTAACCCAGCCAGTGCAGCGTCAGGTTCACCACGCTCCCATCTGTAATGGTTGTACTGATATACAATCCATTGGTAGCTTTTTTTTTTTCCCATATCCTCACCAGCATTTATTGTTTTCTGATTTCCCTTAGTATAGCCATTATTACTGAGGTTAGGGCAAACATTGCTGTGCTTTTTATTAGCATTTCTCTGATAGCTAGAGAACTTACACATGTTTCTCATGTGTCTTTTATGTATTTGAATTTCATCCTTTGAAAAAAATTTGCCATTTTTAGTTAATATTTTTCTGTTTTGAATTTCTTGTGATCTTTATAAATCCTGGACCTTGTTGCGCTAAAAGTTGAGCAGTTTGAAAATACGTTCTCCCATTCTATAGCAACCTCTTTCCTTCACTGACAGTTTCCTGTGTACTGTAGAAGCTTCTTAACTTGACATAATCTAATTTTTAATGTTTGCTTTAAGTGCTTGTGCTTCTGGTGTCTTTTCAAGGAAGTATTTGCCTCTTCCTGTATTTTGCAGTGTGTTCCTAATGTTTTCCTCTAGTAATTTGATGTTCTCAGATGTATTATTTAGACCTTTAATTCATTTTGGTGTGCTGTATTACACATTCTGATTTTCAAATGGTGAAATCCAACTTTGTCCAGGACAATGCTCTCTCTCGTGTACTGTTGAACTTAATTGGCTAGCATTTTGTTGAGGATTTTAGCATCTGTATTCGTCAAGAACATTGATTTGCAGTTTCTTTTCTTTGTGATATCTTTTTCTGGTTTTGGAATTAACATATTATTGTCCTTAATAAAGGAGTTTGATGGGATTCTCTCACTTTCTATGGTTTTTAATAGATTGGGAAGAATTGGAATTAGTTCTACTTGAGAACTTTAGTGGAATTCACATGAAAGCATCAGGTTCTGAAATGTTTGTTGCTGTTGTCGGGAGAATCTATTACTGTTTCAATCTCTGTCCTAGTTATTGCTCAGTTTGGCTCTTCAGTGTCATCAGAAATCTTTTGGCAGGTTGTAGGTGTCCAGAAATCTACACATTTCTGTAGATTTATGTAATTGGCATATATCTACTAGTAAAAATTCTTGATGATTCTTTGTAGCTGTGATGTCTATAATATTCTACTTTTTACCTTTGATTTTATTAATCTGGGCTTTCTTCATCTTTTTTTTTTCGTGGTTTTTTTTTTTGGGGGGGGGTGGAGAGGATTATTTGGGCCATTTTTTTTTTCCAAAACACAGTTCTTTGTTAGCAAGATAGAAAATGAACATACATTGCAATATTCACCTCTACTCCTGAATAAAAAGAGGACGTCCCATGAAACTATTAAATATACTTTGACACTACGATACTAGGTTTTCTAACATTGCCTATACCTACAATGCCAAGAAAAGCACAAATAACAGAATGCTGGATTTGTGATTGTTACTGAAAGACTACAGCATTGTGCAAGAATGAGCAGAGAAGTAGAGGAGCTGGCGGAGTAAATCCATAAAATTCTACATAAAATTTTGCAAACCACATCATGGAAAATGTTAAATATTAAAAAAAGCACAAAAACACTCAGATTTTCAATTTACTGATTTTGTATATCTTTGTTTATATTTTTGTTTATTTCTTTTTTTACTTTCAGTTATTTCTGATGATTTCGGCTTGATTTGCTATTATTCTTCTACATCCTTGATATGCAATGATAAATCCTTTTTTAGGAGCATTTCATGTTTTTTGATGCAGATTCTAATTGCTGTGAATATTCTTCTTAGCAGTTTCCTTGCTATATCACATAAGTTTTCATAAAATATGCTGTCACTTTCATTCCTTTTGTGGAATTTTTATATCCCTTTGATTCCTTTCTTAACTCTGTTTATCAGTCAGTATGCTATTTTGCTGAATATTTCATTGTGTATGTACACCACATTTTATCTGTTCTTCTGATGATAGACACCTTTGTTGATTCCAAATTCTGGCTGTTGTTCACAATGCTGCTATTAATACAGTGGCACACATACCCCTTTGATGCATTGCTGAATGAACATTACTCTTGCTCTGAGATGCTTAGTCAGTTCAGGCTAATCCTCTACCTGCAGCTCTGGCATCCAATATGGACATTGATTCTAGTCCTGGCTCCTCGATTTTTGATCCAGCTCTCTGTCTACAGCCTGGCATTGCAGTTGGAAAATTACTCAAGTCCTTGGACCTTGGCACCCATATAGGGAACCTGGAAGAAGATCCTGGATAATGGCTTCAGGGTATTTGGGGTATGAACCTTCAGATGAAAGATTTATTTTTCTCTGTCTCACCTTCTCTCTGTAAATATACATTTTCAGTAAAAATAAACAAATCTTTAAAGAGGGTATTCATCAAACAATGCAATCCAACTGACCAACAGACATATGCATAAACATTCAGGATTGCTAGCCATTAGGAAAATATAAAAACCACGATGAGTTTTCACCTTGCCCCAGTTCCCAAATGACACCAATAAACCCTTGCAAGGATTTGCAGGAAAAGGTATGTGAATTCACTGTTGATGGGAATGCAAACTAATACAATCATTATGGAAGATATTATGGAGACTCCACAAATATCTAACTAGATCTACCATATGATCTAGCCATCATATTGTTGGAAATTTACTCAAATTTAGCGAAATCAACATATGAAAGTAATCTAATCTGTATCTCATGTTTATTGTAGCTCAATTCACAATAGTTAAAATATGAAGTCCGGGGCTACCACCACGGCATAGCAGTCCAATCTTTCGGTTGCAGTCTGGCATTCTATATAGGTGCTGGTTCCAGCTGCTCTACTTCCTATCCAGCCCCAAACCCCCTGCCAACAATGTGCCTGGAAACACAGCAGAATATAGAACTTGGAAGAAGTTTCCAGTTCCTGGCTTCAGGTTGGCTCAGTTCTGGCCATTGCAGCCATTTAGAAAGTGAACCAGATAATGGAACTGCTTACAATATAGTTCTGCCTTTCAAATATATTTTTTTCTTTCTGTTTGCTGTATGTTGATACCTTTTAATGTTAGCCTTATGATATCAAATTAAATTAAAATGTGCCATTATAAAATTATAGGCTTGGGAAAGAGATACAGACTAGGAGGTGTTGTGGGAAGGAAGGTATCCAATGCTTTTGTATTTGTGTTCTGAGATACATAAAATTCCTCCAATTTCTTTAAATAAAACAAATTAACTGAAAAGGAAAAATATGAAATAAGCCAAGACATTCATGAGCTGATGACTGGATTAAGAAAACATAATATACAAATACTATGAACTAATTATCATTAAAAAAAAAGAAAGAAATCTTTCATTTGCAGCAACATGGCAACATGGATGCAACTGAAAACCATTATGCTTAATGACATGTTTGCCCAAAAAGAAAACTAGTTTTTCCTTGATTTGTGGTACCAAAATACCTAGTGCACAAAAAGATATTACGAAATCGACATTTGATTTTTGATTATCTTTATTGCCCTATCCACACTCTGGAGGTACAATGGTTTTCCTGCTTAAACCTTTGAATACTTTAGTGGCTGATTAAGCTTGTGATAATAAAATTAAACTGAAAGTTTGTAAATGAATAAAATAAAGATAAATAAGAAAGGAAGGAGGAGGAGAGTAGTTTTGTAGGAGGAATGAGGGAGGGAATGTGGAAACTCTGATTCAGCGCTATAATCCGTATATGTGAAATGCACAAAATTTATTCATCTTACGTAAAGAAAAATTTAAAATTAAAATAAATTTTAAAACTAAGGTTAGCCTCTTAGTTACTCAAATGTAACAGCATAAAGGAGGCAAATTATTCATTGCTGAAAGCATAAATTGAGAGTCAGGAATTGTGAATTTTCCCTCAGCTAAATAGCTATGCTTTTCATCTGAGGCAAACCACAATTTTTTAAAAGATTTTTTTAAAAGGCAGATTTACAGAAAGAAGGAGAGACAGAGAGCAAGGTCTTTCATCCACTGGTACACTCCCCAATTGGCCGCAACGGCCAGATATGAGCTGATCCAAAGCCAAGAGCTTCTTCTGGGATTCCATACAGGTGCCGGGTCCCAAGGCTTTGGGCCATCTTCTGCTGCTTTTCCAGCCACAATCAGGGAGCTTGGAAGAAAGTAGAGCAGCCAAGACATGAACTGGCACCCATATAGGATCATGGTGCATGCAAGTTGAGGACTTAATCCGCTAGGCTGCCATGTTGGGCCCAAGCCGACTGTTTTTTATGCCTTTAGTCTACTTATTTGTAAAGTGCATGTAGTCCAGAAGAGATAATAAGAATATTTTCAACTCCCATATTCTAGAATTTTGTCTCTTTAAATAGGAAGAAAATGGTAATTTTCCACTGCCACCACTGAAATATCACCAAATGAACTGGTATAATTTAGATTATCATTCTCATTCAACTGCAGTGGATACAGGTTATAAAACTTTCACTGTTTAGCTGTTTCCAGCACATGGAACATGTAATATAAAACAAACAGATTGTTAAATGTATCTTACCTTCTAACTAATATTCATCATTAAATTTGATATATATGTAAAATCAGAAGTTTTTAACACGTGCCCATGTAATTAACTAATTATTCAATTTAGGATTATGATAGATTGCCACTATCAGAAGCAATTAATAGAGCAACTCTATTTCTAGATATTGCTAATTTTTATTCTAAAATGTAATTGATTATGGGCAGTTTTCTAACATGTCTAATTGGTGTCCATGTTTCTTGTTGTCAATTATTCATTCCCTAATTACTTGCATTTTAATGACAGATTTATTGCAGAGCTATCATGGTGGCATATGGGTAAAGAAATACAAATAAAATGGACTTGAAAATTTGCCTCCTCTAAAATTCTAGAATATTGTTTTTATCTTAGACTCTGGAAGTAACAGTGGCAAATATACTGAAATTCCAAGCCTTAAATCTATGTTAAAATTAATAATCTTTTTGCTGTATTTTCAATATTCCAATGAAACAGCTTTCTATACAACACATCTATTTCCTCCTTGAAGTACTCCTAAATGTTATCTGTGCTATTCCTCCTTTCTGAGAACTAGAATAAATGATTATCTATAGAAATTGCTTGTCTAAATAAATATGCATTAACTATTCCACATTTTAGAAATACCATTTCAGTGTATAGGAAAGCATGGATCAGATCATCTGTGCTTTTAAAAATTGCAGCCATATACTGTGTTTGATCCTCTTTAGGAAAATCCCTTTTCCAAAGATGCTATGGATGGACATGTATGAGCAAGGGAGACTGCTATGGCCTAAACATCTGCATTGTTCTTCATATTCATATACTGAAATCTTAGCCCTGTGTGACGTGATCTGGATGCGGGCTCTTGTCGGGAGGGGCAGCAATTAGGATTAGGTTCTGTGATAAATATATAGCCTCCATATTAGCATTGTTTTCCTGGGGAAAGAAATAAGATCTCTGTCTTAAAGGGTGACCACTAAGTCCAATGAGGCCATAAAGAAAACAATTATTTCCTAGTAATATGATCGCCCATACAATTCATAATCATCATTTAATTCACACAACTATTTTTTACATAGACAATATTCACAATTTTGCAATAGAAAATACAGAAGAATCCTTGTCTTCCTGGGTTCATTAGCACAGTCATTTTTTGCTAATAATCAACTTAAATTCAACCTCAAATTAAAACGTACACTAATCCAGCTAAAACCTTTCTATAAAATTGACATAGATTTTAAAAGTTTCCAAATGTTTTGTCAAATATATAATGATATGAGATATCAAGGCTCATTGCCCTCCTAAGACATTGGTATTTTGCTACTAGCATAAAACATATTTTTGTAAAATTAAATATAATGACAATATCTCACATTGTGAGTGATTCATGGCCTGTATTTTATAAAATCCTTTTCTGGTTCACATTCATTTAATTTTGAATTACCAAGAAACACATTCCTTTCCATAAGGCTAAATAAAATCCAAAATATCCATGAAGTTTATGTTTATTCAAATAATACTCATCGATAAAGACCATTTATTAGAATGGAAATTATAATAGTCTAATAATTTGGTGCAAATGAAGACAGGATCAGGAACCACAAACTAAAGACAAATTGCTGTAATGACACGTCATAACACTCTTGACAAAAATCACCAGTGAATTGAGATGCTCAGTCACTCCCGATTTAGCATGCAGCTATGAATTTCAGTTTGAATTTTGTGTAGGAAATGTGAAAATAGAACAGCACATTTCCATCCCAAATTGAGCCCTTCATGGTGTCCTGTATCAGACACAATCTAGATTAAATCAGAAGCGCTTGCTTATAAGCAATCATCTGCAATGAGATGAAATTGAATCATGAAAGAAGTTTAA
The DNA here is from genome assembly GCF_017591425.1 of Ochotona curzoniae. NCBI lineage: Eukaryota > Metazoa > Chordata > Mammalia > Lagomorpha > Ochotonidae > Ochotona > Ochotona curzoniae. The sequence continues at coordinate 21,859,759 of NW_024467115.1, forward strand.
AAATGCAAACTTATTGCAGAAGGGAAAGAACAGATGTACTGTTTGTGACTTGAGCATTTTAATATTGACATGCTCTGCCATTAATACTACCAGATTTCCTTTTGAAAAAAAAACTCAGAAACAAATATCTCCCCTCAGTATTTAAACCAGGTTATTCTTTAAAATTCTATTTTACTGCTTAACCATACAATGTACCAACACAGTGACATGAAATGAAATTCTATTTCAGGACTAAAAAAATTGAAACTATGGCAAATAGACATTAAAGCAAATAGTGTCGATATGAAGATTTTCGCGCAACGGTTGGGTGTCAGCAAAATCCACTTTTGATAAACAAACAATTTTTAGATCTCTCAGAGATAACTAATCAAATCCCTAAAATCATATACCTTTGTCATCATACACAGTAGTGAAATTAAATTATACTAGAAATTCCAAGTATAGTTAAAGAAACAACAGATCCATACATGCGCTTCTGTTTTTCTTGTCCTAGCAATACAAAAAAACTAAAAAAAATGCTGCTCTGAATTCTCTCTGTGTATATGCGTGAGCCCCTGGAGATTATTGTACAAGTGTGTTCCATCAGCCTGTCTTCAAGTCTGTCCATGTCTCCCTTATATTTCATCAGTTGATTGTTCGGTCTCTTTTTTCTTTTATATCACTGATTGAAACCATTTTCTCCTATTTTAATATCTTAATACTTCTGCTACAGTACTATTTTCAGAACTTATTTTATTATGCTTACCTTAAACAACTGTCTCTTAGTCAATTTGTCAGATGACTCTGGGCTAAAATAAATCCTCTAGCCTACTTTGCATGTATCATCATTGCAACAGTTCTTCTGTCTAGCAGAATCTGACTTGCATGTGCTTAGGTCTAGTCTGTGCGTTGGCTTTCACACTTAATCACCTCAGGCTCATTCAACAATCATTTCACAATGAACTCCCAATTTTTGGCTTATTGTTTTATTAATCCTTCTTTTCTCAAATCATAGTCTTCCTAACATTTAGATATGGACTCACGTGGTTTCTTTTGTCTTAGCTGCTCTCATTTACTTCACTCTGAATATCATACAAACATCAGTTTTCTTTCACACTCTTAACCAAGATTGCAGACTCTTTGGATTCTTCCATATTTCCCTACTCTCTTTCCTGATGCCTGTTAGATTTACAGAGTTTTAGGTTAGGGATGCTAGATGTTCATTTTTTCTAGTGCTACTACAACAAAGTACTGCAAACTATACAATTAACAATAGAGAAATTGATTCTTTTACACTTCTGGATGGTGGAAATCTAAAATCAGATTGTCAGCATTGCCGTTCCTTCTCATGGCTTCCGAAAGAAATCATTTCCTGCTCTTCCCACTTTCCCACAACTGCTGCAAATTATTACTATTTCTTGACTTATCAGTGCATCTTTGTAATTTCTCCCCATTTTTTCATTAGCATTTTCCCTTCACATATATGAAAAGCTTTAAATCTCCCTCTTCTTAATAAGATGGCAGCAACTGGACTTGAGGTCCAACCTAATCTTGTAGCACCTCATCTTCAGCTGATTATATCTACAAAGAACCTATTCTCATATAAATGAAAAATACATTATGAGTGATTAGAATCTCAATATTCCCATTAGAAAGACTAAATTCAAATTACACATGAACACTCAAATACATTTAGATTCAACACCCATTAATATAAGATCAAGAACTCCCAAGCAATAGTTATTATGATATATCTGCTGATATGTCACACTATAGGATATCACAAGTTTCATTTGCATATGACTCACAATTAGACTAAATAATAAAAAAACATTGTAACAAAAATGTATTGACCTTTTTCTCTAGTTCAATTCTTTAACTTCTTTAACTCCTGAAGTATAAAGAGTAATGACTTATCATTATTGTAGACTGTTAAATCATTAAAGACAGTTTATTTTCCCCAAAGGATTTCTGCAGGATACACATTTCTGTTTTATTTGACTGCCTTTTTGAAATATGCCAGAAACAGAATGAAAACCATGACAGGTGTCTCTCAGGAAGCCTAATTTAGCTCCAATTGTCTGATTTTTAAGAAAATGTCTCTTAATTGCCTACTTTCATATGTAATTAGAGTTCATCACATCATTGTAGCTTTGATGTCACACAGACATGGTTATGAATTCTAACTTTGACACTAAACTATTGTGTTGCTGTTGAAATTAAATAACATCTCTCAAGCTCAATGTTCTACCTGTTTTAATGGGGGGTGTAATGTCTACCATGAAGAGTTAAGGAAAGTAGTAATTAGATAGCAGATAATTACCACAGTTCCTGCTAGACTTAATACCGGATGACTTGTAATAACATAATTTTTATTGGTCTGGCTACATGTGATTCCCATTTGGCACATCAGAAGCTGCATTATATTGATCATGGCCTAGAGCCCTTGGTATTAATTTGTACCCTGACATTGACACCATGGCGAATGGATTCATTTATTGTTTTACAGACATAGATCCTCATATCTTGGTTACTGCAAATGTGTAAAATCACAAGGGTTCCAGACACACTCAGGGATTCAGAGGGCAATTCAGTTACTAAGTTCATATTTTCTTGTTGGTAAATAGAAATAAGGCAATTTTTACCATCACAGCTAATTACCATAATGACTAACTACAAGTCTTGGCTAATATTCTGATTCCTCTGAAGAAAAAGCTACTCTTTCTTGACCGTCAGTATGCTGTAGGTATCTCTGTTCTCCATCAGTTATTGGCACATAAGGCAGAAGCATCAATGTAACACCTAATATGGATTTTTCCTATTTGTCCTTAAAAGCAAAACACTGTCTTCTTCCACCTTTGCAGGGCCACAGCTGCTGGAAGTTTCCTTCCATACTTGCAGGGCTAGAGCCTCTGGTGGCTTCACTGTCTTCTATGAGCTCTAGGGTCTGTCAGAGCAGGCTTGAGTTCGTGCATGTGCTTTGGTTCCAAGGATGGGTGGGGAGAAGGAGGAAGAAAGGGCCCAGGCTAGCCTGTGTGCCCGTGGGCTCTACCTGGGGTCTCACACACACACTTACCTCCAAGCAAGCGGAGAGGTAAGGTTTCAGGCCTGTGTGCATGCCAGAAAACCAGATCTGGGAACCCATCTATGATGGTGAGTCTCTGGTAGGCAAGCAGAGCTCCAAGCCAGCATGCCAACCACCAAAGGATTGGGTCTGGGAAGACCCCATTGGAGAATCCCTGTTCATAGGGCAGGGTGTATAAGGATGTGGGGGAAGGAGAACCACTGAGAGAGTGTGTTGCAGGTGAAGAATGACTTCTGGGGGTTTTCCAACAAGCCCACTGTACATATAGATAAGCAAGGGCGCTAAGACTGAGAAGGTTGGCAGAGGAAGCTGGAGGGCTTTTCTGGGTCAGAACGATACACCTACCCAAAGGAGAAACCTGAGTTTGTCTATTTGGAATCAACCACTGGTGCCAACTACCCACTGGTGCACACAAAAGACACCCTGCCTGGCAGGGCTCTATCACAGTACCTGCCAGTAAGTGTCAGACAGGGTCTGGGGATGAAATCATAAATGCCCCTCCAGAGTTCCAGGGGTCCCTCAGATTGTCCTCATGCCCTAGGTCAGGGAGAGGATCTGCGGATGAAGTTATTTTATGCCCCTGCAAAATTTTTAATTATAAGCTTACCTTTGTATGTCCAGGGGTCTCTCAGATTGTCTCTCGTGCCTTGCCCCGTGTTAGGCGCCGTTTGCTCCGGCCAGCAGAGCCAGTAACTTGGACACAGAGAGGGTCTGGGGATGAAGCACTGATAGGAGACCAGTGATGGCAGAAGTATCTGCGAAGTCTCTATTGCTTCTTCACCTCTCCTTATATACTCTTCCTCCCACATATCCTCATTTAGCAGGATATTGGATACAGATGAGTCCAGGTAATCTAGGTGTTTTTAGCCACAAGCCTAGTTCCTGTTCCTGCCCAGGCTAATGAACACTAATCAACATCTTAACCCACATCAGACTTTAGCACCCAACAGTGAGAACACAATTTGGTTTTGGGCAAGTCCACTGCTCCTCCCAGAAGAGGAAGTAGACTAAATCAGTCTGGGCCAAGGGCCTACCACTGGGCACAAGATCTGCAACTGGGAGGAGACCTGATAGAGGAGCTTGGAAAATTCCTCTGTCAGGACACAGTTTATACAGGTGAGTGCAATAACCAAGGCTGGAAGCAGCCCAGACCAGACTTATGAAGGTCGGGATGGGGATAGGCCAGTCTGGGCCAACTCATAACACCCAGTGGCAGATCTAAGAACCAGGATGGGGGTGAAAGACAGGCAGATTTGGGCCACAACACCAGCCAGTCCACATTAGGGCCAGGACTGGTGGCTTGTTGGCTGGGCTGGGCTGGATGGCAGCATCCACCTTGCATGAGCAGGGACTGGGAACAGACTGGGCTGGGCAAGGCTACAGTATCTACTTGCTAATGCTGAGATGAGGCGGGCCATGCCAGACTGGGCCCTAGCACTCACCAGTGCAAGTGAGGATTGAGAGCTGGGGGCACAGTGAGGTAGGGGCATTGTGGTGGGGGGGGATGGGGGGGTTTTCTGCTGGGCCACTCCTCCTTCTGGTGAGCATCAGTAACTGTAACTGGGGGCATATCAGTTGGCCTGCATGTGATCTGGGTTGGGGAGAAGCCACACAGGCCAATTAATTGTACCATACTGGTGCATGCATAGGCCAGAGTTAAGAGCAGGTTGATTGGGCTTTGCCACAGCATCAGCTGCAAGCATTGGGACTGGGGGCAAATCCTGTCAAGCTAAACTGCAGAACCACCTGGAGAGCATAAAATCTGGGAGAGTGCATCCAATAGGGAAACTGTGGGCACCTCTCTGACGGGTTGCAACTCCCACTGGTAAGCATGAGAAACAGGGATATGGGTGGGCCTGGCTAAACAAGCAGTGGCACTTGCTGTGTCAGTGTGGGATGGATAGTGGAGTCAGTTGGGTTGAACTAAGCTTCTATGCCCACTGATGTGGGCCCTGAATAGGATGTGGGACAGATTGGAACAGTCTGCTTTACATATTGACAAACACAGGAACCAGAGCTGGAGACGGGCCTAGTGGGGGTTAGTAGAGATCACTCTGACTAAGCTGTAGTTCTTGCTAGTGTGCATCAAGGCTGAGTGTGTGATGGGCATGGTTTGGCTGGGCCACAGCATCCATTGGTTTACATAAAATGGGGCTGGAAACAGAACTGACCCAGCAGTTGTTACTACCAGTATGTGCTAGGTTGATCCTGGGGATGGACAGAGCCTGACCCCATTCTGACAAGCACACATGAGTCAGGTCTGGTATCGATGTATATAACATTTTTATGGGGATCCCTTCAACTGGACCACTGGACTCAGAATCCCAACCAGGGGGTGAATCACAGGATTAGTAGGCTGAGTTTAGAGTACACATGTTACAACTGTACTTCCTCAGTGGCTTAATGGAGCAGTGGATGGCATACCCAGAAGTACATGGAGGATACTACAGACCATTGGAGTCTACAGAACATCTGGTACCAAAGCAGAGGAAAGACAAAACAAATCAGTCCACTACCCCAGCATTGGCAGCAAATATCTGGGTGAATGGAAACTCTGAGGTGGACTAAGTCAGTAATTGACCTTGGAAGGTTTTCCTCATCCTCGGATTGGCTAGATCGGTGGCATCTTCAAAGCATGCTCCACATCAGGGACCCTGGGATGACATCAGGTAGCATTCCCTATCCCTGGGTATTGAGGCAGTGAGGAGCCAGCTGAGGCTTCTCCCCTTATCTCTTCAACATGCCCCACCCCCCGGATACAGGAAAAAGAAAAGTGAAATTTGGAAATAATGGTTTCATCCATTTTGCCCTAGTCCTCCACCCTGTCTACCCCATTTAACTATGTACACATCATCAAATATAAAATTTTTTTGAAAAAATGTTTTAATTTAAAAGGAAGCAAAATACTGTATTTGGAGAATTGACTTATCATGCAAAATACTTTTCAAACTCTCTTCTTAATGCAAGAACTTATTTGCTCTAATTTTAGTTAATTATGTGTTAAAGTGTTTTGCAGGATTCCCAAGGAAGAGTGTTTAAGGAGAACTGACTTGGCTGGGAACCAACCTGGGAATATTGTTTTGACTGTAAGACATCTAACAGATGCACTGGAATCTGAAGTGGCTTTGATCTTAGAGAAAAAGGTGTCACAGAAATGTAGGAAGATGTTTAATAAGTGGTATCTATGGGGATTCCAAGCTTGGTATCAATAGTATCTCACATTTCTTTCACATGGAAAAAGCTCAATTTTTGTAAATAATTTTTAAGCTACTAATATCTTCCACTTTGTTACAAAGTCAAATACATTTAACTCAATTCTTATTCTAAATATAGTCCAGAAGGATTTCAAAAAGACATCTGAACAAGAGAAACTTTTGATATAACCTTTGATGAATTTTCTGTTACAAGTTGAATTATATTTGCAAAAATGTATGTGTTGAGCTTCTTATTCCCCAGAGCTTCAAAATACACCATCATTTGAAACTGTCACTGAAGTACAATGCCTGTGAGAACAAATTCTTACACACTTCAAAGGAAGATAACAAGACCCAGACAGTCAACAGCATAACATGCACAATGCTCAGGATTTAATTAAAGATCACTGCTTTTCACAGAAGCAAGAAAATATGACTCAAAGTCAGAAGAAAAAGTTTAATATAAATGCAAGCAGAATTGTCATAAGTGATTAACTAGCAGCCTAACATTTAGAATCATTTGAAGCAGTTTGGTTTGTTTGTTTGTTTGTTTTGTTTTTCTAATGGACTTAAAAATCATTGTTTGAGAGAAAGGGAGAAAAAGCTATAGATCATCCATTTACCAGTTTATTCCCAATATGGCTGGAATGGCCAGGATGCAGGAGCTCCTTTTGTCTACAAATCTGCCTTTCCAATAAAAATAAATTTTAAAAAGAGAAAAAGACATTCCATGCAAATAGTAACCTAAGAGCTGTCCTATATCTGACAAATTAAATGTTTATTCAAAAAATTTCAAACAAGCCGAGTAATTATGTGAAGTTAATTTTGACATGCAACATTCACCAAAGATGTATACAATTAAATATATTATACATATTTAGATGCACTTAACATCAAAGCACACAAAATATAAACAAAATATTTACAGATGTGAAGAAACATCAATGCAATGGGAGTACTAGGCTTCAAGAGTAACACACAAGAAACAATGGATAGAATAGTCAAACAGAAAATAAGTCAGCAGTGGAGAAGAAGAGCACCACTAAAAGAATTTAATAGACATATGTAACAGCCCATCCAATAGCAGCATCACAAACACCTTCTCAAGTACACAAGCAGTGTCCAAGATAAATCACTGTTCAATAAGCAAACCTTAATAATCCAAAGGAAGGCTAAAATCATACCAAACATCTTTTGTAAACCTCAAGACATGGAACTAGAGGTAATTAACTGATGGGAACTAGAATTTCACAAGATCTGAAAACTAAATAAAACACTTTGGGACAACCACTAATCAAGAATGAAACCAAAATGCAAACTACAACATAAGTGAACATTTAAAACACATTGAAGTGTGTGAAAGTATCTAAGGTAGTACTGGGAGGGAAGTTTATTGTAATAAACACGTCAGTCCCCACCCACCCCAACCCGCCTACCTTCCATCACCAGAAAAAAATAACCAGAGCTGTGTTGGTCCAAGGGCCCTAATGATTCCAAAGCCACACTTTTTAGCCACAGCTCACAGCAATAACTCAAACAATGGGGCCGATTCATTCCACTGAATACAAGGTAATATATGCCATATTCTGTGCATGTGTTATCCATATTCCAAAATCATTCTAAGAAGTAAGTACATTCTGTGGAAGGTGTGGCGGTGGAGCCAGTAAAACCACTGCATGACACACCATGACACAGTTCCTCATCCTATCTGCTCTACTTCCCATCCAGCTCCATGCTAATAACCTGAGAAAGCACTGGAAAATAACTCATGTGCCTGTGGCCCTCCTACCCATGTGAGACATGGCAGAAGTTACTGGGCTCCTACATTCAATCTAACCCAAATGCATGTATTGTGGTCATCTGGAGAATATAACAGCAGAGGGGAAGAGCCCTCTTTCGGTAAACCAACCATAGCTGTCCTGTTGCAAGTAAAACCACGACTTGCCTGGAGTTTTCAATCACTCATCACATGGGCCAGTTCAGTCAGGCAGCAGCACACACTCTCTGCCTGGCATGCAGTTTGTTCAGTGTAGTCCAACAGCGGTCCTGCTGGGGCTCTCAGACCTAAGCTCCTTTCCCTTGTTATCTGTACTGCCACAAAATAGACTAAAAAGAGATAAAATATGGAACCACTCATCACAAACATCCCTACAAAGAAAAGTTCACAATAAGATAGCTACAAATGTAAGATCTGCAGAAATATTAATACCAATTCTCTCTTAATTTTTCTAATATAGGCAAGAGGATATACTACCCAACTCATTTGTATGAGGCTAATATTATCATGACGTGACAACCAGATAAAGATATCACAGGAAACGAAGAATATTGGTCAACATTTTTGAAGCACATACATGTAAAGGTTCTCAATGGAACAGCTCAAAAAGGAAAATCACAAAACAGAGGGATTATCAGCAAATGGGTCTCATCACTTTACATATGTGTGTGTGTGTACACACACATACATATACATATGCATATACATATATATATCATTAATCAATGTATACACATAAACTAATGTGAATAAATTAAAAGAATGAAGGATAAAAATCCCACGAGCATTTCAATGTTGAAAAATGCATTTCACAATCTTAAATCCATTCTCATAATAAAAATTCTCAACAAATATGCATAGCATACATGAATTTCAAAATAATAAAGGTCATTTTGAAAAACCCACAGCTAGCATCAGATTCAGCAGTAAAACAGTAAAATATTAAAAACTTTGGTAATGGCTGGCATAGTTGTAAACCTGTCATTTATTTGAGAGATTTAGACGAATGTGTGTGTGTGTGTGTGTGTGTGTTACTCCACCCCACTTTGCTTTTCAAAGAAATAGTTTTTAAAATATAGAAAGTCAAGAAATAAATACACACACATGGGTAAACATTTCAGGAATGTGCAATGAAGAAATGATCTCTTCAGCAGCCAAGAACACTTAATAACCACATGCATCAGAATGAAATCAGATCCTTATCTTACACCATACCCAGATGAATGAATAATGGATCAAAAAATTAAAGGAAATATGTGAAATATAATCCCCTTAAAAGAAAACATAGGGGAAAATTTTGGTTGTATCAGTGCCAGTAAAAACACAGAAAAATTAAAATCAAACAAACAAAACAAACAAAAAGACACATGAGACAATGCTAAACTAAAATTCTCTCACACAGTGAAAAGACCATTGGGGGAAAATCTTTGCAAATTACATATCTCATAAATTATTCATATTTAAGTAAGTAAAAAATTTCTAAAGCTCAATAGTATAAAGATTACTAGATTGAAAATGGATGAAGAAAAGTAGTAGACACTTCTTGAAAGAAGATAATTGGCTTGTCCTTTGCAATCAGATAGACTTAGCATGATTGCATCTGTACAGAACATACACATTGTTGTGCTTTCTGATAATCATTCCGTAAAGAATATAGTAAGAGAACCACTTGTACAGCATTTCCATGCTGTTAGGTATTATTAAGTGATATATAAATGATTTTGAATGTATAGGAGTATGTACACACACACACACACACACAAGGACTTGCCATCCAGACTCTAGTATCTGCCTGTGTTCCTGGAACCAATCCTTGATAGTTATTGAGGGATGACTATTTATAGAAATGGCAGTTGTCAGAGAATCCATGAGACTTATATATGTGTTGTTATACATGTTATATATATATATATATTACAAACAACTTATATATGTTGTTTCCTAATATTGTTTCCTAATGTTGTTGAATAACAATAACAATTGTTGTCAAATTTTATGCTGTTGAGATTAAATAAATTAGGACATAGCATTTCTACTAACTGAATATATGAGGGAAAATACTGTGTAATTCTGCATTCATTTTTTAAATAAATTGTTCAATATCTTCTGATAAAAATAGCATCACTCCCTGATTCTTCACTTGTAAATCTTACAGAACTCAAAAAAAGAAAAGTCCTATTGCTTCTAAATGTTTCCAATGCAGAAAAACAGATAGTCTTAAGCTAATTTTGTAAGATCAGTACTAAATCTGTATGCATGAGTCACCATTTCAAGTCAGTACAAAAACAAAAACATGATCCCATGGTATTCATAAACTACCCAGGGAAATACTGAATCCTCACTAACCACACCCAGAGATGCATAAATTACATTTTTCCATTATCATGGGAAGTTTACCTATTATTATTTAAACATTAGAAAAGTAGTAAAAAAAGTATGCCTTATTAAACAAGAGATTAAATAAGAATTATGTAGATGTTACTTATACTCAAATTGAAATTTCATCAATAACTATGAATAATTCATTGACCTAAAGCATCTAGTTTCCACAAATTATAGCATATACTTTACAATGATGAAGTGTAAAATGATTCCCTTCAATTTGAATAGTTATTCTGTTTGACAACTACCAAAGCTGTTATAGACAACAAAATCATCTAGTCAGAAAACTCAAAAATAGAAAATTGTAGATGTAAATTGCTTTTAAAAATCAATCACATGCTTTTCCCAAGCCAAAAAGGTGATATGGCTTTATAATATGTGCAAGGTGGCAATGTTGAATTAAACTAAAAATAATCTGAACCAACAAATAATCCAACAAAAGTTGATTAAAACTGTAAGTAAAATGTTTATAACATTATATTAAAAGACCTAAAAATAGATAACTAAATATCAGGATGGATCACAAATATCTTAATCTTTTACTAACTAGCATTATAGACTCAATGTAATTGTGTTGCAAATATTAAAAAAAATCTGGTGCAAATTGATAATCTGAATCTATACTTTTTGGTTTAAAGTAAACATCCTTATTGACCACTGGAATGGAACAAAGCCCCTGAAATATGTTCCTCTCTCTCTTACACACACACACACACACACACACACCTTGAAATAGAAGAGAAATAATTTAAATTTACTTTTGTACTTTATATAAACAAATTACAGGGAGTTTTTATGAGAGCAAGTACAATGTAGCACTATAAAATCTGCTGAGAGTAATATAGAAAAACATTCACGGTAGAGTGAAGAATTTCTTAATATAAACAAATGTGAACAGATACAAATACGCTAAAATAAACTATTTGTTTATGAAAACTGCTTGAGAAATTGGGAAAGTAAGTGATTGCTTGACATTTATTTAAATAGAATTTTACTCTCACTTAAAAACAACCATTCTCAAATTGCAAACGATATTTTAAAAGAATACTCATATCAAGATCACAAAATAATCTTCTATGTATGATTATTATAAGATTATTTATACAATGATTATTAATAATCTTTTAAATAGTATTAACAGATCAGTTATAATAACTTAATAGTTATTTTAGTAGTTGATAATCATATTAAATTTATTGGTGATTTCAATAACCTTAATTATTAAATAATATTATTATAAATAATTATTAATCTTACACAGATAGTTCCATGCTTATTTATATAATAATCTTATGTATAAGATTATTGAAGCCTTATTAAAAATAAGGACTTTATTTCGTCACCATTAGAAGTATGAAATGCCAGTAGACACTTGGACTAATGCTCAACAGCAGATGATCAGCTTGTGCAACCTTACTGCTTGTCTATGGATGACAGTAGCCTTTTAAAGTTACTAGCCTCGGGCCCGGCGCGGTGGCGCAAGTGGTTAAGTCCTCGCCTTGCACGCCCTGGATCCCATATGGGCGCCGGTTCTAATCCCAGCAGCCCCGCTTCCCTTCCAGCTCCCTGCCTGTGGCCCTGGAAAGCAGTCGAGGACGGCCCAAAGCTTTGGGACCCTGCACCCGCGTGGGAGACCTGGAAGAGGCTCCTGGCTTCGGATCGGCATAGCATCGGCCCGTTGCGCTCACTTGGGGAGTGAATCATCGGACGGAAGATCTTCCTCTCTGTCTCTCCTCTCCAATATCCGCCTTTCCAATAAAAAATAATAAAAATAAATCTTTAAAGTTACTAGCTTCACCCAGAGAAGCTATGAGATTTCCCAATTCAAACCAGCCTCAACATTTTAATTTTGTTATCAAAGACATCATCAACCAATGATTCACTCTTCAATCGGCCACAACATCCAGAGTTGAACAGATCCAATGCCTGGAGCCAGGAGCTTCTTCCATTTCTCCCATGTGGATGCAGGGTCTCAAGATTGGGTCTTTCTCCACTGCTTTCTCAGGCTACAGGCAGGGAGCTGGATGGGAGTGGGGCGGCTGGGACATGAACCAGTGCTCCTATGGGATCTTTGAGCATGCAAAGCCAGGACTTTAGCTACGAGGTTACCAGGCTGCTACACTGGACCCAATCTTTTGCCTTGATATCAATACTCGAGAGAATCTGTAATTTTTTTTTTAAAAACTGCTCATTTTGTCATAGGTAAGTTATATGATATATCAGTTGATCAGGCAGGTTTTACACAGAATACCTACAATATTAAATTGATTTGAATTTTCTAAAGGAAACTTTATTATTCTCCAGACTAAGGTATTCCCTAAAAACAAATTCCCTTGAGATCTGAGGCAGTTTTCCCTTGAATTCTAAATGGTATTTTTTTTTAAATACCACAGATATTGAACACAGAAAGTGCACATAATAGACCTTTTTGCTTTGCTTTTCCAACTTTTGTGGGCGTTTGTTTTTTAACAATTACCATGATTTTCTCCCAGAGCCAAAAGACGTATATCATTATTTTATTTAACATTTTTATAGCAGTGTAAAGCTTTTCAATTCAAACCACAAACCTGAAGACATTAAACTGCATAATTTTTTTAGAACTCTATGCAATGGCTAAAGAAGTATTATTCAACATCATTTATTTGTAACTGCCAAACAAAAGTTTTATAGTAAAAAGCAATCTGGAACAAAAATGATGCATATTTTAGGGAAATAATAAAGATTACAGTTACATCAGCTTTTTAATTTTATTTTTGCATTATCTGAACCGTAAAAATATTTTTCAATAGTGACAAATGAGTGAATATCTATTGATATTTTCCTATTGTTAGAGTAACCCAGTGACTTAAATTTAAATAATTATTTTTTTTAGCCTTATTTCTTTTTGGATTTCTCTTCAATTTCAATGTCCAATGTTAAATAACATGAAGATTTTTTAAAATATGTAAGCACCTTTTGAAGTATATGAGTATTTTAAATACTAAACTGCTATCATTTATTTAGTAAATGCTAGTACCAGTCATGTTAATAAAATAATTAAGTCTAATAAATAGACCACACACTGGGAAACTTTACTGTATCAGTTGATATAATCTATCAACTTCCTGGTTCCCATAGAAATTGATTATAACAAAGTATGTTTAAAACAACACACATTTAATGAATAAATACTTGATACATTAAAGGTCAGAAGAGAGCTTAATCCAAAAGCTGGCTTATCACAACTTTCATTAATGCTCTATGTCTTATCCAAATTATCATTTATTCTTCAATCTGAATCAAAACTCCAACAGCGCAATGCACTGATCTGTGTCATCTTAAAAATTTGAAACGTAATTTCTGAGAAATCAAAAGAATAAAGATGACATTTTAAGCAACCAAAGAGAATGTTCCTTGTAAATACTACTGACTTAGTGATGCAGTGTATCATTCAAATACCTTATATAAAAATTGTTAGCACAAAATTATGAGTAAGTATTTTACATGGAACGCATTTTTAGATTTTTTAATGTACTTAATTTTTTTGTCTCCAAACATAATTTAATCCAAATACAATAACATCCGTATCCAAAGAAAACAGGTATTTTCTAGCGCAAAATTAGACATTCTGAAATGATGCTGATAGAAACATGCTGTTTGAAATATATGAAGAAAACTCATGTAAGATACAAATACAAAACCCATATAAGATACATGCGTGTGGAAGCATATCAACATGCATTTGCAAATATATGCCTATTGTGATCATGCTTGTGTATATACTTTATTGATTAGCAGAATGATACACCTTGCATCCATCATTGATTTGCATCATATAATAGTGCATTATATGCCTACCACTTACCATATGATATTAAATTATTAAATTCAGATTTTGTATAATTAATTGGTGTATATGTCATTTCTGAAAATAAGCAATATTGCATAAATGTAATCACAAAATCATTAAATAATTTATTATCATTGCCAAATATCTATTGAGTTTTCAGATTTTAACACTTTTATCACAAAATTATAGAAATAATTTATATGAATTAGGACAGATCCGTTAAATGTATTACAATTAACTTAAATTTATCTTATTTATTTGAAAGTCAGGTGCCACCATCTGCACCTCTGACATCCCATATGGGCAGTAGTTCTAGTTCTAGTTAATCCATTTCTGAACCAGCTCTCTGCTTATTGCCCCGGAAAGCAGCTGAGAATGACTCGAGCTTATGGTCCCCCTGTCCCCACAGGGAGATCTACAGGAAGCTCCTGGGCCCTGGATTTGGATCAGCTCAGCTCTGGCCATTGTAGCCATTTGGAATGTGAATCCATAGAAAGAAGAACTTTCTCTCTTCTCTCTCTGTAATTATGCTTCTCAAACAAAACTAATTAGAACATAAAAATTAATTTTTAAAACCTCAGAGTTATACAGAGAGAAGGGGTGACGGAGAGAGATCTTGCTTGTGTCAGCAAGCTCATTTCCTTCATGCCCAGGGCTGTGTCAGGCCAATGCCTGGAGTCAGGATCCTAGTTGGTGCAGAAGCCCAGCTGGTGGTCCATCTTTTGCTGCTTTTCAAGGTTGTCAGCAGGGAGGTAGAAAAGATCTGGAGCCTCTTGATTCAACCAAGCTTCCACAAGGATCAGAACTGTTGAACTATCAAAACTGCTTAAGCAGGACGCTCGCATCACGCCTCACATCGGGGGCCTGGGATGGGAGGGAGGCTGGGTGGGGCTTTTCCCTTTATTTCTCCCCTGACTCCAGATACAGGGGGAAAGAATGATATTAGTGTGAAACAATGGTATTACCCACTTTTCTGTAGCCCTTGACCCTTTGTATCCTAAGTAATTAAGTAAGATTATAAAAAATAGAGGAAAATGAAACCAAAACCCACAATTATGTAAAATTGAGTTCTACAGATTTTAGTAAAGGTTTTAATTTAGTCATAATTTTGTTGTATGTCTCCTTTTTAAAACGTTTAATTCATAGAGAACAGATTCTATCCATGACAAAGGTACAGTTCCAAGAAAACATACATACTTCCTTCTTTCCCCTAATCCCCTAAAATATCCCTTCCTCACTTTTCTCTTCTTCAACAATATTTACAGAGACATAATTTTAATACAGTCCATGTTCACATGCTTAATTCAACACTGGTCATTCTCTCTTAATCTTTCTCCACTGTTTTCCCAGGTCTACTCTCAACCTGGGTTTTTGCACATGCCAGCCTCTGCTGTGGCCTGGCCTGACCCTCAGGCACATCCTAGGGTATTTGAAGCAGCTCAGAAAGATCTGCCCAGAGACCTGACCTTCACATATGTTGAAAGGACCCCCATCTTGTCTAACCCGGTTCTTGTGCTCAGCAATAACAGGTACAGCCTAGCAGAAGCATATCCACAGTTCCCTTATCAGGCCCACTCACAGTTCCAGATCTCTCATTTGCCAGGGGATACCACAGTCTTGCCAGACAGGACTTGCACCCAGTCCTAGCATCTGCCAACTGCTACATCAAGCTAACCCAGTCTGCCTGCCCCTAATTATTTGTCCATTTCTTAACTGAATTATTTTGTTGTTGAGTTGTTGAGTTTCTTGACCTCTTAGAATCTGGATGTTAATCCTATACCAACAGTATATTTGACACACACTTCCTACTGTTCTGTTAGTTGTTTCTTCATATTGTTGAGTTTCTTTTGTAGTGCAGCAACTTCTTAGCTTAATACGATCCTATTCTATAACTTTGCTTTAATTTGTGTACAAATGAGGTATCTCCAGAAAGCCTTTGCATGTGTCGTGCAGTTTCCCCAGTGTTTTCCTTTAGCACTTGGGGGATACCTGCTCACAGATCAAATGTTTGATCCATTTAGAAGTGAAGTTTGTACAAGGTAGGAGTCTTTTTGTTGTTCTTATCCACATACTGATTAATTTTTCCCTGCAATATTTGCTTAAAACACTTTCCTTTCTACCCAGAAATACTTCATTTAGCTTTTAAAAATAGTTGGCAGTAGATGTGTTCTGTCCCAATGATCTGCATGATGATTTTTGTGAGAGTACTAGGCTGTTTTGATTACAATTGCCATGTAGTATGTCAAGAAGTCTATTACTGTGATGTTTCCAGGTTTGTTTTTGTTGTTATTGGTACACAGTTCAACTTCAAAGTAAGAGAACTGAATGGAACAGAATATATAATTAAAATAATTCTTAAGTGTGTATATTACAAAGGAAAAATACGTAGTCTCTGAATGTGTATACACATAATTTCTAACATAAATGTCCATGTGGGTGTACCTAAAAGATATTCATTTTAAAAACAGTAGTTTTACTTATGTATTTCTGTTTGGAGTTGATTTTGAAACTCCAATTTATTTTAAAATGGCCATAACTAAGCTAATGTATTCCTTTAATTTTGTTTATTTTTATTTGAAATACATAGTTACAGGGAGAAGGAGAGCTGCACAGGGAAGGTATTGCAGCCACTGGTTCACTCCTTAAATGCCCATCATGGACAGAACTGAGTTCATTAAAAGCTGGGAATGAGTAGCATCTTATGGATCTCTCGCATGGGTGCAGGATCCCATCCTCTGCTTTCCCAAAACACAAACAGGAAGCTGGGTTGGTAGTGGAGCAACTGAGTCATGAAACAGTACCCATGAGTAAAGCCACCTCCACTGAGTGGAGGATGAGTCCGTTGAGTCATCGCACTGTTCCCAGCAAGTTCTTTCTTAAAAATCCATGAAAACTTTTCATTAAAAGAAGACCTGAAAATTAATACAATTAATATGTTTAGCTTATTTTTGGTTGTCATGGTAAATTATTTGAAGGCATTGTGTATTATAAATAAGAAATTATTCAGTATATTTAAGCATAACTGTTGCTTTTAATGTAAAAAGTAGGTTATTTGATTTTTGTGTTCATTCAGATGCATTAAGGAATAAAACGGCATATCAATAGCATTTTGATACTATTGTAAAGATTGAAACGAGTAAGTTTCAAACATTATGAACACATGAAATTTTGAAGATTGTAAACTCCTTTTTAATGGATGAATCTGCAGAAGTGCTCTATGTGGATATTTTGAAAATGAATTAGTTGCCAAAATAAAAATTATTATTCCTGTATGATATAAATCCCCAGTGTTTCTCAAGAGCATAGACAAGACAAGATATGTTAACAAAAAATTCAAATCTCAAACTGTCAGACTCACTCATTTAGATTATATTTTTTGTACTTTATTAGCTACCAGAGATCAGGGAAAGCATATGATATTTGTCTCTTGATCACTGGCTTATTTCATATAGCACAATGGTTTCCAGTTGCATCCAGTTTGCTGGAAAAGGAGATTTCATTCTCTTTTTTTGGTTGAGTTTTCCTTTGTGTGTTTATACCACAATTTATTTATTTATTTATTTTTATTTTTGTTTTTATTTATTTTTTTAAAGATTTATTTTTATTATTTTTTATTGGAAAGGCGGATATACAGAGAGGAGAGACAGAGAGGAAGATCTTCCATCCGATGATTCACTCCCCAAGTGAGCCACAACGGCCGATGCTATGCCTGTCCGAAGCCAGGAGCTTCTTTCTGGGTCTCCCACGCGGGTGCAGGGTCCCAAAGCTTTGGGCCGTCCTCGACTGCTTTCCCGGGCCACAGGCAGGGAGCTGGATGGGAAGCGGGGCTTCTGGGATTAGAACCGGCGCCCATATGGGATCCAGGGCGTGCAAGGCGAGGCCCTTAACCACTGCGCCATCGCGCCGGGCCCACTACAATTTATTTATCCAGTCATCAGTTCAAGAATATTTGTGCATCTGAGAAGGTTTCTTATCTCAGCTATTCTGAATTAAGCCGCAATAAACATAGAAACATGAAAAACGTTCTCCTATAATTCTCATTGCATTTGGATAAATTCTAGGACCTGGTTAGCTGGGTCATATTGTCAATCTATATCAGATTTCTGAAGAATTTCTATACCGTCTTCCATTATGGTTGTACCAGGTTACATTCCCACAAACAGTGAATTTAGATTCCTTTTCCTCCAAAATATTTACAAGCATTTATTGTCAGGTTTTTCATTATTAATCATTCTAATTGGGTTGAGATGAAGTCTCGCTGTGTATTTTGTTTGTATTTCAATCCTGGGCAAGTACAGAGCTCTTACCCTCTTATGTCAGACATGTTTCATGTCTAGAAACACAGTTACATGTCAAACATTGTTCTGCAGTCATAGAATTCTCAGTCTTTGCATGCAAGACTCCCATAGTCACAGGATACCGGGCATCCACGCAGTCTCAGTCCTACCCACACTGCAGAGATCAGAGACAATCTCAGTTCCAGGTGCATGGGAGTTCTCTGCCTTGGCAGCTTTCACTTCAGAATCTGTTGAAGGGTCACAGTGCTGCTCCTGACAGCCTTAAATGTGTGGGAAGGGCCCAAACTCAAAGTCAGGGGGAATGTGAATGTATTCCTTTGATAGAATTACCTAATCTTTTTGCCCGCTCAGAGCCATGCCAATAACCAATGCCACGTGGGCTCCTTTCAAAATGATGCTTTCTCCCGATTGATCCATGCAGTTTGTTGGGCAATGGGGTTAAAAAGGATGCTGAACCCCTTCAACAATGTGTAAGAACACTTGCCTCTAGTCTGGCTCCAGTCTGAACACATTCAGTGTGATGTGTGAGCTTGTGGAGCAGGCAATGTCACCAGTAACTCTGGTTGCCTTGATCTCTTCATCAGTGCCACGTTCTCCAGTGTCTAAAGTGGGGGGTATCTCGGCTCACTTCTGTGTGATTATGCCGCACACACTTCTCCATGGGGTCTTCCAACTTTCTGTAAAAATTTTGTGGAATGTCCACTTTAAATTTCTATCCAACTCTCTCTGGGAAGACACTTCATCCACTTTTCTTTTACTGGATTTTCCTAATCAAAATCTTTGTCCTGTTCTGCTTTCTTGGCCATTTCCAATCTTGTTTGTATCACAGAGTTCCATTACATTTGCATCTGTTGAGCTCTTCAGCAGTTTTAATATATATATTTTTCATATGACTATTGTATTATAAGAAGTTCAAAAAAGGCAGAGGTCATTTGGTTTTTATGATTTCAGGGTAAGGAGGCAAGTTTACTTGTTTTACCTACAGTGTTTACCAGAGATGATTAATATAGACTGTTTTTATCTTCAAGCTATATACCAGATTTGAAAATGAATTGTGTATTTCATCATCTTGTGAGTATAGCATGCATTTAAAAAGTTTGCATTCTTTCAACATTGCTTTTATGCTGTCATCCTGCTTAATTTACGTACATAAGTAGGCATATATTCTGGTAGTATAAGGTTCTTCTTAAAGACAACATCAAAGATTATGAGAGATGACTAGTCACTTTAATCCTCATCATCTTGGAATTATTTAGTTCAGTATGTTGTTTTTACAAAATCAGTTTTTCTTAACTAGTCAATAAGTGTGTTTCATGATTTAGCTCATGTTTTATCAATACCGTCTCTGTACTTTTGAATAAATGATCAGTTAGATTATTAAGTTTCAGATACAACGCACTGCTGTTTCATAGATCTTACAATAAACTGAGGCCAAAAAAGGATGCAATAACATCTCTTTCATAATAAGGCTGTCCCTTACAGTCACGTGGGCTGTTACTCCAAAAGGGAGAGTGAACATATCACTTTGCTCCTCAATCTACACTGTGACGTATATGGCATTTATTCACTTGATATAGATGGACTAATTTAAATATAAATAAATGTCAGGACCAACTTTGTCACCCATGTCAGCAGTATTATCTGATGTTCAGTTTTCACATCAAAACATGTTCTTATATGTATTATAACCATCATCTGCTATTACATTTTTTTCCACCAGATGGTAGCCAATAAAAGCAAGAAGCAAAGAAATTAACAGTTAAAAGAAATGCCATTGAATTGAAGCAATATTCAAAACTGAAAAAATATATCATAATTAGACAGAGGTACCCTGGTATGCATATCAAATGCATTAAACAAGTTTAATTTGTTTTTCAGAAATAAAAAAGGTCTACTATATTCTCTAGTGCTATCCTGAAATAGTTAAATGTTATAAACAGGGAAACTCTAAATCTAAACACTCATATTTATTATTCATTTTGTCATAGATCATTCACGAATGTATGAACACAGACTTTCAATATCGCTCAATTCTCTATTTAAAAGAAGCGCTGAGATGTTTTAACATACAATCGCAGAATATGTAGCTTCTGACTGTTCTTTTTTAAAAGCTCATCAATCCCACTTATCGTGCAAAAATGCAGATATATGAAATTGTTTCTTCTGTGCGGTGTCTTCTCTATCCTTGTTAGTCATGGCTTGTACATGAAGTATTCATTATTTTCAAAAACCAATTATCATCCCTGTCTGGATGCATTAAGTTTCTTTCTACAAGTCTTTTCCTCTCTATCACATTTTAAGCAACAATTTACATGAATTATTCATAGTTCCCATATTGCAGGCAAGGTTTTTTTTTTATTAAATTTGATCATAATAATAGTTATTACCCCAGTCATGGCAGTTTTATGAGTATTCTTCAGTCCCATTACCTGGAAAGATTTCAATCAAGAAATATAAAAGATGCAAATCAATTTCCATAATAAAATTAAACAGTACCATCTACTTCTTCATTCCAGCAATAGAGTTGATTGACAGCCTTTCCCTGATACCTAGAGCAGATAACACTCCGATTCAGAAATGGAGAATGGCAGACTATTTCCTAGGAAGAATTTCAGCAGCTTTTTCTTCACTGTTGCTGTTCTGTATTCGCTATCCTCACTGCGTTACCATCCACACAGAAATGACACTTTCAAAGCAAAGTGTGTTCTTGTCTGATCATACTTAATTTTCATATTGATTATATCAATAAATGCTATTCCATTGTTTTTCTCCTAACAATATATTACCCTCATCAAGGAAGAAATCATCAGGAAAAAAAAATAATTTGCTTCTGGTGTAAATTTTAAACTAAAATATATTTTCACATTTAGGATTTTCTCCTAGAATAGGAGAGATTCTGCTCTCATGAAATAAGAAGTGGCCATCAGCTGAGTTGGATGGAAATTTTGCAGATTGATTGGCCCAACTGTTATAATGAAGTCATGATATTAGAGAGTGGGTGAATTGTGAATTCATGTGTGCTTGTCTTGAAAAGCAGGCTCACAGACTATCAAGATTAACAGATCCTGAACCTCAAAACTAAACTACAATGCACGAGATTGTAGATACAGTTGCTTAATCTCACTTCGCTTCAAACATAGCTCAATATTTGAGTACAACCTGAAATAGCAGCATTGGTCTATGAAAACAACGTCTCCCAATCTTTTTAAAATATTAATCTACTTATTTTGAAAAAGTTACAGAAAGTGAGAGAGAGACAGAGAGAGAGAGAAATCTCACGTTTGTTGATTCACTTCCCAAATGACAGCCCTGTGCCGGGTAGATGTCAGAAACCAACACTTCATCTTGGTCTCCCAGATTGCAAAGGAGCTCAAACATTTGTACCATGCTCCTTGGCTTTCACAGATCTTTATAAGGAAGCTGGATCAGAAGAGGAGCTGCCAGACATGAAGCAGCACCCATTCGAGATGTGGCGTTGTAGGTTACAGTTTTATCTTTGTATCACAATGCTGACTCCCAAGTTCCACACTCCTCCAGGCCCTGTTACCAAGTGAATTCTTAGTTTTTGTCATCAACAAGTATCTGTGATTAGCATTAAGATTGTCTTATCATTTACATGACCTATCATTAGGTCTTTGATGTATCATCTCCACTGTTGTCAGACTTTCATGTTCACAAATAGCAACAAAACATGATTTCAGGAACGTAAACAAATTATTTTTGCTCAAGCAAGACAGAAAATTTACAGTTCAAGTTAGGATCAGCAGTGCTCTCCAGAAAATATAACAACATTAGTCCTGCTTATTTTTCTTAGATTTATTTAAAATTCTGTTTTTTGTTTTCTGGATTTTTTGTAGCCTTCACTGACATTCCCAGCTAGTATTAAGTCCTTTTCTCTTTGCCTGTCTATAGAGTAGAACTTATTACCAAAAACAGTTCCCGTGCAATTCTCTAACTCAGCCATAGGTTCTTGGATGCGTATCCCATGTCTAGAACAAAAATTGACCAATACTTGCTGAATTTGAATGAATGGGATCATGGATGTATCAGTCGCAGTAAATAAATTCTGCAGTTCATAGGTGTGGTTCAGAAAGATGTCTCCTATTCAATGAACTGCTGCTCTTCCACTGAATTGTACACAGTAATGAATTTCTTGTAACCTAGTCTTATTTCTATGCTAGTCGCTCCCTAGTTTGATTTGCAGCAAGAAAATGGGACTCTTCTTAACCATGAAGTTATAGTTCATTTGCATGTAAATGCTATTAACATTTTCACATTGTAAACACTTTATTTTCAAGCAAGATTGACACAATATATGAATAAAATTTATGTATTAGCTTATTTGCACATAAAATAGTAAAGTATCTTTGCTCTTAGAACTATTTGAGATTCATCTTAAAAACATATTAAAAATAACAAAATTTTCTTATGTGTTATTGAACATAGTTTGAAAAACTGGGCTTTAAATTCTTAAATCCTAAAGAAAATCATGTTTTTTGTTTTTGTTGATGTTATATATCATGTTTTCATAAGATAGATGACTGAGTTGAGAGATAATTTTCTAAACATAAGATTCTTCTTATTATTAAAAATTTCCTTATTCAAATCCTAATACTAATAGTGCAAGCCATTGTAAATCTATGTAATGAGGTGAGAATGGTGATGACACAGTGATACATGTATAAATCAATAAAATAAATTCAAATATCTAGGGTAAAAGCATTTTTTACAATTACAACTAATAAAATCTTGCCAAGCGTATAAAAACAGCTCAATGCTGCAAAAATAGTCTTTTAAATAAATGTTGCTGATTGGCAATCAGGAAATTAGAATCATGTATCAGAGTACTGGTTCAGTTCCTGAGTACTCCCATTAACATACCTGTGAACATGACCCAAGTGCTTGAATGCTTACCACTTACCGGGGAGACCCGTATGAAGTTCTACATGCCCATCCGTCCCCACGCAGGGCCCTGGCCATCGCAGTTACTTGGACAGTGAACCACTGGATGCAATATCTCTTTCCCTGGCAATCCTTCTTTCAGGCACTCTGACTTTCAAATAACTAATTAAAAAAATAAAAAAAAAAAGAGGGGGTGGTGGAATAAGCACTGTGGCCAGTGAATTAAGATGTCTCTGTGATGCCAGCATTGACAGTGAAAATTTGAGTCCTGAGTGCTCCGCTTCTGATACAGCTGCATTCTATAGCACCTGGAAAAGCAACAGAGAATGGTCTCAGTGAAGTGCCTGACTCTCTGCTGCTCCATGGGAGACACAGAAGTTCCACACTCAGAAGTGAAAAGACAGCCAGACACACATTGTAGGTGGGAGTGACCAACAAATGAAAAATCTCTGTCTCTCCAGCAACTCAGTAGCTCTGCCTTGTCTGGAAAACAAAGAGAATTGAATTTTAAAATTGTCCTCAGACCAAAGCCTGCATATGAATGAATAAGGCTAGGTCCCTCTCCCATATTATATATATAAAAAGCTAATCAAAATGGATCACCAATCTAAATGCTAATACTGACACTACAGAACTCTGTGGCAGAGGGGATCATGAATCCATCTCTATGATGCAATAGTTTCTTAAATGTGAAGCAAAATAACCTAGGCAATGAGAGGAAAAAGAAATGTTGAACTCCATTAAATGGGAAAAATTTTGTAAATTCAAAAAAGTAAAAGACAACATCAAAAATGAGAAAAAATATTTATCAATCACATAAATGATGAGTGGCTTGTTTCTAGAGTAAAGAACTTTTACAAATCATCAATCAACAGCAAAGATGTTGAGTAGACATTTCTCAAAAGAAGATGTACCCATGACCAGCAAGCATACTAAAACACCATATACATCATTATTCCTCAGGGAAATGTGAGCTACCATTTTTTACTCACTGAAACAATAACAAATGCTGACAGACGTGGAGAAATCAGAACCTTCACACATTGCTGGTAGTAAGATGGTGCTGACATTTTAGAAAAATGAAGAGTAAACATGTAAAACCTGTAAGTTAATGTGGAATTAGCATACGACCAAGAAATGCCGGGTGTATGTGTGTGCACATGTGTTTCCACTTCGAGAAAATGGAACTGTATGTACATGTGGAAATATGATGAATATGCACACAGTCTTCAGAATAAAAATGTGGAACTAATCTAAAGTCTATTAGCTAATTAATGTGCAAGCAAAATAGAGAATATTCACCCAATGAAAGCCCATTCTGCACTAAAAGGTACAAAGTGCTTATGCAAGCTAAAGATGATAAAATTTGACAACATTTTGCTGAATTAAATAAGCCACTTACAAATGATAACATATTGTATGTACTATTAAAAAGCTTATTGTATGTATTATAGAAAACAATTATTGGGTGTATTATAGACAACATTTTTTTTTATTGTTTAGGAAATAAGCTAGATATAGGACCAGCACAGTGGCCTAGCAGCTAAAGTCCTTGCCTTCAACGTGCCAGGATCCCATATGGGCGCTGATTCTAATTCCAGCAGCTCCACTTTCCAACCAGCTCCCTGCTTGTGGGCTGGGAAAGCAGTCAAGGACAGCCCAAAGCCTTGGGACCCTGCACCTGCGTGGGAGACCTGGAGGAGGTTCCTGGCTCCTGGCTTTGGATTAGAGCAGCACCAGCCATTGCGGTCACTCGGAGAATGAATCGCTCTGTCTCTCCTCCTCTCTGTATATCTGACTTTGCAATAAAAATAAATAAATTTTACAAAAAAGAAGATAGAATAATGGGATATGTAGAAAAAAGCAAGTAATATTACAAATTTTAATCTAATACATCAATAATCACTTTAAAAATGTTAGAAAGATAGCAGTGAAAAGACAGAAATTAGCATACTGACTAGGAAAAATTATCTATGAGAAATTTATCTTACATATACAAGTGTAAATGGGATAATATTAAAAAAATCATTCACATGTTTTTAAACTTAAACTTCTAAAAGTATATACTAAATTGTGTTCTTAAGACCACAGTAGATCACTTTTCATTTTTAAACATGTAACTTATAATACAAAATTACAGAAAATACTATTATAGAACACTTTCAGAAACTATAAGATTCTGTTTTTAAGGACTAGACACTGTTCAAACACCATTGCTAGGTTTTCTTTCTTTTATTTCTATCGTAGTTTTTTTTTTTTTTCCTCTCGGTCTGTGATCCAGTTGCTTTATTTTGCACAATATGTATGCCGGAGGGAAAAAATGTACTAGATATACACCAGATTAATTTTTTGAATCAATATTCTGAATATAAAGCATTGACCAATTTATTTTTTAATATTTTATTTATTTATTTGAAAGGCATTGAGCATGAGAGAGTGAGTGAGTGTGTGTGTGTGTGTGTGTGTGTGTGTGTGTGTGTGTGTGTGTTTGAGAGAGAGAGCGTGAGAGAGCTCTTCCCTCTGCAGTTCACTCCACAGCTGGCTGTAGCGGCCTGAGTTTCTTCCAGGTCTCACATGTGAGTTTAGGGCCCAATCACTTGGATCATCTTCCTCTGCATTTTCAGACACTTCAGCAGGGAGCTGGCTTGGAAGAGCAGCTAGAAATCAAACAGCTGATAGCTTTACCTGCTATGCCATGATGTTGGTCCTAATTTAGTCTCAATGAGTTGAGTCCTAATGAGAGAATGAGAAGACATAGAGAGAGGTGTTGTGGGCTAAGGTGTTGACTAGCACTGGTTAAGCTGAGCACTACAGGCGGTGGGCTTGGGGCTAGAAGCACCTGGTCTCAGCTGTAGCCAATCTGCTCTGCGCTAATGAGGATGTGGGGTAAAGCATAAACAAGAAGTAGGTGAAAGATCAAGAGAGAAGGCAATAAAGGGAAGCCTCTGAGAGGCTTCAGAGACAGACTTCCACCATCCCTGTGTCAGGTCGGTGCCTCAATCCCTCAGGACCCCTCGAAGTATCCCACGTTACTCGTGCTGCTGGCCGTAACAGAGAGGGAGGGAGAGAAATCCTTTTTCAAAAGGTTAGGTACAAATGACTAACAGATGCATTTAAAAAGCTCAGGAACACTGTCAATTAAGAAAATACAAATAAAAATAATGAAGGGGCAGACATTGAGTCATAGTGTTTTTATGGGGGGGATTAATCTTTTTTTTAATTTTAATTCTTAGTTTATTAGGGTACAAGGGCCAAGGGCTACAGGGTGAAAGTGGGTAATATCATTGTTTCCACACTAATATAATAATTTTGCCCTGTATCTGGGGTTAGGGGAGTAACAAAGGGAAAAGCCCCACCCAACCTCCCACCCACAGTGGGTTTTTTTTATCATACAGTTTTTTTTATTATTATTATTAATTGTATTGTATTATGTGACACAGTGTTATAGGCACTAGGATTCCCCCCACCCCTCCCCGAACCCTCTCCCCATGGTGGATTTCTCCACCTTGCTGCGTTACCACAGTTCAAATTCAGTTGAGGTTCTTTCATTGGAAGTATTTACCAAGCATAAAGTCCAGCATCTTATTATCCTAGTGGGTTCAACGATTTCTTTGTGAGGCCATCTCTGGTCTGAAGGTAAAGCCGGAGCAGTATCATCCCAGTCAATTAAAAGCCCCAACATAACATCAACAACAATTTACAACATTATGGCATTAATTGACATGGTATTGATTAACCAATATGTTAATAGGAAAATGCAGGTTCTTAACTACATCCTGTGACTTCTTCATAGACATTTCAGTTTTGGTTTATATTCAACCGGTTCTATACACCTCAAAATTGCTATAGATTGCTGTTCAGCTGTCTCGTGTCTATTTTCATTTTAGTATTTAGCTGTTTATAGTGTTGAAGCATGATTTTGCTGAACTTGGTTGTTTTTCAGATGGTCTGAACTGGCTTATAACTCACAGTGTTTTAAACCACTACGTGCAGCATGAATGGAATATGCTCCAACACCTTGTGCCCCCGTCACTTGAATGGGAGACCAAAAAGGAATTCCAGGCCCCTGGCTTATGCTGAACCCATCCTGGGCAATTGAGGCCATTTGGGTGAGCCAGCAGATGCAAGATTTGTCTCTATCTCTCTTGCTTTGGCTCTGCCTTTCAAATTAATATAAATAAATATTTTTAAAGAATGTATTTTTTCAAGAATGAAGCATGACTTTTAGTCTAGTCTAAATTGTTATGGAAAATATTATTTTCTGGAAGTACTGACACTGATGGCCTAATTTTTAGTGAGCTGTATTTCTAAACAATCCATGAGAATATTTGGGAAAGAGGCTCCTTGAGTGAAAGGAATGGACAAGTTATCCAAATCCTTGATCAAGTATATTGCAAAATAAATTAAATAAATAGAATATAATCCTAAGCTAGAATAGAAAGCCTATTAAAAATAGGTAAGTAATACTCCTCCAGAGTTTTTCTTTGTATAGATTTATTCATTAATTTGAAAGGCATATTTGCAGAAAGAGAAATAGACAAAAGGAGAGATCTTCCATCTTTCTATCTGCTCATTCACTCCTCAAGTAGCCACAAACATGAACTGTGACAGGCAGAAGGCAGGAGCCAGGGAGGGCTTCCATGTGATTGGCAGTGGTCAAAGTATTTGGTCAATATTATGCTGTCTTCCCACACAACTTCTCAAGGAGCTGGATTGAAAATGAAGCCATCACTGTCTGAACTACTGTCTATACGGAATGCTGGCACTCCAAGAGGTAGCATAATCCGCTGTACCACACTAGTCCACCGGCTTTCTTTTCCTTTGAAAGAGTAATCTACTCAGGAAAAAGTATCTTAGTGCTGTATTATGTTATTTATCAAGAAGACTTTCTAATCATGCAAATTTTGATAAAACTTTTTAAAGATCTATTTATTTTTATTGGAAAGGAAAATATAGAGAGGAAGAAAGACAAAGAAGGAGATCTTCTGTTAGCTGATTCATTCCCCTACTCCACGCAACAGCTGTAGTTGCACTGATCTGAAGCCAGAAGCCAGGAGCTCTTCCAGGTCTCCCATGTGGGTGTAGGGTCCTAAGGCTTTCACCCATGCTCAACTGCTTTCCCAGGACATAGGCAGGGCACAGGGTGGGAAGCAGGGCAGTCCTGATTAGAACCAGTGCCCATATGGCCTGCACGTGCAAGGTGAAGACTTTAGCCACTAGGCTACCCCACTGGACCCCAATAGTGCAAATTTAAACAGAAGCCGTTGTTGCATGGGATTATGAAACTTGAGAAATAAAATGTTGATTTTTTTTATCTTTATTAATGTGTAATTCCCCAGGTGTGAATAATATGATCTTAATTGGCAGCACTTAGCTTATAGTATCATTGTATTTCGACTAATACTCCCATCAGGGATAAAGAAAACATTCTTTTATTATGGTAACACCATAATTTTGTGGCGATTAACTTAGTTCAATTAAGACATTCGCATTTATTATGCACTATGGGGCCTTAGAGCTTTGATCAACACTTGTACTTAAATATGATTTGAAAATAAATTTCAATAATGAAAAAAAAATAAACCCTCTGTTTCCACACAGTTTGAGGCTTAACATCTAACATTCTAGCTCTCGCCATTTCTTCACAGCACTGTTGCACGCAGAGTGTAGCACTTATTACTTTTTGTTGCCAGAACATGAGGCATATTTTTGCATAGTTTTGAAGCATTGTTTACACAGCTAAGAGCTGAAATAAGCAGCTGCGAATATTTTGTGTATGTGGAGCTGATATCAGTGGGGAAATCAAGATGTTGCAAGAACTGTGTTGTTCTGTGTGGACCGGGTGGCACTGAGTCATTTCCTCTTGTCATTGTTAAAACATGATTACTTTGTGCCAGAAAACCATCCCCAAAACAAGGCATTCCAGTAGAAACAGAACAAATAAATAAAGGCAATCACATCATAGGTTCACTTTGGTCCAACAAAAACTTGAAGCTTAATGTTGTCGGAAAACAGCAGTGTGAAGACTTTCAGATGAGCAGAATGCATTGGAAAAAGAAACAAACCTAACCATTGCCTTTGATTTAAATCCTACAGAAAAATGACAATTTGAGACAAAATCTGCAATCGATTCTGCCTAAAAACAGTTATTTTTAATTCTTTTTAGTTTGACAGGTTTACTGTGATTCTAGGAAAATGCTGAAACTGGGAATGAAGCTAAAGGGAACAATGCAATATCCCCATGATGCTTATGTTTCATGTGAGTAAAATGCTAAATCAACATAGAAAATCATTTATGTTTTTCTGTTTTAACATATGTAACATTTTGGTATTAATATGTGTAATTTCATCGTAAGACACTGTTTTAGCAAATTTTAGCTTCATTTTATTGAATGGATTTATGATTCATCTTTCAATACTTGAGGGAATTTATAAAAGTTGAAGTTTTCATTTTTTAACCTTGCAATAATGGCATATAAAATAAACTACTTATGTAGAAATGTATTGAAAATGCCTTTCCACACAAACAAAGGCTGCAAGTGATTGTTTAAGATATTAAGAATATCTATCATTGAAGTCATAAAGAAAAGTACTTGGAAGCTAGACACACCACAAGGCTAAACAAACATCTTCTTACTAAAGAATAAGGAAATTGTCTAGAAAAAAAATGAGAATATGACCTTGGTGATGAAGAGGAACAATATGATTCTTAGAGAATTACACTTATCTTTTAGAACTGCAGGTTTAAATTCTTAGTAGAATTTAAGAAATCTTAAAAGCTATAAAATCAATATGAAGGACAGAGACACATTGGAAAATACACATCCAAACACAGAAAAAGATAACGGAATGAGAAACAGAAGGAAAAAATACGGATGTTTCCTGACTTAACTAACATTAACACAGAACATTATAATAAGATTCTTCAAGTCATTAGATTGGAAATTATAGAATTTTTCAAGACACTATTATTAAAAAGGCCAATTTCATGAAAACCTTGCAATTACAAAGACATGATCAAAATTGAGAAACAATGAAAGAAAAGTATTCATTTTTAGGAGAAGTAATATAAATTCAAATTGTGGGTTATTAACGGTTCTGGAGAATAAAGTAATTTCATACAGGTAATAATATTTAATAGGAATAACCAGTTTCTGCATTAAATATATTCCTAAATTTAAATAATTCTGTGACTCAATTTTAAAAATTTAATAGTTGCATGTGAATCTATTGGCATCAAGTTATTCAGAATTGTAAATGTCCCCCCAAAATGAATAAAACATAGGTATATAGTATATACACATATATATACATTTTGAGACACTTTCAATAAAGAATTTGTGCTGTTTTCATTTATAAAAGGACAATATAATGTATTTTCCAACATTCAAGAGTCAGAATCCTTTTAAACATGATTAAACTAAATCACCTAAATTAAAAAGTTAATTAGTTGTTTTTAAAAATAAGATTAATAAGTAATAAGTTGATAAGAAGGCTTCAAATTTTATGTCACTCAAATTCCTATCAAGCCCCCAAAAATATAAAAACAAGCAGAATGTCTATGTTAACAGTTAATTATATTAATTTAAACCAGTTGTATATTTATCCACAATTGCCCAAGAGTATAGTCAAACTGATTAATGACAAAACCCAGTGTATTTGTTATGTAGGGCTATTATGTAAAGGAAATTTACTGCCTCACATTTCTGGAAACTTAAGGTCTAAAATCAAAACATTGACAGACTGCTCTACTCAGTCACTCAGGGGACGTTGACTCCTTGACTCCTCAGCTTCTATTGCTGTGAGTGACCTTCAACATCTCTTGGACTGTAACTGCACAAAACCATTTCTTCACTTGCTGTTTCATGTTTCTTTAGCTAGAACTCTGACATTTCTGAGAGTTGACCATATGCCAATATGGTGTCAGTTTAATTTGATTAATTATATTGCAAAGACTCTATTTCTAGATAACACAACAATATGAAGCAAAAATTTTGGATTTTAATTGGTTTGTTTTGGGATGTGCTGTAGATGTTAAAACAATTCAACATGTACAATACCTGGGTTGACCAAAAGCAGTTGTACCTACTGGCAAAAAGATAAGGAAAGAAAAGTAAAAATCCAGTTTGATTTTTTTCAGTCAAAAGGAATTTTTTCCACTTTAATATAGGGATAGTCAAACACATGGCATTCAACATGGTATAGACAAGATCACAAAAGGCTCACAAAATATTCATAGTCTGGTGACAAATCACACTACAGAATATAGGGAATTGAACTTGATCACAGCCCTGCCTAAGAGCACACATGCTACCAATGTTGCAAAAAGCTAAAATCATCTTCTGAAAAGGGAACGTTTATTCTCCTGCAGGCCTGCAAGGAGAAGGAGCTAGTTATACAAAAGCCCCAAAAATCTGACTTTTCAGAGGGAGGTTTGGGATTACAATGTAGTTAGGGTGAATCAAAGTGACAGAACATGAGCGGTTCAAAGGAAAGGAATAGGGAAAGTCCTAGACAAGTCATGCCTTTGCAAACAACACATGTCCAAGGATGCTGAACTATCATAGGAAATATGTCCTTACACTTTGTAATAGGGCCTGGCGTGGTAGCTTAGTGGCTAAAGTCCTCACCTTGCAAGCGCTGGGAACCCATTTGAGTGTCAGTTCTAATCCCAGCAGCCAGGCTTCCCATCCAGCTCCGTGGCCTGGGAAAGCAGTTGAGACAACCCAAAGCCTTGGGACCCTGCACACACAGGGGAGAACCTGGAGAAGCTCCTGGCTCCCAACTTCTGATCAGCTCATCTCCAGCCATCGCAGCCACCTGGGGAGAGCATAAGCAGACAGATCTTCCTCTCTTGTCTCTCCTGCTCTTGGTATATCTGATTTACTAATAATAATGGTAATAGTAACAATAAATCTTAAAAAATTATAATAAACTACAATAGGTGTCTCATTCTGGGTTGGTCCACAGTTTGCAGTTACAAGACTGTCTGTACCCAATTCTGATTTTGCTCAGGGACAACAAAAGAGCAGCTCTGCAGAAATTCAGTGAAGACTATTATTATGAAATAGTTACTACAGTAATATTACAGTCATATAATGATAATTAGGAGCTGTTAGTTTGCTAGACAACTAAGGAAATCTCCTAAGAAGAATAGATGGATACTTTCTAGTCCATGATTTCAGAACAGAATAGATTAACAAGGATTATGGAAATCATATTTTTGAGTAGCAAGGTGAGATGACTTTTGCTTGCTGCAGGAAGGCGTGATAAACTTTTTTGAGTTATTATGTGAAATGACAGGTTACTACATCCTGTTTCTGATGGATAAACAGATACTTGCCTAACTGCCATGATAACGGCTGCTGTTGAACTGGAATACTTCATTCATGCAAACAGAATAGGTCCAGCTTATCTGCATTTGGAGGTCATTGTCAAATGCCTAGACAGCACTAAATATTGAATGTAAATGCAGACCTCATTTACCCTTGGATATTCCCAAATCTATTTAAATTGCAATGCACTTTCAGGAAGCAGGAGGAACCTCACCAGCAACAACAGCTGGGAGGGAAGTAGTAGGGTATACTCTACTGTGGCAGCCCATTTTTATCAACCTGATTCAAAGTATAAAAGATATCATTGAATTTTACTTAATTATTAATTGTGCCAAAGCATCCATGCCCACTATGAGATTGCCTTAGTCAAAAGCAAGATGTTACTTTCAATAAGTAAGTAAGACATATATGTATATGTGTTATGTGTAGCTGTGCTATGATTTTAATGGAGAGTTTATTTAGAGACAACCCCAGGTATACCTTAACTCCTAGTACTGTTTAAAGACATAAATATCTGCTACATAGTATATATCAGTAGATGTTGAGCATAATTCATAATGTGTGTTGTAGAGTTACAAAAGCCAATGCATTGCTTTTTAATTTTTTATGGTATAAGAACTTTTGGTTTCCCAATTGAATGAAGAGCGATCCCCTCTTTGCAGTTGTTTTCTGCCTCAGTGTGTGTGCCTCTTTGCTTAGTTACTCTTTTAACATTATTTTGTCACTGGCTATATTTAAGAATGGGGGAGGATTTGTTCCCTGCTAAAATTTAAACTTCTTATTTCAAACAGCTTTAAATCAGTGTCTCTCCCATATGGCAATGATTCCTTTGTTCTGCTCTTATCTTAGCAACACCCTGGCAGTTGAATTGAGGCTTGAGTTAATCCAATGAATGTGCAATACTGATACTATGATATATTTTTTGTTTTGTATTTTTGCTTATTTGGATTGCTCACTTCATATAGCCCTGAGTATGCAGCTCTTTTTGCAATAGTCATATACAGGAGATAGGGAACAAGGAAAAACTCTAAACCTACAATTCTGATTGGAAGATTGTGGAGGGAAAGATTCTGAGTTTTACCACTATAAATGTGGTTGTGTATGTCGTTTATTATAGTTATATTCATTTTTGACTCATGTAATTTTCAAGGTACATTCATACATAGTTATTTCTTTATAACAAGTTCACTCTATCATTATTTAATGTGCTTCTTTAACCCTAATCAAGTCGCCATTCCAAACTCTTCTCTAGAAAGTGGTAAACTTAATTTGACGGGCCTAGCACAGTAGCCTAGTGGCTAAAGTCCTCACCTTACACAGTTCTAATCCCTGCCACCCTACTTCCCATCATGCTGCCTACTTGTAGCCTGGGAAAGCAGTTGAGGATGGTCCAAAACCTTGGGACTCTGGACCCACATGGGAGACCTGGAAAAGGCTCTGGGTTCCTGGCTTCTGATCAGCTCAGCTCCAGTTACTACAACCACTTTGTTAGTAAATCAGTGACAAAAGATCTTCCATTCTGTCTCTCCTCCTCTCTGTATATCTGACTTTCCAACAAAAAGAAAGAAATCTTTTTTAAAAATTTAGTTTGATGACAAGCATGGACACATTTGAATCTACATACATAAAACATGGAAATCGATCTGTATATTCCTAGACCATTGAAGAGATTAATAATTTTGATGATTCCTGAATGAAACCAGAAACATCATATAGACAAACCTCTGGGATACAGCAGAAACAGCATGAAGAGGCAAGTTTATGGGGATCAGTGATCACATCCAAAGTATTGAGAGTTCATATGTAAGTGAAATAGATACTATAGAATCTATACATATAATAAAATGAAATCAATGTAATAATATGGTAGTTCTTTCAAAAGATAACCAAAAACTAGCAGACCTTAGCTATACCAAATAATGAAAGAGGGAGAGGAGTCAATGGAATACAATCAGAAATGAAAGGACAGCCATTACATGGGGCATCACAGAAATACAAGATCTGGGACTGGGAGTGAGTCTAATAGGAAACTGTAGTCACTGCTCTGCTGGGCTACAGCT
The DNA here is from genome assembly GCF_017591425.1 of Ochotona curzoniae. Classification (NCBI taxonomy): domain Eukaryota; kingdom Metazoa; phylum Chordata; class Mammalia; order Lagomorpha; family Ochotonidae; genus Ochotona; species Ochotona curzoniae. The sequence goes on from NW_024467115.1 coordinate 21,894,600, forward strand.
CCAGCTGGTATTCCTGAGAGCCAGGGCTGGGGGCAGATAACCTAGAGAAGGTGACAACAGTCATTGGCATATGTGTGGACGGGACATGGGGTGGGGTTTGAGCTGAGTTAACCTGCAACACCCTCGGCTGTGAACAAGAGCCTGATTGGAATGCAGCAGAAACCAGACTAGTCTGTTGTACATACTGGCATGCGTAGAAACTGGAGCTGGGGGCAAATCTGGTGGGGGTTACTGGGAGTCACCCCAACTAGGCTGCAGTTCACCCTGGTGTGTGCAAGGGTTTGCTGGTATGTGTAAAGGTTAGTTCTATGGCAGGCTGGGTTGGACTGAGCCGCAGAACCCATTGGTGTGCATAGGCCATGGGGCTGGGGATGGAACTGACCAGACAACTACAATCACCCCAGTGTGTGCTTAGGCTGATGTGGGTGATAAACGGAACCAGACCCTATGTTGGCTGGCAAATGCACCAGTCAGGTCTGTGGTCACCCCAGATGAGGGACTCCCCAAATGGACCAGAGGACTCAAAACTCCAGCTAAGGGGAAGGTCATAATTTGTGGTCCAACCTTGGAATGCATGATTTGAGACCGGGACTACTCAGTGGCAGATACCAGTACGGTGGATGGCATGCCAAGGAGTATATGGCAGAAAAGATGTTTAACTCATTGAGGGTTGCAGAGGATGTTAAGTGCCATGTCAATATGGAGAATAGAACAGGTTGGAGAGGTCTTCTGGCCGAACATTGGCAGCAAGTATCTTGATGAGTGTAATACACATGGGTTGGCTATGTTAGCCAATGGACCCTAAAAGGATTTTCTCCGTCTTGGAACAATGAAACCAACAGCATCTCAGAACTATCAAACCCACTCAAGCAATACCCTCAAAATGTTCTTCTCCACATCAGGATTTCTAAGATTAAATCAAGTAGACATCCTCCATTCCCCTGGTACTGATGTAGTTTAATAATTGTAAGCAGTCCCTCCCTGTCCCTACTCCCACGTGCTCACATAGAGGAGAAAAGGTAAGAAAGGGAAATTGGAAACATTTGTCCTTCCTCCATGTCTCAACCGTCCCCACCCTAATCCCAGTGGTCCTCAAGGGTATTCATCCTTATTAGCTATGTAAGCAACAACTAAATTAAATAAATAAATAAATAAAACCAAAAATATTTACTTTGAAATATTTTATTCAACAGTGCTGGTATTCTTATCCAGAACAATTAAGCAAGTGAAAGAAATAAGTCTGAATTTGAAAACAGGGCATCAATTTATCATCACTTGAAGATGTCATGATTTTACATATAGAAAACTTGAATGAATCCACCTAAAATATTAGGACAAATAAACAAATTAAGAAAAATGTAGTAGAGAATGTCAGTGTATGAAAGTAAGTATGGTTGTTTCATTCAGATAATGAATTACCAGAAAAAGAAATCAATAAAGTAACTCCTGGTAAATTAGCTACAGAAACAAAACCTATTAATACATTTATCAAACAGATGGAAGATTTATACAAAGGACACTGTAAAATATTGCTGAAAAAACTAAAAATGAAGCACACATTGGAAAAACTTATGTTTATGGATTTGAAGGATCAATATCATTGATTGTGCCTATCTATACCACCCAAAGGAATTTATTTTTCAAAATTCCATATATTATATCTATTATTTACATCTCAATAAAAACTATTTTTGTGACTGCTATATGACTTATAATTTACATTAGCCAATACGTTTTTCAATCAAAGAATGTCACTTTATTTGAGGAAAACTCAGGTTATTAATGAAAATGGGATCATACTTAAAATGTCAAGCATATAAATTTTATTTCTTAAAAGAAGGACATATCAAATTTAAGACACTTTGTCACCAGTAATAAAAGCTATTTTGTCCATCTCTGAAGAAGTGAAGATCCTGGCAATTAAAATGTCAGTAGGAAACTAAATTGAGTCAAAAGAAGAAAATTCAGGAATGTAAATAATGGGTATCTATTTGTTTTAATCAAAACTCTTGACAAACATTACTTGCTCATGAGAGAAAATGGAAAAGAGCATTTCATAGTGCATAAGGGCTCTCTAGTGAAGCTTTCCTGGCTGATGTTCAGCTAAAGCACTGGTTAACTTCTTCAAAACGCTTATGATAAGAGATTATCGCTATTCTGTACTCCAGAATCCCAACAAGTTAAATATTTTGAGTATTAAAGTTGCATTTCATTTGAGAGTTTCTGGAAGAAATGATTCCAGATTTTAATTCTACTTGCTCATATTACGTCTACTGTGTATGTGTGGTCCATTGAGAGCATGCATAAGATAGTAAAGAAGATATATGGATTTTTATGTCCTTCGTTGTTCAGATTTGTTTTGGCAAGCATTTGTGGATCGGTATGCTTTCAGAAAAGGTTCATGATGTCATCGTGTCATTTGGCTACTCTTCATTCACTACCAGGTGGAAAAGTGGAAACAAGACAATGTATATTCTCTAGAGAAAAAAAAAATGTTTTGAAGAATTAGAAAGCAGAAACAAACAAAAAAATGTGGAAATTTCTCAAACATATCTCTAAATAATATCTGAGTCAGTGAATATGTCATTGTGAAAATTAGAAGATACTTTGAACTCAAATTAGGAGCAGATATTTGACATAATGGTCTAAGATGCCAGTCACACACGTATGTTTCATGCCAGGATGCCAAATCTGAGTTCTGACTGCTGCCACGACTCTGGAAGACAAAATTGTTGTCTGGTGAGCTCTGGTTTATGCTGCCAAGGTGGAAGGCTTGGATTGAGTTACCAACCCCTAGGTCAGCCCCAGCTGAGCCCCAGCTAGTTAAAGATTGGAGGAATAAACCAGTCAACGGAGGTACTGTCTGTCATTGTCACTTGCACTTTTTTTCCAATAACTTTTACAAAATGGAAAATTAAAAATAAAATGGAACATAGAAATAATAGAGACAAAAAAGGAGGGGGGAATGTCTGATGAGACAGGCAAATTACAAAAATGTTTTTTTCCTATAAGAATCAGTAAAATTGACCACACACACAAAAAAATAAGACCTAATCAGAAATAAAAGGCGGCTGTAACTACAGATTCTATAAATACTTAAGTAGATTGAACTAGATAAAGACAGTATAATTTCACTAAATTTACAAAAATTTTGCAAAATTTACATATCTATAGGAATAAATTCTCAAAAGAAATTTAAAAAATTAATCTAACCTATCGAATGTCAGCTAATACATTGGCTTCATAATTAAAGACTTTCCCGTATTAAAGTTTTCTTATCCCAGATGGATTCATTGGAGAGTTTCATTAAGCACTTAAAGAAATAATGCTAAGTACCAGAGATAAACAGTTGAACCATTGATTAATTTTAAGAGGTAGAGATGCAGAGACAGGCCAGCACTTGAGCCACTATCCTCTGTCTCGCAGGGTGCACATTAAGAAGAAGCTGACGCTGGAGACAGGTATCAGGACTTGACCCTGGGCCTCCCAGTACGATGTGAGCGTCTTGGTCAGTGTCTTAGTTGTTCTGCCAATACATGCCCTGCACACATAGATTTGTTTGTTTGTTTGTCTACATATGATCTATGTGTTTTTTTCTTTTTCACACTACAATGAAAGCGTTGACAGAAGGCATAAAAGAGCTGCTACTACTGCTCTATACTTCCCACAAAGCACAGTAGTGAGCTGCAGCACTATTTTAAAAAACAAGTAAAACATTTGTGATCCCCACATCATTAAAAAAAAAAAGAAAAAAATTTGACTTCTCTCTCAAGCAAATATATAACAGCAATGCTCAGATAAGAAGTTATCAAAATAAAATTAAAACTTATTGTACTATAAAAACCCCATTACCAGAATATCTAATATTAACAAGGCTGGCAATGAGTGTCAGAATGTAGAGAAACAGTTTCGCATTTTTAGTGCATCTTGGTTAAATCATGGAAATAATTAAACATTTGCTACTAAATTTGGCCATTTGAATGGGTAGTTTTGACTCTTGAGTTGCATCCAACAGAAGTATGCACACATGTGCAACAAGAGGTATGTGCAAGCATTAAAAGCAACATTATTTATACTATCTCTACTTTGGAGGCAATTCAGATGTCAACTAATGAACTGTGCTGTATTTGTACTAAGCAAATCTATCCAAAACAAATATTCAAAATAAATAAATACTTATAGCTCACAGTACTATGATATGTTTCACAATAATGAAGATTTAGAAATGAATCCATGAATATTTATAAATATCTATATAATTTTAATAATATAAAATTTAACAGTACCCAATGTAGTGTTTAGTTAGGAGTCAGAATAATTGGAAATTGTGTATGGATGATGGATGCTGAGTCATTAAGATGAATGCAATTGCCATTTCAGTTGCTCGGTATACTCTGTTTTGCAGGAACTATGTGGAAGTTGACCAAGTTCTTTTACCTGTGGTCATTATTCAAGTAATAAAATTATGTGTGTACCTATCTGTATTTTAACTACAAATACTTTTAGCCTTCTGAAACAAGACTCTGAGAAACCTCAGGTGTTATGAATTGTGGTGTGATTATTTCGAGTGAATCAGTGTTCACAGAATTTTATTTCTATTCTCATATTTTTCAGTTCCAATCACATATATCAAACAGCTAATTCAAAGCACAGCACATCCAGCAATGACTGCTGCACTCTGATTTGGAATAGTCTTATTCAACAACAACATACGGAATAACTTGAATTCTACAGAAAGTATATTATCTAAGATTCTTGTGCTTTTTAACACTCTGTATCTAAAATAAGTAGCTTCCCTCTTCTTCTCGATAGCAAAAAACAAAACAAAACAAAACAAAATCATATGTACAGTTCCTCAGTATACTTTCTACATGTTGTTATCTTGGCCACGGGTAGTATCTTCCACATCACTGAACCTCTGTGATCACATGTACATGAGCACAGAGCCCACATGGCTATTATAAACTAGTCATGTGGAAATTGCTTTCAACGCTCACAGCTCATGCCACCCCGACACAAAGAGCTACTTTATTTTCTAGCAGAAACAACTCTACAGATACTAAAAATCTAAAGACATAAGAATGCTTTCATAGCTTGCTGTAAAAAGCCAGAAAAAAAATGCTTAGGTTGTGCAATTAATATTGACTATCATTTGCCTAGATAAATCCGGGTATGCATTCTTGAATGGTTATAAAATCACTGCTTCCTCAATGAGTCTTATTTCAATAGTCTTTAAGCATTACTTTTCTTTAGTTGATATATTACAAGATTTTCCTTTGGAAACAAAAAATATACAGTAAAGATATGAAGATCATATCCATACTTTGAGATTTCTGCAAATAAAGACAATTAATACTTTTAGAAAGCTATCGAATAAAAAATGTGTATTAGCTAATACTCTAGACTACTAGATTATTTTTAAGAAATAAATCACTGGTAAAGACAAACCAATGACTACAACATTTTCTGATAAACTGTTATTTATTTGTTATTCTCATTGTCATCATTGTCGGCATATCACTGCCTCTGATGATAATTTAAATTTTATAGAAGAGCTGAAATGAAATGTAATTTCCCTCCAGAAAATGACTTAATTTTGTTGGCACCTAGAAAGTTAACATACTTATAGGACACTATATGATGTTGGGATACATACCTATGTTATATAATATTCAAAGCAGGGTTATTGTATCTACTTCCTCAAATATACATCATTTCTCTGTGCTGCCAGCACAGGAAATTTCTTCCAGCTTTTAAAAATATATAGTAAATTATTGATTCCTGTAGCCATACTACTCTGCTATTGAACGCAAGAACTTATTTCTCCTAAGCATATTTTGGTACCCATTAATACACATTTCCTTGCTAGTATTATCCATGCTGTCCCCAGATTCTGGTAAGTCAAAATCTGCTCTCAACTTCCATGAGCTGTGTTAGATTCCCACATAAACTGTGGCTCTCTGGGTCTGGCTGGTTTCATTTAACATAATGTCCAGGAAATCTATGCTTAGCTAGAAAAAAAAAACCTAAATATTTACTGTCATGGAGATCTTGTTACGTTACTACTAATAATCTATTGGTGATCATTAATTTATAAAAACAAAAAATGCACAATTCACATACCAAAAAAATTTAAATCCTGAAATCTCAATAATATTAATGAGTCAATATGTACTTATACTACGACATGTTTGGAAACCTTTTAGCACATGTATGTTTGTGTTCTCACAGTTTTAAATCACATGACAAGTAAGAAATATCATAATACTTTGTACTAAATACAATTTTGTGAACTAAAACATGTGTTCCCAGCTAAGATAATCAAATTGAGTTTAAGCAAATTGACCAACTTATAACACTTAGCTTTTTTTGACAATTATGACATGTTAAGGAAAGATAGAAAATGTTTTAAATTCCACTTATCCTGCTTTGGTAAAGAAGTTTTCCTTAGGCAGTAGTTCTCTATCCTTTGAGTTTATATAGAAATAAGCTTTTTGCACCATTGAAATTTTCAAACTTCAATGTGCTTCTTTAATACTTACATTGTATATTCTTAAAGAAACATACCGTCTAATCTTTATTTTCTATCTCCTAATGCATTTTCACCTTGAAAAATTTAGTTTATATTTTATTTGTGTAATAATAATATACACTTTTCTTGAACCTAATCAGTTCTTCTGTGCTCTATTGCTTATTTAAATCTTTTTTTTAGATTGATTTTTATTAGAAAGTCTGATATACAGAGAGGAGGAGAGACAGATGTTGCGTCTGACGATTCACTCCCCAAGTGATCTCAAAGGCGGGAGCTGAGGTAATCAGAAGCCAAGAGCCAGGAGCTTCCTGTGGTTGTCCCATGCTGGTGCAGGGTCCCACGGCTTTGGGCCGTCCTTGACTGCTTTCCAAGACCACAGGCAGAGAAGTGGATGGTAGTAGAACAGCCAGAACATGAACATGTGCCCAATAAGCAATTACTGGCATGCACAGCAGGGATTTAACAACTGAATCATCACATGGGGTCCCATTGTTTGCTTTTAGTTATCTTTTTTCCTTTCCAGAAAAAAATTATAGATTGTTTTGGTGTCAACTTTTCATGAAAATTTTCATAATTTGTTAGAATATAATGTTTCATTCTTGAAGCATTCCAACTGATGGACTTTAGGGAAGAATACTCAATGTGGATAATGGAATTACCAAGTCAGGAGACACATGGGAAGCCTCTGCGTTTAAGAACAGTCTCAGAAAATGGTCTTCAAAATGACAAAAATACTATTGCATAATAGTTCTCATTGCCTGTTCTTTGAAATAGAGCTGAAACACAAGTGTATAAAAAATGCTTCAGAATGTTTCCCAAAGGCTATAATATCAAATTAAGCCTTAACACTTAACTAGGTTGTACTGTAGTTACAGTTTGTCTAATCTGAAAGATTTTAATTAAATGTGGTCCAAAAATACTAAAAGGAATTTTCAGGATATAGCTTAGAAGTGTGAAATAACTTTTATTTGGTTTAATGTAAGTGTCCCATTTTATTGTTATTTATTGTTGTTCATTGCTGATTTGGATATGTAAGAACAGTATGCTATACACCCAGGGTTGGGATACTGTCCTATCCAGAGTTTTCGAGATTCATTAGCATCTTGAAATATGTCACCCATCTATAAGGAACAACCATGGTGCTTTTTTTCTTCCCCGGTACATCTGGCATGATTCCCTGGCAGGTCTACCACATAGGAGTTGTTGGAAACTTGGGAAATGAATTCAATCCCTCAGTGCTTTCAACGGATCCTGCAACAGATGGACAAACCTTAGATCCAACACTTAGGATTCCTTACAACTTTTCACAGACTGTTAAGTTTTAACAGTTTCTAATCATCACTGTGATTTTTTTTTTAACAGGAAAAGAAAATCTGCCAAGTAATTTCATGTCACAATGGATTTCACCAGAATCAGATATTGAGAAAAAGACGGGTTTATTTGGTGGCTGAGTCTGAGACATGTTTGGCATGTAGTGAGTAGGAAGTGAATATGGAAGGAAAGAAAATAATTAAGTGTGTTACCAAGCAAGTTACCATTGGGAGCAATTGGAAACTAATTAAAACCACGGGACTTTAAGAACCAGTGAAGAATATGGGCTTTCAAAGTAATGAAAGTGCCTCCGTGTTTATAAACTCAATTCCCATCAGTCATTATATGGGGGATAATCCAATCCAGAGGGATGGGTTTCCCCTTCGCCCATTTAACCATTTGTATGCCTAAGCCAAAAAATATCTGATGATTCACTTTGATTTTATTCATAGTTGAAAAGGACAGTTGAGGAGCCTGCAACTGGGAATCCCATTGTTTGCATTTAAAGAATAAGGATGTTGTCACAAACGTGCAGCAACCATCTCACGCTGAGATAAAGACAGAGTTACAGAAATGATAAGTAACAGAGAGGGGGGTTGGAGAGGGGAGCTTTGAGTGGTAACAGTAATTGCTTCTCCGATATCTCCTTCTTCTGAACTCTTCTGGCCCATTCTTCATCTGTGGCTACCTCCTAGGCCTCTGGGTCCTTGTGTATTTACTGATTCTTCATCTAACAATGCTTTAAATATTGTTTTTCCCTTCATTTTCCCAAAGTAAATTTTATCTTTATAGTTTTTTTCTACACTAAGAGAAGGTTATCATCTCTATTACTTTAGAGTATATTTGATAATTGCAAGTGAATTATCACAACACACATCATTTCTTCTAAAATCCAGACCTACATGTTTAAGATAACTATTCTTATTTTCACTTGGATATTGTATTCACATTTCCAACTCATCCTCTCCCACATTGAAATCAATACATTAAACCACTAATTCACTCTTTTAGGAATTCCTGTATCTAAAGATTCAAGGTTACCAACAAAATACAACTTCAAGTTAAATTTAAAATGGAGAAAAACAAAGAATGATTTTCTGTAAGCATGCCTTCCTTAAATATTTCATGGTCATGCACATAATAAAATAGTTGGTCATTATTCTTCTGCATTTTAAATTTCACATAGTAATGTATATATTTTTAAAAGAATCAGCCAACCTTACACTTAAAGATTTTGTTGTTCTTGCTGTCCCTGTCTTTTCCTCCCTAAACACATGGGGTCAGTCACCATATGTGATGTGTTTATACTGTTGTTACTATTTTGTTATAAGCATTCCAAATTCTGGCTTGATTTCCCAGTGTTTTAGTTGACCATTTGTTTCCTTTCTCCAAAGTGAAGCTAAAATAGCCTCAGATTTGATTGTGTTTCATTCTTGATTAATGCCTTCCTAAAATATCTAATTATACCTAAAGGCCCAGTAGGATGCTTACATTGGGTTGATGCAGTCCTGCATGATCTATTCTCAGACCTCCAATCCAGCCTAATGTTATGTTAGGTTCTCCCTCACAAGTCAGACTGAAAACACAATGAACATCTTTTAATTTGTCAAGGGGGGTACATGTTCTAATTTTAGACTTCCACAAATGTTATTTTATCTGTGGACCTATCTCTGATAGATCATACAAGTTTAACTTCTCTACTGCAAATTTCTCAACTATTACTTTTTATCTTCACTTCATGGAAATCACTGATAAAGTCTTTATTTCCTTCTAGAGTAAAAGATTCATGAGCACTAAATATAGAGACAATGGAAAATTCAGCATTAAAACAAGTGAATTACTGGGCCAAGTTGATGGCTGAATGACTAAATCCCCCCCTTGCAAGCATCAGAATCTCTACTGGCTCTGGTTCATGTTCACGTTGCTCCACTTCCCATCTAGCTCCCTGCCTATGGTCTGGGAAAGCCTTAGAGGATGGCCCAAAGCTTTGGAAACTTATACCAGTACAGAGGACCAGAGAGAAGCTCCTGGCTTCTAACTTTAGAGTAGCTCAATTCTGGGTATTGAGGTCACTTGGGGAGTGAAGCAGCAGATGAAAGATCTCTCTCTCTGTGTCTCCTTCTCTCTGTAAAGCTGCATATAAGTAAGCAAAATAAGCCAACTCAAGAAGCCTTTGCAATATGTGATTATAGCTATATTACACACCAGAAGAGGGAAATGTATAGCAATAGTAGGAATATCACTGGTTCCCATTGGCTCCAGGAGAAAACAGGAGAAATAGGGAATGCACAGAGGAACTTTAGGGCAGTGAAAACACGCACCGTATCACTACACTGATGTGAATGTGTAACTATAATTCCTCTCTATCTATGAAATGTGTTACATTGGGGCACAACATATCCCAGTCTATGGGCTCCCTTTGTTTTGAGTTGTCAGTTCAGGCCTATCAATTGAAAGCACTATCCCATGTTGCTGGGAGACATTGACAGTGAGAGGGCTTGCTCTACAGGCATAGAAGCAGGAACTATGTGAGAATCCCTTGCCATTTCTGTTCAATTTTTCTATGTAGTAAAACTATGGTAAAATAAAGTAGATTAATAAAAACTATGAATGACAATGGAGAGAACATCAAATATGAATCTGATGATTAAAGAGCTAGAGAGATTTACCTTTGGGATGACAATTCAAGAAGATGGAATTCAGTAAAATATCATTGAACACAGTTTTGAACCAAGAAGAGAGAATTGACAGCTAGACATAACGGGAAGTGTATTAAAATCAAGCATTTTCAGCCCTATGTTTTTCTTATGTGTCTTATTATGGATCTATTTATAATCCAGTCCTCATCTTACATGCATACTTAATCATTGATTCCTTTGTTAAATCAATCACTGTGTTCACATAGGAGTCCGTGATGTTTTCTAGGATGCAACCGTAACTCGCAGTAGCAGCTACATTATGCCTCAGTGTTATGCTTCTATTCCATTTAGGCACTTATCACAAAGTGCTGTAGCATGGAGCAATTTATTTTTCTGTTGGTTTTGGAGGGTACACATCTGAGATCATCATAACAAATAGTTGATCCTGATAAGGGCCTTTTAAGGGCTTAGGACTACTGACTAAGTATTCTCACATGATAAAGAGGAATCTAGTTTTCCATCTTTTCCCATAAGGAAACTAACCACTTTCATTAAGGCTTCATGTCATGGCATAATTTTATTTCCCCTTCTACACTACTAGCAAATTGGAGTTTAGAGTCCAACAGATAAATTTGGAAGAGATGTAAATATTTATTCCACAATGATCCTTTTCTGGAAAATAAAATACTACATAATTAAATAGGTATGTTTCTAAATTTCTATAATTAATGTGACAATAATATGATTGGGACTATACCTGTATAGAACTGTGTGGTAAGACATACTGAATTTGGGATTTTTTTGATACACAGTTTAAGATTTATCTGTGCTGCACATTTTCCTTGCTGAGAAGAGCAGATTTTAAGTGGGAGTTTTTTGAAGTTTAAAGCAATCCAGTTGTGGGAAAATCTGCTATTTCTGTTCATGGATTGAAACATTAAGGTTAAAAGCTGATAAAAATAAAATACTAGCTTGCCTTGCAGAAACTAACTTGTGTACATGGCGGAGTCTGCTACTTCTTCTTCCTCATCAGTTTCCATGCTAGCACAATGTTGATTCTTCGTGTGGATATCAATTTCTTGAAGTCCAAATACAAACAAAAAAACAAAATGGTATTTTGAACTAGTAATGTTGCAAACACACACCTGTCAGCGTGGAATGGTGTCTGCTGAGGCTCACTGCTTCTATTGTCCACTCATCTGTTTCTGTTTTACTTGCGTCTTCATTTGTCAATATTAGGCAAATTAATCTGCACTAGATCAATTTGTTCTATCCTCTTTGATCTGACCCGAGGACTACTGCTCACTCAAAGACCGTAACAGATTCTTCAAAGCTGCTTCTAATGGTTTTTCCCTCTCTTCCAAACTTTTCTTCACTGTACTGTTTTCTTCCTATAAACTGCATCTTGGATTCAGAATAATGAAAGGAATTTAACAGAGCACCTAAACTTAATGAAAAATTAATCAGAATTTAGTAGTTGTTACAAAACAGCTCAGCTGAATTCATAGATATCTGCCTATTACCGAGAAGTGTTAAATAAAGGATAGCTTAATAGGAAAACATTTTAGAAATGAGTAGAATATTGTGGTCCCTAGAGGAGGGAAGTACTGCTCTGACATTTTTAAGATGACAGGTATCATTCGAGGAGTGACTTATGGTTATAAATAAAGTGCATGCTCCTTTAAGTTTTTCTTAAATCCTAGGTGCACAGTGCCACCAACAGGGAAGACAGGCAATGGTGTATTTAAAATCCCAAGTAAAGCCACAGCCTTTCGACAATCTTGAAGTAAGAACTGTCAGCTTCTGGGGCCTGTCTTTGAGCCATTCTAATCTTGACTCCTACTGTTGGTATTTAAGCAACTTTATCCTGCTTTATTATGCTATAAAAGTACCTTTGATGCCTCTGATTTTGATTAAGCTAAGAAACTGTTCACAGAATGTAACTCTGAGGAAAATGGTTCTGTTGCATTAAATTCTTCACAAAAGCTATTCGAGACATATTTTAGCTAACATTCTCAGGATCTTATCACTTTACAATTTTTTTTTTTATTTCTTACTTCACAATGTTAAATTGTCTGTGTTTGTATAAATACATCTGCACCCAAGTACAGTTCAGCAAGAAAAGTACTATATGTAAATATATATGTGTATATGTGTGCAAATGTCAAATATATACTAATGTCTTTAAAAGGTAAATATCTGCCTAAAATAAAGTTGGAGTATTTTTCTCTTCTCTCAAGAAGCTTTATTTAAAAGACTATTAAACATATTTCTAAAATTTTAAAATACAGCATATTTTATGCAGGAAATAAATATTATGCATTAATCATAGATGTTTAAGGAGGTGTTTCAAAGGGACAAGTTTCAGATGCTTTGACCACATGGGGGCTCAGCAAGGGAAGGAAAGGAAAGAAGTAAGAGTTAACACTGTGAAAATAGTATTGCAATTAAAGGATCTCATTTCCTCCTCATTATTTCTCTCCCTTCCTCTCTCTGTTAGACAAAGGTTAAAAAAAAAAGAAAAAAGAAAAACTGAGTCATTCTGAGAGAAAATGCTAGAAGTTGTTTCATTTTCACAGTATCTCTGGAGAAATCAGATAGCTGTAACTCAGTTACTTGAGGATAAGTGTTATAAGCCTTGCAAGTAGTGCACTCACAAACAACTTCATAATATCAGAAACCTTTTATAAATTCAAATACAGATGAACTTTCTCCCGGGCTGCCATGGGTACTGTTAAATTGTCTTATGGGGCTTCTTCTACCTCCTCCTCTTCCTCCAACTCCCTTCTTTTATATCATCTTTCTCATTTTCTTCTGATTTTCATTATACTTCTATTATTATCTCTCCACTTACTTCGTTTCACCTACTTCTTAGAGAATAAGGGGTTGTTCTTAGGTGACATGACAAGGAAGACGCTTAGAAGCCCTAGACTGAAATGTATTACGGTCTGAATTTAGTTTGTTGTGTTACTGTGGCTAAATTGCTGAAGTTTTATGAGCATCAATTTCCTACTATACAAATCCAGGAAACATAGTTTACAAAATGCAAAAACCTTAGATATTATGAGAATACTTCAAAAAAAGTTATGGGAATGGAATTAAAAGGTGGTTTGATTTCATGCAATAAAATCTGAAATTCAATTACAGTGTCAATATCACATATTTTCCACATACATTATTATTCTTCTTATTATTATTATTATTATTGGAAAAGAAGAGGGGAAAAAAAAAGCAGAAAGATCTTTCATCTGCTGGTTCACTCCTCAACAGCCAGAGTTCCTCCAACCCAAAGCCAAGCAGTTAACTGGATGGGAGGTAGAGCGGCTAAAACTTGAATTGGTGCCCACATGGAATCCAGATGCTTGGAGATGGAGGATTAGTCATTTTAACCGTCATGCCAGGCCAAATCCACATGCTTTATATAAGTGAAATACATCTATTTGAGTAACTGGGAATTTGATTCCTCATATATTAGATATTTGTGATTATAATAGTCTTAATGATTATGTGAATATTAAACGATTATGATTAATAATAGTCTATTATGATTATAATAGTCTTAATGATTATGTGAAATTATTATCCATGCTAAAGGAAAATAATTTCCATGTACATGCATAGAATATCTACTCATAAAGGAGAGTTCAAAACAGTTTAAATTACTGACTTTAGTTTTAAGTAAGATATTGTTGCTGTTCTGCCAGTTGCAACAGAATTGCCATACCACTCCAACATGTCAATGATAGAAAAAACTGTAGCCCAGGAGAGTGGGGTAGGGAAGTGCATGAGAGCTCTGTTTAATACCTCTGTAAATATGTAACGGCTCTGAAAATTTATTTTTGCTACTAATGTTTTTCTAGAAAAATATTTAAACAATGTCTAATATATTGTATTTGCTCAGAACTAGCTTTTATTTCTTTATGAAAACTATTAAAATGAAACAGACTGTAGGTTTAAATTATAATTGTATTTATTTGGCATTCAAAATATACCTAGATTTCTCCACTAATGACTTACAGTATTTGTATGAAAAACGAAAGAATATACTTTTCAGACAGACTAATGTTTAAAGCATCACTTGAAGGGCCAGTATAGTTGGTATAGCAAATTAATCCTTTGCCTGTGGTGCCAGCATTACATATGGGCACCTGTTCATGTCCTGGCTGATCCACTTGCATTCCAGCTCCATGCTATTGTCCTGGGAAAACAGGATGGCTCAAAGCTTTGGAACCCCCGCCTCCACCCCGCCACGTGATAGATCCTCAAGTTGCTTCTAGTTCTCAGCCTTGGACCAGCTCAGTTCTGACCATTGCAGCCATCTAGGGAGTGAACCAGTGGACAAAAGATCTCTCTCCTCTTCCTTCTAACTCTCTCTGCTTCTCTCTCTCTGATTTTCAAGAAAATCATATATTAAAAAAAATAAAGTAGCATTTGCCATAGAACAATAAGAATTTGGTACTTTCTCTGATCCAGGCATTATACTATGTATTTTATGAGCAGTATAAAAGGCATTTCAGAACATATAAGAAAGCATTCAATATCCAGCAAATGTTCTACTCCGCATGATATTTATGTGAGATGGCACATTGAAGAACTACAAAAATATTATACAATTAGTTATTATTCCAATTTTATTAGAAAAGAAAAAAATACCCTGGGTAATGACTGTGATTCTGTCTATAAAAAATTAGTTAAGACGTGGCTGTGTTAAGTGTCCATTCTATAGCCAGAATCCTGGTCCCTAGAGCCTGTGACTGAGAGAGGGCTGTAATGTTAACCCTCTTTACATATTTAGTTCTAGTCTGTTGTTCCATGATTAGTTTGTCTGTTTAATATCATTGCTAAAGAAAACACATCAACACAATTCTTGGTTTGAGACACACCCTCTGGTAACAAATTGCTATTTCATAACACTTGTATAATTTTATATAACCTTATTTCTTTGACTCAAATGTTTCAATTAAAAAATCAAATGTTGAATCTTACATTATCACAAGTTTGGATTTAGCATTGTTGTGTCTCACATTAAGTTACCTTTTGTAAAGCCAGCATCCCATGTTGGAGCGCTCCCCACACCTGAAAAGGCAGCAGATGTTGGCTCAAATACTCGAATCCCTGACATCCAAATGGGTGACTCAGATTTCCTGGCTTCTGGTCATCAGCTGCCCCAGCACTAGTTAGTTATTGCTAATATGGAAGTTGTGAATCAGCAGATGGAAATTCTCCAATGTTTTTCAAATAAATAAATGAATAATTTTAGATAATTACTCATGCAAAGAATGAATCTATTAAATCTTTCAGAATCCTGGCTTACCAAAATAGGTCAACTTTATTTAAAATTACTTTGGATGAAAAGTCAAAAATGTCTTAAGATTGTATATTAGAAATTTTTAAAACCTGAAGTGTACATAAAATATGTTTTATTTGCATTTGTTTACATTTATATTCTATTTGTATTTATATTTTATCATCTTGAAAAGGTTTGTGTAACAGATATCAACATGAGTGCTGTAAAGTATATAAATAGATGAAAAACAAATGCGTATTTATGATTTATTTGTAACTTTGCATTTTCAAGTGATTTCTGCTTTACTAAAAACCTACAAGAATGTAAATACTCCATAATGGTAACATTTAAATACTCCATAATATTAACATTTTTTACTCTATTATTCTGTAAGTGGAAGGAGATTATAAGGGATGAATATTTGCACAACAAGTGTCTCATGTGAAATTTTTATAGACAGTTAATATATTGGATCTCAATTAATTGGTAAAATTACAAAGAAATGCATATTTTCCTGCCATAAAATAGAGATCATCATACCCATCTGTCTTTTTAATGACTGTTCACCGAAGTATCTTTATTAAGTATACAGAATGGAAAGTTCTGGCAAAAATATTTCTTAAATTATGTTTCTGGTTATTAACTATATCTCCTTCCTTTTTGTGTTTCTGGATAATTGAAAACAGGAAATCAAAATTAGATCAAAATATTTTATCTTTCAATATTTTCAAGGCTACATTTCATATTACATTTGATTTTTAAGATTTAAGAGACAGAGAGAAAAATCTTGTATTCGCTGGTTCACTGTCCAAATGGCCACAATGGCTGGAACTGAACTAATGCGAAGCCAGGAGACAAAAGCTTCTTCTGGGTCTCCCACACAGGTGCAGGGTCCCAAGGCCTGGGCCCATCCTCTACTGCTTTCCTAGGCCACAGGCAGTGTTCAATGGGAAGTAGCACAGCCAGGACACGAACTGGCACTCATATGGGGTCCCGCAGTTTGCAAGCTGTTGCACCATGCCTGTTCCTTCTTAGTATTGAAGTTAGAGCCTCTTAAGTGAGTTTATGTTAATGCAAATAATTTGTAGTAATCTATGACTTTTTTCATCAAAAACATTTCTACAAACTCTTTGAATATACCTGAAAGATTTAAATTCCATTACATTGATTTGTCTCTTCCTAATTCATATATGTGAAGATGTCCTCTATGTTTTTAGGCCAGTGAAGCAAAAAAAAAGGGGGGGGGCAAAAAATAGAAGATTTTACATGAATATGCAAATGACATGCATTTAGATAAGAATATCTTGACCCCATATTGAGCCACTAAGGAAGGAATCCAGTGATTCAAGTTAAGATTCTCATTGCAATACGGTCCATATCACTGATACATTAATGGGATGTTGGTTAATCTCTGACACACATGATGAAAAGGACACATTTTCTCTACGTCACTCTTTCCAAAGATAACCCTAATCTCAGTGTAATAAGAAGAAAAACATCAGACACAAGCAGTTTGATAAGACATTCTTGTGACCAGTGCTCAAAAGTATCAAGATCATAAAACACTAGTAAAGATTTAGAAATGTCATAAAATAGAGAAAACTAAGGAGACATGACAGGTAAATGAAATATGATGTCATTGACTAGATCCTGGGAAAGAAACAGAAATTAAATAGAAATTAAATAGAAATAGAAATTAGTGCAAAATATGGTGATATTCAAAGACTGAATTTTAGTTAATAGTGGAACAATGTTGCACTTTTAGTTTTTAAAAATGAACCATGACAATGTGAATCAATAATATTATGCGAACTTGCTGTTCTTTTTTGTAAACTAGGCATTTTCTTATAATAAACAGCTTATTAAAAATTACCAACATATCTTAGGGCTTAAAAGGTGGGAAGTGATTCCAACAGCCGCGTCTGACATCTTCTGAATATCTGGAGTATATAAAGATATCCGAAGCTGAAAAAAGGTAGAAATTTAGTAAAAAAAAAAAAAGAAAATAACCAGTCTTTTCCTTTGTGTGAACATACACTCTACCAAAAACTCGTTTACTTATATAAATATTTTTTTCAGATTTTGTAAGTGTAATAGGTAATTTCAAGTTAGGCACACCAGTGAACTTTGTGTATCTTCCAAACCAAACAGAATGTGCTAGTGATAAAATGTAGCAATTAGTGTTATCATATGCTGCTACTTTTGTGATTTAATTTTGTAAAAGGTCTTATCAATAATATTGAATAAATATACATTTTACAACACAGAGATCGAACTTCTATCCATAAAATCAACCAAAAAAATTATTATACTTCATATAATTATTATACTTCAATAAACATTTGCTATTAATTTGCTTTGATAGTAAGCTAAACCCAGAGCAACTCAATGTTTCACCTGCCTATCTCAGGAATAAAGAAATATTGTGTCTTATACCATCACTGCATTCCCTTGGTAAAATTTAAATGGATTTGTTATCACTACATGCAATTCCATTATTTTTACAAATTTAATGTAAGAAGAATTAGATTAAAAAATACTGTTTTCATTTCATTTACATCATGTTCTTAACAAGAGAATTCTGAGTGGCGTGTACATCTTGTGCACAGCAGGGTACACGGTTGCAGGGTACTGTGATGGTCTATAAATGTGCTATTTTATAGATGTGTTAAGTTGGTGAAAATGTATCACAGTGTACATTTATAACTTGGGGGACTAATGTTTGCCATGTTCCATAAAATATTTAGAAGATTGCCTTTCTTTTAAAGTTGATCTTTTTCTTTCCTCATCAGTATATTAATCAATCTATTATTAGGCATTTTTAAGAAATACATATATAACTATATCCTTATGAGCTCTGAAAGCAAATGGAATCCTACAGTGTTTCTTAGCCAGAGAAATACAAAGTTGGTTATTTTTATTGACAACCATTTATGTAAAATATCACAAAACTCAGCAGATAACATATTTATGATGCATTCAACAGAGAAGATAGATGAAAAACACCTTAATTTCAACTTTGTTAGAATGCTTTACTTGCTCTTTCATTACTGTTCAGTTTTATTCCTATTTTACTTTTTTTCATTATAATCATGTAATGAAACATGTTTAAACAGGTCATTATATAATATTCAAGAAATATGAGTTTGTTTTTCAATACTTTTTCATTTGTCATGGTTTTGTTACAATGTGTTATCCTTTCACTACTAAAAAAAACAAAACCAGATTTATTTATTTGTTTGTTTATTTATTTATTTATTTATTTATTTTTAAAGGTTTATCTATTTTTGTTGGAAAGACAGATATCCAGATATCCAGAGACAAGGAGAGACAGAGAGGAAGATTTTCCACCCAATGGTTCACTCCCCAAGTGACCAAAATGACTGGAGCTGAGCCAATCCGAAGCCAGGAACCAGGATCTTCTTCCAGGTCTCCCATGCAGGTGCAGGGCTCCAAGGCTTTGGACCATCCTCAACTGCTTTCCCAGGCCACAAGCAGGGAGCTGGATGGGAAGTGGAGCTGCCGATGTTAGAACTGGCGCCCATATGGAATCCCGGCACATGCATAGCGAGGACTATAACCACTACGCTATCCCACCGGGCCTTATGAAAGCTTCTAATTTTAATGATTTCCATCATTGCAGCTACTATGTTTGTTCAGGTCACAAGCTCACTTTAAAAATTTTCATGCCAGTGGCTTTTTATTTTACCCCTGGACTCATATCAAAGTATGATGCAATTTATTTAATATATGCTATTAATATTTAGAATTCAACTATTAGATAAGCCACTTGTATGCATTCATTCAATTATGATCTTACAGATAGCTGCATATGTGTACTTACATATTTTTTAAATAACTTAAATCTTTGAAAGGAGGATTGACACAAAGATGCAGAGAGACAGAAAGAACACTTCCATTTGCTGGTTTACTCCTGAAATGGTAAATCCCATACAGGTCAAACACATGGGTGCCAGGAGCCCAAGCAATCGGATCACCCTCTATTGTTTTTCCAGGTGCATCAGTGCAGTATTGGATTGGCATATGGCATCAAGATGAAAATGACACTCACATATGGACTGCCAGTATTTCAAGTAACAATCTAACTTGTTTCACAGCACAACTTGAATGCTTTACTTGAAATATTTATCTAGTGTAACTGATTTAAACCTCTAGTCCTAAATGTGCACAGAAGTATTTCAAGAAAAATTTTGGAAAAGGGAAGTAGAAGTATATTTTCAGCCCAAAATTTTGGGATCCATAAATAATTTTCAAAAATTATTTCAAGATCACTTGAGTACCTAGATTTCAAAATTTGGGGCATCAAAGCAAACATTTTATTTCGTTTCCACAAACACTTTTTAAAAATACTCTCAGTTGTAGCATTTTGCGTCATATCAGGAACTACTGAAACAATATACACATAAACATGATTAGATTGCTCCCGTATTCATCACAGCCATTATTGAATAAGCTAAAATTCATCTAAATTTATGTTAAATTTCCAGGTCTAGTGTTGTGTTATAGCCAATAAAGCCACAACCTAAGACACCACATTCCCATTTGGGCACCTGGTCATATTCCAGCTGGTCCACCCATTAATGGCCTGGTACAAGCAGTATGGCCCAAGTACTTGGGAGTACTAGATGCAATTTCTGACATCAGTCCTGGCCATTGGGCCCATTTGCAGAATGAATCAGGGGAGAGAAGCAGCCTATTTGTCTCTTGCACTCTGCAACTCTGATTTCAAATATGATTTTTTAAAATTATTAAGCTTCCATACGGCCTTACAAGAGTTCTGATATGCAGCTTGGCCTATAGGCCACATTTTTCCTAGGCACAAAGATTGTTAAAGAAACGGTAGTAGCTTGAGATGGTTATAATTTTTATATTCATTTAAATTATAGCATCACAGGGCTGTGAAAAATGTGATCTCTAATCTCCCATAAAACAAGAGTTGATAACAATGCTGAACAAATGCTGTTGGCAGGAGTCTCTGACAGGACAGCTTTGATTTATGCCGTAGCTTTCACAAGATGCTGCAGAGGAACAGGCAGTTCAATAAATCAGAAGCACAGGAAAGTCTGGCGAATGCCTGCCAGCCCAAGGATGTTTACATGATTTACTGGCTTCAGAAAAACTTACTAGCGGGATTACAGGAAAAGCTAATCATGAAACAACATTCTCTGACTCTTTGTCTCTCCAGAATTCACAGACTAAATCAGCTGCATCGGGGTGAATCAAAATCTGTTCGTTCTTTTGGAGACAAAATGCACCCATTCCAAAAAGAAAATCGGAGGAAATAGACCCTCACGGGTATTGCTCACAGCAGTCTGGGTACATGTTCTAAAATGAGGGACTAAGGATAGAAGATAGACCGAGATCGATAGATAAAGCATATACATAGATAGATAATTCAGGTAACTGCAAGAATTCTGACTATATCCTCTTCAGCTTCTTAAGACAAAAACATTAAGCATTATTTTCAGAAATTTTCTTCCTTCTCAAAGAAGCATTCTGTACTATGGATGTTTATATCACTTTTCTGAAAAAGATGTATTATTATTTATCTGAGACAGATCTGCAGACAGGGAGAGACAAAGAGATACAGAAGAGAACTTATTCAAGTGGCCACAAAGCCAGGATGGGTAAGCTGAACTAAGGGGCATGGAGCTTCTTTCTGGTTTCCCACTCCGGGCATAGGGAACCAGGCATTTGGACTGTGCTCGACTGCTTTCTCAAGTGCACTAACAGGGTGCTGTATGGAAAGTGGAGCAGCCAGGAGTTGAACTGGTGCTCTTATAGAATGCAGGCACTGCAGGTTGATTTAATTTCCAACTATTTATAAATTTTTCAAGGTAAGTATCTATGATGGGTTTTCACATCTTGCTTGAGTTAAAACAAAATCCACATATTGATATTTTACTTAAAAAGAGTTTGAATCTAAGTGGGTAATCAGAGAAGACAGCGTATAGATAACTTTCCTGAATAGTGTTAGTTGTCTGTTTGGCAACATTATCACAAGATTAGTAGATTAAAATAAAACGCTCATAGTTTCTATGAACCAAGAACCTTAATGGAGTTTAGCAACATCTGGTTCAAGTTTGAGGTGTCAGTCTAGGCTTTGGATTGAATGATGTATTATTCAGTGATTTGAACATGAGAGAGGGAGGATTTTCTTCCTTCTTCAGCCTGGGGTTGGACCATGCTGAATCCAGGAGCCAGGGACATCTAGACCTCCCACGTGGGAGCCAGGATCCCGAAGCCTTAGTCACTGCTTGCCCAGGATTGTGAGCAGGGAGTTGGACCAGAAGTGGTTCATCTGCGGTCTAGAACTTGTTCTCTTGTGGTGTGCCCATCCTGCTGATGACGGCTTAACCTCAACCCTGATCCAAAGTCTCACATTTTTGCAAATTAACACATGCATTAATTTTATACAGATCTAGATTTGTGTATTATGTAAGGTAATGATCTGTCATACATGTTGAAATTCATGTTTTGTCATCTGATACATATTCACAGAACTTTTGTAAGAAGTCACCTTCATTTCCTTCATGTCTTACGTCAGCACTTTATCTATATATCTATATGCTTTTTGATTACTTCACAATTTCTTATTTGGTTTTGGCCAGTGATATGTTGCCATATTCTTTTTAATAATATTGTAAGTTGCAATCAGAAGGGTTGATGCATAACTCAACAAGCTAATCCTGTTCATGTGGCATTGGTTTGTGCCCTGGCTGCTCTACTTCCTGCCAGTTCCCTGATTATGGCCTGGAAAGGCAAAAGAGATGGCCCACGGCCATGAGTACCTCTATCCATGCGGGAGATCCAGAAGCAGGTCCAGATTCCTGGTTTTGGATTGGATAAACCCCAGTGATTTGACCCTTTAAGGATTGAACCAGCAGATGAAAGATCTTTTCTCTGTCTCTCCTTCTTTCTGTAAATTCATCTTTCATATAAACATAAATAAATCTTCTTTAAAAAATTAAAATCCAAGAGATAGTTTGAATTTGCTTTTGCTTTGCAAGACTGTGTAACTGCTTTTGTTCCTTGTATCTCATATAAATATTGGAACATAGGACAATGCCTATGGAAATTCTGATTGTGATTTGTTTTGCATAACACAAAAGGATTTCATGAGTCCGTAGAAAATAAAATTTAAACATCAACTCTTTTAGGTTAAAGTCACGTGAACATTGTGAGTTATGAGAAAATTATCTGTAGATTTAAAATATTTTGCATCGAAAGAAACTATTTTATTTGATTTTCCTATGAACTTTGTGAAATATAATTGTGAAAAATTTAAGTATGTGAATATAATGTACCTTGTCACTTATTTAGATCTTAAATTTCTCAAAAAAACAGTTCGTTAATGTAGAATTTTTACAGTTGGTTATAGCTAAGAATTTTCTGTGTTATCCTCTTACTCTGATTAATTGCAAAATAGGTTTGGTGTTCTAGATAATTTGTTAATTTCATAGTACTTTAAAGTACTATAATATTTCCAAATACATACACTTGGATTTGTTCTTTTCCACAGCCTTACATCTTCAATTAATGTTTGTTACCATCTGCTTAAACTTGAATACAAGTTGTGAGAGTAGACACTCTTGCTTTTATATTCAATGTTTCATGCAAAGTTGTCTTTTGATATCATTCATGACATATTGGGATACCTTCAGTATGTGTCTTTATAAGATCAGAGGAATTTCCTTCAGTTCCAAAGTTGTTTCTGTGAATGAAGTTTTGAATGTTTATTGCTTTTTCTTCATCTGCTAAAACTGTCATACGATCTTTATTTGTTTCAATTGATTTGTGTGATAAGTGATGAATTTGAGTATCCAAATCCACTATGTGCTCCTGAGTAAAATAGATTCTAACATGAATAGTATTTTATATATACATAAAATGTAAAATAGTATTTTATATATATTAAAATATTTATATAGAAATATATATTTACATTTTAAATATTTTAATATAAATATATTAAATGTATTCATATATTAATGTATGAATACATTAATTTTAATATATAAATATATTTTAAATGTTTTATATATAAAAATATTCATATATATAAAATACTATATAATATATGTTATGTGTGTGTATATACTTTATATTTGTCCTATGTATTACTTAATAAGGATTTCATCTGTACATTTCCGTTGTTGTTATTGTTTTTTTCTGGTTTAGTGTCATGGTAATCCTTGACTTAGTTAGAAAAGAGAATTTTGAAAGCTTCCAGCACAAAGAAATAATAAATATCCAGAGTGATGAATTTGCCAATTATCCTGATCTAATGATTGGCATTGTATAAATGTGTTGAAATATCATAACACATCTAGAAATATGTACAATCCATAAAGTGGGTATCACCTAATTATCTGAAGAACTAAAAAGCAAGCACTGAGATTTCCCCAAGAAGGATAAATTTGTCCCCAAAACCAGAACATAGAAACATTACGTGAGTTTCTATGCTATGGAAATTGGAACCAAGACTTTAATATCAACTTGTTAGCACTTTCATCCTGACAGCTTGCTCTACAAATTTCAGATTTGTCAACCCTCAAGATCATGAATCATGCCAATTTCTTAAATTCTGTCTCTCTTTCTCCCTCCATGTTTGCCACCTTCCCTATTTCTAGCTAGCTAAATACATAGGTAGATGACACACAGTAGATACATACATACATAGATACATACGTAGAGATATTCTGGGGATTCTTCTCTCTGAAGAGTTAATAGTATCTCCTGGTAGTTGGAGTTGTTTTCTAGTAGCTAAGAAAGCCAGAACATTATAGATATTGTTGAGTGTATTACTTGCGTATAATTATTAGTTCTCAAATATACAGGGATTAATTCAGAAAGCCATGTTTTATTGATCACTCATGGGAAGGAATTTCATATTGACTAAAAAGAAAACTGGGCTGAGATGCAGTTGAACAGTTGAACACTTTCATAATCATGATGCCAAATATATAAAAATTTATTTTGTACTATTGAAAGACTCAAAATATTGCAGACTACCATATCTTAGGAGAAAACATTTAGCAATGTCAGGAATTATAAATTGTCATTTCTATTGTTCATACTGTGGCCTTCATTGTAATATGCATTTTGATAAGATTATTTATTTATTTATTTATTTATTTATTTATTTATTTATTTAAGAGAAAGACTGATGAGAGAAAAAGATAGAAATATCTTCCAACCATTGGTTCACCCTCCAAAATCTTACAACAGATGGCCAGGACTGGCCCAAGGCAATATGGCAGCTAGAAAATATATTACTCTCTTCCAAGTGTGTGGCAGGAACCAAAACAGATGTTTCATGATTCACTACACTCCCAGGAACACAAAAAATAATCCAGCAAAGCACAGCAGCTGATATCTAAAGCAAAGCTCCCACAACGAAGCCATCACAGAAGAGAAACTGAACCCATCCTATAACAACCAAGTTCCAAAATTCATTCTGAAGGAAGAAAATCCAAGATGTTAATAGAGTGAAATATCACACACACACGTATACATGTATACATACAGAGGGACAGAGAGAGAAACTGACTCATACTCCTTCCACAAAGAAATCACCAAAACCTTTCAACACGACCCGGCTCTACAATAACTATAAAATACTATTATTTGATAACATTACTTTAAAAGATATGTCTTCTCAGTGTAAGACACATTGCAACTAAATCCACCAAGAAATAGAAAAATCTGTCTGCAGAGTAAGTACACCCATGTGAAATTATATATGTAAGTGTGTGGTGTATATATGATCCTTCAGAAAGATGAGCTTTTTAATTATAGTGTTTGACATCCCATTTCTGATTTGTTGCTCCTTGGATGGCAGGAGGATGGACTCAGCAGCACATTTTTCTCTAATTTCTTGATAAGCACTACTATCAACCTGACAACTCAGACTGATTAAATATCCCTATTCGCGTGCAGGCATAAGTACTGCCTTTGAGAATCTCTGAGCCTAAAATTAAATGTAAATTAACAAAGGCCCGAATTTCTCTCCAGCTTCTTTGCTTTCAGGCAATCATTACTTTATGGAAAAAAAATCATCTTGTCCTCCCTTACAAATTACATTTGTATGTTTTTATTTTATTGATTTAGCAGAGGCATGATGGATCCTGTCACGGAAGACTAGTAAAACAACATCCTTTAAAAAGTCAAAGTAAAATTAGAAAAAGAAGTGTGTAAACAGAGAATACCATAGCTATGTACAATAAAGCTGGAAAGTTGAGAACTTTAAGTACGAAGAAAGGAGTAAGTGCATCTTTAAGATCGAATGTCAGGAAATTGAAATAAGAAGCTGGAGCTGGGAATTCAATGCAAGTACTCTCAGCTGGAACACAGGAAGACTGCTGCTGACACATGTGACTTAGATAAGCACATCATTGTTTTCCAAACCTGCCCCCATTCAAAATCCAGTGATCTCAGTCAATTTATCAACATTAGATTAAAAGACTTAGCATTCCAGCTGGGCATATGAAACTATTTCCCTATATGACTTTTGGGGGATCTCATTACAAATGAAAAGCAAATTAAAACCTTAAGTTATGGCTCCTTCACACAAGCACATGAAGAAATGGAGATTTCATCCTCATGGCTTTTTTTTTTTTTTGGTATTTTTATTGTTATTATTATTCTCCACAATGCAGTTTTGTAGGTATAGAGATTCCCTCCCCAAATTGCTCATCTTGGCTCCCCACCATTTTCTCTCATATTATTACAATAGTACAGTCCTTCAGCAACAGTCACAAGATCAACATTCTGATATTTAAGTGCATCATGGCATTGTAGCATAGGGAGAAGTAGAAATCTAGTATCCTGCTGTCAGGGTGCATTTATCAGTTTCATTGGGAGTCCTCCTTTTATTCAATAGTGTATATTCCTACTGTAATACATCTTCACTTCCCAATATGCTAGTCTCATGTGGTTTATGAGATCTATAGGGTACATACATACATGTACATATGCTTATCTATATATCTATTGATTTTATATTTTACATGAAAGCTGTCTTATATCAGAGAGAACATATGATTTTGTCCTTTTGGGATTGGCTTATGTCACTGAGCGTAATGGTCTCCATTGGGACCAATTTGTTGCAAATTCTATTTTGTTTTAACAGCTGAGTAACATTCCATGGAGTAGATGTACCACGACTTCTTTACCCATTCCTCTTGCAACAGGCATCTGCATTGCTTCCCTGTTTTCACTATTGTGGATTGTGCTGCTATAAGCATAAATCTACAGGTCACAATCGTATACATAGATTTCATTTCCTGTAAATATATCCCCAGGTGTAGAATAGCTGGGTCATACAGCAGATCAATTTTGGGTTGTCTTTAGCACTATCCATACGGACTTCCATAGTGGCTGCACTAGGCAACACTTCCCACTGAGAGTGGAGTAGGGTACATTTTTCCCTAGATGTTTTTAGTAGATTTCCGAATGTAGGTTAATCTCATTGGAGTTAGGTGGAACTTGAATTTGGTTTTCAATTGTATTTTTCTAACAGCTAGGTAGCTTGAGAATTTTTTCATATTTTATACTTGAATTTGTTCTTTTGAAAAATGTCTTCTCATTTCATTGCCCCATTTCTTAATGGAATTGTTTGTTTTGCTTTTATCCAGTTTCTGAAGCTCTTTGTAAATCTTGGATATCAATTCTGCAGTGTGCAAAGATTTTACCCATTCTGTTGGTAGCCTCTTTGTTAATCATTTCCTTTGCTGTACAGTGTCATTTGTTTTTTGTGGCTTTGACTGATTTTGCTTTTGCTGAGAAGTCTGGGTTCATACTTCTGCAGGATGATACCCAATTACAATAGCATTTATTGAACAGACCAAACATTCTCCTTGAATTATTTTCAGTTCTCCTCTCAAATATGAGTTGGCTGCACATGCAAGGGCTCATTTCTAGTGTTTCCATTTTGTCCCATCTATCTCTGTTTTCTGTACCAGTATCATACTGTTTTGATTACCACTGCCCTATAGTATGTCTCAAGGACGGAATTGTGATCCCATCATCTTGAATCCTGTTCTTCAGGATATCTTCATCTATTTGTGATCTCTTCTGTTTCCAGATGAACTTCTGTATCCTTTTTTCCAATTCTGAGAAGAATGTTGCCTGGATTTTGACTGGAATTGCATTGAATCTGTGTATTACTTTAGTAACATGGACATTTTGATCGTGTTGATCATACCAATCCAGAAACATGGTAAATTTCTCCATCTTCTAATGCTTTATTCTATTTCTTTTTAAATGTTTTATGATTTTCACTATATAGGTCTTGCACACCTTTGATTAGCTTATTTCCAAGTTATTTATGTTTTTTGTTATTTTAAAAGGGGACTGTACCTACAAGTTCTTTCTCAGCCACGAGCTGATTTATGTTCTTTGAATTTGCGCCCTGATACCCTACCAATCTCTTTGATGAGTTCCTATGATTTTTTGGATTTCCTATGTAGAGAATCATGTCATGTAAAACCAGGAATCATTTTACTTCCTCATTTCCCACCTAAATTCCTTTATTTTTTTAAATAGCTCTAACGAGGACTTCCAGTCCTGTTGTATAGCTGTGGTAAAAGTGGACGTCCTTGTCCAGTTCCAAGTCTTAATGGAAAAGCTTCCACTCTTTCCTCATTCAGTATGATGCTGGCATTTAGTTATTTGTATATTGCTTTGCTTGTGTTTAGGATTTTCCTTCTATGCATGTCTAACTAGGATTTTTAGCATGAAATGACATTACATCTTAACAAATGCATTTTCTCTATCTATTGTGATGACCATACGGGTATTTTTTTCATTTTATTGATGCTATGTACATCATTTATTGATTTGTGTATATGAAGCCATCCCCGTATACCAACAATAAATCCTGCCTAGCACAGATAAATAATCTGTCTAATATTCTGTTGGACCCTGTTGACTAGTATTTTGTTAAGGATTTTTTCAGGAATATCAGTCTGTGTTTCTCATTTTCTGTTATGTCTTTATCTTTCTTTGTTAGGAAGGTGATGTTGGCTTCCTGGAAAGAGGAGTTTGTATATTGTTTTTAATTTTTTTTTGGTGGAAGATTGTGGAGATAAATTCTTTTCAAAATCCTTGGTAGAATGCAGCAGCAGCAAAACCATCTGGTCCTGGGATTCTCTTGGTTGAGAAAAATTTAACTACTGATTCAGTTTCCATTCCGGTTTTAAATCTGTTTAGATTTTTAATAAACTCCTTATTCAATTTTGGGTAATGATGTCCAGAAATGTATCCTTTTTTTAGGCCTTCCTATTTATTAGTGTATAGTTGTTTATAATAGCTTCTGATTATTCTATGTATGTTGGAGATATCAGTCATCATATTTCCTTTTTCATCTCAGATTCTATTGATTTGCATTTCCTCACCCCACCTTACTTTTATTAATTGGGTTTATGAAATTTACTTCGTTGATTTTATCAAAGAACCAGCTCTTAGATTTAATGACGTTACATATTTTGTTATTTTAGTCCCTATTTGGTTTATTCCTTCCATTATTTTAGCCATCCCTTCCCGCCTCCCTTTTATTTTTTCTGTTACTCTTGGGATTGTTTTGTTGTTTTCCAGCTCCTGTATATGCGTGGTTAGTTCATTTACCTGGTGCATTTTTGGTTTCTTGATCTAGGCACTGATTTCAACGAACTTTTCTCTTACTACTGCCTTGATGGTGTCCAACCAATGATATGTTACGTTGATACTTTCTTCTTCTTGAGTTTTTTGACTTGTTAGTCTCCAGGCTCACTCCATGATGATATGAGAAGAGATTTGTTTCACATAGCCAGGTACCCTGCTATGTGCTGTATATACATTTTTTATCATATTTTCCTGTTGGTGAATGAATCCCTTCATCATTATATGGTGTCCTTCTTCATCTTGTTCAATTATTTTCATGTCAAAGTCTTTAGTATCTGATGGTAGAATGACTATGCCAAATCATTTTTACTTTCCGTTACCCTGAGAATCTTTTTTCTAAACTTTCACTTTCAGGGTCCACATATATTTGTTGGTGAGATGCATCTCTCTTTTGGGTTTTTTGTTTGTTTGTTTGTTTGTTTGTTATGGTTTTTTTTTTATTTTAGATGCATCTCTTGTAGGCAATAGAGCAGACCTGTTTTTCAATCCGGTTTGTTAATCTATGTCTTCTCATTGATCAGTTTAAGCCACTTACATTTAGTGTTGATCTCCAGAGATACTATTTTGGTCCTGTCATTTTAGCATTGAATTTCTCATTGTATGACTTAGGTTTCTTTTGTGATTTTACTTAAATGTTCTCTACATTTGCCTTTGGATTTGGTACATGTTAGCCTTTTTCTCTGAAGCAGATCTTTAAGCAACATTTGTTGCAGGTCTGGTAGAAGCAAAATCTTTCAGTATTTGTTTTGGGTGAATTTTATTTCATTGCCAAATACAAGGGAAGATTTACTAGGTATGTTATTCTGAACTGACAGCTGTTTTCTTTTAAAATCTCGAATATGGGGCCTGGCAATGTAGTGCCTAAGTCCTCTCCCAGCATGTACTGGGACTCATATATGTGCTCCGGTTCTAATCCCGGCAGTCCCACTTTCCATCCAGCTCCCTGCTTGTGGCCTGGGAAAGCAGTCGAGGACGGCCCAAAGCCTTGGAACCCTGCACCCATGTGGCAGACCCAGAAGAAGCTCCAGGCTCCAGGCTCCTGCCTTCAGCTCAGCACAGCTCTGGCAGTTGTGGCCAATTGGGGAAGGAATCATCATACAAATTATCTTCCCCTCTGTCTCTTCTATTTGTATATCTGATTTTCCAATAAAAATAAGTAGATTTTTTTTTAATCTGGAATATGTCACTCTAATTTCTTCTGGCCTGTAGGTTTCCTATCAGAAGGCATCTGTGTATCTGGTTAGGGTCCATTTATAAGTTAGTTTACTTTTCTCATGTGCATCTTTAAGTATCTTTTCTTTCTGCTCAACTGAAGAGAGCTTGGCTATGATGTGCCCTGGCAAGGTTCTGGTCGAGTCTACCCGGGTCCCAAGTCCTTCCTGTATTTGTTTTCCCCTTTATGCATAATTGGGAAGTTATCACTTGTTATTTCACTGAATATATTTTTTAAACCAACATCTCTTTCTTAAGGAATACCCATATCCCTTTTGCTCATTCTTTTGATGGTACCACCTAATTCTCGTATGCTTTAGTTAGTATTACTCAGTTCCTATTTCTGGTTTTTCAGCTTTTTACACATGTGGAGTCTCCCAGTTCTGAAATTCTTCTGCCTTACTCATTCTATTATTGAAGTTTTCCATTGAATTTTTAATTTGTTGTATCATAGACTTTATTAATAATAATTCAGTTTTATTTTCTTTCAATATTGCTGTTTCCTGTGTAACATATTTTTTAAATTCCTTAGACTCCTGTGTATGCTTCTCATTATTTTAATGAGTTCATAATGAAGTTTTGAAATTCTTTATTTTTATAATTCTTAATATCTTTATTAGTTAATTCTGGGATTGAAATTGTCTTGCTCCTTTGTGGAGGAAATGTAAGTAACCACATTCATTGTGCCTATTCCTCTCATTTTTCCCGTGGTCATTGCAACTCTGACTTGCAGATTCTTCTTTTCAATGCCAGCATTTAAGCTATGTCATCCACAGGTCTACGCTGTGAATGAGATTTTTGTCATCCACAAAAATAGTACCCTGTGGATTCCATTCAATGCCCAGTTCTCCATTTGCATCATTCATGCCACTACCTCCAGTGAATTTCAATCCCAGACTCGAATACTATGCTTCTTCCATGGCGTCAGCAGCCAGAGCTACCAGTTCACCACTCTGTACCCTCTGTGATCCCATGTTGTAACCACACTATTTTCTGCTTAACTTTTCTCTTGCTCATGGTTCCAGAATAACCCAGGATTCAGGAGACACCAGATATGACTTTAGCTTAGATCACAAGGCCTTCAGTAATACCTGTTATAATATTTTTTTTCCTTCCTTTCCTCTTCTTGACATTAACCTGCTGGCAGTTAGCTGTGGGACAACCTGTACCTATTTTGCATGTAACCTCTGGGATGCCAAGTTGGCATTATTTTCCAAATGGATCCAGTGCAACACTATGAGTCAAAAGTGAGTTCTTTCCTTGCTTAACACATACACAGATCACCGCTGTCTCATCATGGTATTCAAAATGGCATCCAGTGTGGAACTTATAGGGGCTTGGTCTTTGAATTCCACCCCATTCCAACACCCATCCAATCGGGTTCCACAATTGTGTTTCTGCTTTTGATCAGATTCTTTTTATTTATATAAAAAATCAGCAAGACCCACAATTCTACATCTTGATTCACCTCCTGGGTTCCTGGGGATCTCCTCCTTCCACCATTGCAACTATTATCACATCTGGAGTGTCTGTTTATTGCAGTGCAACTCTGATGTTTCTGCTGCTTCCCCGTGACCATGTTTCTCAAGGTGTCCCTCTGCCATTAACCTGCTCACTCTTATTTCACACTCTCTCTGCTTCTCCTCTTCTAATCTTTCTCCATCTGTTTTAACATGTCTTCACCCTATTCCATTACCTTGCTCTCCCCACTTGGCTTCTTTTTTTTTTCTTTTCTTTTCTTTTTTTCTTTTTTTATTACAAAGTCAGATCTACAGAGAGGAGGAGAGACGGGAAGATGTTCCGTCTGATGATTCACTCCCTAAGTGACCGCAATGGCTTGTACTGCACCCATCCAAAGCCGGGGTCCAGGAACCTCCTCCAGGTTTCCCATGCCGGTGCAGGGTCCCAAAGCTTTGGGCCGTCCTCGACTGCCTTCCCAGGCAACAGGAAGGGAGCTGAATGGGAAGTGGAGCTGCCGGGATCAGAACCAGCACCCATATGGGATCCTGGCACGTTCAAGGCAAGGACTTTAGCCACTAGGTTACACCACCAAGGCCCCGACCTGGCTTCTTGATGGAAAATAATTGCTCCTCCCCAGGGGGAATGCAATTAGGGTTTCCAGATACAACAAACCAAAATACCATATATCTGTTTAATTTGAATTGCAGATAAAATAAAAACCTTTTCCTGAAAGTTTGTCTAAGTGAGAAAAACATACTGTGAATGTATGTTTGTCTATTAGATATATTATTTAATATTGATTGAATGCTTTTAGCTGCCAAGCTTACCAACAATTGACAAGAAAACTGAAAAACAGAACTAATGTTAGATTTTGTAAACTGTGATTTGTGGGTTACTTGTCACTACAATGCACTATAAGATAAGAGACTAATAAAATTAGGATACATAAATTATAAAGAAAGTATAGGATCAAAGATATTGGCTGTTTTTTAGGCGCCACATATGCTCATTTCTCCACTAAAATTAATACCTTAAATTCCAAAACTGTTCCTGAGTTCAAGTGACATTCACCTCTACCAATACACATCAACCTAAACATTTGATTCTCGTTGTTTGATTTGGAAACCTGGCAAACTAAATCATTTACCAAAGGATAACATAAACTTTGAATGGCACCTGTGCCCCAAGAGATTTTTATTCTATGCGAGATAATAAAGACAGAAAGAATGGAGAGAAGAGTGAATGAAATCTTTTATTTGTGATTCACTCCTGGAAAGCATACAACAGTTGAGGTTGTATCAGACCAAAATCATAAATAGGAAATCTAGCGCAGGTCTGCCATGTGATTGACAGGGACTCAATTTCTTGAGCTATTACTGCTGCCTCCCAGCATGACCATTAGCAGGAAGCTGGGATTAGATACTTGGATCTGGGATGTGAGCATCTGAACAGTACCTCAAAGATGAAGCAACCTCTTACCACACATCAAAAGATGTCAGGCCCTAGTATAAGATGTAGGATAAGCATGCAGGCACATGACTGGGGAAAACAGAGTTTGATTAACAAAAGTTTGTGGAAAATGGTTCAATCCACACATTTTACTCTCCCTCACTTCATGCTGGACTGTCTCAGGGGAATAATTTCTAAAGAGCTATCTCTCTTGCATTTTCTACTGTAACAAAACACATTGATCAGGTACAAAAATGAGGAAAATAAACAGTGTTCAGAAAAGAAAATAGATAATAATATGTGCACTAATTTCAAGTTCAAATGTCTGGTATGATGCTGCCCACACTTGAATCAGGTTAGCCGAGGAAGTAGTGCAGGCTCGGGGCAATATGTTGCAAGCAATGCCAGAGTCAGGAGGATTGAATAAGCTGACCTCAATTTTGCTGGCATGTGTGTTGTCTGGCTTATGTGCAGAATGATAAAGAGAGCAGCACACAGCGCATTAACTTCTTTGGATGAGTACATCAGTAAGCATACACAATAAGTATAATTTTACTGTAAGGACAAACACAAAGAGCTATAAGCGAAAGATTAGCATGGTTTGTGATAGTATGATGTGTGTGTGTGTGTGTGTGTGTGTGTGTAGACTTTCTAGATCATTTTTCTGGAGAATTCACTCTAGTACTGTTACTCCTAATTTTTATTTTTGTTCTTTTCTGAATTGGTAATAAAAAAATGAAAATCTCTAAATACAGTCTGTTAGAACAGGTCTATAGCACTACCAAATAATAGTAGAAAATAAGAAAATCAGTACCGTTTTTGTGACCCCTCTTAGGTTGGATGTTTTTAGAAGCATCTCCTGATTCAAGGATTCAGAGAATATTTTCAAGAACTGTTCCATAAGATCCTACAAAGGAAATGACAGAATCGTAGCAGGACAATGGAAAATGCAAAAGGGTATAAAAATATAAGGTGACAACTTGATTTAATGCCACAGGGAGCTCAAGGTTTAAATTCTGTCTCAGCATTGGTTCCTTGTTGCCTGCACATATACATTCTAGCCATGCTTTGCTGTGCGGTGCCAGATTTAATGAGATTGGGGAGAAAATCGTACAAGTAATTTATGATGTCCAGCAAGTTGAACAGTCATGTTGAAGTCACAAGGTAAGCCCATAGTTGACAAGCAGGACTTAAGCAGGGACTAGCCACACAGAATGGTGCGTGGGATGAGAAATTTGGGGTCCAAGTAAAGAATTTAAAGCAGAACTTAGAAGAACTTAGGACTGAATGTTTTCTTACATTGGGTTTTTACATTGAAATCTTAATCTCCAGTGCAATCATTTATGCAATGCTTTATGTGGATTCTAATTAAATCAGCAAGGCAGAGCCATAACACATGTTATTTGTTTCCTCATTTACACATACACTTAGTGAAAAAATAGTTGTCTCCCACCAGGGAAGGAGCCCTAACCAGCAATTCAAATTCAATCTCCAGAATTGCGAGAAATAAGTATTTTCTCAAGCCATTCTTTGATGTCTTATATCAGTACAATATATATATGTATATACATATATATATATATATATATATATTTTTAGAAGCACAACTGAAATAAGAAAAAAATCAGGAAAGGTAAATGATGTTATTGGATTAGAAACGTGACATTTTCACATAGCTTTTGTTGATAACATTTCAGACAAAGTTACCATATTGTAGGAAGGGGAAGAATTCATAAAACTAAATGTTGTACAAGAGAATACAGAAACAGAATCAAATAATGAACAACTCTTTTTAGAAAAATGGGCTAGGTAAACATGCATACTAAGAACAAAAACATTCCTTTTAACAGTAACACAAGCAGTGTGAGCCGATCAAGAGCTATGTAAACTGCCTTGAACATGCTGATGATCGCTCCATGCAATGTGTGAAGTGTGAGAGAAATGCCAGGAATAAATATTAGGAATAAAAATCAGAAAAAAAAGTGAGGGAATGATCTTTGAAATAAATTAGGCAGAGCAATAATCAAGCAATAATCTTCTTCAACCATAAATACACGGCATGTAGATTCACACTCAATGAGTGAATCATGAAAACACTGACAGGACTGAAGGAGCCCGGATACCGAAAGGTCTGCCTGCATGATTACGTTTACATTACATGTTCATAAGAGGCAAATACATTGAAACAATAAAAAGAATTTGCTCAGGAAGAAGTGGGGAGTGTTCACTAAAGGTGCAGGGTTTTTGGAGTGAATAATAAAGTACTCTGATGATAAAGCATGATTATTGATGTACAACTCATGAAAAATACTGAAAACCACTGCCTATGAACTTGGAAAGAGGATGGGTGCATATCAATAGAAATATCACTACAGATATTTGTGCTTTGAAAGCGTCTTACAATAGCTCTTGGTGTTAAAAAGATTAATGAAAATTTTACATAGGGAACCAGAGGAGTCTATCATGAATTCCAAGGGAACATAGCATTTTTTATAAAGAGATGAAAGGACAGAAATTAAAAATAGTGGAGGTTGCTACAGAGATGACCCTTTCCAATTTTTATTTTCAGTTCATATTTCATATGTACTTCATATGTTCATATTCCATAATACATATTTCAGTACTATAACAAAAAAGGGAAAAATAATTTTTCATATTTATTTTCCATGAATAAATTAAAGACCTTAATTTGCCATCTCTTTTCTTGAATTATTGGACATTAATATCATCATGTTTATTATGAAATGCATATTACACCAGTACGTTACTTTTTTAAAAACATTTATTCATGATAAGGTGAACAGATGTTAAATATTTCACCATTTAGGGGCATGGTGACACCAGTACATTTTGTATACAACTGGTTTTGCAAAGTTCTCATTGTATGACATCTTATTCACTTCCAATTTATAGATCCTGGAGTTGGGAAAGGGGCCTGCTTTCTTCAGTGTGATTAGGAACTGATCCACAGAATGTGCTTCATCTTAACCAATTTGCTTTGAGCAATTCTCCAAAAGCCACACAAAACATTCTACTTCTCAGGAACATTTTGTTTTTGTTTTTTGTGCATGTGTGTGTCTACTGAACTCATGCTCAGTCTTTGTTTTTAATGACGTTGTTTGAGTGAATTCAGTTGTTTTGCCAGATGCCTTTGGATATAATTTGAAGGATCTGATTGACATTTTAATAGCCATGCCACTTACAGCAATAAATGTTATTTAGCGCATTTTTAGAGAGATATTAAAGTTTAAAAGGCACTCAGTTGGCTCGGTTATCAAATGTGCAAATGCCTTCAACATGAGGGGAACAAGAATATTTATTCTAACAGACTCGGTGTCCTATAATCAAGTAAAACACTCGATAATGAATTCCAGCATCTGGCAAATTGTCCTCCTCATGGAAAATTATATGCATAGAAGCAGAACTTAACCTTCGCCCGGATATACACAAACAGGTCCATCTTCCTAATAATATGCACCATCAGCATTTCTCCTTCTTTTATTGGATCTGAAAATGAGAACCCAATGTAGATAGCTACTACCACTAAATGAATTATAAATAAACTCATCCTCAGGTACAACTTCATCATTTGATTAATAAATAAAAAGCAAACACCAGCTACTCTTACATGTTTTAGGTCAGCCATCTTCATTGTTCACAGGAAATGGTACAGTCAGCATCACTAAATTCCCTTCAGCTCACGCTGGTCACAATCTTTGAAGCTCTGTCTAAAGGAACCGAATATTTCAGAGGATATTTGTGGCACAGTGTGGACATCTGTTGGGCTCTGCCTGCCAGCTATCTCTTTTCTCTTTGTTCACAGAGAGGATATTGCAAAGGAGATGAACCTTCCAGGGGCATTTCAGGTAACAAAGAAGTTAGGTGTTTAAAAGCTCCTGAATTAAATTGAACCAGTGGTGCCACCTACACGATGTGCACAACAATATAGAAGGGGTCAGTGGTGAAGCTACTCTGAGTACCCCTGATCTGTGCTAGGAACTGCCTCTGAGGATGGTGGGCAGAAAACCAGAAAAATCACTTTGCAGTGGACAAAAATCCTCACTTATTTCTGCCATTATCTGCCGGCAGGATGATCCCAGAGGAAGATGATGTGCTGTGCACTTTCCCCTCCCCTGCGCATTTTTACCACAATCCAATGAGTTTGTGTTAATGACATTTAGGTGAACCTTCTATGTTATAACGCCATCAACATGTTCTTCTCATGTTTCTTAGAACATCAGTATGTTTTGCTGATGGATTTCTAGTCTTCTGCAAATATCATAAAATTTTCATTATAACTTGCTTCAAAATGAGAGGCAAATATTCCATCAAGATTTTCTTTCAGCTTGAATTTTTGGTGAGTTTCAAACTTTCTTATTGCATACAAAAATGAAGTTTCAAATATGCTGAAATTTTAATTGAAGTTGCAGAAAATATATTAGCTTCTAAAAGGTTAACTTTTTTATTTTATTCAAAACCCCTCTTAAAGTGAATGCATACACCTAAAGTAATTGCATTTGTTCAATAACTATTTCGTCATTCAATGAAATGAAATGTTAGCGAAATAAACAAAAATGTCTATCTAAAATATAAATGCTTTTGTAGCTACAACTTTGTACACCATTGTTAATATTTTAAATATGCGGATTATTTAACGTAAAGTCCAATTAATTTTAAATTCTCACTATTGTTCTTCTTAATTATGACTAACATCTATTTTTATTTATAGTCCCAGATAATTGGCTCATCTACCAATGAACTATGGATTATAATATTATTTACAATGTAACTAGAAGGAGGATGTGATTGCAATGGCTTAAATGTAGCCACCAGAAAACATTGGTTGGAAATTTAATCCCAAATTCAAACATTGTTGAGAGTTGTTTTGGTATGAGGGCTCCACCCACATGAATGTGTGAACACAAATTATAAACTCCTTGAAGCTCTGAGTCAAACTCTTCCTCCTATTCTCAATCATCCTTTTGCTTTATGTCGTGAGATGATTCTGAGTGAAGGTCCCCACCAAACGCACCTCGTTGATTTTACACTTTCCAACTTTCAAAATAGGGAGTTGCGTAGCTTACCACCCATTGTCAGTTATCAGGCTATCCTATAATATTAAATAGTATAAGGTGAAGCAAAGTAATAACCAACAAGAAATCGCATAAAATGTCCCAGGATATCCTTTTTTAGTTCTAGAACGATTTCATCTAAATCCTATGTTTTGAATGGAAGATTTCATTTATGATAAATATGTATTTATTTATTTTATTGTTTAAATAGTGTATCATCATTTCTTGATTTTTATATTTTTCTGCTTTACATTTATTGATTTAATTTTTAACTTATTTAAACTCTATGCGAAATAGAAAATAAACGGAAGTTGAGCTTTCTCCTGGCAGTTAACTCAGTGATGATGATTACAGCACTTCGTGTTGGAATGTTTGGGTTCAATATTCAGTTTCACTTCTGACTTGCACTTCCTGTTGACGCAGACCCTGGAATCAGTGTGGAGCCCTGAAGCTGAAACCCTTCATTAATCTATAAGTTTCTTTTGTAGTTACAATTTTTAGGCAAATAGCCAAGTATAAAGCTTTCAGACAACATTTAAAATATCTTAGTTATATCAGTTAACAAATATTTCTGTCCTGAAAGAAAGTAAATAAATAAAACAATACACATAATAAGAAAGAAAATAGACCCCACTTTTGAGGCGTGACTTTGGAGCTTGACTAACTAGGCTGAAAAATGTAGATCCATTGCTACCTCAGTCTGTGATGTTTCCAAGCTTCTTAACACTCTGTACACGATTTCTTATTCATAAAACAGATAAAATAGTGTCTACTTTATCAGATTGTTAGGAAAATCAAATTATCTAATACTGACAAGGAGATAGGCATGTCTTGAAACTCCAATAATTTGTACTAAATACAAATGTGTAGTATATGTTATATGCAAAAGAACTACATACACCTTATGACAAGACTAAAGCAGAGTAAATGTGAATCAAAACAGAAAGTGGAGAGTGCAGATTATAATTTCAATAGGGTGATGAAATTATTCTAGCCATAAAGCAACATTCAAGCCAAAGATGGAAGAGAGCTCAAATAAGCTTAAAAATCATTAAAGAATAACTTTTGGAATTTCAGGAGTGCACCAAGATTTGAGCATAATGATTAAAACTAAATTAGGTAGCAATAAAAAAAAAGTATAATTCGATGGGGCTGGCAAGTAGATTAAAAAAAACTTAATACTGCTGGGAAGAACAGTAAGATTGTTATTAACATAAAATAATAACATTCCTTTCTCCTTTTGTTACCTACTAGCCCCGTGGGACATGGAACATCCAACAAGGAAAGACTACTACCTCCAGCGGAGCTTTATTCAACTCAAAATGGTAGAAACCAGTTCTAATTGTGGTAAAGAGAGAGTGTGAGAAAGAATGAAATGTTTTAAAGACTTTTTTTACCTTTTTTATTGGAAAGGAAGAGATACAGAAAGAGAGAGACAGAGGGGAAAATCTTCCATCCTTTGATTCACTCTCGAAGCAGCCGCAATGGCTGGAGCTGAGCCAATCCAAAGTTACATTAAATGATCTTCATAACACATTTTGATTAAATTTTCTAATCTATACAACCTTTGGGGTGGAAGAATAGGCAATTTTTGGTTGTGATGAAAAGAAGTAGCAAGTATTAAGTGTGGATTAAATTTGGAATCACCTTCCACGTCATTGAGCAGACACCCTGCTTTTCCTATTCTCAGCACTGAATGATAAATAATACTAATAAATAATCCACAACCAGTGGAACAGAAAGTGTAGATTCTGATGCATCCAAGTCTACAGGCAAATGTATAAGAATTTACCTAGCCATATAAATTCATTCACAAAAATTAATTCACAAAAATTATTAGACAACATCAAGCTATGACATCAAATTTTAATCTCAAGCATATTATCTACTAAGTGTGGGTGATTTACAGGCAGAAAGCAGTTGACTACCCAAATTTATTTTTATAATACATGAAAAATGATAGATAATTTGGAAAGCCTAAGTTGAAATTTGAAATTATGTTAGCCATTGCAAAAATAGCAAAGCAGCCCTACTTTACCTCCTGAACTTTCTGGAAAATCATATTTTGAATGCATCCCATAAGTACAAGCTGAAAGTAGAAGTGATTTTTAACTGCTATTTTTAACTTCCTAGAGATTACTGCATCAGAGAAATATTGGCTTCTTGGTAAGGATAAGCAAATGACATATATCACTCCTTTGGAATAACATTTATTTGAGAACTGGAAAAATAAAATCTAATTTTATTAATAAAGATACATAAATTTATTGAGACAACAAATACTAAGCAAATACTCTTGAGCCTATGAAAATAGTATGCTATTGAAATTTCTATCTCTATGCCCTCTAGTAATATTCCCTACTGCTTCAGAAGTATGCAGGTTAAAAAAAAATGCAGAAGGTGGAGAATGAACGTGATGAAATAGGATAGACATCTTTAAACAGATGGAGAATCATTAACCAGGACATATCCCAGAAAATAGGAAAGGACAGGAGGATGGCAGGGGGTACTGGGAGAGTGGCAGACATGAAAAGGCAGTGGAAACAACGGTGTGGTGTTGCAGTGATGAGATATGTCAGTGATAATCAGGAAGCGAGTATCTGAGTTCCAGTGTTGGCTAGAGCTCCACCAGCAGCCAGGTGGAAAGGAAAGTTCTACTGGAGCTCAACAGGTGAACCCAGACAAAGAACTGTCATTCCTGCTTATTTGTTTTATTTAACCAGGAGAAGAGACAGAGCAGCAGATGCCAAACAGACCATGTAGGAACAGAGTGGATCCCACAGCCCAGACCCCTACTAGAGCTGCATTAAGCATCATTTTGTGCAGGGAAGCAAAGGCTATGAAACAGAACTGCACATGCACTAAACTGACAACAAACTCATTTCTGGATTAGTACATTGCACTGACGTGGTATCCCATAGGAGCCAGAACACCACCAGTGGAACATCAGGTGCCATCTTGTACACCATGGCAAAGGCTGAGATTGGAGGGACAACAGTACAGCTATGCATGTGCTGAGTAGGAGCAAACTCACACCCAGCTCAGTGCATTGCACCAGTCCTAAAGGGAAAGAATACTAACTTTGGCAGTCTACTGGTCAAAATAGGTCCAGAACTAATGGCCAACAGGTTCCAGCAAGATCAGCACCACCAACAACCTAGCTATTAGGATACATGGTGTCTCCCTAATCCTGGGAACTGCTCAAACTGGAATGGGGCGGGGGGAGGTTGTACAGACAACAGTGCAGCCTCAACACAGAATCACAGAAGGTGGAGAGTGGTGAGATAGCAGCTGGGGCTATGCAGACCATGGTGAAAGTCTAACACAGGCGCACAGACCTGAAACTCGCTGGAGGGAATGGCACAAGTAATGGCAAACAAAGAACTGGGTACAAAACGCAATCAGTAAAACTGAACTGTAGATCTGTGGGTGACACAACTTAGAAACCTGTCCCTAAGGAGAAGAACCTATGAACCAAAAGTTCAATGAACCAGAGCAAAAGAAAAGACAAAGGCACAATGACTATTATGGAAGAATCCCCTGCAAAGGAATAGAAGCCTTTGCCAACCTCAGAGTTAACTGAGGAAAACATCAAGGAAATGGAGGATAGAGAATTGAGAAGACTCATTATAATGCTTACCACACAAAGAAGCACACAGGAGTTCAAGGAATTTAAAGGCATACATCACATGGGAAAGAGCAACACTGAAACAAAATCAAGTCTAAATGTTAAAAATGAAGGAAGCAGTAGGGCAAATTAAAAATTCAGTGTAAAGTCTTCATAATGGAATGAAGGAGGCAGAAAGAAAGAATCTCAGAATTGGAAGATAACTTTTTATCACAATGGGTAAACAATCAAAAAGCTGAAAGCATATTTGGGTCAAGCTAAAAAATGTATCAAGAATTAAGAGACACTCTAAAAAAACCAAACATAAGAGTTATAGGAGTTCCAGGAGGTGCAGAAAGAGAAGTTGGGTTTAAAAATGTGCTTAATGAAATAATAAAGGAAATCTCCCCTAATCTGGAGAAAGAACTGGGAAACAAGATCCAGGAGGGGCACAGTACTCCCAACAGGGTTGACCAAGAATAATCTTCACCACAAAACATGATAACTAAGCTCTCTTCAATCAAACATAAGGAAAAAAATCTTAAATGTGCTCATGAAAAAACTCAAATGACATAAAGAGGAATAGCAATCAGACTCACAGCTGACCTTTCACAGGAAGCTCTATAGGCCAGAAGAGAGTGGAGAAACATATTCCATATTCTACATTCTAAAAGTAAAATGAAAAAAAAAGAAAGAAAGAAAAAGGAAAAGTAAAAAGTTGGACCAGAATAATGTACCCAGCAAAGTTTTCCTTTGTCTTCGAAAATGAAATAAATTCTTCTACAGTAAAGAATAGCTCAAAGACTATTTCTTTTGTAGACCTGTCCTACAAATGATACTTAGGGATGTTCTCTTGACAAAGAAAGGAGATATTACTCACCAAGACCAAAGGCAAATATGAAGAACAGCAAATCAATGAATAACTCATTGCTGAAATGACAGGACCAAGTTACCAACTACATTTATTAACCCCTAATGTAAATGATTTAAACCCATCAATCAAACACCATAGATTAGCAGGCTGAATTTAAAAAACACACCATCTAGCTGTTACCCACTGGAGACATATCTCACTAACAAAAATCAGTAGAAACTGTATCTCATGGAATTAGATGTTTTTGTTTTTATTTTCATTTCTTCAAAACAGTTTTTCTCATATTAAATTCTTCACTGACCCATAGGTCATACAAAAGCATCAATTTTGTCAAAATGGTTCTTGATTTTCCTTTTCATTTCTTCAGTGACACATTAGTCATTCATTACCATGTTACTTAACTTCATGGGAATGTAAATTTCCATTTTTTTTCTTGTTGCTGATTTTTGTTTTGTGGTTTTTCATTTAAGGCTATGTATAGTAAGTATAACAGAATATATTCAGATGTGAGGATATAATGCAGTATGCATCTCCACTTCCAGAGCAAAACAGACTCCCAAAGAAACTGTTAATTATATCTTGACAATAAGATGCTGGACTCTCTGCTATTGCCCATGCCCACAATGAAGGACTTAGGACTGTTAATGAAGAACTCTACTATTGTTCCACATATTTGAGGTAGATTGCATACATACCAGCCTTCACGAACAAACAAGCAACAAAATCTTTCATCAGGTATTCCTCCAACTAAATCCCACAATTCTAACTACCCCCCCCACAAAAAAAGAGTTAAGAGAACATACTATGCAAAGGACTCAAGTTGAAAAGATATTTCACTTGTACAAATTTACATTGTTACAAAGGTTTTCTGTGTCCACCAAAATTTTGTGTTTAACCCCAACATCCATTCCTTCAACATGCTTAAAACTGCAACTTTTAGCTTCCTGATTTTTTAACAATTATTTTATTTTATTTGAAATGCAGTTACAGAGGAAGAGAAAGAGAAAGAGAAAGATCATCCATTCGCTGATTCACTTCCCAAATGACTGCAGTGGCATGACTTGTGCTGTCCCAAAACCAGGAGCCAGAAACTTTTTTCAGGTGTCCTTAGTGAATGTATGTATCAGGCAAAGATTCTGCCTGTGAAGATAGGTTTCAGTGAATAAGATAAAGAAAAGTGTAACCGCTGATAAAGGCACCATAGGTAGGTATGTAAGAAAACATACGCAGGG
The DNA here is from genome assembly GCF_017591425.1 of Ochotona curzoniae. Lineage (NCBI taxonomy): Eukaryota > Metazoa > Chordata > Mammalia > Lagomorpha > Ochotonidae > Ochotona > Ochotona curzoniae. The sequence goes on from NW_024467115.1 coordinate 21,938,962, forward strand.
TGGAGAAAAAGAATACCATATGGTCATCCTCTACAAACTCTGTTTTCCAAAAATTGAGAAATTTCAAAAAGTGTAGACTTCATTTAAGAACCTGAAAGTGAAGGCACAGAAAGATAAAGTACAGGACATGCACAGAGGAATGGAAATAATGGACTACAAAATTTCTGAGTATGGCAATCTTTTCCCATCTTCCTAGAAACTCAAAAAGGATCTGATACCTAAGTATTCAACAAGTAGTTTTTTTTAAAAAAAAATAAATAGCCAAAATTGGAGATACAGTTAATTCCATAAGTAATAGTAGATCGCAATACAAAGGGCCAACTTTAACATGTACAATATTATAATATAGTGGGAGACTACAGAATAGTCAACATCAACAAGGCTCCAGAATAAGATGAGAAACATCAATGAGTAAAAAATTTCTTCACACTGCAGGATGCCACCTTCAGAGTAAATAACTCCTGTTTTTGGAATGATTGCCTTAAAGTTTCTATAATGACTACCAAAGCACTGACAGACTCAATTCTGCAGGTCTAGCCTGTAGCATAATAAGCACACATATCTTTTTGTATTTCTGAACTTCACTTGAAACACAAGCCATGTCAGGTACATCTAGAAGGCAGGTGCCCATTGTTCCTGGATACAGGGCTAAAGTGCTGCCTGCCCCTTGGGCCTTGGGTAACGTTTCACTACAAAGATCACAGCTCACAGACTGCAGAGTTCAACTACTACAGAGGATAGGGTGGCAAGAGAGTCCCCCGAAGTCCCGCTAATCACTCCACAGCTATACTGATCTGAGGCTTAAACAAGCAAATCGGCTCAAGCAAATGAGCACTGTTTCACCTAATTTCTGCCAATGTTCCTACAACAGAAAGTGAACAATGCTGTCTGTGTTTGCTTTCCTGCAAATAGAACTAATAGTGTTACCTACCATGGACATTTATGTATGGGAAATAAATGGCATTATATATAGAATAATATGTTTTATTACAAAATACCCTAAAATGTCAATTATAATTATTATCATCTATAGCAAAAATTATGGGTTTATTCTAGTTCACTCTTTTAAGTGCTGAACTGCTGCGTCTATAAAAGCATTTATGAAATTCTAAAAAAAATGCATAGAACAAACATGGGGTCTTGACTTAATTTGTTTAGAAGCTGAGAATTTAAATATCAATCCAAGTAACATTAGAGCAATAAGAGTAACTTAGTGAATGAAAATGTAGGTATTATTAACAGAAACAAGAAATAATGATGGAAGGGAACTATGTAACCTCTTCTTACATTGATCAGAATCTTTCATTCATCTAATATAATTCCCTCTAGCCTTCCAGATATGACCCACTTCTCATTTTACGTTAAGAAATTTACTGCTGCATAAAAGGAGGACTCCCAATGAAACTGTGTTAAATATATCTTAACAGTAGGATGTTAGACTTTCTACCAGTGTCTACACCTGCAGTCCACGTAAATAGCAGAATGTTGGGCTTGGGAAAGTTGCTGAAAGAGTACACTATTGAAATAATATGGGAGAAAACTGAAAAGGATAGCAGGAGATAGAAGGAGGTGCAAGGGGGGAATCCCTTTGCTTATGGAAATGTATCATGGAAAATAATAATAACAAATAAATAAGTATATGTCAATAAATCCTAATTTTCTTTGTCTATGCCTATAAAGCTATGATGAGCTTAAATAGCAGAATGTTAAGCTTGTAACTATTAATCTTGGTTACTAAAGGACAAAACTATTGTAATAACATAGGAAAAAATTGTGGGAGAGGAACGTGGGGGGGCAGAAGAGGAAAGATAAAGGGTGAATCCTTTTATCTACCAAAAATGTATCATGAAAAATGATCAAAAGAATTTTTTAAAAGCAAGCTAAAAGCAATCTGGGAAAAATAAAGAAACTGATCAATAATTGTAAAGAGATCAATCATGACTCCATTAACTGTTGATTTTGTAAGACACAAGAAGGTGACAAACATCTGTTAAACAATCACCCTAAACAAGTTTTACATTCAGTTGTTGTGAAATACAAAAAAAAAAACCACTTGATAAAGGACATGGATTTATTTATTAAAAGTTTTAAATTTACAGCTATCAGAATGGAGTCAATGAAAATGATGATAATTTCAATATTTAGAAATGCTCTTGTTTGTGAAAAGTCACAAAACCCACATCGATTGTGGTTTGTTCATGCATTATTTAATTCCAGCAAAAATAGGAGCATTCCCTGAAGGACAAAGTATAAGCAGTTATCTGAAAAAGATGTGAAAGGAGAATAGGGAAGCCAGTGCTGCTCTGGAAATGAGTGCCAGTAATAGGACCCTAGGGCTTTGTTGGTAAGCAAGCAAGCTCAGAGGCTCGAAAATCAATATGTCTTGCAACCATGAAAAGTGGAAAGCTGAAAGTGACTGTCACGAAGCCAAAAATCTGAAGAAATTGCATCTTCATTGAAAATAAAGACTGAAAAAAGTCAATCCTTCAAAAAGGAAACCATCAAGGTATAATACTTGTTTTGACTCACAATGGAGAAAGATAATGTTGATATTATATCTTCAGCAGAGAGTTTGCGTGTGCAAAGAATTGCTCTCATGAGAGTCCAGGAATTGAATTCACTTGAGATGCCACCATGACCAAGCATGCTAGCATTTATACAAAATTACCATAAAATTAAAATGCAGTGGAAAGCTTCCAAGCGAACAGTTAAGGGAGATAATAAAACAAAAGTACAACAAAAAGAGTAAAAAGTGGGCGTTTGAACATTTGCTCAAGCATTGAAACAAATAACATATCTAAAAATGAATGGGTGGGAAAGGTTCTAATCTACTAGTGAGCATAATAAAATGAAGTAAACTTATCAGATAATAAGTCCTAACTATGGCAGATCTGAGAGTCAACTTTCTTAGTTTTTACCAATCAACTTAGCTCATTTAACTAAAGTTCATTCCTGAACACCAATTGGCATTAGTAATTAATTCTAGGATTCCTCCATTACAAACTCAATCAACTGGAAATAAATACTAAAAGAAAACAATAGATCATCTTGGAGATGGTCAACATGTAATCCAAGGCCATTCTTGAATTCATCTCAATTTACCCTGACTGGTCTCCTAACATCTGTGTTGAATTCTTGGATTGCCTTTGCCTAGTCCCAGCCAGCTTCTGCCAATGTGACCGCTTCGAGACTGGATCAGCAAAGTGTTTGTTTTCTCTGTCTCCTTCTTTCCTCTCAATTACACATACAAATAAATGAATACAATAAAGTGCCATAAAATGAAGATACCTTGTAGGAAATGCAATGTTGGGTGAACATCAATATTGTGCAAAAAACACATGGCATAGCTACATATATCTAGTCAGAATAACCTAAAACTCACTTGGTTATAATTGTGTGTGTGTGTGTGTGTGTGTGTGTGTGTGTTGCTTCTATAGCAGCAATGAACAGTAATAAAAATAATTTTAAAGCAAATACAAGAGAAGAGAATACAATAAAGAGGTTCTGTTAAAAAAAAAAGGATGTATGAAGATACCGTCAGCATTACATCGCATTGCTTTACAGAGCATTTTTAAAAAGTAAAATGGTATGCTCTAATATAACAATAAATAATGTAGGATACATACATAAAGCAGCAGAACAGTCAATAAGTATCTTGTATCCTGCACCACAAGTAATTTGAAGTGCTATACTTTTATAACAGGCAGCACAATAGGCTTGTTTCAGCATCATCACAAACACATACGTAATAAATAAATACATTCTGCTTCTTAAGCATGTTGATTATGACATCTCTAAATGGTATGAAGTTTTCCAGTGATCTGAGTTAATGCTTTAACCATATACTGATTTTTGAAGCTACTTTGCTTATTTAAAGACTTTTATTCATTAGTTTGTCTTTTCATGTGCTAATACTATACTGAAACTTTTCCGTATAAGGTAAAGGCAAGACCCAGCTTCTCATCTGTCTCACTTAGCTCAAGTGTCCTTGCCTGCCCTTAATCAAAAGGGATTTGATGGCTTAAAGGAGCGATGCAGCTGGCCTCAGCAGGTTCTAAGCCTTAGAATCATGCAGTAAATTTGCTTCTCCAATACATAAAATCCTGATGGCTAAAATTGTTCAGAGGGGGTTGCATAGGGGAATTTCAGGACCAGGAAAGAAAATTCCATGTGTATGGTTGACGGTAAGTACCACATAGAACCCCAGACCCACTGAAGATTACCCAACCATCACAAATTCCTTGAAGAGTATTCATTGCCAACCAACCAATGAAAGGTCAGAAGCACAACTGAGCTATGAGGAACTTGGGTATGAAGTTTTCATGCATCTTTTGGCTTCAATTTCAACCTTAAGAACCTTCACCCCAACTCTTTGTGAAGCATAATAATTAACTATAGCTGTCTGATTTCTCCTTTTGCGATTTGCAGTAAATTCTTGCATCTTCTGCCACCTGATGTCAGTTCATTAGACAGGTGGACCCAGGTTCAGGGGCTATTTAGCAACATGTGCAGACAGTTTGGGATACCAGTTACCAAGACACTCTTCTAATTATAGGTGTTGGTATAATTAATTGCAAAAGCTGGGTTGATTAGCCAGTCTAATAATTTGGACTTCTAGGGATTTTCATCAGTATTCGTCATGCAATTTTTTTTTCCCATAGAACCTTTGCTTTTATGTATCTCCAGATTCCTTGCCACACAACCTAAGCTAGACTTTTGATTTGGATTATTTTAACTATTTTTACTGACTTTGAAGAATTCACGTATTTATGCTGTTTATCATCTTATCCTGTTAAATGAAGTTTTCTTTGATTCTGTTTTCTTCATTTCTTCAAGTCTATTTCTGTGTCTTTCTGGAGAGTGTTCTGGTTTTGTTTTTTTACTTTTCTGGATAAAGTTATTTACAATATTATTATTAAAGATATTATTTTTAGTTATAATTAAAAATGTATTTTCTTAATACATCATGACTATATTATTTGGGATTTCCCAGAGAAATTATATATAATTTATATACTATCATCACATACTGTATATTACAACCCTAAACTATAGGTGCTCTCTTTTGTATGTATGTTTGTGTGATGGAGAGAGAGAGAGAGACCTTTAAGGAATTGCCAGGATGCTTATAAAGGCTGATAAAGACAGAATCTGACAGTTAGACTCACAAGCTATGCCGACAGAAGATCTCATTTTTTTCCTAATAAGGCATTTGATTGATTGGATGAGGCCTGTCCACATAATAGATGGTAATCTGCTGCTAACACAAATCTTTTCAGATGAGTGTTGATCTCATTTAAGAAATGTCTTCAAGGAATATCGCAAATAATGTTTGACAAAGATATCGGGGAACCATGAGCTAGCCAATGTGACACATAGAATTAACCATCAGAAGAATTTTTGATTAGAATATTGCTTCAACTCTGAATCTGTCTCCTGCCCACTTTTCTTCGCCTCTTCCACTCCCTCTCCTCTTGTCCCTTTCCTGTTTCCCTCTCTCTGCCTCTCCCTCTGACATCTCCTTACTGTCTCTCCCCTCCTTTCATTCTGCAGAGAATCCCACACAAATTAGCATATCATGGGCAAATGAAAGTTATTGTACTAACTCTTATGCCTGTACTCAACTTTTAGCAAATTTTACTTTTTATACTCTCACTACATTATTTTTAAAAGGCTCACATAATAAGTTTTATTTCCCTTGCTCTGAATGTATCACATATGGGTTATTTGTATTTAAGAATTATCCAGTTGGGCCTGGCATGATAGCCCAACACTTTAAATTCTTACCTTCTATGTGCCGCGATCACATATGGACATCAGTTTGGATTCTAGCTGCTCCACTTCCCTTCCAGCTCCCTGCCTGTGGCCTGGGAAAGCAGGCAGGGAAGACCCAAAGCCTTAGGAACCTGAAGTCGTGCAGGAAACATGAAAGGAGATCCTGGCTTTGCGTCAGCTCAGCTCTGGCCATTGTGGTCACTTGGGGAGTGAACCAGTGAATGGAAGATCTTTCTCTCTATCTCTCCTTCTCTCTGTAAATTTGCCTTTACAATAAAAATAAATAAATCTTTAAAAAGTAATTATCTAATCAATGTATTTTCTACTGTGTATTTTGTTATTATTTTTAATTGTGTGTGAATTCATTATTTACCTATTAAAAGTAGTTAATTTTGCATAGAATCTTTTTAAGACTTGATAATATGATTTTTCTTTAATTCTGTCTTTAATGTGAATCATATTAATGGTTTATTTAAACTTATTCTGCCCAAAGATGATTGAAATAAATTGTGGATATTATTTCTTAATTTTAATGTGATATGACTTCTATTCATTAATACCATTTCATTTCAAATAATGATGCGATGTTTCCATCATTGATGCTAATTGCAGATATCCTTTATGTGAGGCCAGGTTTTGGTTTATATACAAATGCTATGCTTGTGTTACAATTTCTGTAGAGATCAGAAGCTACTGTAGGCATTACAACAGAATTTGTGGATAAATTATTTATTTGCTTTAAAAGGATTCCAGGAACAAAATAGAAGGTAGCACTACCAAAAATTAAATGGCTGCAAAGCCCAGCGTCTCTGTGTCACACTCATAAAGCAGCTATTGTTGGCTTCAGTACACCTGCTATAGAGCACATCCGCTGTACGGCATAGCCACGCTCTCTTTGCTGAAAACCACACTTCCCTTGGAGGGTAAAAGAGCTTGCACTCCCAGCTCGGCTCTTGCTTGCAGCTGTAGCTGCCACTCTCACATCCGGAAGGCTGCTGCTATTCTTTCAGCCAGAAACACTGTAAGAAGAGAAGCAGTTCTTCTCTTTTCATGCTGTCAAATCTGTTGTGAGTACATTCCACTTGTAGAACCTAATCAGAGATCTTTTTTTTTTAATTGGCATGAGTGTCTAATAAGTGTAGCTTGTAAGAGCTCAGGTCTTTCATGGGAATGGTATCCCACATAAGAGCAGAAATGGAAATGTCAGGATTGAATATTCATAAAACAAATTTGAAAGTTTTCCTTTTTAAATTTCTTTCCTTAACTTATCAAAGCAGCTTAGGCAATACTAGGGTTATATTGTTTTTCAGTGCCAATAACCTCGGTCCCAGTTCAGTCTTGCTTATTTGATAACATGGTCTTTTCTTTTCTTTTTTTTTTTTTCTCTTAAATCAGTCCAGTTAAAATTATATTCTAAGGTTAGTTTTGGTAAATTACATTTTTTCCTAGCAAAGTATTTATACTCCTTATTTTCAAGAAGTTTTTTTTTTTCTTTTGATCATTAAAACCACAACCATTGGAGCCAGAGGAGGGGCTGCTAGCCCCAGGAGTGAGCTCCAAGGAGGCAGGTCTCAGGCCAGGTGACCCCAGGGCTTTGCTCAATGCCACAGGCACCTGGGCCACCTGGGGATGGAATCTTGATGTGGCAACACAAGGACTTTTAAGGTTCAGACTGAAACAGCAGCCCTAGAGGGATAGCAGAGATGGGGTAGTCAGTATTGACCAATGCCAAATACCACTCACTGGGACACACTAAAGCTAGATTGCGGGAGCCTAACTGGCAGGACTAAACCCCAGTACTCACCAAAAAGTGTCAAAACAGGGGGCGGGTAATGCTAGGCTGGGCCACGGCACTAACCAACATGCAAGAGAACTGAGTCTGGAGGTAGATTCTATGGAGGATATGTGGGCCTACCCCTGTGGTCTTTAATTTCAGCTAGTTTGCTTGGAGCCAGGTGTGGTGACAGGTTAAGCAAGGCATGACCATGGAACTCCCTGACACTCATGGTTGCTGAGGTTGGGTACAGGCTGCATTGGTCCAGGCTTCAACACTCACAAACATGCCCAAGAATACGGTGTTGGGCAGGCTGGGCCACAATATCCGCTGCTCATATATATGGAGGCAAGAGGGGATAGTAAGTGACTAGTAAGGTCCTACCACCAACTGTCATGGGTGAGATCTGGATCTGGAAGTGGGTCTGGTGGGGGAACTAGGGAAATTCCCTTGGTGGAGGATTGCTGCCACTCATGAGTATGTGGTTTAGGGCTGCATGTTGGTCAGACCAGCAGGGTAGCTCCACCTGTCTGCATGCATATAGGGTGGTTTTGGAAGGGGGTGGACTGAGCAGGCCAGGCCTACCTTGGCTCACTGCAAGTGCAGAAGCTAGGCTGTAATTACAGGGCATGCCCAGCTAGACTATCATACCTGCTGATTTGCATGAGTCAGGGATAAGAGTGGACTGGGCAGAGCCAGGCTGTAACACTCACCAGCAAGAGTTGGGACTAGGGGTGGTCTGAGTCAGAACAGGCTGCAGTATGCAATGGAAAATGTCAAGACAGGGGATGGGCTTTGCAAAGGTGGGTCAGAGCAGGGGCTGGGAACAGGCCTGGTTGGGGGCGCTTAGGGGACACCCAAGCTAGGTTGTGGTCCCAACTGGTAACTGCAAGAGCCAGAATCAGGATGGTAGTCTGGGTTGGACATGTTTGCAGTGTCCCTCAGTATGGGCATAGACAGGTTCTGGGTCTTGCTACACTGGGCTATACTCCAGCATCCACTTGTGCTCATGAGAGCCAGAGTGGGTAAAGGACAAGTTAGGCTAGATTTCTACTCACACTGAGTCACACGAGAACTGAGTCAAGGCACGCAATGGGTATGGCTGGGCTGTTACACTGAACAGTAAGAATTCGGATGGGTGTGGGCCAGTTGGGCAAGGTTACTGTTCCTGCCAGGAAAGGAGGTGGACTTAAGTCAGCCCAGACTAAGGATCCATCAGAAAGCATGAGATTTATCACTGAGAGGAGCTCCAATAGAGGAGCTTGGGGAACTCCTTTGTCACGACACAGTCTGTGCAGGTGAGAGGAAGAGCCAAAGCCGAGCAGACCAGGTTACAGTACCTGATGGCATACATATGGCTCAGGTATGGGGGTGGACCAGGCTGGACCAGTTCATGACACCCAATGGCAGATCAGAGAACCAGAATGGGGTTCAGGACAGGCTGGATCTGGCCACATCATCAGCCAGTTCATATTAAGGCTGGGACTGAGGGCTGACTGCACCAGCTTGGGTGGCAGCTACAGCCAGTGCAAGCCAGTGCAATGGAGGCAGAATGGGCCAGGCCAGTCTATAGCATCCATCAGCAAATGCCGAGGTGAGATGGGCAATGCCAGACGGGGTCACAGCACCCACAGGCACATGTGAGACCAGGACAGGGAGATGAGCCTGATAAGGGAGTAATGGGAACTTCACTGCTAGGCCTTTGCTCATGCTGCTGAGCGTGAGAGCTGGAACTGGGGGCAGACCAGGCTGGGCAGGATTACAACACCTGTTGGCCTACATGTGAACTGGGTTGGGGGGAGAGCCAGGGTGGGGTAGCCAATTGTATCTACAGGTATAGGCATGAGCCAGAATAAGGGCCAGTGGTTGGATTTTCCTGCAGCATCAGCTGGCAAGTGCTAGAACCGGAAGAAAGTCCTGTCAGGCTAAGCCGCAGAATGTGGACAGTGCAAGATCTGGGGAAGGGAATGGATCAAGTGGGGAGGTTGTGGGCTCCTCTTTGATGGGCTTCAATGCCCACTAGAAGGCCTAAGAAAGGACTGGGAGCAGAACTGGCTGGGCAGGCTGTGGCACCCCATGTTTTGAGTGTGGATTGGATGATGGAGTTGCTTGGACTGAGTGCTCAGTTATGTATATATCAATGGGAGGGCAGGGCAGACCAGAGCAGTCCACTGTATATGCTGGCAAGTGCAGGAACCAAGCTGGGAGGCCATCCAGGGGGGACTACTGGGGGGTATTCTGACTGGGCTGCAGCTCCCCCTGTGGTATGTGAGGGCTGAGAGTGTGTTGGGCAAGAATGGGCAGGGCCGCAGTACCCATTGGTTTGCTGAAGATGGAGGGCAGAACAAACTGATCAATTACCCCAGCAAAGTTTGACAGCAAATTTCTGGGCTAATGGAGACTTGAAGGTAGACTATGACAGCCAATCAAACTTGGAAGGATTTCCTCATTCTTGGAGCTGCGATACCAGCAGCATCTCAGAAGTATCGAGATCACATGAGCAGAACCCTCAGAATATGCTCCATGATGGGGACCTGGGATGACACTGGTTGACAATTCCCTATCCTCCCTATCCCCACCCCTATATAAGGGAAGAAGACAATGTGTAAAAAATGATCTCACCCACTATCTCCTGATCCTTGACCCTTCCCATCCTGATCAACTATGTAAATATTATCAATTTTTTTTTAAGAATCACATTCATGTGCCCGGTGCGGTGGCACAGTAGTTAAGGTCCTCGCCTTGCACGCCCGGGATCCCATATGGGCGCCCGTTCTATCCCAGCAGCCCCGCTTCCCTTCCAGCTCCCTGCCTGTGGCCTGGGAAAGCAATCAAGGACAGCCCAAAGCTATGGGACCCTGCACCTGTGTGTGAGAGACCTGGAAGAGGCTCCTGGCTTCGGATAGGCATAGCATCGGCCATTGCGCTCACTTGGGGAATGAATCATCGGATGGAAGATCTTCCTCTCTGTCTCTCCTCTCTGTATATCCGCCTTTCCAATAATATATATATATATTAAAAATAAATCTTAAAAAAAAAAAAAGAATTGGGCCCGGCGTGGTGGCGCAAGTGGTTGAGGTCCTCGCCTTGCACGCCCGGGATCCCATATGGGCGCCGGTTCTAATCCCGGCAGCCCCGCTTCCCTTCCAGCTCCCTGCCTGTGGCCCGAGAAAGCAGTCGAGGACAGCCCAAGGCTTTGGGACCCTGCACCCGCGTGGGAGACCCGGAAGAGGCTCCTGGCTTTGGATCGGCATAGCATCGACCGTTGCGCTCACTTGGGGAGTGAATCATCGGATGGAAGATCTTCCTCTCTGTCTCTCCTCTCTGTATATCCGCCTTTCCAATAAAAAAATAATAAAAATAAATCTTTAAAAAAAAAAAGAATCACATTCATTTATCAAAAAAATCTGCTTTTTTTTAAATTATTAATGGAAAGTCAGATATACATAGAGGAGGAGAGACAGCGAGGAAGATCTTCCGTCCGTTGATTCACTCCCCAAGCAGCCACAAGGGCAAGAAATGAGCCTATCCAAAGCCAGGAACCCGGAACTTCTTCTGGGTCTCCTACATGGGTGCAGTATCCCAAGGCTTTAGGCCATCCTCAACTGCTTTCCCAGGCCATAAGCAGGGAGCAGGATTGGGTACTAAAGGAATCTGTGGGGGAGACCCCACAAGGAAGATATAGGCACCAATTGTAAACAGTCAAGTTTACAGCAAATAAAACTCTAACTAGTACCAAAACAGTTACTGGAACAGAACTTGAGACTTGGGCAGTGAATTTAGAACATTATCCTCCTAACTTCTGCCATTTCTCACTTTCCCTTAAAAACGAAGCTGCTAAATTTAAACTGAAAAAACACTTTGACGTAAAGTGAACTTCAAGGCAATTTAATGAGCCAAATAAAGACATGAGCCTGAGCTTTTATGTTCCACTATCAAAATAGCTGCATGCCATTTAAATTTAATTAACAATTAAGTATACAAACTTTCCACCTTTTATTTCCGTGGAATTGAATTCAATTGATCTCCCCTATTACAATAGTCTTAATACCTACTGTAATAGTATTCAACCAAAGTTTCGCTGATCCGTGTAAATATTTCCAGTGCTCTTTTTTAACCCCATTAGAAATGTCGAAACATTAGAAATAGTTGAATTTTCCATGCAATGTTTTAGATCTTTCAATCTAAATTAATATTAGAGGATCCCTCAGTTATTGTATTAAATGTCAAAAGTAGGTTTTCTTGTGTGAATTTACATGAGAGATAAGGGCATTGACAAGGTAATTAATGAAAAAAGCAATAAGAGACCTATGAACTCTAAAACATTTGAATTTGAAACAAAGTACTTTAAAATATGGCGTCAAAAGAACACTATCAAGAGCATTTTGAAAATATTCTAAACTGAGTAAAAACTGAAACACAACCTATCAGAAATTATGGGATGTAAAAAAGCAAGGTGTAAGGGTCCATTTATAATCGCAAGATAAATTAAGATTTAAAATGAGTAATGTAAACTCTTTCTTTAGAAAACTAGGAAAAGGAGAATGAGATCCAAAATAAGCTTAACAAAAGTAGCAGGACATGGACAAATCCACAAAATTGAAACCTGGCTTTTCTTTCTAAGATACAATCAACTCAAAGTGGTCATTGAATCTAGTAGTTCAGACACCTGTGCCCATATGAGAGTACCTGGCTTCAGGATTCTGCTAACACAAATCCTAATTAGTAACAGCGGTAGTTCACAAACCTGAGTTGCTACTCTCCACCTGGGCGATCTGCATAGCATCCTTACTCCCTGCTATGTTCTCAGCCCACCTGTGATCATTGGGAATATTTGGGATATGAGGCGTGAGATACCCAAATAGTTGACTGCCTGCCCCTTGTGTGGGAGACCTGACCTGAACTCCCTGCCCTCATCTTCAGCCTGGTGCAGTCTCAGACAATGCAGGCATTGGGAGAGTGAACCAATAGATAGACGCTCGCTCTCTCACTCTCCCTCTGCTTCTCAAATCTAAAACAAACTCAAAGCAGAAAAATAATAATTAAAAAAATGATTGTTGAAAAAATTGACAAATTATGTTTCAAGTACTACATATTTAATAAACATGTATTTAAATGTGATGAAATAATCATTTAAAGGATTCAAATTATCAAAGAGGAATAAAGCCAATCTACAATGTCATAAATGAAGTACAGCTGACAAATATGAATATTAATATGCATGTAACTGGCCATTTGGGCAAGTGTCCACTTAGATTGATTTAACTATTCCGTATATATAGTATGTGGAAATTTCCATTTAATAATTAGTTGTATTTATTCTGTGACAAATGAGTTCTCTTGTCCAGAAATAATTTGCTAAATTATCAAAATATAAGGCTGGGAGAGGTGGAAGGATAGAAATGAGTAGACCAGAATAAAGCAGCACCTTGAAAAAAATGTCTTCACAGCCCAGTGAAGAGTTTAGAAAAAAAAAATGTGACATACTACGACAGATAAAAATGGGATTGGTGATATGGACAAATGGAAGAAGTGAATTGGTTCATGTATGCTTCTTTTATGATTAGATTCTTTTCTTAGAACACTAGATATATTTTCACAAAAGAAATTGTTTGCAAAGATTTTGCTTTCACTAGTTATGGCTATTATTTCCTCAGCATTCTCTCTCTAAATTTAAATTCCCACAATCCATAAACTATTGTTTCAATAAATATTTTTTATTTTCTTTGGCATTTCAAGAGTAATATCCCTGGAATTCAGACATCTCTACAGGTCTGAGGATGCAAAATGCAAGCTGGAAGTTGCCCATTAAACAAAAGAGAAAAATTGTTTCCAGGTGTGTAAGATTGTAGTCAGTGTAGCTGTTATGTAATCCTTCATCCTAACAGAGTGTTACATCTCTTACATTAAAGTATCAAAATATTCTGAGATTTTAATGTCTAATAGTTTTCTAGAAAATAATTTGTACATGGAGAGACTAAAGTTTACAAGCAAAGTACCAGTAAATCAATGCTGTGCGTTTTGTATATTTGTGTGTTTTCAAGAAAATTTGTTGTAAGGAATCACATTTTCTGTTTTCCACAAATGACTTTTATAAAAGTCTATTATTAAAAAAACTCATTTAAATTGTTTAACTAGAAATATTTGACCTTTGGTGCTGAGTGAAACATATCACATGTGAAATATTTTTTCCATGCTTGGCAACAACAATTCAAAGTGTCTTTGTAATTGCTGCCAAGTAGCAGGACTACTCTGTGGTACCATGCTGCATGTTAGCATATGGCTACTCTGGTATATGAAAAGTGAAATATCTTTCCAGTAGAAACTAGTATGTAAAAACCATATGAGAGAGGGTTCTCCGTATTTCAGGCTTTAGTCGGTGTGTAAGAGGAGAAGGGGCTGAAAGAATGCAATAAAGGTAGCTCGTGAAAGACAATATTCTCCAAGAGCAGAAGCCTCCACTTCAGAGAATGTCCGATAGTTTGGAAGCAGAAAATTGAATGTTGAGAATGTGTGGGCCATCACTTGAAGAATGGGCATGCTTTTGTGAACTGTCTTTAGTGCAGACAGAAGTATGACAGGCACAGCAGATGAAATAGAATGAGTTGCGTTGGCAGCAGGCTGACATATGAAAGCAAAATATCAAACAGAAACTAGCTGACTCAGTGGGAGATATTGTACAATACATGTGATACCAAGAAATAAGGTTGCATTTACTTTCTCTTGCTTTTAATACATTCATGCACCCTTAGCAGCTGCATTTCACTTAATAAACAAGTAGACAATTGCATCAATTATGCAACCAAGCCCCACTTATTGCACAGCAGTCTAGAGAAAGGAATTAATTTAATTTTAATGAATCTTTCTTTAATAGAAGGTATAAATAACTTGTAGTGTGTGTTGTAGCCACTTGCCACTATTCAGTGGTATACCCCCACAACACTGGTTTGGGGAGAGAAAAACTCAATAACCATCCAGTGTCTGTTGGTTTGCTTTTTGTTGTTTTGTTGCTCTATAATCAAATCTGCCATTTTAAGTGCACATCCTGGAATCTACTCAGCAAACAATGTCTAGGTTAGTCTAGCATTCATTTCTCAATTATGCCAATGTTGCATGACAATGATACAAGTTCTTTAACTTCCTATTGGTAATTAAATCACAGATGCATAGTTGAATGTTCAAGTTTAAGCAAATTAAAGCAAATAAAAATCCCAGCATTCTTATCTGAAAAACATAAACAAGCTTACATAAAAATCTGCATTATTGCATGAATATAGTTGTATTTTTATCATGCAATTATTTTTGCAAATGGACAGAAAAGAAGTACTATATTATCTGTCAGATTATTGAAATAATATTTTCTTTTTAAAGTATCCTCAGTCTTTAACTAAAACAACTTGGAAAATTGTACATGATTCTACAAAGAGAAGTTGCCTTGAGAAGCTTGAAAATGAGTTATCATCAGGTATCACTTCTCAATAAATACAGCATGTCAAAAAGTTGAGAAAGAATATAAATTACTTTAAAAATTTACCAATGGAAAATTTGATTCCTCATGCCAATATTTTTTAAAGTCAAGGATATAAAGTCAAAGTGTGCGTGTGCATGTTTGTGTGTGTGAATGTTTGGGGCCTTATGTGTGCATGTGAGAGGGAAAGACAGAGATTTTTCTATCTATGTACTCATTCTCTAAATGTTCACAACATCCCGGTTGAGCCAAACTGTGGTCAGAAACCAGGAACTCAATCCATGCTTCCTCGGTGGGTGATGGAGAACAGAATACTCGAGCTGTCATGGAGGCGCCCCAAGAGCGAAAAGCAGAATTGCAAAGAGAGGCAAGACACTCTTCCAGGCACTGAACTAAAACAAACAACGTATTGATGACATCAGATATATTCTTCAAAGGGATAATAATTTAATGAGGAAAACTGGAGAGCCTATAGCAAAATACGTATTGTATCAATCAAATCATGCAGAAATGAAACAGAAGCCACCAGCTTTTTAGGAGGACAGGGACTATTTGAGATTAATAAAGAAGGAACTGGTGAAATAGTGATGGATAGGAGTTTTAGGGAGTCAAAACACTATTCTAAGGAGTACCAGTAGGATCTATCTCAACCTTTAAGAATGCATCCCCTTTGTTCTCACAGCTATCATAAAGTCCAATCTCACAGTCTGATGTATTTTTATTACTATTAATCTTATTTCTTATTTTCCTTTCCTGCTTTATAAGGAGTGTTATGCCATTGCTTACCACTTGCGATTAAGATACAGTGTCAATTTTCTTTCCCATTCCATCCTTGAAGTGAAATTACACTGATAAGGCATAATTGGGCCACAAAATCTATCAATTTTTTTGTTTCAAACCTGTGAATTTCATGTTTTGTATTCGCAACTTCATTTTTCTAATGATGTCACAAGATACACCACTTACTTTTTAAAAATTGTCATGGTTAACAAAACCATGAATATGACACTGGGAGACAATAAAACTGACCAAGTGACATCAGTGTGGGTACTTCACATCACCTAGCTCTGTGGCTCATCCCACTTGCACGCCATGGACAGATGTTATTCTAATATGCTTGACTGATCCCATCCCTACTCTAATCACCAGTTAAAATTATTTGCCCAAGTATATCTTTTGTTTTTTATTAATGTGAGTCTGATGTTTTCTTTTGCTTAAGATTTATTAATTTTTACTGGAAAGGCAAATTTGTAGAGAGGAGGAGAGACAGAAAGATTTTCTGTCTACTGATTAGCTCCCCTAATATCCTCAACAGCAGGAGATGAGAGGATGTGAAGCCAGAAGCCAGGAAGTTCTTCCAGGTCTTCCATCTAGGCACAGGGTCACAAGGCTTTGGGCAGTCCTCAACTGCATTCCCAAGTCACAACATGGAGCTAGATAGGAAATGGAGCAGCTGGCACAGGAACCAGCCCCAAACAGAATCCCATGTAGTTGCAAGCTGAGGATTTAGTGACTAAGCTGTCGCCTTTGGCCTGAATCTAATGTTTTCAATCAGAGATGAAAAAAATTTTTGTAATGATGTGCAGTGTTATATTTTAATGAACAAAATGCAATGGTGAGTTTCTGAGGGCATATCTAGGCATCAAGTACACAAAAAAAGAGCAACCTTGTATAAAACACAGTTTCTTACAAATATTCGAAATAATTACATCATCATAAATGGCAAGGGAAATTTTTTTAAAGATTTATTTATTTTTATTGGAAAGTCAGAGACTAGGAGAGATAGAGAAGATCTTCTGTCTGCTGGTTCACTCTCCTTGTGGCTGCTAGCTCAGAGCTGAGCTGGTGTGAAGCCAGAAGCCAGGAGCTTCTTCCGGGTCTTTCACATGGATGCATGGTCCCAAGGCTTTGAGCTGTGTTGGACTGCTTTGCCAGCCCATAAGCAGGAAGCTGGATGGGAAGCAAGGCTTTCAGGATTAGAACCAGCACCTGTATGTGAGGTATATGAGCATGTGCAAGGCAAGAAATTTTAGCCACTAGGCTACCATGCCAAACCCAGTAAGGGAAAGTTTTTTTTTTTTTTAATGTATTTATTTTTATTGGAGAGGCAGATATACAGATAGGAGGAGAGACAGAGAGGAATATCTTGTGTCCAATGTTTCACTCCCCAAGCAGCAGCAATGGTTGGAACAGAGCCAATCCAAAGCCAGGAGCCAGGAACTTCCATCAGGTCACCCACACGGTTGCAGGTTCTCAACGCTTTGGGCCCATCCTCAACTGCCTTCCCAGGCCACAAACAGGAAGCTGGATGGGAAGCGGGGCTGCCTGGATTAGAGCCGGCGCCCATATGGGATCCCAGCCCATGCAAGGCAAGGACTTTAACCACTATGCTATTGTCGGGCCCATAAGTAATGGAAAGTTTTAAAAGTACTTCATTTGATGTTCAGATATGTTTCTGAGTAACATTTAGTAAAGGAATTATATCTCTGTGTAGCAGAATACATTTCTATTTCTCTGCATATTCATTATATAACAGCTCTCCTATTGAATTTTCTATTAATGATGAAGCTTCTCTATATACTGTATTTACTACCTCTATATATGTGTATATAATGATTTTACTGATATACTGTATTTACTGTTATATATGTGTATGCATTTACTGATTTATATATGTGGTATACTTATAAAATATATACATATGTATAGCATATGCATGCATATATGCATAACATATGCATTTATATGCATATACGTATAACTATATGTGTATATGACATATATATAAATCACTAGGTACAGTCCAGACACAGTGTCAGTTCACAATACAACATTTAGATCATGTTTCATCAGAGTTTATAATGAGTGAGTGATTAACTTTACAATTATGCAGCCAAAGAGAAAAACAAAAGAATTCTTTCTAATCCATTAGAAAATAGAACTCTGGCCTCAAAAAAAAAATTTTTTTTTATTCTGTCTTAGGGAATTAATTCTTATTCTAAGTTACTTTTAGTAGTTCAGAGACTATGTTCGTAAAGTTGTCAGTTACTAAACTGAATAGAGCCTTGGAGATCCAATTTTAGCTGCTCAGAATGAAAAGAATATCTTTGTTATGACAATGTCAGCTGAAAATGACAAACCCGTCTCTGTGTCTGTTCTGTAAAACATTAATGATAAAAAAAAAACCTTGAAGAGCTTGTACTGAGACTAGCAAACTTTTCTGGAATGTTAAGCAGGGACTGTTTAGCATTAAGGAACTCTCAATGGTGAGATTGACATATGCACACACACACACACATGAAATAGACTGGAATCATCTGCTGAGATAATGATCAATTCTTCAGGATTAAATGAACGATCACTCCGGTAGTTATTCGGTGAGTAATGAGCCATCGACAATGCTCTGGGGAGTTCTAATCCAACTCACAAAGCATTGGTTGTACTTCTCAAAACCTAACAACGGATCAAAAATTCTTTTTGGAAAAAAAAATTCTTTTTGATTTCTCATTTTGGTTTTTCCATGTCTCTTGAGATGAAGCCTTGTACTAAATAGCTCCATATAAAGTAAGCTAATTAAAATATAGACCATCAAGTAAACATAACCTTTTGTTTCCATTCTGTTATAAAATGAAGAAAATGTCCTCAGTCCATTAATAACCTATGAAATATCAAAGGCAGCTAGAAAGTACAGAAATTTGCTGCTTTCGAATTAACTTTTAAAATTTGATTCTGATAATATCAAAAAGATTTCTTCAATAATCTTAAAAATCAAAGACAAATGGTTCAATTTTGATTAGCCATGTAAATGTTTGAAGTGAACACAGCAGGGAGTAGCAGTGATCAGAACAATTCTTGGACTTGTCACTTGATAATCCACTGCTTTCTTTTCTACTGAATAGCACTTCATCCTATTTCATTTAGTATTGCTTAATTCCAGGGTTTTTTTTTATGATTTCTAATAAGGCTACTATAAATAATCAAGGGAAGAATTTTGTGTGAATTTCAATTTTTAAGTCAATTAGGTAAATACATAGGACTTTTTAAAATCAATAGCTGAATAATATGTAAGTCAATTTTTTTAAAGATTTTTTTTTTTTATTTTAAAGGTATGTTTACCAAGAGAAGGAGAAAGAGAGAGATGGTTTCACTTTTGGTTCACTTGCTACATGGCCACAGGGCCAGAGCTGAGCCGATCGAAAGCTGGGAACCAGAGAACTCATCCACATAGGTGCAGAGTCCCAGGCTTTGGGCCATCCTCCACTGCTCTCCCAGGCCACAAGCAGTGAGCTCAAAGGGAAGTGAAACAAAACTGGTGCCCATATGGAATATCTTGTTTGTAGATGGAGGATTGGTGAATGGAAACGTTGCCCTGTCCCCAGTCTATTTTTATTTGCAGGAAAATTGCCAACAGTCTTCCCAATAACTCTGCTAGTTTATATTTTCAAATGCAGAGAACAGAAGCTTGTATTGTTTGATAAGTTTGGTGGTACGTAATGCTGTCAATTGTTATTTGGTGCATCCAAAAGGATTTGAAACTTAAAGAAATATCAAAAATACTTAAATTGAGAGTTTATTTTTTTTCTTTCCTTATAATTCTTTAAATTTTTTATTTTAAATTTGTAGGTGCACTTCATTATTTTCTATTTAGTAATCAATTAGAAGGTAATTAGAATTAGAAGACTTGGTAATTTAATTATCAGTTTTGTGTGGAAAAAGGCACGTTGATATGTCTGGATGTGTTTAAATGTTTGCTCTCAGCATGTTTCCTCTTTGTGCCATTTCTTCGAATGTAACTTCTATGTCATAAAGACTATCTTCGCACTAAAATATTATGAAAAATTCAAGTGTTCTAAAGTATAAATTAAAAGGCTTAGTTGTGGAATGATTCAGAAATTCCTCTTTGTAAAACCTGAACAACCTATGAAGGCAATCTCTTAGACCATTGCAAAAGATCAATAGTATATATATATAGAGAGGTATATAGTATATATACTATGTATGGTGTAAATATATATATGTAATAGTAGATATAGGTATATTATATATATATCTAATTAAGATGATGAGTACTTGCATACCAATCTAATTCTGGAGCTCCATATACAGAGTATATAATGGTTCAGGGCACATGAGGGGAGGAGTATACGTTCCATATGTGAGGAATAATATTCTAGCAGCAGACTCATTGATCAAATAGTCATAGTACAAAAATTGACTTGGGCTTGTAGTCTATTTCGCCTCACACTGAAACTAGACTTGTGAATCAGTTTGACCAATAGCATGTAAAGAGAGAGACTGTGTAGCTTTCAAGCCTGGCTTATATGCCATTGTTGCATATCAGCCTCTTGGATCATTGTCAGAATTCCCCATGCCAGAACTAAGCCAGCAGACTGTGAGGCGTATAAGCCATGAGTCAGACAACGTGTAGCTGCACCTGCCAACAGCCTATATGAATTTCAGATGTCAGGATGTATCAGCTGCCATCCCTATAGATGCACCACGCAGGCAAATGTAAAGTTGTCTATAGATGCAACATATTGTGATCACAAATCCCTGCTGCTCCTCAAATTAGAATCAGCAACCAGCAGGCAGATCCAACTGAGGTAACACTGCATGGATGTTTAGAGCCGCGGAGTAGAGAGGAGTTTACTACAATAGGCTGTAGGAGAACAAAGTTACAGCCATGCATTCTAAAATTACTTTCTATTCATAGACTGAAAGATCGTAAATTAAGAAAATCTAGAGAAGTTTATTGATGAGTTTCTTTAGATTTCATTGTATGTTTTCTTTAGCAATACCTAGTAACATCTGATGTCTCGATATGTGAAACAGCACTCATAATCCAGAAATAATCAATTCTCTATAATTCACATTTTTATATAAATTTATACATATAATTCTTATTTCAACAACACAAAGTTCTCATATAAAAAATCAGAAAAAAAAATTTCCATTTCCTAAGCAACCATTTTTTTCCAGTTTCATTTTAAAATTTCTTTTTTTTTAAGACTTTCAGAAAGAAGAAGTAGGAAGACAAAAGTCTTCGTTCACCTGGTGCACTCCCCAAGAGGCCCCAACTGCAGGACTGGAGCCAAACCAAAGCCAGGCGTCTCTTCTAGGTCTCCTGTGGGGTGCACGGTCCCAAGGCTTTGGACCATCCTCGACTGCTTTCCCAGGCCACACACAGGGAGCTGGATAAAAAGCGGAGCACCCAGAACCGAAACTGGCACCCGTATTGGATCCTGGCATGCAAAGAGAGGATTTAACCACTGACCCATTACACTGGGCCCAAACGTTATTCTTAAAGTCTGTGGAAAATAAGAATCAATAAATAAGCTTATTTTGGTACAAAAATATCAAAATGCCTGAATACAAGTGGTTATTCCAAAATGCACACAAAAGAAGTCTAATGAAAAGCTATGTGTTTTGAAGTACACCACTCAAAAATCTACTTAATTTCATTTTATACAAAGTTTCTGTAGTACTCTCATATTTCTCCCCACTACTATTATAAATATTTTTACTTATAAGTATTTAAAGCACACATTTTTAAAAAGAAACATCATAAAATTTACTGATTTATATGTAAAATATTAAATATGAATGTTAATGCAAGCATTACTAATTTAAATGTAAGAATTACTAAAAAATTTTTACCAATGCATAAATATGAGGACTAATCAGCAAGCTATAAATTTAGAAATTGCTGAATATGTAAAAAAATAGAAATAGATAATTATAAGAGACATGCTTCCCTTGTTTCCCAGGAGAACAGCTGCTTTAGTCCTTTGTCCCATTGATTTTATCCTAACACGAAAAAAATTATGTTTCATATATTCAGCTTTAAGAGTGTGATCATGTGCCCAGCGCCATAGCCTAGTGGCTAAAGTCCTCGCCTTGAGCATGCCAGAATCTCATATGGGCATGGGTCTAATCCCTGTGGCCCCATTTCTCATCCAGCTCCCTGCTTGTGGCCTGAGAACGCAGTCGAGAATGGCCCAAAACCTTAGGACCCTGCACCCATGTGGGAGACCTAGAAGAGGATCCAGACTCTTGGCTCTGGATTGGCTCAGCTCCAACCGTTATGGCCACTCTGGGAGTGAGTCACCGGACGAACGATCTTCCTCTCTGTCTCTCCTCTTCTCTGTATATCTAACTTTTCAATAAATAAATAAATCTTAATGATACCTCATACTCTGACCTCTCTCCCATAGTCACTCCCATACCTGCTTTAGTTTTACTTTTTACAATGACATACATTCTTTTTTTTTTAAGATGTATTTATTTTTATTGGAAAATCAGATATACAGAGAGGAGAGACAGAGAAGAAGATCTTTCATCCAATGATTCACTTCCCAAGTGAGCCGCAATGGCTGAAGGTGAGCCAATCCAAAGCCAGGAACCAGGGACCTCCTCTAGGTCCCACAGGGGTGCAGGGTCCCAAGGCTTTGGGCCATCCTAGACTGCTTTCCCAGGCCGCAAGCAGGGAGCTGGATGGGAAGTGGAGCTGCCGGGATTAGAACCGGTGCCCATATGAGATCCCAGTGTGTGCAAGGCGAGGACTTTAGCCGCTAGGCTATGGGCACGCAGGACCCTGTCCTTACTTTTCTTAACTAGATTGCTCAGCTTCAGCTTAGTTTGAACCTGCAAATTACCTTTAGTTGACATTTTCAAACTGTTCTCTAATGGAGACCAGTGATTTTAATTTTACTTTTCATTTTTAGTTTGGTTCTATTTTTTTTTTCACTTGGTAGATACCTTATTTAAACCAAATGTGGATGACTTAGACAACAGTACCAGCAGGGAATCGGGTAAATTCATTCTCTGAGCAGAAAAAAAAAATTGCTAACTGATGGCATGAGATTTAAGTGCATGTAGTTCATCCAAGATATTTTGATTTAACTGTGGTATACATGTTATTTACAAGAAATAATATTAAGAATGGTACTAAATGATTTACATTTGAAAACAAAAAAGCAAGTGACATTAAACCATTTAAAATTAATGAGGAGTGGATAAACAATCCAATTAAGGCTGTTAAATTCTCTAACCAACAAATCGCATTTTAGTAGTTGGCTTTTTTCCTCAAACTAAGTTTAACAAATTGATTTTTCAGAAGACGTAACTTCCACAATTGACTTCAGCAAATTTCTATCAGTAAATCAAGTAACTTATTCTTTATTTACTCTATAATAGTCAAAGCTGAGTTGAAATGCATTTTAGCGTATTCCAGATAACATCAAGGAATAAGGAGTATGTCTGGTTTTCAAGGTCTTATCCATATTGAATTAAAATCTGCACCCTCACTGCTCTACAATGTCTGCCATATTATTACAATTTCAATTTTTAAAGTGAATTCATATGGCTGCCATTTTCATGTTCAGGGATTTAAAGTTGAAGAATATATTACTTCCTACTGAGAAATCATTCTACAACACCTGAAAACATTCAGTAGGCAGGCAGCCAGTTCCTGGCTGAGGTCAAATTACAGAGGTTTCCTTATGGAGCTGCTTCTAGATCACTAAGTCAAACTTAGATAACTCATGCATTGAATTTTATTCTGAAAGTCACAGAGAAATATTGAAGTATGTATATATAAAGACAAAATAGCAAATATATAAATGCATTACTAAATTAATATATTTATATATTAATAAGCACATTGCATATGTGTTATTAGTAAATGCAAATATATATATATATATATTTTAGGAAAATCCAGAAGACACTATTGTGAAGAAGAAAGGTAAGACTGGAGATATGAAAGCAAAATAGAAAACATGCTAATGATATAGATTAACATAATAGGAACCTGCATGAAGACACCAAAAATAATGATGGAGGAATACATCAGAGACTAGCAATAACATAAGGATTCAGTAATTTACTGACACTAGTTGCAGAAAGAGGTTATTGTCTGACTACTAGGTAAATGACCTTGCTTTCCATCAAGATAGTAAATTGAGATGGGGAGTTTCTGGGAGAGATAATGAAACAAGTGTCACAAATGTTGGATTTGAATGAATTGTGACACATTAGATGGAAATACAGAGTGGATACTACCAGCAGATGCTGGAATGTTTGTGTATGTGTAAGCTCAGAGACATTTTGTATTCTGGACAGTTCTTAATTATGGCTTTTACTCATCTACAACCTTGTTGCAAGATATATCCATGGATAATGGATTAAATAACTAAAGCAGAATGTCTGCAAGTGATGTAGGCCAAAATATAATTTTGAAAAATCCAATATATGCAGTGGAATAAAGAGACCCTGGAATATGTAAAAATCATAATCAAGAAATTGGAAAGCAACCTATGATACAGTAAGGATTTAAATGTAAAGCAACAAAAATGAGTCATTTCTCAAGATTCCAATGGAAAAAATAAACAATGTCCCATTGTTTAAACAATAACTGCATCAAATCTGGAGAAAAGCCACATGTGGAGGAAACAGACACACATTCCTTGTGTTTCTAGAAAATCATAGGTAGCACTAATAATAATAATCACCCTGGTACAGTGGGACTAACTGCGATTTCAGCAATTTCTTTTGAATCTTCTTTTCCTTCTTCCTGAGAAGAAATAGGCTCCCAATGCATTTTTAAGAGAAACATTCACTTGAAGAAATTTTTGAGAAAAGAGATGTTATTAAATGAAGGATTATAATTTGATGAGGATGTATGTCAAAAATTATATATTCCATAGCATTATCATATTCACTCCTATTTTAAAAAATAGTTTATGTGTGCATATATATGCTGTATGTCAGTGAGCATAAAGCTGTAGAGGTTATTAAATGCTTGTGTGCTTATTAGACATCCCTGATATCCTCTGTGTTATTTGAAATATTTTAAAACAAAAGTCTTCAGTGTTTTTGAGAAATATTTTAGAGCAGACAGACCAAATAGATGTTTTATAATTCAAAACTGCCACATACTCCTTCATTGCCCAAGGCTTTGAAATTCAATGCCATATGTTCCTAAGAGATATAACACTGAATCAAAAAATGTGACAGCTGAGTATTTGAAAAGTATCCAATATGTAACAACGCTAACATAAATGTATCTAATTGCAATTAAAATATATTTATTTCACTTCCAATTCATTGTATGCAATAATGAGCACTTACATAGTTTTGTCAATAAATAAATTCTATGTTGAAATATCACTGGTTGAATGTATAAATTCATGTTTGTATTTTCAATTTAAGAAATGCATCTCTCTTTTTAAAAAGCATGTGTGGGCCTGGCAGTGCAGCATAGTGAGTAGCCTATGACACCGTTACCTCAAATGGTGCCTGTTGTCCCAGATGCCCCATTTCCAATGCACTTCCTTGTTCATGACCTGGGAAAAGAATCAGTGGATGGCCCAAGTATTTGGATCGCTGTCACCGATGTTACAGACGGAGTGAAGTACTGGCTTCTGGCTTCAACCTGGTCCAGTGTTTCCCAATGCAGCCATCTGAGTCAATTCGTAGATGAAAAATTTCTCAGCCTCTCTTTCTTTTTTTTTTTTCTCCCTCCCTGTGTGTACATTTTTCAGAATGAATGAACAATATATTTTTAAAGGCAATAAAGATAGGCCTGCAACAGAGCACTGCAGCTGTCATTATTCACTAATTTAAACACTTGCAGAGAAACATAAATGCGCTTACATTCCAACTAAGAGTAGATTAAGGTACTTTTTCTCAACATCCTCAGCAGCCATTTATTTTGATTTTTGGATGATAGTCATTCCAAACGGAGTGAGATGATACCTCATTGTGGTTTCATTTGCATTTCCCTTGTTGAAAGTTGAAAAATCCTGATTTTTTTCCCAATTCTGTTTTCCTGTTGTATTTCATCCTATGGCAAATGCTTGTTCATACCCTTTGCCTATTTCTTAACTTGGTTGTTTGTTTGCTATTGTTTTTATTGATCCACTCCGCTTTTACCTTCACAAATGCCTGCAACAGTTGGGCTGGGCAAAAGTGAAGTCACAAGCTTGAAACTCAGTTTCTTCCATGTTGGACACAGAGACACAACTGCTTAACTTTTACCTACCCTCCTACTGGATGCACATTAGAAGAAAACAATCAGATTCAGATAAGTGGATCATGAATTAAGTTATTCTGATCTAGAAATTATACATTCCAAGTACAATTAGCTGCTATACCATATCGTCATCTAAATAGGCTCAAAGCCTAAAATAATCCATAATAATAGTTGCCTTTAAAAAATGTATTAGTTTATTTGAAGGAAAGAGTGCTGACCCGCACACAGGAGAGAAAG
This sequence comes from Ochotona curzoniae, assembly GCF_017591425.1. NCBI lineage: Eukaryota > Metazoa > Chordata > Mammalia > Lagomorpha > Ochotonidae > Ochotona > Ochotona curzoniae. Next base: position 21,965,251 of record NW_024467115.1, read on the forward strand.
CTACCAAGAGAGAGAGAAAGAGAGCGAGATTATAGATAAAGAAAGAAAATTTCCATGTCCTGGTTCATACCAAGTGTCCTGAATAGCCTGAGCTGATTCAGGCTGCAGCCAGGAGCCTACACAGTGGCAAGGTCAAAGCACCTAAGCTATTATCTGCCACTTTCTCAAGGCATATTGCCAAGGAGCTGGGTCAAAAGTACAGCATCTAAGACTTGAACCACCCCAACACGTGGTCATATATGGAAGTCTAGCTCTCTGAATCTCATCTTGGCCTCAAGAGTCATTGTTAATATTCTGTCCTAAATAATAGAATATTAAATATCTAGGTAGATGTTAGCCCACATGTGTAAAAGAGGCAAAGACAATGGGAATATCTGGGGGGAAAATGAAACTTTCTGTGCAGTGGTATGAAGAAACAACCACATATGCTAATCCTTTCATCAATGTTGTTTTTTTTTTGTGGTTTTTGTAACTGACCTAGGTAATAAGAATTCAGTGCATCTTGAAGAAAGGTTTCTTGTGTTTTTTGTTTAGTATTGATTTCTTGAGAGAATTGAGTCTTGAAGGAGATAACATCATTTGCCTAATTTTAAATATTTGAATAATCACCATAACTTTGGTTAGTTCTGGCCAACAGATTTATTTAGAGTGCTCAGGTTAAATAAGATATTACTTTGGCAATAATCCAAACTCTTTGTGTCAGGTAGATTTACACTAACAGGATATGGTTCCAGATTGGACCCTTGCCCTGACTTTATGCCATTGCCTGGTCTGCATAGTATGTTGAGTGGATTGTAGTGGGGATGGCAAGGAGACACTTCTCCTTTGTCCAGGGTCTGGTCAACACTGAGACAAGAAGCTACCTGCCAGTTCGGGCCTTGGGCTTGGGGGCAGCTGACGCTCCCTACAGTGTGGCGACTGTGGCCCCTGCCGGGTCGGACTCAATGCAGGGGACTCACACCAAAGACACTGTCGCAAGGCAGTGAACGAGTCCTCAGCCTCCCCCAGGGCGGCCAGTGCACCAAGCAGTGCCAGGTTTTGTTTGCTGGACATCCGGCAGGGCGAACTCTGGGGTTTTCAAGATATGTTGTTGCTGCCTGGGGTCACTCATGACTAAGACTAGGTTGAGTGTAGGTTCAAAGTGAATTTTCGGGTATTCTCATGACAGAGTCATGAAAGATTTAAGCTTGCGAGGGGACCAAGACCTAGTAGTTCTAGGGAAATATCCAGAAGATAATTTCAGTAAGATGGATACAACAGCTCAATTATGAATACAGAGATGGGATATTAGTATAGAACATCACTGATCGCCACACACTAGCCCACACCAAAGCTATGGATGGGGGCCTCTTTGGCAGTGTTGGGTACCATTACCCGACTAAGTATTGGTGTTGTGGAGTGGTCACATTTGGCAGGATGAAGACACTATCCAGCACAAGAGAACTTGGTCTAGGGGTAGACTCTGTGGGGTTGTGTGGGCCCAACCCTTTGGAATACAAGTCCCCCGGGTTAGCTTGCAAGCTGAGGTTGCAATATTCTATACTAGCTGTGACCATTCCATCTGCCATCACTCATGGGTAAAGGAACCCACAACAGTCAGGGTAGGTCAAGGCAGCAGCACCCAAATATGCATCTTTACAAAGGATGTGGGGTGGGCTGGGCTGCCACTGGAAGGGGGCAGAATGGGCAGGGCTGAACAAACCTTAACTCACAAGAAACAACAGAAATCAGGTTGGAGCACAGCTCATGCCATGTAGGTCCTTGCACATAATGATCTGCGTGAGGCAGAGACACTAACCCACAGCATTCAAGGGGCCAGGACAAGTGAGGGGCTCTGTCAATCGGAGACAGAACAACCACCGGCCTGCACATGATCTATGGCTGGGAAGAGGCCCGGTTGGGGAACTAAGGGGACACCCTAGCTGGGTTGAGTTTCCCACCAAGGAGCACATGGGCTGGAACTGAGGCTGCATTCTGATCAGGATATGATTGTAATCTCACTTGGCATAAGTGTGGACTGGGACTGGAAGCACCAAGCCAGGCCAGATTCCAACACCATCTGGTGCTCTGGAGGACCAGGGAGAGATGTGTGACAGACTAGGCTAGGTCTCAGCCCTTACTGAACCATGTGTGAGCTGTGTAGGGGTATGGAAGAGCCGTGGCTGGGTTGAAATATCCAACAACAAGAACCAGCTTGGGTCAAAGGCTAGTCAGGAAAAGCCACTGTTCCTCCTAGGATAGAAGGCGAACTGAGTAGTGCTGGCTCATGGACCCACTGATATGCGCGAAAACTGGCATTGGGAGAGGTTCTGGTGGAGGAGCCTGGGCAACTTCTCTGACAGGACACAGTCCCCTGCTTGCAGGCAAGCACAAGAAGCACAATAGGGAACAACCCAGAACAGGCAATGAAAATTATCCCACTGGCATACACATGGCATGGGCTGAGGGCAGACCAGACTGAATCTGTTCACATTACTTTCTGGTGAATCCAAGCACCAGAACAGAGTGTGGATCGAGCCAGGTTCGGTTGCAACACATGCGAGTACACAACAAGTAATGCCAAGGTGAGATGAGGTGTACCAGATGTGGTTGCAGCACACAAACAGCACATGTGACAATCGGGGAGGAGGCAAAGCCGACAGGGGAACATGGGCTCCCCTACTGGATAATTACTTCCATTGGAAAGTGTGAATTGGGATGGGGGCAGTTCAGACTAGGCAGGGCTATACCACCTGTGGGCCTCATGGGGAGCTGACTGTTCTGACTTGTGCAAGGAAAATTAGAGTGGGTTGAGGGGAGTTTGGGCTTAGCCACAGCATTAGCTGGCAGAGGCTGGTACTGGGAGCTAATTCTGTCAAGTCAAATGCCAAAACCACCTGGAGACTACATACTCTGGGAGTGGGTGTGGCCTGGAAGGGAAATAGTGGGCACCTCCCTCAGGGTTACCACCCTCACTGGACAGCAGGAAAACCAGGCTAGGAGCAGCGGTGGCTAGACAGAAAGGCACCTGCCAGCGGGTGTATGGGCTGGATAATAGGTTGGTTGGGTTGAACTAGGTTCTAATGTCCATTGATGTTTGCGAGAGATAAATGGAATGTGGGACAGACTGGACAATCCTGCAGTACATACTGGCAAGCATGGGAACCAGGGTAGGGGGCAAAACTGGTAGGGGTTTTGGGGAGTCGCCCCAACTAAGCTGCAGCTCCAACTGGTTTGCATCAAGACCGAGTATGAAGTGGGTAGGATCGAGCTGGACTACAACACCCATTGGTTCACAAGGAAGACAGGGCTGGAAACCAAACGGACCCAGCAATCGCAAGGACCAACATGTGCATAAGCTGATTGGTGTGACGGACGGTGTTGGAGTCTGTACTAGCAAACTCACTCAAGAATCCGATCTGGGATCAACTCAGATGAAGTTTCTTTGAATATCTCTCCAACTGAACTGCTGATCTTGGAACCCCAACCACCAAGAGACTGTCAGCCAGTGGACTCTGAATAGGTTTCATTGCGGTTGGGACAGTGAGATTGGCAGCAATCCAGAAATGATGAACTATCAAAACTGTTTGAGCAGGAGCCTTGGAGAGCGCCTCATGTTGGGGATCGGGGATGGGTGGGAGGTAGGGTGGGGCTCTTCCCTTTGTTACTCCCCTAACCCCAGGTACAGGGCAAAATGATTATATTGGTGTGGAAACAATGATATTACCCACTTTCACCCTGTAGCCCTTGACCCTTTGTACCCTAATCAACTAAGATTATAAAAAAAGGAAAAGAATATGAGTCCCTTTACAATGCAGGACTTAATTCAACTGGAAAGGAGAGGGGAAGCTTCACTGAGGAACTTAGTTGATGGCTGAGGGGAAACACAACGTGACTATGTCCACTTAGTGGGAATTATGTCACTTTTCTTCAAAATGCTGTCTTAATTCACAACAAAAAGGAAACATTTTCGTGGCATTCCAATGAGCAAACAAATGCCTTACGTAGGCAGGATGAAAGACATTGAATTGCAGAAATGGCATTATTAACAAGGAGACTGCACTGAGTTATAATAGACCTGAGAACATTGACTTCTATTCTGTGTTGACTTTTATTCTATTCTGATTGGAGATAACCAACCAAACCCTGCCAATGAGCTTTGACAAAGTAACAACCACAAAACAGGAGCCTTATGAAATTCAACCTGTCTTGGATCCCAAAGTGATGGCTCCACTGCATAATTTTTCACCTCCAAGTACAGGGATCCCATGTGGCTGCCAGTTTATGTCCTGGCTGCTCCACTTAGCATTCATCTCCCTGCTTGTGGCCTGGGAAAGCAGTGAAGTTTGGCCCAAAGCCTTAGGACCTGGGGAAACAGTGAAGATTGACCCAGAGCCTTAGGACCCTGATCTGGAAGAGTTTCCTGGTTTCTGGCTTTGGATCAGCTCAGCATCAACCATTGCGGCCACTTGGGGAGTGAACCAGCACATGAAAGAGCTTTCTGTCTTTACTTCTCTCTGTAGATCTGTCTTTCCAATAAAGATAGATCTTTTGAAAATCTACCTGCCTTTTCAGAAAGACTTAAAGAAGGCTTAGTAAACATATTTATTTGGAATCTGACTCCTCTTTATTTAGTCCTAGGAATAGATTGTTAATTAAGTCTGCCAATTAGAATAGCAGAAAAATTTTAAAAATAGGACTGTTCCAGGCAGCACCTTACCTGGCATTCTCAAGGCTGCCTATGTGGTATAATTTAATAGAGACCTAGAGGAAGAGAAGTCAGCAAGACAGAAGAAAGAGCATAAGAATGGTCTCAAAATAGTTAATATTGTTTTATGTAATAGTCTGTCACCTAATACAATTAATAAGGTGAATTCACCCCTTGATGGCACCTGTTTTTTTATTTGGGAAGAAAAGGAATTGGGTAAACAGCTGTCAGGACAGAAATTGATTTCCAAAGAATGCCTGCCTACTCTGCCAGTGATCCAGTGGCTAGATCACTGGAAGTAAAATTCTTCAGAAGTTGAAGGGTTCCTGTATCAAAACCACAGATTGCATTTCCTTAACTCAAGAAGCCCTTTGCTCTACCCTCATCACAAAACAACCACCACTACTGAGGAAACAGAACCTAGGGTCATTTTGGACACTACAGACAAAAGCACTAATTTTCTGGTAGGAGAACTCCTTATTCCACACTCGCCTGTTATTCAAGCCAACACTCTCTCAATGCATGCAGGCAATGATAGTCAAAAGTAAGCCATCTGTAAAGAAAACCATTTACATCTTGTATTGTCTTTAGAGCTCAACTGTATCCTCACATCTGTTGTTGGTTATAACTGAATATACCTAAGTATGTTAGAAACTTGGGTAACGTCCGCTACACACAAGGTCATCCAGAACCCCAGCATTGTCATGTGTCATCTCAGACCTTCAGGCACTGCAATGAGAAGAGACAATCTTAGAGGTTAATCCACAAGCTTGGACCTCAAGCATACCTGGGCAGGCTCATCAGATCATGATAAATCTAAAAACACAGATACTGTTCCACGTCTAAAACAGCATTCATAAAATCAGAAGCTAGAGAGTGCCTATAACTATAAATTTCTACAGAGTAGACTGATAATACCCTAAACTTATCCCCTTGAAATATGTGTATTCTTCTAGCAAAAAAAAAATGGAAAATACAGTTTAGTGCAAGATCTGTAGGCCATTAATGAGGTGAAATGATGTGGTGATACTTTTTTGTCCTTCTGTGCCAAACCCCTTTGCAATATTAGGAAAAATAGTCCCTAGGTCTAGATTGTCCCAAGCCAAATATTGCTTTCAGATAGTTTTTGGTTTTGGTTTTTGGCCTCCATACACACCTATCTTGTCATTTGCTATTTGTGTTTCAATGACTTGAAAGGCAGGACTTACAGCAATATCTGGCTTGGAAAGTTCTGCCACAAGATTTCACATATTCCACACATATTTGGGCAAGCCTTTTTAGAAGAGTTAAAGAATTCATCTCTTGATTGGAGTGGGGATAGGATCTAGTATGAGGATAAGTTGTTTATGCGTTTTCACACCCAAGGATCTATTCTTGGGTCTTGAAGATTTAATCAGCACAATTAGCTTAGGAGAATGTGGTTTTTACATAGCCAAGGAGAAAGCAGTGTTAGTCCACTAGGAAGTTATTTATTTAGTTTTCCTCAATCCTAGAGAAAAAAGATTAGCCTTAGAGAGGATATAAGCTATATGAAAATGCCTACTCCTACAATTTTAAGACACTCCAAAAATTTCCCTAAAATAATGGGACATTGGAAGTTACAGATCCTGAATTATACAAAGTAACAATGCTTCAGACTGAGCCCTCAAAGGCAAGCCAGAACAGGGCTTTCTCCTTTGGGGAACAGAATAGAACACAGCCTGTGCTCAGTTCAAGCATTCCATGAGGATATAGTTGAAAGCCAGAAACATCCTGATCATATAAAGGCCCCAAATCTCCAACGTGCTTCAGGAAGGATGACTACTTAGAAGATTACAAATATAAAACAGCATCATCAAAAAGGTCTCATGATGCATTTTTAGGTGACTCTTTTTGCGGATTCCATGGCTAGACAGGCTGCCATGGCTTGGCATGTCCTTTTTTTCCCCAAGGAAAATCTTGATTCTTTCATACAGCCCAGAGAAGAATGTCCAGGCTTAGGAGTAAAGACATATCACAGCAGACAGTGATAGCAGTGACAGGCAGTAGTACATCCCCCTCAGGAGTTGCAATGGAAATCCTATAACAGTATTATCCGATTCCTGCCATTATTGGAGATACAAACTTAAGAAACTCTGTGGCAAATTGGTCCTTGGAAGAAACCTGGTAAAAATTATCCAGACAGTCTGCCAAATTTGTACTCTTGGCACTATAAATAATGCCCAAGAGTCCCAACCTCCAGCCTTAATTAAACTATACAGAGATAGAAATATTGTCATAGGAAAGACTGCTAATAATAGATATTACACCAATACTACTCTGTCAAAACTATAAATACATGTTTATTCTTACAAATATTATTGGATAAATAGAAGTCTCTTCAACCTGGACTAAAAGAACTCAGGGAGAGGCCAATACTCACCTAAGGAAGTTATCCACCACTTCAGCTTCCCGAAATTACTCCAAAATGATAGTGGATCCTCTTTGGTTTCCCAGATAACACAAAATATTTTAAGGCCATAGTCACCCATGAGGGCTGCTACAGTGGCGGTGCAAGCTCATTCTGTTTGTTGATGCCAGAATCCCATATGGACACATGTGCATGTCCTGGCTATTCTGCTTCTGACCCTATTCTGCTTCTGTGGCTAGGGAAAGCAATAAAGGATGTCCCCAATTCCTTGGGCCCCTGCACCCATGCTGGAGATCAGGAGGAAGCCCCTGGCTCCCATTTTTTGATCAGTTCAGCTCTGGCCATTGCAGTGACTTGGGAAGTGAAATGGTGGATGGAAGATTTGTTTGTCTGCTTCTGTTTCTCTCTGTAAAATTTGGCTATCAAATAAAACTAAATGAATATTTTTAAAAAAATAACCATGCCCTGATACCTTTACTCTGCTTGGAGGCATTAGTTTTTTGGTAATGTGAAAAGCTTTGCTTGTATCCTAATGCGAAATACAGAGAAACTCTACCAGGAAAAAAAATAATTTCTAGTTCTCCCTATTGACACGCTCAATATTAGAGTAAACTCCACCCCCAGGTTTCCTTAAGCCCTTTTGTTGCATTCTAGGTAGTGCCCTTCTTAAATTAGACAATGGTATGTCCCGAAGCCTATAGTATCAGCAAACATTTTGCACATCTTTGCTGGCCTATGTCCTGTTTATCATGTCTACTGTCAGTGCCTTAGCCCTCATTTCAATCACTTCATATGCAATATCCTGGTTTTCCAAAATAATTGTCCCTCACCATGATTCTCACTGGAGTGGGAATCAGAATTATGGCCAGGGTAGTAGGGACTACTGCAGTAATAACTGGAACAGCTTTCAGCCCAAAAAATACTCATTAACCTCTCCTCTGGATTAGCTGGCATTCACACTAACATTATGATTGTGGCATATGTGCCCAGTACAATGGCTAAGTAGTGAAATCCTCATCTTACACACTTCATATCCCATTTGGGCACTGGTACAGACCATTTGTGGTCTGGTACAGCAGCAAAGGATGACCCAAAGCCTTGGGACCCTACAATTGCGTGAAAGACCAGAAGAAGCTCCTGGCTTCTGGCTTCAGACCAGCTCAGTTCAAGCTGTCTCAGCCACTTGGCGAGTGAACCAGTGGATGGAAGATTTTTCTCTCCATATGTCCTTCTTTCTCTGTGAATATGTCTTCCCAATAAAAATAAATCTTTAAAAAAATTATTGTGGTTTATTTTTTCACCTCCCAACTACATCAATTTGACTGCTGTAGCCCTTCAAAACAGGTGAGCTTGGATATATTCACTGACATCTCTTCCATGCTATATGAAGGGTTTTCTGTATGTTTGTTTGATTGATTGATTGTTTTTAGACAGGTGCAAGAATGTATTCACCATTTCTTGAATAAGACCATGCAACTACAGAACTAGGCTAAAAAGTGTTGAAACTTCTGGCCATGCATAGTCATAAAAATCTTTAATGCTGTCTCTCCCTGGCTTAGAGTGCCCATACTCTTACTTCTTCCCTTTGGATCATGTATCTTTAATGTAATCATTCATTTTTTTTTAAAGATTTATTTTTATTATTTTTATTATTTTTGGAAAGGCGGATATACAGAGAGGAGAGACAGAGAGGAAGATCTTCCATCCGATGATTCACTCCCCAAGTGAGCGCAACGGGTGGATACTATGCCGATCCGAAGCCAGGAGCCTCCTCCGGGTCTCCCACGCAGGTGCAGGTTCCCAAAGCCTTGGGCCGTCCTGGACTGCTTTCCCGGGCCACAGGCAGGGAGCTGGAAGGGAAGCGGGGCTGCCAGGATTAGAACCGGCGCCCATATGGGATCCCGGGCATGCAAGGCGAGGACCTTCAACCACTTGCGCCACCGCGCCGGGCCCAATCATTCATTTTTACATGGACAGAATGCAGGCTATCTAGCCCTGGATGCTTATGAGCCTAAGTTTTCACTTTATCCTGCTGGATGATAGGACCAACCCTCTGAATTACACAAGATGATCTTTTCCTGGGCTGCCTCCTAACACCATAGGACAGACAGCAAGAGAAAAATACCCATTACCAGCCCTCTACCCATATTCCAGCTAATGGAAAGTACATAAGCCAGACCTTCACCCCACATCCATAAGATCAAAGATTCCTTTCAGTGGAAATTTCTAGGTAGCTAGATAGAAATCAGCCAATGTGTATAAGAAGGGGATCAAAGAAAACGGAAGTTTTTGAAGACAATTGGATTTTTTAAAAGAAATTCAGAAACTACAGTGCAATATTTTGGGGAAACAAGCCTCAGAAGCAATCAAGTTGTTAGACATCTAAAACATTTGCCATTATTTAATAACTTTGTTATACGAGTTTCAGCTCTCTCAGGAAACACAGGCGCCCTTACCTGCCCTTCTGCAAAGGGCTACTTGATCCAATAACACTGCACTGATAAGGTCATGGAAAAACAATTATGAATCCATGTCCTCAAATTCTCAAACAGGCAGTAACCCAGGAGGGATAAAAGGGGAAGAGAAATGTTTTGGAAAAAGGGAGTCAAACTCATATATGTAAAACCTTCAGTCCAACATGGACTGTGAACTCAATCCCTTCCTGAGACACCTACCTGGTCTATTAGGTGTATTTTTCTTCATTAGCCTGTGCTATCTTATCGCTTCTCAGCCTTTTGGCTAACATCAAGTGTATAAACTGTGCTACCTCACTTGTATCCACTCTTGATCTGACTGCGAAGTTCTTTCTTGCACAAAGGCAGGAATATCTGAGCATCATATCCAAGAACAGAATGAGGAGGCAAATAAACTAGTAATGAGGTAGGAGGATTGTATGAACTAGCTTGTATTAATGCATAGTTTTAGAACATCCCAGCAAACAGTGGGAAAATACACTTTTTCCAGCACATAAATGATGTTCATGAAGAAAGACCATTTCAACACTTTTTGTTTGACCCTCCAGTATATTGTAGTAAAGACACGAAAGTGATCAAAACAGACAGAATTTACCTAATAGGAACAAATTGGTAGGTCAGTGATGAAATGTCTGTGTCCCCTTTCAGAATTCCTGGGGTTGATTCTTAATTGCAGCTCCAGATTCCAACTTTCTAATAGTGAGACTGGGCGGTGCCAGGGATGTCTCCTACGGTAGAGTTCCTGCAGTGTAAATCAGTGACCAGCAATAAATCCACCTCAAGCTTTGGTGTGAGCATTTGGTACATGAACTAACAGAACGGGATTTACATATTCTTTCTGGTTTTTCTTTTTTCTTTCCTTTTTTCTTTTTTGTCTTTCTCTTTCTCCCGTTATCTGTCACTCTGCCTCTCAAAATAAGCACAATTTTTAAGAAGCTCCCAGTACATTGAGGAAGATAATTTAATTTGACATGAGATGTATTAAATTATGAAAGTGATATATGAAGTGAGATTAATTGGGTATTTGAGCCTTGAGGAAAAGGGTCTAATCCGTCCTCAATGTACTGGGAGCTTTTTAAAAACTGTACTTATTTTGAGAGGCAGAGTGACAGATAATGGAAGCGAGAGGGAGAAAGGCACAAAGACCAAAATAATGATGAAATTCATCCTGTGACATTTTTTCTGAGTGAAATTAGGATCTTAACCCACTGAACATTACCTGCTAAGATCCACAGACACATTTTGTTATGTTCAAAGTCATATCCAATATTAATGGGGAAAATATTTGCAAATATGTCATTACAATTATCTCATGGACAGGCGTGTTAGTCAAGGAAAGCATTTCTGGACATCACCATTAAAATATTAATGTATGTATTTAGAGGTTAGGCTACATTAAGAAGAATTTTTAAATAATTATTATGTGACATGAGCTGTATTAAACTATGAGCAATAATATATAAAGAGGAGAACATGTGAATGACTTAATTCACATAGCAAATTCTTTTTCAATGTAGCCTTTTAGTTCACATATTTACCCCTAAGAGATTCATGTTCATTTCCTATTATATATCTCATGCTGCAACGCAAATGACAGACTCTACTAACAAAAACAAGCAATGCCTGCAGAAATGAATAACACAGCCTAACAATTCTACGGGCTCATGATTTTAGGAAAATGATTGTTATCTAGCGCATACATTGACATTCTCTCTTATTCATTCTGCTTTCTTTCTTCTTGTTTTGTCCTTCTAAGCAATAGTCTTTTATCCTGACACCAATGTGTTTTTGTGTGATTGTTTATATTCCTAATTTTAGAGAGAAAAAAACCAATCTCCTGAGGCAAAATAGATACATATTGAGTCAGCTGCTCTGTTTCAAAGATAGAAAATGAGCCCTGCAATCTTTGCCACTTGTGAAAAAAAATGTAATTCGTATTTTTAATATGACTCTAAAGGTAAATGATCTTGAAGGATGCACTCCAGTCAGAACAATTCTGCAAGTGTAATCAAGGATGAAGAAATCGCCATTTCACATAGGAAGGGAATTAGTAATCATTCATGTGGAATGTTCTCACAGGAGTGATCATGTTTGTGATTGTTTAAAAAAGAAAGTGTGTGGAATGTATTATTGAACACTTTATTCTGTTGTAGAGAGAAAAAGGAAAAGGTGTGAAAAATTATGTCCGACCAGTTTACAATAAAACAAGTTTGGATGAACAAATCACTTAAAATTCTCCAAATTACTTCTGTGGCTTTTGACGATCCAAAACACCAAGTGCCTTGGAAGATTATAGATGGCCGTTGCTTAGGAAAGAAATGATGATGACTGTAGGTTTGACTTTGGGCAATAGGCGTATCTAAGAGAGAAGAGACTTAACTCTGATCCAACAGGGGCTTTCCTTTACCATGTGCTTGAGAGATTCCGGCTCAGTGCAGTTCACCAAAGGGGTCAGAGAATCCATCTTGTATCTTCCACAGCCCTGCATTTCAACTACAGTTAGCGGTTGCTTGAATCTTGAAAATTGTTTCATCAATTTTTCTCATATTTGTAACAGAAAGAAATAGCTTCAGATAACACCCTAAAGGCAAAGTTCTAATGGAACTAAAATACACATGTATGTTCAGTTGTTCTCATAACCTAGATGTATGTTCATCTTTGTCATACTACTCTAAAAGTCTAATACAACTTGGATGAAAGTTTTTATTCTAATTATGATTTTTGTTTGTTTCTTAGATTTAAATATCTTTTGCTTTTATTTTTGCAATTTTATTTGCAGGCTTGTTTTTAGCAAGCTTTTGTGTTCTTTATTCTTCTTGTTAGCTAATGTCTTGTGCTACCCAAGTTCAATCTTCTATTGCATGTGTATGTGTTAATTCTCTTGTCTCTAGGTGGCACAGGGCAGTTGATATTTTAAGGAAATTAGGCCTCTCTCCAATAGCCAGCAAGACTGTGAAACAGATGTCTTAGAAACATGCACTCTTGCCAGCCAAACTTTTAGATGACTGCAGATCTCACCAATATCTTAAAGATGAGTACAGAAAAGATGACCAGACAGCACCAGCAAAACCACTTCCAGTGCCTGACCTACAGAAGCTGCATGAGATAATGCTTGCTTTTCTACACTCCTGGTTTCAGATTCATTTGGTATACACTCACAGATAACAGAACAAGGGCACTTTAAAGGGTACACAGAAAAATAAAAGCTCATAATTTGGTGTAAAAAAGATTTGGGGAATCTATTTATAGTTTTTCTTTTATAATATGCATTTGCAAGAACTTTTCAAAATGTTCTCAAATGTACACACTTTAATATCTGCAACAAAAATATTTTTAACTTTCTTTCTATAAACTTTTTGAAAAACCTTTTTGTATCCAGACCTTTGTCCAAATCTCTTTCCCCATCTCTCTGTGTAGGCATGCATATATACATTTTCAGAAAATTGGAATTAAAGAAGCTATTAATTAACTGAACGTGAGGTTCTAATTACCTTTGTATTTTATACTAAAATCTTTACATTTTATTTTTGGTATAGATTATTTCAAAATATCTCTAAAATGATATGATAGTAATCATGTAGTGATTGGAAATATCATTGGATGATAAAGGTTTAGATGAAACCTTTAGTAAATTGTTAAGATATTTGGGTTACAAAAAGTATCACCTAAATCCTAAGTTGAGATGCCATGCTATACTGGAATGCTTCTTTTATGAATGGCTTATTAAACACATATACACGTGCAAAGATACACACATACACATCTATACATGTATATATAGTAAAATGGAGAAACAGAGAGAGAGAGAGAGAGAGACAGATCGCTCTGCAAGAGGCCATACCAGCCAGGACTGGGCCAGATACTGAAGCCGGAACCTGGCGTTTCATCTGGGTCTCCTACATTTCTACAAGGACCCAAATGCTGGAACCATCTTCCACTGCTTTTCTCAGATGCTTAGCTGAAAGCTTGATTGGAAGTAGGTTAGGTTCTCTTCACTATCCGTGTGTGGCCTTTTTATGCCACTTACACTATTAAAACATGTCTGTCTCAATATTTTGTTCATCTTCTAATCAACAGAAAACATATATTCTCAAATCTGTATCTGACATACATTAAAACTATTACTATTATAATTCTTATTTGTATGTGTATAGTGAATGGAGAAATATTCATATATATCAAAATATATTCAAAATATCAACCCCAATATTATTTTATTGCAGTGGGTGAAGCAAGCACTGCAATACTGGCATCCCATGCTTGTGTGCTACTATGCTTCCAGATCAGCTCTTTGCTAATAAGTCTGAAAAGGCAGCTATAGTGCTTGGATCCCTGCCATCAATGGGAAAGGTTCCTGGATTGAGTTCTTGGCTCTTGCCTTTATTCCGGCCTGGTGCTGGGCATTGTAGTCACATGAAGGAGTTAATCAGTGGATTCAAGATCTCTTTACCTCTCTTTCTCTCCTTTTCTCTCTGTCACTCTGCCCTCCAAATAAATATAATAAATCTGTTTTGGGGACCCGGCATGATAGCATAGTGGTTAAAGTCCTCACCTTGCACGCACCAGAATCCCATATGGGCACCGGTTCTAATCCCGACGGCCCTGCTTCCCATCCAGCTCCCTGCTTGTTGCCAGGGAAGGCAGTCGAGGACAGCCCAAAGCTTTGGAACCGTAACCCACATGGGAGACTCAGAAGAGCTTCTGGCTGCTGGCATTGGATTGGCTCAGCTCCAGCCTTTGTGGCCGCTTGAGGAGTGAACCATCAGACAGAAGATCTTCCTCTCTGTCTCTGCTCGTCTCTGTATATCCGCCTTTCCAATAAAAATAGATAAATCTTTAAAACTAAATCTGTTTTTGTTTTTTTAATAGTGAAAGGATAACACATTGAAACAAAATCATGACAAATGAAAAAGGATTGAAAAACACGTTCATGTTTCTTGAATATTATGCAATGACCTGTTTAAACATGTTTTATTTCATGATTACAGTGAAAAAAAGTAAAATAGCAATAAAACTGAACAGTAATGAAAGAGAGCAAGTAAAGCATTCTAACAAAGTGGAAATTCAGATGTTTTTCATCTATCTTCCCTGTTGAATGCATCATAAATATGTTATATGCCGAATTGTGTGATATTTCACATAAATGGCTGTCAATAAAATTAACCAACTTTATATTTCTCTAAAATGTTGGTTAAGAAACACATGTAGGATTACATTTGCTTTCAGAGCACATAAGGATATAGTTTATTTTGCACATATGCAGTATTTTTTTTCTTACTTAATTATACATGATGGTTTGGTCAGGGAAACTCACCCAATTCTTTATCCCATTGAACATGAACTAAGCAGTCTGTGGGACATTGCACTCTGGTAACTTGTTATTCAGTCAAAAAGCCACATCTGCTTTTATCAGTACCATCTTACTACAAGTTGTAAATGTGTGGCCTCACCACATATTACATAAATTAAGTTAAATAGAGATAGAAAAGGGGTAGTTGTTTGGAGGATAATTGTCTTGCATATTTGAAACTCAATATTTCATCCTGCCCCAGTGGAAGCAGAATTTAAATATGTCTACTTAAAAAACAAATGTACAGAACCAGAGTGCCTTGCATAATTTAACAATTACACTGCAATGCCTTTTAAGTTTTTATTTCAAACACAAATGACAATGGAGCATATAGAATATCAAGAACATACTCAAGAATTGTCGAGAACAAATTCAATGAATTCATGGCATAAGTAGACTTTGCATAAAAACAATTGATCAGAGAATGCATATACACACATTTTAAGATATCATCTAAGCTGAACCAAAAACTGAATGCAGATTCATAAAACAGAAAATAATGATTGATACTTACCTCCAGCTTCCCAAAATTTTGTTCTTTGGTTTCCCCTACAAAGTTAGATAGATCCTAAACAAAGTGAATAGACACAGCAGTGACTTACTAAATGCTAAGTTGTTTATATTAACGTGAATAGTCCTAGTGTGAAATACTATAAATCCCTCGATAACGAGCATTCACATATG
Organism: Ochotona curzoniae; assembly: GCF_017591425.1. Classification (NCBI taxonomy): domain Eukaryota; kingdom Metazoa; phylum Chordata; class Mammalia; order Lagomorpha; family Ochotonidae; genus Ochotona; species Ochotona curzoniae. The sequence goes on from NW_024467115.1 coordinate 21,980,835, forward strand.
ATTCAAATTAATTCTTCTGGTATCACATGGATTAGCATCATTGAAATCACTTCCTAGAAGAGTCACAGAAGCATGTTACCCTTTGCGGCATGATTTTAAAATCAAATTATATTTGTTCACTCAGAGGCACCATAAATTGAAACGCATCTATTACTCTTGAGTCAACATGAAAAGCAATGGCTTAAAAAGCTGTGATGCTTTCCTTGAGAAGTAAATACAGTATTTCATCACTTCTCGGCCTGTTGGCTAAGCTCAAGTGTAGAACTAAATACAGTATTTTGAAAGATACTAAACTCAAGAGTGCAGTGATTTATACCACACTTTCTCTTCATGACTTTTACTCCACCTTCTCCTGTCCCCTCCCCTGCTTCACTTCCAATCACTGAAAATTGGGATGTTTGTGTCGAGGTTTTCGTTTGTAAATATGTGTTTATCATGTACAAAAGATTTACAATGCTTAATTCTACCAGCATTCTGACTTGACGAATTTTTCTAGCCAGCAGTGGATGCAGAAGACAGTTCCAAAACTAGCAGGTGTGGGTCTGGCTTTTGAACTGCTCGGTAGGGAAGCTGACATTTCAACATTGAAGCTGAATGCATTGGAGCTTTGTTCTAGTTATAACAAACTGTTTAAATTATAAAATCCTGGCACATATTCTAGACATTAGGTTGTATATCCCCCTATTTTCACTCTGGAAAGCCTTTATTAATTCATAAAAGGATTTTCTCCACTGAGAAAAATTGGAAGCTGGAACTAAACACAACAAAATCAGGTCCATGCATTTCCCAGCTGAAAGATTTGACCAGATTCATTAACATCTGAATTAGTTTTGAAAAATTCCACCCACCACTGATTATATATTTTTAGAGTATTACCGCAGGCTCATATTCCCATGCCTTTTCATCCAATTACATTTTGCAGGTTATTTTTCATTTATATTAGAAGTGTGTTTATAATACACTAATCCAATACAAAATTTTGTACTCTCTTGGAAAGAATATAAAGAGAGTCACAATAAGAGTATTAGCTGGAGCAACAAATGAATCCTTCGAGCAAGAAGCCAATTAAGATTTGCCCAATAAGTCTTTTCTCAAGCATAGTCTCGTCAAAGTAGTAAAGAGGAATCAGATGTTGTACTAATTTGAAATGAACCATTATTGGTAAACACACAGATGCTAATGATGAAGGAAATAAATCCTCATAAAACCACCGGAATTTTCTTTAAAATTAACCAATTTGTACAAGTCTCAACAAATTCTGCAACATGGCAAACTTTGCTGACCTTTATATATATATTTTTATATATATTTATATATATATATAATACAGTTATTTGATAGGCAGAGCAGCACAAACAGCCGGATAAATGGACGTTAGAACCTCCATCCTTTGCTTCACTCCCCAAATAGTTTTAGGAGCTTCGAATCGCAGCCATGTGACAGCAGCACCGGCACTGGGGCACATCAGCAAGGATCTGTGCTAGAACTGAAGGAGTCAGGTTTTGAACCAGATTTCAGATGGATGCTAGCATCATAGGTAGTGTCTTTTTTTTTTTTAAGATTTATTTGTTTTTATTGAAAAGGCAGATTTACAGACAGAAGGAGACACAGAGAGAAAGATATTCCCTCTGGTTCACTCCCCAAATGCCTGCAATGACTGGAGCTGAGCTGATTTGAACCCAGGAGCCAGCAGCTTTCTCCAGGTGCCCCATACAGGTACAGGGTCCCAAGGACCTGGACCATTTTCCATTGCTTTCCCAGACCACAAGCAAGAAGCCAGTTGAGAGGCAGAGCAGCTGAACACAGACCAGTGCCCATATGGGATCCTGGTGAACGCAAACAAGAATTTAGCCACTGGACCATCCCACAAGAACCCATAGGAAGTTTCTTAAAATGTAAAATCTGGTCACAAAATACAGTCACTTTGGTTCAGGCCTGCATAAAGTAACTAACCTGCTCTTTATGCTTCTGTACAAATAGCTTTGCCAGTTTCCTGCTCTTTGGAAACTGCTCTGTGGTTTTCAAGGAGTAAGGATGAGAGGTCATGGGGACCAACTTATTGCTACAAGGTATGAAATGTCCCCTTGCCATGACAAAAATATTTTAAAATTGAATAATGATGATTAGTAAACAATAGAGAACATTGATTTACAACTAAAAATGGTGATTTATTGGTATGGAAGCTTAGTAGGGATATCAAGCGAAATGTATTTCAAAAATAAAATGAATTACACAGCGTTCAACAAGAATGAACTTAGTAGTTACACTAGTTACATTAATATGTAACTCACCAAAATACGAATCAACATCAAAAGTCTGACAGAAGACACCATATGGTCACATAGGTAAAGGTGACATGTTCTAGTACCTACCATTAAAATGAATTAATTGCTAGCAGAATGAGATAAAATATTGCTCAGTGATGTACAACTTTCTCCATATGATTAGCTCTTTAGAAGTCATAGAAATGTCGATTCAGAAGTGGTATAAACAATCTGATATAAAGGATACAAACATATCTGCAGTGCTTTCCAGCAAAATGAGTAGTTGTAGAAATCAGAGGAATGTTATCTCATATTTTCTCCTCTGTCACTAAGTTACATCACTCCATCACTTCCTTTTCATGGTTTGATTAAATGTTTGCATTGTGCAAATATTTATTAAGTGACTACTGAGAAATACATAAAAGAAAAATGGTAGAGAATAAGCAGGACCAGCGAGAATTCATCAAGAACCAAACCAAGCCAAAGCCCTCTTTCTTGGAGGAAATTAAATTTTAAATAATTAGGTAGCCACTCCTCAACTCAGATTGCCAGTTTATCAGATTAGAGGCCTAAGAAGGCAGTGCAGGATGATTCAAGTCCTTCGGCTCCTGCACCCACATGGGAGACCAGGACCAGCAGGCTGAAGCCAGCATCCTGGAGGTTTATCCAGCTCTCTCATTTGTTTACAGGGACCAAAGCGTTTGAATCATTCTCAGTCACTTCCCCTGACACATGAACAGGGCACTGAATCAGAGCAGAGCAAAGGGACTCAGGCCTGTGCCAACACGGGATGCCAATATAGCAGCTTGTGGCTTTACCTACAGTGTCACAACACTAGTTCTAGAAATTATAGGTCTTAAATGTCTCCTAGTAAGTCATTCTTCTCTTTCTTCGAGATTTTCTCTTCCTTCTCCTATGCTCATTTCTCTGGTTTGTGTGTGTGTCTGTTTTAATGACTGACTTTTGAATTTCATTGTGCAAAAGTAAAATGAAGAAACAAAGCAAAATGAGGCAAGTGGCATCCTCTCCTTGGGTTACTGCCTCAGATACTGATCTTAGCCTTTCTTTCATTTTTAGTTAAGTCAGAGCAACTCAGCACACAGTAATTGCTCATAAATATTTTTTCAATAACACATGAATCACAGGGAATACAGGGAGGAAATAAGATATTGAATGAGTTTAAGATATCACTTCAGGTGCCGGAGCAATGGCTAACTCGGCTATTTCTCTGCTAGCATCCCACATAGGCACTGGGTCGGCTCACAGCTCTTCCCATTCAGTCCTCTGCTTGTGGCCTGGGAAAGCAGTGGAGGACAGACCAAACCTTGAGACCCTGCATACACATGGGAGACCCAGAGGGGAGGGACTCTTGGCTCCTGGCTCATGCCTCCAGATTGGCTCAGCTCCAACTGTTGCAACCATTTGGGTAGTGAGCCAGTAGATAAAAGATTTTTACTTTTTTGTGCAAATCTGCCTGTCCAATAAACATAAATAAAAAAATCTTTAAAAGGGTCAATAATAATTGGAAGATTTTATGAATATATATCTCAAAAAAGGAGAAAAAATATTTTGAATAGATAAAAATGTCTTTTAACTTGAAACATTAAAATATAATAAGTTTCTGATGCATATATCTGGACATAATAACAGAACCCTGAAGGTTTACATGGCTTTGAAACAACTGGAACTCTTTTCACCAGTAGTAATCAACATTATAAAATATTCTTGGAAAATTGTCAATTCATCCAGATGTAAGCATTCACCTACCCTATTTGTTCTGGTCAAAACCTGGATTTTTAAAGATTTATCTATTTTTAATGGATAGGAGATTTTACTGAGGAAGAGCAGATAGAGAGATAAGGTCTTCCATCTGCTGGTTCATTCCCAAATGACTGCAATGTCCAAAGTTAAGCTGATCCAAAGCTGGGAACCTGGAGTTTCTTTCAGGTCTCCTAAGTGGGTGTAAGGTCTCAAGAACTTGCACCATCATCCGCTTCTTTCCCATTCCATAAGTAGAGAGTTGGATTGGAAATGGACACAAATTGGAACCCATATGGGATGCTGTTCCACAGGGTAGAGGATTAAGATGCTATACCACCATACAGGCCACCAAACCCAAATTGTTAAGGAGCAGAAAACAAATGCAGAAATCAATATGCCAGTACTCTGCGATATTACTCAGAAATAGTGTGAATACATCAAAAGGTTGTTATAGTCAGTGGAAGAAACAAGACATGAAACTGTATATCATAATTCTGCAAATGTGAAAAGGAATGATGGTGATAGAAGTTCAAACAATAGTCATCTCATGAAATTCACATAAGGACTGACCAGAAAGAAGCTCAACAAACTTTGTATGGCAATAGAGATATTTCACATTCTCAGAGTGCTGTCACTTGCAAAGATGTAAGCTTTCATCAAATCTCATCAAACTATAAACATATGATACACATTTTACTGTATCATTTCCTTATAAAAATTGGAATGTGGTCAGGACCAGCATTGTGGTGTGTTGGCTTAAACCACCGCCTTCTACACCAGCATCCCACTAGCCTCAACACCAGCATCAGTAGATGTCTGACTGACCCAGTTCAAATCCAGCTTACTGTTCGCTGCATGGGAGAGGCAGCAGAAAATGACCCAAGTGCTTGGGCGTCTGCCACCTGTGTGGGAGTTCCAGAAGTTCCTAACTCCAGACATTGCTGTGACTCAGGCCCAGCCATGGACAACAACTGGGGAGTGAGTCAGTAGAATGAAAATCTCTCTCTCAAATTACAACCTTTAAACACTTAAGTCATTTTTAAAGAAAACTGTAACATGAAAACTTAAATTGCATTTTAATTCACTATCTTAGTAACGAGATGACATTGTAATTTCATCATAATTATTTGGTATAGTTTTGCTTAAATACCACTTAGTCTATAACAGGATGATACTATGTAATTTCATCATAATTTATTTTGAAGCGTATTGTCTTAGAATTATTTGTACTACATTATCCACACATTTGATGTCAATGAAATGTCAGGAAATTTACATTTTTTCTGGTTTAAAACCTGTTTTACTTTTACATAAGCACATTGATTTAGTGAGGTTAGTAAGATTTTCTGCAGACTTCTATTATTATTACATGGATAATTCCTTGCAGCAATGAGTAAATGATATTCTTTCTTCTAGAACAAGTAGTCCATTGGAAAAATACACATAAAATATAATTTAAACATCCTGCATCGATTCTGTGATAGGAATGTGAGTGCAATATGATTAAGTAGAAGCAGAAAGAATGTTTAAATCTGTTTATATAAATTGCATAAATCTTCCTAAAAATAGGACAGTCAAATGGCTCTCCAATGGTTTAGGACTTAAAAAAAGAGTATAGGAGACTACCTAATGGATTTAGGAAATCATTATGTCAAAAAGGACTAACAAGTAAAAACCAGGGAGACATAAAAAATGAAAGCTCACTGAAGGTTGAGGAATTATGTTTGTTGGCACACAAGATGCATAAGAAAGTGTAAAAGAAACTGAGACACATTTAAGGACATATTCATTATTGTAGACTCCTATGACAAAATAGTTTTGATTCAGAACAGCCTAAAGATAGAAGTTGATTTGCTCTCAGTGCTAGAGGATTAAAGTCTGACTCAAGGAGCCAACAAGGTCAGTTTCCAGTAAGCGCTTCTCTGGTCCGAGCATGTGCCTGTCAGACGTCCTTGTCATTTCGGGAAGAAGGAAGCAGTCAGAGGGACGCCCATCCCAAGGGTGCTCATCTCATCACGATGTCCACACCTTCATAATCTTATCTGAAACTACCACCACCTTAGGATCTAAGGGTCAACACAGGAATCACGGTAGCAACCACAAACATTCTGCAAAACTGGAAGGAAATTAGTATTTTGTATACAAACATATTAGAAACCATCGGAAGTCAATAAAGTAATTTTTATAAATCTTTTAAATATACTACATGAATGCATATTTTAAAGCAATTTTCATTTACCTGAAATTTATTATTTACCAGGGGAAAGGAGAGAGAGAAAGAGAGAGAGAGAATTTCCATTGCCTGATTCATTGACCAGGAGCCAAGAGCTTCATTTACGTTTCCCAGTGGGTGCATGTTCCTAAGCACTTAGATCATTCTATGCTTCTTGTCCAGGTGCAGCCAGCTGTATCAGAAGTGGAGCAGACAAGATTCTAACAAATCATATTCTAAAAATTACATGACTTCTAAAACTTGAACTTACTCACTTTCTGTTTCCTTTAAACATGGAATTCCCCCATTTCAGTGAGTAGCTTAACCCACTATGCCAAAGCATCATCCATCCATTAAACACAGATTTTTAATGGTTTCTAAGTTTAAAAAAACATTAACTTTGCCTTCTTTAGTGATGTACTTCTCATTTGAACTTTTCTTGCTACTTTTTTTTCTATTACTTTTGTTCCATCACTAAATGATTGCATGGACTAACTATTTGGTAGTTCAAAATAGAATTACTGACATTCCGAAATAATTCCTCTAAACAATTTAAGCAACACACTTTGGGAAATGTAATAGTCAATTTCTGAACAATTATCACAAAGCAAATTATTCATATTTGATCTATAAAATATATGTCCACTAGGTTTTTAAATTATTTGTTTTTAATTTAGTTTGCAAGGTAGTGAGGCTTGGAGAAGGAGGGTCAGCGGTACGGATGTTTTCTATTCTCTGGTTCAGTGCCCAACTGTAAGTAGTATCCAATATTTGCCTGCCTGAAGCCAGAAAGGTACAATTCGGTCTAGGTTCCCCACATAGACCACAGAGATCCAAGTACTGAAACCACCATCCTGTTGTTCCTCATAGGTGAACATCACCAAAGATTGGACCAAAGGCAGGAGTGTCCAGACCAAAATCTGGCACTTGGATGAAAGAGGCGCACATCTTAATGGATCAACTAATCACTGTGCCTGATACCTGTCCTGCCAGTCTTCAGCTTTGTTTAACACTGCAATTAGTCAATTAGTTTATTTTGTTTTGTGTTTTGTTTTCTACAGACACCTTAATTTTTCATCCCAAGGAACATCTCTCAGAATCCTATCAGCTTCTTTTATTGCAAGTTTTGTGTCTGGAACTTTCCACCCTTCTGCTCTAGCTACACAACTCCAAGGATTTACTGCATGTGTGTGGGCACCAGTATATGGCTCAGTACTTCCATTTCACTTTTTGTGATCTCATTACTTTTGAATTTCACTCTTTTTTTTTTTTCATCACACATTCTGTTCTCCAGAAAACAGAATCTGAGTTGGATTTGGGTGCAGAATATTTGTGAAGAAACACCTTTAGACTCAGCATACATGGATGGGGAGTGAAGAAGTAGGCATTGCCAAATGCAAAGATTGATTTTTTTTAAGATTTATTTATTTTTTAATTGGAAAGTCAGATATACAAAGAGGAGGAGAGACAGAGAGGAAGATCTTTTGTCCGATGATTCACTCCCCAAGTGGCCACAAAGGCTGGAGCTGAGCCAATCCGAAGCCAGGAGCCAGGAGCTCTTCTGGGTCTCCCACACGAGTGCAGAGTTCCAAGGTTTTGGGCCATCCTCAACTGCTTTCCCAGGCCACAAGCAGGGAGCTGGATGAGAAGCAGGGCCACCGGGATTAGAACCGATGACCATATGGGATCCCAGCCTGTGCAAGGCGAGGATTTTAATCACTACGCTATCACGCTGGGCCCAAAGATTGATTTTTCAGGCAGGATCAAGATAGACTTTGATCCTACAAAGATCCACAGACTTAGAATTGCTCTTCAGAGTTGTTCAATTCCAGTTGATTTTATACGAGTAACTTTTTTTCATGTTTATTTTCTAAACTTGTCAATGTGTTTTAATATTTAAATCACAGTTTCTATTACTGTCTACAAAACATCAGTTTTCTCGAGTTAGCTAAAAACAATGCCATCAGCCATCATTTTTCTGTTGTCTTCTAGTTCTGTTCTGCTGCTTTTTCTTTTTATTTTCTCTTGCCCCTACGAGCCATTTTTAACAGTGGTAAGCTTATCTAAAAATTTTTTGGAGGATACACCTGCCATTATTAATATCAAACACTGTAACTGTGTATTTTTTACAACATATCTACCTTAACACAGCATCATCATCCAATTTCCACAGTTTACATTAAACTTCTCTTGTGATGTTGTACATTATGTGGAGTTAGGAAAATACATAACAACTGGTAATGAAATACTATAAGACTAATGAAAGTGTTTCCATTGCCCTGAATACCCTCTTTGCTCCACTTGTTCAAGCTCTCAATAACTCCTAAAATTCATTCTTATTCCAGAATGACTAATAACCAGAAATACACAATAGGCAGTTTTTGCGGGGTCTCCCCATAATTTTTCATGACTTTATTATTCATTTTATAGATCTGAACAATATTCCCTTGTCTGGATGCCGCATATTTTTTTGTCCATTCACACAGTCTTTATTTATATATTCATGCTTTCCAATTTTAGCGATTAAGTGAAAAGTCGCTATATGCCTCCATGGCACGGATAGAATTTCCCATTCATTGTAACACCAAGGAGGGTGATGACAGATTTTGTTGAAGAAAACAGTGATCAGCAGCGTTTACCGCACAGGGAGGCCAACTTAGTCAAGGTTATCATGACAGCGATAATGACAACTGTAGTGCAATTTTGCAGTGATGAGGAAAGAGGATCCTCTGCTCTTAGCATAGCCAATAAGCAAGAATCCTTAGCCACAACAATAAGATCCTGAGACAGTCACTTACAATGAGGAAATAGCAATGTTTAAGCTGTAAATCATGTGACTGCTAATAGCCTACATAGATAAAATAGCAATCATATAAGAAAGGGTTACAGAAATTAAGAAATCAGAATGTTATACTGAAAACTAACAAAAAGAAATTAAGACATGTATAACATTTTGAGGTAGATACCTACTCCAGTTCCTTCCTTCTCTGTATTTTTCTCATTGTATTTAATCAGACCAATGGAATTCTGAATCCTTAAACTGTATTAGAGAATTCTTTATGAGAAAATTTTTGAAAATGTTTGATGTAAAGTATTATAAAATTGATTAGAATTGATTCATTTACAAAAATTCATGTAATTGTCGTTTTTTACTTTTACCGTAAAATTCCTTTTAAGATCTGCGGCCAGTTGAATGTACCAAAGAAACAGTAGTAAGATTGAGAAGATGGTTTTAAGGGCAGTTGAGATTGGTGTAGACTACATACTTGAACAGAAACAGAAAACAAGGCAGCCACTACAGGATAAGTTTGGCTGACACTGTAATTATTAATTACAGAGGAGAGACTGCACTGAGTCTTCCAGAAATGAGAAGGAGCGACTTTGAATGTGGCCAAGTTATTGTTTATCTGACAGGGATATTGCTATAGTCATTTATCCCTTTCAACAAACACAATAAAGATTCTTGGAAGAACTTAGTCCTATCTTATATCTTTTTCCCTCTCATGAATTACTTCAAATAGCTTTTAAAATATTCTAACTTATGTAATATTATATAAAGTGTTATGTAAATTACTAATTAGATTGAGCAATTAAATCTATTTCTTAGATTCATTCAAATAGATGAAAGAGGCATTTCTTTCTAGTGAAGATGATATACTGAACTTGGAAATCCATTGTCAAAAACACTAAGAAATTATAGCACAAAATTTTCCGTCATTTTATAACATGGCAATATTTGAAATCTTAAACTAAAATAGAGCAGGTGAAAAAGTTGCTAAGATACAGTTTTAGAAAGAAAATGGTAGGTAGATGGGGTTAATGTGGCACAGCAGACTAATTTTCAACCTATTCTGTGGCATTCCCAATGGGCACCAGTTCGAGCCAACCCAGTTGCTCCATCCCCACTCCAGCACCCTGCTAATGCCCTGGCAACACAGTGCAGGATGATCCAGGCCTTGGGTCTCTGCACCCATGTGGGACACTGGAAAGAATCCCCTGCCTCTCAGCTGTGGACCAGCTCATCTCTGGCCATTGAGTCATTTGGGGAATAGTGGATGGTGGATCTCTCCCTGCCTCTCCCCTCTGTGACTCTGCCTATCAAAATAAGTAAATCTTCACAAAAGGAAAAGAAATACAGTGCAGTTGTAGCCGACGATTTAAAGCTTGATAAGGGAGTTAATAGGCCAAAGATATGTGTTTTTAAAATTATATAATGCAAGATTAACGAAAATCGGCAGTAATAGATCTCATGTGGTATTAGAAAATACTGATAGTTGGAATAGAAAAGAGAACAGAAATACCAGCACTATCATAATTTTAACATATTTTACAAAGGAAATAAACAGAGAAACATTTTTACTTTCAGTGAATTATTCAAGTAATTGAAATATACATGCATAAAAGAACTTCACTTCAGATTTTTAATCATAAAAACTAATTTGGGGGCCCGGCACGATGGCACAGTGGTTAGGGTCCTCGCCTTGCACTCCCGGGATCCCATATGGGCGCCGGTTCTAATCCCAGCAGCCCTGCTTCCCATCCAGCTCCCTGCCTGTGGCCTGAGAAAGCAGTCGAGGACGGCCCAAAGCTTTGAGACCCTGCACCCGCGTGGGAGATCTGGAAGAGGTTCCTGGCTCCTGGCTTCGGATTGGCTCAGCTCCAGCCGTTGCGCTCACTTGGGGAGTGAATGATCGGATGGAAGATCTTCCTCTCTGTCTCTCCTCTCTGTATGTCCACCTTTCCAATAAAAATAAAATAAATCTTAAAAAAAAACTAATTTGGAACAAACTTACACGTCTACATTTTTATGAAAATATAAAGTTGTAAAATTTCCAGAAAATATAAGAAAAACCCATTGATTCATTTAAAGAGATATATAAAACTTAACAAAGCATAATATATAAATTACTAATTAATTAATAATTAAGCATAAAATGAACAATTCATTAGCGATAAACTGTTTTTCCAAAGTAAAATAAGCTACAAGCTATAGAATATTCATGCTCTTTACTTAGCTCTTTCTCAAACTTAATTTTGAATGACACAACTTTCCTGGATGATACAATTCATATTTGACCTATTATATTCTTAAATGCTGACCTCAAAGAAAATTGACCCAAGTAATGTGTATAATAATTAATTTTTGCTTGAACAGATAATCAAATTGTGTATGAACTTTTAATTTTAAGTTTCATAAACAGAAAACTAGGATATGGCAAGATGGTATAGCAAGCTAATCCTCTGCCCATGGTGCCGAAACCCCACTTTTGTTTTTTTTTCATTTTACTTTATTTATTTATTTTTTGATAATCTTACTTAATTACTTAGGGTACAAAAGGTCAAGGGCCATTTTTTTCACACTAATATCCTCACTTTTTACCCTTTATCTAGGGTGAAATAAAGGGAAATGCCCCACCCAGCCTCCCACCCATCCTGGGTCTCCGATGTGAGGCACGCTCTGAGGGTCCTGCTCAAGCAGATTTGATAGTTCAACAGTTTTGAATTGCTGCCAATCTCGCCGTTCCAAGCATGATGAAATCATTTCAGAATCTACTGGCTGTCATAGTCCTTTCATGGTTGGGGTTCTGAGATCAGCAGTTCAGTTGGAGGGATCCCCAAAGGAACCATCTGAGGTGATCCCAGACCTGGTTCTTGTGTGTGCTTTCCACTACAGGGTCTGGTACAGTCTATTGCCCCAATCAGTTTATGCACATGCTGGTCATTTCAATTGCTGGGTAAGTTCTGTTTCCAGCCCTGTTTTCCTCGCGAACTGATGGGAGTTGTAGTCCAGCTTGATCTTACCCACTTCATATTCGCTTCTCATGCAAACCAGTGGGAGCTGCAGCCTAGTTGGGACGACTCCCTATAACCCCCACAAGGCCTGCTCCCTACCCTGGCTCCCTTGCTTGCCAGTATGTACTGCATACTTGTTCAGTTGGTCCCACATCCCATTTAGCTCTCGTACATGTCAATGGGCATTAAGCCTAGTTCAACCCAACCAACCCTACTATGCAGTCTACACACATACTGGCAGGTGCCTCTCTGTCTAGCCACCACTGTCCCTGTCCTGGTTTTCGTGCTCTCCAGTGGGAATGGTAACCCAAAAGGGAGGTGCCCACTATCTCCCTAGTAGGCCACTCCAACTTATGAATTATGCACTCTCTAGGAGGTTCTGGAGTTTAATTTGACAGATTAAGCTCCCAGTGCCAGCCTCTGCCAGCCTCTGCCAGCTGGTGCTATGGCAAAGCCCAACCAACCCTCACCCACTCTAATTTTAGCTTGCACCAGTTGGAACAGTCAGCCCGACCTGGCCCTTCCCTGATCTAGCTCATGTGAGGCCCACAGGTGTTGTAGCCCTGCCTGGTCTGGTCTGCCCCCATCCAACTCAACAGTGGTTGTCCAGCAGGGAAGGCCCACATCCCCCCTGCTAGCTCTGCCCCTCCCTCTCTGGTTCTCACGTGTGCTGGTTGGGCACTGTGGCCACATCTGATAAGGCTCATCTCACATTGGTATTCCGTGATGTGCTTTGGTTTGTGTCACGACCGAACCCGGCCTGACCCACACTCTGTTTTGTTGCTTGGATTCACCAGCAGGCAATGTGAACGGGTTCGGCCTGGTCTGCCCCCCTCCTTTGCCAAGTGTATGCCGGTGGGTATCTTCCTTTGGCCTTTCTTGGTTGCTCCCTGTCATGGTTTTAGCGCTCACCTGTAGGGACTATGTTCTGACAGAGAAATTTCCCAAGCTCCTCCATCAGAACCTCTCCCTATGCCAGATCTTGCGCATACTGGTGGTTCCATGGGTCAGCCCTCATTGCTGATCTTCAACCCATTCCAGTTCTTGATGCTGGATGTTTCAGCCCAGCCAAGACTTATCCATACCCAGACACTACTCACAAATGGCTCATATGTAGCCTCGTCCGTCCTACATCTACCCAGGTTCTCCGGAGCACCAGATGGTGCTGGCATCTAGCCCAGCTCGGTGCGCCCAGATCCAGTTCACACTTGTGCTAGGGGAGATTGCAGCCATATCCAGACCAGAACAGCCTCGCCACTTCTGACCCAGCCTGAAAAAAACAGTGGAAAATGCCCAATGCCTTCTCACTGCTGGATGGCTCCTAGGTTCTGATAAACTTCAGAAAATGCAGCTGTTTGGGAACTGAACCACTGGATGGGAAATTCTCTCTCTCTCTCGCTCTCCTCTCTGCAAAAATCTGCCTTTTACATGAAAATAAGTAAGCCAAATAATTTTTTAAAAGCAAAATAAACTCATAGAATTATAACAAAATAACCATTGATACACCAAAATTCAGTCTGTATTACACTTTGTTGGTGTTATACAGAACATTGCAAGTAAACCCACAAATACAAACTGTACAGACACAAATATAATATCATATAAAGCAGCCAATGAAAGTATATCAATGATTAATCACATATGTAACAAGTTAGAATGTATAAACAATGCAATGTATTCCATATGAAATTTTTTTAAATGTTGTGCATAAAAACAATAACTTCCACAGTAATACATCCACCTTACAAAGTTGTTCCTTCAACACCAAAATTTAAAATAATTCAGCGCTGGGCCCGGCGCGGTGGCGCAAGTGGTTAAGTCCTCGCCTTACACGCCCGGGATCCCATATGGGCGCCGGTTCTAATCCCGGCAGCCCCGCTTCCCTTCCAGCTCCCTGCCTGTGGCCCGGGAAAGCAGTCGAGGACGGCCCAAAGCTTTGGGACCCTGCACCCGCGTGGGAGACCCGGAAGAGGCTCCTGGCTTCGGATCGGCATAGTATCGGCCCGTTGCGCTCACTTGGGGAGTGAATCATCGGATGGAAGATCTTCCTCTCTGTCTCTCCTCTCTGTATATCCGCCTTTCCAATGAAAAAATAATAAAAATAAATCTTAAAAAAAAAAAAATAAAATAATTCAGCCCCAACATCTATTATTAAATTTTTTTAACATCGGAACGATAATTAAAAATAGTGCAGCATTTTGCTACAAACATCTCAGTGACAGGAAACATGTATCTAACAATTAATTTAGTTCTCACTCTGCTGTTTTATGATGAACAAGAGTGATCCGGAGGAAAAAAAAAGATGATCTGAATAAAGAATGGGTGAATATAAAGAAAGAAAATAAGGTGCAAAAAATCATGGGAACATAGTTTATTTTTAGTAAAGTTAAAAATGGCTAATGTTGCAAAGAAAAAACAAGATGAAAGAGATTTCTGGTAATTATCTTGAAATGACTCATAACTTCTCACAAAAATGAACAAGAAGGCAGAATGCACATGACTTTGGATAACCAACATACCAAATATTGACAGAAGCAGAATTCACAAAAAAAAGTTGTCAACATAATAGACCAAAAAAAAAAAAAAAATCTTGTTAAAGGCAAGGTTTCCCAGCTAAGGGTGATTTTATGCCCTACTTGATCTTTGACAATGTTTGCAAATATTTTGTCACCTCTGTACACGAGAATGGACAGGGTCAGTGCTATGTAGCTGAAAGCCAAAGAGGAGACTGTACAACATCCACCAGTGCTATGGCCAGCTCTCTACAACAAAGAATTCCTCAGTCCCAAAAGCTAAGAGCACTGAGATGGAGAAGGCTCAGTCTGTAGTGGAGGAAGAGGAGGAACCTGGTGCTTCTTCGTGAACCATTGTGGCTTTTTTTCTGGACAAGAATCAAACACTGTTTTGTTAAGCAAAATGCACACATATGATAAGAAAAGTGACTACAGCAACAAAACATAAAATAAATGAGCATCATATTAAAAAAGGCATTTATTTATTCCAATGCATGAAGAAAGAGATACACAGATAGAAAATACACAGACAGACAAGAGGGGGTGAAAGGAGAGAGAGACTGGCCATGGGTTCATTTCCTAAA
This sequence comes from Ochotona curzoniae, assembly GCF_017591425.1. Taxonomy (NCBI): domain Eukaryota; kingdom Metazoa; phylum Chordata; class Mammalia; order Lagomorpha; family Ochotonidae; genus Ochotona; species Ochotona curzoniae. Next base: position 21,995,962 of record NW_024467115.1, read on the forward strand.
AGCTACAGAATTCCACGAACGTTTTCCTCACTACCTGGGGTGTCCTGTGCTGCTTTCTCAGACTCATGTACTGGGAAAGTGGAGCACCAAGTCTCTCACCAGCATTCTGATCTGTAATGCCAATGTCTTGAGTTGTGGCCCATTGGCCCACAGGACAAACTCCTACATACCTATGATTTCAGACAAAAGAGGTAATATAAACTTGAAGAATAAATACACAGATTTTGAGCACTCTGCATGTTCTTTCTCTTTCATAGATTATAATTGCAAGACTCTGGCCCAAATAATTGGTTTCTGTGTAGTTATGGGAGGTGAAGAACTTAATATTGAAAGGTTCTTATAAAAATGTCTGTCATATAGCATCTGTCATGGTCATTGTAATAATGACAGGAAAGTATTCAGATATATGGAGAAGATGAGATTCATTTGGGATTATAAAATGGGTAGACATGAGACAAGAAAAAAAAAAGAAAATACATATGTGTGATGTGAAATATACAACCATTTCATTCCCAATCGCTTCCCACTGCCTTCCAGAGAGTATCGAGTTCCTACTGATGTAGCGAAGACGATATACATTGTAACTTAAGTAACATAGAAGAATAAAGCAAAAATGATCATTTTTGGGAATGTTTAATAATTTTCAATGTTCTACATGTCTATTTTAATGGCTTAAAATACACTGTTTTTGTTGTTGATATATTTTATGAAGTTGATAGTTGTCAATTACATGACACTTCATAATTATCAAAGAAAAAAGATTAAACTAGTATAAAAAAAATATTTGGGGGCCCCAGCGCCATGGCCTGGTGGCTAACGTCCTTGCCTTTAACTCACCGGGATCCCATATGGGTGCTGGTTCTAATCTCGGTGCCCCCGCTTCCTATCCAGCTCCCTGCTTGTTGCCTGGGAAAGCAGTGGAGGATGACCCAAAGCCTTAGGATCCTGCACCAGTGTGGAAGACAGGGAAGAGTTCCTGGATCCTGGCTTCGGATCTGTGCAGCACCAACTGTTGTGGTCACTTGGAAGATCTTCATACAGAAGATATTCCTCTCTGTCTCTTCTCTCTGTCTCTCTGTCTCTCTCTCTCTCTCTATATATATATATATACATGTATATATATACACACATATATGCACATATATGTATCTGACTTTGCATTAAAAACATATAAAAAATCTTTTAAAAAATATTTTGTTTGCCAAGTGCCTCAAACTTTTATTACAGATTTTTTCTTAAGCTGCATATATCTCAATGTCAAGGAGATTTGTTTGATGCAGCTAGTGTCAATCTGAGTAGGTTTTAAAAGGTAGAAAGTTATATGTTAAACCAAAATGCAAAATAAAGCTATGTGTGTCTCATTCAAAAATTGTATAAGCAGCTCAATATGTCTTCATCTGGAAAACAAAAGAATCCTATACAAAAACTAAATTGAGCAATATCATAAATAATAAAATGAAATGACAAGTAGATACATGTTTATGCAGCAATTTAAAAAATAATCCAGTCACAATAACAAACATTACATTCTTGGAAAATAAGTAAGACTGAAGAACATAAGCAATTCCCTTCAAGGTCATTCAGCACAATATCTTTAAAGGTTGCATCAGAAACACAATCTTAGTTGGCAACAGGACGTTCAAACTTGTTGATTTCAGAAGTCTTATGGAATGTTTTTGGGGTCATAAACACAGACCCCTTGTGTAAGATGATAACATAGATAAATCAATGACTGTCAGAGGTCACGCTTTACTTCTTGGAAGTTGTGCTTCCAAAAACCCACAATTCTAGGACTATTGATTTTTCTTTCTCATATAACAGTATCTTTCTACCTATTAATCCACAGAAGTGGAAACTGAAAAATGGTTAAAATTCTATTATACTTGGTGAATTTAAACATTACCCCATAAAAAATAGCAAAAAAGGGTCATATAAACAATAAAAGAAACTGGACTGAACATAAAAGCACATAAATATAGTGCAGGTGTATTGTTTTGTGTGTCAAATAACTTCAAACTAATGTTTAGGAAAATGGGGGGGAGAATATTCTGCTATTCATAATTGTACATATGTTCTTTTACATATTAATTTCACACCAAATTCCATATTTTCTCCTTCAGCTGAGTACAATAGTTGAATCACCAGAGTCGTTCTACTTTTAATGGTTTCGAGACATTTTGAGAGAACAGCTTAAATTGATTTTGCAGCTCTGGCAACAAAGCTGTAATTGAGACGTAGAGTAGAAAACACATATAAATTAGGTTATTTTGTAAATTGGTAACAACTTCAATATTATCTTTTCCATCTTAATGGATTTAAATTAGAAACACTAATGATTGTGTTAGCATATTTTGTGCTCAGTGGGAGATGCCAACAGAAGGATTCAGTACATTTGGAGAGGGAAAACAGTTGACTATCATCAGCCCCAAAATCAAAATAATATTTCACTGAAAATACAGTTTTAAAGAAAAGTTAAGTGTTTTTCAGAGCATTTTAAGTAAACTTATGGGATAGTTGTAAACCGTGAAGAAACTAAGGATTTGTGGTAAAGCAAAAATTTTCCTTCTACTAAATTAGGCTTTCAAAATTTGATACCCCTGTGAATTATCCTCAAGTGAGTTTTACTATTCTGTATTATGCAAATATTGTCTTAGACATATTTACTCACTGGGTCCATGGCATGAGGTCTTTCATATTATTTTAGTGGAAATAATTTGCTTACATTGATTCCTTTGCTTTATCTGACATAGAAAATTGGAACAGAAACTGACACAGTCGGTTTTATTGACTACTCAGATATTCTAATTCTCAATTGGGAATTCACAATATGCTCAAATAGCAGAACTTCACAAATCACAGTGCAGTGAACCTAGCTACGAGGACTATAGCTGAAAACATTGAGGAATCAGAAACCAAACGTTGATCTGCAAATCCACTTCTCTTGACAAACAGATATTCTTTTGCCTTCCTATTCTCCTTTCCTCTGCTCTTGTTTTCTCTTTCCTCTCTCCCCAGGTCTCTATTCTCTTTTCTGCACAGTATGGAAAGAAGCATAGATACGTAGCATGGAAGAAAGCAATGTAACTGAAGCAATGTGTCATCAGCCAAAAACACTAAATGTCATCAACAAACCTCCAGAAGCTAGAATAAGACAAAGAAACATTTTTTTCCCCTACAGATATCAGAGGGTGTGTATTCTGCTGATGCTTTAATTATGGATTTCTAGTCTGCATATCTGTGAGAGAACAAGTGTGAGTGATTCAGAGCCCTGTTTCTGATTTTATAATTTATGCAAGTCATTAAAATTCAGTGTCTATTTTTAGCTTCATCAAAATGTCAGGATATGTAAGGTCAAATTCTCTTATACCTGTTCTGGTTTTTAGTAAATGTGTTCATCTGAGATTATTGTGAATGATATACAAACATATAGTTAGGACAAATCTGCATAGAACTTGCTGGATTTCCACTTCAAGATGGGTCAATGGCTGATACATGCTTTGTGGATGTTTCTGAAAGATTTGTGGGCCTGGTGCAACGGCTTTGTGGCTAAATCCTCAATTTACACATGCTAGGAATCCATATGGGCATTGGATCCTGTTCTAGTTGCTCCACCTCCCAACCAGCTCCCTGTTTTATGGCCTACAAAAGCACAAGAGAATGTCCTAAAGCCTTGGGAACCTGCACCCATACAGAAGAACCAGAAGAAGCTCCTAGTTTATGGCTTCAGACCAGCTTAGCTCCCACCATTGTGGCCTTTTGGGAAGGTAATCAGTGGGTGTAGCTTCTTTCTCTGTATCTTCTTCTCTCTGTGAACCTACTTTCCCAATAAAAACAAATAATTTTAACATTTTATTTTTGATGATGTTTGCATAATTGATTTGCATAGGAAGAGTTGAGGGTTGGGGGAATGTGAGTGAGACCATTGCTTCCACTTTGTTTCTTCTTTTGGTATCTGGGGAAGAGGGGAGGAAAAAGGAAGAAGTTGCATCCAGCCTCCCAACATCGTCAGGAATGGAAAACAGCCTCCCGATGACAGCCCAGGGTTTCCAGTATTGGACATACTCTGAGGGTTTTGCTCAAGTGGTGTCAATATTTCAATGGTTCTGAAATGTTTATTGCTGATCCAAGGATGAAGAAATACATACAACATTCATTGCCTGATTTAATCCACATCAGAGTTTCTATTTGCCCAGATATTTGCTGACAGCACTTGACTGGGGTAGTTGACCAATTTGTTCTGCCTCCCTTTCTCTGCAGGCTCCAGCGGACTGCAGTAGCCTTCACGTACATCTGGATATACTGCCCATGACTCCAACTAAGTGACTGAGGAGTCCCAGCTCTGACACATGTACTCCATGGTTAGACACAGATCCTGTGATTCCCCCCATAGCTGGGGTTCTGAGTCCAGTGGTTCAGTTGGGGAGATCCCCAAAGAAACCTCATCTAAACTGATGCCAGACCTGACTCTTGTCTATGCTTGCCAGTATGGGTTCTGGCTAAGCCCGTCACCCACGTCAGTCTACACATTCACTAGCAGCTGCGATCACAGTTCTGTCTCTAACCTCATCTCTTATGTAAACAAATGGATGTTGTGGCTCAGCCCAACCTAGCCAACCACATACTCGGCCCTCACGTTCACCACCGGGATCTATAGCCAATTAGGCCCACCCCCAGCCCTGGTTCCTATACTTGCTAGTTTGTGCAGCAGACTGGTCAACTGTCCCACATCGCATTCAGCTCTTGTACATATCAATGGGCATTGAAGTCTAGCACAACCCAACTGATCCCACCATCCAAGCCGCACTCATGCTGACAGGTATCCCAGCCTTTCTAGTCAGGCCCACCCCCATCCCAGGTTTCCATCTTCACCCCTACACACTTGACCACAGGTAGAGCTACCTTGCCCAACTCGACCAACACCCAGGCTTAAACCAAATGCTCTGCAAAGGGAGCTATGGCCCACCCGACGAGTTGTCCAAGTTCCCCCGCCAGGCGCACTCCCAAGCCCTGGTCGAACATGTGCTGGTGGGTGCTAGACTGTTACCCAACATAGTCTGCCTCTCCACCCCAGCCTTTGTATGAGCTGATAGATGTTTCAACCTGGCCAATCCAACACTCTATTTAGGGGTGGGCCTGTGGGTGCTGAAGCCTGAACTTGCCTATCCTGGTCCCAACTCCAGTACTGATGAGTTCTGAGTGTTCCATGGTCATGTCTAGGTCAGCCTGTTATCATCCCCAGCTCTTAAGCTAACTAGTGAAAATTGCAGTTCCACAGGGGTGAGCCCGTATATCTCATACATAATGTCCCTGAACCAGGTTCTCTTGCAAGTCTGTTAGTGTCATGGCCCAGCCTAAAGTGACACTCACTGGCAGGTACTGTGATCTAGCCCTGCCAGGCAGCTCCCAACCTTAGCTATAGTCTGCACAGGTGAGCGGTGTTTGGCTGTGGTTCCTGCTAACTATCCCAGCTCAGGTCTTCCACGTGGGCTGGTACATCAGTCTGATCCATTAAGGTCCTCCTGCTTTTCCCATCCAAACCTTTTGGTCTCAGCCCCCTCGTTTACCTGCAAGTACAGTGGCCTTTAGGAGTCCCTCTGAAGTCATTCCTCACTTCAGAACACTCCGTCAATAATCTTCCTCCCCCACATCCCCGTGCCCCTTTCCCCTTCCCCAAACAATCCACCGTCCCTGAACACAGGAGCACATGGGATTCCCTGCCCAGTCTTTTAGCTCATGGCAAGTGTGCTATCCTTGGACTGTATCCTTATATACACTCAAGCTACAGGCTCACTCTAAGTTCCCCAAGCCTGTTAACCAGGATATAGCATGTTAATCCAGGGCTCTCCCCTCCCCACAACCCCCACCTGAGACCAAGAACCTGGAGACATCCCCAGGCTCACTCTATGCACCTGGGCGTGAGCCCCCAAGTCTCCACACACCCCTACTGGTATTATCCCCCTGGTCCCTATGAGGCAGCAACCCCAGGTTCTCATGAGCCAAGAAGGAATAATGCAGCAGGCCTGCCCCTGGTCACTGCAAAAGTAAATAAATCTGGAAAGGAAGGAAGGGAAAAAGGAAGAGAGGAAGAAAGGGAGGGAGGGATGACGACTCATGTACTGTCAGCTGGGTCCCCAGTTGTGATAGTGTTGAGGTGGTGGAACCTTTCAGAGTCTGGTCTGGGTGAATTTGGGATGCCACCTGCAAAAGGGGATAGTTTAGTTTTCCTTAGAGTCAAGAAAGTTCTCATCAGAATAGGTTGTATGTAAAGTGAAGTCACTCACCTTCCTGGCCCCTTTATTTAATTTTTGAAGATTTATTTTATTTTTATTGGAAAGACAGATATACAAAGAGGAGAGACAGAAAGGAAGATTTTCCATCTGATGATTCACTCCCCAAGTGACCACAACAGCCAGAACTGCACCAATCTGAAGTCAGGATCCCAGAGCATGCTCAGGGTCCCAAGGCTTTGGGTTGTCTTTGATTACTTTCCCAGGCCACAAGCAGGGAGCTGAATGGAAATCAGGGCTGCCAGGATTAGAACCAGCACACATATGGGATCCCGGTGCTTGCAAGGCAGGACTTTAGCTACTACGTTACAATACCAGGCCTCCTGGCCCCTTTAATACACAGGCAATTCCCTCTCCTTTCTTTCCTTCAGGTTGTGATGTGGCCAACGGCCCACAGCCAAGATGCAAGTGGCATGCTGCTTCTACTCTATACCCACCAGACTCAATCATGAGCCAAATATACTTTATACTGTAAAAAAGCCCCACCTTCAGTTACTTTGTTGTAGCAATGAATCTGTATTAAGTTAGATGAACTGGCAGGCAGAATTCTAAGATGTGCTCCCCCAAATCTTCACCTCCTGGTATGTATCACTCTAATCCCCTCTGCTGGATGAAACAAGTGAGCCTGATAGAATCTCAGTCCTGTAATAAAGCCACATTCGATGGCAAATGTAATTAAACTTTTTTTTAATTGGTTGATTTGAGTTCTTCCAAAGAGAGATTATATGGGACAGGCCTTCCCTGAGTTTTATTTGAGCTTGCAGCCTGATGTCTGCCTTGAAAAGCTAAGCAGAAATGCTGTAGCTTGTGAAAGAGCCACCTTAAAAGGACCTGCAAATGATATTTTGGTATTTAAAATATTTGAACTGTCTACATGAACGGTATTGAGAAAATAGGAACTTTGGTCCTTAAGCCCATGGAATTGGATTTCCTAACAACTTGAATAGACGTCTAAGGAGGTCCACTTACAGTCAAGCCTCTAGACAAGAGCCCATCCCACTTAATATCTTAATGGCATCCTTCTGGAACTCTAAATCAAAAATCCAATTAAGCTTTTCCAGTAGTGTCTAGATCTCTGTCTTGCATAAATTAGAGGCAATAACTAGACACTCTTTAGGCCATGAAGTTTATGGTCATTTACTGTGCATCTGTTGAAAACACATACACTTTCCACAAATGTTATGTTTTTATTTATATTTTGAGCATTTTTAAAGACATGTTTTCGTTCTTGTTCTATTTTATCTTGACTGAACTTAAACTAAGTAGACCTTGCTGGTCATCCTTTACTCATCGTTCTTAAGCATTCATCGTCTATTTTGAAGAACTGGCTTCAGGAGAAATTCTGATTCCATAGACGGATACACAGACAGCCAGGCTGAATCCACAAGTGGTTTGCTTTTTCTGCAGTTAGACCAGCAGAACTGGACAGCCTGGCATTCACAACCTTCTACAACAATAGAAAAAAGGACAAATGAACTGTGGAGACCGGAGGGAGGCTTATTTCCTTTCTGGCCAGTATTCTACACACACCACCTTGCTTAGATCTGCAGGTTCGTGAGATCCAAAGCCTTCCTCATGATTCACAAACATGGAATTTATTTCAGTCCATACCTTCTGCATAGGCTATTCATCTCTTTAATTCCCAGGAACAAAACTTGCAGAATGTCCTCACCACTTCAAGAGCTATAGTCATACAGTTTAAGGACACAGCCGCTCTCTGCTTCACATCCCCCTTCCTTGCTGGCCAGCAGGTCTTTGTTTGAAACAGAGAAAACAGAACAAGTGTGAAATCTTTACGCTTTTAAAACTGGATGTCTCTAAACTGATTCATAAACAACTATTCTTAGCTTATTTTTCATGTTGTTCTTAGAAAAGGAAATGTAACATAGATACACAGGAATGTGTGAATGGGGAGGTTGAGCAAAAAGGGAATGGGGTGGTAGGTCTCTAATTTGCTCAAAATGAATCTGCAGACCAAGCGCTGAGGCTGTTAACTAAGGAATTATGTGTCCGTGGAATGTGTGAAGAAGAAGAGAAGCAAAAGTAGGAGAAACAAGGAAAAAGCACTTTTTAAAAATTTACTATCTAAAAAATGACACACAGATGAGATCTTGTCAGAATGCATACGAATTAGGAAAAGACAAAGCAGTAAAGGTTTTAAGTGTTTCAGTAGTTTTTTATTAGAGTGTAGGATATAGAAAAATATTTGAACATCATTCATGTCCATACATCAATAGTTTGGTTTTGAGTCTGTGAAAATTTCTAAAAGAAATTGCCTATTGTACTTAGCTCATTTTGTGGCCCATAATATTAAGTGGAACTCAGTGTCATGTCTTTCCACTGATGAAGGGTTCCTAGGAGATTTTGTGGTGATAGGTACAAATATTTTCAGGTAGGGTCACAGCTCGATTTCTTTTTGCTTCCCTTTTAATACTATTTTTAATTATTATCCAAACCAAATCATACATCCACTTTCCAAGGCAGTTTGATGGTTTCTTAGAAATTTTAACACATTCTTATCATACCGCCTAACAATGGTGTTCCTTGGTATTTACCCAGACAGGTTGTAGTTGCACAAAAATGTGCACATGACTGTTTAGACCAGCTTTCCTTAAGATAGGCAAAACTTAGAAATCATCAGTATTTCCTTTACTAGATTCATGAATCAACTATAGTACATACTGATGAAATACTACATCAGTGCTTAAAAGATACCAGCTGTTAAGACCTACAAAGACATGGAAGGAACACAAAATGCATATTACTGAGTGAAAGAAATCAATCTAAAAAGACTTCACACTATACCAAAATGGTACAGTTAATACTATTAATTAACCTACATTGATGATTCATCATCATCACTAAAGCATACATTGAAGTTGACTCTGTGTTTTGTACAACCTGTGAGTTTAGACAAACATATAATAACATTTATCAACCACTACATATCTTTATAGAAAAAAAGATCTATGAATGCAACAACAAAGACAATGATCATCAAGAGTTAGTGGAGAGAAAAAAAAGATAATTAAATAAAAGAGCATTTTTTAGAACAGTGAAATTAGTCCATGTGGTGCTTTAATAGGAGATATATGTCATTAGCCATCATTTATCACTCTGGAGAGAGGCACTGAGAAACTGTAAGTCTGAAGAGACAGATGTGAACAGGAATCTCTGGACCTTATGTTTTCCATCGTTGCTTGCTATGAGCATTGCACTATTTTCAGGACTTGCCTTGAATTAATTCCAAGTCACAATTAAAAGTGATAGAAATTTTGGAGAACTAAATATTGCTAGTCAACAGAAGGAAATAATAGGAAGCTTCTCGCACGAGGAAGTGATATTAAAATCATTACATGGCAGCCTGGCCACTGGGAAAGTTGCAGTAGCTGGGGCTTTTGAGTTTACTCTCATAGTTCAAATGGATTTCAAAAGGTGTTTTACATCATCACAATCTTCTGGAATGTGTTTTCTCAGAATAGATATACAAATTAATTTAAGACTGGGTCAAATTTTCCTTAATACCATAATTAATGTCCAAGCTCAATACCAGAAGATATGGCCAGTGGAGAGTTTCTATAATTTTGGTTTTATGTCCAATGAGCTGTTTTGTTTTATTTTGGTTTAGCTTAGTTTAGCTTAGTTTTTAAATATTTTATATATATTTACTTTAAAGAGTTACTGAAAGAGAGAGAGGGAGAGACAGAGAAATCTTGCATCTGTTGAATCACTTCCCAAACAATCATGATGATCAGAGGTGGGCCAATCCAAAGCCAAGAGCAAACAGTTCTTTCCAGGTCTTCCACATGGGTATAAAGACCCAACAAATTAGGCCATCTTCTGCTGCTCTCCCAGGACAATAATACTATGTGAGACAATGTCTTCTGATTTGATTTGCTTTCCTCTGATGGTTAATACTAATGAGCATTGTTTCATATGTTTGATGGAAACTTATATTTTGACTTTTATTTTGCATTGTTATTTATTTTATTTATTTACTGGCAAGGAAGGGAGACATAGAGACAAGTTTCCCAAACGCTGGTTCACTCCTGAACTACAAGGCTGTTTGAATCCATTTCAAGGTGCTTGTGTGGGTTGCAGGGACTGAAATTCTTGAGCCGTATCCTTTGCTTCCCATGATGTGGATAAGCAGATTAGCCTTGGGAGCAACAGCACTTGAACTCAGGCACTATGATATGGGATGAAGGCTTCCCATGGAGCATCCTAACCATTGTGCCAAACACTCACCCCTGTATTTTGTCTTTTGAGAATGTCTATTCAAATCTTTTGTCCATTTCTTAACTGGATTGTTTAGAATATGTTTTTCGTTGAGCTTTCTTTGTTTTTAGAGTTCCACTGTGACATGAACTCTTTGCAAATATTTACCCCCATTCTTTCTTTTGCTGGTAGAAACTTCTTATTTTAACATACCTACCCCTACCAGCCCTCAATGAGCATGTAAATAAATGCAGTCAAGATTCTGAATGAAGCAGCAGAGAATGGAATGTCACATAATTTCCGGTTTTAGTATTCTGGAACATGAAGCCTGTCTGATCTACGGCAATGCCAATTTTGTGCTTTGACCCAAGACTATCAATGCTAGTCTTCAAACTCTAGTTTTCTTTTTCCTGTGCTTTGTTGTTTTATTAGCTTTACAAATTGTCTCACTCTTACATTTTCCTTTTGCATTGCATATTGGCTACTCCTTTTAACTAAATTCATTGAGTCAAGTGGTTTTATATTGCCTAACATAAGAAACAAAAAAGGAAAGATGTATTAATCTTGTGTTATGTGCAGTATTACTAACCTCCATTCCTAAAGATGGAATTAGAGTTAACTACCCAGCTTGATAGCCAGCAGCCATATGTGGCAATCAAACTTTAATGCTTGTATTAGTTAAAATAACATGAAAAAATAAATGAAACACCCAGGGACTCAGACACACCTGCCACATGGAATCTGCTCCACATCCACATGGTATGGCCATCATAGCAAACTATACAGGCATAAAACATTTCCATCATCACCAAAGTTCTATGGGATAAAGTTAGACAGCACTAGTGACAATTGCTTCCACTCCTCCAAAATATTTATTTTTATTTGAAAGGCAGAGTTATACAGAAAAAGGGGAACGGGGGAGAGAAAGATCTTCCACCCACTGCTTCACCCCAAATAAAGGCACAGTGCCGGAGTCAAGCCCATCATAAGCCAGGAGATAGAAGCTTCCTCTGGATCTTCTACATAGATACAGTGCCCAAGCACTTGAGCCATTATCAGGGAGAATCATTCTGATGAGAATAGCTGGGATTTGGTTAGAATTGCAGGCAGAAGCTTATTGTGCTACCTCAGAATGCTGGGCCCCTTTGCTTCCTATTGCAATGCAGAATGGACTTTTATCATAACGAATGCATTTGATTGGAAAGTCCTTCCACTAATCAAAGACAGCATAGGCAGTTGGACACTGCTTGATCTGCCTTACTCGTCCTTGTGGATCAGGTGACTAACCTGATATAGGGAGCATACAAATGCAAATTTTTATAAAACATACACAGGTTTACCTGGATTTTATCTGTTCACCTAAAATATCCAGATAGCTGTCTTTAAACACAATCCTACTCTCCTGAAAAGAAAACAGTACAATGCCGTTCCATCATTTCATTTGTATCAACTATTAATGACTTGCTCTGTACATTTGTTCAGTTACTAAATGGTGCATGAATTCAGTTATATACAGACCATAATTTATTATAATTTATTATGGAGGCAAAGTATAAGCAATACGAAATTTGTTCATACATAAACCCATTGAAATAGGAAAATGGTAGTATTCTCTCGCACCCTCCCCCCACCACAATATATTCAGGTAGCTACCTTATATTCTTAAATAGTATCTTAATCTCAAAAATAAAGTTTAGTATGTTTTCTTTTTTTAGATGAAATATATATAAATGTTATAAACTGCTTTTTTAAATTTTATTTCCTGGAGTTGATAAACATTAGTGATGCTTCAATCTAATTTATGTTACAAAGGGAAAAAGAACATTTGTACTTATTCTGCTTCCTCTCAAAAAAATAGATTCAGTGTGTTTTTACATTAATTTTCGAGATTTTTCTACTCCAACTTGGTGGGTCCCAAGTTCTTAGGAAGTTTCGCAAAGAAAGTTTTTAACATGCACACAATTTTATGCTGACAACTTTGAAGCTCCTTTGAGCAGAGAAATATAATCTGACTAAATTCCAGAATCACTACGCTCAAATTGCACATCATTCTAAATTAATGTCATCGCTAGCTGCAGGATAACTTTTTCTAAAAAGGCGTTATAAGCTTTAGATTCATTTTAAGTGAAGGATGGTAGCAACACTGAGAAAAAATGCAATTTTATTTTGAGTCAAATAACATTTCTATAGCACGTGAATGTAAAGATAAATTACAACATAAGCTCACAAAGAAGTAACATAATTTTTAAAGTTACTTGGCATTCTAATCAAGACTGCAAATGTTTCATGCCAGAAAGTAGCAACTTCTTTTGTTTTTTACTTTGGATATGACCATTTTTGGAGCTTATCCACCTGAGTGGAAATAATGGTGAAGATATTAAGAAGCCTGAATTTTCCAATATTGCTGGTGATTGTATAAGTTACTACTACGAGCTAACTTGCAGGAAATCATTTAATAATACTGGATGAAAGAATGCAGATTCCAGAAGTTTCACTCTGAAGCCAAAGCCTCCCTCATCAAAAACTGCTCGTCAAGAGAAATGTGGAAATATGTTTATATTAGCCCTTCTCACAGTTAAGAGGCATTTAAGCTGGTTATGAAAACAGAGGTGGCTGTGATTTCGTTTAGCTAGTCATGAATGCTGACTCTGCTTTCATATTTTGTGTTACCAAGTCAGTAGTTTTCCTATTTTAATTCCTTTGCTATTAACCCATGTATCTTTCTTCGATGTTACTGTGTTTATTGCTTTTGGGATCATTATTAGACCTACCCATGCAGAGATTTCTTTAGAGGCACTATCTTTCAAATTCCCCATCATTATCTCTGCTTTCTCCTGTGAATCTTCAAATACATTCATTGTAAGCGCATGTACCATAACCCAGCTGTGTACTTGTTTTATTCAGCAACTCATGTTTTTCTCTGCTTCTCAGTTTGGAGATACATACAATAAGTCTTTAAAATTCCATTAAAGATTATTACAATCTTTTTATGCAAAAAAAGAAACCTAGTTTTTACAAAATATGGATTTCATAAACATTTGGAACACTCCTTATAATATGGATATCTCAAATCTCTTATACCAAAATCAATATGTATCAATTCTATTTTCCACAACATTTTTGAAATAATCTCAAATAATGCTAATGCTCTTTACTAACTTTGCATTTTCTAATCCCTCCATGAGTTTCAGCTTTAATATTTAGGCTATCATTTCTGAGTTTATTATATCTCCCTTTATTATGCCTTATGCATTCTTTATGTATTTGCATATTATTAATACAAAATAAATGCATATCTTGCATAATTTTTTAAGTTTATGGAATTAGCAAAAGTTTATTTTATTGGAAAAACTAAAGGTTTAAATTAAGATTTAATTATTTTTATTGGAAAAAAGATCGGATTTGCAAAGAGAAGGAGTGACAGAGATAAAGATCATATGCTGGTTCACTCCCCAAATGATTGCAACAGAAGGAGACAAGCCAATCCAAAACCAAGAGCCAGGAGCTTCTTCTGCGTCTCCCAAGTGGTGACAAGGTCCCAAAGGAGAGCTGGAAGGGAAGTCGAGCAGCCAGGAGACGAACTGGTGTCTGTACAGAAAACCAGCTCTTGCCAGTGAGTACTTAGCCACTGAGCTATTACATCTGGCCCATCTATGCCAGTTTAAGTGTAGATCAGAAATACCTGAATTCCAGTTTTTAAACTTCTTTGTCAAGTCTACTCATTGTCTATCTTCTTGATTATAACCAGTCTAATATTTTATATGAAGCAATCAATATGGGATTAATAAATCAAAATATACAAGTAAAAATACCTAAGCGTAACCTTAAAGAGAAAATTTTGCGAAGTTACTGTTACATATGACAAAAATACTAAATAGATTATAAACAAATTATCACCATTTAATCAGCAGAACTTTTATGATGAAGCAAAATAATCCCAGTAATTCAATGGTCGTTTCCAATGTGTGTGTGCAAAGCGCATATACAGACTCCAAATCTTCCACCCTAGAGAAAAACAGGCATCCATTACCACATCTATTTTTTCCGTACATAACAGCTGGGTCCAACGTGGCAACATACAACCCCCACCCCAATAATCTACCCATTATGTAAGAGGACCAGCTCATGAAGACCTCTCTCTGTCTTTCCCTCTCTGTCTCTCCCACTCTGTCACTAGTTAAAATAAATTAAATAAATATTGTTAAATGCTGAGTAAATACAAGTATTATGAACTTCAATTAGAAACAAAGATTAATGGCACCAAATCAATTGTAAGTTCAAAGCATAGGAGCTTGGAGCACTAAAAACATTAAAAATGGAAATGAAACTTAGCCACTAGAGGATTGTCACCTACAATGACCTTCTGGAGAACTGGTTGCAGAGTTAATTAATGTGCGTTGACTCTTACTGGCCCACAACACACATGCTTATTACATAAATGCTTCCCTTTCCTCTTTAGTAAAAGCCTCCCAGTTCAACCTAGGAAGATAGCTTCTAAAGAACTGAAGCCAACTGTCAGTCCTGGGGATGAGTGTGGGTGGGCTGAGTCTTCATGGGAGGAATTCCCCTTCCACACAGCTGGATATACAGGTCTGAAAGTGATGCAGGTTAGGAGCTAGCTATCACGACAGCCACACTCAAGACATTCTTGCACTACAGTTTTACCTATACCACTGAAATCCCTTCCCAGGCTCCAGAAAGTGCAACAGATAACCACAGATTCTGTGAAACATGCTCAAAAGAGGCCCTAGTCTACAAGAAGCAGCGTGGTGTCATCTTTTTCCCCACCCGGGTCTAAGGAAAGTTACAACTTCATAAAATAAAATTAGTATGGGTTGTACTCTCATCATCCACTGGACACCATGGCAAATCTGAATTCCAAAACCAGACAAAACAGCCTCTTATGAATAGTTAAGAAGTTATTAATTCTAGAAGTTATTAAGCTTTGTTGTCTTTTTATAAGATTTATTTATTTTTTATTGGAGAGGCAGATTAACACAGAGAAGGAGAGACAGAAAGATCTTCTGCCCAGTGGTTCATTCTCCATGTGGCCGCAATGGCCAGGGCTGAGCTCACCCAAAGCCAGGAACCAGAGCTTTTTTGAGTTCCTCCACATGGGTGCAGGGTCCCAAGGCTTTGGACCATATTCTATTACCCTCCCTGGATACAAGCAAGGGGTGGATAGGAAACGAAGCAGCTGGGACATGAATTCATAACAGTTAAGGCTCCCAGCACATGCAAAGCAAAAATTTAATCACTGAGACATCATGCTGGACACAGGCTATGTTTCTAAGATCTTGAGGGCAACAGTCCTTAACATGAAAACTTCATACTTAAACAAAGCCTGTGAAGGAGGATTAGGACAATAGATCCAAGATATCATGTCCCTAATTCTGGAGGTATAATAAAAAGGATTTGGAGCATGTCAGTCTTGATGGAGGCTAGAATAAACTCTATACATGCTAAACAGCTTAACCAATGCGGTAGTCTGGAAGTGATTAGTAATATGACCTTTTGATAATCAATTTTTAAAAAAAGAATACATTGAAGAAAAGCCACTGCACAAGAAAAATCATGTTTCAAAATAAACATTACAATTGCATGCTTTAAAAATGTTTTAACATAGAGGCACACATGCTATTCCTCCTCCTCCAGTGCCAGCATCACATGCAGATGCCAATTCAAGTCCCAGATCCATTTCCCAATCTGACTCCCTGCTTATGACCTTGGAAAGCAGAGAAGAATGTCTTAAATCCTTGGGACACTCTACCCACATGAGAGACCTGGAAGAAGCTCCTGGCTCCTGGCTTAGAATCAGCTCAGACAGCCATTTGGGGAGGGAACCAGAGTTGGAATTTAATGCAGACTTTCACATTAAATAAATCTTTTTTAAAATAGTTTAATATAAATGAAAAATTCTGTTCCATCTCAATATTTAATCACATAGCATAGCTCTGTCATGAGGCTACTTACTTTAATGTTTTATCCCCTAAGAATCCCTTCAAATGATCTTGTCCTAAAGTGATTAATATTTACAGAAAAATAATAGCCAAATTGTTCCTTAGGTTCACAAGTTTTAAAATATTCAGGCTGTCATTAGACATTTATTGATGTGCACAGTCTACTGTATTTTAATCATATTTCTGGAATTTTTAAAATAACAAAATATTTATGCTACAAAGTTTAAGAATAATTATATAACATTGATATACACTTGTTTAGCATAACAATTTTCTGATAGAAGTTAGGTCTCTTAAATATATGCTCTTCCAAATCCCCTTTTCTATTCTCTGGAGGAACCAATACTATTATTTAGCGTTTGATTTGTGTGCTTTTATAATGTATGACACGGGGGAATTATAAAACACTACATTATAAGAATATGCAGATTACAAATAAACCATAAAATTTCTCCATATTGTAATTACTTCACAAGCTATTTCACATGATTTTGAGAACAAATATTTATACCCTTAGTAGAGTCATTTCTAATTATACTTACATAATATCTCTACTATTGAAAGATCAGAATTATCTGTGGCCCTCTAAACAAACTTAAAATATTTCTAAATTTTGTTCACATTAGAATGAATAGCCAGGATTATTAGTCCATGTGCACATGTGTAAATTGCTGTGTGAGCCATCTTAATCCCATCAAGTTCATCACCCCTGTTCAGAGTAGCAATTTTGTTATGCACCGTTTATCCTTTTCTCAATAATAAACATAAATAACATAATAAAGTTGTCCACACATCTGCAAATCTAGTCATGCAAATGACAAACAAAAGGAAAATAACTACAAGTAGTGTCATCTTTAACATGTCAGTACTCCAACACAACTAACCTTAAAGATAGGGTGAGTCGGAAAGAGACTTTTTCCTATGTATGGACTTGTCCTGAATGTAGAATGTTGCAAAAAGAGAAAGATTACTTTTATGGTTTAAATATACATTAGCAAAGGAAGGTGAATATAGATTGCAAATGTATGCCAAATATACTTTTAATATCAATATATTTGTATTGATTATTGAGCCAACAGATGTTTTACTATTAGTGATATATAAAAATGGTGGAAAACAGCATAGTGAATTTGTAAAGCAAAAATAACTCTACTTATTTAAGCTATGCAATAATAAGACTTTAATTTTTAGCATAAAGGTATATTCTACACTCAAATTGTTTTAAAGTTTTTACTTAGATGAATATCCAGGAACACCTTTTTGTCAATGGTAACACCGAGATAAGAAATTAAACTAAAAAAAAAAAAAACTGTTGTGTCCACATGTGTGAAAGATAGACAGAAAGATAAGGAATATACTTATTTGAGATTCCCGTGTGCTAATAAAAGTCACAATTACTTAACAATAGTGGTACAAACATAGGAACTATTTTATAAAATGAACTTTCAACTCTAGCTATAGTAGCATATTCCAAAATTTCACTGTTAGAGTCTCCTGAATTTATCCAACTGAAACTGCTGTCTATGAAATTTCCTGGAATATGCCCCTACTGCATATTTTAAGGCTTCCAAATTCCAAAGAATAAATTTACCTATTATGAATAACTTTAAATGATAGAAACATAACCCTCATTTAAAATATCAGCATCCTTTTAATATTTGTTTCTGTACCCATGACTAGCGTGTTGTTGACATCTATCTTAATTGAACCCTTTTTTTGTATGATCATCTTGCCTCATGAGATGTCACAATGAATGTAAAGATAATTTATTAGACTGACAAAAACCCACATCCTGCACATAGCATGAATTTCCTCTCTGTTACCGTCTACTAGTGAAACCAGCAACAAGTGGTGATCATGCATCGAATTCCATTCTAAGAAAGTTCGAGGAAGACAGCATGATCTCCATATTTCATAATGTTATGATATTAAAAATACTTCTTTAAGCTTCCCAAATTAACTATCTGACATGGTTGTTTTAAAAGATTTGTAGAAAATAGAATGAGAAGATAAGTTCATATTGCATGCAAAATTTTTGAAAACCATACAGAGCTTTTTCTCTCACATAACCTTTTGAAGATTCCTCATTCATATTCCAGCTGTATCAATAAGGTGTATTTTCTCTGATTTAGAGAAAATCTACAGGAAAAGTTTTCTCTATACCCCCTCGATTAACAAGTGTATATTCTTAGGAACCTGAGGGCAAATACCAGAAATCCTGATGATTGTAATAACATTTTTGAGCACCCGCTGTCTGTCAGGCATTATCCTGAGGCATGTATAAATGACAGGGACTGTTGATCATCTTCACAAACATCTTTGAGGTGGATATTATAATTCTCCCTACAGCAACACATAAAGAACCTATATAACTTGCTTCCCATGGTAATTAACAATAGAATTCAGAGCCCAATAGCATGATCTAGGAATTCTCTTCTGTTATAATGTCCATGACCAAGAACAATGATCGTATCCATCAGGCAACCCGTCTGTATTTTTTTCTATTTCTAATAATAATTTAATAATAATAATTTCTATTTTTAATAATACTTTTTTAAATTAATTGTGCTGCATTATGTGACACAGTGTTATGGGTACTGGGATTTCCCCCACCCCTCCACGAACCCTCTCCTCATGGTGGATTTCTCCACCTTGCTGCGTTACCACAGTTCAAATTCAGTTGAGGTTCTTTCATTGGAAGTATTTACCAAGCATAAAGTCCAGTGTCTTGTTATCCTAGTGGGTTCAATGATTTCTTCGTGAAACCATCTCTGGTCCGAAGGTAAAGCCAGCAAATTATCATCACAATCAATTAAAAGCCCGAGCATAACATCAACAGCCATTTACAACCTTATGGCATTAATTGACATGGTATTGATTAATAGTATGTTGATAGGAAAATGTGGTTTCTTTACTCATAGACATTTCAATTTTGGGTTTATATTCAACCTGATTTATAGTTATCAGTTTAGGTACTGTACATTTTTTTAGGATGGGTGTGCAGAGAAATCCCCAATACTCCAGTGAGGCGTAACAAATCTTTGTGTCCCACCTAGTGAGGCATGTTGGGATCCATGCTGGCCATTTCCTGTCTGATTCTAAGCTTTCTATGTTGTTGTCTGTCCATTCTAGATTTTTTGTTTGTATGTTTGTTTGTTTGTTTTGAGGGGTTACTGGAGTGATCCTGATGGTCACTGCAAGGGAGGGTGGGGACCCAGAGCCAGAGCCAGGCAAGGACCAGGGAGCGCTCGCCTCCCTAGTCCGGAAGGAAGTTTATTATTCTTCTGTTTCTGCAGATCGCTCAGGACTCCTGGCTGTCGTTCCGATGGCGCTGGTTTCTGCACAGCAGAGTTTGGACTTCCTCCATCCCCTGTGGAGGCTCCAGATGGGGGTGGGTGACCTCAGAGTCCTCAGCCTCCAAAGGCACTCCTATTCCCTGTGGTCTCCTTAGCGGTTGGGATGTGTAAAATCTTTCAAATACTGAAACAGAACAACTGTCAACCAAGAATATTGTACCCAGCAAAGATCTCTTTGTATTCGAGAATGAAATTAAATACTTCCATAACAAAGATAAATTAGAGGAATATGCCAGCACAAACCAGCTCTACAGAATCTCCTCAGAAATGCACTACTTCCAGAGAAAAAAGAACCAAACCACAAGCAAGGATGGCAAGTGGGAAGACTACCACATTAAAGCTCACACAAGGAAAGATACTCAGAAACCAACATCCTCAAAGACACATGTGCATGGCAGGACAAAATCACAACCTCTCAATAATAACTCTAAACAATGGCCTCAATTCATCAGTCAAAAAACACAGATTAGCAGACTGGATTAACAAACAGGACCCAACTATCTGCTGCCTACTTCTAACCAGAAAAGACGCTAAGAAACCGAAAGTGAAGGGATGGAAAAGGATATTCCATGCCAATGGATGGGAAAAAAGGCTGGTGTAGCGATCCTAATTTCGGACAAAACAAACTTCAACGTAACAAACATCAAAAAGGACAGGCAAGGGCGGTATATATTGTTGAAAGGCAACCCTTCTGTATTATGGAGAGTGACATCGCTTGTGACATCGCTCTCTGCTCTCTTTTCCCCAGCGTGTTCTCCAGAGGCTGATTACTTCTGTCTCTAACACTTCCTTGTATAAGAGTTAGCTAGTGCTGTCTCCACACAGCAGGGGAACTGCTATTTCGTGGGATTTCCTGGGCAGTTTAAATAGAAGAGACACTATGTAATTTGTTTCTCTGAATGGAAGTGTGTGGAAGTCTTGGATGCAGCCATTTATGAATATAAAATGCTGTCACTATCCTTATCATTCAAAAGCAGTTCTCTGGTTCCTTCTCCAGCCATACCCTGAAAAGAAAGGACATCCGAAATGCTGACCTTTTCCTAACCAAGACTTGCTGAATGTTCCAGGCAGTTCTATGCCAACCTTCCATTTGAACATTTTTTAAGGAAGAATTCCATTGAAGTCCTTCCAAATGTCCTTGAAAGTATTATGTAAATGTCATCCAGTGGCAACAGTACCAGCAACCAGTTACAGGATCTGTGCTTTTTTGGACATATTGTTCCAATGCTAGTGTAATAGTTCTTATGTCTGTCCTCTCCACTCCTCATTTAAAACCAAAAGATTTATGTGAGAAGGAAAATCCTTAGCATTGGTGATTTTTTTTGTTTGTTTTATTAACACTCACTTATATTGCCCAAAGTTACATTTATACATTTGGTATTTCATAGCACTTGGAAAGCTGAAGGAGAAAAAAAAGCCATTTTCTTTAGGACAAAGTCCATCATTCCAGCTCAATAACACAGCAGTACTCAAGGGAAAGATTGGAAAACAAATGCAAATGTATGCTCATATTTATTTTCTCTGGGAGATTATAAGCTTCTGCTTGAACTGAGCTGTCAAACAGAAACTATTTTCATTAAAATAGTGTTTAAGTCCTGTAGGCATGTCTCTCCTATTAAATCTGCCACCTTAATTTACTTCATAATTTCCTAAATAGAGTCATCTTTCTCATCCAGGAATCTTAAACAAATAAATTGATTTAAGCTCACATTATACAGCAGAAGATAATTGGCTTGTCTCTTAGGGGGATTATTTTGCAGGGCCACACAGGCAACTTACTAATTCATAGGAATTCACAAAGTTGCCAACACCGGTGTTCAATTCCTGTTTTGCGCAACCTGGAACAAAACAGAGTTATGTAAAGTGTGAATACCTTGTACACTATATTTGTAGGATCACAGGATATGGCTAATATTCTATTGAGCGACGTACCTGCGCAACAGCTAGGAGAAGATCCTGGGATTCCTCCTTGAAGCCCCCCTTGAAATCAGCACTTTAAATACTTGTTCCCAATATCGTGAAGGAAGTTGCTTTAGCCACTTGTAATTGTTGGACATCATTAGATTGGAACCAGACTCTGTCCTGGAATGAAACAAGAGCAGTACTCTCCTACTCGCTAAGACACACCGGGATACTTGGAGTGAAAGCACTGGGTTCCAGAGTTGACAAAAAGATTTTCAACGCTAATCTGACAATACAGTCCGGTTGTATTGGCACCTTTCACTCCTGAACCTCATTTCACTACCTCTTCCTCTTACCACCGATTTTGTAGCCTGACTCAAATGAGTTCTGCAAATTAAAAAAAAAAAAAGTTTTCAGGAAAGAACAGTGTCACTGTGAAATTCAATATGTTGTTTATGCTAAAATAGAAACACACAAAGATTCAGTTTAAACCCTGAGTGACAAAATAAAATCTTGTTCCTGAGTCAGTGTTCTTAAAGGAGAAATAATTTACTTCATTACAATTCTATTGCTTACATTTTCTTGTCAATCACTTTTTCTGACAATTTGATACGAATCTGACTTTCCCTTCTAATACATAAAACAGAATTTTGAAGCAATAAAATATTAGTGGACTCCTAAATATCTAAAAACTATGGTCAATTATGATTGTTGAAAAGAACATCTTGGGCCCAGCTCCGTGGCCTAGCAGCTAAAGTCCTTGTCTTGAATGCCCTGGGATCCCATATGAGTGCCGGTTCTAACCCTGGTGTTCCTACTTCCTATCCAGCTCCCTGTGTGCAGCCTGGGAAAGCAGTCAAGGATGGCCCAAAGCCTTGGATGCTGCACCCGCATGTGAGACCCAGAAGAAGCTCTGGGCTCCAGGCTCTGGATCAGCACAGCTCCAACCACTGTGGTTACTTGGGGAGTGAATCATCGAATGGGAGATCTTTAGCTCTCCTTCTCTCTATATATCTGACTTTGCAATAAAATAAATAAATAAATAACTCTTTAAAAAGACCATCTTTATAGCATAAAGATAGGCTTTCCTGACTTTTTTTTTTCTATTTGGCATAGGTGATGGATTGGTCAAATAACCAATTAAGAACAGTTCTCAGCAAAGTTAAAGGAGATGATTTAATATTGGACCATGAAGGCATTTGTAAAAGTCTTTTTGGAGAACAATCACCAAAACTAAATGGAGGTGTGATTATAAAACCCCAAAATCTGAATTCACTGACCCAAGTCACACAAAGATAATTGCTGACATCCAGGTAGTAAAAGAAACCTGGAATTTATTGCAAAGCATGGAATAAAGAACCAAGAAGCTTTGCTTAATTTTTGGGACCCGCAAGGGGTTCTATTAAAGATTCCCACAGACTGAAATTGGGACTGACAAGCATGTGCTCATCTCTACAAGTTTCTGGTTGCTCTGTGGTGCCCACAGTCTTCCTTTGATTGGTCAGCGGTGTCATGCTCTTTAGCAAGTTTTTAAGTGGCCAAATGGACATCTGTAAATCTAGGAGGTTACATGCAGTTGGTGATTGCATCCCACACAGAGCCTGATTTTCCCCTGCCCAGGACCAAGAATTCTCCGCAATAAATTCTTGTGGGCAATACTTGCCAACAAATTTTTATCCATTAGAAAACCAAAAGACTCCTTGAATCCAATGATTAGAATCTTCAAGAGTTCACTTTACCATTTGCTCACTTCCAAACATTCCTTTTGATTTTGAAGGAAAGGTTAAGATACCATGAGATCTTGCCTATGCTTTTAGGGACTTAATGTGGATTTCATTTTTGCCTTCTTTCACTCTCATTTTACTAAGATCTTACAGAGGTGTAACTCCTTTCAACTCCCAGGATGTCAGAAAAAGCTAATATTCAGTAATATGCTAATACCAACAACGTCTTTTTAAAATAACAAATGGGCAATAAAAACAAAACTTCTCTTTCATATAGCTTGTAACAGCAACAGTACTAAGAATAAAATGAAGGGAAATCTAAGATTAGTGTTACAAAAGCTTAATACAATAGAATAAGAATCTTATTTTCCAATACCTTCCTTTATGCACTCAATAAAGCTTGCTTTTATGAGCACCATCTGGTTACTATGAATAAGCAATATTATTAAAAGGGAATACTGGCCTATACATGACTAAATACAGACAGTATTATGTATTTCTCCAAATATATTGCTTATTTATCTTGTTTCTGTTTATTGGATTTTCCATGTGCAAAAAACAGAATCTCTTCAAAAATATTTGCATTTATCTCCAAACACCTTTATAATAACATTTTCTTTATTAGACTACAGAAATGCTATTTATACTGTACAATATACAAAAATTAAACTACATGTTTTCTCCTATTTTAGCTAATCAACAAAACAGCATGATACAAAAGGCCCAAATCTGACAAAGCTAAAAATAGACTATAATTGATTGTGTTGTGTTGTAGCCAGTGTTGTCACCCTAAGAGCTTTATAATCTTAATTTCTTCCAGAGAATTCGGAGACAGAGAAGTCTTGTGTATAAGTTAGTATGTCCTTCACTTATAAAATTCAGCATGTTTATTTGTACTTCATTTTTAACTTCTTAAAAACAAACAAAATAATTGTGTTTGCTAATCCAACAAGAATTCTTGTACCTTATTTTTAAGGTGTTATTATAAGCCTTGTGAAAAGAGAAATGTTTTGTTTATTTTTTAGCAACAGCAAATCAAGTTGACTGTACCCGTTCATAGACCACACGTAATCCTTTAATTTACTGTTTTAAAATGGAATAATATACTATTCCATCCACCAAAATAAGAGCAACAAAAAAAAGCCAGTAAAATCTAATGATTTATCTATCTTGAAAGACTTTATAGGGGTTGCCATAAAACCACTCCTTTCTGTTTCTTTTCCCCAAACACCTCAAATATTGAGTTTTCCTTATAGCACAGATCTTATGGGTTGTGTGACAGTGCTACTAGTGCAACAGCTTGAGCCTGATGCAAAATTTTTCTTGCTCTAAGATTATCTCAAATATGGTTACTGAGTGGTATTTCACTTTCCCTAAGCCATAGGCCAGGGGTACATTTACTGACAGAGATAAGCTTCCCGCTGAAGGAAGCTGCCTCTGTGGAGAGATCAAGCCTGTTGGGAGTTCTCTGTCCCTCCTGGATCTTGTTTCCCAATTCTTTCTCCAGATTAGGGAAATTTTCCTTGATTATTTCATTAAATACATTTGCAAACTCTGCTTCTCTTTCTGCATCTTCTGGAACTCCCATAACTCTTATATTTGGCCTCTTAAGAGTGTCTTTCAATCCTTGAATACTTTTTTTGGCCTGATCAAGTTCTGCTTCCAGCTTTTTGTTTGTTTGCTTCCCCATGGTGACAGGAAATATCTTCCAATTCTGAATTCTTTCTTCTGCTTGCTTCATTCTATTTTGGAGACTCTCCACTGTACTTTTAATTTGTTCTACTGTGTTCCTAATTTCTGTTAATCCAGCCTTGATTTGCCTTTTTGCTTGCTTAAATTCTTTGAACTCTTGCATGAGCTTCTCGTTGTTGATCAGAACCTTTAAAATGAGGTTTATGAATTCTGTGTCCCCATTTTCTCTACATCTTCCTCTGTTAACTTTGAGGTTGGCATAGGGCTTTGCAGGGGAGTTTTTGGTAATATTCATTGTGCCTTTGTCTCTTCTTTTGCCCTTGGTCATTGTACTTCTGGCTACAAGAGTCTTCTCGTTGGGGCAGGTTTCTAAGCTGTGTGACCCACAGGTCTACAATGCGATTTTCCTTATTGCAGTTGGTATACAACTTTTGGCTTGCAGCCACTTGTGCCACAACCTCCAGCGAGTTCCAGGTCTAGGTTCTTATGTCAGATTTCCACCAAGAACTCCACAGACCCAGCTTACCACTCTTCACCTCCTGTGATACCATGCTGAGGCTGCACCATTGTCTCTGCAACCTTTCTCCCTCTTCTGGTTGGAGCAGGTCCCAGGATTAGAGAGACACCAGGAGTCCTATCTAATTAGGTTGTTATGGTGCTGATCTTGTTGGAACCTGTGGGGTTTTGGGTCTGGGTGCCACACGGACCTATTTTGACCCTTAGAATGCCACAGTCGGTATTATTTTCCTGTGGGAGCTCAGCAAGTTGTCACGAGCTCAGCACATGCGCAGTTCACAGTTGTCCCCTGCAGTCCCAAAGTTATTGCCATGGTGCACAAAATGGCACCTACAATACCAGCGCTACAGTTCTTGATCTGCTGGCCATCAAATCCGAAGGCTACCAAGACCTGCCCCGGGTATATCCCGTAGAATGCCATGTCGTTGCAATTCACCAAGTCAGAAATGAGCTCACTCCCAGCTCACTGCATGCTCAGTCCTTTCTCTTGCCCTTTCCTCCTTACACAAAATGGCACCTAATTCAGCTCAAGGGGGCTGACTGGGCTATCAAATCCACTCTATTTTTGCACTGCCCATCTGAGATTTGCTGCTTGGTCTCTGCTCCTGGCCAAATCAAACGGAACAGCAGGACGGACAGTTCTTTGTCTGGATTCACCTCCCAAGCTCCCAGTGAAAGTCCCTTCCCACCTGGCTGCTGGTGGAGTTCAGATTGCTGTGCTGGAGTGTCGGTCACTGCAACACCACACTGCTGTGCCCACTGATTTCCTGTTTCTGTCAGTCTCCGGGAACCCTCTGCTGTTATTCTGTTCTTTTCTTTTTCCTGAAATATGTCCTCTCTGCTTCATCCTGATTAAATATTTTTTGTCCACTTAAACGTGTCCCTACCCTATTCCGCCATCTTGATTCTCCCTCCTTTGTCATAAATAATATTGAGGTGAACACATTAATACCTCACTCCTGCAACAAAAAGCTGAAGCTCATTTTATCTAGCTCAGCAAGAAAACACGTCCTGTCTCAATCCTTATGGAAAGATGTGTATCTCAGGAGGGAAATAAGATCCTACAAGTGTTTACTTCTATAAACACAGTTTTGAATTTGCAATGCCAATGTTTGTGGGAATTTGGAATTCTTTGCTGTGTGTCTACTGAAGCACTATTTTTGACCTTGCCCTTGGGCTGGTAAAATATTGACACTTAATATCCCAACATGTATGGCCAACACATTGCTGACCTTCACTTTCTAGAAATGGGTTTTATTTTTAAAATGAAATATCAAATTTTATGTCTGTAATCTTTAAATTATTTAAATGTGTTAATAAATCACATTCCAAATAAGGGAGTAAACTCAGTTTTAAAGCCAATATCATTAAAGGGTTTTATATATTTAGAAAGATAATGTACTTTACAGTAATTTCCTTGTGAAAAGATAGATGTTTTCAAAAATGAAATTATTTTTTAGATTTACTTGACATAATGAGATTGCACTGATAAATTTATAATCCTAGGTCTGATCTCTACTTCTTCAAATTGTACTTTTTACAAATCTCTTTCATATTCCTCCCATTACTCTACTTTTTTTTTTCTTTTTCTGACTTTTTTCATCCTTAGCATCTTGCTTGTTTTTTTTTTTTCTTTTGATACAGTTGCTATTCTCCCCTCATCTGGATGTTCTCCTATCCTACTTCATTCACCAGACACTGAAATGACTTATCTGAACTATAGAAATAATTATTATGGTGAAATATTTCCTTTTTAATTTAATTTTTTATTATAATCATTTTATGACACAGTTTCATAGGCTCTGAGATTCCCCAGCCCCTCCCCAACCCTCCCTCCCATATTGAATCCCTCCATATGTTACAGTAGTACAGATCATATCTGGTCATGATTTCTTCATTGCGGGTTTGGACCATGTGGAGAGTCCAGCATCTTGTTGTCCAGATAAGTTCATCAGTTTCATTGGGAGACCGTCCTTGGTCTGAAAGTTGAGCTGGGAGAATATCATCTCCTCCAATGATATGTCACTACACAACTGCAACAATAGAAGGAAACATCAAAATTAACAAAATGATGAAGTTAATTATCATGGTATTGAGTGATCAGTATGTTAGCAAATACAAGTTCTTAACTTCATCCTGTAACTACTTCCTTGGCATCTCGATTTTAGTATATACACAACCAGCTGCTGTAAACTTTTTTTTTTCTCCCAAGCTAACATGTTTTTGAATTTAACCTGAATCAGAGTGGCACAGGAACAGTGGAAGGATCAACATTAACATCCATCATATATAACAGCTGAGTACAAACTTAACATCAATGTTTCTACGCAGTTATGTCTTGTTTAGCATTAACAGTCAAAAATTGATAAAGTTTTGGGGGAGAAAAGCCGCAATTTAAACTTTGCAGTATATATTGATTAAGCATGATTTTACAGAACTTGGCAGTTTAACAATTGAAG
The DNA here is from genome assembly GCF_017591425.1 of Ochotona curzoniae. NCBI lineage: Eukaryota > Metazoa > Chordata > Mammalia > Lagomorpha > Ochotonidae > Ochotona > Ochotona curzoniae. The sequence goes on from NW_024467115.1 coordinate 22,024,076, forward strand.
AATAGAAAAGTTTTAGACAGGTGAGCAGGGAAATCCCAACAACCCAGTGAGTGAGGAAGAATTTAACTCTACATCTCACCTAGTAAAGTCCAGGAGAAACAAATAGGGATTCTGACCAGTAAGTACAGGCTGAGAGATTATAGACTAGCTGGCCTTTTCCCTGGCTGTTCCAGACTTTCTATATCTATATCTATGTCTCACTCTGTCTGTCTGAAAAGTCAAATGAGAAGCCTGGTCAGTAAGGTATAAGCTGAGTGATTATCAACTAGCTGACCTTTATTAGTTTCTCTCTATCTGAACTAATTTTGGGGCTCACAGCAACTCTGATGGTCGGTAATAAGTGCAACTTAATTTATAGATAACAAATTCTTAATGACCTTAGACATTAGAAAAACCATAGAAATTTGTGGTGGGATCCAAGAACAACCCTGACACCCTCTTAAAAGGAGGTTGTGTGTACAGAGCAGAAGGGGAATCTCAGGGTGGAACAGGAGGACAAAAGGAGGTCTGTATCCTAGTCCTGGAGACTCCAGGAGGCCTCTCAATTGCTTTTGCCACAGAGCATTGGGTATTTTGTCTAGGATTGTCAGTATGGACATGGAGAACTGTATTCCCACTGCCTAGGCGATCACAGGAGATATGAATGCCCTCGGAGGCTGAGAACTCTGAGGTCAGTCATTTCCTATTGGATTTCCCACACGGGATGGTAGCAACCCAAAACCCTCTCATAATCTGACATTGGAACTACAACCAGGAGCCCTGGTGGTACTCAGAGATAAAAGGATTGTAAATGTCCTTCTTGCTTTACATTTGTTGGAATCTCATTTGGTCACAGGTTTGTGTGCTTGTTGCCTCACTTCTCATCCAGCTCACTGTCCGTGTCCTTGGGACCATGCTCCCACATGGGAGATCCAGAAGATGCTCCTTGGTCTTGGTTTCAGATGGGCTCTTTATGGCCCTTTGGGAGGTGACTCAGTGGATGGAGGGTCTTTCTCACTGTATGTCCATGTTTCTGTATGTCTGCCTTTCCAATAAGAAAATAGAACTTTAAAAAAGTGGAGCAGCTAGAAATCAAATTGTTACCCATATGGGATGTTATCACAGCAGGTGGTGGCTTAATATGCTATTTCACATTATCTGCACCAAAGAGGAATTTTTTTTTTTAAGTTCGAAGATTTGGCAGGTCAAGAGCATAGTGCCATCACTGGTTTCCGATGGTGGTCTTTTGGCAGAGGACATCACACAGTGACAGTATAGATGGGAGAGAGATCACCTGACTCAAGAAGGAGCAGGGGGTAGACAAATACAGCCTTATTTCAAAACTACCAACTCTTACAACAACCAGCAAAATTCCTTTAACCTTAAAACAAAAGTCATAACCCTTGGTGAAGATGGTATCCTTTTGAAAATCTTTCTGCCTTCTAAATTATTTTGTTGTGGCTAATGTAAATGAAACAGTTAATGGGACTTTCATAATTAAAAATCAAGGTCTCTAAAGGCAACAATGAATAAATAAGCACATTTGTTTACTCTCAATGAACCAATTTGATTAAATTGAATTCATTAATGATGAACATTATTTACCTGAGCAAATGCTTTGTTTTGTACTGGAAGACATTGTCTGACAACACTTGAAAGTCACTTTTATAAACTATTCTATTTTTTCAGCAATTGTTGAATTAAATAATTGCGTTGGAAGGCATATTCAGATAGTAATCATAGTGCATGGCATGTTAGAAAATTTTGCATTCATTGCCAGGAATACCCACATTTAGAACCTACTTAATTGTCAAATAAAAAAAAATTCCTTTCTTTTTTATGTTGCTTTCATAATTGCAGCAGAAAGACAATTTTTCAATATTATTCCATCATATAATTATAATTCATTAGTGTGAAATCATGAGATAAAGTCATTAAAAATTTAGAGTGGCATTTCAATGAATAAATGCTTTAAGGATCAAAAACTGTCCCAATTCCATCAAGAAAATGGTAATATTTTAGAATGGTGAATTACAGTACTGTATCTACTGAGCCCTTTAAAATATTTCTAATTCTTTATTAATTTTTGTCTATTAGCTTATTCAGAACTTGGTTTCTTTTTTTTTTTCAGTTAAGGTCAAATTCTGATGTATAAACTGTGGTTCAGTTGGTTAGGGCTTCAAAGTCTAAATTTCTAGGATTTCTGAAATAATTAATCAAAGTACTACTAAAAAGGATTTTACAATGGATTGAATTGATGCTTTATAATTTATCCTATTAGCAAACTGCAGACTGGAAATTGATACCATTAAATGTTTAAACTAATAATATACACAGAAATTTTAGAAATGTTTAAGCATTTTTCACATTTGTACATGCTAGTATTAGGTACTGATTGAAGTAATTTCTCTTATGCTCAAGGTAAAGTACAGAATATAGTCTGGTTTGCAAAAAAATCTAACATTTTTGTATATATTGTGTTTTATTACAATTTTTCTTTTTTAAGCATTTATAAGGGATGGGTTTTATATATTCAATGTATACAATTTTAAGCATATAACACTGTTTCCCACCATACCAGCATGATTCCCACTTCCACTTCCTACCCTCCTTGTCTTATTTCTCCAAACAATTTTATAGTCATAAACTTAACCCTCCACTAAAGAAAGGATTCAAAAAACAGTAAATATGCAAACCATTGCTTCTCAAGAGTATAGCAAGGGCTAAAAACATTCAGATTTCAAAATGCCAATTTTCCTTATATATACATATTGATTTTTTATACTCTGAATATTCATTATTCACAAATCAAGGAAAGATATAGTAGTCTTTTTGAGCCTGGCTTATTTCACAAGCCCTAAAGATTCCTAGAAGTGGAATGGGCGAGTCACATGGTACATTTATTTTCTTTTTCCTAAGGAATCTCCATGTCATCTTCCATAATGGTTGTAGTAGTTTACATTTACATTAGTAAACATCGGGTATTTTCCCCACACATTATCACCAGCATAAATTTTTTTTTGATGATAACTGTTCTAACTAGCATGAGGTATCACTTTACTGTGGCTTTTATTTGCATTTCCCTGATGGTTAGTGGCATGTTTTCAGGGGGCTGCTGGCAACGGTGCTTTGTCTATTCATAGTCCTTCCCTGGATTGTTTTGTTGATGATATTCATGAGCATCTTGTATATTCTGGGTATTGATCTTTTGTGAGAAGTATCATTTGCAAAGCTTTTTCTTCCTGTTCTGTTGGTTACCTCTTTGTTGAATCTATTTTTTACCTTACTACCTCTGCTTTTGGAGTCTTATCCAAAAAGTGCTTGTTTATGCCAGTGACCCTTGTTTTCCATATTAATTTCATGGCTCCAGATTTTAGATTTAGATCCCCATTCAGTTTTGGGGTTGATTATTACTTAGCATTTAAAGCAGGGGTTTTACACATTCTTATGCAGAGATCCACTTTTTTTCCCCAACATCGTATGTTTAAAAGTCTGTCCTTTCTCCAGCGAGTGATTTTATCCAATTTGTCAAAGGTTAGTTGGTAGTAGATGGGTATGGATTTCTGAGGTCTCCAGTCCTTTTTATTGGTGTATGTGTCTATTATTGTGCCAGTACTGAACGGTTTTGATTATCAATGTTCTGTAATTTTTGTTGAAATTAGTTATTATAATCTCTCGCTTTTTAAAATTGTTTAGGATTGGCACAGTGTTCTCTCTCTGTCTCTATTGCTCTCCATTCTGAGTTCAAGCAAAGCCTCGTTTAGTCACATGAAATGCAGAATTACAGGGACGGAAGGCAATACACAGAGAGAGATCATCCAGCTGCTGCTCTGCTCCCCAAAGAGTCGCAACAAATAGACCCAGTGGTTATGGCTGGGCCAGGCTGCAGCCAGGAACCTGGGGTTTCTTCTGGCTCTCTCAAGCAGATGCAAGGACCTAAACTCGGGTCATCCTCTGCTGCCTTCATTGGCGCTCTCACAGGAATCTAGGTGAAAATGGAGGACCTGGCCTCAAACCAGCACTCACGTGAGGTGCCTGTATGACAGGCTGCAACATTACCCACATGCCAGCACACAGGCGTCTGAATAATGCCTTTCTTCTTTTTTTTTTTTTTAGAATTCTATTGTCAATCCATTTTTAATATTAAAAAGTATAAGATATTATCGTTCCGTATGGAAAGGAATTTAAAATACCTAGGAAGTTGCAGCATAAATATTTACTGAGTAAATCTCCTTCTATGAGTTATTGAAGATATAATCATAAAATATTAGCATATTCATATTTTCCTCTAATAGTTTGTATTAGCATGTTAGAAATAGCATGGAGGCACTTCAGATGGTATTGAAAGACAAAAATGTAGTAAATCCAAGTAACACAGTGCGTTCTCTGCGGATGACAAGAGTCTGCATATATACAGACATGTAAGTGAAAAAGTCGGTTATTAAAAGCGATAGCAGGACCTGGCGCGGTGGCGCAGTGGTTAGGGTCCTCACCTTGCACACCCCGGGATCCCATATGGGCGCCGGTTCTAATCCCAGCAGCCCCGCTTTCCATCCAGCTCCCTGCTTGTGGCCCGGGAAAGCAGTCAAGGATGGCCCAAAGCTTTGGGACCCTGCACCCACGTGGGAGACCCAGAAGAGGCTCATCGGACGGAAGATCTTCCTCTCTGTCTCTCCTCTCTGTATATTCGCCTTTCCAATAAAAATAAATATATATATATGTATAATAAAAAAAGAGATAGCAGAATTACTAGTGTGAAAAAATAATTTCTAGGAAAACCATGAAAAAGTCCAAATAGACATGGAAGTGAGGTTGCTCTCAAGGTAATACACTATATAGGTTTGAGTTAGAAAGATTAACTACAGAAAATAGTTTAAGGGAGGTTTTCTTCACTAACAACAGTTACACAATTGCATTAATTTATTAGTATGCACTAGTAATGTGTTTTGAGGATTCTTCATATATGCTAATATTTTCTCCACAAGACACTGCTTTGTTAATATCAAAATTTTATAGAAGGAAAAATGGAAATTAATAAATTTCAGAAATGTTCCTGCATTCACTCCGAGAATGAGGTAATTTTTAATCTACCTTCACAAAGATCTGAGTTGAGTGTTCATGCTGAACCAACTAACAAGTGTAAGCGAACAAGCTTTTACAGTTTGATAGTGCTTTATCTATACTTGAAAAAGCAAATTGTTTTGCTTTCTTAAAAACATATTTTTTTTCAAAAGAAACAATACACACTGATCTTGGAAGAAAAATGATAAAATAACTTGAGACAAAAAATAATTATGCAGTTTTGATAATTAAAGTTTAGGATTTTTTTTCTTATAGATATGTTATTTGTTTAGTTGCTAAACTGCACAGTTTTCAGCAAAGTGAACCTTGGCTATGTTTAACATCATTTGTGGAATTCTTAAATGTCTTTAGCTTTACGCCAAAATTAGCATTAATCAGAATTCAATAATTTCAGTTTTGCTGACCTGAGTGTTGTCAATAATTCAATCCAAAATTCATCCTTATGGCATTCTGCATCATTTTTAGAAAAAAAAAAACTTAAATATTTCATAGAGATTAAATTTAATTGAAATATTATCTTGTGGCCTAAATGGCATATATCAAAATATTACAAAATATTTAGGCCTGAGATTCTATTTTTTACGCATATTGCTTGTTTTTATAATCATGTTGCCAATTGCTGATTAAAATGTAGGAATGTAAAACCAGAAAATGGTCCCTTTTGGTACCTTTTCAAGATAGGTCCCCACATGGTGCTCAACAAACCTTCATGGTTATTTGATTGTCTTCCTTTACCTCTTTGGTCTATTTTTCTTTTCTTTGCCCAGTTTTATACCCTAAAATCATTCATTTTAAATTCTTCTGTTTTGTTTTGTTTTGTTTTTAAATATATTTTGACTATCTTTACATAGTTAATTAGGGTAAAGAGGGTCAAGGGCTACAGGAAGGTGGGTAAGACTAGTAATTTTTCCAAATGGTTTCCTTCATGTTTAAAGAGGGGTATTAAGGGAGAAGCCCACCCAATTTCCCACCCTCCCCAGGTCCTGCATGTAGGGTATGCTCTGAGGTTCTTGCTCAAGTGGTTTTGATATTGCAACAGTTATGAATCGCTGCCAATCTTGCCACCCCAAGCACGAAGAGGTCCTTGAGGATTCCACTGATTGACATTGTCCATCATAGAGTCTCTGTTTGCCCCGTGTTTTGCTGCCAACATACAGTAGGGATGGTTGGTTGATTTGTTCTGTCTTCTCTCTTTTCTTCGTTAGGGTTCTGAGTCCAGCATTTTGATTGGGGAGATCTCCAACGAAAGTTTGTCTGAGGTGTTCTCAGACCTGATTCTTGTGTGTGCTAGCAAGTACAGGGCCCAGCACAGTCCATCGCCCCAATCAGCTGATGGTTGCAATTGCTGGGTTGGTTCTGTTTTCACTCCCAACTTCCACTGGAACCAATGGGTGTTGCAGTCCAGCCTGGTGCTGCCCAGCACATACTTGGCCCTCGCACAAACCAGTGGGAGCCACAGCCTAGTTGGAGCAACCCACAATAACCCCCACCAGGCCCGCCCCCTACCCTGGTTTGCCAGTATGTGTAACAGTAGTCCAGTCTGTCCCACACCCCATTCCACCCCAGCCACTGTCCTAGTTTTATGCCCTCCTGTGGAAGTGGTAACCCAAGAGGGATGAGCCCACTATTTCCCTCCCATGCCTCTCCCACTCCCAGATTATGCACTCTCCAGATAGTTCTGTGGTTTGACTTGGCAAAACTGGCCCCCAGTGCCAATTTCTGCCAGCTGATGCTTTGGCTAAGCCCAAACAACCCTCACCCACTCTAATTTTGTTTGCACCAGAAGGAATAATCAGCCCAGCCTGGCTTTTCCCTGATCTAGTCCACATGAGGCGCACAGGTGTTGTAGCCCTGCCTAGTCTGGTCTGCCCCCATCCCAGCCCATGCTCTCCAGCGGGAGTAGCTGTCGAGCAAAGGAACCCTCCCTTATTCCCCTGCCGGCTCTGCTCCTTTTCTTGCTGGTTGGGCACTGCGGTCCCTTCCCGTACAGGCAACCACACCTTGGCATTCCATAATGTGCACTAGTCTTTGTTGCCACTGAACCTTGCTCGACCCACACTGTTCTGGTGCTTGGATTTGCCAGTGGATGACATGGACAGATTCAGCCTGGTTTTCCCCCCGACCCCTGCCAATTGTATGCCAGTGGGTAAATTTCCATGGCCTATTCTGGGCTGTTTCCTATCATGTTTCTTGCGCTTACCTGCCAGGTCTGTATCCTGCCAGAGGAGTTGCCCAGGCTCCTCCAACAGAACCACTCCCAATGCCAGGTTTTATGCCTACCAGTGGGTCCATGAGCCAACCCTACTCAGTCCACCTCCAGTCATAGCAGGAACAGTGGCTTTTCCTGACCAGCCTTCAACCCAAACTGGTCCTTGCTGTTGGATGTTTCAGCCCAGCCATGGTTTGTCTGAACCCACATATGGCTCACACATGGCTCAGTAAGGGGTTGAGACCTTGCCTAGTCCATCGCACATCTATCCCGGTCCTCCAGGACACCAGATGGTGTTGGAATCTGGCCCGGTTCGGTGCATCCAATCCCAGTCCACACTTGTGCCAAGGGAGATTACAACCGTTTCCCGATCAGAATGCAGCCCCCATTCCAGGTCACACGCCCCTTGGTGGGAACTTCCACCCAGCTAGGGTTGTCCCCTTAGCTCCCCAACCGGGCCTGTTCCCAGCCATAGATCATATGCATGCCAGTGGTTGCTCTGACTCAGCTTGGCTCAGTCCCTCACCTGTCCCGACCTCTACCTTAGACACTGTGGCTTAGTGTTCCTGGCTCATGCAGACCAGTAGGTGCAAGAGCCTAGCTTGGCATGACCTGTGCTTCGTCCTGGTCTCTAGCTTTGCTTGTGGGCTAAGGTTTGCTCAGCCGTGCCTGATCTACCTTGTTCCATTACCAATTAACACTTTTGCCAGCTGTTGAAGCTACTTTGCCCAGCTTGTCTGACCCCATGTCTGGACCACATGTTCACCAGCAAGAGCTATGACTTGCCAAGGGAGTTTCCCAAGTTCTTCCACTTGATCCACTCCCAGACCCAGTTCTCATACATGCCATTAGGTTTAGGCCAGTGCCCGGTGCAGTATGGTCTTCCATTTGGCCTTAAATGAACTGGTGAATGTTGCAGCACGGCCCACCTCACACCCTATTCAGAATGCACATCTGGGTGCTGCTGCCCTGACCAGTCCAGACTATTGGGGGTTCCTATACCTGTAATTGATGGCAGGCTCCTTGGTCACACCTAGCTTAGTCCATTACCACCCCAACTCTTGAGATAACCAGTGGGGCTAGAATTATCACAGGGTGTGGCCCACACATCCCTCACAGAATTTACCCCCAGTTATGGTTCTTGAGTGCTAGTTAATGTAATGGTCCTGCTTAATGTGACCCCTCTCCTGATCCATCATCATATCAGGTAACATAATATAATTCTGCAGGACAAGCCCCAAGCCATAGCTTTTGCATGGACTGGTATTTGGTGGTCAGCATTGTTCAGTGATTGCAAGTTTTACAAAGGAAGAGTTACTGCCAATGGGAATCTTTACAAATGCTTCATGCCCTAGAAGCACAGTGGGTTCAACCTGGAGCTAACTAAGCAGCGACTCAAAGAAACAAAACCCCAGAGCTCCCTGGCCAGGCGGCCAGCATGTGATTCTATTTTTAAAACTGTATTAACTACATTGAATCTGTCCTCTTTATATTCATATCACATTAACACAAGAATTGGTGTGAATTTTTGCAATAGTAATTAACCTGCATTTGTTGTGTCTTTGAGAATCAAATGTGTTAATGAATTTTAAATGTATTAATAAGAAAAAATTTAATGTGACGCCACAGGTAATCAAAACTAAAGCACAGTAATAGGAACATGCATATGTGGTTATAAAAACTGAGGAGGGGAGAGCCTCTGTGAACATGATCCATTATTATATAATTAAAGGAAAGTGGAAAGTGCTCAAAAGTAAAAATGAGTTTGTAGCTTGTAAAACTTCATCCCATATGAGGGTACTTGATAAAACTCAGCAAATCATGTTGAAATATGTTTATCTTGGTGAATATATCTATTTGAAAATCATAAGTAGTTTCTTCATGATTCCCATTTCTATTAACTTTTGAAGACCTTTTATATACAAAAATATGCAATATTATTTTATCATGTGTGCAAAGATTTTCCATGTGGCATACTTCAGAGATCTTTTTCTTATATGACACACAGTTATTGATTGCCAGTCCTCCAGATAAAAATGGAAGGTTGTGAAATTATAACTTAAAAAATGATATGGTAGTTGGAGCTCTTTGAGTATCTTTTTTTTTATTACTATTATTGGAAAGTCAGATATACACAGAGGAGGAGAGACAGAGAAAAAGATCTTCCGTCTGATGATTCACTCCCCACATGACCACAACGGCCACTGCTACACCAATCCAAAGCCAGGATCCAGGAACTTCTTTCAGGCAATTTCAAGATCCTTGGAAAATATACTTGAAAATATAATTTAAATGTTACTGACAATGTATATATTCATACTGATATGATTACATAGGTATGAAAGATGCACACACTCCAAAATATCATTGCTTTAAGATTGCTACCTGTAATTTCCGGTGCCTTGTTAATCACATTGTATCTTGCTTATAACTCTTAGGAGACCAATCATCAACATGAATTGACTCATAGCTAAACAGAAATCAAGTCTTAGCACTTAGACTCTTTTCAGCTACTCATACCTGTTAGTCTTAAAATAGTTCTTACATAGTGCATGCCTCTACTCAGATGGTTGGAGGGCCAGAAGGCACTTCTCTCAGGAGCTTGTAATTCTAATCAGAGGATTAGGCAGAAGAATGGTGATGGAGAACAACTTTCTCCCATGGGACTTAACCTAGGGCATGGAGGCCCTGGAAGCCTGTGGCCAGTGATCACTGAGTGCCAAAGAATGACTTATATTGGCTCTCTGAGGAAAATACTTAAAACTTGTCTCCTCTTCTATTTCTGTCTACAGGATGTAAGCAAAATAGCTGGAAGAAGAAGAATTGCAAAATCATAAAGAAACTGTGAGTTAAGGGGGAAGACTCATCACCACAAATGAACACTGACAGTTTAAAGCAGAATCAGATGTTTCATATTATTTTTCTTTTTTTTAATTCTTTCTTTTATGACACAGTTTAATAGGTACTTAATTTCCCCCTCTCCAAGTTCCCTACCTTCCCACTGATCCCCCCTCCAGTTTTACAATGTGTGTCTTTTGTGAACTTTTACAATTATATCATGCTGCCACTGAGGTGTCTCCCAACAATACAGGCGTGGACAATGTTGGAGAGTCCAACATCTGATCGCCAGGACATCATCAGCCATCTCACTGGGAGTCCATCCTTGTATGCACTGAGACACACTTCTATCTCCAGCACTGAACATACCAATTTCTACTATACTTCATTATGTATTCCTTTAAATACAGAGCCAGTGTAAACAGTCCACAACAGGAAGAAAAATAGTTAACTTTCATCTACATGAAGTTATGGAACATGTACCAAAAATATCAATGTGATGTTAAGGTGGTGAAAAAGAGTGTCAAGAAACTTCATGTAGGAGTAGATGCTGGTGTGTGACCCATGTGGCACTGATGAAAGTACAATAAAGACTAGAACACCTCACTTATGAGAAGTAGCAATAACAGTGATTAAAAGGGTCATATTCTTTTGATATTTTGGACACCATATTATCAATGAGGTGCCCATTAATTTGTAAGTCAAATGCTCAGAGTCTACAGGTAACGGAATGCTATTCTTCATGAAACACAGCATAGCTAATTCTGCAAGGTGCCTTGAATGCCTAATAAAAATTGAAGCTCAAATAGGTAAAGCTGCTTGATATGGAATTCAAACATTTTAATGGGCGCTGTTTCTCAAATGTTTGAGACATCGTGGAAAATACTGTGAAAACATTCCATGCTGAACTATTGAAAAATGTAATCATTAGCAAATGAGATGCCTGGGGAATCCTGAAGTTTTTGTTTAAATTTTGGTTTGGTGGAAGGAAATCTATCTCTTCTGACTCAACATTCTAAATGGGCTGTGAATGTGATCCCTTGTGAGGCATCGGGAAGCTGCTCTGTTCTCAGAGGAGTACTTCCTGCTTCAGGATGAGAGTGACTTTATTCTTCACGGTACTCATGCTTTTAGACTTGCCCGCCCCAGGAGGCCTTAATACTTTCCACTGTCACATGAACTTCAGCAGAAAAGCAATAATCTGCTGCCTCTGTGACAGGGAAAGCAGATTGGGTAAACTCATGTAGAAACTGGAGGGAACGCGTATTGGCAAATGGAGTGAATGCTTCCCTTTTCTACGTGTTAAACTAGAGATTATCATCCTTTCTGAATTAACTGTCAGCCTTAGAATATTATATTTTAATGAAGTGTCATGTTCGTCATTTTGGCCTTGAAAGCTGAATCTTGTTAAACTCCCTCCAGACAAATGGACACACAAAATTTGAGGTTCAGTGGAATTCTTTTAGTGATTGCTTCTTACCCTCTGCTTCACAAAATACCTTTAAAAATCATTCACGCTGAGTAGCCTGTGTGGAGGGTTTGTTTTCTGTGGCCCAGGATCCCACTTCACTCATTCAAAGCAGAATCAGCCTCAAGTATACTTGCAAATACATTCATCTCTAGACTAAGTGACTTGTTTATGCTTTTACCAATAAATTAGTGGCAGGAAGGGTATTAGAACTGGTGCTCTTAAAATGTTGATGTAATCTTTAGATGCTGCCACAGTTGTGGAAAGCAACATAAGGAAGATTTTCTGTTGAGTGCTAAGCGACTAATTAAACTTACTGTTATCTAAATACTAATTGGCTTCTTATCGTACCTATTCAGTCAAGGTGAAATACTAATTAAATGTTTTCTCCTCGTGATTTTTCTGAGGACAGTAAACTCCTGAGTGGAAGGAGTGTTCAGACTGTTCAGTGCATGCAGACACGTACACAGGAGTTAATATGTGATTTATTAGGATGCAAAGATGGAACTTAGTTTACGTAGATTTACCTTTAGTAAAAGTTCCTAATGTTGATAGTAGGTCTTATATACCATAATGAGAGAATAGGATTAACCTACTGATGTGTGAGACTCCTCTACATTTTCTGTATTTCCTGCTTGTTGCTGTTCTCTATCCGTGACATTAGAAGACTTCAAGACCCAAGAAGCTGATGTCTATTTTTGCTGTGAGTGATTCTGTGTGTGTGTGATTTCAAAGTCACACTGGCAATCATGTTGTTAGTGAAATTGTGAAAAGACTTTTGCTGCTGAAGACTGCTACATGACCTCACAAAATACTATTTCTTGGAAATAGATCAGGTTAAAAGAGCTCTTGTGAAAAGATGTTCAGGCTTCATTAGGTATTTTGTGCGATGAAACCAATAAACAGAGGGTGTGAATTTTTTGGCCATTTTCCTTTTGAAATAGTGTAAGACTCACAGTAAGTCACGATCACTACGGAGTATACCCATGTGCCTTCTACTCCACTCTCTCCAAGAAAAACATTTTACACAATCCCATAGCAAGAAACTGGATAGGAAGCAGAATAATCAGGGTCCCAAACAGCCAGTCCTTTATGAGGTGAGGGTCTCCCAAGCAGAGCTTAACCTATTGCACCACAAGGCATCCCTCCCATGAATTTTCATTTTGCTGGCAGGATTATCTGAGTACAGTGATTACCATAAGTATACGATATTAAAACATAGGTATACAAAAATGCAAAAGAACACAAGAAGGAAACTTTTGGAGGTGATGGATCTATTTGCTACCTTAATAACAGCAAAAGTTGCGTGAGTATATGTATGTGTTCAAACACATTTTGTACAGTTTTTGACTATCAATTGTACCTCAGTAGAGCTACAAAAATAAAACTCAACATACATTCACCCATGTACTCTCACACAAATTCTTCCCTGAAATACATACATAATGATAAATGGAGTGGCCATGGAAAAATCCACCATGCAAATGCATGCATTCAAGTTTTAGTAAGTGCAAAAAATGTGAGTTTGACAAAACAGCTTTAGGGAGCATTTGTCAGCAATCTCTGTCCTCTTGCCATTCTCCTACGTGGCTTCAGAAACAGCCTTACAAAATCCAATCTCCTTTCAGATGTGGACAGGACAGTGTAGGTGGACAAGAAGTCTATCTACAAAGAAGTTACTGTTGCTTCCCCTCCCCCCCTTTTTTTTTAGTCTCCTCTGTCACTAACAGAAATAGTGGGTTTCATTTTCTTGGTTATAATTTAATCAAAAAATGCTAATCATCCACATGGAATAATGTGGTCTGACTCAGTCTACATTCCTGTTTCAGCCACTGGAATCAACATAACTTTGAACCCCAGTTCATCTAAACTGGCTTTTTATCAGCAAGGTGGATTTAACATTTACCTTTTCTTATTGTGTCAGGTATTATTCTGGATCCTGTAATAGTTTTTACCCTATAGGAATTTTTCCTGATTTTTATTTGAATTTTATGTTTGTCTATGAGTTTTTTTTGCCACAAGCTGTGTTGTTAAATCTGGATTGTCATATCTTTCAAGATTTACTGTAAAATAATGTATTCAAAGTTCTTTGTATTCAAGCCATCCAAAACCTATATTATAGAATTGTAACATCTAGACTATTTCTTCCCAATTGCACAAATATCATTTTGCTTTTGTTGTTTCCATTCTCCTTTTCTGTCATCTGACGTTGTAATTTATATGTATGTGTTTTGAAATTTACTTTTCACTTAAAACCTTAATTCCAGATTTACATGATTGAAGAATGGCATTTCTATCCATTTCCTTTCTCTGCTCTGTATAACTCCATTGAGTGATCACCATATAGTGTTTGAACACGCAGACATTTAGGCTACTTGAAATTTCCTTTGATTTTACAATCAGCACTTTCTAAAAGAAATATCTTCCTGTGTCTCAGTGTGCACGTGTGCAAGACATTCTCTAGAATTTCTCTAAGAGTGAATTGGTTGAATCATGGACTAAACACACAGCCTATATGATAGGGTCTAGTTGTACTCCAGTTAGGTTTTACGTACTTGATATTTACATATTTAAATTTATATGATCACATAGTTGAAAGTAGTCTACACAAGTTAATAATAGTGTCTTTTTTATTGAGCCCAAACTAATCAGAATGGGAATAAAATTTACACTGGTTCAAGTTTACTCGTGAGATTCAAGGTCTTTTTGTAGATTTGTAGGTCACTAGGTTGACTTCATTTCAAATGTTTGAGATACACAGGGTTGAGTTTCCTTGCACTCTCTTCTCTCCTTTTCCCTTTTTGTACTCCTAACTGTGAACAAGCAATTCTGTAACTCACAAAATTTTAGTTATTGATTTGCAATTAGGAAGAAAACTAGATTTAGAGTAATGCTAACAACATGACAGGAAAGAAAATGACAGATAAATAAATAGAACTTGAATATAAGTCAAGTTTTACATCTTTAGAAGTTTTGTATTTACGTTTTTACCTTGTTTTTCACTTTTATTGAAATGATCATTTTGTGATTTGTCAATGTTCTGCCAATTCGTTTCACTGTGACATTATATGCATATATTACTTTTCCTCTGACAGAAATATTAATACCACGCAGTGAGGAATTCATGAAAATGGTCATAATGCAGGGGAGAGAGGAAATTTTTTTGTTCATGGCATGATTCAGTGAAACAATCGGAATGAAGGAACGCAACGAGTCAAACAGCATTTCTTCACTTTTGAGTGGTACAGCCAAAAAATCAAGATTGATTTCTTAGTTGAAAATTTGGAGAAATTATGCCGATGGTGTCACTTTGTTGAAAAAAACAAACATGAAATTACATTGAAATAGATGAAATTATATTAGTGCAAATTAAAATGACTAGTGATGCTTGGGTACATTTTACAGGTGAAAAAAATGTACTTTTATGAATAGTAAGTATATTGAAAGGAAATTTCAACTTCCCTGTAATTCTTAGGTCTTGACCAATGAAACTTAAACTACCACTAACATATGTTGAAATTTTTGCAAGGAACTTTTAAAAGCTATTGCAATCAACATGAATTGGCATGCACTTTATAAATGCTTAAACACTATTTTGTTCAATTAAACAAGTACCAGTTTGAACTAATGATGTGATTAACACATCTTTGTTGAAATGGTTGAGTTCTGTTACTGTATTTACCATGAAAATGTTCCAATATTTATATATTTTGCTCTCCATTAATATTCACTAATGTCTCAGCTGGTATTTGTAAATGAAATTGTATTAAAAATGATGTATCTGCTTTCTGAAATGCCTTGTAGGCACTCTTATACCAAATCTAGTTTATAAGGGAATTACAAACAATTCCAAAGACCTGCTGTAGATGCCTTGGATCCCGTACATCCTGTGTATTTTAAGTACATTACTTTCTCTTAGAGCCAGTGTCCACACGCTTGAGGCATAGTGTTTCAGTGTAATTAAAATTGGCTTCTGCTGTAGAAAAACCACCGACGACAATTTGGCCCAATTCTTAGCAGACGGATTAATTACACACAGGAGACTAATTACTTCTCCCATTTTGATGTTTTAAAATTATAGTGTAGATTCTGTGCCTTGGATAATTAAGTGATTGTTTATTTTGAGGATTATCCAAATGACTTATATTACTAGTCTATACCCATGAAAAAATTATCTTAGGCAATAAAGCTGAAACACTAAAATTTTCCTTTCTTCTGTATTTTAAGCATGACGTATAATTAACTAAAAATTATGAACTTAGTAATTATGACCAATTTTCACTTAAAATTAATGGTTTGGAGATGTCCATTTTAAATGCCAATATTGGTCTAAATATAAACAAGTCAGTTATACAATTTAATTTTAATTAAGGTCATCAAGAATATTCAAATCTCTCCTACATAAAGTAATCGGAAATCAAATTAAAATCTAAACTGATTTTATGTAGCTGTCTAATTATGTGTATTCCTACAATGAATTTCCATGGAAAGGATGCATATTAATAAAACAGTATCTTTTGTTTGATTTAATCTTTTGAATTCGACTAGCTTCCTTTAACATTGCACATGCGCATTTGCCACTTAGTGCTGCTTTGCAAGTTGTGTTATCTTGACAAGATGCTAAACCTGTATTTATATTCTGACTATAATAATAATGTAGTGACATTATTGCGCAGCTTATCTTCAAAGAGCTCAAAGGCTGTAGATAACATGTTATCACACTTATCACTGCATTCTTGTGAATTTTGATGCTTTCTTTTCTTAACTTTTGTTTGAATTAAATATTCCATCATGGGGTGATAAAAATGAAAACACTTTGTACTGAATCATTATGAGGAGTGCTAGTAATTTATCAAAAATCTCAAAATTTAGATTTTAAGGTGTTAGAAAAGTCTTACAGTTATTTTAAAAAGGTTTCAAAATTAATCTTTCTAGGAATTTTTACTAATGTAAGAACTGATTTTGTGCACTCTGTAGGAACAGTTTCCACAAGATGAGCATGCTTCCTTCATTCCCCTGCTGCTCTCAAACTCCTTCCTCTATACTTGGTCGAAGTAAATTCCTTTCAAAAAAGAATGCTGGTCTTTCCTGTTATTCTGTTCAAAGAATCAAATTCTCTGGTGTAGACAGACAATATCTCCCAAAATAAAATAATTCTACTTTCACAAAATATTTTTGTAATTTGTAATTGAAATGTACTATGACATGCATTTCACTTTCTGCCTCCCATTCCTCTTTCTTTCAGATTTTTTTTCATTAGTTAGAGAGATAGAGACAGAGAGAAAGATATCTTGCTCTAACTGATTGGCCATACAGTCAAGTGCAGTGGCCAGGTTTGGGTCAAGACGAAGCCAAGAGCCAAGAGTTTCATTTGCATCACACACATAGTGGCTTGAGCTATCTTCTGCTGATTTTTCCAGGCCATTAGCAGGAGGCTGAATTGGAAATAGCACGACCAGGACATGAACCAGGAGCCATATTAGGTATTAGCACCGAAGTGGTTACTTCACATACTGTGTCATAATATAGGCTCATGACCTCATTTAAAAAAATTTTTTAAACCGTAAAACCATACATAACTCTAATTATAAGCCCAGGTTGACAGTCAGGAATAAGACATTTCATTGAATACATCCATGCTGAATATTATGTGGTCACCGAATGAATTTATAGTTCTATGCTGTCTACTGTTTGTGAGCAATTGGTATTTTGGGGAAATGGGGGTGTGTTTTTGAAGAGGAAATGTTGCATTATCAGATGCATGGAGTGCCTGTCATGATAGCCTAGTGGCTGACTGCTCACTTTGAACATGCTGGGATGACATAGTTAGTTAATGACATGATAGTTCTCCTAAATGTCATAAACTATGACTGGGTTCTAAACTTACGTTACCTAAAGGCTGTGGGCAGTACTCCTACACAGGATTTTACAGCTCAACTTCTCCAGGCAGGCAAAATTTCCACTACCTTTGTCAGAAGCCCAACTCACATTATTGGGGGCAGTGTCTTTCATAATTCATAAAGAACAAGATAGGTTTTGCCTACCACAGTGTCTATATCAGAGACAGTGAAGTCCATATGGTACGCCAAGGGTGTGCATAATCATCGGGCACAGTGTTTCCCATCATTTTCTTCATCAATGACATCTTCAAAGCTTGTAGATCATTAGTATCTAACATGTATACCCAACTCCCTGTAATTGTCTTTTAGTTGTAATGGTCATCAAGCATTTGGTGGGTAAATTCAATTGCTATAAAATTATTACTTTTTTTTTTTAACTTAATGTGGGTGTTTTGTCCTGTTTGTGGTTTCTCCTGGGTCTTCTGTTTAGCATGATAGTAGCATACATTTATAATGTTTGCTTTTTACAAATGAATTTAACTTTGTCCCAGTATTTGCGTGTTAACCTCTGTAGACCTAGTTCAGACAAGTTGAAATACAGAATTGACCTTTTGGCTTAAACTCGGAGCAACTTTTGCAGGAGGTGTGGTGGAGGAAGTAAAGGGTGCAGGAGGCAAAGCTTATAAAGGGGCCTTTGATCATGTTTACCTACCTACCTATTAGTATGTTGGGTAGAAATTAGGTGTAGATGTGGAAAGTGAGTTTGAGGTAGGGTGAGCAAAGACCAGCCATCACCATAAACCTAGAAACTCCAAAGTTAAAAGTCCTTGGAATCACTTAGGATTTTAGTGTCACTGACCTTTACCTAATCTACAATAGACCTAGGTTATTGGTAACTTCAGTGACTCATTTTTTAAATTGTCACAGTGTTTTATCTTGGGCTGATATTCAGTAAATAAATAAAAAAGCCATAGCTGGGGTTCCAGATCTGGACATGATGCATCCATGCTTGAAGGTAAGCTCACTGACTTCAAGAAGTTAAGTGAACATCAGGCTTACATTTGACAGAAGTAACAAAAACCCTTCTGTGTGCTTAGACCTATTTCCAGTGAAGTAAACCATTGACAAGAGACTATTTTTTAAGGAACTATATATATATCTGACTAGTGACAACTTGTAGTCAGATTTATTTTTTTCTAGTTAAAGATACCTTTGCATTTTAAAGATAAAGGACAAGTTGAGTGAGTTCCATCATGATTCACTGTTCTAGAACTTGCATGACATTTTACTGTGTTTATTTCAATGTTCCTCAAATATTAGACTTGCCAACCTACTGTTGAGATGTGTAACTTTGTGAACAAGTGACATGCCCTTATAATCATATACAAACCAGTATGTGCAACAACTTGGAGGCTCCTTATCTGATTTAATAAAATGCTAGAACACTGAAAAAAAGAAGTAAACACTTGAGTTTCACATTATTCCTACTTATCATTAAGTGTTACTTTTTTTTCCTTCCATCAGCCATTTATGAATGTGAAAACCATCATTAACTCACTATTCACAAAGAGCCCCTGAGCAGGAGTTGGCCTTCAGCCTGCAGTTCAATGACCCTTGCAATAAACAAAAGTAAAACACTCCTTTTGAGACAAACTACTAATCAAAGACAATGAAAACTTGGATTGTAAATTGTAACAAAATTAAAAAGAACAGCATGTGTAAAACAGAATTGCCTCACACATTTTTAAGTGTGTACGCAATGTACCCTCACTAAAAAAAAAAAAAGAACCAAGTAATTTTAATGAAAAGGCAATTAAATAAAGCAAAGCAATTTCTGCTTAAAACAAAATGAACTTATCTTTAATTTCATTATTGCTCAGAAATAAAGATGAACTGATAAAGTGTACTAACGGAAAAAATTTCTCAAAGTATAATGAAAATTCATTAAACTACAAAAATGCAAAATACCTATAAAAATTCCTAATGAAGCCATTTTGAATTTTATAACTATCATGATTTGCTGTAGCAATTATGAATTTTGCTTTGCAATTAAAAAGAAGAAAATAACATGCACTATTATAAATCTGTGTAAGATATTATTACATGCAGTTTAATGTCCTTGGTTATTGCATTAGCCTAAACAACTTGAATATGGTCTTAGAACTTCAGAGTGCTATATGGATTATTGCTTTTTTAAACTTGATTTCTTTTGTTGTTTCTGTAGTCTGGATCTTAACCTTTTGATTAGTATTTATCACTTATTAAAATCATTTTCACATTAAGTCTCTAATTTTGCTTATATTACTTATGTTTATCACAGAATTAATTTCCAATAAAAACAAAAACCCCAACCTGAGAATTCTTTGATTCCCTTCCAAACACAAGCATTAGGATAAATCCTTTATTCACACTTATTGATCTCAAAAAGTGCAAAAACATTTAGGTGAAGCAAATACTAATTCAAATTAGTACATTTGCAATCATTTCACTTTACAAAAGTTTCTCTGTTGTGCTTCAAAACAAATGCACTCTGTATGTGATGTGTTTATCAGCTAAGTTAATCTGTACCACACAGAGAAGCACCTGATGAATCAAATGGATTGAACAGTCACAGAGGCTGGGCAGAATTGAGATGCCTAACAATATGCCTTTCCTACGTGTGGCTTTTCAAGGAAGTTACCAACACAAACCTCTCCCTTAACTACAGAATTTGAGTCCTGTGAGAGCATATGTTATTTCTGAAAATAGCAAAATCTGTATTCCCGCACCACAGCTCATATAATAGCACCCACTGTATTTTCCAATCAACTGCCACGCAAAGGTAAAGCTATTTAAATGAAAATTAAGCATCATCCGGTGAAATTAGAACACTAGAACAAGAATGTTACCAAAAAATATTTACTACTTATATTAATATACAATCGCCATTGCTGAATTATGTTAGCTAAATATTAATTAGTTTTTCCATCTGCTGATCACTTATATCTGGAGACATCAAGATG
This sequence comes from Ochotona curzoniae, assembly GCF_017591425.1. Classification (NCBI taxonomy): domain Eukaryota; kingdom Metazoa; phylum Chordata; class Mammalia; order Lagomorpha; family Ochotonidae; genus Ochotona; species Ochotona curzoniae. Next base: position 22,044,494 of record NW_024467115.1, read on the forward strand.
CCTTTTTCTCTTTGCTCAGAAAATAGACTTCAACAGCATGTACTATTTTGCGGTGTGTTTTTGTAATAGTCATTCTAACTGATGTGAGATGATATCTTTCTGAAATTTTCAGTTTTATCGCTCTTATTCACTACAATTTTAGAAGCTTTAGCAAGATAGTAGAGGTAAGAAAAGGAAATATGACATCTCCAAATTGAAAAGGAGAAAGTAAAAACACTGATTTTTGCAGAAAAATTATTTTACAACAACCTAGATATTCTAACTAGGTATTATTCTTACTGATAAATGCATTCAACAGTTTCAGGATACAAAATCAGCCCTCAAAAGTAGTAGATGTGAGGTGGACATTTAGCCTAGTAGTGAACATGGTGGGTTTGATTCCTAGCTCTGACTTCTATTTTCCTAATAATGCAGAAATTTGCAGAGCAAACTAATACGTGAAGTAATTGGGACTTTCACATTCAGGTGGGAATGTGAACTGAGTTCCTATCTCGTAGTGTGCGATGCTTTGTAGCCACATCCATGAGCACACTTGAGAAATAAAGCAAGAGATGGGGACTTTCTCTCTCTACCTCTCAGATAAACCAAAATTAGCCAGAATAACATTTTTATGCACCAATAATAACTTTAAGTAATGAAGTGAAAAATCTCTCCAATAAAAATTTTAAAAGTGTAGATAAGAGAAATTTTTAGAGTACACAAACAAAAGGAAAAATGATCCAAATTCTTAGACTGCAGAATTGGTTTTCTTAATGTCTCTATGCCCCAAATAATCTACAAATTTAATACAATCCTTATTGCAATATCAATGACATTCTTTGCACAAATAGCAAAGGAAAGTCCTTAGAGTCATGTGGAAATACAAAAGACCCTGAATAGCCAGATGAGGGGGAAAAGAACTAAAGCTGGAGTCATCATAATAGCTGATTTTACAACACACTATGAAGTAATTAAAACAGCATGGTACTGGTGTGAAAGCCAGCACATAGACTTTCGGGAAAAGAATAGAAAGCTCAGAAATCAATCTATCCATATAAATGCAACTTATTTTTGATACATGTTCACAAAACATTCATTGAGGAAAGTTTGAACTCTATTCAATAAATGGTGCTTTCAAAGCCAGTTATGCAGAAGAATTAAATTATATACTTGTCTTTCACTCAGCATAAAGATAAACTCAAAATTCATCAAAGGCTTAACTTTAAGACCTGAAACTTGAAATGACTAAAAGAAATCTTGGAATAAATACTTCAAGATAATGTTTTAGGCAAAAAATTTTTGAAAAAAATCATGAAAGTGTAGTATAAAGGAAAAAAGACATAGGATTATATTAAACTATAATGCTTCTGCACATCAAGTAAAATTTGCAATAAAGGGGAGAGGAAACCACAAGGATGGGGGAATGTGTAATTACTACTCACCTCAGAAGAGACTAATCTCCAAACAGGAAGCTAAATAATCTAATTAAGAAATAGCAATGCCATGCAGACACATTTGTCAAGAGAAAGAAACACAAATGACCAACAGGCGTGTGAATAAATGCCCAATGCCAGTAATCACCAGAAGAACGCAAACATAAGCTCTCTCAGTAAGCAGATAAATGTTTGAGATTGCTGTGTTCTATTGATGAACTTGTCCTTTTGCATTATGAAAGATATATGTAATTCATGACATATCTTTTTGCTCTTGAATCCACTTTTGGGGAAATATGGCTTTTCCCTCATTTTAGATTAATTTGGGGATGCTGTATGTTTAGCCTTTTACTTACAAAATGGAAAGTTAAGGGAATATATTTAAGATAAGCTTATAGCCAGCATGCAAGATATTTTATAGCTACTGTGATGGGTATTGATCTCGTAAGTTCTTTTCCATACAGTCTTTTTAGTGTATAAAATTGTTATCAGTTTTTGCACATTGATGTTATATTCTGAAACTTCACTGAGTTGTAAGTTCCGGTACTTACATAAAGTATCACATGATCTGCAAACAAGGGTTATTTGACTTCCTGCTCTCCAATTTCTACCTCTTTGATTGCTATTTCTTGCCTAAGTGTTCATTCCTTTTATAATCAATTTTTATTTTATTTGGAAAGCAGGTTACAGAGAGGCACAAAAATCAACATAGAAATACAGTAAACAGGAGGAAGGAAGGCAATTTGATTGTCAAGCAGCAACACAATTACACAAAAATATTGCAGTGGGAACAATGGGAGACTGAAAAAAAATGCCTAAAAAAGAATCCAAAAGAATGATTGCAAGTTTACTAAAAAATACAGGAATATAGTTAAATGAAATTAGGAAACAAGTATATGGCATGGAAAAAAATAATCTCAGTGAAGATGAACATGGAAATAAACACAAATATTAAAAATAAAGTTTTAAAATAAAACCAAATAAACATACAGCAGGAAGGATTAACGATGGACTTGGTAAAGCAAAAGAAAAAGAATGTCTAATCTAGATCACAGGTCCTTTAAAACATCAGTTAATTCAAAAAGAAGGGACTGGTGAGGAAGGGAAAGGCAGGAAAAAGAGAAGAGATACAGTGTTTGGAATTTATAGGTCTGAAAGTATTGGCAAAATACTGCTTAGAGAAACTATGAAGTAACACACAAAATAACACTAATTTGGAGAAAGACATAAAAATTCATCTGTAGGATGTGCACAGAAACCAAATTTGGCATGATCAGGAAATATCCTTACCACAACATCATAGTCAACTTTCAAAATTTTATATACATACAAAATTTGCAAGAGAAAAGTGCCAAATCATCTTTAAAGAAACCTCTATCGGATGACTGAAGATTTCTTAACAGAAAAACTACAAACCAGGAAAACATGGAAAGATATAGTTTAAGTTCTAAAAAAAAAAAAAAAAATCAGTCCAACTTTTAACAGTGTCTCTCATTCACAAATAAGGATGAAATAAACAAACCCCAAGACAAGCAATAACTAAAAAGAAATTGTCACCATCCTGCCAATTTTGAAAAATTACTTAAGGAAGTCCTAAGCAGAAGTGAAAAATCAGCTTCATTAAGAGTGCAATAAAGAGACAGAGAACCTCCTACTAAAAGAATAACAAAGATTCAGAGTTAACAGTATAGATGAATGTGGCAAAATGACAGGACCAAGGCATTATTTACTATTGCTAACCTTGTTGCAAAAGGATTGAATTGCCCAATTAAAAGATGCAGACTAGTTGAATGCATGGAAAATATAAAACACAACTATATTCTGCCTAGAAGAAACGCACATCACCAATTCACATATTGACTAAAAGTGAAAGAACGGACAAAAATATTCCCTCTAAATGGGATCAAAGAAAATCAATTTGTACCTATTATCACATCAGACAAAATAAAAAAGAAAAACAAGATCAATCTAAAAAGGTGTGAAGATTGTAAATGTCTATGTAGCTAATACTAGGGCATTCGGGCGGATGAAAAAAACGTTAAAGGCTCTAACAGAAACAAAAGCCCCAGCACGATAATTCTATGGAACTTCGTATCTCACTATGATCAATGGACCAATTATGTAGACAAGAAAACTTAACAGAAACAACAGCATTAATATAAGTTATAGACCAAAAATACCCAATACACATCTACAGAAAATTCATCCTATAGCTGAAAAATACACATCCTCTTCATCCGGACATGGAACATTCCCTCGGCCAAACCACATACTAGAACATAAAACAAGTCAACAAAATCGGAAAGATTGAATTCATATCAAATATCTTTTCTGACCATAATGAAATAACGCTGAAAATTAGGAATGTAAAATTTTCTAGAAAACATGAAAACATACAGAAATGTAACAGTATGGCCCTTTAAAAAAAAAGATTTTTTAAAATTTATTTTTATTGCAAAGTCTAATATACAGAGAGGAGATACAGAGAGGAAGAACTACCCAGTGATTCACTCCCCAAGTGATGGCAGCTGCTGGAGCTGAGGCAGTTTGAAGGCAGGAGCCAGGAGCTTCCTCCAGGTCTCCCATGCAGTTTCAGGGTCCCAAGGCTTTGGGCCGTCCTCAACTGCTTTCCCAGGCCACAGGCAGGGAGCCTGATGGGAAACAGGGCCATCAAAATTAGAACTGACATCCATATGTGATCCCAATGGGTTCAAGGTGAGGACTTCAGCTGCTAGGCCACTGTGCCAGGCCCAACAGTACAGTCCTTAATGGATAATGTGTTATGATAGGGAAATAACAAATTCTTGAAGATAAATGAAAATGAAAACACAAACCCGATTATGTACAGCAAAAGCAGTGTTAAAAGGAAATTTTAATAGCAATTAATGCCTATAGAAACAAACTAGAAAAGTATCAGGTAAATGATCTGCAATGTTCCTCAAGAATTTAGAAAAACAAGAGCAAATGATACTTCATAATTGTAGAAGGTTAGAAAAATATAAAAATAAGAAAAATATAAAAATTAAAAAGGAAATGGCTTCACACACACAAACACACGCACGTGACATATCATGACAACAAAAATGAAGGATTAAAAACATATCATCCTCAACACAATTTAATACTTCAACAGAACCAAAACAATATATGAAAAAGACACAGCCAGCATTGTATTGAACATGGTAAAACTGGAAGCATTTTGACTAAGGTCCCAAATCAGCAAAGCATGTCCATTTGTACCACCATCATTCTATGCAGTTCTGTAGTTTTATTCAGAGCAGTTAGGCAAGAGAAAGGAAATCAAAAGGCTAAAAACCAAAAAGGAGGAACTCAGATTTTCCCTGCTGGCATATTCCACTGAGACTATTCAAAACTCACAAGAGTTTGAGAATATAAAACAACGCATAAAAGTCCATCTAATTTATATACAACCATTACACTCTGTGACAGGAAACTGATGAAAATCAGTCCCAACCAAAACAGCTACAAAAAAAAATGTAAATTCCCTGAAATTAATTAAGCAAGGATGCAAAGGTTTTCACAAACAAAATAACAAAGCATTAATAAAAGAGAAGATACAAAATAGAAAAAAACTTTTCACATTTTCATTAGAATTAATACCATCGAAATGTGTGCACTAGCCAAAACAATTCAGAATCATTGTGATTTAATGTGATACCAACATTTTTCATAGTTCTTGAAATAACAATCCTGAAATTCATATGGAAACATAAAATATCAAAATCAACATAGAACAATGAAAACACATGCAGAGGATTCACAATGTTGAATTTCAAGATGCATTGCATGGTTATTTTCTTTTTTGCTATAGTCTCGTATCAACACAAGAAAAAACACATAGATCAAAACCATAGAATAGAAGCCCCAGAATCAATTCACATGCCTACAACCAAATAAACCCTGAAGAATGAGTGAAAGTTAGTCCCTGGAAAAAGAAAAATCACTTCAACAAATAATGAATGAACATCAAATTTCCACAAGTGGAGTATTGAAATAGTAGCTGTACCTGATACAAAAATCAACTCTAAATGAACGAAGAATCTAACTTAAAACCAGGAATCAACAAATTACTCTAGGAAAACCTAGGGTAAACATTGTAAGACACTAGCCTAGGCAAAGAATGCCTGGATAAGACCTCAAAGGAATAAAAGCAAAAATAGACAAATAGGATTGCCTCAAGCTAAGAAGCTCCTCTACAGAAAAGCAAACAATAAAGTGGGAGAAAATGTTCACATAATGAATCCAATAGACGATACATTCTACACTGTGATAGGAACTCAACAACAGCAAAACAAGCAATCCAGTTCAGAAACAAAGAATATAAACAGATATTTCTCAGAGATGAAGCTCAAATGCTCAAAAACACATGAGAAAATACTCAAGATCACTAATAATTGGGAGAATCCAAATAAAATATTAAAAAAAAAAAAAGGAAGAAGGGAGGGAGGAGTGAGAAGTATTATTACTCTAGTAAGTCTATATTGCCAAAAGCATGAAATTTGTTCACTTTTATGAATACAATGAGTTCTAGGTAAGTTATAAAAATTAACTTTAAAAACTTTATAAAAACTTTATAAAAATTAACTTTAAAAACCACAATGTGCCAGAGACCAGCTCCAGCTGACTGAGAGCTTGCAAAGGATGTGTGGATCGGCGAGATGATAGGAAGAGATAAGACACAGACCACTATGGCTTGATGCTCATAATGGACAACTCAGAAAAGTTGCCTTCTTTACTTATACACAAATCATCACAAGCTTTTGCACAATAGCCAATTGTTTCATTTTACTTCATGGTTAGGAGAATACAGAAAACAATCCTAAGGAAAATATTCTCAACAAACCATTAGTCATTGAAACCTGCAGTCAACTGGCTGAAGCCAGGAACTCCACGGTTGGCAGTACATGCAGTTACTTAGTGACAAATGGTTTACTTTATATCCAAAATCAATTTTTACTAAACAAAACTAATATTGCTTAAAATATTAAGAGTACAGGATTTTAAAAATCATAAATGAAAATATTTTATAAAAGCATATAACATAAATTCTTTGCTAAATCTTATAATCAAATCGTGCATTAATTACCATCACCTTCACCTAGTGCTGATTCAACTGTTTTTTGTTCTTTTGTTAAAGGGTAGTGAAAGGGATCAAAGCAATTCAGCCAACCTATAAACAGAGGGCCTTTACAAAAAAACTTCCTTTTATCTTTGTAAACTGTTTCTTTCCCTAAATATAAGTGCCAATATAAGATAGAGATTTTAAGCCATTTTGAGAGGGTTCACATCTATTTCCTTATAAAAGATGCCCCATATACTTTTGCTTTCTGTGGTGAGAAACTGAAATGCATCATATCATGTGTTGTAACAGTTTGAGGCACATGGTAAACAAACTCCTTGTACCTCCATGATTACCATCTGTTCCAAGATATTATCAAGCCATTTCTTAAGGAAAACCTTACTCATACTAGGGTAAACTTTAGGACAAAAGTGGGCACATAACAGGATGTTTGGAAACATAGCGGGCTCAATTGTACTACGGTATACTTTTAACTGTGTGTCATAGCCGTACATTACTAAAGGTGTTTTTATCATAACATGATTGATCAATTGGAAGTGTCATACCAGTTACAGGAATCACTTCACAGTAACAAAAAAAAACAACAACGCCCTCAAAAGAATTCTATGAAACATCAGAGAGGTGATTAAATGTCCATACAATGGGGTGAGGCAGCAATAAGGTAACTGGAGACATTCTGCCAGGACTTGCCATGCAGCCAGAAACTCTTCGCAGCTTTGCTAATGGAGGAGCGGTGTTCATCACACACCCATGCCATCCGACCCAACTGCACGGCTCCCCACAGCAATGAAGTATCATTTCACTTCCTTTACAATTGCTGACATCCACAGACTCAAAAAAATCAGAAATTATTTCAAGAATGTAAGGGAAAACAACACACCAGCATTGGGAATTCAAACTGATGCATACATTAGGAAAAACAGTAAGAAGCTTCTTCAGGAAGCTATCAATGGATCTACCATATTACCTGACTATCCCATTCATGGGAAAATATTCAAAGAAAATGAAATAAGTATTATGAAAATCTACCTACCTGGACTCTCTTATTTTTAGCAGCTCAATTTACAACAGATGTTAAATCATCCTGAATAGTCATCAACTTCTGACTTGATAAATAAAGTGTAGTATAATTACATAGTGGAATATTCTATTGTATAACCGTAAGAAAAGCAATCCCAACATTTACAACACAATAGATGCAACTGGAGAACATCATAATGCTATTTTAAATAAGCCAGAACCAAAAGGACAAATAAAATGTTTTATTTTGATAGTTAATATAGAGTATAAAATTTGTTTGAGTATCATAATACTAGCTATAAAAAGTGCTTCAATGAGACATGCTAGGTAAATGAAAGTACATTGTTACTCCACATAAAAAATAAGGGGAATAGTGATGACTCATGTGGCAATAGTAATTCTTTTCTTAATATGGATGTTGGTCATGACTGTGATCCAGTGACAAATACACCTCATTCACTGCTTACTTACCATGTATAACGTATCTCAATAGATTATTTTTAAAGTACTATTACTGGGAGATTCTCTGTGCGACCGTCATTCATTTGGAAGACTCAGATTGGATTCTTCCTCACTTGTGATCTCTGTGTCTCTCCTTGCTTCTCCACCCTCCTCTCCCCTTCCTCTCATACAGCAGACACAAGGCTTACAAAATGTCCTCATAAAAAAGTGGACTTCTAATCTGAAATGTTAGTAAAATTCAATTTTTTTTCTGAGTATTCTATTTCTAGAAACTCAACCTTTAAAAACATTAGCATTATTGGCAAAGCCATTACAGTAGCACAGAGAATTTTAAATCATTTTCTTTGCAACCTGTCACTGTAGGAATTTTTTGAATCCATACTTTTTATACTGTAAACAGTAATTGTTTACATTTGATCCTTTTACATGCATGTTATTACATCTCAGATCACATCAGCTCAGGCTGTCTGGAAAGTTATTCTGCATCAAATGCACAGGTACAGTTCCAGATAAATTTTAATATTCAGTTGAGGGATGCTCTTTCCTGCTGAAGAAGTTAACTGTGTTGACTCCAGCACAATAGCTCAAGTGCCTAATACTCCACCTCCAAATGCCAGCACCCTGTAAAGGTGCCAGTTTGCATCCTGGCTGCTCCACTTCCCATTCTGCAGTGGAGAACAGCACAGATCCTTGGGACCCTGATCCATGTGGGAAGCCTAGGGCGAAGCTCCTGGCTTTGGATCAGCTCAGCTCCAGGGGTTGCAGCCATTTGTAGAGTAAACAGCACGTGGAGGATCTTTCTCTTTTCTTCTCTCTGTAAATCTGCCTTTTCCAATGAAAATAAATAAAACTTCTTTAAAAGTTATCTGTGCATTTTCTGGGTTATGTTTGGAATGCAGAAACTCAGAATCTATTTCAGATAACGAATATATATACAGAAGTCACAGATTGCATCTGAGGATTACATTGTATCTGAGGATTACATATTGGAAAATTAGCAATCACAAGGAATTGGCTATTACTTTAAAATAAATCAAACTGCCTTGTATGCAAATTACTCATGATAATAGTGTAACTACATGAAGAAGTATCAACATAGAGTGGCAAGCTATACGAATGGAAAACTGAACACGACTAAGGAATACATGCTAAGAATTTATCTGAAGATGTGATGAAGAAACGCCCTAATCCCTTAGACTTGCATTAGTAGAATAAGTCTCTTCACGCTTTCTATCTCTGGCAGCAAAACAATCATCTTTTCCTATGATAAACTGCATCATGTTTATGAGCAGAGACATGTTATGAAAACAAGATTCTGTTTCCTTATTAGAAAATGTACTAATATCTGTGCCTTATCCATTTGAAGTTTTTCAACCCTTTAATAATACCTAATAAATAATCTTATTTTATCTATAGTTTCCCTAATTCTTTCCATAATTACCCATCTTTAATTCCTGTGATCTACACATCCACTCTTATTTGTAGAGTTTGTTAATTTAGAAGCTAATTGGATACCTTGTAGTTATTTATATATTGCTTTCCATAAAATCATTGATAAATATATTTTTTGTAACATCTCTTAGCTAAGCAACATTTTCTATTGAGTCCAAAAAGGGAACTGAGTCTTCTATTTAAAAAATAATCAAGGTATGCACTATTGTTACACAATTCACTCAAAAACTATTGAAATATAGTTGCCCAACCAGAAGACATTTGAAATTTATTTTGATTCTATTCTGCCAGAAATACACAAATTCAAAGAGAAATGCAGTTATCTCCCACGTCATATTGGTTATTTTTGGCTTTCAGTGACTCTAACAGGGTAGATCAATGTGGGATTTTACACTTTGCTAGGAACAGCTTCTGTAAAACATGTTATTATTAGCTTCATCTGCAATTATAATTTCAAAACCACAGTTTGCCTGAACAGGAGGAGAGGCCAAAGGAAATAGCAATTGTACATGAGAAACAGCTTGGTCAGAGGTTTATGTGCCAGCAATTTATTCAGATTACTGAATACAGGTTGCCTCTTCCAATGTTTATGAATAATTTTATTCCCCTTGAATGCCCCTCATGAATGAACTCAGTGAGCATGGTACGATGATTTGAAACCAGCTAATTCCTTTTTCTTTAGCCCCTAAGAAATAGATTTTCAAGTATTTGTCACCATTTTAAATGCTTTGTTTTTTTCAATTTATCCTCTAATCCTCTTTATAAGTATGTAATCATGGATATTATTCTCCAATTATGTCATTGAGATAGTCTCTCAATTTCTTGGTATAGAGTGACTGATGGTGATTTGGTAATTAATCAACTTTTGTTAAATAATATCGCATCTCTACCACTTGATATTTCATGACATTGACCTAGTCACTATAGGTAACCTTTGCTCAAGGGTCTAAGATTTGAAGGCCAGCTTCTAAGAGCTTTCTTGCTTCTGAAACACAGAAATACCATGAAACTCTTTTTAAAATGCTCTTTTGTGTATAAAAATGGATATGTAATACAAAAATGTATATACAATATAGGTAAAACGTTTTTTCTCAATAATGAACTAAGTTATGTGACTTACATAAAATACATGTAGATTATTTTTTTTTCTATCTCTCTGTTTCAAAAGAGTAATGAGGAACTAGTCACAGACTTGGGTAATTATCCCAGCCTTTTTAATGGGAGTCAGAATGCTGGCAATGTGCTTATCATAAATAAAGGTGGCAGTACCAGCTACATTATGCTTAGAGTTGAATTGTTATTGCTACAGTTTTTGAACATATTTAAAAACTTTTGTTTGTTTGCTAATGAAGATACCAATTATCTCCCTTAATCACTGTTAATAGGACAAAGCTATTTCTCATGACTGTTCCATTTCTTCGGCTGGATTTGGAGCCTTAATAGATTCTCCATTTATTTGTAAGGCTAGAAAATATTCAGTAACAACTTGCTTAGAGGGAAAAATTATAGTCTTATAATCCATGTGCTTGACCCTTTTTATCAAGATTCTTGCCTATTTCATTTTGATAGTTGCATCCCTAAGAAATTTCAATATTGTGTTTCACTCAAAAGATATAAGTTTTCAAGTTTCCACTACTATATAAAGACCAAGAGGTTCTTCAATTGACAATATAGTTAACTAAATGTTTGAATAGACTAAAACATTCACCTGGACCTAATCTTAATAATAAAGTCTACTTTCCTCTGCTTTTACCACAGTGTTTGGTTGATATTCTGGTACAATTAGGCAGATTAAACACAACAGTAATAAGACAACAAATAATCAAGAAAACCAGCAGTCAGAAGCCTCTCTGTTGATGTACAGATTCTCCCGGGAGTTTCTGTGAGGTTATCACCTACAGCATGTTACTAAACCAAGACTTAAATCTTTGCCCATGTTAATGATAAAAAAGATACAGCCAAGTTCATAAAGTAACATCCTAAACCTTCCTCATTTTTATCTAACTATCCTAAAGAAATTGAACAAAGTGTCTAGGTTACGTTAACCATATTTTAACAAATGCATTTCTTCTTATCTTTAAAAATTTAAATAATTAGATTTGGAATAAACAATTGAAAATTTTGGAATAATCTATACAGTGATTCCTATTTCTAGTGAAAAAAAAATTGGCAGGGGAGATAATGGGATGATACACTTTTCTTTGCTCATACATATGCCTACCAAGACTCATCCCCAACTGTGATTTTAATATAGTTCGAGACCATGCAAAAGTCTAATATGTTACACTTACAAAATATCATGATAATTGGTCAAATTCATGATTCCTCTAACTTCATGCATCCTCCATATCCTGTAGGTCATTGTTATATCCCTAGACACGCTTGATGCAAATCTTCCGTTTCCCTTCCTGCTCATTACCTCTGATTGTGCCAATCAAAACTTTTTAATCGTATCTAAAAGTGCCAGCAAACATGGTCTGTTCATTCCACACTGTTCTTGAATCTGCACCATGCAAAACTCTACTTTGAGTCTCCATCTGAAGTGATGTCTTCAGTGGGGCTGGCATGGCGACACAGGATAAGTCACTGCTTGTAACTCTGACGTCTCACCTAGTGAGTCCTGGCTGCTCTGCTTCCAATCCAGCTCCCTGCCAATGCACCTGCAGAAGTAATGGATGATGGTCTAGGCACTTATGTTCCTACCCCAACCAAATGGATCTCCTGGCTGGCAGATTCAGCCTGTCTCAGCATCATCATTTGTACATTTGAAAGTCAGTGAGCCAGGGAAAGTATCAAAGAGCTACATTTACTCCTCAATTTCACTCCCCACATACCCACAATAATTGGAATTACACCAAGCCAAATCTGGAAGCCAGAACCTCCACTGATCCGTTGCACAGGGACCCAGTCAGTTGCCCCATCTCCAGCTGCCTATTATCAAACACATTTAAATCAGTACTGGAGAGTACAGCTGGAACTAGAACTCAAACACATTGATATGACATGTAGGTAATCCCAAGAAAGGGTTACTGCCTGTGCCAGGCGAGGGTCCTTTTCTTTCTTTGACTTCAATTGGGCCCATTCCTGGAACTGAGGTTGTGAATAATTTTCATGCAGCATAAGACTGTGTGAAAAGTAGATGGACATATAATGTTTTCATTCTGCTTTGCATGAATAATGAATCAAAAATAAATGCTCTGTAAATAACTGCAATATTTATCACATTAAATATTCACCATATTATATATTGGTCACTACATGCACAGGACTTGTTTGTATTTTTTAAACTATATAAGATTGTCATCATCTTTATTTTTAGTGTTTTTAAATTCTATGATCCCATTATTATTGGGATGCCATTATTAATTATTAACTACTCAAGTTAAACTGGGAACTGATGCTTCTACTACTTGAAGGAAAATAATTTTGGTGCATTTCAATGTAAATTTTATGCTATTTGAAAGGTGGCATTACAAAGAGAAAGAGAGGGAAAGACTGAAAGAGTGAATGGATTTTCAACTTCTTCATGGATTTTAATACTGAAAGTAGAATTTCAGGCAAAGGTAGAAACTTAAATCTCTTTTCCAATGTGCTTTCTAAGCCTCCATGGAGCAACTCCACTGGGAAGCAGAAGATTTCTCATGATTCTTTGTTAAATTTTTAAAAAATATTTATTTTTTTTATTTTAAAAATATCTATTTTTAATTAGCTACAATGGCCAGAGCTGAGCCAATCCATAGCCAAGAGCCAGCAGCTTCCCCTGTGTCTAACACTTGGGTCTAACATGTGGGTACAGGGTCCCAAGGCTTTGAGTGGTACTCCACTGACCTCCCAGGCCACAAATGGGGAGCTGGAGGGAAAGCAGAGCAGCGAGGAGACAAACAGGCATCCACAGTGGATCCCGGCACCTGCAAGGAAAGGATTTAGTCACTGAGCATCTCACTGGGCCTTCCTTATTAAACTGTATATACTTACTTATTACACTGCCTGGCGTGATGGCCTAATGGCTTAAGTCCTCACCTTGAATGTGCCGGAATCCCATATGGGCCCCGGGTTCTAATCCCGGCAGCTCCACTTCCCATCCAGCTCCCTGCTTGTGGCCTGGGAAAGCAGTCAAAGACAGCCCAAAGCCTTAGGACCCTGCACCCACGTGGGAGACTTGTTGGAAATTCCTGGCTCCTGGCTGCCGATCAGTGCAGCACCAGCAGTTGTGGTCTCTTGGGAAATGAATCATCCGATGGAAGATCTTCCTCTCTATCTCCTCCTTTCTGTATATCTGACTTTGCCATAAAAATGTAATAAATATTAGAAAGGCAGTGAAACAAAAATGGAGATAGAGACACCTACACACAGAGAAAAAGAAAAAGAGAAACCTCATCCTCCCACCTGTAGTGCACTACCTAGTGTCTGCAACAAGTCAAGGTTGGGCCAAGCCAAAGTCAGGGGCTGGGACCTCAGCATCTCCCTGCCAGTGGTTAGACAAATGCTGCAGTCATCATCTGTTGCCACCTGGAATCTGTAGTAGCAAGAACCTCAGATAGGAAAAAAGCCAGACTGACAGTCACCTGGTGTCCCAACTGGCGTCTTCACTGCTGCCTCAAATTCCTGCTCATTACAGTTTCTTAATTCTTTGTTATACCAAATAATGGAAGTCTCCTTTTCATTTTCTTCTTTAACACTGCATAGGGCACATCATTTTCATAATCTCTTTCATTGGGTTAAATTTCCCACCTTCCCTGAAATGTAAATGTAGCTCAGTTGTTATTATAATTAGCAATCTTTTCTGTTGTCTGGTTTCTACATACAATACAACTGAGAATAAGGCAACTTCTGCAAATGAAGATTAAACATTATTTTGGTTTTAGCAAGTATTAATGTGAATCCAGTTTAGCATGCAAAATGAAGAAATTGTGGACCTGATGCAAATCCTTGTGCTACTTACTATTCACAGAGAAGTTATTACACGAATCTCATGGTTGCAACAAGGTAAATGTTACTCAACACCAACAGTGCTCACTGCCAGAGAGCAGGTTCCTGTAGTTATCAGCATATCTCAGGTAAAAGATAAACACATTGAACAAGTATATAGATATGTATTGCCACAAGTGCTAAGTCTCATGAGGGGAAAGAATGAATTGTGATGAGCCCATAACAAAAGAAATCTGCTATATCATTGCACCAACTAATATTTTCTCAAAATAATTTCCAGATATTTTTAAAGCCCTGTATATCTTGAAGAAAATTTCAGGAACTAACTGACCACAATAGGCATATTTGAGTGCAATTACAGTTTGTTAATTGCATTCTTCATTTCTTTTCTGAATCTTACATAGCAATCGTTTAGAACAAACAAGTAGAACAACAACAACAACAACAAAATACTTTTGGAGGAAATATCTAATTTCAACAGTTTCAAACTTCATTGCATCTGTGCCCAAGTCCTCCTTTCTTTTCATTAACAACACGCATGTTTTTTATCTGAAGCTGAGTGCTCTGCTCTGGAGTCTCTTCAGGCTCCCCAGAAAACACACTCTAACCTTTGTTCCTTCTCTCTGTTTCCACATTTGCCTGCAGTTTCCTTCTAGATATTTCTTACTATATTTATTTAAGAAAAACAACAAACATTCCACCTTTAATCTACATCTGCCAACAACTGTTTTATTTCAGTCCACAGTTTCTGAGTTAGATTTCTTAAAAAAGGAACTGAACTCCATGTACTGACATCCCATTTGCTCTAACTCTGCCCCAGTGAGTTTTCAATTCTCTACTCTATAGCTTCATATGAAATAAAATCTCCTGAAATTCAGCGATTGAACCCCTACCTCTATGGTGATTGTATCTGGGGAATGGACTCCTAAGTAAAGAAGTTTCAATGATGTTATAAGAGTAGAGCCTTGACCCAGTAGGATTAGTGTTGTTGAACGAGTTCAGTGTTTCTCTGTGTGAACACAGAGGGAAGGCCGTGTAGGACACACTAAACCTACGGGCAACTACCAGCTGTGAAAAGAGGTTTGCCAGAAACTGAATCCACTGGCATCATCATCTGAGAATTCCAGGTATCCCCAACAGAAAATAAATGTTGGTTGTTTAAGCCTCACAACCTTGGCATTTTGTTAGGGAATCCTGAGCAGATACAGCACAATTCTTGAAAATAAATATGATCTAGTTCTCACCTTAGGGAAACCACTTAACCCACATTAATGGAACAAATACCTTTGAGTACTCATGAGCATAGTAGGCACTCAGAACTTAGAAATCACCGGGAAAGACAGCTTCCTATTTTCATGGAGTTTACATTCTGGTAATTAGAGCATTATCTATTAGGCAACAATTTTTTAAAAAAAAAATCATGATAGTGATAAGCACCATATTAATAATAATTAAATCGATTGAAGACTTCCTTCCCTTGGAACAGAAAGAGATTTCTGGATTCATGTCCCGACCTGCAGGGCACGATGCTCAAACCCTGAGGGTGGACTGGGAATGCCTGGCTGCTGGCCCAAGAAACACGCAGACACGAATGAGAATGCCCATGCTCTTTATTTTAATCCTCATATATATATACCTTCTTCTCTAGGGGAGGAGAGGAAGGGGAGAGATTTCCTGGAACTAATCATCTATATTGAAGCAGGGGAGGAACTAATTATTTGAACAGGAGCAAGGGCAGAGGTTCTGTTCTGCTTGCTTTGCGTGGGATGTTCTAGCCTCAGTATCCTGCTTGTTGTGGCCCTGCTTGCCTCAGTATCCTGCTTGTTGTGGCCCTGCTTGCCTAAGGTAGGTTTTTGCAATACAGCAGATTGTCAGGCAGGCCAACAAGTCTAAAGCCCGTAAGTCTGTAGCTCGGAACAGATTCACCTGACTTTAATTTTCATCTCTGGCCATTGCTCTTCAGGCACGTTTCTGCTAACCACAATTTAGGTAATGACAGTCCTCCAGTCTTGTGCTCGGACATGAGTCGTCTTAGAATAGCACATTATATTTATTTACTTTACTGCAAGTCATTCAAAGTTTTGTATTTTTCAAGTGAGAACATTTAGAGAAATATGATGTCTTAAACAATTCAACCTATTTGAAGATATAAGAAAATTTCTCTACCACCATAATCAACAAATAGTTCAAATGTTAAATACTGAAGTACCCCTTCCCTTCACTCTTGATTGTTCCTTGACCTCACTGCTTTAATCATTCCAAACATTTATTCTTCTATTCCTCATTCACTATTCCACTGAAAAATGTGCCCAGGGTTGTCTTAAATAAACATATGATTACAATGTTATCCTGTGAAACGGGACATCCTCATCAGTTTAAGATAACGAATAAGTCTTGAGACTATTTTCACAGATGCTAATAGCCTTTGGAATTCTATTAAATGCTCTAAATTTTTTACTCTTTTAGTCTCTAAACAGAATATGTGTTCCTCATTTTTTTTTAAACGCTCTTTACTCTTCCACTTCCGTATTTTTGAACATGTTTTTCCTTCTGCCTGAAGAGGAATTTTTCCTATCCTCATATAAGAGAATGTCTACACCAACTTACCTACTCAAACTTCCTAAAGAAAGCCTTCTCTACTCCTTTTCTAGACATTATGCTAAGACTAAATCCTCCATGCTCATTAAGTTCAGTCGTAAAGTGATAAAACAGTAAGCAAATAAAACAGATATCAGCAAGCCCATAATATTCTTACTGAGTATATGGTAAACATAAATATGTAATATCAAACCTCATGAGTGCTGATGTCCAAGGGCAAGAGAAAATGAATGTCCCAGCTCAAGAGGACAGAATAAAAATGCAACATTTCTCCACACTTTGTTCTATTTTGGCCTGTCCCAGTTGCTGAAGATAAAGCTTCTTTGCTCAGTCTATCAGTTGAGATGTTTCTTCTGAAACCACTGCAACTGGCATACCACTGTGCTTTCTTTTACTGGTTACCTGGGTAACCATTAGCCCAGTCAAATTGATAGATAAAATTAGCTATCACACAACCTAAATGTCTGTAGAAGATTGGGTCAACAAATAAAGTATGTTATATACATAAGATGCAATATTATTCAACCTCTGAAAGGACATAAATATTAACACACACTACAATGCTGATGAACCTTGACAAATCATGCTGAGATAATCCACTCAACAAACAGCAAACCCTGCATAATTCTATGTGCAAAGTATCTTAAGTAGTCCAATTCTTAGACAAAGAAATAAAATTACACTTACTTTGTATTTAGGTGTAGTTTATGCTCTGTTGCTCTACAAATTGGAAGAAATTGGGAGGTCTAATTTCACAACTATGTGAATATTAATAGGAACTAGGAACCAGGAACCTCCTCTGGATCTCCCACATGGGTGCAGAGTCCCAAGGCTTCATTACTTCATAATGTCCTTGAAAAATGAAATTCTACCACTCTCCATTCCTACAATGCCAGGATACACTTAAAAAGCAGATCAATGGACTTATATTGACGGTTTTCTGAAGGACTATATTATTGTAATAAAATAGGGAAATCAGTAGGGGAGAGGAGAAGCAGAAGTTCCAGAACCTTTGGAACTGTATCATCAAACAAATGAATTATTTAAAAACTAAGTTAGTATTGATGTAGAAACTCATATACTAACAAATATCAAATACACATTTATTAGTGCTTGCACTAATAAATATAAATCTGAGCATATACCAAAGACATACACAATAGTGTTCATTACAACAGCCTTATCCCCACAATAGCAAAATCTTTAATGCTCAACAAGAGTAGAATGAGCAATTTGCAGTAAGTTCATAAAAAGGCAACAATCAAACAGATTGCAAATGCATGAAGAATAATACAAATCTCACAAATGTAAAATTTAGAGAAAGAAATCAATATGGAGTTCGTCAACATTTTCTTATTCCATTTATATGGAGTACACAAAATAATATTATGGCATTAGGAATAAAGATAGTTTTTACTATGTATAGAAGGGTAGTGATTAATAGGGGAAATGAATTTTTGTGCTGCTATAATATTCTATTAATTGTTCCAACTGCTGCTTATGCAAGTTTATGACATTTTATGCTTGTGTCAAGCTGGATATTTATGATCTGTGGCTCTGATTTATGTATACTCTACTGTACTGAAAATATTTCACTGAGGCAAGTGTTATGTTTCACTGGGCCAATCTGCCACTTGTGATGCTGACATCCCATTTGAATGCCAATTCAAATACCAGCTGCTCGGCTTCCAATTTGGCTCCCTGCTAATGCTCCTTGGGAAATAACAGAAGATGGCCCAGCTATCTGAGTTCCTGCCACCCATGTCTAAGATCCAGACAGAATTCTAACCTCCTCGGTTTATCCTGAAAAGCCTCTGCCCTTGAGACCATTTCTCTCTCTCTCTCTCTCCCTCTCTCTCTCTCTCTATTCTTTGTCACCCACTTCCTCTATCTGTTGCTCTTCCAAGTAAATAAATATTAAAATTATTTCCGTCAAAATATATAAAAGGTCATGATGATAGCACTAAAAGAATAAGCTAAATAATGAGAAAAGAGGTATCAAAGGAGGAGTATGACTTGCAATATTTGTAACTCTTTGAAATAGGATAAGAGAACATTTCACTATGCACATGGCATTTCAGCAAACAATAAAAGAGGAAAAGGCATGTGAATGTCTTGGAAACTGTTTTGGAATCAAAGAGAGAGAGATAGGAAAATCTTCCCTAAATGTGAGCTAACCTGATATTTTCAAGTTACAGTGAGTAACAAAACATTAAAGAAACATATGCACGTATCTCTTGGAATGCTCACTCTTGGGAAAGCTAACCACAGAGGCAGAGATTACTGTACGAAGTTGGACATAGTGATTAAGACACCACTCAGAAGGCTGATGTAGTTGCACACCGGGTCGCCACTGTCAGTGATGCTGGCATCCCACATAGGCACTGGATCATGTCGGTTGCTCCATTTGCAATCTGTCTCCATGTTTAAGTACCTGAGAGAGAATCAAGATTTCACAAGATACTGCATTTGTGTGAGAAACCCACAAAAATTTACTGGCTCCTGTTTCCTGGGTTAATTCTAAATATACTAACCCTGTGTTCCATTCATTTGGAGAATGAATTAGTAGAAGACTGTATTGCTCTGTGTATCTCTCTCTCTCTCCCTCTCTCTCTCTCTCTCTCTTTCTCTCTTTAACCCTCCTTTTCAAATAAATAAATATTTTTTTGAAAAATAAAAATAAAGCTGCTGAGATCATCCAAATCCCTCCTGGGTTTGAGTCCTGGCTCCCCTCCCAATCCCAGTTTCCTGCTAATATACATTCCAAGAGGCAGTGGGTGATAGCCAAATAATTGAGTGACTGCCTTTCATGTGGGAGGCTTGGATTGTGCTGTACAGTCCTCAGGATTCCAGATTTAGGCTGATGCAGCCAGAATTTAGAATGTATTTGAGGGAATGTAATGTGTAACAACTAACAGATCTTTCCATCTCTCTTCCACAAAGATAAATGAGCACGCATACCATTCAGAGGTAGCCCTACTAGCCAATAGTGAAGTCACATGTTGAGAGATCCTGCTCAGTCTCCAGCTGCTCCTACCATCCCAGGTGAGGCACAAATGTGAATGGACAAGTCACAATGGACATACAGTTCTATTCATCCATTGATGTGAATACAGCCCCAGCTGCATTTGATTGAAGCAACATGAAAAATCTCAAGGGCCATCACTTAAACCCAGTCAATAACAAGTTCTTTAGTCATGATAAATCAAAATTTGGTGACTTAGAGTGGCTTATTATGCCCAAAAAGTTAGTCAAAATAAAATTTTCCTCACTGGAAAGGTCCTAAGCAGAGGGATGACTTACGCTTTGAGAATATCTCCTATATACGATGATTTCTGAAAAGACCATGGGAGATGTTGGAGGGCAATGACAGTGGAATAATTGCTCAGAGTATTGTTGTATGCTTTTCATTTCTTGTATTTAATTGCAGCCCTAATTAAGTAGTTTATTTTTGTTTTTTTGCAAAGAGCATACAGAATGTCTTCATTCATGAATACTCATAATCTGGTATTTGCCCAATAAACTTTTCTTGAAAGAATATATAATTAATGAATCAAAGAATGAATGTTTTAGATGCAGAACTTGAGGGAATTTTGTTCCTATATACTTACTAGCATTTTGCTGTCATTTCTTCTTGTTTTCTAAGCTCTGCTCTTTTTTCTCAATTTAGCATCTGGATTTTAAAAACAGATTTATATCTATATAGATACATAGATATATGTAGATATATCTGTATATATAATGCATGAAAATGAGATTAACAGAATTTGAATACAGAATTATTTCATATTTCTAAATCTAACTGAAGGTATGATGGGAAATGAGGGACTATATCTGCATTAAAATATGTAGTTTCTTCCTAGTGAGCAAATCAGAAGCCAACAGAATACTAATACTAATAGCTTTCCTTTACTATGTTTCAGAACGCAATAGTCTGCAAAATGAAAAGAACCATATCCACAAAAAAACTGCAGCAGGACATGAATTGATATATTCTTACCCTGCAGATAAAGAGAGTACTACCAACAAGACATTAAAAATCGTATTCAGAGCAGAATAAATTAATTATCCATTTACCTATCAATTTTTAGTTAGATGCTAAATCATGATTTCTTTTTATATGAATTAATTTTCTATGTAGGACTTTATATTTCAGCATCTCCACATTATTATTAAAGGTCATTTGCACTTCCTGTGCTTGTAGATCAAGACACAGTAATCAATATACAGGCAGAAATTTTTAGGACTATTGAAATTGCATCACAATTATCATCCAGATTAACTAGGTTCCTTTTGTGTTTATTTGCAAACTATAAATTTTGGTGCAACCATGGTGGTGGGCCTGCACATGATCTATGGCTGGGAATAGGCCCGGTTGGGGAACTAAGGGGACACCCTAGCTGGGTTGAGTTTCTCACCAAGGAGTGCATGGACTGGAATTGGGGCTGCATTCTGATCAGGATATGATTGTAATCTCAACTTGGCACAAGTGTGGACTGGGACTGGAAGCACCAAGCCAGGCCAGATTCCAACACCATCTGGTGTGCTCTGGAGGACCGGAGAGAGATGTGTGACAGACTAGGCTAGGTCTCAGCCCTTACTGAACCATGTGTGAGCTGTATGGGTTATGGACAAACCATGGCTGGGCTGAAACATTCAACAATGACAACCAGATTGGGTTGAAGGCTAGTCAGGAAAAGCCACTGTTCCTGCTAGGACAGGAGGTGGACTGAGTAGGGCTGGCTCATGGACCCACTGGTTTGCGCAAAACCTGGCATTGGGAGAGGTTCTGATGGAGGAGCCTGGACAACTTCTCTGGCACGACACAGTCCCCTGCAGGTAAGCACAAGAAACATAATAGGGAACAAACCAGATCAAGCAATGGAAACTATCCCACTGGCATACACATGGCATGGGTTGGGGCAGACCAGGCTGAACCTGTTCACATTACCTACTGGTGAATCCAAAGAGCAGAACAGAGTATGGGTTTAACACCAGAACAGGTTCGGAAGCAACACATACCAGTACACAACAAGTATTGCCAAGGTGAGATGAGCCGTAGCGCCCAACAGCATATGTGAAAATCACAGGGAGGAGGCAAATCCAACAGGGACACATGGGCTCCCCTGCTGGACAACTACTTCCATTGGAAAGCGTGAGTTGGGATGGGGGCAGTTCAGATTAGGCAGGACTATACTACCTGTGGGCCTCATGGTGAGCTGACTGTTCCAACTGGTGCAAGCAAAAATTAGAGTGGTTGAAGGTTGTTTGGGCTTAGCCGCAGCATTAGCTGGCAGAGGCTGGCACTGGGAGGTAATTCTATCAAGTCAATGCCAGAACCACCTGAGGACTGCATAATCTGGGAGCGGGTGTGGCCTAGAAGGGAAATAGTGGGCACCTCCCTCAGGGTTACCACCCTTATTGGACAGCACGAAAGCCAGGATAAGGACAGTGGTGGCTAGACAGAGAGGCACCTGCCAGTAGGTGTGTGGGCTGGATAATAGGTTGGTTGGGTTAAACTAGGCTTCAATGTCCATTGACATGTGCAAGAGCTAAATGGGATATGGGACAGACTGGACAAGTCTGCGGTGCATACTGGCAAGCATGGGAACCAGGCTAGGGGGCAGAACTGGGAGGGGTTTTGGGGAATCGCCACAACTAGGCTGCAACTCCAACTGGTTTGCATGAGGACCGAGTATGAAGTGGGTAGGATCAAGCTGGACTACAACACCCATTGGTTCACGAGGAAGACATGGCTGGAAACAGAACGGACCCAGCAATCGCAAGGACCAGCATGTGCATAAGCTGATTGGTGTGACGGACGGTGTTGGAGTCTGTACTAGCAAACTCACTCAAGAATCAGATCTGGGATCAACTCAGATGACGTTTCTTTGGATATCCCTCCAACTGAACTGCTGATCTTGGAACCCCATCAAGAGACTGTCAGCCAGTGGCTCTGATTAGGTTTCATCGCGGTTGGGACGGTGAGATTGGCAGCAATCCAGAACGATGAACTATCAAGACTGTTTGAGCAGGACCCTCGGAGTGCGCCTCATGTTGGGGATCGGGGATGGGTGGGAGGTTGGGTGGGGCTTTTCCCTTTGTTACTCCCCTAACCCCAGATACAGGGAAAAATGATTATATTAGTGTGGAAACAATATTACCCACTTTCACCCTGTAGCCCTTGACCCTTTGTACCCTAATCAACTAAGATTATTAAAATTAAAAAAAAAAGGCTGACTCTCCTCCTGTGCAAGGCATCCAAATGGGCTCTGATTTATACCCCAGCTGTTCCACTTCCAATCCACAGTCCTGCTGATGGCCAGAAAATTGCAGGTGATAGTGCAAAACCTTCGGTCGTTGCTCCCGCATGGAAGACCTGAAAAGAATCACTATGTTCAAGCTTCAGATCAGCTAAGCTCTGTCCTCTGCGATCAACTGGGGAGTGAACCAGGAGAGCAGGATCTCTTTGTCTCTGTTTTTTCATCTTTCTGTAAACTTACCTTTCAAATAGAAACAAATCTTTAACAAATTTTATAAATTTCTTCACATACCATAAGTGGAATACATTATTACCCTTGACAGAAAAGCAACTCTGTGATTCTGATATTCTTTTGTTCAAAATCTGTAACAAACCACATTACTCTCTCAATTGTAATCCAAAATCATATATCTTACAGATGACTTTAAAACTTGAATACATTTTTATTTTTATTTTTATTTTAGATTTCTTTGTTTTTATTGGAAAGACAGATTCAAAAACAGAAGGAGAGACAGAGAAAAAGGTCTTCAATCTTCCAGTTTACTCCCAAAGTGGCCTCAGTGCCTAGAGCTGAGCCAATCTGAAGCCAGAATCCAGGAGCATCTTCAGTGTCTCTTACATGGGTGGAGGGCCTCAAGATTTTGGACTGACCTTGACTGCTTTCCCAGCCACAGAGAACTAGATGGGAAGTGGAGCAGCCAGGACGTAAACCAGCATCCATATGGGATCCTAGCAGAGGCAAAGTGAGGATTTACACACTAGGCTATTGTGCCAGTATATTAATGATACATTAATTTTAATATTTGTGTTTCTTTAATTGTAAAATTATGTTTCTACTATGATGATAAGTTTTTTTATTCTAAGAAATATATTTTATTTGGTTTATCTTTTCCTAATACTTCTGTAACTGCAATATCAAATAATGTAAATGTAATCTGAAATAATCTACACCTTCACTTCAGCATTTGTAAGAATTACATTTCATCCAGAACTTTTCCACGGATTCAATACATGCAGTTTATCAAATGTCTCGACTGTTTTCCTGTGGCCTATTAATAATGGAAATAAGTTGGAAGAAAGTATGACTTTGTTTTAACCTAATGTTATTGTGCGTTTATTTACTTTCACAGAATAAAAAAGACGGAAGATATAGGAAAAATACATGACTTACCAAGCTATTGACTGCATTTTCTATTACAGTGTCTCTTGAGTTGTTATTTAAAGCCTATGCACTGCACTGAGATCTCAATTCTAAGACCCAATTTTTGACTTGTAAAAATGACATACTGTAGACTGTTTTAAAGAGTACATGCAGTAATACAGGTTAAAGTGTAACGAAAGCCATGGTTGGAGCCAGTGTGTGGTATATAAGATTAAGAGTCTGCTTGACATGCTGGCATTCCATATGGAAGCCAATTTGAGTCCAACATGCTCCACTTTCAAATCAACTCCCTACTGATGCTGCTGAGGAAATAATGAAGGACTTGGGTCCCTGAACCCAAATGGGGGACCTGAAAGAAGCTTCTGGTCACAGGCTTCAGAGCAGCCCAGCTCTGGTCATTGTGGCCATTGGGGAGTGTGCTAGTAAGTGGAAGATCTGTCTCTCCCTCCCCTTTCTTTCTGTAACTCTGTGCAAAAAAAAATTCATTTCCTTTCTTAAGAATTTCTGCCTTTTCTTCTGATTTCTTCTCCCTTTTCTAGCCATGTCAGGCAAGGGAGGAAGTGGAACAGGGGAGGAAGATGGGAATTGCTGCCTTACCTGGTACTAGACCAAGAACAATGTACTATTCAGTATGATTTTCCTAACCCACTCCACACCTTGTAAATAGCCCCCTATTTAATCAGTTCAAATTACCTACTCTGTGTATGCCACCTGCTTCCTGCTGTCACATTGATTGATACAGAAACCCTTTGAAAATTTTATAAATGCTAAGACCTTTACTTCAAAACTCATTTTTTCACAAAGCATAAATTGATAAATTTCTATTCATGGGCCCAACCACTGTTATGTTTCCAGAAGTCTATGAAGGACTTAGAATCTTGCAGCTTTACAAAGGAAAAATGTTTTGTCAATTTCAGCAAAGAAATTAATATCAATTCAGAGATAATATCAACTAATCTAAGCAGCATACAGAATACAGCTTCCTTCTGAATATCTGATGTGTGTGCCATTGTTCGCATGAAAAGCAAAAAACAAAACATAATTTCCTCAGTTCTCTTGGCAGATATTTCTGACCTTTCCAGCCATAGAATAACTTCTATTACAGTTGGAAAGCTCTTGACCATGACTTTGAAAGGCCATTTAGAACCTTTTGACAAATGTAAATTTGATTCAATTCATTCTACTTTAATAAAAAGTTGATCTCACTTTTTATGCTTGTATTTTTAATATCACTTGATACTGTCTCCTCATATCTATGCAGTAAATATAACAGTAACAATGGCACAGTGTGTGCTTCTGATTTATCTGCAGCACGAAAAGTGCAGAGTGTTTCGCGATGGCATCAGAGTGGGGGGCTCTCCTTGCCACTCGAAGTGATTGCACAAGGAATGTGCTATTGTTAACATCACTCCTGGGAGAGGAAAAGTAGCCTTAATGGCATTGTACAATGTGGTCGTTTCTCTCAAGTAGTGAGAATAAATGTTAAGACATACTAAACGCAATGGAAATGCTTCACCTTACACAAAACAGTCCTGCAGTAAAATTGTGAAGTGAATTTTGTGTTCTATTTTTCCTCACTTATTTTGTGCACATCTAAAAGAATCCTTGCTCAATTTTTTTAAAGTTTTCTTCCAAGCAAATATTTGTGGTGTATGAAACTTTCTTTTTCTTTTTAGTTTTTTTCTATTTTATTTTTTCCTGATACAGCTCCATAGACTCAGGGATTTGCCTTTCCACCCTCCCCAACCAGCTCTCTACTCTTTTCCCCTATATTATTACAATAACATAGACCTTTGAAAACAGTCACAAATCCATCATTCTGCTACTTAAGTGCATCAGGACATTGCGGTTATAGATAATGGTATAAGAAAGTCCAGCATTCTACTGTCAAGATATGTTTAACGGTTTCATCAGGAGTCCAACTATTATTCATGAGTAGAGATACATTTCAATCCCACATCTGTTGGTTGTCCACCTTCGTACATCTACAGACCCAGAAATACGCTGCAAAGCTTGGCCAGGGGAATTATCCAAACTGTTCTACCTTCCATCCTCTCACAAGGCTGCCAGCATTCCCTGCTGGACTGGATGAGCTGGCTGATGTGTCCTCCATGCACATCTGCACATGCTGTCCACTGTACAGGCATCAACAACTATGGAGGCCCAGTCCCAATACATGCACTCCAAAGTTGTACCACACATTCTGTTCATTTTCCCTGTGGCTGGTATCTGAGTCCAGCAATCCATCTGGGGAGTCCAAGAAACCTCATCTGAGGTGACTTCAGAGCTGACTCGTGTGCGCCAGCTAACGCAGGGTCAGGTTCAGTCCTTTGCCTGCACCAGCCAGTGCACATACAGGTGAATGTAGCTGTTTGGTCAGTTCCATCCCAGAACCATACTTCATGTGAACTCACGGGCACTGTAGCTTAGCCCAGTTAGCCTGCCACAAATCCAGTCCTCTGGCATTCTACTCAGAGCAGCAGCCTAGCTGGGATGATCACAATAACCTCCAGCAGGCCAACCCATCCTGGCTTTTACACATGCCAGCCTCTGCTGCAGCCCATCCCACACCAGCCCACATCCCATTTGGCTCCTGTGCACCCTCATGGGTACTGTAGATAACCTCAGTCCTCCCAACTCCTAGACCCAGCCCTCACATGTGCTGTAGGTGCCGCCACCTTGTTTGGGCTGGCCTGCCCTCAGCCCTGGTTCTTACGCTTACAAGCAGAAGGTACAGCCTAGCAGGGTGTGTCCACAGTTTCCCTGTCAGGTATAACTCCTAGCCCCAGAACTTGTACCTGTCAAGGGAACTACAGTAAAGTCTTACATGAATTGCACACAGTTCTGGCATTTGCCAGCTGGTGCAGTGGCTTAACCCAGCCTATCCACACCCGTTCTAGCTCTCATGCTCACCACAGAGTATTGCAGCCCTTCCCAGACCAGCTCACCCGCAGTCCCAGCTTTCACATTCACCAGTGGAAACAATGACCCATCAGGGGAGTACCTGAGGTTTCCCTACTAGAACCACTCCTGGCCCTGAATTTTGCACATTCCAGGAAGTGCTGTAGCCCAGTCTGAAATGCCCACTCATAAACTTAGCATTTGACAGCAAGTGCTACATCCTAGCTCAGCCCAGCCCATGCAGAGTTCACCTATCACCGGCAATTGCAGCAGCCCAGCCCCATCTGGCCCACTTCCAACACTAATGAAGTGATACGTGGTACCAGCGAAGTGGTAAGCATTATGAGTCAGTCAGACAAGTTTGCACCCAGTCCTGGCTTTTCCTCACCCTGGTGTGTGCTGTGGAAATATCCATCTCCAATTCCAAATCAATCATAATCAAGGAACACTAAGATCCCACACATCAAAGATCTTCTCGTGCTTTGCCACAGACTTCAACAGCCTGTGGATGCCAAAAACGTCCAAGATGACATTTCTTGGATAGTAGTAAGTGATTGATACTGCCATTCTGAACTTGTTGTGTACAAAAAAAAAAAAAAAGCAAAATCACAACCAGCACGTAACACCAAGCAAGGTATAACCAAGGTGTTATGTGCCAAGGAAATAGCATTATGTGGCCCCAACCCAGCAGAGAACCCATGTTCAGCATCTGTGGACAATCCAATCAGTAGAACTCGAGCTGCCTCGGTGCCTCTGCACATTGAAGCATAAGCCCCAATAAACCTTGTCTGGATGAACGTCAGTTTCTCATTACATTTGATTCCCAAGCGATCTTAAAAAACTAAGGGTTTCTAATAATGCCCTGTCAATGTCCATACAACAGCTTTCATGCAGCAGAAGCTTAGAAAAAAACTATGAATAGTGCAATTTACCACAAGTACCCAAGATTATCCAAAGATTTATTAGATTTTCAAAAAAGAAAATGAGAAAATTTTCAGCGGAAAGAAATAAATTTGCAATTGCATTTTTCTTTTCATCAAATATTCTCTAATTACATTTAACACTTTAGAAAAAGAAACGTAGGTTATATTCTAGCAAAATTAACGTGCTAATTTTACTGCAGTTTTCACAGTTCTGATCACTTTTTCCACATAATGACATGATAGATCTAACTGGTAAAAAGGATAGATGGCTCTCTGCACACAACCACCATCAAATTCATGATTCATAGAATCCCCAAAGTAACAGTACATGATTCATCAAGTTACTAAATATACAGAAGCATCACAAAGCTTATTAGTCAGATCCTGACTTGAGACAAAGTGAAAAGATTTTGTTCTGATTTGTTCCCTCTAATAGTACATTTGTATTTCAAAGTTGACAAAGTTATTTTGTTATTTGACTGTGAAGATAAAGCATGACACTCAGTTATAATAAAGTCATGCACTATTTTGAATTTTGCTATGCCTTTACAGTCTTCATTTTTGTTTCCTGGTACGTTTCAATTCACTTTGTTTGCTGAGTGTTTTAGGACACTGGCAGTGGATAAAGCATAGGAAAGCCCGTGAGTTCCACTTGTCTCTATGGCACCTTCAGGGCGCATGAATACTCGTTCTGGAAATAGTTATGTCCAAAATCTCTGAGAAATCTGCCAGCAAGACAAACAAAAAGTGAAGACTGATGAGCAAAACACCAGGAGCAAAGCTACACTGTGGACGCAGTCTCTCCCAGAGTCGTGTCCTACTGGGCTAAGCTCTGGAGGTCTCCGGATACCAGCTGCAGTGTCTGAATGTCAGACTTAGCTTGTCTTAAGGATAGCGTGTTAAACGAGACAATGCTTTGTAAAGGTGCACACAAATCAAACTTTAAGAGGTCATGTTAGAAATGCCATATTTTTATTTCCTAGAAATAAATTTTTTCTTCGTTCAGAATTTCAGATAGGCAGTAATCATGCAAACACGGAGAAAGATCTAAAGAAAATGGAACATAACTAGAAATCTGTTTCTAAGGCAGCCCAGGGAAAATTATCCAGTGATTTCTAACAAAAAATTGTAGAAATTTAACATTCTTCTGACTAAGAAAGACTTATATAAATAAAATAGAACCTGGAATTGAGGTAAACCCCCAGGAAGCTCAGCCAGGGCAAGGGCAGAGTGGGCTGAAGCCTTCATAGATCGCTCTCTATTTCAAAGGTTAGAATAAGGACTTCGTTTTGCATTGTGTGTTGGGGGAAAGATACAAGGAAACTGATTCCTTTGCCATTCAAACATGGGTAAACATCATTTCAATGTACCTTTTCACCTTATGAGTTGCAGAACTGAATCACACACCCCTCAGGTCCCGTTTGCCTAACCTCATCCTCTGAGCTCCTGATATGTTGCTATTTTGTATGACTTTTCCTATCCAACAGTTCATACATCTACATGGACCACCTTGCATTGAAAATTTGCTCTTTGCTAATTTCTTCCTTCAGATTTTAATAAGAGCACCCAATATAGAAAAAGCTAAAACTAAGTCAAACACAGTTCCCAGTGTAATAGCCTAGTGGCTAAAATCCTAACCTTGCATCTGCCAGGATCCTATATGGGTGCTGGTTCGTATTCTGGCTGCTCCACTTCCCCTCCTGCTCTGTGTCTGTAGATGTGAAAGCAACAGAGGATGGCCTAAAGCTGTGGGAGACCCCAAAGAAGCTCCAGGCTCCTGGATTCGGATCAGCTCAACTCTAGCCCTTGCAATCATCTGGGGAATGAACCAGTAGATGGAAGACCTTTCTCTCTTTCTTTCTCTCTGTAAATCTGGCTTTCCAGTAAAAATAATAAATAAATCTTTTCCAAAAATTAAGTCAAGCATCACAGATACAAATGTCAATGAGGAAAAGTATTCACTATATAAGTTTGAAAAACTGATTATAAAGTACAAAATCAATACATTAGATTCTGAATAATTGATGTGAATCTCAATAAAATATATTCTTCCCTTACCAAAAGCTTGGATTTAGATAATTTTGGTTAAAATTTTGCCATTGTGACATGCAGGAGTATAGTTTTAAACAGATTACTCAACATCTGTTGTAGCCATTTTTTAGATAATGTTAAATAAACGTAAAGAATTCAATGTACTCTACGCACTAAATGGTGGGCCAAAGGAGGGTCACATTTTTAAATTTCAAGTGGGCTCACTAACAGAAAACAAGAACATGACACCAGATGAAATAGACCAGCAAAGAAATTAAATATAATATTTATTTTATGTTTAGTTTAAACACTCAGGATAGTGTTCACAACCATGTTATAAATAACCTGAATTTATAAACAGAATAAATTGTCATTTAAAAAAAAAACTCTGATTCAGGCATTCCATTCACTAGCCTTTCAAATAAGTGATTATGTATGCAACATAGCATTTAATCTCCAGTGGCTTGGGTAGTCTGATTTTCATTACTACAAACTACTTACAAAGGAGGAGGGTATGTGAGTTCACAGTTTTCAGTTTCAGAGTCCAAGATACTGTATCAGCACTTGAACTTGGCATGCTTGCTGACAGAATCCTGGCATAGCTCAAAGCATCAGAGCAAGACAGAATGCAGCCCATCTATGTGTCACCTCATAAAACCACCATGATATGGTTATGAGAGCTCCCTTCTAACAGCACAATCTAACATTATCCAGTCTAGTTATGTCCCAAAAATCTCCCCATTAAAGTGGTGACTCAACTAAGTTCTCATCCCCTTAGGACTAGTAACATAAAAGCTTAGGAATCCAACACTTAATATTGAAACAGTAAAGCATTGGTCATCAGCTACATTTCAAAATATTGTTCTAAAGTCTCTAAATGTATAATAAAAGACACACTGATCTTTGAAAACTTCAGGAGGCATGTTGAGAAAAACAGGAAGACCAGATGCCAAATTAACAAGTCTAACTTCATTTTATCACATCACACTAATGTAAAAATAGAATGTTACAGCTAAACAACTTTGCTTAGAAACACAAATTTGACAATAATTAGAAATATGTTATGTTATGTTGTGGCTTTTAATTGATCGGTATGATATTCTGCCAGCTCTGCCTTCAGACCAGAGATGGTCTCACCAAGAAACCGTTGAATTTATCTGGACAATAAGATGCTGGACTCTATGCTTGGTATATGCTTCCAATGAAAGAATCTTGACTGAATTTGAACTACAATACTGCAACGTGATAGAGGAATCCACCGGGGGGAGGGGGGAGAGTACGGAGGGGGATTGGGGGAGTCCCAGAGCCTATAAAACTGTGTCACATAATGCAAAGTAATTAATAAAAAAATGGGTCTGGAACAATTTTTAAAAGGAAATATGTTAGAGCACGTGTGTGCTTAGAAGAATAGTGAGAATTCTGGTATGCTGCTAGGACTAGACTGCTGGGTTTGTCCTAGAGCATATTAAGAATGGGCTGAGGGAGTTGATACTGAGATTTACATAAGAGTGGAGTCAAGATCAAATGGGGTGCAGTAAGTAAAATAAAGTATGCAAAACACAGGGCATTGAGAAAAAAGATGAGGGGTAAAAAAGATGAAAATAGGGGCCGGCATTGTGGCCTAGCAGCTTAAGTCCTCGTATTGAACATGCCTGGATCCCATATAGGCACCTGTTCTAGTACCAGTGGTCCCACTTCCCATCCAGCTCCCTGCTTGTGGCCTGGCAAAGCAGTCGAGGATGACCCAAAGCGGTGGGACCTTGCACCAGCGTGGGAGATATGAGAAGAGGTTCCTGGCTCCAGGCTTTGGATCGTTGCAGCACTGGGCCATTGCAGCAGCTTGGAGAGTGCATCATTGGACAGAAGATCTTTTCTGTCTCTCCTCCTTTCTGTAGATCTGACTTTGCAAGAAAACAAATAAATATTTTTTAAAAGAGTGCAAAAATATATAAAATCTGGATACATGATGGTCGAATAGCCAGAAGTAACACTGATTTCAAAATATCCAAAAATCAAAGGATTCAACAGTTTCCCTGGAGATAGTTTCAGAGAATGAACAACAAGAGAGGCCTGGAGCAGTGCAGTGGGTGGACAAATGCAACAACCAACTACATGCCAACAGTCAGTCGTGCCGGGCCCAGATATTGTCTCTTGAAAACTCTTTGTTCTTGGACTCTAATGCCTGCACTAATACCGCACTTCAGACCCTCACAGCTTCACTTTTACGATCAAAAAGCAATCATGGTCACAATTTTCTATTCTCGTACAAATTCACAATTAACATCAGTTTCCAAACTGTTGACTTTTTTCTCAATCTGAATTCTACTTTATTCATTAAATTTTAAATTTTATTTCTAATTTATTATTTATATCTACTTTTTTATGCCTTTTTTTGTTATAGCAATGCAAGTTTCTATTTTCCCTGATGTGTGCTAGTTAATACATAGGGAACAAAAGCATCATCAAAATGAATGATATTTATATCTAGGATTCTAATATTTTTTAGTCATGTCTATACTGAAGATGACTAGTAAGCTGGTTTTGATTTGTTTGATTTGATCTGAATTTCTTCTCCCTATGTGTTGATATCACTACTTAATGGATTATTAATCCTGTGACTCCAAAGTGCAATGAAAATATTCATTTGTAAAAATCAGAGGGAAAAAGAAAGAAGGGAGAAGAAGGGCTGATGGGGAATTCAGGCTGGAGGGAGCTCAGGGTAAGAATTTTCATTATGTCCCTAAATCTGTATTGTAAATTATGTGAAATTTGCTCACTTTATATAGATTCAGTAAATAAGTAAATAGGATAATTATTTAAATTCTAAGCACTATGTTATGCTAAGATCAAAGATACAATAGTTAGAATCTCTCATGCATATAAAGCTTATACATTAGAATCACACACGAGTCAAATAAGTATTAACAATAGAAATAAAACTGTGCCTTTCATAAGGATAGAGTAACATTAAAATGTTCTCTCATTGTAAACACACAGAAAACTGGACAAGATATATGAAATGACTTCATATTTTGGTAATGCACAACTGTGAGTTCTGAAACTCAGACAGCAAGGCAATGAATTTTTCTGTTGATCCAGCCTTTTGTAGCCTTCAATTTCCAGGCTATAAAGAGATCATGGAAGCTCAGATGAAGCAAGGATGTCTTTATGGGTTGTGGGAAGAGGAACTGGAGTTAGGAACATAGAGGCATTGAGGACCTAGAATTTCTCTAGTAGAGTATTGGAGAGAAGAGTATTTCCCAAGTGAACACCCCACTGTAACCTCTTAGAAACTTTGTTTAGCCAATTTAATTTCTGTATATGCATGCAGTTAGACTCAATATGACTTTGGAGAGAACCACTATAAAAATAAGAAGTTGAACAAATCACAGAGCTCACATAGTCTTAGTGTGATTCACATTCCAACCACCAAAATATACCGAATTTTGCCAGTAAAATAAAAGGAGCTGCATTTATATCAAGACTGTTACTTACCTGGATAATAGTCCATATGTCAGCTCTTCGTAATCCTTGGATCTTGCAATGAAATATCAAGGTTGTGTGACAGCAATGCAAGTTGTGCGTTTCCCTCAACTGCTGAGAAGTCAGCTCTGGACAACAGCTAATTGTCTGACTAGTCTGCAGCTATATCCTCAGAGAGTTCAGGCAGAAGCCTCATACTCCCAACAATACAAAGAAAACAATGAAAAACTCATGAGAGCCACTCCAACAAACAAGGTGGTGTTATAATTCTTACCATGAGTCCAGTGTAAGGCTCAGTTAGATCTGTACTCAAAATACTGAGATTTGAACAAAGAGCAGCATTTTCTTATGTTTCATTTTTCCCTCCCTTTTATGTCACATGCCTTCGTTTAATCAGGTACTCTAATGTTACAAGGCGACTATAATGATTGATAACAAAACAGCACATGCCTGGTTATTGCTAATGGTGAACTGGTTTCCCTTAACACACTTAATATTCCTTCCATGCATACACCCAGCTGTATGCTGTTTTAGCATTGGCATACACAGTGGTCTGGTGCTCACAAGCATTAGCTGAACATTGGAAGCTAGCAGAGGTAATGATCACATTCCTTTGCCAGGTTACTGTGCCCAGTACTGAGGCACTTTTCTTCAGTGACATTGGTTACTGAAGGCTTTAAATTAGACCACCAAAGTCAAGACTTCTTATTTTGGTGTGAGATGGATAGTCACCCCACTTCTAAGGACATGGAACAATCCATAACGTCCACCATGTTACTACCATCAGGTAATGATCAGGGTACACACTCTGACTGTGGCGTGACAGTCATAATCTCCGTGTTCTGACAAATGACAGAGGGAGAGAGAAAGGCAAGCTTAAATGCACCTGGCATTTGCTCCTGCCAAAATGAATGTGGTTTCTACTGGCAGCTAAGGATTGAGATTCCATAATCTACCTCTCAATTCGTCATTGCATTGGTCAGCTTTGATAAATTCAAATGACAGATTGTTTCAGTTCCAACAACCAAATGTATTTAAATGCTGGGATCACCCTAGGGCATTTACTCAGACACCCTTTGGATATTCACTAGGAATCAAATTCCTAGGAATGATAATACAAGCCTCCAAATGTATCCAGGTGGCTGGAGCTTCTGGGTTCAAAGTGGACTTTGCTTGGTTTCAGCCCCAAACATGTTTGGACTCTGTCATCACCCTGGGATATAGACTTAGCATGGAGTGGATGACCCTTAGAAATCAGGAGCCCTAAGTTTGGCAATACAAGCCACCTGAATATGCTCAGGATGCTAAGAATAGCTCTGATGTATTTCATGCACAGATCCAAACGTCTTGTTTGATTCACTTGGAATCTTAGGCATGACAGTGCTCCCTAGAGGCCATAAACCCCAAATGTGGCAGTAAAAATCTCCAAGAATATTTAGGTCACTAGGAAATGGTGCTGGATCTAGGTAGAAATTTCAGGTCTATGCTACCTGCAAGGAACCCCATCTTGGGGTAAAAGAGATGTTAGGACACAAGACCTCACCTAATGCAGGAGATTCAAGTCGCATACCTGGACATAACTGAGCTTACACAAAGTCATGTCTACCTTAAACTGTGTTGAGTCTGTATTCATTCCAATGAAGACACTTCTAGGGGAACAATGCCAGAAACAATATGGAAAACCAGACTCTTACGAGACAGATTCCACAATAGTATTCCAGGTGTTTAATAACACACAAGCTGAAGCACAACAGGTGATCAATGTGGAAAGCAACTTTGCCAACAAACCACAGAATCAACCTAGGTAGCATTTTGGTCTGGTAAAATTATGAAATTTGAAGAACTAATAGATATGAAAAAAAATGATCAAGTTCTCTAGTTATCAAGGAAATGCAAACAAAAAGAACAATGAGGTTCAACCTAACTCAACTGAGAATGACCTACATACAGAAATCAAGAAATAATGATTGCAGGTGAGGATATGGGTACTCTTTTCCATCATTGACAGGAATGCAAACTAGTGCACCCACTATGGAAGTCAATCCTCAAACAAACAACTGAAAATAGTTCTACCATATTATCTAGCCACCCCACTCCTTTAATTAGACGCAAATGAAATGAAATCTCCATACAAGAGAGGTATTTGCAATCCTCTATTTATGGAAGCATAACTCACAATAGTTAAAACATGGAAACAATTCAGATGCCCATCAACAGATAACTGGATAAACAAAATGTGGTACATTTACTCTGTGAAGTGCCTTTCTGTCTAAACACCCCAACCCCTGTCCTAGTTGTTGTTTTGCCCTCCCGTGGGAGTGTTAATCCAAGAGGCGGGGAGCCCACTATTTCCCTCCCAGGTCACTAGCACTTTAGGTTTGTGCTCTCTCCAGGTGGCCCTGTGGTTGGACTTGCAGTAATGGCCGCTAGTACCAACGTTTGTTGATGCTAGTAGGAATAACCCGCCCTTCCTGGCTCTTGCCTGATCTGGTCCATATGAGGCGCACAGGTGCTGCAGCCCTACCTAGTTTGGTCCCAACTCATGCTCTCCAGTGGCTATCCAACAAGGGAATCACCCCTTATTCCCATGTCGGCTCTGCTCCCACTTCCTGGTTCTCATGTGTGCTGGTTGGGTGCTGTGGTCTCATCTGGCACAGGCAGCCTCACCTTGGTATTCTCTGTTGTGTCCTGTTTTTGTCGCAACCAAACCTGGCTCGATCCACTCTCTGGTCTGGTGTTCGGATTTGCCAGTGGATGACGCAGACTGACCTAGCCTGGTCTGCCCCCAACCCATGTCAAACATATGCCTTTTTGGACTGTTTCCTAGTATACCTACAAAGTTTCAAGCCTTTACATCTCGAGTCTTCTTAAGTTCATGTAGAGAATGAGTCTGTCTATTTTTATGAACCAATTGAAAATATCAAACATCTATTGAAAAAAACAACAAAATAAGTAAAATCTTTGCTTTTCTGCTATATCAGATGTTGCACTACAAGGGACAGTCTTTGCCTAATCTGTTCTCTTGAGTCTCTCAGAAGCTGCTAATCAGAGAAACACTCCTTGGTGAGTTCTTTCACCATATTAGAGAAAATGTCACTTTGAAAAATCTATCTATTGATGAAGCTTAGCTCAAACTGTAGTTCAAATTTTACAGGAATTATTCAAGTTTGTGGATTCTACCACTAAAGTTGTCACGACAGATTACTAGCCCTAGAATACATAATTATAGAAACAGAGTGTTTATAGCAAATAACGCAATTGATACACTTATTTTGACAACAGTATGCTCATAAGAAGAAACAGTACAGGAATTTATTTATTTTTTAGACACTTACGTGATTTTACTTGAAAGCATTACAAAGGGAGAAGGGAAGCAACAAAGTAAAAATATCTTTCTTCAACTGGTTCACCCCGCCCCCGGCCCCCATGGCCGGGGACAGACCAGGTCAAACGCAGGAATAGGAGCTTCGTCTGAGTCTCCCACGTGGGCTCAAGGTCCGTAAGATGATTGTGAACCACAGCTTATAACAAGTTCCTAACTTAACAAAGGAAAGGCAAGAAGTAGGGTTTTAGTAGGTTCAGAAGAGAGTAATATCTAGCATATGGATTAGAAAGCCGAAAAAGTATCCCCTTCCTTCCATTTCAGTGAAATGTTTTACTCATTATTGCTTTCCTATCGCCTTTGCTTGACTTTCCTCGTCTCTTTCATGTCACAACATGGAGCTTTCACTCCAGGGATTTTACTTTTGATCTAAAAGCCCGTAACTATCAAGACCCAGACTTCTTTCCTGACCTCCAAAATGAAATACTGAAAAAACAAAACAAAAAACCCTGAAGATGTCCATAAGGAAGCATTTTAGGTAACTTAAATCTAATATCTGTAAACTCTGTACGGTTTTTTTCAAATTTTCTTTTATTTTTGTTATCACGCTCTATTCATACATCATTATGGCACAGCGCAATATTCCGACACATGTATTCAGCATAATCACTATGATCCAGCAGTTGGCCCTGCTCCTCCCCACCCTTCCTCAATGTTTGTGACACACCAGCTCTTCTCTTCTACGCCATTATTCAGCATTCATTATAGTGTTGTGAACTTCCATCACCATTGTGTGCAGGAGAACTCTGGAATCTACTCCCTCCATCTAACCTATACAGATAAATGAACAAGGATTAGTTTGTATATTTATCTATATTATTCAGACACCCAAAGAAGTAAAATCTGACATCTCCAGCACACAAAGGAAACTGGAGGGATCTATGTTAAATGAAAGAGGCAACTCCAGAAAGACAAATAACCAATACTTCATTCTCACTGTCATTTATAGGTGTTTTCAAAAATAATACTTACACTTGAAAAGTGGGGAGGTGGGGATAGATGGAGGCTAGAGAGTTTATATCAAAACAGTTATGCGTCCACTGTTTTAATGACATCAGTGGCTTACCATAAGATGTGAACAAAAGTCACTGTGTGCACTTTCCTCCCTCTCCAGTTACATCTAATCGGACACTGAAGCTGTCAGCTCCATCTCCTTAATTGTCTCTCATACACTGTTTCTAATTCCCCTTGACTGCTCTCATTTAGAAACTTTGTGTAACAAAATGGATACAACTGAAAACCAGTTAGTGAAAGAAGCCAGTCCTAAAAAACAAATATCATTTGTTTTCTCTGATGTGTGGCAGTTAACACACACACACACACACACACACACACACACACACACGTTGTCATTTGACTTCTGTTTTCAGCATTCCTCCCTTGGGAAGACGAGAATATCTTCTTTTGGCTTTCTAATCCCTATTCTAGATATTGCTCTCTTTGGAGCCTACTAAAATCCTATTCCTTGCTTCTCCTTTGTAAATTAGGATATAGCCTAATTTGAAATAGCCTGTGGTTTATAATCATCCATATAGGACTGTGGTCTTTCTGGTTTGTTTTGTTTGTTTGTTTGTTTGTTTTACTTGTTGACTACTAAAGTTACAGCTGTATCAGCACTGGGATTATAGAGTGGAGTAAAATTATGTTTTGGAATAAACTTAATGAATAAAAGAAAAGAAAGAGTGAGGGAGGCTGAGGCACAGAAACTGGAAAAGAGGAAGCATGGTTATCTTAGAACTATCGAAAAAAGACAAGAAATAATACTATTTTTAAAAAGACAAATGAATAAAGAAATCTTTTTTAAAGGTTATTTATTTTTTAGTGGAAAGGTAGATTTACAAAGAGAAAGAGAGACAGAAAACTCTTCCATCTGCAGGTTCGCTCCCCAAGTGGTTGCAACAGCCAGAGCTGACCTGATCCGAAGCCAGTAAACAGGAACTTCTTCCAAGTCTCCCATACAGGTGCGGCTTCCCAAGGCCTTGGGTCATGTTCTACCACTATCCCAAGCCACAGGCAAGGAGCTGGATTGGAAGAGGAGCAACTGGGACACAAACCAACACCCACATGGGATCCCAGTGCTTTTGAGGTGACAATTTAGCCGTGGAGTCATCACACCAGGCACCAAAAATCTTTCCATCATTGCTATGAACAAATGTCTCCCAAAGAAAGTTTATGATCCTCCTGATGGAAACTTTTCAGTGGGACCTCCTCTTCTGTTCAGATAAAAGCACATTTCTTAGCCTCGCTAGCTTGGACTTTGCTTATTAGGTATATCACATTGTTCAAACAAAACATCTTTTCCAATAATCTAAGTGCACCTTAAATCTCATTCTGTAGCTAACAGAAATGCCAGGGGTCCAGTGTATGGCATGTTGGATTAAACCACCACTTGCCATGTCAGCTACAGCACCAGTACCTCCCTGGTACTGTACACAGGAAAGCAGTGGAGAACTTCCCTACTGTTTAGGACCCTGCATTCATGTGGCAACCCCAGAATAAGTTCCTAGCTCCTGGCTTCAGTCTGCCTCAGTCTAGGATTTTATGGCCATTTGGGGAGTGCACCAGTGTGAGACCTTTCCTTGTTCCCCTTTCTGCATCATAGCTCTTCCTTTTAAAATGCATAGTGTATAATTTAATTTTGAACCATGCCTTTTCCTTCCCCAAGTGCTAGCAAGCCTTCTATTATATCTGTTGTTCCTAGTGTTGTATTTCTGAAAGAACAGCCTGAAATGGCATCCAAAATGCTCTCCTCACCACTCCTTTCGATGATCAAAGCCAAGCTCCTTTAGGAAGTCCGTCAAGCTCCCTTGATGGACCTCACGCTAACTTCACCAAAATCATCGTCCATAACCTTCACTTTTGTACCCAGAAACGAAGCTGTATGGACCTTCTTTTTTTTAAGATTCATTTTATTTTTATTTTGAAAGACAGAAACAGGAAAGAAGGAAAGACATATGTAAAAAGATCTTCCACATGCTGATTGACCTCTCAAATGGCTGCAACAGCTCAAGTTGAGCCACCCAAAACCAGGAGTTTCCTGTGGCAACCCAAGGGCTGAGACTGAGGCAGCCAGACTCAAGCAGGCTCCCATGTAACATGCTGGTGCTGCAGGCAAAGGCTTACTCACTATGCCACATCACTGGCCCCAGGACCTTCTTTCTTTTAAATTGAATGTAAATCTGTTCACATTTTACACATTTCTCCTGAAACGGAAGGAACTAATGTCCATTAGCAGGCGTGTGATTACAACAGAATGTGGACTGAGCATACTAAAAGAAACTAGTGCAGACCTGGTCTTAGAAACATTGGGAGTGGAACAGGCCACAAGCAAAAGAGTGAAAATGGCACAATTCCACTTACGTGAATTTTGAGAATAGGCACAATTCATCAAATGTGATAGCAATGTGATGAAAGTCAGAATGTAAGCTACTTCTGCTCAGTGGGCGACATTGCCTGGAGTGAGACAAGCATCTTTTTAGAAGATCAAACTTTTCTGTACCTCAATTAGGTGTGGGTTATGTGGACACTTGTGTAGAAGGACACTGTGACTCTAGAAGGATTACAAGTGGCAGGATAACATTTGTATGAAAACATCTGGATGGATGTCATTTGTGGGACTGATTGGATATCATTTCTATGAGAACAGCTGGATGGACAGCATGTGAAGGAGAACACTTGGTATGATATACGAAAGTGTTCCAAACAAGGGCATGGAAACAATTGATGGGTTCGTTAGATAAGCAATACCTCCTCCCTTATCGTATATGACCCTTGGTCTGTAAAAGTCTGATGCCACTAATAAACTGCGGCTGTTGACCATCAGTCAGAGTCCACGCGTGTTATTATCAGTTCCGTATACCAAGCAATTGCTGCTGGACAGCTAGCACACTAGCATTTTCAAGACTCTTAAAGGTACATCTGCGTACTGCATCATTCATAAAATTAAGTCTCAATTTAGAAGGGGATTTGTGAAACTGTCATAACATAAGTGGTAAGAATAGCAGCCATTTGTTAAGCGCTTAGTTGCAAGTAACACTATTTTCTTACTGTTCAGAATCTTCCTCTGCTTGCTTGTAACTTGGGGTTACTTAAAGTTAAGTGCTCAGGTGACAGTCCCTACTGTTATAAATATGCAATACATGTAAAATATTTAGAGGATTAAGGTGTCATAACATGAACCTCTCAGTAGTCTCAAAATAGAACTATTTTATCCCCGTTTTAGATCTAATCGGAGAGTAATATAACCACAGTGGCACCATGATATCATTTATAGGATCTGTTTTCACACCATGTTTCTTTTTCCAATTTTTATCTTCAGTACTTCAGCTTCTCACAGCCAATAAAAATTTGAGATATACTTTTATTTGCAACAGTGAAATGGAAAACTGACTAAAACGAAAGGGGTCAGAACAGTTAAACCAATTTTACTAGCTTTTATAAAAAGCTTGAAAGAATAACCTTCTGAGAATAGAAGTGCCTTTTTCTCCAGAAATGAAAAAGGCATCATAAAAGAACATTTACTGGGTTCATAAAATTCAAATGAATATATTATTACCAAGTTTCACAATATTAGAAGACAGACTAATATGAAATACACAAGAGAGGATTGAAACTGATCATCAGAAATGCTGAAAATAAGAAGCCTGAAAAATTCACTGGTAAACCAATTAGAAGTTATATTACAGTTAAAACGATTACCATAAAAGCTGTTATAATTGAAGGTGATATTTCATTTTTTCCATTTTCTCAAGTAAAAGACAAACGCTAGCCAAGTATATTTAAAATCCTAGTCATCTATCAAGGTTCTGGTAATACAAAATAAAAAAAATTAGACTCTGGAATCGGTATGTAACATAATTATTCCATATAATTCTGGTTAATTGGCTAAATTAATGTGTTCCTTAATCATTATTTTTTGCCTAACCTCTAAAATGAGTAAGAGGTAACCTGTTTTTCTGATAATGACTTCTTCACTAGAAATCATTTGGCTCTTCCATCTCTTTTGTAATCACATGAGTTCCATAAAGCAGAAGCAGAGGCCAAATATGACTTCCTTCACTTGTCTGACATTCCACTGTGAGATATTCACAAAACCTGCATCTATGACATCCCATCCCCAGGTTATCTCTTTCATATCGGCAGTACTGTGCATCAGAGGGGTAACCACTTAAGAATACAACCACAGAATTATTCTACCCCTTACCATACACTGCTTGACATTTTTCTATCTCAATTAATAGTGGTATTTCTATCATTCTCCACAGGAAATTAAGACATGTTAACTGCAACAACAAGAAAATGAACAAGCTTTCAAATTTTTTTCAAGAGACGTCTGAAGCAGATTTAGGCTTAAAGAAACAAGGAACAGAAACTGAGTTTCTATACACCCTCTCACATGCAGCTTCCCCATTAGTAACATCTTACATTTAAAACTATGCAATCCTTACAAGTAACAAATCAATATCAACACATGACGACTGACTTTAGTGCATGGCTCATATTATAATTTCCTTTTTGTGTGTTATAGCTCTTTGGACATGACAAATACATAAAGTGACATATTCATCGAGACAGTGTCATACAGAATAGTGTCACCTCCCTAAAATCTCCAGGGTTTCATGGGTCATCTAATTATTCTTCCTATAAATCTCTGCAAACCACTCTCTTTTACCATCCCCATAGATGTTTTCCCCATAATAGCAGAGTTGGAGTTTTACAATAGCTTGCCTTTCCAGACTGGCTGGCTACTCTCACTAATCAATACACCTCTAAAATCTCTCCCACAGACTGCTCTTCTTTCTTTCATTGTTGAAAATGACATAATTACATGGATGCATTACATATTATCTGCTCACACACAGATAGACAAACCTAACTATTTGCTTTCAATGTTGGCAATTATCAATACAACCCCTATTGGAGCTGGCATTCAGAACAGTGGGTAAGATACTACTCGAGGTGTCCATACTCTGCATTGAAGGCCCTGGGTTCAAGTTCCAGTTTCCCATCCCAGCTTCCTACTAATGTCTTCTTCTCTTGGAGGCAACAGGTCTCTGTGACCTGGATTCAGTTCCACTCTTCTGTTTGATTTCCTCCAGCTCAGGCTATTGCGGACATTGATCAAGTAAACCAGCAGATAAAAGATGTGTATTTCTGTCTGTCTC
The DNA here is from genome assembly GCF_017591425.1 of Ochotona curzoniae. Lineage (NCBI taxonomy): Eukaryota > Metazoa > Chordata > Mammalia > Lagomorpha > Ochotonidae > Ochotona > Ochotona curzoniae. The sequence goes on from NW_024467115.1 coordinate 22,087,776, forward strand.
CACCTCTCCATGCCTTACCCTTTCTGTATGTGTCATTGAGTCTCTGCCTTAAAAGAAGAAGAAGAAGAAGAAGAAGAAGAACTAAGTTATTTTAAATGTAGAGTCAACATGAGAGAAGGAGAGACAGAGAGAAACAGAATGGTCTTCCATCTACTGGGTCACTCTCCAAAAGGCCACACTGACCTGACTGAGTATATTCCAGGAGATTGTTCTAGGTCTCCCATGTGGGACCAGGGGCCCAAGCGCTTAGAGCATTTTCTTTGGTTTTTCCAGGCACATCATCAGTGTGATGGACCAGAAAAAAAAAAGCCAGGACTCAAATTGGTGCACATATTGATGCCAGTACCACAGGCAGAAACTATCCTCCAGTTAACTAATATGCTAGGTTAGCTAGCATTCCTTTATATTTATAAACCACAATTTATCAAGTAGATAGATGCCTGTGACTTTCCATATGTTGAGGGGCTCACTAGTACAGTTACACACTCATGCTTACCACAACAAGCTTGAACCTTACCAAGTCAGTGTGTATCTTGTTAAACCAGTTGTGTCAACGAAATTGCATTATATACTTTTATTACATGTCATACGCACAGGGGGAAAGTAGTGAAAATTGTGACTGCTAAAAGTTTTGGAAAGACTTAAAAACTCAAATCTATAAAATTGACTGTCAGTGGGTTGTAAAATATAGTAAGAAAAAAAACCCTAGAATTATTCTGCAATTCAATTCTTTGTAAATATGTTTAAATTCTCACAGTGTTTATAAGAAAAGCAAAACTGAAAGCAAAATAGCAGTGATTTATGCAGGTTAGTTTGGTAATTTGATTATTTTTGACCAAATATATGAAGTGTTAAAAAGTTGTATATTCATGTAAATCACATTAAAATAGTATTCCTCTGTAATATTAATGATAACTTTTCATTTTAACTTTTGGGTTACTCAATCTTAAAACGTTTTCATTACTTCTACAACATTTGTTACAGCAGTGCTATAACATGAAGCTGGCAATAAAAGTGAATGAAATAACATTATAAACTTAGAGCCACTATGTTGACATAGCAAGCTAATCCTCTGTTTGCATGCATTGGCATGCCATATGGACACTGGTTTGAGTCACAGCTGCTTCATTTATAACCCAGCTTGCTACTTATAGCCTGAAAAACAGCCAAGGATAGCCCAAGTCTTTGGGCTCCTGTGCCCATGTGGGAAGCAAGAAAGAAGCTGCTAGCTCTCAGCTTTGGATCAGCTCAGCCCTGCCGTTGCAGCTATTTGGGGAGTGAACCAGCAGATAGAAAACGTCCCTGTCACTCCTTCTATCTCTGCAAAAATCTGCCTTTAAAGTAAAAATAAACAAATCTATCAGGGAAAGATATCTCCCCAAAAATTGCTGACTGGAAATTTAGAAAATAACGTAAAATGCTAAAAAGACTTTATCTCTCATTTTTTTTGTCAAAAATATATTGATTTAGGGAAATAAGTATGTAACTAAAAAATAAAATAATGAAAAACATATAAAACTGCAATTGTCATCTTCAGGTTTCTTTTTTTCATGGTACTTTGCCAAGTAAATATATGATTTTTATGGAAAAAAAAATCTTTTGATCTTAGCATCTTTTTGCACATAATATGTAGCAGAGAATATATAACTCAGCTTGTTCAATTTTTCATCTAAAATCGCTTACATAATATTAAACAGTTATACAATATTATACAATTGTACAATATCACATTTGTGACAAACTAATAAGCTAGATTCCAGACATGTGTTTCTTTTCTCTACTATCTTTGCTTTTGGAGACTTATCCTGAGCATACAGAGTGATGTGAAAGAACCTTAGATTTTAACACTCCTGTCAGTTACTTAAATTGCTGTTTAATTTTGACTTGGCACCACTTATCATTTTAGATCAAGTGCTTGATGAACTAATCAGTCAACTGTGCCTGCTTTGAAAAATTAGCATGTGTGCTATTTGTCAAAGTGTCAAAGTGAGTCTTTAACTCTTAATAATTGTCCTGCACAGCATATGTCAACATTTCTGAATGTTAGGAGAGCAGCACTCTCCAAGCAAGGGTAACCCTGACTTGTAAGCCTTCCTCGGATGTCTCCCATTAGAGATTAGGTAGAGGGGGCGCTAGGCAGCAATGATGGATTTCTCGGAGATTTCTATCATACTCATAAACTAAACTGCATATTTCTTTTTCATCTCTTAAAAAATTCTGGCATTATTTTACTTATGGAATGATGAAACAGGAAGCAAGTTCTTAATGTAAGTTTTGGGAGGATGGATGAATGCTGAGGACTGAGTGAACATTTTGAATTCAAACCACCTCAACCATCATGACTTAATGTTGAGATATGTATATGTAATTTTTTAAAATTTTTAAAAATGTTTAACAGAGAAAGCCAATGTCATAAGTGTTCATAATTGGTAGTCACGCATCACAGTCACTTAGTGTCAATCACCAAGATACCATCACTTGGATGATAGCCATGTCAGTAAAACACAAGTAGATGAGTTGTCAGCTTACATTGATTCAATATTGTCTTCTTTCCATGAATAACTATCATTAAAACTTAAACATTCTGTTGTTGTTTTTAGTAAGCCAGAAAAAAATTTTATCTTACTTTTAGTTTTATCGTCTGTATCTTAATCCTTCTCATAACAATACATGTAGATAAAATAAAAATAAGGCCAAAAAGTATTTTTAAGATTCAGTTCAATGTTCTTTTACAAAAGAAAACAAAAATACACTTGGAAAGTAGATACTTCTCTCCCAATTATATAAAATTATCCCAAAATATAAGACACAGCTTTACTACAGGTCCTTTCATTTACCTGTTGTATTAATATGGATGCTTGTTGGTTATGAATGAATGTAAAGAATAAGAAAATGTCAGCAATAAACAGTGGCTGAAATTTAGAGGAACTTAAGTTTATACTAAAATGTTTATAAAGTCTCACACATCAAGACCATTGAACAAGATATTCACTTTCAACAAGTTGTTAATATAAACATTGACAATATAAATAGAGCTGTATTTACCATATTAGCCTCAAATTTCATGTGTATTTTTATTATCACTTATTTCAAATTTAATTCAAGCTGGTTTAATTATTAGGGACTCATCTATTTGTGCTATCAGATAATTGGCTTCCATTTAACCTCACAGTGATAAGAAAAGATTTTTTGCATACTGTTAATCCCCTTGAATTCCTGGACATTTATTTTATGGCCCACCATATGGTCTCTCCCATTTTGTTAATGAACCATATGCATTTGAACTGCAGTTTGTGGGTGCTGGGATTTGATGGCTAATTGTTTGAAGAGCATGAGAATGAACACTTAAACATTTCTGTTCCTGGATGAAATTGTCCCTAACTGAAAAAACATGGGCTCTGCCTTCACCACACACACACACACACACACACATAATATCCAGACACAACCACAGGCATTCTGTAAAAAAGAGGTGAGCTGAAATTATAGATGTTTAGGACAGGCTGATTGTTAGTCAACTGAGAAAAAAAAATGTGGCTGTCTGATGGCAACCCATCATACAGACAGGGCACGTGGATGAGAGATTCAAAATGAAATACTATGGAAAGAAGAACCAATAGCTTCATGTGAAACTATGAGGTGCCTCAAAATGTTTAGGGAAAACAGAATTAGAAGACAAATGTAGGGGCGAGCATTTGGTTTTGATACTGATTGGTTAAAATGCTCATTCTCTCTCTCTCCATCTTAAATAAAGTAAGTAAATAAAGCAAGGTATTAGGCTATGTTTCCAGTTTTTGAATTTTTATTTATATAGTTTACCCCAATACCTAGCCAATTTTGAATACTTTTTCTAGTTTTTTTTCTAGTTTTGTTAGTATTAATATATTGTGAAAATTAACTGAGGGAGGAATAATTCTTAATAGCATAAGAAAATCCCCAAAATTTACTGTTGGAATGATTAGATTTTACACACACACACACACACACACCCCAGGAAAAGAATGGCAAGTTTATTTAGCCAGAGGACATTTCTAAATCCTTTCTGAAAGTAATGAATAGGACTCAGAAGACATAAATGTAGGATTTGGTGAAAGAATTTGCTACTGGCTTACCAATCCACAGAAGTCCATGAACTCAGGAATCTGTTCAGGATTAAAGCTTGAAGCACCTGTGTTCCTAACATAGGTTACAGAAACCTTATTTCAATTTTTGAGCCATAGCTATAGGTAATGTCTCCCCTGGAAAATAATAATCAGTTGTACTTGCCTTCGGCAATTATACTTAAAGTCCATGAAATCATTGGACAATTATTCTTAGCTTGGGAGTATTAACATCTAATTAGAATGGTAAATTAAGTTCAGTGTGACACTATACTTGTTTATAAATTTAAACTAATTTCTGTCAAGTAAATGTAAACAAAAATATTGCTTATTTTATAACCAAAAGTTATAATAAAATTATGAAGAGTTGAGATTGGATGATAAATAAACAACTCAGCCACCCAGTAGGCAGACTCCAGGAGCAAAGAAGGAGAATGAGAAGAGTAAATGGAAGAGGAGGGAAGTGGATGCCAGGAGAACAAGCATTCTGATTGCAGAGGATGCCAGCAATGCTAATCAAGTCTTGCCAGACCTCAAGAAGAATTTTCACCAATCAGTTATAGCGGAATTCCGGAAAGCAAACTAACCAGCCCCAACACACGACAGAGAGAGCTGGAATCCATAAGCCAAGAAATCCCAAGAGTCAACCTTATCCATCTCACACCTCTTACCAAAGATTTCTCTTCTTCATTTTATACTGAATTATCTTTTCATGGGACAGCTGGAGTGTTAAATAGTAGTTGTCTTTGTTGTAATAACATGAATCATTGTTCACCTTCATATTTTGCAAATGAAACCACCAAGGTTTAAATACAAGAAATTTAACACAAAACAAAACAAAAAAAGTGGGCACTTAGCCTAGCAGCTGAGATGCCTTCATTCCACATCAAAGTGCTTGAGTTCTGTAGCCAGCTGTAGCTCCTGACTCCAACTTCCTGCCAGTGCAGAACCTTAAAGGCAATAGTATGGCAGGATGGATAGGAATGTTGCCACTAGATTTGGGAACTTGAATTCTTAGCTCTTGTCTCTGACCCTAGCTGTTACAAGCATTTGGGAGTGAGTCAACTAATTTATTCTCGTTGCCTCTCTCTCTCTTTCTAGCTCTCTCTCAAGTCTTTTTCTCAAATAAATAAATGCATAAACCTTAAAAAGAAGCTAATAAAGCCAGGCAAGGGCCTCATGCTGCAATCTTTTCTCCCAGTAAGCCAGCAGATAAGGAAACTAATATCCCTGGTCTGTAAAAGAAAATTAAGAAGTTGTCTGGAAGTCATAAGGCAAATTCGCTGAAAGGGTCACGTTGAGTGGATTAACACTCTGCGACATCTGGTGCACTGATGGACACCATCTGAATTGTTGTCTGCAATGCAATTGCATATTTCATTGAAGATTACATCTTGAGGATTGCACACTAGCCATTTCCTAAGTTAGAGTCCTTACTTCTGGAAATATACTAGCCAAGGATGCATTCTGAAAATGTCAGTGTTCTATCTCCATCTAAAAAGTATGCATTTCTGACATTGCCAACTCAGCTGCACTCAAAGCCTGTAAAAGAGAAGAGATCCACTTTGTTTCTGGATATCACTCTGGTCCTTAATCAGAATCATTCTGTATCAGGCGTATGGACATGATTTAGGTGCACAAAGGTCTTAAATTTCAGTGTTGGTTTGGACCATTTTAATTCAGGAACTCAAATTTGCATCTGCAATCTCAATTATCTTCCCTACTTTAGAGTTTAAATTTGAGATAATCTTAATACACTTTTCTTTTCACACTATCTCTATATATATTTTATTTAAATAATCTTACTTAGTTGATTAGCGTATAAAGGGTCAAGGGCTACAGCAAAGTGGGTAATACCATTGTTTCCACACTAATATCATCATTTTTTGCCAGTATCTGGGGTCAGGGGAGAAACAAAAGGAAAAACCTCACCCAGCCTCTCACCCATTCCAAGTCCCCTATGTGAGGCATGCTCTGAGGGTCCTGCTTAAGCAGTTTAATATACTTTCCTATTTTAAACATTTTAAAATAAACTTTAAAGCATTTTAAATTTTGTACCTTTTCCAACTTCCTGAACATAAAAACAACTTTAGCAAAAATTTTCCAAATATCTTGCCTTCTCTAGTATCTTATTAAAAGGATCACATAAAATGACTCTGACTTTACATGTGACATATATTAGTATGTTCTAAAATATGATAAAATATTGAATATCAGACTGATTCAAATGCCATCAATCTTTCCCTGTTCAATGAAATTACATGTTTTCTCGTGTGAATAAACTAAACATATATATTGCTTCCTACTCCAATAGCAACGGAAAATACTTCATGAATGTCAATTTCATGTAAATGATACTAGCAACATACAGACTAACCCTAGGCAAGTCTGCAGTTTATTTTAGACAAGTAAATTCCTTAATTCTATTTTCACAATATTCAAGCTTTACCTTACAGATTGAAATACTATGAAACAATACAAATGAAATTACTTCATCAGGGAATCTTGAGCTTGTAACTCTAAGAATCAGTGATCAAATGGGAAGTGATTTCACAATGGGATTTTATTAAGGAATATTTCCTGTATACAGCCTTGAAGATTCTTTCTAAAGAATAATATCAGGTTGGGCCTTGCGCGATAGCTTATTGGTTAAAGTTTTTGTCTTGAACCGGGATCCCATATGGGCGCTGCTTCTAATCCTTTGGAAGCCCTGCTTCCCCTCCAGCTTCCTGCCTTTGGCCTGGAAAAGTACTTGGGAATGGTCCAAAGCCTTGGGAACCTGAACCCGTGTGGGATACTGGAAGAAGTTCTTGGATCCTGGCGTCGGATCGGCATTGCGCTCACTTGGGAAGTGAATCATCAGATGGAAAGATCTTCCTCTCTGTCTCTCCTCTTCTCTGTATATGTGCCTTTCCAATAAAAATAAATACATCTTTTAAAAAAAGAAGTAATAATATTAGATAATTACAAAGGACATTGGCCCTATGTGACATAGTGGCACAGTAAAACATTAAATCAGTAAATTTTGGCAGACAAATAGAGTTACGAAAATCCAAATAAGTTACTGCCTCATAGTTAAAGTCTTGGCAGATCACGTATCTGAAAAATAGAGCATGGAAAAGGCCAAGGAAGCAGCAAGAAATGAAGCAATGTGTTGCTGAAAAACAGAAAGGAAAACCGTTCCTGTATGAATACAAATTGCATTAAATATGTAAATCACAGCAGTCTGTAGATATTTTACTCTTACATGATAAGACAAGTTATTCTTATCTTCTTTATTGAGTCTGTATTCCCTTTCTTACTATACCCTAAAATGCACCTACTGGACTGAATCATGTTAAATTCTGACCACTGGTTAAGAAAGGGCATTATACTCCCTTCACCCTTTTGTCTTGACCACTGTCTTATTTATCCAGGACGATTAGATCTCAGTCAATTACAGAAGCCATTCTTCAAAAACAAAAAAGGAAAGAAACGCATGTATTATTTTTCCTGAACTTCCTCCCTTGCTAAAAGTCTTTTATGTGCTTTAAAAACAAAGTTTATTGTTGATAAAACACTGGTCCATAGATTTCTCTCTCAGGTAGTCCTTATGCCTTCCTTTAGAAACATAACTTAACTACTTTTGATAAGAGAAAGTGAAGGTTCACTGTTGGTTAAAAATGCAATTTCATTTTATTAGAAATAGAAATTGCATTGGAAGTAGAATCAGGTGATACAATTCCACTGATACATATGCTACGTCTTATTCTCTGTAATTCAGAAATTGTTTTCATGGAGTTTTGTTTCTAATAAATAAAACCAACTTGACACATACAAACTTACCAAGAATATTTCTCTGGTCTAGAAATGTTAGGAGCAGAATGGCTAACTTTATTGGCTGTTGCATCCTAGACACTACCAAAGTGTGTGAATTGTAAAATTATTTCCAGCTTAGCCTTTATGATTATATTTTTGGCCCTGCACCGCAATTGGAGTATATAAATATATATAAGTATATATAAGTATATATATAAATATATATTTTATTGCAGACACAATTATTTTGCTATCTTAAGTTTATACATATTTGTTTGCTAAGATTAATTTGTATTTTGTTAAATGTAACCTTAAATACAGATGTGCTAATTTCCTTTCCATTCTCTCCCAATATGATTTATAACCAAACTAGCTTTATGTGGGGAAAGGACCACTTACTTACGTGTGGCTGAAAAATCTTTAGTGAATAATTGCCACCCCTAGAAAACTATTTCACTATATGATGCTTTTAAGTCTTTATTTGTAAATAGAATGTTTAGATGACTGCAGAACTCTGCAGAAACCTGAATCTCCATTATTCTGAGGAAGATGAACAGAATCACCTCTTACTATTTCAAGTCAGGAACAGATTGAGTTAAAGTTGCACAGGGTTACAGGACTTCCTGAGTTCTGCGTCATTTTCAAGAACACAATTAGCAGAGGAACTTGGAGAATTGGACACTTTCTAAGAAAATTGCATTAAAATTGGGCTGGAATAGTTCCCTGCCTGTGGCCTGGGAAAGCAGTCAAGGATGACCCAAAGCCTTGGGAGCCCTGCACCTGTGTGGGAGACCCGGAGAAAGTTCCTGGATCCTGACTTCAGATCGGCACAGCACTGGCCGTTGCGGTCACTTGGCGAGTGAGTCATTGGACTGAGGATCTTCCTCTCTTTGTTTCTTACTTTCCTATTAAAATAAATGAATCTTTAAAAAAAAAAAGATTGGAATAACAAAAACTTCACCTGCTGCATATTTTGCTAAGGCACAGTTTTAATCTGAAAAGAACTAAAAGAACTAAAAGTTTCAATGAAAGCAAAAAATAATAATAACAATAATAATAATGTAATTTAGAAACCCTCACTGGCCAGGATTGCCTTATAACCAGTCATTCATTTTCAACTCTAAACTTTTCTTTCAGCCGTTCAATTCTTACATTCCTATTTTCTCCAAATTTTACATCGTAAACTTTCCTTAATACTGAGGAATCACCTGGTTAAATTTCCTATTTTATTATCTTGAGCATTCCTAACTGGATCTATAAAAACTGAGGTGTGAGAGAGAGCATGCCAGGCAAGCCTAGGATGTACTAAGGAGTCCTTATTAACCAATCTTGGTGACTGCAGTGCCTATTACTCTAGGAACCAGCAGCAAGTTCAAAGTCACATCTTCCTAATTACTAGCTGCAAGTATGAGGCAACCATTCACCTGATGATAATAGAAATTAGCAAAAGAAAAGTCACAGTGACAATGAGGTCTGAATCAAAACCCTAAGAGGAAATGGTCATTACTATTAAATCACTCTGTCAAACTGAAGACCTATGTTCCAGCTTCCCCAGCAATATAAATTATCCGTAGAGACATGCAGTGAGCAACCTGGACACATTTACAAACCTATTCGTAGCCTCTCGTCCCACATTCCATTATTGCGAAGCATCACCTCTCCTGACAACCCAGTCTAGCAACTCTGCATACCCTGATCAAATAATTCTCCCATGCACGTGGTGGGAAAACCACAGTTCCCATGTCTTTTCTACTTGGAACCAGTGGGAGCTAAAAGTATCCCAAATGACTTTTAGTTCCTTATAAAGTTATTATAATAACATTACCATGCCTGGTACTTCCATTACATCAAGTACCATATAGAGTAACATTTCCACTGTCTACACAAAAGCATAACAGAATGGACATTACTTAATCCCAAACTCTGCCCCTTTGAACTCCCAGTTAAACCCCATCCTGGACACAATGTTGTATGCCTCCAGCTCACATAAAGACATGACCTCAGGCCCTCATTGACTTGAGCATGCCTGAACTCCTGGATTATGTACTTTTGCTTCCCATGCCAATAAATCTTGCTTGTCTAGTAATCTTTATCTCTGCATATCATCCTTGAATTCCTTCCTGCATTGAAGACAAGAAACTCTCCAACCACCCTACAACAGGTAGGTTCAGTTTACAATATCAGCACCAAAAACAAAGCTTGAGTAGAAGAAATGCATATTTTTTTAAAGATTTATTTATTTATATTGGAAAGTCAGATATACAGAGAGGAGGAGAGACAGAGAGGAAGATCTTCCGTCTGATGATTCACTCCCCAAGTGAGCGCAATGGCCGGTGCTATGCCGATCCGCAACCAGGAGCCTCTTCTGGGTCTCCCACGCGGGTGCAGGGTCCCAAAGCTTTGGGCCATCCTCGACTGCTTTCCCAGGCCACAGGCAGGGAGCTGGATGGGAAGAGGGGCTGCTGGGCTAGAACCAGCGCCCATATGGGATCCCGGGCGTGCAAGGCGAGGACCTTAACCACTTGCGCCACCGCGCCGGGCCCAGAAATGCATATTTTAATAACATGAAGGAGAAAGAAATGACATCTCTTGTGCCAAAGAAAATACTCTCCTGTCACCGAAGGCATCAGTGCACGTGTAGCAATAATGCAGAAAGGACACGTTTTACAAGTAGATTATCTCAACTGCATAACAACCTACAGCATCCCTTCTATTCCCTGGGAGACAAAGTCCCTGATAATGAACCAGATAGAAGAACATCTTGCTTCAAAGTTTTCTTCTCATCCTGTCTCTGGCGTTTTGCTTCTTTGGTACACATTATTTCATTCTATCCACCTCTCAGTCCTCCATGAAGAACCTTGAAACATTCATTCTTATTTTGATGAGAAATTTTTTAAATCCATGTGTATGGGATTAGGCTTCATCAAAAGTTTAAAAAGGTATTTTGAAAAAATTATGCATAGATTTAAAAGTATGTGCCAAATAAACTTATTTTAAACTTAAAATAGTTGATTTGGGGCTGGTATCATGGTGCAGCAAGCTAATCCTCTCCCTGTGCACCAGCTCATTATACAGAAACCAATGAAAGTCACAGCTGCTCCATTTCTGATTCAGCTCCCTGCTAATGATGGGGAAAGAGCAAACGATTTCCCAAATCCTTGGGTTCCTGCACGTACCTGGGAGACATGGTAGGTGTGTCTGACTCCCAGCTTCAGACAGGCCAACTCTGGCCATTGCAGCTGTTTGTGGAGTGAGCCACAGGAAGGGAGATTCTCTCTTTGTCTCTGTCTCCCTCTCTCTGTCTCTGTCTTTCTCAGTCACTCTCTCTCAAACAATGGATTCCAAGTAAAATGAAATTATTTCTAAATGTCTATGTGTGTGTATGCATATGTGTGTATATATATGGATATGGATACATATATGTCTAAGTGTGTATATAGATACATATATATATTTGTATATATAGGTGTGTATATATATATGTATATATGTGTTTGAGGTACACATAGAGAGAGAAAGTACACAAATGATGATTCACTTCCCAAATGTCCACAATGATTAAATCTGAACCAGGGCTGAATCTGGAATCCTGGAATGCAATCCAGGTCTTCCATATGGGTAGCAGAGCCCTAAATATTTGGGCCATCACTGTTGTCTCCCACATCTATATTGACAGGAACCTGGAGTCAGGAATCAAACTAGAGTACTCAGATGTGGGATGTAGGTATCAGCTCCCAAGCTCAAAATCTTCTCCTAAACTTGCATTTTCATTTTATTTTCCACTAACTTTTTAAAATACTGTCATAGGTTCAATGCTTAAGTGTTTCTCCCATGGAAACTTCTCCTAAAAAAAAAAAATGTAAGTTTTAAGCAAGCAAACAAAAAAATGTCTTCCACAGGAGTCATGGTTAAAAGAGGAAGGGAATATATGCATCTGGAAGGAGGGAAGGAAGGAAGGAAGGAAGGAAGGAAGGAAGGAAGGAAGGAAGGAAGGAAGGAAGGAAGGAAGGAAGGAAGGGAGGGAGAGAGACAGAAAGAAAGAGAAAGAAAGAAAGAGAGAAAGAAAGAAAGAAAGAAAGAAAGAAAGAAAGAAAGAAAGAAAGAAAGAAAGAAAGAAAGAAAGAAAGAAAGAAAGAAGGAAGGAAAGAAAGAAAGAGAAAGAAAGAAAGAAAGAAAGAAAGAAAGAAAGAAAGAAAGAAAGAAAGAAAGAAAACAAGGAAGCTATTTCTAGCTTTATCTTTCCAGTTTTAATTTTTTTCTGCACTCTAAGGTCTCCATGGAGATATGAAATTGATTATTGACCAAACAGGAGCCAATAGGAAGTACCCCTTGCTCTCTCGTGGATTTCTGATGCAATTCACAATGTCTTTAAGATACTTTCTTTGTAAAAGACCATTCAATAAATCAGGTCTGGTACCTTCTTTGGCCATACCCAACTTAATCTCTTAATTGCCAGAACTTTGCATTTCCCAAGATCTCCCTGTGCGTGGGAGTTCGTGAGTCCAGTGGGATGATATTCACACTTCAACTAGATTAAATTCGATGTTAAATCAGCACCAAGAACAAAGCTTCACTTTTTTCCCTTCTGAAGAATCTGTTTTCACTTCCTTGTCTATTTTATTATACGCTCTATTTCTTTCCCTGTCCAACTACCCTACCTCAGCAACTAAAATTTAAATATGTTCCCAAGGCATAGTTGCTTTGAATATATCATTTCCAGTGCCTGGACATTTTCTTTAGAAATTAAAAACTAGATAATTGTTCTCTGAGTAGAATAGCATTCCTGATAGTATAGAAAGTAATACAGCATCATTTTACCTTTGCTAATTAGTATCCCCTATTCCTCTGTGAAGAGAGGAAAGACAAAGAGTAATAGGCATTTAAAAGCAAAAGAAAATATCCCATAACAGTTTCCCATCCATTCCAATGTTTCTCACTTAATTTCCTAGTTTCCGGGACAAGGAATCTTTTTCTTGTTGTCTCATAAAATCAATCACATGCGCCATCTACTCCACCTCATACTAGGTCTTGAGGCTCATATATTTATATCTAAATAAATATACTTAAAGCAAATTTCCAGGAATTGAAAGAGATGGTTTTATTTTTTATTGTCTACCACTAAGAATTTAATAGCTCCTATTTGTAAGACATCAAATGCTACTTGGTAGACAGATAATTACAAAAATTATAACGTAGCTTCTGCCAGGGGCTGCCTGAATACCTTTAAACACAGTGAAGTGAAAAATTTTTAGTTGTCACTATTCAAAGAGGTGATAATTTAAGTGGCTACCCTGGAGGATCATGGGATCCCATAAATTGGCAAGATTTTATGCCATGTACACCTAAGATGAATATAGAGGTTGTCATGGCAACTCTGAAATTTGGTGAATTGCTAATAAAAAAGCTGGGTGTTTCTGTGAATCTAGAAATGAACACCTAATGATTTGTGCCTGCAGACCTTACTGATAATCTAATGAATGCAATTGCAAGAAAGTACAATCAGGTCTCTGATCGTGCTCCTGTTTGTCCTGGATTAAAGCTCTGAGAGTAGTTCTAAACAGCTCTACAACTTTGAAGGACTGAGGTATTGCTTCACTTCCTTCACCATCACTGTAAGTTGGAAAACACGTGAACATGTACTGGACTGTCATTATCAAAAAGAGGCTTTGTTTTTTCCCCTTATGGCAATAGCTAGTTATTAAAATGTCAATTAGTACAATAGAATATATTACTAGCTTAGAAGTTGAATCCAGGGCCTGGCACAATGCTCAGTGGTTAAATCCATGCCTTTTACATACATGGATTTCATAGGGGTACAAGTTCATGCCCCAACTGCTCCACTTCCTGTCTGGCTCCCTGCTTGTGGTCTGGAAAAGCAATAAAGCATGGCCCAAAGTCTTGGGACCCTCTTCTAATGTGGAATACCCAGAAAAAGCTTCTGGCTCTTGGCTTCAAAATGGCTTAGCTCAGGCCTTTCCAGCCACTTGGGAATGAACTGATGGATGTAAGATCTTTGTTTCCATCCTTCTTTCTTGCTGAAAATGTCTTTAAAAAAAGAAGAAGAAAATGATTCCAAATGTTAGAAATTTTTCCTCAAAAATAATGCTAAAATTCATATGGAGACACAAGAAACTTCAACCAAGCAAATCAGCTTTAAAAAACAAACACAAACCATCAGGCTAACAATACCAGATATCAGTGCATACTACCTAGCCCAATAATAAACAAAACAGCTTGGTGCTCTAACAAAAATAAACATGCAGACCAATAGAACAGAATAGAAGCCCCAGAAATCAATCCATGCGTATATACCAACTCATCTTTGACAAAGGTAAAATCAATCCTGGGAAAGAGGGCATCACTTCAACAAATGATGGGAGAATTGGATCTATGTATGCAGAAGTAGGAAAAAATATCCTTACCTTCCATCTTAAAAATCTACCCTACTAGTATCAAGGATCTAAATCCACATGTGGTCTCATGAAATTACTGGAGGAGCAAATCAGGGAAACTCTGTAAGACATTATTTTGGCATAACGTCCGCTTGAGAAAGATCCCAGAAGCACATGCAATAAAAGCAAAAATAGACAAATGAGGGAACATAAACCTAAGATGCTTGCACACTGTAAAGGAAACAACTAACAAAATGAAGAGGCATTTGACAAAATGGGAGAAAATATTTGCAAACTATAGAACTGACAAAGGATTAATATCCATAATCAATAAACATCTCCAGAAAATTAGCAATAAAGTAAACAATCCAGTTAGGAAATAGACAAAGCACATCAACAGGTAGTTTTCTAAGGCTTAAATGCAAATGACCGACAGACATACAAAAAATGCTCATGAGAACTAGTCATCAGGGAAATGCTAGTAAAAACCACAAGGAAATTCCACCTTGCCCTGGTTTGAATGGCTTTCATACAAAAGTCAGTAAACAATAAATACTGGTTCCCCCAGGGATGGCGGGGGGGGGAAGGTACTCAATCCACTCTTGGTGGGAATATAAACTAATACAATCATTATGGAAAACATTACAGTAATTCCTCAGAAATGTGAAAATATATCTACCGATTGACCCAGCCATTCCTTTCTGGAAACTTACCGAAAGGAAATGAAATCAGAATACAATAAAATTATCTGCTTATAGCAACCTTACTCACAATACGTAAGACATGAATCAACCCAGGAGTTCACCAACTAATGACTAGATAAAGACAACATGGTATATATACACCGTGGAAAGTTACTCAGTCGTAAAAAGAAGAGTAAAATCCTGTCTTTCACAACAAATCAGATATAACCAGAAACCATTACTTAATGAAACAACCCATTCCTGAAAAGACAAACATATTTTTCCTGATCTGTGGTAACTAACATACAAAATGTAATCTCTATGAATGATTGATAATGGAATTTAAAAATTCCTATTGTCTATGTCATAGCTGTTGAAACATTCTGGTGCATGTTGCACAAGTGTGTGTGATGATGCTGGTGTAAATAAACCTGCTTAAATATATCTACATAGACAAATATCTATCATTGTGTTAAAATTATCTACAGTGTTCAGTTCAACATCAAAATTACAGCCGATGGGCCCAGCGTGATGGCCTAGCAGCCAAAGTCCTCACCTTGAACTCGCCGGGATCCCATATGGGCGCCGGTTCTAATCCTGGCAGCCCCACTTCCCATCCAGCTCCCTGCTTGTGGCCTGGGAAAGCAGTTGCGTTGGAGACCTGGAAGAGCTCCTGGTTCCCGGCTTCAGATTGGCGCAGTAATGGCCGTTGCAGTCACTTGGGGAGTGAATCATTGGACAGAAGATCTTTCTCTCCTTCTCTCTGCATTTCTGTCTTTGCAATAGAAATAAATAAATCTTTAAAAAATTGCAGCCTAAGTATACAGTGGGCTATGATTTGTGTATATTAGTACATTGATGTCTGCACATCATGAAATAAACTAAGCAAACATTTCTCAGAATGTAACCCCACTGGTAAATAATTACTGCTTTGTGAGTGTGTGTGACTGCATTGCACGTGATAGTTATTGAGAGAGAAAATATAGAAGCAAAGTGCAAAAAAATGTAAATACAAAAGCAGAGCTTAGAAAGCAAGATTGTCTAGAAATATTGAGCACAAAATGAAGTGTAACTCCTAGGTAAAGAGTTTCTGAAAGTGAAAACAGGGAGCTGGATTTAAAATAAATGGCATAGAATGTTTTCAAAAGCGATGCGATAGCATCATATTTGTAACTCCTGTACTGGTGTAGAAATGGGTTAAAATAGCGATCAGATCTAGGGAGGTGAAGGTAAAGCGAGTGATTAAAAGCAAAGCCAAAAATGAAGGGAAGAAAATCTGACAACAGTGATGTCAACAAACGCGTTTTGTTTGCATTTTCAAGTCATGAATTTCCAAAGCAATATCTCATTTAATTCATCACAGGCTTTCTTCAGGCAGCCTTGAAGGGTTAAAAAAAAAAATCACACAACATACAAGGGTACTGGGTGAAACTGATCTGATTTTATTGGTACATCTGTTGAATACATATAAAGGAGGTGGAGAGAAAAACGATCTGTGATTTCAGCAGCAAATTAGTCTGCTTGATCTCTACTTCCTGCAAACTGATTTGGTTTCATTAAACACTTTCACTGATATAAAAAGCAATGACTTCATTGCAGTGCTTTTCACTAATTTCAGGGATAATGAAGAAACTGCAGTGCAGTTTGATGGCATTTCATTAAGAATCATTATGATACCATACTATTTTAGAGGAAGAGCAAGATTCATAATACTTCTAACTTAATCTTCTCATCTTCAGCCCCAGGTACAGTAGACAAAACAGACAATACATTGTTTAGTGCAAAAGCTTAGCTTTCAAATTAAATCAACATCCTCATTTTACAAACAGACAAAACAAAATCCAGTCTAGTTCTAAGACACAGTAGAGAAGGTTAAAAAAAAAAAAAAAGCCAGCATGTTTCTTCTAAGTCAAATCAACCCAGGACAACTTTCTTAATAGCTCATGTATTTTAGTAGACTACTTTCAGGAATAGCACAAAAAAAACTAAGACAAATGATGTTGCATGTACAAGTACTCAATAAGAAAAACAGAGCTATAGGATTTGCACTAAGAAATATGTATGGTTTTAACATATCTATTTAAAAAAAAAAAGATTTATTTATGGGAAAAGCAGAGTTACAGAGAGAGAGAGAGGTTGAGATATCTTCCATCCACTGTTTCAGTTTCCAAATGACCACAGCAAGGTCTACAACAGACTGAAGCCAGGTCCTGGGGGCTGGAGTAGCCTGGACTGGGATGATACTTCTATGGAATACTGAAATTGTAGGCAGTGACTCAATTTATCACACTACAATATCAGCCCAAAAACCTCTTAAATTTGATTGCATGTGCAACAATTCAGTTAACTGTTTGCACCTATTATATTGTTGAGTTTCTGATGCTTGTGTACAGGAACATTGTGATTTGCCTTAGCTATTTATGGCCAGACATTTACTTTAAAAGTCATATACATAGGCCCGGCACAGTAGCCAAGTGGCTAAAATCCTTGCCTTGCATATCCCAGGATTCTATATGAGTTCCAGTTCATATCCTGCTGCTCCACTTCTAATCCAGCACCCTGCCTGTGGCCTTAAAAAGCAGTAGAGGACGCTGAGCCTATCCTGACTTTGGATTGGTCAGCTCCAGTTGTTGTGGCCACTTGGGGAGTAAAGCAGTGGATGGAAGATCTTCTCCTCTATCTCTCCTTCTTTGTAAATCTGACTTCCCAATAAAAATAAGTAAATCTAAAACAAACAAGGAAACACTTTTAAAAATCAATTACATGTGAAAATTGAAAAATGAATAACTTTCCAATACCTGATTCTATAATCTGTATTTCTAATCAATTTTCATACTTTTCATTACTTTCTGCCCACTAGGTAACACTGAAAACTAGAAATAATAGGGAAAAATATTTTTGTACCAGAACCCAAAATTAAAGTTCATCAATCAGTGAATTTCCATTTTTATCAGATTCTAAAGAATATGAAATGACCAAACCAAAAGTTGCTTTCTGTACTCTTTGCCACCAACTTTGGTGAAAGCTTGTTGCTACTTAAATATATTAATACCCCTTGATTTGTCGGCAAGCTATTGTAGCATGCTATTGCAGTGTGCATACCAGAAGCACTATTGTCGGTAAGCTATGTGTGAGCAGATTGATCACAAGATGTGGCAACTGAGTCAGGCTATATATCCACTATGTCCTTAAGTGCACTGTCTAGTTTGGTTGGCACTTTAGGTCTGGAAGTTAGAGAAGGAGGAAGGTAGACTCCTTGCAGGAAGTGTTACAACTGATTTTTATTCAGGAATAAGCCACCTGCAGTTACGCTGCAACCTGAGAGAAGTATATTAATATGTCACCTCTGTTCTGCTACAAATCTACAAACAAGGGTGCTGCAAATGATAGAAAAAGTAGTCACCAGAAGAATTTTTGAATGACTCCTTTTCTTCACTATAGTTTATACATGCATCTTACTGAGGTAAATAAGCATTGTGTATTATAGGTAAAACATAGTTTTCATGTGTTTGAAGATACCATTTTGTTCTTTGAAAGCCTGTGACTTCTCTTTTTGTTTTACCTTCATTCATTTATATGTTTTTATTCATGGTATGATGCAATTCCATGGCCACTGGGATTTCCCCTTACCCCTTACCAAAACCCCTCTACCCCCACCAATTTCCCATACATGATTACAATAGTATAGACAGACTCCCAATAAAACTATTGAATAAGTCTTGAGAACAAGATGTTGGACTTTCTGTCGTTGTCCATACCCACAGCGTCAGGATACACTTCCATGACATAATAAATGACTTTTGACTTTTTTTTAATGCTTATTGCTTTCTTTTGGCTATTTATATCTTAATTCATTAATATGTTTATCAAAACTGAAAATTCATGATGTTCTTCTATGTATAAAAATGTTTTGAGTTCTTGCCCATTAATGTCTTCCTAGTCATGATGCCCCACCTTTAAATCATATAAATAGCAAAGAGGAATTTTTCCTATTTTGTATTTGTTTTCCCTTTAGTGAAACCTGACAACCAGATTTTGGACTATTAATCTGGGGAAAATGGAATTATTTTAACTACTCAAAGCTATTACCATGTTCTTGACTACCACACCAATGTAGCTAGTTATAATACAACAGACAACAAATGCTTCATCAATCCACACAAAATGAAATTGCACTTGGTTACCTTCTGAGACTCAGGCATATTTATTTTACTTTTATTTTTCTTATAAAAAAAGGCAATTTAAGAAGCAAAGCCAGCATGTTATAAATATTTTGCTTTCACATCAATTTCAGAGATAAAAGAGATAGTTTAATGGAGTGTATGAAATAACATCAGTATAACAAGGAAATATTTTCAGTGTGGAAGCTTTTAAGGACATTCTCTTATCAAAATGAAATGATATAAGGAAACATTTATATTCATTAATTTGTCTATTGTTAAGACTGTTTTGCTATCATGTTTTGCACACCAATATAAATAAGTCAACCATCTCAAAGGGTTACAAAATTCAACCAGAATATTAGCACCACTTCAATGCTAAGCAAAAGTAATATGAAATACCATTACACTCTGTAGCTCTGAAAGTAAAATTTATTTCTCTCAATAATACATAGGACTACAAATTCATAGAAGCAGTTCCACAAAGTTCCCTTGTCCCTTAAATCAGATATCAAATGCCTCAAAATGCAGAGTACAATTGATCAGACAGCAATAAGCTAAATGTCATCTCTGGA
Organism: Ochotona curzoniae; assembly: GCF_017591425.1. Taxonomy (NCBI): domain Eukaryota; kingdom Metazoa; phylum Chordata; class Mammalia; order Lagomorpha; family Ochotonidae; genus Ochotona; species Ochotona curzoniae. The sequence continues at coordinate 22,107,484 of NW_024467115.1, forward strand.
AAAGGCAACCTGCTTGAAACTGGTAGTTTATATGACTGATCACACGTGACAATGGTTTCAAGTGATTCTTAAGATAGACTGGCATCATCACATGGGCAGGCCTTTGACCACTTTTCTCACAGCGATGGTCTACACCACTGTAAAGTCACTAGCTGGAGCACAGGTTAGCGGTAAGAGACAGGCAAAATTATCTGCCTAAATAAAATAAGGCTTGTGAAATTGCTTTCAATTAATAGCTATAGAAAACTATCTCAATTTTCATATTTTTGAGATCTCAAAACAAATCTTAAAGGTGAGATTGGACAGAACAACTTTACTAATTTCATAGACTGAGATGACCTACTCACAATATTATAATGCTTGATGCCTGAAATGACTGAACACCAGCATCCTGATACTGCGAGTCTGCAAATGTCATCACTTGGGTTTAGATCATACTTCCGAGAAACATGGCGGATTTTTTTCCCACTGAATTAAAATATATACACACATATATGTATATAGCTCTTTCAGGCTGCAATTATTTTTTCTTTGCTGGATTCCTTCTTTTACTGCCATAAAGAAGAAGGGACATAAACAAAGAAAAGTGAACAAAGCAAAGAAAGTTTATTAAGCAAAAAGAGAAAACAACAGAGTCAAGAGGGAGCCAAAGAAGAGTTTATGTCTGGGGGATTTCTGCCAAGAGGTAGTTTTCACTGTTGGTCTGGGAAAGATGCAAATGAGACTTAAGCACTAGCTGTTTTGATTGGTCACTATAAACATATAGTACCTGATATGAGCCACTCAGGCAGCAGCTGTAAAAATAGCTTCTCTTTTGTGTACATTAAGCAGATGACGTTGAAGCACTCTTAGAGAGCCTCTCAGATCAAACTCAAGCAACTCATTTTGCTGAAGAAAGTTGACAGAGAGCTCAGCCGAGTGTCCAGAGTTAGGGTCCCTCAGCTGGTGTGACCATGTCCAGTGATCCTGGGAATTGCATCATTCTCACTCAGGTTTCCTTGCCCCTCCCCACCTGATCGTACTAAGAATCTTTCTGTCTCCTGTTTCCATCTACTTCTGAAGAGTTGAATCCAACTTGTACTGGAGAAGAGGATGACAACCACTCTAACTGCTTCAAGCTGGAAAGGGACAGCATTGAGCCTGGCAGCCATGGTTCTTCCTGAGGCTTATAGAAGGATCCTCTGTAGAATGAAATTTCTATTTCAGGCTCTGTTTGCATGACCATCTGAAGCTTGATTGGTTATATATGAGGAGAAATAAAGTTAATGAGGCAGTTCAGTATGCATGGGCCAAAGAGTAGCACTAGGGGATATAACAAAGAGTATACTTTTCCAGAGGGATAAGAGTGACTGCAACCAACATTCCCATTCTCTATATTTACTTTGCGCTAGCTGCCATGAGACTTCTCACACGCAGGTCACAGTTTCTAAAACGTGACTGACAGCTTGTTGGGAGTTATTGACATGCAGTTAATCAGTCACGCAGGACTTCTGGGGTGGGAAGAAGATCTGGGCCATTCTATAACCTGCTTAGACTTTTCTGGGTATTTTATATATTCTTGAATCTAAAATGCTTAAAGCTGTTTTATTAGCCAATCACTTAATATTCCCAGTTAAGTTTGTCCTTGATCAATCATGAAGACATTTAGAGAATGTTAGGGAACTGCTACGAGTTTTCAGGCAACCATGCGTAAGAATCTTTCCTCCACTGTTCTTTGGCTTCATTTTTCTCTAGGGTTGGCATCAATGATTTTTTTTTCTTTTGCCCTCCTTGTGATAGTCATTTTCAAAATCACAGCTTTTCAACCATATTCCAATTTTTTCCCTTTCAGAACTTGAAACAATGTAAGTAAAAAGGGATTAAGGACCACGGGATAAATGGAAATCACAGCCTCATTAAAAAGATAAAGATATGCTAGCCTTCCTTACTTGTTCGGCTTTCAGACTCCCAGGACTGGAGTGTTACATGGACTATAGCATGACTTTAAAAGCCCTCCTTGTGACTTCAAATTGTTAGTTATGGCTTTTAAACTTTGCTGTGTCTCTAGCTTTAAAGAATATAGCTTTTGACTGAGGTGGAGGGTGTGGGGACAGGAAGAATCCTCAAAGTGAATCCATACTGATTGCATACTGATTGCTCCCTGGGTTGCCTAAACCTCTGGATTAATATCTTTCTCAATTACAGGAAGGTATAAGGATTGCCCTGGAGCCAAGAAGTCACTGCCTTCCATCAGAGCTAGGAAATCTGCCTACAAGGACTGTTGTACTCTCTGGTGTGATCAGGAAGTTCAGTGTTAAAAAATGAAAACAAAACAGAACAGAACAAAAGGCTACCCCAGTTACAGCTTAGGAGCTGGATAAAATATCTGATATGCAGCTTTCCTGGGATGCCATACAAGCTAACACTAAGGGAGGAGTGGGGACCTGAATTTGAGAGATTAGAAAACCAACTCCAGAATCAGGGCAGATGTCAACTCCCTCTCTTCCATGGTTAGGACATCCCAGAGCTCCTGAGTGTTGACTGTCTGTGATATGAGCTGTTAGAGAAGCCATGGACACCTTCATTCATATGGGGTCACCCAATAAAGGGAGCCTGGACCTAGAGGCATTGATTTCTGGGAACACCATTGCGAATAAGACAGGGCCATGGAGATCCACTGTGCCAGTAGTAATGTGAACATTCCTTCTTGAATTGTCCTGGTGGACACAATCATAGCATGTTGGAAACCTTCTGGCGACCTTCACGTTGGGTTGGTTGTAAGGCTAACAGACCTGAAAACGCTTTATTTCTTCTCTTCTTTTTCCTTATTTGGTCTTCACCTGATCTAGTTACAGGGCATTTTCTAATCCATTTAGCCTGAGCATTTAAACAAAGCTATGGGTCAGATTTACTCAGAGTTACGATAAGCTATCAAACAATTGAAAACAGGCAGATAGGGCCCAGTATGGTAGCCTAGTGGCTAAAGGCATTGCCTTGCATGTGCAGGATCCCACATGGGCACTGGTTTGTGTCCTGGCAGTCCCGCCTCCCATCCAGCTCACGGCCTGTGGTCTGGGAAAGCAGTCAAGCACGAGAGGACAACTCAGGGCCTTGGAACCCTACACCCATGTGGAAGGTCAGGAGGAGGCTCCTGGCTCCTGGCCTCAGATCGCCTCAACTCCAGCCCTTGCAGCCACTTGGGGAGTGAAACAGCAGATAAAAGGCCCTCCTCTCTGTCTCTCCTTATCTCTATATATCTGACTTTCCAGTAAAAGAAATAAATCTAAAAAAATAAAAGGCAGGTACTACAAACTGTGTTATTAGTAAGCGATCAAGACTCAATAAAGACAACAGACAGCACATAAACTTTTCCCCAAGACACAAAAAATTTTATCCAGGTAAGTTGCCAAAGCATAGAAAAACCTGATTACAAAAGACTAATGTATAACATAAATGTACAATCTCATTATTTAGGGCACTTAAGCACATCGAATCAAATAATCCTCTTGTCAAGAACTGAAACAAAAAGTAATCAACAAAATGTAAACCACTGAGATGGCAGAAAAATGTCTATAAAGTTTAAAAGAAGTAATTTATTCTTGCTAGGTTTTTTAAGGAACCCTGTCCAGGCAGGTATAGCCAGAAGCATTCCCCTCCCCCTTTCTGATATTAAAATTTAGTGAGAAGGGATATCAAAGAGGAAAGAGAGAGAGGAAGGCATGCAGATTTTAATCTGATACAGTGATGGGCAGTTGGGGTCTGGACCCAGTCAGGAAGCCTTCAGGCAACATGGTGAGATTGCCACAGCCTTGGACTTTTAATTACTCCAAGATTTCACTTCAGTCTCATCCTCACTCCAGTCTCAAGCATTGGATGAATTCCCATAAAACAAAAATATAGAGTGGAACAAAAGCTACATTTCCAGCACCAAAATGTGGAGGGGAATTAATACAATCTACTTCCATGAGACTGTGCTTTGTGTCTTTAAGACCAGCAGCCACAGGAATCACTTCATCATTCATCCTTCTTCCATCGAAACACTTTTGTATTTTCGTAAAATATCGGTTGAGGACTGTATGCTTGGCTGAGGAGTTAAAATGCCAGCCTGACTTATCAAAGAGCCTGGTTTGCGTACTTGATCTGCTTCTGATTCCAGTTTCTGACAATGTGCAGCCTTGGAGAAGTCAGTGAAGTGCTTGGTATCGTGCACACATGCGGGAGGCCTGGATTGAGTTCCTCATTCTTGGCATCAACCTAGCCCAGCTTCAGTTGTTTGGGAGATTGTTGGAGAAAACTAGTGCGTGCAAGGCCCATCTTTTCATAACTCCCTCTCTCTCTCTGCCATTCAACTGATTTTTAAAAATCTGTCAAATATGTTTATGGTTCTATTTTTGTGTTCTCTCTTCTGTTCCCTGGGCCCATGTGTTTATCCACTGTTTCATTTACTGTAACTATCTTAACAGTCTCTGGTATTGGGGACAATGACACCTTGAACTTGATTCAGCAGAACGCAGACATAGCATTCAGAACTCCCCATTGTTTTCCACTGATGTTCCTTTCATTTCAGTATCACAGTACCATATCTGTCTTCTCACCGTAAAAAAACATACCTGGTTTAAGTTCATCTTTTGATTAATCTATTATCTCTAAACCTGGTTATTCTACATTTCTCTCCGCTATTTGAAAAGTTTCCATTTTTTTATATAAGCAAATTATCCATTAATAATCCATGTTAGTGACATTCTAAAATCCAAGCCATTTCATTTGTAATTATTTCCAATATGAGTTCCAGTTGTTACATTCCTCAGATTTGGTGGTTTGCCCCTTCTATCACAGGATGATACCCATGTCTTCCAGAGTATCACTCATTCACTGACACTCTCTATAGATTCATAGTGTACATAAAGAAAGTACAACTACACTTCTGTCCTCCAGAAACTTCTTTTTTATACATCACATTATTTTTAAATGATATTTTTAAATGTATGCTATCAGGAAAAATGTATTTGGGCAGTTCTTTTATTGTACAATAATATCCAGCTAAGGGATTGCTGGAATCTAAAGTATGATCTGCCAATCAAAATTATTTAAAAATCATTTAAGAAAATACTAGACATTTTTTCCTAGTCTTTTAAACTAAATTGTACCAATTCTTCAAATCTCTGTTCAAATTATGCATCGTAAAATGAGGACTTTATTGAATCTCCTTATTCTCTAGTGATATAAGCCTGTTCTCAATATGAAATTAAAGAGATGAAAGGAAATGTATCCAGAATTTTATCATTTGTCCTAGATTTCCCAATTTTCTTTCATGTAATTGTAAAAATCCCTAATTATCCTTTGTGTCTCTATAATATCATTCTCAGTATCTCCTTTTCATGTATGAACTTACTGACTTGAGTCTTCTTTTATTTTTACTCTAGCTAAACGTTTATCCGTATTTTTGCTTTTCCAACATGCACTCTTTATATTATTAATCTTTAGTAATGTATCTATCGTTTCTGTTTGATTTCTTTCTACTGTGACCATTTTTCCTCCTCTCCTTCCACTAACTGAGTTTGGTTTACTCACAACCTCCTTTTTGATTTCTTTCATGGCACATTGCTCATTCAGTTACCTGTTCGTTTCTAAGTGTTTGTATAGTTTCGTTTGTTGTTACCGAAGTGTGTACCCATGTTGGAAGACAGGATCCTTGCTGAACTAATCAGCTGAGATCCTGAGAAGAGTGGCCTTATGTGAAGGCAGGGAAACCAAGAGCACCAGCAGAAGAAACAAAGATTGAGCTTGGGCAGTAGCAAGCCTAAAAAACAGTACTGAGCATCCCCAGGCTACCTGCAGCTGACGAGGGAAAGGGCTCCCCTACAGAGCAAGACATTTGTCTGGTCTGTGGCTTAGGATTTCTCCCCCAGAGATCAATAATAAATTTCTGTTTATAGGGGAAAAAAGAAAAAGCCTTTGTTTCTTGTTATTTCTAATTTAATTCCATTACGGTCAGAAAGGGTGCATGATGATTTTGATGAGTTCTAATTTATTAGCATTAATCTGGGGGGGCTAACACATGATCTACCAAGAGAATACATGAATTGAAGAACGGAATGTATTCTTTATAACTGTTAGAGGAAATATCATATAAACAAGTGTGGTTCATTTCTTCTATACCGCAGCCCAACTTAGGATTTAGTTCATCGATCCTTTTATCAGGACCCTGTGTCTGTTGATGAAAGCAGGGTGCTGAAACACCCAAATATTATTGTATCATAGCATGTCTCTCTTTTTAGATCACATATGTTTGTTAATAAAGTCAGAAGCTCTGCTTTCACATGCATATACATTTAAAGTGTCTACATTTTCCTGTTGAGTGTATCACTTCACCTTTGGTTCTTTTTTCAGATTTTGTCTTAAAGTGCACACTGTCTTACGAAGGTATAGCTATTCTAGTTCTTCTGGTTTGAATGGAGCATCTTTTTCCATCCACTCACTTGTTCATTTTTAGTTTCTATGTGTATTTACTGAAGCTGATTTATTTTAGGAAGTATATCTTTCTAACTTAGTCAACCGGTTCGTATCTTTACATTGGAGAATTTAGCCTAATTCCATTCAAAGTTATTACGGATAAGTAATGACTTAAGTACATCATTTTGCAAATGTTTCTGTTTGCTTTTAATATCATCTTTCTTTTCATAGTGAGTTTTATAATTTCACATACTTTTATGATGGTTGCTTTCTTTCATTTGCTTCCATGTGGAGGGTTCCCTTAAGTGTCTTTTAAAAGATGATAATGGACTTTCTCAGCTTTCACTTATCTTAGAACTTTTTATTTCTCCATCAATTATGAAAAATATTCTTATTGAATAAGCTATTCTGAGTTACTATTTATTTTCTTTAAGGACTTTGGTTATACTATTTAAATCTTTTTTGGCCTATAAAGTTTCTCTTGCAAAAGATGTTGTTAGTATAAGAGTGGAGACATAGTTATCTCAAATATGACTTGGTGTTTTCTCTTTAATATTTTAGAATTCTTTATGCTGTGATTCTAAGAGCTTTACTGTGAGTCATTCTGGAGATCATTTCTGATCATCTCTATTTGAGGTCCTCTGGATATTTAGATGTCCATACATTTCTCCAAATTGGAAATATTTGCAGCTATTTTCCTAGCCTCTACTCCTCTCTTCACTTTTAGGAATGTGCACAACTTAAATATTTGTTTATTTAAGGATGACACGAAAGACTCAGAGATTGCACTTTTTTGATGTTTTCATCTGTTGGGCAACTGTAGTGTTTTAAAATACTTGACTCCACATGTAGTTACACTTTCTTCTGTTTGAGCTATGCTGCTGTTGAGGCCTTCATTATATTTGCTATTCGACTTATTGAATTCATTCCCATGATTTCTGTTTGGCTTTCTTTCTAAGAGCTCCATCTCCTTGCTGAATTTATCATTCATGTTTTGCACCAATTCCTTGCTTTCATCCAACTGCCTCTCTATAGTTTGTTATGTCTCTTTAATTGTTATTAACTCTCCACCTGCCTGCAACATTCAGGGCAGGAGCCCAAAACTCAAATCAGGTCTTACACATAAATGTGAGGCATTATTCACTACCCCCTAGGGCATCCATTAGCAGGAAGCTCTATCAGAGCATAGGAGCTAGGACAGAGCTGGGACTTGAAACAGGTACTTTGATTCAGGAAGCAGCAACTTAACATTATGCCAAATATCTGCCCTCTTTCTATCACTTTTAACAAGCGATTTTGATATTACAAGAGTTTTTTTCTTTTTATGAAGCTGTGTTATTAGGTACTTTTTGATGCACTATTTTGACTTTATTTTCCACTGTATACTTCATATCATGCCCAGCAGGGCTGTGTGTGTTGATAGCAGCTCACAGGACAGGTTCAGTGTTATGAGGGATCCCTGAAGACCCCAAACTGTGGGTCATTGGTCATTCAAGCACCCTCATTGGCAAAGGCATGGCCAGGATTGCACTAGCACCATTCCAAAGTCCAGCTGGGTACATTAGCCACTGTGATGCCAACCCTAAGATTCTACCCAGTATCTTGGAACATACTTACCTTTTCTCTGCCATCATACATACCCGCAATGATGGACATGCGACTGTGTATGAAGAATTATACTTTAGTAATGATACAGAGGCACTTTGTTGGGGGGAGTGAATTGGGGAGGAGAATAAGGGAAATGCCAGGAGCATATGGAACTGTATCATAAAATGATAATAATAATAATAAAATGTAAAAAAATATCAAACCAACAAGGGACAAAGTGGAAAAGTTCAGATAGAGTAAAGAAAGTAGGTAGGGCATCCCTGGGTTCCAAGACATTTTGGGAACTTTTGAATAATCTTTAAAATTACTCTGTACTTTCAAATCGTGAGTTGTTAGAGCAGCCACATCTTCCTTGTATATTTGCACTTTAGGTGAATAATCAGTGTGCTTAGTTATTCTGAAAGTCTTAATTCACAGTTGCCTGCTGCACTGAGTAAGATAACACTATTTTCTTCTTCATGGAAATAAAATTCTGTAGGTAATTTGTTGATGTACTAATTACCACTTCCAGTCATGAGTTAAAGAAAACTGTGATTTCTCAAATTGTTCCTACCCTGAAAAATGTATTTATATTTGCAAAAACCCTGAAGCATAAAATGGTATTAGTTTTGTGAATTGTTGCCAAATATGGTAGACAATATGCTAGAAGTTTCCTTTTTTGCTGTTGTAACTTGTCATCTGTGCTGCAGCTGAAAGTGCAATAATAGCCACTTTATTTTTGTACATGACCAATAATTCCTCTATGATATCAATAACAAAAATAATTACCCAAAGAGACTAAGCATATAGATAAGATATATAAATATGTATCTTAATATAGAAATATGTAAAATATAAATATATGAAAAATACATAAATATCTATCTAAGTTTTCAAAGAACAGGAACATTGAGGTGCCTAAAGGCCTGCAAAGGGAATACCACTACTGTTTATTCAAAAGTTCAGGAAGTTTTAATTTTAATTATCTGCTTCTTTGGTCTTTCCATTTCCTTTGCTTGGTGCTTTTTATGCATTTTGCAGTTTTTTTGTTGTTGTTGTTCTTAGACCTTTCTAAAGTTTTTGTTTATTTATTTACTAACGTTACATTCCTGTTTCTCAGTCTGCATGTAGGAGTTCAATTTATCCTTCACATGTATTTGTTTCAAATTGGTTCAGATCTCACAACTGGCTATGTGGTCTCATTTTTTTTTCATGTTTCTTTTTTTTAAAATACATTTTTGTTCTGAATTTTGAATTATGTGGTATGATTTAACATAGGCTGGGATTGCCCCCTCCCTCAAACTCCCATTTTCCCATTTTGATACAATAGTGTAGTCCTTCATAAGGAGTCATAATCACAAAAAAACAAATACCATATGTTCTCTCTAATATAAGGAAATCAACATGGAAAGTGTAATTTCAATAATCCAACCCATAGTGTTTTTTGTTTGTTTGCTTTTTTGGCTGTATCCCATGTGTTTTGATTTTTTTTTTATTTCAGTTTGGTTTATTCCAAATAATTTTTTTTCTCTTGTCAAATGCATCATGGACTCATGGATTATATGATGGCATCATTTTTCCCAAGAGACTTTGTGCTTCCTTTTTGTCATCCATGTGTTGGTTACTCTGTGGCACATTTTTTCATGGTGCTGTAATGTGTTGTTGATGTTGTTGTTGTGGCTTCCCACTTATGGAAATATATAGTGATGGAGTACTGGGGTCTATCATATACAGACATGGGGATAAAATGGAACATGCATTCCTGCTTCCAGATGAAAGATGGATTCTCAATGAAATTGTTGGATATGTGTAGGCAATGGGATGCTGGACTGTCTGTACCAACAATGTCTGGGTACACTTAAATAAGAGACTGATAGAATTATGATTCCTTATCAGGTTTCTTATAATAGCATTTCCTAATAGGGCCCTGTTTATTAATTTGAAGTTCAGTTACTAATTTGCTTTAGCTTATGATTTTTGCCAGGTGATGGACTTCCTGAGAGGTGGATGTTTGCCTTTTTTCACATTAAGACTCTGTTGGGTATATGGCAAATCACACTGTTTCTTGACTGAAACTTTTTTTTAAACCAAGTTAATCCACTTGCCTGGGTGCATAGAAATCCTTCTCATAGTTTCATTTCTAGCTGATATCCACAAATTTGTTTTCTATTTTTTCATACACATTTTCACTGCATATCTGTTCTCTTTCAACTTTTGCTAAACAATAAAGTTTGTGTAACATAAGCCAAGTCCAGATTTTCATTTCCTCCACTTGTATAACCTAACGGTTTTTATGATTCTCTTCCTGAACTTGGTAACCCAGAGGCGAACAGGCCATAAAAATGCTTTTTTGAACTGGATTACTGTACTAGCTGCCTGTTAAAATAATTATTATTATTTGGTTCTGCTTTTACCCTCATCAGTTTTTAAATCCATTTGGCTGACAACTGCTAGAGGAAATGAAAAATAGGCTGAAAATCTTACCATTGACGTAATTTAGAAAGTTCATATTCAGTACCTGCAAATTAAATCTTCTGCTAGACCTTTCTCTTTGCTGCTGTTTTCCATTTTACAAATAACAACATCAGTAACATAATTCACAATATGAAATGTCATGATCTCTATCTGAGGGGGGGAAGGGTCACAAGGAAGATATAAATAAAGCACAAATTAACATCCAGACATTTACATTCTCCTACACTAATGTTTATGGTGACTTTCTCCATAAACAGAAAAAAAAAAAGAAAAAACAGGAAACAAAGGAAGTTTCTTCCAATGGGTGTATATGAAGCATACTGCACATTTTCACAAGGAAATAGTTAGCACTCAGCCATAAAAATGAATGATCTTGGCGCAGTGCCATGGTATGATATGTAAGCCTCTGTCTCTGGCACTGGCACCCAACATAGGAGCTGGTTCCAGTTCTGGCCATTCCACTTCCTTTCTACCTCCCTGCATATAGCCTGGGAATGCGTCAGAGAATGTCTCAAGTCATTGGGCAGCTGTACCCTTGTGGGAGACCCAGAAAAAGCTCTTGGCTCTCAGATTTGAATCAATTATTGCAACCATTTGGAGAGTGAACCAGTTGATGGAAGATCTCTCTCCCATCTCTCTCTCTCTCTCTCTCTCTCTCTCTCTCTCTCTCTCTCTGTCTGTCTTTCCATTTCCCTGTAACTCTGTCTCAGAAATAACAATGAAGTAAATCTTAAAAAAAAAAAAAAAAGCAAAAGCAATGACCTGAGTAAGTCTCAAAGACAGGATGGTGAGGGGAAAAAGGCAGCATCTCCGTGGCACACTATCTGATTATATTTACATAACATTCTGGGAAGGACAAGTTGATAAAAGCAGGCAACGTATGACCTTGCAAGAGATGTAATTATTTAAATATGAATGACATAGTCACAATATTTTAGGAACCGCCACAGAAAAAATAGCAAGCTAAAATCACATTAGAATTGACCTAGGTACAAGGAGGGGCAATCTCGGTCCTTTTACCACAAACACAAGTGACAGTGAAATGTCACAAGCTACTACTTCATTTTTTTATTTTTATCAGCATACATTCACCACATAGTTTTTAGTTTTCCTGTTAGAATGTATACTAGCTTTTTGTTGCTGGGGTGAAAGATCTCATCTCTGAACTGATGGTCCAGTCTATGGGAAAGATATGTAGCAGAATAGTATTGGAGCTACAGAGATACAAACCCAGTGAATTAAAACAGAAGTAGGGAGAATTCCAACATTTTAGACACATGGTTACAATGTTAATTATGCATTCAATAGCAGTTTATAAATAATTCATTTATCATCTGGTTGATCTAACATTTTTAGAAGAGAAAGAATAGGATGTTAACGTATTTTGTGACAAAATGATTAGTATCTATATTACAACATAATATGTATATGACTCTAGACACTGTTCCCTGTGAATATTTTTTCCATCAAATAATTATACATATGATATTAAAGAGTGTCCATTTAAGAAAAAGAGCAGTTAATGTTGCAGCTGTTTTGAAGAATTGTAAATATTAATGAGAAAACCAAAAGATTGTAAGTTATAATTACAAACTTAAACATGATAGAAAGTCACATTATTTAAAGCATAATAGAAAGTTGTCTATCAAACAAATTAGGAAGAATTAGATCATGTAACAATGAAAAAAATTTTGAGTTTGTGTGATTATATTAGTCTCATCAAAACTAAATTGACAAATATTGGTCATTTCAAATGTGTGTGAAAGTCATGTGTCTAGATCTTAGATGTAATTCCCAACCCAGTCAAGAATTAAAATAATTTACTAAAAAAAAAAAAGGCCTTACTTTTTAAGATTGTAGAACTACACTTGTATGCATTTATAAAGTACAAAGTCATGTTATAATTTACTAATGCCATGTGGAAGAGTAAAATCAAGTTCATGAGTTATTGGGCTGCCCAGAAACACAAGTGTACATCAGGTCAGTGTGGAATGAGCTTATTACTGCAGAGCGCATGTCTGCATCAGATTCTAGGCAAGGAATGGAAGTTGCACCTGTGAGCACTGGCCTGGGGATGGAAGTCTGAGTTTCCTCTGGTACTCAGTCTCATCGTAGGAGGTCTGGTACTGAGGATCAAAGCAAAGACCTATATTTACTTTTTATATTTTTTTGCAAATTTTATAATTTCTTACTTTTGTTCATTTTTTCTTTTTTAATCAGTTCTTGAGATGCTTTTTTTTACATTTTATTATTATTATCATTTTATGATACAGTTCCATATTCCCTTATTCGCTCCCAAATTCCCTCCCACTCACCTAGTTCCTCTATATTATTACTAATATATAATTCTTCATACACAGTCCTATGTCCATCATTGCAGGCAAGGATAATCGCAGAGAGTCCAGAATCCTATTGCCAAGATATGGTAAACAGTTTTATTGTAAGTCCATCTTTGTCTGGAAGCAGAAATGCATACTACTTTGTATCCTCACATCTTGATGTTAGTCTCCATTTCACAGCTACTGTACATCTCCTCAAATGAAAAGTCATAATACAAAATCAACAATAGAAAGAAAAATAGAAATTTGCAATGCCATGAAGTTAAATGATATGTTACTAGATATGACAGTCTCCATTACACAGCTACTATACATGCCCTTAAATGAAGAGCCACAAGACAAAATCAACATCAGGAAGAAAAAAGAAATTAACCACACCATGAAGTTAAATAATATGCTATGAAATGACTAACGTGTAGCTGAAGAAATGAAAATCAAGAATCTTGAAGAATAATGATGCTGCTCTATGATCTATGAGTCATTGAATGACTTAATCAGAAGAAAGTGTTTTGAAGACATGAAACTAACAGAATACAACAAAACCCATGCGGTGTAGATTCCGCTGATTTTCGTTGGTGACATGTTTCTCTTCTAGACAATAAACAGATGGGTTTTGTTTTTAATCCAGTCTACTAATCTATGACGTTTGATTGAGCTTAAGATATTTATATTCAGAGTTTAATATGTATGGCTAGTACTTTGGTCCTATCATTTTAGGAATGGGTTGTTCATTGGTTTAGTCTTCTGTTGTCATTTTGCTGGGATGTTCTTCCCATTTGCCTTGGTTTTGGTAGATACTATTCCTCTTCTCTGTCAAGAGAACATCTTGAAGTATGCTTTGTAGGGCAGGTTTGGAAGAGGCAAATTCTTTCAACTTTTCTTTACTCAGGAAAAAATTTATTTTCTTTTCAAAAAGACAAAAGAAAGCTTTGCTGGATATGTTATCCTAGGCCAACAATTTTTTTCTTTTAGAATCTGGAATATGTCACTCCATTCTCTTCTTGCCTGTAGAGTCTCCTGTGAGAGATCTCCTGTGAGTTTAATTGTCATTCCTTTATATGTCAGTTGATTTTTTTTCATGTGCATGCACTTTTAAGGATTTTTTCCTTATGTGCAATTGAAGAGAGCTTGATGATCATGTGTCTTGGTGAAGATCGCTTTTGGTCAAGCCTGTTGGGAGTTCTGTGCTTCCCCGGATCTTGTTTCCCAATTCTTTCTCCAGATTAGGGAAATTTTCCTTTTTTTATTTCATTAAATACATTTGCAAACTCAGCTTCTCTTTCTGCACCTTCTGGGACTCCCATAACTCTTACATTTGGCCTCTTAAGAGTGTCTTTCAATTCTTGAATATTTGTTTTGGCCTGATCCAGCTCTGCTTCCAGCGTTTTCTTTGTTTGCTTCCCCCTGAAGACAGGAAATATCTTCCAATTCTGAGATTCTTTCTTCTGCTTGCTTCATTCTATTTTGGAGACTCTCCACTGTACTTTTAATTTGCTCTACTGTGTTCCTAATTTCTGATATATCAGCCTTGATTTGCTTTATTGCTTCCTTAAATTCTTTGAACTCGTGTATGTGCTTCTCATGGTTGATCAGAACCTTTAAAATGAGTTTTATGAATTCTGTGTCCCCATTTTCTCGGTGTCTTGCTCTGTTAACTCTGAAGTTGGCAATGGGTTTTGCTCCTTTGCAGGGGAGATTTTGGTAATATTCATTGTGCCTTTGTTTCTTCCTTTGCTCTTGGTCATCGTACTTCTGGCTAGAAGAGTCTTCTCATTGAGGTAGGTTTCTAAGCTGTGTCACCCACAGGTCTACAATGCGATTTTACTTATTGCAGTTGGTACACAACTCTTTGCTTGCAGTCATTTGTGCCACAACCTCCAGCGAGTTCCAGGTCTAGGTTGTTATGTAAGATTTCCACCAACAACTCTACAGTCCCAGCTCCCACCACTCTCCACCTCCTGCGTTACTGTGCTGAGGCTGTACTGTTGTCTCTGCAACTTTTCTCCCACTTCCGGTTGGAGCAGGTCCCAGAATTAGGCAGACACCAGGTGTTCTACATCGTTAGGTTGTTGGTGGTGCTGATCTTGTTGGAACTTGTTGGATGTTAGGTCTGGATGCCACATGGACCTATTTTGACCCTTACAATGCCACAGTCGGAATTATTTTCCTGCAGGATCAGTACAATCCATGGAACTCAGTGAGTTCTCACAATCTCAGCACATTTGGGGTTCACTGTTGTTCCCTGCAGTCCTAAAGCTTTTGCCACAGTGTACAAAATGACGCCGGACATACTACTACTTCAGTTTTTGATCTGCTGGCCATCAGATCTGAGGGCTACCCAGACCTGTCTCTGGTGGAACCTGTAGAATGTCACGTTGCTGCAGTTCACTGAGTCAGAAATGAGCTCACTCTCAGCTCAGTGCATGTGCACAGTCCTTTCCCTTGCCGTTTCCTGCTTACGCAAAATGGTGCCCAATTCAGTTCTAGGGGGCTGACTGGGCTGTGAAATCCACCCTGTTCTCACACTGTCTGTCTGGGATCTGCTGCTCAGTCTCTGCTCCTGGTCAAATCAAACAGACCAGCAGGATGGACAGATCTTTGGGTTTACCTCCCATGCTCCCAGTGAAAGTCCCTTTCCACCTGGTTGTTGGTGGAGTTCAGGCTGCTGGTGGAGTTCAGATGGCCGTTTGCTGAATTCTGCTGTAGCATCAGTCAGTGCAACACCACACCGTTGTGTCCACTGTTTTCCTGTGTGTGTCAGTCTCCAGGTACCCCTCTGCTGTTGTTCTGTTCTTTCCTATTTCCTGGAATGTGTCCTCTCTGCTTCTTCCTAATTAAATATTTTTCTCTCTGATGTTATTAAACAATACAGGGACTCTTCTTCAAAGCTATCCATAAAACAATTTCTATTGTGCCATAGACTAGCTTTGATATTTAAAATTTCAAGAACTCTTGTAAAAGGCATCAAATAATATATCCTACATTCTTTGTAAGATTTAGACTCCATTTTAAGTTTCACTATAGCTTTGAAATACTTTTCTCCATTTGCTTAGTGATTTTTAAATGCTTTTTTATTTTGGAAATGTATATATTTTTCTACTGCGGAATGGAAAATTACAACTGTTTTGACTACAACTGTTTTGAGTTGTTCATTAGGAGTCTAGAAATCCTTGTTATTAATTGCTTTGCCAACAAGAAATTACAAAATAATAGAATTCAATGCTGAAGTGAATTCTTGCTTGTAGTCTAAAAGACAAAAGCAATGCCTTATGAGATCTGGGAGGAGCTATTAGTACTCTTTGTACCAACAAATTCATTAGAGAACAAGCTGATTAGGAATCATCAGAGTATTATGATAATCAAAGGAGTGAATATAAAAGAAAACCTAAGCATATCATTTTTAAGAGAATCTGAGAGATTAGTGTATGTTAGAGTTTCTTAGGACATATTGATAGATTGTATTTGCTGAAGCCAATGTAGCATTTTATCGGTTTCTCTCCATGCCTCTCACTACAGACTAATATCAAGATCTCTGATATGTTAGATCTTTACAATTTCTGACTGCTATGCCGTGAGATATGTTACTGTTTTACATCTTGGTGATTCCCAAGAAATCTCTCTTCTTCCAAAAGGACAAAATGAGACAGATTCTTCTTACAAAATCATAAAGTGGTGGAAAGAAATACTTGCAAGAAATAAAGTATTGTGTGAGGTGACAGAAATTTTGTTTAGTGACATATGAGGTTCTGAAAGCATTTGAACAATAATAAGGCTGCTGTGGTTTGAAGATTGTAGTAAAAACAACCATTTTACCTCAAATATTTATAATTACCTAATATGAAAAGAATAAGAAACAATCATGATAAAGAGATATATTTATTAAACAAATATCTTCCAGATATTGTGACAAGTGTATAAATGGGTAAAATAAACATCAGTTTTATCCTCATCAAGCTTACAATCTACTGAGAAACTAAAAACCATCAATATTTTCTTCTACTCTATATGAATGATGACAATACTTTTGTTTGGTCGAATCATATAATTAAGAGATAAAATAACATAATTACAATAGCAAAAATTATTACAGTTTCTTCTTAGATGTGACAAAATAATTTAAAGAAATGTGACAGTGCTTTCATTGGTTAAATTATAGGCTAGCCCTTTTTTTCTGATTACTTTCACTGCTTTTTAATATGCAAAGGATATTTAGCAAATGATAATGAGCAGTATGTACTATGTGCCTTGTAGAAAACAAAAAAATGATTTTGGTAAAATGCCAATATGCTTCAATGAAAAACATTTTGCACTCATAAATATTATTGAGATTTTTTTAAATTATTTTATTTAGAGAACACAAGTTTTAAAATGACATGAAATGGTTGTTTTCAATTGAGCATATATGCAAAGTACATATTCATCACTTCAAAACAGCTATTATGAACCAGTCATACAAAGGGTCTCCAACATATATTAAGGAATACATGCAAAATATATCATGATAAAATTGTACATGGATTTCAAAAGGTTTTCTACCCATCAAGCTTATGTTTTAATTCCATTTCCACAAGTTTTTAAGAACCTTCACACATAAGCTCTCAATATATTAATATGTATAAAATCTCAATATATTAATATGTATTTAAGTTGCAAGTTTTGTTTCTAAATAATTTTATCCATTTAAAAAGCAAGTCTATCACCTAATAAACATGAAATCTTGAAATATCCGGATACATATAGTGATAAAGGTTTTTAAGAGTACAGGAAGTGCTATTGGATTCAAATAGTGAATTTTAATTTGCATTTTTATTTAGATTATTTAGTGATTGGAAAGGCAGATTGATGGAGAGATAGACACTTCCTAATTGCTTACCACAGATGGGCTTAGTCCAGGTAGAAACCAGGAATTGAATATGAATCTCCAACATGCGAGGCAGGGATCCAGGTACCTGAGCTACCACGTGCTTCCTTGCAGCATGTATAACGGCAAGAAGATGAATGTGAGAGTAGAGCAACAGTTCAAATCCAGGCACCCTGCTACAGGATGTAAGTATCCCAATTGTGTCTTAGCTACTACACCAAACATCTATCCCTGGAGTATTAAAAGGTAACATTAAAGACAAACACTTTCCACATTTCCTTAGAAAGTATTCATTATAAAACAATATTCTGTATGTTTAGGTCCCAGAACTAGTCTACAGAGCATCTTTCATCAAAGTAGGTGGTACATTAGGCAGTGGTATGGAATAAATGATCTTCAATTAAGTAACTCACACAAGGCAAGCTTCTCCGGGTTCAATTAGGCAGAAGTCTTGTTCTGATTTAGAGGTTTGGCCCTATTCCATCATCACCCTTCCACCCCCCTTGAATCAATTACAAACAAATGGAGAACTCATTTTGCCATAAAGAAGTAAAAATAATCATCTTCGGACATACCTAAGGATATTTTAATACAAAGATGAACACGAAGGGCCTGGTGAGATGGCTCAATGGTTAAATCCTCACCTTGTAAGTGCCAGGATCCCTGGTGCTAGTTCATGTCCCAGCTGCTCCACTTCCCAGGCAGCACCCGACATATGACTTTAGAAAGCAGTAGAGGAAGGACCAAAGCATTGCAAACCTGCATCTGCATGGGAGACCCAGTAGAAACTCCTGGTTCCTGGCTTTGGATCAACTCAGCTGCGGCCAGTACCACCATTTGGGGAGTGAAACAGAGAATGGAAGTTCTTGCTCTGGTCTCTCCTCTCCATAAATCTGCCTTTCCAATAACAGTCAATAAATACTTCAAGGGAGAAAAAGCAACACAGAAAAGAAAACATGGAAAAGATTAAGTGTGCTGATTAGAAAAATAATTGTCACAAAAATAGGAAAATACTTAATATTTGGTCACAAATTAATATTCAAGAAGCATCCTATGTACAGTAAGAACACAAAGTAGCAAAACAGCAGCTTAGACATAATATATCATCACCTGACACGTAATGCATTTTTTCACAAGTTCATATTGATTAAGAAGAAAACACACTACAAATATTACACTGTAAAATTAAAATTATCTGTAACATCTGCTCTCTTTACTTTTTGCACTTATCTTCTAATTCTTTATCAAATTTTGTATCTACTTGACATGGAAAGAAAGTAGCGTGCTCAAGTCTCTTATCTCTCAATGTTTCATTTTGCATCTTGTAGTTTCCTCTTTATAATAGTTATAGTGACACTTTGGCATATAAATATCCATAGGTTAATATATTTGTTGTAAGTTATGAACTTTAGTGCCTAATTCGCTGGCTATATTTTTCACTTTCATATTCCTTTATTTCTGTGTAGCTCCAACACCAAATAAAGTGTAGTTTAATTCATGCACCCTGCCTTATATCTTGTTTCATCTTTGTGAAGCACAGTGACCTGATTAGTTCACCTGCAACTTCAATTTTTCCATCAAGTCTGTGTTCAAGGTCATTCTCTACCTTCCTTTTTCTCTGAGTAAACAGTATAAACATCTGTGTGGCAGTATAAAAATACACAGCTAAGGTGCCCAGCATGATAACCTAGCGGCTGAAATCCAAACCCTTTTATGTGCCAGGATCCCAAAAGGGCGCTGGTTCATGTCACAATTGCCCTACTTTCCATCCAGCTCCTGGTAAGGCAGTGGAAGATTCCCTGTGGCATTAGTACCCGGCACCTGTGTGGGAGACCAAGAAGAGGTTCCTGGCTCCTGGTTTCAAATGGTTTAGCTCCGGCCATTGCAGTGACTTGAAGAGTGGACCAGCAGGTAGCTGCTCTTTATCTCTGTATCTCTTTCTCTCTGTAAATCTGCTTTTCCAATGGAAATAAATAAATCTTAAAAGTAACACAGCTAATTACTAGTTACAATTTATATTCTTCTATGGAATATGAACTTTTAAGGGCAGTTATTCTGTATATTAAATCCTTCTGAGTCCCCTCAGCCTGGAACATAGCAAACATTCATTGGATATTCATGATCCTGGGTTGATGTGATGAAATTATGCTGTACTCTTGGCAGCCACACAGAATATGGGATGAAAGATTTAGTTACTGTGGAAAGCAGAATCCAAGGCAGACATCTAGGCAAAAACAAGTTATTACCACACTCATTTAGGCTAGAAATAGAGACCGAAATTAAAAAAAAAAAAAAACCAGTGCTAGACTAAATAAAAGAGTTTAAAGGAAAAGTATCTTCCATGAATGGGTTCTATGAACAGACAGAAGCCCATGTCAGATAATAGAATCTGCTTAGGCACAGAAGAAAAAATTCTAAGAAGCTTCCAAAATATCAGCCCTATGTGCCTTGTATATATATATATATACTTTCCTGTAAGCATTCAATCAACCGTTTATTTAATAATGTGAGCAGTTACAACCGATGAGGCTCTTTCTATTTATGAGAGGGATTCCATAGTATCCAGATTATTCAGTCCAAAGTGGTTTGAAAATAGAGAACATGTGACAAGTCGCTAGGAGTGATGGAGTGATCATTTCCAGATGAAATTGACTGACAGCTAGCAAAAGAACCTCATCATTAAACCACAAGGAACTGAATCCTTCAAAACTGAACAAACTTGGATCAGCATCCTAGCTCCAAATGTAAACACAGTACCATAGTTTGTATAAGACCTGAGGGTATCCAAAGGTATCATGTGTTAAAAATCAATCCCCAATGTGAGATGTTAAAAGGGCAGAACTTGGACAGGGTCATAGCTCAACAGGCTAATCTTCAGTGTAGGGTCCAAGAACCTGGACAGTCCTCCATTGCCTTGCCAGTTCATATGCAAGAGCTGGATCAGAAGTGGAGCAACTAGAACATTAACAGGCACCCATTGGAATGCCAACAGTGCAGGCAGGGGACTACTCTATTAAACCACTGCTCCAACCCTGAATCAACCTTTTATTGAACTGTTTAAGAAGTCAAATTACAGAAATTGATGTGGCACAACATTAACCAACTAAAGATCAGGAAGCAACAACATGACCCAGAAAAAGAAGTCAGAGTATGACTATCTCAAGGATATGCTTAAAACACACAGTTCTCCAAAAATTGGACTACTATCCTACTGTAGGGCCTCACCCACCAGTCTCAACCTTGGTCTCAAACCTTGCTCACCTGTGGATCATTGCCTGAAGACTTCGACCATCTTCTCCTGTACTACTTTCTGCCAACTCAAGATCCCAGACTCAGTCTGCTCTGTTCTTCTTTATTCAATTCGAATTAGTGTCTGTTATTTTGTTTTGTTTTGTTTTGTTTGCAAACTACCTACTGAACTGGTGGCGTTTTAAGTGTATGGTGAAAGACCAACAATAGAGACATCTATGTTCACTCTCTGTCTCTTCACCGGCACTACCATCATGAGATGCACATCATCAAGCTAATGCTGCAACAATGTGGAGGAATCCAACATGGGGTTAGGACATGGGGAGGGGTTGGGGGAATCCAAGAGCCTATGAAACTGTGTCATAAAACGAAAAAAAACCAAAAAAAAAAACAAAAAACAGAGCATCCAAATAAACCTCTTTTCTTCATAAAGCTAGTTTGCTAAGGGCAATTTGTTGCAATAACTGCATTAGTTTTTCACCACGACAACAAATACCTGAGGCAGGCTATAGTTATGAACAAAGCATTTCTTTAGTGCACAGTTTTATAGGATAGAAGGCCAAACACCATGATACAGATTCTTTATTAACCCTATCACGAATGGTAGGAATGCACGCAAATAGAAAGCAGCACATTTCAAAAAACGGGATGCCAAAAAAAAAAAATGGGTAGGGCTAGATTGAAACATTGATAACAATTTGGTTTCCTTAAAACTCGTCAGGATCCTATGAGGGATTCCTTAATCTCTTTGGCAGGTGTATCATTCATTGACTTGGGACCTCCTACTAGGCTCCAAGTCTCAAAAGATTTATCATGTCCTAATTCAGCTAACATGTAAACCAAGATCCAAGGCATACATCTTTGGGATGGGAAATCATATTCAAATCTTAGTAGAAATGAAAGGCAATATACACATTTTCAGAATCTTATATCCCAGCCTGTGATTGAAAACAGAGAATAAATACGTGGCTATTTTTTCCTCATTGACTCTTACACTTATTTATTTAAAAAAATAAACATCTATTCATCAACTACAGAGTTCAACTCTATCTACATAAAAATGACTAGAACATATCCTAGTCCTGTGTATGTTAGAGGCAAAATTATTCTTGAGCACAAATTATTTTAACAATAATAGGTACTAATAATGTGTAAATGCTCTACTTTTCTGAAATTAATCTAGAGGCAAATGAGGTCAAAATGGAAAATTCATAGGGCTCATTTGATACTTGAGAAATTAAGAAATACTAGACAAGTGAAAATGTGAAGGGTTTCTATACAGGTGGATTGGTTTCTTCACACACACATTATCACACCCACACAAAGACATAAAAGTTTATGAAGCATCCATGAAAAAACACATTGTGCAACACAGCTAGAACTGGGGAGTAGTTAGGTGATGAGAGAAGAATCTGGAGAAGTTGGGAAGGCAGAAGGCCATGGATGATAATGGTTTAAGTACTTCCACTATTGTTTTTCTGTAGGTGTTGAGCAACATTGATATACAGTGAAACGAAACATGGCTGCAATTAAATTCTAATCAAATTGAATATTCTTTATCTGAAATTCTTGGAACCATACATTTTTTCTTAATTTTGGAGTGCCTAAGAGTTTGAAATATAGGAATACACATATTGATGTACCATGTGGATGGGGCCCAATTCTACACACAAAATTCATTCATGTCTCATATGCACCTTTTAAACATATACTGAATTAAATATTATACAATCTTTTGCACAAGTTTTCCATCAAATAGAATTTGTGTACATTGAACTATCAAAGAGAAAAGGTGCCACCATCTCAGCCATCCCTAGGGACAATTTATGACTATTTGGCATCATCATAATTCTTGACCATGAATTTGCATATTAACAAAAAGCAATGCTTTTCTCAGATTCACTTACACAAAACATAAACAGAAAAAAATATGGAACCCGAGGAATATAAAGAAAAGTAATGCCTGAGAGCAACCAAGAAGCAACAAAACAAAGTCAAAAGCAACAGCAATAACAGGATTTAAAGGCAATTCTACTTTGATAGAAAGATTACTGCACATTGCATTTTCTTAGGTAAGTTGAAACTACAGAAACAGTTGATGGAACAGAAAGAGAGTTCTCTAGAGACATGGAAGACTCTTGAGGAATTTTTAAAGTGTTTCCTTCAGTCATCTGTCCCACTACTGTCACAGGATTTTTGCAATAGACTATCTGTAAACTGATGCAATTTGTTATCCTATCGTGAACCCTGGATATTCTATTTATTCAATTAGCCTATGACATATTTCACCACGTCATCTAAAGGCACATTTTTGCAGTACTGTCAAACCATATTCATCATAATTACTATGATTATCTTGATTCAGAATAATTCCAGCTATTCTATCACTGATCAATAAATGAACAACTAGAAGCTATTATCAACAACTTCTTTTGTAAAGGAACATTGTGACAGAGGATCAAGCCACGGTCCTTGTCATTGGCATTCCATACAACCATCAGTTTGAATTTCCACTTTTCCAACTCTCCTTCCAATTCAACTCCTGCTAATATGTTTGGAAAACACAGCCACAAAGGACCCAAGTTCTGGGCCTTTGCAGCCACGAATAAGATCCAAATGAAGTTGGATCCTGACTTTGGCCTGGATGAACACTGGCTGTTTTGGCCATTTGGGAAGAGAACCAGCAGTTGGAAAATTAATCTCTCTCTTTCTCTCTCTCTCTCTCCCTCTCTCTTCCTCCCTTCCTCCCTCTCTCCCTCTCTCCCTCTCTCCTGTGAAATAGAAGTCCTGAGAAATTACCTGGATCTGTGCTCAAAAGTTCTCACTAGATTCTGCAACGCACCCTGTTGGAAGTCCTCTTGCTCTGTAATCCTATCTGCTCACCCACCTGCCACAAGCTTGTTTCCAAATTGCTCCAAGCTTGGCCTGGCCTCTCTCTTGGCATGCGGCGGTTTGCTGTACAACATCATAACTATTAAGGAAAACCTAGAGCTTCTCAATGTAGAGTAGAATAATATAGATCTCTAAAGACAGAAATACTTAGATTCCTGCTTGGAAAGTATTAATTTCCAAGATTTACACTG
Organism: Ochotona curzoniae; assembly: GCF_017591425.1. Taxonomy (NCBI): domain Eukaryota; kingdom Metazoa; phylum Chordata; class Mammalia; order Lagomorpha; family Ochotonidae; genus Ochotona; species Ochotona curzoniae. The sequence continues at coordinate 22,131,510 of NW_024467115.1, forward strand.
GGTTTTCAGAGATTAACCAAATAATGGAACTTGTAAAATGGGGTGGGGGGAATTTTTTTTAACTTCAACATTGATTGTTCAGATTCCACCAAGGAAAACTTCATTCCTGTGCTTTTCAAGTTTGTTCTTTTTTTAAGACAAATACCTGTACCTGGAATACAAAAGTTACTTAAAAGATATATACCATGACCTCAAAACAGCAGATCTTTAATTTGAAACTTCAATGAATGTTATGATGGAGGAGTATTGAAATCCATAATAGAAAAGGGAATTTGTTCTCCAAATTCAGGGCAATTTTTCCCAAGAATGTAACAAGCTCAGGATACTACCAAGACTGTCCCGATCTAGATACTTATTCATCTCCTCCTGGAACAACAAGACATTTTGCTGAGGAAAAAAAAAAAAATACAGGGGAGGGAGGATGGTAGGAAGAACAAATATTTTGTTAGTCTTTCTTTGGGGTAAAATAAATAAGTAGAGAATAAGTGCCCTGTTATAGTACTTATTCCTCTTATCTGTCCTGATTATGTTCAGAACTATTATGAGGAAAAAACTAGCAGTCGATCAATTTGGAATGAACATACTGCATAGACATTATGTCAACCTCCAGCAGCAGGTAAAGCTGCAAATTGAGTTTTCAATTGAGCATCGGTGGGCATTTATTATCTGCAGATATGAAATGTAATTTTGTTTTCACCAAATATAAAACACATGTCTCCATCCAATATGAGTTCAAGTAATCCAGAACTTCAGAATCCCAGGTGTTAAGGTAATACTTCGTGACTTCATCCCAGGGACTCTGGAGGAAAGGAAGGAGGGTAGGTTATTGCTAGAGATAGTAGACAAGCAGTGCAGATTTCATCATTGATGACATTCAACACAGCAGGTGACCGGAAAGAAGTTCAAATTATTCCAAAAGAAGAAAACAGAATGAACCAAATCTTGATAATAAGTTCCTATAGTCTGTTGAGTTGGTAAAACAAGTGAAGTCCATGATGATTAGGAATATCAAAATGTTCATAGCAAAATAACATAGCATAGGACACCAAATTCCTATACTAGTTAATGACATGATTTCTGCAGTTCCTTGGTGGCCATTAAGAAAAGAGTGACTTCACTTACTCAGGAATAATTTAAACAAAAATATGATGAGTCTTATAAGTAGGAAAGATAGATCGCAAATCCTGGTAGCTGTGGTGAGAAGTACTTCTCTTCTTATGAATTCTCTTCTAGCATAAAAGTATATGTATTTTTCCTGTGTTTATCCACTATTTTAAACTATGTTGCCATACTATGCAGCCCATTCTGGACCTTACACTTCTTATTTGACAAGATATCCAAGTACTCTATCCATGAAATTACTCTACGGTTGTACATCATGACATATATTGAACAGTTATAATTTATAGCTAGAGCGATATAGTTGAAGGTTAGAGTTTTTAAAGCCAATATGTAAAACCAATAACAGGCTCGTTTATGCATCTCATTTTAGGTATTCAAAGGATCACAGCAACACATTCCTAGAAGCAAAACGGATGAGTCCATTTCTATTTGTCATTGTGTATTCGACAAGCACTAGTAAATTGTCATCCATTGAGACTGTATCGTCATGAACTTCCCCCTCATAAACTGATGAGAGACCCAGTGACATCAGAGACTGACCAAGAGTGTATCAAACTTCAGTTTTGTTGGGATACTCTAAGCATTTGGTAAATTTCTAGTATGAACATGGTTAAGAATCTTCTCATATGTCAATCATCATTTTGATATTATTTTTGCTATGTTGAGGTATTGAAAAATTTGACATTCAAAAATATTAATAATGAACTTTGTACATCATCAGCAGGTAGCCAAAGATGTCAGTATAATGGAAATAGACAGCATTCATTGACTCCTTGTGTGCACATGCCATCATATTTCAAATTGGTCCTTATTATCCATCTTTTCTGGATACTTTCATGATTTAAGAAGAGTTGAAAATATTTTTCCTGAATTTTTCACTTTTGTTTTTATATTGGTTATGTTTGTTTAAAGGGGGATTCAAATATTTTCAAATCTTAGAGCATAAAACATTTAAGGCTTTCTTTCATGGCATCCATATCTTGAATTAGCAAGAGTTCTACCTTCAACAAAAAGCAAACTTTCATTTTTGAGCATACATGATTTCAAATTTTTCATGTTTAAACTTTAACATCTTTTAAGTAAATCACTAGTAAAAAATTAAAGAGACACATGTACAGAATAATTTATGGCAAAGCTACTTATAATAACAAAAAAACTAGAAAAACCGTAATTATTAAGAGAGGAATGATTGAAAAAAATGCATAGAGCTACACAATAGCATGATATATAGCTATTAAAGACTGGACAAACATCTCCATATGCAATGATATTGTGAAGTGACCAGAGTAAAGTGTTACATAGTGGATAGTTTCCTCAGATTCTCTGGTTTCTATTAACATCTCTTGAAAAAGCATATTTAGTTATTTCTTTGATCTTACCTAGTGTTGTATTGATTTATATGAAGAAAATAGATGTTCTGTATTTGCATACAGCTTCAGGGAAATAATGATACCTTCCACTCTCCCTTCTCTTTTTCCTGTCATTCCTGTTAAACTTTCCATTGACACTACAGTCACAGATGTAAGCTTCCTCTAACTGAAAAATTGGACAAGTGTTTATTCTAATCTTTTATTCGACAGGCAGAGAGAGATAAAGAAAGATGCAGAGACAGAGATCTTATGTCCACTGCTTTGCTTTCCACATTCTTGCCACAAGCAGGAATGAGAAAAGTAGAAACCAGGAACCTGGAACTCCAAGTCTCCCAATGTGGGTGCCAGGGAACAATGTGCTTGAGTCGTCAGGTGCTCCTTCCATCTCCAAGAAAGCTAGATTTAAATTGGAGAAGCCAGGACTTGAGTCAAGCATCCTGAAATGGAATACACTGGTTCCAAGCAATGACTTCATCACTATACCAAATAACCCTGCCCAATCCCAGGAATCCTTTTGTTTTGGTACATTTTCTTTTTCTCTTTTTAATTAAGTCAGATATTCAAAAAATTAAGTGTTTTGTCTCAAACAACTTTCATTTTTATTAATTCTGATATTTTTTGTTTTCTAATAAACCTTGTCATTTTATAATTGCAAGATTCAGAATTCAAATATTAATTTATTTGTTTTTAAGTTTTATTTTTAATATATATAATGTATCTACTACATATATGCTGTCTAATATAGATAGATACATAGATAGATAGATAGGTGATTTAAGCTTGTAAATAGCTTTTAAAAATGTCCTCAGTGAAACCCGTACTTATGTATAATGTTCTCATTGAAACGTTGCATTATAATTCCAGGATGCTTTCCATAATTCTACAGATACATAAAAGTTATTGCTCTATTTAGAATTGTTTTGATTTCCTAGTTTGTTTATATTTTGTCACATTTCAATCACAAAAACTTTCTACCCTATTGACATTCTTTGGAATTTAGTGCGGCTGGTCTATGAATTGGTCTCTATCAATGTCATGAATGCAGAAAAGGACTGAAAAATACATTCTCTATTTTCAAGACCCAACACCTGATCTAATCCAACAGACACGTTTCTGAAGTCTTGTTATTGGAGTCATTGAAAGCTTTCAATTTGTACAAATCGCTCCGTAATTCAGGTGCTTCAGTAAGCAAATGCATGATCCTTTTATCTCCGTATTTTTGCCTTTTTAAAAGTTACTCAAAGACAAGGATAACGTCATTTTGTATTGTGAATATAAGGGGTACAGTGGAGATAAACATTCTGAGTGTTGTAGGGAAAGTTGTTTTGACAGACATCTTTATGCAGGGATTTAGAGTTGAGCAGAAGTCTCACTCATGTTTCAAAGCCGAGAGGCAGGAAAGAATGAAGAATAGCAGACCAGAGAGAATGTATATCTGTAATATAACTGATAAATCCATGAAAAGTGGAAAGAATTTTAGCATAAGCAATAGTAAATTGATTTATATATACACTCATTTACCAATCTAATATTGCTCTTGCTCTATCCTTTTAAAGAATCTTAAAGTGCATTATGGGTCTGATGAGGTACGCTAGTGGCTAAAGTCCTCAACTTTAATGTGCCTGGATGCCATATGGGCGCTGGTTTGTGTCCCAGCAGCCCCAATTCAAATGCAGCTTCCTGCCTGTGGCCTGGGGAAGCAGTCAAGGACAGCCTAAAGCTTTGGGAGCCTGTGCCTGTGTGGGAGACCCAGAAGAGGCTCCTGGCTCCTGGCTTCGGCTTGGCACAGCTTCAGCCAATGTGGACATTTGGGAACTGATTCAGTGGATGGAAAATCTTTCTCCCTGTATCTCCGCCTCTCTGTATATCTGACTTTTTAGTAAAAATAAATTTTAAAAAGCGCACTATGCTATACTTCCAGGCAAGCTTTTAAGAGTTATTCTATATATGAGACTCCAACGTTTTGTTTTCATGTGAAATTTACACTGTAAACTATCATTGTTTACCATTACCTAACGATAACTCTGTGCATGCTAATGGATATGCCCACATGTCTGGGCTAATATATGAACAAGCTGCTTAATATTAATAAGTGTTTATTTAAATTTCAAATTTTAAGTCTACAGATATACGGAGCACATAATAAATGTTTTTATGTTTAACTCTTCATGCTCAGCATAGTATTTTGGGAACTCAATTTTTATTGATATGTAATGTTTCGATCATGGCTATCTATTACCAATTGCTTGCTCATTCTCTAATAGATATACATTGAAATTTTTCAAGCTCAGAAAAATTCAGAAAAGAGCTGTAAGAATGTAATTATAAACATCTTTTTGTTTTCGTTTCTTTTGGGCAAATACTAATGCTGAAGATCTAGTTCACAGGATAAGCATGCATTTTGATTTTTTATAAGAAACTAAAAGCACTTTACAAACTGGCTGTTGTACTATAAATTCCCTTCAGTGATGGATGGGAGCTATAGTTGCTCTACATCCTTGCCAGTATTTGTTTACTTATTTGAAACATTTTGAGCATCTAGTATATCCGTTAGGGCCCATTTAGAACACCAGCTCTGCAGGTAGAAGGTTAACACACTATACCATGATGGTCACTTGTTTAGAATTTAATGTTATCATTTTTTCTTTATTTTAACCTATGAGTGAATGTATAATAGCCTATTATTATAACAGGATACCTCACAGAAAGATTATAAAATTTGTAACTAAAAGATATTTATCGTATTACAAAACATTTCAGGATTCATACACGTATGGGTTTTCAAAACAATAATGGAATGTAATTATCATGAAAAAAATCTGTGCAAAGATTTCAAGAATTTTTCCACCAAGATAAACTTACCCTTTATTTTCATTTTCCGTTGGGTTAAAACATCTTCATATGCTTAATATATATTTGCCGGTTTTTTTCTTTTGTGAAGTAACTTTTAAAACATTTTCCCATTCCTTAATTGGAGTACTTGTGTTTTTATTTCTAAATTAGAGGTGTTTCTCACACATTTGGAAGCCTTTTTCAGTGCAGTGTTTGCAAATATTACCACCCAGTCTGTGGTTTACCTCTTAATTTCTCTTAATAATGAAATCATTGCTGAACATGGCCATAAAGCATCCAGCGTATCAATTTCATGTGCAGAGAAATCTAAATGGTCATTGCAATTTAAAATTTTAGAGTGATTTCATAAACAATCAGTACTAATAGCAAATGCCTATCTTCACAGGCTAAAGGTGAAAACAAAGCACCAAAAATTGCTATTGAAAGAGAAGATTTTCAACTTAGACCTAAAACAGTACTGGATTGGAATAAATTTAAGCATTACCTCTAAAATAAATATAAATTATGATTTTCTTATACACTCTTTCATCCATGCAGAATACAAAAGAATCCAAATGCCTCGTGCATTAAGAATTAACACAGAAGTTTTAGCTCACGTTGTAATTTGGATTTGCAATTGACTGTTGACTCTTGATAATTTGCTTGACACGGCCAACAAAACCTCTTAAGTGTGAAAAATCCATTGACTAAAATTATGTAAACCACAAAGAAATCGTGACTACCATTATATAATTTGACTGTCCATGGTAAAATGTGAAACAATCAATTAAAATGATTGTACAAGTGTCTTTTATCATTCACACCAGAGGATAATGCTTAATGATATGATATACCTTACTCAGGGTATTAGCTAATGTCAGTGAGAATCGCATGTATTTTTTGTGAGAAGACAATTACAAATTACAAACTAACTCACATTTTATTGCAAAGAAATTAACATAATGAAATCATTTTGTAACGAAATGTTTGCTATTTTGCACTTTAAAGCTTTGTGTTTTGTTTTCGTTTTTTGTTGTTTTTTTTTTAAGAGAAGTGACAAGAATTAGGACTACCATCCAAAATTGAGAAAAAAATATTTATTTTGTGGGAAAAAAATCTCTCTTATATTTGAAATCACAAAAATGAAAAAGTCCAGTGATGCAATCATTGTATAACAACAGCTTACTGAGAAATAGCCTTTCACTGAAGAATATTCCATTATTAAACTTAAATTTGATCATCTTAGGGCTTGATTTTATTCTGAAAATAGAGGTTAAAATGATTGCTCATTTATTTATTGGACGCCAATTCTAGGCCAGATATTTTTGAAAGTGCTACAATTACAAGAACATAACAAGAATGAGCAAAGCATATAATACCCTACAATATGGGAGCTCACTGTATAATAGTAAGAAAAATAATACTACCTAAATGTATACTAAATATATAAATATACTGATATGTATACTAAATATATAATGCTAATAAATGCTATCAAGGAGAATAAAATAGGGCAACAGGTAGCATAAGAGGCGGGAAGAAGCGATGCCAGTACAATTTAGTACATATGGCGTAGGATTCACCTATCTGAGTGACAACACTTGAGGAGAACACTCAAAGGAAGTCACTTAGCATTTAGCTTGCTGGAGCAAATATCGTCCAAGAAAACAGACAAGAGAACTAAAATAGAGTTATGCATTCGCCTTCATCTTCCAGAAATCCAATGAGACTGGGCACAATGACATCAGGGAAATGTCTTTGGGACCAAATCTTACAGTGTTTCTAAAGCTGCTGTAGACCTTTGATTTTTCTTTCAGAATAGAAACCATTGAGTAACCTCGAGCAGAGGAGAGACATACTATGGCTATTTTATAATTCACCTTATCTGAGAAATTGCAAAGATATAATGATGAAGAATAGAAAGAGTGACATCACAAGTCAGAAAATTGGCTGATTGTGCAGTTGAGATATGAGTGTGCCTTGGACATGCAGCTCTATCCCTGGATCTGGCTAAAGATGCTTGAATTAAAGGCTTGCAGTTCAAGGAATTATTCTAGATTAAAGAAGTCAAGTGACAGAACATGTCATCGGGCATGGTAAATCCTCAGAATTGAAGAATTCTTTCCAAAGTGAGCTTGGATTTAAAAAAATAGAGTTGAGACAGAGAATCAGCTATAAAACTGCTAAGTCAGAGGTTGTAGGTCATTAAGCATTTGTGATGTATTGGAAACCAAGTGAGAAGACTGTACCAAGGAAAGAGAGAGTGGTCAGTTTTGTCAAATACTGCTAATAGGTTAAGAGAAAGAGGGGCCACAGTGAAGATCCCAGATAACAGGAATGGTCTTGATGATATAGTAGGGGCAATGTTGAAGAAAAAAAAAAATCTATAACAAGTTAATTTTAACAAAGCTTAATGAGGGGAAAAAAAAAACAAGTTGTAGAACAGGTCATAATTTCAAACAACAGCCAAATTAATACTTACAAAAGAGGAAGCCACAATAAGAAATTACCTTATAAGGGGCAGGTCTTCAACTGCCCTACTGGGGTATAATTTCTCAGCTTTCAGCCTGGCATTACAAAAGTTGTCTGGTTTCCAGCATACCTTCTTAGTTTAGCTTCCAACTAGGTTGCAACTTTCCACATACTGAGGCCACTTCGGGTCAAATGTTATCGTTCAAGCACAGAGGACAGTGTAGACCAAACATAATTACAGCAGATCCCTAGAGAATGGGATTGCAATCAATGGATTCGTGCAGCTTTTGCAAATTAACGTATCTTGGTGGGGCCAATCAAAAATAGTGATTTAGACGAAATCTGATGATTTAAACTGTGACATGGTTTTCTAAAGATATCTACATGCACTTCCCTGTATTTTAGCTTTTTCATTTTGCTCCCACCTAAGTGGAATCGTTTCTGAGATTTGCTGGTTGCTTCTGGCTCTGATCTTGCTCACTTGTCTTGAAATCGGTAACTCAATTCTCTTTTATGCCAGTAGTAACATTGTTCCCCCACTTCCCCTGGTGTGTCCTCTGAAGGGTTGTGGTTTCCGATACTCTTAAGTAGAGTATTTAGGCAGATGTACTTAATTATAAGTGCACAATTTTACATTACTTATTTTTTTAAGTTGGGTTATATTTCCACTAACATTGGAGTCAAGAAGACAGTATTCAATTGTTTGTTAGAAAATTCTGGGCTACATTGGACATCTTCTGGAATATACTGCAACTTTCTCATTTTTCCTAGATTCAACCTCTCTAAATTTCTCTAGTAGGAGATGTCTACATCAGGTACTTTATTCAGTGGTCTGTGGCTTATTAAAATTTAGTGTCTATAGATTAAGAATACAAATAATCCTTCACATTTTATTTGAAATACATTTATGTATGTTCTATTTTCAGTATTTTTTCATTTGTTTTATTGATGTGAGCGCATTTACATATAGTAGGATGTATTGGTCTTTCAGTATCTGGCTTTATTCAGATTCATAAACCAGTCTTCACCTACAGTTAAATAAATACTAACATTTTCAGATTTATTTTAGTTTCAATTTCTATTTTTAGTTCTTTCATCCTTTTATAATTAATTTTCATGAAATGGAATGAAATGAAATCAAAATGGATTTTCTAAACTAGCTCATCAGTGCATTCAGTAATGCATTTTGAATGGCCATCTCCTTCACCTTCTTCTTCAGGATTCATTAATCATTCATTACATTATAAGGTTTTATTCTATAATTAGCTATGCTCTTCCATTGATCTGTCAGTGTATTTTGTATTGCTAATTGGTACAGTTTAATCATTCCACTTATACACTCAATTATTCTGGTTTCATTTAATATTTGATTATCCACTGTGACTAATTCTTACATATAATTCTTCCTTTCCAAATTTTTCATTATTTCATACCCACTTGTTCTTTTCCAAAAAACAATAAACTTCATTTCTTTTGCATTTTTGGACACTGAGATCATTGACTTTTAAATCTACACTACAAGTGGGCCAAAGTCACAGCCCCATGAACTGGTAGCATTACAACTTGCACAAGCTTTATGTGAACTTTATTTCCCTCAGTTTTGCATCTGTATAATAATATCGAGTTGTGATGATAAGCAGAATGATTAAATATATGCACATCATTTATAGTAGCTAGTGATATAACATAGATTCTTTTGTACGCATGGCTCATATCAATTTTAAATGACAACTGCTTTGCTAAGCTTCATATGCACTGTATCATTGAAACTCCAATCTTAGTTCTCAGTATTCTCCCCTACAATTTAATGATCTTGTGAAAACTAATACAGTTAAAAGAATTTTGTATTTGGATCTGAGTAAAGAGGCCCACTAGAACAACAAGAAAATCCAAGAATGCTTTTACCATTTATATTTAGGCAATTTTCATCTTAAGGATGTCAATTCTCTTGACTTTCCAGAAACATCAGTGTGAATATTCCTATTAAAAGATTTTTAGATGATAAGTAGGGAGAGTGTGTATGGCTCACTAATTGTGACAAAGATACTAATATGGGATATTAATAGTGGAAAAGGGGCAAGGGGAACCTTTTGTATTGATACCGCCCAAATTTTGTTTTGTAAATTAAGCTGTATTCTGATATAAAATGTAAAAAATGTTCATTCTAAAATAATTCCTAATTCACTCTTGTTGAAATTGCATGCCTTCCTGTTGTAGCTTTATTCAGTCTCTGCAGCAGAATTTTGGGAATGACTCTCTGCAACTTAGGGCTAGCCCCAGTGAGATGTCCATGTATTGATGTAATCCAAGTTGTTTCTTTATGATACAGACTGGGTTCTAGGTTACTAAGGTATATAAGATCTACCAAGAGATCTCGTTGAAATTGAAAGCTACATAGATTCTGTCTCAATGCGTCTGTACACTTAATTGTCCCATTTACTCTGCATAATAGAAAGAAAGTGGTTGCAAAGAGTAGCTTTTCAGAAATACGATCTAAGTGAGGGACACAAAGAGAACCATGTGTTATTGTTTTTATTGTATCATTAGTAGAAAGAAAAATCCTCAGACAGAGAAGAATGTTATCATATCACAGGGTGAATTAAAATCAGGAGCTGAAAGAAAATACACGCAACTGTATACACTCTGATGCTCCAATAATAGCTGTTTATAAGCAAACAGTGCTGGGGCCAGCTGCAGGACATAGCAGGCTGACCCTCCACCTGCAATGCCAGCATTTCGTATAGATGCCAGTTAGTGTCTCCATGACTCCATTTTGGATCCCACTCCCGGTTTGTGACCTGGGAAGACAGTGGAGGACAGCCAAAGTCCTTGGGCCCCTGCTCCCATGTGGAAGACCTGAAAGAAAATCCTGGCTCCTGGCTTTGGATCAGCCCAGCTTTGCCCATTACAGCCATTTGGCAAATGAACCAGCAGAAGGAAGATCTTCCTCTCTCTGTCTCTCCTTTTCTCTCTGATAATTTTGCCTTCCACAAAAAAATAAATTATTTTTAAAGATCAACAGGCACTCTCTCAAGCAGAATACATTTTCTCCATGCTGCTTCAGTGATATTTCCTTCCTCAGTATTCACTTTCTCAGATACACAACCACAAGCAATGAAAGACAATGTCCTTTTCACACACAAAAAAAGCTAATGTAAGGTTATATTCTTCACCTAAATGCCTTTCAGCATGTATCTTCTGAAGCATATCCTTCCTTAATGGTTACATAGGGGCCCGGCACGAAGGTGCAGTGGTTAAGGTCCTTAATGGTTACAAAGCTCAAGGTTGTAGCATCTGTGTTATGCCTGTCATGGCTGACTCTATATGGGCATGTGCTATTTCAAAGTACCTCATACTTAAATAGAAATAGATGGATGTAGATCTATGTAGATATAGAGAGAGATAGAGACAGAGACAGAGATAGATCCAGGACTGAACTGGGAATTTTAACCCTAGAAATGTCACCTTCTATGTGTTAAGTAGTATGAATTAGACTGCGTTTTTCCAGTTGGTCAACATATATAACTTCCTCTGTGTATGTCACTGATATCCCTGCTGTCTACTATGGTCAACATCATACTGTATGCAATTCCTTGTGTCAGTCAGACCTACAGTATTTTAAGAATTGTTCCAGAAATTAATGTTTCAGAGTGCGAAACTTCAGTAAAATTATGAGAGAAGTTGGTTGTCTGAGAAGCATTCTTAATATTCAACTTGAAACAAGTTAATACCCCCAGAATCTAACACGCTGCAAGTATGAGGGTTTTTTTTTTCCTGCCACTGCCCCTCGTCAAATAGCTGTGTCTTGCGGAATTTTTGTTAGTGCTTTAACATCTTTGTATAGTTTTAGACCATTCACTGAGTTCTCTTAAAAGCATTATTTAGCAGTACTTCAGGATAGTAGAATTTTGTAGAGTCAGTTATCTGGGCAGTGATAACATCATTTTATATAAGAACATCCATCATTCTCAGCTCTCTGGAGGAAAGGAGTTTTAGTGAAAGTGTTGTAAGTTGCGGTGACCCATTTGCTTCATTTAAGGAACAAAGAGTAGCATAAAGCCTGTGAAGCAAAACTTCAAAGAAACGCAGAGAGAGCAAAAGGTATTACATGAAGACAATGGATCAATAGCCAAGAACAAAGAACAGAATTCAATAAATACCCAAAATATCAGATATGAAAACATTTGATTCCTCTCAAAAATGAAACAGGAATGGACTCCAGCTTAGACCCTTTTAAGACACTTTAGTATTATTAATTATACCTGAAAAAAATTTCTGTGAGGACAAGGGGACAGTCAAGAACCAACAATTGATAGCATTTTAAAACTGGTACTGGAGGACCAATAGCAATCACACTATGACATTCTAATATCCGCAAGGTGATTCTCATAAGGACTTTTTCTTGGATATTTGGCTTAGCCTGGTTAGTCATATACACAACAATCAGTCATTCGGTGATTGTGCCTTTGTGTCAGCACCATTTTTATCACACAGAGTTAAATGTCCCAGGATACCAAGAGATCAGAGAGTCACTGTCCTGCGCTGTGAGGAAAACCACAGCCAAAACAAGAGGCCATGAGTCCAGGTGCACATTTTGTGACAAAACTCTGACACAGTTGCAGAAACTGCAGACACTGGGTTTTAAAATCTTAGTTTCAAATTCACATATTTTTGTTGTTTTCTATGTGTGCAATTTTAAGATTACTTGTGTGGTATTCTTTGTCCTTGAAAATAAGTCCTCCTAGGTAATGTAACAAGAGCGAACATTTGGCAACATTTTAACATTAGCAGGATATCATTTGGAACCACAACATGACATTTTAACATCCTTAAAGCAAATTTTTGAGCAAGAACTTCTTCAGCACCTATCGTTGTGACATCAAATTGTACTCGAAGCCTATTTCTCCTCACTGTAAAGCAATGATGGAAACTCTAAGCACATGAGATTAAGTGTAACACCATGTGTGAATATGTGTTTATCTAGTAAGTGAACAAGTTCTAAGAATTGTAGAATCTAAGCCTCAGTGCTGAGACTCCAGTACTGCTGACTTAATTTCTTTTCTCACTCAAACCTAAAAGTTCAGATCAACAGCACATGAAAAGCACTGCCTCTTGAGCATAAACGTCCTATTTGTTACACAACAGGGGTTCATAAAGTCTTGACTTGTATTTGGTGTAGACCCACATTGGTGGAAGTAATTTAATAAATGTTACTGATTTGAATAAGAACAATAACAAACACAACATGCCAGACACTGTCACAAGTACATTACCTGTATTAATTTATTTATTCCACATAATAAACTAACAGAAAATGAATTAATTCATCCTGCTGTGCCTTAACACACAAGCAACAGTGACTAGAATTCCCCGTGTTTTAGAGGTGCCTCTAAATTCACGAGAAACCTGATTTTTGTTCTTTGAATCCTGTTAGTCTCATCTTGTTTTAAGAGTTTAGAAATCATTCCAAACTCAGGATGTAGATTTCCATAGGAAAGATCCACGTGGCTGACTGTACAGAAAGAGACATAACAGTTAGGCCTGTGAGCTTTCACAGATAACAAAGAGAAAGATCAAATTAATTCAATAACAGTTGTCATTCATTAAAGCAACTTTTTCATAAATCACCAGGGATTATTAGTGGTAAAACAACATTTTATTTTTTTGGCTATTTACTCTTTATTTTGTGTATACACTGAATCAAACTTTGTTTTTCGGCACTGACGGTTGGAACGGCCTTTTCTCCAGTTCTACCAATTTGTTGCAAGTATTAAAGACCTCTTTCCAAGGTGTCAGAGAAAGAGACGTGACGAAGATGTTCAAACCGAATGCCTTCAGCAGCACTGGTGACATTTTCACCTCTAAGGTGGCTGTGATTCTTACTAGTCTGTAATCTCCCTCCAACCTTACAGCTGTTACATGAAAGTTTCCCAGGACCACAAATTTTTCTCTTTAAGTAAGGGATATTTTTAACAGTATCCAACATCAGTGAGTACCATTTATTAAATTTGTACATTTTGAAAGGTAATGAAACCAGTACTTGAACACAAAAATAAGACACGTAGCAAAATATACAATGACTCCAGAAGCCAAAAAATTTTGAAAGGCTCATAAGTATTAAATTTACCAATATATTAAGAAAATACCATTCTTTCCCTCTTATACTGCCTCTTTTCAAACTTGTTGCTTCATGATGATGGTATTTTCAAAAGTATGAGGCATGCATTAATCATTTATTTTTAATTTTATTATCATTATAAACCAAAGAACTTTATGTCTAAATTTCCACATAGATTATATTATCTTTCATTAGTTGTAATTGTTAAAAAAATATTTTGCATTTATATATTTTTTAAAAGAAAAAGCTAGTTCATTTCTGCCTGTGATGTTTAGCATGCCATTACCTCAGTGGAGGCAAGTACACAGTGAAGGTACATCGCAGTATGACCTGTACTTCTGAATAGAACATAGACTCCCGATAAAACAGTTAAATACATCTTTGTGATAGAATATTGCACTTCATACCATTATCTATACCTACAATGTCCCGATACACTAAAATAAAAGAATGATGGATTTGTGACTATTGCATAAGAACCATATTATTGTAATAGCATAGGGAAAAAATCAGTGCGGGGAAAAGACGTAGACGGAAGGTGAGTCCCTAAGTGTAAGGAACTACATCATGAAAAAAAAAATTTAATGATTAACACGGCCCAGCACCGTAGCCTAGTGGCTAAAGTCCTTGCCTTACATGTATCAGGATCCCATATGGGTGCCAATTCATATCCCAGCGGCCCCACTTCCCATCCAGCTCCTTGCTTGTGGCCTGGGAAACCAGTCGAGGATGGCCCAAAGACTTTGGACCCGACCGTGGGAAACCCAAGAGAAGCTCCTAGCTCCTGGTTTCAAATTGGCTCAGCTCTGGCAATTGGCACCACAAAAAGAGTGAAATTCTTTTTTTTTTTAATTTTTTACTATATTTTGAAAATCTTTACATAGTTAATTAGGGTAAAAAGGTTCAAGGGCAGTAGGAAAGTGGGTAAGACTACTAATTCCATATCGTTTCCTTCATACATCTGAGGCAAAGGGGGATATTAAGGAAGAAGCCCCACCCAGTCTCCCACCCACCCCAGGTCCTGGATGTGGGGCATGCTATGAGGGTCTTGCTCAAGTGGTTTGGTACTTTACCAGTTATGAATCACTGCCAATCTCACCACTCCAAGCACGATGAGGTTGTTGAAGAATCCACTGATTGACATAGTCCATCATAGAGTCTCCATTTGCCCAGTGTTTCGCTGCCAACATATACGATGAGGTGGTTGATTGACTTGTTCTGTCCTCTGTCTTTTCAGGTTAGGGTTCTGAGTCTGGCAGTTCCATTGGAGAGATTCCCAAAGAGACTTTGTCTGAGGTGTTCCCAGACCAGATTCATTCTTGTATGTGCTAGCAAGCACAGGGCCCGGCAGAGTCCATCGCCCAGATGAGCTGGTGGTTGCAATTGCTGGGTTGGTTCTGTTTTCAGCCCCACCCAACTTCTCCTGGAATCAATGGGTGTTGCAGTCCAGCCTGGTTTTCCCAGCACATACTCGGCCCTCACATAAACCAGTGGGAGCTGCAACCTAGTTGGAGCGACTCACAATAACCCCCACCAGGCCTGCCCCTGCCCTGGTTTGCCAGAATGTGTAGCAGAGTAGTCCACAGAGCGAAGTTCTTTCTGTCTCTCCTCCTCTCTGTATATCTGACTTTGCAATAAAAATAAATAAATAAATAAATAAATAAATAAATAAATCTTTAAAAATAATGACCAAAAGATATGGCAACCAGTGTTAATTAAGCAAATTTTTTAGCAATATATTGGAAAGTAAAAGAGAATATTAAATTTTGAAGCTAACAGACTGAGGAAGAGCAGAGCCCAGGCACATGCAAAAGGCAGGTGATGAGGAAGCCTGCTGAAAGAAAAGATGGCCTCGTACGGGCAAACTGGATGAAGCAAAGAATCCAAGCTGTAGGAGCTAAAGCTTGCGGAGAGGGGAAACCCAAAAACGCTTTAGAAGCTCTATGGTCCATTAGATCTGGGAGGAGGCCTGAGAATTTGCACTTTTAACAAATTCTCTGGAATTGCAGAAGTAATTGATCTTTCCACTGATCACTTCGAGTATCTCTGTTCTAAAGGAAATGTCTACAGGAGTTTCAATGGGAGAGAAACTTGCTATTTTGTGGAAAATATGTTCAACAGAAGAAAACATGGAGCTCACGATGTGATTGTTATCGTACAGACAGGACAGCAGAAACTGAGAGAGCAAGAAAGCTGAGAGTTTCAGACAGTGTCAAACATTGCGGTCTAGTGGGTTACCATTGCCTGTGAGGCCAGCATCCCATAGAGACAGCAGTTCGAATCCTGGATGCTCCATGCTGTCATGCCTGGGAATACAGAGGAGAGCACAACAGCTTGGGCCCTTCACTCACATAGAAAACCTGGAAAAAGCTCCAGGATGCTGGTTTCATCCTGACACAGCCCTGGCCATTGTGACCTTTTGGGGAGTGAACCAATTGTTGGAATGAAACAACGTTTTCAGGTTAAAACATGGAAATATTAAATCAGCTGGATATTAAATCAGCCGTAGGGCCCAGCACGGTAGCCTAGTGGCTTAAAGTCCTCGCCTTGAATGTGCCAGGATCCCATATGGGCGCCGTTCTACTTCCAGCAGCCCCACTTCCCATCCAGCTCCCTGCAAAGCCTTAGGACCCTGCCCCCATGTGGGAGATCCAGAAGAAGCTCCTGGCTCCTGGCTCCTAGCTCCTGGCTCCTGGCTTCAGATCGGCTCAGCTCCAGCTGTTGCGGCCACTTGCGGAGTGAATGAGCAAACAGATCTTCCTCTATGTCTCTCTTCTATATCTGACTTTCCAATATAAAATAAATAAATTTTCAAAAAAAATCACCTGCAAATAAAACTGATACGACATAGGAATCCAAGTGATTTAAAGGAAGTGTCCTAAGAGGAAAGGGTTTAAGAAATCTGAAAAACTTGCGAAGTCAGAAGCTTATTCCCAGTAGCGCAAAAATGCTGAGCCGTAACCCACTATGGGTCTTGGCAACTTCTAAGGTCTTAGATATTCAGGAGAGAGCTAACATTAAGGTGCAGGAGAACACATTTTTTAGGGGCTGACAATCAAATAGGGTGTAAGAATCACACAGCTCACTTGTACGAATCCCTCTCGTTTTGCCTACATAGCATTTCCTCCACATAATCCATCATTGATTAAGAACAAGTGGCTTTTATCCCTGGGATAGAGATGAAAATCAGTTTTCTTAAAACACAACTTTATGTGTATGTTCACTAGTTAGTAGAGTTCATATGAAATTAAAACATTATTGGATCTGGCACAATGACTCAGTCTTGCTTGCACTGGGGTCACATACGGCTGCAGGTTCATGTCCCCGCTCCTGCAACTCCCACCTGGAAGACCCAGAAGAAGCTCCTGACATCAGACCAGTTCACCTTCCACAATTGCTGTCAATTGGAGAGTGAATCAGCAGACAGAAGATCTTTCTATCTCTCCTTCTCTCTGTAAATCTGCCTTTCCAATAAAAATAAATAAATCTTTAAAAAGAGAAATTAAAATGCAATGAAACATAGCAACCATCAAATCCTAAGTTTAAAGAAAAAGCATGAGTGTTCAATGGTAAATGTACTTTTGGGAATTGTTAAATGGAATAATCAAACATGATCAAACTAGCCTATAAATCACATAATAAACAAGTACGATGAAAACAAATGCCAAATCACCTGAATTATTTACATTTTGAGGATGAAGCAAGATATTTATTTTCTGTAATTTAGCACTGTTTTTACATTATTTGTGCATTAAATTCCCTTGTTTGCACTAAAAAGCAAAAAAAGTTGTGTCTCACTTATCGTAATAAAACAAATATTTCAACCTTTTATTTGTATATGCTTTGCATTAGCATTGACACAAGTGTAATTTGACTTTGAAAAAAAGAAATTTCAAAAATCAATTTGTATATAATTCTCAAAAAGAAAATAAATTATTATTTTTAGGATTTATATTTTTGTTGTTGTTGTTGGAAAAATAGATACACAGAGAGATGGAGAAACGGGAGACACAGAGAAAAATCTGTCTGCTGGTTTGCTCCTCAAGTGACCACAAGGGCCAGAGCTAAGCTGATTCGAAGTCAGTGTCCAGTCTCCCACACGGATGCAGGGTCCCAAAGCCTTGTTCCATCCTCTACTGCTTTCCCAGGCCACAAGCAGGGAGCTGGAAGTGGAGTTGCCAGGACACAAACCGCCACCAATGCGGCACCATAGCCCATGTATGGTGAGGATTTAGCCACAAGGCTATCGAGCCAGGCCCAAAAAGAAACTATCCAAAAAATTTAGAAGGACCCAAGGATTTCCAAATGGTGTAATATTGATGATTTTCTAGTATTTTCCCCTTTATGGCACTCTTTGTTGCTTTTTAGTTAATGTAGTGGACTGTTTCTTTAAAAAGGGGGGGAAAAAAACACTGATTCCATCTGGTTTCTATAGCAACAAAAACTAATTTCTGGGTTTTGTTATGAGCTATGATCATGTTGAAACCAAAGAGGACTCAAGGGTCTTGTAAAATTCATATAGTCTTGAACAAATAGGACTGCCATCTTCTGGAATTTGTCTGAAATGACAGACAATTGTACAAATTCTGTAGCTTAACCATGAAATTGCCCTCTCTTGCTTCCATTTGCTATTTCTAACACCATCTAATGACATGGCACATGCTCAGATACCTCCCGGGTGACCTCAATTTGCAAATAAGCCACTTTTCCAAAAGAGAACATGAAGTGAGGGGATTCTTAATACAAACATTTTTGCCGGGAAGAAGATAAATACACCAGATACTGAAAGCATTGAATTTTTTTCTTCTTCTTTCAAGAGTTGATTTAATCATTTTAGAATCAAAGAGTTTCAAAGCACAGGTCACAGAGTTCAAGGGGAAATTTCACCAGTGATTGCTATGACAAAGTTTTTTTCTCTCCTAGGAAACAACAGAAAGAGGAGTAATAACAAAGGGCATTTAGGATCTGGAAACTTCCTCCCAACCTTGCAGCTGACAGCCGTGAATTATGAGATGTTACAGAGTAAAACAGAGTTACCGCAGGAGCTGTCCAAATAACTTATGGCATTGAATCACAACACCATCTTCAGGAGATAATTCATGTCACCGGTGAGTGTTCAGTAATGTGGACTTTCTCCAAAACACCATATTTAACAGGCAATACTATTGAGAGATTAATTTGATGGCAGAGTGAATTATTTAATAGAATTGAAGTGTTCTCTAACATGAAACACGAGCTGATTAAAATGTACTAGAGTTGATAACACTGTCTAAATACAATATTCAATGTGAGTAGCAAATAACATTGACTCCAAAATGTTAAGATGCCAAATTAAACATTAAACAGAGTAAAGAATAATATAATTAGGATTTATTTATCCACTGCACTGCCTTTTATCACTAAAGAAATAATAATAATTGAATTTAAATGTATAGACTGTCAGAATAGCTTATTATCACAGAATCTATTCTTCACAAAATTGGGTACATAAATCATTACTTGTTTGAATTAAAAGGCTGTATAGGCTGTCTACAAATGTGAGCTAACATGCATTCATCAATAATTAATTAACTGAGATAACACTGAAATAATCAAATATGCAGTGATAATAGTAACAGTATTATTGATATCATTTGAGCAATATTTCTATGATTCACTTTGAGTCTGAAAGCAACCTAGATAGAGTATAAAACCTTTTTCCACAGCTTATGTTTCTATGAACAGCTGTTGGTCTTGGCTCTAAGGTCATTGTAACACTCTGTCCTAGAATGAGTTCCCAGTCATGATCCATTGCTGAATGCATGTGGTCAGTTCACCCTGTAAGACTAGACAGGGCTCTCTGTGGCTGCTGATGCAGTGTTTTTCTCTCAACTCGAAAGACTGTTAAATTTCCTTCTCCGAAATTTGAAAATCAGTAAGAATACCCTTGCTCTCTCTCCAAGTCATATAATCTTATACTCCACAGATTGCTTCAACAAAAAAGTTCATTGGACTAGCTATAATTTCAGATTCAGGCAAGAATGAACTAAAACAGTGCCTGTAATAATCCCTTATACCTTTCTGAATGGCGGGGCGGAGGGGTGTCTTCCATTGGCTGCTTCACTCCTAAAATGGCCGCAACACCAAAGCTGGTCAAGCACAAAGCCAGAAGTTTTGCTAAATATCCCATGAAGGCCCAAGGACTTGGGTCATCTTCCACTGCTTTCACAGATATATTGGAAGTTTCACAATTGATATTCAAACCACAGCCCATACGGGATGGAGGCAGTAATTTAACTTACTACACCACAACAGTAGCCCAGTTTATACTGTTTGCCTTTTTTATTTCTAATCCAGCACCCTGACTGAATCAGTTCACATCATCCACTGGCAAATCCGAGCACCGAAACAAAGTGTGGGTTGAGCCAGATTCGGTCGCC
This sequence comes from Ochotona curzoniae, assembly GCF_017591425.1. NCBI lineage: Eukaryota > Metazoa > Chordata > Mammalia > Lagomorpha > Ochotonidae > Ochotona > Ochotona curzoniae. The sequence goes on from NW_024467115.1 coordinate 22,151,843, forward strand.
ACAAAAACCAGTGCACAATACAGAATGCCAAGGTGAGGTTACCTATACCAGATGTGACCGCAGTGCCCAACCAGCACACGTGAGAACCAGGAAGGGAGAAGGGCAGAGCCGGCAGGGGGAATATGGGGTAGGGGTTCCCCTGCTGGACAGCTACTCCCACTGGAGAGCTTGAGCTGTGATGGGTGCAGACCAGTCTAGGCAGGGCTACAACACCTCTGCGCCTCATGTGGACTACATCAGAGAAAAGCCAGGCTGGGCTGTTTGTTCCTACTGGTGGAAACTAAAATTAGAGTGGGTGAGGGTTGGTTGGGCTTACTTAGCTGCAGCATCAGCTGGCAGAAGCTGGCACTGGGGGCTAATTCTCTCAAGTTAAACCACAGAACCACCTGGAGAGTGCATAATCCGGGAGTGGGAGAGGCCTGGGAGGGAAACAGTGGGCTCCTCCCTCTTGGGTTAACACTCCCACAAAACTAGGGCACAAAACTAGGACAGGGGCTGTGGTGGCTAGACAGAGAGGTACCCAACAACATCCGTTTGGGCTGGATAGTTGAGCTGGTTAGATGGAATTAGGCTTTAATACTCATTGACATATATGAGAGCCAAATGGGATGTGGGATAAACTGGAATGGTCTGCTACACATACTGGCAAACCAGAGCAGGGGCAGGCCTGGTGGGGGTTATTGTGAGTCGCTCCAACTAGGTTGCAGCTCCCACTGGTTTATGTGAGGGCCGAGTATGTGCTGGGCAGAAGCAGGCTGGACTGCAACACCCATTGGTTCCAGAAGAAGGTGGGGCTGAAAACAGAACCAACCCAGCAATTGCAACCACCAGCTCATCTGGGCGATGGACTCTGCCGGGCCCTGTGCTTGCTAGCACATACAAGAATGAATCTGGTCTGGGAACACCTCAGACAAAGTCTCTTTGGGAATCTCTCCAATGGAACTGCCAGACTCAGAACCCTAACCTGAAAAGACAGAGGACAGAACAAGTCAATCAACCACCTCATCATATATGTTGGCAGCGAAATACTGGGCAAATGGAGACTAGGATGGACTATGTCAATCAGTGGATTCTTCAACAACCTCATCGTGTTTGGAGTGGCGAGATTGGCAGTGATTCATAACTGGTAAAGTATCAAAACCACTTGAGCAAGACCCTCACAGCATGCCCCACATCCAGGACCTGGGGTGGGTGGGAGACTGGGTGGGGCTCCTCCCTTAATATCCCCCTTTACCTCAGATATATGAAGGAAACAATATGGAAATAATAGTCTTACCCACTTTCCTATAGCCCTTGAACCTTTTTACCATAATTAATTATGTAAAGATTTTCAAAAATTAAAAAAAAAAAAGAAAAAGTTAAAAAAAAAAAAGAATCCTGTAAATCTAAAGACATGAGTTTCTCAATGAGTTTCGGAGCAAAATGTTGCAGTTGAGTTTTATGCTCTTGTCAATTCTCTTGTAAGATATAGTTCAGGAGATATTTTGTCAAAAATATCAATCTCTGAAAGGTCATAGACAGAAATTTGTCAAATCTGATGATTCTATGACCTGAAAGAAGCCAGGCTTATCTTTGCACAGAAGCCAGAGAACATATAAGCAAACTATGAGATACTGATAAACTCAATACCTCACAAAGTTGGATCAATTTTAATATAATTTCTGGTCAAAGAAGTATTTCCATTTATGTCAAGCAACAAATAGGAGTGCAGAATGAACCCTTAGACCACACAGCAAGCACTCCTGCACTTTTATTTTTACAAGTATCTTTTTCATCTCTCAGGTCAACGCCAGCCAAGACTTCATCTAGACTGAAGATGAAAATCATCTTTGCAGTGTGGTGTGGGCATGCTACCCAAAGTCCCAACTTCTAGGCTGAAAAATTGTCCTACCATCAGCTGTGCAGCCTTTCTATTAAAGGGTATGGATAATACTGATACTATAATACATTTTTCCTATAATATAGTTTTGAAGAAATGCCTTCCCCGAAATAATTTAATTATCACAGGGGACCGTTTTATCCACATAAAAACATGTTTGAAATTCGAATAGTCTCCAAAAATCATCACATATTAACCCATCATAAAATTAAAGGAGTTAAGATACCACATACTGAATCTTTTTTTTTAAAGATTTATTTTTATTATTTTTTATTGGAAAGGTGGATATACAGAGAGGAGAGACAGAGAGGAAGATCTTCCGTCTGATGATTCACTCCCCAAGTGAGCGCAACGGGTCGATACTATGCCGATCCAAAACCAGGAGCCTCTTCTGGGTCTCCCACGTGGGTGCAGGGTCCCAAAGCTTTGGGCTGTCCTCGACTGCTTTCCCGGGCCACAGGCAGGGAGCTGGAAGGGAAGTGGGGCTGCCGGGATAGAACCTGCGCCCATATGGGATCCCGGGTGTGCAAGGCGAGGACCTTAACCACTTGCGCCACCGCGCAGGGCCCACATACTGAATCTTAAAGTAAACATTGTCTCAAGAAATATACTAGAAGGACAAGATTTTTCATTGTCTTGAAATACGCAGTTGAACTCAATCCTAATCATTTCATTCAAAACAATTGTATTCTCAAGGGAGTATTTGATGCAGCACTTACAATGTCACTTGGGTTGTGCACATCCCATATCAGCACTCATGGCACAAGTCCTGTCTCCTTAGCTTCCAGTTTAGCTAGTCAGCATCCTGGAAGGTGGTGGGTGATTCAGCTCAAGTAGTCAGGGCTCTCCCACCCTCACAGAAGACCCTGGATTGAGCTCCATGAGCCTAGCTTCAACCTGCTCTATAGAAGAGTCTCTCTTTCCTCTCTCTTGCTCACTCTCTCTCTCCTCTTAGACCAAAAAAACAAAGTGAAAGTAATTCTAAAAATCTTTATTGTGTCTAAAAAGAGCAATTGCAAATATTTCAATTGTAATTCTGAAATTCAAGTTTTTAAAATACGGTCTTTCACTTCTTTATAAGCAAGTGTAAATTCATAAATGTTTTTCTCTGATCAGATCCCTCAAATTTTCTTTTATGATACTATTACCAAAAAAGTTTGCTCATAATTCTTTACTTATTAAATCGGGGAACATAGAAAGTAACTGAAAATTCAACAAACACATAAAACAAGTATCACCTATGATCAATGACTATTGATCTATTATCCCTGAGCACTCATTCAAAGAAGCCCACAATATTGACAATAAATCCAAGAAAACGTGTTCTAGAGGAACTGAGACAAAAAGAGAAAATATTTCATATGGGAAATGTTAATTTTATCTAAATTAAACTTTTATGTTTGGGCTGACTTTGTGCTGCCACAGGTTAAGCCACTGCTTGGTATGCCTCATTCCCATATTGGAGTACTTGAGAGTTCATCCGAATTCTGCCTCTGATCCGGCTTCCTGTTAATGCACACGCTAGAGGCAGCAAAGGACAGCACAGAACCAAGGTTCCCACACACAGCAGAGACCCAGATAGAGTTCTTCTGTCCTGGCTTCAGCGTGCTTGTCTCTGCTTTTGTGGCATTTTGGAAGTGCACCAGGATATGGAATATCTCTCCCTTTCTCTTTTTCTCTCTCTGTTTCCCTCAGTCTCTCTGTCACTCTGTTTTACAAGTGAAGAGACCTTTTCAAAATTCCCTTTAAAATTAAAGAAAATCAAACTACTATAGCAAAGAGAGCACCATTCCACACAATTCCAGTTGGATTATCATCAAATTATAATTCATATTTATGACAACTTGATGACATCTAATTTTTTAAGTATTCAAATAATATAATGAAAATTAAGTTTTAGAAACCATGGTTTAGGGGTCGACAGGTCAGCAGTACCAGCATCCCTAAGGGCACTGGTTCATGTCCCAGCGGCTGCTTCTGATCCAGCTCCCTGCTTATGGCCTGGGAAAGCAGAAAAGCATGGCCCCAAAACCTGGGGAACCTGCAGCCACAGGGGAGATCCAGAAGAAGCTCCAAGCTCCTGGCTTTGGATCAGCTTAGTTCCAGCCATTGCAGTCATTTGGGGAATGAACCAGTGAACAGATCTTTATCTCATCTCTGTAAACCAGCATATCCAATAAAAATAAATAATTCTTTTTAGAAAATCATGTTTTGATCATACTAGTTTTAAAAAAATACTAACAGTTTAATTATTACTGATGGCATGGTTTTTGTAACAAGTGCTTGCGTTTGATATTCATCTACCATCACAAACCCTAAAAACTAGGAAAATTTTCTTCTTAGAACCAAAGGTCCAAAGTTATAAGAAAATTGTTCCACCATGCACCTTAGAAATAATCAGCATAATCTTATTGAGACCACTGCACTAACACCCTAAACAATTTTAGGATATGATGATATTCCACTAAATTGAATTATGCATGATTTTGTTGACTTCAAGAACTTCACTTTTTCCATTTAAGAAGAAATGTTCTGTATATATTTGAAACTAGAAAAAGAGAAATAGACTGAAACATGGTGAAATTGGGAGTTCCTTCAGAGTCTACTGCTGATTTGTTAGTTTAAATTACTGCAGAGGGAAAATAAAATACTTCTGATAAATACCTAGCAGGATTCTAGTTCAGTTAAAAATTAGATGATTCCCTAAGTAGAAAGTTATTTTACAGTGATAATTAGATTTTGAATGATCTGAGGAAATGTTAGTAAAGGCAAACATATAACCATAAATTGAAATTTCTTTACTTAGCATCAAAAGAGTGTTCTAGGAAGATTGGGACGCCCAACTCCAAAATGATCTGATTTTCATCTTCAAATGTACTGCTCTCCCAGCCTTACTGCATTTATGTGTGAGTAAGTCAAATCTCTAAAGCTAAGGCCTTACTAAAACAACGAACTAAAAAGCATCTGAAATATTTCAACATTTGTCTTTACTTTCTACTTCTTGTATTGGTTCTGGAACAATAAATTTTTGTGTCCTATGCAGTGAGAAACACCAAACCATTATATTCAAACAGTGCTACATTTCATTAACATGCTTCTTGGAAAACTGCCAGAGATAGATACAAGCTCTAATTTTTAAACAATCTGGACAATTTATTATGGCTTAAAATGGAATACAAAAATAGACAGATCAAACACAACAGAACTCTACATGCACTTTGATGTCCTTTTTGGTGATTCCAAGAGTTGTGTTTGATGAAACACATAAGCAGGCATAAAGACACTTTTGATAATTTGCTATTTGGTTACATTTCTATTTTTAAAGTTAGAAGTACACACCAAACTGAATTTCATTAAGTGTCTTTTAAGAGCAGAAACTCTTTTTTTTTTCAACCACTTGTGAATAAAAGGGTCACTTGGACATTTATAACATCATTCACAGGCCATATGTAAATATAAACTTAAAGGTTGGCCTCTATGGAGTTGCTGAATTTTGATTCCTGCCTGTGATTGCCTTGATAGGGCCACTTTGGATGGCCCACCTGCTGGATGCTCTTCACCCCAGTAGGATTCCATGACTGTTGATGATGTTGTTCATGACTCTGCCCTGGGGGAACTTCACCCACTGAAAACCATAAACTCATAAATCTAATGGAGACAACAAGATCATATTCAAAAGGTCTGTGGATTTTCTCCTTTCCATTTCTTCACTCTTAAAGAACCATGCTCTATGCAAGATGAGAGCTTTCTCTCATTCATTCAATCATATAAATGAAATATGCACAAAACGGTGCAAGACCTAACATGCTGACTTTCACTCTGAGGTTTGAAAAACACAGCAGAATACCACCCACCACAAGGAAATAGATTTCTAACATTCAGCAGAAAAATTAGTGCTTTTCGGAATAGTCTCACATTTCCCTATTAAATCTTATCAGTTTTTAAAAACAGCAATTTGAACAATCTGACACTTTCAGATTCTGTTAAAAAAAATGTCAAATGGATACAAGTTTACAAGTTTTCCATTTCAAATAATTCTGTTGAGTATCATTAAATATTTTGTAAAATGCTTTTCAGGTTGCTAAGCGTGCTGCTCTTATATCATTCTTCCACTAGAAGAAATAATGGGTAATTATTATGTGTTTATTGCCCAAGAGGAGAATTAGTCCCCAGAAATGAAACCTTAGTTAAGTTTTGCTGTCTAGCACTTCAAACACCAATTGCCTGCTTTAGATTAAAACTTGGCTCCACATACAACAAAATTTCCTGTTTTAGATTGTGGCAAGACACAACATATGGAAAAAATAGAGCACTTGTAATAACTTGGCAAAATGGCTTAGAAAATGAAATGATATAAAATGCTATAACCATGACATGGAAGTTATGTTTCCTCTAATATTCATTGAAGATGTAGTTATAACCAGATTCTTAAGCTCTCTCTGCTTATAACTTCACCAAAACCGCTCCCTTTACCAGAGCTGACCCTATCTCCCTACACTCTTCACCCTTGTTTCGAAACACTCTAAGGAAAACATGCACATATGTTGTTTTATTTTAGGTTGAAAACACACTTACTCTAAGAGATGCCTAGCTGATGAGGCATTTCATTTTTCAGAAATATAGTGGACGTATTTCCTGAATGAGCAATGAATGCAGCAATAAAATATTAATACATGAAAAATTACATTGGTTCAAAATCTATGAATTATTTTATAGCGTTACTGGATTGTATAAACATTTAAGACATGTTGTAATAAGCTCATTGTCTAATGAAAAATGGTCCAATATCAAAATGCGCTATTTGTATCTCTTTGTCTCTTTCTGTGTAGCATATACAAAATAGAAAATATAGTTGAGGGCATAAATTATGGCCTCACATATTTACATGTAAAGGTTTTTTTTGAGAGAGATTTTTTCCCATCCCCTAGTTCAATCCTCGAATGCTCGGGATGGGCCAGGACAAAGCAAGGTACTGTGAATTTATCCAGGTGTCCATTTTGGCAGCAGGAACCTTTTATAGGAACTTATTACCACTAGCTCACAGAGTCTGCTTGGAGTCAGAAGGTGTAACCAAATATCCAACACAGACACTCTTAAGCACTAGGCCAAAAAGGCAAACCATGAAATTTATACTCATAAATGTACTCACTCAGGTGAAATATTAAGCTGCTATCCTTGCCCTAGAAATGATAAACAAGCATTCTTTTAAGTTCTCTATTGTTAGGAACCCTCTATATTTCAGGGAAGATAATGTGAAAGTGTTTGTTTCTGTCTTTCAATGAACCACCTGAATTCCAGTTTCCTGGAAGTATTAACTTTATATAAAATACATGATTTTGAAATCAGGCAGATGAAAAATTAATAAGTTCTTCCATTCTTATTTTATCTGCTTATAGGCTCCCAGTTTCCTTTCCCAGAACATAGGGACTTGGATAATGCTTGCCATAAATGCTGAGACAACACATTCCTACAAAGGATATAGTACAGGATTTGTCACAGAGAAAATATTTCATAGATTTTACTATTATTAAATGAAGGGGGAAAATCTTAAAATATGGTGGGTACAAGCTACATTCCTCTAACACTGTTTTCCAGGCCCTGTGTAAGTACCTATAAAGCATTACCTAATTTAACCTGTACAATATCATTAACCCATTTTGCTAATGATACAATCAAGGAGAAAGTTTCTGATTCCAGGCATGCCAAGATGACTTTTTGTATTTCTTATGAGCAACTCTTGCTTTAAAGGGAGATTCATATCCAAGCATGTGTTCTATGTCTGCATTTAAAGAATAATTTAGTATAATTTCTCTTCATTATGTTATATGGTCCACGTTAGGCACATTTTTTCTCTATGTTTTTATTTTGTTGATAATGTTTACATAGTTGATTAGGGCGCAAAGGGTCAAGGGCTAGACGAAAGTGAGTAAGACCATTGTTTCCACATTCTTTTTTTTTTTTTTTCCTTCTCATATCTGGGAGAAGGGGGAAGATAAGGGGAAAAGCCACACCCAGCCTCCCAATCATCCCAGGGCCCCCAATGTACGGCCTGCTCTCAGGGTTCTGCTCAAATGGTTTATAGTTCAACAATTCTGAATTGCTTCCAGTCTCACTACTCAAGGCATGATGAAATCTCTCCAGAATCCGCTGGCTGACATAGTCAATCTTAGAGTTTCCATTTCTCTAGAGTTTCACTGCCAACACTTGGCTGGGGTAGTTGATCAATTTGTTCTGTCTCCCATCCTCTGTTCTGGTACCAGGTGTCCTCTGCAGATTCTAATGTACAATCATATCCTCCATGTGCAATTGGCCATGCTGTCCACTGTTTCATCTAAGCCACTGAAGAGGCTCAGCTCTGACACAAGCATTCCACGGTTGGACCATAGATCCTGCAGTTTTCTCCATGGTTGAAGTTCTGAGTCCACTGTTTCAGTTGGGGATTCCCCAAACAAACCTCATCTGAGGAGATCCCAGACTTGATTCTTGTGTGTATTTGCCAATACAGGGACTGGCACAGTCTGTCACCCCAATCAGCTTATATACACACTGATAACTTTGGTTGCTGGGTCAGTTCTGTCTCCAGCCCTGTCCTCTATGCAAACTAATGGGTGTTGCAGCCCAGCCCAGTCCTACCCACCACACACTTGGCCACATAAACCAGTAGGATCTGCAGCCTAGTTAGGACGACTCCCTGAAACATCCACCAAGTCCACTCCCTGCCCTGGTTCCCATGGTTGCCAATATGTACAGCAGACTGGCCCAATATGTCCCACATCCCATTCAGCTCTCATACACGTCAATGAGCCTTGAAGCCTAGTTCAACACAACCAGCCCCACTAACCACCCAACATACCTGACAGTGGGTGCCACTCTGTCTAGTCATGTCTGCCCTAGTCCTGGTTCTCATGCTCACCAGTCAGAGTATTAACCCAAGATGGAAAGGTCCACTATTTCCCTACTGGGCGCACTTCCACTCCCAGATTTTGTACTCTCCAGGTGGTACTGCAGTTTAACCTGACAGAATTTGCCCCCTGTGCCACCCTCTGCTTTGCTATACCAGAGATGAGAAATTCTTAAGATGTGTTAGCTGTCTTCCTCTACCTCAGCATGGCCATGGATCTATGCACTTGTAGAGCATAGCCTGGAATGATTCAACCTCTCCTTCTTTCCACCATTCAATAAGCTGCCCGAAATTTTTATTGGCTTAGACGAGCTGGCTATCTTCTCTTTCATGTGCATCTGGGTATGCTCCCTCGTCTTACGTGGGAATCAGTAACCAAGACGGCCCAATTCTGTAACATGAGCTCTGCATTCGAACCACCTGTCCTTGTGGTTTTCCCTGTAGTCCGGTTTCAGGCACAGATGTCCACTTATGAGCCCCCTAACAAACCTTATCTGTGAGTCCCTCAGGCATGACTCTCTTATGCAACAGCTGTTGCAGGGTTGGGCACAGTCTGCTCTGCTGTACCAGACAACACATGTATCAGACAGTGCAGCTGCCTTGCCAGTCACACCTCCAGACCTAGCTTTCATGCAAACCAGTAGGTGCTGCAGCCTATGTGCACCAGGGTGACCCCAAAGAACTCCTATCTGAACTGCTCTCAGCCCAGTTTTTATACATGCTAGCACCTGGTCCAGCCAGTCCAGCCCACTCACAGCACCAGTTGCTCATAGTCCGAAATATTCCAGCCTAACCTAACTTAACCCGTCTCAACACAGGTTCTCACTTGCCCTGGCAGGTGCTGTGGCCTAGTGAAAGTGACCCCTAGAACCTATACTATGCCCACACCCAGCTCCAGTTCTAGCCTATATGGGCCCACCCCTGGTCATCATACTCATCAGGTGCTTGCTGCAGCCTGGCCTAACCCAGTCGAACCCCAGCCCCAGATCTTGGTGGCAGATACTGTGGCCTAACCCAGCCAAACTCATCCCAGTCCTGGCTTTTGTGTGCAACAGTGGGTGCTATAGCCTTGCAGGGGCATCTCCAAAGGCAACCTACCAGCTCTACCCCAGCACCAGGTCTTGTGCCTGCTGGCAGGTGCTAAAATCAGCCTAATTTTGCCCATCTCTAAGCCCAATACTTACAGCTTAGACCTGCTCATTCTGTCCCTTGACCCAGATCTTACCAACAAGTGCTGTAACCTAGCCTGACCCAAGTCTGCCCCCAGCCTGCCCCCAACCTCAGGTTTCAGGTGCACTGGTGGATGATGTGCCCTGACTATTGATGCCCTCTGTATATCTGCTTCTTATGCACCCTGTCTCTGCTCCCTCAGTTACCAGTCGCAGTGACCCAGTACATTGAGGCACCCAGAAATCCTTTCTTTATGTCAGACAAGCCCTCAGTGGCCACCAATTTGACCCACCCCCAGTTCCTTGGCTCTGAAAAACGCATGCCTTCCCCACACATATGTGCCAACAGCAATGGTGTGTAAGGCATTGTAGCTGGCTTGGATCCATGGTGTCACAGCTGGTACTCTGTATCCCTGAGCCCCCAGATCTTAAAAAAAAAAGGAATAAGATAGGGACTTATGCTAGTACACTGGTAAGATTAGCACAGAGTTGGCATTAACCAGGCCCAAAATGCCAGCCAGATACTGACTGATTTTCTCCCAGGAGAATAACACTGGCCTAGATGCAAGACAACCTATATAGTTTCCTACAGTTGGGGCCATACATGTTTATTTTAGCAGACACAGATTTTAACATTTTCATTATCCTGCTGATGAATATATATCATCCTACAGGTTTGTTTCCATGGTGTGATTTTATAGATAAATGTTTCATTTCTCTTTTTTATTTATTTTTCATTTACTTAAAAGGTCAAAAGAAAGAGTAAGACAGTGCATTAATCCACTTTTTCATTCTACCAAATTGTTGTAACAACCAGAGTTGGGCCTGGCCAAAGCCAGGAGGCTGTGGCTGCATCTATGTGTCCCACTTGGGTGACAGAAGCTATGTGCTGCTGCTCAGGGTACAGGCTGGCAGGAAGCTGGATTGGAAGCAGAGGCAGAGATCCAGACAGGTCTCAATCCTAGGCATTCTCATGCCACATGTGGACATCCCAAGCAGGAATTGCACCTTCTGTACCATCCCAAGCACTCCCATGGCACATGTGGACATCCCAAGCAGGAACTGCACCTTCTGTACCATCCCAAGCACTCCCATGGCACATGTGGACATCCCAAGCAGGAATTGCACCTTCTGTACCATCCCAAGCACTCCCATGGCACATGTGGACATCCCAAGCAGGAATTGCACCTTCTGTACCATCCCAAGCACTCCCATGGCACATGTGGACATCCCAAGCAGGAACTGCACATTCTGTACCATCTCAAGCACTCCCATGGCACATGTGGACATCCCAAGCAGAAATTGCACCTTCTGTACCACAACACTCGACCTGTGGTTTATTTCTTTAATATTAATGTTGATAACAATAATTGTCAAGTTATTTATGGTGCAAGTAATTTGTAAGTAATAAAAGTTCTTTTGATTCACAATTCCAGAGGCTGAGAAGTATGACAAAGGCAACATAGCTGATGAGGGTTGCCTTGTTGGGTCATAGCATTGAGGAAGGTGTCACATGGTGAGCAAACATTTGAGAGAGCAAGGAATGGAGCCATATCCATTCCTTGTAAGGAAATAGAATTAAAGATAAGGTATAATTTCTGTGAATACTAATGATCCCCATACACATAATATGAGCATGCATCATAAACTATATATTGTAGTGATACTCAAGTGTGCTTTAAGGAAAGAATATTTGAGGAAATAGCACATTCACAGAACTGCTTCAAAATGAAAAGCATAGTAGTTACTGAGTGAATTAAGACTTTTACCCAGTAATGGAAAATAAAAATTGAGAGCCAGAAAATAAAATTGTTTTCACAGATTATCCTAAATGCATTTAACTTGTGAACAGAACTGTAGATATTATCCAAGTATCTAAGAAATAGAAATTCACGTTAATGTTAAAATTTTTTTCATTTTTATAACTTTATCTGTTTAAATGCCAGTGCCTTTTTAGAGATTTGTTTTAATATTATTTGAAAGACAGAATTACACAGAGAGGAAAGACAAAGAGAAAGATCTTCCACCTGCCTGATTCACTCCCCAAGTCGCCAGGATGTCTGGCGCTGAACTAACCTGAAGTTAGGGGCCAGAAGCTTCCTCTGAGTCTCCCCAAAATGACCAATCTACTTTCCCAGATCATACCAGGTTGCTGAAGAGGAAGTGTAGCAGCCGGAATACAACCAGAGTGCCCACATGCACTGCCAGTGACAGAGCCTTAGTTTACAATGCCATGACAGGGGAGCCAGAGAGAAATTTTCCAACATCGGTATTAGAAAATGGAATATTTTAAATCCAATCATAAGTCGGCGAGTATTGAAAAATTATCTATTGTGGTATGTTTTTGTTCAGTTGAGCAGGTGTTTCTGCTTGGGGCATCTGCATCCTGTCTCAAAGCACCTGTAATCTGTGCCCCTTTACTTCTAATCGTTACCTCTTCCTATCAGCACACCTGAGACAGAGCAGAAGACGACGCAATGACTTACGTTCCCACCTCCCACATGGAAGACTCACATGAACTTCCAGGCTCTTGGTTTTGCTCTGACTCAACTCAAACTATTCCATGCATTTGATAAGTACTCTAGTAAATAAATAAATAATTCTCTCTCTACATATATATTTCTCAGAAATAAATAAACCTAATAAAAAGGAAAACTGAAAACCATGATGTCAATACTGCATCTTATTTGCCTTACCAAAAGATGTTGTTGATAAAATTGTGAGTAAAATTTTTAAAAAATATTTTGTGGGTATGTGTTTGTCATTCTTGAAAATCAAATCATACATCAGACTATGTTATAATAAGTCTATTAAACCTGGGCATTCATACATGTAGACTCATAATTTCACATACATATACGTCTTATAAGATACATATGCATCTATCGAAATACTGCAGAAATAATACAGGATATATGAGTACATAAAGGAAATAGAATCTTGCAACATATATGCACATGAATCTGATAGAATTTCATATGAATTAATAATATACCTTCATTTCAACATGAAAAATAACAATATCTTACTATTAGCAAAGAAACAGGTTTTCCACCAACCAAAGTGGGTTTTTTGGGGTTTTGTTTGTTTGTTTGTGGGGGTGGAGGGTTGTTATTTTCATTGTTGTCCCATTGGTTCCTTAGATTTCAATGGATTGACCTTAAAAGAACTATGAAATCAAAACACAAACAATTCATGTAGATTATTTATTTATATTCCTTTTTTGGTGAGCAAATCAATTGGTTTCCCAAAATTTAAGACTTATTATTCAAGTAGAAAAAAGTCACAGCTGAATGCTTATGGAGGTTTGGAGCACACATACAATGATTGTAGCTGGTTCATATGCCACATTTTCGCACAATTTTCTGATTTATAAAATAAAAATAATAGCAGTGCATATCAGGGATACATTTATCATGAAGCCAAAATTGAGAGCCCTTGCAATATGAGCACTTGACCAGGTATTTTTGTAAAGTTGCAAATTTGCACAATTTTTGAATAAAAACACTCCCCAAATTATGTATTTTCACACCTGCCAAAGCAAGCTTCATCTCTTGCTCACCTGAGCGCCAAAGGTGGTGATTAAATTAGATGATTCCGTTAAATCTTTAGGACAATTGATTGCATAACCAAAAATATCTGTGATTGGTGTTTTTTGTCTTTAGTGTTAGCAAATTTCATGAACAATTTGCTTGTGTTTATTTTTCGTATTGCTATGTACAATTGAATATGAGTAAGCAAAATTTAAGAAAAATCTTCTTACATTAAACGAACCTTCTCAGAGGATTTGGAACAGAAAAGCATATGAAAGACATTGATTTAAAATCAAAATTACACGTGTGATGCATCATGGTAGTAGCTTCTATGATTTAATCAAGATGAGGTTTGTCTTGTGCTGAAAAAAAATCAAAGACTCTTTTGTTCAAAGATTGGGCTGTCATGCAGAGAAAAACTTCCTCAGTGAAACCTTACTAAGTTGTCAGTTGACTATTGAAAGAAAAAAACGAGTAGATGGTTCAGTTCATCAGAATTACCCAAATCTTTATATCCGTACAGAATTATGCAAGTAACCAAGGACTTGTACACAAAGAAGGTCCTGTAAATGTCTGAACCGGAGTTATGCAGCTTGGAACATGTACTTATTCTACATTCAGAGCATACGTCATATTTGTATATATAGTTTACAAATACAAATTCCAGCACTCTTCTCACATACATAGTTTTAAAAGTACACAAATGGGCTATTTCTGTGAATTATGATTAATCACACAAAGCACAAAAAATCACAATGAGTATCAGTCACTGACTTCTGCTTAATTCTATTCTTTGAATTGTTGTGTGTGTGTGTGTGTGATTTTCTTCCAACAGAGACTTACATCAATGGAGCTAGCATCTGCTGTTGTCCCGGATGCGTTAGCAGGAACTGGATAGGAAGTGAAGCAGCTAGGCTTCCAACAGTATTCCTTCATGGGGTGCAGGCGTTGCAACAGATGGTTTACCATGCTGCAGCCCAGTACCTGCACCATACAGTCCTTCTCAGAGAAAAACGTTTGTCTTGCCTGTTCTGAGTCAAACAACAAACTCTTTAAGGAGTTACCTAAATAAGAATGGGCAAGTATTTAGTTCCTCCATGCTCACCAGGAACAGAAAAAGCTCTAAGTTCTTTGCAGGTAGTCAGTTGAACATCCAAACTCACAATGTCATTTCCTGCTTCGTGGTGTGCCCATTTACTAAATCAGAACTGGTCACCATGTTCTTAGCATTGCTTTTCAGAGAAGTCATGCGCACCGCAGAAGAGCTGAGTAGGTAGCTGGTTGATCTTTCTGGAAAGGGCTTCCTCCCGCAACGGAGCTGGCTGTTGAAATGCTTCCTAAAGCTTTCACTGAGTAGATAAAGAGCAAATGGATTGACACAAGAGTTGCAAAAACTCAGAACCCTAGCAATTAAGGTGACAATCATGTGTCCCAAAGATGGGTCAATCTCCTTATAGTTGAAAGATCGATACATGTAGAGGATATGATTTGGAAACCAACAGAAGACAAAGCATCCCACAAAGACCAGGACAATCTTAGCCAGGCGTTTGCGTGTTTCCATCTGCAAATGTAAGAACAGTGGTTAATATAAAAACACTGGTTAAAATGAAAATGGAGGCAGCCACAAACAAAACTCAGCGCACCACACAAGGAGTTGAAGCCATAGTATAAACAATGCACCCGAAGTAGATGATTTTTTCTTCTCTTCATCAAAGTGATAACAGTTTGAAAAAAGTTTATCTTCATCACTGCACTGGTTTCATTTAAAACAATATAATTTAGGCAGTGAGTCATTACCAAATGGATTTATATGCATGTGAATTGTGTCTTTAAAAATTGTCTTATTTGGGGGCCAGTGTGGTGGCAGGAGCACTAATCATCTACCCGGGGTGCAGGCATCCCCCCAGCTTTTTTCTTACCTAGTAGCTAAAGTCCTCCTCTTGCACAAGCCACAAGCCGGGATCCCATGTGAGTGCCAGTTCTAATCCCGGCAGCCCCATTTCCCATCCAGTTCCCTGCTTGTGGCCTGGAGAGCAGCCCAGGATGACCCAAAACCTTGGTACCCTACACCCTGGTGGGGGACCCGGAGGAGGTTCCAAGCTCCTGGCTTTGGATCGGCTCAGCTCTGGCTGTTTCAGGCACTTAGGGACTGGATCAACAGACAGAAGAGCCTCTCTCTCTCCTCCTTTAAGTATATCCAACTTTCCAATAAAGAAGAAATAAATCTTAAAGATATGTATATATAATATATATATATGCATATAATTGTTTTCTCTTTATTTGAAAGGCAGAGAAACATAAACAGAGGGGAAAAAGCTCCCATCCACTGATCCCTCCCCAAATACCCACAATGGGTGAGTTTGGGCTGGGCTTGGCGCCTAGAAGCAGGAACACGTTCCAGAGCTCCTGTGTGCTGGCAGAAGCCAGCTATGTGACTTAACTCTTCAGGCTAAATGCCTACTCTAAGCTGTTTTAAATAAAAAATATAAATTTAATGAAGCAACCTGAAATTTTTAATTTTTAATTCACAAAAAAATGAATTTGCTATGTAAACTGTTGATTCATATAAAAGCATATAAGTGTTAAATAAATAGTATTATTGTCACCTTTACAAATGTTTTTCTTTTTCATAGCATTTGATGTTATGCATATTTTCATTAAAAAGGTTTTCAAAATATGATAAGTAGGAAAATCAAATATGGACATATATTTTAATATAAAATTAATTTCCTAACACCTACATTACAAGATTTAATTTATATTTGTCTAATCTGCTTTTTTAAAAAGATTAATTTGTTTCTGTTTGAAAGGCAATTTTATACAACAATGGGAACATGAAGACATTTTATTTAAAAAAATGATGGCTGGGATCATAATATTTTCTGAGCTATACCCTTGTTCATCAATCAGAATTTCCACAAAATAGTGAAGAATTGGAATATAATTATTATTGGAAAGCAATCTTAGTTGGTGTTGGAGAAGGCAAAAAAAAGGGTGCAATTTAGGAGGAGCATAGCTCAAGACACAGATTGTGAGGATATTTAAAAATTCATGGAAAAATAGAATGAAAGGATAGGTACCATTTTGATGTGAAACTATTTTGAAAACATAATGTGAATTTTTCATCACCTTGTGAAATATCCTCACACGGTACTCTGTATGTTTTCTGGTGCCATGAGTTAGGCAGCCTGGCAGTATGAAAGAGGTCAAAGGCAAACTGTACGCTTGAAGACTCAAGTGCACAGCCAAGGTGTTGACACTGAGACTGCCTTTTGGTAAATATCGAGAGCCAGTGGCCCATCGGAGTTTACAGTTATCCAACAAAGCGAAGCAGAACCAAGTACAGCAGAAACTTGTATGTGCACAAGAAATTCAACGTTAGATAGCAAAGCCAACAGTCACATATCCAAATCACAATAGAAATTGAATCAAAGGGCTCCCAATTAAATAACTGATTGTAGACATGATCCTAGGACCTAGACGTTTTGCTTTAATGGCATCATATACTTAAATAGCAAATTTGTTAATTTAACTAACAACACATTTAATAGCTGATACATTTTTAAGTCTTTTGTTTACTCTCCCTGCAAGAAACTTGTAGCAACTGTATAGTTGATAAAATGTACAAGGCAACAGTCTATTATCCCATCCATATCTCAACAAATATTACCCAGCTAAGATTCAATTTGTTGGCCTTCAAATTAAAAACAGGCTCCCATGACCTGTCTCAGCCCTCAGAACATTTTAATAGAAGCTCTAATCTGGGAGTATACAAATGTGCAACTAGAAACTTCCCCCAAAATAAGGATTTTTGTTTCTCTTTCATTACTTGAAATAAAAATATATATATAAGGGAGAAAAGGACAGTCAGTGTATTTTGGGTTTTTATATTAGTACAGCTTGAGAATGTCCCCAAGCCCCCAAAGAGCAAATCATTTTGGAGTTTAGATTTTCAGATTAGTTGTGCTCAATTGTATGTCTGAACAAACATTTCAAAACCTGAAAAACCAGTAACTATGGAACTGTGAGTCCAAAGATATCAGATAGGGATATTCAACATTCATATAATCTTTAGAAGGAAAGTTTTAAATTGCTTTATCACCGGCCCACCTCTGATCTTTCTCAGTCCTTTTCTGCTGTCCTCACTCCAGAGCCTCTTACTCCAGTATCCAACCCAAGACTCACATCCAGATTGCACAGTCAGTATCCCACAGGCCTTTCCTTCTTCCAGTCTCATGAGTAGTCTCATGGCAGAAGACCGATAAATACATGTAAACCTACTATACGAAATTGTTCTGCCTTATTGTGTACTTTGCATAACATTTGCACTACAGTAAGGCCCTGCAAAGCCATTACTGCGTAATGATGTCATTATAGGTCTTGTATGAAACCCAGCTGGGGCTTTGAAGAGCTGTGGCATGAGTAGATATTAGATCACTTCTAGCTAAGGCAAGTATAGCACAGGTGCAACTCTGTTCTCATCACTTCCAGAACCGAGAGCCATGAAACAGAACACTAACTCTTACGCCCCCAGCACACCCCTCCACTAACCTTACCTGCTTTTTGGTATGCTCATTGTATTCTCCAGGAAGATTATGTGCACTTTTAATTAAAGTCTTTGCAATGTGATAATAATAAACACTAATAATACTAAGTGGTATGAGAAAATAGACCAAGAAAATGAGTACTGAATGAATCTTGGGATGTAATTCATCCGTCTGAGGGTAGGGAATACACGCTGTGAAGCTGTTGTTATCCAAGCCACCGATGCGTGCCACTTCAGAGAACACAGCCTCGGGGACTGCCAACAACACCGAGACCACCCAGATGCCCACGGCTTTCACACTGGTCCACAGCAGCATGCCCGATGTCTGAATGTCCATGGGGTTGACGATGGCTCTGTACCTGGGAAGACAAACATGTCTCAAGTGACTGAAAGAGCCAGGAAGTGGGCAGGTCTGGGAATTCAGGGATAAACATCCCATTATTCCCTGGGGTGTTTCCAAGGCCAGTCCTAAAGTCTCCAATGTCTGTGTACAAGTAAGTCATTGCATCATTTTTTAACACAGAAGATGGGCAGAGGAAGGAAATCATTTAAATTGATGCTTACCAAATAGTGATCATTTGCTTACCTTTTTCACAAGTATTTTCTAAATTTATACACACTACATGTGTCATCATTCATTAAATATCCTTATTATTAATATCTTAAAATACCTTATTATTTTTCAGAAATCTATGAATGTGATTTAATAAACACACAATAGCTACAAAGTACAAAAATTTTAAAAAACAGGATAATATTACCAATTTACCTTGGTACCCTTCTGTAGCTTCTGAACCAGACACGTGACACTCTTTTTTTCTCCATAAGGATATTAATGAATCCCACAGACTAATCCAGACTGAGGTTTTGTCTCTAACATATCTATGAGAACTGAAATAACAGTAAGCCAAATAGTATACAGTGTACCATTTCCCTCTCTTTCTCTCTCCCGCTCTCTTTCTTCCTCTCTCTTTCTCTGTTCTTCCCTCTCTGCACTCCTGACTCATCTTCTTGCAGGTGCCATTTCCAGACTATCTGCAGGGAAAGGACAGTTCACATACGGAAGTACTCCACGGAAATACCTGTAAATTAAGGAAGGATACTTTCAAAATGCCTCCAAAGCAAATGAAATAAAATAGTCCATCTCATGACATTTACCTGGATCTCTCACGATAGTTGTTGCCTTCCCTATACATTGCAATTGCATATACAGAAGATGGAAAAATATCAAACTATAACTACAGCCCCTACTTTTTTGTTATTGTTTAATCAGATTAATGTGTCTGTGTTAATCAGAAAAATAAGAACATCACTGCAAATAAAGGCAAAATTCCATGTTTCAATTCATTTTCCACTCCTTTACTAAAATAAATCTCAGAGCATTACCTCCATGTTTCTTACAGAAATATGCTTCCAACACTGTTCTAGCTTCTTAAACATGCAGATTGACATCCCTTTATGGCAACTGGAAATATTTATGTTTTATATAACCTCCATTCCCTATCCCAAATGTTCTAATATAATAATTTTTTTTAAATTCAATTTTAGGACCCTGTGCAATAGCTTCCCGTCCAGCTCCTCGCATGTGGCCTGGGAAAGCAGTCAAGGACGACTCAAAGCCTTTGGACCCAGCACCCGTGTGGGAGACCCCAAGGAGGCTCCTGACTCCTGACTTGTAATCGGTAAAGCTCCTGCCATTGCAGCCACTTGGAGAGTGAATCAGCAGACAGAAGATCTTCTTCTCGGTCTTTCTGCCTCTCTGTGCATCTGACTTTCCAGGAAAAAAAAAATAAAGAATTAAAAAATCGATTTTTTTAAGGTGAGCTAATTTCATGTATTTCACAATATGTCTTTGGAGTATAGTCACTCTCCCTGCCCTATCCGTCTTCCTGCCCGTGTTCCCCATCCTTCCTCCTCTTCTTTCTTTTTTGCTTGTTTATTACTTTTTTAAAAATTGTATACATTCAGCTAACTTCACATGCTTACCACGCCATTGGTAAAGAATTCAAAAAATAGCAATTGGGAAAATAAAAACATCATTCCTCAAGAGTTTAGACAAAAGCTATAGGCAATAGTCAAGTCTAAAACTATCAGTTTCAGGGCCAGCACAATGGCACAGTAGTCCAGGCCTCTGACTGCATCAACATGCTGTACGGAGTTGAGTTTGAATACCAGCTGTTCTACTTCCAATCCAGAGGGTGATTCCAGTTCTGTGGTCCCAGCACCCAGGTGGGAGACCCAGAGGAAGCTCCTGTATGCCACCTTTGAATTGGCACAGCTCTCTGGTCATTGCAGCCATTTGGGGAATGAAGCAGCAAATGAAAGGGTGCTCTTTCTCTCTTTCAGTCTGTCTCCTCTGTCTGCAACTCAAATAAAAATAAAAATGTTAAAATAAAAGTTCCAATTTTATTCATACACACTGCATTTTTTTTACTCTGTATTAATTACCAAAGACCATGGAAAACATGATATTTGTCTTTTGGGGACTTGATTATTTCACCAATCTAATGGTTTCTAGTTGCATCCATTTTGTTGCAAAAAGACAAGATTTTATTCTCTTTTAATGGCTGAGTAGTATTCCATAGTCATTAAATACACCACATTTTTTTTACCCAATCATCAACTGTAACATCTGGATTGATTCCATTTCTAAGCTATTGTGAATTTAGCTACAATAAGCATTGATGTACAAATCACTCTATCATTTGCTGACTCATTTCATTTCAGTTTAGTAATTTATATTGAGTTTATCTAACACAGATGATTGTGACTGGCATATTGAGTCTTATGCTACCATGATCTTTCTGGTGATGTTCTTTTTCTGATATTGCATCTGCTTTTCCTAGAATTAGTATCTATTCATTTTTTAATTTATGTAATTTCCATGTATCTGAATTTAATTTTGAAAGTTTTCATTTAACTTTCCTGAATAACTTCAATAACCTAAAATTTTAATCTCAGATTTCCATTTTCTTCATTTTTTTTATTGTTTTACCTTCCAATGTATTGTTAGTTCTGATTTCCATCTCTTTTTCTGGATTTTTTTCTTCTGTCTGTTATCCTGTTTTCCTTTTCTTGAAATTGTTTCCTGTTTTCTAAACATTCATCTTTTTATAGCATCTCATTGATTTATGTTTATAGTCTTTCCACATTATTTATGACGCCAATAAATGAATCTTCTTTTGCTGGCATCGTTCCGGGTGCCATTTGTTTACTTAGTGTCTGCACTTTAATATCGCCTACAAAGTTAATTATTGACTGATAAATCATATTTCATAACAAAGTACTAAAAAACTGCTGAAGATATTTTATGTGGATGAAAGTGAAGAGAAATTATCACTATGAGTAGATTGATTATTGAAAATTCAAAGCATATTTTGAACTTTATTGCATATAGTTAAAGGTAAAAAAGAAAATTGCAGTTCTCCACCTGAGAACTGAGCACATACCATGACAGAGGAGCTGTCTTTGCATATCAAGACTGCTGCAATAAAATATCACAGACCAAGTGACTCACAAAGAGCACAAACTTAGCACGATTCTGAAGCCCAAGACATTCAAGCTCAAGGTCTGGCAGACTCACCATGGCGATGCTCTGTCACTATTTCCCCACATGGCAGGAAAGGCAAGGGGTTTCTCTAGCATCTCTAACTCAACGGCTCTAGTCGCATTCATGAAGTCTCCTCTCTCATGACTTAATCACCTTCAAATACCACCTTAATACCAGCACCTTGGAGGTTAGGGTTCTAAGTTAAGAATTTTGAAGAAAGGCAAACATTCAGACTATCACAGACACTCTGTAACAGTAAAGGATATTCAGAAACTTGAAATAGTAATTAAAATTATAAAACTCTCATTACAATAAGATTTCTAACAGAAGATAGAGCCTTCTTGGTTTAGGGCATACAACTTAACGAGAGTGCATGCAGAGGACAGGGCAAGCATTTTTAATAGAGGGTGTCCTAAACTACTTCCTTTGAGAAAAGATCCCAGGAAAAGTTCCTAAACCATATACATTTAGCAAAAGCACAGCATTGTAGATTCTACCAAACCAGAAATCATAGACAAAAAATAAGAGATCATTAATGCATCCTTGTTAGTTTTAAACATAGCTTTGAAACATCAAAGAATGTATTGCACACTAACCAGTGATGGACAGAAAGCAAAAGGAAATAACAGTACAAAACTTTCTGATTACACTACCCCAGTTCGTCTCTTGCTTTTCTTACAAACTTTCATTTATCTCCTCAAGCAAGGAATAGGCCAATAATCACCTTCAAATAAAGAGTCAATAAAGAGTCCAATAAAGAGTCAAGTGTAAATTAAATTGCAACAGGTGAAGTTTTACTCATTATTGTACATTTCATGCATAGCATCACTTGTGCATAACATGATTAGCTACTCAGTAAATGGTTGTTGGACTACCAAGGAAAATATGGCCTGAACAACAAGGAACGATTGTGGAGGAATAGAGGAGAATGGTGTTATTAGAAATTGGACTTTGTAAATGCTAGAGAGAAGTGAAGGAGGAGTCTACTCCTATGCTGTCCACAATGCATCCATCTTCAGAGTCACCTAGAAATTTGTAAAAGAAAAAGACTATCAAATCAGAGGACATATCATTTATAATTCTAACTAAATTCTCTTATTTGCAGCAAAAGTAATTATAAATGTTTTTCAAGCAGATCATGGGTTATGGTCTTCTTGCTTACTACCTCAAGTCAGGAAATACATCTTTTTCCAGATATACTTGCAAATGTTAGTATGCTATAATAATATTATAAAAATCTCTTTTATATCAAATCTTCTTTTTACATATTCTAAGTGTGTAAAGTTTCTTATTTAGTACCATACAGATCAAAGAGTTTAACCTTATCATTTGGTCTAATTTCCCCCAGGGAATAGGAGCCTGACTTAAGATATTTAGATAAGCAACTTACCATAGATAATTAAGATGATGTTCACTTTCCTCTTTAATTTATATATTAAATTATTAATAAACATATTATATTTCCCACTATTCATTATTATACTCTTATTTTGGAATTGATAAGAACCTTTTTTGAAGGAAAGACAATATTCTATTAGGAACTGAGAGTCATTGTATACATTTCAAATTGGAAGATTTACATGTAGTTTATGTAGTATATCTCAAAAAGTACAATTCTGTCCTTTGTGTAAATTAAGTACCTCATTTCGTTTATAACACACCTTTACAATAATCTTTAAAAATTGTCCTTAAATATCAAATTAAAACCTGGCGTCTTAAGTTTAACAACTTCTACTCATAGCGCCTATTTTAAGTATAAGGTTAAAAAATATCTGCTAAACTATTCTAACAAAACCTAAAGATTGCCTGTAGTAATAGTCACAATTCCTGTCATAATGGTTTCAGTTTTGGAATGTAACACTAGTGTCAAGACCCAAGCCTTGAGTTTATTTCACACCAATTTTCTCAGCTGTTTGCTCTGGGTAATTATCTTCCAAGGTCAGAAGAAAATGCTAAATTTCACATATTTCCTGAGTCTTTTTGCTATTTACTACACATATGGTGAATTTTGTGAGTATAGCATGAATATTTCCATAACAATGACAAAGAAATGTGATTCAACTCTTTTACTTGGGCCAGGACTGTTCTTGTTCATGTTCAGTTTGCTCAGAAGGATTTAAGGCAGCTTAGAAATAATGATATAGACAACTTACAACAGAAATAAAAAAGAAGAAACCAGGATTAGGAAAAAACAAAAGTTGACCCATACTTTCACCAAATATGAGTCATAAGTTCTTCTAAAAACTCTAGTTGCCAGTTCCAAGAGGACATTTTGCTCTCCATAACAAGTGCCCAGTTGTAATTTTTATATAATCATAGACACAAGATGAATTGTAAGGTCCACATTTGATCGTCTTGTTTTTTAAATGTGAATTACATGGCTTATTTTTAGTAAAAGTTGCTATATTTCAATCCAATAAATTAAATATCATTTATTCAGTGATCCCAAACTTTTCTAGCTGGTTTCTCTTGCTTGTCTCTTTAGAAAGAAGAACTTTATACAGCGTATGAGGGGCACTATACCATCTGATGCTATACAACACCACTGTCATTGATCTGAGACCTTTGCAGTACACTGTAAGTAAGAATGCAGGATCCCAGCCAGGCTGGAGGTCTATAGCATCTGGATGCTGACCTTGCGTCTTGGAGAAAAAATGATTGAATAGCAAAAACACACTACCATAGGCAGCATTTTTCTTATATGTAAAATAGAAATATTGTTATCAACAAGATGGGACAGGTTGCAGGAGCCCACATCTGATTTTTCGAAAATCTGACTTGTGTAGGCTTCCAGACGCTCTCCAACATACTGCTGGAGCAGACACCTCCTGCATTGAAAAATCCTGCGGGGAAGATGCTAGCTGTTGCACTCAGTCCTCTTGAAAAGAGGTGTTTACATCTGGCTTGTTCTTGGAATCAACCCCGCCCCCCAAATTAAGTATTTGGTTAACACAAACATTTCACCTATAAGATTGTTACCCTACTGAATAAAGAAAATAAGGCTTAAGCACACATAAAACTTCTACTAGATAATCATAATTTTCAGTGTTTATTCCATAGCTTTTCTGTGAAATATACAATAAAGTTCCCAATGTGGGGTATAGATCTAGGGTATGCAATTGCAAAACTAATTTCAAACTAATGCAATTTAATTATCTTCAAAGAATTTTCTTACGTTATTTTAGGCTTCAAACCCCAGTCCCTTTTTAATCCACTTCCCAGATACAGTCTGTTCCTCTCCTTTGCTTCTCCTTTCTCCCCTCGCTGCTGCTCCACGGGGCACTCCAGACTCCTGCTCTACTCGCCTCACCACCTGCCCCAGACCTTCCTTTCCGCCCTGTGGAGGGCTGCCTGGACTCTCACCTGTCCGCGCTGAGGGCAGTGAGGGTGAACACGGACACGCCCACCGAGGTGAGTTGGATGGCCGGGATCAATTTGCAGCCCACCTTGCCGAACATCCACTGGTCGAAGAAGTAGCGTGAGGCGTCCACCGGGACGCAGGTGAGCAGCAGCAGCAAGTCGCCTGCCGCCAGGTTGGAGATGAAGATATTGGGGACGCTCCTCATGGCGCTGTTGGTGATGAAGATCTTCACCAGCAGGATGTTGCCCAGCAAGCCCACCGTGATAATGAGCAAGTAGAGGGACGGAATCACGCCGCGGATCACCAGCTCGGCGGGGGATCGGTCCGAGGCAGGCGGGAGATCCCTTTCCCACACCTCGGGAAAGAGACAGCTCTGATTCTCGCCGAGGCTCAGAGAGAGGTTGGAAGTGGACATCGGGGGCATGGTCTGCTCTGCGGAAGACTGAGTTAGAGTTGTCCTGAGCTCAGGTGTCCTGCAAAATGCAATGCTCACGAGTTGGTCACCAGATTTTCTCCGGCCTCCGCAGGTTTAGGACCACGGGAAAGTTGCACCAGCTGAGTCCCGAGGAGGACAGGGATTTGGCAGCAGCCCGCACAGACAGGGTCTCTACACAGGAAAGGGTGCATGCGCTCCTGCTAGCTCCGAATTCGAAACGGGACAGGGGAGAGGCGAGGCAGCTGCGTCTCAGTTCCGTAGGTGATGTATTCTTTTTGACAGCCAACAGAGACCAGTCCTCTGCAAAACGAGGCTCTATCCCTCTGATGTTCTCAGAAGCACCTGCCCGGGACTGGGAGGGCAGCAGCCTAAGTGGCCCAGGCGCTGCCCAGCCCTTCGCTGCTGAATCGCGGGAGATTTTCTGGAGTCTTAAGCATTTTGCAGCCTCTGCTGTACTGTGTGGACTTTAAGGGACACTGATTTCTCTCCCCCGTTCCCCCACCCCGCACCCCCCCGTCCCTCTACGCTCCCAGCTTCGCCCGCCTCCTAGCGGGAGGAGCCCC
Source organism: Ochotona curzoniae (assembly GCF_017591425.1). Lineage (NCBI taxonomy): Eukaryota > Metazoa > Chordata > Mammalia > Lagomorpha > Ochotonidae > Ochotona > Ochotona curzoniae. The sequence continues at coordinate 22,177,781 of NW_024467115.1, forward strand.
AGGCAAGAAGTTTGAGAGGATTTGGGAGATGTTAAATGAGTAAAGAAAGTGAATGACAAAGACCAAAGGAAATGAATGGAATTCTTTCTCCAGGCGTCTTCCATTCACTATCCCAAATGCGGAAAAGTCTTTCCACAGTTGGTATATCTCTTCGGGGCATTATTTTATTGAAATATAGCATGAGTCTACGGCCATACCACCCTGAACGCGCCCAATCTCTTCTGAAATATAGCATGAATAAAGCACACATTTCTGAAATGTACTGCTCAGTTTGGGCCACCAATCAGAACTACCCGCTAAGCAGCCTCTCCGGTCCAGAGGAACTACCCCTGGCATGTTGCTCTTTAGATTACTGACTGCTCTGAACAGGAGTGGAATGGACACGGGTGGACACTGGTGTCTAGCTTCTTTCACTCACCACTATGACCGATTGTTTAAATAGCTGTTCCAGATTCCATTCCCCAGGAACTAGACCACAGTAAAGATGTTTAATTCTTCATAAGGAGCCTCACCTATTCAGACATTTCCTCCTACACAGCAGGATAGCAGCAGGTCTAGACCCCAAGTTAGCAGGCCTAAATTTTCCTCTCAACTCTTCTAGGAAATCTTGCAACACCTGGACCTCAATACCCGCACATGGGAAATGATAAGGTTAAACTGAGTTTATGCCGCTGAGATCTTTCCTCCATGGGTTTGAGATTATACGTATGATTTTTACTGCTGTAGAAGAATTGTTCTGCCAACATCTCATTGTTTATTTAGCCATTCTAATGTTGACATTTTGATAGTTTAAATTTTTAACCTGTGTAGATTGTATTTTCCTGAATATTCTTGTGCGTGTCTTTAGATGCGCATTTGAACAAATCCTAGCTGTGGATTTGCTAGCTCACAGTGTTTGGATATGCTCAGTTTTAATAAAAACTAAAAATTTTCCAAATGGGATTGTGCATATTTTGCTTTTAGAAACTGGTTTGAGATATCTGTTAAAGCCGAACAAACTTACACCTGTGACTGAGCCATGTTAAGTCTCAGTATAGACTTAATAAACATATGATACTCCATCTTAAAATGACTTAGCTGGTAAGTCATTTGGAAGACAGAGACAGAAACGGCGAGAGAGAGATCATGAATCCTATGGCTCACTGCCCAAATGTCCACAATAGACAAGGTTGGCCAACACCAACGCCAAGAGCTTGGAACTCAGTCAGGTCTCCCACACGAGTGCCATGCACCAGCTACCGGAACTGCTACGTTCTAGCATGTGCATTAACAGGAAGGTAAGATTGGAAAGAAAACCAGAGCCAAAGCCCAGACATAGCATTATAGGATGCAAGGATTCCAGGGGACATTTTATTTGCTACACCAAAAGCATACCGATTATGCAATATTTCAAACAGGATATCACTAACAATGAAATAATTGTCCAAACAATTTGAGCTTTAAATCAATTACCCATAATTATAACCCAGTTCTGGAGTCAGCTAAATAACATTCTTTCTCACTACTATAACCATTTAGCTGGTTTATAGTTACTAAAGGATTAAATGATACAGTAACAAGGAAAATAATAAAAACATTATCAATGATCTAGTCAAAAACTGATAAAGTATGCACATGGGCAAAGTCATTCGCCAGTGAAGCAACACTTTTAGATATTCTCACCAAGAATAGTGTTTCATTATCATTGTTGAGTTAGACAAGGAAGGCAACTTCTTGGTAATCTACTTCATGTTCACTAGCTCAATATCTAAGATATGGAATCATCCCAATGTCCATCAGCTGATGACTGAGTAAAGAAATTGTGGTGTGTAAATACACTACAGAGCGCTGCTCAGCCAGAAGAAGAAGAAGAATGAATGAATGAATGAATGAATGAAATACTGTTTTTGCAGCAAAGCAGAGGCTACTGGAAACCATTATGCCTAGCGAAATAAGCAACTCCCAAAAAACAATTACCATATGTTTTTGCTAAAATGTGGTAGTTATGATAAAACACAAAATAATTGAATAGGGATTGAATGGACATGTTGTGATTTCTTCGTTGTTTACACTTCTACGTGTCTGTGGTTTGTCTGCCTTTTACTAGTTGACTATGATGCTTAGTGTTGCATTAAATCTGTGATTAAAGTGTGGATTGAACTTAGGTGTTTTTTTAAGATTTATTTATTTTTACTGGAAAGTAAGATCTTACAGAGAGATGTAGAGACAAAAAGATCTTCCATCTGCTGCTTCACTCCCAAAATAGACACAATGGCTGGAGCTGAGCTGAAATGAAGCCAGGAGCCAGGAACCAAGAGCTTCTTACAGGTCTCCCACATGGGTGCAGGATCCCAGGGTTTTGGGTTGTCCTCTGCTGCTTTCCCAGGCCATACACAGGGAGCTGGAAGGGAAGTGGAACAGCCAGGGAACAAACCGATGCCCATATGGGAATATGGGACTTTAGCCACTAGGCTAACACAATGGGCCCTGAAATTGTGCTTTTGTTAAAGAAAAATGAAGTAGGGAAATTTAGGAGATATAGAGGGATGGATGGAAGTACATTATCTTCTTAAAATTGTATCTATAAAATACACAAAATTTGTTGTCTTTATGCTAATATTTTTTAAAGTTCCGGTTGAATGTTTTAAAAATTTTAGTACTTGAAACAATTTCATATTATCTAATTAGAATGTTCCTATATATAGAGTTAAATGTAAATATTATTCTATTTGTAGTTATATGTGTATATCTTATATGTATGCAAGTTCTCTTTTAACATCTCATCTCTTTACGCAAAACAAATTTCTAAATCAGTCATTTAAATTCCAAAACATCTCCAACTATTTTTGAAAATGTCTCTCATTTCAATAAATTGCAATACCACAAATATTCTGTGTGCATTCCAAATAGCTGCCACTTTAGATATTTTTTGTTAAAAATACAAAAGGAGCTTTTTAAGAGACAAAATCTCGTATGACATATGTTATATGTCAATTTGACAACTGCACAGATGTTCAGGCTGTATCATGATTATTAAAATAAAAACCAACTAGATTTAATCCTTAATCAAAGACATTCTTTGAGTTCCTCCGAATTGTGTTGTCTCCACATACCTTGCATGTAAAAAAGGCAGGCTCAGACACAGAGGGAAATCATTAAACAAGTTCAACTTTCAGGCTGAATCCAGGTATTTCATTTAGAATACAGTTCTGTCACCACTTGAGAAATAATTGCTAGAAGTCCTTGCTTCAGAAACAGCTCGGTTGAACCCCTTCTGTTGCATCTATTACATGGCTGGCGTTGACTGTCCATGGAGGAAGCATGGCCTTTTTCTCCCAGGAACTGGTGGCCAAGAAGAAATACCAGCTTGTGGTATAACACAATGAACGGGACTTGGCTAAAAAAAAGCCTGAGTTCTGATCCTGGTTTCTGTGGACTGACTGTGGTCAAGTCACTCAACTTCATTGGATGTGCACACCGCTTGTCCTCTTTAATGCCCTAAGTGCACAAACATGTCACCACACAAACTGCTCAAGTAAGAAGAAGTTCACATGTAAGACAGAGAATAATGCTAAGCATGCCGGCAGAGCTTAAGGAAGAGAAATAGTGAAGACAGTATACCTGAGAGACCAAGTGACCATCTCAGTAAAGAACAGCAAGCCCGAGTCTCCAACTTTTATACCACTTCTGTCCCATTTACATTTAATTTACTTGAAAATTCTTAGAGTTTAAATTGCTGTATGAACTTCTATATTCTCCTCTGTTTGTGTCTGTATTATTAGCCTACCCATTTAAGTAAGGTAAATATTTAGTTCAAAAGATGAATTAACAAATTTCAAAGTGGACAATATTGTAGAAATAAGGCCTCTAAACTTCTTCTGTTCCAAAGAAAACCATACACATTCATTTACAGGCTTAGATTCATGTAGGATGAGAACATACTGAATATTTTAATAAAGATGATCTCACTGATATCTGACTGAAACACATAAAAGTTATTAAAATTATGCAGCAATTACTTAACCATATTAGAAAATCACATATAGAAACATTGATATTGCTTCATAAGTATAAAATCAATAAACGTTAGAAACATGTATTTACTAAGAAGGCAAAATCTTTGTTTTATTCAATGAATCATATGCTATTTTATGTTTATACCACTCCAAAATCTTATATCATTTACCATGTACAAATAATCCCTGTGGAAGGGATTTAGTTCTTAATGTTACACAGTATAAAATTAAGGCTTAATTTCAAAAAAGACAAATAAACTTCATTTTGAAGCCTATTGCATTTTATTTCAAAGTCTATTATATTTCATTGTTGACAGAGAAGAAAAAATACATTGAACAATATGGTTTTTAAACAAACGAAGAATGCAGTTTTAGTCCTGATAGAGACAAAGTTCATACCACAAATAATTGATTTGATATAAAACCTCTCAAAAACTATATATTCTCGTTCTTTGGATTTCATTAATTTGAATATAAGTCATTGAGTAAGCATCTATAAGCAATAAAAACTTTAAATTATTTAGTAATCCTTGCTTGCACCACAATCAATCTATTCATCAGAATGGTATAAAGCAAAAAGCTTGAAAGGAAGGAGATACTAATGTGGAGCTATAATATTAAAATAGAGTAACTCACAAAGTGGAAAGAAAAGCTGAAAATAGAAAGGAGAAAGACCGTTTCATGTAAATAAGGAAAATTAATATTAAACAGCACGATACAACTAATGAACACAAAAATATGAGCTACTTAATAGATAACACTGGGAATGCAAATTAATGTTCTAAAGAACAATAAAGCCGGGACCCTATGGGAAGCTACATATAATATAGAGTATTAGAACTCCAGTGCACTAAATGTCACAGAAGAAAATCTCAAAGATGTTTGAGACTAAGGGGACAGGAATAAGTTTCCATTTCAAATCAAGATGAAATAAGACACTAAACACATTTTAAAAACATAAAAATGACAGTTTTCAAACTTTGGACAGAAGACAAAATAAAGTGGTAATGCTTGAGATAGCCCGATCAGCGATCACCGCCGTTGCTCCAACCTGCTGCCCTTGCTGAGCATTTCAAGTCTTTGGCAATGAGCAAGCAGGCAGACTGTTTGTCAGTCCCCCTCAACAGAAGGACATGGAGTTGCAGTTTCAGAGAGATGAAGATAGCTAAGCATTTGCAAGGCAAAGTACTATTAAAAAGGCAATTGCATGGAGTGAAAAATGCAAAGATTCATAATTACCCTCAATGTTAAGCAAGTATTTAGCTAAAAGCTTATCTATATAAGCATACAAGAAAATTAAACAAGGCCTGTGAAACAACTGCTCAAAAGGGATGGAAAAATCAAGACCCATATTAAAGTAGCACATAAAATAAGTTGGATTCCTACTATTCAGATTATAGAAACTCTGAGATACACAGAATAGTTCAGGAAAATTGTTAACAAGGTAGTGTGTCTATTGTGGGGTTTCTCTAAATGTTTAGAAGACTAAAGTCTTCAATATTGCTTTGCAAGCTTAAAAATGGTGACTGAAATGGTAAAACTATTTTCAATAGCTTAGAAGCATTCTATTTATTTCTTTTTAATTTTTTTATTATTTCATTTTATGACACAGCTTCATAGGCTCTGGGATTCCCCCAACCCACCCCCCCCCCATATACCAACCCCGCATATTGAATTCCTCCATATTGTTACAGTAGTACAGATCATAATCAGTCATGATTCCTTCATTGCAGTCATGGACCATGCAGAGTCCAGCATCTTATTGTCAGGGTAATTTCAACAGTTTCATTGGGAGACCATCCTTGGTGTGAAAGTAGAGCTGGCAGAATATCATCCCCTCCAATGAAAAGCCACTACACAACTTCAAAACAGAAAGAAACACGGGAATTTACAACATCATGAAGTTAATTGACATGGTATTGAGTGACAACACCATGTCAGAAAATACAAGCTCTAAACCACATCCTGTAACTACTTCATTGACTTCTCAATTTTAGTGTATACATAACCGGCTGCTATACACCTTAAAATAGTTATAGGGTACTGTTCAGCTGTCTCGTGTCTATTTTCATTTTTATATTTAGCATCTTGTAGTATTCAAGTGTGATTTTTACTGAACTTTGCGAATTTTAGAATAGTCCAAACAGGCTTATAACTCTAACAAGCCACATGTTAACAATTGAGGAGCAAAACAGTTTTAGGAGGGGTGTGCAGAAAAATCTTCAATACCTTACTTAGTGAGAAGTAACTGATATTGTGTTCTACCTAGTAAGGTATATGGGAGTCCAAGCTGACTGTTTCCTGTCTGTTTTTAGCTTTCCTTATTGGACTCTGTCTCTGTTTATACTATATGGAACTTAACAAAATAACATTAAAACATATGTTATGTACCCAAAAATTATCATATCTATAAATCAGCTGGAAACTATAAAAATGATGGTGCCATAGTTGGAAATCTGAATGTCAACAATAATAATCACAATAATAACAGAAACAGATGTCACACCCTGCACAAAAATAACTCCAAATGGACCATAGAATCAAATCTAAAGAAAGCTATAAAAATGCTAAGGGACACATAAGAAAATATCAAAATAACCGCAAGCATTACAACCTGTAAACACAATATCAAAGTCACAATCAATTAGAAAATCAGTGATAAGTTATAATTACATGCTTAACCAAAGTTGAAAACTTCGGTGTAAATCACTGTGAAGAAATACCACAGAGGTCTGGGATCTCAGCGGTACAAATATTGCAAGGAATTATTGCAGTTCAATATATCCAAAACATACCAAGCATTAAGATTCAAACTCAGAAAATGATCAGCTTTAAAAAAAAAAGAAAAAGTAAGGCCTAGACTTTAACAGACACCTTAGCAGAAAAAAAGCTCCATATTGTATTTCATTAGGAAACTTCAAATCCAAACACAATGTAAGGTCCCTACATATTTATTGAATGGCTAAAATCCAAAATATGGACACTAGCAAATGCTAAGAAGGATGCAAAAGAACAGGCACTGCTAATCCATGATGGTGGATACACCAAATTTGAAAGACAGTTGTATAGTTTACAAAACAAATTGTTCCCTCATCATATAATCCAGCAATCATAATCCTTGCTCCTTCCCCAAACAAGAACTTGAAAAATGGTATCTACTCCAAATCTTGCAAATGTAAACTTATAGCAGCTTCATTCAGCATCACTGCGGCCTGGAAGCAACAAAAAGAGCTTTTAATAGGTAAATGGACAAACTTCAGTGTTTCAGACAACAAACATTATACGGCACTAAAAAGAAATGAGCTGACAAGTCGTGGAAAACATTACAGAAATTTAAATGTATTATTAAGAGGAGCAACTCAATACTGAATGTTATGCACTGTACAATTCCAACTACATGGCATTATGGAAAAGGAAAAACAATGAAGAAAACATCTGGAAAGAATAAAATATTGATGGCTGCCAGCGGCTGGGGAGAAAGAGAAGTAAGAGGAGCACAGAGGTTTCTAAGTCAATTCAACCATTCCATGTGATGCCACAAATATGGATGAATATCGTACACGTGTCAAAATGCATGAAACATACACCAAGAGTGAATCCTAACCTACACTCTGGAATTGGTGTGATTATGCTGCATCGACCAGGGTGCATCCGTGGTAGCAATGTACCGCTCAGGAGGGAGAGAGTGACAATGGGGAAAATGGCTGTGCGCAGGGCCAGAACTGTCTAGGAAATCACTGCACTCTATTTTGCTGGATCAACATAACTTGTTCTTATCTTAATCTATCCAGATTATTAACAAAAAACTTAACTTGTAAAAAAGAGAAACTCACTTCTCACCGTTCTGGAAACTGGGAAGTGGAAGAGTATGAAACGAGCAGATCCACTGCCCAGTGCGGACCTGTCCTTGCAAATGCTACCTTCGCGTTTCTTCTTCACATGGTAGAGTGGGTCAAATATCCCCTTTGGGCCTCTTTAAGAAAATCCCTCTCCCTCTGCTCTCATAGCCTCACTACTCCCTGAAGAACCTACCTCTCCACACGATCACATTAAGGAGTAGGATTCCACACATAAATTCTGTGAGAACACGCTGAAGACCGTAAGCCCATAGGAATCACAAGTGGATTAAAGCATTAAACACCACAGCCCCGCAGTCCTGTAGGAGGTGCTCAACCACACACAGAGAAAACCTTGTTTAAAGGTTACATTACCACTCGATTTTGTCATGAGAAACATTTTGTGTGTGTATGTGTGTAAATATGTTTCCTAATTGCATCAGGCAGTTAGCAATAAAAATGATAGATAAAACGAAAGTTTACTACCAGATCAAAGAGACACGCAAGGTAAATAGAACCAGGTGCAGGAAAATTACAACAAATAGAATTTGCTTTTAATGAAAGGCAACATCCCGAGGATAGAAGTATCCAGAAGTATGATGTTCCATTGTCAAGCTATTTGACTAAGAAAGCAAATGAAACCAAAGCTTCTTAATCTGATAAAGAAGACTTCAGTAGGGTCAGGTTCCAGTGCAGAGGGTGAGGCACCACCTGGGCTACCTACATCTCATGTCAGTGTCTGGATTTGAGTACAGGCTCTGCTTTCACCCCCAGCTTCCTACCAATACTTACCCTCAGTGGCAGCAGCTGGTGCCTAATGCACCTGGTGCCTAATGCACCTGGGCCCCTACCACCCATATGGGAGACCCACACTGAGGTCTGGGCTCCTGTATTCAATTTAACTGAGCTCTGATTGTTGGAGACATCTGGGAGATGAATCAGCAGATGAAAAGCCTCTGTCTCTTTCTCTTTCAAAGAAAATTGAACATAAAAAATCAATATGCAGAAAAATAAATTTTCAAAAGAAATCATAACACCATAGTTTTCCATACGGGAGAAGTATTAAGACAACATGACCCAACAAAGCAACAGAGAAGAGTATGAACTCTAAGCCGAGCAGGACTTTAGGTATACTATTACAAAGAGAAAGATGAGAAAACAGATGATGAATCCTGGAATGAAAAGTAGCACAGACACTAGCTACAACAATCACAACTGGTAAACCTTGCAAAGTTATGTAAGCATGCAATGTTTTAGAAATTGTCCCAAGTGCATACAGCAAGTCAGGAATCATCACACTATCCCAGTAAAGCCAATGAAAAATATGGGGTGTTTGAAGCACAACCTCCTCTCATTTTCATTCATGACTCCAGTTTTGCATACCATAAATTCCTCTCCATGTGTGCAGCCAAGAACACGGAAATCCCTTTTCCTTTTTTAAGTCAGCAACAAAATATTCCCAGGAAAGGTGCACCACCAGGAATTCCCAAATCTGCATCCTCCCTTGATCCATCGCTGCTCCAGGCAGAAAAACTTCTGAGTGACCTAGGGCAGTCAACAAGTGGTGTCGTCAGGGGTCATTATCAGAGGTGCAGCAAAGCACAGCTACTGAGGCCTGATCATACGCATGTCATCTCCCTTGTAGGGAGGAGAGCCATGCTGGGGTAAAGAAGGAAAAGAGAACAGAGGCCACTACCCTGGCACATCGGTTTGCTACGAAAGCAGAAATGTGGGTCTGACATGGTAGCCTAGTGGCTCAAGTCCTCATCTTGCAAGTGCCAGAATCCCATATGGGCACCGGTTCATGTCCAGGACGCTCCACTTCCCATCCAGCTCCCTGCTTGTGGCCTGGGAAAGCAGTTGAGAAAAGCCCAAAACCTTGGGACCCTTCACCCACACGGGAGATGCTGAAGAAGCTCCTGGCTCCTGGCTTCAGATCGTTTGAGCTCCATTTGTTGTGGCCTTTTGAGCATGTAACCCAGCAGATGGAAGATTTTCCTCTCTGTGTATCTGCCTTTTCAAACAAATAAACAAACAAACAAACAAACAAATCCCCTTTTTAAAAAGAACAATGAAAGCAGAAATGTCACTGAGAGAAAATTAATTGTCCTTAACTTCCAGAATTGTGTCAGGGTTTCTCCCAAGAGATTAGAAGAGCAAGCTATAAAAACAGAAGGTTCCAAAGCTTTTGCCAATGCAACTGAGTTTATTTAAGATTTGGAAAGTTAAAGTTGAAGGACACTCTTGAAAATGATAAAGATGATGGAAGGTGAAAAAAAAAAAGAAAGAAGGAAGGAAGGAAGGAAGGAAGGAAGGAAGGAAGGAAGGAAGGAAGGAAGGAAGGAAGGAAGGAAGGAAGGAAGGAAGGAAGGAAGGAAGGAAGGAAGGAAGGAAGGTAGGAAGGAAGGGAGAGAGGGAGGAAGGGAGAGAGGGAGGAAAAGAAAAACTAAGAGGAGGCTTGCAGCTCCCTGAAATCAACAAGTTCCATTTCAACCATCCACAGCTTTAAACAATCTACAGGTTTATCAAAGGAAATTAAGAAAGAGAAGGTTAAGAAGAGAACTCCTGGAGTTGGAACAAATGATAAGAACTGACCTCAAATTGCACGCTTGTAAAAGGGCCTGGATGTAATTGGATCATACTGTGGAGCAATTCATGCGCCCAAGGCATTATTAAAAACAACACAGCAACTAGCCAACAACAGCTGACTAACAGCTGAATATTAAACCTATAGAGACAGAGATAGATATAGAGATCAACAAAAGCATCAAAAAAGTAAACTGCTAAAACTCTTTCATCCCGAATGACTGTACACATGCTAAAGGCTTTGCCTGGTGAGAAGTGGAGTCACAGCCTGTACAATGAGGGTAAAACAGACCTGACTGAACTAGTCCAACTCTGTCCTTTAGAAGAGTGGGGAGGGTTAATACCCAGAATTGCTGCAATTTATTATCAAAAAAACTCCAGCTCTCAATGCCCCCCTACCAAATACACATAGTGGGAAAGTATGGTTTTTATGCAGTAAAGGTGCAGGCAACAAAATCTCACCTCTACGACAACGCAAATGTCAAACTGAGCAAAGATTTCAAACTGTTGTCAATCTGTTCAAGTGACTGAAGGATGGCATAAAATGGAAAGAAGACACAGCAACAATGTCTCCCCAAAAGAGAACTCAAATAGTTAAGGGTCATTTTGTAAAGGATCAAATAAAATCTCTGGAATTGAACAATTACAAAAATCAAGATGCAATATTCTTTAGCGTTCCACAGTAAATTTCAAATGGCAGACAGTGAAATTGAAGACAGAATGACACATACAAGGCAATCTGAGCAGGGTAGAAGAAAAGGAAAAATTAGCAGAAACTCAGAGAAATGAAAAGCATCACTAATTATCAAAATATGTATAATAAAAGTACCATCTTTTAACCATATGGAGGTTAAAAGTATTCTAAACGGTAATAACAATTCTTTTGGAAAGCATCACTCTTTATACTGAAGGAAATCAATGATTTTCAAACAGGACCACCACAAAGAAATCCATGTTCAGACAAAAAAAAAGTGATTTTCTACAGATTTATTTATTTTTAATGCGAAGTCAGATATACAAAGAGAAAAAACAGACTGGAAGATTTTCTCTCTGTTGATTCACTCCCCAAGTAACTGCAACAGCTGGAACTGAGCTAATCCAAAGCCAGGAGCCAGGAGCTTCTTCGGGGTTTCCCACACAGGTACAGAGTCCCAAGGCTTTGTCCCGTCCTTTGCTGCTTTCCCAGGCCACAAGCAGGGAGCTGGATGGGAAGTGGGGCCGCTGAGATTAGAATAGGGGTCCATATGGAATCCCAGAGCATTCAAGGAGTGGACTTTAGCCGCTAGGCTACCACACCAGGCCCAAATAAAAGTGATTTGAGCTGACTTCATAGCCAGCTCCCTGCTAATGGTCTGGTAAAAGCTGTGGCAGATAGTTCAAGTGTTTGAGTCCCTGCCACCTACATGGGAAACCTGGAAAAAGTTCCTGGCTGCTGGCTTCAGTCTGGCCCAGCCCACCACTGCAGCCATCTGAGAAATGAACCAGTGCATGGAGGAGCTCTCTCCCTCCGTGGCTGTGGCTTTCAAATAAATAAATACATATTTTAAAAGAAAGATAAGAAGTACTAAATTTGTTCAAATACACATGTAAAACAAAAGCACTGAAAAATACAGTTACATAATTTTAAATGATAGTATGATTATAAATAGTAAGATTAATGCAGAAAACTCTACAAAGATATGCTTACTCTTCTTCCTTTTCCAAGTTTCTTTAAAAAGACTTATAAGCTATAGGAAGTAGCTGTTATAACAACATGTTTTGATGATAATCAGTTATTCACATACTATATAATATTAGCATGAAAGGAAGAGACAGAGGCCTGTAAAAGACAAGAACTTTTACATCTTACTGTAAGTTTCAGCTCTGAAGTGGATTCTACTAAGATAAAATGTTTGTGGAAATGATTAAGAAAACAGCACAAAAATGTAAAACATATATGGAACTAAAAATGTTGAAATATAAAACTTTACTTAGTGCAAAAGTAAAAGCAGTGAAGATGGAACATAAAAACAAAATAAAAATGTAAACATACATATATGAAAACGAAAATGTCAGATATCATTCCAACTATTTAAATAATGATATACAATATTAACGGATGGCACTATCAAAGCAAAAATCACAGACCGTTAGCCTAGAGTGAAAACAGAAAGGAGCCAGGGCTGGCATCTGACTTAGCGGAATAAGCCTCCACCTACGGTAGAGGTGCCAGTTCAAGTTTCAGCTATTCCACTTCCTATCCAGCTCTCTGCTACTGTGCCTGGGAAAGCAACCCCTGCACCCAGATAGGAGATCCAGAACAACTGCTCCTGACTTCAGGGCAGCCGCACTCCACCTGCTGCAGCCATGGGAGGCGAACGGGCACACTGAACACCTCCCTCTCTGTCTTCCCTTTACTCTACCACTCTGTCTTTCAAATAAAAATGAAGGATATCTTAAAAAAAAAAAAAGAAAAAGAAAGGAACCAACTCCACAAAAGTCATACTTTAGATTCAGAGAAACAAACAGGAGGAGAGTTAAAAGGATGGAAAAAGACAAATACGCAAACACCAGCTGAAGGAGAGGGCGCTGCACAAATATCAGGCAAAATAGAATAAAGCAAGAAAGTTTCCAGGAGATTGAGGGGCATCTCATAATGACAAACATTTTGATCTATTAAGAATACTTCACAATTAGAGACGTAACACAGATATCTAGTCACCAAGTCTCAAAACTGCATGAAGCAAATACTAATAGAACTAAAAGGAGAAAGAGATAATGAAACAATGGTAGTGCTTCACTTTCAGTAGTGGCTAGAACAACCAGCAGACTAGTATCAAGGAAAAGGAGAACTTAAAATATAAACCAAATAGACATCAAAACTTCTACAGAACAGTTCACTCAAAAATAGTCAAACACAGGTGTCAAGTGAACATGGAACTTTCCCCAGGATAGAGTAGATGCTCGGCCAAAATGCAATGCTCAATAAATTTGAAATATTTGGAACATAACAAGGTGTGCTCTCCTATAACAAAAGAGCCACATATAAACACATAACTGAAAGAAATTCTGCAAATTCACAAATACATCAAAACTGAAGACCAAAAGAGAAATGACAAGAGACATTAGAAAGTTTCTTTGTGAGGGCCCGGCTCAGTCACATTAGCTTATATTTTCTGCCAAATTCATGTATAGAAAATCTACTGGATTCCTCTACATTATGAACGTTTTTAGATGAGACTATAATTTATATCACGTTGCTTAATAGTAATAGCCACACAGACAGATTGAAATAAAATATATTCAATTGAGAAACCTGAAGACACTAGATAGGAACTAAATTTTCTTCAAATGATCCTATTGAGAAGTTGATTAGTTCTCTCTCTCAGAAGATTTTTTCATATTTGGAAACTGTTTTAATTAAATGCTGGAAACTGATTAAAAAAAAATCCATGTCAGCACATGGCCTTTTGTTTTATGTCACTGCATCCCACTAAAGCAGGTACAAGGACAAGTCATTTCTTTTAAGAAGAAAGAAGAATACAAACATCTTAATTTCAGATTTGCTCATAGAAACTAAACAAAATGCTTTTCTTGGTGAAAGCAAAAATGCTTTGATTATCTAATAATGTGGATTTCTGCGGAATTTCCAATTACAGTTACTTGTAAAAAAAAAAAAAGGTTGACTTGACTGTCACATATGTGCTAGTCTCTTAACCTAAGTCAAACAGAATTTCCTGTGAAATCATTTTGTCCATCCATGTGTTTCAAATAGGATCATGAAAAGGATTAGATCAATCACATCATGTAATTACAGCAAAGCGTTGGCATGAGATTAGTTTCTATCGAAAGTAAACTGGAAAGTGAAGAACTTAGTATGCCACAAAAACCAATGCCCGTTTAATCCTCATAGAAACAGGACTTGAGAGCAAACCCTTTTGATTCTCCTTTGAAAATGCAGATTTTCATTTCTTGGCCAGATGATTCTCAGATACCTGGCTCTGGGGTTGCCCAGGCACCTCCTAACACAAAGATTAATTTCTCATCATTAAGATAAACATCTAGTTCACTCTTTTCTAATTAAATAGCATTTTCTTTTTCTTAAAAGTCCATGAATAACCACAGTATATCTGATTCTCATACTGAATATTCAGTAGAATAAAAAAAAAGGAATTTCCAATTTGGAACACTGTGGGGAATTGCTACATATTCTACTCTATGAAGCCAAGGCTGCCAGTTGGAGTCCTAGGTGCTCAACTGCCACCGGATTCCCTGATCCCACAAAAGCAACAGAAGGACAGCCCAAGTGCTTGGGCCCCTGCACCCATGTGGGAGACCTGGAAGAAGCTTCTGATTCCTGGCTTTGGACCAGCCTAGCTCTGGCCCTTAGGGCCATTTGGGCAGTGAAATAATACATGAAATATCTCTCTCTCTCTCTCTCTCTGTCTCTCCCTCGTCCTCTCTGTAATTCTGACTTTCAAATCAAAATCAAAATAATAATAACCTGTTATGTGTATCTCAAAAGGATAATGTGTTCTAAAGTCATGTTTTCTAATGTTTAAATTTAGAGTTCACAGCAATTAAAAATTTTTGTTGGGGTACAATGTGCATTTCAAAACATGTATGCAACATATGCTGAGAAAGATCAATGCATTCTCTCAGTCTACCTCTAATATGGTAACTGTCGTGCAATCTCTCCCCCTCATCCTCACCAGGCTCGCACAATGATTCCATATTCAGACGGAAGCCACTTAGTTGGCAAAATTGCAGGATTATCATTTCTTAGCTATTAGTAACTCCCAGGGATCTTATTTGAGTTCTGTACTCAATGTTAACAGATCAATCATGTAAGGGAAGCTTTCTTCCATTGCAGCACATGACTGAAATATATTTTAGGCAGGCAAACAGTAGGCTTTTTCTTCAGCAAAAATAAAAAATGCTTTCTCTTCAAATATCAAGAACTACCTACAAAAGAATAAATATTATCTTCAAATAGTGTATAAAGCAAGGATTAAATAAGTCTCTAAAATCATGTTATGTGGATTTAGCAGTCCCCACATGAGCAGGACTGCAATAAGCCTGTCTTTACCCTTAACAGCCATGCTACTAAACTAGAATAAATCTTCTCTGGCAATAAACAAGAATTGACAATTCAATAATGCATGTCCCATTAGCGCCACCTACTGAGCAATGATCAAATTTTGTACCTTCAAGAGCAAGTCAACTTCGTGTAAACCACAAAAGGAACAAAAATTAAAGCCACAAAGGATGACAACACAATGATTATCTCTTCAGAAATTTAATTTCACCCATTCTACTGAAGTACAGGTACAATAACCCAAGTAGTGAGTGTCAGATCCGAAAATGAATTCATTTTAGGTTTCCTTTACAAAAACTCAACATTTAGAGAAAGAGGGTTTTTCTAGAAAAAAAAAGAGGCTTTGCTATAACAAAAGCAAATAGTATTGTCATAACTTCCTTGCCATCATACAGGCTTATTTTTAGCTATGTGAAATAAATCAAGTGCAAAAGCCTCTGCAAATCATGAAATATTAAAAATAAAATTATCTGTGCAATTTAACCCAAATGTGGTGGTATCTTCAAGTTCATTTAATTCTTCTCAGTTCTTTTAAATGGCTTGTGAATGGACCTGTAACCCAACTATTTGTAGGTTTACTTGAGCTTAGCACATGGAAAACCTGAAATATGTAAACTCACTGAAAATTACCCTGTGTGGGCGTCAAGAAGTCCTTTCTGACTCTCTTCATTCCTGTGAAAATACAGGGGTTTATTTTTATAACCCAGAGTCATATGGATGGCTCAATTTTTAAAAGGCATTGAATCATGAGTGGCAAATGTGGCCTAGGAAGAATCCACTAGTGAAAGTATGGGTGGGGACGCGAGCTTGTGCACCTGCACCACTGAACACAAGAACTTAATGTGATTAAGCACCAAACTTATTGACTCTGCTGTAGAAGAAATATTTACTCAGAAACTTTAGCATTTCATGACTTTTCAGTGGAGAGCATTTTAAATAATATAAAAGGCTAACAATACAATAAAACAAAAATATTTAATTTCATCTATCTGATTAACACATTCATTACACTCATCCTTTCTACATGATGCAGGGAAAAGAGCAAGTATGGAGATGTGAACGATGACCATACTGCAATGTGTACAGCAAGCAACACTGTCAATTTGGAAGCATCTACATATTTGTAAACATCAAAATGATGACCATAAGTGCAAAAGATAAATTGCTAAAATGTGACTTTTTCATATAGAACTCGCTCTTCTGTAAATATGCTCATAACCAACTCATGCAAATAAATCAGTGTCTAACAGAAGTCATTCTTTGGTCCAATTCCTCCTACATTCACATCTTTTTGGCCATCTCTCCTGATCCCCGCGAGGTTTCTCAGCAGGAAGAGTTCAATTATGAAGGAGGAAAAGCTCCACTTGAATCTGATACATTCAGTTACAAAGTGTTCTGGAGAGGTTAAAAGACTGATATGAATTTGGTCCACTGAATATAACCTGCAGCAATAATGCCAGAGAAGACAAGAATTTGAATGAGCTATAGTTGAAAAAAAAAATTACCTTGTCACCTTGAAGGCAATCCCCACAGGTCAAAGCTAAAACCTTTCTCTGTGGTATTTTGTGGAGAATCATCTCTATCGTGTTCTTTATATGTATAGATATATTTGTATATGTATTTGTACACATATAGATACATATATGCAAATAAACAACTAGGTGGTTTTGATATCTCTGTGGTTATTGATTCATCATTTCTTTACAAGCCGTTTTTCAAAAAAATGAAAACAGTTCTCATTGATTTAGGAGTGATGGATCATGCCAAGAAGTTTCTTTCTCATAATCAATTATAAATTTAAATTGAAATCGATATTAAGAAGACTTCTATCTCCTTGTGGCTATGTGTGTGTCTTCTTGAGGTCGACAGTAGAAGAAAGGAAAAACATAGTCCAAAAAGGAAAGTCCTGTTAATATCTGTTTAAGAGGGAAGCTTGAGAATGACCATCAGTAAGAATTTCAGGGGAAATGCATTTGATTTCTATGGATACATTTAATTTATGCCTCAGAAATTTGAATTCAAGGAGTGAAACAGACCATTTGTTGAGGGTAAGAGTGATGAAATAATACATAGTTACTGACATGGCTAGTACAAAATTACTGCTCTAATGAAATTTTATTATTAGGGCTCATGTGTCAAATATCAAGCTAGGTAATTGCACTCATTATCTGTTGTCATACTCAGAGCAAACTTAGGAACTCTGTTTCCCATCTTACAGGTGATAAAACTACATCTAGAATAATCAAATAGCATATTCACGGTCACCCAGCTAGACAGTGACAGAAGAGAGTCAAAATTTAAGCCTCCATTCACCAAGCCATGCACAGCAAAAGGGAGTTCTATCCAAAAGACTAAGTGAAATAAGTTAGACACCAACAGATGGTGCCATGTTCTTTCACTTACAAAAAGGATTTGCAAGAAGTTCATTAAAAATATGTGCTATCAAAGAACTCTGCATGGACTTCAGCTTCTTTTTTTTCATGATTTTTTTATTTTTCCATATTTGAAAGGCAAAATGACAAAGACTGGGGGCATGGGTGGGGAGAGAACAGAGAGATTTTATACCCACTGGTTCACTCACTAAATGGCCACAGATCCAGGACCACGCCACAGCAAAGCCAGGAGCCTAGAACTCTGTCCTGGTCTCCTGCACAGATGGTAGGGGCCCAAACACTCAGATAACATCTTCTGCTTTCCCAAAAGCAATAGCAGGAAGCTAGATTAAAAATAGAGCAGCAGGGTCTTGAACCCATGCTCAGACAGAAAATGTTAGTATCACAGATCATGGCTTAACCTGATGCACTACAACGTGGGGACCCTAGAATCTAAAAAAATAAATAAATAAACATTCATGAATTGCATTTCTTATGAGTTATTGTAAGTGTCTGCATGTGTGGAAATAGTAGAATAGTGGCTGCCAGAGCTAGGAAATTGGGAGTAGGACAAAGATGAGACAGTAATTAAAGGTAGAGGGAAGTTGGATACGCGGAAAAGCTGCAAATGTTCTACATCAAGTAGGGTAGCTGTGGTTGACCACAATCACCCCTGTGAATTTTTAAAAAATAGCTAGTACAGACTTTGAATGCCCCCGGCAAAAATAAATAATCAATGTTTGAAGTGAGGAAGGTGTCGGTTATCCTGACTAAACCATTACTCATTGTCTACATGTATTGAAATATTGTATAACCTGTAAGTATATAGAATTATTATATCAACTAATTTTTTTAAATATCTACTAATTTTTTCCAGTTCCCTTGAAGTCATAGTTTACTCACCATGATGTATGTTTTTGAGAATTTCCGGTCATGTAAAATTTGTTTTTTTATGCAAAAGATGTTAAGTGACCTCATATTAACCTGTATCTTGCCAAATGTTCTAAAAACCCAGAGAAAAGTTTTCTTTTAGCTCAGTTAATCAGAATTAAAATCATGGATATAAGGAATTTAATTTGAAAAAATAGAAATTTAATGGCAAACAATAGAGTGGAAGGGCAAAACATGACAACTGGGGGAAAAATATATCCGGCACATTAAAGAGACAGAAAAAAAGTTATGAATGATTTAGTTTTATCACCGATAAAATGGAAACAGAGTTTCTAGTTTACTCTGAGTATGACAACAGATAATGAATGTAAATTACCTAACTTGATATTTAACACATAAACCCTAATAATAAAATTATATTGATTATAGTAGTTATTACGTACTGGCCATGGCACTAATTATATATTATTTCAACATTCTCACTCTCAATAATAGTCACTGAACGGTAGATTTCTTATCAGAACGGGAGGTGAAAAGGCCAAACTGAACTGTTGAGAATGCTGGATGAGGCTGTGGAGTGAGTCTTTCAACAGTAAGCCGCTGGGACTCTGGACTTCTAGGAGGGAAGCAACAAAGCTTTCCGAAGGCTGAGTACTCAGGCATGGCTATAGATATTTTTCAACAGGTGTTGAACAAATATGAGAACCTACTAAAATCAGACTTCAAACATACTAATACAGATGTTATATAGTGTAACTATCACCATTACAACAAAAGTACTTTTTCATCTTCTTTCAAATGTCAGTCATTTTTTGTTGGTTCTTAGATCTAATATTTTCCTATAAGGTCACAACAATTAAGCACTAAAATCTTGTTTTTAATTTGATATCACCACAATGGTTGTCAACTGAATAGTGTTAAATCAGAGAAAGAACTTTGACATCCATTGCTCTCTGCAGCTTTCCAGTCTCACAGAATGATACATCTACTCAACACAGATGTCTATATTTGCATAAAAATGACTCCTTAACTTGCAGGAAGTTGTAGATAGCATGTTTGATTTGGCAGAGATTTTAGAGTTATTAAAATCTTGTTCATTCACGGCTGAAGGACTTTAAGGACAATATATTCAGAGTACTTTAGGCATTCCCAAATAAATTACTGGGACCACACATCCACTAAAAAATAACATTGAAACTTTGAAAACTTGTTGATGCTACCTAGTTACAAGATACTACGAAACAAGGGCAAGTTCTCTGTATGTCACTTGAAGATGTCATTTAATTTCAAATTGTTCTATCAATAATTATATCAACTCTAGAGAGGTAATTCCAGCATGGTCTGAATTTTCCCAGGCTCTTTTTGTATTATTTAACATTTGCTAAGTCATTTTTAGCCAGGTGTTGTTAGGACTCACTCATATTTAGTACTTACTCATTTGTTACTCAGACTAACAATTCAGTGTTAGACAGGTTTTCTAACAGATGTATTAGCATGCAATCATCTTTCAGCTTATTATTACCATATGTTATAACCAAATTAGCCAAATGAGACAATTATTGCCACTGTCATTAGCATAACCATTTTTAACCAAATAACTTTGACTAACATCATTATAATGAGAAACGTGCAACACATTGAAAATAAGAAAACCTATAAAAATTTCATAGATGAAACTCATAACAAAAACTTGCAGCACATAAAATCGTGTCTTAGAGTTTATGCCAATCCCGACAACATATATACTGTGATTAATTTCCACTCGTGTGTGTGTGTGCCATCTTGCTTGCAATGGCTAGGTCACTGACGGTCTTAGAGATACTCATCTTTTCACTAGTCTCATAACATATGAATCTGAACAAATCATTTCTCCTGAAACTACCAAAGAATGCTTAATGATTTTAGTTTGTGTGACTCATGATGCTCAACTCAGTAGAGTCAGCAGCATACTAATACTACTGCACACAGGGTTTCATATTTTACCAACTCTAGTACATCTGCTACCAGGATCTGTACTAACATTTTAAAGACAAATTAGCACACCCAAATATTTAATAAAAAGGGTTTCATAGAAAAAAAAGGACTTTAAATTTTCCATGTAAAAGGGAGCAAAGGTGCCTCACAAATTAGGCGTTCATGGCAGGAAAAGACATTAATCAGCTTTCAAAAGCTAAATTTGTCTCGGGCTTATTATTATTCAAAGCAGTGAACTTTCCTTGATAACATGTCACAAAGGGAATAAGGAATGGATATTCTAATGAAACTCTGGAATTTAGCATAAGTTTTTAATTCAGTAATCAGGAATTTATACACATGAGACTGATAATATGCACTAAAGTTCAATTTAATAAGTTCGAAGAATGCTATGTATTCAGTAATTCAAATTATGAGTTCATGCATGCTGAAATTAACAAGCAGTTTCCAGGGTGACAACACTGAGGTGTAATAGGTCAAGCTGCTGCCAGCCGTGCCACCATACCATAAGGATATTGGTTCAAATCCAGGTTGCTGCGCTTCCCACAGACCTCCGTGCTAGAGCACCCGGAAAGCAGCAGTACCCGAGTCCTTGGGGCCCTGCACTAATATGGGAAGCTCTTGGCTTCTGGCTTCAGCCTTGTTCAGCTTGGGCTAGTGCTCTGTGGAAGGTGCGCTGATATAACATTTCTCTCTGCCTTTGCCTCTGCTTCTTCCTCTCTGTAACTCTGCAGTACACTCCTCTGGTAAGCAAAACAATCAATTTTCTCCACACTGAGGCATGCAACAAAAACATTTACAATTTCTCATTATATACAGTATTGAAAACTGGCAACAAATTAATGGCAGAATTATTGTTGAAGAGAACTTGGATGAAGTCAAGGATAAGCACTGACAAAGGTGTTCTATTAAGCAGGGGCTCTCTGATTTTGATTCTCTAGCAAAGAATTTCACCAAAATTGTTGATGATGCGATATTAATGGTCTCATAGATACTGGGTTCACAAGCAAAAAAAAAAAAGAAAGGGAAATTGAACAGGGATAAGTTTAAAAACTGAGTATCAAAAAGAGAGGTATAATCTTCCTATCAATAAGTAAAAAAGATATAGTTATGGAGTCATAAGATTCACTAACCTCCTTGATATTAAATTGATTAGACTATCATGAAAATCTGAGCATGCAGAATGGCATATACTAATCTTGGTTTTACTAATCTTGCAGTCATTGCTATGGACAATAACCATGTGCATGTAACCAACTCTAATACTCTAACTTCTGTATTTGATGATGTGAAGGCTTCAGATAAGAGCGCTCCAAAGCAGGTTAATATTATGCACACTCTCTCATAATGGAAAAGCTATTCACTGAAAAATTTGTATTCCTTCAGGTTGTATCAGGGTACTGATCATAGAGATGTATATTTAAGAATACATAAACTAGTTCATATTTGATTGCTGTTTATACCCCTTTCCTGTATTCCATTTACATTGTGGTCTTTCACTTTTTATTAGCTGCACTCTTCAATATTAATTCTTGATTATAAGTTAAATTAAATTTTTTTACTCAAAAATTAAAAATGAATGAAGGAAAGGAGATAGAGAGGAAGAGATGAATTATTTTCTTGAAACCGTGTCTATGAACTACTTGTAATCTGTTAAAGGTTGAACCCCTGGGCTGCCTGGAGTTAACAGTTCTTGAAACTTCTCGGTACTTGTAACACGGAAGTCTTTTGAAACCTCAGGAAGATCTCACACTGGGTTGTCTGCATTTAGGGGACTCACCTGTGTAGGTCTTCTGAAATGGGTTCTGTAGGAACAGATTCGGAGATTCAGGATGTCTACAGGTCTATCGGAGAACAACATCCGGCTTCGCCCTCCCTCTCAGGGAAGGTCTGAGGGAAGGAAGAACGCCTAAAGCGTGGTTCCCGACAAGGTGCTGGTCAGTCCCAAGAGGACTGCAGAGCGAGGATGACCCTGGAGTGCTCTGAACTGGGTTGGAAGTGCATGTTTGATATTTTCAGATTGTTCATGCCTTTTTTACCTTTAATTTATATAAAATCAGTAGATGTTGCATTCTCCATAACACAGATTTAGAAGCATAAATCTCACCCTTCTTCCTCCCCTTCCTTTATCCCTCTCCTCTCTTTATTTTTTCGCAAATTATTGTCATTTATATTCGTCCACTTCACAGTAACAGGCTCAACTTTCCAATATTTAAAGGTGGCAGGATATAGTAAGTAAAGGAAGGAAAAAAGAAAAAAATATTAATGGTTCATGCAGTAAGAGTGAACCAAAGAGAAAATGGAAATCCTACTGTTACTCATGCGTGTAGACTGTCATGTATAAGGATACAGCTGTATTCCGAGAATTCTGATCTCATGCACTGGGATTGTGTTTGTCATATTAGTTGTCAGAGGTGTGTACATTCATTAGCACAGATCAGGAAGAACACCTGGTATTTGTCTTTACAAGACTGCCTTGTGTTACTGGGCGTAATGAACCAGCCAGAGTTCACCTATAAAAATGTAAGAGTTAGACAGGATGGAAAGCAGTTTGTTTCTCCACGGGAAAAAGATTTTGTAATGCAAAGTATACCAGAGTACAGTCATGTACTGTGTAACAATGAATCCGACAAGGGTTCCATAAATTTACCAGACCCTAATTATAGGAGCTCACCTGACATCACATTCATCCTACTTTGAGTCATGATGTTTACGATACTTATGTGAGTTATGCTAGCTACACAGAGAAAATTGCCTGGCAACACATTTCTAAAAACATAGTTCCATCAGTAGACACCTCTACTGAGAAACAGATTCAGAACCTAAGTTGATCCTAAACTGTCATCTAGCCTAAACTCACCCCAATGCTGCTTAAATCAAATCTCATGTGTGTCCAACTGACTCCTGAAACCTAATTCTAGGTAGGATGAATTTTTACCTTCCTAAAAGGAAGGTAATAAAGTTTAACAACTAAAGTGAAATGTAAAATATTAGACACAATAAAAGCAAAAATTTAACTCATAATGTGAAGGAAATGAATCGTGTTAAAAAAATTTGTAAGCAACAGAAATGATGTCAGTGGGAAGAAAGGCTATCAAACACCTATTTAAACATGTACCATCTTTTCAGAGCAGGTGCAGAAAAGCCACTAATGATCCTTAGATAAATGGAAGATTAAGAAAAAAGGCCCAAATTCAGTGTCTAGGGTAAGATTCTGCTGGATCCAGAAAGGTCAAAAAGCTTTGCTAAATGAGTCAGAAAGTAAATATCTCAGGTTTATGAGCCACGTGATTCAGGTCACAACTATTGGATTCTAACTTTGTAGCAGCAAATAATCAGAAACAATATTTAATGCATGGGCATGGCTATCTGAAACAAAGCCCCATTTTGTGAAGAAATGATAGACTCATGGGCTGAAATTCAAGCACTTCTAGGAATGAAAATATGTCAGAAATAAAAGACAGTTATAGGCAGGCTTAATTTCAGATAACTGTAGGAAGAAAGTATCAGTGAATCTAACCCAGCGACTATTCACAATGGGACATAGTAGAAAAAATGTTTAAAAGGGGGTGATACATGTACAGTCCAATTTTGTCTCGAGCTATCTTCTGCTGCTGTAACAGAGTAGTATTTCCCCTTTATCCACGGCTTCAGCGGTCTCAGTTATGCACAATATCTTGTCCCCTATGTGCTACATGAGACATTAATTGTCTTATTGTTAATCATATCCATTGCTTATAGGCTACCCTCTCATTTGTCACTCAAAAATTGTGTCAACAAATAGATGGCCTATCGTAGTGTAGGTATTTGATGTTTAAGTAACAATTACAGACTAGCCCAATTCTATCTCACTACATGTGCCACATTCTTCCCTTCATCTCATCACATAGGCATTATATCCCCTTATATCAACACAAGAAAAAGTATGAGTACAATGCAGCAAGATATTTTGATAAATACCAATTCACATAGCTCTTACTATATTGTTACAGTTCTATTTATCTGAAGTGACTAAAATAGTTTCTATAATAATTATTTTATTAATCTCATACTTACCTAATTAGAAGTAGAGCTTTATCATAAGTATATACGTAGAGAAAATGTACATATAAGATTTTGGTACTATCTGTAATTTCAGGAACACACTAGAAATCCTAGAATATATTTTTTCATAGATGAGGAATTCTATTAACACCTCAGACTGGGTAAGTGATCAACATTAAAAATATATTTGAATCATGGTTTTTGCAGGCTTTGGAGTCCAAAACATAGTCCTAGCATCTGGTAAGGATCTTCATATCACTTCCTAACATAGAAAAATAGTTAAGGAAGCATGAATGAGACTGAGAGAAGAAATTTAATCAAATGTACTTTATATCTGTGATTTGCTCCTACGATAACCAACCCACTCTTGTGATGATGTTGGTCCACTTGTGAAGACAGAACCATCATGACTTAAACACTGTTTAAGGGTGCCACCTTCAGCATCATCGCAGTGGTAACCACATTTCAGTGAGAGGTTTAGAGAAGATATTTAAGTAATAGGAATTGATCCAGTATTAGGTCATTCAGTCTAACATTTTTTTAATTGGAATCCTAGAAGAAGAAAAGGAGGAAACAAAAAAAGTGTTCGAAGAAATAGTGCCTGATTTTTCCCAAAAGTTGCTGATCACAGCTCTGCAAACATCCAGGAGATGATTGGAATGAGGCTTCGAGCTGTTGGGTAGTTTGATAAGTTATTTCCGTTACAAAGCAATTCAAATACCTGTTTGTTAACCGTGGAACCCAAACATTTACTTATTTGACAACCTACTAATACATTTCACAAGATGAGTTTTACTTTATTAGTAACAATAACATTGTTATTTCTTGTTAATTTGGGGCTTTTTTTATTGGAAAGGCAGAGATCCTGCAATAGATTTAGAGAGAGAGACATCTTCCATCTACTAGTTCACTGGATAAATGACCACAACTGCTGGGGGCTCAGCAAGACTGACTCAGAGCCTGGATCTACCACGTGGGTGACAAAGATTCAAGTGCTTGACCCATCATCTGCCATGTTATACAATGAAAAGTGAGAGGAAGCTGGATTCTAAGAGGAGCTAGTACTCCAATCCAAGAACTCTAATATGGGATATGGACACTCCAAATGATATTCAACTGCTGCATCAGAGGCTTGTTCCTTGAAAACATTATTTGCTGAAAAAAAAAAAAACAGCTATGTATGAGGCAGGGGCAAGATGTTATGTCATACACCCTCTCATTTAATCACAGCAGCCTTGTTACATAAGAA
Organism: Ochotona curzoniae; assembly: GCF_017591425.1. Lineage (NCBI taxonomy): Eukaryota > Metazoa > Chordata > Mammalia > Lagomorpha > Ochotonidae > Ochotona > Ochotona curzoniae. Next base: position 22,203,805 of record NW_024467115.1, read on the forward strand.
TCATTTTCCCCATTCTGCATATGAAAAAGCAGAAGCTGCTACAGTGAATGTAGTGTTAAAATAACACTAGCAGGAATAATAGTAGGAAGGCACCACAAACTGAGCTATCCTGAGTTTACAAAAGGATTCTACAGTGAAGCATGGCCATGTTGTTGAAGTGTAAGAGAGAAAGAGCTGTGTGTGTTTTGCAAACGGAAATCAGGAAGTTTGAAAGTATTTGAAATACAAATTCATTGAAAACAAGGAAAAATAAGACGTTTAACTTTATCACTAAACTAAACAATTTCTGGCACTGTTCAAATATCTGACAATAAATACCAAAGGTCTACAAGTATTTTTAACTACATAGAACAATAAAATCAAAGAATAGTGAAACGACTTAAAGATAATAGTGTGCAGTCCTTTCCTTTTGAAGAAATGGAAGTACATTAACCCAAAACAACCTCATTGATTATTGGTCCTTTTAACTGATCTATGCCCAATTCCATTCCAGAAACCATACATTATTCATTGGGAAAGACAAATACAATCTAGGCTGGTCAGAAATCTCAGTGAGATGCGAATGGGTTAAGGGTTGTGATTTATGAACTGAGGCAGCTTTGCAGATTGCCTTGTCTCAGCTGCCCTTATGGGACACATGTCACTGTGAATACCCAAACTGACCTCTGCTCTGCCCATTCAGTACTCATTGGTTATCTCATGAGGAGAAAGGTAAATCACTGTGACAAACCATCAGCTCCCTGGGATCAAAGAACGAAAGAGAAGACACACATACAGATCATCTCCCCTCATGCGTCAGATGCAAAATCAACCAAGACTCTGGGTGATGACACTCTGAACGATTAAATATAAACCATGCCTCATCGCAGGCACATCATAGCCACATATAAGTGTACATATGCATGCATGACCTAAGCACATGAAGGCAGGAGTTACATATTCACAATACTGCTGTAAATGCTTATTACTGATTGAACGGTTGAAAAAAGTTGGGGGTGGGGCACAAATAAGCACGAGAATAGAAGAAAGGTATAGCTCTATGATAAGACATATACTTTTTTTTTTTTTTTTTTTTTTTTTTTACTTTTCAGCCTAATTTTCTTTTCAGGCATCACGGACAGCAGTATTTCAGGTGTACAGCATAATGTTTTGACACTCATGTACATTGTGAAGCAATCACCACAAACTAACTTATTCAACTAACTTCTTAAAGAGAGAGTGTGTGTGTGTGTGTAGAATCTAATATCTGCTATGTTAGCAGATTTCAAGTCTGTAACAAATTATTGTTAACAATATTCACATGCTGCATGTTGGATCTCTCCAAGTTTACTCTTTTTACATAATCAAAACTTTGTAGACTATTGCTAACATCTTACCACTTCCGCCTCCCAATAGCCCCTGGAAATCACCATTCTCCTCTATGGATTTGACAAGTTCAGATTTCATATTAAAGTGTGATCATACATTATTTTTTTCTGTGTCATTTTGCTTAGCATAATGACTTCACTTTCCATTCATGTTGTCACACATTTCGCAAAGCTGAATATGATTTCAGAGAGTGTGTGTATTTGTGTGTGTGTATTTATGTGTACGCACATTTGGAAGTGCTACAGTTTAAATGCTTTTGTCTGCCTCAACTATTCTGTTGTCAGGAACTTGGGCCACGGTGATATGGGGACCAATGGAATGTTTCAAGGGAGGCTTCTAATGGGAAACCGTTGGATCCACTAAGTGTTCCATCTTCAGAAGAAAAGGCTGGCCTCTTAGTGTGAGTTCTCACAAGGTGTTAGTAAAAATCTTGAGCCTGACTTATGAATATTACTCTTGTCAAGACTTGGTTGCTCATTCATGCACTTGCTTCTGCCATTGTTATCTGAAATGAGCTGATGTAGCCAAGAGGGGACTCCACCAGAGCCAGCCTTATGCTATCTGGACTTTTATATTTCCAAAAATTGTGAGCTAAATAGATTTCTCTTCATAAAGAAACTTGTACAGTAATTTTCATAGCAACGAAAAGTTGACTAACATATATATTTCCATGTCTTCATTTAGTCATTCAAAGATGGACATTTTGGTTTTTTCCACACTTGGCTAATGCTGGGTCTGAACAATGCTGCCATAAATGTGGTAATGCAGATATTGGTTGAATCCCCTTTGGGTAAATGAAATGCTAGGTCATTAAGCACATCTATTGTTAGTTTTGGGGATGAACTTTGTACAGCTTTCTGTAACAAGTGTAGCAGTTTACATTCCCACCAATAGTACACATGTGCTTGTTTTTCTGTATTTTGTTGCAAATATTTACTTTTCAGGACTGAGGGGTAATGCTCCACTTCCCATCCAGCTCCCTGCTTGTGGCCTGGGAAGACAGTTGAGGATGGCACAAAGCACTGAGACCCTGCACCTATGCAGGAGACCCAGAACAAGCTCCTGTCACCTGGCTTCAGATCAAATCAGCTCTGACCACTGCAGCCATTTGGAACCGGCAGATGGAAAATCTTTCTCTCTGGCTCTCCTTTCCGTAAGTGTTATTAACATTTCCAATAAAAATATTTTTAAAAAGAGCTAGGAAATGATATCTGAATGGTGTTGAGCACACTTTCGTAAATACATTGATTATTTGGCTTGACTAATGATCATCCCAAATATACTAAAGATTTCTAAGAATTTCAAAGGCATGATTTCAAAAAAACAAGATCCAAAATAGCAATATATACATAGATACATATTGCTATATATATATATATATGTAAAAAAAAAAGATAGAGGGAGATATTTAAAGTATGACTGCTTTTTCAAACTAAGTTGTTAAAGCAAATAGGTAGAATGCAAATAAAAATAATTAAGTCTTACATCCACAAAACAAATAAAATTTGGATTTAATGGACCAGAAATTAGTGAAATTATTTTTGAAAGTTTTTGGTTTCCCAAATTTTTTTTTTCTGGAAAGCAGTCTAAGGAAGACATTCAGCTTTGAACATGAGAAAAAAATGAAGAAACTGAGGAAGATACTTTCAGCTAAGAACCTGAAGCCGAGAACAAAGGCACCTGAAACAACAGATCAGGAAATTGCTTCCTTTATTTAACAATGTACAGAAGACCACGGCAGCTCTCAGATTATACTCACATGCCTTTCCCATTGATTGTTCCCAGTCACTAGGGTGAGAACAATCATTTTTCTTAAAGTTTTCAGGATTATTAGTGGACCAGTGAGAGTTTTGTATCTTTTATTGTTTTGCTTGAGGTGTCATATCTCAGCCACTTATAGTTATAATATAAATCACAAACAGCTTAGGCTTCAGTCTTAATGTTCTAAGTAAATTATGCCTTTGTAATTTTTAAATTTGGGGGGGGGGCATGGTCCCCATAAACTTTTCATGAAGTATTGATAATTTCAAATTTCATCCACCCAAGATGCACACCAATTTAACTCCTCAATTTTAGCAGAATTAATGTTGCTTTGATGCACTTTTTAAACTAATAAGTGACACTTTTTAGCATCTTAACCTAGATCTTGCTCAGCATGTTAAAAAATGTAGCTCAAGCTTACACTGGTGAAAATTTTTTTAAAGTCAATGCATTGTTTTGTCATCATACGTACTTTGTAGACATTTTGAAGATTCTTCTTACCATTTAGAAGTAGTTATTCATCTGCTTTGGTGCCTGCTAGTCCTCAGGGCCCCTAACATTGATCAGCAGCTGTGTCTACTAAAGAACAAAATAAATTATAGTCTGTGCCCATGATCTGTGCTACATCCTGCTCTGAGCAAGCTTGTGTTTTTCCTCAGAGCAGAAATATACTTGCAGAGCCTCCAATTTTGATGGCAATCATTCAGCAGGAGACAAACATAACAACCGATCAGTTACATTTAATGATGTAACAGCTATCATGGCCTGTGTTAGATTTCTTAAGCCTGTCAGAAATCAATTCTATTCCATGAGGATAAAGAAGAAGGGACTGGGTATATTTCTCATGTGTTTATCCCCTAGGACACACATAATTGGAAAAAAAAAAAAACTTACTATAACATTTTCAGAGAAAACTTGAACAGTGCACTGATTCACTCATGGCGGATGCTCTGGTAACAGCAGGGACGTGGAGCTCTCAGGATCTTTGTGGATTGTCCTCTTGCTTTGCTGCCCCACCCGCCCTCCGGCTGGCTGGCTGGCTGGCTGTGCTGACAGTGCAAGCGGCAGGATTATTAGGTTGAGCACATGCCCCCTGCTTCTGCTTTGTTTGGGACAGAGACAGGAAAGTTGGCTGGGGCCCCACAGATCTATTAAAAAAAGAAAGAAAGACAGAAAGAAAAGGGAGGAGGGGAGAGAAATCTGCATCGCTCAGAGTTTTCTGCTGTAAAAGTCATGAGAGAATACCAGAGCTTGCTCCTGGCCGAAGGAAACTGACAATGTGGGTCAAGAATTAACCCATAGGGGTGCTAAGGAAACATCTCCTGAGACATGTCTCTAAATTACATCAAAAACTTCTATGAAGGATGTGTAAGTATGAAACAAACAGGAGAAAGCCATGGTATGAGTCTTGTCTGTGTTCTTTCAAACCGACTTGCATGACTGTGGTGAGCATGTACCTCACATGTGTGGAGAATCATATGTCAATCACATTGTTCAAAATACTCTGACTTTAAAAGCACAAATAAAAAAACTCAGCAAAAATGTTCACTGTGCTTTACAGTAATTTATATTCTTAATTGCATAACTATCGAGTTGAATAATTCTGAGATTATAAAAACTTTATTTCTGCAAATGGTCAGCATAAGGGATATTATTTGAATTCACAGTTGTTTAAATATTCCTACGATTATATATTTGATGGGTCAGAAGTTGCATTTCATATCTCAAATGAGTGAAAAGGGGGATGCCAATTCTTGTAATGCAGGATTTGTATCTGAGTTGATAATCTTGATTTAAATTTTGTTAAATTTTTTTTAAATGTGGTCATCAAAACAGCATTTAAAATGTGTTCTTTCTAAAGTCTTTTTTTTTTTAACTTAAAACCATACCAGGTTAAACCTCCCACTGTGATTGGCCAATTCCACACCCTTTTCTTTGGCTCTGTCCGGATGTTCTTCCTCGGGGTGCTAGGCTTTGCAGTTTATGGGAACGAAGCTTTGCACTTCAGCTGCGACCCGGACAGAAGAGAAGTCAACCTCTTCTGTTACAACCAGTTCAGACCAATCACTCCCCAAGTAAGTTTTCCTGTGGGTTTCTGAACATCGACTCTACAAATGGTACATATTTTTAAGCTTTTGGATAGCAACATTACAAGGAGATGAAGTATATTCCAAGTTATCATCTTGATAATTGTGTAGTTAGTTTAATGTCATAAACAAAGTTGTAAGGACTTCCTTCCAGCATTCTGTTGTTTGTGGAGGTTATCACTATACTCTGTGTTTTTAAATAGAAAGTTACTAACTACCAAAATGAAGCACTTTGTAACTGTCAGTGATTGATAAGCATTTGACTCTTGTCATGACTGCTGCACCAGCTGGACCCAAAAGCAGAATTTTTGAGTTAGCCTCTGTTAAGAATCAGTAAATTGTTTCTAGTGTACCTTTAGATCCACATTGATAAATTAATTTTTCTAAGATCTTTCCTGACAACTTTAGGTGTTCTGGGCACTGCAACTGGTAATTGTCCTGGTCCCTGGAGCTATTTTTCATCTTTATGCTGCGTGTAAAAGCATCAACCAAGAATGCATTCTTCAAAAGCCCATCTATACTGTGATCTATATCCTCTCTGTGATACTAAGAATCAGCTTAGAGGTAATAGCATTTTGGCTTCAGATTCACCTCTTTGGTTTCCAAGTAAAACCCCTTTTCCTGTGTGATGCTGAATCTCTTTGGGGGAAACTGACCATTATAAAATGCATGGTTCCAGAACACTTTGAAAAGACCATTTTTCTCATTGCAATGTATACATTTACTGTAATTACCATGATACTATGTATTGCTGAAGTTTTTGAAATCATATGTAGAAGGTCATGCTTCTTAATTAGGCAATGACTAAAGGTTCTTTAACTGCTGTCATGCCATCTTCATTTATAATTTATCTTTTATTTCCTTTTATCTTATTCAGTGAGTATCACAATTTCAAACACAACTGTTCTTTAAACTTATTTCAGTATGTCTGAACTTTGTGCCTATTGTAAAATATAATGCTAAGTTTTAGGATATACTTCCTTGAAAAAACATTTCATTCTGCTTTAATTTTGTCACATGCTTTATTGGGTTAGATGCATAGAGCTAATGTGAACTCATTTTTAAACAATGCTTTCACATAGACCTTTCACATACAGTAAATTAATCAGTGTTTTGTGGTCAGAGAAAATTTTATTATCTCTCTTATACAGAATGGATAATTGATATTAAGGCAGATTAATTTATGTGCCCAACGTCATATAAACAGACCAGACATCAGACCCTCCTGTTTCTTTTCCATAAGGCCTTGCAGTTTCAGCTATGAGGATGAAATTATTTTGTGCATCCATGTAAAATATGACTCATTTAAGGACAAAGGTTGTAGCATAGTTGCAAAAGAGCAAATCTATATGTTGGTCACTAACTTGAAGAAATTGAAAGTTATATTTTAATGTGGGAATCCTGTTGTAAAAATTTTAATATGAAATGGTATGGAAAATAAACATCAAATGCAATGGATAATATCATACATGGTGTCCTTTTTTCTTGTTGCAAAAATAGGAAAAACACCACTATGTCCATGGACATTCTACAGCAAAAGATTTTATTTTTAAGATTAATGAAGTGGAAAATTATGCTTATATTAAATTAGGTTTCCTTAATAGTCAAGAAGCTATTTTTAAAACAATTTCATATTGATTTGTTGCATTTCTTTTTATCTGCCTTGCCCTACCAGCAACCAACTATCATATTTGCTTTATATAATTTAAAATCGTTGCATTCCTGTGTCATATTGGTGCCCGTCAAAAGCGGGAGTCAGTCAAAATGTTAAAATTTCATTTCTTTCCATTTTTCATTCTTCAACCTATGTTTAACATTACAGATTTGGGGATTTATAAATTTTTATTATCATTGCTTTTTTTTTTCAAGCTGACAGTTGAGAAGCATGCTTCTGGGGATATACTATTTAACATATAATGAACTGAAATTTTAAATACAAACATAATTGAGATGTAATAACTTTTTGAGATCATATCCTATTGGGTGGATATGGCATCCCAAGATAACAGGAACTTGTGAAAATAACCCACTCTGAAGAGAAAAAATATTACACTCTAATGTTTAGATAATCACAGTGTTAATATACAATATTAATCCTTTATAGCTAAGTGAACATTGTTATATTTAAATTCTCTGTGTATAATAGATGCTTTTATTGCCTACATCTGAGATGGACTTCTCCCACCCATCTTCCCACAAACACACATATTGTCATGATATTTCCTTTCCTACATCTTTTCAAAGTTTAGTCATTTTTGGTTGAATGCCAAATATTGTAGATTTTATCATGATGGGAGCTGTAAATTTTCCTAATCATAAATATTCTTAATCTTTGTTCTGGGGCAAAGTTATGTGAGAACAGATGATTCTTTCTGTTTCCTTCTAAGCTTTGCCAGACAGAACCAGTGTAGTCTTTATTGAAGCGTTAAGTTTGGCTCATTATTAAGGCAATTTCTTTATGAGTGATGCAGCACGTATCCCTTCCCTGGTTTAAAATTCCTATGTTTCCACTATTCCCAAAATGTCAGATTCTGTCTTCATACTGGTTGAGTCACAGGTTCCATAGGAATGACTCTGTGCACAGGAAGAAGGGCATCTCTGCCCAGGAAGGAAGGCATCTCTGCCCAGGAAGGAGGGCATCTCTGCACAGGAAGGAGGGCATCTCTGTACACAGGAAGGAGGGCATCTCTGCCCAGGAAGGAGGGCATCTCTGCCCAGGAAGGAGGGCATCTCTGTACACAGGAAGGAGGGCATCTCTGCCCAGGAAGGAGGGCATCTCTGCCCAGGAAGGAGGGCATCTCTGCACAGGAAGGAGGGCATCTCTGCACAGGAAGGAGGGCATCTGTGTGCACAAGGAGGGAATGTCACTGCCCAATAAGAAGGGCGTCTCTGTGTCCAAGGGAAAAAACGGACAACAGAAGCATATTATTTTCATCTGCTTCTCTGGATTTCCCTCAGGGTAGACACGGTTGTTTAAACGCCCATTAATATCATTGCCCACTCTTAGATGATGACTTTGATCTACTCACATTCTGATTTAGTCTTTAGAACTAGGTATTGTCGAAGTACGCACCTTCATAAAGAGATTTTCCATTCCGGCTGCAAACAGCAACCATTCTCAGTGCCTTGTGTCAAGACAGCAGAAAATGGCCATCTGCCTGGGTCCCTCATATCCATGTGGGACACTCAGATGGGGCTCCTGGCTGCTAGGCTCAGCCTGGCTTTGCACTAACTGCGGTAGCCATCTGGGGAAAGAACCAACAAACGGAAAATTCCTTTCTATCTCCTCCCTTCCTTCTCTGTAACCATGACTTTCAAAGCAGAAAAAAGAAAAGCACTTTAAAAATAAAACTGTGAAGAACAAAAACAATAATGACAGGAGAGTTGAATGGGATGTGGGACATACTGGACCATGCTGTACGTATTGGCAAGCATGGGAATCAGGGCAGGGGCAGGCCCAGTGGAGGTTATTGTGAGTCGCTCTGACTAGGCTGCAGCTCCTGGATTCTGTATTGGCAAGCACACACAAGAATCAGGTCTGGAATCACCCAACTGAACCAGTGGACTCAGAACTTCAACTATGAGGAAAATTGCAGGGTCCGTGGTCTAACCGTCAAGTGCTAGTGTCAGAACTGAGCCTCCTCAGAGCGTTAGACAAAACAGTGGACAGCAGGTCCACTTGCACATGGAGGATACAACGGTACATTGGAACTGGTAGAAGACACGTGCTACAATAACAGAGCATGGAGGACAGAACAAATTGGTCAACTACCCCAGCCCATGTTGGCAGTGAAGATCTAGGCAAACGGAGACTCTAAGACGAACTATGACAGCCAATAGATTTTGGAGAGATTTAATCGTGCTTGGAGTGGCAAGATCTGCAGCAATTCACAACTGTTGGACTATCAAAATCACTTGAGCACTTGAGCAGTGCCCTCAGAGCATGCCCCACATCAGAGACCCTGGGATGGTAGGGAGTCTGAGTGTGGCTTCTCCTTTAGCTTTCCCCTTTTCCCAGACACAGGAAGGAAAAAAGAGAATGTGGAAACAATGTTCTTACCCACTTTCCTCAAGCCCTTGACCCTCTGCGCCCTAATGAAATATGTATAGATCACCAAAATTTTAAATATAAATAAATAAAAGGAAATTAAATCAGTGAAAAAATATAGGTTATAATATATAAGGAAATTATACAGTTGATACAATCAAGATGACTCTTAAAAATAATATCATAGATTAGATTTTGACTAATGAAATCAAGAGTAAATACATGATATTGCAAGGTTCTTACAACATATGTCTCAAGGACTGACGTCATACAGAATATATTCAGTATACTAAATATCAGTGAAATATCAGTAAGATTACATGAGAATTATGTCCCAGTGTTTAAAAGAAACCAATATACTTTTTTCTGAACCATGATTCAAAGAAGAAATTACAAAAGAATTGAAAAGGCAGGTGCAGCAGGTAAAATCAGAGTCTACAATACCAACCTCCAGACTCAAGTCCTGGCTGCTCCACTTTTGATCTAGTTGCCTGCTACCAGCACTTGCAATTGGAGTCATTTGGGAAGTGAATCAGAGAATTAAAGATTTCTCTCTCTCTCAAAACAATCAAGATTATGGAAAGTATTAAAACAGTGTTCAGAAGGATGATAATAGTTCTAAATATTATACTGGGAAATATAAAAATTCTTGTATTTCTTATTTAAGAAGTTAAAAAGAGAAAAAAATTAAATAAATTAAATGGATGAAAAAAGTTGAAAATATAAAAATAAAGATAATAGGGAAAACCAACTAAAGTTTATTCTTTGAAAATATCAGTAAGGTTGCTGTGTTTCTAGCTAGAATGCTTAAGATAATAAAAAGAGAAAATGAAAGCTACTGATACGATAAACAAAAATGCAGCATAGAAAGTCATTGCATAATTATAAGAAATAGAATGAAGAAAGTTATGGCAGTAAGTTTGATATGTAGATGAAGTGAAAAATTCTTTGAAAGACATGTTATTAAAACCTGAACAAATAACAAGTATAAAATACATTGGTATTTTGTATCTATTAAATAAATAAAATTTAAAACCCAAAGATTTTCCACTAAGAAAACTTCAGCCTGAAATTATTCCTTAATTTAATTGCATCAATTACTGAAGAAGAAAAATTTGTAATATGTTAGCAATTAGAAAGGAACAAGTGTCTATTTGTTAAATGAGATCAGTATAACCTGCAAATCAAATATTTTTACTAAAATCTATTACCAAGTATAATATAGCACAAGGTACTAGGACAAGCCAGAGACCAGAAAAGTCATTCCACACACTTATTGCAAATTTTTAAAACATGTGTGAATGTAATTCAAAGATCCTAAGAACAAACAAAGGTCTTTGATAAGAGTATAAACCCAAACTTTTGTAAGTTTACACATGTCCCAATCACAGGCGGGGTAGATGGGCCTCGCCACATCTTCTGGGTCTTCTCTGTCACTCTTAACAAATAAGATGTGAATCCCCTGATATTACCAAATATACAGTGTCCAAAATTCATAATTACAGACATGTAACACCATGGTTCACTTGCCACCAAAGTCGTTCTGACCACGAGTGGAACAGAAGCTTGTATAATCACAGGTGCACACGAACTTCAGGACACGGAACAGAGGTTTATTATCAAGATCCCTGTCGATCCTAGTGTCTTGTCCTCTTCTGGTAGGCCTTGTGCCCTGGAACATCTCTTTTTGTCCCTCCTTGGCCAAGGGTCAAGCCCCATCCTGGGCACTGATGTCATCCTTCAACAACTGGTCAGTGACAGACAGCAGATCATGGCATCAGCAGAGTGCCTGGGTTGGAGTCTGGGCTTCACTTCCTAGTCAGCTTCCTGACAGTGTGAACCCTGGGAAGGCATAGCGATGGTTCAAACACTTGGGATCCATCCACTCACACAGGCCAGCAGGGTGGGTTTCCAAGCTCCTGGCTTCAGTTCCCAACCAGATCTGTTGGGGACACCTGAAGAGTAAACCATTGGTTGTGTGAACTTTCTATTCCTCTCCCACTACTCTTCTCTCTCCCTCATAAGATGAAAATATGTTTTACTCATGTATTTGTGTATTTGAAAAGCAGAATAACAGAGCAAGTTGAACAGCAATGAGGAAGCTCTTTCGCCAACTGGTTCACTCGCCAAAGAGCAGCAAGGGCTGTTGCGGTGCTGGGCCCAATCCAGAAGCTTGGACATCCCACACAAGTGTAGGTCTCCCATAGTACCTGAGTCATCATCCTTTGTTCTCCCAGGCATTTGAGCAGGGAGCCAGACCACCAACGGAGCAGCTGGGACACAGTCAAGTGCTCAGATATGAGTTCTGAAATGTGTTAGCTTGACTCACTGCATCAACACGCTGCCCCTGCAAATGAAAATTTAAAATACATAGGTCAAAGCTGGAAGGAGGAAAGTTTACATTGTTACTTATAATAAAACATCATGATACATTATTTATAGCAAAATCTGAAAAAGAAACCATCTTTATTGTTCATGCTTTGCTGCATAGCAAAATTGTAATTGTAATGTGACATCAATGCTAACAATGACTCTACTGCTGTCCATTGTAGCAATCATTTTCTCAGAAAAGGGGTCATGCATGTGTGCCTATGGAGTAAAATCCAATACTCACAATTCATTTCTTATTCCTTCCCTGCTCTAAATGTATGCACATGGGAAATGAACGGGCTATCTCAAGTTCTAAAGAAAAATTTCAGGCCTAGTGCAGTAGCCTAGTGGCTAAAGTACTCTCCTTGCACATGTCAGAATCCCATATGGGTGCCAATTCTATTCCCGGTGGCCCCGCTTCCCATCCAGCTCCCTGCTTGTGGCCTGGGAAAGCAGTCCAAGATGGCCCAAAACCTTGGTACCCTGCACCAGCATGGGAGACCTGGAGGAAGTTTCTGGCTCCTGGCTTTGGATCAGCTCAGCTCCAGCTGTTGCTGCCACTTGGGAAGTGAATCAACGGATGGAAGATCTTCTCTGTTTCTCCTTCTCTCTGTATATCTGACTTTGCAATAAAAATAAAATAAATCTTTTTTTAAAAAAAGAAATAGGTCAAAGAATTACAAGACTCAGCCTTCGCCAAGAAGAGGAATTTCGCTTTTCAGGCACAGTAAGATGGGGTGGAGCAAAAACAAATCATAAGAATATATTGCTCGGGCCCGGCACAGTGGCGCAAGTGGTTAAGTCCTCGCCTTGCACGCCCGGGATCCCATATCGGCGCCAGTTCTAATCCCGGCAGCCCTGCTTCCCTTCCAGCTCCCTGCCTGTGGCCCGGGAAAGCAGTCGAGGACAGCCCAAAGCTTTGGGACCCTGCACCCGCGTGGGAGACCCGGAAGAGGCTCCTGGCTTAGGATTGGCAATAGTATCGGCCGTTGCGCTCACTTGGGGAGTGAATCATCGGACGGAAGATCTTCCTCTCTGTATCTCCTCTCTGTATATCTGCCTTTCCAATAAAAATAATAAAAATAAATCTTTAAAAAAAAAAGAATATATTGCTCTACAGTGATGTCATGGTCAAGCAAGAATGGCTAAGTGCAAAGGCTCTGAAGCCAAAATCCCGAGAGTTGAACATTAATTCTTACTGGTTGTGCCGTTGTACGCGATGCCAAAATGCTCTGTCTCCTTTTTCTCATGAATGTAACAGTGATGGTGATATTAGCCTCCTTCCAGGGCCATACTGAAGACTGAATGAAAGAAGGCGAGAACCCTAGAAACATAAATGGTGCACAGTAGAAGTTCAGCAAACGCTAACCAGTTATTAGTTTGAGCTGTTGCCCAGGAAAAGAGAGCAAAATTCCCTTCTCCTGACTTTAACCACAAGAGTAGGAAGTGCAGTCTTTGACCAAAGCAGTGACCTGCAGAAAGCTGAGTCATCGTCTGCGAACTTCCTGGAACACTGGCCTTCAACCTTAGATGTACCATCAACACTTTACATGTATTGATATTTAGGATCCAAACCAAAACAATAAAATCAGAAAGTGTGGGAGTGTGACCTCCACATGAGTTCAATCTTTCAGAAAGCTCCAGAGTTTGACGCAACCATGGTTAAAGTCAAGAAGGAGATGGTAACATGTGAGAAGCTCCCGGGAGAAAAGGAAGACACTTCTGGTTATCCCAGTCTCCTTCACTAATTTCTCTGCTAGTTCAGCAACTTCTCAGTGACATGTTAGAGTAATGGAAATACAAGTAACAGGGAAAAAAAAAAAAAGCGTATTGAGTGTTGAGACTGCTCCTGATTCCTAGACCCTGGTCCCTAGCTCCTTGTTCCTGGTACCTGGCCGCTGCCCCCTGTCCCCTGACTCCTGGCCCAGGCACCTGGCTCCTGGCCCCTGGCTTCTGGCTCCTGGCCCTTGGCTTCTGGCTCTTGTTCCCTACCCCCAGACCCTGGCCCCCTGGTCCCTGGCTTCTGGCTCCTGGTCCCTGCTCCCAGCTCCAGCCCTTGCCCCCTGCACCCTGACCCTTGGCTTCTGGCTCTTGGCCCCTGGCCCCTGGCTCCTGCTCCCAGCTCCTAGTCCCCTGCCCCCTGGCCCCTAGCTCCTGCCCCAGACACCTGACCCCCTGGCCCCATGGTCCCTGGCTTCTAGCTCCTGGCACCCTGGCTCCTGGCTTCTAAGTGGTCCAGCTGCAGCTTCTACAGATATTTGGAAAATGAATTAGCAGAAGGAAGCTGTCTCTTTCTCCATCTCTCCCTTTCTATCTCCCTGTAAATCTGCCTTTCAAATAAAAACATAAATCTTAAAAAGGAAAAAACAAATTCCCCTCTCCCTGTCACTGCACCTTTCTAGTAAATAAAAGGTAACTCTTACAAAAATGGGTAAATTCCAAGAACTGTTATCTGTGGATTAACAAGATAATAAATTCAAAACATCTCCAAGTTGTTAATCATTATACATCAATAAGCAATCCACAGGTGATTCATTCACCAAACTATTAACTAGTTCAGAACATAGGCCCTCTTTCTCAAGTTTTATTTATCTGAATATGTTTAGATTGGAAAAGGTCTATTTCTTTTATCAATATGTCAATATTTAAACGTAATTGTAAGTGCATTATTTTTTTGTCCTCTTCTGAGAAGTGAAATCAATGTGTCTCACGTCAAAAGACCTTGATACTATTGATATTTTACAAACTGGAATTAATCATCCCTGAACAATGCCAAAGGCTATTCACGCCTGTACGCTCTCTCCTAGTCAGAAATATTCTTTTTTTTTTTCTTTTCTTTTGACTGGTTTATTTATTCGCAAGGCAGAATGACAAAGAGGGGAGGGTTTTTCCGTCTTTTTCTCACAAACAGAAGCAAAAGGCACAGCGGAACAACGATTCCTCGTCCTTCCAGCAGAGAGCGCCGGTGCTCCGCGCCGCGAAGCTCCCAAGCCTCCGAGCCCCAGTGGGATCCGGGCGTCCCCGGTCAGCGCCCGCGGATGTCCCGATCGGGCCCCCGTAGCCGGCTGCGCTGCGCGGCGCCGCGGAAGAGCGCCCGTGCGCGCGACCGGCCGGGCGGAAGCGGAAGTGTCGGCGGCGCGCAAGTAGGAAGTGTTGGTTTTCTGGCGTGGAGATGGCCGCGCTTGTCCCGCTGCCCCCGCTGCCCCCCCAGTTTAAGAGCATCCAGCATCACCTGCGGACGGCGCAGGAGCACGACAAGCGGGACCCTGTGGTGGCCTATTACTGTGAGTCTGGTCCTTCACCCCGCTCCCAGGTGTTTGGGGAGTGTCTGCTCGGCACCCCCAGCTTTACACTTCGGCTTTGACCTCTGCTCTTCCGGGAGCACTTGGGGTCCCCGAGCCCTGCCCTCTTGGGGTCCCCCGCACTCCGGCTGCGCAGACGTCCCTGCCCTCTTGGGCACCCCCAGACCCCGCCGCGCAGAGCCTGGCGGCACAGGCAGCATCGCGGGGTCCCCGCGCGGGCGGTGGTGTCCACCTCTCCTCTCACACCAGGGCGGAGACCCCGGGCAGGGCAGTGATGGGGTGCACTCGTAGCCAGGTGCACCGCAGGCAGGTGGACGAGCCGAAGACGTGAGCGTCCAGGGTGATCGGGTGACGGGAGGCGAACCTGTGCACAACTCCTCAGTGTTGGGAGCCGGGAGGGGGTGCCTGTTACAGCCCTGGAACCCATATCCGCAGTGGAGACGGTTAAAGAGTAACGTACCTGCTTGGTGCTACACGCGGTCCACGCGTGGATGAACACTGGCCTGCCCAAGATGTGTCCCTTAAACAGCAATCAAAAGGAGTGTTTCCCATAGTTTCATGTAAACTTTATATCCAGTACTGTACCTTGACTGCAAATAAAACGGGCCACCAATGAGCCATGAATCCGCTGCAAAGTCCTTGGTGGTGGTTTTCCTGTCCTCTGCTGAAGAGATGTCATTAAGGTTCTTTGGAAAGCCTGGTACCTGGCGCCCCTGCCGCGCACCCCGTGTTTCAACCACGCCAGACCCCCCGTGCTTCCTGTTCTCCACACTCATGGAATATCACGCATTTTCCTGCACTTGGAAAAGTCTCTTCCGTGTTCAGTCAGTTGATGCTTCTCTGTTCTCTCTCACTGCATCACTTCCCTTACACTTGTTCTTACAGTTCCTGGGGCAGGGACCACTGCTCCTTGGTTGAACACGCGAGGAGTTGGTGTCCCGGGCCTGCGGCTGCAGGAGCTGCACTCTCTTAGAGCTAACCTACCGTGATAAGCACATTTAGAGTGTTAGAAGGTTAGGAATAAAAGTGCAGGGGTGTCGGGGAGACGCAGGAATCCCAGGCATGATCAGTACTGAGGAGTGTGGAGAGACATTTACGGCTCAGACTGGCCACGGGGCAGTTCAGTGAGTTCATCTTCAAGCAAGGAATGGCGTGAAAGGCTGGGCTTGCGGCGTGTGGGAGAGGAGCACCAGGAGGGCCGCTGTGTCCGGGCGGCCTGAAACAAGGGGCTTAGTCCCTCGACAAGGACAAAGAGGCAGTCCAAGAACTGAACCAGTAGCGCCTGTTCCTGCCGAAACGAATCGCTTTTCATGGAGATTATTATATAGCTGACTGACTGTCCAGGGGACTCCTGGCTTCCTATGTTGGTATTGTGTGTCCCCCATTTTCTTTTTAAACTGTCCCAGTTTCTTCTATTTAAGAGGAGAGGTGTGGGGCGTTTCTTGAGTTGCCATCTTGGCTGCCCAGCCTTGTAGGATGATGGTTGGTGATGGTTTGTCTTAATGCTATTTTCCCCACACAGCCTCGTGAGCCCATTGTGATGTGGTCTTTGATGCCCAACATTTTACCAAAACTGCTCCGACTAGGGTCATGAACATTTTAATTACTAAGTCTAGATAGTCCTTAGTAAAATTTTTGTGATAAAGTATTTGTCTAGAAAACAATATATATCCTGCATGTAGAATTTAAAGGAATAATCAATGATCAGTAGTGATAATTCAGTCACTGCATTTGAGGTTTTTACATTTTGTAATTTCTTCCTGTCTGGCCTGTGTGAAATGATGCCCCAGTTGAGCAGAAACTTACAATTCTGAATCTTAATCAGGGTGAACATCTTTTCATATGTTAATTAACCATTTGTGCCTCCCCTTTTGAAGTGCCTGTTAATCGCTTTTGTCTTTTGTATTGCACTGTCTTGTCTTAGCAGTGTGGACATGATTTATTTGTAATATATATTTGTAATATATATTGAGAAGTCTTCCAGTTTGTGGGTTTGATTCTTTTTTTTCTTTAAGAAGTCCTTTATTCAAAAGTTCTTAAATTTAAAATACAGCCAACATGTCTTCTTTTATTGCTTACTTCTGGGTTCCTAAGCCTTGGGGTATGTCCCTATATGTATATATCCATTAATAACTTTAGTTTTAATTTTTTTTCTGCTTATAGTTTAATTTTGACTGTTTCTACTTAAAGTTCTCTAAGTTTTTGTGTGTGTGTGGTTTGAGGCTTTAGGAAAATTTTATTTTTGCTTGAAAGGCAGTTACAGAGAGGAGAGACAGAGATCTTGCAATCACTGGCACTCCTCAAATCGTTGCAAAGACCGGAGCTGAGCCAATCCAGAGCTGGGAGCCAGGAGCCTGCACCCACTGGGTCTGCCAAGTGGGTGCAGGGGACCCGTGGACATGCCCAGGTCATAAGCAGAAAGCTGGACCAGAACCTGACACCCGATGGGCAGCACGGTAGGCGTAGGCTTAGGCTTTTATGCCACAGGGCACGCACACACACAGCCCTCGCTCTGCGCACCTGTGGGGACCTGGGGTTCTTTTTTTTTTTTTTTTAAAGATTTATTTTTTTATTATTTTTTCATTGGAAAGGCGGATATACAGAGAGGAGAGACGAGAGACAGAGAGGAAGATCTTCCGTCCGATGTTTCACTCCCCAAGTGAGCGCAACGGGCCGATACTATGCCGATCCGAAGCCAGGAGCCTCTTCCGGGTCTCCCACGCGGGTGCAGGGTCCCAAAGCTTTGGGCTGTCCTCGACTGCTTTCCCAGGCCACAGGCAGGGAGCTGGAAGGGAAGCAGGGCTGCCGGGATTAGAACCGGCGCTCATATGGGATCCCGGGCGTGAAAGGCGAGGACCTTTAACCACTTGCGCCACCACGCCGGGCCCGACCTGGGGTTCTTAATATCTAGGTGGCTATTGTATTAACCAGCTTTTCCTTGCCATAACAAATTACCTGACACAGCCTAACTTTATAAAAGAAAAGTCTGCGTTTTTCAGCATGGTTTTCAGTTTAATGCAGAGCGGCCCCCCATGTGTGGCCTCCTGTCAAGTCCTTCCTGGCGGGAGAGGCCTGAGGTGATGCGGGTCCCACTGCCGGGGCAGTTCAAGCATGAAGGCTTCACCGCAGTGACCCCCGTCTGATCTGATCACCAAAGCCTCACTTCCAAGCACCACAAGGGTGCTTGGGTTAAGTTGGTGCATTTTCAGTGCCTATACCGTAAGACTGATGTTTAACATAAATTGGGAGCCAAATTATGTCCAAATTGTAGTAGATATCTCCATCAATTCTGGAAAATTCTCCATTGTAATTTGTTCACATGTTACTTTTATCATCTATTTTCTCATAGACTTTAATATGTTGACATTTTTCACTCCCATGTAACTTAATTCTTACAAGCTTTGTCTTGTCTCCCTTCCCCGTGGCTCACCCTGTGTCATTGTTTGCACCTGCTTCCACCCTTATAAATGCTGTTGTTTCGCCCTCTTTCCGAGTTTCCACTTTGTTTTTTAATGTCCAAGTATCTTCTATTTTTGTTTTCAAATTGGCCTAGTTATCTGGTAGTTTCGTACCACTAGTGATATTCTGCAGCACATACTGCTGTAGCACTTATCCACTTGTGCTTGCTGCCTTATTGCTTCCCTGGTCACTGTGTTGTGGCTCTGGATCTGCTGTGCAGAAGAGCGCTCCTCGGAGGGTCTTCCTTGTGACTGTGTGCTAACCAAGGGAAACCCATGCAGTTCAAACTGGTTTGAGTATCTTTATCCTTTACATTTAAGAGCTTCTTTTATTGCATCTGCTTTCCAAAGGAAGAACTCCGAGTACTTGGTTTCTCAGTGTCTGGTCTCTGTTGGCATCACCTGTGGGGCCTTCCCAGCCCTGCGGATGCCTGGATGCAGCCAGCCTGAGGTCCAGGGGGCCTGAGTGTTGCTAGTTTCTGATGTGTCACTGGTATGCATTAAGTGTTGTAGCTGTTAGTATAGGAGACATTTAGAAACAAGCACATTGCCTACTGTAACTGCTCTCGTTTCCATGTTTTCTGGAGGATTGAAAGTACAGAAATGATAAATGACCAGTGCAGTGGAATTGACAAAGTATTGGATGGGGGAGACTATCAAAAGTATCCTGAAACTGAACATAAAACAAGTACAACTAAATTTAAAGGGATTAATTTCCAAAGTCTCAGTTTCCATATTTTCCTTCCTAATACTGATCTTCCTGGATAGCAAAGTAGTCTCTTTTCCACACCCTGTTCACAATTAGCATTCTCCTTTACTGAGGAAAAGCGTACTCTCCAACAGGCACGTGTTCATAGGATGCAGCTTTTCTGCAGGGTGAAGGGGGAAAGTCCCCCAAGGTGACCAGAGAGAGACAGTTCCCGTGGTTGGTGTTTGTGAAACCTCCCTTGTCAGCCAGAGCTTTCTAAACCATTTGGCTAAGATGAAGGAAAATCCACTGTAGAAGAAGTTAAGGGCTTTGTTCAAGAATGCTGGACATGAGAAGTTAGGATATTGTGTTCTGATGAGAGGGAAGAGAGTAGAATTTATGGACACTGTTCACAGGGCGTCACCTGAAGTTTGTCTTTGTAAGCATAGTCGCTCAAGGAAAGATCTGAGGAGTTGTGAGCCATTCTGTGATCATTTTTAATTTCATCAAGGGAACGTAGACGCCGGTTTGAGACGAAGGTGGAGTAGGGACATGAAAGGACCACAATGAAGAATTTCAGTCTCTTACGTGTGTGTGTATCTGTCGGTTGTAACATCGCTGAAGAACTGTTCTATTCCAGAATGATAAAACTACCTCACCTCTTCATTTTCTGTTCATTCTTAGAGATTATCAGGCCTGAACTGAAGACTAATACTGCACTAGGATATGTTATTATAAAAGCAAGAAGTTTATATTATATTGATAATCCTTGAGTGTCCTAAGTCCAGGTACTTTGTGAAGATTTGCTGGATCTATAAGTTTTATCTGTTGACTAAATAAATGAAATATGCTGTAATATGTAGCTTTTTAACATGGTAACTAGTCAATAGAAAAACATAGTGCAAAGAATTCCAATACAGTAAAAAATCCCAGTTCTATGTATTTTAAAACCTATTGCAATGCTGTGTTTATGATAGGTTTTAAATTAAGTCATGAGTCATCTCACATGATATGCACATTGTATCTCCTCTTTTCTAATATTTGTATGATTTCCAGAAATGAAATTTCAGGTCCTAGTGGGAATTCTTCAGTGTTTCATCATGTTTTAAAACTGTTAGTCCTGTATTTCTAAGTCGTTGGGTAAATTGCTTTCCTTTTGAATCAGGAATGAATGTTGAAGTAACATGTCAGATTACCTCTGACTTTCTGTGCAAGTTCTCACATATTTATTATTTGCTTCTGTGAACTTTTTTGTAGTAATAGCAAAATAGTAAGCATCCTTATATGTGAAATATCACTCCATTTCTAGAAAGAATCCCATCAGATTTTTTTTTCTTTTTTTCAATAGACTTTCTTTTAGATCATATTTATTTGAAGGAGGAGTTACAGAGAGAGAGGCAGAGATCTTGCATTGGTTGGTTTATTCCCCAGACACAGCCAGGAGCCAGGAGCTTCCTCCAGGTTTCCCAGCTGGATGCCAGGCCTTGGGGACTTGGGCCACCCTTCTGCCATTGACTTCCAGTTGCAGTAGCAGTGAGCTGAATCAGAAGTGGAGCAGCCAGGACTTCCAGCTTGTGTTTGTACAGAGCCCTGGTGTGACAGGAGGCAGCTTGGCCTGCACAACTCTGGGCTCATTTTGTTTTGTTTTGTTTTGTCTTGAGGTCACTGTAAATCTCCATTTGGTTGTCAGAAATAATAGAGTGTAATCCTTTGTGATCGCCCAGCAACTTGCAGGGATAGTTTTTTTTTTTGGCGTTGATACCATCTGCCGATATTGCACTTCCTCGGTCTTTCTGCTTATATGTTAAGTTGTAAGCAGTTTAATCAAGATACTTGAGTTTGTGAGAATGATTCCTGGTGTTTCCCTTTCCTAACTATACTTAGGGTCCCTCTACCATCTCCTGTCGCGCCCACGAGTCCTATCGTCCAGCAATAAGAGGCAGACGCGAGTGAAGTCTCCTGCAGTAGTCTTTATTGTGCACACCAAGATGAGGAAGAGGAAAGGGCTCAGACCACGGCAGGCTGTCTGCTCTTATGTGCTGACTGGCCCCGCCTCCGCCAATGATAGGTCGGCATCATGATCACGCAGGGTCCTGGGCGACCGGATTCGTCAGTCCCCAGTGTTAACGTGCCGGCCACGCCTCAGCTCACTGTGCATGCGCTAGGCTAGGCGCCTGCACAGTACCGAGAAAGCTACGTGACTCTCCACCAGGCACCAAGGTGTGGCTTTTCCGGCCGGCGGCATTTTGGATACGGCATGTTGCCAGTACATACGGATGCGGCTGGCAACAATCTCCTGGCAAAAACTAGCCTGTGTTCCAATTCCAAAATTTTCATTATTTAAAAACCTGCTATGCCAATAAAGTCATATCTGTCTACACACACACACACACACACACACACACACATGCACGCACAGATACACTTACACCACCGGCTATTCATGCAAGTTAGCTTATTGCTTGTTGAATGCTCAGTTGTATCCCATTGGTATGGATGCAGGGTCATTAAAAGTCATGGAAAAAACAATTTCAAAAAGTCTGGGTACCAAAATAAAATTATTATTATTTTTTTAAAGATTTATTTATTTATTTATTTATTTATTTATTGGAAAGTCAGATATACAGAGAGGAGGAGAGACAAGAGAGGAAGATCTTCTGTCTGATGATTCACTCCCCAGGCAGCCGCAACGGCCGATGCTATGCCAATAAGAAGCCAGGATCCAGAACTTCCTCCAGGTCTCCCACATGGGTGCAGGGTCCCAAAGCTTTGGGCCGTCCTCGACTGCTTTCCTGGGCCACAGGCAGGGAGCTGGAAGGGAAGTGGAGCTGCCGGGATCAGAACCTGTGCCCATATGGGATCCTGGCGTGATCAAAGTGAGGACTTTAGCCACTAGGCCATGCCGCCGGGCCCAATAAAATTATCTTCAATTCTAATGTTTGAAAGCATCTTTGCCTGTACTGTAGTTGAGCTGTCATGGTGCAGGGGAGCATGATTTTGCTCAGGCTTGTTCATTATAATGTGGAAGGATGAGGAGCCATCGGGTCTCCCTGAGGTGAGGTTTTATGCCGTTTTGATCTGGCTGATTTTAACCAGTTCCTGCACCTGATTTATTTTGGAGGGTGTTGCATTGTGTTGTGTTTTCAACCCCTTCCTGATGAGTGGAGCTGAAATTTAGAACAGATCATCTCGCTTCTGTTACTAAGTAATGGACCTAAGGCCTGCATGACAGATGTCAAAAGGGGACTGTTCAATTGAAAAATTATCAGTAGTAGATAGTAATTAGAAAATTGATTGAATGAGCAGCAGAGCGAATGAGGGAAAAGGACTAGTTAAATTGATGATGCAGAGAGGTAAAAAACGAGTGAAATAATCTGGGGAAATCCCTTGACTGAGGTAAAGGGCAGTGACCTGCTACTAACAACGTGTCCTTAAGCTCTGCCTCCTTCCCCGGCCCTTCTAGCAGAGCCAGAGGATGCACGGAGTCCCTGCTGGAAGTGCATTCTTTATGGTAAATATTGTGATTCTTCAGGGCCATAAATGAAGGTGAATCCAAAAGACCATACATACTTTTAAGTTTTATTTCTTGTTCCTCTAGGGGGTGACATTGTAACAGTAATGGACATTCATTGAAAGTTTATAAATATTTTTAAGGTGATCTCAGTTAGTTAAATTAAGAAAGTTAGATACAGTTCAGGAAATTGTAAATTCCTCTTAGGATATGATAGGACAGTAATGACTGGCAATAAACACACAGGCAGCTGGACCACTGGTTCACCACTGACGTTCTGTTACTCTTGTTTTCTGTTAACAAACACGCAAAGGTGAGTTTTACTTTGGGAGAATACACATCTTAGGGTTCTCTTTTTCTGAGTAGGGTAACTAATGTTATTTGACATTTTATCGAAAAATTAAATTGAAAAGGATTTGTGGGGTTTTTGGTTTTGTTTTTTATTTTTTTAATTAATTTATTTATTTTTGGTATATTTGTGTGTGTGTGTGAGAGAGAGAGAGAGTGTGTGTGTGTTATTTATTTGGAGGCATAATAGAAAGGCACCTTTCATCCACTGGTTCACTCCCCAAGTGGCCACAAGGGCTGGAGCTGGTCCAGGCCTAAGCCAGAAGTCCAGAACTCTCTTTAACTCTGTCCTAGGAGTGGCAGGGTCAAGGGCCTGGACTGTCTTGTGCCATGTTCCCAGGCGTGTGGACAGGGAGCTGGATTGGAAGCGGAGTACCTGGGACTTGATCTGGCATAGCAAGCTTCTCAGCATACTGTACGAAAGCACAGGCCCTGACAGTTTGTTGAGTCAGTAATATGTCCTTGAATTTAATTTCTTTGGCATCTATGGAAGTGTAAGAAACTTCTGTAAGTTTTTGCACGATTGCTGCATTTGGTTGCTGAGAGTGGAGGGTGAGACACCCTTGAGCAGGACAGTGTCGTGTAGCAAGGTGCAGTCACCATGCTTATTAGGTTCTTGCTCTCACTCATATTCATTTTGGATTCTGATTATTTCCTTCCTCCCCCAACCCCCCATCCCCATGTTTTTTGTTGTTGTTGGTTTTCGGTTTTGGGAGTTTTGACTTAAAGCTGTTTGTTGTTTGCCTTTGGAAACACTGCTATCAGCCTTGGGGCCAGTTCTCTATGGTCTGGATCACCAATCACCGGGTGTGTGTTAGGGTGTCACTGCTACAGCTCCCCTGGACATTGCGTAACAAATGCAAATTAGGAAGCCCACCTCCTCTCTCTGGTCAAGAGGAATATTGTGCTACTCTTCAGGAATGCTGAGCTTTGTTACAGAAAATTTGGAATATATTGCAGATACTGTTAGTACTTGCCATATTTCCATTCCACTTTCTTTGGTGAGCATCATTTTTTTTAAAGTGATTAAAAGTTAACTTCTGTAAGATTTCTGTTCATTGGCTTCGAGTACTGGCTAATATCCTTGGGCCTTTGTTTCTTATGAAGAAAAAAATGAGCAAACAATAAAAGAGCTGAATTAATAAGATTTTTATTAAATAAAGGTCTTCATCATTGAGGATCACAACACAATTCCATAAAGACACCAAATAGTAGGCATTTTAAAGTGGTAGTCTAGTTTATTAAAGTTTGCCTGAATGAGATGATAACATTGTAAAATTATAATAATAAGAAGAATAAGAATAATACCCTGCCAGAGTATTCTGTGAAAATGATGAGGTTACATTTATTTCAGGAATTTTACATTTATTACAGCAGTTTCCCACATCATAAAAATCAAGTAGTGCAAACAAATGATACAAAATTTGTGGTTATATGTAAGTTTTGTATGCAAAATAAAGAGATGTCTTGAAGAGATGACTCTTGAGCTAGACTGCCTGGGTTGAAGTCCAGCCTAACACTGCAGGACTTTGGTCTGTTTCATTTTTGTGGACTTCAATTTCTTTATTAATAGACTAAGGATACTAATATTCATTTCATTAATATTTTGATGGGCTCATTTGTTTTCTACTTTTAAATGACTACAGCAATGTGTGAACCGTGATCATTAGTGTTTGCTATTTAGCTTACTGGAATATCACCCAAAAAAAGGGTGGATCTTTTTATTTTTTTATTCATTATGATAATTTGTTTTAGCAGAATAATTAAACCATTTGTATTTTTTTGTAGTGACTGTGTTTGTAGTCACCAGAAGCTAGATATAATTAAAATCTCCTGATTCTCATATTAATATGAAAATTGATTATTAATTGATTGTGGTACATCTCTACAGTGAAATGATTGGATCATTGTGTGGCAATAGCAATATACTAAAACATACAGCCACATGAAGAAACTTGGCAGTATTTTGCTAAGTGGAAGAAGAGCTAAAATGGTGCTTAATGTATGTTTCTATTACATTATATAGTGTGTTACATGTATTACCACATTATATCACATGTTAGCTGAGGTTATGAAGACACAATTCACTGGTTGTTCATATTTAGTTATTAATGGTTTGTTTAAGCTTACTGTCTTGCCATTGGTTTTCTGCGTACCCCAATTGCTCTATGTTTTCAGTTTTTTTTTTCTGCTCCTTTAATAATTGGAACTTATATGATTTCGTTGTACCTTCAATGTGGGCTTATTCAATATTCCTCTATATATGTGCATGATTGCTGTAGTGCTTATAACACAGTACTGCTTAACCTCAGTCTGTTGTTTTATAATATGCACCCTCACATATGAATAATTATTTTCTCTCCTGTCCTTTTGCTATTGTTATGATGCATATTTACACATGTACCTTAAACATTGTAATACACTTATTTAAAGTTTTATTTATTTAAAGGAAACAGAGACAGAGCTCTTCGTTCTGGTTCACTCCGTAACTGCCCATAAGGGCTTACACTGAGCCAAGCTGAATTTAGCCTCGGAGTCCAAATCTCAGTCCCAGTCTGCCCAGAGTTCGCAGGAAGCCAGCTACTTAGCCATTCTGGATTCGGAAGTGGAGCCAGAACTCAGACCTCTGCACCCCGAGAGGGAATGTGGACATCTTAAGCTGTGCCAGGTGCCTGCCCTGTAGTCACCTGTTCTGTTGGAAACAAATCTATATATGAGAATTAAGGTGGTGGTGGTGGTGGTGGTTGTGTTGTGTTGCGTTTGCCACTTTTAACACTATTAGCTGTTTTTTATAAATCTGAGCTTTAAATCTGTTACTTTGTGGGCTGGGTGTGATAGCCTAGCAGCTAAAGACCTTGCCTTGCATGTGTCAGGATCCCATGTAGGCACCGGTGCTAATCCCAGCTGCTCCATTTCCCACGCAGTTCCCTGCTTGTGGCCTGGAAAAGAGTTGAGGTCGGCTCAATGTCTTGGGACCCTACACTCACAAGGGAGACCCAGAAAAGATCCTGGCTTCAGATCAACTCAGCTCAGGCCATGGGCGACGTAGGGAGTGAGCCAGTGGGCAGATCTTCCTCTCTGTGTCACCTTCTCTCTGTGTATCTGACTTTCCAAGAAAAATAAACCTTTAAGAAGCAATCTGGTAATTTCCCTTTGTAGAGCTTTGTTATTTGTTACACAGGCTTGCTGCCCATCGATACTCTTAGCTTGTGTTGTGAGAAATAAGCGTTATTTTCATCTTTAACTTCAAAGATTTATGCTGGTGTAAAATTTTAATTGGTTTGTTTACTTTTTGTTTCAGCACAATTTTATTCACCCTTTCTCTTTTGTTCTGCATACATGATGTTTTTCATACCTCAAAAGACTGGTTTTTGAGTCTTTGTTTTTCTTAATTCTTTTCCTCTTTGTTTTGGGTGATTTCTATTGCTGTGTCTCAAAGTTCACTATTGTTTGATGTCTTGCTTTTACTCCTGTTTAATGAATTTTTCCTTTCAGCTGTGTGTGTGTGCGCGTGCGTGCAAGCGTGTTAGGTGTGAATGTGTATAAAAATTTAAATAAAAAATATTGATAGATGCACCTAATCATTCATTGTAAAGTAGTAATTGTGTATGACTCCTGAGTATTCGTAAGAACCATTTGGAAGATATTTACACATTATCACTTCTGGCAATATTCTCTGTAGAGTTGTTAGTAATTGCTTCTAGGCCTTTTGGCTAAGATCTAGTATAGAGTTGTTAGTGAGGAACAGCTTTGCCTAGGTGATTCCCAAACCAAATTCCAGTTTGAGGGGGAAGCTTTTCTTGACACAGAAGGTGAATGGTGTAAGACTCAGCACAGACTCCAGTCTCAGCCCGTGACAAGTTGCATGCACAAATTTCAATCTGCTTGATTTGCAGTGATGTTTGACACTGAATCCTGGAGAAATTGTGTAACAGAAATAAAGGCATTGTAAGCATATATTTGATGGAGGGCAACTTTTTCCTACAGAAACCTTTTTCATTTATTATTTTTAATGTGTTTGTATCAGTGGACAAATTTCACGTATATCAATACAGTACAGATGGGCACCGGTTCGTGTCCTGTCTGTTCTGCTTCCCATTAGCTCCTCCTGATTTGGGGTGAGTAGTGCAAGATGGCCCTGCCACACACGTGGGAAACCTGGGTAAAGCCCCCAGTTCCTGGGTTAGCCTGGCCCAGCCCCTTGCGAGTTGGCCAGCCAATGGGAGATCGGTCTTTCCTTCTGTCTCTCCTTCTCTTTAAATTTACCAGATAAGTAAATAAATAAGCCAACAAACTACAGTAGCATACTCAGTTCTTTTTGTTTTTGTTGTTGTTGTTTTTGCTGGGAGAAACCAGTTTGCTTTTAAGCATCAACATATATCAATGCATCCTATTTGAATATCATATTTATTTAACCAATCATCAGTCTTTACAGCTGCTTTTCTGCATTTTTGTATCATGCATTTTGTGTTATTTAATTTCTCATGAATAAGTATGAAATTTTAGAATGTTAGTATTCAGTTTCCCTGAAACCAGATTCTATATACCTTAGGGGTTGGTAATGTTTGTCTCCTAAATACCTCATATTCCATTAAAGTCGGTTGGAAAGTGTTTAATCCTTTTGCAAATATGCCTCATTACTCATCGAATAATATTTAATCACAAAAATAAATAAAAATAAATCAAGTATAATTTCCTATAGATGATTTTAGCTACACGTTTGTTTTAGTAAATATTTTCTGTGTAACACATTTTTTTATCAGATTGCTGCCACTGTAATAAATTGCCTGTCTAGAACAGAATACTGCATTCAAGTGATTTTTTTTTCACCCTTATGCCAAAAAGGCTTACTAATTTTCATAAATGAATTTTAATAAAGGTCTTTTCACTTTGTAGGTTTTAGAGAATGTATGTTGTGATATATTTTCTGTACTAAGTACTTACAAACCGCATAAGAAATTCAAAAATAAAAAATTTTTGTCCCGGCCCAGCATGGTGGCTTAGTGGATAAAGTCCTCGCCTTGAATGCGTCAAGAATCCCGGCAGCCCTGCTTCCTATCCCACTTCCTGCTTGATTCTTGGGAAAGCAGTTGAGGATAACCCCACCCTTGGGACTCTGCACCTGTTCAGGAGATCGAAGAAAGTTCCTCGCTCCTGGGTTCGGATCGGCACAGCTCTGGCTGTTCAGGTCACTTGGGGAGTGAATCAACAGACAGAAGATCTTCCTCTCTGTCTCTCCTCCTCTCTGTATATCTGACTTTCCAATAAACATAAAATAAGACTTTCAAAAAAAGTTTTTGTTCTCAGTTTTTCTAATTCAGAAATAATGCAGGGTCTGTTCGTTTGTTTAAGATGTGTGTGTTTTTATTGGTAAGGTAGATTTACAGAGCGAAGGAGTGACAGGAAGATGTTCCATTCACTTCTTCACTTGCCAGGTTGCCTCAGATCCAGAGCTGACTCAATCTGAAACCTGGAGCCAGGAACTTCTTCCAGGCTCCCCTGTGAGTACAAGGGGCCCAGGGGCCATCCTATACTGATTTCCCAGGCCATAAGCAAGAAGCTGGATGGGAGGTGAAGTAACCAGGACACGAGCCAGTGTTGATGTATGATCCTGGCGTGTGCAGGGTGAGGATTTAGCCACTGAGCCATGTTGTCTGGATTCAGTACTTACAGCTGTTATTACCTAGAGATACCTTTGTATTCCAAAGACTAAATATACATAAAACCAAAAGAAAAATCCCATGTTGGCCAGTAAACTGGAAGTATGTGGTAATGCGCATAGTTGAATATTAGAAGAAAAGGATATTGCATTCAGTGATTATTTACTGGCACAGAGGCTTGAGATGATAATTTAATTTTAGAATGACAAGAGAGTAGGTGAAGAGTACATAAAATTATTAGAGGGCATGCGATTGATAAGAATTGATAGCATGATGCTCTGTTTGCATTTGAGTTAGGTATGCTTTATGCAAAGTGCGAAATAGGGGTCAGTGTGGTGGTGCAGACAGGCTAATCCTCTGACCCAGGAGCTGACATCCTGTGTGGGTGCCATTTCTAGTTCAGGTTGCTCCACTTCTGACCTAACTCCCTATGTATGGACTGGGAAATCAACAGAAAAGCGTCTTGGGCCCCTACAGAAGAAGCCCACGGTTCCCAGCTTTGGATTGGCCCAACTCTGGGCATTGCAGCCATCTGGGGAGTGACCCAGAAGATGGAACACCCATCTCTTCCTTTTTGTAACTCTGCCTTTTAAGTAAAAATGAATCTGTTTTTTTTTTTTTTAAGATTCTTATTTTTAATTTTTTTTTTTAAGTGCAAAATAACACTGGCTAAAAAATAATGATTTACTCCCCTGTTTAAAAGAGTGTGTGTGGGGCCCAGCGCAGTGGCACAGTGGTTAAGGTCCTTGCCTTGCACGCCCGGGATCCCATATGGGCGCCGGTTCTAATCCTGGTGGCCCCACTTCCCTTCCCGCTCCCTGCCTGTGGCCCTGGAAAGCAGTCGAGGACGGCCCAAGGCTTTGGGACCCTGAACCCGCGTGGGAGACCCGGAAGAGGCTCCTGGCTTCAGACTGGCATAGCATCAGCCGTTGTGCTCACTTGGGGAGTGAATCATCAGACGGAAGATCTTCCTCTCTGTCTCTCCTCTCTGTATATCCGCCTTTCCAATAAAAATAAAATGAATCTTTAAAAAAAAAAAAAGTGTGTGGTGTTAGTACCAAGTGCAAGTATGCCTTGTCCTTGAAGTTGTGTGGGACCCAAGCTCTACTGTAATTAACAGAGCTAACAGGCAACATACAATTAAAATTCCAAGGTTTCCTTAAAGTTCAAATATGTAGTAGAGTTCAGTCTTCAAATTAATTTTTGCTGAGATCTTAGCAAAATCAGTTTTTCAGGAAATGCAAAAAGTAAATGTTTTAAAGAAGAGAAGTCATGAATCATTAAAGAATACCAGGATTCCACTTATGTGATTTTGAAGCAGATGGTAATAACATGGAAGAGAAATGAAAGTTGTACTAAGTTTGAAATTTTAAGCCATTAGTAAAAACCAGAAAAATTATATAAATGCAGCTGAGTTTCAACTCGCTGAAATAAAAGAAGTTTCCAAGCTTACAGCTGATTGGAAGGAAAGACAATGGAGTGGTGGTGACAGTAGTTTTTAGTATATTAAATATTTTGAACCTCTATTTTAAAACAAGAACTGGGCAGGATATTTGTTGCCTGTATAACTTATCTAAAGAATTCATATGACTAGGTTTACAAAAGAGAAAAGAAATCTAACTCAAGAGTGTAGAAGGAGGACAACTCTTACAGAGGCAGTTTGGGAGGGAATTGTGACATTTGTAGGAAAAAGCTGTCTACAGCAGGAAATGAACAATTCAAAAGAAACATAGTAAGGGCCAGTGTTGTTGCATAGCAAGTAAAGCTTCCGGCTGTGAGGCCAGCATCCCATCTGAGCCCAGGTTCAATCCCAGCTGCTCCCCTTCCCACCCAGTTTCCTGCTCAGGTGCCTGAGAAAGCAATCGAGGATGGCCCAGGTGTTTGTACCCCTGCACCCATTGGGCTCCCAGTTTCCGCCTGGTCCTGCTCTGGCCATTGCCATTTGAGAAGTGAGCCATTAGATAGAACACTTCTCTATGTTTCTGTGCTTCTCCCCCTCTCTAACTCCACTTTACGAGTAAATAAATGCAAAATAAGTGAAAATAAATGACAGTGGTTTGAAATGGGAAAGGAGTCAAACTATACTGTAGGCCATTGTTTGAGAAGAGCCAAGGTGACTGGTTAAAACCTGGCATAGTCAGGTGGGGAAAAGAGCAAGACAACGTCATGTTGAAATATGGCTGGTTACCATGAGACAGCTGAATAGTAATCTATAGCCATTTTAAGGTGAATAGAACCCAGTTGTATATAAACTAATAATTGTAATGTCAATGTAGAAGTCATAGGATGTGGTTCAAAACTTGTACTCTTTTTGTTGTTGTTGTTTTCTCTCTCTCTCTCTTTGAACATGCTGGTTACACAATATCATATCAACTAATTCTGGTACGTTATAAATTGTTACTGATGTAATGTCGGGGCTTTCAATTGATTGGGATGATACTCTTTCGGCTGTACCTTCAGACCAGAGACTGTCTCCCCATGAAACTGTTGAACTTATCTGCACAATAAGATGCTGGACTCTATGTTTTATAGATGCTTGCAAGGAAAAAAAAATCTCAACTGAATTTGATCTGTGGTAATGCAACAAGATGGAAGAATCCACCATGGGGGGGGGCGGGTTTTGGGGAGGGGAGAGGGGAATCCCAGTGCCTGTAAAACTGTGTCTCATAATGCAATGTATTAAAAAAAAAAAAAAAGAAATATGGCGGAAAAAAAAAGAAAGAAGACGGAATTGGTCATCTTGTGATCAAATAAAGGAATATTGAATTCCTTTTTTTATTAATAAAACTCGGATGGAACTTTTAAAATTGGCGTGAGAAAATAAATACATGAATAAGCTAACTTCAGTTTCTATGACATAAGATAGCTCTTCAATGCCTGAGTATTGAAAAGTAGTTCTATCAATAGAATTATCAGAATTTAAAACACAGAGATCTAATAAATAGGTAACTGCATCATGAGTGTATTAATGTTTTTAAAGAGGACTTTTTTAGGTGAACTTCATTAGAGATTGAAATCCTTAAAGGAACCAACAGATACTAAACCCTGTTCCAAGGCTCTGTTAAATAACAGTGGTAGTTAAGTAGCCTAACAGCAGTTAGGCAATATACAGAACTGGACTCTGTTATCCCATGGAAATTTAATGTATGATAATGAATGGTGAAAGTGACATTTAAATCAGTGAGACAGAATGAGCCCTTCTTTTCCTGCATGTATTTATCAGAAATGTTTTTTCAGGGAATATCTTAGTTGCTGGGGATACATCAGCTAACCAAATAGGCAAAACTCCCTGTAATGGAGTTTTAGTTCTAGCTGGGGTGGAGACAAAGAATGAATACACAGTGGAGGATTGCATCCTAGAGAGAAACACAAGCCAGCAACGGCAGCTTGACAAGACTCTACTGGGGGATAAGATACTAGATTTCTACTTTATAACTGCAAAAAGAATTGATAGGAATAGTTAATGTTTAAACCTTGATTTGGGTTAAGGATTAGGTTAGGATATCTCCTCTCCGTAAATCCTCCTTTCCAATAAAAATAAATAAATCTTAAAAAGAAAAAAAGAAAGAAATAGAGGTGAGCGATGAGCCTGGTTGTGAGGCCCACATCTCCAGTTGGAGTGCCTGGGTTTCACTCTTGTCTCGGGCTTCTGTTGACATCTTCCTGTCAGTGCAGACCCAGTGTGGCAGAAATGATGGCTCAGGTAGTTAGGTTCAACCCAGCCGACTCAGCTGCTATGTTATTTGGCAAGCAACCCAGAAGAGGGCAGCTCTTCCTTTCTCTGCCTCTTTGTTTTTTTTTTTTTCCCCTTAAAAATTTAACAGATCAAAATAGTGGCGTTAAAGCAACAGCTGAAAACCATTTCTTACTAACCAGACAATCCTAATTACTCCCCCAGTGGGAGGGTGAAAGCTCAAGTGGTAATTGGTATTATCGGCAGTGTAAATAGATACTATCTGCAATTCATCTCTCATGATAAGGCCTGCAGCATTAGAGTTAGTAGTTCACAGTATGTGTATACTACTCTAAGTATCTGGAGTTCTGAAATTGTCATTATTCGAAACAATGCCGTTGTTTTTTTGCTGGTGCACACACACAAGAATTACGTTGGGTGGGTGTCAAGACGTGATTCACTTGGCCATGGTAGACATATGCCTTTTTCATTCTGAGAGGTGCTTTAAATAGTTCTCTAATACAAAGTACTACTATGTAGTTACTGCTGCAAAATATGCAAACACCAGTTTCCCCTAATCTAGAAGACAGTAGACATTAAGTCAAATTTCTGTGAATCTGAGGGTTGAAGTATTTCACTCTTGGACTTTGTAGATCTGAAGATTTTGAAAGTGGTACCTCATTGTTGAATTTGTGTTGTCCTGACTACCCCAAAAATATTGAGTATTTGCTAAGTAGAGTACATTTTCCATTTAAACTAAGAGTAGCTATCAAAACAGAACAATAATATTTCCAATCAACTTTTTTTTAGAACTTTATTTTTCTTGAAAAGTCAGATTTACAGAGAGGCAAGAGAGAGAGATGAATCTTCCATCCTGGTTCATTCCCTAATTGGTTTCAAAGACTGGAGATGAGCTGATCCAAAGCCAGGAGCCAGGAGCTTCTCCCAGGTCTCCCACACAGGTGCCTGGGTCCCAAGGCTTTGGGCCATCCTTGACTGTTTCCTAGGTCACAGGGAGGGAGCTAGATGGGAAATGGAGCAGCCAGGGTTAGAACCATATGGGATCCTGGCACATGCAAAACAAGGATTTAGCCACTAGGCTACCACACCGTGCCCTAATTTTTTTCTTAAAAAGATAATATATATAAACCATCCATAAGAGGCTGATTGTTTATAATTATGTGAGATACTCAGTGTCCCTCTTATCACCGTTATGGGTACTGCCCATAAATAATAAAGATCTAGTCCTCATTGTACCTACGTTAGGGCCGTGGGATACAAGAATGAACTCAACAAAATGACTGACAGTCTCCTGCATGTTGAGGAGACACTTCAACGGCAGCATGATGGACTTGGGAAAATTCATGAAAAACACTCATTGTGAGACGGGAGGGGAGGGTGTGGGAAGAGGAAGGAAGACCCCTTCGCAAACTAAACTATCAAAAACAATAAAAAATTTATTGTCATGTTGTAAAATCAACGGACTTAATGTAATTCATAGTTGTAATTATGTACAATTATAAAAATGCAATGGTACAATTCTCTCCTTCCTGTTTTTTAATATTTGAGATAACATAAATTTATACAATCAATGGCTAATTTTTAAAAATAAGGACTTCAAGAATATCTAAAATAATAAATTATATTTTCTATGATAAAAAGTATGTTTAGAGAGGGTGTACATAAACTATTATAAATAGTGTATATCAAAAAAGTGAATTCTTGCTATAAACTCAGTTTTTTTCCTATTATCACAGCTCACATTGTTTTAATCGGTATCATTTATTTGACTATGCAAATATTCTTTTACAGGTAATTGTTTGGGGTTTTTTGGAGTGCCCTGATTCCCTAGTTAAATTATAGGTCTTTTTGACAGTTTAGGATCTACATAAGCCTTTTATTTTTTCTTTTAAATATACTGCTGGGAGAGAAGGCCTTAATAAAATTTTGTTACATTGGATGTTTTTTCATTTTTAGATAATATTTTTGTGTCCATTTATTTTATTTATATGTATAAACACAGTCAAACTTTTAATTTTAGGGGTTGGTGTTTTGGCGTAGCTTTTAAAGCAACCTCCTGCAATGATGGCATCCTCTATGGGCATTAGTTTGAGTCCTAACTGCTCCATGTCTGATCCAGCCCTCTGCTGGTAGCCTGGGACAACAGAAGAAGATAGCACAAGTGCCTGGGAGACTTGGCAGAAGCTCCTCTTTCCTGGCTTTGGTGTGACGCAGAACTGGCTGTTGCACTATCTGGGAGTAAACCAGCAGGAGGACAATCTCACTTTCTCCTCTCTCTCAATAACTCTGACTTTCAAAATGATTCCATGTTAAAACATTTTATTTTAAATTTATGTACATTTTAAATTATTTACTAGGCAAAATGTATTTTCAAACCTTCAGTCATAGAAAAATAATGTTTTAAATTCTTCAAATCATCATATTTTTCTTTTCTTTATAGGTCGTTTATATGCCATGCAAACTGGAATGAAGATTGATAGTAAAACTCCTGAGTGTCGTAAATTTTTATTAAAATTAATGGATCAGTTAGAAGCTGTAAGTTAAATACCAATCATTTGTTTTCTGATTATGCTTAAAATGTCATTTTTATTTACATGTCTGTGTGGTCATTTTATTTTTTTCTCTTGGCAACAGTGATACTGTTCCTAAGGAAAAACTAGACACACTTTTTATTTATGCCATACTGCCAAGCAAGTCCTGAGTGTAAATTAAAGCAGATTCAGTTATCTTCACATTTGCAAGTATATTATTCACATTATTTGAGCTGGCTTTTTGCATTGTTTCACAAACTCTTTCAAGCTTTCCCTAAAGCAATCATATGGATGAGTGATTTGGAAATTTCTAAATCACTCTTAAAAATCAAATGATCCACTTTTTTAGTGAAATTAGCTGTTTAGTGAAAGCTCATGGAGGAAATGATACCAGTTGCATATCCTTTCTTCCTCTTTTAATCTAAGCTGAGAGAGTTGTGACTCAGACAGCCTTCCCTCCTGGGAATGTGGCAGGTGGCTGAACAATCATCATCTTGAGATTGATGTAATATCATAGGTCACTGTGGAAGATGCCTAGGGACAGAAAGTTGGATTGGGAGTCAGTGCATGAAGAAGATCTTACCTGGAAATTAGGGCCCAGCTGAAAACAGGATCCAGGAGCTCCATCTGGGTCCTCCACATGTACGGCAGGAAACCAAGTACTTGAACTGTCACCCACTGTCTCCCATATGAGCAAGACTCAGTGGAGAGGTAAGCCAAGGATCAAACCCAGGCGCTGTGTTGTGGATGCAAATGTCCCTTCCAGAGAAAACATTTGTTGACATACACAAAATTTAGACACAGTAAACACCAAATCATCAGTCCAGAACTTTGTTTATTTTCTGGTTATTGTTGATTGGTTGGTTGGTTGGTTGGTTGGTTGGTTACTAATCAGATCAAGGCATATGCCAAGACAGAAAATTTCTCTGCCTGATTGTAATAAGCAGCCATGGGCAGTGCTACTGAGTGAGAACGCCTGTGCTTTTCTGTAGCTAACCTTTCAAGAGAGTCTGATGGTGTCACACAGGGAGTGCAGCTGCCTATTACCTGTCTAGCCTACTTCTAGTGATGTTTCTAAGGATGCATGATCATTATGAATATCCTCTTTTTGGGAGGATGGAGTTGGGGTAGGAGGAAAATTTTTTACTCATGGCAGTATATTTTGTAAATTGGGACTCTTAACAAAAACATAGAATGAAGCTCTTTATTAATTTCCCAATACATTAATAATACCTAAGATAATAGTTTTGAATAGGACAGAGCTCAGATTGTTCTTCATTATAAATGTATGATTACATTTATAAATGAACTGAAATAATTTCTCATTAAATCTCTTCTGGACCTTAAGTGATTTCTTCATGTTTATGAGCATGTTTGCTGATTTTTATGAAAAATTCTAAATTTTTTCAAGTTTATTTTATATTTTCTAACATTAAAAAAAAAACCTTTTAACAATGATTTGATACTGATAACTGGTATTTTGGAAAGTCATTTTATTCCAGTTTGAATATAGAAAGAACTTTATTGTTTTTAAAATATTTAGGAAAGAGATAGGTAACCAAAAATTGAATTGATTTGAGACATTTGTCTACATTTTACAATCCACCATTATCCAATTCTGAGTTGTCATTTTGTATAGCACTTAGTGTTGAATCTCATTGTGTCACTTTGTCAGGTCCTATTTAGGATGTAACTTACAACACAATGCTTCTATTCTTTTTTTAAGGAGTTACTTTATTACTTTGAACGACAGAGCTACAGAAAGGGAAAGAGAGAAAGCCTTCCATCAGCTGGGTCACTCACCAAATGGCCACAGTAGCCAGGGTTGGGCCACTCCAAAGCCAGGAGTCAGGAGCTCCTGGGTTCCCAGCTGGGTACATGGGCCCAAGAAACTGGGCCATCGTCCCCTGTATTCCCAAGCACATTAGCAAGGAGTTAGATTGGTAGCAAAGCAGCCAGGACTAGAACTGACACCCATATCAGATGTTGTCTTTGCAGGCAGTGGCTTTGCCCTCTGTGCCGCAGTGCTGCCCCACCCCTTTTAAGATCTGATTACAAATGTAATTAATATTTGAAATTGTATGTGCTTAGGAAAGAATTTTCTGCTTCCAGTTCTAGGTTACTTGATAGTATGTTGGATAAGAAAACATGACTATAAGCATTTGTCTGATGTTTCATGTGAATGCTGTGTATATACAATATGTTTTATTTTTAATTATTGTGACCTTTAGCACCAAATTCTACACTCAGATTATTATGAAAGTGCTTCTTTGAAATTTTATGAGCACTGGTTTTTGTTTTAAAGGCTAAAGCAGAGCAGCTTAATTTTTGCAAGGTTTCAGTGACATCATATTGAAATGAATGTATAATAATTTCCTTAAATAATTATTTTAGCTTTGTTTGTACTAAAGCAGTCATTTTTCATATTCCCAAATTATAAACTAGATATCTGACTTTATTCTAGCTTAAGAAACAGTTGGGTGATAATGAAGCTGTTACTCAAGAAATAGTTGGTTCTGCCCATTTGGAGAACTATGCTCTGAAAATGTTTCTGTACGCAGACAATGAAGATCGTGCTGGGCGATTTCACAAGTAAGTAAAAGGAGAGAAAATAAACTGATGAGATTTGATACTGTATGACCAGAATTATCTTTTTTTTTTAATTGAATATCTTTTTTTCTTGCTTGATGTAAATTTTCTGACTGCCTGCCTTCCATTGGCATCAAGGGATATTTCTCTAAATGCCTGCAGGCCATCCAGAGCACTAGTCTAAGACTAAGACCAGGAGCCAGCAACACAAATCTGAGTCTCCCAGCTGGCTGCTTTAGCAGTAGCCTAAGTGAGACCAGCTGCTTGAAACTCCGCTGCTCTACCCCGTCATTTGGGGGTTATAATTGTAGGCATCTAGTTCATAGGAAATGACTGAGGAGCAGGTATTTAGGTTAATGTGAAGTCACTGCCTACAATGCGAAGGTTCGAATCCTGCCTTTGGCTCCCAGCTTCCTCAGATATGTGCCCTAGGAGGCAGCATGTTGGCTTAAGTTGATGGTTGTCTAGTTCCCCGCTTGCAGGCGTTGGGGCAGTGAATCAGTGCATGTTGTCTGTCTCTCTTGTCCTGCCTCTCAAATAAGAAAACAAATGAATAATATTTTTGTAAAGAACATAAAGAAATTAAAATTGCTAAAATAATAAATTCTTGCATTGATAAACTATTAGCATTGGTTGTAGCCAAAATCATAGCTTAACCCAATAATGTTGATTTCAAAAATACCCCCCATAGACAGTTTAAATGATTTGTCATCGTTGTAGTAATATTGAAATGCATTGAACTGTGCTAAGATTTGATATGGACTCAGGAGGAGATGTTCTAGAGTCAGAAGCACACCATAAACTCTTAAATGTGAGTTGTGTTACTTTCTCTGGATTACAGATTTGGAATGGATATTAATTGTGTTCTTGGAATCTAATTTTATTTTAGGTTAATTTCAGAATGCTTTTCTAAACTTTTTTTAAGTGTAGCTGTACAACTAATATTACATTTTAATATTTTTTATCTAAACGATACCTACTCTCTTCCAGAAACATGATTAAGTCCTTCTATACTGCAAGCCTTTTAATAGATGTCATAACAGTGTTTGGAGAGCTCACTGATGAAGTAAGAATATTTTCTTTATTGTCTTACTAGCTTCAGATCAGTAATGTTATTTATCAGTTTTATTACTTAGAGCAGCGTGTTCATCAGAAATGTAACACA
Organism: Ochotona curzoniae; assembly: GCF_017591425.1. Taxonomy (NCBI): domain Eukaryota; kingdom Metazoa; phylum Chordata; class Mammalia; order Lagomorpha; family Ochotonidae; genus Ochotona; species Ochotona curzoniae. Next base: position 22,242,385 of record NW_024467115.1, read on the forward strand.
GGCATATGTAATTTTCAAGTTTTCACTAGATGCTTTGAAAAAGCAGAAAGAGCGTGCTGTTTTTAGTACTGTTTTCAGTACTGTTTTCAGTTTGGGGCGGTGTGTATTTTGTGCTCTAGGGCATGTATGACTGCTCTGTTGGAGAGCACAGGTTCAGTGTTTGATTTGTTTTATACACATAATTCTCCTTGCACCAGTTACTATATGTTATTTGATAAACATATCAGAGGCAGAGAATTTTTTAACAATTTGTTTCTTTCTGTTTTTTTCATTTCTAGTCAGATATTGGTTATGATTTTTTCCCTTTGTAAGGTGCATGAGACTTACATAAATACATGATTTTCATGACTAAGATAGATAGAATGCTTAATCATTTTTCACATGGACACATTGAGGTTTTGACAGGGTTGCAACTTCGGATTTACTGTAGTTTTCATTAAAACAGACATTTCCATTTTGAGATACGATATAAATCTAGAAAAAGATTAATACAAATGAGATTGGTACAAGCTTGTTGCATTAGCAACTTGAATAAGTCAGATTTTTTCTGCAGTAGGATTGTTTTCAGAATGCTGATTAACCAAATAAAAGTAGAGTGTATATTTGAGATATATGCATTCCTGTAAAACAATGTAGTGTTTGTCAGAACTGAGCAATGCTTTTTGTTTATATGTAGAATAAAGTTAGTCTGTAGACTTAATGTACGTAATAAGTAAGGTTTTATCTCAAAATATCAGTCATCTTTTGTCCACATAGTTCTGGACCATTCCTTGGGTACTGACATAATCAGGAACCACCTGATACATTTTTTTGAAATGCCTTTTAGCTTGTAGACCAATTCGCAGTTGAGAGTCACTACTCACAGATATTGTTGAGATAGAGTAGTAGAAGAAAGAACTGAACTCTGGAGACTATACGCCTGTGCTTATTGACTACAATCTAAATCGATTTTCTGATTTGCTAGCATAAAGCACTCTGCTAGATACTTGGAGACACAGAGATGGCATAGATAAGCATGTTTTAAGGATACCAGATGGGTGAAGAATAATGAAAATTTAGAATAGAAAACAAATCGTAAGTCAGATTATATAGACAGTACAGGTTATACAGACAGTAGAACCCTCAGTGAAATTTTTTTTAGCAAAGAACTGTAGTTCCTATGATAGGAATCTATAGAGTGAGCTGGAGTAAGAGAACTAAAACCAACATGGCAAAGGAACTGTGATGAATGCTCTGACTTTAGATGAAAGATGGAGAATCTAAGATAATGCATGATGTGTATTGTTTTCAATTTAAGTAAAAGGTAATACATTGAGATGCAGGTATTAAATTTTGAAGTGCATTGATGAGATCAACAATGAAGCAACCAAAATGTTACAAAAATGACTGGGGGTAAAAAATCAGCAAAGTAGAAGACCAAGAGTTGCAAGGTTAGACAAACCCTTCAGGTAGTCATTGTTGAGATAGAGGGACTGATCATGTAAGCACATTTGCTTAACCTCTGTTAGGAATGCAAAAAGAAGTGAGTAAGAAAGCAAAGCTACGGAAATTGACAGAAGTAGAAGTTCAAGATATCAGAGCAAAATATCATGATAGTACAAAATAGTGTGTCAGTTTACAAAGGCATACAACTGCCATTTTGGTTCTGCTTGCTTAGGGAAACTACTTTTGTCCATGCATCTGAGACACAGACCCATGGTCCTGGCTCCACTCCCAATTCCTCCTCATACTGGGAGGCAGCCAGTGTTATCTCAAGTAGTTTTGCTACCCACGTGTGACACACGCATTGGGTTCCCAGTTCCTGGCTTCAGGCTTGCCCAGCCGTTGTGAGTTTCTGGTCAGTGTACCAGTGGAGTCGGAGGTCACTCTCTGTCTATAGATTGATCAACTGATCTCTACATTTCAAATAAATTTAGATTTTTTAAAAATAAAAGAACTGAAAATTATGGCAGCAAAAGAGCAAATTACTGCTAGGAAGAATACAGGGTCACGTGGCCTAGGTCCGAGGAGTGTGGGCATAAGCAGTCTGAATACTTGATACTTTCTGTAAAACAGTTCCTACCAGTGGTTTTGAGTGTTGTGATCAAATTCCTTTTATTTAAAAAGCAGCCCTTTGGGGGCCAGTGTTAGAGCCGCTGCCTGTGATGCTGTCCTCCCATGTGGGTGCCAGTTCGAGTCCTGGATGCGCCTCTTCTGATCCAGCTTCCTGATAAAGACTCGTGAAAGCAGTGAGAGATGGCCAGGGTGCTTGGGTCTCTACACCCACATGGGAGACATGGAAGAAGCTCCTGGCTTCAGCCTGGTCCATCTTTGTCCTCTGAGACCATCTATGATTAAACCAGCAGATGGAGATCTCTTGCTCTGTGCTCCTGTGTCTCCCTCTCTTTTTGTAACTCTGACTTTCAAAAAAATGAATAAATCGTCAAAAATTGTAATAATATGAAATGTAACCCTTTCATAAAGGTCTAAGGTTCACAAATTAGATTTCCACAGTTTGCTTAACTTATTTATCTTCCTATTTTGAGCTCCTGTAACCTGCAGTCCATTCTTGTTTGTCATTTTATTGATGAATCTACCGCAGGCATGGGGAACTTTTTTCTGCCAAGGGCCGTTTGTATATTTATAACATTATTCACGGGCCATGTACAGTTATGAACTTAAAAATAGCCTGCTGTAGATGTGCTGAGTTTCAGGTGCCAGCTGCAGTTGCCTTGGCAGGCCAGACCAAATGGTTTTGCAGGCTAAGTATTTCCTCTACCAACTCTCCCACCCTACATCCCATCTACAGGGACCTTTTATTTCCTGCAGTGCAAGCCCAGGCTCCCTTCCCAGACTTTCAGGCCTTCTGTAATGTTTTATATGACACCTGCAATGCCTGCTTACAGGTAAGTCTGCCCACCACCTTCTCAGTCATCACCTTGGGGAACCTTGTGTTTTTAGCCTACATGTTATAAGTGATACCTTATCATCAAGTCCTAGCTCATTATTGTAGCCATGAATTTCTGCATTCTTTCAAGGCTTCCACTTTTAACTGCGTAACAGTGTGAATATTACACAATGGATAGGTTGACACTGTTTTTATTATATTTCAGAATAAAATACAGCACAAATGCTTGAAGGGCATACTTTGTCTCATATTACTCTTGGATGTTTTTCATTAAATATAGATTTTTACACTGAGTGAAATATTGGAGTTTAAAATGTGTGATTATTTCATCTTTCAAACTTGGCTGTAATTTTTCATTCTCTGTATTTAGAAATAGTGTTCCTACTAGTTCAGTTACATAACTTCACAATGTAAAACTGTCATTCCCACATAGCATTTTTCTTAATCCATTTCCTAGTAGTTTTTCCCTTTTGCTTTCAGTTAATCATAGGTGTGTAAAACTAGATTTAGAACATTACTATTTTATTTTCCTATAGTAACATCTCAGCATAATCTATGAGAGTATGCCAGGAACTTTATAGAAAATTTGGATTGTTTATTGTAATAAAATAGAAGAAAGTTCCAGAGCCTTTGAAACTGCATCATGAAATAAATGAACTAATTTAAAAAAAAAAAAAAAGAAAAGAAAAATTGGATTGAAGTTTGTTGGGATCAGCATTTAGCACAGAAGGTTAGGCCATTCTGCACTATTGATTTCCCACTGGGCCTGGGACAGTGGGTCAATTGACTAAACTTTCACCTGAAAACACCAGGATCCCATAAGCACATGGGTTCATGTCCTGGATGTTCCACTTCCTTTCCAGTTCCCTACTTATGGTCTGGGAAGGCAGTGAGAATGGCCCAAGAGTTTCCTAGCTTTGAATCAGCTGAGCTCTGGCTGTTGTGGCCATGGGGAAGGACCAGCAGATACAGGATCTTTCTCTGTCTCCTTCTCTGTAAATCTGTGTTTCCAATAGAGTATATAAATCTTAAAAGAAGATGAAGAAACTTGGCCCTGTGCAGTAGCCTAGTGGTGAAAGTCTCCGCCTTGCACATATCAGCAACCCGTTGGGATCGAATCGCAGCTGTGCCTCTTTCCATCCTTCTCTCCACTAAAATGAAAAGTAAGGAAGTAAAAAAATAAATAAATAAACCAAACCGTGGTTTTGGTGCAAAGAAATTTGTGAAATTCATACATAATTTTTTCATAATATTACTTGACCTGGGTATAAATAGATTTAAAGAGGTTTTTTTTTTTTTTTTAACTAAAATAATCTTTTCATGCTTTTTATTTTGAATTTATTTCATTAATAGTGATTGAAAAACAATTGCCATTTTTTCTTCATTCTCTTGTTCAGGCTTAATACTGCTAAATCAGGAAGTATGAAAATTGGAAGTGAAATATAATACTGCTTATTTTATTTTTCAAAGATCTGTTTATCTAATTGAAATACAGAGTTACAGAGAGAGGGGCTGAGAAAGAGATCTTCCCTCCACTGATTGATTTCCAAGATGGCCACAATGCCAGCGCTGAAGCCAGGGCTCTTCATCAGTTCTTCTGTGCATATGACAGGGCCCCGGGCGTCTTGGCCATCTGCTGCCACTTTTCCCAGGCCGTGAATAAGGAGCTAGAGCAGAAGTGAAGCAGCTGAGACAAATCATGCTCATATGGGATGCCAGTGTCATAGGGCCAGCTTAACCCACTACACCATACTGCTGCCACTACTTGTATTACTTTATGTCACTTACTGAGTTTCTGCTAATTTAGAAGAAACATGTGAATGTGTTTTTCTACTCTTACAGAACTGGTGTTCTAACTTGAAAAGAGAAACAAAATAACTATGCTAGTATGTGGTATTCTAATGACAAAATGGAGGAAGGATCCAGTTGTAGTATCTGCTGTTTGCCCGACACTGTAGATGTATCCTGTTCAATATTTCCCACCCTGAATTACAGTGGAAAACAATTGTACTAATGAAGATTTAGCCCTTTTGTTGTTTTTGTTAAATATCCAGTCTTTTGTGCAAAATAGAAATTCCAATAAGAAATTAATGAATGTAAAAAATGAGACTTTCAAAAATCTTAAGTTTTCTATATCCCTTAAAAATTTCTGTGCAATCGATAGAGCAGTACTGGTTGTGGGATCATATTCTGATTCCACTGATCAAAATGTAGATGCATTCGTGCTCCGCTGGGGGACTTCATCCTTAAAGGACAGTGTTGCACAAATACCGAAACGCTGATTCACTTGAGTAATTTGTCTGTGAAAGTCATAAAGGTATACATTTGAACAGGAAGGCTCTGAGCTAAGCAACATCTAGAAAACCATGCGGCATGGAAGAAACCTTATAAAAGCACGTGTTCTGTACATGATCATCATTGTATTAGTAAATAGAAGAGTAGTAGTATCTTTAATTGGTGAGGAATTTTGTGGGTTTTTTTTTTTTCTTATTGGAAAGGAAGATTTTACAGAGAATTAGAGACAAAAACCTTCCATATGCTCTTTACTCCCCCAAATTGCCGCAATTACTGGAGCTAAGCCTGTCTGAAGCCAGGAGTCTGGAGCTTCTTCCGGGTCTCGTACATAGACACAGGTTCCCAAGGCCTTAGGTCATTCTCGACTGCCTTCCCAGGACACGAGCAGGGAGCAGGTGGGGAAGCAGAGTGGCTGGAACATGGACTGACACCCATGTGGGATTTGACGCTTGAACGCAGAGGACTAGACCCTGCAATTTTATGTGACATAGACTCACTTGTTTATAGTTGTGCAGAACTGCATCTTGTGTGTAATCAGTTGTGAGTGAAGGAAGTACTGTTGTGCGGATGTTAGTGTAATGTACTTAAGGGTACAGCTGTACTTCAGAATTCCATTGTACCATTTCCTAAGTGTGTTTCCTCAGCTGTAAGACAAAGAAAACTGTAATTAATACCTGCTTGCCAAGGTGTCCTGGGGATAAAATGGAAAAAAAAATCTCAGACAAGACATTTAGCAAATTAACTAACATACAGTAAGTGCTTAAAACATATTAGTTGCTGCTTTTTTTTTCGTTGATGGAAAGCCCCTGGTAGTATGAGGGATACATTAAGGAGAACAGTTAGGAAATTTTTGTGATACTAACCCTTCATAAACTAGTACAAACAAATGAATACTTTAAAAGTATTTCAAATAGATGAGAAATTAGGGTGGAATTTAAGAAAATATGGTACTTGTTCTGCTAGAAAAACGAGTAATGTATTAGATTAATTTGTATGACATTGCTGATATTAGAATAGTTTTGATATACACAACAGGAAATTTATGTAGCTCAATCTAAATATTAAATTTGGTTGGCCATTTGTCCTGGTGGTCAAGATGTCTTTTGGCCTGCCCAGCTTTCTTCCCGAGTCCAGCTTCTGGTTCAAGTACACCAAGGGAGACAGCAGGTCCTTGCTACCCATGTAAGAAACCCAGATTGAGTGCCAGCTGCTGAGTGTGGCTTAGCCCTGACTAGTGAGATGGGCACCACGGAAGGGTGGTATTCTTTCTTTCCTCTTTCTGCCTTGCTGATTTAGCCTGCAACCTGAGGCTTAAGCATAGCTCTGTCACAATGAATAAATAATGTTTTAATAATGCTCTTGTATACTGCATTTAGAGGGCTTGTTAGCAGAAACTTAAAATTTAACAGAAACTGGGGCTGGTGTCATGGCAGAGTGGGCTGAGCTTCCACCTGCAGCACCGTAGTGTTCATGTCCCAGCTAATCCACTTCCTGATCAAATCCCTGCTTATGGCCTAGGAAGGCAGTGGAGGATGGCCCAGTTTGGGCCCCTGCATCTAGGTGGGAGGCCTGGAGAAGACTGCGGGTTCCTGGCTTGAGATCATCTCTGAACCTTGCAGCTATTTAAGAAGTGACCCAGGGGATGGAAGGTCTGTTTTTCTGTGTCTCTCCTGTTTGTAGCTCTGCCTTCCAAATAAAATAAACATATGTCTTCTAAGAAAGGTTTTAATGGAAACTGTCCTAAACCTATCAATCTTAAATATTCATTTTGTATTAACATTAAATAAAAAATACATAAGTACTATATATTATTGCTGCCATATTTGGAAGTATTTTAAATATTCATTTTGTATTAAGATAAACTAAAGAATACAAAGGTACTGTATATTATTGCTGCTATATTTGGAAGTCTAATGTGCAAATGAAATCCCAAAAAAGAACCCAAACACAAAAAAGAAGAAAGATGCTTGAATTTTAATCGTAGGTTAAATGAAATGGAAAGTTGGCTGTAGAGATAAGTATAAAAAAAAAAAAGGGCCTGTGATAGGGTTAATTTTAAATGGCTGTTTTTCATCTCATCTCTTTAAAATATATATGACTATGAAAGTAAAAATTATTGTAACTATATGTGTATATTGGATAAACTCGAAACGGGGTAGTTGAATAAAGGAAATCAAAAACAGACCTAGAAACAGCTATGTCAGTGCATACTGTAACTGGCCTGATTAACAGTGCAGCTTGAAAGCAGAGGTTTTCAGGCTGAATTTAGCAAGCAATCCTTAGCTGTAAGCTTTTTTTTTTTTAATATGGCCTAATATATAAAATATTAAGTACAATATAATGTATATAAAAGCAAAATATTTTGAAAATGAAAACATTAAAATGTGCACATTTAAATTAACTATTTGCCTAGTCTCCAAATGTAAAAACAGATTATTTTGAAAATGAAAAAAGTGCGCATGAAAGTGTATTTAGGTCTAGATGGTCATACGAATTATGTGTAAAATACTCTTTAATGTGTGTTACTATAGGTGAAATGGGATGAGATATTTCCATATAATAAATGGATCCGTTCATGAAAAAGTCATTATAGTTCCAAATGTTCCTCTAAGAAAATTTTTGAAGTAAATGAAGCAAAATTGACTGAAAATTTAAAAATAAACTCATAATTGAGGATTTTAAATCCTATCATTGATATTTTTTCAAAATCAGAATTTATAAAGGCTGCATCAAATGTGAAAAAACAAGAGCTTTCATGCACTGCCTAGTAACTATGTTAGATGTTATATCCACTTTGGAAAAAGATCTGCCAGATTTTTGTAAAGTTAAACATACTCCTACCTTTTTACAAGCAATTCTTTCTGATATTTATCCAAGAGAAATGAAAACATATGTCCAAAAAAAAAAAAAAAACCTACTTGTTACAGAGTGTTCGTTCATAGCCTGAAACTGGACACAACCCAGATGTCCACTACCCACAGAATTGTTGCTCCCTGGACCCCATAGAACATTAGCTGTCATATAATAAATGCTTGTGCTTTGTTTGGAATCTTTGGTTAATTGCAGCCTACGTTCCACCAGCATGATAAAAATAGAGAAGTTAAAACTAAGAATTTACATACAAAATTATAATTAAAATTTGGGGTACAGTTTTTACTTTTAAAACTAGTTTCCTAAAAATTTGGTTGCTTCAAAAAATGTAAAATATTCAGTATTGAAAAATATGAAACATAGAATGTCTCAGGAAATATGTATATTGTCTGATTATAAATTCTTAAGTATCTGAGTCATTATAATAATTTTTTAAAATATTTGTTTTTCATACATTTCCTATTATATTTCTTCCCAGTGTTTCTGGAAGTTGTATGGAACCCTGTTTGTATAACATACTTAACAGAATTGAGAAATTAAGATATCTATGAATTTAACATCCAGCTGGAAATTTTTTACCTTTATATCACTGATTACCTTGAAAATGTTATAAATGAACTACATTCTTAACCCACAAGTATGCTTATGATGTGTGATGTAAGGAGTTTCCCATATAGCCTTAATGCTATGCGTTGACCCTGCCTTCCAGTCTAAGCAAACTGTGGTCTCAAGTATAATATATGCATTCTTTCATTAGTAAAAGGTGTTTTTACTTCAGCTCAATGTTTTTCATCATGTGGTGCAAGACAACCAGCTTCTAGACTGACTTGGGTTACTTGTTAAAAGTGTGGATTCTAGAATCAAGTATCTGTTTATTTTTGTGCTAAAATGTTTTTGTTCAGAACTGTGTGCCAGGGTCTGTTGCAGGTGCTATCAGTATAGCAATGGATGGAACCTCTGTCTTCTTGGGAATCACTTTCTTGTGGTGGAAACAGATAATAAGCAAAGCCTGTATTGGTTAAATGATAAAATTTCATGTAGAAATTCAGGTCAGGAATAAAAATCAGCTTTTTACTAAGGTGCTGAACTTATTTAGAACTCAGCTAAGAAGGCAACTTTAGCAGAACCTTGAAGAAGATAAACTACTGAAATCAACAAAGGTTTCAGATAAGGTAAAGTACAACTTTTTAAGCTTATTTCTAACAATTTATTTATTTATTTGAAAGTCAGAATTACAGGGAAAGATGGAAATAAACCTTCCACACACTGATTCACTCCCCAGTGGCCCACGCTGATCCAAGCCAAATCGAGGTGCCGGAAGCACCATCCAGGTCTCCTGCAGAGGGCAGGAGCCCAGACACTGGCTTTTCTGAGCCTTTAGCAGGAAGCTGGATTGGAATTGCTGCAGCCAGCACCCAAACCAGCACCTCGCTGGGAAGTCAGTATCGCAGACAGCAGTTGTACATGCTGTGTTACAGCACTGGGCCCCAAAGTACAAAGTTTTGAGGTCATAATCTGCTGCCCTTTCTGGTTCAAGAAAAAACAGACTTTGTAACTGAAATGGAAGAAGGAAAGAGATTGATAGGAAATGAGTAAAGGAAGTGAGAGTTTAAACAGAATTGGTAAGGTTTGACTTGTGCTTTTAAAATATTCCCTTCACTAAAATGGATAAAGGTGGAAAAAAAGGAGCTTCTTTAGTGCATTCATTATTAAATAATCAGGGTGAAGAGTAATGTTGGCTGAAACCAGCCCTTGCACTGGAGGAATAATGGAAAAAATGGACTGTAAATGTACTTTGAATGTCAAATTCAAGAGATTTAGTTGTTTGAATATGAGAGTAATATAGGACTCTAGGACTTTGAGGTTGAACATTCATTTTAAAATGGAGTTGTCTTTCATTGTCAGGTGCAGCGAGATCAGTAAGTGGCTTGAAGTTAAGCAGGCTATAGGCTATATACAACATAAGAAATGACTGTTGAGTTCAGTATAAGTCCTAAAGTCAGGAAAGAAAATTTGGAGTTGACAGCATGATGATGATGGTAAAATACAGAAAGAGAAGATAAGGAGTCTTAATTGAAATGGAAGTCCAGGCCATGAGCCATGAAAAAGCCGGTGGAAACCCTTAAAGGAGCATGCGGAGCTGAAAGGCTAGCCAGTAGACCTCAGTAAGCAGGAAGCCTAGCGATCACCATTGCCTGCTGATGGGAACTATTGAGGAAAGTAAGGTTTAAGCATTAGATTTCCCCGTGTAGAAGTGATGGACTCAAGTATTTGCAGTGAGTAATGAGGATAAAACCTAGAGCAGGGTAAGTTTAACAGAAAATTGAACAGGCAGAAATTAAGATAGCTAATGTAAAACGTTATGCTTAGGAAACAATGCGAATGCAGCCTATATGAGCACAATTGACATTTTGAAATTTTATTATTATTTGCACCCTTTGTCTATACTCTTGAGGTACAGCAGAGGTTTTTTGTTTTGTTTTGCTTTCTGATTGTTGTTGATTTTTTTTTTTTTTACCTAATGGAGTATTAAGTGTGTAATTGTTATGTGAACTAATAGTATGCCATTATAAAAATTGAAAAAAAAATGAAGTTAGAAGGAAGTAGGTCATGGGGAGCACAGGCAGAGGGAGCGCAGGGCAAGAAGTTACCTCCACACTCCTGACTCTGTTCTCACATGTGTGAAATTTGTTCACTTTATATAAATAAGTTGAAATATGTAAAAATTCCTTTTAAGGTAACTTTTTTAGTTTGCTAATGGAGAATGATTTAAATGAGAGTTTCCCTCGTTTCATTCAGAAATAATTTTTATTATACTCTCATGTGATTCTTACATACACTGATGTTGAAAACGCCTGTTGCAGCGTATAGTTGCTATCGTTCATCAGCGTACCAAGGAAAAATAGATGTAAAGGAAAAGTCCTGTACTCCACTGCTGACTCCACTTGCTGAAACTTGCAGGTGTCAGTGATTTTCATCAGACCGGTTACAAAACAGGAACTTAGAGGCCAGGCACAAAAGTGAAAGTTCTTCTTATAATTCCTGTGTCCCAAAAAGGATGTCCAGTCAGCCAGAAGGAATTTAACAGATTTCAAAAATATTGACATCTTAAAATTTTCCACTTAAAACGTTTTTCTTTAGTCTAAACAATATTAAGACATGAGTTAATTTTAAGTGACAACTACCAGAAGTTATGTTTGTTATAAATATATGCACGCACTTGCAGAAATAAGGGTGTCATAGAAACAGTAGAGTGAAAAATACTTCACTGGTTTATCTCCAATGGGGACATTTTTTTAATGTGCTTGCTAAAATGAACCCTTTTGTCTTAAATTAATGTTTTCTCAAACTTCATACACTAGCAAAGAGCTCCAAGGTACTTTAAATTTATTCACCTGTTCATACTATAAAATTGAGACAAAAAGAACCTTCTGAAGTCATTATAATAAATATTTTCCCATTATGTCTTTAGGATTAAATTATTTCAAATCAAGGAATATTTGGCTTATTTTTTAAAGATCACCTAAGAAAGGCAGTTTAAAACTTTCTAAGCTATTTATTCATTTATTTTCAAAATGGCCCTGTATATCTACCAAATATGTGTTTTGTTAATACACATTATGTAGCTGATCTTTTCAAGTCCAGTTTCCATTATCATACATATTTCCTCTGAATTGAAAATTATAGTGTGGTAAAGCCCTGATTTGGGTGACTTTTACCGCTAAGATAGTGTGACCCAGAGTAAGTCATCTTACTTTTGGCATGACATGTTGCCATCTCATAATGGTGAGATAATAAAGAAGAGGTTAAAAGCAAAGAAAGATTATGGGACTTAAATTAAGCAGGAGCATTTTAGGGAGGGTACTTACTGCCTTTCTTTCACATTGAACTTTAATGCTCATCATGTCTGACTTGTTTGCTTCTCTTACCCCTGGTACTTCACATAGTGAGTAGTGGTCAGTTTACTTATTGAGGAAAAAGGAGGAAGGCAGAGGTGACTGGGATATAGACAGTAAGTGTATATTGAACAGTCAAGAAAAATGTTATAGTTTGTCTTGTTTTCTAAGTACATCAAGAAACCAGACAAAAAGTGACTTGAGTGGATTTGTATTTTAGAAACAGCAATCAGGAGTACTATATAGGGAAAATGTGGTAAGGGCAGGACAAGAATAGAAGTAAGATGGAGTTGGGGGATATTTCAGAGCATGGTCATATTTCAGCATATTTCAGATGAAGGTCAGCTCATGATATGTTTTTTAACTTTTTTTAATTTGACTTATTTTTATTATGATTATTATATGATAAAGTTCCATAGGCCGTGGGATTTTGCCCATCCCCTCTCCAACTCCCGCCTCCCTCACCGAGTTCCCCCATATCACTAACACAGCATAGTTCTTAATACACGGTCTTATGTCCATCATTGCGGGCATGGACAGTGGCAGAGTCCAGCATTTCACTGTCAAGATATAGTAAACAGTTTCAGTGGGAGTCCATCTTTGTCTGGAAGCAGAGATGCAAATGCATTGTATCGTCACATCTGGATATGATAGTCTCCATTACACAGCCACTATACATCCCCCCAAAAGAAAAGCCACAAAACATAATCAACAACAGGAAGAAAAAAAAAAAGAAATTAACAGCACCATGAAGCTAAAGAACATGCCACTGAATAACCAACGTGCTGCTTAAGAAACAAAAAAGAAAATCAAGAACCTTCCTGAAGAAAATGATGCTACTCTGTGATCCATGAGTCTTTGAAGAATTTAGTCAGAAGAAGGTGTTTTTGAAGAGGTGAAACCAACAAAAAGTATCAAAAACCATGAGTTATAGTTTCCGTTGATCTTTACCAGTGACATGTGTCTCCTGCAGGCAATAATTAGATGGGTTTTGTCCTTCAACCCAGTCCACCAATCCATGACGATTGATGAGTTTAAGCCATTTACATTCAGGGTTAACATGAATGGATGGTAATTTGGTTATGTCATTTTAGCAATGGGCTGTTCATTAATTCAGTCTTCTGCTGTTATTCTACTGGGATATTCCTCATATTTACCCTTGGTTTTGGTGGGTGACACTGCTTCCGTCTTACAAGAGAACATCTTTAAGTATCATTTGTACGGCAGGTTTAGAGAGGCAAATCCTTTTAACTTTGCTTTACTGTGAAAGAATTTTATTTCATTTTCAAAGACAAAGGAAAGTTTTGCTGGGTACATTATCCTGGGCCGACAATTGTTTGCCTTTCGAAATATGTTGCTCCAGTCTCTTCTGGCCTGTAAAGTTTCCTGTGAAAGATCTCTTGTGAGTTTAATTGGCATTCCTTTATATGTCAACTGATTTTTTTCATGTGCACATTTAAGGATCTTTTCCTTATGTTCATTTGAAGAGAGCTTGATTATCATGTGTCGTGGTAAAGATCGCTTTTGGTCAACCCTGTTGGGAGTTCTGGACCCCTCCTACATGTTGCTGCCCAATTCTTTCTTTAGATTAGGGAAATTTTCCATTAGTATTTCATTGACTACATTTGTAAACCCAGCTTCTCTTTTCTGTACCTTCTGTGACTCCCATAACTCTTATATTCTTCAATACTTTTTTAGCCTGATCCAGCTCTGCTTCCAGTTCTTTGTTTGTTTCTCCCTGGTGACAGGAAATATCTTCTTCTAATTCTGAGATTCTTTCTTCTGCCTCCTTCATTCTATTTTGGAGACTCTGCACTGTACTTTTAATTTGCACCACTGTATTCTTCATTTCTGATATATCAGCTTTTGTTTGATCCGTTTCCTGTGTGACATATTAAATTCCTTGAATGCCTGTTTTATGTGCTTCTCGTTGTTGATAATAAGTTTTATAACAAGTGTTTTGACTTCTGTATCCCCCATTTTCTCGATGTATTCCTCAGTTAACTCTCAGTTGAACTGACAAGTGTGATACAGACTAGAAAATGTAGGCTCTTTTCCCATTAGAAAACATTCAGATTCTCTAACCTTTTTGTGATATAATAATATTAAATAAATAGACAAGAAATAAACTGGACTCCACCCACAAGTGAACTAAATTATAAAGAACTGAAGACTTTGTATGTGACCACGTCCTTTCAGAAGCTTTTTTGGAAAGCAGCACAGGGTATAGTTATACTTGAGAAAAGGAGGCATCAATGTGTGGAGCATGTTTTTAAAATGGAGTCCAAGAATGATTCAGAAGGTTCTGGTTAAGGGACAGGCATTTGGTCTGTCAGTTAAGCTGTCAGTTGAGGCTCAGCCTCTCTCCATTAGATTGCCTGGAATTAACTCCAGCTCCGTTCCCAGTTACAGCTTCCTAATAGTGAATACCCAAGGAGCAGCTTAAGTAATGACTCAAGAAATTGAGTCCCCAGCACACATCTATTGGACCTAGATCTGTTTCCCACCGAGACCTGTTCCGAGTATGGAGTTTCTGGCTCCTTTGGTCTGGTCCACTCTCAGCTGTTGTGGTCTTTTAGGGAGTAAACCAGCAGATGGAAGATCCCAATATCTTGCCCTTCCTTCCCCCGTCTCTACCTTTTAAGTACATAAATTTAAAATGCCTTTTAAAAAGTACCCATTTTTTTCCCATGAACTCTGTCAAGCCTCGGATTTTAAAAGAAATGTTTGATAAGAATAGGAAAATGACATGTGAGGCAAAATCAGTAATTCGGGTGTTGCTTTTTTGAGACTTCTATGTAGAAGTTGTCTGTACTGGTGTCTGCATTCACATTAAAAGAATACTCAACTGTCTGTGTGCTGTGATATATATTTAGAATGAATGACCACTTGTGAATCTTTGCAGAAAACCGCTCCAATTCCAATACAGGTGCGCTTTCAACATAGTAAAACTGTTCTCTGAAATGCCATTGTTCAGAATAATCACCTAGAAATCGTTACTCTACCAGACTCTTGCTCAGGAGCTCTAAGATAGATATGAATATTATGCATTGCTGGCATGCCCCCAGGTGATAACTAGATGATGATTATGAAGATTAATGGAAAATATGAACTAATAGTTATGGGCTCATCCAAAACTCAAAGAAAATTTACTCTTATTTTTAGAGTAATTTTTGTCTGATTTTATAGCATATATCATAAATCAATGCATAGAAGAAGAGTCAGCTTGCAAGTTCTTTAACATTTTCAATTCTCATAGTAAGAGCCCAGTGTGATATTTTCGCCTTTCTAAAAATGAGGTAACTGGAATCCAGACCTGTTAAATACCTATAAAATCAGGTTTGTCTGGCTGCCATCTATTGTTTGTTTTTACCACTAATTATTTCCTCTTTTTGTTTTTCTAGAACTGCACAGCATAGTTTTTTTTTTTTCATTGTTGGTGAAAATAACTTGGTATTTTATTTTTACAATTCCACTAAGTTTACTTCTTCCATGTGGAAGAACTAAATGACAACTAGGGATGAATTGTCATTTTTACTGAATGAATACTCTTACTTCTGCTGCCAAACTTTCATATGAAAGCATAAAGGAAAGAATTATTTCTTCAGTAAAATGTCTTTTCATGAAGCCCTTAATGCCTTAAGAAGTTTTTAGATGCCATAATAGAATGGGAAACTTTTTAAATATGAATATAGGTCATCTAAAATACTTGGTTCTCATTTCTTTTGTACTACCTAATATTGATGTGAAGGTATTCTTTTTTAGAATGTGAAACACAGAAAATATGCAAGGTGGAAGGCCACATATATCCATAATTGTTTGAAGAATGGAGAGACTCCTCAAGCAGGCCCTGTTGGAATTGATGAAGATAATGGTATGCATTTATTTGTTCTAAGGGAAATGACTTAGTAGTATCATCAGTATTCAGTAGATAATTACTCATAAATTTACTATACGGAACTATAGTATAATTTGTTTTCATCAGATCTAAAATCTAAGAGAAGGGTAAAATTTAAACGTAAGACAGTGAGGTATTGAAACCAAACTGCTGAGAAGTCTGTCCATTTCAGAACAGGGCCTGGTACTTCCTGGAGTCAGTCATATTTCATTCCTACCTCCATTACAATCAATATGTAATTTATAAAGCATTTTCAAGCCACAAAGAGCACTGTTTCTTTTGTTTATCTACTTAAATCATGTATTTCTAAACTCAAATGGTGAAATGAATCATCCACCTTCCTCTTCTTAGAGACAGTCATTTTACTCAACTCACCTAATCCTTATTAAATGACTTAAATTTAGTTATTTTCTAAATAACTTATTTTGTAATAACGTTACAATTAGATGACCTGTGAATTTTTGGAGGGGTGTGTTTCAGCCTATATTATTCCATACTTCACCCTCCAAAATTCGTATCTTTATTTCCTACAAAAGACATTGCTTCCAGTTTGTTAAACCCAAAAATGTTCATTCCCATATCAATTCTAAAGTCTAAAGGCCAAATCTCTAAACAGCCTCTGAACAGCTTCTTAGAGTAAGTGATAAGAATTGTGGGTTCCGTTCTGAGGCAGAATTGCCCTCCAGCTGTGGACCTGTGAGTGCAGAGCATTTACGTGCTGCTGAAATACAGAATCCCAGTTGTTCAATAGGGATGGGTTGGAGAGACATTCCCATTTTGAAAGAGAAAAATCAGAAAGGGAAAAAAAAAAAAAGCATGACACATTCCAAGCAAGGCAAGTTTCATTGGAGGTTAAGTTTTGAAAACACTTCTCTGAGACAGTGCTCTGCTCTCTGGACTCACTGGTGGTGATATTGTTATTGTTTGTGTTCTGTCCACTTGAGTCCCTGCAGTGTTTTTGCTGCTGTGTATTCCCATATAAATTTCTGGCTCTTGCTGAGATGACTGAATCTTTGAATCTCACCCATCATATCTATTATATTGTTGTTCAGTTACATCATTAGTGTTTTCCTCAGACTTTTTGATTTTTGCCAATATGAATGGACTAACCATTTTTCAGATATTCAAGTTCTGACACCTTTTATCTAGTAATCCCTTCTTCACTTTTCTTCCATTTTACTATAAGCAATAATGACTAAGCTGTACCTTCAGTATTTTGCTGAATCTCTACTAAAAGACACAGTTTGGGGGCATGAATTGTGGCATAAGAAATAAAGCTGCAGGCTGCAATACTGGCATCCCATATGGGCACCAGTCCATTCCCGCTGTTCTACTTCTGACCCAGCATTCTGCTAATGCTTGGGAAGAGCAATGTGGGATGGCCCCAATGTTTGGGTTTCTACTGCTCAAATGGGAAACCTGGAAGATGACCCTACCTCCTGGTTTCGCCCTGGCTCAGTCCTGGCCATTGCCACCATCTAGGGAGTGACACAGCAGATGAAAGATCTCTGTGTCTCCCTGAATCTGGGCTTTCACAAATAAATACATATTTTTAAAAAATAATAAATAACTAGTTTTACCTCAGAATTCCACACAGCACTAGAATGTAATTCGGGCAAAATCTTCCCCAGCATATGGATACAAAGTCATCTTTTCCCTAGTTTCCAGTGATGTACCCCCTGTTCTGAGACCTCACCAAAATCACCTCCAACAGTTGGATTTTGAGCATACCCTTGAGCCTCTACCCAGTCTTAAAACCACTTCCACATTTTTGAGAGTTTATTACAGCAGCACCACACTTCACAGTAACAAAAAAATGCCTATTCTTTGGCTTCCAGAAAATATTACATGCTGGGTACCTTACACAGTTTCTCAGTTTTGTGGCCAAACTTCTCAGTTAAGGTCTGGTGGAGTTGATTTCTGCTCTGTGCTATTTTTGTAACTTGGAATTGACCACCTTTTTGCTATGCTGGAAAGAAACAAATCTCTCTCTTTTTTACAGTTCTAAAATTCTCCAACAGAGGGAAAAATTATTTTAATGAAAATGAGTATAAATGTATCCACAAAATTTCCTAGCAAAATACCCATCTTTAAGAATATGTAACCTTGTTTTTATTTGCAGTTACATGCATAGAATATGTAATATTATAATCATCAGAAAATGGTATGTTGAAATGAATGGAAGCCAGTAAAATCTATATCCCAAACTTGATTTTTCTTTATTTTTAAATCGCTATGAATTCCAAGTGTCTTATGCACAATATTAAATGTATGATCAAAAATTCATTTTCTTAAAGTGGTTTTCAAATTTACCAAATAATATGATGTATTTTAAAAATATATTTTTCAGAACATACCAAGAGTTTTCTTAATGTGAAATTATATTCTTTCACTTTTGTCCACTATACTTTGAACACACATTCATAATAATTTAATAGCAAGTACAAAGTAACTATTGACTAAAAGGCAGCAGTCATAAAATAGAGTTGTTATTTAAAGAAAAAATATTCTGCATGCAAGAATTTTATGTAATTAAAAAATAGAAACCTAAAAGAATTGTAATCATAATGTCAGGAACAATTAAATTTTTAATATAGAAAAATGGAAACTATTTAAGATAAAACCTGCTCATTAGATTCATGAAATAGAATTGCATATGAAATCTGTTATGTGTATACAATAGAAATACTTGGCACTGTGTGTATGTGTAGATGTGTATCATACATACCTATCATATGTGGTATTTCTATGGAATAGATGGTGAAGAAGGTGAGGCTGCTGGAGCAGCCTCCTTGCCCACTCAGCCTCCTCAGCCATCCACCTCTTCGGCGTTTGATCCAGGCAGCGTGCCGGCAGGCAGCTACAGTGGAATACAGATTCCTCCAGGTGCACATGCTCCGGCCAACACTCCAGCAGAGGTGCCTCATAGCACAGGTGCGACAGACAGCCTCACCACTTCTCGGTTTCCGTACAGTTGTAAACTGCACAACTTATTGTATGTGTGTCTTATTAATAATGTTCATGCAGCAAAAGATCTTAAATCATTTGATCCCACTGAAAATATTTAATTCTTTTCATCGAAATTTTAATGTCAGTTGCCTTTTAAGTTTGAGATGTATTTCTATGTATCAATTTATACGTAACTTCATATTTGAGTAATAAGAGTAGGTGCTTTTTTAGTATTTCTGGGTTTTGTTTTCTTTTTGCTTTTTCTTTATCTTTCATCTTCCCTCAATTTGTTCCAGAACACTGAGGTTTTGGGATGTGTCAGAGTCCTGCTCCAAAAGCAAGATTGGATTTTTTCATGCTTCGTTCCCTTAGGTCCCTGCCTCTGCCCTCCGTGTCAGCATTCCTATGCAGAATTGGAACCTTTCAGCTTATAATCTCAGTAGCAGTGAAGTCACAGACAATAAAAGGAGAAGCCTCAAGTTAGTTTTGTTAACATGACAGACATGTGGATTTAAGGAAAAGGAAGAGATACGTGTTATCTTTAAAAGTAAACCTGTACTATATGATCTTAGAAAAAAAGAGTTGATCGAACTAATCTCCAGTGGTAAATCAGCATTGGTAGACACTTCTGCAAAGCCAAAGGTGCTGTGTTTTGTTTTGTTTTCTTATTTTTTGGTTTTTAAAATCATATTTCTAAAATATTACCCTTACTTTCAAACAGAAAATCATTTGTTTGGGACTCCGGCTCATATGCCTATGATACTGGCATCCATGTGAGCACCAGTTCAAGTCCCAGCTGTTCCATTTCCAATCCAGTTCCCAGCACGTGTGCCGTAGAAAGGAGCAGAGAATAACCTGAGTTCTTGGAGTCCTGCAGCCTCCAGGGAGACTCAGATTGACTCCCGGGAACCTGATTTCAGCCTGGTCCAGTCCTGAGTGTTACGGCCGTTTCAGATGTGACCCAGTAAATAGACATTCGTTGATTCGTTAGTCCTTCTTTCCTTTCTTCCCCTCTCCGGTCTCCCTCCTTTCCTTCCTTCCTTTTTTTTTTCTTTTTCTCTCCTTGTATCTGTTCCTCTCTTTTGCTTTATCTCTGCAAAACAAATAAATAAATTCTTTTAAAGATATATATTACGAGTCCTTTATACCCATTACTTAAATCTTACCTAATTTTTAATCTTTTTTTCTAAAAATTGTTAGCTTTACATTTATCTCCATTTTTACTTTTATCTCCATTTTTACTTTTTTACATTTTTTCCTTTTTTACATTTTTACAAATTTTTTTTAAGATTTATTTATTTATTTATTTCATTGGAAAGGTGGATATACAAAGAGGAGAGACAGAGAGGAAGATCTTCCGTCCAATGAGTCACTCCCCAAGTGAGCACAACGGCCGATACTATGCCGATCCGAAGCCAGGAGCCTCTTCCGGGTCTCCCACGCGGGTGCAGGGTCCCAAAGCTTTGGGCCGTCCTCGACTGCTTTCCCGGGCCACAGGCAGGGAGCTGGAAGGGAAGTGGGGCTGCTGGGATAGAACCAGCGCCCATATGGGATCCCGGTGCGCAAGGCGAGGACTTCACCACTGCGCCACTGCACGAGGCCCCATTTTTACAATTTTACTTTTATCTCCAGTTAGGTTAACCTATGTTGCTGAACTGTACTAATATTGCAAAGTGCTTAATCAATGCAATGAGAGTTGACCTTGGAGCCTTGGTTTCTCTTTTTGTTATGGAACATACCATTAATTTTCAGTTACCAGCCACATTCTATCCAAAATGTTTAGAATCTTATGTGTCATTTGAATACATGTAAAATTTTTCTATTTTGATCTTTGTACTGGCAATTATAATCGGTCATCTTATTTCTGTTCTAAAACTTTCAACTTTGTTTTGTAGAGATAGTGCTAGTAGTTTGTCTTTAAAATTAATGATAAAAATTTTCATTTTGGCATTAATTTCCTTTGTGTCATCATTCAGTATCTTGCATCCTGACTTCCTGATGCATTGTGGTCTGAGTGGTGAAGTTAATAAAAAAGTTAATCTGAATTTGTTTTGTAAGTAACATTTTGTAGAACATTGTTTTAAACTTTTAATTATCTTTAAAAATGCTTGATATTTCCAATGTAAAATAATGTAAGCAAAACTAGCTAATAGAGTGTGTTTGCCTTGGATGAATACTGTTTGGTTATATTTAAAACTTTTTTTTTAAAAAAGATTTATTTATTTATTGGAAAGTCAGATATACAGAGAGGAGAGACAGAGAGGAAGATCTTCCATGCGATGATTCACTCCCCAAGTGAGCGCAACGGCCGATGCTATGCCAATCAGAAGCGAGGATCCAGGAACTTCTTCCAGGTCTCCCACATGGGTGCAGGGTCCCCAGGCTTTGAGCCATCCTCGACTGCTTTCCCAGGCCACAAGCAGGGAGCTGGATGGGAAGTGGAGCCGCCGGGATTAGAACCGGCACCCATATGGGATCCCGGGGTGTTCAACGCGAGGACTTTAGCTGCTAGGCCATGCTGCCGGGCCTTATTTAAAAGTTTAATATTAATCAGGAGTTCAACACAGTCATTCTCAAAAAAGGTCAAGTGAAAATACAATATATTTTTAAGTCCAGTAGTATTGATTTTTTACTTCTATCCATTACTAAACCATAAACTTAACTGATAACTCCTTTGGAATAAATTTTCCTCTTTCTTAAATGAAAATAATTATTTCATGATTATTTGATTTTTAAAAAACTAAAAACTTGACTAACAGAAAATTAGTTTTCAACAAATATGCTTCCTTTCCTTTTATTTTTCTCCCTCTTTTTTTCTATTTATGTGCCAAAGAGAAGACGCTTAATG
Source organism: Ochotona curzoniae (assembly GCF_017591425.1). Taxonomy (NCBI): domain Eukaryota; kingdom Metazoa; phylum Chordata; class Mammalia; order Lagomorpha; family Ochotonidae; genus Ochotona; species Ochotona curzoniae. Next base: position 22,264,029 of record NW_024467115.1, read on the forward strand.
GCAAGCTAATAACTATGTGAAGTCATGCTGTGACTCAATAAGGTATCATATCTGGAGCAAAGGATGCTCACTTCTCAGAGAGATTACCCAGGGGCATTGTTTAAGGCAGGTGGCAGCATAGGTATATATGTATACTTACACAGAAATATTTACATCTATGTAGATTTGTATGAAAGAGGAAATTGCTTTTAGTAGAAAGACAAAATTAAGTTGATCCATATGAAACTGCTTTTTTATTGAACAACAAAAATGATAAAATAGGTAATTTCCTGTGTTTAATGCAGAACATACTCATGACATAATGATAGCTCTCAGGAGACAGTGCGCTATTAAAGAATGTTCACGCATAAGCAGTTCATTTTGATTCAGTTAACTAAGCATAAGCTTATCTTTGTTTCTTTTTTTTTTTTTTCTTCTATGTCCCCCACTACTCAGAAGGAAGGATAGTAAAAAAACTTTGTAACTTTAGTAGGATGACATACTATCTTGTTAACTTTACACAGTCATACATGTGGTATTTCAGCAATTATTGCAACTACTTATGCACTTACTATTGCAGCGGTATTAAATATCACTGTCTCTAGTTTAGACAGTCTGAATAGATTAAATAATATCCTAAGAGAGCAAACATACTCACTAAGTCATAAAAGCAGAATTTGCATCCAAATCCCTCTGGCTCAGTTCATTTGCCACTTCTATTCTTTTTCCAATGAAACAAACTTTATTTCCCTAGAAAATTAATTTTGAATGTTGGACTTTTCAGTTAGCACCTAAATTCTTTTTCCATTATATTTGAAACAGAAAAAAAAAAACAATTGTCTAATAAAAAACAAAATGACATTCATAGTTTATAAATATAACAGGTGTTTCCCCTCTTACTCACTTTAAAAATGATTTACTTTCTCTCTTATAAAGGTCCAGGATGTAGTTTTATCAAAGGGAAATCCTCAAGATAGCTCAAAGAATAGTATGTACTAATTTACAGTTTTTAGTTCTTCCTGAAGCAAAGCAAGCGGAGGGCACGTGTAGACTGCCGAAGGCAAGGTGTTTGCCCCTTGTGCTTGGCCATGCACACGTCTGACGTGGGCAGTAACAGTACACAAGTGTGCCTACTTCTCTTGAAACATTTTTACAGTGTATATGGAAAAAGATCTTAATGAGACGTATAATTAGATTGTGTTAATTCTAATCTTGTCAATGTAAATGTATCTCATCGCATACATAAATCAAAAACTAAGCTGTGTTGTACACACGTATTTTAATTCTTGTGTTAATCTTTGCTGTTTAGTTGTTGATATTTTGGGCTCAGTATTTTTCTCAAGGCTATTTCCCATGATGATAATAATGGAATTTTATCCAGCCCCATTCTCCTATTGTGTTACTCTTGTTATTTGTGTATTCTTCATGTGTTTTTTTCCAATTTTCTCTGTGCTCTAAATCCTACTTTTTGAGGGTAATCTTTAGTTTTATATATGCTTACATATATGTGTGTGTGTATATATATATATATTTATATTTGTTCAGCTTATTTGAAAAAGACATAATTCCTTGGTCCATTTGATGCCTTCTACTTGTGTCTGGAATAGCCAAGGATGGGCTACACAGATGATGGCTCAGTACGTGGGCCCCTTGCTGCTCACATAAACCTGAATGGAGTTCCAGGCTCCTCACATCAAGCCTGGCTGAGTCTTGGTTGTTGCAGGCCATTTGCAGGCAATGACCCAGTGAATTAACATGGCTGAATCTGTGTATGGTATGTGTGTCACACCACCCCCCTTTACTTTTCCTTCTCCCTTTCCTTTCTTCACCTCTCTCCCTCTTTGTCACACTGCCTTTCAAATAAATAGATAAAACTTTAAAATATATATGCAATCTTAAAAGCAAAGGTGAAGGCTCAGGGTGGGGAGTTCCTGCCACCCTCCCTGACATCTGGATAGAGCTCTGGTTCCTGCTTAGGGCCTGCTCAGGTCAGCACCAGCATCTGGGCACTAGATAGCACATTGGACCTATGCTCCTTCCTCTCACTGAGTCTCACGCTGTGTCTCTTTCAAGTTAAGAAACGCATAAATTGGAAAATTTGGGCTGTATAATGTGAAATTTCATGTGCAATTAAAATGGAACTCATTCCATAAGCTAAATTGCCACTTCCCAAAGTAATTTTATTGGCTAAGAACTTAGAGTGGAAAGAGATTATCTGTACAGACATTGCTAAATTTTAATTAAGAAAAAAATGAAATAATTAAGAAAAAATTGAAATCTCAATCGTGAGGAATAAAACACATAGTAGGAAACGTGTAGTCAAAATATGCATGTAATACTATCTCCTTTTTCAGGAGCAGAGGACCTCAAAATTGGGTTCCTTTGTCGTGTGTGAAAAATGTAGTAACAAAACAAGCTGAGCAGCAAGAGCCACACTATTCAGTAGGCAGCAAGTGGAGAATCAGGAATCTAGTTGGCAAGTGAACCTGTCAGCTGCTGGAGGCTGCAGTCACAGATGCAGAATGAGGAGAAGTGGCAGGAATCTGCTGATAAATGAGGGGAATGTTTATAGCTTTTCTAGGATGGAGTCTGAATTCTTGGAATTTAGAAGCTTCCTTCTTTTTCTGCCTTTTTTGTCCCCTCTACTGACTGTAGTGGTGATCATTAACTGTCATGAACCACCAGTGGTAGTGCTTTTTAGCATAGAAATGAGTTGTTTAAGAAGCTAAGGTCATGTGGGCAGCCATCTTGGATCTCATTTAAGCCAGTTACCTAGGGAGGACTTCTGCTTTGAACAGAAATGATGTTAGACTGGAGGTAGAACCTCCAGCATGTAACATATGACTGCATAGCCTACATGTCTTCCTTGGCAGCCTCTACGTTATGTAGTTATATCTTTCTTGATTCCTGTAAGTTCTTGCCTCGCATATATTTGAGAAGTATGCTACTTAATGCCCATGTGTTGTTTTCTGATTTGCAGGTGTAGCAAGTAATACTATCGAGCCTACGCCACAGACTATTCCAGCCATTGATCCTGCACTTTTCAATACAGTTTCCCAGGGTAAGTTGGCCTACTATTTTGTGATGTTTTTCTCTTCAGACTGGATATTGTTGTTCTTATGTTTTTTTCTTTTTAAAAAAATTTTTAGATGATGTTTACATAATTGATCAGGATGGGATGGATCATAGGTCAGGGGAAAGTGGGTGTGATCATTGTTTCCAAGTTTTCCATTTCTTTTTCACCATATCTGGGGGGAGACAGGAGACCAGGCGAAATGTCGCACCCAACCTCCCAACTGCCCCAGCACCCTGGGATGAGAAATGGCCAGCAATATCGAGCCAAGTCATCATGTCACTTACACTCCAACAGTTCTGCCCAGGTGGTTTTGATAGTTCTAAAATGTTGTTGATCTCACTGATCCAAAGATGAAAGAGCACTTTGAGTGTCCATTGGCTGACATAGTTCACCGTTTGCCCAGATTTTTTTTTTAAAGTGGTTATTTCTGACTAACACTGTTTTCAACTCTTTCAAAGTATGTATTCAAATATATTTGTATGTGAGATTTAATTAAATACTGTTGCTTTTTTTTTAATCCAAATTATTTATTGGGCACATGCTACCTAGATATGTAACTGGAAAATTACTAGTAAATTTTGAATAAATTTGTGTGAAATTTTACTGGTTTCATTGTATATTTTAGTAATATAAAATGTTGATATGTTGGTAAACCTTAAAAATTTCTTACATAGTGGAACAAAAATGTGAAATATTTTCAGCATATAAAAATTAAATAACTTGTAACCTTTTACATAAACCTTTTTATTCATCTTTTTATCCTAAGGGTTGCATTTATATTGCAACTCAAGTAAGAGCTGAACCATTTAGTCTGTGTGTATTATTCCATGAAGAGAGTCTGTGACTCTGGCATAAATCCCAAGCCACTGCTCTTGTTTTCATACAAGTAATTTTTTATTGCTATTAATTTGTTGAAATAGAAAAGATAGTTTATTGCTCTTAAAGGAAAATCTTACTCATATAAATTATTATGCCTTGGCATCTTCTGGCTTGTATTAGTAATAAAATATAAAAGAGAAAATATCAAAATGCATAAGAAATTGAAAAATCGTGTGTTTTTATGAATCTTAAGTATTTTCTCTAATCTTGAATGTAAGCATTTACCTAACATAATGCTGTCCGTAGGTCTACACATATTATAATTCGTCTCTTTCTCTAGGCGATATCCGCCTCACCCCCGAGGACTTTGCTAGAGCTCAGAAGTACTGCAAGTACGCAGGCAGTGCTTTGCAGTACGAAGATGTCAGCACTGCCGTGGAGAACCTGCAGAAAGCGCTGAGGCTGCTGACGACGGGCAGAGAATGAAGCGTGAGCGCAGCAGGTCCAAGCGTTTTTCACAGAAGGGACTAACACAGTCTGTCTCTCTCTATCTTCAGCCTATCTGGAGCACAGTTTTAAGAAAGACTTCAGTTGCTTTGAATTTGACAGTGAAAATTGTGTCAGATTCGTTTTGAAGCATTCATCTGCAGTTCAACCAGTTTTTATTGTCTACTCAGTGGATCCAGTAATGGCTGGTTAATATTAGGGCTGATATTAGCAAGAACCTAAAAATACCCTTTGAATCCTGCTTCAAAAGGTAAAAACACCCTTCCAGGAAATATACATGGGAAATAAGCTTTTTGAATTTACAAACCCTGAGGGAATTTTTTAGAATACATAATTTTTGGATAAATGAATCGTAATACTTTGCTATAATATTCTAAATTGCATAAAGATTCCAAAATAGTCTAGATAAGAGATTTTTTTTTTGTTTTCTTCAAGATATAAAACAAATGAATGTCCTAAACTGTTAGATTGACCAAAAAACATTGTGTTCAAAAGTCAATTTATTCATCAAATATAACTACATAAAAGTTTAAAATTCATGGAAAGAAAAATAATCTGATAAAGAGGTAGAGTGGCTTCCGGGCCTAATAACAGTAGAAGAATAATGTTGGTTTCCCAGATGTCTTTCCTTACCCACTGAAGCTTAAGGTGAGCTGGTATTTGCTGCATCAGCAGTCTAACTGCATGTCTTAGGGAAGGAAAGCATATCCGTGGGAACACCTGGACACTTGGTGCTTTAAGTTGAGGTTCTCCTCTGCTGCTGTGTCGGATCCGTAGAGTACACAGCTGTGACTGAGCGAGAGGATGGACAAGCCTTTAGGTTCTCAGTTGTTCAGTTCATAAATGTGTGAGAAACTATGGACTCACCATGTCACCTGCATTTGTGCTGTGTAAAAATAAATAAATAAATACAAGGTTTCTTTTTTCGTTCAAACTTATTACAAAGCCAACTGCCAATTTTGATTTGCATGGTAAAATTGTCAGTAGTTTATGTCAGTGTCATTAAGAAAATATAAAGTTCTGTAATAAGAAACAATTTTTTTTAGATTTATTTCATTTTTATTGGAAAGGCGGATATACAGAGAGGAGAGACAGAGAGGAAGATCTTACGTCCGATGAGTCACTCCCCAAGTGAGCGCAACGGCCGATGCTATGCCGATCCGAAGCCAGGAGCCTCTTCCGGGTCTCCCACATGGGTGCAGGGTTCCAAGGCTTTGGGCAGTCCTCGACTGCTTTCCCAGGCCACAGGCAGGGAGCTGGATGGGAAGCGGGGCTGCCGGGATTAGAACCGGTACCCATATGGGATCCGGGGAGTGCAAGGTGAGGACCTTAACTACTGCACCACCGCGCCAGGCCCATAAGAAACAATTTTTTAAACAGAAATAAATCAGGCGACTTGCCCTGGGTATTATCTGGTTCGTGTCATTCATGCCACTGAGATTGGAATCCTTTACCATAGGGGCCAGCAACCAATTGGTCACATGTTCTGTGACATTTCATTGGAATAGAATCATACCAATTTGCTTATATTTTATCCATCATTACTTTCCCCAGTGGCAGAATTGTGTCTTGCAAGTCTAAAATACTGTCTGGCCCTTTAAGGAAATGTTTACTAACATTTTTTTAACAGGCTGTTTGGAAGAAAGTAACGCTAACTCCATAATCACTTGTACTAGGTTTTCTCTGCATAAATGTGTTGTTGTTTGCATAGGGTTTAGTAGAGTAAATCTATAGACCAAATGAACTATTCTAAATCAATGCAGAAAGCATGCCTTCTAAAAAATCATTTCCTCCTTTGACAAAATATTTGCGCATTTATTGATGAAGTTGAGCATTTGCATCTAGTTTTCTGGTATAACTGTCCAGTATTACTCTCGTAGGAACTTTGACTAGGATTATGTAGTATCACAAGAGGAAAATGCAGGTCAGCACTTTCTAGTTTAAACTCTATCAGGTCTGAACACTGAAGAGTCAAGGTGCCAGCCCTTTTCATACCTTTCCCCTAGCTGCTCACTGGGAGAGCTTGGTGATGGAAGGATACGTAGGAAGCCACTGAGTCCATCATTAGTAGGCTGTGTGAGCTTCAGGAAGTCCTCTTCACAAGTGATACCACCTAACCAGGTCAGTGATTGAAATGATAATTAAATGAAATAGATTTCATGATAATAGTATTCCATAACTATTTATACTTAGCTTTAATGCTATAATGTCAATTATTATTAATAATTTATTCCTCAGACATCAGATCTCCATTGTCTCAGTGGTCCAACACTCTAGAATGCTTTCTTGTATGAGAAGACGGAGCTGAATCATGATTTTGGACTCTCGTGTGTATTTCTTTATATAAAAATGATGAGAAAGCTAGGACAGATTTTCTGATACAGCCCAAGCATAAGCTGTTTTCATTGATTCGTTCCGTGGGTCTTTGTTGAGCTGCTAGATGCCTGAGTTATTCTTTGCATGAAAGCAATCCCGGTCTCATGCAGTTCGCATTCTAATGTGAAGAAACAACAAACTTCATAAAATGCACATCATGTGTTAGGGGACCAGTGGTTCTCAAAGAGCGGTTGTGAGGAATGCAGACTTCACGCCCTGCCTATGCCATACGAATTCAGAAATCCAGGGATGAGGCTCCAACTTCTGAGTTTTAATGGTTACTTGTGGTTTAGCCCCACCTAAATCAGAAAGGTTTGAATGCAAAAAGAATTTCCTGAAACAGATTCTCAAAGATGCAATCCCTGGGCATCTTCACCTGGCAGTTTGCTAGAAAGTTCTAGAGAATCACACCCTGGAAAATCTGGCATTAGTAATATATGCTGTGGAGATAACTGGAGCGCTGAATAGGTGAGGATTTGGTGTGTGTGGGCGTATGGATATTTAAGTAGGGTAGTCAGGACACACCTGCCCTGAGGTAGTATGTGAACAGTGAGGAGAGAGGGAGATAACTTGGACAAAGAACATTCCTGCACAAGGAAGTGGGCAACAATGAGCTCCACGGGAGTAGGAAGACTGCTGTTGAAGAAACTAGATGTCTTGTAATTGACCTGGAGGAGCTCTGAAACATTTTGCACAGAATAGCCTGATAAAAAGATGGTGTGAGCTGTGTTGAAAATAAGCCATGTGGAGGGTTAGGGTCAAAGTTAAGAGACCCCTTAAAATGTAGCTGCAGTAATTAAACAGACTACTGGTTTTTCTGAAGATTAAAAGATAAAAAAATAAGATTTCCATAAACTGGATGTGAAGTTGGAATACTAGATGAAGGGCTGACTCCTGGTTTTTAGCTGGAAGCTGATGTTAAGCTATGCTGACTGTCCTACCTAAAATTGAGTATTTTAGAAGGGAAGAAGATGTAAGAGTTCTGTCTATGGTGATTGCCTGAAGACTCACCAAATCCCTCCTCAGCTGCAGCTGCAGGGCAGGAACAGTTTGTGTGGTTAACATAACCAAGCACATTTACTGTCTCAAACATTATACAAAGGAAAAAAAAATCTAGCTGTAGCATATGTGTTCTTTGGCAGCTTACATGTTCTTGGTCGACCTGATCAAAATTGCATGGAGTAAAAACAAATGAGAAAAAAAAAAGATACCTACAAAAATTGTACTTGCAACTTTTCTCCCATGAGTGAGTAAATGGAGTTAAGAATTTAAGGAACTGCGTTGAGATTTCAGTGCTTAGGGGCAAATGAGATGTCTTGATTTTTCTGCCTGTAAGTCCAAAGAGAAGCACTTGAAAAGATGTGAAGATCGTGCACCTGCGGGCACAAGGTGATGTAATGCCAAGTGTTCTGTTCTTAACGTGGTCTTGTCTGATGTACTCTTCCATGAAAGAAACTTTGCCCTTACATCCTCCTCTGGCCCACAGTTTTCCCAGTTATAACATGAGAAGGCAGAAAGTGTTTACTGCGATTTGTTCATGATCTAGAAGTCTTACTCCGAATCATACAAAAGATTTTGCCAGACATGGTTTCAGATTAGGTCTATGATCTTTTAACCACTCATTTCATTTCTAAAATTTATTTATTTATTTTCCATAATATAGTTTCATAGCCTCCACGGTTTTCCTTCCCACCTCCCAAGGCCCTTCCCTTCCTCTAATGTCTTCCGTGTCATTACAATACTCTGGTCCATCACAGTCATTGCTCAGTCCATCGTAAGTGTATCCTGACATTGTAGGCATGGACAATGACAGAGTCCAGCATCTTATTGTCAAGATACATCCAACAATTTCATTGGGAGTCCATCTTTTATTTGGAAGTAGAGCTCACACTGCATTGTATCCTTACATCTGTATGTGATAGTATCTACTACACCGTTATTTATAGTGCATTCCCTTTAATAAAAAGCCATAAAACAAATCAATAAGAGAAAACTAGAAAATTTACAACATGAAATTAAATAACATGGTAGAATGAAGAAATGAAAAAAAAAGACCTTCATGAAGCAAACAGTGCTGTTGTGTGACAGATGAGTCAGTGAGGAAACCAACAAGAGAAAACTTTTTTTAAAAATCTATTTATTGTTATTGCAAAGCCAGATATACAGAGAGGAAGATCTTCCATCTCATGATTCACTCCCCAAGTGGCCACAATGACTGGAGCTGGGCCAATCCAAAGCCAGGAGCGCTTCCAGGTCTCCCACACAGGTGCAGGGTCCCAAAGCTTTGGACTGTCTTCAACTGCTTTCCTAGGACACAAGCAGGGAGCTGGATGGGAAGCAGGGCTGCCGGGATTAAAACTGGTGCCCATATGGATCCCAGTGCATTCAAGGTGAGAACTTTAGCCCCTAGGCCACCGTGCTGGATCCAAAAAAACCAACAACTTTTTTTTTTGACTGAAGGGAAAAAAATTAGACCCCTGTGATATAACAAAAACAGTAATGAAAGGGCAATTGATATCATATTTTGCATGGAGGTTGCCTTATATTAGAACACATGATATTTTTCCTTTTGGAAATATTTCTGCAAGTGGGATAGCTGGGTCGTATGGCGGGTCATTTTTCAGTTTGCTTAGCACTCTGCACATTAACTTCCCTAGTGGTTATAGCAGCCTACATTCCCACCAACAACAGAGGAGGTTACCTTTCTGCCCACATCTAAACCAGCAGGAGTCAGTAGAGTTCTGAATATAGAACAAACTCACTGGAGTTAGGTGGAACCTCAAGGTGATTTTCATTTGCATTTCCCTGACATTTGGGAGCCTGAGCATTTTTGTTTTTATGTCTGTTTGCCGTTTGAATTTGTCCTTTTGAAACATGTCTGTTCATTTCCTTCACTCATTTCTTCACAGGCTTGATTGTTTTGCTGAGTTCTTGAAGCTCTCCATAAATCCTAGGTATTAGTCTACTGTCAGTTGCATGGTGTGCCTAGATTTTCTCCTATTCTGCTTCTTTGTTGATCATCTCCTTTTCTGTACAGAAGTTTTTTAGTTTGATGTAGGAATTCAGATTGGAACTGAGGAATTACAATTATCCCTGTTTGTAGACAACATGATTCTCTACATAGGAGAACCAAAAGACTCAATCAAGAAACAATTGAAACTGGGGACTAGCGCGATAGCATAGTGGTTAAAGTCCTCTCCTTGAATGTGTCAAGATCCCATACAGGTGCCAGTTCTAATCCCAGTAGCCCTGCTGCCCATCCAGCTCCCTGCTTGTGGCCTGGAAAAGTAGTCCAGGATGGCCCAAAGCTTTGGAACTCTGCACCCACGTTGGAGGACCCGGAAGAGGCTCCTGGCTCCGGATTGGCTCGGCTCCAGATAACTCCATGGCTGAGAAAGAAGTTGTAAATACAGTCCTCTTTAAAATAGTCAAGAGGAATCTCAAATATGGTAAAATTAATCTAACAAAATATGCAGAAGACCTTTATAATAAAAATTACAAAACACTAAAAAAAAAAAACTGAAGACTTCAAAAGATAGGGAAATCTACCATGTTGCTGAGTTAGTAGGATCAACATAATCAAAATGTCCATATTATTCAAAGTAATATTCAGATTCAGTAAAAAAAAAAAAAAATCCAACAGCATTCTTCTCAGAAATAGAAAAGATGTTGCAAAAGTTCATCTGGAAACACAAGAGGCCATGAATAGCCAAAGTTATCGTGAAGACTAACAGTTGGGCTGGAGGAATCAAAATCCCAGACCTGAGGACATCCTACAGAGCAGTGGCAGGTGAAACTGGCATTGATGCAGAAACAAAGATGAGCGGAACAGTATAGAAACTCCAGAAGATGGTCCATACATGTACAGCCAATTAATCTTCAACAAGAGAACTGGAAATAATCCGGTTGAAAAGTCTGGTCTCTTCGACACATGCTGTTGAAACAATTGGACAGCAGCCTGCAAGAATAAGAAGCAAGACCCCCACCTGTTGCCTTATACAAAAATTAGCTCTAAAGGGATCAAGAACCTAAATGTGTACCCAGAAGCCTTCAAACAATTGGAGGTAAATATTGGAAGCACTCTCGAAGATATGGGAATTGGGGAAAACTTCTTTAAAAAGTCACCAAAAGAACAGGCAGTCAAAACCCAAATAAAGAAATAGGACTATATCAAACTTTTTTTAAAAAAAAGGTTTATTTTTGGGCCCGGCGCAGTGGCGCAAGTGGTTAAAGGTCCTCGCCTTGAACGCCCGGGATCCCATATGGGCGCGGGTTCTAATCCCGGCAGCCCCGCTTCCCTTCCAGCTCCCTGCCTGTGGCCTGGGAAAGCAGTCGAGGACTGCCCAAAGCCTTGGGATCCTGCACCTGCGTGGGAGACCCAGAAGAGGCTCCTGGTTTCGGATCGGCATAGTATCGGCCTGTTGCGCTCACTTGGGGAGTGAATCATCGGATGGAAGATCTTCCTCTCTGTCTCTCCTCTCTGTATATCCGCCTTTCCAATGAAAAAATAATAAAAATAAATCTTTAAAAAAAAAAGGTTTATTTTTATTGGGAAGGCAATTATACAGAGAGAAGGAAAAACAGAAAAGATCTTCCATTTGCTGGCTCACTCCCCTAGTGGCTGCAATGGCCAGAGCTAAGCCTGTTTGATGCCAGGAATCAGGAACTTCATTCGGGTCTACCCGCTGGGTGCATAGTCCCAAGACTTTGGGCAGTCCTCTGCTGCTTTCCCAGACCACAAATGGAGCTGAATGGGAAGTGGAGCAGCTGGGCCTTTGTCAGTCATTTTAACCAGGGACCTAATTTTATATTTCAAAAGTTAAGTCCTGATATCCATCCTCCTCAGCCCTTAAATGTCTTATATTAATATGCTATGCGCACAAAGTTCAGGACAGGAAATAAAAGCAGTGTATTTGACAGGGAATTTTCACCTGTCAATGCAGAGACATGTTGTCAAAAACAACATTTCTTCCTTTTTTTCGGTTGAATTTAAAGGGAACCACAGCATGTGGTTAGTTATCTACAAGTGAGTACTTATGCACATTGAGAATACATCCTTTTTCAGTATTACCTACTTATAACTTAAGACATTTCTGATAGTCTAATTCATATATTTGGTATGCTTTAGGAAAACTGGGCAGCATGTCAAGCAGGAAAGCATAAAGATCCTATCAGTTATGCATTGTGTGCATATTATATATATGTGTGTGTGTGTGTGTGTGTGTGTATATATATATATATACACTTAACTTTTAACTCAATATATTTGTGAAAATTGAGCTAAAAGTTAAGTATTGCAGGAATCCTTAGCCTATCAGTTAAGATGCTGGTATCTGACATCAGAGTCCCTGGCTTATGTGCCTAGCTAACTCCTTCTTGGTAATACACACCCCCACAGGCAGTGGTGGTAGCTCAGACGACTGGATTTGTGATTCACACACAGGAGGCCTATATGAGGTGCCCAGCTCCCAGCTTTGTCCACCTCTCGTGCCTTTGTAGACATCTAGAAAGTAAAACGGTGAATGAGATCGCTCTGTGCTCGCTCTCCCCAAATTTTAAAAGATAAATAATTTGCTGCTAAAAGGAAAATGAAACAAAAGTAAAATAAATAAATAAAAAACCATGCATACTAGGAGACTTTAAAAATGTTCATGAAAATACATATTCTGAAACTGGATTTGAAAAATTTTGCAGCACAATATATTTATGGGCCCAGCATGATAGATAATTCAGTGGCTAAATCCTATATGGGCACTGGTTTGTGTCCTGACTACTACACTTCCATCCAGCTCTGTGCTTGTGACCTAGGAGAGCAATAGAGGACAACTCAACACTTTAGGACCCTGCAGCCATGTAGGAGACCTTGAAGAAGCTCCTGGCTCCTGGCTTCTGGCTCCTGGCTTGCGATTGTCTCAGCTCAAGCAGTTACAACCATTTTTGGAGTGAACCAACAAATGGAAGATATATCAACATACTTACTGTGTAAATATATGTCTATATAATATTTTGAAATATCCATATGATGTTTTATGTATATAGAATACATATCAGAATATAGGTGTCTGTGTCAGACAATAATGTTTTACTGGGCCCGGCGCAGTGGTGCAAGTGGTTAAAGTCCTCGCCTTGAACGCCCGGGATCCCATATGGGCGCCAGTTCTATCCCGGCAGCCCCGCTTCCCATCCAGCTCCTGCCTTTGGCCCGGGAAAGCAGTCCAGGACTGCCCAAAGCCTTGGGACCCTGCACCCGCGTGGGAGACTCAGAAGAGGCTCCTGGTTTCGGATCGGCATAGCATCGGCCGTTGAGCTCACTTGGGGAGTGAATCATCGGACGGAAGATCTTCCTCTCTTCCTCTCCTCTCTGTATATCCGCCTTTCCAATAAAACAAATAATAAAAATAAATCTTTAAAAAAATAATAATGTTTTACTGAAACCAAAAACAAAGAAAACAGGAAGGACATCTGTTTTAATTCCTCTTTGTTAAGAATAGAGCTTGACAGAATCACCAGTTAAGTGACCAATACAGAGTGCAAGTGTTATGCTTGTAGAATATCCTTAGGTCTCTATTAATATCTTTTTGTTAACATGAAAATAAATAATGGTAAGTTGAAAACTTAAAAGAAAAGGGAGGGGGGGTCTAGAGCTGCACTCTTCGCTCCTTTCATATGGAGCAATTGTGTCTTCCCAAGAGGCACTGTGACCAATCAGAACATTTTGAGTGAATACTCTGACTTTCTGAATGGACAGAGATAAGCTTTGGTTAAAGAAGTCATGAAATGAGACTGGAGTTGTGGCTCTGTGCATTAAGCCACTTCCTGCAGTGCTGACATCCCATATGGTAACTAGTTTGAGTCCCAACTGCTCCACTTCTTATCCAGATTCTGCTAATGTACCTAGGAAAGCAGTGGAAAATGGTCCAAGTCCTTGGACACGTGCACCCCACATGGCTTTTTTTTAAAAGATTTATTTTTATTATTTGTTTTATTGGAAAGGCGGATATACAGAGAGGAGAGACAGAGAGGAAGATCTTACATCCAATGATTCACTCCCCAAGTGAGCACAACGGCCGATGCTATGCCGGTGCGAAGCCAGGAGCCTCTTCTGGGTCTCCCACACGGGTGCAGGATCCCAAGGCCTTGGGCCGTCCTCGACTGCTTTCCTGGGCCACAGGCAGGGAGCTGGAAGGGAAGCGGGGCTGCCAGGATAGAACCGGCGCCCATATGGGATCCTGGGCGTGCAAGGCGAGGATCTTAACCACTTGCGCCACTGCGCCGGGCTCCACATGGCTTTAACATGGCCCAGGACCTACTGTTGTGACCGTCTGGGGAACAAATGAATGATAGAATGTTCTCTTTCTGTCTCTCTCTTTCTAATTCTGCCTTTCAAATAAATAAGTTCTTAAAACTTTTTTTTTTTCAAATTTATAAATCGCAGAGCACTGTGTTGTGTAATCTGCGCTCACGGCCTTTTCACTAGGAGCTTGCTACTCAGGATCTCAAAATCTATATAATGACACAGATGTGCATGCAGAACATAAGCAAAGGCATAGTTGGAAACAATATGCTCTTTTTGATACTTGATGCTTCTGCCCTGCAAACTGGGATAACTGCAGCATGTTTCATGGGGATGGTAGCAGTTTAGTTGAACCCGTTAGACTGCACAGAATTCCAGCACATAACATGCAGTGCATAATTAGTTTGAAAGCTACTCTGGAAGGAAAGCACTCAACTTTTCTATTGAGGCAAAATAGCCATCTTCACCCAGAGGAGAACCTGCCTAATAAACCGGCATAGTCACATGTCTACACTAGCCAGCAATTTCATATCGCTATTCAAGAAGGCAGTGAAGATATCTTTGGCAGTGATTACTTCTCTTTTGCATATTTAAACAACACTGCTCGTGGTTCTGGAGGGTGGAAAGTCGCACATCTACAGATTTAGTGCCTGCTAAGGATTAGTTCTCTGCTTCAGACACGGTGCCTTTCAAGGATGGAAACGAATGGATGGACCAGCACCGAAGGGCCTCCTCTAGAATCATAAGACGTACACGCTGAAGGTTAATCACCTCCCAGGAGGCCTCAGCTCTTAATACTGTTGTATTGGGCTTTAGATTTCAACCTAGGTGTTTTGGAGGAACATGAACAATCAGACCATAGAATATCTGAAACAGTTTCCACAGGTAGATGTGAGTTCTTTGAGGATTGTGCAGTATCTTCTGTGTTTTCAGAGCTGTGTTATCTACTATATGTCTTAAAAATGTGTTAGTCATTTAAAAATAGGTAAATGAACTAAATTTATGAGGTATCCAGAATACAGAACACATGACATAAAATGGAAAAATACATTTGAGTCTAATTCCTTTCCATAATTTTATTCTTTTTGCTTGTTTTTATTAATTACATTGTATTATGTGACACAGTTTTATAGGCACTGGGATTCTCCCCACCCCTCCCCTAACCCTCCCTCCATGGTGGATTCCTCCCCCTTGTTATGTGACCACAGTTCAAGTTCAGTTGAGATTACTTCATTGCAAGTGTATACCAAGCACAGAGTCCAGCAACTTATTGTCCAGATAAGTTCAACGGCTTCTTGAGGAGACCTTCTCTGGTCTGAAGGTAGAGCCAGCAGAGTAAAATCCCGATCAATTAAAAGCCCCAACATAACATCAGCAGCAATATATAACATTATGGAATTAATTGACATAGTATTGAGTTGTTGCCAGCCGCATCTGTATGTACTGGCCACATGCCGTACCCAAAATGCCGCCGGCCGGAAAAGCCACACCTTGGTTCCTGGTGATGTAGCTTTCGCGGTACTGCACAGGCGCCTAGCGCATGCGCAGTGAGCTGAGGCGTGGCCGGCGCGTTAACACTGGGGACTGACGAATCCGGTCGCCCAGGACCCTGCGTGATCATGATGCCGACCTATCATCGGCGGAGGCGGGGCCAGTCAGCACATAAGAGCAGACAGCCTGCCGGGGTCGGAGCCTTTTCCTCCTCATCTTGGTGCGCGCAATAAAGATTACCGCAGAAGACTTCATTCGCGTCTGCCTCTTATCGCCGGACGATAAGAAACGTGGGCGCGACATTGAGTAAACAATGTTAAAATTAAATGCAAGTTCTTAACAACATCCTGTGACTACTTCAGTGACATTTCAACAATTGAGGTGCAAAACAGTTTTAGGAGGGGTGTGCAAAGAATTCTTCAATACCTTGGTGAGGAGTACTTAATCTTTTTGTCCTACCTAGTAAGGTGTCTGTGAGTCCATGCTGACCAAGCTTTCCTTGTTGTTCTCTGCCTGTCTATGCTAATTTGTGAGTGAGTGAGTGTGTGTGTGTGTGTGTGTGTGTGTGTGTGTGTGTGTGTGTGTGTTTGGGGTGGAGGATGGCTCTGGAGCGACCCTGATGGTCATTGCAGAGAGGGTGGGGACCCAAAGTTGGAACTAAGTAAGGACCAGAGAAAGCTCCTCTCCCTAGTCCGGAAAGAAGTTTACTGTTCTGATTCTGAGGACAGTATGGTAGGTTCAAAGCCAGTGGGAAGGGGGGTAGATGTCCTCTGAGTTCTTGGCCTCCGAAGGCATTCCAGTTCCCCGTGGTCTCTTTGGCAGTTGGGATGTAGTCCTTGGTGCCCATACTGATAGTCCTTGGTGGGGATCCAGGAGTCTCCAGGGTTGGGATACAAGCCTCCTCCTGTCCCCCTGCTCCACTCTGGGCCCCCACCCCAACTCTGCATATGGCCTCCTATTAATAGGTTGTCAGGATTGCTCTTGATTCCCCCTCTATGTCTTTGTAGTTTTACTATTGTCTAATGCTGTTTTGAATCTATTGTCTATAAGTTACCTGTTATGTTCCTGATAGGTTACACTACACGGCTTCCTCACACATTCAAAGGAAATGGAAGATTTCTTTGCTGTCCCACCCCATTTCTAAGTAGCACAAAGTTTTGAAAGTATGTTGGGTTTTGCAATTTTTCAAAACACATGTGTTGAGACGGTATTAATTACAGGTTCATCTGAGGAAGATTTACTGTCATTGGGAATCTTTAGGATTGATTCACGTCCCCAAAGTCCTCAGGGTTCAGCATGGAGCTATCTAGCAGCAATCAAAGAACCAAAATCCCAGAGCTGCCTAGCCAGGTGGGCAACAGGCAGAGCCTAGCGCCAAATGGCGTGGACCTTGAAAGGATTTTCTAAACCTTGAAGCAGCAAAACCAACAGTGTCTCCAGACTATCAAAATCATTCAAACCCTAGGAGCATTCTTCTCCACACAGGGGTTTCTAAGATGATAACAAGTGGACATCTTTATCACCAGGCACGTAGAGTTTGGCACTGGGAACAACCTCCCCCTCTCTACCACACACAGGCGAAAAAGAAGGATAAGGAAAATTAGAAATATTTGTCTCACCCGCTTTCCCCCATACCTTGACCCTCCCAACTCCACTCAGTGGTCCTCATGGGGCTGCATTCTTGTCAATTATGTAAACATCAAAAATAAAATATAGAAAAAAAAATTAAAGGTTTATTTTTTATGGAAAGGGCAGATTTGCAGAGAAGAGAGAGACAGAGAAAAGCAAATGTTCCATCTGCTGATTCACTCCCCCAATGGCCACAACAGCCAGAGCTGGGCTGATCTGATGCCAGGAGCCAGGAGTGCCCTCAAGGTCTCCCACATATGTGCAGGATTCCAAGGACTTGAGCTATCCTCAGTTCTTTCTCAGGCCACAAAGAGGGAGATGGATGGGAAGTGGAGAAGCTGATATGTGAACTGGCACCATTGTGGCATGCCATAGCTTGCCCATGGAGGGTTAATCGAGTAAGCCATTATGCTTATTAAGCCATTAAGCCCTACCCAAAGTCTTAAAAGATAAAAGTCATTTTAAAGTCCTGCTTTAAGAATCCCTGACAAATTTTTTGTTTTTGTTTAGACACTGTTCAATCATGAAATGCTCAGAAAAGTCATCACAACCCTGTAGTTATTCTAAGGTGTTGAAAAGTTCACACACGCTTTCTTAAAGATGTTTCCAATGATGTTACTAGATAATCTATCTTCCCTCTTTTTCACATGGACTGTAGATATTGATCACTCCCAAAGATCTTTAGACCCAGAGTATAGCTACCTAGGGATGTGTATGACATAATCCCGATTCACATTTTCAGGAAAGTCTTCCTCTTTAAGGCACTTGAATTCTTAAACTTCTTGAGGAAGCTGAATAGTCCTGGAAACTTGAGTTCAGTCCTAATGAAGTGTTTAAAAGGTTGGGTAATGTTGGTGAAGGTGACCTCAACTCTGATTTACGAACTCTCCATGATGCAAGAGGCCTGAGAGATGATCTGGGGTAGAACCAAGCTCCAGGAGAAACTCAGTGCCTCACTGACACAGGCTCACACAGCTGGCTAGTGGAACAGACGAAAACCCGAAAAGGAAAAGTTCTCTGACTCACAGACCAAGGATCTTTCCAATCTTCTTGTTCTGCAGATTACTACTAAAAGACTCAGTTCATTAAATACTGTTTTGAAATCTGTCATTTTTTGCCAGAACTTATATGTCATGCCAAGTGGAAATCCTTAGGTGGTTTCTTAGTCAGTCACTTCATAAATACTCATCATTGCCCTGGAATGCCCTCAAAGCTCCACTTAAGAAGGAAAATGTTTCTCTTCTGCCCAGAGCCTGCAACCATATCAGCACAGTGAGAAACAAACTCAGGAAGATAGCTAGCATTCCAAAGCAATGCATAGTAAAATGCCAATGGTTCAGGCTACCTCCACATCATCAGAAATGTCCAGGAAGCGAATGTGGAACAAACAGAGCTTAAGAACAATTGAATTTTGCTGAAGCTATGGAAACTTATCTTCTGGTTTGCTGTCCAGGATAATTTATACATTGTTAGGTTTGAGGATTTTAGGTTATAAAGAAGGCAAGGAAGCCATTAGTTAAAATACAAAAGAGTTTTCGGGGGGGCCACAAAAGTAGGAGCCTAAAGAAAATGGGGATTTAACCTACCTTGTCAGAAAACAATGGGTTGGGAACCAGGCTTTTTTGTTTGTTTGCTTGTTTGTGGTCTTCACATTTATTTATTTTCATTGGAAAGGCAGATTTACAGGTAGAGGAAAAAACAAAGATCTTCCATCTACTGGTTCACTCCCCAAATGGTCACAATAGCCAGACCTGAGCCAATTCGAACTCAGGAGCTTCTTCCTTGTCTGCCATGTGGATGCAGGGTCTCCTGGCTTTGAGCCATCCTCTGCTACCCTCCCAGGGCAGGGAGCTGATGAGATATAGAGCAGCTGGGATATGAAGGAGGTGCTCAAATGGGATCCCGGCACATGCAAGGCGAGTATTTAGCCACTGTGTCATTGCACCAGGCCCTTGAGTTGTTTCTTAAGCAGTTTTTTTGGAGAGGTGCAGAGTACCACAGGGACCCTAGTAGCACAGGAAAAAAAAAAAAAAAATCCTTAATGAAGCTTACCGTGCACTGTCTTATCATTTTGGGATGTCCCTGAGTTGGAAGATTTGCCGGCAATAAATATGTGATTCGCTTTTAAATTAACTGTCTGCTATCTGCACCCAGTTTTCTCAGGGCTAGAGGATCAGGTCCAGTGACGTAAAGGATTCTGTCAGACCTCAATGGCCTCCTGGGTTTTAACACGCATCTCATTAAAAGGGCCTCTGCTCTTCTCTCCCTTCTCAAGGCAACATTGGACACAAACCAGTGCCCATATGGGATCCTAGCATCTTTTTTTTTTTTTAAGATTTATTTTTTATTTTTTTATTGGAAAGGTGGATATACAGAGAGGAGAGACAGAGAGGAAGATCTTCCATGCGATGATTCACTCCCCCAGTGAGCGCAACAGCCGATGCTATGCCGGTGCGAAGCCAGGAGCCAGGAACTTCTTCCAGGTCTCCCATGCGGGTGCAGGATCCCAAGGCTTTGGGCCGTCCTCGACTGCTTTCCCAGGCCACAAGCAGGGAGCTGGATGGGAAGTGGAGCTCCTGGGATTAGAACAGGCGCCCCTATGGGATCCCGGGCGTGCAAGGCGAGGACCTTAACCATTACGCCATCACGCCGGGCCCTCTAGACATCTTTTTAAACAGGTTCTTAATGTGGAAAAGTGTCTCAAAGGTTGGATGAGGGAAAAATTACATTAACTTTTTTAAAAATCTAGATAAATTTTGCATTTCTGTAACTACTAACATGAACAATAAATCACAGTAATAATAGAAATTTTATGACTCTAAACAATAGAAGTTACATTCATACATATCATACCTCATTCCAATACTTACAGTTCACAATAAGATACTGGAAAGGAATTTATGCTCATCACATATTTTATATTTATGGACATTGCTAGATCTGCTCCAAGACTTATTACTTATTATGTTAGTAACCACAAATATACCACGATAGCACAGATCTAAGGTTTTCATGCATTTTTATTGCTGACTTTCACCTAATTATTTTATCTATAACTCTGCTGGATAGGATAATGGTTCTATAATATGCATATGCCCTAATCCCCAGAATCTGAGATATGAAACTACACAAATTTTAAAGGGTCTTGGTGAGTGTGATAGAGATAAAGGCGTCTGAGGTAGGGAGGGTGTCTGGAATGGTTGGGTGGGCTCAGTGGAATGATTGAAAAGCAGAGGCCCTTCCCCAGCTGTGATCAGAGAGGCGACTGTTCAGAGGATTGGATTGGCTGTGGTGGGGTTTGAGGATGGAAAAATGAGACAATGAGCCAGGAAATGTGGGTGGCCTTCAGAACGTGGAAAGGACGAAGAAACAAAGTCTCGTTGAATAGATGAATAGCACTGGCTACACCTTCGTTTTAACCTAGTTTGACCTTTATCAAACTTCTGACCTCCAGAGCCATGAAGTGGTAAATCCATACTTTTTAAGTCACTAAGTTTCTGCTAATGCGTTACAGTCACGCTAGAAAACTAATATGCTATGCATTTTATCTTATGCACTTAAAAATCTTATTCTGGGAAACAAAATAGTTTAGAACTGTGTAACAGTGTCTTCAGTTTCAGTTAAATGGAAAACTTAATGCAGCTTGACACACTGATCAATATCTCATGAGACTTCAATCAAAAAGCTATATAGATGTGTGTTTTTTTCACAATTATCCAGAGTTCCAGTAACAATTTTTATAACTCAGTCACAAGTACACCTCTTACTCACATGGGCTTGGCTTTTCCCTCCAACTTCATTCTCAGTGGCTCTTATTTTTTCTGGCTTCTCCTGTTTCCAAATTTGGGTTGCATTCCTATATCTAATTCATGCAGGAATGAGAGCCAAGGGAGGAGCGATTCTAATCCTTTTATCGGGGTTATTACTTTAGGAGCTTCCAAATGAATCCTGCAGCTGTAACATGTCCTACTGGGGAGTTGTTGTAGAAGAATGAAACCTCAGTAATAATAATACAGGATCTATGCCAAAGGGACTGTATTTCCCATTCCCAATGATGATCGGGCCTCTGCTGATTACTTGGTTGGAATTCTTGAGCTCAGTTTTACTATAAGTCAGCTATAGTATGTCAATACCAAAGCAATTTTAAAGTAATTCCTATTTTCCTATCGGTTAAATGTGAATAATACTTTTGAATGTATCTGGCCCATTAAAATCCGTTTGTAGGACCTATAAAATTCTGGGCTATGCCTAACATTTATTAGAGTACATTCTTTCATATTGTTTAGAGTCTGTCAGGAAAAAAGAAAACTTTTTTTGTGTTGAAGATATGTTTCTTCCCATATGAATTAACAAACATAAAGTAAACAAACTTCACTCAGTCTTGGTCAACAGTAGTCTACTCTGGGTGCTGTTGGGCACAATTTACAGAAACCCAGCTGCATAAGGCCACACCCTCTGGTAGCAAGTCATTTTGTTAAGTGTCCATTGGGATCTTAAAATCAAAACAACAAAACCATGAATGCTAATATTACAAAATTATAAATTCTTGATATCTCACTTCTGAAGATGTGCATATAAGAATGCAGTCACCCCTTCCCAGGACCTTCTCCTTTGGGTAATAAAAGTCAGCCTGGAGTTGTCCACTTCTAGTCCTGGTCAAGGATGCACAATGCATAATAAAGCCTGACCTCTGAACCTCAGACACAACAGAATGCCAAAGCTGGGGTGCCACCAGATTTCTTCTGCGCACAGTCTAATTCAGTTCATCTGCTTTATACTTCATGTACCTCGGTGTTTTTTCCGATGTTAAAAACCAGTATTTCCCACTAGTTACAATGCAGAGTCATGCTGAGTAGCTCAAGTACACCTACTTTAATTAAAATACACATCTATCCCTCCCCCCAAAAAAGTGAAATTGAAATATGAATTTAAAAAAAAAAAAGCTTTGTCTTAAGCTGATGACCGAAAGGCAGAATAATAGAGAAGGAGAGGCAGAGGGTTCTTCCATCTGTTATTTTACTTCCTAAATGCCTGTAACAGCCTGGGGTGGGCCAGGCCAAAACCAGGAGCCAAGAGATTCTCCAGGTCTCCCACATGGATGCAGGGGTCCAAGCATCTGGATTGTTTTCCACTTCTTTCCATACGTATTCTCAGGAAGTTAGATGGTAAATAGAAATGCCAGGACTTGAACCAACACCCATATTGGATGTTGGCAATGCAGATAGTGGCCTAGCTAGCTCTGCCACAGCATCAGCCTCATCCGAGAGCTTTCAGTTACTTTTCATTTATTTTTTATATATTTTATTTTGATAATCTTTACATAATTATGGCACAAAGAGTCAAGTGCTACAAGAAAGTAGCACTGTAGAAACCATTGTTTCTACATTTCTCTCTCTTTCTCTCTCTCTCTCTCACCCTCTCTCTTCTCTCTCTTTCTGTATCTGGGGTAAGGGGGAAGATAAAGGGAGAAGCCCCACCCAGCCTCCCACCTGTCCCAGGGTCCCCTTCAATTACTTTACATACTTCCATACCTAAAAAAGAGCTCATGCAGGGGCCAGGTGCGATGTCATATGGTTAAGGTCCTTGCCTTGCATGCCCGGGATCCCATATGGGCGCCAGTTCTAATCCCAGGAGCTCCACTTCCCATCCAGCTCCCTCCTTGTGGCCTGGGAAAGCAGTCGAGGACGGTCCAAAGCTTTGGGACCCTACACCTGCGTGGGAGACCCAGAAGAGGCTCCTGGCTTTGGACCGGCATAGCATCGGCTGTTGCGCTCTTGGAGAGTGAATCATCGGATGGAAGATCTTCCTCTCTGTCTCTCCTCCTCTGTATATCTGATTTTCCAATAAAAATGAAATAAATCTTTAAAAAAGAAGAAGAAGAAAGAGCCCATGCATCTAACAACAACTGTCAAATGAGGCCAGCATTTCATTGGTATGTTCATATCACTATCCATGTCCTAAACACTTTGCATTGATAAATGGTAACAAAATGCAAAAAAAAAAAAATGGTGATTTTTTTTAAGTTTACCAAGACAAAAACTGGATTAAAAAAATTGTAAGAGAGAATATCCCACAACATCATGTTAAAAAAAAACTTAGAGGTTCATGATAGCTACTATAACCTATGTACTCCATTATGTGTGAAAGCACAAATACTGTCTTGCTTGTATTGAAGTTCAAGGGTCAGTGTCACTGGTTAGAGTGGCTCTGCTACAGTTGCTGTCGGACAGAACCAGAAACCTTCATCCTCCATCTCCACCAACACCTCTGCAGCCTCCACATCAGCCTGAGGGATGGGACTGAGAACCTCGAGGTTGCATACCATCCTGTGAAAACTGTTCCCCAGAAGTTGTACGCATCACTTTCACTCAAATATCATGGGCACACCTAAACTCAGAGGACGATGGGAAATGTAACGTAACTAAGAGTGCCAAAATAAGAAGAATCAGATTTTATGAGCAATACTGTGACAATGTATATACATTAAGGTTATTAGCACGGAAATTATTTCAGGATAATCTCCATGAATGTGCAATACATAGCTTCTTTTCTTGAAAAATAATCTATTACCAGTGGGAACAATATAAACCTTATAACAAAGAGGAAAATAAAAGATCTATCCAAACCTACAGACAATCCCTAAAATATTTTGATAACCATGCTCCCTTACTACAGACTGATATATTATTCTGTAAAAGATATTTCATCATGTAGTAATGTTACATATGTAGTTTCTAAAACACATTGCTTTACGTCAGCGCTATAAAACATAAAATAAGCCCATCATGGTATTCAAGTATAAGAATTCTATCACTTTATTAATCTATTCCCCTTTTGCCATTATTGATGATTACTCAGTAAAAATATTTGTGGATTTAAGCCTTTGGCCTTCGTGAGTTTTTCTTCATATAGATTTGTATAAATGAGAATGCTGGCCTGAAGAGTCTATATATTTTTTGTTTTGAAAATGTGTTGTTTAGCTACTCCTCAGGAAGGTTATACCAAGTCACAACCCTACCAATGGCATGTGACAAATCCCATTTTCCAGTGCTTCTTATGTTACAGTTGGGAGCATTATTCACATGTTTACCTTTTTAATATTAGATATGGAACATATTTGATTTTTTTAAAAGACTTATCTTTTTAGTATTTATTTATTTTTATTGGAAAGTCAGATTTAAAGAGAAAGGGAGAAACAGAGAGAAAGATCTTCCATCTGCTGGTTCACTCCCCAAGTAGCCACAATGGCCGGAGCTGAGCAGATCTAAAGTCAGGTGCCAGAATCTTCTTCCTGGTCCCCCACATGATTGCAGGGTCCTAAGGTTTTATGCTATCCTTTACTGCTTTCCCAGGCCATAAGCAGGAAGCTGGATGGGAAGTGGAGCAGCAAGGACACCAGCCAGCTTCCATATGGGATCCCGGGTACATGCAAGTGAGAATTTAGCCAATAGGATATAGCACTGAGCCCAAGACATACTTATTTTTATTTGAAAGAAAGGTTCTACAAAGAGGAGAGAGAGAGGGGTTTTCCATCTGTTAATACATTCTCCAAATGTCTGTTAGTGGCCAAAGTGAGCTGATCAGATGCTGGAAGCCAGGAGTTTCTTCCAGGTCTCCCATGAGGGTACATGGCTCAAGTTGTTGAAACCTTGCATCCATCCTGCACTGCTTTCCCAGGTGATAAGCAGAGAGCTGGATCCAAAATGGTACATCTGGGACATGAATTGGCATCCATATGGGATGCCAGAACCATATAGCAGAGGATTAGACTACTAAGCCACCATGCCAGTCTCACTATATTCAGTATTTTATTGACATTCCTCTTATTGTGCGTAAAACTATTTTCAGTGGTTTTAGAGCCATTTTTCTCTCATGTCTTATGACTTCTCTGCAATGTCCATAGCACTTGTTCTACATAGATTTGGTTTCATTCCTTTCATTTGCACATGTTCTTTGCATAGAGATGTCAGGATTTTTGATTTTCAAACATATTGTAAATGTATTTCCAGTTTGTATGTCATCCATGTCCACTATTATTCATATACTAAATTTATCTTTAACTTAAACTTTATTTCTGGGAGACTGAAAATTTGGCTTTCAATTTTATTTTCTTCTTTCTTGGTTTCATAATATTCTCAAAAACATTTTTATAACAGATTTATTTAAAAAATCATTGCAAAAGAGTTTAAAAATTTTTTTCAATATTTGAACTTCGTTGAATCTCAGGAAAGCAAGACATCTGAGGTCAGTTTTCATATGGCTTCCAAATAGAACCCAAGGGCCAATGTGGCACAGCAAGTTAAGCTGGCGTGTGGACAGCATCATCCCATACAGGAGTGCCTGTTGGAGACCCAGTTTCTCTGTTTCAGATCCAGCTCCCTGCTAATTCTCTGTAGGTCTCTGTAGGCTAAATTCTCTGTAGGTCCCAGTCTCCCAAGCAGATAATGAGGGACCAAGTGATTGGGCCCCTGTCATTTGTATGGGAGACCGAGATGAAATTCCAAGCTCCAGACTTGAAACAGCTGCTCAGTCCAGGCCAGTATTGCCATCTAGGCAGTGAACCAACACATGTGCATGTTTCTGTAGCTCTGCTTTTTAGACAGATAGTGTAAAACTTAAGAGTGTACACAAGAGAGAATGAAACTGCATGAACAGGTTTACTAAGGTTACTGTCAAGTTTGTTTAATAAATATTCAGGAAACAACAGAGCTGGGAACCTTTTCCCTCCATTTGCTGTTGTTTAGATTAGTTCAAATGTACAAATCTTCTGATTATTTCCTTTGAATTATCCCAGAAGAACTTTGAGTTTTTGCTTGTTTGATTTCTTTTCATTTTTAAAGATTTGTTTGTTTGTTTAGAAAGAGAAACCTTTCATCCACTGCTAGTTCCCTTCCCACATGGCCGCAATGACCAGCAGGGACCAGGAGCGTCTTCAGGTTCCCCATGTGGTTGTAGAGGCTCAAGCTCATCTGCATTCCTCCTCTGCTTTCCTGGTCCATTAGCAGAGATCTGGACAGGAAGAGAAGAAGCTGTGACAAGAACCAGTGCTCACATGGGATCTTGGCGTTGCTGGCAGCAGCTGTACCCCCTTGGCCACAGTGCCGCCCCTGCTTTTGATTTTTATTGATGTTTATAATAAACTAAGGTCAGGCATGGAGCTTAGTATATAAAACACAAGACGATTTTTCTCACCCATCTACAGAACCTTAACATTTCACCCAAATTAAGAGCTTTAAGATTGTATTTGTCTCAGAAAAGGAACCTCACTCTAGTGCAAATGCTCACTGGTTTTTGTTCAAGTCACTAAACTATTCCACCTTTAGAAGAACATCCAGGTTCTACATCGCAGAACAAAAGTCGCCAGTCTCTTATCTATGTGACAAGCCTGACCCATAATTAGTTTTCATAGACAAGTTATTAGAACATAGCCACAGCTTCATTTTCTGTGGCTGCTTTGAAACTACAAAATAAGTGGTTAAATGGTTGTGAAAGAGCTCACAAGGCCTAAAATATTTCCTTTCTGACTTTACAGAAAGGTTTTTTGACCTATATCATAAAAGGTAATAGCAAGGATGTTAGCCTAGATAGAGTTCACTGCAAAAATAGCACCAGTATGACCACTTGAACTATCTCATCAGATCTGTACTCTAGTCTCATGGACGCGCCAGGAGCTATCTGCAAAATGGCCCATCCTAGCAAAATCCATGCTTTGTCTGAAGAGTGACTTGAAATTGTCCAGTTGTGGTGAGGTCGGGGCAGCAGGGAGGTACTTAATGTTACAATGTAGAGCTGCTCTATCAGAAAGTAGTTAGTCGTTGACCTTGCTTTTAAGGACATCTTGGCTTTGGAGAGGACAAAGGCCTCATCAACAAAGAGACTTTGGTTGCATTAACAAGTTGGCTTGTATCTGATTCATCTAAAAGCCAAATCATTTGGATATGTTAGATAAGAACAAGGCTTGTTTTGACCTCTTTTCTACTACTTAGCTTTCAATTCTGGTCTGCCAAGATGCATTCTCCTTCATTTCCAATGACAGCAGTAGCATTTTGCTATACTATGAAACGTAAATGTTAAAAAATTGAGTCTGGTTATAAGAATTATCAGTAAGTACATGCTTAATGTTCATAAACTAAAGCTTTCATTGTGCATTTTAGGGGCTCAATAAATGTTAATGAATCTTCAAACAAATAACAGTAAGACAGGCCCCAAGATTCAAACACTGGAGTAAAATCAGGATCTGTAACTTATCTGTCATGTTGATACAGCAAGTCATTTTTTATTATATGATGGATGAAATAAGGGTACATGACACATGATTTGCATAAAAATAGTACAGTGATTGTATACATATCTACTGTACAGTAAAAGGTGAATGCAAGTATTTGATCTGTACTTGATGAGGCACAATGGGCCTATTAACATTTCCATCTGTGCTCCTTGCCATTTTTGAGAGAACAATGAGTGGTCCAAGGAGTCTTAACCAGTCAGAGGGAGAAAAGGGTGCTGCGTCTTCAGAATCTGTGTCTCCGTGAAGAACAGACACACCAACAGTCGTTAGTGGAAGAGCTCCACTGAGCATCTGTTCCCCTTGCTCCAGGGATTGCATTGACAAATCCAGAGCTGTTACCGCCTTAAAAAAAAAAAAGGACTGAAAATAAAATATAATTGTCTAATAAAATGATGAATGCTATATGACCTTTTTTTGAAAATGTGACTCATGAATGCTTGTCACAGTATAAATGGCATCTGCCAAATGAGCAGAAACACTTGGCACGTGTCTGAAAACATTAGGTCTAACTTCTGATTCATGTAAATGCTGCAACTATCACATTCCTTATGGTCGTTAATTTTCAACTTCCGTGGAATCTCAATGACAAGGTGACCTGTGTTTGAGGCTTTGTGCTGTGCAACTACCAATTAGTCGAGAAGTGCAAGAGCAACAAGAGTTTGTCTAGCGTCTGTGAATGTGTTGAGGGGGTTATGCCCAGGAGATTAAATCAACTCTGTAGGTAAAGAAGCCATCACTCCGAACAGCGGCCGGTCACTTACAGTGAGAATCCTTTCCTCAGACGTTGTGACATCAAAGTAATGTCGGGGAGTCAGTATTTGAAGTAATCCTTTGGAAATAGAATTAAATACCGGCTCGAAGGTTTTATTCAGGGGAACAAAAGACAGTACAGTTTTAGGTAACAGATACATAATAGAATAACTGAGGATTTTATTGTCAAGATACCCTAAACCTGAGTCTGCCACTTTTATTGGAAGAAAATTATTTAACTTCTCTGAGTCACAATTCCTCATCTGTATGTGGGAATAACAGTGGGAGTTAGTTATTGAAGGGGTCAGAAGTAATAGGTGTAAAATGGCTGGCTTAGTTCTTCAGTGAAGTGGTGCTCGGGTAGTATAAACACTTCACCATTCATCCCCAGGTCTGCTACTCCATTTGGTGGAACAGTGTGTCAATGTGAGATGACACTGACACCAGGTGACATGTAATAGTTCAAATACGATTCTTGACACATATTTTATTGATGGTTACATGCAAAGATTTCTCTAGGTGTGAGAATAGGTCATATTGTGCACTAACCATTCAGAAGCACTTTGAGCAACTTGTTGTTTACAAAACAATAAGAATATAATTCCATTGTGGTGCATGCACATAAAGGTTTATCTCAAAGTTGTTCTTGCGGGCAATTAAACAAGTTCAAATTGTATCAGGAGCAAATGTTGCTGTTCCTAGCTGCTGAGAAACTTATTTCCAAAGGAGATGAAATGATACACAATCAGTAATTCTGATATATTTCCTGGAAACACAATAAAGGCACCCTCCAAGAATATAAATTCTCTGAGTTTATGAATAAGAGTTTAACTCAAACAGAATACTTGCTATAGGCAGGAAGCACCTGACAAAACTCATCAATACCCTGTCCAGCCTTGCACAGTAGGAAGGGATTTTGGATTTTCTTTCATCAGGGGAGGCCATATTGCCTAGGAACCCTGTCTACCATTACACTGATTCCATTTGGGGTGGCTTTGATGGTGGTGAAAAAGATGATGAGGAATGTTTAATCACAGCTTCTATCCAGCACTCCCATTTAGTGACCCTCCAGCACTGCATCTGAAATCCGAGTTTCAGACCTGATCTGCACGTAGACACAGTGTGTTTCAATATGTGTTGGGGATCCTGTAGGAGCTATACCAAAGCTGAACAGTATCTTTTCTCAGGGGACAAAATGTGTAGTTCATGGATAAACATGGATGCATCTGGAGTTGTTTTCTTAAGTGAATGGGAATCACATTTCTATCCAGTATACACGGGGTAGTTATTATAGAATTTGCCTTGCTACAATTTTTCTGAAATAATTTCACTCCACTGCAATATGTCCTTCTTTTATATTTTCAAATTTCCTCTTCCTTAAAACATTAACATTGCAAAAGAAATGTTCCAAAACTGAGGCAAAATATAAAATACCTGTATATTTTCTCCAACAAATCCAAGAAATTATTAGTGTGTTAGTATCGTAATGGGGGAGGAAGAGAAGGAAATTGGGGTTACACGTTAGCTAATATATTTCATCAGTGTCCAGTGAAAGCTAAATCTTGTTGTATAAACTGTTGGAAATATGGAACCGCCTGACCAGTTTTGCCCCTGCATACTTTCTCTGCTTATGGCTCCTCATCCTCTCCACACCTGTTGAGTATTATCCTTCTATGGCACTGATGATTCCTGCTTCTCTGCTCTGGTTTTTAAATGGATCTATAAATCAACATTTTTAATCCTCAGAGTCTTCATTGACAATTGAAGAGCTTCTAGCAATTTACATGTCTAAAATGAATTCATTTAGAAGTGAACGTCACCCCAGGAAGTGGATCCTGATTCCTCATTCCCTAAATGCAGGTTGGGCATAGTGACTTCCTTTCAATAGGTACATTGAGAGGACGGGGAGTGGCAGAGAAAAATAATGTCATAGTAGCCAAGAAGGCCGTGGTGATCGCCACCAAGTGATAACGTGAACATCACTGATGGCAAGTTGTGAACTCAGCAGGTACTTTACCATCATGTTATGGACCGATAACTTCTCTGTGATCGTCTTCCCCAAATACCAACTTAGAAAAGTTAAGAGAAAAATACTTCACCAAATACCTGATGAATATGTCTCAAAACTGCCAAGATCGCTGAAAACAAAGGAAGTCTGGGAACTTACCACAGCCAAGAGGAGCCTCGGGAGACCTGATGACTAAATGTAGCAGATTATCCTGGGTGGGTTCCTGGCACAACAAAAAAGAGGATAGAGAAAAACCAAGAAAGTCTGAGTAAAGCATGGAATTTAGTTCATAATAATCTATCAATATTGCCTCATACATGATGACAAATGTGTTACATGAACATAAGAAGTCAATAACACAAAGGCACATGTAAACTTTCTGTACTATCTGTGATTTTTCTGTACTGTCCTAAAATAAAAACTTTTTTAAAAAAAAGAAGGAAGTCAATTTTTGCTCCCCCACATGTCTCTACTCCTTATCCCCTATTTTTGTCAATGTGATTATTGTGAGATAATCAGAGCCTACATCCTGGTTTCCACGTTTATAAAGCAAACAGTTAATTTTAAAATTTAGTACATGATTTTATCACCTCCAGAAAGAATAGCTAAAATAAAAAGCCTCTTAAACAGTCTTTACTGTGTTTTTCTTTTTTGTTTTTTGTTTGTTTGTTTGTCTTGTTTTATGAAAAAGTAAATTTTACAGAGAGGCAGAATTTCCATCTGCTGGTGTATTCCCCAAGTGGCCAGAGTGGTAGAGTTAAGCTGATACACAGCCAGGAACTTTTTCTGGGTCTCCTTTGCAAATGCAGGGTCCCAAGGCTTTGCACTTCGCCCTAGCCAATTGGCCAAGAAGCGATTGGTCCCAAGGCTTTGGACCATTCTCTGCTGCTTTCCCAGGCCACAAGCTGCGAGCTGGAAGGGCAGTGCAGCAGCCAGGACAGGAACCTGCACTGACATGGAATTTAGGAGTTTGCAGAAAAAGAATAAGCCAGCTGAGCCGTGATGCCACTCATCCCTATTTGTTAAAGAAACAAATCCACACAGCAGGCAATACAGAGTTGATTTGAGGCAATCCGAAGTGCAAAAGTCAAAATGATCCCGCCAAGACTTCAATATGGAAAACCGTATGCTCACTTCTTTATTATGTGACTAAACTGTCATAAAGACTGCCAACCAATGCCTTCTGCTTTTTCTGGCTGCAATTTTATATTTATTACCATCTTCACAGTTTAAGTGCCAGAATTGCCTCCCAGGTTAACTAAGTATTTGAATACATGCTCAGGCCTCTTCTCCATTCTGCTTGTCTTAGCACAGATGATCCAGTGCACTGGGTAGCCTAAGTACACAGTTGCATTGATGGCAGAAGTAGCCCCTGGTCTGCCTCTCCCTCCACCCACCATCCTTGTGACCTCTGCTGTGGTCTAAGTGGATGCAGTCAATCACCAATGTCCTGAGCTGGAATTCATAACAAGGCACAGTGGAACCCTGGGTTCTAATACTCTTCGTCCCTTCAGCCTCTGCTTTCTAGATCTATGGCCACCTTTAGTTATTTTAATACTAACACATTCTTTTCAGGCCATTGGAATTCCATATGGAGTGTTCTGGATCCCTTGCATTCTCCATATAATCCCTGGAAACCAGAAATGACATTTCAGGTCCATAGGACTCAAGACCTTGTTGAATCACTATGTATGATGTTATTCATTGTTGGACTCCCAGAATGTCATAGAATTGTGCTGAATGCAGACCTTTCTGGCAGAGCTCAGAATATGGAAAAGTATGGAAAAGTAGGAGCAAAGACTCACTTTGGGATTATCCCGGAACCATCAAAACTTCTCTATCACAATGCCTGTCACCAGTATTTTATCCCTTCACATTGTTAGGATGACAATGGCACAGAACTGGATCCCCAAATTGGCTCAACTCTTACTCTTATCATGCTTCATAATGATTCTCATTCTTTCTCCATCATCCTTGCCCTCATCCTCCTCTTCCCACAACTCCTCTGCTCATACATTAAAGGGCTACTGTTTCCTTTTCTTCGTAAGAACTGCCTCACACCATAATGCCTGGACACTATGATTGGCATCAGAACTTCTTACTGTAACTTAATACTCAAAGTCAAGATGTAAAAATTCTGAGAAAACCCTTTTGGCACCCACTAGGCATAGCTTTTACATATCAAAAAACTTTTCAAAATGTCATCTTGCCATGGATTTAAAATACATTTATTCTGAAATCTAAAGCTGAACATAGATTTTTTTCTGATGTGTTTTATCTGGGTAGTGCCTGCCTTCTGCTGTCATTGGCAGTGTAGTCTACGTCTTCATGCAGGAGGGCTTTCTGGAGGCAAATCTCAGGTATTTAGAGAAAGACACCACAGGGTGCACTGCTGGACTCTGCCATTTTCCACAGCTGTGATGTCAGGATACAATTAAACAGCAGAATGAAGAACGATACCATTATGGTGAGATAGGGGAAATCGGAAGGTTGGGATTTGGGGAAGCAGATGGGGAAATCCCAGAAGCTATGCAACTGTACCATAAAATAAACAACAAATTTTTTAAAAGATAGTATCCTAGAGCATCTTTATGCTGCTTAGCGGAGACTCAGACAAGGCAGGTCTTGGCTCTGAACAGAACTGCCAGTCACCTTAGCCACCCAAGCTTGCAATTATGGCATTTTTTCTGACTTCTTGTTCTGTCCTTTGGCTCAATGGAATATATAATGTTATCACTACTCTTTTTATTTTACCACTTTCTTGCCCTATTCCTAATTTTAATAACTCACTCCTTACTTCTCATTTAGATCATTTCTAGAATGTTCTAACTTGTTACAGTGTCTGAAGTCTCACCTTCAACTTCCTCTTCTTTCCTTACATTGGGAACATAAACTTGGGGCAGTACAAGCCTAAGATTCAATTCTGTTTCATCATTTTTTTAGTCTGTGAATTCAACCAAGTCTGTAAGCCTCTGTTTTCTCAACCATATGAGGTTGTTATGAGAATAAAGATGAGAGATGCAGAGTGCTTACCCCGATATTTAACTAAGGCTGAATACTGCCAATCACTGCTATGATTATTGTTATACTCAAAGTTCTAAAATGTTTCAGGAAGTCCATGGATGAAAAACATACTAGAGGCAAAAAAGCTTAGCATTGTGGAAAGGCTAAACCTCACGTGAGGAGACAAAAAGCACAATCCAACCAGGGGCAGTTAGTTGGTCAGGAGCAGACAGTGTCATGAAGACAGCAACGGAAATGTCGACCAGGTAGGTAACTGAACATCAAGGACAATCATGATTTCCAGGCTAGTGACGTGTATTTTATTTTATAGAGATTGAAGTAGTTTTTACATTATACTTTTACAACAAAATCCTGTAAATTTTTAAAATAAAAAAGATAAAAATAGAAGATTTTTTGAAAGAGTGAAAATTAGCGTGATTCTGACTGTTAAGTGTACGTGCACACATTTGATGAAAATTTGCTTCAGAATTTTTACAGATAAATCCTGGCAGATAAATCAAGTCTTATAATCTCTACCTCATTCTGTTTGCAGAGTATATCATCATATTTGCATGTAACGTCTGTTTGCTATCATATATTTTTTAATTTTAGCTTTGTAGTAAGCTCTGTCTGTGTTCAAATGT
This sequence comes from Ochotona curzoniae, assembly GCF_017591425.1. Lineage (NCBI taxonomy): Eukaryota > Metazoa > Chordata > Mammalia > Lagomorpha > Ochotonidae > Ochotona > Ochotona curzoniae. The sequence continues at coordinate 22,297,893 of NW_024467115.1, forward strand.
ATTTAATGTGAGAAACAGAGAGAGACTCGAGAGACAAGGAAAAATGACCAACAGACTTGGAAAGTCTGAGAATAAAATCTTGAGGATGAGGATCATAAGAAGAAAAATTACTTAAACACAATGGTAATCAATAACCACATAGGTCAAGAGCAGACATTTGATAACTGCTCCCTGCAATAAATAACCCAGAGGGATGATAGATATAATTAGTTAAGAAATATTGAATTCATTTGTATCAAAAGACTCCATGGGAGCACAGTCATGATGGTAAGAATTCAAGAGTCAGAGCTCATCAGGTGACTCATGGGCAAACTCTTCCAGAAAGAAGCTGTTATCTGTTTTATTTTATTAATTCCTGTTACTCACATGCAATTGGTCTCCAATAAACATCTTGAAATGAACTCAAACGAACACCCGGGGGTTGTAGAACATGAAATTTGGCAGTAGGGTTGGGCTGACTTCTCTTCCGCCTGGGAACAGGTCCTACATTCTCCTTCTGCTAGATTACACCTGGCCTGCAGGACTGCTGAGGTCTCAAGTCCAGCTTCGTTTTTCATGTTGCTGGAGGAAAGTTTTGTGGTTCTTTTTTTTTTCTCTTAATTTGATTTCAATGTAAAGAGAATTTCTCTTTCATAATTTAACCTATGGTCATGTTCCACTCTCTTCTTTCTGACTTGGTTATAAGAAGCTATGTAAAATGGGAAAGTATTTGACCACTGTGTTGTCCCAAAAGGACAATGTATAAGTAGGGTCTGATCATCACAATTTCTCTTCCTAGTAGGTGAATCCAGGAAAACCATCAGATGTTCCGCAGGAAGTTCAGAATCACTAATGATACCTGAAGAAAAAGGTGAAAGGCTAAACATACGAACGTAGGTGGACTAATAAGAAACCAAAACCTAAAATAACATTCAGTACCCTTCGCCCCATGTCTTTGGGGATCTCATTTACCCCTTTCCATGTACAAGAAAAATAAGACCTTAACTCCCAGTGGATGACCATTTCTAAAACCTTTCTAGTGAACTTGGATTACAGCTATTAATAGTGAGATCAAGGAAGAATGAGTAAGAAATTCCTACTCATTAAAGTTCTCCCAACGGATACATTCAAAACTTTATGTTCCTGATGTAGCTGTAATTTTCCACTAATAATGAAGAAATATTTATTCTAAACTTTCTAGGAAATGAGACCTTGAAACAAACTTACTCTAAAAAAGTTCAATTCGTTTGTTACGAGTTTTCTAATATATGTCTTTCTCGTTTCTTCTTTCTTACTGTTTAAATGGAAGAGAAGCATGAATAGAGCCCTTTCCTGTATTTCTAGGTCTTCCAGAAACTTGGGTGAAAGAGTGAAGACTATGTCAAGGATCACAAAAATCTAGAGATATTTAAAAAAATGTATACATTATTACTTCCTTTTTTTTTTTGGTAATTTATCTGATCCTGCTAACTTCTTCATTTGTCACCATTCCATTCCCAGTCCATGGTTTTATCCTACTCAAAACTATCAGTTTATTTCAATGTTTGTTACGTATCACATAAACTAAAAAATTGAATTTAGATGAAAACAGAAATAGATAGGATCAAGATGGCAGAATAGGGTGAGAACCATTTAAGCAGACTGAGAAACATTACTCATGGTGAGGCAGAGAAGGCACATCCCAGGAAATAGGAGAGGACAGGCCAACGGTGGAGGGGCACCTGGAGACTGACGGATACGGGGAAGATTTTTGGTTCATATTAGATTCCTGTCTGACATATAGGTCATAAGGTAGCAACATTTTATTCAAGAACATTCTTGATTTTCATTTCTTCAGTGAAACATTAGACATTCAGTAGCATGTTATTTAACTTCATGGCATTATCAATTTCTATTTTTCTTCCTGTTGCTCATTTTGTTTTTTGTGGCTTTTTATTTAAGGGGATGTATGGTAACTGTATAATGGAGACTATTATGTCCAGATGAGAGGATACAATGCAGTATGCCTCTCTACTTCCAGATCAAAGATAGATTCTCAATGAAGTATGTCTTTTTTTATTTCTTTTTATTATTATCACTTTATGATACAGTTACATAGGCCATGGGATTTCCCTTATCCCCCTCCCCAAATCCCTCCCTCTCACTGAGTTCCCCTATATCATTACTATAGTATAGTTCTTCATACACAAAGATATATACATCATTACAGACACGAACAGTGGCAGAGAATCCAGTATCCTAGTGTCAAGATATAGTAAACAGTTCCACAAATGAGTTCACTCACAGCTCAGTGCATGCCCAGTATTGTCCATAGCCCTTGCTTCCTTAAACAAAATGGCACCTGATACAGCTCTTGGGGGCAGACTGGACTGTGAAATCCACCCTACTCCTGTACTGCTTGTCTGGAATCTCCTGCTCTGTCTCTGCTCCTGTTCAAATCATACAGACCAACAGGCTCCTGGCTCCTGGTATAATTCAAATCACCACTTGCTGAGGGCACTGGGGTATCAGTCACTACAACACCACACCGTTGTATCTGGTGTTTTCTTGTGTGTCAGCCTCTGAGTACCCTTCTGCAGTTGTTCTTTCTTTTCCTATCTCCTGGAATGTTCCCTCTCTGGTTCACACTGGCCAATATTTCTCTATCTGTTTAAATGTGTTCTTATCCTATTCTACCATCTTGAGTCCCTATTAAATATGTCTTAACAGTAGGATGGCGGACTGTCTGCCACTGACCATTCCCACAGTAATGGACGTATGACTGAACTATTGTAATAATATAGGGGAACTCAGTGTTGGAGGAGGGGTTTCGGGGAAGGGGGAAGGGAGATCCCAGAGTCTATGGAACTGCATCATGAAATAATAATAATGATAGCAACAACAATAATTTTTTTATTAAAAAAAATAATAGAGAGGGAAAGTGGGGCCAGGTTTTTGAGAAAATACCAAACACATTTTTGGGCTGTCTCCATTCCCATACAAGTCCTATTAACTGAATCCTTTGTAAACCAAGCTTTCTTTGTAGACCAGTCACATATTTTTACTATTATTCTATTTGTAAACCTGGAATCACTTTTTTTTTCAAAACAATGAAGATTTTCTTTTTTTTTTTAAGCCAAAGACACCATGCTTTTAACTTCGTAATCAGCCTAAATATTTAATTTTAAAAACTCCATTATCTTAAAAGAACCCCAATTTAATTTGTTTTGTTTAGTTTTTCTGCAGGCAGCTGAGATTCGAACAGAGAAAACTATGATGGGAAAGGAGAACTTGGCAGTTTTCTTTTTGTGGGAATTCCTGATTAATTAGGCTGCTTGACGCACAACTGCGAGGAGCCAGAGGTGAGGCTGGACATTGTACTAGTTAAGAGATTCCTACAGGGGAATAGAGGAACAATCAGACAGTAAACCAAACCCACATGTCCTCTATACACTAATCCTTCTGAGTCTTAAACATATATTAAAAGTAAATGAATAGCTCTAAATTCCATCATAAAAGTTGTCCTGTGGGAAAAGGCAATAAATCCATTCAAACAAACCACAACAGGGATTATTGACGGTGGAAAACATTACCAATGACTTGAATGCTGGCAAGAAATTATAACTAAGTGCGTTCTAAGAATAGTAGACTGGAGGAGGGAAACTACCTACAGCACAAGATTTCCAAGGGAAATTCCAGTTATTACAAAAAAGGCCAGCAAAGAGGCGGAGATGACCTTCGTCCCAGCGTGTGGGCCACTGCTTCTCCCCACTGGCTTCAGTTAAGAGGAAAGACTGTTTCTTAACCACCCCATGAAGAGTAATTCCCATGCTACAGTACAAATAAGAAATGTATATGTTTTCCTTACTGCGCGAAAAGGAGCTTCATTCTTTAAGAAGAGGATAGGAATTACATCCTAGCATCACTGTGTCTGGGAGAGTTCTGTATTTCTCTATCTTGAAAATACATTTGCAGAATTTCAGAGGAAAATAACAGGACAATAAGTGTCAGTCCTACACAGGATGTGGGTATGGAGACCACTGTTGTGAATCAGCCTACTAAGCAGTTGCTTGCAAGCTGGCATCCCATACCAGAATGTCAGTTCAAGGACGGGCAACTCTTTCCAACCCCTGATGAAGCATCTCAGAGGGCTGCAATGACATAACAAGCCAGTCTTCTTCCCAAAGCAACAGATTTCCATACTGATGCTAGTTCCTGTACTGGCTGTTCCACCTCCAATCCAGTTCCTTGCTCGTGAGCCGGGAAATCAGCAGAGGATGGCTTAAATCAGGGTCTGGCACCTGTGTGAGAACCTGAACAACTTCCTGGCTCCTGACAGCTCAGCTCCATAGCAGCCATTTGGGAAGAGAGCCAGCAGATGGATTTCTCTCTTTGCTTCTCCCATACTCTCTCAGAAATTCTAAATTTTAAATAAAATAAATAGATCTTTTTTTTTAAGATTTATTTTTATAATTTTTTTATTGGAAAGGCGGATATACAGAGAGGAGAGACAGAGAGGAAGATCTTCTTCCGTCCGATGATTCACTCCCCAAGTGAGCACAACGGCCGATGCTGTGCCAATCCGAAGCCAGGAGCCTCTTCTGGGGACCCAAAGCTTTGGGCCGTCCTCGACTGCTTTCCCGGGCCACAGGCAGGGAGCTGGAAGGGAAGCGGGCTGCCGGGACAGAACTGGCGCCCATATGGGATCCCGGGCGTGCAAGGCGAGGACTTAACTACTTGCGCCACCGCGCCGGGCCCAAATAGATCTTTTTTAAATGTAATTTTTGTTTTGAAATTTCAAAAACGTAGCTATAAAATGAAATGAATAAAAGTTTGCTCAATTCATGAAAATAATAGGAAGAGTTGAAAAAGGACTTTAAAGTAATAACTTTAAAAGATGGGAAGAACAGGGGCCAGCATTGAGGCACAGTGGCTAAGCGGCCGCCTTTTCATCCACCAGCCCATAGCAGAGTTCCAGTTGGAGTCTCTGCTGCTCAGCTTCTGGTCCAGGAGTGATCCACTGGGAAAACTGCAAAAGATGGTCCAAGTACTGGGGCTGCTGCCATCCATGTGGGAGACCCGGATGGAGTTAAAGGCCCCTGGCCTCAGCCTGGGCCAGCCCTGGCCTAGAAGCCATTTGGGAATGACTCAGCAGTTGGAAGGTATTTTTCTGTCTCTCCCTCTCAAGTAAAATGAATCTTAAAAGATGGAAGAAATAAATTGAGTACCTGTCTTCCAAGTAAATATCAATAAACTGCTTTCTGCTATATTTTTTTCATGATTTGTTTTATTTAATTTGAAAGGCAGAGTTACTAAGAGAAGGAGAGACCGAGATCTTCCATTCACTAGTTCACTCCCCAAATAGCCACAATAGCCATAGCTATACTGATCCAAAGCCAGGAGCCGGGAACTTCCTGGGGCTCCCGTCCAGGCGCATTCTCTGCTGCTTTCCCGGACCATAAGCAGAGAACTGGATGGAAAATGGAGTAGCCAGGACATGAACAGGCACCCAGAAGGATGCCAGTGCGTCAGGTGGAAGCTTAGATTGCTATGCAACAAAGCCAGCTCTTCTATTCTTACATTTTGGAACAGACAGGAAAAACTCAGTTGGCCTACATGTAAGGAGTTATTCCAATATCCCAACCTGGACCCGGCGCCATTTCTTCTTCCTCACAGCTCACAAAATTTGTGCCGGTCTAGCCCTCCACCAATCAGATGTAACCTAGCATTCCACCTGAGAACCCCACCCCCAGTCTCCCAGCCCCTTCCCGAACCCCGCCCACTCACCAATCATCCCCAGGCACTAATCCCCTGGGGCCCACCCTCAAACCCTCCCAATTCCCACCTCCACACCTGGCAGACAAAAGGCCCCCAGGTGCAGTTCTCTCTCTCCTTTGCTCTTCTCTCTCTCCTCCTTCCAGCCTCTCCTCCCCACCCACCTTCCCCTTTTCCTGCCCGCTGGAATAAACCTCCTAAGATACCTCGTTGCATCTGGTGTTTTCAGCTCACGGTAAAGAACTAGGTTGTGGGAATTAGCTGCGCATAGAATATCGTAATATCGTATGAACTAGAACTAGAACTAGAATTCAACCACTGTTTTAAATAACTAACACTACAGTTGCTTAGCCTGTGCCTTCCTAGTCACGCTCCTGATTTGGCTTTTCCTAGACCTCACTGGGTCAGATGTAGAACTGTTATTCGGGATTTCTCTGCTCACCTGTCCAAGATTTTTCTACTCTTCAATTGTTAATACATGGCTTGTTAAAGTTATAACTGTGTTGATTACCCTAAAGTGCATGAAACTCTGTAAAATCTTGCTTGAATACTACAAACTGCTAAGTTAAAAAAAAGTTCACTAAGTTACATTCTAAAAAATGACCAGAGCTTACGAAATACTGGATAAGTTTCTTACTAGCAATATGTAGAGATACTGTCAAAAATATCCTTATATGCTTAAAAAATACTTCAAATGCATTTTGAATTAAATAATTCTAGATTTAAGACATTGACTCTAACTCTGAATATGAATACCCAAGAGCCTAGAAATACAAGAAAAAGCACATATGTATTACATAATACCTTTCCCAGATTAACAGTTGATCCCTACAGAGTAAACATAAAATAACAATTTCTCAAGAAAATCTGGAAGTCTTTAAATAACACAGAGAAAACCTTCCTCAGCAATATTGGAAACTCAGGACTATGTAATATTTTCACCATTAAAAACCTTTATATGGAGTCTGGCACAGTAGCCTAGTGGCTAAAGTCCTTGCCTTGCACACGTCAGGATCCCATATGGGTGCTGGTTCTAATCCTGGAGGCCTCACTTCCCATTCATCTCCCTGCTTGTGGCCTGGGAAAGCAGTTGAGGACGGCCCAAAGCCTTGGGACCCTGCACCCACATGAGAGACCTGGAAGCGTCTCGTGGCTCCAGATTGGCTCAGCTCTGACCATCGTGGCCACTTGGGGAGTGAATCAATGGACAGAAGATCTTCCTCTTTGTCTCTCCTCCTCTCTGTGCATCTGACTTTCCAATAAAAATAAAATAAATCTTTAGAAAAAACTTTTATATGACATAAAAATAATGAGCTCATATGGTAATAACAACAAAATATTTTCAGTGTTGATGATAAAGAATATATGTGTACATATACCATGCAAAGAGGTACTAAAAAATGACAAGCAACTCAAAGACTATCAGTTTAGCCTAATTATATATAAATCAAAGTAGAATCCATCTAAATGCGTAAAAACTATTCTAAATAAATTTTATTTTTTAAAAAAAGCACTTATAAAAGCTGAGACATATCCCCTTGTGCCCATCAGAGCCCTAGAATTTCACTGAGCTGTCGCACCTAAAATTGAGAGTGACCGAAAAGATTGCCTTCACACATTTTTAGTAGTGGAAATGTCAGATGATACAGCCTCTTGGGAGGCAATCTGACAAGGTCTGCTAAAATTAAAGCCTAACGTATCCTTGAACTTCATCATCTTTCTCCTGGGACTCTGTGCCAATGAAACCCAGGTACCCACATGCAGCAGATATAAAGCTGTTAGTTGCAACTGTGTTTTAGTGACAAGAAAATCAGTAAAATGTTAAGAGCTAATACTTTCTGGGGGGGGCGGGGATGAAGGAATCATGGAGCATTTTCTTTGCTTAGTGTTCTAACACTTAGCCTTATTCATGTATACTTGTTCATATAGTATTCAGCCATTAAGATCAACTGTTACACCAGTTTATTTACAGTCGTTCCTCTGATGTACTGTTGAACAGAAAGAAATCACATACTCAAGTAATGTCGTAAAGCAACAGTTTTTTAAAAAAAATTTGTCTGTATATTTTTGTTTACCCCATTTTTTTTAAAGGGGAAAGAAAGGCCAGTATCACTTTTTCAGTTCACTCTTCTAGTCTAAATTCCCAGTACAAAATGAGAACATGATGTATTACAGGTCAAAGAAGTTGTCAGTATGTATGACAGGTGAATGAGGAAGCAATGGATGTTTAGTAAATGATTCTGGTTACACTGGGAAGAAAAAGATGAAACCTGTAGTACATAAAAATGCCAAAGAAAATTCTAAGGAAAAAAACCATGATTAAAATTTTCTAAATTAAAAAAAAAATCATTTTCCAGGAATGCAAAAAGTGTATGATTTTATTAGGTCAATGATTCCTTTAGTTTTATTTATTTGGCATTTGAAAAGGCAACATGACAGAGAGAAGGGGAGAGATAAAGATCTTCCATCCTCTGCTTTGCTCCAAAAATACTAGGTCAAGTCAAATCCAGAAGCCTGGAACTCCATCCGGCAGGGACCCAAAGAACGTGGGCCATAATCAGATGCCTTCCATGGAAAATTAGCAGGAAGTTGGATCAGAAGCAGAGAAGATGGGGGAGAAACCAGGCAAATGGTATGGGATGTGAGTGTTCCAAGAAGTAGTTTAACCCATGGAGTCAGAGTCTACTCTGGAAATCTTTTAGTAAAAAGCAAAACAGCAAACTTTTAAAAGAAAAATATTAATAAAATCACTATGCCATCAAGAGGTAATTTGAGGTTAGAAAAAACAGCTACAAGTTGAGAATAGATATTTGAAACTTCACATACCCATCAGATTTTAAAACAAACACCTAAACATTAATTCCAATAGACAATCCACAGGGAAAATATGTAAAGGGTTTTTACTCGATAAGCTAGTGATTCCTATTTCTGTAAAGTGAGAGCACTTAAAATCTACTGTTTTAGCAAATTTCAAGTAATGCACTGGTGTCAGTGTCACTGTGCGGTGTGTTAAGCTGCCACCTGTGAGGTGTCTCTTACAGATTCTGGTTCATGTTTCGGCTGCTCCAGTTCCAGTTCCAGTCCAGCTTCGTACTAATGCATGTCCTGGAAAGGAACAGATGACTGCTGGGAAATGTTAAGGCGAGCATTGTGGCATGGTGGCTGAGGCAGCTACCTGCAACATCAGCAATCCGTGGCTCTGATTCAAGACCCAGCTACTCCAGTTCTGACCCAGCTCTTTGTTAATGGCTTGGGAAAGCATTGAAGGTGGTCTGAGTGCTTGGGCCCCCGACACCCATGTGGTGACTGAGTCAGAGTTCCTGGCTCCCTGCCTCGTCTTGGCCCATGGCCAGGCCTTTGTGGCCATTTGGGGGAGGGAACAAGCTGATAGAAGATTTCTTTTTCTCTCTGCCTATTTCTTCCCCTACCTCTCTACTCCATCTTTCAAATAAATAAATAAATAGTTCCACACAGAAAGAATGCAATTATGATTACTATGCTGTACAGATCTTGAAGTTGTTCCTATCTAACTGTAATTTTGTATCTTTTGACATCTCCCTAACAGACTCTTCTCTCTGCCCTCCCCAACCAGCTCCTGGTAAACACCATTCCACTCTCCTCCTCCTCCATCTTCTTCTGCATCTTCTTCCCATTCTTATCTTTTTTTCTTCTCTTCCTCCTCGTTCATTTGTACAAACGCCAGCCCCATGCAGAAAGTAGCCCACGGTCACATCAGCCCTTTCTCTTTACATTGACAGGCAAAGGCTGTCTCCAAAGAAACTTCCTCAGAGCTGGACATCTTTTGGAGGAAGTAGGGGACAGCAGGTAGGTGTGGGTCTAGGCCCAGGCCTTGATTTGAGATGCGGCATGGACCTTTACCTTGGCCTCCTGCTTTACAGCCTAAGACGTTTGCCAACCCGAGTTCTAGCACCCTGCCAGCCGATTCAGCTTGCAGCTGATACTGTGGAGTAGTGTGTGTAACAGTCCACACTTTATGACAAGGCTCAGCACGTGACTCACAGCTTTGGCGTTTTGGGATTGCATCTTCATCAGGCCCTTCCAGTTGTGCTTCTTTGCAAAATGTATGTTCCTCAGGAATGCTGGAGTCCAGCTCCAGCTGAGTTCAGAAGTCGAGAAGGGTGCATGGATGAGGCATAAAGAGGAAAGAAATGGATCATTACAATTTCATGATCATAATGGACAATGCGGGGAAGCTGTCCGCTTTATTTATACAGAAACAGTCAAACTCTGGCTCAGAGTGGGTCAAGTGGGTGTTTCTAAGGATAATTCTGCCATTTGTTTTACCTAAAAACAATAGACGTTCCTGCTACAATTTTTATTCTACAACTCAATCTTGTATCACAAAGAAAAGGAGAACCTAAAGCTCAAGGAGAGAATGAAGTCCTAAATACAGATCACTTATTAGCATAAGGTCAGTGGGGACAGCCAAGACAGTATGAATAATAAAAGGCCCTTTTACAAGACATTATTATTGACATTAACCTCCAAGCTCACATTGAATAAAAGGCCAACTCCACAGCAACAAACAATGCCTGAATTTCTGTGCCACCTTTGGGGCTAGTTGTGTGTGGTGTGTTTCCTGTCTGCACTGGAACCTGTGGATGCCAGTGACCAGGACAGGAAAAAGAAGAGCTTATTCTTTGTTTCTCAAAGTTCACATGTAAATGAATTTTAAAAATAACTGTCCTTAGGATTGTCTTTCTTATCTCTAACCTCTTTATTTTTACATTTAAAAAAATTATCAAGGATATCTCAAAAATGTAAAAGATATGATGAGAAGATGAAGATATTGAACTTCCCCACAGTCTTAGGATCCTGGGTGATCCTTTTTGCAGCATTCCCATAGCGGTTGTCAAGGCCACCAGCAGTATGTGGAGTCTGAAAAAGCTGGGCTTGCAGAACATGAGTATACTAGTGGTTGCCAAAGAATACGGAGAAGAAAGGAAGAGGAATGAAAATATCAATCACTGGGTTCCAAATTATCCCTAGATACAAGTAAGGTGCTTTGACACTCTGGTTAGAGTAGAGTTACTATACATAATAATATACTTTATATCTTATAAGAAAAGAATGAACTAGAAGAATTTTGAATGTTTTCACCACATAGGAATATTAAACATTTGACGAGATACATTTATCATGATTGATATTGCAAAAACTATGCATATATAAAACATTATATAACAATTCAAAGTGTCTATAACTTGAAAAAATAAATAACTTGGTACTCTGTTAAAAAAAAAAATAACTGTCCTTCAGTGCTGTTTAATTCACTCTGCAGAGTGTCATCCAGGTTTATCTATGTTGTGGCATCTGACAGAATTCTGTTTTAAGACTGAACAAAACTCCATTATGTATACATAAAATATGTTCTCTTTTAAACGTATTTATTCATTCATTTGAAAGGCAGAGTTATAGAGAGAGAAGAAGAGAAAGATAGCTTCTGTCTGCTCATTCATTCCCCAAATGATGACAATGACCGATGCACCTATGTGGGTGCAGGTACCCAAGGACTTGAGCCATCCTCTGCTGCTTTTCCAGCTCATAAGCAGGGAACTAGATCAGAAGTGGAACAGTAGGGACCTGAACCAGTGCTTTTATGAAATACCAGTGCCACGGATGGCGGCTTTACGTGCTATGCCACAATACTGGCCCCACCATATTTTTTATATCCATGTATCCATTGATGAACACTCCTGTTGATCTCATTTCTGGCTATTGTAAATAGTTGCTTAATGAACATAGGGGTGCAGATATCTCTTTAACATACTGATTTCATTTTCATGTATACCCTAATAATAGGATTGATAGATCTGTTTTTTTTTCATGTAATTGTGTTCATTTATTTACTTCTTATTAATATAAAAGAACAGATCTTATGTATTGCATAGATACAGTTTCGAGAAGAGTCGCACTTTTCATGCTCCCCTACCTTCCTCCCTCTTCCCCTCCCTTTGCACAGTAATGATTTTATCCACTCTATAGTCACAGGCCATTAAAAATAATAATGTTAATAATTTTCAAAAAGTAAGAAGATCAAAAAACACATTTCCATTGGAGTATATATATGGGCTAAAAATGACAGTTCTGTCCAAAGTGACCAATCTTAAAGATAAGTCTACCTTTAGTTTACAAGGAAAGAAGCGTCTGTCCTGTTTTCTATAGTGACTGCACTGGTTTACATCTCCACCAGCAGTATATAAGGATTCCTTTTCCTCATGTCCTTCCTAACATTAATATTTTCTACTGTTTTATATTAGCCATAATACATTTTTGTTTGATCATCTTTCATCTACATGTTAACCATTTGAATTTTTTTTTTTTCAGAAATGTCGATTCAGACCCTTTGATTCTTATTAAGTCATGTATTTGATTTTCTTACCATGGATATGTTTGAGTTCCTTATCTATTTGGGATTTAACTCCTAATTGGTGAATGGCTTGCAAATATTTTCTCCCATTTTATAGACTGCCTCTTTAGCCTATTGTTTGTTTGCTTCAATGTTACATATCTTTGTTTTAATTTGATGTAATCTCATGGATCTATTTTTGTTTTTGTTGCCTGTGTTTGAATTCATATCTAAAAAAAGAAAAACGACTCCCAAGACTTAAGTTATAGGGTTTTTCTTCTTTTTTTTTTTCTGAGAATTTTTTATAATTTCAGATCTTACCTGTAAGTTCTAATCAATCTTGAGTAGATTTTCATATATAGTATGATTTTTATGTATTGTTTTTCCTGTCCCCCTTTACTTTCTAGGAACCGAAAGACATACATGGGTTTGGGACATCTCTAGGCTACTATGTTTGTTTTGAGTAGACCTGGAAAGAAAAAAAGACTCACAGTCCACAAAACAACACTAAGGAAGCATTTTGGTTTAATGAATATTTATACTTAGAAATTGGCAAACACTACAAATCAACTTCTCCCCTGGGCATTTTAGTTAATATCACATCCGTGCTCTTAAATATCATTTTTAAAACTTCTCAATCTATTTCTTTCTATTTCTTAACAATTTATTTGTTGCAAATACCTGGTTATCTGGTTATTTGCTGACGATGACAATCTACAGTTTGGTTCAGTTTCTATTTCAAAGAAATAGAGACATAATAAACCTGGCGTTTATGAAGACTGCTCCACCGGCGTTACACTCGTCCATCAGGAAAAGCTCTTCCTTCTCTTTACGATATCAATGGCTGCCGATGCTCAGGACTCAAACCTAGCAATTCCAAGGGGTTAGAATATCAGTTTTTCTTCTTTGCTTAATTGAAACACATCAGTCAAGAGAAATCCTTCTTATCTTGGCTGTACCAAGAGGCAAAAGGCATGTCTGAGTAGGCTGCTGTTTACCAGTTCTTAAAATACTCAGCTCCACAGCGTCCTCTAATGGTAACTGCGAGATTTTTCTGGAATATTACTGGAACTCGGGGCTTTTCATTCCTGTTGTGTTTCCATTCAGTGCAATTATTACCTTTGTGAAGATACCCCATCTTTAGTAAGTGGAAACACTTTGGAACACGATTTTTTTTTACACAGTTCTAGCTTTTGATGGTTCATTGCAATGTATACTACCATAGCATTGCTTGTTATCTTTGCCATGGATTCCAAGTTCAACTTGTGTACTTCTTAATCTAAACCTTGGAATTAACACATCTCTCAGACATAATGATTTTAGTGAGAGCTATTATCTAAAAACCACAATTCATACTCTGGCGGGACTATCATCACAACTTTTCAGCAAATATTTCTCTTTTCTCCAGTACCCAGACCCTGTTTTTCAAGAACACAGGGCATGGGCATATTAAATTTAAATACTACATAATTCCTCATTTGATTTAGTATGCCCAACTAACAAAATAAGACACTGCAATAATTGTTTTATCGTTCCAACAATATAAATCCTAAAATAATTAAACATTTAGTCATTCTTTCGTCTTTGGCAATCCCAATGAAAAACTACATAAATTCCTATGCTTCTAAAAATTGTATTCATTTATTTATTTTGCAGTTTGACAGAAATAGAGATCAGCAGAGAGAGAGAGAGAAAGACTTTTTTTTTCTGCAGATTCACTCCCCAAATACTTGCAATAAACCAGTTGAGCCAGGCTGAAGTTAAAAGCAAGGGTTCATTCCACATCTCTTATGTGGTGGCAAGGGTCATAACAACTTCACCCATCACCTGTTGCACATTAGCAGGCCACCAGAATTGGTAGTAAGGATGAAACACAAACCTTGGCAGTGCAACACGATATTCAGAAATCCCATACAACATCTTACCAGCTAGACCAAACAGTTTCGCTAAATTTCTGTGTTTTGATGTCAGTTAGTAGAGTTGTGCCACCAACTAGTATAATTGTTTTCATATTTTGAATTGTTAAAACATTTTCATTTTGTTTTACAATTATGATAAAAAATAATTTAAAAGCAAATCTACACATAAGAATGTTTAAATGTTTAGCTCTCACACCAATTCCTTTACCCTATTTCTTCTCTCCCTTGATGGTAACCATTAAGAGCATTAAGGTTGATTCATCCATTGTATTTGTAATTAAAAGGTGTGCATATAGTTCCTCTCCCTCTCTTCTTTTTAAACAAATAGTATTCTGTAGGTATTTTGCCTTACAGTTTAGATGTAAGTCTTAGAGTTCATGCCTTAGTAGTACATATAGATCATTCCCACTTATTTTATACATTTGTGTACGATTCCACTTTTGTTCTACACTCAACCAGCTTCATTTGGAAATCTAAAGCATTTAGAGTCTTGTTACAGTGATAGTCTAACAAAAATATTCTAGAACATATTCTTTTGTTTTTGTGGCAGTATGGCTGCTGGATAAATTCTAATTGCATAGGTGATTTCATTAGGCATTGTCAGATTCCCTAGAATATAATTGTATCATTTTTATGCCACCACAAGTATTTGAATTCCTACTTAGTCACAGTCAAAATTTTGTGTCTTTTTCCACTATGATCTGTAATTATATTAAAAGATTTTGCTTCAGGTCACCTGTTACCACAGAGGATATGAGTCTTTTTTTTTTAAATAATAATTGTTTTTGTCAATCTTTACATAGTTAATTTGGGCAAAAAGGGTGAGGATATGAGTCTTTATATAGAGAAGAAATATAATGGCTTGAGTAATGGCTCAATTGGGTAATTCTCCCCTTCCAAGCACCAGGATCCCATATAGATGTGGGCTTGTGTCCCGATATTCCATTTCCAAATCAGTTCCCTGCTTGCAGTCTGGGAAAACAGTGAAGGATGACCCACGTGGGAGGCCTGGAAGAAGCCTATGCCTCCTGATTTTGGATTGGTTCAGCTCGTGCCATTGCGGCCATTTGGAAACTGAACGAACAAAATGAAGATCTTTCTCTGTATCTGCTTCTCTTTGTAAATATGCCTTTCCAATAAGTAAAACTTTAAACATTTTTCAAACTGACTAATGGATATTTAAATTTGATTTATGACCCTAAGATTTTAATGTCAATTACCAAGTGGGGCATAGAGACTTACGTCATGGTGGTTTGTGTGAAACGACTGCCTGAGATACCCACCTCCTGTGGTGGAGAGTCACTTGTGAGTCCTTGCTACTCCACATCCAATCCAACTTCCTGCTAGTGCACACCCTGGGGGTGGTGATGGTGGCCTAAAGAGGTGGGTCCCTGCAGTTATGAGACACTTCATGGAGTTCTGGACTTCTGGTCTCAGCCTGGTCCAGCCTGAACTCTTGCAGGCATTTGGTGAATAAATCAGCAGTCAGAAGACTCTTTTTCTCTCTTCCTTTCTCCCCCCCGCCCCCTTTTTTTTAAAGATTTATTTTTATTTTTACTGCTAAGTCAGATATACAGAATGAGAGACATAGAGGAAGGTCTTTGGCCAAAGATTCACTCCCCAAGTGACCGCAATGGCCAGTACAGTGCCAATCCAAAGCCAGGAGCCAGGAATGTCCTCCAGGTCTCCCATGCAGATACAGGATCCCAAGGCTTTGGGCCATTCTGGACTGCTTTTCCAGGCTACAAGTAGGGAGCTGGATGGGAAGAGGGGCCGCCAGGACTAGAACTGGCAACCATATGGGATTCCGGAGCATTCAAGGCGAGGACTTTAGCCACTAGGCCACCAGGCTGGGCCCTTTCTTCCCCTTTCAAACACACAAATAAATTTTTGTATACTAGTGTAATAAAAAGAGCATTCCTAATTTTCAATGAGGAGATATAAGGTTTAACAAAAATGAAGAGACAAAAATATGATGACTTGGTTAAAATTTTTATTTATTCATTTCTTTTTTTAAAAGAATGTTTGAAGAAAAATCTTCCTTCTGTTGGTTCACTCCCAAATGGCCACAATAGCTGAGCCAATCATAAGCCATGAGACAGAAGATTCTTCCAGGTAGTGCAGGGTCCCAAGGCTTTGGGCCTGCTTTTCCAGGCCATGAGCAGGTAGTTGGATGAAACATCTACATTTTTTTTTGTTTTAGCATGTGAACTTACGATAAAAAAACCCAAACTGATTCTTCTCTGTATTCTTTAATGAATAAAAATAATGTGAATATTTGGCATGATTTGTAAAGTTCATGCTTGGAGCCAGCACCAGTGTCACTGCTGCCAGTGGACCTAGGCAAACTTCCCTAGACCCGTTAACCTTCATCTTTGCTGCAAACATGACTTTTTACTACAGCTCCCCAGCAGAGAGATATGATGGGCAATGCGTGCTCTGACTCCTGTGTTGCTTCCCTTCTGTTACTGGGAAGCAAAGACCCTGTGCACTGGCTAATTTCTGGCGAATTCCAGACAAGCCTTCTGTTGGTCAGAACTATTCTCCCCTGGGTTCTAGCCACTACAGGAGCTGAAGGGATAAGTAGTTCAGGCCCACAGGTAACCCATTGTAGCTGAGAAGAGCAGTCGCGTGCCTGAGTAAAACACATCTGAGAGGGAATGCCATTGCTAAACCCTCTCTTTACTACACCATGGTGGGTATCAGAAAAGAAGTGAAAGTTTCTTTTTTTTTTTCACATTTTATTATTATTGCTATCATTTTACGATACAGTTCCATATTCCATTATCCCCTCCCCAATTCCCTCCCCCCCATTTCCTTTATATCATTATTAACATATAGTTCTTCATATTCAGTCATATGTTCATCATTGCGGGCATAGACAATGGCAGAGAGTCCAGAATCCTATTGTCAAAATATAATATAAACAGTTTCACTGTAAGTCCATCTTTGTCTGGAAACAGAGATGCCGACCACACTGCATCCTAAGAAGTGAAAGTTTCAAACAGTTGCTTGAAAATACAATGCTTCTGAAATTTAAAAACGAATTGAAAAGCAACTCTGCAGTAGATTTTATCTTATGAATTTGGAAACCAACTATTTTAGGTAGGGAAAAAAAGGGGCCTATAAAAGCTGTTTCCTGGCTTGCTTCTCAACCAACTTTACTTAATCGATTATGACCATCCCAGCTGCCACCTGCACGGGGCAAGCATCCACCTCGCTACAACCATGTTAGATAATTATAGAACAAGGAACGTCATCTTTCAAATGTGACTTTCTCACACAATGGGCATAAAATTATCCGCAGTAGTCATCTTTGAAGAAACGTCGTAAAAACAGTCACCTGTTGAATACATTGAGATCATTGGATTTATAGACATTAAAACTTTGTAAATTGTTTGAATTTTTGCCTTTTCAGACAGATGCAAAGTAAAACATGTAGAGTTGTGACTATGAGTGTTTGTGAGCGTGTGTGAGAGCATGTGTGTGGGTGAGAGTGTGTGAGTGTTTGTGAGAGCATGAGTGTGTGTGTGTGCGTGCGTGTGTGTGTGTGTGTGTGTGCGTGTGTGTGTGTGTTGAGAGGAGGGCTGGTAAAGTGAGGGAGTAGTGCAAGGAGAGGGAGAGCAAAGCCCGAGCGGAAGGCTGCAGACGGGAATGTGACTCCCAGGGAGAGAGGAGTAAGCATGTGGTTAGAGGTGGACAGAGATTGTTATTATTGGCATGGAAGCATACCACTTACACATTATTACTTAATTCCAGAAAAATACGCTAAATGCCTACTGTACAAGGAGCTGGGATAAAGCAGTGAACAAAACCAGATTAGCCCCTGCTGTTAATAGTTTATGCTCTTGCAAATTCTTAGCAGCTGCCAAATATAAGTGAACAATCATTCCTTAATGTATTCACTTCCCTATGAATGTGTTGAGCAAAAGGAAAGGCATTCTGTTTTCCCTTTAAGCAATTTTTTATTAATTGAAAGGTAACATTTATTTATGGGGTACAATGTGATGTTTTGATATAAACATTGTGGCACTATTCAGTTAAGCTTAACACTGCACACACTTGTTCTTTGTGTGTGTGTGTTGCGGACATTCTGATGTTTAAAATCTCTGTCAGCAGTTTTCAAATGTGTAAAATGTCATTGCTAACTTGAATTACCATATGTTGTAATCGACTTCTAAACCTTATTCCTCCTGACTGACTGAAACCGTGTCCACTTGCGTCAGCATTTCCCCACTCTCTTCTGTCCACCACAGAAGCCTCTGCTTGCGACCATTTGACTGGCTACTTCCACGAGTCTGGCATTTTAACTTCTGCATGTGACTGAGGTGATGTGGTGTTTGTTGTCGTGTGTTGGGCTTATTTTATAAGCAGAATGTCATCCAGGTTTTTGTAAGGCTGCATGGTATTCTATTGTGTTTTTATATCACGTACTCTTTATTACTTCTACCCTCAATGGACAGGTGGGTGGATTCCACAGCTTGTACATAGTGTTGTAAGGAACTTGAGAATAGAGAAGCCCTTGAGGACAAATTGGTTGTAATTTCTTTCATACAAGTACCTTAAAATTAATGGATATCATAGTTCTATTTTTATTTTATTGAGGAAATTTGTCTCCCTTAATGATTTTACTAATTTTATTCACACTAACAACATAAAAGAATTTCCATTTCTTCTCCTGACCTGTGACCTGTGACCTTTGTTGCCTTTTATTTTCTGACAGCCCTTGTAATAGGTATTTTATTATCTCTCATTGAGATTTAATTTACATTTCCCTGATGATGAGGGAGATGCACCCATTAATAATTTTGACTTCTAATCTTGAGAAATGTAACAGAATATAAGTTTGGGATATATAGTAATTTTAAAAA
This sequence comes from Ochotona curzoniae, assembly GCF_017591425.1. Lineage (NCBI taxonomy): Eukaryota > Metazoa > Chordata > Mammalia > Lagomorpha > Ochotonidae > Ochotona > Ochotona curzoniae. Next base: position 22,316,786 of record NW_024467115.1, read on the forward strand.
TACATTATGCACTACAAATAAAGTTAAATTAGCAATGTACAAGGGCAAGACAAATTCCCCTACTTACTACTTTTTGGGCTGTTTTACCTTTCCCTGAGGCCTTCCAGTTACTCTTGCGTAAGCCAAACAATAGACTTAGGTGTCCAGTTGGCACAGTGAGGCACTATAGCAGCTGGGAGGGGCGAGAATGTGGAAGCTGCTGAAGGAAGACCAGGAAGCCCCAACAGCTCACTCTTGCCTCTATTTCTTCATCAAAAGGCAAACCACATGGAACAGAGCCATTACTGGTTCAAACATACAGGAAGAAATGTATCACAGGGGAGCAAAGAGTAAAGCAAAGCAGAGTTGAGAAGAGTTGGGCATGTGATGCCCACCCAAATATACTGACTTGCACCATGCTGTGGACTTTACGACTATCTTTCTGCCATGGCAGCCACGGATAAAGTTAAGGCATTTTGCAAATGTTATTGTTTCTGTTCTTGCTACGGTACCAGACTCTGCATATGCCTCTTTCCCACACTCCTGCCATGCTATGGATGCCCTCCCTCAAGACTTAAGGACTACTTTTCCTGTGTCTCATCAGGAAATGACCACTGGGGTCATCATGGGTGCTATCGAGTAGCAGTCCAAGCCCACATCTTCATGTCCAAAAGAAGGAAGGAGGAAGGCATTAAAAAGCCCTGGGTGTCCAAGGACTAGGCTCCTTCTCACCCCTCCCTTTGGATTGTTCCTGTGTCTGTTTTAGCTGCTTTCAATTCAGGACAGAACTGTAGGCTGTTGATTATTTCTAAATAGCAACTACTCAATGCAGACATGTGAAATCATTGACCAAGGACTACATGCTAGATGATGCACTTTTCTCCTTTAATACTAACAATATGGGCCTGGCAGGACGGCTCAATGGCTAAATCCTCACCTTGCATGTGCCGGGATCCCACCTGTGCCCTGGTTCATGTCCCAGCTGCTCCACTTCCCATCCAGCTCCCTGCTTGTTCACTGGGAAAGCAGACCTAAAGCTTCAGTAACCTGCACTCATGTGGGAGACCCAGAAGAAACTCCTGAACCCTGGTTTCCAATCAACTCACTGCAGCCTTGGCAATCACCTGAGGAGTGGACCAGTAGATGGAAGAGCTTTCTCTCCATCTATTTCTCTGCAAATCTGCCTTTCCCAAAAATTATTAGCAACAAAACTTCCTATTATTTCTCTTCTTCTCCCTCCCCCCCCCCCCAGTTTGGAGATTAGGAGAAATTCAGAAAAGTTAAATGAGTGGCACCTTATCACAATTGCTAGCAAATGGTAAAAAATGAATCCAGACTTAAATCTATCCAATTCCAGAGACAGCATCCTTTGTCATTTCCATCTCCCTCAGAGGCTGCTTCTTTCTCTGGTGGATGTGAGCGTGAAGTGCAAGGATGTAATCTTGCTGTTTGGAGTCAAGAAAAAAATCTGTGTTCAGTGACTCTCACTCCCCATTCACATGATTTTTAGTCTACACTTTTCTCATCTGTAAATTTGAGTTAATAACCACATCTACCCATGAAGACACTCTTTTTTTTATAAAGATTTACTTTCTTTTTACTGGAAAGGCAGATATACAGAGAAAAGGAGAGACAGAGAGAAAGATCTTCCATCCAATGGTTCATTCCCCAAGTGGCTGCAACAGCCAGAGCTAAGCTGATCCAAAGCCAGGAGCCAGGGGCTTCTTTCAAGTCTCCTACATGGGTCTGAGGTCCAAAAGATTTGGGTTGTCCTCTACTGCCTTCTCAAGCCACAAGCAGGGAGCTGGATGGGAAGCAGGGCTTCTGGGATTAGAACTGGCGCCGATATGGGATATCGGATCATGCAAGCCTACTCTAGGCTATTGCACCAGACCCCATGAAGAAATTCTTATGATTAATGTAACAATGTACATGCATTGATGGCACAATATATTTTATGGCAGTCACAATGGCTGAGTGAGTCTGCGGGGAGCAGCATATGCCTAGATCAAGGTACCAGCATTTAATTTTCATTGCCAAAAGCACCTATGTGGATTGTTATTATTTTTTTTAGGAAAAAGGTTTTTATGTTTTTCTTTCTATTCAAAAAGTTATAATTTCACTTTAGATGGTTTTCTTCTGGAAAAGATAATATTCTTAGAAATAACAACCTTGCCATGGCTTTGTGCCATTCTAATCTAGCCACATAAAAATGGCACATTTGTAGGCAGTGATGATAGCTTCCTACCTCAACTTTCCATGTGAATTTGTTTTCCTTTTTTCTTCATCCAGGCCACCAAAAGCTTAAAATATTTTAGCCACAGGTGTTGATCTAATGTGTATCAGGTGTCAATAATGTATACTTGTTTAAAATATGCAACTCTGTCCTGAATATGGGAAGAATTCAATTGTTAATCAGGAATATCCCTTGGGTGACATATTCAGCCAACTACATACTTCCTTTTGAAATATTTCTGTGTGAGTGGATTTGTATATGATATAATTAATTAGGAAATTTATCGATTACAAATTTTGAAAATCAGGGACCCGGCATGGTGGCCTAGCGGTTGAAGTCCTCACCTTGGACGCGCCGGGATCCCATGTGGGTGCCAGTTCTAGTCCCTGCTGCCCTGCTTCCCATCCAGCTCCCTGCTTGTGGCCTGAGAAAGCAGTTGAGGACGGCCCAAAGCCTTGGGACCCTGCACACACATGGAAGACCCAGAAGAGCTCCTGGCTCCTGGCTCCAAAGCGGCTTAGCTGCAGCCATTGCGCTCACTTGGGGAGTGAATCATTGGACAGAGGATCTTCCTCTTTGTCTCTCCTCCACTCTGCATATCTGACTTTGCAAATTAATTAGTTAATTAAATTTTGAAAATCAGTCCCAAAGAGGCCTAGCTTGGGTGAAAACTAAGACCAAGATATCTTCAGAGATTCCTAAGAGTGAAAGTGGCTGCCAGATGTCCGGTCAGCTTGGTGTAGGAGGAAAACAGATCAAAAGATTTCCTCAAACTTTTTAAGTTCTGAAAGGCCAGGGGTTCTGTTTCCCATAAGGAGTGTCTGAGCTCTGTGTCTTATTCTCATGAATATGTCCTTCACCTTCTATTTAGGTGAAATGGCCAAGTCCTTTATGTACGTGCTTAAGAGATCTTTTATTTACTGTCCTCGTGTTCTAAGAGGGCAAATAGGCAATCTGGAGACTAGAAACAAAGAAAAGATGATTCATGTGCCCTGCTCTGGATTTACATTTGTGTTGAATTAACATGATATTTCTATGCCAGGCTGTAAGGATCATCTCCTGAGAGCAAACAACAGTTGTTAGCACTTACTGTGAAGCCAAATGCACTTGGAGTCTTGCATGAAAAAGAGTGGTTGTAAGATATGATTCGGAGGTTCATTCAGTATGTTAGAAGTCTGTGTACTCCAAGTCCTAACTTGTCTCTTACTTTCTAGACCGTTAAATTCTATCATTTTATTTATTCTAACCTTTGATTCCCTCATGGCTAAGGCCTAAATAGTTTAAACAGTATTGAACTCTCTTTCAGAAATACGTTACTACGATTCAAAGTTGTGATGATATAGACAAAGGCATCCAAATTGTCTTCAGATATCAGCAAGTGGTATCCAATGGCCCCCTGGGTATTGCCTGAGCCGTTAGTTCTATGGATTTCCATGGGGAAAACTGGACGTGTGTCCGATGTGAAACTGTGCCCATACAACAAGATAGACCAAGGCTCTAACAAAGGTCCGAGAAAAGTCAGCAGTGCTTAGCTTTTTGTGCTTTATTTTCTACTTTATTTGCAGTGTTTAATTTGTAAGGTAGTGGGAAAAGTCAAAAGTCCTCCCAGACCAGATGAACAACTTCTCTATAACCTGAGCCTCCGCTGGCTCTTGCTTCAGTATAAAGATGTCTTTTATGCACACACTCTCACAGTCACATTGTACGGCATGTACAAAATGTGTTTGAAAAACTTTGTTGTTGTATTAACCATGGTCTAGATGCACTAGGGAAACTGGCGAAATCATTAGGAATTTTCAGTGGGAAGCAATATAAACAAGGAAAAGGGAGTTAATTATTATAAGTAGCTGTGTGAATTGATAAAGGGGCAGCACAAGCCTCAGGAAAAGAAAGTGCAGGAAACAGCTAGTTCCAGGGGGTTCTGAGGCAACAAAAACACTGTCGCCTTCCTCAGTAAGCTATCAGAACAGGAAGATTTGAGTTCCGACCATCTTTTTCAACTTAAGGCTCAAGATTCACACTCCTGCAAGAGAAAATAGTTTAGCTTTGGCTACTGGCAAATTAAGGGAAGTCTCCTTGATTTTTGATGCTCCAAAATGGCACACAATAGGAGGAAAGAGGAAATTGGCGATTTAAGTGTCCAGAAGGAAAGAGAACATTGGTGTCGAGTAGTCATCACAGACTATGTTATAGTAAGCTATTGGAAAGAAGTTGAGTCTTTGTTTGGAGAGCGCTCCCACTTAAAATCTTTCTTCCAGGCTAAGTTTCCATTGATATCTAACTTACTTTTGAATTCTCATTATTTTACTATATCTGTGCTTTTTTTCAGGTTGATTTTGGAAATGAGACAAATGTTTTTTGGAATATATACCATGATTACTGTTTGTCATAAGAACTCCTGACCATCAGGTGCTGAGAACAGTCATAGCCATCAAAAAATAAAAGCTTGGTGACACAGAGTAAGTGTTTGGATCTGAATTTCCCATCACCGATGTAACTTTAGACAAATCATTTGACTCTTCTGAGTCTTGAATTCCTAAAATGTAAAAGGACATAATCTGGAAGTAATGGCCAGCGACCAAAATCAGAGAGTGAGTTGGTTTGTGGGATTTCAGTAACTAGTAAGAGAACACCCTACAAAGAAGAAAATTGGGAAATAACTATATTCAAGGAGTCAGAGAACTCGGTACTTTCCTGGGCATTTTCTTTTGTAAAGCAAACCAAACCTGAATGTCTCTCACTGCCTTCAACGGTGTTTATGGGACAGAGATCAGAAGTGTCGTGGCAGTGGCCAGCACTTTTCAGCATAAGTCCTGCTTCAGGGGAGGTGGACTCCTTGAACTCGCAGGATCCCATCCCTGTCAGCTCTGATAAGGAACTATAACTTCAGGGTCTTTGGAAGAATTCAGACCTTTATTTCTTCTTGCGTAGCACTTCAAAGGAAGGAAACTTAGAGCTCAGTGAACACACAGTCAAACCCAGAAAAGCTAAATGGGAATGGGCTGGTGCAAAGGATTTCATGATCTATTCTCAGATTGTTCCTACCTTTAAAAACACACACGTGAGTCTACCTCTATCAGTAATTCACTTGCCAATTTGAAGATTCAACTTGATGATCCGTATGCTTTCCTCTGCCACTTTTGGGTGCTATTGCTTATGTCTGAAGACCAACTACTAGGAAGCTTTTCTATGGCTACATTAAATTTATTTTACTTTTAATGTAGTAGCTCAAAAGGAGTCTTTACCCCATGTTTTTATCCCTGAGTGTACACATATTGTTTTTCACAAGGATGTTTTCAAGTTGTTCTGGTTTCCATTGTGACCCTAACATTGTACTGACCACCCACCAGTTCCTGGTTTTTCATTTGTAATAAATTTAACAACCACATGTTTCAGCCAACATTTCTGGTAGACTCTTACCTCAAGAGGAGGAAATCAGACATTATTTGGAATTATAAATTGGCCATTTGAAAGAGGTGTTTAAATATATGTAGAAAAACAAGTGTTACAATGAAGTCTAGAGCTCAAATAATGAAGTTTCCTGTAAACAAAATAAAAATGAAACAAAGCAATCCTCATCCCCACCGAGAAAGCCTGTATGAGGTTTTGGAGGGCATGTCTTTGTTCGCCTCAAGCGCAGAGGCAGCACAAACATTTCTACAGGAATTCTAGGCACTTATCAAAATATTCTCCTCACTAAACGAAAGGGATATTTCAGGGAAGAATGTAATAATGGCTTGGCAAAGACATTTGGACTGCAGGGCTTCCAACTCAATACTCAGCTTTCCAAATAGTTCAAAAATGAAATGTGCGTGATTTACATTTCTATACACCTCAGAGGACTGCGATATTCCTCTTTGACTAGCATTCCTCAAAGATTTAAGATTCTGTCCTGATATTGTTATGTTGCAAATAAAGTACTGCTCTCTGTTGATCTTTTTAAAAGATGATCAAAAAATGTCATGTTCCAGCTCCCATTCTGATGTTTTTCTGATACACACTAATTAAATGAGGCTGCAGGTGTTGGATCATCCAAAGATCCATTAGAAGAACTGATTTTGGAGATGCTGGCAAGATCCTTCTAAGAATTACCTCTACTGTTCTCAAGTTTGAAAAATTCTTCCAACATATATTTATTGTTTTTTTTTTTTCTTTACATGTTAAACTAGAAATATCTGGCAGAAGATACCTGCAATCTTTCTACTTCTGATTCTTGGGTATAACTATCAAATTTACAGTTGCAAGCACATTTTGATGGTGAGAGTGGAGAGAGAACAGAAAGACAATTACCGAGCCTGAACCTAAGGGGATGAGGCACAGCAAAAGAAAAAAGGTTGGGGTAGGGGTCTTTTAGGAGAAGAGAGACATGCCAGGGTCACAATGTGAACTTATTGTCACTTTTCTGTCTGAAGTATTCCTCGTGTGCCCCAGGCTGAAGCAAGGATGCCCCATCCTTGCCAATGCTAGTTAGATTCCACACCAGTGTACTGAGAAGTGCACACACTGCATTGCATTGTGGTGATTTCATGTTTAATCTCTTATTTGGGGTACCGTTTGTCATTCATAAATCTCTCTCATCTCATCTTGTCCCACCCCCTTAACCGGGGGCAAATCATTTTACACAGTAGTTAATTCTGGAGTGTGGAGGGAAAACAAAGAGTGTCTTCTTTCATGAGAACAAATGCTCCTACTTTCATCTAACGCCTTTGGCTATAGGGGAAAGCAAGCGGTAAAATTACATAGCAACCTGACTTGAGCCAATGACCTATGTGCATAGAGTACATGCTATTTGAATAATAACAGTAATATTCATGTTTTTCATAGGTTAAGTCTTCATCCGGTTTATGGCAATACAATAATTCTGGGATATGTGATGGTTTCAGGTTATTGTTATGTTCTGTCTCTGTCACTCTCACTTTGAGTAGAGATGAGTCAGCTAAATAAGAGAAGCTAAATGACTTCCCTAAAGAAACAGAAGTTTCACTTGGTACTGAGAATGCTTTATTCACAAAGGAAGGAGCTGGATCATTCCACTTGAGTATCATAAATATCTTACAATCTTTTTCTAGAAGAGAATGTCTACAATCTTCTTCCTGTACCATTGTGGATTACATTCATTCTACTCATCCAGATACAAATCCCAGAATCATTTTATCTCCTCCTTCATGTTCAGAAACCAAGTTCCCTCAAGACTATTTTGTCAACATGTAGCACATGCATTTTCACTGAAAACATCTTTGTGCAGATTTCCCTGCCTAGACTATTGCAATGAACACATAAATATTTTGACTACTCAATCAGTTTCTGCATTGTTAACAGTACACTTTTTAGGTAAAGTTTTGAATAGTTTACTACCAGCCCATTGATGGAAATAGAGTGAGATAGACTATGTAGCGTGATGTTTATTGACTATTGTTACTAATCCATTTCCTTATCTCACACATTATCTTTGAAGGAAAGAAAAATCTTAGTTTCTTTCTCCTAAAAAAAAAAAAAAACCTGCCTGTGCTTTTCTAATTCCTTGTTTCTGTTTATTCTGACTGTGTTATTAACATCTAAGACGAATTGCGTTTATTCACTGCTGAGGTTCTACTGTAAGCAACGTGTATCCATCACTTCATTTATTCCTTGTAACGAGAACAAGAGAAGAGCATCCTTGCCATTTTATCACTGGCACACAGATACTTAGCCGTCTTCCAGGGGCATGAAGTAAGTGAAAACAGAATGCGATCCCACATCCCTCTGGCTTCAAGCAGCATTCTTCATTCCTCCTTCTTAGGGTTTGGAAAATTTTCTGACATTCATGTTCCATCTTGAAAGAAAATATTTTCCTTCCCCCTTCTTATATCCTTTATGCCATGCTATATTTAATTTCCTAATAAATTTTTGCAATTATGCTTATGTGGAATATTGCCTGCAGTTTCTTTTCTTCTAATTTCCTTTTCCTTCTCATTTTTGCTTCAGCCTAACAGTGGCCTCATAAAATAAGTTCAGAACTATTTCCTTTGTCTCTATTTTCTGGTAGGATTTTTGCAATGGTTGATGGAATTTAGCAAACAAGCTATCAGAGCCCAAAATTTCTTTTGTAGAAAATATTTTAATTTAAATTCTTTTTTTTTTTTTGAGTTAGCATAGGACTATTCAGTTTTTTTTTTTTTCCTGAGTCAAATTTGGGAAGTTTCTTTTAGAACCTTCTCCATTTAGTAAAAATATTCAATTTATCATCATAAAGTTTAAGATTCCCTTTTCATCCTTTTGATACTTATATGATCCTCTCATTTTAGATATTCATCATTTTTCTTATTGACTAGATCAATAAGAGTTTTATCAATTTTACTTGACTTTTCAGTTAGCTACTTCTTTATTTTTTTCTATTGTTATATTATTGCTATACTGATTTCCTTTTATTTCATTAACCCTATTTGCATAGGCTTTCATTTTATTACTTTTTTAGATTCTTATTACAAATCTATATTATTGATCCTAGATCGTCTCTCTCTTTTAATTTAGACCTCAATCTATGGATTGATTTCAGGGGTTTCTGTTCTTTTCCATTTATCTAAGTTTTTATTTTGTGCTTTTGTTTTTCTTATTACTGCCTTATGTCTTCAAGTCTGGTTTTATGCTTCTGATCCTTATTTGGGGTCTCTTACATTTCCATATTAATTTTAGCATCATCTTTTTAGATCTGAGAAGAATATCATTGGTATTTTAATTGAGACTAGATTGAATTTAAATGAATTTTTGTCTGGGTTCATGATCATTTCTCTTCAGAAAGTCTGATTTCTTCTTTGGCCAATGTATTACTTATGTGTTGTTGAATTTGAAAAAATTGGGGGAAATTTCTAAATATTCCTGTTTCAAGTTCACATGTATTTTTATTGGAGAGTACGCTATGTAAGATTTTGACCATTTTACATTGATTATGAATTGTTCATGGCCTGTGGTGTACACTAGTTGACTCATGTACCTTGAAAGGATTGCATATGGAACCAGCTTTGTACAGCACATTAAGCCATCACTTTCATAGTATGGTGGAATGCAGATTCAAGTCCCAGGTACTCCACTTCTCACTTAACTTCCTGATACTGTGCTAATGTACCTGGGAAGGTATTGAGAGATGGCCCGAGTGCTCGGGTCCTTACCACCTATGTAGACATCTATCCAGGACAGTCTTTGTATCCTTCCTCTGGCTTGGAGCAGATCTGATTGCTACAACCATTTAACAGGAGTTAACTTGTGGGAGTTAACTAGGAGTGAACCACTGGGTGAAGGTCCCTCTGTGTGTCTGTTTCTCTCTCTTTCTGCTACTCTACTTTTCAAATAAATAAATCTTCCAAAAAGGGAGAGAATTATGTATAATGCTGCCTACTGCGTGATGTCTTCTATACAAGTGAATTGGTTTGTTGGTAGTTTTGTTCAAATCCTTTATACTGGTCATGATTTTCTTATAAAAGAATATAAACTTACACTGGATTGGCAAGATGGCATTCTATGGTAAGTATAGGCTTAAACTGATAATTAGCCAGAGTGAAGCAGAGAGGACAGATTTCAGAAAACTGGAGAGGACAAGCCAATGGTAAAGGGGTAATGGAGACCCACAGCTGCGGAAAAGAGGAGAAACAATGGAGTGGTGTTGCAGTGACCAGAGAGCCCAGGGGTGGTCAGCTACTGGAAATCGGTGATCAAAACTCTACCGATGACCACGTGGAGAGGTGAGTAAACTAGGTGAACAGGAGGTCAACCAAGACAATGAATTGCCCTTCCTGTGATTTGTTCGATATGATCATGAGCAGAGACAGAATGGCAGATCCCAAGCAGTAGTGCAGAAACAGGGTTGATTTCATGGCCCAACCCAGTACCATATCGGGTGCCATTTCGTGCACCATAACAGAGGCTAAGGAATCAGAGGGACAACAGTGAGCTGTGCATGACATGAGCAAAATCAATTCTGGTTCAGTGGATTGCATTGGTCCCACAGACAACTATCCACTTGGCCTTCTGTGGGTTCCAGCCAAAATAGGTCCAGGTGTCCCTCAGACCTAAAGACCAACAGGTTTCACCAAGACGAGCACCCAGTGATTTAGAAAAGCTGACGTCTGCCTAATCCCCAGCTTTGCTCCAGCCTGGAGTGGGAGAAAGGCTGTGCAGGCAATGGTGGGGCTACAACATGGAATGACAGGGGCTGGAGAGTGGTAAGCTCTGGAGACCATGGCAGAATTTAGCACAAAAGCCTGGGACTAGAACTCACTGGAGGGCATAGCTCAACTGATTGCAAAAAGCCAGGTACCAAATATGGTCAATAAAATTTACCTGTAGACAAGTGAGCAATATAGCTTAGAAGCCAATCCTAAGCAAGCAATCTACTAACCAGAATAGCAATGACTTAGAGCAAAAGAGGAGACAGAGGCACAATGCATATTACTGATGCGTCCCTGCAAAGGCACAAAGCCTTTGTCAAACTCACAGTTAACTGAGGAAGACACTGAGAAAATGCGGGATAAAGAATTTTAAATACTTGTTATTAAGCTTATCAACCATGAGAAGCACATACAGGGGTACAAGGAATTTAGGAATATGATATACAGGAAATAGCAGTAATGAATCAAATGAAAGCTTATATGTTATAAATTAATAATGCAATAGAGCAAATTAAAAATTCAGGGGAAAATCTCAATAATAGAATGAGTGAAGCAGAAGATATTCAGAATTGGAAGATATTTCTTGCCACAATGGAGAAACAATTAAAAAGCTGGAAATGGATCTGCCTGAAGCTAAAAAATGTATTCAAGAATTATGACACATTATTAAAAGATTAAATATAAAAGTCATGGGAGCTCCAGAAGGTGCAGAAAGAGAATCTGGGTTTAAAGGTATATTTAATGAAATAGTAAATGAAAACTTCCCTAATATGAAGAAAGAATTGGGAAACAGAATACAGGAGGGGCACAGAACTCCAATAAGATAGACCAAAAGTGATCTACACCATGACACATGATAATCAAGCTCTCTTCAGTTGGACATAAGCAAAAGATCCTTAAATGTGCACATGAAAAAAATCAATTAACCTTTAGAGGACCTCTCAGAGGTCTGACAATATTCCAAATTTTAAATATTTCAAATTTTAAAAGAGAAAAATTGTCCACCCAGAATAACTTACTCAAACTTTCTTCTATCTTTGAAAGTGAAATAAAAATCTTCCACAGTAAAAAAAAAAAGAAGCTCAAAGAATTTGCCTCTTTCACACCTGCTCTATAAATATCCTCATGACAGACATAAGCAATAGAACCCACCAAAAACAAAGGCAACCTGGAGAACATTTCCATAAAGGAAAACAGTAGACTTACATCAAACAACAAACAACCCATTGCTAAAATGAGAAGACTAAATTATCACCTATTCATATTAACCCTGAGTGTAAATAGTTTAAACACATCAATCAAATGTCATAGTTTAGTGGACTGGATCAAGAAATAAAACCCATATATCTGTTGCCTACAGAAAACACATCTCACCAAGAAAGATGGGGAGAGCTGTAAGTGAAAAGGTAGAAAAAGATATTACAGGCTAATGGAAAGGAAAACTGAGGTGGCATAGCTAATGCTCTATCAGATAATATAGGCCTTCCCATGAAAAACATTAAAAGAGATGAAGAAGGACAATACATAATGATCAATCTAGCAAGAAGAGACCACCATAATAAATGTATCTGCACCAAATCCCAGGGTACCTAGCTATGTGAAACAAATGTTAATGGATTAAAGGGGAGAAAGAGACTCCAATACAAAATAGTGGGGAACCTTAATACCCAAAAAACATTAATTAACATATTGACAAGACAGAAACTCAGCCAGGAAATGACAGAACTCACCCACACACTAGAGCAAAAGGATCTAATTGATATCTACATTACCTTTCATCCTACACACAGAAAATACACCTTTTTTTTTCATCAGTACATCAAATTTTCTCAAGGATTGACCACAAAACAAGCCTTGTTTTAGTACACAAAACAAGTCTTGGTAAATAAAAAAATTGAAGTTATACCATCTGTTCAGACCATCATGGAGTGAAACTGGAGAGCAATAAGCCAAAATACCCAGGAATACATGCAAATACCTGGAGACTGATTAATATGCTGCTAAATGAACACTAGGTTAGAAAGAAAATTAAAGGGGAAATTTAAAAAATTCTTGAATCAAATGAAGGCATCAACACAACACATCAAAATTTATGGGGCACGATCAAGGCAGTGTTAAGAGGGAAGTTCATCTCAATCAATGCCTATGTTAAGAAATTAGAAAAGCACCAAATGAGCTAACCATATATTTTAAGGAGCTAGAAAATCAGCAGCCAAACAATTGCAAGATTAGCAGGAAAAAAGAAATATCCAAAATAAGGGAGGAAATAAACCAAATGGAGATTAAAAGAACAATACTTAAGATCAATGAATCAAAGAACTGTTTCTTTGAGAAAATCAACAAAATAGATTCCCCACTAGTCCAACTAATCAAACAAAGGAGGGAGACAATACATATCGATAGTATCAGAGATGAGACAGTAGATATAGCAACAGATACCTCAAACATTCATAAAATTATTAGGAACTATTATAAGCAACTAAATACCAACGAGTCATATGAACTATAACAAATACATTTTTGGACACTTACAATCTATCAACATTGAATCATGAAGCAATTAATAATCAAAATAGACCTATAAAATGGACTGAAATCGAACTGGTAATTAAATCCCTCCCAACCAAGAAAATTCCTGGACCACATGGCGTCACTGCAGAATTCTACAAAATGTTTCAAGAAGAATTTACCCCAATTTTCCACACCTATTCCAAAGAATAAAAAGGGAGGAAATCCTTCCAAATGCTTTGTGTGAAGCCATTATCAACTTATTACCAAGCCAGATAGAGGCACAACAGGAAAAGAGAACTACAGAACCATATCCTTGATAACATAGATGCAAAGATCCTCAACAAAATACAAGTCAACAGGATCCACCAGTACATTAGACAGATAATAAATTAGGTGAATTCAAATTGGAACTGAGGAATTAATATTAACCCTGTTTGCAGATGACATGATTCTTTACATATGAGAACCAAAGGATTCGATCAAAAGACTTTTTCAGGGTATCAGCATACAAAATTAATGGACATAAATAGATGGCACTAGTTTACACAAATAACTCCATGGCTGAAAAAGAAAATGTAAGTACAGTTCCCTTTAAAACAGCAGAGAAGAAACTCAAATACCTTGGAATTAACCCAACCAAAGATGTGGAAGATCTCTATAGACAAAATGACAAAACATTAAAAAAAGAAACAGAAGACATTAGAATATGAGGAAAACTACCATATTCTTGGATCAGCGGGATCAATGTCCATATTACCAAAAGTAATATAGATTCAACATGATTCTAATCAAAAATCCTAACAACATTCTTGTATGGAGTTCAGTTGTTAGTTACTGAGGTCCCACAAAGTTACATAGCAGAGGCCAGGTCCCACAGAAAGTTTGAAAGAACTCGAAGATATTGCATCTTTCACAAACATGTTCTTTTATCCTGTGGCCACCCTTCTGATCACGAAAACAAACAAACAAACAAAAAAAAACCAACTTGCTCAAGTTTTATTGATATTTCCAGAAATTATTTCCAGAGATTATCCAATTAGCTCCATTGAAATAGACTAAATGTTGTGTATCCCTCCACCTATGGCTTAACTTCCACTAAGATATAATTTTAGCATATTATTTGGCATAAGGACAAGGAAAATATGAACTATAAATATTTATATGAGATTTATATTACAAAATGAAGGGCAGTCAAACATGAAAATAATATTGTGTGATCATATATAAATGACCTATAATACTTGGCAGAAATAGCAATATTTGATGTGAAGAAAAGAAGCTTCCCATTTAGAGAAAAATCAGATGCATGGAAGTGAATGAGAAATATATGACAACACTGTAGTCATTTATTTTAATGACAGATACTGGTCACTTGTAGATAAAACAATATGAAAAACTGTGATTTTTTTTTAACAATAAGATTGTGGTTATTTGTTTCATACTTACTGTGTGCCCGGCTATATACATTATCCCCTTTGGTTATATCTAAAAAGGGAACTTTAATACATTGTAAAAACCTTTGTTAATACATTTGAATATTGATTGTACACATGACTACACATAGAAAAACTAGTTTTTCATTCAGGGATTGTACTTCCATTTCCCACAGGACATCAGATCATAATTCTTACAGAGCTCTATATTTACGGTTGGGCTCAGTGAATATTGATTTCATAATAATTAAAATGAAATAAACCCACAAGGGTTTATTAATCTAGCTCTGAGCACTATGAAACAAAGAATCACAGCAAATAATTTCACAAACTGCTGGCCTGTTTTTATAATGACTCACTGCAGAGGAAATGTCTCCTTTGAGAGACAGTAGCCAATTCAAGTATGTGTGAATAACTGTAGTCATTAAAGAGTATGGCTTTGTTCTGTGCTAATTGTATTAGAGTGACAGATAAGATTCCTGGCGCAACAATGTCTACCAGGAATGGCACAATAGTTTCTTGAACTGTCTAAGAATTAGTTCTTACCAAAGCACCTTGCCCTGATTGCAAGGGCAAATATTTACTGAGTCCAGCTTAACTGAAAAGCAAGATCATGATTTAGTTTCACCACAAAAAAAGTTCACTTGCTTATAGACATAAGCCTTATTGATTTTGGCAAACATGTTCATTTAAATCAATGATCACCTATAAAAATAGAAGCATCTAATGGAGTAACTCTGTAGGTCATAAGCAGTATTTTGTATTTACATAATAACTACATTAAATTTAACATGTCCTTTGTGGTGTTGATAAGGTGAAAGAAAAAGCAGATGGGTATCATGAATAATGATTTCTTTGTTACCAGCCATAATTTTTACATGTGATTAATGAAAAACTGATTATCAAATACACTAATAGAGTATGGAAAGAATTTTAAAAAAAGATCAGCATGGGTACTGTTTAATAGACTGATAAAAGAGCTTTTTTAATGATTCATTTTCTAAAATATTTTGTTGGTTGGATCAGTTTGGACTCTATATAGTTGCCCATGCCCAAATATACTAGCATTTTCCATGTCAAAATATTTTTTTTCCTGAAACTACCTAACTATTTGCAGCTGTCTGTGTGAGAATAGAGAGAGGATTGTTTCACTGCACTCAAAGATTGATGATACTCTACGGCTTCAAAGGAAGGTTCAATCCTGGCTTTCACGGCAGGCACCTCCTTCTCGTTTCCCTTAATTTTACTGCCACTTTTAAAACAGAATCATTCATTCTGTGGTATATTAAAATAGTCTGCAACGCACAAGTTTTGTTGGAAATCTGATTTTACTTGCTATTAAGTACAAAATTCCACTTTTCTTGCTCTGCTTTACCAGGTATCAATGCAATCATCTCAGTATTTATGTTTGCTTCTGCTCAAATCTTTACTACTGTCTGAGCTATACATATAGGATGTGAGGGGTGTCTGAATTTATTCTATTTTTCTTCAAACTTCATCTATTTTGATCGTCAAAAATCAATTATAGCAGAAATCCAATGATGAAACTAATTATAATGATGGGATCATTATGAGCATCTGCAAGATTCTGACTCTTCTCAGAGCTGAAACTAGTTAGCATGAGAGGTATAAACCTATTTTGGAAATAAGCTAAGCCTTGATCAGGCCTCATCTGATTCATGACCATTCCACTTTACTCTCTTTGAAAGGCTTGGGGTTATTGGTTTCACATTGTATAGGATTCCAGATAGTTTCAAAGGTGTAAGATACAAACTTTTAAAAGTATGTGTAGCATAACCTTAAAAAGAAATGATACAAGCTACAGCAAAGGATGATCCTTGGAGCTATTGCACTACGTGAAATAAACCAGACACAAGAGCACAAATACTGTAGAGGGACCTAGAATAGACAAATGCATGGAGACAAAGTAGAACAGAATTTGCTAAGAGTGAGGGCCAGGCAAATTGGGGAGTTATTACTTAATATGTTTCAGTTTGGCATGACGAAAAAGTTCTGGGCATAATGGTAATGGGTGACAACAATGTGAAGGTACCTCATGCCACTGGATCATAGGCTTAAAAATTGTTAAAATTGCAAATTTATGTCACTTACATTTTGCTATATTAAAAAATTAATAAAGCAACTGATGTATCATTTTAACTGTAACTTGAAAAGGTATTTTGGATTGTTTCAATAAAATATATAAGAATTTCCCCCCAGAATTCTGTTAAGTAACAGAGATGGCAAATGTACAAATGGCACCCTACTGAAGTTCTAGCAGTAAGTGTCATATAATGTTCTCTCAACCCAAAACGGGACTGGTTTGTATAAGTTCAGAAAAGTTAATTTTGATGATGGTACTTCCCAGGAATTTATTATGCTTTCAGGGTTTCTGTTGAGGTGTGCAGAATATCTAGTTTATCTGAATTGTGTGTTTGCACTGCAAATATGGAAACACCCGGCTGTAGAAGCTGGTCCAATCTTTAGTGACCACACTGAATCCTCACCATCCAAGATCTGTGTCCTTAATCCAATGAGGGTCAGCCAAACCATGAAAATCTGAGATGGCAAATCTTTTATACCACAATTCAAGGAATGCTGGTTACAGACTATTTCCAGGATTGGAACTTACAGACATTCTACAGAATCACAGGATCCAACCTGATTTAAATAACAAGTAAGCTATTTATTGTTCATGAATTTTGCTTTATTCCCTGGGGAAAGGTTTTTAAATATAAAAATCTGATCTTATTTTCAGGCTAATATGAATAATCATCACTCATCATTTTAAGCTCCAACTGTGCTAAACATTTTCATAAATATTAACTCTAAATTTAATAACAATTAGCAAAGTTTGTTATGATTTATTCCAACATACAGATATGGAATCCAGTTCCGAGATGTCCACCTTGACCCAAAGGCAACCACTGTGTGACAGTACCTATTTTTGTTTCCATGATTTTGTGTCGCTCGGATTGCGTTTTTCCAATTGGGCTCAACTCTTCTATTCGTTGCTCATTCTAGAGGCTCCCCTAGAATCTCTTGATTTCTTATATTCTAACTCCTCTACTCCAAGCTTAAGCTTCATGTATGTTTATTCTATGTGCATCAGTTCCAACACATTTGACTACTCATTGCTATTTCTAACAGTTCTTCTTTCAGCTCTAATAGGCATATCTTATTTTCATCATGTTTGCTGGCGTGGGCTTTTGCTTTTCTGTTTCCAATTGTTCTGACCCCATCAGACAATTATAACTAACAATTAAATTAGTTCTGTGAGATCAGTGGAGATATTATTAAAATCATTATTAAAAACAAGAAAAAGATGAAACTTGGCACAGAATACCAAATATCAAAGAAAAACAGTGATTCAAGTCGAACTTCAGCATGCATGAATTTCTTAGTCATTGTTGCTGTCCTTTTACTCCTTTAAAGGTTTGTCTCAAGGACTGTCTGAGGTCCCCTCTCCTCTGTTTTGTTTTTGAGTAGTGGCATGACTCATACTCAGAGTGTTAAGTACCACCGATGGACTCAGTGATGGCCCAGTGGCTAAATCCTCACCTTGATGGGAAAATCCCATATGGGTGCCAGTTCCTGTCCTGGCTGCTCCTATCCAGCTCCCTGCTTGCAGCCTGGGAAGGCAGTGAAGGATGGCCCAGAGTGTCAGGACACTGGATCCATGTGGGAGACCTGGAAGAAGCTCTTGGCTCTTGGTTTTGCATTGGCTCAGCTTCGGCTATTGCAGCCACTTGAGGAGTAAACCAGAGGACGGAAAATCTTTTGCTCTGTCTCTCCTTCTTTCTGTAAAACTGTCTTTCCAATGAAAATTAATAAATCTTAAAAAAAATATGCCAATTGTATACTGATTATTCCTAAATCTGTGCTTGAGCTACAGATATATGTGCTAATTTACAATTGCTATTTCTGCTCAGACTTCCAGGGGGCATCTCATATCTAATCTGTTCAATGTCCATCAAAACCACCCTTGTGTAGCATTTAACACTCTGAGAATGAGTCAAGCAACTGCTCAAAGACATATTCAAAGAGAAGGGGCCTCAGACAATACTGGAGGTTTCTTTTTTGTTTGTTTGTTTTTTGATTAAAATTAAGGCCTTAAGGGACTAACATCATGGTATAGGCTAAGCTTTCACCTGTGGTATTGGCATCCCATATGGACAGTGGTTCATGCCCTGGCTCTTCTACTTCTGATCCAGTTTCCTGCTTATGGCCTGGAAAAACAGAGAGGATGGCCCAAGTCTTGGGCACCTATAATCCCAGGAGATATCTGGAAAAACCTTGCTCCTTGGTTCAAATCAGCCACTGAAGCCCTTTGGGGAATGAACCAGTAGATGGGACCTGACCTCCCCTCCTCTCCTCTCCTCTCCCCTCCCCCTCTTCTCTTCTCTTCTCTTCTCTTCTCTTCTCTTCTCTTCTCTTCTCTTCTCTTCTCTTCTCTTCTCTTCTCTTCTCTCTATAGCTCTGACTTTCAAATAAAAGAATAAATACATCCTTTAAAAAGTGAACATTTTTGGTTCTATTAAGGCTTCGACCGACTGGGTAGGACCCACACTCATTATACATAGCAATCTATTTTACTCAAAAAAAAATTTTTTAATGGAGGGCAATGGGATACCCCTAAACACATTTTATTTTATTTATTTATTTTTAAAGATTTATTTATTTATTGGAAAGTCAGATATACAAAGAGGAGGGGAGAGAGAGAGGAAGATCTTCCGTCTGATAATTCACTCCTCAAGTGAGCGCAATGGCCGATGCTATGCCAATCAGAAGCCAGGATCCAGGAACTTCTTCCAGGTCTCCCACATGGGTGCAGGGTCCCAAGGCTTTGGGCCGTCCTCGACTGCTTTCCCAGGCCACTAGCAGGGAACTGGATGGGAAGTGGAGCTGCCAGGATTGGAACCGGCACCCATATGGGATCCCGGGGTGCATTCAATGCAAGGACTTTAGCCTCTAGGCCACTCCGCCAGGCCCCTACTCAACAATTTTTATTAAGCTCACAAATATTAATCTCACTCCCCCCCCCCCAAAAAAAAACATCTTTGCAGAAATATCCAGAATAATGTTAGGTCAAATATCTGAACAATTCTTGATCCAAATAAGCTGACATATAAAACTAACCAACATACCATCCTTTCCTTATTGCTTTCTCTGTCTGCAATTTAACATTCAATTGGCAAGTTCCTGTTGCAATCCCTCAATAACATTCCATAGCACTCAGCAGAGAATTCCATTCAGTACTCAGAATTACAAGACTACATAACCCTACCCTGCTGTATTTCTGCCTTCCTTTCTTAATTCTTTTCTTATACCCGCTAAGCCATAGTTGCCTTCCTTTTCTCCCTAGACAAGTCAAATGTTTTATTGTTTCTGATTTTTATAGTAAATGGAACTCATGCCCTAAGTTTAGGCATGTCCCTTTTGCATCAGATCTTATTTGGAGTGTCACCATCTCAGAGGTGCTTTCTAGAGCCACTCACTCCGAAACAACACATCCCATCTCTGGAATTATTCTTTTATTATGTTAAAGCTGTCCTCTCAGTTCAGCCTGGATAATTGATTCTTTATGAATTCTCATTGCAGTTCCTATTCCAGAAAATCATTGAACTATGTCCCACTAAATATGAAACTTAAACTTGGCTGTTTTTTCATCTTTTACCTTTCTGAGTATATGATTCATAGTTCTAAGTGGAATGGCATGGAGTCCTTTGCACTAAGTACACCTATCCTTTTAACTCAACTGGCCCTTTCAACAGTTGTAGAGAAGTTTTCTTGATAAATTCTGCACCAACAGCCCTCACATACATGATACTTAAATAGGTTTTACAAAGTGTTTGTTTTTACTCCAGTTTCGTCATTCTTTCACACAGTGCTTGCCTTTCCCCTCCATCATACACATATATAAATACACACATACAGAGATGCACACATACTAGTCCCTCTTTCTGCCAAATTCTTGGAAAACTGCTATGATACGTTTTAAAGAAGCAAATTTTGAGAAAAATGCATGGAATTAATGTAGTAAATACATCATAAAAATTCCTTATTGCTCATGCTCTCCTTTGCTCCAGACTTATGAATATCCTTACACTATGGCAATATATCTGGAGTATACATGGCCTGCTACTTCCAAAATATGAGAAACTCGAAGCTTCCTATATAAATAGTTTTAAATTATGTAAATACTTTGGTGATAATATGCTGCATTAATTACTAGCTAGATAAGTGTTGTATGAGCATCAGCTAGATTATGCCTGAATAATGAATAACCCTCAAACCCTAGCAGCTTGTGAAAATAAAAGCTTATCTGTGACTCACACCATGTTGCTCTCACAGGTTTGACGTAGAAGCTGTGCACTATCGTCCCATTGAAATCCATGTTGATGGAGTCTCCACCATTATTCCAAATGTCAGTTATTGTGTCAAGGAAGAAAAAGTGACACATTCCATTACAGTTCATAAAACTTTTGCCATAAAATAATGCATGCTATTTATACTCACATCTTATTTGCCAAAGAGACTCATTAATGCTATGCTTTACATTAAAAGAACACAATTCTACCATGCAAAGAATCAAGTATGATCATACAAATGATCAAGTACTTGACACTATCTGTATGATCCCAGGCAGCAGCAGGATGCTTCAATATTTGGTTGTAGGGCTGAATTACGTAAGAATCAGGCTACCTAAATCTTGACTGCAGTCCCAATATTTCTCATCTCAATTATTGTTGGTCCTAACCATAAACTTCTCTCCTTGAAGACATTTTCTCTGATGCAATGCACTCTGATTGGTTTTTTCACAGCATTGCTTTATTTACGTGGCTTTTTTTTCAAAAAACCAAACAAACAAAAACAAGACACGGTTAATGTTTGATTACTTCTGTGTGTCCTTTAAGATTATGCCAAACTCTTCCCTGGTCTTCCAAGCCTTCCACAAACTACTGTTCATCAATTTTACTGTCCCCCTCAACACCTAAATTGTCCCACTGTAGTCAGAGGATTTGTTAAATTTGTCTCAAATGTTTCTCATTTTTATATCTTTTCTGTTTCATGGTCAATTTAAACTGCTCTTCAGCACTTCATTAAAATTCCGACTTACCATCAAAGCACATTCTGTAGCCAACCATCACGGAAACCTGATGTTGACTTTAATCAAAACCTCAGAATGCAGCGCTTACTTCCTCAACTAATAACTTTTATCAAGCATATCAAGCACGCCATAAGTTCCAGGCACTGTAGTGGCTACATGTGTTAGAACGTCTGATATACAATACAGATTTAATCGGTCCAAAACTGAAGTCTTTAGTCTCTTTCCTCAGTCTGTTTTACCATTACTTTTCTTTAATTTAGTTCTTCATCGATTCCATTCACTAGTTCCTTTGCTCCCATTTCCTTGGAGTCTGTTTTCCTCTACCCTTTTAAGCTGAGTATATGAATTTGTATTTAAGAAATGAACAGTAAATAAAGGCCCTCAGTATTTATGCACATAATGTGCATACATATGGGAATACTCTGATGACCAAGGTGGTAAAAATTTGGTGCTTTCCCCATGTTCATAGCAGCTCAGTTCACATTAGTAAGAAATGGAATCCACCCAGATGCTCATCAGTGGATGCCCAGATCAAGCAAATATGGTATATACACTATAGAATACTACTCAGCAAACAAAACAATAAAACAAAAACCAAAATCTTGCTCTTGCTATTAAGTGGATGCAATTGGAAACTATGATGCTCAGTGAAATAAGCCAGTCCCAAAAGAGAAATGTCACATGCCTTCCCTAATCTTCAGTAACTGATATAAAGAGTACAAAAAAACGTAATCTCTAGGTTTGAGAGTGATGCTCAAAGATTTATTATGTATAGTCTTTGTTTATCCTTCTGAGGAATCACAGATTTTTTTAATTTGGTTATTTTTTTCCTCTTCTTTAATTATTTTCTAATTCCGATTTGTTATCATTACCTAATGGTGTATTATACATGCATGGAAAATAAAAATATAAAACAAAAGTTAAATTTGGGGGGGTTTACAT
Source organism: Ochotona curzoniae (assembly GCF_017591425.1). NCBI lineage: Eukaryota > Metazoa > Chordata > Mammalia > Lagomorpha > Ochotonidae > Ochotona > Ochotona curzoniae. The sequence goes on from NW_024467115.1 coordinate 22,339,139, forward strand.
GCAATGGAATTTAGGGACATACGTTGTGGATAATTAACAAGCAAAAGAAAAGGTATTTTGGCTTCTAGGGGAAATCTTGGGAAAATAAATACAGGCTGAGTGGCTATGGAAGATAGTGGTGGTTTCTGTAAGGTTTGCTTGTGCAGGCTCAGCTGTGCTGGCCTTCCTTTCCCAGTGATAATGGCCATTTCCCTCCTCCTGATATGGGAGATGGAGGGGGAAAAACCTTCACAAAAAAGAGAGTTGTGTTCTGCTTTTAGGAAAATAGGAGGAGGACACAAAGCTCTTTCTGTGTTTTCTACTTTCTAACTGCCTTCAGATCAAAATAATCTTTGTGCTAAAGTGGCACATCTTGAGGTGGCATATTCTGATTCCTGTATCTAACTTATCTTACAATAAAATCATAGCCTTGTTCTCTTCCCATGTGACACGTCACTAGGGGATTTGTAGTCTTTCAGACATAATTCCTTTCTCCTTGCTCTTGCATACAGCCCACATCCATGCTACTTCAGGGCATTTGTGATTGCATGTCCTTGTTTCACAGCCCTTTTGCTCGTAATTGCCTGGTCTATCCTCCAGTTAATTTGAATGTCTTCAAGGGAAATTTCTTAGAGAAAGCTCCATGACCACTCTATAGAGCATAGCTCCTGTCATTCTATCTCCTTCTAATCTCCCCTTGCTTTATTTTTCATGGAACATTAAACATTGACAAAAATTACCATCATTTATTGCTTTCTACGCGTAGTGAACTTTATTAAGATAATTTCACTTAATATTTAGCTTTCCATGTTTCCCAAGTAGGATTAAAGAACTTTGTGAAAATTTAATCCTTAAAATTCAAAGCAGTCTATATTCACCACCAGCCCAAAGATTTGGATTTATAATACACACATCAACTTTAAAGTAATCTATAATTTGTTCTATTTTCTCATAGGAAGGGAGACTTTGTGGGAAATAGAATGAAAACAGGAGACAGGTTTCAAATACTTGAAAAAGAATGAGGTGTTATTGAGAACTGGCAAGCATTCATAAGAAAAAGTCATGTTCTCAAACTGGTGTTTTGGGTGAATCACTAAGCATATTTATAACATAAGAACACTATAAAAACCATATGATTTTCTTAATGGAAATCATCTGTTATAATAATTTCGGGCTCTTGTTATGGAAAAACTATGGGATAACAGTAAGGTAATGTAAAATAACAACTGATTGAAAACGGGCGCCCCCTTGGGGCAGGTGTTCTGCATGATGGCTAACATACTCTTGCCATATTGGAGCTCTGTTTGGGATTTCAGCTTCCAACCAGTGCACAGCTGGGAAGCAACAGGTGATGGGTCAAGTACTTGAACCCTTGTTACCCTTTAGGGAGATCTGGATGGACTTCTAGGGTCCTAGCTTCAAACATGGCCCAGCCCTGGCTGTTGCAGGCATTTGGGGATTTAACCTTTCCAGCAGTTGGAAGTTCTCTTTGCCTTTACATGAAAAGAAAACAAATTAAAAAGTTCGGAAGAGGAAATGGTGCCATTCTGATGTTAATTATTGGATCAGTATCACTAGCAGAACTCTTACAGTTCTTCACAGGGTTAATACTGTATTTATGATCCAAATATATGGAACAGCATGATTACATTTGTGTGCAACAAAAAAATTATAAGACTTAACAAAATTAGTGGAGGAATCAAATTTCATTTTGATTCTGATAAATTGGTACACTGGACTCAATGCTACAAAATTAAATATATATGGCTCCGTGACTATGGGTTCAGATACTTTATGTATTAGAGCAGTTTGAGCATTCTGCCTGGGTGACATTTCATGTGAAGACATGGGGCTAATAGTCAGGAAAGGTCACAGAGAAAAGCACAGCACTGGTAATTACTCAGCCCTTAATGTGTGCTCAGGATCCATTGTGTAACTTTGGCTAAGCCACACTGTCATTTGGAACTTCAACTTTCTTTAAATTAAGACATAATTATTTACAGGCATGCTAAATTAGTGAAGGCAGCATATTTAAAAAAAAAAAAAAAACTTTTAGTTTTTCTTTTCCCCTTTCTCCTCTCCATTGTCAAGTCCAAGCTCTGTGTGCTCATAGCTTCTGAGAATGATAAAAGGGGCAGACAGAAGTACTCAGAATATCTGGTTTTTTTTCCACGACTTGAAACACAAGGAAGTGAATGGAGTGTTGAGGTTCATCAATATTAAGGTGCAATGATAAGGAGGAGCTAGCTCACCTTTTTCAGGCTGGAAATGAAGAAAGGTTAAACAAGGAGGGATAGTTTGTAAGATCTCGGGAGAAGGGGTTTCCAGCAGGAACCCTGCATTCTGTGTCTGTTGGAGATCCAGGGAAAGGCAAAGGAGCAGCAAGAGAATGGCTCCTTGGAGGATCTAAGTTCATGAAGCCTGTGACTGTCCATTAAGGGAGTTGTGGAAATAAATGTCTAAGGGCTGGCACTGTGCCACAGCCCTTGGTTAAGCCTACACTGGAGTTGTTGGCATCTGTATTGGTGGCAAACAACTGACTGCTTGGCTTTCAATCTAGCTCCCTGCTAATGCCCCAAGCAGCTGAAGATGACCCAGGGATTTAGACTCTTGGCACCCACATGGAAAACCAAGATAGAGTCACAAGCTTCTGGTTTGGCTCTGGCCACCAATGGCTGTTATGGTCATTTGAGAAATGAATCAACAAATGGAAAGGGGCCCAGCGGTGTGGCTTAGTGGCTAAAGTCTTCACCTTTAACACACTGGGATCCCATATGGGCGCCGGTTCTGATCCCAGCAGTTCCACTTCCCATCCAGCTCCCTGCTTGTGGCCTGGGAAAGCAGTCGGGGCGGCCCAATGCTTTAGGATCCTGCACCCGTGTGGGAGACCTGGAGGAAGTTCCTGGCTCCTGGCTCCGGACTGGCACAGCACTGGCTGTTGCTCTCATTTGGGGAGTGAATCATCAGATGGAAGATCTTTCTCTCTATCTCTCCTCCTCTCTGTAGATCTGACTTTGTAATAAAAACAAATCTTAAAAAAAAAAGACCTCTCTCTCTCATTTTGCCTTTCAAATAAATAAATAAATAAATATTGGGTGGGGACAGGCAGAGAGAGGAGAGAAAGAAGGAGAGAGAGAAAAAGAGAGAGAGAGAGGGGCAAAGGATCTCCTTGACCAGACTGGTATCCATGTGGACCATCCTGAGACTGTACAGCTTGCATGCACTCACATGGTAAGCCAAAGACCTTGTTTCTTCTACCCTCTTTGCTGAAGAAAGTCATCAGCCTGGTTAAAAAAGGAGAGCTGAATGGATTAAAGCAGAAATTTCTAATGGAGTTGAATTATTTGCCAGTTAACCTGATTTGTGGAATAAAATTTATATATCCCCTGGCACGGAAGATCAATTTATTTTGGCTGCTCTAATGCTTCTGTAGATATTTTATGTGGCTGCTCAAAAAGTCAATATTAACTTTTATTTACATAAGCATAATATCCAGTTCAGGAAAGATAAGAATCTGTTATCTTGGGGTGAGGCACGGAATTCACTTTGACCCTTTGGAAAGCGGATTGATGCTGACTCACTTGTGTATAGGAAAAGGCAAATCCCACACAGAAAGGAATCCGTCACTGAATGGTTAAAATAATGAGGGCTGTGAAAACCAAATAAGGGAAGGCTGAGGAGAGAGATGAAAGCTGCCTTGAAATATTTCAAAGGTTTATTGTAGGAGATAGAATGTCCTTGTTCTGAATGGAAGTTGAAGGCATGACTGCTTGATTCAATCATCAGAGAGGAAGTTTCTCATAGTGAGTGTTCATCAATGTTACGGGTTTCAAACAGATGTTCAATATTCATTTTGTGTGGAATGTTGACAGAAGATTCCTGTATTCAGAGGAATGCGGCTCTGGCACTTTTCGTTTTAGCAGGATATGATATGTGGGGCAGGCAGAGGCCACTCACATTATACCAAATTCCAGAAACTATGCTGAGTTCAGCTCACTGAGTCTAACAGTGCCAAACATTGTAAGTAGGGTCACTCTTCATTTTGCAAGCCAATCCTATATAGCTTACACAGTGACCCGGAAGATTGAGTGTTGCTGAGGGCCAGGTTTCTATCCAGGTCTATAACATTTAAAACCTGCATCCTTTCGTTTATATATTCCACTTTCAAAGAAAAGAACAAATTCTTAGGTTGACAGACTATCCAAGCACACAGAGGTCATTAGCATATGGGACCAATGGCAAGCATTCATACATAGCTAAAATGAGCTATGACACATGTATTTATATAAAAAAATCAGTACCTGTGAAGATAATATGTTATGTTAGTACATAGCAGCATGTATAAATACTCTTCTTTGGTTTTGGTTAATGTGATTGTTAATTTTAAGTGCTAACTTGTTCTGATCATGGTGGTGAAATACTGATCAGGTTTCCCAGCCCCCACACTCCTCCCCTCCCCCCAGTGATTACCATTTAAATCAGTGGATTTTGCATCATGTCCTCCAGGTTCATTCTCACTGCAAATGGTAGCATTTCCTTCTTCCATAAGGCCAAACAGAATCCCATTGTATGTGTGTGCCGCATTCTTTATCCACCCATCTGTTGGTGAACAAAAAGAAAATAAACCCACAGTCTCAGTTAAGAGGGGCTCAAAACTTTTCAGAAAAGTCGTATTCTAAAAGCCTTACACATGGATATCAACCTTTTTGGATTCATGAAGTTTTTGAGCCCCCACATATGTGGACTATTAAACCAATTCAAAGAAAATAAAATAGTAATCAATGGGATGCAAGGGGGTAGGGACAGGGAGGTATTGATCAAAAGGAACGAGGTTGCTGAGAAGAGATGTAAGCTTTTGAGATTTGCTGCACAGCATGGTGTTTATGGTCAGTGTACTGTATGTTCCAAAAGAGCTAAGAGCAAATGCCAAGAAAATTTGATCACCAAAAATGTGTTGAATATGATCATTGCATTCATTATTCCACATTGTATACTATAAAAGAATTACATTATACGCATAGATACATACAACTATGAATTGCCAACTAAAGACAGAAAATACACTTAACAAAATATCTTTTAAAAATCAGTGGATTTGGAATGAAACCAATTCTCCTCTATAATGTGGGTGTGACTTGTGGAATCCATTCTAGGCCTTACACATTCTAGGCCATCCCCCAAACAAGCAGGAATTCAGTCATCACACTGCCTCTGGATCTGAACTACACCTGTCCCCTGCAGGCCTTTTCAGACCTGTACCTTCTCAACTGCGTGGGCCCATACCTGCCAAAAAACAAATTATATATACACATTGCTAATTCTGTTTTTTGGGACACACGGGCTAACAGAATTATTCAAGTTTCTTTGTATGCCTTTAGGTGTCCTGGTTTTCTTTTTGTTTGTAAATTCCATGGCTGAAACTACGGCATGCCACAGCCTGGAAGGAGAAATCTTAGTCTAACTTCAGACCTGGCCACAGCTTTCCTCATTTGATCGCAATCTGGTGAGAGACTGAACTCAGCTGCAGGCAGATTCCACACCCACAGACCTGTAAAACAACATAATGTTGCTTCACAGAGAAATACTGCGCATGGAGCTTAAACATTTTATGTGCGAAAATCTGCCGTGATGGTCTGACTTGAGCTGAAAGCGTGGGGACCTTGGGCACTGGTGCCCTGTGCAGCTCAAGCCAGCGTGTACAGCCCTCCCAGGTCTGGGTCTCCTCTCTCTACCCCTGTAACATGAGAACGCTGGGCACAGGAACTTGAGTTTCCTTAAAGGCTACCATTCAATGTCTCCATTAATCCTACTGTTTATTGATCAAAATAAATACTGATAAAAGTCAGAGGTAGGACACGCCCTGCAGTCAGAACTCCCCATTTGGTGGCTGTGGTCCAGCTTCCTTTCATCCCTATCTGTGCTGGTCTTGTTCTGCTTTTTATTATTTATTTATTTTTTCTTTTCTTTCACCCCAACAGTTCTCTATCAGCGGCCTATCAAGGTGAGTCCTGTGTGAATCCTATTTCCCGTAGTCCTGTGTGGAGGCCTGCATCTGTGGATTTACAGGACAGGCTGGGTGGCCAAGGAGGACACAGCACTGGTCCTGGAAAGTTCTGGAAAGGTCGCCTGCAACATTTCGTGTATGTTGGTCAGGACACAGCTGATCAGGAGGAGCCTCCCCCTTTTCCTGGTCTCATCTCCAGGAAGGTGGTGGGAGATGTCCCTTTCTTGTCATCAACATTGCACAGAAGCACACACAGCATGCAGCCCACTTTTCCCAAACTTGCTGAAGGGAATGTTAGGTGACACAGAGGGAAAGAGAGAAGTAAAAAGCAAGCAGCATGGGAACTTAGTGAAGGAGCCCCCAGGAGAGGCCCCGCGACTCAAAGTGACACAGGGTATCCGGTAACTAAGACCAAAGATGCCCCCCTGACGCCTGCATTCCGAGCTTCTCATTCCCTTCACCAAGGGTCTTTCCGGGTTCAGGGCTCACTGCTTCCCGGTGGCCTCCAGGACTACTCCGTGCCCTCCCCGCCTGGGAAGCGCGCCAGGCCCTGCGCCCACCTCTCCCCAAGCCCTGCCGGACCCCACCGCCTCCTCCTCGCTGCCCGCTCCAGGGGCGCCCGTCCCATCCCGCGGGCCACTTTTCCCTTCTTGCCCTCGGCTTGTCGAGCCTGGGTGGGGCAGCAGCGCCTACGGGAAGGGCCCCGCCGCCTGACTTCGCCGTGACCGCGGCCGCCCCAGGGCCGCTCGGAGCCGGGGCAGCCGCACCTGAGCCCCCAGCTGCGGCCCTGCGGCGGCGCCGGAAGCGCGGGCGGCTCGCACGGGCTCCGGGGGTTGGGCAGCCGGAGCCCGAGGTGGTGGGAGGACCAAGAACCTCACCGGGGCTGGCCGGGTCCCGCCTCGGGCCGGACGACCTGCTGCGAGTCGCTTTCTCCAACCCGCCCCGCCATCCTCAGAGCGCTCCCCAAGCCCCGGCGCACAGGCGGACCCAACTTCTTCCTCAGCCTGGAACTCCACTGCAAGTTCTGGGCGAGGAGGAACCTGCCGGCCGGTCGGCCGCCCCCTCGCGCACGGGGTCCGCGCTGGAAGTCGGCGCCGTCCGGGTCCACCTTGCGCGACTCGGAGCGCCGGCGAGCCCCATGAACTCGTCCGAGAGGGCGTGAAGCAGGGGGGCCCGGCCGCCGCGCGCGCCCCGGACACCCGGACACCCGGAGGGGATCCCAGCGCCCGAGCCAAGGAGAGTGGCTGAGCAGGACCGGACGGCCGCTGGGGACGTCTGGCAGGAATGCCAACATGTAAGTGCCACCTCTTGGCTCACACTTCCTTCACACCTTGAGCTGCTCCCCGCATCCCCGGGGCCTCCCGCGTCCCCTCACCGGAAACGCTTTTCCAAGGGACTTCGTACACTGCTTCGAAGGCAGAAACCGGTTTGTCTTCCCTCAGCCCCTCGAGGCACTGGGGAGAGTCTTGCCAAACGCAGCTGGGACCTGTGTACGCCGCTGTCTCTCTTTTCTCTCTGTCTTCCCGTAGCGAGAGGGTGCTGTAACGCGTAGTGTAAAGGGGAAGGTTTCCAAAAATGGGGAAAACGTGTTTCGATTCAAGCTGAGCAGAAGTAGCAGGCACCGCTGCTCCTCCTGAGGCCCCTGGCCCTGCCAGACCAGCGCCTTCCACGACCAACACCTGGGGCTTTCGAAGGTACCGGATTGCTGGGAAAAGTTTCATATTTGCACCTTGCCGCCAGTCTTTGTTGAAGGTGTTCTCGGCCGGTCAGCTGCGGATGACTAGCCTCCCACTCTAAGACGAAAGGCGTGTGCTGATATGGAGGGATTTGAGGAGAATGTTCGGCGGGAGACTGGGGAGGCTGGGAGAGGTAAAGAAATGGCAAGGGTTTTACTCTGTGGATCTGTCAGCAAGAGGTGAGGTGCCTCGGTGAAGCCGCGCAAGGATGGCCGAGCACCGCCTGACCTTCTAGAATGGAAAACATAAGATTGCTCTTGAAAGGGCCAAGCTTATTTTTGTGGTCAGCTGTGCGGTTGCTTTTTCTTGCACTGGGTAATTTTCCTTTGGGTATTTAAACTTGGGCAGATACCCCTTCCGTCGGTTTACCCACTCGCACTAGCTCATGTGCCCGAGCTTGGAGAAATTGATGGTCACCTTTGCTCCCATTACTGCCGGATCTGTTACCCTCCAGTTGAGTTTCCCCTGTCAGTTTAATGTTGGGAGATGTCCTGTTTTGGTCGGTCTGCTCTGCCTTGCACCCTACCCCAACATGTACTTTAAACCTATTAGAAAGAGGTGGCCCTGAGCTCACCCTGTAGTTCTGTGCCTGATAGCGGGCAGTATAGCGGCCCATGAACCATTCGTTTTTATTAAATTGCATGCGAAATAATCCCACACCTGTAAGTCTTAAAGTCACAGTAGTGCCAGTGAAATCAGCCAGGTACGACATGGAAGAATTTGTTTTGGGATCAGGCCAGCAGTCTTCTATAAGACTTGTTCTCTTTCAGGGGCAACATATTTTGAGTGAATGTAAGTTTGTTTTCAACTTCACTTTTCTGAAAATGTAGTGGAGTTTTGACCAGCACGTATTTGTCCAACTTCCTTTGCGCTTTGCTGGGTATTAAGATCTTATGAAAAAGGGGCGTGTTTTCACTTTTACAGGAATGCCAGTTTTTAAGATGTGACAGTGATTAATAGGTAATATAAAATGTCGATTCTGAAACTAAATTATAGTGCATCTGAATTTGATGTACTTTAAAAAATCATGTTAGTATAGGGTAAAAGTGTGAAAATTCAGCTATGCAGTTAACAGTTTAGTAGCTTCCTTTGATTTTTTTCGCTGAGTTATTCTGACAGAAAGTTTAAATTTTTTGTCAGATTGTGAGCATATGTTTTCCACTCGCTTTTTATGGTCACCTGGAATAGTTGAAGCTGTTATGAATCATATGGGATATTAGTACAATAGAAAATATACAGATAACAACCTTCCCCTTAATATTCCTACTTGCTTGAGAGACAATTTAAAGATAGCAATATCTTGAATTTTAATAAATTTATTTACACAAACTAAGTATAAAATATGTTATTCTCATTCTGAAGTTACAGACGTGGCATAAATAAGTTTTGGAATTGTAACTGCATGTTTTTCATATCTTAAAACATTTAATAGATTTTATAAGACTTGGGATAGTTGGTCTCACGTTGGATGAAGCTACTATTGTGTTTATGGCTTATATAAATCACGTGACATTGTGCTTTCCACGTGAATGGTGAAAGGGGCTGTTGTCCCACCCTGTGGGGAGTACCAGATGCTAGCATTTTTGCTGCCTCACTGGACATGTTACTCTGATTTTTCGAAGTAATGATTTGAAAAAGACTGTTTAAAAATAGGCTGACAACTTCTTCCTTAACTTTGTCTCTTTTTCTACTGTCCGTATACCTTGCGGAACTTACATTGTGGATGGGATGATTAAAAGCTGCTATAAACTACCCAGATTTCTATTTAGTTAATAGAAAAAGACTTTGTTCACGTGTGTAGTTTACATGGGCAAAACGGAATATTATCTTTTTCGTATTTTATTTGGATGACCTCATTGCATTATCTACATCAGATGACATTAAGATGCATGCTAGATGATTAGGGGGAGATATTTGAAGGATAAATCAGGCACAACTAGAAATGCCAGCAAAATTTGAGTGTCGTTACCTAAGTATCATTTTACTTTGCTTTATAAGCATTAGTCAGGATAGAATAATTAGAAATGCTTGAAAGAACTTTTTACAACATTTACAGAAAGGATGACAAAGGTATACTAAAAATAGCATCGGGTTCATTTTAAAAATCACAAATCAGTAGGAAAAATATTTATCTTGTGATGGAAAACTGCACTAATTACTTGAACATGCCATTCCACATAAAGGAAATCCCCATGGACACTGCTACTTGTATCAAAGTGGTCATGATTAAATAATAATAATAGTGACAAAGGGTATTATGAAACAGGAATAATAATAATAAGGGCATCATGTAATATACATGTGTGCTAAACTTTTTTAGGAATAATTTTAAAGCCATGTGAAATTTGTGAAAATAAAAATGATACAAAGAAAGCCTTTATTTAAAATCAAAATGTTAACCCCATTTTTAGTTTTCTTTCTTCCATTGGGTCTTTGCCTGCCACTCCTGTTCCCCAATACCCTCCCAATACAGGGCCAACTATTTTTTTGTTTTTCTGAATCATAGGAGCATAAGTTGTACACACCAAGGATTCAGAGTGTACCTTCTCAATGAAAGTTTTTTAGACATTTGTAGATTAAGTTGGAATTGCAAAGCAGCCTGCTCCAAAGTTGATTTAGTCTACAGAGATATTTTTACCTAGTTCTTTCAATGCTAATATTTTGTAAACTATACTACAAAATCAAAACCAGGATTTGATATTATCTTCTTTTATATATATATATATATTTCTCCATTTTTGCACATTTCCTTTTGTGGATTTTTTTAATCTTACCTATGATATAAGCCTATTATGAGGTTGAGATAAACACAACTTAATAAAGGAATTTCAATTGAGTAACTATATGGCTGTTGCTTTTTGTGTATATTGTTTAGGCTCAAGAATATGACCTTTAATCAAACTCAGGAATAGTATTATGAGCAGACTGTAATAAACCAAGCTACCATATTTTTTTTTCCATCCTGGAAGAATTAATGCATTCTTTATGTCACTGCAAAATTTCCTTTTGGAAGAGACTTGCTGTTAAAACGCATTTGAGATATCAGAAACAAAGTTAACTTTGACTTTTGATGGTATTGATAAAATTAGTACCATGTCAGTTTCTTCTCTACTTCTCTTTAGAGTTGTGACTTTTTGGGAAACCACTGAGAGTAGAGAGATGAAAGAGAATAGATTTTAAAGATTATTTTAGTGATACATTTTATTAGAATTAGGTCCACAGGGGTCATTTCCCCATTTAAAACAATTCCTAATAAAAAAATGTTAACATTCTACAGTTTCTCAAAATAGAAATACATATTTAACTCACAGTCATACAAATGTAAGAGAGAAACTCGTTTGCCATAGGTGGCTTGGTTTCTTTCTGAGTTGAGTTGGAAGCCAGATGACACAAATGCCCTTTGACTGAGGTGCCACTGATCACGTGATCTGGGGCAAGTGTTTGGTGCCTTCGTTTTTCCATCTGTGAGACTATAGCTTTTTGTGCACCGCTTTGTCTTTCAGTTTACAGACACATACTGTTCTCTGTCTTACCCTCTTTCTCCTTCTCATTTGCTTAAGATGTTCTTTAATCTCTTTAGTTCTTCAGATGAACTTTGAGATGACTCTCAAAACGGTACAGGGCTGTGCTATTTTTTGTAGTTCCTCTTTAGGCCCTTGGTAACCCTGTTCAAGAGTTTCCATCCTTGTGAGAAAGTTTTTGAAATCCCAGGGATATGTCTTTGCTAAGTGATCCCCTGAGGAGCCACACAGTGCTTGCCTTCCTCTGTTCTATTCTTAATTTATTTGTTTCTGCCCTTCAGTAAACAGTAAAGTGGATGAAAGTTGGCTTGTCATATGGTTTATGTTTGGTTACAAGTGCTTGCCCTCTCCTCAGTTCCTTTTTTGTCCGAAGTGATGGAGTCTTGAGACCTGGAATGCATCAGCCCTGCTCGTCATCTGCAGCCGATTACCTGATAGGACGACAGGAAGGTTTGCTAAGACAACTTTAGGAACGGATATAAGATCCTTAAATATCAGAACCTTTTATAGCAAAGGACAAGTTGCCTGAGCTTGTAAAATAGATGGTGTCGAGTGTAGCTAAGCTAAGGAGCACAACACCCTGTGTGTTGTTGAGCGAGCACATGAACTTGAATAGGAACCCTTCTTCACATATGGAGAAAGGAGAACTGCCTTGTGCCACAGAGTAAGCCCTGGCAATCCCCTAGACAGGATACTTCCTGCTGCTAGCATCTGGAAGGCAGGCGGCCAGGTCGGGTTGATTTGACCCTCTATTACTCTGGACTTTAGTTTCCTCCATGGTGAAATGAGGTTAGATTTCATTTCTGGTTCTTCCAGCTCTGAGAACTCAACATTGAAAGCATAATTGTTCTTTTGATTTAGAAGCAAATTCATTCATTCTCAGTATGAATGGGAAATATGTTATTCATGGAGCATTAAGAAGAAATGCACCTCTTCTTCAAGTGACGTTTGTATGTGATGAACACTTATCACTGACCCAAACGCAGTGACTGTTACCGCTAGTACTTGTGATGGATAATACTCATTTATAGGACAGGAATAAGGATTTGCTCCCAAACCACACAGTTAATGGAAGAACCACCATGTGGCTGTGTGCTACTTCAGAGTTTAAATCCATTTGTATTGTTATTATTACTGAAGTAAACTACTCGGGCTTGGCGCTGCAGCCTAGTAGCTAAAGTTTCTGCCTTGAACACGATAGGATCCCATATGGGCACCAGTTCTAATCCCGGAGGCCTCGCTTCCCATTCAGCTCCCTGCTTGTGGCCTGGAAAAGCAGTTGAGGACTGCCCAAAGCCTTGGGACCCTGCACCCATGTGGGAGACCTGGAAGAAGCTCCTGGCTTCCTGGTTTCAGATTGGCATAGCATCGGCCGTTGTGGCCACTTGGGGAATGAGTCATTGGACAGAAGTTCTTCCTCTCTGTTTCTCCTCCTCTCTGTATATCTGACTTTACAATAAAAATAGATAAATTCTTAAAAAATAATAAAAAACATACTTCTCAGTAGTGGCCATGACTTGTAGACTCAATGCTTTTGAAATAATGTGTTTGAAAACATATCTTCCGGGCCAGCCTAGCAGCTAAAGTCCTTGCCTTGAATGCACCGGGATCCCGTATGGGCGCCGGTTCTAATTCCCAGCAGCTCCACTTCCCATCTAGCTCCCTGCTTGTGGCCTGGGAAAGGAGTCGAGGGTGGCCCAAGGCCTTGGGACCCTGCACCCATGTGGGAGACCTGGAAGAGGTTCCTGGATCCTCACTTCTGATTGGCATAGCATCAGCAGTTGCGCTCACTTGGGGAGTGAATCATCGGATGGAAGATCTTCCTCTCTGTCTCTCCTCCTCTCTGTATATCTGACTTTCCAATAAATAAATAAATTTAAAAAAAAAAGAAAGAAAATATATCTTCCATGCAAAAAAACTTGAATTCATGTCATAGTTTTGTCCTACTTTCCATAGGAGAGCTGCATGTTGTTGGAGCTTGTAATGTGGATACAGACTTGTGGCACGTGTTTCAGGCATGACTTACAATTATTGTATTCATAGCAGACATGAGCAACCATTTTCATTTCTCTTCCCAGGTCTTTCCAGAAATGGCCATGAAGTCAATTGATTAGTGTTGACTTATGAAATGAATTCGATATCCATTCTTAATTCTGTTCATTTGATTCCATTGTGGACACAATTGCCACAGTTAGATTAGAATACCCATCATGATGGGAATGGCAGTGGCTGAGAATCATTGATCTCTTGCTGAGTATCAGGCATGTCTTATTGAACCATTTCACACACACTGTCTTTGAGCTGACAAATTGGCACAAGATGGTTAATTGAATTTCGCATGGATTGAAAAATTCATAAATAGCAATCTCAGGCCTGTCTAACTCCAATTCTGTTCTCTTTGCAGTGAGTTGGTCTCTTGTAAAAAGATTCAAGAAAGCATGCTTAAGGCAAATGTAGCAATCACTTAATGCCTGCTTTGCTCAGCGGGGTTACTTCTGCTGTTTTCCCAGTTTTCAGTTTACTATTAGACATTTTTCTCAAATCTGCAGGATCTCGGGACTGTTTTACTGTGGCTCTAAGCTGTGTTCTGAGTTGTCTTCTCACTAACTCTTAGAGATTTGAAGCTCACCTGGAGGTTTCTTAGTGCTGCTCACCCACCAGAGTACCTCCTAACTCTTCTGCTTGCCAATCCTTCAGTACGGACTGACTTGCTGCTCCCTTCCGGCCTTGTTTTTATTTTTATTTAAATGGAGCTGACCCAATGAGATTACCAAAGTGTTGTTTTAAGCCCAGATAATAGGGACATTCCATTCTAAATCATTGTTAAATATTATTTAAAGATGAGATTCTTATGTGGAACTATTGAGAGTTTTCAAAAACTCTATTTCTTCATCTATTGTCATACTTGATTTTTATTTTCAATTTAGAAACATTGATACTGATTATTATAAAAGAAAGTTAAAATTTTTTAAAAGATTTATTTATTTATTTTTGGAAAGCCACATTTACTGAGTGAAGGAGATACAAAGAGAAAGATCTTCTGTCTGCTGGTTCACTTCCCAAGTGGTGTCGATGGCTGGAGCTAAGTTGATCCAAAATCAGGAGCTTCCTCTAGGTCTCCCACGCGGGTGCAGGGTCCCAAGGCTTTTGGTTGTTCTTGACTGACTTCCCAGTTCACAGGCAGGGAGCTGGATGGGAAAGTGGAGCTGCCGGGACACAAACCAGTGCCTATATAGGATTCTGGCATGTGCAAGGCGAGGGCATTAGTCACTAGGCTACTGCTCTGGGCCTGCTAATACATTTTTGAATGTTAATAATATAAGGCTCCATTTTAGGAGGAATAAGAAAATGTGTGCAATTTGATTTTTATTTTAAGTATTTTCATATGTAAAACTGGATGACAATGGCATTCTTTCCATTTTCTTTATAATCATAAACTCAACGCTCCAGTAAAGAATTTTATAAATAGTAAGTAGAAAAACTGTATGTCATTGTGAAAACTAAAACAAAAAAAAAAAAAAAGAAAAGAGAAAAAGATGTGGGAGAGAGAGAGAGGGATAGAGGGTAAGATAAAAGATACTATTCTCTAAAACTGTTTATGTGAAATACGTGAAAATTGTTTCCTTTATATAAAAATAAAGTGTGAAGAAAAACTAGATATCATTATTAAGTTAAATGTTTATACAAAGCCTAAGTTTCCAAGAAATATAGGGGAGATTGATATGAATATTTTCCTATTGTCCAGATGGGCATATGTCTGATGCAGCTGAGGCTGATGTTTTATTTACTAAGGTAAAGGTAGAGTTGTAGGGAAAAAGAAACAGAGATCCTCTGTGTGTAGGTTCACTGCCCAAATGCCTACAACTGCAAGGGCCAAGCCAGGCTGGAGCCAGGAGTCCAAAACACCATCTGGATCTCCCACATGGGTGGCAGCGACCCAGTTAGCCTGAGCCGTCAGTAGGTGTCTCCAGGGTGCACGTTGGCAGTAAGCTGAACCAGAAGTGGAGTGGGAACTTGAGTCTGTGCACTCCAGTATGGATGTTGAGGATCCCAATCAGCAGTGTAACGGAGGCACCAGATGCCCACACCTGAAACTGCTGGGTTTTTTTGTTTAAACAATAGTTTTTTTCTTTGTCCAAATATATACCCATCTTATGTGGAAATAAGGAGGTACCACTAAGTGGCAAATAAAATTGATGAATCTCTTTTTCTTTTGCTAATTAACATGAAGCAGGTGATGAAGTTTTAAGTTTCTTCTTTGGGAGAAAGGTTGAAGAAGGCTGCTATTTTCCTGAGCCTGGTGTGAACCTGCACTTTTTTTTTAATAAACATCAGTGTTGGGCTGATACCAGCTTTTTTTTTTTTTTTAAGATTTTATTTATTTATTGAAAAGTCAGATATACAGAGAGGAGGGAAGGTAGACATGAAGATCTTCCATCCGATGATTCACTCCCCAAGTGAGCACAACGGCTGGTGCTGTGCCGATCCGAAGCCAGGATCCAGGAACTTCTTCAGGGTATCCAATGCGGGTGCAGAGTCCTAAAGCTTTGGGCCGTCCTTGACTGCTTTCCCAGGCCACAAGCAGGGAGCTGGATGGGAAGTGGAGCTGCTGGGAATTAGAACCGGCGCCCATATGGGATCCCGTTGCGTTCAAGGCAAGGACTTCAGCAGCTGGGCCACCTTGCCAGGCCCAAACTTGCACTTTTATGTTGTTTGTCCCAGAACTTTCCTGAATGCAGAGTGATGTGATGGCAACTTCCTTCCATTGCAGGATGTTTCCCACAGGTCGAATGTGGAGCTGCCATTGGAAGTGGAAGCCGGGTGCCTTTCTGTCCCTAATTGCTGTGTGCATCATATGTACTCCTCATGCAGGTAAGACTTCTCGCTTAAAAATATGTTACAGAATAGTTATTACAAAATCTTTAGGAAAAGTTTAGTAATGATTTCAAAGTTACCTCATTCTTGTCCCCCACCCCCAAAACTCCCAATTTTTACAAGATTCATTCTGTGTATGGCCTCTGTCCTCTATGAGTTGAGTGTGAATACTATTACTTTGATCTTTGTTTTGTTTTCTAATGAGTTTATTCCTTTAATCTCTGCTGTCTCTTAGTTTTATTTATTTATGTAGTACATATTGAGTGATGAGATAACTGCATCATTCACTTTAGGAAAGTGCTAGTTACTTATTACTGAATAAATATACAACAGTTCTTTCAAGTTTTCAAATAGCTATTTATAGCTATTTATAGAAAGAATAAACTGCTATTTTCATTCATCTTCATTTTATAGCTGTGTTGCAGTATGGAATATGATTTTGAAATTAGGCTACACAGTTTATTTCATTTACTTAGTATAAAGGTTAATTTTAATTGTTGTCTTATTTGAGTCACAACATTTTTGTAGTTCCAGTTTTTCATGATCTTTGAAATGAGAGCATCATGGCTATTGAAAATCAAATTTCTGTAAATAGCTAATTATAGCCAATCACAGACTGAAGAATATGGTGTCTGAAAGTAAACTATTCTTTATTTGGTTTTGTTGCTGAGAAAACTTTTATTTCTTATGGACATTCTATTTTACTATTTATTTTCTCCTGTGTTTAGTAAATTTATTGCATTTTCTTTTCAAATAAAATGTCAGTTAAGGAAATCATTATTCTTGAAGTCTTATGCATTGTTCCTTGGGATTCAATCAAGATTTATAAATTGCATATTTATGTCTGGTAGTAAACGTGATATAGCTAAAGAACAATGGAAATAGTTTGTCTGCTAAAATTGCATATGCATGACTCAAAACAATTCTGCTTGTGTTTAATATGCAAATACTTTTTCTAGCTACCAAATGATTTCAGAGTTAAAAAATCTTTTAAAAGTTGGTAATTTCTCTGATAGTTATTGATGGCTTCAAAACAGCTGATCCTCAGTGAGTTTTTGTGTATTTCTTAGAATTTCATAGTGAAGTCACTCTTCCTGGTGCTGTCATTTCCAGAAAGAGGAAACATCCCTGGAAGGAGACCTTTCACTGACTATTCTTTAGGTTTATTGATGTTCAGAGTTGAACTATGTTCTTGACTTTCAGAAGTGATCCTTTAAATATCTCACACAATTTAAATGAGTTGATATTAAAATTAGTTGAGGTCTGCTTACTTTCATTTTTGTTTGCTCAACCATTTTTGGATTTTCATGGCTTTTTCAAACCAAAGTTCCTCAAAATGAGACTTTGATTTTAGAGGTCAATATTTTAATTGCTATATGTGCATTCTAGATCTTTGGTCATTTGTGTCAATGAAATGGAACATATGTTTTGTGGCTTATTAAAAGGAATCCGTTGGATTGGGACCAGTTGAGGCAAGAGAAGCACTGGGTGCCAAGTTTGCAGAGGCATGCTTAGGTTGTGGGAACAAAGTGTCTACATTGGTTATTAATTTGTTCTCTCATTCTCTCACCTGCAAATTTCCTTCATTCTTCTTAAAATTTCCTTGGCTAAGCAGCTCTTTCTGTGCGTCAGGTGATGTTCTGTTTTGATAGTTTTACTATTTGCCCCTGAAGCCAAGATGCCTTGTACCTTTATCTCTCTTAGATATGACTCACTGAAAATGTCACCACCTCATACATTGGTATCCGAACAACAAAAACAGTTCAGAGGTTACTATTGGCATTTCCATATCAAATTTTTGTGTGATAACTCAGCATGGTGTTTCATAGGATGAACTCATGAGACATTTTAACATAATGAGTTTGCATAGATCTAGTTTTTCAAATCTTGCGAAAATCAAAGTAAAGTACTATTGCAGGAGTATTTCTGAAGAATAAGTGTTGTTTAACTCTGCTTGTATAGCATTACGTATACTTTCTTTGATATATTTTTACTGCATGATTGGCCCCTGGAAAAAGTATGGTAACTTGAGGTGGCATCTTGATGCAGATGTTTCCTGATCCTTTATACTGCATTCTGTTCCCTTGCTGGACCCCAGGTCACCATGGGTCTCACCTAGCCTTGGGTGTATAAGAGGTCTCCAATTTCACGTGTGTAGGCAGGACATTGGTTACTACATCTTATCACCAAATGAAGTTCTCAGTTTTTAGAGTTCATCCCCCATCCTAATGTTCTAACTCTATTTGTTAGTCACATGATCCTTTCTAGTCCTTGACCACATCTTCCTGGTACTGTCTTCTGACTGATGGCTGTGTGTTAATCTTCTTCCTAGGAACATGCTAATTGCTTTTAAATCTCTGACCGGTTCATTATTATCACTTATGAAATCTGTCCCTACCTTGCAGAACACAGGAGTCCCACTCTGACTCTTTCATATAATCCTTAGTGGAAATCTGTATATATTTTGGATGTTCCCTTCATTGTTAATGTTTTTGTTTTAATTGATTTGACTGTTAGACCAGGCTGGAGGATTGACAAACCTTTTGTGATTAAGTTTTGCCCTTAGTTCTGATGACTAAAAGTTGGAATCCTGTAGTTCAATTTGGACAAATCCAGAGTTTAATTCATGTAATAGAATTTCAATTTTTTATCTCCAAGTAAGTTAATTTTCAAGATTTAATAATATATAAGATTTGTTACTTTCAGAATTTTTAAGAAAATAGTATAGAAAAGCAACTCATTGTGTGTTGATTAATACAATTTTCAGTAAGAACTACAAAATAATTGAATATTTAAGTTGGTTCAGGTCAAGTGAAATGGCTCAGTGGCTAAATCCTCACCTTGCAAGTGCTGGAATTCCATATGGGTGCTGGTTTGTGTCCTGGCTGCTCCACTTTCCATACAGCTCCCTGCCTGTGGCCTGGGAAAGCAATGGAGGACAGCCCAAAGCTTTGGGAACCTGTACCTATATGGAGACCTAGAAGAAGCTCTTGACTCCTGGCTTCAGATTGAAGCAACTTTGTCCATTGCAACCACCTGGGGAGTGAACCAGTGGATGGAAGATCTTCTCCTCTGTATCTCCTCTCTACAAATCTGCATTTCCAATAAAAATAAGTAAATCTTTTTTTTTTTTTTTAAAGAAAGGATTCTACAGAATTGTAACACAATTTGCTGATAACAATCTAATTGAAGTTGTTGGAGAAAAAGGACATTTTAATATATGGTTGGCTTTGTCTTTAGAAGAATTGGGCAATATGTTTTAAAAGTTAAGAATGCGTATATTGTTTCACGTGTCTCTCCCATATGCAGGCATTTATCCTATACAAATAAAAACACTAATGTAGAGAAAATGTCTGTTAAATGCAGCATTGTAGTAGCACAAAATTAGAAAAGCCTGTTTATTAGCAGGTGAATTGTACATTCCAGATTTTGGTCATTTGTATCAAAGAAATGGAACACATTCTTTTATTAAAAGGAATTACATATTCATACTCTGAAATACCCTTTAGTTCTTCCAAACAATGTGGGAACACTGCATATTATGTTGGGAATATGTTCATAATGATGTTAACCTAAGCAAATTGTCAAACCATTGAAGGTAATTTCAGATTTGCAGTAGGTTATATATACCATGTATACTTGTTTACAAAAGACTATAAATTATATGTATGAATAAAACATGGAATGGTACATGCCTGGTGTTTAAAATGGATTTTCTGCAAGGGCGTTTTGCAGAGTGAGAAGGGGGAAGACAAGGGGACTTTATTCAGCTGTAAATGTTTGCTATAATATCAATAGTATGTGTTATTTTAGTACTTTGAAGAAAGAACCTTAGCCAGTTGTTTGTGTTTTAAAGAAAGGCACATCAAGCATTGGCTGAACAGACTATTCAGATGGATGCTTATATTAATTTTCTGTTAGTTACATAACTGTTACTCTGGTTGTTTCTTTATATGATCAGAATCTCTAAAAGTTGTTTTCATAATAATCTCTTTCTGTGTCAAGACACTCCATTGCTGTAGATGCACCGTGTCTGCAACAGTTACAACTTCATGCAGAGTGGGAAACAAATGGTCCAGAGCCAATGAATTCCCAAGCAACCAGGCGCCTGTTTTCCCACAGATAGCCTTAGTCATGAACATGGAGGGAGGAGCCTCCACTCTATCCTTCTCTCCTGAAAATCAGTGATATCAGCAGATTGTTTCAAACACAGTGTCATTCTGATATCCATGAGCTGTCAACAGCTAAAAAGGCAAATGTTTCCAAAAGTACAGTCTGGTCTGAGTTATGTGCTTTCTAATATGGAGTAGAGCATATTTGAGAAGGCCAGTCATTGGGCAGAAAGCATTTTCTACCTTTTGTTTTGTGTCTGTTGGTTTTTGTCATTATAGACTGAGTAACGATTATTTAGTATCAGTGATATGAAATATGTGTTTAAGTGTTAAGTAGATACTTTGTGCATGTTTTGATATTATATCAAAAGAATTTCAAAAGCCTAGGAAAATAGTTCTTTTATAAATCCTCAAGGCTTTTCCAGCCATTTTAATATTAATGTGTGCTTAAAATGACTAAATAGATCCACAAGGTTAGAAAGGAAACGGAATATTTTACATTTCACAACGAATGTGTGCATATATGTGTATATCTGCCAAACGTTCCATATCCCTTTCTGAAGCTTCCAGCTGAAGGGCTGCTTTCCCTGAAACCCTTCAGATTAAAGGAACCAATGTGATGGAAATAATACAACTTAGAAAGTTGGGTAAAGATGTTTATTGGAGGCATCTTTCCAGATCATTTCCTTTGTGTACCTTTGGGTGATCTAAATTAAATGTGGCAAAAGGTAAATTCTTTCATTAGGAATCTGATACATAAAAATTGACTGGGGGTCTCACCTACAGAGTAAGTAATCATCTTGAGGGACCTGGGGCCATGTGTGAAACTGAAACTTGGTACGAATGTACAGAGCCACATCCTCAGTGGTCAGATAAGACTTGCCTCCACACTTATCTTCATTTAGATAGAATTGATGCAGAGAGAGCATGGGGATGGGTCTTGGACAGTCCCAGGAAGGCTTCAGGGCTGATCCTGTCTACACAATGTTGTGAGAATGTGAGCTGCCTTGGAGTCTTTATTTCTTAGCCTCAGCTCCCACAGCAGTACTTTTCTCACTTTGTTTTGAAAGCTAAAGTCCTGTTGAATGAAAAGTCTGTGATGTAGAGAAATGGCAGATTGATTTTGGGGTGGTGAAATCAATAAGGCACAGTAGGGGTTTTCAGATAGCTGAAGAGAGGTGGTTGATGGTGTTAACAGAACTCTAAGTACCTTCAAGAGTGATCGGTTGCCAAAAAAGAAAAACCAGGTGTCCTTAAGGTTCCTGTTGCTGGAAATTGCACATAACGAGTCAGAGTATTGAGAAGGAGCTTGTACTGGAAACCTTGAAAGATTCACATACCTCAGCTTAATCATGAATTGTAGAGGTATGTTTTGCATAAGAGGAGTTCAAAAAGTTTATGGAAAAATGCAATTAAAAATGATGTGAAATTTTCATGAACATTTTCAAGTATCTTTAGAGTCTATACACATAGTTTTGCTTCACTTTAGTAGTTTCTTCTATGTTTATTTCCTTTCTCTTCTAATGGCCAACTCTTACCCTCATCTAGAACTGAAGGTGATTCTCATACAGCTCTGGACTTTTGATGGGTATACAATGAAGGTTGACTCACTGAGACTCTGACAGTGCCAAATTCCAACTTGTACTAATTTCTAATTCACTAGGAAGTTTTCCTTTCCTGTTAAGTAGGCAGAATTTTTTTGGCACTATTCTTATTAAAATTGCAATATTATACTGTTCAGTACAGAAGTAACGAGGAAATAGCAAAATAGTAAAGAACTGAAAAAGGAAAAAGAGCACAGATGCACTGCAGATTCATTGAGTAAAAAGGTAAATTGTGGATGGCAGAGAGGAAATTATGAAGGGTAGGTGAAAAAATAAAATTCTGGACTGAACATGAAGACATGTAAACATACTTTCTCCTTATTGAACCAAGACTATTAAATACCTGAGAAGAAGAGAAAAGTTTTAACTTGTATGTGAGTGGTAGCTGTCACCAGCTCAGAGAAACTTTTTAAACTATCTCTGAGAAAAAAAAAATAGAGAAGAAAAGCACAGTGGCATCCATGTGGCCCCCACATTTCATGACTCAGAGCTCCGTTGGTGGATTGCTCTGAGTCAACCCGTGTTCAAATCAGACCTTTACTTTTCACTGATGAAGAAAATTATACTGATCATTTTATTGATTTGGATCAAGCTACAGCAATTATCCAATGCTCACAAATTTTGAATAAGTCCCTCCCCCCGCAAACCTTTTATGAGTATTCTTTTCCTGTTCAAAATGTAAAGGATATTATGAAAGCAAGATATGAATCTGGCAGAAGGAAATGCTCTGGGAATTTAATCCCTGCTTTCATACATATCCGTGTTTTCTTTCTTGTGTCCTGCTTTCCTTGATTAGTTTTACGCCTAAACATATGGTCTGAAATATGGCATGGTATACAGTATTTGCCTTTAGAGTGTCAATGGTAGTTTTGATTGCTTTAATGAACAGCAATTTTTAATTTTTTTAAATTTATTTTTAAAAGTAAGTACTACATGGTTGATCAGGGTGGGAAGGATCAAGGTTTAGGGAAAATTTGGTGAATTCGTTGCTTCCTAATTTGCCATTTCTTGTTGTTGTTCCTGAGGGAAGGGAGGAAATAAGGGGGGATACCATTCATAACTTTCCACACATCCCAGTACCCAGGGATAAGGAATGACCACCTCATATCAACCCAGAGTCTCAATGTGTACTTATTCCAAGGGTCCTGCCCAAGTGGATTGGATAGTTCTGAAATGCTGCTGATTCACGGATCCAAAGATGATGTCACCCTCCCAATGTCCACTGGTTCCATTCACCAAAATTATTTGCTGTCTTTGTTTGCTTGGGGTTGCTGTCCAGTTAGTTCTATTCTTCTGTTACAGCCCCTAAAGTGCTGCCTTAATGTCATTTTACATCAGGGCCTGTGTACACTGCTCTACCTTTTTCATTAAACAGGGTATGTTCTCCCAGGCAAGTCCAAGAAGCTGGGCCATGCACATAAGCATCACCAAATCCCCCACCCAGGTGGGTTTCATGAACCTGACACCCACCTATTCTACGGGCCCTGAGACCCAGACCAGGAGACCCAGGCCCCACCAGATTCCCCACCCCCACAAGATTCCCCACCCTGAGGTTCAAGGAACCAGCATCCACCTAGAAGGTGAGTCCCAGGATCTGGGCCAAGTGATCCACACCCCACTAATTTCCCTGCTCCTGGGACTCAGGCACCCATCCCCCACCACACATGTGGGCCCCATGACCTGAGCCAATCTACCCAACCCATATCAGATCCCCTGTCCCTGGGATTCATGTACCTGGCCCCTGTTTTGCCAGGCTGGCATGACTCGCCTCACCTGAGCTTCCACAGCCACCTAGCCTAGCGTAGTGTGCCCCCTGTTTCAGCTACTGCTTTATGTATTTTTATTGGAAAGACAGATTAAATAGAAGGAGAGAGCGAAAGAGAGAGATCTTCTATTTACAGGTTCACCCCCCAAATGGCTGCTTCGTCAGGAGAGGCTCCAATCCAAGACCAGCATCCAGGAGCTACAAATTTATTCTGGGAATCCAACCTGAGAGTAGGGACCCAGGACCCAAGGGGCCATTCCTCAATGCCTTCCCAGGCCGCAAGCAGGAAGCTGGATTGGAAGTGGAGTAGTCTGGACTTGAGTTGCTGCCCACATGGGATGTCCATACTACAGGCAGAGGCTTAGCATGATATACTACTGTGTTGGCATTTATTGAAAAGAATTTTAAGGCAGATAATGAGAATTTCTGGTCATGGTGGTTTCAGTGGCTACATAATGTTGTTGTGGGTGGAAGCAGCTAGATTTCTGGGTAGAATATGCCTCAATGTAGCTTTGCTTTTGTTGTCAGATTTATTTATTTATTTATTTTTAGGCTAATGGATTGCATTTTTTTCTTGTTTTATTTATATAAGGAGAACAAATCGTATGTGTTTCACAAGACAGATATAGCCGTGAAATGATGCATCCCCTCCTGCTTTCCATCTACCAGTCTTCCTATCTGTCTCCTTCTTCCATATTTATTCAAAATTTTTGTAAATTTTTACAGTGATGTACTTTGTTCACTTTGAAATCACTGGCTTAACACTCTGTTAAATTACAAACTCAACAAACAGCAAGTACAAACAAAAAAACCACTGTTGTTCAACTGTATAGAAAAAAGATGGTTTTTATTTTGTGTGCTTTAAATATATATGCAAAGTTTATAGAAATGAGGTATCCACCTCTTGTTGAATTTTCTTAATCAGAATGCACACCAGAGCCTTCTGGTGGCTCAATGGAACCAAGTGTTAGTTTTTTTGCTTGGGCTGCTGACTTTTCTCTTTGGAATGGTAACCTGAAAACCTGTTATTTGTAGGAGGCATAATTTGTTTCAATACTTTAAGGGATAGATTTCAATAAATGGTAAATGTGGTTTTTCTCTGAGCCTTTGTTAAATTGACATGGGACTTTTCACTTCCAGGATGGTAACCTTTAATTGGTATTTTCTTCAGTCTTTCTTCACTTCTCATTGTTGGATTTGCTTACCTATATTATACCCAGGTGTATTAGACGTTTCTGCCTCTTTTATTATCCATTTCAGAAGAGAATTCTTTCTGAATTGTAAGTCATTTCTTATTATTTAAGCTGGTGGCTGCTCACATATGTGACACTATTCATTGATCTTGCCACCAAAAACCGTTGTCAGCAAATGATCAGTGAATGAATTGAATTGCCTTCTAAGCAGTCCTGCTGGGTTCTGGATTTTCTCCAGCAGGGTGCACAGCCTAGCACAGAGGTCTACAATCTAAATCAGCCCTTCTTACATTATGTTAAAATGCACTCAACGTTTGTTTAGGAGAGCATTAAATTATTGAGAGGAGTACAGAGAACATGGTATTAGTATTGCTGCATTTAACCTCATTTAAAAGCCAATGATCGTTTTATAATAGTATAATAGTATATGAGAAATATTTGTCTATTAATGTAATTGAAAACATTTGCGGAAAACATGTATAATGAAAAAACTGTGCTTGGATTCCAGAATTTTTAGTGCCAAAGCAAACTTCTTTTAATTCCAATTTCCAGGGGTTCCCCCCCCCTTTTTTTTTTGTTATTGTTTTATTGTTGTTTCTTAAGTACCCTAACTTGTACATGTGTAGATTAGGCTGCTTTTAAAGGCCTAGATATACAAACATACATTATAACATCAAGGAGTTTTTAGTGCTTTTCTTTTTTTGGATGTACTTATTTATATGAAAGGCACAGTTAGTGTGAGAAAGAGAAAGCAAGGCATAGAAAGAGAGAGGTGGAGAAAGAGAGAGAATCTTGAGATCTTCCTTCTGCTGCAATGCCCAGGGCGAGGCCAATACAAACTAGGAGTTTGGAACTCCATCTAGGTCTCACACACGCATACCAGGTACCCAAGCATTATTTTCTACATCCTTCCTGAGAACATTAGCAGGGAGCTGGTTTAGAAGTGGAGCAGTCAGGAGTTGAATCAGCACCTATAATCCAATGCTTCCAGACTGTCAAGTGTATTTTTAACTATACAGAGAAGTAAATACATCTGTAGAATTTGTCTAAAACACAAATTCTTTTTTATGGTTGCTGTGTTTGCCAGTAGGAAGGCAATATTTGATTTTACTATATTTGTGTTAGTTATGTTGATTCAAATACTTTCAGTCCTTAAATATTGATCATGGCAGAAGATACTTCTGCACACATCAGCTCCATTCATCTCAAGTATAAATTTCATCTTACCTTTTTTTTTTGACTTCTACAGGTACTTGAAAGTTAAGGTTGTTATTTAGGCATTTGTGGGCACCTCTCTTTCTTGGAGAGCATCTCTCCATTTAATGAAATCAAATATAATGATTGAGGTATTATTTTCTATTAAACTTTCGATTCACATATTGGATTCTTTTTTGTTAGCTAGAAGCCTATTGTGATGATCTTTTGGCCTTGTCACCGTTAATGAAAGTAAACACCAAAAAATGGATCAGGAAGTCACTCTGTTGGTAGTCATCATGTGCTTGTTTGTTGTTCTGATTGCTTTGTTTAGTTTAACCAAGAGGTTTACCATTTATTTACTATAATGCAATTTATTTTTCTTTTAAAAATTTATGCTGTTTGTGAAAATTACCACAAATCTCTGTAAATTGGATTGCTGAACAAATATAAAGCATGAATCAGAAAGTAAATTCTAATCAAACACTTGAAAACTCTGACCTGTGATAGAATGAGTATGCGGTGAGAGGCTTCTCAGCGGTTGTTTGTTCTGCTCTGGTTACTGAATAGAGCAGCTATTTGCCTAAGTAGTACATTGAAAGCATCCATCAAGAAGGTCTCATTTTTGAAGACACACCTGCTATGGCTGGACCCCTGCAAAAGGTCACTTTTGCTTTTTCTGACTTACGAAGGCTAGCATGAGAATGGGTCTGTTG
Source organism: Ochotona curzoniae (assembly GCF_017591425.1). NCBI lineage: Eukaryota > Metazoa > Chordata > Mammalia > Lagomorpha > Ochotonidae > Ochotona > Ochotona curzoniae. The sequence goes on from NW_024467115.1 coordinate 22,365,838, forward strand.
ATTGAAGCAAAAATACTAGGACCTGTAATCATCAGTTGCTAATATTAAGATTCCAGATGACTCACAGGTTATACAAAAGCGTCTCTTGAAAACAATACTGTTCAGCCCAGTGCCAGGATCCCATATGGGTGCAGGTTCAAATCGCAATGGCTCCATTTCTTATCCAGCTCCCTGCTTGTGGCCTGGAAAAGCGGTTGAGGCCAGGCCAAGGCCTTGGAACCCTGTACCCGTGTGGGAGACCCAGAAGAGGCTCCTGGCTCCTGGCTTTGGATTGGCTCAGCTCCGGCAGTTGCATCTGCTTGGAGAGTGAACCAGCAGACAGATCTTCCTCTCTGTCTTTCCTCCACTCTGTGTATCTGACTGTTCAATAAAAATAAATAAAGCTTAAAAAAAAGGAAAACAATACTGTTTCCTAGTCCATTGGATGAATAATTTGTGGAAGTGCTATTTGGAAGTAAGCCCAAAGGGTGAAAAGTAGAGTAGTCTTGAACTTCCATGAGAATTACCAAAATGTAAGGCTCAATTTTTACGTCTTGTGTAACTTCATTACTGAATTCCATGCACATTTAACACTGAAATGCTGCAGTAAACATCCCAGTATGATGTTAATACATTTAGTATCATTGGCTGTAGCCATTGAACAGGTAAGCATTTGAAATTTGTGTTATGAAGATACCAATGGTATCTTGGAATCAAGTCTAATTGATAATGATGTAGGCAAAATTTTATGGGTCTTTGATTTTGTGCAGCCATGTAATTGCTTCGACAGTACCGCTAAACAGAAAACCAAAGTTAACTACAGTGAGACTCTCATGTCTTTATTTTTTCTAAGGATTGGGTGTTGTATGTGTGTGTGGGGGGGTGTTTGTGTGTGTGTGTTTAACAGATTTGTTAATTTCATTGTTTGAAGATTTATTTGAAAGACATAAAATGACAGAGTGAATAAGTGAGAGAGAACAAGGGAGGGAGAGGATAGAGGGAGAGAGAGAGAGTGAGCGAGTGAGCAAGAGCTGTTCCATCCACTGGATTACTCTTCAGATGGCCAAATAGCCTTGGCTGGGATGGGCTGGGCTGAAATTGAAAAATCTAGTGCTCTATCTAGGTCCCTCACATGGACAACCAGAAACCAAAAACATGTGCTTTCTTACATGCTGCTTTCCCAGGTGCTGTAGCAGGGAGCTGGATCTGAGGTGGAGCAGTTGGAATTTGAACTGGCACTCTGGGGGATGCCAGGATCACAAACTGTGGTTGAACAGAGGCCCCCTGATTTAGGGATCCTTTTCCCGTTCATTTTCCCATAACTGGAAGCATGTTGCTTACTTTTGCAATTGCTCATGATGGAATGGGGAGTACAATACTTGGTCCTTCTCTGTGATGGTAGTCAGGAGCTTGCAAGCTTGTATCTATTTGCCAGTCATTTCATAGAGACAAGCCCTTTTTTTTTTGAAGGTACAGAAGGAGTAAACTTGAGGATAGAAGTATTTATTTTATGTGTCAGTCTTTTTCTCTGACTCTGATACCCCATCAAAGTAGAACCGGAGAAATAAAGTCTTTTCTCAATCACCAGCTTTTCTCTACCTTTCCTTTCAAATTTTGTAACAGTTTCTCTTCATTCTATGTTTTGACAGTATTATGTTGTATAATTACTAAGGTTTGGCCTTTGTCTAATATTAGTTATTAGAGTTTGAAGATGCATGAGTTGTGTGGTTTTATATTTTGGATAAAACAGAGAATACCTATTACAATATGAGTGGATTAAAACACTAATAAAGGAAGACATTTGTTACTAGGGTGACCCATTGACTACACTCACTGAAAGGTGGAGAAGGATGATTTATGATCAGATTAAACAGAGTATAGCCTGTCCTTATTATTATTACTATGTTCAGAGCAGCTTTAATTGTTCTGAGTTCTGTAAATCTGGTTGTTTCTTTTGTCTTTAGGAATTTTTTGTTGGGGTATTCCATCATCCTCAGTCTCATGGGTTATCAGTTTTAGAACCTCCACAGATACCAAACAACTGTAGATGTCACAACTATTAAATAAGACCTCTATCTGTCCTTATGTATCTTTTAAAGAATTTCTGTTACTTATATATAATTTAATGTAAATAGTTATTTTTTATGAAATAATGATAGGAAAAGTTTACATACATTCAGTATCAATGCAGTTTTATTTTCTGAGTATGTTCAGTCCTTGACTGATTGAATCTGTGATTATTAAACTTGCCCGGAAGAAAGGCAAGTGTACCCCAAATTATACTGGACCTCAGAAACCCTTCCTAGGCTCTTTGTAAAATCCCAGTCTGAGAGGCAGTGCATCTGAGAGGCTATGAGATTTGCATTTCCCTGTCTTTTCTTGAGTTGACAGTTCTTGTGGCATTATGTGTGTGTGTGTGTAGCTTTCCACCACTGTCATCCATGAGCCTTCTCTTTTGCTGGGAGGAGAGGGGGAACAGTAGGGTCTCTACCCAACCCCACCTTCATGTTTTTTATGTTTCCCAGGAGGCTCAGTTTCTTGGACTAAGACCTTGGAGTACTAAATGATTTAGGATTTTGGCTGCTCTTAATTTTGCTTTAGCCATGTTATGAGTTGGCCTGAGATTATAACTAAATTGTATAATGCAGTTTCCACGAGAAAAAGAATTCTGACATCCAAATAACCAGCTTCTTTTGAAACTTTTTTTCCTATGGAACATAATGGATTAATGCATTTTTGTGGAATGTAAATTTTGACTTTTTAATGCCTAAATGTTTCTACCTTCCTTATATGCATGTCTTAGTGTTTCAGATAAAAATGAGGCATGTTGGAGTATACTCAACAAATTATTTAGAATGTTTTAGACTTTTCCATATCTCTGTATACTTTCCCTGTAAATAATTGCTTATAGATTAAAAAAATAATCTGTAATTCTTATAATTAGTGAATGTGTTATACTTAAATTGAAGTGTTGATGTTCTGCAAAACGTGCTTGTCTAAGAATGTGTACCTTTTTAATAATAGTTACAGCAAACTTAAAAGAATAAAATATATGTCAAATTTTACATATAAAAGTATTAATTTAATACTGTATCTGGTAGGAAAAGTAAGGCCTACCTGAAATTCTGTATAATACAAAATAATTTTATGAATTACGGCAAAATGACCACAATAACAGCATGGAAATACACAGTTTGGGATAATAAGAGACCACTACTAGATATTAGGTTTTATATGTTTGCAAAATACTCATGTATGTAGATAACTGGAAGGTGGGATGGAAATATTAGAACAGGAAAAAGCAAAGTGGAAATAATGGCTTTATTGTTTTTGTAAAAGTGTATCTTCAAAGCAATCCTGTTTAAATTTAAACAAATTGCTCTTATACATAAAGCAGGTAGATTTAACTCAGTTTACTTCAAGATAAATTCACAGCTATAGGTTTTAACTCTTTGTTTTTTCTCATAACAACAAAAATATTCTCAGTGAAGAATTGCCAGTTATATTTTCTGTTCCCCATCATTGCTGCAAATTACCAATTGTCAGATTTCCCATACACACTCACATACATACAAACCCCAATGAAACACGCCGGAAATGAAAAAGTAACTGGGACTCAGATGACTGGCTTATCTAATGAGGCCTGACTATTTATAATATACATTACAATCCTAAGCTTTCCGGCTTAGCTTTGTTTTCTTGGTCTTGAATGTGATTGAAGGTGAGTGTCACGCTGAATGCTGACTGCCTGCACAGAACTGAGTTGTTTTGTTCTTGTGTACCCCTTGACTGTGCACTGTTCTTTTAAATTAGTGATGCAGGGACAGATTCATTCTAGAAGACTGAGATCATCTGTTATCAAAACTGTTATTAGGTGGAGGCAGAGGCCTCGTGTCTGAAGTGATCACAGAGGCATCTGTAGAAAGAGCCGCACACTCCGTGTGAGGTTAAGGGTGTGTGTGTGTCAGAGGGACAGGGTGAGTGGTCAGTTGGCTGTGAATCATTTTTGGTAGACTTATGGGAATTAATTTCATGTATTTTGCTTTGTATTTAAACGGTTTTTTTTTCACTTTAAAAATCCTTTTAAGTTTAATTGATATAAATCATTCTTTCAGAAACTGATAGCATCCAGGAACTCTTAGCACGTAATTTAATGATTTAGTACCCAATCCTGGTTATTCTGAAAGTAATATTTCTCATCTTGGCCTGATCATGAAAGACTCCGATCCCATCTTGCTCCAGTGCTATGTTTGGGTATTTGTCCTTTGTTGTTTTCAGATGTAGCACAGTCAATAGGATATTTTGACTTTTCCAGAAATATTTGTTTGTAAAGCCTTGTTAAATAAAAGATGGGGCTAATGAACTGTGTTTTCAACTAAAATCAAACCAAGCCAAAGCTAAGCAAAAGAAGAATTTCTTTTACTTTTTTTTTTTTAATTAGCCTTTGAGGATTAGGTGGAACTGGAAGTACCTCAACAGCAACTTTGCGTGTAAACTGGCAGAACTTTTCATTCAAATTTCACACATGGAGTCCACTGTTTAAATTAGGAATGCTGTTTCTAGACTCAGTATGAAAATCAGTGCTAGTCGCAATAGAGAAATAGTTGCAAGACATACATTTAGAGTGGATCCGACCCTTTGTCACTGGCACGTTCGCCCCCTCAGTCAGTGGGAAGTGGTCAAAGAGACCACGGGCACCTAGCCACGGCCCTGAAGGCTCCTGCACTTCTAATTCCATTTACTTTATCTGGGTGACCTGGAGTCAGGGCATGCATCTGTAAATCCAGTTTTAATTCTCTTATTGCACTCAGCAACATTTCTTCCATAATGCTTGCATTTTCAAGTAGTGGCCAGAGTGATATCAATGCTTGCAACCAGCGGTATAAATGCATGTACTTATAACCTGTCCCAGACTCAGTGATTCAGAAACCCTCAGAGCAAGCCAACCGATTGGTTGTGTTTGTGTAAGTCTTCCAGGTGATTCTTGTGCAAACTAAAAACTCTTTCCATTGCTGCAATTGAATTTCAGGTTGGTTGTAGTTTAACTTTTTCTGTCATTCCTAAGGGCCCCACCAACTTGTATCACATTTTTCTAATTTATGAGTGCATCCACAGTGTAATGGTTCAGTAGGTGGGTTCTGAAGATGAATTATGAGCTGCAGTTCTGGTCTCATTATGTGGAAGTTACTTCTGGGAGATAAGCTCTGAAGAATTCCTCCCAGTTATGGCTGTTGTGGCAATTAATAAGACAATCCATACGATGCTTTTCGCACAGTCTGCACAGAAATTACCTACGCAATATCAGCTGTCACTGTGTTTATTCAGCACAGTGATTTACTTAGTCAATGAGTAAAAATTATTTTTGGAAAATGGTTAAGACTTTAAGTTTTAACCTAGGACTTTGAAAATTGACTTTCAGAGAAAAAACTGATTTAGAAGTCTTTCTAGGGATGTATTTTGATCTCCATGATTCATTGGCAGGTATTTTTAAAATCCTTCTGTGTTATTGTTTATAATTTCATCTCCTCAATAGATCGTTTACCAGGATTACAGTAGCATTAAGAGAAAAATTACTTCCTCCAGTTTTTTGAATATGATTTTCTTTTCTCTGATATTACCTCTTTTGAACAGAAAGAAAATCATTTCACCCAGAGTCGCCTTCTCCTCATTACACCCGGAGTTGCCTTCTCCAGCAGTCTTTACAGTTTAACAGTTTTGTTAACCTATGCTTATCACTGTCCTTTTGAAAAAGGAAATTTCTCACAGAGTGAATTTAATAATTAACTTCTTAGCCTTTCCTCCCACCTCCAGTGAATTAGCTTTCAGAAAAAGCTCCTGCCTGGGTCACTGCTTGTTTGGGATCAACCCAAAAGGTAAATGAAAAGCCCTTTAAGTGGTGAAAGGATGTTTTTACACCAAGGGCTCCAATACTTTGGCCATTAAGGCATTCTCAGTTAACTCCTTGAAATGCCTTCCACCTCGCCTCCGTTTACATAAGCACTGTACGTGACAGAGGTCTTGCCTCTTCCATCTGCCATTGGCAGAACAGGGACGTGCAGAGGGCAGAGAGAGGAGCAGCTGTGAGGGCGCTGTTCTCTGTGAGTGCTGCTGCTGAGCTTCATGCTTCACTGCAGCCTGGAGCCAGGAGCTGTTTGCTCCTCTTTATAGGCCCTGCTAGGCTCTGTGAAACACACACACACACACACACACACACACACACACACACTCACGCTCACTGTCCACAAGGAAAAATATTTAAAAATTGCTACTACAATTATTTTAAAAGCAGAAAAGCAGAGTATACGCTAAGAATTAGATAATGAAGAGGTTTTTTTTTTTTTTCAAATGGTATTCTCAGCAAAAGCGGTTTTTGCAAGCCAGAAAGATGTGACAGTAAATATAGTAATGTCATCGATTCATCAGGAAAATCATATTAAGACAAGGTATTCCTCTGGTTCTCAGTGTTGTATGCTAGGTCACCGAATACGTTCTTAGATTCAGAGATTTCTGTTCCCTGTTCAGATCTAAGGAGTGAATGATACATCAGTCTTCATAGTCTACTTTTTCCTTTAGAAAAACAAATGAAATCTTGAGAAGAACACATATTTAATTTTCTGTCCCTTTGATACTGAATGCATATAGTCTATGAAAGGTGAGAATATTCTGTTTTCTTTCTGTAATGAACATTAATTTGGGGTTTGAGGATGAATTCACAACTTTCTTTTTTCAATCCTAAAGTATAAAACACATACTCTTTGTATTTTGAAAAATCAGCTCTCAATTGATTATGCAACACAAGAGCTACAATCCTAGAGTTTTAGAGTTTAGAATTCTTGGGCCTGGCATGATGGCTCAGAGGCTAAATCTTTTTTTTTTTTTAAAGATTTATTTATTTTTTTATTTTTAAAGATTTATTTATTTATTGTAAAGTCAGGTATACAGAGAGAAGGAGAGACAGAGAGGAAGATCTTCCATCTGATGATTCACTCCCCAAGTGAGTGCCACGGCCGATGCTATGCCAGTCCGAAGCCAGGATCTAGGAACTTGTTCCGGGTATCCCACATGGGTGCAGGGTCCCAAGGCTTTGGGCCGTCCTCAACTGCTTTCCTAGGGCACAAGCAGGGAGCTGGATGGGAAGTGGAGCTGCCGGGATTAGAACCGGCGCCCATATGGGATCCCAGTGCATTTAAGGCGAGGCCACTAGGCTACCACACCGGCACCGACGCTAAATCTTAATCTTGCTTGTGCTGGGATCCCAGATGGATGCCAATTCATGTTCTGGTTGCTCCACTTCCCATTTGGCTCCCTGCTTGTGTCCTGGGAGAGCAGTGGAGAATGGCTCAAGGCCTTGAGATCCAGTACTCCTGTGGGAGACCCAGAAGAAGCTCCTGGCTTCAGATCAACTCAGCTCCTACCGTAGTAGCCACTTGGGGAGTGAATCAGTGAATGGAAGATTTTTCTTTCTCTTTCTCTCTGTAAATCTGCCTTTCCAATAAAAATAAATAAATCTCTAAATACCTATGGTAAAAACAGAAGGTCAAAACTGCTTTTCCAAAAAGGCTTTTCAGATAGATCTCCATTTATGTAACTAGCTGGCTGAACACTTGTGTCCTTGGGAACTCCAAAGTGCAACAAGCCTTTCCATTTAATGGAAAAGTGAAATTCAAAGTGTGAGTTTAGAGGCAGGTGTTTGGAGCAGCCACTAAGACACTGCTTGGGACGCAGGATCCCATCCTCAGGGTGCCTGAATTCCAGTCTCCATCCTGAGTGCAGCTTCCTGCTGACATGCACACTGGGAGGCAGCAGTCCATGACTCAAGTGCTTGAGTCTCTGCCACGCAAGTGCGAGATCTGGGATGTGTTCCAGACTTAACTTTGGTGTGGCCTGACCCTGGTTATTGTCATTTAAAGGGTGACCAACCAATGCAAGACATCTCTCTTTTCTTTCAGATGTATTTTTTTAAAATTATGACTATTCAGGCTCAAATATTTTTCATAGAGGATAGAAAAGAAATGTGTATTATAAAACACTGATTGGTGGATTTCCAAGTTTTCCTGTTAAAAAGAACTTGTGCTTTTATTTCTTCAGGGACTTTCTGAAGTGTCCTCATATTCATAAAATGACAATAATATTTTACTCTTTTTTTTTCTCATGGAAAAGAGCTAAAAATTAACTGTCAAAACAAGTGCTTTACAATTGTTCTAGTCTTCGTTATGCTTCCTCACCAACACCTAACCTTTGCTATGCTTGTGGCTCTCTCTGGCTCTGGGAAGATAAACTGCTGCTTCTTTGCCTTGCCTTCTGTCATTCTTTCCTGCCCCCGCCGAGTCTTCTGGCTCCTTTACAGTGTGTAGTTCAAAGAGAAGCCAACGTGAAAGAGGGCTGTGTCTTTTTAGTGAAGCAAGTCTTGCAGCCCATGGGCTTTGTGTGAGGCTTTCTGTGATCTCATCTTGCAGAGTCAGAAATGAAAAGAGATTCCCTGTTCTGTGCTGGCATATCTCATGCTGTGTGACGAAAATGCCGCGGGGATCCAGCCTCTGACATGGCCCTCTGAAAGCGATGCTTAAAAAAAAAAAAAACCTTTTAGAAACATCGATAACTTGGCTTGTAATCCTAGATGAAAATAGTCTCAAAATACAGCAGAATATACAAAATACAGATTTTAGATTGTCGTAGTCTTGAATGTTTCAAGGACAACAGTATTGATGGCTGTTGGCAGAATCATTGGAATCAGGCAGATGGTGAAAACTGTTGCCCTCTCATCCTACTTTTTGTAAATTGCTCTTTTATTTTTAGTATACTTTTGACTAAGTTGGAAAATATGTATCCCTGCTGTCGAGCGCCCTCCCCATTAACTAGTCATCTTAATTCACAGCTTGTAGGATTTGGCATGTTTTCAGTTACTTGAAAAAGCTAATTGCATTTTTATGAATCAGTACTGTATTGTTGTCAGTGGAACAATTTGTTGGAGATCTTTGGGTTTGTAGCGTAAAATCCTGTCAAACCAAAATTGTGTAGCAGCAGTGTGTAAATACTGGTACAGTGCACAGTTCTTTAAGTAGATGGGCCCAAATTTGCTGTCAAATCTGGATGGCTGCCTATTGTTGATGGCTACCTTAGAAATTGTGTCTCTGTAGTTTGTCACACATTTTCATCCTTGTGAATGATTTAAACACAAATTGTAGCAGAGGATGTACTTGCCAACACAGGCACAAGCAGGTGAAATGTTTTGGAATAGTATTGATACCTTTTCTAGGCCAATAGGCAAAACAGTTAAACCCAGGAAAGTTTTAGATGCTAACATTTGGGCATTGATTATGTACAAATTAATAAATGTAAATTAGATGCCAGTGTTTGGGAATTAATTTTATTTTTCATAAATGTAATTTTTAGAGCTATTGGATCAATCATTTTAGGCTCTGTGTTCTCTGCTATACTGGAATGTGTTTAACTAAGATGTTTTTTGTGCCTGTTTTGTGAAGGAAGTCTGGGTTAAGTAGAGTTGACACTCTGCTGGCTTAGATAATGAGCCACCCCATTCCAAGGCAGTTTCTGTAGGAAATGATTTCCTTTCCTTATAAATCTTGCTGTGGGGCTTGGATGGAATATGAATGTAAAACATTATTGTTTACCAAGCCAGGAAAAGATAATTTTGTAAGAGAAAAAGAAGATAAGTTATGCTTATTTTATATATGACAGTTTGCATGTCTTCGAGGTTTTCAGTTAGTCACAGTGTCCTTTTGAGTCTGTTCTCCCAGAAAAACAAGCAGTGGGCCTTAAGGTGGACAGAGGCATCAGGGTGGGGGTAGCAGACTGGCATGCTCTGGCTTTCACACTCAGGATTCAAGCTCTGGACATTTAAAAGTAGTACCTTTCAAAATAGCATTTTCAATGTTAATTTGTTTCTGTTTGTTTGAAAGGCAAAGACAGAGAGATCTTGATTCTGCTGTTTCACTCCCCAAATGCCCAAAATAGCCAGGGCTAGCTAGGCCGAACGGAAATCAACCCAGAAACTGTCCAGGTCTGGCAGTGGGTGGCTATCACCTGCTACTGCCCAGGGTGTGCACGCATCATCAGGAAGCTGGAATGGGAAGCAATGCATGAGCACAGGCACTCTGACCTGGAGTGTGGGCATTCCAAACAGCACATGTCTTAGCCACTCTGCCAGGTGGCTTCCCTGCCGTTCTTTACCTTTTGTGTTCAGATTAGTAATGCCTGTGTCGCACTGTGATGAGGCTAATACAATACAGCAGATGTCTCTAGGACATTTCATTTATTGTTTCTAAGGGTAACAAAGTTGAGGCACAGGAAAGGTAATTAATTTGCCGTGGCCACTTAGGGCGTACGTCCAGGGAGCAGCATCAATTCAGATCTTCCATCTCTGGTTCCTTTGTCTGGTCCACGGGTGGTTGCTTTTAATCCAAGTTGATTTTGGGAAAAAAAATCCTTTCCAAGGGATGGTATGTGGGTAAGGTCATGATATTCACTAAAGCTAGTGTGAATTGCTGCTAATTAGTGATAACACGTTGTTGCCTTTAACTCCATTGAAAGGGTTTGGCAGTCTGTTCGGTGAAAGTTGCAGAAAGCTTCCAAAGTGATTCCCAAGATATGCCAGGTCAGCTGGAAATTCTTCAAGTATACTTACTAGAGAATATACAATATTTCCAGAGAAAATTTGAAAGAAATAATTCAGGGAGGAATCTAGAAAGAAAGAAAGACATTTCATCAAGAGGCAAGGAATCAAAACAGTGAATTTGACTAATGGAATAAAAGTGATAAAGAAAATAAGCATCTAGCCTTCAATATTACCACTTAGACTTTTCATATTTCCCTTCTAATACCTTTTTGTAAAACTCCTTGCCCAGTATTAATGTGTCTGTCAAAAAGCTCATATCATGTCCATGTGTATTTAAAAAAATCTAAAGAAGGCTGGCACAGTGACTCAAAAGACATCCTCTCCCTACAAGCGCCAACATCCCATAAGGGCACCACTTTCAGTCCCATCTGCTGCACTTCCAGCGTCACTCCCTGCTTATGGCCTGGGAACCCAGTGGAGGATGGCTCAAGTTCTTGGGTCTCTGTACCCTTGTGGGAGATCCAGAGGAAACTCCAGGCTCCCAGTTACTGGCTTCAGACTAGCTCAGCTCTGCTTGAGTCCTGGAAGAACTCTCTCTTTGCCTCTTTAAATCTGACTTTCAAATAAAACATAAATTTAAAAAATCTGAAGAAATTAAGTGTTCACCAAAGATCCAACATCCAAAGCTGAATTCTAAGTCTGGCTTCCTCTATGACTTGATATCATTTCTGTTTTTTTTGTTTGTTTGTTTGTTTGTTTTGTTTTGTTTTGCTTTTTGTCAGTACCATCCTACAGTTAGCTATAGTGAAGGAGAATATTTTCATGAGGAACTCTAACATTCCCTTTGCTTTGTTATAATTACTGTTCCTGGTATAATGCTGATAATACCATATAATCCTGAAAATACAACATACAACAGATAACATTTTCTAGATGTGGATATGTCTATTCTCAATCACCGTAGAGTTTTAAATGCGTCTCACATTGTGGTTTTATTCCACTTGGCAATGATGAGGGGGCCTTCAGGAATATCCATCCTAATAGATTTTTGACTTCAAGGATCTTTCTGTGCCTTAGTAGAGGTATAGAATAAAAACCACTATGAAATTACACATTAATCTTTTCATTACAACTGTTGACATATAATGCCAGCTAATCGCCTTATATCATGGAAACTAGAAATTAGGTAATTTTCCCTCTCTCATTCTAGTGGATTGCTCTTTGCCATAATTGGATGCGTACTTCCTTCATAGTGCATTGATGTGCATGTGCCCTGCAGGTGTTGTTGGCCTTGAAAATTCTGCCTCCTGATACACAGACAAGAATGAAATAAAAATAAATTTATTTTATGTAATATTTGAAGCTCATCGAGTGATATGATTTCCTAAACACAGAGCGGGGCATCCTTCACCTTCCTCCCCCATGAAGGTACCAAAGCAGAAAGTTATAACTCTGAATAAGTGAAGTTATTGGAACTTAACAAGTGAGTAACTTTTTAAGCTTAGAGAATTTATTTGAAGTTAAGATTAAGTGTTTCTGTTAGCGTCAAGGTCTCTGAGGAGAGTTTTCATGGTTATGTAAGTAGAGGACTGACCTTCTATATATCCGTTCTGGTTATTGTGGACTTTAGGTATTTGAATATTATGTATATTGTAATGTTTTCATATGTAGAGAAAATTATTGTCTTGTGAAATGCTGGTGTAAGAATTGAATCAAGAAACCATGAGAAAAATATTTTGAAAGAAATTGAAAAGGAGTGTGACTAGCGAGTCAGTTAGCAAGTTCAGTAGCAAGGGGATATTGAGAGTAACAGAAATCTTTTTTTTTTTTTTTTTTTTTAAAGATTTATTTTTATTATTTTGTTATTGGAAAGGCGGATATACAGAGAGGAGAGACAGAGAGGAAGATCTTCCATCTGATGATTCACTCCCCAAGTGAGTGCCACGGCCGATGCTATGCCAATCCGAAGCCAGGAGCCTCTTCCGGGTCTCCCACGCGGGCGCAGGTTCCCAAAGCCTTGGGCCGTCCTCGACTGCTTTCCCAGGCCACAAGCAGGGAGCTGGAAGGGAAGCGGGGCTGCCGGGATTAGAACCGGCGCCCATATGGGATCCCGGGCGTGCAAGGCGAGGACCTTTAACCACTTGCGCCACCGCGCCGGGCCCAGAGTAACAGAAATCTTAGAGGTGGCTAGAGGTGGCTTCTGTATTCCTATGTAATTAATAAAGGTGTTTCTAGCAGATGGGGAGACAGTATATGCAGTGGCCAAGACAGAGGAGCTATTGATTCTGGATTTCGTGAGTTTAATGCTGGCTCTACTACTCTTGCTAATTGTGCATTTTGGCATGACTTGATTCTTTTTAAATGTGAGATGTATTAACTGTTCAGCAATGTTATCTGGTACCTTCTGTTACATTGGGCTGCTTAGAGTATTGCAAGAACTTAATACCTTTTATTCATGAGAAATCAAGATATTTGGTTATTTCTTGCTTGGAAAAAAAAATGCATGGATTTCAAGTTTCTTAGGGCAAGCATGACACTGAGTAACAATTTGACATTGGAAAGTTTGTGCCTCCACTTCCCCTTCCTCCTAAACTATAAAATGAGAAAGTGGAGTGTATATTTTAAAAGAATTATAATGTTATTTTTTTTTAAAGATTTATTTATTTATTGGAAAGTCAGATATAGAGAGGAGGAGAGACAGAGAGGAAAATTCACTCCCCAAGTGAGCGCAATGGCCGGTGCTGTGCCGATCTGAAACCAGGAAGCCAGGAACTTCTTCCAGGTCTCCCACGCAGGTGCAGGGTCCCGAAGCTTTGGGCCATCCTTGACTGCTTTCCCAGGCCACAAGCAGGGAGCTGGATGGGAAGTGGAGTTTCCGGGATTAGAACTGGTGCCCATATAGAATCCCAGTGCATTCAAGGTGAGGACTTTAGCTGCTAGGCCACACTGCCGGGCCCTAACTTTATTTTTTGTCCTCAAAATTTTTATTTACTTCCATTAATTTTCAAAGAGCAAGTAGAAAGAAACAGAGACAGAGTTCTCCCATGTACTGATTCACAACTCAGTGCTTACAAGAACTAGAATTTGTCCAAGCCAAACACAGAAGCAACCCTAGTTTCCCATGTCAGTGGTATCAGTGCAAATCCATGAGCAATCTACCTGCTATCCACCAGTTTTCAGGTATGCAGGCAGCTGAATCCAGTAAGAAACGCTGGAACTTGAACAAGGTACTGAATTCTGGGATGTGACTATCCCAAGCAGTGTTGCAGGAGTTGTGCCCAGTGCTTTCCCTATAAGCTATTTCATTCTATTCCAATTAAAATTGTGTAATTCTGTGAGCATTTAAATAGTACATTTTGATTTTTTAACCTGAACAGCATAATTGATTAGTTCAAATACATCTGAAATTTTTATTTCTGCGAAGCAGAATTTAGAGTCAGTCCCCTTGCCTAGAAAGCTGCATGCTAGGCATTAATCTGGAACAAAATTTTTTTTTTTTTCCTGCAGTCCATTCCTTCAAATAATTCTAGTTCCAGCCTTTGGAATAAACTGAGTGTCCGAACCTGTTACAAAGAGGGGGTGGAATGCAGTAGAAGGCAAGCAGATCAGTTATAGGATTGGAAGAGACGCACTGTTACTAAGGGAAAAAGAAAATTCTGTGGGAGTTGGATATAACTGTTGAAAGGAAAAACAAAGGAAACTAAAATTATCTCTGGGATTTACTCCAAATGAAACTTGAGGAGATCCATTTCCACAGTGATTTTCTAATCCATACTGATGCTACGGCATCATCATGATTATTACTGAAAATGAGAAATTGTGATGCCCCAAGTAGTTAAGGAAATATGAAATGATTTGCATTATTCCTTAAAAACCATTTGATCTTTTCTCAAGATCAGGAGATAACAATCCTTGTGGGTAACTTTGAAGGGATTATTATAAATCTCCTAATTTCTTGATATGATGATGTTTTATCATCTAAATAAAGTATATAGATATTTCTCTTTTAAGAAAAGATTTATTTATGTATTTGAAAGACTGAGCTGATGGGAGGGAGGGAAAGAGGGAGGAAGGGAAGGAGGGAGGAAAGCGAGGGAGACTCATGTGCTGAATCACTCACATGGCAGCACTGACTAGGACCCAGGACCAGGACCAGGACCAGGACCAGGAACTTGAGTATCCCACATGGGTGTAAGGGCCCCAGGATTTGGACCAACCTCCGCTGCTTTTCCAGGCACATTGGCAGGAAACTTGATTGAGATTGGGGCAGCCAGAATTCAATCCAATGCCCATATTGGATGCTGGCATTGCCAGGAAGCAGCTTAATGTACTTTACCATTGCACTGACACCAAGCATATAGATATTTCTATAATTAATGGGTTATTTAGGTTATATTCTACCCAGATTAAAGTTAATAAGCCAGTAGCATATTTTTCTTCTATTGCATCATGTGTTACTGTGTTTCTTTAATTATTACTACAATAAATGTTTAAAAAAAAACCAATCCAGTTATATAACAATGATCAGACACATATAGTTAAAAGTGAATGAAAGCTATTTATTTAAGTGTAGTGTAAATAGTTATCTCTCATTGGTAAATATATGTATAGTTATTGATAAGAAAAATGATGAAACATTTTAATATGTATGTGATTGAGTTTTTTTATGAAAATATAGGGGAAATTTCCACTTCCCATTATTTCTTATACCTGTTATTCTTTCCTTTTTTTTTTTTATTAATTGTATTGCATTATGTGACACAGTGTTATAGGCACTGGGATTCCCCCCACCCTTCCCGTCGGTTATTATTTCTTGTACATGCCTTTCAGCATAACTCTCTGCTACCCATGAATCGATGCTATATATTAAACATGTTAAATATAAGTCTACAAAATATATTCTATGCAAAATGGGATGGATGTGTTTTTTACCAGCATCTAAAATACATTACTCATGTTTCCTGTACTATTAATAAGTTTAATGTCACCTAAATAAATGCCCATGTATTCTTCATGTTCTTGAAGAACATAAGACAATAATTTGCATAGTTGCTGTTAATAAAGGGAACACTTGGAAGAAAGAAAACAATGTAATATATTATTTAAAATTTAGTAACTGAAATAGTAAACCATCTTTAAGCAAATAATTAGCAACCTTTTTATTTACAGTTAATATTCAGAAAAACAAATCTTTTATTTCTTTTAATGCAAATGAATTAGAGTACAAACATTTTTGACCAAAATCCCTTCTCTCCTGTTTAAATTATGCTTTTTTTCTCACGGGATAATAGATAATATTTTAAATAAATTTTCATTATCTGCAAGTTTGGCTTTTTCTTAATATTGTAATGAAATTATGAATAGTTTAGATTATGAGTTTTAAAAAGCAGATTATCAAATGAGAGCATCAGAAGACAGCAATAATATTTTAATTTCCATTGGAACGGAGAGCAGGAGTCAAATTATAAAATACATTTAGCCTCCAAGCATAACAAGATTAAATCATGCGTAACTTTTAGATTAACTGAATCTAAATCCATGAAAATGTGCAGCTTACTTATTTATTTTAGTATGATACTAAAAGCCAGGACTTTTTTCTGTGTCAATTATGAAGCAAATGAAATCAAAATTCAATATGAGGAAGTCCTCAATTTTGATTGTCCTTGTTGAAACCTCAGGATTTGTAACAGCCCATACCACTTAATTAGATAGGTTTCACTACTAGTTGACATTTACAATGCTGAATTCCCTTTTCTAAAGCTTATCTAAACACTAACTCAAATGGATGAAAGATATTTCCAGTGAGCAATAGTTTCAGTTCGTACTGGATTTTCCTTTGGTTGGAAGACTAGAAGAGTCCTCAGGGAGAAACCAGGAAGATCCAGCTCACATGCTAATATATGATTTATTATTCTGGATTTATTACTCTGTAAAATGTGAAAACCCTTCTCTTGATGGTGTCACTGATTGCTTTGTTTCCAAAGTATTAGCGATAAGAAAGCTATTATGTTAGCTCAAATTGTAAAAGAACTAAATATTTGAGAGAGTACTGTTTAGTAATGCAATGGTCAGTATAAATGTTTCCTTGTAGTATACATTTATAATAAAATGACATTTCAAGTGCTTTTAGTACATGACTTTTAGAACATAATACAGAACTCTTCCCAGGTCTTGTCTACTGTGCTTTATATGTACATAATGATACATTGAGCTTTCAGAGAAAAATGTTCTTGATCTTTAATACTGTGAAAGTAACCTGATCTGCTTAAAAACACATGTTACAGGAAATAGTGTGGAAGAGTAAGAATTTCTTATTGCTAAGACCTATGGGGGGGGGGGCAATTTCCAATGCAAGGTTAGTTGAGAATTTTTGACATGTCATACTGCATGCACCTCTTCCAAAAATTTATGTTCAAGTAACTGATGCCTTAAAACTGTGAAAAAAAGGAGAAAAGGTTTCTGCTTCCATTCTGTGATTGGGTTGGTAAGCTTTTATGGAAAGGATACACAGAGGCTGTGCAACTTTAAACATTTTTAACAGTGATATTCAGTGTCAGTCCAGAATCACAGTGGCCAAGTTATGACCACAGGACTTTGGGGCATCTCTTTAGACATTTCAGATACTTTCAAATCCCGGAGGGTAAAACATACAAAGGATAGGATATGGGATTAGGAGAACTGAAATTCTAAACAGTCAAAGATTGGATAATGGTCCATGTAATAATTAGATTATAAGAAAATGTCGATTATGAAATTCAGAGATCTAAGGATCTAACAAAAATCCCTTTGGTTTGTTAAAGCTTTGTGTGATGAAAAGTTTCCTACAGAGTAGCAAATGAGTAAAGAAATATGTGCTGCAGATTCATTGTTGAATTCATAAGATTTTGATATAAAAATGTAATTGTCTTTAATATCTCTTAAGTCTTCAATCACAAAATAGCCTAGAGGCAAATACAAGTAGTTTGAAGAAATGCATTATCATCTTTGGCAGTCATCTACTTCTTATACTTGACTAATCACTGTAAACACAGTTTACATAAAAATATGCTGAAGTTTGGTTTGTAAATATAAAATTAAACACTGTATTAAGTTTCTTGTTTTTCAGTTTAGGATTCCTGGGCACATCATGAACAATATGTTTGAATTTAAAAAAATTGGGGGTTTACAAGAAGTTAAATATGTGAATTGTTAGCTGGTTTTTCTGAGAAGTAGAAGGAAAAGGAATGGAATATCATAAATGTTTGGCTTCCCTCTTTTCTGCAATATGTTCCAAATATACCTTTTGTGATGGCTTATTTCATACTTCATGTAACTTTCTGATCAAATAGTTTGTCTCCCATCCAAGTACTAACCAGGCCCGACGCTGCTTAGCTTCCAAGATCAGATGAGATTGGGCGTGTTCGGGGTGATATGGCCGTAGATGATGAAATAAATTGTCAATTAAAATATATTTTCCAAATTGTAGCATAGTTAATTATATGGGACTGAAATGTTAAAAGAAAAAAAGGCTTGTTGTCTTATGGTTCAAGTTGACTTTGAATAAACATAGGGTTACAAACTAGACTGTAATGTGCAGCACACTTGGTTTGTTATAATACTAAATTAGTTGCTGTGTCTTAGATTTATGTTACTATCATAAATGCATATTCATTCTTAGGAAAAGATCACGCAATGCCTTTGATTTGAAAGATTAGATTGACGGGGTGAACCAGGTCTACTCCTCACACTAATTGTCTCACTGTAAAAAGTATAGGGTGAACATTCCCACTTTGGGATGTTATTAAATATTTACTTGACTAAATGTTATTAAAGTTTTTTAGTATGTGCAGTGTTAACTTGTTTATATCCCCATGACAGATCTCTCTCTGTACTTGGGGAACCAGTTTGTTGAGGTGTAGTATGTCTCAGAGGAACCAGAGTCCAGATGGCTTCTACCTGTGCAGTCAACCAGTGATCTGAACGTGAATTAGAAGATCTTGAAGAATCCATTGTTGAGTCCCAAAAAGCCCAGTGAGCTTCTTGTGTCCCTCTGCCTTGGCCTTATCAGTGGCGTAGAGAAGGTTGATCAGTTGCTGGATTTTTTTTTTTTTTTCATATCTTAGTCTTGGCTATTTTACTGTTGAGCTTTTATTCTATTTTTTTTTAAAAGAGAACAAATTCTTAGTATTTCATATATGCAGTCTTAAGACATGATACTTCTTTTTTTTTCAAAGATTTATTTATTTTTACTGGAAAGGTGCATATACAGAGAGGAGGAGAGACAGGAAGATCTTTCCATCTGATGATTCACTCCCAAGTGAGTGCAACGGGTGGAGCTGAGCCAATCCAAAGCCAGGAGCCAGGTGCCAGGCGCCAGGAGCTCTTCCGGGTCTCCCACGTGGGTGCAGGGTCCTAAAGATTTGGGCCGTCCCCAACTGTTTTCCCAGGCCACAAGCAGGGAGCTGGGTAGGAAGTGGGGCAGCCGGGATTAGAACCAGCATCCATATGGGATCCCAGTGCATGTAATGTGAATTTAGCCACTAAGACATCAAGCCAGGCCCTTTTCTTATTTTTCTTTTAATATTTGCAATGAAATTCTGTGAGAAATTCTTTATTTAGTGGACGGTTGAGCTTTTCTTAGATGTTAGTTTTACTTTAATATGTTTCTCTGCATTTAGTCTGATAGCGGTCATATCTTATTCGGATTCACTTTGCTAAGATGTCCATGTGCGTTGATACCAATGCAAAAGTTAAAATTTAGCGCTTTGAAAAACAATCTGATTCCTGAGGGCCTGGGGGAACTCTTCATTATAGATCCTAAGTACTGACAAGACGTGCTATTTTAATAAAGTAGCTAAACACTTTCCTGGATTCCTATGTTATTTTTTTTTTTTCCCAAATATTCTAGACCAAACTGCCATGTTTTTTCTGGCCAACAGGTTTAAAATCTAAACATAAAGGTTTATTTTCTTAAATATGTTTTGAATTTGACCTTCACAGGGAACATTTTAAGTAGTAATCAATGAGGTTTCAGGTACCTCTTTACAGAGAGCTACTGTGATTATGTTTTTGTGGTTGGATTTTTCTGAACCCATTAGCTACATGGTAATGGAGTGGTGGAATTAAGGTTTTCAGAATCATCACACCACCGGCTTACCAGAAATCCAATAAAAAACAAACATGAGTGATAGGTTTATGATCTAGTGCAGTATATTTTTAAAATGGTGTTTGTTAAGCCCTCCCAAGTATATATCAAAGAAAATGTGAAAATCCAACTTTGATCAACTGAGCCTTCAGTTATGCTGCATCAAATGTTAAATGATCATCTGAAAGGGGCAAAATTTAGATCTAGGCATGAAGTAGGTCATTTTTCTAGGAGAAGTAGTGTATACTCATGTGATTATGGCAGAAATAGGATAACAGGAAAATGCCATTTTCCAATCCTGTACATTATTTAAAACTGCCCTTCCTTTCTTACATCCAAGGTATCTTAAAGGCATTTGTTTTTTTCAGTATGAGCATCAAATATATTAAGAAACTGACTTTTTTCCATGTACTTCAAAAATAACCATGGGTCATGTATAAAACAATATTTAAGTGTGCAGTTTAAAAAAAATATTCAGTTTTATTTAAAAGGTAGATTTATGGAGAGAAGGTGAGAGAGAAAGCAAGAGAGAGCAAGCAGGCACTTTTATCCGCAAGCTCCCAAGTGGCCACATTGGCCAGAGCTGAGCCTATTTGCAGGCAGGAGTCAGATACTTCCTCTCAGTCTCCCACTTGGATGCAGGGATCCAAGAACTCAAGCTATCCTCTGTTGTTTTCACAGGCTGTAAACAGGGGTCTGGATTGGAAATGGAACAGCAGGGATACAAACTTGTGTCCACATGGGATGCTGGTGCTGCAGTTGGAGGACTAGCCCAATATGCTACCAGTTGGCCGGGGACATATTTTCTTTTGAATTATTCATACCTCACAAAAACAAAACAAACAAAAAACCACACCTTATTTCTTAATAATTGCTTCACTTTTAATGGAATGCAGGGGATTTTTTTTCTAAATTACATCGTATTATGTGACACAGTTTCATAGGCTCTGGGATTCCCCCAACCCCTTCCCAAACACTCCCCCCATGGTGGATTCCCTCACCTTGGTGCAGTATTAGAGATCAAATTCAGTATTAGATTCTTTCATTGCAAGCATATACCAAGCAAAGAGTTCAGCGTCTAATTGTCCAGATACATTCAATGGTTTCTTGGGTAGAGCTGACAGAATATCATCCCGATCAATTAAAAGCCCCAACATAGCATCAACAACAATTTACAACGTTATGTTGTTAATTGACATGGTATTGAGTAACCAGTATGTTAAAAATGTAAGTTCGTAACCACATCCTGTGACTACTTCATTGACATTTCGATTTTAGTTTATATACAACCAGCTTCTATGCATATTAATGGCTATAGGGTACTATTCAGCTGTCTCGTGTCTATCCTAACTTTAGTTTTTAGCAGTCTATTGTGTTGAAGCGTAATGCTACTGAACTTGGCAGATTTTAGGATAGTCTAAACTGGCTTATAACTCTAGCAAATCATATGTCAACAGTTGAGGTATAGAACTATTTTAGGAGGGGCGTGCAGAGAAATCTTCCATTCCCCAGTTAGGAGTAATTAATCTCTGTGTCCTACCTAGTAAGGTATATGCAACTCCACGTTGACCATTTCCTGTCTGGTTCTAAGCTTTCCTTGTTGTCCTCTATCTATTCTAATTTTGTTTCTTTGTTTTTTGGGTGGAGGCTCCAGAGCAACCCTGATGGTCATTGCAAGAGAGGATGGGGATCCAAAGTTGGAACTAAGTAAGAACCAGAGAAAGCTCCTCTCCCTAGTCCCAAAGGAAGTTTACTGTTCTGTGTCTACGGATCGCTCAGGGTTCCTGGATGCTGTTCCGATGACCTTGGATCCTGCGAGGAAGGATTTGGGCTTTTTCCATCCCATGTGGTAGATCCAAGCGGGGGGTGGGTGACCTCAGAGTTCTTGGCCTCCCAAGGCACTCCAATTTCCAGTGGTCTCCTTGGTCATTGGGATGTAGTCCTTAGTGCTCGTACTGATGGTCCTTGATTAGGATCCAGGGGTCTCCAGGATTGGGAGGATTGGGATACAAGCCTCCTCTTGCCCTCCTGATCCACTCTGGGGTCCCCCTTGGAATGCAGGAGATTTAAAAAATTTTTTAGGGCCTAGCTCATCTCCGGCTATTGTGGCCAACTGGGGAGTGAATCAACAGATGGAAGATCTTTCTCTTTGTCTCACCTTCCCTCTGTGAATCTGCCTTTCCAATAAAAATAAAGGAATCTTAAAAAGAAATTAGTAAAAAAAATTTTTTTTAGCAATTTCCTTAGTTCCTTAAGATTCAATATATTTATTCTTGGCTAGATTAGTCTAGAAAGCTTTGCATTCCAAATTTGAAAGGAAAACATGACAATCTTTAGTTATCTTTGATCTCTAAATTGATTAGGATTTGATTTAAAAATAAAATTATTTTTTTGGTACAGGTAATTTCTTTTTCTTGACCAGCAGTATTTGGACCAAAATAAGACTACAAAATGAAGGCAACTAATATTGTGTTAAAGTTAGACGGCCATTATATATTTGAGTGTGAGTGAGCAACCTGTTTGCATAACAACCAGAACCAGAACTGACTCTCAGTTCTCCCTTCAGGCATGTTTCCTGAAAGTTGAATAGCGATTTCCTTACAAACCATCTTTGGTGTCTGTAGTTTCCACAAAACTTAAGACAATGAAATGAACATATTTCGGGTCAAGATCCTGTAAATCTAGCCTCTGCGATAGAAATTAGAGTTCTTGAAGTTAATTGGCAATCATCTTGCATCAGCCCTCTGAGGAAAGTGAGGAAAGAATAGGACAGGCTAAGAAGTTACTTGGTAACAGTTAGAACCATGATAACTTTGGAGCTGGGATACACAGAGTGGTGCCCTGTCCTAAGGCGAGGGAGCAGGACCTCAGACTCATTGTGATTAGTCAGAGGGCGCAAGCAGCTACCCTGCAAAGCGAGTATGACTTTGGTTCATTGTCTGTTGACTTCAGTCTCTTGAGGGAGATTGAGTAGCAGGCAGCTAGTAAGTAGCAGTCAGCAGTTGAAAGAATGATCATAATCTTGAAGGAGGCTCTGGCCCTTGTCTTTAACAACCTACTATACAACATTAATGAAGTGATGAATTTTTGTTTTATTTTAAACAGATTCAATGTGGCTTTTAGTTGCAATTGTAAGACTATATTGTTGGTCTCTTCCTCTCTCCATCTCTTCATTTTCTCTCCTTTCTGTCTCTTTTTTACTTTGTGAATGGATATATCTTAAATTTACATTACAGAAAGGCTGAGTACTTCACAAAAATAGATTTTTAGTAAGGAGCAAAAAGACTCTTAGTGGGAATATAGATTGTGGCTACACACAATAGTGAATGGAAATTTTTTCCAATTGATGGAAAAATGTCACACATATGCAGTAAATATATTCTTAAGCATTGTTTTGACAAAGATAAAAGTTCTGTGAAACTGTATTTAATGTAGGTCTGATACACTCAGCTATTTCTTCCTTTCCTTTTTGATTTTCGTTCCCATATACAAGGGAGAATACACAATATTTGTCTTTTACTCAATATAATTTCCTACAGTTGGGGCCTTTTGCCACAAATGACATTTAATTTCTTTTTTATAACTGAACTATTTTCAATTTATATATATACCCCACATTTTCTTTATCCATTCATCTGATATGGACACTGTGGTTACAAATCTTGGCTGTTATGAACAGAGCTGCTATAAAAACGATGGCACTGGTGAATCCAATAGACTGTATTCAAGTCTTTTGGGTCTATACAAAGTAGTGGAATTAATAGATAATATGGAAAGTCTGTTTCTAGTTTCATAAGACATATCTACACTATGCTCACTATAATTGCAGCAATTTACATTCCTCCAACAGTTTATAAATTTTTTCCTTCTCCCACATCCTGGGCAGTACTTGTTCTAACAGGGATGAGGAGGTGTCTCATTGTGGGTTTGAGTTGCATTTTTTTCTGATGGCTAGTGATGTTGAGCATATTTCATTATATCTGTTGATCACTTGTATTTCTTACTTTGAGAAATGTTGCAGTCCTTTGTTCATTTCTCAATTGAATTGGTTGTGTTTTTTGAGTGGTTGTTGTGCCTTTTA
Source organism: Ochotona curzoniae (assembly GCF_017591425.1). Taxonomy (NCBI): domain Eukaryota; kingdom Metazoa; phylum Chordata; class Mammalia; order Lagomorpha; family Ochotonidae; genus Ochotona; species Ochotona curzoniae. The sequence continues at coordinate 22,389,598 of NW_024467115.1, forward strand.
AGTTTCTGTTATATTTGGGAAACTAATCCTTTGCTGGACAAGTGGTTCGAAGCCATTTTCTCCCCATCCTGTTGGATATCTCATCACTCTGTCATTTTCTTTGCCATGAAAGACTTGTGAGTTTGATTTGGTCCCATGTGTTTAGTTTTGCTTTTGTTACCTGAGCTTTGGGGATCTCGTCCCTTCCACCAATGTGCACTGTGAATAAGTCACTTTACATGATGTTTCATTAATTCCTAGTTAACTATGAAAAAGGAGATGACATTCCTCCCCCCTTTTTAAAAAGAAACATAGGTTGGATAACTTGCTTCAAGATGATATACAAATGACAAGACAACCTGACTCCAAAGCTTGTGCTCTTTTAGTAAAGCTGTTTCCTACGTTATCTAAACTCTAAACCTATTCACGGTCCTTTGATTTTGAAGGATTTTACGACTGAGATAATTGTCAAATGAATGTAATTTCTCTTACCACCAGTTGAGATGGATGAAGTACTAATGTTAGCAAAACTAAATAGTATGACTCCTGACTTTGAGAAGCTTAGAGACTAGATCACACAAGTGGAGTCATTCATTAGAATGGCAAAAATATCTCAGTTCTCTCATTGATAAAATTGTTTATTAACCTTTATAAGGTGGGTATAAGAACTTATATGGAGAAAGGAAATTATGCGTAGCTTAAGACATCTTAGAAGCTCTAAAATTTACTTTCTGTATATATTAGTAAAATTAGTAAAATTCTGTAAATATTAGCAAAAAGTTTCCTTAGTTAAGTGAACTGGATAGAAGAAATTACTCTCCCTTTTGTCCTGTTGGAAAAGTCCATTTATTTTCCTGAGCTGTATTAACACATCTGTAAAATGGAGGGCATTACTTAGATAAACTGGAGTTTTACCAATAAAAAGATCTTTAAGAATTCTACCATGAACAAATCTTGATTATTTAAATATCTTGTGATATACACATATTTAAGCATATCTTTATAGATGTGAATAATGTATAATTTCTTATGTTAGTGTTAATATTTATTTCGAAGTGAGGACATATATTCATGTGCATGTGTGCCCGCACGTGTCTATGTGTGTATCTGTGTACGAGAGAGAGAGAGAAAAGAAAGAGGCCTTCTATCTGTTAGGTTATTTCCCAAATGGCTAAACTTGCTGGATCTGGACCAGGCTGAAGTCAGAAGCTTAGAATTCCATCTAGGTATCTATATGGGTGGCAGGGGCCCAATAATTGGACCATATTCCTTTGCTTACATCAGTGTATTAACAGGGAGTTGAATCAGAAGTGGAACAATAGGACTTTAACCTGCACTGCAATATGGCATGCCAGCATTATACGCAGTGGCTTAATGTTCTCTACTACAATGTGGTCCCTGTTTCACATAAAGAAGAATTATTTATTTTTATTCGAAAGGCAGATTTATAGACAGAAGGAGAGATAGAGTAGGAAAGATCTTCACTCCCCGGATACATGTAAGAGGCCAGAGATGAGCCAATCTTGAACTGACGGAGCTGGGAGCCAGGGGCTTCTTCTGGGTCTCCCATATGGGTGAAGTGTCCCAGTGCTTTGGGACATCCTCCACCGCTTTCCCTTATCAGAGCAGGGAATAGGAAAGGAAATGGAGCAGCCAAGCCAGCACACATGCTGGCACCTATATGGGATGACAGCACTTGAAGGTGGAGGATTAGCCTATTGAACCATGATGCTGGCCCCTACATATATTTTTGAAAAAACAGTTTATTCTCAGTTTCTGCTTATTTATGTGATACATCTGTGCTGTGTATGATGATGAACAGTGGAGATTTGGAAGTGAGTAAAGTAGTCATGCTACTAGAGCTAGAATTTGTATATATGCACAAAAGACTTTACAGACTTTGTGGAAAACAAGAATTCAAATATAAGTTGATTTGTGTGCCAAAACAAGTTGAAATCCATGCCTAAAATGAAGTCTTCAAAAGCTAATAGGTCGTGGATATGGTGGGGTAGGCTTGTGCTTGGGGTGCCCAATCCTGTATTTGAGCGGCCATTTGAGTTCTGGCTGTTCTGCTTCTGATCCATTGTTCTGCTGATGGGTCGATATTTAGGCCCCTGCTACCTGCATGGGATGATACTCTGGGCTTATGGGTTTGGCCTGGTCCAGCACTGTCTGTTGGTGTTCACTTGGGGGGAATGAACCAACAGGTGGAAACCCTCTCTCTGTTTATCTGTTGCATTGACTTTCAAATAGATGAAAATAGCTATTTTAAAAGTTTATATAAATACATACACATATTTATGCATGTATTTCAAATTGTGTGCATCACAAACTTACTGTTTAGTTCAATTTTCCATGAACTCTTTAAAGCCCTCACATATTTCATGTATTCAAGTATATCCATAAAAATTCACACATATCTTCTGTGCGTGAAAAATGTACTCATTAACCCTTTTTTTTAAGCCTAACACATTTCTATGAATTTCTGATATTTAATCAAGGAAAAAATCTGACAAGGAAAGCAAGCAAATAAATTCAGTGAAGCTTGAGGAAGAAAATAATCTTAATTTTAGTAAGTACACTACAAGATGTCCATCTCTTTAACCTCTGTCCTCCTACCCTTCAGAAAACAATCCCTAGCCTTTCTTTATGTTGAGAATCCATAATTCTGTGTCCTAGCATTAGAGTATCACAGGATGAACTCAAGGTAAGTGGATCATCTTAATGATACAAACTTTGTATTTTTTTTTCTTGCTCCCTCTCTACTTCCATTTTTATTGGATAACAGCCAAAAAATCAGAGAGGAAACAGACAGCAGAAGGTTCTCACCCAAGCTATGAAGCAACTAATATTGTATTCCACCAATTACCAAATAAAGTCAAGTGGAAAATATATTTTACTCTTCCATAATGTCATTCTGATTGCATGTAACAAAATGGTATTCATCTTGCAATGATTTAATTTAATCCTAATTCAGATCAAACATCATTAGCATATTAGTATATGATATTTTCCTCCCAACCTTCCCATAAAGTTCTAGATCAAGTCAATTGAGCCTTGGTGTTTGTGTGTCTGTGTGTGTGTGTAAAACAGAGAGAGAGAGAGCGAGAGAGAGAGAGAGAAAGAGAGGGGCAAATGGACAGAGAGCTGCATCTGCTGCCTTACTTTCCAGATGCCCACAGTGATGAGGACTGGGCCATGACTGGAGTCAGGAGGCAGGAACTCGGCCCACGTCTCCCATTAAGCCATTACCTGATGCTTTCTGGGATCTGAATTGGCAGTAGGCAGGAGCTGAGCCAAGGCACTGTGATGTAGGTTATAGATAACCATTAGGCCAAATTGTGGCCCTTAAAATGTTTCTTTTTTTTCCTAATCCATAAAGGGAAAAATGATCAACAGAACATTCATCTTATTTTGTTATTATGACAAGAGAGTAGAATTGGATGTACTTTGCTAAAATATTAACAATATGAACAGATGTTTCTTTTACATTGCAGATAAGATCTTGGTTATGATGACTGTGTTTGTCCCATGTTGGAGTTCCTGGGTTTGGTTACTGCCTCATCTTTTGATTCTGTGTTCCTACTAATACAAGCCCTAGGAGGCAGTGACGATTGGTCAAGTGATTGGCAGTCATAGGTCAAGAAGTGGTAGTTTGGATTTGTGCCTGTTATATGAGAAACAAGCTCTAAATTCCTGTTTTCTGGACCTGTCTTAGTCCAGGACCCTTGTAAGAATTTGGGGAATGGGGCCCAACGCGTTGGCCTAATGGCTAAAGTCCTTGCCTTGAACATGCTGGGATCCCATGTGGATGCCGGTTCTAATTCCAGCAGCTCCACTTCCCATCCAGCTCCCTGCTTGTGGCCTGGGAAAGCAGTCGAGGACGGCCTAAAGCCTTGGGACCCTGCACCCGCGTGGGAGACCTGCAGGCAGTTTCTGGCTCCTGGCTCCTGGCTCTAGATTGGCACAGCACTGGCTATTGCGGTTACTTGGGGAGTGAACCATTGGACAGAAGATCTTCCACTCTGTCTCTCCTCCTTTCTGTATATCTGGTTTTGTAATAAAAATAAATAAATCTTAAAGAATTTGGGGAATGAACCGTCATGTGAGAGTGCTCACTCGCTTTCTCTGCCTCTCAAATAAATGAAAGAATTAAAAATTTAAGATAATTATTAATGTAAGGAGAACAGACTTTGTGCATTCCATTGGTACAATTCCAGGAAGATGACCATACCTCCTTCTCTGTTGTTTGTCATTACCCTTCCCTCTCCACTGTCTTTATCAGTTTTTGCAAAGACAAAAGTTTAATCTGCTTTATATTCACAGGCTTAATTTGTCACTAGTCCTAATTTTCAAAAGTAAAAAGTCAGAACACCACAGTTCCATTGGAGTATAAACACAGGCAAAAACCAACACTCATATCCCAAGGTGATTATTTCATTTCTGTACATTATTTTGTTTCCTGTGTTACCTGCTACACATCAGAGCTACACTACAAATCTGTAATGATTTTCAGTGGCATCCATTGTGTTTTTAATTGTCAGTCTACTTTATGTGATTTTCTAACTCTAGTCCTTATAGTTTGCATTTCTGAAAAGGGTGTGCCACAGAGTGAACAGTGTATTTTTCCACATGGTTTCCACATTACTAGAATCCTTGTTAAAAAGCAAACTGTGAACTGAAAGTCTGTACCTAAAAATGGCATCAGTGAGGCAGATTGGAGGAACACGATAGGATATAGTACTGCCTTTGTTTTTCACTTCAGCAACCGAAATCTAATTGTTGAATAATGTGCTTTGGAGGACAGTAGCGCCTTTCATTGACTTACTCTGCAAAAAGTTCCAGCCAGGCAGTGTGCTATTTCCAGTCATGGATTCGGAGACTTTGCATGGTGTGAGCAGCTGTAAGGATGCAGGATAGGAGCAAGTTAGAAACCAGCTCAAAGAGAGACTTAGATGTGCATCCAGAATAGGTTATCTGAGTTGTGGTGTTCAATTTTCAACTCTCCTATGAACCGGTATTTAAACATAATACTGAAATGATAATGTAGGCTTTCTTCAAGATTCTTTTCTCATTTTTTCTATGCAGTGTGTCATGTTTGAGTTGTTAATGACCAAACATGATGCTTAATTCGCTCATTACACATCAAGTCTTGTATGCAATTACTTACAAAATTCTTTTTTTGTGTGTTCTGGCCGAAGACTTTGGCCTGAATTTTAAAGTCAGTCTGAAACATATATTTCTTATGTTGATTACAGGAAGCTTTACATACAATGTTTGCTTTTGAATAATGATTTAATTTTATTTAAAAATTACCAAAATATCATTAAATAATACTACAAAAGAGATATATTAGAGAAAAAAAGTAGCTAAAAAGCGATTTTTTTTTTCAGGAAAAAAGCATATTTGTAAGCTAGTAACATTTTTATAATAAAAATTATTTTATTAAGTTTTTTTAAATTATATTTTGGTAATCTTTACATTGTTGATTGGGGTAAAAAGTTACAAAGTTTGAAGGAAAAATTGAGGAGAAGCCCCACCTAATTTCCCACCCACCAATGTCCCAGATGTAGGGCATGCTCTGAGAACCTTGCTCAAGTGGTCCTGTATTTTATTAAGTTTTCAATTAGCTTGATTCTTTGCTCCATTTGACTTAGAAAATTTCGCAGCCCTGTAAACATTGCCTTACCAAAAAAAAACTTTTATTCTGTTCATCTTAAAAACTGCAAGTTAATGGATTGTGAGAATACTCCAAAAATTGTGGAAATTAAATGAAAGCATAAATTTGTTTGGATAGAATACAGTTTTGAAAGCCTGACATAGTTTTTTCATTACACACAATTTCTACCAGCTTTTTGATCATTCCTGCTGTGTCAGAGAAAAAAAAAATAATTCATTTTCTTTGAATAGAAATTCAATTCAAATTGTCCAGGGCAAATAACTTTCATTCATTATTAAAGTATTCTTGGGCCTGGTTCAATCACTAAATCCTCATCTTACACATGCTGGGAGCCCATGTAGGTGCTGGTTCATGTCCTGGCTGTTCTACTTCCCATCTATCTGCTTGCTTATGGCCTGGGAAAACATCAGATGGCCCAAAGCATTAGCACCCTGCACCCACATGAGAGACTCAGAAGCTCCTGGCTCCTGCCTTTGGGTCAGCTCAGGATCAGCTCAGCTCTGGCCATTGCTGACATGTGGGGAGCAAACCAGGAGATGGAAGATCCTTCTCTGTTTCTTCTTTTTATAAATCTCATTTGCCTTACCATTAAAAATAAATCTTAAAAAAAAGTTACAAACCTGTGGTTTTTCATCTTTCCTTGTGTGAGTAGATGACAATGTTGTATATAGATAGTCTCCCAATCAGATCTTGCTTTCTAAGACAATGATCTATCTTTATCTAAGTCCTATGCTCATGCTGAATTACCAAATTACTATTTTTTGATGTTTCCCTTTCAGTTCTGCAGTAAGGTGAGCCTCCTTTTATGTCAGTAAGCACTGGCTTGTCTGCCACATGGAAAAAAGGGGGACTAAGCTGTCTTACGGTCTAACTTGAAACAATATAATATTATGTGTAATTATTATTTTGAAATCATTCCTGGAATGATACCCTACAGAGTTTTCTACTTGATGTTCTGCGATCATGAAAATCTTCCACCTATTAAAATAATGTGGTTTTTTTCCTCTCAAAGATCACTGCAAAGCTGAATATTCACCAGCAGCACTGAAGCAGTTCAGCAGACATTTCTTTTGACTATTGCAATCCCCCGATACAGAGTGGCACAGATGTGCGCAGCTGCACACACCCACACTCCCAGCGGCAGAGATGCTCACTGCAGTCCACACCTCACCAGGGACACTGACAAGCTTCTGTTTTTAGGTTTTACCTCCTGTTGGAAACATGCTGCCGGCACTGTTTGCTCTGTAGATCCCCCAGCCCACCCACTTCTGGTGGTTTTTCCTTCTCCCAAGCTGGCCTGCAGGTGTGACCTCGCTGACCCACCTAGGACAAGTCATTCTCCCCTTTTTCTGAAGTTTTAAAAATATGACTGACTGAAAGAAGGCAGTAAGCAAGGCGATTTTTATACTCTCCTGGAAACTTATAATTAAAGTTTGGTGAACTTCATGAACTTCTTCAAGCATGTTGTTGCTGCAGACTTATGATTGATGTGGAGGATCCCTGGGCACAGGAAAAGCAGTTGAAATGGAGGAAAGTTGAACTGTTTGCCTGCTTGTCTATAGCTTTGCAAAGGCTATGCAAGGTTAGCACCTACATCACCCCTTCCTCAGCCCACTGTGATTTCAGATTAGATAAACATTTTGCAATGGTGTGGCAAAACAGCAACCAGCTTTGCCCCTCAGTGGCATATTAACTTTATGAAAGTAATTGACTATTTTTTTTTTCTGTAAAGTAAGCTGGTAGGCATTAAGAGCACACTGACACAGCTTTATTAAGGAAAAAGAGGCAGTTTTTTCTCCTGCTGTAACCACACTGTAAATCTTCACAATCTGTCACAGCTTGCTCTAGAATTCGAAGCCAGCAATATTCAAAGCACACAATAAGTACTGTTAACAAGACATGGAAATTTTTTTGAACAGGAGGAACCTGCCTCACAAATCAGCATGTGAGCTGACCATTAGCTGTAGTTGTAATCAACCTGTCTTGGCTGTGCTTAAGAGACTCAGACTTTGGACTCACAGGAGCCAACAAATGGCAACAGACCGAGTCTCACGACCTCTCCACAAGACCAGCTTGCCTCCTGTCTCTATACGTCAGGATGCTGTCCTTTGGGGATGCCTCAGATACAACTCTCATGGAATTCTTTGTCTGACGCAGGGAACTTCAAGTTCTGCTGTGTATGAGAACTCAAGCTGTCATTCAACAGAGTTTTGGAACCAAAGGAGATTTTTTTATGATAATGATTTAATTCTTTAAAATTTTTTTTGTTTTATGATACAATTCCATAGGCCCTGAGATTTCCCTTTCCTCCTCCCTTAATTGCCTCCCGCAACTGATTTCCCCCACATTACCACAATAGTATAATCCTCCATAAGCAGTCGTAAGTCCATCAGACTGCTATTCAACTATTCCTGACATTGCCAGTACAGACAATGGATGTTTCATTTCTTCGTCAACACATTGATCATTCTGTAGCATCTTATTTAATTCCATGGTGTTATAGATTTTGTTTTATGGCTTTTCACTGAAGGGAATGTATAGTAACGGCATAATAGAGATTAGCATATCCAGATGTGAGGATGTGATGCAGTATGCATCTCTGCTTCCAAATCAAAGGACTCCAAGCAAGACTGTTGGATGTATCTTGACCATAGGATGATGGACTGTCTGTCAAGACTGTTTGCCATTTTTTTAAAGATATGGAAACCAAGGGCTTAATGGTCTATGCTTATCTAAAGGTCACATGAGTAGTTCATAGAAGAGGGAACACCAGAAGCTACTGGAATGTGACCGAATGGTTGCAGTGGTATGGCCTACTGAAAGTTTCGAAATGAGTTAGTCTTCTTCCATATTACAGAGAGTAATAATTCACTAAGTACTAGTTGCTGAGTTATCTTTACTTTCTTTTCTGAATGTTGGTGTGTTTCTGAGTAGTATGTTCTGTGGGTTTATATGTACTCAAAATTTAACACAAACACCTTAACAGGTATAATTTTAAATCTAGAAAGATCTCAGAAGAACTTCTGGTTCAGCTTCCCACAATGATTACTTTTCCAGAATAATATAAAATCTTTCTTATCAACAAAATCTTGTGATTTGACTTAAAGGGAGTTAGAAGAGACTTTCTAAAGTTCTACCTCAGAGTTTATTGAAAAAAAAAACTTAATTACCTACATCTCTCCACCACTTATCACACACAAACTCCTTTAATATATTATGTTTTAAATGTTCCTATAAATATTTTGAAAACTAATTAATTCTGATTAATTAAGGCTGTGAGATGGACAGCAAATTTACGCAAGCTGTAATTTCTAAGATGGAGAGTTACTGGAAATATACTTCTATGTTAAGTCTATGTTATAGAATTTTTATTTTTATCTTATTACTAAGATGTTTGCATGAAGAAGGTATTCTATAAAGGGGCAAAATGATGTCAGTTGCGTTTATAATTTGCTTAGCTCTAAACCTTGACTATTTAAACTGCTTCTATTTATGTGCACAGATGTGAGAGTTTTTATTTTACTACCCTCTAATTAAAGGCTTACTTGGAAAATTTGAGCAAACATGCACACTTATGTGCTTTTACCATCTTCTTCCCAATATATTCTCTCAACTTATTGGGAATGTTAGCTTACAAACCCCAAATTTTCTGTAGCTATTAATTTTTGGTTCTTCACCTACACCACATAACGTGAAATACACAGGAAGCAATAGCCTTCCCTGACTCAAAGGTTATTTTATTTCCCACCCCTTCTGACCATCCCCTGATAACCAAAGGTAAAATACCCAAAAGGAAACTGAAAATGAATGGCTATGGAGACCCTGACAATGGAACAAATGAATGAGAAAGCCAAGCATGACTGTGTGATTAAGGAACAGCCTGACTGACAGTAATTCTGAAAACTAAGATTTTAGCCTTCTACTTTGAGTAGATATCTACTATGTGGGTATCTCATTAGCTGCATTCATGCATTCCAGAAGTCAGTCAGTAATACACTCCTTAGCATGAACTGACATCACTGTCTTTATGGGCATTACAAATATAGTTAGTTTTTTTTTTTTAAAGATTTATTCATTTTTATTACAAAGTCATATATACAGAGAGGAGGAGAGACAGAGAGGAAAATCTTCCGTCCAATAATTCACTCCCCAAGTGAGCTGCAATGGCTGGTGCTGTGCTGATCTGAAGCAGGGAACCAGGGACTTCTTCCGGGTGTCCCGCATGGGTGCAGGGTCCCAAAGCTTTGGGCCATCCTTGACTGCTTTCCCAGGCCACAAGCAGGGAGCTGGATGGGAAGCGGAGCTGCTGGGATTAGAACCGGCACCCGTATGGGATCCCGGGCGTTCAAGGCAAGGACTTTAGCTGTTAGGCCATGCCGCCGGGCCCAATACAGTTAGTTTTTATGAGACTCAGGATTCGCTATGTAAGATGATTCTACTTTGCAATATTTTCCTGGTCAAATGGCCAGGGTAGTGTGCTGTCTTTTCTCCCCCCCACCCCCCCCCCTTTTTTCCCTTTTTTTTTTGTTTTTTGTTTTTTGTTTTCAGTAAAGTCCTCAGGGTGAGGCTACAGCAATTCTTACAGTTATATTTATTACTAGTGGTTATGTGCTGTTCACATATAAAAATGTGAGTTTTAAAAAGTGTCTGTAATAAACATTTGTGGTTTACTTTCCCCTGTGGAGAAACTTAGTATTTCCCTAGTATTATTTTAGTTTTTAATTTTTCTTGACATAGATTGCAAGCTTTTTCAAGTTGCAGTCTTGCCTTGCCTTTTTGTCCTTGCTGTTTTTCCCTATATCACAAATGATGCTTCAACTAAACTTGCAGGCCTCTGCAGCTACTAACCCTACCCAGAATGCTCTTCTTTTTCTCCAGTATGTTCCTCTGTACTTGGACCACTTCTGTGCTGCATAGTGATGTCTCCGTTGTTTTCCTTATCAGTTAGAAGTGACCCCATCTCTGTGAGGTTTAAGTCTAAGTTACTGCTCTCAGAACAATGGTTACCTTACCTATCTAATTCTGATTTGCATTCTCAATCATCTAAAAATTCCATGAAATCTGGAGTTGTATTTTCTATATGACTATTTCCATAGAGGCTGGTGCTGTGCTACAGATACTGATAACTAAGAAGCATTTAGTAAGTGATTGGATGTAAGATGATAGTAAGGGATGAGTTAGAAAGTGTGAACAAGGCAACTATTGAGTGCTCTGTGTATCCTTATAGTGTTCTTTTGATGCGGTATTCCAAAGAGTTCGAGAAAGTATGCTTTCATACTTGATTTGAAAGTTGACATATTCCTGGCACTGATATGAAGAATGCGATGATGGTTAGCAGTGTGAGGTGGTGGTGAGGACAGCTGAGTAGTTACTGAGTTTTTGTGCAAGAGGTGAAGGATGAGAAATTTAAAACTGTGGCCATAAGAAAGAAAAGGAAAGACTTTGTACTTTATTGCATTTATTCTAATAAATATAATAAATGTTCTGGTCTTGACGAGCTGAAATGATATGAAAGAAATAAGAGCAAAGGGATATTCTGAGTCCTGGCTTGGGTGAGTCTCATGGTACTGACAGTTATGAAAGAGATAAAAACTGAGGAATTGTGTTTGGATTGAGGAATCTATGTAATGGAGATGTTGAGTTGATATTTGCAAGCAAGAATATGGTGCTCACAGGGCAAGCATCATGATGAAACAAATGAAGCCACAGCTGTGACACCTGTATCCTTTTTCTGAGTGCCTAGGTTTCAGAGTCACTTCTGCTGTCATTCATTTTCCTGCTAATGTGCATCCTGGGAGGCAGCAGATGATGGCTGGCTCCCTGCCACCTACGTGGGAATTCTGAGTCGATTTCCAGGCTCTCCAGTTTGGTTCAGCCCTGGCTATTGCAGCTATCCAGAGACGGCGAACCAAAGGATAGAAGTAATCAATTAATATCTCTTTCCCATCCCTTCCTCCTTCACTCCTTCCTCTCTTTGTCCTCCTTTCTTTCCCCTCTCTCACTCTCTCGTTCCATGCACCCCTCCTCACTTTCTCTCTCTCATTGTATTAAAAACAAACATGCACAGAGTGTGCCACTCAGTAACACATGTATATCATGGCTATTTGGTTAAAATGAAGGCCTTTCCATTTGGATTAGATCATCCATAGAGAAGGTGTGGAGAAGAGCTTCATAGAGTCTTGACTTGAGACAATCTTAGTTAGTAAAGAATTCCACTAAAGCTGGACCAAGTAGTGGAGTTGTAGGTATGTTGCTGAAATAATATCTTGCCACAAAATACAAAGATGAACCGCAAAGAACTTATTGCCTGTTAAATATCTGACATTAACATGTCAACTTCTCAAAGATCTTTTTTCTTACCTCTCTGTTGTGTAAATTTTCTTTTTTTTCTATTAGCTTATAACATTTCATTTGTTTGCAAGTTGCTAAGTAGTTTCAGCTTTTGAGTAAAAATTCATTTATAATGATTTTTTTTGATTAATTTATGAGAAAGGGGAAGAGCCTCCTCACCCCCATCTGCTGGTTTACTGCCCAGTTGTCCAAACAGAATCTGGGCTGGAGCTGGACTAGGGCCAAGGCCAATCCAAGTCCCTATGTGAAAGGCAGGGAGTATCAGTGGGAAGCTGGAGTCATGAACTGGAGTTGGGAATCAAACCCAGACACTCCAAAGTGAGATATTAAGTGTATTAACCACTAGCATTCATCATTTTTTTGCTTCATCATTCTCTTGCCCATCATTCTCTGGATAAACTCTCTATGTCTCTAACTTCAAATTTTCAAAGGGGCAGAGAGAATTCAACAAATTCTTAAAGCCCACACTGTGTTTTCCTCAGATTGTAGTTCAAGTATGACAGCAAGATCTCAGAGGGAATAGATACTCTAAGGAGATGTGTACCTAGAGATGCTGAGTAGTACGTTATTATTTAAAAGAACACTTCTAAAAGGTTCATGAGCTCATGAATCATCTGAAAATCTTGTTAGAAATTCAGGGTTTTTATTTTTGGTATTTCTGGATGAATCTGTATGTCCAGTAAGTTCTTATGTGATGCTGGTGCTGCTGGATTGAGAACACACTTCAAATCACAGGACGTGGTAGAGTAAGCATGATGGCAACTGGCCAGATAGGGCTACAAGGGCATGTGGGGCAATGAGAATGGAAGAGTTGTGCTTCGAAGACACTCAGGGGGTAGGGTGTGTTCACTGGCATCAAACAATGTGAAGGGTTAGTGTCTTCAAAATGGAAACATCTTTAGTATTGAATAACCTGCATGATTGTGATTTCCTTTTCTAATGCCACGGATTAGAGAGCAAGAATTTTCACAGCCAGATCAATTCCGAATTCAGAGTTTGCAGGAACTAATGTGGAGGGTACTCTGGATGGGGCTTGAGTGAGTATATTATGCAGATAGTAGTAGACTCCGTGATAGATGATGCAGCTTGGGATATTTCAGGTCATACATTGCCTTTATATTGTTTCCCTAAGAGATGGAAAGGAGTCAACCACTGCTTCAGAGAGAAGGATTTCCCATTGGGGGAAGGGGGTCAGGGGAATGTGTGTGGGGTGTGGATATCTGCATGCGCATGCACTTGTGTGTTTAATCCTCTTGCCAGAGATGCATATTTATACAACAAGCTAACTCTAGAAGGAATTTACAACAGTTCATTTGTTAGGATCTTATGAAAGTATTAGCTTTTACATCTAAATATGGACTGTTTCCTTGCCAGGGTGATTATGGAAAGACATAGTTCAATGTTTAAACATTAGCAGTACTGCAGGGGACAGGGACATGAGAATGTGTTGCATGTGACTATCTCTGGAGACTCAAAAAATTGTCAAATGAAACAGTGCCTCATGAAGGAGCCTTCATTTCACCATCCTGTTAGTTTTCTAGCTGCGTTGAACTTAATTGAACTCATTCAAATGAAATGGTCCCCTTTTGAACTCAAGCTTAAGTCATTGCGGTAGCTTCGGATTCGTGATGCTTCCAGAGAACGTTTTGAGGTTGAACCATCACACAGGAAAATGAAACAATTAACTGGCTAACTCTGGGGAAACCAGTATTTTAGGAGGAATGTAGGAGTGAACTGATATCCTTTACATGGCTGCTGGAAGTTCCAGGAGGAGATTGGCATGATCAGTGTAACTCTGATTCAAGAGCGACCCTCACCAATTTGGAAATGCTGTCTTTGAGTGCAGAGCTGCAGTGCTGAGGGTGGGTACAGATGCTTGCCAGGTCTGTCATATTAACAGAATCACAGATGTCACGGCCAGATTGCCTTCAGATTCTTTGCTATCCTGAAAAATCTGTGCTGTAGACTGAAATCACTTACCCAAAAATAGCTACTTTGATGAACTTGTCCAGGTCTGTATATTACCAGTCATCAAATACAGGCCCAAGTCTGAAGTGTTGTTTATGTTTTTACATGTCAGTGATGTTAAATTTGGCAGTACTTGACTTCTGGAGAAATGCTATGTGGCTATCCTGGTTCTTTAAAGATTTCAGTGTTAGAACTGGTCCTAGAATTCTTGGCTTCTGGCTTTTAGATTTCATCTTTAGAATCTACTGAAGCTACTAAAGAAGTTGAACCTTTTAAAGCAACACATGATGAGCTTTTAACTCTATGGTGCTTAGTGTGTTCACATGGCTAATTCCAGAGATGATTTCAAGCAGATGCAAGCAAACAGATGACTTATACTGAATTTTCTGGGAATAATTTTCACCAGCCAGATTTTCCAATGAATACATTTTATATACTTTCAAGAGAAGGTTTAACTTAAATGTAGCCATTTTGTTCAGCATTAAACACACTGCAGAAAATAAAAAGCACAGTACCACCCACAGAGCTGCCGAAGCTCATATTTCTCTTAGGATTTGAAATTCTTTGTTTTAGAGAGATTTTTAATGATTTGGTATTTGGGTTTTACAAAGATGTACTTGCTGCAGGGGTGAGGTAAACGTCCAAATCTGAGATAAAAAGTACTCTAAGATAATTGTTATTAAGTGTGTGCTTAAATGTTAATTGAGTCAGGCTTTTGCCTGCCTGGGCAGTTTCCCATCTTGATTTTGAGTTTCATTGAAGATTAAATGTCTATGAAAATGTCCACAAGCAAATTATATCTAACTTTTATAAGCATAGGAAAGAGCTGAGGGTGAAATTTGGTTTGTTATTTGTTTGGATTACCTAATAACTTTGCTTTCATAAATTAAGATAGTAAATGTGTTATTATTTCTGCCATCAAGAGCCAGGGCTCTAAGTTACATAGCTCATAGAAAATATTTTAAACCTGCTTTTCCTTATTTAATCTTAGTAGTTTCTCAGTAGCCTTTTTATTTTTAATTTAAAAAATTTTAATTTTTAATTAGTTTTCAATACATTTGAAGTTGTTTGTAGATACAATTCAGAGAACATATGCTACTACCTTCCAACTCTCCTTTTTTACCCTTCTTTTGTAATTTTTAAGATAACATACTCTAAATTTACATTGCAATAAAAGTCTTACTGCCTCACTAAGTAAGAAGTTAAACAAGTAAAAACTAAAAATAATCTAGTTTAGAGTTCAGTCCTTGGGCTTGGGGGCAACTGACGCTCCCTGCAGTGTGGCGACTGTGGGGGGTGCCCCTGCCGGGTCGGACCCAATGCGGGGGACTCACGCCAAAGACACTGCCACAAGGCAGTGAACGAGTCCTCGGCCTCCCCCAGGACCCAAGAGAGCTCTTCCCTCAGGGTAAGTCCGCCATGAGGGAACTTGGGAACTGGGTGGAAATTCCTAGCTCCGCCCAGCTGCTAAGACCATGCGGCTGGGGGAGTTTGGGAGGAGTTCGGTCCTTGGGCTTGGGGGCAACTGACGCTCCCTGCAGTGTGGCGACTGTGGGGGGTGCCCCTGCCGGGTCGGACCCAATGCGGGGGACTCACGCCAAAGACACTGCCACAAGGCAGTGAACGAGTCCTCGGCCTCCCCCAGGGTGGCCAGTGCACCAAGTGGTGCCAGGCTTTGCCTGCTGGCCGCCCGGAAGGGCAAACTCTGGGGTTTTCAAGATATGTAATTGCTGCCTGGGTCACTCATGACTAAGACTAGGTTGAGTGTAGGTGCAAAGTGAATTTTCGGGTATTCTCAGTGACAGTGTCATGAAAGATATAAGCAAGCAAGGGGACCAAGACCTAGTGGTTTGGGGGAAGTGTCCAGAAGATAATTTTAGTAAGACAGATGCAACAGCTCAATTATGAATACAGAGATGGGATATTAGTATAGAATAGTATAGAACATCACTGATCACCACACACTAGCCCACACCGAAGCTATGGATGGGGGCCTCTTTGGCAGTGTTGGGTACCATTGCCCGACTGAGTGTTGGAGTTGTGGAGTGGTCACATTTGGCAGGATCAAGACACTCTCCAGCACACAAGAGAACTTGGGCTGGGGGTAGGCTCTGTGGGGTTGTGTGGGCCCAACCCTTTGGAATACAAATCCCCCGGGTTAGTTCCCAAGCTGGGGTTGCAATGGTCTAAGCTAGGTGTGACCACGCCATCTGCCATCACTCATGGGTAAAGGAATCCACAACAGTCAGGGTAGGTCAAGGCAGCAGCACCCAAATGTGCTTCTTTAAACAGGATGTGGGGTGGGCCGGGCTGCCACTGGAAGGGGACAGAAGGGGCAGGGCTGAACAAACCTTAACTCACAAGTAACAACAGAAATAAGGTTGGAGCACAGCTCATGCCAGGTAGGTCCTTGCACATACTGATCTGTGTGAGGCAGAGGCACTAAGCCACAGCATCCAAGGGGCCACGACAAGTGAGGGGCTCTGCCAAGCGGAGACAGAACAACCACCGGCCTACACCTGCTCTATGGCAGGGCAGAGGCCCGGTTGGGGAAATAACAGGACACCCTAGCTGGGTTGAGTTTCCCACCAAGGAGCGCATGGGCTGGAACTGAGGCTACATTCTGATCAGGATACGATCGTAATCTCACTTGGCACAATTGTGGACTGGGATGGGAAGCACCAAGCCAGGCCAAATTCCAACACCATCTGGTGCTCTGGAGGACCGGGGAGGGTTGTGTGACAGACTAGGTTAGGTCTCAGCCCTGACTGAACCATGTGTGAGCTTGGTAGGGGTATGGAAGAGCCATGGCTGGGTTGAAATATCCAACAACAAGAACCAGCTTGGGTCGGAGGCCAGGCAGGAAAAGCCACTGTTCCTCCTAGGATAGCAGGCGAACTGAGTAGTGCTGGCTCATGGACCCACTGGTATGCGCGAAAACTGGCATTGGGACAGGTTCTGGTGGAGGAGCCCGGGCAACTTCTCTGGCAGGACACAGTCCCATGCAGGTAAGCGCAAGAAGCACAATAGGGAACAACCCAGAACAGGCCATGAAAATTATCCCACTGGCATACACATGGCATGGGTTGGGGGCAGACCAGCCTGAATCTGTTCACATTACCTTCTGGTGAATCCGAGCACCAGAACAGAGTGTGGGTCGAGCCAGGTTCGGTTGCAACACATACCAGTACACAACAAGTAATGCCAAGGTGAGATGAGCCATACCAGATGTGGCTGCAGCACACAAACAGCACATGTGACAATCAGGGAGGAGGCAAAGCCAACAGGGGAATGTGGGCACTCCTGCAGGATAACTACTTCCATTGGAAAGTGTGAATACGGATGGGGGCAGTTCAGACTAGGCAGGGCTATAGCACCTGTGGGCCTCACGGTGAGCTGACTGTTCTGACTGGTGCGAGTTAAAATTAGAGTGGGTTGAGGGGTGTTTGGGCTTAGCCACAGCGTTAGCTGGCAGAGGCTGGTATTAGGAGCTAATTCTGTCAAGCCAAATGCCAAAACCACCTGGAGACTGCATACTCTGGGAGTGGGTGTGGCCTAATAGGGAAATAGTGGGCACCTCCCTCAGGGTTACCACCCTCACTGGACAGCACGAAACCCAGGCTAGGGGCAGGGGTAGCTTGACAGAAAGGCACCTGCCAGTGGGTGTATGGGCTGGATAATAGGTTGGTTGGGTTGAACCAGGCTTCAATGTCCATTGACGTGTGCGAGAGCTAATTGGGATGTGGGACAGACTGGACAAGCCTGCAGTGCATACTGGCAAGCATGGGAACTAGGGTAGGGGGCAGAACTGGTAGGGGTTTTGGGGAGTCGCCTCAACTAGGCTGCAGCTCCAACTGGTTTGCATGAAGACCGAGTATGAAGTGGGTAGAATCGAGCTGGACTACAACACCCATTGGTTCACAAGGAAGACAGGGCTGGAAGCCGAACGGGACCCAGTAATCGCAACGACCAGCATATGCATAAGCTGATTGGTGTGACGCACAGTGTTGGAGTCTGTACTAGCAAACTCACTCAAGAATCAGATCTGGGATCAACTCAGATGAAGTTTCTTTGGATATTTCTCGAACTGAACTGCTGATCTTGGAACCCCAACCATCAAGAGACTGTCAGCCAGTGGACTCTGAATAGGTTTCATTACGGTTGGGACGGAGAGATTGGCAGCAATCCAGAACTGATGAACTATCAAAACTGTATGAGCAGGACCCTTGGAGCGCGCCTCATGTTGGGGATGGGGGATGGGTGGGAGGTAGGGTGGGGCTTTCCCCTTTGTTACTCCCCTAACCCTAGATACAGGGCAAAATGATTATATTAGTGTGGAAACAATGATATTACCCACTTTCACCCTGTAGCCCGTGACCCTTTGTACCCTAATAAACTAAGATTATTTAAAAAAAAATAAATAAATAAAAATAATCTAGTTTAGTGGGAATACAGAAAATACCTGTGTACGGTAATCAAATGCAAAAATGACCATTTCACTTATATAATAAATTTTAAAGTCACAAATTACTAAAACTCTAGCAATAACATTTTTAACCATTGGTTTGGCAAAGATATAAAACAAAGTTTTCCAAAATTAAGTTTTCAGCAATACTGGCACACAGAGATATTTCTTTTTCTGTGGTCTGTAAATATGATGAGCATGATGATACATATTTTATATGACACTTCATGCAGTTAGGATATTTACTTAGCTGCTGTAGCTACTGTAGCTGAATCTTATGGAAGAATAAGGGTTTACTTGTAGTATGTGTTTTTTTTTTTAAAGATTTATTATTATTTTTATTGGGAAGGCGGATATACAGAGAGGAGAGACAGTGAGGAAGATCTTTCGTCCGATGATTCACTCCCCAAGTGAGCGCAACGGCCTATGCTATGCCGATCAGAAGCCAGGATCCAGGAACTTCTTCCGGGTATCCTACATGGGTGCAGGGTCCCAAAGCTTTGTGCTGTCCTTGACTGCTTTCCCAGGCCACAGGCAGGGAGCTGGATGGGAAGCGGGGCTGCCGGGATTAGAACTGGTGCCCATATGGGATCCTGGGGCGTGCAAGGCGAGGACCTTAACCACTGTGCCATCACGCCGGACCCCGTGGTATGTGTTTTAATGCATGTTATGGAAACTTTATTGTATTTTCTCTGACCTAATAAATGCCTAAAGGGAAAAGACATCCTACTCTCAGCAGTGCTGCCCTATCCCTTTTAAATTAATGATGCAAAAATGTTGGTGTTAACGGAATGATTGGTGAGTGCCTACACCTACCTAGCTATTTATAAGCCAGCTGTAGTCTATGGAAGTTATTGATATTCGTTCAGGTGGTCTCCTGAACATCCCTGGGAAGTGGGTGCTTTACTCAGTGTGAAGATGGTAAAACCAGGGCATAGAGATTAACCTGTAAAGACTGGAATATTCAAGGTTATGGACCAGATAATTTTCCACTATTCTTCATTCAGACCTTATGAAAGAATTGGACAAAAATAGTGTATCAGGATAAATAAAGTCATGGACATTACTTGGGTTATGAATTTAGGAAGCATTAGCTCGTTTTGGAACAATGATGCTATCTACATGTTAGAATGACACTGAAGTTGTTTTCTTATTTTTTTCTCTATTTTAAATCTCCAGAGACTATTTTTGAATAATCAGTTATTAATTGATAAACATTATTTTTCTGTCTGAGTCAAATAATAAGAAGACATTTAAGATGTCAGGGAAGCCTCTGTGTTATGAGTGAAATGTTTGCAAGAAACAGCCCTAAGGCTCATGTAGAAAGACAGGTCAGAACCCACACACTGTTCCAGGCTTAGGATTTGTTTGCTGTGGATTCATGTACTACACTCAGTCATGCTTTAATTTAGGGAGGATCTCAATCAAATTTACACTCATTCATGCATCCATTTCTCCATTAATTTAACTATTGAAAATCTTGGCCCAGCAGCATGGCCTAGCGGCTAAAGTCCTCGCCTTGAATGCTCTGGGATCCCACATGGGTGCCGGTTCTAATCCCAGCAGCTCCACTTCCCATCCAGCTCCCTGCCTGTGGCCTGGGAAAGCATTCGAGGACGGCCTAAAGCCTTGGGACCCTGCACCCATGTGGGGGACCCTGAGGAGATTCCTGGATCCTGGCTTCTGATTGGCATAGCATCGGCCTTTGTGCTCACTTGGGGAGTGAATCATCGGTTGGAAGATTTTCCTCTCTGTATATCTGACTTTCCAATAAGTAGATAAATCTTAAAAAAAAAAAAAAAAAGAAATAAAATCTGTATGTTCTAGCAAACATCTGCTATGTTTGAAATAGTAGGGTCAATATGGTCAATATCTATGCTTTACTAATTGAATTTTTGGCTAGTAGGAGAAAGTACAAGTAAACAAATAATTTTACTGAGGGGAGAATGTAACTGCTGTGAATAGTGCCATAATGGAGAGTAATACTCCGGGGATGTGAAAGGGAAAGCATTTTGCAGACATTTGGTGATCACCAATTTGTTTTTGAGTTGTCCATCTTTTTAAAGATTTATTTTTATTATTTTTTATTGGAAAGGCGGATATACAGAGAGGAGAGACAGAGAGGAAGATCTTCCGTCCGATGATTCACTCCCCAAGTGAGCCGCAACGGCCGATACTATGCTGATCCGAAGCCAGGAGCCTCTTCCGGGTCTCCCGCGCGGGCGCAGGGTCCCAAAGCTTTGGGCCGTCCTCAACTGCTTTCCAGGGCCACAGGCAGGGAGCTGGAAGGGAAGCGGGGCTGCCGGGATTAGAACCGGCGCCCATATGGGATCCCGGGCGTGCAAGGCGAGGACTTAACCACTTGCGCCACCGCGCCGGGCCCTGAGTTGTCCATCTTTAGCCCTTCACAAGGTGTCAGCATTCAGGAGGCAGGGACAGAAGGAAGGCAAATTAGGAAAAATGGGTGGAGAGGAGTTGGTAAGGCCAAACAGTGGTACATGGTGACCATAGGGTAAGGACAGAAGGAAAATCCAGCATGAGCCCTTGAACATGTCACTGTATAAGAATAATAATATTTGCAGTAACTGTCATTTTCAGAAAAGGTTACTGCAGTCTCATAATGTCCAATTCAGTAAAAGTGCGAGGAATACACTGAACTTACAGTGACTTCTAAAAATATATTTGAAGCATTGTAGTAGAAATTTCAATGAAGTATTTTATTGTTTGAAAGTAAAGTTTTTATGGTGTTTTTAAATTTAAAATGTTGGATTAACCATAATTCTGTCTTAATGTATATAAATATTTCTTAAATAATCTGGATATTTATTGTGGGAAGATAGTATACCTTACTTTCTGCTTCTAGCTGGCAGTCAGGCCATTGGTAAATAATAATTGGGAATAGTCTGCCTGCTTTAGTGAAAAATGGAATAACTCAATTTCTTTTGTCTGCTACACATATTCATCAAATTAGTATTTGATGTGAATTTACCCTGCGTACTGTGAATAAAGTGATGAGCAAAGAAAATATGACACTTGACCTCATGGCATTTAGAGGTAAAAGCGAAACCAGTCTTCCTTTAGTGTTGGCCTTGATTCTTGCTGTATTGCTGTTCCCTTCCCAGACTCCTTCACTTCTGGTGGATCTCACTATGTCATTATTTCTCTATTCTTTGCTTTGCTTTTTTTCCCATATTTTATTACTTATTATTAGGCTATGTTATGTTAATCTTCAAATCCAAAATAGAAGTGTGCTAATCCTTCACACAAAGACTGTCTTGCTCACTGGTATGGACTATTTGGAACAATACTTAACAGTGAACTGGTACCCAGTGAACATTCAGTGAATTAATAAATGAGAAGATCATAAAGTATATACTTTCCAACTCTGATAAACAGGTGGGGTAAGTGAAAGTGTTGTCAAAACTATGAGTTTATACAATGTGTGTGTCCTTTGTGCATTTGATGGAGAACTCCCACAATTCTCTTCCCATTCTCAGGCCATATGACCTCCCAGGTTTAAGATATATTGCTCTCTCTTTTTTTTAATATTTGGCACATCATTGGTATTTCTTTTTCTCCTTATGATGGCTTCATTTTCCTCTTAATTTTCATCATTGTGTTCTGATATTTTTAAGTATTTACTATTTGGTTGCCCCTGGTGAATGGTATTGTTGGTTTATTAAGCACATCTAATCCCAGCTCTTCTCTGTCTCTCTTGTTTGGCCAACAGCATGGGGATGCGCCAACTGCAGGGTTCTCCTGTCCAGTCCTTCTGGGACCTTCACTTCTCCATGTTACCCTAACGACTACCCTAATAGCCAAGCTTGCTTGTGGACCCTCCGAGCCCCCACTGGCTACATTATTCAGATAACCTTTAATGACTTTGACATCGAAGAAGCTCCCAATTGCATTTACGACTCATTATCCCTTGATAATGGAGAGAGCCAGACTAAATTTTGTGGAGCAACTGCCAAAGGCCTATCATTTAACTCAAGTGCGAATGAGATGCGTGTGTCCTTTTCAAGTGACTTTAGCATCCAGAAGAAAGGTTTCAATGCCAGCTACATCCGAGGTATGTAAACCAAAGGCTGTGCCAACCTTCTGCTTTCATTTACCATGTGCTACAATAAACACAAAGACCAGAAGACAGAGTTATGCTCTTTTATGTGAACATGAATGATTAGGGTTAGGATTCAAGGGCAAGAATCTGTTACTGTTCTCTGAGCATTCTCATTAGCAAACTATAATGACCAGATCCAAAAGCTGGTTACAGTAGAGCTCGAATCTTTTATACTGTTTATACATAGAATCTTTTAAAGCTGCTTGGAAGACACATAGATATTCCATTGCTAATAATTAAAACCTATAATTCTGATTTCTGTCTACTGAAAATTTAAAACCTCTCTATTTAGAAATGACTTCATTTTGAATTTTAAGATGTTGCTTTTTAAAGGAACTATGCCAGGGAACAAGCAAGATTAGTGTGTAAATTTTAAAATAATTATTAATAAGTTAGGCTAAAAGCAGCTTAGTTTGATGAAAACATTGCTGGACTATGGCTGATAGAAATAAATAAATAAAACATACTGTCATTCAGTGTTTCCGTTTCTGGAAGACTGTAACGTCGAATTATTCCATTATCTCTAAAATCAGTCAAGCTTTAGACCTGAATTTAGATAAAACTATGAAAATGACTTGCCTTCCTTATTGTAAATTATGTTTTCTAGTGAATTTTTTTAATGTTTGTGATTGACCTTAGGTAAACATGTGACTAAGTAAAAACATAGATCCTTTAATAATTCTAAATCGCATTTAAAAATTGCACAGATTTGGAAATAAAGAAAGAAATTAGAATTACCTACATGTCTCCCATGTGCAGCCAAAACAACTAACTAGGCTAATGAGCTTATTTCATTCCATGTTTTATCTTTTCACATATATAGGGAACATTGAATTCATGTTTTGTTAGTATCCCTACATATGTAATACACATAAATGCTTCCTTATATTTTAAACATAGGCTAGAATTCATAATTTCCTTCAATTCTACCATGGGTTTTATCAGAATATTTATATTAAAATGATGTCTTAAAATAGAAGTGTTCAGAAAAATGTATTCAAACTGCCATTCATATGATATTAAAAATAATTTTTTTCAGGAGAGGTAGTACTTTATCAAATGAGGTTTACAGTGCCTGTGGTATTAACATAGGGTTCCCCTATTATACTTTTTAGTTATGTCACATAATTATTAGTCTACTGTATTTTAGTTTTTAGTTTCTTGTGTATGTTATAGTGGTAATCCCTTGCTGTTTATTGCTATCATACAAGTACCATTCTGCCTGGTGCAGACTGTACTGAATTCTCGTTACCCATTTGTGTTTGAGTGCCAGTAGGCTTTCTGTTACCCTTGAGGATACCATGGTAGGGAAAGGTGAAGGAACACATCCAAGTTCATGTGACTACTCCCTAGAAAAAGCATTTCTAAATGCTCTTTCCTATTCCTCAAAAATTAGCAAATTTGCCTAGACGTAAAGGAGCAATGCTTAAAAATTTCACTTTTGTTAGGCTTTTCACTAGAGTCATTTGTTCAGTAGAACTCTTTTTTTCCATTTTTTGCCTGAAATACCCAGGAAATGGGAAGAAAATACAATGTCTAAAAGACGAGGGTAGAGTAAGAATAAGTATAAAGAATAAAAGGCAACTGTTTATTAAAAGGGAACTACTTGTTCAGAAGTTATTTGAAAAATTGAAAATCTGTATGTGTACACTCAGCCTTTTGGGAAAAGTTACTGATTTTCTTTTTCAAGTAAACAAATTGTGTGTCTTAATTTTTAATTCTCTAGATCAGAGTTTAAAAAGTAGTTTTCAACTTGGTTATCACTCAAATGTTTCGATGTAATATCCAATCATGGCTGTAGCTAAAATGCGTGAATTTCTTAGTGTTGTTATTGGTACAATATAATTGGATAAGATTTAGTGATTGGGGATAAACAGAAAGAGAAAACTAAAGGAGGAAATAGAGGGGCTAAAAAATCAATTAGTAAGATGAAGCATATGAGATATTTTGCATCTCAGTGGTTAATGTTCTACAGATCATATGTTTCTCTCTGTTTTTGTGTTTTCATCCTAGTTGCTGTGTCCTTAAAGAATCAAAAGGTGATTTTACCCCAGACACTAGATGCCTACCAGGTGTCTGTTGCGAAAAGTATCTCCATTCCGGAGCTCAGTGCCTTCACACTCTGCTTTGAAGCAACCAAAGCTGGAAATGAAGACAGTGACTGGGCAGCTTTCTCCTACTCAGATGCTTCCTTTGCTCAATTACTCAGTTTTGGAAAGACCAAAAGTGACTACTTTCTGACTGTTTCTGGCTCCAAATGCTTACTGAACAGTGCACTACATGTCAAAGAGAAAGAAGATATTTTCACAGAAAGCTTTGAGCAGCTCTGCATCATTTGGAATAATTCATTGGGCTCCATTGGTGTAAATTTCAAAAGAAACTATGACACAGTTCCGTGTGATTCTACCATTAGTAAAGTTATTCCTGGAAATGGGAAGTTGTTACTGGGCTCCAATAGAAATGAAATTGCCTCCCTGAAAGGGGACATTTATAATTTTCGACTTTGGAATTTCAGTATGAATTCCAGAATCCTCTCCAACCTCAGCTGTACTATGAAAGGAAATGTGGTCGACTGGCAAAATGACTTTTGGAATATCCCAACCATGGCTCTGAAAGCTGAAAGTAACCTAAGTTGTGGTAAGTCTGTGGCATGGCAAAGTCACTCTGTTTTTCAGCATTGTTCCTATTAATATATTTGTTAACAGAAATTATGCATAAACACATACATATATATCTGTATATATGTGTATGTGCATACCGAAATTATAACATTCTCGTTGTGCCTGTATTATGTACGGAGGCCTTCTTAGTATACATTTGAATATGAACTATGCTTATTCAAAGTTTTGACTCACCACTTTAAAATTTTATATATGTCATAAAATATCCCAAATGTAGTAGTAATATAGAAACAATGATCATGAACTTATCTTATGAAAATGTCAATCCTTGTTTCAAACAAAAGGAATTAATATATATTATTTGTCTCAATCACAGAAATGATGCATTAACATACAAATTTATCATTGTGGAATGCTGTTTCAATAATATTACCTAAGTAAAAAGCCATCATCTTTGAGAATAATGTTGAACATTACCCCATCTACTTTATGGAAATTTTTTTAAATATTTATTTTTTATTGGAAAGTCAGATATACAGAGAGGAGGAGAGAGAGAGGAAGATCTTCCATCTGCTGATTCATTCTCGAGGTAGCAGTAATGGCCCTAGCTGAGCTCATCTGAAGGCAGGAGCCAGGAGCTTCTTGCGGGTGTAGGGTTTTAAGGCTTTGGGCTGTCCTTGACTGCTTTCTCAGGCCACAAGCAGGGAGCTATAGGGGAAACAGGGCTGCTGCAATTAGAACTGGGGCCCATGTGGGATCACAGCATGTGTAAGGCAAAGATTTCAGCCACTAGATTATTGTGTCAGGCCTTGGAAAATCTTGGTCATTAGGGATTATCAGTTTTCTCTTTGAACTTCTTCCTTTATCTGCTTGAAAATGAGCGTTTATAGTTGTTGCTCTCTCTTCTGCGGTTACTCTTCAAGAAACTTTAAATGTGGTGCTGGCAGAGGTAGCTACATGCAAAACATGTAGGAGATATAATCCTGTGTAAAGAATGATATTGAAATAGACCCACATAGAGAATTCTCTAGGTATAGAATTTTATTCTGTAAGTCCTTATTATAATAAATGATGGATTGAAGCACAAAAATTTTGTGATCATTTCTAGATGTTCTGTGACTAAATCTGAGGCACTGTTAATATATGTTTCAGTTAACAGTGATGACTCTGAGTAAAGGAGGGAAGAAGAGGCCTGGTGGTGAAAAATAACTTGTTTATGACTTGGGAGGAAGTTTTATCAAAGGTAGCAAAGTGGGATTCATTATGTAAACTCACGATCACCTCTTCAAAGTTCCTGGGCTGTTGCCCACAAGCGTACCCCCTTTCCCACATTGGTCCATGCACCCTGTTACGGAAGGAGGCTGTAGAGCATCCTAAGGCGTTCCATGCAGTGCTCTCTCAGTCCAAGCTTAGCTTGAGACTAACCTTCAGGAACAGCTGAGAAGTCCCCCTTAGCAAAGATGCTGAGAAGGTCAGGTGCGTGTGTGTCTGTGCTTGGTGTGGGATAATGCAAAGCAGAGTGAAGACTGGTACCCTTCTTGTACTCAGAGTGATTATCTGTCTTTGGAGGCCTCTTTTTCACCATATGCTTTGACCCTTAGTAGAAAGTTGTAACATGGACTTTATAATATTTATCTTCTTGTGGAATGATATTTGAGGGATGTTTTAACTCACAAATAAAATTTGGTTAGGTATATTAATAATTGATGATACTAAAATTCTAATGCATGCCAATATGTGAGAAAAATACACTTTGCATATATAGATCCGTTTCTTGCTCCCATGAGTCTCATTATGTGGGCGCTGTAATTATTTTCATTTGCCAAAGAAAAATCAAAGGTCCTAAGGAAGTTAAATTTCTTATAGAATATTACTTAGTTTTTGAATTCAGAAAGCTTGGAGTTAGAACTCACCTACCAGTGTAAATTAGGCTGATTTTCAGTAGAAGCAGGTCTAGAAGAAGTGACTTGGACCAAAGAAGAGCAAGGCAAGCTAACTTTTGCCCAGGAAAAAGCACGAAAGTCCATGGTCTCTCAGGCCAGCAGCGTGTTCGTGAGAAAACACCAGCATTATAGAGTGTTAACAGAGCATTTGTTTTAAACAAACTTCATGAGATTTCCTTCCTGCAATGTTTCTTGGACAACTCAGTATGATAAAATGTGAGGGATGTAGTGTTACAGGGATTCCTACGCTTCTCTAGGAAATCCTTTAGACGAAGAGTTGGCAAGCCAGGAAGGCCTATGGCAAGACACGTTTTTGTAAATACATTTTCATTGGAACATAGCCATTCCCATTGGTTTACTGGATGTCAGCAGCTGCCTTTGTGCTACAGTGGCTGACTTGATGTGGTGGTAGGTAAAGTGTGGCCTACCATCCTAGAATATTTACTGCCTAGCTCTTTAGGAAAATAGTTGGAACCCCTTGAAACTCTTCTAGAGAATCAGAAGGACCCAGCTGACTGAAACCCATACTTTGGACGACAGTGGAAAGCTGCAGTTTCTACTGGGCCAGAGAAAGCAAGTCGATAACCGGTAGGATAGTTTAGCTCTTAGCCATGGATGGTAGTGCTAGTCTTTATTTGTTCTTGTTTATTTACATTTGTTTCACACAATGCTTTTAAATGGTATGTTATTAAAAATATTATGAAAGCTCATATTTTATATTAAAACAATTTTTTAGATTTTATTGACAAACAAAAAACGTATGCATTGCTACTGGTTTTCACCTGGCATGTGTCACCGGAGCTAAATGGTGGCCACACTTTGGAAGGGCATTCCATTTCTTCTCAGTCCTTAGCACTCCCTAAATTCCTCCCACTCCTTTACACTGCCTGCTGACCCTTGTGGGCATGTACCTTTAGAGATCCTGATTCAGGCTGCTCTGTTCACTTTAACAGGGTGAAAAGCAAGGCTTAGAAAAAAATAGATTGCTAGGCTGGTTCATGGCTTACACTTGTTTCCCTGTCCAGTGTTTATTATCCAGATGTTCTCATATTTTCCTTTTTAAAAATATTATGAGTTATTCTGAGAATTGACAATTGTTTAATAAAAATTGTATGTCATGCTGCTTTGATATACAAGAGTACTTCAAAAGGTTGTGAAAAATTAAAAAATAACTTCGTTTCAGTGCAAAAATATTTTAAAAATTTATCCATTTTTTCTCATGATATACATCCTGTGAGCTTTTCACAAGTTTGATTTTGTGTTAGAAGCAGGAGAACGGAGAGACAGACACACAGTGTTCCTGTCCACTGGCTCACTCCCAGAATGACTGCAGCACCTACAGCTTGGCTAAGCTGAAGCTGGAAATCAGGAACTTACTCCATGTCTCCCTTCTCAGCAGCAGAACATCACTTGCGCCATGACTGTTGTCTCCCAGGATTGGCTTTAGTTGGGGGCAAAGCTGGAAGTCAGTCTAGATGCTCTTAGGTGGGAAGCAGTATGTTCACTGCCCAGATGACCACAATAGCCAAGGCTTGAATAAGCCAAAGCCAGACACCAGGAGCTCCATCCAGATTTCTCAGGTGGATGGCAGGAACCCGAACACTTAAGTCACCGTCTGCTGCCTTTCCCAGGGCATTAGCAGGGGGCTAGATTGTAAGGGAAATAGCCAGGACACCAATATTCGAATTTATTTATTCTTTTGTTTAATTGAGAGGCTCAAACAAGAGAGAACTCCTGTCTGCATCTATTTACCATGTATTAGTGAGATTATCACGCAGTTTTCCTGTTTTCTTAAACACTGCTTGAGAGTTAAGATTACCAGAATGTATTGAGTTCATTTGCCTAAGACGTTTGTCAGTTTTCAAAATGACGTCATTCATGCAGTAACACAAGTTTGCAAGAGTCTAAATGTTTGCTTCTCCTTAGCTTAGGTGGTTGTCTTCTTGACCTTCCAGGATGATGTCACGAGCCCTCCCCTGGCATGCTGAGATGCCTGGAATGATGCGTCAGCAGTCAGGATAACAGGGAATTCCCGACTGCTTAATCATCAGCGTTGGGAATTGAAGAACCTAAGTCACTTATTAACCAACAGGAAATACCTGTAACAGATTTTATATCTAGGCTACTTAATGAAACAAAACTTCAGTGAGTGTGCTCAATTGATATTTTAAACTTTTTTTTTTTTCTGGAAAACATTGTGTCTTGCTGCTTATTTATGGTTATCATAATTTCTAACAAACTAATTATTAGTTCAAAAACCAGTGTGAAAATGGAATTCATTCCTAACATTCCATTGGACAGGCTGTGTAAGTTAATTGTACCTTCTGGGAGAAATTAGTGATGGAGTATAAATGGCTTTTTTTTAAAGATGCATTGCTAAATCAATTTTCACACAAAAGTAAAATAATAAGACTGACTGCAATTAACATTAAAACATCCTGTCATCTTTTTCACATACAAAATACTCAAATCTCAATAAAATCAATGTAAGTGAACATTGCAGCAGTTTCAGAATTAAAATTTTAATTTCCCCTGCAATTTGTAGGTCTTTAGAAATCATGCTTAGGGAGAAATGGCATATTTAGCTATAATCTTTTTTTTTTTAGGTTTAATACCATCTTTATTTTTTTAGGACAGTTTTATGACCTCCATGGATAGATTGATTTCCTTAGTGGACATTTTAATTATAGGTGCTAGTATTTGCTTGTGTTATGATTCACATTAGGTACTGGCTAACATCCATCAGTTTTCACAAAGAACAGACAGTGCCTTCTCTACTAGTTTTGTTTATTTTACTGATTAATGCTCTTTCCTGAGGAGTGGTACAGTATCACTCAATGAATAGCCCAAGTTCATTTTAGTCACATTTATGTAACAAGCATTTATTGAGCACTTCCATTTGTTAGTCACTGCGAGTATAGAGGTAAGACACAACTTACAAGTATCCAGCTATGATCTTTTCAGGAAATATCTGAATTTGTGCCAGTTTTGGTTTTAATTTCCAAAGTTTTACACCTGGTGTCTACTACTTTACCCAATCTTGGATTCACACTCTCATTTTAATTATTTATGTCCTCTAAGCAAAAAATGAATTGTTTTTTATTCCCTTCCTTCCATCACTAATGAATTACTTGCTATCGGCATTTTTAGATTGAGAGCTCATTTTTAGGAAAAAATAACATTTTTACAAAAGACTTTATGTTTTCAGGATGCTCAATATTTTATGAGTATTATGGCCTCAAATAATTTTTCTGTTAAATATATGTTTATGAATAAGAATTGTAAGCATTAAAAATTTTATTTTTCCCTGTTTTACAACTTATGCAGATTCACTGTATGATTATTATTTGATATATCATTAAGTGAGGTACAAGAAGATTTGATGTCTGTATATCAGTCTTTTTTAGCCCGTTTGTAAGTTTTTAGTGACTTTTCAGTAACGATTTTCACTGAATAATAATATAGAGAAGAAAGTAATCATCTTACAGCTTTCTGTCAAACTGCATGCTTTCAGTGAATTCATTTTTTTTTTCCGGAGAAATTAGGTCTAAATTTATTAATAATATTGAGTGTAAGTACTTTTCTGGTAGTTTGACAAATCAATGCAGAATGGACACAATCTAAGAACAATCAGAACAGCATGGCAGGTCACAGATTCAGCACAGAGGAATGTGTCTTTCTTGTATTGTACTGGTTTGTAAACCCATCAGCCTAGGAAAATTGATCATTAGATTGCCTTTTTATATGCAAGAAATAGAACTGGATCCTCTTAAAACTTTTGTGTACGCTTTTTATATTTCTTATATTTGTTTCTGAAATTTGGTAGATTTTTAAAGGAAGGTCTTTTTAATGTCCTTCTAATAAACTTGCCTCTTGTATTTAAATCATTTTTGCCAAAATAATCTTCAAATGTAAATTCTGTTGTTGCATTAGATCATCATAGAATAAAGTTTGAGTACTCATGAAGCAATGTTAATTTGCTGAAACTAGAAATTCTCCCAAAGGAAAAGTTACTTAAAATATTGAGAAGCAAGTATTACAGTTTCCAGTGCAATGATGCCACACTTTGAAATTCATACTTGTTGCACAATAAAACCGTGAAATGTTCAAGAACATTGTTAAATATCCTATCCTAAATCCTAGTTCTTTTGATTTGCTTTCCTTTTCGCAGCTCTAACATCTTTTTATATACTGTAGTGCAAATTCAGTTGGCCCAAACAGTTCTTTCCCACAAGGCTGTCCTCTTATCTTTGTCTTCTAGAGATACTGTATCTGTGCCAGCAGTGGCCTAAGGAGCCTTTGACTGCCAGCATTGTGTGTGATTTGAGAACCACAGGAACTCCGTCCAAGGGCCTCCTCTGTGAAGTGTTACACTAAGATTACATCAGTCACAATGAGTTTTAAAGACCTGGTAGTTTTCAGAAATCCCTTTCTAAAATATAAGGGCACTGTGGAAGTAGTGGAACCTTAAAATAACTGAGCAGTCATTATCACGGGAGGAATAATGTGCAGAAAGCATTCATGATAAAAGTCCTCTCAGTTCTGTCTCAACATCTGCTTCCTCAATTGCTCTTTTTCCATAGCACACTTTCTTAAGTTTTCAGGCTTCCAAACCCTCTTTTCCTATCTCTGCTTTCTTTCACAGCCAAGCTTCCTCTTTTGGCATTCAATCCTCAAACCCGGGTAGTTTGGATTTCGCTGTTCCCACGCTGCTGAAACTAATTTCTTTGGAGCCACTAACACAATTACAATACAAAGTTAAAGGTCTTCTCAATCTTTATCATTCCTGCTGGTGCACTTGATATTGTCACATCCTCTATTAATCTTATTCACTTCAACTCTGCAAATCCAGCTTCTGAAAGTGTCTTCTGTAAGACTGTCTTTACCTCACACCTGTAGCTCTTTTATTCATATTTGATATTTAAATATAGACATAATTATGGTTATCTCCTATTTGCCCCTCAAACTAACAGTCTGGGTATACTGCCTGTATTCACACCCACAGCTTCTACCGAGTATTTCCTGGCAAGATCTCTTACAAACACACACTCAATTTTCCATATATATAGATGTTACATGGGGTCTGTTTTCATTACTGCATGGAATGTTTCTTCCACTCCTCTTACGATATTCTTCCCCTAGTACTTCCTAAACTCCTTTTATGTAATCATTATGTACCAATTTCTCAAGCTGAAAACTAGTGGAATGTCCTCAGTTCTTCCCTTTTTTCCCCACGTCCTATTTATTAAAAAACCTATATACTCTAGCTTCAAAATTTTTAAAAAGATTTAAAGATGTGTTTAGAATAGCAACACAAAGAGAGAAGGAAGGACTGGGTGAGAAACAGGAGAGAGAAAGAGAGACTTTCCATCCCTGTTTCTGACTGCAGATGATTGCCTTGCCCAGGGCTGGACCAGGTTGAAGATGGTGGTTTCATCCAGCTTCGCATGTAGGTGGCAGGAGCCTAATCATTTGGGTCACTTGCAGGCCACAGGGAGCTGGATAAGAAGAGTAGCAGCAGGGATATGACCCAGCACCCATATGAATGCTGGCACTGCAATGATATTCATTTCCCCCTAATTTCTCTTAAAAATTCAATATTTTACAGTCATTCCTACTGTGTTAATTAATTTTTCAGTTATGTATGAGCACCTACTCACTGATTATGGAATTCACTGATAGAAAAAAAAACCCACAAGGCCCCTTTTCTCATTGGTGTTCATTTTAACAAGCCCTCTACAGGCAACTGATTACCTATTGCTTACAGGTGCCCTACCAAGAAATGCCACATCATTTGGGTCCCAAGACCTCTTCAGCGTCTACTTAGTATGGCATGGTTTAGAAATGGTCTGCCGATAATATCCATCTCTATTCTGCTACCCTAGATCCTATGGCATCACATGCCTCATGAGTCTCCTTCTTTGGAATGGACTTCCTGTTGACTCTTCTCATCTGACTGCTGTCCTGGCCCCCTTTGGACTACAGCAACGTCAAAACTCTTGCCCTGCAGCACTCAGAACTCTAAAGCCAGTTCCCATGCATGGCTGGCTTTCAGCCATGACATTGCTTCAGGCATTATTCTGCACTTTTGCCTCTCACTTTGTAGGGAATGAGTAAATGTTTGCAATGCGAGTTTGTAAATGTTTGTGGTGAGAGATTCTTGCAAATTAATGTCACCCCTCAGACATGGCTATGGGGTTGGGTCTTTTAGCATGTGCCTTTTTTGGTGCCTAAGGGATATTTTGAAAATGTGAGATAATCTCTTCTTACGCACACTCTTTAACTATATAGGCATCTAGGGTTACCTTATATCCTGGTCCTGCCTATACATGATGTTATTCCCATGGGAAAATTTAGAATTAGAATGAAATTACTAGCATGGAAAAATAAAAGCAGGCAAATAATATGTATCATGTATATGTGTGTGTGTTTATGACTTTTGGTAGTATACACATACATATGCAGGAAAACACTTAAATAAATCCATGGAAAATTGAAGTAAAATATGTTTACTTTGGGGCCCAAATGTTTGAAATCCATACATAGTTTTTGTAACGTGCATATTCATGTACTTTTTGAACACCTCATAACTGTATACATACATATATGTATGTATATTTGCATGTATTCTCTTATCTTTATTCATGGTGAATTATACTTTGCCATAGTCAAAGTAGCCCGTCTTCTCCAGGTTCATCTTGTTAGAAGAACTGTTAATTGCCAAAAAAGATTGATTGAATGCAGAAAATCCTGTACTTCCACTGACAAATCAGCTCAAAACTTGTTTCCTACCAAGGATGGTCAGGAAAAATTTTAAATAAAAAGACTCAGTTCCTAACTTGAAGTCACAGACACATGTTCCTAGAATTACAAATACCATGTGTTACTACCTGTGAACCCAAAATATGCATTTTATGAGTGGCTCATAATATCAAATTCATTTTTGAATAATTCTTCTTGTTAATATTACATTTGTATGAATTTCTACCCAGGCTCTATAATTTATTATACAAAAGGCCTTGATCTTTTTACACAAATCCTAAAAGCAGTAGCTCTTCTTTACATTTTATGTGAGTTGCTAATAATTCAGACTTTGAAGGCAGTGTCACTAACATGATTCTTTACTTGGGAAACCTTAAAAGAATTTCTTCCTATTGGAGTATTCCTGTAGGAGTCTTCTAATTCATATTATATCAACTATATGGTTCAAATTATACCAACTATATGGTTCTTGATTTTTTTCTGGATGATATCAATGAATAGAATTAATTAAGTTAAACTAATGTATTCTCTTTGTGTTATCAAAGGTTCTTACTTGGTGCCACTCCCAGCACCAGAACTTGCCGCCTGTGCCGACCTGGGGACTCTCTGTCAAGGTAGGAAACCCACAAAACATTACTCTCTTGAGCTATTCTGATTTGTACTTCTTCCTTGAATAATGACATTGTCATTGCTTTGTTGTTCATCTTAATATTTCACTAGGAAATCAGAAACCAACAAAGCAATAAATTCTGCCCGTGTTTTAGTTGCATTGGTGTGTAGTGCATACAAGAGTGAAGAATGAGTGTGTTCACACACCAGATGAGATCATTTGTATAAGGCTCCGTGATGTTTTCCCCTTCCCTTCCCTTCCCTTCCCTTCCCTTCCCTTCCCTTCCCTTCCCTTCCCTTCCCTTCCCTTCCCTTCCCTTCCCTTCCCTTCCCTTCCCTTCCCTTCCCTTCCCTTCCCTTCCCTTCCCTTCCCTTCCCTTCCCTTCCCTTCCCTTCCCTTCCCTTCCCTTCCCTTCCCTTCCCTTCCCTTCCCTTCCCTCCATCTCTCCATCCCTCCATCCCTCCATCCCTCCATCCCTCCATCCGCTCTCCTTTCTTTTCCTTCCCCAGTTACACAGAGAAATGGGGATGGAAAGAAAGAGAGAAATCTTCCATCTACTGCCTACTCCCCAAATGGCCATAATAGCTTGAAGCCAGGAACAAGGAATGTGCTAGTCTCCTATGTGAACATCAGTGCCCAAGGATTTGGGCCATCCTCTATTACTTTCTCAGGTGCATTAGCAAAAAGCTGGAATTGGTGTGGAGTGGCTGGGACCCAAGCCAGTGCCCGTGTGGGATGCTGGAAATGAAGGCAGTAGTTTAATTCACTACACCATAGCTGTGACCCCAGCATGGAGTTTTGTTTTGTTTTTGTTTTTTTTTCAATTGTAAGTTATTATATGCAATTAAAAAGCATTAATTTTTCTTTTTCATTTCTCTTTTTTCTTCTGAAGAATATTGTAGAGACACAATACAAATATAACCATACATTATTTTGAAGAAATATTTGTATTTATAAAGCAAGGAAGAAGTCAAGTTAAATATTTAGTTAAGACCATGAGTCAATTTATGATGTTATATAACCTAACTCATAAGGGAAAAATGCTTAACTGTGTTGGTGCTTTGTGAATATATTATGTCAGTATTCTAATTATGTATTGTATATTAGGTATACTTGCATGCTAAGTAATACACCAAGTGAGTTTAAAACAATAATATATCTTGATTTAATTTTATCATTGCTCCTTCTAACTACTCCAAATCTGTTTTCATCCATTTGTCCTGTTGGATGCAAGGTAATACATTCTATGTATCACATTAAGAATCACAGCCATACCTTATGTAAAGCCTGCATTTTGTGTGCAAAGGTGAAAGGCTAAGAAGTTAGAGTTAATGAGTGTAAATCCTGTGGTTCCAGTGTGGGATCAGAACAGGCAGGCAAAGGGAGTGTATTTCATTAGTGTACCTTCCCTTTCCCTTTAGGAATGTTATGTCTTTGAAATTATTATCAATCCTGAATGAAAACTACAATCTTAGTTTCTTTCTACGAACTCAGTAGTTTTAAAAGTTATATGAAATGAAAAAGAAAACTAATTTTATTTAGATCAAGATCTGCAGGTATAAAATTGGAAAGTTTTTTTGTTTTTCATTTAATCTGAGATAACTATGGTGTTGATTCTTTGACTCAAAGAATCAGAAACCCAGCTTTCTCAGGTTTTGTTCTTGTATTCTAAATGACCAAAATTCCATTTTCATCGTATAACTGATTGTTCATAATTAAAAAGCCATTCAAAAAGAATTTCTATTTCTTCTTAAAGAATTCTTATTACTAAGTGTTATATACTTTGTAATGGAAAGTTATTTTGGTTTTAAATGGTACTATTTTAAATCAAGAAACTATTTTATTAAGGGCTTTTTGGAAGGTTAATTCTTTTAATGATCATCTTGACATGGCTTATATTTAGGTAATTTTAAAGATACGTATATACATACATATGGGCATTGCTGCGTTTGACTGCCCATGGAACACAAGCGTATCCTCATAAAAGGTAAAATTTTGTGTGATGCTTATTTTATTCCTCAGCTCCTGCAGCATCAAAGTTTTGCATAAAGGTTTAATCTTCTGAGGTTTTAGTAGTGTCAGAGTTATAATGCTCGGAAAATGTCTCTCCTGTGTAAGACTTGCCCCTGGGAAATACATTTTCCTCTAACATTCAGTGATTAGAGCCTGTAATTGATTGATGAAATCTATGTTCTTCATTTTTTTAGTTTTTTTTTTTTTTACTTAAGAGATTTTATTTCTCTAGTTTCAGTTTTGTAACATGCATTCTAAAGGTCTGTAAAGACTACACACGAAAACGTTATCCACTGACAAGTTCAGAAATGGAGATATAGAAAAGTTTACTAACATGTTAGGCAACCATCAACCTGTTAATGACAGATCTAAGCCTCCAATCTGTCATTTCTCGACTTTCATTGCGCAAGTGCAAAATGACACATGACACCAAAGGTCATATGATCTGATTCTTAATGTGCCATGGAACACATTGCTTTGCTTTCATGCATTATAACCTTGCAGTCTGTTGTTACTGTCAAAATGTTTTTATTCTTCCCTTGTGTATTTTCATGCAATAATTATAGCTTAGTCTTCCATATTAACCTTCCTGTACTCCTTGCAAAATTATATCTTTCTTATCTTTATTAGCAGCTACTGTAAACTCTCCTAGTACTACATCACCCATTGCCATCACTAACATGACTGTTACTAATAGAATTGATAGACCAAAGAATGGTAAGAAATTATTACCTTTTATATTTGTGGTGTGTCTGACACAATAATATTATGTTTTAAGGGTGGGAATATATAGTGTTCCAATCAAGTTTCTCTTTGAAATCAAATGATCCATCAGTACATTTGCAGTACAAGTAAAATAACTCCCTGACCGTTTGAGTTTTCTGTGTTAAGTACCAATGGAATGGGTAGATTTCAAGGTCTCCATTTTTGCAGTTTTAGCTAAAGTTTCTTTTGAAGAAATTTTTAAGAGAAAGGCATTTTAATTTTTTAAAAAATAATTTGTGCAATAGTGGACATCTGGTGGGAATAAATGCTACTATTTACATGCTGCTTTCTCAGATAACTCTATTCAGGAAACTAGTTTTGATGGGAATTTGTAATTTCAAAAAGCAAACAATTTTAGTAATTTGATTTTTTAAATTGTAACCAGCTTTGTGTTTATGCATGTGTGACATTTAAATAGGTTTTTATTTTACCTTGTTGAGTTTGCGTGTTGGATACAGTTGGTGAGAATGTGATTATGTCAAAAGTTATAATTACTGTTTTGAATGACAAAATTAGCTTCTAAGTTTTCCACATATACTATTATTTTATTTATTTTTAAGGGCCTATTTCTTTAATTTTTATTATTTTTCCATCATGCCGTTTTGTAAATAAAGGATTCCCCCCTTTCACTCACTCCTCTCCCTCCTCAATTTTCCCTTCCACTAATCATTCCCATATCATTACAGCAGTGTAGGCCTGCAGCAAGAGTTGTAAGTTCAGCATTCTGTTACCTGCATGTACCATGGAATTATAGGTGTAGAGAAAGGGTAAAAATCTAGAATCATATTATCAAGGTCTAAGTAACTTCATCTGGACATAGAAATGCGTTCTGCAAAGTGTCTTCATTTCCAGGTATGCTAGCCTCCATTATAAAGTTCATCTATGAGAAACACACACACACACACATACATCCACATATACTTGTTTACCTAGAGATTTATTTATTTTATATTTTGTATGAATGCTGCATTGCATCAGAGGGAACGTATGATATTTGTCCTATTGGGACTGGCTTATTTCCCCAAACATAATGGTCTGCAGTTGGAACCATTTTGTTGCAAATGGGGGAATTTCCTTCTTTTTAATGGGTAAGTAGTATTCCATGGAGTTGATGTACCAGTTTGTTATGCATTCCTCTTTCAATGGAAATCTGGATTTTTCCCATGTCTTCTGTATTGTGGATTGTGCTTCTATAAATATGGGATTGCAGGTCGTTTTCTCACATGCAAATTTTACTTCCTTTGGATAAATTCTCAAGAGTGGGATAGGTAGGTCATATGGTAGATAAATTTTCAGTTGTCTTACCATTCTCCATACTGTATTTTGTAGTTTCTGCACTAGCTTACACTCCCACCAGCAGTTGAACGGTGTACCTTCTCCCTTACATCTATACCAGCAGATATTATTAGTATATTTCTGAATTAGTATATTTCTACTAGAGTTAGATGGAACCTTAATGTGTTTTTTATTTGTATTTCTCTGATAGCTTGGGAGCTGGAACATTTTTTTTGTACATCTATTAGCCATTTGAATTTGTTCTTTTGAAAAATATCTGTTCATTTCTTTGCCCATTTTGCTGTCATTCAGTGTCTGAAGCTCATTGTAATTCCTGGACATTAGTCCCCTATCTATTGTATAATGTGTGAAGATTTTCTTTAATTCTGTTGGTTTTTTCTTTGCTTGATCATTTCCTTTCTGTACAAAAACGTCTTAGTTTGATGTGGTCTCATTTGTTTGTTTTGGCTTTGACTGCCTGTACTTTTGGTGACTTTCCTAAGAAGTGTTTACCAATTCCTATATCTTGGATAGTGCTTCCCGTTTTTAATTCTACTAGTTTAATGGTTTCTAGGTGAAGATTTAGTTCCTCAACTCATTTAGAGCTAAAATATCTTTCATTTTATATTTTCTTCAATTTGCAAATTTGTGTAACTTTCTTATATAGAATAAGAAAAAAAAGTAGAAAAGCCAAGTAAATTGAGTTATTAATTTACTTAGTACTAATATGGTCTATGTAATTCAGTGTTAGTGATTCCAGTTCTTCTATTAAAGAGAAATTCAATTCAGGTGATCATTTTATGGCCTCAAATACAGTAATATTCTCCAACATGTGATATTGGAAACAAAGGAATTTTGTAAATCCCAATCATTTTGCTTGTTAGGCCAAGACATCTATAATATATCATCAGAGGCTGCAAACTCAATGAAATAAAAAACATAATTCAGTTTTTCTTTTGATTTCAGGGTTACAGCAACTTCCTCTGTAAGGACATTTAAGTCGGAAGTATGGAACATTTTATGTGAAACATAGATGTAAATTTCATTAGGGTTATAAAGACATCAATTCAGAAACATGTTTATAGTTGTTCTGGTAGTTACACCAAGGAGATTTATGGTGGAGCAAAAATTCCAACCACCCCCAAAAAGGCAAGAGCAGCTGAAGTTTCCAGTGCATATTTCACATGGACTCCAGCCAGCAGATGGGAATATTATAATTCCAACTAAGCATTCCACTCTTTGTATGCACATACAAAGAGCCTCTGTGGCATTCTCCCTCCAAAACTGGCACATCCTTTACTGCCCAAGAACATTTATAGTATGTTTCAGAGCCCTTGACTTGGTGGAGTGGAGCCGCATTCATTCAATCATGTCATTTCTGACATTCTTGAAGAAAGCCTTGTTCAGTCTGTCTCTCTCTGCGTCATAACCTTCAATGGAGTTTGAACAAAGGAAGCAAATGCTAGTTAAAATGATTTATCTTAACCTCATTAATGAAAAAACATGATTGAGATGAGTTTTAATCAAAAAGTAATTGAGAATTTTCACATATCCAAAACTCATCACATGGTAGAAATTTCTCAAAATTGTGTATTTGATATTGTGTACAAGCGTAGACAGTTTTACTATATCCGTGACTCACCTATGCCATTGAGATCTTTTACTTATTAACATTTTACTGAAAACATTTGTATTTACATTGCAAAATTAACTCAGTATTGTAAAATGAACACATAGTACTTATTATAAAGTATAAATGTGAAAAACCCAATTCTTATAATATCCTGTTGGCTTTAGAGCCTATGCTTTTATTTTCTCACTTCTTAAAATATCATTTATTTGAAAAGCAGAGAGTAAGAGGAAACCAAGAAGCAAGAAAGAAGAAAGAGGGAAAAGAGAGAGCGAGAAGAAGGGAAGGAGGAAGGAAGGAACAAAGAAATGGAGGGAGAGGGGATAAAAGGGGAAAAGATAACAAAGGTGAGGAGGGAGATAGAGGGAAGGGGAGGGAGGAAGGAAAGAAGAAAGAAAGGGAGGGAGAGCAGAGAGGAGAAAGGGGAACCTGAGAAAGAGAGGGAGGTTAAGAGGGAGAGAGAGGAAGGAAGAAACGGAGTAGAGAAGAGAGAGGGGAAAAGGG
Source organism: Ochotona curzoniae (assembly GCF_017591425.1). Taxonomy (NCBI): domain Eukaryota; kingdom Metazoa; phylum Chordata; class Mammalia; order Lagomorpha; family Ochotonidae; genus Ochotona; species Ochotona curzoniae. The sequence goes on from NW_024467115.1 coordinate 22,430,284, forward strand.
CAGAGAGAAGTAAGATAAGGAGAGAGAAAAAGAGAGAGAGGCAACAGGCTTCATGGGGCTGAGTCCAGGGGTCAATAGATCAAGCTGGGTTTCCCACACAGGTGCAGAGATGCAAGTGCTTGAGTCACATCTGCTGCCGCTGGGATACACGTTAGCAGGAAGCTTGAAGAGAAGCAGAAGAGCTATTTTTTTTTATTGGATATAATCAAATTTGATGTCATTGAGAAGTACTTTTTCACCTTGGGAGTAAATGCCGTTTAATGTCTTATCCCAGATTATCTAAAATTATTCATGTTCTGTGAACTGTTCTTATTCTTCAGGAAACTAATACAGTAAACACTCTCAAGGTAATGATCTGATATAAATTCACTTTGTTCACTCACTGTAAAAAATATAGGCACAGCTGTCACATCTGTTATCTGCCTGATCCAATTCCTTACACTCTTTGCTGTCAGAGTTTTATTGATGCTTTGTGCCTTGTCCATTAAATTCCTAGGAATTTATGATTATTTTGATTTAAAATCATGTCTTCTATGCCAGAAATATCTATGCCTCTAGAACTATTAAATAATAAATTTAGATGAGGTTGACATAGATAAGGCTTAAATAACTTATTAAGTAACTTACTTGAGTTAATTAACTCAAATAAGGCTTTAACTTCATTAGTTTTTATTATTGTTCTAGAACCTAGCTTATACAATATAAATTGTGCAGCAGTTTCCTGTCTATCACGTATGATAAGCTTTTCAATTAACAATAACAGAGGATATTGGTATAATCCCAATTATATCTGCAGCTTTACACACCATATACATTGAAGAAATAGGATACAGTAAAAGTCAAATGTAATTAACGTAGCACCTTTTCAAATAATCTCATATCCAAAATAGTGTTGGGTTTACGTTTTAAAATATGGCTTTCAAAATATATTTTCAAACCTATCATTGAGAATTTCACACTATTGAATATATAATCGATAAAACACTCTCATTTCTTTTAAAATATCTATTTCCATTTATTATTATTATTATTATTATTTTATGATACATTTCCATAGGCTCTGGGCCTTCCCTTAACTCCACCCCAAAATCCCTCTCTCCCACACTGATTTTCCCCTATATTGTTAGAATAGTGTAGTTCTTCCTAAACGGTCATAAGTCCATTATTGCATCCATGGAAATGGCAGGGGGTTCAGCATCCTATTGTCAAGATATATTTAACAATTTCCTTAGGGGTCCATTTTTGATCTGCAATTGGATATACATATTGCATTGTATCCATCCATCTGGATATGATATTCTCCATTGCATAGCTACTATACATGCCCTTAAATGAAAAGCCATAAAACAAAATCAACAACTGGAAGAAAAACCCAAATTTACAATGCCATGCAGTTTAGTTACATGCTAATGAATGTCTTTGGAGAAAGGAAAAAGAAAATCAAGAACTTTTTAAAAGAAAATGATGCTACTGTATGACTTAGAGACTCAGTGAAGAATTTTAAAGAAGTGAAAATGAAAATAAAAACATCAAAAGCCATGAGGTATAGTTTCCGCTGATCTTTGTTGGTGAAATGTGTCTCCTATAGACAACAAATAGATGGGTTTTGTTTTTTTCAATCCAGTCTACTAATCTGTGACATTTGATTGATGGGCTTAAGCTATTTGCATTCAGGGTGAATATGAATAGGTGTTAATTTGGTTTTGTCATTTTAGCAATGGGTTATTCATTGTTTGATTTAGCCTTCTGTTATTTCTGACTGAGATGTTCTTCACATTTCCCATTGGTTTTGGTGGGTGCTATTTTCTCTGTCAAGAGAACATCTTTAAGTATCATTTGTAGGGCAGGGCTGGAAGAGGCATACTCTTTGGGCATTTATTTATTCAGGAAGAATTTTGCTTGGTTTTCAAAGACAAAGGAAAGCTTTGTGAGCAAATTATTCTGGGCCAACATTTTTTTTGCTTTTAGAATCTGGAATACGTTGTCCCATTCTCTTTTGACCTGTAGAGTTTCCTGTGAGAGGTCAGCTGTGAGTCTCATTGCCATTCCTTTATATGTCAATTGATTTTTTTTATGTGCACATTTAAGGATCTTTTCTTACGTTTAATTGAAGAGAGCTTGATTATCATATGTTGTGGTGAAGATTGCTTTTGGTCAAGCTTATTCAGAAGTCTGTGCCACTCCTGGATGTTGTTTCATAATTCTTGCTCCATATTAGGGAAGTTTTCCTTTATTTTTTCATTGAGTATACCGGGAACTCCCATAGGTTATATTTGGCCTTTTATTAGTGTCTCTTAATTCTTGCATACTTTTTTTTAGCTTGTCCCAGTTCTGCTTCCAGCTTTTTGATTGTTTCCCCATTGTGATAAAAAGTATCTTCCAATTCTAAGATCCTTTATTTTGCCTCCCTCATTCTATTAATGTGACTTTCCACTGAATTTTTAATTTGCCCTATTTTGTCCTTCATTCTCAATAATTTGGCTTGATTTTGTTTTAATGTTTTTATTTCCTGTGTGACATATTCCTTAAGTTGCTTGAAATGCTGTCTGGCTTCTCATTGTTGATAAGAAGCTTTAAAACGAGTTACCTGAATTCTGTTTCCTGCATTTCCTCAATGTATTCCTAAGCTAACTCTGAGGTTGGCAAGATCTTTTGCTCCTTTGCAGGGGAATCTTCAGCAATATTCATTGTGCCTCTGTCTCTTCTTTTGCTCTTGGTCATTGTACTTCTGGTCAGCAGATTCTTCTTCTTAGAGCAGGTTTCTAAGCTGTGTCACTCACAGATCTACAGTTCAATTTTACTGATTGCAGTTGGTACCTAGTTCTTTGTTTACAGTCACTTGTGCCACTCTCTCCAGTTTCAGGCCTGGACTCTTGTGTTAGACTTCCACCATGGTTTCTGGAACCCCATCTGCTGGCTCACCCCTCTCTACCTCCTGTGGTCCCATGCTGAGGTTGCACTGTTTTCTGTGCAACCTTTCTCCTCCTACTGGTTCAAGGAGTTCCCAGGATTAGGGAGACAGTAGGTGTCCTGAATAACTATGTTGTTGGTGGTGCAGATCTTGCCAGACATGCTGGCTATTAAATCTGTGGGCCACCCAGACCTATTTTGACCTGCAGGACGCCAAAGTCAGTATTGTTTTCCTGTGGGACCAATGCAATGCACTGAGCTGGAAGTGAGTTTGCTCCAAGCTCAGTGCATGCACTATTGTCACTACAATCTCAAAGCCTTTGCCACAGTGTAGAACATGGTGTCTGATATGCCATAGGTGGAATTCTATATCTGCTGGCCATTAGGTCTGGGGGCTACCTGAACCTATTTTGGGTGGAATCTGTAGGATCCCACATTGATGCAATGCACTGAGTCAGAAATAAGATTGTTCCCAGTTTAGTACATGTGCAGTCCTATCCCACATCACCTTCGCCTCCCTACACAAAATAACATCTGATTTTACACTGCTTGAGGATTGGGCTGCAAAATCCACCTTGTTACTGGTCTGCCTCTTTGGGATCTGATGCTGCTCTCTCAGCTACTAGACAAATTAAACAAATCAACAGGATGGGCATTTCTTTGCCTGGGTTCACCTGCTGAGCTCTGGTGAACCCCTGTCCTACCTGGCTGTTGATGGAGCTTGGCCCACCGATAGAGTGCAGACACTGGCCACAGGTGTAGCTCAAATCTTCACTTGCTAATGGCCACTGGGGTATCTGGTCACTGTGACACCATACCATTGTGTCTGCTGCTGTCCCATGTTCGTCAGGCTCCAGGTAACCCCCTGTTGTCGGTCTTGTTCTCTCTTGTTTTCCTGAAATGTGCCCTCTCTGCTTCACTCTAGCTAATGATTCCCTGTTTAAATGTGTCCCTACCTTACTTTGCCATCTTGATTCTTTCTAACACTGCCATTTCTGTATCATGCAATAAACTTAGCAGAGTGTAAAATATTGAAAAAAAAAAGGCTGGGTTGAAGAAAGACGTGCAGAAAGGAATACTGTTTTGTTACTGCATCTATAATGGAAGATAGTAGATTCTACTTTGAGCTCTACATGATTAGAAGGGTGATGAAATAAGAAAATAGATACTAAATGCTTATTTTTTTCTAGAAATATCTCAGATTTATTCATTTGACCTGGATGTCATTATTAGGATAATAGATACATCTTTTGAAGTTTCTGGAATGCTTGACGATTTATAAGTATGTTTAATGTTGAACTGTTTGGGCCTGCATCAACCTGCATCACATTGGCTTAACAGCAGTCCACTGGGGGAAGTTTTTCGATACTTACATAAAATTTCCAGAACCATCAATGATTAAAAATACTGAATTTTAATACTTTCCAATATTTTTTTCTGGAAAGGAAGTGATGCTTACTTATGTCACAAAAGTGTGCTTTAGGTCTCCATCTAGTGGTAGTTTCTTAGATCCTTTACAGATTCCAGGATGTATTTGCAGAATATCCCTAAGGAACCTAATTTAACTCTTGGTCTCCTATAATTTGAATTTAGTCCCATTCAGAAAATCTCTGGTTTGACGTTCCTCTGAATCATTAGAAAATACACATTTTTATTTCCTCTCAATCATTGTGAGCGTTCACAATATGAAGAATATAAAAAAATCATTAAAATTTCTTAAATATTTTAGAAGTTGAAATAAACTAGCTTGCCTAAATAAAACATAGCCCTGGAATTGTAGCAGTTTTTTTTTTTTTTTTTTAAATTTTATGACCCAGTTACGTACATTCTGGGATTTTCCGTCTCCCTCCCAATTCCCCTCCCCATTACTACGGAATGCCCCTTTAGTATTACAATGGATAGGCTTTCATAAACAGTCATTAGTTCATCATCCCTCTGTTGAAGTGTTTCCCGACATTGTAGGAATGGATATGTCAGAGAATCCAGCTTTGTACTGTCAGAATGTATTCAACAGTTTCATTGGGAGTCCATCATTAGTCTGCATATAGAGAGGCATACAGCACTACGTCCCCACATCTGGACCTGTCAGTGTCTGCAACACTTCTATTATTTAAATATTTATTGTGTTACATGGGGCAAAGACGATTATTCTGTTGCTTAGGCATGAAACTACTCCTTCACTGGAATGGCATTCTTTATGTAGTGGGACTGGAATGTACATTTTGTATGGGCATACTTTTGTATCCTCTGTGCTGCTTGTATATGCTTTCATTCAATGTATTCCTCAATATTATTTTAATTCCATATTTCTATATATTCTGGATGTTTTTGTTTAAGACGTAAAACATCATTATCATTCTTTGTGCAAAAAGTGTAATTTCATGTAAGAGATCAAATTATGTGCAAAGTCGCTGCTTTGGAAATAGTGGGTATCAAATATCCATACCAGTGTAGAAATATGAAACATTACAGTTGATAATTTAGGAACAATGCATTTTCTCTACTAGCAACCTAGCTGATAACCATCCCTAAGTTACAAAGGCCGATAACCTTCCCTTAAAAAATAGCTTGGGAATTTTTCTGTGCTTGAGTAGAAGGGATGTCTTATAGTTTGTGTAGCATGATATCATTGTAAATCTAAACCATTTTGAATGAATATCAAATAGAATTAATGGGCTAATCTTATTTCCAATGGGCAGATGGAATAATGTATAGAATATCTGTAGTGATTCAGAACAGCCTTCATCACCCCGAGGCCAAAGTACAGAACAAGGTGGCAGAATGGGTAAGTGAACTTGGGACATTTCTTTTGTATTGTAACTCTTCAACTTCTTAAAATCTAGAAAACATTCTTTGTAAAAAGTATGCAGGTCATCCTAAAACACAAATACTGTTCTTTATAAATATAGGAATAGCTACAAAAGATTTTGTGTGTTTTTGAAAAGAGAGGTGCATTGTAATAAAGAATAATAAACAACCTAATAGAATATCAGTGTCTTGAGTAAAAAAAGTACTATGCAAATGGAATGGTTTTGATAGATATCCTTACTTATCATCAGATCAATACATTATCATCTGTATTTTTAAAAATGAATTTCTTACTCTAATTTATTGGATTGTTTGATGAAAGTCAGAGCATAAAAAACTAATTTCTGTCACCTTATAAATCCCATAGATGGATTTTTTCATCTTCTCTCTATACTCATTTTCAAATTTTCATTTCATATCTCCAGTATGCTGTGAGATTTTGTACTACTTTTCATTCTTCTTTCCATTATAGTTCAAATGGTAATATTTTTATGGAAAAAGCCATTGATGTTTGCATTCTGATTTAGGAAAGGTTACTTTTCTTATGTGTATGTATATATGTAAAAAATAACTGACTGGAAAACATTGTCTTATTTTTAAAGACAGTGTTCAGAAAAAATTTGTAATAAACTCTGCTGCAAAACTGAAGTCAAGATTAAATACAGATTTCAGCATGATGTATTAATAGCAACAATTGATTCAAATACTAGCAGATGTGTTCAGTTGCTTGAGTTTTACAGAGACTATATTCCTGCATCCCGCTTTTCTCTGCTGCATTGTTTTTTTTGTTAAAATCAGGATGATTTCATAATTAGATTTCCTTCAATAGTTCTCTATTTTTGTTTTCGAGTAATACTCTGGTAATGTTATTAATCCTTAAAATTGACATCACTAAATTTGTGCTAGCCAAAAGTGTAATTTCACATTTTTCTCGCACTTCGGATGGGACTTTCACAACGTAATATCATGTTCATCTAAAGCTAAGCTTGACGGGATTCTTTGCATCTTAGATGCAGGGTACTAAAGTAGATATTTATTTTGTCATGGAGAAAATGTAAGTGGTATCCTTGTTTCATTAGCATGAGCATTCAAAAAAATCGGCATGCTTTTTATCATAGTGCTCCTAAAGGTTTTTAAATTTAGAACATTTCAATGATTGGATTTTCAGGTTAGGGGAGCCACATTTTTAGTGTATGCATACAATGCAAAATTTTTAGGGAAAAATTCCTGAAACATTCTGGAAAGGAATATTTACTCTATTTCTACTTGTAATTTAAAATGATCTGATACTTTTTTCGAACATTTCCCGAAATTTACATTGAATTTCAGAAGTGCTTACACAAAAGTGTAAATGCATATACATAATAAGATCTGAAATACTTTTCTGAGGTAATCAAAGATAGCAGGATCTGTTGTGAGTGTGGAAACTCTGACAAATACATGTGAGAAGCTTGCTATTTTTTAATTGAGAGAAGTCCATTGCTTCCTGAAAAGTCTCATGCTGTGACCCAAAGAGGCTGTGAAGAGCCAAATACAAATTGTATTTCCAATAATGTTGAACTTACTCTTCACCCCTTTCTAGAGGTTTGTATTTTTAATTTTTTCCTTATTATTATTAATATTGTTGTCAGACGTTAATTGCTTGAAAATCTATTTCAGGTCAACTTACTGTTTATTAAGTGAAGGACAAGAAGATATTATTCTTGTTAGTCTTATTGTAATAAGATTAGAGAGGAAATGCTGGAACAGTTCTAGTCTACAACCTTCTGTTGCTTGGTTGTATGACCTTGGTGGAGCAACTTCACCTCTCTGTGTATGAAAGAAAGAACATTTGTCATTATTAGCATAAAATTATCCAGTAGTTACTGTATTTGCAATTCACTCATTCAAGATTTCCCCAGGGTTTTATCCAAATAACAACTTACTTGGAGAGGGGTAAAAGTAAAACTTCACTCATTTGTAAAAATGACATTCTAAAAACCTGGGCTTTTCCATTGTGTTTTTCAGCTCAATTCAACTTTCCAGAATTGGAACTACACTGTGTATGTAGTTAATATCAGGTAAATGAAACATTATTTGAGATACTAAAAATAAGTATTTAATGTTAATCTTTCTCCTACTGTACCTACAAACACATTCACACATGTAGCATGTTTATTATCTTAATGAAACAACTCGTTATAATGTTTCTTTGTGCAAAAAGCCTCAATTCTGCAGAAATGATTTTAAGCTTTTCAGAATCATGCATTCCGGTTTTAGCCATCCGTCTGAGAATTATGGTCCAGAAATTTAGAAGCTGACTGGAATATGTAGTGTCACAGATTGGCGCGCATAGATTAAACATTACCTCTGCTCCCAATTCCTGCCTCCTGTTGGTGTGCACTGGGGAACAACTCTGATGGCTCCAGCTGTTGTATTCCTACCGCGGCAGTGACCCATAGGACAACTGCTGATCTGGTTGCAACAGCTTTGCAAAATTAACTTTCTCCATCTTTTACTTCACTCCTCCACTGACACCTCCACAAATTGTTTCATCCACTTACCTGTGTTTAGTCTTTGTTTTCAACATTTTGTTTATCCTTGAGGCAAGGTTTCTAAAATGTATTTTTGCGACCCTTAAACCTATATTCTGTGACCCTGAGAGATGTAATAACACTGAAAAGAAGTCAAAATGGCCACAAGTTTCAGACGTATGTTGTTCCCTGACCACAGCAGGTTGCTTTATCAGAATGCCTCTGGTTCTTCTGTCCCTAGTGGGCAGGGGTACTTCCTCAAAGAGAGCAAGAACACAGGGGTGCCAGCTTTCTGAGAGAAAGAGTCCTTCCGCACGTACCCAGAAAGAGCAGATTGCAGTACCATTCTGCCTCTCTCATTTTTCCAAGTTTTTTGTTGATGATGCAGGAGATAAGGTTGTTAATCAAGATATGTAATGAATAATATGTTTATTTTTGTAGTTTTCACCAGAACATGGGCGAAGACAAGATTAAAGTGAAGAGAAGCAGTGTGAATGATGAAAGGTAACACCGTGGGGTCTTACAGAAAGGGTCTCATTTTGTCTTTGTGTGCTGCCTTTACTGTCTGCTAGATACATGAAAGCAATGGACTAAAACATGCACATTCACATACCACATTTAAATTGTTTCTTTAGAACTGATGTACACGCTGCCCCCGTTGTAGCCAGTAATATTGTAGGTTGAGCGGAAATCTCTAGCTGATGAAATCTAGCTCAAAAGGAGAGCATTTAAAATGTATGAATTATTTTTTCATTGCTAGGTTTTTAGTTTCTTGTGATCTCTTGAAATATCGAAGAGACCCTGATGGAGGGGATCTTTATTGAGCAAAGTGCTTCTATCTAAAAATGTGGATAATAGGCACAAACATGATCTCAGCCTTTCCAGCCATCAGCTAATTTTCTAAAGCATTCATTTTTAAACTTATGACAGAATTATGACTTAACCATTTAGGTAAGTTAGTGAACATGTCTAGCATATACAAATAGCTGGCATAATAAGAACCAGCTGTTCAGAGTGCTATAAAATGAAAAATAATTTAAACTCCTCAATGGAATGAATTGAGTTATATTAGTTGATTGCCTCTCCAAAGAATTTCTTTAAAAAATCAGCTGAGAAGCAAAATCCTTATAAGTCTTGCTGAGTTTCAGTTGACTGAATTGATACTATGCATGTGCAAGCATAATAGTAAAGAACGTTTCTTTTCAAATTACTTACTACAAGAAGATAAAAATACAATTTCAAGCTAGAGCTTTTTTCTTTTTACTTTTTAATCAACATTGGAAAAATCAAAAGTTTTTAAAAGTTGCATTGGAATTTGCTATTTCTGTATGTGTTCAGCTGACTGAATTTAGCCATCTGATTAGGAGAAGTTCTTTGTTATGACGTTACTCCTTTTCCTTTATGTTCTGAAAACAGCAGTATTAGAGTACTTAAAAGATTATAGGAAAAAGTGAATTTAAAAATGTTTGAATGCAGAAAAAGTTTTTGAGAGTCACACCTATGTAGGTTTTCAAAATGTCTGTAGAGAAATGGGTAGTATGAAGAAGTTGGGGCTTGTGGAATGTCATAACAGGTTTATCATCCATCCCTGATGCTGGTATCCCATATGGGTGCTGGATCATGTCCTGGATGCTCTGCTTCCAGTCCAGCTCCCTGCTTGTGGCTTGGGACAAGCAGTCAAGGACGGCCCAAAGCCTTGGGACCCTGCACCGGCGTGGGAGACCTGGAGGAAGTTCCAGGATCTTGGCTTCAGATTGGCTCAGCTCTGGCTGTTGCGGTCACTTGGGGAGTAAATCATCGGACGGAAGATCTTCCTCTCTGTCCTCCTCTCTGGATATCTGCTTTTCCAATAAAAATAAATAAATCTTAAAAAAAAAAAAGAAAGGTATTTGAATTCATGGAATCTCAGGTTGTTCATCTGTCAAACCAACAAGTAATTTTACAGATAATTACAGTGAGAATGAGTTAACTATGTATGTGGAGGAAATGCACACTGTAGTTTTCTTTGGCATGAACTCTTGGCAATATTTTAATATTTATTTACAGTTCCTTTACTCCCCCTCTCTACACTTCTACTCATTGATGAGTCTTCATTAATCTCGCAGCTTTTTCAAACTAGAGTTGATTACTTTTACACACATTCTTTTTCCCAAACTTTTTCTGCCAATTCAAATGTATCTCTGTAGCTTCAGATAATACTATCATACTCTATCGCCTGGACAGACAGGAAACCAAAGCCACTGAGGCTGGTCTATTCAAATAAAGAATGGCTGATGGGGACAACAGATAGAATTTGACTTTGTTGAACCATTAAATAGTTTCAGTTTTCAGGATGGGAGAGGAAAACAACAAAGATAAGACCCATGAGCATGCACAGTTACCCTTGAGTTGCTGGATCTGGGTATTTAGTACCATCAGCTTACATACATTATGTTGATTATGTTCTTTTTTTTTTTTTTTTTTAATTGTTGCTTACACTGTATTATGTAGTACAGTTTTATAGGCGCTGGGGATTCCCCCCACCCCTCCCCCCATGGTGGATTCCTCCACCTTGCTGCATAACCATAGTTCAAGTTCAGTTGAGATTCATTGCTTGCAAATACATGCCTAGCATAAAGTTCAGCGTCTTATTGTCCAGATAAGTCCAGTGGCCTCTTGGGGAGACCTTCTATGGTCTGAAGATAGGTCTAACAGAGTAAAGATCCGGTCAGTTAAAAGCCCCAACAAGGCCTCAGTATCAATATACAACATTATGGAATTAATTGACATTGTATTGGGTAAACAATATGTTAAAAATAATGCAAGTTCCATTCTTCGAAACATCTGGGTTGAGACAGCATCAATGACACGTTCAAAAAATAACAAACAACCAAACAATAAATTACAGGTTAAATCAAGGCAAACATGTGGTATCTAATCTTTTGGGATTCGCTCATTTCCCTTAGCATTATAGTTTCCAGTTGTGCCCATTTAGCCACAAAGAACTGCATTTTGTTTTTTTTAATAGCTGAGTAGTATTCCATGGAGTAGATGAACCAAAGCTTTCTTATCCAATCTTCTATTGATGGGCATTTCGGTTGCTTCCATGTTTTTGCAATTACTGATTGTGCTGCAATGAACATAGGGATGCATGTTGGTTTGTCGTAAAACAGGTGTTTTGGATATATTCCTAGGAGTGCTATTGCTGGGTCATATGGCATGCAGATTCCGAGTTGTTTGAGTGTTCTCCAGACTGATTTCCATAAAGGCTGTACCAATTTGCAGCTCCACCAGCAGTGGAGTAGGGTTCCCTTTTCCCCGCATCCTCGCCAGCAAGCGTCGTTGGTGTTCTTGATTATGTGGGCCAATCTTACTGGTGTTAGGTGGTACCTCATCGATGTTTTAATTTGGATTTCCCTTATTGCTAGGGAGCTGGAACATTTTTTCATATGTTTGTTTGCCATTTGGACTTGTTCCTTTGTGAAATGTTTGCCCATTTCCCTTGCCCATTTCTTGAGTGGCTTGTTTGTTTTGGTTTTTTGGTTGTTTTGAAGTTCTTTGTATATCCTGGAAATTAGCCCCCTATCGCCTATATCGTGTGCAAAGATCTTCTCCCACTCTGTGGGTTGCTTTTTTACTTTGTTGATTGTTTCCCTTGCTGTACAGAAGCTTCTTAGTTTGATGAGGTCCCATTTGTTTATTCTGTTCTCAACTGCTGTTGCTTTTGGTGTCCTTCTTAGAAAGTCGGAACCTACTCCTAGGTCTTGCAGTGTATTTCCTACATTTTCTTGCAAGAGTTTGAAGGTTTCTGGATGTAGGTTTAGGTCTTTTATCCATGTAGATTGGATCTTAGTGTATGGTGATAGATGTGGGTCTATCCTTTTGTTTCTACAGGCTATCAGCCAGTTGTCCCAACAACATTTACTAAAGAGGCCTTCCCACTTGCTTGAGCTATCATTGGTCTTTTTGTCAAAGATTAATTGGCTGTATTTGTGTGGGTTCCCTTTTGGTGCTTCTATTCTATTCCATTGATCTTCCTTTCTGTCTTTGTGCCAGTACCAGGCTGTTTTGATAACCACTGCTCTATAGTATGTCCAGAGGTCCGGGATTGTGATTCCCCCTGCTAACCTCTTATTTTTCAGGATGGTTCTAGCTATTCGTGGTTTTTTGTGTTTCCAGATGAACTTTTGAATCATTGTATCCAGTTCCGTGAAGAATGTTTTGGGCAATTTGATTGGAATTGCGTTGAAAATGTATATTGCTTGTGGTAGTATAGACATTTTAATGATATTGATTTTGCCTATCCAGGAGCACGGGATGTTATTCCATCTTTTGAGGTCTTGTTCAATTTCCTTTTTAAATAGTTTGTAGTTTTCTTCGAATAGGTCTCCTACGCTTTTGGTTAGATTGATTCCCAAATACTTCATACTTCTCTCTGCTATTTTGAATGGTATCCTGTTGGTTAGATCTTCTTCCATCTTGGTGTTATTTGCGTACACTATGGCTGTTGATTTTCGTTCGTTAATTTTGTACCCTGCCACTCTGCCAAACTCTCGTATAAGTTCTAGCAGTTTCTGTATTGAGTCTCCTGGTTTTTCTATGTATAGGATTATGTCATCTGCATATAGTGAAAGCTTGACTTCTTCGTTTCCTATACGTATGCCTTTGATTTCTTTTTCTTGTCTTATGGCCTCTGCAAGTACCTCTAGGACTATGTTGAATAGCAGTGGTGATAGCGGGCACCCTTGTCTTGTTCCAGATCTCAGTGGGAAGGGTTCTAGCTTTTCTCCATTCAGTATGATACTGGCGTTGGGTTTTTCATAAATTGCTTTAATTATGTTGTGGATTTTCCCATCTATGCCTACTTTGGCTAGAGTTTTTAGCATGAAGAGGTGTTGGATTTTGTCGAAAGCTTTTTCTGCATCTATTGAAACTATTATGTGGTTCTTGTTTTGCAGTTTTTGGATATGGTTTATAACATTTATGGATTTCCGAATGTTGAACCATCCCTGCATTCCAGGGATGAATCCTACTTGATCCGGATGAATGATCTGTCTGATGATTTTTTGAATTCTATTGGCTAGGATTTTGTTGAGAATTTTAGCATCAATGTTCATCAGAGAGATAGGTCTGTAGTTTTCCTTCTCTGATGGTTCTCTGTCCGGTTTTGGGATTAAGGTGATGTTGGCTTCATAGAATGAGTTTGGGAGGGTTGCTTCCTCCTCTATTGTTTTGAAGAGCTTGTAGAGGATTGGGGTTAGTTCTGTTCGGAATGTTTTGTAGAATTCTGTAGTGAAGCCGTCTGGGCCTGGGCTTTTTTTCGTTGGGAGATCCTTGATGACTGTTTCAATCTCTACCTCGGTTATGGGTTTATTTAATTCTGCAGTTGCCTCCGGACTGAGTTTTGGTAAGTGGTGGGAGTCCAAGAACTTTTCTATTTCTTGGTGGTCCTCAAATTTGTGGGAGTACAGTTCTTTGTAGTAATTTCTAATTATTTTCTTAATGATTGCAGTGTCTGTTGTTATGTTGCCTTTTTCATCTTTAATGCTATTGATTCTCACTTTCTCTTGTTTTTTTTTGGTCAATCGGGCCAGTGGAGTGTCTATTTTGTTTATTTTCTCAAAAAACCAACTTTTTGATTTGTTGATTTTATGTATAGTTTTTTTGATTTCTATTTGGTTTATCTCCTCCCTTGTTTTGATGATTTCTTGTTTCCTATTGTGCGTGGGACTCTTCTGCTGCTGTTTTTCCAGATCCTGGAGGTGTGTGGTTAGTTCCTGTATTTGGCGTCTTTCTTGGGCCTTGACATGCGCTCCGATTGCAATGAATCTACCTCTTAGCACTGCTTTGGCGGTGTCCCACAAGTTTTGGAATGTTGTATCAGAGTTTTCATTGGTTTCCATGAATTTTTTGATCTCATCTTTAATTTCTTCTCTGACCCATTGTTCGTTTAATAGCATATTGTTCAATTTCCAAGAGTGCCTATACTTCCTGGGGAGTTTTGAGTTGTTGATTTCCAGTTTCATCCCATGGTGGTCTGAGAGGGTACATGGTATGATACTAATGTTTTGGAAGTTGTTTAGATTCGCTTTATGTCCTATCATGTGATCGATTCTGGAGAAGGTGCCATGCACCGCTGAGAAGAATGTATAGTCTGTGGCCTTAGGATAAAAAGTTCTATATATGTCTACTAAGTCTAGTTGTTCTATTGTTTGTGTGAGCTCTGTTGTTTCTTTGTTGAGTTTTTGTTTCGTAGACCGGTCCATTGTTGTTAGAGGTGTGTTGAGATCGCCTACAAGAATTGTGCGGGTGTCTATGTCTTCCTTTAAGTCTGTAAGTAATTGCTTTACGTAACTAGGTGCATTAAGATTCGGTGCATAAACATTAATGATGGTGATTGCTTCTTGATGGATCATTCCTTTCACCAGTATAAAATGGCCTTCCCTGTCTCTTTTGATATTAGTTAGAATGAAATCTATTTCGTCTGAAATTAGGATAGCTACCCCAGCTTTTTTTTCTCGTCTATTGGCGTGAAATATCTTTTTCCATCCCTTCACTTTCAGTTTCTTTGCATCCTTTCTGGTTAGATGCGTTTCTTGTAGGCAACAGATGGTTGGGTCTTGTTTGATGATCCATTCTATTAATCTCTGTCTTTTGATTGGTGAATTTAGACCATTTGTGTTGAGAGTTAAAATTGAGAGTTTGCAATTTTGCCCTGCCATGTGATTGTGTTGTGTGTGTGTTGTTGCCTATGTAGTTGTCTTGTTTGTGCAACTTTTAGTTTGGAGACCTTCTTATTTGCCAGCTTTGTTTGTGATTTGCCTCCTTTTTGTCCGGGACTAGTGCATTTCTAAGGAGACTTTGCAGAGCTGGTTTTGTGTAGACATATTCTTCTAGTTTTTCTTTGCTATTGAAGTATCTGATTTCGTTCTCATATACAAATGAGATCTTTGCTGGGTAGATTATTTTTGGTTGACAGTTGTTTTGTTTCAGGACTTGGAAGATCTTTGTCCATTCTCTCCTTGCTTGTAGGGTCTCTTCGGAGAAGTCAGCAGTGATTCTGATGGGTTTTCCCCTGTATGTGATCTTTTCTCTACTTCGTACTTGTCTCAGGATTCCTTCTTTGTCTTCATTGGAGTAGAACCTGAGCACCGTGTGTCTGGGTGAAGATCTCTTTGGATCATGTCTGTTGGGAGTTCTCTGTCCATCCTGTATGCGGGGTGGATTCGTGTTCCAAGTGTTTTGGAAGTTTTCCTGTATAATTTCATCAAGCACTGCTTGCATCCCAGATTCTCTTTCTACTCCCTCAGGGAGGCCGATGATCCGAATATTCAGTTTTCTAAGGTAATCCTTCATCTCTTGCATCATTTTATTAGTTTTGCTGAGGTTTGTCTCCAGCTGTTTAATTCGCTGGGCACTTTCATTTTGTGTGTCTTCTGTTTCAGAGATCCTTTCCTCTGCCGCATTTATTCTGTTGATGAGGCTTTCAATTTTATTCTCTTGGGCATCCAGTTTGGTTTTGATTTGTTGTATTTCGGTGATTATGCGGTTCTGGTAGTCTTCCAGCTTTGTGTCCACGTCTCTGAGAAATTTTAGCATTATTTTCATCAATTCCTTTGCTGGTAACACGTCCATGTCTTCATCTCGCATCGCCGATATTGATAATGGCTTTTGGCCCATGTTTGGTGGGGTGCTGGCTCTTTCATCTGGAGCACAGCTCTTTCTGGTGGTTTTTCCCATTGCGTTGGTGAATTCTGGTGAGGCAAATGGACCCGTGTGTTGAGGGGCTGTCAGGTGCTTTCCTGTAGAGATTGGAGCCTGCAGGCGTGGTGTTGCCGGGCGTGGTAATTTTCAAGGCACCGTTGGTGCGTTCTCAGGGCCCGGGGCTGTAGAGCACCACCTTGGGGGCCCAGTGGATTCCAGGCACACTCTGGGCACCTCTTCTACAGGTGTGACACCCCAGGGCGTGGAGGGATGGAGGCGCTCTCTGGGTGTGCCCCCTGCACGGGAATCCACAGGACTTAGAAGGTTTTATGTGCTTTCTCCCTGCGTTCTCCGTGTCAGGGACTGCAAGGTTTTTCAGAGCCCACCTGGTGCGTCTCCCACACACGGGACTGTGGGTGAGGCACTTTCCAGGCGTGGCTCTTGTGCAGTGAATCCACCACTCGTGGTGTGTGGGTGTTCAGAGCCCCTGCTCCTGTGTGGCTCCCCCACACAGGCCCTTAGCGGAGGAGTGGCCCAGGCGCCCTGTTATAATTTCACGGCAGGTTCGCACCTTGTCAGTGTGGTGCAGGAGTTTTCAGGGCTCTCCTGGTGGGTCGCCCACGCTCAGAACTGCGGGGTGGGAGGCGAGGGGTGAGCAGTTCACCCTATGGGAGTGGTACCTGCGTGTCGGGGACACACAGCGCTACACTTCCCAAAACTGGGAGCTCTCCTGACACCTGACACCTGCGCTGTGGAGGCGGCTGCTGCAGGCGGGGCCGCCTAGTCCGCTCGGCGCAGCGACCAGGGTCTACCTGATGTTATCGCGCTTCCACCAGGCAGGATGTGGAGGACTCCAGATCCTCGCAAGCAGCCTCTGCGCACTGAGACGCACTGGCCCCCTCAGTGTAGGAACATCCGAGGCGCCTTCCTGGGGCCCCCTCAGCCACCAACACCACTGTGCGTAGTTCCCTAGGCACAAACCCAACAGTTTCAGTCTGTCTGCCCCGCGTTCTCAGAGGCTGGAGCCTCAGTAGGGGTCAAGGAATGCGGAGGCTGCCACGTCAACCCCCCGGCTCACCAAACGTCCGGCCGCTGCAGTCTGCCTCCGCCTCCCGCCGGCGACGATCCGCCCGATCTCCCCGCCTCCGGGCTGTCCGCGACTCCCGTCAGGCTGTTTTCAAAAGTGACTCAGCAGGTCTGGAGTGGGATGTCGGTTTCTCTACCTTTGCCCTGCTCCGTTCTCGCTGTTCTTCCGAGTTGTGTGGATCTTTTTGGCTCCACACTGTCCCAGGGAGCCTCACGGACCTCTCCCTGCGATTCCCTGCTGTTCCTCTTTGCTGCTTCTGTAACTTTCTATCCCTCTTTCACTGGACGCTCCCTCACAGCCTTCCTCCTACGTCGGCCATCATCGTGCATTTCCGATTATGTTCTTAATATTCAAGTGAGGAAATATCAAGACCATAGATAATCCCATCAGAAATTTCTCAGTAACTTCAAGGGCAATGTTTATTTTTCAGCATTCATTTAATCTAGAGACGGTTTTTCATAGACCATTTTTAAATTACTCAGTTATCACATTTCACCCTTATATTCACATCTGCTTGTATCATCTTGCAAAAACAATTTACATATGAACAGACAGTAGTAGATTATTTTTAGGGAATACAGCTTTTCATAATGAATTATGAAAATATAAAACTTTCATTTTTGAGACTAGCACAGATATTGAAAGGCACAAAATAGAACTATTTTGTAATTCCACCTAATGCTGAATAGAAGGTATTTCATTTGTTATTTCTTCTTATTATGATTTTATAATACAATTCCATAGGCTCTAGGATTTTTCCTCCTTCCACCCCTCCCCCAACTGATTTCCTGTATATTATTACTACAGTATAGTCCTTCATGAATAGTTATGAGCCCATCATTCTGCTTTTTAAGTGTATCCTGACATGGTAGGTATGGACAATGGCAGGGAGTCTAGCATCCTATTGTCAAGAAACATTTAGGAGTTTCGTTTGGAGTCCATCTTCGATTTGAAAGTAGAGATGCATACCGTGCTGCATCTTCACATATGCATATTAAACAATTACTGTATATTCCTTTAGATGAAAGCCATAAAACAAAGTTAACAATAGGAAAAAACCCGGAAAATTTATAACATGAAACCAAATAACATGCTACTGAACAACATTTCATAATTGTTTTTATCACCAAAAATATATTCATAGTCTAACTTATTTTCAGATAATTCTATGAATCTGCTTATATCTCTTCACTGAGTACTCTGAGTTTGTAAAACAAACAAATGAGTAATAAATGAACAGATAAGTAATAAATAAAAATGCTGCTGCTTCTTTGGATATAAAAGTAGTTGATCTTTTTTTTTTTTAAAGATTTATTTTTATTATTATTTTTTTTATTGGAAAGGCGGATATACAGAGAGGAGAGACAGAGAGGAAGATCTTCCATCCGATGATTCACTCCCCAAGTGAGCGCAAAGGCCCATGCTATGCCGATCTGAAGCCAGGAGCCTCTTCCGGGTCTCCCACGAGGGTGCAGGGTCCCAAAGCTTTGGGCCGTCCTCGACTGCTTTCCCAGGCCACAGGCAGGGAGCTGGAAGGGAAGCAGGGCTGCTGGGATAGAACCGGCGCCCATATGGGATCCCGGGCGTGCAAGACGAGGACCTTAACCACTGATCCACCGTGCTGGGCCCAGTAGTTGATCTTGAAGCTAAAATGTCTTAGCAGTTGTGTAACATTATTCATTTCTCATCAGAATAAAAAGAACAAGGAAATTTTGCTGCAAACTCGGTGATTTTTCATACAAAGCAGACATTTTTCTTCGGTGTGACAAAATAATGTAATTTAATTTTACTTCAATGTTAAATCGGTAGTTTTGATTTCTCTTATTATAGGTGAGATTTCTGGTAAATGCAAAATTATATGACCTGAAATTGCGAAATCAAAAGTTTTTCCAGGGCTTCTAGGACATGTCTCTTTGCTTTTCAAAGATATATGTATTCTTTAAAGATCTTCAAGGTCAGCCATTCTATCACGTTCTTCAGCATCACACTGACTGATCACAGAATATACTGTAAAAAATGGTTCACAGAAATGGAGAAATCATTTGTCATTTTCCTGAAAGAAATTTTACCACATTTGTGAACGATAGCAGTTTTATAATTTTGGAAGTCAAATGATTCATTGAAATTCTAATCTTTCTTTCTTTTTTTCATGATGCACCTACATAGGCTCAGGGATTTTCCCTTCCACCCTCGCCAGTTCCCTTCCCCTGCTGCCATTGTTTTCTCCTATATTATTACACTGGTAAAGTCCTTTAACAGCAGCCCTAAGTCCTTCATTCTGCAATTTAAGTGTAGATCATGGCTAAGTATTGACAGTAGTGGAAAGTTTAGCATCCTGTTGTCACGATGTATTTAATAGTTTCCTTGGGAGTCCATTTTTCTTTAGAAATTTTGTTTTTGACCATTTAAAAATAATGTAAAGTTTATTATAAGTTTGGCTTTTTCTTGATGTGTAAACTATTATGTTATTGTATGTGATATATTCTCACATTATATAAAGTATTAATAAATAATATAACATTACTGCTAATAAACATTTAAACATTTATGAAAAAAATAGGGTGATGTATTTGTACATTTATTATTCTGCAAAATATATCCTCACTGAATTATTTTTATGTTGTAATTTATGTAGCAGCAGAGAAAGTTCTAGAGCACTCTGACCATCTTTTCAGTCTCAGCACTGCACTACCAACCTTCCAGATCTAAGTGTTCTGTTTCCCAGTAGAGCAACTAGCCAATCCACAGTGTTAACAACAGTTCTATTTGAAATGTTTCCTAGGATGGTGATTTGGGCCCTTCTAGTTTACAATGCTACCAACAATGCCAATTTAGAAGGAAAAACCATTGAGCAGAAGCTCTTAAAAAATAATGAATCCCTGGATGAGGGCTTGAAGCTATATACAGTAAATGTGAGGCAACTGGGTAAGTGATTTTAATTCTTCTAATACATTTTCTATGTCTAGAGTCAGTTTAACTAAACAAGACAAATGGCTTTCCTTTTTCTTACTTATGTGTAATTAACTTTTTCTGATGATTAATTCATCATATTGGTGACAAAAGGATGCTAGAAATAGAGGTCAGTGTTGAGGTGTGGCTGATAAAGAGGCCGCTTACAATGCTGGAGTCCAATATGTATGATCCTTGGTGTCCTGGCTGCTCCCTGCTAATGTCCCAGGAAAAGCTGTGGAAGGTGTTCCAAGTTCCTGACTACCCGTTGTCCATGTGGGAACTTCAGAGGAGCTCCAAGCTCCTGTCTTCAGCCTGGTCTAAATTCCTGGCCGTTGCAGTCATCTGGAGAATGAACCAGCTTATTTTGACTTGTAAAAAAAAATGTGTATGTATATGTTTCCAGCAGCCTTATTAGTCTAAGTAGAGGAATAACCATGTGGCTAGCTAGGAAACAGCATAGCTGAGCCCAGTGCTCTCCTCAGAACAATCTTCTAAGAATGTGCTGCAGTAACCTCCCACTGGGTCCTCAGACACTTTAGTAGGGATCAAACACTGGCTTTATATGTGCTATAAGGCTGAAGTAGGGAAATAAGGCTGAGGCGTCCAGTAACACCGTGGTAACCACTGGTGCAGAAACAGGATTCTTCAAACAGTCTGGCATCTCCTCCCTTGTGACAGGGAACCACCCTTCTCTACTGTGTCAACATATGCAATTACGGGAACTCTAGCGGTAAATGAGTGCAAATAATCGTGGTAATCATGCTAATAACAGTTTCTGAGCCTTTGTGGGAACATATTTGTTTCCCAGTATGTGAAGTTTCTTGGGCAGGGTGAGTGCGCACTATTGTCTTTCTACACATCGGGTGTACACAGAAGTGGAACTGGACAAGTGGTAATTTACCTGGGACCTGGAACCTGGCAGTTCCAACCCCATCTGTGCCAAGAAGCTAGGAGATTCCCAGGACAACCCTGTGTACATATGTCATGATTTAACTTACACCCTGCATTTTATTGTTTTTCTAAAAGTGAGTATGAGGATGATTTTATAGCACTTTGAAAAACTTTAAGACGTAAGTATGGTAATTTTAAACTCTGCTCTATCAAAGGGATAAAACACTGGAATTTTCAGTGACTCTAGAATGAAATTTTAGCTTGTTTCTCAGCATTGAAATATGCAGTGTTGTTGTTGTTGGCATATTGATGTCACCTTCATATTTTATAAAACAGTAAACAGAATTCTTTATGTCAATACTTATACAAATAATTTTCAAGGAAGGAGTGGAATGATTTGAGGAGGAAAATGTGGAGTTCCGTGTGTGGAGATGGCTTACATATGCCTTCTTGATTCTAGGCAGTGAGTGTTATCAGCAGCTGGAAATTTCTCTGTGAAATGTACTCACAATTTAGCAGTAACCCATTGATTCACTATTCTGTAAACTTTTCCCTTTTACAAAGATTAAATTACGTTTTGACTTTTTCAGGTTTGTTTTCATTTTCTGTAGTGTTTATTTCTTCATGCAACTTAGTAATATTATCTGCTCAAGACTTACATCAATAATGTGAGTTTTACATTTACACATCAGGAGTGAATAAATTTAATGGTGTTCTTTTAAGATGTAATCATTTTCTGTCTGAAATGTGTTACCTGTTTAAATTTCCCCAGTGTTTTAGAATTACATGAGATGAGTACCTAAGTGCAAGTATTGTTTTGAGTTTAACATGCACTTCGCCTGTTGGCCCTCATTTCCTCCTAGGTGTGTGTGCTGCCCTGGAGGAGCCCGAAGGCTTTCACTGGCCATCCATTTCACCCTCTGAATACAGCCTCGCCTGTCCAGACAAGCCTGGCTTTTTTGTTTCACGGATGTGGTAATTCTTTTGTTGTCTGTCATTCAAAGCTCCTCTTCATCTGTTTTCTCAGGGTGACAGGTGCTGCATCATAGTTCACATTCATTAAATTGACTGGAAAACAGGGTCAGAATCGCTGCCTAAATTAGATTATTCTGGGGGTTAAAAGTCAGATAGATGGGCTACCCAGATGTGGCATTGTTTTGCCAATTGAGTCCTCCCAAGAAGGAAAAGGAATTTAGAAACCAGAAGGGTGGTGCCAGAGCATATCACCTTATACACAGATGAACTCCTCTAGTTTGCAAACTTGGGACATCTGAAATTCCAGGTTTTTAAAATTATTTGGAGGGAGGAGAATGATAAATAGGAGCTTCTGGGTTGCAGGAGTTTGCTGTTAGTTACTGTCAAGATACAGGTGTTTCACTGTTCTTAGAAGACCATTGCAGAGAGCCACCAAATATCAAGTCAAATCCCGTTGTTCACTATCCATCCTACTCCCTGTTAGATTTTTCAGGGGCCGGGGCGGGATTCAGGAGTGGCACTTACTCAGGTTTAAATATTCTACGCCTACTGTTGTTTGACATCTCTTAAGGAAGGAGTGTTTTCAAGGTTTGTGGGCAAGAGTTTGCAGCATGACCCTGCCTCTTTCTGGCTAAAGACCTTGAAAATTTTGTTGACTTATTTATGTCAATGTCCTCCTCTATAAAATGTAAACTTTGGGAGTTGTATGAAAGAAGAATCAGATATTTCCTGTAGAATACTTAAGCAGAAATTGACCAAAATAAATGCTTAAAGGCAACAGATAATAGAGATAATGCTAGTATTTTGTTTCCATGGTGTATGTTGCTAGTTTTGTTTTTGTGGGTTTTTTTTTTTTTGCAAGAGCTATGGGTTGTAAGTTATAAACTCACTTATGCAAAATATTTGAAATATCTTTGTTTATTTCACAGCTATCCCAACTCTTCCAACACATCTCTGGCTTACTGGGGGCCTCTTGATATCTCCAATTGTTCAAGTAAGCAGTTTTTCTTCAGTTCTCAGTGACATAATGAAATGATCTCATTCTTCATGATTTTTTTTTTCTCTTTAGACATGTTCTTCTGCTGTGTGATACTATTTAATTATAAACCTTGGGGAACTGCTTCTTTCATTTACTTCAGATAGAAGATTGTTTTTCTGAATCTGACTTTCTATCTTACTAATTCTGTGAGAGATTAAAAAGTAGTAATTATGTTCTAGAGAAGAAAATGAGAATCATATGTAAGTTGCTGTAATTAAAACTTATTTTTAAGCAGCAGATACATGCTTATTGAATGATTCTGGGGACATTTCTCTTAGAACGTGTGGGAACGCTGATCTCTCCAAGTTGTATCTCACCAAAGAGTAAACACAATAACATGACTATAAGGAAAAATTGTTTGTCACACGAAGATGGTGATAAGGGAGTAATACACTGAAACTCTGATTTCCCCTGGTAACTACAGCGCGCGCACACAGACACACACACACGCACACACATACACACACACATCATACTGTGTTTTGGATTCTTGCAGGTATTCAAAATCAGAGGCCAAACTTTGTGTACCTTTTTTTTTTTTATCTTTATAGGGGAAGCAAATGAAGTTGCCAGTGAGATTTTAAATTTAACTGCTGATGGGCAGAACTTAACCTCAGCCAATATCACTAGTATTGTGGAACAGGTCAAAAGAATTGTAAACAAAGAAGAAAACATTGATGTAACACTTGGCTCAACTTTAATGAATATATTTTCTAATATCTTAAGCAGTTCAGACAGTGACTTGCTTGAATCCTCCTCTGAGTAAGTACTTTGTTGTTAATTTCTTTCTGGAGATTTTTGGAAAAAATGTGTTATGTAATTTCTCAATGTCTGAATGCTTTGTGCTCAGACTTTACCGTTCACACCTCTGGAGGGTGCATTGATAGTTCCCAAGGTCAAAAACAAATTTCTGTATATAAAATATACATTAGAAAATGCTTAGAGTTCTTATCTGGAAAAATATATAAATAGCCTTTGAAAAACATAGTTGCTATTTAATTTTTCATTCGAAAAATTATAAAAGCTTAGTTAGCCAGGGTTCTGCATACGTTGGTAACAATAAGTCCATTGTCATATGAACTGTGACAGGATGCCACCACCATGTGAATGCTGTTCTTCTGGAACTAAAATGCCTAGGGCAAGTGTTTTATAAATACCAACTATTTTATTTACCGTATTAAGATTTTCCCCGATTTCCTTCCTTTCAATCACATTTTTAAATAAAAATTTATATTGGTTAAAATGTATTCTCTAATGTACTTTATCTACATAATAATAATGATTACAGATATGTTTACTATCTTGAAGTTTAGAAAACACTTTAACACATTATGGTCGTATATATTTAGTAAGTAATGAGGTAGGAAAGGTATTTCCCATGTGAGAAAAAAGATACTGAGATAAATATAAACAGTATTTGTTCAAGATGCTTCAGTTACTGATTTTCCTTAGAGCAGATATTCTCTTGTCAGTACATCCATCTCTGTGGTTTTATGTTTTAACTGGCATAATTATGATTTGTGGTCATTTTTACATAATTAACATCAGAAAATTTTAAGGACAGTTTGATTTGTATTTTACCACATAGCAACACATGGATGTTCAATGTCAAAACTGTTGTATTAGTTACCAGGGGTATTGTTATTTCTTTAGAGCTTTAAAAACAATTGATGAGTTGGCCTTCAAGATAGAACTAAATAGCACACCACATGTGAACATCATGACACGGAATCTGGCTCTTGGAGTATCATCTCTTTCTCCGGGGGCAAATGGAATTTCAAATTTTAGCATTGGGCTTCCAAGCAATAACGAATCCTATTTCCAGGTAATAAACCATTATTCTCTCTCATTTAAACTGGTTAATTGGAAAAACTAAAACTTATTGATCATGTAACAGTAGCTCCTTTAAAGAAATATCGATCTAGATGGCAGTACACTGGTTTAAACATTGATAAAGAATAGCTATAAGTGTAGCCAAGAGGCCTTTTGGAAACCAAGAGGCGTACTCTTAGATGGAGCATTTACGTCCTACAGAAGGTGATGCTGGAGCTCAGTATGAGCATTAAACCAGGAAGAGGGGCTGCCCTGTTGGGAGTGGGGATGAAGATTAATGCAGCTGGAGGAAGGAGCTTAATTTAAGGCACAAAGTTGAGATGGTACATGCACACTGTTTTGGCCAGTGGTTCTCAAACTGAGTAGTAGAATCTCCAAGAGGACTTATTGAGAAAGATTGCTTGGCCTTGCCTCCAGAGTTTATAAATTAATAGGTCCTGAGTTAAAGAGTTGCACTTTAAGCAAGTTTCTAGGTATTGCTGAGCCTGCTGGTCTGAAGCCCATGGTTTCAAAATCCAAGAGTGTTGAGCTCTGGGAATGGTAGAGTGAGTTTTGGCCAGATTAACAGAGACCCTCTGGGCTTCTTAAGGTGCTGTTTAGCATTGGTTTTCAAATCTGTGTGGTACTGCAAGACAGCACTGGCCACAGAAGCACACAAAATGAAGGAAGTGTAGGCTGACCAGGGAGAGAATATGTGTGTAGTCTAATACGTCTTTACCTGAGCTGTAGACAAAACATTATGTTACAGTTCCGGAACGGGGATATGTGGAAGTGTCTTTGAGGTACTCTTTCATGTAGTTGTGTTTTACATTTTAGGAGTGATAACTTTGTCGTCTCAGTTTATTCCAAGCATGTAAGCAAACACAGGCCTGGGCTATGCTTTCAGGAAAAACAGTACTTGAGTGTTCATAGCCTTTCCACAGTGAGAGCTCAATCATGCAGTCAGATTAACTTCTGTGTCTTTCTTTCATTATGTTTTTTTTTTTTTTGTAAAAATGTTACAGTCTGATAATGTTAAAGCTAATATTTTAACTTAAAAGGCAGAACCAAGAAAACAAAACAAACAAACAAACAAACAAAAAAGGCAGAACCAATGTAAGTTTTACTTACCAGTGTAGTGTAAGTTTTCCTGTTGTCCTTAGTCAAAACTTAGTGCATTTTTCTCTTTTGCCACACTTGCAAATATTAAATGAGGTTTCTGGCAATATGTTTAAAGGGATTTGTCCAGGAACTGCAGGAACTACTCTGAGGTCAAGGGGAAAGCCATGGTCCTGGCTAACCTGAAACCAGTAGTTGTTCTCTCTACTTAATATATGAAACAAATTTGTCATTATCAATTTCCTTGATGATTTCATCAACATATCTATGTGTGTGACAGATGGATTTTGAGAGTGGACAAGTGGATCCATTGGCTTCTGTCATTTTGCCTCCAAACTTACTTGACAATTTGAGTCAAGAAGATGCTGTATTAGTTAGAAGAGCACAGTTTACTTTCTTCAACAAAACTGGACTTTTCCAGGTAGGTGTACATTACAATGTTATTTTTCAATTGCAAATGAAATTTCCTTGCACAAAGGTAAGAGTGAAATTTCAATATGCTTTGAATTATATCAGGAGTTACAGAAAACTGACTATTTTCAAAATTTAAAACCTTATGTCTAATTCTTTTAGACATATACTTCAGGCAATAATATACGTTAACTGCTGATATTCACTGAAGTTTTTGAAGTAAGTCAATGATAAGGCTGAAACTTGCATGATACCATCGATATAGACTTAGTGCAAACATCACTGTTATTCCTTCTCTTAATATTTTATGCTGTCCTGTCACGTAGATCTTTGAAGAAGTTGTACTCCGAAAGGAGATTTTTTTTTCAATGTAGCAGGAAGCACTGTTTACATAATGAGCTGCATTCTTGGCTTTAATCAGTTTTCCATTAGTGTTCCAAGTGACCTTGGACCTTCACACATCCGTAGAGCAGAGTGGCATTGTACTGAGCACAGATTATCATTTGTATTGGCATCATTTCTAGATCTTGGAAGCTCTGCTGCCAGCAAACATTGGTGACCTCCAGTTGCCTTTGTGAGCGCAGTTCCATCTAGAAAAGTTTCATTGAGCCCTTTCTTAAAAATAAAAACCATTTCTTGAAGTCCACATATCAGTGTGTGTCAAGCAATAGAGCCTATATAAGACAAGAAAGCAAGATTCAAGGTTGCAAGAATTGCTTCTCAGAGGTTGTCCTTATACATCGGGTTAAGGGAACTGGCTAATAAAGCTATAGGAAAGGAATGGGTGGAATTATTTGGCAGTAATTAATTCCACAGAAAAATAAATCAAAATTTCTCATCAGTAAATGTTTGCAGAGCAAGCAACATAAAAATTATGTACTTTGTATAAAAGCGGTTTATATATAGAAAAGCCATGTAAATTACCCTCTTTTTTTAAACCTATGGATACTCATAACTGTGTTTGTTCAGATTGCTGTGATTCGAGACTTATAACAATGTCACCATTTAAAAAATATGTCAATAGCGTGGTAGGTGTCGTAAGGTGTGAATGGTAGAGAGACGTTTATTTAGACGAGGAGTTTGGCCTGTAGGATGAGTTTGGCAGAATTCTTAAGGATATGCTACTGTTTTATATCGCTCCTTCTCCATGCCATTTTCCATTCTTCTTTGTTATTAGGGAGCATATGTTTGGCTTTTACAGTAAATTTACAGTAGTCAAAAATGTTGCAGGTTTTATGATATCCCCATAAAATAACAAGTAATAGGACAAAGTTAAAAATATTCATTTGTGTATTTGAAGACAGCATTACAGAGAAAGATGGTCCATTCCCATGCTCTTTCTCCACATGTTCTCAACAGCTGGAATTGGTGCAATAGAAAGCAAGAATTCTGGAACTCTTTCCAGGTCGCTCACCTGGTTGGTAGGGGTCCAAGCACTGGTGCCATCCTCTGCTTCTTTTTCAGGGTTTTTGGTGTGGGGCAGGATCCTAAGAGGAACAACCAGGTCTTGAACTGGGGCTCATAAGGGATGCCTGTGTTACAGGTGGTGGTTTAACCTACTGTGCCATAACACTGCCCCTAGGAATACATTTTTAGTAAAAGACTGGTTTATCACCAGCTAATAACTGACTTTAGTGATATTGACTGACACAGAAAGTCAGTAAGACAGACACAAACCAAAACAACAATAAAAACCAGAAAACTGCACTCTAATGCTGAGACTTGCTTGGAGTTGAAACAATCCTGTAATTATTTTCCAACTGATTTATAAGCTATGAAATAGAAAGTCAGGAGATTTGACAAGAAACACAGAAGCAGCAAAAATAGAGATAAGCTTGCTGGCAAGACAGTCCATTGCCCAAATTGTTTTGTAGCACAGATCCACCTAGTTGATTTCCGGATGGCCTTATCATGCAGTGGAATCTGCAGATGCTGGCAAGGGTATGACCTGCAAAGAAGGGACAGCTTCTGGATGGGACATTAATCCAGTAAAACTAGATTTGTGTGTGTTAGTCAACCTGTCGCATGTTGGCATGGATGTGAAAGATGAATGACTTTTTATTTTTCACACACTTATTTCCTTCATGTTTCTGTGAAGGAACAACTTCATCTGTTTTCTAGAGCAGGGAAATGATCTAAGTGTTTCACAGCTTTTTATGAGTTTATATTGTTTATGGCTTTGCATTGTTTCAGATATTACCTAGCTGACATCAGTCACAGCAATCAAGAATGGAGTTTTATGAACATTGCCTGACAATATTGGCTTGTTACGCTCCCTCAACGTATTTATTATAATAAGGGAAATAGCAGAGCTCCTTCAGGAAAGCCAGCAACTTGATGTTATAAACAGGATGTTCTAGAATTGAAGATCTTAAGTGTAAAAGTTGCTGACTGTTTGCTTATTTTGGATTCCCCAAATGAAATGAAAGTGTGTACTTCTAACTAATGCATGCAACTTTTCTGTTCTTTAAAAGGATGTAGGACCTCAAAGAAAAATTTTAGTGAGTTATGTGATGGCATGCAGTATTGGAAACATCACTATAAAGGATTTGAAAGATCCTGTGCAAATTAAGATCAAACATACAAGAACTCAGGTAAGAAAGTGCTACCAATAGCCATTGAAGAGAGGCAGATCATTTCAGACATGATAAAAGTAAGTGTTGTGAGGGTGTTGGCTGCCTTCTTCTGGAAAGGGAGAAAAGCTAACTGGGCACTGCTCTCTAGCTCTGATCTGTGGCAGTGAGTTGGGGAATTATTCTTATTTGGGATCCAATAATGTGAAAGAGAATGCAAGTGAGGAAAAGCACTACAACCCTTAAAGATGGAAATATGCCAGTACTTGTCGATGCAGTGCACCATTCTGCCCCAGGAGGTTTCAGTTGTTTACATTTTTAAAGTCAAAGCTAATTGCGCTTGGAGAATAGGAGAGGGCGGACTTCAAGAGGTTAGCTGTTGGTTAAGATCTTGGCAAATGGGGCCTTGCTTATTGCTTCATTACCCTTGCTATCATCTGTTTATTTGATAAAAGGAGAAGAGGGTTTTGTCCCAGCTGGCCCAGGTACAGGCTCGTCTCACTTTTCCAGAGGCCTGTGCATGATGCTGCCCTTTATTAGGCAGGCAGGAAGGCAGCAGGAAATGAGCACAGTAATCTGGGCAAAGGATTGGAGTTCGGTCATCTAAGAGCTGGCCTTCCCTGGTCGTGGACCTTGAGCCTTCCTTCTGCCCTACGGCCTCTCTGTTTCTCTCTCCTCATCTATAGACCATGATTTCTATTTGTTTGTTTTGTTTGTTTTGTTTGTTGTTTTCTATTTTGGTGAAATATTCTTAAAATTGGTCATTTTATTGCTGTTTTAAGAGTCCAGGTAAGTAGTCATAATCATATTTAAATTATTGGGAATTCATCAGCCTCATCCACCTCCAGAACTTTTGTCTTCCACAGTTGAAACAGTCTTTGTTAAATATTAACTCCCCATTCTTTTCCTTCAAACTGCCCCCTAAAAGCGGTGTTATGGAAGGGGTCTTGTTAAAGTCCAAGGAAAATGTGTATTCTCTTCTGTGTCAAGTTTTTTTCACCATGCTTTTGAAGTTCCTTCCTACTCTCCATCTCTATCCATCGGAATACTCCAATCTCATGTAAATGGCATCTTATGGTATTTGTGCTGTTGGCACTGGCTTATTTCACATAGCGTATGGTTTATTCAGGCTGCAGCATATGTCAGATCCGTTTCTTTTTAGAGTTTGAATAGTATAAGTTTGTAGGTATGTACCCATTTTGGTACTGTGAATAATGCTGCTGTGAGCACCTATGGGGTCCATGTTTTTAATTTGTTTACTATATACTGAGATATTAAAGGATAATTTTGAGTATAGTGTAAAGTTAGAATTTAAAGAGCTTCACTGAATGCTAAGAATGATAAAGAACTTTGTATTTAATTATGGAACATATATCATAACCCACAGTAATAGGATAATAGGATTCCTCATGAAATTATGGTTGATTTTTCACATGGGGCGTTTCTATAAGTAAGAAGAATCCCCTAACTTATGTAATATTTTCAAGCTGTGTTAGAATAGCTAATAAATCCATTTCTATGTGAAACCCTTGTCATTATTATGTATTTGGCATATTTAAATCATACCATTTCTAAGTTATTTAAATCTCGACTTGTCATGCTTATTCTTATGTTAATACAGGAAGTACGTCATCCCATCTGTGCCTTTTGGGATCTGAACAAAAACAGTAAGTTTTAAATTTCTAGTTGTCTTAATATAGATAGCAACTGAATTTTAAATATTGTTAAACACCCTCATTTCCTTTAATTCCTGTCCAAGCGAGAGTGAATCACAATGTGAGTGTAATGTACAAAATGCAGTTTAAGTCACTTGGAAAATCAGTTTTAATTTCTGTAACTTCTCAATCATTGCATGCATCTAAGGTACATTTAACTCTATTTTGTTTTTCTTTTTAAGTGAAGCAATGTTTTTTATTTCAGCTGTTTGTAAGATGCAATGTTTGGTTTTGTTACCACGTTCAGATTGTAGTTTTCACTTGACCCATTCTTTAAGGACATATACAATTTGAAATCCAGTTTTCACACCTCAGATGGGACAGAAGGAGAAACATGCTAAAGGAGCATCCATATAGAAAGAATCGTGAAACACACATATTACTTGAAAGGAATAAGCAGCTTCCAAAATGATGTTTAACATTCAGTAAAGGAAGATGAAATTAAGGATAAAGAAGTCATTAAACCCAAGGTAGAAAAATCTTTTTGAGTAGCAGTACAAGTGAGGGAGCATCCTGTCCCCTAAGGTTCTCCCCCCACCAGGGTCTCTGCTCAGAATTACTGTGGCTGAATCAATTCCAGTATCAATACATGTTGCCCTTCTGACATGTGACTGCCGAATACCTACTAGCACATTCCAAAAAAACAAACTTCCCTGTTCTTGTGTATTTACAAAAATATAGATAAAATAGGGGAAAATCCTAATCCTTAGAGAATGTATGAGTTCAAAGCACATTTGGAAAAGAGTATTCTTTTCATAGAGGTTTATTTAAAGATATGTTAAAATTAAAACAAGCACATGCAGAAACCCTGAGCACCACACCCCCATGGTAAGCACATTGAAGGCTCTGTAAATAGATAGTCCTTCACTGCCCACCGACAGTCGAACTACCTCAGTCCAGGAACTGAAGCAATTCTAAATATTGGTAGCTTTCAGAGTGATGTGTGCTTCACAGATCAAGTCAGTAAGACAAAGCAAATTTCCTAAAAGTAGGTAGCATCCATTACAGAGCAGACACTGACCTGCTGCCATTGTCCGCTGTTTGTCGATTCCCCCTACAGAAAGTTTTGGAGGCTGGAACACATCTGGATGTACTGCACATAGAGATGCAGATGCAAGTGAGACGGTCTGTCTGTGTAACCACTTCACCCACTTTGGAGTTCTGATGGTAAGGAGGGGACGCCTGCGCTCATTTAACAGTCTCTTGCAAGGCATATTCCTTTATAAGTTCAACATTTTAAACTGTTTGGGAAATTGTTCTTTGATCATATTCATCTGGACCCTAAATCTTGATTCTTAGAGAAGAATCTAATTGGCAGAGATTGTAAATCAAAAATCTGGGATACTGATTCTAGAAAGCATTTCTACCAAACCATTGAGTTAAGAGAAGAATGGGGCTAAGGAGACAAAAAGAGAAGCTGAGAGAGGAAGGACCAAAAGTGAAAGTAGTAAAAACATTAGCTGTCGCTGACCTGGACGCCAACTATGAATAGTTTCATCAGAACTTGTCTTATCTCACTACTCAATGTGTTTGAATGGCACTTGGTACTAGGTGCTGTACCAGGTGCTATCCCGTGTGGAGGCTGTATACTGTCCTAACACACCAGTGATTGTACTTAGAATAGAGACATCAGTTGGGCAAAAGATGATGTGTGTGCCTTCCTGCCTTCATGCATTTTCCCTTGCTTTCTTCTGCTTTCCTTTTCCCTCCTGTGCGGTTCTTTTTCTCTCATGAGCCCACCAGGCAAACAGTTTAAACAAAATTTTCATCATATCTGTAATTTTATTATTATTCCACTGAATTTCAGGGGTCATTGCACATGGGATTTACCCACAAACCTAGATCTTTACCATTTTGATCAATTCACTTGCATTTTATGAAGTGCAGGACATGCTTCAGATTGGGATTTAGCCTTTATTTCTGTGTAGCTTCTGTGGAAGCACCAGACCGCATGGTTTTTTTTTTTTCCACTGGAGATGTGAGTAATGTGAGCTGAGGCAATAAAGCTTTTTGAATTAGAATCACAGAAAGCAAGTTGTGTTTATCCCCACTCTTAAATCTCACACCATTCTTCCTGTGGGGACAGGGAGGAAGCAGTGAGGAACTGTGGACTATAGCATTTGGCTGCAGAAGCCACTTCGCCTATGTAAATGGTCATTGTCATGTCACATCTGCAAGCTGTAATTTTCCTGACAGTCTATTACATAAATACTCTAAGACATGAGACCAAGACAATCACAATGATGACAAATCACAGAAAGTAAACTAACTATTTCAAAATATAAATCTAACTATTTCAAAATATAAATCTAAACTAACTATTTCAAAATATAAATCTTTTCACTGTCAGGGCATGAACAATTGTGATATGTTTTCTCTATGTAGTTAATAAAAGGAAGTCTGTGTTCTTCCATTTTCTCTTTTCTCCAAAATTAATCATAACGTTCTTTCAGAAAACACTGATTTTGCATAATTATTTACTCAGATATATGTTTTAGCTTAATTCAAATATTTCAACTGTGTATGTACACATGGGTGATTGTGTTATGTCAATGTGAAATAAGCAACAAAACCCCATTTCTTTCAGTAGCCAGTTCATTCATATATTAGGTACATTTTTGCATTTTTGAGTGCTGTTTTTCCATTTACCACGCTGGCTGCCTTTATAGGACCATAAAGAGCTGGAAGAAAAATCTAAAGAATTTATTCTTTGTGAAGAGACACCCATATCCTTTTAACTATTTCAGACCACCAAAACTTGGTTGAGAGTTTTTTCTTACTTACAAGCGCTTCATTGACTTGCCCAGGGTATCATGGGGTCTAAATTTCCTTTCATCCATAATTATGTCTTTGCTTTTGTGCATTTAGTTGCTTCCTTAAATGAGATATGAGATATGAGCTACCACAGATTCTCTCCTCAGATGCCCCTCGTGTTCAGACCCAGGAGGCAGGAACTCATCCTGGGTCTGCAGCATGGACGGCAGGAGCTCAGTCCTAGGAGCCTTCACTGATGCTTTCCAGGGTCTGTCTTAGCGGGAAGCTAGAGTCAGGAGCCAGACCTGGATGTTAAACCTAGGTGCTCTGAGATAGGGTGCATACATTGTAACCACTAGATCAAAAACCTGCCCCATGGTTGTGTCTTCTAATCTATAAATGCATGAGGAACTTAATGCCCTCCCTAGCTAAATTTGTTTCAGTAAACATGACTTTCTTATTGTTAGCACTAGCAAATTTTTGGTGTCATGTTGGTTTATTCAGCCAAATATTTTCATTGTCTCAAAATAACAACAGAGTGTTCGTGTCTATCAGTGAGTAGCAATATTTAATGATATTTTTACTTTAGATACTGAATTTAACTGCAGCTTACAATCCAGTAGCCTTAACTACATGGGAGCCATGGAATTTTTTTTGAAGCAGTGATATATCTTGGAAATCCTTCAAGTATGTGATGGACTTTTTTGTCCTATGAAATCTAGTAGCGACGGGAATGTTGGTTCATACAGCCTTTGTGTGAGTTAGTGCCACTGACATGAAGCCCGTCCCATGATTCTTGGGAGAAGACTCTGAGGCCCTGATTCTGCTGAATTCCATCATTCTATGCAATTTTTGGTGTCACAAATGTCTTCTATCTGTTCCTTACTTTATCAGTCATACCTGAAATTGACTCCCATGTTTTCATTTTACACCTATGCATTTCTTTTCACACATAAAAATGCCACTTACTAGGGGCCTATTTGTGAATAGCAGTTTTTTTTTTTTAATATTTCGGTAAAAACTGGAAGAATGGTAACAAATAAAAGGAATAGCCTGTAAGACAAGCCATTTTCATGATCGTAGACCTGAAAGTTCCAGACCTTCCTTCTCCAGGAAGGCTCCACTTTTAAACATCTGCATAGTGGAGGTGACTTTCTCCACACATCTGGATTAAACAGTTGGTCTTCCCTCGTGATTCATTCCTATTCCAAACGCTCCTTTAACAAGCAGGATTCTCCTGTGTGGCCCAGACACTTGTGTTCGACACAGCACATTGAAATACATGCTTCCTGTATGAAGAATAGTGTTC
This sequence comes from Ochotona curzoniae, assembly GCF_017591425.1. Classification (NCBI taxonomy): domain Eukaryota; kingdom Metazoa; phylum Chordata; class Mammalia; order Lagomorpha; family Ochotonidae; genus Ochotona; species Ochotona curzoniae. Next base: position 22,464,835 of record NW_024467115.1, read on the forward strand.
ACTTCTTTTTACCCCACTATACCCCTAGTACTTGAAATTGTGAAACAGGGATCAAAAACTGGGCCCAAAAACCTTTAGTGGCTTCTAAAAAAAAAGGCCAAAATTATTCATCCATCTTAAATGGCAATGGCTTGGAGTCTAATGCCATCCATTTTTTAAGTAGTTCAAGCAGCAACACCTGCGTCCCTATCAGATAAGGAATCTCTGTGTCTGGGCCCAAGTCCCGCGTGGCCACTGCACTGACTGCATTGGCTACCAGGCACTAGCCCTGCAGACTTCGACATGGATGTGCTACTTTATTTCACGAAACAAGCTACGTGGCTTCCTTTTTGTATTTAGGAGCCCGTAATATTGATCTTCAAGTAATACTACTTTTGGTAAAAGAGAGAAATAATAATACTGAAGTCTTTCTGGCAGGAATGGTGCATTTTTGTTCATCTATTGAGCCACAAGAGTACAGTAAATTCTGTGTTGATTCACACGGTTGTTGTTCAACCCCGAGGTGGAGCAGCTCCAATGTTAGCAGTAAACTTTCTAGTGAGACAATGTTCTGTTCTCATGAGAAAAGGAATTTTTATGGTTGCTTCCCATGTTCTGTGCAGGACCTTCCAAGAAGTGCCTCACAAATCGATGCAAGAAACAATAAAGTCCTCACTTTCATCACCTATATTGGATGTGGAATATCTGCTATTTTCTCAGCAGCAACTCTCTTGACATATGTTGCTTTTGAGTAAGTGTTTTGCTTTCTGCCAAGCCCAGCACGGGCTGTTCCAAATGTAAATAGGAAAATTGCTTTGGCTTTGAAAACTTTATGCACTTTGTGAATCCTGTAGGATGGCTCAATTTCAACGTTCATATTTCTCATAAGATATATCATGCAACATGGCTTTTCCAGCTATAGAATCTTAATTTATAGTTCCTGTGTTTCTTTTTCTAAATGCATACAAATCTGTGTATGATGATTGCCATTGAAGTATATTAAAAATTACATAAAAAGCTTTCTGCATTATAAAAAATGAAAATGTTTGCTTCATAGATCATATAAAATAAGTCCTAAAAGAGAAAATTGAAGAAAGATTATCCATAACTCAGGGAAAAATTTTCCAAAAGAGCCTGGGGAAAATTTTAATTCATTTGTTTATTGAATGGCAGAGAGAGAGAAATCCACTGATTCACTCCCAAAATGCCTGCAACAACTAGGATTAGACCAAGCTGAAACCAGGATCTGAAAATATAGTCTAGGGTCTCTCACACAGGGGGTGGTGATCCCAAGGACTTAAGCTTCACCTTCTAACTCCCCTGAGGCACACGTTAGATTCAAGCTGTGACAGAAAGCAGTGCCAGGGCTTGAACCCATGCTCTCCAGGACGTGATGTGGATGTCCCAAGAAGTCAGTGCTATGCCAAATTCCCACCCCTAGAAATTTGTTTTTAATAAAAATGTCATTCCTAGAACTCTAGAATTTTCCTGGATTAAAAAATAATCTGTTGAAAACCACTGGAGGCTTTGTAAGTGATTGGAAACATTTTGAAGTAAAATTAATGTTTAGAAGATCTTTACAACTTAGCCAAATACTCATAAATATGCTTAGTCCTCCCCATGGTGGAACTGTGTTGAAAAGATAATGTCCCCTAACCTATTACAGGGTTGCATAAGATGTGAATTTACTGTCTGTGCTGAAGTGACTTATTTACCATATCAGTTCTTATATTTCTTTCCTTCCTGTGCCTTTAGGAAATTGCGAAGGGATTACCCCTCAAAAATCTTGATGAACCTGAGTACAGCTCTGCTGTTCCTCAATCTCACCTTCCTCCTGGATGGCTGGATCACTTCCTTTGATGTGGATGGGCTTTGCGTTGCCGTGGCCGCCCTGTTACATTTCTTCCTTCTGGCGACATTTACCTGGATGGGACTAGAAGCCATTCACATGTACATTGCACTGGTGAAAGTGTTTAACACTTACATCCGCCGATATATTTTAAAATTCTGCATCATCGGCTGGGGTGAGCTCTTTTAAATGTAGGGATGTTTATTTCTTTTTCTGATGAGTATTGCCGGGATCTACTATGAAAATCTTTATGTCAACCTATAATGTTGTTCGGAGTAATTTGTACAAGTGTTAACAGTCTACATTGGGAACATTTACTGAATAAACTTTTCTGAAAACTGTCTCACAGTAACTCACTAAATTGAGGAGTAAAGGAATAGCCCTAGCTCCTGAGTCACCAAAAGTTTATTTCCTGAGCCCAGAGCCAGCCCACCCAAGTCCAAAAGAAGCAGCAGCTGGCAGCCAGTGATGTGTTTCCATTAGGCTGGCAAAATAAGAAGGGCGGTTGAGACTCCGTGTTTTACTCATCCCCAGACACTTGACCAGATCTTAAAAAAATGATTTGTATTAAAAATAATGAGTGTTATTTTTGTGTATGCAAAGAGAGGAGTTACAGAGTATTCGCCTTGAGCTATCGAACATGAGTCCTCAGTTAGACAGGGACAGTTGTATTGGCCTGTTTGAAATCTGTTCCTTGAAATCCTTTCATTATGTGGATTTCCTATCAGGGCAGGCAGGCACTGTAGATCTTGCCCACAAATTTTTTTTCAGATGGCAGTGTTGAAGTATGAGATATTTCCAAGATCCTTACCAACACATCAGGAAGTAATAAATTAAAAAAATATGTATTTCAAGGAATTAGGATTTTAGGTTGTAGAGCATCTTCCCACCAAAACAGCCATGGAACCAATTTTTGGCTCTCTTGTTGTGTTTTGCTTATAGTTTTTCTTGAGAAGCTTCCCTTTTTAAAAAATTTATTTATTTATTTATTTATTTTTGTGTAGAAAAAGACAAAACTGGCTGTCTGAACTCTTGCAGTTTGACACGGTGTCATTGATAAAACCACATTTGTTTGTGCTAGATTTAATATAAATCCAGCTCGGGGTCTCTGGTGGATACCACTAAGCAAACAAAATATTTAAATATCTGTCTTCTAAGAGTAAAATTTGACTGTTGCCCATTAGAAATGGGTTTTCTATGCTAAGAAGGATATTTTGTTCTTGTCTTTAAAATGCAGACTTCCATTTCGATGCAGTTTTCATCTTTCTTCTCTGCCCTTGCCCATTGTCAGTCTTGTAAAGCAGTTCCCTTTGCTTCAGAATTTCTCATGTCATGGTTCTTTTAAAACAGGTTTACCTGCCTTAGTGGTGTCAGTTGTTCTAGTGAGCAGAAACCAAAATGAAGTCTATGGAAAAGAAAGTTATGGAAAAGATCAAGGTGATGAATTGTAAGTAGTGAAAGCTTTGTGGAAATTGATCTGCAAAGAATATGTTTCTTAAAAGGTTTAATGTAAAGCGTCTGTACCAATCATGAGGCTGTCATTTTAAAAGGTTGAAGTTCACTTTCATGATATGCCAACACCTGTAATGTACCACAGGTTGAATCAGTTCAAAAATTTGAATGTTTTAGCTGCTTTTTCCCGCTAACCTTGTGCTTTGTCGTTGGAGGCAATCCAGAAGGCCAAGTTACTACCTCTAGTCTCAGGAGACACATTTTGTATGAGGACGTTCCACAAAACTTGTACTTTCTCAAGCCCACACATATTTTTCAGAAAGTTCAATAGTATCTGTGAGTGACTCAGTGCCCTTGTGAGTGCAATGTGGATAAGTAGAGAAATTGTTGCATGCTTGAGCAGTGGAGAAAGTGACTCTCAGTATAGATCAAGGTTAGTCTCTTTGTGCACTTGTCCTGGCTGAATAACTTCTCTATCCAATCAGTTGTCCAGGCTGTAACATCCTCTCTTGGTTTCGCTTTTTCATGTTTCTAGAACAGACTCAAAAGGAGGAGAACAGCATGGATCTAGGTCATGAATTCCCAGACTTTGGCGAATCATCAAGGTGTAAAGAAAAGTTATCTATAGGGACAAATAGCCTTATTTGAGGAACATTTTTTTTTAAAATAGGATTTATTAAAATGTAAGTCAGTGGATTTTCTTAAGGCACTTTTAAATGTATGTTCTTTACTCTTTAGTAAGTCTTTGTGTTACGGACAAGTCTTAATAACTGAGCCAAGAGTCAGGAATTCAGTTAGATAGTAGAATTCCAAGATATGCAGGACAACTATTCTCCTTGTGGAGGTAATGCTCCATTGTGGAATGTTTGAAAATAAGATTCTTTTATTCTAGAATATCTGTAAGTTTTGTTTTTATTTAATTTGAAGGAGTGGGGCTGTGTAGAGAGAGAGAAAGAGAGAGAGAAAGAAATCTTTGATCTTCTGGTTCACTCCCCAAGTGGCCAGGGCTGTGCCAGGAGCTTCCTCTGGGTCTCTCCATAGGTGACAGGGACCCAGGCACTGGGTCATCTTTGCATTCTTTGCCCAGGCTATTCACAGAAAGCGTCATCAGAAGTGTAGCAAATGGGACATGAAGTAGGATTGCCATGGGACATTACTTTCTTTAAATCAGACTCAGTTTTTGAGGAGTCTAACAATTTGTAGTGCATTAATAAGGTAATACAACATCTGAAAATTACAAAAGTGGTTGTCAACTTTGCTTGTAGTGTATTTTCCCAAAGTAAGGTTTCAACTTTTTGACATTTGTTATCTGAATATCATGTATATATTTCTGGCATCTCACAAGCATAATTTTTATTCAGTATATATTTATAATCATTGGTCAGTAGTGTCTATAAGAATTCCATGTTCTCTGTTGTAATATTGATGGCAGTTATTTTGTGTACAGTAATGAACCCAAATTACATTTGGCTTAAATGAGTATCAGTTTGCTTTTTGCCTAGGACACAACGCATGGAAATAGACAACCACTGACATGAATTTTCTGGCTAAAAATGCAAGGACCAACAGCTCTGCAGCTGATGTTGACTTCCTTTGGCTTTGCATTAGATGACTGTTAGAGCTTTGGCACTGTTGTGTTTGAAGCATGCAGCAGGGATAAGGGAGTTTAACAGGTCCATCAACAATAGCTCTCTCCAAAATCTGTTGGGTAGATTTCTGCTTCCATATTATTTTGTAGGACACCGTTTAAATTAAAAGAAAAAAATGTGGCTAAATTTTCCTTTCTAAGAGAAAAGGTGCTCATATATGGTTTGGGGTGAGCAAGAGTAGTTTGACATCAAGTCAGAATTGAAAAAGCCACCTGATTTTCCTTTTGACAATGACCTAGATATTAAATGACATTAATATTAAAACTACAGCTAGATATTAAAATGACAGTCATCTATGAAGAAACGCAAACCAAATACCTCTGAAAAGATGAAAGATGAAATTGAAGGCCAGGGATGCAAAGTAACTTTTCAAAAGGCATTTGAAAGAGAACTCTACAGTGGTACAAACTAAGTGAATGGAAGTCCTAATAGACAGAGTACAGCATGACAATGAATCTTTTGTTTCTTCTTTTTCAAGCTGTAAATCTCTTTCCCATTTCTTCTTTTTCAAGCTGTTGGATTCAGGATCCAGTCATATTTTATGTGACCTGCACTGGGTACTTTGGAATCATGTTTTTTCTGAACGTTGCCATGTTCATTGTGGTCATGGTGCAAATCTGTGGGAGGAACGGCAAGAGGAGCAGCCGGACCCTGAGAGAAGAGGTTTTAAGAAACCTGCGCAGCGTGGTTAGCCTGACGTTCCTGCTGGGCATGACGTGGGGTTTTGCTTTCTTTGCCTGGGGACCCTTAAATATCGCTTTCATGTACCTCTTCTCCATCTTCAATTCATTACAAGGTAAGAGAAATGGTGATTATTTTCCATATTGCAATTTTGTCCTGCTTGTGAACAGCTTCCTTTCCAATAGATGCCATGCCAAGTTTCTGCAAGTGCAGTTCCAGGCACAGGGTGGGTACCTTTCCAAAAGGTCTTCACTCAGAAAATGAAGTAGAATGTCAGCTACATTTGTTTTTCCCCCAGGATGTATTATAAGCACTTACAACAAAGCCAAGCAGGTAGTAGGTGTTGCATAGATTCTTGTGTGTGTGTGTGTATATATGTAACATATATTAAAAAGTATATACATGTACTTTATGTATATATATAAAAGTATACATTCCTGAATGAACATTCTTGTGTGTGTGTGTGTATGTATATGTATGTGTGTGTATGTATGTATAATCTTGTATGAGTGAGTGAGTATGAGGCAGAGTGCCTGGTTGAGAGACCAGTGGGAAATTTTAAAGGATGTGCTGTTATCTTATTTGAAGTATGACTGAGTGTTGATAACCTTCATAGACCCCATCCCCATGTAGGTGTGCCAGTCATGACCAGAAGAATATCTTGACTCTGTACAAGGACAGAAACAATCCACCTTGATCCATTGGCTCTTTGCATTTTAAATTAACATGATGCTGTAGTTAGAAACTCATCTTTTCATGAGACTCAGAGTTTTCTTCAATTTAACAAACACTCTCCAGTGGCCAACTTTGTAGGAAAAGGCTGTGGTTCCTTCAGGGAGCTTACAGCCATACTGCTGATGACTTTCATCCCCCAGTACACTCTGTAATGGATTTAACTGTGAAGCTGAAGTGGGTAAATATTACTTTTTCTGGAAATTTAAAAAACTTTAAGTTATTGGTTCTTCCCTGTGTTCTGTTCAAGCTCTCTGCCGTGAGGAAGCGCCAAGAGGCCAACACTCCAAAAGCAACTGGATAACAACGTTTGGAATAGTTTTTAGCAGAGCAGAACTGTTGGCTTTAGCTGAAGCTGCTGGTGTTTCAATTGAGGTGTGCAGGGATCAAAGAGCTAACTAAAGCTGAGCAAATCTGAACTGGGCTGAGAAACATGTTTGAAGTGCTTAAGTGGGTGTTTTCCACAGTTGTGGTCTGAGAAACGTCTGTGTTTACCTGCCTGGGAGTGCTGGACTAGCTGCTGTCCGTCTGTGTCCTCTCCTGTTGTATGAGCTTGGAAGCCATTTTTCACATAGTAGGAGTTCAGTGATTGGTACATGATTGGATTGTAGATGAAGAGACTTTAGGGATACTCTCAATTCAATCCTAGACCCCTCTAACACTGATATGGATCCATTATTTCTATAATTTTTTTTTAGAGTTAGTTTTCTATAACAGAAGAAATGCATACACTCACTGTCTTTAGTAAATAGAATAACAAGCTTCAGTTGCCCCTCCAGAAGTTGGAAATGGAGTGGAAAGTGTATGAATACATCTTCCCTGGGATCGAGATTTGTAAAGTATTTCTCTGATCTCTTCAATAATATATAACAAATAAGTGCCTAAATCAATATTGACAGAAGTGTCTGTTAACATTAGAAATCCCATGGTTTTTATATTTCAGGATTGTACATGAAAGGCACATTGATCTGCCAGCCCAGCCTTGGTTTTGCTTTTAGAATTTCCTGGCAGCTTCAGTATCCTTCAGCAGCTACAGTTGTCTGTTCAGCTCTGTTTCCATTAATGAGAATTGGGATGTTTTATTCCTCCCAGCTTGGGTCTCCTGTCAGGAGGAAAAAATGTTGTAAACCATCATCAAGTCCGTGTATTCATAAATCACGGGCTTTTAAGACTGATTTTAAATTATATAAATTCAGAACAGACTTTGCACATCCAGTGATATTAAAAAACACCTCTTAAAAAGAAATTTTAAATTAAAAGCAGTGATACAAAGCATATGAGTCCATGAGCTGTTGCTTGCTGGTTGGGCTCATACAAATTGTTCTCAGGACCCCTTAGAAAGCCATATAATGGTTTTTATTACGAAGTTGTTTCCTGCATCTTCTGAGAGAGGCTTAGTTGTTGGAAGTTTATGCTTTATTAAAAGAGGTGTGTAGAATTTATACAGTTTAAAGAACAATTCAATTAATGCAACATTAATGCATATGATTCTTAGGAAAACAACATCTTGTGTGTTTCTGTAGTTTTTTTTTTCTTTGTGACACTCTTCATTTCAGCAAAACAATTTGACATGGTACCGCTACTTAATGGAGTTTATATTCTAGGGGAGGATAATGTTGAAAAAGTACCCAAAAAAGCATGGTGTTGAAACATAGTAAATAAGACACGATGTCTAAGCTGAAAGCGGAAGGCTCAGTAGGTCTAAAGGAGGTGACCAGTAGATACCTGTGGGGGAAAGACATTTCTGGTGTAAGGCAGTGTATACGGTACGGGCATGCAGTCTTTAAAAGGCTGGAGACATGGCTTTCTCAGATGCACATTTTATAAAGATGAGGCTAGGTATAATATGGAGAACAGATGAGAACAGCTCAGTAGTGTTTAGAGAGAACAATAGAAGACTTTGACAGTGAGTTGATTTAAGGTGGTCTAGTACTTTAAACTGTGATGGAAAGGAAGGAGCTAAAAAGAAATACACGAGTCGAAAGAAACTTAGATTATACAGTGCGATAAAGCAATCCTCGGCAGCCTGAACACTGCACTTTTGTCTCTAGAGTTATTAGGGCAAGTGGTCATCCTCTTAATGTGCTAGTACAATTAATCAGTGCTTGTCATTGTGGGACTTACCTATGGGTGAAAATTTAGAATTTAATAGGGTAGTCTGAAAACCAAAGCCGCATTACACTAACTTAGCTCAGCAGGGAAGGGTTTTGAATGCCCCAACTCAGGAGTCAGCAAGGGTTTGAGCTTAGTCTGTGGAAACCAGGGCATACGTGGAGAGGAAGGCATTCTGAAATGCTTATTCTCACTTTCATTCACTTCTGTAAAAATGTAAGTCAAACGTATTTTTAAATCTTCAGCTAATCTTTCAGTGTTCTTAGAAATAACCTGTAGAGCTATGTGTGTATGCAGATGAATGTTTGTGTCATTATTATGTTAATAACTGTATATAGGCTGCAATTTTATATATACTTTATCTTCATATTTTGCCTGTATTTTAAGTTTAGACATGTTTGTTTTATATGCGTTTTATATAAACAGTATAATTTACTCACCAAAATCGTGTTAAATGGATAACAGAAGATGATTATGATCTGGGTGGATATGAGAAAAGTTTTGCTTAAATGAGCAACTGAAATTACAAAGTGATCAAGGCTGAAACAAGGACTGTTGTCCAACTTTCAACATCAAATGGCTTTACTGTTTTTATCAATCTGCTTCTTCTAGTTATATGGTGTATCAGTCATTTCATTAATTTTTCCCTGTGAAATGAAACAAAAAAATATACATTCTTTTTATTATATTTTGACAATCTTTACATTAGGGTAAAAAGGTTCAAGGGCTACAGGAAAGTGGGTGAGACTATTATTTTTCCCATATTGTTTCCTTCATGTTTAAAGGAGGGTATTAAGGGAGAAAGCCCACCCAATTTTCCACCATCCCCAGGCCCCAGATGTAGGGTATGCTCTGAGGTTCTTGCTCAGGTGGTTTGATATTTCAACAGTTATGAATCGCTGCCAATCTTGCCACTCCAAGCACTATGAGGTCTTTGAAAAATCCATCATAGAGTCACTGTTTGCCCCATAAAATATGCATTCTTAAGTTGGTAGACATATATTTCCACCTGCTATTATTATTTTCACTGCTCTCCTAGGATTCAGCTGGCCAATCATGATATTAACTATGTTTATTTGTTTCTGAAGAATACATCCAGGAAAAAATTGGGCACTCTGGACATTGTTATCACATGAAGTATTTTGAAATTTTTAAAAATGCAATGTGAAAGGGAATCTGTGCGTGGGAACATTGGACCTGCTTCTGTAAATGTGCTAGAGTTCATTCTAGAGAAGCAGTTTTGTCTGGTGACGGAGTCTTGCCCTTTCTCCCTTGGTAACACCCTCTGTGGATGTGCAGGCTGGAATTACTGTCCTGAGATGTCCACTTGTTACACAAGAGCAGAACAATGTCAGAATGCCTTCTTTGTTCACTAAGGAAGAAAAGAATTTGACACTATTAATTAGATTAGGCTTCTTCCCCATATAGAAAGACAGTTAACTCTATGCCAGGTTCTTTTTCAAGTTCTTCAGGATGTCTGGTTAACTCCCTTCAAAGAGATGGATGCTTAAATTTACTTTCTAGGAATTGAAAACAGTATCAATTAATAGTTCAGGCATAATCAGCTTGACTAATATACAGATATGTGGCAGTATCACACCAATTTCAAATAAATGATGCAGTGGAAAACACAAATGGGTATTATCATTCTACTAAGAATGTTTGCATTAATAGAGAACCAAGGAAGAACAGGTTAAGCTTATTTGTATGATACATTGTGGTATAAAGAACTTTTGCCCAACATCTGTGATTTTACTTGCATTCTTGCATCAAGTCTGGGAAATAGATATCTAAAAAAGAGGCATTTTGTCTACTTTTAGATCAAGAAATTGCAGTTCAGAAAAATCAGTGGCTTTTCCAAAGTCAACTTCAATCTAAAAAATGTATTATTTGCAAAATAGCATATTTAGTATATTGTTAGGAGGTAAACTATAAAGAAAAAACTCAAATGTACTTTCAGTGTTTTGTTTCAAGCTTTCTGAGATGTGAATATCTATTTCCGCTAGAAATTTAATAAATGACCATTTAAAGAATATATGGGAAGAATCATCTCATATCTTTACTCAGCAAAAAATCATTTATGAAAAACTGTTATTCTGTTGGTAAACTAAGGAATCAAAGTTAGAGGTGAGTTTTTAGCCTGCTAATTAAGACATTGATGAGGAATGCCTTAGCAGAGTGCCTGGCATGGCTTCTGTTCCTGGTTCTAGCCTCTGGCTGACATGGACCCTGGAAAGCCATAATAATGATGGCCAGTAAGTTCTTGCTGCTTGTATAAGGGACTTGTGTTGAATTCCTGGCACCCAGCTTCGGATTGGCTCAGCTCCAGCTTTCAGTGACATTTGGGAAGACGATGAGAGAGCATTTGCCCTGTCTCTTAGAAATAAAATTTAAGAGAGAAGAGTAAGCCAAATTCTCAGGTACAATCTACTCAGTGTCAGTAGTCTCCCTTGCCACTGTCTGTTTGGTTAGGAACCTCATGCAAGCGAGGTGGTTACATAATCCCACACACAATACACACATTCAACTGGTGCCAAGGGAAAGAGCTGAAGCACCTTTCAACCCCTGACCTCTGAAATGATGTCATATTAGCTGAATCATTACACAACGCAAGGAAATCACTTACTCATCCTTGGTGGAGCAGTTTGTGCCATTGAGAAATGATTTTTCTAAAGGGTAGCCTAGTTGTATGAAAGGAAGATTCAAGAAGTTTCCAAGGAGCGCTCTAAGTCTTGAAAGTTCCCCAGTTTAACAGCTAGCTGGCCATTTCCGGTAGCAGTGAAACACAGGAACTGTTTGAAGATTTGAATGCAGGCTTGCTGTGCAGCCCAGAAATAATTTAGACTTTGCTTGTCATAAATCAATTATCTAGAGTTCCTGACCTCCTCTACCCAAATAAAAACTTGATTAAATTCTTGACCAATTTCTTTCCTGTCAAAAATTCCCAAACAGCTTTATCCTCGTGGCCTAATTAAGATATGAGCCATTTATTAACTACGTGCTCTGATTCCATCTTACTTCCCTACATTTATTGATGATTCTCAGCACACTGTCAGTGGTCTTTACTTGTTAATGAACTTAATGAAATGAGGACCCGGTGTTTGTTGTTTTCTCCCCTTGACAGCATTTTCAGAACAGCTAAAGGGCCTCCATATAAGCTCCCTAAAATTCTGTTTGCAGAAGTACATTTCTAAGAGGACTGTTTTTGACAGTTGTTTAGACTTTTGAAAATCAGGCCAAAGATCTGAGAATATCTGTATGACCTACATTTTCTACAGAGGACACACATAATGTTGCCTGAATCAAGCAAAAGGTGTGGATTCCACATAGGAGCCAGCTTTCTAGCCAAAATTTCTACATGTGTTTTTTTTTTTCCCCCACCTTATTAGTAAAATAACTCTTGCAACGACCAAAACTAAACACCATCTCATTTAATCTATAGTAAATGCAGTGTGAATACTTAGGAGATTTTTTCCTAAATGTGTTGCTTAAGCATATAGCACATATCAAAAATAAAATCCACACGTTGATGAGACTTCTCACCATCTTCAGCAAATATTTGCTGAGTGAGCCTGGCTTGTGTCTCCTGTTACAGTGAATGGCCTTACTTTTTCCACCCTAAAATTATCAGTAACTGACTCATTTTGCCACACAAGAGGGTACTTCCAAAAGCCTGTACAAAATAAGTTTAAAAGCTAAGTTTACTTTGGTGCTAACCAATTTTCAGTTGATGCATTGAAGGGAGTAGTCAGAGTTCATGAAAATGCGTGCTATGGGAAAATTATACATGGAGATGAAAATAGTCCTGTACCAAAATTAAGCTTAGCTTTTAATTCAGTTTTCCCGACAATCTTCTTAAAGTACCTTTGTCTTTGCAACACACTTGTTCCAACAAAGTTGGAAATCTTGTGTGTTCTAAATGAAAAGATTGTAATTTTTACTGAGAATTAAGATTAACTTCACCTATCGTAATCGTAAACCTCAAGTTAGTGAAAGGAGGGAATAAAAGGAAGACAGGGGTGAATGTGGGATAAGAGGGCAGGGGACTGGTTTCTGCCTGGTTTCTACCTGTTCATTTAGGGATGGGCATTGTAGCACAGCAAGCTAAATTGCCACTTGGGAAACTTGTATCCCCTGTTGGAGTGCTGATTCATACCTCAGCCATTTGACTTCCAATGAAACTTTCTGCTAATGCATCCTGTGTGGCAACAGATGATGATGAAGTTTTTGAGCCCCTGCCACCCACATGGGAGACCCAGATGAAATTCCAGGCTCCTGGTTCAGCCTCGCCCAGCCCTGGCTCTTCTGGGGCATTTGATATTCTCTCTCTCTCTCCCTCTCTTTCTCTCTCCCTCTTTCTCTCTCCAAGTACAAGACTTCTGTTCATTTAAAGATGATTAAAATGTGGTTTTGCTTACTGTAATATGAACTGGCTTCACATGAGCAGTATGCAAAACCAAGGTAAATCTGAGGCAAAAAGAACTATTATTAAGGCACTCTGGCTTGGATTCATCAAGGTGGTAGTTCTCCAGGCTCAAATTCATGACTTCTCTTCCAGTGTGAGTCTGTCAGTATGCTGTAAAACTTAAAACTCTGAGTTCAGTTTTGGTTCTGGTTAGCTTGTGGCTTCTATGGATAACAGTCCTTATTTCTTAATCCATGAAATAAAGCCTGGTACTAGGAAGAGTAAAGCCTAACTGTATTGGTCCCAAGTCAAAGCTGGAAGCTCTTTCCAGAATAATAGTGGAGCATATTACTCTGTGGTAGGGTAAAGATCCTATTTTAAAGGGAAGAAATTTGGATGCCTAATGTAGAGTCTATTAAAGTGTGGTGATTTTAGTTCTGTTTCTCACACCAAGAACCACAAATACATGGGTGGAGGAGACTTGGCATGGAAGCCGAAATGGTTCTCTGCTCATTTTTGTGTCCGAATGCCTGTGGCTGTCATGTGACCCATGTTCAGTCACTGCTGCCAAAAGTGTTTGGAATGCGGATTTCAATGCCTCCCACCCTTTCCATAACTGAACTCTAGAAGGAGCAGTTTGTCCAGGAAGAAATTTGTTATGTGATAACAGACTAACTTAAGTTCATGTGAAGAGAGCTAGTAACTCCAAAGTATTAAAAAACCCTTTTTTGAGACTCAATTTTATTTCGAAATGGTAATGTATTTTAAGACCAAAGGATTTGCCATATTTACGCTTTTAAACATAATAGCCTATAACTAAATATGCAATCATTTTTAAGAATTCTAATTTCTCACATTTATTATCTTATTGCATCCCAGTGCACAGTGGAAGAGGGCCCATTGACGTGGCTTCTCCAATATCTTAGAATTTTAGAGTATGTGACAGATTTTGAATCTGGTGCAGACCAGTATCCGTTAAGCACATTGGATTTCATGTATCTATGGCCATGTCTGGTTGGTAAAAATTAGGCAGTCTTCTAATATTACATAGTAACAATTTACAACAGTCCCATTTCTTAAGTCAGTTTTATCTTTGGTCTCATCCTCTCTTTGGCAAGCATCTAATTCTTCCAATAGTTGGCAGTTTAGTACCCCAACAAAGCCACAAAAGTGGAACAGTGACCTTGTTTTCTTTTTCCACTGTCCCCAGACACCAGACACAACCCCCGAAGTTTTTGTATCCTGAATGTGTGCCATCTACCAGAACAGCTGAGTGTTACTGAAGAGTAATAGAGTATTATTATTAAGGAAAGCAGTGCCAAGTGATGTTTATCTACCATCTTCAGCTAAAAGAAAAATCATTTCTTTAATGTGAGGACGTGTACTCAGTAGTCAGAATACTTACCTGGAGATGAAAGCCCTTAACTGAATTTTATAATCTCTTCCAGCTCCAATATACAATTCTATTAAGTGATTATTTAAGAATATGTAATACTCTGTATTTTCAGTTGTATAACAAAAATGTTTCCCCAAATGCACTCAGTCCCAGGTAAAGGGACATAGAGTCAATATGAGGCGGTGGGTTTCGTCCTCTGACACTGTGAGTTCCAAACATAAGTTGTCATCTACGGGCTTGCCCCCTCTCTGTACTCCTTGCTCTGGACCTGCCATCACCTCTTCGAATCCTAAAATGACCCATTCACCAATGCAAGTTTTGGGACACTTGGGCTTGTTCACACTGCTGGTGATATAAGGTGGTTTTCCTCATTAAAGTGATTTCCTGTACAAAGCAGACTTGTTAGAGTATTTGGTCATTGTCTGGAGGCCCTGAGTGGCAATCAGATCTAGCCAGGTAGAGTGCTGAAAATGAAGTCAAACCCAGTGGTGGCTACCGACTGTTTCCTGAAAAGGTTAAGCCCCAGAGGCCTGCCTCCAAGAGTTTGTGAGCCTTGAAAGAAATCTTTTCTAACTTGAGAGTTTTATTACACTCTCATAGACCGGTTCAGGGTGCTCACGTGAGTCCTTCCTCCAACTCCAACTCCCCAGCCTGCAGCGTATGAGTCTTTAGGAGGGAGTCTGCGTTTGTTCAGTTTTTAAATTTGATTAATATTTTTGGCTCATCTGTATTGGAGTGTCTTTGTTTATAAATTACATGTAACAAGTAATAGCATTTTAATCAGAAAACTGCATATTTATGTAGCTGCATGTTAAATGATATAATGGCCATGCTGGTACACTGATTACTACGCTGAGTTCATTGTGATAAACGTATTTGAATTTCCCAGGAATTTTTAAATATGCTGATCATACACTTGAAATCAGTGACCAAGATGTAGTCTGTATTTTCATAGTGTTCAAGTCAAAATATGCAATCAATTTTTAATAATCTCAATAGAAATTTCTGCTTGGACCTCACTGATGGCCAAACGAGAAAGTAAATCCCGGAAGTGAATCAACCCATAGACATTTGACTGTGCTAACGGGCCATCCTGCAGACATCCCTCAGGCTCCTCCTCTGATATTTCTGGAATAACGTATGGGTCATTATGGGTCATTTTGAGTGAACACATTGGAAACCTAAAACATGTAGACAAGACCTTAGACACGTTTTACAAACTTAACTACTTACTTAAATGACAGTACAAACAGTGCTTTCCCCAACCTTTTCAATTGGTGAAGCTTCCATATATTTAGTTTTCTTGATGAATACTCTACATTCAAAAGAAACAGGCAAGTTTTAAAAATTGTTTGTGTTTGTACAACAGGAACAGATTTCATGGCGTTTCACCTGTACAGTTTCCTCCCCACTCCTGCCCCCCGCATACATCTCCCTCTTTCACTCTTTCATTCCTGCATTCCTGTTTCATATTTCCTTTTAATTTTTGCAGAGGGTTATTTTGCATTTACTTTATAATCACAAGCTGAAGTATGCATTAAACAAATAATTCTACAAGCAGTTAGTAGAGAGACCACTGTTACTCTGGAGTATAGTTAAGAACTATAAATAATAATCAGATCTCAAGAAGTCCGTTTAATTGACGCTTAAACGTAATGCAATGATTTTTATTTTTATGCCACTCCGTGCCAGAATGAGTTCCTATAACTCCTGAATTTGTGTGCCATTGACTCCTGTGTTTAAATGTTATAGATTAAAATCAGAGGCTTTTTTTTTTTAAAAAAAAAAAAAGTGTTTCTAAGACGTACTTGTTAGATAATGGAACAACCAAATATAGAGGATTAGAGGGAGAAATTGCTGAAACTTTCTGGAGAGGGTGAAATGTTAAATAAATTTCCTGAAAGTTCAGCTGCCAAAGCACAAATAACATGATTGATAGGCACAGGAGTAAGTGCAAATACTAAGACATGTATTTGCTTGTTAAAATACTGATAAACGGAACTAGGCCAGTTGGAGCCACATAATTTTGTTGATTTTATTTGGCCTGATAAGATACCTCTTTTTTATGGCCTAACCTATATGCTATAATTATAGGTGTAATCATGTACATAAGATAGCTAGTATTTGCAGTCCTCTCCTTCCCTCTTAATCTTTTTTTTAAAAAAGATTTATTTATTTATTTATTGGAAAGTCAGATGTACAGAGAGGAGGAGAGACAGAGATGAAGATCTTCTGTCTCATGATTCACTCCCCAAGGGAATGCAACGGCCGATGCTATGCCAATCTGAAGCCAGGATCCAGGAACTTCTTCCAGGTATCCCATATGGGTGCAGGATCCCAAGGCTTTGGGCTGTCCTCGACTGCTTTCCCAGGCCACAAGCAGGGAGCAGGATGGGAAGTGGAGCTGCCGGGATAGAACCAGCGCCCATAAGGGATCCCGGAGCGTTCAAGGCGAGGACTTTAGCTGCTAGGCCATGCTGCCAGGCCCTTCCCTCTTAATCTTATGGATGCTTTTTTTTTTAATGTAGTTTTAAGTCAAATGCAACTAATAGCAAAATATTAAATTCTTCTTAAATATTGCTTCTTTCAGCCTCAAATTTTGGCTAAGTCATATTAATTGCTAAATAGAACAAAGAGAACCTAATTTATGCAGTTATTCTAGTTTTATCTGAATCTTTGTGTCCTATAGGATATAATTGTAGAATACATATTACAAGACTGCTTAAGATCTTTGTTACTTAATGACATAACTGCAAAAGTTTGAAATCTAACTTGCATATTTTGTAAGATTCATCTTGAAAATGAATGTCATTGAGCGTTCGTGTCTTTGTGACAGGTTTGTTTATATTTATCTTCCACTGTGCAATGAAGGAGAATGTTCAGAAGCAATGGAGGCGACATCTGTGCTGTGGTAGATTTCGACTGGCAGATAACTCAGGTAAAGGGGCATGTTGTTCAGTGAAGTTTACACTTGAGGTAGCTGTCATTCATTCTTCCCTGGGAGAGCAACACAGTCCCAGTGGTGGCAAGGGGTAAAGGTGCTACATGTGAAGATGCTGACTTGGAATCTTAGAATGAGAGAGCTGGAAGAGATCTGGACTCTGGACTCAAAATGGCCTAATTCAACAGCTCAGATACTCAGAATCACTGTTACATAGTCTTTTTTTTAACCGTAAGATGTGTTATTAGGCAGAGGGATGTTCCTCAATATAGAAAAAAGCCAAAGGAAGATATTTCCCACTTACTCACATAGAGCACAGATGGCATGTGTTTCACATATACAGTTTTAAGAACATAATGACACTTCCACTTCCCTTTCACCCCTTCTGTCTAACCCTTCTTACTCCTCCCTTTCGTGTGTTTAATTTTAACTTTTACAATGACAGATTTTCAATTTGCTTTATTAGAACAACCTTAATCCTCACTGAATAAACAATTCAACAGGTAGTAAGTAGAAAGACCACCGTTCTTCAGGAATATAGACAAGGTCTATAAACAGTGATCAGATCTCAAGATGCCAATTTCACTCATAAATCACATGTTTTGTATTTGATTTATTAATTACTATAAATCAGAGAACACATGCTACTTATCTTTTGGAGACTAGTCTATTTCACTAAGCATGAAGATCTCCAGTTGCAACTATTGTGAAGGACAGAATTTCATTCTTTTATTTATTTATTTTAAAATCTGTATTTATTTATTACTGTTATCATTTTATGATACAGTTATTGGCTCCTGGGAGTTCCCTTATCCTCTCCCCAATCCCTCCCCGACAACCTAGTTCCTCTATTTTATTACTAAAGTATAGTTCTTCATACACAGTCATATGTCCATCCTTGCAGGCATGGACAATGGTAGAGTCCAGCATCCTATTGTCAAGATAATAGTAAACAGTTTCATTGTAAGTCGATCTTTGTCAGGAATTCGAGATGCATACTACATTGTATCCTCACATCTGGATATGTTAGTCTCCATTTCACAGTTACTGTACACCCCCTTAAATGAAAAGTCACAGTACAAAATCAACAATAAGAAGAAAATTCCATTGTTTGTCTATATCACATTTTCTTTATCTAGTCATCAGTTCATTGACATCTGGATTGATTCAATGTCTTAGTGTCAATTCAGTTACTGGAATTTTTATCATTTATAGTTGTTTCTCATTCATCAGATATTAAAGTACATTTTAAACCTTGTATGCACAAGGTTGAAGTTAGAAATATCCATTGCTGTAGTTTATTGTTGCTTTCATGTCGGTCTAGAAACTACTGCCAGCATATCATAAGATCAGTTGCTCCAGATGAATTTTGTTGATTTTTCAGGCTGAGCATATGTGGTATACAGCAGACTAATAAAGTGATGTCATTTCTTTCAGACTGGAGTAAAACAGCTACCAATATCATCAAGAAAAGCTCTGATAATCTAGGAAAGTCTTTGTCTTCAAGCTCCATTGGTTCCAACTCAACCTATCTTACATCCAAATCTAAATCCAGCTCTACTACCTATTTCAAAAGGAACAGTCATTCTGGTAAGTCATTTGAGGCTGTGATAAAAATGTCCCCATACAGTTCTCATCTGGTACATTTTTACTACCGCAACTGGACGTATCTTGAAGATTAATGGGTCACAGTGCCTCCTGGAGAGCTTATTTTAAATGTTAATGTAAACTAAATGCTTATTTGAAGACGTTAGGCAGAACCTTTTGGAATATGTTGTCATTTTACAAACTTTGTAATGCATCCTATGTCTAAATAACTTGATGACATCCAGGGATTATTGGAAATACAGTCATTTGATTTGAAATTAAGTTTTCTTCTAAAATTATTACAGTTTGAGTTAAAAGTTTTGTCTTAAGTATAAGTTGAATCTTATAAACGGACTCTTTCAGAATAGAATGAAAGCTACTTTCCAAGTTGTCATGGTAACGGGAAGCAGCACTGTCTAGGAGTTAATTCCTTAATCCTTCAAAGTTTTAAGACTGAATTCCTTAATAGAAGTGTTATTGTTTAAATTACTAATTAAGTGTGAAACAGTGTAAAGCATTATATGGAAAGTGATAGAAAGCTGTAACTGTCTTTTCATATTGCATTTTTCGTAATATTCACAATGACCCACATGTTTTAATATCAAGTGTTATGAGCGTAGGACGATCCTGACATTAGGGTAGAGGTAGAGATTATTGTGCCCTCTTTGAAAGTAAATGAGTGGTGTGAAAAGTTATAATTGTTTAATAATTTTGAAAGAAATAAAATCATTACTTTTCAACACTAAAGCCCAGGCAATAAACTATTGACACTCAACACACAGCACAGGATAAATAATTAGGATAAATTACAGAAACATTTAAAAGAAAATGAAAACAACTTTTTAAAGATTTATTTATTTATTTGAAAGAGTTACACAGGGAGAGAGAGGGCTTGTGGAGGGAAAGGAAAGAGAGAGAGAGAAAGAAAGAGAGAGAGAGAGAGATCTTGTGTATGCTGGTTGACTCCTCAGATGGCCACGTGGCTGGGACTGGTACAAACTGAAGCCAGGAATAGGAGCTTCTTCCTG
The DNA here is from genome assembly GCF_017591425.1 of Ochotona curzoniae. Taxonomy (NCBI): domain Eukaryota; kingdom Metazoa; phylum Chordata; class Mammalia; order Lagomorpha; family Ochotonidae; genus Ochotona; species Ochotona curzoniae. Next base: position 22,484,646 of record NW_024467115.1, read on the forward strand.
AGTTTCCAACTGGATGCAGGGACCTGAGCCCTTCAGCCATCTTCTGCTTTCCCAGGTTTTTAGTAGGGAGCTGAATCAGAAGTGGACTAACTGGAACTCCAACTGGAACTCTAACAGGAGCCTGTGTGGGATGAAAGCATTCCAGGTGATGGCTTTCCCTGCTATGCTACCATGCTGGCCCTGGAACTAACTGATTTTCAGTTTACTTAGCTATTAAACACTGAACAGAGAAATGGCACAGAAAAGCTGTATATTTGGCTTTTTGTAGATAAACTCTGTGATGTGTCTTTAATTATTTGCATTGAAAACACTTTAACTGCAAGTAGTTTTTATGTGTATTTGACACTGGAGTGGCCATTGTCTGGGATTTGTGATGGTACTGAGGGAACAGTTTGAATATTAGGGAGTTTGTTAATATCAAAATTAGTTAGCTTGCTAAGAATTCAGAACTGCTTAAAACAGCAGCTTTAAAAACTTCTTGGAATCAAGGACTTTCTAAGGAAATAGAATAAAAGAAATTCTCATCCAGCATAAGGAAATACTTTAAAACATATGTGACTCATATGATACTATAGACATGATTATTATTATATATATTTGATTTATATATATTTATATTTGATTTTATATATCACCTGTGATACAGGTGTTTTTTATACCTTTGCCTAAACTTGAAAATCTATACACATCTCTGCTTGAGAATACTTCAGTAAGGAATCTGATAGTAGGTAGGTATATGGTTTGAGATAGATTATTCTGCCTATTTGATAATGCCTTGGCATCAAGTCTTGAATTTATGATGAGTGATTTTTTTCAGTTTTTTAAAAAGTAAATTCCTAATTCTGTGTTCCCTTCTAAATTCCAGTAATGCCTGCTCAATCGATTATGAATGATTAAGAATTAGATCAATTGCATTATTCTGCCTTTAGTATAGGTAAGAATAGCTAACATGGAGAGAGCCACTCTTACAAGATGAGAGAAAGTAACAGAGTAGATCATCTACAATGTGGGAGGCACTGGAAGTCTTACAGAGAGAAAGAACTGTGGGATACTGAGGAAACCTGGCTAGAAAGTAAAGAAGAAATTCAGAAATAGAGGGAATGAAACAGATTTTGTTGTTTCAAAATGCTGTATGGATTTCTTTTAAATTTGCTTTTTAAAGAATATGTTAATGGTTTGTGTTCACTTAACCAAAAACACTTCTGGGGTAAGATAGATTCTTGCAAATTAGCATGATAATGTAGTTACATGTATGTCATTGCTGCTATGATATAATAAATCCTGGTTTCCAATAAGCTGACTTCAAATAGCCGTTAGCTACCAAGCCAGTCTCTAGTGAAGCAGCTTATATACTGGAAATCATGCAGGTTAAGCAAAACGTTGCTGCATATCATCATGAATATCTGGTTGGTTTGTTTCTTGGAATTGATCTAGACATTCGTATGTTTATGGTATAGATAATATCTCCTAAGAGCATTCCTTCAGCAAAAGTGGATCATTCAGGTAAACTTTCATTACTTTTATAAATGCATGAAATTTTTACAAGGTAATAAGAGCATTTGCATGAACTGAGCTAAGAATCTTGCTACACCAGCAGAATGGCTTGTCCTGTGCAGTTCTTTTCAGCTAGCACGGTGCCATTCCTGCACTGGAGTTTCGAATAATGGTTTGCTGTGCTGGCTCTTCTCTGCATGGGGTGCCTGCAAGCTGCTCCTTCTAGAAAATGTACCATGCTCTGGAGTGAGCGGTCCCATGGGATGTAATGATAAAAGAATAACGAAAAGCAGTACATCAGAGTTTTTTCAAAATAGAAGGACATAAAATTATTTCACTTTTCTACCACATTTTGGATTACTGGATAAGTCATGGTACATTCATAGAAGTCATCAAAGATAAAGTGTCAATTCCAAGCCTGCTTTGTGAGGATTTTTGTGTGCTTGACATTTCAGCATAGGTCAGATAATATTTCATTTCCCTAGCCCCTGGTTTTCAAACTTGCAGCTGTGATCAAAATGTATATGTAGCTCAATTTAATACCTAACCAGAAGACTGAGGATAGTATTTATATAATATATACATATATAAAAAATAGCCTTTGACTAAATTTTGACTTATTAAGTTGTAAAGCCCCATCATATTGGATGATATCTGGAATGGAGGTGGTCAACATCTCTAAAATACATATTCCTTGAAATTGTCAAGGAAACATGCATATATCATTGACATTTCGCTGAGAATGTGTGGTGGTTTACATAACAACCAAAATTGTTTAGAAACCTCTCCAGTGGAAAACCAATGGCTAGTGAATATGCAAACTTAAGAAAGCACAGACTCCATCAGCTTGCTGAGAGCCAAATAGGAACAGGAGCTTGGCATTAGGACTCTTTGGATCTGTTCTCATCAGCACTGGGCCATGCTTCCATCCTTCTACCTTCTCATTCTCCCCATTCTCTACATGATCCAGCTTTTCTCCTTCCTGGCCTCCACTAGTGTGACCTGAGAGTGCTATAATCTACTTAGCTTTAACCTTATTTAGTGTCTCGCCCAAAGCAGTGGTTGAGTTATTTGAACCATTCCCCATGACAACAGATATCATGATGATGACTGTTACTAATTATTGATGGGTTTAAGTGTTCCAGCACATATTGGGTGCAACTTACTTGAAGCATGAAAGCTTCATGATCCCTAAAAACAGTTCTTTTAGCATAGCGATTTTTACGTTTTCCATGGTATATAGAGAAAGAATAACTTTCAGAAGCCAACTATCTCAAATTTTATCCTTCATCAGTGTAAGACATCTCTAATTTGGTTAATTTGAGGGTAGAATTTCTCTGTATTGGAAGAGGAGGAAAGGCAGGCAGATACACAGAAGGTATCCATTAGATTCATGCAGATAATTTTATATATATATATGTATATATATATGTTGTATATATATATATGTAGAGAATAGCCCTAAGTAAATTTCAGAGTACCCTCAGAGGTACTTTTAGAAAGCTATGAGTCTAGAGGAATACTGTTTGAATATGTATTATATTAAAAACTCAGGGAAGAAATTGAGCAGCCCTGTATTACTATCAGTTGCTTTGAAGCCATAGCATTGTTAATAAAAACAAAAACTTTTCTACTAAATATTTCAGATAAAATAATAATTCATAAACTATTTCCTCTTATTATGTCCCAGCCATTTCATACAAGCTAAAAAATCCATTTTAGAAAAAAGCCTTCCACATATCCTTTTGATGACCTTCATTCTCTTATTCTTCAAGATTCTTGCAGTGTAACTTTACAAAATTTTCATTTTATAAAGGATGAACCACTTCGTTTGAAAAGGATGAAGCGTGTGTAAGAAGTAGAGGGGAGTGTAACAGATCCTTTTGTGCCCATGAACTCACCACCAACTAAGCATCCCCACCAAATTTCCTTGCCTGTACCAGTTGGCAAATGTGTTAGTTATCAAATCTTTTCTTTCATAATATTTTAGCTTGCTTTAGTTCACTTGTAACATTATTTGTTACATGTTTTGAGGCAGTTGACACCTACATTTGTGAAGTGATTTTTCAGATGCTTGTATTCATTGACGTTTTAAAAAATGACACTTATAAAAAGGTTTCTTGGATCAAATCACATCACAGGTTGTTAAAGGATGAACTAGCCTTCTGTGACTATTAAGAATGCACACTGAAGATGTGCACTGGAATTTTAATGTTGCCTATTGTTTAACCTTTGAAAGAGCACATCTTGCTTTCATTGACATGCTTCCTTAATATGAAAAACAGGGTTTACAGTGCAGTGGCCCTAGGTAAGTCCAGCCAGTCTTGCAGGCTAATTCCTGTATCATTTCTTGCAGATAATGCCTCGAGAGACAAGTCTTTGTCAAAACTGACCCATGCTGATGCAGAACCATCATCAATCATCCCTGTCCATCAGGTCATTGATAAGGTCAAGGGTTATTGCAATGTTCATTCAGATAATTTCTATAAAAACATTATCATGTCAGACTCCTTCAGCCACAGCACCAAGTTTTAATGCGTTTTAACAGGAAAGGATTCAGTGTGCAGAAACATGAAAATCTGCAAGCAATGAGAACTACAAGTACTAGATGTAAATGTGCTGTCACCTAGGTAACTGCATATGTATGAGAAATGCATTTTGTTCAGAAAATTCACATGACATTCAGAATATTTTTGGTGTATTTCTTCTGTGGAGGCACTTCTTTTATTACTACAAATAACTTTAATTCTGAAAGCGGTATGATTTCCTAGTCACACATGATAAAATGTTTCAAATATAGAATTGTATCAGACAAATTATAATTTGGGAAAGACACTGAAATTGAAGGAGGAAAGAAAGGCAGAGCTAAGGAGAAAGCCTAGTTTATAACTCTTTTGTACCCCACTCCATAGATAAGCCCGCATATGCCCTCTATTCTGTGCCATCCTTCTCAACAATAAAAATAAAGCTAGTGTTTGCAACTCTTGTAATGTTCACAAGCCCATCCTCATGCTATTTTGCAAGAATAAACTAGTATTTTCTCTTTTACAATGAAATTTCAAGCACATAGAGAAAAGAATATTTGACCTAGTGATTTAAAGGTGTTTTTTCATGTCTTAAGCATGAGTATGATATCCTTAAGAAAAAAACCAGTTTTTTTCTTATTCAGGATTTTGATCCAGTTAATATGAAGTTAATATTTTTCTGATTCTATTGAAAATGCAAGACTCAGTCATCATTGCTTGTTAGTATTTAGTCCCACCAATTGAATCCTCTGTAGTAGTACCTCATTAATATAGACCTCCCAAAGTTATGCCTGAATCTGCTGCACCTGTCCTTTTCTTCCTGGACTCTACCCTAGTCCAGGAAGAAATTCTACCCAGGGGAAGAATTTGCATTCAACACCTGTGTGCAAGAAGCCATCTTCCTTTCAGGAGACACAGGGATGGAATTCCGCAACCCTGTCCTTGTTCCAGTTGCACAAATGGAAACCTCTAACTTCCCCTTTTGTTAAGGAATACAACCTGAGATACCTGGATGACTTATAAGAATTGAAATCATGTATGTACATGTGAGTCCACACTTGGTAGTCAAAGAACTGCTTATACTGCGTTGTCCAATTGTAGCATATAAGAGCCTGATGAGACTTGGCAATATTACTAGTGTAGTTTTTGTGACAGTCTGCTGCAGTAAGTCAGGCATTCTATGAGGCAGGCCTTATGAACTCACAAACCACCCTGAGTATTGCACACTTGCTTTTCCTTGTTCTGAGGAGTTGAATCTAGTTCCTTAGAATCTGGACACCTGCTGCTCCTTTGCCTTTCCTCTGGGCTATCTGGAGGGTGGCAGTTCTTGGGAAGTAGCAGTGTAAGAGGTAAGAAAAGGAGGCATTTGACAGATCCAGTGTGCTTAGAAGCAGAGGTTTTAGATGGAGGCCTTGCAGGTAGTTCCCGGGAGGAGACATAGGAAGGCCTGGAGGCCAGGCAGCACCCCTGGGCACCTGTTACCTTTCTTTGAGCCTCAGTTCTGAAGCTTTCATCCAGGCTCAAACACAAGAGGAAATAATGTGCTGATGGATTCTTATTACCAGTCATTTGACATGAGCCTGAAGCACATCAGGGAGATAAACATTGTCCAGTGCCCTCCCGCACGGAACAAAGTATTTAGGAGAAAAGAATAGTAAACCTTAAGATCATTCACAGCAATACAGCCAAATCCTATTCCATAGGCTGGTAGTAATAGGCAGCTTACTCTGGCAGAGTTTATATATGGATGAAAATTAAGTCTTAAAACCCACTGAATAGTCACGTATTCCCTCCCTCAAACCATAGATAGTCATGGTGAGTTTTACTTAATCTGCCCGAAGTGCTTTACTAAGTTATATAAAGTAACATAGTTTCAAAAGCAGCTTTGATTTGATTATTCATATTCACATTTTTTTTTTCATTTGACAACAGTGCAGCTTCTCTTTAGAAATTTTGAAAAGCCAGGTGGGGAAAATCAAGAAACAACTGAACTGCAATATTTGAATGAATTTTTAAGACTAAGGCAAATTCTACCATCAGTTGTAAACACGCATGCAGGTTAACCCACCAGTAGGAGTAATATCAACTCAGCCTTGGTTTCTCCCCCCTATTTTATAACCAAAAATTGTATTAGTATCTTACTCTGGGACCTTGAGATGTTTTCCAATCTTCTCACTATTATTTGCATTGTAAAGGTTTTTCTTTATCTATTATTGGCCTAAGCTCTTGTATATATTTATTTATTTGTGTTTATAAATGTCAATTTATTTTATATTAGCTTTATATTGCCTGGCATGTTTGCTGCAATTAATTTTCCATTAGAAAGACTGTATATATTTTTTTCCTAAAAATTTGTGAAATAATGTTCTGTATTGCTATCTTTGAATATTATGTATAGCAGTGACTGTGAGAGCAAATTCAGTTAATGGAAACAAGCCACTCTAGCTGATTTGCCAGTTTACTTAAATGGAATATGTTTTTCAAATAAATACTTATGGTGTTCATATTCCAAATTAGTCAATTTTTTATGAGTGAATGTTTTTATTTCTGACTCTTCAACAGGAAAATATTACTTGATGGCTGGAAAATAACCTGCCACCAATTAGGCTAGTGATACGGGACTGCTTTGCCAAAGTACTAGGAATGAATATATGACAAAGATCCAGTTCGCTGGGGATTCATACATTTTTAAGTTCTTAGAATTTCCCTAGATGATTGATACAAAGCCAAACTCTGCAACAGAATAAAAGTAAAGTAGGTTTCTTTGGGAGGAAACCTTCCGTACTTCAGAAAGGAAACTGAGTCACTAACATGCAGAATTTAGGATTTGGAATATTTTGCTCACAACTGTAGTTGTTATTTTCACTGTGGGGAGTTTAGAAAATGACAAATCTTGGCCAACTTCAATTGCTTAGCCAGAGAAGAACCTCCCGCTTCCTTTTTCTCTAGTTACTTGGGCAGCTCTTCCTGCAGAGAGCCAGGACCCAGTTTGGCTCGCAGCCCTCTGCAACAAAGTCTATGCCCAGTGCTAAATCCTGCAACACTTTGGTGGGTCACTGCCAAACCAGATTTTCTGATCAGGGTTCACAAGTCCTGGCCAAACCATGTTTAAAAAAAAAATCCAGACTAGCAGTTCCTTAAGGCCCATTGATGGTTGTAGATGAGCAGACTCCTTCAGGAAGCATGGGAGTAGGTGAGAAACACTCATTTGATTTGTAAGCTGCCCTGTGGTTTGTAGCGTTTTTCAATTTAAAGAGTCGGGCTTTGTAAGAACAGCATGTTGGAAGCACTTCTGCTTTCAGTTGAATAACATTCCACTTCTCATATAAATTAAATAAAAAAGATCTGTTTCTCTCCCCCACCTTTTGCCTATATCTTCTCTCCTTTTATTCTGCTTCCTACTTTAATTCTCCTGATCCTTTTTATTCTTCCCAACATCCCTCTTCATTTCAAGGAAGAATAATTGGGGTGACAATTTTCTTTATCTGTTTCCTTAGAGAAAAGAATAAATATGAAATTCTCAGTGTTTGAATTTATAATTCAAAAAAGAAACACAATTTTGGAAAATGGCATGATTTGTGACCATGGGCAGCTCCAACCTAAACTGAGTAACTTGAAACCATGGAGGAGGGGAACATAAAGTCCACAAACATGTTTGTGCACCAGATGACTTTTTTTTTAAATCTCAAAAAAAATTTTTTTTTTGAGGAAATGTGTTATTTGAGTTTTCCATTTGGGGAAACTGTGATTAAGGATGGTGAGTGACCATCGAGAAAGTAAGGGCAGGACTCGAGTCTCTATCCATCTGACACTGTTGTGTTGCTGCTTCTTCAGTAGCCCGCTTAGTTGCCACTTTAAAATAATCTACAGCCCATGGAGGAAGGTAAGCCAAGGACAGCGTGAATGCTGGGAGGTTCAGTCAGAGGCCACCAGAGCTTCAGAAAAAACAGTCTCTGGAATGGCAAACTTCAGGGATGACTTGGTCTTTGAAGTTCTGATAGATTCTGATTGGCCTCTCCTGGGATTCAGAAAGTGATTCCAGGCATGGAGATCGAAAGTCAGGGCAGCGAGTGGAAAATAGTTGAGGTTGGCTTGATTGCAGGGTATGGGAAAGGAAGGGGTTGCAGAGGAAGGACAGCTTGAGGCCAGGCAGTCGTGTGAAAGGCTGGAGTGAGACACCTCACCTTCTCAGCATGCTCAGGGAAGCCCAGAGGGTTCTGGGCAGAAAGAACCCCATCCTAGCTGGGTGGTAGGAAGGTGGCGGGAAGTACAGAGAGAGAATGCACAGGGACACTTTGGGCAAAGCAGGAGAACAAGCATTCTTAGAAGCCCTGTGAGTGTCAGAGAAGTGGTGGCACTGTCACAAGGCCTTCAGAGCAGCCCTGAGGGACTTTGATAGAAGTCAGCATAGCTATTCAGAATAGCCCTGAGTAGCCTGGTTATTCCCCAATACCCCCAGGTTGGTAGGACTTAGGAAAAAAAAAAATCAGCCTCTTCATGACACTCAAGTTGTCCATGTGAAGAAATGTGCAGAGGGGAAAAAGTTGGGCTAACTTACGGAGAGTAAGTGGAAGGTGGCTGAGGAAGGTTCCTCTGTGTGCTTAGGGAGGCAAGGCAATGCCTGAAGGCACCGAGCGAGCGCGCCTCTAGTCTGGTCCTACAGGTGACAGGAAGGATGAGAAGGTGAGGTAGAGGGATCAGCCCTGACCACCAGGAGAAACCCAGTTTCCAGATAAGACCAATACACAAGCTATTCAAGGAGGCAGGAAGATGACAGAGAATGATGTTGAGGAATGCTCTGAGTTTTCTTGATTTATGTTATTTCACCTGCTGGTTATTGTAAAGGAAATGGTATCAAAATCAGAATCTGTATTAAAAGTTAAAAGCTTTGAACTGACGCAGTGGTATGTAGGCTAATCTTCTGCCTCTGGCACCAGTATCCCACACAGACACTGGCTCATGTCCCAGCTGCTCCACTTTCCATCCAGCTCCCAGCTTATGGACTGGGAAAGCAATAAAGGATGGATCGAGTCCTTGGCCCCTGCATCCACATGAGAGACCCAAAGGAAGTTCCTGGCTTCTGGCTTTGGGTTGGCTCAGCTCTGGCCATTGTCACCCTTTGGGGAGTGAGCCAGCAGATGGAAGACCTCTCTGTCTCCCCTATCTCTGTAATATTTGCCTATCAAAAAGAAAGGCTTTTAAGTAAAGTTAAAAAAAAAAAACTTTAAATAGCCCTACAGAAAATATACCCTTGGCCTAATTAGGTTAAATAAACGTATGGTATTTGCCCTTAGAGTAGCTTTCATTAGTTCCAAGTCATTTCATGGACATTTTTACTTACTATATTCCAAAAATTAGTTTAAAGTTAATAATCAAATACTAAATACTGTAAAATTTTAAAACTTCTTAGCCAGAGATAGATTTTAGACACTTTAGCATAAATGGATGATTTATAACTTCTAATTTATTTCAAAGTCTTTTGAATCTTTTAAAGTATTCAGTTTGGCTTGGCTTATTATCATTCTGAATCAATTTAAATGGTTTTTAGTAATTCAGTACTTCTAAAATAGTTGATAAATACATTTTAATGTTGATGTTTATAGTATCTGATTTGTGCTCTGTGAGAAAACACTACTGCCAAATTAAGAGTTCAGTGACTCTAGGTGCAAAACAACAACAACAACAACAACAAAAAATAGAACACAGGAATGTTTTCATGTTCGTGATCCTAAGGCTCAATCCATTGAGTGGACTGACTGACCCTTTCTTGGTTCTGGGGGTAGCAAAATGACACACACACACCTTTCCTATAACTAATGTATTCGGTAGTTGAGCTGACCAATTGGACACATTTGAAACTAAATGCAAAGTGCAGTTCGTTTGTGTGCAAAGATCTGAGATGTACTCACCACAGACAAAAAGGACTAATACATTGCCTTCCCGTACCATGTAACAGTCACAAGTATTACAAAGGTGCTAGCAATGCCTAGAATGCTTATACTTAACTCATAATATTGTGTTGTTATAGTTTTATATGCACATGTTTCTACTGAATGTGGTTACACTGAGGCCTTGTGAGGTGGGTTAAGCTGAGTTAAGCAGTGTATCATAATCAAGTATATCATCATAATAACAATCATCATGAAAGATGCTGGGTTACTGAATTAAAGTTGGTAGTTTAATTGGTCCATTTGCATTTTGTATTTTAGAAAGCTATTTCGGATTTTGGTAGTTACAAAAACATTAGAAATACAAAGCAAATGGAAGAAAACTGTGTTAGCATGATCTTCTTCAAGAATCTTTGTCCCAATTTTACATTACTTTATATGCTGCCATTGAGTCGGGTAGGAACAAATGCCTTCAGTTTAACACTAACTGTGAATCATTTTAAATCATATTGGTAAAGGATCTAGATTCAAGTTGAGTCTGAAATGAGACAAGCGTTTTGAGTCATTGCCCAGGAAACTGGTTTACGGCTCAGTATGGCCTCAGTATTAGAGTGGTAGAACATGGAGGGATCTTTAGCCAGGTGTGCACCTGGCTGTGGGGAAAATGAGACCAGAAGGTAATGGCTTTGGTCATCACACAGCTGTTTATTTTGGGGGAATTTTAATTCTTAAGCAAGTTTGTGTTCACAGCAAAATTAAGTGGAAGGTACAGAGATTTCTCATAACCACTTCCTTTGTCAGCATGCCCTATCAGAGTGGAATAGTTAGAATTTATGAACCTACATTGACACATTATAGTTTCAATTGGAGTTCCCTATTGGTGTTGAACATTCTGTAGATTTGAACTATTGAACAACCGCATACATCCACTATTACTGAATTACACAAGGAATTTCCTCCAAACAATCGTGAGAGCCCATCTGTTCATTCCTCCCTCCATCCAACTCCCAGCAACCATTCAATTTTTTACTATCTTGATACTTTTACCTTTTCCAGATTGACATACAATTGTACTTACACAGTATGTAGCATTTTCAGAATGGTTTCTTTCATTCAGAATAATTCATTTAAGTTCCCTCCGTGTCTTTCCATGGCTTGGTAATTGCTGTGGTTGAATGTGTCCGCTAAAGTTCATGTGCTAGAAATTTAATCACCTGAGTAGTGTGGGAGGTGGAGCCTGCTAAGAATTAGGTCATGAGAATTCTGACCCCATGAATGGACTAAGTTGTCATTGTGTGACTGGGTTAGTGTCCATGAGACTGGACTTGTTAGGAGCACCAAGTTCTACCCCATCTTACTTTTTTTGCATACTCTTACTTTTTTGCCTAACATCAGGAAATGAAAAAGGCCCTTCCTCCAAGCATCATTCTCTAGAACCGTGTCAATACATTTCTTTATGAGTTACCCAAGCTGTGACTTTGTTGTGACAACACAGAAGGAAGTAAAACACTAGCCCCTCCATGTTAGTGCTGAATACTATTCTGTTGAACCATAATATAGTTTCCCACTTTTACTGAAGAACATGTTGGTGCTTAAAAATTTGGCACAAAAAAAGAATAAATTTGCTATTATAAACATCTATGTGCATATTATTGAGTTATTGCTTGGGGATGTGATAGTCAAATATGTAGTGTTTTTTAAGAAGCTGCCATACTGTCCTCCAAAAGGTTGATGCCATTGGTTTTCCTCTTTGCCCATTTCTCCTTGTCTTTATCAGACTAGCTTCCTCTGAGTCTTTCAGTTTCCATTTTATCGTAACTACATTATGCATGAACCTTGGAGTTGCTTGCAATTCTCACCTCAAACATAAACATGAACTTATAGCTCTAGCTCTCAATACCATATGACTGTTATTTCAATAACTCATATTTTAAATTCTTGAGAAAGCTCCAAATTGACAGCAGCTTCAATCGGGAATTTATAATCCATAATTGTGAATGAACACAGCTGTCTACACTCACGCATTCAGCAGAGGCTATGGATGTGGAAGGGATATCATTGCTGCTTCAGACAGGGTACTTATGGCGTGTTCAATCACAGCAACTGGGTTATGCAAAAAAAATTACTTAGTAGAGAGTATTAGTTAACTTACTGTTTCGGTTTAGATCATCCAGGGAGTGACTGGCAACATGGATTTAGAAATCTCAGCTTTTGATTGAGTATAACAATTTGTGAAAAAAATAAAGGAATGGGGACACCAGGGGTAAGGAAGAACTTTGGGTCTAACATACATGACAGGAGATCAGAAAGCAGCCAGGGTCCCAACTGCAATATAATTCCAGGAAGTTCTTGTCTAGCCCAATAGCAGGTTCCAGCATGGAGATGTTTCACCTAAGCGGCCCATGTCAAGTGGAAATTAGTTCTGTTTTGCTCAGTTCTTGCCTAGCGGATGCTTGGGAACAGCATATCTTCAGTTCTTGGTGATGCAGGTCCCAGAAACACCATGTCTGGAGGCTGTTGGCTCACTGTACATGTTACATCAAGTTCTTCCCTGAAAGATCCATGTGGCACACCAACCCTCCTCCTGCCCCGCCCCATCTCTGTCTCAAGGCTGCCATACCATACCATGCTCACGGATACCCAGGATGGCCAGGGAGTCAGGCTTGCAGGAGTGTAACCAGGAAAATGACCAAGATTAGCATGGGAAAGGACTTTGTTTATCCTGGAAGTTTCCTACTAGACACTGTCCAAGTGGTTCTGGGCATAGCCATGGAACAACAGTGAGTAATGTATTCAGCTAGAGATCTACAAAGGGCAACTTTTAACATAAAAAGTGAAGCTTGGGTATTAACTGAATTTTAATTTTTGTCCCAATTTAGATATATGTTTTGCTTTCTTTGAATGAATGTTAGATTGTTGAGGGAATAATTATTATTTGCCTAATAAGTTAATATTTGTTAAACTTGCTTTATGTGGCTTTCTATTAAACATAATCTTTGCTCTGATTAATTTGCTTCAATTAGAGAAAAATATGAGATCCTTGCTGACTTTTTGTCTGGGTTCTATTTCTATCTTCAGGTTTTCACATATCAGAAAACCATGTTACAGCCTTCAGTAGGTTAAGTTATAGCATTGTTAATTAGCAAGTATAAGAACTAATCTTACAATATTACAGTGACTTACAATATTACAGTTTGGAAATGTGAATTGATCCAATTTTGTTGAAGTCAGCAATTCTTTCCCTGTAAAGGAATAATAATGTGGAAGAAAAGTCACAGGTTTAATTTTTAAGAAATACTTAATTCTATTTAGAGTGCCCTGTGTTATGTGACTACCATGTCTGCGTTTCTCTTAAGGTGTCCTTTAGCTTATTTAAATATAAAAATGTTAGTAATTCCCAGTTAAGCTTAAATTCCAAAAATCTAAAAGTATGAATTTTTTCAAAAGGATATATGTGACCTGGTGCAGTAGTCTGCTGGGATCTCATATGGGCACCGGGAATCTCCTGGCTCCTGGCTTTAGATCGGCTCAGCCTCTGCTGTTGTGGCCACATTAGGGAGTGTCTCTCTCTTTTTCTCTGTAAATCTGACTTACCAATAAAAATGAATAAATCTTTTTTCTTTGAAGAAAAGAGTATATGTATATTCTGTATCTCTTGCTTTCCATACATGTCGCTTACTATTTTCAGGGCTCCGCTGAAATCTTCTAGGAACACATTTTGTAGATTCACTCTGTGGTACAGAAGAGGATGGGCTCACTGGGCATGAAGTTCTCAATGGGAAAATCAGATGAAACTGCAGTCTACTTTTCGCAGCTCTAAATTTAACAATGCCTAGGTGGAAGTGGCACCGCACCCAGTTCCTTGGGCGCCTCTGGAGGGGCAAAGGGTGATGCAAGATCAAATAGACTCTCTGTAGCGCAGAGAGAGCTCAGTTGCAAGCACACGGCCCGCCGTTGGCTGTGTGTCCAAGCGGTGTAAGCTTAGGATGCCGGGTGGCTGGGGGCGCTTGGGGCAAGTGCTTGGTGAGACAGCAGTGCCCTCGCTCAGGTAACCCAGAGACAGGAGGATGGAGGATGACGGACTCGCACAGAGCGATGCTCAGGAGCTCCATGTGGCAGGTAAATGAGGGGACGGGAGTCTCTGAGGTGGAATGGGGTGGGTTGCGGCCCGACTCTAGGATTAAGCAATGGATGAGGGGCATGCTGGCCCCACTAGTCCCAGGGAGTTTCCTCCTCCCCGTAAATGTGGCTAGTCCAGATGGGGGCATGCTGCTCAAGATGAAGGAAAAATAAATAAAGAAAGTAGTCCAATTCACTATTAATGGTGGTTAGATGTTGCAATATAATATTTTGCTTATATAGCATCAAATAAAAGATATTAGGGAAAAAATGAATGATCGCTCCTACATCTGACACACACACATATACTCCCAGTATGGGTGCAAAAATCCCATTTCTCCTTCCCCTCTCTGCTACAACACAGAGAAAGCCCACAGGGCAAAGGATCAAAACAATCAACAGCAAAGTCAGAGGCCAAAAGCAAAACAGAATTGAGAAACGCCAAGGAGTGTCCTCAGATGTACAACAGAGGATCTCATGCTGGGTGAGCGAGAAAGGCCGGACCAATGTCTCCATGTAGGAAACTTGTACAAATATGCCTCCAGAAAGAGGCTTGCCTTTACTTTACCTCAGACACCCACGCCAGGTCTCTAATTAAATGAGAGGAAGCCATGTGCATGTGTCACGGGACATTTCTTAGCACAGAACTCCCACCATAAGTGTAAGAAACACTTTAAAGACAAATTGTTCCATGGGATGGCCCTTTAAGGGTCCTGAGAACCACCTCATGTGTTGTTCCGAACATGAATTAACAGCCATCATGACCATAGCACATCATGCATGACAAAGAAGATATACAGTGTTAAGGAAAGGATGCTTGACCAGCTTGGAAGGCAGGACCACTACTAAGTTGTTTGCTGTCCAGCAGCGATGGACTTGGTACACTGAGCCTGAGATTAACACAATAATAACACGGGTAGACTACCGACTGATAATCAATGGCCAAAGTTTATTAGTGGCATCAGACTTTTATAGACAAGGGTCACATAGGATAAGGGAGGAGGTATTGAGCTTACCTACAGAACTTATCAATTGTTTCCATACCCTTGTTTGGAACTCTTGTATATCCCGTCAAGTGTTCTCATCCACATGCCATTCACTCAGTTGTTCTCATACAAATGATATCCAATCAGTCACACAAATGGCATCCATTCAGTTGTTCTCACACAAGTGTTATCCTATCAGTTGTAATCCTGTGCTCCTTGACTTGGAGTCACCATGTCCTTCTAACTAGATGAATAATTTAATATTTCTTAAAAGGATGTGTACTTCATGGGAAGAACTGCCACTGCCTTGGTTGACCCACTCTTTTTAAAAATATAATTGTCTTATTTTTTATAATGATTACATGGTTGATCAGGGTGGAAAGGATCAAGGTTTAGGGAAAAGTGGGTGAACTCATTGTTTCCAAATTTACTATTTCTTCCTGTTTCTGGGGGAAGGGGAGAAACAAAGGGAGAAGCCACACCCAACTTTCCAAATGTTTGTCCGGTTGGTCCACTCTTAATAATTTATTCTGGGAATAATCACGATGGACATCTGCAGCTCTTTGGTAGAATATATACATATGTATACATGAGGGAGTCTTCAGAGTGTTTTTGAGAAGTGCCAGTGTATGGTACAGTGGGTTAAGCTACCACCTTTGTTGCTGGCACCCACAGAACTCATTTGAATCCTGGTTGTTCTACATCTTTTTCAAAAAATTTATTCATTTTTATTGGAAAGGCATATTTGTAGAGAGAAGGAGACACAGATCTTTCATTTGTTGTTTCACACATTAAATACCTGCAACGGCTAAAGTTGCACCCATCTGAAGCCAGGTGTTTCTTCTGGGTCTCCTATGTGGGTGCAGGGTTCCAAGGCTTTGGGCCATTCTCTGCTGCCCTCTCAGGCCACGAAGAGGAAGCTGAGTGAGAAGTGAAGCAGCTGGGGCACAAATGGACACCCAAATGGGATTTTGGTGCTTGCAGGGGCAGAGTTAGCCAATTGAGCCATTGTGCCGGTCCCCTGGCTGCTCCACTTTTGATTCAGTTCCCTGCCAATGTGTCTAGGAGAGCAGAAGAAGTTGATCCAGTTGCTTGGACCCTTGTCAATCACATGGGACACAGGATGAGGTTTCAGACTCCTGGCTCATCCCAGGCCACTGCAGTAATTTTGACCGAACCAGAAATTGGAAGATTTTCTTTCTCTGTTTTATCTCTCTCTCTCTCCCCCTCTCTTTTATCTCTCTCTCTCTCTCCCTCTCTTTCTCTCTCTCTGCCTTTCAAGTAAATTAAATAGATCTTTAAAAAAATGTTTATGGGAGGCCAGTGTGATGGCATTGCACATAAGGCTGCGACTTGCAATGCTGGCATCCCATCTGGGCATGAGTTTGAGAACTGAATACTCTGATTCTGATACAGCCCCCTTCTGGTGTGCCTGGGAAAAGCAGGGGAAGGTGGTCCAAAACCTTGGGCCGGTGGCAAGCACATTAGGGATGTGGATGGGGTTCCAGATTCCTGGCTTCAGCCTGCTCCGACCCTGGCCATTGCAGCCACCTAGGGAGTTTGACAGTAGGAGTAGGATTCTGACCTCTCTCCCTTTCACTCTCTCTATAAATCTAAGTTTGAAATAAATAGATATTTTTAAATAAAAATGTTTATGGAAGTTTTGTGCATTATGAAAAAAAATCATGAATTCTTTAGCACAAAAATAAGCTTATCTTTTAATTGTGATTTTCCAGAAACATTTCGATGTACAGTTATTTGTGTGTATATACATACACAGCAAGAGACTTTTAAAATCAAGTGTACACAATTGTATGAAGGACATTAAATTCTCAGGATTCATTCCAAGTAAGTGCTCCAAACAAATGTTAGAAAATGTTTTACAAGGCTTTTGCCACAGTAACAGGAAAATAAGTTTGCTGTTATAAAGTTTCTTTTTTCTTTTCTTATCCACAAAAGCTATAAGGGATTGCTCACATAGTTGTGGCTTTCAATTTTCCAAATAATTCCCT
Source organism: Ochotona curzoniae (assembly GCF_017591425.1). NCBI lineage: Eukaryota > Metazoa > Chordata > Mammalia > Lagomorpha > Ochotonidae > Ochotona > Ochotona curzoniae. The sequence goes on from NW_024467115.1 coordinate 22,501,670, forward strand.
TATTCACTTGGACTTTTTTTTTTTCCTTCGGAAGATCTTTTTTTCTAACATTTCCTCTGCTATTTGGTATAGTTAGTATTTATTCAACAAAAGCCCTGGGAGACCAAAAAGCATCCATTTGTGTAGTTAGGTTTTCCCCCATGTCTGCTTTGGCGTGCATTTGGGAGGAAAGTGGCCATGGTGAGTGTGAAGTCACAGGTGGTGTTTTGTGGCCTCTCTTTGTTTTCAGTCTTCTCTTTCACGTGTACCAATCTGATCCATGTCAGAGTGACTCCCTGTCCCTCTGGCCACTTCCTGAAAAAAAAAAGATGATAGCCAAATGCTGCTTTTTTCATGATCACCATGAGATAGCAGCACAAGTCCATTACACTACAATCCCTCTTTTATGTGAAATTCTCGTTAGCACACACTAGTATGCATTTGGTGCGTAGGAAGTGGGCAGGCAGTAATCCAGAGTTAAATACCTCCTGCAGAATAAATGTGTTATTTCCTAAAAGTCATGAAAATGAGCCGATAGGCTTCATGAAGCATCCCTTCTCTTAAACTGCAGCAAACTGTTCAAATGAACAGGAATGATCTGCAAAGTTGAGAGGACAAAGTCCCCAGGTGCTTCCTGTCCATAGAAAGCAACCCGGAAGTCCAGCTGGGACAACTGCCCTCCTTCTTGAGTCTTGAGCTTTAAGCCTACAGGCAACAAGGCTCTGTGGCTGGCAGTTTCTGGAAGCTATCATGGGTTGGGTTGTCCACTTGGTCAGTAGACTGATTTGGGTGGGGCAGGATTCTCCTTCATTTCACCAGCTATGTGTGTGTGTGTGTGTGTGTGTGTGTGTGTGTGTGTGGCATGTGTAACCTTGTTGAATTAGGATTCTCCAAAGTGAGGAGTAGATGAAACAGGATAAGTGTTCATAAGAAGATACTTATTTTATAGAATTGGTTTGTGTGATTGTGGAGATTTGGGAAATTTTAAAATGTGCCAAAAAGCAAAATGTAAACCAGGGAAGAGTTGCAGCTCAAGTTCAAGGGCCACTTCCTGGAAGAATCTTCTGTTGCTGTAGGAATTTCAGTCTTTTGTCCCACTCAGGTCTTCAGCTGATTGGAAGAGACCCTTCATCATGAAAACATTCTGGTTTAATGAAAGAGAATAGGTTTAAATGTTAATCTCATCCAAAAAACACCCTCACAGAAACATTCATAATAATGTTTGCCCATGATGGGCACCATGACGCAGCTCTGTTCACACAGATAAACCATTACAGCTATGCTCATATATCCTGTTAGCAGGGACTGTGTGTGTGTGTGTGTGTGTGTGTGTGTGTGTGTGTGTGTGTGATCCTTTTCTCATCATACAATAATACTAACCACTTCATCTTTCTTTCCATTCTTGACTCATACAGGACAGTTTAAGAGACAAATATGTTAGTAATCACTGGGTCATTAAGGAGGCTGTATTAGCTTATGTCATTGAAAAACTGTCTCTAAAAAAAGACTAGCAACATGAGAAAGGAAATAGGTCATACAACCCTATTTCCAGCTCCCCAACTTCTCTGGATTTGTTTTCTTCCTAATCTGTCTCCAAAAGTTCAGGGAAATTATGGCAAAAATGCCATTAAACTAAAATAAGCCATTAATAATATTGGTGGTGTTTTTCATCTTTTAGTGCTGTTTTCTTATTTCATGTGATAATATTATGATGTTTCAGAAACAGCAACGGATTTGATCATAAGAAACAGTTAACCAAAAATACCTATAACTTTAAAAATCTCAGTTTTTTTTTTAATCTATAAGATGGGAATGATAATGTTGACAGCTAACACATTTGGCTGCAAAGATTTACAAAGTCGAAGCATTTTATGTTTTAACAATCTTGATTATCATTACTGTTTTCTATTAAACTCAATTATTTCATTGATAGTATGCTGGGCCCACTTAGCACCTTAGTTTTCTTACATTATGGTTATTAATGTAGATATCTATGAGGATACTTCAAAAAGTTTATAGAAAGACAAAATTAATTAAATGATACCTATTTTGTAGCAAAACAGTTGAAATCCTTGTGTACTTTTTCTATAATACACGTTTTTGTCAACTTTTGGGGGAACCCTAATATGCATTTACATTTTGTTTGCACTACAATAAACCTTATCTTAACAGAAAAAGATTTATTGATTTTTATTGGAATGACAGGTCAGACTTATGGAGAGAAGGGGAGATGGAGGGAAAGATCTTCTGTCTGCTGTTTCACTTCCCAAATAGCCATAAGGGTTGGACATGAGCCAATCAAAAGCCAAGAGCTTCTTCTGAGTGTCCCACACAGGTGCAAGGTCCCAAAACTTTGGAAAGTCCTCTACTGCTTTCCCAGGCCACAAGCAGGGAGTTGGGTGCGAAGTGGAACAGCCAGGATACAAACCGGCGCCTCTGTGGGATCTCAGTGCAAGGAGAGGATTTAGCCATTTAAGCATCGCACCAGGCCCACAGCCCTATCTTACTCCTCATATCATTTGGTGTGCCAGTTACCCTTGAGATAGCAATACTTTTCTACATTTGTGGCATTGTTCTGCTTCCATCTCTTCCCTGTGTGTAATTCCTTCATTAGTGCCTTTACAGTTGTGAGGTTCGCTCACATAGTCGATTAAATATGTTTGTTCCAAATTCAGGAAGATGTTCCTTGTCGTAGCCCAGACTGAGTGCACTTTTTAGTATACGTAATGCTTTTTCTAGATAGTCTGCTAGGGTGTTTCTTACTCTGGGAAAATATTGTTTTTTTACAATTTTTCTCTTAAAATGTTTGCTGACAGTGAAGTTATGTATATTCATAATTTCTTATTCTGCTCCCTTCAAATTGCCAACAACCTTTACTACTGTTTCAAATCAACATAATAGATTTTCAAATATTACATCGTGTTCTTGAATTATTCTAATTTCTGATCTCATTAAAATAATGAGCTTGAAAAATGTGTTTGTGACTCTTACCTTTTTCAAGTTGTTGGGTCCTGGAATCCAGCCACATCGCTGTTTGTAGTGCTAACTTCTCAATATTCAGTGATGAGTATAGATTTCCTCTGATCCTTGATGGTTCCATTTAGGAACTGATTTTATTTGATGCAAGTATGTGATATTCATTTGGTGGAAATCATATTTTGAATTTTGATTTTGATTCCCCCCTCACCCGGGTTAAAACATATTCAGTTCCTGGCTGCGGCCCCCAGTAAGCCCCAAAGCAGGAAAGCAACTGAACCCTACAGTGTGTTGTGTTGCTCAGCCATGATATTCAGTCAATAAAGTGAAATATTGAATGCATTTTCAACTTACCATATTTTCGACTTGTAATGAGTGTATCAGGTACACTCATTAGTGAGCAAAACCAGTATAGATGAAGAATATTCTACACAGTTAAAATCCTTGCAGTGTTTTGATTAGAGGAACTGGAAGTCAACACGCAGAGGAGACTCCAGGGGAGAATCCATTTCGTTGTCTTTTCTGGAGATGGAATCATCACCATCCATGGCTCATGAAACTGCACTTCATGTCTAAAGCCATTTGGCTCTCCTGAAATCTCTCTAGGTTTTAGTCACATCATCTCTCTGTTCAGATATTTCCCTCGACTTTTTCCCCTCTCTCCTTAATTGAGGCTTAGTATTTATTTGAAAGGTAGAACTACAAAGTTAAAAACAGAGCTTCTACCTTCTGATTCACTCCTCAAACGGTCACAATGGCCAGCGTTGGGTCAGACCAAAGTCAGGAGCCCAAGACTCCATCCATATCTCCCACGTGGTTGCAGGAACCCAAGGTGTTGGACCATTTTCCCCTGCCTTTCCCATCATTTCAGTCTATGAATTTGACTCTAGATAGTTCAGAGAAGTGGAAACCTGTAGTATTTTTCTTCCTATAATCAGTTTATTTAATTTGTTGTAATGTGAAAAAAAAAAGTTCATTTATGTTGCCTTTTATTTTGGAATCTACTTTTAAAAGCATTCCATTTTATGCATATGTCATATTTTCTTTATCCATTTTTCTTTTGATGGACATTTATGTTGCTAGCATGTTAGCATTGTGAATAACACTACAGTAAATATTATTGAAAAGTGAATATACCTACAAGATCCCAATTCCAATTCTTCTACACAAGTATATGGATTTATCACTGGATTGTGCAGTAATTTTTGAGGAACCTCTGTGCTATTTTCCATAGAGGTTGCACCATTAGTTTAAAAAATTTATTTACTATGGGGTGTAATAATATCATATTATAGCTTGTTTTTGCCTGATGATAAGAGACACTCAGAATTTGTAAGCCTTCTTCACCGAAATATCTGCGTCAGTCTTCCTCTTCACTATTGAGTGCCTTTCATAGATGAGAGATTAACTCCCTGGCAGGTATATGGTTTGCAAATATTTTCTCTCATCTATTAGGCTGTCTTTCTATTCTGTTGTTTGTTTGCTTTGCTGTGCAAAGGCATTTGTTCGTATGCTTTTGGTGTTGCGGTAATGAAGTCATTGCCAAGGTCAATCAAGGTAAATGGGAAGGGAAAAAAAATGACCCAAATTTGAAATGAAAAAGTAAAATTGTCCTACTTTGCAGATGACATGATTTTACATATGGAAAACGTTGAAGACTCCATTAAAATATGCTAAATTAACAAATGAAATCAGTAAACTTCAGAATACAAAACCAATATACAAAAACTGACTTGGCTTCTATTTACAAGTGCCATGATTTGAAAAATACATGTCCACAAGAGGTTCATGTGTTGAAGGCTTGGGTCCTTAAAATCTTAGATTAATGATTGGAGACTTGATGCAATTGTGTTGTTTGGGATGTGGTCCGTAATTCACTGGGGCTGTGTTCTCAGTAGTCAGGTCTAGTGAAAGATTTCTGTAAAAGGTGGGTTGTGCCTCTCTCTGATTCTCGGTTCTTTAAGGACTCTTGTTCTGCATGTGCCCCACCATCCAGCACCCTCATTAGACCCCAGATCAATGTGGGCACCAGATCTTGGACTGTGTGCTTAAAAATCATAAACCAAAATAAATCACCCTTCATATAAGTAGCTACTCTTAGGTCTTTGTTACAGTGCTGAAAGATGACTATTGGGACTCTAACCAGACTATCTGAGAAGGAAATTATGTCTAACAGTACTAAGAAGAATAAAAACCTAGCTATTAATTAAGAAGGAGAAATATTTGTATCTTAAAGAAGCAAAATGGTAAGGAAAGAAATTAAACTAGACACAAGTAAATGAATTCATGGGTTTGAAAAGGTAATATTGTTAAAATGTGCATACTCCTCAGGCCTGGGGCAACAGTTTAGTGGCTAAATCCTTACCTTACATGCCCCAGAGTCCTATATGGGGTCTGGTTCCTATCCCGGCTGCTCCACTTCCCATCCAGCTTCCTGCTTGCTGCCTGAGAAAGCAATTGAGGATGGCCCCCAAAGCTTTTGGACCTTGCACCCATTTGTGAGCCCTGGAGGAAGCTCCTGGCTCCTGGATATAGATAGGCTCAGCTCTGATCGTGACTGCAAGCTGGGGAGTGAACCAGTGGGCGGAAGATCTTTCTCTGTCATGTCTTCCTTTCTAATAAAAAAAATGATTCTTTTAAAAATGCGCATACTACTCAAAGCAATTGGTATCAAAATTCCAATGGTATAAAAAGCATAATTCCAAGGGGTCATCGTGGTGGCTCACAGGCTGTCTATTCTGCCCTGTGGCACTGGCTTCCCATCTGTGTGCCAGTTCATGTTTCAGCTGTCCACTTCTGATCCAGCACCTTGCTTATGACTTTGGAGGTACCAAACATGGCCCACGTCCTTGGAACTCTGCGCCCATGTGGGAGAGCCAGAGCAAGCTCCTGGCACCTAGGGTCAGATCAGCTCAGCTCTGGCCCTTATGGCCATTTGGTGAGTGAGCTATTGGGGAAAAGACCTCTCTCTGTCTCCCCTCTTTCTGTAACATCTGAATTTCAAATAAAAATACATAAATCTTTAAGAAACCATAATTCCAATACACATGTGAAGCAGTAAAAACACAAATGACCAAATCAATCTTGAGAAAGCACAAACCTAAATTATAACATTTTCTGATTTCAAAAGATTTAAAAATTATAACAACCAAAACACAATTGTACTAACATAGAGGCAAGCAAGAAATATCAATAACGTGAACAGATAAACCAGAGACCAATCCACGCACATATGATCAACCCATCACTGTGAGAGGACCAAAGACATCCGCTGTGGAGAGTAGAGCCACTAATGGTTCTGGGAGTATGATATCCGCTTGCAAGAGACTGAACCTGGACATTACCATTCACTGCATGTAAAAACCAACTCAAAGTGGATTAAATACTCACAATGTAAGGCCAGAAACTCCAAAATGTCTAAAAGAAAGTTTAGGGGCCACATTCCTAATTTTTGTTAGTTGGTGACATCTACACTTGGATAGTTGTAATGGTGATGCTGTATTTTCAGAAGTTCATATCAAAGCTATCAATGATGTCATTCCTTTCTATGTAGCATGCTTTTTAAAGCATGTATGACATGGTATGGCTTGAATATCGTAAGGTGCTCACTGCTAAACTGAGTCCAGCTCTCACTTTACCTTATGTTCTAGGGGAGAAAGCTGGTGTGTTGAGAACGTAATGAAAACATGACTACATAAATGAAATCAAGGGAAGCTGAAGAGTGGAGCTGATAATATTATTAAAGTAGTAATTTTGTGAAGTGCAAACACAATGGTGTGGTGATCACGTTAAATATCTTTACTAATTGCAATATGTGGTACATACATTTCTTACGCTGCTCTAACAAATGACCACATGTAGTGAATTAAAACAACACCAGGTTATTCCCTTAACATTCTGGAAATCCAAATATGATTTTGGGAGCTAAAAATTAAGCTGTCAGCGCAGTGGCTCTTTCTGGAGTTTCCAGGGCAGAATTCAGCCTTGGCCTCTTCCAGCTTCTAGAACTTGCCAGTTTTCCTCGGCTAGTGGCCGCATCGTTGCATTCTCTGTTCCCAGCATCACAGAGCTGTCTCTGAAACAGGCTTGCGTACTCCCTTATTTTAGCATCTCTCAGACCGCCCAGTCCCTGCCTGCTTAACAAGCCACCACCACTGATCTCCACTTGCCTCATGCAAATCCACTGGTAAAGCCAAAGTAATTGCAGATGTAATGGCTTCCCGAGCTGTCCCCATGGTAGAGTTTATCCTGAGCCATCCATATCTTATAAGACAAAATTGCAACCCAGAAAAATTGACGCTTCACAACAACCTATCCTGTCCACCTTAAAAACAAGCAATTCCAGGGTTCATTTTAATACACAGTGGAATAAATAAGACATTGGAAGAAAGTAAGCAGGCTGAATATGTTGCTTCTAAAAATCCAGGGCGGGGAGCTAGTGAGTCTCAATTTTTCTAGGGAGTCAGAAATCTTATAATGTGTTTAAAATTCTCTAAGAAAGAAGATATCTCATCAACGGAGCCCGTTTGATCACTGAATTCTGGTTAGAGCTTTGCACGACCACAAGGTGGCACTGTTATTCAGGTCCTTCTTTGTACATCTTAGTTTCCAGCTTCTCTCCCTCTTTTGCTTGGTTTTCTCAGTTGGGGAAGCCTGTTTTCTCAAAAAGGAAGAGGTTTTCTGGACTACAGATCGCTTTTATTTTATTATAAAACACTAGATATTCACATTGCCTCCCTCTATTGCTAAAGGATTGTGCTCAGTTTTTTAATGCTTTCCTAGTCATGGCCTCAACTGTAATTATTAATATTACCAGCAGATGGCATAAGAATCCTTTAGAACAAAGTGTGTCGCTCAACTCCATTGGAAAGTAAACAATGCCTATGAATCTACCAAGTGCAGACTCTTACAGTCTGGGTTGCACAATTTGTGCTCTGTGAGAATACTCCTTCTAAAGTAACATATCCAAGAAGTGAGATTTGTCCCGAACTTGTGTTCTGCATTCTCAGCTTTCCGTGTTTCACTCATTGCAAATACTGCAGTGGAAGAAGAAAAGCGATACAACTGAATTTCTTTTGCAAGAAGAGTGGCATGCTTTTCTCAGGTACACAATTACTGAAAAAGCATCAGATGCGAGTCACATGACCTAACCTTTTCCCATCCGAGGCTCCACTGTGACTCCTAAAAACACAGTCGCGGTGGGAAAGAGCGCTGTCCTTTTCCTCTCACTGACTGAGGGTTCTTCAGCAAATCATTTTCTCTCTCTAGGTAACTGAAGACTTAGCATGGAATGGTACTAGGTAAACTCAGAAATCCAATCGCTAAATAAAGGAATGTGCGGAGTGGGAGGAACTCGTCTCTTGTGATCTTCCTTCTCCGCCACCACCTTCAGCCACCGCATAGCCCTACTCGAAGACTGCCAGCCGGGCAGCCTTGTACACACCTGCTGGCTCTGACAGCCTATGATTCCTCCACTGCAGTGAGTGAACTATCAGATAGTAACAATCTTTAAATGATTTACTCCTTGGGAGAAACAACAAAATCCTGCAGATTATGACAAATTGGTGTAGTCAGTAAGAATACAGAAAAACTGACACCTAACGTGGGCTGTGGCTTTCAGTACAATGCTGTTGAACAATGGCATTATCTGCAGGCTTCGTAATGTCCTTTGGCACACACAGCCCGGTTCATCGGCAAACATCCTGCGGCACCTGCTCTCAGAGACAAGGAGGTTGACTGTGGCTCCCCTGCCTTGTTGCACTAAACATAGGCATCTGGCCGTACTTGGTGCCAAAAGCCCGATGTGGTGCAGCTCACTGTGGAACCACTGGTATTGGACCAAAGAGATCTGACAACTATTCAACTACACAGCTGTAGATAGGGCGAGCTGGCTAACAAAGTTCAAATGACTGTGGGAAGGTAGCAAAGACAGAAAACCTCTTCAGGGGCAGCTCCATCACCTTAAGCAAGCTCTTTGGGTTCCTAAATTTTAGTTTTCGATGACATTAGTAATTACTTCATATGAATGACAACATCTCATAGGACAACAACAAAAAAATAGTATTGTACAGACACCAGGGGTGAATGCTTAGCTTAGTAGCTAAAGTGCTAGTTAAACACTAGGTCTTACATTGAGTTCCTGAGTTGTAGACTTCACTCTAGCTCCTGATTCCAGATTTCTGCTAATGCAGATCCTGGGAGTCAGTGGGGTTAGTTCAAGTGACTGAAACCCTGCCATCAACATGGGGGACCCGGATTGAGTTCTTGGTTCCAGCTGTTGGTCCAGCCCAATTCTAGCCATTACACGCACTTGGAAGGTGAATCAGCACAAACGAGTGCCAACTCTCTTTGTCTCTCTGATGTTTGACTCAACAAATGAAAGAACAATGTACGGTGCTGTCGTCTTTCACAGAATTCTTGCATATGTGCCCTTGCCAGATTCCTCACTCTCCCCCTCGCATGACTTTTGTAGTGCATGCCAGATTGCATCATTGTACTGCAAAACCCTTTTATGATTCTCCTTTGTGCTTGAAGGGAAATCCACACTCCTCACACAGGCCTGCATGCATAACCTTCCTCATCAACTCTCTAAGTCATAACTTGTTCGCCGATCACACCGCAGCCAACGCTGGCTCTGATCGGGTCCCAGAACTTGCCAAGGCTTCTCCAGTCTCAAGTTTTCAGGTGTTTTCTTTTCCTTTCTCAGAACAGCTGGAATATCTCTAAGAGGTCCACACTGACCTCCCTATGTAAGGTAGCAAGAATAAAGTATGCTTTCCTCTCTCATAGATGGATCAAAAAATATTAACCCATTTACCAAACTGATCCACTGCGGCTTTCATTGAAATGAAACCAAAAGTGTGCATTTTCATATTGTTGCTGATGGCTTTGGCGTTCACATAGTTAAGCAGATCCCAGATAATTTGTTGATATACTAATCTAGTATATTATACTTCTCTGATTTGTGGCTCTAGTAATATGAGGAGAGTTACCTATTGGCTTACTTGCTCACTGTTTCCTCTATTCCTTTCCATGGAAGTTGACTATTTTTGTCCTCTTCTGCCATTTTCTCAGTTCTGAGTGTAGTGCCTAGAACAACCCACAGGCCTGTTGATAGTATGAATTACATTGCTTAAAGGGAATAATGCAATCCAAATAATTGTCTGGGAAATAATCCATAGACACCAGGACAACAAAATATATTCTTAACAGAAAAAAATACATGCTGTTTATATCAGCTTTTTAGCCTATCAACATGACACAAAGAGAAAAACATATTTTATGATGCACATGTGCTTCAAGTTACGGCTCTAAATGGCTGATGAATCAATGAGTCAAATGCAACTGGAAGGAAAGTGGAAACTGAGAAAGTAGCATGACCACAAAGTGATGATGTAATATCCTGCCTCTGTTTCAAAAACAGCTTCAAACTCGGTGTCTCATGAAAACAGTGAAATTTGTGATTAAGACTGCATCGCAAACTTGGCCAGCACCTCTAGTTTCAATGTAAATCATTCGCTTTTACTGCGTCTGTTCCAACCCGCCTGTTGAGATACACATGCGGACAGGCTTCGAGGGCGTCTTCTTGGCTCGTTTATTAAGGGTTTTATCATGCTCTTAAGCGTTTATGCTGCCCCACTGAACATTTCTGGCTTTCCCACATGCTCCCCAGGCTGGGTTTCACTTTTCTCAGTTTAAAAGCTGGAGTCAAGATTTGTTTTGTTATATTCTTCATATCCTGTCCTTCAACCAAACACACCAATTAGAGTCTATCCACTGCTGTTCATTTTCTAGAATATTCGGGTCTTGAGCGTCATCTATCCAGCAGGCCTGAGACCACCGAGGGGTGAGGTGAGATTGCTCTTCTGCAGCACAAACACTGGAGACAATCGGGTGGTGAGGGATGTCTGTTTATTTAAAAGAATTACAGGCTTATATAAGGTAGAAAAAGGGGGCAGGCAGAGGGGCGGTCCCTACAGTACTTCCAGCCAACAAACGACATTGTGACAGGCTAGTAGGTATGTCCATCTCTCTGAACCCTCCAATGAGCGTAAAGGTGAGGAAGCACAGGAAGCTGTGTCTCAGGGCAAACTTGTTACCTGCTGTAATATGACTTCTGAGAGTTGTTTACCAGGGACGTTCTAGCACAGTTCATCAAAGAGGCAGACAGGAGAGACTGGGTGCAGCCATCATTCTTGCCGCATGTCCAGTGAACAGGCCATGTTGGGGTCTCAGTTAGCTGAGACTCCTGGCAGAGGTTCCCTGGGGACTCCGTGTGCTATGTGCCTAAGACCTGCCATGTGGGCTAAACAGGCAGAGATCTAAGGTCGATTGCCTGCATGCAGATAGCCAGTTTTCTGTGTTATATCTGACCTTCATAGTTGTTATCTTTGTGGCAAGTTATCTTGCAGAGTCTTATTCCACAATACCCAGAGGCTGAATAGCTATTTCACAAATTCTGTAACATCTGTAAGTCTTATTCTATAGATGATTCTTCTCTTGACATTGGGATGCTATTTGTTTTATATTTAGCATAATTTATACCATGTCTAACATCATGTGTAGAAAAACTGATTAAAGCTGGAATTTTAATCGTGTGTACCTGGTAATGGGCCTCCTCTTGTGTCTGGGCAATGAGAGGTTGCAGGAGTCAACACTGTCAGTAGTTTCACTGGATCTGATGTGTTACCATTTCCAATAAGCTTCAGTGTACCACACTCTTCAAAATCCTCAATAATATCTTTCTAGGGCCTTGGGTCTTAGAAAGCAGGAAGATCTGCTTGCAGGATCTCACCAGGATAGGATTTTGGGTTATTCTAAGTCAATGTGTCAGTTCATCATAACTTTTGGTAAGTTATCAAATTTCTATGCCAACTCTCTTCCTCTCATGTTCTGTCCAAGTGTCCCATTTTTCCTCCTCAGAGAGTGTTGCCACCTCTCCCTTGGTTTTGTTTTCTGTGTTTTGTTTGTTCTGCATATGTTTTAGAAGGGGTAGTGGCTACAACTTAAGTCCCCTTGGGCCAGGCGCAATAGCGTAGTGGTTAAAGTCCTCGCCTTGAACGTGCTGGGATCCCATATGGGCACTGGTTCTAATCCCAGCGGCCCTGATTCCCATCCATCTCCCTGCCTGTGGCCTGGGAAAGCAGTTGAAGACGGCCCAAAGCCTGGGGACCCTGCACCTGTGTGGGAGAACTGCAAAAGCTCCTGGCTCTTGGCTTCGGATTGACTCGGCTCTAGCCATTGAGGCCACTTGGGGAGTGACTCATTGGATGGAAGATCTTCCCCTCTGTTTCCTCCTATCTGTATATTTGCCTTTCCAGCTCTTAAAAAAGAAAAAAAAAAACCTTCAGTTCCCCGATAGACTAGGGCAAATTATGATTTCAATAGATCATCTAGCTTTTTCTCATTGTAAGGATGAGAGTGAATTTCTTGTGCAATTTCTATATCCAAAATTAAAGCAAACCTCAAAAATACACATTCCAAAAATGTCCTTTTCAGCTCTACTGTCAAATGAATATAGGTGTTAAAAAAAATAGTGTTGGCGATCTTTTAAAAAAGGGTAGCAAAGCATTTTAACACATAGCTGTTGGTCTAAACTGAATGTACCCCAAATTTTCTGTGTGGAAACCAGCTCCCCAGGGTAGAGGGATGTGGAGGCAGAGCCTTTGGAAGATGCTTAGGTTGTGAAAATGGAGCTCGACTGAACAGAACTGGCTTCCTTGTGAAAGAGGCTCCGGGAGCTGCTGCCTCACATTTGTCAAGTCAGGATGGATCCCACGCACAGGAAGCAGGAAGCATCAGCCTTTATCCGGATCTTCGACCTCCCAATGTCTGAAAGTGTGAGAAACAAGTTCCTGTTATGTATAAAATACCTCATTTATAGCACTTTGTGCAACAGCATGATCATAGTAAGACAGGTAATAAACTTGTATAGCCACTAAAATCCTGCTCCCGATAACCCAATCATGAGACAAATCATACACAAAAATGTGCCTCACACTTGTTATTTAGAAAAATAAAGAATGTAGACAATTGAAGGTAACCAGCAGTGAGTATTTCCAGTAAAGGCCGATCCATTCATATGAGGAACTACCTTGCAAATATTAAAATCCTATTCTCAAAGTATATTGGTTGGGAAAATGATGATAATACTACAATAATAAAAATAAGACTGCATACATTGTATAATTCTAATTTTCGTATATACTTGGATGTACTGCGAGAAACTCAATTACAACGTTAATCAAGTGTTCAGAATAATAACTTTATTGTAAAGAAAGCTGGAAGACTCTGTCCTAACAAGCAGAGATGGGATGAACAGTTGTCATGTGCTTCCATTGATTGCGAACTCTACAGTTCTTTGTGGAATTCCTACCAAAAACATCAAAACATGAATCTAATTATGAGGGAGCCAGACTAACTTAAGGACATTTTACAAATGAAATGGCCTGTACTCTTCAAAACTGTCATGGCCAAAATGTAAGACTGAGAATCCTGCTCTTTTAAAGGAGAATAAAGAAGCATGCCAGTAGAATGCCAAGTGCACTCCTGGACTGGATTAAAAACAGAAATATGAAATACATGGGCACATGTTACCATTGCGTGCAGCAGCATGAATAGGGTTGGATGGGGAGGCATCATGCAATTGAGAAAAATCAGAAAATGAGACAGCAGATGAAGACTACTAAAGTGGGTGGCCAGAAGGAAGCTCCCTATTCTGAGGAAGGAATTCAGTCTAGATGTCTTGCTAACTCAATCGTATGAAACTGCTTGTGGAGTCAAATCACAGCATTAGAAGCGGTGCACACTTTAATAGCTGTGTCCCATATTGATGTTAATCACCCAGTGCTTGATGATCAAGGAGCAATAAGTTAGCCCAAGCACAGATGTCAGTAAGTGACTTCTCAAGGATATCTTTAAGCACAGTTCTGAGGCCTTGCACCACTGCCAGCTGTGGGCCTTCACTATAGGACTCAACCTTGGTCTCAGCCTTTCGCCCACTTGCAGAGCATTATCCATGGAATTTGACCTCAATTCTCAGCACTGTCAGTCTGTGAACTCAAGGTTTCTGGCACAATCTTCCCTACTCTCTTTTATCAAGTTACACTGCTGTTTTTTACACACTGCCCGTGGCATAGGCAGACAACCACACTGCAAAGAGCAAACATTTATCTTCTTACATTGTTATAAAGGGTGTTAGTGGAGCAGTTGAATTACTTGAATATGGTCTACAGATTTGATCTTATTTCTGTGTTAATGTTAATTTCCCGATTTTGGTTGTTATATTATAGTTATATATTTGATTGCATATTGTGGTGCCTTTGAGTTTAGTAAATATACGTTGAAGCACTCATCAATACTGTGATGTCTGAAGTTACAACACTCTCTCAAGTGGCTTAGAGGAAAAATGTATATAAAATTGTAACCATATAGATACAACATATAAATCTATTTTAAAATATACATTTGGTCACTGTCCCCATTCTTAGCCCAGAGCTCCTAAAATCTTTGGAACTTCCTGAATGATAGTAGCATGTTTTGTTGTAATATTTTATTTTAGTGCTTGTTCCCTGAGACAAGAGCTTCCAAGACTCCTAAAACCTCTGGAACAATGAGTGTCTTTCTGTGGTGTGAAAGGACCAGTGGTTGAAAGGTTCTAGGTAGTTTCAGGTTAGCGGCTGGTTGCCAGAGGAATCAACCATGCAATTACAGGATTAGACATTCAAGCCCACGTTTAATTCCCAGCTTCTTGGAAAGGGGAACAGGGCCAGGAGCTGAGTTTATTCACTACCAGGCAATGATTTGTTTCACAAAGTCCTAGATGAGAAAATGTCATGGTTGGTGAACATACAGAGGTGTTGGTGAGTGATATTGCCTGAAAAGTCCTAGGTGTGTGTTTCTTTCCACTTTGCCTATGTGCCTCTTTATCTGGCTATTGATTTGTCCCCTTTTCGATAAAATGATAGGGAATTTACTTCCCTTGATTCTGTTTGTTATTACAGAAATTTACTAGACCAGAGCAAGGGGTCCTGGAACCTCTGATGTATACCCAGTGGATCAGAAGTGCAGGTGGAAATCTGGGGATTATACCATCGACATCTTCAGCAGCAGCCATTTTGTGAGACAGATGTTCATATAACAGGCGGGGATCAGACAGTAACTTCAGGAAGACAGTATCAGAATGGAAGTAAATTGTACCATTTGGAATCCTCAGGAAAAAAAAATTGCTTGATGTGGAAAATACATTTAATTTAAAAAATTTCTTCTATATACACTTAAGCATATAGAAGAAAACAAGCTTCTCCCTTTTTAAAATCTACCAATATCTATCAGCATATCTATCAATCTGCCAATCATCTGCAGTGGAGTAAGTAATAAATAGGAGTGTTAGGGCCAATGTGGTTCTGTGCTGACACCTGGAATGTCTATAAAAGTAAAAGCATCACATCATGCTAAGTCATGAAGAATATAGGCTTGGAATATCCAGTGGGAAGTCATATAATTCTGGGCTAGTGTTTCAACATGATTTCATAGTACAGAATACTTATCTTCACAGGATGAAAAACTTAGCACTGTGGAAGCACAATGGCATAGTATGCGAGTCCTCCTTCAGTTCTGGTGCTCCATTCGGGGGCTGATTCATGTCCTCACGGCTCCATATCTGATCCAGCTTTCTGCTTATGTTCTGGGAAAGCAACAGAGGATGGCCCAAGTCCTTGGCACCCTGAACCCACATGGGAGACCCAGGGGAAGTTTCTGCCTCTTGACTGCAGATGGATTCAGCTGCAGCCATTCCACCATTTGCAGAGTGAACCAACAGATGGAAGATCTTCTCTTGCTCTTGCTCTCTTTGTAATTATGCCTTTCAAAGAAAAATAAATAAATGTTTTTGAAAAGGCTTAATATTTTTGGATCTCACCATCCCACACAAAGTTAACAACCAAGGTCAACAGCTCTATAGAAAAGTATTAGCAGAATTTATCTGATGTCATTCATTTTCCTTTTAAATTTTTCTATGTGTCTCAAATGAATGCTCTTTGGATTTTTTATTTTCATGTACTTGAAACATAGAATGAAAGAGAGACAGAGAGAGGGGGGGGAGGAGAGAGAGAGAGAGAGAGAGAGAGAGAGAGAAACATACCCACTCTACCCTGCTGGTTCACTAGTCAAATGCATCAACAGCCGTTGCTGGGCCACACTGAAGCCAGGAGCCAAGTGTTGCACTCAGGTCTGCTATTTGTTTTTTTTTTTTTTAAGATTTATTTATTTTTATTGCAAAGTCAGATACACAGAGATGAGGAGAGGCAGAGAGGAAGATTTTCCATCCGGTGATTCACGCAACGGCCGGTGCTGCACCAATCCGAAGCTGGGAACCAGGAACCTCTTCCAGGTCTCCCACGCAGGTGCAGGGTCCCAAGGCTCTGGGCCATCCTTGACTGCTTTTCCAGGCCACAGGCAGGGAGCTGGATGGGAAGTGGAGCTGCCGGGATTAGAACCAGTGCCCATATGGGATCCCAGCCTGTTCAAGGCGAGGACTTTAGCTGCTAGGCCACGCCGCCGGGCCCCAGGTCTGCTATTTGAGTGCTAGGGATTGAAGTCGTGAGACCCTTATCTGCTTCCTCCCATAGCAGACATTAACAGGAATCTAGACAGGAAGTAGGGGTAGAATTCAATTTCAAGCCATGTAAGAGCAAGTTGTTCCAAGCTGCAGCTTTACCTGCCACACCATGACACCTGTCCCTACTTACTGTCTTATGGAATCTCTGTTTTTTTTTTTTTTCCCAAAGTCCCAGAAAAGGAAGGGAAAGGAGAAATATAGGAAGACACACACACACAAAATGGTCGGAGGGAGGAAGGGAGGGAGAAATAATGTGGAGGAAGGACTGAAGGATTTGGGGGAGGGAGTGGAGAGACGTGAAGGGAGGGAGGGAGTGAAGTGGAAGGGAGGACTGGATTGGCGAGGGAGAGAAGAAGGCAAAGGAAATGGAAAGTGCAGACGGGAAAGTTCTTGAGGTGGCATGGTATCAGCTCATACTTACAAACCGTCAGCTCAGAGTCTGCCATGGTATCATGACCTAGCTGTCCCAAAAGGAACGTGGATGTTCCGTGTGATATACTGGGAGTCATTGGGTTGTATCTAGTCTTGCAGCTAAGCTGGGGTTTTATTCATATCACAAAAAGAAGACATCAGGGTTTTTTTTTTAATGAAGATTTATTTATTTTTATTGGGAAGGCAGATTTCCAGAGAGAAGGAAAGAGAAAAATCTTCCATCTGCTTGTTTACCTTCCCCCCCAGAAGGCCACATGGCTGGAGTTGAGCCCGTCTGCAGCCAGGAGCCAGGACCAGGTCATCCATGCAGGTGCAGGGTTCCAAGGCTTTGGGCCATCCTCTGCTGCTTTCCCAGGTCATACAGTTCATAAGCAGTGAGCTGGATGGAAAGTGGAGCAGCCTGAACATGAATCAGCGCCCATATTGGATCTCAATGTGACGCAAGGATTTAGCCATTGAGCCATCACACCAGGCCCAAGACCATTATTTCTTTATACACAAACGAGTCACTGACACCTACAATACAACATGGCAGAATGAAATATGTGTGATTAGCTATTACTGCCACAATGCTGGACAAGCAACAAATAAACTTGTGCATGCCCCTGTAAGTATTCAGAGCATTAGTACCTGCCCAGAGTTAAGGCTCTCTAGAAGTGTACCAAGTTTCACAAAATTCACAATTTTCTTTTCTGAAGACATTTTGTATATTGAGCAGCACCAATGACCAGCTAAAACAAAACGTTTTATTCCTTTTTCCTGAGTTACTCAAAGGCATAGCAATTTCTTCTTCAGGCCTTGTCTCTAACTCCAGTGGGTAGGTTTACACCCCACACCTGGAACTACTGAACACATTACAGTGCTTTGTGTTTCCATTAACAAAACCATGTGTGAAGGTGGGTCACAAGGCCTAACTACTCAATAGTGGGGAATATTTCAAAGTACTCTGGTCTGAAGGGTACCACATGTACAGTGGTAGGGTGGCTGGACTTGTTTCAGCAGCTGAGCTCTCCCAGTCTTGGCATTCTGTGGCACACGTGTCCTGGAGATATTTTACAGTGTGGATGCATGGGGGCTGGAGGAGGAAGAACATTACAGAATCACTCAGAAGCCGTATCACTTTCTGTTTCCACTTTCCTTTCTGCTGATTTGACTTGTTCTGTCACCGGCCATTGAAGTCATCAATTCAGGAACATACACACGTTAAAATGTGCTTGTCTCATTGGTCACAGAGTCAGAAAGAAGTCATTGAGTGACACTGCTTTACATATAATTAGATCAGATGCTTTTGGGGGAATAACAATGTGCTCTTGGGTTAAATAGGCCTATCAATGAACACTCCATTTCAAACACCACATTTACACCAACCTGAGAATCTACGGGGATTTAAACACGGGCTACCTGATGCTTAGGAGGCGATAACACATGTGCCTACCTGCTCACCTCACTCCCAATCCCAGCTGTAACACAAAGTTACTCATGATCTAGAGCAAGTTCCTCACTTCTGAGACTCTCACTCCCATACTCGGTGAGGTGGAATTGAAGCTATCAACTAATTGTTGGAGTGCCTTTAATTGGGTTAAAGTTCCCATGGAATATCTTACACAGATGGAGAACTTAACAAGGGTAATTGTAATTAATCATGTAGTAGAATGATTCACACAGCCTCCTTTGAAACACCTCACATCTAATCTAAAACCTGTCTTATTACAGGAGATAGGGAGTGTTTAGGCCATTTTCTGCTGCTAAAATGAAATAATAGAGATTGGGTCATATTTTGAGGAGCGGAATGTATCTCATTTTCTGTGGAGATTGGAAAGCCCAAGACTGCAGTGCAGGTGTCTGGTGAGGGCCCTCTTGCTGCATCGTCGTATAGTGAGAATGGTAGCGTGGCCAGACAAAGCAAGCACCCTGGGGAGAACTCACTTTGATAACAAAATTTCCCCAAATAACTGTGTGACCCATTAATTCATTACTTACTGAATGTATTAATCATTAATCCTTGATTGAGGCAGAAGCCTCATGCCTGATAAGCTTTAAGCACCATCAACACATAAATCTTGGGAGTAGATTTGCACATATAAAATTTGAGAAATAGGTTCAAACCACAGCAGACAGAAATCAAAGCTTTTTGGCTGACAGCACCTCCTCATCCTTCCTGTCTAGGTCTTCTCCACCCAATTACTCATGGCAGGTGGAACTGACTCTCATTTGAGAAAGTAAAGATGATGCTTGCTCTGGTGGGTTCTTTTTCAGTCAGACTACCTGTCGATTCCTCTGAATTTGAAGACTTTGTAGAGCTAGGCAGAATAAAAATTTCATCTAATTGACCAATAGCAGCATCATCAGTCACTTTTAAGTTCTGAAAAGGTCAAGGTGCCCAGCTGTATCTGGTGCAATTTTCAGTGTTATCACCAGGTGGGAGTGATTCAGACTCTTCTGCCTGGGATCCACCTGCTTCTGACTGCTTCCAGGCCCGTGTGCCCATAGACTGCATGAACTGCATCAACAAGAGTCTTTCCTGGCACTTGATCCCAATAACCTGACATGTTCATGTGACCATAACTTAGTTAGACCAGTTTGGCCACAAAGTGCTTCCAGATGTTACAATCATCTCACGTTTATCTCCATCCAGTTCAGTTCCAGCTACATCAGTCAAGCCATGTTAAGACTCTCTAGGATCAGATGGTCCCTTCTGTCCCTGGGAAGACTGAGAGGGAAACTCTTGGGGAAATTTGCTGGCAGCAGACCCTGAAACCACTGAGGCAACGGTGTTCCCAGGTCGCAAGAACCACTGGAGACAAATTGGTAAGGAATGTCCATTTATTGAAAAGCGAACACAAGCTTATATAGACTGGGAAAAGGGAGAGCAGGAGGGTGTCTCCTGACAGTCCTCCCACCCAACAATGACACTGTAATTGGCTAGAAGGCACATCTATTCCTTTAGACACTCCAGACATGTCACAGGTCACATTCCACGTGAGCATCAGGTCATGGACAGGTAAGCTGTGAGTCATGCCCATCGGACAGCAGGCAGATATCCAAGGGTGATCTCCCATAGGAAACCTCAGTAATTTTCCAATATAAATAATAATAATAATAATAACAAATTGCACATACTGCAAGAATAACATTTATTAGGTTCTTTTAGTATGACAGCAGGATGACTCTAGGATGTTTCATATTCTTTCAGTGGTATTACTGACAAAAAACATTCCCAGAAAGTTTACTTTGCTGTCCAGCATATACAAATGAGTACATAACACGGGTGAGAACTGAATTCTAGCCTGACTTTGGTACTTAAATTCAAACCACTTCACATGTGTGTCTCTCAGGGACCTGAAAAATGTTCTATTTCAATCTGAAAAACTGGGTCAGGTTAACAAATCAATCTCCATAGAAATATTTCATCTAAGTTTCAAAGAGAAAATGTATGAAAGTTACCTGAATCAGAGGGATTTATTCATTAAGATATTTTATTTTCTCATAGAGAAGAAAAATGCTTGAATAATTAACTTGCCTTTGTGGCTTCAAGAATTATGAAATGAAGAACTTAGAAAGAAAATGGTCTTGCTCAAGGTGTCATGTCCTCTTTCAATATTTCCAGAGTCAGAACCCAGGGCAACTTGTTCACATCAATTTCTATCCATTCAGAATTCAAATCTATTCTGCTTGAAACATCTTTTGACTACCTAAAGCAAGCATTATGGTTCAGACTGTTAAACCTCAAAGACTCATTCAAGTGATCTGAACAGTAGAAAATGCATTTTCTGTTTCCAATGGCTCTGTACCATGACAACTGTGGAACTTTTGATGTAAAAATATTTTGCTAGAAATGAAGACTTGAGCAGATGCCTAATCTTTCTTCATATTACTGTAATTTAAAGAGAATCTGTATTGTAGTTGACATGAGAAATCAATAACCCAAAGTTGGGCTGCCTGGGTTTTGTCAATGGGTGTTTATCACCTTAAAGACAATGTTTTTAACTCTGGTCTGGTGTACTTCCATCCTTCCACCTTCTCCTCTCCCTCTCTTCATCCTTCCTCAGTACTCTTGGTCTCTCTCTCTAACTCCTTCGCTACCCCCCAATCTGTTCCTCTTCCTTTCCTTCTTTCTCCTGTTTTTCATAGCACATACCTAGTGCAGTCTACCTAGTTTTTGTTGTGATGGTAAAAATTTAAAACAATGATAACATTTCACTCCAAAGCACCAAGCAATAGCAACCACAGTAAACTGTGTGACCTTGCTGGCAAGGGGGAGACAAAGTAACTCCACTAGGAGCTGACATACATGTTAGAAAACCTGATTATGCCACAAATCCACATAAAACTTCAGCCGAGGGCCCGGCGCGGTGGCGCAAGCGGTTAGGTCCTCGCCTAGCACGCCCGGGATCCCATATGGGCGCCGGTTCTAATCCCGGCAGCCCCGCTTCCCTTCCAGCTCCCTGCCTGTGGCCTGGGAAAGCAGTCAAGGACGGCCCAAAGCCTTGGGACCCTGCACCCGCGTGGGAGACCCGGAAGAGGCTCCTGGCTTCGGATCGGCATAGTATCGACCCGTTGCGGCTCACGTGGGGAGTGAATCATCGGACGGAAGATCTTCCTCTCTGTCTCTCCTCTCTGTATATCCGCCTTTCCAATAAAAAATAATAAAAATAAATCTTTAAAAAAAAAAAAAACTTCAGCCGAGTCTCTTGGATATGTTTTTGAAGTACCCCAGACAAAATCCAGGAATACTACTTTTCTGTCCTACAATTGAAGCATATTGTAGAAATCAGGTGGGTATATGACATGTTAGAAATCTAGTTTCTAAAGGAGAAAGTCTGTAAACTTGTCTGATTTACTTCCTATTGCTTTATTGCTTTAATTCCATAAACTTCTTCCTTGAAGTAATAACCGTATCACATTTGCTGCCTTACTAGAAAATGGGGATGTATCAGCTATAGTAAAAATTAAGTTATACAATGTATTCTGCAAGGAAGCTATAATCATAGAGTTAGCTATGTCCATCCTTTATATACAAATTTATATTCCATGAGAGACCCAGAGGGGGCATTGAATCATGTTCCAACCTTTCTGCCCTCCATATATATTTTTAAATCTTATCAAAGGGCCAGTGTGTGGCATATAAGGCCAGTCCTCTGTGTGTGGCACTGGCATCTCATGCAGGTGCAGCTCATGTCCTGGCTCTTCAATTTCTGATCCAGCTCCCTGATTATGGATAGAAAGGTAGTGGAGGATGGCCCAGCTCCTTGGTCCCTGTACCCACATGGGAGATGTGGAAGCTCCTGGTTCTGGGCTTCAGATTGGCTCAGGTACTACTATTGTGGCTATTCTGGGAGCGAACCAGCAGATGGAGGATCTTTCTCTGTATGGCTATATTTCAAGTAAAAAATAAGATAAATCTCTAAAAATTTAGAAAAAAGAAAAACCATTATGGTTACTTTTATTTTCATTGTAATTTTTAGTTTTTTGTTTAAAAATATTTCAAAGAATACAGAAAAGTATGGAGAAGCATTCAATGAGCACAGAGAGATTTAAAAATTTTAACATTTTGTCATATCCACTTTATTTGCAAATATTACAGATTTATATAAATATGCATACTACAGTTTAAAGTAGAGATGGATATATTAAGAATGTATTGTAGGTTTTGAGTACCAGAATGTTTTGATTACCATTGCTCTACAGTATATCTTGAGGTCTGGAATTGTGATTCTTCCAGTTTAATTTTTATTCTTTAGGATAGCTTTGCTATTTATGGTTTCTTGTGTTTCCAGATGAAATTTTGTGTCATCTTTTGTATTTCTGAGAAGAATGCTGTTGAAATTTTGATTGTGAATGCATTGAATCCATTTCATAATTTCAGTAGCATGAACATTGTGATGCTATTAATCCTGTCAAACCAGGAGCACAGTAAATTTATCCATATTTTAATGTCCTCTTCTATTTCTTTTTAAAATGTTTTTGTAATTTTCATCATACAGCTCTTGTACTTCTTTGGTTACATTTACTCTAACATATTTGAGATTCATCACCATTTTGAGGGGCACTGTACTTATGAGTTCTTTCTCAAACATGGAATTATTTATGGCTAGAGCTATTGATCTTAGCAGAAAAGCTTCCAGTTTTTCCCCATTTAGCTTGATGCTGGCATTATCCTTTTCATATATTGCTTTGATTGTGTTGTAGACTGTTCCTTCCATACCTGTCTTGCTTAAGTTTTTTTTTTTTTTAGTATAAAAGGGTGTTGAATTTTATCAAATGCTTTTTCTGCATCTATAGAGATGATCATACTGTTTTTATTCTTTGATTTGTTGATGTGGTGTATCACATTTATTGATTTGCGTATGTTAAACCACCCCTGCAGGGGTACAGCTTTGTGCAGGTGGAATGATCTTTCTGATGTATTGTTGGATTCTGTTAGTGTCCTGTGGAATGTTTTTTTTTGTGTGAATGTTTTTTTTTTTGTGTCGATGGTCATCAGCAGTATCAGTTGGTAGTGCTCTTTCTCTGTTGTGTCTCTATGGGGATTAAGCTGATATTGGTTTCATAAAAAGTGTTTTGAAGGATTTTTTTCCCTTGCTGTTGTTTTGAATTACACAATTGTAGATGTTTGGTAGAATTCAACAATGAAGCCATCTGGTCCAGAGGGCTTTTCTACCACTGCTGAGGTTTCTCTTCACTGCAGGTTTACTCTGCCATCTCTGCTGCTTCTGTGTGTCCGTTGATATCCAGGTGTTCTTGTGCTATTTCCTGGGATCTTGCCCTCTCTGCTTCATCTCAGCTAACACTTTTCTGCTTGTTTAAACCTGTTGTCACCCTATTCTGCCATCATGAAACTTCGGTATTTGTTTTGTTTCCTGAAATTTTTCTGCATTCACTTAGCAGATCTAAAAGTTTCTTGGTGTCATGTTTTGGTTCCCTATATATAGAATTGTGTCATATGCAAATAAGGATAACTTCCTCTTTTCCTATTTCTTTTTTTTTTTTTTTTTTCTTTTTTGGTCTCTGAACAAATGGCTCTGTGGGTAATTTTGATGAGTCTGTTCTCTGCTGACTGCTTTCTTGCCTTTACATTTGGCTGCTCCGGCCAGCAGAGCCAGTAATGTGGACATGGAGGGAGTCTGGGGATGAAGCACCAAGAGGAGACCAGTGATGGTAGAAGTCTCTGCGAAGTCTCTCTTTATTGCTCCTTCATTTCTCCTTATATACTCTCCCCACTGCCCCCAACATCCTCATTTAGCAGGATATTGGATACAGATGAGTCCAATTAGTCTAGGTGTTTTTAGCCACAGGCCCAGTTCCTGTTCCAGCCCAGGCCAACAAGCACTAATCAACTCCTTAGCCCACAACATTTGGCCACCTGGACAAAAACAACCCATATGGTGCCTGTGAAGGGCAATGACAGTCCTCTCCAAAATTTGCTAGATTTTCATCATAGACAACCAGAATGAAGGTTTGTTTTGCCTACTCTGTTTTCTTCTTAGGATTGGCATTTGCATCAGAACCAAATTTTGATCCTTAAAACTAGCTATAACCACTCATAACTCTGGAAACAGAACACTTCCCCATAAAAAAAGATGTTAGAGCCATCAAAGAGGCAATTGTATGGCTTGGCAGGTAAAAGAAAAAACATAACTTGGGGGTCCCACATGGTAGTCTAATGACTAAAGTCCTCTCCTTGTATGCGCCGGGATCCCATGTGGACCCCAATTCTAATCCCAGTGACCCCTCTTTCCATTCAGCTCCCTGCTTGTGGCCTGGGAAAGCAGTGGAGGATGGCCCAAAGCCTTGGGACCCTGTACCTGCTTGGGAAACCAGGAGGAGATTCCTGGCTCCTGGTTTCAGATCAACTCAGTTCTGGCTCCTGGAGCCACCTGGGCACCTGGGCAGCAGATCAGCAGATGGAAGATCTCCACCTTTGTCTCTCCTCATTTCTGTATATCTGACTTTTCAATAAAAATAAATAAATATTTTTTTTAAAAAACCATTTGGGATCACTACCCCGTGTAAACAGTTCATGGGCTTGAGCTCCATCCCTGTTCCTCATTCCTGCTTCCTGCTAATTCAGAGGAATGGAGACAGCAGGTGATGGTTCAAGATTTTTGCTGCCTGCTGTTCACAGGGAGCTCAATGTTGATTTCTCTGTTTCTGGCTAGCATGGCCTAATCTTAGCTGTGGCAATAACTTTGGGAGCAAAGGAGCAAATTGAACGTCTCTCTGTATCTCCACCTTTCAAAAGGAAGTTAAAAAAACACCAAAAAACTCCACAATTCTACAAGATAGAAATCATTTTTAATATCATTCTGGTATGGAACACTAACGCAGAGTTGACAGATCAAATATTCCAGGTTGTGACATTCACAGTGTGATGGATTTTTTTGGTTCCTCTGAACTTCATATTATACTGTTTCAGTCTCTCATATATTGTAACACTACAACATAAGAGCTTATGAAGAAAACCACTCAATATATTATTGATCTTTCCTTCAAAAAATTTAAAAAATTACATCAACTAGATATGTTCTGTAGCAAGCATAACACACAGAGATAGACATACACACACATACATGCTTATCAAGTCCTAAGGATTTTATGTAAAATTTAAGACTGTTTATCCAATATGAATTTGTTCATGATTTCTCTTGGGTTGGGTTGAAAATTGATTGACAAAATGAAGACAAGTGAAAAAAATAAGGATTTTAATCTCTAATATAATCAAAGTGCAAATGTTCAAGCTGATGTTGCACAGAATAATTTCTTCAAGCCAAACACATCAAACAACTCTCTGCCCTTGACAGAATCAGCATTTGAATCATGAAGGAATAAACATTATGAGTCCCAACTGACTAATTAGTATAATGCACAATACAACTATTGAACAGACAGAGATCAAATAGAGCATCTGGCTTTCTGCCGGTGGGAGGATACACCATCAAATGCAACGGGAAATTATTCAGGAACTGGAGACATTATCAAGCTTCGCTGTTCTTTTCTAAGGAATTATTATTCAAGGTCATATTGTCATGAAAAAAAAAAACCACAATGGAATCTGACCATTCTGTCTTCCTAGTATGAATTTCAATGCTATCCAACTTTTAAAATATTTATTAGCCCCTCATATATGTTAAACATGTTGACTGGCATTGTGATAAGCAGTACAGACTTTGGTGTCAGAGGGTTGGAAAACCAGCTCCGTCATTTCTTAATTTTCTTTTCACTTGTTCTTAATACAGATAATTTCATCTCTCATTCTATCTTTCTCATTCTCTGCTTCTTCCCATCCCTTTTCTTTGCTTTCTATCTACTTTCTTTTAAATTGAGGTATAACTCCTTTATTATAAGGTGTCTAATGCTAAATGCAATCCCAATTAATTTTTACCTATGTTATGCTAGGCCAATGTTTGGAGTATATGCATAATCTCAGAAACTTCCACATGTTCTACCCCATCAATGCTTTCCAGTTCCACTTCTGAGAGAAGACAATACTGTTCTCCTTTCTGTGTATACAAGCTGATTTTGCCTGTTCCTGAGCTATATCAAGAGAGTTCTTTGTGGCCGACTTATTCCACCTTACATACTTTCTGAAATTAACATTTGCTGTCAGGTATGAGCTGTGTTTTCTTGTGTTGCTACTTTGCAGAATTTTATTGCATCAATATACCATGTTTTCTTCATTCAGCCTCATGTTGAGAAATCCTGCACAATTTCCAGGTTAGGATACTAGTAAAAAAGAGTTTTGTCAATATAGACACTCAATTTCTCTTTGGTACATACCTAAAACAAGAAAGTCTAGAACTTAATGGCTGGCCTGTATTTACATTTACCAGAAAATGGCTCACAAATTTCCAAGTTATTATACAATTTTATCCTTTAGCAAGATGTCAGAGTATGGTTGCCCATATTCTTGTCAGCTCTAAAAATCTTATTCCTCTTTGATTTTGACATTCTGCAAAATATGTAGTAGTACCCAATTGAAGTTTTCATTTGATTTCCCTTTTTTTTTGGACACGAGTGTGTTTTGTGGGAGTAGTTATTGAAGCCTTTTATCTCACAGGTTAGTTTTGTTCTCTAAGATTCCTCTATATGATAGTTAGTAAAAATACCTTCTTGAGATGTTCCAAGATGAAGCAGTATTGACAATAGCCACAGAAAGGTAACAGAATTAATAACAAGGGAATGGCCACAAGTTCATGGGACTAACTAACAAAGTTTCAGCAGAGAAATGAAAAAAAAAAAAGCAACAGCAAATCTATGGGGCAGCTCGAAAATGGGACAAACGTGCCAATCTGGTCAGCTATACCGAAATTCAGCCCTGCATCTATGTAGTAGGGTGGCCACTGTGAAATGCCATCATTCCTAGACAGGATAGAAAGAAGCTGCTGTGAACCACACAGCAGCAACTCTAATGGAGAGAGAATCCCACCTCCTCACTAACTTCAAGTCAACCCAGAAGTGCTGACTGGGGTCTGAGTAGCTACTTTGCTTTGAAAAATGAAACTTCATTGCTTCCCTTTCCTCATGTACCCTTACCTGACTCGATTGGAAGTGACAGAGTCTTACTTGGCTTGTGCTAGGACTCAATAGGCAGCATGCAATCCTTCTGTGGTTGGAACAGAGTCGGGGCTGTTCACAGGGGGGACAGTAGATTCGCAGCATCCTGCCACTACGTGAGTCTGGGCATAAGCTTCAGAACTGTGTTCACCTATGCTGCATCATCCAAGGGGACTTCTCTCAGCTTCTTGGGATTTGTGCTAGCAGTCCAGAAAACACAAACACACACACACACACACACACACACACACACACACACACACACACACAGAGCAGACTGGTCTGAGAGAGTTCCCCTGGCATTTTTTAAGGTTATAGTGCCAGGGGCCTTGAGCAAAAACCCCAGCATTACTCTTATATCCTGGAGCTTTTCCATCTCTGCCTTACAGAATCAGGACTTTTGCTGTTAGTATTATAACTTTAGAGTAACTCTCATTCACACACAGTGCTTTTTTCTTGTATTGTTCTGTTTTGAGCGGATGGATACACCAACCCCAAAACCAGTCTCCCATACTTGAAGATCACAGTAATGACCTCTCTGCATCCTATAAAAGCAGGAATAATAATCAGCGTTAATTTGTTCAAGCTCTCTGAAATCTGCCAAATGCAACTACAGAAAAACCTTGTAATATTCCATATCTCTGGAACCACAACCATGAGTGTAAAATATCCTCTAAATCTTATAGTCACGCTATAGGATTGGGGAGGAGTTAGTTCACATTCCTTAGTACTTTAACCAGGATTTCTCATATTTTAAGTTTAAGTACATATTGAACTTCCCCAGCAAGAGCTGGAAGAACTCCTGTTCATATCACACAGTCCCAAAATCATAACTTTCAGTGCCATAAGCCCCAGCATCACTCAGGCTTGCCAGCATAATAGGAGATCCCAATTTGTATTCATGACTGCAAAGAAAAAAGATTCACAGATCACAATTCCTAGTTTAACTGAGAACACCATAGGGACTGAAGTCTCTGGGACTGAAGACACACACTCTAGGAAGCCACACTCACCTTTAAAGTCACACTTCCAACCCTTGACAGCAGCATTGCTTATTTACATAGCTGACACTGATAGAAGTTCAGAAGTTACAGCTCTCGGCTCACCTAAAAGCAAAGCCAAAACATCACGCCACATGGTACTTTGAATTCCATTTAAACAATCTAAAACTTCTCAAATAAAACTTATCCAATTAAGAAAAGACTATATCTGATACACAGATGTTAGTGTGAGGAGACAGGAAACATGAAGAAACAACATAGCGTGACTCTTCCAAAGGAACAATTGGTTTCCAGAAACATACGCTGATTTAAAGGAAAACTATGAAATGCTAGAATGAGTTAAAAAGAGTTATTGTAAGCAAACTCAATAAGCTGCAAGAGAGTATGGATAGAAAGCATAGAGAAATAAGGACAGCAATAGGCGATTTGAATTAAATTTCCTCTAAGGAGATGGACATCATCAAGAAGAATCAAACAGAGTTTGAAGAAGAAATTTTCAATGAAATAAAAAGTATTTTTAAGAACTTCAACAGAAAACTAGAACAAAAGGAGAAATGCATTTACGATGTAGAGAACACAGCTTTTAAAATAATTCAATCATACAGAAATAAAGAGAAAAATTTAAGAGAATGAAGAAATTCTGCATGATATATGAGATCCAGTTAAGTGATCTAGTATTCATGTAGTGATAATTCTCTGAAGGAGAAGAGAAGGAAAGTGTCACTGGGAGCTTACTCAGTGAGATTGTAGCTGAAAACAATAATCAAAATCCATACGATAGAATTTCTGTTGATCTTCGTTGGTGAAATGTGTCTCCGGTAGGCAAGAAATAGGTGGGTTTTATTTTTTAATCCATTCTACTAATCTATGATGTTTGAGTTTAAGCCATTTACATGCAGAGTTAATATGTATGGGCGGTAGTTATGGTGTCCAAAGTTAAATAGAGAATTCTAAAGATAGTAAGAGAGAAGAATCAGGTTGTAGTTAAAGGAAGCCCAATTAAGCTCACCTCAGATTTTTGAGCAGAAAATGTACAATCAAAAGTAAGCAGGATGATAAGTTCAAGATGTTAAGTGAAGAATGCTCAAAAAATGTCCAATCAAATATGTAACATATCCCCCAGATAAACAAAAATGGAATTCACCATCAGCAGAGACTTAACCAGAGATTCTGAAGGGAGACCTATGCCAGAATTAAACATCATGAAAACCCGTGACACAACCAATTCCAGTAACAAAACAGGATCAATCAGCAATCAATACCGAAATGACAGAAGTTAATTTTTAGCCATCAATATTAACATTTAATGTAAATGCATTAAATTCATTAGCCATGAAACTCAAATTGGCTGAAAGGCTAAAAATAACTGAGACAGAATTATGTCCTTTCTGCAAGAAACTTTTTCACAAATAAATATAAACATATACTGAAAATAAAAGGCTTGAAAAATATATAGCAAGCAAAAGGAAACCAAAAACAACCAAAACTGGCTATATTTATCAGTTAAAACAGACTTTAAATCAAAACTATAAAAAAATGCCCAACTCATCAGGAAGATATAATAACTATAAATATATATTAAATGTACCAACAGAAGAACATATGTATATTTTAAAATAGTATAAAAATACTAGTAGACCTAAATTGGGATACAGACTCCAATACAATCTCTGTGGAAAAGTCAATGTCCAACTAACTTCGAAGAGCAGATCATCAAGACAGAAAATCAGTAAAAACACTTTATAGCAGAACCATATTATTGAGCAAATGGACCAAGTAAACACTCAACCTAACAGCTGCAAAGCACACATTCTTCTCTTAAGCACATGTTACATTCTCTATCACACAGCACCCAGTAGTCCACAAATTAAATGCCAGCAAATTTTAGGAGATTGAAATAATACCATTTGTATTCTTAGACCACAGAAGAATGAAACTAGAAAGTGACAGTGAAATATTTACAAATTAAGCAACATGTCGCTGAACAACCAATAGGTCATTGAAGAACCTAAAAAGAAAAAAAAATTTAAAAAGCTTCTTAAATGAGCATGAAACTACATCATATCAAAATCTGTATGATAGAACAGACACAGTGTTAAAAAAAGACATTTAGGGCCCAGCTTGGCAGCTTAGCAGCTAATGTCCTCACCTTGAATGCACCGGGATCCCATAAGGGCGCTGGTTCTAATCCCAGCAGCCCTGCTTCACTTCCCTTCCAGCTCCCTGCTTGTGGCATGGGAAAGCAGTTGAGGGTGGCCCAAAGCATTGGGACCCTGCACCTGCGTGGGAGACCTGGAAGAGGCTCCTCTCTCTTGGTTTCAGATTGGCACAGCTCTGAATGTTGAGGCCACTTGGGGAATGAAATATCAGATGGAAAGATCTTCCTCTCTGTCTCTCCTCTCTGTATATCTGACTTTATAATAAAAAAAATCCAAAAGATGGAGACATTTATAGCAATAAATGTTTGCATAAAAAATAGAAAGGTCTAAAATTATTAGATCAAATATTTAATCTAATAATGCATTTTAAGCACTCAAACAAGAACAAGCTAAACCTGAATAAGCAGGAGGCAGGAAATAATGAACATAAATAAATAAAATTGAAACTAAAAATCACAGAGGATGAACAGAATAAAAAAAATTTTAGAAGATAAATAAAATAACAAAAACCCTTGACATACTAAAAAAAAAAAAAAAAGAAGAAGAAGAAGAAGAAAGACTCAAGGAAAAGCAGTGATGAGAATAGAAACATCACAACAGACGCAACCAAAATCACAAGGTTCTAAAAAATACTATGAGAGCCAAATACCAAGAAGTTGGAAAATCTCAACTAAATTCCCAGACTCATATTGATCAAGAAGGTATAGAAAAATCTATACAGACCCCTGACAATCAAGCAGCTTGACACAGTAATTAAAAGCTTCACCCATGGAAATGTCCAGGATCCCATGACTTTACTGATGAATTCCATAAAGCAGAGGAATGAACTACAATACTTTTTGAAATATTCCAAAATATTGAATAGGATTCAAACTGTGTCATGCTGTTTTTGCAAGGCCAGTATGCATCTAATAGCAAAAAAAATCAAACAACAAAAGAGCTTTGTCTCAGAAATAAAAGAGTGGTTCAACATCCATAAAGCATGTCAATAAAATGAAGAATAAAAAACATGATTGGGCCAGCATGTGACATATTGGGTTTAGCCATCACTTGCAACACCAGCATTGCATATTTGTGATGCTTTGAGTTCCATTTGCTCCACTTCCAATCCTACTCCCTGCTAATGCAGCTGGGAAAGCAGTGGAAGATGACACAAGGACCTGAGCTCCAGCACCCACACTGGAAACCTAGATGGTGGTCTAGCATCCTGATTTCAGCCTGGTTTAGCCCAAGCCAGTATAACTTACAGATGGAAAATCTCTCCCCATTGTCCACCAACTCTGCCTTCCAAAGATAAAATAAATCTTGGAAAACATATATTCATCAGAGTGGATGCAGAGAAAACATTTGGTATGATGCAACATGCTTTCATGATAAAAAACCTCCACAAATTAGGCATAGAATAAGCTTATATCAATATTATAAAGGTTATACATGACAAACTAACAGGAAATATCATAAAAATTGGGAAGAGCTGAAAACATTTCCACTCAGATCTGAAACCACACAAAGATGCCCACTTTTACCATCCTTATTCTGTAGGTTATGTGAAGTATTCTTAAGTACAATTAAAAAGGAGAAAGAAAAACATGGCATCAAAATTGGAAAGGAAAAAGAAAAAAACTCATACTTGCAGGTGACATGAGGTTGTATATGGAAAACCTAAGCATTACACACTCACACACACACACACACACACACACACACACACACACACACACACACACAATGTTAGAAATAACCAATTGAGGGCCCGGCGCGGTGGCGCAAGTGGTTAAGGTCCTCACCTTGCACGCCCGGGGTCCCATATGGGCGCCAGTTCTACCCCGGCAGCCCCGCTTCCCTTCCAGCTTCCTGCCTGTGGCCCGGGAGAGCAGCCGAGGATGCCCCAAAGCTTTGGGACCCTGCACCTGCGTGGGATACCCGGAAGAGTCTCCTGTCTTTGGATCAGCATAGCATCGACTGTTGCACTCACTTGGGGAGTGAATCATCGGACGGAAGATCTTCCTCTCTGTCTCTCCTCTCTGTTTATCTGCCTTTCCAATTAAAAAAAAAATAGAAATAACCAATTGGTTAAGTAGTTTCAGGTTACAAAATAAACATATCCAAACCAGGAACATTTTATGTGCTAACAATGAACTTGCTGAAATATAAATTCTGTTCACAATAGCCCCCCAATAATAGGAACAAACTTAACCAATGAAGTGAAAGTTCTCTAAAGTGGAAATTATAAAACATTGGACAACAGCTCAACTGGACAATCCTCTGTCTACAAGTACTGACCTTAGATACTGACACCAGTTCTAGTCCAGCTGCTACACTTCCCATCTAGCTCCCTTGTTATGAATTCAGAAAACAGCAGAGGGTGGTCCAAAATCTTGGAACTCTGTGCCTGGATTGGAGACCTGGAAGAGACTCCTGGATCCTGGCTTCAGATCAGATCTGCTCAAATCTCAGGCTCTTCTGGTCATTAGCCCTCAGACCTGACAGCCAGCAGATCAAGAACTCTAGGAGTGGCACATCAGGCACCATTTTGTACAGTGTGGCAAAGAATTTATGACTGAAGGGACAACAGTGAGTTGTGCATGCACTGAGCTTGGTGAGAAGTAACTGAGCTCAGGGTATTTCATTAGTCCCACAGCAAAGTAATACTGACTATGGCACTGCATGGGTCAAAATAACTCCATGTGGCTTTTAGATCTAATAGCCTACAGGTTCTGGCAAGATCAGCACCAGCAACAAGGGGGCTATATGACACCTGGTGTCTCCCTAATCCTGGGACCTGCTCCAACTATAAGTGGAAGAAAGCTTCTATTGACAACGGGCAGCCTCGGTGTAGGAGATGGAGATGGGTGAGCCAGGATCTGGGCCTATGCAGACCACGGTGGAGATCTAACATAAGAACCCAGACCTGGAACTCACTGGAGGGAATGGTACAAGTGATTGCAAACAAACAGCCATGTACCAACTGCAGTAAGTAAAATTGAACTGTAGACCTGTGGGTGACAGAGCTTAGAAACCTGCCCTAAGGAGGGGAACCTGATAACCAGAAGTAAAATGACCAAGAGTAAAAGAAGAGACAGAGGCACAATGAATATTACTGAAGACTCCCCTGCAAAGGAACAAAGCCCTTTGTCAACCTCAGAGTTAACCGAGGAAGACATAGAGAAAATGGGAAATACAGATTTCAAAACACTTGTTATAAAATGTCTTGTCAACAACAATTAGCACACAAAGCAAGCGTTCAAGCAATCCAAGGAATAAGTCACACTGGAAATGAATCAAACAAAAGCTGATATATCAGAAGTGAAGAATACAGTGGAATAAATGAAAAGTACAGTGGAGAGTCTCCTAAATAGAATGAAGTGGGCAGAAGAAAGAATCTCAGAATTGGAAGGTATTTCCTGTCACCAGGGAGAAACAAACAAAAGCTGGAAGCAGAGCTGAATCAGGCCAAAAAAAGTATTCAAGAATTGAAAGACACAATTAAAAGGACAAATATAAGAGTTATGGGAGTCCAAGAAGGTGCAAAAGGAGAAGCTGGATTTACAAACGTATTTAATGAAATAGTAAGGGAAAATTTCCCTAATCTGGAGAAAGAATTTGGAAACAAGATCCAGGAGGGGCACAGAACTCCCAACAGGCTTGATCAAAAGTGATCTTCACCAGAACACTTGATCATCAGGCTCTCTTCAGTTGAACACCAGGAAAAGATCCTTAAATGTGCATTTGAAAAAAAACCAATTAACATATAAAGGAATGCCAATTAAACTCACAGGAGATCTCTCACAGAAAACTTTACAGGCAAGAAGAGAATGCAGTGACATATTCCAGATTCTAAAAACAAAAAATTGTTGGCCTAGGATAACATACCCAGCAGAGCTTTCTTTTGTCTTTGAAAATGAAATAAACTTTTCCACAGTAAAGAAAAGCTAAAAGAATTTGCCTCTTCCAAACTTGTCCTACAAATGATACTTCAACATGTTCTCTTGACAGAGAAGAGGAATAGCACCCAATAAAACCAAAGGCAAATGCAAACAACATTCCAGTGAAATAATAAATCAATGAACAACCCATTGCTAAAATGGCAGGACCACATTAGCACCCATACATATTAATCCTGAATGTAAATGTCGTGAAGTCATCAATCAAATGTTATAGATTAGTAGACTGGATTAAAAAACAAAACTCATCTATCTGTTCCCTGCAGGAGACACATTTCACCAACAAAGATCAGCGAAAACTATATCTGAAGGATTTTGATTATTTTTTTTTGTTAGTATCATCTCTTCAAAACACTTTCTTCTGATTAAATTCTTCATTGACTCATAGATCACACACTAGCATCATTTTCTTCAAGAAGCTTCTTGATTTTCTTTTTTGTTTCTTTCAGTGTCACATTAGTCTTTCAATAGCACATTATTTAACTTCATGATGTTGTTAATTTCTTTTTTTTCTTCCCATTGTTGTTGATTTTGTGTTGTGGCTTTTCATTTAAGAGGTGTATAGTAACTGTGTAAAGGAGACTATCATATCTAACAACATGTTATTTAACTTCATGGCATTGTAAATTTCTATTTTTCTTCCTGTTGTTGGTTTTGTATTGTGGCTTTTCATTTAAGGGGGTGTATAGTAGCTATGCAATGGAGACTATCATATCCAGAGGTGAGGATACAATGCAGCATGCATCTCTACTTTAGACAAAGATGGACTCCCAATGAAATTGTTTACTATATATTAACAATAGGATGTTGGGCTTTCTGCCATTGTCCATACCTGTAATGATGGACATATGACTGTGTGTGAAGAACTATACTATACTAATGATATAGGGGAACTCGGTGGATGGGGAGAGGGAATTGGGGAGGGGATAAGGGAAATCTCAGGGTCTATGAAACTGTATCATAAAATGATAATAATAAAAAGAAATAGCATTTTTAAAATAATGATTTATTTTCATAGATCTAATTATCTGCGATTATTTTAAGATTACTGCATATGAGTAAAATTGTTTTTTTTTCACTTGGTTATTATTTCTGCTTTCTTGCTGAGCCATTTCTTATATCTTATTTGTTGAACTCTATTTCATAAAGCACTAAAGCCTTTGCCTATTATGTAAATCTAAAAATAAACTAATTCAAAAATTAAAGGAAAGAAAGAAAGCGAGGATAAAAGAATGAATAGGGATGGAAATATCATTAAATTCTTAGAATTGTGTCTAGGAACTACATTAAATCTGTTCTTTACATTAATATCACAGTAAAGTATGTTACTTTTCAATTATTGTGAAAATTGAATAATATATATAAAAATCTTAGCCCAGTGCCTGAAAATGTAATGTTCAATAAATATCTTTCATTATGTTTGTCAATATTACTATATTGCATCACTGTGTGACAGAATAGCAATAGGCAAATACAAAATAAGACGGGTTTGATTTCCTGTGTGGTGTGGTATTTCTATTCACCTATTTGTTAACATTAACATCCGGCATTGCAATGCAAGCTAGCATAAGAGTGAGTACAAATACCACACCATTTAGGAAATAAAACTCTTGTTTCCTTGATATTTGGCAAATGGTTAAATTTTGATATTGATGCTGAGGAGATTTGACACTATTTTTGCTTCTACCTTATGGATGATTAAACGTGACCCATGCAGGAAGAGGTTGATATTGTACTGAAAAGGGTCTTTGGACCACAGGTCTTGAAATGAGAATTCACGTAAGAGTAGATAACACTTAACATGACTTCATATCACTTGACCGAACTTGGCGCTTAACATAGTTGTGAAAAAAAAAAAGTAACAACAAATTTCAGCAGAAATCAGTGGTGAACAAGCAATAAGCTTTTAGCAATATGTGGGAGTGTGTGAAAAATTAGCCTAAATACCATTGACTATGATTAGACTGTGGAGGTGTTTACCGGTATAAAAATGCCTTAGAAGGTTAAAAAAACACCTTGCTGGGAACTAGTGGGAAGACCAACTCTTTTTGAAAGTTAAGAATACAGTTATTTTTATTTATTAATTTTTAAGAATAAAAAAAATGCATAAAACGAAATTTTCAACTATCATTTAAAAAATGTTAACAACTATAAAATGCCTCTAACAAGCACATAGAGTTTATAATTTGAGATCTAACTAGTATATTTACAATACATAATTTTGGGGAAGGGCGATTTTATGACACTATAGGTAAAGCCACTACTTGGAATAACTGTATCCCATACTGAAGTGCTATTTTGAGCCCCAGTACTACATTTCTAATCCACTTTCTCATTCTTGCATCCAGGGAGACAAACGATGATGGCTCAAGTGCTGGGTATCTGCTGCTCACATGGGAGACCTGGATGGCGTTCCTGGGTTTGACCTAACCCAGCCCTGGCTGTTGTGGATATTTGGGGAGTGAACCAGTGGATGCAATCTCTCTCTCTCTCTCTCTCTCTCTCTCTCTCTTTCTCTCTCTCTCTCTCTCTCTCTCTCACACACACACACACACACACACAGTGTGTCACCCTCTGTATCACTCTGCCTTAAAGAACATAAGAATAGATGTTCCTTTCTTTTTAACTGTCACTTTTGATGATTATGTGGTTGACCAGTGCGGGAAGGATTGATGGTTAAGGAAAAGC
The DNA here is from genome assembly GCF_017591425.1 of Ochotona curzoniae. Classification (NCBI taxonomy): domain Eukaryota; kingdom Metazoa; phylum Chordata; class Mammalia; order Lagomorpha; family Ochotonidae; genus Ochotona; species Ochotona curzoniae. The sequence goes on from NW_024467115.1 coordinate 22,539,021, forward strand.
GGGTGAAATCATTGTTTCCAACTTCTCTATTTCTTGTCTCTGGGGGAAGGGGAGAAATAAAAGGGGAAGCCATACCGAGCCTCCCAAATGTCCCAGTACCCAGGAATGGGGAATCACCATCCAATATCAACCCAGAGCCCTGATATAGTGTATGTTCTGACGGTTCTGACCAAGTAGTTTGCATAGTTCTGAAATGCTGTCAATTTCACTGATCCAAGGGTGAGGCAACCCTCCCAATATCCATTGGATGACCTAGTTAACCTCAACTCTCCATTCATCCAGATTTTTGCTTTCCTTGTTTGCTGGGGTAGTTGTCCAATTTGCTTTGTTCACCTGCCTTTGTGTTAGTACCATGTATATCAGGGTCTGTGTCCACTGCTCTGTCATTTTATCTCACAAGCAGGGGAAAGAACCAAGGCCAGGAAACCCAAGGCCAACCATATTCCTTACTCCCAGGGCTCACAAACCCAGCCACCACTTTGTAGGTGGGCTGCAGGACCCGGGTTGGAGTTGTGAGTCCTGAAGTTCTGTGATCACAGTTGCCGGGTTAGTTCTGTCTCTAGCATCATCTCTTACACGAGCCAAACAAAACCCACCCTGGACAACCCCAGGTTCTGGCCTTAATATGTACTGGCTGCTGTTGTGGTCCAACCTCACTTGTCCCACACTCTGTCCTGGTGTTATGAACTGGCCCAGCCTGGTCCACACCCAAGTTTTTTTTTTTTTAATTTTTTTAAATTTTGACAGTCTTTACATAGTTAATTAGGGTAAAAAGGGTCAAGGGCTACAGGAAAGTGGGTAAGACTATTATTTTTTACATATTGTTTCCTTCATGTTTAAAGGGGGGTATTAAGGGAGAAGGCCCACCCGATTTCCCACCCTCCCCAGGTCCCGGATATAGGGTATGCTCTGAGGTTCTTGCTCAAGTGGATTTGATATTTCAACAGTTATGAATCACTGCCAATCTTGCCACTTCAAACACTATGAGGTCCTTGAAGAATCTACTGATTGACATAGTCCATCATATAGGTGAGATGGTTGATTGATCTGTTCTGTCTTCTCTCTTTTCTTGGTTAGGGTTCTGAGTCCAGCATTTTGATTGGGAGATCTCCAACCACACCCAAGTTTTGACAAGAAGTATCAGAGCAAGTGAAGACTCTAAGGTGAACTATGTCAGTCAATGGACCTTGAAAGGATTTCCTCAGCCTTGGCAGATACCTCAGAACTACAGAAACCACTTGGGCAGTGCCCTCAGAGCAGCCTCACACTGGGATCCCTAGGATGATACTAAATGGCCATCCACATCCCCAGGTACTGATGCACTTAAACTGCTGGGAGCTGTCCTCTCCTCTTTACTTCTCCCTTCCTTCAGATACAGGAAAAAATGGAAACAATTCTCTCATCCACTTTTTCCCATTCCTCAGTCCTACCTACCTTAATCGGTGGTCCACATAGGTGTCCATGCTCAGTTATGTAAACATTATCAAAATATATTAAAAAAACCTACAGGAAATAATAAGAACAACAATGAGGAACAGTCATTATTTCTAGAGCTAAAACACAGCATCATGGAATAATCTGATTCCAGTGCTAGGATTCATATCTTGTTGGAGAAGGCATGTTCAACATTTATTATGTGGTAGAGAAATGATTGCTGGTGCTGCAACAATAGAACTCTCTGGGATGATCACTTTTTGGTCCTCAGGAAAGCTGTTAAGTAGTCTTGCTGGAGGCACTGGTTCCAGGGCAACGGCCCATCAGGCTCTGCTGGAGTTGACTGCTGGAGCAACTGGCAGGTTGCAGTTGTCTGGGGTTGGAAGATGAGCTTGTTTTCCGTTGCTGAAGGGAGATGCTTTGGAGGTCTGTGCTGAATCTTGCTCAATGACGAGATTTCCAATCTGGCCAGTGGGATTGGGCACTATTCCCTGCTCTGCACTAGAACACTGTGTTAATCCCTCTGTTCCTTTGGCAGAATTACCCTGCCTTCTGGTAACTTCTTCAGAAGTGTTTGCTGATTAGTATTTTCTTTTCTTCTTCTTCTTATTATTTTTATTAATTACATTGCATTATGTGACACAGTTTTATAGGTACTGGGATTTTCCCTCACCCCTCCCAAAACCCTCCCCCTATGGTGGATTCCTGCACCTTGTTGCATTACCCAAGTTCAAGTTCACATGAGATTCTTTCATTGCAAGCATATACCAAGCATGGAGTCCAGCATCTTATTGTCCAGACAAATTCAACTGCTTGTTGGGGAGATCATCTCTGGTCTGAAGGTAGAGCCGGCAGAGTATCATCCCATCAATTAAAAGCCCAATCAATTAAAAGCCCTGACATAACATCAGCAACAATTTATAATGCTATGGAATTAATTGACATAGTATTGAGTAACCGACATGTTAAAAAAAGTGCAAGTTCTTTACCACATACTGTGACTCCTTCATTGACATTTCAATTTTAGTTTATACACAACCAGGTTCTATACAACTTTAAATGGCTATAGATTACTATTCAGCTGTCTCATGTCTATTTTCATTATAGTATTTAGCATTATATAGCGTTGAAGCATAATTTTGCTGAACTTGGCTTTTTTTTTTTTCGGGTAGTCCAGACTGGCTTATAACTCTAACAAGACATATGTCAACAGTTTAGGTGCAGAACAGTTTTAGGAGGGGTGTGCAGAGAAATCCTCAATACCCTAGTGAGGAATAACCAATCTTTGTGTCCCACCTAGTAAGGTATAAGCGAATCCACGCTGACCGTTTCCTGTCTGATTCCAAGCTTTCCTTGTTGTTCTCTATCTATTCTAGAGTTTTGTTTGTTTGTTTGTTTTAAGGGGTTTCTAAAGTGATCCTGATGGTCATTGCATGAGAAGGTGGGGACCCAAGGTTGGAACCAAGCAAGGACCAGAGAAAGCTCCTCTCCTGAGTCCCCAAGGAAGTTTACTGTTCTTCTGTTTCTGCGTATTTCTCAGGGCTCCTGGCTGTTGTTCTGACGCCCTTGGATCCTGCAAGGAAGGATTTGGACTTCTTTCATTCCATGTGGTGGATCCAAGCAGGAGTCGATGACCTCAGAGTTTTTGGCCTCCGAAGGCACTCCAACTCCCTGTGGTCTCCTTGACAGTTGGATGTTGTCCTTGGTGCTCGTCCTTGGTGAGGATCCATGAGTCTTCAGGGTTGGGATACAAACCTCCTCCTTTCCTCCTGCTCCATTCTAGGGTCCTCCCCCTGCTCTGTGCATATGACCTCTTGTTAAGAGGTTGTCAGGATCACTCTTAATTCCGCTTATATGTCTTTGTAGTTTAATTATTGTCTAATGCTGATTTGAGTCTGTTGTCTATGAGTTACCAGTTATGATCCTGGTAGGTTATATTTCACGTCATCCTTACACATTCTAGGGAGATGGAAGATTTCTCTGCTCTCCCTCCCCACTATGGGATAACATAGGGTATTAAATGTTTGCCTTAATTTAAGATGATATGATGTCAATATGAAAAATAGTGCCAGTAAAATGTAATTTTTACTCAACCTCAGACTATCTCACATACAATAACATATTGTGAAGTAACCAATGAGCCAACAATCAGTGTAAGTCAGACTGCTTATGATCTACATCAAAGATTAGTATTTTCTTTGTCTACATACTGCGAATCTCCCGGCTTCTCTCTTTGTGCTATAGTCCCCAAGCTGGTCCTTCATCCTGTGAAGTCTAGCTCCTTTGCATCTTAAGACCGAGATTTTTCTCTTCATCTCAGTGAGTTTGCTTCACCTGCTGTGTTAAAGTCTAGAAATCCTTTGTACATGTAGGCTGCTAGGACAAAATATCATATAGCTTGGTCAATTTATGAAGAACAGAAGTCTAGGGCCTGGTATGGTAGCCTAGTGGCTAAAGTTCTTGCCTTGAAAGTGCAGTGATCACAAGTGGTTGCTGGTTCATGCCCAGGAAATCCCGCTTCCCATCCAGCTCCCTGCTTGTAGCCTGGGAAAGCAGTAGAGGACAGCCCAAAGCTTTGGGACCTTGAACCCACATTGGAGACCCAGAAGAAGCTCCAGGCTCCTGGCTTTGGATCAGCTCAGCTCCAGCTGTTGCAGCCATCTGGGGAGTGAATTATTGGATGGAAGATCTTTCTCTCTGTCTCTTCTCCTCTCTGTATATCTGCCTTTCCAAGAAAAATAAATATTAAAAAAAAAGAATAGAAATCCATTGATCCGTTTCTCACAGTTATGAAAACTGGGAAGCCCAAGATCAGGTGCCAGGAACTTTGGTGCCTGGGGAACAGGCTGCCTTCTACAAAGGTGCAGACATGAGCTGGTTTTGTCTTCACATGGCTGGAATGGCAAAGTATTCCTTCAGGCCTCTCTTATATGACATTATGTCATGAGAGTGGAACCTCGAAACATCAGCACTTCCCAGAATCCTCACATCTCTTTACAACCACTTTAGAATTAGCTTTCAACGTATAAATCTGGGGGACACAAATATTCAGATGATAGGCTCCATCAAGCAAGCCAGGCTGCGCATTTGTTAGGTGACCTCGCTCATTTCCTGTCTCTCAGGAACCTGAATTGCCTAATGTCAAAGTTCTCAAAAACAATTGCTTCTGGTACTTTTTTTTTCTGGAGTCAACCTCCTTCTATAAACAGTGTGCACAGGGATCTTTTGAATACTAGAGTGACATAAAATATTTGAAACAAAATTTGGCATTTCAATGTCTTGTTACGAAATCGACATTTGTTTCTTATTCATGCAACGTTCCAATACTTTTTCCTCCGGCTTCTGGTGGTTCGCACCTACCTGCTATTTCAGGAACCCAAGCTCCTGACTAAGGTAATGCTGCCCAAGGAGTACTTTCCTTCTAGCCAGGGGCAACAGCAGTGAAAGCATTTCTTGAGGCATGCATGCCTTTCACAGGTGTTTCCTACTGGGGAAACACCATGGACTTGGGGCTATTTAAAAGTAACTTTGGTGCTTGGCTGTCTTTTGCAAAGGTGCAGACAAGAATTGGCTTTGTCTTCACATGGCCGGAATGGCAAAAGGGGGCTTGTTAGTTTCTTTGGAGGCAAAATTTCTTCCACTATTAGTAGCTTTGTATCAGTTTGTTTCTGTCCATTCCTCGGTCAAATATCCTAGGAACATTTTGCAATGTTGGCTTATGTCTTTGCTTTCTTGCCATTTGCATTTCTCACTGAATTTAAAAGCAGTTTTCTAGAGTCCACTGGAATAGTTGTCTTTGTTAGGAAGGACATGCCTTTAATTGGAATGTAGAGAAAGGGCAACTGTAACAAGAACTCACTCTTTAATGACAATATCTTAAAGGCCTTTTTCTTTTACTAGTGAGGTTCAGGGACAATCAACTTATGATGTTTCAGTCTCTGCAAATTGTCTTTTGCCTTTGATGTTGATGCTGAGTCAGTCTATTCTTCCCTGTGTGTGTCCCTTTTAAGCTTTGATCATATAGAGCAAAAAAGCAAAAGCACATTTTCTAATATGGGTTCAGAAGTTCATGATCACTCTGTGATTCCCACCATTGAAGCTTTACCAACAAGAGGGGCAGGTCTGTGTTTGCAACCTTCAAAATCAGATTTTTCTCTCTTCCCATCATTTGCACATTTACTACATGACATTTTAGGGTGTTTTAAACATCATACTTCAAAGGATCAGTTTTATATTGAGTGAAAGAACACTAGTTGCTGTGGCAAATAAGATCTCAAAGTTCAGTAGTTCAGGAGTACAGATGTACTACAGTATCGTATGTTTATTTCAGGACTTATGGGGAGGCAGATGGTTGTCCTTAAAATGGTGACTTATGGCCCAGTACTCCTTCAAATTTACAACTTGGCCACACATAGAACCTTTGAGTTGCAGATGAAAGTGACACTAGGAAAGCACAGTCATTTCTATAGCGCCTGAATGTTTCAAACCTGTGTATTTCCACCCATATTCTACTCACGACAGTTCCTTTTGTGGACACATTGGGCAGCGAAAGGAGATTGGGTATGGAGACTCCTGCCTGACATCCAAGCAACAACTCCATTTTGAAGAATGAAGACAAATTCATGGGTTCTAAAGATTTTAGATTTTAACAAAAGTCATTTTTTTTTTCTTAAAATTTGTTTATCTGAGAATCAGAGAGATCCCTTACCAATTAATTCACACCTCCCATCCCCCTGCCAGTACTCTAATTCAACTCCTGTTTTCCACATGGATGGCCAAACACAACTGCCTGAGCCATCAGCTATTGCCTCTCAAGCTGCGGGAGCCACAATTTGAAGCCAGGCACTTTGATAAAAGATGCAGGCGATCCTGATAACCAACTTAATGTTTAGGCCAAGCACTTGCCCTAAACAAAAATCTAGACATACTCTACTCCTTAAGGAATCCTTATGAGCTATTGGAAAATAGCCATAGGCTTAATCTTTCTTTGCATTACAATATATCCTTATCACCTTATTTCTCAACTACTTTCTAAAACAAGAACTTTTGTACTTAGCCAGACTCATTAGCACATTGCTCTAAAATTCTGCTTGACTACTTTTAACTTTTACCTGTGTTCTTCATGTTTTTTTTCCATGAACCTTTTCATAATGTCCAGCTTAATCATTCTGTATTTTTATTGAGATATTTTTCAACTCTGTAAAGATGAAAACAGTATCAGATAGAGATTTCTAATCTTCCCTCTACCAGATTATATGCAACATAAATAAAAGGCATTGTATTTAATTTCTTAGTATCCATCTGTGCACTCTGTCACTTCCCACGTATGTATGTTTAGGTAAGCGTTGCCAGTTTTTTATTTCTTCTATTGGACTAATCTTAAAAATGATGGTTGTGACAATGAACTGAGATCCTTTTTGTGAAAATATGTTGTTAATTGAAAAATGTAAAATTGAATGTTACCACTTTTGAAATTGAGGATGATCAGCTACTGAAAGTAAAAGATTGCATTAAGAATTTAGAGGGCTAAGCTCTTGACATAAATGTGATTAATATTAGGCAGAGATTGCAGTAAAGTCGAAGTATTTGAAGCCTGCTGGTTAATGCTTTATTCCCTTGAAAACAGTAAGCCATTGCATTACAGGCAGGCAGCTGCTGTCTAACTCTAGAACTTCAGTGGACACAGATCAATTAGGACTATTTAACCATAACTGTATCTATCTGACCTGGCTGTTCCCTAATATTTTTTCATGCTCTCCATTTCCCCTCCATAATGAGAATGGTTTGCACTATTTAAAACATCACACTCCGTGACATTAAGATAGTGAGAAAGCACAAGCAGGTCCCGGGTGTGTGTCACTCCATCTCTCCAGTAGAAGTTTAAAAAGTAATGACCCAAGGGCCCGGCATGGCCTAGCGGCTAAAGTCCTCGCCTTGAACGCACTAGGATCCCATATGGGTGCCGGTTCTAATCCTGGCAGCTCCACTTCCCTGCACCCATGTGGGAGACCTGGAAGAAGTTCCTGGATCCTAGCTTCGGATCAGCATAACATCGGCCGTTGCACTCACTTGGGGAGTGAATCATTCTCTCTGTCTCTCCTCCTCTCTGTATATCTGACTTTCCAATAAATAAATAAGCCTTTAAAAAAAAAAAGTAATGACCCAAGTCAGTGCAACATGGTGGCATTAGCAGGACTACAAAAGGGAAAGTTGGCCACAAATTAGAAGTGTGCATGTGTCTGTCAAATCTTAGGATTCTCACATTTCAATAAAAATAAAATACACTGAGAGAAAGACTAAGAGGACAAAGGATCAGATCTTTTTCGCTTACAGACAATGGATTTCTAGACACATCATTGTGCCACATCTGGATACTGTTGACCTTGTTCTGCAATGTGGAGTGCTCATTTTTAACTATCACGCAGTTATGTGCATTCCTGTCAGGGAACCACTGAGAGGTAGATTTTTCCATTTGTTCATTCAGTAATTAGATCCAAGTCACATAGCTGTCATGCACTTAGGCTATGGTGTTTGAGCCCAGATATGTTCAAGTCCAATGACACACTCCTATGTATAAAAACAAAAATGGGACAAATGTTCAAAAATTGATATAAATATCCTGCCTAAATAATCTGTTCACTTTTCCCAGTGAGATTGAAGTTACATTGTACTTCTAAAAATATTGTCATGTTAAAATTTCTACTTCTTTGTTCATACCTCATGACCCAATCTCAAAATTTGTAATAGAAGCAATGAAACAGGAACTCCTTCAACTTCCCACCTTTAATCTCTAGGACTAGTGTGTATTGAGGCACAGGAAGGTAAGCCACTGTTTGAAATGATAACATTCCATCATGAAGTGCTGGTTGAGTCCCAGATACTGTATTTTAATCTAGCAACTTGCTAAAGCATCCTAGCAGAATGTAGATTATGCAGAATAAATCCACCCCAGGCTTTTGTGGGAATTTTAAAACATTTATTTATATTCATGAATTTATTAATTTATTTTAAACTCAGAAGTACACACACACACATACAGAGAGAGGAAGAGAGAGAGAGAGAATCTTCCATCTGTTGATTCAGTCTCCAGTTGGCTACAACAGCCAAAGCTCACAGAGTCTCATTTGGGTCTCCCACATGTTTGGCATAGACCCAAGCACTTGAATAATCTTCCACTGCTTTTCCCAGGCCATTAACAGATGACTGGATTAGAAGAGAACACTTGATTGATTAACTGGAGCCCTGAAAGGGTGCTGGCATCATAGGCATTGCATTTACCCACTATGCCACAACACTGGCCCCTTAAAAAAAGATTTATTTGCATTTATTTGAAAGGCAGAGATATAGGAACACACAGAGCTGTCTTGCAATTAATGGTTTACTCCCTACATGTATACAACGATCATGGCTGGACCAGGATTGATAAGAAGACGGGAACTCTATCCAGGTTTCCCATATGAATGGCAAGGGCTCATATACTTGGGACCATCATCTACTATTTTCCAGCCACATTATCAGAGAGATGGATTGGAATGGAGCAGCCAGAACTCGAACCAGCGTTTGTGTGGGATTCCTTAACGGGATTGTATAAAAGCAACTGCTATTTAACATCACATGTCTGTAGTATAGTGGGCATAAAGTAGAAAAATCTCTCTTTTGTTTTCCTGGAAAAGTGTCCAGCTACTATGGTACAAAAGATTGTAGAGTATAAAACTGTGCCACTTCCTCACAAACTCTATTTTGATGTGGATGTGCATTAAATTTTTAAATCTAAAGCAATTTGCTAGCCTTTTATATATTATATATTTACATATTATATTGTATTTTTTATATATTATATAGACTTAGATATTATAACATAGCTAGCTTTTTAGATATTATAAAATAATATCTAAATTATTAATTATACTTTTTGGGCGGTTTGTATTTAAATTTTCTTTCTTTATGATTAGACTTAGGTGGTATATCACTAGCTGTAAAGTCATATTACTATATTGGAAAAAATGATCCAAAGGTTCATCTGGAAACACACACACACAAACCATGAATAGCCAGAACTATCCTGAAGAATAAGAACATAGCAGGAGGGATCACAGTCTCAGATCTCCAGACATATCATAGGGTAGTGGCGATCAAAACTGCCAGGTACTGGTACAGAAACAGGGAGGTAGATCAATGTAGTAAAATAGAAAATCCAGACGGGAACCCACACATGCACAACTACCTAATCTTTGACAAGAAAACAGAAGAAAATCTGGGGGAAAAAGGAAGGTCTCTTCAACACATGCTACTGGGATAACTGGCTAATGACATGTAGAAACAAGAAGCAAGACCCATACCTTTCAGCATACACAAAGATCAAATCTAAATGGATTAAAGTTCTAAAGCTACACCCAGAGACCATCAAACTTTTGGAAGAAAAATTTGGACATACTCTGCAAGATGTAGGAGTGGGCAAAAACTTCTTTAAAAAAAAATACCAAAAGCAAAAGAAGTCAAGACCAAAATAAACAAATAGGACTACATTAAGCTAAGAAGTCTCTGCACAGCAAAGGAAACAATCAACAAAATAAATAAGAAACCAGCAGAATGGGAGAAGATTTTTGCACACTACACAGAAGACAAAGGGCTAATTTCCAGAATATACAGAGAGCTCCAGAACAACAATAACATCAAAACAAACAAACAAACCGGCCAAGAAATGGGCACAGGAATTGGACAGACGCTTTACAAAGGAGTAAATTCAAATGGCTAACAAACACATGAAAAAATGCTCAAGCTCTCTGGCAATAAGGGAAATTCAAATAAAAACAACACTGAGGCTTCACCTAATGCCTGAAAGAATTGCCCATGTACAGAAAACTACCACAACACCTGCTGGCAAGGCTGTGGAGAGAAGAGAACCCTACTCCACTGTTGGAGGGAATGCAAGTAAGTGCAGCCACTATGGAAGTCAGTATGGAGTACACTTATGCAATTAAACACTCACCTACCATACGACCCAGCAATACCACTTCTAGAAATATATCCAAAAGACTTGCTATATGACAAAGCAACATGCACCCCAATGTTTATTGCAGCACAATCAACAATCGCAAGAACTTGGAAGCAACCTAAATGCCCATCAACAGAGGACTGGAAAAAGAAACTGTGTTTTGAACCTGTCATTGATACTGTCTCAACCTATGTGTTTTGAAGAATTGAACTTGCATTATTTTTAACATATTGTTTACTCAATACTATGTCAATTAATTCCATAAAATTGTATATTGTTGCTGATGTTTAGTTGGGGATTTTAACTGAACGAAACTTTACTCTGTTAGCTCTACCTTTAGACCAGAGAAGGTCTCCCCAAGAAGCCACTGAACTTATCTGGACAATAAGATGCTGGACTTTATGTTAGGTATATGCTTGCAGTGAAGGAATCTCAACTGAACTTGAACTATGGTTATGCAGCAAGGTGGAGGGTAGTGGGAGGGCTGGGGGGAATCCCAGTGCCTATAAAACTGTATCACATAATACAATGTTAACAACAATTAAAAAAAGTAATAAAAAAATCAAGGGGTGAAAAAAAAAAGAAAAAGAAACTGTGGTTCATCTACACTATGGAATACTAGTTGGCGATTAAAAAAAAAAAGAAATGCATTACTTTATGGTCAAATGGGCCAAACTGGAGACCATAATGCTAAGGGAAATGAGCTAATCCCAAAAGGTTAGATATCATATGTGTGCTCTAATATAATATAATATAATATGATGTCAAATCTAGAGATATCATATGTGAATCTTACTCTGTTTTAATCAATGATACTTCATACTTACTTGTACCTAATGTAACAAGAACATGTGATGTGATTTATTAATTAACCTCCACAAGAGGAGGATTGTTTATCATCACCTGTGATTGTCAATGCCTAATCCTCACTGTACATATATTAGGTCCCCAGGATACAAGAATTAATCTACAATGAAAAATTATTCTTCTACATGGTTGGGAGATACTCCAGTGGAAGCATGACAGACTTGGGAAAATTCACGATGGACACACATTATGATTGTAGAGAGGAGAACAGAGGGGAGGAGAGAGAATTTGGGCGAGGGGGAGGGGAGCACCCACCACCAACTAAATTGAATCAAAACAGTAAAAATTACAAGAAGAGTAATATTACTGTGAACACGTATGTGCCACACGTTAGCTGATGTATCTTCCTCACATGATGTCTTGTTTCTGCACCAATCTCACCAGTTCCTTCACATTCCAGGGTGTTCCTTTTGGGGGCAGTTTCCCCGGGGTCTCATTTAGAATATTTTGTCAAAGCAGTGTACAGTGACCATAACTTGAAGACAGAATCCATCCTCCCTTCCACTGCCAGGCCCATAAGTTGTTTCCCCTCAGAACAATCAATTTCCTTCATGCCATTTCTCATGCTTGAAACGATGCTGTTTCTTCATCTATTTATTTCTTAATTCCTGGCTTCTCCAGATAATACATTTCCTGGGACAAGGACTCTAGTGTTCCATTTATTTCTGAGTTCCCAGCTTCTAGGATCCAGAAAAACAATTGTTGTGATGTCATGGACAACGTATTTTTGAAGTGGGTTAATTTATATTTATGTACCTTTTATTCAAAACATTAGGCAAGAGAGTGGAGTTGTCAAACTTGTATTTTTATAAAATTTTTGCCTTTAAAGTTCCTGAGGAAGTGGTGCAGGCTCACTGTCCACTCTTGTGCCAAAGTAAGTGGACACTTGCCAGGAAAAGAAGAGGGCTGCTTTATTGCTTGGTGTCCACTCCCCTGCAGACATGTAACGTTATATAACAGTTACTTTTTTACAGCCCCATTAATTACGTTAACCATTCAATTTGGAAAAGTAAAAGAAAAACAAAAAGGGAAATCCTTTAGCAATGATTAGTACAAAGACGAAAATTAAATTTGGGGACCAGAATATTTTGCATTTTTTAGTATTAAATCATGCCTTCAAATTACTTCCTAGACCAGAAAATCCTTGATTGTATCTTCAAACACTTAGGGATAGAGAGTGAAATAACCACTTGAGCATGATCTTACATTTACATAAAATCATTCTAGAACAGGTGCTCAGTGTGAGTACGTCATTTCCAGATGACAGGAAATGTAACATTTGTAAACCTCCTGAAAGTATGCTCTGAGTCCAGTCATTATGACGCTTTTCTGTACCACACTCGGCCATTGCTGGACTGAATGCCTGACTCTAGCTCCAGTTCCAGGTTCCTAGCAGTGAATACTTTGAGAGAAAGCAGATAATGGCTCAAGTAAATGAGCCCTGCCACCTACCTACAAGTACTGGTTAGTGTTACCAGGTTCTAGTAGTGGCCTAAGCCCAGTAAAATAATCCCAAATACTTGCAGAAGAAGCCAGTACATGGAAGTGCACCCTCCCCCCACCTCCCCTCTTTATGTCTCTTTGTATGTAGAAATACAAATTAACGGGATAACCAACACATTTTAGAACATCTTATAAATTCACAAAATGTATAGAGGGGTGGACATTTGGCAAAGCAGTTTAAGTGACCGAGTGGAACTGGAGTGCCTACTGTCAGCTCCTGCTATTCTGTTTCCAGTGCAGCTTGTACTAACATGTATCCTGAAAGGCAGTATTCCTTGGGTCCATGCTGTCCACCTGGAACTTTCAGATTGAGTACTGGACCTAGATTTGGTCCAGCTTAACCTTGGTTGTTGTAGACATTTGGAGAATGAATCAGTCATTGTGTGTGTGTCATCAGTGTGTGTGTGTGTGTGTGTGTGTGTCTCCCTCTGTGTATGTGTTCTCTTTCTGTCTTCCTCAAATAAAATGGAAACAAATAAATAATAAAAAAAGCATTGAAATATCCTAAAGGCTGCAAGTAATTGTTCATTTAAATATAGAGAAACTAGTGTAAGAACTACTTATAATATCTGTTCTACCCGCCCCTCCCCAAAAAAGACATACTTAAGTTAAAATTGTTTTTTACTCATTCACTTAGGGTTGCTTTCATCCATTTATATGCAAAATCACCACATAGCTTCACCAGCACTCTAGACTGATTAAGGCTGAGACATAGTACAGTTAGAACTTTGAGCCTGAAATGTTGTTCCTTAGTGTATGTGGGTGATTGGTCCCAGCATTATTTTAGATACAAAAATCTATGGAATTTTTTAATATAAAATGATGCTATATTTGTGTATAACCTATGTATATCTTCATTTTAAATATCTAAATCTCCTCTAGATATTTTAATACCTAGTAACACAGTAAGTGCCATGGGAATAGTGATTATATGCTAATGACATAAACAAATGGTCTGGACATGTTCAGTACAGATACAATTTTCAAACATTATTTATTTTTATTGGAAAGATAGATACACAGACAGAAGGAGATGCAGAGAGGTTCATCCTGTGATTCACTCCCCAAATGGCCACAATGGCCAGAGCTGAGCCGATCCGAAGCCAGGAACTAGGAAGGAGCTTTTCCCAGGTCTCTCATGCAGGCACAGGGTCCCAAAGCTTTAGGTCATCCCAAGGTATTCCCAGGCCACAGTCAGGGAGCTGTATAGAAAGTGGAGCACCTAGGATTAGGACTGTTGCCCATATGGGATCCAGGCGCATTCAAGGCAAGAACTGTGGGGAGCTGTGCAGTTGGGTCGGATGGCATGGGGGTGTGATGAGCGCCACTCTTTGGTTAGCAAGGCTACGAGGAGTTTCTGACTGCATGGCAAGACCTGGCAGAATGTCTCCAGTCACCTTATTGCTGCCTCACCCCATTGTATGGACATTCAATCACCTCTCTGATGTGTCATAGAATTCTCCTGAGGGTGTTGTTGTTGTTTTTCTGCTAATGTGAAGTGATTCCTGTAACTGGTGTGACACCTCAAATTGATCAATCATGTTATGATAAAAACACCTTTAGTAACATAAGGCTATGACACACAGTTAAAAGTATACAATAGTACAATTGAGCCCACAACGTTTCCAAACATCTTGTTATGTGCCCACTTTTGTCCTGAAGTTTGCCCTAGTATAATTAATGTTTTCCTTAAGAAATGGCTTGATAATATCTTAGAACAGATGGCAATCATGGAGGTACAAAGAGTTTGTTTACCATGTGCCTCAAACTGTTACAACACATGATATGATGCATTTCAGTTTCTTACCAGAGAAAGCAAAAGTATATGGGGCATCTTTTATAAGGAAATAGATGTAAATCCCCTCAAAATGTTTTAAAATCTTTATCTTATATTGGCACCTATATTTAGGGAAAGAAAACAGTTTATAGGATAAAAGGAAGTTTCTTGTAAAAGCCCTCTGTTTATAGATTGCCTGAATTGCCTTGATCCTTTTCACTGCTCTTTAACAAAAGAACAAAAAACAATTGAATCAGCACTAGGTGAAGGTGACGGTAATTAATGCATGATTTGATTATGAGATTTAGCAAAGAATCTATGTTATATGCTTTTATAAAATCTTTTCATTTATGATCTTTTAATTCTGTACTTTTAATATTTTAAGCAATATTAGTTTGTTTCTGTTTAGTAAAAAACTGATTTTGAGTATAAGTAAACCACTTGTCACTATGTAACTGCATGCGCTGCCACCCGTGGAGTTCCTGGCTTCAGCTGGGTGACTACAGGTTTCAATGAGTAATGGTTAGTTGAAAATGTTTTCCTTAGGATTGTTTTTTGTATTCTCTTAACCATGAAGTAAAAATGAAACAATTGGATATTGTGTAAAAGCTTGTGATGATTTGTGTATAAATAAAGAGGGCCACTTTTCTGAGTTGTCCATTATGAGCATCAAGCCATAGTGATCCGTCTCTTATCTCTTCTTCTTAGCATCTCACCGATCCACGCATCCTTTGCAAGCTCTCAGTTAGCTGGAGCTGGTCTCCAGCAAAGAACCTTAGCCACCATGCTACCACGCTACCATGCCAGCTCCAGATGCAATTTTAAAAACTATATCATATGATTTAATGGTAAGAATTAGTCTTTTACTTTAAATTGAAAAGAAAACAAGTATGGTATATACGATATATACATGGCAGTTTCTGTTTGTTATTTATTGAATTGGAACACAGAGCTGATATTCGCATCTCAAATACCCAATATATAGGTATATCTTTTGTTGATAAAAAGCCAAAAACCAAAAGCCAAAAACAGAATTTTTACTAGAAAGGCAGATTTACAGACAGCATCCAGGATCCAAAGCCAGATCCAAAGCCAGGATTGAGCAGCTTCTTCCATTTCTCCCATCCAACAATAGGATCCCAAGGGTTTATCCCATCCTCCACTGTTTTCTCAGGCCATAAGCATGGAGCTTGATTAGAAGTGGAGCACCTGGGACATGAACCTTCACCATATGCAATGTTGGGACTTGCAGATAGCAAATTAGCCAGTTGAGAAATTGTGCTGGCTCCTGGATAACAGCATTTTCACATTCACATTTCCATTCCCTTTAACTGGAAGTAACCTAAACTCCTGTAACATTTTATCTGCATTTCGTTTCTAGCTCAGGACACTTTCTCACTTTTATCAGTATACATTTATTGATGGAAGGCTGCTTGGCATGAGCGATGCTCTGGGAGGCAATGTGTATATATTGATTTTGTAGGCTCCATCATATCTAACAGAAATTAAAAAAATAAGTCTCAACATATTTTGTATCATTACATAAGCTCTTTGCATATTATCAAGCGTCTGAGAAAATCAAGTTGATGGCCTCAAACATGATGCTTGATTTTAGGTTCCAGGTTGGACTCCACCGGCTTGTTCTTACCACAAACTAGTAACACTAACCAGGTAAGGTGAGCTCTTCAGTCCAGCACCTGCCACTCTTCATCACTGCTATGCCTGAATTATTGCTAATTCATATTTATTACAGTCATTTGTATGGTTGAAGAAGCTAGTGTTTATAAAACTTAAACAATGTGATCAAAGTTATAGAGGAAGTAGGCAAAGCCAGTCTTCCTGATTTACCTTGACACCAGAGCCACGACTCACTGTTTTCTGTCTGCCCTCTAATATTGACTCTTGTCTATCCTCCACTCTGGTCTCTGCCTTCTTCTTGAACTTTGATGACAAAAACAAACCAGACTTGCATATATTTATGTTGAGGATATTTAACATCAAATCAGGATGCTTGGTAAGGCAATCGATTATCAATCATTTGCACATTGGATTGGTTTTCTTACATAAAAGTTTAAGAAACTTGGCTTAGTTAAATATCGAGAGACACTAAGTTCATATCCCAAAGTCAGAGTAACCAAATATTTCCAGGGAAGCTTGCTTTTAAAGGTTCAAACGTTTTCTGAAGTAATTGCAAATACTCTTTGTTGAGTATCAGTTCAATGCCATGCATTGTATTATTCACTCTCAAAGTTGAAACTACAAAGATATATTGGATGACTTGCCTGTTCTAATCAAGAAGAATCAAAATACAGTGGGGAAGGGGTGACAAGTTAAAACAATGATAACAATTTTTTTCCATCCAACACCTTCTCCAGTCCACAATTATATTTCCTCCCACATTTGTTCTCTACTGCTTTCAACCTAACATTCTCCTTTGAAGCATGGAAAAATGTGTCCTATCTGGGCATTTCTTTTTCAAGAGGCATGGCAACCCCACTGTGCTCTGTTCCTAATTTTCTGTGTTGAAGGTGTTGTATAAATCTTCAGTTTTTAGCTATTTCCTTCTGACTAGGGCCACTGTTTTCTGAATCAGCGGTGCCTCAAACACTTGCATTAGTCTAATAACCTTGTTCTATTCCACCTTTTACTCCCTGACACATACTTCCAAACATTTATAATCCTGTACTCCCCCAATGAAAGTTCAGGTCTTCCTCATTCCTTTTGCTCTATTTTCAAAGCATAGTTCCTGCTGGTTCTTGCTTGATGTGTAGCCTTACTTAACAAAGATTGGCAGTTTCCTCAGCACCAATATTTGTATCAATGAATACACAGAGCAGGAGAGGACCTGGCAGTCTCCTTCTTGTCACCTGTTCTATAGAGAAGTCTACACAGCTCAAACAGAATCCATTTTAGGGCTGAAGGAATATGGGCCATCCAAAATATTAAGAGTTTACGTTCTTTCCACCTACACATCTAGAGTGAGCTGGTATTTTTCAGAGGACATTCAAAGTATGCTTAATGTGCTACACATGGGAAAGAATTACTGAATTTTCTCCTCTCTGTGATCAAGTAATGGTGGTGGGGGTGGGGAAGCCTTACTGTTTTAGAACTGGTGGAGCCTATATTTGGAGAGGAAGTTAGTGTTCTGCTAAGGCTAATTTTGGAGAAAGTTACAGTGGAAATTAAGGACAACTAAGATAGAGGACATAAGTATATAAAATAAAAAATGTCACTTTTACCTACTTCTAGCCAAATTGCGAAACACTAATGCCTGCTTTGTAATTCAGTACTGGCCATTTGAAGATGCTATATAATTTTGCATTAAAGACATAATAAAATGACCAGTTTAAATCTTTCCATCTCTCAGTGGAAAAGCTGAAGCTTGCATTTTAAACATCATACCTTCATTGGAGAAAATGAGGTATCCTGAGATGATGGATGAGCAATAATTTGCCACCTGAAGAAACAGCTGCACTGCCATCGAGCTTTTTTCAGGATAGGCACGGCAACCATTGATCATGAATATTTACTCCTGACATGCCCAGCTCACCTGTAAATTTCCTGCTCTGGAATGGAAACTAAAATATGTTCACCACACCAGTACACTTCTCCCAGATGAATGCTAACACCATATGAATAGCCTCTTTTCACTGCAGACTTTCCCCTGGGATTAACTGCTTTTGCATGTAAGAAGTGGAAGAAAACATTCTTTATTGAGGATGTTAGTTGTGGAGAACTATGGGCTGTGTACACAAGATGTGGACTGTGGTAGTCTCGGGAACACACAGCACTCTTCTTTCTAAGTTAAGAATAACATTTTAAAAAATCCAAACCAGTGCCTTTCAATTGCATAAAACGAAAGCATATAGATAAGCAAGACAGGACAAGAAAAAATAAGTTATCCAGAATTCAAACATGTGGAGAAAATCGCAAGGAACTTTGACTATGTGTTTGTTGGCATTTTTTCAAAGAATAGATCTGCATTTTTTAAAAGATTTATTTATTTTCATTACAAAGTCAGATATACAAAGAGGAGGAGAGACAGAGAGGAAAATCTTGTGTCCGATGATTCACTCCCCAAGTGAGCACAATGGCTGGTGCTGTGCTGATCCAAAGCCAGGAGCAAGGAAATTCTTCTAGGTCTCCCAAGCGGGTGCAGGGTCCCAAAGCCTTGGGCTGTCCTCGACTGCTTTCCCAGGCCACAGGCAGGGAGCTGGATGGGAAGTGGAGCTGCCGGGATTAGAACCGGCGTCCATATGGGATCCCGACGTGTTCAAGGTGAGGACTTTAGCTGCTAGGCCACGCCGCCGGACTCAATCTGCTTTTTTTTTTTTTTCAAAAATTTATTCAAGGCATGACTGGGAAAGAACTTATTTAACTGAAATATATATCATAACGGGTCTTCATCTAATTAAATATACATTTTAGTCATTAATTTTAATAGAGATTCAAGATTTAACTAACTTAATTTAATTTCTGCTATGCTTTTTTGCCCCTGCTTATTAGTACTCTTAACAGAGCTACGGTGAACAATCAACTGCAAATTTCTTTTTTCTTTTATTTTTATTATTATTTTTCATAGTACAGTTTTGTAGGTAGGAATTCCTTTCTCCCCATTTTCCCCTCCTGCCATATGCCCCCATTTTATCACAGTAGCATGGTCTTTTAGTAACAGCTACAAATTTAATATTCTGCTAAGTAAGTGTATCATGGCATTTAAAAAATGTAAATGTACATTTTAGAAATGTAATTGTGCCTTTCTAAGGAAAGGTAGAAAATCTAATATCATATTGTCAAAGTGTATTTTACTATTTCATTGGGAGGCCTCCTTTTAATTGGGAGTAGAGATGCATACTACAAATTATCTTCATTTTCCCATATGCTGCTATCCATAATATAATTCATCAATGAGAATATATTATGTACTCATTTGCCTATATATCTGCTTATTTTGTATTTTGCATGATGGATATCTTATATTAGAGAGAATAGGTAGCATTTGTTCTTTTGGGTTTTCTTATTTCACTGAGCATAATGGTTGTTTCCTTGCACTGTAATGCTATAATGACACAGTTGCAGGTTACCTGCTTGTATGCAGTTTTCATTTGTTTGGATATAGTGCACTATTTCACAACAAATATTCAAAACATGAAAAGTATAGGGCTTCTCTGTATAACCTGAAATTATTTGCTCAAAGAGGAGAATTCTATAAACAACATTTTTAATGCAGCAATTGTTGCAGAATTGTTTCTGTTTAACACAATTCCCTCAAATTATTTACAGTAAGGAGATGTAAAAATTGTTCTCTTTTTTCCTTACTTTTGTGATATACAGTAATTTCATTAAAATGTATTCACATCACAAATGAAAGTATATATATTTAAAGAATTAATACTATGCTTCCAAAAATGTAATCTTTGTTAAATACAAAGTCAAGACAAGAGAAGCAATGCATTAACTCACAAAATTTCCCATTACTTTGGTGATTAAAAACACTTAAAATTTGTTCTCTTAGCAATTTCCAAATGTCAAATATGCCATAGTTAACTATAATTGATTTCTTGAACTCATTCCTACTAAACTAAAACTATGCATCCTTTCTGTTCCTTTACTCTAATCCTCTCTGTTCCATTACTCCAGCCCCTGTTAACTCTGACTCCACTCTCTCATTCCATGAGCTCATCTTTCTCTATTCCAAAAGTTAGGAATTTATCTGTGGATTTTATCTGTGGATTTATCTGAGGATTTTATCTGTGTATTTGGCTTATTTCATTTAACATGGTGTGTTCTTTAGTTTCATCCGTTTTGTTGCAAATGACAAAATAAGGGTGAATAATATGCAGTTGTGTGTATATACTATATTTTCTTTATTCATCCATTGATAAATGCCTAAGAAGATGCCATATTTTAGCTATCAAGAACAATATTACACTAAGCATAGGAGCACATACATCATTTGATAGACTGATTTCATTAATTTTGCTTACATAATCAGTACTGGGATTGCTGGACCATAATGAGTTGTATTTTTAAAAAAAGTTGTAGTATTTATTAAATAGGTGAGAGCATTGCAGATCTATATGGGCTTTTGTTTAGCAAAGATTAGAATTGGGGATGTGCAAGTTGGATGAGAAAGATGTTGCAGTTTTCCCTCCTGAATCCACTGGAGTTTGGCAGAAGAAGGAAGGAGAAGCATGCTGCTGCTTGCTGTCACACTACTTCAGTACCAGGGGAGTTAATTCACTTTGAGTGATTTCTGTGTATGGTACGAGATGAAGATCTAATTACATTCTTCTGAGGGTGGACATCCAGTGTTTCCAAGATCATTTTTTTGAAGAGATAGTCTTTTCTCTATTATATTTTATTGGTGACTCTGCTCAAAGAGGAGAGTCACAAATGCATTGATTTATTTCTTGGTTCTCTATTTTATTTCATTGGTACATTTCTGCCTTTTAAAAGTTTTATTTCTCCATTGGAGAGATAAAGAGAGAGCGAGAACAGGCTCCTGTTCACTAGATTAATCCCCAAATATCCACAATGACCTGGGC
This sequence comes from Ochotona curzoniae, assembly GCF_017591425.1. Lineage (NCBI taxonomy): Eukaryota > Metazoa > Chordata > Mammalia > Lagomorpha > Ochotonidae > Ochotona > Ochotona curzoniae. Next base: position 22,560,145 of record NW_024467115.1, read on the forward strand.
TGGGCTGACCCACCCTAGAGTCACCGATTTGATCCAGGTCTCCCATTCGAGAAGCAGAAGCCTGGTTACCTGGACCATCAACACTACATCCCAAGGACTCAGAAGGAGCTGGAGCCAGGCGCCAGTGCTACTTATCAAACCCAGCATCCAATGTTTTTTGTGAGGACTTAACTATTCTCTTAAAGACTTGCCACGTGTGTCTGTTTATTAAGCTAAATTATGTTTTGATTATTATAGTTTTGATATTTTAAATTAATAATTTAAAGAAATTAATATTTTAAATCAGGTACTGGGATGTCTCCAGTTTTTTCTTTTTGTTGGCTAAACTCAGAGCGAAATTTAGCAATAATTTAATCATGGTGATAAAATATTGTACATGAAAACTATTTAATAATGATTAACAAAAGAAGGTACAAATACATGGAATTCTATCTGTCATTACTTTGGAAGAATTAATGTTAAAATGCCCACAATACCTACCAGAGTGCTCTACAAATTCAGTAAAATACCTAACAAAAGTCTAATGATAGATTCCACAAATACAGAAAAAAATAGTGAATAGGCAATCTTGATCATACAAGTAGAATTTAAATTATGAGCACATGTGTTTCAAAGGACACCTTGAAATTCAATTATTTTTTCTCTTGGATTTGCACATGGTCTTGCAATCCCTAGGCCATACATCCCACTTCATTTAACAGATACTTTTTGGAGAGCTTTCTACTGAAAGAAGTATGGCTAACATGCTCTACCTTTAGTGGGAAACTAATAACGAAGATTTCCAGAAAGATGCTTACTAGAGAGAAAGTCCGAACATAAGGTCACTGTAGATGAGTATATTCTCCACCATGACTATACTCCAAACCCTGGCCAGTTCCTCATTTCTATTAGTGTGCAAACACTTTTATATGTTTATTCATGGTTTCATGGTTTCAGCTATCCACAGTCCACTGTATTCTGAAAAAGTGAAATGAAAATTTTCTGAAATAAACAATTTATAAATTTTAAATTATGCACTATTCCAAGATATGTGATAAAATTACATGCCATTGCATCATATCCTACCCAAGATGTGATTTTCCCATCACCTGGTGTATCTACACTGTATATGCTACCTGCCATTAGGCTTCTTAGTAACACCCCAATGAACAAAGCAACTATAATGGTATCACACTGCATGTGTTTAGGTGACCCTCATTTTACCTAATAATGATCTCAAAGTGAGACTACTGATATTGACAAGATATGCCAAAGACATACTGTAAGTGCTTCCTCTAAGTGAAAAAATAAAAGCTGTCAAACACATGAAGAAGAAAAATCACATGCTGAAGTTGCTAAAATCTACTTTACAAGGTTTCTTAAAAGAGACTAATGTAATTTTTGATGATTTACTTGCTTTCATTTACTTAAAAGAGTTTTAGAGAGAGAAAGAGAGAGAGAAAATACTTATCTGCTGGTTCACCTTCCAAATGGCTGCAACTCCTAGGGTTTGGGCCAGGCTGAAGCCAGGCATCAGGAACTCCATCCTCATTTCCTGTGTTGGTAGGAGCCCAATCATCTGGGCCATTCTGGTCCTTTCCTGTCTCATTAGCAAGAAGCTGGATTGAAAGTGAATTTAAAATTTATCTTGGGTATGTATGCACAGGAAAGGCATAGTATAAAATGTCTGATACTTTCCAAGATTTTAGTCATCCAGTGAGGGCCGTGGAACATATCCCCAAGAAAGAAAAGTCTCACTCGGATTGCAATTTTTTACATCAATATAAAGTTATCTTTTTAATTCCTTGAACATTTATAAGTCCCTTGATTATGAGTCTCAATTGCCTAATGTAATGTTTGAAAATTGTACATTTCTGATAAAAGTTGATGAATAAATTGAGTATTGAGAGATGAGCATGAATTCCCCAAGAGCCACATGGAATGAGTTCTGGGCACAAGAGCTTGGAAGCCAGAAAAAAAAAGTAACAGACTGATTTAATACACATCACTTAGACTGATAATAATGATAATAATAAATGGTGAGTATGTAAGAGTAGAGGAAAATAAAGCAAAATTTACTCCTGGCTATTTATGATTTTATGTGAAATGTCAAAGAGTTTGAATGGTTTTCTATTTAGACAAAAAGAGTCTCAAAAGAAAGAGTAAATGGATAGTAATTGATCAATCTGTCATAATAGTGCAAGATAATAATTAATAATGCTATCCTTTATTTCACATATAGAGACACTAACATACACAAAAACACTTTTACTTAGGTTCCCATAGTACATAATCAATAGTAGTAGATTATACATTCAAAATCAAGATCTTCCTTGGAGCAAGAGACATTAAAGTGTAGTACTGAATCCTGAAATGTCACTTGGATACAATGTGGTGGGTTGAAGGAATATATCATTTACCAGGTTGTTGAAGTTGGCAGAAGAGAAAATAACCAAAGTGAAAATCAAGCTAAGTGCTTTGTGAGCATAACCACATCTTGTGAACAACCATCTGGGGTGATACGACTAAAAAAGTGCCAGTGTTTAATAAATCCTTTCTGGGTGAATTAAAAAATGAATTACAGGAAAACAAAATTTCGGATAATTTAAGAAGTATATTTGTCATATGGGAAGTAGGGTTAGTGAAGAGAAGCTGAAGAAGACTGGTTCATAATAAAGCCTATGAAGTGAATCATGATACACAAGAAGAGTAGCAGGTTTAGACAGTGAGGCAGTTAAGGTGATGCAGAGGATGAGTTTTGTTTTGAGTTGTATTTGTGTAAAGCTTGAGTGGAGATATTTTGTGCATAACTGGAAACCGAGATCTGAAGCTCAAAAAGAGAAGTCTACAATAGATACAATCATCAACACATTGGTAAATGAACAGAATTTGTGGATGTGAGTTCATAAGCAAAACACACAACAAGAGAAGTTTGCAAGGATCAATTCTGAACTACCCCCTGATTTGGGGGGATATGCAAAAGGTGCAGACCTGAAGAGGGCACTGGGGAGAAACAAGAAAACTCAGAAGCCCTATGGAAGTGGGCCAAATATGAAGGGGTGTTTCAGAATAAGATTCTCTAAGATCACTCCCATGAATGGTGAAGGAAACAACATAGGTGCTGGTTCAGGCAAACCAGCAGTCCAGAACTCAATTCCAATCTCCCACATGGGTAGCAGAACCCAAGTACTTAAGCCATCCTCTACTACACTTATCAAGGTGCATTTATCTAGAAGTTGTAATCAGATCCAACCCAGGCTTTCTGCTATTGGATTCAGACATCCTGAGTGGCAGACCAAGTGGTCTTTCTGGCAAATGCGGAAGCAAACCCATGGTTGTTTCTTCACCTTGAAATCCAGGCTGATGGTAACTCCACTCTCTGGGATGTCTTAACTTCACCATGGGAAAGGGAAGGGAAAAGGAACAGAAAGCTTCCTAAAACTTCTGTCTGGAAGTGGCATGTCACTTCCCATCATTTTATTGAACCAAACAAGACAAATGGTGACACGCCAGCCTATCCTGACTCAGTAGAAGGGGAAGTTCAGGCGTAATGAGCAGATCACAGGCAATTGTTTAAGTTACCAGGTTCCACTTTCTACATTTTTAAAATTTTATTTTTATTGCAAAACCAGATATGCAGAGAGGAAGTGAGACAGAGAGGAAGATCTCCCGTCCAATGACTCACTCCCCAGGTGACTGCAATGGTTGGAACTGCACAGATCTGAAGCCAGAATCCAGGAAATTCTTCCAAGTCTCCCATGTAGGTTCAGGGTCCCAAGGCTTTGAGTCGTCCTCGACTGCTTTCCCAGGCCACAAGCAGGGAGCTGGATCACTTTCCACACTTGTCATACTTCTACTGTTTTTATTTCTTAGGATGTCTGAGGATTAAATTAACATACAAGATGCTCTAATAGTGATTGATCAGTAGGAAACTCTAAATAAATGTTTAAGCTTCATTTTGTTTTTCCATTCCTTTTAGTTAACTCTGCTCACCTCTGGTGCCTTGTTTTCTTCCCTGTACTTGCTCTGTCTGGCCAGTATATCATTCTGGTCAGCCAGCACATTTCACTGTCCAGGTGAGAAGATTGCACAAATCCACCACCAGAAATAGAACAACAACTCCCTCTTCTTCTTGGTCTAAACCAATCCAGTTTCCTTAAAAGGTGACAACCCAGAAAGACTCTGAAATTTTACCCAGTAATCTGGCCTTTATCTGCTACTTCCTATCATCAGTCGTAATGGCTTTGCTGCAACTTTCACTAAAACTACTAGGAGCAAATGGATTCCTTGGTTCTGTTACCAACTTCCACAGGTTTAAATTCTAATCAATCCCCACTGCTTGAAACTACAAATCCCTCCTACTGCTTTTTTTTATGGGATGTTGTGGAATTAATCCAGCAATGAATAAGCCAGAATACTCTACCAAAAGATTTTGTATGTGAGATCTGGCTCCAGCATGCTGACTCATGGCATCAAATGCCCCAAAGTAGTAGGCCAATAGGGCTGAGTATCCCAATGCATTAAGCATCTTCTATACACAAACATGTCCTAAACATGAAGTTGTGGAACAGACATGATGCTGACATTACTTTGATTTGCCCTCAAGAAATTTATTTTTAAATTTTCATGAGAAATAATTCAGAGCGTAAAAAAAGGTACAATTACCATAATAGAAATATTATTATTTTGTATTAATTTACTTTTATTTTTTATTTTAATGACATTGTATATACTTCATTTTGTTATTATAAGCCACGAACATCTTCAACTTTGTTAGAAATTACCAAATAGCTCTCCCTTGATGATAAAATATATCCAAAATTAGAGATGGTGAAATGAGAAAATGCCCATTTCATATTCTAGTTTATGTGATACTCTGCAAACCAATTCTCCTTTAAATGGAATTGCAATGTTTTTACTTTTTTTGTTTTATTGACATGCATTTTATTTTGTAGAAGTACCTAATTTTAATATATAAAATATTTTCTTACAATTACTGACCTTCTAAGATATCCCTATTTGATACTATAAAGACTACCACTTGCATGTTTTTTTCTGAAAAGACTTCAGTCTTGATTTTTAAAATTTAAACATTTAATTCACCCATCATTTTATTGTAGGGTAAGGTACAGATTATGGGCATAATCAATTAGCAAAAATACTTTTAAACAATTCTTGAAGTCTCACATATCAAATACCCAAATATATGTGTTTGTTTTAGCAATTCCTTGTCTCCCCCCACTTAATCTCTTTATTTATCCTTGCATCAAACCCATAGTATTTTTATATTTAAAGTAATATTTATGTGACAATATATTGAAATTTGTCTCCAGTCTTCTGTGTCCCTAATGTGGTATTCTGCACATTTTTACTTTTTTTTATGTTTGTGCTGTTTTCCAAGTACTTGTGCCAGATTAATTTTTCAATGCACTGATTTCTTTCTTTAGCTCTGTCTAATCTATTGCTTAAGCAACTTTTGTATGTTAACTTTAAAAACCATGTTTTATTTCTGGAATATTTTCTATTTTCTAAATTTGTATTATTTACACATTTCATTTTATTTCTCACTTCTTTTTTAAAGTTTTAAATGCACCACTGACTATTGTAAGGTGATTTTCAAAACCTCAAACTCCTGGGAATTTTTATTATTTCAACTTCATCTTTTTTATGGTTGATCTTGCTAATTTCTTCTCACACTAGATTATTTGCTTGGATTTATAGATATAAATGTATGTTTACTGTAAACTTATCTTTAGGGGTATGTGCATATGCTTTATTAGAATCCCATGTGCCCTAATTGAAAAAATATTTTTCTTTTGAAGTATTTTGTATTGGTCTCATGTGGAACTTTAGGTACTGTACTACTGTGGACCAAATTTACATTCATACCTTTGTGTTCAATTCCATCCTCTAAAACAATAGGCCTTGTCCATAGTGTTATGAATCTGAGCTTTTTTTTTTTTTTTTTTTTGAAATAGAGTCTCTGAAGATGTAATCAATTTAAGACAAAGTGAGATTAGATTAGGATGGCTCCTAATCCTGATGGTCAGAGAGAGGGAGGAATGAGGGAAAAGATACAGGGAAGGAGGCCCTGTGACATGGGAGAAAGGTGTCGTCTTGCTAGAATCTCAAGTGAAACAACACCACCAGAAGCTAAGGAGCTGCAGGTGGAGCAGACAATCCTCCAGGGCCTCCAGAAGGAGCTGGTGCTGCCAACGCTTTGATTGTAGACTTCTGACCTCCAGAGCTGTGCCAGATTACATTCCTGTTGTTGTGAGCTACCTGGTATGTGTTGTTTATGATGACACCTTGGGACATGCCTTGAGCCCTCACTGGGATTTCCTGTAAAGACATTAAATTTAAAACTTCTGTCTGGATCAGAGTCCCCTTGGCACTTGGACCCTCAGTGCTTTGTCTTTATTTAACATTTTGCTTCTGGCATCTTTATTTAATACTTTATTTCTGGCACTTAAAGCTGTTCTTGTATCCTAAGGCTGACTTTTTATATTATTGTGATCTTAATTTATCCAGCAGAAACATGCACATCCAAAGGAAGGATATCTCTGTGTTAGTTCCATCTACTTTATCTATGAATCTGGAGATATCATTCTTTTGTAGAGGCATCGAAAGGAAGTCACAATGACCTGAAAATTGCAAGAGTAAAATTTCAACTGGACAGGAAAGGGGTTGTGGAATGCGGAATTGATGGAAGCCACATATATCTTTCCAAACACTTCTATGCCTCCAGTTGTTTTCTTTTGCTTCTTTTGAAAATTAAGTGCACATTTACAATTTTTCCTTTGTTTATCTGAGTGACTCACAGAGAGAAGATCTTAACTGATTCCTACCCTCTGGTTCACTACTTAAAAGCCAAAATTGGGCAAGATTTCAGTCCAGGTCCCCCATGTGAATAGCAGGAATCTAATTAATTGAGCTAACACCTGCTGTCTTCCAAAGGTTCCTGTCAGCGGGAAGATGAGCTAAGGAGAGGAGCTGGAACTCAATTCCAGCCTCTCAGATTTGGGGGGTAAGCATTCCAAGCAATGTCTTAATGGCTGTGCCAGATGCCTTGCCATTCCTCAGTTATTTTCATCTTAGAGCTATCCTAAGAGTCTTAAAACCTGTAGGAACTGGCATGTCTATCTCAGCCTATCTCCTACTCTCCCCCAACTCTGTGACCCCACGACCAAGGCCCAGGAACATGTTGCATTTCCTAAAATACTCTATCTTTCCTTTGACTTCTGTGCCTCACATTTGAATTCCTCCTTTCCAGACCATTTTTACTTTATTTCTGAGTTCCAAGTATCACATGCCCTTTAAGCCTTTTCTGGAAGAAAAAAGATCTTCCAGCTATTAAATAAACAATGGAAGAGAAAAAGTTAACACTAAAAGTAATAGACTGGTAAAGACATAATATGGTCTAAAGTAAGATTTATGGATAGAAAGAGGTGTACAATTGTTCCTTGACTTATAATGGGGTTATATCTCAATGAATCCATCCTGAAATAAAAATATCCCTAAGTGGATATTTCTTAATTGGGTGAACAACATAGCTTAGCACCACAGCACTCTAGATTATCTGCCGTTTACCTGTGTAGTTGTGACGCAGGAGAATCAGACCTCATATCACAAGTCCCTTAGCCAAAAGGGTTATGTTGTTAACAGATATATTGCATTTATTTCTGTCTTTATTTTCCTTATTTGATCAGAAGTTCTTCAAGGTTAACCATATTGGAAACACATTTTTATCCCGCACAGACCCTGTCCAAGGATTTTTGCAACAATGAGGTGAATAGTAATTGTGGGAATAAGAAATAAATAAATAAGTATCTTCTCTATGATCAAATACATTGGGTCTGACCTTCAATTAGTGGGTCTCCATGCACATGTTGTTTTTTCACTTGTTGAGACCTGGTATTTTGTGTTGTTTTGAGAACTGTTGGTGAGATTCATTCTCTAATTCAGTAGTTCTGTTTTCAACTTTAATTTTTCTTCCCCTCTTATGTCTTGATGTGAGTCCTTAGAGAAAGGGTCTATTAGCTCTGTGTACCATGACAGGCTTAGCCTATTTTTGGCACTCATTAAATGTTAACACCAACATGGTCATCATGAAGAATGATTCCACAAGAGGGAAGTAGACAGAAAAGCAAGTGCTGGCAAGTGTCAAATGGAGACTCCTACTTCTTTCCCCTAACTCAAATTATAGAAGGTGTTTATTTTCTGAGCATTTTTAACTCTTTCATTTCTGGATATAAATATGGAAGCTAAACAGACTACAAAATTAATTTTTATTTCACAGAATCAATCATGAATTTCAGTGCAGCAGCTTTTCCAAAAGTCATAAAACAAGGTTCATTCTTTTGAAACTTCCAAGGTCAGCAGGATCCATATTGGCAGAAATAGTACACACAGTTTCAGCTTTCCCTTTTCCCCAGCAGTGAAAGGACTCCAGTGTGAGAGAATGCTCTAGTGCCAGGGACCTGTGCCTCTTCGTTCCCATCTATAGCAAAACCAGGGAAATATGTTTTAAAAGCAAGATCCAACTGCCAAACACCTTGTCTTCATCAACAGTTCTGGTTGCATCAGCTGTTTTCTGATTTTAATGAAATCTTAAAAAAAAATTTCCTATATCAGCAGAAGCAAGAGAAATAAAGGAAACATTTTTACTTGGCAACAGCAAAATTTTTTCTTGGCCAAAAAAAAAAATATGTGAAGGAAGTAAGATTTAAAGAGCTCATGGTTTCTTCATCAATATGAGGCTAATAAGTTAAAATTGCAAATATTTTCTGACATCCTCACAATATACCATCAGTTACTCGTTAGCTTCATCTCCCTCCCTCCCACCTGGAATCCAATAAGGGAAGACAGCCGACAAGCTCTTGGGACTTAGTTCAAATAAGACATATTATTAGCTAAGAAATGGGGCTCTTGCTAGAAGATGTTTGAAGTGCTACCTTCAGGTTCACTTTTTAAATTTGCAAAAGGAAGGGGATTGTTTGGAAGGGAGACAGAAACCTTTGGAATTTTCAAAGTTGATGTTTGTTGGCATCACAACTAAGCATTAGCACAAAAACCCTGAAGACATGGAAATGAGAGGAATGGATTGAATATTATCTCACATCTATATTCTTCAGTTTGAATGGCACATAACACCACTCAAGCATAACAGAAGGTATCCTCTGAGGAAAAAATCAAAAACCTTTTACAATTTGCCTCCAGTTAAAAATCTCTTATTCTCCAGATGGTTTTTCTTTTCTTTTTTTTTTTTTTTGGTCTTCAATATTAACAACTCACCTGAGTTAAGCGTAAATATAATATAACCTGAAGTCTTGACTATCTTCATTGAAATTTTTTTTTAAAGAGAATAGAAAATGAAAAGGATTTAGCCTTTAAATCTTTTGGACATGAAGTACCAGGATGTTTAAATCAAAGCTGACATTGTGAATGGCTGAACAATAAGAAGTGACACTGACCTCCACCGCCAAGTGGTACCAGAAAAGCAAAGGAAGGACCACATTACCGTTGGCTGGTTGTGAGGAATTTGCAGTGGAGAAGTGACAGAACAGGCTCTATGGGAAAGTGAGGAGAGAAGGCACTTGTTGACTCTCTGCCAGCTACTCCTGCAAGTATGCTACTGGCTCTCAAATGTGAACACCATCTTGCCAAGAGAAAGTAGAATAATGATGTTGCAGCTTCTGCCACGTGTCGCTTTAACCAATGAATAATTCCACAGTCCCATTTTCCTCACATTCGCCTGAGGAGCTAGTGACAGGGGTCTGAGTGGATACTTTTGCTCAGTCCTCTCCCTACACCAAATTACCAGACTAAGTTTGCTGTGGTTAAGTCACTACAGGATTTAATGGACAGAAAACGGTCCCGTCACGGCCAGAGGACAGTTGAACTAAAAAGGCATCTTATAGAGCAGGGAGCAGAACCCCGTGGCTGCAGGTGTCCTGAGCAAAAAAGTCCTAGAGCTCAGAAACTTGCGGGCTATAGCTGGGTTCTTGGGCAAACACCGAAACTGATGGTAGAGACTCAGCATTTCTTGCACACTGGGGATGGATTTCACAGTGGGGTCAAGGGACATACTCCAGAGTGAATTTGTATTTTGGACAGTACACATGCCTGAGTGACTGAACTACACGGGTGTGGTTTAACCATTTTAGGCTGAGGAATCTAGTTCACTCAGACACAGAGAAGTAGTGAGATTTGGGCACACCATTCACTCCAATATCACCTAATCCCACCAGCCAGATTTCCTACTGGGCACTTGGCTTTGCCCACAAATGTAGATTTCCCTCAGCCTGCCTAGCATGTACCTGGCATTCAAGTTTCAAACAATCCACTGAGCCCCAGAGACGAATTTGCAGAAATAAAGCCTTCAGACCAAAGGAACAAAGGCTTCCATGAGGAACAGGGAAAGATTCCTGAGAGGCACAAAAGTTAGCATAGAATCACACACACACACACACACACACACAGAAGCAAGAAGCCAGTAAGGCTATCAAAAGGAACATGTTTACATATTAACATTGTCCAGTGCAGGGAGGATTTAGCCATTGAGCTCTCATGTCAGACCCCAAATTTAAAAAAAAAAAAATTAACGGCCAAATCATAGAACTCAGAACATGCTGTTTTTAAAGGAAAGGCCTAGGCTAAGAGCTACTCATTGAGAGATGTATGGATCTTAAATAAATAACGCAAAGCCAGTACAAATCATTGAAAAATGATGAGGACCATGGCAAAGAGCACAGCTCCTATCTCAAAGGGATCATTTTTAAGTTGCCAATTATGCAAAGACATCTTACTTGCTTATTCCAGAAAGACTCATCTGAACACTCTGGCAACCTTTGTGCATAAGGAAAGGTCACACCATTTCTGGTTACTTTCAGATTTGTTTTCAGAAAGGCCTAACTCCCGCTAGATTTGATGAGGTATTTTAATGTAGGTCTGGATTTTTGATGTTTGTGTTTTTTTAAAAGTTCAGTTTGTTTATTTTAAGTTTATTTAGTTTAATGCAGGGCCCACACCAGGGTCTTAGAGTCACATCTATTTATTTTTACAGCTTTTATATTCTGATGGTATTGTACCCCCTAAATAAGAGATATCTTTTCTTGTTGGAATAAAAGCTCATAGCATGGATACCTTCATAAGAAGCCAAGAATTGTTTGCTGTACTATGGGAAAAAAGTCCTACTGATAAGGCAGGATCAATAGCCCAGAGATTTCAATTGAGTTCTGCAAACAACATTCCATGGACCAAGGATTTTCCTATGGTGTTCAGATGTTAATCAGAGGTGCATCACTGAAGAATTAATGGCTTATGGTTGATGAAAAGAACAATGCTGTGGGTAAGATAAATGCAATTTCAAATCCTGGTTGTGCTTACTATCTGATAAGAATTATACTTTGTCTATCTGAACTTCAATTTCCTCTTTCACAAAGTGGAGAAAGTAGTGTATTAGTTTGCTAGGATTGCCACAGCAGGGTACTACAAGCTGGCTGGATTCCACAGAAATTTGCTGTTGTGCCGTTCTTTTCAAAATCAAGATGTTGGCAAGGTGAGTTCCTGCTCTACAGTCTTGTGATGGTTTCCTGGCAATTTCTGCCACTTATTAGTTCCTGCTACATTGCTTTGATCTCTGCTCTGATCTTCATATTGTGTCCTGCTAGTGGCTATTTCTTGAGTCCAAAATCTCCCTTTTTGGTAAGAAACTAATTATATAGGATTATGGTCCTACTCTATCCCACTCTAACCTCAACATAACTAATGATCCTATTTTCAAGTGAGTTTTCGTGTAGTAGTACTGCAAGCACTTTGGAGTGACAGTTCAACCCATAATAGTAATACATCTATCTAAAGGTTTCTGTCCGAGATAAATGAGGAAATATCCATTAAAGTCTGAAACACAGTAGATAATCAAAGAAGTCACAGTTGTATGATGTTCAATTCCGAATAGTTCCCTGATTTGATCTTAAATAAGAAGTATAGTGACAGCTTTTTGTTCCAGCCCATTACACTTCACATAGTGAGTTTCTTACATAGAAATTTGATTATGTTATTCTCCTGCTTGTGCTTCTTCAGTGGTGATCATTCCCCCAGAGACAATTCAACCTCCTCATTCTTGCCTTCATGGTCTTTACCTTGTGTAAGTCATCTCTCTCTCTCTTTCGCTCACTCTCTTGCTCTCTCTCTCTTTTTTAGAACCTCACTTGGTCTTTGCCTTGTGAAAGTCATCTCTCTCTCTCTCTCTCTCTCTTTTAGAACCTCATTTGAGCCAAGCTTAGCCATTTGCTGCTTATTATTTCCTGCTCTGTAGCTGGATATTTTTCTTTACCTTCCTTTCTTTGTTTGGAGTGCACTTTCCTCTACGTGTATCTGTAATACCATCTCTTATGACTCAACTCAAAAATACTTTTAATGAAATCATTCCTGACACTAAATTGTCAAAAAGGCTGCCCTTTCCTTTGTGTGCTTATGGTGCTTTACTCGCAGAGCAAACCTAAGGCCTGGTTCTTCTTGGAGACTCTTGTTTCATGTTATTGTTGAAATACTCTGTACAAGTCAGCTAAAATTAACTCCCTTTTTCATTCATAAAGGTGTTTTCATTTGGATGCTTTTTTTTTAGCATTTGGACTATTTGAAGGTCCTTTTACAGGTCATCATAATCTAAGTGGTTAAATTCTTTCAGTCACAAGGGTTCTATTTCTCTCTTTACACTCATTACCCAGTACCATCACAACTTAATAAAGGGTAGCCCGAGCCATAGTAATGTTTCACAGATATGTTTTTTTTTTTAAATTAAGAAGTGCTTGTATAAATCTACAACAAGACACAGAGATCTGAGAGCAGCTCTTCCAGGAAACCCATTGGGCTCATTTCCCAGGGAAAGCTGTTAAGAAGAAAGGTATTAGGTAAAGACTAAGATTGTCTGACCTCAAGGTTACAATGTTATCTATCATCTCCCCTCTTTGCATCCCATATTCCCTTCTGCCTTGTTAGCACTTGTGCCGGTCTAGTTAGTGGATGACCTAGATTCTCACTTCTGAGATGTGTAATCCCTGCACCTCCATATCTTCATCAGGCTTTGGTTGTTGGATTGTTCCTTTTCTCATAAAAAACTGAAGATATTCTAAGGGATGCCTAAGCATATTCCTGTCTACACACGTGGCATTTTATATGCTTCCAAAGACCAGTGCTGACTAATGCTCACAAGGTCACATTCTCTCTTCTTTTTCCTACTTGTCTTGTGACACGAGGAGTCTGAAGTTTCCAGGTGAAGTTTACAGCCCTAGTCCAATATTCCATTGGTGCCATGCTTGTTCCTTAGTGGAAGACCATCTCCTTTAGGCACAAGAATTTCATAATTCACAAAGCCTCAGCATAAATTCTCCAAGTGGGTCAAGATTCTTGATGGTAAATGGGGCTGTTACTGCCTCTATCGCTTGGGCATAGTGCTATACAGTGGCTGCTTATTTAGTGTGATTATTAATACTGGAAGTGTTATCTAATACTTTCTTATTTTATTTTATTTTTGATGATGTTTACATAGTTCATCAGGGTGGGAAGCGTCAAGGATCAGGGGAAAGTAGGCAAGATCATCATTTACACATTTTCTTTTTGTTCTTCCAGTCTCTGGGAGAGCAGGGAGACACAAGGAGGGAAACCACATGTAGCCTCCCAATCACCTCAGTACCCAGGGATGGGGAAGAGCCACCTGGTATCATCCCAGGGTCTCCATTGTGGAGCATTTCCTGAGGATTCTGATCAGGTGGTTTTGATAGTTCTGAGATGCTGTTGATATTGCTGCTCCAAGGATGAGGAAATCCTTTCAAGGTAATTTGGCTGACATAGTCCACCTCTGAGTTTCCATTGACCCAGATATTTGCTGCCAAACTTCACTAGCGCAGTTGATCAATTTGTTCTGTCCTCCTGTCCTCCTTATTCTGCAAACTAGTGAGTGCTGCAGCCCAACCCTGGCCACCACATGCTCAGCCCACACATACAGCAGGGTGAGCTGAAGTCTAGTCAGAGCAACAAGTAATAACCCCCGTTGGACTAGCACCCAGCTCTGGTTCTTATGCCTGCCAGCATGTGCTGGGGACCAGATTTTATGTACAATATTGAGCATTGAACCTAACTCAACCAAATGGACTCCACCCTCCAGCCTAGACTCATGCCAGTTGGTGCTACCACATACCAGCCAGGTCTGCCACAAGTCCTGGTCCTTTTGCTCACCAATGGTTGCCCATTAGAGAGGTCCCCACAGCCTCCCTACTGGAGCCACTCCTTGCCCAAGATGCTGGACTTTCCAGGTGATTCTGCAGTCTAACTAGACAGGACTTGCCTCCAGTCCTAGAACTCGCCTGCTACTGCTGCAGCAAAGCCCGATCTGCCTACCCTTACAAGGGTTCATGCATGCACCAGTTGATACAATCAGTTAGCCCTGCAAGGCTCTTCTCCTAACCCAGTTTACATGTAGTCCAACAGGTATTATAGCCCTGCTCAGCCTGATCTGCCCCTAGTCCCAGCTCTGACGCACACCAGCAGGAGCAGTGACCCAGCAAGGAAGTCTCTACTACTAGCTTGTCGGGCTCACATACACCTTTTCTCCCAATCCTTCCCGGTCTTGCATTTGCTGGTGGGGTGCTGTGGTCCAGTCTAGGTCATAGGTCCAGCTATGACCTGTCTCACCTTGGCATTTGATGGCAGGTGCTGTAGCCTTGCCTGGCTTAATTTGCCCCCATTCCAGCTCGCAGTGGCAGGTGCTGCTGCCCAATCTAGCGCAGTCAGTCCCCTGTCCCAACTCTAATATGAACTGGCTGGTGCTGCAGCCTGATCCAGCCTGTCCTGCACCTCAGCCTGGCTCTCAGATCTGCCAGTGGATGTTATGAATTGGCCCAGCCTGGTCTGCCCTGGCTTGAACCACACGTATGCTTATGGGATACCCAATACTTTCAAGACAACATCACCACACTAGCCCTTTGGCTTTGGCTTCAGTAGGCTTTTCCATAACTCTAGTAGTCCGGGTGATGCAGAATATGATGGAATCAGTGAAGCTAATGGCCACCACTTTCTGTTACATTAGAAGCCGGGCTGTTTGGTTAGTCACTGGAATAGTGTTTAGACAGTCTTAGGAAAGTTAGAAAAGCCAACAAAACCTGAAATATTAATCCATTCTACCAAAATGAATTAATATGTTTTCTAGGGCAGAAATATCCAGTGTAACCATGCTTTACCAACTGGCTTAATGGTATTAAGCTTTAGTGCCATACCTGAGTAGGGATGGAGGAACATTGATCTCTTTTGAGAACAGATTGGATATTTGCAAGTACCAACAACCAGATTTTGTTGATGAGCAGCAATGCACATTGTTGAATTAATGCATATGTTCTTTTCTGCTCGAGGGCTATGCCATTCATGCACCACTGTTTGAATCCTGCTGTCTAACAACAGAGGAAGGTGTCAAGAGTTGGGGACTCCTTTGTAGTGGATGGTCTTTCTTACAGAAGTGATCATTTGGAAGTAGTATAGGGAATCTTCACCTTTCCTTTCCAATCCTATAAGCCCATCCAAAACTTTGTAACCCAGACCTCCTTAATCCTGATTTCACAATGTTTTTTGAACACCTAGTTAAACTAGTGTTTGCTCATGAATCTGTACATATCCTTAACTATACCCAAAAAAAGGAGACAAAGAAGAAAATTGGCAGTGAGAAAATGAAAAAAAGGGGGAGATTGAAATATTAGTAATTTCATGAGAACAACTGAGCAATCAAAATGCAGTGACAGATAAGAACTGCATATTACCGTATCTCCTACTGAAGCCTCTGAGGGTTGTAAAGAAAATACATTTTACTTTGCACTTGAAATTTTTAACAGAACAAGTAATGTTGAGATTTGTTACTTCAAACATGAATTATTTGACACATCCATAAATCATCTGTTCTAAGATTTCAAGCAAATTAAAGACAGATAAGAAACAGCTTTGAAAATTCTGTAAATAATTTCCAATATGTTTACATGAACTGAAGAAAAGTATGATGCTTCTTGCTTTACAGAAGGCCAACGATGGGAAGAGAAGGACGTGAGACAAATGTCCATCAAATGTGCAGGACATCCACTCATGTTGGGCACAGTTTTGGCCTCCCTCCTTAGTTCTAATTTTAACAGAAGAAGGGAATAGAGTTTGTAATCCTTACCTAACACTTGGAGCAATGTAAAGTTTTTCTACAGTGGTTCCCTTTGCATTGTCACCCTTCTTCCTCAATGCAAATCATAGCTTCACCTTTTAAAACCATGTTGAAAAAAACTAGCATGCTGAGAATATAACTTTAAATTTCATTCAATGGTTTTTACTTCTTATTCTAAATAGTTTTGTGTTGCATGCTTCAATAAATACTGTGCTATGGGCATTGAGGATAGCACAATAATGTGTCTGAACCCAAATACAATAGCAAATTATAGTTATCATGAGAAGGAAAAGGACTTAAGAAGGCAGGTACCAGACTGATCAAGTCAGGTGGGAGTGCAGGGGTGAAGTCATAGACTTGACCTACCAGCTGTGACCTGAAGGGTAATTAGGAGTAAGACTAGTTGGAAATGATAGCAATCATTGATGCAAGGCAGAGAGGAAAGTTTTGAAGGGGCAACACAGGCTTAGAGAGACAAGAATGGTACACAAAGGACTATATTCTGTTTCAAAGAGACTGGAAGGCCACTAGAGGGATCTAGCAATCTTTCTCGCCTCCCTCCTGCTATTCCCTCTCTTCCCCTCTTCAACTTTCTTTGCATTTTTGAAAGATAATGCTGATGGCTCAATGGAAAATGGAACACATGGACAGATTGAGAGTTTATTCTGATGGAAGATTTTAAGGACAGAGCCTAAGACACAGAGTTAAGAAATAGAAAAGAAAAAGTTCTTATATTCCTAGTCTTTCCATCTACTTATGAGTCTTACTAAGTTTGAAAATAGAGGAAGTGGAAAAGATTTCCTCCCCGTTCCCATATTGCAAACACAGATACACCCTTCATGTGGGGAACTCAAATAAGAACTCATATTTTTCATTTTATCCTTAGAATTTAATGTCTTATTTCATTTATAAATTTTAATTGTCTTGGAATATTTGGATATTAATATTTTGTGTGTCAACTTGGCTACACTAAATGACATTCAGATAGGTGCTAAAACATTATTTCTGGTTACACCAAATAGTTATTTCCAGAACAGAATAACATTTGAGTCATCAGAATGAATAGAAGAGCCAACCTCTATGACATTTGCTGGGAAGTGGGCATCATCTAGTCCTTGAGTAGACAAAAAAGAAGACGAGAAAATGCCCAATCAGTGCACTTGAATTGAGACATCTATCTTTTCTTACTTGAGGACATCAGCAGGAATTCTGGAAAATGTGCACATAGTGACTTATGCCAACAGCGTCTTCTGCTTATACTCCTATCCAGAATCCAACGGAACCATACCATTGGACTCTCTGGTTCTGAGCTTTTGAACATCAATGTAATCATACCAGCAGCTTTTCAAGTTCTCCAGTTTGCAAATGCCACATCATGGGCGTCTCAGCTTCCATAATCACATTAAGCAGTTCCCACATAAATAAATATGTAAATAAGCATCTACACCTCCATATATCCTACTGACTCTATTTCTAAGGTGAGTCATGACTAACACAAACCCTAAATTCCAGAAGATTAAGCTGAATAATCACTTTTCATGCAAACCTATTTCTATTTCCTGTTTAATACAAGGGTATCACTGCCAAAAAAAAAAAAAAAAAAAAGAAAGAAAAAGGACCTAAAAAGCAAATAAACACGGATGAATCCAAATAATACCTGCAAAATTTTACGTTGTCCTTTAATTTTAAAGTGCTCCAGGATTCAACTTCGACCTTCCCTGCATTACATAAACTCATAATCTATGAGCAACCCCACAACTTTAGGTGCAACCTGTGACTTGACAGCTTCAAAATTTAAGCCTCTAACCCAAAGATGCTGAGCTGCAGACTCGTATATTCAACATCTACATCAATATCCCCACCTTGGCATTTAAAGGACACATGTACGAAAGTGAATTACCTATCTTCCCGCAGTAATCCCACTCTACCTGATGTTTCCTCCATGTTTAACCCAAAGTTTTAGGACAGAGACTTTCATATCTTATACTCAAGTTTTGGGGCAGAAATCACTAGTTTCCAAATCACAAAAGTCAGAACATTTGAATATTTTTAAAGGAAAGACCTAGATCAAGTGTCATATATTCAGACGCAGAACTGAATGGGAAATACAAGATATACTATAATATAATGGGGAGTAATGAGCTCAGTTTCCAACTCAAAACTTGTTGGTTCCACTGACAGGAAATATTCAGATTCTGAATGCCCTGCCCTACCCCCAGTGCTGTCAATCTAGAGAGAATTACCATCATATCTCACCTGGACTCAGGACGTAACTTTCTTATGTGTGTCCTGGTCTTCACCCCGCACTTCAACTTCCTTTAGAAGACAAAGCATGTGAGTCACATAACTCTTCCGTTCAAAACTCATCAGTGAATCCATATCTTACTCAAGATAGAAAGCCAAGAGGCCCCATCTGATTGCATATGTAATGCAACTTCCTGACTTAAATCAAGCCTTGGCTCAAACTTAACTTTCTCAGTGAGTATTCATTTGTTAATGATTATATTCCAAATTACAACTTCTCTTCCTCAAATACAAACAAATACAAGGTATCATTCTTTCAGCTCAATTTTGTACTATTTCATTTTCCCAGACATACATTCCCTCGGCAAGAATCACTTGAAGTCAATAAGCTCAGCTCTAAGGAGATTAGCAGGATCTGGATAGCAGGAGCCTTACAACAATTGCTGCTAGTTGTGGAGAATCTGATTTAATCATCTAATGACTGCTGCAAATATTTCACATTTTAATACTTCAAAGTGAAAGATAAAATCAGAAATTATGAAGTACAGGTAGAGTATGATAAGGAATTAAGGGATAAGTTGTTAGATGAGCAATAGGAACATCAAATCATCTATGCATAATGTGGTCATAGGTTAAGTATTACAAGTTCAAAGTCATAAAAACTTTGATTTTTTAAAAGATTTATTTTATTTTTATTGGAAAGGTGGATATACAGAGAGCAGAGACAGAGAGGAAAATCTTCCGTCCGATGATTCACTCCCCAGGTGGCTGCAACAGCTGATGCTATGCCGGTCCGAAGCCAGGAGACTCTTCCGGGTCTCCCACATGGGTGCAAGGTCCCAAAGCTTTGAGCCATCCTTGTCTGCTTTCCCAGGCCACAGGCAGGGAGCTGGATGGGAAGTGGAGCTGCCGGATTAGAACTGGCACCCACATGGGATCCTGGGTGTGCAAGGCGAGGACCTTAACCACTGTGCCGTCGCGCTGGGCCCATTACTTTGATTTTTTTTTTCAGAATCATTGCTTGTTTCTTTAACCTAAAACTCTTAATGAGAGTATGCAACAGGGATTCTAACAAGAAAATATTACAGAAATTTAACTGCTTTCATCTACACATAGAGAAGAAATTTTTAATGCTCTAAGGTAGAGTCATTGTGAAGAAATGGCCTACTTAGATGTCTTTAGCGCAGTTGGCAGTAGTTCCCTGACATTTCTGCCTTCTGCGACTAGATGTACATTTACTACGCCATCCAGTAGTTAGGTAAAAGCCACGATCCTTCTACTTGCAGTTAGATGACCATTTTCTTCTTCCCTTCATTCCCGTTTGTCTTTAGTACCACCACTCTAAATGTCTAGAAAATGGCTGTGACTAGACACATTGGAGCAATTGTGAGGAAGAGGAAGAGAATGAGCATTCACATTGGTTTTTTCTCCAACTCCTCCCGAACCTAAGAATCCCAATAGGCACTGATCCCTTTGGAAGAAAAGCAAACCCCAGACAATCATATGTTACCATCACATTAGTCTGACCAAGCATCTGTAATTGTTGAGGGAGGGTGAGAAACAAAATCCACAGAGCAATCCTCAAATAGGCACAATCCCAAATCATTTCCTACCACTGATCCAACATCTATGAAATATGATTGGATAATCAGAAATGTCACCAGGATTTGAAGAGTTTGTAGCATGTATTTCTGCCTCAAGGCTAAACCACAGGTCTGGGAAAAGTTATAGATGATTTAGATATTCATAACATATGTAAGAAGTTAAGTAAAAGACACACCTATCTTTTCATGTTATATATTATGGTTCTCAGTGACTGTGATTTCTGAGAAGTACACATCTTCCCTAAAATAAGGTCAAATTGGGACAGGAAGGGTGTTATGATACATCACTTTTTCTCACCTTAATGCTGGCTACAAAATAAGATCGCAGCACCAGGAGATCAGCACATTGAGACAGCCCTGGACCTCTGTTCTGGCATCTGAGAGAGCACGTGTTGGGGGCTTGGAGAAGACAGTAACATGTTTACCTCTGTCGTAAACCAAATCTCATAGAGGGGGCCCAGTGGTAGCCTAATGGTTAAAATCCTTGCCTTGCACAAGCAGAGATCCCATATAGACATAGACTTGTGTCTTGGTGACCCTATTTCCCACCCAGCTGCCGGCTTGTGGTCTGGGAAAACAGTCAAGGATGGCCCAAGGCCTTGGGACCCTGCACCTGTGTGGGAGACCCAGAAGACGCTCTTTGCTCCTGGCTTCAGATCGGCTCATCTCCGGCCATTACAGCCACTTGTGGAGTGAATCAGTGAATGGAAGATCTTCCTCTCTGTCTCTCCTCCTCTTTGTATATCTGAATTTCAATAAAAAAATAAGTAAATCATTTCTAAAACATCACTAGGGGACAAGGATTAGCCACACATGTATGGGTTTCGTATTTGGGAGAACATAAGCGCTCCATCCAGATAAATGGGGAGACTTCAAAAAGCATCATGAAAAAAATGAAAGTAAAAGGCAAATTTATTTTAAGGCAAAAAATCTTAAATACATACATTGCTTATTCACATAATGCAGTTTCATGAACTTTTTGAATATCTTTCTGTTTTTTCCCTTTTTAATTTTCATTTTATTATATGATACAGTTCCATAGGCTCTGGGATTTCCTCTTCCCTCCCCCCCACACTGATTTCTTCCATGTTGCCACATCAGTATAGTCCTTTAATAAGCAGTCATAAATTTATCATTCTGCTATTTCAGTGTATCCTGACTTTGTAGGTATGGACAATGGCAGAGAATCCAGCAGCCTATTGTCAAGATTCACCCAACAGTTTCATTGGGAGTCCATCTTTGATTCGATTGTAGGGATGGGCACTGCACTGTTATCTTCAGATCTGTCTCTATTACAGAGTTACTGTACACCCACTTAAATGAAAAACCATAAAACAAAATCAGCAACACAAAGAAAAATAGAAAATTTATGATGCCACGATGTTAAATAAAATGATGCTGAATGACAAGTATGTTGCTGAGCTATTAGGCTATATATATATATATATATATATATATATATTAACATATATATATATGTTAAAGGAATTCAATTGGAAATAAGGAGTTCAAATTATCCCTGTTTGCAGATGACATGGTTCTCTACATAGGAGAACCAAAAGACTCAATCAAGAGACTATTGGAACTCATAAGAGTAGTAAAATGCAAAATTGATGAACATAAAGTGATGGCATTAACAAATTCCTCCAAGGCTGAGAAAGTGCAGCCCCTTTAAAATAGCACAGGGGAATCTTAAATACTTTAGAATTAACCTAACCAAAGATGTGGAAGACCTCTATGATGAAAATTATAAAACATTACAACAAATACAGGAAAACATCTAAAGATGGAGAAATTTACCATGTTCCTGGATTAGCCGGATCAACATTATCAAAATGCTCATATTATCAGAAGTAATACACAGATTCAATGCAATCCAATCAAAATCCCCACAATATACTTCTCAGAAGCAGAAAATATACAATAGTTCATCTGGAAGCACAAGAGACCATGAATAGCCAAAGCTATTCCAAAGAATAAAAATCAAGCTGGAAGTATCACAATTCCAGACCTCAAGACAGGGCAGTAGTCATCAAAACAGTCTGATACTGTTACAGAAACAGAGTATTAATGGAACAGAATAGAAACCCCAGAAGGGAGCCCACACATGGACAGTCAACCAATCTTTGACAAGAAAAATGAATACCTCTCATATATACACACAGCCCAGAGAAAAGCAAATTCTTGTGCTTTTAAGCATAAATCTGCCTGGGATTGAGTTTATAAAGCAGCCCTATTCTAGAGCTCCTTTCGTATTCAGCCAACTGCATATCCAACTTGAGAGCCATGTGAAGAGATCTTCCTTTATCCCTTTTCTTGCGTTCATTTCCAACCTACAGACATACACAAGTAGCTAGCAGTGAATTTCTTGGCTCCCAAATATACCAATCTACTTGAGTAAATAGGTTCTTTCAAAATAGAAATATTCAAGTGTCATGTATTAGAGCTATGTGCTTGATTGAAATTACCTGTGCTTTGTAGGGCTCTGTGCTTATACTCTCAGCCCATTAGGACCAAGCCTCTCTGACATCCTAGTCCTGGAGGAATCTGTCACATTGGACCTATCCAAGCATCATCCTTGGGAGAGGGAGCAGAGAGGAAAGCTGCACACACACACACACACACACACGGTGATTTAAGCATAATGCACACCGTTAGTTTATAATCCCACTTTGAAATTCAGAGCATATGGTTAAATTCTTATTTTTTTTTTAAGTGGCCAATTTGTATGCTTATTGCACACAAAACTGGTTTGACTTAATTTGACTTTCCCAGGTTGAAAACTTTTCTCAGTTTCTGCCATCAATGGAAAACAGATTAAGGGGCAAATTTCAAACGAACACTTGACACCTCTCTTGAAAGGAGGAAAACAGAAGGGGGCTGCTTCACTGGGACTGGTTTCTGCAAGGCCTCTGTCAGCAGCACAGCCCTTCCTCTTGTGGGTTCATTTAACCAGTGCTAAAAATGTGCTTGGTGGTGAAAATGTGATCAAACTCAACCCACGAAAATTTCAGGGTCACATCATTTACTGGAATACAATTACATCTTTTTCACATAAATTACCTACATGTCTTTAGATTAAATACACCTTTCTTCCCCAAATCCACATCATTATTGAATTGCAATTTCATACACTTAGCTTGAAATTTCCATTCTGTCAGAATCACTCATGTTACCCACAGTTTCAAAAGACTAAAATCATTTTACTGTAACTACATTTTTTTCATTACTAGGCCAAGGATAAATGTGGTTACATTGATTCCTCACAAACGAACCTTAAACCCTTGATTTGAAATGAGAAAACCACTGTTTGCAATCATTTTCAATCAGAGGTATGCTTAATTGGCTTTAAAGAAAGGTTGCCAGATCATTTGTTTCCAATACCTAGGAGGAGCTTGAATGTGGAAGGACCTCTTTCTAGGTTGGTTTTGTTTATTTCTCCTCCTGGGTGTTTCTCTAGGAAAGTGAAAGCCGCCTACCTCCTGTTGGTCTCCCTCCCAAGTGTCCTCCAGGACTGGCTCAGGTTGCTAATGTGTAAGCCATGCAGAGAAAGGTCCCAGCCCAGTGCCAGGGCTCAAGGCAGTGTTTGCTGTTCAGATTTTGAGGATTTTATTAACAGCAGATAGCTGTTCCCAAAAGTCTTCGGTGTAGGGAACAATTTCCAAATATTTTTCAATCATTTATAATCAATATTGGTGCACAAAAATATTCCTTTAACTCACTCCATGATCATTGTCTTATCTGGGCACTTTATTTGCTTCTCAGATCTACAGGCTTTACCTGGCCTTGGCAATCCTGAGAGTTATTTTTGCATCCAAGGCTTCCTCATCATCTGGCTTCTAAAAGGCAGGCAGTGGCAGTAAGGGCAGTAAGCTCAGCCACGATGGTCTGGCTCTCTCACTGATGGCTCATCATCAGGGGTTCTGTGCTCCAGCTTGACAATTCTCATGCGCTTTGTTCAGGGTCTGTTAACTTTTCCCTCCCTTTGCCCCTTTGCTTCCTTTTTGTTTTTCTCTTAATCCTTCCAATTTCTTCCCAAAAGTCATTTTCCCAGAATCTTTACTTGAAGCTCAGTCTCCAACAGAGCCAACCCCTGGTGCATTAGCACAATTGAAGATCTGTTCTTCTGCCCAGAACTTTCTGAGAGCATAGGAGAAAGTCCACAGAAACTGGCAGGCATCTGTTCAGGTGTAAGAAAAGGATGAGGGGCAACAGGTGACATTTCAATCACGTCAGTTAACTCGCCTGAGGCCCTGCAGTCCTAGTGGTCTTCTTGCCATAGGCATTGACAGTAACACGTATTTGTCTGCCTGTACCTTTTATAAGACTAAAATATCAACAACTGATTTAAGAAAGTGCACTTCATTGAATCTGAAGTTAAAAACTCGAGCAAGTATAGCTCTTCTGGGTGACATTCACATCTGTATGAAGGGAGTATTAAACATGTCAAGATTCTGCTTTGAAAGATAATGGGAACAATAAGATAATTCAGACACAGATGGTTTCAATGTGATCTATTGATGGAAGCAAAATGGAAAAGAGGAACAAAAATTACTATTGGTATTTCAGATTCAGAAAATCTGGACTACGTTACTCTGCCATTAGGTGCACTACTTAGAACTAATTCATTTTACAATAAGAAGTTTAGGAGGTGAATTTCTGTGATTCAATGCTGCTGTTCTATATTCTAAGCAGAATTTGTTTTCCTTCATTGGAGATTTGCTTCTGAATCATTGCATTCCTTACTTTGCATCCTCACTACTAAAATGTATGTTTTGATCCTCATAATGTAAAATGTAAAAATAAATAATAATCTTTTACTTATTTTTCTCTGCAATGGATAAAGTAAGCTTCAACCTTTAAGTTGGTTCTTCAGTGGGGGCTAGTACTGGTGCACAATGGACGAGGCCTCCATTTATGGCGACAGCATCCTGTATGGGCAGTAGTCCAGGTCTTGGCTGCTCCACTTCCACTCCAGCTCCCTGATAACGTACCTGGGAAGGAAGCAGACCATGGCTCAAGTGTGAGACCAGAAACTCCCAGCTTCACACATGTCCAGTTCCAACTGTTTTGGCCATTTGGAGAGTGAACTAGAGATGCAAGATTCTGTCTCCCTTTCTCTACAACTGCCCTTCAAATGCATAAATAAAGTTTTCATAAATTATTTCTTTAATGGGTGGTGGGTGAACCTGCAGATGGAAGATCTCTCTGTTCCTTCCTCAATATTCCTTCTCTCTTTGCAACTTTGCCTTTCAAATAAATTAACAAATATTTAAAAAATATTTTATATTTTCTTACGTATGCTGAAGAGTTATGTTTCTCACAATGGTTCTGCTTAAGTCATTCCACAACTTTCATTTCTTTCAGCCGTTTTTGAGGTCAGCTCACTTTGTGGGTCATGGTAGTGAGGAGATATAGGAAAAGGGAACAAATGGAAGGAGTGAGTTTTTAATATTCAATGTTTCGTGATACTCCGCCATCTAGATAAATGATAACTCTGACTTGTCACTGCCTAACTACCATTGTCTCTGTGGTATCTGAGAAACGGCAGAGGATGAAATTAAGCATTATGCTTTTGTGAGTGAACTAATCTGCCCTAGTGCCTTTCTAAAAAGCCTTATTCCCACAATACTTATCAAGAGGAATTATAGGAGGCAAAACACTTTCAGTTATGCATTAAAGAAAAAAAAAAGAAGCTACTGGAGAAGAGCCTTGCTGTCTCACAAATTTATAATTAAAATAGGCCCCCAGTCAGTCCCAACCTCTGAGTTCAGATTCTTTGGATTCAGCTTTCCATTAGCATTTTCAACTCATTGTGCCTATACTTAGCTTGTAAAGTGAAATCTTGGAATTCGCTCGTGATTCTGTTATAGCTGGGACTTACCCTAACAATTCAACCTTATTTTTCCATCAGTTACTATCGTAAGTATTATTTCTTCTACATTTATGCCCCTACCCCCTTTGCTTCTAATCCTAAAGATACTTCCTTACAGTCCAATGAAGGATTATAAAAGTTAGAGGTGTTCTTATGTTCCCCACAGCTATATTGACCGATTTCCAATGTCATTAGCCGATTTCCTTCATCTTTCAATACCTCCCTATGATCCTTCTGCTTTCATTCTACTAATACTTCTGTTATTCTTGGTTTCTTATTGACAGCATCACGTAATTTAACACCTAGCTTAGCACCCTGGTACTATTCCAGAATTAATGCCTGGGTGCCAGTCTCATCTCTTCAAGTTGACTGCAATCGGGAACTGTGAAATAACTTATTTGTTTATGTCTGTGTGTGAGATTAAATTTGTTTTAACATATGTTGCACCTAAAAATAACTCTGGTCTTTTCAAAAGATGCTGAATGATTAAATCATTCATCTGGAATCAAACCTGAAGAGTTGCAGGTTTGATATGGTTGGAAGTCAGTCAGCGTAAGCATAAGGCACATTAAATTCAGCAGAATTGTGAGGGAGGTAGTCACATGCCCAGGGAGGAGCTTAGAGCAACAGGGGATGCTCCAGATAGAGAAACCATCATGTTACCATAGTGGCTGTGATCTAGAGGACAATTCTCTAGGTTCTTCAAGGAATAGTTAACTCACTGCTTTGGAACACGAGTAATAAGCCAAGCACTTTGAATTCTAAGCAAGTTAATAAGGCTTTAAGCAGTTACAACAAAACAATAGATATATTTTAACATTATAATATCCAGTAACAGAAAAGGTCAGAATTATTCTATAACTCACAAAGAGACAATTGATGGCAAGCACAGTTTTAGTTGGGTTTGTTTGTGTGTGTGTGTGTGTGTGTGTGTGTGTGTGTGTGTGTGTGTGTGTGTATCAGAATTGAGAGGCCTGGTATGAGAATAAAGTAGTAGGAAAAAATAAGAAAATAAATGGAGAGTGGGAGAGATACCATGAGAGGGTAATGACATGTTGGGGGAGGTTGACAGGTGGCCTGAGAGGCAACTTAAGGAAGGTCTGGTAGCAAGTACCAGCTGTCCTTTCATAGGAGTAGATCTAGGTAGCAAGACAGAGCCTCTAAGGGTGTGAAGGAGTAAGCAGGAGACTGGATCTGGAAGAAGTTGGGTTTAATATCCAAATAAGCACTTGCTTCCTGTTTTTAAGAACCCAAGGTCACTTTTAGCGCTACAACTGGAGGACTAGCTGGGGATCTCTGGGTCCCATTACATTGTTCAGTCCAGAAAAAAATAATGGGAAACTTAAGCTTTGAGAATAAAGAGCAGCATACAAATAGGAATGCTGTAAAGACAACGGGCCTCACTTCTTTTAATTTTGGATTTACTAAGTTATTTTTTTAAAGACCATTTATTTTGTTATGTATAACCTGGCATTTCTTCAGGGAGTTCCCATTTGTTTGGCACCAAAGCAGCCATCTCCCGTTCCATTCTGGTTAGTTTCGTGTAAACATGACTGGAGTATGGGATAGCAAATTAGTTGTTTAAGCCTCAGTTAAGGATGTTTATGAGGATGTTCCCAAAGAAGTTTGAGAACTGAGTATGGTAGATGGCCTTCTCCAAAGTGAGGCTCATCCAATCAGCAGAGCTTCTGATTAGAACAAACCAACAGAGAAAGGGTGAAATTTCTCTCTGCTTGATTACAGAGCTGGGGAACTGACCTGGTTCTGCCCTCACAATTCAGAATTTTTAGCAACCAAGACTCAGAATGAAATTTCCATAATATGCTGCTCTCTTTCAGCCTGTCCTCTTACATCACCTACTTTCCTTGTTTTACAACTCATAGATGGCAGATCATGGACCTCTCACCCTCACCATCACATGAGCCAATAGTTTACAATAAATACCTTTAGGTTAGGTGGAGATGTGTAATATCTAGAAAGATAGAAAGACATAGATACAATTACACAGATATGTTATTTTTCTCTCAGGAAGACTAATATAACCCAGACACTTCAAAACCTTACATCCTCAAAAAAAAAAAAAGAAATTATAAGATGCTTATTTTGATATAAGAAAGTTAAAGATCTATGCAATTTTTTTCATAACATTCATTTTCCACAACACTTTTGATGGATTCTGATCTACCATCCATGCTATACTTTCCTTTTTAAAAATCACGGCACTATTACCTGGCAGAAAGACCGGAATTCAGAGGAAAATCTATATCACAAAAGAGTATGGGAAAGTTGCAGAAGCCAATCTTTGCTATTTCTGAATGTGGCCACTCTATTGCCAGACTAAACCCATGACAGATAATCAGTACACACTTGGAACTGCTCAGATCATTCCATTCAAATGGTAAAAGTGTTCCCATTTGCAAGGGTTACTTGTAAAAGCCTATTGACTGAACAAAAATTTTGCTTTCACGGCAATAATTTAAATGTTACCATTTTGTCTCAGGAAGCACACATTTTACTTAAAATCTGCATGTGTTAATCATTTCACTTAAATTCTGTGATGTTGACCCTAGAATTTCACTACCTTGCAATGCTGCTGCATGCCAAGTGTGCCAGGAAAAATACATCAAGCCTTCCCACCTGATTATGTGAGCACAGTTAACAAGTGTTACAGATTCATCTCCCCACTGGTAGAGTAGTTACATCCGCTACAACTCTGAGCAGAGACTATCCAAGAAAGAAGAGGTTAGATGGGAAAAAGAAAAGGGCGTTTGAGGAGATTAAGAGAGATAAACAAATGGCTATGATATTATATAACTCTATAATCAACAAAGACTCAAAAGTGTGAAAAAAAATAACATGGAATGTTGGCCCATGTAAGGAAGTAAGCAGAGTACAGAACATTTAGGAAGTTCAAGGCTGAAGCAAATCCAAGCTGTGACAACCACTGTCCATGTGCTCCCTTATAAATCGGTCCTACCCAAGAGAAGACAGAAGGCTCAGGAGAGAAGAGCAGGACATGCAAGAAATGAAGGAACAAGGCTGCCGCCAAGAGAAGATAAATGATACTGTCTTTCAAAGCCGCTGGAACTGCCTCACTGGCAACCTAGGGCACAGCCCAGGGCATGAGCATGCTCCCACACAGGCACCAGCTATAAAACCTGGGCAAAGCTGCCAGGAACCGTGGCCAGCTGGTTGTATGTCATTGATTCAAACCTCCAAACCCCAGGGGGTTTTCTAGCTGCTTCAGTGTTCCACAAGTATGGAAGAGCTTACTTCAGAGGGTTTAGAGAACCTGCATTCCAGGGCCAGACTATAACAGAGAATGTTAATCAACATTTTGAAGCACAGAAAGTTCCAGACTTTCCTTTTGCCAGTTTATAAAAACAGGTTCCAGTATTGACACAGAAGGTCATGCCTGTCCAGGCTAAGGGTGACACCCAAGCTTCTGTTTCCAAGAAAGTTAGAATGAAATAACAGAATTGAGAGAATCTGTGGATTCTCAAAGCCAGGAAAATTATGTGGAAATCAAGAGTATCTTAGAGAATTAACCTCAATTGCCACTTAGAGCAGTCGAGTACGACAATAAGCCTTGGGACCCTGCACTGCCTGGGAGACCTGAAAGAGGCTCCGGGCTCCTGTTTTCAGATCAGTTCAGCTCCAGTCATTGCAACCTCTTAGAGAGTAAATCAGTGGATGGAAGATCTTCCTCTCTGTCTCTCCTCCTCTCTGTATATCTGACTTTACAATATAAACGAATCAATTAATAAATCTTTACCAAAAAAGAAGGGAGAAGGAGGGAAAGTTAATATTGTTAGAGTTATACCTAATCTCTTAAATAGTATTTAAAATTAAAATGAACTTTTGAAAAGCAATGTTTGTGCATTGGGTAAGTTTACACAATATTTCACCCTATCACTTTAGTACATAAAACGCACATACTCATATAGCCATATCTCCAAATTTCTATGCTACATCATCCTTCATTCATTTTATCTTACAGCTTGTACTTTCAAGATGAGGTAGATTCAGAAGTGCACACACTGTGGTTCCAGTTCTTAACAAGCTCATACACAGAAGAAGGATCTGATTGCCAAAGGATGCATGAAGGGCTGTGATGAAAGAACAAGATTTTTTCCTTTCACCATAAGAAGATGCTTGAGAAGCTGGCCGTCAACAGCTCCAATGATGTTAGGTAGAACTAGTCTAATCAAATTTCTTGTTGTTCTGACAATGGTGGACCATTGTTCAGAGCTACCTGATTGCAGTGGAAAGCTGACATTTCTGTGACAGATTGCCGTATTCCCTCCAACTTCTGCATGCCTGTGAAGTCTACAGACACTCTGACCCAGCATTGTGTTGAATTATTTAAAGATACTCACTTTAGAGGATATTTCAAATATAAGATAGGAATATAATATTTTTGCAAGAGGACAAACAATTCACCAATGTGAATAACGCAGATTAGTGATTCTCAGCTGGTAGCCCTTGGTGCAGTGCTGTGCCATGGGTGGGCCCCAAGTATTCTTGACTCAGCCCTGGTGGTTTTCATGCCAAAGTTCATGAACAGTGCCCACAGGTTGCTGGCATCTTTCTCCATCTAGTCAAAGACCACAATATAGTGCACTTTTCTAAGTTTGTTTGAGTAGAAACAATTTGAAAGCCTCAGATCAAACTAAATTTGCTACCGAATCAGCCTTGGCCTCACAAGGTGTTGAATCTAGGGCACCATGCAGGCCAATTGTCATCCCCTGCATTAGTGCTCAGAAGCACAGAGCTAAATCCCAACCATGCACAAACACTGCTCACAAATTGTACCTGATGGTGATGGTGATGATGAAGACAAACATACAGTCATGAGGATGTTGGTAGAATCCAAGTACTTCTCTCTAGCACAAATCAGCTACAGACCACTCTTTACTCTCCTGTGTGGCTCAAAACCACCCCAACCTGCCCCATTCTTACAGAAGCTACTGGGGGAAAATGCTCATTACCAAAGTAGAAAAAATTGATCTTGTCTGATCATGAGTAATCAGATAAAACATTTAGAAAAGTGAAAAATATATGACAGGATTGTATTGATACGAACTTGAGGTCAGTGTGTCAAAGCTTAGACTTAATGATCCAGCAGCTGTGAAAATCCTGTAAGAGAAAATAGCAAGTAAGGAATTGTGAAGAGTCGTACTACTCAGTCCAGACATCTCTTGGTGGTGGTAATGATGGGTCCTTCGTAGCCTCCATAGAGGACCCTTGTGGCAGCAGAGAATAAAGGTCTACCAAAGAACTAAACCCAAGAGAACATGCTGTTTTCAGATCCACATCTTCACCTCTCCCCTCATGCTGGCACTTTGGACAACGGGTATTTATTTGTTTGTTACAGAGACCAAAGGCATGATTAATAATAGGAGAATGGGAATACAGAAGTGAACTCATCTTAATCTTATTATGTCAATCTTCAACCACACATCTTCTGTATTTCAGACTTGGGAGCTGCATCCTAACAGGTCAAAACAGACGTCTCCGACCAGGAAGCAAGGAGTCAACATAGCAAGCCTGCAAGCAGGAACACAGGTTCAGCAGCTGGGCAGTATACCAGGACAGATACTATGTCAGTAAATGAACAGACCTATGCTTTTCTGACAGCAATTTGTACATGAAAGACCCTAAGCTAAAATGAAGGCATTTTATGAAACCTTAAAGGATATTTCAGAAATGTAATTGGTCCATGCTATGGCAGTTAACCCATAAAACCCCATTTCTCGGGATGTGTTCAGGAATATTTTATTCTGAGTACCACTTATGTATATTTTAAAATGATGGAAATAAAAACACTGTAATGGATAAACACAAAAGTAACAGTTCATGAGAAAAATCAAAGTCTTAAGGCTGATGCTTTGTTTTAAGTGACTCCTGGTGGCTATGCATGTCAAGCATGTTTTAATATGAAATGCATATACAGATATGTATAAATATGTATGTGTATGAACACACATGTGACAGTAACACATTACACGTGTTTATTTGTATACATGCACACACTTGGAGTATGTACTTGTGCTTTCTGTGTGCATATGTATACAACTGGGCAAAAGAATACACAGTTAACTGGTAAAACCAAAAATACCAAAACTAAACAAAATCTCTGGGTATGAATGGAAGGGTGTTTCAAGAAGAGGCTGGCATTTGAGTCAGTAGAACAAATAATGTAGATGGCCTTTATCAATGCATGAAAGCAACATCCAATCCAGAGAAGGCCTGAACAGAAAGATGGAGGAAGAGCAAGCATGCTCATTTTAAGCTGGGTTCCCTTCTCCTGCTGCTCCCAGGGAGTCAGCTGGGCTTCTTGGTTCTTGCTTGCATGTGGTAGATGGTGGTTTTTTTTTTTTAGCCTTCACAAGTTCTATATTTCTGTGTTCCTTCTGTTTCTTTGGTGAACTCTAATGCACAAATATGAGGGTATCTGTATTTTTTTAATGTACCAAAAGACACTGTCTCTTACATTTATTTTCTAGCAATCTTTTGACGAAGCTTCATGTATATCACAGACATGTATGTGTGTTAATTGTTTCATCAGTAGGAGGAATTTAGTAATAACTCCTTAACTTTTGCACATACATACACACATACATACAATACTGTGTGTGTGTTTGCTTGTGTATGTGGATATTGTGATGCAAACTGAGCATTCTCCATGTGAAAATTCCAAATCACAAATGCTCTGGGCCCCGGCGTAATAGCATAGTGGTTAAAGTCCTCACCTTCAACGCACCGGGATACCATATGGGTGCGGTTCTAAAGAGGCCCCACTTCCCATCCAGCTCCCTGCTTGTGGCCTGGGAAAGTAGTTGAGTATGGCCCAAAGCCTTGGGATGCTGTACCCGAGTGGGAGACCTGGAAGAAGCTCCTGGCTTCTGGCTTTCGATTGGCTCAGCTCCAGCCATTGGGGCTGCTTGCGGAAGGAACCATCGGATGAAAGATCTTCCTCTCTGTCTCTGCTCCTCTCTGTATACCTGACTTTCCAATACAATAATAAATCTTAAGAAAAAAGAAATGCTCTGAAATCTAAAACATTTTGAGCACGGACAAGGCTGCAAGTGGAAGATTTCATACATGGTCTCAGGTAACAGTTTGCAGGCAAAACAAAGACTCAAGAAATACCATATAAACTCACCTTCAGACTTGTATTTATAAGGTATTTATAAAATATGAATAAATTGTATGGTTAAATTTGGGTCCCTTCCCCAAGGTATCTCAGTATGAGTATGAGAAAATCCCCCACCAAAAAAAAAAAAATCCAAAATTTAAAACACCGTTGGTTCCAGGAATTTTGAATAAGTATAACTTGATCTTTATATGCATCGATGAATAAATTCATCCATAAAGCAGAAGGAACTCAATCTGGAAAAAGAGGGACCTTCAAATTTACAAGAAAACAGTGCAAAAAAAAATCCAGGTAGATGAAACTATAAGTAGCAATAAAATAGAAGTTTATTAAAACCAAGAAGAATCACTTTTGTGAATCACAAATACTGTCAGCTGACTTCCTGAAGCCAAGAATTGATTTTGACTTAATTTATACAAGCTACTGAACATTAGGTATAAGGTTTGTCTAGAATTTTGCATGTGATACTCTTAAGAACAAGAAGAAAATTACTTTATACCAACTGAATGCTAAAATTAGAAAACCTCCACACTTCTGAACTTTTCTCACCCCATTTGCACCAACTCCAGGGAAATAGCACCGCATCGTAGAGAAATGGAGTTGAGACTGAGGAATCGGGTTTCAATTATGTCTTCATAATTTAGTGGATGGATTTGTTACCTGGGTGTTCTGAGGTTCCACTCGTCTATGTAAGTTAGACTACCCTTTCATAGGGTTACTGTAAACACACCATCAAAAAGTATCTGATGTTACTAAGATATATTAGGTATTCAACATACCTTCTTTCTTTCCTGAAAGTTTACCTCCAAGGAAAAAGATCCATTCAGCTTTGCTCAGGTGAGCCAAGTAATGCAGAGAGAATCTGCAGTGCACTTCAGGCCATACACTAGATGCTTTCACTGTACTTAGTGCTTAGTTCAGCAACTGTACTTAGTGCTTAGTTCAGTCCTGAACGTCTTCTTATTCATTCTGATTCATTTTATAAGTGAGGGAGCCTAAACTCTAAAAGCCCGTATTCCAAAATTGGGTCAGTGTAACCACATCATTTTCTGCCGAAGAGAGAGTCATGCAGCAGTATTTATTCCAACAGTTTTCTGTGGTGTCTGCTGTCTTGGGTAGAAAGATCAGGGACTTTGTTTTCAAAAGCCCTTCCAGAACCCTCCTCAGAATTCAAGTAACATATTCATTGAGCGTTTCCTACATGACAGGTGTTGTCAACAACAATAGAAAGCCAAGTTTGAGTAACACAGAGTGCAATCTTTTGTTTTATTTCTATTGCTTCCCTCTCTGGAGTATAATGATGACTTAATTGATAATAGTGAGATTCTTCTGGGATCAAGCACCACTGAGTACCATGACATCAACATTTCCCTGGCTCTCTGCAGATGCCACACAATAGCAAAATAACTTATTTCAGAGAGCACTTTGAGAACTGTAACTCAGACTACTAAACAAAAGTTACCTTTTTCTATAATCAGGCAAGCGCCAAAGAAAATTGCTTGGATAATGGGTTTAGTGCAAGTGCTTAGCTCAACACGTAGTTGTTTCTTGTTGCTACAAGTGCAATACCTCATGCATCAAGAACAGAGGAAATGAATAGACATCAAGCAATAAGGAAGCATTGCAGAGCCTTCGTTTTCATTTACTGTTGCTGAATCACCAACATTGAAATAGATCATTTCAGCAAGCAACTGCTGAGGCTGACTGCTACAGCAAAGCTAGGTCAAAACACAACTCAAAGTATCTCCTTTCATTGAAAAAGTCAAAGAGCTTGCCTAACACTTCAGAAGTTCAAAGTTGCTCTTAGAGACATGGTGAAAGGAGGTAGGTAGTCCTAGTGATTGCAGAATTGAGTGGAAAAATTCTTCTGGAGTCTTCTAAGTTGTCTGTCTGCGTCTTCAGGTTTCTTGACTTTTTACAGTTTAGTCAAGCTTCCTCCTAGAAGCTTCTTCTTTTCTGCTGATGAAAAATGAGTTCCCCTGCTAACTTCTCAGCCTTCCTCAATCCCATGGGCATTGTGGGAGAGCCTTCGATCTGGCATTCTGTCAAGCCCACCAGCCCAGACGTGCATACTGATGAGCATAAAGACAATGGGAGATAGAAGTCTCGCAATACTCCCTTGAAAGCTTGGGTGAGCAGAGTTCTTTCATCTCGGCCTAGCAAGCATTCCTCATCAGTTATCTCACCACCCCCTGACTTTATGGATGCTGCATGTATTGACCTGTTTGTTCCAAATTCGGCTCCTGAAAGCTCTCTGACATGGTACATAATTTCTTCCATTTGTTGGATTAGTGTGCATCACATAAACCCACATATGCAACTGTGGGAAATGAACAGGAAAATGATGTCACAAAGCAAAGGAAGTAAGGCTGCTTCAAACCACAAGTCAATACAGAAGCATCAGCTAACCATTTATGTCCAATCATTAGTTTTTGTCTCCAGGTGGAACAGATAAGATGTGGAAAAGAGAGAGTTCGCTTCCTGTCTGTGGTTCAGCTTATCTTGATCGGGATTTCTGTGGGGAGGAAAGCAATTCTTCTTAAGTGAACAACAGCTTCTTTTTCCACTTATTTTTCTCTCTGTAGTTTCTTTGTGACTCTTCATACAATTAGCAACAATGTTTACCATGAGGCTAAGGACTTGCCTATATACGTGAAAATACAAGCTCTTGCTTGTGCCTAAGGATTATTTAGACGGAGTTCTGACAAAATTCAACAGACAGGGTGACACACAGATGAGAGACTTTATTTCTCATGATCTGGAGGTTGGGGAGTCCTAATCAAGGTTCTGGCAGTGCCTGGCGAGGGACCAGTTTCCTTATGGATGACTATCTTCTCACTCTCATCCCTATGACAAAAGAGTTTTAGCATCTCTCAGGAGCTTCCTCTGTGTGGGCACCAATCTCACTCACGGAGGTCCTACTTGTATGATGCAATCACTTCCCCACATTCTCACCTCCTAATGCCATCCTTCTGGAAGTGAGGATTTCCAAAAAGAAGTTTGATGGGACACAAACCTTCAGATAACAATATATGTGACGCTGATTCTGCATTCGATAAAATTTTTGAAGTTGAACAAGTGTGGATGTGGAATGAGAGAGACAAGAAGTGACTCCTTGATGCACACACACACACACACACAAACACACAAACACACACTCCTTTTAGTCACCAAAACTTCTAGGATTAGAACGCCAACAAAAAGGATTGGGGGGACAAAGGGAAAGATGCACAAACATGTCTTTCTCACAAGATGACCACCACAGCCCTAAAGTTCATTTTAGATGTTACCATTGCGAGCATTTTAATAATTAAAAAAAGCTGTTGCATTGCAGCCAGCAAGCATACTATGTTGACAAAGAAACAACGCAAACTCTAGTCAGCTATTTGGATCACAGAGCAAGTATGTCGAGATGATCCCTGGGGAACCAGAGGAACAATCCGAAGGGAAAATCCAGGGGTGAGGGATGAGGAGTGGATGGAAAAGACTCAGTCAGACACAGATGCGCTGGCAAGGTTCCTAGGCTTTCAGAAACTGCAGTTTGCTTCAGGAATCGTGCCTCTCTTTCCCAGGATCCAGACCTGGAAGTGCTCTCTGCCAGTCTTGCCATCCTTAGCATCATGATATTACTACTGAGAACACAAATCATGCAAATCTGTCTTTGTATAAATCCTCTCTGCCAGCTCCCCTGACGTAGTGCTCCCTGATCTCTTCCATGGATTAAACCTCAGTGGAAATCCACTCCCAAAGTTCACAGCCCTGTCGCCCAGCCACACTGTCCCCAGACTGACCAGGATGACAGGACTTTCTTGGCTTCCCTGATGCTTTTCACACAGCCTGTGTAAAAAGTGTCCTGCACACGGAGGTTAAGGCTTGATTCTATTCAGGGCACTTAGAGAATTGTGGGGCTTGATGGAGGATGTGTACAAAAACACACATGTCATGGGATTTGGGGGCAGACTTCCTGTAGTGACAATGGTCAATATGATGGGCTATGGCATAGGTAACCATGGTGCATGTATCCAAATAGGTGTACTCTTAAGGCTCTTTGTTTTTTATTCCCTGGCAATGAAAACTTTGGTAAATCTTTCAATAGTTGCAAGCTTCCTTTTCCTAGTCACAAAACAGGAATAAGGCAACAATTCTTATCTTGCAATTTTTTTCTTCGAAACACTGATGACTATAGTTCCTTGTGGGGAGCTGACTTTCCTCCTTGGAGCTGGGGAAAGGTACCCATTTCCCTTTATGTCTTCACTCCTAATCTCCTGCTGTCCCACTGCAGCAGGGGCCAACGCATGGCTGTATAGTCACTAAGTTGGCCATGTCAAAGGGAAGCCCAGGTCTTCAACTAGGAAGTATCAATAAGAGCACATGGCCCTGGAGAGTCCCTTGAGCCATCTTTCTAGTATCTGTGAGTTCAGGCTGAGGGTAAAGCCATCAGGATAAGGAAGGCAGCACCAAATGCAGAGAGGAAGCTAGCCTCCAGATGGCAATAGGAGCTTCTGGGTCTCATAAATCACCTTGGTTTTCACGGAGGATTTCTACACTTCCTTTATTAAGAAGACCAGAACTGAGTCTCTGCAATGGAGTGTGTTTCTGAGACTCATTCCAGATGAAACTCACTGCCCCATGCAATGATCTCAGTAACCAAGACAGTGCGTCCTCCATCAGGATCAGCTACGCAGTGTCTTTTCCTCAGGCAGAAAGGGCAGTGGGGAAGAAACAGTCCACAAAGGGAAAGGACGCTGCGCCTTTTGATGAGACTTAAGTCATAGCCACCATATGGACTTGGATATCATCTG
The DNA here is from genome assembly GCF_017591425.1 of Ochotona curzoniae. Classification (NCBI taxonomy): domain Eukaryota; kingdom Metazoa; phylum Chordata; class Mammalia; order Lagomorpha; family Ochotonidae; genus Ochotona; species Ochotona curzoniae. The sequence continues at coordinate 22,598,000 of NW_024467115.1, forward strand.
TCCCATTTTTGTGGCAAAACCTTACAGGAGACAAGTTGCACATCTTTTGACAAAGACCTGAGAGATGTGAAAAGGAACCACTGTTTTTTGTATTATCTAAAGCTCCACAACCAGTTCTGGTTTAGACCAAATCCTCTGCCTTCAAGATTCATATGAAAATGATTCTCCTTTTTGCTTTAATGAACTTGAATTGGGTTTCTGTCAATTCTAACCTAATGATAAATGAATGTTATCTTCAAGATGACTCTGCTTAAGACATATATCCCTTCATCTGAGAAACACAAGCCCACAGGAACAGTGTGTTCATCACAGTAGTTGCCCAGCTGTGCTGCAGGGGTCTGCCCCAGATGGAGACCAAATGGAGGTGGCTGAAGCGCCTGCGCCCTTCAATCAATCAGTTTTGTTTCTGTCTGTTCTGTTTTGTGTCGCGGAGTTGTGTGCAAGATGCAGTTTAGAGCCAAGTACATTGCCTAGCTTGTCAAGTTTAGCAAAGAGAGCAGGCCAGGAAAGGAATGGTATACAGAGCAGTTTCTGCACGTTGCAGAGACCGGGAGAAGACAGTGCACTGCCAGAAGCGACAGCTAGAGAGCGCTCTGGAGACACGGGAGGTCAGAAGCTCTGGTGTCTGAAGGAGTTTCCCTTGCAGATATTTCTAATGGCTGGTACAGACAAGCTTCCTCCATCATTTATATCTTTCATTGTATTGTTAGTCTTTTGATGGTAACTGACTGCAACTGTAGTGAGAAACCCTTTGCTGCTTCTTGTTGACGTTTCTTAGTATACAATGCCCAACAGTCCATTTACATGTGTACATTTGTCTCTGTTTCTACTACAATGGCAATTGTGGAGAAATGGAGGAAGCACTCCTGTACCGAATGTTGCAATTTTCACATTATTTGCCAGATTTCATGTGCTTACCTAAACCTAGTTCTTTCCAAGACTGACATTAGTTAGTGCAATTAACCACCCAGAATTTTTCAAATAATGGAAAACACAAATCGATCTCTCAGCTGTTCTAACCCAAGATCCCATATGCATGCTGAAGCCAAAGTTTTTTAGACTTCTTATAAATCTAGGCAACATTTTCCCCTGAATATCCTTAACAGTCTTGGAAACTAGAATCCAGCTGGAATGTTTTCTGTGTTAAGTGGATAAAAGTCTCCCAGACACCTGGCTCTGCCGAAGTCACAAGGTCTTCTAGCAGAGCAAAAATTCTTGATCTAACTACTAAAAAGGGTACAGCCTGCATTCCCCTTCCTTTGGCTCTTCAAATCTCCATTAGTCATTTGCTCACTGAGTCCATTTGCTATAATATTCTTCTATGTTTCTATACTTCAAAGTTGAATCTATTCTTGAATTTATTCTTGCTTCTTAATGGGCCATTTTATGATCTGATTTTCTTTTTTGAAAGCCTTTTATGTTTCTTCTTAAAATCATTTCCACTTTGCCAAATAACAGTAAGAATATTCTGGAAGTAAATTGTGATTTTAAAGTTGGTTTTATCAAAGCAGGAGCAGCTAAAACAAATTAACTAAAAACAGGCCTAATTAAAAGGATCTGAGTCAAGGAGGAGAGACAAAAACTAACGGAATTTCTAGGCCATGCCTCTTCCAGAGGACTACCTGCTTCACATCACTTTCAGTGCTGGATGAGAATGTAAAGTTATGGCCCAACAGCCAACTTCCTGGATCAGAATCTCAGGAGTGCAGACATTCTGAACACTCTCCCCAGAACGGTGATGCTCAGTGAAGTTTGACCAAACTTCTCATTCTTGTGGGACTTATTTAGGCTGGTCTTCCCTTCAGCTGGATGCATTCTTTTATCATGGGGATTCATAATATGATTTTGACTCTTTTTTTTTGTTTTTAAAGATTTTTATTTTTATTATTTTTTATTGGAAAGGCGGATACACAGAGAGGAGAGACAGAGAGGAAGATCTTCCGTCTGATGATTCACTCCCCAAGTGAGTGCAACGGGCTGATACTATGCCGGTCCGAAGCCAGGAGCCTCTTCAGGGTCTCCCACGCGGGTGCAGGGTCCCAAAGCTTTGGGCTGCCCTCCACTGCTTTCCCGGGCCACAGGCAGGGAGCTTGAAGGGAAGCAGGGCTGCCGGGATTAGAACTGGCGCCCATATGGGACCCCGGGAGTGCAAGGCGAGGACCTTAACTACTGCGCCACCGCGCCGGGCCCGATTTTGACTCTTAAAAGTGTAATACTAACCCACAACCTCAGACTATGCCTTAGCTATTAAGAAAACGTATTCAGAGTTCACAACAGGGATCAAACGAGTGAATAAAAGCTGTGTACTTGCTCAAATCCATCTGTACTATTGGAAAGACTGTACAGGAATGTCTCTTATTTTTCACAGGGCACTGGTATCATGCGAGAACATCAATAAAGAGGGTTTGTGGTTCAGCATACCGGTGTATATGAGACTGTCTACTAATTTGTCCTTACTAGTTTCTTTCTGTTCCATGGCATTGTCCCCAACTCTTCCTACTGCATTACTGTATCCTTAGATGACCAATTTGAGATCACTTATCCATCACTGCATAAAGTGTTACTGAAGAATTACATAAAATTGATTTTTAGAGTTTTGTTTTTTAGTAAGTTTGTGTTTATTCATATAAAATAAATAATCCTTCATTACTGAAAGTCTCATGAAATCCTTGAGCAAAGGTATACTTCAACAACCAGCCATGCAAATCTCTCACATCACGAGGGATCAAGTTTTCCCAGGTTTAGAATTCTAGGAACCGAGATGTCTTCCATCTTCAATTATAATGCTTGTCCTTAGAGTTGCAGTTTCTTTTCAGCTTTAACAATTCCTTAGTTTCCTTAGTTTTATGACCTGTACTCTGAGGGGAAAAATTGGAAATGAAAATCTGAGACAGAGGGGAAGAATATGTAACACTTATAAATTTCTGTTGTCCATTTTTCTACTTCAGCTGTTACAACGTAAATCTGGAAACTTTCATGGTTGTAAGACCTTGAGCTCTCTATTTTTCAAAAATAATGTTCCTGCAAACAAAATGCCTCCTGTTCTCACCTGAGTGATTGTGTATTTGACTTACTTTGGTGGAAGGGCTTAATATTTCAGCACACATTTATTCCTTCTTCTAAAAATGGTAATGACTTTGCTCTTCCTGATCAACTCCATCTTTAAAATTGCCCTTATAAGTTCAGCTTTTTTAGGACCCAAGATCAAAAATCAAAGTTCCAAATTCCCTTTCCCCTGAGCATGTGAGGTGGAGAGATCAAAGGGGATGGGCTTCATGGTTAGGCATAAGAAAAAAGTGTGATTGAATGTATAATAACTTAACCAGCATGTACACCAATATTCTTGAATTCTTCATCTGCAACTCTATCTACTCAACACAGTTCCTTAGACAATGCTCGTAATTTACCTCTGTGCTAGGCACTTGAGGATGCAAAAGCAAATGAGCTTAGAGAATTGCAAATAAGCCTGCCATATGATCCAGCTTTCCCACTCCTAGGAATTTACCCAAAAGAAATTAAAAGTACTTATGAGAAGGGGATCTGAATTCCTATATTTACAGTAGCACAATCTACAATAGCAAAGACATGAAAACAATCCAGATGATCGTCCAAAGAGGAGTGGTTTAAAAAGCTGTGATACATCTGCTTCATGCAGTATTATTCAGCCATTAAAAAGAATGAAATTATACCATTTGCAACTAGATGGTCCCAACTGGAGACCATTATGCTCAGTGAAATAAGTCAATCCCAAAAAGGCAAATACTGTATGTTCTCTCTAATATAAGGAAACCATCATGCAAATTAGAATGTATAGTGATAGAGTAATGGAGACTACCATATCCAGATGTGAAGACACAATGAAACATGTATCCCTACTTCCAAACAAAAGATGGAATTCTAATGAAAGTGTTGGACATATCTAGACAATGGGATGATGTACTGTCTGACGTTATCTGTACCAGCAATGTTGAGACTCACTTAAACAGCAGACTGATGGAATTGTAACTCCTTATGAAGGAATGTACTGGCACAATATGGGGAAAGTCAGTCGAGGGGGTGGAAATTGGTAGGAGGGGAATCCAAGACTATACAAAATTGTACGATGAAATTCATAAATTAAAATAGGGCCCGGCGCAGTGGTGCAAGTGTTAAGGTCCTTGCCTTGCACGCCTGGGATCCCATATGGGCGCCAGTTCTATCCCAGCAGCCCCACTTCTCTTCCAGCTCCCTGCCTGTGGCCCAGGAAAGCAGTAGAGGACGGCCCAAAGCTTTGGGACCCTGCACCCACGTGGGAGACCCTGAAGGGGCTCCTGGCTTCGGATTGGCATAGCATCGGCCGTTGAATCATCGGACGGAAGATCTTTCTCTCTGTCTCTCCTCTCTGTATATCCGCCTTTCCAATAAAAAAAAATTAAAATAAAAGTTGAAAAAAGTAAATGGAGAGTAGCATCCTCAGAGCGGCTTACTCACCAGTTCGATAGAGACATATAAGTAGATAGTACAATGTGTTGAGTGCCTTCTTATAAAAAGATTTTTATTCCAATAAGTAATATTGTAAACAAGGGACATATGGAAGACGTTGCAGTTTATAGATAATGTCTAAGTGAGAAAAAGTCTGCAAGATTTAATTGATTAAATATATTGTAGATTAAAGGACATAACAATTGCCACTATTTGCCAAAAGAGACATTTGGGGAGGGTCAATATGAGAGTAAGGTGTATAATGAAAGTTCAAAAACATAAAAAAATATGAGAAAATGAACTTTAGGGCCATTGTGAGGAGTTTGTAACTCATAATAAAAAATCCAGATGTCAAAAATAAAGAGCCTATGTTGTGTGCTATTTCTCAAGATAATGCATCGTGTCAGATTCTATCTGCCACTGAGAAGTCAGAATCTTGAAAAAGTGAGTTTTTTAAAAACTCGATTGCCTTTCAGGAACTGTGGTAAATCAGCAGGAGAAAGATCACCATCCTAAAATGATTAATAAACTTTAAATGAGTGATTTAGTGGTTGACATTATAGTACGGTAGACTAAGGTATCATAACACCAACATCACATATTGAAGTAACAGTTGATGTTCAGTTGCTATACTTCTGACCCAGTTCTCTGTCAATGTGCATGAGAAAGCAGCAGAAGGTGATGTGGGCACATGGGCTCTGCCTCTCACATATAAGACCCCTCTGGATGGCCAGGCTTTGTCCTGGACTGGTCTTGACCTTTGTAATCATATAGGGAGTGAATCAACATCAGAAGGACTCTATCTCTCTCCCTTTTTCTCTCTCTCCCTGTGTGTGTGTGTGTGTGTGTGTGTGTGTGTGTAAGTTTGTGACACTGTGCCTTTCAAATAAAATAAATAGAGCTTTATAAAACGAGTGAAATTTTGAAGGTTTTCTTATAACAACTGACTGTAAAAACCCTAGAATACTCATTCTGGCAATGCCTGGAGAAATTTTTCATTGTTGTGATTGGGTAATACAAAGAGGGAATGCTGTGGCAATCAAAAGCTGGAGGACTGGGTGTTACTAAACATCTTACAAAGTAATGAATCGCCCCCAACACAGAATTATCTGTTCCAGATATCAGTCCCACAGAGGTAGAGGGTCTTGTTTCAGAGCTTAGCCAAAGTTGGTGGTTTGGTACTATGTTAGCAAATTAAGCCCATAGAACATTAAAATCCACAATTAAAACATAATCTAGTCTCAGGAGATAACCTGCATAGCATGTGGAAGATGGACTTATCACAACTTAGAGTGAATTTGGCATCCCTGGGGAAAAGCCTCCTGACCTCTGGAACTGTCAATGCCTTGTCCCATGAGCATGGCCATTTCCCTCTCAGTTGAAGGGTTCCTTATGAGATCATCTGAATTATTTTCAAGTTGAGCTCCATGTTTGCCCAAGAAACATTCTGATTATGATCTGGCTTTCTTGCATAACTTAGCAAGGGGTAAGGGAGTGCTGAGTGTTTGCTGTTGCCTTCAGGAGAAACCTTTTATCTTCATTTCTAGCCAACTACATTATAGTCATCCTTTTGGCTCAGAAAATCCTGCACAGTTTCTTTAATAAGAGTGCTACATAATGCTAAATAAAACTTCTGAGCTACTACTTGACTCATCTTTTCTGAGAGCCTGCATCTGACGTATCAATGGGTATGAATAAGAGCTGTGGAAAGAGAAAATGAAGACTGATCAAACATCAAGCACCAAATTTTCCTGAAATTCACAGAAGGTGCATAATGAAGTATCACCTTACATACTCTTCATGAGCTGCCTTTTTTTGGAAGGACCAGAATGCAAACCAAACTTTAGTTCTTATAGGCTGTATGGTTGAAGAGTCCAAATATGTAGTGAGCACTGGAGCTACAACTGTGTGCATGCTTGTTTGTCTGAATTAATATTTGCTGTGAAGTTTCAGCAACTATTCAAAGTTCAAAACCTTAAACTTGATTTAAACTTAAATTAAAATATGATTAATATCTACATTGGTGATGAGATATTTTTTTCTGATCATGATCCTGGAACAGCAAGATTTAGTTTTCAAAGCATATGAGCTTACACAACATGAGAGGGGTCACCAAGGGCGAAAGGGGTGAGTTTGAGCTGCTATATGATAGGCATAGAACTTTTCTGTTCTTTTCACACTAAGGAATCCAAGGCATTTTATCTTGCTTCCCACACCTGAGAAGTTTGTCACTAAGCTACTTCCTTTTCTCTGAAGTGGGTTCTGACTGTCCTTTTCTGCTCTGAAATTTACATCCTATCCTTTTTTCCCAAACCGCATCCATGCTTCTCTCAGCTCACTTTCCCGAGAAACACCTACTCTCATGCAGAATGTGCAGTTTGCAACTTCCCACAACAGAGAATAAATTTAAACTGGAAATTAAACAGCCTCTTTCCAAGGAAATTTTAAGACCTTCTGCAATGCAAAGTCTACTTTACCAGGATTTTGTTTTTTTTTTTTTTTAATTTTGGCAAGTATAAAGATCAACACATGCAAATTGTGTTAGGATAAATATGAATCCCCGATTTTCCTTTAAACTATGTTGATAAAAACCTGCAATCTGACCTTGTTCCAGAGAGATGCTTAGCTGAAATTCGCCTCCAGACATTCCAGTTTCTGAAGCACATGGCAAGTTGTGATTTGTACCTAGTTTTTTCCTGAGTTTTGAAAAATAGAAAGCTGGTATTTAACTTTGTGGTTTGCTATTGCAGCTGTTTTAGCAGTGCTAATCCTAAAGTAAAGAATGATGCAAATATTTCTTGCTCATTTTGAACATGCTAGAAAAAAAGGATTTTTTTTTTTGTTTAAATTACCTCCTTGTATCCTCCAGGAAGTGATGTAATTCAGTTCAAACAGACAGCAGTTTCCACGGGGATATTAGTCAAAAGCACATGCTGTTGTATGTGCCTGCAACTCACCATGCTGGTACTAGGGACCAAGTCATTTATAAATTATAGCAGGGGAGGAGGATTAAGGAAATTGGAAAACGGATGAGTTTTTGACTGATCACCTAACTCACTTCCTTAACCTCAAACAAGTCTTGTGATAAACCATACATGATCAATGTCTTCCACTATGTTTTAAAGTATTGTTGGAGAAGATCTGCCTTCGAGGCTAGATAAACTGCATAATCTATCACCTTTCAAGTGACTCTAATTAAGGCTGAAGTTATCTATTTCCAAATCTGTGTGCCAAACTTAGATTTGGCCAAATTATATACAAACTATACTGTACAAATCCTTGATCCAACCAGCACCCATATGGGAGGCCTGTGTCACAGGCAGAGGCTTTGCTTGCTGCACTTGTGCACCAGCCTCAACAAAATTCCTAATGTATAATCAAAATTAATATGTGAATCAAACAAGTTAATATTCAACTGAAGACAGAATAAATACATTGACTCCATTGACTACATGCGATACAAGTCTACTCCCATGTATCAACTTAATTATCTCCAGAGTTTCAAATAAGAAATAGAAATTTAAAGTGAAAATAAGCATGATTGGTGTGGAGGCCAAAAGGGAGTAAATATAATCGCTACATATTTTAGAAAAAGCTGTGTGTCTGACAGGAACAAAACACAAACAAAAACTTAATAAAATGTATATATAAAGAAATGTCAATAAAAGGAGAAATAGGAAGCAAAATATCAGAAGAGAAAAACAAATAAATTAATCAAGACAATAATCAATGTAAATGGAAAAAAATCTTTTCTAAAGAGCAAATATTCGTGGTAAACAAAACTATGTAGGCAACAAGGTTTCAAATCCAGAAATCAAAGTGACTAAGACATATTAACTATGAAAACATAGAAAAATGTTAAATATAAAAGAGATTAGGTTTATACTGTTTCTATCTAGATAAATTAGAGCTACGATTAGAGTGAGAAATAAAATCATTTCATAAATGGATACAAGTCATAACCAATAACAAAGCCAAAACCATCAGGACACCTATGTCTCCAGAAGCACAACATGAAAATGCATAAAAGAAGAAGTTTAGGTAATTAGGAAATCAATAAGAAAACCCTCACCCAAATTTCTGCCAACAACATATCAAGAAAATAATAATCATCCAATGACTTCAGAATTGTCTCTCAATCAATAAGTGGTCTTGTGCCCCAGGAACTCCTAAGCTTAGGTATTGGTGGAACTTGGAGTCATGAAAGCTCCAAGTTGCCCACAGCCAGCATTAAATAGATTCTTAAAAGTATTCAATGAATAGCAGTGAAATACATTTCCCGACACCAGTGAATCCTCAGAAATATCTGACTCCTTTTTCTGCATCACAATACACTTATCAAGTAAAAAACAAAAAAACAAACAAATAAAAAAGTTCCAGGCATCCAATTTAGCTACCACATAAAGCTGATTAGCTGCTGCTAGTCTTAGACCAGGCTTTTATGATTGAACGTTGAGTTCATGTACTTGTGCCCATAGAGTAAGCTGCACAGATAAGACTGTGGCTAAAAGGGAAGATGAGTGGGGATATCCTCAGATAATTGTCATAACTCTGTTATCATAATTTTTGGATGCCTTGATGTCCTTGTTTATACCAAAAGTAAATAATAAATTGAGATTTAAAAAGATCACTTTGAAGACTGGTCTCGTATGATAATGGATAAAGCATCTGTCTTCAGTTTCAGTCTCCTGTTTGGGCACCAGTTTCTGTCCTGATCAATTCACTTCCTATCCAGCTCCCTGCTGGTGGCCTGAGTACAGCAACAGAGGATGACCCAAGTGCTTGCGGCCCTGACATTCACAGCAAAGAGATGGGTGAAGCTCCTGGCTCTTAGCTGTGGCCTGGCTCAGCTCTGGCCATTGCAGCCACCTGGAGAGTTGCAACAGTGGAGGTAAGATCTGTTTGTGTAACTCTGCTTTTCAAATAAGTAGATAAACTTGAAAAAACATTTTGTAACAGTTAAAATTATATTACCAAGCTAGTAATTCTTCCTTTGATCTCCCTAATGACAATGACATTCTTTTTCTCCCTAACCAGCTACATATTTTTTTAAGTTGAATGATATATCTCTATCTTTATTCTCACACATCCTTTTCCAGTGGATATTAAATAACATACATACGAATTTTAAGCATAACAAATAATCTCATTCAGATACAAATGAAAAATCACTAATCTATACCAAGTTATCAAAATCCCAATCTTTTGAGAAAAAAAGCAAAACTTTGATTATTCAATATTACTAAGAATTAAGAGAAATTGGCATATTTATACATTCCTGGTACATATAAATGGCATGGTCTTTATGAAGGACTGTTTAATGACAGCAAAATGACAAATTCATAATCTCTTTATTAACTCACATCTGTTAATCTATTTGTATAAATCAAAATCATTGTCAAAATTATTTGATGAACTTATCCCTAAAAAGTTTTGGTTAGAATTGCATTTACTTATTGCCAGTGCAATGGATTAATGGTTAAATCCTTACATTGTAAGCACCAGGAACCCATTAGGTCACCAGTTTGTGTCACAGCTGCTCCACTTCCACTTCAACTCCCTGTTTGTGGCCAGGGAAAGCAGTGCAGGATGACCCAAGCCTTGGGACCCTGCACCCACATGGAAGACCCAGAAGATGCTCCTGGCTTCGGATCAGTTCAGCTCCAGCCATTGCAGCCTTTTAGGGAGTGAACCAACAGAAAGAAGATGTTTCTGTTTTTCCTTCCCTCCATAAATCTGATTTGCCTTTCAAATAAAAATAAATTTTAAGAAAGAGTTGTATATAGATATAACCAAATAATGTAAATTAAATAAACTCAAGTGACCACCAAAAAAAAATGCTTGGATAACACTTTAATTTTGCAAATGTTATAGCATTTATTTTATTTTATAACCTTGGCATTGGATTTTATTTATAAGGATTCTAAAGATAACACACATGTTCCCCCAATTTACATATACGCATATGTGTGTGTTTCTTATACATAGTTCCTCAAGTTTATCCTAGTATAGAAGCCTTTCCCCTTCTAGAAACATTATTTACTTATGTAAATATGCCTTTCCCAGGTTTGTAGATTGGAAAGCATGTATCTAAAGAATAAACATTTTATTACTAAATTCCTGACTTTTTAATAGCTAAATGTTAATTAAATTTTAATTGTTTTCAATAGATCAATTTATTTTCTTTTTTTACTTTGCATTATGATTTAATCTAATTGCATAGAAATCTTGAAATTACAGCACCTCCCAAATTCTAAGATGTACACCTCCATATTCATGTCTGCACTGTTACATTTGAGTCATATTGTGAATGTTACAATGTGATGAATCAGTTTAAAATTAGCATGCAGTACCTCAAATTATAAAATGGAAGCAATTTTTAAATACCTTGTGTTAAGATTTCATGCTATCAATAAAGCCATTTTATAAAGGTTTTTTTTTTTTTTTAGTAGGGGGAAATGGGGGGTTTCACAATGTACCAGGTTACTGCTATAAAATGTTGGCCACTAAGTTACCACACAAACTGTACTTGCTTCAACTCCTAAAAAAAAATTAGCAAAATCTCTTTTACCTCCAGATAGTTCAAATCGTGTTAAGATATTGAAACGGTAGCAATGAAAGCATCAGGGAAGGCACCAGGAGATAACCCAGGTGCTTCTGTCCCTACCACCTATGTATGTTATCTGGATGGAGTTACTGGCTTCTTGCTTTGTCCTGGCCCAACCCAGGTTATTGAGGCCATTTAGGAGTGAGCCAGCAGAGAGACAGTCTTCCTCTCATTCTGTCTTCCACTCTCTTTCAATCTTTCAAATAAATAGATAAATCTTGCTTTTCTTTTTAATTTGCTTTTATTGCAAAGTCAGATATACAGAGAGGAGGAGAGAGGAAGATCTTCTGTCCGATGATTCACTCCCCAAGCAGATACAATGGTTGGAGCTAAACCAATCCGAATCCAGGAGCCAGGAGCTTCTTCTGGGTCTCCCACATGTGGGTGCAGGGTCTCAAGGTGTTGAGCCATTCTCAACTGCTTTCTCAGGCTGCAAGCAGGGAGCTGGATGGGAAGCGGGGCTGCCAGTATTAGAACCAGCACCCATATGTGATCCTGGCGCATTCAAGGTGAGGACTTTTTCTAAGGGGAATAAAAATAATATCCAACTCTACCTAGTTGTCTGTATTAATTAATTAATTAATTTTTGCTGTTTTGACTTACAGATAGATTCTAAACTGTATTTTGTGTATTTTATCGAGCAAATGGATAAGTCTGAGCATTGCTAATAAATGAGGATAATGGAAGCCAGTTTCACCGACCTTTTGATAACAGCACTGTAAATATTAAAAGCAATAAATCTAGATACCCTGTGATGCTGAATTGTAATTAGAAATGTCACTGTTATCTACTTATGAGGAGAGTGGAGAAGGAGATACAAAATGAGAGAGTCTGAGATTAAAAAAGAGAGAGAGAAATTTTCATTATGATGAGAAGCGAACAAATACTTGAGGAATCATTAAATTTCAAAAGCATGCATGCGTCCTATGTAGTGGCTGAAGTTCACTGCAGAATGAGACAACTGAATGACCTCAAAATATCTCCTTAAAATTCATTCGAAGAGGAGAAATCGCAACCAGACTTATTAAAGCTAACAACACTAACCCTGTGCCAAGTCAACATTATATGATTCCTGATACGATGCTGTAGTGGGAAGATCCCAACACCACTTCCCCCCTATTGTCAGACATGTCTCACCTAAACTTTATAACAAAGAAAGCAGAAAGTCAAAGCTATGAATATTCCCAAAAATGCTTTATAATTTGAGAAAATGGCAAGGTCAAGAATGAGAAAGATAAGACAGGAACTATTCCTCAGTACTTTGGCAGACTGAAACACATGATAACTGAAGCAATGCATGCCTGATTCTGTACTGCATCTTAGATCAGGATGAGAAATAGGCACCGAAAACAGCAGTGTGGCAAATCTTAACATTGGATATTAGATAAAAATAGAATCAATATTAATTAACCTGATTTTGATCATTTTAAGAAAGTAAATGATAATTTGGTCATAAAGCTGCATAATTTGTCCAACTTGTTCCTAAAATACCTTTACAGTTATGCATATGTACACACATGCTTAGTGATGAAAAGTGAAGTGAAATAACAATGATTGAATTTGGTACAAATAATGTAAAGGAGATTTTAATTTAATTTATGAAAATTTTGTGTAACTTTGAAATTATATTAGAATTTAAAAATCATAAAATGCTAAAATAGCAACTCAACATCAGAAAAGAAAAATATAAGTACAAAAGCAGAAATGATAAAATAAGACAAATCATAGAATTAAACATTTTGAGTTGTATTATTTCCCGAATAATCTTTTGAAATATTTAAAATAACTAATACTACAAATGAGAAAATGAGTGTAAGAATCGTCATGGTGATTATGAAGCTGAATTTCTACACCAACAATGTGAGGAAAAAGGCAAAGCCTGTTGAGAAGGCATGTGCAAAGAGGAAGCAGCTCAAGCATATTAATTTTCTGTTTTCTGTAATACCAAGAAACCAAGAATTACCCAGCTGGCATCACCCAGCATACATTTATGGCCTTTCAGTTTCTGAGATCACAAAATCTTCAATGGGTTTTGCTAGATGAAGATCAAGATGTTGCTGGCAAAAACAACAACCCTGTAACAAAATGGGCAAAAGAAATGAACAGACATTTCTCAGAAGAACAGGTTCAAATGGCTAACAGGCATATGAAAAGATGCTCAGGCTCCCTAGCCATCAGAGAGATACAAATGAAAACCACGTTGAGGTACCACCTAACTCCAGTGAGGCTGGCCTACACCCAGAACTCGAATAACAACACCTGCTGGCGTGGATGTGGGGAGAAAGGTACCCTCCTTCACTGCTGGTGGGAGTGTAGGCTAGTACAACCACTATGGAAATTAGTATGGAGAGTGCTGGGAAAATTGCAAATAAACCTGCCATATGACCCAGCTATCCCGCTCCTAGGAATATTCCCAAAAGGAGTGAAATCTGCCTGTGAGAAGGGGATCTGTAATTCTATATTTATAGCAGCACAATCTACAATTGCAAAGACGTGGAAGCAAACCAGATGTGCGTCCAAGGAAGAGTGGTTAAAGAAACTGTGGTATATCTACTCCATGGAATATTATGCAGCTATTAAGAAAAACAAAATTATTCTATTTACAACCAGGTGGTCCCAACTAGAAACCATTATGCTGAGTGAAATGAGTCAATCACAAAAGAACAAATACCATATATTCTCTCTCATATAAGGAAGCCAACATGGAAAGGGTAACTCCAACAGTCCAATCTATGCTGGTTTTTTGATGTTTTTACTTCAGTTTGGTTGCTTCCAAATAATCTCTATTCTCTAGTAGAATTCATCATGTGCTTATGAAGTATTTGATGGCACCATTTTTCCCGAGAGACTTCTGTGTTTCCTTTTTGTCATGCATGTGTTGGCTATTCAGTGGTGTTACTTTTTTTCAGGGTGATATACTTTGTTGTCGATGTTGTTGGTGTTGTTGTTGATGTGGTTGTTATGAATTGATGTCAATCTGAAACAGTAATATTATTTCAACCCCAAACAACCTGTATCTCATGCAATAAGATATTGTGAAGTAATCAAGGAATCAATAATCGATATGAGTAGACTGCTTCTGATCTACATCAAAGAATTGTAAAATTGTAAGGCTCTAAACAAGATGGAAGAATCCACCATGGGGGGGGGAGCGGGTTTTGGGGAGGGGAGGGGGGAATCCCAGTGCCTGTAAAACTGTGTCTCATGATGCAATGTAATAAAATAATAATAATAATAATAAAAAAAAAAGATGTTGCTGGCGCTGCTTTCCCTCTTGGAGGCTCTGTGGGAGAAAGGATTTTACTGTGTTAGCCAGAGGCTGCCAACGTTTGACAGCTAAGGCAGTAGCTTTTGGATTATGGAGGAAGAGGGCTCTTATCTGCTGGTTCACTCTTCAAATGCTTCAGCAGCAGCTAGGGGAACCGGGAGAAGCCTGGGACTCGATTCAGGTTTCACACATAGATGGCACTAACTCAGCTCTGTAAGAAATCAACACTGCTTTCCAGGGTCTCCATCAGTAGAAAGCTGGAAGCAGGAATCAGAGCTGAGAGTCACTCACGCACTTCATTGCAGGATACAGTTGTCCTGTTTTCTCACTGCTTGGCCAAATGCCTCTCCTAGAAGGATTAAGTTTTTCCTTCTAAGAGAGATGGATCATAAAAGACTGATAATGAGATGGAAAGGTGGTCAGAAGGGAGAAAAGGTAAAATTAATTTTCTAAAAAGGCATAGCCATAGTCTTTAAGGACAGTTATCTAAATCTATGTCATTTACTTCTATACTTTAAGCTTGAGTCTCCAACTTTTGACAGAGTCTTCTGTGAATCAAAAAGGCTTGGTGAATATGTATTGTAGAAATCAAGGAGAGGTGCTACGTGCACCTCTAAGTGACACCACCATAGAAATCAACAACAATAAGATGCCCAGTCAAGAATAAGAATTCGATAGAGACCAAAGTCCAAAATAGAGTTCTTGATGAGATGGCAAAAATTCCTTCGCAGAAAAACATTGAAAGGCATTCAAGGCAAATACATATCAACAGATGAAAACCCCAGGCCGATACCTGTGCCATTAGTCTGCCTTCTTTCCTAATATTACATTCTTAAGGATATATTTTTGTACTGGTATTTCAAATTTTCTGTCACTCTGAAGCTGCCTTGTCTTATCAAGATCACGTTGTCATCTTACACTGGAAATAAATGGGTGGGAATAATGTGAAAATATTTGCAAATACAAATCAGAAGTAAAATAGGAAATAGAAGTTGGATATTCTGAAACAATCCCACAGGTATGAATGTAGGACAATGTAAAAAGTAACATAAAAAGACATTGAGTTTGGTCAATTCATGGGCTTTTCTATTTCTTTTTTTTTTTTTCTATTACTTTTCAAGCCATTGGTTGTATTTTCTATTCTGAAATAAATAGTTGTGTAGTGTTCAATTGCTCTGTTCAGGACAGAGACTTCCAAGCAATCAGTAATTTAGTCTCTTGAACCATTCGCCAAATTGAAATCACTTTAGTGTCTGACACCTCGTTTTTCATGAAGTCTGGAAATGAGACGTAGTGAGAGGAGACGAGGCTCCAAGCTGCAGAGTTCACAGCTCTGAAGGCAGGAAGAGCAGCCAACCACTCCCACCCCTAAAAGGAAATGCTTCCAACACCTACATCTTTAAATAAGTTGCCTTTGTGTGTTATTCTAAACAAAACATCTTGGAAAACTCTGTGTCATGCACTACAGTTTTTCTTCCTACATTTTGTGTTCTGCTTTCCCAGGATTTCGTTTCTCCTTACCATCTCCAGCTCTGTATTTATCTTGCGTCAGAGTAGTTACTGCCCTTAATAAAAATGTCAAAGAAAAAGCTCCTCAAGGATTTCAGGGCCTCCAACAAAATGGTCAGAAAAAATAGTCAAGAATTTGTCCTTTGCTTCTAACTCAATACAGACCTTGTATAACGAACACAAGTACCTACCCCACAGCCTAGGAGTTGAAAATTATGTTTAATGCTGCTGAAACAGGGCTTAATATCCAAAAAGAAGGATTAAAAACTGAGGCAAGTGTTGGTATAATGATCTGCTACCTCCATAAATGAATCAGTTTATGAAAGAGAAGTGATGAGTTTGTTGCCTGTAAAATCTCTTTAAAGACATGATTTAGGTATAGATTTTATTATCTCATATCTCACTGTCATGTATAAAATTCCTACCAAACAGAATTCCCACTGAAAACAGGAGGATCTGATTTGTACCACATGACAAAGAATTCGGAGATTCGCTTATGTTAACAAGTGCTTGGCTGCTCCCAAGTTTAATCTTCATCTCAGGAATCAGTGTATTTTCACACAGAAACAAGCTTACCATGGGTTCTCTGTTATTACACTGCTCAAAAAATGGCAACATTTGCTTTGTAAAATAAAAAGGGAATTGAGTGATAGCATTTAAGATGATTCCTACATCATTTGATGTTGAGACCAGCATTGAGGGTTTGGATTTTTGTTCAACATGCAGCATTTTGTCATTTTTTGATGATTTGTTGTATTTTTGGAGTAGGGGTTGAAGTTTAAAAACAATTCACCCCAGCTTTTAATCAAATTCTCTTCTATGATTTCATCCTTTCATCTGTATTAGCTTTTTAAATGTCATCATTTAAATATATTCATGTGCCTATTGGTAGTAACAAGTATCTTGCTCTCTGCTTTATCTCTTTCTTCAGCTGTGACAGTTTCTTGCCTGCTTCTTTTCAAACAAATATCCTGGGTACATTGGCTTATGTTAACACATTGCACTCTATTCCCAACCTGCTTTCCTACACTACCAAAATCACTACCAAAATCACCTCAGTGCATCCAATCTAGTTTCCCCTCAAGTTTTCACAGCCATTTTTTTCTTTTCTCTTCTTTAATATTTATTTATTTTTGTTGGAAATGAAGATTTACAGAGAGAAGGAGAGACAGAGATTTTTCTATCCCCTGGTTCCCACTCAAAATGATCACAAGGACCAGACCTAAACAAAGCCACAAACTTCCTCCACATGGTTACAGGGTCCCAGGCTTTGGGCTATCCTCTACTGCTTTCCCAGGCCACAAGCAGGGAGCTGGATGGAAAGCAAAAGAGGCTAGACACAAACCAGAGCCCATGTGTGATCCCAGTGGTTGCAAGGTAAGGATTAGCCAATTGAGCCATAATGCCCAGCCCAGCCTTAGTTTCAACTTCCAATAAAACAAATATTTTTAGTAGAAACTTTTATACTCTTAGGAAATCTGACTCTAAACATCTCCAAATCTTTTTGTTAATCCCTAGATAGTTCTACAGATTTCCATGTGATAAAATTTTCCACTCAAATTTCAGCTATGAAAACAAAGTACTCAGAATTCAGGTTTTTACTTATCTCCTAATTCCCCATTGTTTATAACCAATTACAAAATTGATTTTAACTGTGTAAATGGTATTCAAATCAGTCTCCTTCCCATCATTCCCTCTGTCACAATTCTACGAATCGGGCCAGTCCAACATCTATCCTCACCCTCACAGTAGCAACCAATCTCATTGATCTTTCTGCCTTCAGCCTTATTAGCCTCTTCCCTATTCTCCATGCTAACCTCATAGTCCATTAAGTCACTCTTCTGCAGAAAACATTTTGACAGTTTTTAGTATGTTGCAGGTGAATGTCAAACTCTAAAATACCTTAGAAAAAAACTCTGTGTAATCTGATCTCTTTTTCTCCTACCTTGTCTCTTAACATGGGCTCAAATGAACTGAGAGCTTATGAGTTACAGGCGCATGTTCACCAATATATTCGCAAAATCCTGTGTCAGAGACATGATTGTTTTCAGTAAATGCAAGAGTTAATATTCCCAGAAGCTCATGGAAAATGCGATGAAAAGGTAAATGTTCTGGTGAAAAAAGTTTTTTGAAAACCATGTACTGGCTAAGTAAATGAGTACAAGCATAGCATTTGTCACATAAAAATCAGTTAGCAAGAATTTTAAAATAATGCATGAAGTGGTTGATTTCAATTCCATTACTTTGAGCCTATAATTTTCCATTCATAACACCCCTGCCCAGGACATTGCACATATGGTACACAATGTAATCAGAAAATTCATGAAGGAAATTTATTCTTGATAGAATGTTAATATCTAAAATCTAATCCTGAAATGTTTACAGCAAGCTGCTCTGCATAATCTCATAACTGACTAATTATACTCAGAAGTAAATAGTTTCAGCCATTTTATAATTAATATCACTAAATCCAGAATAGATTTAATCGAGATAACATGAAATTACAATATAAGCAACTGAAGTAGCCAATAAGTTTTGCTAGTATCAAAACATGTATAGAAAAATCAGACATCTTAAAATTTAAAGTAGTGGGTTTTGGTCCCAGAAATTCAGAATTGGCTAAAAAAAAAAACCATAGAAGAGAAAATGCAAAGTGGAAGAAGTTATTAAATTAGGTGTGTACTGGAAGTTAGTAAGTAAAGTTCAGAATAAAATTAATTGATCCCCTGAAAGTAAATTTATTAGGTTATAAAAGGGAGAAGTCAAAATATTTGACTATTCTTTAGAGAAAACTGAGCAATAAATAATGCCGATCAACTAACTTTTTCTAATAATAGTATTATGAAAGATTATTACTAAACATGTACATATGGATACATATATATACATTATATATGCATATATGTACACATATATTTGAGGGTACTTCAAAGAACTCATCAGAGATGCTGGTACAATGACTCCCCTTACAAGCACTGGGATCGCATATGGGTGCTGGCTAGTGTTAGTTACCTAAGGCATGAGCCTGGCACGGTAACCTAGTGGTTAAAGTCCTCCCCTTACATGGTCCGGGACCCTTATGGGCACCAGTTGCTGTCCCAGCTGCTCTACTTCCCATTTAGCTCTTTGCTTGTTACCTGTGAAAGCAATGGAGGATGACCCTAGTCCTTGGCTTGCTGTACCCACATGAGAGGCTCCTGATTCCTGACTTCAGATCAGTTTTTATTTCCAGTTGTGGGAGAGTGAACCAGTGCCTAGAAGATCCTTCTTTCTCTTTCCTTCTTTCAGTAAATGGCTTTCCAATAAAAATAAGAAATATTTATAAGTATCTGTAATATCTGTATCCCATGTCAGCTTGCCTGGGTTTGATGCTCAGCTCGGACCTAGAACTCCAACTTCTGCTACTGCAGACCCTGGAAAACACTTGTGACGGCTCAAGTGACTCAGGTTGTACCACTCGTGAGAGCCCAGGACTGATTCTAGGCTTCAGCCACTGGAAACATCTGAAAATGTGCCAGCAGACAGAAACTCTGCCTTTGTGTTTCCGTCTCTTTCTGGCTCTGAAATAAAAAGGAAAGGGAATACATCAGTTTAACTTCATTCACAGTATCTTGAAATCCATTTATAGTTTAATCATGATACAGAATTTTCCTAGAATTTTGGAAGATCACTGATATGCATGGATTTCAAAATTCTGGTTACAAAATAAAATTTTCATTCATTGTCCATGATACTTTTGAAGTATCTGTGTATGCACATATATAAACATGTGTATGTGTGTGTACATACATAAATATGAAGTTGAGATTTTAATATTACAACATTATTAGAGAAACAACACAAATCAGCTGGTTCAAAGCAATTGGATCCAAAGTTTCCATGACCTAGATATCTTTTATGGTTAGTTTCATAAGTGTGTAGGAATGTGAAGCAAGAATCAAGAAGTTGTTTGGAGAGGATGGAATCCAAACAAAAGGAATTAATTCAGATTAAAGTATTAGATAAAAACAGCTTTAGATAGCAGAGTCATTTAACTTCAGAACCAGGACTAAACGACTCTTATTTTTTTGGCTCCATATGTAGAAGGGTTGTTTTATTATTATTATTATTATTATTATTATTATTACACTTGTTTTGTTTTGTCAGATTTGGAGTCAATTTTTCACCAACTTACTCTTTATCATAAGCATTTAACTGTACGTGAACCGATTTTTCTTGATTTTTTACAAATCTCATCAATAATCTCATCAGTTTTGTTTCCCATCTGGAATCTTCCTTTTGTATCCTCTTACCTAGGTTAATCTATGTCTTCTGCTCTGTAATTTCCATTCTGGTCAACATAGTCTTACTCTTATTTCCCTTAATCCATTTGAATTCCTAGAAATTTTTATAATTTTTGGAAGCGATTTATTTTATTTTTATTTGAGAGAGAAATTTACAGGGAGAAGAGTGGAGCAGGGGAAGAGAGAGAGAGAGAGAGAGAGAGAGAGAGAGAAATCTTCCTTTCCACTAGTTCACTTACCAAATGGCCACAATAGCAGGAGCTGAGCCTATCTGAAACAAGTTTTCACATTACAACACATATGTGCACTTTGCTTAAAAATAAGATGTATTGACAATGCAGGGTCCAGTGGTTCATCATGGCAGTAACTATCAAAAGAACATGGCTACATCTTAAGGTGCATTCCACCACATCCTCCTCTCTGCTCTCTTAACTGGTTTGTTTGTCTTTTAAAAAGGCATTTGTCATTGTTTTTCTGACCCTTTGTGTCACTAAACAATGAGATTTGTAGTTGGTGTTTGAATTAGTTATGTCCTAGGAAGCAAAATCGTCACACCAGAAGTGTCTGTTTTTGTGTCTCATGGAGGCCAAATAAATTGCAGTTCAGACCCCATTCTACTGATGGTTGCAGCAATCCAAATAAAAGGTAACGCTCCAAGTATTCAAGGAAAGAAACCAAGTATTCAAGCTACCATTTATGTGATGAAATCATAGGGTGGCTCAGGAAAAAAAGAGAGGATATCATTAGTCAGCTAGACAGAATGTAGAATCTGCAGGAACTGGCAAAAAAAAAAAAATTCACTGAAATTATAGCACAGAAGAGCTTGCTTAAGAGACGTGCAGAGATCAGACACAGCAAAAGCAGAATTTTAACCCTGCTTTATGAACAACTGTTTTGGCATTCATGCTCAATATACCTAATTTAGAACTCTGCACTGAATCATGATGGTCACATTATACATGCATTTTCAGAAACACTGTAGTGCAATCCATACCAAATAACACCAAGGTATCAGTAATGGATACAGTTAGTTTATTCATCAGAATAACACAATATGGTGTGGGGGGTAAAAGGAGTATAATCCAGAAAGGCAGAGAAAACTATGCTCAATCAAGAGGAAATGGAGATTACATATATGCACTACATATATGCATTTTTTGATCAGATAACAAATAGCAGAATGATGGACTTATGACTGATTTTGAAAGACTATACTATTATAATGACATAGGGGAAATCAGTGGTGTGGTGGAGGTTTGGAGAGGGGGAAAGGGAAGTGCCAGAGCCCATGGGATTGAATCATAAAATAATAAAATAAATATATAAATAATTACATAAATAAGCCTTTTTGTAGAAAAAGACAGGGAAGGATACTTGGAGCCCTTGGAAAAGCTTCAAATTCAGGAGTTATGTGTGTGTTTCTCACTATGGATATTATAAACATCTCAAAGAAGAATATGTCACTGAAATAAACACAGTGTATTCGTGCACACTCACATTGTCAGACCATGGGGTTTTCATCAGATTACTTAGTGAAAAGGCACTGACTCAAAGAACTTGGGAGATTCCAGTTTTCTTTCTCATTTTTTCCACATCAAGAAAGTGCAAACCAGACAGGCTACCTGGTGTGATGAGGCCATGCATGCAGCAGTTATTTATTGGATATCTTTTTATTTTTTAAATTTGAGATATATAGAGAGAAACAGAGAGCGTTCATATCCATGAATCACTCTCTCAATACCCATAAAGGTTACTGCTGTAATGCCAGGGTTAATGCCAGGAGCCAATGCAGATCGTCCAAGTGTATAGCAGATACCCATTTCCGTTAGCCACCATTCCTGCTTTCAAAGGTCTACACTAGCAGAAAGCTAGAGTCAGAAATCAGACCTGAGAATTTAACCCATGCATGTTGAAATGGCATGTGCCCATCTTAATAAACCAAATGACCCCTCCTAAGATAGTGCTCTTTGATGTACAGATTAATTACCAAAATCATTACACCCAGAAAAGGAATCCAAAACCAGATAGATATATGCATATAGAGTAAGATAGATAACAGCAATAGCAATGATGATGATGATGCTAGGGATGGTATTTTCAACTATACATTGCTGTTTTACCTTATATATTTTTTATCTCTATGCTTATTCTTCCCAAATTTTCACATGTTGTGAGATGTAATAATTGAGGCTCAGGGATAAAACACATTATGCATTCATTCAAAAAATTCTAATTCAAACCACTTTAAATATGTATGTCCATAAATGTCAGGTACGATAAATGGCATAAAGGAAGACAACAGAACAAGAATAGGAATAAGGTTTCTCTGGTAATTCTTCAGAAGAGGATTTTAAAATAAGAAAATCTCATGAGGACACCAGGGGGAAAAACACTGAAGAACAAAATACAAGAGGTGTTTAAGAGCTCTGGGCCACAAGCGTAAGTGACAAATATCAGTTACTTCTCCACTTCTCAGGAGGTGACAAGAGCAATCAGCTTGTACCCTTACCTCTTAGGAGAGGTGAGCATATTCCGTACCTCTAGGCAACAGCCATCAGACTTGGATCCAGTCATTATTTACTGGGGCAGTAAAACTAGTACACTAATTTGAAGGAGTATGATGAAATATTTTTTTTAAAGATAGAAATAAAATATCAAAAGAGGTGGAAATATTGTTTAAGTTGACAAGTAAGAGTTGTGGGTCAGAGAAGATTGAAAGCCTCCAAGAAATGGTTTTCAAGGATTTCTGTAAGAATAGGAGTAAGTAGCTACTGGGAAGTCAGACATGGGATAGGCTGTCATAAAGGAAGAACACTTTCTAACCAGTAGATAGAACACCCCAGAATGCTTTCAGGGAAGACCACTGCATTAAAAAAAAAAAAAGACAGTTCAGTCTGTCCAGATCATAGCAGGCGTGAGAGCAAAAATGGAGAAAGAAGAAAATATGAGGAAGCATTGAATGAGAGCATACTCAGTCCAATAACTTAGGCACTTGGAAATAAGTGTTTGTAGGAGTTGACTTATTAAATGTGAGGGTTGAGAGGGAAGGATTATTCAAAAGGGATGCTGATGCTTTGCACCTTGATAACAAAAAGAATGGTTAACATAGATAAAAAAAGGTCAGAGAGAGGAGCATGTTAGTGAACTTAAACAAACATGTTTACTGTGTTAAGTAAGAGATCCTAGCATAGTCTTCTCTTAACACTAGCACGCAATAGAATCACAGACAATACTTGTGAAAACAGGCCTTCTGGGTTACACCAGCAGCCTTTGGATCATTCTTGCATGAAAATGTCCATGTCTACCATTCCCAGGTAATCTGGGGCCCTGGAGCAGAGCCCTCTCTCTAAAAACCACTATCCTGAAGAGTGTTTCTGTTGATAAAGGAAAAAATGCATAACTGTTTTTGTGCATAACAATGAAGCTAATAGGAATCTAGAGCAAATGGTCAGGGGTTTACCAAAGTGATTGCAGGCATCTTCCCCGGAGAGCTGGTTTTACAAATCAAGTTCTCTATTGAGGCTCCCTTCCATTTCTCTGCCGCACTTTTTTATTTTTATCTTAAAACACCAATGACATAGTGGTTGTCCTAGGATTAAGAACATATGTTTTCAAACCACTTTTGCAAGTGTTCTGGAAAGCACCGTCCAATAGCAACACAAGGCAAACCCCCAAGGTATTGTTGTTGTTTTTTTCGTAACAGTGAAGAAATGTTAAAAACAAATATGAAATTGTGTTTAAATATTAAATTTTGAAATGTAGTAAATGTTAAAAGTTATTCAGAATGTATTTTAGAGAGGACAGACATATGGCAGATAAGTTGTACAGGAGTCCTGAAGGATTTCTCCAACATCCACAAGAGATGTACTCAATGGAAAGAGGAGCGACTACAAAAGTCAATGCAACAACAAGGAGATACAATGTTGAAAAAAAGACTGGTAAACTTGAAGATATGCATGGCAAAGGAACTACACAAAGAGAAAAGAGGCAAAAATTGAAGAGAATTATGGACCTGTGGGATGAACATAAATAGTTCAATGCACCTATAGTTGGTTTTTCTTTTATAAGATGGGGAGGGACTATAGCATCCTTGAAGAAACAATAGATGAAAATATTTCCCATTTGAGGAACACAATGAATGTGTATGTGGATCCTGACCACACAAAAGGAATGTACTCCAGAATTAACATACAAAGATTACTGATGGTTTAGTCTTTCCCTAGCTGCCTAGCAAACTATTATAGATTGAGTGGCTGAAATAATGAAAATTCATTTTCTCAGTTTTGAAGTCTGGAAATTGAAGAAAGTAATGCCAGCAAGGTTCCTGTCTAGTGAGAGTCCTATGTTTTAGTTACTCATGCTATCTTCCTATGTCCTCCCGTGACATTTTTCTTAATGCATGTGAGCAGAAAAGAAGTTACATTGGGTCTTCTTGCAAGATGACTAATCCCATCACTCTGAAGGCTAGTGTTTCGCCACGTGAATTTGAAGGGAACACCTTTCATCTCACAACAACAAAACAGTGACGATCGGGCACAGTGCGGTGGCCTAATGGCTAAAGTCCTCACCTTGATTGTGCCAGGATCCCATATGAGTGTCTTCTAATCCCCGTTTCCCATCCAGCTCCCTGCTTGTGGCCTGGGAAAGCAGTCAAGGATGGCCCAAAGCCTTAGGATCCGGAAGAAGCTCCTGTTCCCTGGCTTTGGATTGATACAGCACCGGCCATTGCAGCCACTTGGGGAGTGAATCATGGGACTGAAGATCTTCTCAGTCTTTCCTCCTCTCTATATATCAGCCTTTCTAATAAAAATAAATAAATCTATAAAAAAGTGATGATGAAAATGAAAAATAGCCAGAGGGAAGAGACAGGTTACGTACAGATAAACAAAGATAAGGATTGCAACATTGCAAGCAAAACAATGAAGCAAAAATAAATTCAACCTTTTTATAGTCACTTTTACATTTTTGTGTTTAAATAAAAGGCAGGAGTCACACACAGCTTTACTCCCCCCTGGCCTGGCTGCTGTTTTAGACTGGCACAGGTAGACAGTCAGACAGCTTAACTCTCTATGGGAGAGAGGCCCTGGGTAGCCCTGCGTCAATGGTACCAGGTGAAGCCCTCAGGCCACCAGGTGGCACAGCTGGAGACTTAGAGAATGGGCTTATAATGAGTCAGGGGGGGTGGTACAGGTTGTGATAAGCGGGGACCTCAGGGTTCATGTCCAGGTGAAGAATGACTTTTGAGGGACTTCCATAGACAAGGTCAATGTATTTGCAGGTAAGCAAGAGAGTTAAAACTGAGCAGTTTGAAGGGGGGAACCGGAGAACCTGTAAGGGTTGGACTGAAGCACCAGCATGCATGGAAGAGCTGGGGTAATTAGCAAGACCATCACCAAATACCACTCACTGGAGCACACTAAAACTAAAGCTTAAAGGCCTACATGGTAGGGTTAGATCACAGTAACCCAACAATGAGATTCAGAACAGAGGATTGGTAGTGGCAAGCTGGCCCATGACACTAACTAGCATGTGAGAGAATCAGGTATAGGGGCAGAATCTGTGGGGTGGATGTAGGCTTACCGCTGTGAAACTGCAATCTTTGCAGAAACACGCAAAATTTGTCGCTGGCACAGGCCTGATTGGAGAGCTAAGGGGATGCCTCGGCTGGGTTAAGGTTTCCACTCGTGAGCACAGGGGCTGGAATGGGGGTGGCATTTTGGACTGGGCATGGCCACAATATCCCTCAGCATAGGGGTAGACTGAATCTGGGGAGCACCACCCTAGACCAGATTCCAGTGCCTACTAATACTCATGAGAGGCAAGATGGTTGTAGAATGGGCTGGGCTAGGCTAGGCCTCGGTTCCCACTGCACCATGCGAGAGCTGTGGCTGAGTGTACCAGATATGGCTGGGCTGTAGCTCCCAAGAGTAACAACCAGAATTGGTGTGGGCCAGCTGGGCAACAACACTGTACCTGCCAGGACAAGAGGTGGACTAGGTCAACCTGGGCCAAGGATGCATCAGTGTGTGAGATCTGCTGCTGGGAGAACACTTGACAGAGGAGCTTAGAGATCTCCTCTGCCAGGACACAGTCCCTTCAGGTGAGCACAAGAACCAAGGCAAGGAGCAGCCCAGACCAGGACAGGTTACTGTGGCTGCCAGCATACATGTGAATCAGGTCTAGGACCGGACCAGGCTGGGCCAATTCATAACATCCACTGGCAGATCCATTGTCACTGGCTGGGCCGAGTTATGACGTACCACTCAGCAGGAGCTGGAACTGGGAGCAGGCTGGACCAAGGCAGGCTAAAACACT
Organism: Ochotona curzoniae; assembly: GCF_017591425.1. Lineage (NCBI taxonomy): Eukaryota > Metazoa > Chordata > Mammalia > Lagomorpha > Ochotonidae > Ochotona > Ochotona curzoniae. The sequence continues at coordinate 22,624,443 of NW_024467115.1, forward strand.
TGCAGGTAAATGCTGAGGCAAGCCAGGCCAGTCTGGGCATGGTGGGTGTCAAAGTCTGTGAACACTGGGGAGCAGGGTATCTGGCAGGGCCCAGGTTGCCTGGCCCAGGTCCCTGGGTCCATGTGTGCACTGCATGCTGGGTCTGTGAGCCCTGGAGGTCAGGGGTCTGGCAGAGTCTGGGTCACCTGGATCAGGTCCTTGGGTTCATATGTGAGAACTGGTCCTCCTCAATGGAGAGGACAGAGCAGTGGACAATAGACTCTGATGCACATGGAGTGTATGGCAGCCCATTGGGGCCTGCAGAGGACATCTAGTACCATAGCAGAGGGAGGAGAATATAACAAATTGGACAACTACCCCAGTCAAGCCATGACAAAACACACACACATAAACACACACATACACACACAAACAAAAAAAAACTGGTCTAACGGAGACTGTAAGGTGGACTATGGGAGTCAATGGACCTTAGTATGATTTCCTCATTCTTGGATCAGCGAGATCAATAGCATTTCAGAACTATCAAAACCACCTAGACAGAACCCTTGAAGCATGCACTACATCGGGACCTTGGGTTGATACTGGGTGGCCATTCCCCATCCCCGGGTACTGGGGTGGATGACAGGCTGGGCATGACTCATCCCCTCTTCTCCTCCCTTCTCCCAGAAACAGGAAGAATAAATAGAAAATTTGGAAACAATGATCACACCCACTTTTCCCTAGCCCTCGATTCTTCCCACTCTGATGAACTATGTAAAAATCATCAACTATAAAATAATAAATTAAAAATTAAAACATTAAATAAAAGGCAGGCTGAAAGTGAAAAGATGCTATCTGCGTAGCAGTTATTTCATGTTCGAGTACCAGTTCAAGTTGCAGAAGCACCACCTCTGATCCAAACCTCGACTAAAGCTCCTTGGAAGGCAGCAGAGACTGGTTCAGTTGTTTGGGTGCCTGCCACCCAAGTGGAAGACCTAAGTAGAGCTCTCAGCCTTTGGTTTGGGCTGGAATCACTGCCAGCCATTCTACTTATTTGGGGAGTCTACTGGAGAATGGAGGATGTTTATCACTCTCCCCTTCTGTTTCTCTTTCAAATAAATAAAATAAGTCTTGGGCCAGCACTGTGGCATAAGGAATAAAACCACCAGCTATAAAGTCTGCATCCTGTATGGGGGCTGGACCAAGACCTTGATGCTCTACTTGCAATCCAGCTTCCTGTTAATGTACCATGAAAAAGCAGTGAAAGATGTCCCAAGTGCTTGAGCTCCTACATCCATATGGGAGACCCAGAAAAAGCTCCTGGTTCCTGGCTTGGACCTGGTTCAGCCATGGCTGTTGTATCCATTTGGGAAATGAATCAATGAATAGGAAACCTCTTTCTTTTTCTCACTTTCTTTCTCTGTGTAACTCTGACTTTCAAATAATAAATAAATATTTAAAAAATGAAACAAGTCTTTAGAAAAATAAAATGAAAAGGTAAAAAAAGGCACAGAAACCTTGACTGTGAATATTGGTTTTTGGGTTTTTTGTTGCTTTTTTTAATGCTTTTATTTTGTTTTTCTTTTGGCATTGAAAATATATTTCTCTGCAGTTTAACTGTATCAATCTAAGAATACAGTTTTTCTTAATATTTAAGAGGAAAAAATCTGTAATAAAGATGTCATCTGAAGCTCTATATTTTCTCTCTCCCATCTCTTTTTAAATGTATTTAATTGTTATTTTGATAATACATTTATTGTATTTTTAAAGATGTTTACATAGTTAAGAAGACTATATGCCTTTGTGAACCACCAGTTGGGATGGGGAGGCTCAAGGATGAGGGAAAGTGGATGAGATAACTGTTTCCAATCTCCCTTTTTCTTCTTGTATCTAGGGAAAGTAGGGAGAGGATGGGAGTACATCACTCCCAGCAGCCCAACTGCTTCAGTACATGCAGATGGGAATGACCACCCAGTGTCATCCCAGAGTGCCTGATATGGAGCATGATCCAAAGGTACTATTTAAGTGGTTTTGAAAGTTCCGAGATGCAGTTGATTTCATCGTTCCAAAATTGAGAAAAACCTCCCATGGTCCATTTGTTGATATAGTTCACCCTAGAATCCCCACTCATCCAGAGGGTCAAAGCCTTGCCGGGAGAGCTGTCAAAATAGTTCTGCACTCCATAGTTCTAGACATCCTCTGCAGGCCTCAGTCAACTGGTTGCAATGTCCCCTATGTGAATTTGGGTACACTGTCTGCTGCACAGGATTCAGCAACCAAGGAGAACCAGTTCTAACATATGCACTCCATAGTCAGACCATAGAACCTATGATTTTCCCTATGACTGGAGTTCCAAGTCCTATGATCCAGTTGGGGGGTCCCCAAAAAACTTCACCATAGGTGACCCCCAGATCTGACTCCTGTGTGCTGGGGTCTGGCTCAGTCTATCACCTACATCAGACTACACACATGTTGGTGATTGCAATTGCCTAATCAGGTCTGTCCCTAGGACCATTTCATACATAAACTAGTGGATGTTTTAGCCCAGCCCAAACCTGTCCATGACACGCTTGCCCTCATGCATACCAGCAGGAACCACAGCCTATTCAGTGTGAGCCCCAGTAATTACCCTAACTGTGGTTCCTGTACAAGACAGTATGAGCAGCATATTGATCCAGTTGGTTTTACACCCCATTCAGCTCTCACATACATCAAAAAGTTTTGGAGCCTAGTTCAGCCTGAACAACCCCACAACCCAGCTCACACCCGTGCCATTGAGTGTCATTGCCTGTCCTATGATCACTGGTGGGAGCTACAGCCCATTAGAGGGGTTCCAAATGTTTCCCTACTAGGCCCACACCCAGCTTGAGATCTTGCACTTTTCCGGGTGGTTCTACAGTCTAGCCTAATAGGACTTGCCCCAAATTCTAACACTTGCTAGCAAATGCTGTGGCAAAGTCCCAACAGCTTGCATTTACTCTCGTTCATGCAAGTACCAGTGGATATGGTCACTTAGCCCTGCCTTAACCCAGCTCACATGCAGGCCAATGGGTTTTGTAGCCCTGCTCTGACTAGTCTGCTCCCAGCCCCATCTCTCACACTCAACAGCAGGAGCAGTGGCCTAGCAGGGCAGGTCTCACAGCACTCCCTACCTGGCTTACCACTGCCACTGGGCCTACATCCTGACAGAGGAGTTCCCCAAGCTCCTCTATCAGGTCAACTCCCAAAGATCCCATGCACACAGGTGGATTCTTGGATTATCCTGATTTGGTCCACCTCCTGTCCTGGCAGGTACAGTAGCCTTGCCCAACCATCGCACACCAATTCTGGCTCTTACCATTGGATGTTATAGCCCAGCCATATCTGTTCACCTCCAGATCCAGCCCTTGAATGATTCAGAGGATGCCAAGATCTAGCCCATCCTATCCTACACCCAGTCTGGCTCTTGTGAGTACCAGTGGGTTTTGGAGCCTAGCACAGTCTGGCGTACCTCAGACCTAGTCCACACAAGTGCTGAGGAATCTTCAGCCAGCACACTGCAACACACCCATTCTAGCTGTTGTGTTCACTAGTAGAAAATGCAACTGGGAAATCCCCTTACCTCCTTGACCAGACTCACTCACAGCCACAGATCTTGCACATACCAGTGGTTGCTCTGACCCAGCCCAGCATAACACATCACTCATCTTGACCTTTGCCATAGATACTGCAACCTGACCTGGTCTGGCCTGCTCCTAATCCCAACTCTGGGGTGGGTGTTGTAGCCTAGCTCTGCCCAGCCTTCCTCCATTCCTGGCTTTCATGCAAGATGGTAGGTATGATAGGCTACCCTAACCCAGCATAGCCCTGCACCCCAGAACCCTATCCTGGCTTCCACACATGACAGTGTGCAATGGGTTGACCTATCCCTGCCTGATCCACCCTCACAACCTCCCAGATCCAACCAACATATCCATCAACAAATGAAGCAGTCCTGCCTGGCTTGATGAACACCCAGCCCTGACTCACATAGCCCAATCCTAGACCCAGATCTTATGTGTGCCAGAAAGTGCTAGGCCCTTATCAAGCACAGTATCCCCCTAGTCTTGGCCTTTTGGGTGTGCTCCTGGATGTTGCAGCCTGGCCTGCCCCATACCCACTTCTTGGGTGCACCTGAGGGTCCTGTAGCCTAGACCTACTAGGTCTGCTCCCAACCCCAGTGCTCTTGAATGTTGATGAGTTCCATGGTCATGCTTAGCTCAGTCTGTCGCTACTCCCAGCCCTTGAGCAAACAGCTGGTATGGCAGTTCCATAGAGATGAGCCCGAAACACCTCCACAGAAACTGCCTCCAAACCTGGGTCTCTCGCATGCTGGCTAGTGTCATGGCCAAGCCTGAATGGTTCACCCACTACTTTGACATATAATATAGTCAAGCCCTGCCAGGCAGACACACCATCTTTCATGTGTGCCAGTACATAATGGTTGATATCAACAAACTCAGCTCAGGACTCCCTCATGGGTGGGTGTACTGTCCTGGCCCTGAAAAGGCCTCTGATTTCCCTCCTCCAAACCACCCAGCCTCAGCACCCTCATTTACCTGCAAGTGCAGTAGCCTGGTTGGTAGAAGACCCCAGAAGTCATTCCTCACATGTCATATTCTCTTTCAGCAGTTCTCCCTCCCACACATTCCCAGATCCCCTTCCATGAGCAATCCACACCAACCCCTAGCCCCTGCCCATGAGCGCATAGATTCTCAAGCCCAGTCCTACAGTGGTGTTCCATGCCAATCTTAGGTCTTGCCCACTTGCCCAGGTAACACTCAAGCTCTGTTGCAAATCCCTAGACTCTTTCTTCCTGTGTGTTGACATCTATCCCCATATACCTTAAAAAAAAAAAAGTAGGACCTGGTACAGTAGTCTAGTGGTTAAAGTTCTCTCCTTGCACATGCCAGGATCCCATATGGGCACTAGTTCTAATCCCAGTGACCCAGTTTCCCATCCAGTTCCCTGTTTGTGCCTGGGAAAGCAGTTGAGGGTGGCCCAAAGCCCTGGGAACCTGTACCCATGTGGGAGACCTAGAAGAAGTCTTCCTGGCTTTGGATCAGCTCAGCTCTGGCTGTTGTGGCCACTTGGGGAGTGAATCAGCAGATGGTAGATCTTCCTCTATGTCTCTCCTCTTCTCTGTATATCTGACTTTCCAATAAAAATAAATAAATCTTTTTTAAAAACATAGGCAGCTATACTGGCCCACTGGTATAGTTAACACAATTTTAGCATTAACCAGGCACAAACTGCCTTCCAATTATTAACTGTTTTTTTTCCCCCTCCAGTGTAATACTTGCCTTGGTACAATGCAACCTACACAATTGTCTACAGCTGTGTCACTCTCCCATCCTGATTCTTGTTGTGTATAAAATAGGTGCTACCAACACAAATTCTATCTAAGAAAAGAGTGACTACAAGAAGATTTCAATACTTCTCAGACACAGGACAACATTTATTATGATTATTATTAAAGCTAACTTGGCAGGAATTTGACCTAGCACTTCAAATGCCGGTGTCCAATATTAGAGTGGGCTCAATATGTGCTTTGGAATCCTGACTTTAGCTTCTAGTTGTTTTTTTTTTTAAGATTTATTATTTTTATTATTTTTTTTATTGGGAAGGCAGATATACAGAGAGGAGAGACAGAGAGGAAGATCTTCCGTCCGATGATTCACTCCCCAAGTGAGCGCAACGGCCAATACTATGCCAATCCGAAGCCAGGAGCCTCTTCCGGGTCTCCCACGCGAGTGCAGGGTCCCAAAGCTTTGGGCCGTCCTCGACTGCTTTCCCGGGCCACAGGCAGGGAGCTGGATGGGAAGCGGGGCTGCCGGGGATAGAACCGGCGCCCATATGGGACCCCGGACGTGCAAGGCGAGGACCTTAACCACTTGCTCCACCGCGCCGGGTCCTACCTTCTAGTTTTTAAAAAGGATGACTTTGAAGAAAAAAAGCTCTGAAAATTTTATTTTATAAAGAAAAAAAAAAGAAGAAAGGAGACTTATTCTACCCGTGAGTGTGGATAACGCTGGTGAATAAACGGATTTTTCCAACCTCCTGTTTCAGTTTCCAAAGCAAAAACAAATTTACAAATAGGAAAAGTGGGTATGTCATATGCTAAGCCTTTTCTATAACTCTGATAAAATTTCTCAACGTTCCCATCTGTCCACTTTAATATAATGAAGTTAGTGATTCTCAAAATACCTTACAAAAAAAAAATAATGCCTTCTCTCTGCCAAGCCATGTATTAGATTATAAATTGTTACCTCTGGAAATGAGCTTAATTTTACAGACTGAATTCAGTCTTAGTAAACGCAGAGTAATCAGTGATTTTCTAAATAATCCCAGTGGTTTTCTAATACTTAGCTACTTTCGATTTGGCACTTCTTCCCTTTTCCCTTTTCTGTTATGAATCTCAAATTTGAGATAAGTTCCCAGGAAGGTTCATCTTGGCAAGAGTAAGATTAACCAATTCTCTCAGGCTTTAGTTGGAGTCATCTTATCCCCTAATCTTTGACCATGGGCCCTCCAAGTCCCCGGGAACTTTGATCCAATACTCATGAAAGTGTGTCTAAGCTCACTGATCTTGGGCATTTTGCCAACATCTGTCACTGCAGACAATGAACTCAGTCATCACCTCCAGATGAGAGTTCCCTGCTTTCTGCAGCTTTTTAAAATTACCGACCCTGGCTCCAGTCACCCCATTGTCTTTTCCTTTCCCTGCATCTTTGACCTTCTGAAACTGTCAGCTGCTATACCCCAAGCTTCCCTGAATCTTCTCTTCAGCCTGCTTCCCTAGAAATCTCCCTAGATCACCATTCCTTAATCATGTCCACACAACACTGAATTCTGGGAGAATCCTATTTCCAGGTGGAAAGTGGAACACTGTCTTCTCTTTTTCCGGATTCTGGTCTACTGCTTGAGGTTTCTTTTGCCTCCCATCTTTCCGGCCTGATGCAGGACCAGGGAGTGGAAGGTGTAGTCTGCAAGGAACTCAAGTAATGTTCTCACCTTCCACCTACTCACCTCCAACTTCTTCACAAACTCTTCTCCTTAATTCCAGAAAATCTGTTTCCTACTGTGGGAGATTGGGGTAATTTTTTTCTGGCTTCACACAACCTTGTTGTTCATTTCATACCATAAACAATTTTTAAAATTCATTTAATCCTCTCAAAATTCTGAGGACCAGAAATCCATAATCAACCTCACTGAGCAGAAATTAAAATGTTGTCAGAGTCACTTCCACAACTCCACAAGGAAGAATCGACTGCTTCTGCCAGCAAGAGTTAGTCTTGCTGTCTGGAGCCTTCCTCCACCTTTGAAGTCAGCAGTAAAGCATGTTCAGACCTTTCCTCTCCCATCATCACGCCTTTTCCTGCCCTTCACGTGTTTCTCACATCCCTCAACTTCTCTGTTAGAAGAACTCTTAATGATTGTATTTAAGGCCTCCCAGATAATGCAGGATCATCTTATGTTAAGACACTACATATAATCACGTCTGTAGAAACTTTTCCATAGAAGGTAACCCCTACAGGCTCCACAACATAGGATCTTATCCTCCAACCACCATGGGTCTAAAAATTATGAAATCATAAGCAAAATGCTTTCAACAAATTGTTCTGAAATAACTACCCGAATGGAAAAAGCCAAAGTGTTTTCCGTATTGAACAGTACTTGCAAAAAATCATTTGAAATGGATCCAACGGTTTGACTTAAAAAATAAAATATACATATGCTAGTGATAGTATTTTTTTCTGATTTCGATAGTCTTTCAAAGAAGTTAGCATGCAATCAAATCATCTAAGTATTTAATTCGCTCCTTCAAATATTGAGTAGACATTTGGAACACGGTGTTTTGTATCCCCTTCCTTTTATAGTAAGAATGTACTCTAAAAAATGCAGACACTAGTAAATGAAACTTTATAATAACCAAACAAGTGAGGATGTTAAGTGGAAAAATATGTTTAGGGGAAATAAAGCCAAGAACAATGTTAACAAACAAACTGCATGCTGAGAGGCGGCTCAGGCAGCTCGACAGCTGACCTTTCCATCTGCCAGCACAAGAAGGACAAACCAACTAAAACCATAGTTGTTGCCCAAAAGAATCAGTTTCCTTGATATTGATATCCAGGAAAACAAATTCCCCCTGAGTCCTCATCAAGAGTGAAGCAGAGTGAACATTTCTTCAATATTAGCTTTGCAATAATTTCATAAGAAGTTTTCACGACAACATTCAGTACTCGCTTCCATACAGGCAAATGGATCAAAGCCAAGTGCAGATCATAAGTGCCAAAACTACAGAGAGTCAAATAATTCAATTCAGGTCCCCTAGTTCTCTAATAATCAAATTTGTTCCAATATGAATGTGTATGAAAATGTCTTCAAAATTCAGGGAAAAATGCTCATTCTAAAAGAAAATAATAACACTGCAATTTCAAAAATGTTTATATTGAAATCAACTTATTTTATTTTGCTTTTGATGATGTTTATATAATTGATCAGGGTGGTAAGGGTCAAGGATCAGGGCAAAGTGGGCAAGGATATTGTTTACATATTTTTTCTTCTTCTTCCTGCACCTGGGGGAGGAGAAGACAAAATGGGAGGAGCCACTCTGAGCCTCCCAAGTACCTGATGTCATCCTAGGGTCCTTATTGTGGAGCATGTTCTGAGCGTTCTGCTCCAGTGGTTTAGACAGTTCTGAGATGCTGGTACACCAGAGGTAACTGAAACCCAGCCAAAAAACACCTAATAATCCCCACCGGTCTGGTTTCCAGCTCTGGTTCCTTTGCTTATCAACATGTGCAGTGGATTGGTCCAGTTTGTCCTATGTTCCATTCATCCTTTGTACATATCATTGGGCATTGAAACCTAACTCAACCCTATCAACTCCATCTTCCAGCACACATTTGTGCAGTGGGTGCCACCACCTGTCCATCCATGCCCACTCCCAATCCTGATTCTCATGCTCACTAGTGGGAGTTGCAGCCTATCAGAGATGTGACCACAGCCTCCCCACTGGATCCACTCCCTGCCTTAGATCTTGCATTCTGCAGATGATTCTGTGGTCTAGCATGACAGGAATTGCCCCTATTTTCAGCACTTGCCAACTGATACTGCAGCAAAGCACAATCCACCTGCCCTTACTCCAGCTCATGCCTATACCAGTGGATACAATTGGTGAACCCTGCCTGGCTCTCCCTATAACCCAGTTCACATGTAGGCCAATAGGTGGTGTAGCCGTGCTCAGCTTGGTCTGCCCCCCAGTTCCAGCTCTCACACTCAGCAGTAGGAGCAGTGGCTCAGCAGGGAAGTTCCCACTACTCCCCCAGTGGGCTCACACACCTTGCCCCATCTCACATGTGCTGGTGGGTGCTGTGAGCCAGTCAATCATGGCCCATCCCACCTTGGCATTTGCTGGTAGGTGCTGTAGCCTGGTCCTGCCCAGTCTACCCCTGTTCCAACTCATGCTTGCAGGTGTTGCCACCTAACCTGGCACAGTCAACCTCCAGATTCAGCCCCAATGTGAAATGGCTGATTATGCAACCAGACCCAGCCTGTCCTGTTCCCCATCCTGGGAGTTCACCAAGCTCCTCTATCATGTTTCTTCCCAGCGGCAGATATTACACACACCTATGGATCCTTGGCCCAGAGTGATTTAGTTTACCTCCTGTCCTGGCAGGAAGAGTAGCCTTGCCCAAATGGCCCATAGCCAATTCAGTTTTTAATGTTCAGTGTTACAGCCCAGCCAAACCTAGTCCATGCTCTTGCATAGCTCTCATATGGCCCAGTGGGAGCTGAAACCATACCAGTCAGTTCTACATCCAGTCTGGCTCTCATGAGCACCAGTGAGTTCTGGACTCTAACCCAGTCTGGTGCGCCCCAGACTTAGTCCACACTTATGCCAAGGGACACTGCAGCCATGTCCAGACCAGACAGTAGCCCCCACTCAGGCCCTCACACTGACTAGTGGGAACCACAGCCCAACTGGGTCGACCCCTACTTAGCTCCCTAACCAGATCTGTTCCCAGCCCCAGATTTTGTATATGCCAGCAGTTGCTCTGATCCAGCTCTGCATAGCTCATCCCCATCTTGACTTTGCTATTGGATGCTGCAGCTTTGAGTGACCTGGCCTGCCCTCAGTCCCAATTCTCACTGGCAAGCACTATAGCCTGGCCCCGCCCAGTCTGCTCCCATCCCTGATTTATGTAAACTCTTAGGTATGTGTTGTAGTTTAGCCCAGCATGCCCCACATTTCAGCCTGGCTCCTATACTTGCCAATGAGTTAAGGTTGGCATGGTTCTGCCCAGTCCACCCCCTTCCAAAACCAACATACATACTTGCCAACAGGTGGAACTTCCTTGCTTAGTCTGACCAACTCTCAGGCCTGAATCACATGCTCATCAGCAGGAGCTACACGCACCAGGGTAGTTTCCTAAGATCCCCCACCAGACCCACCCCTAGAGCCAGATCTCACACATGCCAGTGGGTGCTAGGTCTTTACCAGTCACAGACTATTCCATCCATTCCTGCCTATGTATGAGTGGTGGATGTGATAGCCCGGCCTGACCCACACTGCATTTTGGAGGGTGCCTGCAGGTGTTGCAGCTTGGGCCAATCCAGCCTGTATGAACTCTAGTATCCATGAGTGTCAAAGGGTTCCATGGTCATGCTTAATCCAGCCTGCCACCACCCCCAGCTCAGAAGAAAATCAGGTGAAACTGCAGATCATAGGAGTGAGCCCATACATTCTCCACAGAATCTGTCCCCAGGCCCAGTTCTCTCACATGCTGGTTAGTGCCATGGCCCAACCTAACATTTCTTATCCCTGTTCCAACTCTCACTGGCAGGTACTGTGATCTAGCCCTGCCAAGTAGGCCACTAGCCCAGGCTTTAGTATGCACCAGTGAGGGGTATTTAGCATTAGTCAATGCTAACTACCTCAGCTCTGATCTCCCACCAGGGCTGGTGATTCCGTCTGACCAGTAAAGGTCCTCATGTTCTCCCTTTAAAATCGCACTGCCAGGTGGTCCAAGGACTTTGTCCAGTGTCATTGGCACCTGGGCCATCCAACCTAAGCCCCACTGCCTGGGTTCCAACACCTGGAACAAACCAACCCACATGGCTACTAGCACATGGCCACCCAGGGATCAGGGAGTCTCTGACCTGAGACACTTGGGTCTAAGTATATGATTGCCCAGGGCTCCAATCCAAGCCCAGCTGCCTGGGAGTTAGCCCCAGGGGAGATTGACCCCTCTGGCTCCAAGCACCTGGCAGGCCAATCCTCGTTATTTTAAAATTACATTTATGTAAGCATTTTGAAATGATCTCATGTTCAGTAAAAGATAAAATAATGGATCTTCAAATAAGTTTGGGTGACTCTCAGTTAAAAAAAATAAGGTCCAATGTGATGCTTCAATGGCTATATCCTTGCTTTGCAAGTGCTGAGATGCCACGCTGGTGCTGGTTCATGTCCCAGCTGTTCCAGTTCCCATCTGGCTTGCTGCGTGTTGCCTATGAAGGATGCCCCCAACATAGAGAATGCCCCAAAAGTTTTCGGACCCTGCACCCATGTGAGAGACCTGGAAAAGGCTACTGGTTTCAATTCAGCTAAGTTCTGGCTGTTGTGACCACTTTAAGAACGAACTAGCACATGGAAGATTTTTCATTCTGTCTTTCCAATAAAAATAAATAAATCTTTTATAAAAATGTGCTAGAAATTGGGGCTGGTGTTATGGCATAGCTGACAGGATTAACACCTACATAACTGGTATCCTTATGGACTTTTGGTTGTGTCTAGACTGCTTCTTTTCTGATCCAGCTCCCTGCTACTGACCTAAGAAAAGCATAAGAGAATGTCCCAGGTGCCTTGGACATCTTGATGGAGCCCCATGTGGCAGTTTTTGATGGAGCTCCTGGTTCCAGGGCTTAGATTGTTCTATCCCCAGCTGTTGAGGCCATTTGGGAGAGGGGCAGGGGTTAATCAGCAGATGAAAGATCTCCCTTTCTTTCTCTCTGTGTGTGAGTATCTCTGAATTCCAAATAAATAAATAAATTTTTAAGGTGTAAAAAATGTCACTGCTGTGGGATCTTTCAGAGCCTTTAATTCTGAATGCATACTGTGAATTTCAAAAATAATCATGACTTTCTATGCTATCTAGTTAACTTGCCAACCATGTTTCTCACATTAACTTAGTAGAGAACACTTTATTTTAGAGTATCTATAGAAACTAGTATTTGACCAAAAACACTTTGGCTAAAGCTTGCCAAAAATAATACATCAATATACCTCTTGCCAGATTGAGGATTGTCTATTTTAAATGTAATGAAGAGGCTGAAGCTTTCATACTCCAGGAAGGCCAGCAACTGCCATGATTTTAACGCCCACCTACTCCAATGGAGGTTTACCTTTGGTTTGACCCCATCTCAAAGAATGCTACTGTATCAGTGTGGGTGTGTGTGTGCAGGCATGTAAATGTGTGCATGGGACCAGAGAATTAAGTTTATCCTGGAAGACCAATCACCAGTAGTTGTGTCTGCATGAAGAAGAAATAGTGCACAGTTTCATCGAACGTCCATGAACCTGCAACATTTCCTTCAGGGGGCTCAGGAAAAGTCAAACAACCAATGCGCTTGGTTGAGAATAAAAAAAAAATTTAGATTAGTACCTACACAAAACAGATGTTTTAATAAAATAAACAGCAACAAATTTACAACAGCAAATGTCAGTTCCAAGGAAGATCCTACAGGTGCTACTGATCCTTGCCTTGGGCAGCAAGGCTCTAGCCATCATTTGCAGAGAACTGTGCATTTTTAATAGTGCCATCTTCAACTGCAAATATGTTTATTAACACCCTTTGAGATGCCAAGGCAGAAGCCTTCAGAAAGCAAAGCACCCTTTAAAGCTTTTGTTTAAATCAAGAAAAACACATAACGATGGAGTTTAAAAGTCTGCTGAAGTAAAAGAAATTGATCCTGATTATGCAAAGTAACCTCACAAATTTAAAATCCTTCATGACCTGAAGCTTTTTTTGCTTAAAGAACAGCATGCTAAGCTAGCTTTCTCTTAAAATCAAAATAAGAGCTGCCCACTTAGGTCAGCACAATCGTTCAACTGGCTAACCCTCCACCTCCGAGAGTGGCATCCCATATGGGAGTCGGTTCATGCCCCAACTGCTCCACTTTCAATTTATTTTAAAGATTTGTTTTTTAACTGGAAAGTCAGATATACAGAGAGGAAGAGAGACAGAGAGAAAGATCTTCTGTCCGATGATTCACTCCCCAAGTGACCACAACAGCCGGTGCTGTGCCAATCCGAAGCCAGGAGCCAGGCACTTCTTCCAGGTCTCCCACAGGTGCAGATTCCCAAGCCTTTGGGCCGTCCTTGACTGCTTTCCCAGGCCACAAGCAGGGAGCTGGATGAGAAGTGGAGCTGCCAGGACTAGAACCAGTGCCCATATGGTATCCCAGCATGTTCAAGGTGAGGACTTTAACCACTAGGTCAGGCCGCTGAGCCCTCCACTTCCAATTTAGTTCCCCACTTGTGGCCTTGGAAAACAGAGGAAGATGGCCCAAGTCCATCTTCCCATGGCCCCATGTGGGAGACCCAGAAGAAGCTCCTGGCTTCAGCTCAGCTCTAGCCATTGCAGCCATTTGAGGAGTGAACTGACAGGTAGAATACTTTTCTCTCTGCCTTTCCTTATCTCTGTAAAAACCTATGCCTTTCCAATGAAAATAAATAAATCCTTAAAAAGAAAAAAGCTGTTCTCATGTTTTTTTGAGGATCTGTTAGAATGCCACTCCAGATGTCTTTATCTTGCTTCTTCTAACTTCCATTTTGACTCTCAGGAAGAAAGGCAAGCACACACTGAAATGACCACAAAAGATCTCCCATGGCCAGATATTTTTCAACCCACTGTTCCGGGAAAGGTTATCAATATTGAATCCACTGTTTTCAAGGAAGATAATTTATCCATGAACTTTCTTATGAGCCATTCTGAGCTTTTAGTGTATTTTATAAGGAAGGTTCTAGTCTGGTCTAGCCTTGCTCTGAAGTAGCTGAGTTGAAAAGCTGCTTTGGCTTACTCTACAGAGTTCCCAGCTGTTCTGACCGCAGAACACAGGAAAGATTTTTCTGCTCTGAAGCACACACTGCACTTACTTGAGTGCTGCCATTGTTGCCAAAATTATAGGGTTTTTTCCCCACTTTCAGGATGGTCTAAAGTAAATAATAAATGAGATCAAATATCCCAAATGTGTTCTCAGTTCTTAGACTTCTCCAACTAAAAATTGAAAGAGCAGAAACCTTTGGAAATGAATTCCTGAGATGCACTAAAAAAGGTTTTTGAAAACGACTCAAACAAAGAAAGGTCAATATTTAGATAACCAAAATATTTTGAGAAACATGAAATTCTGTTGTGGTAGGGGACAGCTATGAGGTCACCCACCACAAGGAAGAGTGTAAAAATGCCCAGTTCAGAGTCATGACCAAGATATTGGAAGAAGTAGGCTTCTCAACAGAGATGTATGTAAGTGAGTATGAGTTGGGAGAAGTTGCTCAAATTCCAAGAGCACAGGATCATGAACATCTTCCAAGTCTAACACGGACCAAAAACAAAAACACCAAGATTCACAAGGAGAAGGAGCTGAGAGCAGCAGCTCAGAGACAAATATAAATGGCTATTTTTCTTTAAGAAACATCTTGAGAATACAAGTACTGAACCACTAGGATGGCTTCTCTCTTGCTTTTTGTCATCTTACTTAGGACCACTTGAGATGGACTAGAGTCAGAGATGTTGGTTTCCATAGGTTTCTGTAACCCTTTCCATTGATTGGACACTACAACCTCAAGCCAAATTTTAAAAATATATCACAGCTGACACTGATAATTCTGCATTATCAAGCTGTAATCAACAGTATTTACCATTTATCAATTTTTAAAATGTTTCCACTTTAGTAAACTAAATTTTGAAATTAGAGCTTTCCAATCCCAGGCTCTAGTCTACTTCATCTTTTCTTAGACAAAATTCACAGTTCAGCCCCCGCCCCCCGTTCTCCCATATTGGTTCTTCTCGTGCAATTAACTACGTACTCGGGATGGATCAAACATTTCCTCTAAATTTTCAGCAGAAACCTCCTGTGTCATATTCCACTTACTGGATCAAATATCTTATCTTGAGTCAATTGAGCTATGTGGGGTTTTCATGTTGTTGGTTTGTTTTGTTAATTTTTTCTTCCATCCTTGGTTGTGGGGAAAATGAAAACACTGCTTAATTGACTAGTTATAACACAGAACAACAGCTTCCTATCTTAGTTTGGATATTGCAATCACATTTTTCATTTAGTTCATTCAGCAACCTATCCCTGCTCCTTACTTTCCAAATAGATACAGAGAAGTATGTCAAGTGCTTAGATACATATCCAAAAAGAAAAACTTCACAAACATTTGCCCAAGTTTGGAAATTGGAGGGCTATTAAGAAATGCTTGAAACAATTGCAAACTGTTAGCTATCCTTTTACCGTTCTCTGTGCCATAAGGAGGACAGTATTTGTTCCCAAAAAAAGAGATGGGAACAAGACTGGAGACTTCTTACCAGCTGCCCCAGAGAAGATCATAGTTTCCAAAGGCTACTAAATGTGGAGCTAAAGGATAGCACCAACCCTGAGTGTTTTTTCCCTTTTGTCTCCCCAGAGGCTTGGAGTCTACAGTCTTTAGAATGCCTGGAGTTTCAGGCTGAATTTCTCAGTCTGACATAGACCTCTGAGTGCCAAATCAAAGAAATTTCTAAGACTGTGAAGCAGTAGACAGTCCACAACTAGTGAGCCTGGCTGTGTATTACAACCATCAACATTCCTGATCACATGACCTGTGGGCAAAAAAGAATCAGGAACTAAATTTATAAACAGATGCCTCTCCTTCACAATTATTGGCTAGAATCCAGGGATTTATACCAAGAAGGCAGAAGATCGAGAAAATATGTCAGAAGTACAGCTCCCATCCATTAGCTTTATTTATAATAGTATTTCCAAAAATTCATGGAGAAATGAAAATAAAAAATAAATAAATTCTGTGGCACAGAAAATTTTGAGATTCTTGCATTTATTCATAATATTCATTTTCCAAGAACTTTTTGTAGACCACTTTTCATGGAGTTCAAATTTTTTAGATAAAAATAAACTTCTCTTAATGTCATTATGTTGGAATACCATCAGATTTACTAAACTAAAAGTTCCTGAATATTCTGTAAAGCTGCAGGCACTGAAAGGTGTTCCATCTAACATGAAACCAATGCACGCATCAGGGTTGGGATTTAGTCATCCATGCAAGTCTCATATAATTGGGTGGTATCTCAATATCCCCAGAGGTTTCTGATTCCTTTCAAAAGCACCTTCTTTTCACATGCATGAATCTGTAGCAACCAAATCTTGAAAATCAGGTTTACCTATAAATATAAACCCGTCTGTAATAGTTTGATATGTCCTGGGGAATAAAAGTACACTGGGGACCACTGAATATGCAAAGGCCTCCAATTTCTTCCCTTGAAGGATGCTGGGCACACGCGTTTGGAACTCCTGGTGCCACCAGGTGAAGATGACACACTCCTCTGCTCAGATATCTTGGGTGTAGAGGGATCATACTCAACTGCTGGTCTGCTTGGCAAGAGATGCAAACACTTGTCAAGTTTATGTGAAGACTTTACAACGATCAAAGAGAAAGTAGTTTCTCTCCGGAATGATTCAAAAGCATAGCATCTTTGTACTTAAAAAGTCACTGACTGTGGAAAAGGCATACTATATCACAATCATTTGTTTTCAGCTAAGACAAAGAACTACTGTTTCATTTCAGGATCTTGAAAATTACCGTATGAGCTTATGTGCTACCTCATTTCATCTCATAAGCAGGGCACCAGTGAATTAGAAGCCTGAACAGACCAAAGATGAACATACTTGAGTGCATTCGCATCTACTATGAAATCATGTCCCTGACAACTTGTGTCAAGTGAAAACTATTTAAACAAGGCCTTTTTGTTTTTCCTTGTTCTAGGCTTATAATCATCACCATTATGATCTGGAACACCAAAGCAGAGCACCTTCAGGCATTGTGAATCTAAAGTCTAGAGAATGAATGTAACCTGGGTGTAGCAGGACCAGTTAGCTACATCATTTGAAGGACTGGGGCAAAATAAAAATGCTTGGATCTTTGATAAAAAGCAGGAAAAGTCACCCAATAGGCTAAAATATAAGTCTGTCTTCTTTTTCTGCATCCTAGTGTCTTTAGGCATATTTAGTGCTGTTCTAAGTAAATTAAAAATTCTAATATTTAGTGAATTTCACCAGTATATTGAATAGTTAGAGCTTTGAGTGCATTTATGAGTTTTTTCTTTCAAGTTTGCATAAAGACAATAGAGCTTATCTCACACATAAAGTTTTGATAATGTCATATTCCCACCCTTCTTCCTCTCTTCCCACTCTTTTTCTTTTCTTATTTTTCTTGTAATTTTGCAATGGCATGCTTTCAATATAATTTATAATCACAAATGTAATCCTCCACCATATAAACAATTAAACATATAATCACTGAACTCTTACAACTCATATCTTATAAGTTGTGTATTCATAGTGCTTTATCCTTACCAGAATGATGAACCATTCATGGAAGTAATTTCATTGTTTCGTTTTAATTTTTGACATACACACATTTGCCAACACTCTGCTTTTGAGTTTCTGGTGGGTGATGGAGATTGAGAAGAAAGGGTGTTGTGGGATACCCTCTCCCTCTTCTTCTTTTGTGTCATCGTGTCCAGTATCAGAGATGGCTAATACCTTTCCTATGTTCAAGGTGAGATCTCTTTGGAATAGGAAGGATAGTCTTTTATAAGGCTAAAGGTACCTCCTCTCCCACTAGTCTTACTTACTCATTCACAGAATTACCACCCTTACCTGTAGTCCCCTTTTAGTCTGGTTTTTGTGTTGTGGACCACCAGAATCTTGTGCACAGAGTCAGCTAGTATTGTGTGTAAATGCAGTGGACAACAAAAGTACATACCACATTGCTTTATTACACTCGTTTCAAACATCACAAACGCAGAGGTAAAATTGTCAACAATTTCTAGACAGCAACAGCATAGCATAAAACCAAGCATGAGATCCTGTGCAACTGCACACTTAGTGTGACCACAAAAGTAGCCCTTGATTCTTGTCTTACATCCCAGGAATTTGCTAAATCTTTGGGCAACCCGCTAACATTTTCTGTGACTGTAAAACCCTCATATGACTCCAGAATTCTGTGATTTTGCCTTTTTTATTGCCCTTCTTTCCATTCCTACTCAATTTTTTTTTAGCAGTTCATCCATTTTTCTCATTAATACAAACTCCAAGTACTGGGACTTTGCCTTGGTTATGACTATATTCACACTGAATACGACTAGGCTTAGAATATATGACTAATGTGTATTTCATAAGCACATAACAATGAAGAAATAATAAACACACCTTCCCAATATGCTACCTAGATTTCTCTGCTCTCTTCATCTATGTGATAAACTCACTAGAAATAGTTTATTGGCATCAAAGACTCATTCCAGCCAAATACTGCAGTTTAAATGCCCTAAACAATTAACACGGACATAGAGCCAAGATTTTAAATCTGGGAGTATTCACATTAGAATGCAGCTGCATCTTTTTAAAGTCCAATGGAATTGTGTTTCTCATCTGAAGTTAGATGTAATCTCAAGTTTTTCCCTGCCTATAGATTGCTCTCATAAATGTCACCTGTAGAATACCATGTAAATATTTGAGTTTGTGACGCCCTGCTTTGCACCATCTGGAGAGAAAAGAAATGGGTGGTGATGATCACTGCAGGCCAACCATGGTTACAGGGTTTACTGGGCTTTATTTTGGCTTATATCTGAGGTCCAGAATCTTAACAAGCAGCACCACTTCAATCTGCTAGAATGGGAAAGTATGAATCTTTCATACCAAATCCTCTGAACATGCCTGATTATTTATTTAGTTAGTTGCAAACTCAAGCTTCTAGGGCTATAGAAACTCCAACAAATAGATAACTAATAACAAGATCGTAAACAAATCAGTTAACTAGTATTTCTCCAAATCAACTTTACAAAGCTCTTTGAAAACTGTAATGCTCTATGAATTAGTTTCATTTCAGTTTCTATGACAAGGAAAGGGCATTATAGCACAACTCAAGTCATATCAAGCTCACATCTATTCCTCCTATTTGGAAGTTCACCCTAAAACTAAAAACTGTTGCCTCTTCAAAGTAAATGACATTATCCTTTAAATTTCTGTTATTAAGTATAAATGCTTGCTAAACAGAGATCTAGCTTATTCACAAATTCCTGGTTCTATCAGAATACATGTATGTATGTATAAATATGTGTACATGCACATTTTGAACACATATTTTGTGTATATATATGTGTCTATATGTATATTCAATTCTGCAGAAAAAATTTGAAAAAGAGAAGAAAAAGAAACATAGTTAAGACCAAATATCAAATTTGAAATACATACTTAATAACTATATATCAGAATCAGAAAGATTATTATAAATTTAAAGTATAGCTTTGATTAATAGCAATTTGATTGTGTTATTTTCTAATAAGTCCTTTTGAACCAAATGAAATGCTACAAAACATTTTCCCAGTGTTGCAATGGATGAGAAGATAAGTGCTTTCATTTCTTCTAGTCCAAGGAAAACATTTAAAATTTTACCATTCCCTAGAACTCACTGTAAAATTCGACCTTTTTTCAGCTGCACAAGTGTAAAAGAAAATATTATCCAATTATAAAGTTAAGTTTACAGAAAAAAAGTTAATTTGAAATCTAAAGAAAGTTAGATCTACACAAAAGTGTTCCAAAAATTTATGCCAAGAAATGGGTACTCCTACTGTTTCACACTTTTTTCTTCTTAAGCAAAATGATTTTTAAAATTCATTAAAGTTTTATTGGTCATTAACCTAAAAGTTAACACTCAATAAGACCCTCTAGTGATATTATTATGTTTATTCTATGTTAACCTCTGAGGTTAAATTGCTATTGCAAAATTTTAACACTGCTATTATACAAGCAGAATTTTTATTTGGGAACTGTTTGAATACAGTACAGTAGCTCCCCTACATTCATGGGTATAAGTCCCAAGACTCCCAGTGGACACCAGAAAGCACAAAGTTTTTATGCATACAGTATATATATTTTTGGTATTGAGGATTTGTATAATGTTATTTCCACCTAATTCAGTTGGCAATGTTCACAATTGTACAGAAAGGAGACAGATTTGAACCACAAACCCACTATTCTTATGCTTTGGGGCCTTCTTAGATCAAATAAATGTTGCCTGAACACAAGCACTGTAATACCAGGGTAATCTGTGTGACAACCAAGATGACTTGCAGGTAACCATTGTGTGGGTACTGACTGTAGCATGGATGCCTAAAGATAAAGGAATGACTCAATTATCAGGTGAGATGGGGCAGGGTGTCACACAATTTCATCACCCTGAAGAACAGTGCACATTTTAAAATATAAACTGCCCATTTCTAGCATATGTCATGCAAGATTTTCAGGTTATGGCTGGATGACTAAAACCATAAAAATCAAAACTAAAGTTGGGTGGGTAGGGGGCAGAGTTGACTGTCTACTTTTAGCTTTCCTTTGGTGCCTCATGATCCTCTGTTGCCTGGGCAGGTTAAGAATCAGCCTCCAGAAAACAGTAGTCATATGGTGTCGGCTGGGAACGGAGCTCAGAGAAAGGTGGGCTAATTTAACTTCTCAAGCTTTCTCCAGTGCAGTTTGCCATAATATGGATAAACTGTTACTTAGGTGGCTAAGATATTGAAAAACACTTACGTTCCCATCTAAGATGAATACAACCCATATCTTTAAGCTATAATTCACGTGAGAGAGGTCCTTCTAATAATCTGGACATGAAGCTCTTTCAACAACACCTTTTCTTGAAGATTGATTATTGAGGATGTGTAAATTTATTGTTGAAGGTGAACCTTTCACTTCTTGTCCTTGTTTTCCTGCTGACCACTCTGACTCAACCAGACAGGCAGCAGAGCAGAGTGCAGAACCCAGACTTGGGCCCCAGTTAGACGGGGGCTTGATTTTCTGGCTAACCCAAATTGAAAGTGCGCGCACGCACACACACACACACACACACACACACACACACACACACACACAGAAGATAAAAATGGTTGTGTCCATTAGGTAAGTAATGGGAAAGCACTGCCCATGACTAAAGAACTACAAAGTACCATTTCCACAGGTTTGACTTTCTGGGTAAAGCTCTGATATATATCAACACATTTCTACTTTATTTAATTTTTGCTTCTCAAATGATGTATGGACATGCATCAGTTACTACAAAGGTTTATAAAAGTTATTGTGATTACTAGTAGTAGTGAATTCCCAAGTTACAAAGGAAATGCATAGAGGTTAAGTCATATTCCATACAATAAGAAGTAGGCTCATGTTTTGAACATTACACAGCATTAGACGGCTGAATAGAGGAGGTAAACAATTGAAGTCAAGTTTAAGGCATTGTAACTAAGTGTTAAACACCAAATAGACTGAAATCCTGAGCACATCACTTTCCTATGATAAGATATCTTGGACTGTTTTCATCAATCTACTAAAAAAATTACAGGATTTTTTTTTTTTTTTATTCCAAAGTTGGAGGACCGTAGATAGTGAAGTCAATGAAAGTAAAAGTTTTTCCAACAATATGCTGTCTGGGCAAGCCACTTGCAAATATTAAACAGGTTAGCATCTTTCACAACAACAGTGTCAGGAGCTTTGTAATTATACTTTATGTATGGCATGTCTTCTTTTACTGGTATCTCCCAGAAGTTCTGAAGTTCTTTGTAACTATTTCCCTACTCCCTACCTCACACCCACAGGGTGTGACAAGAATGCCAGTGCTTCTGATTTGTGTGTTGATGCCTTTGAAGTACTTAGACAAACCAGGGTGTGTGCTAGGTGCTGCAGAGCGCACTGTCACCGGTTCATCATAATCTAGAGATGGCTTGACTTTGGAATAAAAGCACATTAACTCATGGTAGCATCCATTTCACGTGTGATTTGGTTTAATTTTCTCAAAATTGACCCTCCAGAAGAGGCATCTGTGTTTGCTGAATGAGCAAAAAGGCATAAGGTATGAAGACGGACAAGCATTGGGCTAGGAGAAGCCTACAACACCATATACTTGCCATTCACAACTACTTATTAAATAAGCACATACTGCTCAACTGTTGAGGCTCCAAGATGATAGAAAATTGCTTCTTGTGCAAAGAAGATTCCTGTCCCAAGGCAAAAGTAAGAGTCACATACACCTCCAGACTTGAACACAGAAAGTGTTTGAGTCCTAAGTTCAATCCCATGGCCAAGAACCCTCTGCTGAATCCTAAGCATCAAGTTAAGTAGAGCAGTGCCCAGATATGCAATACAGTCAGACTGTGCCTTGGCTTGTGGAATGTTGTGGTGGTTCAGCTATGTCTTCTGGTGCCTTGACCATTAAAACATACTTTCTGTTTTCTATGGAGGCTTAAGTTTTTGCTAAGGGCTGAAATAACAGACCAACAGGAATTGTTGAACTGAAAGCCAAAGATAGACCAGCAAAATGCAGTATATGTATGCTTTAATTTGAGTATGCAATAGAACTCATTCATATGATTGAAATATCTGTGGAAGTCACAAAAGCACCTGCTTAGGTATACATGAAGCCATTTAGTCAGATATCTCCAGGAAAAGACTGTAAAAAAGAAAAAGAAAAGAAAAAGTAAGCCTCACACATTGAAATATGCTTTATCCCAGTTATCAGTATTAAAGCTTTTGTCAAAGCAGTCTGATTGGATCATTATCATGTCTTTATAATTAAATTATTAGACTTCTAATAATGATGGAATAACTGCATTCAGATGTGCTTCCTTTTTCCACACAGCTTGAAAATAGGACAGATTTTATGAAGCAATTGTTTCTGAATATTAAACAACAGGTTTTACAGGCTTGTGATCCCTGAGAATAAAAACAGACAAAATGAGGTCTCTAACTGTCCCAGCTTTTTTTCTTTCCAGACTCCAACACAGCGAGAAAAGGAAAGAATCACAGTCTCACTGGCTCAAAGGGGCAGAGTGTGAAATTCAAAGAGGAAGAGGAGTTTGGAATGTACAGAGCTAGTTACTCGAGGAGGAAACTGTGCAGATAAAATGACACAAAAATTGCCTGGGATCCTTTTGAATCGTTGCCTAAACAACCCAGGCATGCTATGAGAATCCATAAGGCTAGACAAAAACCAAATAAACTTCTGAAGGAAAACATCAACACAAAGCGGGGAAGCACAGCTCAGAATAATTCCCAGAGCTCGCAGCAGACCGTGAGATAGTTGGGCTTCCTCCAAGAAGAGACGTGTGTTTTCTTTAGACACCCAGGATATTCAAGAGAGACTCAAGAAGGTCACGTACTGATAATAAGGCTTCGCTGGTTGTAGAATAAAGAAGCTCAAAAAGAAATCTAAAAAAGTTGGAACTTGTATGTAAAATAACTCAACCTCCTTTCAATACCAAATTTCAACACCACATAAAGCAAAAAAACCAAATAGACTTGCATCAATGTAACATCACAGTGTATAGAATTTGTTTTTAAAAAATGAAAACAGGGAAAATTATGAAAAATTGTGATCTACAGTTAAAGGAAGAACCAATCAAGTGGGGATAGCTTGGCACAGCAGCAAAAGCTGCTACCTGCAAAACTGGCATCCCACATAGGTGTCTGTTTGTGTCCCAGCCAACCCACCTCTGATCCAGATCCCTGCTAATGACCTAGAAAAAGCAGCAGAGGTTGGCCCAAGTGCTTGGATCCCTGTCACCCACGTGGGAGACCAAGAAGAAGCTCTTGACTCCTGGATCCCGGCTCCTGGCTCCACTCTGGTCTTTGCTACCACTTGGAAATAAACCAACAGATAACCAGGTTTCTATCTGTGTCTCTGATCTTCTCTGTAACATTGACTTTAAAATAAATGAGTCTTTTTCTTTTTTTTTTTAAAAAAAGATAGAATCAGTCAACAAATACAAAGCTAGAAGTAACAGAGATATGGAATTAAAAATAAGGATTTGAAAATAAGCATTAGAAGTTCAAGACATAAAAAATGAAAAATGAATCATATAAAGCTAGAAATTTAATATCTGTTGCAAAATGTGCCACAATACGTGGCATGGTAGCAAATCAGACATGGAATCTGACCTTAAGAGAGTGATTCTTCAGCAGAGACACTTTTGTCAACTTGGAGACATTGGAAAGCATCTTAAGACACTGTCAGTTGTTGTGGCCTTGGAGAAATTGTTACAGGTATCAGCAGGAAGAGATCAGGGAAGGTGTTCAGTACCCCAGAACGCGCAGAACAGACTCCAACACAAATTATTATGCACCTCAACGTGTTCACAGTTAAGATCAAGAAACTGCCTATCGGGGGCACAATCACTGGTGCCCAAAGAGACAGAGTTTTTTGAAAAGAAAAACTAATGGAGAAAGATACATCTTAGGGGAGCATTAGAACTACATAAAGCAGCACATAAGTGTTTGAAGTTTCAGATGGAAAATGAAGGAGCATTAGGAACAGGCATATGAAAATAATTAAAAATATAATGACTGAACATTTTATAAATTTGATAAAACCACAAAATCACAAATCCAAAAATCTTTTGTTGAACTCAAGTTACTTAAAAATAGTGACAAAGAGAACATAGTAATTACAGTTTTTAAAAGCATAGGCAAATGAACAAAGGAAAGAATGATTACTAATTTCGAACTGAAACCATAGAAGCCGAAGAAAACAGCTCAGCTAATAAGGGCTGAAAAAGAAAATTGTCAACCTAAAATTCTCTTCTTTTAAAATACATATTTATCTGAAAGGCCGATTCAGAGATAAAGAGCAAGAGAGAGAGGAGAGAGAGAGAGAGCCTCCAACGGCTGGTCTGCTCTACAAATGTTCATTGCAGCTGGCGCTGGGCCAGGGTGAAACATTCAGTTCTTCCTTTTTTCCCATGTGGGTGGCAGGGGCTCAAGTACTTGAGCTCCCTTCTGCATCTTTCCCAGGCATATCAGAAGCAAGCTGGATTGAAAATGGAGCAGCTAAGACTCAAACCAGTTCTTATATTGCCAGCCTTGTAGATAGATGGCTGTTTAATGTGGGTAGGTGACACTACCTCCTAGAATTTTGAGTGGAAACTATTCTTAAAAACCCAAGACAAATGGAGAAATTTCCAAATTAACAACAACAGCAACAAAAAACTGAGGAGCTTGTCACCTAGAGGCCGTCTTTATGAGTAATGTTAAAGAACAGTCCAGTGCCATGGTAAAGTAGGCTACAGCCTCTCCCTTTGCCTCGGCCATCCCATATATGCACCAGTTTGAGTCCTGGATGCTCCACTTCTGATCTAGCTCCCTGCTTATGTTCTGGGAAAGCAACAGATGATGGTTCAAGTCCCTGGGCCCCTGCACCCCCATGAGAGGCCTGGAGGAAGCTCCTGGACTCCTGACATCAGAGGGTCTCAGCTCTGGCCATTGTAGACATTGGGGAATGGAGGGGATGGCAAACCAACTGATGAGGCATCTCTCTCTCTCTCTCTCTCTCTCCCACTTCATGTCTCTCTCCCACTCCATGTGTGCATGTGTGTCCTTTTCTCTGTAATACTGCCTTTCAAATAAAAATAAGTAAATCTTGAAATAAAAAGAGAGAGGTAAAAGAAATTTCATTAAACTAACAGGCAAACAATATCATTTGGAAATTAAGATTTAAACAAAGGGAAGAAAAATACAAAAAGGTAAATATGGGCCCAGGGCAGTAGCCTAGTGGCTAAAGTCCTCGTCTTGCATGTGCCCGGATCCCATGTGGGTGTCAGTTCATATCCTGGTGGCCCCGCTTCCTATCCAGCTCCCTGCTTGTGGCCTGGGAAAGCAGTCTAAGATGGCCCAAAGCTTTGGAACCCTGCACCCATGAGAGAAACCAGGAGGGGTCTCCAGGCCCCTGGTTTGGATCATTACAGCTCCAACCATTGCAGCCGCTTGGGGAGTGAACCAGCAGATAAAAGATCTTCCTCTCTGTCTCTCCTCCTCTGTGTATATTTGAATCTCCAACAAAAATAATTTTTTTAAAAAGAAAGTAAATAGGCAGACAAATATCTAAGACATTACACTCTGTGTTATTATGTCTTTGAGAGCTACTTGTCTAAAGCAAAGTAAAACTGAACTGTAGCACTTACAATATATGTAGGACACGAAAGAATAGCGAATATGCGAGGAAATACAAAAATACTATTTTAAACTGTTCTGACAATACATGCAAAGCATGTGTTGCCATGAAGGCCAAGTGTGATAAATTATGCTGAGAGATGCTCACCTTGTGCTAATACAC
Source organism: Ochotona curzoniae (assembly GCF_017591425.1). NCBI lineage: Eukaryota > Metazoa > Chordata > Mammalia > Lagomorpha > Ochotonidae > Ochotona > Ochotona curzoniae. The sequence continues at coordinate 22,650,874 of NW_024467115.1, forward strand.
ACAAGAATCTGAATGAATTGTGAGAGCATTAAAAGTAGTAAAAGAAGCCAGACACTAGAAAGGACATGCTGTGTGATTTTATTTCCATGAAATATGAAAACAGTAAAGTACAAGCTACCATTACCAAAAGGAGGTCAGTAATTTCCTGGAGTCAAGGGCAAAGCAGAAGGCATGATGGTGATAGTTTTCCATGACAGCTGGGGGACAAGCCTACACAGGATACAGGCTATGAAAGTGGTATGTTAAAACAAGAACAAAACCAGCCATGAACTTGGATTTTTTTTAAAAAACTACATACTAGAAATTTTTAGTATCAGTGATCAATTTCTCCTTAACACCAGACTTTCTCATTATCCTCCTCCCTGCCTTGTTAAACACGAAACCTCCTACATCTCAACCAAGAGATGGATGAATGTATATTTGTCAAAACTCATCAGAGGATAAACTTATATTGATGTTTTTAATCTTATGTAGGTTGTGATTGCACATAAATTAGGCTAAGTTAAAAAGTAAAAGGATAGGAAATCTCATATGTACAGTGCACTGCTCCATGACTCGTCAAACATGCAGACATAAATAAAGTATGTTCCTTGTTTCCACTAAGTAATGTTTTGTTGGAGAACAGTAGTGTCTTTAAGGGATGATCAGAATATGATAAATGTATATACAGTACAGGTATCAAAATGCTTGGCCACCAAGAGAAGGTAATATAGATATTGTCATCTGGAAATATTCAGAGAGAAGGCATGAAAATTTTGCATTTATGTAAAGCAAATCTAACCAGATTTCACACTGCTCACATCTGTTCTAAGGAACCCAGAGAGAGGAAGCTTCTGGTACACAGAATACTGCAGGGCACTCTGAATCTACCTTTGTTGATGTGATGGACACTGAAGCCAGACTGAAATAGGGCAACTCTAGTACATTGATATACATTGTGATGTAACTTTCTGCAAATAAAATAAGTACGCAAATTAGTGGACAGCACTGTGATTCATAAAAGACTATAGCCTATGAACAGACAGAGGATGAAAAAATCTGTCATCAGGAACTCAGAAAAGACATCCTAAAGCAAGGGCCATCTACATAAGATCATAATAAACAGAATTTCTGTAAGTTAGAGCAACATGGAGCGGACCAATGGTGGAATAAACTGAGACATCCTAGAGAGTAGAAAGTCATTAATAAGGATGCACAGAAAAGAAAGAACTGGGCAAGTTTTACAAATTTAGAGAAGTGTCTTGGCCTGACTGAATTGCCATAGGTTCCTCTAGGCTTTAACTGAACAACAACAACATATTGAATTATGGGAAGAGTCAAGTTTTCCTGGAACGTAAGAATCAAATTAGAGCAAGATGGAGTTGAAACAGCAATTCAGAGCTACATTATGAATCTGTGAGTATAACATGCAGATTCTATATTTGCTGGAATCACAGTACGGTAGAGACGATGGACATGGACTCCCTGAAGCTGGATAGCACCAGTTACCCATGTCATGTTCTTGGCAAGACACTATTATTCTGTTCCTTACTTTCTCGGATAAATTACTGTGATTACCAAATCACAAGTTATGCTGATGACTGAGTTAACACAAAGTGCTACAGTTGTGTTAGTTTTATTGTATGTGTATATGTGCAAATGCACGTAAATATATCCTAACTTATATAGATGACATGATTCTGTGCTTTTCACCTATACTCTGTGAAGTTGTTGCTGCCGTAGCAGAGAATGAACTCAGCAAGTATCTAGTATACACGAAATATGTCACTTCCTTCTACTACAATCCGGGAGGATGATCTGATAACCAACACAGCTTTCCCTTTGCCATCCAACTCTAACTGGAACCATATGGGTATTCTAAAACCTCAACTTTGAACTCTGCTAACACAGCTAGATACTCAAGTTTACTAAAGTTTTTGAACTTCTGTCTTCCCTATATATGAGAAGAGAATATTTCTCTATCAATATTTAAAAGCTAGTACAATATGACGCTGGGTATAGTTGAAAAAAAATGTTTTCTGAATTAGTTCATCTCTTTTGGTTTGGCTTCAGTGAGGTTTAAGGAAGTGATTTGATTATAAAATGATCCAGGATTCTATTGACCACGCATTTCTAATCTTAGAGGAAGCATTTACTCATTTCAATAAATCTTCCTCCAGCATCTAACCTTCTTGAGAGTTTTGTCATGTGCACCAGGCAGGATCCAGCCAGAGAAGCAGAACCAATGATTTAGGCACAGGTGTTTATAAAGGCGTTTCACCACTGTGCTTGATGGTTAAGCAGCTCCTGCAGGATCACCACCTTCAAGTCTGAGGCTGCTGCTTGAAGCCCTTAAGCCAGCAGTCATGAACGAAAGGAGCTTATTGCTAGGGAATGGATGTTTGTGTCCTTTCAAAACCTCACAGTTTGAAATTCTGAACTCTGAATTGATAGAAAACAGAAGCAGAAAATAGAAAGGCTATACCTAAATGACAGTTGTGGAAGTTGAAAGTCCAAACAGAGCAAGGTACAATGGCTCTCTGGTTAAATCCTCACTTTGTACATAACAGGATTCCCCTGTGGGCACCAGTTCATGTCCCAGCTGCCCTATTTCCCATCCTGCTCCCTGCTTGTGGCCCGAGAAAGCAATAGAGGATGGCACTAAGCCTTGGGACCCTCCATCCATGTGAGAGACCCAGATGAAGCTCCTGGTTCCTGGCTTCAGACCAGTTCAGCTCTGACCATTGCGACCATTTGGAGAGTGACCCAGCAGACAGAAGACATTTGTCCCTCTGTCTCTCTGCAAATATGCCTTTCCAATAAAAATAAATCTTAAAAAAATGTTCAGCATGGCTTCAGGCTCTAATTAGGGCCCCAACCTCCACCCCAACCCTTTTTAAAGAGTCACCTCACCGTCGTGGTTGATGGCAATGGTGGGAGCACCCACGAAAGGAGAAATGACATCGCCAGGGAGCTTATTTCAGAAGACAAAGCTACAATGAGGCTGGGATTCTACCATTCCTTTTAAGAGCACATCTAATGATCCAGGGACATCTCTGTGCCCACCTCTCAAAAGTCCAAAATCTGAAAAGCAAATCCCTGTTCATGGGCCACTGAGCAAAACACCTAAACCTCAGTAATCTACTCATTGACCCTTTAAAGGTGATGTTCTTTCTAGAGCACAAAATTCATGCACTCCATCTTCAAGTGTTTCAAAATGTTAATTAATTCCTGTACTGCCTAGTAAACAAATCCCAAGCTTTATCTGAGATTCAAGGCAAACGTTTTCAGTCGTGAGCCCCTGCAAAATAAGGGAAAATGGATTACAATTATGGGGTTGGGAAAAAGTATGTATTTCCATTCCAAAAGGGAGAAATGACAAGCAGAAGGAATAATTGGGCAAAAGCAACACCGAAACCTGGCAAGACAGGCATTAACTCCTGAAGCTCCAAGTCTGGCAGTTTGTGCACACTGAAGTGTGTGTTGGTGAGGCTGAATTCTGCCTAGCTGTGAGCTATAGTTTTGCTAGTTTGCCTGATTACTCTGTGAGCAAGTAAACAGATAATGAATGTGGAACCCTCATAGATTCAATTACTTACCTCTCTCTCTCAAGGATTCAATTCCTTCCTCCCTCCTTCCATCTCTCCTTCTCTCTTTTTAACTTTGTCTTTCAAATCAACCTTTTAAAAACAGAACTACATTTGAAGCACACAAGACACAACTTGTGCCCATTGTTATTGCTGTTGGCATTGTAGGGCCAGTTCACACTGTAGACAAAGCCCTTTCGTATACAGATACAGACATAGACCCAGCCCAGCAGTCAGAGAAGGGAAAGAAGGATCTATGGGGAAAGAAAACAGACAGATCCTGGTGCTACATCAAGGCAGCCAACTGAGCTGGTATTTCAACAACCATAAGGCTGCTCTACATAGGGCTGCTGCTTCCTTTCCACTCTAAATCTCCTAAGAATTTCCCTTTGGCTCACCAGCCAGAAATCTACAGAAAGCAAATTCTTGGATGTGTACTTCAGCATAGCAGAAGTGACACATTACAAATCCACCACAACATGCAAATAAAATAACTAGTCTTAAAGCTTTCTTTTAAATGAATAGCAGAGTCTTGAATACTAATTTTTGTATCTCTACTTTTTTCCCTTCCATAAAATTCTCTGTTATTTGTTTATGATGAAAGATTTGAGAATAGATCATTTCTTAGCTTCCACTACAGTAGCATATATCTTGAATTTTAAATGATTCTCTACAGAAAACTCCCGTTTGCAATTAATGTTGGAAACCCACCTAAAAATCATGAAATCGTAAGTCTGATAGGGATAGCAAAGCACATTTGTTCTAATCTTCTGTTTCCAGTTTTCTCCAAATCCTTTCAGATCCGCCATTGAGTCACTTCTCTGTGTGTGAGGCAGTTTCCCACAGAAATTCTTTAACACTGGCTTAATTTGATTTACATATTCATCAACTGAAAATTTTAAAATGTATAAAATTCAAGTCCACAAATACACTTCTAATTAATGCTTCTTGAAAATTAGGAACAATTAATAAAAATGGATATGGGGTAACTAAAAGAAAATATCTGTAAAAATCTAAGCATGGGGCCCGGCGCGGTGGCGCAAGTGGTTAAGGTCTTCGCCTTGCATGCCCGAGATTCCATATGGGCGCCGGTTCTATCTCCGGCAGCCCCGCTTCCCTTCCAGCTCCCTGCCTGTGGCCCGGGAGGGCAGTCTAGGACGGCCCAAAGCTTTGGGACCCTGCACCCACGTGGGAGACCCGGAAGAGGCTCCTGGCTTCGGACCGGCATACTATCGGTCGTTGCGCTCACTTGGGGAGTGAATCATCGGACGGAAGATCTTCCTCTCTGTCTCTCCTCTCTGTCTATCCACCTTTCCAATAAAAAAATAATTTTAAAAAAATCTAAGCATGAACAAAAGCTACTTATCCATTTGATTAATAGCAACTGTGCCTGGTTATGCCTGACTTCATGTCCAGATGGACAATGCTGAGACCACAACAAGCCTTAAGACTTAACAAAATTCTTTTTGGATATTCCTGTGGCCACATATTTATTTTATGAGAAGATCTTGTTGCTATTGGTGAAAAAATTTGCTCCTGTTTAACACCTAAATCCCCTCAAATTCAACAATTCCATTGTTAGAATAAGGAACAGATTATGAGACACCATTATAGAAGTCATGTTATTGCCACATGACTTTCGTTAGCTGATTCTGATTCTTTAATGCACTCCATTGTATCCCATTGATCATTCTTTCTTCCATCTCTTAATCTCAGCAAATTCTTATACTTGTCCTATGCTCTCAAACAAGCTAAAAAGGCATTATTGTCCTGGTTTTCTGGCTTTAAAGTTTGCAGAGTGCTTTCGTCTGGCACAATTTACTGATTTTTTTTCTTTTAAGGTAGACACTTCTCAACAGTATTTGACAGGAAATTAACAACCTTTCAGCTGCCCCTCACTTCTGCAATTCACCTGATCACTTTTTCTTCATGGAGTCCTTGTGTAGTTGTGAAAGTTTTACTTTAGCAAATTTAGCTGTTGCTGTTACTTAAATAGCATATTAAGAGCCTTTAAAAGGCAAATTGAATGGTGGGGTTTTGAGGCAGAGCAAGCTAAGCCAATGCTTGCGTTTCCCACATCCTATGTCAGAGTGCTTGGGATAGAATCCCAGTACCCCACATACCCCGTTCAGCTTCCCGATAAGGCACCTGAGAGGCAAATAATGGCCTGTGATTCCTGCTGCAGAAGTAGAAGCCTCGGTTGGAACCTTTCAGATCCACTTGCATCAGCCTGGCACAGCTCCAATTATCATGGGCACGTGGAGATTAAGCTAGAAGACTGAAAGCTCCCTCTCTATTGCTCCCTCTCTCTCCTTCATTTTGCCTTTCAAATGAATAAATAAATAATTTTGAAGGCAAATCAATGTTTTTAATCACAACTAGCAAAAGACCAGTCTATGTTCGTGCTGTTTGTTAATTTGCCTGAAATAAAACTCACACAGCAAGGTTGTACTAGAATGCTCAGCTTCCAATTTTATCCACGGTGCACCATTACTATTGCCATTTCTGTGAGTGAAACATGAGTACAGCTTCACAGGGAAGCAAGAGACAGAGTGCTTTGCTCTGACACTGTGTTACTCTAGGACTATGTGGAGGTTCTCAAAAGAAACACAATGGATACTGTCTTAATCCATGCAGACTGTAATAACTAAACACCACACACGGATGGCTCCAACAACAGAAATGTGTTTCTTCTTGTACTTGAGGTTGAGAAGTCTAAGCCCAGGTGCTGACCAGGTAGGTTTCTGATAAATGTTCTCTTTCTGGTCTATAAATAGTGCCAGCTTGCCATGCTGTCTCCTTTGCAGAGGTGGGGGCGGTCCTGGGAGGAGAAAGAGACAGACAGGCAGAAGGACAGAGAAAAAGAACTACAGATGTCTCGTTTAGCCTTAGAAAGGCATTTACATATCGGTTCCCCTTTGTGACCTTATTCAACCTTTATCACCTCCTCACTGATCCCATGTCCAAATACAGTGATAATGAAGATTAGATTTTTAGCATATAAACTTAAGGGGGACCCAAAAATTACATTTATAATGGTCTTTCCTCGAACCTTCAAGACTCTTGCACTTCTTGTTTACAAATACATTCATTGAATTCTAACAATTCCACCTCCCAAGTCTTCAATCCTTCCAGTTTCACCTCTGAAGTCGTCCAAAAACTAATGGTGGATCAGAAACAGGAAAATTGTTGCCATTTCCAAAGGAATGACCAGGATGAAAGAGGTGACTGGCTCCTACTAAGTCCAATCCTAGGGAAATGAATTCATAGAACCTGAAAGTCTGAGAATAATCCTCCAGCGTTTCATAGCCACTCACTGGGGTGTATTGGTAGCAGAGAAATCCCCAAGGCTCTGCAACTGCAGCCCAGTCCTTCACTGCCTGCAAGTGTGCTGCTCTGACAGCTGCTGGAGAGGGTCCAGTCCTTGAAGCTTTCTGCAAGGCCTGCATCCCACAGCTGTCTGCCCAGACCCCTTCTTTTGAATCTAAGAAGAAAACAATCTTGTCTGTGTTCACATAGTAGAAGTGGCAGTTCTACCTACCTGAATAACCTGAGAGAAATTCTTCCCTTTCTTAACAAAATCAAGAAGCTGTGTTACTATAACTTCACTACGTCCCATCTTCTACCACTTCATCTCATGCAGACAATCTGTTCATTACAATCCTGTGACTCTTTATCAATGGATAATCCAACCAGATTTTTATATGCTCTTTACAATATACGTTCTAATTTTTTTGCAATGTAAGTAGGTAAATATTTAGGTTTTTATCATTTTTGCTTAAAAATTCCTTTCTCAATAAATCTCCACTTTTGTCTTACAGAGAGTATTCTAGAAGAAGCCATTCATTCATTCATTCAACACTTTAAACTTTTAGATATATACAGCCTCATTACAAGTTCCACCTTCTACAAAACACCCTAATGCCCTTTAACCCAGTGCTTCACCTTTTTTTAACAGAATGATCTTTCCTCTAGCTCCCAGCAAGCATGTTCCTCAGTTCCAGCTGAAATCTCACTAGAGTGTACTTTAATGTCCATGTTTAGCTCAGTGTTCTGTTGATAATTGTCCACTTGTTCTCTAAGAAAATGGGGGCTTTCTCTCTAGCACTTCTCCTTTCTTCCTAAAACTAGAGTGTTGGTCTTAGTCAAGTCACTTCTGGGGTTCCTATTTCTACAAATTGTCTCATTATGGCAACATTTGTGTGTGCATCTAAGATGCCATCCACACTCAACGTCAAGCAGTTCTAAAACCACATCCACGGTTTTAGGCATTTTCTTTCTCATAAGTACATACATTTTGCGATAACGAATGTTCTCTGGGGAAACCAAACCAGTAAGATGAATAAAGTGATTGAGATCAAGATAAAGTTAGAGACAGGTTTATTATAAAGATGTGGCTTACATGGTTATAAGGAATTACAAATCCCCAAAATCTGTAGTGAGAAAGCTGGGGATCGGGAAAAAGCATTTAGATCCCAGTCCAAATGTTAGCGGATGTCTTTCTGAGATCTAGAAAGAACTGATATTCCAGCATGAGACTAAAGAAGAGAAGAGAATGTTCTAGTTCAAGTAGTTAGTCAGGGTGAGTGTTCTTTCATTCAAAGGAGGGTGAATCTTCTGTTTAGGTCATCAGCCAATTGCCTGAAGTCCATTTGTGTCAAGGAGGGCAACACACTTTACACAATCCACTGATGCAAACATTTGTCTCATCCAGAAACATCCTTAAACACATCCAAAATAATGCGTGGCCAAGTTTCTGGGTACCACATGGTCTGGTAAAGCTTAAACATAAAATTAACTATTATAGGTGACTTGACTTTATTTCCACAACTTTTTTGGACTCATGAAGAAAGTATCTTTTTTATTGTGTTTAATTTCTTCAGAAAACACTCATGAGTTACTGCTACAGTCAATGTATTACATTGCCCTATATGACACAAAATATTCAGAATGAGCCTTTATTTATTTATTTACTTTTCACTGACTATTCGTGCAGAAGAAAAAATACTCAATCTTTTCCTTTAAAATAAATAAGATATTTGGGAAAATATTTGTTAGTGAACTATTACTGGTTAGTTAGAATCATGTTTCGAACATGTTCTTTTACAGAAATCAGGGTTGAGATTTTTGAGAGCTCTGGATAACTGTGTTGGAAACCTACAGTGCAATTCTTAAAAAAAAAAAATATATATATATATATATAGATAGATAGATATAAAACAGCAACCAGAAGCATTGCCAAGATTACAAATACAAGCAGAAACCCAAAGAGACAGAAACGGTCAGAAAGCCACCTTTACCCTGAGGACATTTGTAATCCCTGAGAACTTGAGTTATGATACTGACAAATCAAAAGTGAAAGAAAGTCAGAAGTCAAAACCCAAAACCAGCCCTGGATGGAGAGTCTTAGAGGAGATCCAACAACACAAAGGACTACACTCTTAGAATCAAGGACAAACAGATTACAGAAGGCTCCAGCCTCAGCATTTAAAATAACAATAAGACCCAACTACATGTTAAAGTAAACAGCATATTTTAGTTAAGATTATGCCATACTGGCCAAAACAAAAACAATGAAAAAAGTAACATTTAAAAAATGGTTCAGAATGTCAAAATAAAATTCTATATAAAAAAAAATTGGTTCTACAATTTTTTTTTTTTAGTATCTGGCTTAATAAAAACAAGTTAAATTCTTGCTGCTTCTGCTCTCATTCAGTTACAATTTATTGTTTGGCTAAAGATTATGAAGACAAGTCAGTTTTATACAGATATGCCTTTGGAAAAAGGAGAACTGTTTTCATAGTCTTTATAAATTGTCACTTTTCCTGTTTGACACAAGTGGTAGTTTATTACGGTTGCAGTGTAGAACAAGGAAACTACACTGATAAAATTTCATGTATTTGTGACTTTCCTACTTTCAATGGAACTTTAATCCATGTATAAACCCATATTGGTTAACTCAGTTGAGCAAATCTTCCAAATGTTGACAGATTTCTTTAAGAAACATTTTAAAAATGACATTTAACTGATACCACCGTGAATCTCATCAGGAAATTTTAAGCATTGTGGAATTGTCCCATGAAAGGTGTCATAAAGGGGGCACTTTTGCCTGGTAGTTAGGATGCTGGTTAGGACACTTGTATTACACATTGGAGTATCTTGGTCCAATACCTGGCTCTAGCTTCCTGCTAATGCAGACCTAGGAGTTAGCAATGATGGATCAAGCAATTAGATTCTCGTCACCTATGTAGCCAACCTAGACTGAGTTATGTTCTGGGATTCAGCTTCCCGAGTATTGCAGACTGTTTTGGAGTGAATCAACAGAAATGGGATTCATATCTCTCTCTCTCATAAATAAATTTTCTACAGCATACATTTTACGAAAAGTTCTGATTTTCTCTAGGAAGCTTTAATTTTACCATTTGCAACAACAAAAGCCATCATTGTTTTCCTAAAATGACAGTCTGGTGTCATTAATTTTCCAGAAGATGCCTGTCCATTTTCCAAAACTGAATAACCACAGCTTGTCTGTCAGTTTTTCTTTGTAAAAAAGAAACAAATAAGCAAACAAACATCCTGACATCCTACAGAGAAGAAGTTAAGACTGCAACTGAAATACTCTCCCAGGGCCTTTTCCTGTGACAACTGCCATACTTTGTATTGCAACAAAAATGTCCTGTGTATCTTCCCAATTCATCAAAGACATTTACCCAAGGATTAGTAATTATTCTACTGTTTCTTTAAGGTTATTCCTGAAGGAAAATTGTTTGCCTTGTTTTGTTTTGTTTGCTTTTGGTGAGGAGGGAGGGAATGACTTGGGTTGGCTTGCTTTTTTACAGCAAATAAGTGTTTCGGACAATAAAGAAGACAACTTGGTCTTATACCCAAAAATCTCTAGTTCCAATCAGAGCAGAGGTTACTGCTAGAAATGATCAGGTCAGTATGGGAAGCGTTATGTTGCTCCAGATGTGGGCCTTGCAAACATCCAGAGATGAACCCTAGCCCAATACTGCAAAACCAGAGGAAGCATTCATATGCAACCTTTCAATTTAACAGATGGCCACTCCTCTGCCTGCAAAGATAGATTTTGTCCTTCTTTCAAAGACAAAAAGAAAAAAAAATTGGCCCAATTTAAAAGTAGAAATGATAGCTCTTCTACAGTGCTGCAAGTGCTGATTCAGGCACCCCTCCCCGCATTTGAACAGTCTGCGCATTCAAAGCACCATGACTGTATTTATTCCAGCTCTCTAAATGTTTCACTAAAAGCATGCTATGGAAAGACAAGAGATCAAAGATGAAACATTTCATGTATTATTTATCCATATAGTTTGGTTTAGTAAATTAAAATAATTCACACTTTGAAACACCATATCCTGTGCACTTAAACACATACTTCTCAGGCATGACTCTGTGAAAATAAAAGGGAAACTTCTACCTTCAGCAAGACTAAATAAAATGTGAGGTCAAGTACAAAACCCAAGTCTTTGTGAATTAATGGAGCTAGGAAGAAAAGCATATATTGGAACCTGAACCAGGAGTGGAACTTGTTTCATTTTGATGAGACCAGCATTATTCATGAGCTTTGAATAGAGGTCGCTTTGCTAAAAATCACTATGAATTTATACACACTAAAAGACTCTGAAATACTATTTTTACCTGTTGCTATCAGGATCTTAAAGAACATGGTGAACCATGAGTGTGAATCATTCTTGTTGCTGTGTAACAAATTACAATACATTTAGAGGCATAACATAAAATTCCTCAATTGCTCACAGCTCTATGAATCAAAAGTGTTGACATAATATTACTGGGTGACCTGCCCAGAATGTTACAATCCTGGAATCAAGAGGTTGGCTCAGCTGTATTCTTTTCTGGAAGCTCCTTTCACATTCTTTCAGGTTGCCAGCTAAATTCATCCCCATGCTTTTACAGGACTGAGGTGTTCATTTCTTGGCTGGCTTTTTAGCCAATGCCGCTTTTAGCTGTTCGGGCCATCTGTGTTCTTAGCCATATGAACGGCAACTGGAAAATTAGGAATGGAAGGAGATACTTGGTATTTTCTAACTTGACTATTTGTTCATTTATTTGAAAGTCAGAGTTGCACAGAGAGAGATTATGAGAGAAGAAAATCTTCCATCCATTGGTTCACTCCCCAGATAGTCACAATAGCCAGAGCTGTCCCAAGACCAGAGGCTAGAGGTTTCATTAAGATCTCTCACACTGATATAGATGCCCATACATTTGGGTTATCCCCTAGTGATTTTCTCAGGCCATTAACAGGGATCTGGATCAGAAATGGAGCAGCTGGGACATAAACCGGTATCTGTATAGGATGATGTCATTGCAGGTACAGGCTTCAGGCACCCTACCACAATAAAAGTCCCATGATACTTGGTATTTCGTGGCTTGGCAAAGTTTCACATTCATGTATTATCTCATGTAATCATGTCCCGACATGAACCTTTATTCTTACAAAGTTGCTTTCTCTGATGTTGATGTCAGTGTAATCATTTACGTTCAGTGACAAAATATCAAATCCTAGCTGATGTCACCAGGCCAATAGCTACCTCTTCATCTTTCCCTGTCTCAGCAATATTAGTGACAATGGATTACTAGCATGGTGGTAAGTGTTTTCTTTGAATGATGTTCGCTTGTGGTTCTTGTAAGACAATTTTGGGGCACTTGGGATGTTGATAGAAACATGTCTTCCTTAGGTGAAGGCACCAGTAAACCATGCCCCTCACTGAGTCTTCCTTGGTGATGTTATGTAGGAGCCAGAGACATGATCATGATTGAAAAAAAAAAAGACTTTATGCAGGAAATGCAAGAGCCTGAAGAATTATTAGAAGATACTGTCTCAACACATGTGTTTTGAAGAATTGAACTTGCATTATTTTTAACATATTGTTTACTCAATACTATGTCAATCAATTCCATAACACTATGTATTGTTGCTGATGTTTAGTTGGGGCTTTTAACTGACCAGGATTTTACTCTGTTAGCTTTGCCTTCAGACCAGGGAAGGCCTCCGCAAGAAGCTGTTAAATGTTATCAGGACATTAAGATGCTGGACTCAATGCTGGGTATGTGCTTGCAGTGAAGGAATCTCAACTGAACTTGAACTGTGGTTATGCACCATGTGGGGAGGGTTGTGGGAGGAGTGGGGGAAACCCAAGCACCTATAAGACTGTATCACATAATACAATGTTATTAACAATTAAAAAAAGTGAAAAAAAAGATCGTTATTGGAAACCTTGTGATTCTATACTTATGCTGCTATAGAACTCCATTAGTGTTTGTTTATTTATTATTTTTATTTACTTGAAAGAAAGCAAAGAGGGGAGCAGTATCTTCTATACAATGTTTCATTCTCCAAAAGTATGCAGTAGCAGCTAAGCTGAGCCAGATCAAAGCTAGAATCCTGGAACTCCATCCAGATGTATTGTCTTACAGCCAGTGACCTAAGCACCAGGCCATCACCTGTTGCCTCTCACACACCATTGCAAAAAGTAGCATCGGAAGCCAAGGAATCAGGATTTGAACCAGCTCTCTGACATGAGATGTAGCTGTCACAGCATGGCTTAACCAGCTGTGCCCCTGCCTATGCCATTCACAGTGGCTAATTTTTCATGAGCAGGAAGTAAAATGCCATTCTTATTTTTCCACATAGTCTCAAGAAGAGTTATTTTTATGTTTATTATATAAGCACCGTGATAATGTTCATCAGAACCATTGAGAGGCAGTATTAATGGGTTTCCTACGAATGATGGAGCATCCTAAACAATGATACAACTTTAAAGAAATAAGGCGAGAGGCTAGAAGATCTGTTTTATTGCCACCAGACATTCAGAAATTGTGATACGGTGAATTGCTACACTTTTTCACTGTGGGAGAAATGAAACCAGCAAAGGGCAGTACATCTGACAATGAGAAGTAAACAGACAGATTTGAGCCTGAACAGAGATTCACAGTGTACAGGCACTGCAAAGATCTTTACTTCAAGTAAAATGTTGAGAAATCACACACACAGCAAACCTTATAACCCATTATTCCAGAATCTCTGCTGAATTGCACAGCATAATTTTAAAGTGGAATGTTTCTATTGACAATTGTCCAAATGATATATTTTCCAGCATTCTGTAGATGTTAGGGGTAGTCCTGAAGGGAGAACTTCCTGAAGAAGAGATCTTGAACTAGCCTACATTTCCACCTACAGTGAAGTAGGGTAACGTTCTCCCCACAGCCACATCAGCAGATATTATTACTAGAGTTCTGGATGTAGGCCAGTCTCACTGAAGTTAGGTGGAATCTCAAAGAGGTTTTCTTTTGTATCTCCCTGACATCTAGGGAGCTTGATAATTTTTTCATATGTGTATTAGCCATTTGAATGTTTTTTGAAAAATGTCTGCTTATTTTCTTGGTACATTTCTTCACAGGGTTATTTGTTTTGCTATTACTCAGTCTCTGAATCTCTTTGTATATCATAGATATTAGTCCCCTATCGGTTGTGTAGTACGCAAAGATTTTTCTCCCATTCGGTTGCTGCTTCCTCACTGTGTTGATCATCTCCTGTGCTGTATACAAGGTGTTTAGTTTGATGCAGTCCCATTTGTCTATTTTGGCTTTGACTGCCTGTGCTTCTGGTGACTTTTTATGAGGTCTCTCCCAACTCTTGTGTCTTGGAGAGTGCTTCCTATGTTTTCCTGTAGTAGTTTAATGGCTCCTGGGGACAGATTTAGGTCCTGGATCCATTTAGAGCTGATTGTTGTACTAGAGGACAGGTGGGAATCTTGCTTCTTACTTCTACAGGCTGTTATCCAATTGTCCCAACAGCATTCGTTTGACACCAGACTTTTCCCAAAGACATGGGAACAACCCAGCTGCCGTTGAAACAGGAATAGATAAAGAAACTCTGGTACATCTACTCCGTGGAAAACTACTCAGTGGTTACAAATAATGAAATTCTACCAATTTCAGCCAAATGTTCCCAACTAGAGATGTTTATGCTCAGTGAAACAAGTCAATCCCAAAAGGAAAATACCATCTTCTCTCTGATATAAGGCAACCTTCATGCAAAATATGAGATAGACTTTCCAACACTATTTTTTGTTATATCTCAAAAGGTTTGAAAACTTTTGTTTGTATTTTCACTCATTCAAAGAATTTCTTTGTTTTTCTCATTAATTTCCTCACCAACTCGTAGATCATAAAATAGCATCAATTACTTCAGGAAGGTCTTTAATTTTCTTTTTCATTTTTTCCATGACACATTGCATATTCAGTTATTCAACTCCCTGGTGTTGTAACTTTTCTATTTTTCTTCTTGTTGTTGATTTTGTTTTATGGCTTTTCATTTAAGGGGATGTATAGTAACTATAGTAGAGACTATCACACATATGTAAGGACACAACGCAGTATGCAGCTCTACTTACAAATCAAAAATGGACTCCCAATGAAACTGTGAAATATATCTTGAGAATAAGATGTTAGACTCTGCCGTCATCCATGCATACAATGTCAGGATACACTTAAATAGCAAAATGATGCACTTCTGTTTGTGAAGAACTACACTATTGTAATTATATGAGAGAATTCAGTTGGGAGTGGGAATTTGGGAAGGGGGAAAGAAAATCACGGAACCTATGGAACTGTATCATGGGATAATAAAGTAAACAATTTTTTAAAATAATAAATAAACAAATATTTGGAAAGTATGAAGTCATACTTAGGAGTTAAGTAAATCGGAAGTGAGCACAGAAGATTCAATGATCTTTGGTGGAAGGGACATGATTGGGATGACTGAATAAATAAAAAATCCATTCTACGTCATTTTGGTAAGAGTTTCAAATTTCTCATTCGCCATAGAATTGGTGTCAGGCTTTGATGGGTAAGTCTTGCTTCTTGCCTGTGCTTTCCATGGGGTTCTTCTCTTTGCTGCTTTTCCTGGCAATAAGCAAGGAACTGGATCAGAAGTGGAACAGTCAGGATACGAACAGGTATCCATATGGGACGCTGGTGCCACAAGGTGAAGGATCAGCCTGTTGAGCCATAGCACCAACCCCAAATATCATTTTTCTGCTGGTTCACTCACCAAATGGCTGCAAAAGTCAAGAGAGACCTGAATGAAGCCAGGAGCCCAGTAGTCTTCAGCTCGGTGGCATGTAATAAAGTGCTTGAGCCATCATCTGTTGCCTCTTAAAGTGCTAACTGGGAAGCTAATATGGCATGGAATGCAAATGTCCCAAACAGCAACCTAAACCACCCTGCCAATCACCCATCTCAGATGCAGTCTTTGTAAGAAGGAGAAAGGGAGTCAGGTTGGAAGTCTAAAGGGAATAGTGGAAACAGGGGCAGACATCAGCTGCCCACATCCCCCGATACACACAGTGATTTGTAACTGCGCCTCTTTTAAGAAATCTCTTTCTATTTGGACTTCTCTCTAACCTCTCAGGCTGCCTGTCAAGTTTTAATAGAATGCAAGCATTTTTTTTTTTCACTACCTAATCTTGGTGTGATTACCCAACAGAGGAAAGAAAGCAATTTAAGCAAGGGATGCTAACATTTGGGTGTTTAGCAGAGTTCCTGTGAGCAGTACTGGCAGGGGACAGGGGGACAGTGCTTCCTGGGATGTGGGTAGAAGGGGAGTGAGAAAAAACATCTTGTCTCCCAGCATAGCCTGTAAGTCTCTGAATGTGAAAGATACAATTTTTCTTCTCATCTTTACATCCTCACAACCTAGGAACATTCCCTCAAAAATGATCTTAACATGTGTTTTCCAATAATGTGCTTTAATCCAGCTTTGTGACAGAGGAGCATATCTTAGAGATGATGATGTTGATAGGGGTGGCAATGGGTTTGGTTAAGATGCCATGGCCGCAGAAGAGAAAATACGAAAACCCTGCCCCTTCCTCTACTAAGGGACTCTATTGAGCTGTGGGTCTAAATTGTCATAGGTCATTTTCCGTAAAAGATTTTGTTTTGTTTTGCTAAAGAGAAGATGGAGGAATTATGCAATGAAACAAAGAGCAAGCAATATGGAATTAGAATGACGAGTGCCTCACACTCACACATACCTGATATAAATAACTGATTCTCTATAGTTAAACATGCAGTCCATCATGGGGCCTGGGCATTTAAAACCAACTTTTCACTTGTAACTGAGACCCAGAAATTTAGACCTTCCTAAGACCATTCCAGAAGGAAGGCCCATGATTTGCAGCTGGGCCTCCACTTCTGTCTCAGGGCTCCACTGCTACAGGGCGACTGAAAGGGGACTCTCACAAGGGGTGGGGGAACCTCCAGCCAATGGGCTACATAAGGCCTGAAAAATCATTCAATCTGGCCCCGTTCAGATAACCACAGGTGGGAATCGAAATTCAATGCGTCTACAGAAGGCAAACTTTTAAGCTGATGATTTGTTATGGCCTACAAATAATGTCATTAATATTCACAAGGCCCTTGGCAGATAAAGGACACCGTAGTCCTGTGGCATGAATTAAAATCGACAGTTCCTTCTGAGGGACAGTGAGTTCAAGGTACATTGATTGAAGCCAGAATTCCAAGAGCATCCTCAGCATGTTGTTTGTACTTAACCAGCCAGATGCAACTGCATACTTTTGGAGTGCCTCTCTGCCCTTAGCTAAAGTTGTACTTCCTTGGCAAGGAAGGACAGGGAAGCCTGAAGCAAACACTCATCAGTCAGGACTCCTGGCTTCTCTGCTTTAGGTCCCAGAAAAGTCACGGGACTTCCGAGCTCTGGGAAACGCTACTCTGCCACCAAAGTAGAAAGATTATTGTCTGTCTTTTCTTAGAAATCAAATAAGGAAAGGCCACGGATTCCCTTTGGAGACCCATCCAAGTGAGTCAGGAAGCTTTCCCCCAAAACAGCACCAGTAGCAAAAAATGCGAAGTGATTATTAACCTTCACAAAGGGATTCCAAATGGCAATCTGGCTTTTCATCTCAGCTGAGGGGAAATGGCAGAGTCAAAATTCAAGAACAGAGAATGGAAGAGGAACAGCCTATGGGTTCTCCAGCGGACCATGTTGATAACTTTAGAGTCAAGTCTCTATTCATCAGGCTAAACTGAGGTCTCTTCCCAGATGGTGGAACATGTTTTCAATCCAAGCTATTTTTTTATTGAAACAGATTTTCTTTAAAATTTTACTCCATTTATTTATTTGAGAAGCTTAGAAACACAGAGAGAGAACTCCCATCTGCTGATTCATTCCCCAAATGCCAACCTTGCAGGCTGGAGCCGGGAGCCAACATCCAGTCCAGCTCTCCCACATGTTTAAACAGAACCCAGCTCATTCAGCTGCTGGTTCCCATGGTCTGCAATAGCAGGACACTAGAACCAGTAGTGGGAGCTGGGAATAGAACCCATGATTCTCTTGTGGGATGGACACTTCTTAATCAAAAATTTCAAACATTAGGATACATGTGACAGATTTTTGAGTGTTTTCTCCTTGATCACTTAGGCTGATATATGGGAAATATATCTAATTTTACAACGAGGCAAAGGAAACAGCTTCCAATATTTTTTGGATGGATATTGTGGGAGGCCATTAAGAAACAGAAGCCTGATTTCACACATATTTAATTAAAAGAACATTTAAATAGTATTAAGCTTTCACACTTATCCATATCGGCTTAAAATTCGTATGCTGATTCAAAGCACTTTTTTTTCTAACTTAGTTATTCTGAATACATGCTTGTTAAAGGGCATGCACTATGCATAGACCTTTTATATTTTTTCTTCCCTGAATTTTTAAAACAAATATTAAATGGACACAACTTTTGCCTCCTAGTCAGGTCTTCAATATTTGCTGTGGGAATTAACCCCATCAAACCAAATGGGCCCACACTATCACTTGACTACAGTTCCTCTGGCTCCTGAAGAATTTGTGAATACAAACTGCATTTTCCTTATTTTGATAGAATCTCTTCAATTAAAAACTGAGGGTTTAAATTCAAAGTTAAGGTCAAACTTCCTGCAAGTGCACATATTTGAGCAAATTATCTTATCTCCTGGAACGTCCATTTCCTCATCTATTCAACGGCAAAGGTAATAAACCCTTCTGAAGATTATCATGAGAAACCCATTGGCTGGTATATGTGATATAGTAGGTATTTGATTTTTTAAAATTGCTCTTGGTGTTATTATTCTTTTCCTTAATGTTTTCTTTAGAAAACAAATTATCACTCCTATTTTCTTGTATTTTCATTGATTGAAGTTCCACCGCTTTGTCCAATATCCTTCCTCAAGTAGGTTTTCTCCATGATGCCTTCTTGACCCCTCAGCTTGCAGTGAATTGTCTGCCATGCCTAACCCTTTGCAACTTCTTTCATAAACCTTGTGTAGCATTTGTCACCTACTATCTCCTGCAGCTTCTGGCCTTTGCAATTCAAATAACACCTTCTGGAGGTTAGGAAGCACAGTTCTCTTTCCTTGAGGTTCTTACTTGGTGCTTCTCTGTTAGATGACTGCTTGAACGTGTCTTCGTTTTTTGTTGTGTTATTTGTCAATTCAACATAGAAATACATCTTCCTTTTAGTATCGTTTAAATTTTGGCATTTGTATACTTAAGTTGAGATCCCTTTGTTTTCATCTTGAAGCCACAGCAGAGTTTTTGAAATCATAACGGAAAAACTGTTCTTGAAGAGTCTCATTCTGTTGCTCTCATGGACAATGGCTGTTTCGCATCAAACCCCCTTAGGTGAAAATAATCCTGTCAGAGCAAGGTGATCATGCTTCCAAAATAACCAGGCACACAGTTAGGTAACTCTGGCCACTCTCCTCTTTCTACCTCAGTTATCTCACCTGATGAATAAATGGCAGCATATGCTTATGTGATTTTTCTAGAAATTTCTAGTATATCCTCTTTAAAGAGAGAGCACAGATTTGGCACTCTGGACCTTCCCTTTCTGCACCAGGTGTCATTGTTAGTTTCTCTTTCCCAGAATATGCAAAGTCCCAATAAACACACACACGTACCCCTAATTTCCCAGGTATTGTGCCCACTATTAAAAAATTTCCCAGCTACTTCAGAGAGTTCCCTTAAGTTTTCATGCAAGTATTCACAAGAATTTCAGCTCCTATGTTTCATAAAGCTGTCATGCTGCCAGGATCTCCCTGCTTTTGGAGCAGTTTGTTTTCCAAAGATTGTCATCTTCAGAATGAACTGTACTTCCTCATCTCCTCCACTGTTCTTATGGGAAGCAAGGGAGAGGGGTGCATTCTGAAACTTTGGTACACATATCTTGGACCACAAAGATGCCCATTCTTTAAAGATATGATAATTTAGAGGGGCCAGCATTGTGCCCCAGCTACTTCACTTCCAATCCATCTCCCAGCTTTTAGCCTGGGAAAATCAGTGAAAGATAACCCAAATGTCTGGGCCTCTGCCATCCATTGTAGGAGAGCCACTTGAAGCTTAGGTTTAAGCATGGCCCAGTCTGGCCATTGCAACCATATGGGACATTAACCAGAAGCTGAAAGATTTCTCTCTTCTCTCTGTGTGACTCTGTTAATCTCCTTCTCTGTTTTCCCCCATATTTGTAAATTTGACTTTTAATTTAAAAAGTAAATCTTTTCAAAAATTCATTTAGTGGTTTGATCATGAATCATAATGTTAAGTAGGAGCTTATCAAAATTCTTTTTGGGGATCCTCAAATGCAAATGAAGTTTCAATAAATTGGTTAGTCCCTACAATTGGAATGATCCATATCATTTGCTAAATGTGGCCAATGGATAGTGTAATTAGCAGAAGCATGACATCAGCTCAGCTAGGCTGCCTCTAAGGCTGTGTAAGCTGCAACACAGAGGTGATCTGTAAGCAAAGATGTGGACCTGATATATGGGGAGAGACTGGCAGAGGCAATGTTTCTGCTTCTTTCCATTGGTGTGAGATACACCTTCTCACTTTGTCTACAAAGAGCATGAAACACTCGCTTAGCCCCACTGCTTGCTCTACCCCACTAAAAGTTTAGCTGAAAATCAAAGTTATGAAAATTGAACCAGGTTACTATAGACTGGACTATTGGCAGTAAGGAACAAAGAAATGACTAAAGATGCTTTTTCCTCTGTGAAATCCCACTTTTCACAATTCTCCCTTGAATTGTCTCTTTCTCTAGTAACAGGAAGACAGTGTTGTCAGCTTCTTGGGACAAGATGCCCTTTTTGATGCTGAATAAAGAGATCTCATGAACAGAATTTGAAAAGAAGTGATCAAAGTGAGCATTATGGCAAAGTCCATTAAGCTGCCACAGATGATGCTGCATCGTGTATTGGAGTTCCAAGGATATAATCCCATCTCCACTTCTGATAAAGACTCCTGCTACAGGCACCCTTAAAGGGAATAGCTGACAGAGCGACTACTTGGAACCCTGCCACTCATGTGGAAGACCTCGTTCTGGCCTGGTCCAACCCTAGTTGTTAGCAGCCATTTAGAGGAATGAAATCAGAAAATTGAAGATCTCTCTCTCTCACTCTCTCTCTCTCTCACTCTCTCTCTTTCTCTTGGTTGCTCCATCTTTCAAAAACTATACACTTTAAATAAAGGAGTGATTGACAATTATCACCCATTTGAATTCTAGTCTGACTAATAGCCTTTAGAGTGAATGCCTAGCACAGCTTGTTTCTTTCATAGGAATCCATGTTAACTGGAGACCTGCAGCAATGATGGGCAGATGGAGAATGAGTTACAGGATTCCTGACACTTCTTTCTGTTTCTTAGAGCCCTTAAAGTTTGGGGAAATAACAAAGTGAAAACATCACCTGACGGCAACGCCCAAAAGGCAGAACTCCATTTGGGGCTCCACATTCAAGCTGCTCGGGAGTACTCAGTGGAGCAGACCACCTTCTGCAGTGTGGCTCCTGCTCTGTGAACTGCAATAGGGATTTTGTCACTATACAGAAAGCCACAGTAACACACTGACATGCTTGTTGCTTTGCTAATTGAGGGATAAAGAGATTTTAGTAAACTGTAAAGCATCCTTAGGTTGCTAAAAGGCTATTAAACAATTGAAGGGTTTTTTTTTGGTTTTTTTTTGAGATATAGTGAGGGTTTGTTGGGAAGACAGATAGACTGACAAACTGTCAGTGGTAGCTCCTGGTTTATTCCCCAAAGCCCACAGCAATAGTTGTTATGCCATGCTCAAGGCAGAATCTGGGAACTCAGTCAGGATCTCCCATGTGATGGAAGTGACTTAGCCACTTGAGTCAAGGTCTGCATTAACAGGAGGTTAGCAGCAGAATCTGAACCCAGACTTCAACCCAGATGCTCCTATTTGGGATGGAGTTATGGTAACCTCTGTGCCAAATGCCTGCCTATCCCCTTATGCCTTATGTTTTTTTAAAGAAAATAAGCAGCCAGATTTCTTTCTTCTCTTTAGATTTCTCTTTTCTCAATTTTTTTTGTGAATTTATAAGATCCTTTTGGTGGAGCAGATATCTTGACTACTGGAACACTGTAAGTTTATATTCTTGCGTCAAACCACCTGTCCAACTAGAAGTAGGTTGTTATATTAAACTGATGCGAGAAAGACAACACAGAGAAGGCTTGTTATATGCAGGATGAAGCACTGTGTGATAGCTAACATTTATCAAAATACGAGAGAAGAGTTTGGCAAAATGGTGGAAAAATAGCCTGATGATAGTATAACCTTCACCTACCTCCTCCCTCCACCTTCTGTGCCCTTCTCACCACTTGAGAGAGAGACTGAATGAAATAAAACCACTACTTTCTGAGCATCCAAGGTCAATAGATGAGTTGATGCATGATGTCCCTGTTGCTTTGAATCTTTTCCCCAAGGTATTTGTCATTTATGTACTGAGACATCCTGACAGCCACTTGGAACTTGTGTTTTGTCATGTTGTAATGGAGTATACATTTCCATCACAGTATCTTTTCACCAGAATTACATCAACCTCTTGCTATAAAGAAATTTGTCTAGAATCCTCACCAGAGCTAAGAGCCACTGGAAAACCCTGCTCTGATATTGCCAGGGCCTCCTTCTCATACTGAAAAACAGCTCATTTCATTTGTTCTCCTATTGGAAAGTGAACCAGATAATTTGCATTGTAAATAAAACCATCTCTTGTCTTCATTTCCATCTTTTTTGATTGCTTTGGCTGCCTGACTTGGATAATTTAATCATGGAGCATATGAAAGAAAGCAGAGGAAGATTTTAAATGAGCTTGAGTGAATATAAAATGGATCTACAGTAGGATCAGGTGAGGAAGGTATATCTGACCCCACACTACTCAGAGCATCGTAAGATCTTTAGTTACAAATTCTACTTCCAGAAATCACACAGAAACTCAAATAGTGACCTCTCAAAATATTTCTTCAGTGTTGAATTTGGGCTTGCAATTGTGAGGTGAGCAGCATTTACAGTGACTCTGTTCAGAATTAGCAGTGAAAACAAGCACTTTTCTCTGCAGCCAGGCCTGACGTGAGAGCAACCTGTATTCCACCCAGCCCAGAACCCTAGTGCAATCAGAGGTTTTTGAGTAGGAATTATTTTCTGCAATGATTGTTATAAAGAATAGAAGAAACCATTTTCACTTGGCTTTTTTCTTTTTTTTGGTTGGATGCAATTCACAATTTGAGAAAGCAGCTCTTCCTTGCCTAGAGTAACAAAAAAGAAACAAGCCTAAAATGGGCACAGAGATCATCATTAAGCTTGCATTACTTGTGTTGCACTTAGTTGTTAGTGTGGTATTCTCAGGAACTGAAGTTATTTCTCCAAATGACTGCACTTGATGATGGGGCCTTCCATATTCACAACAAGCTCTCAGAGACACCGAGAGTTTTCCGGCAAAGGTTTTCATTCCTTATTGGAGTCCTGTCTGATCTGGGCAATGGCTGAGGAGGCCAAGGCTGACTCTCCTGTCCTGCTCAGGGCAGTGTGGAGATTATTACCCCACTGTGGACAACATAGTAAATCTCTAGATTGTCCCTGGGATACCACCCCTAATCCGTCCTCAGCTGATGCCAGTGATACCAGATGTATCCAGGCCAGGAGATTCTCTCATCCTTAGGAGGGTAGGCATCCAGGCTGTGTCAGCTCTAGACAGGGTTCAGGGAAACACCCTCTGAATCCAATAGGGTTTCTTGGGTCTAACATCAGCATCTAGGAGCTAGTTAGTCCTAGGTTTGTCCTTTTTTAAAAGATTTTTTTTATTGTAAAGTCAGATATACAGAGAGGAGGAGAGACAGAGAGGAAGATCTTCCGTCTAATGATCCACTCCCCAAATGACCGCAATGGTCAGAGCTGAGCCGATCTGAAGCCAGGAGCCAGGAAATTCCTCCAGGCCTCCCAGATTGGCGCAGAGTCCCAAAGCTTTGGGCCATCCTTGACTGCTTTCCCAGGCCACAAGCAGGGAGCTGGATGGGAAGTGGAGCTGCTGAGATTAGAAATGGCTCACATATGGGATGCCAATACGTTCAAGGTAAGAACTTTAGCTGCTACCCCATTTCTCCTAATCCTACTGTTAATTCTTTAACCATCTAACCTTTACTGAACACTGCACTTTCCCTGAGGATTTAAAAATCCCCAGAAGCTACTTCAAGTCAGAGGCTCATAGTCCTATACCACACATGTACCAAGTTTGAGAGCTTCAACCAACAAGATCCTTACTGTGTCTTAGAAATCTTACCTCTCTTCTTCCATGTGAAGAGTCCTGCTCATTTGGGAGTCACACAAACAAAAAATAGAGCCTATTGGGATGAATGTTGTATACCTGACCCTTTGTAAGTTACCAATATGGGAAATTCTAGCATTGCTGAGAACTAAAGTTCTTGGATCATTGGCTAATCCTCCACCTGCAATCACTGGCATGCCATAAGAGCACCAGTTACTGTCCTAGCCGTTCTATTTCTTATCCAGCTCCTTGTTTATGACCGAAGAAAGAAAAAGAAAACATCACAAAGCTTGGGACCTGCATTTATGTGGCAGACCCAAAAGAATCTCCTGGCTTCAGGACAACTGAGCTTTGGCCATTGTGGTCATTTGAGGAGTAACCAGTGAATGGAAGATCTTTCTCTCTGTCTCTCCCCTCTTGAATCTGCCTTTCCAATAAAAATAAACAAATCTTTAAAATAAAAAGAGATTAAGTTCTTCACCCTTTCTGCAGTGATCCACCGCTCTGGTGGTCTGCCCACTTTGTATACCTCCTCCTGTGCATGGTCTCTAGCTGTACCCATGATTCTGCTCAACGCCTACTCCCCACAGACCATGACAGATGACATGATCGTATGCATAGAAGAACCAAGAGACTCAATACAGAGACTGCTAGAACTTATACAAGTGTTTGGTAGAGTGACAGGGTACAAAATTAACGAACAAAACTGAATGCAAACAGCCCAAGATGGAAAAACATCTAACCAACATGGTACCATTCAAAAATAACAGAGAAAAAAAAATGAAGTATCTAGGAATAAACCTAACTAAAAATGTAGAAGACCTCTTTGAAGAAAACTATAAAAAACTTTAAAAAGAAATTGAAGAAGACTTCAAAAAAATGGAGAAACATACCATGTTCCTGGATGGATAAAATCAATATCAGCAAAGCACCCTTACTACCAAAAGCAATATATACACTCAACACAATCCCAACCACATTACCCAAAACATTCATTATAGAACTGGAAAAAATGATACAAGGGTTCATCTGGAAACACAAAAAAACCATGAATAGTTAGAACCATCCTGAAGAATAGGAATCTAGCAGAGGGGAATCACAATTCCAGACCTCTGGACACACTACAGGGCGGTGGTTACTAAAACAGCCTGGTAGTGGCACAAAGATAGAGAGAAGGATCAATGGAGTAGAATAGAAGCAGCAGAAGGGGACCTACACAGATACAGCCAAATAATTTTTGGCAAAAAAACAGGCAACAATCCAGGGAAATTGGAATGTCTCTTCAATAAATGCTGTTGGGATAATTGGCTGATAGCTTGCAGAAACAAGAAGTTAGACCCACATCTTTCAACATATGCTAAAATCAAATCTAAATGGATAAAATACCTAAACCTACATAGAGAAACCTTCAAACTTTTGGAAGAAAATATTGGAAACACCCTGCAAAATTTAGGTGTATGCCCTGACTTTGTAAAAAACAAAATCACCAAAAGCAATAGCAATCTAAACCAAAATAAACAAATGGGACTACATCAAACTACGGAGCTTCTATACAGCAAAAGAAACAATCAACACAAAGCAAAAAAAGCAACCCACAGAATGGGAGAAAATCTTTGCACACTACACAGGAGATAAGGGGCTAATCTTCAAAATATACAAAGATCTCCAGAACAACAAAAACAACAAAACAAACAAACCACTCAAGAAATGGGCACAGGAAATGGGCATACACTTTACAAGGGAATCCAAATGGCAAACAAACAATGAAAAAATGATCAACCTCCATGGCAATAAGGGAAATCCAAATTAAGACATCTCTGAGGTACCACCTAACGTCAATCTGTGTGGGAGATCCAGACTGAATAATGAGCCTTAGTTTTGTCTGAACCAACAAGCTATTCCAGGCATGTGGAAAAATGAACCAGGTGAAATAAAAGTTCTCTTTTCTTTTTGCCTTTCAAAGGAAATTTTTTTAAAAATCATTTTTAAAGCCAGGCATATTGTGGCAGTGTGCTAAGCTGGCATCCAAGAGACCACTGGCTCTTCTCCTGGATGCTCCATTTCCAGTCTAGCTTCTTGCTAATGTGCCTCGTAAAGCATCAGAAGATGGCCCAAGTACTTGAACCACTCTCACGCATAAATTTATTTACAAATTATTCTACTGTTTATGTAGTCACAACTAGTTTGATTACCTGGTAACTATTAATTCTTGGTCTCAAATTTAGAAAGGAATCTAACCTTAGGCATTAGATAGATGTATAGTGCTATAACAACAGACCAGGAACAAGAAAAAAGTACAGAAGTAGAAAAAAAAATAAGCAACAAGAACTGAAAAAAAGAAGAGGGTCAATAAAGAAAAACTCCACTTGGAATTCATCCAAGATAGCCAGAAGAAGCATGCCTGACCTTAAACACTCCTGGAGATGAACATTTCTGGTTACACAGTTTAATTGGCTCGAGTGAGTGTGAGTCTACCAGTCCATCTTAGTGAAATGACCACAAAATTGTCATAGCATAATTAAATCTGTACTTCCAAAACATTTAGAACATGAGTATTCTAATCTGTTTGAGGTATTATTGAAAATTACCATAGAATGGTAAGGGGGACTCATAAACAATAAACATTTATTTCCCTGGCTTCTGGAAGTGCCAACAGATTAAAAGTCTGCGGAGAGCAAACATCTGCAAAAATACACCTGGTTGTGAAAACATGATAGTCAGATAAGTGTTTCTCCTGTGACCATGTGCATGTGGCGATGACCCTTTCTTGATGACTCCACTTTCATAAACTAATCGCTCCCTAGAGGTATTGCACCTGCTAATAGCATCACATAGAGGCTTAGAAATTTCACCATAGGCATACTGAGAACAAGCAAATATTCAGGACAGAGCACTGACTAATGCAAATACATATCAAGTATTGATTTAACTCATTAATGAGGCAACTAGTCAAAAATTGAAGAATGTTGACATTAGTGTACAAAATAGAAGTTTCAAACAGGAATAGGCCAGGAGCAGACAGACTCTTCCTTTGCATCTCTTCTAGAAGAAAATTGATGATTTAACAGACACATTACAGAGTACGAGTCTTAAAGTAAATAGCAAATCAAGCACAAATGCACAAAATTGAGTTTATTTTGATTTTCAAAATGTACATTTAAAAATATACTTCAAACATTTATTATTATTTGAAATGTCATGTTACAGAGACAGACAGAGAGAGGGAGAGGGATTTTTCATCTTCTATTCCAATCCCCAAGTAACCGCAATGGCCTAAGCTGAGCCAATCTGAATCCAGGATCCAGGATCCAGGATCTCCTTCCAGGACTCACACATGGGCACAGAGCCCCAAGGAGCTGAATCAGGTTTCACTGCTTTTCAAGGTCATAAACGGTGACCTGGGTCAGAAGTGGACCAACTGGGACATGAACCAATGTCCTGTGGGGTGCTGGTGCCACAGTCGGAAACCTGATCTACTATGCCAAAGTGCCTGTCCCCATGATATACATCCTTTTTTATCACTTTCTCTAAATTTTATTTTAATATTTACTACAAAGGTGAAGGGTTTGCAGATCCAAGTGGGCCTCCAATTAGAATGGCAAAGATTTCGGTTGGGGAAAGTGGGTAAGATAAATATTTTGATTTTCTTCCTATAGACACATGAAATGGAGGGCATGTGGGGGGTGGGGGGAGGAAAGAAAATGCACTACTCGGGCCCGGCGCGGTGGCGCAAGTGGTTAAACGTCCTCGCCTTGCACGCCCGGGATCCCATATGGGCGCCGGTTCTAATCCCAGCAGCCCCGCTTCCCTTCCAGCTCCCTGCCTGTGGCCTGGGAAAGCAGTCGAGGACGGCCCAAAGCTTTGGGACCCTGCACCCACGTGGGAGACCCGGAAGAGGCTCCTGGCTTCGGATCGGCATAGTATCGGCCCGTTGCGCTCACTTGGGGAGTGAATCATCGGATGGAAGATCTTCCTCTCTGTATCTCCTCTCTGTATATCCGCCTTTCCAATGAAAAAATAATAAAAATAAATCTTTAAAAAAAAAAAAAAAAAAAAAAGAAAATGCACTACTCCTACCTGTCAGACTACATCAGTGCCAGGGGATGCAGATGTCTGTTTGATGTCACCTTAGAGACCTTGATGTGGTGAAGAATATTCCGAGGCTATTACTTGGGTGTTACAGATTTATCTGAAAAGTTTTCTTCTTTGTTGTACCAGAGGTGAGAAGCTCTGAGTCCTGTTGGCTGTCTGTGTCTACTTCAGAGGGTCCACAAATCTAGGTACTTGCTGCAAAACGTAGTCTGGAGCATTGTTCAGTCTGCTCATCCTTCAAAGAGATACTCAAACTTTTCTATTGATTTAGATGGGATGCCTGTCTTATCTTTTGTGTTCATCTGGGTATATTCTGTATTCTTACACAGAAGTCAGCAACTGAGGTGGAAGTCATGCAACATGTACTCCAGAATCAAAGCACATATCTGAGGTAACCTGAAGTTGAGTGCGGTGATGCCTAAGTGCAGTGAACCCTAAGAAATCCTACCTGAGAGGTCCTCAGAGCTGGGTCTCGTCTGCACCGGCTGGTGCACGGCCAGGCTCAGCCCATTTACTGCACCGGCTCATGCATATATCAGGATGTGCATCTGCCTGTGAGTTCTGTCCCCAGGCCCAGCTTTCTCTCGCACCAGTTAGTGCTATGGCCTAGTTAGTGTAACCCCAAGGAACCCTTACCTGGCCCACCCTCAAATACAGCTCTTGCAAGCACCAGTAGGTGCTGCAACCTAGCCCAGCACAGTCTGCTCCCAACCCCAACTCCGATGCATGGTGTGGGTGTGTTGGCCTGGCCCAGGGAGTCCCTCCAGATTCTTCTATCCAATTGATCCTCATCCCAACTCCTTTGATTATCTGCTGGTGCAGTGGCCTGGTCTGCAGCGGCCCTTAGAAATCGTGTTAGATATGTCAAAGAAACCCTCAGTTACTCCCTTCCAATTTGTCATTAGTCCCCTGCCCAGAGCCCTCTCCCTCCCCACGCTTGTGTTAGTAATGATAGCAGTGGGGAGGTCATGGCTGGCATGCCACTGCATTGGCAAGGTGGGAAACCCCACCCCTTCCCCCAAATACTTTTTTTTAATAAGAATATGTACAATGGTATAGGAAAATGGCACACTAGC
This sequence comes from Ochotona curzoniae, assembly GCF_017591425.1. Classification (NCBI taxonomy): domain Eukaryota; kingdom Metazoa; phylum Chordata; class Mammalia; order Lagomorpha; family Ochotonidae; genus Ochotona; species Ochotona curzoniae. The sequence goes on from NW_024467115.1 coordinate 22,680,257, forward strand.
ATAGTTAACACAGAGTTGGCATCAACCAGGCCCAAAGAATACCAGCCAGCCATTAGCGGGCCATTGTGGAAACTAAGCTACAGGGAGCTGATAAGCCCAGATATATGGCTTTCATTGACAAGAAACCAATAAGGATGAAATTGTTTCGTAGTAGTTCAAAATGAAGATATTCAACATCATTTGTATTGAAAATAAAACAAAACAAAAAAATCCCTTCAGTTTTTGGATAATATTTCTAAGATGACAACCACATAGGAAATTTAGACTTCATAAAATAAAGGCCGGCATGGTGGTAGAACACATTGAGCCTCTGCTTGCCATGCTAGCACCATAATGGGAGTACCAGTTAGAATCCTGGCAAAAGCACTTCCAATTCAGCTTCCTGCTAGTGTATCTGGGAAGGCAGTGGACGATTAATTATTTGGTGCCCTGCCACCCAGGTTGGAGAGTGGGATGAGGTTGCTGGCTCCTGGTTTTGGTCTGGCCCAGCCCTGGCTATTGTTTAACTTGGAGAATAAATCAATAGAAGATCTGTTTTTATTTTTATCTTTATCTGACTCTATCTCTACCTCTTGCCTCTCTGTCTCTTTATCACTCTCTATCGCTCTCTGTCACTCAAATAAGTAATTATATCTATACATAAAACATATATGACAAAAATAGACTCATTTGAACAAGAAGATACCACAGTGGAAGAGTGTATAGAAAAACCTGTAATCACTAAGTAAGTCTTAGCCATTTTTCTTCTTACCTCTCACATGCAAAATCTAAGAATTTTTTCCAGAAGTATCTATGGTATATACAGTACATCCAAGTACTATCCTAAATGATGTGTGACACACAAATCTGAATGAAAAGACAAAGGAAGATTCAGTTCTAATTCAGCTCCATCACTACAAAGCTTGTAATGTCAGAACAGCAGAAACACTTCCAGAATCCAGTATTCTAAAGGGTAATCTCCAGTATTCTGAGATTTCTTGAAATCATATGACTGAAACAATTTATTATAACTGCTGTCCTCGAAGAGTTTAGTACAGTTTTCTGAAGACTTTTAAGGATGAACAGGGTGGGATGGCATTCCCAGTTCTTTTCTTCGATATTTTTCCCATAAGGTGTTTTTGTAAGCTAAGAATTATTCACTCAAAATTATTGTGGGCTGGAAACATAAATATGTAAAACAAACGCATAGGGTTGTTCTGATTGACTCAGCTGGGAGATGAAAGAAGCCCTGCTTGGCAGACCTTCCCATCCTGAACTTCAGTTTCTGTCATCCTAACACAGCTCCACCCAGCCCCCATGACTCCCTGGAGCATGTTTCAAAACCACCTACAAATCCAACCTATTTATCTTAAGGGTAATAAGGTAACAGCCAAAGGTAAGTAAAGTTTCCTTCGCCGGGAAATGTTCTCTTCCAAGTTGACAGACTCTAGGCTCGTCAAAGCTCTGTTTCAGGTGGCCCTGCCCTCTATGCCATCCCCCTAGAATCCTCGCCATGGTGTCTGCACACTATCAACTAATCTGCTCTATTTTCATCATCTTGCCTCAGAGTACAACAGGGATTCATATTCCATTTCAGTTCTATTAAGCATTGTTACTTTTGTAGTGTTGCAAAGGGATCGTTCAACACCCAGATCTATCTGAGCATTTTCATATGGGTTATCTGGTAAATGAAAAGACCGAGGAAAAGATGTCTTGGGGCTGATAACACACACAGCACACTTTGATATGCTTGCCTCTTTAGAAATGTTTTGTGAAAGTTGCATTTTTGTTTATGAACCTATTGGAGAAGGGTATTTATGTTTTCTAGAGATTCAGGGGTTTTAAATCTTTCCAATTTCTCTGTCACTTCTTGCTCTTAGATCATGTTGTGCATTTCCTGCAGTGTCTCCATGCTTCCCAATGAGGCTGATTCTCATTGTCCTTTTTTGCTTGTCAATTTAATGAACTGTTTCATGACTTGGAGCCAAATAATGGGGTTTTGTAGCAAAGGCAATGGGAAATGGGGGGCAGCGGTGGGCAGGGAGATTGGACAAGAAGAAAGGGAGGAGAGAAAGACGTGCAGAGTAAAGGGTTACATATGAATATGGTGGAATTGCCTTTTAACATCCTACAAAGATTTTTTTCTCCAGCCGATAACTTGCTGACCTTATCCTATGCTACATCTGATTGCAATTACTTTGGTTTGTTAGGCTAACCAATTTTAGAAGCTTGGACAATGTACTTCGTTGCAATCAGATCTGCATTAAAACTCCAAAATGAAGGATAAATCAGTTATTATCACTGAAGTTGTTATGGTTCATTTTTTTCCAAAAGAAATAAATATGTGTCAGCAGGCCTGAACTTTCGATTCTGCAAACTTCCAACATGACTCCTGTAAGTAAGTCTGCTCTCTTCTTAATTTTCTGTACTGCCATGACACTCACTTACATGCCATCACATTTTTTTTCCTAAATATTTTCCGTATTTCTCCTTTGTAAACTTTAAGAGTATTGACAAAACATGTGAATGTGCAAAACATAGTATGTAGTGGTGGGGGTTGGGAGGATACCAGGAAAGAGCCAAGACTGCAAAGGCTTAGACATCTCAACCCTCCCTGTTTGCTGAGAAATAACAATTTATCTTTCCATGAGGCTATGATAGCCCTAGGTACAGTGATTTGGAAAATTCTGGACACAATGTGTTTACAGTGCAAAAGAAGTTATGTCTTGGTTTTAAAATTCTCCACAAACTGGCACAGCCTCTAAAATCTCCCCGTTTGCTTTCCGGAGTGAGGCTGTGAAGACCTGACTAGGGTCCACTAAAATACAGGTGTTTTACAGACTATAATCTAGGCTCTATATTCGGTGCATCATATTGTTCCAGGAGACAGTAAACCCTGTGTGGAGTGATATGTGACTTTAGGGATCAGTTGGGGACTCAGGACAAGAATGGAGCCTTTAGGGCAGGTAGTCAGTTTCTCTTGCAATCATAAAATTATATACACATTGCCCACAGATACACATACATGTATAGGGATAATTTTCAGTTGGCAGGCAGGTAAGAGCATGTTTCCAAGAAATAGTACAAAATCTAATAACTGGTAATGGTTGATAAAAGGGTGCACTCTTTACCCAGTACTAGTTGTCTCACACGCCATACTTATCTCTTTTCATCTTCAAAACAAACTTTAGAGCTAGGGGCTATCATAGTAATGGAGAAACAGAAAATGAGCCCCTAGTAGCTGAAGTACACAGGGGAAATTTCTGAGGATTCATGGTTACTTCCTTCCATTTGGTATTCTCACAAAAACAAGAGGGCAGTAGGACACACCGAATATGATGCATGGCCAAGGAGGAGGGGCAGGTACCACTGAAACACACTCAGCTTCTTGGAGTCTGATTAGTTGTAAGTGATGTAGAAAAACTACTTCTCAGTTGGATAGTTTCCAGCTTCTAAATTTTGTCAGGAGCTTTCTCTGCCATCCTTTCCCTCTGTTTGCCTTTGTGCTCCAATATTCTTCCTGGCTCCATCAATACATTTGTTCATTCCATGAGGAAAGTTTTTTTCTTCATCTATTCTTGTCAAATTCTAACAAAATAGAGTGACTTCTGATATAGAAGTTAAGTTGTAAAGTTAACACCAACATAACAACTCTACTTGGTCAAAGTTAATCTCCGTTTTACCTCACTGTCCTTGGGTTTACAGATCTCATGAGTATGAGAGAATGGAAGCTATTGAGGACTTCTCATTAAACAGAAGGGTGGATGGAAATGGACTTACTCTAACACAATTGCTTTATTTATTTATCTCTCACTTTCAGTCTGCTATAATTCAGTCCATGTAAGTTCTTCATATGAATCAATGTAGAGGGGTGTGTTGCTTCTTCAAAAATATGACACTATAACCTCTCTTTTTTGTGTATTTATTCTGCCTTATAATGCTGCTTTCAATGCTATTTTACCTTATAATGTTATTTTAATGGAGATAGAATTGTAAGATTTCTGTCGTCACAGATTATCCTTCATTCATATCTATGTCCCTCCAAGCATAACCAATGTGTTGATTTAATTAAACAGCTGGTTGGGAATGGGTAGTTTTGCTACCCAGACGCTTTATGATCTCTCCAGACATAGAAGTGGCACAGGGTGCCACGGAGTGTAAGGAATTCCTTGGAGAGACAAGACTTCAAGGCCAGTCTGGCAAAGCCAGTGGGCCCAGGCAAAAATGAAAAAGGATCCATTTTCCCACTATCTTTCCAGAAGTTCCTTTGGGCTGTTTATTGGAGCTGGGAAGAATTCAACACAGATTGAACACTTCCTGGAAAGGGACGGGAAGAAAGAAAATCATTAGAAGACTCCTAGACATCAATTGTATGAAGAATAGAGGAAATAAACTTTTAGAAATGTCTCCTCAAGGGTGGATATTTAGCCTAGCAGTTTGGATGTCGATATCCTGTACTGGTCCTGGGTTTTATTTGTGTTTCTGACTCCCACATCCAGTTTCCTGCTGTCACATCCTGAGAGGCAGTAGGTGACGGCTCAAGGAATTAGGTCCCTGTTATCCAAACAAGAGAAATGGTGTGGGTACTCAGAACTGTGGTTTTATCCCAACCCAGTTCCACACATTGCAAACATTCAGTGAATGGAAGGTTGGATAGGAGCTATTTTTCTCTGCTTATGGATGTACTATGGATTCAGAAAAAAAATATTTCCTTGGGAAGCCAAATGAGAGGTTGTGCCACAGGATTATAAGCCTCACATGAAGAGAGTATCTAAAATAAGCACAGTAAGGAGACATTTCCTTTACACCTTCACGTAGACTTAATTTTGGCCTTACTGCTTTAAGTATGTGCTCTTTCTGAGTTTCTGCCTCTTTTTAATTTTTCACTGTCTATATGTTGATATCTGTACCTAACAGAGTTTGTCTTTCAACACTGACATTTTCTAGTATGTGAATTTGTGTGAGTTTGGGGCTTTGCTTTCGTTTTTTGGTGTTTTTCATTATTAAAGATACATATTTATGAAGTAGCTATGACATTTCAACACAGGTACACAGCATATACTAATAAAATCAATAACCAGCACTTCTGTTTCCTTATTATCAGGTTGCACGTGGAGAGTTTACGTTCCTTTCTTCTGTTCATCATAATATGTAGAACTAGTTATTGTGAGCTAACAATTGTACCACTGTGCTGTGGGCCACTAAGAATAATTTCTTCAACTCAAGCATGTTTTGAAGCCTATAAATTATTCTATGTCTTTTTTTTTTTCTTACGTCCCAGGAAAAAAATAATTGTCATATGTGCCTCAGTGGTATTTACTGGATTTAATGAGCTTGTCCACCCAAATCACCTCAAATATCAGCTGACCCTCAGTAACATTACAATGAATATTAATCTTGAAGCCCTCTATCATCATCAAATTTTTCAAATCACAACTTGGCCTTGTTTCCTAGTGGCACAGATTCAACCCTCTATGCTCAGCCTGCATCACCTGAGCTTTGGAGTCTGCTAACATTCCTCTCTCATGCAGAGTGGCAGAATCTGCGAGTTAATCCTGACACCGCTTCTCTGTCTCATTCCATTGGGGTTTAGCCGAGCTCTGATCACCCAGCTACAGGCTATGTAACCCAGCCTTCCTTGCAGTTCAGTATGGTTATGTGACTATATGCTAACCAATAGGTGTTTGGTTGAGATTAATTGATGTGTTTCGTTTTCAGAATTTATATAATTAAAAATGAAGGGATATGCCCTCCAGTGCTGCTGGTTGAAGTGTGGATGTACTGTGGAATGGAAACCACATGGTGAGTGTAGCAGAGCAAGAGAACAAAATGAACCTGGGTCTCTGGGGAGTTCCCAGCACAGACAAAAACAACAGCAGGAAGGCTCTAGTTTCTCTTATGAATTATTCTATACTATTTGGCATGTTGGCTCTTTATAGTCTATCATGTCCTAAATTTGCAACAAAAAATTGTATGCACAGAATACACCTCAAGTCCCCAAGAATTTATGATTTTGAGAGATCTTAAGGTGGAAAAAATAGTGAGTAAATTTTTCTATTCTAATAAAGAGAAATCAATGACTCTGGCCCTTTCCACATTCTTTCTCACATCTTTTTGATTTGAGAAAAAATGAATTCTCATTCTCCATCTCTCATTCTCAGTAGTCAGTATACCTTCTAAAAATTAAACACATTTTGGTTAAATCATCATTTTTTTCTACTAAAACGTACTCATCCCAAAAATTTGCCATGACTCATGCATGATTGTTCCAAAGATTTATGTGACCAATCCGAATTTGTTTTTCCACGGAATGATCTCCCTCTTTTCTCAGTATCTGTCAGCACACATCTGTGCTTGTGTGTACAAAAATTTCACGTCTTGAGAGGCCCAGACTTGACAGAACCAAGTTTGCCTCATTTTCCAAACAGTGTTAATTTAGTTTAAAAATACTTTTCTCATTATGGCATTGCAAGGGCCTTTTATTCTATCTCATGCTTTCATTTGGCATGGATCTAGCTCTTGTTTAACTGTAATGTGACTGCTGGGGCTCAATAAAATACAGTCACCACTTCCCACCCTTGTCAATTCTTGCAGTGCACTAAGAGATGGAGGTAGGTACTACTTTCTTTGCATACCACAAGACAAACATGCAAAATGCAATCCAGTTGTAAAGTTTCCCAGGCATCTTTTACCTCGACCTTCATTTTCTTTAAAGTGGGTTTCATAATGCAAATGGGGGAAAAGTTGTTCATACTCAAGTCTAGGGAATGAACTTACACGTACTCCAGGGGGAAAGTTCCAGGAAAGCTCCCTTTCCTCGCTCTTGGATTACAGGATCCTCTGCAATAAACCCCTTTTTGGAAAGCTTTTGGGTGTACCTGGGAGAGCCAGACTTCCTGAGGAAAGCTATATTTATCTCTTTTCTCTATGGAAGACTTGCTAAAATTGTTGCCTAGCCTAGAATCTCACATACAAAGCGTAAGAGTGAAGGAGTGAAGAGAAGCATGAATGAATAAATCTTTAACATGTCATCAATATATTTTACCAAATGATTTCAATTATATTGACTGGGGCATTATAGAACAATGATATTTGGTTTGTTCAATAAGCAATAAGTCCCCTTATATTTATTTGTGCACTCAAGTCTTCAACAAATATTTATTGAGAGATTGGTGTAAACCAGTTCATTGCCTTAGATGCTAGAAATACAATAGGTAATAAGCCAAGAATTTGCTGTAATAATGCCTCCATTTCAGAGATAAAGCAACACCAAGGAAAGAACTCCTCTGTGGTAAATGTCAGTGAAGGAAGGGGAACTACAGTATTATCAGTTTGGACTTGTAGGTAAATATAATTTACTTACCCAAGATGTGTAAGACTCAACAAGAAGCTCGCTTTAGTCTCACAAGTAAATAAACTAAAAAAAGAATGAATTACTCCTTAAGAATGAGAAATGAAGAATCACCACAATTCTTTACCTAAAGCTTCCATTTCCCAAGGGAAACATTTCTAGAATAAACTAAAATAAAACTCAAAATAAATCCTAGGAAAGGAATATTTGAACTATATGTTCATGAAATTTATTCTGTATTGTAAGCCAATGTTTATCTAATTTTTGCACTCTTCCTCATTTCCTTCTCTTTCCTTCAACAGTCTTGACCCAGTGCATCAATTTCTTCACTATGATTCCCATGAGGGAAAAGACACTGATAATGAACTCAGCTTTTTAAAAATGACTCTTGTCTTACGTAAGCTACTGGCCAGAATAGTGTGGATAAACAACACAGAAGCAATTCATTAGACCCAAATGGAAGGCAATGCTTTTAAGCATATTTCCCCCATCCTCCAGTTACAGAAATATCTGTGAGGTGTGCATTCACATCACCTGTGAAGCTCAGGAACAGGTTACACTGGCCTTGGTGTTGGAGCAGCCATAGGCTAAGTCCTGCAGAATGGAATGTGAGAGGAAGTGATACTCACCCTCTGTAGGCCTCACTCACAAAACTCCCTGCAGAAATCTGCATATATGCTGCTCCTCCCTCTAGAACCACTAGGACGCAGGGGATCAAAGACAGCTCTTTTGGGAAGATCCGGGGATTGTCTAGCCACTAGGCAAGTGAGCACAAAGTTCTGAATGACTGAGAGTAACAATGTATTCACAGGGTATGACTGACATAGAGATAATTCTTCTTTCTCTGCTTGAAGCCATCAAGGTAGGCTGTTACTTATCACAGCCTCAATCTCCCCTGCTAATAAACTGTACAACAGATGAAGAAATGAATTTATAATGACCACCTCCATTTCCTTTCCTGATCCAAGGGAGCAGCTGATAACTATCAACAGGCTCACTCAGGTACAACTTTTCTGAGAAAAATAGCAGTGACCCCTGATCAAGGCATAAACCCTGTCCGCTTACAGATCAAACTGAGGGATTTTGTTGCTCTACGTGGGCGTTGGTATTCTTTGGTACCCTGCTGATAACATATGATCTCTTTATTCCTACAGTAAGGAAGGGGATACATCCTTGGGTAGCAACGCTCGATTTTGTTGATATGTGAAGCAATTTTGGCAAACCTAGCGAGCCTTTTGGTTGTGATTTATATGTATTCAGGGAGAAATGACATCTGGGATGTCTGATTTATTCACTAGCAGAATGCTGGCTGAATCTAAAATAGGAAAAGAGAGATTTATGTAACAGATTGCAGAGCTTTAATTTAAGAATGGTTAGGAAACCAACAGACACTCCTCATTTCTGCTCTGCTTAGAATCACATGCTGTAAGCTAATATTACCTTTCTTAAAGTATTAAGTCACATGTTGAGATTTAGGGAGGGCATAATTTCTTTAAAATCCAACACTTGAATTCCACAAGATGACTGTTCCTTGCCCAAGTTAGTCCTGCCATTCAATGGCATGTCAATTGCCATAAAGAAACAAACAACTCCTAAGAAATTCAGTACAAAGCCATAGTCAGTCTGTTGTCACACCATTCAGAAGCCCTCAAACAACTTCATCTTCATTCCCACATCAGCAGAACCTAGAAAATATTGGAATTCAATGAAGAAGGAATTCTCTATAATAGAATACTTGAAATTGGTGTTATAATTCATTCCTCCTCAAAATCTAATCAAGATTGCCTGAGACATGTTGAATGCTATAAACACCAAAATGATCTTTCTATCTGGTCTCAGGACCCATACTGGATGTGATTCCAAAAAGCCATCATTTTCTTCTTATCTTTGGAACATAGATGTACATGGATTCCGTTTTCTTCTTCCAGCTTTTCACCAACCCCAGTGCAGCTCAGAGCCAACAGGCAACAGTGCCTAGGAAATGCAAGGAGGCTACGTGGCCTGGATGTGGTATGCTAACCTTCTTCTTGGCTTACCTTGCAATTTATTTCTCTATTATGACTTCATTTCAATATTCTCACCCATGAACTAATTTGTTGAGAAAAACATTTATTATGGTAGCTGGCTGAAATTCTGTTGGCATGAGGCGGAGAATCTAAAAATTAGAAGAAAATGACAAAAGAAAGAAAAATGGTGAAGATAAGAGGTGAGAAAGGGGGACAAGAAGAAAAAAAGGATTAAAAATGAAAGGTTAAGAAGGACCAATGAGAGAGAAAAGAAAAAAGGATGAGACACAGTACATGAGGAAGTTGAGTGAGTGCCTTACCAAGGGTCACTCAATATTTTCCTGTTTTCTTTTCTTTTCTTTTCTTCTTTTTTTTTTTTTTTGAGAAAAATAGGACTTACTATGGATCCTCCTTTTAAATTTCCCACATGGTGAGTGGGTTACACTGAAGAATTCCTCCCACAATATGAAATTTCACTAATTCATCATGCCTTCTCTGATACTGAGGTCTGTGTGGTCACTGCTGTAATGATTGGGAATGAGACATTTGTCTCTAAAAGTCTAACCTTACTAAACTTTCTATGAATATTCAATTATCCATTTCACTTCTACTCTCTGCTGGTCACAGACTATCAGACAGCTCAGAGAATATGGCTTTAGGTTTTTTGTACCCTTCATTCTGGGCAACAACACTTCCAGGATGAATAACAGAATAAGTAATTCTGCCATTGCTCTTCATGAACTTGGCCCTTTGCTCAGGCTCTTTCTGCCAGTTCTCTGACCTGACCATGGGCCTCTACCCCTGCGTGGTTGAGTAACATGCTCCACATGAGAACCTTTTCAGGCAAGTCCTACCAGTTCTCTGACCTGACCATGGGCCTCTGCCCCTGTGTGGTTGGGTAGCATGCTGCAGATGAGAACCTTCTTTCTCTCAGCAGAATTAAATGCTTCTGCCTTCTCTTTCCCCGGAAAAAAATTTAATAAATGATTTCTATCTTGGGTGTCACCAGGTTCCTTCCCCTGTTCTTAAGGCATGGATGGAAGGAAACGAAAACTGCCGAATCCTTCTGTATGGATGATTAACAGAATGTAAAATTATGATATGAAAAGCCAGGCAAGGGGCATTACAAGTGAGCTGTATATATTCCATTTTGTCTATTTCTTGGAGTTATTCAGTTATAGACATTGGGTTGTACAGCTTCTTCCAGGCACACCTGGATATTTAGCAGCAAATTCTCTAAGAATGGATTCTTTGTGGGTTTGAAATACCAAATTTTGATGAGCTAATTACCAAGCTATTGATAATATAGTAAACATGTCACATATAGTCCTTAATCTACCCAAGTTCACTTTTCTCCCACGAAATTCATTCACTGTCTGTGGGAAGAGGGTTTTTATTCCCTGCCTCTCCAGGCATGCAAGCCTCCTTGTGGTTTCAGGCATTTTCCAGTGTTATGTGAAAAGCCCTATCACACTAGACATACATCTCTGCTTGATCTGCAAGCCTACGTGGCCCCTGAAAAAGGGAGTTCTTCCATTTCTATGTCGAATTTGGACTCCCACATGCTCAGCTTTTATGTTCAATCACTCTTTCTCCCAGATAAATTCCTTTGCTGAGGCTCCATGCATGAGCATGCAATGGTGAGGGGTTTCTAGCACTTTCTTGGAATTCAAATTTTCTTCTCTCCTTTGTAGTCTGGTGAATTCTACTGTTGAATTTCAAGTACTTCGGTTCATCAACCTACCTGTCCCCGAGGACTATCCAGTACAAAAAGTCTGATTTTCTTAAGTGGTCATCGTTTATCTAAGTAGGCTTTGTACCAACTCTCCAAAACATGGAACACAGAGGTTTCATTACAAGAATACAGATAACAGCCCTGTAACCAATCCCTCTTCCAAACAAGCAGATCTGGGCTAAGGGTCAGCACCAAAAAATCTGAGAAGGAAATGTTGAACCATGTGTCTTTGTTCTGCTAATCACACTCACTGGGCTGGGTAGATGCTGAAGAAAATAGGATGTTTTGGTTTTCACTTTTTGGCCAAGGTTGAAAGTCCACATCTAGAGTTGACCTCTGCACAGGGCATCTCATGGCAAGAGACAGGGAGGGTGCATGTTTAATCCTCCTGGTTCATCTCCCTATTTATACAAAGCCACCAAGATTCAATCATGATGGTTCTGCCTTAATGACTGTATCCAGTGCTAACAACCTCAACAGCAGTCCCATCTCCAAACATGACAATAAGATTAATTTCCAACCTCTTGACACAGCACAAGATGAGTAGACTCCAACATGAGTTTGGCACAGGGCAGAACTGATGCAAGCCACAACAGATGGTTTGGCATTTCACTCCTGACCACATATCCCTCCAGTAAGGACGCATCTCATCCCAGGAAGAGAAGGATACTTCATGGAAAGAGGACCCAATTTAGCTTAGGAGTAACAGTTTTTGTGAAAAATTGCTTCCGAGATATGAATTCTGCCATATAGAATCTGTGACATTGCGTGAATTAATTCTTAATATTGATGCTTCTTAATTATCTGCCTATAAAATAAAAATCAACCCCCTTTTCGTGAAAACATTCACAAGGAGCATTTGTCAGTTTCTCTTTGATCTTGCTCCCAAGATCAAAACACAAGATTGCCAAAGCAGTGTCTTTAGGACATTGGGGAATGGTGTTGGGGCATGGACAAAGTGGCAGAAAGACCTCAGGAGCTATATGAAATACCCCGAAGGTTATCTGCTCCAGCCAATTGATTCACTACACTTCTATATTCCAGGTCCAGTGAAGAGGAGACACACTGGACCCAGGAGCTAGAAGGTGGTCATGTCAAAAACAGTATCATTGTTCAGCCCCACTTCCTGCAGTTGGACAGAAGTGGATCTGAATCTCAGCTTCATCAGGAAGAAGTTCTGGGGCCACTGATGGATATGATGACCCTACTGTGACTCAGCGTTAATGTAGGAATAAAAATGAGATGATGCACACAGAGTGCAGCCCAGGACCTGATAAAAATAGTCTTGCTTTTATCAGTTTCATTATCATTTTTATTCTGTCCACTTGCTAATAAGCCTTTCAATAAATGCACCAATTACTGAGAGTTTTTCTTCCCTCCTTGTTTGGTTGGCTTTATTTCTAATCTTTTCAGCCCTTTCCTGATGAAGTCCAATTATGTATGAATCCATTGATCCATTAACTTGGAATCCAAATAATTCTTAGTCATTATGAAGCAGTTCACGAATATGAGAGTACCCTAACAGCAGGGAACTGGCTCCATGATGCTGAAAATGTACACCTCTATGCACATTACATTGCAAGCTTTACCCTGGGTCAATGCTCACACACACTCAGGATGCCTTCCTCTATTATCAGTATTTCCCCCTGGTTTCCTCTTGAATGTTAACAAGTTGCACCAGGTGTTCCTATATTGCCAAAATACCAAAACAAAATCTCTTCCAAACTTCTGGCTTTAGAGTTCCTATGCCAAGGCACCAGAGTCGCTTACGTCACTCAGCTGGACGCTAAACGGAGGGGAGGTGGTTTTCGTTTCAGGAACTTGAATTGGCTTTCTGAAGACCAAATACAACAACATCAATAAATAAATAGAAAGGATGCAGTAATGAAGCAGGAATATTCACTTCACCTTCAGTGTTACCTAGAAAATACACAATTAAACATACCTATAGGCCAGAGCAGCACATTTCTGTGTGTTGGATTAAAAGGGTACAAATCAAAGGCACACCAAGACCCAATTCTACCACTGAATAGTCAGCAGAGAGAAATAACATTTTATTTAATACACAGTCTTTTCATGTCACAGCCCATTCTGTTCCTAATGAATATTTTTAAGTGCCACTTTTCTTCTTGCACTCAATCTGTAAACATTTACAAGCACCCACTCACCTCCTATGTGCAAGACACGGGTGAAATCACAGGAAGCAAGGCACTGAAACTGCCTGACAGCACGGGGTTTCCATTCTTGGGGCAACATAGTAAGCAAGGAGCACCACAGGACAATAAACAAACTGTGTGACCTTGCACAGGCGCGTTACCTTTCCTGTGCTACCATCCTCTCTACAGAAGCAAACCACCAATGGTGCCTCCCTCACTTGTGCATAAGCCTGCTACAGGACTAAACAACTTACTCTGTGTTCCAGGCTAAGCTGAGCACCTGTTTTCACATCAGCCTGACTTATTGGGGGGGCTGTATTGGTCTCATTGGAGCAGAAATCTCTATGTTCCTTCTCATAGCTTAAGACAATACCTGAAACAACATAAGAGTAATTAGTATTTGTTGGATGGCTGAATTTTTAAAAACTAGGAAGGAGAGGACCAGAAAACCAGGAAACATGGGGTGGGTATAGCCAGGAAGGCTCTCTTTGTGAAGAGCCACATGAAGAATACTCCAGAAAAAAAGAAGGAAAAATACAATGTGGCAGGAACAGCTTGATTTGTGCTGAGATCTTCTAAACACTGTAGAGCAAGCCGGTATCTTTCCCAGGCTGTGTCACTGTGTCAATCTCCTTTCCTTTTTCTTCAGTTCTTATTGCTTAGTCTGCTTTTCCACCTGGCAGCACACAACTCCTCCCAATGGGAGCATGTCTGAGCTTGAATGTATTCTTTTAGGGACACTTCCATAATGTTAGAGGAATGTAAAGGAAGCAGCAAGTGGAAAAATCATGAGCTTCTCACACATCCAAGCTCTGTGAAGACTGAGGAAGTTGGTTAGTTGCAATGTGGTGATACTGGATTTCCAGACCTGTCTTCTAGGTTTTTTGTGTGGTTTTTTGTTTGTTTGTTTGTTTATTAATGTATTTGTTTATTTATTTTTATTTTTTTATGTTACAGTTCCATAGACCCTGGGATTTCCCCTTTAATGCCCCTTCCTGTAAATGTTTTATGACCTTGAATTCCCAAGACTTGTCTAAGTGAAGAAGTTTCACAAACTCACTCCACAATAATGAATATCCACCTAATGTGCTTCCACCCTTCCAGGCTCAAAACTCTCTTAAAGGGAGTTCTTTTGAGGAGGTTTGGCATATTAGTTGCAACATCACATGGGACACCTGCATTGAATGTCAGTGCGCATGGGTTCAGATTCTAGCTACCCTCCCAATCCCAGTTTGCTGCTGATATGCAACCTGGGATCATTCAAATGCTCAGGTCCCTGCCACCCATATGGCGAATCCAGATGGAGCTATAGGTTCCTGACTTTATCTGGCCATTGTAGAATTTGGAAGGTGAACCATCAGATGAAAGATCTATCTGTCTCTCTCCCTTTCCCTTTCTCACTATCTTTCGAGCAAATGCAGGCAAATAATTATTCATCAGAGTTGCTAACATTTCTTCAGAAATACATTTTTCCAAAGAGAGTGACATTTGTTTCCTGGTGATAAATAAAGCAAACTTCTGTTTTATGATGAAACCACATAAAGTCTAGGGGGATTTGCTTATGATAAGAGTCAGGAAAGAAAAAGGCCGTACCACTCCTCCAGAGAACTAGTCAAGTTGTCAGACCATAGAAGTTGTCATGGAGATGGGGGCGGGGAGATACGTCAGCTTTCATCACAAAGTTCCCCAACAGTCTCACTACTTGGTACCCTCACCGGCAGTCTTCTCAAGTTGCTGTTTCCTAGCTATGCTAAGGACAGAAGAAGACAAGATGGATATGACCAGCTGTACATGTAATGCTCCAACAAACCAGTATAAGAGAAAAAACAAGAGTTTTTGCCAGTCCCTTTGTCATGGTTGTTTATTACTTAGTATATTCCCATCAAATGAAAATAGTCAATTCTTTTTTGGGTGGACACAATCTCTTGTTGTTGAAAACCAACACCAATTTGTGCTTTTCTTTTTCCTAAGAGTGGGTTGGTGTACTTGTCAAAGCATTTATCTAAGAGCGAAGGATTAAGGCTCTAGTCCCAAACTAGATGTTTTATTCTTTGGGAAGTCCCCTTGCTCTTAGCATCCTATTTTATAAAATAGAAGTTATCTTCCCCAGCTCTCGAGCATTCCATAGCTCTCTTCAACAAGCATAAGCTTGTGAATGTTTGCCTGGCACACCCAAAGAGGAATTCACCACACTTGGGCTACAAGTAGCAAGGATCTCTGGTTATGATTGACAATATCAATTAAACATACCTAGTGCAGATTATAAGATAGAGAGAGAGAGAGAGAGAGAGACATGGGGATGGGAAAGGGAGAAAGTGAGGGTGGAGGATCTATCTTTGTGTGTAATCACAACATGGATAAGCTACATCTCATGCTCTGTAACATCCATTTATCAACACTATGGTTGCACAACACACACATCCAGAGTTACAAAAACTAACTACAATTAACTTACAGTTATAACTATAGGGTGTTTTGTTGTGTTGCTGCAATCTTTCCTCACCAAGTTGTTGATAGAACTCTAGCCAGATACCTGTAAGGCAAATATTTCTATCATTGCTTTGTTTTTTAGCTTCTGTTCATCACCCCTCCTCAGAACAGGGCAGGAAGCCCCTGAATTCCACTTTAGCATGTTTGTGATCTTACACACTGATTTGAAGAACTCCTGGCTTCTTCTATGATTTCACATTCACACACCAAAGTTCAGAGTTTTCATCAGCCATCTTTACATAACTCTGGCTATTTCTATTCCTACTTCTAAATGCACAAACTCAGACAAATGCAAGAGCACAGAAAGCACAGCTTATATCCAGGGCCCACTCTTGTGGGATTACTGCCACTTGCCTGCTACAAAATATCTCTGCCCACAGCCATGGAAGAGCTTTCACAGACCACCCTGCCTTTTGGAGAAAAAATAACTTGTGAGCTGAATACCACAGAATGAACTCCTCCCCACTATATAGAAACCATTATCCTAAGGTTACATACCAGCTCTTTCAAACCAGTGGCCCCAGGAAAATAAGTGCTGCCAGTAAAACTATGAACTTTCTGGCCACAAGGATTGTCTTGATGAATGACCTTGTCCCCACTGAGTCCACCTGATACCTTCTTGGTTTTCAGGGATTTGTCATCTGCTGAAGTTCACTCTGTAGATTCACCATTGATCACACGTTCTGAAGGAGGAAGATAGAAGTTCATTAAAGCTTTCTTCCAAAGCTGGGTTGGCATTATGTAAGTGGGCTGAAATGAATAGCAGAAACAGCTTACTTCAATCCTGTTCCTCTGCATCTTACCTGCAGTGCAGATGTGTGTCTGTGAGTATTGTAGCAGCTGTTCCACATACCACATCCCTCGGCCCGTTTAGTGCATTAGACTCTTTACACTGCCCTTTTTGGAATGTAGTAGCATTCCTGAATTTCCATCCTGTGTTTTTGTGTGTGTGTGTGTAATCAGTAAAAATATATCCACTCTGGTAACACTGTGAAAGCTATTTGTTGTTTCAATCAAGAATCTGGAATTCCTTCTAGCTTTCACTTGTTGTGTATCTCTATGTGCATTATCTTCAAGGAAATAGGACTGTAGTTCCTTATTCCTACTACTGATGATTGCTTTCACTGTAGATAATTGTTCAGTTTAACTTAGGAGTCATCTGTCCATAGCTTTATCGCTAAAAAAAAATTTTTTTGGAGGGGATAGCCTGGAAATCTTCAGCAAGCATTAACAGTAGGAAACCTGTGTGATCGATAATATTTCTGTCCTGGAGGACTCTACTTGAGATGCACCAGTGGAAAGCCTGTCAAGTGTTTACTGATGTGCCAGCTCCTGTCTGAAAGCCTCTGTGAGGACTCCTGGCTTTGTAGGAAGCACCATCCCTTTGCAGTCCCGAGGCGTCAACAACCACTGTTTGTGCAGAACAATATTTTAATATGTGTATGCCTGGGGCAAATGGATAAATGTGTGAATAAATAAATGACTTCCGATCTTTGAAAATATCCATCAAATTCTTCATGATTACGTTTTAATAGAGTAGCTTACTAAAGATTAGAAAATCAGCAAATATTACACTTCAACATCTCAATAAGTCTTCTATGTTTGATTGATTACGGTGATTTTTTTTTCCCAGTTCAGATTTTCTCAAATAAATATAACATTCACAACATGCAAGAAGAAAGCAGGCACTGCTAAGATGCAAATGAAATTTAGCACCCTACTACCTGAAAATAGTCACTACTTTATAAATAACACACTTGGAGGAGTGCAGAACTGTTCAGTGATTCTTACGTTTAGGAACCACATCAAAGCAGCATTAAACAAAAAACAAAATAACATTGCTCCATATGAAAAGCTGACAGCCTGCCCAGCCTGCCATGGCTGCTGCTGAGGGGCAACCTCACGGCTGGTAGCTGGGAGAAGCATTTTCTTTGTATCATCAAAGTTGACAGTGGATATTGAAGTTGACTTTGACCTTGCCTGAGACCTCTAACAAAATATCCCCTCTGTCTCTTCTCCCTGTGCTCTCAGCAGAAGAACTAACCTAAAAAATCTCATCAGCTGTTTCAACCCACTGTTATTTCAAAGTGCAACCCACATGTGAGAAAGGAGCCTATTGCAAGCCGTTCAAGGTATTAACACTGTGACTCACTGCCAGGCATAAAAAAAAATTCTCTGCATAGAAGTTCAGCAACACACTATTGCTAAAATTAAAAAACAGGCCTGAGATAGATTTAGATAAATGAACATAATTCAGCACAAATCTACAAAAGAAAGATCTGATTTTCACAGCAAAATAATGGAAGATCATTCAACAATGCCGAATAGCAGCAGCAAACAGAGGCAATACTCCTTGTACTGTACTTTCTGTAACTGAGTGAAGCTGCAGAGATAGGAGAGGGGGAAAATCTGGCTTTCTTGGCAAGATTACACTGAAACCAGTTTGGAAGTAATTTCAAACTGATTATCATTTCACAAAAAAAATGTATCAACCATTTCCTTTTCGACAGCAGTGATTCTGCTGGTGTCTTCCTGGCTCACCATTGGGATTGAAAGAGTATTCAGTGGTGACCATGAGCTCTGCATTGCACATGGTCCACCAACCCTCACTGTCCATTTTGTAACAAGCTCTCCTTCTTACACTCCTATCAGCCCTATGGTCCTGTCTCTTAAATACGTATTCATGATAAAATG
The DNA here is from genome assembly GCF_017591425.1 of Ochotona curzoniae. NCBI lineage: Eukaryota > Metazoa > Chordata > Mammalia > Lagomorpha > Ochotonidae > Ochotona > Ochotona curzoniae. Next base: position 22,698,668 of record NW_024467115.1, read on the forward strand.
AGGCCACTATTCAGGGAGAGAAATCCGCCTTACTGCTAGAAAATATTGCCTTGCTTTTTCTTTCCTATCCACTTAGTAGTGGAAAACAAAGAAAGATCAATGCACCTTACAAGAATAAAAGAGACTGAAGGTGGAAGATTTATTTCGTTTCTCAGTTATTGATGTTTGACAGGGAATTGCATCGGGTGCCTTTGGATATTACAGTGTGGGACTCATGGGAATGCTATGTAAACCATTACTTAAGAGTTAAATATATATACGGGGAAGAATAATGAAGAGCTCTGGAATGGAGACAGCAGGGTGTGATGGAAAACGCAGTGTAACACTTCCACTTTCCAGCTGAGAGCAATTTCTAGAGACAGCATCCAAAGAACTCAGGAGCTGTAAAGTCAGACATTAGCTTCATAAGCCAGGACTCAGGGCTGGCAACCCAATTCCAGGGCATCAGGAGACTGATGGTGAAATGTTGAACCCACATACAACTCAAAACAAGCTTTTAGGAGCTCAAAAATATAAATGAGCAAAGCAAAGAATCATAAGCAAAAAGTTCATTCAATTTAATATTAATCACATTCTTCACTTGATAGAAATAAATTCATAGCAGAAAAAAACAAAATAAAAAAAAACAGCTAGATGGAGCTAAAAAGTTCACAAGAAGATCTATGGTATCACAGATTTCTCCTGACCACTGTTGGGCTTACCATATTCCTACAATTTGGTAATGTGTATGCTATTTCTATCATTTGTCAAAAGAAATAAAATGTAGATAGCAAGACAGACACGTAGAATTTAGATCTGAAATTATCTTCATAGACTAGGACAATGGACTGAACCTAACACCAATAAATGTCACTCCTCCGCAGCTAAATCATGCTGGTTCTGCTAGGTCTTCCCCATGCCTAAGACCTGTTGTAGCTACATGTTTCTGCAGCTTTTTCTCGTGTCCCTTTCTTTATTTCAAGTTGTTTGCTGAGAACAGGAACATGTCTGTCTCATTTACAATTGTATTCCTGGTACCACTGCAGTTCCAGGTACTAAGCAATGTTTAACAAGCTGTGATGGATTCATGAGATACTCTATGGGAAGTTGGGCATTTGAGCTGAGAGCAGAGAGAACATGAAGAAGATGTAGCAGAGAGAAGGTGGGGTTATGACAATGCAACAGCAGCTGATGGGAGAGCCAGACGTGGGAGAATAACCATGATCACAGTGAGTCAAGACTTCCAAAAGCTAGTGCAACTCTGGATAGGAAAGAAACTTGAAAATTCAACCAAAAGGAGGTACATTGCTACTCTGTCTTGCAGAACTGTATCAGATTCTGAGGAAAAGATAACAGCTAAATTTAATCCAGAGAAGATTTCTCATGGTACTAGGACCCAAGAATCATGGAAGATGTCTGAAAATCCAAAGTTAATTAAAATTGGAAAATAATTGGTAGGTTTTATATTAATTCTTTTACCTATTCTGAGCTTACCTCTTCTCTATGTGTGGCGTAAGAAGCCAATTTTACTCTTCTGCATGTGGATATAAATGCTTCCCAACTCCATTTGTTCAAGTGACTATCTTTTCTTCCTTGATCACCTTGTCAATATTAGTTGAAAATTTCCCAAAACAGAAGCAGAGTTGTCAGATAATCCGATAACCCCACTTCTGAATATTTATCTAAAAGAACTGAAATCAGGATCTCAAAGAGGTTCTCCACTCCCATATCCCCAGCTGTGTTGTTCATAATGCCCAAGACACAGAAACACCCTAAACGTGCACAGATGGTTAAACAAAAAGCAGTGTGTATGCGTGTGCATGCACACACACACACAGAGAGAGAGAGAGAGAGAGAGAGAGAGAGAGAGAGAGAGAGAGAGAGAGAAATGTGATTTAACATTAAAAGAACATTGTTCCATATGGCAGAACACACAGGTGAACCTGCACACTCAGGGAAACAAGCTAGTTACCAAAGAAGAAATACTGCCTGGGTCTACTTAAAGTGATGTATCTGAAATAATCAAACTCTTCAAAGAAGAGATTGGGACAGTGAGTGCAAGTGCTAAGAGGACAGGGATACGAATTGCTAGTGAATAATAGAAGTTTCCATTATCAAAGGATCTACTTTATTACATGATGTTCTCAAATTTATTGACAAGGTCAACTTTGTATTGACTAATTTTTGTTACACACACACACATACTCTAAAGGGGCAGTAACAAACTTCTGGAGGTGATAGAATGTATGTGTATTACCATGATTGTAGATGGATTCACTGGTGTATTTACATATCCAAACCCAGCAAATTTGTGTTAAACCTGTGTAATGGTCACATATTAGTTTATCTCAAAAAGAGTATTTTCTAACACAAAAAGGAAAAGAAGCCTTGGGAAGATCTGAAAGTGTCCTTGGCCTATTTGAAATATTTCCCTGCCTGTCACAATGGCTCAATGGCTGAATCCTCACCCTTGCACATGCCAGGATCACATAGGGGCACTGGTTTGCTTTCTGCTGCTTCATTTTCCTTCCCTGCTTGTGGCCTGGGAAAGCAGTAGAGAAGGGCCATAGCCTTGGGACCCTGAACTCACTTGGGAGGCCTGGAAGAAGCTCCTGGCTCCTGACTTCAGATTGGCTCAACTCTGGTCATTGTGGCCACTTGGGGACTGAAACAGTGGACAGAAGATCTTTCTTTATATCTCCTTCTGTCTTTAAGTAAAAATAAATAAATGCTTGAAAGAAAGGAAGAAAAGAAAGAAAGGAAGGGAAGGGAAGGGAAGGGAAGGGAAGGGAAGGGAAGGGAAGGGAAGGGAAGGGAAGGGAAGGGAAGGGAAGGGAAGGGAAGGGAAGGGAAGGGAAGGGAAGGGAAGGGAAGGGAAGGGAAGGGAAGGGAAGGGAAGGGAAGGGAAGGGAAGGGAAGGGAAGGGAAGCAGGGAGGAAGAGAGAATTTCCCTTGGAAAGTAGGGTTCAATTTGTTATAGCTTGTAACTCCAGAAGGCAGAGAAAGGCCCAACACATAAATACAATCAAGCAGTAAGTTTTGGCTTGATAGAAGGGAAGCTCCTTTGTTATTTGAGAATGAAGTGTACTGTTCAGTTTTTGAAAGTGATGTTAGAGAAAAGGTTTCATGAGAAAGGAGAATACGGGTTGACTCTGAGATGAGGATGGTGTGCCTTTTCCAAATGAAAGTCTGTACATTCCTGCAGAAGCACACATCTCTGGAAAAACAAGTCTTCAGAAATGTCACAGGAACCTGTGTAGTGAGCGACTTGGGCATGCATATCAGCAATTTTTGCATCAAAATTAAAAACTTTGATTTCCACTTTCCCAGAAACTTTTTGAAGTATCCTCATGTACCAAAATGATAGTGGTTATCTGTGGGTGGTATTGTTACACAAATTTTTAACTTTTTTTTTTGCAGTTTTCTGTTTTGCTTTCTAAAATTATTACAGGGGAGACAAATTCTCTTTCTAGAAAAGAAAAAAGAGTGCACAGCGGATTAAGCCATCTTCTGCAAGGCTGGCATCTGATATTATGGTATCAGTTCCAGCCATGGATACTCCAGTTATGACCCAGCTCATTGCTAATATGCCTAGGAAAGCAATGAAAGATGGCTCAACTATTTGGGCCCAGCCACCCATACGGGAGATCTGGATGGAGTTTTGGGCTCATAGATTCACCCTGGATCAGCTCGGATCTTTGCAGCCATTTGAGGTATGAGTCTCTCTCTCTCTCCCTCTCTCTCTGCCTCTTTCTGTTGTTCTGGCTTTTCATTAAGCATCTTTTAAAATAAAAGTACAAAAAGGATTATGACTGCTATAATGAGTAATACGTTATACAGATATTAACAGAGTCACAAAATCTCAAATTTGTCAAGGACTTTGGAAGTCTTTCTTTTCCAGGCACTCCGCAATTGTACAGGCTCGACAGTCTGTGGTCAGAAACACACATCCTCTCCTGTGTAACTTCACTGGAGGCAAATCTAGCAGGCAAGTTACATGTCTTCCTCCAGTTCTTGCACCCCAGTGATATAAGAAGCAATCCCCATGTATTCACTTCTCAAGTGTGGTATGCACGAGTCCTTTGCCATAGTAACACCCTCTGATCTTTCACGATGAAAACAGAGTTCCTTACCATTACAAACTCATCATCTTTCTCTCAATTGGAGATTATAACCTTCTATGTCCCCAAGGCATTTAAGTCGTTTGCTTTTGTTTTATCTGGCATGTCATAGTACTTTCCCGGATCAGGATGTCTAAACATTGTTACATGGCAATTTTCAGTGTGATTCTAACAGAACTCAAAACAGGACACCTAACTCTAAGAAAAGCCTCCGTTAACATTTTGAAGTCCAAGCTATCTTTATCTCAAATGCTACAAGATGTCCGAATTCTTTCCCCTCTGTTTCCAATCCTTTCTCTCTCTGCCTCCTCAGATTCAAAACTTGCTCTTAAGAAATCCAAATTCTATTCTTTTGAATAGAATTGTGCAGTAGGAACTCCACCTGCTTCTGTAATGGCTCCAACAGGCCCTGCACTGTGAAAGACTCCCTAAGAGAAACTACAGTACACTCAGCCCTGTGCTCACAGGTAGACAAGTGAGTTGGAAATGCAAACAAATGTCAGAAACCACAAGGTAATATGTAGTAATTAGTGATCCAATATTATAACCAGTAAATGCTATTGGCAGGTGCTACTTAGGTTCCGGAAATGTAAGGCAATTAACTTGGACTTGACAAATTTACAGTGCTACCAATGACTAAGGCAGGTGTTGCAGGCTGTTGGCAGTGCTCCTGGGAGACATCAAGGAAGGGGGGTAACCAAACTGGGCCTAACTCATGGTCCAGGAGGGCCCCATGTTCTTCTCCAAGGAGCATGAAGCCTGTGGATCAGCATCCCCCACCGCCCTTGGGAGACTGATGATTCATTCACACGTTGAAGCCGGAGAGGGTGGTCTGTAGAGTTTCTTCACACTTCAGTCCTGAGCCAAAGCTGTGTGGATTCTTAGAACAATTATTAATTTGTAGCCTGAAATCGTTACAGTTGCAAATTTAATTCATTACTTAACTTTAATCTACTTCTGATTTAGTTCCCCCTCAAAGTCTCTCATTTGTCACAGGAGATAATTAAGAATGGCTGACAGCTTTGATCAACCCAGTAAATCGGGAGTTACCCCGCATGCAACACTAGGGGGCGCATGAGGACTGAGATTCGTGATCCCCCAGGCACTCTTCCCCTCAGTGATTTTTATCAGTGACTAACCTCTTTCTCCAAAATCGGTTTCCCAATGGCATTCCTTGGAAAGATAAATACAGCTACTACAGACTTTTTCTACACTCACAGCCCAAGCATTCTGGCAACGCTGGCCTCTCTCTCCATGCCCTACCACAGGCATTCAGACGATGGGCCCACGGGGGACCCAGAGCAAGAGCAAGCAGAATTGCATTCTGCACAAGCACACATCAGGGGCCTCAAGGGAAGGCCCACTTTCTTTACTGACTCTTTCCCATTGGACTGTGCAGCGTTGAGTCTGACGGATCACCCACCTCCTCTTAGCAGGCTCATATGTCTGCAAGGTTTTAGAAGCCATCAGTTTGTTGACTCCTGCTCAATTCCATTCTTATTTTAAAGAGGTTATGTGCTGTCCAGAGAGGGTAGCTAAGTGGTATAAGACTCCAGAGATAAAGCCTTAGATGTCCTGGGATATTAACCCACTTGAGTTTTGTGTTTCAGAGAGAGCCTGGCAGAGCTAAGGTACTGAAGCTGCAATGCATACTATTGCTTGTGCATAGTGTCCCCAAAATTTTAGCAACTAGCAACTCACAAGCACACTTTGGCAGTCACTATAAAATGTTCGGACGGATCTTCTAGCTCCTGAAAAATTTCATCCTGTTAAAAGCCTTTAAAATACTATTGGAGGGCCTAGCGTGATAGCCTAGAGGCTAAAGTCTTCGCCTTGCACACTCCAGGATTCCATATGGGTGCTGGTTCTAATTGCAGTGGCCCTGCTTCCCATCCAACTCCCCGCTTGAGGCCTGGGAAAGCAAAGGAGGATGGCCCAAATCCTTGGGACTCTGCATCCATGTGGGAGACCTAGAAGAAATTCTGGGTGTCTAGCTTCAAATTGGCTCAGCTCTGGCCATTGCAGCAGCTTGGGGAGTGAATCTACAGGGAGAAGATCTTCCTCTCTGTATATCTGACTTTGCAATAAAAATAAATATTTTTTTTAAAAAAAGGTTATTAGAAGTGCATTAAGATTCTGCTTGGAAGTCCTGCTCCTGCATCTGATGATCTGGTTCCCCATCTTGGCTCCACTCTTCAGAAAACCTTCCTGATAACGCCATGCAGGGAAACACTAGGTGATGGCCACACATACTCAGCTTCCCACTGCCCATGTGGGAGACTTGGATGGGATTCTAGGCTCCTGGCTTGTGTGTGGTCTGCCCCTGGTTGATGCAATTATTTGTTAAGTGAACAAACAAATAGAAAATTTCTCTGTGTCGCCCAGTCTCTCCATCTCTCTGAGTTTCAAATAAATGAAAATAAATATTTTTAAGTGCAAAAGTCCCCTAGCTGCATTTATACCTAATAGAGTTCTATTTCAAACTTTTTAAATAGTGATTATTTGCATCAATGTATTATCCCATACTTCAAGTAGTTGGAGCTTGTTCCAAAATAAAATTAAAATAGTTTCAAAGAATGACAGGAAAACATTTTTTTTGGCAGAGAACAAGAGGAAGCCAGAAGGAATTGAGAAGAAACCCAGTGGAGAGTGTAAAGCAGTGAGAGACCTTTTCCATATGCGTGGCCATAAAAATTATTATGATTCCTTATGTTGCATATGCTGATAAAAATGTGATCTGTAATAAAACCTTCTTCTTCCCTATCTCTCTCTCCCCAACCCCTTTGTTTCTCTCTCTCTCTTTCTCTCTCCCCCTCTCTCTCCTCAGTTTTGTTTACATTACTTACAATATTTTTATAAAAGCAAAAGAAGGGGCAGGTACTTGGCCCAGCAGCTAGGATACTGGTTAAAGATGCCCAAATCTCATATTGAGATGCTTGGGTTTAATTCCCGCAGTTCCTGGGCCCAGAAGCTCCTAGGGGACAATTGCAATGTCTCAGGTGATTGGATTCCAGCCACTCGCCTGGAAGACTGAGCTCCCTGCTCTGGCCATTCATGAACTACCATTGTGCCTAAGCAACTGACCAGCTCTCACTGTCTTTTTCTCCATTCTATCCCTGCCCATGCAGCTCAAATTTACCAATGAAGACCTGGGTTCCTCAGGCTTTTGCTATAAACACCACACAAATATTCCATGTCATGGTCTGTGGGTCTTAAAACATTCAGTCCTGTGCAGTGTACAATGTGCACGCCCCTTCCTTTCCTCCTGGATCAAGCGCACTGCCATCTACAGCAGCTCTTGGGATATGTGTTTTTCTTGATAAAATAGAAGTGAAGGATTGATTTATTTTACCCACTTCTAATTTTGGCAGTCCATGTACAATTTTTGCATAATGCACATTTTCATAAACCTTTTGAAGAATCCTGGTTTTTTCCCTCAGTTGTTGGTTTTTTTTTCTCCTATCACATTGTACTTTCTTTGTATGACCCAATTCGTTGATGACAAACCTTGAAGGAAGTCCCATGAATTGTTGCATACTGCGTACATACCCCAAAACCCGTTCCTCCCTTCGCACTCAGGAGAACATTAGCATCACACAGGTGGTTTCCATAAGGCTGAACGCCCTTCAAGTCTTTCCCTAGTGAAGGAGAATCTCAAGTCCCTGTGGAAAACAAGAACATATTTGAGCTCACTCATAGTTCAGTAGCTTAGATCTCATTCTAATTGTGCAAATCTTTAATTAACGTGAATATAAATTTTAGATGCACACACTGCATTGAATTCACTAAAGCCAATTGGAGGTTCAATGCACACACTGCATGGAATCCACCAAAGCCCTTTTCCTTTTCCACCATGAGAATTTCTGTTTCTCAACATAAGGCAGTAAATAAAAACCATTGCAAATGCAGAAAAGTAAATGCATCCAGTGTCCTTTTGAATGCATTCCAATGGCAGGAGGAGAAGGAAGATCATTCCAAGCCTGAACAATCTAAGCAGGCCAGAGGAAGAGAGCCAGAGGGTAAGGATGTGGAGAAATGTGAAGGGTGATTGGCCTAGAACGAAGCAGTGCACTGCAGAGGTAGACATAGAGGACTTAAGTGAGCAGGCAGGGCAGTTTGGGAAGCATCTGAGAATTAAGAAAAAGGTTAGAGTCAGGATGACATAGACAGGTGTAAACAACACTGAAACTTTGAATAGGGACCTGGTATTTGAAAGAGTAGGGCTTATATTTGTAGGCTTGATAAAAGCCACGTATATCAAAGATGGAGCTTGTTAGGTCTTTTAAGATGTTTTTGGCTACAAGTAAAAAAGTAAATGAGGCTAATCAATAAATAGTAATCTACTATAAAGACACAGAATCATCTTCAAACTCAAAATAGCAAGGAGTGTATGCAGATGTCTTCAACTCTACTTCATTCTTCATATTTGCTGTGCACGGGGGAGCAGGGTGTTGTCCCCACTCTGAGTTTGATCCTCCCTGCACCCAGTCACACTGGCTCCAAAATTTATGTCTGAGTCCAACAAATGCTGACCTCTCTTCGTATCTCTAAATACAATTCCAAATTCCTAACTGAAAGCTAATGATTGTCCAGCTCTGGTCAAAGGGAGCTCTGATGCAATCTGTTTGAAGTGGAAGGGTCATGCCGGGTGCATGGTGAGTTGGGCTTCCCTTTTGTGGACAGGTGGGTTCCTTCATAAATGTGCTATTGTGGGTGGAGTTAAACTGTAGATGTTTACAGCAGCCTGCTGATGTCTTCGTGTCCTTCAATGAGCTTGCTATCAATAAGAAGGAAAAGAAATTGAGAAAGAGGACATGTCTGACTTAATCCTAGTAGCAGAGCCAGTTCAGGACATCTAAAAATGTCAGCCTTGGGCACAGCATCAGGATAGAAGAGTCGGAGCAGAAAGAATGGAAGGAGGTCTCCATACAGTACTCTCCAAGGTAGTGAGCACCGTATTAGGGTCAGAAAAATCCGGAGACTCCTTGGAGATTGCTGTAGAGAAGAATTCAGAACATCACACATGTGCAGGCTTACATCCTGTAACATGACTCTGAGTGTGGAGTTTTTAAAGAGCTAAACCAGATCTAACATACCCAACAGAGGAGAGGAAGTGTTTGTACTCAGACATTCCCAGTGTGATTAGTCAACTCACCAAATATTTACCAAAGACCTAGTCTGTCTCAGTGCTGTTGGATGTTGTCATGTTGGGTCAGAGCTATGGAGACAGCGAGGCCATCCCTCAGCTGGTGCTGAAAGTCCCTTGGGGTGTTCTGCAGGAAATCTGATGCCAGGAAATTCCCAGCCTCCTCTCAGTTTCCCTTCCAGAACTCCAAGAGGCTCATGCTCCCTCCATCCTCCTCCTCTGCCTGCCAGAGATTCCAAATTCGTTCTGTTTTGCAGTTGCGTCAAGCCATACTTGAATCCGTTCCTTCCAGAAAGCATAAATTAGCATTTTATTATATGTACGTTTTAGGGTCTCTTAAAGTAGAAATGTAAATTCAAGACTCCCATGGTAAATTAGGGCATACCCATATTCACTGAAAATAAACCAGGTAGTCCTGGCCAAGCCCTTGGAAAGCAATGCCTTGCTGAGCTATCCTGGGACAGACACTCATCTGGGCTCCTGTCCCCAGTTGTTTACCCTGGCTTATGGCCATTTCCTGCTTCGTTTGGCACCCTAAGTTCTCTGTCCAGCTGCCATTGGCTCATGTGACTCCTGGTCGGCTCTCATTTACAAGGAACCAATTTCGTAAGCAGCTGTAGGTGAGCCTTCTACAGGCCTCTGGCCTCCCTCCATCAGGCAGCTGGACAAATACATCTGCTTTGGCCTTCCTCAGGGACCAGCTATTTTGAGACCATACTTCAATTGGCTCTTCCTACTTCAGTGTCTTTAATTGGTCTGTATAACTCTTAAACCCTTATACAACAGGAACTTCAGGCTAGATGGAACTTGATTCAGTTTGGCTTGGCTTTGGTGGAGGAATTAGCAAAACCAAAAGTGAGAAGTACTTGATATGCTACTTACAGCTCCACCAGGCTGCACTGCGACTTTTTCTGTGGTCTCTCTCCTTCATGCCGATTTGGCCATTGCAATTCTGTGTGGTAACTGGAGAAAAGTAGGAAAAAAGAAAGTTTTTCCCCATCAACTTTAATTCTCCAGGTTCTCTTTTGCATCCCTCTTGTTCGACATCAGTCTAAACATCTGCTTCCTGGGGAGCATGAGTGGACAAAACACAAGACAAGGCGGTAAAGAAAGAGTCAGCAGAGCCTTCTGCTGTCAATTTACAAACATCAGCCACTAGTGGGAAAGTCTGATTTTAGCCCTGCAGTTGGCAAAGATAAGATCCAAGGGCCTTTGCCAACCTATGTGTATACATCAAACACTTGCGTGCTAGAGATAGTCTTTAAATGTAGGCCGTGTGTGTGTGTGTGTGTGTGTGTGTGTGTGTGTGTGTGTGTTTTGGTAGGGCATGGGGGGGATGAGGGTGAGGCTATTTCCTGGATTCCCACAACTCTACCTCCAGGTAAAAACTAGCTGGTATTCCTCCCCAGTCGCTCTAAAGAAGTCTACAGGTTTCCTCTAAGGGTTCAAGGTGCTCGTTAACCTGTGACTACCATTCTAGGGAGTGCAGTTCTTGCCTGCCATGTTGCTGATTAAATGCTGCTCCAGGCAGAGGGTTCTTCCAGCCTCACTTCTCCCACTGCATTCCTGTTTCCTTTCCCTGCCTGTCTCACTCAGTCCTTTTTAGCATCTCATTTCACCTTCCTGCTCTATGGAGAGCAATGTGTGGCTCTTACCTTCCCCCAGTGGCATTTAAAGTGCTTCTTGGTGCAAAACATCCTATTCATTGCCATAGAAACAGGAAGCTCAGTGTGGAAGGAAAAAAAAAAAAAGAAGTCTGACACTCTGAAGCTGTACAATTCTGTTATTTTGCCCAAATCCATAAATGGCAACATGCTGGGATATATGCAAACGCCTTCCCACTGCTAGAACAAGAGAAGGAAGAGCCTCCCATTCCTAGGAGATTTTTCACAGGCTTCAAATCAGGCCCTTAAATCAGTTGAGCACTGGCTTTCATGGACAGATAAGATCCCTGCTTTCCCTGCACAATGGGAGAAGCCAGTTGAGCATCGGAGGGTCAAGACCACGAGGCCACTGAGTGAGAAGTTTGACAGACCTGCACTCTGTCCTCAGTCCTGCTTCTTAAAAGCACTTTATAGTGAGACCCTTTCAGTGTCCACAGTTATACAGTGAGAATGAGAAAATCACATGGGAGGCCACATGAGAGCATGCTGAGCTGGATCTTCACTGCACCCCAGCACAGTCACTGTTTCCTTACCATAGCTTTGGACAGCCTGAGTTTGGGTCATCTGTTCTCAGCCATGAACCCTTTTCCGATATTAACTACCAGAAGACTCTCACATTGAAATTAAGCCAATAAGCCACATATTTCCATGAAATGCAATGAGAAATATTTCACCTTAACATCCTCATGCCATATCTAGAAAAGAACCCACTTTAATCATTGCTTCCAAAGGTTTATTTTCAAATTTCCCCCAGTGTTGTCCTTTTTCTCTAGGTCCCCAGGAACCCTGGATTCCATCATCTCTGGATTGAGAATAGACTGTGTAGCTGTATGTACTAGAGCTTTAAGCTACCAAAGTGAAGTTTGTGGGTTCCTCTCCACAGAGCCCGTGCACATCTCAGAAGCCCCCTATATTCCATTCTCAGAAATGCATGCTACCTTCTAACAGCTTCTTTTGTTCTAACTTTGTGCTTGGGTTCCATATTTCTCTGTTTTCACCTATCAAACACAGAGACAAACAAATGGCCAAAGTAATTCATTTTGTTAATCCACCCTCATAAGCTTATGAAAAAAAATGGCATTGTCAACCAACCCTCCAACCTATCTAGCTCCATACCTCATCCACCATTTCAACTAATCCTTACCCACCCACTGCAATATTTCCTCTGTTCTCCACCACCCAGGGCCAAGCAACAAACAACTCCAGATCACTCCTCCAGTCCAGAGCCCCCCAACGTTAACCCAACACTTCCTAAAGCATTGCCACTGCCTGATGCACCTTATCCACAAAAGGCTCTACAAAAATTCAGGGCCATGTTTTCCTCTCACTCCTAATTGTACCTCCCCCCTTATTAACTTCATGGCTTCCCCAAATGGACCTGCATGACAGGGTAAATCTCCTTCTCTGTGAGACGGTAAAAATCAAAACTATTTTTCAATGACATTTTCCTCTGTGTGTTATCACTCAGTCACCTTTACAAATGAGGATCTGGCACAAATCCACCTGCTCACAGGTGTCCCATTGGATCCAAGGGTATCCTGGCAAGGTGTAACTGGTTCATCACATACACAGCACACTATGGGAGGTAGGGCCATGCTCTCTTGGTGCTAGATCAGCAGCAACTTCATCTATAAATAGGGTGACCATATGTCCCATTGTGCCCTGTGTCATCCAAGTTTACCCCTGTCAACCTGTACAATTATTAATAGTGGCCTTGTTCACTCTTAAAGCGGTCGCAGTTTGGAATATAAATCATTTGGTTATCCTAATATAAAGGACAGAAAATTAATCACCCATTACACACTTGATTGTCTTGGTTACAGAGGACTAATTGCAACTTAATCATTTTGGCTTGCATTTCCACTTGAGAAAAGGATCTAAATGAATGTTACAGACTTTCTATAAATACAAGTGTTTGTCTTCATGTAATCTGCAAGAAATTAAAGAGGAAAAACCAGCTGCATGAAGTGTGTATACAAACCAGAGCAATGAATCATGATTACTTCAAGATATGGGTTTTTTTTTCCCCTTTCATAAGAATTGATGAGTGTACCAGTATTGTTCTCTACAATTAGAAAGCTGGCCAAAGATAGGAACCACTCTGGGTCAACTGATTACTTGATCATCTCTACCTGTTTTCATAATTGGTGTCTATGATCAATTATTTTGCAAATAGTTTTTTGTCTTTAGTATGTACTGAAACAACTAGAATCAGGCTCAGTTCCTGCCCTGAGGAGTTTATTCTATAAAGGAAGACGTTAACACATGAGAAGTGTTACAAATGGTATAAGTGCAGGTCACAAGAGGCCCATTTAGGAAAAGCATTTATCCTAGTGTTGGGAATTATAAACTTTGGGGTGTGTTACGGGGAAATAAGAGAGTGACATAAAACCCAGTTATGGCTGAAACAGTGGGCAAACAATTGCCCAAGGCCTTACGTGTCAAAGTAAAGAACATGATGGCTTTGGAACACAAGTTGGAGGCTAGAGGAGGGATAGCTCAAAATCAAACATCCAGATAAGAGAGATAGCAGGATGCCTTGGTCCCACAACTGATCTGACCCTGTGGCTTGACATCACAGGAATGAGAAGTGTTAGGGAGCTCCAGTGAAAATAACAACTGAGGCCAAAGCACAAGTGAATTGATCATGAATGCTCCAGATTTTCAACTCATTGTTTCAAGGTCCTAGGGTTCCAGCACTGGCACCAACACTAGGGCCTTTCAAAAAGTTATTCACAAATGGAATGAAAGATAGATTTGTTTTGGTACCATATTTTGCAAAGTCTACATACACAGTTATTTTGATGACACACTTTTTCCAGGCACTCTTGAAATCCCCTCAATCTGCATGGATTTCAAACATGTTTGTATCAAAATGAATTTCTTTTCTGCCCATCAGTCTGTTTTCCCATGAGCCTTCTGCACAGGCTTTCCTTGAGACTTTCATACTTGCCCTTCAACTTGCCAACCTCAGTTGTGTGGAGGAGTGAGATCAGCCATGTGACAGACAATGTGCTCACCATTCTCCCGGGGACGTCGGTCGGAGGGTTGCTTGTAATCAAGCCTAAAATATCTCTGACATGCAGCTGCACTGTCTGTGACAACACGTACGTCAACAAGAAAAATTCATGATTTAGAAACGCATCTGAGCTGAGTTCCGCTCCTCTACAGCCTCTTCAGATGCAGACTCGTTTTGTTCCTCTACAGAGTTCCAAATAAAACGCCAACTGCAAAGATTTGCAGAAGCAAACCCAAGGCTGAAGGAGCAATCCTTCTTAATTGACCTGACAGACACAATGTTTCTAACATATGGTCTTGCTCTCCCCAGACAAAGACAATTCCTATAAAAAGAAATACATTATAGTGGCCCTAACATTATTGTGGAATAAAGGAATGCTGGACACTGAAGATAGTGGGGCTCTTTTTCCCCTCAACTTCCATCTTTGAGATAAAGAATAACAGAGATTGTACAGCCAATTTATATAATTCCTCACTTTGGATTATTTTGACTTCAGAGGCAAGACATTCATTGCCTTGAAACAATAATTTGGTTATTTGCTAATTAAAGATTATGATTTCTGTTGTATGATTAAAAAACTTAGATTGGTTCAAAAAGTAAAAAATACTGTATTATGTATCCCCGAAAGTACTCAAGATCCCAGGGTCCATCATCAGGGGAACCTGGATTAGAAACCCATACTTTGAGTTGACTTTCGGGTTCCCTTAAGGATCAGCAGATTTTCATATTGGGCCCTTGCTACCAGAGCCCTGGTAGGCACCAACTGTGCAGATAAACTCATTCACCCCGAGATGTTCATACGTGACAGTGTGTAAAACATCCACCCACTAAATAATAGAAAACAGCACAGTGCTATTTTTTGAATGTAAGTTTTCATGACATTAATCATTTTAAACTCATCATCTCACTTAACCCTGATGGCAACTTAATCAGAAGCTCATAGTATCTTGTTTTCCCATGAGGAGAGCATGGTTTGGTATGCTGGCTCATGCTATCAGTAAGTGCTGACTCTGGGACTAGGGTCTAGGCCGTTTGAATGTAAAGCTTCTAGTCTTCACTTCAGTGCTGAGAATGTAGCAGCATCCCCAGGAATTGTGATAGCATGGGCAACAGTAACCGCTTCTCTGCTATCATGCATTTCCAAAAGGTCAAAAAAAAAATGGAGATTCACACTCAGCTTAATTTTTCTTCCTTCCCCCAGTTTATAAAAGTAAAAATGCAAAAGTTGTATGTAGTTAAGATATACAGTGTGACTGAATACATATGTGGATACCCATTATGAAGCAATCACCATGTTGGTTCAGTTGCAAAGGACTTCATGTCACAATTTATTAAGAGCTTCCTCTTATCTCTGGGTCTCTGTTCATTAGTTTGGTGGCAAAGGCAATGTCTTTTTGCCTAGCAGGTAAGACATCAGTTAAAATGCCCAGGTCCCTTCCCAGAGCACCTGAGTTCAATGCCTGGCTATGACTCCAAATTCCGAACTTCTGCTAACACAGGCCCTAGCATGGAGCAGTGATGGCTAAGTTGCTGATGTGGGAGACCTGGAGCAAGTTCCAAGAGTCTGACTTTGGCCTGAGCACAGCCCTGGCTATTGTGAGCATTTTGAGAAATAACCATCCACAGAGGAGGGCACTCAGAGAAGTCTCCATGTTGCTCTCTTTCTCTTCTTATTTTGAAATTAAGTCAAAAAATACCTTCTTTGATGGTGAAGCTATGTCTAGCTTTGCCAGATCAAGAGTTTCCATTTGTTTCCCTCCCCCGCATTCAATTTTCTATCACGCCATCATCATCACTATTTGTGATCCACTTCCTCCCCCACAACTCAGTCGCAGCACCTCTGACTCCTGGATCCTTTTTCTGTTAGGGTGAGTGACTACAGAGAGAAGGATTGTGTACTAAGCTCACCCACTTCAGAAAATCTGTCTCCCTGTAACTTCCCTTTGTTCCCACCCGTTGCCACACCCTGTTCAGCTCTGATTTGTAACTGTCTCACTTGCAGCATAAAAAGATGTGCTGGAGAGTGGAGCACAAGATAAATCTTGAGACTGCACCAAAAGTGTATTTCCCATTGAGAGCACCAACCAGGCCAGGAGCTGCTGGCTTCCTGGGCTCTCAGAAGGGTGGGCAACATCAACTGCCCTGGGATGGCTCCACCTCTCTGGCACAAGAGCTGACCCTGGCACGGATACCCGGGGGTGTTTTCCACCATCTCATCTTCTGCAGCTGCTTCCACATTCCATCTAATCCAATCAGAACTTAGTTGTCCTGTTTCTGTTAGAATTGTGTTCCATTTGCCAGACACAAAATGTTTATCAGTTCTGGCAAACCCCTCTCTCTGCAGAGGCCATTTCAGAGGCAGTCTAAAAACTGCCTTGCAGACTCACACTTTTCCTGACATAGTAACCAGTCAGTGAGTGCCTGCCCTGGTTCTTCTGGGTCTATCTCCTCGGATTTCACTTCTAGCAGAAGATAGATGGACATGGGAGATAGGCAGAGACAAAGCTCACCAATTTTTGCCGGAAGTTATCATTGTCCTTTGCTTTTGAAGTGGGAAGAATATTGACTCCTATTTGCAAAGATGACTTCATCCTAATTCCGAGAACCTGGTGAATATGCTACCATTCATGACAGGGATAAATGGCAGATGGGATGAAGTTACAGAGTATGAGCTGGGAAAAGAAGTCTGGATTATCCAGCTGGGAATGGTCTGGTCATCTGGATCCTTAAAATTGGAAAGAAGTTCCCAGCTGTCATTGGAGAGAGCTTAAAATCAAAAGGCAACCTTACTGGCTTCAGGAAGAAGTGAGAAGGAGGGGGAGCAGTGTTTAGCCTGGATGCTCCCATCCAATAGTGAATGCTTGGGTTTGAGTCTCAGTTCCAGGCATTTCCGTCTCTCTCTCTCTTTCTCTCAGGATTTACTCATCTCTATTGGAAAGTCAGATTTACAGAAAGAAAGAGAGACAGAGAAACACCTTCTACCCACTTATTTAGTCCCCAAATGATCACAACAGCTGGAGCCAAGAGCCAAAACCTTCTTTGGCATTTCCCATGTGGTTGCAAGGTCCCAAGGCTTTGGACCCATCTTGACTGTTTTTCCAGGCAACAAGCAGGGATCTGGATGGACAATGGAACAGTCAGGACACAAAACAGTGCCCATATGGGGTCCTGGTGCTTTCAAAGTGAGGATTTAGCCTCTAAGCTATTGTTCTGGACCCAGTTCCAGGCTTTTTAATGTGCATGCTGGGAGGCAATTGAAAGAGCTCAAGTGTTTGGGTTCCTGCTGCCCTCACAGAAGACCTATACCACGTTTCCAGTTCTTGGCTTGTGCCTGGCCCAGCCTTCATGCTTGCAGGTGACTAGGAAGTGAACCGAGGATAGGAACTCTCTTTCTCTCAACTAAATACATAAATTAATGAAAATGTGAATGAAGAATCAAACAGTGGAGTGAGCAATACAGAAGCCTCCAGAAGCTGCTGAAGGCAAAGTAGTGAGTTTCCCATACAGACCCCAAAATGAACAGCCCTGCAGACAATGTGGTTTGTCCTCTGGTAGGGCCATAATGGACAGGATTGCATTATTATGACCATGATATTTCCTGTAGTTTGCAGAGAAATCAGAAAGTCACATAGTTTTGGAAGGAGCAGGCAATGCAGGGCCTTGTCTTCTCAATGCCACAGTATGTTAAAAACTGCCAACCATTTACCTTTCAACTGGCAAGGCCACAACTTTGAAAAGGATAGTCATTGTGTTCCCAAATGAGTCTTGCTCTTTCCTGATGGGATTTCACATTAGAAGTTTTGACCATGAAGAAATGTAAGCGATCACTTTCATTAAGTGCTCTAGGAATGTTTGTTGTTACCAATTGGACAAGATGTGAACCATTAATCCCTTAGTGTACTTTCAATGTAAACTTTATCATGAATGCTCTTTCTGATTACCAAATATATGTATATATATATGAGTGCATTGCAGAGTTACACCTCCTTCAGGAATCTTGAGGTGTCAAAACCTTCCATACTTGGCATCTTGAGTAATTTCAGCTCAGTATGGCCGGAGACTTCAGTGTGTACCTCTGAGCACTCCACACTGTGGCTCTAGGCACTGTGCCACACCCATCACCTGGCCCTCTACATGAGAAAAGATGGACTCAGTTCCATCTCAATATCAAATTAAGCTTTGCCAAATTTAGTTACGAACTTTGAAAGGAAATGTCAAGATAATTGATGCCTTCTCTTATCACTATAATTTCACTGGCATCCTCCCCTAGATTAAAAAAAAATAGTAAATTTCCCTCTCCTTCACCCTTAATTATAGCCTTAAAAATGGTTCCATGTGTTCTTTTATTTTTTTTTAATTTTGAAAAATTAAGTCAATAAAAACTCCTACAATGTACTGAGTAAGCATCGTGTGCCAGATACCTGACAGTTATTGCCATGGAATCTCTTAATTAGAGACCACTGCTGCTGTTCATCTGATGAGGAAACTGGGACTCAAAGGGTTTTTAACAACTTGTGCAAACTCACAGAGATGGGAGAAGGCAGAGGCACCTTCTCTGTTCCTTGAGTAGGACCTCTGGGGCTCACCGATCTCTCCTGCTTCCTGAGTGTAAAACTCATTCAAAGACAACAGGAAGAGTAAAAGAAGATGGAGCCAGTACCTGTGCAGGCAGTGGGGCCCCTGCCTGGCTAACTCTAGTTTCCTCCCACCAAGCATGAAAGAGTTTGAAGTGGAGGCATAAAGCAGTGCAGGAAAGCAGAATTTATTTAGAGCAGAGCCAAATGAACTAAGAATGAAGGCCAAATGAAGAGATAAAGAGAGATTGAACAAAAACCTCCACACTCAGAAAAACCCAGAACTAGGGGGAAAAAAAACTGGCATACAGAAAACAAAGCAAGCAAACAAACAAAACTAACTCGGGGCTGTGTGGGACGGACGGAGGTGGTGTGCAAGATAAAGTAATAGTCCTCCTTAATGAAGGTCGATATTTTTCTTTATATCATCTAGAGACATCAGAAGCAACCTCTGCAGCTCAAGTGAATGTTCAAATGGCAGGGAGTTTGAACAGGGTCTCAACTACAGCTTATTTCTGTGGGCCCCGTCTATTGAAATATCAAATTTGCATCAGGTGCATGTTAGGAGTAAGAATGTCCTTCATTGCAATTTTATTATAATGACTTATGGTTCATCCAGGGACACATCGTGCAGCCCTGCTGGTTATTTCCAGCCAGTACTCACTCGGTGTTTACAGCATTATAGATGTGGTTGCTTCTACATGTAAAAGGTGGGGAGCTGTCTGGGCTACAGAAGGCTGACCTGCACACAGCACAACGAAGGAGGCTTGGGTGGTGAGGAGCAAAGGGAGAGGAATCTGCTCAGTGCATGGAGAAGGAGCTGGCTTGTGGCAAACCTGGACTGGCATGTGGTCCTGTCTGTGGCTGTCTAACAGCTGCCCACACATTCGCCAGGGTCACCTGGAAACACCCTACAGCAGTCCCACTGTGACTGTCAGACCTCCATCCCATCCCCTATCTACCTTCCTTCCTACACTCTATTAGGTAATGAGTTCATGACCCCCAGCCCTGGGTTGGGTTTCCCCCAGAACTGTGAGCCAGGACGAATTTCAGCTTCCCTCTCTGGGATGGACAAATGGGAACTGAAAACCTCTTCCTCATTTTAATAATTTTTTGAAGTAAATATTTATTTGAGAGGCACAAATGTAGAGGGGTGAGGGAGAGAAAGAAATACAGAGACAGAGAGAGAGAAAGACTAAGAGAAGATAGAGCTCATTTACTCCCAAATTTCCACAGTCATGATTGATTTGGGATCTGGAGTTAGAAATCAAACCCAGACAATGTATTGTGGGATCTGAGTATCTTGAAGCAACATTTTAGCTGTGAGGCTAATGTTAGACCTCGCTTCCTGGTTTTCACATGTGGCTTCCATCAGTAAATAGCTGCATAGTTTTGGTGATGGGGCCTCCTGAGGGTCTAGGAAAGGTAGCTTTAGCTGATGGCACATGTCCCAGTCAGAGGTCACTATCAGGTGACCATCCGACCATCTCTATCAGGTAATAGAGCAATGCTTATTGGTTCCTAAGCCAGCATCCTGTCACTTTAGTTACTGCCAAAGCCCCGATTCTTGCTACCAAAAGTATCTACTATCTGGGTTCCATGCAAATTGATCTACCTATCATCTCAAGGTAGACAGGATCCCAAAATTCCCTCTTCTCCAGTTTATACCTCACCTCCACTCTTCACAGCAAAAGAATCATTTCCTAAGGACTTTCTACTGAAATGGCTACTGAAGCACTATTCCCAAAGTCTTTCTCACTTATTTTCTTTAACACGCTCTCCTGCTCCTTCTTGCAATTTCAAAGACCAGTGATCATTTCCACATTTTCTTGGGTGGTTGCCATAATTTCCTTGTGAATCACACATAATGGTCTGAGCCCTTCTCAGGTGGATGCTGAACTTTAAGCAAAGAATTAGTAATAATCATTAAGAAGCAAGATTAACATGCTGTGAATTAGTTTCTTTCTGGTTCTATTTACTCAAGGTTTGCTCTGCAACAGGAACAAATGTTTCACAACCTCAGATCATTTGTGTAGTGATAAATACCTGAAATGTTTTACAGGTATCCGGCTATAAAATTAATATGATAAAATCAGTGTTCATGCTATGGCAATAGACTAAAAAGCAACAGCCATCATGAGATTTGTTTCATCGTGATTTGTTTGGGGATCATGTTTATAGGCCCCGGGGCAATGTAACTGTAGATGAGTCAAAATTTAGGAATAAAGACTGTGAGAAAGGAGATTGGTTCTGGAGGAGGCTGTGCAAGTGTAACTAGTGAAAAAAAAAAAGCCATCCATCTGAGATCTGCCCTTTTGGTTTACTGACCTGGAGATCAGGACTTAAAGCAAGAAACCCTGACTTCTCTCCGATGTTTGTTGCTCATTTCCCCTACTTTCCTTCTTCAGATACAAAAAATTACAAGTTAAAAGAAGTAGATTTACTTACCTATTGTTACGAAGTTGGGATGTTTTATAGTTCGGCTAACACAGAGTGAAGTTCAGGAAAAACATTACCAGTAAATCTAAATAAAACAAAACAAAAGCTTTGTGCCAATTCAACACTGGGAAATAGAGCTACCTATAATTTTCCTTCATAATGACTGAAGTGAAATGTAGGAGTCATAAACAAGAGAGAAAAATAAATTGCAGGATTTACAGGTGTCAGACTAGGTGCAATCAGGCTGCAAACACCTTGAGATAAAATATCCAATGTCTTAACACAAAATATTTTTCCAAGGGAACTTGAAAAAAATCTTGATATGTAAAAATAAGAGTTGAACAAACACTTCTTCTTTATTATGAGAAGACTGATAGCAGCCCCGTACATATACAAAATTTTACTTAATGTTATTCATTGTCTCGTGTCTCAGTACTTCTTACCTTTTTGAAAGGTAGAGACAAAGAGACTCAGAATCATCTCTCATCTGCTTTGCTCCCCAAATTCACTCTCCAGCATCCTGAGTTGGGTCAGGTTAAAGACAGGAGCCAGCAACTCCATGCAGGTCATCCCTGTTGGGGGCAGTAGCCCAAGCACTTGATTCATCACCTTTTATCCCCAGTACATTACCAGGAAGCTAAGCAGAGCCAAGACTTGAACCAGGTATTCTGATGTAGGATGCGAGTGGGTGTCTCAAGCTGTAGCTTAGTTACGGTGCCAAGCGCCTCTCAGTATTTTAATACACACTTTAAGATTTTGGTTCTTATCTCATTCTTGAAAGTTCAAAGTACATCACAAATTGAATAGATAACAGCCTAGCAAGATTGGGGCAGCACGTTTCAGACTTCTATAATATCTTCAAAAACTACATGTTGTTAAACTTCTACTTCTGTGCAAGAAGAGGCTTGCACCAGATTAATTATTTTTAAAAAATGAATAGAAAAGTCAGATTAAATATTTTTTTTTTTGAAATAGTAACAACCACCTCTGACTTGAAGGTGCTGAAAAATGAGCCAGGATTTGATGGGTCAAGGTTTAGGAGGAAAGATAAAAGGAACTACCAAGCGCTGAATTGACCCTCTTCAAAAGAGTGTTCCCCTCAGGGCAAGGATCAGTTGGGAGCTTGTAATCAGAACTGAGGATTCCACTTTATAGAACTGTAGGTGATGGACAGAGGAACAAATAGAACTTAGGGAACTCTCACAAGCTGCAGACAGAAAAATCAAATCAACAAACAAGCAAAAATAATAGGTGGAGGATGGAGAGTTGGGCTATCAAAGCATCTAAGAACTGAGGGAGGGAAGAACTGAGGAGAGGGCATTGGTCCAAAAAGAGCAAAGCAGAAATGCTCATCTCCTGCTACAGGCATTTGCCAGATGGGACAAGCTAAGCAGAAAGTCACAAAAAACACAGCAGTGTGTTTGGCTATCTCAGAGAGTTAAAGTAGCAAAACCTGGAATTTAGAGCCTGGCAAGCACAGGACATCCCTGTCAATACCTCAGTGAGGAACAAAGTAAAAGCAAATATAACTTTTGAAACTTCAGCACAGCCTCTGTTCAGTGTAGTGGCTGAGCCCACTCTGGTTACAGACCCATGCAGCCGTCTCTGGCAAGAGTGAGCCACGGGCCTGACACAGTAGCTTAGTGGTTAAAGTCCTTGCCTTGTATGGGATGGTATTCCACGTGGGCACCGGTTCTAATCTCTGCTGCTACACTTCCCTTCCAGCTCCCTGCCTGTGGCCCGGGAAAGCAGTCGAGGACGGCCCAAAGCTTTGGGACCCTGCACCCGCGTGGGAGACCCGGAAGAGGCTCCTGGCTTCAGATCGGCATAGTATCGGCCCGTTGCGCTCACTTGGGGAGTGAATCATCGGGCGGAAGATCTTCCTCTCTGTCTCTCCTCTCTGTATATCCGCCTTCCCAATAAAAAAAATAGTAAAAATAAATCTTTAAAAAAAAAAGTTGCTTTGCCTGAATTCTAAAGGTTCAAGTAATATGACAAGGTAAAGAAAATATAAATACATTGTTAACAAAACATAATTCAGTGAAGGCAATTTTGCCTCTCTGCTTCCCTAATGGCATTTAGAGTGAAATAAAATTATAGAATTTATGGGAAAAAAGCAATATATTTGAAGTTAAATATTCTGTTTATAATTGAGTTGGTTTGATACTGGTAAGGGCACAGCAGATACATAGATTTGTGAAGGCAAAGAAACCAGTTGAAAAAAATCACTAATTTCTCTCTCTCTGCTTTTCAAATAAATGTAAATATATAAAAATGTATAAATATATAAAATACATAAAATCCACCCAGAAACAGGCAGCCAATAGGGCAACAAAAACTGAAAGGAGCTCCCAATGGCAATTCAGTGTGCCATCCTGATTAGCCTATGGTGCCCAGATATTTTGTCAAATGTTCTGGGAGATTTTATAAGTAGCGTATGAGTGATTGGATGGTGACTGGGGGAGCTAAACTTAAATAGGTAGTCTTTGTAAATCAGAAACACCCTGCACAGTGTGGGTGGGTTTCACCCCAAGAGTTCAAGACATTAAATGAGCAAAACCTGATATGCTCGAGTGAAAAGAAATTTTGCTAGCTCACTTCAAACTTGAGCTCTTCCCTAGGTGTCTAACCTAATATCCTTGTGACTTTAATTTCAGTATTGATTCCTCCGGGGTTTCTAGGCTCCTGAACAGAATGCATGCATCACATTTACTTAAGTTGCATTATATTTGTTAATTTGAAAGGTACAGGATGGAAAGAGAGTAAGAAGAGGAAAGAATGCATTAACTGGTTCACATGAAAAATGGCTACCACAGCTGGGCCAGGCTGGAGACAGGAGACTTGAATTCCATCCAGATTTCCCACATGGGTGGCAAGCCCTAATTACTTTGTCTTTCTTCTACAGTCTTTCCAGGTGCATTGACAGAAAACTGGAGCAGAAACAGGCAGCTGGGACTCGAATTGGCACTCCAATATGGATTTCCAGTGTCACAACTGGTATTCTTAACCTGCTATCCCACAACTGGTCCCAATGATTTACACTTGACATCCAAAAGAATTTGTGTGAGTCGATTTCTCAAAACAAACTTTTATCAATATCTATCTATATCTGCCTATATCTCCTATAGATCCTTTTCGGGGGATCATCAATGACATAGAATTTAAGAGTTACAGTATCTACAGTAACAAAGAAAACACTGAATAAAGGAAAAGGCAACTTTTAAAAGTTCCTGGCATTCCAGAAAGTCACCAACTGCTCGCTGCATATAAAGCTAAGGAACACAGATACTGGAGATCTTACGTTTTAGAATTCAGAGACTATATCTAGTGAGAATAGCAGTATTTCAAAAGTTAGCATAGAATATCTCATAACAACAATTCCCTTCTTAGGTACACACCCTAAATAATTAAAAACATAGATTCAAATAGGTACTTGTGTATGAGTATTGCAGTGTTACCCCAAATATCCAAAAAGCTCAATAAACTGTATGTCCATCAATAGATGAATGGATGAACAAATATGACATATCCATACACTGGAATATTACTCAAATATGAAAGGAAATGAAATTCTGGTATATTCATCTGCACATACAGGCATTGAAAACATGTTCAGTATCAGAAAGCATTTTAAAAATATTGTATATTTGTATACCTTAGCATGAAAAATCTATCATAAGAAAAATCACAATGACGGAAAGTAGAAGAGAGGTTATCAGAGGCTGGTAGAAAGTGCTTAATGGGAACTTGACTGCCCAATGATGTAAATTTCCTGTTTATTGTAATGGAAAAGTTTTGGGAAAACATAACAGTGACAATCATGCACCACTGGGAAGGTCATTAATGCCACTGAGTTCTGCGAGTTAAGCTGGCATAAGCTGAAACTTTGGGAGTAGTTCTATTTTATTGCAATCAAATAAAAAAAAATAAGATAGCTTAAAGTTTGCTAACTAGAAGATCGAAAGGTCAGTGAGATTGACAGCTAACTTCCAAAAGAAACATAAAATCAGATGACAACATATGTGATCTTTTCAAAGCCAGAATAAAACAGTGCTGTGTCTAGAAAGCCAAACCAGTGGCAATATCCTTATGTACTAAAAGTAAAATAAAGACACATCTAGAAAGGACAATACAATCTTTGCAAAACAGATCTATATTTTTAGAGAATTGATCATATAGAAAAAGATATGGTAAATTTGAAATTAAGGTATGTAAAGATAAAAAAGACAAGGAAAAGACAGATATTTAATTAAATATAACTATATATTAACTACATATGCATTACTAATATGTTTCACAGGATATGAAATATACATATAGCCCAAATGTGAGCTATAATGATCAAAAGACAGGAGTAAACAGGGTTAAAATTTTACAAAATCTAGTGCTACTGGAGAAGTGATGGCATTTTGTTCTTTTGAGATATTGAAATATTCAGGATAAAAGTAACAATACTTAAATGAAGACAGAAAAGAAGTATAATCAATCTAAAATATAAAGAGAAAAATGGAAAGCTAGAAATGATTAATTCATCCAAAGGATTCAAAGAGGTGGGGAAAAAGCAGGGAGATAAAAGAGTAATAGAAAATCCTAATAGACAGTTGACACAAATGCCTCAATTATCAGATTGAATATCAAAGAATTAGAGTATTTCTATTAAAAGGCAAAGATGGCCCAACTGAGTTTTTTAAAAGTTTATACACCAGAGATGATTGTCAAAAGAGATAACTCTCTCTTCAACCACTTCTGTTTTCTATAGTGGTGTTTTGCCAGTCTTTAACTTAGACAAGAATCTTCTGAATATCTTTCTGAAATGAAGGCTCTTGGGTGAGTCATGATTTGGGAGAGTGATTGAATTTGGATGAATTCGCAGATTCCAGGTCATTGTAATGGTACTAACTGTTGCTCAACAGTTTGCTAGCGATAATCTTCACAGACACAATTGAGTTCACATGAAAGAGCAGTTGTTGTCCTGTGTTTTGAGTCTGAATAAGACTTCACTTTGCATTAGAATTCTGAGGAGAAATAGCAAATAGATCTCTATTCCATGAGCAACATAACACACTCCTAGTTAGTTACGGACATCTTAATTCCAATAGCGAGTCCTCAAGGTGCAAGGAAACATAGTCACACTTTGCCAAGAGCTCTGCAGATACCTCTATCAACCCAAAAGGAGTCACCACGCAGGAAATGCAGGTTGCAGAAGCGTATCATCAGTCATTTTATGTTTTTGATCTCCTCCCCTAAATTATATAATGCATAAGGTTAAGAAGTAAGTGCCATTCCTCTGTGTAGCCCCAAACATTTAGTGTAAGAATCTTCTTTAATGAATTAGGAAGACGAGGGCAAAGCAATTGCTAGAGATTAGTATGAGGTTAACCCAAGTCTGTCTTCTAACCTACGCAGCTGCATCTCTATGTGTCTTATTCATCATCCTCTCAGCATCACCACCCATCTCGCCCATAACCACCCATGCAGTGTTTCCACAGTGACTGTGGGAAGCTTGCTGCTACCAATACACAGGAGGAAGTCATTAGTCATCCTCCTATTTTGCAACGACCCATAGAAAACACACCAGTACAGTGAGTGGTGTACTCCCCACCACTCCAAATGACAGCAACATTCATCAGCGAGAATCCAGGTACTCGGATTCCTGGGTAAAGCAAACAGACAGAACTGTTTGGCTATTTGAAGATCAAAGCTCTTCAAATCAGATTCCTAACTGACCACAATTGACTTCCCAGCAACCCAGTTTTATCCTTACTTAACTCAGTCATTTTATCCCTAGCTAAAACAAGCTTCTAACACAGCTGTTGGTGTGAAGCCTGTTGGTTTGTATATAGCATTTATAGACATTAAGTATTATATCAGATACTGATGACAAAAATATCACTATTTGAATGACACCAGTTTGTCAAGTGATGGTCACAGATAACTTTGCAGACTGTAAAATATAATTAATATAAAGTTCTGAAATAATTCTGACTTACTTTTTTATTTAGTTATAGTAAGTCAAGCCCTTTCCTTTGCCTACAAGAGTGGAAAAATTGTCAGTCTTCTCATGTGAGGTTAAGTGGGAATACTAGACGAGTATCTCAGGTTCAGCAAGCCTTTCTTCTTACTGTTCAGAATACCTGTTTTAAAAAAAGCAAACATCTAACCCCAGGTGATGTCCTTATCTTCTGAAACTATCTTGGAATTAGGAGTGGCTATTCTTACATGGCAGAGGAAATCCCATGAAATCTTTGTTGAGACAAATATATCAGATGGCAGGTAAGTGGTCTCAGAAAAGCATCGGTGTTATGATAGTCTGCATCCAGGTTTTGGAAAAGCATTGAATTTTATTTTTCATTTTTGGATGTAGAAATATATCATAACTTGTTTATAAGTTGCCAGCCTGTCTGAGATTTGCAGAAGGTAGGCTCTTCAGCAATCAGTGAGCACATCCATTGACCATGAGTTGCCTGAGGGATACTAAGAGTCTCCAGACTGTTTCCTGGTAGAGCTTTCTCCCAAGACCCTTTCAAAGAATCCCCAAAGCTATCACCATGTGGATGTCATTTTGTACAAGCTGTTGAGCCTCCATACTGCTGAGGGCTTGACCGTCACCACGTGGCTATGAACAGTTCTCCCGACTGTCCTTAGAATACCTGTTTCTAATACCGTACTCCCAAGAATCTGTTACCAATCACTTCCTTTCACAGTGAATGGTCTGGTTTCCAAGTCTTGATCCTCCAAATACTGTAAATAGTTGCTACCCCTATGACCCAAGTATTAAAACGCACAGTAAATATGAACATTTTTGTTCATGCTTGCATGCTCTGGAACTTAGAGAATAATGTAGCAGAAAAGTGCCACAACTAATTGGCCTATGTAACTTACACATTACTTGTCCTAGAGAGTCTGTACAGCTCCGTCAAGCGTAGAATAACGTTAGGAAAGAAATCAGGGCCGCCTGAAGCCCTACAACATTCAAGTTGCTGACCATCAGATCGACACAGTAGATTAGAATTCCCTTTGAAGAAAGGATGTGATTATTTTAAGAGCAAAGGAAGACAAAATAGAAAGATTGAAAACCCAAGCTGTTAACATAATACCTTTATTTCATGAATAAGTAAGCCATGGACAAATTGTCCCATGGAAGATTTTCCCATTGTCATGTAGTTATTTGCTGGAACTGGAGCTAGAACTAAGGGTTGCCTGCTTCCCCACGTGACTAGTTTCTATCTGCCTCAAAGGAGAGAACAAGAAAAAAGAAATACTTGTGTGCATGGGTAATTAGGATGTGTTTTGCTGTTATTACAGGGCTTCAAATCAGAGGGGAAAAAATAGCAGTAGAATTATTCTGCCCTACATCATCTCTTAAGAAATAGCACAAGGGTCTAGCGTGGTGGTCTAGTGGCTAAAGTCCTCGACTTGAACGGGCCGGGATCCCATCCATATCGGTGCCAGTTCTAATCCCAGCGGCCCCATTTCCCATCCAGCACCCTGCTTGTGTCCTGGGAAAGAAGCCAAGGATGGCACAAAGCTTTGGGATCCTGCACCTGCATGGGAGACCCTGAAGAAGCTCCTGGCTTCAGATTGCCTCAGCTCCAGCCATTGAGGTCACTTGGGGAGTGAATCATCTGAGGAAAGATCTTCCTCTCTGTCTCTCCTCCTCTCTATATTTCTGACTTTTCAATAAAAATAAATAAATCTTTTTTAAAAAAGAAAGAAATAGCACAAAAGGCCCATTGCAATGACTCGATTGGCTTATTTTCTGCCTTGCAAGTAGGGGGAATCAGCCAATGGAAGATCTTTCTGTCTGAGGTCTTTCCAAATTCCTGTATCTTGGAGAGTGCTTCCTATGTTTTCCTGTAGTAGTTTAATGGCTCCTGGGGACAGATCTAGGTCCTGGATCCATTTAGAGCTGATTGTTGTACTAGAGGACAGGTGGGAATCTTGCTTCTTACTTCTACAGGCTGTTATCCAATTGTCCCAACAGCATTTGTTTGAGACCAGACTTTTCCCAAAGACATGGGAACAACCCAGCTGCCGTCGAAACAGGAGTGGATAAAGAAACTCTGGTACATCTACTCCGTGGAATACTACTCAGTGGTTACAAATAATGAAGTTCTACCAATTTCAGCCAAATGTTCCCAACTAGAGATGTTTATGCTCAGTGAAACAAGTCAATCCCAAAAGGAAAATACCATCTTCTCTCTGATATAAGGCAACCTTCATGCAAAATATGAGATAGACTTTCCAACACTATTTTTGTTTTGTCTCAAGGGGTTTTATGTTTTTGTTTATATTTATATACATTAAATTTTTTTTTATTTTTCATAGTAATTTCCTCACTGACTCAGATCATACAATAGCATCATTTAATTCAAGAAGGTCTTTCAGTTTCTTTTTCATTTCTTCGGTGACACATTGGTCATTCAGTAGTATGGTTTTAACTCCCTGGTGTTGTAGCTTTTCTACTTTTCTTCCTGTTGTTGATTTTGTTTTATGACTTTTCATTTAAGGGGATGTATAGTAACTGTAGTAGAGACAATCACTAATATATGTGAAGATACAACGCAGTGTGCATCTCTACTTACAAATCAAAGGTGGACTCCCAATGAAAAGATTAAATGTATCTTGACAATAGGATGGTGGACTCTCTGACATTGCCCATACCTACAATGCCAGGATACACTTAAATATCAGAATGATGGACTTCTGGGTGTCAGTGAAGAAATATACTATTGTAACGACATGGGGGAAAATTAGTTAGCAGTGGCGATTTGGGGAGGGAGGAAAGGAAATCCCAGAGCCTATGTAATTGTATCATGGAATAATGAAATAAATAAATACTTTTTTTAAAAAAAGAAATCTCACAGAAATCAATGGTGAAGAAAAATGTTGAAATCTTGGGCTAAAGGAAAATTCTGTATAAATTTTGCAATTTGCAAACATTTTCACATCACAAAGCTGCAGCTAAAAGCTTCCAATAGCAACACTGTGATGCAAGTACACCTTAGAAACTACAAAATATCAGCACTTCTCTGATCATGGCAACGCTTTGCCTCCATCATACGTGCTTGCTTTTCTCTATCACAAGGACATAGGGGAACTTTGCCCAATGTCATTGCTGTTTTGTGGGTCCCTAATGGAACCCTTCTAGCTTCTTCTCAGAGCCTCTGTCTACTTGTTAAGAGAAAGGATAATCCTCTGCTAATGCATTTTCTTTCTCATTTTTGTCTCTACTTTGCATTTCTCTCAAGTTGTGGCTATTTAGTTTCTATAGCTAAAACAAGTTCAATACCTGTGCTAACTGGTGAGTGCCCGGATGATATTTTCTGGCTCCACTTAGAGAAAGCTGCTCATAATCTAACGGTGTTCTGGTGGTTCATCCTTTAAGTAAAGCGCTATCCTGCTACGCTTCTACACAGAGCCTAGTGCTGCACAGCAACAACAACAAGAATAATAAATTTAAAAAAACAGGAACAGTGGTTTCTTAGACCCAAAAACATAACTTGCCTCCTGATGGGAGTGCTCAGACTCCTGCTCATAGATCTCGTATGTTCTGACTCCTAAATTGTGCCCGGGGAACCAGCAATTCTGCCTCTAAGACATGGAAGAGAAGTAGAAACAAAACCATCCCCTTATACATGCTATGTCATCTTCAGTGCTTGTGTTTCTGACCAGTTAGTAATTAGTTTAGTACTGAAGGGCCTGCTCTGAGAAGGTGAAGATTAAGTTTAGTGCTGAAGGGAATGCTGTGGAGAGGGGTCAACAAGACCTCTGAAGCAGGTGAAGCAGAAGTCAGGAATCATCATCTGGTATCAGCTTCATCTCTCGTGTGCATGGCACTTAGGTGACCATTTCTGATTCTGTATGCATGGAAACACAATGGGAAGGCTGTGGTCTTGCCGTTCCTGCAGCTGAACCATGCGTAGAAAAATGATTGGAGAAAGAGGAAACTATTTGAGAAGAGTCACAGGGCAACACATACAAATCAAAACAAAACCAAAAAGAAAAAAATCACTAACTTCAATTCCTTTAGTGAATAAAAGAATTATCCTGCAGAAATACAACCCTTAAGGTTTGGATCAGGCTGCACTGATCGAGCCTTCCCATTGCCTTATCAAGCAAAGCCCTTTTCTCCATATGTCACGTCTATGCTCTGTGCACTTGTTTCTCATCAGAATCACTCAGAATGCCCACAACTTGGAGAACAGGGATGATTCTGCATCTAACAACTTGGCTTCCAATTTGGATCTCCTAGGAAATGAAATTCCAGGGGGAGACTTCATCCAAATGAAGCCCCCACAGAAAAAGCTTTCAGACTGCCAGCTCCAGCTTCTCTGAGCGCCCACTGCCATGCTGAGAACGACAAGCAACCATGAAGAGGAGATGAGGAGCCAAATGTGTTTCACAGACACAGCTATGCTGTGAATGTGCCCGTGGATCTGCAGACGGTCCTGACAGCACAGGCTGCTCCATCCTGAACCCACAGGAGCCCAGGACTTGAGATCTAAAGCTGGCCAGAGAGAAAGCTGACACATCTCCTTTCTGCCCTGCACCAGTCAGACAGGGAACACCCCAACCCCGGGCCAGCGTGTTCTCAGGCACGGGTCTTTTCCTTTGCGGGTATCTGAGGATCTGCAGGCTGGGAGCTTCCTAGGCTGAACAGAAGGACTGGGTCTGTGCATGTTCACACATCTCATTTAGTTCATTCACACTTCAAAAGGCTGCAGCTTATGTTAAAATTTGAGCTCTTTCTCATTCTCCAATCCGTTTTGGAAACTGGCACTGGTATGCCTGAGTTCAGGTATAAAATATAGCTCCTCGATGCCTCGCTACCAAGCATGCCACTCACATTGTGCTCCTTTCAACACAGACCTGATACTTTTCATGCTTTCCTCTGCAAGTGATGGATGGAAGCTGAGCTAAATATGGAGACAGGGGTTACAGGCACATTTTGTTCCTGTTAAATGTTCTACTTCTCATATAATTGCTTTCCCTGCTTCACATTAACTCAGTTCCTTTCTGGTCTCCAAAAAATAGGTGCCTGTGACTGAAGTCCTGAGACCAAGAACATGATTTCATATTGCTGATCTCTCTTTAGGTCTAAAGAATGCCCCTGTTTACCCGTAAATTCCTATCAGAATGCACTACATCACCTGTCACTTTGGTGATCTGAGTTAAACGGGCTTCTTAAAATTTCAGATGCCTCTCATTTTGTAGCAGACTAACAAAATAAAGAGCGAATTGTAAAAATTGCTTTGCTGGAAGATTGCTGCTCAAAAATCTGCTGTAACTTTCAGAAAGTTAGCTTGAGATCATGAGAAAACCCATGTGGAGATGATTGTGCCCATTTGTGGTCTTAGACAAGCTGTGTACATTTGAAGAGTCTCCATATGCTGGTGTGCACTCTCCAGTGGCATATGAGAGCCATATCTCTTTCATTTCCTTCATTATAGAACAACTCTGGGCACTTTTTACAGTTGTGTTTAATGTTATCTTTCTTCACATTGATATTCTTAAATAATTCATGACAGCTATTTTGGAGAATGGCCCACATTTGAAATCTGGCCTATTATTTTCTCATGATTAGATTCAGATTTTTAAAGGGTGACAAGAATTCTATGATGTGCATGTAGAATTTTCATTGCATTCATAAAGGACCATATAATGCCAGCTTGTACATTTACCAAGGATACCAGGTTTCATGGCAGATTTCTCCACTCTTTGACACTTAACAAGTAATAATATTCTGTGGAGTAAAAGTTTGAAAGTTCATGAACATGCAGTTCCCCTGGAAACTTCTTAACAAGTGTATATATAAGCTATTGATTATCCTTACATTGATCATTTATTGATATCATTTAATTGAGGTTTGCAAAATGATGATTTAAAAAGTCAATCTTGGAGTAGCCATTTAGTTCGGCAGTTAAGACGTTACTTGGGACACCCACATTCCAAACTAGAGTGCCTAGGTTCAAGTCTTGCTCCACTTCTGATTTCAGTGTCCTGCTAAAGTGCACCTGAGAGGCAGTATGTATTTGCTTCAGTACTTGGGTCCCTGCCACCCACATGAGAGACTAAGATTGGATTCTAGGTTATTGGCTTCACCCTGGCCCATTGCTGACCATTGCAGGCTTTTGGAGAGAGAACCCGTAGATAAAAGGTATCCCCACATCTGTTGCTGTCTTTGTCTAACTTTCAGATAAATGAAAAGTAGACAAAAATGTTTAAATTTGGAAACAAAGTGAAAAGGGACCTGGTGTGATAGCCTGGTGGCTAGGGTCCTCCCCTTGCATTCACCAAGATCCCCTAAGAGTGTTAGTTCATGCCCTGGGTGCTCCAATTTCCATCCAGCTTCCTGCTTTTAGTCTGGGAAAACGGGTGGCTGGGGGGATGGCCAAAGACCTTGGGACCCTGCACGTGCATGGGAGACCTGGAAGAAGATCCTGGCTTCAGATTGGTTCAACTTTGGACATTGCAGCTACTTGGGGAGTGAAGTAATGCATGGAAGTCCTTTCTCTCTGCCTCTTATTTTCTCTGTAAATCTGCCTTTCCAGTGAAAATAAATACGTTTTTTAAATAAAAAAATAAAAATGAAATGAAATGAAAGAACAGAACATTAGTCCACCATGTTTCTTTTGTAAAAAAAAAAAATAGGATTAAATATAATACCTCAGAGCTGACATCATGCTGTGGTACATTAAATTGCTGCTTGAGATGATAGTGTCCCAAAGAGAAGTGCCAGTTTGAGTCCTTATTACTTTGCTTTTGATCCACTTCCTGCTAATGCACCTGGGAGGGCAGCAGATGACTCAGGTCAAAGTTGAATCTCTGCTATATGGAGTCTGGGATAGAATTGTTGAATACTTGTCTTTGGCCTGGCCCAGATTTGGATGTAGCTATTTGTAGCTATTTGGAAGGTTAACCCATGAATAGAAGATACTTCGCTTCCCCTACCAATCCCCACTGCTTTCTCCATCTTTTCAATAAATAAATAAGTACATCTTCATATACATATGCATGTATTATATATACATATATATGTATTATATGTATTATGCATATGTTATATATATGTATTATGCATATATATATAGAGAGAGAGTTCTTTATCTTTCTAAGAATTGCTATGGATTGATGGATTTTTTAAAAAATTATGTTCCATAGCAGCCTTGTTCATATTGATATTCAGATTGATTCATATTGATATTCAGATTACTTAAATGTGATCAGTAGAAAATCCTGAGGATCCTGGAATTTTCAATTGTTTGTCTCTCCGTGCCTTTTAGTAGTTTTGTGAACTGGGGGCCGACAGTGTACATTTGTGATTTATAATGACCTGCTTTCAAAAAATAGTATATTGCTTTCCCTCAGCTTTAAAAACTGCTTCAATCATACGCTTCTACATTGTTCCACTAGCCCTTTGTGCTACTCTTATCATAAAATTTACATGTTTATTGTAAAAACATAATCATTTTAGTTTTAATTGACTTATCTTAAAGTATTTAGAATGCAAAATGTTTTCACTTATTTACCCAAATCTTTTCATTTTGTTTGTCTTTATTTCTGAATGATGGTTTTGCTGGATATAGACTTTTTGATGATTTTTTTTCTTTCAGTACTCTAGAAATAGTTCCTTGTCTTTTGGCTTGCATAATTCCTCACATGAAGTCTGATGCTATTCTTGTGTTTGTTTCTCTGGTAATAACAGTGTTTTTAATTTTAGTTGCCTTAAATAAATTTTTATTTAGCACTAGTTTTAGCAATGAAATTGTGACATACCTTGATATAGTTTTATTTGGATTTATTCTGATTGGGTTTCTTTTTTCACTTTTTCATTTTTTAAAGATCTACTTATTTTTATTGGAAAGTCAGATTTTTACAGAGAGAAGAGATAGTTAAGTCTTCCATTCACTGTTTGACTCTCCAAATGGCCACGATAGTCAGAGTTGAGCTGATCTAAAGATGGAAGCCAAGAGCTTTTTCCCAGCCTCCCATGTGGGCACCAGGTCCCAAGGACTTGGGCCATCCTCTGTTACTTTCCCAGTCCATAAACAGAGCTGGATTAGAAGGCAAGCAACAGGACATGAAACAGTGCTCAACATAGTTTTTGACATTTTAGTTAAAATATTTTTTAGTTAAAATAGTTTTTTTTTCCAGAATCCCATGCCATGGATGGATATTCTAATGCTGCTGTCTCAAGAACTCCTCATCATCACTGTGTTTGTCTGTGTTGTTTTTCTCCTCCTCCACCCTTTCTTTTTCTTCCTGCTTGTCTTTCTTTTCCCTTTCCTCCTCCTACCTTTTCTCCTCTCTGCTGGTTTGTTAACATCATTATTCCCTTCCGTAAGTAATTCGTTGGTTATTTTCTATGTCTGTGTTTTCATATTATTTGTCTTTAACTGTATCTTATTTGATATTAAACCAATGGTACATTTTAATTTCATTTCTATAATTTCTTTTTGTATCTTTCTATATCTTCTATTTCTTTCTTCATTGTGTTGATGGGTTCATTTATCTTCTGGTACATATCAAGCATATTGAACATATTTATAAAAGAGGTATTAATGTTTATGCCAATTCCATGACTTTATTTTTCTGTGAATTTCTTTTGATTTTTACTTCTTCGCGTGGCTAGTCATTCATGAGTAGATGTTGCACATTGTTATTTTTATCCTTTCAGTGCTGTATTTTGTTGCATTCTTTTGAATATTGTCAGGACTTTCACTAATGCATAATTAACTTACTTAAGAATATTTGTATTTTCATGTTACTGAGAGAAAATTATATCAGGGTGGATCATGAGCATCCTAGAATAAAGTTAGAGAGATGAGATCCTTGTGAGAATCTACCCAGCATCACAGTGTTATAAAATCTTCATCCTTTAGCTGATGGAGACACAAAATATTTCCAGTCTAATTGATCTCATAGAATCATTCCACATCCTGTGTTCCAGTCCTTCTCTTCCCAGCCTTAGCATTTTCTTCTTAACAGAGCAGTACTCTGCTGATGTCTGGAAACAATCCTTTCCATTGCACATTTGGGAACTCTCCCTGTGCAGCTCTCTTCTCTGAAATAAGTATCCTGTGGACTCCAGTTTTCCTAGCTTAGCCTCCTAAAGTTTTAATTTTTCCCCTCAATTTAAGGCAACTCAGACTTCGTTTATCTCCCTATCCTGAGTCCTGGAAACATCTCTCAGGTATGAATTTGGGTCAATTTCACAACTAATGCTACCTTTCTCTTTCACATAAATCATAATATTTTTATATATACCATGCAATATCAAAATGCCACTGTATCATTTTCAGGCCCAATTTTCTGGTTGTTTAGGACAGGAGAGTAAGTTTGGTAATTTTTATGCTGTTGTGTTTCTATCTCTCTGGTTACGTTTCCACCCATATAGGATTACCTTCTTTGCTTTGTGACACAACTGAATATTCCATGTTCATCTTGTACACCTGCAATCATATACCTAGATTCAGCTAAGTCTTCCAGGAACTGCTGGACAATGATATTTAGAACACAAAATGTGTGTGCTAGATGTGGTTATTTGCACTGTGATGTCACTCTGTGCCTTCTCCTTGACTAGATTAATAAGAACATAATTTTAAAGTCAATACTTTATGCTATATCTTGAATTTAGAACCAAAGATTTTCTCACCTCCTTCATTTAGAATAATTAAATTAAAATCACAAGTACAACAAGCCTACTAAGCAAAATTTTATAATTTTCTTGCTACTGTTATTATCTTTAAAATATAGCTCACAAGGGCTATACAATCAGAGTCCTGAGTTCAGAGTTTCTTCAAATTAGTTTGTCATTTTTTCTACATGATTTTGCTTAAACCATTAATATACAATTATTTATTTTTTGTTTTTATTCAGATTTGGGTCCAACTTCTATTTTACTATTGTTCCAATTTTATGTTTTGATTGAGTATGATTTTTTTACATAGTACAAGTACCACCAGAATCAGAGAAATATCACTTCAATCTGAGTCTTTATAGATCTTGTAGAGTTACCTATTTAAGTTATGGCTTCCTTTGAATGTGTTTCTCTTTGAAAAAAAATTAGCTTACGTACATGTATAAAAGCATATATATATATATGTGCATGTATCCAGACAGTTCATGCACATAAATGTTACATGTGTACATTGCATATATAGTTCATATGTATTTAACATGATTTTTTTCATATAGAAAAAGTTAATCTATGTGTAGTCCTTTTATTTTGCTTGTTTGCTTTTTTTGTACTTACTAATGGTCATGCTTCCTGGTGGATTTCCCTTTAGCATCAGATTGTAGCTATCCAATAGGTCAACTGAACTCTGAACACACAGATCAAAGCAAACATTAGATAGAGCCTCACAATCTTTTCCTTTACTTTGTCAGTTATCAAGGGTAGCTTTATTTTGGTTTTATTAAGGTCAACTCTCCTTGATATTTTCTATACATAACTTGAAAGCATCAACACTTTATAAAGCATAGCTTTAAGCAGAGTCCCTTTATTCAGACAAATTAGAAATCCATTATCCTCTCATCATTGACCCCATTTTTCAAAACTCAATTCTCTCTGAAGATGACCTTTGAGAACTTTCCAAGTTAACCACAGCTTGTTTAATTTGTGTAAGCCTGAATGAAGCTGTCTCAATTCCAGTTCATCTTCTATAACTTACGAGATCTGCAACATTCCAAATTCTCATTTCTCCATTAGCAGAATTTTATAGGAACCAATTTGAATAGCAGGGGAAAGAGAATTTCTATTGCTTAATCAAATAAATAAAAAGAGACATAATCTATATTTACTAAAAGAACCGATATTGAAAAAGCACTATTGACAGTACAGAATTCAAATGTCTGATACTACTGCATTTGATAGACTAAGTTAGCTTAGCCGTCATGACTTTCCACGCTTTCAGCAATGCAATACTAATTGAAACGTCTAGACAAGGGGCTAAGCAATTGTATACCTGAATCACATGGTGTTCTTGCTTTCAAAGGAATTTCCTATAGAGTGTGTGGGCATTGTTAGGGTAATATTTACTGAATGCTTCATGGGAAGAGTTCTGTATAAAAGGCAATGAGAGTGGAAAGACGAGGATACTATTTCTAATGGAAGATTTTGCCAATTTTTAAAAACAATTTATTTATTTTCATTTGAAAGGCATATTTTACAGAGAGCAACGAGGAGACTGGTTCACTCCCCAAATGGCCGCAATGGTCAAAGCTGAACTGATCCAAATCCAACAGCCATGAGCCTCTTCTAGGTCCTCTGCATGGGTGCAGAGGCCCAAGGACTTGGGCCATCCACCGGTGCTTTCCCAGGCCATAAGAGCTAGATCGGAAGAGGAGCAACAAGGACGCGAACTCTCACATATCAGTTGGATGTTGGCAACCAGGGCAAAGGATTAGCCTACTGCACCATGCTGCATGAGGTGTCAGCCCCCGGTAACCTTCTAAACTGACTTGAAATTGAATCTGAACCTTTGAATACTGAGCAGGATTTAGCAGTACTGAATGATGATCAATCAGTTTTGACCCAAGGCAAAGAGACCCACTGGGGGCTGTAGTAAGTTACAATATAGTGAACAGCAGGAGTCTTAACTAAAGTGACTGTGAGGGAGAGGAAAGGACAAGAAAGTGATTCAAAGGTCAGGGTGGGGGGAGGAGAGGGTAAAAGAGGTAGTAGAAGAGGGTTCCAAGGAAGGGGAGATTATGGCAAAAGAGGAATAGAGGGAGGAAGAAGAGGCTGGGGTGGAAGAAAGGCTGCGGTGGAAGAAGTTATGGAGAGCCATATGGCTGAGGAGGAAGTGGCAGATATAGAAGATACCAAAAACTACAAAAATTAGATAACAGGGTTTAGCTTCTTATTAGATACGTTAGGCATAGTATTCTAAATAACTTGAATATCTTTTCAATGACATCCTGTTAGGCTCCCTCTTAAGAGTATCATTTTTGAATTTGATTAATATGTAAAATCATTGTTTTGTACTATCAGTTCATCCCTCCAAGTGATAACTTTTTCTATATTCTATGCACCCTTGAGCTCAGTGCAATAGCCTAGCAGCTAATGTTCTTACCTTGAACACACCAGGACACCATATGAGCACTGGTTCTAATCCTGGCAGCCCCACTTCCCATTCAGCTCCCTGCTTGTGGCCTGGAAAAGCAGTAGAGGATGACCCAAAGCCTTGGGACACTACACTCACATGGGAGACCCAGAAGAGGCTCCAGCTCCTGACTTCAGATTGGCTCAGCTATGGCCGTTGCAGCAGCTTGGGCAGTGAATCAACAGATGGAAGATATTTCTCTCTGTCTCTCCTCCTCTCTATATCTGACTTTCCAATTATAATAAATTAAAAAAAAACTAAAAGAAAAAAATAAAGAATAGGAAGGACTGATAACTGACTGTAATCTAGGGGGAAAGGTGGAGAATTCTAAGAGTAGATGTGAGATGAGGAAATCATGGCATCTTTCTGTGTCAGAGAGAGCAAACAAGCCAGGCCTGGTTTTGGAGTCAAGCCTGGCCATTGACCAACACCATCAATGTGGGGGTGCTCTTCATCTCTAACTGAGGATGAGCATAGCACATCAGGAAAGAGGTGTGGTGAGGTCTTAGAGCTGATTCTTTTCATTGGATCTCTGAGCAGTGATCACCACATGGGCTATAGTAGCAGTACCATTACAAGTAAAAACCCAGCTATCAAATGGTCGACTTAAAGGACAGATATTTGTAATTCTGCACTGCATTAATTGTCCCCATGTTCCAAGGAATTCTCTCTTCAGAGAAAAGTTTGAGTATGGAAAGAATTGAAGGAGGGCAGGTTTGGGAGGGGGTGGGGCATTCAAGACTTACCCCGGGTTTGATGCCTGTTTGTCATCTTTGCTCCTTCCCAGCCTTGAAGCTGCTTCCAATGAAGCCTCTTTCCTTCTCTCAGGCCTCCAGCATGTTTGCCACCCTGCCTGGGGTAGGTTTTCAGCATCTGGATTTCTTCTCAATCACCTCCTCAAAGCACGATGCCACAGAGCATCATGGCTGCTCATACCCTCCCGGACTGCTGCCTCCAGCAGACATGTTGCTTCTTCAGGGACAGGCTCTCATTTAAAGCCACGTTCAGCCTCTTGCAAAATGGAAATAAAGCTGGAATAAAATCAGAGGAGCAGAGACAGGTGAAGAAGTTTCACTTAAGACAGAAAAGATCTGAGCAGCTGGGGGTCTAGCTCCTTGCTTAACAGATGACCAAATGGAAAACCAGAGAAGGGCTGTATCAAAGATTGCTTAGGCAGGCTATAGCAGATTTCCAGTCCAGTGGTCAACAGGATCTGTCAGAGCCCTCCTAGCAAGAGGAAAACTGAGAGGTCAAGAGAGAGAGGGAGGGAAGAGAGAGAGAGAGAGAGAGAGAGAAAGGGAAGGAGGGGGAGAAAGGGGGGTATGTTCAAGGATGGTATCCCAAGAGATTTCTGACTGGGGCTAGTCTTGAATGAATGTCTCTAGGGCCAAGATAGTGTGTAAGAATCACTACCCTAGACCTCACTGCCTCCTGACACTCCTCATGGACAACTTCTAGAAAAACTATCAAGTTTCTCTATTTATGGGTCTTTTTAAAAATGATTTCAGAGACCACTGAAGTCATTCAATTATACTTCAGATATCAGAGAAAAAATGGTCAAATAGATCTGAAGACAAAGTGGGCAAAAAAATTAGGAAGCTTTTGCTATTTGTCTTATTAATTTTATTATCTTTCAAATAAGTGTTAAATAATTTGAACAGGATACGTAATGTTACAAAAATAATTCCTTCTGCACATATTGATCAAGTGCCTATTATGTGCTGAGTTTTGCCAACAGCTTGAATAAATATCTCCCTTGTAGGAGGTATCATTTTTCTTATATATCCAGATGGTTTTATTACTGATAAAATCGAAATCTACTTTAAGTTTATTTTTCTTTTACAAGAAAATAGTTAACTTTATGTGTTAAAATTTAGAAATCTCTGGTTAGACTGTGGCGCAGCTGTAGAACTGAGTAATCCATTCTGCTGTTCCATTAACATTAAAACAGGGGAGATTTTCCTGACTATTTCTGGGTTTTTGCAAGTTCTCACTTGTTTTGGTTGCATTGGCCACAATTTTTCTCTCATGTGTGGTCCATGAAATTCAACAAAGTCTCCTGAGGAGAAAACCTCAGCGATATGAGCTGGGCACATTAACGAAGTAATAACAAAAAGTAAAAATAGTTTAAAAATGGGTTTCAAACTTTATTATCTCTCCCCAATACATCATGGTCCTCTAATTACACAAGTGCACTTTAAAAAGTTTGGCTGATGTGATGTAGCAGCTTAAGACATCAGGACATGCCATGTGGGCTGAAGTATACAAGCTGCTCCACTTCTGATTACGCTGCTTGTTAATGACCTGGGAAAGCAGCAGAGATGGGCCTATTTCCTTGAGTCCCCGAACTCATGTGGAAAACCAGAATAAATCTCTGAGCTCCTAGATTCACCTGGCTTTACCTTGCCTATTGCTGATCGGAAATGGAAGATATCTCTCTCTCTCTCTCTGTAAATCTGACATTTGAATAGAAAAATCTTTAACAAATTAAAAGTTTATGAAAATGGGATGAAAAATAAGTTAGTTTAATGCAAAAGATTGTGAAATCTATTCATTGTTTTCATAATATGCATTTTTTCATGAATTTTTTTCATGG
Source organism: Ochotona curzoniae (assembly GCF_017591425.1). Taxonomy (NCBI): domain Eukaryota; kingdom Metazoa; phylum Chordata; class Mammalia; order Lagomorpha; family Ochotonidae; genus Ochotona; species Ochotona curzoniae. The sequence goes on from NW_024467115.1 coordinate 22,740,316, forward strand.
CCTCTTTTTTAGGGGCACAGATGCTATGCAAATATTAGCATTTGCTTAAGATAACACCTCACTGCCAAAACAACAGAAAATGTTGTCACTTGACACAGTGGTGTCATGGGCAAATGGGGCAGGAAACCTGGTACAGTTGGATAGAAGGGGAGCTGCTCCATGTTCATAGCTTACTGAACTCAATTCAATGAACATCTAAAAAGCTGGGCTGTCCAGAGGGAGGAATTGGCCCAGTGATAAAGTGCCTGGGTTCAAATCCTTGCTCTTCTCCAAATCCTTGCTCTTCTCCTTATTCCATCTTTCTTTGAATGCATAACCTGGAAGGCAGCAGCTCAAGTAGTCATGTCCTTGCTATCCATATGAGAGACCAGTATTGAAAGTGGACACCTGTGCCATTGCATTCTAAGCTCCTGACTTCAGCCTGGTCCAGCTCAACCACTCAAAACACTGGACAGTTTCACTGAATGAGAGTTCTCTCTCTCTTTGTTGTTTTTCCCAACCTCATTCCATCAGTGTCTCTGACTTTCAACAAAAGGAAAAGAAAAAGGACAAAGGAAAAGAAAAATACAGGAATGGAGAGGAGAGGAGTGCAGGAGAGGTTGGGGAGGAAGGAAGGAAGGAAGGAAGGAAGGAAGGAAGGAAGGGAGGGAGGGAGGGAGAAAGGGAAGGAGGGAAGAAGGGAGGGAGAGAGGAAAGAAAGAAGGAAGGAAGGAAGGGAGGGAGGGAGGGAGGGAGAGAGGAAGGGAGGGAGAGAGAGAGTGAAAGAAAGGAAGAAAAGAAAGAGAGAGAACGGTCTGGAAGGCTAGTGGCCTGTTGCAGCCAGGAAGGCAGTGCCCATCTGGAAAGACAGAGTAAACAACCAAGTCAGTGACTAGATGTAGTCACGCAGAAGGAAGAGCTAGAAGCCCTAGGTGACGGGCCCAGCATCCCTTCCTCTGAGGTCTTCACTCCTGACCATGGAAAGCACAATGTAAACAAACATGTCTTGTTGCTGTGAAGCTCCGGAGAGAGTCACAAACACAGGTTTTTTTTAGGAGAATCGATCTTTGCCATAGATTTCTGAATGAATACACTGAATACAGGGGACGTTCTCAAACCTGTCTCAGGCGAGAAAACAAAATGTTCTGCTGCTCTCGATCTTCTTGAAACTCTAGTTGCTTTCGGCAGTCTCCTTGTCAGGTGACAAACAGCGCTTCTGTCAAGTTACTTCACATGCTCCTCCATGAGGCTCCTTCTAGACTTTGTATAATGTCAGACAGAGTTATGTGTGCCCCGACATCCGTCAGCAAGAACTCTAACACCTAAGGTGTAATGTTTGGAGCTGAGACCTTTGGTACAGGTTATGATGGTTGAGCCTTCGTGATGGAACCAGTCAGTGTCCATATTAAAAAGGAAGTCGAGATTGGGGTGTTTGTTGTTTTTTGTGTGTGGGTGCTGTATGAGGACATAGCAAGAAAGCAGTTGACTTCTGTCAGCCAGATAGAGAGTCCTCAGGAGGCAAACTGCTGGCATTTTGATCTTAAACTTGCTAGCCTCCAAAACTGAGAAATAAATGTCTGCTTAAGTCACCAGGTCTATGATATTTTGCCAATTAGGCCCAAGTAGAAGAATACATAGAATTACAGGAGTTGCACATACCAGTCAGATAACTGATAGTATACTGATATACATTTCTATACACTTCTTGTTTTTATTTTCATAGATCCACTGAAAAATCATTTGGGAATAAATGGAGGTGTATGAAGAACCCTGGAAAGATTTCCACAGCTCTGGGAAATCAAGGCCATAAGCACAATGAGAATTTGAGTGTGTGAGCTCATGATAGCTTATTTTTAGAGTTCAGGAAAGTTTAAAAGGATCCTCAAGAACTAAACGGAAAAGAATTTTAGCAAACTGGATTAACTGGTCTCCTTGAGTGAGGGCAAGTTCAGAACCCCTGCCAACAGTTACATTCTGACCTACAATCAATTGTAACAAATTTCTTAAGACTGATTGAAGAAAAATTTTAGGTCATGCCTCCATTAGAACTACCACCAGAAAATAAATAACAAAACATCAAGAAAAACGTGGATCAAACCTGAAGGTTGTGGCAGGTTTGTCCCCAGTGTAAAACTCTGTCTTTTTTCCTACACGTATGGTATTTTCAATTTAGAGACACATACTTTTATCTGTTTAGTGCAGTCCCTTGAAATAAGTATTAAAATGCCTTATCTCAAGAAGTTTTAAATGCCATCCCCACTTTCCTTATTCCTCTTTGCCACCCACCCACCCCTGCCTACCCCCAGCACTTACTGTCACTTGGACGGGGCAGTCCATTAATAAAGAGAGTAAGCAGGGAACAAAGCTGTGATGGGAAAGATACAGGTATGAAATCACATTCCCACAGACTTCTCAGTTTTTAAGCAAATTCTACATTCTTTCTTTTGCCTCAACTTCCTCCTCATATCAGCAGAACCTGATTCTCAAGTGATCAAAGATTAACTAACATTAGCATCTATTGTGCACCTAAAAAAATCTTTCTGTGATTTTCTTGGTGAGTACATCCTGTTGTTGTTGTTGTTGTTGTTATTATTGGTCTCTAGAGGGGATCAACAGCCTTGAATCCACCTGGGGATTTAGGAATGCACAAGTTATACAGCATGAGATGTCTTGAATAAATCATCTTTGCTGTGTTTCCCTTAGGTGTGATGCAGGAAATGCTGTCTGCATGGGCTCCTGTTCGCTCCAAGGTGAGGAGTTTCTGCCATGCTCTGAGTGCTTAGATAGACCATTAGAATTTGGCCTGAAATGCCGAGTATACAGCCCCAGACAGAATGGACAGGAAGCCCTCCTTAAGGTGTCATCACTCACTGGAGCTGTCTATCAGAGCCTGGGAAACTTTGATAGCCAAGATTCCTCTGTGGACTTGACATAGGTCATCATGTGTCTATGTAGTTCAGCTTACATGTGTGTGCATATTTAGCTGTTGCTGTGGGATTCCATTTTGGAGAGCACTCTGTTTAGTAAACAAAGCAGATCAAACTGTGTTCCGTAAGTCTGCATAAAACATAAGTGGAGATTTGACAGTCCAGCATCTGGTTAGAGGATCAAATGAAGCAGGAGATAAATTATTAATTATTTCTCTTTGTGTGACTGGAAACGCATTCCCACCCTGAAGCAATGCAAGATAGACAAAGAATGACAATGAGTCGTGTGATGTCTGCATTCTGGAAGCTTTGTTCATTTGCAGGATTGAGTGGGGTGGGGAGGTGTGAGTGTGTGAATGGGGAAGCAGAAAGGAGGGACTGGGGAATAAGTATCTGCATATTAAAAGATTATGTGAGCAATCTCAAACAGGGGGACAATCAGGAACATTAAAGTTCTGTAACAACACTCAAGATACATAAAAGCAGAAAACAAAAGTTAAACACTTCATAAAAGCACCCAGTGTTACCTTTGGGGCAGTGCTAACGTTACAGGGGGTGTGTATTAAAGTGTTTAGAAACAAAGGTAAGAATGTAGCTGTATTCTTGGTGGATGGTCAGTCTCCCCTTCCCTTCAATGTTCATACTTCAGGTGTACAACTGCTATTCATAGCAGACAATGCAATCCCCAGCTGCAGTGTCTCCCTAACCCTCCCCCAACTTTGGAATGTGCATTGAACATTCCAAAATTTCAGGGAATTCTTTACCATGAACCACAGTCTGGGAAGTAGGCTGGTTTTCTTCCTTGGCCCCCAGAACTTGTTCCTACTGGGACCATCTGCATATTCTCCGAGCTGTACAACCTCCCCTCTTTGATTTCTGTATCCCAAACACATTCCTGAGGTGCCTAAAGGAAGCGTTTGAATGTCTGACTTTAAAAGTACTTTTCTAATGATAGACTCTGGGCTCGTGAGTTCCCTCCCACATCCTTCAAATTTCCACCAAAGAAGGTCTCTACCAAAAGCACAGTTCAAGTTTCCTGGAAATCCTGCTGTGTGAATCAAATCTATTAATCAGAATAAATCTCTAGTCATAACATGTGACTCCTTTTCTCAAACAACACATCCTGTCCTTGCACTATACTCTATTTTGCAAAAAGAGAGCATGACTGTTTATCATGACTGCCAACTCCCTAGTACAAGTTACCATCTCTTCTTCCCTGAACTGCTACACTGCTTTCTAACTGGTCTCTCTGCTTGCACACTGGCCTATCCCAGAATAGCCAGAAGGACCTTTTAACATGGTATGTTGTTCAAGATTTTAAAAAAAGAATTTTAAGGGATGAACTATGATAATTATGATCAGAAATACTAATGCAAATTCATGCTTCTAAAATATATGCATGTTTGCATCTGCATGCATATTTGGAGATGGACACACACATTTCCCAGCTCTATCTGTTGAAAAAAAAAAAAAAACACACAGAAGTGAAGACACACTCGGTGACAAAAAGAACCTATCGGTCACCCAAATCTTGATGTCTGACAGGCTATCTCACTAAAAGGAGTCATCATTGTCCAATGAAAAGATAATTTTTAGGTGAGGGAAGTACAATAAGATTTTGAAAAATCTCTTAATGTAAAAAATTAAGAAAATACCTGTCCCAAAATGATGAAGACTTGTCACAAGTTTACAGTGAACAGCTTTGGAAGGAGTTCTGACTGGGACAATTTGAGAAATATAACAACTAATAGTGGTAATTAATCATCCATCATTAAACAAAAGGATTCCACACCAAGAATAAATAATGAAATGTACTGTGACTGAAGAGGAGAATGCTGTAAATATGAAGTAATGACAGACATCATCATTTTGTAAACATTTGTGTAAAGATCAATTCAGGCGAGCATCATTAGCCATGAACTCTAGGGAGTCAGTTTTACTCACAACTAGAATATCTGCATAATTGTCTACTGATGGTAAGTAGAAAATAGTAATTAAACCATGAAAAAAAAACAGATAACACCTTGACTGTGTTTAGATACAAATGGGAGGAACATTCCTTACTAAATGCCTCCAACTGGGAAATTGTGAGGACAAGTATCAATTTTATGTTATTTTTTTCTGAGAATGCAAAATTTATAGCTTGAATAGACATTTAGTGTCTCATCCATCCCAAATGTTCATGCATTGGGAATTTGGTCCCCAAACTCTTATGTCACTGGTTAAAGGGTTAATGCTAATTAATAATTGTTAGATTGAGGATTGAGCCTAATCTGATTATGAGAGCCAAGAGGTAGGCATGGGTCATTGGGGGTTTGCCCTGACATTTTTCATGAAAGGGTTGATTCTTTAAGCCAAGTTCAGTCCAGCTTCTCTCTCTGCTCCTTGGCTCACATGTGGTCTTCCTTCAGCATGTGCCCCCTATCCATTGACCCCACTGAATGCCAGATCAACGGAGCTGCTCAATGTCAGTCTGTGAATCTCCACAACTGTTGGCCAAAATGCAACTTCTCCTGAATGAGTTAGCTTCTCCCAGGTGTGTTAGTTAAAACAATGAAGAGCTGACTAATACATTCTGAATCTATCAATAAGGAAATGCTTGACAAACCCTAAATAGGGATCCTCCTATTAAAAAGGGGTCAGGCACATGGTGAGGATAAGAGAGAGGGAGGTGCATGATTCCAGACCTTAGTAGTCATAAAAATAACAGATGGAGCAATTGTTCCAGATTAAGGGACACGAAAAGAATTTAGAAACTAAATATAGGATATCACTGTAGAATGAAAGCCTTACCAGAACTTTATCAGAAGAGGAAAAAATATAAAGTTATCATTGACTCAATTGGTATAATTGTAATATGGATAATTATTTGGATAAAAAATTTATAACAATGATCAGTTTTACTAAGTTTTATAATCATTCTCCAGTTATATGAATTATAGTACACAAGGTTATCCAGAGAAGAAAACCAATAGGAAGAGATTTATTATAATGAATTTACTCATATGATGGTGGAAGCAGGCAAGTGTCAGACATACAAGGCGAGAGTCAATCAAAGGTTCAAAGTCTTGAAACACAAGAAGAGGGTGTGTTAATTTGAGTCCAAGAAAAAGTAAAAAAAAAGTATCCCAGTTCAAAGACCTTTCTAAAGGAACACTTCTCTCTTACTTAGGGAAGAACACTTTTTTTTTAAAGATTTATTTTTATTTATTTTTTTTTATTGGAAAGGCAGATATACAGAGAGGAGAGACAGAGGAAGATCTTCCGTCCGAGGATTCAGAGCCTCTTCTGGGTCTCCCACACGGGTGCAGGGTTCCAAAGCTTTGGGCCATCCTCGACTGCTTTCCCGGGCCACAGGCAGGGAGCTGGAAGGGAAGCGGGGCTGCTGGGATAGAACCAGCGCCCATATGGGATCCTGGGGCGTGCAAGGTGAGGACCTTAACCACTTGCGCCACCGCGCCGGGCCCAAGAACACATTTTTTTAAAGATATATTTATTTGTTTGAAACGCAGTTACACAGAAAGGGACACACACACACACACGGGAGGAGAAAGAGACATAGGTAGAAATCTTTTTATCTGCCAAGTTAACCTTCAAATGGTCCCAACAGCCAGATCTGTTTCAGTCCAAATCAGGAGCCAGGAACTGTATCCTGTTGTCTCATGGGTGAATGTGCATCTAGTATTTGGGCCATCATCTCTTATTTCCAGACACAATAACAGGGAGCTGGATTCGAAGCAGAGCTGCTGATACTCCAATTGCTATGGGCTATCAGGAAGCGTCGGCTTAACCATTTGCACCAAAACTGTGTCCCTCAACCATCCTTCTGCCTCATTTCCCTCTGTGAACTCTTTGTTTGCTTCTTCAGCTATTCACTATACCCACCAAGACAGAATGTCGTTGGAGTCAGCTCCTCCTTCAGCATGAGATGCACTGTCATACATAAAACTTAAAGAAATATTTTCAATAAACAGATAAATATTTAAGTACTTCTAACTTTGAAATAAATTCTATTTTATTACTTATTTGTCTATTTTCTTATTTATTTGTCTATTACATATTTGCTATTTGTCATCATAGACTCATTTGGAAGGTCTTCAGAAAGTTCACGGAAAATATGCATTCTGAAAAAGCTATATATGGATTTTAAACTTTTCTGCGCTACAATAATCTTAGAAAGTTTTTATATGGGAGAAAAAGAATAAGCACTGCTATTCACTGTGTCGCTCCTTGAGGGCTCCACCACGTTAAAGCTGTGCACTGAAGCTGGGAACTCAATCCTGGCCTCTCACGTGGGTGGCAGAAATCTAAAGCCTGGAGCCATCACTGCTTTCTCCATTAGCAGGAAGAGGATACCAGAGCTGATAGTTGAACCCAGATGTTCTTCTGGGCAAGAATCCTCATGATTACCACTGTTGTGTTGCAAGTGAGTGTCAAATGCAGAGTATAACTGTATAGAAAGTAGAAGAAGTGTTGGTTGCTTAAAATTACATCTCTATTTCAAATAATTGTGGTGGTCAAAAGAATCGAACTAAGCTGACCTAGTCAACATGAAAAACTATGATAGACTTAGGAATAAGAAAATTACTTGGTAATAGGTTTTAGTATTTTCAAGAATCCAAGTACAATATCTGAAAAGCAGTAAAGATTTATAGGAGTTTGATAACTGTAAGAAGCAATCTATTAATAGTTCAAAAGCAGGTCACTCCAAAGGAAATAAAGAAAAGACAGAGGGCTCATTTTATACCTGCACATATTTATTCATTCTTCTCTAAAAGCTAGAGAATGAACTCATGGGAGTCAGAGGTAAGATTTCCCCTATGGGATAGTAACAACGTTAGACATAATGGAAACAGCATCTGTCACCTTCTGAACGTTTTGTTTTGTGTTTTTGTTTTGTTTTCGTTTCTTGCACCTCTGGTTGAATTGATGACTCATACTTCCGAATAACCCATATGGCCTTGCAGAAGGCATTCACTCTGCATTCATGAGGAATGACAGCCAAGCATATATAACAAATTACTTTTTACTCATCAAAAATAAGAACGAAGCCCAGCATGGTGACCTAGCAGCTAAAGCCCTCGTCTTGAACGCACCAGGATACCATATGGATGTCAGTTCTAAACTTGGCTGCTCCACTGCCCATCCAGCTCCCTGCTTGTGGCCTGGGAAAACAGTCGAGGATGACTCAAAGCCTTGGGACCCTGCACCCACGGTGTATCCAGAGTAGGCTCAGAGATCCTGGCTTCATATCAGCTCAGCACCGGCCATTGCAGTTACTTGGGGAGTGAGTCATCAGACGGAAGATCTTCCTCTCTGTCTCTGTGTCTCTCTGTACATCTGACTTTCCAATAAAAATAAATAAATCTTTTAAAAAATAAAAATGAAACCTCATTTGTGGCATGGTTTGATTAGCAAGTTCCAAATCCCTTTGGTGGTGAATGTTTGTCCTCTGCTGTAATGTGAGGGCTGGGCTTGCCCCATCACCCTCCATCCTAACATTGCAAAAGCTATAGCATCTTTACAATAAATCCAAATTTCCCAGTTCGTGCATTTATATAATACTGAAATCTATGAAAGGTCCTCTTGGATATTTTTTTTCAATTTTTTTTTTTTGTTGGTGGTGTTTTTTTTGTTTTTTTTTTGTTTTGTTTTGTTTTTTTTGGGAAAGGCAGATATACAGAGAGTAGGAAAAACAGGGAGGAAGATATTCCATCTGATGGTTCACTTCCCAAGAGGCCACAATGGCTGGAGCTAAGGCAATCCAAAGCCAGGATCCCATAGCTTCTTTCAGGTTTCCCATGCAAGTGCAGGATTCCAATGCTTTGGGCCATCCACAACTGCTTTCCTAGGCCACAAACGGGGAGCTGGATAGGAACTGGGGCTGCTGGGGATTAGAACCAGCACCCATATGGGATCCTGGCATATTCAAGGTGAGGACTTCAGCCACTAGGCTACTGCATCTGGTACTGGATGATATTTTTTTGGACATGTATTTATTTATTTATTTATTTATTTTTATTTGAAAGAGTTTCAGGGAAAGAGGCAGATAGGGAAAGAGCGTTCCATTCAGTGGCTCAATCCTCAATTGATTACAATGGCTAGAACTGACTGATCCAAAGCCAGGAGACAGATTCAAAGGCCAAGCACATGGGTAATCCTTTGCTGCTTTCCTAGGCCATTGGCAGGAAACTGGATCAGAAATGGAGCAGCCAGGACTTGAACTGACACCTATGTGGGATGCTATGCTGCAAGTAGAGGCTTAACTTGCTATGCCATGGCACTGGTCCCTCAATGTGATTTCCTTTATGTATTATTATTATCATCATCATCATCACCATCATCATTATCATTATTACATAATACAGTTCCATAGGCTCTGCGATTTCCTGTTCCTCTCCCTAAATCCCCTCTCAATCACTTGTGATTTCTTCTCTAGTATTACAAATGGGCAGTTCTTCATGAACAGTCATAAACCCATCATTCTCTTATTGAAGTGTTTCCTGACATTGTAGGCATGGACAATGTCCAGCATCCCATTGTCAAGCTATATTCACGAGTTTCACTGGGAGTCCATCTTTGGCCTGGATGCAGAGATGCATACTACATTATGTCTCCAAATCTGGACATGGCAGTCTCTTGCATGTTTTCCTTCCCACTGTTTTACTTACCGGCATGTAGCACTTTGCCTCAATGACAAAGACAACATTGGCTTAAGTCAAGTATGATAGGAATATTTTGTAGCCAGTTTTCAAAGTTATCATTGGGTCATGGCCTTGTGAATGGATAATTGTAAGAAAAAAATTCAGAATTATGTGTAGAGAGGAAAATCCACCTTTAAAATAGGCAACTGTTCGTTTTGACAAATGCATGCAGCTGTATAGCCACCATCTAAATCAAGCTACTGAATATTCTGCCTCATTCCTAAAGCTCTTTCATGTCCTTTGCATGTAAATCTCCTCCCATCCCGGACTCAGCAACATTTGGTCAGTGAGATCTTTATATATACATTTGTTCATTATACTTCACTGTTTTTCCTAATAAGGAAGACTTTGTTCAGAAGATTTCAGTAATTAAAAATGAAATTTCATCTATAGAAAGGGAGAAAAAGCACATTTATAGTAATATTCTTGTATTAGCCTCACTATAGTTTATTTTTTAAGAATTTTACTGGAAAGACAATTTAGATTTACAGAGGGAAAGAGAAACAGAGAGAAAAGATCTTGCATCTGCTAGTTACTCCTCAAATGACCACAATGCCAGGAGCTGCACGTAACAGAAACCATGAGCCAGGGACTTCCTTCGGGTCTCCCACATGAAAGCAGGGTCCCAAGGCTTTGAGCTATCTTCTACTGCTTTCCCAGGCCACTAGCAGGGAGCTGGATGGGAAATGGAGCAGCCAGGATATGAACTGGCACCCATATGGGGTCTCAGTGCTTGCAAGATGAGGATTTAGCCATTTAAACATCTTGCCAGGGACCCTATCATTTCTTATTTTTAATTATTTTCTCTTAATTTTGCCATCCATATATCAGATTTTTCATTAATATAAACAGATGAGAGCATATGTTGAGATGAATAAACAAAAACTCACTTTGATTTCCATGGTGAATAAATGTTATTTCTAGAACTGTCTTTGCATTATTAATGAGTTTACTTTAACCTTCAGAAGTGATTGATACTAATTCCCCTAATCAGAGATGAGAAAATGTTCTCACTTTGTATACTGAATAATTTCTAATATCATTGTAGGTTCTAGCTTATAAAAAATTCTAAGTCTTAAAATAATATAATTATATTCATAATATGTAGGTATATACAATTATATATTATCTATAAATAATTGCAATATAATTAAAATTAATTAATAATATAAAACATTTATACTTTAGGGTTTCCTAAACTTCAAATATCTGTTCTTATTTAATACAAATTATAAACACAGAAAAATGTTCCTAATACTTCTGTGAGAGAAAAGGGGAAAATGAGTTTTTGAGAGATTTATATCACTTCTTCAAGGTCAAACAGGTAAGAAGTGATGGTGCCAGGATGTGAACTCACATTTCTAGAATGCAGAGATCACTGACACAGCTTCCACTCAAGTTTCTCTGCAGACGTGAATCTGGGATGAATTCTAAAGCATATGCTAAATATGGAAGGCAACGAGTCAGCTTAGCAAGGAAGAACCTCTCAGGAAGAAAACAGAACAGGTGCACCAATCCAGCTGGAGGAAGAACTAGGCACAACTGGGGACCTCAGGTGGCTGTAAGCTGCAAGCACAGGAGTCTAAAGCAAGCTCAGCAGCAAGACATGGAGGAAGGCACACACCCCACTGTCCAAACAACCTCTTTCTTTGTCCTAAAGGGCATCAGGAATTTTCTGCAGAGCTTCAAACTGGATGTTGATATATCAAATAGTATGTTCTCAAAGGTCACTTGGCCCGTAAGGACGAAGTCTTATTTATAAGGGTAAGAAAGATGCGAGAAATATAGTTGGGAGGCCACTGCAAACAATCCAGCCGAGCATTATGACTGTATAGGCCAAGCCTTGCTATTTTCTACATTCGGACACTATATCCTGACATCCTAACCCTGCAAGAGTTAGCTAATCCCTAGAGGTGAAAAACGTTGGTCTGCAGGCATACCTTTCATTTGCAGACCAGCCAGTTCAGAGCCCCTGTGCACGTGGCACCATTCTCAAGCTCCAACACCCCAGGGTACTACCCACCTGCATTCATCACCACAGGACTGGGAACAGAAAATGGAGGCCACTCTTATTGTTACAAAATCAGCTGATATTACTTGGACCAGTCCCTCTGGACTGCTTCACCTGCTGCACCTGTTCCTTCCCATGAAAGCCAGTGGCCACCATTATCCCTCACACCCTCACCTAATTCTGGTGTTTCCTATGTAGTACCTATGAAGTGGAGAGCCCCTTCCTCTTTGCCCAAATGAGGAACAAACCATTTCTTCATAGCAGGCATCTCCTGATCTGTTGCCCATAACTACACAGCAGAAAAATACGTTTTAGGGAATATTGAAAGTATTTGAAGGTTGTTGGTGGCTCTACTGGTAGGAAATAGTGATGGACCAGTTAGCTAGATTAACTTGTGTGCAGAGAAAAACAGTGGTGGACACTCATAAAGCACTTGTCAAGCCCAGACCTATACATACGTAAGTCATTTTGCATGTAAAATCACTTGGCATGCTTAATCCACTGTATGTGCTTTGAAATCTAATGTGTGGTTCTCATTTGAAACTGAGAAACGAAAAAATTTAGTACTTTATAGCGGAAGAGATGAACTAAACTGTTTGTTCATCTCATCTGAAAGAACATGAAATGAATGCTAGGTGGCACTTTGCATCTGGTTCATAAAATCCTCTCACGAGCCCTTTCTATCCCAGAATACTGGATGAACACTGGAAACTTTCTGTTGAGGATAGTAAGATGTAAGGTAGATTGGTACTTGAATTTTTAAAAATGATTTTTAATGTCAAATATGAAATGCTGAATACTTGATCACTGAGGATCCAAAAGCAGAGTTAAGTACATTCTGTAGATTTGTTTAAAATCGATTAAAATGCAAAAGCATTATTAACTCACTGATTGTACCAAAAAATCCATGCACCTAAAAAAAAATCCATATGCCTTAATTCACCATGCCTTCTTCAAATTACCGATTACAGGAAAGTCATTTACTGATTTGGAAAACTTTCAGTCAGTGGGCCGCAGACTTCTCTGTAGGAAGCCCTTGAAAACTTGGGGTCACTTGTTCCCACAAGAACCCCTGTAACTGCCCTAAAGTTCCAGGAAGTAGCAACGTTGAGATTCAAATCTGAGTGCTCTGGATCCCAAGCCTCTACTTGCAAACACTACACAAGTACGCCTCTTAAGAAAGACAGCAGCTCTGATTGCTGATGTCTGTCAAGAGGGTGGGAAGGGGCTGAAGAGGCTGTCATGCTTCATGCTTCCTTGTTCTCATCTCAAGTCAAAGGAGTGCTATAAAGCAAGCAGTTGAGAGTCCTACTTTGAAAAGACATCCCTCAAAAATCCTCTAGACACCCTATTTTTGTAAAATGAAATCTCATGTGATGGTGTAAAAGGATAATGGTCTGTTAGTGTTCTTTCAAGGAGTATGAACAAGGGTGGCATTAGTGTTACACATCTTGCAAATACTCCCCACTAGCACTGATTGCAACTCCCAGCCTCCCTGCCAGCTTACCAGGCATGTCTCCAAGTACAGAGCCAGTGCCTCTGCAAGCAGGCAGTGTTTGATGGAAGCAGATATAATGAGACCTGTTATAAGCCTTGGCTCTGAAGTCGTCTCATACTTTCTGAATCCTCTATCCCTTAAAGATTTTTGATGTCTTATTAAAATGATTTAGGAAACAGCCAAATATTTCCTTCTGGAACCTTTTGGAAAGTGAAAGGATGTGGGGAGGTGTGTTGTATGGCTGGTCCGCTTTGTTTCCAAGTCTAAAATGTTAGGTGTCAGATAGTGCAACTGGAAAACAGGCAGGTCTTAAAAGTGCAAGCTGGGAGAGACAGAAGTTGGCACTCCAAGATGTCATTCCTGCACATTCTTGTCCTCCTTCTTCAGCCGGCAGGATTTGTTTACATTGGTGTTTATAGTTACTGGTTGACTCAAAATATTCTGAGATCTCACTCATGGTTAAGGAATGTGAAAAGAAGGTTTCTGTGGTGAGGTTGTCATTGTAAAACCAAGGTGCAGCTAATTAATCTCTTCTATCCATCTCACGTAGAAGAGGATGATTGATTAATGTGGAAACGGAGAATGATAGAGGGAAAAACACTAAATAAGAACTTATTTTGGCATTTTCCTTAGGCATTTTATTTTTCCCTTAGGAAGGTAGGACAGAGCGGTTATTTTTATTCAATGACATTTATTTATCCTGACCCAAAGTTCTAAAGTAAAACAACTCACTCTATATGTCTATAATTTGCCCTGTTTGTTCCATTATTCATCATGACTTGATTCTACTACCTGAATTCTAGAAACATAATGCTTGGTAGAAATAATATTACATAGTGCAGTCATAATTAATAGTTGGTTTATTTCTCTTAACAACAACAACAAAAAGTAAAGAGTGGGTTGGGATTTTGGCCTAGCTATCACAGTGTCAATTCAAATGCCTATGTTCCCCATCAAAGTGCCCGGCTCCCAATTCCAGCTTTTCATCAACACAGACCTTGGGAAGCAGAGATGACTGCTCAGGTAACTGGATTCTGGCCACTTATGTGATAAATATGAATTGGGTTCTCACCTTCTGGCTTCATTCTTGTCCCAGGCCCAGCCCAGATCCGGCCACTCTGGGTTAGTCAGAAACAGTCTTTCCTAGAACCCAATAACTCATTCCCTCCCCATAGGTTGGAAATATCACCTCTGTCTTGAGACTACATTTTCTTTTCCTAGCTTGAGGAGACTGTGTACATCCCCATACAAGCATAGCTTGACTGTCATTGTCTAAGTAAACCACGAGGTCTGAGACTCAATAGAAAGACAAGCAAGCAAGATTTCATCCATCACCAAAACTCTTAAATTGATATTTGGTGATAAATATTGAACACAGGTTCTATGACGCAGTTTTCGTTCTGTTTGTATGCAATGCTCCCCATACAAAGAACAGATTTGGAGCACATAGGCATTCAGTATTTGTCTATGAAAGAATGTATACAGAGGTGTGGGGGGCAGCAGGTCTCAAGGGTGAGTATGGGGGTGGATGTACAGTTCAGGGGCCACTCACTGTAAGTAGCTATGAAAAATTTTACTTAATGTAAAAATCAAAAAGGTAATTTCTCATTTGTGCTCACCATATTTTAAGTGCTAATTAGCCACATGTAGCTATGGACTAGATCAGAAAGTGCAATTATAGACCTTTTTCTTTCCATTATAGAAAGCGCTGTTGGACTGTGCATAAGCAAATTACTTTTCTCATTCTTTTCAAAAGATTGACTAAAAGAAAACACAGGCAGCACACACTTTTTGTCACAATTAACTAACAGGGTGTTTTAAATTAGGATTCTCTCCTGATGCAAGGGGCTGAGCACCTGGCTGCTTGGTCTGTTCAGATTTCTTCCTACATAGCACAAGTGGAGATGGACTCAAAGATAGCTATTCTGAGTCTACTAAATCCACCACCACCACAATCCCTTAAATCATGGCCAAGGTATTCCTAGAATTGAGTGTTTGTAACTTATAATCAGAGCAGGAACTCAAGCTTCTTGCCAGAAGCAGAATGGCTCAAGACTTACTGATTACCACGGCCCTTGCTGTAACTGGACAATCCTTATGAGGATGTAGATTCAAACCAGGTTTTGTTGGCAAACCAAGTGCTCAGAGTAAAGGGCTCCAGCACCCCGCTGTCATGCCTTCTGCTGACATACACAAATAGCCAGCACGGTTATCCAGGTAATCTCAAGCTTGCTTCCCATTGGAGGAATCCTGTTGGACCATTTTCATGTTTTCTCTCTGAATTATCCACAAAAATACTTGACCTTTTCATTTTACCTTGGGGAATATGATATGGTCGGTATTATCCTTCTGAGACTTTAAATATTTTCTTATACAAAAGTTTCTAATTTTAGAACATTTTGTTTATGTGATATCTATTAAGAAAAATATATCATCATTAATGATTTCATTTTGCACAAAATTCTGCTTATTAAACTGCTACATCAAAAAGTTAACAAAGCTTGAATCCACTTGATGAGGGGATGCCTTACATGATGGGGGATGCATTACTGAATCGGAATTACACTATGGGTGCATAGTGAGTGGAGAGGAAGTCTGGGTTTGCTTTATTTTGATCATCTGTGTACATTTATGAAGTTGGCAAGATTTGTTGCTAGGCAAGAGGTATTTTGTGACCCATAAACTGTTTTTAGAAGGCCTAAGGCTCAGAGAAGTCAGCTAAGGTTTTTAAGGAGAGCTATGTGGTTATGGTGGAAATAGGGCTAAAACCAACTCCTAGCTTCATGTCCAGGTTTGCTAACAGAAACTGATTCGTAGAAAGTTTTAGAAAACCGAGGGTCGGCTTTCTGTCCTTTCTCATTTTAAGGCACCACTTAGGGTCTTATGAAGTGATTCCCCTGATTTTCAGTAATGCTGTGTGACTCTAGTTTATAGCTACATGCAGAGTAATAGGAAGCGTAATGTGACTGTCTTTTCAGCAAACCTAGACCTGAAGATCTTGGAGCTAGTTCTTCACTAGACTACCAACTGCTCCTTAAAATCACCACCTATCTTTTCTAGGTCTTTAGGCTTTGAAACAACATGTGTAATCAATAGGCTGCTTTAATAATCTATAATTGTTTGGCAATATACTTGTCAATATGTAATTAAAGAAATGCTATAGCTAACCAATTCCAAAAATAGGTTTAGTTTTTCTTTGTTTCCTCAAGGAAGTTCTTAGTTTTGCTTTCCAGAAATTATTTCAGAGAAGAGATGAAAATCAGAGTTTCCAAAAATATCACAAAAAGGATCCACCCTCAGGCTTCATTGTACAACATACATTATCATCTGTCGGACTGCTGTGCCTGCTCCCACGCTTCACACTCACCTTTGCAAGAACTCAGACCTCCGTAGGCTAAGAAAAGCAACCATTTCCACATTCACAGCCTTGATGAGAAGAGCTGAACCAACCTTCAGATCTTCTTGCTTGAAGTTGAGTATCTCAAAACGAGCTTGTCTCTTTTCCAGCATCTTTTGAAGTCACTCTTGTCTCTATTAAAAGGTAACTCTCTCCCATTGCCCCAAATAGTTTATCACCTTCAGCTCCTCCATTTCCTTTGTTTCTCACATGATAGTGGTATGGAACATTATCAATTCTTCCTTGTTGGACAACACCGTCCCTGTTCTTTAGGTGTCCCTCTGCTGCCTGGATTACTACTGCCTTCATATCACCAGAAGCGATATCACTTCATATTCTTTCTTCCCCTGCTTTCATTCGGTCTCCTTCAAATCCATTATCCTTCCTCACTGTTAAAATGTTTTCTTTTTTTTTTAAATAATAATAACAATAATGACAAGGACTTTCTTGCTTCGATCCTACCTCAGCTTCCCATTGCTTCTAGGGCCAGATGCAAAGCGGTTGACATGGGAAATCACGCATCACACTGCCACATACTCACGCAGTCAGTCGGATCCTGCCTTGTACCCACTCACGGCTTCACACGTCCTGAGTCATCTGTCTGACTTGCACTTCCCCTCTTATTTTGGCAGTGTCTTCCCCACCAGAATGTAACACCATGAAGGCAGAACTTTGCTATCTTGGGCAATTGTGCAGAGCTAGCACAAAGTGTCCCAATGAAGTTGCATCAGTCTGTGCCTAAGTATGGATCCCAAGGCCACTTCTGTAGTGAAGCCTCTCTTCCTGTTCTCTGCATGCAGGATGATCAATTTTTGTGGATATAAAATACACTAAGTGAGTGGTAAGTTTGGCAGTAACTTAATTCTGTGCCTCTCCTATCTACTTAGGCTGCTTGACAATGGCAGTTTCCTTTTCAACTTAAATGCCTATCATTGTACCCAAAATACAATGTTAAATGAGTGAATATATCAGTGGTGCATTGGATATAGAAGGAAGTAGAGTGATTTGATTTGATTTGAAATCAATCTCTCTCTCCCTCTCTTTCACTCTCTCTCTCATCGATGAGAAATACGCTACATCAATCCATCCTATATAACCAAAAGTTTTCAAAGATTCTCTCCTGTAAAACACATATTCTGTTGAGTTTCTGCTTGACTTTTAGTTTGCCATGATAAAATGCAGTTTACAAAGACAGCCTGTCTCATAAGGTGAAGTAGGTAAGGCATAAACGCACCAGTGTGAGATTTTCACGGTGGAAATACTAATCGATTTGGACCTTTCACAAGCTTTTGTTTTTATTATTTAAAAGGCTTCAGTCTCTGTAATGGACAAAATTAGTGGTTTGTGGAGATTTTACAGTCTATTTTGATGTCTTACTTCATCTCCCGAGCAAAAGTCAAGCAGCTGTTCCCCCAGTAGAATTTTAAACATATGTGAGAGAGACAGGAGGGCTGGGGCAGAAGCCAAAGTGATGCTTTTCTTCATTCATGACTTTTCAGACACAGGACAGTTTATTCTGCGCTCAAATCTGAGCGATCCATTTCAAGGACTCACTCTGTGATTATCACATCCTGGTCCAGTCATGTGAGCTAAGGAGGCGATGCCTGTTTTCTCCCCTGATCCCCGCATTCATACCCAGCATAGCTCAAGACACATAGGACAACTGAAACCACAGAGGCAAGGCTGTACCATCAGCGTTTCTTTAGAAATCAAATTGGAAAAACTGGGAAATTAGACACATAAGAACTGAACACCTCAAGCATGTAATTGTATATTTATTTCTCTTTTTAAAGAACACTCCTTAATGTAATTCAATATACAAACTTGGTTTCACAGAATTATAATCCACTATATAGCACAAAGATAACCCAGATTGTGTGTGTGCGCATGTGTGTGCACATGTTGTTTTACCCCCTGTGCTCTCTTTGCACTTCTAGACCCGCAAAGGCTCTTCCCCTGCTCACCCTGACCACCAGCCATTTGGAGTGTTACATGCAAACAACACTGTCCTCCCAGGAGTTTTTCTCCCCGCAAAGCCTCTTTCCCTGTTCCCCCTGAGACAGCCAGGAGCAAGACACACTTCCCTCCAACACAAGGGGAGGGTGACTCACCCAGCACTGGTGTTCACCCTCTTACCACACAGGTGGGCTGATGGGAAGAGAGGGTAGCAGATCTCCAGCACCCTTCCCTGCTTCCATACCCACCCCTCCAAGTCGATGTGCGACCCCTCTGTGGAGCTTCCGGTCCAGTAACCGTCTTGTGCAAACAAAAAAAACCAAAGAACCTTCTAAGCCCAAGTCACCTCTATTGGCAGCGCCCTGCACTGCCTGCCAAGCCACCGGGCCGGCCGATAACCAAGCTCTACACAGTCCCATGTGCTCCGTCACTTTAATTTTTAAAGACACCCTAGCATAGGTCTGTGGCAACCTCCTGTCCAACTGAGTTACATAAAATTGTACCAGTGATGCACTTGTACATATTTACACGGGGCGGAATGTTTTCCCATAGTTTTAGATGAGTATATAGATCCACATGTTCACATAAGACCAAATACTTTTTTTTTTAATATTATTTATAACTGATTTATAAAGCTTTGAAAAAACTCACAATAGCACATCGTTTACTTTAATGCTTTACGGTACTATCAGTTTAAAAACACAACCAGCACTTAAGTTATGGTCAATCCAGCAAACAAGAGACAAAAAATTTACAAGAGTTAAGAACTGACTGATACACCCTTTGTCTTTTTTTTTTTAAACTAATGCGTAAGTGCAGAATAAGATACTCTAGTTTAAATATCTTGTTTACCATGTACATTTTTTGTTCTAGCTACGCAACAGTAAATCCCATGCTTCACATAGGAAAGCAATCCACAACATTAAGAAAAAATGTACAATTTATGAAACAAAGTAAATAAATATTAGTATTACAGAATCAGAGCTGTACATAAAAGCTGTTCAGTTTTAATCATATAAAAATATGTTTTAGTGCAACCTCACATATATATTGATGCTGTTTTGCTTTACATCATTTAGATCCAAGTGTCCAAAAAAGGAAAGAAATTACATTTATTACAAAGCAGATACACAAATTCTAAAATATGTACAAATTACTGCTAAAAAATGCTTATAAGAATATAAGCAAAGTAAAGAAAAGGCACAGACATCTGTACAATTTTAAAAGTACCAGACCCAATAGGTTAATTTCAAATTTTGTTTTGGTCAGGCTCATGATGACTTGTTAATTTACCTAATTCTTTTGATATAACAAAAGTATATATAATAGCAAACTACTGTAACTTAGGACAGGCATGCTATAAAGTTGATTACCTCTATTTCTAGAAAAACAAAAAAACAAAACAAAAACAAAAACAAAATGGGAAAAGGTGGAAGTGAAAGTTTCCATGCATGTTAGATCAATGGAGCGGAGTTTTCTCTGAACACGGTTCTTCGCCCTCTGTGCTTGAAGACAACCCCTTGCTGCTGAGGGAGTCTGACCGTTTCTCGCCCACACAAGTCTTGCTGTAAGACGTGGAGTGAGCTAACGCAGTCTGCGATGTCCCAAAAGAATCCTTTTCACCAGCATGCAAGTCGGGGTGGGGAGCTGAGGTACAGGGCTGACCTGACTCAGGTCCGCTAAAGTGTCTAATGCTAACGTGTGCGCTCTCCGAGGGTTTCTGGAGGGGCTCCTGCCCTCGTGCTGGCTGCTCGGCCCCAAGCAGAGCTGCCTCTTCTGTGGCAATCCGGAGAGAGGCGATGGCTTTTGTACAAGTCTGTATATTCTCCTCCTGCTCCCGCTCGGTGGCATTCAGGCTGTCTTCCGAAGTGCTCTGTTTCATCAGTAGCCGAGGAGAAGACGGAGTGCTAGGTAGACCAGACGGCTGCAGTGCCTGAGCGGCTCGTTTCTCATGCCGTTTGGAAAGCATGTAGGGATCCTTCGCGAAGGACTCGCCCGGAGCTCCTTTCTTTCCCTCAGAGCCCTCCATGGGCAGAGGCAATGTGGGTGGAGGATGTAAACCAGAAAGGGCCGGCGGCACGGAGTGAACCATTTGGATCCCACCAACTGGCACCATGGGGATAGGAGCTCGTACTTGTTGCTGAGAGTGAAGTGGAAGATGACTGAAGACATAGTCATTAGGAGCCTCGGGGAAAAGGCTAGAGCCTTGATGTTCGTAAGCACCTTCTTGGTCTCCATAGAGACTGAAGTAAGGAACCTGAGGTAATCCTCTTCGTAAATCCTGCATGGGAGACACAGAGACACCAAGCTCAGACTCCACAGGTTTCACTATTTCACTCACTCCCACTACCAAGGAAAGATTTGGTACTCAACTATGCTTCAAGTTTTCATTTTTCACAAGTATGTGGCCCAGGTGAGAGTGTCCACGGCCAATATCCACCTGTGGCTGCCATGACAGCTGCCTGGAATGCACACCCAAGAAGGCAGCTCTGATGGCTCCCGTGAAGGGTTCCTGACATCCCCAGAGGAAACCGGACAGAGCCGCTGGGTCCCAGGGCCAGGCAGTCCCGGGATCTGAGAGCATCTTAGGAGTGAAGCTGTGGATGGGAGCTCTCTGAGCCTGGATCTTTCTCTGTCTATTTTACTTTCCTCACTGTCTGTCTCTCAATAAACACGATTTTTAAAAAAATTATTTTGTGTTGCTTTTTCAAAACAAATGAAGCCAATGACTCATGCGGTTACTCTTACTTAAAAAAAAAAAAAAACACTGGGAAAAAATTACAGAATATGAGAGAGAAAGGGAGAAATAAGAGAGGGAGAAAGAGGTCTTCCACCTGCTGATTCAACCCCAAATGACTGGACCAAACTGAGACCAGGAGCCCAGCGCCCCATCTGCAGCTCTAGGGAAGGGGTGGAACCCAATGTCTTGGGCCATTATCATTGCCTCCCCACATGCATTATCATGCAGCTGGGTAGGAAGTGAAATATCAGGGATTCAAAAGACCCTCATCCTATACAATACAGGCCAGAAAGCAACTGTTCATCCAACGCACCACTACAGCAGTCCTGTCACTTTTGTTTTCAAACAGCATAGTGAAAGCATTCCGTGCATTTCTTAATAGATAGAGACTTAGTTCAGCAGTGTGTTTTTTTGTCATAAGAGCAAATGAAAACAACAGATAAGTATCAGGAAAAGTTTACTGAGCAAAAGTCAGATATACATACACTAATAATAAATTTTCAAATTCAATAGGAAGTAAAAAGATTGACATCTGTCTATGTACTGGGCAGATTTTACTTCTTTTTCCTAAAAATTGTCATTTTGGGAGAAATTAAAATAAGATAGCTAAACCTTGTCAAACATGGCAATAATAGAGGAGTGACACAAAAAGGTTCTAACTCAATTCAGATATTTGATTTTCGAAACTCAAGTTATGTTCTATATCATTTAGGATTTATCCAGTTCAGTTAAAGACTGACACTGGTTCAGAAATGATAAGCCATGCATTATATTTGCACACTGGGCCATGATTGGTCCTGACTCTTCCCTGAGATGTATCTTTTTCTGTAAACAGAAAAGAGACAGAGGGAAAGACAGATCAGTTCTCCATCTACCACTAGTCCAATTTGGCCTGACCTGGCCAGGGTAAAGCTAAGAGCCAGGAGATCCATCTGGATCTCCTATGTGAGTGGCAGAGACCCAAGCACTTGGGCCATCTTCTGCTACTTATCTCAGGCCATTAGCAGGGGGCTGGATTATAAATGGAGCAGCTGGGACTTGAACTGCTACCCATATGGATGTCAACACCACAGGACATGACTTTGCCTGCTGTGCCGCAAGGCTGGCCCATATACCTTTTTCAAGCTAGAAACAAAGGTATATGGTATAATCACTATGATTTCTAAGATAACAAAGGTGGGACTCTTATGGTTGTACATCTACACAATCTCTTACACTAGCTTTAATTTAGAAGAGGAAAAAGGCGCATTTTCTTCATCAGATATCAGGTAAGGTGGAAGGACTATAATGGATACCACAACAATCCTAGACAAGACTCAAATAAATGTACTTTCAATCACAGTTATCATTTGCTCAAAGCAAGGGAAAATGTCTTCAACTTTCAGCTGCTGTTCTCTGGTGGCACATGTCCAATCAGCTTGAGATCTCCGGGGGAAACAGAAGCAGAGCCAACAGGAGGCAGCAGGAGAGACATGTCACACACAAGTCCCTGACTTCAGGTTGACAAAGGGGGTGATCCACTGCCTTCTACAGCTAAAATATATCTGCCACACCCTAAATCCAATAATGCCTTTTTGTTTTACTAACCAAAGTGTCAGGTTCAGAACTTTGTGGATCAGTAATACAATGATTACAACCACAGAGGTAAGGGTACATGGAGAATTTCTAGCAAGTCTTCACTCTCATGGCCCCAGATTCCTCTCGACATTTCCACAAGCTTTTTTTCTCTCACTTGTCCCATGGCCACTTTTCAAATAAAGTTGAAATAAATTTTCTCTACCTGGATTATTTCTCCATTTGCAATCCTATTGCCTTGTAATTTGTACATTAACTTGGTAGACAAATTCCCATCTTACTTGAAGCTCAATAAGAAAAATCTTTGGAAAAATGAGCAATAAATTAAAGTGTGGATTATGAATTCCTACATACATATCAGGCTGCATCCACAGCCACATATGCATGCACTCCATGTATCAGATATATGAGGTTGCTTCAGAAGTTCATGGAAAATGGACCTGAAAGACACCTTATTCTGGTGCAAAAAATATTTTAAAATTCATGCATGATGGGTTTTTTTTTTAAATTCATAAAAAAGTACCTAAAGTAAAAAAAAAAAAGCTACTCATGAATTTCTAAATTTTGGTGCTAAAATAAATTAACCTTTCAATGTTAATTTCATGAACTTTTGGAAATTGTCAGCAGGGTCTTTAGAAGCCGAAGCGGAGTCAGTGCAATGAACTGATCCGTGGATCTGAGTCCTTGCTCTGGCTCCTAACTTCAGCTAACTACGAATGTAGATCCTGGAGACACTGATGATGACCCAAGTAAGTGGGTTCCTGTCGCCCATCTGGGGGCCTCTTGGACTGAGTTCCCAGATCCTGGCTGGGGCCTCAGCCAAGCCGCAATAGTGGCAATTTGGGGAGTGAACCACCAAAAAGAAACTGTTTGTCACTTTTCGTCCCTCAAAGGGAGAGAGAGAGAGAAAGGAAGGGAGGGAGGAAGGAATGAAAGAAGAAAGGAGAAAGAAAGAATAGGTAAGGCGAAAAATCATTATTTTATTGACTCCCATGTTCATATAAAGTAGATCCTCAAAATTATTTACTTAGTGAATGAAGCAAGAACTCTGGACTTTATGTTCTACCGAGCAATCTAAACTAACTAGAGGCCAACTGGGCAGAAATGGTAAAGCAGTAGGAGGGCTAGTGATTGCATCTTGCCTCTCCCCAGACCTGCTCTCTCCAAGCTGAGCTGGGACACGGGTATGCCATGCAGGGCTACAAGCATGTTCATAGCTGTCCTATGGGCCCTCTGTCACTATTAAGCAAAGAGACAAAGTATCACTACCAGAATTTATATCAAAAGGATTATTCAGAATTATTCCCATTTTATAGTCTCATATATATTTTCAGAGAAGACAAAGCCCTCATCTTACACAATAGCCAGGAGGAATACCTTACAGAGTTTGTCAGTGGCATCTTGATCTGATCACAAAAAACTTAGCCACACATAGCAAAAATGAAAATCCTCTGCTAAACCTCTAAATCAAAAAAAGCCCCCCATGAGAAGTATCTGGGTCCCTGGGTCTTATTTTCCTAGAGGATACCACAGTCTATCCTTCAAATCACTAAAACAGTGCAATAGGTCATATATTCTCCGTAGGGAACTAAACTGGGAAACAAACTAAAGGCTTCATCAAAGCTGAAGTTTAACACAGGTAAGCTGGTATTAAAAACAAACAAAAATAGTGGCCAATACAGTGGCTTAGCAACATAATCCTCCCCCTGCAGAACTAGCATCCGACTGGGCATTGTTTTGAGTCTCATTGTTCCACTTCCATTCCAGATCCCTGCCTGTGGCCCGGAAAAGCATCAGAAGATGGCCCAAGTCCTTGTGCCCTTGCACCCATTCAGGAAACCTGAGAAAAGCCCCTGGCTTGTCCTGGCTTTGGATAGCCTCTGCTCCAGCTTTTGTGGTCCTTTAGGGAGTGAACAAGTAGACAGATCATTTCTCTCTCTCTCTCTCCTTCTGTAAATCTTCATCTCAGATAAAAAATAAAAATTTAAAATATTTATTCAACTTTGTTGGAAAGGCAGATTTTACAGAAAGAAGGAGAGACAAAGATCTGTTCGCTGGTTCACTTCCCAAATGGTCACAACAGATGGAGCTGAGTCAGTCCGAACCCAGGAACCAGGAGCTTCTTTCATCTCCTACATGTGTGCAGGGGTCCAAGGCTTTGGGCCGTCCTCCACTGCTTTCCCAGGCCACAAGCAGGGAGCTGGATGGAAAGTAGAGTAGCCAAGACACAAACTGGCACCCATATGGAATCCTGGCACTTGCAGGTGGAGGATTAGGCAATTGTTGCATGGTTCTGGCTTCCTAAATCTTGAAAAAAGTAAAAACAAAAATAACAACCTTTCCTCCTCCTCCTCCCCCAACCCCTCAAACAATCAGAAAGCTAGTACAAACTCGGGAACTAATACAGTCAATTTTCTAGCAACAACTTTCTGGGTGTATATATAAACAAAAATACGCATGTTCTGTGTGGACTATGGGGTCCTCTCATCCATTGCCAGTGTGTTTACATGAGTGGAGCGGCTGACTCAGTCTGACTGGCCAGAGCTGGAGCAGGAGCTGAAGAGTGGGTGGAAAGACCATCTCAGCAGGCTCACCAGCACCAAGGTATTTGACTTTCACTGTAGACTCAGGTCCCTGCAGTCTGTGGAATCTACTTCTCTACGCAGTGATGGCATGACCTGTACTTTTGCAAGACATAAGACTATGGAAATGTGCCTCATTTCCTTAGCTTGGTAATTAATTTTCTTGGCAAAGAGGTTACTTCCGGATTTGCTATGCACATTGCTGCAGGATGTGCATCAGCATGATGGAGTTGGTATTGGGCTCGGGGAAAGGGAGTGGTGGGGGAGAATAAGAGGAGTGGAATGCAACAGGGAGCTTGCTTCCAGTTTAAAGGTGATAACCTGAGCGTATGACTCAGGGCCCTGGAAGGTGATGGGAGG
The DNA here is from genome assembly GCF_017591425.1 of Ochotona curzoniae. Classification (NCBI taxonomy): domain Eukaryota; kingdom Metazoa; phylum Chordata; class Mammalia; order Lagomorpha; family Ochotonidae; genus Ochotona; species Ochotona curzoniae. The sequence continues at coordinate 22,766,045 of NW_024467115.1, forward strand.
GAGGGTGAGAGCAGTGACAAGCCTGAGTTCAGAGCAGGCAAATCTCCCTTTGGTTGACGCACAGGACAGAAATCCAGAGCAAAGACAGTGCAACAAAGAGACACAGGAAACAAACTAAGACACCAACAAAAACACAGTGAAAGCCAACGGACTCCAAAGATATCATTTTCAGTCTACATTAAGTGCCTGATTTATTTTTATTCACTTTTTAAAATCCTACACAATTTTAAGAGACATCACAATCTACTGTGCCATACAATGAGGTAGGGCAAGAGTGGCATTATGCCTACGTTTAAGTGTAATCCACAACCACTATTGATATCATCTTAATTTATAAGGAAGGAAAGCTTTATAGAAATCCCTTCAATCATGCTCTTTTAGCTTGTCTATCTTCTCATCTCCTTGGGCCCATGCTCTTACTTAACAAGGGCACCGAGTGGTGACAATGGCCAGAAAAGTAGACATTTTCATGCCGTTGATGTATGAACACTGTCAAGCATTACTCCCTCCTCTCCTGGTCCCTGATGTTTCATGTGTCCATCTACCATGGGCAAAGTAGACTGTGCAAACTTATGAAAGTCCAGGTTGGATCTGAATCCCTTCCTGGAACAGAGTATCTTTAACTGACACCTGGCTGTCATCAAGGGGTATCCGAATGTGCAGTCAAGCCATTCTAAAATCTTCACCACTTTTAACTCACACAAAGGTCTCACCTCATGTCTACAATTAGCTAAACTTTAAAGCCTTAGGGTGGCCTCATCAGTTGCTGAATGTCATAAATTCTGTGCTGGAGGTTAACACCACAGCAGTGTTACTGACAACAGCATGAAACCAAAACGTCTCCTTGCTTCATTTTCTGTACCCAAGTTCAACCCTCCACAAAGAGTTTCCCAATTTACAGCAGATTACACCCGAATGTGGTATTGTAAGCATCCAATATGCTTTGATTTACATGTTGTAGAGAAAAAGTGAATTATACTTACAGGAGGCCCCAGTATAATTGGCTCTGCTTGCAAATACTGCCCCACGGACAATGGTGGGTTATGGTATAAAGCCCTTCTGGGAGATGGTGCTCTAATGGTGCTCAGGTATCTTCTCTCTCGTCTAGGGGACACGTCTCTTCTTGCCGCGATGTCTTTCCCAGGAGACACGGGTCTCCTTGGGGACAAATGTCTTCTGGGTGACATGTCTCTTTGGGACATCTCTCTTCTCAATGCAGCTTCCTTTCTTGGTGACAGATGTCTCATGGGTGACAGATCTCTCCTCGGGGATAAATGTCTCCTGGGTGATAAGTCTCCTTTGGGTATCAGATACCTCTTTGGTGAATTATCTCGGCAGGGAGAAGAGTCATAGCCTGGTGAGGAATGGCGGCTTGAGGGCGAGAAGTCCCTCGGAGATGAGCTTGGCTCTGAAGACAACATGCCCTCCTCATCCATACCACTAGGGATATCTAACCTGTCTTTGTCTGGTTCCGAGTCTGTGCTTTTGCTCTGAAACAGCCTCTGGTATTCTGTCATCTGAGTATCTTCAATTGAGTCACTGGGGGTCATAAGTTGAGTAACCTGAATACTTGGCAAAGTTACCAAGTAACTGATCAATGAAGAATGTCCCAGGGAACTATCCGAAGGAACCCCATGGGCCATGGCACCAACGTTCACAGGCAAGGAGGAGAATCTTGGAGGCTGAGGACTAGTGCTTCTTGATCTCGTTTTTGGTGTCAGATCTCCCTGGTCATCAAAGTCATCATCATCTTCATCGTCATCATCATTATCATCTCCATCCTCACCGTCTGACTCCTCAGCATCTGAGAACTGGTGGTCGGTTGAAATGCTGGACATGCTATGCTTCTCAGCTGCCTTGTGCAAATCTTCCATATTTTCTGAAACAGGTGGACAAAGATAACGAAGGTCAAGATCCAATTGACAATTGACAAGGTTGGGAGCTTGATTAGGCCGTATCTCTTTGTGAAAGCTCCTCCTATCCCACTAGTCACTGGAGACAGTTACACCTCTGAACTTCTACAAGTCTTGTCAAGCATTTCCTTGGCCTACATTCATTCAGACTTTTGTGAATCCATTTGGTTTACTGTCACCCTGCCACTCAGAATAGAACCTGCTACACCAGACACCATACCACTCATAGAAAACCCTCACAAATGGGTATGAACAGTTAAAAATGATTCAACAATTTAGCTCTCTCCGGGTACAGGCACAAGGTTATGTAGAAGAGGTGCATCCTGGGAGGTGTGGCCTTGGGTTCTCCACTGTAGCTTAGTATTTTTTTTTTCTTTTTCCTACCAGGTTTCCCAGTAATCTACTAAAACGCTCTTCAAAGTTCCAAATTTTATAACCTTAAATCATTCTCACAAAGCATAAACAATTGTATTCCTTTCATAGTTGCAGAAAGAAGTATTTTCATAATAAAGCCTTTTCCCTCCCCCACCCTAGCCACAGTCACAACTGAAATGCTTTTATTTCTCTTTAGTAGATTTCAAGTAATCCAATGCATCAAATTCATTTTCTATATTTATGCAGTTTTCCAATAACAGGAAAATTTATTCTATCACCCCCAGCCACAAAGCTTCAGTGTGTACAAGGAGGAGTTGAGTACATTAAATTGGCATATACCTGCTTCCTCAGTTTCGGTATCCTCCACAGATGTCATTGAGACTCCTAATTCCAGGCATTTTTTCATGTGTGCTTTAGATTTCATATGCTTTGTTAGGTTTCCTAGAAAAGACAAGTCAAAGCAGAGAGAAACTTACTGGTTGATAAAATGCAATGTTCGCTCCAAAACTCAGTACAAAATTATCTTGGGGGTGAAATAGACTTGTTTCTATACACCATTCTTTGTTTCAACTTCAAGAACAATTTGATTTCTGAAGATACAAATTGTTGAGTGTTGTACACAAACTCAAGTTTCTCTATTCTAATACAGGCTTATGTCTTTTACAGAGTAACAAGACTGAGTATCTCAGACTCTTTTTCCGAGACAGGGTCCCATGGGCGAGGCGTCTGGGACTCTCCATAAACAAGGCAACACAGGCTAGGTCACACAGCACTGAGAACTTTCAGAAGTAAATATTCTCAACACATCCCCCCTGTGTTGGCCAACAGCCTTTCAGGCATTGATATTTCCTCCAAGCATCCACTGACCAAAAGGGGGAAGGGAATACATAAGCTAATCTGAGTGTCAACCTTTCAATGAATTCAAAGTCCTAAAGAAATTCAAGGAAATATTACTCCCAGTATTAACTATTTGTCTGGCACATGTTAGCAAACTTTTAGCAATACCTCCTCTTATTTATATTCAAACCCCTATCTTTTTAGGAACAAAAAGGCTTCATGTTAAGTATCTCATAATGATGATGATGAAAAACATGATTATAGTTGCACAACACGTGTGTGTGCTGTATCTTTATACTATCACCATTTAGAATATATGAAAGTTTAAAAGCATGATACAATCACGCTGGCTCCTATTACAGGACCATTTTAAAAATTCTATAGCATACTACCCAAAGATCCAGGAACAAATTCAATTCTAAGGAACCTTCCTACCTACTTTCATGAAAATACCTTACTTTCCTCTGTGCTCTCTGATAATGCTTTCACGGCATGCCCCAAATGATTTAAGAATGCTCCCTGACTATGTGTAACCTCAGTTTGTTGAGCTACACCATCCTCTTTGTAAGGATGTTAATCTCAGGATTAACGGAATACAACAGCCAGAAATCCAAACTGAGGCACTGCCTCATTATTTTTCCTGTTTATTTATATTATTTATTAAACCAATGAATCGTACATGCTAGTTTGATAACTCCAAACAGAAATATTACCAAGGTACCATGTTTCTTATTTATCAAAAAATTACATGTGCAATTTTCTAAAGAGTTCAAAAAGTTAGACATATACCAAGAATTCTTGCATCAATAAATTCATTAATCTATAAATTAATAATCATTTTATTTTTCCAGGGTGCAAGTATGATGTGCCTGAGTAAGGTGTGGATGTTAACCGTGACAAGATAATTTGTTAATTTAGTTTTGAATATGTGCTGCTGCTTCTGTGTTTTTCTCTCCACCCACTGCCAAGAAGTGGACAGGCTTCAGTTGGAGCCTGAAGAGCAAGTGTGCCAGTAGAAAGTACTGGTTGGTTGAAGTTATGAGCTTCTGAAGTAAAGGATTCGGTCAGGGAGGGCAAAGGATGGTGAGGGACGGGACCTACAAGTGTGCTTGATTTGCACTAACAAAGACATGGGATTTAGACATTAGGCAATGCAGCTGGTGGTGAAAACTGTTGGGGCTTCCTGGATATTTGGCTTATTTTAAAATTCTGGGACATTTGCATATACCCAACGGGTACACACGTGGCAACTGTAATAATGACCAAGAATAAATGATTTCTTGCTAAACCACCAGCCTGAAGGTTGACAGCAGATTGAGTCGGATTTTTGAAATAGCTAGCAATGTGCCATATCTTCATTCAGTTTATCACAAAACTGTAGCCACAGCAAACATACACCACGTGAAGCTGTATTAATTCGTAATGATGGCAAAATCTGTAGGATTTCCTAAAAGCAAAATTTGTATTCTCTTATCTCCTAGGAATCTGCTGAGAGTCTAAACAAAAGGCTTGAGTATACCAAGGTGGAAAGTTATTTCAGGGACTTCAAATTTATTTCTTTTGAAATGCAAATGAACACCGTCTCTGGTCTTGGCTTCAAATGAGGCACATCTGAAACACAGATAGCTTTTTTCACAAAGAAGAATCTAATTGTGGAAAAGCCATGCACTCAACGCTTCTCAAGAATCAATGGAACAATTCAGCATTTTGGACTACAAGGGCAAAGAAGTGTATGTTTTTCTGGGGAGGGTTATTTTATTTGCTACGTTTTTTACAGAGTATCAGAGTAGATGAAATGGAATGCAAATTCAAAGCGAAGACATGGGAAACGATGTGAGGTGAGGGAAGCAGTGGGTCGGAAGGACGTATTAGATCCAGTGCAAAACAGGCTCCTGCAAAAGGCGAACAGCCTCTAATTCACCACCAGCTGCATTCTGAGAATAATGGTTTTCTGGATATTTCCTTGCTTTTATAAAATTACAGTCATATAACTGAAGCAGTCTTCTTGAGTAAAATGTTTTTCTAGACATCTACCTGTTACAAACAGCTTCTAATGGAAGGACACAATATCATTTCAAGGCAAGTCCTAGTTTAATGAGATTAACGGTTGTGGCCTGAGAGTGAGGGATTGTCTCCCTGCTGATAAATACACGGAACAGCAGCTATCAAATTTCTATGCATAATTCATGCCACCGTGGATGGAGAGGCCCACCTGGGAGTCTGTGGAGCTCTACATTATTTATAATCCTGAAACTGACCACGGACACATATTTTCTTCCGAGCTGTTGCTTTGCTTTTCTAATACCACTGCCTGTTTTGTTCCCTTGCAATCTTTCAGTACTGGTGCAAATATTATCTAGACCACATAACATTTCCAACATGAAGTAATAGCCATCCAGGCAATTCTTAGCCACTTCCTTTGGAGACAACTGGCCTGGATCTAAGTCTGTAGCTCTTCATTAAGTCATAAAAGGAGCCTCACAGTCTCAAAAGCATCCTTTGATCACAAGGGAGAAAATACATATAACATTGGAGTTCTATTTCCACAAAACAAAACCATCTTGTTGTCGATCAAAATTAGACACAAAATAGTATTCAACATCCTAAGTACTTTAAGGATAAGAAAAGTACTTTTCCATACTTTATAAGAAAAGCATTTTTCCTCTTTATAAAAATCAGACTTATACCTTTCGTTTTGAAGGCAAAGTTACATAACTTGCATACGTAAGGCCGAACATCAGTGTGAGTGCGGATATGCTTTTTGAGCATGCTTGGCTTTTTACAGCGAATCCCGCATTCTTCACAAATGTACTTTCCACGTCCACGTCCTCTGACATATACATAATCTTCATTTGATTTATACCTGGTTTTAAAAGAAAAGAATCCAGTGTGTTTCCAACTACTTTTAACATGTTATACATCAAACCTAAAGCTAATCATTTGCATGACAAACTTTATGAGGGTGTTTTACAAATAATTATGCAATGTTATTTTTATGAAGTCTTGAATTTTATGTAGTAGATGCCTGAGAGAACTAGATAATAGATTTGGCACAGTAAATCGAATGGAATTCTATATGGAATTCAAAATGGAATTGGCTCTGCTATTAAGTGTAAATTTATGGACTCAGAAATGTTCCAATGGCTTATGTAAGCCCCAAAGATCTGCGCCTTATTACTTGTGAATCCTAATATAGCCTCCAGTCAAGGGACATCCAAAGAGCATCCAATGTATTGTAATGCTCGTTCACCTGATATGATCTAAGATGTGCACGTACAATACACACAGCCTTCTAAATGTGCTATATTAAGCATAACCGATAATAGAATTCTTCATTCCAAGCTTCTACTCTATTTTTACAGTTCTGGCATGGGACTGTCTCAGAATTTCTGGTTTACACAGGCTGAGCTCAGCTCACCAACTGTTGTCTACAGATTTGATCTGCTTTTCCCAAAGCCCATGTATTTGAACCAACAAGATGGAATGTAAATTTCAAAAGGCTTCTTGAAGGTACTGTTACATAATGAGAAGTAGGGATTCTATTTTTAATCAGATTTGCATCTGCTTCCAGAAGGATTTCATAGAGAGGGTTGAAAGGATATCTGAGGTCATCTAGTTTAATCCAATTGGTTAGAACAAAGTCTTAGCTCTTTGCTTTGGTAACTGAGGTAAGGAGCCTCTGCCCCATGCTCAGTCATTCCATTTTTCTTTGGAATACAAGGAAACATGGGATGTTATATGCTAGGATTCTACCAAATGAGTCAGTGCACAGCACTGTCTCATATCACAAGAAGCCAGAATTACATGTCATGTCATATCAAAAGATGTTATTTTGGGGCTGTGGGGAGGTTTTAGATAATTTTCAAAGGTAGGCTGACACCTTTAGGCAAAAGGACCTAATTCACTGTAGGCTTACTTGAAAGGCACTAGATTTACAATTTTTTTTTTATCTTATAACATTCTAAGAATGTTGTAAAGTGCCCCTATTTTGTCTAATCTATGTATAGAAATAAAGGAAATTCAGTTTTAATCGTTTAAACCACTGAAGGAGTACTTAAAAGAGAAAATCCATCCACATATTTAAATATTAACTCTACTATGTGTGCTATTTAATCTTACCATTATCTATTTTTTGGTCAATATCATTCCAAATCATAGTGAAGAGGAGTCACACATATGAAGAACAAATTTTACAAGCCTTTTGCTCCCTTGAATTTCCCTCCTTAATAAGACATTTTAACTCCAAAAAAAAAAAGTAGAAAAGAGGCTAACAATGCAAAACTTTTTCACCTTCCAATATCACAATTCTCTGCCTCTACTTAGATGGAACTGCTTGAGGGAATATAAAATGAAACAATTTTATAGAAATGGACTTCTAACTTTTTTTCTTTTTATTTACATAAAGGAAACAAATTCCTATATACAGTCTTAAGAGTGTAATGATGCATGCCACACTGGTGAAGGATTTTCAAACTTACTTAGTCTACCATCACAATCAAGAGGAAATACATTTTATTCCCAAAGAATATAATTTAATTCCCAATATCTTAGTGAATTAACTTGCTTCCAGAACGAAAATAAAGTTCAGTATCACATTAGCTGTATTTTTAAGAAATACCTATATACCTAAAATATCTACGATATAACAGCTTTGCAGATCTATGAATGTACTTGGTAGGACACTTATAATAATTAAAAACATATTTTAAACTCTGCTTTACTGAATTATTACATGTATCACTTAGATAAGAAATATAAAGATTTGGTAATATTTGTTTTTAAGTGATCACTATTGTTTTGCAATGGCATAAACAGGAGGCGATACCAGAATGGTGTCATATAGTCACCATCATGATGGTCACATAGTCACCATCATGCAAAACCTGGGTCATACGTAAAGGAACGACCAGGAAAGAGCCCATACCCTGGGAAAATGAAAGTATAAAGAAATGAAATATGGACACAGTCACTTTGGATTCTCAAACACAGCAATAAACGATCTATGCGTTTTCACTTATGTCCATCATTGCTGGAGATGGGCTCCTCACTAAGGGAGACAGACCATGAAGAGCTCACGAATCTGGTAGGACAGGTGCATCTCAATAAAAGAAGGCTGCTGAGACTAGAAGAAGCCTTCAGTCTCTGAGGACAGATACAATCTCTAATCCTCCTGTTTGTGTTGAAGGATGAGATGTATATATATTTGAGAGAAGCTTCATGCTCACACACAACTGTGGTTTAAGAGTTCAACTCTACCTATCCCAAGGGGAAAAAATCTGGGGGGGGGGGTGGATCAATTTCAATAATCTACCTGCAAACTGGTAAAGTTATATGAGAAAACAGCATCTGAACTCACCAAAAATTGAATATTTCATATGCAAACAGGCAATACTACTTTATTCTTCATATATAATCGAAATAGTTTTGTGTTCATGCAAATTATAGACTGTGTTATGTAAATTATAGTGCTTTTTTTTTGGTAAAGATATGGCTAATTACAATGCAATCCCTAAAATGTGGTTAATGTATTTTAGTTTTTTTTTTTAAGGAAAAGCATAAACTTATGTGACTGAACTGTAGATACATTTCTATCAAAATCTCAAACAAGATATCTACATATAATTTCTTAATTGTTTGGATAATATAACCATTGAATCTAATTACTTGAGTTTCAATGGATTAAAACCAATATTTAAAGAGCAATTCCAAAATACCAAAAAACTGTTTTAGAACAGAGGAAACTGGGAAAGCCTGGTGACTCAGTATGCCATGATATCCTGACTTGGATCATGGGGTGAAATGGACATTGATGGAACTGGTGGAATTTCATTAAAATGTGCAGTAATAAAAGAAAAAGTTTACACTAATAAAAGAAAACCATCAAATCAATTAGTTTGTACGACCACGTGCAGTTTTGTTTTTATAAGCATAAAACAAAAACAACATAAATGACCACTAACAATATCAAAGAATGAACAAACTTAAATATCAACAGTGTGCCAATTTTGTACACTTCATACTGAGTTGAGCTGTAACAGTTTAAGGCAGAGGTTCAAGCTGTACATATTAAGGACATGTTCATTCAAATGAAAGCTCCAGGAGCAGAAATACAAACTCATTGTCTACTTATTACCAGGCCGACTTGAAAAAGCAGCATGATAAAAAGGGATCCACTCAAACAGACCAGGTTGTCCATGTAGATATCCACTGACTTTCACATTTGCACTTAGGTTTCCTTACCCTCCTTCAAAGATTTTAATTCGGATTGGCTCAGTTTGTTTGGATCCAATATCTTTATCTCCATGCATATCTCCTTTCCCTCTTTCCTTTAAGATACCTCCTACTAGTTTCCTTTCTAGTTTGCTGCCAAATAAAAAGGTTGTTTCAGGTTTCATCTGTAGGACAAAAAGAGAGAATCATTTCCCATGCTTTCTCTAAAATACAATATTCCCTATATCCCACACTTCATAACGGTGAAAATCTGCCGGAACCTCAGGCCAATAGCCTTGGGGTGCTTACGTAAAATAAGGAACACTGGGGACAAGGCCAAAGAATGACTGTTTCCACTAAATATATTTAACATTTTGTTTAACAAACACACTCAGTTCTTACTCTGTACAATGGTAATAAAGACTGAAAACCACATTCTATATTGTCAAGTAGGAAATTTTTAAAAATTCGTGCTAATTGTCTAAATATTACTAAAGAGAATATGGTAACAGACATAACTGGAAGCTTATTCCCATGAATGCTGTTAATTATTAAATTCTAAAAATTGAATTTTAAATGTATAATTATATATATATACTATATATACATACAAAGCTTGGACTGTTCAGAGGGAAACAGGTAATAACCTGGAAAAAATAGTTTCAAGGAGATACACCAAGATTACTTCTGGTGAGAAGTGCTTTAGATATGGCTACGGCAAAGCCCTCTGATTTTTGCCAAGTTCAGTTCTACTTCCTTCCTGACCTTTCTTTCCAGCATTCACCCAGTTCTACATCCCCACCTCACAGTTCCCTGAATCTGTTCAGCAATCAGAAGCACAGCACAAAGTGCCACCCCAAGCTGCATTGGTTACCTGAGCAAATTGCTTCCAAGCACTTGAGGAAGTCAGCTTCCCCGTGCCTGGCCGATGCATAGCAGCCAGGGTATAAATTTCTGTGGTGATTTTTTGCTTGGACCGCAGAAGAGCCAGCGTGGTCTTGGTGTTCAATCCTGATGGGTTTGGGTTACAGGAACTAATGCACCATGAAGCATAAACCGAGGATTGGAAGGTGGCCTGTTGCACAAAATTGGGTTTTGTATAATTCAAGAAGCACCAGCTCACAGTAGTTGTTGTCCGCAGACTGGGGAACTGAAGAATCTGCTGGAAATCTGCCACGTCTGTGAAAAGAAGAGTCGAGTTTGCCACGTTGCCACTGGGGCCAGAGGCCATGCGGACCAGCATGCCAAATGGCACCTTGTGGCTCTTGCCCTCCTCTTCCTGCTGACTGTCTCCCACAGGCAAGGTCAAGCTCTGAGGGCTCATGCTCATGTCCGATGCGGTCTCATCGACGTCTAACTCATCGGAGGACTCTCTGCTATCTGAAGGCCCACTGGATTTACGCCCTGGAGGGGCTGTCCTGGAACTGGGAAGCATCTCCCTGCTGGGTGGGAAAGGCTCCCTGGTGGACCCACTGACGGCTGGATAGTCTTGAGATGAGGAGGGCGACAGAGAGGAGAAGGAAGAAGACCCCGACTGCAGCCCATCCTTTGGCTCAGATGCACATCCTTGGCGAACCAGCTGGGGTTTCTGGGGGCGGGAGAGGTCCTTTTTGATGTCTGAGTTGGTTAGCTCCACGGCACTGAGCTCTTCTACAATCTGTCCATACATCTTCTCTTCTTTGACCCGTTTCTGCTGCTTGGTTTCCATGAAGAGCTCCAAGCTGCTTGCAGGAGAAAGCATTCGTTTGCTACCTCCAAGACTGGCAGCACTCTCAGAAGTGGAAGGTAAACAGAACGGGATGGAGGACTCCAAGCCAAGAGGTAAGGTCTGCGGTACTTTCCAGAGAGGGTATTTTTCCAAGCTTGCATGCTGCCCTAGTACCTGGGCAATGTTAAAACCAATTCCCTGCATGGCTGCGTTGGTCACCAGTGTCCTCTGGGTCATATTTTCATCGACCTTGCATATGACAATGGTAGGGCTGTTCTGCCCAAGTATCTGAGAAATGCTTGTGTACATGACACTTCCATAGGAGGGGACGTGTGTCTGGATCCGAACAGGAACCACCGTTCCCGGTAACGATTGCAAAGGTCCAGCATCTGGTGAGGCAAAATCTTCTTGAAGAATCTGTTCGGAAGGAGTTTCACTTGACTTACTGCACTGGTCCGCTGGAAATTTAGGAGGAAAGTTCTTTGAGAATAGCCCTGATGTGCCTGAATAACACGGATAGTTTTGCTCTTTCGTGGGTGCATACTCAGCGGTTTTCTTGCCCGCGAGCTCAGCAACGTGCTCTAAGGGATAACTAGAATGGATTTCTGCCTGGAAGGAGGGCTTGCTGTAGCTCTTCTGAGGGTGTGGAGCAAAAGGAGGTGGGAAATGTGCCTGCCACCAGGGAGGCTGCTGAGCCGGTAAACGAACCATACACACAGTAGGATACTGAAACTGAAACAAAGCATTCTGGAGGGGAGAAAACGGAATTGTCTCTTGATGAGGAAACAAGTGGGGCTGCTCGGCTAAGTGCTTGCTTGTCATATAGGACGTTGGTTGTAACAAAGAATTTCTCAAAGATTCCTGACTGTCCAGGCTCATGATCTGCTGCTGGGCCAGATGGAGTGGTCCGGAGCTCAACTGGGCACAAGGAACCACCCCCTGCTTCCCGGGGTCATCCCCTGGCAGGGGAGGAGGCAGCCCTGAGGACGGGCCATGGTGCCAGGCGGCCCTGAGGCCAGCCTGCAGCTGCTCCAGCTGCTCCTGCTTGACGCTGGGATCCACACTGCCTTCACCCTGGGCGATTTCAGGGGAACCGCTGAAGGAGGCTTGCCGCACCAGAAAACATTTCTTCCTCTCGCGGGATGGTGACAACGCGGAGGAGGCCGGCGCCCCTACCCCAGGAGCATGGGACAGGTTTCCGTAATCGAAGGATTTGCTGCGAATTTCTGGAACCTCGGCTGGGTGAGGACAGGGCATCTGTTCTGAGGAGCAGCGCCGCATTTCCTTCTGGTGATGATGGCCTGGGACAGACAGAGAGTAGGAACCGGCAGGGACAGTCAGAAACTCCGAATGCTTTCCAAACTCTTCCTGCTTGGGAGGCGCCGTGAGCTTCATGGCTTCTTCTCTCTCGAAGGACATGGAGAAACTAGAGCTGTGGGACAGGTTGCTTTCTTGACTGGGGCTGCGGGAAAGGCCTGTGCCTGTGGATTCGAAGCTCGACTCCCCGGAGGAGTGCTCCATGTCTGCAAGACGCAGACGCTTCTTCTTGGGCGGCAGCTTCTCCGCGGGGAGCTGGGAGAGGGTCTCGCTCCTCTGGGGCCATTGGAACTCCTCCACCGGCTTCTCTGGCTCTTTACTCTGCGCTTCTTTCTCCTTCTCTGGTTTATCCGGTTCCTCGGTCACTCGAATCTCTGGCACCTGGATGTTGTGCTGGCGAACCAGCCGAGGCTGCTGCGTATGGAAGGTCTGCGGCACCTGCGGGGCTGGGGAAGGCTTGCCCCCACTGTCCAGACTGTCCCTGGCTGCAGCCCACTCGGGGCTCACGGGAGCTTCGGAAACCTCGCTGTCACCCGTTTCAGGTGAAGGGACTTTGTCTTGTGTGCCAACCGCCAGCTCTGTGGACTCAGACCTTTCGAACGAATTGGGCCGGCTCAGGGAATTTGTGTGTTGGATGACAGAAATCACATTCCCGGGGGGTTTCCTGCCCCCTAGATCTGACGTCTTGTCTGAATCTGTGGCTGACGGTGACTCCTCTGAGCCAAGAGAGAAGCTTCCAGATTGCAGCGGAGGCCGACTGGGGTCAAAACGTTCAGGGTGACCATGACAAGGGTTCTCGTGGGCAGCCAGGCCAAACCCAGCCCTCCCTCCTTCCTGCATGTGCAATTTAGGGTCATAATCCAAAGTCATCATGGCCACAGGAGTGCTGACAACACCGCCACAGATCATTGGAGTGTCCTCCTCGTCTCCCACGCTCTTCTCTTTCCGGCGTTTTCTGGTTTCACACGCAGTCCCAAACATGGTGGGCCCAGCCTGCAGGGGCACCACGGGATCCATGAAGTATTCACCGTGTTTTAGAGAAGCCATGCTGGAAATCTCGCGGTAGCCCTGCTTGGGTGTCTCGGAGTCTTCCCACTTCTTATGGGGTCTCCGGCTGACATCGTAGTCGTGCCCAACTCTCTCCCCAGGAGCCAGCTTCTTTTCCTTCAGGGACGAGCCAGGGAGGCCCTTGGATGCCCTGCTGTGTTGTTGTTCCACCTCCAAGTGCCCCTCCTGGACCGAAGGCAGCTCGAAGGCTGCTTGCCGTCGCAGCAGGCGCTGAGGGGGGATGCCCACGGTGCCCGGGTAGAACACGTCGTCCGACCCAGCCATCCTCTCATCAAACGAATGGCTGCCCCTCAAAGAAGGAGGGACACTTAAATTCGTTGCGGAAGAGGTTGGCATCGAGTTGCTTCTAATGAGAGGGGAAGCGTCGACAGGAGCTTCGAGGAGTGCTGAGTTGCTGCCTTGGAAATGTCCCGGGTAAAGTTTTCCTTCGTTCCGGACAGACGACGGAACCGTTTGGGGCTGTCTGGACTCACTGTTGAATTTTGCGGATTTCAGCATGCTGGCTTGGCTCGGGTCGACATCGCCCTTGCTGGGGATCAGTTGTGAGACGGGGTCCTCAAACATCTGGATGTCTAACCTGGTGTTGACGTGAGGTAATGGTTCTGTCAGACCCCTCCTGCCCAGGCTGGCGCGCTCCTGACTCGCGGGCGTAACACTGAGGGTATTTCTCGGACTCAGCCGACAGTATTTTCCAAAGATGATTTCCTCGTAAGACTTTGCATTGGTGTTGGGAGGGCTTATTTGCTGCTCTGCACTTTCTGAGCGGGAAAAGTAACCGGAATCAGTGCTTCCTTTGCTGTGCGGGCTCAGCAAGTTGAGAGAAGGCTCGGAATCGTGTCCCTTCTTCTCCGACAATCTCAGTGCAAGCTTCTGTTTGACTGTGTGAGAGTCATCGGCCTTGGTGCTGAGGGACGGATTCGGAAGCATCTCAGAGCCGAGGTACTGAGAACTCTCATTCGGAAGGGGCAGCCCACTTTTGGGGATAATCAAAATCGGCACCTTCATCGGCCCTCCCAACGATTCTTCCAGGGACCCGTGAAAGCCACCTCTGCCGGCGATATCCAGCGGCATGGGCGGGCCGGGACTCATTTTGTCGGAAGCCTCGGCAAACAGAGAGCTCTCCTCATCTGTGTCTGTGCTCTGCTCTCCATCTGAATGTATCTCTGCTTCTACATCAATAAAACCCGCCTCTAGGTCCAATTTAGATACGGCTGACTCCGTGAAAGGTACTAACCCCGCCTTAATTGCATGGGCATGCGACTTTCTGTGCTTGTACAAATTGCTCTTCGTCTTAAAAGAAAAACCGCAAGGGACACACGGGTACGGCCTTTCCCCGGTGTGGGACCTGATGTGTTTTTTCAGTACACTTGGTTTGGCACAGGCCCGGCTGCAATACGGACAAATGTATTTGCCGGGTTTTTTGGGTTTGTGCTCTTTCTTGTGAGCATCTTCTGCCTGGTCGAGACTCTTCTGGGAGTATTGGCTATAAGCAGGGTTTAGACTGGAAAGCTTTTTTCTAGGATAACCACCACCGCTGTGGCCGTGGAGAGGGAAGGGAAACAAGTCCTCGGAGGAGGCGACGGCTGGCAAAGGGCTGGGGAACAGCCACGGTGGGCCCTCGAGGCTCTGATGGGGCTTGCTGCTGTGCAGGACTCCCTGTGGCAATGAGTGCTGCGGGAATGAAAGCGAATGTTGGCATGCGTAAGGACTCGGGTGGGGCGGCGGGTACTGCTTCTCTGGGACTTGCTGCACCCCTTCGCCAGGCGAGGCTAGCTTCCCAGAACCGAACAGCTGTGCTGACGCTGTGTTTCCAAGTTGCTCAGGATCAGTCTGGGTTTGCCGCTGTCCTTCCTGACTGCCGAAAGTGCTCATCTTAATAACAGCGGATGGTTCCTGTCTCCATCTACCTGCTGCTTGATCAGTTTCTCCAGACCTTGAGGTAGCGTTTTGTCCTAGAGCTGTGTCCCCAGTGTCCATTTTGTCATGCAAGGTCTTAAGTGCTAGTTCACAGGAAGGCTGTGAAGACGCATGGAGTGTCTCCAAAGCTGTGCTTTTTTAAAGCTTGGCCGCTTCCATGTTCCAGGGTGTCTGCACACTTGCTGATCCTTCCTTCTCTTTGGAAACTTCCACAGCCACACCATAGGCAGCGGGCATTAGATGGTGACGTCCTTGGACCAGGGCTATAACACAGTTCTCTCCATGGCAGAAAGTCCATCCAAAGGTTAAGTGCAAATATATAAAGGTATCTTATGGCATTTGAATACTTTCTACTAAGATGAAATTGGGATGATGGATAGTCTTCAAGAAATTCTGCCCATCAACTGGAGCAAAGTCCAACTGCCAGCTTCACTAACACAAAATGACCTACAGAAAAGGAAAGCAAGAGGACATCACATCAGTTATCAAATGAGAAACTCAAGCCAGTCCTTAAACAGCCAATCCAGAAGCAGCACATTTTTTTTCACTTCAAAAAATTCTACTTATGACTGATGTATTAGTTTAACAACTAACAAGATTTTATTTATTTGAAAGGCTGAATTACAGAGAGAAATAGGAAAGAACTCTTCCTTTTGCTGCCTCAAATAGCCACAACTGCTAGAACTGAGCCAAGGCAGAAGCCAGGATTCAGGAGCGTCCTCCAGGTCTCCCACAGGGGGGCAAGGGCCAAGGTCTGGGGCAACCTCCTCTGCTTTCCTGGCACATTGGCAGGGAGCTGGATAGTAAGTGGAGCAGCAGGGATTCAAACCAGCATCCATGTGGACCTTAGCACTGCAGGCAACAGCCTAATCTATGTGCTGCAAGTGCCAGCGCCAGCATATTAATTCCAAAAAATTCTCTTCCAGGTCAGAATTTTGAATATCTTTTAAAATATTTCTTAGTTTCATATACTAAACTACATTCAGGAAAACTATGTTATTTATACATACATTAGATTTTCAAAACCTTGATGAAAAAGATTAACCACCATTCCTAACCAAATTTTCACTTATATGTTGAAGATTTATATAGTACTATAATATATAGCAAGTATAAAATGCCTATTAATGATATAAATTTACCATTGCATATATGTCAATATTTAATACACAAAACATTAAAATATGGACCATTTTATATGTGGTATATAAATATCATATTATGGATATGTTTTTATAACTTAAAACCAGCAATTATTATCACTAGACCAAGGTAGTAAGAATTGAGGATTATCACAGAACTTTGCAAAAGCAGAAAAGTACATCTAAACAAAATCACTACACGCCTTCAGAATATGGAAAGCAAAGGAAATCTGGAGAATGTTTTAAAGGAACAGTTTAAGAATAAAATAATTACCTGAAGAGTTTAGCATTCTCAAGGGCATGATTGTCCTGACGCTTCCTGGGTACAACACAAATAGAAAAAAAAATGCTCCATTGAACCACAATATTAGTGTATAAAACATCAATTTACAGATTCCTACTTCCAGTGCAAAACAGACAGGGCGCCCAGGGCTGCACGCCCTAAGACAACAAGGACAAGGAGGAATGGAGGCAGAGCGTGCTACCTAAAGCCAGTAACCCTTATCTGGTGCATCTAGAAATGGCAGCTGATATATGTCCCTAATAGAAAAGGTGGCAGTAATTATCAATTGTAAAATAGTTCATATATTTGGCTCAAATATTCCATTGGGGTAAACTTAATCATTACCGATATAGCTGTCTAAGTGCACACAAATATGTGTACAAGGACTATGTAAATGCATTATGGTGCAACTCTGAAACTGGTGACTATAGAAAAATGCAGTACACGTCTAAGTACCCATGTGGAAAAAAATCAGGTGACAGTTACATTCAAGGAAGAAAAGTCTACTGCATCCTCTGTATATTGTGAATCCATTGGTGTAGGAGAAAAACACGTGCTACAGAGAAATTTCCTCTTGATATGCCAAACTTTTTCCACTAGCTAAATCACAGGAGTAGAACCAAGGAGTCACAGAGGACCTTTATTTTTCATCTTATTGGGTAAATTTTGCTTATTTCTCTCAACATGAACAGTTGAATAACATGCTGAGGAATAATAAAAAAAAAAAGATGCTATCATTCCAATGTACTGCAGATTCCTAAGCTTAAATTCCAGTACTGTTCTTACATTCATGGCAAATTGGCTCCCTCATATACAACTCTTCCGCGATGGCGATGAGAAAGGAAGAAAACATGGAAATGTCCACAGAGCAACACAACTTTGGGATGAAAAATCAGTAGCCTAAAGATATTTGTGGTAAGATAACTAAAATCAAAAGCTCCCACTCTGACAGTCATGAAGCACAGCACTTTAGATTAGAAAAACAGATCTGTAAATTGTCACAAATAACAGGCCACCAAACTCATCCTGTTAAACCTTACTGTGCTGCAGGTTCTACAATTGGATTCAAGTGCCTTCATGCCACCACAGAGATCTTCCTAAGCGCCCTCAGAAAAGAAGTGATGACCTCCCTGTATTCCAAGACAGACTTGCTCCTGTCAAATCCAGCCAGCATGTAAGAAGACAAAAACAGAATGTTGAATCTCACTTGGCTGAATTTGGTGTTTAATTAGCTAAAAATTTAAGGTTCATGTAGATACGACCTCTGTCAATTTGTAGAGAGGTAAACATCCTCCTAACTCTGCCTTTCAAATACGTAATTTATAAAAAACAGAATTTTTATGACTTACAAAAAATTGAGACTACCACACCCTAAAGTAGATACATCTAATTCTTATTTAGTAAGCACACAGCATCCACAAGCACATCTAAATAAAATCCTAAGGCAACAGTCTACTAACAGAGAGAGTAGACCAGTAGATAATGATGATTTGCATAAATTCAAAAGCATATATATAATTATCAGAGCAAAACTTCTCTAGAACATTATTTGTAGGAGAAGAAAGTGAATTAGAAAATAAAACCCTATCTACTTATTTGCCGTTTTATTTAAAAACAATTTTGCTAAAGTTTCCATAGGATCATCATATAGTGTTCTAACAGTAACTATTGCCCAGAAGATTTTCAAAATTAAATTTTTAATTCCAGTGATGAATACATGAGCTCAATCATGCAAATGGATTCAATCGGAAAAATCTTCTCCTTTTACATTTCTAAGGTAAGACTATGTATGATGCGCCTCTATTTAATCCATGACATCCTGCACCACGTTTCTATTCTCTTGCATTAACTTCATTCGTGGGGTCTGAACCAAAGGCTTCAATGGCAGGCAACCATTCTGGTCAACGTTTCTCTGAACAGCTGTTTCCGACTTTTCACTGCAGTATAGGCTTAAACAAATACTGCTAGGAGATTGAAATCATTCCTGCTTCATAGGAACCTTTTTACATTAGATCAGAAAACTATATTATCTAAGGATGTAATATTCTCTTCCATCTTCATGTAGATCCTTCCACTAAGCACTACCCATAAAATCGTTTCCCTTCTAGAAGTTTCTGAGAAAAATTGAGAAAGAGAAATGAGTGATGGGGCACTTGGGGAATTTACTGACATTTTAGAATACGGATTCTTACTATTGAATCATGCATTTGGGATGTCTTTCTCTTTCAAGGTAAGCACGATTGGGAAAGGTCTAAAAGTTTTTTGCTCTCTTCCACTCACACCAAGGACAATAAATTCATTTTAAAAATTACTGGGCTTTCAAAGTTAGTCTAAGGTCTGATAGCAACACTTTGATTGTTTTTTTAGGCGTAACACTTTTAGCTAAGTGCCTTCACCATTCCAAACAGTGCATAGAATCCTGAGTATTTATTGCTAAAATGTATGAAAATGTTTGTACATGAGAAAACATATATATTATTAAAAGAAATTTGTATTAACTGGATCATTTTCACCTAAGAAAATACTTTCTTTGGACTTCACAATATTATTACAAATCATCAAGTGTACTATTGTATAAACCTACAATTTTAGTTGGCATTTCTCAATGTACTCAGAGCTGTAAGGTCTATAGTATTGCAGTTAATTATGGCTACAATATTTCTCTACAATCATATAGATTCAATTCATTTTTAAGATTCTCTAATAGTATGTTGAAAGTAAATTCTGATTATCCTTGTCAATTGATACATTTAAAAATGCGACATGAGAGCGATTCTTATACAGAAACAGCTAGTTATCATTTTATTCACTGCGATTTCTTTTTATGGTAACCAAACCCACACAGTCATTTTTGGCACCCACTGCCAACAAAGGAGCGGTATTCCAAACACAGTTTCACACTCTCATCTAAAATGTTCCCTAACGTTCCGGAGCCCTGTGAGAGCAGGGGGACATTTTACCAGATGACAAAACTCTACAAGATCTGACGTGGAAGCGTCCAGTGGGCGATGATGGTACACAAAACTTGAGGGCAAAACACAGTCAGTGTAGAGAGGCATTTTTTTTTTTTGGTGGACGGTCATTTTCGGAAGGGAGTAGCACTGACAACGCTATTCTCCTCTGCATAGCTTTTTCAGGAGTGACAGAACTGAAGGAACTGAAGCATAAGAAATCAAAGTGGGACCACACGGGAGAGCTGCCATGTTCCTGACCTGAGCATGTCATCGCCCTTGGCCTTTCTTCATGGTCCCACCCAACTGAACTTGGCACCCAGTTAACCAGTTTCCTCAGAGAAAAAGGAAAAGTCCAGCCACAGCTGCCTGTGCGGACCTCCTCAGAGGTCCCTCCAGGATAACAGCTGGTGGCATTGGCAGGAAGGCAGGCTTGCTCTGCTGATGAATAAAGGCCTACAGTATCCGGGCTGTCAATCCGGAAGGTTCTTCTTAGAAAAACACTAGCCTAGAAAAAACTCTATCTCAGGAAATTAATCATCACTGGATGGTGGCAGAAGTCAAGCGAGCATTAAAGAATAACATCCTAAATAACAGGACAGAATGACAAGCCAAAGAAAAACAACAACAACAACAACAACAAAAAAAAATTCACTCTTGTCTCTTTCCAATAATGTAGCAACAGAAACAGTTTTGTAAAATGATTATTTGGTCTTTTTTGAGAATGCGGTGGTATTAGAAAGAAAATAAAAGGGATTTTTCAAACTTTTATGAAAAATGGAATCATGATATGTTTCTGGGTGCAAAAAGAAGTCTAAAATCCTAGGTACTGTTTTTCCAAAATTTGCATTTTCCTCGAACTTTCTGAAAACCCCTGTATACTTGTATGTCTTATGTTAGTAATTATTAAATGACATTTCCAAAGTGACTGCCATGCATTTGGTTCTAAAATGTCACAGATTCTGAAGTGTGGAGGCAGTGCATGGCCATTTCGGAGCACGGCCACTCCAGCACTGGCGGCCCACTGCCCACTGAGATGCTTGCTCCCTGTCCCCTGCCTGCAGTGCACCTGCAAAGCGGAGAAAGGACCTTCCACAAAGGCACGACCAGTGCCACAGTCTGGCTGAAATCAGACTTAGTTCCTCAGAAGGATTGTAAAAAGGCATTTTTCTTAAAGCCAAAATCATTCTAAATACCTCTCTTAGCAAAAATCCCGCCCTGACAACCTTGATTCCCACTAAGCTGAGCCAGTTGCCAACGGGAGGAGGAATATGTGTATCGCATACAGCATTGCCAAGCAGTTCAGAGAATTCGTCAGGGCAAAGTAAAAATATTGTGATGATAACCCTATAATTTGACATATTTTAAATCTAATTTGATCTTTAAGACCTAATGGAAAACTGAACTATATTTTTCCACACGGGTTGCAATGAAGACATCACCAAAGATATTTGTAGAATTTACATATTTAGTCAAGATGATTTATTTTGACTCTAGCATAGTGCTTTTAATGTTTTTCCACAAATACTTTTGCTACTTTTTGCAATTGTGATTTCACTTTTCTAGTGGAATGTTTTCCCCACCATACAGTAAAAGTAATTACCATAAAGATGACTAAGAATGTAAGTAAGTAGAATTTCACATGAAAATGATTTTGGAAAGGAAGAAATTTGTCTCAGATGAGGCTATCTCAATTAAGGCAGTTACCTTTAAAACTGACTCTGCTGTGAAAAGCAAAACTAAACAAAATTCTCACAACATTTTTCTCCTTGGATAGAATATACACTGTTTCTTTGGTTTCATAGCAGGTCTGGTTCACGTATGAGTTGTTGTAGGCCCAAACCACTTCTCAAGGTAAATGTAGAAACAGCAGAATAAAACAGTAAACGGCAGCTAATAACCTGTTATCCTCATATCAGAATAGGGCATCACGGCCGCCTCTGCGTTGCAAGGTGCCAGCTCTCCTGCGGGAACGCATGCACAATTTCTGGGAACCTGAAAGATGAACAAGATTTCAAAGATGATTGCACGGCAATGAATTCCGGAGGCACGCTGCTTTTTCACCCACACAAAATACCTTATTTTGGAAAGAAAACTTGGAAATTCAATCTCACAAGAAAGTTCCTTTTTATGTCAACAAAAATATCCTTTTAGCATAATTTGTATCTTTTTGGATAAATGCTTGTATTAAAAGAGATTTGCCTATAACCATGAATGAAGAGGTAATTTCAAAAAAATCAAATGAGGGTCCAGTGTGGTAGTCTAGCAGCTAAAGTTCTCACATTATGCATGCCAGGATCCCATATGGGTGCTGGTTCTAACCCCAGCATCCCCCCCTCCTATCCAGCTCCCTGCTGATGGCCCGGGAAAGTAGTCGAGGATGGCCCAAAGCCTTGGGACCCTGCACCTGCATGGGAAACCTGGAAAAGGCTCCTGACTCCTGGCTTCAGACTGCCTCAGCTCTGGCCATTGCGGTCACTTGGGGAATGAATCATCTGACGGAAGATCTTTCTCTCTGTCTCTTATCTTTGTATATCTGACTTTGCAATAAAAGACAAATAAATCTTTAAAATAAAATAAAATAAAATAAAATGAGTTAAAGCTTACTGTATTGGGACGAATACATGATTGAATCCATGCTTACAGCTAAGACTTTCAGGAAACTTCTTTTGGTGCATCAGCAATTCAACTACAGGACGAGGCCTCAGATAATCCTCACAGCAAATTCTTTCCTATAGTTTATTCCAGCAATGTTATGTTCTGGGCTAAAATTAATTTCTGAAAGTGGAATCCAAAACAAATCGAAGTACAGCCCCTGAGATTTCACAAACTCTACTGAAGTATTGAAGAAAGGGACTTTCTCATATTTACAATGAATGTTTATCCAAGTCTGATCCTAAGAAACACAAGGAAGACCGAACCATTTAATTCAAACTGATTAATCATCAGCCATCTCCAGAAGGTTTATTCTGCAGTATAAAAGCCTCACAGAAAAGAAAAAAAAAAAAAAAAACTCTACTGGACTACTCAAAGGCCGGTATGGCTAATCTATTTTTTTAAGCATTGCTTTTGTATTGATACACTACACCAAAAGCCTCCACGAAGGATTGAAACTTTAAGAGAGGAGAATTAAAATACATTCTGTCCCAGTATCAGCTCGCATGAGCACATGAAGCCCTATGCATGTATAAAGGAAGTTGTTTGGTTTAATCTCTCCACCCCCGACACACACAGCCCATCACCTCGTTTCTGCACCTCACTACAGTAGGACTCCGGGACACCCTGTGCACTTTGAGACATGAATCGTTACCAGCAAGAAGGCCCACTTGGTTCCTCAAAAGACAAAAAGAAAAAAAAAAAGATGCAGAAAATAGCTTCTGGAATTGAAGCAAGAACCACGTCAGCAAGCAGATGAATGTGGGTGGTCAGATAAGAGCCCATTGCTGCAAAGGGCAAATCATTAAGCAAATGCTAGAATTAGTTTCTTTCTAAAACTTTGTTCTTGCCTCAGATCAACCATTTGCTGGCACTCAAAATGACACCTGTCAAGTTGCACTGTGATTAAAATGGAGAGTCTCAGCAACGTCAAAGAGCAAAATTGATTAATGTTGAAGGACTGGCAGTGAGATCACTGCAAAAAACATGTTCTATAAGATAATTAACTAGATCTCTTTAACACACCACATAGCAAATACCACTGCTGTTTTAAAAAGTCAAACTAAAGTATTTAAAATACCAAGATAAGTACCTTGGCAATATGATCACAGCTAAAGCAAAACAAGACACCCCTCAGCAAAAACAAACAAACAAACAAGCAAATAAAATCACTAAGCTACTTTGTATCCTCAGTAAAACTGGTTCATACCATTAGTGTGCCAGCATTCTAAAGACAGAGCTTTTCAATAGAAACAAGATGTTGCAGTATTTACTAACCACGCATGACTGTGCATGGTCAGTCCACAGCCACTAAACTTAGAGCAAAGTAGGGTAAAGAATTGCTTAAATCTCAAAAGATTGGTCTTCTGACCTGTGCCCTACAGCAATCACCATTCCTTCCAGCCTCCTTCACAGACAACAGAGCACGGGAGGTCTCCCCAGGAGACAGCACAGAGGAAATGCTCCATTTTCATAAGGTTTGTCCAGCCTTACTTTCCAGGACAACAGCCCTTGGGAATGAGAAGTCCTTCCATGACACAAACATATATCTGAAACTTTAGGTGTAGAAGCCACCCCTCGCTCAAATTTGATTTCTATTGCATAATTTGAAGCTCATAACCTCTTTTAATATTTGAGTTTTGTTGAAAAACAAAGCAATGGTTATAATGTCATATTTATTTTTTTACCTTACAGAGTTTCCAGGCAACTAATAAAATTTTAAAGCAAAGATCCCAAAGACGACAGATCAAAACTGATTTTATCAATTCTGCAGATCAATGAATTGCAAAATGGAATCGATAATGGCACTGATGAGGAAGGTAATTATTGTTACTAAAAGAAAAACACACTGACATCACAGAGGGGAATTATTAATACTAAAATGAAAGTCACAGAAACACCATCACAGTACTAATTTTAAGAGAATGAAGTTAGTTTCTCCAACAGTATAGAAAAAAAAAAATCCTTCCTCAAATGTTTTTGAGGATGTGGTATGACAAATTATGTTCTCTAGGCTTCAACATTTTGCATGAGATAAAATTCAAATACAGAATAAAAGAGGAGAGAGGGGTAGGCATTGGGTTTGGCAATTAAGATTCCAGTCAGCATGGCCATGTCTCATATCAGAATGACTGAGACTAAAGTAGTCTCTGGGGCCATTGGGATGGCTCAGTTTCTTGGGTTCTTACCATCTGTGCTGGAGACTGATTGAATTTGGGGTTCTTTGGCCTTCTTGCTTTCGTCAGGCAAATCCAGTTATCACAGGCATTTGAAAAGTGAACCTTTCGTGTGTGTGTGTGTGTCTTGATTAACTTCAGATTTTTTTTTTCAAGAAAACATTTTTAAAAATAAGGAGAGATTGTCTTAATTTTGGGTTATTAGAATCAGAAGAAGTTATCGGACAATGAAAATTTAGTATTTAACAAATGTAACAAGTGTTCGAAAAGTGCTAACAAATCTTGCTAAATATTCTCATACCCTTTAAAATTCACTCCAAAATGTGAGGTGAAAATTATTCTTCACATTTCTAAGTGTAGGCTGATTTTTTATTGTCCTGTAGGCT
Source organism: Ochotona curzoniae (assembly GCF_017591425.1). Classification (NCBI taxonomy): domain Eukaryota; kingdom Metazoa; phylum Chordata; class Mammalia; order Lagomorpha; family Ochotonidae; genus Ochotona; species Ochotona curzoniae. Next base: position 22,790,984 of record NW_024467115.1, read on the forward strand.
TATCAGAGAGATGTTTTTAAGATTTATTCATCTTTATTTGAAAAGCAGATATACAGAGAGAAAGAGAGACAGAAAGATCTATCCACTAGTTCACTCCCCAAAGGGCTGTAACAACCAGAGCTGAGCCAATCCAAAGCCAGGAGCAAGGAATTTCTGCCTAGCCTCCCACATGGCCACAAGTTCCCAAGACTTTTGGCCATCCTCCACTGCTTTCTTCAGATTACAAGCAAGGAGCTGGATCAAAAGTGGAAGAGCTGGGGCATGAACGGGCCCCCATATGGGATGCCAACATTTGAAGGTTGAGGATTTTAAAATATGTTCTGATTCTTTATCTCCTATGGATAGCAAATATTTGAAAAGCTGAGTGTTCTTGTTCCTATCCTGTTGAGTTCTTAGTCATTTTATCTTTAAGGAAAAAAAAATCTTTGGCTTTAGATATTTATTCTTGCTGGTTCACAGCTTACTGTCACTGAGCTAAGCAAGGCAAGGGTAGTTAATGACAGAAGATGGACAGATAAGAAAACAGTTTTAAAATACCCATTGTTGGTAAGATTCCTATTTCCATTTTCTAATCTTCCAAATTATTTTTAAACAAGTGATGGCTTAATGGTTTAAGTATTCTTGAATAATTATCCTAAGAGCTTTAGCTTTCACTGCAAACTTCACAGGCAAAAATAAGTATCTTCCATCGGTCTTGTTTTTGCTGAGGTTAAACAAATACTAGATAATTCCATTTATTTATGTAAAAATATGTCTACTGAGAGGCAGAGTAAGAAAAATCTTCCAACTGCTGGCTCACTCCCCAAATGCCAACAGAGAGAGCTGGGCCAGATTGAAGCCAGGAAACAATAGCCTCATCCATGTCTCCCATTAGCGTGTAGGAATTCAAGCACTTGGGTCATTCTCTGTTGCTTTACCAGATACATTGGCAGGAAGCTGGAGTGGAAGTAGAGCAGCCAAGACCTGAACCAGTATGCATATGGGATGCTGGCATGCAGGTAGCAGCTTAACCTCACATCACAATTTAAACGGACAGATGACAAGATCAACCAGACACACTTTGGAAGAGAGTTGTCACAATTAAAAAGATTATTTGCTTATACTGAAAAAATGAGCAGAGGAACCTAAAAACAAGATAGGACACCTCATTTCTCAGTAAAAGGAATGTGTAAGCCTAATATGTTTAAGAGAATGCAGACTGCTCTTCACTAGAGAAAAGACATTGCATTTTAATTTTATAGTAGGTAAAAAAAACTTAAGAGTGGCTAAGACAACTGATCTGCTGTATCACCCAGCAAATTGGCACATGAGAAAGTTAACTACACTCCTAAACTAACAGCAGCACAATCTACAGTAACAAAGACATGGAAACAATCCAGATGCCCAACAAATACACTTATCAATCGAAATAAAAGCACCTTTCTCATTCACGCATCCCTAAAGTTCTATACACTGTGTGTACAAGTTTAGGAGTGAGCGTATGTGTGATAGACTGATTGATCTTGAGATAATCAAGGAATAACGTGTTGTAATTAAAAACAACTATGCTCAGGTAAAGATCACAGAGAACAATTGTTTTTATTTCGACATGTGCTCGTGATCATGTTTACAAAAATGCCTCAGCCTTTTGCTGGAGCCAATTACATACTACTGAACATAAGTTAATCTTTTCTTGGTGGTTCAGAATTGTACAGTGCCTTCTAGCCATCCCTGTGCCTCTTGGTTGTGCTGTTTGGTATTAGCGACATTAACTTCTCTCTTCATGTGTCCTTAAACACATGGCATGTTGTCTAACTGAATATAGGCCTCCTGAACAAATATTTGACATCAAACCAGTCATATATCTTGTTCATTTGTTTTAGAAACAATAAATATCTATAAGCTTCCATCACCATTTAATTGTTAGGCTTGTTCTAACACCTAAACAGAGGATTTAGTTCTGTACAAGAACTTAGAAATCATTGAATCCATCAGCCAACTAACAGACACAATTTTTTTTTCAAAAATCCTTTTGTTTATTTATAAAGACTTTTGTTTATTTTTAAATTTTTTAAGTTATATTTTGACAATCTTTACATAGTTAATTGGGGTAAAAAGGTTCAAGGGCTATAAGAAAGTGGGTACGACTATTATTTCCGTATTGTTTCCTTCATGTTTAAAGAGGGGTATTAAGGGAGAAGGCCCACCCAATTGCTAGTACATTCAAGAATCTGGTCTGGGAACACCTCAGACAAAGTTTCTTTGGAGATCTCCCCAATTGAAATGCTGGACTCAGAACCCTAACCAAGAAAAGAGAGAAGACAGAACAGGTCAATCAATCATCTTAGCTATATGCTGGCAGCAAAATATGGGACAAACAGAGACTCTATGATGGACTATGTCAACCAATGGATTTTTCAAAGACCTCATAGTACTTGAAGTGGCAAGATTGGCAGTGATTCATAACTGTTGAAATATCAAAAACACTTGAGCAAGAACCTCGGAGCATACCCTACATTTGGAGCATACCCTACATCCGGGACCTGGGGAGGGTGGGAAACAGACACAAATGGTAACAATAGAGAAGTCAAAGGCATTGCTGAAGGTGCACAGCCCATTAGGGCAGTTCTTGTCTGTCACTGAGGGTCTTCATCATTATGGTCAGTTTTTTTTCTTCCATCCTTATTATTTCTTTTTATTGTTTATTCCTATTCATTTTTTTTAATTTGGCCTTTTGGAATAAACCCAGACAACAGATAAAATAGTGAAAAATTAAGAAAAACTTATCCTGAGCTTTAACTGAGCCACATTTTACACTTAATGAAACATAAATAACAAAGACTAAAATCCGATACTTCATTGAACTATTCATCAGTTTTTAAAGAAAACAACACATCCAATGAAAATATTAACTTTCCCAATGAGCAAATGACAGCAAAATCAGTGATCAGAATAATTTTCATAAGTGCATTATTTTGTAGCCCAAACTGAAATAACTAGCCCATATCCAATTTTCAGCCTCGCCTATTATCTGGACGATGTGTCTAGGGCCTCATCAAGAAAAGCATGATAAACTCAACATTTTAGGTAGTCATGAGATCATCCTTGCCAAAGCCACGATAGTTCTTGCTGGGACAGTTCCTAAGCTAAGTCCCCGGCTCACAACACTAAATTTCACAGAGGAAGCCTGTGGAGAGACAGTGATCCCGCCTTCACACACAGATCCCTGCAGAATGGAACACTCAGTGGCACTACTTTGCAAAAGAACTAGTAGAACTAGATGCTTTGCATAATTGAATCATTTTGTCTTCTTGGTTATAACATGCCTTCCGATTTCTAGTTTTCCTTCCCTCTTTTTCTTTCAAATCCCCTCTATTAATTTGTTTTAAACAGAGAGGAAAAAAACTGAAAAAAAAATATTTTTTTTTTCTGAAAAAAAAAATATCAAAAGCTAGACCATCTCATGGGAGTAATGAGGCAAGAAGATTTGGTTGAAGGGTGCTGATACATTTAAACAACACTTTTTCCTTAGACATTAATGCACTGATTACCATTATAATCAATATTTTGGGGGTTACCACTGTGATAGAGCTGGTTAAGTTGCTTTTTGTGATGCTGGCATTCCACACCAGAAAGCTGATTTCAGTTCCTGCTGCTCTGTGCCCCATCCAGCTTCCTGCTAGTGCACCTGGGCAAGCACCAGATGTCCCCAACTTTGTACTCCCTAGATGGAGTTTCTGGCTTCATGTTTTTCTTTGTCTGAAACCTGGCTGCTGTGGGTATGAGGGAATGAGCCAGGGAATGGAAGCTATCGCTCTCTCTCTTTTTCTCTGTATTGCAAACAAACAAACAAATAAACAAATATATCTTTTAAAGCCGAACAATATTTCTGCTTAGGGTATTTAATAAGAATATTTTACACTGGCATATATGCATTTTCCATGAATATTCTGAAGTTTCTTAGGTGAAATTTATCTGAGTTGACAAATACACTCAAATGACTTAACATACCCAAAAGTTTATATTTTATCATTGAATAAATCTCTGAAAATAATAAACTCTAAGTCACTCTCTATGAAGAGATTTAAGGCATATTTTTAATATTGGTTTGCTTTTTATTTAAAAATATTCTGCATTCTCTAAATGTGAAAACTGATATGTATTAATTTTAGAAAAGTTATTTAGCTTTAGAAATTCAAACTGTTAGTCAATATCTGGAATATATATTCTTTCCCTTGAATGTGGACATTCAGCCACATATGAAATATTCTGAAAACGAATCTGAATGTTCCACAGGACACAGAGCAGACTGGCAGGGCAACAAATCCATAAATTTATCCGTTGAAAGAAAGGATGACTAAGTAAATTAACCAATGATCTAATTAGAGATCAGGAATGTATCTGTAGGAATATATTGGGGATGTTGGCTCTTCTTATAGAGCAAACAAGCACTTTATGAGCACTAAAAGACTCTAACAGATCATGCCAATTTCATGGCAAGTCCATCACCACATCTAACAAGTGAGAAAACTGACGCTCAGCTGGATGGTGTCACCTGGAGTTGGAGAAATTTGAGATCCTCAAAGTACCTTTTTTTTACAAATGTGATAGAAGACAAAGAAAAATTATATTGGAAATTTATATCAGAAAAGTTAAATCATTCAATCTACTTACTTCTGATAAAAAGTGATCAAGAGTTAGGTTTAAATTTTGTTTATCTAGGATGTAAGCAAACAAACAAACAAACAAAAAAAACTCACTTGGTCTCTCCAATTTCCCAGTTTTCTCTCCTGTTTCCTTTTCGATTGGAGTAGTCATCTCCAATGCTGAAGACCATGGGGCTTGGTGCTGACTCTATACATACCTATGTCTATGATATGGCTGGGAAGATCTCAGAAAACCAGAGGGAAAGAGTGGTGGCTCCTGGGTTAGAACATGAAACACTCAAGGCAACACAGACACAAACTTCTGTCTCTGTCCCAAGTGACAGTCATGAAAAGCAAAGCATGACTAACTCTCAAGATAATAAAATGTCACCCCTTAAGGTTGCCTAGGAGTATTCCTACTTTGGGGATTCTTGGTGTACCTTAATCTCATTGTTCTACACACTCTACAAGGGAAGGGCAGCACAGCATCAGACTACTTACTGCCTACGCTCAGACCATATATCAAGCACTTACTTGCTACATGACCAGGAGACCCACAAGACCTTTAGGATAAATGGAAACAATAATGGCAACTATCCTTTCATTCTTTGGTTGTGAGAATTCAAGGAGATACACTGAATCCAATGAACACAAAGCACTTCAATGAATTCAATAAATGAACACAAAGCAGAGGGCCTGGAACATAAAAACTGCTCAAGCATTATTGCTGTTATGATGGGTTTCTACCAGCTGTGGAGATTTAGTCTAGGCCTTGTCACCAATTCCAAATGGCACCACAGTATAAAGCCAGTCTGAGGGCTAGCACTGGGATACAGCAAGTAAGCCACTCTTTGTGACGCTGACATTCTACACGAGAACGCTAATGTGAGTCGGGCCTACTCCACAGCTGACACAGTTTCCTGTTAATGCAGCTGGAAAATCAGCAGGTGGCAGCCCAAAACCGTGGCCCCTGTCACCGATGTTGGAGACCTGGCTCCTCCTGGCTTCAGTCCGCCTTAGCTCTGACTTGCACCAATTGGGGAGTGAATCACCTGATGGAAGACTGCTTTCTCTCCCTCTGTCACTGTCCAACAGGAGGGTGGCACAATTGCCCTGGATGATAATGGCTCATTCAAGTTTACCCTGGTCCTAACTGAACCCTGAAGTTTAATTTAAAGTCATCATGAAACCTTTCCCTCTACCCCTGGGCACAGAAATGAGGAAACAATTCTTGAACATGAAATTTCTTCAAAATTGACAACAGTTTTTGCAAAATATCCAGAAGTGTCTGAGTAAAGGAGAAACGCAATAAAAAGAGCATCAAATTTGGAGCCAGGAAATCCATATTTTGTGCCAGTCCTAATACATGGTGGCTGTGTAATCTTGGACAACTAACTCAACATTTCTGACTTTTTTCACACACAATAAGGGAATCACTTGAACTATCATCTGCTTCCTTCCAGGGTGTATGGTGGTTATGGTGGCATGGTATGATTCTAAGTCCAGTTGATCTATCAATTAAAAACAAGTTATGTCATTTACAATTTTTAGTATTCTATTTCTGTTAAGGCAAAGGAGAGAATTTATCTGGTCTCCATCTCAGGAATAATTTTATTTTTTATTTGAAACAAGCCTCTGGATACCACATTTTAAGACTATTTGGTGTCCCTCTTTAAACCGGCTGCTAGAAAGCTAACATTTAAACATATGGCCTTCTTCTAGGAACTATGTAGATTTTTTTTTAAGAATGTGTGTTATCATTAACATTATTTCTATCTTTAGGTGCTATTCCTACCTTTATTTTTCATTGTTTCATAATCACACTAAACACACACATACACACAACACAACTTAATACTGGGGGCAATTACAAAAAAAATCAAATTTAGTTAGAAATTGTTTCCAAAACTCAACCTATCTGTAATTTCAGTAATATTTGGGCAATACAACTAATCAGTTCCAGGTACATAAAAAGTACTGGAAACTCTTTAAATATGTCTTTCCCTTCAGCCTTCAACTATATTGATTCCAAGAAAAGGTTTGGCAAATACAACAGAAAAGGTGCATGTAACACATATCAGTAGAAACACTAATTATTTTTCTTCTCCAAGGAACTTTATATAAATAATATGGAAATAATATGATCAAATTATATTATCTTTGAGACATGGTCAAATTTCCAACTGCTGTCAAAGCTCAGCAGCAGGCATGGTAAATGCCTCTGACACATTCTTGGACACAGACAACTTAAGCTGGCAGATCCCACACACAAATTCATAGCAGTATAGCAAAGAAAGGGGATAGATGAAGGTTTTGCATTTATTGAACACTCCTGGTTTATTATATCCAATTTACAAAGGTACTTTTGATCAAAAAGCACTAGAAGTCTCAAAACTGCCCCACTCTGAAGGTGTATGCATCAAACTGCTTCAGGGTTGCTGAAATCCTAAGCAGTCAGCTTAACAGTATGAAAATGATTTTCAATGTCACTATGGCTAATCAGTTATATGTGATTTTTTTCTCTTCAGATAAATACAATGTGCATCTGAAATTTATAGTTTGAATTTTAGTCAGCTTTAAACCAATATCCAACAGAAAAACTGGATTAATTTCTATGTTCTTCACATGTATAGAAATACTTGAAGGACATAATTTAAACAGTGTAATCAGAAATTATTTATTCTGGAAACAAATCACAATAAATTTTTGGAGCACTAGCTTGAGCTTCCAAAGCAGTTTGCCAAACTCTGCAGGACCACAAATGGCTTCAGTTCACACACTATTCAGTCATTCTATGTTAGCTGGTGCTACTTGGAATCCCACTTTCATAACTTTTCTTATGTCACGAAAAGAAAGAGAACTTACTAGATTCAATTATATTAGTCATTCTTTAGCACAGACTCTCTTCAAAGCAAAAAATAGCAGGGAAAATTGAGCAAAACTAGATAAAAAAAACATAGATATTACTAAATTAAGTACTCAGTCATCTTGTTTATTTCATTCAGGTTTGTTCTGGTTCCATTGAGAGATTTTAAAAAGGTGCCAGCACTAATCTTTCTGCAACATCTGTTCTCTGATTTAACATGGGTGTAAATAATGTGATCGAGTAGATTATATCTCTTTCATTAGATAGCTAGCAATAAAAATGTACAGAAAACTTTTATTAATGCTTATGAGTGTATATTATTTCATTTTTCAAAGCTTATCATTTCAGTCTCATAATATATAATCTAAGAAGAGCAGGAAGAAACCAAGAATCGGAAAGTTAGGCAATTTCTTAAAGATCACACAGAGGTAGCTTCTCAGCCTCCTAATTCCCAGGCAAGGTTATTTTGTGGACCACGCTTGGGCACGACTCTTAAGGTACCTTCTGTTTCTGCTATTGGAATAACTGTGTGAGATTTTTTTGTGCTCAGAGCCTGAGTTTCTTAATATGCAAAATGTCGAGTTGATGTGGATGTGGTTTGTCCATTAAAATTGCTCAAGAGTAAAAATTTTTGTCATTGACACTAATGAATGAACCAGCTTTGTCCATGACTAATGAAACTAAAACAAAGAAATCAAAAAGTTTACATCCTAAAAAACACTTCTGACTTCGCCGAAGACTCTGAGTTCCCTCTACATTGTCATCATTCAGAAAGCCTTCACGCAATAGATCAGTGTGACTACTTTAGTTGATCAAAATCATGCAAAAACATCCATACGCATCTATCATTAAACTTGCACTCATTCAAGTGATAAAACAGAAATCACTTTAGTATCAACCCAAACACTTACAGGTTCTACGTGAGATTTTTTTTTCCATTTTTTTAAAGACTTAGTAACTTCATCACTACAGATGAATTCACATCAAAATCTTTAGTTGTTAATTATTTCATAACACTTTCCTACATGAAACAAAGACAATCGCTATAACTCATCAAAAGTAATAAACTTGAAATACTTTCTTCAAAGTGATAATAGAGTTTTAAGTTTATCTGCGTATAAATTGTTTAGATGGTGAACGCTATCACCAAAAACTGTAAACAACAGGGCTATCTTGCTCAGGTTTCTCATTGTGTCTCTACGTGTTTAGTGTGTCCAACTAGCATGTGAACATATGTTTGGAAATGTACCCTTGACCCTACGAGCGTAATTTTATGTAAAACTAGAATATCATAAATAATTCTGTTTTTGCCTCCTGGGAAACAGCACCTGATGATTCTCAAACATGAAGGAATATTTGCGTCCTGAAAAGCAGTAAGAACTTCTCTCTCCCTGAGCCTATGGAACTGTACCATGAAACAAACAAACAAAAAAAGACATTCTTCCTCTCTTTGGCTATGTCAAGTAGGAAGGCAACACAGGAATCTCGTGCCATTGCTAAGATCATGAAAAGAGTCAGCCAGCGGTGGGTGCATCAGGGTATTTGATACAAAGAAGAACCCTTTGATACAGAGATAGAGCTAAAGGATCCCAACAGAAGAAACCAGAGAAGGCCAGATGGAATGCAGATTGCCCCAAACTGTTGAGGATCATAAGCAAAACATGTTTCTAGTTTTTGCAATAGTTTTTTTTTTTGGGGGGGGGAGTGGATCACTTTCTCCTCCTTGCGATCATCTGTGTTATTCAGATGGCAGTCAAAAAAGATTTGGCCACATCAGATAGCCTTAAGGTTAAGATACTGTTGCCCCACATCCAAATACATGGAGCTGATTTCCAGCTCCTGCTCACCACTCCAGCTTCCTGCTAATGTGGCTCCTGGAATGCAGCCAAGCAGGCTCAAGTAATCCCTATGACCCATGTTTTGACCTGGATTGAGTTCTCAGGAATCGGTTTGCCTTGGTCCAGGTCTTTTGCATTACAGTTAAAAACAGAATTCACCAGCTATGAGAATTTGTTGGAACTATTGGTTTTCCTAACATCTTTCCTCTCTTTATAAAAATGGGAATAATAAAAATTCTTATATCAAAAGGCAGCTGTTTGAGAAATAAGATGAGATGGCACATGTAAATCATTTAGTGCTGGAACTTGTAAAATCAAATTCAACTATTGACATTGTCATTTATAAAAAGAGTCCAATTTTCACTAGCTGCACATATACACAAACATTACATTTATGTAAGTAGGTACTTATTGTTTGAACTCTAAGAATAACCAGTAATCTAATAGATTGAAAAAGGTTATATGATTTTCACATATGTAACTGCACATGAAATGTGTTTATATCTACATATTTTGTCACAAGCAAATATAACTCAAGGGGAAAATGTGGACAACTATTTTATTTCATAAAGTAAACATTAAGGAATAGGAGATCAACATAGTCAGAATTTCTGAAAAGATTTTATTTGTTTGTTTTTATGATAGAATGACTACCACACAATATAGCTCATTTGTTGGTGTGTCACCAGGAAAAATGTCAGCCTTGTCCTAGGAGTAGGCAAGAAGCAGCACAGCAGAGTGCCTCCCTGTCAGATGAGACTGTGAATTTCCTGTTTCAAGTAGACCCATTCCAGTGTGCAGGGACAGCATCAGGCACCATCTTTTTGTGGAAGAGCTAAATATTCACAGTTTCTTCTGACAAAACTAGTGAATTTCAGGCCATGAGGGGGAAGCTTCAAAAATCCACAATTACTTGAAACATTAACATTTGTTGAAAGCATTCTTCCACAAAAACATGATTGAGGTCTCAAATAGCAACGTGCTATCAACTATGTCCTACAATGAAACCTGAAAGTTATACTTTAAGATGGTGAATTAGCAAATAGGCAACATCAGAGTGGGGAATGCACTGGACCAAGATCCAGCCGAGTCAGCAGAAGAGCCCCTCCTTAGGTCAGCAAGGGCTCTGTATTAGCATCAGGACCACTTTGGGACAGGCCCCAACACCGTCACCAGCTCTGAATTTTATTCATTCAGTAGTATGACAATTCATGTTGCACTTTATGCCAATTAAATATGAACTACCTTCAACTCCATGGCAAACCGTTGAAGGCTACTTTCCCCTGGAACACTGAAAAGCTTATGTTTGTTCAAGAACATTCCCAGAAATTAGACCAAATAACAAGTATAGTCCTTTTACTTCAGAGTAAAATTAGTATCTGAATTTCAGCACAGCTGGGAGGCAGTAAGAAAAAAAAAACAGCACTGACAATGTGGGCATTTGATAGGTGAGAAAAGACTGCATTAGCTGCTCACCCATTTCTGAAGAATGAAGCCTAGGACGAGAGCATTGCCACCTCTGCCACTGACGTGCATCTATTTTACTGCAATTTTTAGATACTTTCCAAGATTTAGTTAACATCCACGATCTGGTATTACTCATTATCAACACTAAGCACCTCCATCTACTATGGGGAGTATAGAATTCATGTTTAGTAAGTTGGGAATCCACCTGTCAGGCAGCATCTTCACTGGATTCAAGCTTCTCTAAGAAACATCAGACTCCTTTCCAAGCTAAGCACCTCAGTTTTCAAAATAATTAGCCTTCATTTTCACAGATGTGCAAGATGTTCAGAAACAAAAGATGCACAACTTTAACATAATCAGCAAATTTATATATGAAAATTTAGAAACTGATTCATATCCTACTTGAAAACATAAGTACGTTTCTGTTGAGAAAACCCAGATTTGTTGAGAGATTAAAATTTAAAAAAGCAAGAGATATTTTACAGATGGCATCCTTTGTAATATTTGAGGGGTGGAAAGCAAAACAAAGAGGGAGGGCTTGGAGGACTCAGGAAGAGGAAGCCATCAAAATGACTATCTATGTCTATAGAACTGAGTCTAAGAACTGGTTCTATTTTCTAAGACTGGAAAGCAACATCCGTCTGCTTTTGGATTGATCATTTCTCCCGGGTGACTCCGAGTGGCCCAAGCAATTTGTGTTATATGCTAGACAATAGCTTGAGAAACATCATCCTTTTAGCTTTGGTTGCTTCTTGATGCTAATGGGTAAATAATGGCATTGCTTGAAAAAGATTAGTTACATAACAATATTACAAAGAAACCACTACATCCTAAGCACAATGAATCTCACAGGAGTTGCCTCCCTGTACAACATGGGGAGGGCTGTGCATCATGCTCCTTCCCAAGCTGTCCTGACATAGACAACATGGAGAGGCAGAGGAATTGCTGTGTAGCCTCACCAAGCATGAGGTCAAGTGGTTACAAGTGAACACATAGAGACAGCACTGTGGGGTGAGAGGTGCTGAGATGAAAGACAGGAACACAAGATTACAGCAGGCACCAAACTTGAGGAAATTGGAGAAGGCCACTGCCAAAAGAAAGAAGCACCATGAGCAAAGCTCAAGCTTCCAAAAAACAACCATTCCTAATGAGGGAATATCACAGACAGGAGACTTACCAGAGGATGTGTTAACAATACACAAAGCGCGAATGGGACAGAGTCAGCTTGCTGTACAATTTAGAACTCTGCATTTTTATATGTGACCTGAGTCTTTTTCTCTTCCTTGAATGAAATAACCATGCTTGGATAATTTCTAAACAAAGAGGCTTATTTAGTTCGCAATTCTGAAGACTACAAATCCAAGCAGCATGGCTACAGCTATGGAGCACCCTGCAATGACAAGCAAGGGTCCTAAGGGAACTAGCTTAATCTCTTCAAGAGCAGTGTCCCCAATACATCTCAGCAGGTGCTAAGATTGCCACGCTGGGGACTTCAGTTCTGCACACAAACCCTTGAGGAACACCACATCCAAGCCATGGCAAATATAAGGACATTAATCCAACCTTCTGCTTGTAGCAAAACTAGACTTTATATCACAAAACTTTTGATTTTGATGCCTTTTTTCTAAGCTGTTTTAAAATCAATTGAGCTTAAAGCCTAGACATATGGATGGAAAAGAATATAAACTTTTCAAGTGTTCCCTAAGCACAAGAATGCCAGCTTTTAAAAAGCATCATACAAAACTCTGAAGTTTCAAGATCAGATCAGCTCTGGTTATTGCAGCCATCCAGGGAGTGAATAAGCAGATAGAAGATCTTTCTCTCTTTCCCTCTGTAACTGTAGAAATCTTGCTTTCAAGTAAAAAGCTTAAATAATATATATTAAAATAATAAAAAGGAAAATAAGTCCACTGCCAGTGATAAGTAACTTTATATACTCAATTTGAAAATAACTATTAAGAAGAGGCAAAGATGGCACAGCAGGGTGAAGACAGGTTTAGACAGACAGCGAAGGATTATCCAAGGTGAAGCAGATAGGACAAGAGCCCAGGAAATAGGAGAGGACAGCCGGAGAACAAAGGGGCACCTGGAGATGCATGGACATGCTGCAGCAGCAGATAATAGAGCATTACACCACAGTGGCAAGCAGCGATCGGAGTTCAACCAACAGCCAGATGGGAAGGGGAGTTCACCGAGATCTCAGAACGCAAACCTAACCACACAACTGCCCATGCTACTGATTTGCTTAATCAAACCTTGAACAGAAACAGAGGTCGCAGAACCCAAGCAATTGGGTGAAGGAACAGGGTGGATTTGACCACCCAGATCCCCACCAGTGCCACATTGGCTACCATTTTGTGTACTCAGGCAACACTTGTAGGTGGGGAACAACAGAGAGCTACCTATGTGCTAAACCAGGAAAGAACTGACTTCTGGAACAATGAATTGCACAGTACCATTGGGAAAACAAAATAGGTCCGGGTGGGCTCTAGAAATAACGGCCAGCAAATTCTGCTACAAAGAGAAAACAAAACAAAACAACCAAAAAATCCATGCCACCAGGACAATCGACAGCCCTGTGAATCAGGACTGTATCGCCTGGTATCTCCCTAATCTCAGGTATTGCTCAAACTGGGAGCTGAAGAAAGGCTGAACAGTCAACAGTGCACCCACAGTACAGTATCACTGCAGGAAGAAACCATGAAGGAAGCCTAGGGCCAGAGTCCTAGCACAAAAGCCCAAGATGGAAACATGCTGGAGGGAGTGGCGTGAGTGACTGCAAATGAAGAACCAGATACTGAATGGGATCAGTAAAGTCGACCTGTAGAACTGTGAACCACACAGTTTAAAAATCAGCTTTTGAAAAGGGGAATAATTCGCTATCAGAGTCGCAATGACCAAGAGCAAAAGAAGAGATGCAGGCACAATGAATAAGTTACTGATGCCTCCCTGCAAAGAAGCCAAGGTCTGTGTCAACCTCACAGTTAACTGAGGAAGGCATCAAGAATCTAGGAATTAAGATTTTAAAAAATTGTTATAAAGTTGATTTGAAACAAGGAGAAGCACAGATAGGAGTTCAAGGAATTTAAGAAATATGTTACATGGGAAATAGCAACATTGAAATGAAATTAAGCCAAATTATTAGAAATGAAGAATACAATAGCAAATTAAAATTTCTGTGGAAAGCATCAATAATAGAACAAGTGAGGCAGAAGAAAGAATCTCAGAAGTGGAACACATTTCTTGCAAAAACAAGTAGCAGTGAAAAAGTTGGAAGAAGAACTGAATCAAACTAACAAAGGCAATCAGGAATTAAGGGACACTATTAGAATACCGAATATAAGAGTGATCAGAGTTCCAGAAGACGCAGAAAGAGAAACTGGATTCAAAGACATAGTCAAGGGAATAATAATCGAGAACTTCCCTAATTTGTAGATAGAATTGGGAGACAAATACAGGAGGAGTACAGAACTCCCAATAAGGTTGACAAAAAGCGATCTGCATCATCACACATCATAATCAATCAATTCAGTTGAACATTGAGACACTGAAATTTCTTAATTTACATAGGAATCCTAATCAATCTGTTCAACAAATGCTTTGAGACAGTTGAATAGCAGTCTGCAAAAGAAGTAAGATCCTGACCTTTCACCATATCCAAAAATCAGCCCTAAATGGGTCAAGGACCTAAATCTGCACCCAGAAACCATCAAATTATTAGAGGGAAACATGGGAGCATTCTCCAAGATATAGGAATTGGGAAAGACTTCTTGGAAAGGTCACTAAAAGCACAAGCAGATGACATCAAAATAAACAAATAGGACTACATCAAACTAAAAGATTCTGTACAGCAAAGGAAATGATCAACAAAGTGAAGAAGCAACCAACATAATGGGAGGAAATTTTTGCATACTACACAATTGATAGAGAACTAATATCCAGAATTTACAAAAAGGTTAAGAGCTCAACAACAGCAAAAGAAATAACCTTGTGAAGAAATTGGCAAAGAAACGAACAGACATTCTTCAAAGGAATAAATTCAAATGGCTAATAGGAAAAAAATGCTCAGGATTCCTAGCTATGAGGGAAATACAAATAAAAAACCACATGGAGGTTCCACCTATCTCCAATGAGATTGACCTGCTGGTTTGAATGTGGGGAGAAAGGTACTTCACTTCACTGTTGGGAGTGTAGGCTGATACAACCACTATGGAAGTCAGTGTGGAGAATGCCAAGATGACTGAAAATGAATCTACTGCATGACCCAGCTATCCCACTTCTGGGAATATATTCAAAGGTAATAAGTTATACATATGAGAAACAGATCTGTAATCCTATATTTACAGCAGCACATTCTATACTAACAAAGACCTGGAAATAACCCAGATACCTGTAGAACGAAGAGTGGATAAAGAAACTGTGGTACATCTGCTCTATGGAATACTACTCAGCCATTACAAGGAATAAAGTTCTACCATTTGCAACCAATGGTCCCAACTAGAGATCATTACGCTCAGTTAAATAAGCCAATCCCAAAAGCATAAATATCATATTTTTTCTCTGATATGACAATCTTCATGGAAAATATAAGATCAATAGATATTTCGTTAAACATGATCATCTAGAGTAACTGTATAATGAAAACTAGTGTACTGAGAATTGAAGATGAATTGCTATATGTATCTCTATTCCCGAATAAAAGATAGACTCCCAATGAAACTGTTAAATTTATCTTGACAACAGGATGCTGGAATTTCTACTATTGTCTCTACCAACAACGTTACAATACAGTTAAATAGAATGACGGAATTGCGACTAATACTGAAGGGCTATGCTACTGGAACACTATAGCAAAAAATTACAGGGGGCTGGTTAATGAGGAAGGAGCCAAGGGGCAATCCCTTAGCCCATGGAACTAAACCACACTTAAGAAAAAATAAGGGGAAAAAAACCTCTAAAGCAAGAGTCTTTCAAAATGTCTTCATTTAACCCAGTCGTCTAATTCATTTGACCAGTGTATTTAATTCTCCGAAAAGAAATCTACCAAGTCTGAGTTTAAGCTCCAACCGATCAAAGCACATGCCAATATTTTATCATCACCTAGGAGTCGCAGAGGCAGAAATGCTGCAGTTAATGCTCCAGCCCAGAACATGTCTTCACCACAGCAGCTCTCAAAATAGGTTTATTTCTGCTATTTTTGACTGTATCTTGAAAGAGAAATGACACAGGTTTCACAGATGCTGCTGAAATAATTACAGTCACATAGGCAAGACATATAATTAGTTGAAGCAGAATGTAAAAAAAGACTTCACCTACACTACGTGGGCACAGACTTTGAATTAACTGTGCAGTAACTGTCTCTGTCGTTCACACTTATAACCAACATGAAGAAAAAAATACACCCCACAACTGAATATTTAAAGACATATATTTCTGTCTCTCTTTCCATGTATATTTCTCTTTCTCTCTCCTAAGAAGAAAGCCTCCTGAACTCAGTGTAGCACAGAGACTGACAACGAATGAATTCAGAGCAAAAATCAGGACAGAGACAAAACAGGAAGAGGAGCAGTGAAATGACTCTTTCCTGTATTTTAGGACTCAATACATTCCCAAAGTAATGGGGAGACCTTTCTTCTTTGGTACCCTGGTATACAGAAACTCTGCCCTTTCATGCATCCTTCAAAGAGAGGATGCCAGCAAAGGAATCAAATTCTCTCATATAAGCCCACTGAACTCAGACCAGGTATAGACTTGCAAGCTAAAGCAATCCTTAAGCTGCCAAAATATCAACAGCTATTTTTCCTATGTTCTCCATTTTCTTTAGTTTGTGAAACTTGCTAATCTGCAATGATACAGTGCAGAAAACTCTAGTTTAAACTTTAATTGTACAAGGACTCACAATGCCAGCTTATTTTTATTCAACACATATAAATTTTAATTGGAAGAATTTGCTCACAGCTTAAATAATATGCCCTAGTGGTGAACAGCTCAGGGGATATGTGAACAATTATAAATATTGCCAGTGGTTGTGCACTGACCAGATGAACTCCATTTCAGAGAAATGCGCAATAGTGCTAAAAGAAGGATGGTGCCACAAATCCAGTGCTAATTTGTAAGACATGAGGGCACTTGAAAAGCTGTGAAAAAAATGGCACTGAAAAGTAAACTTATTTTGCTGTAAAATTTTTTGAATTCATGTAGAGTTTCTCTAAAATACAATTTTTATGAATTTTTCATAGACATGAATTTTAATTTCATTTGCATGTATATATAAAAATATATATTTATATATTTATATTTAAATTGAGAAGTGAAGAAACACAGAAAACTCATCTACTGGCTCATTTCCCAAACCTGTAGTGGCCAGAACTGAGCCAGAGTGAATCCAGGAGAATTTAAGTCCAGGTCTGTCTTAGGCAGAAACCCTACTACTTTGAGCCATCTCCACTGCCTCCCAGAATCTACCCTCCTTCAGACTTCATGAGCTAATACTGAGGCCTGCCAGAGCCGCCACACTGTGTATACATGTCATCAGGACATCCACAAAGACTCAAGAAGAATTTGGTGTAGGTTCAGGGGACACCAAAGGGGGGTGCTTAGACCCTCACCATCCATGCACATGCTTTGCAGGTATTCCCTAAACACAAACTGTATTCTGGGTGCTGAATCTGCAGAGACTAAATCAAACAGACATTCTCCCAACCTTCGGGCAACTCTGTCCGGTCATCAACACCCAGTATTCTTGAGATTATATCTAAATTCAAATTATGGTTATACTACAGAATGTTTTAAAATGTACCAATAACTCAATGTATTGATGCATACTAATATATTTATAAATATAATTAATGCATATATAAATGTCAGCACTTAAACATTCCCACCTTTACTAATATCTTCATTTAAAAAGCAACATCTTGGATCTCATTCTCAGTATATTCAGCTTTAGCACTTGCTAGGTTTACCGTTCTAAGGATATGATCTGGTCTCACTACACCATCAGTATTCCGAATGTATCCAATAAATTTTAGAGAAAAAAGATACAAAACTATTTGAATTTTCAAGTAGTTTACAATCTCTTGGTGGGACATATGAGTTAAATGAAATTAAAATTAACAACAGAGTTGGAACAGTACCAAGGACAAGTAATGTCAATATTGTAAGTAAAGTGTTCACAAAAATTATTATGCAGTGGCTGATATTGTGGCGTAGTGGGTAAAGCTACCACCTGTGATGTCAGCATCCCATATGGACACCGGTTAGTACCCAGCATTCCACTTCTTAACAAGCCCCCGTTAATGTCCTGGGGAGAGCAGTGAAGAATGGCTCAAGTGCCCTGTTACTCACATGGGAGACTTGGAGGAACCTTCTGCTTCCTGGCTTTAGTTTGGCTCAGCCTGGCCATTGTAGCAATGCGAGGAGCAAACCATTAAGTGGAAACCCACTCGCTCACTCTGTCTTACTTTGCATTTCAAATTCATGACTGAATACATAAATACATATATAAATAAATAAATTCTTAAAAATTACTATCTAAAGCATGACATTTTTCCAGAACAAAGGGAGACACTACTAGTGTTTACTAACCAGGTCTATCCCTAGAAAACCAGGATATAATGTTTGTTTCCTCATGAAAAATCCTAGAAAGTGGATGGTATGATTCCCATTTTGTACATAAGATGTATTATGGATAAATAATTTTCAATGGTTACAGGCAGGTTGAAAGTAAAGAGCTGGCACTGGAACCATGTGTATTCCACTGCAATATCCCAGATCTTATTCTGCAGTAAGTAGTACTGGAATAATTTAGATGGGGAAATTCTATATGGAGTAATCCAGAATGGTTTGGTAAAAGACAGTGACACTAAATATTTCAGGGATCTTCAGAAAGCTTCTAGAAGAATGAAATTAAAAGCCACATTCATTTTGGTGCAAAAATGTTTGAAATCCACGCATGATCTTCCCATCGCACATTCTGCATGAACATTTTGAAGATGTGTGCGTGGATTACCAATTTACTATGCACCAAAGTATCCTCATAAATCTCGAAGCCTTGAGTTGGAAGTAGTTTGCCAGGGTATTTCAAAACATGCATGGATAAAGGAAGTAAAAATAAGTGTACTTGGGTGCCTGGATGGAACAAAATGTTTATAGCAACATGGTCATAGAAGGCAGATTCCAGAGAAGGCAACTAAACAAGGTAGAGCAATGAACCAATAGCCTGAAATCTGAAAGCTGGTGAAAACTGAGTCTTGACGGAAAAAAAGGAGTCAACTTGACCAGGACTTCATAGATTTATGAAGATTCGCAAGACCAAAAAGGTCAGCTAAAGCCAACCTTCCTTTTATGCTTAACTCAGGTAAATAAGATCTGTTTGCCTGTCCTGAGCATACTCCCTGTTCAATTTGCATTGAGGTTGACCAGTGCATGCAGATCTTGATGTCTCACGGGCACAGGGCCTTAAAGAACCGACTAGAATGGGACATGCGGGTCATCCAAAAGCAATGAAGATGCCAGCTTGTGGCTGAATACAGTCCTGGGAAGATCTCTGTTAATTTAAATGATGCAAGTTAATCTTCTTCTTTTTTTTTTAATCTAGGGACAATGACATTTCTAGATATCCATATTCTAGCAAAACATTCCCAAATACTGTAATAATACACTTGTAAGTGACATTTGCTAAAGAAAAATGTCACCAGAGAGAGAGAGAGAGAGAGAGAGAGAGAGAGAGAGAGAGAGATGTAATAAGGTGCTGTCACAGTCATGATTTTAATGGATTAAAACCATTCTAGGAACCAAAACCTTTTCAGGGTTGGAATAGACTGTAAGATCAGCAACCAAAGTGACCACAAGGAGATTTACATCAAAGCTCTGGAAGGCAACTGGTTAAAGGAAAGCTTCCAGGAAGAACAGAGGGAAAGCTTTTGGGGCCATGCCTTAAACAAACTGATTAGGGAAATCAAGGCCAGCTTCAGAGCATCTCTTCCTCCAGGCGCTTATCTCACTCACATATTTTTTTCTAAGGCAACCTCTGTGATTTTACTGTTTTCTTGCTCAAAGGTTTTTGGTGACTTCTTTTCAGATACCAAACTTCAGGTCCACCACGAAATCTTCCCCACCTCTAAACATCCTCTAAATCTCTTCACTATCCAATCAACCCAATTTTGGACTAATATTTAATTGTCCCAGGGAAAGATGTCTTAGTGGATATTTTCAAGCATGATCAACATTATGCCTTTGTTCAAGATATGAGCCTAGGCATGCAGCTTTGCCAATCACCTCTCTGATCATCTGTCCAAACCTACCTGGACTTCAGAGCTAGTTCTTGTGACTTTCTATAAAATCTATCAAATAATGAATGCTCTCTACATTTACCCACTGATTGCATATCATGAATCTATCAAGTAGTCAAGAGTATTTCCTGGTTGTGCCATGGTCACTCATGTCACTATTATGAAATTCTGCATGCTAAACACATTTCTTTTCTCTCTTATTTAATGGAAGGCTCTTGCAGGCTGGACCTATAGGCATCTCTGTACCCCACACACATGATAGCTCAAGACATTACATAGATTATGTACCTAAGATCAGAAATTATGTGATAAGGTATACTTGATAGCAGGTGGTAAGCATATCCAATGGCACGCTCAGCCCATGAAAGGATAAATACTAGCTATGAATGTTTCATAACTGAATCTAGTATAGCTGGAACTATCTAGGTCTCCATTTTGATGTTAACTTCTTTAGACAGTCAGGATCATTATTATTGGTGTCTCCATTGGATACACATTCTGGTCCCATCTCTTTCTACCTGCTTCCATTTGAGATTCTGGAATCTGCCCCTTGGGACTGTACACATCACAGTGCAGAACAGGACTAAGCCTACTTCTGTGAAACTGTGTCTCCCGTGTGTCTCTCCATGGTGAAGAGGAGTCTGCTTTGATCATCTCTAACTATTGTCCTCAGGACACTATCTGGGTCACTTGGGCTCTGACTATAAGTGTATTATTAAGGATATTCTTTTAGATACATTTAGCTAATGGTCTGAGTGTTTATCTGCTAATCTCAATCATCACTATTAGTAAACCAAGGATGAGCTTCTAAGTCTCCAAGGACAGAGTAGAACTTAGTCCAGGTTCATGGTCAGGCAGTCCAAGGTTGGTGCATCAGTTAAGCTTCTATACAGGATGGTGAACCTAAATCAATCACTTGTTTTTTCCAGACCAGTTTCCTCACTTCTCTCAGAGGGAAAACAATATCCACTTGCAGAATGCTGTGCACACTGAAAATTATGTAAATAAGGAAAGTAACAGAGGTTCCAGCCACTGGATATTGCTCAGTAATGATGGCAAGTAGTACAAAAACACCTCACTGAAACTAAATGTTTAAAAACATATATTTTATGTGAGTGATTGTGTTTGCATATACACATATCCATGGATATGTATATGTATATATACTAATTACTTTAGAATTTCAGTATTGGCCTATCCAAGTGTAAAAGCCAATTTAGCAACCCTTTGCAGACACAGTTCTTATATTTGAGGCTACAAATTGTCATTCTTCCCACAAAAATCTCCCTTTAACTTGCAAAGAAAATTGACGATATAGAGGACATATTGCATTCACAGAAACATGCAAATTATGGTGTAAAAAATGAAGTGATAGGGTCAGTCTTCATTGTGACTTCATTTCCATGGGTTTTTTGAGGATTACAAGAAACCAGAGGAAGAAAACTGTTTTCTCACATTAAATATTAAAGTAGGTCAACAAGAATACTCCATATCATAACTCTTCATGCTTTGCAAACACTAAATAGGCAACCAGTACATTGTATGCCATGCTGACAAAAATCAATGTGGAAAATGTTTTTCTGACATGTCCAAAGAAAGAAAGAATCCAGCATCCCACTTCCTGTGTAAACAAATGTCATCACATTCAAAGAACAGGACATCAGAAAATTCCTGGAAGAGATCTACGTTTTCACAAGGGCTGTGTGTGTGTGTGTCTGTGTGTGTGTCTGAGAAAAGACGGAGTAACAGTGCAGCCCACATCCCACCTCAAAGCACTATCAGATCATTAAAAATGCACAACATGTACACTTACTTCCATTGCAGATGCAGGGAAGCTAGCGGAAGTAACATGATCACTTAAGATCAATTTAAGAAACCTGGCTTCTTACAAATAGGAGTGAGTAGGTGGATTTGTCCAAACCACACTATTTACATCTTCCAAACCCTATCATTTTGTGCAGTGGCTAAAATTTCATACTTGTCCCAAGTCTTCCTCTCCTACTCGCCACATGATGTGACTTCCTTGAAGAATATGTGACGGAAAATAAAGAAAACAAAGAGCCACTATTCTTAATTCTCACAAATCCACATTGCAATAGAAAATACTCAAGTTTTGGTTTAAGCATTTACAAATGGTATAGGATAAATGGTTTAAGAGTGGCAGAGGCATCAACATTCACACCATGGTAGGAAAACACTTTTGTAACATAATCAATACATATTATATCACAGTCCTAACTCCCTCTGTCAATTGCACACATTAAATTAAACCCTCTAAGCTCTTTAGCAATTTTTAAAACACCCTGAGACCTTCAGACTAATGAATATTATATAAATAGGTAAATAAACACCAAAACAGGCTGTGGCTCAGTGTAGAAGCAGCCAGATTTTTCCTGTCTGAAAACAACTATAAAGGTAGATACAGTGCTCACAATACTGAATCCCTGATGACAATGGATATTGATCCCCAAGACACATAAAATAAATAAAGTGAGTCCTAGGATTGTTTCAATAAATTACCTACAGAAATTGTTCAGCTCATGGCACAGGAAGAAGGGCCTGGAGAAGAAACCAGTAGTTTGCCAGGGTGGAAGACAGGGAGAGAGAAGTGCAGAGATCCTGAAGTTGTTCAAGTGCTACACAGACAGAATCCCAAAGACCTGTGATCCATAGAAATATTGAGCAACACGTCATGAGGGAATGAGAAAACAATGCTTAGGACCCAAAAGGCCAACAATAGTGTATGTTTCCAACAGCATGTCAAAACCTCATAATCTATGGGCATCAGTTACAGAATGTAGAAGGTTTTTCTTCCCAGCTGTAGGCAGCTGTCTCAGTTGCCTTGTACCTAGGCAAGTGTTACACTGTTCAGAGAAAACCAGCCAATAGCTGGTTGGCATTCTGGGCCTAGTTGATGCCAAATTTGTATTAACTGTACCAGTGTGCCAGCATAGCTGCCTATTTTTTTTTAATGGAAGTTATTTGGGGAAAATGGGGAAAGTCAGGTAGGGAAAGTAAATTATCCAGGGAAAAGGTTTCGGGGACATGTTGGAGTGTGAGTATCTAAGGGAATGTTTGATAGAGGAACAATGACTTATGGAAGCTTCCATGGTCCAGGTCACTGCACTTGAGGTAGGCAAGGAAGCTGAGATGGAGTGGTTTAGAGGGTCTGTTTGGTCAGGTCAGGACACCCACCCACATGGGAGACACAAGCTGGGCTAGGCTGCATCACATGCTGCCCTGCCCGCTGGTGTGTGTAAGTGTTGGGGCAGGGAGTAGGCCAGTTCACACTGGCCCACAATACCCACCAGAACACGTGCACCACTGCACATCTTGGTGCAGATTTGTAGGGGACTTGTGGGCTCGCTCTGTGGGACTGAAGCACCCAACAGCTTGTGAAACAGCTGGAGTTGGCAATGGGGCCTAGCCAGCCTGGACCACAGAACTAACCTGACAGGAACTAAACTGATGCTCCTGGGAGCCAGAGTAGGTAAGAGGCCAGGCTGGGCGAGGTTGTAGTACCTGCCAGCACATGCAAAGACAAGGACTGAAGGCATTCCATTCAACAGGGCCAGAGATACATCTGAGATCTGGAGTTGGGAGGCCTGGTAGGAGAACTTGATGAATCCCCCTACTAAGGCCATATTGCCCACTGGGGAGCACTAGAACTGCAGGTGGGGACAGGCCAGGCCAGGCCAGGTCAGGCCAGGCAAGGTCAGGCAAGGCTCTAGCACTTCTCAGCATTTGTGTGAGCCAGATCTGAGGACAGGCCAGGGTGGGCCAACCCACAACACCTGCTGGAATGCATGACAGCCAGGACAGACTACGGGCAGCGACCAGCTGAGCTAGGCTGAAACATCTGTCAGAGAGAGTTGAGACTATGGGCAGGCTATGCCAGGCTGAGTCGAAGTACCCGCCAGTATGTGCAAGATATAGGGCTGGAAACAGGTTTGGTAGGAGAACTTTGGGATGTCTCTGCTAGGCTGTAGTCGCAGTGGTTATTGCCAGAGCCACAGCTATGGGTAGAACAGGCTGGTATTTGCAAGAATGGGTGTGGGAAAGGCCAGGCTAGGCTGCAGCACCAGACAGCTCACATGAGAGTGGGAGCTAAGGGTGGGCCAAGCTGGAATAGATCATAGTACCCACTGATCAGTCAGATGGATGCAGGCCAGTCAGGCTAGCCTGAAGGACCCAATCATGAATGCCAGGCCTGGGGCCAGGCATGTCAGGCTGGGTTGCAGCAACCGTCAGTATTAGGGTGGGCCGGGCCAGGCATGCACAAGAGCCAGAACAGTGTGTGGGCCTGACGGAGTTGGACTGCAACACGTTCCAGTTCACAAGCAGGCTGGGAGTGTGAGTGGGCCAAGCTGAGCTAGGCTATTGCAGCCACTGCTAAGAGCTGGGCCTGAGAGTTGAGTCAGACTGCAGCACCTGCTGGCAAATGCTGGGACTGGGCATGGGCCATCTCAGGCAGAGCTACAGCCCTTGCTGGCATTTGTAAGATCCAGGACTGGAACAGAACTGATAGGGAAACCTCAGGGACTCCCCTGTTATGTTGCTGCTTCTCTTGGTGAGTGTGAGAACTGGGACTGTAGGCAGGTTGGTCCAGGCAAGGCTGCAGCACCCATCATGTGGCATTTTAGCTGGGTCTCAGGGGTGGGCCAGGCTGGGCTAGGCAGCCGAACCTACTATAATGAAAAAAAGCCAGAATAGGTATGGGCTAGCTGGGTTAGACCACAGAACTCAATAGCAAGTGCCAGAACTTGGTACAAGTCATGTCAGGCTGGACAGCAGTATTGCCTGGCAGATCCAAGACTGGTAGGGAAACTATGGGCCCTCTCCCACTGTGCTGCAGCTCCCACTGGTGAGTATGAAAATCAGGGCTGGGGGCAGGCCAGGATGGTCAGGGCAACAACATTCATTGCCATGTATGTGGGTGGGTCTTGCTGAACTAAGTTGCAGCACCTGTGGGTGTGAATGAGAGCCAGGTAGACCACAGCATATGTTGGCACATGCAAAACCTGGGGGGTTAGGAGTGGGTCTAGTGGGGGTTATTGAGGGTCATCCTGACTGGACCATGGCATCCACTGGTATGCTTGAAGATTGAGCTGTGGCAGGCTGGCTGGGCTAAGATGTATTGCCTATCAGATTGCCTGAGTGATGGGACTAGGGTCAGAACTGACCAGACGGCTGCATCCATTGTATGTGTTGGTTGGTGCAAGTAACATATTGAACCTGACCCTGTACTAGCTGACACACACGAGTCAAGTCTGATGTCACCCCAAGTGAGGTTTGTTGGGGACTTTCCAACAAGATTGTGGGTCTCAAATATCAGCCACAGGGAAAATCACAAAATATGTGGTCCAACCTTGTGATGCCTATATCATGACTGGACCTTCTCAGCTGCTGATGCTGTGCCTAGATGTATATGGGCAACATTAAGCCAGACCATTTAGGCCAGCAGAAGATGTTGGGAGTATCAAAATATGAAAGGCTGGACAGAATGGATAACTATTCCGGCAAAGCTTTGCAGCAAGTGTCTGGGTCTATGAATACACTGAGGTGGGCTTTCTCAACCAACAGACCATGGAAAGATCTTTTCAACTCTGGAGCAATGAAGCTGACTAAGTCTCAGAGCTATCAAAAGCCACTCATAACATTCTACCCCGCATCAGGGTCTCTGAGATGTGATCACGTGAGTGTCCCCCATTCCCAGGTGCTGAAGTGACTTGACAGCAGGGAGCAGTCCCCACCACCCCCTTCTACAGTGAGCACATCAGAATAAAGATGTCTGGAAAGGGGGGGCGGTGACTGTAGGAAAAAATTGACTCTAAACTAAATGTTCCTAGGTGTTACTTGACAGAGCTTAAAAGCAAGATCTCAAAACAGAATAAGATCTCAAAGTAGAAGAAGAGTGCTCCAAAAGAGGAGAAAAATTAATCACCCAGTACAGCTAACATACACGATGGAACTAAGTAGAAAGGACCTTAAACAGTTATTTTAATCCCATTCTATATGTTCACAAAACTGAAGAATGAGTATGCTAAGTAATATCAACATGGAAGATAAAAAACAATCTCATTATTTAAACCTCTACCTGTAAAACAGGCATCCAAACCTGGAGCATTGTTTTAGATCTTGGGTGCTCCACTTCTGATCCAGCTCCCTGCAGGAGCTGAGAAAGCGGTGCAAGAAAGTCCAAGTGCCCGAGTCCCTGCAAACCAGGCGGGGTCCTATATGGAATTCTTGTTTCCTAAATTCTAAGCTCATGACTTGGGCCTGGTCCATCATGGCCTTTTGATGGCTATAAAAATACTTCAAAATAATAAATAAGGAATAAGTTTCTTTGGGGTAAAAAATTTTGAAACTTAAGCCTAGTTTTTTTTATAATAGTTTTTTTCCATGAAATGTTTGAGGACTCCCCCATCTATATACCTTTAATAAGATGCAAGATCTATCAGTGCTACAGAGCCTTAAAGAAGGACTGACAAAGCTTACATGTAACTTTTCTATTTCATTTAATGGTCTTCACCTTACCAGATATACAGCTTTCATATAAAACAATATGTTATATATATTTATAGCAAGTTTAAATAAAGTTAATAGTAAGTATTATATGTGAATATATGACAAGTATTATATGTGAATATATAACAAGTCTATATACTTTACAATAATAAAAATTCATGCGCAGGATATCACTTTTTGAACTTTAATTTTTATATATGAATGTAATAAAGATTACTGTAAAGGCTTATTTCATTGTAAATATTCACATACTTTGGTTTTCCTATTTCTATAACTAAATATCTTTTGTTTCATCTATATCACTCAATTTCTGTTGCTGAGTCTTCTCAAGTCCAGAAATATTCACATTGAAGAGTTTATTATCATGAGGATACATAAATGGCACATACTTATTTTCCTTAAATTTCCCTTCAGCATAAGAAATAGTGTATTGTTAAAACATTTAAATGCAATAATTTATAGGCCACAGGACATTCTGAACTTGATATTTCACCATTTTTAAACCAAATATGTAATTAACTTCTCTGCATTATCCTCCACCGATTGCTTGATTGAACACCTAGCAGCTGCACTATGGTCGTAAATGATGAGACCTCCAAGATTCTACGGTCTACATCAGGTGGAAAACATCTTCACAGAGTGCACAGTGAATGTGGACAAGAGGTGGTAACTAAGTGCGCTAGGAGAAGGATGAGGGAAGCCAGCAAAGAACATCATAATGGAGATGACCTTTACATTCTGAAGTACGCACGGAAGTTCACTTAATAGAGAAATTGGAAAATGACATTAGAGGCAGAAGAAATAGCAACTGTAAAAGTTCAGCAGCATTAAGTAACATGGTGTATTCTGGAAATAAACAAATGTGCGTATCACTAAAGTATAACTTAATGTGAGGACTAATAGTGAAACAAGGGAAACAAACCAGGAGTTTAAAAGGAGACACAGATAACAATCACTCTTTTCAGATGCTAAAAAAAGTGCATTTCATCCTAAAGCACTAGGAAATCATTAAAAAATCTCTAAGTGGAGGAATGACATCGTTAGATTTCTCTTTTCGGGGGAGTGTTTTTAAAGCAGTGTGGAGAGCATATGGAAGGTGGGTGGAGACTTACAGCAAAAATATCAGTCGAGAGATTTTCACAATAGTTCAAGGAGATATGATGAAAAACTTCATGGGGCAGAAGTAGGAAGTAACTGACTAAGGACATATTTAAGAAGGATGAACAGAATTCAGAGATTGATCGTATGTGTATAAAGATAAAGAAAAAGCAAAGGATTATTCCAAGGTTCTAGCTTGGATGACTACAGATACAGAGGAACTACTAGTGGGAAGAGGACAGATGAGCAGGTCTAAAGGGAGCAAAATGATTCTGAATATGTTGAAGTTTATTCGGACCACTTAAGCAGAGACAGGTACTACAGGCATGCGTCTGCTACAGTCACGCATTGCTTAACAATGGGGTGCACGTCTGAAAAACGTGTGCACTCACCATGGAGTGTACTTACCCCAAACTGAGATGACCATGAGATTAATAGGCACTGTAGCCATACAGAACCAGAGATACACCTGCAGTTTGTCGATGGCTATATAATATTATGTGGCACATGCTGTATATAATTGGAAATATGGAAGTAGAAAATTACAGTTGCTACTGTAAAAGAGTAGTGGAAGAACTCACAGGTTAAAGAGCATAGGTTAAAAATTAGAGCAAGAAGGGAAGAAGCCTGTCTTAGTGTCTACTTTGTGCTGCCATAACAGAATACCACAGACTTAGTAATTTATAATAAATAGCAAATTTCTGACTCATGGTTTAAGAGGCTTGGCCCCTGGCAAAAGCCCATTTGTTGCAACATGTCATGGCAGATGAGCAAAAAGGAAGTGAGAAAAAAAGACAGGGGGCTATGCCCATCTTTTTATAAGCAATGCACCTCCTTGAAAATTACATTAACTCATTCCTGAGGGAAAAAACCCTCATGGTCTATTCACCTTTCTTCAGAACGCAACTCTGCATTAGGGATTAAGTTTTTTCAACGTATGTCTGCTGGTGAGACACATTTGAAACATAGCCGAGCCTCATGACAGAATTCTGCACAGTAACGTTCAATGAACTGCTGGAAGGGCAGAAGCAATGCTGGGAACTACAAAGAAAGAATCAGATGGTGGTAGAGAAGCCAGAAAAGATGGTGTAAAAAAAAAACTAAGATTAAGGAGAATATTTCAAGAAGGAGAAAATTTAAATGTCAGTTTTTAAAAAAACTCAAATTAAGTAAAAAATGAAACTGTCCACTGGAGTTGCCAATTAAAAAACCATGGTAGCTGCAGAACAGTTCAGATATTAAAACCAGATTCCTATAAGATAGAAGGTGGAAAAGCTGACATTGTTAACAGAGATTAACCTTTAAGAATTTTAGTAATGGAAAGCACCACAAATAGATTATATTAATATTAATAAAATTTAGTAGGCATAATCTTGTTTAATTCTAGAGCTGTTAGATAACTCCAAAACAGTCTTTCTCTAATCCCATTTCCGTCGTATTGCTTATCTTCTGAACTTCATTCTTTGTACTTTAAGAATTTACTCCTTTTGTTCCCCCCCATCTGAGAGAGTTCTGGGGACACAGCAAATACTCAGTACCCTAGGGGTATACATTGGTCTTAAAGTTAAGCCGCTAGCTGGGAAAGCATGCATCTCAGAGCAGATGGTGATCCCTTCATCTCACGGTAAAGACCAGAACTGAGATGTCAGCTACCAGCTCCAGCTTTTATCTGGTCCTTCTGGAGCCACTGAAGGCATCTGGGGAGCAAACCAACAGATGGGAGCTCCCCTGTATGTCTCCATCTCTTAAACAAATAAGCCAAACTCAATATCCTTGAAAACTCTTAAAAGTGTATGGCAGTTAGGGCCTGGGATGGGAGCCTAGTGGTTAAAGTCCTCACCTTTAATTCACCTGGATCCCATATGGATGCTGGTTTTAATCCAAGTGGCCCGGCTTCCCATCCAGTTTGTGGCCTGGGAAAGCAGTCGAGGATAGCCCAAGGCCTTGGGACCCTGCATTCACATAGGAAATCTGGAAGAGGCTCCAGGCTCTTGGCTTCAGATTGGCTCATTTTCAGCCGTTGTGGCTCCTAATGGAGTGAATCAATGAATGAAAGATTTTCTTCTCTGTCTCTCCTGCTCTCTGTATATCTGACTTTTCAATAAAAATCAAATAAATCTTTAAAAACAAAGTATATGGCAGCTTTCAATATATGTATATTTTTATCAGAAAACAGGGAAAAAAGTATTTTTACATTATACAATTCAACAGAAGTTTGAAGTTCACTGGAGAGTCAAGGCATGCAAGTGGAAATTTTAACTATCAATTAAAGCATCAATTAAGTGCCACTACATTTATAACAGTATGCTATGAGTACAGGAAAAGAGCGGTTGCTTGGAGCTGACATTGTGAAAGAAGTATTTATGCAGCTGGTGGAAGTTAAACAAGAGCTTGAAAATTCTGACAGACATAGATAGCTTTCCAGGAGGTCAAGATACGGAGGAACAACATTTATCTTATAGAAGCTTAGAGTTCATGAGCAAAATCTTCAACCTTACCACTCTTTGCCTCAAATGCGGTTCATTTCCTTCCTTACCTCTCCTGAATTCATCCTTATAAACACATCTCATAGATACAAGCTTTGTCATCATATCCTATTTAATCTTCATCACTCAACACTATAGATACTCAGTTCTACGGCCAAAAGCCCTTGCAGTGATCGTGTCCCACTGGATGTGATGCACCTCGTGTTCTACTCATGGTTTCTTATTCTTCGTATTGAGACAGGTTCTCTCCAAGTGTTGAGGATCTACCCCAGAACACTACATACCATGCCTCATGCTTTCAGATATTACTATTCTAACTCACTGCTGGTTTTCTCTTACAAAACTATTCTAATACCTCCAGCAACCAAGTATTTATTTCTCTCTGTCTTCCAAGCCTTTTCTAGATCAAAGCAAATTTTTATGTTGCAGGCTCTACATCATAATTTACATCCTGGAAACCATTAATTCTTTACAGAAAAAAGCCAGAATTTATTGCTACCGAATTGCTCAAGCATGATGATAATTTCGTTCTATTTAAATTTTTATTTAAGTTCCTATAAAATAATTCTAATAGCATCAATAAGTATATTAAAAAGAGAGCTTAAAAAAGTTCAGGGAAAATGCATACCATACAGGAATTTAAAAATCTTTGCATTAAAACTAATATTTTGGATTTATTTTTCTATAAACTTTTTGAAACACCCTCATAAGCAGATACGGAAGAATGAGAGTTGAAGAATAATGCTTTGGTCATTGCACTGAATTAGCCAACAGTACAAGCAGGACTGAGAAGCCAGGCAGATCACTGCATCTTTCAACTTACCCCAACTCCACATTGTCTCTATTTTGAAAGATTTGCTTATTGTAAATGCAGAAAAAGAGATGGAAGACAGAAAGAGTGAGACTGTTCACCCACTGGTTCACTCCTCAAATGTCTACAACAGCCAGTGCTGTGCCAGAATTGTGCCAAGCTGAAGACAGGAGTAAGAAACACAATCATCTTCCAGGTGGGTAGCAGGGACTTCAGCATGCCTTTCCAGGCACATTAACAGGAAGCT
This sequence comes from Ochotona curzoniae, assembly GCF_017591425.1. NCBI lineage: Eukaryota > Metazoa > Chordata > Mammalia > Lagomorpha > Ochotonidae > Ochotona > Ochotona curzoniae. Next base: position 22,822,243 of record NW_024467115.1, read on the forward strand.
GCATTAGAATTAGGACAGCCAAGTCTCAAATCCTGGTATGGGATACTGGTATTACAAGCAGAAACTTAACCCACTAATCCACGCTGCTATTACCAACCACACACTGACCAACTGCACAACCCAAGCTGTGAAGATGCACATTTTCCAAATTTCAGATATTAGATCTATACATTTTGGCAAATAAATTACATTCTTTTTATTCAATCACTTGTTAATTAGAACTCTAGCCAAACTGGCTAGAGGCTGGTTCAGAATACTCCAGGGTTGTAGCCGAAGTTAGAAACGATGGATGTTCACTAAAGGCTCCATTCTCACACTAAATTTCACCTTGGCTGAGTGCTGATCATCTTACCTTGGTTTGGAAATAACTTCCCTTTATGTCAATCTAGTGACAATCACATGTTCCAATAATGATTAATTCATTTCTCATAAGCACTTGATTATGAATAGCAATTTAACAGAGTTCCTATGAGTCTTAAGCACTGAGTTTAAACCACATGTATCAAGATAAGCAAAGCATTGTTCATGAGTACCAAGCACAATACACTCAGATTTCACACACAGAGATATAAACAACACATGATAACATAATTATAAAACTAATGCAATTTATAATACAACAGAGAAACACCTAGGCAAGTGAAGCAAAAAAAAGTGCCTTGAAGAGTTTGCAAAAATGTTTGCAAGAAAGTGACATTTAAATTAGATCTCAAAGTTGAAAGAAGGAATGAAAGGCATATGTATGTTTCTGTGTTTAAGTATACACATACAAGGACACATCAAATGTTCATGGAAATGAAATTTTAAAAAGTACATTTATACTGGCACAAAAAATTGAAATCCATAAATGAGTTTTTAATAATACATATTTTCCACGCACTTTTTGAAGATCACACACTTTCATATGTGGGAGGTGGGGGCTATTGCCAAGAGACACATCACTTCTCTAATACCATCATATGGGATATGGAATAACTGAGATAGAATAAAGTCACTTGATGGAATGCCGTAGCTTCAAACACACTTCTGTCCAATTTACAAGCTCTCTTCCCAAGAGGAAGTTTTTCTTAAATACAAAAGAGAAAGAATCATTATTGCCACAGTTAAAGTTTCTTTTTAAAACAATCTTTCATAACACCTTCACTTAAAATGAATTGACATCTTATACTTGTAGTTATTTCTCACATAAAAAATACTTCAAAACTCAGTGTATTGAAAGATGCCTGGATATCAAGCTCGTTTACAAAATGTGAAACTTTCCAGGTTGTATTTCCTTGTATGTTTTTGGAAGAATCAGGATTTCCTGGCATCCTCAAAAGGTCTATTAATCTCCCTTCCCAAAACAGCCAACAATCACGGAGCCAGGGTGTTGCCAGGATTTTTTTTAATAGTTTTCTGAAAGGAAAAGTATGCATGCTGCATTAATTTTAGGTATGAGAAATACATCTCATACATAAGAGGGAAGAACCTTAATAATTCTATTAATAATGTAACAACCTGATAATGAGACAGTGAAGTGACCCTCACCCATGTTACTAATAACTCCTAGGGATGTTAACAGTGAAAGGATCATTTAGAAAGCTAATTTCCTTTTCATCGTGCTGGTTAAGTGTTTACTTTCATTCACATCCTGTGTGACCCTATGGGAAAATCTTCAGCTAATACTGGGGAAAATCCCATAGGGTTACACAGGATGTGAACAGAGCCTGGACTGAGCCACCTTCCGCCTGACAAATAAAATTAGACAGGTGTTTCACTTTCTGTTTGTCATAAACTCCACTTTCCGGTTCCCAATGTGTCGGTTCATCGCGAATCTGCATTTTTGAAACAGCAGATCCAAAAAATGCCAACCTTCTCACACTGTTTCCAACGGGGATTTCTCTGTGTTGCATAGCACTGTCCCTCCGACAGGACTGTCAAATGTGAGGTGCCAATCCAGGAGCGCCCCCCACCCATACCTGAGCTCACACTCAGTTCAGCTGCCCTTTTCCATTTCCTGTGGAGAACACGCATCATACCACTTCCCCTATAGAAAAAAGGCAGCAGCCCAATTTAATTGCTGATGGAAACATTGTCATACTTTCCACTGGCCAAGCTTGAAACCATTACTGATCTAACCTTCATTAATTTTTCCACAACAATTTGCAGAAATGTCAGGAAGCAGCTGTACGAAGACTGATTAATTGTCCTTATCACAGCTGCTTTACCAGGCACACACTTGCCTCTCTCTGTTTCTCTCCCTCTCTCTCTCAACACACACACACACACACACACACACACAAAGTTACTACATAAGTAGGGAATTAACAATTCACATATAGGAACTAAAAATATTCACAGAAAATACATATCATGAAAAAACAACTATGCATGGATTTCTAAATTTTGCACCAAAATAAACGCCTTTTAATTTCATTTCACGTGAACTTTCTGAACAATCTTAGTGTGTATGTGTCCCATTTTTAAAACAAAATCATGACTTTTCTATTTTGATTGATAGCGTGAATATTAGGTCAACCTTCTACTGTAAAAACTCACATCTAGTTTCAATATCTTCCAACACCCCAAACATTTGTAGATCTGAGGGGACCCCACAAGGTTTGTGGCAGAAGCCCCAAAGGATGATATTGTGTCCTGTGATCTGTTTAAATAACAGTTCATGAATTCAAGTCTCAGAAAAACACAGTATGCTTTAGTCCATCACAGAAGCTAAGGTGCACTTCTGCAACGTGAATCTGCAAATCCAGTGCCCTCTTTCTGCTCCTCACTTTCTCTTCTCCCTCCTCCCTTTGAGTTGTTCCCTCTGCCTCAGCTCAGCCTATGCCATCCTGGACTGTGCATGCCTGGGGACCCCAGTGGCACCCCACACTTCCTGACCCCCCCAAACACGCCCCCTGCCTCCCTCTAATCTTAGTACACGGCAGAATCTAGCCATCCAGGGACACCTGATTTCAAGCAGTTCAGCTTCTCAGCAACACCCAGACTTCTAGCTAGCTAGCAGAATGCCACCAAGTGTTAGAGAAGAGACACACTCACAAGTGTGTTTTTTTTAATACATTGAAATTCAGACACGAATTTGCAAAGGTGTACTTGCCGCAGTTGTCAAAGAGATTTCAAAGCCAAAGATCAAAGTGCCAGAGCACATCCACATCCAGTATATCCCAGTGCTACCACATTTTACAAGTGGAAACCTGTATTCCCTCCCCTTTTTGTCAGAGTACATAGAAGCAACGAGTTAAAGTTGATCAGATATTGAACCAAATCGCACAGTAAGTATTTGCCAAACACTGATAAGAATTCCTCCTAGCACATTTTAAAAAATCAAAAAGGTTCCATGTTTCTAGGCCAACCCCAAAGAAGACTGAATAAGTGTGATGTGAGGCATTGCAGTGGTAACTGAACATGCTGCTCAGTGCCTCACAGCACAGGTTCTCAAGCCAGGAAATCTGCCTTCCTTCCATGTCTGCCACTTACTAAACATCCAAATAACACCAAACAGATTTTATGCACTCTTCGAGCCTCTTTTCTTACCTGTAAAATGGGTACTAAAATAACAGCTTAGAATCATTCACAGAAAGATACAGTATTTCCAATAAACTCAGGAAGTAAACTATATAGGGGAATGAATTTTATACTGTTTCTGTAGCTACTTCTGGAAGCTCTCCATTTTAAAATGAGGAGGAAACAATGTGAGGATACTTCTATATTAAATTAGGAGAGAGCACTGGATTGACTAAAATATTTCTCCTGATAGTAATCACAGCCAAAACAAGGATGTTTTCCACGGCATGCCCCCTCAGCTGTATTAAGACAACATCCTTATGATGCTGTTGCCACAGGAGGCAGAGATAAGCCCTACTGGAGATGACCACGCCCCACTCACTACCACTACCAGCTCTGGAAAAGAGAGCAGCAGGGCAGAAGGTACACAGGCCAATGACAGATAAAAGTGGACTTGACCTCAAAAACCTTCTTTGAGGGGGGAAATAAAGAGAGGGGGCAGGATAGACACTGGGGAGCAGTGAGTTGAGCAGCTGTTGGACACAACTTGTCCCATATCAGAGTGCCATTTCCAGTCCCAGCTACTCCACTTTGAAATCAGCATCCTGCTCATGTGCCTGGGAAGGCAGCAGACCTAAATGGTGCAAAGACTCTTGAATCAACATATAGTTTTTTCACAGTATGCATTTACTTTCTATAAACTTTGTGAAAATAGCTCATGTTTGCTTTCTACAGAGCAAAAATTTGTAACAAAAAAAAATCAGTGGAGAATCTAAAAGCTGTTAGTCTATCTAAATCTTAAATCTGCAAACAATAAAAATAAACAGAGCTTGTCAAGCACAACCATACAAAATTCACCAACAGGTCACTGCAAATTCTTAAAGAAAATTTAATTACTATTCAGAACAAATAAAAATGAGACAGACAATTATTTTCACCAAACCTATGACTTGAACAGGTGAGATGAAATCCTTGGCAACCTGATTTTCTTTACAGACAAGGATTTCATCACTGAACAAATGAAGCAATTTTGTGGGCTTCCCATGTGAACTCTTACTCCAGAGGCCACAACATATACTGGCAGCCATGACCTTCCCTCCCGTTGCATGTTCTTGAGGCCCAGAACAAGTTGGCTGACCACCAAGTTGCCTTCAAGACTGTGATGAGAGCAGTTCCATCATGTTTTCTTGCCTCCACTCTTATTTAGAGCCTCGCGATGTTTCTTTCAAATACCTCGTAGCCAAGTAACACAATGGCTCAGATACAGTCCAAGGGGCTAAGGAGGCAACAGGATGTCCTCGTCAATGCTCTGCCCCTATTAGCCAGACACAGACCAGTGCCTATCAGGGAGTGAGGACACATCCAAACAGATAAGAGAGTGAAGGATATGGGGATTCTATAGTCATAGTCTCATGAAACCCATTAGTTTATGAACACACCACTCTTTTTTTTTCCTTCTATTTAATCTTTAATTTAATTTTATGGTACAATTCCATAGACTCTGCAAATTCCATTACTGCAGGGGGAAATAAGCTGTGGGGAGGGAATTTAGGGAAGCAGTATTATACTGAATTCTCTAAGATAGCTAAGAGAGAAATTAAGTAACACTATTGTGAATAGACTAAAAATGTGTTTTTTGAAAAATATGGACCAATTGCACCTGTCCTAAAGAATAAGTCACAGCACCAATCTTGACATCAATTATTTTATCTTTTCATGATGTTCAAAATGCATGAAACAGATGCAAATACAGCAGTGAAGTTGCAAATATAATAAATTATTACAATTCTAATAAATATTTAAAATAAAGTAATAGTCTTCAAATTAATGATTCAATTATGTTCAACCATATATTCATTTATAAATTCTAAGCAGAATCCTAAATGAACAGATCTTATGTCCTGGACGTCACATAGGGCTGACTTGCTCCTCAAAAGAAACACAAGTACTTAATATTTTATACGATTCGGAAATTTCCTTTCAGTATCTGAAACACTTCTTAAAATACAAACATTGTCTAATATATAATTCTTAATTCATAAGAAAAAACATTTATATGTATACTTAAATAACTTAAGAGGCTTATATGAGGACTCTGAACAACTCCATCACTACTACAGCTAAAAGAAAAGTTTTTGACAGTTTTTGAAGTTTTAGTAAAAGTTTTTCAAGTCGGTGTATCAGCTGATTAAGATTCACAACATGCGCACATTTAAAAACACTTATCGGCCTGGGCATTGTACTGCAGCACACTAACTCAAGGCATGGATTCCAACATCCCCTCTGAGTGCAGGTTTAAGTCCTGGCTGCTCTGTTTCTGATCCAGCTTCCTGTTTCGGCACCTGAGAGAAGAGCAGAAGATGGTCTAGACACTAGGCTCCTGACAGTCAAATGGGAGACCTGGAGGCACTTCCTGGTTCTTGGTTTCAGCCAGGCCCAGTCCTAGCTGTTGCAGGTATCTGGGGAGAACTAGTGGAGGGACGGTTTCCCCCTTTAAGCCCTGTTCACTCCTCCCTCCTCTTTGTTTTCTTTCTCTCTCTCTCTCTCTCTCCTGCTCTCTGGCACTTTGTCTTTTAAACAAATAAGTAATATTTTTGAGGTGAAGAAAAACACACATACTTTTAAGATATTTCCAAAAAATCATCTATCTTTGGCCTGTGAATGAATAAAGGAAACTTTATGAATTATCAAAATGATACATTACATATTTTATCAGCCTCAATAAACCTTTCAATTCTGCATATTACTTAGTAACCCCCATTAATATTGCATTTAAAAACATTTAGTCTATCTTGTACGTAACATAATGAAAACCCCAACCTCACTGAATCCCTACACAGAATGAAAGAATATATGATCTAGATGCAAACATCAGACCAGTTCTTGTCCTCTCTGCCAAGGCTGTAGATAATAGGCATAAGAAGGCATACAAGGAACTTCTAAAGGCACACGGAAAATATGTATTAGGAAAAACGATATGTGTATTTCAAAGTTGGTTAGAGCCAAAATAAACTTGGGTTTAATTTCATTTTTTCATGAAAGTACTTTCGTGTATCCTGTAGATGATACTGCAATCATAAATATCTACTCTTTAGAAATTGATGCCTGTTGAACAGTTTTAAATTGTGTTGGACCATCTCAAGAGATGAAAATTAACGTAGAAGTTGATATACAGTTGAAATCTTTTCATAAATTGTTGAAAATATATGCTGATATGCCAACCAACTATACAAACTCTAAATTTTTATCTCTATTTTTATTTACCTTGGAACAAAAAGTTCAGATACAATAACTCAAAACTAGGAGTTCTATCACAGAGACCCTCTCAGTTTACAAAGTCTTTCAGTTCAACTTGAGTTTTTTACTATTTCAAATATAGGTGAGCTTGCTCAAATATCCATCAATATGTACTGCAAAATAAGTAAGAGGAAAAAAAGCAAAGATCTTTTCTCAGAAATTCTAAACTAAAATAGAAGTAGGATGAAACCTGCAAGACCCAACCTGTCTGTTACAATTGCCAGTTAGAAGAAAAGTAGGAAATAAAAGCCTGAGCAGAGGTAATCATAATAGGAAAAAAGGTGAGAAAAGAAATTCCTCTTTAAAGACTCTCATATTTACTGTGCCCTAAGAAATTGCCTTAAGCCCAGGGGTTCCTTGCACTTTACAGCTCAAGCATTAGTTGAAAAGATCTTGCCAGTGTTGCCTAAGTTGGAAGATCCCTTCATTTGGAAAAATCCCTGGAGGCTATTTACATGTATATATGAGCACTTCGGTGCCATCTATCTCAAGGGTTTCCATCAGATAGACAGAACTAAGCTGAGAAGACATCTGGGCAACTCAGTCCTCATCAAAGGAGCACGCAAATGCCATAACAGGTGCAGCCTAAAAAACGCAAAACAATTTTTTTTTCAGAAGCTCTGAGGATTCCTACTGCTATTAACTTCACAGGTCAGTTGTTGCACCCCACCAGGTGGAATACCTTTTGGGCTTAAAAACAGCAAAGAATACTTTTATGGGATAAAAACTCTAGTCTATAATAATGTTTAAAATTTTCTGCAACAAGTTCTATTATTATTCTCATGTTAACTTAGTTAGAGTACCCTTACCACCTCCTGTAAAATATTGCATCCTTGCCCTGTACTTTCACAGGTTGGGTGTGACATGGTAAGACTGAGTATGACTGTGCGTTTTGTCTACTTATTAGCAAATAAATATCCTTTGGGACAGGAAAAAACTACTAGGGGAGGGGTGTGTGTGTGTGTGTGTGTGCTTGCGTACACATACGCACGCACTTCCCTAGATTGTTCTCCATGGAAATCTCCGTCCATATGCGCCAAGAACCAGGGAGAGCCCAAGGACTTCCCTGACACTTTGCCAAGGGTGTGGCTAATGTGCTAACCAGTATCAGCTGGGTGCCCAAAGGGAAGGAGTTGGAAGGAGGAAGCACAGAGGGGGAGGGAAACTGATAGCAAGTGTAAAGTTCTTTGACTTGTAAAAACAAACCTGGCGTCTAAGATTTCTGCAGCCCAGGCTTGTCAGGACTAGCATGTTCTGCAGGAAGGCCTCCTAAGACAGCAAATGCATCAGCACCTACTAAGGTGTACACACCCATCCAAGGGAAATCACTAAGAAAGGCTCACAGTTGCCTCTCATTGGTGTATTTAGTTTGTCTTCAAGACATGTCGCAACCTTTAGAACATCGCCACTCCACTTTTATATGGAAAATTCTTCAAAGTCACCTGCATCCCTTAGCTTGCCAAATAAGTTGGGCTCTGTTAGATTTCCAACACTGGGGAATAACTGCATCATTACAAGCTGTGAACACAACTCCTAAACACACACAGAACTCCCAGATCAGGATTGACATACTATAGGCACTCAGTAAGTTCCCTACTCTCTTTTGAATTCCTCCTCCCTTAGCTTGACTTGCCTCGCTGAGATTTTCAGCTACCTTCTGGCAAGAACGTGCTTTGAAATCTTCTGTCTGATTGTTGAACAGTTGAACTATTTTGTTCTTGATAAGATTCTCACATTTCCAGTGTCAGAATTTATAGCTCCCTATTAGCTTCCATTACTACACTGATAATGGTCACTTTTGGTTTTAGTTAACTGATCACATTTTATATCTTCAGCCATTTGGCAAAAGGATCATTCTCATTTTTTCAATAAACGCCTCAACATCATGCACATGGCTTGCATGTGGTTGGCTTTTCATGAAAACCCATTCATTCAAAAGTATACTAAAGATGCTGAGTTGAATCTTTAATTTCTTCCTGTTTCCCAACCTTCAAAGCCAATGACATGTCAAAATTTATACTTTATCTGCAGTATCTCTCCCATATGTTGCTTCCTTTTATTACAGCCATCCTAGTTCAGAATTTAAATATTACCCCTCATGGAGATGAGTCCGATGGCTTTCTAGCTTGCCAACATCCAGCAAAAATTCTCCAGAATTTCTCAATTCTGTTCCCAATTCTTAGGTGCTATCTGCAGTGGATAGATAGAGCTTTCAAAAACATAATGCAATCATGTTACTCCTTATGTCAAAAGTTGCTGCAGGTTCTTCTTACTCCTGTTACAGTGATACGCTAACCATATTCTGGGTACTTCACAATCCCCAGGTCTCCCCCTGCCCCACCTTCTTTCTTTTTAGTCTCCTCTTTACCTAGCAACAGTAACTCCTAGACGCATGAAGTTACTTTTATTCCATGTTCACACTAATACCATCCATCCTAGCTCTTTCCCTGCAAGAATGTAGCTCGCCCTCCTTTCCAATCTCTTGTCCATGTTAAAAGGATTCTTTGGGAATATTTCTAATCTCAAACCCCCAACCCAATATGCCCACAAGAAAATGAAACCTTGTCTCTCTGAATTTACACAGGGTTTCATTAATTCACCGCAAAAGGCATTTCTGTAAGATTTCTTATATGCACGTTAGATATGTAGTAGTTGTATCTAACGTTTAGGGATTATAAACAATTTGAAGCTGGAATACACACCTACTCATAATTGTATTCCTCCACAGCATCAGAACATAGTATTCATATGCCAAAAATTCCAGAAATATTCAGAATTGATTAAGACTTTTAGAAATAGCCAAATGTGCTCAGGTTCCATGTAAAAAGAACGAAAGCTTAAGCCAACTGAGCATTGGCATCAGTGAGGCTTGGTGATCTTAAAATTTCTACTTCAGGCTGATGACAAAATCAAGCTCTGCTACAGTCAATGAATAATGCATTTCTGCACAAAACATTCTGTTAATGGAAATCTTTTTATGGATTAAGTTCTAAAATACACTTACTGCTCCAGTTATCGAATATTTACTTGAATCATCAGTACAGCCAGTAATGACAAATGGTAAATACAGGGTCATTATAAGGTCTTAAAAATTTAATAAACAGGTTCTCTTCTGAAATCTAGAAAATGTTCTATGGATGGGGATGGAGTGAAATACATCGGAACTGAACAACTCATTGCTGTCATCCAATTTAAGAATCTATTATTTTCTTTTCTTTTTTTATAATATGGCTGAATCCTCCTAAGTAGCTCTTTAAGACCATAGATGCAAGTAAGCTTGTGTTATAATGTGCTGGAGTTTAAGACATTAGAATCTATAATTTTCTTTTAGAAATATCCTCACTTGAAAAAGGGTAACTCTAGGTTCAATTTGCTGGTATTTTTTTTTTCCAGTTCTCAGAGCTCAATTAAACCACCCTCCCTGTTTGCCTGAAGTGGACTGCCTCAGTCACATATGGAAACGGAGATGCACATGTGTTTTGTGCATTCCCTATATGCTGCAGCCTGCCAAGGAAGGCTCCTTCGCTGTGTTATTTCAGCAAGTCGTGAGATGGTAACGATCGTGCTCTCCAAAAGGAAAAGACAGCTATTTTTCCTCTATGTTTTTAGCTCAGGGGCTGAAAAGCACATTTCTGGCTGCTATGACTCCTCTGAAACATGTTCCTGAGGAAGTGATTTTGTGGGGGATTTCAGCAGGGTTAAGGCTGAGAAAACCTAAAACCAGGCTGAGTTCTTGTAAATATTTATGGAGCCAAAAGGTCAATAAAAAGAGGAAGAAGACCCCTGTCTCCCAGTGAAATCCAATTACCAACTATAAATTTACATGGGGAAGAAAAAGTTAAGTCATGTAAAAGTAACATTTTTGTAGGCATACAATGAAATGCGTGCTTTGCAACTGGTGGGTGATCAAACTCATCATAAATCAACTTATACCAGGATTTTCTTACCTCCCTTTTTCTATTCAAAATAATATTCAAATTCTCCAACTCAAAGCCTGAAGTCATCATGACAGGTTTTTCCTACTTCCTACCTGCAGACTGCACACAACTGTGCATGCGCACACGTGAGCCCACACACACACACACACACACACACCTGCTTCTGTCCTCAGTCAAGCAGTCCTATGCTGACTTCCTGTGCCCTTTCCTTCACATCATCTGCAGCCTGTCAATCTTCTTTGCTTCCACTCCAACTCAGACTGTCAATGCCTGTCTAGCAGTACTGAACAAAGATCAGAGGGTACTCTGCGTCTAAGTGGCAAATTTCCAAAGCGACAGGTCTGGACCCAGTGCCCTATGCTACACGGAATCCAGAATCAATTACAAGAGGAAGTGACCTGCACAGAAAGTCAAAAGAGACTCAAGGAATATAATTTTTGTGCTGAAGCTACAGTACCATGATGTAAAACTTGCAAAGTGAGGGAACTGAGGGGGAGATTAGAGGAAGTCAGAAGCAATTGCCTGTACTTAGGATTTGAGTGTTCACTGTGCACCACCTTCATCTGTGATGTAAGTGTGGGACGAGTCACAAAGGGCAAATATCAGGTGACAGCTTCTGTGGGAATTAATGGAAGTGCCTCCCATGTGGTTCTGCTTCTGCTGTGACAGCCGCCCCACTCTCCCCATCCTCACCTCCACTCCCTACATCATTGCCATCCCACACAGACCAGCTAGAACCATCTTGCTAAAGTGCAGCTCTGCACACACCACGCCTGCTCAGAAACAGGGGCTCCTCAGCACAGCCAGATGCCACATGTGCACAGCCCTTAGTCCTGCACCATGGACAGCTGTGCTCAGCCTTCATTTGACATGGACACCTGCTTCTTCCTTCCAGGAACCTAGGACATTTTGAGGCCACATTTTAGCTTGTCTCATTAAATCTTTTTCTGACTTCAAAGCCTGGGCCCTTCAATCATTCCAGAGTGTCTCAGAGGGAGACTGAATGTTCCAGATACTGGGATTTGAGTAGAAAGAATACTATAAATCCAAAGGATCACAAATTTTACACTTTAATAGAAAACGATAGCTACCCAATTTTGGTACTCATGGTCAAGACAAGGAAAACAAAGTATCTTTGTGTGGAAACGTAGGTGCTTTGGTTTAGGTTTGTTTGATTCTGTGGGAAGAGGATTGTTATTTTACTTTAAGAATAGTCTTTTGCCATTAAAAAGAATCACTAGCAAGTCACTAAAAGATCTCTAACTTATTCCTATGATTCTGCTCTAGACATATAGTAAAGATCAGACTTGCCAATTCATGTCACATCATTAAAATTAAATCTGCCTGAGCATTAATTTCTGAAGCCACTAAATGATTTTTAAAAGCAACTCACAGTGAATATTATTAAATGCATTAGCTATGAATCATATGTTTATGATTTTTCAATCATTGCTTTTAGAAGGCTGAAAAGGACACCAATACATTGCAAATCTATTTGTTGTCCTTTAAAGTGTGTCCCATGGGATGAAAGTTTCACTTTATAAGCACACACATATTTACAAAAAGAGACAGTGGAGGGACAGTCAATGTAATGGGCATTTGGGGGCAGAGGAGGAAGATAAGTAATATTGAACTAAGAGAATTAACCATATTCTAACATCAGTAAAGTGGATCAATTCATAAAAAATCATTGAGGAGGCAGAAAAATGCAATTCAGAAAGTTAATTTTTATTTTGCTAATTCTCAGATAAGAAGCCAACCAGGCTTACATATAAAATAAAGATTTTTAAGTGGCAATTCTGTCCAGTATCTAACTTGGAGATTTATAATAAAAACAGTAATAGCCAAGGGCAATCAGAATTCCAGAGGTCACTCTTGATCTATAGAGATGTTGCTTGGAAACCTGGAGGTAAACTTAACTGTTATTGCCCTTGGCCAGGCAAAACCTTCAGAGGTCTGGGAAACACACTGTACCTACATAGCTTCGCACTTGCAGTAACTCAGACTTCTCTATTGTATGAGATCTGACTCTCCCAAGAAACTTCAATATGGCTTCTCTTTCTTTGTATGAATCATACTAAACAATGTACAGTGAGCATTCAATAAAATACCAATATTTAACAGTGACTGCCAGCCAAGCAACTTGATATGCCCTGTCGGTGAACATGACCTATAATCTAAGTCAGGGAAACAGGGGTTGAATTCTAGTTCTATGACTCACTACTACTGCGACTTTTGAGTAAATCATTCAACTATAACCCCATTCCCACCCCTACAAGCCTACGCTTCCTCATCATAAAACAAAGTGTGAGCAATTTCTACATAACTGTTATAGCCTCCAATGAGGTGACTGACATACATGCCATTTGTAAACATTAACACATTGCCCAAATAGTAGTACACATCTTCCCAGAAATCCATTGTGTAGATTCTGTTTGGAGAGTTAAAGATGAGTGATGCTCCCACACCACCACCCTACACCCAAGGTGAAGGAGGGGACAAATGGAATGACACACAATAGGAAATACTATGAAGAAAAAACAAAGCCACCTTCAGTCAGCTTCAGATGGCTACAAAATGCACTCTGCTGCTACTACTGGTCTAATTAATGGCCGCTGAATGGTGAATAAAATGGATAAATGGATGAGTTATAGCCAAGCAGAAGACCTGTGTGTATTTGAAAACCTCTAATATGACACTCTATAAACAGCAGCATTGTTGGGGCCAGATTGTAGGGGAGGCTTGTAAGCACCACTCTTGATTATATATGATAGCAAAGGAAGTTACACTGAACCCAAAAATAACAGCAGATCTAATTTGCACCCTTATCATATCTAAGTCCAGCTAAAATGTGTCCAAATAGACTTAATTAAGTTTTCCTCCCTACTATTTTCCTAATTAGTATAATAACAAGAAAAAATCTAAAAATGGCATATTAAATGAGAAAAAGAACAAGTGATGAACAACAAATCTGGGAAAATGTGAATTTGGTAGTTTCCACAAAAATACCTGGAGAATTATTCATTTTAGAATTTATACTTTAAAGTAAGATTTAAATCATTTCTGAATTCAAAAATTATGAACAGTAATAGCTATGTAATTCTTAGCAAATTAATTACTTCTCTGAAACTCAGTATCCTCAAATGGATATGGGATTCTTAATTCTTAATTTAAAAGGATTACATACCTACAGCACAGAACCTGGCTCAAAAAATGTGCCCAATGAATGTTAATAACTTTCACCTTCCTTCCTAAGTCGAAATATCACTTACATGATTTTAAATAATTACACCCAATGTAATAAGAGAATATAAGCAAATCTAAGTATGTGGTTAAAGGTCCAGGCTCCAGCTAATGGTGCTTTAAATAAATAATGTCAACATGAGTCCACAGGCTACTTGAAGGAAAACAGTGAGATATAAAACAGTTCTCATTGACCATCTTTTACATAAAGTGCCAAAAAAGGAAAATCACCCTAAGAGTTGTGGGTTTTCCTTTCTTGCATATTATTTTCTTTCTATTGCCAATCTGTATTAGGGAAATATGTGCAACTCTGAAGATTTTATTGTTTGAGGAGTACACTAACAAAATTACAGAAAAGTTTCTGATGGTATATCCCATACACATTGTGAAAAAAAAAGCTGAGAAATTTCTGATGAGATGCTTGCTAACAACGACAAGTATTAGTTAATCAGGAAAAAGTACCCGTCTTTGAGTGAGGTCCATGTTTTCAGCCACCTGATTAATATAATCCTTTTTATGTTTAAATGGTGACTTGCAAGAATAGCTACTCTCATCACCGGATTCAAACAAAGGTTTACTCCTCACAAGATCTTATATAACTACGCATCATCCTTACTTAACTCAAAATGATAAAGATTTTCAAGCCCAGGGACCCCAGCGCACTAAATATACCACTGAAGTCCACAGTTCAGCAAGATAAGTAATCAGGTCCTGTGAGCTTCAAGTCAGGGCACTGTCCAGTCTTCCATAGGCACTCACAGGAAAGTGTCTTCAGCATCATTTAAATTGGGTATCACCCATTCATATTTAACCTGAACACTGCTGGGATCTTTGGGAAGAATTATAAAAGCTCTGCTTGCAAGATGGCAAATTAAATGTGGCAGACAAAGCTATCTAAGTGAGTAACTTAAAGTATTAATTTTCATTTACTAATATCTAGTATAGCCATTGAAGGTTTCAAAGTTTTGCTTTTGAAACTTCTGAGACCTCTTTCTTCCTGGTGAGTTTATTGTCTAACTGCCTTATATCGCTTTAATCATCCACATTTTTTTCTTAACACCACTGTGTGCCTGTAACAATAAAACTTACCAGCCACAAATGAATATAGCATAATAAACTTGAGAGGGCAAAACAGGAAGAATCTCTGGAGCTTCCAAATTTGATACTTCTACACTCACTGGATGTTCCAAAGCTTAGAAGTCAGATTCCAGGGCAGTTGCTTCAGGAAGACTGTTTCAGATGAAGCGAAGGGACAATGTTGGCACTGCCCAAGCTATACCAGTCTGCATCCCCGCAGCCTGCCTGCATCATCAATCCTTGCGATGCTTACAAGTAACACGGACACTGTTGGTTCACTGGATTTGGAAGTTAGCTTCCCAAATGACTAGACACTTTCCTTCCTTGTTCATTATCATTCACCAGGTTTTAAAATAGTCCCAGTTTATTTGGAGGGAAATTTAAAAACAAGGGCATAATTTTAGAATTATCAACAAAATTGAGAATTTTAGAAGCTGAAACCTTGCACCCTCAGTTAGGAAGACACATTCTTTTTTTCTTCCAAACTTTCTGTGATTGTGTAAAGGGTTAATTAAAGCATGAGTCTGCTTGGATTAAATTCTTTTTCAAGCCCCCAAATCAGCATCATTTAAAGTACTGATGCCAAAAATCTGTTTGACAGAGCAAGCTTTACTATTGTGACATTTTAACAGTAGCCAAAGTCCTGTTCCCACTAAATCTTGACTTGGCAGTATCAATAATTTGCTAAAAGCTTAAACTCTCCATGACTGTAAGTTCCCTACCTCTGGAGCTTTATACAGCAACATAATGCATCAAGGAAACTGAATTTAGCAATCTTTACTGAAACTTTCTAGGCTTAACACAGAAATGGACTTTTTGTGGGAGGAAACGGGCCTAACACAACGAAGGGTGTTAGTTTTCTCAGAAAGTTCATACTTAAGACTTGAATCTGATACAAGGCAACACAATTACACATTAAAATCTCAAAGTAAAATCTGATATTCTCAGATTCCTTCAAGATTACAAGTACATCATCATTAAAAAGGTAAGTTAAAGAACTGGTTCAAACTACAAATGACAATATTTCTATTCTTCAACTGACATCAATGTTTTTTCCAAAACTCAGTGGGGTTTATAATATTTTCATTTAGCAGTCATCTATCACAGGTTTTGATTGCCTCAAATGGTTTCTGTCACAAATTTCATATGAAACATATTTAATATTGTACTTGATAAATCTTTCTAGTAACATGTAGGTCAAACCACATATAAATCACTTGGTTGAACTTACCTAGTGGCTGAATGTTAAAGAATCAATTAAAAAACAAAAAGCAGTGATGCACCCAAATCAATTTGGTTAATTCTTCAAGTAGATCTGATTATCATCATCTTTTTAGAACTTCAAAGATTCCACCTAAGGATGATAAGGGGGAAAAAAGATGATATTTAAATTAAAGCAGCATTATATGACCTATATGTTAATAATGCAAAAATTCAATCACACCTACTATCCCTTTATTAAGTTATTTTGCTACTTGAAATTATAACGTCAAAAGCAGCTAGCAACTAAATTAAATTTTCCAGTTCTGGATAAAATGAATGTACAAGCACAAAGAAGACAATACAATAATGTGAAACGGTGCGAGAACAGAAGAGCTTATTTTCAGGATTGACTGGCACTTGTAAATGATGTCTAATATTAGTTAGAATATTAAAATTAGAGATAAGCATACAAGTGATTACTTTAGAATTATACTCATTGATTCTGAGGATTCATGTACACCATGCAAATGCGCACACTACAGCTGCTGAAAATCAGTAAGGCCTAGCTACATGTAATCTCTGTTGATCATAGAAACCAATATCTGGGCAGATCATTTTAATGTAATAATGATCAAGAAGTCTTGGAAAAAATGCACTAGTGTGAATTTCTGAATCACTATAAAAATGACACCTTATATCCCACAGAAAGTGTTCAGTAAATGTTAGCAGACTCATAAATAGTCTAATTATTGTTTATAAACAATATCTATTTATTCTATCCATTTAATTTCCAGAAGACCTTTTTAAAGTTCAAGCATTGGGTTTCCAGAGAAGGTTTGAGAAAAAAAAAACAAGCAATATTTCAACTGTTGAGTTTCTAAAATAAATGCTAGGAGGTAAAACAGAAATGAGACAGAAAATTGGACACCTTCCAGCTACTCCAGATTCAGATCTCCCAGGACAGGTTTAGTATGTTAGCATACTGACACTTTAAAATGTCCCAGAGCATCAAATACAGAGACATTCAAGTGAAATTTCAAAGCTATATTCCAAAACCAAAAATATATGATTTTTAATTTGCAATGCATAATTAGCCACATACTGTCAGCCCTCAGTTTCACTACACACATTAGTAAAATTAATTCATAATCTCAGTAGGAAAAACATGAAGATTGAAGCAGATTTGCTGTCCATTAGTATTAGATGGCAACTGTCCTCAAAAAGAAATGTTGCTTACAAGGGAAAAGGCAAGCAGTAATAATTACATGTACTAAGAAGAAACCATGCTCAGATTTTAGTCATACTGCTATTCAAGAAACAGTCATCTAGAAAAGTCATGTGGATATGGTCTCAAAAGACTTCTTCATCAATAGAGATAAATATAGTTACTATTCTGGAGTTCTTGCTATAAGTATGACGAGATATATATCAAATGGCTTGGTTATTTTTAATTACACAGAATCAACAAACAATCCCCTAAACAACCATCCACAGCAACATTCAACACACATTTTTCACATTTGAATAGCTAGAGCAATGAAAATATATATGTTTTTACTTTTCTTGATATTTTAGGACAAAGTTACAAATGCTCTCTCAAATAATTTTGGTTAAGTAGCTTCACAACATCACTGCTGTGTAAATGCCAAGATGATTTTGTGCAAAATGTGGATAAACCATTAAGTCATTTTTCAAGGAAGAATTAGTGTATTTCCCCTATGATCATAAACAATTTAAGGCTCTTAAAACTCTATTCTCACTGATTTTTCAACATACAGTGTGTAGTTGACCTGTACAAAAGTCTAGATCAACAAATATCCTGAGCATTTCTTGCATTATTCTTGCCTTTTAAGAAGTCTCAAATATCTTTAGCATAGCCCATCATTAGGTCAATGTTAACAGATTTTTCACCTGTCTTAGAGTATGATAGTGTTTCTACATAGTTATGGTTGTCTGAATGCTCTTAAATTATTTTAAATGATTTAGGAATTTTTCACTCTTCGAAGTGTGCCTAAAAGTAGTGACTTAAACATGCATATCAAAGTTCAAAAGCAAAGTACAAAAAGTATACTACTACACACGGATGATTCACTCAGTGACTCACTGAGTAACACGAAAAAGACAAGTCTGCTCTTGAGTAGCAGATATCAGGTAGTGTACAAAGCACCACATTTCCTGAAAACTGAACAACAAACCTAACATGGTCAAAGATTCCCTACAGTTTCTCTACCACACAGGAATGCAACACTTACAGCAATTGTACAACACAATGAAAGAAGCTGAGCTTACTCTTCCTCATTTTTCACTTGTATTTCCTACCTGCCTTACCAAATTTGAGGGGGGGGGCAGATTGGGGGACAGACCACCAAGAAGACCATCCATCTGTAATATTTTGGTTTTATGAAAGTCTCAACACACCATAACTGTGTGTCTGTCAGTTCCACGATCTGAACAATGGGGCAATCCATCATTAGCTAATATTTGATCATGCTTGTCACCAATTGGTCGGCCTTGGTTATTTATGGGTAATCAATCATCTGTTACCACAGTGCTGGGCTTGCATGGCTTTCTGTAGCCAATGGTTTACCCCACGTGCTACACAGGAACCAGGCTCCCCAAGTTTACCAGGATGCTCCCTGATACAGTTCTGCTGACAGTGCTACAATGCTGAACACATCTTTTAGAAGCCCTTCCATCAGCAGACTGTCCCCCAGGATAAACTTAGGAGTCATAATTATCTTTGTGGAACTGGAAAAATCCTTCTTGGTCATCAACCCTTCTTCGATTGCTGGTGAAACTGATTCTTAGAGCAGCACCACCACTGGCCCACAAGCAGCAGCTGGAAGCCGGCTTCCTACCTATTACTCCACTGTTACTCCCTGTGCATCATACAGCAGCCCTGCCACATGAAAACAAAACAAAAAAATCAATCATTTGTTCAGCTCCAATTATTTTAACTTTGCTTCTCATTTCAGGACAGGAAAGGAAGACAGTCATGGTAGAATGAGCAAAAGCAGACAGAGGCTACAACACCCTCTCCATCATGGTTATAGTCAGCTTACCTCTTTACCAATCTACTAAAAAACTGGCTAATGGGAATAAACAACTCAAAAAGTCTTGAAACAGTAATATATAAAAGATACCCTGGCAGATTGGCAAGATTTTGAAACAACAGGTTAAAAGCAGAGTTCTGATGGCTAGTCAGGACTAACTTATACTAGCTAGCTAGTTTGCTATATCATTTTTTTTCCACTAAAGCATGTAACATTGAAGATATTTTTAATCTGGAAAACTTCTTTATTTCCATTACTTAAGCACCAACTATAGTCATAGAATAGACATTCGTATCTTGACAATCATCTTGATTTTTGTCTGAATATGACTTTTAGACCTCAATGGAGGCTTAGTTCCAGAAAGTTCCACCATGATCACAGAATCTGGGGATATTCAAGTCACATAAATTGGTGTAGAACTTGTTTGCAATTTATTCCAACCCTTTCATATACTTTAATCACCCTTATTTATAGTACCTAATAAAAGGTAAAAGCTGGGAAACCAGCTACAACATGCAGTATAGGAAGTAATAACAAACTATATGCACACTCAGTATAGATACGTTTTTTTTCTAAATATTTTTAGGCTTCTGTAGACTAAACCCATGGAAGTAGAATAGCAGATTTGGAAGGGTGACTGCAATTTTTACATCTACCTCTGTTCAAGTATGTTTTAACATAGATGTGCTCATAATACACTTTTATTGGCAAATTCTGCCTTTGTTTCATTTAACATTCTATCAGCACATTCTCTATCTGTATGTGTTTTACAGGGTTCTCCTTCCAGCTCCCACAGGGTCAGCGCAAAGGCATTCCCTTGTCATCCCAACATTCAAGAACATTTCAAATGTTCTTTTATTATTGGCAACACTAGAAATACTGTTTTCACCTTAAAATATCAGAAATAGGATCAGGAAATCAAAAAGTGGAAATATTTCATGGACTTCTTCTTTGTTTCACATTGATGCCAAAAGTCTGAAATGATCTATAAAGCCACCAGCAGTAGACAAGCATTCAACTTCCACTTAACTTCTTTATCACTTTAACACTGAAGTGTTTCTGGTGGCTTGATTTGGTGCTATATACCTCAGGGCTACTTTTTATTTTATCAGTGACTATAACTACTTTCCCATCGAAAAACAATTTCATTATCTTTCACTGCTATCTTAAGACTTTTCGGATAAAATTTGACTACATTTATGTTCTAGTTTATCCTGTGGATTTAAAGAGCCATATGAACTTTTTAAACAATTTTTTCCATTAATTTGATTTTACAGTATTGAATCATGTGATTTGTCTGGCATCTCACTGGATTCCTGCCATGAAGTACATACTCGGATATTTTTTAACAATTCCAAACATTTGTAATAATGATCCTAGTTGCCAAAGCATCCTGTTTTATTCAGCTTTCTATAAGTTTGCTATATTACACCATGCCTAAATTGTTGAAAAAATGGGTCTATCTTAATATAGCAAAGGTCTTCAAATAACTCATGGAAAATACACACTATGAAAAAACTATGTATGGATTTCAAATATTTTTGCACCAAAATAAACACATTTTAATTCTATTTTCCATGAACTCTCTGTGGTATCCTCATGTTTTAAGTGGAAATTGCACTCAAACTGAAGTACCATAATGTGAGTAGCATGACTGGCACTGCATTTAATGGTTCTCATGGCATTATCCCATGTACTGGGATGCATGCATTAGGCAGGTTTTAAAAGAAAATATTTGTGTGAAAGGAAAACTTGGAGTAAGAGAGACAGACAGAGAAAGAACAGAGACACAGAGAGAGAGAGCGCGCACTTCTGTTCATCTGCTGGTTTACTCTCCCAAATGGCTACAACACATGGAGCCAGACCAACTCAAAGCCAGGACCCAGAGCTTCTTCCAGGTCTCTCACGTAGGCACAGCAGCCCATGTACTTGGGCCATCCTCTGCTTCTTTCCCAGACACGTTAGAAGGGAGCTGAATCAGAAGTACAGTGGCCAAGACTTGAACTGGTCTGCATATCAAACAGCTGCACCACATGACAGTTTTACACTCTACATTGCAGCCCCAGACCATGTTTGGCAGTTTTAATACATGTTTCAGAAAGTTCTTGTACATATCATAGGCCTAGTTTACACACTATTTGTCTTTTCCTCAAATATTCCTTTATATTCTTAAGCATGTAAATAACCCAGATAAGCAAAAATTTCACTCACATCTTCTGAATTACATTATTTGATTAAGTTTATTATTTACTCTCCATAATCAGTCATAAACATTAGGAATGCAATTAGAATTGTGTGGAATCACATACATATTTTGTATGCAGGCAGCTGTCCAATGGGTTTTCCCATGTTAAAAAATAAATAAATAAAAACACACTGGAGGGAGGCCAGCACTGTGGCACAGCAGCTTCAGCCACTACCTGTCACAGAGGCATCAAGTTGAAGTCCTGGATGCTCGCCCCCCAATTCAACAACCTGACACTGTACCTGAGAAAGCAATGGAAGATGTTGCAAGGGCTTGGGCCCCCCCTACACACACACACACACACACACACACACACACACACACACACACACACACACTCACAAGGATGATCTGAATGAAGCTCTTGGTATCTGGCTTTGGCCTGGCCCAGCTCCAGCCATTGCAGTCATTTGGGGAGTAACCAGCTGATGAAAGATTTCTTTCTCTATGGAAGATATTGCTCTTTCTCTCTCTTTCTGCTATTTTGTCTTTCAAACAAATGAAACAAATCTTTTAAAACCGGTGAATTATTAGGCAATTCGAAATTTATGACATTTTACCTTTTAACATTCAATAAATATTTATGCTCTGCTAGTCTCCTGGTTCTCTGTCTTTCCCTACTTCCATTCCAAATGCTTGGGGTTACAACATCCCTCACCTTCAGAAACTGGGGTGTCATTTGCTCACAAGAAACCCTCCTCTTTCCCCCACCCACGTATCCCCCATCCCCGCCCCCCTGGCTGCAGTGACATACTTCAAGCAAGAGCAAACAATGCCCAAACTGAAGACATCTATTTAAATCTTACCTTAGAAAAAAAAAAGCCAAAAAAAAAACCCAAAAAAGAACATACTGTAACACAATGTGCTATAGAAAGGATAACCACAGGAACAATATTTGTCTGCTCCTAGTTGATTACATATTTTTAAATAATGTCAGATTGTCAATAAAATATAATAGCATTTTCAATTAAAAAAAAGCAAGCCTTCATTTCCTAAAAAAAAGTCAATCAAAAGTCAAAAGGTACACAAATACCACAAAATAACCTCTCATAAAATCATTTTATGTTCTTGCTGCACTTACACGAGAAACAAAGCTACGAATTCATTTGAAATATAGCTGTATAGCACGGATGACCTGGTCTGTAGTACCCTTTCCTTCCCCTCCATCCAACCCATGGCTCCTATCTGCCATCTGTGACATTGGTTTGGATCGAAAAACAGAGAAATGTAAATGGCTTTCAATTATAATGAAATGTTTTAAGCAAATATAACTGCAAAAAAATCTACATGATGATGTACATGTTAATTAACTCCATGTGTTATATTCCTTAATTTCAGGAACCTCAAGGTACTCTCCAATATATGATTTCCTTGGTACATGAAGAGGTCTGGATACTGTGCTGGCAAGGAAGAGAAAGCTAAGTGGAAGGAAAAAGACCAGGGAACCTGAATCTCTGTGTGAAGGTGGGCCAAAAGGAACTGTTGTTATTTTCCACTTTCCTTTGAAAGTCACACTACGTGTCAGGTTCAATGAAAGCATGAGTGACGTGTGCTTCTCCATCTTCCTAATAAAATAAACACAGAGACAACTTGCCAAATATTTCATCTACGTCTTGTTTCCTGAAAGACTACAAAATGCCCAGAGATTTTGGTTCTCGGAGTTCAGAATAGCAAGCTGAGTGGGTGTAAGCAATTCAGGTGAAAACGGGAGACAGCTAAGGAAAAGGGAATCAAACTCCCTGCTCCTTAGTATACACTTTTTTTCTTCTTCTGTATTTTCAGGCCATTTAAAGAAATGCTTGTGGTTTGGGTCTAATGGTTATCCAAAGAAGGCTTACATATACAGGCCTGATCAATGCTAACCTTAGCACAGTTACACAGTTAGCACACAATAAAACATTTCCCAAAAGTGAAACCTGAACTTTCATGGGGGTCTCTATCCATTGCCCGGCAGTTAACAGCACTTTGTAAAGCTTTAATATGCAAACGAATTGCCAGGGGAGACTGTTAAAACACAGATATGGATTCTTCAGGTCTGAGTGCATCTCATAAGTTCCAAGTGCTATAAATGAGTGTATATTGTGAGTGCCAAAGTTCACTAATAGCCAAACAACAGAAAAAAACAATCAACCAATTGAGAATGTTTGCTTAGGGATCTTTAGCTGGTTAAGCCATAGCTTGAGATTCAAACATCCCATATCACAGGACAGGTTCTGATCCTCCCAGCTCCACTGCCATTCAGCTCCCTCCTACTATGCCAGGGAAGACAGTGGAAGATCATACAAACACTTGGCCCCCCACCACACCTATGGGAGATCAGGATGGCGTTTCAGCCTCGTGGACTCTGTCTGTCCAACTTAAACTAAGGTGGTTCTTTGCAAAACATCTCTCCTCTCATATCCCTCTCCCTCCCTCTCTCTCTTTCTCTCTTCAACCCTCTTTCTCCCCCAAATCCCCTCAGGTGCTTTCCCTTTCAAATAAATAAGTAAATCTTACTCTAAAAGCGTTCCCATGCTGAGTATAATAAACTGCTTACAGGAGATAACAAAGTATGTAAGATGAACACTGAAGGAACGCATAAGAAAATGTTTTAAGAAAAAAAATATGTGCTAGATGCTAAAATGTTTGGCAAAGAATCTACAAATAACAAGAATTGAGAGCAGAACAAGTGCAGCACAGGCTAAAGTAGTGATAAGTGACTTCGTAGGTACAGCAAGTTGGAGGTGTGAGGCCCGGGGTTCCACCACAAACTTGGCAGGGAAAGAGAGGCGACCAGATTAGAATTCCAGTAGAAGAAAGCCACCATGCACCTGTTCTGTGACTATAGAAACTCCTGATCACAAATCACCTTTTACCAAGTGAAGGAAAACTCTCACTTTGTTTAAAATGTATAGACTTCAGAACCATCATATTCTGGTAGTCTCGCTTTAGTCTTATGCAATTTTCTCCACTGGCAGCAGCAACAGTGTTATGAATGACATTTTAGATTTAAGCCTAGGAGCACAAAATTACCATTTTTGCATATACACTTATGCATATGCATGCCTTTGATTAACATATGTCTTTAATGATTAACAATTTTAAGAGCATTAAAATTATAACTTTTACTGAGATGCAATTAATAGTCTATTGCTAAGCATTTGAATTTCACTTTTATGAAAAAAAATAAATCTTTTTCTCCTGTAAAATCCTTTTAGATGCACAGAACCCACACAACACCTCCTCTCCAGCATTATTCTTTCTTTTCCTCCCACACGAGCTGACAATGGGAAGAAAGCATCCAGAAACAGAAATTATTAATGAAGTATACCTGCTTTAAAAAAAAAATCTCCTTGGAGAATTCTTTCTGCCAACCCACAATATGTTGGGAAAATTGCACAATGGATTTAACAAAAAAAGTAACTATTCCAAAGGTTCATAGAACTGTGAACAATCTATCATTAGCCCTTTTTCAACTGAAAAAAAAAAAAAAACAACAACCAGAAGGAGAGGGACTAAGGGTACCAGCAAGCTACACAAAAGAAGCCAACAAACTGAAACAGAGACAGAACATTTTCACACTGCTAAGCTAGGCCTAGGCTCACTGAACCCCAATGCCATCTTTCATGTATCGGTTGGAATCACCAATGTCACCACCTTACTGTAAGCAGGAAGAAATTCCATTTTGAATAACTGAAAACATTATGCTTCATCTTGGTGCTACATGCGTAACAATGGTTCACCTAACAACCACTGTTCCCAATAGGTTCCTTGTACCCAACTTTCCTCTACTTCCTACCCCTGCAAGGGAAGTCTGAATATAGACAAAGAGTTACGACAAAATGCTGCAATTTCAAAGCAGCCTGGAAGGCTTGAGCATGATAAAGTCCCTGGATCACTGCGCTATGCTACGGAGGCTCTGGAAAGCAGGATGCCCCGGTGGAGTCACCTTTCCACCCCAGTCCAATGAGCACACAATACAAACACTCATTAGTGACAAGAACTCCACAGGAAGACGACAGCGTTACTCATGAGTGACTACGCCACAATAAACAGAACACAACCAGTGTGCCTGATAGGACAGCCACGCCAGTCTTCTACCAGGGTCTTCCCCTTTCTATTCTGAACCTTTTCAAGTGTCCTCACCGATTTAGGTCACAAGAGGCAGCGAAAGGAGCTTAAAAGCGTTTTCACACTAGGCTAGCTAACCACATCGTGTTCTTATTATTTGCTCTAGGAAGCAAACAAGAACAAACAATCTTGGCACATTTTAAAATGTAATACAAAGAAATAACTTTGTCTTAAGATACAACGTGAGGTGGGTCACAAAAATTACAACTAAATATGGGCTGCTTTCAGTTTTCTCAAGCAATTTCAACTGGTATCAAATTGATCCTTATGAAGATCATTTGTGATCGGTAAGTTCCTCTCTATTTCTGTCTCTTTGCTCCCCATTACTTATCTAACACCTGTGCACATGTGCTTCTGGACATGTTCCACCTGTTTCTCTTCAGTGTTCAGCACTGCCATCAATTGTGCTACTGATGCGGCCACCTGCTTCATCACTTAGCCACCCATGTTATCAGAAATTACAGAGTTAAATTTGCAACAGCCCTGGACAACAGCACATTACAGCCTGGAACCCTGGTGGAAACAAGGTTCAGTAAAGACTTCCCGAGCCAGCACTGATGTCCTTACTAAGCGGCTGCCAGGCCTAGATCAAATGAAGGTCGGTGCAATGTCTCCAGAGGAAGCTGTTCAACTCGCTGGGTTGGTTCCCCTGGAGACCTGCCAAGAAGACACTGCAGACTGACAGCCAACCTGACAGAGCTGATGTCTTCCCCCTCTTTCCCCCACCCCCTAGCAGAGGAGCTCCCCACCGGATGACAGGCTGGGTGCAAACCCAGCTTCCGCAGACACCACAGGGAGGGCACAGCCACGCTGAGCAGCTGGGGACAGCCACTTGCGGCTGATACAAAGGCAGACTCCTTGCGCTGCAGGCCAATCACTCTGGCTGTGGAAATGTATGCTGCAGACAGGACATCCCTCCTGGCACCCAGTCTGAGTGAAGTCCAGGCCACAGCAGCAACAGCCTGGCCCCGGGACAGCCTGCACCACACATCAAAGCCAGAGGCTCTGGGAGGCTGGCAGGCTGCCAAAGACGCCCCAGAGCCATGGGGGACTGTGTTGTCTTAGGACAATAGCAAACTGGGTTGCTGTAGTGGGTAAATTCCAAGCACTGGGGAGGTCTTCATTGAGATTTTACCCTCTCCTGTCAGGGCTGTGATTTAATTTCCTTTGAGAAGGAAATAAAGAAAGAAAAAGAAAAAAGAAAAAGAATATATATATATATTCCAAACCCTCTGTCTGCACCGGAAGACACCATAACACAAGCTCAACGCACGCAGGCCCTTCTTAGCTCATGGCCACTGTCTACAAATGACTGAGATATGGCATGTTCCTCTTTAGCTTAAGAGGGCTTTCAGTGGAATGGGTAATTAAGGTCATTTAAATGCAAACATCTTGCTTCCATCGCTACTCTCCTCCCAGATATTTCCCATCAGTTCTGTTTAATTAGAGTACTGTCACACGTTAATTATAACCTGACAGTTTTATTGATTCGGCTAGGGCACAGGCATACCGTCCCATTTTCTGTAACTAGGCCTTAAAATGAGGAATCAAACTCAGTTACAGTACTGATGAGGTCTTACTAACGACCCACTTGCTTAACATAAAGATTCACGCTGGGATCCTCTTATAGTGTCACATTCTCGAGTAGTTTTTTGCTGGAAAACATACCAGAAAGAAGCCAAGAAACAAGAAACCTATAGGATAATGTACAGAAAAAAAGTCTATCTCTTGTTCTTCCATGATCTTAATCTGTGATTTCCAAGAACCAGGATGCAGGATTGTGATTCAGTTGGGGAGAAACAGCAACTGAACACCCTGAAGACACTTACTGAAATGACCCAGTCTGCCATAGGAAGCCAAGCAGCATACATGCTCACCAAAACAGAGACTTGTTCATCTTGCTTTCAGAGGAAATGAGTATGAGTTGAGGTCATTCAACTCTAATCCACATTGTGCATTAGCTTATACATCAGTTATACTTCTAGTAGCACCTGCTCCCACATGCCAGCAGTGTGTCACAGCTCAGCATGTCATTTGTAATGGCATGCCGGGGGTGGAAGAACTTTCAACTCTTGCTAATCTGGTGCAGGCAATGCCAAGGTACAGAGTTTTACTTGATTACCCAAAATGTAGAGCTATTTTCAGCTTCTGAATTTGTCCTTCTGGCTACTTCATCAGTCCTAAAGCCATCTTACAAGCCTTTAAAAATACCCTTTCAACTCAATTGCCACTTATTTTATCTTGGGGCAAACACTTGAAGTAATCCTCCTAAGTCTCCCAAAGATAAAACCACAAAATAGAAGGACAGAGACAGTTTTACAAATGCTTGCAATTTGAAATGATCACTGCAGCCTTGATAGTGAGTCTTCAGTCATCTCCAAACTCTTTATCGAAACCCTGAGCAATTAACACTTAGCAGGACCTTAGTGTCTGGGGACACAAACCAATCATATTTCAGCTGCATTTCTAAAAATGATTTTGAAAAGAAACATTGAAGAATAGAAATTTTCAAAAATCTGCTAACTGATAGAGGAAGAATTTCAGTTATTTCTGAATAATTCCATTGGAATTTGTGTTCAATATTATTAAAATAGGACATTTTGTTTGTTGCTCTTCATTAAAGATTATTAAATCAGCATAAGACACCAAAACAAAACTACAGATCTAATAGGTATGGTTGTACTTTTTAAAAATCGAATTTTTATTCATGTGTTTAAATTTTTTTTCTCAATGTGAAATGACCTCATGAATTGTTTATTGTTTTTATGAATGTGAAAGGGAAAACACAGTTATATACCATAATTCTGCAGTGATTTAGCATCTTAGTACTCAGAGAATTTAATAAAAATTAAGAGCAGCCACATCTGAGACTTTTTTCCAAGGTTTTTCATCTTTAACCTATGAAAATCAAGCACCTGTTTTGTTTAGTGCTAAGCTATTTCTTACAAGTCCCTAACCATCTTCTTTTAAGGTCACTTCAAGACCCATGATGCAGCAACTGTGTAAGTATGGGGGAGGGGAAAACAATACAAATAACAGAATTTGTGGTTTTTCACTACTTTCTATCCTGAGCCACACAGCCCCAGTTGGGAATACAGCATAAATGGGCAGGAAATGAGTCTATGGTGCAACAGGACCTACACAATCTCCCAAGAAGATGACTGGGCTCAGCTCTTTCCATTCAAATACACTCAAAAATAGTTGGAAAAATCATGCCAACAACTAAACTTGCTACTGGGCTTTCATCAAGGAGTCTCCATTCAGATCAAGTGAATGTGTCAACTCTGTCCTGAATCTATGAAAGGAACCAGATGCTCCTCTTCCCTTTTGAAGTCCTATAGGCCTTCATCTGATCAATAAGGCCAATTGTGTTGTATGTGTGTGCGGTGTGTTAAGAAAACCACACACAAAAAATCTTTCTATTATCTAACCACTTACACCCTTTTCTACCTGACAAAAAGTACTGTTTCCTATTTCAGTACTGATAGGTGGCTCTTTCTGTCATCAGTTAACCTATACAATCATTTACCAAGCAACTGTAACCAATCAGGTACCTGATCCATTCAAGGATATAAAAATGTGGTTTGGGACAGATGGCTTGAAGATGCAGTATGAATTCCAGCTGGACCTACAGGCAGGTGAGGTTTAGATATCAAGGAAGTTCTGAGAGTAGAAACATGGAAAAGGATCTGTAGACATCTCCCACGTTTGTCAGGTAGACAAGGAGAAAGCAAAGGTTAAGAAGAAATATATCATGCTGCTTAACCACACTAAGCCAGGGGTATCTTGGAAACATCCAGGTAGAAAGGTTTAAGTAAGCAACTTGACATATACATCCACACCCTCAGAAGCATGTAAACTGGAAATCCAGTATGCAAGACCACTATAGCATCTAAGGCAATACCACGTGATACCAACAACACTAAGCCTATATATATTGGTCTGAGTAGTTATGGACAGTGAGAAATTGAAAGTCTGAATTTAGAGAAAAGCCAAAAAATTGGAAAGTACATAAAAGTGCTGAGAACAGAGGCAGGAATGCTAGGCTCACAGTGTCAAATAATCAAGTGCAGAAAAAATAAATAAGTAACAAATATGAAGATTCTTTAAAAAGTCCATGTAAATATGCCATCTTGAAAAAACTTTTTATCCCCAAGTAATCTCATATATTATAGCTAGAGTCAAGTCCAAATCAACCAAGTCAAAGACCTAGAAGACTAGATTTGAATTCCAAAATGAAAGGATTATTGGTCTGCCTGCCAGAAAAGATAGTCACAACTGCAGAAGACTCAAGACAGGAATCTAGCTAGAACGGGATTATTGATTTTATTCTTTGTTTGTTTGCTTTCAAGATGGAAGGAATTTGAGCACGTTTACATTTCCCAAGTTGAGAGCTCAAGGTGATAGCTATGGCTCTGTAAAGAAAAAATGTCGCAACAAGACTTTACTGGATTAAATTTTGGCCACAGTGGAGAGATAATTATGAACTGATTGTGTTAACATAACACATTCTCAACCATTGACTCTCCACAAATACTGATTTGTTGATTAAAGGACTGAAGGAACATGCTCTCTGCTGCAAAAGAACTCATTAAGAAATCACACAAGTCTGTGGGAGTAGGTGAAGGTAAACTTGCATCATACAATTTTCCAGCTAAACAAAATTTACAGATAATCCACTAAAGTATCTTATTTTAAAACATATTGCAAATCAATGCAACATTAAAAACCTCCCCTGGAAAATATGGAAAGAAATGCTTGCTGTAAAGAGGGTGACCAAACTGCCCCAATTCGGGAACTTCACAAAATTTCACTCAGATCTGATAGGAGGAAATTGTTAAACTTGGCAAGTAAAATCAGCAGTGAGTACATGAAGAAAAGTGCTGAAGAACTCATGGAAAAGCATTCACTGGCCTTCTGTACTCCCTGTACTGGATAACCAACTCAACCTGCTCAGTCTGGAGTCATACCTACAGGGGACTGCATTAGAGTCACACTAAAAACAGTAAACAAAAACCAGACCAAATGAAAAATGTCGGTATTACAGTGTGCTGGTTTCTATTGCATGAATATACCTGAAAACCAAATTTTATTCACATTCACACAATGAGAAATTTAGAAAAATACGGTATTTTATTCAAACTTAGAAAATTCTGGAAAAATAATTGAAGCTCTATTCCATGTATTTTTGCAAATTTCATGAAGCATTTTCCAATTTTGTTTTTTATAAATTTTAAATAAGAGATTGGGAGAGAATTATAAAACAGCAATAAGCAGCAACTAGAGCAAATCTGAACAATGAGGCCAAGTAACAAGATTTGGCCACAGCTGTGTAAGTAGGGTCCTACACCAGCTCTCATCTTGCAGCTTTTTTAAAATGCAAACACACAGCAATCCTGGAACTAGTCACTGGTCTTCTTCTTGCTCAGACATAGCTGATCATCCTGGCAGCTTGGACTCTGTCTAGGTTGCTATATTTCCACAATAAGAATGCTGAAAAGTTTGGCCTTCCTACCGAGAAACATTTAAGAGAACCAGAGTTCTAGAACTAGCAGTGCAATTTGAGACAGTCTACACAGAGGAAAGCAGATATAACCAGCCTTACTGAACCTTTGTGTGCTAGGCATTGTGCTGTATGATTTGCCTTTCCCTGTTTAATCTTCTGTGAGGCAGATACAATTACTCCCTGCCTCCCTCCCAGGGGACTTGAGGCCCTAGAAGTATAAGAAACTTGTCCATGACCTCATAGTAAATGCTAAAGACAGTTTTTTTCATTCCTGAGTCTGATTCTGAGCCAATGCTTTTGAAGACATACAGAAAAAACATCTCACAGCTACTTACACCCCAAACTTCAGTTTAAATGATTCTGACCTGCAAGTGGACCACCTGTGACATCCCAGAAGCTAGTCCGACATATTGAACCCCACTGATAACTCACTTTCTGAACTGATGTGACTGGCCCTGTGGCAGAAGGGGTTCAGATGGGTCAACAGGCTTCTTAAAACAATGGCAGACACCTGTAAAGTTTCAATGAAGGTCAAGGCTCCAATTTGACAACAAAAAATCAAAACCTTCTTTTATAGTTCAAGAGTGTTCTTTTATCCTAGTCACTGTCCTAATTTACTTTGGCACTGTGTTTGTTACTTCAAGTAAGACTAAGGTTTATGAGTTTGGATGACTTCATAAACCTTAGCTCCACAAGATTAATTCTGGAAAGCATGACATGCTTTGTGTCTCTAGAAAATAAAATCTGGAGTTTTGTTCTTAAATAAAAGCAAGAAATATCCAAAAAAGTTGTGAAACTGTACCTGATTTTTTTTGTCTAAAAGTCTAATTTTTCCATAAAAAGTAACATTTTTCTATCTCTAAAAAAATGATCACCATGAGCTTCATTGCGTTATTTATGTAATCACTGATTTACCAAGCACTTGTGTATTCCCTTTAGTCCCAGTTCTTGTCTTTCAGGGAGCTCAGTGGCTGACTTTCATTGCATACATCCCCCATCAACGACATGCTGTGGAATTAGGAAATTAGTAACAGTATTTGAGAAGCAAATAAATTCTTGTTGTTTAAAATGTGGGGGCTTCAAAACATTTGTGGGAAATTGTAAGTTTTCTTGTGGTATAAAAAATATTTTTAAATTAGTGCTTAGGAATATCCTCCTTCTAGGCTCTGAAACTATCAGAACATAGAGGTGATTTAAAAATAAAAACAGCACCAAACAACCTTAGAGGTGATTAAAAGACGCACCAAACCACACTTTATTCCTATAGCCACCAGATGTCTCAGGCACTCTAAACTCAGTTTGAAAATCAACATTATAGATGTTCCAGACACTTCCAAAAGATGTCACTAGCTCATCCTTCTCACATTCTAGCTTTAGTGGATTAGCCATTCAATCTAATGTGCCAATTTATGCAATCTGACAAATTTTCAGGGAAAGGGAAAAAATATGTAAGTTTATCACAATCAGAACTCCCTTTCAAGACTTGGAATATGAATCTTTTCTGTTGTATCTTTCCCAGTCTCTAAAGATAAACATTCCTATCTTGGATAATTTTATTTAAACCTATGTCATTTGATGTAGAAACAGAAAGGTAGGTATTTGCATGCTCATCTTTTAGCTGATCTCAAGGTCCCTGGCTTAATTACAACCCAGCACAACATATCTTTTCTCTTATCCTTTCTAGAATCTTGTTAAGGTTCTAGTTATTTTCCGTAGAACACCCTTCTGTTGGTACCTCAATCCATAGATTACAGAGGTCTTTTCCTCTCTCGGCAGACTTCGTATATTTGGCAAAGATTATACAAAGGAGCATGTCCAAATTGAATCCTAGCAAATTTCTAGATACCTTTTTTTTTTTCTACATGGAAGAAGCAAACTACAAGCGGTCCAACATGCCTTCCTGGAGACTGGGATTTAGGCTGGGAAGGCACAACACTGGGGCCGCAGGGGTCTACTCCAGAGTGTCTCCTCATAGTTTTGGTGACAATACAAACATCATGTGTAATTGGTACCAGAGAGACTAGTACCTGTCCTTCCTGCTTCCAAAATGCTACTAACTTAAAGTCAATCACGTTCCAAAATAGCCAGCACCACAAATACTGGCAGATCAGACCTCAAAAGTTCTACAGCTTCACTTAGGACAGACTAAAACAGTGTGATAAAAATGGGACAGAATCTACCCGCTTCGCATAGCTTATTGCCAAATAGTCAAATTGAGGACATAAAACACAATACTGCCCTTTCCTGCATGGTCCACAGGTGCAGGTGAAATTCTAAGAATTAAGCAATGAATGGTAGCAACACATATCATAGAGCAGGGGGCCAGGAGCATCAGCAGGAAAGAATCTCAGATCTTTCATCTTTCATCCTTACCATAGGAACAAAAGTAGGAGAAAAGTGGGAAAAACCGCAGATAAGAGAAGTACATTAGAGACTAGTGAAAATCCTTGAGTTGAGGGCCCGGCGCAGTGGTTAAGTGGTTAAGGTCCTCGCCTTGCACGCCCGGGATCCCATATGGGCGCCGGTTCTATCCCGGCAGCCCCGCTTCCCTTCCAGCTCCCTGCCTGTGGCCTGGGAAAGCAGACGAGGACGGCCCAAAGCTTTGGGACCCTGCACCCTCCTGGGAGGCCCGGAAGAGGCTCCTGGCTTCGGATCAGCATAGTATCGGCTGTTGCACTCACTTGGGGAGTGAATCATCGGACAGAAGATCTTTCTCTCTGTCTCTCCTCTCTGTATATCCGCCTTTCCAATAAAAAAATAATAATAAAAATAAATCTTTAAAAAAAAAAAAAAGAAAATCCTTGAGTTGAGAACAAGAAGAAGAAAAAGGGATTTCTTATCTCTGTCCAGTCCAGGAAGTTCCCTGTTTGCAGAGTGTCATTCAGTCGGTCTGTGGCTGCTCAGTCTTGGTAACTTAGCCTTCCCAATCCTTAGTTTCTTCCTGTAGCTTCTTAAACTCAAAGTTTGTGTTGTTAGTACAAGCCCAGTTCAAGTTAGCAGATACGCAGTTCTCTTCACATTTACTGATAGCCTACAGCAGTTCTCAAATGCAGTAATTTTGTCTCTCTGCCCACAAGGGACCTTGAACAATGTTTGAGGTTATCTATCTCTGGCTATCATAAGGAGGTTTGCTATAATTGTCCAGTGAGTAGAGGCCAGGGATACTGGTACACAACCTACAGTGAACAGTAAATTCTCCCCAAAACATCAAATCATGCCAAATTATAACTGTGCTGTACTAACTTTTTGGTACATATAACTGTGCTCATGATGTTTCAAGCAAATGATTGTTACTCAATTCCAGTCATTCAAACCCCATCATGAAGATCATGCCCAACTAAAAGAACATCCACAAACAAAACTGTTCTTCAGAATTACACAGTGTGGCACTGGCTCTTAAATTGGCAATACGAAATCAAGACAATCAAACTTGGGGAGGCCATCAGAAAGGCGTTAACTTAATATCCTGGATCAAGGCAGGGTCCTGGGCAACCTCCCACCTGGAGGTAAAGGCTGTGATGGATACTACTCCCTGCTTCTTCGCCATTTAGAAACAGCAGCCAAATGCTAAATGCCTCACTAAGGATCAAAGGACCAACTAGGTACACACCCAAGCTCCTGAAATGTTCACAGCCAACCTCATCAGCAGGGGCAGCACAATAGGCTGGAAGTAGTATTAAGCAAAGGACCTTCATCAGGGCATAGGTCCTCAGTGCACTCTGATCCAAGCGAATTGGTGACCATGGCAGGAAACAGAACTTCTTTTGATCCCTGCTTTCAGCTCGGAAGAGTTTCACTAGTCATCTCCTATCCAATGCTTACCACGATGATTGCTTTCTTTGCACATGGCAGAGAAAAGGGCTGCTCCAAAGAAATGGGGCAGAAATATGTTTATGAAACTGTGTACAGGAAGGAAGGAGTCTCATCTTGTGGGGCCCCTCTGGACAGCAGCAGGTGAAGCACCTTGGATGAACTCTAGGATTGAAGGAGGCTCTTCAGTAAGGGGTAAGTTGGTCCCAACCTTGATTAAGTGAGTCTCACTTACCTCCAGGTTCCATTAGACACGTGGCAGGTGAGCTATCAAGAATCATCTTTGTGTGCACGCATATGGCAAGGTCTAATCATTACGCCTTGGCCTTTCAGTTACAGCCTTCTTGACAGAGCCAGGCACTCCAGAACACCCTCTCCTCATTAGCAAGGATGAAAAAGAGCACAGTGTGCTTTATGCTATGTTGTTGCAATGAAAATCCAAACAAACGAGACAGGAGGGCAGCACATTCAGTTGCCATGCCCAATGTGTTTCTGTCCATTGGAAAGATACCCTAAATGGTTCGTTGCACTAGAGGTCTCCTAATTCTCCTTCTTGAATTCTCGCTGATGTCTGTTCAACCACAGACGCATCATCAACTGGAAGGAATACGGCCAAGTAAATTCAGACTCTACAAATACAGAAAGTAAAAATTTTATTTCCACCCTTAAAAGAAAAACTCCCTATAAAAAGTCATCTTCAACATATATATGATGGAAACATGTTCAAGAATTGAAAATAATAAAAACTTACTTTCTTGCCACAGTTTCCCAGGACTGGCTGCCTTTTCCCACCTAAACATCAGGAGTTTAATGCATGTAAAATTGAAGGCCTGTCTCGGGACTTTTGTTTGCTTATTTGTTTTCCAGAACTGGAACATTTTAAACTATGTCATCTGTATGTGAGAGTACTTCACCATTATCTCATTAATTTTTTACCACATCCTGGTTTGGAGGAAATGGCAGGTAGCATCCTCCCTTTCTACAAAGAAGGGGTTAAAAAGAGAGAGAGAGAATTTCATATCTACTCATCCTAACTCTGCTGCTCCTATATAAGATCCAGAACTCACTCCTTGCCACTCAAAGGAAAAAGAGTTACTGCCACTGATAGCCTGAAGTCTTGGTTGGTGTTCAGTACTTTGGGGTTGACAGTAAAAGGCAGATGCAAGAACCTGACACTCCTCTCACTGCAAATAACTCTAACGTGACCAGCATGTTCCAGAAATCAATAACAGCACTGCCTGCCTTTTTTTGGAACTGCCTCAGCAAGTCAGCTGGAGAGGAGGCATTGCTAAGCTCAGGCACACTGCCTGGATCAAGCACTGACAACAAGCTTCACAATAGAGAAGCGTGAGTAATTTACTTATTAAAGAGGCAACTGTAAAGTCTGATACAAATAGACAAGCGGAAAGCCTTCCATGCACAAACCAAATGCTTGGCTTGGCGACCAGAGAATGCAATGAGCAATGAAATCTAGGTTATAATACTCAATTTCCAAACATCTAATGGTTCCTTTCATCCTTAAAAACATGAAACAAAGGGATGGCCTACAAGAGATTCCCCTGGTTTAAGAGCGAGAGGGGGACTCCACAATGACACTGAACGCAGAGCCGCAAATGAAGGGGAAACCTCAAGCAATGGGTGACACTAACCTGGTCTTCTCTACAAGCACACATTGCTACCCACGTAGGAGACCTGGACAAAGCTCATGGCTCCCAACCACAGGTACCTGGGGAGTGAACCAGCAATGGAAGACCTGTTCCCCTGCTTCTCTCTCTGTAACTCTTTCAAATAAATAAGTAAGCTATATATATGTATATGCATATATATATATTTATACATATATATATAAAAATAAAAGGAGGGGAGTTAAATTTCAGTTAAGGAGCATATCACAAAAAAAAGAAATTAGGCTTCTCTGCCACTCACCATCAAATGCTGTCTGTCACCTTCTTAAAAATCCAGGGGGAAAAAAAAGAAAAGAAACAAAGGAATTTAGTAGTTCCCCTCTGATAGGTTACTTGCATGGCTCATGGATTGGGGCATTCAGAACTTGTGGAAGTGAGTGCACACTGCCCAGTGCTCTGACCAGTGCAAATTGTTTTCTGAGTATCAACCAGCCATAATGACCAGGTTAGCACAGACAATTATGCTTCTCTGTCCATAGGTTTGTCACTAAAGAAATCTACAGACAGCTGTCATAATGAGCAAAAAGCGCCTCCTGGTGCAGCTGTGCTGACCACAATGCAGTACAAAAACATCCCCCTTTGCAGCAACCAGTTCTGGGCATCACTGGTTAAAAAAAAAAAAAAAAAAACCTAGTTTCCTGTTTTTCTCAAAAACTTCAGAGTGTGGGTAGTGCTATTTTTGACTCCACCCACAACTTTTGCTCTTGAAGTGTTGAAGATGAGGTTCTGTAAACACCTAATCATGGACACTTTCATTTCAAAACATACAATTTAATTTTTAGGTTGGATTTGCCCTTTCCCAGAAGGGCCCTCCCCTTGCCTTTGTGAGGTTATGTGAAAGAATCAGCTGGGGCTGTAGGCAGCAGGGTTAGAGATCCCATGGTCTCAGGGTCAGAGGTGTCCTAGGCAGCTGCTCCCAGACCTTTGAACTTCCTCTCTACAGCCTTGAAGCTGCAGTTTTGCAGGGCCACTCTGCAGGGTTGTTGAGCTGATCTGGAACCAAGAGGTGTGGGGGAAGGCAGGAAGGAAGTGAGGGCTGTTACCTTCTGTAAAGGAGATCTCAGCCTAGGCTTGGGAAACACCCAGAACAAGTGGAGACTGCTGACCTGCAGGTGACATAAAGCACCAAGGTCCCTGACATCACATTTATATTTCTACAAAGTTATTCTTCTTGCACATTTTGAAAGATTCCTTTTACATCGCTGGGGGTCTCAGCATATGCATGCAGCATTACAGTGTAGTACAGGATGTTCTTTCTGCTTGACCCAACCGCTTATTTCAGGTGCCCGCTCGTATGTGACCTCCTGCCAGCTGCTCCACGCCTACCCTACACACACAGCAGTAACCACTGGAAAGGATTTTTAAAGAAAGTTGAAAAATGATTCTTGTTGTATTTTTAAGCAAACAGTAGGAGTAATAGCCTTGCAGAGTCACCGAAAAGGAAGGATTCTAACCAAAATCAAACCTGCCTTCTGGTTAAAGTTCAGAGGAGGGAGAATGTAAGCATTTTCCTCCTGTACACTCTCCTTTTAAAGAATAAGCACTTAAGAGCAGAGCGCCTGCGTCCCATACATGCATGTCTGAGTACTTGCTCTTCTACTGTCCATGCCTGCTCCCCGCTAACAGGGACTCTGGCTCAAGCACTTGGGTTCTTGCCACTCACACATGAAACCTGTCTTGAGTTCCTTGTTTTTGCCTTCAAGCGTAACCCAGCCCCCAGCCCTTATGGGAATGTGTAGAATAAACCACAGGAAGGGAGTGTTCCCTCCTTTCTCTCTCTGTCACTCCCTCTCAGCAAAGACTTCTATCCCTTCAGACAAGAAACACTGCAAATTACAATCGCTTGAAATATTGATGTAACATGACACTCATGTTAGGAAGAATCAAGGCAAAATTTACATGAGTTCATAATGTAAAGGAGACAAATTTATAGTATTTATCATCTGCTTCAAGAACTCTCTAAAAAGCACTTATATGCTCAGATTACAAAGATCTACAAACTATCCGGTGCTGTTACTTCTAGCATTGCTGGCAAGTTTTACTCCTAAATTTACAAATTTTACCATTTGTCTGAGTAATAAATAGACTATTTAATATAAGATAATTATTCATTCCTACGTGCTCCATTTAACTGTTGGGGGGAAAAGTCAGCCATCATGACATTAAATATTTGGATCCATGAGGCAAGCACTGTGCTACAATGGTTACGCTGCAATTGGGACCCGCACCATCCATAAGAGTGCCTGACTGGCCCTCCAGGCTGCTCCACTTCCGTTCCAGCTTTCTGCGAGACAGCAGGTGATGGACTTATGTTCCTAACACCCACATGAGAGGCCCAGACGTTATTCCTGGCTCCTACCTTCAGGAACTAGCTGCAACGGGCACATGGGGAATGAACTAAATGGACAAAAGAAATTTTCTTCTCTTTCATTTGGGGAGTAAACAAAATAGAAGCTTTCTTTCTCTCAAATAAAACACGTTAAAAGAAAAAATACAAGACTTGGATCAATCACCAGGGAAATTAAAATGTATTTAAGGGCAAATGGTTTGCTTAGTAGTTAAAAAACAGTGGGAAACCAAGACTGAGTTCCCGATTCTCTGCTTTAACCTGAGCCTGGCCTGCAGCCATCATGGAAAATGCAGACATAATCAGAGGATTTGGGGATTTAACCAAGGAGATAACCTCTCTCCTCCTTCTCCTCCTCCTCATCCAAATCAAATTTTTGTTAATTTATTCATTCATTTGAAAGGCAGAGTTACATAGAAAGATGGAGAGCGAGAACCAGAAATCTTCTGTCCACTGGTTGACTTCCCAAATGGCCACAACAGCCAGGGCTGGGCCAGACCAAAGCCAGAAGCTTGCTCCAGGTCTTCCACATGAGTGCAGGGGATTTGGGCAGTCCTCAGCTGCTTTCCCAAGCACACTTTCAGGGAGCTAGATCAGAAGTACAGCAGCTGGGACACACCGACATCCATATGCTGATGTTGACAGCAATGGCTATGCCTGATACATCACAGTACTTAAAAACCTGCTTAGACCGTATATGTGTACCTCACCAAACTGAAAAAACACAAGAGCTAATGTCCGATGCCAAAACTATGGACTTGTAACTTGCTGAAGGACTGGTACCATTGTAGTAATTGATACAGGGGAAAACAGTGGGGGAAGAAGGAGGCAGGAAGAGGGTGAAGGG
The DNA here is from genome assembly GCF_017591425.1 of Ochotona curzoniae. Lineage (NCBI taxonomy): Eukaryota > Metazoa > Chordata > Mammalia > Lagomorpha > Ochotonidae > Ochotona > Ochotona curzoniae. The sequence goes on from NW_024467115.1 coordinate 22,862,105, forward strand.
AGAACCTTGAGCCCATGGAACTGTATGGTGAAAAACAAATGCCTCCCCAGCATCAGTACTTACATAATTGATGTCTGAAAAGCAATATTCTAGTAATGTATTAGAGTGTTGACGTGAGAGTTATCACAATTTTTACTTACACACACTCAAAAATTCCATGTCCTATGTAAGCCAGATAGCTGATACAATAGCACTGGATGAATCATGAGCAACAAGATCTGTGCAACAAAATAATTTTACTATTTGCAGACAACCTCATTTAAAGTAGGATAGCGGCACATAGCCAATAGGGATTTCTTTTAAAGACATTTTTCCTGTCAGATTATTGCTAAAAAGTAATGAGGATATAAAGCTAGCATACCAAACTGAATATTCAAATCACTTTTCTTTTTTTTTTTTTGAAAAATATCAAATAAATAGCCTTCCACTGAGTCCTGTCCCCTTGGACGATTATTCAGTGTCATCTAAGCCCTAAGTTGTCAGCACCATACACTCAAATTATAAATAGATAAAATTCAATGTATGGAACGTCTGTTTTGAGGAGGATTGCATTTCAAAGTAGATGCCTGGGAAAGAAATGGTAAGTTGGCAGATCAGTCAGGGCATCAGCCTTGCTGGCAATGAGAATCTGGTCCACCTGCAAGAACAGCTGGTGATTCTGGACAGCTGCAGGAAGACGGGGAAAAAGCCTGCAAGTTGGTGATTACCGTCATGACTTAAGCCACCAACAACAATGAAACAGCACTTACGTTTCTAGACTTGGCAGTTTTGTTTTTTGTTTTTTTTTTTTCAGAAAATTCTAGTTTTACAAGTTAGGTTGGCACATCATCAATTTCTTTTATGACTGTTATCAATATTTTATAACTATTTTTTCAGTCTTTTCTTTTTTCCCCCGTAGATATTTCCATAACAGAGATGAAATACTATTAATTGGAATATTTCACGAACACAACAACCAGAAAAAATAAAAGTTACTGTATAAGATTCCAGATGTGGAAGGCAAACATCACTCCTTCCTTGATTTTCACTGTGTTCAATGGTTTAAAATTGTATGTAGATTTATATACACAATTATTCAGTATATATGGAATAAGAATTTTACTCCTCTTGTAAACATAACCAACAAAAACAGCAAGAACCAGAGGACACTTGGCACAGTGATTGCCAAGGCTTGCAACACCCATGCCCACATCTTATACTGAGTACTTGGGCCCAAGTCCAGGCTACATCTCTCCTGACCCAACTTTCTGCAAGACATCCTGAAGACATCAGATGATATCTCAAATGTCTGTGTCTCCATCACCCACACAATAGACCTGGATGGAGTCCCAGGTTCTTGACTTTTGCCTGATCCAACTCTGGTTGTCTCAAGCGTTTGGGAAGTAAACCAGCAATTCTAAGACTTCTTTCTAACTCTCCACCTTTCCATAAAATTAAAATAAAAAATACAAATTTTTAAGAGCAAAAAGCTATCAGAATCTAATGTGATATCTTTCCTATAAATTCTCTGTTTACAGCTCCATAATACACAACAAAATTTAACAGGAAATCTCTTAGAAGAGAGTTGTATGTTTAAATAAACTCCTAATTATAGTTTGGGTTATTTAATTTAAATTCTAAATGAAAAGAATCTATTTTCTGCCTTTTCATGTGACTCTGATATTAATTCATGAGACTTCTCATGTTAAAACTCAGATTTGGGAGGTAATTATGAACTAACTTCTTTAAATGGTTAGTGACTATTAATAGTAACTAAAAACAAAACAACTTGTCTAGAATACTACCTACTAAAGGATCAAAAACATAATATTACAAAACATTTCTAAAGACAATAGATGTAATATTAAGAGATGAATCCTATCACACAAATAATTGATTTCTCAAATGTAAAGATGAAGAAAAAGACATTTATGAAGGCTTTTCCCAGATGTCAAGCTCCAAGTAAATGTCACACCAGATTTAAGTCAAATGAAAGCTATTCAAAACTTTCGCAACACAATCCCTCACACCTGTATTCCTCTAATGAGGCCTTTATACATTACGCATTTTTAGGTCCCTGCTCTGTATCAATTCTTACAACACAGCCTAGGCTGCCATGGAGTAAGAGGCACTTCTCTACATGAGAAGGCCCACATTCCAGTGATTCAAGAAATATCTGTTGTCCACAGTCTTTAAAACACACATCTATATGTAAAATCATTTAAATCTCATTCATACTATTTTATGGGGCTTTTCTTTCACTGTGGAGAAATGTTTACACTGCAATAAACAAAGACTGTATTAAGAGAAAATGTGTGTTAGCAATTTTCAAATTAAACCTGCAGGAATTACCTTTGCCATTCCATTGCAAAGACCACCCAGTAAGCAGCCAGACCAGTTTTCCTTCCTGTCTGCTACCCTAGTTGAAGACTTCATCTTCCGCCCCTCAGTCTGCAGAGTGGAACTAAAATGGAGCTTCCCTCGCCCTTTGCACCCCAACAGCAGGTCAACTGGAGCCTAGGGAACTCTCAGCAACAACCCTCTGGGAAGCCACACAACGGAGAGCGAGGACTCTGCAAGCAGCAAGAGCTGTTCCCCTACATCATAGCTTCTCACTCGGATGAAGCTTTTCAAGGAAACTGAGAGCAGCTTGTACCTATTAACTACTAATAATACATGAAGGATATTACATGTCAACTGAGTTATTGTGACTTGGAAAAGAAGCATAAAAACTCTCCAAGAAAATTGTTTATTTATTTTGAGGATGCTAAAAACAGGCGCAAGAAAAGCTGGACTCAAAACACATGACACTTATTCATTTAATAATTTTTGAGCATTGGGTAACACACTTGCTCTTACATGTCAGAAGTTTTCAATCTGCCCTCGATTGCCTTTCACTTTTTGTTTTCCTTGTTGCTTTTTACAGAGTACCTCTTAGAAAATTACAGCCAACGGCCCAAACATAACTCATCCCCAAATTAAACATAAAGAAGGGAAAGTCCACCACGCAAATCTGTCACTCGCACGCGGATGCTTTACCATGTGTCCCAGTATTATTTTTTCCTGAATATTCTAACCCGGAAGGACTTAATGCATCCAATTCTATTACAAACTGCAACTGCCTTTCCATGGTCATCTACCTATCTTATCAACTCTGAAGCAATAAGAATGACCTATTTACACCCGTATCTTTATCTACCTGACTGTGTCCCAGCACAGAAGTGAAAAACAGACTTCTCAAGCATAGCTCCTCCAACAACGGCTTTATTATGGCCGACTTTATTTGGCCATGTGAACTTTTATTTTATTTTGTTGCTTGTGTTCCCTTATAACAAAACCAGTCCCTTGAAAACCACCAGTGTTCTAGGATAATCAAAACTCCTCTGAATGATTCTAAGTATACAGCATGCTGCAAATTTTTTATTATGCAAGATAGTATTTGGATGGCTATATCTAATATTTTGTTTTTTAATGTTTTTTAAATTACTTATTCAGGTAATGAGGTACGTTAATTCTGACAGGAACATTTCAAGAAAAATGCTCAGTGAAATACATAAAAATACTAAGTTAACTATAAATTAGCCAAAAAATGCAGATTATACAACTAACTATAGAAGATTTCCAGCTTTTAGATTCAAAAGAACAGAAAAGTAAAGCTTTTGAGAAGCACTGGTATCCCTGCTTTTTTTTCACTTAGTTCAAAAATCTCTGCAAAATTAATACAGCAAACTTAAATGCATGTGAGCTTGCTACCTCCCTTCTCTGCATATGAACTAACTTTCTCTCTTTCTCCCTCCCACCCTCCCTCTCTCTCTCTCTCTCTCTCTCTCTCTCACACACACACACACACTTTAATTAGATGATTGACTTCAGGCACAGTATAAATTATAATGACAATTTAATTACTTTTTTAATGTGCACACTTAAAAGATGTATAAACAGGAATAGATGAGTACATTGGAAAGAGGCACAGCAAGAGGCACATTCTCTGGAATGGCAACAGAGATGCATGAGCGCTGTAAGGCAGAGAAGCACCAGAAGGATGCTTCAGCAAATGACTCCCGGGTCTTAGGACTGATTCTCAACAACCCACACAGACTTCTTTACAACCTTAACTGTCTTTACAAGGAAAAAACTAGAGCTCTCCTTCAGCCACTCCTCTGACACCTCCTAGGACAGCCTCTTTTACCTTGCACAGCTGTGGTGGGATTAAATTAGATAAGCAGTGCAGTGTGTTGGTGATGAGGCATTCTCCAATCAGACTGGATGCTCAAGCTGGCTCTCCTCTGAGCATACACAGAATCATAAGGCAAATGAATCATCTGCTTGGAACTGATTTTCCTCCAGTGGACAATAACCGTACATAGCTTAAAAGTCTGGGGAACTAAATAAGCTTTGCTTTCTTCTAACATATATCTCATACATTTATATAATATATTATATATATATATATAATTATATGCTTTGCATTTGTTATTTGAAAGAAAGAGATGGAGAGACAGAGAAAGATCTTCCATCTGCTGGCTCACTCACTCCCCAAATGGGTGCAATTGCCAGGGCTAGACCAAGCAAAAGCCAGGAATGTGGAACTCCATCTGGGTCTTCCACATGGTGGCAGGGATCCAAGCACTTGAGTCATCATCCATTGCCTTCCCAGAAATAAAAGCAAGGTACTGTATCCAAAGTGGTGCAACCACGACTTGAACCGCCACTATCATACAGGATGCTGAATTTGCAGGTGTTAGCTGAACTTGTGCTGGTCCCATTACTAGAAAATCTCATACGCAGTAACATTCAGCCACATGCCCAGTAAGTGTTCAATAGATGGCAGCTGATCATAATCATGGGGACATGGTAACCAACTGCTCAATCACAGTTTGTTCCCTTTCCTTTCTTCCAAGTCGCTGTCACACAACTATGTCCCATCAGTGCACAGAGGACAGCCTAGGACCTTGGACCTGGCACCCACATGGGCTGGAAGAAGCTCTTGGTTCCTGGCTTCAGACAGGCTCAGCTCTGACCACTGTGGTCATTTGAGGAGTAAACCAGCAGAAGGAAGGTCTCTCTCTCTCTCTCTCTCTCTCTCTCTCTCTCTCTCTCTCTCACTGCCTCTTTTCTCTTTCACCCCTCCCTCTCCATCTTTCTCTCTGTGTAGCTGACTGGCAAGTAAAAATAATATTTTTTAAAATTCCATTTCTGTTATGACCTTTTCTAGAAGTAGGTAAGAACTAACTCCTTTGTGACCTTTTGCCCAATGTACGTGTAGCCACGTCAAAGTGTCTAACTTAAGTTTTAAATTCCTAGAACTCAAGTATTTAGTCCAAGAGACTCTGAATAAGACACCTGTAACAACCCAATAGCAATCTATAATTTGATGCTAATGATAAACAGAAGTACTGGGAGAAGAACTAACATGTAAAACTGTGCATAAGCCTGGTTTCTTATCTTAAAGGTAGGACCTACCACATTGGATTTAACCTCCTCAGGATCTCTTTTCATCCCAAGAGCATTAACATATAACAGGACTCAGCCCAAGGTGACAAATTATTCCTTAATGACTGCTAAAAAGCCATCTCAATTTTCGCTGAACTGTCCGCATAAAAAGTGAAAATGAATATAAAAATTAAGCTGTGATTTTTGCTTGCGGAAGTTTAGTGTCCCCCCATCATAAACTAGAGAGTGGGAGGAGTTAATAAACAGTGAGAGCCAGGGGCTTCTGAGAAATGCGAGGCAGGGATGCAATGGCTCCCAACACATCTTGTCTGCTCTGGTGAATGTGGTTGTAGCATTCTTGCAATAAGCAACCAGGAAAGTGCCTTTAAGAATGTATTTCTATCCAGATATGCTTATTTTAGAAAGCATCTCTGCCTGTTTACATTTAATAAAACAAACATTTTACTCTTTTGCTATCACATATTTTTGTCTTTCCCTTTCTTTGCAAAATAACTAAAAAAAAGTCTTGTGTTAATAAGAAGAGAAAGGCTATGATCAAAACTCCAAAAATTTTGTGCTGACACACTGCTGGTATTCCTCACTATAGGAATATTTGAAAAGGCATGGGAAGTGCACATTACGCAAGCACCAGGAAGGACTTCAAAAGGCACACCAAGACAAACATCTTCATTGCATTTTTCCATAATGTTTTTGAAGTGCTCGTGTACCCAGTCAGGCAATCACATAGAGTCGATCAGTGGCATTTATCACCGTGACATCCAATCTACTGTACATTTGGCCAAAGATAAAACAAGTATCTGGCTTGAACCACCTTCTACGAGCCAGTTGTTGTCACCTCAGATTGACTGCAACAGATACGCTTTTGATACACAAAACCTGACCACATTATCTGTCCGACTCGTCTTCTACCCACCTCTGTGACAGCTTTGGTCAGCAACAGCTGTGGCTGATAGAGTACTCTACTTGTTTAAGAAAGTGGCATAAACATAGAGATTAGATGACATAAAGCTGTGAGTACTGGAATGATACTATGTTTCCTCAGCTAGTCAGAAAAAACATATATATAAAGAAAGAATTTGAATATGCTATCAGTTAAACAGAAAACATGTGGACAAATATATGTTTACAAAATTAATGCATTAGTGGAGGAGATGCACACAAGCATTGGAAGGCATTTTCACGCTTTAAAAAAAAATTTTTTTTATTCACAAGCCAGAAAGATAAGAAACAGAGAAGTGCTCCCATATGCTGCCTCACTATCCAAATGACAAAAACAGCCACGTCAGGGCCAAGCTGCAGCCAGCAGTTGGAAACTCCACTCACATTGCCCATGGAGGCAATGCCCAGGAATACCTGCCTGCTAGGGTCTGTATCCACAGGAAGCCAGAAGCCGGAGTTGGAGTGTAGACGGGAGCACAAGTACACAAAAGTGAGACTCATGCATTCCTAACATGTGATCAGTGGGACAAAGACCCATCCCCTTAATGGTTTTAAGACAGTAAAAATGTCAATAGAATCCCATTCGAAATTTTTGGAGTTTTGTGCTAACGTAGATCACTTCTTTCTATATACGGTCTTATTTTAGAAAATAAATTTCCTAAAGTCTCATGGTCACCTATGTGAAGTCCTCTTTACGATCATTTTAGATCTCAAATCTAGTACAGATTCCCAACAGAAAGGAAACATGTGCCTAAAATCTTAAAACTAGAAAGACTTCAAACAGCAGGACTGCTGTGTCAGTCATTTCCGCTTTCAAGAGTTACACCATGCTTAAACAATAGCTCTCGTACTGAGCCCCAGTTCACCTAACCTCACGGTCCAGCCGATGACTGATGAGGGGTCAAGAGGGTAGCAGACTTTGGGTGCACAACACTTTAATCCTTTATCAAAGATGGCAGAAGGCCATGTGCTACAATAACGGAACAAATACTTCCTCTTACCACACTGTCGATTCCTTCCTCTGATTGGTGGAAAGCTTCAGCTCAGGACTCAAAAGAATAAAAATATCTTCTATCATTAGCAAAACACATTATGAAGTCAGTCACTTAATTCCTGGCCCAAGTGAAATGTCTGGATTCCACGATTAGTTAGTAACCCTGTGTATCTATTTACTTTCTCTTGCTAACATGCCCATGAAAAGTCCAAAAATGGGACTTTTGGAACTCCGCTCTTCCAATTCAGCTGTACAAATCCTTGCTCATCAAAACAAACACACACAAAACACACTTGTAAGAGCAATTAAACTTCTCAGCGTTTGTGTGAGAAGTACACAGGACGTTTTAATTAGAGCATTCAAGTTTTTACGAACTAGAATATGTCCTTTTATGTGAGTTTAAAAATACGAAGCTCTCTCAGAGTGGGCACTTGACACGATGGTTAAGATATCAGTAGCATGCCTGCATCACAGAGGCATGCACCCGCCCTCAGTCCCAGACTCTGCTCCTGAGTCCTGCTCCTGCTAGCACCCTCCACCATGGGAGGCAGAAGGCAATGGCTCAGTCACTTAGGTCATTACCACCCACTCAGACACATGATTGAGTTTCAGGCTCCTTATTTCCTCCCCAGTGTAAGAGCAGTACAGGCCTTTGAGATTATAAATCAGCCTTTTCTCCAATGATTAGATTAAACCAATGAAGTGTTTTGTGGGCCGATCAGATCATTATTTTAAATTAATTAAAAATCAAGGTGATAAGATATTTATCAAAATATTGGGGATTTGGTTACCTGAATTTTTATGGTAAGAGAATTAATCAAAATACAGATTCCAACCCACAGTGTTGGAACTGTTTATTTTTCATAATTGTTAAGTATTGCCTCTCTAAGCAAAGCAATTTTCTCCATTTAGGTATGAGTGCAATTCTGGCTATCCAAACGTGTAGAAAATACATATTTAGATGAAGAAAAAGATTTTTAAAGACGATAAAGTGCATTAGCATGCACGAAGCAATTTTTCTGATTGAAAATTTGTTCTCAATATTTCTGAAGCTCTAAAGTGCTGCAACAAATTTCCCTGGCCTTTGTTACATCTTAACTCACTTGATTTTTTTTTTTAGAGAGTTCCTCCAAAGCTTTTATTTGTAATCTTTTTTTAAACTTCTTTTATTTTCTAACTTATAGTTATCAAAACACAATTTTTTAATGATTTTTATATAGGTGATTCTAGTGCAAAGGATCTAGGGTTATAGGAAGGTGGGTGAGACCATTATTTCCATAATCTCTTTTTCTTTTCTTTCCTGTATCTGGGGAAAGGGGGGAGATAAGGAGAGAAGTCACACCCAGCCTCTCAACCACCTCCACATCTGGGATGGGACAGCCACCCAGTGCCATCCCAGGGTTGCCAATGTGGGACATGCTTTAAGGGTCATGCTCAAGATGTTCAGACAGTTCAACAGTTCTGAATTATTGCCGATATCACCACTCCAAACATGATGAAATCTCTCTAGAATCCACTGGCTGACACAGTCTACCTTAGAGTCTCCGTTTGCCCAGATATCCCCTGCCAATTGGCTGGGAAAGTTGATCAATTTGTTCTGTCTTCCATACTCTGCCCTGGTGCCAGGCGTCCTCTGCAGGCTCCAATGTACTGCCATATCCTCCATGTGCACCTGGATGTACAGTCCACGGCTCCACGTAAGTCACTTAGGAGGACCAGCTCTGACACATGCACTCCAGAGTCAGACCCTGGAACCTGTAATTCTCTCCATGGTTGGGGTTCTGAATCTAGTAATTCAGCTGGAATGATCTCCCAAAGAAACACTGTCTAAGGTGATCCCAGACCTGGTTCTTGTGTGCGCTTGCCAATACAGGCTCCAGCAGGTATGTCACCCCAATCAGCTTATGCACATTCTGGTGGCTGCAACTGCTTTCTCCAGCCCTGTCTTCTACACAAACCAATGGGTGTTGCAGCTCAGCCCAATCCTGCTCACCATACACTTGGCCCTCACACATACCAGTGGGAGCTGCAGCCTAGTTGGAGCGACCTGCAATAACCTCCAACTCACTTAATTTTTAATATAACAAGATAGCCCAACTTTTTCTAAATCTGTTTATAAAATTTTTAAAACTACTCTATAATCTCAGAACCAACTTGCATCATCACAAGGGTTTTAAAATGTACACTTGAATCACAACCCAAAGATAGTAAACCAAAGAGATGGTGTACACACACATTAGTCATTTTACTCACTTGTGTCAAGTTTAGTGATAAAGTGAACCAAAAAGGTCTGGGATAGAAGTGTCTCAGCACCACTTGTATAGTGTGTGTTCAGCCACCAGACAGATGAGGTTCCTTATCTGCCTCCTTTGCAAAAAGGAAGGACAATTTTTTTCTCACAGAACACTTACTTGAAACGATCCCTCAAAGGAATAAAACTGGAGCTCCACTGAGAAGCCACACAACATGCAGGCCCCTGGCTACCAAGGAAGCAGTGGCCACGTCAGCCCAGAATGGCTGCCAATCCATGCTCTGAGTATCATGGGAAGCAGGTCCCTAGAGCCCCACCAATTAATTCCCATGGTTCTACAATACAGAATAGGAACCGCTGAGCTTCCGGGATAAAGGATCAAGGGCTTTGACAGACACAAATGCTCTCATATAACAAAGAAGGGTAAGAGCACTGGTATGAAGAAAATGATGGCCAGGATCCAGCTCTGCTCTTCATCCAGCATTGGACCTCTCTCCCTGACCACCTGTCTGTAGCCCAACACTGAACATCGCTCAGGCACCATTTCCCTATCTGCAAAACAGAGCTTACTACACAGCTTCAGTGAGGTAAATGTACATGCAAGAACTTTATAACTGTCAAGCCCCACTGAGCATCTCTGCTTCAAAAATTCACTTACATATTTATTGGAAAGGCACTGCAAAAGTGCCAGCATAGGGTGGGAGGAGATGACAGAAAAAAGCTATCTTCATCCACTGGCTCATTTCCCAAGAGTCACACTAGTTAGGTCCGGGCATGGCTAGAGCTAGGAGCCTGTGGCCATATCAGGGTCTCCCATATAGGTGGCAGGAAATCAGGTACTTGGGCCATTTTTTGCTGCCTTCCCAGCAAGGAGCTGAACCAGAAGCAGAGAAGCCAGAACTCAGTCAGCACTCCGATAAGGGAGGCAGGTATCATGGGCTGTAACTCAACCCACTGACCTACCACACGACTGTCATGCTTTACTGGAGGAGGCATGACAGGACTGCGGAAGGCAAGACAGAACTTCACCTCCGTCCTCTGATTCTGGATTCTACAGCATCATCTTGCTCCCTCTGGCCACTCTTCCTCACCTGTTCTATCTAAATACAGAACACCAAACTCACCCAAATCCCACCAATCAGAATCCAGGGTGATAGGCAATAGAGAATTGTCCAAATGGAAAAGATTCAGGGTGCTGTTTATGCATTGCTACACTGTCTGGTGTAAGGTTCAATTTTTAAAATTGGTATTTGAGGGCCCAGCAAGAAGCCTAGTGACTAAATCCTCTCTGCTTGCAACTCCCAGGATCCCATACAGGCACCGGTTCATGCCCTGGCTACTCCACTTCCATCCAGTTCCCTGTTTGTGGACTGGGAAACAGTAGAGAATGGCCCAAGGCCTTAGGACCCTGCACCCGTGTGAGAGACCCAGAGAAAGCCCCTGGGTCTGGATCAGCTCAGATTCAGCTGTTGTGGTTACTTGGGGAGTGAAAGAGCAGATGGAAGAACTTTTTGTCTCTCCTTTCTTATAATCTAACTTTCCAATAAAAATAAAGAAATCCTTTTTTAAAAAGGAACTGGTATTTGATCTTGTAAGTAACTTAATTTTGAAGAAGGCTGTGCTTGAGTAAGTAAGTGTACGCTTTCAAGCACTTAACATTTATAGTGAAAACAACCAAACATAATAGCTTCTACAATTTTCATATAAAAACATTACAGTAAATCAACACCGGACTGGGCAACAGCATCCTTATAACCTAGTGCCCATCCATCAGCCTCTGGTAACCCCAAGAGCAAGTAGTGGTATGGGGAGTGATTGGATTAAAGTCTACCAAAAACAGCCTTAGCTGAGATATTCACACCCATCTCTAACACTCTAGAACTGCTGATACATCTGATGTGACGGTGTCAAGCAGTGAATGCATGAAAGCAGAGACAAGAACACATATTTCTAAAACCTTTCAGCTCATAGAATGCTTCCCTCCACATTATCTCATTAGGCTGAGTCAACAGTCAAGAGGTAAGAAAACAATCTGCAAGTATTGAAAAAAAAAGACAAGTGTTGAAGTGACTAGAACGAAAATCTGGTTCCTGAAGGTTCTGATGTTCATCTGCTTATTCTAGGGCCAGAAACCCCATTCAGAAGGACCATAAAGAAACAAATACCTTGGGCTTCCAAGACAGTTTTAGAATGCTTTGTTTGAGACAGGTGTTTGGATAGTGATTAAGCTGCTACTTGAGATGCCATGCTCACAATGTGCAATACCAGGTTTGGATCCTACTTACTCAATTTAATCCAACTTTCTGAAAATATGCAAATGGAAGAAGCAGATGACAGTTCAATTACTGGTGTCCATGCTGTCATATGAAGGCCAAGATTGAGTTCTGGGTTCCTGGCTTCAGTCTGGCCCAGACCTAGCGATTATGGTCATCTAGAGACTGAGCCAGAGTATGGAAGATTTCTCTCCCTCTCTCTTTCTGTGTGTGTGTGTGTGTGTGTGTGTGTGTGTGTCTGTAAACTCTCAAACTCTTTAAATAATATTTCATTTTTAAGAAAGACAATAAAACAAAATGAAAGCTTTGTAAAATAGCTATACCTGAGTTCTGCAATATAAACAAAATTCCTTAAAAAACATAAAACAAACTTAAAGGAACATAATTATGTGATTTGAAAGCTAAAACCACAGGACATGTATCTGTTAACAGTACAGGGTGTATCTTTCTATAGCATCTTATCTGGCCTCCATTCATTTCTATCTCTCGTCTCCCAGTTACCACTACATCTTGCAGGTAGCTCTGAAGACTTAGGTTACCTGTCTTCCGCCATCAGACATTGGGGTTTACATAACATGAGAATTCAATCAGGGCACAGACAAGTTAATTGACAGAAATTAGGCTGTTAGCCCATTTTACTAAAAAATCAATAGTTTTTTTAAAGCTTTGATAAAAGCAGTCAGACAACCCTAAATTCAGCTGAAATGCAACTTTCAACAAGCATGAACCACAGATTTAGTGGCACCGTAACAAAAATGTTCCTTCTGAACTTGACAGTTTCCAGCCACTTAGACCCACAGTAACTCACAGGGAGCAGTCCTCAGAAAGTCCTGCGGTATCTTCTGAGTCACTGCCATTCCCCGAGAAAACCCCAGGAAGTGGTTTGATTGAGTGGCTGGACCAGTGCGTAGGTATCAGCTGATGTCTCACATACATGGGAGTCAGTAACAATGGGGACATTGTGAAACCAGGAATGACCTTCGTTATCTTCAGTAGTTCGGGAAATCATTTCTAACCCAGTGAGTATATAACTTGGGAACAAGTCAAACTGTTAATTATTCACCCAGGGCTTGGTAATTAATGTGTTTTAGAACAACTATCGTCGGGCCTGAATAATATAAGGATGTCCGATGTCTGGAACAATGAGTCTCCGGAACTACTTCCATAAGGCACTGCTCTTTCCTCCATCATTAGGACCCACCAAGAACAAAGCATACATGCAGGCAGCTGCTGGCAAATAAAAATAATCACAATGGACAGGGATGCCATGAAGCTTTCAACTGTTTACTTTGAAATATAAATCAATGTTGTCTTTCTCTTCTTGAGTAAATGGTGTGTGCAAATTACAGTACTACCTATGCAGACATTAGTTGTTAAGGAATTCAGAGTGGAGGGAGCGGCAACTGAGGTTACCCCTTATACACACACACACACACACACACACACACACACACACACACACCATCACAAAGTCAATCATCGTTTAAAAGGCAACATCATCTTTACCTACTAACAAAGTAAAAAGGACAAACTAAATCAAACAAATAGGTGATTGTCATTTACCTGAACACAGAGATCTTAACGTAACAGTCATCCTGATGTTAGCTTCTTCATGGCCAGCATGTTCCCATGAAGTATTGTACCTCGCAAGTTTCACATTCAATACTTTCCCAGTGATGCCTATGGTTTCTGATTGGGGTATCCCAAATCTACCGTTTCTATTTCCAGCATTGCCAAGCCCAGTTTCTATAGGTATGAAATCACTATAGGAGCTAACAAGGTCAGAAGACCCACTAACCAGAGGACACAATTTCTACATCACAGGTCGCACTAACAGAGGGAAATTACAATGCCAGTTCTAACACATTACACAGTAAGGCATTTTTTTGGGTACCATACCGCTGAGACCCCATCAGGGACAGCTGTATAGAACACAGTCAGAGTCCCCTACCCTCAGTACACAGCAGCAAATCTAACAAGCTATCCCATGTAAAAGCACAGCAACCGTTTGAAAAATACTTCACATCAATACAGGAGGGAGAACACCCATTTGTCCCAAACCCAAACAAGACATTTAGAGAAACACTACTTTTCTAACCAATATGAGTGCCTTAAACTGTTTATCCTGAACAGCAGTTCTAGGATGAAAATTAACTCAATTTCCTGGTTAATCACTGGTTAACTGGGAAAGCAATAGCCACTAATAACTGATTACTCTAGGCCATTAAGTGCCCTCTGTTGTCAAGCTTTACATTACTACAGATTTACTTTGACTGACTACTCCCAAACAGTTCCTTCATGAGTGGAATGTATGGCTCTTCTCAGTTCTGAGCACACTTTTCTGAGTTTCTGGATACACATTTACCATTTGTGAGTACCACTGGCCATCTGGATTCACCACTTGTGAACTGAGCATGACCAAGACACTCTGGTTCATCTAAGACTGGAAGAAGCAAATCCTTGATGTTTCCATGCTAGCCCTTCCTACTCTCACCCCTTGGATTTGTAAGAATATTCCCTAAAAGGAAAAGAGTAAATAGGCACGTTTCTATTAAAAAAAAAAAAAACCCACGAGGTGTTACTAACTCCTGAATGTCACTAACAATTCTACTAGCCTGAGAAAGTAGCAACATCTTTTCAAAATATTGAGTTTTCAGGGTTCTGATTAACACCAAGAAGGAAATAACCATGCCAGTGCCTGAGCAGTAGGCATGACTTGAGCTGGGAACAGGAGGACATACTGTACTTCACTTCACCCACTCCCAGTGGTTCCCCTTCACTCAGTCATTTGCTATTAAAAGAACCAAGCTGTTCTGAAGATAAGCAGGAAGAGGATATTCAAAATGTGTAGGCAGGATATTTTCATAGAGCTTCTCTGGATGCCAACTACCTGAACAAACCAAACCAAATTAAAACTTCAGCTCAAGTTTTAACCTGAGTTAGAAATAAAGGGTGTGCCCATTTGGATTTTCTACTAGCCATGACTATGGTTTTCTTCATTTCCATAGAAAAACCATGCCATGAATAAAAATCTATATCCAAACTTGTTTGGTAAGGCTGCCTAAAAAATCATTGCAAAACACCATGTTATCATAAATCTAAATTTCCATTTCCAGAGTTTTTTAATCCTAATTTTTAGTTTTTAGATATTTATTCAATTTTTCATTTTTTAAAAAATATTTGTTTGTCCTTTTAAAAATGTATGTTGTGTTTGTGTATGACTCCCTGCAACTACCTTTCAAGTAGATAACCTTTTAAAATGAAAAAAAAAAGCAGTCCTAGGTGGTGGCCCCGAAGATGAAGCTACTGACTAGAAAAACACCAGCATACCATGTGAGTGCTGCTTATAGCCTCGGTTGCTTTGCTTGGATCCAGTTCCCTGATAATGAACCTGGAGAAACAGCAAAAATAGCCCAAAAGCTTGGGTTGCCAAAACCCACATGGGAGACCCGGGTAAAGTTCCTATCTCCTAGCTTTGGCTTGGCCCAGGCCAACCAACAAAGAATGAACCAGCAAATATGATATCTCTTTCTCTCTCCCTCGCTCTCTCTCTCTCACCTTCCCTCCCCTCAAATTCCTTTCTCTCCCTTTTTCTATTGCCTTTCAAGTAAATAAAAGAATCTACATTAATTCGTTTTTAAAAATTTGTTCCATATAAATTAGTCATCAGGCCAAACATTTCATCATTCTGAAACCCAAATTTATAGAACAACAATAGCAAAAAAAGCAAATAATGCTTTTTTTGAATTACAAAGCATGCACTAAGTGTGTCCCTCCCCTTACCACCACAATAATATCAGCAATGGGGATTCTGGAGTTACAACTGGAAAGCATGCGTTGTCAACAGAGAAAGGAAAACTGTGGGGAAAGAGTGGAAGACTTATATATGTAATAGCATTTATCTAGGAGGGTCAGAATCAAATGGAGAGACAGCAAATCACAAGCAACATGGTTAGCAAGGAAACAAGGGAAGGGCACATAGGAAGGAACAGCATGAGGAAAGGCCTGAGGGCACAGACAGGCCGGGACATTAAGGTCAACTGGACTGCATCAGAGAACTTGTGACATGCTAAGGATGAAAACTAGATTGGTGGGAGAATGTCAGAAGTCACCTGTCCTAACACTTTATAGACAGGGAATTAGGCTCAAAGTGGGAACTGAGCCAATGCTCTTCCATCCCACCCAGCAGTGGGAGGCAGAACTGACAACAGGCATGAACTGCAGGAGTTTATAGTAGGGGGAGATGGACAAACCTCACACCAACCACCAAACGGGTCACTTCACGTTCTGATCACTTTCATGAAAAAAAAAGGACCTGGAGGTAGAAAGCTGATTCTATTCAAATGTGATTCACACATGACCTGACCAAAACAGGGAGATTTGAATTGAGCCTTGAACAACGAGAAGGAATTGCATCTGCGAGTTGAGAGATTTGGAAGCAGAGAATGAGGCAGGTACAATCACAGCCAGATTGAAGAACAGAGTAAAGGCCAACATGGCTGGGAGCCTGATAGAAATCAGGGATATGGACAATGGTGGGCTCAGAGATGGGGGTCCTTTGAGCCAGAGTAAAAGCTTGAATTTTAACCTAAAGAAAATGAAAGTCTATTACAGAGTTTTTAACAAGGAAATGTATCATATAATTTATACTTACTGGCCTTCTCTAGGGACTGTGGAGTCAGGGCAGCAGGTTAACAGCTTTTGCAGCACAGTCTGCACCAGATGTTGATGGCTTACACTGAGGCTATCTTAAAGGAGAGTGTAAGAAGATACGAGAGTCAGCATTTATTTTGAAGAAAGAGCCAAAGGGACTTAATGGACTGAATGTGAAGACAGGAGAAAGGAGAGGAACCAAGGATGGGTTTTAGAATTGCAGTTGGCAAATGAGGCAGTGCATAATGGATCTACTTACTAGCACGAGAACCTTTGGTGAGGGAGCAGAGGCTTACTCTAGCTTTGATGTGTGTAGTGCACATAAGTTGGAACACCAGGGGTCAGTTATACTCATTACTGATGCCAGCATAATGGTGATCTTTCATATCTTTGGAAAAGATAAGGGGATTCAGGATAGAACCCCATGAGATTACAACCTTTAGGGAAAAGCTACGGGGAAAGGCAGAGAGAGTGACATACAAGACAGGACATCAAGGGCAATGCTAATAAGACTGGAAGGATCAGGAACTTTATCAAGCAAGGCATGATAGCCAACTGTTCCCAATGATCCCGAAGGCTAAGAACATGCATTTAAGAATGTAACTCACTGGTTTTGGGAAGATGTACAGGAGAGGAACTTGGGATCTTTTTTAAGCATATGCAAATTTGAAAAAAGTTCTGATGTTTCCAAGGTCACAAAGCAAGTTAAAGACCAAACAATCTGAAACCACGTCTCTGGATGACACTACCTGTGCTATTTTTGTGACTCTAAATTGCCTCTAGGCCTATGGACAATAAAGACACCCTAAAGACTACTGAGCAGGAAAGAAGGGTGCTGAAAGAGATTTATTGTCAAATTAGCCTGAGAGTAGTATACAAGACCAATTCAAGGTAGACGATGCCCTGGTGCACAGGTGTGGCGATGACAGTCTACCTCAGTGGGAGGCAAAAGCAGAGATGAACAGACTCCAGGGCCGCTCTGAAGATTACACAAGGCCAAAGCAAGTTCGAATGATTTCAAACTGATTACCACTGATTCCAAACGTCATTCCACAGACGGGAGAAAATAACATGGTGAAACACAAGCGGACTAAGCACTTTTGAAAAATTCAATTACAGGGTACAGCACACGGGGTCTCTATTTAAAACGCAGGTATAACAGTACCTACAAATGTATGAATTTTGTCCATTTCTGTTCTTCATTAGCATAAATTATAAGCAGTCTTCTTTTATGATTACTAATACTCGAGTAAAACATAAATCTAACCATTTTCAAAACTTAGTGTGCAGCACAACATTTATACTACTAAGCTTACAAAGGACACATTGACATTATTTTTCATCAAGAATGCTCTTTAATGATTTCATTTTTATTAGCTGGCCAGCTAATTGCCACCAACGCCCAGTGAATAAAATATGCTCATAATATAATTCAAATTTTCCAATTAGTGTCCCAATAAATAATCCTTTTTTGTTACTTAGCAAGGAAATAATACATAATCAGTAATTCAGTATTGAAGCTGCATTTCAAAAACATTTCCATCTAACACTATTTAGAATTTATACATTTTATTACTTCTCTAAATGTTTTACCACACAAGTCCAAATTGCAACTCGTTCCTACACAACTGATACCATTCCAGCTTTGGTTAGAGAATAAAGAGAATTCCAGAGTTTACAGTTAATTCTTTTCTACCCCAACCCCATTTCTGACTTTTTAATCTAAACATGTGAAAGGCACTAGAAAATTAAGAGACAAGTGTCTCCTTCTCTTGAAGAATTCCATTACTGTCCCGAAGAACAAACCATTGCAATAGGAGGAAAGCGATAACTATTGTATCATGAGCTTATAGAAACTATTCCAACTACTCTTCCTTCCCTTTAGGTATTTAGAAAGATGCACCCCGTCTTCGTGAAATCCCAGCTGAGAAGATGTGCAGCCATAATTTTGAAACAGATGTTGGAATGTGTGTGTGTGTATGTGTGTGTGTGTTTTAAAACAGCACTGAAAGGCAATATATTATTAAACTGAAGTTCATGTACCTATTTCCTTTACAAGTTTCCATAGAAGAGGAGGCAATTCCTGATATTGTAGGCAATTGTCAGGCCTATTTTTTATCTTATTTAAATTTTTAACACAGTAAATTTCCTACCAACACTCCATCAAATCCAAATAACACTGGCAAATAAGAAAATGATAGAAACACAGTGTACTCTAAATTCTTGTTAATACACTCATTAATCACTGCATTGCTAACAAATGTTGCTAATTTTAATGAATTTCAAAGCACAGTTCTACACCCTTCTGTATACAGTATCGTCCAAAATGGTTTCTGTCTAAATGGAACAACTCAGAGTAAATCTTGAAAGAAGTATTCAGATGGTAAACCCCTTTGATAGCAATTCACAGCCTGTTTCTGAGGCACACCTTCCTGGAGAGAGCAGCTGAAGAAAAGAGAGCCTGGCAGTGTCAAAAAAAAGGGCATCCGTAAACCAAGGCGGAGTCAGTGACAGCCCTGTCCAAATTCCATATGAGGCAGCCAGGCACTGAGGATGACATCAGGGAAGGACAGAGTGTTTTCTGTGCCTCTCCAGATGTCCTGGCAGGAGACAGGCTTTTCCCAATCTAAGCGAAAATCAGCCAGGGACTCAATCTCAGTTGACAGCCCTGGATCACAACTTCTGAGCGGTGACAACAAAAAAAAAAAAAAAAAAAAGAGAGAGAGAGAGAGAGAGAGACTGTGGAGACACTAAGAGCTCTCTGCAATCCTACTGGGACCGATGACACATCTCCTCACCACCCTGATCACAGAAACTGTAGTGTGAAAACAGAGATGATGCCACAGGCAAGGGGAGGCAGCCATCATGTGGTACACTGCACCTTGCACTTGAACACTTGAAGGTCCAAAATACAGTCCTGGCTCTGCTAATCATGAACCATGTGGTCCTGAGCATATCACTTACTTGAAGTTTCTTTTATGTCATCTGAAAACTTACAAGGACAGCAGTATCTCTCCCATCCACCATATGGGTTCTTTAAGAATTCAATGAAATGATGTTTTTGAAAGTCAGTAAATTACTAACTCTGTGAAAACACAGAATTTTAAATTTTTATTTTATTTTTATTTTTGTTAATAGTTTATAGGAGCATATACTTTGGACTGTTGCTAATTAGTAGTTAGTGAAGGCTTCAAATTTGCGCGTGAACCTTGTGAAAAAAAAAGTAACAGTATACTAAGAAGGCGGGTCTTTCAATGGGAGGAGGAATTGATCACAGGCAAAATTATTTGAGTTAGAAACATCATCTGAGAGGCGGTAGGGTGGGGGTGATGATATAGATTCTTTCTGTGGTAGGGGCTGCTGAAATATACAACATGGATATTCTTGAGGAAGAATGTAAGGAACAATTCAATGTCCTGGATTCCATGAGTGGCTATTAGAGTAAACTCCATCATTCAACCTCTTGTGTCCTTGACTCACATGCTAAATTTCACCCCATTGCCATGGTGGACTTTCTTCTTTCCCTATTTGTGCTCTGGTGCACTCAGATCTCTACTTGCTAAAGCCAAAATTCTTTCAATCCATATTTTCTCTACTCACAACTGTTGAAGTGGCTCCTTGCTCTCATACCAACCTCTGATTTCTTAACCTCACCCATCCCAAGCCATCTGACTTCAGTTGTCTCAGCATGCATGGCATCCAACGTCACATATTTCCTTCATCTGACCCTTTCATGTCTTTCTCCCAATGGGGCTCACCATTATGTCCACACACTGGCTGCCCTCCTTGTTTCCTTGGGCTAAGATGGAAGAACACCAAATGTCACAGTGTCCACTGGGCTACAATCTCACTTCCAAGGAACTCTTGGAGGAAAGGACCACATCTGGTGCACCTATTGCATCCAGAGAATCACACACAGAATCTGGCAGGCAGAATGCCTGCAATATAAGTGTAAATGAAACTGGTAACTTTTAAAACTATAATCCATCTCTCCTATTACTGTATTTTTCCTGGCTCCACTTACTGTTTCTTCGTCTCTTTTATTAGATTCTATTCTTGTCCCCAAAGCCAGTATACTTCCCAGAACTGGAAATTCAGCTCTCATGTCCCCTTTTTTGCTCTCCCTCTAGTGGAGACCAGTTTCTACCAACGAAGAGTGAACAAAGTGAAGATATTTCAGACAATTTTCCTGACCAGAACCAAAACTACAACAACTTGCACCCCATCCCAAGAGCTGCAGTTGCACCAAAAACATGAGTCCAGTGAGAAGAAACAAAGGTCAGAGAGGAATCAGACTCTCCCAGTGGGAACGAACAGCTGAGTCTCAAGCGGAACTGACAGGAACCAGATTTTGCCACCAGACTAAGTCACCAACGTGTCCTACATTGATGACAAAGAAACCTCTCTTCTCAGAGATCATTACTTCTCTTTAAAACTCAGGTTCTCTGAGGCCTGGGAGGTTTACACCTTTAAAGGTGTTGGATCCCTTCCTCTGAGACAGTTTACCATGTAAAAAAAAAAAAAAAGAAACTTTACTTAGGCGCTTCATTACAGATCAGGAAAACTAGCCTCTACTCAAGCCTGCCCACATTGTCTGCTGACTTTGACAATACTTATCCAAGTTCCAGGCCAAGTTCAATCTGCCTTGGTTCCTTCCACCCATCACTTTCTACCCCAACTCAGGATTACAATCCCACCTGCAGGTTCTTCATACCCTAATCTGAAGAGTATCTACAGAGGGCACTTCAAAAAGACTGTGAAAACTGGAGCTAAGCTTATTTTTGTTACGAAGATTTAGAAGCTCATGCATAAGGGATGTTCAAAAAGTTTACAGAAAATGTGTTAGGAAAGAAATTAAGCAGAAACTTCAAAAATATTTTTCACCCAAACTTATCCTTCAATTCCATTTCCATACATTCTTTGAAGTTCCCTCTTATAGTGAAATCTGTGTCCTTCGTAACAGTTTTGGTCTTTCAGTTCCAATGCTTGGGACTCCCATAAAAGGGACCACCGAGGCTTATATCTAAGTCATCCCTGACATCTCACCTATTTTGTTTAGATCAAAGATGAGACACACAGTATTTTCTCCCCATCCTAAACTCATGCTTCTTTTGGACAGAAGATTTTATCTCATGCTGTATAGTTACAATGCATAAGTTCTTGCTCATCTCTGATTCTATAGAAGTATATTTCTGAAATCTCTTTAACTTATTCCCTCAGAAGAAAGACAGATTCTTCAATGGACTACGCCAAGTGGCCTTATGCTTCACTCATATAAATCCATCCTCAATAACAGAAGGAAGCAGGTCATTCAAGTGGATGCAGGGAAGCAAGTAGTTTAACCATCACTGCTGCTTTCTGAAGTGTGCATTAGAAGAAAGCAGAAATTCAAAGCACAGTCTAGATTCCAAAAAGGCATTGTGATATGGGAAGCATATGTCCCAAGAACCACTGCACCAAAGGAATTCTGTACCAAGTAAATTTTGAGACGATTGAGTGCAAAGAATAGCAATAACCTGTCTTTAGACACAAGAATTCCTCCACACGTGTGATTACAGGATATTCAATGCACTTTCTAACTTTATGATAATCTGACGGTGTCACTAAATTTGAGTGAAGTTAGGAGAACATCTTTGATGATAACTACTGAACTGGAGTCACAAATTCTATATTCAAAAACATAAAGTCCTGAGTTCAGCTCTCAGGATAGTCAGGCCTACAGAGTTCCATCTCTTATAGGAAACATATCTTCTTCCAAGGGAGCAGAGTAGTATGAAATGGTCCCCAGAGTACATATGTCTGCATGTACCATGTCTACCACATGATGCGTGTCTCTGGGAGAGCTCCTAATATCTGGCTCTGTGGTAGGCCTTCCTTAAAGCCACGATTCAGCATGAGCTTCTAACCCTGCTGGCTCAGAGGATGACATCTTCTTGTAGAAACCTGAGTACCTCATGGTGGATCCACACATCAGTCACATAGGACCACTGCCAACCCGTCACTGGGAGATTAAGACAACACAGCCAAAGCTGAAAACACTGCCCTAACTAATTACCAGGATTTGTTACCCTTATCAGGGCTGCAGGGAGGACACTGTCCAGAGACACAAAGCTCTCTCCTGGTGCTATCCCTGCAAGATCAGAACCTCTCACCTCCAAAGTCCCAGCAGATAAGCCCTCAGCATCAGAGCTTGCCTCTGGCCACTGACATTACAATTGACGACTTTGAACATAAAACCCATTTGCTTATTCAGACTCACATTCTTCTTCTGTAGGTCATCTATCATAAACACCGAAGATCGTAAACATGATAATTCACAAAACTAGGAAGTCATCCAATACTGTTAATTTCACCATCTATATAGGCAGAGAGAAGAACCACTCATTTCTGAGAATGAAATGGGTCAAACTTGTCTCACACTGTCAGGTTTATTCTAACTAAATATAATTTTGAGGGGTTGCTCTTTTTTCCTTATTATGTAATATTAGAGTGATGTTCTTAGCAAATGGTAAAATTAAGTGTCACATTGTTTAGACTGCTTTATAGTTACTTGCATCATTCTCCCAAACATCCGCAACGTAACAGAACCTTATCAAAGGATCACATATTAACCAGGAAACTCCACCAGCTGCACTGGCCAAAGCTGATACACTATTCCCTCATATCACACCCAGACATTTGGATTTTACATAAGTAATAAAAACGTCTCCATAGAAACCAAGTTACACAGAGGAATCTTCTCACAGTGTGGAATCTCCTCTCCATATAGCCTAAGATCTCATCTCAAGGGTTTTGTTCTAACTTGGACTTACAAGCACCATACATTGACATCCATACCTTTGGAAGTTCACAGTCTTAACATTATAAAAAGCTCCTGCACAGGGAAAAAGAAAAAGTTTCAGAAAAAAAAAAAAAAGATTTGCATAGGTAGTCATAAAAATACCAAAGCAGATTCCATGCAAAACTTTGCCAAAAAAGGAACAATTACTGTTGTCTATCAGCATGCAGCCTTGAAATTATATTCCCCTCTTCAAACAGAAGCAGCCATCAGATGATCAAAACTAGACTGTCCTGTCTAAACTCAAATAGTTCTTATATGGAATAAGCACAATGCACTCAACAGACAAGCAGCTATTTCCCTCCCACACAAACTATAATCTTCTGTGAAATATATTTTTAATGAAGAATACAGAATCCTCCTACATGTTTGGCTCTGCCCTCGTTCTCCTCCCATAACAGTGCACATGCATTTCAAATAAAAAGAGAAGAATTTTATAGCTCTAATAACATCCCCTTCAATGCAGGGCCAAGGAATGGTAGCGCACGAATTAAATCTAGAAGAGATTTCTGTCACATAACGTTGCTCTTATCACAGCATAGCTAGTCACCAAAGGCCTCTGGGAGGAGAATACAATGAAAGAAACATAAACAAAGAAGTTTAATGATTTTTTAAATTAGATGCATGATGATGTTTTAGTTCATTCAACTCCTAGTGATTCAAAATTCATGGAGTTCTGATGTTTAATATTTCACAAATTTCAAATCATAAATTGCTTGTCATGAGTCATCTTGCCTCTTCCAGAAGCAAGTTTCTGAAAGCAAAGTTATTTTGCAGGTAAGCTTCACAGTGGCTTTCATTTTTATCCTCCTTCATCACTTGAATTTTAAATATCTAAAACTGTAACGACACAGCTTAGACAACAGACTTTTATCATTAGGAAAGCTAATTTGAAATGAGGCTATAACAATACTTATAAATGTCCCTGCCCATTTAGTAGAACTATATAAGTCAAAGTAGGCACGAATAAAACTGTCTCTCCACCAGTTTTCATTAGTAAACCATATACAAAAATGTGCTTGAGGGCACTAGACTTCTGGATATGTGTCATGATTTGGTTCCTAGGAGGCAAGGAAATTACAGAGGCAAGTTATTCTGGTAACCCTCTTCTATTAATCAGACAAGATCAAAATATCAATTTTACCTGCATGCAATGATGCAATTGCATTACCCTATAAGCAGCATTTTGCCTGTCACTTTAAGAAAGTAAAATAATACTGAAAATGTAACCTCTAAATACTAGCAAACCAGAGCCAACTGATTGATTCCCATGTTCTGTTCTCCCCTCACCTCCAGTCTTCCCACTCCCTTCCCCAGGATCGGGATCATTGGTTCTCTTAACCCAGCAGGAGGGCAAGAACTACTTTTGCAAAGAAAATACTACCAGGCAGAGAGCAGGAAAGGAACAGAAAGGTAAGGTGAGTTCAGGACACAGGACCAGGGGGAACGTTTGGTGGATAAACATTTATCCCAAAGCAAATGCAGCTGCTAAAATGCTGAGGACTGAATCTCAGTGCAGCTCAGCAACCTCAAACAGGTAAGGAAAGACATGAGGAAAAAAGAAAAATTAGAAAACGTTATTGTGTACTCAGTTAAAATTTCCACTTTCGTACCCATGCATCACGCTGCTCCTCAAAACATGTCAAAATGAGGTGCAAGTTAGCTTTACAAATCATCTCCACCCCGATTCCCGAGCATCTCTAGCTTAAACACAGCAGTACTCTCCTATCCACCATGAAGAAGTGGCACACTTTAAATTCAAGACCTGTCTTCTTGGATCAGAAAGCTCCAGCTGCCCATGGCTCCATCTACCTGATTTAAAAACAAAACCTTGACTAGTGAAAGAGAACCCAAAGCCTGTAGAGTTTCCAGGGCAAGAGTCTGACTGTTCACTTGCTCAGGTCTAAGAAAAGCACCTCTCTCTGTGCGCACAGCCACGGAGCAGGGCAAAGGAACAGGCTGAGCCAGAACTGCTGCTGCTCACAAAAGGAATTCCCCCTCCCTTCCCCTCCGTTTCCTCCCTTCTCTTCTCCTGTCCCTCCCCCAGCATCGCTGGTGAATAATATCACTCTGCTACCTGCCTTGATCAACACCGTGAGCCCCTGTCTTCAAGCATTCAGAGAATTTAACAGCCTGGAAATTCCTGTTGTCCATTCGCTGAGGTCAGAGATAAGGCTCAGCAACAGCCATGCTTCCCATCTATCATAAGTCCCTCACTGATAGAATGTATGGTAGGAGACCTGATGTAAGCGAGTCACCAGAGAAAATACCCACTGATGACGCATATCCAGGCATAAAAATAGGTACAGGGCCCTCAAAGGGATTATTCAACAGCCTACATTTAGACTTTCTTACAAGAGACCTGAAGTCAGTGTGCTACAGTTAAGTGGCTGGAGAAAGTTGAAGTTTAAGCTTCTTCAACAGACATAACCACAAATAGCTGGTTTAAATCAGCTCTTGCAATAACCATTCGTTTTGTAAATTTTAGCAAAACTTCATAAACATTATACACTACCAACAGCTATCTTATAAAATGTCACAGGATTCTTTATTCATGTTCTCCCTCATGTAATGATACATTTCCCCTTTAATATACAATCCCCAAACATTAACATTTTCTCAGGCCAAGGAAAGACAGTACCGGGTGTTTTCCAAATAAATGTTCGGGAAAATAACACAAATTGCAGTTCTGCATCTCTATCCTTCTAAAACATGCTTTTAAGTAAAGCAAAGCTTAATTATAAGTTTTACTAAAGAAACTGACACTTTGCCTACTGTATTTGCAGTTATTTTTCCCAGGATTGGTTAGATGACTTATAGGAATAATATTCACACATGTTAGATGTACTTACTATATATACTGTCATGTACACAGGCCTTATTACTGTTCGTGAATGAATGATCAATCAATAAAGCATTATGTGTATATATTTTCATTGAACAAACACATAAGGAAGACATCAACTACAACTGAAATCTGCATTATAAAAATTTTTATCAAGAGAAAGCAACTTTCTACATGTGTAACTATTTTAATAATTCCCAGGTCATCTGTTATCTTTTTTTCTCCCACTCAAACATACGCACAGCTAGCTGGCATGGCAGTTCTTCAGAGAACTTTCATATGAGGAAATGCTGGATTCTTCCATATTTTTATGTTTGAAAATCAGAAAATGTTTCCTTTAAGCAACTGCACTGACACAATGAACAATGAAGAAGAATGCCTACAACAGAATCCAAAATTCTATCCCAACACTTAAAGGCCTCTCTACTATTGATTCCCTATTAGTGCTAATTGCCAATCCTTTCCTAATAGCTAGCAGATTTTCACTGTTACCCAGCAAACTAGGAGCCACATAATGTTTATCTGTGGCAGAGTCTCTCTTAATACTTAAGTATTCATTATCCTGATGCACAAACTGACAAAAGCCAGGAGACAACATTGCTGCTGCTGGACAAACTCCTTAAGAGTTTGTTTTGAGAGTACAGTTCTCTAGCTACAGTTAACAAGGTGGCATTTTTCTGCCAGCAGGATCAGGTTCTCCATCACTTTCCTCAAGTATGACAACACTGCTATAAATACAGGTGACAATTATTTTTAGAGCTAAGATTTCACAAAGCATTCACGTTTTGCTGCTGTGCATATGTGTCAACAGCATGTGGCCTAGTTTAAAGAATCTCATTGGAAATGTTCACTGGTGCCCCTTAGTCAAGCACTCTGATGAAAATTTTGAGGAACACACAGGTACCTCCTTCACACCACTCAGCAAGAACCATTTAGCCATTACTTTCTGACATAAAACGCAAGAAAACAAATCAAATTAAATCTATATTCCATCTCATGTCATAGGTTTTAATATTCGATTTTCTGAAAAATAATAAGAAAAATTCAAGAAAAAAATGAAAAATAAATCCTAAAACATAAGATAATGATACACAGTCCTTTTAGCCAAAGAAAGAATATGTATTAATCCACCAAAAATTTTTTCGCATTAAAAATATTTTTATGTATTAACCTAACACAAATATTTCACTGATTTTTCAGAAGTTCATGCTTCTTAACAAAGTTAAAATTAGCCAAAGCACTCGGGAATAATCAGATTTCATCCTGTTTCATTTATTTGACAGCTTTCAGTCATGGTAGTCCATGCTAGTCAAATCTAAATTAAAGACCCTCAAAAACTTTAAAACAATGCCAATCTCCAAAGCAGACACTATTTGAAATCTCATAGACACATCAACTATCAATCCAAAGATCACAGATTAAGTTCCATAAAAAGTTTTTTCCAATAGCACTCTTGGCATTAGTAATTCCACACCTGTTAAATTTGATAGCAGAAGAACAATTGTTTAAAAGAAAAGAGAACTTTCTTACCCTGGATAAGAAACCATACTATTATGATTATTTAAATAACATCTTACATTGTCTGCTGCAATGAAAGGGTTAAACACAGCACTACTTAAAAATAGAATTGTCAAAATATACTTTGAAAACAAAATTTTCTGATTTTTATTTTAAGAAAAACCAAAGAACATAATCAGTTGATCACTAGATTTAAAATTGGTTATCTCAACAGGATTGGGGATGGGGTATACTTAATATAGCATAAAACGCAATGCTGGGGGGCGGGACAGGGAAAGTGCTTTTTCAAAATTAACCTCGCTAAAACAAAATATATTTAAATTATTCTTTGTCATTAACAGAAATCCATGGCAGTAAATAATTTCACAAGTTTTTATTATGGCAAAATAATGGGAAAACATGTGCCTACTTGCCTACCCTTTATCCAGCCAAACACAAACAAATCACAATCAGAAAATAGGGTTAATTCTCTATTTTAGTCACTATATATATATATGGTAAAATTACATTTTATATTTATTTTTATAAATTATACCCTTAAAATATTTTATTGTCTAACTGCTGATTTTCTCATTTGGCAAATGATTCCTGAACAATATATGGGCTTGTGGTCAATTAAGTTATTATCTTCATCCTACCCTACTCTGAAATGCATCTACAAGAGCACATAAACACACACAAACACATAGAGAACTTCCCAAAGTGAATACCCAAACCATCCTTAACTCCCCTAGACTCTCAGCTCCCCACACCTAATCATCAAGGTACAACGCCTGTCTCCACTGTAACTCCACTGCCAAGTCCTTCAACACACATCTATATCTCCCTCTCCTCCCAAACTATGTCCAACATGACAAAAAGTGAGTTTTATGAATCTGATCAGAAATCCTTCCCATCAAGATGACAACAAAAGCCCTTGCCCCGACACAGCCCTTGAGCCAAAGGCTTCAGAGACCAAGGAGACAGTGCTAAAAGACACAGACACATAAACACATAAACACACACACACACACACAGCATCTCCACATCACCCACCTTGGTTCCCTCTGACAACCCAGGACATTACAACTGTTGGCAATATCACAAATATCCTTAAAGAGTGCCTCCCCACCCATGGAAAAAATGTGGTTGATCATTGTGAAATGATCAAGTATATTCACCTAATGAAGAAGTTGGGAGACAACAGCATGTTTATGTTCACTGTGGACATCAAGTCCAGCAAGCCACAGAACAAGTAGACTGTGACAATGATGTAGTCAGAATCGCTACCCTGATCAGGCCATATTCGGCTGCCTCCTGGCTACGATGTTTTGGATGTTTCCAAGAAAACACGGTCAACAAAACTGGAGTCTGGCTGGCTAATTCTAAACACACACTTTTTTGTATATCTGACTGCAGTGCACATTCCACTGAAACACCTCAGCGACTCCCAGTGGTTTAATGCCAAGTCTTGGATCAGATCATCCTACAATATCATAATCATACTTTTATATATCTGAACTCCCCATTTGAGTGTCTTGAGGCCAGAATCTATATAATACCCATTATCACACCTCCAGTTCACAGCCAGTGAACTCAATGAAAGGACACAGCATTGACATTCTTATCTCTTGATGTGGTCTAACTGGACTACATAAGAAGAAAATATGGTAGAATAAAGCAGAATTGAATTTTCAATCCAAGAAAACAGTATTCAATCTATAGCCCTATCAAACCTTTTCCAAGCTTTAGTTCACCCATCTATAAAACAAAGAATAAAGTGGAATCATTATATATATATATATGTATATATCATGCACCTATTACAAGAGCCAGCAGCTTTGGAGAAGGTGCCCAATAAATGACAGCTATCTTTGTATCTGAAGTGTAAATCGACAGCAGAATACAAGAGAACATAGAAAAGACACCAAAATGATCCATTTTGGAGCCAGCATTGTTGCTCAGGGCATTAAACAGCTGCCTGCAACACAGCCATCCCATATGACACCAGTTTCCATTCCAACTGCACACTTCCAATCCAGCTGTCTGGTAATGCACCTGGGAAAGCAGTGGAAAATGGCCCAAGTGCTTGAACCCCTGCCACCCATGTGTGAGACCCTGATGGAGCTCTGGAACCAGTCCTGGTAATTATGGCCATTTGGGGAATGAATCAGCAGATGGAAGATCTCCCTCTCTGCTTCACCCTCTATCTCTCTATGTAATTCTTTCAAGTAAGTAAATAAGTATTCTTTAAAGCTGGAAAAAAAAAGGGATCATTTTGGTGCTTTTCCGCAATATGGTAGCCACTAGTTTTATGTGGCTATTGAAACTTGAAACTTGGCTACCATGGCTGAGGAACTGATGTTTTGCTTTAACTAATTTAATTTTAATAGGTCTATGTGACTAGGGGACTAATTTATCAGACAGGGCAAGCAACTTCAGCCTCAGCAGAAATCCCCTTTATATACCTTTCTTTTTCCTTTCTGTCAAATAAATCTTGTTGTCAAGAATTATATTCTAAGTATTGCTTCTGTTAAAGACTAAGTGCTTGCAAGTTATCTCTATCTCTAGTTAAAACTGGGAAAACCATCCATTCTGTCCAAACAGATATAGCCCTGAAAGTGCCTAAGATCAAATGAAACAGTTCAACACAGTGTGTCCTGAAAAAGCTCCTCCAAACCTTTGAATCTTTCTTGAGTATTTTAACTCATTTATTTGAAAGGCAAAGTGTGTGTGTGTGTGTGTGTGTGAGAGAGAGAGAGAGAGAGAGAGAGAGAATCTATCATCTGCTGGTTCACTCCCCAAATGGCCAAGGAGCAGAGCTGGGCTAATCCAAAACCAAGATCCAGGAAGTTCCTCCAGGTCTCTCACATGGGTGCAGGGACCCAAACACTTGGGTCTCTTCCACTTCTTTCCCAAGCTTAACAGCAGGGAACAAGATTGGAAGTAGAGCAGTCCAGTGCCCACAGAGGGAGTCTGGGCTGCAGGCTGCAGGCTGCAGTTACTTGATAAAACAGCACAGGTCTCCAAATCCTTGCATTTTTACTAAGTGAATACGTTGCTTTTCTATATTGCTATGTTTATTTACACAACAATGCATCTGTGCTGCATTCCTACGAAAGTATAAATTAGCTGAATATAAAAACAATCATGTTTCCTGTTTTGTTCTATAATGGAATATCCATGTCGAATGAATGTATACATTTGTAATAATGAATGAAGAATATAGCCCACAGAATACAAACTCAGCATAACAAAAGGCCATAGACTACAACAGCAACTGAGCAGGATTAGGGACCAGACGAATTTGCCTCAAGACGCAGCTACACCACTCACATTCCATTTGAGAAAAACACTTGATATTCATTTGTCAAAAGATATCAATTACAGCTCTTGAATATTTTGCAATGCTCAAGTGAGATAAATCAGGATTATAAATATTAGTGCAAATGGTGTAACTGAGAAGGTTAGAAAAATAACATTTCAATCTTCATATTTTACATCATTAGAGAAAATAATGCCCTGAAATAAGAATACCATGTGTAAGACCTAACCATCTGGGTAAATTTCTGTAGGGAAAGATCAACTTCAAAATACCCACAAAGATTACACTTCCATTTTGTAAACTACAATAGAATGACTCATTTATTACAGTAATTTCCTGAAGTGTACAATCTTTATCTGACACCAAGGATCGGGTAATGCTGAAATTTGTTTTGTGTATATGACCCATCTCCCTAATTCATTCATGTGCTGTGGCTCTTGACAGGATTTAGTAGTAACAGTTCATTTTTGTCCTGTGCTTTCCAGTTCACAAAGTACTTTCGCCTGTGCTAATTTTTTAAAAGTTATCTTCAAGACAACAGCAAGATAGGCTGTGAATTTTATCAGTTATTATTTCCAGGTTGCAGTAGAGTAATAACGCAGTCAGCAAGTAAGCCTATGAGGTTAGGGGTTCTAAATCTAGATCTCTCGCCAACGTACTCCAGGAATTTCCTAGTTTGCTAAAGAAAAATTTTGTTCATCTTTCCCACAAGAACTTTAACAACATCTGGCTTTACACCACAAATCTGTCATCATATATAAATATGTGCATGTATAGATAACATAATGTTAATTAATATTTAGTAGCTTGTAAAAGTATCTTCATCCATACTCACTCAGGAGATCTTCATGGAACCTTAGAAAGCAAGTACCCCACACAGTGCAATCTCCATTTACAGGGCTTGGAAACGGCTTGACTCGACTGTGTCATTGCAAAGTGATGGCAAGAATAATTTGCAGCCCTGCATCAATTCACCCAACCTCTCAGGACCTCACCTTCCTTCTAAAATGAGATTTTGAGTCACTCACAGATAACACCTGACTCTTAAAATCCTGTTATTCTGCTAATGAAGTAGCATTCCGATGATCTAAGCCCTTGCTGATGCTTCTTCACTCACACTCACACACTGTGATGCCTCTTACACTGTTTCTTCACATGTGAAATACTGGATCTGATTAAGGAGTTCATTGCCTTTGTTCATCTTTACACAACATTAGGTCCTGCTTATTCCCTGCTTATTCTTGGTGCTGTTCAGCCTGTAAAGATTTTCCTCTATAACAAAGGCTAGCTCAAACAGGCCTGAGCAGACATGAGGGTCTCAGGCACAGGGAGCATCCTCGCCTGGCCTTTTCTCCTTGCCCCGTCACTATTCCTCTCTGGAGAGAGGAGATGCTCATTTGTTTCGAAGGGTTTTTACACCTTTTTAATTTTGTTTTTCAAAGAAATATTACAAACCTCAAAGTAGATGGGAAAAGACAGACCTTCGTGCCCAGACCCAGAATCAGGGTCACAATGGAGAGTCATGTAAGTGCTTTCACCAAGAACCCTTCCACCATGGTAAAAGGCCAAGTGCAGAAGCAGTAGCAGTACCTGGCTGAAGGTGGGAGGGCATGTGCACAAGTCCACACCTACCCCTCTGCTAATGCTGAGAAAGCTCTACCTCCACGGCTGCCGAGGAGCCACAGAAATAAGTAACTTGACCTCTAAAGAGGGTTTGCAGCCTGGCAGTAACCTGAGCTGCACTAGGTTATTTTTGCTGATGGCTAGTGGTTCTTAAAGGGGCTGTGTTCTACACACACATGTCCAGACACAAGATGCAAATCAACCATCAGTTAGGTGTGATATGCCCATCTTCATTAAACATGGTTCATGTAACATACAGTTTCATGCTGTCTTATAGGATCAGTCCTACATCCTGCAATAAAACATCAGTGGCTAAAAACATGGAAGTGCTGAAAAACACAGAATATTGTCAGCTGCAAACTTCAGAAGACAGCAGGCATTCCCCCAAAGGTGCTGCCCTCCGTGTAAGCCTGCTACTTAAGAAGGGAGTGGGGAGTAGAGATGAAAGATGGAGACGGCTGCCAGGACCGGCCTCCACCGTTATCATCTCACTTAGTGCTCACCACCTCCCTTCGAAGTATAATTATCCCATTGTACAAAAAAAAGGAAAGTTAACTCACTCAGAAGTTACATGAGAGGTGAGTGAACCTCCTACCAAGACTGTCTTTGAAAGTGATGAGGAGCCTCAAGGCAAATGTCTCACTGAAAAAACCAATCTCATGAAACAATCAGTCCCTGTGGTCTCTGTACCACATCCCTATATTGCCAAGGAATTCCAGAAATAATCCACAATTAGGGAAGTAGACTCTGGAGACACACATGCCCAATCTTGTAAACCTGTTGCACCCCAAACCTGCTGAGGGACCTTGGGCAAGTCGGTTTACTTGCTGAGCCTCAGTGTGGAAAGCATTGGTATTTGTATCACCAGGTTTTTTAGTGATTAAATGAGATCAACACATGTGTTTCCCAGGCACAGAGGAAAACGTCTGTTATCATCAGTGGTATTCATATCCCGATTCAGTAGGATGCAATGTGATGCAATCATTTTTGAAATCTGACAGTATAAAGAAAAATCACGTAAGAGCTATCTGTTGTGCAAGTACTTGATAATCATCAGCCCCATTGCTCATCACTTTTCCTGGAAAGTGACTCTCCCAAGTACGACCAGTAAGTGAAGCAGAAGGGATTTCAACTAAGGTCTGATTTTCAGCCCTCTAACAAATGCTTAAAGGAACGGCAATGAGAGCTGTGAGAAGCACCGCAAGGTCCAGTTCTACTCTTCAGCTTGCTGACTGTGCAAGCCCTGCAGCCCCATTTCATTTGCCAGATTTTTAAATTTATTTTGGTCTACTCTCTCCGGCAAGTGATCCATCAAGTATGAATCTACAGGTAACTCTACAGAGAATAATAAAGTTCCCTGTAATCCTAGTAAAGCCATATTATTCAAAGTATTCCTCTAAGTCACAGATTTTCAGAATTCCAAAATCCATATCCTACATAAATTATGGTAAAATCTCACAAATGCATAACATCTTAAAGTTCACAAAACATCCTCATAAACATCATCTCACGTAATCACCCTAACAACTCCTGTTGGTGACACTGTGCCTGTCTTTCTGGTGAACAAACTGAGACACAAGAAAGTTACTTGTCTATAATCATATACTGAGCAAACAGCAGACCAATCATTTGCATACCTAAGTTTTCTGGTTTCTGCATTCCAATTCATTTTACTTTCTCTTGCTGTGAAAAAAAAGAATCATTTTCTTTACCTTTTTGCTTTATCTGCTATGCTCAACAAGGTATCAAACATCTCAAGGTATCATTAGCATATCCTTCCATCCTTCATGTACTATCTTTCACCTTTGTGGAAAAACAGAGTTTCATCTGACTTCTAGCTTACACCCCATCCTAGCAAAATTCCTACCCAAGCAACCAAGTTACAGGATAATTTCCCAAAGCTTAAGTGTTCAAGGTGGTGAGGGTCACGCCTCATTTGCTATAATTTTTGTTTTATTTATTTTTTTATTATTTTTCCATTTATTTTTAATTATCTTATGATACAGTGCCAAAGGCTCTTATCCACTATATTTTTTTAAAGAACCATTTGCTTTTATTTGAGAGGCAGGTTTAGAGAGATAGCAAAAGGAAGAGATGATACGGATACAAATACAGACACAGACAGAGATCATCTGCTGCTTTACTCTCCAAATATCCAGGAGCCAAGACCTCCACCTACATCTCCCATGTAGGTGACAAGGACCTAAGTACTTGACCTTCCATAGGCCATTTGCTACTTTTCAGAGACACAGGACTCAGACTTGGTCAGTCCAATATGGGATGCAGGCATCTGAAGAGGTTGCTGGAACCCTGTGACAACTGCCCATCTTTAATTTTAGGTGCTCTTCACAGAGAGCTTGACAGCAGAAGTTAGGTTTTAGTATAACATTTGTTGAATGCCCACTATATTTCAAGTGTTTTACACTAATTAATTTATTCCATAGTACTCCTATTACACAGATGAGGGAACCGAATCAAGACAATTTGCCACAGAGTAGGGAACTAGTTACTGACAGAGCAGCATTGTGAATTCAGGGATGCTAGCCTTCAAAGGATGTGCTTACAACCATAGATCACATGCCAAACACTGTCCACAAACTCCTCTCATTCTTGACAAACAAGCTACAGTGAATCATCTTGGAGAGTGAAACATGCCTTGACAATTCACTGGCATGATTAAAATAAGCAGAGAAAAAATAAAATAACTCAAAGTCTAATTGTTTACTAAAGTCCTGCTCCAATATTTATCACAAATAGTACATTCATCACATTGCAACTTAAAAGATTGTCAGAAAAATGAAACAACTACATTGTCATTTTAATACTTAGTTTAAATGCATGACCAATTTGGTAATCTTTTTACAAAAAAAATACAAAATAATACACACTTCACATTATTTTTCATTCATTATCTTAAAATCATGACACTGTCCAGGATTCACTGAAATATATCTTTTATAACAAAAGAATCAATAGAAATTTTTCTTCAGTGCTTAGGTTCTTACCTTTTTCCTTGCTTTCCTCTCTTATTTGTTTCATCTTTTTTGCTTTCAATTTCCTTTTTCTTGTTGATTATTTTGTTTCTTGGCCAAATGATATAGAATGGTGCCTACTACCTCAGCAATTTTGCAAAATTAGAAGCTTAACAGTAGGTTTCCGAAAGGTGAATCCACGGACAGCCCACATCATTATCTCCAGGGCTGGGCCCCCAAATATACAATTATCAGCACGTTGCTCAGGTAAATTCTCTACATACTAAAATAAATCTTCCACTAAGGTCTTTTTCATCAAATGATGTGCATGTATTAGTCATAAAAATGTACACTTGACTCTTCAGACTTCCATTAAGAGTCTCACATAAAATTGTGCACTCTATGTACTAAACTTACTTGTTTTCAAGATTTATTTTTATTGGAAAGACAGATCAGATTTAAAGAGAGACAGAGAGAAAGATCTTTCATCTGCTGGTTCACTGCCCAAGTGCCCTCAATGGCCAGAGCTGAACTGATTCAAAGCCAAGGAATCAGGAGCTTCTTCCAGGTCTCCCAGGCAAATGCAGGGTCCCAAGGCTTTAGGTCATTCTCTACTGCTTCCCCAGACCATAAGCAGGGAGCTAGATAGGAAGTACTATCCATGAATCAGGGCCCATATGGGATCTCCACACTTGCAAGGCAAAGACTTAGTCGTTGAGCCATTGCATTAGCCATCTACACACTAAATTTAAACCAAAGAGTTTAACACTCTCAAGTGCTGTTTCAACATATGTATGGCAAGGAGAAAACACAACTGGAAAACTGGGCATGGGTCAAGCAAAGACTCCCCACGTAACTGCTTTAACATATCTCTGTGGCCAACCTGTTGCAGCTGATTCACTGAGTAAGATTCACTTCTAGTTTTTTGTACTGTGGTAAAATCTGACCAAGTGGGCCCACCCACTAACCCTTATTATCAAAAACCACTTTGTTGAACCAACTAATGGTTAGCATTAGAAAAAATAATATTGAAATCAAACTTCAGAACTCTGCATTTGGAAAAGAGCTATTATTTACTGACAATATGAGCAACAAGTGTCACTTATTTTGACCCTTTATCTAAATGTTTGATTATATACATCCCTTAAAACCCAATATGGAATTCAGATGATTAGGGTAAATATGAGAGGCTACTGCGGCCTACCTCGTTATATCACCTAATCTGATATCTTCCCTCTATATTGCTTTCTTTTCATCCTCACAGATATACACACCCTCAGCTTCCTCTTTCTGTTCTCCCCACCCCAGCCCTCATCTCCTCCTCTGGCTTCTTTGACTATCCTTTCCAAATGCCATTGTGAACCAATGCACTCTTTCTCACCAGCACCCTGCTTCCCGCCTCACCTTGCTAAAACTCACTCAGCATCAGACCCTCACACTTTGTGTTCCATGGTGTTCCATGACCACCTACCTACTCAGGGGCTGAGGAAAATCACCAACCAGGGAGACAAACCTCCTTTCCTGCTCCCTGACGTTGGGCCTTCTCTTTTCATCAGGCTGTGCTCTCAATTTCTCCAGCAGCAAATTCAAATGATCCCATTTTCCTCAACGCGGATCAGTTTTCCCAAACAAATGAATCACTTCTACTTATACACCCCAACACACACACACACACACACACACACACACAAAGTTCTTCAAAAAAAATTTCCCACAGTGCCTAATTTCTACTCAGGAATTTAAAAGCTGTCCTCTTTCAGTCCCTGTAAATTTCTGTATAAAGCTCCAGGTAATGTAGCTGTTTCAGACTTCTTCCTAATCATCATCCAATTTTCCTTCTCTTTTAGCACATAGAAACAGAGTCACACAGACAGAAAAGTGCTTCCTGAGTCTTGCCTCTAATGCAGTCTGTCATCTCATTGTCCTAGGCACACCTAGGCATCCTGAAAGAGCAGGCATTACCAGCTCCTTGGAGGCATGGAATAGGAGGGCGATGAACCCTAACTGCAGTGCTAGAGCAGTTCTCTGTGATAATTGCTTAATATTAATGGTATAACAGATGCCCCAACAGAGAGTGGACAGTCTCTTTATAAAAGTCTCTAGTAGCCAAAAACATATGAAAGGGGGCCAAATCTCACTAACAATCAAAGAAAATTAAAATTACCACTGTGGTCAAGCCAGAATGATAGTTTGGTGGCTAAATCCTTGCCTTGCATCTGCTGAGATCCCATATACACACCAGTTCATGTCCCAGCTATTGCACTTCCCATCCAGCTCTCTGCCTAAAGCCTGGGAAAGCAGTTAAGGACAGCCCAAACCCTTGGGACCCTGCACCCAGTGGGAGACCTGGAGGAAGCTCCTGACTCCTGGCTTCAGTTTGGCTCAGCTCTGACTGTTGTGACCATTTAAGAAATGAGCTAGTGGATGAAAGTTCTTTCCCTCTTTATATCTGCCTTTTCAAGAATAAAATAAAATAAATCTTTAAAAATATGTCACTGTAATCAAAACAAACACCATAATAGGACAGGTATAACGCTCATACATTTTTGGCACACTTAGTTTAAAAAGGGATGTGGCGGTGACTGCTGAGTGAGTACACAAAAGCCCTATGATCGTGCAGTTCCACCCTAGGCTACACTCAATGGATATGCACTATAACATTCACACAAGCACCAGCTGTAAAAGCCAAAACCCAAAAGGAATGGTAGAATAAATAGATTATGGTACATTCATATATTAGAATTCAACACACACACACAATGGGTATGAATGACTATTACAGACAACAGGAATGAACCTCACGGCACACCACTGAATGCAGGGAGTCAGGCATGGAAGGAAACAGAGCTCATGGTTCAATACATGTGAAGGACCAAGGTAAAAGGTAATACAAGAACATACAATGTTGACAGGGTTGTAGATAGGTGTTAAAACTTAGGCTCCACTATTACTGGGAAAAAGCCAAGATTGCTTTGGAGTGCCGCTAAGGTTCTGACAATGCTCAGTCCCTGTGTGGTGTGTATCCTGTATAATATATATATATTATAAGGGTGCTCAAAGAGGTCATGGAAAGTAAAATCAAAAGATAAGACTATTCTGGTGCAAAAATCAAGAATAGTCTAACTTTAAAATCCATGCATAGTTTTGGTTTCTTTTTTCCATAATACACACTTTTTAAACCCCTTGCATGCATGAATTGGAAAAAAAAAAAAACTTGCACCAAAAAAATTAAAATCTTAAACTTTAATATCATTTTCCATAAACTTTTCAATGCTCCTTTTGGTATATTACATTACACCCTTTTAAAGACATCTGGATATATATGCTGGATGCCCTGCTTGGTCTCTCTCTATGGACTGAGATTCTTGAGGTGAGACCTAAAATCTCTTCATCTTTGTTTCCCTAGATCGGCAGCTAGTTAGCACATTGTGCTCCCAACAAAGACTTCTGTAGAACTGAATGGCAGAGGGCCTCAGCCCTGATTGTTTCTTGACCCTGAAGTCAGCTTTTGCAACCTCTCTTGGGTTCCAGGTCTTGATATCTGCCTACAGAAACTGATTATATTAATCTGCCCTTTATCTAAGAACAGACTTTGAGTCTGGAGCTTGGCATAGATTGCCTCTTTTTAAAAAATCTTTATTTGAAAGGCAGAATTACATAGAGATAGAAGGGATGGAGAGAAGAGAGACACTTGACCTGTTCACTCCCCAAAAGGCCAGAATGGCTGGAACCCCCCCAGGACCCAGGAGCTTCTTCCAAGTCTCCTTTGTTGATACAAGGATTCAAGCACTTAATCATCTTCTGTTGCATTCCCAGGGGCATGTCAGAGAGCTGGATAGGAAGTGGAAAAGCTGGGACTTGAACTGACACCCAGATGGGGATGTTGATGCTGCAGGCAGTAACTTTACAAGCCATGCAGCAGCATCTGCCTCAGATAATCTCTTTATCACAGCCTGTAAATCAGTAATTATTGCCCCCAAGTTACAGATCAGGAAAAGATGGGTCCCAGAAGGTAAGCACTTGACAAAAGAACGCGGAGGTGATAAGATAGAGAAGTAAAATTGAAAGTTCTTTCTTATTCCAAAGCTAGAGAGCTTTCACAGGACAAAGCTTTTTTCAAAGGCTTGTCAATCTTCCTCGCCCCAGGGGAGGTGATCTCTATCCACTGTGTGCCCCAGGTTACAGACCTCTGGATTTCCTTCTCTGCCTTTACTGGCTCACTGACTCACGCAGTGTTGTTTCCCAAGGCTGGCTATTTGTCCTGTGCTCACTAATCTCGATATCACAGCACAAATTCAAGCTTTTCTATTTTTTTCTTTTGAAGATTAACTTTAATTGTCTTCACATCGTGTCTTCCTAAACCCCGGTTTGGTTTCCTCTAATTTCTTCTTGTGATGCTGCCTCAGAGATCTTTACAAAATGCAATCTAAGCGATGTCTCTGTATTACCTACAGGATGAAGTTCAAACACAGCAGCCTGGCATAGGGACCTGGACCTGGTCAATGCCAAGTGTTCCAGCTTCTCCCCTTGTAACTCCACTCACCACCTCCACCCCCACCTCAACCCTGAGATCCAGCCAGAAGACCTTTTGCTCAGGGAAGCAGCCTGCAGTTTCTGTGCCGCTAAACCTGTGCATGCCAGGATTCTCTTCTCCTGGAATGCCCTCCCTGTGCTGCAAGATGCAGCACAAACATGTGCTCCTTCCCCAATCCCCTCCGGCAAAGCTGATGAACTGCTTTCACGTCATAGATAAAAACTTGGCACATCCTTGTCCTGTAACCCATTTCACAATGCACCACAATGTTTGCAGTCCATGCTTACTCTTTTTTAACACGCCCAGGTACACACACATACAGCACGTCAAAAATGCTTGAGTAAGTAAATTACAAAAATGCAATCATTTTATGGACTAGATAATTTTAGTTTTGGATCATTTATTTTTAAAAGCAAATTCAAAGAAAATGCCACAAGCAGAAACAATAAGGGCTGAGAATCATTCATTAGTCTTTGATGAAGGTTTAAGCTGAAAACATCTAGCTACTGTGTTCTTGTTCTCATGAACACACTGTCTCCTATCTTCCCAGGCCTCTTATCAATAATCTCCTCCCAGAACCACCAGAGCATCTATGGTGTCAAAGACAGGGACTCAGTTCAGGAGAGAAAGGATAGGATATTTCTTGGATCCTAAACCCCTGGATCTAGTGGAGATAATCAATAATATTGGGTCTCAAATGTTAGGGAGAACAAAACTTGTCTGAGGCTTAGTAGAGATTATTCTCAGAGTGAACCAGGAAAGAGCATAACATTCCATCCATGCCCTGGATCAACTAAATCAGAACACAGCAAAAAGTAAACATTTTCCAGGCTGTTCTATCATTTCTAAGATGCAGCACAGGAATCTAATACATAAAAACAGTCAATTAGTGATGCTGTCTTTTCCTACTGGAAAAACTATGCAACAGACCAATAGGACTGTTGGGGATATGCATGGCTAAGGCACAGCAAGAGAAGAAATGTGTTCTCTGAGGATTGAGCAAGATGCCAGGAAACTGTGGGCAGGAACTGGCTAATCACTCCCCACACCCAGTGCCATAGGCACCTCAATGAAAGGAAGGACAGGGGAAGATCTACAGAAAGCACCCTATCCCACAGAAGAGATAGAGTAGTTCTCACCATGCACGTGAAGGCTACAATTTAACAGCTCTCTCCAGTATGAGACTGTGAAAAGCAGCAGCCAAATGCCCGCCAGAGACACAGAAAAGCAGTAACTATGTTGACATTCCCAGAAGAGAGATTTTTTTTTTTCTCCTAGTAGCATTCTTGAATTGCCTTTTCTTGCTTCCTTTCCACAGAGCGAAGGAGTGGGTGTCGAGGGCTAGATCATGTAAAAGACCAGAGAGCAGCTGACATGAACTTCTATCAGGCTTCTCTGCACAAAGGCCTTATTATAATAGAGACATAAAAATGTGTGGGCAAGACTTGAAGGGTTGGGTTTTACCCTCCCCAAACTCACTCTCAACCCTGTGCTTTGAATGCATTTGTGTATACACACCCTCTGACAGAATAGGTCGTGTTGCCATGGAGCTGAAGCCTCTGCAGTTTACAGGGAAGGATCATACTGCTTTTATACCTGTAATAGCAGAGGTAAGAATCACTGCATAATATTAACTCCACTGGCATTTTGGATTTCCAATTGCTTGTCTTCGTGTTCTGACTGCAGTCTGTGTATCTTTTA
This sequence comes from Ochotona curzoniae, assembly GCF_017591425.1. Classification (NCBI taxonomy): domain Eukaryota; kingdom Metazoa; phylum Chordata; class Mammalia; order Lagomorpha; family Ochotonidae; genus Ochotona; species Ochotona curzoniae. The sequence continues at coordinate 22,903,983 of NW_024467115.1, forward strand.
ATTCCCTACTTGATATTATCATGATGGAAGCTGTTGGACAGCCGCTTCTTTTTGTGAAAACAGTATGCCAAAATATGCCACATATTGTATGATCTGTGTTATTCCCCACATGCCTGCCCTTTCCATCAGTGTGTGACTTATTATATCCAGGGGATTTTATGAAAAATCTAAAATTACAGCACACCTAATAAACACAATGGGTGACACATAAAACTCTGCATCCAGTAGCTGTTTTCTGTGACTTGACCAATCACGATATTATCCATAATCTGATTACTCCTTAAACAGGTTTCAAGAACCAAAATCATATCTAGACTACTTTTAACAAACATAGACACAGTTCCTTCTGGATCTCACTTCAAAGCCTAGCTTCAACCCCGCTGTTTGGAAATCAAATAAAACAATCTATAAAAGAACACAAAGTTGATTTCCTAATAAAACCTCAATAAAGTTGTTTCCTAATAAAATATCTACATTTCTCTTTTTTGGATTTTGTGTCTTCAAAGAAAATGGTGATTTGACTTTTGCAAAACAAAGTGCAAAGGAATGAAAGAAAATGGACTTGATTTCCTACCTGGAAATCTGCTTTCGGTCTTAGCCACACATTCCCATAATCTTGAGTCTCAATTTCTCAGGTAAATTCGCCAATCTGCTGACAAGAAGTTTTGCATTATGATTTCTCCTCCCACAAAATATCATCAAAATGTGACTATGAAAATGACCTTAAGTTTAGCCAGGGCAGCAAAACTGACTCTATCCATTTGGAAAATGAGTGAAGCAAACAGGTGATTGTAACACCAGATACCAGTATGCTCAGCACAATAAGATGTAAATAATTGGAAAACAAATGATGGAAAGCAAAATTAACTGATAGCATTGGATGACTCAAAGAAAAAAAACTCAGGAATTCACACTAAAATCAATCAACCAGTGAAATGCAGACAGCCCTTCCCTTCAGGAAATAAATGCAAATTTCTCGCCCTGAAGTGTAGACAGACTTTGAGAGTACAGAATCCAGAAAAGGAAATGCAGCACTTCCAGCGGAAAAACCTGGTTGATTTCTACCCCAACCAATAAATCAAGGTAAACGTCATGAAGCATGTTCAGGGGATACTCCCCCAAACAGAATACAAACACACAGACACATCACCTGTGTGGTTTTCTGCCTACAAATTCATAACCCCGAGCAATATTTTTGGCCAATACCCTTCAAAAATGTCCATCCCATCTGTAATAAGTACACCATGTGTCTGTAAACTGTTACCCTATTGGTCTCGTATAGCACATTGTATTTTGTACTTTATCCACTATTTCTAAGTGAGCAGCTAATTATATTACATGAAATTCTCAGGAAAACCAAACTTCTTGAAAACTACTAGCCCAATACTTAAACAGACTAGCTTCTTTCAACACTCATTTTCTTTAGATAATAATTATTCTTTGTCTCTCTCTCTTTTTTTTTTTTTTTTTGTGGCACTTTCAGGCCACCTCAGAATCACATCTTCAAATACTGTACAATTCAGGGTTTTTTGTTTTCTTACCACAAACTGTATATTTTCGTTATGACTAGCAACAGCATGTTGCTGATGAATCTGGCAACGAAATGAATAGGATTACTCTGTTTCAATGCTACAATACTCAAGACCTTCTGAGCACCCCAACCAGACACCCGGGCTGCTTGTGGACAGGCATTCCCCAGCCTCTTGGCTGGGTGTCAGCAACCACAACAGCCCACAAGGTGGGTGGAGAACCGATGAAAAAAATGATAAATATTTGTGATGAAACAGGATGTTAGGGGCTGGGGAACAGTTGACTATCTTAATTACTGATCTGGTGGAGCTATTTTAGAATTCCCAACAGTGTTCCCTTATTGTAAAACTGGGAGCTATAAACACACAGATCTTTTCTCCAAAGTTTTCCCCTTTATTATAAGTAACGTGTAGAATTACTACCACACAATACAGCAATACACACCCACAGAATGTAGAACTTTGGGCTTCTTAAAACATAAGCCCTAAAAACCAGCAAATGTTGTAATCCTACATGGAAGATACTCCAAACAACAAGAAAACATAATTGTTCTGGCAGTAAACATAACATTTTCAGCACATCTGCCCTTGGTGGTTGAATATACACTTGAGCCCACTAGTCCCCACCATCTACATCGTTTAGTAACAATAACAACAATCATCATTTTACAGGCTCAAGGACTTTCTTGTCAAGAGTAAATTCAAGAAATTCTGACCTACAACATGGTACTCCACATGCACAGTCTTTCACTCAGAGAATTCAGTTTTGTGAACTCTAAATACTCAATACTCCAGTGGTTCTCAAACACAGGTTCTGATGTCTCAAATGAAAACTTAATGAAACACAACAAAAGACCAATTACGCCTTCTTAGATTCCCCAATGCTAGCATTTCTCATCTATTCCACTCGTCTCCTGTATGACTGTCAATGACAGTACCAGAGTAAACTACTCCAAAATAAAGCATGTCTCAGTAGCAGTTTTCTATTCTCACTGTAGCTCAGAAGACTTCTGTGGAAAGCGTCCCGACAGGGACCACTATTCTGTCCATTCAAGCAGAGAGAAAGGGCCGCAGTGTGGGGACAGAAACAAGGACTGAGCAAAACCTAGCAAGCTCACCCACTTCAGACCAAACATAAAACTTCAACTTGCAACACTTTTTTAGACTTAGATACTCAATTTGCCTTGTCTAAATTTCAAGCAGGATTTAACAAAGTACCCATTATGAAGAAGTAGGAAATGACACAGATGAATTTAAGTGCACACATGACACTTTTATTTTCAATTTATTATAGTAAACATTCCTAAAGATGACTGATCCATCCATTTTTTTAAAGATTTATTTTTTATTAGTTTTTTTTTATTGGAAAGGCAGATATACAGAGAGGAGAGACAGAGAGAAAGATCTTCTGTCCGATGATTCACTCCCCAAGTGAACGCAACGGCCCATGCTATGCCAATCCAAAGCCAGACTCCTCTTCCGGGTCTCCCACGCGGGTGCAGGGTCCCAAAGCCTTGGGCCGTCCTCGACTGCTTTCCCGGGCCACAGGCAGGGAGCTGGAAGGGAAGCGGGGCTGCCGGGATTAGAACCGGTGCCCATATGGGATCCCGGGCGTGCAAGGTGAGGACCTTAACCACTTGCACCACCGCGCCGGGCCCTAATCCATCCATTTTACAAAGTTCTTTAAAAACCATTTCTGGGAAACTTAGTAATTAAGATTTGAAAATAATACTAGAGTAAAAAAAGGTGACAGTGTCAAATGTACTGTAATGAGCTAGTTCCCTGTAAATCAGTTGTTCAAGCTAAACAACACAATATCACACGTGAGAAGCCATGAGAAAATACAGTAGATGCAGAATCAGAGGCGAATGGCATTTTATTCCAAACACTAGCACACATACGCAGCTAATAAATTTCCTGATCCGTATGCTGAGATCTGAAGCATAACTCAGTGTGGATGTTTTTCGTGTGAGACCATCTCTACAGAGACTGAGACATTAATGCATAAAAGCCATAACCTGTAATACCACGTGAGTGGATTACTATACATTGGTTTGACATCTCCAAATTCATTCTCGGCTTTCTAATTGTATCAGTTCAATGTGAGACCTCCCTCCCTTCTTCCCATCTATTGTATATTAACTAACTAGCCATGAGCAAACTGCAGTTATTACAGCTGATGACTTAGGATAACAGTAGATTGATGTGACACAAGCACACTCCTCTCTCACGTTATGATTTGTTAAAAATCAATTAAATTAAATATTCTTAACTATTTTGAATACTTTGTTCATTAATCTTGAATATTTTCAGCATTTCAATTTGTCTTCTCCTACAGTTTAAGGATAAACTACCTTCTATTACATTTTTAAAACCCTCTCTCCCCTATATAAAATATTAGAGGATACATTGAATTCTCACCTATAAAGAGAATTAAGAAATACACTGTTCAACTATCAATGAATATACTAAACATGTATCAGACTATATATGTTGTTTAAAAATAATTACAAAACTAATTAAATAAAAATTCCAAACAAACATCCCACTAACATAATAGAATCTGAGCCCCCATAAGAAGAAAATCAATAATTGGGCATAATTTAGGTAACCAGTGAGGACTTGCTGAAATAATTTGGCAAATAACAAGTAATTTAAAAATCATACTGTAATGTCATTATCACTTAAAACGTAAAATCAAAACACTGGAAAGTAGTGACAAATAACATAAGGAAAAGTGATTTCCAAATATGAAGTACTTGTAAAGTGTTGCATAAATCTCATTATTTTAGTTGTTGTAACCTTAGAGTAGATATGTTTCTTAATTTACTAGCAGTATTCAGAAGTTACTTCATGTAATTCCTAAAGTCTCAGTTCATAAAGCTGTATTATAATCTGTGGATATTACATGATTTAGTAAAGCTGATTATTCTCTACTATGAATACTAATGAGGAATTCCCCTCAACCATGCCATTTCATGATGCTAGAATGTGTAAGCCCATAAGAATCTAACACAGCTGACAAAAGACCAAGAAGTAAAATGAAGAATGATACTCAGAAAACCACACAACCTACAGTGCTTTTGAAAGCATTCAGGGAAAAAAAAAAAAAAAAACTAGTCAGAAACAGATAAACCAAAAAAGCCTAAACTTAAAGTGTTAAACTTACAAAACAAAAATTAAATCACATTAATAGACAAAAAAGCTTAACTGACAAAATATAAAGAGCTTACAGATACTTACTTTTAAAAAAATAACCAGAAAAATAAAATTAAGGAAAATATCACAAATCAGGCGATGAAATATAATTAATAAAGAAACCTCTCCAGTTAGTTTTAAAAGGCAAACCAAGACAAGAATGCCATGAAAGTTATTGCTTTAGCATGGTTGTGACAAAAATGGAAAACAAGGATGACCCACAATAACAGCATTCATGTCCTTTGACAAATAATCCCACAGGAAAAAAAACATGAATGGCCAGAAAAAAAAGGAGATTCCAAGAAAATTACAATAACTAAATTGCATCAGAATTATGCAGCCACTTAATTAGAATATGAAAATTAGTAAAATGGAAATGTTAACAAAATGATTTTGAAAATAATGAATATATGTCAATATCATGATTATAGCTATTTCAAATGTTCAAATGTGACTACCAGAGAATATACAAGGAAAAATTAGTAATCAACTTGATTGACTAGATTAGTTGCATGTCTTTTCTTTATGTGATATAACACTGCTGGTAAGATGAAAAATTATCTAGAACAAGTGAATTATGGTAATCTGGTGAACACTGAAACAAAATCTCCTAAATACACTGACCAGTAATTACCATGATACAACTAATGTTTCACAAGAAAAATCATCAGTGTCCATATCTGCTTAAACAAAGCAAGACTTAAATTCTGCAGGAAACAATACTGAGGGCGATTTCATTGCATACGCATATTGTTGGAGGAATGAATCCTTGCCCAGGTTTCCAAAGAGTTTCTTATCTAGTACGCAAATGTCCACTCTTTCCCTTTTAATTATACCACATTCATCATTTCTATGGGAGTTCAGTACGTGTTACCAAATCACATTGAACTCTCAACTTAAAAATATCTGGCAACCAAAAATAAATCAGCTCCTGCTGTTCCCAGGTTGCCATCTTCTAACACTATCTGAGGTCTTGCAGCTACAGTAAAGAGACACCCACCTTTGGTAAAGAAATCTTGAACTCTTTGGAGAACTTGAGGGGAGAACCAGTTGCAGTAATATACACAGGTGAAAAGCAAAACCACACAAAGCCAGGGCTGCCTTCAGTAGTCTTCAATAAACATCTGATGAACGAATAAAAGAATTTCCATTTTCATCTCTATCCTATGCCAACAGTCTATTAACTGGCTTCCTTCTTGGACTCATGATTCACAGAGTTCGAGTTTAAAAATAGAAGCAGTACCCAGAAACAAGCAGCTGTGATCAACAGGCTACAGTCTGGACAGTGCACAGGAAAAGCCCAGGCCTGGGATCAATTCAAAAAGGTCTACTTGCAAAAGATCCTGCAGAGAGCACATAACAGAGAGAAAAGACAGGCTATGAACAGTGAAAGAAAGTTGGAAACTGAAGCTTATTAATAACAATGTCAAATCAAAAATATCAAGTTTTCATATCATAAAGATGGTATTGAGGTACAAGTGGGTCACTTCCCCTAGAACTTCAGTTTGATGGTCAACTCCAACTTCTCTCCGATGGACTTGAAGAAGTGGACCTTCTTTATGTTTTAAAGGATTATTTGTTTACTTAAAATGCAGAGCTACAGAGAGATAGAGAAGAAGAAGCAAAGATCTTCCATTTACTGGTTCACTTGCTAACTAACTACAATCGTGGGAGCTGAGCATGACTGCAACCAGAAGCCAGGAGTTTCCTCTGGGTCTCCCATGTGGGCACAGGGACCCAAATACTTGGGCTATCTTTCACTTCTTTCCCAGGCACAATATCAGGAATCAGAAAGCAGTGTGGAACAATCAAGACTCAAACCAGCAGGTCATATGGGATGCCGGTGCCACACACAGTAATTTTACCTGCGATGCCTTGAACCACTTTAACCATATCTAAAGTCTAACAACTACTCTGTTTCTCAGTTCATTTCACCCTTTGCACAAGCACATCAAAAGTTTACTGGAAAAATTGTATTGTCTTCCAATTTAATTTGCTCATGTTTTCAATAATATTGATGATGGATCATTCTTCTGAAATTTAGAGCAGCTCCATTACTCAAGATTATCCTCCTCAACTCCTCCTACAAAAATTATATATGTGTGTGTATACATGTATATATATAATTCACATAAATATATATATATATATGAGAGAGAGTATATATATATATATATATGAGAGAGAGTATAGGTCTTTTGGTTCAATGAAAGCCGATGAAACAGGTAAAGCAACTTCACTCAATCATTTAGGGTCACAATGGATCCCGTAGTCCAAGCTATATTATTTAGAATTCTTTGACCACCTGCCTGTATATTTAATGCTTCCCGGCTTTCACTTAGGGACACTATGCCACATGACTCCAGAGGGAATTACTCTCATGTTGTCTGAACCATGCCCTCAACTGTTTATTTAGCACTATCCAACTCTTAAGCAGCCATACGTGGTGCTCCTATTTGATTTATAATGCTAACTCCACTGGGAATTCCATCTCCCATTTTTCTCCAAAATATGTTATCAATGCCTGCAGGCCCACATCTTACAGTAAACATGCCTGCTTCCTATAAGTGGTCATCATCTATCGCTCTGAACTTTGATCTCATTTGATTTCTGCATCCCTTTTGTATATTTTGTCTTCTAGTATGAGTTTGTTATGCATGTGTCTTATTACCAATACTAGGTTGCATCCTCCTGAGAACTCACATAATGTAGGATTCAGCCTTGTTTTATACAGTTCCCTCCCCACTGGCAAAATCACAACAGCTATTTGAAGAATTGTTAGCTAGGACATTTGCTTGGGAAGAAAACAGAAACAATGCAAGAGCTAAGGAAGTTTGAGAAGGTTATTTAGCATTAAATATGCCAATGGGACACAGAGGGCTAAATTTTTATAGTTTAGTGTCTTCAGACCCACTCATTTGGTTGAAAGAGTTTCAGAAACTACACAATGGAATACATAGATCTATGGAAAGACTTCTTTCAGCTCTTCCTTCCTCCTGTATGATCCTATGCCACCTCAAGTTCTACACAACCAGTTAAAACACAGATTTAAAAAAACATATTTTATATAATATCCAATTTTTTTCCTTCTTCAGTTAACTAAACTCAGCTAAGGTGGAAGTTCAAAGAACAAAATCTGAGATACTTGGAGAGCAGGTATATAATTTTAGGGTTATCTAAATATGGTTTGCTTTGCCATATGGAGCCCATGTGTCTGCCTCACAGATAATATGTATTTTCTTAATTAGTATGCAGGCTACAATATCTATTTTTAATAGATTGACTGTGATCCACAGAAACAATTATGATGTATTAAATAATAATTAGCCAAATAAAATATGACTCAACATTACCTACATAGGAAGAAACATCTTCATTGGCATACATACATTTCTACCTATATTCATACATTTCTATTTATATATAGAAATTTAAAGACTTTAAAATATGCTATATTGCTCCATATTTATGGCCTGGGAAAGCAGCTAAGTATGGCCTAAGGCCTTGGGCCCCTGCACGCACATGGGAGACCTGGAAGAAGTTTTTGACACCAGACTTTGGATCAGCCTGGATCTGTTCAGCTTCAGTTCATGCAGCCAAATGGAAAGTGAGTGAATCAACGGGTACAAAACTCTCTCTCTCTCTCTCTCTCTCTCTCTCTCTCTCTCATCTTTCTGTGGGACTCTGCCTTTCAATTAAAAACAAAACAGGTCTATTTTTAAAGATATGTTGTGTTTATATGGCATTGGTATAGTGTACACTGGTTGATGTTCAAAGATTTTATTATATAACGACCTACATGGTCATTTGTAATCTGAAAAATTAGCCAACCCCATGCATTGCAAGATTACTTAAAAGATGAACAAAGAGGGAAGAAATTAAGAATGCTCAAAAACAGAGTTCTAGGGCTTGTCAAAGAAGTTTTCATCTAACAAACATTTGGGGGATTACATGTATCTAAAAGTGCAAAGTAAACCTGCCTCTCCTTTTCACCAGGAATTTCTTAAGGTCACTTTCAGGCATAGATTATGATAGTTTATTTATTTGGTTTACTATGACAATCTACACAAAGCCATATGAATCTTCTACCATGAATGAAACTCTACATCAAGCCCTGGAAATGTGGTATCAGACGGAACAGGTATGCTCTCAGCCCTCGTCTCAGAAGCTGAACAGAAACATTCCTCGGCCACTACGGTGAACTGAAAGTAGTTCTCACGAACACCTGTGCAGCCATTGAGACACATGCATGTGCTGATCTCCCTCACTTCTTCCTTTCCCCGCTGGCCTGTATTGTCTGTCATCAAAGATCTAACTTCTGATTTTTATAGTTAGCCTCTTTCACTCTTGCTAGTTGTCAGCTACCACAATGCAATCTTTATGCCTTACCAGTGACCTCCTTCCCCTTCCTTACACTGCTACTGATCCTCTCTAGCTGACCGGGTCAGCAAGCCTATAATCCTGAATAAGGACAAACAAGCTCTGGATGAAGGCAACAGGCATTTTGTATCAGTCAGCTTGATGAAATCATTTCGTGGATTATCCATTTGTTCTTTCTGACATTTCTGCTATCCAACCAACTCTCACACACATTTAAGAAGGTAATTTAAGGAAATGCTGTACCAATAAAATTTCACACTTCTTCTATTTCTAAAACAGAAATTTAAAAAAAACCTACACTCTACATGGATGCAATGTCCCTACTACCATGTAATTGTCTCATCAGACCCATTAGAAATGGTGGGTTTTTTTTTTTGGGGGGGGGGGTCAGTGTTGTGGCCTAGGGAATTGGATGCCCATATGGGTGTTGGTTCAAGTCCCAGATGCTCCACTTCCAATCCAGCTCCCTGCTAAAATGTGCCTGGGAAAGCAGTGGAAAATGGCCCAACTCCTTGAGTACCAGCCACCCATGTGGAAGACCTGGATGGAAATACAGGCTGCTAGCTTCCAATCGACCCAGGCCAGGCCACTGTGGCCATTTGAGGAGCAAACCAGCAGACAAAAGATTTCTCTCTCTCACACATGCACACATACATACTCTATTTCTCTCAATCACACATATGTATACTCTCTATAACCCTGTCTTTCAAATAAATAAATCTTATATACCTTGACAATAGGATGCTGGACTCTCTTCAATTATCTACACCTACAACGTCATAATACACATAAACAGAAGAATGATGGGCTTGTGACTGTTGCTGCAGGACTATATTATTGTAATAATATAGGGGGAAACAGCAGGGGGGAGGGGATAGGAAAGATGAAAGGGGAAATCCCTGACCCTACAGAACTGTATCACAAAAAATTTTATTTAAATAATGTCTTCTTGTATAGACCGTGATTGCTCAAAAAACCAGTCTAGAGATCACCTGACTTGCCTCTTAAGATTCTTGTTTCCACTCCAGACATACTGAATCATAAGTATAGAACCTGAGGATACGCATTTTTAGAGCATTTTAGGAAACTGGTGTTCATGGTACATCCCGAAACCACTGACCAAAACTACCAAGAGTATGTATTAAAGATATTATTGCAAGACTTAAAGTCCAAGCTGTTTCACCATCAGCCTGCAACAATTTCCAAAGTACTATTTTTCTACAAAGCACTAGAAAAAAAACAAGCTTAAAAAATTCAAGAAAATTAAGTTTAAAAGCTGCCATGTTCCAGGGATTTTCCATCCTAATCAGGAACACAACCGCAGGCATAAGTAAAAGACCTGAAGTGTAGCAATACATAAGCCATACTTAGGAAGTCTGGTGTACAACGGGTTTATACATCCTCAACGAAGTAGAGACAAGCACGGAGCAGAACAGAATGGAATACAGCTAGGGCTTGGAAAGGCAGACTTTCAACCAAGTCTGGGGTAGAATCTAAAATGGGAGATTGTGACCGGGGTTCCTGAAGAGGTGTGGAAATTGCGGAGGACACTGAAGATGAAACAGAAAACACATATAACCATATCCCCCGGGATCACAGTTAACATTGAGGGGAAAGCAAACAGCATGCAGGATTATAATAAAAGCTGAGATACTGGCTTGAAAAGACCACCCTGAAAAGGAGTGTTGACAAATAAATGCGATCTTCAGAGGCAGATGGAAGAATAACAACACCCTAATGTATAGCAAAGGAAACAATCGCCTAAAAACCTTTTGTAGCATTTTTATTGCAGGATGAGTTGGCCCTTTCCTTTTAAGGACCCTGTGCCTTATCTCACAGGCCCCCAGCAGAGATTACTAATTCATTACCTGCACTTCAAAGTAGCATATCATTCAAAAACCATGCCTCTCCCTCCATTTCAAGAAGCTACTGAAAGAGTGGGTGTGTGTGTGTGTGTGTGTGTGTGTGTGTCCATGTGCAAGAGCACACATGGCTCATCTGTGTGAAAATAAGAGAGGGCATGTGAAGAGGGAGTCACTGGCCAATTAATGGATGATTTATACTTTCTTAATCACTGAGCTACTACATTTTGATGTTCTCATCAATGCTTCAATACTAGCATTACAACCAATTATATTGGAAAGTAAAAACCAATCAAAGTCTCTGACTTGTGATCCTTTTAATTACCCAAGATCACTATAATGGGCCAGTCACACACACATTTCCACTGACTGTGTTGTCTAAGCCACCAGGCACATGTGTCTGTTTAGATTTAAAGTTAACATTAAATAAAACGTAAAATCTAGCTCCTCGGTTGCACTAAACACACATAAAGTGCCCCAAAGGCTACTGGCTACAATGCCGACCGTCAAGAGTGTGAGTTGAGAGCACTACTCTGGTGTCACGAAGAAAATGCAACCACAGACTCCAACAGACCCAACTGCTGTTACCCACACAGAGTTCTAAGCCCATAATGACAACACTGAACAAGCTTCACTCCCTTCCATAAGCTTTCTCAAGGTCCTGTGGTAGAAATGCTTGTCTTTCCCCTCAAATTCCCCTTGTTCCCTTCTCCCGGGTTTCCTTTCTTATCATTGTTTTCACCCTGACTGAAAGCTATGTACACATCCCTCTTCAAATGCAGCTGAGCTCACTCTCATAATCTAACGCAGTAAATTGAGTTCCACAAATACAATATATATATATACATGTATATATATGATCCATGGGTTTTGTTTAATTTTTAAGTCTTATTTATGCAAAAGTCAAAATTAAGAGAGCAAACGAGAGAGCCATCCATATGCTGGTTCACTCCCCAAATGACAATGGCTGGGACTGGCCTGGTAGAAGCCAGCAGCCAGGAATTCAATCCATATCTTGCACATGTATGGCAGGGACCCAGGTACTTAACACTTCATCCGCTGCCTTCCAAGGCATACATTAGCAGCAAACTGGATCCGAAGCAGAAAGAGAACTTGAATCCAGGCACTCCTAAGTGAGATGCAAATATCTAAAAAAAATAAATAAATAAAAAATAACAACAACAACAAAAACACCACTGCACAAAATGTTTAAGATCTTAAGGTGTATTTTTTTTTTTGAAGACCAACATTCTACATAACATTATACATTTATTTAGTTTAGTCTTTGTTGTTGAAAAGTAGCTTTGCATCTTCATCAACAAAAATAATGAGTTAGGGCTAGGCAGGAGAGCCTAGCAGCTGGAATGCCCGCCCTGCATGCGCCTGGTCTCCACGGAAGCTCCAGTTCTGCCCAAGCAGCCCCACTTCCCATCCTGCTCCCTGCTTATGGCCTGGAAAAGCAGTAGAGGACTATCAGGGCCCCGGGACCCTGTGCCTGCATGGGAGACCCAGAAGAAGCCCCTGGCTCCCGGGTTCAGATTGGCCCAGCTCTGGCCACTGCAGCCACCCAGGAAGTGAACCAGCACATGGGGGATCCCTCTCTCCATCTCTCATTCTCTCCACAGATATGCCCCTCCAAGAAAACAAACAAACAAAGCTGTCCTACTGGCTTTAAAAAAATGAGTTAGATATCTATCCTCAGAAATTTTTCTCAGTATCTGATTATTAGAATATATTTGAAGAAGTGAGATTAGTTGGTCAAACAAATGTTTTCTTTTTTGATTATTTTAAAAGAAGATTTATTTATTCAAAGAGTTATGAAGTGGAGGAAAGAGATCATCCATCCTTTGGTTCACTTTCCAAGTAGCAACAGTGGCCAGGTCTGGTCCAGGCCAAAGCTCATAGCTGCAGCAGGGTCTCACATGTGGCTGCCAGGGAAGGGGCCAGGGCTTGGGCCATCTTCCTCTGTCTGCCTTCCCAGGTGCATTACCAAGGATTTAAGGTGTATTCTTTTTTTTTTTTTAAACTTTCTTTTTTTTTTAAGATTTATTTTATTTTTATTGGAAAGGCAGATATACAGAGAGGAGAGACAGAAAGGAAGATCTTCCGTCTGATGTTTAACTCCCCAAGTGAGCGCAACTCCCACATGGGTGCAGGGTCCCAAAGCTTTGGGCCGTCCTCGACTGCTTTCCCAGGCCACAGGCAGGGAGCTGGAAGGGAAGCGGGGCTGCCAGGATTAGAACCGGCGCCCATATGGGATCCTGGGCGTGCAAGGCGAGGATGTTCTTAACCACTGTGCCACCGCGCCGGGCCCAAGGTGTATTCTTAATGACAAGATAACTAGGTAGAACTCATTACTAAAAGAAAATACAGAGTGTTAAAATGTAGCTCTGAAAGTATAAAAGAAGAGCGGGAGGCATGGCAAGGTTTTGGAATCATTTCTATTAGAACCCTGTTTAGATGAAAATATTATTTGTGCTACATGCTGAAGAAGAGAGCAAAAATCAAATTGCTTCATACTTGGTTATGAAATATACTGTGTGGACATAAATCAGAAAAATGCCAGGCTATTACCTGTGCTGCTATGCTGTCATCAGCCACCATCCAGAGTTGACGCATTCCCAGAGTGCCTTATGGAAACCAGACTGCTTAGCTTAGCAGCTTTACAACACATCAGTGTGCACTGAATTCTTGCTCACAGAGCTACAACATCCTAAGTGAGAGCTGCTACTTTCACTTTGAGCACTGCTTCTGCATCACTAAAAAGGTACATTTCCTCTGTGTTATCATTCAAATGGTCTCAGTGTATCTGAAATATGAACAATATCAGATCTGTAAAAATACCTGTTTCAGGGGGAAAACCCCATGTATCAGGACAAACCAGCTATCCCTACGAGAATGGAAAATATTATAAAGGAAGAGGAAAGCAACTTGTACCTCACCACTTACCACTTCATGTAGCCAACTTTATGTAGCCATTTCCCACACATGAATAAACTTGTAGCTACCTTCCTGCAAGTCGGGGAAGCCAGAGGTGCCTACAGGACCACCTTAGACCAGTGGAAAGGGAACTTCACAGGAAATGAAAACAACCAGCCCTACAAGAGCACAACAGATGACAGAGATTCTCGATAAAGCCTGGGTGTGCAGTGTGGCCCTCAGAGGAAGTGAAACCTGAGAATGGGGCTGAAGAGGCATCATTTTCCACTAGAAAAGTCACCCACTCTTGCCCCAGTCTCACCTTCACCCTGTCATTCACCTACCATTACCATCTTACCTCATTTCAAAACACCTGGACTGATAAGAATGGCAAATCAAAAGATCAACCCTGCCCTCTTTTTTTCTCTCACTCTTTCTCTGCCTTGCTCTTTGAAATACATTTTTTAAATCAAAATTTTCATAGAGGCTGTCATTCCTTCCAGCTCAGCTCCATATCTCTTCTTCTCACACTTTTCTCCATTACAAGTTCTCATCCAACCTAGTCCAAACACCTGCTGTGTGCTCCTGGCTCCCAAATTTCAATCTCCAGATTCAGACGTTCAACTGACTTCTTCAGTATCACCACTTAGATAAATCAAAGTCACTTTAAACTTGACACACTCAGAGAAAAACCACCACCCGCTAGACACAGCTGTGAGTTCAATGAGTCCTATCGCGATGAATGGCACCCCTCAGGTTCACAGACCACACCCTTGGGACTCTCCTCCACTCTTAATTGCTAACCTCTTAATCGCGTCCTGTTTATTTCTCCTCCCAAAGAATCCCAAATCTCCCCACATTTCGTGATTTCCTACCCTCTCTTCTCTAATTCACAGCAATGGATTAATCCTGAATAGCAATCCATACACAGAGTTACAATAGCTTCTAGCTTAATTCTCAAAACACCCCTGTCACCCTCCAGTTTTTACCCCCAAAATAGATCGTGTAAATTTCTACATCTGATCTTTTCAGCACCATGCTTCAACAATGTCTATGGCTTTCCATCCATTTTAGGATAAAGATCAAAATTCTGAAACAGGTGTATAGGTACGCTCTCCAGCCCACCCCTTCTTCTCCATTTTACCTCTCGGTCCTCAGCGCTCCAGCCAGGAGTGCAGTTCTCTTTGGTCTTTACCATGGCCCTACCCATCCCCCGGCCTGTAAAGTAAGCAGTTCTCTCAACCAGAGTCTACCAACCTCCTTCACTGACTTAATGCCTCTTCACTAGTAAAATTCTTACACAATACCCCCTCCTCAGAAAGTTCTTTCCCAGACATTACCGAAGATGGCGTTCCTCCACTGCCCCTCTCCTTAGCACCGTTTTCATTTCCATAGTAGCATGTGATCATCATTTGTCATTACAGATCACTACAGCTTATCAGATTCATAGGAACTGCATTGTTCGACTGTGTCCCCAGCTCGTAGGCCAGTGCCCAGAACGTAACAGACTAGTAAGTCAACGGCTAGCTTCAGCAAATCTCATCTATGTGTTGAAAGCGGCTGTTATGTTTTGTTCTCCAAATTAATACAGTAATTTTCCTTAGAACATATACATTCCAATTACCCAAAAAATTTTGTTTTGTATTACAACTATAACACAATAGAGGAGCAATAAATGTCATAGGCTACAGCTTATCATAAGTTAACATTTTAAAGCACATTTCTTTCAATATGATATTGTTTATGGTTTTACTGAATAATCAATTATTTCTAATCTAATTAGCTGATAACTTTTTTCCTACTTTCATACCAATGGTCCAGGTACAAGTAAGTGAAGGCTAAATAAACAGTTTTATTTGTGGGATCCTTTTGGTTTTATCAGAAATTCTCTCTTCCCTAGGACTATCGATCTTGATATGAAAATTAGAATGTGCCTGTGAGCAAAACATACGACTGCCATTATGTCACCAAACCGAGTCACTTACTCGCAGTAATCCAATAACGATATTTTGTGAGTGTAGGTGACGGTGCACTAAGTAGGAATGACTTCCACATAAAACTGAGACACAGTACAGGCGGGAACAACTCAGCCCACGAGAATCCCACGTTAACTGACTGCTCTCATCACCAGCAACGGGAGTGAATGCACCATGCCTTCTCTAAGTGGTGGAGAACTGTTAGTGTTTCAGCATTATTTCATTAAATAAGAATCTTATAAACAACTTGAAATGACTACACTGCCCACCCCCACACCGTGGCTGCCACAAACCTTGGTACAAAGCACTCCAAACGGAAGAAACAATGCCAAGTACATCCCGAAACGTCTTGTCTTTTCATCAGATAAACATACTGTATTTCTCAGGTAGCTACAACAAACACTCTCCCAACCGCTATATTTTTCTCTAAAATGTTGACAAGAAGAGTGTGAGTAATGAAGGGGAACTCCTGCAGGTCTCCCCACTTCCCTCCTCAGTATCTTTTGCCTTCAACCCCCTCCTCTTCACCTTTTTAATTTTTCTCATTCAGAGTTAAAGCTGCAGCAATAAGACAGCTTCCCTTGGCGCAGGTGCTAACTGCATCCTCCTGGGCCTCCAGTGAAAGTGAAGTAACAGCTTCATGAGTGACAGACTGTTGCTTTGAACTATCTCTGCAAAGAGAACTTCGAATTCTGTTTTGAGTTTAGAATCTATAAAAGCAAAAACAAACTGTATGCCCATCGACAGCCATGCTCTGTGGAAATTCTACGCTGCTTTTCCAATTCTGCAGAGTTAAAGGACTGCAGAATGGCCTTCCGAGACGTGTACCCATGAGGTCATGCCCCACTGACCCCTTCAGAAGGCAATAGATAGCCTGCAGCACAGCTGTGGAAACAGACCACTCTAACAACTTCCTACTCACCAATAAACAGGATGGCATTCTCACAATTTTAAGGAACTAATACATTCTCATAATTATATAAATACACAGTAAAGTTAATGAATGAAACAGCCTTAAGTTATATAAATGTATTTTCCCATGACCAACAAATATAAAAGCAAACTCTGGCATGTACATGTTCCAATAATTTAGAAAAAGGTCATGGCATAAAAGCCATTCGGCTGAAGGAGTAAAGTCTCCGATTAAATCATTCCCACCCTAATTATTGATACAAACATCTATGTGTTTCTTCATCCTGCAGATTTCCCTATACATTACATTTAGAAATAAAAGTCAGGCCCAGCACGGTAGCCTAACAGCTAAAGTCCTCGCCTTGCACACACTGAGATCCCATATCGGTAAAAGTTTTAATCCCAGCAGCCCCACTTCCCATCTAGCTCCCTGCTTGTGGCCTGGGAAAGCGGTCCAGGATGGCCCAAAGCCTTGGGACTCTGCACCGGCAAGAGAGACCTGAATGAAGCTCCTGGCTGCAGCCACTTGGGGAGTGAATCATTGGAGGAAAGATCTTTCTGTCTCTCCTACTCTCTATATATGATTTTCTAATAAAAATTAAAAATAAATTTTTAAAAAGAAGAAATAAAATTCAGGCAGTTTTGTTTTTAAAATATCCTTTTGCTTTGATTTAAATGTCTTTATTAAGTACAAGTAACTATGAATCTATTCCATTACTCTAGCTATTTTAAAGACATTTTCATTTACTCACACTGGCTTTCTTATTTCTGGCTTTCTATATATTTCAAATACATGTATACCAGTTTCACATTGGTCTCTGATATTAAATAGCAAAGAGCAGTAGTCCTCAAATGAGGCAGAAAAGTCTGTAAATTTACTCACTCCAACAATGGAACTACCCAAGGCAATGTTCTATCCTGGGCAAAAATGCAAAGTTTTCCTTAGCCATAAAAATTGCTATAGAAGGAAAGTGAGTTCATTGAAATAAAGTTATTCCGTCCATTGTAAAGACATAATCGTTCAACCTTTCTGTAAGTTCAGCAAACATTTCCTTTACCATTTGCTTCTTCAACTCCAAGATAAGAAATACAGCACCATTTTCCATAACTGCTGCATAAGGTCAGAGAGTTACAGCCAAAAAGAAAGCCACAAATGAGTGAAAAATGGCCCTTCTGTCATATCCGGCTACTTATTTGTCATTCAGTTATCTTGGTATCTCCTAAGCCCCGGCTTTCAAAGGTCATGGCAATGAGGGCTGGCTTTGGTCCAGTCCTTTGTAGCACAGTGAACAGCTCACAGCCTCACTGCAGCAGCACCACAGCTGCTCGACTCCTGTGCCATCCACGTAACAGGTGTGTGGTACTCACACCACCCCCAGGGAAGACCCCACGGACCACACCCCACACACACCAGAAGGGAGAACACATTTGGCAATCCAAAGAACACAAGAACTAAATCCCTAAGAAGTCGTTATTGGGAAGCTAGGTTACAATCTGAAGTAACCAAAGAATTAATTTCCTTTAGGAAAAGATATGCTTTGAAAGTTCCAAGGTAAAGAAATTATTAATCCCTCTCTTTTCCTGAGTTCATTCAGTCAGTCAAAGGATTTTATTTTCTGCTACAATAAGATGGTTATGCAGTCATGAAAAAAAAAAAAAACCCTAGAATTTGAACATAAACTGGGAAATGAATTCAGAGTGCATTAGCTTCCAAAAGGGACTAATGATATGACCTTGGACAAGACATTTAACCTCTCTTGTTCTTCAATTTTTTTTTCATACATAAAATAATGACACTAACACCCCTGCCTCCCTCCTAAGATCAAGAGTTCAAGCACTGAAATAAAAGCATGAGAATTAAGTTAGCACATGGAAAAGGCCTCAAAATGCGCCTCAGAGTCAATCTTTTCAAAATCATGATAATGAACAAAAATTTCATCATATTTTACAATGTAAATTAGACTCCATTCCTGTAACCCTAAAGAAGATTTTGTGAATCAAGGACAAACCAGGGTTTTTCTAATCTGAAAGAATTAAGGGGGAAAAAAAAAAGGATTCGTGATTATTTGGAAATTTCAGAACTTCTTTTAAGTCACAAACATCTGCCTTACTTTCACCAAAACTCAGTTTGGTCATTCACACTAAGCAGTAAATGCACCCATGTGCTGGTTACTACATCAGTCCCCAGCTCAGCTCTCGCTGCACAGTGCATGGTACTGGCACTCTAACCTCCCTAAGGAAACCGCTGACTGCTGACTTCAGTTCCCCTCCCGTGTCTCCAGTCATGCCTTCATGATCTACGCTCAGTTTACAACTCCACTTCATCCTTTATTGCTCATTCACTCTTTATTCTTCTGTTATACTAAGCTATTCAGAACTCCCCAAACTCTTAGGCATTCTCAAAACCTGATCAAACTACTGTTTCTTTAAATGATACCAACGGAGTTGGGGGTTCAGGAGGAAGAGATGTTCCATTTCAGCTCTCCTGAAGGAGGCTTTGGGGTTCCTTCATGACCTCATTGCCTTCTGCTTCCTTCTACTTTGTCTTATCCCACAATACTCTAACTCGGATTACAAATGATACCCCTGTAGGTAGCAATGTACACTCTCAATTAGTATTTCATAATATAAATAACAAACACAACCTAATTTAAAAACCTTATCAACAAAGCATGGATTTTAAAATTCTTAGTATCAGTACAATCTATGTCTTCTATCTGTCCAAGAGCTTTTGAAGTACTTCATACATAAGCAAACAGACAGCCTGTAAAATGTAGAACAGTAAGACCTACAAGGGCATGGCACTGTGGCACAGCAGATTAAGTTAGCTGCATCCTGCGAGACCAGCACCCCTTATCAGTTGGAGTCATGGCTGCTCCCTTTAAGCTTACTGCTAATGTTTCTACTGAAGTGGAAGATGGCCCAACTACTTGAGTCCCTGCAACCAATGTGGAAGACATGCATGGAGTACTGTGCTCCTGGCTTCAGCCTGGACCTCTGGGAGGCCATTCTGGTCACCTGAGGAATGCATCAGCAGAGAGAATATCTGTCTCTCTCTCTCTCTCTCTCTCACTGCCTTTAGAAATGAGAATGGTATATTATTTTGTCCTTACTTGGCATTGGCTGAGGGTTTACCACAGAGCTATCAGTTCATTAGTTTACATATATTACTTCATTCAGTCCCCACAAAGTCTGTGTTTGGAGTTATCACCGTTTTCCACATGAGAAAACGAATGACAGGAAAGATGTCATTATCTACTCAAAGTAATGGAACCAAAGAGTAGCAAGCAGTAGCCAACCCTGCCTGCAGGCCAGCTCGGAAACCCACACTCCGGTCCCATTCCACACTACCTCTTTTCCAGCCATAAACCTGAGTAGTACAATAGCTCTCACCCCTTCTCTCCCACCAGTTTGAGCAAGTAAATACAGAATAGTTTCCAGAAAACAACACATTTTACTATAAGTCACTATAAGCCCAATAATATTTTCAGTAAGTGGGTAATCAGGAATAACTCAACTATCAATAACCAAACTATTAATAGAAATATTTCATAACTAATTCTTAAATAAACATGAATAAAAACACCAGTCAAATATAAAAACAATAATGAAGAGTCAATGCTATCTCTTACAGCACAAATTATATTAGCTACACTCTCCCACATTCATTACCATTTTCATTTAGCCCAATACTGAACACTTAAGACACTTTCTTCCATCAGCTCATTCACATTCAAGATCAAGTAACATGAAGACACTATGACACATCTGATGAAAAATGAAATCAAAAGAAAAGTTTGCTGTGGCGCAAATGTTTTTGAAACTCATGCATAACTTTGTATCATTTTCTATAAAATACCTTAAGACTTTTTATATAGATGAGTTTCAAAAAGTTTTGCACCAAAATTAATGTAGTTTTTTATTTCTACTTTCTATTAGCTTTTTGAAGTACCCTTATATTCTGAGTTTACTGGATAGATTCCACTCAGTCTGCTTTTTATTTGGCTGCACTTCAACAAGGCAAAAAGGCTTAAGTCTCACCAAGGTTTTACAGCCAAGTCACCCATTTTGTCCCAATTATGCACTGAGCACCAAGATTTGCTACATAATTTGCAAGATTCAAAAACTGTTGCGCTTTGCATTCAAAAATCCAAAATTCTGGTTAGGCTCAATTAGCTAATCCTTCCCTTGCAAGGGCCAGGATCCCAATATGGGTGCCAGTTTTTGTCCTGACTGTTCCACTTTCCATCCTGCTCCCTGTTTATGGCCTGGGAAGGCAGCAGACAATGGCCCACGTGCTTGGGACCCTGTATGTGTGTGGAAGACCCAGAGGAGGCTCCTATTTCCTGGCTTCAGACGGACTCAGCTCTGATTGTTGTGGCCACCTGGGTAGTGAACTAACAGATGGAGATCTTTCTGCTTTTGCTTCTCTCTGTAAATCTGCCTTTCAAAAACACTAAGCAAATCTTTTTTTAAAAAATGCAATGTTTCAGCCAGTAACAGCAAAGCATTACACTAAACAGAGCTCTGCCAATCCCTGTGAGATGCCACAGGTCACAGGCCCAGGAAAGGAGCCCTGGTGACCCCCAAGGGCCCCTTGGCACACAAGGGCACCACACTGGGTTCTGGGGGTACCCAGGTGGCCTTTTCCTCCACAGTTCCTATTTCCTGAGAGGCTCAAATGCAACCTCAAAAATCCCACCAAATTCTATTTCAGAGCTCCAGGAATCTTTCAGTGTCTAGCTGCTACATAGTGCCTTAGGGTTAAGTGCTAGTTAAAACGATGCAAATATAACTGGGCTGCTCTTTAGCTTCTCTAAATGTCTTCTCTTGCAAATCAAGAGGTCAATGAGCTTTCTTAAAAATGAATTCGGCAGATGAAAAATCAGGGCTCAAAAATAACCAGAATAGTAAATAAAACACCAGGATGGCAGCCTTGCTAAATATCATACTTGTTTCCATTTTTTAATTTAATAAATGCTTATTGTGTACTCACTGCATTTATACTGCGTTAAAAATCAAACAATGTCTCATTTTCAACGTATTTAAACGACTTGACTGGAAGAGAATTCTAAAGTTACACCTCAGGAACATAAAATAGCATCTGATACATGAGAGAACGCGGTGCCATCTTTTTTTCCTTCATTCAGCACCTGTGGACTGAGCAACTGCCCCTGGAGGGGCACTAACTAGTCCAGTCTCTGGGAATTCAGCAAAGACACCACAAACTCTGCCCTCACGGTGCAGGTCCCTGGGAAAGGCAGACAATGGATGGCCAGTTCTTCACACAATACTTCAAAGGTATTTTAAACTGTCACTGCAGATACGATGAAGGATCTCCTTCACTCCAGGCACTTCTGCCAGGAAGCACAAACTTCTCCACAGAGAGAGAAGATATTCTTCTCCCCATCAAAATCAGAACAGCAAAGTGGGTCACTGTCAAGGCACAAAATTCCTTCTGTAGCACAGAAGTAAAAGATGTTTCCCAAAGCATATACGGGTGTGTATGTGTGTTCACAAACGAGTCACAGATGAATTAAGTCACATACGCTTGGGCCACAATTACATATGAGGTGCTGGGTTTGGATTAACGTTATAACATTCAGATTCTAGACAGTTAACAAGAACTCTTCATGGCCAGGTGTTTTATAGAACAGCATTTAACTCACACAGGAGGAATGCAATGGAGACAAGAGTACCAGGCATCCAAGACGATCTATTGTATGCTTCTCCACTCCTGAATAAAACGTGGCCGCCAATAAAACTAGACAAGATACTAGACTCCGTACCGTTGCTTATCCCTACAACGCCATGCCACATGTAAAGAGCAGAACACTGCAATTAAGACTACAGTGGAAGGATTATATTATTGTAAAACCTGGGGGACCGTGGGGAGCAGAGAAGGGGGGAAGAAGGAAAAGGAAGGGGAGAAACCCTATACCTGCAAAACTGTAAAGCAGAAAATAAGAACGAAAAACAGCTTGTAAGTCTCCCGATGATTATGATATTCTATTATCTACGTCAATATTCAATTATTAACATGTCAAAGACCCTATCTGGCACCTCCAACAGGATGCTGCAAAAAAAAGCTTGGGAGTATTATGAATACAAATCTGGAGTAACTGAGCCTTCTAATGCTACTACTAAGAAAATACTCTTAAAATGTTAAAAGCAATTATATCCTAGGGAGAGCAAACAGACATGGTACAAGGAATCCAATTAAAATGTGGTCACAAAGAATGAAACTAACATCCACTTAAACAGTTCTTGTTATGGTCGATGCCTTCTGTACAACTTCATTAAAGACCCGCGAGGCAAAATGAAACTTCTATTTTTAAAAACCAATCATCTTTCCAATGTTACAGATATTTTCATTCTATTTGCCCCCTAAATGGTTTCAGGATTAAGAGCCTATTAGAATGGGGTCAGCTCTCCTTGACATAACACAAGAAAGCCATAATTTACCCCTTGTTTTAAATTTCTAACTTCATTTCCTTGCATGGAACAGTGAAAATACCTGTATCGATATGTGTGTGATATGTGAGTGCATTTCATCACCAGATAATATTTACAATAATAACTTGAATAAGAACCTGGTGTTACACTCTGTCCATAGAACACCAAAATCTATACCTCTTAATCTAAATGTATTCATGTAGCCTTAAATGTACTTATTGTGCCAATCACCTGTGAGTTTCCAAAGGGGTAAGAGCCTTTATTCTACACTTCACTGTTTTTAAAGAAAAACACTTAAGGCACCACGGGATGGCATAAGTCAGCGGTTTGCTTCATGACTCAGTTTAACTTAAACAAGTAAACACGATGCTCAGCCCAAGGTGGAGTATTTATCTAGGCTTACTGGAAACTACCAAACACTATTTCCATCTGGTAAACCCTTTCTCTGTTAAGTCTTTGACGCCAGAAACCTCAGCAGACCTCCCAGTGAACTCGGGTACCAACTGCCCCTACAGAGCCGATTTCTGAATCAGCCAGGGAAGTCACAATGGCCCAGCGGATGCCACTCTTCTTGACCATATCTGTGAGCATTTGAGACCCACAAGACCCCACCTCACCACATCACAGATTAGTGGCTCTCAACAGTGACTGTAAAACAACTTAAAAAACGTAACCACGAGCTGTTTAAACAACATCAACAAAACGCCTGGATTTATTTCCTGTCTTCCAATCTTTAAAAAAAAAAAATCTAAAACAGGAAAAATGCACCTAGACTTAGAGAATAATAAATCCAAGGCTATCCACTACCTTCAAATTCGCCAAGATCCTTAAATCTCTTTTATTATGCAAACTCTTTTTTTTTTCTAAGAAATAACCAAAATCTTGCACTGATATCTTTTGCTGCTAATGCTTCCTGCCTGCCAGTGTCTAAGGACAAGATGTTTGCGTTTAGTACCAAAACATTCATCTTTGTTTCCACAACAGAGTAGCAAGGTGGCCACTGGAAGGAGGGGTCGCGCCCCGGAACGCAGGACGTTCCACCCGGGCGAGGAACGCCGCTCCAGCCCTCAGGGTCAACATTACTCAGCGCTCCCCGGCGTCCTTGGGGAGCCCCGGGACCCGGCGTCCCCAACCCGAAGGGCAAGCGCGGTGTCTCCCAAGGCCAGCTGACCAAGCCACCGGGCTTTTCCACACCACCGGGGACCCTGTCCCTCGGAGCCCTGGGACGCGTGCGTCCTGCCACGCGTGCCCGCGACCCCCCACCCAGTGGCCCCCGACACTAAGAGCCGTGCGGGCGCTGCGGCGAGGGAGACGGCGCGCCGGGGGCAGCGAGCCCCACTTTCTCCGGGCAGGAAGGGGGGAGGCCCAGGGCATTTCCTGTTGTGCAGCTGAAAAGAAGCGGACACGTCACTGCCCTCAGACTCCCTCGGGTGTCAGCGGCCCCGGGGCCAAAGTTCAGTCACTTCCAGGGCGGGCCTCGGGCGGGCGGCGGGCGGATGAGGGGCGCGCGGCCGGGTTCCCCGCAGGCCGGGTTCCCCGCAGCGGCGGCGGCGGCGGGCCGGGCGCGGCCACCTGAGGCGCTCCCTGCGCGGCCCGGTGCCCGGCACCTCGGGGCTGCCCTCCTCCACCCCGTCCTCCCCAGACCGAGGAAGACGCTCGCGTTTCCCCTGGCTTACAGGAAGCACTTTCCCTGCCCAAGTTTCTGGCTTACTTTTGGACGTAATTTCCCTGAAGATGACTCTCCTTCCCGTCAGGATTATTTTTAAATCGTGAGAAGTGGCAATCACTTAACTGTTGGTGGGAGATTGTGCTCTCCTCATTTTCTCCAATTGTGGATTCTTCCAGTGTCCGAAGACTTGGTGGTGGGGGGGAAATTTCTGTACCGTCTAGCTCCAGGGATTTCAGAGAAGCCTGGAAACCTCCCCCCTTTAGAAGTTTCTAGCGACTTCTAGATGTTTTCATAATTCAAACATCCACTGCCCAACACATAAATATCCCTTTATCAGAATCTCAAGTAGTATAAAAATACTCACTCTGAAGGATCGCCCAGTCTGGTACTCATCCACTTTAATGGCAAACAACATATGCAGCCAGAATATTTCAAAATGGAAATTAAGCCACGCAAATTTTCTCTTTTAAATACTGGTTTTCAAGGTTTCCTTTATCTTAAATCTCCAGCCTTCTATTTACTTTTATACCATAAACCAGATCATAAGCATGAGAAACTCAAGAGAAACAACTGGCTTAAGGTTAATGATGGTTAAAAACAAGACCATACGAATTGTATACTCATTTTGAAACGAGAAACTGAAATGCATCAATTCCAGTTTGTTAATGAGAGACAATCAGTTATTCCATAGCTCTCATGGAAATCCAGTGTCAACAGTGTTATGCCATTCCAACACCAGCAACACTTGAATGAAGCCAACAGGACATGAATTAAAGCGCTTAGGGTCTTAGGGTCTCACAGTGCTGTCAACCCTGTCCTTTAGGGGATCTTGATATGTCAAGGAAGGTTCCTGAATTGTAAAAAAAAAAAAAAAAAAAAAAAAAAGGCACACCTCTGGTGCAACACTTTGATGATGAAAGGAGCCTGTGTGGGGAGGGGACAGGAAGCATGAGGGGGCTCTCTATACTTTCCATTCAGTTTGGTTGCTCTAAAAATAAGACCTGCTTTTTTTTCTTCCAGTTTTTAAACTATCAGGATACTTAAAATTAATGTTGCATTGTAACCTATCACAAGAAAATCGATCCTATGAATGAGCACAGAAATCATCTTGATTTCTTCCATGAAGTTCATCACTTTGAGTCAAGTCTTCCTCAATGAAATTACTGACTTATGCCAAAGGCATATGCTTGAATAAACGTGGTCGCTCCCTGAGACAATACTAGAAGTGTGCTTCAAGTGAGCCACAACCCTTGAGGACATGCTCTGTTGCCACATTTTCTAAATGTCTGAGTCACACAGTTGAATCACATAATGAATCTTACATTCACATGATGTATATTCTTAAATTCTCATAGCATGGAAGAGCATACAATTGACTTCACCGATATTTCAATACGCAGTCTATAAAGAAACAGACTCAAGGACTTTCAGTTTCCACTTAGGTCAGGATCCGCACAGCTGGAAGGCGCTCAGAGGGACTCCTTCCCAGCTTACTGAAGAGGAATCCCTACCTTTTTCCTTCCGAACTCACAATTCCAAACTCAAGCGTTTCTCAGTAGCAAGTGCCTCCTGTGGGGGAGCTCATAGCAGCCCAGGGAAGGATCCCATTCACTTAGAAAGAAGGAATGTTCAAGGAACTTCTGTGAACTACCCAAGTTGTATCAAAAGATTCTGGATTGCATTCCAATGCGTCTAAGCTCATAAAGTGACCCACACATCAATTTTTTGGTGTCTTTTTCCCCTTTCCTCAATCATCCTTTATTAAACCCAATGCAGTGATCTGTAATTTTAACTAAAACATACTTTTCTTTATTCCTTCAAATCATCTGTCAATGCAGTAGTATTAACACTTCACAGACTACACCATGATTGCCCAAATACCGTGGCTGTTCAATGAAGATTTCATTCAAAGTTCTTGCTCTCTGGCTAACACCTAATTGGTGATGATGGCACTTGGAAACAGCAGGTAGGATGACTAAAAATTATTCTGACTTCATAATCCTAACCACAGACTAAAGCAGCCCATATCACCATAAAAGTTAGCACAGACCAGCATAATAGTAATAAAATCAATCAGCTTGCGAGTAACTATACCATTGAAGATAGAAACCAGAATAAGAAACTATGAGCTCTTCAGATTCTTGCTCCTATTTTCAAAATCAACTTTCATCTAATGAAAGAGAAAATATAAATTATGAGGCTAAAAAGATCTCTTGCAGGATAATATGTTTTATGTTTTCTCTTTGGAAACTGCAGGGAGAAACTTAAATTCTCCAATTCTGTGGTTCAAGGTGTACTTTAGGAGTGCACAATTTCAAGCTAATCAGAAGCCATCATTCCATTCCATGGAAGGATTGAGACTTTAAGTTTCCCTTGTTGATCCGTTCTACATTCACTACTTAATTCATGGCTGGTTTCATTTTGATGTGGAAGAGGACAGTAGCAGTAAGGTATTACCACAATGTTGAAATTGCCACACGTCTAAGATCCCAGATCTCCATCTCAAAACTCACCACATTTTGGTATGACTTCTTCATACCAAAATGTTGGCTTCCGCTGTAAAAATACTCACAACAGTATTGTTTTTACTTTTCTCTCACAAGATCCGAATTCAGAAATACCCTTCTCAAATAAGCACTCACCAATGATTTATTTTTTGTGTTTGTTTTTCAGAAAATTGATTACCAAAAAATACAATGACAAAACTATTTAAATTCTCTTCTTTCTGAGGTTCCCATCCAATTCATAGGACTGCTTTTTTCATTCTAGACTGATATCACCCAAATCAGAGTCGTCTAGTTCAAAATTGTGTAGCTGAAGCACAGCCCAAGGGACGAGGTTGGATGACTAGATAGACATGTCTAGGAGACATGCATTCCCACATACACATACGTGCACGCATGAATTCATGAAACAGCAAAGAACATTTCATTCAAAATTACCTATTGCACACGCTTCATAGTGATTTCCAAACCCAAAACCTCTTTTTCTTACAAACTTTTCAAATACTATCACTTGTCATGATGTGGTCTCGAGGCATAAATTGTTAGTGCCTTGAAACCTTCAATAGCTAAAAGTTCAGCACCTGTGATGCAGCCATTCCCTAAGCTTACAGGGACTGGCCTTGTCATCTTGTGGACAAGATGAGGCACTGTCACCTCATACTTATCGAGTTCCATATAAAACTCAATGGAATCTTCCACCAGAAATACATGCATGCAGTACTCAAATGTCTAAGAGCACACTTCCTTTCTCAGGCGCCAGTACAATGTAACACTTCAAAATGGGCCTTGAGTAAAATCCAGATGACAGTGCTCAGATGGCCGATTAGTAAGCATTGAAATATCTGTGCCCCACCTGCATTAAAGTCAAACTGAGAATTAATGAACTGTAAAAAAAGTGATTTTATTATAATGACTTCTTCTTATTCTATCCTACTCCCTCATAAAATCCTGTGTGCCTCAGAGACTAAAGGTATGGCTAAAGCTCAATCTAACTATGTTGATCTCCATGGTCATAAATCCCAAAATCTGGGTGCCACTCCAGGAATGGTAAGTTTTGTTTTAGTAACATATGATCATAAATTTTCAGTTTCAGGTCCATGCGTTTATGAAATATGTGCCCGTTTACTCATCCTTCCTACTAGTTATGTAGGTTCATAATCAATCTGTACAGAAAGTAAGAATTTTCGAAATTGTCATTAAGGATGCAACAAAACTCTCTGTGTACTATAGGAAACACAAAGATGAGATTCTTCCAGATAATGTGCAACCACAGAAGTGCTTCCCCCCAGTTTTAGACACCAGAAAAATACAAACTGAAGCAAAGTTTAATTTGTCTACAATGAAATGACAACCATCTGAACTAAGCCAACTATGGAGTAGCATGTCTAATGGGCATAGATCAGACCATGAGAACACATGAACCAGCAATATATGTGCTTTGCCCTTATGAAGGTAACACCATTATCTTTGAGATGACTATGTTTCTTAGGACAAAAAATGGTCTGTAATAGTAATACATCAACTGAAAGTCAATATACCTCAGACTTACATGCAAAATACCTTAGTGCTGCTGAGTTTCCTGCATAGAAACTGCAATGTACATCTTTTATCTGTTTCATTTAACTGTGTTTGCGAAGTTACTGAGTTACCCAGTTCAGAGACCAAATGTTTCATGACCCTCAGTACATTGCAGTCCATCTGTTAATATCTATCATTTCAGGCACAAATTCATTGAGCTGGCATGCCAGGTTTTAGGCAACCTATGCCAACCTATGTTACTTCTCCATCAACATTGATGGCATGCCTGCTTGCACATGCGGCCTGATACATTCAAGCCTACTCAACGCATCACACATTGCCTTGAAACCGTTCCTGAGTCCTCAGCTGGGGTGACTTGGTACCTTTTCAACACTTTGTATTTGTCCTCATATATGCCTCTCCTGCAATACTCAACTTGCTTTTTTAAATTACAGTTTCCGCTGCATACTGCTATTCCTCAGTACAGATTCTAAAACTTGTTGCTGAGAACAGTGTAACATTTTTCCTCCACATTTTATATTCTACTTACATTTATATTTCATGCTCCCATATATCTTATACATACCAGATTCTCAAAAACGATATCTATTATTAAAATCAGCTGACACTGTTATTAGGCATTCCAATTCTGTTCTAATTATGCTACCTAAAACGTCTTGACAAGCATGGATAGGCCTTTTCTACAAAATATTTCAAAATCAGGTGCTTAGAATCTACCTTTTGTGGTGGATTCATTTTTTAAATAAGTTGGAATATAAATTTCAGATATGAACAATCTGATTCCCAAGGACATTAATAAAAACAAAAGTGAAAATGACATCACATGAGAGGTCTAATTAAAAAAAAGAAGAAGAAGAAAACCACAAATATTTAGCGTAGAGAAAAGAACAGAGTGAGCATGATGCTATCTTTGAATGACTATAGGTCTGTCGTGCAAGACAATGAGAAAACTTGTTTGAGTAACCACATAGGGCTCCACTGCTGGCAAATAAAAATGCCCAATATTGCAGAGGCCTCCCTAACGAAGAATAAGACATTTAAATGCTGCAAGAATGCAGGAAGCCATTGTCCCAAGTGACTTCTCATTCAGTTTATGACTACGGATGCTTCCAATGCCCTTTTCTAACTCAAAAATTCTAGGAGAGATCTCATTTTGCAAAGCATCCTCTCACCTGCTGGCAAAATCCAAATCAACACATCAGATCTGACACAACAGAAAATCAGAGTAAGCTAAACTGGACCCTTTCAAGAGATGCCAGCAAGTCACCCCTGCAATACCCCAAACTGTGTCCCAGCAGAAGAAATAAGTGAACGCCAATGCTCAGGGCACGCTGAAGATGCAGCCGGGTCAAAACTACTGGCCCATCTGGAGAAAAACACCAAGAGAAGGCTGCACTGGAGAAGGCCGTCTACATACTCCAGAAAGATCCTTCAATCCCCAATCCCACATTTCCCATTCTCTACCTGGTTTTTAGAAAGGCATACAGCTGGGCCCGGCGCTGTGGCGCAAGTGGTTAAGTCCTCACCTTGCACGCCTGGGATCCCATATGGGCGCCGGTTCTAATCCCGGCAGCCCTGCTTCCCTTCCAGCTTCGTTGCACTCACTTGGGGAGTGAATCATCGGATTTTCCTCTCTGTCTCTCCTCTCTGTATATCCGCCTTTCCAATAAAAAATAATAAAAATAAATCTTTAAAAAAAAAAAAAGAAAGGCATACAGCTTCATTTACAAGGCTGTATGGCATTCTGTAAAGATTTCATACAAAATTTAAGCCAAAACAAGTTGATGTAGGGATCACAAAATTTACAATGCCTTATCAGGTATTTCTTGCTTT
Organism: Ochotona curzoniae; assembly: GCF_017591425.1. NCBI lineage: Eukaryota > Metazoa > Chordata > Mammalia > Lagomorpha > Ochotonidae > Ochotona > Ochotona curzoniae. The sequence continues at coordinate 22,934,760 of NW_024467115.1, forward strand.
TGTAACTATAAGAATAAGAATAATCCGGAGCAGGAGTTATAGCCACTGGGATTTTATTAGTAACTTCAAATTCTTTTGATTCACTTTGCTCCTATCCTATATCATCTATAATAAAAGAAAAGAAGAACATATCAGTCCAATTTTTTTCACAACATACAACATGGGACTACTTACTGAAACACAAAATTTTTTCAGATCAGTTGATAATATCCATCATGACCATTTTCAGACACCATTAGGTATAACTTTAGCAAAGTCTCACCAAACATCATCAAAACCATCAGAAAATTTAATCTCCCCACTTAGCATTCCAATTTTTTGTTATATTCAATACTGTCCAGTGATTTATTTTAAAAGGTCATTTAGAAAACTCTCAGCCATGGGACTCATTTTGAAAACTACACTTGATTAAATTTGGACACCAAGTTCATCACAATTGTTACTTGAGGTCATTTGAACAAGTAAACAAATGACACATCCGTAAACAAAAGTTTTGGGTTCCTTTTCCTTTGCTTGAGTCCAGATAAAACTATCTTGGTATTTTGTGAGCCATGACGATTCATGACCTACACAACATTTAAATCCATCAGGGACTATCATGGGGCTTTAAGAAAAATTGATGCAAAGTGGAATTAAAAGATAATGGAAAGTTCCTGAATCATCCTCATATTACGGCAAGCTATGGAGCTGCTGGCCACTGTCCTTCTCAAAACAAAAACATGCCTATAATAACTTGTATCAATAGCAGTCAATTATCTCAAGAGTACTCTACTGACCCTTGTGGCCCGTGTATTGCTGTGTATCAGATTTTTTTTTCAACCGCTGAATAACACTCAAAACTTAGTGCTGCTTCACATTCTAAAAATAGCCTCTCCAGTTCTCTTGTGTTACCTGCTTATTCCAGAGATACGGCATAAACAATGCTTCAATTTTACAGACGAGGAAAGAAATAATGACATATGACAGAGGTACAACCACTTGGCCTGAATCATTTTGAAAACCCATAATGAGGCTAGCAACAAACTCGTGAGGTCAAGATTTAGTGCCTTACGTGCTGGTGTCTTCCACGGCCATAGCGCGGGCTCCAATGAGCGCACCCTCACAACAACAGCAGAACCTTATATCAGAAACCCTCATTTTATCCACAATGTCCATACTTCTCCCAACATAAGCTTTGAAACATGGCTGCACACAAGAACGTCAACCCAACGTGTACAATTCTGGAGGCTTTTTTCTGTGGCTGAGAGGAATCAAGATTTCAAATATAAGCACTGAGAGAAGAAAAGAGAAGTAAAAGTTTGGTAATTGTTTCATGGATAATTAGAAGCTGAACTTCCCGTGACCTCTCCACACAGTGTGGAGCGGCCATCAGGACTGTCCCAGGGGGCACTGCCAAGCTGCAGACAGCATTTCACTGCTAACTCTGCCTGAGAGCAAAGCCATGTCATCCTCTGCCTTCCCTCCCTGCTGTTTCTGTGCCTCCAGGGGGCAAGGATATGCAGCGGAGGAAAGGCAAGCAAGTCTACACCAGGAGCTCTTACACACAGCACCTGCTCAGAGCATCTAGAACAAAACAGGGTCAAGGAAAGCTGTCCTCTACACAAATCCCAATTCAACTCTAACACCCCAATCCTACTGTAAGGGGGAAAAAAAACACATCAAGATGGCTCCATCTGTTCGGTTACCATAAAAACAAATGGGAAATTTAGAGCCTGGGGAGCCCTTGACTGTGACTGTAAGAGGTGTCTGTGATTGCTGGGCACACAGGTGCAGGAGGCTGTTTCCCAGAGGACGGCTTATAAAATTGAAAAGGGGCCAGACGCATTAAGGGTAAGCAGACCCTGCTGGAACAAAGAAGAGATAGGACTTCAGCCCAGTGAGGATCCCTTCTTCAGTTTCTCATGAGCACTTGTGTGGCTCGTCCCCCAGGTTCTGCGTCTTCAGTGTGGTGATGTAAGGATGGTGGAACCTTTCAGAGGTCATGAAGTACCACCCTCAAAAGGAGTGGAGCAGTGGAAGTGCTTAGTTCCTATGAGGATAGTTTATGTAAGGCAGCCAGCAATACCCCTGAATCCCTGTCCCACACATGTTCCCATCCTGCGATGCCATCTGCCGTAAGGTCCTCACCACAGCCAAGCAGACGCTGGTGCCATGTTCTTGGATCTTCAGAACTGTGAGCTAGGGGCGTTTGGCTTGGTGCTTCGGATGCCACTAGGAATGCTGCCTCCTGCACCGGAAGGCCTGGGGCAGAGTCCCAGCTCAGGACACTGACTCCAGTTCCTGGCTCATACAGACCCTGGGGGCAGCAGGTGATGGTTCCAGAAGCTGGACTGAGTGCCCTGGCTTCCAGGAGGGGACTGGCCCGGCCTTGGTCAGGGCAGGCATCTGAAGAATAAACAAGCAAATGAGCACTTGTGATGGCTCTCTCCCACCTTGCCACACACCTTGAAAAACACTGAAGGAAAAAAAAAATCTATGAGCTAAAATCACCCCTTTCCTTTATCCGTTATCCAGCTACAGGAGAGCCACTATAGCACCAAAAACATCCACAGACATCCTCATCTCACAGTGTGACACGCTGTCTTTCCTCACCAATTCAACACTAACCTTTTTGAGAATTACGACTTTAAGTGCTCACCAGCATCTACTGTGTGTCCCCCAAATGTCATACCTCATATCTGACACTTTCAGTAAAACCATCCTAATCCATTCATAAATATAACAAAATTATCAGTTAGAAAAAGGGCCCAGTGTGATAGTGTGGTTAAGGGCCTTGAACGCGCCAGGATCCCATATGGGTGCCGGTTCTAATCCTGGCAGCCCGCTTCCCATCCAGCTCCCTGCCTGTGGCCTGGGAAAGCAGTCAAGGACGGCCCAAAGCTTTGGGACCCTGCACCCACTTGGGAGACCCGGAAGAGGCTCCTGGCTTCAGATTGGCTCAGTTCCAGCCTTTGTAGTTGCTTGGGGAGTGAACCATCAGACAGAAGATCTTCCTCTCTGGTTCTCCTCTCTTGATATCTGCCTTTCCAATAAAAATAAATAAATCTTTTTTAAAAAAAATTATCAGTTAGAAATGAAAATTGTATTTACACTAACAATAAAAACATAAATTCTAAGTAGGATTTGTGGTAATATCCTTACTTCAATAAGCTTATAATGCATTTTCCAATAGACTGTCATTTCTCAACTGTCTTCCTAACCCATGAAAAAACAAGGAGAATAACACTTCCTACAACTATAAAAAGGAATTTAAAAACTAAAAAAGGTATATTTATATAAAAATAGTACTGCTTCACTATACATCTCTGAAAATGCATAGATTATACATCCACATATACGCAGACATTTATATATACACAGACGAGAATACATGGAATATTCCATTAATGAATAGTAATTCTTGCCTTTTTTCGTCCATTAATTGAAAGACCTGTAAAATCAGGGATTCTTGAAAGTAATTAAAAGTAATATTATGAATCCAATGCAGTAGCCTAGTGGCTAAAGTCCTCACCATGTATGCCACCAGAATCCCATATGGATGCCAGTTCTAATCCTGGCAACCTCATTTTCCATCCAGCTCCCTGCTTGTGGCCTGGGAAAGCAGTCGAGAACAGCCCAAAGTCTTGGGACCCTGCACCCGCATGGGAGACCCGGAAGAACCTCCTGGCTTCGGATGGGTGCAGCTGCAGCCATTGCGGCCACTTGGGAATGAATCATTGGACAGGAGATCTTCCTCTGTGTCTCTCTTCCTCTCTGTATATCTGACTTTCCAATAAAATAAATAAATACATTTTTAAAGTAATATAATGACTGGATTTGCCATAAAAGGTTTCTAAATCCATCTACTAGAATGCAAATTCTGTTAAAATCTTTTAATTATTCTGTCCACTGGTGGATCCCCAGAATCAGGACCAGCACTTTCTCAGAGCAGTTGCTCAGTCAATCTGCGCAGAATTAGTAATTCTTGGTTTCTAAAGTCACCAAGCAGGTCCACGAACACCCCGCCCTGGCTCCCTCGGAGACCCGAGGCCTCAGGAGTGAACACAGATTCTCTGGTTCTAAAGATTTATGCAGAAGCTCAAGCTGGGTAATTCAGGTCCCCAAACCTATTTTTAGGCCAAAAACTCCAGCACCAGAAAATGTAGTTCACTTCATTGGCACTGCACACCAGCTGAGCTAATACTCAAGAACTGAATTGATGTTTTCTATTCGTTAACTCTTAAAAGCCATGTGGATTGGGAAACATCTTAAACTATTTCAATCAAGAGTTTAACCGACCACTTGGTGATGTTTAAGCAATGCCTTACTGTCACAGCAATTTGAATTCATATGTTTTACTTTGGAGCTAATGCCTTCTTACGGTAATCAGAGCTGCCAGGTAAGAACTGTTCACTAAGTACTCAGGGAGACAGGCACACACATTCTCATAAAAGTTCCAGTGACCCTTGAACAGGCATTATCCCGATTTTGCAACTTCAAGGAGATTACATGATTTTCCTAAACTTCCTCCAGCTGCTGGAGACACTGAAACTCCCTCTTGTTTGACGTAAATCCCAGGATCCTAACCCCTAGGCTGTTCGATTCCATTGGTACACATCTGTATACTCTGAGGAGCAATATTGTGTGCGACAGAAATTGTCGCTTTTTGGTGGTTTCTGAAATGATCTGGCTATGTCACCAAGTACCTTTGCTGTATGGGACAGTGAAAGATGAAGTGTTTCCAGAGCCAAACGCCCCGTCGGTTCAAGTCTTGCTTCACCAGTGACTACTGGAGTATCCCCACCAAAAACAGCTGACCTTTCTGAGTCCCAGCTTCCTTAAATGTAAACACAAAAGGAGTCTCACCAGATCTCAGAGTGGCCGTGGGAGCTAAGCAAGACAAAATCTGGGAGAGTGTCTGCTATGGAGCCTGGCACCGGGCAAGTACTCTTTAAGCCTAAACTCTTTTCCTTCTAACGGATTTGCTAAATTGGCACTGTGTTGATATTTTTAAGTGTTTAGTTCATCCTTGTAATACCATAATTACAGAATATAATGACATTGCATTCCCTGTGACTACAAAGTAGAATTTATAAACTGATAGAATATGAGTTGGAAAAGGCTTTCGAAGCCATCTGCTCCAAACTCTTCCATTTCCAAATGAAGTCCTGAGAGCTTTCATGACTGGTTTCCAAGCTTTCCCAGAAAGTTCATGGCAAAGACACGACTAAACCTTCAGTCCGCCCACTCACTCCCACTTTACCTCCGGCATTTGCCTCACCTTACAGGCATGGCAACACGTGTAATTTTCAGACAATTAAGCTGTATAAAATAACCTCAATTTAATTGCAGCCAATTAACAAGCCAAATTAGCGTTTCATATGTACACTATTAAACTAGTTGTCTCACTTCCAAAAGAAATAAAACATTGTTTCAAATGAATCTAGCATTTTGATGAATAAAGCCACTTAACAATTTAAATTACCTTTGCCATAATCTTCTTTATATGGAATTAAACATAATCTTCATGTTAAAAGAAATACTTTCTACAATTATCGGGATGAGGATTCACGCTGCACCGTGAGTTTCGAAATGCTCCCGCAGAGAACACAGGGCTTTTCAAAGATTTTACATATTTATGTGCACACATGTGCACTTGCACACATAAATCACATACAACCTCCAGACCCTGCTTGCACACGGTCCACATGTACCGACTGTCTGGTTTCAAAAGTCCCACCCGTCTGCTGTGTTTCTGGAATCAAGTGAGTCTCTCAAAATGCAAATAAGCACTTAGATGATATGCTTTCTTTTTCAAGAAAATGAAACCACTAAATGAATTTTCACCAAAAAAAGCAGCGTGTTTCAAAAGTACTGCACTATATTCTCTGTCCACAACTGTCATGACTTAGATATGAGTTAAAGAGCAGAACTGTAATTAACTAATAAGTCAATTATCCTTTCCTTAAACATTTATACCTAAGAATACAAGCGCTTTATGATTTTAGGCATGTACATTTTTCTAAGCTAGTGTTTAGTGATCAACACTTACTAATAATATTTCTGAATGTTTTCTAGAGGAAAAAGTTTTACAGTAGATTAATATAGCACTTAAGCCACTGTTCAGACTGATAACCTGCCATATGCCTTTGACCATGTCCAACAAAATATTGCCAACGTTTCTGCTATTTATTACTTTTTAAGATGTCCATTAACAAGATGAAAGAATGTGTGTTGCTATGCAGTAGAGCCAATCTTCATCACTTCTCTCTTGCAGGCTACAGCCATCTAACCACCTTCTTGCCAACTTCTTAGTCCTACTAAAACACACGATGTATATGTAGCATCTCTCCCCTGCTCAAAAAGCTGAAGTCAAGTCCAGTGGGTTCAGCAAGGCTCCAAGCCCCACAGGTTCTAAACCACAGGTGCTCTTCTTGGTGCACTTGATGTCTACGGCTTAGTTGCCCCTCTAGGTCAGGTATGCCAAGTCTTCCCCTCTTAATGAAATTCTGTGCAACCTCAGAGTCCCCAGTCAAAAATCACCTCCTCCCATGAAGATGCCCTAATCTTTCCAGTTGGGAAATGTTCATGTGGACTATACTGTAAGTACTGTACTATATTGTATGTTTACTGTAAGTTGCCTAATGAGCTGTTTGTCGTCTCTGGGTTGTAAGACATCGTACTCTAGCTTGTAAAACTCTCTAAGGTGAGGGTAATTGTCTTCGTTACCCCTCACTCAGTCCGGTCACAGAGCACTAGCTTGGAGTAATAAACAGGTCACCCTCTGAATGTAAATTTCCTGCATTATAAAGAGTAGAAACAAGCAGAAATAAAAAGATGTAGGTGACAAAATAAAGGAATATTACTTTCAAAAACCTCTGTTTTTTCCTTCGCATTCTCTCATGTTACACTGAGCCTTATTCCTGAAGAAAACAGAAAACCACATCTGACTGAATTTTCACCAAGATCCTGTTATCCACACATACGTATAAAAATTATCTGGGGAACAATTTTTTTTTTATTCTCTCACTAAGTGCTTAGGAACAGATCCAGCTCATGTACAGATTAATCATCCAACCGGTTCTTTTCAGCAATGGGTTGCAAAGACTTCAGAATTAGAATTCACTCATTAATTGGATCAATGATATTGACCAATTTAGTTAACTGGAGGTGCCGATAAAAATGTTTTTTAAAACTGAAATTGTTTATTCTTAATAGTTTATATATACAATACTTGCAAATAACAATGGCTAGCCTACAGGTAAAAGTCATTCAAACTATAGTGAGTTGATACTTGTATATAGTCATGAGTCATTAAAAAAAAAAAAAAAACCTCAGGACGTCAGGGCCAAAGGATGTAGACCGACCTTGAAGACATGTTACACGTAAGCCTTCCTGCTCCCGCCCCCGATTCCCCCTGTGATGGTGAGCCCGTACCAGAGCCAGTCCATAGGTTCATCACACAGCCTGACTTGCTAAGCGCAATTTTCATTTATGCCGAGTTGGATAATCATTCCTGTGGTCAGCCTCCTCCAAGGTTCTCCCCACACGGTCTAGCCTCACCTTGCGTCACCTTATCTCTGCCTGCCAGCACTCTGGCCTGCTTCCAACTCCTGGAAGCACTGTATATCCTCCAGCCTCAGGACATTTGCACGGTCCTTCTTTGTACAACTCTCCTTCACCCCACGGATTTTATTCCCTTTAACACTTTGCTCCTAGTCAAGCGTAATGTATACTCCTCTCTATTCTTGTGTATTATTTAAAACAAAGAGTGATATTACATAGACTGTGGGATTAATATCTGTCATCCGTCACAGGTTATAAGCTCTGTCTCCAGTTTGAGTCATCATCATATCCTTAGTGTCAAGACAAAGCCTGACCTATACAAAAATATCTGTGAAATGACTGGAGGAATAAACTGTACAGATCAATGATGACAGGACATCTCTCACAGTACCCTGGAGCAAGGACTAGGGTTATATGTGAGCAACAAGCCAAAAATGCTAGCCCTGGGTCCTTTCTGAAGCTACATCCAAACACCACACCACACAGCATTGGCAGGCTGGACCCCACCTGCTTTTGGCCCTGCAGAGCCCTCAACCACACAAACAGTATTTTCACCTCTTCTCTCCAGAGCACTTCGTTTAAATTGCTCCTACGTAGCCAACTCCATTTTTTTTAAACTCATAGAAAATCTAACATTACAGTCACTTAAAGACTGCATCACATGTCATTGTTAACACCCCAAATGATGGGACACGGAAAGGCCTATTAAGCTCAGCACATCTTGGGCCCACAACAGCAGTGACCCAAATATCTGTTCTAACTACAACTGCAAAGTCCCGCCAGCAATCATGATGTGCCTCAGAGAAGCCAGAGGTCACACAGCCCGAGCCATGCGATCCTCGTTCACGTGAAGAGTTGCGAGTGTGTCTCCGTAATAGAGATGACACAGTTTCCCAAATAGCGTTAAGGCATCTCATAGCTAAAAACCATGATTTAAAGTCTTCTTCATGTTGCCATACATATCAAATATAGGAATCAATGCTTCAGGTTGTGACCAAGTATCAGGAACAAACACAAAATTAGCTTACTTCTCATAGCACCTCCTTCAACCCTTTCCTCTGTAGCTCCATCATTACCAAGCGGAGAGGCTTCCCAGGACAACCCTCACGAAAGGTGCATATAACACACACCAAGGTTCTGTCCGGATGCTTAAAACAAAACCAAATATTGTAGATGGTTTCGAGTTGTTTATAAAACCTGTAGTCCACTAAGCTGTGCTAGCAAACTTCCTCCACCCATTTTTCTAACATCAGTTAAAAAATTACAGCACTTGCCATACCAAATTTTAGCCAAAATAGGGATTCTTAATGAATTTATATTTAAACGCATGATCTCAAAGTCTATCCCTGAAATTTTCAGAAGGATATTTAAATTGTGAATCATTTAGCTACAGGATTCATACATAAAATCAAAGAGTTTTGCCCTTGTTGATCTTGTACCAAAATATAAAAACATTGTTTATGTTTACCATGTTTACTAAACAGGGGGCCTGTTTGGGCCACAGCCATTCATCCTGTTGATCCAAGCCACTTTTCGCTTTTTCTAATAGTTATCGTATCTAATATTAAATTACTTCACACCCTGACAGAGTACACTTTCACTCATGCCCAATAACATTTTCTATATTTCTTTAAAACTATTTTTCCTATGTTAGAGTTTTCAAATGAACCTTGGCCAATTACTGATGATAATTCTAAAATCTAAAACCAAACAAGTAATGTACTTTTTATGTCTTGCTAATGCTGCTGTGAAGGGCCTCAACAAAAAAAAAATAGTAACTTTTTCAAGAAGACTCTTAGTCTTTAGATCAGCACAGGAGATTCAATTTGATATTCTGATTAGTGACAAGGTGCCAAAAGTTCAAGCAGACACATGCATCATAATTCCAGAAGGAATGCCTGCATACATATTGTCCTCTGTTTTGTTTTCATAGTAACAAGAACATCAAAAGATTCTGCTGGCTAATTAATCTTTCAACACAGGTAGTAGTATTTCCTTATGTGATAATATACACAAATAGGGTTTTTTTTTTCCAAACTTCATACTTAATAGAAATGTTTGATCTACTTTAATGGCACTTTACCAAAACATCTTCAGAAGGAATTAACTGTAAGGTAAAGAGTTAATTTTTAAATGTGTAACATCACTAATATGTTATCATTTCCCAAGCCAATTTCATATCAATTTACCTTAAATACCTTGACATAATATAAGGAGTCTCTCACAAAACCAACCACACTGATTAGGATCTCTGTTACTGAAATAAAGGAGGTATTAATAAGTGAATTTTATTCTACACCTGACATATGCTCCAAAAAAGAAACTACCTCAATCTTCAACACATCTATTGTAACACACTGTTTTTCTCCATAGAAGAACCGGATTGCAGATTGTAAGCCCAGTGGTCAAAACAGATAATGACACTGGAAGCACTCATTAAGTATCCACTATCTCAACCTGGTTGCTACCTGTTTCCACGCAAAAGAAAAATGTAGTCAGCATCTAGTTCCATGACACTTGAAGGCTCCTCAGGAATTTCCTCTTACTAAAGAAAATGAGATGTATTTTACTGTCTTGGAGGGCACTGCTGTGCTGATAAACTATTTGGCCTATGCCCCCAAAATCAAACCCAGTGTCTCATTGCACAACCGGGAGATTTTGTTTTGGCACTCTTATAGGAAGAAAAAACTATCTGGGATTTTCAAATTCTAATACAGTACTGCAGAATATGTATGCAAATAATTAAAATGACTTGATAAGCTCAAGGACAGAAATCACTAAATATTTCTGTATCACTAGAGGAAATGCTTCCAATAAAGTTAAATTGGTCTTTTCTCTATGAGGACAGATCATTGCAAATTTAATTAAAGCGAATCTTATTAATATTTTAAGTAATTTCTAGGCTTGATTATGCACTATAAAAGCTGAAGCTGTACTGAAGAAAAAAATCAATAACCCTTGACTTGGGCTCCAAGTATGCTGAAAAACAGTGCTTTTCGTGAAGTCGTGCAGTTTAGCCCAGGGAGTGGGGAGAGAGTACCAGTATTTTATTCGGGGGTAAATTCAGTTATTTTTAAAATGGCAAAAAAAAAGGGGGGGGGAAGGAGAAAAATCAGTTCAAATTTTCCAGCATAATGAAAGTACCGGAAACAAGCCTGTGCTCATTTGAAGCCTAAATAACTGTGCAGAGGATAAGGGGTTTGCAATGTCAGTTGCACACACAGCTTCCTGTGTGAATTCTGAGCCATGACAGGTGTCCCGAGGCCTCCTGAGAAACCTCTCCAGAGCAGAGCCCTCTGCTCTTCGAGCCATCCCCAAGGCCCCCCACCGCGTACTCTCCTGCCGCCATCCCTTCCTAGGACCCTCTATCTCCTCTTACATTCCCAGGGTTCAAGTGTCCGCTCTCCCCGGCGACGCCTGTGAAAAGCGTCCCTAGGAGAGACGACTACTTCCTGCAGTCGTTTTTAGTGAGATGCATTCAAGTCGGAGAAGTGAGGAACCACTCCAAGAAATCCTCCTCTCCTTCTTCCTCCTCCTCGCCCCGTTGGGAGCCACGTCCCTTAAGGACAACAGCCAGGGACACTTCCTGACCTCCCGGCCACCCCCCACCCACCCCATTGGGGCTCTGGGAGGGTCGGGCTCGCGCCTGCTCGCGTCCTCTGCTGCACTGGCTGTGTTATGTAAGAGGCACAGACCGCGGGGAGGCACATGCGTATAAAGCGCACGGATCTGTGATAACAGCTGGGGGTGGCAGAGCTGATCTGGAATCGTACCCCCCCCCCACACACACACACAAACACACGCACAACCTAGATACGACAGACATCATCCCCGCCACACACACACACACGGCCGGGGCAGTGTTTTCCTGTCTCACCCCGAGCCGCACCAGACGCATAGAATGGAAGGGCGGGGGTGGGGGTGAAGGGAGGTGAGCGAGAGGAGAAGCAGCGGCCGCACATCTGCTCCGGTCGCAGCCGGCAGGGCCGCCGCGGCAGAGCCCCCTCGTTAACCCCCTTCCTGTGGCTGCACCACGTCATGGAACATTCCCGGAACGGGCCAACGTTCCACCCACTTCAGGGAACAGACATAAAGGCGCAGACCCAGCTAGCTCCCCACGGTGCACAGCCCCAACACACATGTCCCTTCCCAGTCCCCCGGCCAGACGCACAGACGAACACGCATGCAAACCGCCCCCACCCGTCTCCGCACGCGCCCGGGGCCAGGCGGCCGCGGCCAGGGGCGCTGTGCGGCCGCTGCACCCGCAAGGCGAGGGCGCCTCCGCCTGAACCTTCCATGGAGACAGTCCCCTCCTTCCTCGCTTCCTTCCTTCTCTCCTGCTTTCCTTCCTTCCTTCCTTGATGGGGAGGAGGAAGGAGGCGCTGAAATGCCCACAGCCGGCGCCTGGGCTGCGCTCGCTCGGCCGCAGGCCGGGCGGCCTGGCCCTCCCGCCTCCCGCCCGCACCGCCGCCCCCCTCCACCCCGGTCCCGCGCCGCGGTCCCCCTCCCCGGCTACCTGACCGCGGGGCGGCCGGCCGGCAGCGGCCCCGGCAGCCGCAGCAGTGGCCGGGCGGTGCGCGCCGGTGCTCGTCCCTCATTAGGAACCAGGCACATTCCTGCCTCCAGCGCTCCCTCGCGGCCCCCTCCCCCCAGGACATTACGCAAAGCAGCCTCCCCTCATCTGCATAGATCCCCGGCCAGGGTATTCCCCGCATTTCCCAACGCGCCGGACCCCCTCCCCGCCGAGGTCTCCCCCATCCCCGCCCCCTCCGACCCTCACCCTCGCCCAACCGGTTAGCGGCCGGCCAGGGCGCGCAGCCGGGGAGGCGGATGGAGTTCGGCGGCGGCGATCTCAGTATAAAGTGAAACAAGCTCCCGACGCTGGAAGAGGCAGGAAAAAACACGGCACCGAGGCCACTCACCGAGCCGAGGAGGGACCTAGATTCCCGCCGCTCTGCCTTCCCACTGGTCGGTCCGCCCTCCGCGCACCCCGAAAGCCGTACCAGGCAGCCCCCGAGCGAGGACGGGGAGCGACGCCCGCCGTTAAGCAGCTGGGAGCCCCTCCAAGTTGCTCCGGGCTCGGGGAGCGCCAACGTCCAAGACACAAGTTGGCCAATACTTGTACCACAGCCACCGCGGGTGTCTGTGCGGCGACCCTCCCGTGCCGGCCGAGACACCCGCGCTCCCGTGCCCCGCTCGCCGCCTCTCCACCCCCTCACCTCCAGCCCGCCCCCCGCCGGCCGCCCGCCCGCCTCCGGGCTGCGAGCCCCTCGGGCGGCTGTCAGCTCCCGGCCCGCCGCGGCCGCTGTCGGGTGACAGGGGCGGCAGGAGGGCGCGACGCGGCGGCCCGAGCCGGCGACGGGGGAGATCCTCGCAGCCGCGGCGGCCGCTCACCTGGGAAGTCAGCGCCGAGGAGGAGGAGGAGGAGGGAGAGGAGGTGATGAAGGAGAGCCCCCCGGTGCCCTTGTTCTCGCTGCCGCGGCGGCCGCTCCTCGCCGAGGCTGAGCGTGTCTGCTGGGGGGTGTCTGGTAGCATTTCCTTAAGGACAGAGGGAGGGCGGGCGCGGAGGGAGAGGAGCGATCCCGACCGCCGGCCCCGGCTCCTCTCGCCTTTTTATTTCTTTATTAGTAGTAGTATTATAATTTTTCTGACACAGTGCGCAGAGGGTCGCGGGGCCGGAGCCCGCCGGGCTCGGGCGGGGAGCCGCGAGGCCCGGGCCGCAGCTGTCTGCGTGCGGGAGCCGCAGCAGCCGCCTCCCCTCCCGGGCCGTGGACGCACCGGGTTATTCCTGGCAGCGCCTCCCCGAACAGAAGTTACTAGGAGGAGTGCGCGGCGAGGGCGGGCGGAGGGAGGGAGGAAGAGGGAGAGACTCAGCCAGCGACGTCATCGGATCCCCCAGCGCGTCCCAGGGAGGGAGGCCGAACCAGAAAAACCAGTCTGGAGAGCGGGGAGCGCTGCGCGGCGCGCGGGGCGACCCGGGGAGCCGAGGGCAGGAGGCGAGCCACGGTGGCCGCGCGCGGGGTGGGAGATCACGGCCGCCTCTCCTCGCTCGCTCGCTCGCTCGCTGGCAACGGGGAACTCCCTGGAGAGCTGGGTCTCTACTTGTCATTAAAAAAAGGGGGAGGGGAGGAAAAAAAGCGGAGGGGGGTGTCTAAGCCTGAGAATTTCCTTTAAGGATGTGGAATCCTCCCTCTCCCCACTCCTCCCCATCTTCCCCATTTCCCATAGAATCCTTCCCTGCCTGCCTGGCGGAATTATGTAATAAGCAGTCCCGAACTTAGATTTTTTTTTTTTCCCCGAGGATCTGCAATCCCTTGCCTCTTTGCCTCGTCTCGTGCGTAACAGACTCAACAACGCTGTTATCAGTCAGGAGAAATAAAATCAGACCTTAGCTCCCGGTTGTAATTCTGCAGCTCGGCCAAGTGCTTTACTAGTACTTTGCGTGCCCCCCTGCGGAAGCGCTAACTTTTCTCGCCCGCCAAACGTCCCAGGCTGCTTTCCTGGGGTCGCTCCCGGGGCGCACCCAGCTTGGGGGGTGGGGGATCGCGATCGCCCCCCGCCGGGGTTTCCACGTGGGCTTGGGTCGCGGCAAGCCGAGCAACTGCTGGCTTCCCGGGGGGGTCGCGCTGGGACCTCGCGGCGAGCGGCCACCTCCTACTGCGCTCTCAGTCTCCTTGGAACAGACGCGAGTCTGATCGCACCCAGCCCATGGGGAGGAGGAAGGGAGGGAGGGCGAGGGAATCCCGGGCAAGTGGGGTCCAGGGCTTCCTCCCCGACCGGGTGACACCCGGGGGAACCGGGAGCTCCCTCGGGCCGTTCCCCGGCGTGCGTGCGATCTCCGGGGAGGTTCCCGGGAGGCCGGCGCCCTGAGCGCGCCTCCTCCGGGTGGTCTGGCCGCCGGGCGCGGAGCTCGCACCGCCGCGTCCGTGCAGCCCGGCTCCCGAGCCGACGCGCCCTGCCCAGCCCAGCCGAGCGCCCCGGGCGCCGCGGGCCGCAGCGGCTCTCCCCTTCCCCCATCCACCCCGGGCCGCGCCACCGCCCTGCCTGGGGCAGAGTAAACAAGAGACGCGCAAGATTTGACCTGGCGCGACCCGGCTTTCTGGCCGGGGTTCCCCCTGAGCAGGTGACTCCGTGGGAGGGGTGGAAATGAGTCTCTGGAATTCCGGGCCAAAGACATTAACTGTGGTTCTGCTTTTAAAGCAGGTATTTCACCAACAACTGCGGCATGTGTGGCGTCTCGAATTTCAGACTTCGCAGAAAAAGACCAACTGTCAAGACTGAAAATATTCTCTTCCCCTTGCATTAAAAATGAGTACATTAAAAAAGGGAGGGCAGCCCCTTCAATGACGGCTAGAGGGCCGCGACCAGTTTCGGTTTTTTCATTTTGAACTATAATCTGTGTGCTTTGCGGCCTCCATGCAGTGGCCAGATTGCTGGGCAGGGCAACCCTGAACAATAAAGTGGTGACACATTTTTTTGAATTGATTTTTTTTTTTCACAGGAGAAAATCTGAATATTTGGAGTAAATGTCAGGATGTCTGTTAGTTTCATACATTTCAGTTTGGGGCCTACTTCCACTTACAAGCTCTTCCTTCCATCATACAGGTCCTTTAATACTCAACCTTTCTTAACTTGAAGAGCTTAAGAAAACATTGCCCCATCATCATTTTCTTTTACTGGTAAGCCACTGCATCTTTTAAACATTGACTTTTAAAACGCAAAATGTGATTTTCAAAAAAAAAAAAAGATTTCCGCTTTTAAACGTACCTGCTATTTAGTCCCAGAGTCCATTGTATTTAATTGCCTAATAGCAAAGATTAAGCAATTTCTTTAAGAATCCGATTTCCCTTCAGCTCAAACAACAGCAGCTGCCCAAGTTCCCAGAAACTGAGTAAGGAAAGTTAACAGGCAGCATTTTGCTACACTGGGATGATTGTTAGTTGAAATCTTAAATAACCGTGTAAAAGTCCAGATCAAGTGGCATAAGGTGAATATTAAAATGTTCAACTGATTCAGAAAATGCAATTAGAAAAGAACAATAAGTACTGCATATTTTTCCCTTTCAAAAAAAATTTGGGGGGGGGGGAGGGGAAGTCAGAATTACCAAAAGGAAAGAAGTAGAGAAAGAGGCCCTGTCTGCTGAGTCACTCACCAAGTGCCCACAAGGAGCCCGGAGTTTCTTCCAGGTCTCCTTTGCAAGTGCAGGGCCCCAAGGCCTTGGGCCATCCTCCACTGCTCTCCCAGGCCACTAGCAGGAGTCTGGAAGAGAAGTAGAGCAGCAGGGACAAGAGCTGGACACTATGGGATACTGGCACATGCAGTAAGAGGACTTAAGCCACTGGGCTGCCACGCCACGCTCAGTTTCAACGATCTGATACCAAGTCACATCCAGAATCCGTGAAAATAACCTTACCTCAAACTTGAACGCTTTTTAATTAGTTCATTTCTTTCCCAACCATCAAGACCCAAGGCAGAAAGAAGCAGCTGCACTGAAGGAAACAAAATACGTGTTACTCTGTGTTAACCAGGTGGCATTGTGTCTGCTGGAAAGAACCCATCTTTAAGTCCATATGTGCCTGTCACCAGTAACAAGTTGCTTAGAGTTGAGCTGCTTTGACTATAGAGTAAATGACCAGCAACCAGGGCAGGGCCTGGCAGAACTGGGCTCTGAGAGCAAGCAGCTGGTAGTGGCTGACTTCGCCAATGAAAGTAGAGGCATGGGGTGCACCTGCCACTCTTCGGAAGGGCTGCCTGGCCCCCCTCTGGAGGAGACTCTCCCTGATGACATCTGAGGGGGCCTTTCTAACAATCAATCATGGGAAATGCATACCATAAAAGATTATGGGTCTTTAAAAATCCAAAATAAGCACCTTTTCGCCTCACGTTCCACAAACTTTTCTAAAAGTTCCTTTGTGTTCCGTTTCCATTTCAAACTTCCTAAATGTCCAGTTGCTTACATGGAACAAAATTCCTTTCCCCTGGAAACCCCCAAAGGCAAGACTGAGACTGACATTGGGAGCAAAATTGAACAAGCAAAACAACTACAACAGAAACAATGGCATTGTGGGAAGTAATGCTGGGTGGGGGGGACCCCATAGAAAAGGAAAATTTGATAGTCTGTTCTATGAAGTATTAAGAGGGTCCGATCACTGATAGCTACATGGCCTAGGACCAGGTTTCAGAGTGTGGCCAGCAAATCAAATCCAAGTGAAATCACCCTCCGCCAAAAGATATGGGGTGGTTGCTGAAGACATTTAAGATACATCTCTGAGCAGATGGAAGAGCCTGGCTTTCATGGAGCTTCATGCTGGTGGAGGCGGGGGGTGGATGAGAGACATAAATGGGAAAAACTGACTGTAGAGGACTTGGAATTTTGAACAAAAATAGAGTCAAGGATGAGGTGGTATTGTGTCATGGAAAATAGGAAGTTCAGGATCCAACTTGTTGCAAAGGGAGATTTCTCAGACGGCATAGAGGAGCAGACACCTGGGATCAGAGTTTTCAGGTAGAGGACGTGGCTCAGGGAACTTCCCAAGAGCTGAAATGTTTGTGACTGGAACCGCATGGGACAGCCGATGAATAGCAACCCAGGCCTTTGAAAGGAAGTCGACTCAGGAGAAAAGCTTGCAACAAGCCAGGATTTGGGTCTTCACAGGCTGTCCTACTAAACCCAAATCTTTGGGGTCCCTGGCCTCTGCCCTCTGGGTAGACATTCTGAAGCTCAAAACCTGTTCCTACAGAGTGTGGAGCAAGAGGTAGAGCAGGAGACCCAGGTACTGGGAGACACTGTGCACAGTTCTAGAACCAAACATGCCCCAGTCACAGGGCAAGACTCTTTCACTTAAATCTTCATGCAAGCTTAAGGAAAATGGCATTCCACTGATGCACAAAACAAACCTGAAGTCAGACGCCACGTTTCAACTGAGCAATCTCAGGGCTCAAATGCTGAGCATCTCTGAGCTCTTCGTGAGTCTCTCTTCTCTGTCCTTCAGATGAACGCTTGGCAGGGCGGTGGCAGCAAGCCCACGTCACCCTTCGCCTAGTTTAGTGGCAGAAGACTTTCTCAGAGGCCCAGAAGCCCAGGCAGCCTTAGTCACGTGCTTGCACGTTGTGTGTGGCAGGATCACACACACACACACACACACACACACACACAAAAGGGAGGCAAGCACACTGCACTGAGATGGAAAGGTCTGCTAGTTGTCTTAAGTTTTCTCTCTCTTTCCCTCCCTCCCTCTTTTTTGAAAGTATACATTTGGGGAATTGTTGGTGAGTTGCTCAAGATGATGTCTGATAAGAATAAATTTTATATCAACTGCTATGAGATTCTCTCTTAAAGCTGTTAATACTAAATTAGCTGGCATGATATTGCATCAGATAAGTTTATGGCACCATAAATAAGGTTTCTTGCTGTGGGGTTCTGATGAATAGATGGAATGTAGCCTTAGGTCTAGGAAAAGGCAATGACCTAGAACTCCCTATCTGATGGAGCTTCCACTGCCTACTTGTTTGCTTTAATTAGTACATGGAGAAAAATTAGCATGATTCACGTGTGAAGAATATTTGTGACTTTCAAAATTAATTGAAGGAAAGAATTTTTAGGGACCTCTGCCTGTCCGTTTCATTGTTGCTAGGATACAAGTCCCAGCGTATTAATGTAGGCATTCCTCTTTATCCCGCGGTTAACGTCCTCTGGCTGGGAAGTGCAAAGAGCTGGTGTAATGAAGGTCAGGCAGCCAGAGCCTCGTCAGGAGTCAGGGAGAGGTCTGTTGGGACTGGAGGAAGTGGTACTTCTCCCCATAATTTTCCCAAGATGGGCAAAGAACCTACACACATAGCTAAGCACATGTCATCTCCGATGCTAAAATTTCCATAAGGGTTTTCTAAAGACCACCTGTAGCAATATCTCTGGAAATGATTAATTAAAATCTGGATTGTGACTTAGATTAAAAAAAGAAAAAAAAAAAACCCCTCGGAATCCTTGAAGACCTGGGAAACTCCACAAGAACAAGTTTTTCCGGGGAATTCTATTCTCATGTAAATATGAGGATCACCATTTTGCTATAGGATTGAATTAGGATGGTTCCTGAACACCCTTTTGTACCTGCCCCTACCGTCCTCCTTGTCACGTTCCTCAGGTTCCATGGCAAATGGATTCTTCTGTAAAAATGTAGTTGTGCGTCTTATTTTAACCAGAATTCATTTGTGTGACAACAGGTCGGGAAAGAAAAAGGGAACAAGAATTGTACTACTTTTTGGGATGCTTACTTAGGATCAAGTGCCACCTCTGCCTCCGCAGATGGTGGCCCAAGCTCTTGGGTTGCTGATCCCCACCTGAAGACTTGAGCAGAGTTCCTCGCTCCCAGTTCCTGGCCCTGCCTCAGTCATTTCAGGCATTTGTGGAGTGACCCAACAAATGGAAACTTTCTCCCCACTCCCTCTGTCAAGTAAATGAATATAAACCTGAAAAACAGAAAAGCTCCAGTGGATGACCCTGAAGCACAGCCTGTTAGAAACCAGAGGGAAGGCAGTGGAGCAGCAACCAGCAGAGCGAACAAATGCAAGAAACCTGACACATAATGGTTTTTCTGTTTTAGCTTGGGACAAGCACTGGCCACAGTTCATGAAAGACACTGCAAGTTCCAGCAGCCCAAGCTCTAGCAAAAGCAGCCTCTTGCCTTCTGGAGAGCATCAGATCTTCCTGTGAGTTCAGTGATACCTCATGGATAATCATCTTAAAAATGAAACAACTGAAGAAGAAGCCCAGAGACATAGGATCCATGCAGTATTACTAACGCCTGAAGTGTCGCCTTAGATGCAGGGAAATGTAGATGCCATGTTAGCAATTTAAGAGTCTCACATCAATCACAATCCTATCCTACCCCGTTGTACCACCCCCTTCCAATTCTGAAATCAGCTAAGGCTGAAAGCTGTCCACTTCACAGTTACTGCTTAACATTAAATCTTGCCATCTGTAAAAATCTCTCGCAAGCTAACTAGAAGGGACAAACTCCTAAATCCTAAGCTGTTAATAAGTCATTACATTCTTATGAAAGATTAATTTATTAGATTGCCTTTTCTAGATTGACAGCTGGCTTAGAACTAAATCTGATCTTCTTTGACAAAGCATAGGATGATGATGATAAATGGGTTTGGAGGGGGTTGAGACAAACAGGTCCAGCGCATGGCTTAGCCCCAACACAGATACCCTAGGGATCTAGGAGTAGATTACAACTGAGGCATAAAGGAGGCAGAAAGATGGAGAGAGACAAAAAGAGAAGGAGGGAGAGAGAGAGACAAACACAAAAGCAACGTCTTTGATGATGTCATAATGCCTTTGCTCAGGGCCTGTGGGCAGCACCGCGAGGGGCCAGGCTTCTGGAGCAAAGTGAGTGGCCCTGTTAGCACAGGCCCCAGCTTCGAGCCTGTGCTGGTGGCAGACTTCTCCTCTCCCTTGGCCTCAGTCAAATGATGAGGGGGTTTCCTTTCAACGCTGAAGTTACTGAAATCTGAACTCTTAAAATTTTGATGGGAAAATAAAAATAGCAGGGGCTGTGGGGGAGGGCAGGGGGGGAGACAGGAAGACAGGGAGAGGGCTCAAGGACATTGAGATGCCTCCCAAACCTTAGCAGGGCCCTGGACAAGGGGAGGGAGTAAGGGCATCCAGTCCCAATGTTGCAGAAATGGGAGTGCAGGGGAGGTTGAGTGGCAGCAGTCAGGAGCCAAGGATTGAGGCTTTGGTTAACACCTGGCCCGTATTGGTTCTATACACTGTGTGCTCAGAAACCAGAAAGCCTATCTCCTATTATCAGCTTTAAAACATTTCTCCCTGTGTAACTCTTTCAACTAAAGTAATAAATCTTATTAAAAAAAAAGTCTTAGTGAAAAAAGTGCATTGTTCTTGGATTTTACTGATGAAATCTTTTTCTAGTTTTCTTTATCCTTAAACTTGTAGGATTTCTGGGAACAGTGAGCTGTCTCATTCCCAGTCCATCTTCTGGTCTGTAGAAGAGTTGACCTTCCTTGGTGTGGCATTGAAGTCTGGGTTGAGAACATAAAATCAAAGCAAAACAGTGTCAAATACTGCCACTAAGCTTCTACAGCCATTTGGACTCTAGGTTAGAAATCCCGTGTAAAATAAAGTAGCCAGTTAATAGTAAAATGTCAAAGAGATGATGTGCTAACACAGAATATAATTTCCAAACTTGAACACTCACAGTAAGGAAGGGGACAGGCAAAATATGCAGATATGAAATAAGGTGGGTTTACTTAGCTGTGACTGGGCTAACAACAATAGAATAACTGCCGAGATGTCGCCTGCAACTCAGTGTGCATCATGAACCCAAGGCAGGAAGATGCAAATACAGACAGCAATATATTTTGTACAAGAGACAGAGGAAATCTGTAATCTGTTCAAAAATATTCCTGGGCCCAGTATGGTAGCCTAGTGGCTAGAGCCCTTGCCTTGTATCGGCTGGGATCCCATGTGGGTGCTGGTTCGTGTCCTGACTGCCCCACTTGTAACCCAGTTCTCTGTTCATGCATCTGAAAGAGCAGCTGAAATGGACCAAGTATTTGGTCCCCACTATCCTTGTAGGGGACCCAGATGAAGAGCTAGATGGCTAGAGTTAGGCTGGCCCAGTCCCATTTGTTGCTATTTGAGGAAATGAATCATCAGACCTGAGTTCTTTTTCTGTCTCTCTGCCTCTCTCTCTCTGTGTGTGCCTCACAAAAATAGCTAAAATTTTTATTGCTTTGTTGTTACAAAGGAACCACTTTTGAACATGTTATTTCTTATCGTGCATCCTTGCACATGTAGATGCATATATGAAGATTTATTATTCATACAAACTGTTCTGTACAATGCCACCCTCTCATTGCTTTATAATCATTTTTCCTGGACTAGTCTATGGAATCTTTGATTAGGAGACTGTGCTAAGAGTGCATTGTATTGAGGGACCAGTGTGGTGACATAGCAGGTAGCTGCCACCTGCAACACTGGCATTGCATATGGATGCCAGTTCGAGTCCCAGCTGCTTCAATTTGATCTAACTCCCTGCTAATGGTCTGAAAAAAGCAGCAGATGATGGCCCAAGCAATTGGACCCATGCCACCCCTTGGAGAGACCTAGATGGATTTTCTGGCTTTTAGCTTTGGCTGGCATAGCCTTGGCCATTGTAGTCACTTGGGGAATGAACCAGTGGATGGAAGATTCTTTAACTCTTTCAAATAAATAGATCCTTAAAAAAAAAAAAAGGAAGGAAGGAAGAAAGGAAAGAAACAAAGAAGAAAAAAATGAACTGCATGAGGTACAAAGTCTTGGATCTTCTGTTCCTATTTTATTCCTTTTATCTTTGTCCTGGGCTTTATCTATCAGCCTAGGCACTGGCCTGGAATGGAGGAGACTGCCCTAACTACACAAAGTCCCTGTGATGCCAGCTTTCCCATCTTATGCTGGAGTGCTTAAGGCAGGCTAACTGAGTAAAGAAAAAGGTTTATGTAGTTCATACTTTAGGAGATTCTAGCACAGGGAGCCTGCGTTTTTTTTCTTTTGGTCCTATGACAACCTCAGAGTGAGTGGAATCATGATAGTGGGAAGATGTCCCATCTGAAAACAGAAAGCAAAGAGAGACTGGGATCCCACAATACCTTCCGAGTACATACCCCTAGTTGACCAAAGAGCCTGCCAGTACATTCCACCACTTAAAGTTCTATCACATCCACACCACCACGTTGAAGACAACCTCCCAATGCAAGAACCATTGAAGACTCAAACTTCATCCCAACTGCAGTGGATGGGGCCATAGTTAAAGCAGATAATTATGTATCCTTTCACTTTGTGTTGATCATATATATATATATTTTCAAAGCAATGATTATTTCTCAACACTCAAAGGTTGTTTTGTCAAGCACTTAGTTGTCACTGACTTGAGTACCAATGGCACAGAGCTCATCAAATGCTGTATGCATAGGTCAGCCTGAATGAAATACATTGACAAAAAATTACAGTATTTTTCTTACTTTTGGCTACCAAGAGTGAACAAAATGTAAGTTCTCAAAAGCTAATTTTTGCATATAGGTGGGTGTGTGAATGTGTATAAATAATTGTAACTTGGATTACGATGGAGAATACTTTTAACAGCCTCATCTCCCTATGTCCTTTTAAGTTAATATACCCTTAAGTAATTAGCATTTTAACTTCTACCACCCTTGGTTGGTTTTTAACTAAAGGCATTCATATGTGTGGGGGGTGTGTTGATTTAAAAATGTCAGTATCTATGTTCTAGGTACTGTTTGTGACAGAAGCTATGAAATGAACAAGACAGGTGAGGCTTCTGGACTGTAGGTGGTTCACACACACATTGGAGAACTGACAGTAAATAAATGAGCAAGCTGGACAATTCCAAATTGTGGAAAATGACAAAAAAGGAACAAAGCTATGAGAATCAGTAGGATAGAGCTGTGTTGGGGCAGTGAGCACCTCTGTAGATTTGACGTCGGGCTGGGAACTGATGGAGAGCAGGGAAAGAAAGTCACAGAAAAAGAGAACTGAAAGTGCAGAAGCTGAGGGTAAGAAGCAGACCTAGGCCACAAGGAACTGAAAGGCCACTGTGGCTGGACACGACAGAGATCGAGGCGGGAGGAGAAAGTCCCGGGAGAGAATGTACAACACTCCGAAGCAAATACCTTTATGGGCTAGGGAAAGATAAATACGGAGAAGCTTTTTTTTTTTTTAAATAAAGATTCTTTGCTTTAGTCTGTAAATGAATTTGCAAATATTTCGTGAGATGCCAGCTTTAGCCAATAAGCTGAATATGAGTTGCCACTGAGTGACAGGTCAACAGCGAGACAATGCCAAGGCAGAGGACTTTCTGAAAGCCTAATTATACATACTGACGCTACAAAAAGGAAAATAGTTTTTAAAGTAGCAAATCCTAAAGAGAATCTGGATCATGTGGGTACCGTTCTTCACATTTTTCTATGACTAATTAGAGAGAGCCGGGAAACACAATGCTGCCCACAGCCCTGCCAACCCATTATGGGCACTTCTAATTTCAGATAAATGAAGCCCTTGGTTACCACCCCCGGCTTGTCTTAGCACTTCCATTGTATTATCAGGGTAGAGGAGTAAAAATAATAGCCTTCTGAATATCTCTAAAGGGTATCTTTCTCTTCTTATAGTAGATACAAGTTAAGACTACAGCGCCCACATTTAATCAAGTAACTCCCGAATTTACTTTGCTCCTAAAAATCTAAATTTTTCACTTTTTCTCCTTTAAATGGAAAATGTGGTATTTATCATGTTGGCTAAATTTGAGTATAATATTTTTATTACTTAAGTAGAAAGAAATTCATGATTCTGTAACATCTCAGTTGTGAAACTAAATATAAATATATATAATGTTAGCATATATTTTGTGGGCATTTCTCATTTTTTAAAAGATTTATTTATTAATTTATATTGGAAAGTCAGGTATACAGAGAGTAGGAGAGACAGAGAGAAAGATCTTCTGTCCACTGATTCACTTCCCACGGGGCCTCAAAGGCCAGAGCTGAGCCATTCTGAAGCCAGGGGCCATGAGCCTCTTCTGGGTCTCGCACGTGGGTGCAGGGTCTTAAGGCTTTGGGGCGTCCTCAACTGCTTTCCCAGGCCCAAAACAGGGAACTGGATGGGAAGCAGGCTGCAGTAATACAAAGCAGGGACCATATGGAATCCTGGTGCATGCAGGGCGAGGATTTTGCCATTAAGGTACGGTGCCAGACCCAGCATTTCTCATTTTTAAAAAGCAGTTCCTACCAAGTATATTCATCTGTTTATACACATGTAAAGTTAAAGCTAAGTTAAACATAGTCAACTGGCACCTTTAACATTCATTTTTTGCTAAATTAAAGCATTTTTAATAAACATGAAATATGGGCCCAGCATGGTAGCCTAGTGGCTAAAGTCCTTGCTGCTGGGAGCCCATGTGGGTGCTGCTTCATGTCCTGGCTGCTCTACTTCCTATCCAGCATGATGACTTTTCAATAAAAATAAATGTTGGAAAAAAATGAGCAATGCATATTATAAAAAAATATTAAATCTAATGGCTAGAGTAAAATTTAAAGAAGATAAAATATCAAGGCAATTTCACACTGGTTTAATTTTCCAATAAGATTGCACCACAGGGGCCCAATGCAATAGCCTAGTGGTTAATGTTCTTACCTTGCATTCGCCAGGATCCCATATGGGCTCTGGTTCGAACCCTGGCAACCCCCCTTTCCCTCCAGCTCCCTGCTTGTGGCCTGGGAAAGCAGTTGAGGATGGCCCAAAGCCTTGGGACCCTGCACCCGCGTGTGAGACCCAGAAGAGGCTCCTGGCTTCAGATTGGCTCATTTCCAGCCATTGTGGCTGCTTAGGGAATGAATCAACAGACGAAAGATCTTCCTCTCTGTCTCTTCTCCTCTCCGTATTTCTGACTTTTCAATAAAAAAATGAATAAATGTTTTTTTTTAAAAAAGATTACATCACTAGGTGTATTGTAACCTTCAAGGTATACTCCCCGTGTTTATAAAACGCCCTCAACATTCATTTTGATTTGTTTTTTGCATCATATCAGGGTTCTGTGGACTGCTTCTTCTGACTTTTGGCAAGGCTTCAGATTAAAATGCAGCTGACTGCAGTAGACGGAGGTCACCTGGTACAGAGGGAGCCCCAGGAGACACGCGGCCTTGTTTGAAAGCCTGTATCTTTACAGCACACCACCTGACAGAACAGGGTCCACATCGAACACCTTCATGTAGCTGAAGGGTTGTCTGCCCAAGTGCCTTATCATCATGATTTTCATTTTCATGCAAAATGAAGACAACAGTGTGTATTTCAGTGTTGATATTGGAACTAAAAAGCATACAGTAAGAACATAGTCTATGCTACTTTTTTTTATACAAATATTCATCATCAGCCACTGTTTTTTGTTAGCTTCAATTGTCTCATAGCAATTGTATGTATTTGTGGAGTGCAATGTGGCCTTTCCAAAGATACACATACAACATGCAGCAACCAGTTCAAAGGACCCTGAGCAAGGTGCTAGTATCTGGATCCAAACTTCTTGATCTGTAAATTGAAAATTGAATTGTAGACGAGGTTTGGATTTCTTCTTGCAACTCCGACATTCCAATATTGTGGAATTCCTGTTGTTCTCTAGTATCTCACCTCAATGGCCTCTTCTTCATAACAGGTCTATTAAAAGCATGGACCCGATGGAATTTTTGAGAGGATGAAATGAATTAGGACAGGTAAAACATCTGAGACCATTGCCTGGCACACAGGCTGTGCTTAGTGTAGATTAGCTGTGGCGATAAGGATGATCACGATGGCTCCATTCACATGTGGGCTTGGTCAAACCGATCGTGCTTTCTCTTCTTTCCATGGTCAATGCCACAGTTACCAGCGTTTTTATCTACTAATGGCTCTTAAAAAGGAGATTTATTTATTATTATTTTTAAAGAGTTACAGAAAGAAGGAAAGACAGAGTGAGATAGTCCATCCGCTGGTTCCCTCCCTAGACGGCCACAATGATCAGAAATGGGCCTGGCTGAAGCTGGAGGCCAGTGCCTTCATCTGGGTCTCCCACGTGGGCCACAGAGGCTAAACCATTCTGCAGCTTTTACATGAAAAACAAACAAACAAACAAACAAAACAACCAACTCTATGAGCTGCCAGTGTCTCAGATGGTGGCTTTTCCAGAGAGCTACTGTGCCAGCACCCTCTTTAAGGTTCTTTAAATAAGTTTATGTGCTTCTTGGTAAGGAACATGTAAAGACAGCTTGGTGTCAATATCTTTATCAGTCAACATATTTTCCTGCTTCTTATCAGTGTCTCCAGAAATAGGTGAGTCAAACATGGAACTTGTCTTTTAGATGAGGGTTCATATTCACTGTATAAAAAGAGCATAGTACCCAAATCCCAGACATGTTGTCAAAGCTCACTAAATTTACCTAAAGTGACTTCTGTGGTCTGCTGTTTCAAATTGCTTTCAATAATACATTATTTAACAAACATGGTAACATTTATTTGGCATCTGAAGAAAAGTTTTTATTTATTTGGAGCCACAAAGTGTGTGTGTGTGTGTGTGTGTGTGTGTGTGTGTGTGTGTGTGTGTGTAGGTCATATTCTAGTTCCCCTATGTTTTTAACAAATGTAAAACGTGACACAAAATTAATCAGCTGGCCAAACTGAAAAACAAAAAACTTGGTGAATGTCTGACAACTTGCAACCAAAATTGTACTGCAGAGGCTAAGTGGTTTGTTCTGATGCAGTAACAAATTATATCATTTGCCAAATGCGATAATATATCACCTTTAGCTTTCCAATCTAAATTTCGAATAGTTGAAATACACGATTATCAGCTGGTGCCTGGTTTCTGAAATGCTCCGGTGATATCTGCCTCATTACAAGTGGTTAGGGATTGTTTGCCAAAAAAGCACTCTCCTAAGCTGCTTGATTGGCAGACCTGGTGCGACGGCTGAGAACCCGCTGAGCCATGAAAGGCACAGCCAGCTCTGTTGAAGTTTCTCCTAGCTCAACGCAGATTTTTCTCTCAGTTTGTGCAGCCATGTAATTGTCGCAATCGATGTTGTTTCTGTTTTTATCTCAATCCTGGATGCCATCTGCGTACTTTTAAAGTATACTTGGGTCTCTTTTACATTATTTCACACTTTCTACAGAGACCAGACCTGAGAGTCATATGTGGACCTGGTATTTTAAAGAATGGAAGTGACATGAATCTGGGAATTTTTAAATATTCCTATCATTGTTCTTAATGTAATGCTAGGTTCTAGAAATAAAACAAGAGAAGACTTAAAAAAAATTATTTTTCTTGAAAGGCAGAGACGGAGGCAGACAGCAAGAGTTCGCCTCCCCAGTGCCTGCGAACGTCAGGACTCCCGAGGGCTCAGGCCAAGTGCAGGAGCCAGAAATTCAGCGGACTTCAGGCATCCTTTATGGCCTGCTATGCTATATATTAGAAGAAACCCAGAATTGGGAGTAGAGCGAAGATACAAACCCAGGCACCCAGTCATCCCAAACAATGTCTTAACTTATAGACCAAACATATCCCAATCTTATTGGTTTCAAAGAACATCTGATAATGAGAACACAGTTAAGGTGGAGAAAGCATTATTCCATAACATAGATGAAGAAAAAAAAAAGCAAGTGCTAAACAAAAATGCCTGATTATAAATTCAGTCTTCTTAACAGGTGTTATGGACTGAATGTGTTACTTAAATCTCATGTGTTGAAATCTAATCGCGAATGAGGTAATAATGTTATTTGGGTGAGATCTTTTGGGGGTAACTAGGAACAAAGGTGGAATCCTCATAAATGAGATCAGTGCCTTTGTCAGAAGAAGCAAGAGAGAATGCAACTCTGTGTGTGTGTGACATGAAGATAGGAAACAGCTCATCCGTCAGCCCTGAAAGGGACTCCACTATGCTGGCAATACCATACTACCAGGCTAGCATCCATTCAGCTGCGCTTGCTCCTCCCTAAAAATTCACTTCTTTGAAAGGCAGAAAAAATGCAAGGAAGCTTCCATCTTTTCATTCACACAAAGCTGGCCACACGATTTGGGGTAGAAGCCATGAGCCCGGCACTCCATTTGGGTCTCTAATTTAGGTGTCCGGAGCC
Organism: Ochotona curzoniae; assembly: GCF_017591425.1. Taxonomy (NCBI): domain Eukaryota; kingdom Metazoa; phylum Chordata; class Mammalia; order Lagomorpha; family Ochotonidae; genus Ochotona; species Ochotona curzoniae. Next base: position 22,962,970 of record NW_024467115.1, read on the forward strand.
CAACTACTTGGGCTGTTAGCTGCTGCTTCTCCAGGCTCCAGGAGGCTGCCAGGACTCTAACCAGTGCACCGATACAGAAAGATTATGCCACAAGCACTGCTGTAGTTTAGGAGACCACAGTGCTGCCCCAAGCACCCAAATCCCGGACTCCCAATTTCCAGGAATGATTAACAGGGCAGCTGAGACGATGTCTGTGTTTATGCCGAGGGTAGCAGAAGGTAAAACACAAATAACAAAAAATCGCAACCAAACCTGCTCAGGATCTCCCAGCCAGCAAGTTCAACAAGGAATCAAGTTCAAGTACAGAGGCTATACTACAGGCCTCTCACAACCCACTTGGTAACCATTTACCCCTTTGATTGACTCTACTAAAGTGGCCATACACTTGACAGCTAAAACAAAAGCTGAACCAAGACAACTCAGAACTCCTGAGAGGTATAGCCATCATTCCTCTATAAACCTCCATTCCCGGATTTCTGTCAGACACCCTGTGCTTTGTCTGGGAAGACTTGGGCCAATTTCTTGCCATGCACTGATTAAAGTTTTATAATTCTTGAAAGTGCTTCCATTTTGAGAGTCCATACAGAAAAAGGCCCACTTACATGAGTCACAAGCAGCAGTATTTTAAGTAGCTGAGTATCTGATAATAAGAAGTATTTCAAAATATTTTTTTCCTGATGCCTGTCAAACCATACCTCTCATATGAGACATCATGAGCTGCTGTTTCAGCAATAACACAGTATATGAATTCAGAAACAAACATTAAATTAACAATGCAGAAATCAAAGATGTGCTCTGCCCAAAATGTTCAGCACCACTCAGACCTGTATTCAAGCGTTATCTTCAGTTTAAAACTAATGTACAAGTTTGGAGAGCACTTACAACAGGCTAAAACCACAAGTAACACAATAGCTATTTTTAAATCCTCAAGCCACTAATGTACTGTTTTCCAATAAAATGGCATTTGTCCTTAACTCACACAAGTTTGCAAATGTCTAACAGACATAGTGTGTAGAGCTAGAATATCAAATGTCTCGAGCAACCATTATGGCGCAAAGGGTTATGCTTAGGGTGCCAATATCTCTTATTGGAGTGTTGATTCAAGTCCTGACTACACAGCTTCCGATTCAGCGCTCTGCTTCCTGCGAGGCAGCAGACGACAGCTCAGGGCTTGAGTTTTGTTACCCACATCAGAAACCCAGATGGAGTCCTGGCTGCTGATCGCAGTCTCCAGCTCTGGCAGATGGGGCCATTTGAGGAATGAACCAACAGATCTCTCTTTTTTTTTTCCCCCTCTTTCTCTTCCACCCTCCTCATTCTTAAATAAATAATCTTTTAAAAAGATTGCCACATGTCTATGTACTATTTGCACACAATCTACACTAAAATTCATTTCAGATCTTGAATGTGTTTGATATACAAAGTAACGTTCTGCAGTTTTAACTTCTACTTTCAGTCACTTTAAATTCCATTTCCATTTGCAAAACAAACCAAAAATGTGTCTGCAAACAAAAGCAGCTGGAAAAGGTAAAGAAGTAAGGGAACAAAATGAATACTAAAGGAAGAAAAGAGAACAAGGAAAAACACCAATACACAAAAATGTGAAAGTGCCCAGGGCTGACCCAGGGAAGCTACACCCCTGACAGCAAGTGTTGTTAAACATCGTGACGGGTTGCTAAGGGAGCTTAGGGAATCTCCCTTTCCCAGAAGTCTTTAAAAATAGGATCACATCTGTTTGGACAGGATCACGACGGCACCGCCTGAGCAGGCAGTTTCTTCAAGCAAATCTGTGGCCTGGTAATTCTACCACTTCTGTTTAGGATTGTACAAGCAACAAATGCCTTGACCTAGCAAATCAGCACTTAAAATGATGGATACTTTTAACTGTGTTACAAAATTATTTGTATCATGATAGGCAATACAAAAGTAGATAACTAAGTTACTTCAAGAAAAATACAGGTTTTCAGCAAAGGCTCAGGTGTGCACTTTGTGATATTGCCATAAATTTTGTTAAGCCACTTCTTACCTTACACAGAAATCAGCTCTAAAGGGGTCAAAGACACTAAATCTGCACCCAGAAGCGACCAAACTATTGGAGGAAAACATAGGAAGCACTCTGCAAGATGTTGGTATTGATAAAAACTTTTAAAACAGTTTAAGACAAAATAAACAAATGGGACTACACCAAATTAAGAAGCTTCTGAACAGCAGTGGAAACAATCAACAAAGTGAAGAAGCAATCAACACCATGGGAGAAAATCTTTGCACCCTGCACAACTGATGGGGGACTAGTATTCAGGAGTTACAAAAAAACCCCAGAAACACAAAAAGCTTCAGAAACTCAAGGACAGCAAAGCAAAAAAACAAAACAAAAACACCAAAAATGAGTGAAGAAAACAAGCAGGTATTATTCAAAAGAACAAATTCAAATGGCTAATAGGAATATGAAAAAAAAAATGTGCAGGCTCCCTAGCTATCAGGGAAATACAAATAAAACCACCTTGAGTTCCACCTAGCTCCAGTGAGACTGGCCTACATTCAGAATCCTACTAACAGCACCTGCTGGCATGCATATTTGGAGAAATATATCCTACTTCATTGTTCTTGGGAATGTAGGCTAGTACACTCACTGTGGAAGCCGGTATGCAGAGTGCTAAGCGAACTGAAACTGATCCATCATACGACGTAGCTATCACACTTCTAGGAATATATCCAAAGGAAATGAAATTTGCATATGAGAGAGTGGCCTATGATCCTATATTTATAGCAGTACAATGTACAATAGTGAAAGGAGTGGATAATGAAACTGTGGTATTACTCAGCCGTTAAAAAGAATAAAGTTCTGGGCTGGGCGCAGTAGCCCAGTGGCTGAAGTTCTCACCTTATATATGCTGGGATTCCATATGGGTGCCAGTTCTATTCCCATCCAGCTCCCTGCTTGTGGCCTGGAAAAGCAGTCGGGGACAGCCCAAAGCCTTGGGACCCTACACCCACGTGGAAGACCCAAAAGAAGCTCCTGGCTTTGGATCAGCTCAGCTCTGACCATTGTAATCACTTGGGAAGTGAATCAAAGCATGGAAGATCTTCCTCTCTGTCTCTTCTTCTCTCTGTACATCTGCCTTTCCAATAAGAATAAATAAATCTTTGAAAAGAATGAAGTTCTACCATTTGCAACAAAATGCTTCCAGCTAGTGACTATTATGTTTAGTGAAATAAGCCAATTCTTAAAGCATAAATATTATACCATCTCCCTGATATAAGGCAACTTTCATGCAAAATATAAGATTTATCTATCTGTCTATCTATCTATCTATCCATCCTTCTATCTATCTAGGGAAGCTAACTGTGTTTATCCAGAGGACCTGTATAATGGAGTCTAGCACATTCAGAAGTGAAGCTTCATGGCAGTGTGCATCTCTACTTCTGAACAAAAGATGGACTCCCATTGAAACTGTTAAATATATCTTGACAATAGGATGCTGGATTTTATACCATTGTCTATACCTACAATGTCATAGTGTACTTAAACAACCAGATGATGACTGGGCCTGGTGCAGTAGCCTAGCGTATAATGTTCTTGCCTTCTGCATGCATCAGGATCCCATAAGGGCACCGATTTGTATCCCAGCTGCTCCACTTCCCTTCCAGCTCCCTCACTGTTGCCTGGGAAAGCAGGATGGGCCAAAGCTTTGGGACCCTGCACCTGTGTAGGAGACCCAGAAGAAGCTCCTGTCTCCTGGCTTCAGATTGGCTCAGCTCTGGGCATTATGGCCACTTGGGGAGTGAACCAGTGGATGGAAGATCTTTTTCTCTGACTCTCCTTCTTTCAGTAAGTCTGACTTTCCAATAAAAATAAATAAATCTTGAAAAAAAAAAAAAGAAAGTGAAGCACTAAAGCTTGAACTGATGCTCATATGGAATGCTACCACCATGGCAGAGCTTGGTACATCACAATTGCCAGCCCCTTGTTATTATGGTCAACAATATACAAACAAAATGCTGGACAAGTAGAATTATAGGTATAGATGAGAAGTTGATTAATGAAAAAAATTATTTCCCTCAAATTTTGTCATGCTTCTTTGTCAGAATTTTATTTTCCTAATTTTTGAGAGTCAGAGGCACAGAAATAAAGACAGAGAAAAACTAACAGAGGAATCTTTGAGCCACTAATTGACTCCCCAACTCTCTACAACAGCCAGGGCTCAGGCCAGGCAGAAGCCAGGAACGGGAAGCTGAGAACTGAATGCAGATTCCCATATAAGTGGCAGGAATCCAATCCCTTCAGCTGTCAGTGCTGCTCCCAGGGTCTGAACTAGCAGGCGTCTAGAATCAGGAGCTCAGAAATGAGCCCGCCTCTGATGAGGTTTGAAGGTATTTTAACAGGCATCTAGATGCCCAGACCAAAGGACTGTCACTTGCCAGACTTTGAAAACTCAAAATTTGTTGTGCTTTCTTTTTCTCTGTGTTAATTGTGACATTATATTTTTTCCCTCTTAATTGTGACATTATATTTTTTCTCTTAAGATGCACTGTAAAATTATATTAGTTTAAGACTCATCATGTATGGACACATACCTTTATTTGGATTGTGTATTCCTCCATCTCTGAACCTCTGACCATCTTCTCTCTGAGTCTTATAGAAAGTATGAGCTTTACAAATATATGTGTAATTGCCTTGAGTAGGGCCAATGTAATGTATAAAGAAAAGATCAGTGCTGGAGGGGATAGTACATCAGATAAATTCCCAAGCAAGAAATGGTCTTTTGCCTCTTTGGCTACTTGCCTGGTTTTCTGCTACTTCAAATAAAATTTACCCAATCCAGCCTTGCTATAACTTCCACCACACTGAATACAAATCCTATTAAGTTAAAATGAAATATAGAGCATTGGATGCTATATGTAGGCTTCTGTGTAAATTTCTTGAAAGGACATAGATTAAACTCAGAACATTCCAGGCTTAATAATATTTATTTATTTATTTTTCATGATACAGTTCTATAGGCGGAGGGACTTCCCTTCCCACCCTCCTCATCTCCTGCACACTGTTTTCCCTATATTATATAATTATATAATTCTTCAGCAATAGTCACAAGTCCATTATGTTTTTAAAGACTTTTAAAATTTATTTATTTATTTATGTATTGCAAAGTCAGATTTACAGAGAGAAGCATGGAGCTGGAAGGGAAGTAGAGCCGCTGGGATTAGAACCAGTGTCCATATTGATCTCTGCATGTACAAGGCAAGGACCCTAGCCACCAGACTACTGTGCCAGACTCTCTTTCTTTTTTTTAAAAAAATACATATTTATTTTATTGGAGAGGCAGATTTACAGAGAAGAGAGACAGGGAGAGATCTTTCATTCAGTGGTTCACTTCACAAATGGCTGCAAGGGCTAGAGCTGAGCTGATTCAAGCCCAGGAGCCAGGCACTTCCTCTGGAATTCTTAAGTGGGTGCAGGAGTCCAAGGATTTGAGCTATGCTCCACTGTTTTCCAAGGGGACAAGCAGGCAGCTGAATGGGAAGTGAAGCAGCTGAGACTTGAACCATTATCCACATGTGATTCCAATTCTGCAAGCTAAGGATTAGCCTACTATACCATCATGCCAGCCCCCCTCAATTGGATTGTCATATATGAGCTGTAAGAGTTATATGATTTCAAGATATGGCAAATATTCTTATTTGTGAATAATTTTATGCACTCAACTGATGACAATCATTACATAGATTTTTCCTTTGTGTCCTTTTCATGATAGGGTATCATGATTTTGATTTTACCTCTGTCAGTGTCAATATTGTGTACCAAATTTGAAAAAAATTTAAATATTTTCTAATGAGTTTTTGTGATAACTCCTCATTAATTGAATATTTTAAGGATAGAAAGTCTATTGAATACTTATCTCTTCCTCTTTATTATTTATTTTTCTTTGAAATATTGGAAAAATATTTCGTGAGATTTATTTTTTAATGTCAGAATAATTTCTATTGAATTCATCACTCAGCTTTTGTTCATAGTCTCTCAATTTTTAATCTGGATTTTCTTTTCTATGATAAATTAATTCATAGGTACCAAAGCAATTCTCTTTAAATGTACCCAAATTAGGAATCATTAATTTTTCAGGTTTTTTTTTTTGGCTAAAAATTTCCAAAACATCATAGTTAAAATGAAGTATTCATATTTTATTAACTTTGTGAATAACATATTCACACCTTTTTGTGTTTTTCCTCTGCATATTTGAAAATACTGTCTTTAAATTGCACTATGCAATGTTTCCAGTTGAACAAGTTTATCATGGTCAAACAAAACTGCATTGTGTCCCTCAGAATCCTGAAAGCCTATTCCTATTGCTGCTTTAAATGATTTTCAAATCGAAGTACCCTTATCACTCAATCAAATGCATTTGCCATCATATTCAAGTCAGCGAGTTTTGAACGCTCCCATTATAAGCATAATCTAAATTTAAGAGAGGTTTAAAAAAAAAACAAGAACAAGAACATTCTACCATCCAGAAAGTCCCCCTTCTCCCTTTCCTATATAATTCTTACTTTCTACATATTCTCACACCTAGAACAGTCATTTTCTGATTTCTGTTCCTGTGATATATTCTGCCTGCTCTTGGGCTCATATAAATAGCATAGCAGAGAGAGCAGTCTGCTGTTTTTCCCTTGTTTGTTCAGCATGATTTTGAGGCTTAACCACATTGTTATGTGTATCAGTAGTTTGTTCTGTTTTATAACCGAGTGCTATTTTACTGTACACATATACCACAATGCATTAACTTGGTCTGTTATTGATGGACACTTGGGTTATTTCCAATTGATACTTAAGAATGAGGCTACTCCAACAATCCTTACATAAGTCTTTGTGCGGACATGTGTTTTTACTTTTCTTGGAGAACTGAATTGTCTGGTCATTGGTTAGATGCATGTTTAACCTTATTAGAAACACGATGTTTATATTTTAAATACTCCATTTACAAGGAAATACCCAGAGCATATCATTGTTGCACAACACAGAAGTGGCCTGCAAACCAGCATTTTTGAAGGCAGCTGTTCCTCCAATTGGAGAGCTCATGCTGAGTTCACGGACTGCCATCCCATTGTTCTCTGGTGCAGTCACGCAGAGCAACCTGTGTCCCTGAGGATGGGACTCAGCCTCACCCCAGTGCGTGTTCCTGTAAGATACTACTCACCTTTGCTCTGCTTTTATCCACCCTTTACTGCTCAATTGAGAGGCCTTTCACACCACCCTTCCATAAGCCCCATCACCACTATCAAGGCTGAAATACAAGAGCACCTCAAGAAGTTGATGAAAAATGAAACTAAAAGGTAGTTGTATTTTGGCACAAAAAATATAAAATCAGATATGTCAAAGATCTTCAAAAATTTTATGTAAATGCATATTATCAAAAAATTTTAATGTGAATCTCAAATTTTTTTGCACCACAGTGTGTTTATCTTTTAGTTTCATTACTCCATAAACTTTTAGAAAGTACTGTTGAGACTTTCCCTCCTCTCTGCTCCCATAAACACTTGTTTCCCCGCCCCCTATAATTGTTTATATTTGTGTGTATCCAGCACTGGATTGTGAGATTCTCATTTGGGGAGTGAAACAGTGGATCAGAAAGTCTGTTTTTCTCTGTAATTTTGCTTTTCAAATCAATCAAAAGATATTTTTAAAAAGTTATGTAACATTTCTATATCCTTAGTCTTGTGTACAATGTTAATGATTTAATAAATATACAGAGAAATCCTATTAAAAATATGCCAAACAAATTTAAATTTGAAAGGCTGAAAAGAGCACGAGAGATCTGTCACTGACTCAAAAAAGGCCTACAACAGCCACAGCTGGGCCAGGTCAAAGCCGGGAGCCAGGACACTCCATCCCAGTCTTCCACCTGGGCAGGACGGAAGTGTTGAGTCTGTAGTTGTTGCCTCCTGGGCATTAACAGTAGCTTGGATCAGGAGCAGAAGCAGAGGCAGGACTCAAATCCAGATACTCTGACATGGGACATGGGTGTCCCAAGTGGCAGCTTCACTGTTGCACTACAAGGTTGATTTTGAGTCACTGAATGATTTTTAATCTTATTTAAACATGGAAACTGCTTTGCTCTTATTTGGGACATCTATAGAATCCACTTTGAGAACCACTAACTTACTTACTAGTATCTTTTCATTCAAACTGGGGTCATGTTGGTCATTGTGTTGCACATAGTGTTGGCTGGGTCAGCAGTTACGGTGGCTCAGCTGGTGCCTAGACAGGGATGACAGCAAGGCTGAGCAGGGCTTCAGAACCTGGCCTCATTAGGCTCCTCTGTTTTTGCAATCTCAGGGACTCCAGCTCTTTTCTTGTGTTCACCATGTGATCTTCCATTACGCTGTTCTCATTGGGTAAGCAGATGACTTATACAGTGGCTCAGGATACCCAAAATTAGAAAATCAGAAACATCTAAGGCATTCTTAAGGTTTAGGCCTGGAAGTGGCACAGCATCACTTCCATCAGATTCTTTTAGATACAATAGTCCCACGGCTAGCCTTGTTCAAATGGAATAGAAATAAACCCCACAGTGCCAAAGTAAGGACAGGAGGGATAACAAGGAATATTGTAGGGACACTTAATGCACCACATTCTCATGCTTTTCAAAAAATGTGTATTCATTTGAAAGACACTGTGTGACAGGCATGCACACACATGCACAGAGAGAGAGAGAGAGAGAGAGAGAGAGAGAGAGAGAGAGAGACCTTCCATTTGTGAGTTGATTCCTGAAATAGATGGAACAGCCTGGGCTGGGCCAGGTTGAAACTAGGAACTGGGAACTCCATTGGGGTTTCCTGTCAGGGTGGTGGAAACCCAAGTACCTGGCACATCATGTGTTGCTTTTCAGGTGAATGAACAGGAAATTGATTAGGGAGTGGAGGTGGGACTTGAGTAATATGATACACAGGCATCTCAAGTGGAAGCTTAATATATTGTACCACACACCTGGCTCTCTGGGTTTTTAACACTCTGTGGAATAAACAATTTGCTCACTGGAGGGTCTGCAGGTAGCTGTGTGTTCAAGTTTCCTGACACCACAGAGATGGCTGAGTTCATTCAGGCCTTTGCTATGATTCAGGATGATTGATGTTTTTGTAGCTTATTAGTATTATTTTTTTCTTTAACAAATTGCCAGAGAGGATCAACTTCAGAGGGAAGAAAGTTTATTTTAGCTTTCCGTTCTGGAAGCTCACAACACAAGATAGATGAGGCCAGGAGGGGAGTCAGGGAGAAAAAATGGGGGACACACCCTTCCTCCACTCTCCATGTGGCCTTTCCTTGTGAAGCTCCGAAGCCCCAGCTCCAGTGTCATAGCCCGAGCAGGCCACTACTCTAATCCATCAGCCTCTAATACTAATCCATTAAGTGTTAACATAAGACTTTGGGGTTTAAACATTTGCGTGACTTTAAGAAGCTAAATCCTGTTCAATCCAGAAAATTGGGTTAGGCAAATGGCCAGTTGGACTCGTATTCAACACATCAAATAGTGGAAAGGTAGAAAATTTGACATCAATTTGAAATGTCTAAATGATAGGTAAGGAAATTACATTCTGTGGGCTAAACCCACTCACTTTATGTTTTTGTAAATAATCTTTCTTTTTGTTGGAATGCTATAACATCTATTTAGTTATGCATTATCCATGACTGCCTCTTCTACAAGATCAGAGATGAGTAATTGTGGCTATGACCATCTGGAATGCAAAGCCTAAAATATTTACCATCTGACCCTTTACTTTAAATGTTTGCTGATCTCTGGTGTAGACTGTATATAAGTATTACAAAATGATGGCCACTTTATCACAGGATAAATTTGTTCATACATTAGGAAATGTAGAACATTTGCAAGCATTTACCATGGAAGTAAAAAATTGTTTCATGCTGTTGCATACAGTAATAGTTCATTTTTTAAATTACAGATTGTATTCTGTATTGTAACCACTCATGAAATGTTGAACATTTTAGTTGTTTGCTGTTTTTCATTATTATCCAAGACAAGCTACTGTGAACAGTCCTGTATAGGGCTGTGGATGGAGCTATCCGTTTCTGTTTGGCAAATATGTGGAGTGAAATGTTGTTGGTTTATATTCAACTTTTTAAGGAACTATTAAAATGTTTTCAAGCATCCCCATTAGCAATTTATGAGAATTCTTGCCTCACCACATCCTTGACAACACTTGCCATGGTGATCTCTTTAATTTTAGCCATTATAACAGGCATGTAGCAGAATCACAGTGTGGTTTTAACATGCGTTTTTCCAATTCTTAATGGTACTGAGAATGTTTTAATACGCTTATTTGTTGTCTATACTTCTTGATGAAATATTTGTTGTTCTGCTTTGTATTTTGAAAACCGAGTCAATTTTTCTTCATTATTGAGTTTTGAGAATTATTTATGTATTGTGTATAGGGATTCTTTTTTATATCCATGATTTACAAATATTTTTTAAAAGACTTTTAAAATTTTTATTACTATAAAATCCTAAATACTATAATGAAAATAGACACGAGACAGCTGAATAATAATCTATAACCTTTTTAAGGTGTATAGAACCTGGTTATATATAAACTGAAATTGAAATGTCAATGAAGAAGGCACAGGATGTAGTCAAGAGCTTGCATTTTTTTCTCTTCTTTCTTTTTTTTCTTTCTTTTCCCTTTAACAGTAGTATTGGTTATTCAATACTATGTCAATCAATTCTGTAACGTTATAAATAGTGGCTGATGTTATGTTGGGGCTTTTAATTGATCGGGATGATACTCTGCCGGCTCTACCTTCAGACCAGAGATGGTCTCCCCAAGAAGCCATTGAACTTATCTGGGCAATAAGATGCTGGACACGATGCTTGGTAGATGCTTGCAATGAAAGAGTCTCAACTGAACTTGAACTGTGGTAATGCAACAAGGTGGAGGAATCCACCATAGGAGGAGGGTTTGGGGGGGGGGCAATCCCAGTGCCTATAAAACTGTGTCACATAATGTAATGTAATTTAAAAAAATTATTACAAAGTCAGATATACAGAGAGGAAGATCTTCTGTCTGATGATTCACTCCCCAAGTGACTGCAATGGCTGGTGCTGAGCTGATCTGAAGCCAGGAGCCAGGAACTTCTTCCAGGTCTCCCACACGGGTGCAGGGTCCCAAGGCTTTGGGCCGTCCTTGATTGCTTTCCCAGGCCACAAGCAGGGAGCTGGATGGGAAGCAGGACTGCTGGAATTAGAACCAGTGTTTATATGGGATCCTGGTGGCATTCAAGGCAAGACTTCAGCTGCTAAGCCACTGCACCGGGCCCAATTTACAAATATTTTAATCTTGTCTATGGCTTAGTTATCATTCACTTGGGAAGAAAAAGTTTAAATTTTAGTAAGGTCAAATACAATCTTTTTTTTTTCTGTTTTAGATAAAGCTTTTTGTATCAATTAAGAAATCTTTGTCTAATGTAAATGTAAAGATTCTTGTTTTTGTCTGGATCTATGTAATTATTTAGATTGTGAACTTGAGTTAATTTTTAAATAAGGTTGTAGAGTATAGGTCAAAGTGGAGAAACTTTCTTGTACAAATATCTGATCATTCTTGCACCATTTATCAAAACACAATTCCTTCTCCACTAAATGGCATTTTCCTTCTGTCAAAGATCAACTGTTTTGAGTTTGTCTATTTCTGGATTCTGTTCTGTAACACTGATACCTTTCTGTTGAGGACAGTATCACACTGTTTTTGATTATTCTAACTGCTGACATTAAGAAGCTTTAGTCTCTTCACCAATACCAGAAAACCCACAATGCCATCATAGCTCCCCAGTTAGATTGGGGACATATGGAAAACTAGCAATAAATGGAATTCTAGACCACATCAATATCACATTGGGACCATACATTCAGCTATGTTTATGTTAGCCCAGTCTTTGTGTATGCAATCAAGATATATGTATATATATATACGGCTGAGGCAAGGATATCATTGATTCTTTAATCTCTGGGCTAAGTGACGTTACAATAGGAAAGACAAAGTAGAAGCCCTGGAAATTACCATTTTTTTTCTTTCATTAGCCAAAATAGCACATAATACTCTTAAAGACTTAGAATGTTGAAGCAATGTTTTTTGTAGTTTCCTTATTTGACTCATCATGATGAGTTAAGAAAAATTCATTTTCATTTTACTTGAAAAGAGACAGAACCAAAGAGACGGACTTAGAAACCTTCCAAATGTGTGTAAGAGCCAGGACTGGGCCCGGCTGAAGCCAGAATCCAAACACTCAGTCTGTGTCACTCACAGGAAAGACAGAGAGCCACATATTGGAGTCATCATATGCTACCTCCTGAGACGTGCATTAGCCAAAAACTGGAATCAGAAGTGAAGTGGGAAGCATGACTTTTAGGACGAGCAGAGGTGGAGCATGGTGGATGTCAGTGGACCAGTGCCAGTGAGACCAAGTTACAGTCTTAGTCACAACGGCTGTGCTTATGTGGCATCTTTTTAATTTTTTGTAAAAAAGACTTGTTTATTTTTATTGTAAAATCAGATATATTGAGAGGAGGAGAGACAGACAGGAAGATGTTCCATCCATTGATTCACTCCCCAAGCAGCCACTACGGTTGGAGCTGAGCCGATCCGAAACCCAGAGGTTTTTCTGGGTCTCCCATGTGGGTACAGGGTCCCAAGGTTTTGGGCCATCCTCGACTACTTTCCCAGGCCACAGTAGAGGGGCTGGATGGGAAGCAGAGCTGCAGGCGTTGGAACCAGTGCCTATATGGAATCCTGGCGGTGTGCAAGGTGAGAACTTTAGCTGCTTAGGCTACAGTGCCAGACCCTGTGGCATCTTTCTTAAAGCAAATTACTACAGGCACATATACATTATGTGGAGCTATCATTCTGATATGTCTCTTTTAACTTCCCATCAAAAAGGTTGATCTATAACAGACTTCATTCAACTACAGAGATGGTCATACACATATTTTGCTATCTTATCTTTTAGCTCCCTTTGTTTCTTTTCCCAGTTGCCCTTTCTCAGTCCCTCTACCCATGAAATCATGTCTCCAATTTGCAGCTCATATCCAAATCCTTGTCTCAGGATTTACTTGAGGTGGAATTTAAATTAAATTAGTAATCAGTCACTTCACTGAACTGTATTGACGGCTGTCACATCAAAATATATCGACGATGCCAATACCTCTCAATGAGTTAGACTCGTAAAGATTTGTGATCGGATTCTTTAAAACTTCTTTTATGAGACACGCTGAAGAGCACAGGACACGGTCTGTCAGCCGGCTCTTGCTGCGCAGCTGCCACATAATCTCAGTGGCATGCAATAGTGAACATTCCTTGCTCATGCCTCTGTGGGTCAGCTTATGTAGAACTGCTTTTGTCTACCTGGGCTTTGCTCCAAAAGTAGATTGTGCCTGGATGTGCTCCAAATGTAGCTTATCTTGCTTGAGCAGTGGATATCCAAGCTAGACTCTAATTATGACAAAAGTCAGGAACATAAAAATATGTATCTGACTCTTAGATGAATTTAACGACGCGAACTGGGCCATCCCTACCAGTATTCTTTGTAAATCGGTACCACATAGGTTTAGATAATACAGCGAAAAGAGAAAAACCGAGAAAAAATTAGATCTACCATGTTGTGTAGACTATAATGAGATGGGATAAAGTGAGGCAAATAGTCACAACAACAACAATTTGTGTGGCTGTCAGATATGTTGAGGCAAACATCTCCAGGGAAATCTAAGCAGAAATTTCTCTCTTCCCACCCATGGGTGAACTGCAGCAATTCTAAACATCATACATTTAGTTTAATACCTTCAAAACATCTAAACTGGGGGCAGGGGCAAGGGGAAAGTGGAAGTAGAAATCCTTGAGTCTGTGAAACTGTGTCATGAATAAATAAATAAATAAAGGTCAAAATGCATGAAATTTGTATTATTAAAAATAAAAAATTATTTAAAAGTAAGAAAAAAAGCATCCAAACGAAGTATATGACAACCTATCATCATAGTGAGAGGTTTAATCAAACTGCTCTTGATTTCTGAGATGTTGCTTCACTATTTCTAAGCAAGGCTATAGAAGAACACTGCAACATCACTGAGAAACTTCACTGAATGGACATATGCAAGATTTTGCATCCAAAAACAGGAAAACTATACATGCTACAGTTTTAATGTGTCCCATATAAAATTCCTTTTGAAACTCTGTTTTTGTGGTAATAGCAGGGGAGGCCTTGGAGGATGCATTTAATTCCCAGGACTCTGTTCTTCTAAATAGGTTAGTGCCTCATAAGAGATCTAGAGGAAGCTAAATGAAGAACCACCCATTAAAAAAACAATATTTATTTTTGTTGGAATGATGGATTTACCGAAAGAAGGAGAGACAGAAAGAAAGATTTTCTTTCTGCTGGTTCATTCTCCTAAGTGGCCACAATGGCTGGAATTGAGCAGATCCAAAGCCAGGACCCAGGAGATTCTTCCAGGTCTCCCATATGAATGTAAAGTTCCAAGGCTCTTGGTCATCCTCTGTTGCTTTCAAACCACAAGCAGGGTGCTGGATGGGAAGTAGAGCACCTGGGTCATGGAGCATTGCCTATTTGGGTTCCAAGCACTTGCAAGGGAAGGATTAGCCATTGAGTAATAGTGCTGGCCTACTGCGGCCTTTGTTGTTTTTCCATTCTTTGTGCATTGTGAAGACACACAAAACACATAATCAATGAAACAAGCCCTCACCAGAAGCTAAATGTGCTGGCATCTAGATCTTTGTCTTCTCAGCCTTGAAAAGTATAGGAAACAATTTTCTACACTTTATAAATCATCCAGACTGTGATATTTTCTTATGGTAACACAAATGAACTTGAACGTTGTTCCAAACTATAAATGGAGCATTTATAAATACTGATGCTATATTTAGACAACAGCAAGCCTTGGGGTAGATTTTGTGGTACGACAAGTTAAGTCATTGCTTGGGATGCCTATATACCATTTTGGAGTAAAAGAGATTAAGTCCCATCTTTATACCAATCCTGCCTGCACCTTGGAGGAGCTGGGTGATGACCCAAGTACTAGGGTGGGCAAACCAAACGGAGTTCCTGGTTCTTGGATTTGGCCTAACCTGCTCTGGCTGTTGTGGGCATTTAGTAAGTAACCAAGTAGATAGAAGACCTTTCGCTTTCCATCTTTTCCTTTCTTCCTCTCTCTCTCTTTCTGTTACCATGCTTTCAAATAAATAAAGTTGTTTTTTTTTTTTACATCAAGGACTATTATGCTTTAGCAGTAATAATCTTGAATGAATTTCTAAGAGAAAGTTTTTAAGAGTCAATTTTGTTGAATCATAACTCAAGGTAAAAAGATAATACAAAAAAGACTTCCCTACATACTTAAAATATTAAAACATGAGCTGGCATTGTGGAGCAGCAGGTTAACTCACCGCTTGCTATGCCAATATCCCATGTGAGCACCTTTTCAAGTCCTGACTACTCCACTTGCAATCCAGCTCCCAGGTAACGCACCTGAGAAAACAGTTGAAGATGGCCCCACGTACTTGAGTTTCTGCCACCTTCATAGGCTACCAGAAAGGAGTTCCTAGATCCTGACTTCTGTCCTGTGCAGCCCCTGCTATTGTAGCCATTTGGGGAGAGGAAAGAGCAGATGAAGGTCTCTCTCTCTCCCTCTCTCTCTCTCTCTTTCTCTCTGTAGCCCTCTCTGTAACCATCTCTTTGAAATAAATGAATAAATATTTAACAAATGTAAAATCACAGTTATGAGTTGTACAGTAAATAAATTTTCAAATTAGTGATAATGAAAACACTTTAATATCAGAAGTTGTGAATTCCTGCGAGAGCTAATATCCAGCAACCCATTCTAGATAAACACCAAAACAGAAATCTTGCACTTATGCACCAGGGATACACATAAGGATATGTATAGCAACACCATTACAAGCAAAATTCTAGGATCAACTTAAATGTGACTGACCAAGAGAATGCATACATAAACTGATTTTTCCAACAAGACACTATTTAAAGTAGTCACAATGAGTGGACTTCAGCATTACATCCCAGTATGTATGAATATTAGCAACATAGAAAGGAAAAATTACATAAATGAAAGAGGAAGAAAATTATCAGAATGAATCAGAATAGTGATTGCTTTGAGTGGGAGTATACAGAGAGAAATACTGTCTTCAGAGGCAGGTAAGAGGTTCCCTGGACCCAAAGCTCTCCCTCTGTCATGAATCTCCACATGAGGGAAGGAATATGTGATATTTATCAGATGTTCTTGCCTGAAGCTTGATGCCTTCCCTCTAGTCTAGAGCAGGCTCTGGATACCCAGAAGCTAGTGCTTCCTGGTCCACATACTACAGGGAGTACTTCTTGAGACCATGTGGTCCTCTAGCATGTGTTTGTTCTTCCACATGCAGATCATGTGACTTGCATGCCCATAGGCCAAAGGGATGGCCAAGAGATGCCCATGGCAAACATGTAGACTAGACTTTGGGCTAGGTGTCCCTGTAGTATGATCAAGTAATGTGCTACATGAGCCTATCTCTCCTTGTGCCACTGCAGGTTCCAATGTAGCTGAAAATCTTGAGAAAGCATAATAAAAGACTGGCCTTACAGGTAGATATGAATTTGAAGAGTCAGAAGACTAGAATATGTTTCATTTGGCGATCTGTTGATTTGGTTCACATTTTCAAATTTAAATGCACAATGCAAATAGGTGACTTCCATTAAGTCTTAAAAATATTATAAGCTTGACAGTATAATGAATTTGGATAACATCAAATAAGCAGATACAACTTATCTTCAATATACTAGTGTCTGAATTTGACAAAAGCTTCATCTTGGTTGGGTTCGAGATAGATAGAAATTTTTCATAGTAAAAAAATATTTGGATTCTCCATGTTTTGTGTAGTTCCAACAGGTAAGCTGT
The DNA here is from genome assembly GCF_017591425.1 of Ochotona curzoniae. NCBI lineage: Eukaryota > Metazoa > Chordata > Mammalia > Lagomorpha > Ochotonidae > Ochotona > Ochotona curzoniae. The sequence goes on from NW_024467115.1 coordinate 22,979,922, forward strand.
GGAGAGAAAGGCCTGGCCCTAAAGGGCCTTGTAAGCTGTAGTATGCACTCTGGGTTAATATGAGAGTAACAAGGGGATTCTGAAGGATTTTATACTATAAGACGTTTTGTAATAATTAGTCTATCTACAAAGTGAATTTGGGGTAAGGAACAAGTCTGGAATAAGAGAACAAGTAACAGGTTTATTTCTAGGTAAGAGATGAAGATGATTTGGATGACAGAGGTGATTAGAGTAAGATATGTAGGACTTGGCCAGAAGGAAATCCTAGACTTTGGGTTCATAAAATCAGGTAGATGGTGGTGTTCATCAAAACAAGGAATTGGAGCATAAGTTTGCAGGCTGCATAGGAAAGATTCCATTGGACATGTTGTCTGAAGCCATGTAGTACATAGTAAGCCTTTTTAAGGATTAAAAAAAATTTATTTGAAAGGCAGTTACATATGTTGGTGCAGTGGCATATTATACCAATTGTCCACTTGCAACACTGGCGTCCAATATGGGTGCCAATTCATGTCCCAGCTGCTCTGTTTCCAATCTAGCTCTCTGCTTATGGCTTGGGAAAGCAGCAGAGAATGGCTCTAGGCTGTGGGCCTCGGTATCCACATGAGAAATCCAGAAAAAGCTTCAGATCAGCTCAGTTCTGGCCATTGTAGCCACTTGAGGAGTGAATCAGTGAATGAAAGACATTTCTCCCTCTGTGTCTCTCCTTCTCTATAAAATCTTCATTAAAAAAATCAATTATATATATCTTCATTTGAAAAAAAGGTGGGGGGGGGGAGAAAGGCAGAGATACAGATAAATGAGCAACTGAGAACAGGATCTTTTATCTGCTGGTTCACTCCCCAGATGGTCACACAGCCAGAGCTGGGCTGGTCTGCAGCAAGGAGTCAGGAGCTTCTTCTTGGTCTCCCACTTGGGGCCATCCTCTGCTGCTTTCCCAGTTCAGTATCAGGAAGCTGTATTGAAATGAAACATCTGGGACTTGAACAGGTGCCCGTAAGTGGTGCCAGCACCACGGGCAGAGGTTTAACTTGTAATGCCATGGCACCAGTCCCTACATAGTAAGCTTTTGATAAACTTGACCCATTTAAATTATATGATATAGGTAAAAAGGAACAAATGAAGGGATACAATTTAATTATTTTTAATTATTTTCCTGAGTTTGTGAAAGATTGAGCTTTTTCTTATCAGATTGCCTAAGATTAAATCAATGGCTACTCCTGACAATTTATATACTTCTGTGCAAATTGGCAAGATATGAAGCATTGCATTTTTTTTGAAGCATTGCATTTTAGATTAGAATTATATCTTGTTCCAAGCTTTTGCACAGTGTTACATATGTTAAAATAAATCCAAGCACGAATCCTTGTACAATAAAATTTCGTTCACTTTGTAACATTTCCCCTCGGAGTCTGGTAGTTCCTATTGACAGATTTCTTGTTATCTCAGATATTCAGACTCCTGCAATCTTGGAAATTTGCTGTCTTAGAAAGCATCTGAGGATGTCTCGTTAGGCAACATAACTGAAGAATCGAAGAGACAGGTTTAGGTTGACTTGTACCTCGTCCACCCACCATCCACTGACCAGCTGTAGTTGCATGGTCTCATCCCAGTGCAAAGGAGATGGTACACTCAAACCCTGCATGTGCTACGGAAGAAAGCTAGAGGAGTGGATCATCTTGCTAGTGTCCATAACACTTGAAAAGTAGAGCTAGCCCATTTAAGAGTTCCAGTGACAACTATATAATACAAAAATCAAAATGTGTTCTCTCATGCAGATATCTGATCACAGAATGTTTATTGTATAATTGCAAAATAAGGTCATAATATTCTCTGCTCTCAGGTTAAGATACTTTGTCATTTGAATCTCCCAATATTTACTTTACTCATGTAGAGGAATTCAAACTCTTATGATAAACATAATAATTTGTACTATTTTCTCTTGGAATCAGAATCATGGAAATTTACTGCCATTAGTGTAGAAAAGATTTTGGAATGGAAATGTCCTCCAAGAGTTGTACAACTCGATGTCATTACTGAACAAAATAAAATCCTTTCAGAGGTATTCTGATTAAATAACATCTGGCCAAGAGTCTCTTTAATTCATATAGTTTATGTATTTGCACTATCTTTATTTGGCCATTGCGATGTACTCCTGTTATCTTTTCTTTGTTTTCTATGGGGAGTTACACCTAACTTACCTTCAAATCCCTACTGTTGGGGGGGAACTGACTCCATCTTCAACTTTACAGGCGAGCATACAGCCTAGACCTGATCAGTGAAAACTTACATTTGCCTGATTACAAGGAGTGAAGCAGAAATAAACACAATAATACCCAAGCCATGTTAGTTGGAGTCACTGTCAGTCAATGATAGGACTACTGTTCCAACAGTGGAGAAGCTTAATTCTCTGATTGGTTCTGATTCTGGGGTTGTTGGAAGTCATCTTGCCCCCTCAGGGGGTCTAATGAAAAAAATTAAGGTCAAGGTCTAGAGAATGACAGAATCATTAAGGACTTTGTTTGAGCCAGAATCCTGCCACAATGATGCCAGGCTACCCGTGGACTTTCACCACTTGAGTTAGTATGTTTTTCTTTTTTCTTGTAATTTTGAATTTAATGTTTTTCTTTCAGAGTCCCGTGCTTTCAGTTGGGCAATTAGTATTTTCCATATTTTATTAGAAAACAAACTGAGATTCAGGTATCTTAAGCTACTTACCTTGGCTCACACTGATTTGGCCAAAACAGAAAGAAAAGCTGACAGTTCAGTGATTTAATTATGTTCCATTTAACTAAAATTCTTAAAAAGTCTTAAAGCACTTTTACTTTTCTACCGAGGCTTAAGTTTCATCAGCAGAAAGTGATTGCTGAACTATTTAGAAAGTTCAGCCTTTTCAATATTTGCTGACATTTGCTTTGAGGATTTTATTATTATAAATACAAATGGCTGAGTCATTCTCAAAAAATAAACAGTAAATTTAGGTACTTTGTGAGCCATGTGAAAGACATGTTAAATTCTATTCCGTATTTAAGATAAAATTCTTCCTAAATCTGATCTAAATTCAATAGAGAAGTTTAAAAAATAAGATGTGTACTTCACATGAAGTCTAGTGGTTTAGGGAAAAAAGCATGTATGTACTGTATACTTCAAAATAACTAAATAACAGTATTTTTAATGGGAAAAAAATCCCATTTTTCCTGGAACTGTGAATGGAAAACTCAACTGCATACCATTCCAATTCAAGGATCTGTAATCTTAGACCATTGAAGAGTTCTCCTTTCCAAGGAATGTTTCTCTGTGTGGTTTCAAAACCTCCTGACTTTTTGTAAAAATTTAGCATTCTCTGTGAAGCACAAAGAAATCGCAATGCAGGAACATCTCATCAGTCTTTTAAAAGTCTTCCTGTCTGACACATAGTTCGTCCATTTTTATCTTTTCTATTTAGCTGCACACTTTACTTCATTTAATTTTCCTTCATCTTCAGGACCAAGCAAACAGCAATAAGGGAATGGTTAGGTATTTTTCTCTTTCAAAATGAGCAGGAAGAGGAATTTATTTGGGTTTGGTCATAGATACTATAAAGATGTGAACAGGCAAGTCACTTGGAGTTCAATGTTCTACTTCATTCTTTTAAGTCAATGGTTATAATTTGAATGACATTCAGTGTGGTTTTTGTCTTAATAACTGCCTGTTTCCTCCTGATACCATCTCAGCAACAGCTCCTCTGAAGGAACACTCCAACCAAAGTCATAAACACCATATAACATGAAGTTGTTCTCTCTTCAGTGCCATGCTGAGAAGGATTATGAAGCACAGAGAAAGAACCTTCTGAATGCCTAGAGTTTTGGTCTGATGTGCTGCAAGTATCAGAAAGGCAGGCCGCCTCATCTGAGTCCAGGATTCTGCCACTATGTGATACAAATACCAATGCTTCCTTTGTAGGATATGTCAAGATTCAACAATTAAACAAGTGAAATGTCTTCTTGATTTTTATTTATTTTTCAGTTTACAGAAATAAATCACAATAAATCTTTTATGAAAACAATATATTGAAGAACTAAATACTGAGGTGGGCATCCGGCCCAACGGTTAAACTGTTTGAATTACTGCATCCATATCCCTGTTCCTGGGGTTAAGTCTGACCTCTCCCCTCCAGCCCAACATCCTGCTTTTGTGCAACCTCAGAGGTCTCAGACAGTGGCTCAAACACTTGTGTTCTCTCAGCTACGTGGGGAGGCCCAGCCAGAGTTCCAGGCTCCTGGATTCATTCTCGTCTAGCTCTGGTTGTTACAAGCATTTGGCGCAATGAAGTAGCAGTAGAGCTATTGCCATCCAAACTAATAACAATACAAAATTTACAAAGACACCCTCTTCCATGGAGATAATGGAAAATGTATTCAAAATGCAAGAATTAAGGCAACTACACTCACATACCTCCAAACCACTGACCAATTAAGTCATGGTGGCACCAAATACAAATAATTATATGATTAAATTTTATTGTATTACTAAGTATAATTTTGTGTATACACACACATGCACATGCATACACACACACAAGTTTAACCAAAAGGAAAAAATCAGATTTGAGAAAGATTCCTTTCCAGTAGCTCAGAAAATTTCAGGAATGGGTTCCATGACAGTGGTCTGGCAATTCAGCTCTCCACTATGATGGTTTCCTAAATAATCGTAAATACTGTGATTGGATCTGTACTCATTTTCAGACCAGCATCTTTGAGTGGGCTCAGTCCCTTTCTTCCCTCACCCTCAGTGTGCCTAACTTCAGTCCTGGTGGCTGGCAGCTAGATTGCCATGAGGGAAAGCATTTTACAAACCCACTCTAAGCACAGTCAAGTAGTGATAGGATGCAAAAACACTTTGTGTCGTCCACCATTTCACCTGAGTTCTATTGCTCTTCTTACCCTCTTTCTCACAACCCTCCCTTATATTGACTCAGACCTTGGCCCAGTCCCAGGATTTTGCTCCTTGGGAACCTAGAGTCTTCTATGCTGACACCTTGGAAAGATCTTTTTTAGGAGCACAGCCATTTTCTATTCCAGCTCTCCTTTCACTCAAACTCATGTTCTTTCAAATCGTCTATAAACAGGAAAACCAAGGGAGCAACCCTAAAGTGTGAATAATGTGTTGTTTCCTTTTGGGGGTTTTGCATTTTAAACATATGAACCCGTCTTCACTCGCAGTTAGTGAAATCCCCTGGAATTTGGAAGAGGACCAAGGGTTCCAGGCAGAGTTCAGCAGTAGGCAACAGACTTCTCTTCATTCCTGTAACACCCAACCCTTGTGTGAACCTTCCTCCTACTCTGGTTAGGCTCCATCTCTATAGAAACTCTGGTTTGTTAAGCAGCATCATTGCTGAGGAGTAGCATTAATTCCTGGCTGTCATTACACACAACAAGAACCCAACTTTCTTCATAAACCATGAAAATGGCTTGTAGAAATCTACTAATTCTCACAAACACATGAAGAAATCATGTTGGAGGCATTCCTGTGGACCATTGGGTCATTCTGCTGCTTGCAATGCCAGTATCCTATTTGAGCACTGTTTGAACGTTGTTTGCTCCTGTTTCAATCTAACTTTCTGCTAATGCTCCTGGGAAAGCTACAGAAAATGGTACAAGTCCTTGGGACTCAATATGCACATGGGAGAACTAGCTGGAGTTCCAGGCTTCTGGCTGTGGGCATTTGGGGAATGATCAAGTGGAATGAAATATCTTTTTCTCTCTTCATTTGTGTGCGAAACACACATGCATGCACACATACACACATGCACATTATAACGCAACACTTCTTTGTCCAGGGACAGGCAATTTAAATCACACTGGGCATGTTTTTGTCCTAATCTTAAGGCATAGGAAGAAAGCAGGTGAGACTGGACCCTGATTAAATTGTAAATGTTAACTGACAAAGGTATACCTCTAGATGTTCTCTAACACTTGCTTGTCTCTGTGGATGTCAAGAGTCTTAAAGAATCTTGAGAAGGATGAATGTGTACATTTATTGTTTTGCCTAAATATGTGAACTCGTGGTCATTCTTTTTGGATGCTTCATCCATTGTCCTTGTATTATTTTTGTTCATTATTTTATATACGTTTACATATAAAAGGACTTCAAAAAGTTTGTGAAAATAAAGAATTAAAAGGTGTTAATATGCCATGAAATTTTCAAAGCCTCAGTGTACTTTTTGAAAGTGACAATAAAACATCTTTTTCACTTATTTGATATTTTGCATTTTCATTCCTTACACCCCAGTAACGAGGAAGATCAAAGCGTTCTGTGAGTGTAGAGTCACAAATGCCTCCATCTGAGCCCAGAACCCGGAAAGCAGGGGACAATGTACATTGTGTTCTCCAGAGCTGAAAGTAAGGAGGGTGTTACTCATCTGCTTATGTGAGGAAAGAGCAAATCCCGAAATAAGAGTTTTGCTTTTCTTCATCATGTGTGATCTACCTTCTGCTTCCAATATGCTACTAAAATAATTCACAGACCAATGACCGGTTAATTCCTGGTTGTCACATCTATTTGAAGGCTGCATTTTAGTTCCAATAAAATGCAACTGATGCGGTTTCTGACAGGCACTGAATGGTGAGGGTTCCAAGAGTCCATCCATGATCTTCACGTCTTTTTCACTCTTCTTCAAAGTTCTCAAAGTGAAGGCCCACACACCGCATAAAGCCACATATGTACTCCATTTAGATTTGATGATATCTTCAGCACATTCTAAAAGTTCTATTTAAAACTAGAACAGCTTATTTATTTAAATTCTCCAGGTTCTTTTTCAAAAATGAAAATATTTGATCATACTCAACAAATATTTATACATAACAATAGTTAGTTGGAACTAAGCAGAGATTACTGTCAAGGGAGGCTGGGCTCTTCAGCTGCATTAGCCATCGCTGCTCCCTGCTGCCTCCTACCTCAGCCCACTCTCATTGCTTGTTTATATACCTACACTATGCAGGCTCTTCCAGACTTGTGCTTTGATCTATTTCATACTGAAGTTTGAATCTAGAACAGCTTCTTCTTCTTGAATAGCTCCCCCTAGATGTACTGTAGGATGCTTTAACATGTCCAAAACTTAGCATCTTACTGCTTCTCATAATCACCAAATATGCTTCTTCTGTAGTTTCTACAGAGTTCATGCTATCGCCACTTATTACAGTCGCTTTTACTTTCCACTTGGCCAGGTTGCAAGAACCAGTTATTCAAATAAACTTTACTCTATGAATGTATTTCATAGATAAAGGGTGGTTGACATTTACAATCAGTTGTTTTCAAGTAAAGACATTATTTTTTGACAATCTGAGCAGGACTCATCCAGACAGTTTTCAAAGCTTGAACAACAATCTGATGCATCCTTGAAGAAAAGAGATTGGTCAGAAGATACAAGCACCATATGTACAAGATTAACAAATTCAGAGATCTAAGATGTGACATGAAGAATATAGGTGTTAACATAATACTGTATATGGGGTTTATGTTACGTGAACAGATTGGCTGCCTTTGCTACAAAAATATAAAAATGGATAACTACCATGCCAGGCTCAAACATAATGATTTTAAAACTATTTATATGTATGTATAAATAATCATGTTCTATACCTTAAATATACACAAACACTTTATTTGCTAAAAACAAATTGAATCTCAGACATTGGCATCAACTTTTTTTAAAGATTTATTTATTTATGTTTATTGGAAAGGCAGATATACAGAGAGGAGAGACAGAAGGAAGATCTTCCATCTGATGGTTCACTCCCCAAGTGAGCACAACGACTGGTGCTGAGCTGAGCCAATCTAATGCCAGGAGCTCTTCCACGTCTCCCACGCTGATGCAGGGTCCCAAGAATTTGGGCCCTCCTCAACTGCTTTCCCAGGCCACAGCAGGGAGCTGGATGGGAAGCAGGGCCACCAGGATTAGAACCGGTGCCCATATGGGATCCCGGTGTGTGCAAGGCAAGGACTTAAACCATTACACTATCTCGCTGGGCCCAGCATCAACTTTTGTATGAAAGTTTTCAGCTTAGTAGACAGCACTAGACTTCAGTATTGCTGACACCCTCAATCCTAGTATTTCTGTTTCTGTGGCAACCTCTAACCAACACCCAGGTAGAAAATCCAAGAGGTTTCCTCAACTCTTTCTCCTTAATACAGCATCAGGCAGGAATATCTCTTTCAAACTAGTTTTAATTCAGGTTTTATCCGTATTATCTACAAATTAAAGTTGAAGTTTTTAAGTAGGGTGCTCTGGGCTGCTCATGTTCTTATCCTTGCCTATTTACCTTGACTGATTTCTCGTTGTTGGTTTCCTTTGGGCCTACCAGCCAGATGGAAATGCTTCCACACTTTTAAGACAACATAACATCTTGTCTTTATTTAGGACAACGTAACATATTACTTATTTTTTTTTTAGGATTCCTTTCTATTTATTGGAAAGGCAGATTTACAGAGAGAAGGAGAGGTAGAGAAAGATCTTCTCTCTATTGATTCATTCCCGAAGTGGCAACAATGGCCAGTGCTTAGCCAATCTGAAGCCAGGAGCCAAGGCTGGGTCTCCCATGATGATACAGGCTTCCAAGGCATTGGATCATGCTCTACGGCAGCCCCAGGCCACAAGCAGGGAGCTGGATGGAAAGTGGGACAGCTGGGACAAATATTAAATCCATATGGGATGTTGGCACCTGCAAGATGAACACTTTAGCCACTGGGCTATAGTGCCAAGCCCTTGATATTGCTTTTTTTTTTAAAGATCTATTTGTATTTATTTTTAAAGGAGGGTTACAAAGAGGAAGGGAGAGAAAGCAAGAGGTAATCTTGCATTGACCAGTTCACTAAGTGGCCCCAACATTAGGGACTAGGCAGAGCAAGGTTATGATCTAGAATTCAGGTCTTTCACCAGATACAGGGGCCCTGGTACTTGGGCCATATTCTGGTTTCCAGATACATTAATGAGGAACTATATTGGAAGTGAAGCATCCAGGACTGGAATTAGCACCCATCAGGGATGCTGGCTTTGCAAGTGACAAATTCATGTGCTATGCCACAATGCAAGGTCCCATATTTTATTATTTTATTCTTAACTTGTACCTACAACCTGACATATTCTTCCTCATAGAGCATTTAGCAAAAATTCTCTCAATATACAAGACTTAGCTTAAAATTCTTCTCTTCTGCGGAACCTCCCTAACTTGTCTTTACCAGTCAAGTTGATGAGCTTTTCTTTTGTTCTTTCCCCACTGCATACCTCCCCCTAATGTAGGAATCTGTTGATCATTCTTTTTAAATTTTATTTCTTTTTATTATTATCATTTTTTTTAAAGATTTATTTTTATTATTTTTTCATTGGAAAGGCGGATATACAGAGAGGAGAGACAGAGAGGAAGATCTTCCGTCCGATGATTCACTCCCCAAGTGAGCGCAACGGGCCGATACTATGCCGATCCGAAGCCAGGAGCCTCTTCCGGGTCTCCCACGCGGGTGCAGGTTCCCAAAGCTTTGGGCCGTCCTCGACTGCTTTCCCAGGCCACAGGCAGGGAGCTGGAAGGGATGCGGGGCTGCTGGGATTAGAACCGGCGCCCATATGGGATCCTGGGCGTGCAAGGCGAGGACCTTTAACCACTTGCGCCACCGCGCCGGGCCCTATTATTATCATTTTATGACACAGTTCCATAGATTGTGGGATTTCCCTTATCCCCTCCCTTATTCTGTCCCCCCCCTCACTAAGTTGCCCTATATCATTACTATAATACAGTTCTTCACACACATTCATATGTCCATCATTGTTGGCCTGGACAATGACAAAGAGTCCAGCATCCTATTGTCAAGATATAGTAAACAGTTTCATTGGGAGTCCATCTTTGTCTGGAAGTAGAGATGCACACTATATTGTCTCATCAAATCTGAACATGTCAGTCTCCATTACATAGTTACTATATATCCCCTTAAATGAAAAGCCACAATACAAAATCAATAAGAGGAAGAAAAATAGAAATTTACAATGCCATGAAGTTAAATAATATGTTACTAGATATGATAATCTCCATTACACAGTTACTAAATATCCCCTTAAATGAAAGCCACAAGACATATTCAACAAGGGAAAAAAAGGGAATTAACACCATGAAAATAAGTAACATGCTACTGAATGACTAATGCGTCATTGAAAAAATGAAAAATAAAAATCAGGAACCTTCTTGAAGAAAATGATGCCACTGCATGATCTATGAGTCATTGAAGAATTTAATCAGAAAAGTGTTTTGAAGAGGTAAAACTAACAAAAAAATCAAAATCCATGAGATATAGTTTCTGCTGATCTTTGTTGGTGAGATATGTCTCCTGTAGGCAATGAATAGAAAGGTTTTATTTTTTAATGCAGTGTACTAACCTATGATATTTGATTGGTGAGTTTAAGCCACTTATGTCCAGGGTTAATACAAATAGGTGGTAATTTGGTTCTGTTGTCATTTCAGTGGGATTTTCTTCACATTTGCCTTTAGTTGTGGTGCATATCATTCCTTTTCTCTGTCAAGAGAACATCTTTAAGTATCCTATGTAGGGCAGGTTTGGAAGAGGCAAATTCTTTTAACTTTTTTTTGACTGTGGAAGAATTTTATTTCATTTTCAAAGACAAAGGAAAGTTTTGCTGGATGTGTTATTCTGGGCTGACAATTTCTTGCTTTTAGAATCTGAAGTATGTCGCTCGATTCTCTTCTTGCCTGTAGTTTCCTGTGAGAGGTCTCCTGTGAGATTAATTGAAATTCCTTTATATGTCAGTTGATTTTTTTTTCACGTGCACATTTAATGATCTTTCCTTGTGTTTGATCGATTGAAGAGAGCTTGATGATCACGTGTCTTGGTGAAGATCTCTTTTGGTCAAGCGTATTGGGAGTTCTGTGCCCCTCCTGGATCTTGTTTCCCAATTCTTTCTCTAGATTAGGGAAATTTTCCCTTATTATTTCATTAAATACATTTTAAAACCCAGCTTCTCTTTCTGCACCTTCTGGGACTCCCATAACTCTTATATTTGGTCTTTTAATAGTGTCTTTCAATTCTTGAATACTTTCAGGGTTCTGCTTCCAGCCTTTTGTTTGTTTTCCCTTCATGAAAGAAAATATTTTCTAATTTTGAGAGTCTTTCTTCTGTCTCCTTCATTCTATCTTGGAGACTCTCTACTGTACTTTGAATTTGCTCCACTGTATTCCTCATTTCTGATATATCAGTTTTCATTTGATTTACTTTCAGTGTGACATGTTCCTCAAATTCCTGGAATGCCTGCTTGACGTGCTTTTCATTGTTGAGAAGCAGCTTTATAACAAGTGTTTTGAATTCTGTATTCCCCATTTTCTCGATGTCTTCCTCAGTTAACTCTGGCAATGGCAAAGGCTTTTGCTCTTTTGCTGGGGAGTCGTCAGTAATATTCATTGTGCCTTTGTCTCTTCTTTTGCTCTTGGTCATTGTATTTCTGGTTATCAGATTCTCCTGGGCAGGTTTCTAAGCTGTGTCATCCATAGATCTATAGTTCATTTATTGCAGTTGGCACATGACTCTTTGTTTGCAGTCAGTTGTGCCACTCCCTCCAGAGTGTTTCAGGTCTGGGTTCTTATGTTAGATTCCCATGATTGTCTCCATAGATGATGGCTCCTGGCTCAGCACTCTACCTCATGTGATACCATGCTGAGGCTTCATCATTGTCTGTACAACCTTTCTCCCACTTCCTGTTGGAGCAGGTCCCAGGATTAGGGAGCCATCAGGTGTCACTTATAGCTAGGTTGTTGGTGGTGGTGATCATGCCAGAACCTGTTGGTTGTTAGGTCTGAGGACCACACAGACCTATTTTGACTGCTACAAAATAGGGTATTTTTCTGTGGGCCCAGTGCAATACATTGAGCCCAGTGAGTTTGCTCTCAGCTCATCAGATCAGCAGCTCATTGTTGTCCCCTGCAATCTTAAATTCTTTACCACGCTGTAAAAAATGGTGCCTGATGTGTCACTACTAGAGTTCTTGATCTGCTGGTCATCAGGTCTGAGGGCTACTCAGACCTGTCTTAGGTGGAACCTGCAGGATGCATGTTGTGGCAGTTCACTGAGTTAGAAATGAGTTCACTCCCAGCCCAGTGCATGTGCCGTTCTGCCCCATAGCCCTTGCCTTCTTAAACAAAATGGTATCTTGATTTGGCTCCAGGAGGCAGACTGGGCTATGAAATCCACCCTGTTCCCACACCGCCTTTCTGGGACCTGCTGCTCTGTCTCTGCTTCTGGTCAAATCAAACAGAGCAGCAAGACGGGCAATTCTTTGTCTGAGTTCACCTGTGGAGCTCCCAGTAAATGTCCCTTCCAACCTTGTTACTCATGGAGTTCCAGCTGCTGGTGAAGTTCAGATCACCGTTCGTTGAATGCTGCTGGGGTATCAGTCACTGCAACACCACACCGTTATGTTGTTGGTTTCCTGTGTCTGTCAGTCTCCAGGTACCCCTCTGCTGTTGTTCTATCCTCTTCTGTTTCCTGGAATGTGCCCTCTCTGCTTCACACTTGGTAATATTTCTCCTTCTGTTTAAACGTGTCCTTACCCTATTCTGCCATCTTGATTCTCCTGTTTCATCATTCTTTCATGTATGCACATCCTTCTATTAAAGCAGGGTATAATTCAATATCAAATTTAATACAATCTCATGACGACATTCACTAATTAACTTTCCAGTCTCTCCTTCTTCCACAGTAAGAGCAATACAGTCATTCAAAAGAAAGGTTAAATATCAACTGCCTTATCATTTGGTATGGCTGAGTTACTGTGTTGTAGACCACTACCTATAAAATGAATGTGAAGACCAAAGTTTCATCTTCTGAAGAGTAAGTTACTCTTGGCATGGCCAAGTAGAAGGCCACAGAAAGCATAGGTCTTGTAAAAACTTATAACTGGGTTGACAATCAGGGTTGAGAGGGGTTGACAGGCTCATGTGTGAGCTGGCTACATTAGGATTTCAACACTTGGCTTCTGTGTTGGCATACGTCTTCCTGTTGTTTGTATAAGAATGCTCTTACATTTCAATCTACAGGGGCTGACTCTTTCCCAGCTCAGGTCCTGGGAACCCAATCCTTGACATATGCAGCTCCACTTGGTCACTATGTGATTGACTAGGTCAGTTTCATCTGCTATAATTGGGGACAAGTTAGAAAGACAACACAGAGCAAACCTGGGTTCTAGCTAAGCTAAAGGCTAATTAAGATGTGGTGAGTTGAGTGGAGAAATTACCTGCAGTGTGATAAAGAATTTGAGTCTGTAGTTGATGTCCAGTGAAAACAATACCAGGCACCGGGAAAGAAATAAGCCAAATTATTTCTATGCTCAGCAGACAGAGGAAAAACCTGTCATTAATAACTATGTTCAAGAAGCTCTATGTATGCAATACAAAGAACAGACCCATACTCATAGTCTATTTCCAATAGTAACAATAACTAGAAAATATTTGCTACAAGTTTAACAGGAAATATTTAAAGTCCATGTAAGGAAAATGATAAATTTAATTGCTGTTTGGAGGAGGGCTAAAATTATCCATTTTTGATGATGCTGGTATTCTTATATATAGGAAACCAAGATGAACCTTTGATAAAATTTTAAACCTTGTAATTACTTACGTAAGACACACAGAGAGATCTTTCATCTGCTGGTTGATGATCTCCATCAGCTTTCCCGGTTGGCATAATGGTCAGGGATAGGCCAGGCTGAAGTCAGGATCCAGGAACTTCCTCTGGGATCTCCCACATGAGTGGCAGGGATCCAAGCATCTGGGACATCTTCTCTAACCTTCCTTGGTGCTTCAGCTGCAAGTTGGAAAAGAAGCAGAACCAGTACAAGATGCCTACTTTGTAAGCAGCAGCTTAACCTGCTGTGCCAAAAATGGTAGTCCCTAGTCGACAGTTGATTAACACTGGAGTTTGCCTAGAAGCAAGAAAAATACACAGAATCAATGAGCTATATGTACTAGTTAGGTCAGCTTAAAGTATTAAAACTCAGGTAACAATTCAAACTTGCTGATATGAATGCTACTTGCCATGATGGAGTCCCCACCCACATGGCCTAATCATACTTGCTTCCCAAAGGCACCATTTACGAATCCCATTAACACACAAGGTTGAAGATTAAATTTCCAATCCTTGGTCTTTGTGGGCATATGCATTCAAAACCACAGCTTTGTGTTGTAGTGAAATTCCCTCCCCCACGCCAACAGGATAGGCCACTGTTTCTAATTTCGGTTAATTTTAAGTGTACAAGTAAATAGGAGAGTCCTTGTACAGCAGGATCATACTTGTTTCTTTGTTGCATTGGTAACTGATGTGAAGGAAAATAGCTCCCACCAGAAAACAAGCCTAAGAATCCAAGAGAATTGCTTAGCAATTTGTAGCAAAAGTAGAATCAGTATATTTTCACCAGCAATTCTAGACAGATGATGGAAGACACGGAGAAAGATATTTCCTATATGCTGATTCACTTCCCACTGACCATGACAGCTCAACCTGGGCCAGGTTGCTCCCAGATCAGAAACAACGGTGAGTTTTGACTCAAGGGATGCATGCTTAAACCTGCTGTGCTACACGCCTACCCATACACTTGGACAAAATAAAGACTGTACTGATAATGACAGGAAGATTTTGAAAAATCCTTCATGCCTTTAAGTAAGAAACTATTTAAGCAAATTATGGGATATCAGAGCTCATGCATATAATGGAATATTCTGTAGCCTTCCTTAGAACTAATTATGTACTCAAAATCAGTCATAGGGGAAATGTAAGTCAAAACCACAATGAGATACCTCTTCACACCCACTTGTATGACTGTAAGGAAAGAAAAAACTACTGGCGAGGATGTGGAGAAGTTGAAATTCTTACACATTGCTAGTGGTAAGGTGAAATGATGCAACTACTAGTGGGAAAAGTTTTTGACAATTCCTCAAAAAATTAAACATAGGATTATCAAATGGTTAGCAATTTTGGGTATATGCCCAAAATAATGGAAACTATATCTCTATAGAATAAGTTGTGTATCTGAGTACAGAGTAACATTGTTAGTGTCAAAAAGTAGAAACAACCAGAATATCCATCAATTCATGAGTGACTAAGCACATGTAGGCACGTCAATGTACCGGAATATCACTCAGCCATGAAGGATGAATGGAGTGGTGATCCAAGCTAAAAACTTCAATAGATTTCAAGTAAGCCAGATACAAACGTCCATGGTAAGATAAGAAATAGGCTGGTGGAAAGCAGAGACTGAGGGGAGGATGGGAATCAGGACTGACAGTTAATGGGCTGTCAGCTAAAGGGTTTCTTTCAGATATGATGGGATGTTCTGAAATTAGATAGGTAATTTTTGCACAGCTTTGTGAATATACCAAACTTACACAATGGTACATTTTAAAATGATGAATTTCATGAAGAATTTTACATGGCTTCTGATTCTACAAAATTTCATCTGAATTGCTAAAAATGAATTACATATAACTCTGCTACAATTAATATGGAACTTCTTTTTATTAACAAAGTTATATTGCTGAGTGAAAACATGCAATAAAATAATCCTATTGATGTGAAGCTATGTATGAAAACATACCTCTTTTGTGTCTATGAATGCAGAAATGCTTAGAGATGTTACATTTTTAGGGCCTGGTGACAAATGTGGTCAAAGATAGTGAATTACAGCAAAAGCATACATTTATTCTTTCATGATTCTAGAGACTGGAACTTACAATCAAGGCATAGAATAACAAGGTTCTTTAAGGTCCAGCCTCCTTCCAGGTTTGTGAAGGCTATTGGCAATGCTTAGCTTCTGATGCACGACTCCTATTTCTGCAGCCGTCTTCGTAGTATCTTGTTCTCTTTTCCTTTCTTTCTTTCTTTCTTTTTTTCTTTCTTTCTTTCTTTCTTTCTTTCTTTCTTTCTTTCTTTCTTTCTTTCTTTCTTTCTTTCTTTCTTTCTTTCTTTCTTTCTTTCTTTCCTTCTTTCTTTCTTTCCTTCTTTCTTTCTTTCTTTCTTTCTTTCTTTCTTTCTTTCTTTCTTTCTTTCTTTCTTTCTTTCTTCTTTTCAAGATTTATTTACTGCTTACAGGAAGGGCAGATTTATAAAGAAGGAGAGACAGAGAGAAAGATTTTCCATCTGCTGGCTCACTTACCAAGTGGCCACCTTGGCCAGAACTGAGCCAATCCAAAACCAGTAGCCAGGATCTGGGTCTCCCACACAGGATGGCTTGGGCCATCCTTCCTTGCTTTCCCAAGTGGATTGGGGTTGGATGAGAAGTGGAGCACCTGGGACACGAAGAGGTGACCATATGGGTTCCTACAGCACAGGAGACATGATTTAGCCACTGAGCCATCACACCGGGCCACTATTTTTTTTCTTAATAACAGTTATCACTGGGTTTAAGGCCCACCACAATACAAGGTGATCTAAACTTGAGACATTTAACTCAGCTCCTTTCCCTACATAAAAGTTACATTAACAGGTTCTTAGGGGACACATCATTTGTGGGGACACCATTCATCACTCTGTATACCATGAATATTTCAATGAAAACTTTTGAAGAGAGTGATTTCAACATTGTCTTACTTTTTTTACATCGTTCATTGTTTGTTTATTGCTAACATACACAATATTCCTAAAATCAATAGGAAAGTAAAAATTTTGAAGTAACTTGAGCTTACTAAAGCCTGAGGAACTAACAGTTCCAAGTACCATTTGTGTAATTGTAAATTTATAAAGTCCTTCAAAGTCAATGTGACATTACTATTTCCAGGAATTTCTGCACTGGAAGTACATTCACCTTTATAACACAGATGTATGCCCCATGATGATCATCCTCGTATTAATTTAATGTAAAAAAAATGTTAATGTGGAAAAAACCTTTTTATGGTCTGTTTTTTTTCCCTTCGCTGTTTCCTGTAGTGTAAAAAGTAGATGCACAATTCTATAATATGTGGCTGCTGAAAATAAGATAGTTTTCTGTATATTGATGAGGATAGAAAGTTAAAATGCGTTGCTAAATAACAAATAGTAAGTTAAAACCAGTATTTCCAGTATGATCTCACTTAAAATTAGTATGTTTAGATGCTGGGGAAATTCTCCAAGGCAATAGAAGCAGCAATTATTTTTGAGGGATGGGGTTATGGAGTTTTTTCCTTTCTTGTCTTACCCTTCTCTAGATTGTAGGAATGTTTTACAATGAGCATCTATTATTCTCATTATGGAGAGGGAAAACAATGACCTTTTTTTTTTAAGTCAAAAAGGCAAAATCCCACAGAGAATGGAATTGTTCCAGGGCTGGGTTTGGGGCCAAGATTTAGACACTGCCACACAGCGGTGGGCGGGGACCTCCCTCAGCTGGAGTTTGTGAATAGCTTGATTGACATTCTCTGTGGATCCTGAGCTTTCAGGCATCTGCATGCTCATCTAGGGATCCGCTTTGAAACCTACATGAGGGGGCCTCTTAGCTGTTTGTGCAGAACTAACTGTGTCTCCATGGTTTTTTTGTTTTGTTTTGTTTTGTTTTGTTTTGTTTTGTTTTGTTTTAGAGTCAAAGCCAAGAATGCTACAAGCTCTAGATCAAGCTTTCCTCACCTCACTACTTCTGAACTGTGTAACCATGAGTAAATTAATTAACCCCATTGGGTTGCTAGCTCCAGTGGCACTTTTTTCTTAATTGGAAAGGCAAATATACATAGAGAAGGAGATACAGACAGATAAGATCTTCTGTCATCTGGTTCACTCCCCAAGTGGACACAATGGTGAGAGCTGAGCTGATCCAAAGCCAGGAGCCTGGAGCTTTTTCTGGGTCTCTCATGAGGGTACAACATTCCAAGGCTTTGGATTATTCTCTAGTGCTTTCCCAGGGCACAAGCAGGGATCTGGAAGAGAAGTGGAGCAGCCAAGATACCAACCAACACCCATATGGAAGATGCTGGCTTATGCAACACAAGGATTTAGCCATTAGGTTATCGCACTGGGCCCTCCAGCAGCAATCTTGGAGAAGCCAAAAAAAAAAAAAACCCACCAAAAAAAACCCCACCAATTACCCCAAAACAAAAGCAAAAACCATCCTTGAATTCCTTCAAGGATACTAAACACAATAGGTATGCACTAAATTTCAATTCTCATTTCAATATCTGTGTTACTCCTCCATATCTGTCACTCCCCTTGTTTCTGTGCACATTCTTCATCATTGGATAATATTGGCAGCAGTTCAGCGAGGGCACAACCATGCCCTTGTCTGCATTTTTAAGATGAGTAGAGGATGTTTTCAGGTTGTGACCATGTTAAAGAAGTGTCTGGCTTTGAGATGGTTCCTAGGCAGTTTCTAGAAATGACAGATGTCCCTTAGCACATGAGGCAGCTCCAAACAGTAAACTTGTACTACATACACATTTTCAATGTTCCACAGGTATTTCTGTAAGTTAAGTAAATTACATGAACCTAGAAGTAACATTGATGTTCTATGGGGACACTGAATATTGCCATTTTCCATTCAAGGTAAACTTGACTTCTTCTTTTTTTTTTTTATTGATTACATTGCTTTATGTGACACAGCTTTATAGGCACTGGGATTCCCTCCTCCCCTCCCCTTAACCCGCCTCCCCACCCCGGGGTGGATTCTTGTTGCATTACCACAGTTCAAATTCAGCTGAGATTCCCTCCTTGCAAGCATCTACAAAGCATAGAGTCCAGCATCTTATTGTCCAGACGAGTCCAACAGTTTCCTGGGGAGACCGTCTGGTCTGGAGGTAGAGCTGACAGAGTATTATCCCAATCAATTAAAAGCCCTGACATTACATCAGTAACAATTTACAATGTAATGGAATTAGTTGACATGGTATTGTGTAACCAGCGTGTTAAGAGAGAGAGAGAGAGAGAGAGAGAGAGAGAAAAGAGTGCAAGTTCTGAATCACATCCTATGACTTCTACATTGACATTACAATTATTAGTCTATATACAACTGGGTTCTATACACCTTAAAATGGCTATAGATTACTACTCAGCTGTCTCATGTCTATTTTAACTTTAGTATTTAGCAGTTTATAGCGTTGAAGCATGATTTTGCAGAACCTGGCTGTTCTTCGGGTAGTCTAACTCTGTAACTCTAACAAGACATATGTCAACAGTTTAGGTGAACAGTTCTAGGAGGGGTGTGCAGAGAAATCTTCAATACCCCAGTGAGGATCAACTAATCTTTATGTCCCACCCAGTGAGTTGTAAGTGCATCCTCACTGCCTGTTTCTTGTTTCCAAGCTTTCTTGCTGTTCTCTATCTATTCTAGGCTTTTTTTGGTTTATTTGTTTATTTGTTATTTTGTTTTGTTTTGAGGGGTTTCTGGAGCGATCTTGATGGTCATTACAAGAGAGGGTGGGGACCCAAAGTTGGCACCAGAGAAAGTTCCTCTCCCTAGTCCCGAAAGAAGTTTACTGTTTTGTTTCTGTGGACCGCTCAGTGCTCCTGGTTGTCGTTCCGATGACCTTGGATCCTGCAAGACAGGGTATGGGCCTCTTCCATCCCATGTGGGAGATCCAAATGGAAGTGGGTGACCTCAGAGTTCTCGGCCTCTGAAGGCACTCCAATTCCCAGTGGTCTCCTTGGCGGTTGGGATGTAGTCCTCGGAGCTCGTACTGATAGTCCTTGGTGAGGATCTAGGAGTCTTCAGGGTTGGGATACAAGCCTCCTCCTGTCTGCCTGCTCCACTCTGGGGTCCCCCCTGCTCTGTGCATATGACCTCCCGTTAAGAGGTTGTTGGAATTGCTCCTGATCTCCCCCACCCTTGGTGGTAGGAAACATGTCTACTGTGCCACAGTATTCAGCAGCAAGCAATCAGTAGTAGAACAGTTACAAAAAGATGACTGGGAAAGTAGCAGGAGAACCAAGTGCTTGGGCTCCTGACTCACTTGGGAGATCCAAAGAAGTCTCTGGGCTCCTGGCCTTGCCCTTGACAAGCCCTGGTTGTTTTGGCCATTTGGGAAGTGAACCAGTGGATGAAAGATTATCTCTCCCTTCCTTCTCTGTAACTCTGTCTTATAATAAATTGGTTTTCTAAAAAAGAATTTCATCTGCATCTTCCATATCTGCTGTCTCCTAAACAGTCTTAGCAGGAAATTGGATCAGAAGTAGAGGTGATTTCCAGGACTGGATCCCATGTACTCTGGTATGGGACAGAGTGATTAAACCAGCTTGGCCATAGCACTCACCCCTGCCTGGAATTTTCCGGTTATTTGAAAGGCAGACAGAATGAAGGAGATGGAGGAGAGAGGAGAGGCGAGGTGAGGAGGTTGATCCTCAAATTCCCACAGTTGGTGATAGGAGACAGACTGAAGCCAGGTGCAAGGAACTCTGTCAGGATGGGCAGCTGGACTGGAGTAGTCAGGCTTCTAACCAGTATCATGGTACTGAATTCAGGCCAGCAGTAGCTTAACCTGAATGCCACAATGCTAACAGACTGACACCAATTCTTAAAGTTCTTATCCAGAATCTGTAAGATAAGGAATTAGGACATAAGATTGCCTTAAGTTGCTATGCTATTGTGCCAGGCAATGGATGCAAAGCATGGAAATTTGTCAAGAAACAAATTATTATTTACATTTTGGGAGACTTTGTGCTTTTTAAAAAAATTTTTTTTATTTTATGTTTATCAGTGATGAAAACTACGCCTACACAGATCCCACAGTGGCTTGGCTTCCACACTTTTCCTGATTATAAGGAAATAAATGGTTGCCAAGGCCGGCTAATGAGTTTCAGTTTCCAGAGAGTTTGCAAAAGTAAAATGATAACAGCAATAAATAACAGTGGATAATATGAAAACGTTTATTCCCTAGTTAGTTTATCTGAAATCCAAATACATATGAAAGCAAGGCTTGCTTAAATTAATGTGTAAAATAGATACCCTGTCCTGAAATAGTGCGCTGTCCTGTTTATGTAAGAACACGTTTTAAAATTGAGGGGTTGACTCTACTACTTACCAGATTGATCATTTCATAAGATAGGTGAATTCATACGTAGCTCGCATCAGAGAGACAAATGGAAAACAGACATGTAAATGCATTTTGTACAAAGCTAGATCTTGCTAACCTGGTACTTGCTGGGACACAATTATTGCAGGTAACAGCACAGCTCTGCTTTCTCAAAGTTGGCGTCTGAGAGATTGATGCTGGCCCATGCTGGAGAGGTATGCAAGTTGTCAGGGACTCTTGTAAGGGCACCAATTTTAATTCTGGATAGTCAGAGGGAACCTCTAGAGGAAGAAACACCTAAGCTGAGATCTCAAGGATGAGCTGAAATTCTCTGGGGCATGGGCGGGTTGGAGAGGCAGGAAGAGCATCTCTTCCAGATGCAACAGCATTTAGAAAGGCCCCAAAACAAGAAGGCCTCTTCAAGGTGTTTAGAGAAGCCCAGCAAGAGATGAGTGGAGCAGAGTGGAGAAGCAGAGTAATCAGGAACCGATTGCAAGACCTTCAGGATTTGCAAATCCCAAAACCAATGGGAAGATTCCAAAGCAGACAAGTAACTTGAGTCAGTAAAAGATCCTCCAGGCTTCAGTGTGCAGAAGGACTGAAGGGAAAAAACGGAAGTATATTATTGTAGCGTATTTATTTATCTATCCCATTAGCCGGTGTTGCTTACCTGCCATCGCTTGCTTTCTAACTCTCAGATTTTAACTGGCATCTAAGTTAGCACCACTCTAAGCATTTTTTTTTAAAATGATGCAAACACATCCTAGTTGGTGTATTAGGAAAGAATGGAAGAAGAGCTGAAGATAATAAAGCAGGAAGATTTTAATTGCTGGGACTCTTAAAGCAACGAACAAATAAAGAGTAAAATCAAATATTAGCTCCTCTAGTAGGTTTAGAGCCTTAATAAATTTTGTGTCTGTAATCCAAGTAGCACTTACAATTCAAAGTGAGGAGAATGATTTTTTAAAGGAATATAGAGAAGCTTCCTGAGGAGTTAGAAATTGTCTGCATTATGTTTTCAAGGGTGTGTAGGGTTTCAGTTAACTGATACATAGAAGCAGGGAAAAGGAAAGTAGAGTTTCTCATGCGGACAGATCCTCTTGGAGATCGAGAAGCCACAGACATTGTGAATACAAAGCCTGAGTTTTGTGTGGAACTGGCCATGACAAAGCAAAAGTCCAGAACCCTGACCGTCACCATTTATGTTATTCTGAACGATGAGTACCTATGTCTGGGATCAGGAAATACAGCTAAGCTTCAGAAAATCTGAACTTGCAATGATAGAAGCAGTAGATGAAAGCATTGCAGGGCTAATGGCAAGGAGACATCAACATACTGCGTGAAAGGCATAACTGGCGCTCTGTTACTACTGAAGGATATCAGAGACACTGTGCTGAGAGATCTACAAGCAGAGTGGGAAGGACCTCCAAACAATTCGGAATGTAATTGAAAATGGGCCAATTGGCCTTGTTCTATATATAACTAAGGGTATCATGCCAAATTGTGCAAATGTTAGCAAAAGTATTTACATCGATTAAGAATGTGTTAACTAGCCCTTATTAAAAAACCAACCAAACAAAAAACCTAACAAGCAAGGAAATCATCAGTTTGTTGTTAAGAAAGGACTTCTGAGCAATAATGCTCTGAATATTTGGCTTGGGTGTTCTTACAATAAGAGCTGAAAGCTAAGGTAGCATGACTTGGCCTAGGACTTGTTTATCCTGCTCACATGAAGTGACAGCTGATTATCTGTATGACTTTTGAGAAAAGCTATTGAGCTCATTTGCAAGTAGGCATCTTGAAGTAATTTGACACACAGCAACAAATAATATTTGTCAACCAGTTTATTTTCTTTGCTTTCTAATAACTCTACTATCCAAGAAGAATTCACCTTTTCTACTTGTACAGAAGCCTCTCTGAGAAAAGGTGTGTAAAGAAATATAAAAATAAGCAGATCATAGGACTCAACTGTTGGGAAAGCCTTGGAACTTGCTTTCAGTACTAACTTTAGGAAACAGGCAACTGAGAGAGAAATTTCTGAACAAGATATTAAGGATAAAATGGCCTTTGAATGCTTAAATATAGCATTATTATGGGGCAAAGGAAGAAGAGCAAACACTGGAGTGAGCTATGGTTGAATCCAAGAAGAGGTAAAATGGAAAATGAGTGCTATTTGGGGATTTTTTTAAAGTGCTTGCAAAAACAAAAGAGGAAGTGATTACAAAGTGTCTTTAGAGGAGGCGGTGGTACAAAACAAGGTCACAGAGGGAAGAGAAGCTGGGATGAGAGGTGTGAAAAGAAAGATTCAACCAAAGAGCAGATGCCAGCACAGATCAGAAAATCTGGAAATGCAAGGTCATTAGATTTAACCAGGAAGAATCACTGTATATTTCAATTAGATAATCCAATTCTAGAATGTGCCAATGAAAGGGAAGATCTGAATAGGAAGCAAATTAAATTGTAAAGAGAGGTGTGAAAGGGTTTGGGGAGGAAGAAGGCAAGAAACAGCTAAATCTCAGACGATTGTAGAGGAGGCTCATGCAAGACAAACTCAGTTCTGAAAGCACAAGTTGAACCAGGGTAACTCTGGTGTGTTCCTGCCGTGTGTACGGGGGAGCCTTACAAGTATTTTTACATATAAGGTGACAGAGAATTGTACCTCTCTGTCCATCGTGCCTAGTCTTGTCCACCTAAAGAACAAAGCTAGCACCAAGAAAGCAGGATAGGAGGAGAAGTCCAGGACAAAAGCCTTGCAGGAAGGAGGAACACAACAACTGAATAATGAGCGAAGAAGTGTGGGGAGGGAATAAATATTCATTTTCTAATAGGACCCAGATGCTGGAAACCCATTATCTCATTCAGTCCTCACCACAGCTCTGAGGAGCAGACACCTGATTAATGAAACAGGACGTGACCTAACTTGTGTGAGAATATAAAGCAACATCAAGGTTGATGCTGTGTTCAACACCAAGTACTCCAACCTACAACATTTGTAGGATAGAAGAAACATGGGGCAAACTGAAGACGAAAGCCACAAAATAGAAAAATAAGAATCCTTGAAATGTCATGACAAAAATACACCAAGCCATCCATGGTCAAAGTCCAGGGTGTCTGAGATTGTTATGGGAAATGCCCTCAAGCTAATAGCAAAACAATTGCTATTTAAGAAGAGCTAATTTTTCAACTATGGAATGCTGCAGAAGAGACTTGTATGACCCACAGAGACATCGTCTGAGACTGTAAATAATAATGAGACTGTCATCTTTCCTCTGGCATAAAAATAGTGCCAGATTGTTCCAAAGTGGTCTGAAGGAGACCCCCTCCCCCAGCTTGGAAAAGTGTCATCTCTCCTCAACTCTCCCCCAATCCGCTCTCTCAGTCTGCCCTTTCTCAGCCACTCTGATTTCAGGAAATAAAAACGGCAGGAAATGCAGTGTTGGCTCTTGGCAGAACTTCCTTTCTCTGCAGCTCCCCTTTCATTTGAACGATCTGGTATAATACATCCCCTATCTCAGATCCACCACAAACACTTTCCAACAAAAGAACCACCAACTATGAGGATGAAAGTACCATCCTGACACATCATTTTCTTAGATGTCATTACCTGTAGTCTGCGTAGGGTGAGTAAATCAATAAAATGCAAAATATCTCTTCCCTGGACAAAACAGCTCTGAAAATTGTTTATTTCATGAGAAATGCATGACAGATGGTATGAGTAGTGGTGAGGCATTCAAAACAGAACAAAGTTTCCTACTGTTCTGTCAGATGTTTCCACTCTCTGTTCCATCCATTAAATGCTGACTTATTTTTCTTCCATAAACTTCAGTTTGGCTTTTTAAAAAATAAATAATGCTTTGGTATTCATTGAAGACTCTCTCAGACAAGTATTGGAAATCTCAGTCTGAAATGTAACCTTTATACAAATTGGAATAAGATAGTTTCCTCTCCCAACAGGCAAAATGGCACTTACACCTTAAGGAGAATTACATTACCATGATCACTTAGATTATTAAATTCAACATGCAGATCGGCATACAAACATTACTTAAATATGATTAATTAAATAAAATTGCTACTCAAATGTCTTACCAGTCAATATTGGATTTGTTGAAAACAATTCCCTATTAGCTCAAGGATGATTTTATCAGCTCATATTTTGGTTTAAAAAAAGAGAAAGAAAAGGGGAGTATTCTGCTAGTGTCTGCGAGGGATTGTTAAAAGCATGACATTGAAGCATTCAAGTGCTCACACATACATGTGCAAGCACACATATGTACGCATACATGCCTTTCCATAAGACATCGCCCCTGTGTCCAGTGCTTGCTACACACTTCTCTCTCATGGAGTTTGTTTTGTTCATTTTCCTTTTGAGAATATTTTAAGAAACAATTTTGGAAAGGGACCATCAACTTCTAAAGGACCACGGCGACGTGGATGTTAATATTTTAAATGGACATTCCAGATGACTGGGGGGTCATATTTTTGTTCTTCCTGCTGAGTCAGATCCTTTATAGAATTGAGTGACTCTGCAATGCTGATCTATGATATAAATCAAATTTATATCACTGTATTACAGGGGTTAACTTCTAAAAAGAAATAAGAATTAAGAAAGATATCTAAATGAAAGACTGTAATTAAAGGCATTTTTTTTTCCAGCAGAACATATCTGCTGAAAATTGAAGAAACATTTTCAAGGTTACTCTGGAAATAAATTAACTCTCTACTTGGCAACTTTTACAAAATGGAAAGTACTGCAGTCGCTCTTGCCAGGTTTTGTGTGTGTACGTGCATGTGCGTGTATGAGTGTGTGAGAGTTTACAACAGACCAATACTCAATAAAACAACCCAAAATCTCTTATGCTTTTTTTGATTTACTAACACACCAAATTAAAGAGCAGTATTTGTGAAGTAGATTGCCATCTGTAATTGTTTTTTTTTAAAATCAAGAATTCAGTAGCATAACTGGCTAAAACATTGTGGATAAAATCCTGATAATCACAAGTTGAAGAGAAAAAGCAAGAAACTGAAATTTGAGCAAGTTGTAGTAATACTGTAAGTACAAGAGCAAAAAATAACATTGCTGTGCAGAATTCAAATGTGTAACATGTGCAAGTTGGTAGCTAAACTTCATAGATTTAACTTCTAAATTTAATCGGGATTTAGTGAGAGGGAGGCTTAGGAGTTAAGAGGGAACCTGCATGTCATTTAAGATGCTGCCTGCTGTCATTCTCTTAGGGACAACTCCCAGATTGCATTTGTATAGCTTTGGTGGTATGTTCCAATCATGTTAACAGAAGCTAACAAAACATGAGCCCTTCTGCTATGACTAGCTAGTTATTTTCATGCATCCACTTAAGAAATTATTGATGATCTACTTGTTAATATTTACAAAGTCAATATTAGGTTGCAACAACTATTTCATTACTATTGGTAAAAATAGGACCAAAGAATGCATTCTCAGGTTCTGATCCTTTTGTTCTAATAATATAAAGATTGAGATATGATTCTACAAGGACTTTTAAATGCTCCCTTGAAAACAAGGGGGATGGAGCTATGATTCATTATCATTTGGGATTTAGTGTGGTCAGACGTAATAGCATTAACATTTATCTCAGTCTCTCCATTTCTGACTTTCACCAGATGGTCAGCTCACGTTACAACTGTCAATTGACTGTGATACAATCCTTACACACTTTTTATTAGATCATGGTTCTTAGGATAAAACACCACTGCCTTCCTAGGTCATATTCAGCCATTGCCTACCTCCCTGGTTCCAGCTTACACTGCGCTATTTTATTTACTTCACGCCAGCCCCACTAGTTTTGTTTGCTGTCTTAGAACCTTCCAGGATGTTTGGCATTGAGTTTGCATCTGCTGCTCACTCTATCAAAAAATTTTCACTTCACTCTTGGCTTAATTCAAGTGTTAGCTAGTGGAGACCTCCTTACTTATTAATACCTTGCTTGACATCTTTAAATGGGACTTATTTTTATTTGAAAAATTCTTGTTTCTTTGCTTATTACCTACTTACTGCTGCTCAAATGTAAAAAATCATAATAAGAGCATGGACCTGATTCCACTATCCCCTTCCTATGTCCCTGTGCTTTGAACAGTGGATAGCGTCTGGCATCCATTTATCAAGTGATTGAAGAACAGCATGTAAAATTGTTCTTTTATTTGCAGTTTCAGTCTTTGTGGCTTTAGTTACATGCAGCCAGGTGTAGTCTGAAAATATCAAATGGAAAATTCTTGATATAAGCAATTTATAAGTTGCAAACTGTGCACTGTTTTGAGTAGCTTGATGAAACCTCACACTGTCCTACTTCATCATGCCCCAAATGTGAATCATCCTGTTGTCCATTGAGTCCACCTCATACACATTACCTGATTTTTAGGCACTTTA
Organism: Ochotona curzoniae; assembly: GCF_017591425.1. NCBI lineage: Eukaryota > Metazoa > Chordata > Mammalia > Lagomorpha > Ochotonidae > Ochotona > Ochotona curzoniae. Next base: position 23,007,318 of record NW_024467115.1, read on the forward strand.
CAGTCCTCTCAGGTATCTGGTAGACTGCCATGGCTCTGCAGTGCTTTTTAAGAAGGCAATGGTAGCCTAATGCTACAGTACAGTGCCTGCACCGTCTACTTCATTTCATCTAATCACATAGACATCAAGTATATCACAGGAAGGTAGTATATGATACTTTGAGATAGAGATCACATTTACAGAACTCTTATTATAGTATGCTTCCACAATGATTATTATTTGTCAATATGCCCAATTTATAAATTAAACTTGATCATAGGTATGTAGGTGTAAAAAAAATCCAGGACAAACAGGGTTGCATACTACTCATATTTTTAGGTAACCACTGGGGCATCTTAAAAATTACTCCTGAAGGAGAAGAAGGCATCTGTCACACAGAAAAGAATATTGATTGAGATCATTGTTCATAATGCTGTGTGATTCATGATACCTGTTCTTTGGTTACAATGATCTGAAAGTTTAAATAGTTCAGATAGTATTTCTTCAAATTTGGGGGCTCTGATCTTGCTTCCTCGTCTCTTACTGATGTGCTACTACCACTGTTCATCTATGTGGCATATGCCCGCCTCCCCCCAGCTACTGTACCCACCCCGCTTCCACCTCAGGCTCCTCGCTAGACCACAGCTGCCACTTGGTTTCTCATTAACTTCCCAAAGAAGATGAAGAATAATGGGAGAAAACTTTGAGTCTGAACTTGAATCTTCTGCCATTGTGTGAGCTTGAAGAAAGTCATCTCCAAAATGAAACTCCTCTGTCTTCAGAGAGCTGGGCTTGAGCGTGCGTCTGTGAGAGCTGGCTGCAGCTTGAGAAAGATAGTGAAAATGAGACTGCCATGTGTGTGACCTGAGCAAATAGCTGAACAAGAGCTGAATGCATATGTGTGTGAATCCATGTCTCGAAATCTAAGTACAAGCTGAGAGATTAGAGCATATTGGAGTTATTGAGAGTCACAAGAGCGGATAAGACCATTAACCTACCCTTTACAACTTTGAAAAAAAAGGAGAAGTGGCCCAGAGACTGAGCCCTGGGCATGCATGCTTTTGGAAATTGGTAAGTTGAGGAGCAAATAGCAAATGAAGATTCAATAAGCTCCAAAAAAATCTAAGCAAACAATACAATGATATGTAGTCTCAATAATTCATCTTACACATCATAATAATCACCAGGAAGTCAATACTTTGTAGTTAACAAAAAGAGCTACGGGAGTCCCAGAAGGTGCAGAAAGAGAAGCTGAGTTTGCAAATGTATTTAATGAAGTAATAAAGGAAAATTTCCCTAATCTGGAGAAAGAATTGGGAAACAAGATCCAGGAGGGGCACAGAACTCCCAGCAGGCTTGATCAAAAGCGATCTTCACCAAGACACATGATTATCAAGCTCTCTTCAATTGAACATAAGGAAAAGATCCTTAAATGTGCACGCGAAAAAAAATCAATTGACATATAAAGGAATGCCAATTAAGCTTATAGGAAATCTCTCACAGGAAAACTCTATAGGCAAGAAGAGAATGGAGTGACATATTCCAGACTCTAAAGGAAAAAAAATTGTCGGCCTAGGATACCATATCCAGCAAAGCTTTCTTTTGTCTTTGAAAATGAAATAAAATTCTTCCACAGTCTAGAAAAGTTAAAAGAATTTGCTTCTTCCAAACCTGCCCTACAAATGATACTTCAAGATGTTCTCTTGACAGAGAAGAGGAATAGTACCTACCAAAACCAAAGGCAAATGGGAAGAACATCCCAGTAAAATGACAACAGAAGACTAAACCAATGAACAACCCATTCCTAAAATGCAGGATCAAAGTACCACCCACACATATTAAACTCTGAATGTAAATGTCTTAAGCTCAATCAAACGTCATATATTAGTAGACTGGATTAAAAAACAAAACCCATCTGTTTATTGTCTGGAGGAGACACACTTCACCAACAAAGATCAGCAGAAACTATATCACATGGGTTTTGTTGTTTTCTGTTGGTTTCATCTCTTCAAAAACACTTCCTTCTGATTAAATCATTTAATGACTCATAGATTATGCAGTGGCATCATTTTCTTCAAGAAGGTTCTTGATTTTCATTTCTTCAGCTACACGTTAGTCATTTAATAGCATATTATTTAACTTCTTGGTGTTGTTAATTTTTTTTCCCCCTGATGTTGATTTTTTTGGGGGGGCTCTTCATATAAGGATGCTGGACTCTCTGCCATTGTCCATTCCCACAACGATGGACATATGACTGTGTATGAAAAACTGTGAAGCTAATTTGTGTGTGTGTTATTTTCAATAAGCATTCTTTAAGGCTACGCTTTTAAACTATGAAAATCATATACTTCTCACCTTTTCATCTAGTGCATTTTAGGTTCCATGGAAGATTCTGCCTGAAACAGCTATTATTCTGGTGTTTACCAAATGATAATTCTATGATCCACCCACCGTTGTACATTTGTGACCGGGAACTTCAATATGAGTAATAAGTTTTCTTTCTCCCCATTTGTTTACTTCCTTCCAGTTGCTTATTCATATCACTATGGAATCATGACTTATTTTCCTTCTACCAGTGTTGTTCCATTATAATCATTATTTATACATTTGTTTTCTTTTGTTTTTACCCAAATTGCCCCACTTGAGCTATGAGGACTCTCTTCCAATTTAGGTCCTGTATCACTCTAGGTCATTCCCATGTTTTTTTTTTTTTAACATCCCCATAATTTCCAGTATCAAAAAAAAAAAAATCACACTTCAATTTTTTTTGTCTTAATCCTGAAAATAGCCACTTCTCTAATAAACTCTGGCTACTTCTATTAAAGAACAGTTTAGTATTTTGTTGATTGAAATGGAAGTTCATATTCTACCATTTTGTGTCAACCCAAATGTTTATAATGGGAAATAGCATGAGTAATAGATAACAGAAAGATCATAAAGCACATGAGCAAAGGTTTGGGTTCTCATCAGGCTATTAGACTGAAAATGTGAATTGTTACTGGCTTTGGCTTTAACCTGCTGAAAAAGACCCTGGGATTTTTTTTTTTAAAGATTTATTATTTTTTTTATTATTTTTTCATTGGAAAGGCGGATATACAGAGAGGAGAGACAGAGAGGAAGATCTTCCGTCCGATGATTCACTCCCCAAGTGAGCGCAACGGGCCGATACTATGCCGATCCGAAGCCAGGAGCCTCTTCCAGGTCTCCCACGTGGGTGCAGGGTCCCAAAGCTTTGGGCCGTCCTCGACTGCTCTCCCAGGCCACAGGCAGGGAGCTGGAAGGGAAGCGGGGCTGCCGGGATTAGAACCGGCGCCCATATGGGATCCCGGGCGTGCAAGGCGAGGACCTTTAACCACTTGCGCCACCGCGCCGGGCCCGACCCTGGGATTTTTTATAATCAGACACAGGAGTCAAAAGGGAAGGGTGAGGACAGAGAAAGGATGTGGAGCCCCATTGCAGGCAGCACTGAGGCGGCCACAGAAGGGCTCCGTGGCAGGCCATAAGCAGGATCACCGGCTTAATATTTGAATCATCGTGAAATTCTTGGCTTGAAGCAGAGCAAAGAATGCAGAAGTTTGAGATTCAGTGAATGCACCACCTGATGTCCCTGACGCCTGCCAAAGGGTAGCTCACCAAGGGCGTCGCTGGGTCGTCGCTGGGTCTATACACTGTCCCTGGGAGGCAGCCCCAGAGCAGCTTCCAACCCCTCTGCCCTGACACAGGGCACGGACACCCCTGAGGACATGTTCTATAGCAATTTTTTTATGAAAGCAAGATATGCAGTCACAATTTTATTCTTTCCGGATTTTTAATTAATTAACTAATTAATTAATTAATTTTATTGGAAATGCAGATATGCAGAGAGAAGGAGACATACAAAGATCTTTCATCTGCTGGTTCACTCTCCAAATGGCTGAAAAGGGCTGGAGCTAAACCAATGCAGAGCCAAGAGCCAAGAGTTTCTCCCGAGTCTCCCACGCAGGTGCAGTGTCCCAAGGCTTTGAGCCATCCTTGACTGCTTTCCCAGGCCACAGGCAGGGAGCTTGTGGCATCCTGGCAATGCAAGGTGAGGATTTAACCACTAGGCTATCTCATCAGACCCTCAGTCACAATTTTAAAGAAATGACTATCGAATGGGCCCCTTCACCTGGCAAACTCGATTATCATAATAACTCTCCTGAGTTTTTTTAAACATCTCAAAACATTATTTCACATCTTTCCAAGCTTTAACAAGAGTCACAGTTAATTATCAATGTGTCAGTGAGGACTGGTCTATTTTGGCAAAATTCCAGGCTATTGCAAATGTGAAAAAGATCTCAGCAAATGTACCGTGCCATGCATTTTCAGCCTGCTTAGCATAAAGCGGGGGAGGAATAAACAGAGCACCTGCTGAAGGGGACACATTATATCCACTTCTGCATCTCCATCTTTAGTTGTTTTCCTTTCACTACTTTAAAGAGAAACAGAAATGAAAGTTTGGCCCTTGGACTTTCCAAGGATGAAGCACTCGACAGGCCCCTGGTTTGCGTGGATGGGAATCAGCTTTGAGTGGAAAAGCCCAGGAGATCTGTCAGAGAAACGTGTGTGCGCCGAGGCCTCTCATTCCGCCCTGGGAGCCTCAGGCCTGAACTCAGGGTGGGAAAATGTCCCCTGTCTGGAATGCTGAACAAGTACATTTGTACCTGAGCGGAAATCCTTGCCTCTGCCGGCCGCCCCTCCCACATGGTCTGCATAGCAATTGTCTGCATCCCATTCCGCCTGTTTGTTCCATTGCTTCATCGAATGTCTGCTATATGAAGGCCACACCTGCTGCGCGCCTGCCTTGAGTGAGGCAGTGTGTGCTCAACTGAAAAGCAAGTGCTTTAGCTGCACTTGTGCTCAAGGTCACTTTCCCAGAATGCCTCATGGTTTCACGATTTGTATAGATGTGTTATGGAGTGCAGTCAGTGATTGCTCCTTCACCTCTCCTTGTATACTCTTCCCTCAACGTCCTAATTCAGCCAGGATGTTGGATGCAGATGAGTCCAATTAGTCTTTTCAGCTAAAAGTTCCTGTTCCTGCCCGTCCCTATGAGCACCAATTAACTCCTTAACTCACAACACTGAGGTATTCGCTCCTGCCCACCTGTGACTCATCTACCAACTGAGAGCAGATGGTATTGCGTTGTTGTGTAACCACTCCCCTCACAGTCCCTTTAAAAGGCCCGTGAAGCGGGGGCTTTCTCTCTTTCTGGACAGGTGCTTCCGTTACTCTGGCACCTCAACTCTTGGCTGACCAAGGACAGGTAATATCCTGAGCATGATCCCTGTGTGCTGCTTAGATGGGTCAATGGTACTATCAGGAGTTCCAGGAGAGGTGATGGAATGTGGGCAGAGAAGCCAGGGAAAGGTGAATGTCTGCAGCTTTGTGTGTCCAGGTTATTTGTTGCATGTCTCTTAGGATAGGTTATATTGTTGGGGAAGCTGGGACATAGGTCTTCAGCTTAATGGATGGACTTCAGGGTGATGACCATTTGTTCCCCTTTGGATTATGATTGGTTGGATTGTTATATGGACTTGTGATTTGCTATTTCTAGTATGCTCTGTTATCACCAAGCTTGGTTAATAAAGACTCCTTAATAAAACCTTAGACATGACTGGTGTGATTTTGCTCGCACCCCATAACAGATGTCCTTTTATCTATGGGAACGTGTAATTCCCAGAAAGTGAATGGACTTAGTGGAAACACAATGAGAGATATAAACAAACCTAGTTAGGATTCAAACTTCGAGATTCCAAGGATTATGGTTGAAATGGTACTTATTTCCTCTCTACACCTTGGAACAAACACAAAATCTGTATTAACGTGAGCAAGATCCAGGTTCCTAGTTACATAAAATTGTGCCTTCCTGGACTAAAACACAAGATCAAACTAGGTCTTTCTGAAGTGAGACGCATTGAATTAGGAACAGGCGTACGCCTAGCCATTTGAAAAGGAACTTCTATGTGCTTCAGTTTCACATCCATGTCAGCGCCTAGTTCTAAATGTTTAAAAATGGTGAAGTAGCATTTATTCTGGTGTGAGTGTTGTGGTTAGGTGGCTGAATGCGACACTTGAGACCTCTGTGTCCCCTGTTGGGGTGCCTTTTCTTTTCCCCTTTTTCTTTCAGTCCTGGTTGCTCTGTACTTTTGATTTAACTTCCTACCAATGTCTTTGAGAGTTGTTGGATGACAGCCCGAGTGCTTGGACTGACATTAAGTTCCTGTTTCCTGGCTGTGACCTGGCCTTACTCTGGCTATTATGGACATTTGGGAAGGAAAGCAGTAAATAGAAAAATCTCTCTCATCCTTCCCCTGCACTCTTATTTCTCCTTATTTCTCTGACACCTTACCTTTCTTTTTTTTTTAAAAAAAATATTTTTATTGCAAAGTCAGATATACAGAGAGGAGGAGAGATAGAGGAAGATCTTGTATCTGATGATTTGCTCCCCAAGTGAGCACAACAGCTGGTGCTGTGCCGATCCAAAGCCAGGAGCAAGGAGCTTTTTCCGGATCCCCCACACGAGTGTAGGGCCCCAAGGGTTTGGGCTGTCCTCAATTGTTTTCCCAGGCCACAAGCAGGGAGCTAGATGGAAAGTGGGGCTGCCGGGATTAGAACCAGCTCCCATATGGTATTCGAGTGAGTTCAAGGTGAGGAATTTAGCCACCAGGCCACCATGCTGGGCCCAACACCTTACCTTTCAAATATAGCAAATAGTACTTATTATTTTGTGACTTAAAAGTAACATAAAATAAAACTTTTTAAAATTGCAGAACTATGTATTATAAAATATAAAACATAATGCAGAAAAGAATATATTTAAAGACAACAACTATAACAATTTTGGTCAGTAAAGTCCTCCAATTTTTCTGCCCACACAAACATAATTACATTTTCATGTTATTCAATATATTCCGTATGAGCACAGCTATGCTTATGTAATACGTTTAGGATCTTAGATCATGTATAACTAAGCCATAGTTAGTAGTAGATAATCATTTTTAAAATTTCAGACTTTTAGGTTCAGCACAATGGCTCGAATGGCCAAATCCTTATCTTGCAAGAACCAACATATGGATATTGGTTTGTGTCCTGATTGCTCCATTTCCCATCCAGCTCCCTGGTTGGGCCTGGGTAAGCAGCAGAGGATGACCCAAAGCCTTGGGACCCTGCCCGCACGTGGGAGACCCAGATGAGGCTCTGGGCCCCTGGCTTCGGATTGGCTCAGCTCTGGCCATTGCAGCTACTTGAGGAGTGATTCAGCAGATGAAGATCTTTGTCTCTGTATTTTCTTCTCTCTATAAATCCACCTTTTCAATAAAAATAACTCTTTAGAAGCATATCAGAATTTTTAGTTCTTTGAACGTGATCGAGGTTTTCAGGTAGATGTTAGGTATGGCAGTTAAGGCACCATTTGGGGTATTCATGTGCCCAATTAAAACACCTGGTCTCGAGTCTCAGCTTGGCTCCTGATTCTGATTTCCTAGCAAAGAACTTGTGAAAACTTTGCCAAATGTTTTATAGTGTGGCTCTCGCAGAAATTGTTTTTGAAGTTTCCTGCTGGGGGTGCTGAGGTTGGTGACATGGCTGGGCAGCACTGGTCATGCCTCTGCACCACGAGGCTCCTCCTCCCCCTGTCTCTAGGTGTGCTTTTTGGAGAGAACTTGTTGGGTTTAGTTCATGTGAGAAGGTGCAGGGTATTCTGCTTCACCTCCTTGAGGGGACATTATCTTCTAAGTTATATATGTAAATGATAAATGCTGTCAGTTGACTTCTTTATCATGGGTACATAGGTTCAACTATTTGTTTATGTTGTGAACTTGCCGATGTACAAACTTTGAGTTTCATTGAGTAACACGGTTCCTTTTCTTCTTCAGATTGTTCCTGCCCCAATCGCTTGGGGCTCTTCCTGTTGGCTCCCTATGACAAACCCGTGTGTTTACTTTCTTAAGCACATCCTTCCTATATGATACCAAAGACCATACTTTGGCTTGGCTGGTATTTTGCTTGTCCATGTCATATTGGAGAGTGTCAAAGGTGCGTACACTGGACTTATTTAGTACTATCTATCCTTTCATCAGAAACATTTGCTCTGATTTCACTGTAACTCCCATTGCAGTTATCTAAATGCACATATCTACAGAAAGTATCTTCGATTTTACTTGCTCTTTGTGTTCTATTTTCAGTTGAAATAAGACAAGGTTGTTCTCACCAATGAGAACTCATATATACTAAGTTTTCATTTAGTAAGAGTATGACTCAGGGGAATTCATAGATATTTTCCAGATGGGCAGTAGGCCGATCCTTTCCTGAGGCCCACTAGAAATCTTAGTCATGCTGTTATGGTCACTCCTTACGCCCTGTGAACCACGCAGGAGGAGAGACAGTGTCCACTTGGTCACATTGCCACACTTCAGTAAACATCGCTGCAGAGAGCCACTTCTAGCTACTTTATCTTTCCTCCAACTTATACCAACTCGGCCTGAGATTCTGCCTGCGAGCTCTAGACTTTCTATCACCAAGTAGCAAAATATGTCCTGATTAGAGGTTCCGTTTTGCACCTCTCCACTTCCAACGCTACTTTTGTGAAATGACAAAGCCAAAAGAACAAATTTAAGAAAAATGAGAATTCACATTCATTTTTTATGGGCATTAGAAGTATTGCAAAGCGACAGAGACCATTGGCCTTAGAGATAAAGTCAAAAAAGAAAAGTTTCCATCAATGGCATTAATAGCAAATTGCCCACAAATCCCTTATCTATTATTTATTTTATAAATAAGGGTGCTCTGTCTAGACTGCAGAGCACTTACATCCAGTGGTGTCAATAATGATGAATAGTTAAGGAATGACTTTATTAAATAATAATAAACATCAATTAAAAATTAAAATGAGTGAAATATAAGCAAAATATTTCCTAGATTTTGCTACTGATATTGTCTAGCCTATAAAAATTGTTACAGGAATTATGGTTTTGTTAGCTAATGAATATGGTTTTCACAATTGGAGAAAAACAATATTTGTTCAGATGTTGTTTTTCTTTTTAAAATTCGTTTCAAAGGCACAACTGAGAGAGATGCTCCATCTACTGGTTCACTCCCCAGATGGTTACATTAACCAGCGCTGGGCCAGGCCAGGAACCAAGAGTTTCCTCTGGATCCTCCCATGTGGGTGTCGGGCTCATGGATTTGGCCAGTTTTCTCCTGTTTTCCAAGGTACATCAATAGAGAGCTGGATTGGAAGTAGAGGAACCAGAACTTGAGTAGGCACTCACAATGGGTGTTGATGTTACACATGGCAGCTTAACCCATTATCACTCTCTCACCTTGTTTAGGGTTTTCGATGTGAAAAATCATTCTTGATAAAAAAGGAGTCTCTAATGGAATAAAATTCCAAATTTAAGTAACCAAAGGTAATTCCACCTATTTTTACTTTATTTTAAAGTTTGAGTTCTATAAATTTCAAATACAGTAAAAGAGAAAAAAAGAAATGGTTTATATTAAGGCCTATCCTTCACAAAACGTAAAAAAGAATTTGGTACCTGTTTTTGAAAATCAATAAATAGTCCCTAAGTGATCTTATATTTTAAGACCAAGGCTAAGATTCCTGGTTTTACAGAATTCTTCATTAAAAAGAGCATTTCACTGGGAGAGTGTCACTGATGAGCCTTACTGAGACGGGGCAGGCAAAGCTGGGACCTTCTTTGCCCATGGGGAAGTTCAACCAGACTGTAGGTTGTCTACCTGAGGCTTAGGTTTGTGAACATTTTCTCAGATTTATTGAATATAGTCTATGTGACAGAAGTGATGGTGCTTCTTGGATATTGCTAACCGCATTTAGGAGCTCCTAGGTTTATATTTCCCAGGACTGGACTGACTAGAGACCCAGGACACAGGCCAGCATCCCTGTGATTTTATACATCCTAGTTAGAACCTGAGGGACAAACCCTCATGATGTGATCATCTCCCAAACTGTCCCCACTCCCAACCCCAGCTACTTACCATCACCTTGGGCATTAAGTTTCAATATATGAATTTGGGAGGCACAGCAACATTCATATCATAGCATGTTGTCTTAGTATTGTTTTAGGAGCAAAGAGTGATGTTTGATATGACATTTATATGAACAAGCTAATTTTTAAAAGTTTCCAACTGTCATTAGTTAGAAAAAAGCTTATTTCAAAAGTAGTATGATTAGAAAACTAGAATAAACGTACTTTAAGTCAATAATGGTTACTTTGAACATTAAGACTTCAAGGGACTTAAATTCCAATTTACCCATCACATCCTTCTTTCACTTCTCCTTTCCTATTTCTCTCCCTTCTTCACTCGTTCTTTCTTTTCCCATTCCCTCTTGTCAGCAGGTTCTTTTTATTTAAATAGATTTGAGGTCCTTACATAAATAAGTCTTCTTTGGATTTTTCCATGCCCTAACATTATTTATCAACCCCCAGAGAATAAATGGCTTATGACCTAGAGGTGTGTGCCTCGTTGTGTGTGTGTGTGTGTGTGTGTGTGTGTATGTATGTATAAGCATTGTATGAGAGTATTTCATGGTTAATGGAACATAGAACCTAAAAGTATGTTTATTTGGTGCAAAAAGTTTGTCAAATTGATGTGTATAAAGGGTCTTGAAAAAGTTCATGAAAATGTATAACAAAAAAGTCAAGCTTATAGTTAAAAATTGTTGAACCATTTAAATTTCATTTTCACACACCTTTTGAAATACTTTCTGTGTATATTTCCAATTATACTTTGTTGAAAATCTGTGCTCATTTTACATAGCTATAACATAAGTGAGGGTTGTCATGCCTTGGAAATATCTAGTTCAATTCCGTCTTTGACTTTATTTTTTCTAATTGTTTGAGTGGCAAGGAAAGAGAAGGGGAGAGAGAGAGGGAGAGAGAGAGGGAGAAAGGGGGAGAGAGGGGAAAGAGGCAGGGAGCGGGGGGCGGGGGGCGGAGAGAAGCACATCCGACATTCAGCCGCTGGTTCAGTTAGGGCTGCGATCAGTCTTTTATTGGGGGGGGGGGGATTTTTATTTGTTTTTGTTGGAAAGCCTGATATACAGAGAAGAAGATCTTCTGTCCGCTGACTCACTCCCCAAGTAGCCACAATGGCCAGAGCTGAGCTGATCCGAAGCCAGGAGTCTAGAGCTTCTTCTGGGTCCTCCGCACGAGTGCAGGGTCCCAAGGCTTTGGGTCTTCCTCTGTTTTCTCAGGCCACAAGTGGGGAGCTGAACTGGATCTGAAATAGGCCTGCTGGGATTAGAACTGGACTTTAGCCACTAGGCTACCATGCTGCGCCCTGGGATCAATCTTGAGCTGTCACCTATAGCCTGCCTGGATTTGCACTGACAGGAAGCTGAAAATGGGAGCTGGCACTTGAATGTATGTATTCTGGTTTGAGGCCTGGGGACCTAAATTGCTGTTCAAAACACTTGGCTAAACATTATCCTTGTCTCATCTTTAGATAAAGAAATTGTGGATCAAGTTTGGAGAAGGTTTGCAGAGCAGAGCCGTCACTGAACAGAACCATGTGATTCTGTGTATTAACACATAGCAACCATAGGGCTGGAAGAAAGAGTTGATCTCCCAGTTGCCGTGTGTTGCCTTCACATTTCCCTTGCATAAGAATGAAGACCAGTTGTGCCAATAGTTGTTTTCCTGGACTTTATTATGCACTGCTCCAACAGGATGTTATGAATCCTTTTACTGCTTAACTTTATCACTTCTTTAAAAGGAAATGTTGAGGAAAACTCATGATTCTCCTACTTAGATAAAAGTGTCAGCAGGTTAACAACTTATGAAATAGTTTTATTACCATATAGATGTGCCTCCATTTAATTCCATTTGCCAAGCACCTACACTTATATGTCCTAAGATTTTAAGACTATTGCTTTTTAAATCAGTGTCCTGGATTAGGAAGACGCCAACTGTCCCAGATAACTGGTTTATTGGCAGCATTGATCTTGTCTAAACACACTTGGGGGAGCACTGCCGGAGAACCAGGGCTGTTGGCTTTCTGATCTGGGGACCACACAGATCCTGCAAGTCGCAAGAGCTGGTTCTGTCCTCCCTTTGGGATCAGCTAGGTGTGATTCACTGGAAACGTGCCCACTCCGGTGTTGGATCTCTGTGCTGTTAGCTCCGACCCGCCACCAGTCAGCCCCTCAGAGTCAGAAGCTCCCTTTCTGTTTGTTTCTGGGCCAAAGTATTTGGCAGGATTGGCCAGTCCCAGCCTGCCCTCGCTTCCTGAACTCTCCCTGTGAACCCAAGCTCCCACCTGGCTGCTGCAAAGGCTGATGTGTAGCCACCTCTGGATCCCTGGAGTCCAGATCATAGTTCACGAGTGGCTGCTGGGTTTTTTGTTCCTTGTTACACTACTCCGCCGTCATCGCCCCTTCCCTGTGCCCAGGGGTTCTCCAGGTACCTCCTTGTTAACTTCCTGATCCCTGACTTTTTCTGTAATCTGCTCTCTGTTCTTTACCCTAATGATTCTCTGCCATCTCAAACATGTCTGCCAAGACTATTGTTTTTTAAATCATTTCCCTAAAGAGTTATAAAATGGTAGAGGAAATGAAATTTGTTCACCTTGAGGGTGATGCTATCAAGCTATATACAGTTACTTGTACAATGAAAAATACTCATGTGTCAATTCTAGACAGTTCTTTATTTGGGGGTTGTGGTCTTATTAGCTACAGTTTTCTCTCAGTGTTCTACTTCTGTTACAAGTGCTACATGTTGCCAAAAAGCTAGCCAAGTTTATTTCTAATGTCTTTTTCTTTTCCCTATGAGAAGTCGGGACAGGTGTTGTGGTACAGTAGGCTAAGCTACCACTTGAGATGGCTGCACCCCACATCAGAGTTCCTGGTCTGAATCTTAGCTATTAGGTTTCTTATTTAGTTTCCCACTAGAGTACCTTGAAGACAGCAATGATGGCTCAAGAAGTTGGGTCTCTGCCACTCATATTGGAGACCCAGACAGAATTCCTGACTCTTGCACTTGGCCTTGCTTAACATAAGCTGTTGAGGGCAACCGGAGAACCAAACAGTGGTGTCTGCTCTGTCACTCTGCTTCCAAATCAATACATAGATACCAAAAGAAAAGCAAAGCCGAGAGTATTACCTGAGTCATTGTCACCTTGCACAGCCTCTGGTGATCGCCCATGTCTTTGGAGGTGACTTTTGGAAAAAAAGACCCGATAGGTCAGATCATTGTTGTGATAGGCATGGCTTCCTGGATTTGTTGGTTGGGAGCCCAATTTGTTGTGGCTTTTGACTTTGATTTGAGGCATGGTATCCCGTGGCACCACTCTCTGACATTTGAATCACATAGACAAAGGCCTTTGGACTCCATCAATCAGTGTCCCACATAAAACGAGTGGAGAAGGTGAAGCAAAAATCTCTGAGAAGCACACACTATGCAGAAATCCAAGACTAACTTGAGCTATCTTCTTCCACATAGCCTCTCTTCAGCTCCGTAAGTTCTGAGACAGGTCCTACATTAGTTTCGAGTTCTTGTTCGTTGTACCATCCTCCTAATTTTCATTTTTTTTTTTAAAATTCTACTTATAAATAACACAGGAATCATTGAAGAAATCATTCAAAAAGTCCAAATCAGGGGCTGGTGTTGTGATCTAGCAGGTTAAGCCTCAGCATGCTGTATTAGCAGCTGTTTGAGACCCAATTGCTCCACTTCCTACCCAGCTCTCTGCTTTTGGCCTGGGAAAGCAGTAGAAGATGACCCACCTCTTTGGACCCTGCACCCTTGAGGGAGACCTGGAAGAATTTCCAGGTCACTGGCGGTGGTTTGGCCCAAGCCCAGATGTTGCAGCCATTTGGGAAGTGAATTGGCAGATGGAAGATCTGTCTCTCTCCTCTTCACTCTGTTATTCTGCCTTTCAAATAAATTAAAAAAAATAAAAATTTTTTTAAAGTTAAAAAATAGGGCCCAGCACTATGGAGTAGTATGCTAGGTGTCCGCCTGTGGCACTGGCATCTCACACGAATGCCAGTTTGTGTCCCAGCTGCTCCCACTTTCAATCCAGCTCTCTGCTTTTGGGCTGGGAAAGTAGTGGATTATGGCTCAGGACCCGTGGATCCCTGCACCCATGTGGGAGACTAGGAGGCTCCTGGCTTCAGATCAGCAAACACCAGCCATCTGGGGAGAAAGAACCAGCACATAGGGGATCTTCTTGTGTGTCTCCTCTCTGTAACTCTGCCTTTTAAATTAAAAATATATATACATTTAAGGTGGGAAGTAGAGAAAATATCCAGCCTTTCTTTATACCACTCCTCAGAGAAAATCACTCATTGCATTTGCGGTTGATTCTTCTGGCTTCCTGTCTGTCTATGCAAACATGTTAAAATACATCAAACATGTGCATTTGCAATGTGTCAAACTTAAACTTACATTTAACTTAGTATTGCCTGTTGGACATTTCTCTGTATGAAGACACACAGAGTTACTCCAAGCTTTTTAACGGCTGAATGGTACGCCATTCTAACACATGTTGTTACGGTCATTTATTTGATCAGTCCTTTGGTGGCCACCTGAGTTACCAGATTGTTGTATACCCCCTTGACTTTCCTCGTCTCCATTGCATTCTCCGGCTCTGCTGAAGAACAACTAACTTATACGTGCAGCCCTTTGACTCAGGCAGCCACAGATATTCCTCCCATGGGCATCTGCTGTCTGACTTGAGGCACAAGGAACAGAGAGGGGCGCTGATCCATTCGCTAGTCAAGGAATCCCAACAAATCACTGACCTATTTGTTTTTTTATCTTCTGAAACTCAAATTTTACATGATAAACCTTTTGTGCAGGCCTTATGTATCCCCTACATTTGTTTCTGCTTTTTTTCCATTCATTTACTCTTTTTTCTTCTTTACTTTTTTAAAGGTTTACATCTATTTAGAAGTTGCAGTTGCATAGAGACAGAGAGAGAGAAAATCTTCCATCCAGTGTTCACTCTCCAGATAGCTACAACAACAAGGCCTGGCCAAGTCCAAAGCTAAGAGTTTCATCCAGGTCTCCCACATGGTGGCAGCTACCCAACTACTTAGACTTTGTCAGGCCATAGGCAGGGAACTGGATCAGGCATGAAGCAGCCAGGACATTAACTGTTTTTTGTTTTTTGTTTTTTGTTTTTTTTTGTTTTTGTTTTTGTTTTTCAGGACATTAACTGTTACCCATACAGGATGCTGCCATTGTAGCCAGAGGCTTTAGCTGCTATGCCACAGTGTCAGCCTCTCTCATTCTGTTTCTTCTGTGCTTTGCTTTAGGTTGTCTACTGATACGTCTCCTGTTCGAAAGTCCTATATCCCTCAGCATCTCCTACCCTCTGATAAATCCACACATTGAATTTTTAAAAGATCTGTTTATTTATTTGAAAGTCACAGTTACAGAGAAAGAGGGAGAAACCGGGAGAGAGAGAGAGACTTTCCATCAGTTGGTTCACTCCCTGAATAGCCTCAATGGCCAGAGTGACTCCCGAACAAAGTTAGGAATCAGGGACTCCTTCTGGGTTTCACATGTGGGTAGAGGGGTCCAAGTCTTGGGTCAGCCTTCACTTCTTGTCTAAGGCCATTAACAAGGAGCTGGATCAGAAGTGGAGCAGCTGGCACTCAGGCAAACTGGGGCTTATATGGGATATGCACACACAGGCTATGACTTAACTTGCTATGCACACCTCAGTGCACACCCCATATATTGAATTTTTAAATCCAGTTTTGAAATTATTTTGAAACCACTTTAAAATTATGGAATAAAGCAGACATTTTTTATCAAGACTAGAAATGCTATATTTGCCCCCTCCTTCTACAGATAGGTGAATAGATGCAGATATAAAATGACAGATATGCATGTATAATAAAACACATGCCAACTTTATGTAAAGAATTTCAGAGAAACTGGGGTCCTTAAAGTTCATTGCTCATAAATAATTTCTGGTGTATTTCTCTCAATGTCATCATCAAACTTTTTAAATCAGAAAATGAACATTGATAAATACCACAATCTAAGCCACAGTTTTTAGATTTTGTGAATAGTCCCAAAGTCGAGTTCAATGTGCTATTTTTTTCTTTGTCTTCAGTCTGTAATACTTCCTCTGTAATTTTCCTTGTTTTTCATAACCCTGACGGCCTTAATAGTACAATCCTTTCATCCCATTGAATTATCTGCAATTTGGCTTCCCAGTTTTTGATACTCAAATTATTGCCCCCTCCTTCCATTTTGCTGGCTTACTCCCTTATGAACTGGTTCCTGTATCATATTTTGCCTTCCTTTTTCCTATATTTCTTACTTTTTAGAACGACATCACGTTTCAGGCACATTTTGGAGCTTTTTCTCTCCCAGTCCTTGAATTCCATTGTGGCAATTGAGTCCTCATTCTTTCTGACAGAAGTCATTACAGAGAAATTGAGACCTGAATCCCTGCATACTGATTGCTTCTGCATTGTCATTGAACCTTGGCTCCCTGCATGGATAGCGTTTTGAAATATTTGCAGGATCTTTGACCTGTAATCTAAATTGGCAGTGTTCCCAAGGAGAAGAATGGTGCACATCATGAGCTCACCACTGAGAAGTTCTCATGTCTCTGAAATTTTAATCCATTTAATTCATGTTTATCAAAGGATCAAAGAGCTTTAGAAACGTATAATTTACCTAGATTTTTGTCATTGTTCTTAGTGCAAGTGTTGGGTCTATTACAACTTACTATGTGGTTTTTGGAAGCAGAAGTTCCTTCTCATGTCCCACAGGACTGAGTGGCCTTCTTTTTGTTTGTTTGTTTTGTGCCAGGTACCATTTGGATATTTATAGTATCATTCATGGGCCACACAAAACTGTTAACTTAAAAATGAGCATTCTTTGGATTTAATGGATTCCAAGTACTGCCTGCCATTGCCTTAGTAGGGCCAGACCAAATGATTTCATGGTCCCTATGTAACCTATAAGCCCAACATTCCCCACTCCTGCAACAGATTTGAAAAAAAGTATCTTGTGTCACTTGATAGTTTAATGACAGTATGAAATATGTTTGTCTATCATTGTTGGAAGCAGAAATTCCAAGTTTGTTTTCTTTCTACATTTAAAAAAATACATGGAAAATGTATTACATTAAATTTGAAATTAGCAAACAGAAGCATTGGCTTGTGTGAATAAAGGATGCATGGTCACTATGACTTCCACTATAAGAAGTATTACAGGTTCCTACTTCCAGCAGCGAATGCTGCAAAGCTTACCTACTTGGATATTCTGTAGTGTTTCAACCCACAACCTTTCAGCACTGACAAATATTATCAGCCTCTTCTTTCCTTATCTATTAAGAAAGGCCACCAGCTGTAACACATGTGCTTTCATTCTCACAACATTTTCAATCTTTACTGTCAACTACCCACGGCCTGTTAGTTCAGCTTTAAGCACAGACGCTTTACAAATAATAGACAAGCTCCCCATTTTTATGGATATTATATTGTAGCAGAATATAGGTGGCAAACAAAATCAAAAGCAATAGCATGTTTCATAGCTGATATGTGATTCTGAGTGTATGTACCTATTGGTCTTAAATAGGAGGAAGGGATCCTAATAAAATCTGAACCTTCTGTGAGGAACTTAGAAAAGATTCCCTACAAGACAGGGTTGGTACAGATGACTCATAACCATTCATGGAGGACTAGCATTTAACTCTTAAACACTTCCTTGTGAAACTCACATGATTGTTCTGCTCTACTCTGGGAAGCCTGGGAGTCTTGTGAAACATGGGAAGTTTTTTTTCTTTGCTTTTCAACTTAGTTTTACTTTACTATTTTTTTTTTTTTGGAGATGACATGTCCTTTTAAAATTTATATTATATCCAAAGGTTTAGTTGCTCTACTAAATTGAGAAACTCAACAAATAGGCCCTGTCTGGTAACCTAGTGGCTAAATTCCTTGACTCACATGTGTGGGGATTGTATAAGGACACTGATTCTAATCCTAGCTGCTCTACTTCTCTTCCAGCTTCCAGCTTGTGCAATGAGAAGACAGTAAAAGATGACCCAAAGCCTTGGGACCCTGCACCTGTGTGGAAGGCCTGGAAGAAGCTACTGGATCCTGGCTTCGGATCAGCTCAGCTCTGGTCATTGTGGCTGCTTGGGGAGTGAACCAGTGGATGGAAGATCTTTGTCACTGTCTCTGGTTCTCTCTGTAAATTGATTTTCTAATAAAAATAAAATAAATCTTGAAAAAACTCAACAAATAAAAAATCATAGTAAAGTAAGAAAATAAGATAAATTGGTGAAACAATAATCAAATGAAAATATGCTAACTTTATTCATATAAAATGAATACTAAAGTAGCAATAACATCATTAAAACTCTAATAGTATGTATTTCTTATATATTTATTTGACACAGATTTAAAACAGTTTGATGAAGCACTATTTTTATAACAAAACATATATTCAGACGTAGGCAATCAAAATAGATGTCCATCAAATGGTGAATGAATAAAGAAAATCTGATATATATGTATGATGGAATACTATTCAGCTATTGAAATGATGAAATATCTTCTGTAACAGAAGATGCAGCTGGACATCATTTTGCTTAGTGAAATAGTGAGATAAGCTAGACACAAAAAGATACCACATCTTTTCTGTGATATAGGATTACTCATATAGAATACAAAAAAAAAATCAGTATGTAAGAATGAAATTGACAGTTTATGATTTGATTACTGTTTTATAGCCCTTATCCATATTCCCATGGAACAGTGGTCTTTCTACTTTTTAGTCATTAGATATTATGATTAGTGCCTGGCATGGCAACCCAGTGGCTAGAGTCCTTGCCTTGTACATATCAGGATCCCATATGGGCACTGACTCATAATCTGATGCCCCACTTCCCATCCAGCTCCCTGCTTGTGCCCTGGGAAAGCAATAGAGTACGGCCCAAAGCCTTAAGACCCTGTACCTGTATGGGAGACCTAGAAGAAGTTCCTGGCTCCTGGTTTTGGATTAATTCAGCTCCAGTCATTGTGATTTGGGGCATGAGGAAGTAGACAGAATATTTTTCTCTCTGTCTCTCCTTCTTTCTGTAAATTTGACTAATAAAAATAACTCTTAAAAAATCAAAATGAAACAAAAACATAATTAGTAGTGAACTAAATATGTGATGATTATCTTCTTAGGATTTTATCTATGAATCCAAGATAACTATATTAAAATTTGCTCTTGGTTTTAAAAAATGTGTATTCTAGAATTTAGGCTTCAGATGCCACCTTGCCAATTCCTATAAGTCAATCTTATACAAAGATCACAACATCTTACAAGATAACTCTGGGTTAAGCCAGTCTGTTCTTCTCTCCAGCATCTGCTGTTTCTGCTGGTACACTGAATAGGAACTTCTTTCTTCTTGCAATATTTAAATTTATATCCCTTTCCCTATGAACATATACCACATGAAAAAAAATATTCTCTAATTAATGGACATGAGAAGTCTATTTCTTAATTCTTTTTCAGGTGAGTTTCCTCACAGATTGTTCTAAATAAGATAAACTTACTGGATCAAACCCTACAGGTGAGGTCTTTAGCTCCATTATAGGTATGTTCATTTTGTGTCACAGGCCAAAAATACACACTCCAAACTATTTTTACCAAAAAAGTGACATTGACTCCTACATTGATTCCCTTACCAATTGCTTCAAAACTTTTACAGAAAAATAACATAATTGATCTTCCCCAAATACTCAACAACTTCTTTTAAGTTTCTTGAGAATACCAAAAGGCCAGAACTTCCCAAAAGTGTTCTTGGCATTTATATCGTGTAAAGCAATACCCTCCTGTTGAAGTATCTGTTATGTATGCCTTAAGAAAGAGACACCCTACAAAATGTGGAGTAACTTTTTTTTCCAATACATAACATGATTTTATTTATATATAGTTTGTGAAGGTGCTACTACAGAAGCAGTCCTATTGGGATTTACTGTAGGAATGGAGTGATGATGCTGAGGTGGGTGTGGATGTCAATGACAGACTAAGACAAGCAAAGATGACAGGCATTGGATCACTTTGCCTTTTCTCTTTTTTCCTTCCTCTTTTCTTGAATTAATTGAAGAAAAGAAGAATTGCCATAGGTCAGCAGTATTTGCTGACATCAAAGGTATTATAAATTATAACAATAAACTTTTCAACCTTTTGGCTAAGATCAAGCATAGTATCTGTTCTATCAGTTAAATAAATTATAACAATAAAACTTTTTGAAACAAA
The DNA here is from genome assembly GCF_017591425.1 of Ochotona curzoniae. Lineage (NCBI taxonomy): Eukaryota > Metazoa > Chordata > Mammalia > Lagomorpha > Ochotonidae > Ochotona > Ochotona curzoniae. Next base: position 23,027,561 of record NW_024467115.1, read on the forward strand.
GGGAACAATAAGAAATGTTCTGAGACATAGTAAAGAAAATTGGAACTAAGTTGTATCAAAATTACCCAAAAGTAAATTACCCAATGTAAGCAAAAAGAACATGAAAGGAAATATTTAACGTATTGACAGAAAGCATCCACCAACTCAAGATACTGTATGAAGCAAAAATTACCTTTCTGAAGTGACAAGAAATTACAAGCCCCTTGGCCAAACAAAATTTGAGAGATTTATTGGTAGTAGAACTGCATTGCAAAAAATATTTTAAAACATCATTCAAAGAGAAAATAAGTTACATAGATCAGATAGTATGATTTGCAGGAAGAAAGATTGTGGTAGAAGGATTAATTGAGGGCAAACAAGTCTTTTTTTCTTATCCAGTTTTTCTTAACCAACTGACTCAGTACTTTATGGATAATACTTAATTAAAAACAATTACAGTACCAACTTATTCAATGATTAGGTCACATGGGTAAGTGAAATGAGTGACAGAACTATTGTAAGCATGAGAGGAAAGGGTTGGAAATACTCTAAGATACTTCTACTACTGTGGAAAACAGTATGATTTAAGAATGCAGTTAAAGGGCCCGGCGCGGTGGCGCAAGTGGTTAAGGTCCTCACCTTGCACTCCCAGGATCCCAGATGGCCGCCGGTTCTATCCCGGCAGCCCCGCTTCCCTTCCAGCTCCCTGCCTGTGGCCCGGGAAAGCAGTCGAGGACGGCCCAAAGCTTTGGGACCCTGCACCCGCGTGGGATACCCGGAAGAGGCTCCTGGCTTCGGATTGGCATAGCATTGGCCGTGTGCTCACTTGGGGAGTGAATCATCTGACGGAAGATCTTCCTCTCTGTCTCTCTCCTCTCTGTATATCCGCCTTTCCAATAACAAACAAACAACAACAACAACCAAAAAAATAAATCTTTTAAAAAAAGAATGCAGTTATATTATTCATAAATATATACTGAAAACTCTGAGACAATATCTGAAATAGCTTAAAACATGTATAATTGACACAGTAAGAAAATGGAAAAACAACACATTTCATAGAAATCTGAAATCTGAAAACTAAGACAAAGAGGAGAAAGCCAAAAAAACAATGGTAACTAATAGCTATCGCATTCAAACATGGCAGAATGAATCCACATACACAAATCGTGATTTCTGAACATGAGCAAATTAAGCAGGATAATGAGCAGACTGAGAGTGGATAAAAAATAAATTCCAACCTTATGTTATCCATGAAAAACTTACACTAAATATAAAGCACTGATAAGTCAGCTTGAAGGGAAGGAACTTATATACTGTGTTAGCACTAACAAAAGGAAGCGGAAATAACTATATTAATTTCAGACAAAGCACACTTCCAAACAAGAAGATTATCGGGGAACAAGGAGAACTATATAATGGCAAACGGGTCAAATTCAACAAAGAGCTAACATCCCTTTATATGTATTTCTTTTAGAACAGAACATTAAAATTCATGAGGAAGGGGTGGGTATGTGGCCTAGCAATTAGGACGCACAAGCTAGGTGCTCCATAATGGGAGTACAAGTGCAGGGTTTCGCTGTCCCATGGCTCCTTCTTTAGCTTCCTACCAAGGCAGAGAGGAGGCAGTGGTGAGAGTTCAAGTAAGTAGATTGCTGACATCCATGTGGCAAGTTCTCGACTTCCCACTGCAGCCCTGCGCCACCCAGATGTTGTAGATATTGGAGAACTGAATCAGCAGATGGAAGTTGTCACTGTCTCTGTCTCTGTCTGTATTTCTATGTTACAAACAAATAGATAAAATAAATGAAGCAAAACATTACATAACACAGATACATCTGCCATTTGTGTTGGTGAGTCCAACATTTCTTTCCTGCTCAGGAAATCAGTGGTAATATATTTGCATTGAACAGTATCATTAATCAACTGCATCAAGCTGAGATTCATAGGACACATCGTCCAAAGGCAGCTGAACACATATTTTTTTCTCAAGCTCACACAGAACATTCACCAAGAACAATACTATATACTCTAAGAAGTCTTGAAAAATAGAAATAATACTACATATGATATCAGACAACGATGAATTAAACTAGAAACTAAAAATAGGAAGACACCTGGAAAAAATCCCCAAATAGTTGAAGATTAAATAATACATTTTTCAATAACAAATGGGTCAAAGAACCTGTGTCAAGGGAGTTTTTAAGCTATTTTCAATTAAGTGAAAATACAACATCTCAAAATTTGCACAGACAATAAATGTAAGGTTTAAAGAGCAATTATAGTATCGAACGCACACATTAGGGAAAAGATTTTAAAATGAAAATTTACGCTTGCGTCTTACAAAACTAGAAAAAGAAAAGCAAATGAAAAACTAAGTGTGCAGAACAAAAGAAATAGTAAAAATTAGAGTGGAAGCAAACGAAGCTAAAAAAAAATAGCTGTTTCTGGGGAATGCTTAATAGAATTGGTAAGTGTCTCTATCGAGGTTAATGAAGAAAAAAAAAAAAGAATACACAAGTGATGCATATCTCCTCATGGACATTAAAGGGATTCTAAATGGAGTGGGTATTGTTGATGAACGGGTTAAGCCATAGCTTGGGATACCTGCATCTATACTGGAGCACCCTGGATAAGCTCCTGCCTCTGATTTTTTTACCTTCCTGTAATATGCCTGCTGGGCAGCAGATGACAGTCCAAATACCTGGGACCCTGCCACTCACATGGGAGACTCCTGGTTCCAAGATTTGGCCTGATCCGGTCCCAGCTGTTATGGCATTTGGGAAGTAAAGCAGAAAATGGGGGTTCATTTTCCTATCTATTTCTCCCTATCTTTGTCTCTCCCTCTGATTTTTTCTCTCAGAACTCTCCTTACCCTCTCCTCAAATAAATAAATGATTAAAAAACAAATCTTAAAATCCCTACAGCTAATATTTTTATTGCTGAGAAATTAAGTACTGTCTCCTTGAGGCTGGCAACATAGCAATCATAACTGTTTTAAGCACTATTATTGTACATTGTACTGGGAATATCAGATAAGTCAATGAGACAAGAAAAAAAAATAAAAGGTGTCCTATATGGAAGATATAAAGCTGATTTTGCTCAGAGATGATACTTCTTTTAAAATAAGATTCATTTATTTTTATCTGAAAGGCAGACTTACAAAGAGGAGAGAGAGTAAGAGATCTTACAGCTGCTGGTTCACTCCCCAAATGGTCACAACAGATCCAAAGCCAAAAGTCAGAAGTTTCTTCTGGGTCTCCCATGCAGGTTCAGGCTTTGGGCCATCCTCTACTGCATTCCCAGGCCACAAGTAGGGAGCTGGATGGGAAGTTGGGCAGCTGGAACATGAGCCAGTGCCGATATGAGGTGCTGGCACTTGTCCGTGGAGGACTAGCTAGTTGAATCATTGCACCTATCTCAAGGATGCAAGTTTTACGGGCAGAAGTCTTGTTTTTCTGTAAAACAGCAATGAACAGTTGGACGGGAGGAGGAAAGAAGAACAATCCACATTATCACCCAAAACAAGAAACAGTTATATAAATTTAACAAAATCTGTGTAACAACTATGCTGAAAATGGACAAATCCTGATAAAAGAAATCAGAGAATAAATGCAGATATATTCATGCTGCTGGAGAGTAAGAGTCATGTTAAGACATCAGTTCTTTCTAATGTGATGTGCAAGGTCAGTCAAATAACAGTACATTATTCTGAAAAGATATTCCAAAAGTTTATATGGAGAGACAGAAGAAGCAGAATAGTTAACACACATACACACACACACACACTTACACAAAGTTGGAGGAATTGCACTAGCTAACTTCGAAATACACTAAAAAGTTGTAGTTACTAATAAATAACATTCATATTAATAATAAAATACCAACAAATAATATTTGCATTAATAATAAACAATATTAGTATTAATATTATTGGCACTAGTACACAATGTTAATATTATTAATAATTAATATTAATAATAAAGACATTCCATCTGATGCAGTAGCAAAGCCTAAGCAGCCTGCACTTACTCTGGCTCATGTATGCACCATTGGATATGGTCGCTTTAGTCCAGCCTGTCTCTCCCCCTAAACCTGCTCACCTACAGGCCAAAGGGGGTTGTAGCCCTGTCTAGCTTGGTCTGCCCCCATTCCCAGTTCTCACACTCATCAGGAGGAACAGTGACTCAGCAGGGAAGTCCTCGCTGCCTCCAACAGAGCTGGCCCTGCCACCTGCTCCTCTGAGTCTTACATGTACTGGTGGGAGCTATGGCCTAGTTCAGCATGGCCTGTCTTACCTTGGCATTTGCCAGAGGGTGCTGTACCCTGTCCCAGCCAAGTCTGCCCCCAGTTTGAGCTCATGCTGGTAGGTGTACAGCCCAATTTTAAAACAGGCAAAAAAAAATATCTAAACAAATACTGCATTACACTCTGAGTCTGAAAGTAAACTACAGACTTCAGTTAGCAATAGTGATTCTTTAATCAGCTCATTAATTGTTACAAATGTACTACTCTAATGCAAGACACCGATATTTGGGGAAAGTATTTGAGAATCTGGGGGACAGAGTACCTGGGAACATAGAAATTCAGTGTACCTTCTGCTCAATCATTATGTAAACAAAGCATCTGGGAAAAATAAAGAGTATTACTTGAAATCAAATAAAAAGAAAGTCTGTTCATTCCCATTTCTGTTATCAACTAATAGTGTGACTTCATGCAAGTAATTTTGCCCCCTCTGAGTCTCAGTGTCACCATTAATGAAATGCAAAGTGAATACTGGGCAGTCTCTGGGATTTTTTCTAACTCAGAGTCTATCATCCTATGGCTATAATATCAACAAATCTGGCTTCTGATACATCTTAAGAAAGGAAGAAAGAGTTGGAACAAGAAAACAATCCCTTTACTTAAGCTGTAATATTAGCAAATACATATGACTATAATTCTTGGATGGATCTTGGGCCAAAGATAATTTTTGTGAAAGGGGCTGAAGCGATGGCTCAGCAAGTTAATCCTCCACCTTCAAGCATCAGTATCCCACATAGGTGCTGATTCATGTCCTAGCTGCTCCACTTCCCATCCAGCTTCTTACTTATGACCTGCGAAATCAGAGGAGAATGGTTCAAGACCTTGGGCCTCTGTACCTACACGGGAGACCCAGAGGGAGCTCCTGGCTCTTGGCTTTGGTTCAGCTCAGCTCTGGCTGTTGCAGCCATTGGGGAGTATACCAATAGATGGGAGATCTCTCTTCTCTCTCTCTCTCCTTCTTTTTATAAATTTGCCTTTCAAATAAAAATGAATAAACCTTGACAATTTCTGCAAAAGTAGTAATGGGTACAAGGGTTATCTGAGGTTCTGAGGAAACATGCATTTAAGGCAGAGTTCACATTTTCAAAAGATAACTCCAGATGTCATGCAATTAAATGGCACAGTAATTGAGAAGAAAAAGCTAAACAATACATTTGCAAGTATGAAAATGATTATAAAATGGCTTGTGACTCTTGAAATTCTTATCTGTCATTTTTTCATCCTTATGAATCAGACAATCATGTCCTCAGAGACGCTGGAACTCAGACATTGTTTCCGCCTGAGATAATATTCTGTCACATAGGGCCTTGGCCATGGGTAGAGGAGGGAGTTCTGCCTCTGAGAGATGAGAAAGTAGAAGCTCAGAGCACACAGCTTGCCAGTAGCAGAGTGGGCATTAAGACCTAGAGTGTGATACGAGCTGACCAGCAGCACCACGCAGCATGGGGTACTGGCCAGAGTCACAACTACTGGGGTGTCATGGCCCAGCTCTACGATTTTTAGGCTCTGTGCTCTTGAAAGGGTTATCTAATTTCTTCTCCTGTGAATGAAGATAATAGTAGTACTCATCCTAGCTGAGGATATAAAGTTTATATTTGTTATACACTTAGAGTCTGGCCGATTGTATTACATGAGTGTTGATTGTGTGTGTGTGTGTGTGTGTGTGTGTGTACAAGTATATAATTCAAAACAAATCTTTGTGCCATCATTTAACTGCAACATAGCAGCACACACTACCAAATTGTTCTAAATAAATATGGATTGTGGTTTTTTTCTTGCATCCCACAATTCTGGAAGAATACCATTCACCCAGGTTCAGCAGGATAGTGATGCAACTCTGAGACCCTCAGAGTCTCTGTTGCTTCCTTCATGTTTATCACATGGCTACTGAAGTTCAGACATTAAATACACAATGGAATTGGGAAAAGCATGGAATGAGAAGTTCCAGAAGATTCTGACTTTACTTGGAATTCTGACATGGCCGCCACAACACTACATTCCAAGTTGCTGCATTCTATGTCACCTTCCAGTGTCCTCATGCAGCTGACGTTTTCCCTAACTCATATTCTAGCTGCTAGTGACATGAGGAATTCACCTGCCTTTCTTGCACAAATACACTTATAAGTGGAATAAGAACTGGATACTTAACTCCTGGTGGGGAAGGTGTCAGACAAGCCTTTGCCTGGGTAAGCTGTTGGGGCCCCGTTCTTCCTACAGCGACCAGTCAAATGTTCTCTGGGCTCTGGGTTAGCCAGCTTTGCAGATAATTTAAACTGGCTTTTGGCACTGCACAGTGCTGCTTGACACTGCCATCTTCCATGGCAAACTTCACGTCTCCTAAAAGCAAACTGACGACACCCAGTGCAATTTTGCTGAATTCCTTTTTGTGTTGGACTTTTATTGTGCTAGCTTATAAAACTAACTTTCAGCTAATTTTGTGGATGACTAACACAGGGGGCCAATAAATGGACTGGAGACATTTTAGCTGTCTTTGATCTAGGGCGAAAAGTTGCTTAATATGGTAAGGAAGGAACAACCCATCCCATCATCCTTGCATTCCACATTTCCATGACACTGCTTTTATCCAGTTCCTCCAAAGCCTTGCCTTCTATGGACAGAGTCTGGGCTCAGAGAGCATAGCTTAATTAAATGTTTCATGTAATCTCAAACTATTGGGGAATAGCCTTCCCATTCCACAAAAGCCAGGGAAAACACACTGCTAAGTCCTTCACCTGTTGTTTGGCGCTTTGGGTGCAAGGTAATCCCTGTATGTTGATGATGGTGGTTTTGTATGGCTGATCAAGAGGGCTAGGTGGCTTGGGTGCTGGAAGAAGATGCTACAGTACATTTGGCATATTGTGAAAGCGCTTCCTAATGTACTATGCAAATACAGGTGTCATTATAGTTCTGCCAGAGCTGGTCTTTGGGACATGAGCAAAACTTCAATAAAGAGATGTTACGAATCATTGCTGCCTGAGATGCACAGAAGTCTAAAAGCTAATGCTGAGTTTGGGGAATACATAACTTCAACAAGATACAAAAATGCAAGTGGAAATGCTGGTTAAGGAACAGCTAAACCTGGAAGACACAAAATGCCATATGAAGGGAGTGAGGCTTCTGGGACACCACAGGGAACCATTGATTGTTCAGGCAGAAAATAATCTGAGCTGATCTATTTTTTTAGGAAGATAATTCTTGTCGTACTGGTAAGGCTAATGTGGAGAGGCAAGAGGGAGGCAGCAAAGCCAGTAAACAAAGTTTCTTCAATCAGATGATGGCAGAAGAAACCAAATTGAAGGATCATATCTGAGAAATGGTTCAAGAACAAATTACTGGAACTATTGATTGGAGTTTGCTTTAGTAATTATCAGTGGTTCCTATTATTTATTTTCTCTCCTGTATTGGCTTTTTAGGGTTTCCATAACAAAGTAATAAAAATGAAGTGGCTCAAGTAACAAATCTACTTTCTCACAGTCCTGGAGACTGGACATCCAAAAGCAAGCTGTCAGCAGGGTTAATACCTTCTGTGGGCCATAAGGCAGAGTGCTTCCTGTGTCTCTCTCAGCTTCTGGCCACCATCTTCAATCTTCAGTGTTCCCTGGCCACCACGCCACTTGCTGCTCTTGCATTCACAAGGCATTCTCCCTGTGTTTCTTTCTTTCTTTCTTTTTTTTTTTTTCTTATAGGCACATTGTCTTAATCAGTTAGATCTGCAATGGCTATTTCCCAATGATACCATTTTCTAAGGTACTGAGGCTTAGAACTGAAACACAGCTCTATTAAGAACACAATTCATTCCATAAGCTTCTTCCAATGGAGTCTTGGCTTTGGCCTAGGGATGCCCTCCCTCCGCACTGGAGGCATCATTTCCAAGCTGTGCCCATGTGAATTGATGCCAGCCAATGAGGTAATGGTGGAAGTCGTATGAGGTGGCAACATTATGCAAAAATTCCTTGATGGACAGTTAACTTTGTATTGTTGCACATTTCTACCTTCAACCTAACAAGGGGCATTCATTCATCCTGTGGCCTGCAGCTAGCAGATTCAGCCACCACTCTAAATAATTCAGCCTCATGTTTTCCTCCTTCCAGCTTCAAGGATGGGATTTTTCAGTCCCAGCTAAAATGGTTCTAACCTTCACAATGGGAAGCACTGAGTGTGTTCTGATACAGCCTGGCCTGGTTCTGCAGGCACCTTCAGTAAGATGTTTAAATCATGTACTTGCCAAAGGATAACCCAATTTCTGACCTTCAGCCTGCTAGCTGAGTGTAGCACACACATTCACTCTTTGCTGTTTGGCTGACACAATCTAGTGCTTTGAGAATTATTTTTCATCTGTGACACTTGCACTGAAATTTGGTTGCCACTGTGGTGGTGTTAGGATGTGGAGCCTTTAAGAGGTGATTCGTTTGATGCGGGATGGGGGGTGGGGGTGGGGAATCATTGCCTTTCTCATAGGTTGTTTTAAAACTAGGATGCTGTTTCCATTTTACTTCCTTCACACACGCCCTCTCCCTTGTCTATGATGCTGTGTCGGCACCCAAGGTCCTTTCAGATGCTACCACCTGAATGTTCATTTCCAGCCTCCGGGTCATGAGTGAGACAAACTTCTTCCCTTTATATCTGGAAATTACCTGGTCTTGGGTATGCTGTTAGTTCAACGGAAAATGAACCAATACGAGGCTATAATAAATTTTTGGAGTAAGATGACTTTGTTACACAGTAAATCGCTTTGGCTCTTATTTTTCATAGACTCAATGATACTTGTTACATCTAGCCTTGTTAAATAAGTGCTTGGTCCTGAAGGGCTTGAGGTTAAGATCTCAAAAGATCTTTCAATTATTTATTCACTACTTGTTCAGGAGAGAGGCTAAAGGCAGTGGAAGAGAGGAGATAGCTTGTAGGTGTGGTGGCCTGCCCTCCTCTGCTTCCCACAGCAATTTGGTTCTGGTCCTAGTTTTCCACATATTTGACTCAGCAAAACAAGAACTCTGCAATGACTCCAGTACCTCCGAGAGGAGGAAACTTTGCAACCTTCTAATGTTTTAGAATTCTAGAATATCTTAGGAGGTCTTTCTGACCAGTCACCAATGTCCATCCATTTCTTCTAACTACACACGGTATTGCCAAACAGCAGAATTCTGATAAGTATATTTCCTTCAACTTGCTATATTTGCAGGGATAAGAGACAGGCATCCTTTAGACATCTGGCCCCGTCCTGATATTTCTATCATGTCAGGCTGGTCCTGTTTCCAGAGGTCAGGAACAATGCTGAAGGGACAGTTTTTGAGAAAAAAAAAATGACTGAGTACATTTGAATGTATGATTGGAATCACCAGTAAGGATCCAAGTGGATCATTCAGAACGTGAAGCTGTATCCTGCCTCCCAGGGGCATAAAATGTAGTAGCTGGACATGTTGAGTTTGGATGGGAACATGGGAAGCAGAGGAGCCTAAGCTAGGCGAGGAGTTTGACCAACAAAGCATCAGAGTGGGGGATGTTTTTTGGTCTCTGTGAGCTTCATCTGATGACTTGAGAGTAATCTTCTCTCTAACACATTTCAATGAGCCCCATAGGATTCTTGGTGTCTAGAAATCTCACATCTTTTTAGAAGCCTCTACAGGAAATACAATTCCTTTTTTAAATCAGGGAAAGTTTTGCTGTCCACATCAACATAACTGCTTGGAACGGCTTTAAAAAACAACTCTCCCTGGTTAACAGCAAGAAAAAGAAATCTGGCTGCTGAAATGCACTGGCACAGCTTCTTGTATCCAGGAGAGCTTTTAAAGCGCTCATGAGCCTCAATTGCAGGGACAAAAATCAGTAATTTTTACCTACTTCCCTCTCTTAATCTTTCCCAACTGCTGTCCAGGACGAAAGGACTCCCTTGGCTATCTCAGCTCATATGAGCGTGTGTGAACAAGTCTACAAAAGTGTGGCTTCATACTTGGTTTTGAGTTTCAAATATCCTTAAAAAGCAGTCTTCCGAATTCAATTTGGGGATATTACAGTGTATATATAGTGGTAAAACACTCAACATCTCCAAAAAGAGGGAAAAGCTTAAGCAAAATATGATATGTTCACGTAATGTTTTAAATAACAACAGAAAGTTCTCGCTAAACTTAAGGTAGAAAAAGTTCTAGTGACACAAATTGTATAACATATTATAAAAGGACTGCTAGAAATATGCTAAATATTTAGTATTTTCTCAGGGTGATGGGAGTGGGGGTAATGTTTAACTTATAAAACTTTACTATTTTAGCTTTATGAGTATGCTACTGTTGTCATGCAGAAAACATAAACAATGTTAGGATGACTTTGCTGTGATACTGAGAAGACTTTTTCTGTTTTCAAGCTTCTCAGAGGGACATACAAAGTGGAAAAATTACTTATCTAAATAGATAAGTACAACAAATAAGATATGGGAGTCCCATCATTTCCAAAATACAAATTTTTGATCATTACCAATGTCAGACAGCATCCCTCTAAACAAACAAACAAACAGACTGGAGATTCAATATAACATTTTAGAAGTTCTTAAAGAAGGATATCTTCAAATAATATAGAGTTCAAGAGAAAGCGTCAACAACCAAAGAAAGTAGGAATCAAAACAGGGTCTTGTAGTATTTCCTCAGTGTTTCTTCTGTTGACTGGTTTCCATGAAACTTCACTGAATAAAGCTTTTTTTCCTCCACTAATTATGTAGCTGATGGCAAAGTTGCAAAAGTGCTGTGTGGATATTTCTTTTGTACAACCAAAATTAGTAGTGTCTAAACCCAATTTGGAATCACTGTAAATACTCAGAAGAGTATATTGTATTGGGGTTCATTAAAGAAATAACCTTTAAAGTGAAATTTTAATATCAATACTCCCACTGTGTTATTTACATTGTAAAAATACAATCTCTGGGGCCATTAATACACTTGTTCACTAAGACTATCTGTAAAACATGAGATTTTTAGATATGGTTTAAAAAACAAAGTGAACAAATTTAGCTTAATGATGATCTAGAAATTCCAGAAAGTGTACAGTGACATTTTCCTAAATTGTTTGCAACAAAGTTTATACAAATGCCTCATGTTTTTTCCTAAAATTTTATTTACCTGAGAGGCAGAGAGGTTGAGTGAGGGGTGGGGGAGAGCGTTCCCCCAACAGCTAGTTCATTCCCTAAATGTCTGAGACAGTCAGACCTCAGCCCTAGCCAAGGTTAGGAGCTAGGAACTTGGTCCAGGTCTCCCATGCAGGTGGCAGGAACCCAGTTAATTCAGCCACCACTGCCGCCTTCCCAGAACTGCCCGACGAGGGCACTGGCGGAGTGCTGAGCCCGAGCAGGCACTGGGCCCTCTGTGCTTCGGGACCCAGGCATCTCAGTCTCCAGGCTAAAGGCCTACCTTCCATTTTCTTTGTCTTTTGGAACACAAAACTATACAGTTAGAGAATCATAAAACCACCAAAGCATACTAATTAGAACAGGGCCAAAACACTCCTTGTAGTGCTACAAGTATTTGCTTAAAAAAAAAAAAAAAAAAAAACTGAGCACAAATACATTTAAACAGCTTTATAGAAAATTCTGTTTCAAAGGCACAGAGAGCCTGATGAGTAACTTTATAAAAATATAACATAGGAACAACATAGGAAACTGCAGTGTTACCATGGCCCATGGTAACTGACCAAGGCCTTAAATTAGCTAGCTCTCCCCTAGGTCATCCTTCCTCACTAAATATTTGTAAGCTAATGAATATGTAGCTAGGTGGCACACAAAATACAGACTCAACTTTTACGGGGAGATGTGGCTATACATTATCTGGCATTAGGAGCAGAATCCTCTAATGAAACCAATTTGTTAATACCATTGCAATGTCAATTGAAAAAAAAAATTCAGTTTCTTTCAGGCTTAGATCTTGTTGGGAAACATTCAGGAAGACGTTCATGGTTTGCAATTTCTCTTTACCTCTAACCCGATGCTTTCCCTGCCACTCCTCTGACTCCGAGTCTATTTGTAGAGGACACCTGTTTTAAATGGAGCCACAGGAAATACCTAGGAGGTCCTTTCATAACTAGACCCCGCATCTGGTTGGCTGAAATGTGATCATGATTTATATAAAACAAACACTGCCCACAGACTGATGTAACTTCAGGGTGACAACAGTAACTGGAAGGCAGAAAGCCTACAGTTTACATTTCTTTTCCTGCCATTAAACCCTGATACTGTCGTGTGCGCAAAATAAGTAAATGAACAAATCTTAAATGACACACGCGGGAGAGGGGTTTGACACAGAACTTCAGAACCATCTAAGTTCAATACGATCTACAGCGGCAAAATTATCTGACAGTCCTCTCTTTTTGTACTGGTAAGGCTCGTATCCACACTTCATATTCTAAGTTCACACGCTCTGGTGGAACACCACAGGCTCCTTCAAAGTAGAATTTATTAGAATTTATTAGGAAGTGTTCAAACATCAGCGCAAAAAAAAAAAAAAACCCAACCAACTCCTCACTACCCACAAAACAACAAAAAATTAAAAATGAAAAGAAAAACAATTAAAAAGAGGACAGCCCACATACCCGTTCCCACCCGCCACTCAGCTTGGTCAGCCGCGACCCCCTCCACGGGCTCGCGGCGGGGAGCTGGATCCGCGTCCGTGGCCTCCCCGCCTTCAGCGCCGGTCCTCAGTCCGGCACCCCGGGCTGCGCGTCCGCGCCTCGGGCCAGGCATCCCGGCCCCGGGCGGACGCCGCCGGCTGCGGCTCCCCGAGCTCCGCGCGCACTCCCCGAGCCGGGGGGAAGCAGCTGGGAGACCGCCCGCCCCCTCGCGGGCCGCTCCGGGACGCCTCCCCTCGGCCGGGTCTCCGGGGACCCCGCGGACGGACGCCGCCGCAGCCGAAGCGGGTGACGACGGTCATGACGTCACGCCGCCCGCCCCGCCGCGGCCCGCGGCCCCGCAAACAGCGCCCGGCCCCCGCAGGTCGTCCCCGCGCTCGTGGCCGCGCCGGTCCCCAGGGGCGCGCGCCCGGCCGCAGCCCCCGCCCCGCGCCGGCCTTCCCACGGTGCCCGCCTCCCCGCGCGCCCGGCGCCGCCAGCCCGCCCTCCTCGCGGCCCAGTCAAGCCCAGGCCTCTGGCGAACATGGCGCTTGTCCCTTGCCAGGTGCTGCGGGTGGCCATTCTGCTGTCCTACTGCTCTATCCTGTGCAACTACAAGGCCATTGAAATGCCCTCGCATCAGACCTACGGCGGGAGCTGGAAATTCCTGACGTTCATTGATCTGGTAAGGCCGACCCCTCCCCTTTTCCTGTCAGCCCAGCAGCCCGTGCCCAGCGTGCGTGGGTGGGTGCGCGGGCACCTGCACACGCGCGCGCGCGCGCTCGACTCCAGCGCCCACCTCTGTGCTCACCTCTCTCCTGTGGACTGCGGGTCGAGGCCTGGCTGCCCCTCACTGGCGCCTGGTGCGACAGCCTCCGCCACCTGCCAGCTGGGGGATGCACAGAGGTGGGGCACAGCCTAGCGGTGGGCTCTTTGGAGGGGGATGTGCGCCTGTGTGTAAGGATTGACACAGGAAGATTGTTCAATAAAGCATCCTGAGGAGCTTGCTCCTGAGTGGCCTCAGACCCCTTCACCTCAAGATGCTTTTCGGAGCACGCACTGTGGGATACACCTGCAGGGGAGAAAGGAAACAGGGTGTTTACTTGGAGCTTCACCTGAGGGCGCCCAGTCTTCCCAGCCTAATAAAGTTGTCCTCTTTACATCTGTTCTTGGCCCATCGTCAGGAATTTCCCCAGTAATGTTAGGGGAGAGTATCAAAATGCATCCCCAGTGTGACTGCACCTTCCCATCTCTGTTCCCATGTGGTGGTTTGCATAAGCAGCTGTTCTTCCCCTGCAACATGGTAGTTTGACAAGTTCAGGTTATTATTACTGTTTTTTTTTTTTTTAATTTCTACTAAAATGGCATCCATCGAGAATTGACATGAGCCTTAGGCCCAGTGTTAGCGTGGACTAAGGAACTTCTGGGTGACAAGGTGGATAAGGTTGTCACGCATGCATACACATTCAAGGACTGCCTTCTCTAGTCAAAGGGTTGAAATCAAAGAATTAAATGCATTCTGAGGGTCTCAGAGAAAATGTCAAAGCAGTTCCTGAAATGCTCTGTTCAAGGTTGATAACACAGGGGCGACTACACCAGGAAACATGCCTGTTACTGAGCCTGCGTTTCCAGGAAGGCGGCTGGAGGCCTGACTGAGGAAACTGCTAAAAGCTTAGGATGTCTCAAAGAAATGCAGTCGGGTGGTTTTAGAAATACCTGTGTTTTGCACCAGATTAGGCCTTTGCAGAAAGAGACTCGAGTTCTGTTCCGCAGCATCCTCCAAGTGATGCACATAGGCTTAGGTGCAAGAGACTTCCCCGGATGTAGGAGAGGCACAGTGGTGTTTTCAGATCCTCAACTTCCGGTTCTTCCTTCAGACTCAGTCCGTCTGTGACCTTGGCTGACACCTGCCAGTTGTCCTTTGTGCCTCTTCATTCATCCCAGGGCTAATCACCCAACAGACTGAGCTGTGTTTTTCTGTCCTTTTTAACATTCAGGAAACAGATGACTGTTACTGGAATTGTCTTAATATTTGACCAAGAAAGGAACTTGGGGAAGTTTCCAAAGTCCTAGTGGGCTGATTGGTTTGTCAGTAATGATTGCTTTTGCCAGTTGTATCCTGTAGTAGATACTTTTCATGGGTTGAATGAGCTAAGTCTGCAGCCCTGAGGTTCTGATAAACATGGATGTAAAACAAATAGAGCAAATACGGAGTACCAAAAATGGTGTTAAGTTTTGCGGTGTTTAAATGTGTTAGAGATGTTTAGATATTATTGAAAAACACGTACATAGATTTTTTTTAAGGACTTCTAGGTGAGCAGAACTCCTCTTGGACTCACGGCCTTGTCCTGTTCCCAAGTCAAATGTGTCTTAGAGTTGGCTCAGCTGAGTAGTAAAGCAGCAGTACCTAGCTAAAGTGCAGAAGGGGACTCTATCCGAGCCGTGTAGAATGCATAGTGCTCAGGTGGGCCCTAGTCTGAAATGCTGTTTTCATGGACCACAAGTGGGGCAGAGAGAGAAACTGAGGGTGTCGGTTAACCCAGGAGAGACAGCTTCTCATGTTGCGTTGCTCGTTGCTCGCTGCGTTACAGAACAAGACTTGCAAGAAATAATGTATCTCATAACCTCTGTGTGGCACAGAACCATAGTGGAGTCCGTTCTTGGTATGCTGCCAAATGATTTATATATCAGTGTTGAGGACTGGGTTTACCTGTTTTAAATAAACTTGTCGTTCATCATAAATGTACTTTTTTGTGTGTATTTTGGAACTCAAACTATAAATTCAAATTAGAAACTTCCACGTTGCTTCATATTTAGATTCAGTTTCTATAGAACATTTAGTCAGTCTTCCAACTTGTTTTTTATACTCTGTGATTCCTGAGTGAAATATAGTCAGTACCTTTACCGAAGAGCTCCCGCGAGAAAGTACATCATAAAAGCACTCATGTTAAGTGTTTCCCTTTTTATTAGAGATTTATAGTCCTTAGCGCTTAAGTGTTGTACAGCTGTTAAAACAACCTACTTGTCAATCTTCCATTATGGCATGAAAAAAACTAGGCTACTATAATTTACCTCTATTTTGTGTGCATAATAAAAGAAAAAAAAACGAAGTAAGCAATATTACCCCTGGATTAGATACCTATAATGATTTGATGTTCTTTGGAGCCATCTTAGGAGGGTATTTCACTTTTCAAGATTTTAACAAGAAGGACTTCTTGCTAAGTGATTTGGATCACAGACAGCTGCGAGTCAGGGTATTTATCCAGGTGACAGTTGGACTGTGTATTCTATGGCATCACTTTACCACAACACGCTTTGGGAAATTTAGGCCACCAGGACTGGGAGCAGCAGCGGCCCTTCCAGCTGTCGTCCCTCTCTTTCTGAATAAGAGTGTCATCACAGGAGAATCAGAGCCTCAGGGAAACTGAGGTCACAGACTGAGTTGAGAGCGCAGACCTTATTGTATTGTTCACCCACTTGAATCCACTGTCATCACTGGGGTGGACCTCTGGCCAATACAGCTTAAAAAAAAATAATAATGGAGTCAGGAAACAGAGTAACAGTGTCAGTTGAAGGAACACGTGACCGAAGAAGCAAGTCACACACACCCATTGCTGGCTTTGACCGTGCAGGAGGCTGGGTAGCCATGGAATGTGCATGGCAGCTGGAAGAAGGCGTGGCCAAGGGAAAGAATTTTCCCCAACAATTCCCAGCACATGGCCCTGCTGACACCTTGCTTTCAGCACAGGGAGACTGAGGTGGGACAGCTGACCTCCAGAATTGTGCAAGAAAAATTTGTTTCAGTTAAGCAGCTGAACTTTGGGAAACTTGTTACAGCAGCAGTGGAAAACTGGTACAACAGATCTTACACTGATCTAGGAAACACAGCTGTTTTTACACTTACATGAAATAAACGCACTGACTCAGCTCATCTTTCTGTTTATTAGATAACTGGTTAATGTTAGCTTGGAACAAAGTACAGGTTTTTGCTTTGTATACTGAAGAACCCGTGTGGAGGAGAAGTGTATGCAGGTAGCAACAGGCACAATGAGAATATAAAAAGGCTGAAAAAGCATTGAAGAAGCTAGACCTTTTGTATATTGTAAAGTATTTCAGAAACTATCATTATACAATATGCCAAGCCAAGAGAAGGAATACTCTTGACTGGGAATGAACTGAAAAGAAAGAAGATCCAAATGAGCTGATGTTGCGATATTTCCTTAGTATCAGGGCAGATGAATTTGCTTCACATGATGTCATTTATATCTTGTTGCCAAGTAATAATTTTCCCAAGTTACGAAAGAAGTCTTCCCAAAGGTAACAATTAAAAGAAAAAACAACATAAATAATCAAAAAGGACCTCAAACTAGTACTTAGAAGATAATAGCTATGTGGTAAATATTGGAATAACTGGAAACTTTCTTTCTCTAACTTTTCAGTGAATGTTCTTGTTTACTCCCAAAACATTCAAAATAATAGGAATGAAAAAAAAAACAAGCTTTATGTATGTTTGATATGGGTAATAGGTTGTTCAGCAGATGTATGAGTATCAACTTTGCAAACATGGATTGGATGTTTATTCTTTTAAATTAAATTGATAGTACATTAAATTATTATTCGTTTTTTATATTTGAAGATTGAAGTGGAGATCTGGATTTCCCATTTGCTGGAGTTTGTGCTAGACCCTGTTTGAGGCGTTATAATTTCTTAGGCTGCATCATTCTCACTGTTCCTCTTCTCCTGCCTTGGCATTCATGCATTGGCAGAATGGCGTTCTGGAAGTCTATTAGAAACGCAGTACCTCCAGCTTCTTCTGAATTGGCATCTACCTTTTTTTTTTTTTAAAGAGATATTTATTTTTATTGCAAAATCAGATATACAGAGAGGAGGAGGAGGAGAGAGAAGAAACTCTTTGGTCCAATGATTCACTCCCCAGTTGACTGCAATGGTTAGAGGTGAGCTGAGCCGAAGCCAGGAGCCTGGAGCTCTTCTGATCTCCTGTGTGGATGCAGGAACCCAAGCCTTTGGGCTGTCCTCCACTGCTTTACCAGGCCACAAGCAGAGAACTGAATAGGAAGTGAGGCTGCCGGGATTAAAACCGGTACCCATATGGGATCCTGGTGTATTCAAGGCTAGGACTTTAGTCTCTAGGCCACTGCTCTGGGCATCTACTTCTTAACTGATTTTTTCCCTTGTTTAAGAGAAAAGATGGATGAGAGAGAAAGCAACGAGAGATAAGGAGAATGAGACAGAAAAACAGCTGCTTGTTCCTTCCCCAAATACCCACAGTGAACAGTGCTGGACTTGAGCCAGAGCTGGAAATCCAGAATGCAACCCAAAATGCCTGCTTATTTGGCAGCATAGTTGAGCCATCCCTACCACCTCCTAGAGTCTGGAGTAATAGGAAGCTGGAGTCAGCAGCTGGAGTATTGAACCCTTGAACTCTGATACTGCACATGGACATCTTAAGCTAGGTTGCCTGCCCACGCAGGATCTGCATTTTAGTAAGAGCAACAGGGGCTTCTTATGTACCTTCTTTGATAAATGATCTTCTGGTAAATGCTATGTTAGGTCCCACTGTTTTGTAATTTAACATGCAATAGCTATGGAACCAATCTTAGTGTAAGAATTCTGACTACTGTGAAACATATTTAAGGTGATTATTACTGTGACATAACTGAAAATATGTAGAAAATCACTACTCTAAAAGAAAGGAAAATATTTAACAGACACAAGTGGTGTGTTGGTTATTGCAGTTGAAAAACCCATTTAGATGATTTTCAGAGCAACAAAGATGAAAAGCAATATAGGTTTGTCTGCGGTGTCCCTAAACTTGAAATAAAGGAAGCCAGCCTATGTATCAGGAAAAACACATTTCATTCAAAGCACTAACTTCTCAAAGTTATTTATCATTTGTATCCTCACATAAAAGACATTGACGTAGGTATGCCTTTGGTTGAGTCTTAGCAAAACATGTAGGAATACTATTTTGCTTGCTGTTCATCTTTTAATATAGCTAAAAAAAGTGGTCTTGTATTTTGACCAGATGAAGGCATTTTGGGGAAGTTTAAGGTAATATAACCTTGTTCTTTTGTGTATAAATCATTGAAATCTGTGTTGTGAAAGAACTTAAGAAAACCACAAAGGAAAGGGGTGAGTAAGAGCTTAGTTGTGGAAGAGCTTGATGTGCTGGAAGGGCAGGAAATGGTCAAATAAAACTAGAGGATACATTAGTTTTTGCGTTTAGATGGGCTGAAAACTTTTGACATTTAGAGAAATGTTAAAGAGACAAAATGAGCTTTGTGAGTTCATAAAATTTTGCAGTTGAGTTGGTCATGTACTTACTTAAATTCTTACAAAACAGACATGACTGACTTTAGTTCCTAGTTTTATAGTAAGTAGGACGTAAAGTAGTTTGATGTACATTGTTCTGTAACTGCGCTAGTGAGCTGTGAGTAGTGTCCGTTACAACCACAGAGCGCCCTGGGAAGACCGCTAGTTTGATCTCTACTCAGTGAACCAAATTAAATAGCTCTTTCTATTTTTATTTTGTCTTATTTTGAATAAGGGTGAAACTGCACTTTTTTTTTTTCCTTCAAGACATTTAGGCTTGACCGTGAATTATGCACATAACCTTCAAGGATTCAGTTGATGTTTTTTTCCTAACCTGGGGGAAGAATTGGGAGAATAATATTTTGCCTAGATTTCACTTAAGTTTCTTTGCAAGTGTTTCTTTTGGATCAGAAATGAACTAGGGGCCTGGTTTTGTCAGAGTTGGGGAAATAGTGGGTGATATAATCACCCATTCCCTTTCTTTGTTGCAAATGTTATTGAAGTTACAGAAAGTCATCTGACCACTAGTTGAGGTCACTTCTTTTCTCATCTCTGCCCTTCTCCCATGTCTGGAATAGCAGTTAGCAAAATTGGTAACTATTCTGAGGGTTTTCATTTGTTTCCCTATGTTCCTCTGAAATGTGACATGTTTCTGTGGGAGCATGAACAATAGTATAATTTTCCACATTGAATCAGCTGTTCCTGTGATCCAGGCATGCCTGGAAAAATCTTAACTGCTTCAGAATTCAATAATAATGTAGCCTTTCTTCTGGGAAGCTTGTGACTAGACTGTTGGAAGAACTTACTGCTCACCTGGATGGGAGTCCTGTCCCAGGGCGTGAAGCACCCAGCATTCTTTCAAAGTGAGACATTCTTTGGTCTAATCTGTGGTGAGGCAGAACAGGATACTGAATGGAAGCACAAGATTCTAAAAAGTCAGTTTCTAATGCCTTCATATTGGTTTATATTTGGACCTGTAGCGCTGTGTTGTAATTTAAAATTGTAATTTTAGAAGCAATATACACAGTCATCGAGTAAATGGGTTTAACACAGGAAACCACAGGGAAGAAAGTGTGTTCTGTCTTAATTCTGCTTATTATTCTTGCATCCTAGGATTTTAGTGCTCCAAGAGGCTGTTTATTCTGGAACTTTCTATACACACAGAAACACAAATACAGTCATGTTATATATATATGTGTGTGTGTGTGTGTGTATATATATACACACTATATATACATATGTAAGCACTTTAAAAAGTTCAGAACAATTTGCATTATGAAAAAGTTGCAAGAGTTTCAATTTTTTTGGCACCAGAAATGAATTTTATCTTAATTTTACCTTTTCTCAAATGTCTTATTCAGTGACCCTCATTTGTGCTTATTCTCACTTCTATGTGTACAACTATGGTTTCTGAAGAAATCATATGTCTATAAATTATTTTGAAATTACAGGTGTGACACAGAGATAACAATGTTGGTATGTTGCACTTGCTTTTTCAATCATGCTTATACCTAAAAATTCAGAATTTTAATATATATATATATATATAACTTTTGCAAACCTATTAATAATTCATGCACATCAAAAACTTCCCTTTATAGTTTACAGTTCTGTAAGTTTTGACAGAGGCACAGAAGTCATCATCACATCACCTAAAGCTACTCTTTGGTGTTGTTCCTTTATAGTAATAATCTTGCCCTTAATCTTATCAAGCACAGGTTAGTTCTCTGTCCCTTCATTTTTGCATTTTCTAGAAAATAAAGTAAATCTTTCAGTTTGGTGATTTTTTAAAAAATTGTCATAGTATATGTCTGATTCATCTGTGTTTTGTGTTTATCAATAATTTGTTAATTTCTGAGTTGTAATCCATGGTATCCATATATGACACATCAATAAACTATGATAAACTATGAAAACTAGGCAGTTTATCAATCTTTGTGTTAAAGTGTATTTTTCTTTAAGATTTATTTATTTTATTTGGAAAGTCAGATTTACAGAGAGGAGGAGAGCCAGAGAGGAAGATCCACTGATTCACTCCTCAAGTGGTCGCCATGGCTGGAGCTGAGCTGATCCAAAGCCAGGAGTTAGGAGTTTCTTCTGAGTCTCCCATGTGGTTGCAGGGTCCCAGAGTTTGGGCCATCCAACTGCTTTCCCAGGCCACAAGCAGGGATCTGGATGGAAAGTTGGGCAACTGGAACACAAACCAACACCCATATGGGACTTTCCTCAGATATAAGATCATTTTAATGCTATAAATTTCCCTCTAGGAACAACTTTGGCTGCATCTTATTAGCACTAATAAATTTTCACTATTATTTAAAATTGTTTGAGACTTTCTGTTTTATAATGGATTGCACATGTTTGTGCTTTTGAAGTTTCACTGGTATATTAACTGTGATTACTTCCAGTTTAATTATGGACAGAGACAATTTGTAAGATAATTTCAATTGTTATAATTTTAAACTTTTTATTTTATTGCTCAAAATACAAATCATCACTTTGTATATTCTACTTTCCTTTGAAATTTAGGCATGAGAAGTATTTTGGAGAATTGAACCTTTCCTCACTATAAAATGTCATTCTTTTTCTTAGTAACGTTCATTTCTCCAAAGTTGTCTTTGTCTAATACTGGTTAGGTTCTCTGATTCTATGATGATTATTGTTGGCATGGTATATGGTTTTCCATACTATCTCTTTCATTTATGCATATACATGTAAAGTAGTTTTTCCTATAGTAAATACATAATTAAGTCTTAATAAGGTACTTTTGTAATCTCTATTAATTTAGTAAGTCTTCATTTAATGCAGTTATTAAAATGTCTGAAAATAGGCCTTATTCTTTGATTATTTATGTTCTATTTGTATTTCCGTTTTGTTGTTTCTACTGTTGCTCCTGTTTTACTAATTTTCTGCCATTTGCTGGTTATTGAATGTTTTTTGTATTTCATTTTAGTTTATCTATTGCCTGTACATATGTATCTTGCTGTATTATTATATTGTTTCTGCAAGAATTAGCTCATATATAGCTAACAATACTTCAAATAAATTATACAAACTTTGTCACTCTTCCCTCTATACTTTGTGTGATAATTGTTATACTTAAAAATGATTTTAAAACCCAGTAGTTAGTGGTGTGATTTCCACTATTAGCAGTAAAATATTTTAAAGAATTTATTGTGTAAAACAGTCTTTCCTACTTGCCTAGTGAGTTAAATTTGTGTTTGTATTGCTGTTCTTCAGGTGTTATTTCCCTGTTTTCCTCTGGTATCATTTCCCTTTAGCCTGTAAATTTATCTTAGCATCTCATTAAGAAGATATCCACTGGCTACAGATTCTCTTTGTTTTCCTTCATCTGGGAATGTGCTTGTTTTGCCTTCATTCCTAATGATACTTTTGCTGGATATAATATTCTGATTCGCAGTTCTTCTCTATAAGCTCTTAGAAGATGTTGTTTCCTGTCATCTGGCCTCTGATTTCTAATGAGAAATCTGTGATTATTGAAATTGTTACTCTCTTGAATGTTATATATTGTTTTACTCTGGTTGTTTGTAAAATGTCTTTTCTATCTTTGGTTTTCATCATTCTAATTACAATATAAATGGGCGAAATTTGGTGAGTCTATATGGATGGAGGTTAACTGAGCCTCTTGAATCTTCAATCCTTTTTATTGAGTTTGAGAATTTTCAGCCAGGTATTTCTTTAATTATAGGAGAAGCTCAGTAAGTTTATGGAGAGAGGTCTGCATTGAGGTACAGTGCATGAAACCACTGCCTGTGATACTGGCTTTCAGTATGAGCTCCAGCTGAAGTCGCAGCTGGTTTACTTCTGATTCTCCTTCCTGCTGATGTACCTGAGGATGCAATGAAAGACGTCCTTAGTTCTTAGGCCCCTGTCACCCACATGGGAGACCTTGATGGAGCTCCTGGCTCTTGGCATCAGCTTGGCACAGACCTGGGTGTTATAGCTACTTGAGGAATGAACCAGTGGAAGGAAATTCTTTCTCTGTTTCTCCTTTTCTCTTACCTTTTAACTGTGCTTTTCAAATAAATAAGTGAATGAGGCTTTTTAAAGAAGGTCATGGAAAAATGGAATTGATAGGTAAGTTGTTTTTTGTTTTTTTTTTTTTTTATTGTTGCTTACATTGTATTATGTAGTACAGTTTTATAGGCGCTGGGGATTCCCCCCACCCCTCCCATACCCCTCCCCCCATGGTGGATTCCTCCACCTTGTTGCATAACCATAGTTCAAGTTCAGTTGAGATTCATTGCTTGCAAACACATGCCTAGCATAAAGTTCAGCGTCTTATTGTCCAGATAAGTTCAGTGGCCTCTTGGGGCGACCTTCTATGGTCTGAAGGTAGGTCTAACAGAGTAAAGATCCGGTCAGTTAAAAGCCCCAACAAGGCCTCAGTATCAATATACAACATTATGGAATTAATTGACATAGTATTGGGTAAACAATATGTTAAAAATAATGCAAGTTCCCTTCTTCGAAACATCTGGGTTGAGACAGTATCAATGACAGGTTCAAAAAATAATAAACAACCAAACAAAAAATTACAGGTTAAATCAAGGCAAACATGTGGTATCTAACCTTTTGGGATTCACTCATTTCCCTTAGCATTATAGTTTCCAGTTGGACCCATTTAGCCACAAAGAACTGCATTTTGTTTTTTTTAATAGCTGAGTAGTATTCCATGGAGTAGATGAACCAAAGCTTTCTTATCCAATCTTCTGCTGATGGGCATTTTGGTTGCTTCCATGTTTTTGCAATTACTGATTGTGCTGCAATGAACATAGGGATGCATGTTGGTTTGTCGTAAAACAGGTGTTTTGGATATATTCCTAGGAGTGCTATTGCTGGGTCATATGGTATGCAGATTTTGAGTTGTTTGAGTGTTCTCCAGACTGATTTCCATAGAGGCTGTACCAATTTGCAGCTCCACCAGCAGTGGAGTAGGGTTCCCTTTTCCCCGCATCCTCGCCAGCAAGCGTCGTTGGTGTTCTTGTTTATGTGGGCCAATCTTGCTGGTGTTAGGTGGTACCTCATCGATGTTTTAATTTGGATTTCCCTTATTGCTAGGGAGCTGGAACATTTTTTCATATGTTTGTTTGCCATTTGGACTTGTTCCTTTGTGAAATGTTTGCCCATTTCCCGTGCCCATTTCTTGAGTGGCTTGTTTGTTTTGGTTTTTTGGTTGTTTTGAAGTTCTTTATATATCCTGGAAATTAGCCCCCTATCGCCTATATCGTGTGCAAAGATCTTCTCCCACTCTGTGGGTTGCTTTTTTACTTTGTTGATTGTTTCCCTTGCTGTACAGAAGCTTCTTAGTTTGATGAGGTCCCATTTGTTTATTCTGTTCTCAACTGCTATTGCTTTTGGTGTCCTTCTTAGATAGGTAAGTTTAAAGTGTAAAAATGTTTTTTGAGGTTGTATGTAATTTCTTCATAATGCATGTTATCTGTAAGCCTTTTGAAAAACTCAGATTTCTATGTATGTCTGTATTTTCTTAATATCTTCTTATGGAATTGCTATGATTTGATTGTTGTCCTAGTGGTGAAGATTTAAGATTCTTTGTTTTCCCTCTGTGTTATTTTTTTAAAAAAATGTATTTATTTTTATCTGGAAGTCAAAGTTAGAGAGATGGAGAAGAAGAATGAAATCTTTCATTTGATAGTTCACTCCCAAATGGCCACTATGGCTGGGATTGGGCTGCTGAAGCCTGGAACTAAAATCTTCTTCCTGGTCTCCATGTGGATTCAAGGGCCCAAGGACTTCGGCTGCTCTGTGGTGCTTTCTCAAGCCTTTAGCAGGGAGAATGTGGTCTCCACGTGGGTTCAGGGAGCTAAATGGGAAGTGGAGCAGGTAGGACTTGAATGGGTGCCATATGGGGTGGTGGTGCCTCATACATCCTCAGGTATAGCCTTAGCTTGTTATGCTATGCCCCTGCTTACCCTCCTCCTTATAAATCCCCTTTTGGTTTATAGAGTTTCAACTTGATCTATCTCTTCTGTCATCCATCTTGTGTCCAGCCCATTTGGTGAATTTTGAAGTCTCAGATATTACATATATTGATTGTAAAATGCCCATATGGATCCTTTTTTGGGTTGCCATTTCTCAGCAATAAAGTATTTTTCATTTGTTTTGAATTATTACCTCATGGAGACTTGTTGAAGAGCTGATGTAAAGTCCTGATGTGATAGTCCCAACGTTGGTGCCATATGGGCGTTTGCATCTTTTGATTGTCCGTCCCCGTCCCCGAACATTGGTGTAATATTTCTGACTCTTCATATGCCAAGTTATCTTGGATTATAATCTAAACATTCTGAAGAGTATGTTAGGAGACTTAGCCCTACTAAATTCTTGTGAAGAATGTTTATTTTGTTTGTTTTAGTAGGCAACCAACCTGGTTAGGTTCAGACCTCAGCTTCCGGCTTATGGAGATTCTAGAATCCATGGAATTTTCAAATATTTTGTTCTGATTTTTGGATATCACTGGAACTTGCTGTTCTCAGGGTTAGTCTGGGGCATGGGCGTTGGTTTACGTGGCAGGTCAGTTCTTCATACTTCTGCTATGCTTCACCAGGCCTGTTCCATGCATGTGCAGGGCTTGTGTCTGTTTATGCACAGTTATGTGTTGCTTTTTTCCCTTTTTCTTCACTCTGTGATTTCTATCATATTTTCCAGCTTTCAAAAGTTCACTTTCTTGATTTCTCTAGCCAAGAGACAGAGAATATTAGCCTCTGCTGCTATTCTGTCTACATGGTGAGGGTTCCCTTCACACGAGACAGCAAGAGAAAAGGGAAAGCCACATTTCCCCTGTGCTCTTTTTAAAAATAATTTTTATGTATTTATTTTTTGGTACGATTTAGTTGGCAGTGGCTTCTCCTCCCCTCTGTTCTCCTCTCTGGAATCATAATGTGTGTCCATTGTGAATTTTTTCCAAGTCCATCATGCTTCCACTGGAATATCTCCCAGCCATGTAGAAGAATAACATTTCTTTGTAGGTTAATTCTTGTATCCTGGGGCCCTGATATAGGTACAGTGAGGATTAGGCCTTTGTTGTTTATGGGCCGTACCAATAACAGTTATATATGGACATTGACAATCACAGGTGATTATAAACAATCCTCCTCTTGTGGATGGTTACTTAATGAATTACATCATAAGTTCTTGTTACATTAGGTACAAGTAAGTGTGAAGTTACACATGAAAAAATGCTCAAGCTCTCTGGTAATAATGGAAATTCAAATAAAAACAACACTGTGGTTCCACCTAATGCATGAAAGAATCAGCCATATACAGAAAACTACCAACAACACCTGCTGGTGAGGCTGTGGAGAGAAGGGAACCCTACTCCACTGTTGGAGGGAATGCAGGCTAGTGCAGCCACTATGGAAGTCATTATGGAGAACACTTATGCAATTAAACACTCACCTACCATACAACCCAGCAATACCACTTCTAGGAATATATCCAAAAGACTTGCTATATGACAAAGCAACATGCACCCTAATGTTTATTGCAGCACAATCAACAATCGCAAGAACTTGGAAGCAATCTAAATGCCCTTCAACAGAGGACTGGATAAAGAAACTGTGGTTCATCTACACTATGGAATACTACTTGGCGATTAAAAAAAAATGAAATGCATTACTTTATGGCCAAATGGGCCAAACCAGAGACCATAACGCTAAGGGAAATGAGCCAATCCGCAAAGGTTAGATATCATATGTTTGCTCTAATATAATGTGATGTCAAATCTAGAGATAGCATATGTGAATCCCCCTTGCCCTTAACATACTAGGGGCTCATTTGTTCAGTTCTCCTGGTGAGAGAGAGTTATCTTGTGTTTTAGATGCCTGTGCTAGGGAAAAAGGTAGGGTCACTGTCACAAACCGAGTTCTTTTTCTCTGTGAAAGAGAGGGTTTTCTTTTTCTTTTCTTTTTTTTTCTCTGTGAGTGCTTGCATTGCAGTTCTAGGAGTCATTTCTCATGCACAAAATCCATAAGCCTCCATTATGGGACCTTACTCATTTTCCCAATAGTTTCCAACCCACCTGCCATTATATACTTGGCAAAGTCCTCAGATAGTTGCTTTTTGTAACGTGTTCATGGTTTTTAATTGTAATTTGTGGGAATCTTTAGACTGTATTCATCTTATTCTGTTTTGATTGGCACAAGAATAACCTACATATGGTTTTAATACCTGATTTTTTCCACTTAAAATGTTTTGTAAACAGTTTTCCATGCCATTATACATTCTTCCATAACATCATCTATAACAATTGTATATTCTTCATATGGGTTTATATTGATTGTCTTACTGAATGCATGAATAGATAAATCTTCACACATCTGTGATTATTTTCTTAGGATAAATTGTTCAAGGCAGAATAACTATTCTAAAGTTCTTGAAAATGCCTTAACTTTAAATTAACTTTGACCAATTGCTAATATCTGGAGTACTGAGTTCTTTCCATTTCTGATGACACTGTAGAATAAATAAATTATATAGAATAATAATGCCAATAATCACTTAAAGTGCTTAAGCTTTAGTTTCTTGTGCAGTAGATTAGCTGTAAATCTTTCACCGGGTACTTCATAGATGTCAATGACTAGCTGTCTTTGACTTTATGTTTAAAAAACCCAGTGGTATTAGATTCTTTTGACTTGGCCTCATAAATATTTAAGCCAAGCATAAATCTTAAAGTGCCTAGAGCATGCTAATTAGGATGGAACTGACAATGGCAGAACGCAGGAGTGACTTTCTGTGTATAGTAATCATGGATATGCTTTTGTATCTTATTCAACTTGCATTAAATTTGTATTAACTTAGTCATGATTGATTTATTAAGTTTGCTTTGAAATAGTTGCTCCTCAACATTAGGAATCTTAGAAAGTTTATTTGCTATAATATTGCACATCCTTTTATTTACAATTATACTTGTGCTTTTTAATGAAAAGAACTGATTTGAAAGAGTTACAGAATGTAGGGTGGAGATCTTCCATGTAAGTGTATTGGATTGCTCCCTGACTGGCCACAATGGCCAGAGCTGAGGCAGGATGAAGCCAGGAGCCAGGAGTCTCATCCAAGTTTTGCACATGTGTGGCAGGGGCCCAGGCACTTGGGCTGCTTTCAGCTGCTTTCCACAGGCTTTTAGCAGGGGCCTGGATTGGAAGTAGAATAGCCATGAAGTGACTGGTACTCATATGGGACACGGGAGTGGCAGGTGGTGGATTTAGCCACTATGCCTCAATACCAGCTCCCATCTTTGCTATCTTTAAGAAGACATGTGAACATTAATGCACATAGAAGGGGAAGACATACTCTTTTAAAATACTAAGGCTTATTCTGTGCTAAAACATGTCATTCATGTATCAGTCATATACTAGTAGAAAAAGGAGATGATGCACTCAGAACAGTTAATCTGAACAAGTTTAATGAAGGAATCATTACAGGTGAGGGAAGGATGGAGCGGTCTCAAAATACAGTATTAATTTTTTAGGTAAGAAGTGAGGGCAGGTAAACATGCTAGGCCTGCAGCATTAATCTTTTTTTTTAAAGATTTGTTTTATTTTTATTGGAAAGTCAGATACAGAAAGGAAGAGAGACAGAGAGGAAATGTTCCCTTGGATGATTCACTCTCAAGTGGCCACTACAGCCGAAACTGAGCCGATCTAAAGCCAGGAGCCAGGAACCTCCTTCAGATCTCCCACACAGGTGCAGGGTTCCAAGGCTTTGATTTGTCCTTGACTACTTTCCCAGGCCACAAATAGAGATCTGGAAGGGAAGCGGGACTGCTGGGATTAAAACCGGTGTCCATATGGGATCTTGGTGCGTTCAAGGCGAGGAGGACTTTAGCTGCTAGGCTACTGTGCTAGGCCCAGCAGTAATCTTTAGTGATGATCCAGTGTGAAGGGTCCTTTAGTAGATGTGAAAACAAAATAAAGACCCCAAGTTTCCTTTCCTTTCTTGGCCTAGTCTCCTGCCAGCACTTCTCAGTAGATTATATCCTAGAAGACTCATAGGGGTGAAAATCTCTTCCTAGAGTGAAGAAACATCCATCAAAGTGAGTACCAGGAAACTGTTTTTTTTAAAATTTTTACAATTTATTATTATTATTATCATTTTATGATACAGTTCCATAGGGTCCTGGCATTTCCCTTATCCCCTCCACAATTCCCTATCCCCACCTAGTTCCTCTATATCATTACTAACATACAGTTCTTCAGACACAGTCGTATGTCCATCATTGCGGGCATGGACAATGGCAGAGAGTCCAGCATCCTATTGTTAAGATATAGTGAACAGTTTCATTATAAGTCGATCGAAATGCATACTACATTGTATCCTCACATCTTGATGTTAGTCTTTATTTTACAGCTACTGTAATCCCCTTAAATGAAAAGTCATAATACAAAATCAACAATAGAAAGAAAAATGGAAATTTACAATGCCATGAAGTTAAATGACATGTTACTAGATATGACAGTCTCCATTACACAGCTAATATACATCCCCTTAAATGAAAAGCCACAAAACAAAATCAACATCAGGGAGAAAAAAGACATTAAGAACACCATGAAGTTAAATAACATGCTACTAAATGACTAACGTGTAGCTGAAGAAATGAAAATCAAGATCCTTCCTGAAAAAAATGATACTACTGTATAATCTATGAGTCACTGAATTAATTAATCATAAGGAAGTATTTTTGAAGAGATGAAATCAACAGAAAACAACAAAACCCATGTGATTTTTTTCGCGTGTACATTTAAGGATCTTTTCCTTATGTTCAATTGAAGAGAGCTTGATAATCATGTGTCTTGGTGAAGATCGCTTTTAATCAGGCCTGTTGGGAGTTTTGGGCTCCTCCTGGATCTTGTTTCCCAATTCTTTCTCCAGATTATGGAAATTTTCCTTTATTATTTCCTTAAAGACATTTGCAAACTCAGCTTCTCTTTCTGCACCTTCTGGGACTCCCATAACTCTTATTTTTGGTCTCTTAATAGTGTCTTTCAAGTCTTGAATCCTTTTTGTGGCCTGGTCCAGCTCTGCTTCCAGCTTTTTGTTTGCTTCCCCCTGATGATGGGAAATAGCTTCCAATTCTGAGATTCCTTCTTCTGCTTGCTTCATTCTATTTTGGAGACTCTCCACTGTACTTGTAATTTGCTCTACTGTGTTCTTAATTTCTGATATACCGGCCTTGATTTTCCTTATTGTTTTCTTAAATTCTTTGAACTCTTTTTTGTGCTTCTCTTTGTTGATCAGAATCTTTAAAATGAGTCTTACGGATTTTGTGTTTTGATGTCTTCCTTAGTTAACTCTGAGGTTGGCATAGGGTTTTGCTCCTTTGCAGGGGAGTTTTCAGTAATATTCATTGTGCCTTTGTCTCTTCTTTTGCTCTTGGCCATTGTACTTCTGGTTAGTAGAGTCTTCTCCTTGGGGCAGATTTCTAAGCTGTGTCACCCACAGGTCTACAATGCAGTTTTTCTTATTGCAGTTGGTACACAACTCTTTGCTTGCAACCACTTATGCCACAACCTCCAGCAAGTTCCAGGTCTGGGTTCTTATGTTAGATTTCCACCGTGGTCTCCACCATCCCGCCTCCTGGCTCACCAGCCTCCACCTCCTGTGATACTGTGCTGAGGCTGCACTGTTGTCTTTGCAAGCTTTCTCCCACTTCCAGTTGGAGCGGGTCCCAGGATAAGAGACACCATGTTGTCGCGCCCACGTTTCTTATCGTCCGGCGATAAGACGCAGACGCGAGTGAAGTCTTCTGCGGTAGTCTTTATTGCGCGCACGAAGATGAGGAGGGAAAGGCTCAGATCCCGGCAGGCTGTCTGCTCTTATGTGCTGACTGGCCCCGCCTCCGCCGATGATAGGTCGGCGTCATGATTACGCAGGGTCCTGGGCGACTGGATTCGTCAGTCCCAGTGTTCATGCGCCGGCCACGCCTCAGCTCACTGGGCATGTGCTAGGCGCCTGCGCAATACCACGAAAGCTACGTCACCAGGCACCAAGGTGTGGCTTTTCCGGCCGGCGCCATTTTCGGTACGGCATGTAGCCAGTACATACAGATGCGGCTGGCAACACCATGTGTCCTATATAGTTAGGTTGTTGGTGGCACTGATCTTGCCAGAACCTATTGGACGTTATGTCTGGGTGCCACATGGACCTATTTTGACTCATATGATGCCACAGCTGGTTTTATTTTCCTGTGGAAGCAGTGTAATCCACTGAACTCAGTGAGTGCTTGCGAGCTCAGCACTTGCGCAGTTCACTATTGTCCCGTGCAGTCCTAAAGCTTTTGCCACAGTGTACAAAATGGTGCCTGATGTACCACTAGTAGAGTTCTTGATCTGCTGGCCATCAGGTCTGAGGGCTACCAGACCTGCTCTGGCTGGAACCTGTAGAATGCCACGTTGCTGCAGTTCACTGAGTCAGAAATGAGTTTACTCCCAGCTCAGCATATGCTCAGTCCCTTCTCTTGCCTTTGCCTCCTTATGCAAAATGGTGCCCAGTTTGGCTCTAGGGGGGCTGACTGGGCTGTGAAATTCATGCTGTTCCAGCACTGCCTGTCTGTGATTTGCTGCTCTGTCTCTGCTCCTAGTCAAATCAAATGGACCAGCAGGACAGACAGCTCCCCTTCTGGGTTCACCTCCCAAGCTCCCAGTGAAAGTCCCTTCCCACCTGGTTTCTGGTGGAGTTCTAGCTGCTGGTGGAGTTCAAATCACCATTAGCTGAATGCTGCTGGAGTATCAGTCCCTGTAACACCACACCATTGTGTCCACAGCTTTCCTGTGTCTGTCAGTCTCCAGGTACCCCTCTGCTGTTGTTCAGTCCTCTCCTATTTCCTGGAATGTGTCCTCTCTGCTTCATCCTGATTAAATGTTTTTCCATCTGTTTAAACGTGTCTTTACCCTATTCAGCCATCTTGATTCCACCAGGAAACTGTTAAGTTAGAATCTCCTTCCATAAATGCACTCCTATGCCTTTGGCAAATGTCCAAGTAATTGTATATGATGGTGCAACATGTCTGTTTAATAAGAGAACTGTTGTTGGTTGACTATATTAAATGTTATAAGTTGAGAATGAGGAAATGAAAAGACAACAGGAAGATATGAAAATGGGGAAAGTTGAAGTAAGGCTAATTGCAAGAGTCTAATAATACAGTGGGTGAATTAAATCAATAATGGGGGCATTAAAAAATAAAACTGATACTGTGACAAATGAGTGTGGTTGAGAATGAACTGAAAAAAAAAACTGCTAGAAATCTATTGAAAAGTAAAGTTAAAACAATAAACTGTGACATAAAGAGATTGAAAATTCAGTAACAATTATTCATTGTTCCTGAAAAATAGATTACATGAATTAGAACAAAAGTAGTATTCAAAGCTAAATTAAAACAAAATCTCTTTGTTGTTGAGACAAAGAAAAATGAATGTCCTTCTTTGGATTGAAAAGGTCTTTGAAAAAGATTGTCTCTGAAGTGAAAAAACAAAAGCAATGCCACCAGGTTTTATGTTCTTGAAAATAATTATTATCTGCTAAATAAGAAATTAGGTATAAGAAACAAAATAGTGCGTAAACAGCACTCCAACTAGTGACCTGGTAAGAAGCAAAAATTACAAAGCTGTGAGTTATCTTGATTGTAATATTGAGATTGAGAATCAAAAAATATTAATGATATAAGAATTTTTCACCAAACCAAGTTACCTTTTTGAGTTAAGATAATTAAAATGCATTATCAGTTATATAAGGTATCAGAAAGTATTGTCTGTGTACTTGTATTTTTTTTTCTATTTATTAATGCCTTTTTACTGAGCAATCCAGGAAAGGAATTAACATGTAGAAGTCAAGAGTGGGGGCCAGGTGTGGTAGCCTAGTGGCTAAATTCCTTGCCTTACATGCACCAGGATCCTCTGTGGGCGTCAGTTCTAATTCCAGTGGCCTGCTTCCCATCCAGCTCCCTGCTTGTGGCCTGGGAAAGCAGTTGAGGACGGCCCAAAGCCTTGGGACCCTGCACCCGTGTAGGAGACCCAGAAGAAGCTCCTGGCTCCTGGGTTTGGATCAGCTCAGCTCTGGCTGTTGTGGCTGCTTGGGGAGTGAATTATCCGACGGAAGATCTTCCTCTGTCTCTCCTCCTCTCCGTATATCTGACTTTCCAATAAAAAATAAATAAACCTTTTTTAGAAAGAAGTCAAGATTGAAGTAGAAATTATATAGACTTATATTATAGGGTTAAATAAAGAATCAATTAGTTGTTTTCTAGATTACAAGCAGTAGTGGCACAGTGAGAAACTGTAATATTGCAAATGCATGCTGTTCGTCAAAAGTCTAGCCAGGTTAGTATGGATTTGATTTTGAGTATTTTTCTCATGCTGTTTTCCTGACTAAAATTACAGGGTGGTAACGTAGCCTGATGCTTCTAGCAGAGATACTACTTTAAGCAGAATTAAGAACTATTTGTTAATTGGCCCTGAAAGTGCTGATCTGAGTAGGGACTTGGTTGCTAATTCCTTGACAGTTTAAAGAGTGAGTATTAATTGACATGTTGTTGGGAGCAGCTTCTAGGAAAGGAAGTTTGTATTTCAGCTTGCAATTTCGAGATTATAGTGTGTGATCATGGTGGGCGACAAAATGGTAGTGCTAATTATGGTGGTGAGCTGGGAGACACACAAAGATCCTAGGCAGAAATAATAATCACACACTGTTGTGAGTCACCTTCCTAAGGTGAGCCCCCACTGCTCTGGACACCCTCCACCAGGCCTCCCCACCTCCCCGCCACCAGGATTAGATCTCACAACCATTCACATTCATTTGTCAGAGTTCAAGTATCTGTATGATTTTTTTTTTAAAAAAGATTTAGTTATTTATTGGAAAGTTAGATATACAGAGAGGAGGAGAGACAGAAAGGAAGATCTTCCATCCAATGATTCACTCCCCAAGTGAGCGCAACGGCCGATGCTATGCTGATCTGAAGCCAGAATCCAGAAATTTCTTCCGAGTATCCCACATGGGTGCAGGGTCCCAAGGCTTTGAGCCATCCTCGACTGCTCTCCCAGGCCACAAGCAGGGAGCTGGATGGGAAGTGGAGCTGCTGGGATTAGAACTGACGCCCATATGGGATCCCGGTGCGTTCAAGGCGAGGACTTTAGCCACTAGGCCATGCCGCCGGGCCCTATCTGTATGATTTTTGAGGGGACATGTCCTGCCGTACCCATCACGTGCACAAGCTTGTGGCAGACTTTCCTCATTAGCCAGTTTAAAAATTAGGGTCCTGTTTAGCATGAGGGTGACTAAATTATTTCAAAGACCACACTCAATCGGAATACTGTGATTTCTAAGTAACTTAGGCTCAAAAAAACAAACAAACAAAAAAGCAAGTACCAAGATGAAGATCCATGGTTTATTGTCACTGTGAAGAAGACTTGGCCTTGGTTTCTGATCATGTGAATTCCCTTGGCATTTAGTTTATGTGTATGCACCATAGTGCCATGTTGATATGGATACTAACAGGCCATGATTAACGAACCGTTTCTTGGTGATTTCTCTGTCTTTGAAATGATAAAAACAGTGTCTTCCATTCCACATGTCAATCTCTATGAAATGTATGTTAGAAGCAAATTGAAGTTTATTGCAGATACTAACACCATTGCACATTCTGGTTCCTGTTCTCTCAGATAAGCTGTAATTCTGATTGAGCCCAGCTTCTTGCTGACTCATTTGACACAGCCACTTACTTTCTCTTTCATGAAACATATTTAAAAAATGTGGCTCTTTTGCTTCCTTCTGGCCTCTCTTTACCTTGCTTCTTCCTACTTTTGCTTGCTGGCTTCTCTTCTTTCTCTTAGCCTCCTGATGCTGAATTCCCCAGAAAGGAGTCCTGGAGCCTGTTTCTTACAGTCTACATTCACTCTGTCAGGGGCCTCACCTTTCAGTACATCCTGTTTGGTGATAGTCCCCACGTTTTGTCTTGATCTCTCATCTGTCCTGAGCTCAATCTTTCTATTTCCAGTCCAAGGTTCTCAAACTGTGTACAAAGAAGTGTGCTTCATTCTGCCTCCTGCACCTGTGTTTACCCCATTGTCCTCTAGCTAATTAAACATCACCATCACCAAAGGTTACTGTGCAACTTCATATTAACTGAATTAACTGAATTTTTATTAGCATCTTCTGTGTATTGTTTTCAGTGGACATCTCATTTATTGAATTGAACTGAAAAAGTGCAATTTCAGATCATTTGGGGAATGAAC
The DNA here is from genome assembly GCF_017591425.1 of Ochotona curzoniae. Classification (NCBI taxonomy): domain Eukaryota; kingdom Metazoa; phylum Chordata; class Mammalia; order Lagomorpha; family Ochotonidae; genus Ochotona; species Ochotona curzoniae. The sequence goes on from NW_024467115.1 coordinate 23,063,020, forward strand.
AGAAGATTGAAGATCACTTTGTCTCGATGTCTCTCCTCTCTGTCTGCCACTGTCTTTCAAATAAAAAGATAAATCTGTGAAAATGCAATTTTGATCTGGCCGGGCAACTAGCATACTAATTACATGATGCAAATAATTATCTATTAATTTTAGTTTAGGCAATTGGCCAAAAGAAAGTTGACTTGTTTTAGGAAATGAAGCCAGTAATGTGAAAATGTGTTAAGAATTTCCTTAGTGTTCTGATCTGTCTTTATTTCCTTTATTTTAAAAGGGAATATTTTAAAAGACAGGTACTGGGGTGGACATTTAGACTAACAGACACTGATTAAAATGTTAGTGTCTTGCATAGATGTGAAGATGCCATCTGGAAGTCCCACATTGCATATCCAATTGCATGGTTCAATCACAGCTTCTCCACTTTCCAAACAGCTTCCTGCTCCATGCAATGTAACAACTGATGGCTCAAGCACTTGGGAACCTGGCACTTATAGAAGAGACCTGTATGGAATTCTGGGCTCCTCATTTTAGTCTGAACCAGCCCTGACTGTTCTGGAATTTTGAGGAGTGAACCAGCATGGTGGAAAAATTTTGTTTCTTTCTCACTTCTTTTTCTCTTCTTGTCAAAAAAATCAAAACCAAATGGCTGCAGTTAACATACCTACTTCTCACATAAGCATGCCTGGGTTTGATTCCTGACACCACCACCTGTTCCTCAGTCTAGCTTCTTGCCAGTGTTGGTCCTGGGTAGCCATGGTGTTGGCTCAAATATTTTGATTTTTTCCATCCATGTGGGAGACGTGAATGTAGTTCTTGTCTCCTGATTTTGACCCCCAAATCAAACCTCTTTGTTATAGGTATTTGGAAAGGAAACCACTGAAAAGAAGCTCTCTTTCTGTCTCTGTGTCAAATGGTAAAATAAAATAAATACTATATATGTTACTTCTCCCCATAAAATTTTTGGAAGATGCCAAAAATTAGTTAGATAAGAATACTTGTACAGTCAAATGTAAAGTGTATCCTCTTAGATATTAATTTGAGCTTGCTGTTAAAAAATTTTATTACCATATTTTGTGTGCATGTCTGAGAAGTTTATTTTTAAGACTTTTTATTTGATAGGCAGAATTACAGAGAAAAAGACAGAAAGAGATCTTTCAAACATTGTTGCACTCCCCAGATGGCCACATGGCCGGAGCTGAACCAATCTGAAGCCAGCAGCCAGAAGCTTCTTCTGCGTCTTCCATGTGGGTTCAGGGGCCCATGGACCTGAGCCATATTTCATTGTTTTCCCAACTAGTAAGCAGGGAACAGTATCGGGATCCAGCACACAATTAGCCTGTTGAGCTGCCACAAAAGTCCCATGAAAAGATATTTTTTCAAAATTTAAAATAATTTATTGAGATATAGCACACATACAAGAAACACACACAAGTGTACAGATAAATGTGTTTTGTCTTCAGATCACATTCAAGAGGCTAATTAAAAAAAATTACTGGTACCTCAAGAGTCCTCGCCATTCCTCTCCCTCCATGTTTTTTACTGTTGGAAAGAGCATTTCGTCTTTTATGTAGTTTGTGTCTCCTGTACCCAGTTTTCAAAGACTTTTATCATGAAAGGATGTTGTATTTTATCAAAAGCTTTCACTGCATAGGAGTATTGAGGTATCATCATATTGTTTCTATCAATTTGTTAATGTGATACATCATATTTGTTGATTTACATATATTGGAAAATCTTTGCATCAGTGGGCTCAATCACTCAGCTGGGGTGTATCATCTTTGGGATACATTGTTGAATTTAATTAGCTAACTTTTTTTGAGGATTTTTTGCATCTATGTTTATCAGAAATATTGGTTGATAGTTTTCTTTTGTTGTGTCTTTCTCTACTTTTGGAATTAAGATGTTGGTGGCCTCATAAATATACCTGTTTCTTCCAGATTTTCCAATTCGTTGGCATGTAGACATGACAAACTCATTACATATTTCTTTATCAGTGCCAAAGCCACATTAAAATACGGAAACAAATGGAGCTCCATATTCTGAATCATGTTTACTTTGTTTTTTTGAATTATTCCAGAATCCTTAGGATTTATGTACAGATGAACATACATATCCCACTGCTATAATGTGAATGGTTTGGGCCCTTCTCCAAAGTGCCCAACGTGTTCACATGTTGGAGATGTGGTCCTCAATGTGGCCGTGCAGGATGATGGGACCTTTGAGAGATGGAGCCTAGTGGGTTTTTAGGACCTGGGGAGAGCTGGCCGGAGAGAATGAGCCATAGCTCCTGTAGGCTTTGCATTCTGGTAAGTGGGAGTTGTTTTAGGGAGACCTGTACCCCTCAGTTGCTCTCAAGGCTTGCTGTTTGTTGATCTTTTTCTCTCACACTCATTCCCACCATTGACAACTGCCAAGAGTCTGCACCATGCTGTGTGGGCTTTTAGTCTCTCTAACTGTGTACTTGGTACACCTCTGGAAGTTAGTCCGCCTCAGCTATTATGTTATGGTGATGAAAACCAGACTAATCCAAGGACACTACATTAGAAAATGTGTTAAGAAATGGATGTTATAGACATTATTAGATATGTTTTACCAGAGTCTCACTAAATTGTATATTCAAAATCAGCATAAAAGGCAGTTAAAAAAGTAGTTAGTTACTTTTATTATTAGCTGACTTATTTACTTGGTAAACACTTTCTGGAAACCTACTTTATACCACTTTATTAGTTATAATACAATGGCAACAGACAGTCTCTTTGAAAATATGGAAGTTTGATGGTAGTGTGAGATTTAGGTACCTTGGAAAACACTCTAGTGAAATGGAGGTGTGCAGGATGTGTTTTGCTCTTGCCTGAAGAGGAAAATGGCTGCATTTAGTCCATCATTTTATCTTCTTAATGTCATTTATTGCATTGGCAGGGTAGATGTGAAAAATATAGAAGTTTTTTGGGGCTGGTATGGTGACTCGACAAGTGAGCTTTCTGCCTGTGTATGCTGGTAGCCTATATGGACACCATTTCTTGTGCTTGGATGTTCCACTTGCCATCAGCTTTCTGTTTCTAGACTGAGAAAGCAAGGGAGGATGGACCAAAGCCTTGGAACCCTGCACCCACCTGGAGACTCGGAAGAAGCTCTTAGTTCCTGCTTTGAATCACCCGTTGTTGCCATTTGGGGAGTGAGCCAGTGGATGGAAGGTCTGTCTCTCTGTCTCTCCTGCTATCTAATCTTCCTGGCCAGTAAAACACATTGCAGGCCCAGAAAACTAAACTAAAGGCACCTGCCTCACAAAAGAGAATGTACAAGCCAGAACCAAGGGCAGTAGGTACCAAGGCACGGTGCCAGGGAAATAGTGTGGAGAATCTTCAAGATGAGAGTGTGTTGAGCCACAAGGGGTGAGCAGAGCAAAAATTTCTCAGAAAATCACAGTAGGAAGTTCGTAAGTCTGCTGTGTATTGTAATTACATTGTCATTCACACCCTCAAGTCTAAAATGTTTGTCTCGGAGTATGGTAACTAGAATGCATTTTCCAAGCTGACTGTAAACATTATGAGGTACAGGTTTTACTGGGAGACAGTTGTTGAATGGTTTTAATATTTCTCCCACAACTCCAGAAAAAAGTGTGTTCACAAGCACAGTCCTGTCTATCAATTGGCCATAGAGGTGAAATTGATTATTTTGTGTAGGTGGGTGTATTATTACATTCTCTGAGTGTGTGTGTGTGTTTTCTTTTGCCTGAATAATCTGGGTTTTGTTTTTCTGAAGATTTTATTTTATTGGAAAGTCATATATATGTACATATATATCCCATATGTACATATATATTATATATATATGTAGAGAGAGAGAGAGAAAGAGAGAGAGAGCAGGAGAGAGAGAGGAAGATCTTTCGTTCTCTGATTCACTCCCCAAGTGACCACAATGGCTGGAGCTGTGTCAGTCTGAAGCCAGGAGCCAGGAGCTTCCTCCAGGTCTCCCTCATGGGTGCAGGATCCCAAGGCTTTGGACCATCCTCGACTTTTTCCCCGGCCACAAGCAGGGAGCTTGATGGGAAGCAGGACTGCTGGGATTAGAACTGGCATGGGATCCTGGCGCATTCAAGGCGAGGACTTGAGCCGTTAAGCCCTGGGCCAGGCCCTAATCTGGGTTTTGACATAGAGCCCTGCTTTGGAAGTTAAGTGCAAAGCAAAATCCTTCATATAGTTATCGTGGGCAGCCTAGTGTAGGTAGGCCTCAAGATTTTAGTCCTTTAGGCACCAGCTTCCAAAAGAGGCGAATAGTAGGAAGAGGGGATTGACTCTAGGAGGCAGGTTGTAGGGATGAAGCTGTTTGGGAAACAGTGGCTCTTCTACACGTCTAATGAATGGTTAGAGAAAACATGGTGTATGTAGTGGTGATGATAGAAGACCTTTGGTAGTGTTATGCAGTATCTGGTCTCTGGTCTCTGCTCTCACTTTCCTCCCATGTTGTTAGGGATTGAGTCATATATCTAAAATTGTCCCAACCCCAGGACTGCAGAATATAACCTTATTTGGAAATCAGATCATTAGAAATGTAACTAGTTTTGGTAGGATCATGTTGCGGCAGGGTTGGTGTTAAATCCATTATGAATGATGTCTCAAAAAGGGACAGTGTGGAGACAGACATATGAGGATGAAGGCAGAGAGTGAAGTGATGTACCTACAGGCCAGGGAATGTCTGCAAGCCCTCAGAGCAAAGGGGAGCAAAGCACCAATTCTCTCTCATGGCACATTCTGCCAGCACCTTGCTCTAAGATTTCAATCCCCTAGACTGTGAGGCAGTAGCTGCTGCTGTTCCATCCAATCAGCGTGTGGTACTTTGTTATGGTAGCCCTAGCAAATGTGAGGTTCTCTGATCTTATTGACTGTCTCTTAAGGATCACTGAAGTAAGAGACTGGAACCTGATCATTTCTGCATCCTTACCATATAGAACGGTTGGAGCATAGTGAATGACCTCCCCCAAATACTTATTGAATTAAAAAAAAAGTGATTTAGGAGCCTGATACAATGCCTAGTGGCTAAAGTCCTCACCTTTAATATGTCAGGATCCCATATGGGTGCCGGTTCTAATCCTGGCAGCCCTGGTTGCTTCCCATTCAGCTCCCTGCCTGTGGCCTGGGAAAGTAGTGGAGGATGGCTCAAAGCCTTGGGACCATATACCCACACAGGAAACCTGGAAGAGGCTCCCGGCTCCTGGCTTTGGATTAGCGCAACTCTGGCTGTTGCAACTGCTTGAGGAATGAATCAACAGATGGAAGATTTCCTCACTGTCTCTCCTCCTCTCTGTGTATCTGACATTTCAATAAAAATAAAAAATACATCGTAAAAAAATTAATTTAGCAGTATCTTAGTTAGAGAGGCATCTGTGCTATTCTTCTAGTTTGCAAAGTCCTGTCAATTGGATAACTTTGACCAAACTGGTCATAGAGATAAATGCTTTTTGAGTATTTCAGATCTATCTCTTCATCTCTCTCTATAAAAGCTTTTTAAAGTATTTCTTATCTCTATTTATAAAACATTGGCTTCCTGTGCATCTTAGCACATCAGGCCTGCCGTAACACAATACCATAAGCTGGTGGCTTATAAAGAGGTGACATTTATGTGTCACAGCTCTGGAGAATGGGAAATCCCAGATCAAAGCACCAGCAGGTTGGGTGTTTGATGAGGGCTCGCCACCAGTTTGTGCATCACCAGCTTTTTGTTGTGTCATCATGTAAGGGAAGATTTCTCTGTGGCCTCCTTTGTAAGGTCACTAATAGCGTTCATGACGACTCCACCTTCGTGACTTAATCACTTCCTTAATCTTCACCTCCATGTGACCCCCCACTTGGGATTGGGTTGCAGCATAAGCATTTTGGGTGGAGACACATAGTCACTCCAGAGCACCTTGCTTCATTCTTTCTGGGTCTTGCCAGTATCTCTTATTCAGATATTTACTTATTTTAAAAAGTTAAAGACAATGATTTTCAAAGTGCCTGCGAATTACTGAGGTCTTTATAATTTTAGTAAGATTTGGATATTTTACACTATGGCAGGAAAGCCTTCCTTTAAAAATAATTCATACAAATAGTGCCAAGCATTTAGTTAAAATTTTATTGAGGATGAGGAAAACAACTTTTAAATTGTTACACAAATTAAGTCAAGGCTAATTTAATATATGGATGCATATTCATTGTAGAGATAGCTGTTGAGTATAGAAAAAAATATAAGCAGACTATTTGGAGGGAGCAAACTTTTGTTGTTGTTTGCTTGAAAGCATTTCACAGAGAGTGAGGAAAGGAGGGTGGGAGGGAGAGACAGAGAGAGGGAGGGAGGGAGAGAGAGAGAGATATCAAGCATTGATGGCCACAGTGACAAGGGATGTACTGGGCCAAAATCAGGTGCCAGGAGCTTCATCTGGGTCTTCTGCCTAGGTGGCAGGGTTGCACTTGGGCCCTCTTTTACTGCTTTCCCAGGTGTGTTAGCAGGGAGATGGGTTAGAAGTAGTTTAGTTGGGACACCAACCGTGTCCATAGGGAATGCTTGGATCACAGGCAGCAGTTTAACACACTGTGACACAACACCAGCCTCAGAATTACTGTTGTTGAAACTTGAGTTGTTTATTTTGCTCAGTTGTTCAGACTATGGACACAGATGCAGAAAAGCCTTAAAGCTGCACCATGGCTCTCAATTGGCAGTTCAGTGAGAAAGGGTTTGAGATCATGGGAAAGATGGCATCCTCTGTGGTCAGAGGTGACCATGTGGAGCGTTTTTCTGTGCCTGTTTATGTAGAGTATGAGTGTAGGGTAAAAAATAACTTGAATTAGAGGCACCGGACTCAAATCTGTTTGAAGACATGTTCATTTCTTCTCTTAAAATGAGAAAATTCTCGGGCCCAGCGTGGTGGCGCAAGTGGTTAAGGTCCTCACCTTGCACACCCGGGATCCCACATGGGCGCCGGTTCTATCCCAGCAGCCCCGCTTCCCATCCAGCTCCCCACCTGTAGCCCGGGAAAACAGTCGAGGACGGCCCAAAGCTTTGGGACCCTGCACCCGCTTGGGATACCCGGAAGAGGCTCCTGGCTTCGGATCGGCATAGCATCGGCCTTTGCGCTCACTTGGGGAGTGAATCATCGGACAGAAGATCTTCCTCTCTGTCTCTCCTCTCTGTATATCCGCCTTTCCAATAAAAAAAAATAATAGTAATAATAAAAAAATGAGAAAATTCTCTAAGATTGCTTACTGGCTTTTCAGCATGAAGATGAATATTTAGTTTCAGAAGTCTCAAGAAACCTGAAAGCAAGAGGAAAGAGCTAGAAAAGCATCTTCTGGCTGTGAAAGCCAGGTGTTGGCAGGGTCTCTGATAGGGCGTTAAGTGTAATAGACCACCTTGCGTTTCCTCTCCCTTGATCTAAACCCATGTTTCTAGAAATAAAACACAGTTGGGAAGTTTGCAGTTCAGAGAAGTCTCACCTAACAACTTCAGCTGGGATGAGGCCCAGATCTGGCTCAGGTGTATAAAACCACACTTTTAACTCTATGTAAGGATATTAACACCTGTCTGCACCAGTGTGTGATACACATAGGTCTTTGCCTTCCACTGGTTGTCAGATCTGTTAGTATTACAAATGCCATTTCACCCTGCACTTGTGGGGTAAATAGTGTGGCATAGCTGGTGAAGCTGCTGCCTTGTGACCCCCAGCATCCCATATGAGCTCTAGGCTGAGTCCTGGTTGCCAGTTCCAATTTAGTTCCCAGCCAACTGGTTCAAATACTTGGGTTTCTGCAATCTTCACATAGACCTTGGTGGAGTTCCTAGCTTCTAACTTCAGCTTGTTCCAGCCTTGGTGGTTAGGGCCATTTGGGCAGTGAATTAGTAGAAGGATGATTCTTTCTGTTTCTCTAATTGCCTTTGAAATAAATAAATTATAAACTCTTATACCGCAGCATATTGCCATGAACTATCAAGCTTCCATACATATAACCCCACACTACGCTGTGCATTCGTTTACTTATTTGTTGCCAAAGCATAGCAGAGACATTGAGAAGGGCACAGACCTTGTAGCAATAACTCAAACAAGCTTCTACAGGAAGATCATATCTGTGTGAGCATCCCTCTCATCTACATGTTCATCATTGTTTGTACCCTGTACACTGCTCAGTGTCCCATCCATCTTTATCCCTCCCAGGTATCTGCTTTCTGTCCCCTGTCACTGTAGGTTGTGGTGCCCATTCATGTGTTCTGTGCACACTGGCTCATGCCATTTGCCCTGCCCAGAGCCTTTTCTGCTCAGCATGCATCAGTGAGGCTGTTTCTGGTGGATGCATACAGCAGTCATGTATTCTTTCTCGTTACAATCCAGGATTCCATTTTGTGTATTTTAAAATCTACTTTCTGTCCTACTGTTTATGCACTTTTCAGCTACCTTGAATTTTTGCCTATAAGGAACAATGGTTCTATAATTTTGCCTCTGTATATTTTGGGCTGTATTTTTGCCTAAGAATAAAGTTGCTTGGCTAGAGGGTTCACAGATGTTCAGTCTAGTAGATACTAGTAGATACTAGCAGTTTGCAAAGTGGGCTTAAAATTCATGTTCTCACAATCAGTGTTTAAAATTTCTGGTTATTCTAGCTTCACCAACACCTTGTATTTAGTGTTTTTTTCTTTTCCAGATTTTTAAAAATTCAGCTTTTTTTGGATGGGTATGAAGTAATATTTCATTATGCTTTCAGTTTATATTTGGTGACTAATACTGTTAAAAACTTTTATTTGCTTATTGATCATTTTAAGTAATTTGTTCTATGAAGTGCATCTTTGCTCATTAAAAAAAATGAAATGATCAGTCCTTTTATTTGCTGTTTTTCACAATCCTACTTTTTTACATTTAAATTAAATTTGAATGTAAATAAATCTTGTTTTTTTTTCAGATTTTTACATTACATTTTCTTTATGTGTTATCTTTGCTGTTGGGTCAGCTGAAGTTCTTTTTTCAAAGCTCTTTATTTGAGAGTCAGAGTTACAAAAAGAGAGAGAGAGCGCGCACACAGAGAAAGAGAGAGAAATATTTCATGCACTGGTTAACTCCCCAAATGGCTGCAATGGCCAAAGGTGAGCTGTCCTGAAGTGGAGATCCAGGAGCTTCTTCTGGGTCTCCCACATGGGTGCTGGATTCCTAGGACTTGGGCCATCTTCTGCTGATTTTCTAGACCATAAGTAGAGAACTGGATCAGAAGTGGAAGAGCCGGAACACGACACCCGTGTAAGATGCACCCATGTGAGAGGCTGGTGCCACAGAGTGGGAGATTAGCTTGCTGTGTTACCACACCAGCCCTGAAGTTCTTGCTTTCCAGAAAGTTGTACTTATTAATATATTCCTTTTCTGTGTTGCAACATTTTGACCTTTTAAGTAATATTTTGTCTTTTCTAAAACCATGAAGGTATTCTCCTACACTGGCTTCTAGAAGCCTTGTGCTGTTACCTGCCACATTTATAACCCACTCCACTCCATCTGGCAGTGATTTTTGTGTATGGTGTGAGGCAGGAGCCAGATAACATTTTTTCTTCTAATGACTGTACAGTGACTTTCCTGTGACAGTTTTTACCGTAAACCAGGTAGCACTTTTGTGTCAGTCTGCATCGGGATTCTGTTTGCCCTATTGGTCTGTTTATCTATCCTTGTACCTACAACAGCCTCTTGTAATGGCTTTCTCTTACCAGTTAAATCTTGATATCTGGTAGTGCCTTTCAATTTTGTGTTTATTCAAGATTGTTTTCACTAGTATTGGCTTTGACCTTTGGCATTTCCATTTAATTTTAGACTCAGATGGCCAAAATTTCACACCAAAAGTTTTAAAGTATTAATTGGGAATAATGATGAGTCTGTAATTGATTTGGGGGAGAATTTATGTTTTCAGAAATGTAATGTATTCCTCCATTTCCTTAGGTCTTCTTGGGCCTTGTCTCAGTAAAGTTTTTGCATTTTTTTGTAGGTCTTGCACATCTTTCACTATCTTTGTTCATTACTGTTAACCTGTTTAGTGGAAAGCTGCTTCTAGTTTGCAGAGAAGCAAAATCCTCCCTGACACTCACATTCTCAGCCAAAATATTGCAGTGAAACCCCATTTTAGACTGGAGAACGGAAGTACCCTTATACCTTGAGGAGGAGGAGGTGTGAGGGTTTTTTGTTGTTGTTGGAGGTAGGTGCGATGCAATGTGTCTTGTCCAGATGGAATCTTTGGAATATCCTTAAAAGCAACAGATGTGTGTGGGAAGAATGACAGAACATTGAGAAGCAGACTTACTTAATGCCTTGGGTAGTTACATAGCTGAATGAAGAAACCAATGAATATTTTAAGTGTCTGAATCATATTCATTGATCCAAAACAAATGACTGTTCTAACCAAATAGGTTTTATTTTCCTTCTTCCTTTCCTGAATCTTTTGGTTAACCCTTCCAAATCACCAATGATTTAAAGTTTTAAAATCAGTAATTAAAGCAGTATTAATGTGATTAATATATATATATATATCTATTTTTTCCCCACCAGGTTTATTTTCCAGTAAATAAAAGAAAAAAAATCCTCATGATTTTATTAAATCATGTGTGACTCAGTGAGAACACGTCATTCAAGAGTTGAAATCTCGTGGAAGCCCTTCTGGTTACTACCACGTTTTTCTTGCCTCTTCCAGTCAGTGGCCGGGTGGGAAAGCTATATTTCTTCCTTACTGACCCCAGCACCTCGTCCACAGTTCACCTCCATTGCTGTTTCCTGACTACTTAAGTTCATTGAAACTGTTATTCTCCAAGCACAAAGACTTCCTTGAGGCCAGATTCAGTGAAAAAGTTCCCATTCCTTTTCGCTGACCCTCTGCTGATGTGCCTTTTCTCCCTCCTTCCTTTCTTCCATCCTTCCTTTCATCTTTCCTCACTGTTTTGCTCCCTTTCTCCCTTCCTTCCTTTCTTTCCTTTTTTTTAAAAAAATATTTCTTGGGCCTGGCACGGTGGCCCAGTGGTTAAGGTCCTCGCCTTGCATGCCCAGGATCCCATATGGGTGCCGGTTCTAATCCCAGCAGCCCCGCTTCCCTTCCAGCTCCCTGCTTGTGGCCCGGGAAAGCAGTTGAGGATGGCCCAAAGCTTTGGGACCCTGCACCCGCGTGGGAGACCTGGAAGAGGCTCCTGGCTTCGGATCAGCATAGCATTGGCCGTTGCGCTCACTTGGGGAGTGAATCATCGGACAGAAGATCTTCCTCTCTGTCTCTCTTCTCTGTATATCTGCCTTTCCAATAAAAAAAAAATAAAAATAAATCTTTAAAAAAATATTTCTTTATTTTTATTTAAAGATTTCTTTATTTTTATTGGAAAGGCAGATTTACAAAGACAGGGAGAGACAGGGAGAAAGATCATCAACCTGCTGTTTCACTACCAAAATGGCTGCAATAGCCAGAGTTGAGCTGAGTGAAGCCAGGAGTTAGGAGCTTCTTCAGGTCTCCCATGCAGGTACAGAGTTCCAAATACTTGGGCCGTTATCTGTGGCCTTCCCATACTACAAGCAGGCTGCTATATGGGAAGGAGCAACCAGGACATGAACAAGCACCTGTATGTGATGTTGGCACATGCAGATGGAGGATTAGTCAGTTTGTTTTGTTGAAAACAATAAAAAAGGTTTGTTTGTTTTTACTTCTTTTGGAAATATACAGTACATTCATGTCTTTGGGTTTTCACTCTCCTTCATTTTATGTAATGTCCAGTGACATTCTCTTGGCTGGACTTTTAAAATTTTATTTACTTAGCTTGTTTTTTCAATGTGAAGATAGGGAGATAAAGACAGATGGAGAGGTCTCCGATCCGCTGGCTCACTCCCCAGATGCCCATAATGCTTAGCCCCAAGTAGAAACCAAAAACTCAATCCAGGTCTCCCACTTGGGTGGCTGTGATCCAAGTGTTTGAGGCAGCTGGAACCACAGGACAGCAGAGCTGGTGCTCAAACCCATCCACTCTTATATAGGATGCCAGCAGCTGAACATTTGTGCCAAATGTCCATCCTCTGGCTAACTGCCTTTCATTTCCTTATCTTCTCTGCATTTGAGTTCCTCCTCTGCATACCAACTGCTGTTCTCGGTTCCCATGTAACCTCCCACCTGGGTTACTTCAACAGCCTCCTAGCTGACCTTTCTTCCTTCAGTATAGTCTCCTTTTCATTCGGTATCTGCTTTTTGGTGATCTTTCCAAATGTGCTACTCCTCTGTTTGAAAAACAGTGATTCTGTTTTTCCTTCAGTGGAAAAAAAAATCAAGATCCTTAATATAGCTTAAGAAACCTTATCCTAAAGGAGCCTGTTCTGCTTCTCCATCTAATCGGTTGACACTGCCTTGACCTGTCAGGCCTGTTGTCCAGGGCTACTGCAGTTCCTTCTGTCACTCTGACCTTTCCTACACAGAAGCTCTGCCTCTGCCGAGAACACTCACATTCTTATCCATCATCCACTGTCTGTGGACTGTTTCTTATGCTCCAAATCTCAACTCACATATGACACACTCTAGGGGGAATCTTTTTTCACTCCTCATAGCCATCGTTGTGCATTCTGTTGTATTGTGTTGTATATATTCCACTCTGAACACCTTGAAGGTCAGGAGAATCTCTTCCATATTGCATCCTCCCTGAAGAGGTATTTTGAAAAAAGTGGCTATTTTAAGACCTGGGGAATAATGATGAATGACATCATCTCTGCCTAGGGGGCTCTCAAAGTGGAGAAGCACAAACCGAAAAGTCAGCAGAGACACTGTGCAATTTGATGAGTGCTAACTGGCAGGTGTTTTCAAAACATGGAAGAAAGTGCACCTGATTCTGGACCTTACACATCCATATATACACTGTTTATGTGTATATATGGATTTTAGAGAAATGAAGGGTGGAAAAATAATCCTCAGGGTAAAGATCATCTCCCCTCAGGGCTGGTTCTATGAGTTGATCTCCAGAGATTGATCGCTCAGATCTTTAGATACAGAGTAAGATATGAGAACTAAAAATATTAACACATCATACCTTAACATGTAAATAAGCATGATGTAGATTAGTAGAAGCTAAACAAACATTAAAGTATAGTTTTAGGGCACTTAAATCACATCTTGAAAGTCAGTTTCTTGTGTTGTGTGCTCAGGAACTCTCTGACCAAATTCTAATCCTGATTGAGATGGAAATCCACCTTGATCTTTGTGGTGAATAGAAAGAACAGAATGCTGTGGCAGTTCACTGTGTTTCATTTTTACATACACTGCGTAGGTTCGGCAAACAGGCCAGGAAAGCAAGATTGGTATGTTTTGGTTAATCTTTCTTCAGTTCCACCATGAAGACAGCTTGTGGCAGAGAGCTATTCTAAAATGCTCAAGTCTTCATAGCTGAGGGTGATAGAGAAGGGAACCGGATTGATCTGGACTGAGATGACTTACATTAGTTTTTGGGAACTATTAACAGCAGGGTTTCATAACCACTGGCCTGAAGACTGTGTGGACTGTGAATGAATTTCTAAGAGCTTTGAGAATCCTTAAAATTTCATACAAAACTGAACGTTTGTGCCTTTCAAGAGAAGGACTGTGGTTTTCATGGTAGCCTCCAAGTCCTCATACTCAATCAACTTCTGATCCCCACAGTTTGATTTATGTTGCTTGTATTTATTCATTTGGTAATCATTTTTGCGAGTGTAGGTATTGGGTATTTTGCTGCATACTAATTTACTTTTAAATGTTGCACCAGTACACAGAATGATTCAGGTTCAAATTGGCTTTGAGGCCTAGATTAAAGATATTTCCATATGGAAATTTTGTGTAGTCTTCATGATAATTTATGGCCATTTAACAGAAAAAGGAACTGAAGGTCAAAAAAAGAAAAAAACGTACTTTTTAAGGGCAACAATCAAACAGAATGTCAAGGTGAATATGACTTTATCTCCCTCTCGTGAAGCAGGAATTTCACAGTCATCCAGGGCAGACAGAAACAAACACTAAGCAGAGTAGCAGAAGGCAAGGGTATGGAATCGGCGGTAGGAGACCTTCGCTCTAGCTGGCTGTGCTCAGCCATGCTTTGTTGAGAAAGAGTGGAGTTGGCTGTCACAGGAAGAACAGTGGAACTAGGTTATCCATAATCATCAGTGTGTTTCAAGCTGAATAAAGATACTTGAGAAAAACAGACACGTGCATTATTCATATGCTTGCAAAAATAATAATGATGATTCAACAATTAGGAAATGATAATAATAATAAGTAGTATGATTTAAAATAAGCCAAAGACCTTAGAAGACTTCATCAAAGAAGATATACATATAGCACATAAGCATAAGAGAATAGGTTTACATTTATCTCAGCAGGGAATATCCATTTAAAAACAACATGACATACCACTGAAAACTCTTTAGAATGACCCAAAACCTAGAGCGCTGACATCAAATGCTGGTGAGGATACGCATCAACAATTTTCTGCAACTTCCATTTACTGGTGGGCATGCAAAGTGCTGTAAACACTTTGGGAGACAGTTGAGTGGTCTTACAAAACTAAATGTTTTGATATCATTTGATGTAGCAATTGAGCTCCTTGGTATTTATATAAAGGATTTTGAAAACTCTTGTCCGTCAGAAGCCATAAAAAATGTTTATGACAGCTTTATTCATAATTTCCCAAATTAGAAAACAACCAGGATGTTTTTCAGTAGGTGAGTGGATGGATAAACTGTGATATATCCAGTTAGTAAAATGGTATTCAGTGCTAAGAGCAAATGAACTATCAAGCCATGAAAAGACAGGGAGGAAACTAAAATGCTTGTTACTGATTTTAAAAAGCCAATCTGAGTAGGCTACATGCTGTATGATTTTGACTATGATAATCTGGAAAGGGCAGTGGAAGGATCAGTGGTTCTCAGGGGCAATGCAGGAATAAACAGCACAGAGAATTCTTAAGGTACTGAAAATGCTGTCGATGACACTGTCGTGGAGTATATAGGTCATTTTACACCTGTCCAAAGTCTTAGTGCATCACACAAGGAGGAAGCCCTAATGTAAACTGTGTATTCTGGTTGATGCACGGTAGATGTGTAAGTATCACACTGGAGGGCTGGTTGCTAAGGGGGAAGGGATGGTAGGCGTGTGTGGGAACTGAAGGTATATGGAAAGGCACTGTACCTTCTGTTCAGTTTTACTGTGAACCTAAAACTGCTTAGAAAAATGTAGTTTAAAAAGGACAGTGGTTTGGAATGGAAAGGGCATAAACAAATTTCACAGCAAAGGAATACTGTATGTCAGAGAACCAGCTTATGCCCTATATATTTCCACATGTGGTGGCTTGCCACAATCTCCTTCTAGAACTAACCCATGCTAGATTTTCTCCTCCAAAGCTGCTTTTGTAAGCATGGCCTGTATTTATGCTTTTTGATTTGTGGATTTTCTTAGAATGGAGGAACACTATAATGACTTTCTGTTGGTAACAGAATCCCAAGCCTAACAGGCTGCAGTGCGTAGATGATTGCCCCCAGTGGCACAACATAACTGCACAACTCTATTTCTAATTGGGGCTATGAAAGAATATGTACATTAAAAAAAATTCCTGTGATCTTGTTGAAGTGAAAGATTCAATGTGTGGGTTTTGTTTTGTTTTCTCCTGAAAAAAATAAATATGATTAGTTTTAAGCCAATCTAGGGAATTTCTAAGGAAAAATTCTGAAGAACTTTTCCCATGAGTTTATTGCCCTAGTTTGATGTTTTAGCCTTATGTTTTTTATCAAGTTCTTGGAAATATGACTGGAAAGTCATCTCTGATTCCACACTGAAATATATAGGAAGGGGAATGTACAAAGAAAGGACGGGGAAGAAAGGCAGTTTGAGCAAAGATGAGACCAGCTCCAATGGCGACTAATACCTCGAATTTTGTTCAGTTCTATGTATGTGTTTTTCACTTGAAAAAGTCCGTTACAGCAAGAGAAGTTTACAGAGCATGCCAGCTTGCTGATGTATGATTAATAGAGCATAACATCGGAGCTTGCTCTTTGTATTGTACTGTATCTTGGTTTTCTTCGAACAATACCAACTAAATTTTAATTTTTAAAGTTTTATTTATTTATTTATTTGTTTACTGGAAAGATAGATTTACTGAGAGGAGGAGAGACAGGAAGACCTTCCATTCACTGCTTTACTCCTCAAGTAGCCTCAACAGCCGGGGCTGAGCCTATCCGGAGCCAGGATCCAGGAACTTCTGGTTCACTCATGTGGGTGCAGGGTTCCAAGATATTAGGCCATCCTCAGCTGCTTTCCCAGGCTGTAGTAGGGAGCTGGATGGGAACTGGAGAAGTTGGGACATGAACCTGCACCAATGTGGGATCCCAGTACTTGCCAAGGGATGGATTAGCCAATTGAGCCATTGTGCTGAGCCCTAAACGCTTTATTTTTAAGCTGTTATTTATTCTTGCACATGTTTTAATAAGCTTGAGAGAATGCTAGAAATTTTTACTTTCTTTTGAATGACTCTGTTAAACAGGGCTGGTTGGAGTCCTTGCCTCATAGACTCTTGCAAGGGGTAACTGGTAAGAGTAATTGGTGAAATTCCAGGCGCAGTCAGTGAGGGGGTAGTTCTTGCAGTTTTTAATGGCTTTGCACGCTGAATTATAAATCATAAGGATTTTCTGAGATTATTAAATGCTATTCAGAAACATGAAGCCTAATGGATTAAGCACAAAATTTTTAAATTCCTGTGCAATTTTATTGCAATGCACAGTTCTCCATGAACTTCTTAAAGAATCCTCTATACATGATTTACAAATTTTTTTTGCATCAGAATAAATTTGTTGTTTAATTCCAAATTTTCCACAGATATTTTGAAGTATCATCAAATAACATTCCATTATTCCTTCAAGATTTAAACGATGTTTAGAAATGTCCCTATTTTGTTTATTTGAGAAAGAGAGTGATTCACTTCCCAGTCAGGGAAGCTGGTGCTGCAGCCAGTGGCTGAGAACTCCATGTAGACCTCTTCTGTGTGTGGTAGGAAATCGGTTACATGAACTATCGCTTGCTGTCTCCTAGATTCTACTTCATCAGAAAGTCAGAATCAGGAATGGGAGTCAGGAATTGAACCAGGTACTTTGATGGGGGATTCAGGCATCGTTCTGCTAGGCTATGCTTGTACCCATTCCAGATTTTTGGTATATATGCTACCAAAATGGACATTCTGGTTTATTAGTGTTTGTGATATATATTTTTTTAAGATTTATTTTTATTATATTTTTATTGGAAAGGTGGATATACAGAGAAGAGAGACAGAGAGGAAGATCTTCCGTCCAATGATTCACTCCCCAAGTGAGTGCAAAGGCCGATGCTATGCTGATCCGAAGCCAGGAGACTCTTCCGGGTCTCCCATGTGGGTTCAGGGTCCCAAGGCTTTGGGCCGTCCTCGACTGCCTTCCTGGGCCACAGGTGGGGAGCTGGAAGGGAAGCGGGGCTGCCGGGATAGAACCGGCACCCATATGGGATCCTGGGCGTGCAAGGCGAGGACTTAACCACTGGGCTACCGTGCCGGGCCCTTGTGATATATTTTAAGAACTTGATTCATATGTTCAAGTTGTATTTATGAAATATTGTACCCATTTTAAAATATCCATTTTTTAAAGAGTAAGGATTTAGTAAATGTGGGCTGGGTGTGTGTGGCGGCATTTGTGTTGTTGCTTGAAGCCCTCGCATTCCAGCATTGGAGTTTTGGGTCTGACTTCTAGCTACTCCACTTCTGATGCTGCCAATGATGGCTCAAGTGCGTGGTCCCCTGCAAGCCCCAAGGAAGACACAGATGGCAATTTGGATGGCTGGTTTGGGCCCAGTTGTCATGGGCATTTGGTTAGTGAACCAGTGGATGGAAGATCTCCGTTCATTTGTCTCCCCATTTGTATCTCTGTCTTTTTAATAAGTTGGAAGCAGATACATTTTAAAAGAAGGGAAGTAAGTGAAAAAGAATGTGAAGAAATGTAGCAGAAGACTGGAAGTTTCAGAGACAGAACACATTGTTCCCCATTATTCATGGTTTTGTTGTCTGTGGTTTCAGTTACCTGTGGTTTACCACAGGTAAGAAGAAGGGTGGGTACAGTAAAACAAGATACTGTGTGAGAGAGATGGAGGCAGTTTTGTACCTTTTGTTATGATATATTGCTATCATTCTGTTTTGTAGCTATTGTTATTCTTTCATTAGGCCTAATTTATAAAGTAAACTTTTTATGAGCACATATATAGGAAAAATATAACATACGCAAGATTGATACCATCTGAGGGTCTTAAAACCTATTCGCTGTGGATGCAGGGGGGAATCTCAGTTTTATGTATTTATTTTCATTTTCAGTCTCTAAAGTTTATTAATATCAGGGCAGGCCACCAAGACATCTTCCAATTTGTGCAATTTATCATGTTTAAATGATGCTTTATAAGGTAAAGTAAAAGCTTTGTTTTAAAGGCAGGAGGCCTGTCTTGTCTGCTGACAGATAAAGGGATTTATACATATTTGAGAGAATCACTCTACCTATATCAGTTATGTATTCACAGTTTGCAAAATGGTGATAGGACACCTGTTTTAGAGTACCTTTGCAGCAGTTAAATGGAAAGCATGCAAGGCATCAAACAGAGGTCCTAGTGCCTGCCAGGCCCTGTAGTTGATCACAGTGTTACTGATCATCATGTATGTTCCTGCAGGGTGGACCTTCAGCCTTGTGTGGTTTACTGCATCTTAGAAGGCCCCCATGGCGGTCTTGGCTGTTGTGTGAAGCAGCAAGCAGTAGAATTCCATGACACCTTCGTGATGCCTGTCCATATGATGGGTGGTCCTGGTGAACGGGAACCTTGTGTGGTTTGATGCCTTGATTAAGTCCACATGTTGCCCCTGTATTGTTCTGGGCACTGAATCAAGATTTAGTGATTCAGGAATGAATAAAATGCAATCTTTGTTCTTGAAGGGCTCACAACCTAGGCAGGAAGTGGTAACCATCTTTTGTGGGCAAAATTCTTCTTCTCTTTAGTTGCTGAACAGTTTCTGCATTTTCCCATTCCCATCACACACACACACACACACACACACACACACACACACACACACACACACACGAAGACACTGGTGGGTATTTCAGGGTGACCTGAGCAATGATAAAGCCAGATCCTCCCCCTAGGAGGCTAAGGACATGGTGTGTAGTTAACCAACATGCTGTGGCAGAAAGAATGGGATTCCAGCCAAAAGACCTTGATTCACATTCAGGCTTCAAAAGACACTTGTTGGATAACATTGTGCAAAGCAGGCTCCTTGTGTGCTAAGCAAAACAATAAAGACTTAAAATTCAGTTGTTTATGTACTTGGTAAACATTCATTGGTTTCATGGGATCCTCCAGGAAATAAAATCTATTAATATTCCTGCCCTGTTGGAGCTTAGGTGGGGGGTGGGATGGGATGTATGTAGCCTCTTGTCCTGAAATTATTAAAAATGGTTAAGGTTCCTCTGAAGCTTCCAGGGCAGGTGGCAGTAGAGGGTGGCAGCTAGTTTCTCTGTAAATGGATACTTGAGAGGAGCAGAAGGAAGTGAGGAAAAGAGGCAAGGAAACACCTCCCACACAGAGTGGGACCACAGCAGAGCTGGCGGGGAGGAAAGGTTGACAGGACAAAGGAAAGGGCCTCTTGGTAGTCCGTTGGCTTTTACCAGGCATCGTGAGAATGGATGTCTGAGAAGGAACGCGAGCACAGTGACATGATCTCACTCGTAAGGGCATGCATGGTTCAGGCTGCTGGGAAGAAGCTGAAGAGAAGTGTGGCAGACCGTGGGAGGCTATCCCTAGCCCAGGTGAGAGATGGTTAATGAGGTGCACCAAGGAGAAGCAGTAGAGATGATGCTCAGGGAGATATTGTGGAGTTTCTTCCCTCCTTCCTTCCTTCCTCCTTCCCTCCCTCCCTCCCTTTGTTCATTCCTTTCCAAAAGGCAGAGCGAATGGAGTTTTCCAATGAATTGTACAAATGGCTTAGCTCAGGGGCTTTGTGCCCTAACATCAGAGTCGCCATAAATCCAGATGAGGATGGCTGTGGGAGGATCAGGTGGGTTGGGTAACATAGGAGTGCTCTTGGGACCTGTGTGGTTTCATATGCCTGTTTGATCTCCAAAGGCAAAGTGGTAGTTTCAAGGGGGGGTGGTTCAAGATAGAGATTCTGACTTCAGAGTTCATCATAGAGATGGTATCCAAAGTCAAGAGAGAATCAGGTCTCTGGAGAATTGATTGCAGAGCACAAAGAAAAGAGCCCCAGGGGCTGTGTCCTGTGTAGACTATCACTGACAGGATACACAATTGGGAAAAATGTGATGTATCATGATGTTTTTGGTGCAAAATTTGACTGTAATATATTTTATATATACCTAATTCTCTGGCCCACCTAAAATTTCTTTCTTTTTTTTTTTTTTAACTAAATGGTGTCTTTGTAACCTGTACTATTTAAGGTGTTTTCTGATATGGAATTTATACATACCCTTAAGTAATTTGAGCAGCACCAGACCTGGTTATATATAGCTTTATACAAGATACTTCCTAACAGTATTTAAACAGGATGACTTTGGCGATTTGGTTTACTACATAAAATTGCACTGATTCAGAGAGCTGCAGGGGAAGTGTAGGCTCCCAGTGGCTAAAAATTTCACTAAAATGGATATTGCATGATGTTCAATGTGATTTCAACATTAAGGTAAAAATATCTATGGACTGCACTAAAGAAAAGGAACAGAGTTTCTAGATCAACAATACCTTCTGTGTGCAGCTAAGCACTTAGGAATCACTCGTGTGCAGCTTCCCCATTTATATACTGTATTTATTCAATTGACAGGTTCATTCAGTAGCATGAGCCAAAGACTATGATTTATATTACATGCTGATTGATAATAATACACAACTGGATTATGAAACTCTGTGAAGAGTTTTACAAAGAGGCTTTGGAGACCTAAATAAAACTCAGCACCAGTGTTACTCCTATATAGAACTTCTGAAGAGTGTCTTCAAAAATAATTTTCATTATGCTTTGTTTTTGTTACATATTGACATATTCTTCACATTATGTTTGGGAGTCTTCTGGCTGGATTTTGTGTCCTATTTGCTCAATTTAAGGATTTAATATATCATTAACCTTTCAGTGTATCCCGTTTCAATTAGAGATTTTAAAAGCTAAGCTGGGGAGGACATATGGCACAACAGTTAAGACCTTATTTGGGTTAACTATATCCCAGTGTCAGAGAACTTGGATTCAGTCCCAGCTCTATGGCAGATTCTAGCTTCCTGCTAAGGTACATTCTGAGAAGTAGTTTAAGAAGTAGTTTAAAAAGTAGTTTAAGAAGTAGTTTAAGAAGGTGGTTTAAGGAACTGGGTCTCTTCCAGCCACTGGGGAGATCTGGACTGGTCCCTTTGCAACTTGGTCCAGCCCTGGCCATTATGGGCATTTGGGGAGTGAATCAGTAGATAGGCTCTCTCTTTTTCACAAAGGAATTGAATATAGCAAAACATTAGAATCTGTGTAATAATTTTCAAGAGATATCCAGGTAGAGGTTCATGCCTGAGTAGTGGAGTAAAATTGCTAAATCGTAAGTGACAGACACAGATTCAGGAGGTACAGACAGCTTGCTACATCACGAAAGGTACCCACAGAGGAATGGAGTGGAATTGGAGCACTAGGAATTTTTGTTCTCCAGAGGCAAGATGGGCTTTTCAAAACGCAAAACCAAGGGAAGAGCAGTACTATATTAGTTCAGTGCTCGTCAGTACTTCAAGAATGGTTGTGTGTAGTGATTAACATATGCTTTTACATATGTTTTAGATATCAGGCTCCTTTTTGAATGAAGAGGCTCATATAGACAGACCCGTTAATCCCTGTCCATCACCTCTGTTCAGTACCCACATTGGGGTGCTGAGAGCTATCACAGCAGAACAAAGATACATAATGCCACGCAAAAGAAGGACTTTTCTATTATTTTTGGAGAATCTAGTCAGTATTTTGAAATCACAGATGAAAATATGGGTTCTACATTTCTTACTGAAATCTTGTCTTGGGCTTAGCAATTAATAATCGAGTTTTGTTTTGTTTTGAAACAACAGGCAGATGTCACAGGAACTGGATATAAACCTCATCATAGACGATCTGTAGATTTGGTGTAGTTTTAGGAACTTTTGGGACATGATTGTTATTCAGCTCCAGCTTCTAATGTCAGTGATGACAGAAAAGATGCCTACATCCACTGTTCTTTGCCAGCTGATTTAACATGTTGAAACATCAGCCTTCAGTTACTACATTCTGATCCAGAATTAAGTTTGAACATGTCTTACAATGTTAGGAATGAGTTGTCTCTGTATGCATATGTATAATGCATCTGAGCACATTACACTAGACAGAGCTTTTCTCTCAAAGGTCATTTATCTTGCATCTTTGTCCCTCCTTACCCTCCTACCCTCTTTACCTAGAGAAGAAATGGCTATTCAGCATCATTTGTATCTGTCAGGAGAAGCCACTGGAACCAGTTGTAGGAACAACTCTACTTTATGTCTGATTAGCCACCAGGGCTTTCTGTGGCCAGGGCTCTGAAGATGTATCTGCACCCACCTTAGCCATTCATAAACTGTTAATATTTAATATTCTGTTGTTAACATTGGTGGTAATTATTTCAGATAACATTATTGCTAATGATTCTTACTTCCAAGATACTGCTCTGAAAAATTTTATTTGGCATCAGTTGCAAATATCTTTTCCTCTAAGCTTAGTATAGCCTACTGAGTTTTTCATTACCTTATTTTTCCTATCTTTACAATTTAGTTTATATTTTACTAGGCTGGAATACATTTTCTAATTTCAAACAAGTGTACATTATTTTTTATTCTTGTTGGAAAATTATCAATAGTTTTCAACTTTAATAATCTTACAAATTAGCATAATTCATGGGATTTTTTTTTGTGTGTGTGTGTATCGTGAGTTCTTAGAAGTCTTGGTGTCCTTTCTCCTGATTTTACTTTTTAACTGTTTGACTTCCTGATATGTACATATTGAGTTAGTTTTTTTTTTTTTTCAGAATCTATGAGGTGAAGTACTGGTCCTAGAAGAAGCAATATATGTTTCTGTTGTTGCCAGTGGAGGATGCTGGATCAGCCTTCCTTATTAAGTCCATAGTGGGAGCAGTGAGGCCAGCTTCATCCCTTTCAGAGGCATAATCATCAAAATAGCTTTATGGTTTTGTTCACATACAGTTGGGTTCTGATAGTTTCCCTTTATATTAGAATTGAAACATACACCTTGTGTGTTTATGCAAACAGAAATGTGGCAAAGTGAAAAGGGGATAAGTCACTTCAATATAACTAAATAGAACAATCTCTATGTTTATATTTGTTAATGCAAGGTATTCCTTTATTGTTCTATAAACATGTATTTTATTATTTATACATGCGTATCATTTATGGTTACTATATTTTTTAAAATGCACAGTATTTTTTAAAAAAGATCAATTTATTTTTGAAAATCAGTTACATAGAGAGGAGACATTCACATAGACATTTAACATCTGCTGGTTCACTCTCGACATAGCCAGAATACCCAGCCCTGGGCTAGGCCAAACCCAGGAGGCAGGAGGCAGGAGGCAGGAGGCAGGAGCCAGGAGCCAGGAGCCAGGAGCTAGGAACTTCATTGTGGCTGGCCAGGCCCCAAGAACTTGTATTTGCTTCTGATTTTCTTAGTGATTTATCAGGGAGCTGGACCCAAGGTTGAACAACCTGGACACAAACCGGTGTCTATCGTGGACATCAGTGTGGCAGCACCAGCTTTACCCTTTGTGTCCCAGAACTGTTTCTTTATATTTTGATTCCAGTCTCTTTTAACTTGATTAGTATATTTATGGCAGCATAATTTACAAGAACATAATCAGTACGTGAAATTCATTCCTTGCTGTCTGTAAGATTTATTTATTTCACAGCATCAGAGAGAGGGAAGAGGCAGAGAGACACAGAGCTTTTGTCTACTGGCTCCCTCCCCTGGTGGCCACATCGACCAAGACTGGCTTAGGCTGAGTCTAACTTACAGGGACTCATCCAGGTCTCCTGCAAGCTAATGGACACAAGCATCTTGCACTGTCATTTTAGACACATTAGCAAGGAACTGCATTGGAAATGCAATACTGGGACTTGAACCAGCACTTGACTGTGGGATGGCAGTCCCCTCCCCTTGTAAGTTTTTGTTCTCCACCTCTGAATCTTATTGTTGAGAACAGTTGATGCTTAATGCATTTTGGGATCACACTCTTCTATTTTTTGGAGTCGTTCCTGCTCTCCACACCTGTCACCCACCCTAACACGTTTGTTCTACCTCCCTCCTGACCTTACATTTTTCTCTAACTGCTCATGATCTGTCTCTAATTGCTTGCTTTCTGATACCCTTATCATCCCTAGTGTCTTGCTAAATTTTCTTGGCAAAGTCTGAAACCTGTTAGTAAGCTCCCGTTTTCATGCTTCTGTAAGTAGAGCACTGAGCACTATTATTATTGCTTTAAAGTTACTCATTATTTTATTATTATTTTTTAATGGAAAGGCAAATTTACAGAGAGGAGGAGAGACAGAAAGATCTTCCATCTGCTGGTTCATTGCCCATGTGGCCAAAACAGCAAAAACTGAACCGATCTAAAGCCAGGAGCCAGGAGCCAGGAGCTTCTTCCGGGTTTCCCATGCAGATGCAGGGTTCCAAAGCTTTGAGCCATCCTGCACTGCTTTTCCAGGCCACAAGCAAGGAGTTGGATGGGAAGTGCAGCAGCCAGGACACAAACCAGCAACCATATGGGATCCTGGCACACACAAGGGAAAGACTGTTGTAAGAAGGTTACCACGCTAGGCCCACTGAACAATGTTAGAAAAATCACCTTATATTCATTCAGGTCAGTGGAAATCAGTTCTGTGATTTCCTTACCTACTGAACCCTGAGCATTTCCTGGCCAGGTTAGCTCTTAAAGTAGGTTCCAGTCATCCAGATGGTAGACCTCAACTAAGTTCCCAACTTCTGGCTTTCCCACTCTTTCTCCTTAACTCCCTCCCTACATTTGTGGGAATTTGACATGCAAACTAAAGGGTGGGAACTCTCTTTTTCAAATAATTACGTTAAAACGATGGCAACGCTAATGATGATTTCAGTCTGTGTCTTCTGGAAAATTATGCTTCAAACAGGTACATAAGAAATGATATAGTTTCTGTATTCTTCTGCAAAATTATACAAATTCTCCACAGTTAAAAAAAAAGTGTTGTGTTTGAGTCAGTAATGGGCGCGCAGGTGAAGAGTACCTGGCTTGAGGTGGCAGGGGGTGGTGAGGCTCTTCCCAGTTCCTCTCTTTGCTTTCTTTCCTGGAGGCCAAGTGTACCTTCTATTACCTTCTCTTAATATTTCATGGCTTTTTACCCATGATAGCTTCAGAATTCTCTATATTGAGTTTGTCATTTAAAAAAAAAATCAATGAAGTAAAAGCTAAAACCTAACATAAACTTACAATTCCAGTGCTGTCAAAGTCACCGAGTCTTCGCAGAAGAAGAAAGTCATTTGCTGTGCTCAAAATTATGCCCCTCAGATTATTTTCAAACCATAAGAAAAACTTGTTTCTTGCTACACATTGAAGGTAATAACTTTGCTTAAAGCATAACGCTTGTGTTTGATTTGTCACTAAGTAAGTTGAGAGTGGGTCTATATCTTCCTTTCCTAATTTAACAAATAACAAGACTTCCTCCTTTCCTAACAAAAGATACTAATCTGAAGGACAGAAGCATACCTGTAATTCCAGTCACATTCTAAGTGATTACTTTTGTTTCCAGGAGACATACATATAACCAATCTTGGAAATATACATTCTGAACTCACCAGATAATGCTATTGTTTTCCAAGGGGATCGAACCGAAATAATCTCCCACAGCATTGCTTCATATCATCTTCCATATGTGGTACTTACAGACTTTACTGTGTCATTAAAGAATCCAGATTATTTAACGCCCTTCAGATTTGTCTGAGGTGAGAATTATTAACACTGCTTTACACCTTCTCAAACTCGGAAGCCTGGGCTTTTCTACATACTTGTAACATAGAGGTGAATGTTGTATAGTATTGGTAAACTAGCAAAGAGAAGAAATCAAAAACTGTTTCTTAGCTTGTACCCTTTTAATATTTGCATTGGTACACTGTAATGATGTCCTTCTGAATCAAAGATGTTCAAAATCTCTTGTGAAAAGTAATATACTTAAAATTATGCATAATGTCTCGCCTGTCTGTCTTAAATTAGCATATGTTATGTATGTCTATTTCAATAAACATAATTTTTAAGTAAAAAAAAAAGGTTAAAGAGCAGAATAGTAGCTCATTTGAGTTAATAAAAGCAAATCTGGCAAGAAGTGAGACCTCCCAGAGCCACTCAGAAGGTTTAACCTCGAATGTTGCATTTCCAGGGGCAGAAGTCAGCCTTTTGCAAGAGGGGGCTCCCTACCTGGCGCTTTCAGCCATCCTGGATGGACACAAACTTTATGTAGACTCAGCACTGAACAGACCAAAATCAATAGATTTAAAATATTTAAAGTAAAAGCTTCTAAGGACAGGAATTGTGTCTATGATTTGCTTTACCAGAACATTCACCTGCATGTATTATATCCTTAATACTGATAGCTTAGTTTGCTGTTTGCAGATTGTGCATGATTCTGTATAAAAACCTGATTTTATGTCATCTATTGTTTGAGAAGACAAGTCCAGGTCCTCTTTGTATTTACTTCTTTTTTATTTTTTCTATTTTTGGCACTTAAGTCATCTTCTATGATAAATTACCAACATGAAGAAAAATTTAGTGGAATGAAATGCATCTTATAATGTTCAAAATCCATGCACTTCAGAACAGGTTTGTCTCGTTGAAGTTGTATCATTGTTTTTCTCAATAATTAGCATATGGTGCTAAAAACTAGACATATTTATCAAAACTAGGTACTGCTCGGAGCGTAGGCACTTGTGTGTTCAGATTTACAAAGTAGTACACAGTCCCTTAACAGCCTGCATTTCTGCATTGGAAGCTTATTACGTAAGCTTGCTAATCAGATCCACTGCATGTTTGTTCAGTGTTCAGGAGGGATTTTGGCTACTATTGAAAGTCTTTTATTAATACAGAGAAAGCAGTTTTATGAATTCCATAGGTACAGTCCCCAGTAGACAATCATTCCCCTCGCTCTCCTGCTATCCCCCATTTCCCTCCCTCCTTTTCATCTTCAACATTTTTTGCAAAGCCATAACTTTAATCCATTCTATATCCAAAGGCTTAGTTTGCCACTCATCATATTCAACAAGTAGACCACAAGATCACATTGCCACTGGAATATGAACACAGCTAAAAGTGACAATCATATCCCCAAGTAGCCATTTCATTTCTACAGTTTTTGTATGTTCTATATTAGCTGCCATGTATGAGAGAAAATATATTTGTTTTTTTGAGATGGACTTATTTTTCTAAGCATAAAGGTTCACAATGTATCCATTTTGTTGTAAAAGACAGGATTTGGTTATTTTTTATGGTTTACTGGTGTTTCGTAGTGTATCGACAGCATATTTTCTGTATTCAGTCATAAGTTAATGGACATCTGGGTTGATTCTATGTCTTAACTATAATGAATCGAGGGGCAATAAATATGGAAGTACAAATAACTCTATCACATGCTGATTTTATTTCATTTGGGTGAATTTCCAGGAGTGGGATGGTTGGGTCATACAGTTGATCTATTTTCAGATGTCAAGGAATCTCCATATTGTCTTTCATAATGGTTGTACCAGTTTACACTCTCACTGACTGTGGATTAGGGTACCTTTTTCTCTACATCCTCTTCAGCATGAATTGGTTTTTTGATTTTAGAATGGTAATTGTTCTCATTGGATTTTAAAAACATCTTTCAGTTCTATGAGTTGCTGCAAGTCACAAATCGTATCTGTGTGGCCTCCTGCTGTGCAGTGTGGAGGCAAAATGAGACATGGGAAATATCTTCTGTCATTGTTTGCAAATGAGCATGGAGTATCTGCAGAGGCCCCTGCTGGCCTCTTACTGGGTTATTGATTTAACATGGCATGACTGTACCCATTACTTTTTGAAGCACATCCAAATGCCTGCTTTGACAACTGTTCTCCTTGCTACTTATGCACTTATACAATGTGATTTTGTCAAGAATGTTGTTGACTAGTTTTCTTTCCAAAGCTGCTTATCAACATACATGATTTCTGACTGGGAAGTTTGTTTTTCTTCCTTTCTCTCTGAATGGATTGCTTGCCAGTGGTGATGTATGGCTTATTTCATCGATTTTCGGTAATGAGATGGAGCAGTATGGGGTAAATGTCTGTGCACTCGGGCAGGGATTCTAAATCACATTCTCAAAACCACGGGCTTGGTGATGCAGTCTGTCCATCTCCTCAAAAATGTCTGTGGTGAAGCTTCCCTGAAAAAAAGCCTGTGCTTAAAGCACATCACTCAGATGGCAGGTTTAGAAAACCAGAGCCACAGTTATTAGAGTCGGAGGTGTAGGTCAGCTCCCTCCCTCCAGGGGTATTAGACAATAGCGTGGGAGGCGGTGCACAGCCTGGGCACAGTCTCAGCAAGTGAGGGAAGCAGAGAAAGCCCAGCAGTGCTTCTGAACGTCTTGAGGCCTCCACAGAGGGGCATTCAAACCTGTGGCTGATTACAAACTCTAAGTAACTGACTGTAGATTCTGTGGCTGTGGAATTGCTGCAAGATGTTCACATGTCTCAGGCGCGGGAAACCCTGGACACAAAGGCAACCAAGGAAATCCTTGCCGAGTTCAGTCTCTGACTTCATCCTGAGTCACCGTCTCATGAGCCGAATGTCTTTGGCACTCAGTCTCGATCTAGATAGCAGGGAGAAGGAATTATGCATGATGAAAACGTTAGGTATTTGTGGAATGGAGAGGAATCCCTTAGAGACGTGGTTTGATGGCAGTGCTATTTTATGGCTCTTCTATCCTTTCCACATATTCCTTAACTCCTTCAGTCATGTTCAGTCTCCACTACACACAAGATAGGGCCCCAGGATGGTTTCCAGCAGCAACTGTGTTGAAAGTTTTATGAACTGAAAACAGAATGACTTTGAATGCTGTAAAGTGCCTCGTGATATATACATGAGATTTAGGAAAGTCTCTAGTTCACACCATTTCTCCATAAGTGCTATCTGCTTTGTCCTTTGAAGAAACTTTTCTCCTCCCTCTCTCACCACATATGTTATGTATCGTATGTATGGCTATAGATACACACTTATATGATATATGTAAATAGGACACACATCTCTATGAACACTATCTGTAGATGACTGTTCTGTTCTTTGGATTAAATATAAATTTATGAAATGTCATGGATTGCTTTATATTCTGTAATTAACTAACAGTCCAGGTAGATTTTTAAATTTCTTCCTTACCATTTCCCCTTTAATTAATACTCTTATCCTCCGACGGAGACTCCTCCAGGCCTTCTCTTTATGACATCAATAAATCTTACTGCCTCCTTTCCATCTGTTCTCTCCACAGTTTTCCTTTATTCCTTGATCCATGTCTCTCCATGTTTCCACTTGCTCCCCCTCAGAGTTCTATCTTCTTAGGTCTTCTGTCTTCTATGTGTCTAAAGTTAATTAGAAAGTAACTACAATCTTTAAGACAGGCATTATGCTGGCCTTTACATTACTTTTACGGAGAACAGCACAGGCAAAATGTATACCCTAGAAGCGCTGCTATCCCCAAAGGTCAAGACAACTGTATTTTGATCTTTCAAATTCACACAAATCACAATTTCTTTTCTTACTCTTCTTTGGTGCATTCTTTTGTCTTGCTTGTGTTTGTTCATTTTGGCAGAAATATACAAATTAGCAACCGATTAATGACATAATTTAATATCCCAACTATAATTTTTATGCAATTAAATTTAATTGAGGATATTGCAGATGACATAACATAAGGAAAACCTATTCTGGATAAACTACATTATATATACTTTAGAATAAATGGAAGAATTCAAATGAATTTCCCCTGTGGAACAAACAGAATTCTAAGAGTTTAGTGCCTTGTAAAGAAGAAGAGAATACTGCTATTAAATTAACTAGAAACAATTATGTAAGAAAACATAAAGCTCTAATTGGAATTTTGGTACAGTTTTATATTAATGGAAATGAATCTGACATCTAAAATTATTCAGAAATAGACTATGATTTCCTGATAGGAAGAGTTGAGGAGGTGAAGAAAAGATGCAGAAGGAATTAAACAGCAGAGAATGTTCTGGAGAAACAAATACTTAGTGACTCCAGCCTATCCAGCGAGTTTTGTTTCATTCTGATACATTATATTTATATTTCTGGGAGAGATATGATACATGTGACCGTTCCATTTCTACATGTAATGTAAAATAATAAGAACAGCCAGCCTGCTCACAACTTGAAGCCAGATGGTGTATAAGTGTGTCATGCTGGGCTGATGGTTTGGAAATGCCAGCTTTGCAGCGTGGCTGGAGCCGAATAATACTTCAAGGTAATCCTGCTTAAATCACTTCTGCATCTCCTGTAGCTTACATTTGAATAGTTAATTTAGTGAATGCACAGCAAGTTATATAAGTGTGAGGTGAACATGTGAAACATATAAAACGTCTCTACTGGGATTTGTTAACTGACAGTTCAAATAGAAAGGCAGAAGTCTAAAGAAATTCAGTGGTATTGACAGACTACTTGTGAGGTAAGAACCAAAAGTCTGTCCATGCTTCTTTTCATGATATGTTAGATTTAATGACCTCGTGATATTTAGGGTTTATCTTTTGAAGATTGACCAATAAAATTTAAATACCGAAATTCTCACATTTTCTCTCTGTGTCCTCACATGTACAGACTAGGATAAAATCATGTAGTGGTTTTACTTTTGCCTAACTTTACATGTCTGCTTCCTTGATGAAATCTCTCGGAGCAGTTCAGCTGGACAGGAGTCATATCATAGTGTCTAGCAGCGATAAGCTGGTAGAGGGGTTTGCAGACAGTGACAGATTGGTCACTAGGACAGTGGGAGGGCTGTGCTGTGTTAAATGACACCTTTGGATCAGAAAGAAGGTGTATCAATTGTAGATAAGTGCAATACTTAATTTCTATGCACTATTAACTATAAAGTTTAGAGCATTGTTGTATTTGCAGAAATTTTCCTCGCTGAAATATGAGATTCTGTTTATTCTCTGTTTTTCATTGTAATGTATCCTTCTAATCCTTTTACTCTTCATAAAGGCATCTGTTTTCCAAGAATCAGTGAATCATTTGTCTATATAAAAATGCTTGTTGAATAATTTAGCCCCTTTCTTTGTACTGACGCTCTGTTATTAAATACATACATATCTAAGATCATTGTGCTTTCTTGAAGAATTTACTCCTTTTTGTTCAATACATTTCTTATTCTAGTAACCTGATTTTTTAAAGAAGGAAGATATATTTATTTATTTGGAAGAGTCACACGGAGAGAGACAGAGAGAGAGATTGATAGTTTTTATCTACTGGCTCACTTCTTTAACGGCCACAATGATCAAGATGGGGCCGGGCTGAAGCCAGGATCCAGGAGTTTCATTTAGGTCTCTATGTGGGCAACATGGGCCAAAGTGTTTCTGTTGCGTTTCAAGGTACATAGTCAAGGGATTGCATGAGAAGTGAAACAGCTAGGGCACAAATCTGCACCTTATGTGATACCAGCGTTGCCGGAAGCCACTTAACCTACTACACCACAATGCTTTTACAACACCTGTTGGTGAGGATGTGGGGAAAAGGGAACCCTACTCCACTGCTGGTGGGGTTGCAGGTTAGTACAGCCTTTATGGAAATCAGTATGGAGAACACTTAAACAACTTAAAATCTGCATACCATATGATCCAGCAATAGCACTGCTAGGAATATATCCAAATCACCTGTTTCACGTCAAACCAACATGCACCCTTATGTTCATAGCAGCACAATCAGTAATTGCAAAAACATGGAAGCAACCAAAATGCCCATCAGCAGAAGATTGGATAAGAAAGCTTTGTTTCATCTACTCCATGGAATACTACTCAGCTATTAAAAAAAAAAACCAAAATGCAGTTCTTTGTGGCTAAATGGGCCCAACTGGAAACTATAATGCTAAGGGAAATGAGTGAATCCCAAAAGGTTAGATACCACATGTTTGCCTTAATTTAACCTGTATTTTTTTTTATTTTTTTGATCCTGCCATTGATACTGCCTCAACACATGTGTTTCGAAAAATTGAACTTGCATTATTTTTAACATATTGTTTACTCAATACTATGTCAATCAATTCTATAACACTATATTTTGTTGCTGATGTTTTGTTGGGGCTTTTAACTTACCAGGATTTTACTGTTAGCTTTGCCTTCAGACCAGGGAAGGCCTCCCCAAGAAGCCATTAAATGTTATCAGGACAATAAGATGCTGGACTCAATGCTGGGTATGTGCTTGCAATGAACGAATCTCAACTGAACTTGAACTGTGGTTATGCACCATGGGGGGAAGGTTGTGGGAGGAGTGGGGGAAATCCAAGCACCTATAAAACTGTATCACATAATACAATGTTATTAACAATAAAAAAATAAATATAAAAAAATGAAACTTACGTTTGTATATTCGTGTAGCTATATCAGCTTTCCTATGATTACAGTGTGAATTCATTTACTTTTAACTAGTTTAAATTTATACTTACCACAATTTTTTCACTTTTGAAAAATACAGTGTGTAAAAAAAAATACAAAAAAATACAATGTGTCTCTGAGATTTAGAGAACTTAAATCACTTAGATTTAATGAAATTATATTTGTTACTTTATTTAAGTCTGACGTCTTGTTGTTTTCTCTTTGTTCCATGTGCCTTCTGTTCTTTTTCCCCAATTTTTATTTCCTTCAGGTTAATTTATCACTGTTAGTTTTCTATTCTCTTTCCACTGTTGGTTTCTTAACTTCGTAGACAGAATTACTTACATGGTTCCCAGTGTGACACAGTTGAACCTAAGGAAAGAAGCATATGCCAGGTGGACCTGGTCTTGACATAGAAGCCTTAAAGGCAGAGAGCTTTTTTCAGGCAATGGCAGATGAGAACAGAAAGGGAAGTAGGTGATCTGAAGGATGATGATTGTCTTGCTGGCTTTGAAGGGGGGAGGAGTCACAGGCAAGAATAGAGAGAAGGAGCTGAGCGGACCCTGGCCCACAAACAATCAAGAAACATGAACTTCAGTCTCACATGCTCAATGCATCTACTGAAAACGTGAATGGGTGTGTAACCAAGTCTTTTCCTTGAGCATCCACTTACAAGCTTGGCTAACACATTGATTTTAGTGTTGAGATACCGACCAGACTAACTTTCCTGGATTTCTGAGCTGTAAAGTTATAAGATATTACATAGGTGTTATTTCAGCTGTTGAATGCGCACGAATAGACAACCAATACACTGGCTGAGACTCACCTGGATTATTTTAGTAGTTGTTGCATGGCATACTGTATGTATCTTCAGCTTACCAGTTTTTTTTCCTCCCAAATGATATTACACCACTTATAAATAATGTAGGAGCTTTATAACTATCAAGCTTCCATTCCTCACCCCTGTTCTGTGTGCTATTCTTGTCCTAAATTTTACCTCTCTGTTTTAAGTTCTCAGTATATGATGCTTTTGTTCAAAACAATGTTAAATCTTTGGGTAAATGTAAAATTAGAATAAGAGACATACTTTTTGAAGATTTATTTATTTGAAAGGCAAAGTTAGAGGGAGAAACAGATCCATCTTCCATTTTCTGGATTCTTCCCTATGTGGAACCTGGAGCTCCATCCAGGTCTTCAGGGTGGGTGGCAAGCCCAGCACTTGGGCCATCCTTTGCTGCTCTAACAGGTCATTAGATCAGAGCTGGATCAAAACTGGAGCAGCTGGGACTTGAACAGACACTCATTTGGGATGTTGGCAAACACAGGTGATAGCTTAACCTGCACAATGTAGGCGCCAAGAGACATCATTAATGTTTATCTGAGTATTCATATTTGATACTTCTCAGCAGTCATTATTGCTCCACTTGGATTTGCTGTTACATCTGGAGTTAGTATTTCTTTTAAGATTTCTTGCAATTCTACTGACATTGAATTCTCTCAATTTCTAAGAGAGTCTTGCATCACTGACAGATTTTTTTGTTTCTTTGTTATTTCATCTGTGGAAGACTTCTGAGATAATCATACACTGGTTTTTTTGGTTTGGAATATTTTACACGTAGTTTGTGCTTAATTCTTTGTTTTTCCGTATGTATCCCTTTTTGACAGATTTTTCAGAGAATTGATTGTACTCTGCTTGGCATTTTCTTTGTGTTTAGTCCACTACTTTGAACTTTTTGAGTTTGGATCTATGGGCTTATAGTTTCAGGAAATTTCAGAAGTTGTTTCTTCAGTTTTTTTTTTTTTTCACCTTGACCAATGCTTTTCCCTCAGTGTTTCTGTTTCCAATGTTTTTCATTTAGTACGTGTTTTGTCTTCCTATTTCCTGGGATGTCTGATCTTTTTTATCTGATACTGGACACCATGTGCTATGTGTTTCAAGGTCTAAATTTTCTCTCTCTTGCCTTTCTAAGAATGTAAATTAGTTGTAAATTGGCTTGAGTTTTTGAGGCTTGTTTTTAAGTACTGCTGGGTAGAACTATATCGGCCCTAATTTGTTATTTATTCTTTTGTGCTACCATCTAATCAGGAAGCTTCTTTGGTCTGTTCGGAATGCCTCTCAGTTTCTAGAAGGCCTTGCCTATGAAGTTGACCTCAACTTGAATACCTCTACAGCCCGAGTGAGCGGCAAGAATAACCTGGCATACAATTTGTGTTTGGTAGAATTCGACGATGACACCCATAGGCACTTATCTTTGTTTGAATCTTGAATATTGGGCTGTTGAGTAACCTCTGGAGATTATCACTCCTGTGACTGTATTACCTTAGATGGCAAAAGGAAGAAAACCCAAGGTGCACTTGATTTCTCCCAGAGAACTCATTAAAAAAAAAAAAAAGAAAAAACTTTCCAGCTGTGTGTTGAGGAACAAGTTTAACATCTGGAAAAGTTGACTCAGTCCAGATGTGTAGTTGCTTATAATGAGAAAGAAGGTCTGCTACCAGTTTCTGTATCATGGAGTGTGTATTTGTCTTTGGAAGGTGTAGCAGCAGCAGAAAGTAGAATTTTTCTTTAGACTCATCCATTGCCAGGTTTCCTAGTTTTCTAGCCTACATTAAAAAATAAAATTTGGGGCAAGCTCAGTGGCACTGTGGGCTGATCCTGCATCTTTGGCACTGGCATCCCATGTGGGCACCAGTTCGTGTCCTGGTTGCTCAACTTCTGATCTAGTTCTCTATTCATGACTGGGAAACCATCAAAATATGACGTAAGTCTTTGGGCTCTTGTACTCAGGTGAGAGTCGTGGAGTAGGCTTCTGGCTCCTGGCTTTGGTATGGCTCAGCTCTCGTTACAGCCATTTGAGGAGAGTACCAGTAAATGGAGTATCTCTCTCTCTCTCTCTTTCTGTCTCTTTCTCTCTGTGGATCTTTTGAATAAAAATAAATGATTCTTGAAAAATAAAATCCCAGAAGTTCGTGCTGTGGCATAATGGGTTTAGTTGTCATCTTCAGTGTCACCACACCTTATGAGTTTTGCTTCACTTCCTATTTAGCTCCTTACTAATGCATCTGAGAAAGCAGCAGAAAATGGCCCAAGTGCTAGATCCCCTTCACCCACCTGGGAGACCCAGAAGTTGCAGGCCATACACAGTTATCAGCTTGAAAAGTAGTCTGATACAGATGTACTGGATTTCGAATCTGACTTGTAACTGCCTTAGCCAAGCCAAATCAGCTGATTTTGAGGGTCTGGGTTGGCTCATGGACCAGACATTCCATACACCTGTAAGAGTTCTTGAGTTCCGTGTTCCTTCCTATGCACTTTTTGATATTTTTCCCTCACATACACCTAGCTACATTCTGAGGTTTATCTTTACCTTCAAATATATTTTACTGATATAAAAATATAGTATCTTTCTCTTTTCATTATTTTAATATTTTGCTGTAACAAATAAAAGTTGATGATGTGTTTGGAATTTCATTGTGTCGGTACTGTACAGTTTATATGTCCAGTCGATTGTTAAGAAGCATACAGATTAGTCTGGACATTTTGAAACAGCTAAGGCTGAAATTAACTTTTAGTAATTGTGAGTAGTGCTCATGTATGAGAATTTCTGTGGAGAATACCGCTCATAACTAGGTCTTCCACCAAATGAAGTGGTAAGTCTAGATATTGTGAATTGTTCTTTAAAAGTAGTTGTTGCAATTGCTGGCACAGTGCCATGATGAAACCAGGAGCCATGAGAATCTAGGTCTTCCACACAGGTGGCCAGAACCCCAGTGTCTTGGCCATCCTCTGATGCTTTCCCAGACCATTGACTGGAACTGAATCAGAAGTAGAATTGACAGGCCATGAACATGCACCCATGCCAGCGTTGTAGGCAGCAGCTGCTGCACAGTACTGGCCCCTTTATTTGATACCTTTTTATCACTTTTTAATTGTAGGTAATTGTTCTGGAGAGAAATGTGATGTGTAGGTCCCCTTTTAGTGTGTTTTTAGTATTCTTAATGATATGGAGACTATTATTCCTCAGTTCACTCTGATATTTCAGTCTCCAGTAGGGCTAGATACAATAGGGCTAGATTTAGAAACCTGAAATCCTACAATGTGATTTAGAAATTGTCCTAAATGTGAAATTATTATTTGAGTATTTCAAGTTATTCCTAGTTATCAAAACATGATACATGTTAATATTTCTGTTTTGTCATCAACAGTTGTGGCATCCCAGCTTTTCCTGTTCAGCTTTCTTTGGCTGTGTAAAGAATGACTGTAGTGGTCAGCACCATGGCTCTATGAACTAATCCTCACCCTGCAAGCTCCAGAATCTCATATGGGTGCTGGTCCATGTCCCAGTTCCTCCACCTCTTATCCAGTTTCCTGCTTGTGGCCTGGGAAAGCAATGAAGAATGGCCCAAGTTCCTGGGACCCTGAACCCACATGGGAAGATCCAGAGGAAGTGCCTGGCTCCTGGCTTCAGATTGGCTCAGCTCTGGTCGTTGTAGCTGTTTGCAAAGTTTATCAGTGGATGGAGGATTTTTCTCTTTGTGTCTCCTTCTATCTGCAGAAAACCTACCTTTCCAATAAAAAAAATTTCTAATAATGATACTAAATCTTAGGTCATTGAAACTGGGTTATAAGGAAAACTAATATAATTCTCTGGCTAATATTAATAATGACAGGATTAAGTGAGCTCCAGAAAGTATAGATGAGCAAGTGAGGTGTTCTAGTGCTGTGCTATGGAATGGAATCTGGTACATTTAGGATCCTCTTCCTTTTGTTCTGTACCTACGTGAGAAACTCCGTCACAGAGCTTTTACTGACTTTCCACTGCCAATGTGGAAATCTACCAAAAATTAACTTGTTCTGTTTTCTGCAGAGGTAATGAGTGGAGTTAAATCCTATGTAAATATTTCATCTTCTGAATTATTTCCAGTTAAAGCAACCATAAAATTCCTCTTAAGTCCATTGTTGGTGCCAAATGAATATAGCTTTAAGTCCAGGGAATATTATAGTTGACTATTTCAGAAAGTTTGTGGAAAAAATGACATTAAAAGTAAGTTTATTTTGGTACAAAGATGTTTGGAAATCCTTGCATAGTTTATACATAATATTCACTTTTGTGACATTTTTGAAGGTCCTTTTATGCAGGGGTTTCAAGTAGCTTTTTTTTTTTTACACCAAAATAAACTGATTTTGGTTCTATTTTCCCATGAGCTTTTTGATGTACCCTCATAATTTCTGCCCTTTCCATATCTGAATGGCCATGTGCCTGGCTATGTTACAGGATGCTGCCTGCCTCTCCTCACAGCTCTAAATTTTTAGTAGTTTTACCCGTGTTTTAGGAATTTTACAAATTGTTGCTTTCTGATGTTTCAGCATTTTTTACATTGTGATCCTCAAAGGAAAGCAGAATTGATGTAAGTGATTCAATTTGGAATTGATTTGGGACTGTCCAACTGCCATCCTTTTCTGAAACGTAAGGTAGACATCTATATTTGCTTTGGAGCAATTTTATTTCACAAATAATGAAACTTGGGGAAGAGGCCTTTTAAGTTTGATAATAGAGAATTGCTCAGTAGCAGGATTCTGCTTATTGTATTTAGTTGAATTTTTTTTTATTCCAGTAGCTTTTTCTGTAACTTTCTTATGAGGAAAACATGTCTAAATCTAAGAGATGAGAGATTAAATTCTCTCACTTATTCACTTGTGAGATGTTTGTTAAACCTCAGTAGTTAATACAGTCCTTATTAATATAATAATGTGGTGCTTTAACATAATGGATATGCCAGTGTGGTCATTGATACTGGGTGAATGTTTTGCACTTATCCTGAGGTGATTGAAAATGGAAGTGTGTATTTAAGATGAATTTTCTCACCTGTGACAGCAAGTTGTAAATATCCTTGGATTTTCTGTTGGTATAAGCTGTTCTGTTAATGTGCATTATGGCACCTCGTTCAGGTATGCAGCCCCTGCTTGTGGCCTTCTAGAGAGCTTGCTGGATGGGTCTAATTCCTTTTCTCCCCACAGGTCATCCAGGCTGTCTTCTTCGGCATCTGTGTGCTGACGGATCTGTCCAGTCTTCTGACCAGGGGCAGTGGGAGCCAGGAGCAAGAAAGGCAGCTCAAGAAACTCATCTCTCTCCGTGACTGGATGCTGGCGGTCGTGGCCTTTCCTGTGGGGGTTGTGAGTATAATGACCTTGAATACATTCTTCCACAAAAGGAACTTGGGTTTTCCTTCAGACTTCCAAGAGAAAACCAGGGCTCTTTACTGATTGTGTTGGTAAGGCTGCCATAAGCAAAAGCCCACTGGGTGGGAGATGTAAATAGTGGAGCATGGAAGTCATTCAGGCTGGAAGTCCAGCATCAACGTGTTGGCAGGCTCTGTTCATCTGAGGTTCCATCTCTCTCTTTGGCTTAGAAATGGGGTCTTCTCACTGCACCTCCACATTTTCTTCCCTCTGTGCCTGGCTTTGCCCTAATTTTTTCTTTATAAGGACAACAAGCGTAGTGGGTTAGACCATTGGGTTCCTCTTCACCCAATGGTCTCATTTAAACTTAATTGTCTCTTTATAGGCTCTTTATCCAAATATAGTCACACTCTGGGGTTCAGCGGATTAAAACTGCATGAATTTTGCAGGGTGCATAGTTCAGCCCATAGCTATTTCCTAAGTAGCTCAGACTTGAGGAGTATGGTCCTTGGTTGAACATTCTAGTGTTCTTGAACTTGGGAGAGGAAATTAGCATTAGCTCATACTTCTTTACTTACTCAATTGTGCCATTAGCTAATGTCACTTAAGTAATTGCTGCTTAATGTTTGGGCTTATTCTGGTTTTATTGATTTTCATTGTTTTAGGTTAGATTTCCCTCCATAGCTCAACTTCCTTCATGAGTCTCTTGATTTTCCATTGTCTGCATGTGAACCAGATTCTTTAAGGGGCCCCCTGAGACTATATAGATTTTTATCTGTGTACAGCCAGGAAAAGGATAAGAAAATTCTTCTATGTCTCAAATCATGAGGATAAGTCAGAATGTATTTTAGAATTCAAAATTAGGTGTTTCATTTATCCCCCGATTTCTGAGAAATGGAAAAACACAGTGATGAGATGATATGGGCTTGCATGTATACCAGTCCCAACACCCATGGTGAGAAGAGTCAGAAAGTCATTCTCTTACTCTCTCTAATGGAATTCACTTATATTTTCTATGTTGGTAACTGGCAGGGGCCTTCTTAAAGACTACTTATTAAAGGCTTAAAGACTTACCAGTTAATACACAGTCACATGGTCACTCCATTACCCTTTTTAATGTGTTGAACTGTATTTTCTTGGGTAAAGTTGCCCTTAGCCCTTGAGAAGAATACACTGGTAGGGGAGAATTGTCAGCTGGTGGTGTTCCTCTTCACATGGCTTCATTCTTGTCTTGAAAAACAAAACAGATGTGTGCTAAGGCTGAAACTATCTAGCAAATTCTATATTTCAAATAGCAGAGACTATTGATTTGTAAACTAGTTAACACTTTGTTTGAACTTGCTTGATAAAAATCAAATGCTTGTCATCACAATAGTCATGTGAGAAAAAAAAATACCTGTGGTGTAGGTGTAATGGTATATTTTCTTTTTTAAATTATTATTTAATCAAAAGTCAGAGAATCAGAGAGATCAGGGAGAGAAAGAAAGAGACAGAGACACACAAAGAGAGGTCTTCCATTCACTGGTCACTTTAAATGGTTTAGGCCAAAGCCAGGATGTAAAAATTTCATCTGTCTCAATGAACAGTGGAAGCCCAAGAACTTGAGCCGTCTTTCATAGCCCTCCTAGTCGCATTAACAGGGAGCTGGATTAGAAGCAGAGTGACTCAGACTTCCATTTGGGATACCAGAGTTGCAAATGGTGAATTAACCTCCTGTACACCGATGCTGGCTCCCTGACATACTTTTTGTATCAGAGAATTATCTAGAGATCACAAGTTGGGGTGTATGTATATGAATGTGCTATCAGACTGTGCCTCTACAAGAAAACTGTCTTCCACACTGTGAGTCTTGCAGCTCTCTTCAAAGCCTTATTAAATGCTGTGGACACTTCATTTAGGGGAAACTTTTGTACCTTTTTATGCTCAAGACTTGAGGTATTGGCCAGCTCTCAGTACCCTTTATGCATTTAGCCTACCTGTATTTTTCATGATTTGCAAAGTAAGTGGTGACTTGGTGGGGGTGGGGGAGCGCTAGTCTCACTAAGTCTGAGTTTTGTTCATGTTCCACTGGTTGGTATGTCTGTGTCTTAGAATAAGATAGAGGAATCGTTACCTTCTTGCGTCTCCCAGTTTTAACCAGGAGCCAGGTATCCAGGACAGGTGTGAATGTCTTTCGTCACAGCAAGGTTGGTGATGGTGGCATCGCTGCCTAGGGTTTGCTGTGTGGCCTGGCTCACCAGAGGGCAACAGGGCTCTTTAAATTCATAGAAGAAATGAAAGAATAGTCAGAGTTGAATCACAGATGTTCAACTTTGCTGATTTCTTTATCCACAGATGCTTCATAGTCACTATTGCCATTTTTCACGCTCTTTCAAGATATGTGAGTCACTTTCCCTTTTGTAGGCACTTCTCCCATTATTTTTTTCTGAACTTTGAGCAGTTCTTCTGCCATAGTTCTTCCTGCTTCTCTATATCTCTCTCTCTATTAAAAAGAACCCTGATCCATATTCTCCAGACATTTTGCATTTTCATTTACCTGTGTCTGTCTTACTCTGTCATTTTATTTTGTGTATCTGTTTCCCTAATTTTCATCACATTTCTCACTGTAATACACAGAAATTCATTTTGAGTCAAAAAGCAGCAACCAATCTCAACAAGTAGCTGCTTTGAAAATCCTTTTATTTTTATTGTTAATTCGTGTTTTAGAAGATGTGAATGTGGACCTTAATAAGGATTTTGTTTTTTAGATGAAAATGTAATTTTATGACTGTCACTTTGCCTTCTCTGAGGTTGTCTCAGCTTTCCTTTCTGTTGAGCCTGTGTCTTTACTGTGGCTTGAAAGGTGTCCGCCTGCTCCCGTGTTCCTTTCTTTCTCTGTGTCCCTCTACTGCTCAGAAACATGTAGAATCCCACTGTACGCTAGTCAGTGACTTAAGACCTCCTTCCTTATTAAGATGCATCATTTGTGTGATTCTTGTTTCTCCTGGCCAAAAAGGAAAGTGCTTGGGCTGAGGGGCTGATACCCAGGGCCAGATGGGGGCCCAGTTATGAGGTCTGTGGTCATCTGTTGTATGAGACTGCTTATCATGTGTGCAGGTGACTAATAGTAAAATGTGTGAGTCAGCAGCTTACTATTTCAGCTCATGTTGTCAATCCAGTAGGACCAAACACCCAGTTCCCTTCCCTGGGCCAGTGGGATATTGAGTGTGGCTCAAGCATCCCAAGCTCCGAGCACCTGTGGCCCCAGGGACCTCCCCTCCTCCTCCATGTGACTGCCAGCCTCATGAAGCGTGGCCCTGCTGCTCTCTCTCTGCCTGTTTTTTCCTCCTTACACTTTTTGTCCGTCCATCAGAAGTTTACTGGCAAAGCAGAGTTATTTTTGCTTCCA
The DNA here is from genome assembly GCF_017591425.1 of Ochotona curzoniae. Classification (NCBI taxonomy): domain Eukaryota; kingdom Metazoa; phylum Chordata; class Mammalia; order Lagomorpha; family Ochotonidae; genus Ochotona; species Ochotona curzoniae. The sequence goes on from NW_024467115.1 coordinate 23,105,283, forward strand.
CAATGCAGGGCAAAAAGGCTATGGTCTTAGAAAGAGGGCAGAATGTGGTGGTTGAATTTATCACCGCTGCTCAAGGTTTTTTGAAGAACCCCTTCACCAGGAGCAATTTTGCCTGGCGCTCCTGTTATCTGTCTCACCTCAATTACAAGCAAGACAGCAAAGAAAGACACAGGCAGGTTATCTAGGTTTTGTGTGTTGTACACTGAAGCTTCCTCCAGTAATGAGGTTAATTGAGAGTTGACAGTAATTGCTTTATGTGAGCTTGAAGTACTAAATATGATTCTGTGACCTGCAGACCTGATGCATCTACTTCCTGGGCTCTCTTTTGTTTCATGGATGTATAAAAATAATGAAACAATCAAAGCGAAGATAACTGGGGTCAGTTTTCGTCTCTGTATAACCTTGAAGAAATCAGGCAGGGTTGCTTGAGTGAGCAGTGCATGTATCATCCTGATTCCTGTAGATTCCCATAAATGCAAAGCTGGCCTTGATTACTCATGCTAATGGCCGGAAACCACCGCCACTCCCAATGCCTTGCAGCTCATTTTGCAGGGATCACCCAGGGGAGGTTCTTCTTACCATGTGTAGTTGATTTCTGAACCTTGTCACCCTTTTAAAGAAGCATTACAAATAATTCCATGACAGTATGTGGTCTGAAAGCACTGAAATATATTAGGAGCAATCATACTAAGAATGTCTTTTTGTCTCCCGTGAATTTGTTGACTTTTGTGCTGGCAAGATACCATTATAGCTAAGAAAGTTTAAGCTTTAAACCCCAAAAAAGCAAGTAAATTGATTAAGCACATGATAGAGTATGAAAGAGCCCCCCTCAGAAACCCTCAACTTGACTCCAGCTGCTAGGCAAAGCAGCCCTTTCAATGGAAAAGAACAATTAAACATTTTCCGTCAATTCAGCTCTGTGTGCCCTGTTCATTCGCAGCTTGCGTAATGCACACAATCACATCTCAGTGCCTCACCACGTGACCTTTGTCCTGGTGTTGCCTTGGTGGTCCTGGCCCAGACACTGGTATGCTGGCCACCTGTGAAGATGCTGGTCATCTCTCTGGTCTCAGAAGGCCCTTGAATGTTTGGATGGTTCTAATCCACAATGGGTTACCAGAATAAGAAGAGCAAAACTGTATACACTTAAGACCAACATTTCGGAAATTGGGCCTTCTTCTCTTAGTCTCAGTTATGTGTCAAATAAGGATTTCTGATGTTGTAATCATGTATTATGAAGACTAGGGAAGATCTTATATGTATTAAACTGTTCTGGAATTCTTTAGAGTTTATTTTCATTTGTGATGGGGACTATTCTTTAGGAAATCTACAGAAAATACAATTTACACATTTCAGATACAAACTCAGAAAAAAGTAGATTGTATTTATTAAAAAAAATCCTAACAGTGTTCAGTTATGAACATGACAAACAACTCTTAAATTAGTTTTAAGAAAATTTTTGAGGGGCCGGCCTTGTAACACACCAGGTGACGAACTGCTAGCACCTGTGACAGCTGACCTTCCATATAGGAGCCAGTTTGTTTCCCAGCTGCTCTATTTCTAATTCAACTTCTTGCTAATGCTCCTGAAAAGCGATGAACAATGTCCCAAGTTCTTGGGCCCTGCACTCATATGGAAGACTCAGCAGAAGCTCCTGGTTTAAACCTGGCCCAGCTCTGGTTTCTGTGATCATTTGGGAATGAAGCAGCAAACAAAAGTCTGTGTGTGTGTGTGTGTGTGTGTGTGTGTGTGTGTGTGTGTGTGTGTGTGTGTGTCTGTGTGTGTCTGTCTGTCTCCTCCCCTTTTCTTCTCTTCCTGTGGCTCTGCTTTTCAAAGTGAACAAATTTTAAAATACAAAAATTTTGACATCCATAAACGTACCTTGCTATATTCCTATAATTAGAAACATTTGTTTGTCTCAATGATTTTTAAATGGAAGAAATTGATTATATGAAAAACAAGTATGTTAGTTAATATTTAAGTGCTAGCGTTAATGCCTAGTCTTGTAACAGAAAGGAAGGGAATTTGATTTAAGATCTAAATAAAAGCTAATGCCTTTTCTTCTATATTGGCATTAAGGGGAACATTTTTAAAAAGTGCATTGCTTATTCTACAAACTCTGGATTTAACTTAAAAATATAGTTAGTATCCACTGATCCTTTATTAAATTTTCACACAGGTACCTGAAATTAAACTCGTTTCTATTTTTTTTTTTATGACTTACCTGGCATCTTAAGTTTTTAAACACCATTTTCTTTTCTGTTCGCTTCTGGATTTAAAAATACAAAGTTGAATATATTTTGCTTTATGGTAAAAGACTATTCCAGTTGTCACTTATATGCTTACTTCTTATACTGAAACAAGGAATGGCAGTTAGGTTGACTAGGTTGGGAATCCTTTTCTATGAGGTTCAATAGGCAAAATGAGACATGTTTTCCCAGTACTAGAAGACAAGTTCAGAAGACGTGAAATAACCTAACCTCAGCAATTGATCTTACAGTTAGTTTTCCAATAACCTATTGCAAAGAATGAGGACGTAATATGCTTAAAATGTGTCTACCCGTAGGAAGCAGATTGTTTTTCTCCCATATAAGAACCAAAACTTTTTACCTAGGTTACCTACTTACTTTGTTCATGGTTATGCCAACTCAAAGTAGTTGACTTTTTTATAGTGCTTGCAATGCAGATTTCTTAAACATAGCAAACAATCATATTTTAAGAAAAATTTTACTGGGGGTACTGTTTTTAATCATGTTAAAGGGAAAAAAACCATATTTTTAAGTAGAACAAGGGCAGAATTTCTAGTCAAGTTAGTAATCACTATGAGTCTGTGGAACCCTCTTTATAGCAAATACTGAGTGCTAGGAGCCAATCAGATGTTGGCTATGAATTGACCTTGTCCTTCAAGGGTTCTGCAGGCTAGAGATGGTAGATTTATAACTTGTATCAAAAAACAAATCAAAATTAGGACATGATACATGTAATGATAGAAGTGCCAGGGGTGCAGAGGAATAGTCTCAGAAAGGAAAGGCTAGTTTTTAGTGGTTGGGAGGTCCTGGAAGATGTCCCAGAGTTGAGATATATGAGCTCTGTTTTGAAGAATAACTAAGAACGTATTGAATGTAGAAGGTAATGATGCTGTCAACTACCAGAAACAGAATATCCGCAGATACCCACTTGGCTCACTCTTTGACTTTGTTCAAGTCTCCGCTCAGTGACCACACCTTACAAGCTTCTGTGAATAGCCTGTATGAATTAGCCTCTCTTTACCCTCAATTCCCTTAGCTTGCTGTTCTTTTTCCATAATGATTACCACTATCTGGCACATGATATGTGTATCTTTTTACTTGTATGTATCATGTTGGACTTGGTTCATATTCCATGAGGCCAGGAGGATTATGTGTTTCCTTTACTGCTCTATTCTAAGTATCAGGAATAATGTCTAAATTACACAATATTAGATGAGTGTAATCCATCCATCTCTGGCTTCAGCAAAAAAGGTATTTCATATTATCACAGAAACAAAGCCCACAGATGGGTAGTTTCAGGGTGGCATTTGGAATATGGACACTTTTGTGTTTTCCGTTCTTTTACCTTCATAATGCCACCTTTTTGTTTGTGGACCTGCTGACTAATATCTCCAGGAGTTTGGTGATGTACCACACATCACATGTTTCAAAATCATGGTCACAATGAGAAAAGGAAGAAGCTCTGTTGGAAATGTTCCCTGAATGTCTACTTGTTGATCAGGCAGACACGTCATTTCCAGATGCTACTTGGTTAGAACCATAACATGGCTAGAACTAGCTGGGTGGAAATCCAAGAAAGCAAATAATAGTAGAATAGGTCACTAGAAGGGCATAAACTAATTAGGATATTTAAAAGATTTTTAAATGGTATTTTTAGTGTTGTTTACATAGCTGAGAGGGATGGGTTTCTGATTAGGATGGGAAAGGTGGAAGTATGGAGGAGGGTGGATAGCGCAACTGTTTCTTTTTTTTTTTTTCATGTGTTTGTTGGGTGGGAAGGGGAAGTGGCTGCTCCTTATTGTCAGACTACATCAGCGCCTGGGGCAGGGGGATGTCCTTTGATGAAGCCTTACAGACTTCAACTGGAGGCAAAGTGTTCTGAGGATGGTGTTTGAGTGGTTTTGATAGTTCTGAAATGTCTTTAGCTTTGTTGCACTAGGGTTGAGAAAATTTTGCAAGGTCTGTTGGCCAACTAAGTCTACCTTACTGTATCTACAGATCCAGGTACATTTGGCAAAGCTTAACCAGGAGTATTGTCCAACCTGTTCAGATTTACATCCTCTGACATGGAACTGTATGTCTTCTGCTGGCCTGGATGATCTGGCCGTTGTGACCCCTGTGTGCATCTGGACTGCCGTCCACTGCACAGGCATCAGCAACTGAGTAGGTCCATTCCTCATACCTGGACTCCAAAGTTGGACCACCCCAAAGAAACCTTGCCAGCTGCAGAGTTTTACTTTGCTGGCATGTACATCAGGCCTAGCTGGGTCTGTTTCACATTCCATCTGGGTCTTGTGTAAATGCAGTGGTGCTGTAGCTTATGCAGCTCATTTACTCGCACCCCCAGATCCAACCTACATGGATGCCAATGGGCACTATGCCTTGACCAACCCTGGCTCTCATGTTTGCTAGAGGGAGCTACAGCCCAGCAGGGGAGGGCCCACAGTCCTTCTAATGGGCGTACACCCAGCCTTGAATCTTGCACTTGTCAGAAGATATGCAGTGCGGCTTTATATGACTCGACCCAGTCCTGGCACTTGCCAGTGGGTGCAATCGACTGGTTCAGCTGGTCTGCACCTGTTCTGGCTCCCACTCACTGCAGTGGGTATGGCAATCTAGCCCAGCTTGGCCTGCCCCTAGACCTTGCCCACATAAACTAATGGTGTGTCCCAGATCGTTCTGTGGACTTGCCACATGATCTTTTAAACCTCATTTATATATTTTCATTTTATTTTTTGAAAAGCATAAAGAGAGGTCTACCAGCTGGTCTATTCTCCATGAGCCCTGAATTATCTAAGGCTGGGCCAGGAAGAAGTCAGGAATCAGAGATTCCGTTGGTCTTCTACATGGGTGTCAAGGGGCCCAGGCACTTGAGCTATCACTGCTGCCTCCCAGACATGTTAGCAAGAAACTGAATTGGAAGCCAAGGAGCTAGGGGTCCAATCAGTCACTGATATGGAATGCAGGTATCCCATTTGTGTAACTTAACTACTGCACCAGACACCTGTGTCTGCCACGTCACTCTAAAGAGATTTTCTGTCTACCTCACCCCCTACTACCCCACTGCCACCACTTTGTTTGCCTGAAGAAAGCAAGTAAAAAAGCAGGATGACTGCCTTCATGCAAGCACATGTAAGCACTCAAAATGAAGCTTCAGGCTTCCCTGTTTGGAGAATATGATGCTGTGTGTGCTGAGGGCATTGCTTTTGTTACCCTAGAGAGCAGAATTAACCTTGCATCAGCAAGGGAAACTGGCCCCAGATTCCCAGAGTGGAACATTTTTCACTGCATATTCCAGAATGATTCCCTAAAGCACCCACCCCTGGGGACTCCAGACACTGCATATCCTAGCAGCATTTGCTGTGCAGCCTGTGAGTGAGCACTGTCCCTCCCTGTCCTGAGGCTTCTCACTGTTCTCACTCCTGTATTGACAAAGCCCACCAGCAACCCCCAGAAATCCAGTAAGCACTGACTCCTGCTGTTCTCTTCCTGTGGGCCACACTGTGCTGAGATTTGTGGCCTCAGAAGACTTATGCCCCAGAGCCAGGAAGTGTTCTTTTCCTATTCCCGGAAGATGCTTCTCTTCCACACTTTCCCAGGGACTCTTATATTATGGATCACTCACCAAGAACTACTCAGTGGTCTTAGGAAATCAAGTTGAATTTGAACCCTGAGCACTCCACCTGTTGGAGGATTGCTTTCACTGATTCTGATGCACACCCAGCCTCATTTTACTCTCCCTGTCTCAGCTGATAGGCCTTTGTGGTTGCATACCTAAAGCTTAAGCAGACCAAACTTCCTCTTTTTAAAGAATATATCCAAATAAGAAAGGGAGTTGTGTCATACCTGGTTCAAAAAAAAAAAAAATCGCTGCTCTTTTTCTTGAAGCTGTTTAAAGAAAAGGCCCATGATCTTTTGTGTTTTTTCTTATTTTACCTAGAAATAATGTTTCAGTCGACGATTTATGTAGTTTTACAGGCTGGTTTGCAAATTACAAGTTTTGACAAGAGAAGATAATGTTTCTGCTTTGTCTCCTTAGTTCAGCAGTTGAATACAAATTTAAGCTTTCACAATGTTAACCCAATGCTCTTGTTCTTAATATGTGAAAGCAAGGTTTTATCAGTGAAATTCAGTATATTGAAAATTCAGTTATCTCGGAGGTGATGAGTGCATATATACATATATATATATTTTTTTCTTTTTTTCCTGGTGAATGGCAATAGTTAGCTTACAGAATTTGAAGCTCCATATTCTCTTAGAAAACCAAAATGAAGCACAACAAAAAAGACGTATATGATTGCCTTGAAAGATCTTACCTGTTTGTAAGAATTCCCACAAGAAAAATTTGCTTCTCTGTACTGTGGTTAGCAGATTTTGGGCTTCATTCCGACTGCTTGCTTCTTAAGGATGCCTTCTGTTCCACATGTGCAGGCAGTTCTTCAGGCCCAAGCTCCCTGTGATGTGATGTGGTGACATGCAGCTGTGCTTAGAAGTATTGATCTCTTTGGTCCATGAGAATCACAGATCGGGGCAGTAATTTTCCCAAGTAGCAAACTTTTATTTCTTAGCTTCTAAGATTATTATAGATTACAATCAAATATCAGATCTTATTTTCTGAGCCTGTGGTACTGATTTTATCACTTGCCTTATTTATCCCACTGATGCGATCAGGGTTGCATCCTTGAGATAAAATTTACTTGACTATGATGTAGCATATTTTATGGATTATCGGTTAAGATTTTACTTGGATTTTTTTCATGTGTTTGTGAATCAGATGGTTACTATGTCATTTTTGTATTAACCTCATGAAATAACTTTGGAACACATTTGCTTCTTATTATCCCTTGGAAAATTTTTATGAAGGATTGGAACCATTTTTTCTTTGGATATATACAGAAATCATTAATAATCTCCGTTTCTGCATACTCTTTGAGATGCAGAAAGAGTTCCCTAAATGGCTAAAACAACTAGGTCTTGGGCAGACTGAACCTGGGAGCCATGATCTAGGAGCCAGAAATTCAACCAGATGTGTTGTGAGAATGGCTGGGATCAGTCACTTAGCCATCAGTACTTTCTCCTCTGGTCTCATTGAAAGGTAACTGGCACCCAGAGTGGATCTGTGTACCAAACACAGGCGCAATGGTGCAGAACGCAAGCATCGAAGCTGCCAGGCACCTGTCTCTGTGGGACAATGTTTGACTTCTGATTTAATTTCACAACTACAGGATTACTTGAATTTTTTGTTTCTTCTTGAGTAAGATTTAGCACATAGTATTTTCTTAGTAGAAAATTTTACTTAATCAAATTTGCAAATCAGGACAGACTTATTCATGAGCTTACTTGATATTCTAATTTTCATGATAATCTACATAATTCCATTTCTTTTACGTTGTGACTTATTTGTGTTTTCTTTTTTCATCAAGATTGCCACAAGTTATTTATATCTTCAAAAGTCCCAAACTTTTGATTTCATCAGTCCTATCTTCTGTATTTTTCTGTTGTGTTCATTATTTGACAGTTCCTTTGAAGACACATGTTGTTATTTATTTCTAATTTTTTTCCAGAGGGTCCTTCATTGTGACATAGCAAGTTAAGCCACTGAGTGCAATGCCAAGATAGGTACTGTCCCCAGGCCTGGCTGATCCGTTTCTGATCCAGCTCCTTGTTAGTGCATATGGGAAAGCAGCCGGGAATGGCCCAAGTTCTCGGGCCCTTGAAACCACATTGGAGATCAGGAAGAAGCTCAGGGATCCTGACTTTGACCTGGACCGGCCCCGATGTTGCAGCCATTTGGGAAATAAACCAGCAGATAGAGGAAAGACCACTGCCTCCTCGTTCTATTTCTCCCTTTCTCCTCTCTCCCTTCCTCCCTCTTTCTCTCTAAAATACCGCATTCAAATAAATAAAATGAATCTCAAAATTTTTCTAGCTTCCATTATTTTATATTTAACTTACAGGGTTTTTTTTTGTTTGTTTGTTTAAAAAGTTATTTGAAGGTCAGTCATACAGAGGAAAAGAGTGTTCTTCTATCCCCTCATTTACTCTCCTTATGATCACAACAGTTAGGACTGAATCCAGAAACTGGAAATTCATCTGAGTCAGCCAGTGGGTGGGAGAGGCCCAAGCATTTACAGTCACATATCCAGTTTGTTAACAAGGAGCTGTATTGGAAGTGGAGCAGCCAAAACTTCAAATGGTGACACATGTGGAATGCTGACATTCTAGTCAATGCACCACGATTCTGGCGCTTTCGACATAGAAATTTTAAAGAATCATGCTTTTAGACTTTTACAAATGTGTAGGAATTTTATTCTTTTTTTTTTTTTTTTAAGATTTATTTTTATTATTTTTTCATTGGAAAGGCGGATATACAGAGAGAGAGGAGAGACAGAGAGGAAGATCTTCTGTCCGATGATTCACTCCCCAAGTGAGCGCAACGGGCCGATACTATGCCGATCCGAAGCCAGGAGCCTCTTCCGGGTCTCCCACGCGGGTGCAGGGTCCCAAAGCCTTGGGCCGTCCTCGACTGCCTTCCCAGGCCACAGGCAGGGAGCTGGAAGGGAAGCGGGGCTGCCGGGATTAGAACCGGCGCCCATATGGGATCCCGGGCGTGCTAGGCGAGGACCTTTAACCACTTGCGCCACCGCGCCGGGCCCGAATTTTATTCTTTTTTTATGCTTGACCAAACTTAACTGCATTTTCAGCATAAACTATGATGAAAATGATACAATATTTTAAAATGTTTCTGAAGACTGCTGTATGGCACTGGTGGCCACTTTTCACCTACTCACCACGTGGTTAGGGAGTACACATTTCAGTTGGATGCACCTTCCTGAGAGCACAGGTAACTTCACAGACCCCAAAAAGGCAAGTGTTTTGTTAAAGACTTATTTGTTATTATTGGAAAAGCAGATTTACAGAGAGAAGGAGACACAGAAGGAAAGATTTTCTGTTTATTGGTTCACTGCCCAAGAGGTGGCAACAAACCAGAGCTGAGCTGATCTGAAGCTAAGAGCCAGGAGCAGGAAATTCCTCTAGGTCTGCCATGCAAGTGCAGGGTTCCAAGGCTTTGGGATATCCTCTCCTGCTTTACCAGGTCACAGGCAGGGAGCTGGATGGGAAGTGGAGCAGTTGGGACATGAACCCGTATGGGGTCCTGGTACATGCAAGGCGAGGATTTAGCCACAAGGCTGTCACACTGGACTCCCTAAAGGCAATGCTACGGTTGTGAGTTTTCAGGGTAATTTTTCCTTCTCTTTGCTATCAATACAGAGTTTACATTGCAATAGTCCTCTTCCTCACTGCCCTCTTCCGTGCAGATGGGTTGTTGTTACTCTTCTTTAAACGTGAGCTCAGGGAGAGCAGGCAGGCTTCTGCCTTGGACAATCTCTATTTCTGGTCTTCTACCTTTGATGTTTCATTAGGAGATGAACTCTTGATCACCTGATTTGATGGACATGCTTTCCAAGAAAGCTGGCCTTAGCACTTGCTAATCTCCCACAGTTCTTAGCTTCACTGTGGTTTTTACATCATCAGATTTCTTACTGTTTGTTACATAGGCTTTTTTTTTTTAAACTTTTGTTGTTGTAAAGGTACATAGAGAAGAGACAGAAAGTTCTATCTGCTGGTTTACTTCCCAAATGGCCACAACTACTGGAGCTGAGCTGATTTGAAGCTAGGAGCCCGGAGTCTCTTCTGGATCTCTCATGTGAGTGCAGAGTTCCAAGGCCTTGGGACACCTTCCCTTGCTTTTTCAGCCCGGAAGCAGAGAGCTGAATGGGAAGTGGACCACCTGGGACAACAACCAATGCCCATATGGGATGTTGGCACTTGGCACGTGGCAGGTTACCCAATTGAACCATTGTGTCAGTCCCCATATAGTGGTTTAATTTGAAAGATGATTTGCATTTGGTATATATCCTATGGAGCAACATTAAGGTTATATAGTATGGCATTGTATATGTTTCATCATTTAAAAATTTTTTTTCTCTTCTATGTACCTCACAATGCAGATTTAGGAGCATAGTTATACTTCCCACTCTACTCTCCCCCCACCCTTCTCTTTCTTGTTTCCGTTTTTCCTTTTAGGATAGCGTATGTTGTGTGTGTGCACACTTTTGAATTTTCACACATGAACAGTAGAATTATAAATAAGAGAGTAATAAATGACTTCCTACTATTACATTTGACCTTCTAGTCATTGGGGTTTTATCTAGGGCATTTATTCCCCCACATGTCTGGCTCAATGAGGCCCTGACTGACTTTTCACTGCGTGTCTTATGGCACAGATAGGTTCACTCATGCCCATTATTAAGCCCACTTTGTATCAGTGTCTCAATAATAGAGATTCTCTTAATTTCACATCACTTTTCAGGAGATTCTTGTGCCAGATATGCTAGAGTTTCCATTAACTGTTATGCGGTTAAGAAAAATTAACTGTTTCTGTTCTGTTTATTTAAACAGCCATATGCTTATGTAACTTTTTGGAATGCTTGATTGCTCTTTTCACTTTCTCTGTAGTTGGCTGTAATTGTTGTGGTTCTGGGTAGGCTGTAATTATTGTAGTTTTCCACCCCAGTCCTGGTGACCCCAGATTCATGCTTATCACGTGTATGTTACCTCCTCCTCTCTTTGTGTAGCTTGATACAGTAGCATAATGTGGAAGGTCCTTCCTCCTTGGGCCTCACGTTTCTCTACACCCCACCTCTCGCTATGCACATCATGTCCACCACGTAAGTTCTTTCGTGAGTGTAATAAACCTGACGCTGTGGCTGATAAGGAAGTCTGAAGCCACTGGATGACAGTGCCAGGTGATTGGGTCCTATTGGAGGGAAAGAAATGTGAACACCAAAGGCTAAATTATACCTGTATGTCAGTCAGTGGAGATACAGACTAGCCAGACACACTTGAGACTGTGAGAAGAGACAGAGGTTTCATAATTTGGCATGCTTGCTGAGGTTGCTCACCATGGTGCACCCTTCTGGGGACTCCATCCACACATTTTGTGAAGCAGCTGATCATAAGAGCTTGAGTAGGTCTATTTTGCTCAGTTTATTTCACTCACCGTTCTGAAAGTCCAAGAGCCTGGCACCAGGATCTGTTAGGTTTCTGGTGAAAGCCTTATGGTGGTTCAGCTGTTGACACAAGCACAGAAAGGGGCCCAGGACATGTGCATTTGGAAGTACATGAGAGGGACCAAGGGTAGATCCATGGCTTGCTTTGTAACAACCGACTTCTTTATTAACTAGTTTCATGAGAGTGAGAGCTCACTGCCACAAGAAAAGCAGTAATGCAAAAGAGAAAAGGAAAGAAAAGCAATAATCCCTCTTAAAGACCTCAGTATCTCTCAGCACTGTTACATTGGAGTATTAAGTGCCCGCATATGCTTTGGCTCATAGGTAGGGAAAGCCACATTCAAACTGCAGTAGGAGCCATGCACACAGACTGGTACTTTGAGAAGATTTGCACCCTGAAGGTGAAGTGAGCCTATGATAGGAGCCTGCTAAGTAACATTTGAGAAAGGAATTGGGTCGGCAAGAACCAGATTATCATCCATGACCAGCAAATATTCTGAAACAACATTGCTCCACTGTTGCATGGATATGAGTTCTCTAGATGAAACTGGTCAGATAATTCTTATTAAGATACTTTCAGCTCCAGGGACACACTTAATTACTGGCAAAGGCAAGAGTGGAACTCCCAAGTTGGCTGCATTCTGTGCTGCTGTTTTATATTTCGGTTGGACACTTTGCACATCCAGATGGCCAGCTTGAAACATTTTTTCTAAGCTTTTATAAAATGATAGACCACATTTACTCACCAAAGATTCTTTGAATTTCTACTATTTGTAGATTTCCTAGAGGACCTAGAATTACCTATGAAGTAGTTAGTCTGTGAGATTTGATTTTGTCATTCATGAAATTATAAAGGGTGTTTAAGGAAGTTAAAGTTATGGGCTCTGATAGAGAGGTGGTTGACTTATGGGTAATGGAAATTGACAAGTAGTCAATATTCAGTCCAAACATGGTTTGCTGAGACTTAATGGTTGTGCACACATGAAACTATTCTACCAACTCTGATGGAAACTGACTGGGGATTAGATTGGGCTTAGGAAGCCTAACTGTACACTCTTGAGTTCTGGCTCAGCTACCTTGATAAGTAGCACTGCAGTTTGCATTGACATCAGGGTTCTGCACTGGTACACTTACTTCCCTGTACCCAACATTGTTTTTACTGCCTTGCCACAAGGGTCAAACAGAAGTTGTCCTGGACTGTTTAGAGAAGTCTCTACTGGAGCAGGAAAGGGGGTCTTCAGCATTTAGGGTCTAGATGCCACTTACTCCCCAATGGCTTGCAACTGGGGAAGCTGCCCTTGGTCAGAGACGGATGGTGCAAGGTTGTGTGGGGAGACGCATAGATGCAAAAGTTAAAAGGGGCTTGATTTAGCAAGCCTTATTGTGTACAGGGAATCTACCGAGTGGCCTTATATGCCCACATAACCTCTGTGGGAGCTATTAAAATTTCATAAAGCTGGATTTTTCATCTGTAAAATAAGAAAAATATCAATGGTACCTTAACGTAGTTGTGATTCTTAAAGTGCAACCTGCTTTTGAAATTCAGACCACACATTATAGAGATAAATCAAGTGAGAACCAGGCTTGATATAGCATCGAGAGGGATGATATTGATATAATTGTGCAAGAATGACTACACTGTAAGGATGGAAAATAAATTGATTTCTAGGGCCTAAGATTGTGGGGTAGTTATGACTATAAAGGAGTTGTTCTAGGGAGTTGCTTTGTGGTGTGAAATTCTTCTATTTCCAATCTATAGTTAAACAACTATATCCCTATAATAGCATTTAATTAGCTGCATATACATTTCCCATAACATGAGTTCATGTAAAAACTGGAAAACTCTGCATATTGCCTGTACTTGAATGAATAGTATTGTACCAATGCCAGCTCTCTGGCTTTGAACTCATGTCATGACTATGTAAGATGTTATCACTGGGGAAAGCTGAATGAAGGATGTGGTTGGTTTTTCAACTTCTTACATGTCTTAGACTCTTTAAAAATGAAAATTTAAAATGAAAATATAAAGCACCCAACGAAATGCAAATACTAGAGAGAGGCAATGAAATGATCTTTGTCTCCACAGAGTTTACATTTACTTGGAAGAGAAAATAGTGATTGATTGCGGAGATCGAATATCATCACTCTGCGTAGTATTTTGAAAGAACATTATGATGTTTTACTAGAGCTGGCTCAAAGGAAAGGGGTCCAGCTGCAGGGCAACTTGGGGGAAGATTCTTCAGATGGCTTGTCATTAAACCTCCCAAAAGTGGGGGTACGCTGAACTGGATAGGGAACTCTTTTTTTTTTTTTTATTGTTGCTTACATTGTATTATGTAGTACAGTTTTATAGGCGCTGGGGATTCCCCCCATGGATAGGGAACTCTTAAGATGAAGGGAGTTACATGTACAGGAGGCCATGAAGGTAGAAGGAGCTCTCAAATACCTTGGAAAGAGTAGCAAATTGAAGAGCACGTAAGAACTAAAGTTAAGGAACTAGTATTATAAGCAGAGTGCTGTGCTATATCAGAGAATGAAGTACTCACTGTTGACTAAACACTTGCACAATGAAAAGTAACAGTTGACAGATCTTAGATTTTGAAGAAATTTTTAAAAAAAATATTTCAATATGGAGTTAAAAATATGCAAAGGAGTATGCTTGGAATGCTTGGCAGTGTGTGGTGAGTTTGGGAAGCCATGCATGCTCTAAAGAATAAGGTACCTGGGAGAAGCGGGGGGAATAGGAAGGAAACTCTTGGGGGTAAATCACAGTGATCTTATGCTGCAAGCAAGGAGGAGTCATTGGAAAGTTTTAGTGGATGTTCTGCAGTTAACTCTGAAGCCAAGGTGAAGCATAAAGTGAAGCCAGTTAGCTTAGCCAGCAGTTTACTGCAGCAGTCCAGGACAGGAACAGTCTGGTCTTGATCTGAGTAAGGCCATACACCTTGAGAGCAAGGAAGGAAGAAGAAGACACTGTGAATGGAATTTGGTAGGTAACAGAGACCAAAGAGGTAGGAGCCTCCCTTCCAGTGATGTGTTCACTGGACACACTCCAATAGGTGCATAGGATCACACATTACAAAACAGCCATTGCAGCATTTGTAGAAATGAGAAAGAGTTCATGTGTTCAGAATATTCACATATATCATGCTCAAAATATTACTGTGGGCTACTATGGAGCACTTAAGAAACATGGAATACCTCCTTAAATTTTATGAAAATTGTATATATGTTCATGTATTTGAGATGCAGAGAGCAGACGAGAGAGCAAGAGAGACAGAGATTCAGAGAGAGAGAACTTTCCCACCAATGGTTCACTCCCTATATGTCCTACAGCAGCCAGGGCTGGGCTAAGCTGCAGTCAGGGGTCAGGACCTTAATCTAATTGTTTCACATGGGCGATAATATTAAACAACTTGAACCATCACTTACTGCCTCCCAGGATGTGCACTAGCGGAAGCTTGAATGTGAAACAGCACCAACTTTGAACTTGGCCACTCTAATATGGGAGGAGAGAATGTCAAGGACTGCCTGCACCAATGTGCCAAATAACTGTCCTTCATTACCTGTCAAAATAACTGTAGGAGACTTGGTGTGATATGATCTAATTTTGTGAAATAGTATGTGGAGTGCATTTTACATGCATAGAGAAAGATCTTGGAAGATACACCTCTCCTTTTGACAATGATTGTTTCTGTAGGTAGGGATTAGCAAAGGATATTTACATTATGTAACTTCCTTTACAGTGATTTGTTTAAATGTATTTATTATAAAGGTTTCATTCTTACAACATCTATCTGTCATACTCTTACATAAATGGCATCATCTTAGACCAGACTGCTTGTGAATATACTCTGAGATGGAGAAATGCTGAAAGGTGGAGATTTTGGGAAATTGACCTGTAAGGACATGGCGACAGGGGGGAAGCTGACCCACTGTACATTTTTGACAAAAACACACTGGAGTTCTGGATCCTGGAAAGGCCACGACACTTGTCCTACGTCACGGCAACTGGATTGGATCTTTGTATCTTTGTATGTGCCAGTCATTGCTTTTGGACTGCCCCAGAAGTTGTAGCGTGACCTTGGACAATGTAGTTCATTCTTGAGAAGGGCAACATCCTGTGAACAATGTAGCTTAAAAGTGCCAGCAGTGATACTCCTAACATCCATGGAGA
Organism: Ochotona curzoniae; assembly: GCF_017591425.1. Lineage (NCBI taxonomy): Eukaryota > Metazoa > Chordata > Mammalia > Lagomorpha > Ochotonidae > Ochotona > Ochotona curzoniae. The sequence goes on from NW_024467115.1 coordinate 23,120,783, forward strand.
GGGCTGTCGGCTGAAGCAGGGGAGCCTGGGAGATATGCTACAGTCTCTGTTCCTATTATTCTGCACAATGGTACATTTCCAAATGCTGAAGAATTTAATTAGTATAGCTCAGTTTTTTGTTTATTATTATTATTTTATTTTGATAATCTTTACATAGTTGATTAGGGAACAAAGGGTCAAAGGCTACAGGAAAGTGGCTAAGTTTCCACATTCTCTCTCTCTCTCTCTTGCTCTTTCTCTCTCTTTCTCTCTTTTTTTCTGTATCTGGGGTAAGGGGGGAGATAAAGGGAGAAACCCCACTTGGCCTCCCACCCATCCCAGGGCATGCTCCGAGGGCACTGCTCAAGTGGGTTTGATAGTTCAACGGTTCTGAATTGCTGCCAATCTCGCCATTACAGGCACAATGAAGTCTCCCCAGAATCCACTGGCTGACAGCTGACATAGTCCACCTTAGAGTCTTCATTTGCCCAGATCTTCACTGCCAGCACGTGGCTGGGGTAGTTGATCAATTTGTTCTGTCCTCCATTCTCTGTTGTGGTACCAGGTGTTCTCTGCAAGTTCGAATGGACTGCCATGTCCTCCATGTGCACCTGAATATGCTGTTCACTGCTCTGTCAGCCTCTGAGGAGGCTCAACTTTGACATATGCACTTCATGGTCAGACCATGGAACCTACACATCTCTTCATGGTTGGTGTTCTGAGTTCAGCAGTTCAGTTGGAGGGTTCATCAAAGAAACTTCATGTGAAGTGATCCCAGACCTGATTCTTGTGTGTGTATGCCAGTACAGGGTCCAGCACACTCTGTCGCCCCAATCAACTTATGCTTATGCTGGTGGTTGCAATTGCTGGGTCAGTTTTGTTTCTAGCCCTGTCTTCTACATGAACCAATGGGTACTGCAGTCCAGTCTGATCCTGCCCACCACACACTTGGCCCTCATGCATACTAGTGGGAGCTGCAGCCTATTTGGATTGAACCACAATAACCCGCACCAGTCCTACCCTCTGTCTTGATTCCCATGCTTACTAGTATATACAGCAGACTGGTCCAGTCTGTCCCACATCCCATTCAGCTCTCATACATTGAAACCTAGTTCAACCCAACCAACCCCATTATCCAGCCCGCACACATGCTGGTGGGTGCTGTTCTGTTTAGCCACTGCTGCCCCAGTCCTGCTTTTCATGCTCTCCTGTAGGAGTGGTACCCCAAGAGAGAGGTGCTCACTATTTTGCTACTGGACCCGCTCCAGAATCACGCGCTCTCCAGGTGATTTTGCAGTTTAACTTGACAAAATTATTCTCCAGTGCCAACATCTGCCAGCTAATGCTGTGGCAAAACCAACCAACCTTCGCCCACTTTGATTTGTGCTTGCACCAGTAGGAGCAGTCAGCCCAGTCTGGCTTTTCCCTGATCTGGCTCACATGAGGCCCACAGGTGTTGTAGCCCTGACCAGTTTTGTCTGCTCCCATCCCAACTCATGCTCTCCACTGGGAGTGGTGTTCCAGCAAAGGAGCCCTCCACATCCACCTACTAGCTTTGACCCTCTACCCATGGTTTTCACCTGTGTTGGTTGGGTGCTGCAGGCCAGTCTTGCATGGCCCACCTCTCCTTCGCATTTTCCAGTGGGTGGTGTAGCCTGACCAGGCCCGACTCACCCCCAATTCCAGCTCATGCTGGTAGGGGTTCCAGCTTATCCCAGCCCAGCTGGTATCCAGTCCCAGCCCTAATGTGTACTGGTATATGTTGTGACTGAACCCAGCCCAACCTACACTCTGTTCTGGTGCTCAGATTTCCCATTGGGTGATGTGAACTGGTTCAGCCTGATCTGACCCTGACCTGTGTCAAATGTATGCTGGTGGGTATTCTTCCCTGGCCTGGTCTGGGCCTCTCCCTATTTATAGTTCTTGCATTCACCTGCAGGGACTGTGTCCTGACAGAGGAATTTCCCAAGCTTCTCCATCAGAACCTCTCCTAGTATCAGATCTCATGCACATGAGTGGGTCCATGGTCCAGCCCTACTTAGTCTACCTCCTGTCTTAGCAGGAACTGCTAAGACCCATTCCAGTTCTAATTGTTGAATATTTCAGCCCAGCCAAGTCTGGTCCACACCCAGACTCAGTTCACAAATGGCTCAGTAGGGGCAGAGACCTAGCCTACCCCATCGTACACCTGCCCTGGTCATCCAGAGCACCAGTTGTTGCTGGAGTTTAGCTCAGTCTGTTGCACCCAGCCCCAGTTCACACTTTTGATTTGGGACACTGCAGTCATATCCAGACCAGAATGCAACTCCCACTCCAGCCCCTACACTCACTGGTGAGAACCCTCACCCTGTCAGGGTCTCTCTACTTCGTTCTCCAAACAGGCCTGTTCCCAGACATAGATCACATGCATTCCAATGGTTGCTCTGACCCAGCTTGGCATAACCCCTCACCTGTGTTGGCCTTTGCCTTATATGCTGTAACTTGTTCTCACCCGGATTGTCCCCATCATAATTCTCTCTGGTGGGTGATGGAACCTGACTCTGCTCAGTCTGCTCCCATCCCTGGCTCATGCAAACCAGTAGGTGTAAGAGCCAAGCTTGACATGACCTATGTTCCAGCCTGATTTCTGTTCTTGCTGATGAGCTAAGGTTTGTTCGGCCCAGCCTGTTCTGCCCCCTTCCATAATCAGCCCACACATTAGCCAACAGTTGTGGCTACTTTGCCCAGCTTGTCTGGCTCCCAGGGCTGGACCGTGTGATCACCAGCCGGAGTTATGACCCGCTAGGGGAGTTTTCCCACTTGGCCCATTCCCAGACCCAGATCTCATATATACCAGTGGGTGTTACGTCCTTGCCTGATATAGTATACCCTGCCCTCTTGGCCTTGTATGAGCTGGTGAATGTGTCCTGACCCGCCCCACAATCTGTTTTAGGATGCATGTTCAGGTGCTGTAGTCTGGACCTGCCCAAACTGTGATTGGTCCCTGTACCCATGAGTGATGATAAGTTCACACCTAGCTCAGCCCATTACCACCCCAACTCTTGAGCTAACCAGCAGGACTTGTATTTTCACAGGGTTTGGTCCACTTATTCGCCACAGAATACAAAGTTCAATGAACAAAAACAATTTTTTCTCAGTGTTGCAAAACTCAATGATAATAAAATTTTACAGATAAAATGAATCAACATGATTATTATAGATGGAAAATAGTTTGTTATAACCCGATGTAGGGTGTTTTCCATGGTTTTCCCTTTCACTGAAGGTGCAGCCTGTCTCTGGGGCAGGTTCTTCAGGTTCAGTGCTTGCATGACCAAAGCCCTGCCATCCCTTGCCATGGCCAGATACATAGAGCCCTGTGATTCTGACACTGGCGTTTGCCTCCAAGTGAGTCCCAGCTTCTGTGTTTCCCACTGTTCTGATTTTTCCTCTTCTCCTCCCTTCCTCCTCTCCCTTGTATGCTTTCTCTTTCTCCTAGTGCTATCTTTTTCTTTCTTGTGTTCAGTAATACTTTCAAAAGTATATTTATTGTAATTTCTTTAGCACCTACTATTTTCCAGCAGGAGAGATGTTCAGGATATCTAGTCCATGGCCTCCAGAAAGCTAAACCCTGGCAGCCTTCCTGAAAGGCAATTTTTTCTTTGACTGCCTTGAACATGGCTTTCACTTTTACTTTTTGTGTTTTATTTCTTATGTTCTTCTCAGTCACTTTTAAAAGTTCTTACTTATTTTCAAGTGGTTACGTGAAATAAAAAGCTACATTTAAAGTAGTTTGAAAATATGGAAAATTATAGAATCATACACATGTATGTGAACAAAAGATACAATTATTTCTAAATTGGTTGCCATTTACCTAAGTTTATTTGAAAGACCCACACACAGGGACAGGGGCCAAAACAGAACTTTCATCACTTTGTTCACTTCCCAAATGGCCACAGCATCCAGGACGGTACTGATGCTGAAGCCAAATTGCCTGGAGTTCAACCTGGGTGCCTGTATGGGTGTCACAGACCAGAGGGCTGGAGCAGTTACCCCACTACCTCCCGGAGTGTACATCATCAGGAAACTGAAGTTGGAAGGAGAGTTATGATTCAGACCCACACAATCAAGTGTAAGATTCAAGTGAAGTAACAGGCATATTTTAAAAATCCATTTCATGCCAGCATTGTGCTGCAGTTGGTTAGCCTGCCTCGTATATCACCAATATCCACGATGAGTACTAGCTCATGTCACAGCTGCTCCACTTCTGAGCCAGCCTGCTGGTGGTCTAATTCACTTTTACCCTCTTCTCTCACTTTCTTCTCTTAAATTGCCTGGGTTTTGTTGTTGTTGTTTGTTTTTTGTCTTTAACCTCTTTTTTTTTTTTTTGATGGAGAGTTGTTTGTTCATCAGTTATACCTCTTTTGGCATATTTTTATTTGTATTGCCTTTTTGTAGTATCCCTTCATATATTTTTGTGATATGTATGAATTTATGTGCTACGCATTTCTTATGACTGTTCCGCATCCAATCCGAATAAATTGGTTTGTACTTCCTGAGCCAGGATAGAACTAGAGATAGGTTGGGAATTGAACTAGGACAGCTTGAGTTTATGCTTATTCTCCACCATGACCTTGAGCTGGAGAATGGTTTCAGTCTGGGCTCACCTCAGTGCTCTTGCTCCTTAATGCACTTTTATCACAGCACATGCACAGGCAGACCTAGACTTGGTCTTCACCAGGTGGCTGGGAGATGTGTGTTAAGCCTTGTTACCAAGTGTCTTTTATTGACCTTAACTCACCTATGTCCTCTCCTGCAGAGAAGGCACCTTGGCCTGTTTCCATGTTCAGCATCATCACTTCTGTCACCTGAAGCCAGCCAGAGCTGAGAACATTTCCCAGTGCTCCCATGCATTGAGACCTCATGTTTCCAGCGGGGGTCATCTCACGTCCCTGGTGGGGGGGGGGTGTGGGTGGCACCTGTGAGAACTCTGTTCTGTTCACTTGGGCAGCAAACGAGTAGATTTTATTTATTCCGTTAGTCTTTCCCTGTCCGTGTTCAATGTTCCTAAAACTTGGCAGCCTCTTGCAAGAGTGATGTGGGATTGTGGTTATTTCCTACTTTCACCAGTTTCCTTTCTCTCTGTATGTGATTGATTTCAGGAAAGACAGTTTTTGGGCCTTCCGACTTGATCAAGAAGTCTAGAGAGGGATTCTTGGAATGTTGGAGGATAAAAAGAAATAAATAGATAAAGGACCTGAGAAGGTAGAGGCTCTAATAATAGGCTGGAAACAAGACGTTATTGACCCAACACAGGGAGGGACCAAAAATCCACAAAGAACGCAAAAGAGAAATCTTAGGTCAATAGGAAGAAAGTCAAGGGAGTGAAAGAACAGCTTCATTTTTCCTGTTGGTGAGGTGGGATCAACACAGGAAACAATCATAAACTTTATCCATTGATTCAGCAAAATAGGCGTGTTTATCACAGGCTATGTTCTAGGCACTTGCAAGGAAGGGCGGTTAGCAAGGAAAGTGACAGGCAAGTCCCAGTCTCTGATACTTTGTCATATGGAAGGCAGACAAAGAGCAGGAAGTGAACAGCAACTGTGGTCACCTGCATTCTATCAGTCTGTGATGGAAAGTAATGGCACAGAGAAGTAGCAAGTGAAGGCTTCCTACTGAGATGCTGTTTAGGCTGCACCTGAAGGAACAGACAAGTTGGGAATATGATGCTGGGGAAACAGCATTCCCGGCCCAAAAATTGGAAACGACTATATGACAGTCAGGCGGGTTACTGCTCCTCTTGGACCTGGTGAAAAAGTCAGGAAGCATCATGCCACATGGGTACTACAGAAGTTAGAATTGGTTGTTAGGTTACTCAGGGCAACTAGTAAGGAACAATGTGGATAAATAATAAGTCTAAATGTAGACATATGCAGGTGAATAATAAATCTGTCAAAAAGATAATGCTTGAAAGCCATGAAAAAAGGTGTAACATTAACATGTACATCACAATGTCGTATGGAGATGCTGGATTCAAGGCAGTAGACTAGTTGGGAAGAACGGATGGCACAAAAACAACAGAACATTTCTCACAGACTCATGATTATGTGGAGAGGAATTTATGTCACACTTCTAGGAATGAGTCCTGGAAACTGTGCTCTGGACTGGAAGATACTGTGGCGTTGAATGTGGCCCTATGCTTGACTATGTGCTGATGATTTAGATGGTATGGTTGAGAGAAGTTTCCAGAAAGAGAGCCCCTGGTCAAGAGGGATATCCAACATCTGGTCACGAGGATTATCCAATGTATGCAGGAATCGTTACAGACAAAACCAGGTCTCCTTCAAACCATGCAACTTATTTCCCAGACCAGGCGTCATGTATTTGGAAACAGAAGCTGCAACTGGAAACATCTCTGAAGATTACTTTCCACTTGGACCCTGGTGCAATGGCTCAATTGCCTGCAAGAGCCAGCATCCCATATGGGCACTGGATAGTGTCCTGAATCCTGGTTACTCCACTTCCCATCCAGCTCCCTGCTTATTGTCTGAGAAGGCAGTGCAGGATGACCCAGAGCCTTGGAACTCTCCACTCATGTGGGAGAACCAGAAGCTCCGGGCACAAAGTTTTGGATTGGCTCAGCCCTGGCCATTATGGCTATTAAGAGAGTGAACCAGTGAATGGAAGATCTTTCTCTCTATCTCTCCTGTCAGTAAATGTGCCTTTCCAATAAAAATTTAAAAATCTTTTTACAAAATGACCTTCAATGAAAAATGTGATAGTAAAAATAATCATGAAAGGAAACACTGGAAGCAAGAAAATAGAGACTAAAAGAGAATGATTTTTTTTTTCAGTGCATGAGTTTTGAGAATTTATTTATTTATTTATTTATTCATTCATTCATTTGTTAATTGGAAAAATACTGTTGCGAAGAGAGAGGGAGCGCATACACATGCACACATGGAGAGATCTTCTTGGTTAAATCTCCAGATGCTCAGAATGGCTAGGGCTAAGTTCGGCTGAGACCAGGAGGTTCAACCTCCATCTAGGTCTCCCATGTAGATGTAAGGACCGAGCACTTGGGCTGTGCTTCACTGCTTTCTCAGGTGTGTTAGCAAGGAGGTAGATGGAAAGTAGAGCAACTAGGACTTGAAACAGCATTCATGTGGGAAGTTGAAGTCAGATCAGGTGGCTTAGCTCACTGCACCACGATGCTGATCCCAATCTGTGAGTTTTAAAAGGGAATGCAGTTTCATAGGACCTTATTCTATTAAAGCTGGAGACTTCAAAGAAGTGTTAATTTATTTTTTCACCTCCTCTTTCCTTCCCGCTTTCAACTTTGGAAGTTTTAGTTCTTCCTGAAGAGCCTTTATAGACTGAATAACTCTTTAACCTTCTTTATGGCACATTTTGCATTTTAATTGTACTAAATCCCAAAGAATTTCCCACTAATAATTAAAGCTTCTTCTTAAAAGAAGCTGAAGTCTTCAGCTGCTGGGAGATTCCATGCGAAAGATGCCTTTCAAAAAGAAACAAACCACAAATCCAGTTGTGTTTTAAATCCAATTGTATTTTGCCATTAATTTACAGTAATTCCAGAGGTTCACATGGGGACAGGAATGACTTAGCTGTCACTCCAGTATATTGTCCTGAAGCTTGAAGGGCTGGAAAGTGACCATGCTCCTTCTTCTCTAAAGTACAACCAAGAAACAGCAGGTGCAGCATGAGAAATAGCTGGCCATTGGTCCTGGCCAGCGGAGTTTCTTTACCACAGGGGAGCATTTCAGTATCACTTAGCTTGTCCAAGAGAAACTATTTTGGTTCCATATCCATGTCCTGGTAGTAGAGTTCAAACTTATTTTAGGTTTGTTGATGACCGTACTATCCAAAGGATATCAGGGAGGAAGCCAAGAAGCTACCATCTGTGCTGTGCTTGTAGCTAAAGAATTCTTTAGAATCTGGTCACAGAATGAAGTCTGCATCCTGACGCTAGAGAGGTGACTGACACTTTCTTGAATGTCATGTTACTCTTGGTGATGCATATACCTCCAGCAGTACACGTGGAGATCAAAGTGCCAGCGAAAGTTTTCCTGTTGAATAGTGACCCCTGTGCTTTACATATGTTGGAGACACTGTGCATGCTTACTCACAGTGCACATTTGGCAGTAGCTTGGCAACAGTAGTGTGTTAGTAAATGTTTCACAGCTGGCTCTCCAGGGGAAGAATATCTGGGCTGTCAAATTTGCCAACTTTTATGGTAGAATAGTAAGAACAACTAGGCAGTTGTTTTTACAGTGTGTGAAGTCACCACTAGGAATGCCTGTTTCCCATAACAAAGTGCTGATTTGAGTCCCAGGTGCTCTGCTTCCAGTCTACCTTCCTGCTTACTCACCTCAGAGGGCAGCAGAGGCAGCTCTAATGCTTGGGTCCCTGCCTGCCATGTGGGAGACTCAGATGGAACTTGGGGCTCCTGTCTTTGACCTGGCAACCCTGGCCACTCAGACCATTGTAGATTGAATGAACAGACAAACTGATCCTCCTCCATCCAATTTTCCCTCCCTGCTCATAACTCTGTCTTTCAGATAGATAGTTAAATATTTTAAAAAGTGATAGGCCTGCAGCTACTATTAACAGTAAATGATGAAGCACTGGATACTTTCTCTATGATAAGGAAAATGAAAGATTTTCAATCTAAATCACTTCTGTTTAGCATTATAGTGACGATCCTAGGTAGACCAGTAAATAAAGGAAAAGAAGCAGAAGGTATACATATAAAGAAAGAGGGCGAGCTGTCACTGTGGATCATGTCAATGTAAAAATCCAAAATGTTTTCCAACATGGCCACTAGAACTATTAAGTGATTTCAGTAGTTACACAATGCAATGTCAATATTAGAATACCAGTTGTCATTCTATAAGCTAGTAACATAGAATAAGGAGACAGTTGCACAAGGTTTGTGATAACATCACAAAGCCTCAAACACCTAAGGATAGATTTAACACAATAGGTACAGCTCCATACACTGGCAAGTAACAATGTTGAGAGACTAGCTAAATGGAGATTGTAAATTCTGTTCGTGATTTGGAAGACTCGATGTTAAAATTTCAGCTGCCCAGATAGATCCAATGAGAATTTTAACAGAGTATTTGTGAAAATTAAGAAGCTGAGATTTTTGAAATTTAAATAGAAATGTGAAAGACTTAATATAGCTGGACGATTTTGGAAATGAAAACCAGATAGGGAGTCTGTGGCTTGCAGATGTCTGATCTGGCCCCCAGGTACCTGTCCTTACTGCTCAGGGCTGTGTAATCCTCTTCTCTCAAGCAGAGTAGGGAGCTGTGAACAGGTTGGGTTGGCACTCCCTGTGAAGATTGTGCTAGGCAGCAGAAGTGGAGGGAATTCCATAAATGGCCTGTGCAGGCCTGAGATGACTTCCTGTCTGTGTGGAAAATTTGGTCTCCATCCAATGGAAACATACAGGTCTTAACCATCTTTCAGGTCCATCCAAGCACTTTGATTGCAGCTCCACCCTGGGAGTAGACCAGAGGAGGAGAAGGCATGTGAAGGCACCAGAACGAGAGCTTGAATTTTGCACATCACTGTTGATTCATGGGATCACACTTTGAGTAGTCAGGCCTTGCTGCATAGGCCCAGGTGCAAGGAAGTTCTGCTGTGAAGTTTGGCAGTATGTTGCTGGCGTTGGGGTATATTGTCAGCCCCAACTGGACTGGTGTCCCAGAGTTGGCAGATTTTTAAGCAACAAGAACGTGAAGAGAGGAAGAGCTGTACTTCCTTACATGTCTACTCTATTCACTAGTAATTTTATTTGTTGCGTCTCGTGTGAGTCACTGGCAACTGCTCTTTCCCAGGAAACCAGTTAAACATGCTGCTTCTTGGCCTCTGAGCATCCTTCCTTTCAGCCTGTCTTTCTGTCCCAGTTACCTAAACCACGGTGGTTAGAAATCCCACCTTTACTCGTAATCTCTTTTTCAAGACCTAACGAAACCCCTGGAAAACAAGCTGGTCTGTTACACTACAGACCTGCGTCCATGCTGATTCCTGACAGATTTTCTAATTCTTGCCTGCTTGGTTCCCAGCATGGTTTCCACAGCAGTGCCCCAAGTGCTTTCCACTGTTTGTGCAGCCCTAGATCCAGCTGTGAGCAGAAGGACTCAATCTCATTACAGAGAAGGAAAGGATGCTTTGTGTTCCTAATTTCGTTGTTCTGGACTGGAGTCATCTATGCTTTCTTCTCTTCCCATCTCATTTGCTCTGACTTCTAGCCACTTAAAATATCACCCAAATTTCTTATTTTGTGAGCTCACAATGCCATCTTTGTCCCCTTTCGCAGGTGCCTGAAGTAGGCCTCTTCTCCTGCCTCAGTGACCTGCCTCATCCAAAAGGAGGGGCTTTTTGATGTCACCACTTCTGCTCACTCCCTACTACCAGATCCATTGTTTGCAATATGAACTTCTCCTTTACCCAACCACAAATTTGAAAAAGAAAAAATAATATGCATTTAGCTATTTAACATCATATACATATATATGCACATATAAGAAAAATAGCAAGATTTTAAAGATTTTGATGGTATATTTTCTTTGACACATACTTTTTTTTTGAGAAATAGAACTAAATTAAATGTATTGTAAAGTCTGTTTGCATTATCAAGTAGTTGGATTAAATTAATGAGGTAGTTGTGTGTTTTATTTGTGAAATGTGAAAACACATACAAATAACTATTATAAATAACTATTATTAAGGATAAAAGACAATTTTGACTTCTCTGTTTCTTGAAAGGAAGATATGTTAATCTATTTTCCAGTGTGCTTAGATAAGTAATGTTCACAGTTAATTTAATAAAGATTTAAAGTAAGTATTAAATACGAAGTATATTACAAAAGTAGTTTTCCGTGATATTTAACTCATATGGTCTAAAATGAAATACATCATAAAAATCATAAATAATTAAAAATTACTGATATACTTAGAAATGAGTAATAATCTTCAGTTAATAATATATTTCTGTTTTTGTCTCATACATTTATAAAATGGCAGTTAAAATAGTTGATCTAAATCAAGAGAAATAACTAGGAATCCTGTGTAGTATTAAACTTTGTTCAACTGTTAGTTGCCTTTTGTATGCTCATTCACTGTGTTTTACAGAACAACCAAAAAATATATTCTAGATATCCAGAGTGACTTTTATTTGTTTTCTGGTCAAGGTTACCTATGTGAGATAGGTTGAAAAGAACCCTTCTGGTTACTAACTTTGAGCAACTGAGTATTTCCAGCTATTTAATTGAAAAAATGGCATTGAGGGGCGGTGTGTTGGCTCAGCTTGAGTGCCAGTCTGCAGAGTGGCATACCCAGATTCAGGACCCAGGTTTACTTGCAGTTTTTGCCACCTGCCAGCATGCACACTGGGAAGCAGCAAGCAATGGCTAAGGTAGGGTGAGATTTAGACTGAATTCTTACTCCTACCGCAGGCCTGGCCTGTGTCAGACTGTTCCTGCCTTCTGGGGAGTGAACCAACAGATGGACGATATCTGTCTCTGTCTAAAACCTGTTTCTGTGTTCTAAACAAAGATCAATTAAAAGTTAAAGTGACATTAAAATATTTACCATTTTTGATAGCAAAATGTGGGAGCAAGAATGACTTATTGCCAGAGATGATGTGAAAATCTTCCTTTTCTGTTTCATGTTTGTGCCTCGTGTTTTCATTCTGTAGTAGTTTTTTTGTCTTGTGATATTTCCTTGCAGAGGGTTTGAAGCCTTTGAGACTTTTTCTTTTGCAGTTATAAAAGCATGAACTTAAAAAAAAATTCTTTGCTGAAGTTTAAGACCTTCGGCAGTTCATTATTTTCCCTGAACTTCTTTTCTCTCCATTAGTTTTGAGAGTGGTAAAATAATAAATTGAGCACTCTCCATTTACTCTTTTTTGATGACTGTGTTGCTGATGGGCCAAAGCAAACCTCTGGAACCCAGATGAACTTCTAAGTTATTCCAAGAGAATTAGGAATCTTCCTTTACCATCTGCTCAGTCTGCTTTGCAAAGTAGTAAAGCCCTCCCTCTGACTGTAGAAATTAATACATTTGCTGGAAATGTGACTTTGGGACATTTTATAGCAGTGGTTTTGATGCTGTTAGTGGTGAAATGGAAACTTGAGAACGTGAAGATTAATTTAAACCACATGATGAGTTCAAGGAAAAGGGACATATTCTACAGTTTCTTGAATGTGTGCTAACTCTACATATAGTGAGGGAACGCGATCCGACTAAAACCACCACTGAACTTTTAAACCCCCCGGAGAGGAATCAGACCAACACGATTAGCCCTGTAATGGAGCTGTTCCTGATGACAGGCTTCTCTGCTTTCCCTAGTCGCAGATTCCTTTCCCTATGAGGACACAGTTGGGAGATTAGGAGGAGGAGAGGCACCCCAAGTGTTATCATGCAAGGAATGAAGCTGGAGCTCCTCCGAGTCCTTAGCGGCCTTTCTAATTGATCTTTCATCATGGATCCCAAATCGTGGTGGATTTGGTTACTGGTAGACATCCAGTGAGGTGTGTGTTGTAGAGTCACTGATGAACTTGACATAAGAGATTTTTCTCTCCCTTTTGCAGTTCGTCGTGGCAGTGTTCTGGATCATTTATGCCTATGACAGAGAGATGATTTACCCAAAGCTGCTCGACAATTTCATCCCAGGGTGGCTGAATCACGGAATGGTGAGTGAACTAATACAAATGGTGATCTTCTATTTATTTTTTAAGTATTGACGAGTAATTTTCCAATTTAGATTTTCCGTAGAATCTACCTAAATATCCACGAGTTCGTCCAAGATTCAAGAGAAGAGTACTCGATGTAAACAAAAAGCTTTTTCCCAGGGAATTAAGTCATTAGTACTATAGCAGAAAAGTCAACATAGTGTTAAAGGTGCTAGAATACGCCTAGCACATTCTAGCATGAAATCAATTTTTGAGCCATTAGGCGGTTTACCCTCAGAACCCGAGGGTTGATTCCAAGCTACACAATCATCAAAACCCTGGCTCCCCTTTATGGCACTTGAGTGGGTTGTGTTGAAAGTAACTGTTGTACCTGGGAATTGGTGAGCAGCAAGGGTATTACTGTCCCTCGAAGATCTGATGAAAGCTTTGCAGACGCCTTTGGCAGTGGAGTTGCCTGCCTTATCAGGTTCTTCCCATCCTTGGTTGCCTACCTGATGCCTCTTCATTAAAATTCTCTGTGATGCTGTAGCCCCTGGTGTTACCTTCACGTGTTTCAAATCAAACACTTTGGATGGTTTGCACCTTATCAGCTTTGAGAATGTGGGTTCTGCAGAGAGATGTTGTGTCATCCTCCCTTCCCGTTTCCGGAATTGAGCATTGTTTTATCATTAACTCAGGAGCCTGCATTCTGGTTACAGCAATTTTTAGAATGTGTCCCAGAGTGTTCCTGATGAAAAGGGCAACCCATCACAGGAAATTATAGGGAAAGAAAGCATTGGAAATCACAAGTCTCAGGGCTAAAATAACAATCTCTCATCTGCCCCCAAATTCTGGTATATTTTAAGAAAATGATGTGTACTAACAAACAAACATTCCTGCCCTGAGGGGCTTTGATCAAACCTTTCTTAAGCCAACTTGTCAAAAATGACAGCCCTCAGAGCACCAGGATTTTCTTTGTGTTTAATTAGGGCTATAGAGTGAAGGGATTAGCATGGCACCTCCGTTCTGATTTCAGACACATCCTCTGGTCTGGTTGCTTCAGTCCAGCCATCTGAAGCGCCTGATGTGGTTTCTCTGCTCTTTCCAATTTTTTTCCTTTTCTTGAGTGTGAGCAGCCCCAGGTCTCTGCAGTCTTCTGTCCCAAATGCCCTTCTCATTCTTTCCTGGCAAATTCCTCTTCATCCTGCTAGCATAGCTGCTATCTTCATTAAGAAGCTTTTCCCAACTCCCCATGCAGAGGTAGCTGTTCCTTTATTTGTGCTTACACAACACTTTTGTATCTCTCTTAGGCATGTCTGTATCTCTACAAAAATGCTAAACTCCTGGTACAAAACAGCAGCCTTTGAATGCTAAGCATTTTCCCAGCTGTCTGTTGCTAGGATCAATACATATTTATTACATTGATGAGGGAACTCAGTATGGCCGACTTCCACAATTCTTGCTTGTCAATCCTAATAACTGTTATATTTTCAGAATCTGTGATGTTCTAGGCATTCTGCAGTGATTAGATGGTGTAATATCCACAATGGCACAATGAATCAGGAGTCATGAATATTAGCTCACTTACAGGTGAAAAACCCAAACCTCAGCAAGGTTATATAATCCCCTCATCCTTTGTCTAAAGGAGGATGAAAAAGGATCCTGAATCCAGTTCTGTCTGTCCTCAAATATATATGTATTGTTCTTACAAGTTCATATTTTTGTCTGAAGCAAAGCATACATACTTAATAGAAATTGTGACATTGTAATAGCTTTTACAATTGTAAATCAAAATTCAGAAGAAACACTTCTTAGCTTACTCTGAAATTTAGTTTCAAAGTATGTGGCATAGTTTAAGGCTGAGAGAAAGCAATTGTTAGATATTTTTAAGAAAAAGTTTTCAGGGCATTCTTGACTCCTGAAAGCAGAGCTGGATTTTGTAAATTCCTTTTCCAGACACCAAACTGAAAAGCATTGTCAAAGAGGAGCAGGCTTTCATCACCAAACTGGCGCACTGTGGTACAAACGAGAGACACCACTGTGGTGTGATCTCCCAAGAGGAGGAATGGTCATGTTGTTGAGGTAACTTTCAGTTAGGTTCAAACTCAGGTGTACCAGAAAAGGGAGACATCTGCCGTTCTTGTCTGCTGCTGAAAGTGAAATAATATGTTGTTTTTTCATGATTTTAGGAGGGCCTTAGCTGAGAAGAAACCATTATATTACGTGCTACAAAAGTACAGTCTTGGATTGCCTGGTCTATTGTTTACATCCCTAGACTACACAGTTCTCTGTGTTACATTCAGCCAGAGAATCAATCGCAACCTTTTCAGATCCTGGCTTTAAATTTTTAATGCTTAAAACAAATGGCTTATTAAGCATGTGTGTAGTTATTAGAACTTGGCCTTGACTCTCTTAGCTTTCCCTTGATTCACTTTGATGGGTTACAGTTCTTAATCTTGGAGACAAGCATCACTTAGAAATCCAAGGAGGAATTGAACAATACAAATACTTATGAAAGGGAGAAGATAAGTTAATTAATGTCAAATCTACCAAGTTAAATGAGCTTAATAGATTATTCCATGATAAATTTTATTTCCTAGCAAATGTACATGACTGCTACTTTGCTTTTCTTGTTCCAATTCATACTTGCAGTATTGCCAACAAAAGAAATTATAGATGATGGCCAAAGAATAGTTTACAAGATAGTTTGTAATTCCCAAATTTATGTGTATCTGTAAGTGTAGACACAATATTCATAAGACATGATGCTGAGTCTTTAGATTGGCCATTGAAATATGAACATTCAGGCCCCAGCTACCAAGTGCTCGCCTTGAATGCACCAGGATCTCATATGGGTGATAATTCTAATCCTGGCATCCCTGCTTCCCATGCTGCTCTCTGCTTATGACCTGTGAAAGCAGTCAAGGATGGCCCAAGGCCTTGAGACCCTACACCCACGCGGGAGATCCAGAAGCTGCTCCTGGCTCCTGGCTCTGGAGCTCTGGCCATTGTGGTCACTTGGGGGAGTGAATCATCGGATGGAAGATCTTCCTCTCTTTCTTTCCTCCTCTCTGTATATCTGACTTTTCAATAAAAAATAAATCTTTAAAAAAAGAGAGAAATGAACATTCAGTGCTAGAGTTATAACTTAGAATTGGTTAATAAATTCTCTGAAATTTCAGAAAATTAATTAAATATTTTTAACTTTGTTTCAATTTCAGTTAAAGACTTACTAATTACTTATAATTTATATTTCTTTTAAGCTATCTTAGATTATTTTCAATGCTTAACATTGTAAGTGTATAAAAATTAATCAACTCAAAATTTTATTTTAATGCATAAATCTTGCTTAAAATATGTGCTTTTTGTTTACATTTTATTTTCAATTACTGTTTCAGATTATTATTTTCAGTATATATCAAATTTTGTGATGATTTGTATATTTTTAGAAATATAAAATTTATTTATTTTATTGAAGGGTAGATCTACAGAGAGAAGGAGATAAAGGAAGAAAGATCTTCCATCTGCTGGTTCATTCTCCAAGTGCTCACAACAGTTTGAGCTGATCCAATCTGAAGCTAGGATCCAGGAGCCTCTTCCTGACTCCCATTTTGGAAGTATGGTCCCGAGGCTTTGGGCCATGCTTGACTGCTTTCCCAGGCCACAATCAGGAAGCTGGATGGGAAGTGGTACATCTGGGACACAACCGGGGCCCATATGGGATCCTGGTGCATGTAGGCAAGGATCTAGCCTAGGCTATCATGCCAGGCCCAACAGTAGATGTTGCAAATATGCTGAAATGAAGGCAGAAAGATGTTTTGTCAAAATAAAGGAAAGACAAATTTTATTATCAATGTTTATAGTTGCATTAATTAAATAACTTAATGTTTGATTTAAAATTTATAAATACATCTCTTTTAATATATGTACAATCATATATTCATCCTCTCTTTTTAAAAAGATTTCTTCACTTATTTATAAGTCAGACTACACAGAGAAAAGACAGAAAGAGATCTTCTATCCACTGGTTCATTCTCCAAAAGACATCAATAGCTGGGGCTCTACCAGGCCAAATCCAGGAGCCAGAAATATCTATTGTCCAGTGTAAATAGTGGACAGTGTAGGATCAAGCATTTGGGTCATCTCTCATTGCTTTTCCTAGTGCATCAGCAGAGGGGCAAATCAGAAGTGGAACAGCTGAGACAGAGACATGAACCAGTGCTCATATGGGATGCCAGCCTCACAGGTGGCACCTTTACCTGCTATACTGCAGTGCTGCCACTGTCCAGTCTCTCTTTTTTTTGTCTGCTTTGTCGCGAAAAAAAAAAAAAAGAAAAAATCTGGCAGTGAGAAGCAAAACAATTCACTTAGTTGTAACTTTTCAATATTTTTGTGAATGATTGTGGCCCAGCAGGCCTGTCCATCTGGGTTGTAGGTAGGGGAGTTAGTCCGCTACTTATTTAGGAATCACGCCAACATGACCATGAAAATCACATTAAAAGAGTCATAAAATTAAGCATTTGTTGCACTGCTACTTCCTAGAGATGGGATGACCTGTCCATTGCCATACCCAGTAGGGTCCAACATATAGGAGAAACTGCCTGGGATCAAGTTCAGCTAAGCAAGTAGAGAAGAAAGTGAGGGAAGAGAGGCAGACAGAACCAGTGGGATAGTGCCTTCACTGAAGTGTCAAGGTAGCAATACACAGCAGAATGTATGTGGGGCATCTCAGTGATGTGCCTGTCACTTATCAGTCGGTGAAGGACAGGAGACAGGCTTGAGTCTGCCCATGGCTGATGTGTGGGGATATTGAGGAATCAGAGTAGGAAACTTGGAAAATGCATGTGCACAGTCATTGCTTTTTATTATTAAGAGATTCCAAGACAGGGCATGGTATAGTAAGCCTAGTGGCTAAAGTTCTTGCCTTGCATGTGCCTGGATCCCATGTGGGCTCCGGTTTGTGTCCCAGCTGCTCCACTTCCTACCTAGCTCCCTGCTTGTGGCCTGGAAAAGTAGTTGAGGACAGTCCATAGCCTTTGAACACTGCACCTGCATGGGCGACCTGGAAGAAGCTCCTGGATCCTGGAGTCGGAATTGGCTCATCTCTGCCATTGTGGCCTCTTCAGGAGTGAACCAATGGAGGGGAGATCTTTCTCTCTGTCTCTCCTTCACTCTGTAAATCTGACTTTCCAATAAAAATAAAGAAATCTTTAAAAAAACTATTCTAAGAGAGAATATCCTGTATTTTTCATGTAGAATCTTATTCATCGTTTGAATAGTCTCAACAAAATTTCTGGGTAGGGGTTTCAGGCAGCATCAGTTCAGATGTGTCTTGCAGCATTCAGCTGCCCCACACAAAAATGCTAAAAAGCAACGATTAGAGAACTCAGAGGATCTAAAACTCTAGGCCTTTCATTCTGATTTATACTACTGTCACCAGAAGTTAGGCTTGATTGGAACTAATGGCAAGTCTTCTGTCTTTTCTATTATCTACTATTATTTTCTATTATCCTTTCTCTCAGTGGCCAATACTAGATTTTATTTGAGGAAGAGAAGAGGAAATGAGTACATTGATGAGTTGAACAGTAACATGGAATCTCCTTAGGCTGCATGAAAATAGCAAGAAAGGAGGGAAAGATATAGAGGGAAGAGTTTTAATTCATTATAATAAAATATAAACGCAAAATATAGTACATTTCAGTGGAGCTGGTTCAGTATCCAAAACCAAAGACCGTGTTTCTTTGCAGCCCTATATCTCTATATTCCCAGCAGCTTATACAGCATGTCACACCCATTGCACATTCGCTAAATGCTTATGATTAAAAGCATATTTGTGTGTTTGTTTTTGACACATGGAACAATATCATGTTTATATTCATGTCCTCCTAACACTTTCTGTCCTGAGTCCGCTGTTGATCAGGAATGGTGCCAGCAAATGAATCTATTTGCAAAATATGGTGAAGAATGGCCTGTGTAGCTATGGTAGACGGAATGTGAGCTATAGTGTGTGGAGGCTGAACTTTGATTTGATTCAATCCAACAAACATTGATTGAAAGCCTATACTATATGAAATACTCAACTGGATATGGTAAGGTTATAGGGTGACAGAAATACAAACATTTGCTGGTTGAGTATGTCGGGGTTTCTATGAAATTTTTAAAATGCCAGCAGTAGGCAGGACTGAGCCAGGCCAAATCCAGGAGCCCAAACTCAATCTAGGTTTTCCAGGTGGGTGTCAAAAACCAAGTATTTGAGTCATCGCTTATTATCTCCCAGAATGCACAGTATCAAGAAGCTGGAATTAGAAAGAGCTGAGACTCAAATCTAGACACTTCAATATGGATACAGACCCCAAATGTCATCTTAACCACTGAATCACATGCCAGATGCAAACACATTCAGTTCTAAAGGATGCGACTGGTGTGTTGGAGATTGTGCAAGGCTGGTAGGAAGGCAGTTGCACAGATCTCCAAAACAGTCCCAAGGGACTCTGCACTGTGGCCAGTGGCATCAGTGTCAAGACTGTGGCCTGTGTCTTTACTACAAATGTGAAAACCTGAAACTTCTGCAGATGATAATTTTAAAAGCATTGTCAAAAGAAGAGATATTAGAAGCAATGGAAATGTAAATATCTAAACTCTACAGAGATTGCAGACTGTCCATGAGTGACGCTCTATCAGGGAAAAGAACAATGAGGCAGTGACTTGACTTTTTAGAGACCTAATTGATGGACAGGGCAAGCAGCGGTGGATGAGGCTGTTACTATTATTGTTACCACAGATCTTTAAGAAGGCAGTATCTTGATCATCTTGAAGTCACAGTGGAGGTTCTTCATTCCCATGTAAATCGTGTTTGATTTGCCAGTTGCTCTAGAGCCAAGTTGTAACTACACATGTTCTTAGCCAAAAAGCCGAGAAGCAATTGTAACTGCGTCTCAAGAGAACTTTAAGCTAGGTATTCATTTATTCTGTTCAACATTATTTTGACATTTGGTAATCACTAAACAATTTTGTCCATCTGTCCTTCCCAGAAGAAAAGACAAGAAAAGCCCCTGTGGTGTCCGCTGGCTTACAGGACCTTGGCTTTGACTGGAAGAGCTTGACTCATGGAACATGCTCAGTTCTGGGTCCACTGATTGTGTATTTCATTGCTTGCGGAATGTGTGTCACCCAGACACTACGTGTTTCCCAAAGTAAACTTTTGTTTGCTTCACTGTAAGAAACACTATGTAGGATAAAACTGGCCTTCTCAATTTCTAAAGTAACAAAAAGGTATGGAAATTCCAAAAATAAAAATAAGAAACTGGAAAAAAAAAGTCAGGAATTTCTTAGGCTTTTCTTGTAGGTCTGTCAATTGAATCTCTCAGTAAGACTCCAAAATAAATAAGACTCTGAAACTTAGGCAAAAGAAGGAAATTTACATGGAGGCAGATATTTTCAGAGTTGCTGCATCCTCTTCTTGTGTGTAAGCTTTTAAAATATTGAATCTTGGGCCCGGCGCGGTGGCGCAAGTGGTTAAAGCCCTCGCCTTGCACGCCCGGGATCCCATATGGGCGCCGGTTCTAATCCCGGCAGCCCCGCTTCCCTTCCAGCTCCCTGCCTGTGGCCTGGGAAAGCAGTCGAGGACGGCCCAAAGCTTTGGGAACCTGCACCCGCGTGGGAGACCCGGAAGAGGCTCCTGGCTTCGGATCGGCATAGTATCGGCCCGTTGCGCTCCCTTGGGGAGTGAATCATCGGACGGAAGATCTTCCTCTCTGTCTCTCCTCTCTGTATATCCCCCTTTCCAATAAAAAAAAAAATGGAATCTTTTTCTATTTTGAATTTTCATGTGTGATCTTTAGTTCCACCAGGTCCAATTTTCTGTGTTATAGTTTACAGATCTGCATTTTGACATCAAGATTTGATTATTCTGTTTGAAAGAGTAACAAATGGGAAGGTGTTCAATTTAAATCATTGCCAATTGTTTTATTTTTATTTGAACCAGATATATTGCAGAGTGAAGAAAATATGTTCTTGGATGCTTGAGTAAACTGTAAGCTATTTGTGAAGTAAAGAGATGAAACTGAAAGGAAAAAAAGAAGACTGGAAGATAAGAAGATGATAGGAGAGAGGAGAAATGGGCTGGTGAATGGACAAGAGAAGAGAAAGAGGGATTATATCATGGACAAACAAAAGAGAGATACCAACAGGAAAAAAAAGAGACAGAATGAGTTGAAATATAGCAAGATGAAAAGAAATCGAAAGATACTCATTTTGGTGCAAAAAAAATTCAAAATCTATGTGTATTGGGAATTCTACTGTATTCATGAAAAATGCATATTATGGAAAAGTCATGCATGAATTTCAAACTTTTTGCGTCAAAATACACATATCTTATAATTCCTTCTTTTCTGCTATCTTTTTGAGGATGTTTCAATATATATTGACTTCTCCTATTCCCTATTTTCCCTCCCTTATGTTCTCTCCTCCCCTGACATGAACTGCAAGGCCAGGTCTTTTATTCCTTCCTCAGTGACCACTCACTGCCCTCTTTACTCCTGTCTGCCCTGTAGCAGAATACCACTGTCCGTCCCAGGTGGCCTATTTTGTATATATTTTGCTGCAGCTGTTGTCTATAAGAGCCCGGCCTTGGGTTCAGAGAACACATCCCTGGTCACCTGAAGCTAAAGTCAGATAAATAATAGCTCATATCCAGCACACTGAAATGCTACTCATTACCAGTATTATTGTATCTGAGTATTTGGAAGAATGACAGGCAATGCTTGTTTCTTTCTCCTTCTTCTTCTTATTTTTTAAGTATGTGTGTGTTTATTGAAGGGGAAAGAGCAGAGAGAAACAGAGAGACAGACTGATACTCATCTGCTGGGTTACAGAAGTAGGAGTTTAACCTGGGTCTCCTACGTGAGCCACAGGGACCCTGTTACTTAAATCATCACTTCTTCCTTTCATGGTCTCTATTAGCAGGAAGCTGAAGTGAGCTAAATAGAACCCAGGCACTCCAATGTGGTGTGTGGGCATTTCAACCTGTATGCTGAACATCCCTCTTGACAACAATATGTTAAGAAGATTTACGACAACAGAAACCCGTGTGTGCTGTGTAGAGCTAATTTTCCATGCAAAGGTAGAATTCAAAGCCAATCTAGTTATTTGGGCTGTACTCTCCTCTCTCTCTCTCTCTCTCTTTTTTTTCTTTATGTTAAAAGACGAGCAGGCCCAGGACTAGTTCATCAAAAGGTCTGTAAGTTACATTCAGATATTTTGGGGTTAGCAAAACCCAAAGTGTGGTTACTCAAGCATTTTCTTTCCTAATGCTTAAATCTGCAGCTCTTCCAAAGCAAACTTAATTCATATGCTTTGCATTTATTTGCCCTTAGGCCGTCATATTTAGTGGGAGGGTGGAGGCAGGCTGGCAGGTGTTGTCCCAGGACCTAGCTTTACTTCTTTGCAGCAGACAGATAAATGATCCATTAGCCACAGCTCCAAACTCCTTGGCAAAAGTTCCTACTTATATAGCCTCAGCACATGTCAGTGTTGCTGCCAAAGAAAGTAGAAGTGGAAAGAAACTGCATTTTCTACACTTGATCTTAGCCAAAAGGCCGAGAAACGGTAGAAGCTGCATTTTCTATTATGGAACCACAGAATTCCTGAGTCTTAGACTTGTGGTTCCCAGAGTCATGTGGTTCATATACTATGCTGCACCTCAAGCTTCTGAACTACCTTGTGCATCCTTACCTTTCAGAGTACCAGCCTCAGCAGCTGACCACAACCATGGAGTGATCTCCAGGTGTAGGAAAGGTTCTCATATGGAACCAAGTCTCTTATTTAATTCCTCATGTGCACTGGCCCACTCCTTTCTTCCTGTCTGCAAGAACCTCCATTTCTTCTGCTGTTCTCTTCTGAGTGGATCTCTCTTGACAATTACATCATCCCATGATGTGCATCGAAGGGGCCATTCTCTAGTCTGTGCTTTCTGCCCCTGTGCGGCATCATCCTCTGTATTGAGATGGGGGCCTTGAGACAAAAACCTTGATAAAAACTCACAGCATTGACTCTTCTGCGTCTCCTTGTTCCTCTTAAGGATTGGCAGGATGTTTCCCTCCATGGTTAGATGACAAGGGCCATCAGTTATAACTCCACAGCAACCGCTGAATCTGTTCCAGCCATACAATCTCTGTCATTTCTGTTTTAATTCAGGCTCTCATCATCGCTCATCTCACCTGGGGAGTGAACTGGCAGCTAGTTCTCCCTCTCTATCTCTTGTCTTCTCTCTTTTTTTCTCTGTCTCTCAAGCGAAGTTTTCAAAAAAATTAAAATCCCATTAAAAAATGAACTCCTGAATTTGTCCCCAGGCTGCGTGCTCCTTTATGGTACACTGAAGTCTTGGCTAACTTTCCTGAGCCCATGTAGGCCTCTTCTCAAGGTGAAATTTATCTCAGTTTTCAGTGTTGTTCCTTCATAATCTGTTAACACAGGCAGCCACACCTACCCTGTCCCTTATATCTGCTCTCCAGAACTGAAGATATACCAAGCCTTCATATTTCTGTCAAAACCTTGCTTATTCTCATAAATGCAACACACTCCCTTACATCACCTGCTCAGGTGTCTGTTACCTGTCCCTTGACTGTCCCTTGCTTGAATCTCTTTCCTCAATGTGTACATCTGACTTCAGTATCCACTGTGCTTTGTTTGCAGATTTTTACTACATGATCTCTGAGGGCAAGGCCAATGATCCTAGCTTCCTTTGTGTGTTCCTATCACCTGGCTCAATGCCTGAGTGCTTGACTCATAGTAGCCCTTAGAGAATGGGATTTTTTTTTTTTAGGGATGAATGAATAAATCATTGATTGCACAATTCTGTCACATTCCCTTAATCTCCCCATCTGGCTGCATTGTTTAGAAAGGAAATAAGATAATTTTCATTAAGTGACCCTAAGTTAGTTTTTTATGATCACCACTTAATTTTCTGGGTTTCATACTCTAGGCATTTAGTAATCCATTCTAGAACCCTATAGCATCTTTGTCAAGCTTGTTAACTTACATCCAGGATCAGTTTTCTCCATTCAAACTAACTGTATTTGCTGACCTACAGTGTCCAGCATAGTAAGTTGTTCAAGTTCACACATCTCATGAATGGCCAAGTTGGAAGTAGATCACTAGCTACCTGACCTCTCTGAACCTTTGGACCTCTCCTTAGTGCCTTTGATGACTAATTACAGAGAAACCGTTAAGCATGCATTATTATATTTCCTCAGCCATATCTCATTAGGATAAATGCTATCTTGTTGATAAAAACAAGTTATTTTCCTTGTTAATTTATGCAAGGATGATTTCTCTTTCTTATTTTTTAACCAGCTCTGTTTGAATCCAGAGAATTAGCTTGCATACTATGATCTCATTAATATTAGTTTTAACCTTGGTGCAAGAAAAAATCCTTTGGTGAGAGTGGTGGGATTGTTTTCCTAAAATTCAACCCCTTTTATCCTTATCAAATACAGGCATTTCTTTGATTTTGTGACGGAGCTAGCAATCTGTTGTTGGCTGCTCTTGTTGCTGCTGTCTCGTGTAGAAAGACTGACTCCATGTCAGCCTTGAATGATTGATGGGAGCAAACCCTCCTTTGCCTTCCTGTGTGGCTACCATCACTACATACACAGTGTCTGTTTTATTCCACTTGTTTTCTTTCAGGTTAACTTTCTGTAGGTCCCAATAAATCAATACAGACCTGGTTGTCCTGTTTTGTGAATACAGCCTAGTGTAAATGATTGAAGAGGTTCAGGAGAACAGAGCTCTTAACTCCAATTCATCTTAACTTTCTCCATGAGTGGGAAACGTAGCTTGTTGTAGGAATTTTTGGGGTTGACCATGGAAGCACATCACATGGTATCAACCACATGGTGCCATCCACACAGCAGGCCTAATAAACATCAGCCTTGTGCAAGAAAATACAACAAAACAAATCTTCCTACAGCTCACCGTCTGATCTTATTGTCAAATGACAAATAGCAAATTAGTAGCAAACTCAAAAGCCTCAAGGGGAAAAATGCCCTGGTAGAAATCTTGTATTTTTAGGAACACTGAATTTGCAGATACTCCTAACTGTAAAAGTGAATGAGACTCTTTAAAAAGTGTATATAAAATGTAAGATATTTATCCTTGAACCAGGAATTCAAAGCTTCTTTATTTTCTAAAAAGCCTTTTCTTCAGTTGCACCTACTGGAAAGGGCTTTACACCCAGAATTTGACTGCTCATATTCACACATATGGCAAATGTGAACTAATCAGACCACAGATATTTTGCTGCATTCCATGGTGTCTCATTTATTTGTTTAATTTGCAGCTATAGCAACTACATTCCTCCAAGTTAGGCTTCTACACAGACCTACAGTGTGATGGGCCTAGCTGACGTCTGGCACTCAGCACCACAGTCAATTGAAGACATATGCACAGACTCACTTACCACACTTTTTAACCTGCTTTTTCACACTGCGTGAATATGACATTCACACAAAAATGTGAAAATCAACCTTCTGTAAGGAGAGTGGGTAATTGAAAGATGTTATGACCTGAGTTTCTGGAACACTTCGGGTCATACAGTTTTCCTGGCACACTCCGCACGCACCCTTCTGATGTGCAGCAAGGCGGCTGTTCTGCAGCAAGCTTGCTCCTGTCATGACGACAGGATTGAGCCGATGCCATGCTGGTGCTGTTCCCCCCACGCTGCTCTGCACACAGAGAGCATTTGGAAATGACCTTGGAGTAGAGTCTGGCTAAGTTAATGAAATATGGGCCTGTAAGAAGTGCCATTTCACAAGTGATTTAGAGAAGGGCATTGGCAGCATTGTCCAAATCTGTCCCTTTAGTTTGGTGTAAGATTACAGTGAATTTTTTAGCATACATGAGGAGGGATGTTTGTTCTCGATTTGATTAACTGCACTTAGTAACAGATTGGAAAGTTTAGGTAATGGAGACAATTGGCATTTGATGTTGTTGATTTTTTGTTTATTTTCAGACAGTTGACAAAGGAAAGGGAAATGCTCAAAGGATACTTTTTATTTTGAGGAATCTGGGAGTTTAAAATGAAGGATGAGTGGCAAGCAGAGTTGAAGAGGTAGTGTTGGGGGCAGTGCATAGAGGAAAGGAGAACCAGGAAGTCGGTCTCTCTCTCTCTCTCTCATTGTAAATTGCCAATTGATTCAATTCAAGCTCATCACATTTAGGGCCCAGGAAGTGAGCAATTCTTTATCTCAGCATGAACTGTTATTATTTAGATGCACAAATTGATGCCGATTCCTGTGGCTCCTAAGCGGTTCTCCAGTTTCACTGATGTGTATTGGTGTCCGATGTCACCTGACTGTGCTTCTCAATGCTGGTGAGCTGACTGACATCTCAGAATCTGGATAAATGAAGCTGTGTTCTCACTGTCTGTGGAAGTCAGGTTCTGTGACTTTTGGAAGGTCCTCACTGCTTCCCTTCCTGGGACTGTCATTCCACAGCTCCAGTGAAGTGGAGACTATCCAGTTTGGGGACAGAAAAAATAGAATAGCAAAAGAGCATTGGGGAAGAACTTCTATGTTCTCTTAAGTGAACTGTCTAGAGAATCAGATTCTGCATTAAAAAAAAAAAACAAAAAGAAATAAGAGGACCATTACCCTTTAGAATTCTCTAAGGAGACTGTCAAAGGCTTCCAGCCACCCTTATTTTTAAATTCTGATCATCTTCATTAAATAATTCTGAAAAATATACATCTGCAGGATCAGGAGAACATGCTGTCAACAGCAACTTCCCAGAATATTGTTTTTTACTTCTGAAATTTTTTAGTGAGCAATTTGATATTTCTGTTAGTTTAAATTGGAATCCCTAAAATGAAAACATTTTGTCAAGTTAGGTAAATCATACAGGCAACTCCAATAAAATTGTAGATTATAATTGTCTGCACAAGTGTTCACATTTTATATCATAACTTGCAATGAAACCAGTAATATGTTTGCCACAACGGTTTTTCCATGCAGTGATTTATTGAAGCCAATTGTGATTTTTCAGTAGTTTTTCCTAAGGGTCATATAAATTATTTACTGTTGAGCTTTTTCCCCTACTCACCTGTGTTTTATAAGTTTGCCTGACAAGTTCTAGCACAGGAAATAGATTTCATTATCTTATTAGTCTGTCTTGGAGGTGATTTTCTTTAAATTACAATATCATACATTTAAAAAACACTTTTAATGGGGCCAGTGCATTGGCTCAACTAGCTAATCCTCCTCCTCCAAGTGCTGACATCCCAAATGGGCACTTGTTTTGTGTCCTGGCTGCTCTACTGCTGATCCAGCTCCCTGCTTGTGGCCTGGGAAAGCAGCGGAGGATGTCCCAAAGCCTTGGGTCCCTGCATCCATGTAGGAGTCCTGAAAGAAGCTCCTGGCACCTTGCTTCAGATCAGTGTGGCCCCAGCCATTGCAACCATTTGGAGAACGAACCAACAGATTGAAGATCTTTCTCTCTGTCTTTCCTTCTGTCACCAAATCTGATTTTCAAACAAAAATAAATCTTTTTTAAACCCACTTTTAAATGCTTCAAATTGGAAAGCAAGTTTCTCTCAACATTTTTCAGTCCAACTCTAGAGCCCTCTGGTATTAATGGGACTGATTTTCAGTATATTTTCAAATATATTACTCAGTTTCTTAACTAAGACAGGAATATCTCAGTCTATTCAAGCTTCTATAACAAACGCCTACAAACTCAGTGGCCTGCAAATAATATACAGTTAATCCTCATAATTGTATGGGCTGGGGAGTTGCCAGCATAGCAGCATGGTCAGGTTCCGGTGAGGGTCATCTTCTACATGAGGGCTGAATAATCTTTGTGTCCTCTGAGGCTGCAGAGTCAGAGGATCTCAGATTAGTTATCAAGGCATTAATCCCGTTCTTGAGAGATCCACCCTCATGACTCAATCACTTTCACAGGATCCACTCCCTACTGGAATCATCTTGGGGGTTAGGATTTCAACATAAGAATTTGAAGAAGCCCAAACAGGGTGTGATAAAGAAGTGAAAGTGCCACAGAGAGTATTAACCATATGGATCTTGGTAGTATATCTAATATCATGAATCAGAAATGACAGGGACCCTGAGGAGGATTAGAGAAGACCCAGACCACTGAGCTCTGATTGCCGGAGACAGTTTTCTTCCCTGCTCCCACTGTTTAGATAGGAGGGACGCAGAGAGAGCTTCGGTATAACCAGATAACATCTTTACTTTTAAGCTATCTTCAGAATCTCTGTCCTGATATTTTAGAATCCTGCAGGATTATTTATGGGGAGGTGTATGAATTATAAATATTTTCCAGTGAGAAATTTCATTCTGTACTCTGGGTGGAGTTCTTCCAGTTAATCAGGGTGTAATCAGGTGGACTTTCCTTCTGTTACTGTGGGTTGGGGCTTTCTGAACCTATTCCCACAGCATCCCAGGACTTTGCTTCCTTTGTTTCAGAGCTTCTCATTTGTGTATGTTCTCTCCAAGAGGTTCCATACCATCTTCATGCATATTCATACTAGCATACAGGGTTGAAAGAAGTCTAGCCACCACTGAAAATCTGTTTCTTTAAAAGCCAGTGCCCTCTGTAGAGGTCGGATGATGCCTCTCCATATTCTTACCATTAAAGTTTCATTAGCAGTGGTCAGCCCTGGCTGGCGTGGGCCACATGCTCGGCTGTTCTGATTCATTCAGTCTAGCAGGGGGACCAACACACTATCTGGACCCACACATCCATCTCAAAGGAGCATTTTTTAACGCTGCTTTACATGATTGAAAGCCAGACATAGGACCTTTGAATTCATTGGTCTCTCAGGCACCTTGGCACTCCAGGAAACTGGTTGGGGAAAGAATACAAAGAAGTAAGCCAGCCTGGTGATGCCTGGAACTTAGTTGAATGGAGGTTATGGCAGCGAGACAAACCCACGTAAATGTGTGTAACCAGGCAAACTTAACTCTTATGGGTTGGTTATGAGGTGGTATTTGTGAATTGGTTCCTACTGGAATAAAATACTGGCACTAGCTCAAGATTCTTGGAAAAACGAATTAATGTTACCATCTATTAAAATATTAAAAAGCATAATGCATGTGTCAGTTATCAGTAATCCTTGAAAATGTTTATGGGGCTCAGTGGTCTGTAACTAATTAGGACCTGCAGTTAACAGAGGATATGGGTCTCCTTTGAGATATAGGAAACAAAATATAAATCTTTTCTGTAACTCTGTTTCCTACAGAAAGAGTTTTTACTTGTCAGTGGGATTTGTAAAGTTTTATTTTATTTGCTTGCATCCTGTTACTTTTGCATAAATCTTATAAGCAGGGTTGCGGTGAGGTGAGTAGTGACTTTAACACATTTTTGGGAGCTTCCATGGCAGAAGAAGGTTGGCTATTGAGGATTCTCGGAAATAGTGCTTGGGAAATATAGGAAGGAAACAGAAGGGTGGGAAGCATGAGAAACAAGGAAGGGAGGGCAGAGGAGGTCAGGCAGGCAGTAAGGAAGGGCACAAAGCATTTGATTTTAAGTTACTTAGAAACATTTTAAAAGGTATGTCTATGTGTGTATGTGAAAGAGAGAGAGACAGAGAAAGACAGACTGAGAGACAGAGACAGAGAAACACACAGAGAGAAAAACAGAGGTCTCTCATTTGTTAGTTCCTTCCCAAATGCCTGCAACAGCTAGGGTTGGCTCAGGCTGAAGCCAGGAGTATGGAGCCACATGCTTGGCAGGAACCTGACTGTTTTCTGGGTGTGCTTTAGCAGGAAGCTACAAGTGAAAGCAGAGCCAGGACTCAGGCATAGGCTCTCCAGTCTGGAATGCAGAGGTCCCAAGCGGCAACTTAACTCTTGTACCAAATGCTTGCCCCTAAACAGACATCTAAAAAAAACCCAAGGTGGCATGGTAAAGGTGAAGTTTTCATTGTATCATACTAGTGTATTTTGGACAACTCTACAGCACAAGTAAGTTTGGGTTTCCAAAGTTCCATCATAGGCAAGTTATTTGGAATGAGAAACCTGTTTTCCCAGAAAATGTTTGTCATGGAAGTGGTCCTTAATTTTTGAGGCTAGCTCAGAACCTTTCTTTGTTATACTTTGGAGCTGAATTATTACACATTTGCAATGATACAAAATAGACTATATATTTGAAAATTGTAGCTGTAAAGAACATTGAGACAATAAATTGTTGAATCAATTGGTCTTACGATGGTGTTAGAAGGGAAATAGATTTGGTGGGAGGATCTTGGGCTCCTTGGAATACTCCATGCTGACATTTGAGGGGCAATGACTGTCACCCTTTGGATCTCTATTGGCTTGTGTGTGCCTTGAGCTGGCCAGCGGAAAGCAGCATACTCATACTGTGTTAGAATAACAGACTGTGAGCGTCACTGTTTTATGTAGGAAGGAAGGAAGGAAGGAATCTGTTGGCCACGAAGAGGGAAAAGCCATGTTCAAAAGGTTACTCTGATGTCATACGATCATAACTTTGTAATGAATTTGGATAAGGCTCATGCTTGTTTAGATAATCTCAAGTTGTATAGTTAGATGTGAGTATAGAAAACTCCAAATCTTCATTATCCTGCTGAACTCACCTTTGTTTGGTAGGGAATTAGAGTGCTGTAAGCCCAGCATTCCTGGAAAACTTGTATTTGATCTTGCCAGCTCTTGGAAGGTAGACCCAGTATGGTCTCTGTCATCACCCAACCCAGAAGCAGCACCCAAAATCTGTCTGGGGCCCTATAACTTTCCTCAACAGAATGACAACAAAACAGGCTCCTTTCTGACCTGCAAAGCAGGGTAGAATAAACAGCTCTACTGTAAGCAGTGTCATCATGCAGACTGAGGAACAGGAATAGTTAAGATATGATCCCATTGATGGAAATTTCCTCAAAGGAGATGTCTTCAATAGCTTGGTATAAGGAACTACTTTGAGTGATGGTATTGCTGCTGTTGGGGGAGAACGACCAGTCAAGGAATGGGGACAGAGATTAAGCAATTAGGAAGGATGCAGAGCTCAAGAGTTTCAGAGACCAGCTTTGTTTGTCTGTTTTAAGTTTCATTTATCTATGTTTAATTTATAATTACCTATTTATTTCTATTGGTTATTAATTATTTATATTTAGTTTATTTGAGAGGCACACACACACACACATACATACGAGTTTTTATTCATGGGTTTGCTTCCCAAATGCTGGAGCTGGTTAAGCCTGACAGTGGGGTTTCGGAACACAGTCCATATCTCTCAGGGGAGTGGCAGGACCCCAACCTTAAACCATCATTGCTACCTCCCAGGGTGTGTGTTGACAGGAAACTGAAATTGGGAAAAGTACTAAGGCTCAGACCCTGAAACTCAATGTGGGTGGCAGGCATCTTCATCGCTAACTTCTATGTCCACTCGTGGTAACCAGTTTTAAGAAGTTGAAATTGGAAATGCAGAGTCCATACAATGGTTTGTGGAACTATTTCAGTTCTTGCTTAGTTTACAGAATTCAAAATAATTGAATATGTCTGGACATGGAGGGAGGAGAGAAGGCATCCTGGAGGTGTCCTAAGCAGAATAAACAGGAGCTCAGATCTAGAATAATCCTCCATTACCCAAACTAAGACTTAATCTTTTAGAAAACAAAAAGTGCAGTAAAGTTATGCATGAGTCAGATGATTGGGCATGTACATTAGAGAAATGGGAAAGGAAAGGTTGCTATGGCTCGGGAGCAGCAGGTGCAGAGGCAGGAAGAGCAGAGTCCGCCTTAGCAATGCCTAGAGAACTACAGCCGCTGCCATCACCCAGGGTCAGGCCTGGACAAGGAGACCCCACTTCATTCTACTGGCAAAGGAAGTTATTTGAAAAGTTTTAGACAGGATCAGTGATGGAATCAGGGGAGCATTTTAGAAAACTTGCTCCTCCAGGGTGGAGGGGATAAATGGATAAGACAACAGTGACACAGCAAGAAATAGAAGAAAGCTGAGACCCAATTCTCAAGACAAGACCCAGGCATTGTGAGTGTAAGATCACAATTGCAAGACTGTAGGATCACAAGATTGTAAGACATCCTGGAGGAGGACATATGAAGGGAACATGGGATGCTGCTGCCAGGGCATAGAGAGTATTTTGGGGAGAAGGCCACTGAACATCCAAAAAGAAAGGCTGTTCCAGAAGGCAAGCTCAGCAGTGTCTGGGGCCACACGAGGTCAGACCTGACAAGGACAGAGACAGGCATGGGTCCTCTTGAGAGGCAAAATGATTCAAAGGATGGAACCAGAGGAAAAGGAGAACTTGCCAGGAAAGCAGGAAGCAAGTAGAAATCTCACCAATGTGATGGTGTTTTAGATGAAAAAAGACTGTGTTGTGTCTTTCACTTGATCCAGAAACAAGGACATATTGAGTAACAGGATTCAAAGGACAGATAATTTTCCCTTACAGTCTCACCTCCTGGTGACCCTCGGTTTGCTCCCAGTGAAAGGGGTGTTGCTTCTGGCCTGTGCGCTCATTTGGCAGGGTCAGAACTTTGCCCAGGGACATGACGATGGCCTTTGCTGCTTTCTGCTGTTTCATTTGCTGTCATCCAGGATAACTTTTTTTTTGGACCTGCATATTAATCTATAAAGAAATGCATCAAATCATAGGAGAATGTTCAGGAAAATGATAAAAAGCGATGACTTGTTTTTCACATTTCCAGGAAGTGGGGAGGAAGTTTAAAATACACACTCTACCTGTGCTCTTTTGTTGCATATCAGAAGCAACAAAAGAAAAATCCCCGGTGATTGAATAAATTGGAAGGCCAGCTACGTGACTTAGATTATATGTCTTTTTAAATTTCCGGAAATCTGACTTAGGTGGTTAAGAGCCTGCAGAAATTCTCCTGGACATGCTGTTAGAGATAAGCCATTTGTTTTGTGATGATCCAAAAACAGAAATATGCTTTAGAAAACAAATGAAAAGAGACACAAGTCGGAGAAATAGTCCTTTGACCAGATGCATGGAAAAACACTATATACTTGAGGCTGCTGTTGTGTAGCAACAGCTTTTGATGCCAGCATCTCGGAGAACTGGCTCAACTCCCAGATGCTCTGCTTCTGATCCAAATCCCTGCTCATGCTCCTGGGAAAGCAGTAGGGAACAGTTGTAGTGCTTAGCCATCTGCACTTGTGTAGAACACGAGGATAAAGTACCTGGCTCCTGGCCTCTGCCTGGCCCTGTCCTGGTTTTTCGGGTCGTTAGTGGAGCGAATCAGCAGTTGGAGGACCTCTCTGTATGTATCTCTGCCTCCCTTTCCCTCTTCTTCTTTCTCACCTCTCCCTCTACCTCTTTCAAAATGTATTAAATACATTTTTTAGAAGGTAATATATGTTTTTTAGAAAGTAAATGTAAGCATTGGACTCAGCTGCAGGCTTTGACTGCTTTTTCAAGATAAATATGCAGTGGAAGAACCCGGAAGGACATTGTCAGGGGTTGCTGTGACACTGCTGTTGTAATGCTCCAGGCATGCCCACAATGTCCTTGGAAGCACAGACAGATGAAGCATAAATGCGCTGCATGTCTTGCTCGTAATTTCTTTGATCTTACTGTCAATAAAAGCATGAAAGAAAAAATTTTTCAGGAGCATAAAATGTTATTGAATTTGTAGCAGTCGTCATGGTTACCTGCATAGTTTCATTGCTTTATTAATGTGTAATTTCTTTTATTTCTGGAAATATCATTATAATGAAACATAATCGTCTGGCCGTTCAGTGAGTTTCACCATGTGTTCATATTGCTTGGACAATGGCTGTGATGAGGTTGTGTGTGGGTTTGGGCCACCGCTGTGATGTTGGTCCTGTAACTAAGACATCATTGTTTAGGAAAAGACAACTTGAACCTAATAACTCTTGAGGATCCCCTAAAAGTTCAAATGTTTCCCTAAACAAAAGTTTATATTTTCCCCTGTAGGAAAATAATTCATGGCATGAATCTTTTTCTGACCAAAATAATTTTGATTTTTTTTTTTGGCATTAAAACATTGAAAGTATTTATTGCTTACTGAAATCACTTATTAATTGATTCTTACAAAAGTTATCTGCAAATTGTTCCCTGTTAGCTCTTGTGGACCCCAAGTGCATACTGAAACCACTGATAGTACTAGGCCAGTATACACTTTTTTTTTCCTTTGCATACATATCTATGATGAGGTTTATAAATTTGGCACAGTAAGAAATGAACAACAATAACAATAGGATAAAATAGTTATAACTTCACTGTAATTTTATGTGTTTCTATTTTATTAAGCATTGTACTTTGACCTTGTCATTTGAAGGAAGCACTCTAGCCCTTCTCTTTAGCATACTGATATTGCTGCTCCTTTGTTTGGTGCCATTGGTAAGTAAAGAAAAGATGACTTGAAGGAAAGCACTGTGACACTGTGACAGTCAGTATGTTAATGAAGATGGCTGCTAAGTGATTAGCAGGTGGTTCGTGTTACTGTGTAGACATCCAGGACAAAGAGATGATTCACAAACCAAGCAGAAAGGAATTGAGGATTTGGGATTTTATAATGTTTTTCAGAACAGCACATAGATAAAAATTTATTAATTCCTTATTTCTAGAATGTTCTATCCTATGTTTTCAGACTGCAGGGATTCTGCAGATAAGTGGTGACTACTGCACTTAATCCCCTTCATCCCCATGCTTATCTGAGTGGACTACATTGCCCCACGTCCTTTCTACCTAGGTCTTGCCTTAAGAATCATGAATCCAACGTGAGACATTCTCAAATGCCTTGCAGATTCACCCATAAATGCTTCTCAATTAATCCTTTCATTTCTTGTTAACAAAACTGGTGGGCAACTGCCAGCCCTGATCCCTGAGGAACTGCATGGAATAGCACCTCGGACTTTAGGTCAGGGGCCTCTCTTGTTCTGCATTGGACATAAACCCTCTGAGCTCTGATGGTTGCATGCTGTGTCAGCTTATGTTAACCTAGTGAGTATATTGCATGTTGAAGCTTCTCTAAATGGGCCATAGAACGCTTGTAAGAAGGCCTGTGTTCTCCATCCACAAGCATCTCCGATAGCTTCTTTCACAGCCTTTAGAATCCCAGTACCTATAAAACTGTTTCACATAATACAATGTTACTAACAATAAAAAAACAATTAAAAAAAAGAAATTAGTGTTGTAAGCCCAAGAATTTCTTGATCAGTTTCTCATAACTCTTTGGAATAGTCCCAGAGATCTGAGTGGCTAAAGCAAGGATAACTAGCTGCAAATGTTGGGCCCTGTGACTTGGGTGCATAGGGTGAAAAGAAAGGGATTTAGTCTTCTGAACACTGCTATACACAGCAGTCCTCTCTCCGTGTGAGATACATTCCAAGGTTTGGATGCTGGAAAGAACCAATAATATCTCACACTACGTGTGCTGCCAATACATATGTATATTTTAGCAAGTTTAATTTACAAATTACATGTGATAAGACACTAATAATAAGAAAATGGAACAATTATTAAAATATGATGTTATGAAAGGTACATGAGTTTGATCTTTCTAAAATATTTGATTGTCTTATCACCTTTTCATGTAGAAGAAGCACGTCATAGCATCTCCTTGGCATATCCCAATTGCTTGCATACTACTGCTGTCCTTATGGACAATTGTTAAGTAAAAGCTGCTGAGTACAAGCCCTATAATAATCACAGACAATAGTTCTGGTAACTGAAAGGGCTACCAAACAGCTGATGTGCAGGTAGCATATGCAGTGTGATTTGCTTGCTGGATTAATATATCACTCATGTCCTGAAAGGGATGCGACAAGGCAGTGCAAGTTTCCTGACACTACTCACAACAGCATGCACTTCAAAACATATGCATTGTTTGTGGAATTTTCCTTTAAAATTTTTTAGACCACAGTTGACTGTGGGTAGCTGAAATTGTGAATAAATGGGGGGGGCACTGTACCAAGCCTTGTGTACATTAGTTTGATATCTATGGCCTGATTAACGTATCTCCCCCATTTTACAGATTTTTAAGTGTCATTGTAGTTGTAATACATTAAACACATCATCACTGTTGGGGAGTAGCAAAGGAAAAATCAGATAAAAGTTTGGCTGTCATTGATACTGTCTCAACCCATGTGTTTTGAAGAATTGAACTTGCATTATTTTTAACATATTGTCTACTCAATACTATGTCAATTAATTCCATAACATTGTATATTGTTGCTGATGTTTTGTTGGGGCTTTTAACTGACCAGAACTTTACTCTGTTAGCTCTACCTTCAGACCAGAGAAGGTCTCCCCAAGAAGCCACTGAACTTATCTGGACAATAAGTTGCTGGACTTTATGTTAGGTATATGCTTGCAATGAAGGAATCTCAACTGAACTTGAACTGTGGTTATCAGCAAGGTGGAGGAATCCACCATGGGGGGAGGGTAGTGGGAGGGGGTAAAGGGACTCCCAGTGCCTATAAAACTGCATCACATAATGCCTATAAAATTGTATCACATAATACAATGTTAGCAACAATTTAAAAAAAAAGTTTGGCTGGTACCAGACCTATGCAAACTCTGCTGCTCCTCAGGGTGTATTCTCAAGTGAATCACTGATAGCATGACAACCAACCAATAATAGTTGGAAACACACACACAACATTTGATTATCCATAATTTTGGAAGCAGAAAGTTTTATTTAGTTGTTAGAAACTAGAATCCTAACATTGTTGAAGTTTACCATATAGCTTAATAAGATACCAGAACAGCTGTTGTAACAGATAGAAAATAACAGTAGTTTCAAACGGTCAGGCTTGATATTGACACTCCAGCTGTTTGTCATGAGATCATCTGGGCCCCAGGCTTTTATGTCCAGTTGCATCCTTATCTTCTAGACATGGCAGTAGATGCCTTATTTCAACACATCTGCAGTTACATCAGCATGAAGTGGTACAGAGGGAGACAAGAACAAATTTCCTTTCAGTTAAAGACATGGCCCAAAACACTTATGTTGCATGATCACAAGTCCGTCTTACTTGCACAAGAGCCTAGGAAATGTGTCTTAAGTCTAATGCATTTGTTCTCGTAGAGGAATGGGATAAGAGATAATGTAAGACAAACAGCCTTTGCCATATCATTCTCCTCCCTTTCTTTGAAAAACATACAAATGACAAAGATCCAAAATAGCTGGAGCAGAAAAGACTTCGAAACGAAGTGATTCAGGAATCGACATTCTTCCTTCTTCACCTCTTCCAGTGCATGTACTAAAAGAATCAGGAGTTAGTACTTCTCACTGAGCTGCTTGAAAATAGACTGCAGCTATTAAATCAATGAAATGTTTGCAACAAATTGATGTCATTTAACAAAGACTAGATATTGAATTATATTAAATACTTGGAAACAATCTCCTTGAGTTTACATATAATTAAGTTACAAAGCAAAAATTTTAGATGATACTGATATTTGTTGAACTATGTATAAGTGAAATATTATGATTTTGGAGTTTTCCTTAAATACTCTAGAAAGGAAGATGAAACATAAATAAAATATTGGGAAAGGCTGCTCATCAGTAAATGCTGGCTGATAGCTTCCTGATCATGCTGGTGATTCTCATTCTATGTATATTTGAAATATTCCATGATAAATAGTGAAATGCTTCTCCTGCCAAACCAAAATGATTTTTACATGCTCCTATGAACTCATGTCTGTACTTCACGTAAATGCTTCCTAAATGTCCATTGTATTGCCTATTAGCATTCATACACCCAAAGCACTCATTTTGTAGCTAAAGAATGCATTAGCATTTCTTAAAAAAGATTTATTTATTTTTATTGGAAAGGCAGATATACAGAGAGGAGGAGAGAAAGAGAATTGGTTCTGTTGGTTCACTCCCCAAGCAGCCGCAACAGCTGGAGCTGAGCCAATCTGAAGCCAGGAGTCAGGAGCCTCTTCTCGGTCTCCCATGCGGGTGTAGGGTCCCAAGGCCTTGGGCCTTCCTCGACTGCTTTCCCAGGCTACGGGCCTGGAGCTGAATGGGAAGCAGGGCCACTAGGATGAGAACTGGTGCCCATATGGGATCCCAGCCCATGCAAGGTGAGGACTTTAGCCACTACGTTATTGCGCTGGGCCCAATTTTTTTTTTTTTTTAATTCAGCAAAACGTTAGTGAGTGGCTGCCATAGCTAGTGGTACAATGGATGCAAAAATAAGTGAGTGGACACTAGGAAATCACATCCAGTTGGAAGAATAAAGACATGTCCTGACTCATACATTGTAAGCTTTAACAAAGGGATGGGCTTTTAACAGATAGAAGGTGAAAAGAGTGGTCAAGGGTCCACCGAGAGGAGGGTGCCAAGCCTGGGGGGTTTCCTAGTGACAAGAAAGGGTGGTGTGGTTTTGAGTGTGAATGTCTGGGTGTCACATTAAAAGAATTAGAGGAAGAAAAAGGATGATTTCTCCTTGGGAAACTGGTCCTTTCTATGGAGACCTGTAGTCTTTAGACCTTGATGAAGCTTAAATTTAAATGTGCATCTCAAAATATGGTTTGAACACAGAGATCCATGTGGATAGTTACCTGTTGCCACTGAAAAGTTGAATCTGGAGCCAAATTATGAGTTCATAACACAAGAGACCCGTGGAAGAGATTGTTTTATTTCATACCAATTTTATTGTAATAAAGGATGGATATTAGAATGACATCTTTGTGAAAATAGCTTGATTTTGACTGGAATTAAAGATAAGAAGTCACTTGTGTGACAAATGTGTATGTCAGAGCAGGTGTTGTGGGTTAAGTCACTGCTTGGGTTGTACACATCCCATATCCAAGTGCCAATCTGAATCCCAGATTCTTGATGCTTCCATTCTGGCTTCATGCTGAAGCATCCCGGGAGGCAGCAGATGATGGCTCGATTGCTTGGTTGGGGACATCCAGGTGGCATTCTGGGCTTCTGCCTTCAGCCTGGCCCAATTCTGGCTTTCATGGGCATTTGGAAAGTGTAAAATAGTGAATGGCAGATCATTCTCTGTGTCTGTCACTCTGATTTTCAAGTAGATGAGAATAAGTTTTTATTCTTAATGATCCAAGATTATATTCCTTCCTTTCCACCTCCTCAATTTTGAGCACATATTTATCCCTACAGAACCCACTTGTTCCTATTTTCTTCTTTCTCCTTCATTCTAAACATTTTTTTCAAAATGTTGTCAACCTAGGATGTCTCCACTCCCTGATCCTCCATCCCTCTTAAAATCACTCTGAATCAGAAGTTTGCAACATTGCTCCAGTGAAACTGATAGTAGTTACCAATGATTATTATGTTAATGAATTTCCAAGGACACTTTTTAAAATTCTCACTTTCCTTGACTTTCTAGGCAGTTTTTGACCCAGCTGACAGCTCTCTTCCTTCCCTGAAAGCCGGAACTGTTTCATTTGCCTTGCAAGCTTCTCCTCTAGTAAACATATTGAAAATATTACCTACTCTTCGGACCAGTGTTGGATTCCATTATTTTCTTACACTATCTCCAGGAGGGATTTCTTCCTACTGTGAGGTAATTCCTAACTATAGCCCATAGAATTGGCACGTTTATATCTCACTTGAGTCCTGGACCTCCTCCATATGCCACTTGGATTTCCCACAGACTTCTCACATGTGACACATCCCAAAATGATATTTTGACCATCCTCTCCCTCCTTAACTTATTTTTCATCTCAGTTTATATTATACAATCTATCTTGCTGTAGAGTGTCCTTAGAATAGCTCCTCTTTTCGTGGACTGTTCTTTGATCCTAGCTGTTTCATAAAACATCTGAAATGTAGAGCCTTAAAACGTTCTAATGTAGAATTTCATTGCAGCCTAATAAAACCTCAGGCATCAGTGCTAGCACCACATTTAAAATTGTGATTAGTTCTAAGCTTTATGTACTTTTAAAGGATTTTGTGGGCTTTCCCCTGGGCAGCCAATCTCTCTGAGCCTGATCACATTTGGGAACAGTCAGCAATAGTCCCAAAGGCATGATAAGTACGCATGACCCACAAGTCCCTGAAGAGGTGCAGCTGCTGCTCTTCTCTTACCCAGGTGAGAGGTCTCTGCCCTTTACTCTTCCTAACACAGAGCAACAAGCTGTGGATTCTTTCCATTCCATCTCACTAGGCTTGGAGAGAATGGGATTGGGCTAGGCTAATGATGTACCCATGCCTTGTGTGTCAGTGTCCTCTAGAAAGCCATGGTGATATGACAGGAACTAGCAACTTAATTGTTTTTTAGGATACACACATACACACATTTGAAAGGCAGATTTACAAAAAGAAAGAGAGATCCTTCCATCCAGTGGCTCACTCCCCAATAGGCCACAAATGGCCGGAGCTGAGCCGGTCTGAAACAAGAAGCTTCTTCCAGGTCTCCCACGTGGTTATAGAGACCCAAGGACTTGAGCCATCCTCAGCTGCTTTCCCAGACCATGAGCAGGGAGTTGTATTGGAAGCGGAGCAACAGAGACAGAAGCAAACTTTGGCCCCAACGTACTAGCAACTTAATTGTAAACCTGGTTTATAGAGTTATCATGGTCTCTTTTCTGTACATTCACTAATATTCAACACATCATTATAACTAACACAGTTTGAGTATTTACTTCACACCAGTGACTGTGCAAGGTTCTCAACAAGTCTGAACTCTTCTAATGATCTGGGGTTATTTATTATTATTATTATTACTATTTAACAAATCATGAAATTGAGGTATTGGAAGTTAGTCATTTGCTTAGAGATCTGCAACTACAACAACGTGAGCTTTTAAATCCAGGCAGTTTGGCTCTACTCTTAACCACACTGTTATACCATATGGCACAGAAACTAGCTCTGAATTTCTTTTTCCATCCAGTCCTATTGTGTCATTGATGTAAGATGTACTATCATTTTAATTTAATAACAGTTTTCAAGAATAAAGTAAGCACTACTAAATCAAATGTAGTTATAGTTGGGCTGTCTTTTAAAATTATAACCAGTGCTTTTTTTCTTCTTGGTAATTCTTTCTTACCTCATGTCCCTGAGGCTTTTAACTTCAGGGACAGGCTCATTTCAGAAAACAGCCAAATTGTTGGCTGTTGAGTTCTAAGATTGGGTCATGCAACTTATAAAGGATAATGAAGAGACACAGCTGTATTTAGTTGTGTTTGTCTTAAGTTATAAGACAGGTTTGTTTTGCATGTCAAGAGCCAAAGCTTGATGATTCTCCCATCAGTGGGAGAGGCCAGAAGAGAATGAAGGCTGCTGTTCTGGAAGATGCTTGTTGAAAAGCTGCTGGCAGGCAGGGATATGCAGGGTAGAGACTGAGGGATCTTACGTGGATGCCCCAGGCCCTGTTTCTGCTTGAGACGTCAGAAAAGGGAAATCCCAGAAGCATTCTTGGAAATCTCAGAGGGCAGTGTACTTGTTTGATTTCCAGGACACTCCTCTCCAGGAAAATCTAATGGCTTGATGGCGAGCTGGAAGAGCAGAAACTACTATGGAGATGCCCAGGTGGCATCTTAAGAGTATCTGTGTCCCCAGAGACTCTGCTCAGAGGGAATCAGAGGGCCTTTGCCTTCCGACGAGGGAACATCCTCAACCTGTTTGGATTCTCCATTCTGTGAAAACAGAATTAATATCAGCTGCAAAAATGGGGCAAATGGAAGTTCCCAACAGAGAAGCAGGAGGCAGGGGCTACAGGGCTAGCTGTGTGACCTCTGATGCCAGGGTACACACTGATCTGCCTAGCATTGGATTCAATCTCAGGCAAAAGAAGAAAGGAGAAAACTAATTTGGTCATGATTATGCCCTGAAGTTTTTAAATAATTGAACATAACTAAGTTTCCTACAAGTGGCTGTAGTTTTAATAGCAGAGTTACCAAAGGTTGCATAGCCTTCACAATCTGACTTCACCATCCATTTTCCAAACAACTAGGCTGTGCAGGGTAGAGACTGAGGGATCTTACTGTTCTCCACAGTCTCCCCAGGTGGCTTGGAGTCTCCCATGGCCAATCGGAATAGTGGCTCAAGACCTAAGTTAAATTACATTACAGAAAGAAAAAGTTGTTGTAAGATTCACCTTGAGATTTTCCATCCCGTTTTTAATGATGCAATAACATAAAAATGCCTTGGTCTGGAAGAACTGTGGAAACAAACTCTTTTCTCCTTATCCGATCTGCCCTTACCACTACCAGCATCCCCTAAACCACACCAAACTTTGGCTGTTCCAAGTGCTTCTAACTTGGAAAGGTTAGGCTTTACCCAGGTAATTAGGAGCAGTAAACCTATGGATGGGAGCTGAATTCTGTGTAAAATCAGAATGGACATCCTCACAAGGAAAGTTATCAAGATAGTGAGCATCCCTTAGTGGCACCTGGACCATGTTCCTTGAGGTGTCTTAGCGTTGTTGACATACCTACAAAAGAGGGTCCTTTGAGAGGGAAATTAAAAAAGTGATCATGGTTGGAGAATATGATATTTAAGGTCACTTTGAATTTTGAAATTCTGCCCTTTTAGAATGGAAGTTGTGGAAACCAGATTGCTATGTGCTTTAAGAGTAGAGAGTGAGAAAGTGGAAGCAATGAGTATGGAGTGGTCTTTTGAAGACAGTTACCAGGGAGTGAAGCAGAGTTTTATCATGTGGTATAGTATTCTTGCAGGAAGATTTCAACACTGAGAAAATTGGATTTGTAGATAAAAGACAAATTAGTTTTTAAAAAAATTAAAAAGAAAATGTAAATATGAGGGGGGGGTCTTTTATCATGTTTATGGTTGCATAACAATCTACTAAGTGGTTCCCCTTATTTTGAGGGGGATACATCACAATCCCCACTCATGCGTACCTGAAATATCAGATGGTATTGAGCCAATATTCATTATGTTCTTTTTTCCAGTGTGTATGATGCCTGTGCCTGTGATGAAGTTGAATTTGCGATTAGCAGATGCTACAATAAAATAGAACAATTAGAAAAATATTATAGGAAACATGTAAATATGTTGTCTCAAAATGCTGTTGAACCTTACACATTGAGATGACTCAAGGTCAACATGATGGGATGAAGCAAAGTGAATGCTATGCAGAATGGCACACAATTTAAAACTTGGAAAATTATTTCTGAATTTTATTCAGTATTTGGGGCCTCAGTTGAGCACAGGTGGCTAACATAGAAGGCATTTGATGATATGCCTCAGGGTGTATAATTCTTGGGATTTAGGCACTGTTTGGTGGATTGATTCTTCTGTTTCAAGTGTCATTGAGGATCAGTGTTTTTTGGGTATCATGGTCTCACGCTTTAATGGGGAACAGCTGGAAGGCTCTGTCTCGTTGGAGCTGCCGACAAGAGCATTTACCTCTGACTTCACCAAGCTCTGAGGATGGCTCTCAGCTCGCAGACCAGGATCTTCTAATGTCTGGGCAAAATGGCAAGGCTTCTGAAGACTATTAGCCTCAGAATTCCAGAATTCCAGACTGTCTCTTCTACTGCTTCCTGTTGGTCACTTGGGTTCCTAAACCCAAGAACCAGATGCTGCTTCTTCACAGGAAGAGTAGCAAATAATCAAAAGTCCTCTTGAATCTCCCATAGAGACAATCGGTAGAAAGTCTGTTAATTGTGAGGAATCCAAAATGAGAGCAGGAGTGTAGGGATTATCCTTAGAATGGTACGGGAACAGGTGTGCCTTGCAAATGAGAATAG
Source organism: Ochotona curzoniae (assembly GCF_017591425.1). Taxonomy (NCBI): domain Eukaryota; kingdom Metazoa; phylum Chordata; class Mammalia; order Lagomorpha; family Ochotonidae; genus Ochotona; species Ochotona curzoniae. The sequence goes on from NW_024467115.1 coordinate 23,164,114, forward strand.
CAACAACAACAAAAAAAGTTCCAAGGGAAATAGAGAGAGACATTTTGAGATGACAAAAGTTAAAGTGATCGGAGCTGTTTCCAGGGAGTGCAGCTAATTCACGGTTGTCTGGCAGAAGATGAATGAGTTTCACAAAATAAAAATTTGTGCTCCCCGCTTGCTGTTCATATATGTTTATCTCTGGGTTGTTTTCACATTCTGGGAATGGAGTGTAGGTGGTTTCACCAGGTGCTGCGTGACAGTGCTATCTATGATTTTTGACTAAGATTTTCAGAGTATTCTTAGCTTTCTTGCACGGAAACTCTGGTATATTGTAGGGCACCAGGGCAGTTAAACTGACCTCCCTGGAAAAGTGGCCCTTCTGTGGCCTGAGTCCCAGCCCATGCTTAAAGGATAGAGCTGACCCACTCTAAGCTGAGGTTTGAATAGCGAAATGTGAAATCTGCTTTCTGCAAATTATCCAGATAATCTCTTGCAATCCCCATCTGGATGAAAGACAAAGCCGCGTGAGGGTGACAGCTGGCAGAAATTCAAAGCTGCAGTGGTTGTGGCTTGGCTCCTGTTGTATTCATAAGGCTGTTCCATTGGGTTGATTTATGCTGCTTTGCCTGTACAAAGCCGTTTGATAAGTTTCTTTGGAAGCCTGCTGATTAATTTTAACGGAATGTTTCTTTTTGACTTTGTATCTCATTCTTTTTACATTATATATTCTGGTGGTAAGTGATGGATGCATAAATACATTACCTTTGCTCAATCAGTGTTTTCTGTTGTTGACATAAAGTGCACAAACTGGATTTGTTTCAGAATAGTGGAATTTGGAATGTGACATTTTGCCAAGTCAGAATCGCCTTTGCCTGCACAACACAGATGTGAATTTTGCAGGTTTTTTGTTGTTGTTAAAATAGTGTATGTCTGTGGTGCCACTGATTAATAAAATATTGCATTAATGTGCTGTTACAATACTCCAGGGCATGCATGGGGTCTTCCTGCCAGCAGCAAAGAATTCCCCAAACTAAAAGCTTTTAATAAAATACATATTGAAGGGCAAAGAAATAATCATCAGCCTTGAGAATTGATGATACCAAGAAGTGCTTGAGGAATCCACTTTTGATGGACTTGACAGTGGAAATACAGTGTCATTGTGGGGTGATTCATGCCCCCCCCTCAAGCATGAGAAATAATCTGTGCTTACTTATTTGAGTCCATGTTTTTAAATGACCAAGATACCATGACGGGGTTGTTCCATGATGTCTCCTCTTCTTCCGTTTGTGCTTGCTCCAGTGTTTGTATAACTGTATTGTCAGACCCACAGACAACAGTGAAGGCTCACATACCCACATGTGTAACATGGCTCAAGCTGCAAAACTTTGGGTGGAAGTCTTCACTCTCCATTCTGAATGGCTCTTGGGCCGCATTCTGCGATGCTCCACAGATTGCTGATTCAGCTCCGGCATGGAATCATTCTGATGTTTGAAGTAGCAACTCTTTTCTTTCTCAAGTAATTTTCAATCTTTACAATTTTTCCCTGGAAAAATCTGGAACATTTTCTTTCTAAATCAATTAAATGATGTAATATTTATGTGGATGAAAGTATTTTGGTGCAATGTATTCCACATTGTAAGTGAAGATCCTCCTGTAAGCCTCCTTAACAGAAAGGCTTGGATCCAGCTTAGCTCTTTCTTATATTCCAAGGATAGTGGTGATTGGTTTTCAAATATTTATTTGATTAACACACACACACACAACACATGTTTACTTTATTCATGTAGCACCTTTGTGAATTTAAATGTAGAAAGTAATATTTCATCGCTTCTCGGCCTTTTGGCTAAGATCAAGTGAAAGTAATATTTCTTCTTTTAATCCTCTAAAACTTAAAAAATCTGAAAGTAAATATATAGCACCCCCACACTATTGTCCTAATCCTAGACATCTTTAATTGAAATATATTTTGGGGTGTGTGTGTGAGTGTGTGTGTGTGTCTGTAACCAACTTTTGTGAATCAATATTTGGATATAAACAATTTAAGCTACATTAATAAGATCATTAAGTTCAGGCATTAAGAAACACATGTCATGATATTTTTTGCTAATAGTGCTAATAGAGGCCAATTTAAATGAGTTAGGTCAATGTTCTTAATAATAGGCCTTCAAAAGTCCTGCTCGTGTTGACGTTTTGTGTTAGATAAAGAAAATATTATTCACTTACATTTCAACTTTTAGATCTGGACATTTTAAAATGAGTTCTGTAAAACGAATTGGGCAGGTAAGAACTTCTGCTAAATAAGTTACAGGACAGTGTCTTTGAGGTGAATGGCTCTTTGCTTCTTTGTGGATAGGAGTCAGGAGAATATAAGAAACCACATGAATTTCAGAAGCATCAGGGCAGATACCTCTGCTACTATCTGAGTGTGGTACATGCTGTTGTTGGGAGCAAGGCAGGGAAGTTGGCCAGTGCCTCTTTTGTAAGCATGTATTTTTTTCTCTTCATCCCGGTTACAATGACCTAAGGCTTAGATTCCAGCCTTTTGCTAACACCACCAGATAGAATACCTTCCATGTTCCAATTACACAGACCTCTGTTGTTTTTCTGGTGTTTGTATTCCCATAGTTGCAAATAAAAAGTATATTTTTAGTTTTAGAACTTTCCTTTCCATTTAAAAAAAAAATCCCTGAAGATTTGTGGCACCACTGTTGTTTCTGTTAATGTCATTGCTTCCATAGCAGCAAGCTAAAATTTTGTAAGGAAGTATGTTTACAAAAAGCAGTTATCTAAGTGAACATTATAGCTCCATGTGGCAAACTTGCAACTTAGATTTCCTGTAACTCCCTTCCCCACTACACACACCTTCCAATTTATGTAATAAAGTGTGAAGGGGCTTCAAAAGGTTCCTTAAAATGAAATTAAAAAGAAACATTATCTTGGTACAAAGACATTTTGAAAATCCACACATCATTTTTTCATAATGCACATTTTCTCATGAAGTTTTTGAAGAGCCCTCATATATATACACAAACACACATGCGTAATTTTAAAATACATTTATGCCAAAGTAAACTTAATCTTTTAATTTCACCTTCCACCCACTTCTTGAAGTAACCTTGTATAATCATCTGTGTTGCCTTCTCCGTGGAGCTGAGATGACTCCCTCTTGAGGCTCCTGTAGCAGAATGAAAGCTCAGGCCACTCATGCTTTGAGCCATAGAAGACAGATTTTTCTCCTGCACTCAATTCCAGATGGGAGCAGAAGATAAAATAGAGTTTATGCTGACATTTAATCCTTATGGCCGATTGAAGGAAAAAATTGCAGAGAAAACAAAGGCAATGGGTGCTGAGTTTTTCATAGCTAACTTTGCTAAGCATAAGCCTTACCAATGATATGAACATTCATTTTACCTAGAAGATTTATTCCCCTTGACAATTCAGTCCATAGAAACTGTCTTTAATTTAGGATATTTCTGAATTAGTTTATCACCTTCTGAGTCAGAGATTTTAGTGGCCCTTCTAACGAGAAAAGCAAATGGATGAAGTGTTATTTCTAATTTGATCAAACTAAATATAAAATGCAATGTGAGTGCTATCTAGAGAGAGCATGCCCAAGACTGCTGCAGGGGCTTTGCCTTCTTAAATACTCAGCTGTGCCTTTGCATCGGCAGAGTTCTCTGAGAAAGGAATGCCAGAGTCTTTCTGATGGGCACTGCCCATCCCATTTTATGTGGGTAAAACCTAACTAGAAAATAAGATTTATGTTTCTAAAGTATCATACAGCCAAACTCTTTGTGGAGTCATCTGACACCGGGACTTCTGCCCATAGCACTCTGTAACCACCTTGCTGAAATACAAGCAAAAGAAGGGGACCTGGACCACTTTCTCCCTTCCTGCTAAGTCCTGATTCCAGAGTGGAATAGATGGATACAAATGAAAGAGGCAAAGTAACACACACACACACACACACACACACACACACACACACACACACACACACACACGCAGAGACCCAACTGCATTATGCAAACAAGGAGAAAGGGTCAGTGCCTCCTGGATATAGTGAACCTATCAAGGCTTCCTAATGCTGAGGTATATTGAGGAAGAGTAGGCTGCAATTTATTGAGGAGAAAGAATAGCGTGCTTCACATAGATTCCGCATGACAGTGGCGTCATAAAGTTAAGCAGTGCTGCAGAAATTAAAAATTAACCTCACCATGTTCACACTGCGTAAAAGCACCTCCAAACAGATGCCCTGTTTTACACTCTCCTCAGCCAAAGCCTTTCTTGAACATTTTAGATTTTTTTTTTTTTCCTCCTAGTTCTTTCAAATTGTACTTTTCTTATCTGGAAAAAAACTCCTAGAATCCTTAAAAAGTTAGATAAGGAAAATTTCTCTAACCAATAGAATTCAGAGGAGTGAAGCTTTCTGGGAAGCCACCGGACAGGCTGCTTCTGAGAGGGGTTGAAACAGATCCCTGCTAAGCACCTGCACCAATTCTAGGTTGTTCCAAAGGCCAAGCCAGCGATGACAGGGCACCTGTGGGGGGCCGGGTGGCACAGGGCTCCTTCAGCATCTCTCTGCATTGAGGTAGCTCTCTGCATTGGAATAGCTTGTACTTGACCTGGAAGGTTCCCTATAACTGCCTCACCCCTACAGCTGCTAGAATAAAGATGACCCAGCCCCTGATCACTCCACAAGAAACAAATGTATGTCATTTCAGAACCATGTATCAGGTGTTGAAGTTAAGAAACATTTATTCAGTGAGGTAACCAACAGGGTGCTAAACTTATAGTCCTTTTTAAAGTAGACATACTGAGTGCCATAAAATAGTTTCCATCAGGTGATAAAAAATGTGTAGCTGCTGTGTAGTAGAAACTATCACATACAGATGTGAAAGTACAATGCTGCGTGCATCCCTGTTTCTAAATTGAATGTAGACTCCCGATGAAACTGCTGAATGTATCTTGACAATAGGATGCTGGACATGCTAGTCTCTCTGCCATTATCCATGCTTATAATGTCAGGATACACTTAAATTGTAGAATGGTGGACTTATGAGTGAGTGTGAAGGAGTATGCTATTGTAATGACATGGGGAAATTAGTGCGTGAGAGGATTTGGGGAGGGAGGAGGGGAAATCCTAGAGTGCATAGAATTGTATCTTGGAACAATTAAATAAATAGACAGATAAATAAATAAATGGAATTTAAAATAGAAAAAATGAAATTGGCCTATAGCAAAAAATTTAATGAGAAGACTGAACACAGCTTAGAAACTGGTAGAACATTTATTGTGAGGTAAAGTCAATATAGGAAAAATGAATTTTCTGATTTTAATGCCTTTTACTTATAAATATTAACCAATAATTCTCCTTATTTGTTTTATCATAAAGAAGAAAACTTGAATTTCTAAGCTCCTGATAGATGCAATATGGTTTTTAGTGTTCTTCATTGGTTAGCATGCACAGATTTTTAACACCATATTTGTGTTAAGAAATATTTATCACTCATAAGTATTTACGCTGTATGCCACTGAAGAACACTTTGATCAGTGTCAAACCATATACTGTGATGGCCCTACAACATTACAATGGAAGAATAAACTTAGTATCATCTAGATATTTACTGTAGCTTTTCTGCATTCAGGTATGTTAAGATGCACAAATGTTTAGCATTGTGCCATAGTTGCCCACTGTATCAGTACAATAAGATACTGTAGGTGCAATCCAGAAGCAATGTGCTGTGTCATGTGGCTTAAGAGTTTAGAGGGTTACTCCATCTAGGCTTGTATGAGGACACTGCTCTAGCATGTTTGCACAAGAAGCAGGAAGCATTTCTCAGATTGCATCGCATTGTTAACAGATACATGACTCTCCTACAAACATAATTCTTCTTGTGACGTAGGCACCATATTATCCCTACTTATATTGATGAGGAAATTGTATCAAAATTGTACAATTTATTATGAAGGTCACACAGTGAGTTGGAGGAGGAAGCGGGAGTGAAACTGAAAGACTTTAGAGCTATAGTACATAGTGTTAGGATCTGAAATAAACAAGCACATCACACCTAGTCCCCGAGCTTGGGAAACTTATGCTGCCACAGAGGAGGCAGAGCATAAACATTATTCATATGGAGGTTTATTGTGAACAGTGCTATGCAAGAGACACAGGACACAGGATGCTGAGAAAACAGCAGAGGTTAGCCACCTTGCAAGTCGACTAGTCTGTACTCCATACCAACATCAGGTGAATCAGAAGTCCTTCTGTGTTCCTAAAAAAAAATTTAATCCTCAAAAAATATATTGTACAATGTAAACACATAGACTTTTTTTTTGTCATCCCCCCTCCAAGTGGTAGAGTATATGGGTTTTTTACATAACACCTACATTGTTGCACATTTTAAATAATCTAGAGGTGAATTAAATTATGTAGGGTCATATGTTAATATTATGGCATTTTTATATAAGTGAGTTGGGCACTCATAGATTTTGGTATGTGTAAGCATCCTGGGACCAATCATCTGCAGGTACTAAAGGGAGACTTAGTTAAATGTGATGATACCTTCCTGATTGCTTCAAATGTGAAGATTAATAAAGTAGAAGTTGATGAAATGTGACTAAATTTGTTTCTTTGAAAATACCGTAGCAAATTCATTTTTTTCCTTACTTATGATATGATACCTGCTTGTTTCTTAGTCTAGTACTAGTGAATATTTGAGGCTATTAATTCTTTGATGGTGGAAGAAAGTCTCCTATGCAGGGCAGGCTGTCTAACAATATCCTGGCTTTTTCTGGCAAGGAGCAACTCCACCTACCCACTTTCTGACACCTCAGATTTAGTATTGTGCCACCCATGACTGGATCTCCATAAAGGGCAAAATTACCCCCGGTTGAGAAGCACTGGTAAGCCACCAAGAGGCTCAAATTCCACTTATTGAAAACCGTTTGTCTTGACTATTGCTTCCAGTCATGCTTCTTTCATCTTTCTCAGAAATCTGCGGCATCATTGCACAGTCTGAGGTTCAGTGATCAGCTTGGTGCATATTCAGCCAGCTCCTAGATCACATGCTCAGTCTAATCGAAGGGCTCCCCCCTTCCCTCCTTGTTACTCTGTAACGGTCCAAGGCTGATTTTGGTTTTTCTCCTTCAGTCTGGTACACAAATTCTCCCTTCTGGGTCCCTGGATCTGAAAGTGTTGACTGTTGGCTCAGAAGAAAAGACAGGAAGAGATCAAGCTAAACAAGGCAGAAGGAGAGGAACAAAAGAAAAGTCTGTGTATAGAGAGCTGTTAATAAGTTAGGAAACTGAGTTATGGCCTGGACAAGAACAGGGTATAAGCCTGTGACTTCCAGGTGTGTTTTGAGCCAGTGACTGAAAAGATCTTAAATTTGTCTCCTGCTGATAATACTTACATTGTAGCATCTACTTATAACCACACAGGTAAAAAGACGTAGTATTTTATAGGCATGCCTCATCCAGAATTCAAAACTAAATTGCAAAAAGAAAATATGATACTCTACGGTACTACATCCTGGAAGAAGAAAGTAAGAGGTAAGTTCAGAAAAAAACAAACATATCTATGAGCAGTGAGTTCCTTGTGTTTAGCTCCTATTTGGATCAAACTCAGAACCTTTTGGACTGGGAGTAACCTACACAAAGCACAGAGTTTAGGAAATCAAGTGTCCATATGCGCATCAGGGTTCCTGGTTCTGGGAGACAGCAGGTTAAGAAACTGAATGTTATGCTGTTTGGCCAACACTGGCGTCCTCTGCATATTCCTTGCTTCCTGTGAGAGATGGGACAGAGGGGAAAAAATGAACCCCCAAAGGAATCACTTCTGCACTGATTTCTTACAAAGCATGGTAATCCAGAATCTCTACTAATATCCAAATAGATCACCCAACTGACTGCTCGAAACACAACTGAACTTATTCCTAGAGCTTTTGATGTTTTTGCAATAAAATTACAAGGGAAGTAAAAATCTCTAAGGTGCTAATGATTTTGATGTACAACTATTTGAGAGAGAGAGAGAGAGAGAGAGAGTGAGAGAGAGAGAGATTCTATCCATTTCTTTACTCCCTAGATGCCTCCAATAGCTGGGAGTAGGTTGAAACCAAGTGTTGGGAATTCAATGTCAATCTCCCCAGTGGATGCACTAAAACCATCAGTGCTGCCTCTCAGGGCTCACATTAAAAGCTGGAGTCAGGAGCCAAAATTGGGCATTGAACCCGGTCCCTCCACTGTGGGCATGAGCATGTTAACCTGTGTTTCAACAACCAGGCCAAGTGCCCATCCATGCAATACTGTTTTAAATACTATTGTATATGTTAAGTTATTGTACTCTGCTTTGTTAATTAACCCATAAATAATTATTGTGGGCTATTAAACAACAATCACAGTGTGAAACGCTGGAGATGTGAAAATAAAAGCATGCTCTGAAGCTCACTTCAGAGAGAGTTGGCCAGCTGCTCAAAAAAGGCAAGGAAATTAACAGTGAAATGCGAAGTTTTTTAGGTTCAGAATGGATATTTGGTGACGTTGTAAATGAAGGCTGTCTTTTGACTCAAATGTGGAGAGAAGGTGTCTGAAAAGATTTTTGGAAAGACATATCTTTAACAACCACCAAAAAATTACACTACTATTAAAGTTAGTTGATTTGAGAATTCTTATGGCTTCCCACATAAATTTGAAAGATAGACTAGAATCAAATAGAAAGTTGGAAAAAGAGGAACAGATAATTCACCAATGTTTGAATATTTGCTGCAGCACTGAACAAAAAGCAATAAAATATATGCTTTATTTTAACCATTAGAAGATTTTGCCAAAGCCTAATAAAATACTCTGGATAGCTAGCCTCCTAAAGCAACACAGAGAAAATGTTTCCATGTTGTGGCCAGAACAGGCAAAAAGGAGCCTAGGGGGACTGACAGGTTGAGTCTGGAGTGCTTGTGGCACTCAAGGTACGTCAGGAAAAGAGTGTTGCACTAGGAATCAGAAAGCCTCTATCCAGGTCTCACTTTGGGCTACAACCCCTTTTCCACATGTGACCATGGGAAGTCTGGATGATGCTTCTGGTTTCTGACTTCAGCCTGGCCCAACCCAGGTCATTGCAGACACCTGAGAAATAAATCAGCCTGCAAAATCTTTTTCTTTGTTTTTCCCATTTCTCTGTAACTGTTTAAAATCTTATAAATCTTTTTAAAAATTAAGCATGATTGCACAGTTTGTGTAAATACAATGACGGTAAATACAAGTCCCCCTCTCTTCCAACCTGCCCATTCCACTCACCGGTGTTTATAAAGCACAGATTGGTCGTACACTTCACTATTGATCGCTTCATTGCCTATGCATCTATAAGCAGATGAACACAATATTTTGGTGCCATGTTCTTTCTGCATGGATCAGATCTCCCCCCACCTTCCTCCTACATACCAGCACATCTGAGCTCCCTCAACTCTATGTGCTTGCTCTATTTATCCTCCATGTCTCTACATAGGCCAGTCCTTCCTGGAATACTAGCACTCTTATCTTACTCCTTACACCACCTCACTCAACTGGTTCTTCAGCATTCAGTTCAATTATCAAGCTTTTCACATGTGTTTGGCATGTGCTGATCCATCTCTCTTCAGGAAATCTATCACCCTGCACAGCCATTGCCCCTTTGTTTGTCCATCTCTTATTGACTGGGGTACTAATTGAAGGAAGATTAAGGGTTATCATATTTAATGCCCCTTGGATTATCTTATGCCTTGAACATAATTGCTCAATAAATTCAATCCCATTGAATTAATAAAGTTGCTGGTCATCAGCTGATCCATAATTGGCTAAGATGCATTAACATGATTAAAAGTGAGACAAAACATGTAAATTTGATGACAGAATGTGAAGTCTTCCATCATTAAAAATTTCCCCTCTAGAATGTAAAAGGTATAGGTTATTTCTGAATCCTGAGTCTCTTAACATCATAAAATAGTGTTTTGTAGTGGAGACTGCTGCTTGCTGAACTTGGTGTCCTCTTTCTCCTTTCTCCAGAAGCAAAGATTCTTACATTTATTTGACCAAGTGATCACAAGAAATAAAACACTACCAATAAATCCTTTCCTTTTCTGTGCTCTTGCAACTAGATGTGGTGACAGATTATGCTCTGCCAGATAAAACACAGGTGGCACTCTTTTATGGAACCACTTTTGCTTTTTGACTGGGATGTGAATGACAGATTTGAGGATGAGAGCCCTGCAGCCCTTTTCAGCAGGGAGATAACCTAGAGCTGGGAGCCATTTGCTGAAAGTCAAAACAAAAAGACAGGGGAGTTAGTTCTTCATTAGCACCATGGATCCTGCACTCCATCTCCAGACTGCTTTGTTTTGGAGAGAAATAAATTAACACCCCAAGGCAGCAGTTAGCAAACTTTTTCCATGAAAGGCCAGATAATAAATATTTTAGACTTTGTAGGCCGTAGAGTGTCTGTCACAACCACTTGGATCTGCTGTTCCAATGCAAAAGCAGCTGCAGACGGCATATAAACAAGTGAGTGACTGTGCTTGAAGAAAATGTTAACTACAAAAACAGGTGGCAAGCTGGAGTTGTCTGTACTTTGCTGATACCTGCTTTGATTTTTGAATCTTTCTGTTATGTGCAGCTAAATCTAACTCTATAATGTATCCTGCTTGTTGAGATGAAACTTTCAGTTTGAAAGAATCATTGAAACTCTTTACATTTTTTAAAAAAGCATTTTTTACCTTTGGTAAATTCTTTGTCCCTTAACTTATCCTGGTTGGAATTACATGAAGTCCTGACATTTCTATCTCCAGACTCTTTTTAGATTATTAAGAAGAGCTGAAATAGATTCAGGGCTTTTCTAGGTTTCTCAGTTCCATTATGTTCATTTTGGAGGATTCAGCAGAGTATAAATGGGACAGTCACCAGGTGAGTGGACAGGTAGAATGAAGGACAAAAGACAGGCCTGTAAGACCTGAATGAAGAACACCATGCTGAGAGCTCCTGAAATGTGTTTGAATTATGTGACAAAACTTTCAGGCAGCCTAAATGCTAGCTTATTCTACTCTGTTACCAGGGAGATTGTACAAGCTGAATTGATGTTTAGCAGCAGGGCAGGAGCTGGTCTTGGAGGTTCTTTTCAGCAAAGACTTTGACTGATGCTGTTAGGATGTCTTACTTTTCCTGGTTTAGCTTGTCATGTGAACACAGAACAATGTAGTCCAGACCAGCAATGGCAAATTGATTTCCCCTTACATGGAAACATCCACTGATAAGCCTCAGATACCTGGAGCTCTGCATTGAGAATGAGTCTGCAGCTGTCTGGATATTAAGGAAAGTCATTTGTGCTTCCTGACTGGTATATTCCAAGCTGCATGATAGGTAGGGTAAGGAAGAAAAATCAGCTGGTGACCGCTCTTGGTAGACTCAAGAAACATGATAACTTAGAAGGGAACCCATATTAGTCAACTTTTTATCACTATCCTGAATATATGAAACAGGCTACTTATGAAGGAAGGATGCATATAGGCTCTTAGTTCAGGGGTTTTACAATAATGATCAGGGGGCCCCAATGGTGTGGCTGTATGATGAGGCCTGAGGATAGCAGTGGTGGAGCATGGGAGCAGGGAGGACCACCTGTAAGATAGGAAGCATCGACAGTGGCAGGGCCCAGTTTGGCTTTGTAACTGACAATTTTTTGAGAATTTGCATCTGAGGGTACACTTCGGTGGCCGAGGCCTTTCTTAGGTCCACTTCCTAAACACCATCAATGTATTTAGTTTTTACCCTTCTCGTGCGATGAACCTATGAAATCAGGTGCCAAATCGTGATAAAAACACAGCAGAATAATAGTTTCAATAGTCCCTAATCTGGTTCTTTATATTTGACTGTATTTAAGAAGCATAAATGTCAAGAAACTCATGCAGGTTATATGTCCAGTGAATAGCAAAACCACTATTACATGGTACAATAGTATATAATTGAAATATTGTATAGGTTTTATTAATTGTTCTTAATTTGTTTGTAACACAGGACTTGGAACCAACTTGTTAGTGAGAACTTTGTTGATTCCCACATCCAACCTTCTAGAGCACTTATTAACAGATCATTTCATAAGCCACATGATCCAGGCTCCATTTAATTCTGTAAGCCCCAATATCCTCCTTACAATTGCTTTGTTGCTGTTCTCATTTTTTTCAGATTCAGCTTCTGTTGCCTGAAATTAAGAACTGTGGTTGACATGTATTTGAATTAATGGTTACTGTGGAAGTGGATTTGGTAAGCCAGCCATTGGTGATATGCTCTCTCTGTCTCACCTGTTAGGATACAGCAAGTAGGCCCTCACCAGACACTGGCACTGGGCTGCTGGGTTTCCCAGTCTCCGATTCCAGGGGTCAAATCAATCTCTATCCTCTCCAAATGTCTCAATGTGTACTATTCCGCTAGAGCAGCAAAACATGGATTGATATAATATGGAAATTGATCTCAGCTAGTAGACCTAAGGGAAAATATGGAGTGTTAGGAATTGATTATCTAACCTGGATTAGGTGGAATGCAAGGACATCATGTTTCTAACAACCAGAATGGGATAACCGACAACCCCACCATGCAGTGATGTCAGTTGATGTCAGCTGCTCATTAAGAATCAGATTAGCAATGATCACTGCCATAAAATAGCATCGATGTTGTGAGTGATGCAAGGACCCTGAAGTGGGATGGTGGCATTGGAATGCTTAAAGAAATAGAATCACAAACTCAAATTCACACATGATTGATTCAGGACAAAAGAAAAAAATCAAGAACTTTCAGTGATCATACAGAAAGACCACTTAAAATAGAGAATATTAGAAAACCAGAACAAAGCCAACCCCCTGACAAAATTCTGTCCTGTGAGTTTTTGAGTCTGTATTCACTCTCTCACAGTATCTTCATGTCCTCTGTAAAGGCCAAGTGCATGGTAACATGTAGTGGGAAACTCAAAATACGGTAAATTCCCTCCTACAATGAGCCCCTAGTGTCTGTGGATTTGGCAACTCCTGTCTCAGTGTGGCCTGCCTTCTCCTCTCTCACTGCCCCATTACCTGCAGAAGTTCCTTGCCAGAGGAAGCCAGGTTACCGTGTTAATGAGGACTTGAGAGCCATACTTGTTCTTCAGTCCCCAGCCTTGTGGTGAGCCAGAGCCTATGAGAACAATGCTCTCAGCAAACACAGACGATCTCCATGTGATTTTGAACAATAAATCAGATGTTTATGTGTATCTGTTTTATTCCTGTTTTTCATTGTAATCATTTTTAGAGTGATAAAATTTCTTATACTTTTGCTTCAGAATAACTTATGTGAGCTCCTGAAGACCTCCCTGGGTGAGGATCAGTGAATTTCTAGTTTACAGCCTTCATCATTTCTCATCCAAAATAAAGGTTTATTGAGTTAACAAATCATGAGTATTAATTGCTAAAGATATGCAGCTAACCATGAGATTTCTGCCTTTCATGGTCCATTTTATTAGCACAAGTTAATTACTTAACTTGTTATAAATCAGAAAGCATTTTGAAATTTATAACATCACAAAATGTCTATTGTGGCCCTAAATTATAATTCATTTTGGGGGGGGTTTCTTTTTTCCATTTCTTTTTTTTTTTTTTTTACAAAAATGTCTATTAGAAAGGCTTTTAAAGCCTTTTAAAGTAAGTTTCTAAAAGCAATTTTTAAATTACTAAAGTTGATATGTGTACTTAGTACTTTCCTCCTTAAATTCCATCTTCATTAAATCTGTGCTTTATTCTCATTTGTCTTCTTGTATTTATTAGCCACAGACATAATCCTTGAATCCATCATTTTTATCAGTTTAACTTTTTATTTTTTTAACTTTTTAGTTTTTTCATATGCTTCCCACCTCCTCCAACAAAAACATTGTGGTAACTGTAACTATTGTATTTTGCCTAGATTTAAATATAATATATAATATATAATATATAATATATAATATATAATATATAATATATATATAATATATATATATTTATTTAAATCTAGGCAAAATACAGTGCATATATATATATATATGCCAGTGCATATATATATATATATATATATATATGCACTGGCATCTCATGTAGTCACCAGTTCTAGTCTCAGCTGTTCCACTTACAATCCAGCTCCTGGCTAATGGCTTAAGAAAAGAGTGGAGGATGGCCCAAGGCCTTGAACTCCTTTCATGAGAGTGAGGCAACCCAGAAGAAGCTTTTTGCTCTCAGTTTCAGTTTAGCCCAGCTATGGCTGTTGTGGCCATTTAGGGAGTAAACCATCAGATAGAAGATCCACGTGTGTGTGTAACTCCTTAAGGCAAAACAAACATTTAAAAAAAATGTATATGAAAAGCAAAGAGAGAGATAGAAACCTCCCATTCACTCTTTCCCTCCCAGATGGTCACAATAACTATGGACGGGCCAGGGCAAAAGCAGGGAACTTAGAACTCAATAAAGATCTTTCTTGTGGCAACAACCCAATTATCAGAGCCATTACTGCTGCCTCCCAGGTTCTACATTGGCAGGACTCACTCCAATATGAGACATAATTGTCTTAATCTGCTTAGTTTAATACCACTCATATGCATTCAACTTTTAAATTTAATATATGCTACAACTTTTGATCTCCCAGTGTCTTCAAAGCCTTAAATTCCCATTGCTGCACAGTATTCCAGAGTACAGGCACCAAGTTGTGATAATATAGAGAAAAGTAACTCTCCCTTATCACGTACAGCTCCTGGTATGCATTCAGTCATCATTCATTGGATTCGTCTGAAACTCCTTCCTCTTTTAAATACTGTTTCATTTAGTAAAATTTATTTATTTATTTAGTTAGTTAGTTCCATAGGCTCTGGGATTTCCCCTCCCCACCTGCAGACACCCCCACTCATGCTGATTTCTCCTATATAACTACAACAGTATAGTCCTTCAAAATCAGTTCTAACTCCATTGTTCTGCCATTTAAGTGTATCCTGACATTGTGGGCATGGACAATGGAGTAGGGTCCAGCATCCAATTTTAAGATATATATATATATAACAGTTTCTTTGGGGGTCCATCTTTGATTTGGAAGTAGAAATGCATACTGCATTGTGTCTTCATATCTTGATATGATAGTCTCTATTACACAGTTCCTCTATATGATTATTTGTTGACACATGTTTTTGATCTTTCAGTTTGCATGAACGTTGCCTTATATCAGAGAGAACATCTGATATTTGTCCTTTTGGGACTGGCTTATTTCACAGAGCATAATGGTCACTGTTTCAGCAAATACTTGTATTGCTACAGCCTTTCTCATATTGTCAGCTACTTGCCATACATTTCTGTAAGTGGAATTACTGGCGTGGAGTGTGGGCATGTTCATGGCTCAGTATGTGTTTCCAGACTGCTTCCCAGAAGGGCTCTGTGGATGTCCAGTCCCCGTGGTGCATGACTTCATCAGTTCCCCTACAGCTCTGGTGGCTTTTGTGCTACAGAAGGAAATGCAGTCCCTCATTTTTGTTTTAGTGTGAGCCTTTTCCCATTTAGCTGTTGCTCACTGTCTTGCCTCATGAATGCACTCAATTTTTTAGCACAATGAGAGATCTCCATAAAGAGGGAGTTATTAGATGGTATTGATTGCGTTTAGGATTTTTTAAAATCTAGTTGCTAGGTATTTTGGAAATACTTTCACTCACTTCTGAAGACAAACCAGTTAACCTTCTTCTGAGAATACCTTGCATGCAGAATTTGCAGTCTCTTGCGTGCCTGAGCTCCTAACCTTAACTGAGCAAAGGAGGCCAGTTTATTAACTGGTGCTGTCAATTCATCCAGCAAACATCTTAGATCCTTTTCTACCTTCCAGTATTGATCTCCATGGCCAAAGGCACAAATATCAAGATTCCTTGGTTTTATTGTTCGTTTCCAAACAGGAACTTTGGCTCCCTTAATCCCTAATCTCCCAACCGTTTATCTCTGATACAGGCATCTGACATATGTCTTTGCAAATGCTTGCAGATTTCTATCAAATTCTAAAATTACTTCTCTGTTTTAAAGGAGCTGGATAGGATCTTCTTTTCTTGCCCTATAGAACCTCAGTGTAAACAGAAGTTAACCTATTCCCACTGTCGAAGGTGGTGGATCTACTAAAGTTTGTCTTCCGAAAATTTTCAAATAGTGTCTTATTGTCTTCTTAAACTTTTGTTCTTTTCCAATGAGTCTTCTCTTTTGTTAGTTGTCATCTTTTGTTGTTGTTGTTAATCTTCATTACTTTTCCTTCTGGCAGGAGAGTGCAATTGAAGTTCTTCATAATGTTTCAAAAATAGTTGCTTTATACCTGTTCTTCAAAACATCACCACTGAACCCTATGACAACTCTCATCTCTGAGGAAACCTCTGTGAACTGTGAGACTCTGGAAAAAAGATTCTACAAGTGTTTTTCAACACTGATTCAATAGAAGCAGTACTTTTCAAAACATCCAAGCTCATCAGAGCATCACCATTGAGATGGACGCTTATGTGAAAGGGAATGCAGACTGGTTCCATAAAATTGACCAGAGGCAACTTGGCATGCCTACAAAAATTAGAATAGATGCTTTTATGTAGCAAAACATGTGAAGGGTCATTAAATCCTAAACTAAGGGATGGGCCATAGTTCTAGGTTGCTCCTGGTGCAACCAAAGACCTTGAGCAGTTTCTGGAGGTCGTGTTTGAGGCTTGATAACTTCCTTACTTATTAACACTAGAGTCAGTTGGTAACTTCCAAATTGTAGCATGGTTTTTACTAAAACAACTCACTTTTACAGTGAAAAGTAAAACATCAAGCAGTCACATTTAGAACTCTTCCAGTTGAAATGAGTGCCTCAGACCTGGAGTCGCACACTCTTCATCTTCTGTGAATTTCCATTCTTCAGGTCTGTAGACTCCACGGTCCCTCAGATGACCTCTAACCATGATGTGATCACTGGTACACAGACTGACTGAACTCTTTCACAGCCCTAAAAGTCTGTGTTTTCCAAGGGTTAAACTATAGGTCATTCTAGGGATAGGCTGAGTAAGGTTAGAAGAGGAGCATGGATATTTGTTTTTGTTGTAGGGGCTGGGCATTTGGGAGTGTCAGAGGTTGGAGAAGCAGTGGTATCTGTGTGCCTGACCTCGCAAGAGCAGCCGTTATGTCATGGAATTTTCTGAATGTGACTAATGACTCAGTTGTTCCTTTTAGGAAGTGCATTATTCCTTTTTCTGCTGCAAGTCTTCCTATCTGAGCTTTTTCATTCTTCAACACCAATCTCATCTTGAATTCTTCACCAAATCCCAGACCAGCCGGGGGAAGGGAGCAGTCAGGTCAGGCATATTGTGGTTGGTTCGCTTGGCCAAGCCTCCTCAAAGCCTGGCCTTTTGTTTTATTTTAGGTCCCATCTTGTAAGTTATCTTTTAGAAAAAGTCTGACTATCTTAACTAAAGATGATATGGGAATGCTGTCTTATGGAATTCACAATA
The DNA here is from genome assembly GCF_017591425.1 of Ochotona curzoniae. Taxonomy (NCBI): domain Eukaryota; kingdom Metazoa; phylum Chordata; class Mammalia; order Lagomorpha; family Ochotonidae; genus Ochotona; species Ochotona curzoniae. The sequence continues at coordinate 23,181,602 of NW_024467115.1, forward strand.
TCTGTAACTATCTACACACAGACATGGTTTGTTAGTTCAGTGTGTTTATGTTCACTGTACTCAAATATTTTCTGAATTCCTCTGTGTGCACTGAACCGTAAAGTCATGGAGAAGAGAGGCATTCGAGGTCTTGTCCTTTGCCCAACACCCTGAGTGTCTGGTCCACAATGACTGCTTCATTTTAGTGAATGAATGAGCAGGAGTTGTCATCATCTCCCTCATAAAGATGAAGACATTGAAACTTGCAGAAATACGATCGTCAGTTTTACATCACATCAGCAATGATCAAAAGTTGACAAATTCATTCTGAGTTGACCTAAGAGAACCTTTTAACTTCCGTTTGGCTTGCCCTGGTGGAACTGTTTCCCAGTCTTATGAATACCCATGTCTGTTCTGGCACTGATAAGGCAATAACTTCAGTCATGATGAAAACTGTGGCACCAGTAATTGTGTAGGCTACATGTGTTTACTGGGCTGCTTCTTGATGCTGGCAAGGTGCGTACCTTCAGAGCTGGCAGCACATGCAATCAACTTTTCTCATAGGTCTTTGTTATCTTGAGCCCAAATCTCATATCATGCCTATTTCACTCACCCATCTCCATTTTTTCTTCTCTAACAAAACAGAGTGAATTCTTTCTAGCTGACAGCTAGGAGAAGAAATGGGGGGCAGAAAGGCAGACTGGATCTGTTTCTGTCTAGTTTCTCATGCATGTACAAGTCCCTATAAGTTAAACTTCCCCCCGGTAGGTCACGTGCAGTTTCCTTGCACTGGCTACTTTAATGAGTGTTGTGTTATTTAATGTTAATTAATGATAGCATTCTTCCTTTCTTAGCTAGTTTATTACGTTTATTCAGGAAACTGAATTGTCATCTCTGACTGTGAGAAATAAGCTTTTTCTAGGCAAGGTGTCTTCATGCTGTGTCCACGCCCTCCTCTCCAACTTGAATGTGATAGAGTGATGAAGAAATGAACTCCTTGAAACCAAGACCTAATGTCTATGTATCTATTTTTTAATTGGTTTTTATCTCCAGTTTTTGGACTTTAAGTGTGTTTTTGTCTAAACCGTCCACGATGTCTCTGGTCTTCTTTGTTGCAGCTGATCTGTAAGAATATTGCCTATATTTCAGACTTGTGTGACTCCTAATTTTTATCTAGATCACAATTTTTTGTTGTTGTTGTTTCTTTCAAAAGAAAAAAAAAGTAGAGAAAAATGTAATTGTTTAGTTTGTTCTGTGGACCAAAAATTGTTCTAATTCCCTTACTTGGATTATCACATTTAATACATAGTAGTGTAGTAACTTGCCCTGGAAAACTAGAACTGCCTCTCCCTCATGCATTTTAAGCTTATTTCCCTTAATTTTTCTTCCCTAATTTATTTCCTCATCCTCATAGATGTGACTGGTTAGATAAAGTTGCTCATGAAAAGTGCTTAGAACAGTATTCAAAAAAAGTGAGCAGTCTGATTACCATATTTCTGTCTTGATGTTGAGCAGAATCAGTATTTTTGGATCTAGACTCACAGCAGAGCATAATATTTTCTGGCTTAATTGAACACACTGTACTACAGTAGATGGGATGATAAGGTACAAGGAACAACATGCCTTGGGGAAAGAGAGCTGGAGTCAGGCTTTTGCTCTGCCACTTACTAGACTGACAAAGCCCCAGAAAGCTCCTCCTCTCCACTCTGTTTATACCTGAGCTATGGAACTGAGTGATCTCTAAGACCCTCTGCCCCAGTGTGTCTTCCTCATCTTAATGCATTTTCTATTGCTTTAACTGAATACCACAGAGTATTTATTTTAAAAAAAAGTAAGCCAGTTTCACTCATGATTAAAAGAAAAAAAGAAGGATTTATTTGCTTATTTGGAAGTCGGAGTGACATAGTGAGTGGGAAAGATCATTCATCCTGTGGTTTACTCCCTAAATGACAATACCAGCCAAGGCTCAACCTGGACAAAGCCAAGCTTGGAACTCAATCTGAGTGTCTCCTGTGCAGGTGCCAGATGCCCAATAACTAGGACCATTGCTTGTTGTCTCTCAGGAAAGCATCAAGAGGATACTGCTACTGAAAGTGAAACTCAGTCACGGACACTCTGATTTGGGAATCAGGTCTTAAATGGTGTGCTTACTGGTCACCCAAACCTGTGAATTTTATGCCAGCTCCAGTTCTGCCAGTGTCTGGTTCTATAGCAAATGGTATTGATCTCTGAACCCTCGTTTTCCAATTGTCAGACTAGAGAGGGATTACAAAAATTTTCTTCCAATTTTAAAGCTCACTGCTACCAGGTTCTTAGTATGTGTGAGAACAATACTCCCAAGAAGACCTATTGACCGAGCATTTTCTCTCTCCTTTCTTTGCCAATTGCAACGTGAATTTGGTGTGGAAAAAAAAATTTCTGCTGTGAAAAGGTTCATTCAGCCTTTTCTTAATAGATCGAGTGGTTGGTATTTCTGCTGGCTTCTGAAGTATATTACAAGTCACAATCTGGAAAAAGTTCCAAAGCAGCGCCAAGCTTTCCTGCTGAATTTGGATACATCTTTAGGTCTTACTCTGCAGCTCATCCTTAACAACTGACAAAATATTTACTTTGCTCAGTACAGAAAAGGGTAACATTTTCCAAAATATTAAACTAGGTTGGATTCAGAACACAGACAATGAGGCAGAAGTTGGACCCCTGTCCTTAGCCATGTCGTTGAATCATTTTCCAGAGTGCCATGAGAAACCAAACTTTGGTGGATGTTTGTGCTCCAGGGTAATGCTGCAAAAGGCAGAAGCCAGCCAACCTCTGTGTAGCACATTCGCTGGAGTGTGGATCAGCAGTTCTCAAAATGTGGTCCCCATCACCAGCAGCGTTGGCCTCTCCTGGCCACTGGATAGAGGTGCAGAGGTACATATTGTCCCAACCCATTGCAGAGCTGTGCAACCAGAAAACATCTAGTCATGTCTGAGCAGTCTGTGCCTTCATGAGTCCAACAAGTAAACAAATCCACTTCTGATGCCACTGAAATTTCTAGACTCGATGGTTTAGACCCATGAAGGCTGCTGATTCTCATGACATTTCCATGGAAATTGTGACACAGTGACAAAACTAAAAGCTACAGTTCTCATTAATTTTTATAAATCCGAGCCGGTTCAATACAGAGTTAAAGTAACATTTTAGATCCCAGTCAGGTGAAGTTGTGGATATGGAAGCCATACAGAATGAGGGCCTGCTCTGTCAGAACAGTGTGTCTGTGTGTGTTAGAGAGAGAAGGAAGGAAGACATAGGTAGCTGTCACATTGCTTCACTGCCTTGGTGGGTCAGGATTGCGACTTCCCACTTATTCCTCATCAACTTTCTTTTAGTGAAAGCAGTTTTTATCATGTAATTGCATTTGAAGTTTGGGAACCTTTTGAAACCCTGTTCTCTCCATCCCTCACCACTTTCCCCACACCGCCTCATATTCATTGCATTGGTGTCTTGAGTTAAACATGAAGTATTCAGAAAGTTCATGGCAGTTGTGTATGTTATATGTGTGTGTAAATAAATATGTATGTATGATTCTCCATGATGCAGTTGTGTAGGCAGATGTATATTATGAAAAAAACCCTACGTAATTTTCAAATTTCTAGCACCAAAATAAACACGTCTTAAATTTCACCGTTCACAAACTATTTAAAGCTCTCCAGTATCTGCATTTATGATGGTAAAAGCACAATGCAGTTTGATTTAAAATACTTGGAAATAACTAGTAATTCCCATAAAAAATGTTACTTTTAAAATATTTTCTTGAAAAAATTAAATTTATTTTTCAATTGAACTCCAATAAATTTAAGACTGTTTTATAAAAAGTTTAAAAAAAACTCCTTTTCATCCAAAAGTGAGAAAGTGAACAAAAATTGAATGACTATAACCTAGTATTTTCTGTTCTATTCATGTCCCTTTTACAGAGTAATGTTTTTTCAAATAGTGATTTATTTTAAATTAAGCTATCAAAACTAGTCAACAGCTTTAATTAAGAATCTTCTGAATGATGGTTTTGTTTCCATCTAAAATTGGAAATAATTTCCTAACCACGCCTCCTGTTCGTGCCTCCCGTTGCATGGCTGCCCCTCTTCATTTGTGTCATCTGCTGGGCCACTGCAGGCATCTGAGCCATGACCTTTGTTCTGTGGTCTCATGGTTGGCACTGTTATTGGGTCCCAGGGTTCCTACTCTTGCATCTGTTGATTTGGAAGGCACACAATTCTACAGCGAGAGTGTGATTTCCCTCCTGAGTTCCAGCCAAGATCTCCAACTGCTTCCATGTCCTTCCAGCACCTGAGAGACCACACCTCCAAACTAGAGCTAATCTTTTCCCCTATCTTGAGTCATTCTGACATCCCTATTTCTTTTAATAAACTCCTGCTGTTCTCTGCCCTCCACAACCTGCCCTTATAAGTCTTGGGCTGGAAACCAGGATGGTACAGATCTGGGTTCACATCCAAGCCCTACAGGAGACCAGTGATATTAGGCAACTCATTTCTCAGATCTTCAGCTTCTTTGTGGGTAAATTGGAGGATTGTCCTGTGGGATAGCCAAGGACAGTTTATCAAACCTGTTGTATAGTGTGTTATCCAAGCCAGGATACATCGACAGTGAAGATGGCTGTTGGGAGTACTTCCTGACAACCAAACTCAGACTGTGGCAAGCTCAGGAGCATGGGTGGGCATTGTGAATACTACAGGTCTTCAGAAGGTTTGTGGAGAATGCAGATTAGGAAAGATGTATGTATGGACTTCATTTTTTGTTGTTTTGCACAAAAATAGCTAACTTCATTGTTCCATGAACATTTTAAAGGACTCTGGTGAGTCACTCACAGCAGGTGCTTCGTGAATTCCTTGGACTGCTTTATCGCCCACCCTCATAGCCACGCTCCGGTTTTTCCTGCCCCTACAGCTGCTCTCCCTCTCTTCCTAAAGACCACTGACATGGTCTCCTGGCCTTCCCGTTTCCTGTTTAGTCACTGTGCTGTTGCCAGATCAGTCTCCTCAAAACCCTTCAACAAGACCCCACTTAGTGAAGCTGCTACTCCCCAGCATGGCATTTAAAAGACTTCCTGTTTGGATCCAGTAGATGTTTTGTTTTTTTTTTTTTTTCCCAACTTAACAGTACTCCCTGTCCTATATCCACACTGGGTTTTGGTAGATTTGCTTGCTTCTCCAGATGCCCTGTCTTCATTGGTGCCCTGACTAATGGACATTTTCCCTTGATTCCACCTGTTGAATTCCATGCCTTCATGCTGCAATGTAGTCTCTTTCATAAACCTGTCCCCATACTTCCCAGTGAAAACCGCTCCTTCCCCTCCCTAAAGTTTCCAGTCATTCATTTTGAAGTACTTGGCACTCTGTTTCACAGTGTGGTTAATCTAATTGATGTGATAGGCCTACTACAGATGGGGCGTGGGAAGCAGCAACTACATCTGGTCCATCCCTGTTAGCTTCAGTTTGCTCTCACATAGAAGCTCAGTAAATAGCTATTGAATGAATACATGACAGAGTGAAAGGCACTTTTGATCCCAGCTGCTCTACTTCTCATCCAGCTATTTGCTTGACCTGGGAGAGCAGTACAGGATGGCCCAAAGTCTTGGGACCCTATAACCACTTGGGAGGTCTGGAGGAAGCTCCTGGCTCCTGGCTTTGGATCGGCTCAGCCCTGGCTGTTGCAGCACTTGGAGAATGAACCATTGGATGAAAGATCTTTCTTTCTGTCTCTCCTTCTCTCTCTTTAAATTTACCTTTACAACAAAAATAAGGAAGTCTTTAAAAAAAAAAAAAACCATTAATCAAAGGGCAGCATTGTGATATAGCAAGTAAAACCACCATTTGCAATGCTTGTATCCCATAGAGATTCTATGTCCCAGCTGCTCCATTTCCAATACTGCTCCTTGTAAATGGCCTGAAAAAAACAACTGTGAAAGATTACTCCAGTGTTATGGGTGCCTGTTATGTGCATAAGAGTTCTAGATGAAGCTCTTGGCTCCTAGCTTTGGCCTGGCCCAGCCCTGGCCTTTGCAACCATCTGCGGAGTAAACCAGCAAATGCAAGATCTCTCATTCTGTCTTGGGCTCTCTGAAATTCTAACTTTCAAATAAATAAGTCTTCTTAAAACCAATATAGTTAGGGCCGGCATGTCCTAGTGGCTAAAGTCCTCGCCTTGAGCGCTCAGGGATCCCATATGGGTTCTAATCCCGGCAGCTCCACTTCCCATCCAGCTCCCTGCTTGTGGCCTGGGAATGCAGTTGAGGATGGCCCAATGCCTTGGGATCCTGCACCGGCGTGTGGGATACCTGGAGAAAGTTCCTGGATCCTGGCTTCGGATCAGCATAGCATCGGCCGTCGCGCTCACTTGGGGAGTGAATCATCGGATGGATGATCTCTCTGTCTCTCCTCTGTATATCTGACTTTCCAATAAATAAATAAATTTTTAAAAAAACCAATGTAGTTAGTAGTAAAATCCAGTTAAATTTATATTAAAGTGATTAAGTTGGTGAAAGTGTATAGCTAGGTAATGTGACTCTATCTTTTTGTATACTTGATATTATAATTGTGTTATGATCAATAAGACACACAGAGTTTTACTAAGCACATTTGTGGTTAAGGGAATGGATTTTGTCAATTAAAAGTTTTCATTGCAAATCTCTTTTAAAAGAAAACTACTTGTTTATGAAAAGATCATTTTAATTTCTGGTGTACCTTGAGTAGCAGGGATGCAATGAACCAGTGATTTTTTCTGAGTTTTCCTGTTTCAACATTGATCCACCAGTTTTATGTACAGATATATTCTGTTCCATCTTGTCTGAAAAAATTAACAGTTCTAGGGGGCAAGCATTTGTTTTGTTGAGCTGTCCGCCATCCTAGATCACCATGCCCTCCTCATCCTAGGTCGCTGTGCCCTGATTTGGATCCCAGATCTAGCACCCAATTCCAGCCTAATGATGTGTGCCCTGGGAGGCAGTGGCTCTAGGAATTGAGTTTCTGACACGCATATGGAAAACATGATAGAATTCTTTGCTATTGGTTTTAGCCTGGCCCATCACTGACTGTTGCTGGGATAAATTGGGTGGGAATACTCTGTGTGTGTGCGCGTGTGTGTGTGAAATAAAATAGAGTCGCAGCTCTAGGTTCCCTTGTTTTTCATTTTTTTTTATTAATTCAAGGTGTTTTTTCTTTGCATTAAATAATTGCTCAAGTAATTCTGTTAACTGCTGTGAATATTTTTTATCCATAACTATTATCGCAGTGTGGGTTTTCAGAAGTGAAAATATAGGCAATTAACTTCTATTGAATTTGAAATGCTAGGTCTCAGAATTAGCATAATTTTATGAAAATTATATGGAGATTGCTTAACTTAGGTGGTCATTAAGAAATTAATGGAGTTAGCAAGGGTAGCTAGTTCACATCCCTTCTCTGGGAGTGCTGGGTCACCAAGCAATGTATTTCCATATTTAACCTAATGCCTTACAGAAAGATAATTCACTATTATAACTTCTGTCATTGAGTTAATTAAAACTGTTGAATAAAGATGAAAGACTTCTTAGGAACAAGAAAGCTGCCTGGAAACCAGGAAGTTTACTTGCAGTGCTAGTTAATCTGTTAAGAAACCTATTCAGTCCTTGTTACACAGTAAGTACCAGATAAAATGCTGAAAATCCAGTGGGGGACAGCCAAGCGGGATCCCTGCTGTGTGCAGTATATCCTGTGTTGCAGGACAGCCATCCTGGATATAATAACGACTCTACCCAGGCTTCCCCTTAACCTCTGCATCTACCCAGCGGCCACCAAAGGGGAAGCATATAGAAAGCAAGAGAGGGGTTGGCGTTGTTCTGCAGTTGCCTCTAGCCTAGATCTTACCACCAGTCCGAGTACCAGCTGCTCTGCTTTCCTTGCAGCCTCTGTCAATGCACCAGGAAAGGCCATAGAAAGCATTCTGGTTGTCTGGGTCCCTACCACACATGTGGGAGCCTTGAGTGGAGTTCTAGGCTCCTGGCTACCTCTTGAACTTCCAACCATTTCACCACCACCACTGTAGGGCCAAGCCTCCAGCATATCCATCTCTGGGTGACTAAACACAATATACTCTGTAATGGGATTTGGAAAAGCCTGAATTCTTTATCTCCAATAGATTGCAATTTTTTAAAAAAGGCTTATACAGTTTAAAATATTTTCATAATTGTGCCAAGTTTGTGTCCACCATCCAAAACCCGAAGAATTGTGATCTCTCTGAACACTTTTTTTTCTCCAAAAGTGTCTTCACCGATATTTTTCCCCAGAGTTCTTTCATGTAAGAACCAGGCTTGCTCAAGCTGCCTTAAGTGCCTTGGAGGAACTGAGACAGAAGACTAGAAGCAGTCTACTTTAAGGATCCACATGCCCAGGGACCCAAGACAAGCCAAGAGCAGGTCCTTACAAGAGCTGTGATGCAGCGAGAACAGGCATGTATGGATCTTCACACGTGCTCCACACTAGTGTGACTCAGTTCTCACCTGTCCACCTGTCTGTTATGTGTCTGATATCAAGCCTCCTAAATCTAGTCTTTCTCTGCTTTTTTCCTTTGATGATTTTTTTTTTGAAAGGGACATTGAAAGAGAAAGGGAGAGTGAGAAAAAGGATAGAGAGAGAGGGAGAGGTCTTCCATTTGCTGATCATGCCCCTGATGCTCCTAGCAGCCAGAGCTGGAAGCACAAAACACCATCCACACTCCAACAAGATCTTTAGCTCTCATCTGTTGCTCTCTCAGGCACACTAGCATGAAACTGGATCAGAAGCAAAGTATCCAACAGTTTAGTAAACACCCCTGAAATACATTTACTAATGAAATCTTTCTCTGGGCAGTGTCTTATATTTAAGGGAGATGCAAGTTGAGCTGCAGTGAATGAAGTATCCTGCTCAGACAGTTCTTCGTCCCTAAATCACATCTGGTATTACCTCCAAAAAATCCCAAAGATTCCTTGGAGCTTCATTTGACAACCTCTGCTGTGCCCCTTAGCTTTTTTTTTTTCTTCATGATCAAAGAGTCTAATGGTTCTGTTTTGTTTTTAATACCAGACCTATTCATATACAAAGCAAACAATTCTTGATTGAAGTGTCTGTTTGATCACATCTGTTGTAGCCAAGTTGAATATAGGGTTAAATGCTCCAGGAAGTGGCTAGGTATGGTTATCTATTCAGCAGGGGTTGAGTAAGGTAATGATCTTCAACAGGCACTGTAACTGCCATGTGTAGTGCCTGGCATGGGTGGACAAAGTCTCCCTGGCATCAAAGCCAGGAATCTGTGCATAGTCATAGGCAGGATGGGCATTTGGTCTACAATGAAGATAGCTGTGTCACTTTTCAGAATACCTGGGATCAAGTCCCAGCTTCTGCCTTCCAATTCCAGTTTCCTGCTAATGTGTGCTTTGGAAGGCAGCAGGTATTACCTCAAGTGTTTGAGTCCCTGCTGTCTATGTGGGAGACCTGGATTGAATTCCTGGCTGTTGGTTTTGCCTGACCCAGCCCTGGGAGCATCTTGGGAGGGAACCAGTGGATAGCAGATCTCTGTTTCTCCATTTATCTCCATTTCTGTCTCTCCCTCTGTTTATCTCTGCCTCTGTAAATAAATAAATAAATATCAAGAAAAAAAAGAGAGCGCTTGGCCATTGGCCAACATGTAGGAAAGATCAGGAAAGAGAATGTTAGTAGGAGCGATCAGGGAAGAGAATGAGCAGTAGGAAAGAGAATGTTAGCAGCCATGAGGGGAGCTTGAGCCACATTTAGTTGTGCAGATGACAAGAATTTGGGAACTTGGATTTACTCTTTAAATTCCAAATGAAGAAGTGACTGTCAATGAAATGATTTATCTGTCTCAAGATGGTTGAGTTCTGGGAAATAAGACCTTTATTTGTGTACACATGGTCCTACGTTGTCAAGTGTAAGATGCCAACTCTGTCTCCATTAAGAGTCCAATTCCTATTGCAATGGGTTTGTGGCAACATGAGATGCTGCTTCAGAGGAGGTTTGGGACCTTTTTACTACTGATGATGCATCATACAAATGCTGTGATAGAAGCCCAGATTGGGTCCTGATAGGAAGAACTGTTAACGTTCCAAGCTGTAAAAAACAGAATGTGGCTCTAAGTGGTCTGCACCTCCAGCAGGGGCCAGATTGGACTCCAAGATACTCTTGAAGTTCAAAGTCCTAAGGAAAAAAAGCAGCTCTGTCTCCTGAAAATTAAACCAAGTACTTAAAACTCTTTGTACTTATTATTCATGTTAGAAAGCCCCTGCCTCCAGAAATTAAGAGATTCAAGTTCTGGCTCTGACATCAACACCAACTTATTGTGAAATTGTGTTTCACTTGCATCGCCTTTTGGTTTCTCTTTCTGGAAAGTAGCATTCCACAACTAATGCATCCCAGGTTGGGAATCCCCACAAAGCATTTCTATCACTTTGTGGAACAGTTTGCTTCCATTTTCTCCAGGGTTCCACCATGAGCAGATGTGTGCAGCATGTTGGGAATTGGAGGCAGTGTATTTTTCATGTAATGTACATTTTCACATTTACAAGTCAGTGTTTTTAAAATTATCAGCACATGCAATCACTAATGCTCCAGCACTCTCCTGAACAGGGAGAATGCTGTGGTGTTACTGATGATGTGTCCAAATGGATTGGGCCACCATAGATTACCAACTCATCATTCCTCTTGTACCAGATAACACCATCTTCACAGACCACTGCCACAGAAAATTATCACCAGAACAATGTCATTTCATTGTGAGTTTTAAAGTATCTTTATAATAACCTCACTGCTTGGATGCTTCTAGTGTTTAGATCCCTAGAAAAACTATCTCTGACTGATGTCAAGAAACTATTTTGCTGGTTTGTAGGCACTATTTCATATGCAACATGTGCCATTGACAAGACTTTATCATTTAGCGATAGAAAATTATATTAGATGAAACCCAACAAGATACTTCATATTTTAAGTTACTTTTATTTAAAGGCAATTTAGAAAGTGGTTCCCAGTTCACAGAACTTTGCTTGAATTATTGTTGGCTGGAGCTATTGGTGTGTCACCTTCCTCCCTCCCTCCCTTGCTTCTTTCCTTCCTTTCTCTCTCTCTCTCTGTCTCTCTCTCTCTCTCTCTCTCTCTCACACACACACACACACACACACACACTAATGAAAGAAGAAAAAGCACTTGTGCTCCGGAAAACTGTAGCAGTGAGATTGCCTTCTGTTGTTTTTGTCATTATCTTCTTTGAAAGGTTGATTACAATGGTTATTGATTATCTCCAATGAGCTCCCCAAAGGAAAGAGAAAATCTTTAAGAGCTCCCAACCTGGTTGGGAGCATCAACTGCCTTTCTAGAGCTTTGTTTCAAAGGAGAAGGAAATATTGATTGAGCAGTGTCTAAGAGTTCTCTGTATGTGGAAAAAAAAAAAGGATTTGAGTCCTAGAGAAATAACTACTAGAGTGGGATAAACAAATCCAGCCACCCAGTATTGCCTGCCATGCCCTCCCCCTATGCCTTTTTTTAAGCCAGTATTTTCAGTTAGTTTTTTAAAAAGTGATTAGTCAACTTTATTCCTTTAATGAAAATGCCTGAGGAATTTCTTAGGAAAGCAAATGTTTATTTCACCTTACTGTTAGGAGGGTATCAGTTTAGGATAAGGTAGTTCCATAGATCTGGGATCTGGTGAGGTGAAGGATGTATAAGTAGATAAACACATTGTGATTCAGGAGGTAGAGACAAGGGCTGGGACTTACTCAAGTCTTTGTAGCCCAAAATTGCCTTCCAAGGGCAAGACTCCCATGAATTAAAATATCCTATGATCTCTCTTGCGAGATGCCATGATTAGATCAAGCCTTCACCCTTAATCCACCAACCATTAGCATTATTAGATGATCAGTGACTTACACATCTGTGAGAGTCTTAGGAGTCAGGTCTTGTTCAATCCAGAACCAATAGGATCCTTAGACAGATCCTGCTTACTGTTCTCAGGGAGCATGGTTGGGATTTAGACTCGAGAACCTAAAGCTATGCTGTCAGTAAAAAGGTGCGAAAAAAAGAAATTGGCTGTTTAATTTGGAAAGTGTGCTATCATGAGTGGCAGTGAATAACCCATGATGACACATTCTAGGGCAAATCAGTTGGGACAGGAGGATGAAATGAATTTCTATCAGCATGTCTTATAACACAGCAAAAGGATTATTCCCCTTCGTCTCAGATGCTCTTCCCTGGCGAAGAAGACTAAGCACCACATAGCCCTGCATGAATGCATATATTCATCTAGTCATTCATCAGTCATTGACTGAGTGCCCACTAAAAGTTAGATGAGGTGCAGGGTCCCAGGGATATATAAATGAGCCCTGTCTGAGGAGTTGAAACTTGAAGGGCAGAAATGGGCTGGTCAGTGGTTGTATCTATCGTACAATGATAAGCTATGTGCCAGAGAAAACAGTCCTTTTCTCTGAAAGGAATGCTATAAGGACTTTATTTCATACTTAGTATGTTTTGTTTTGTAAATAGGTTTCGGTATTTCTTTTTATTGCTGCAGATCTCTCTCTGGGCATGTGTTGCATATTTCTGTAATGATGATAAAAGAACAAAATTGGAATTTGTATAAATAACTCTTTTTTTTTTTTACAAATACCTCTTCCTATGTTTTACACATGGCCAAGTTTTATAGAGTAATGGGTGAGGAAATACAGGGAATATATATGTATCTTCAGGATATTTTCAACTAGCAGTTAAATGTGTGCAAGAGAAAGGAAGTTTGTCAAGTAAGCGTATCAAATAAACTTGTAGAATAGAAAGAAGTGGTTTTATTCTGCCAAATGCCTCCTTGGTGTGCTGTGTTCCCTTAGCTCTCTGTCTCTCTGCTCCTCCTAGGATCCATTGTGGGAAAGAGAAGATCTGGGTTGATGACTGAGGCCTGTTAACAAAAGGGGGATTAATAGGAGAGAAGCCTACAAATTTCTTTAATTCTCTTCAGCCTCCTTTAAGAAACTAAAGGACCTGAAGAAACAGGCAGCCTGTGTATTTTTCTGTGCTAGGTTTAATGGAGAAATGGATAGTTGAGATGTGTGATTGGATAAGTATAATGGTAACAAACTGGAGGAAACCTAACATGGCCTATTTGTGCAGACTCTTCTTTGTCTTCGGAGATAAGGATGTTCCTTTCCTGTCTGTCTCTCTCTCTGTGCATGTGGTGTGTGTGTGTGTGTGTGTGTGTGTGTGTGTGTGTGTGTGTGTGTGTGTGTCTGTTGAGGGGTCAGAGGGTGGTACAGCTCCAAACAGGGTCTTATGACCTGCTTCAAAGGAAGGCCAGAGAGTCCTCCCTGGATCTTGTAACCTATCTCATAGAGGAAGGGTGGCAGGGAAACTGAATGTGCTTCCTGTTTCTGTCCTATCTCACATTCCTTCACCTAAACTACTGGGGTGACGTATGCTGAACTTCATCAGATTTTAGTTGCTTGTAATCAATAAACCCAAAACGAAGTGGGAGGCTTTGTGTTACTGGGATATTTTGGGTTATTTGATCCTGGGAAGCCACATCAGGTCTTAGAGGTTGTGCCTGTTCTTGGAGTAGAGTGTGTTCAGCTGGTGTCCCTCCTGGTGACCTTCAGAACCATCTGGGCTGGGACCTGTGTCTGTCCGGCTCAGCCCAGCAGGGCAGGGCCTCTGCCACGTGTTTGCCGATGCCTCATTCTGACTGCCCGCCTGTGACTCACGCCATCTGTTGGTAATTTGTTGTGGATGTGGAGTCAGAGATTTCAAAGCAGCCCATCTCTGGAGACCCACCATGAGGTGCACTGACTTGGTTTTCTGGCACCCTCTTTCTACCTGGCCTGTGACAGGAACCCGCTGCCGAGAGCGTGAAGATACTGAGTTTTGCACTTTAGAGAGCCTCACTCCAAGTTCCTGCCCCACTTTGAGCAAGTTAGATCCATCATGGGACTTGTTTGAAGTTCAGCCAAGCTGGCAGCCATGGGGTTCCACTTTTACTACCTCTAACAACTGTAAGCTCCAGTTCTTTGTGTCACTGTGCCATCTGATTGGCTTTTTCCCTCCGCAAACCGTGGTACAAGCCACCTAGAGCAAAAATGCCCCCTGCACCTCAAGCACAGTTGCATCAGATGTATAAGTATACATGAAAGATGAAACTGCTTTGTCACTTCTAGACAACATTTTATTATCATACCTTCTGAAGAATTTTGTTTTTGCCCAGAAACAATAGTACAAGCTAATATACAAAGGAAATTCAAAAGTCATGGAAAACAGAATTAAAGTTTTTTTTTGTAAGATTTTCAAACCCATTTTTTTTCATAATATGCATTTTCCATAAACTCTAAAAGACCTGTGTATACAGTCATTTCCAGTTTTTTTTTCTATCAAAATGAATTTATCTTTTATTTCTGTTTTCTGAAACCTCTCCACAATACCAGGAATGGTGGTGTTGTCCTATGTTATGATTCACTTTTACCTCCACAGATTCCCAATGAAGGACGTCCTGTTACTATTGTTTTTTTTTTATTTTTTTAAGACTTATTTATTTATTTTTAAAGATTTATTTATGTCTATTGGAAAGGCAGATACACAAAGAGGAGGAAAGACAGAGAAGATCTTCCATCCAATGGTTCACTCCCCAAGTGGCCGCAACAGTTGGAGCTGAGCCAATCCAAAGCCAGGAGCCAGGAGCTTCTTTCGGGTCTCCCACATGGTTGCAGAGTCCCAAGACTTTGGGCTGTCCTTGACTGCTTTCCCAGGCCACAGGCAGGGAGCTGGCAGGGAAGCAGGGCTGCCGGGATAAGAACCGGCACCCGTATGGGATCCCTGAGCGTTCAAGGTGAGGACTTTATCCACTACGCTGTCATGGCAGGCCCAAGATTTATTTATTTTTATTTGCAAGGCAGATTTACAGAAAGAGAGAGAGGAGAGACAAAGAGCAAAGGTCTTTCATTGCTGGTTAACTCCCCAAGTGGTTGCTAGAGCCAGGGCTGAGTTGATCTGAAACTAGAAACCAGGAGCTTTCTCTGGGGATCCCACATTGGTGCAGGGTCCCAAGCACTTAGGACATCATTTGCTGCCCTACCAGGCCACAAGCAAAAAGCTAGATAGGAAGTGAAATAGCGAGGATACAAACCAGCACCAAAAATGGGATGCTGGCACCACAGATTGGAGTATTAACTTGCTGCATCACTGTCCTGGTCCCCTTTATCATTGTTTTTGCACTAGGGTAAACTGGGCCTGATGCAAGTGAATTAGATTACCAGGACTTTGCTACTTGTGATAATAAACCTGAATCTTAACAGTATATAGCCTAAATCTAAGCAGTGTCCAGAATGCAAGAATTTGACCTTTTCTACTTCACATTAATAACCCACTGCTCTTTATATTAATACTCTTAATGCCTTTGAAAAATACTCATTAAAAAATATAAATACTCGTTAAAAAATCTGTGTTCTATTTCCTGTGCTGGCATTGAAGATTGAATGATTAAATCACTTCCTATCTATATTACAAATGTAGTTGTGACTACATTTGTCCATTTCATGAGCTTTTATAAATAGCCAATAGAATTCAGGCAGTATTCCAGGGGATTCAACCATAAAGCCAAAAGGGATACATCTCTGCACTCTATTGGAAAAGCTCATGGTGAAGTGTTCTGGCCCAGTGGGCCTCTCTAGTGGAGTGTATCATAAGAGCTGAATATCAGCACCAATGTGATGCTGGGAAAGAGAAGAGAGGTAAGCCAGAGTTAGTGGGAGAAGTAGGAAAAGAGCTGTAGAAAGGGAATTGACCAGAAAACTTTTGGTTACAAAGAATGGAAAAAAAAGGCCAAATACTTGAAAATTTAGGATGTTATTTTCTTACATAAAAAGAAATGAAAGGATAACTATATCTGGTGTTCATTGCAGTTAGTTGCTCTGCAATGCTATCCGTAGTCCACTTTCTTGCTAAATTTCTAATCTCTGCCCTTTAGGATGTTGTCCTTTCATCCCTCAAAATTTTGCCTTCTACTCACAAATGGCTCCTGTTCTTTCTAGAATCCCTTTGTGCTGTGTGTTCCCTCTAGGAGAAAGAAAGCCATGGGGGAGCAGTTTTCTTCCTATCATGCTACTTAATTTTTTTTGTTACTGTTTTTCACTCAGAAATGTGACTTTTTCTAAGTCAACTTCATCGTTTGCTTTTGGCTAGAACGTGCTCATGTGTCAAGCCATAAACCAGTCATAATTCATTCTTTGGATAAGAACTGAGGGAAAGGATTCTCGTTTGATTTGCAGAGAATAAAGGCAGTAGTCATTTAAGGGAATTTGCTGTAGACAGCTGTGCAGGTATAGACGCTCTAGCATTAGCTAGAAAAGGCCTAAGAAAAAGGCTGGAGGCCTTGAAGAAAATGAACGGCAACATTCAACGTGTTAATACTAGAAAAAATATAAATTTTGGAAAAATCATTGTTGCCCAAGAAGATTTTGTTGCTAGAGGAAATTGGCCTTGTAAGTAAGTGGTGGAGACAAGATTACCACTAAGATACTCATGAAAACCCCATGATTAACTTGTATTTGGAATGGAGAAGGCCCAATTACAAATTCTCCTTCATCTTCACCACAGAAGTTGTTGCCAAGACAGATTGACACTCAATGGGGCAGCACAAAAGAACCTCAGCCATCCAAAAGTGTTCATTGCCCTGGATACTGTGATACAAAGATAACTAAGACACAATCTACTCAGAGACAAACATCTTAGCTATCGATGCATTTCCAACTAGAACTGCACTGTAACAAGTGATTTATCAAACCTATGCCCAGAATACAGTTGGAGCACAGCGGAGGGACTGGCCAATTCCTCTCAGAATTAGCCAGGTGGGGATGCAGTGAGGATTTGCAGTTGAAATGCAGTTGAAAAAGAAACAAAGGAGGCATTAAAAGATGAAGTGTAGATGAAGGACAACCAATCCAGAGAAATCATGTTAACGGAAGTTAAAGTCTGCATTAGTAAGTTTTTGTTGTTGTTGGTATTGATAGAATGGGACATCCCAAACTCACTGTATGTGAAGAAAGGACAATTCATTTTGGCTCATGGTTTTGGAGTTTCACAACTCAAAAATGGATGGCTACATTGGCTTGGAATCTAGAGTGTTTTTGTTTGTTTGTTTTGTTTTTGTTTTTCTCTCACAGTTCTAAGGTGGCTCACAGCATCATGTGACGAGCTGGAGTATGTGTGTCTGTCCATGTGATTCTCAAGAAGGCACCAGAACTTGTCAAGGGGCTTTACACTAATGAACAATCACCAACCAAGGTCCCGCCTCTAAACACCATAATTAAAGTAATCTCACCATCATAGATCCACTAACCTAAGTCTTTGGAAATGAAACCGTTAGCATATGGTCTTAGGTTGGCATTGGGGGGCATTCAACACCCAAACTAATATCCAAATGATATCAAAGACCTCTGATATTATTCAGCAGATATTGAAGATCTATTGATTATGTATTTATACTGCTATTCAGAAACTACCCCAACCTCCTATGACACATTCATGCTTCTTCTCATCTTCCCAACTTCCACATCCAGTTGTACATATGCATCTTAGCCAATAACCTTCACCTTGTTAATGTTGGCATGTGTATGTACTACATCTTTGGGGGGGGGGTTTGTTTTTGTTTTTTTTTTTTTTTTTGATTAGTGCAAGGCCTGGAACGTGAATGAATAGCTGGTCAGATAAATAGAGAGCTTGACTGATACTGAAGTTTGTGTTGACAGTGTAAGCCATTGGAACTTAGTAGGTTATCTCCTGGCTTCATTGTTTTCACTGTATTCAG
The DNA here is from genome assembly GCF_017591425.1 of Ochotona curzoniae. NCBI lineage: Eukaryota > Metazoa > Chordata > Mammalia > Lagomorpha > Ochotonidae > Ochotona > Ochotona curzoniae. Next base: position 23,199,428 of record NW_024467115.1, read on the forward strand.
CGGAGGACATTTTACCTGTCTGGAACCTATGAAATGTGCTGGTAAGGAAGTGTAGAAGTGGAGACAGAAGGACTTCATATTATTAGGTGTATGTAATGTGTAAGGGTCGAGGAGATAGAACTGAGTCACTACATAAGTCTGCCCAGTTTGTACAAAAAACTAATGTGCAGGGAGCAAGCATTTGTTAAAACTTGTCATTTAAGAGTATATGACATAGAACCTTGAATTCAGCTCTTTTTTTCTGGCTGTTTGGCTTTGGAAAAGTCAATTAACTCCTTATATAACTTGGTTTCCTCATCTGCAAAGTAGGTTTGACAACAGAAACTAGCTTGGTGGATTCTTCTAAGAACTAAATGGATATTTGTGGTGTATTTCCATATTACTATAAGCCTGGAGAGTAGTGAGTAGTATACAGAAGTTCTAACTATTTGAGCTTTAGAACTACCGTAGGAAGCAAGTATTGTTTTTGTTCTTTGCAGATGACAAAAGTTTAGGTTAGATAAGTTAAATGAACATCTGGGTCTCCTAGATCCATTAAGTAGAAAGAAAAGCAATCAAGATTACAATCTAGATTCCACACTACAATTCGTGCTCTATAAAGTGTAAATGGCCATAAATTATTATGTTGTGAGTCATGATTCTATTGATGTTTACATTACTGGGTAAAGCTCATTTCCATAACCAAACCCATGGGGCCAGCACCCATGCTATAGTAAGCTAAGCCTCCACTTGCAGTGTTGCTATCTATATAGGCACCGGATAAAGTTCAACTGCTCCACTCTCCATCCAGCTCCCTGCTTTTGGCCTGTGAATGCAGCTGATGGCTCAGCTCCTTGGGCCCCTGCACCCACATGAGAGAACGTAAGAAGTGTCTGGCTCCTGGCTTGAGATCAGCTCGACTCTGGCCATTGCAACCATCCAAGGAGTGAACCAGATGATGGAAAATCTCACTCTGTTCCTGATTCTCTCCCTGTAAATCTGTCTTTCAAATAAAAATAAAGTGAATCTTAAAAAAAAAAATTGAACCACACCCCTATTTGAGGACATGATAATGCTCCAATAATAATAAGTAGCTATGCTTTTTATCTCCATTATGTGGCATGTTACATTTGTAACTGTTTAATCCACACAACTGTGTGTAGATGATGGCATTATCTCTGCTTCTCATATGAAAATATTAATAAAGGCATGAAAAGGCAAAATAACTGCCCATAACTAAGATTGGCAGGACTAGAATTTGTATCCACTATGAACTCCAAATCATAGGTTGTTTTATACAGTTGTATTAAAACACTAAGTTTTCTAATACCACTAGGGAGATCGCTTAGGAGAATCTTAAATCTGTGTGCTGAGTCACCACGAGCGCAGAAAGTCTTGAAATAATTCACAGTCTCCAAAGTCTGCACTCAGATGTGGAATCTTTGTAAGAGAAAAATCCTTAACACTTGAGCTGGCAAAGCAAAAAGTCAACCTCTGATCTGCAGCCTATACTTGACCCTTTGCTATTCCCCTGCTAAGTCCCGGGCTAAGAAAGCACCTTTCTTATGCCATACTTGGCACATGATCTTGGGATTCACAAGGTCACAGCTTATGTTACCACTCAAGCCTATATCACAAACCAGAGCACTTGAACATGTATTCATCCTCCAGGAAATCACTCTTCTTTAGTACCCCAGGAAGGAAAGCTGCTCAACCCACAAAGCAAGTAAACGTGGGACCAGCTAGCAAATCTGTAGCCTTGCTGTCAATAAAAAATAAAAATACCAAGGGTCAACAGCCATTATCACTTACAGTTAGAAATCCTCCCGTCCACCCCCAGTAAAACCCTTTTAGTGAGCAAGGTTTCTTGGTTTAAATCATCAAAACTTGAATATTACTCAAGTTAATATCACAGTAGTCTCTTAGGGTTCCATGGGACCTAAGTTGATTCGTTAAATTGATTTTAGTGATAAGCACTGTCCCTCTTATTAGCCTGGAGATATGTATATAAACACACCACACACAGACACAGACACACAGACAGACACAGACACACAGACACACACACACACACACACACAGACAGACACACACACACACACACACACACACACACACACACACAGTGACTGCATCAACAGGATGAAACAAAGGGCTGAGGATTCAGGAACAGTTAGTGCACCATTGCTTTGCTATCCATGCCTGTTAAATCACGAGGTGGGCCAAGCAGAATGCATGAGAATCTATTTTTTTTTCAGGATGAATAAACACCCAGATAATGATCCCAATAAGAAAACATATCCTGTAGCAACCAGGTTGCCTGATAACTGAGGGATTACCTTAATGTGAAACATTTCTGTTAATGACAGAATTTCAAAAGTGCAAATTGTATTTCCTGAAAGAACAAATGAAGTCAGGTTTTTGAGACATGGGAGAAAGGAAAAGGAGAGAAGTGTCGTGGGCAGGTGATTACTAAAAGCCACCAAGGGCAGGAGTGACAGGATATGCTATCACGTCTTCTTTCTAGGTAAGATTTGATGTGTGTACCAACAGTCTGAAATGACATCTACTTATACAAAGTAGTAAGACAAACAAATAAACAGCTTCCAGAGAAGATTTTGAGTGTGCGGAGTTTCATGTTGATTTGATTTCTTCCCCCAGGGCTCAGAACTGAATTTACTGCTTCTTCCATTTTATTGATACTATAATGGAATTTGATACACTCTAATCCAGAACATAAAATGTTTATTCATTTCATATGCCAGTATAAAATCCAATCAAGAACAAATATCACCCCTTCCAAAGCCACATTCACACAGAATGATAATTGCTTTGAAAAGAAATAAACAAGTTTGGTTTGAGGGTGTTATTCGCTACTCAGCCCACGAAACAATCCCCAAAGTGAGGCTCTTCTCCTAGATTTGTTTCTATCTTGCAAGGAAAAACACTGGAAACTTAATAGCTGTTGTTCTTTTGTGTTGGACACTTTGCCCAAGGGTTTGCAAACATCATCTATAATCCTTACAGAAACATAATCATTGAAAACCTTCAACAGAGAAAGTGTATGAGCTTACTAGCTTGAAGCATAGACTTTGAAAACATACAAGTCTGTGTTCAGGCCACAAAGATCAGAGTTCAGGTCCTGACTTCTGCTTACTACTTGAGTCAACTTAAAGTTACTGAAGCCCTCTGTGGTCGATTTAGTTTCCTCTCTGGAGTTATCTGGGAATGAAAAGTGATCATCATTTTTTGCCAGCACAGAAGTTGGCCCCATCATAAGTGCTCATAATTAATATCTCCTGAGCAACTTTTATATAGTGTACAATTCCATATGTTTTACATGGCAAAATGTAATCCTGTCAAGAACTATAAGAGGAAATGTGAAAACTTTAGCCCATTGCAAGAGGTAACCAACTGCAGAATTAGAGTGAACAGGATTCACAAAATGCTGTCCTCACTTCCACAATTGCTGATTCAGGACTTCCCCTAGACCACCTTCATGTTTGGAAAATCTGCTGTAAGAACTCACAGAGCTCACTGAAAGCTGTTACACACATTAAATGAGCCAAAGAAAGAGGCACATGGCCAAGTTCAAGAGGAGTCCAAACACCACCCTGCCAGTTGCACTCTCCCCATGGAGCCACAAGCAGGGCATTTATTGCCAACCAAGAAAGCTCATCTGAACCCTGATATCCAGCATTGTTTTCTTGGGTCAGCATTTTTTTCTTGGGTCCAATCTCACACTGCCCAAATGGCTGACTTAGTCTCCAGTCCTTTCTGGAGGCAGAAGTGATACAACATGACCAAAACCCTATTATAGACCACATTGTTAGACTGTCTGGTGGCCAAAACTCTCAGAAAACAAAGGCACTGTGATTATCCAGGACATTGATGGAGGCAGAGAGCACGTCCCAGTAACAGAGGACGATGGCGTGATCTCTCTGGGTAAAGTTCATTGTTTGCTGCTGATGTTATCCAAAGTTTATAGGTAAATTAATTGAAGCAAAGAAAAGTTAATAAAATTGTCTGAAAACCCCAAGCTGCAAAAAGGGAGCCAGGATTGCAATCCAGACCATCTGTCTCGGGGATCTGTAGATGTTACTCCTGACTGCTTAAAGATTAAGTTCACTGACTATTATGATCATCTACTGCCAAGTTGGTGGGTCCTAGATTTGAACCTGTTTGGATCTAACTCACAAATTCATGATCTTTCTATTTCTTCATCTTTTTCTTGCAAGATACAAGAACATTACTACCTGCAAGGCTGGTATGTGTTTGTAGGTGAAATTGCCAACACCCCACACTGAGTTATTGCTCTCACCAAGTGGCCCATTTGAGCCTCAACACCTGCTTGTGTTCTTGTAGACATCTTGGGTGTATCCTGTGATTGTGGAGGATCAATGAAGTGAAATAAGATTATCTGTGGAGCTAAGAATTCTGCAGTATTTCTTTAGGGGAAAATAGGAAGTACTGCCAGTGCAGACTAAGATATACTATAAGTTTAATGCTAGGGAAGACACTGGCAGTTATATAACATAAGAATCATTAAGAAAAGAAAGTTGCTTCCTGTTTGCATAGTACAAACGTCACAACAGCACACACAGGGCAATAGTTCCTCCTTTGTTTATTTACCTATTTTTATTTTATTTGAAAGGTAAGTGACAGAAAGAGATCAATGCACTGATTTATTCCCCAAATATCTGCAATAGTCAAAGCTAGAACCAGGCTTAAGCCAGGAGTCCAAAACAGTATCTGAGTCTCCCATTGATATAGGTAACAGGAGCTTAAGAACGTGAACCATCATCTGCTGACTCCAGTGGTGCGCATTATCAGAAAGCTGGATGGGAAATGAGGGAGCCTGCAATATAGGATGCAGACATTCCAAACAACATATTAACCACTGCAACAGATGTTCACTGCCACTCCCCATTCTCCATATCCATATTTTGAAGCCATGGTTTTATGATTTAGAAGGCTAGGTGTAATTACAGATACCAAGCTGCAGCTTTTTGCTTTAAAGACCATATCTCAGGTGCTTATCAGACCTGGAGTGTTCTGAGAAGCATAGGGGGAGATCCACACCCTGGTCTGTACCAACTTCAGAGGACAGGGGATCATTGAGAGGAAAGCAAGGAGGCAGACAGCACCCTTCCACCCAGCACCCACACTGCTGCTCAAGGCCTGCTTGTCTCCGGGCCAGTCCACTGTCAAACTCACGGAGTTTGTTCAATTAAGGACAAAATAGATGTGCCCCCTGCTTCGTGTACAGCCTTGTCAGTTAGGAGAAGTCCTCTTTAGTTGGAATCCCACTGGGTAAGGCATAAGCAGAGAAGTCTTATTTTCTCAGGAAATTCAGAAGCACAATAAATGCAAAGAAAGTAAGAGATCTGGAATTAAGCTTCCATCTAAGAACTTGAAAGTGTAAACCATGAAAGGCATTAAGACTAGTTCCACTATCTAGGGAATGTTAATTCTTTTTTTTTTTTTAAAAAAAGATTTATTTTTATTATTTTTTATTGGAAAGGCGGATATACAGAGAGGAGATACAGAGAGGAAGATCTTCCGTCCGATGATTCACTCCCCAAGTGAGCCGCAACGGCCGATACTATGCCGATCCGAAGCCAGGAGCCTCTTCCGGGTCTCCCACGCGGGTGCAGGTTCCCAAAGCTTTGGGCTGTCCTCGACTGCTTTCCCAGGTCACAGGCAGGGAGCTGGAAGGGAAGTGGGGCTGCCGGGATTAGAACCGGCGCCCATATGGGATCCCGGGCATGCAAGGCGAGGACTTAACCACTTGCGCCACGGCGCCGGGCCTGGAATGTTAATTCTTTAAAGGGAAGAGAAATGGCCCACTCCTACTTATATTTGATTTTGGTATTTTAAGAGGGGCTGTTGGTGTTTATTAAAAGTAAAGTGTAGGGGTTGGCACTATGGTGTGGCAGGTAAAGCCACCGACAAGGATCCTGGCATACCACTGATTCATGCCCTGCCTCCATTTCACTTCCAGTTCCATGTCATTGGCTTGGAATAAGCAGCAGAAGATGGTCCAAGTCTGTGTGCCCTTTTCAACCATGTAAGAGACACACACAGAGCTCCTGGCTTCATTCTAGTCCAATCCTGGCTTTTGCAGCTGTCTGGGAAGTGAACTGACTAATGGAAGGACTATCTCTCTCTCTCTCTCACTCTCTTTGACTCTTCCTCTTTCTTCAACTTTTAATTTCAAAATTAATCTGCTTGTTAAAAATAAAGTATATGTAATTATATGGTATGAATGTAGTATGAATTAGGTGAATTTCTCATTTACAAATGCAATGCAGATTTGATAGTTTTTTAATTTATTTTAAATTTGTTTTTACATGAAAGAGTTACATCCCCTGATTCACTTCCCAAATAGTTGCAACAGCCAGAGCTGAACCAATCTGAAGCCAAGAGGCAGAAGCTTATTCTGGATCTCCTGTGTGAGTGCAAGGCCATCCTCTGCTGTTTTGTCAGCCATTAGCAAGCAGCTGAACTGGAAGTGGAACAGACGAAACTACAACTGGCACCCAAATGGGATGCCAATTCTACAGGCAGATGTTTAGCATTCTGGGCCACCATGCTGCCTGATAATAATGTTTTGACGCTAGCTGTTAACTACCACCACTAAAGGAGATTCTAAAGCCACATCCAGGTATGGATTCATCCTTTGCCATGCATGTGTTCTGAGGGAGAAAATGTTGGTTTGAAACTTTCCGCAAGTTGTTGTCAGGGTCACACTGATGGGAAAAGACATTATTAGGTATTTATTAACATCAATATGAGATGTGGAGGCTGAAAGTTCCTCCAGGCTATGAGATAGAAACAAGTCAGTAGGGTGTAGTAAGAGAACTGGAAAGATAAGGCAGACATAAAATCAGCCAGCAGGCTTCTACCAGGCCTCAGAGAGAAATAAACATTGACCACTCTAAGGACGGGACCTGATGGTGGCCGATGCCCTCTGGACAGCAGTTGTGGCAGTCTAAGGGCAACTCTGATGGCCTCCTAAGTTCAGTGCTTAGCCCACGCATCTCTGGCAGGTTGGACTCCCCGTTGTACTACTGTCTTGTGGCTTCTGCTCAGGCAAACTTTGATTCTGCTCCATAACTCCTACTGACTCACAGCTATAGTTTACTGCCTTCCTGTCTTTTGCCCCATCTATTATGCTTTTCATTGATGTGTTTTGTGTCTCACATTTAAAGCCTCTAGAAGAATGTGATTTTGGTCACCATACATGATGACATAGTATGGCCCCTTTTTAAGCATGAGTTACCACAGCTGGCTGCCATAAAGGCATTGCCTGCCTGTAGAAGCCCATTTTAGGATCAAGCACTAGTTCCTTTTCCAACCGTGACAATTCAAAAATGGAATCGTAAGATATACAGAAGAGCAGGTGATGCCTGAGAAATCTAAAGAAGAGGAGCTGTGAGTATGACAAGCACTGGGGCCTGCCATCTGTCCAGAGTGAGGTGAACCACTCAGTAGCTGTGGGAGACCTGTTGGGCCAAGCTCTTCATGCACCTGTGCATATGTCCTAACTCTGTCGTTCTCCATGTTGCCATCTATGTATTGTTTGCCATCAAGGTTGACTCTGGAGAAGGTAACAACTCTTTATCTTCTTCCACATCTTTCTTCTGTCTTTTGACAAGTTATGTGGATTTTCTGCACCACACCACACCAAATGGGAAAAGTATCAATCTCAAAAGATTTCTGTAAGTAGTTTATAATGAAATGCAAACGCTTTTTTATTGTTTTATGACGCAGTTTGATAGGCACTGGAGTCTTCCTTCTGCCTCCCCAGATTCCATCCGCTCCCCATTGTTCTCCCCTCTCTCCATTTTTTCAGTAGACGTCTTTCTTGGATTTTTAACAACAACAACAAAATCCAGCCTCAGAACTTGTAGGTATAACCTATTATGTATTAACTTACATGGCAAAAGCATAAGCTTCAGCTCAGGGTCTTGAAGCATCTCAACCTGGATTATGTGAGTAGACAACCAAATGCTATCATGAATTTCCTTAAATGGCATTGTGGCACATTGACTTAAGTTTAAACTTATGATGCCGGTGCATTGATTTAAATCCTGGCTGTTCTGTTCCCAATCCAGCTTTCTGCTAATGCACCTGGAAAAGTAGTGGAAGATAGCCCAAGTGGTTGGATTCCTGTCACTCACATGAGAGAAATGGTTGGAATTCCAGATTTCTGACTTCAGCATGATCATGCCTCAGTTGTTATGGCCTTTTAGGGATTGAGTAGGTGGAACATCTCTTTCTCTCATTCACTTTCTCTCTCTAGAGAGAGAGAGAGAGAGAGAGAGAGAGAGAGAAAGAGAGAGAGAGAGAGCAGAGTCTGCTTTTCAAAAAGAATTTTTTTTTTTTAAAAAATGAGTTGCACTGAGTAAAATTAGGCAGAAGCACATGCTTAAGATATGGATAAATCCTGTTATGGCTACTCTTCTTTTTCTCTTTTTCTTTGGTGGTCCCAAAGGCAGAGATTGGACTGAAACAGCTGCAAGTAAGGACAGTTGGGCAGCCTCTGGATGCTGGAAGAGACCAGAACGAATTCTCCTCAAAGTTCATTAGAGGAAACTTTCATAGTCCTGCCCGTGTTGATTTCATATTTCTGCCCTGCAGATCTGTGATAGAATATGTTTTATGATTTTAAACTACTCAATTGGTGATCATCTCTTTGGCATTGCTAAGAATTTAATACTGAAATGTTCTGTGAAAGTTTCCAGAACTCTTTTGAACAAACCCGTCTAATGCTTATTGTTTGCGGAAGAGAGTGGATACTTCCATTTGGGTCCACTAGAAATTTGGGGTAGCACCATCACAGGGAGACTGGATAAATGGGCTGTTAACTCGCTGAGTGGTGTTGTGTGGCCACTCTACAACTATTTGTTGAATAACTAAATAAATTCTCTGTGTTCATAATTGTCATCATTTTTTTTTCCTTGTGATTTATGTCCAGATGATTCCTCTGGCCCCAGATGGTACTGAAATTCAGCTGCAAATTTTTTTTACCTTCTCTGAGGAGTGTCCTGGTCCTTATCCTTTCACTGTTCCTCAAATTGTTCTTCCTTCCACTGCCATGTGCACATGAGTAAGAAAGGCAATGTGCCCTTCTTATGATATGCTTTAGTCTGAAAAACTATTGTTTCCAAAATAAATCCTGTTACAGCTACTCTCTTTTTCTGTAGTGCTAAAGTATCATGCCCCATCCCTCGATAGAGCTTTCTTCTCTGCAACCCTTGTGTCACCTATTCCTCTGCTACATCACTTACTTCTTGCGTGGAGACTTGGCATTTTTTTCTCATCCTCCTTTCATATTACAGTGAATACCATCTGTGTTATTCTCTTAACATGCAAGGTAAGAAAAGCTAACTACAGGAACCCAACAAATACCAGATAATTGGTGGGGGAATGGAACTTGGAGGGAACTTGGGAGGTTTGATGTATGAGGACAAATTTTGTGGTAAGTTCCTTAGTGTGCTAAAATTAAGAAGGTAAATAAAATAAATTTGATTGTTTCAAAATAGACAACAATAAGAAATTGATTGTGAGTTCATCCGAACACAGATGGATAAGGTCAGAATAGTTAGATGAAGCTATATGTGGTTGGTCCATGCTGTTGCTCCGTGGATTAGTACCACAAATGTAACATCTTAAGAATGAATATTCACCATCTCAGAGTTTCTTTAGGGTAAGAGTTTAGACATGGGTGGTCTACTATACTCCCTCCTCAGGGCCTCTCGAGCTTTAATCAAAGTGTTAACCTTTGTTGGGGTCTTAGCTGAAGGATGAAGTATTGAAAGGCATACATGGAAGCATGCAAGAAAATTGGTAAGATTTTGTTCTTCAAGGACTGTGGGATGGAAGGATTGACTTTCCAGTTATCTGTTGGCCAAAGGCTGCCCCTCAATTCTTACCACAGAGATTTCTCCAGCTCAGTCACTTGTTTGTTTGTTTTTTTTTAATCAGAGTCATCAAGACAGAAAGCCTGTGAGTTAATGGAAATAATAATCATATCTAGTCCTATTCAGCCTGCTCTTAAAGCTATTGTCCATTGACTTCACCAGATGTTGTAATTTGAAAAAAGTTGCTAGACTAACCCACCCTTAGACAAAGGGCAAGAATATCAGGAACCTGGAATCAATGAAAATTATCTTAAAATTTATCTGTAAAATCCTTGGGAGTTCCCTGATTATTGATGCGTTATTTTCCAGAAAATAACTTCTTGCACAGTTGGAATTAAGAACCCTTTATGTTTTTCTTCTAGAAACAATCGAGTTAGATCCCTGGGCTTGCCAAAATAGGTAAGGCCCAGTTTCTTGAGATAAACCAAGTATCATGATAAAGAAACTAGTTTATCTGACTTTTATTTACTCCATTTTCATTCTATGAGTATATGTTTTCCAAGTTTCAGGTTTAAATGTTGGAACAAATTTTCCTGGATAGCAATGTAGGAAAGATGGGAATTCTAAGCCTCTGCTCTCAGTTACTTATTACTATTTCACACTGTGTATAGGGTGACTTCAGCACTGAAGTTAAAGAGATAGATTTATTTTGGTGCACACATATTTTGAAATCCATGCAATTTTCCCTTGGTGGACCTTGCATATGAATATTCTCAAATAAAAATGTGTATCTACTTCCTGGTCCTCATCAGTTATATATTTATTATGTAGTTATTCTATAAAGCCCTCATTGTGTACGTTGAATATGAGTAGAGAGCAATGTTGTACTCCACCAAGCTCAGCCTTCTTCAGCTGCAATTCTGTTATTCCATATGGGTACCAGTTCAAGTTCTGGCTGCTTCACTTCCAGTCCAACTCCTGCTAATACAACTAGAAAAGCAGCAAAAAATGGCCCAAGTTATTGGGCCCCTGTACCCACATTGGAGATAAGTAGGAAGCTCCTGACTACTACCTTTGGCCTGTCCCAGTCCTGGCTAATGCAGCCCTTTGGGAGTGAACTGCCAGATGGCAGATTCATATTCTCTCTCTCTCTCTCTCTCTCTCTCTCTCTCTCTCTCTCTCTCTTCCCCCTCTCCTTTCTGTAACTCTGCTGTTCAAATACATAAAAAATAAGTCTTAGGGCCTGGTGCAATAGCGTAATGGTTAAGGTCCTTGCCTTGGATGCGCCAGGATCCCGTATGGGTGCCAGTTCTAATCCTGGCAGCTCCACTTCCTACCCACCTCCCTGCTTGTGGCCTGGGAAAGCAGTCGAGGATGGCCCAATGCCATGGGATCCTGCACCTGCATTGGAGACCTGAAAAGAAATTCCTGGCTCCTGGCTTTGGATTAGCACAGCACCAGCCGTTGCAGCCACTTGGGGAGTGAATCATCGGATGGAAGATCTTCCTCTCTGTCTCTCCTCCTCTCTGTACATCTGCGTTTCCAGTGAAATAAATCTTAAAAAAAAATAAGTCTTAAAAAAGTCAAATAAAACATGTAGGATGAGTTGATCATTTTCAAATCTTTCTGAATGTATAAAGTAGAAAGCCATTATAAACCTCTAAAATTCTTAAACAGGAGCTATCACTAGCACCCCACCGCCACGATTCTGAAGGTCCTGGTTCTGGTTTGTTTATATTGAACCTCTTGGGCCAGAGAAGATGCCACCTCCTGTGCTCCAGCTCCCTGTGGAAGAATCCGCCTGTAAGGCTGGCAGCAGAAATTCTTTTGAATTTGTAGATTCATCAAAGACTGGCCCTTTCCCATTTTGAAGTCTCCTCTAGCTCCCTAACAGTTGGGGTATGCTTTGAACTCAGCTCCCACTGACCCTGTTTCCTCTTCAAAAGCAGGTTTCCTTCTGTGCAGGGAGCAAATGCCTTTTGAAAGTATTGGGCTTCTGTCTCACTTGCGTCTGTTGGAGTGCACAGTGATAAATAAAAACAATAATAAGCAGCAGTAGCAGTTTTTGGTAATTAAAGAGAGATCTTGGGGGAAATTTGGCAGTCAGAGCAAAGCCACTTTGCAGCGTGCCTTAAAGGACAGGCTGTATAACATGCCTGACTCTCAACTGCATAACTGCGTTCTATGATTTGCATGAAACTGGCAGGGGAGTCTAACATGACCCATAAGTAGGTGGAATTTTTGGCCCAGGTAAGCATCCAGCAGTGTCCTGGAAAATTTGAAGTAACTTCAATTATTTAAGTGGAAGTTTTTCCCTAGGTACCTGAAGCCTGAGACCTCACAGTGATGAAAATCCTAGGCATCCTCGGAGTGTATTTGCTGCTTTGTAAACACAAATTGAAGTGAAAAGTTTAGGGGCTTTTTCTCTCTCTGTCACTTTCTCTCTCTATCTCTGTCTCTGTTTTGTCTTTCCTCCTTTTTCAAAAATGTTGATTGATGCACTATTGATTTTTCTTCAGTTTCACTTAGATATATGAAATTTTAAGGATTTTTGGTCTAAGGAGGGTTGTTATAGCTTCCAAAAAAGCTAAATATAGACTCTTCAGGCTCTACAATCCTTGGAGTCTTTGATCTGAGCTTTCTACGTCTACTCAGGTATTATCAGAAAGTATCTGAAACTGTATAATTGTAGAGAACAGGAGTTTATTCCCTGTGTAGGCTAAAACGAGAAGATTAAGAAGTTGGCATCTGTGAACAGCCTTCTTTCTGTATTACCCCATGACAAAAGGCAGAAAGGTAAGAGTGCAAGAGGAGGATTCAAGAGGGAACCAACCTTGTCCTTTCGCAAGGAACTTCCTCCCACATGATGGACTGCTGCAGTGACAGCAAAGTCCTCATCAATCAAATGCCTCCATATTGGGAAATGAGTTTCCAACACATGAGCTTGGGAGAACACATTCAAACCACAGCATCGGGTGCACTGTCGAAATAGACCATCAACCAGTGGCACTAAGCCCTCAAATTTCTTCATAATATGAATAGGTCATGGGTAGAAGAGTTGCCTGTGTAACAATACCAATCAAATCACTTCCCTTCATACATGAAGATAATTCTCTCAGTAATGGAGCATATTACTCTGCTACAGCTGCCACAGCAATCACATCCTGGGTCAGGGAGAGGGTGGGAGACAGGTTGAACAACACAACTCTGTCTTCCCACAGTCCTGGAGACCTCAAATCCTCCATCAGGATGTTGGCAATTTTGGTTTCTACTGAGGGCTCTCTGATTGGTTCATGGATGGCTACCTTCTTCTCCCTTGTCCTCACATTGTTTTCCTCATTTTGAGCATGCTCCTGCTGTCTCTTCCTTTTCTTCAAGGGTTTCTGGTCCTATTGGATTACAGCTGACCCGATAACCTCCTTTAACCTTAAATACTTTACAAAGGCACTAGTTTCAAATACAGTCAGGAGATAGAACTTCAGCACACGCATTTGGAAAAACGTAATTAATTCTGCAACAGGAAGTCACCCACAATGTCCATAGGTAGATTGGATAACCATATGTTGTTTGTGACAGTGTACGCATAGATTTTCTAGAGAGAGAGTTCAAGGGAACTTCAAACATTTTGGTAGGTAGGATGCACCAGTATATAACAGTTTCCCTACTTCCTTCTCTAGGTCGCTACTACTGCACACTTACATTAGGTGTTCAAGAAGCTGTATAAAATTTTGCAAATCAAATGCCTTTCTGAGCTAGGTAAAAAAAAAATAGCAGCTAGGAATTTAGGCCATGGGAAAGTTTTCCATTAGTGAATATGGACAGTGTTATTTAGGTCAGTATAAAGTACAGAGGAAAGCAGTGAATGAATGGCTGGGAAAAGGACACTATGTGAAAAGCTAAAGAAAATTAAGATTTTTACAAGGAAAAAGAGGACCAATAATACTTAGAATGTTATCTTACCTATTATTTCCTTGATTCGCACTGTGTGCAGCTTTTTGGTGCTCATGTCATAACGCTACTTGTTGGAGCTAATATTTTACTACACATTTGCCATATTAGGCATGCACATTGGGTTTCCATTTGTCATTAATAAATTTTATTTTGATAGGCTTATTTCTTGCATAGTCATTTTCAAATTTTGTTTTAGTTCTTAAACCTTTTACAAGGAAAATTTTATATTATTTCAAGTAAATGAAAATGGAGCTATTGTAACTGAAATACAATGAGAAAATAGCTTTATTGAAATAAAAATACACCGTAAATATGCTTTTGTCCTAATCCTGCCTTCTGCGTGGTATTCCCTACTTTGTCAGTGGTTTGTAGCAAGTTTTTGCTTTCTTTGTTTGGCACTTTTTGTATATCGAAATGAGAATATCTGACATAGAGGAGCGAACTGTGTTCTTACTTTTTAAAAATAGAACAAAATTAGCTAGGACTTTTCAATTTTTATAATTGTCAGTAGTGGATTGGAAAATGAAGACAATTTTTGTTTTTTGCCTTCTTTCCTAACGTTAGGACAATGAGAAGGGGGGGTTCTGGAAATCTTAAATCAGATAATTTGTTTTGGAAATATCTTCAGGCTTCAGTGTCATTTGTCCTACAAGCCTGTGGCTAGAGTCACAGAAACTACATATTGAAACCATGTTATGACCTGCTGGTGAATGGCTGTTTTTGAAAGAATCATGTCAAGGCGTCATGTCGTTTTTACTGCTGTCACCATGTCGGTTGCAAAGACTGGCAGCTCCCACAACCTCCAGGCCTGGCTCATGGCTTCCAGTGAGTGCGCCGGATTCCTGATATCCCCTCCATTCCTGTGTCAGTCACACCTGAACAACCAAAATGAAGCATATTTTGAAACATTTTATTTACTATTTAGTGTAGTCTTATGTATTTCCAGTAGTATAATTTTGGGGGAAAAATTGCTGATCGCTCCTCCCAAAAAGAATTAAAGAAACCTTAAAATAAGTTAATCTTCTGAAATTAGTACAGTTTAAACTCTTGTGAGCCTGGGGTTTTCTGTAGAAGTCACACTGAATTTCTCTGTGTGCTTGCACTGCTACAGTTAAGTGTATATCTACAAAAAGCTTTATGATTGCTGTTTGGCTATTTATTGGTTTGGTTTGCTTTTTCTTAGCTTTGGGTTCTTTCGTTTTATTTCTCTCAACATTTCAAGTTCTGAATAGAGCAAAGAAATACAGATAAAATTTTGTGTTACTTATCCCTGGTTCTTCAGCTTTTAGCAGCAGGTTCTTTTAAAACTTTTAAAACTTTTCGTTTTTTCAAATTTTAATTGAATGATAGAGACACGTGCAGTTTTAACCATCCAACGCACCAATCCATAAGTTACCGGTCAGCTTTGGGATACTATGCCAAGTGCCCTGGAGATATAGAAGAGTAAGTGATGGCTTCTCTCCTCACATATGTACATTCCATCCAACCCACACTTCCAGTCATTGAGAAAGTAAAGATAACCGACAACTTTTTCCTTTAAGGATCTGGAATAGGTTACTCCATTCTCTTCTGGCCTGTAGAGTTTTCTGTGAGAAATCTCCTGTGAGTTTAATTGTCATTCTTTTATATGTCAATTGATTTTTTTCACGTGCACATTTAAGGATCTTTTCCTTATGTTCAGTTGAAGAGAGCTTGATGATCATGTGTCTTGGTGAAGATCGCTTTTGATCAGGCCTGTTGGGAGTTTTGTGCCCCTCCTGGATCTTGTTTCCCAATTCTTTCTCTAGACTAGGGAAATTTTCCTTTATTACTTCATTAAATATATTTGTAAAACCAGTTTCTCTTTCTGCGCCTTCTGGGACTCCCATAACACTTACACTTGGCCTCTTCATAGTGTCTTTCAATTCTTGAATCCTTTTTTTGGGCCTGATCCAGCCCTGCTTCCAGCTTTTTTTTTTTTTTTTTTTTTTTTTTGCTTCCCCCTGGTGGCAGAAAATATCTTCCAATTCTGAGATTCTTTCTCCTGCTTGCTTCATTCTATTTTGGAGACTCTCCATGGTACTTTTAATTTGCTCTACTGTGTTCTTCTGATATATCAGCCTTGATTTGCTTTATTGCTTCCTTAAATTCTTTGAACTCTTGTATGTGCTTCTCATTGTTGATTACAAGCTTTAAAATGAGTCTTATGGATTCTGTGTACCCCATTTTCTCGATGTCTTCCTCAGTGAACTCAGATTGGCAAAGGCTTTTGCTCCTTTGCAGGGGAGTTTTTGGTAATATTCATTGTGCCTTTGTCTCTTCTTTCGCTCTTGACCATTGTACTTCTGGTTAGCAGAGTCTTCTCCTTGGGGCAGGTTTCTTTTCTTTTTTTTTTTTTCCATATTGTTACCTTCATGTTTAAAGGGGGTTATTTAAGGGAGAAGGCCCACCCAATGTCCCACCCTCCCCAGGTCCCAGATGTAGGGCATGCTCTGAGGTTCTTGCTCAAGTGGTTTTGATATTGCCACAGTCATGAATCGCTGTCAATCTTGCCACTCCAAGCACTATGAGATCTTTGAAAAATCAACTGATTGACATAGTCCATCATAGCTGAGATGGTTGGTTGACCTGTTCTGTCTTCTCTCTTTTCTTCGTTAGGGTTCTGAGTCCAGCATTTAGATTAGGAAGATCTCCAAAGAAACTTCTTGTATGTGCTAACAAGTACAGGGCCTGGCACCGTCTATCGCTCCAATCAGCTGGTGGTTGCAGTTGCTGGGTTGGTTCTGTTTTCACTCCCGACTTCCACTGGAACCAATGGGTGTTGCAGTCCAGCCTGGTTCTGCCCAGCACATACTTGGTCCTCACATAAACCAGCGGGAGCTGCAGCCTAGGTTGGAGCGACCCACAATAACCCCCACCAGGCCCACTCCCTACCCTGGTTTGCCAATAAGTGTAGCAGTAATCCAGTCTGTCCCACACCCCATTCCACCCCAGCCGCTATCTTAGTTATCTTAGTTTTATGTCCTGTGAAAGTGGTAACCCAAGAGGGATGAGCCCACTATTTCCCTCCCAGGCCTCTCCCACTCCCAGATTCCAGTTGATGCTGCGTCTAAGCCCAAACACCCCTTGCCCACTTTAATTTTGCTTGCACCAGTAGGAATAATCCGCCCAGCCCGGCTTTTCCCTGATCTGGTCCGCATGAGGCGCACAGGTGTGGTAGCTCTGCCTAGTCTGGTCTGCCCCCATCCCAGCCCATGCTCTCCTGCGGAAGTAGCTGTCCTGCAAAGGAACCCTCCCTTATTCCCCTGCCGGCTCTGCCCACTTCCTTTCTTGTTCTCAGGCTGGTAGGGCGCTGCGGTCCCTTCCGGTACAGGCAACCTCACCTTGGCATTCCATAATGTGCACTAGTCTTTGTTGCGACCAACCCTAGGTCGACCCACACTGGTGCCTGGATTTGCCAGTGGATAATGTGGACAGATTCACCCACAGGTCTATAGTTTGATTTTATTTATTGCAATTGGTACACAATACTTTGCTTGCAGCCAGTTGTGCCACAACCTCCAGCAACTTCTGGGTCTGGGTTCTTATGTTACCTTTCTACCATGGTCTCCACAGCCCCAACTCCTGGCTCACCAATCTCCACCTCCTTGATACCATGCTGAGGCTGCACCGTTGTCTCTGCAAGCTTTCTCCCACTTCCGGTTGGAGCAGGTCCCAGGATTAGAGAAATACCATGTGTCCTACATAGCTAGATGTTGGTGGCACTGATCTTGTCAGAACCCTTTGGCTGTTTTGTCTGGGTGGCACAAGGGCCTATTTTGACCCACACAATGCCACAGTCAGTATTATTTTCCTGTGGGACCAGTGCAATCCACAGAACTCACCAAGTTCTCACGAGCTCAGCACATGCACAGTTCACTGTTATCCCCTGCAGTCCTAAAGGTTTTGCCACAGTGTACAAAATGACACCTGACATACCCCTACTAGAGTTCTTGATCTGCTGGCTGTCAGGTCTGAGGGCTACCCAGACCTGTCTTGGGTGGAACCTGTAGGATGCCATGTTACTGCAGTTCACTGAGTCAGAAATGAGTTCACTCCCACCTCAGCGCATGCTCAGTCCTTTCCCTTGCCCTTTCTCTTTATGCAAAATGGTGCCCATTTTGGCTCTAGGGGACCGACTGGGCTGTGAAATCCACACTGTTCTCACACTGCCCATCTGGGATCTGCTGCTTTGTTTCTGCTCCTGGTCAAATCAAACAGACCAGCAGGATGGACACTTCTTTGCCTGGGTTCACCTCCCAAACTTCCAGTGAAATTCCCTTTCCACCTGGTTGCTGGTGGAGTTCTAGCTGCTGGTGAAGTTCAGATTGCGGTTTGCTGAATGCCGTGCTGGAGTATCAGTCCCTGTAACACCACACCATTGTGTCCACTGCTTTCCTGTGTCTGCCAGTCTCCAGGTACCCCTCTGCTGTTGTTCTGTCCTCTCCTATTTCCTGGAATGTGTCCTCTCCGCTTCATCCTAATTAAATGTTTTTCTGTCTGTTTAAATGTTTCCTTACCCTATATCGCCATTTTGATTCTTGCCAACAATATTTGAATATACACTTCTCCTAAGAGAAAATCCAGAAGCTTTGCACTAAACTGAAGCTTTCCGTTCACATGCTGGAAAAATCGATCCTCCATATCTTCAAGAGTTAAAAGAAGATTAAAGTCTTAGAATTTATGTATTCTATTAGATGGATTATTGTTGGACATGGCTTAACAAATTCCACTGACCTTGTGTTAATTGGTCTCCTTGTGAGTTGTCTGTAACCACTAACATGTTATGACTCAAGTCGTCAAAAAGGAGGGGTCCATATTGAATTACAAATGAGCATAATGGTGCAAACATTTCTTTGAGAGAGCGGTGTCTTCCATTCTTACCCACCCTTTTGCAAAACAACTAAAACGGTTGAACATTTTTCTGTTCTCTCAAATGCTTTTTGTCCTGCAACCTCTTCCAGTTAATGAAAATATCATGGACTTGTCACAGAGAATCAAAGAGGTCATGTAAATAAAATGGAGAAAACCAGGAAGGAGACATTCTGAAGCATTTAAACGCAAGCTTAAATTATAAATAATTTGAGAGCTATTTGAGAAAAAGTTTTAACTTCTACAATGGCGATTGCTTCTTTGCTTTTTGGCTAAGATCAAATTTAATTTCTACAATGGATAATATGGACTGGCAGGGCCCATTGCACTTTTGTCTTCTGTTTTCATGGTCTACTAAAATGGGTTTTTCTAAGGACTGTGTTCACCTCCACTTTTCAGAACATCAGCAGACATTTGGTACCTATTTAGTAATCTTAAATGCTATTGACCATTCCCTCCTTTATCTGCCCTTATCTTGCCACCTGTGCTTTCCGGCATTCTCTTCAGCTCTCTTCTTCAGCTACTATGCCTTGTAGGCTTATTTCTGTCATCCAGTCATTGAGAATGGAGTTCTTTGAGACTTTCTCCTAGCCCTTTTATGGTGTTAAAATAGAATATATTTCTCCTGATCAACATACGCACACAGATACAACCTTATTAACTGCTTAGCTAAGGATTATTTCATTTCATAAGTTACAGACCTATTAGAAAGTATCCTCATTTTTAACAACTCATAACCAAACATAAGAATGTCCTATTAAGCATGATCTATTGCCAGTATTCCCTATCATTTTCTATACCAGCTGGAGACCCTAAAGGAGGACAGATAGGACTCCGGATTTCTTGTATGAGTGATTGTTTGGGTAATGAATGAAAAACAACAGAAAAGCAGGGAGAGAATAAAATAGCTGATTATGAATTTAGCTTTGGACTTGCTGAATTTGAATTGCCTTAAACTTTGGCTATCACAGCCTGGAGAGTTTTATAGAGTGTGCCTTTGAGCCAAAACTGTGTTGCAGAAGGAACTCAATAGAGAGCACAGGGACATTCTCTTTAAAGGCACCTCACGTCATCCCACTCCTCAACTTCGGTTCAGTCCATATGGTGGGTTTGAGATTTTTTTAAGTAGTTCAAATCTACTTCTCTGTTTTTCTTAGGAAATAATATAAGTTCTTCCATTAATGAATTTTCATATCTATGATCATAGATTTCTATATGAACAAGTTAGTTCACTCCCTTCCAAAATCCTTCAGAAATCTTGGAGGTGCTGTGCTCACAAGGGAGAGACAGGGAAAGATTACAGCTGGGGGAATGAAATGACAGCATGAACATTTAATGTTCATTTAATGTACTCAGTGGCCAGTACTGTGATCAGTGCTTTATATACAGTGCCTGACTAATTTTTGAATAACACTGTTGTTCATTACTCTTCCTTAACCCTGTTTTACAACTGAGTGAATTACAGTTGAAATAAATCAAGTATCTACCGCCAGGTCATAGAGCTAGTAAAGTGCAAAACTAGAATTCCAATCCAAGACAAACTTCAAGTTCCTTCCTTCTCATTACACTTCCCATCTACATCAGCAAAACTTTTCAATCATTGGTCCATGTATTTTTCTTAAGCCTGAAGATGGTGCCATTCTTCCTGTGGCTCACCACAGATAACAAACAAAAAGAATGTCTTTCTCTTAGGTGTCAGCACCTTCACTAAGGGAGCTAGATGGGACTTGGGAATAGGAAGAGCCTCCGCATAAAAATACACATAAAGTGCTTTCTAATAACTTGGGGACTTCCAGGCAACGTAACCCACAACTCTCTGAAGAAAAGGGAAAGAAGAGGGATACATTGGGTAATCTTGGACATTGGAGTCTTCCAGTCCATATGAGGCTGGAATTGATTGGGGAGTTGGAGGGAGAGTGGGTATGGGAATGCTGGTGAAATTGGCCAAAGAAGGCAAAACCTTGGTCATGAAAAGTGGCATCAGTTAAATAGAAGAGTGTGCTGGCAAAAATAATTATTTTAAAACATGCACAGATTGTAACCCTTATGTTCCTTCCTTGTAAAAAAAAAATTTCTCAATTCTAGTATCTAAAATTTTGCAACACACCTGGAGAAAATGAGTCACCATCCAACACCCTCAACCTCCACAGTTGGTCAGATTCCCAAGATGGAAAGTTAGAGGAATGTGCACTCACTTAAAAAACTGCATTTGCCTCCTGAGAGGAAAATGTCTAAGGACACTGCTCAACACATATTTCTAAGCATGTGATGAGTTTTTAAAACTTACTTCTTTACTTGGAAGCCAGAGAAAGAAAGAGAAAGAAAAAAAGAAATCTTCCATCTGCTGTTTGCACATTACCCCAAATGGCAGCAATAGCCAGGGCGGGGCAGGATGATGCTAGGTGCCAGGAACTCCATCCAGGTCTCCCAGATAGGTGGGAAGGGGCCAAGCACTTGCATCATATTGTGTTGCCTTCCCGGCCACATTAACAAGGAACAAGATTGAAAGCAGAGTAGCCAAGACTTGGACTAGTATTCCGGTGTGGGATGTGGGTGTCTCAAGCAGTGGCCTTAAGTTGCTGTACTACAACCCTGCCTTGTGATGATTTAGGAAACTTCTTAAAACTCTCTTCTCTCTTTGATTTTACTGCTTAAAATTTAAGTTGGCTCATAATCCTTGGACTCTGGGTGAAGCAAATGGTTAGTTTATGGTCAGTTCCCTAAATGATAATCTTTCTGTGTGAGTTATGGGACTGAGTATCAAACCTATCCTGGCTGCTGAAATGTCCTTGTCGGATTTGATGACGCATCCAAGGAGCTGCTGCTGAGAGGTTCTCAGAAATTTCATCCAGCCATGTTTGTTCAGTAAGATAAATAACAGAAGGCAGTCTAAGAATTTGCAAGAGGATGCGTTTTCACAATATTGTTTAGCAAAAGCATCTTTATATTAAATCTACTTGCAAATTTGATCTGTGCCAAGGGAAGTTAAATGGTCTCACACAATTTAAGTAGCATAGGAAATGATAAATCATACTGTTAAAAACAGGGTGACATCATTTCCAAGGTACTTGCTTTTTTAGGAAAAAAAATGGAAGGCTCCATCCACAAGGAAGAGGTGGGAAGAATTATTTTCAGCAGGAAAAGCACACTTAAGGCTCTGCCTATATTTACAGTGCAGCTGGAAACAAGAACTGTCCTATTTTATCTCATCAATTTTTTCAAACTGCAGAGGAAGTGGGGAACATGGAAAATAGAAATATTGGGAGAAGCCATGACTTTAAATGAAGGCAACTCCTGCCAGGAATTACATTAACTCACTACTTGGTAGTAGAAGTGTCTTAAGAAATAAGAATCCTTGCAGAGCTCTAAAATGATAGATGGAATTTACTGCAGAATAGGAAAAAGGTAGAGGAAACCAATTCACATGAAAACAAATAAAAATTGAAGAATTTTTTTCTAGAAAAAAACGGGGCTGATAAGTTAGCAAGTAGAAGATCTTGGAAAGATATAGTAATTATATTCTCCACTGGAGTTACTCAAGGGGTCAGTTCATGGGTAGAATAAGTGTTAAGGAGAATTCAGATGAGAATTGTGCAGTTCATACCCCTGTGTCTAAACATTATGGTCAATTTTGAGAAATTTTCTTTATTGTATTTCATCCTATTTTTTCCCTTTGCATTCTTCCTCAAACATAACTTGCCTGGGATATTTTCCATAAAAATTTACACCAAAGATAAGCAGGAGGATATTCAACTAAAAGGTAGTGGAAAGCCACGTGGAATAGTTTTCAAGGTGTTGTATTAGGTGTTCAGTACTACAGTGAAGTACCATAGACAGGTTACTTACAGTGGAAAGAGGTTCAACTTGCCTAACGGTCTGAAGGTTCACAGGTCACAACAAGGCAGGCCCATGGATTTTCCCTTTTATGAGGGCAGTGGATGGCAATACCAGAGCATGTGTTCTAGAAAGATTCCTGAGGAACCTGGAAGCAGAGGGAAGCTGGGTCTGACTTGAGATTTTATGACTCACACTTCCTTTTGAGGTCACCCCTCCAGTGACATAAGGACCTTCCATCAGGCCCACCTCCTAAACACCATAATGACACTACATTCCCATTTCTTTGCATCACTGACTCCTGGGTTCATGTGCTGTGTGAATTTCAGAGTCATAACTGACTTCAAGCCATGACGAACACTTAGGTCTTTGGAGGCCAGGTGGAAAACTTGGAATGATTCTTTGGGCCGTGACTGCATATGACAGAAATCAGATTCATGTATCATCTTTACTCAGTCCATTTGTCTTTGATGTTTTAGTCTGAAAGGCAGAGACAGACATGGCTCTCCCAACCACTGATTCACTACCTAAGTGGTTACAATGGCTGGGACTGAGCCAGACTAAAACCCAGCACCAGAAACTCATTCCATGTCTCCCACATGGGTGACAGGATCCCCAACACCTAGGGGTCCACATCAGTAGGAAGCTGAAATCTACATCAGAGGCAGGACTTCAGCCTAAGATCTGAGAGCTGTGGGAGTCCTAACTGGTATCCTGACCTCTGCTTCCAGGTCACCTCTGACCTTCCTGCGTTATAACATCAAGTGTCCTTACTGCGGAGACCAAACCCTTTCAAATGGCTCTGTGGCAAACAGCCTCACCTCTTTTATTTCATTTGATAGTTTTTGTGTTTCATGTCTATTTCTTAGTACTTTGCTGGGAGTCCTTCCTTTCTTATCTTTCTCACTCTCCTTCATATCTTGAACCTTCCCATTTGCCCTCTCTTCTCATCTTCTGAATTTATAAGCCTTGCCTACGTGTTCTTAAAAATGCTTTATTCTGGGTGCCAGAGTTGTGGTGCCACTGCCCCCTGTGATGCCAGCTAGATATCTGTTCAAGTGCTGGCTACTCCACCTTGGTGTCATTCCCTGCTAGCATGCCTAGAAAAGTAGCAAAAGATGGCCCAACTGCTTGGGTCCCTGCCATTCACATGAGAGACCTCGGAGAACCTCCTGGCTTCTGGCTTCAGCCTAGCCCAGCACCAGCTGTTGCAGCCATTTGGGGCATGAACCAGCACACAAGAAATCTTTGTCTCTTTGTGTCACTATCTCTGCCTTTCAAATAAGTGAATGAATCTTTCAGAAAAAAAATATTTTATTATATTATCTTCCTATGCATATGCCATGTTTTCTTTAGTGTTGTCTTTTAAAACGTTTTGTAAGTTTGTAATTAGCAATAAGGTAACACAAAAAAATCTCAGAAAACATAATTAGATGGAAACAAAAGAGCTCATTCATGATGCTTTAGGCAAAGTAATCCATAGTTGACATCATGCTTTCTAGACTATTTTCCAAGTATTAGTCACAAAATTAAATATTATAATGTGTTTGTTCTTTGATATATAAATATGATAATATAAGTATTTTTCTTAATTTTTTGGTAGCTGTGTAATATTCACTTCAGTGAATATGTCTTGGTTTAAAAACCATTCCCTGATTGCAAATAATTTAGTTTTAATTATTTTGCTATTACATACAGCATAAAGAAAAATATATTTGTTCAGCTGAGGAAAGATGTGTTTCTTTTATTTGTTTTATTTATGCTAATGACCTTTTTTTTCCGCTTAGATTCCCTGCAATGGAATTACAGCTCTTGGAAGAGTTTAGGGCCCTGCACAGTAGGGTCAAATCGCTTCCAAAACAATGGTTGCAATATATTGTTTGGTACTCATGAATACTTGCTTTTCGCTTTCCATTTTAAAAGTGAGTTTTGCTGATTTAGTGCGTGAAAATGGGGTTTTGCCTGATTGCGGCTCCTCATTAGTACAACTGCGTGGATTTCCATGCAATTGCTCATTGTTGGCCTTGGTCATGAATCTCTCACCTCTTGTTCACCTTTCTGTTCTCTTGTGCTCCACACAGCTAATTTCTAGTGCTTATCCTTATTCCCTCTGGCTCGCTTCTCCTCCCCTCAAAGTTATTTTTGTAATTCTCTTTTGTCTCGTGTCCAGTAACTTGTGGGGCAGTGGGATCCAAATTGCATTTTAAGATCATTTTCATGAGCCGTTCTCAGCAGGCATCTTCAAGGGCCCGAGTTCTCTTTCTATCCCCCACTGTGAACAACTGATTGGCACTTGGTGACAGGCAGGGCGCTGGTACTTGGCACTCACAGGAAACCCTGCAGGAGGTGCCCAGAGCCGTGGCGGATGAAATGTGGCCAAGCCAGCACAAGGTGGGGGACCAGATGTCACCCAATTTGGTTCCACTGAAATCCAGACAAAGCCCCCGATTCAGCATCATTTCCTTGAGACTCCCAGTTGGAAATGGGCACTAATCCAGAATCTCACAACAGCTGGTCATCCCATGCTAGCATTTATGTGCCCTGCAGAAAACTTTACCTGTGTGTTATTGATTTATTTCTGTAAACCAATCAAACAGTATCTTGAAGACCCAAAGCAGACTGCTGTCTGCTGACAATAACAAGAGACCATATATCACTGAATGTGAGGCAGTCTCCTCACAAGCTGAGGAGCTCAGAGAAGGATGCATTTTCCTTTTTGATTTATGCCACCCAGGATTAACCTTGAGGCTGTGTCCTGACACCTCCAGCTTTCACAGTGACAACTCTCCTCTCTGTTTTGGAGACTAAGCCCACCCTTTGGAAATAAATTCTATTATAAAATCAGCTTTCAAGGGAAACTGGCTTAGGAGAACTAGGGCTGATATGTCTCATCTGGCAGTTCATATTGGGAAACCCGAGAGTGTTTTCCAAATCTACAGTCCAGGTCACTTTTGTGTGGATGTCTCTCCCCCGTCTTCCTCCAAAGGCTATTGAGCCAAAGCCTGACAGATTCATTTTCTGAATAGTAAGAACAGAAAATAAAACAAACAAATACAAGCTAGCCCATTCCACCCCCATAGTCAAAGATAATGCAGTTGGCTATGCCTGAGCTGCAGGATAGGATTTAATTTTAAAACAGACAGACATTTCTTTTTTAAACAGTTTTTAAAAATCACAAAAGCACTTCAGTTCTTATGCTACTGGCTACATGTATACCCCTGATGTAAGTGCAGGAACTGCATTTTATGCATTACTTTCCTAACACTACTCCTGCATTTGCACTCAGCTGCTAAGTGACCTGGGGGTCCTTCTCTACTTCTCTCCCACCCCTTTCCCCATTGCCTCTCCCTCTGACTGCCTGGCCATCTTCAACCCAGATTCTCAGACCTCACAGTGAGATTTTGGAGCTAACCCTTTCCATTAGAAACAAACAAAATAAATTGTTTCCATTCCCCAAAGGAATGTGCAAAAGCCTCACTCCTCTTTAACATGGATGCAATTTAAGTTTGGCAAGACTAGAGTACAATATACGTCACTGGCAGAAGGATTTCCAAGAGAGCCCCTGCAGAGAAAAACCAAGTACCTATAATCCTCCCTGGGAACTGAAACAGACAGTGCTGCTACAGAATCCTCACCCATCCCATCCTTCCACAGAAATGCATTCCACACCCATGATCTGAAAATCCTTGAGTATGCTTCTCACCACTGTCCCTGTGCACCTGTGAAGTCAATACCCATTTCTCCTGCTTAATCTTCAGGTCTTACCATGCCAGGGATATCCAAGTATCATCCAATGGCATTTATCTTCATTAGTCTGAATTAGAATGCTGCTCAGCTGTAATGGTCATAGATGATGAATCGAAAGGAAGTAAGTGAGAAGATGGCTCCTTCACTGCAGATAGTAAATCAGTTCAAATGAGCAGCTGAGCATGAATCAATACTGGATTATATTCCTGAAATTTGCTAAGGTAGGCCTTAAGTGTGTTTCACACACACACACACACACAAACACACACTGCACAGTAACTGGCAGGTGATGGGTATTTTAATAAGCTTGACTGTGGTGATCTTTTCACAATATATTCATATATCAAAGCACCAACTTGTACAACTTGGACATATGCAGTTTCTATTTGCCAGTTAGCTATAGCATAATACGATGGGGAAAATTAATCAAGGACACAATATGATCAAGCAGAAGAAAAAGACATGCACCTGAGCCAGAAAAGTGACCCCGCCTTTGTCAGTTTCCTGCCTCTCTCTTCTTCCCTTGCCTTTCCTGTTACTCCATATGCAATTCCTATTCAAGGATTTGAAGGATCCCAACATCTTTGTTGAAATGCTGGAAGCCATGTTGCAACAGCTACTGATGGTCAGAACCCCAGGGGTTTCAGACCATGGGAAAGGATCATCCTATGCCCTGTTGGAGAAAGGCTTGCTGGTCTTTCCTTTACTGAAATGTAAGAACACCTAATACTCCCCATGCACCTTAGCTTGTCCAGGGCATTCCTTATTCATTGATTGTATACATGTATTTATCACATTTATTCAGATTTATAATTTTAGTCTATTCTCCCTTTATAACCCATAAGCTTCTCCTTATTGTATTGCACAGTTCATAGCTTTGGACAATCTGTTCCAAGACCTACTGTTACACTGCAGCTCAGGAAACCCATAATGTTTTATCTTTTATACCTTTTGTAAAATCCTTTTCCCTCTCTTTTTCACTTCATCTTTTCTAACTCTTAAAGTGTAAAAGAATCTCAAGGCATGAGTTTGCCCTGGTGTCTTCTTGCATGTTTCTTTAGTGAATCTGCATGGTTCTGGATTCATGACTCTCAGGGAGATGTACTGGCTCGGGTGAGGATTGGGCCTGGGGACAGGAGATGATGAACAGTCCCCACGGTCCAGGTACCACTAAGGAGGATGCCTCTGCTGAAGAGTCACTGCATATGTTGAGGGTTTTCTCCTTATCTAAGTCAAAGACTTGAGACCTGATTCCCAGAAATCAACTAAGGTAGATAGATTTTTGTAGAACATGTATATCTACCAGAATCAGACTGTGGAGGCTAATAAAAGTATCCTTTTCTTTTTCTTTTTTTAGTTGGCAGAACTCTCTGAGTATAGTATCACAACACTATTGATCAGCGTATCAGAAGTTGGCAAAAATATATGTATCTGATGAATTATATGAAAAAAAGGGAGAACTATAACCTGCCATATGCTGTCTGGAAAGTAAAATAACAGAATAGTCATCTGAAGGTGGCAATAACAAAATGGACGGATTTTCAAAAGGAGGAATAAAACCAAGGGTTGACTGTATGATCTATGGAGTCCAAAGCAAATTTCTCCCCCTCCCCATCAGCCACCCTTTCCAAATGCACTTAATATTGCCTATAGGACTGGCAATGTTCTTTAATTCTGAAATACGCAATGGCCACAAATATCTAGTCTAACGTGTGCCTTATCCAGCTGAATGCAGTGTTGAATAGCTACAGACTAATCACAATTTTGAAAAAGCATGAAGTGCCAGCTCCTTCTCTGGTCTGGTTAATAAGAAACCTAGCTGCTCCTCAAGGAAGCTCATTAGTCATGCATGAGCATCTATAAAATTACAGTAGCTGGGTTTATAGCACCCATACCAGGTAGCAATGAGGAATTTTACTATGCATTAACCAGTTTCTTGTCTCCTTGAAGCACTAAATGCCCATAAATACGGATGCCAGCGAATTCACAGCCTTGCAGTGTGATTTTAAGTTGTCAGAATCTGCTCATTGTGGTGTTCCATCTCTGGGGTTCAGTTAGGCCGTATCCTTGCAGCACAGTTAAGCATGTTTACTCCATGCTATGAGGTGCATGTGGCACCCCTTTGGCACCCACAGGGCTTTCCCAGCAGCTGGGAATGGTGCCAACTTTGGTATAAATCCCTGCCCCCAGTGTCTTTCCCAGGAATTGCCTCCCCAAATTCAAACCTCTTCCTTGTTACAGCCACACCCCATAATCAAAGTTGAAAACTTTTCTGTCAGGAGTCACTTGGATATTTATGGCATCATTATCAACTTGAAAATTAGGCTCTTACAGATTTATTGAATTTTGAGTCCCACCTTTGGTTTCCTTGGTGGAACCAAGCCAAATAATATCTCAAGGGCTTACCAACCTAGCCCAAGGGCCAGATATTGCCTCCCCATTCCATAACTGGTCCACACTGGAATCCAAAAACCTGACTGACTTGGGGGCAATCTAAACTTCACAGCATCTATTGGGGAGGGCCCAGGCCCTAGTGGAGGCTGCATAGCAGGCCCACTTTTGCCCTGGGTGGATCACATTTCCTTCTTCCCTTCTCCCTACCCAACTAGTTAGCTGTTACCCCTCAGCGCACTCCCTGTTTCCCATGGCAGAGTCTACCTCACACAGAAACTGATGTGCAATAGAATGGCTTTCTGGGTAGCCTGGGTCAAAAGCTCTGTAAGTTAAAAATATAGCACTGCAATTTAAAGGGCAGTGGGAACAGCTGAGATTAAAAAAGGGATCAGTGTCAACTATGGAGATGGAGCAAGTGAAATTCAGAATTGCTGATGGAAGGATAACTTGGTACAAGCACTTAGGAGAGCACTTTGTGTCACCTGCTAGAGCTGGATATCTGGGACCGTGTGCCATGATGCAGCACTTTGTCTTCTCACTCCCTAAGAAAATATACAGGTGTTCATGTTAAGAACCCCCAAGGGCAGGCATAGCAATACCAACTGCACCATCTGGGAGATGCTCTACACATCAGCAGTGGACTGGATTAGCAAACTGTATTGTAGCCAAGTCCCAGTCTTCTGCAGCAGCAAAAGAGGAAGCTGTGACTGCTCACTACAACACGGATGAGTCCCACAAGTGACATATGGAGCGGAAGTAGCCAGACATTTAAAAACACCCTTATGATTTCAACTGTGTAGATTTGGAAATAAGATGTAATGACTGGATGGTGTTTGAATTCTCAATAGTGGTTACCTTGAGGAAGAATTATTTGTAACAAAGAGGGGTGTGAGGGCAGTATTCTGAGGACGTGTGAGGCCATTTTTTGATCAAAGCTTTGATCAGGAGAATGAGTTCATTGTGTGGATGTGTATTGATTTTCTGGACATATATTTGCGCACTTTCCTATGTAAATGTTATACTTAGCTGAGAGTTTGCACAATTAAGGGAAGAGGAAAGAAAGGCAGATATAAACACTATACAGAAATGCATCATCAAAGATGAATACACAAATTTATAAGACTTAAGCTGGACCCCCGCTGTTCTACATTGCTGCAGGTTTTTACAGATGAGCAGCCTGGGGTCTGGAAGGGCTGTGTTAACTTCATTACCCAGCCAGATAACAGGGTATGTGTTCCTGGTTCCATCCTTTCCTTCTTCACCATGTTGAGCAGAACTTGAGTGGTCAGCATGGTCTCCCTTTATTTGGACTTAACATGACCTGCACAATAATGAGGGCAACCTAAGCAAGGCACGAATGTATAGGGAAAAACATTTTAACCAAAACCTGGAAAGGACAAGGCAATTTGACTGTATTGTGCCGAAGTATCAGGGACATTGTCCCATTTGTTGAAAGCCTTTTTTCCACCCATTGTCTAAAATCTGCCCACCTGCACTTAGTAACCATCCATATTGTTTTGTGTTCCAAGTGTTTCATTTCTGTTTACAAAGCCAAAGCCTATGAAGAAAAAGTTGTGGGCTGTAAGCTGAATTTCTATTTCTGTCTTGAATTCTCCTTATTACCTTTGGAAAATATTTGACTATCGTATGTTGAAAGGGATCCTTCTGACAATATTACCTTATGTAATAGAATCATTGTAAGATCTAACTTATGGCTACTTAATATGAAGGTGGAACTTGTCTAAGAGTTTTCATTTTATTCAATAGATGACATTGAAGATTAAAACTGACATCTCCTTTCCTTGAGGATGTTTGTGTGTGCACAAATGGGTATGTGCCTGGCGAGTGTTTGCATGTGTATAGTTCCATGGAGGTGCACCTGTGTGTGTTTGCATGGATATGTGGGTGCACATAGAAGCTCTCTCTTAGTAAGATGCCAGTGTCAGGGTGCATGTCAGTCTCCTGGGACTCATGGCTCTCTGCTTTTGATTACACTCAGACTACTCTGAAACTCTTCTGAACTAATCCTAATCGACTTGGAAGCCAC
The DNA here is from genome assembly GCF_017591425.1 of Ochotona curzoniae. Classification (NCBI taxonomy): domain Eukaryota; kingdom Metazoa; phylum Chordata; class Mammalia; order Lagomorpha; family Ochotonidae; genus Ochotona; species Ochotona curzoniae. Next base: position 23,230,139 of record NW_024467115.1, read on the forward strand.
CACACTCAGGCATGAGGCTGTCAAATGTGAGTGTTTGCAGATGTCAGTGCAAGGATGGCAGACATCCAGGAGGACAGATCAAGGCTTAGGCACTGAAAAATACATGCCAGTGCATCCCTGCTCCAGAGCACCCTCACATACTATAAGAGGAACGCATTGTGACAGTAAATCAATAACCTCTTGGAGAGCATTCATTTCTGAAATATCCCTGATTAATTATGCCAGTGCATGCTTGGCAACAGTACTTTGCTCCAGCATTAACCTAATGCTTTTTGCATGAAGCAGGATTATAACTGGTTCTCGTAAGTCAAATTTGACATTTCAAATCAGGCTTTAAAGGTTTGGGTTATAGATTTTATAATTTCTCCATGTCAAACATAATTGCTCTTATTGCTGCTAGTAGGCATTTGCCAATCAATCAGAATAACATTTGTTTTATCATAAACAAGGGGAAATTAAAACCATTTGAAATCATTCTATTTGAAGACCCAGTGAAGAGGCAGTTTTAAGATCATTGAAATTTGATGAGATGGAGAACTGTAATGGAATGGTAAAAGTCGATGGGAATGTGTTACTATTTTCATTTTGAAATATCAATGCCTTTACATAGTGTGTGAATATGCAGGTTGCATTTGGTGACTTATTCTCACATCAGTATGATTTGGGAGCAAAATAGTTGTTTTCTGTATTTGAAAGTTTTATGTTCTTCAAACATGAATGTGTTTTTAAGTTCACTTATGTATTGCATTCAGAACTTATATTCCTCTTAAATTGAATATTTTTCTAATACAAGTGATGGAAAAATGAGAATTTTCCTAAAGCAAAATCACACGGATAAGTTCCTTCAGCAAGACATGAACCTGCCGCAGCCAATCTGGTTGGTTTGTTTTCTCTAAAGTACCCCCAGTGCCCCAGAATCATCTTCCCTCCTGATAATTCAAGCATGATATAGCAGAATTATATACCACACACATAATATTTGAGTATGAACAACCACTTATTACCATCACATAGGTGTGTAGTGGGACCATAAAATACAAAGGATTAATTATTTCTGGGACAAAGCTGACAATACTGGTATTATATATATAATAAAATATTAGTTAGGATAGGTTGACCTATTCCAAGATAGCAGCAACACTGAGCTTCTTAAGGATTAGGCCTACAAAAGTTATAGCTCCTTCACACAAAGTCTAATGTCATCCACTTGATTTCCAAGGTGGCCTCTTTCCAGGGATCCTGTCTTGTGGCTACATCTTGTCAACATATGACTGTGACAGAGAAGAGAGGAGTGAAGTGGCAGCTCTGAAACACACTGGCCAACATGTCACCTCACATGTATTAGTCATGAGCCCACTGAATGGGACTCCTGTTGCCCTACCTAACTGCACGGAGAAATGTTGCACACTTGAGTGGGTGGAAAATGATTCTGCCACAAGTATATGCCAAAGGGAGAGAAATCCCAAATATCAAGTGATTCTTATCAACGAGAAAAGTATGAACAAAGGCATGGCTCACGTGAGACATGAACCATGGCTCGTCTAGACTGGTAAATGATTCGTTTAAGGAGGTAGGTTGAATCCCATAGTAAGGACTTTGAAAGACAATGCCATGAAACCTGGACTTGAAAGTAATAGGAAGGTTTTAGAGAAATAGACCAGATGATCAGAATTGTGTTGTTTTCAGAGCCATACCCAGATGCTGAAGGATGTTGGTGTGTATGATTGAGTGGATTCTAGTGAAAAAATCCTCTCAATGAACCAAGTGAATATGTTGACATTTTTAGTTCCTTAACTTTTATACCTGATTTTAAACTTGTGCAAGATAGTGGCAATGAGTTTCATTTTTCTAGTTAGTGGTTGAGCTTATTATTTCTCATGATCTTTAAGAAAAGTGCCAATGTTTTATGTTTTAACTGATCACAGAAGCAACTTACTATACCTTTTTCTTCGCCTTTCACCTCTGCCAGCCAGGTCTGTTGGCTTTCCCTCACTCCTCCTTCCGCTTGTCCCTTAAGCTGATTTTAGGCATTTAAAAAAGTGCAGGGCATAGAAGGGGCAATAAAAGTAGCACAAATAACGGAGAGGGTTTCTCTGTGGGCAGGGGCTTATGGTTACTCTGACCCTTTCCCCATTACCCACTTGAAACCCTGAAATCCTGCAGATGCGTGGAATCACCCACCAACTGGAACAAAAGGACTGAACTAATATTTCAGTTTAGAGGACATTCAGGTTTCAGTCCCAAAATCTTACTAAAGTGCATGCTAGGGAGATGGGAGAAGGTTCCATATTTCTTATGTCAGACAGAGCATTATCTTTTTCAACACAAGATTTTCCACTGACCAGTGCTTCCCAGTGCTCCATAGGCCACAGAACATCAAAACAAAATAGCAGTCTTAGAAACTGCCATGTCTGAACACAAATCCAACACCCTCCAGTTGAATCAACTTGAACAGTTTTTTTTTTAGCCTCTCTGTGCTTAACTTTCTGTAGAATTCCAATCAATGATAATGATATGCCAGTAAGTATCGTAAAACATTACTGTAAGAATTAAGTGAGTGTTAATGCATATAGCGTACTTAATTCTGTTTCTACCATGGAATAAATATCTGGCAAATAGATCAATTGTTATTTACATATATTATGGAAGCCACTTTTAATATAGGATCTCATTACATGCAACCTTAATATATTATGTCTTTTCCAAGGTAAAAGACTATTTGAGATGCATTCTCAAGATTAACAATCCATAAAGAGCAGGTGTCTCTGTTCTGTTCTGGGTTATATGTTAAATACCTGAAACTGAGATTGGCACCTTGTAAGAGTATAATAAATATTTCTTGATTGAATTGGTGACTGAATGAGAAAAAAGCATGCAATGCAATGAGCCTTGGTAAAGCCATGACTTTAAGAGTAGGGTAAACCTTTATTCTAGTGCTGTCTACACTGTTGACAAGTCCAACAGTAGCTATGGCAAATTTATCTCCCTATTCCTCCTTTTTCTCATATTTAAAATAAAGGGAAATAGCTACTGCATTAGGATTGTTTTGAAACTACAGTACAGTAATGGTGGTAAATTCTAGTATAAATTCAGCATATATTAGAAACTCAGAAGGTAGTTGCTTTTTCATTACAACAGATTCCATGTCATGCATATCAAATCATAATGGGGCAAGCAGCTCAACACAGATGAAAAATGCTGCAGAAAACATGTCTCTGTCCAATAGCCATGTGCCAAAGTTACAGACTAGCCTTGTTTTTGTTCTTCTCCTTAGCTTGTAGTCACTATCTTGGTGCCTAAGACTGAACAGGAAAGAAGAGGAGATGTGCAGAGGGACACGGGATGTGAGAGGGTGACTGAGGTCAAGGCCCAGAAGAAAGTCCTCTAGGAAAGGAGCCCCTGCTTTGAACACATCCCAGGAAGTCAGAAATAAGGTAGCAGAGTTGTATCTGAGCAACCTAGCATAAAAGTCTCTCCTCTCCCATTCCACCCTACCTCTAAACTGGATCTTTCTACCAGGAATATCCAGATTGTCTGTCTGCATTCTACCCCATGGAAAAAGTTTAAGCTGATGGAGAAGTCATTGCTTCCTATAGAATAATGTCTATGTAAAAGCTACCCCTCTAATACACCGTCACCGATGATTTGGCCTACACCGACCTCAGCCATCCGAACACAGCATTTCATTTTTTTCCCATGCAGTAGACTGCACTGTATCTGGACTGTACCATATCTGCACACACTTTTACTTCTCTGCCTAGTAAATGAACTCTTTCCTATCTTTTCTTGTTTTCAACCCCTAGGCACACTTAAAAACCCAGCTCTGCTGCTGTGGGGTACGTTTTTATTTGGTTAGTTTGTTTTCATTTTATTTAAAAAGAGGCATAGAAAAATAAGGGAAACTTCCATCTACTAATTCCCTCTCCAAGTGTGCATCACAGTCAGGGCTGGTTCAGATCAGAGCTTGGACTCAGGAACTCAGTCTAATTCTCCCACATGAGTACCTGGAACCCAAACACTCAGACCATTGCCTGCTGCCCACCCACATCACCCTGCCCCACCCCCACATCCCAGGTGCACACTAGCAGGAAGCTTGAATCAGACATGGAATTGCGGAACTGGCATTACAGTTTGTGGAACTGCTGCTTGGAATTGCCGCATCACATGTAAGAGCTCCAGTACAAATTCCAGCTGCTCCATTCCTGATTCAGCTACTTGAAAATGTGCCTGGGAGAGAAGCAAATGACAACCCAAGGCCCTTAGTCCCTGCCATTTACAGATATTGATGGAGTACCTGCTGTGTCTTGGCCTTGTCTTGGCTCATCCCCAGGCATACTAGTCACTGGGGAGTGAACCAGTAAGTGAGATAGCTGTCTGTCTCTCATAATTGTGTCTCTCTCTCGCTCTCTTTGTGTGTGCCTTTCAAATAAAATAAACATAAATCACTTTGTTTTTAAAAAATCACTATTACATTTTATGGTACAATATGAGTCATCTCTGGCATCCCATTCACAAAACAACACCAACAAATAATTAATTGGTACTTCACAGGCTGCTGAAGTAAAAATGAACAAGAAAATACATACCAAACCAGACTACTGATAAACCACAGTGCATTAGCACCTCATAGATGCTCCAGTAAGAAGAATCAACAAGAGATATTTACTGTTGTAAATTCATGTTGAAAATGTGTTTTAAGTGCAAAAATAGCAGCCCAGTAAGCTGTCACTGTCTGTGTAATTGTCTGTATGACATTTAGTTTACTCTTAATTGCAAGGATATGCATGGCTTTGTTTAATGTGCAGCTCTGTTTTGTTTATTTTGCCTAATTATTAAAACCATATCGTAAGAGTTGTAACACTGTTAGAACTGAATGAATCCCAAATTTAGTGCTTAGTTTAAAAAGAGTTTTGGAAGTGCCTGGAATATACTGACATCATACATATTGGTTCCATGTGAACCTATGTTTTTGACCCCCATTTTGAACTTGAATTTGCTCCAGTGCCAGAGCCATTCAACGTAATATAACAGGTGCATCACACTATAAAGGCATAGTCAAAAACCCTGGCAGGTTATGGAAGGATCCATGTCATATTTGCAGGCACCACTAAACTTAAGAGAGGGAGACTCCTGACCAAAAGAATTTCTGTTTGACTTGAGGAGAAATACAAACACTCGTGGCTGAGCCTGGCAGTTCCTCTTCGTTCACAGTGCTACAATATCTCTTCCAGGCAAGGAATGAGAGAAAGAGTGGCCAAGTTTGAGCTGAAAAAATAACAATGACAGCTTTGGGATAGAACATTGGGTCATGTTTTCAGAGGAAAAATTCCAGTTATATCAGAGACTGCATCCATTTTTTTGTCCAAGCTGGCGTACCATTGTCATCTCCCTTTGAGAGGAGAGACCTCTCTGCCACTGACTGAATTTATTGTCTTTCCAAGAGAAGAGCCACCCAGTTCCGTACATGCCACCCACGAATACTGCTGTTTTTCTATATTCACCTAATGGGAATTTCAGAGCTCTGTCAAAGGTTAGGGCCAATTAGTGTTTTGTGATTTTTCTCAGTTCTTCTATCACTATTTTTTTTTCAGTGTAGATCCCATTTGTCAATGCAATGAGCTTTATTTTCAAATCTGAAAATTCTTTCTTGTTTTATATCAGTTTTAAATTTTCTCTCTTTAATCTCCTTTATTCCATGGGTGGCTGAGAGGAAAAGAAAAGAAAGACAAATAAAATATTCAAGTTACAGTCTGGAGTGACCAGCTTTCTGTCTCCTATACTTTTCCATGCATTCTGTATTTCTGTAGTTTTTGTATTCTGTGGTTTTCCGTGTCATTTTTGTTTATAGTAGACCAAAACAGCTTGATGGGATTCAGGGACTTCCCTACACCCCACTCTCATAGCCTTGTTCAGTCCACGTCTAGACCTCCCTGCAGTCCATATACCACAACAAAGCACTTTGACACCACTTGAGTGTGTTTGTTCACATCGCATATACATGCAGTTGGCTACCCTTCCATCATCAGATGTTTTCAAAGCAATGTTTTCAAGGTGAAAATATGAAGAAGTGCATATTTTCAGGATGTAGTGTATACACCCTCCCAGAAGCCTCCCTAAGCCCCTAGAGATGCCAAAAAAGATGAGAGACAGGGTTACCAGACCTTATTACAAGTGCTGGTTGTGTTTTGTAGGGAGAGGTCATTTTTACCTGGTGTTTGTGTGTGACAGCACTATTACTCTCTTAGTGAAAAGAAAATTTTAGAAATAAGGAGAAAGTTACAATTGAAGTAATCTTCAAATGATGCTTACTATTTTTGTACTCGCTGATTACAGCTCTCCATTCTGATAATACAGCATACTCTTGGGAGATTCCCTCACCCATCTTTTGCACTTGGCTCAGTTTATGCCATTAAATGGGATAGCTTTTATCCTTCTATTAATCCCCAGTAGAGGTTATTCTAAAACTTCCCTTTAGTTTATAGGCCGTTAATTTCCATCCCATATACTGCAAAGTTTCCCCTATGGCAAACATAGATCCTTCTTGTTTATAGTGTAAAGCTATCTTTAATATTGTTAATATAATTATACTCCTCCATTGATACCTAAACTTCCTACTCATCAACCATCCCATTTTCTGGCAACAGTGTCCATTCATAAATCACATAATGTGGTAAATAGAGGAACAATTACAGCACATAGGTAATACGTTCCATTGGGTAGGCTGTGTAACTGTGTTGCTAACATGATGCAGGTGGCACAAGAAACTGACATGAAACAATTAAGTAATGTTGAAGCCCATACTGTAATGTTCTCTCTTAGTTCTCCTCAGTTCTTCTGGTTCCGCTAAAGGGAGTCCCCACGTCGTGCCAGTGTGTCTCTAATGCCCCTCTAATTCCTACTACTATTCGTGTCTAACACAGGGAGCAGGCCATGGAAACTGAGCCTTCAACAGGTGAGCGTACCTAGTGAGCAGTGAACATTGGTGAATTTTAGAGCAATGTTTGTTTTTATGATGATCTTATGTTGGTGACAAGTGATGTTCCATTTAGGGGAGTTTATACAAGGTTTCTCCTTAAACATGTTTATTTAAGAAAAATGTGAATTGAGTAAGAAAATGAGCTTTTACTTAGTGTGTGACAGGATCCCATTTAAACTTCTGTATCCCCTAGGCATTTTGTAGTTGTAAGTTTCTTGACCCATTAGTGTGTGTGTGTGCGTGTGTCTTCACATCTACACTTGTTTATGAAAGTATTGGTTATATACTCAACTACATGCATTCTTTTGTTCTTTTGATTTTAAAATAAGTTAAAACGTGCTTTTGAGCCTTTAAGTGTCATAGCCATAGCTCTGGCACTCTACCTAGCAGGTTGATCCATCCGATCTAGTTTGTGTCATCACAAAATTGATTGCATTCATTCTTTTTGACAGATGTTTGAGTACTAACCTAATCCAACCCCTTATGGTCAAAAAGAATAATACTACGCCTCGCACATGTTCAGGATCCTCCCTAGAATATCAGCGTATGGAAGACATGGCCGTGAGCCAGATTCCATTTATCAGTCCGCACCTAACTGCACTGCTTTCTTCCTTGGATGCTCTTCTGCAGGGTCTTCACATCAAGATCTGATCAGGTGTCTCTCCTCTAGTGCAGGCCTGAACTCAAGTCTGAGGATAACTCTTTGTGGCAGTGACCGCCACTGCATGGATGCCCTGGGGAGGTAGACCTTGGCCATGGGCAGCTGGCCAGCTCATGGTTGGTCTTACTATGCTTCATTACACAAAGATGTAATAAGAGAAGCGCAAAGATGTAACATCTCTGCATAGCTTTGAGCCCTCATTTTTCTGAATATATTCTTCCAGATCCAGTACCTCATAAAACTAAACAGCAATGGAGAGTAGAGCTTGAGATAGGATAACTGTTTGTACCTTTTATTGAACTACTTGTACCTTAGACCAGCACTTTATTGGACAGTTTGCATGATCAAGCCCAGGTTTCTCTTCTTGTGTCATCAGTCTGTCTTCTTGCTTAGCACTTAAAAGTGAGTCAAGTAGCAGTAACTCAGTTGTTGGATAATTGTTCTGTTGACAGCTGTGTTTATATCTATTCTGCAGAGAGTAGAGTAATGCAATCATTCATGCCCCCACTCATAACCGAACTTCATCTTTCTGGATCCAAAGTGCAGCCGTATCTAAGAATACATTAACTTTTAAATGCTGTTTGTTTTTGAGAAGATAGATCATTCTTTAGTCTTCTATAGCAATCACACCACTAAAAGATTCTGACTGTTTTATTGTTTATTATTATTGAGATGATATGCCACAGGAAATAACACATTAGAAAAGTTCCTTTTTTTTTTTGCCAAAAGGTAAAGATTTCCTGTCTGAGACTGTACTAATAAAAATTCCAGTCTGTTGGGAGATGGGGTAAGTGAGCTTCAGTTTGTGCCCGGCCATAAATCTGTTGACACAAAGATTATTGAACTCCAATAGCTTGTAAAGGTATAATTCTAATACCCAGAAAGAGCATGGGATTTGGAAGCAGGCAGAGTTTGTTTTGAATCTCATGTCCACGTTTAGTGGCTCTGTGATACTGGGCAAGGTAATTAACATTTCTGAATCCTTGTGCCTCTTCTACAGACTGACCAGAGTTAACACACACTTAGGATGCTGTTTTAAACACTAGATTATCTCAGCAAATATCTGTGAAGTGTCTCCCATGTGCCAGGCTTCTTTCTAAGTGGTACAAATACAATAGTGAACAAGCATAAGGTTACCATTCTTAAACTGTAGCTCTTGGTCTTAAATGGAGTGGAATATTTTTCTCCTGCTTTTTAGGTTGTTGAAGCAGCGTTTCCTGGGAATGGATTGGAACTGGATTTCTTTTCCCTATAGTTCTGAAACTTTTTGTGCCTCTTGATATTGCCAATTCTAAGTTGTATCTTAGCTGCTGCAATTTACTTAGGTGTTCAGTGGGATCATTCATATCTTTTTTACCACTCCCCAGGTGATAAAACTTTAGTTATTTGTCAGGTAGCATTTGTAATTACAGTAACTACCTTGCACATCAGCTGCTTATCTTAACATCAGCTATCAATAAGTGTAATTTTTTACAAGTTTTTCAAGCCAGGAGCAGGAGCCTCCTCCGGGTCTCCCACATGGATGCAGGGTCCCAAGACCTAGGGTTATCCCCGACTGCCTTCCTAGGCCACGAACAGATTGATGATTTGAACCCTTGTGAATTTTTAGGCAAAAGAAAATGTTTGGGCCCGGCAGTAGCCAAGCAGCTGAAGTCCTCACCTTGAAAGTGCTGGGATCCCATATGGGTGCCGGTTTCTATCTCAGCAGCCCCACTCTCCATCCAGCTCCCTGCTTGTGGCCTGGAAGAGCAGTCAAGGATGGCCCAAAGCCTTGGGACCCTGCATCCACATTGGAGACTGAGAAGAGGCTCCATGCTCCTGGCTTCAGATTGGCACAGCTCCAACTGTTGCGGCTACTTGGGGAGTAAATCAATGGGTAAAAGATCTTCTTCTCTGTCTCTCCTCCTCTCTGCATGTCTGACTTTCCAATAAAAATTTTAAAAAATAAATCTTTAAAAAAGAAAGAAATATATGCTATCATTCTCTTTGGAGTAAAGAATGAATAGCATTTCTTCATTTCTTCATATTGGAATCAAAGTAGCATCATTATGATTTATAACTCATGGAGGCCATCACTGTTAGCATCATCTTCAGTGTAAAGGATTGATTTGCAAGCATTTTCTTCTATGTAGAATCTGACACATAGCCTTATTGCTAGCTATGTCTTTGTATTTTACAAGAATACACCATTATAGAATTTTGTTGGCGTCTCAAACCGTTGGTGAAACTCCAGACCAATGTTATCTGAGGTAACTAGTTAATACCAGTAAATCTTTAAAATGCGTGCTGTTTGTGTATCAGCACACATGTACATTGTTGCATGCTTCCCTTCAAGGTTAATTACACTGTTTTAAAAACAACAACAATAATAACAGAGGAGATAAAAAGACAAATATAAAGCTCCCCAACTGTGGAATCATTCACTTGACATTCTTGGAATGCTAAACTCTAATTACTAATGGCAGTTAGAAAAGTTACTAGAAGATAATGTTGAGGTAAAAAAAAATGTCATTGGATTAAATTTCTTATAAAATCATGACTTTATTTTTTTTGTATGTGAATACTTATTATAACCAATAAATCAGCCAGAGATTTTCACCTTGATATCCTCAACTTGTCTTTTTCTATCAACCTAGTTTCCTTTTGTTAAAATACATACTAGAGTTTGAAAACTTAGTCAAAAACTAGAGCAAGACAAGGATTCCTCCACGGTTTAGGGGTGCTCAATAGAAGTCAGTTCTGCCAATGATTCTGCTTTCAGCTCTACCATCTTTGCGCTTTTAGGAAAAGCTGCAGAGTTGGAAGGTAAAGTTGTATATATCCAGTTTTATCGGAGAAGCTTATTTTGCCCCATTATCTACCCACCAGATTTCAATAACAAGAATATTTGTGTCTTTGAGGTGTTTGAACACTTGATTTTCCTGCCTTCTGTCCTTATGGATTGTAGAAATTTTATCTCAATCTTGGCCCATGGAGTATGAGATCAGGGAGACAAAGGGAATATTCTGGTCAGCTTCTGTAATTCTACTTCAAACGTCCCATGGGAATCGATGCCCTACTGGTACAAGCTGGCAGATCCTTTCTGGAAGCTAACTTGGACCCACTGCTGCTATCGCATAATTTAGTAGCACAAGGCCTCTTTAAAAATCAAAAGAAAATGGATACTGTTAAAAATATATACACATGGTTTTAGATAGTCTTGTTGTGAAATACATGCTAATTGCATTTTAGATGATTTTTGAAATTTCTTCATACATATCAACAGTATTGAAATCTGCAAAGCCTTTGATTCTAACCAAATAATTTAATATTTAAAGAGTTCTACAAAAGGTGTTAACCCGGACATTTCCAATAAATAAAAAGTTTAAAACTTATTGTTTAATTCACGTGAATAGGAACTGGCTACATAAGTTTTGGTATCTCTATATAATGAAGTTTCTGGCAACTGCTATTCTGGAAGGATTTTCAAAGTGGAATATCAATATTTCTCATGCTACATTATTATGATAAAAGAACCTTAACAAAATTACTTGTACCATGTGATTCTAACTATGACCAAATATAAGGAACATGAAGGAAAAAAAAGAGAACAGATACCAAAATATTAGTGCTAGCTTATTTCTATGTCATGTTCTGTTTTTCTCTAGACATCGCTCTCTGTTGAAGTTGCCTATCACACATGTCAAATAAAATTTCAAAAATTAAAATACAGAAGAAAAATATCAAGGACACAGTTGCTGCACTACATGTGGTACATCCGTTCCACCTCCTTGGCAAGCTACCTACTGCCTTCTGCTGTGGTTCTTTGCTGGGACTCTACACCGTTCATTCTCCTGCTAGAAAAGAAAAAAAAAAAAACTTTAGAGAAGCAATGATAAGAATCTGTGTCACCTCATCTCTGTTCTTTTTCAGCACACTACGGTTTTGCCCTTTATATTAATCGAGATGAGGACATCGCACCATCAGTATCCCAGCAGGCGCAGTGGACTTGCAGCCATATGTACCTTCTCTGTTGGCTATATATTATGGTAAGGACCCTGCCTGCTGGGGCTTTCGTGTTGTATTAGATTTGGCACTGCTAAATTTGGGCGCATATTTCATTATGGATATAATCACTAACAGATTCACACTGCGTGCCTGATTTGGTCCCAGACCTGGGCTTTGTCTTGTTTGCCCCCAGATGCTTATATTTTTAGAAAGCGTATGCCAAACCTCACACAACAGGAATTTGTTGAACAATCCCATGTAAGCAGTAGTTCTTCCAAGGCTACATTTTTCAACTCTTTTTCAAACTAAGTGTTTTTCTTGGATGCCAGTTTTATTGCTTAAGGCCTTTTATTTTTCTTCTCCTTAGGATTTGTTGTTGTTGTTGTTCCTTTTGTTGGGATTGGGGGACTTGCAGCAAACACAAGTGAGAACAGAAGAAATGACCTATTCAAGCTCTGGTTTGGACTTAAAAGGAAGCAGCAAAATGGGCCTGTTGAAAGCCTCTTCCAGAATTATCTATCATATTTAGAATGTTTATCTGTTTTATTTCCCAAGTATTGGGGCAAATAAACTGCAGGAACATCTCTGTTTGGCCTATTGGACAGGCAACTGATGTTAAGACCCAAATGTGAAGTGCCAGATTTGTCTGATATAAGACAAGTTCACTTCACACTCATTTTGGTTCTTATCAGGCTAACATTGACAATTTCTTATTTCTCTTTACAATTCTAAGTCTTCCTTGATATATTAACACATGCCAAGGAACCTTCTACCAACGTATCTACTTTTGGGCATTTTTATCCTGAGTGCAACAGTCACCCTTCCCACCCTTGAAGGCTGAATGACTGACCAGCTTTCTTTCAAACTCCCCACAACTGTACTTGACCCCCACTGAAAGCCCAGAGCACTGTGGGAAGCCCAATCATCATGGAGCATTTTGCTCTGGGCAACCTGGAGAAATAAAATGAACACCAGCACTGGATGTCAAATTGTTTGTCTAAAAGATCACATAAAGCCTCAGCTCAGAGCCAGGAAGTCACATGCTGTGTCTGGATCCACATGGACGCCCAGACAGTGGACACCAGTACAAGCGTGGGGTGAAGGCTACCATGTCTCTTGCCCCATCAGCTAGTGAAGAGCATCACCAGGATTTGGGGAGACTTTTTGTCCCATTCAAAACAGTGTCTTAACATCTTAGAAAAGAACAAAATGATGAAGATTCACTGGGAAAATATAACCATGGTTGTATCTTCAAAATGAATGAATGTACTTTATTCAATTGCACTTGAGGTTTAAATGACTGTTACCTTTCAGAGGTGTCAAATAGGGAAGCCATGTAATTATTCCTGAGATACTTTGATGTGTGAAAACATGGTCCAAACTAGCAACCCCTCTACCTGAGCCCCACCCAAAGCAAAACCTCATTACTTCACTCTCACATTTGTTTACCTCTGGGAAAGGGAAGCTCTTCACTCTGGGACTCAGGGTGCATTTTTGTGCTTTCAATTCTATACCAGTAAATTAGCTGCATCTTGTAGAGCCCCTGAGGTTACAGGAGCTGCATGCTTCCCAACGGCCTTTGTTCCACTGTGGTTATAATCAGTCTACATTCTGAAGAGACACATTGGGAAATACCACATCGCCCTCATTATAGACCCCCAGGATCCCTCATTAAAGTGAAGCATGACTCACACTCGTCATGCCAAGTGAGGCTTGCCAGCTCTGCATACTGCCTAAGCAGACCGGTACTTGTTTGGACATGTATTTGCAATAACCAGTGAATTCCCTCAGATTCATCCAGAGAAAGCTTTCCTATTCCTCTGGTGTTCTGCCCTAAATATTCATAGCTATGCCAAGAGCTAAACAGTGCCCCACATGGCATGTCACATTATATAAATACCAGGATTTTCATTGTTACCAGGAAGGTACTGGCTTCTGCTCTCTTCCAGACTCTCTCAGGGCCAACATACCAGTAACAACAGTGAAAGGCTCCGGGCATGAAAAAGGTTTGATAGCATACCAGTACCGTAAAGGGACATTCCAGACTCTCATGCCAAGATGTGAGAGTGTGCCTCCCCTCACATACTAGTCATAAAGTAAGCAGTTCTCGTTTGCACTACTGAGTGCAGTAGAGCTGGTGAATCTGTGCCTCGGGTTGCTGGCCAGGCTCCCTGGCTCCTCGGCTCCGACTCTGTTCAGCCTCACAGGTCTCTTTCCCACTGGCCTCTCCTTTCTTCCCATCTTCATACACAGAGTGGAAAAAGCAAGGGACACCTGCATTTTGCCTCATTGGCTGGTGCCTTTCGAGCTCCCGTTTTCTACAGCTTCATTTTTCAGTCCCAAACCTGTCCCCTACAAGATCAAAACCCAAAGGCCATCCTAGGCGCCCCCCACCTCCTCACCATGTTTCTTTCTCCAAATATTTAGGATGCAAACATCACCTTGTCCATTTGTGGGAAGTTCTTACCTCCTTTCCTGAATAACGCCCTACCATCACAATAACTATAGTGCTCTGCCCCAAATGATGAGATTTAAATAATAAACAAGAGAGTCCATGCAGTTTGATGCTGGATATGACATGGAAAGCCTCGTGGAGGTTGCAGTGATTATCAGAAAGCATGGGTACCATTTGTGTAGGTCATACACTGTGCCAAATGCTTTTCAGATGTCATTCAGTCTCCCTGAAACAAGGCTTGGAAATAGGCATTATCTTGCCCATTTCACAGAGAAGGAAACCAGACCTATGACTTTCCCAGAATAGGCTATTGGCTGTTACCAGAACTGCAAGGCAAACCCAGGCCTGTGGCTCAGACTGTATATGCTGTTAACTTCTCCCTGTGAAGAGTAATCCTGTGGATTTACCTATCAAGTGAGCCCCTTTTTTTTGGTTTTGCAGAAATGCATCAGAAGCAGCCTAATCTAGTAGTACCACCTACATCCCGGGTTGGAATTCCAGCTGTTCCACTTAACCTTCTGAATATTAGCTATTGGGATATAAAGCAGGGAGGAGGATAATATGCACCTCACAGGGCAGTTGTCAGGGTTCAGTTGTTGTGGTGCACTCTCAGAAAATGCCTGGCTCACAGCAAATATTTGTCTCTGCTCTTATGCATTCCGCCAAGCTCCTCCACAGATGCTAGTAAGAGTGAATGTTGTTTTCTTTTTGAAGGATTGAGAAGTCTAATTATGACATCATATGTCCTTTTCTTTCCTTTCCACTTCTTTATGCACTCTTCATTTAAAAATCAGAAGCAATTCTAGTAAAGATGAAAATAGCACTTGTAATTGTTACTTAAGGATAAAACTACAGGAAACAAAAACAAAGCCTGTCCCAATTGTGGGACCCTGACGACTGTCATCTTCTACTTGGTCATGATACACCAAAGAAGACACCTTTACTACATCTGGTACAGGCCACCTGGGGCTGCGTTTGTTCCCTTGCTGCCTCTCCCACCCCCAAACGCCTGGGATGCCTGCCTCCTTGTGGTGTTGCAGTGTGGCTGCTGCTCCTGGCTGGCGGGTTTGCTTTCCAGTCTACAGAACACAGGGACAGGAAAGCATTCTGAGCCTTAGTAACCCCCTAGGGTTCCTTGGGAATCAGCGGTGGTTCTCTGCGGTCCTGAGGATCCTTCTTCCAGTTCATAGATTTCCCTCACACCTATGGTAGATTCTCATTTATTCAGTATCCTTCTGAGATCCCCAGTAGCCATGCCTTACACCTGCTGAGCACTCAATGCAAGCCTTGTTTTGCAACAAGTAGGCATTAGAGAAGGGGAGACTGTGATCCAAGGAGGTTCTTTATCTTTATGGATATTTATTGTTGCTTCTAGGACTACTTACTTTATGACTAGTATGTGAGGGGAGGCACACTCTCACATCTTGGCATGAGAGTCTGGAATGTCCCTTTACGGTACTGGTATGCTATCAAACCTTTTTCATGCCTGGAGCCTTTCACTGTTGTTACTGGTAACTGGCAAAATGAGATTTCTGCTGTCTCAGGACCCCAATTATTTTAGATCAAGCCATACAGTACATTTCATACAACATATGTGTTCATTATATAACTTGCCAACTCAAAAAATACAGCAAAAGCAAAGTAAGGTTTTTCTTTATTGATGTAAACCTGAAGAGTCTCACATCAGAATTCTGTCCACCGAATTTGACTATCTCGCCTATGAAATTATAGATTTTTTTGTTGACAGAACTTCTTTTGCATTTCCTGCTCCCTTTTTACATGCAATATGTTTGATTGTGGAGAAAAAAATTGTCAAGAATAGTGTAATCATATTGATAAGCCATAAAGAGAGATTTTAGCCAGGCATGAGTAAAACTCTTGCATATAATCATAACCCTTCCTACTAAGAAAATGAAATTCTGAACCACATTAGAGTCTGCCCACTATAATCAGATGCTTCTCTACCAATTAAACAAATGTGGTTCACATGTAGATATTCATAGACCAAAACAAAACACTTCCCTTTGTTCAACTTGAACTTTGGCTCCACCATAATTTCCTGCCCAGTTGTCTTTTCCATCTACGATAGCGTATGGAAATGTTCCTGCTTTTATGACCTTGGTGAACTGACCAAGCTGAAAGGGTAAGGAAATAAGTGCCTCATGTTCTAAAGGGAGATAACCTTCAAGTGGCAGCAAGAGAACTCTGTTCCATTGTCCATCCCCAAAGCTACCCCTTTTCTCTGGTATGCCCATTTTCTACCCTTCTTCCCTAGGGCGGCTGCAGAAAAGGGAGATAGCCTGGTCTTGAGTTTTAGGCCTATGAGAGCCCTTGGTGAAGGAAACGTGATGGGGTCCAAGAGAATTCCTGGTAGGCACTGGGATTGAGGTTGGAAGCTCATTTGGGAAGTAGACTTAACAACCTTTCTTGTCTCCCCACCTGATTAAGGAGAAGAGCTCCACAAGGATGTGGCAGGATGGAGGAAGACACAGCTACAGAGCTGCTTGCAGTTCCCAATCATTGTGTATTTCAGCAATGCATGAGTTTCTTACAGATCTGGTTAGACATAGAAGATAGGCATTGTGCTCTCTTGGCGGCACACTCTGAAGTTATGGGTTAAGGGTGTTGCAGCAGCAGTAAGTGGAGGGGTATGTGTTGTGAGCAGAAGCCAGGGTAATGAAGTGGTCAACGTGAACAGGCAGACCCCTCTACCAGGAAACTGTGCACTGAAGAAGGCCTTCAGAGGTGTCTGCCTCATACATATATACCCTATGCAAAAGGAGCATCTGAATGTCAGCTTCCCAGCAGTGGTCAGTGAGAAGTTCAGGTTAGTTGAGCGGAGAAATATGAGCAGCCTCTCGAACAGTGAAGTTGGAAGACAGTCATTGCTTTTCCTTTTCCTCTCCCAGACCCCTGAACTGTGAGGAGATATGCCAGGGCCAGTCCACATCCTCACCCTTCTACTTCAGCATATTGGAGCAGGTGAGAGTGAGGAAATAGAAGGCTAGTGTGTTGGAACCTGAGAAGAGTAAAAAAGTCTAGGAGAGACATGAGATAGTCTTGGAAGCCATTCAGAGTGACACAGGAAGTCACTGGAAGGGTGCACAGAGGATTAATACGGTATAAGACATTTTAAAAGGATCGCTGTGGCTACAGCATTGAGGCCAGAGGTAGTTTCTGCAGATTTCCTGACCAAATGTAAGTTAAACTTCAGACTTACGCTCTTTAATAAATGTTAACTTTGGTGTGAGAAGCCTGCCAATCCTCTCTCAAAGATAGGAACAACATGATCCCTGTGACTGTGCTGTCCTACATGGTCTGAAGCAAAAGGGACCTTGTTGGTGTGATTAAGTCATGGAAGTCGCCATGGGAATGATCTGTCTGCGCTATTGAGGTGGACTCAATCTGATTACACCGAAAGTGAGAATCTGTACTCTTGGGAACAGGATGCTATGACTGGAAAAAACAATGTGAAGAAGGACTCAAACAGCCACCATAGCTGGATTTGAGGACAGAGAAAAGAAATGGTGAGGCAAGGAGCATGGGCCACCTCTGGAAATGCAAGAGACAAGTGTCTTAGTCCATTTGTACTGCTATCACAGAATACCTGAATCTGGATAATTTATGCAGAATGAAATTTTGTTTCTCTGTGTCCTGCATGTTGTGAAGTCCAAGATCAAGATGCCAGCAGGATTGCTCGATAGTAAGGGCTCTGTCCTTGCATATGTGATGGCACCTTGAATACTGCGGCTCACCAAAGATGAGAGCTATCCATCCAGACATGGTGGGGCAGAGGTGGTGAACTTCCTCCATTAAACTCTTACATAAAAGTACTTAATGCCTTTCACAAAGGGGGAGACTCATGGCTTCATCACCTCTTAAAGCCCTTCCTCTTAATGCAGTCTCATTGCTGACACCTACATTTTGGAGGAGATGTATTCAGACCACAACAACTAGGAAGGCTCCAGATAGGAAGGCATCTGTGCTGGTGTCTTAGTTTTAACCTTATCAGGTCTACTGAAACATGCAGGACTTTAAGATACATGGGTGCTGTTTTAAGCTAGAAAGGTTATTGCAATATTTCATGGTAACCTACCTGATCAGATCAGGTCATCCTTATGGACTTCATCTGAATGAAGGTAGTATTCAGGCAGGATTACTGTGAGAACCAGAAGAAAATGGATATACAATACCCACAATTTAAATGCAAGACAGTAGCCATTGTTTGCACACTAAGAATACACAGTCCTTCAGGAGGCCAAACTCAACCCTTTCACGTGTGTTTCTGCACTCACTGGCCTTTTGGTTTACTCTGGGGGTACAAGCCCAGATCTTTGAAGTAGCATGTTCCTGCTTCATTTCTCTTCATACTAAGATATTTCTCTTCTCCACCATACTTTCTTTTTATCCTCTTCAAGAACGTTTGTGCCACTTGATGGGAACTATGTCTTTTTGTAGCCTAATTACTCTGGGATTTTCTGACGTTTTCTTATGGTTCATATATTAAGTTATTTCTGGAACCCTTCTTCTCCCTTGGGAATTGAGAATGTCATTGCTTTCGCATTATCCCAAGCTGCTTGCTTTTTGTTTTCTCATTGTCTAACAAGGACAAATGAGAAGCGCATGACAGTCGAGAGTATGACAGCTGATGGTATGTTCTGTGTTTGACCCCTTAGAGTGTCCACTCCGGTGAGGGTCAAACACATTTCTTAGGTCTGTCCTGGAGAGCAGCTGCTCATGTGTAGCCTCTGCCTCAATCCACAGTGTTTAGTCCTTAGTATTCTTCCTTCCTTCACTGTAGTAGCTGGTTCTTAAACATCCTGGCAGTATAAGAACTGCAAGTCTTCATGAGCTGCTAGCTGTGCTCCCTTCCTCACTCATATTTGTGCAGTCCTGATCTTTTCCCTCCTTCCCAGCTGCCCTACAGTGGGCCCAACTTTTCCCCACCCCCACTCTCACCCCCATTTCCCTCCCAGCAGGCATCATCACATGGACATTGCTCATGGCTCTGCTTTTCCTGGCCAGTTTACCCTTGCTCCCTCCAGCCATCTCTCCCTACTCCCCTATGCCTCCTCAACTTTCCCAGTCCCCTCAGCAGGTGGTCTGATCTTCCTTTCCTAGACAAAACCGAAACCTTTGAAGAGAGACTTGTTTGAGTCTCCCTAAATACTTACTTTCTGCATCCACCTTCGCCTGGCCTCTGATGACAATAGGAACAGAGTTTCTCCAGCATCCCACAGGCTAGGCTCTGGCCTAGCACCCCTGGCTCTTCTGAGACCCTGTACGTTGACCCTCCCTCTCATTCTTCTGTAACAGCAGGCCTTACCCCTAGATACTGAATATTCTGTAACCCTTGCTTCCACATTTCCAAAATTGCTCTTCCCAGGACCACCTCCACACTGTGTCTCTACTGCCATTTATACCTTGAAGAGTCAAGGTTGTATTGTGAATCCAGAGAATGGGTTTGTAAGAAACACTAACCAAGCCCGAGTTCTACTAATGCCTTGTGACTTTGTGCAAGTCCTGTAACCTCCTTGTGCCCCAGTTTCCTCCTCGGTACAATGAGATTAAAGTCGTACCTACTTCATATTATTATAGTGGTCATTAAAATATAGATTTTCTTAAAGATCTATTTATTTGTATTTGCAACACAAGTGTACAGACAGAGGGAGAGAGAAAGAGAGAGAAGGTCTTTCATCCTCTGGTTCACTGCCCTAATGGCCACAACAGCTGGAGTTGAGCAGAGCTGAAGCCGGGAGCCAGGATTCTCTTCTGGGTCTCCCACGTGGGTTCACGGTCCTGTAGACTTGGGCCACCCTCTGCTGCTTTCCTAAGCCACAAGTGGAGAACTGGGTTGAAATTGGAGCATCCAGAATACAAGCCAGCACCCAAATGGAGTGTCAATAACACAGGGTGGAGGGTTAGCCTGTTGAGTCACGGCACCGGCCCCAAAATACTGATTTTTCTTTTTTTAAATGCAGAATTTTATTTGAAAGGCAGAGTTACATAGAAGGGGAGAGACAAATAGAGCTTCCATCCATTGGTTAACACCACAAATAATTGTAATGGCTGGAGCTAAGACAGTCCAAATCCAGGTACCAAGAACTTTTCCAGGGTCTCTCAAGTAGTACAGGAGCCCCAGGACTTGAACCATTCTTCACTGCTTTCCCAGATCATAAGCAGGGAGCTGAAATGGAGGTAGAGCAGTCAGGACATGAGCCAGAGTCCATGTGGGAGGCTGGTGCTCTAGGCAGAGACATAGCCTACTACAGTCAAGGTACCACCCCCTAAAATACTAATAGTTAGAATGTGTAAAGTATGTTGAATAACCTCTAGAACAGCATAGGCACTACCAGGTTAACACAGGAGTACTATAAAAAGTTCTTAGACTATTAAATTAACTTTTGGTGCTAAAATTTTTTTTTCAGAATACATGAAAATTTATACTATGGAAAAGCTAAAAAGGGAAAAAGATCGCATTGTGCCACAGCTGTTAAGCTGTCACTTGAGACACGCACATTCCATTGTGGAGTACCTCACAGAAAGTCTTGGCTCCTCCTCTTTTCCTTTTATCAAGAATATTTATTTATTTTACTTGTATGTCAGAATTATAGAAGAGGAAAAGACAGTGAAAGAGAAATCTTCCACTGGCTTGTTCCCCAAATGACTGCCATAAGCAGCACTTGGCTGGCACAAGCTGGTAGCCAGGAGCTTCTTATGTGTCTCCCAAGGACTTGGGCTATCCTTTACTGCTTTCCCAGGCCTTGAACTTGGAGAGGATCAGAAGTAGAGCAGCCAGGGCATAAACTGGTGCCCATATGGGATAGTGGTACCACAGCAGATTAGCCTAGTAAGGGACCATGCTGACCTATTTGGCTCCTCCTCTTTTGAGCCAAGATCCTGTTAATGCACCTGGGGGACAAAGAAAATGGTTTAAGTACTTGTGCTCCTGCCGGCTGTGCCAGAGACCCTAAAGGTGTTTCTGGCTCTTGACTTGGGTCTACTCCAACCTTGGCTGTTAGAGACATTTTGGGAGTCGCAAGATTCATTCTCTCTCTTTCTCTCTCTCTCTCTCTCTCTCTCTCTCAAATATATAGATAAATAAATATGTTTTAAAAAGAAAAGCACTATGTCAAAAGGTCACAAATACCTTGTACCAAAATAAACTTAGTTCCATGTTTTCCACAAAATTTTTGTTTTTGTTAATTAGCGCCAGTGTGGCTTAAACATTCATTATTTTGGCAAAATGTTTGCTAATATCAGCAGTTTTGCTGGATTTATTCGAATACTTTGTAATCCTTTTCCCAATCAATATTTGAACAGGCTATTAAGGTTTATTTATTTATTTTATTTATTTGAAAGACAGAGTGAAAGAGAGAGAGAGAAAGAAAGAGAATCTTCTGTCTACTGGATCACTCCCCAGATGCCTACATCATCAGGAACTAGGCTAGACCGAAGCTCATGTGGTGGCAGAAACCCAAGTCCTTGAGCCATTACCTACTATCTCTTATGGTGTTTAGTAACTGGAAGCTGGATCTGAAATGGAGTCGTGACTTGACCCCAAGCAGATGGGCTATGGGTCTCTTAAGTGGCAGCATAACCTGTGTGCTACACTGCCTGCTTAAGAAGCCAGAATAACCATCTCTGTGTCAAAAGCAACAACTCCTTCCAACCTCAAAGCTTTTATCTTCTCTGTGCCACCATCCAGCCCCACCTCTCCACTCACTATGTCTTCTGTTACTGGTAATTCCAAGTCACACTCATGTTTTAGGCCTCAACTTAAATATCTCTTCTGATTTTGCTTCTCTGTGGTTCACTTACAGTATATATGTATACTTAATATAAGCCTCTTTAATCTCTTCTAGGAAGTTTTAAAAGCAGTTGTTATGTAGTTTTCAGTAAACTTTTTAAAAGTCTGCCTTCCAAATCCCTTCCCTTTGTTGTAGGAAATTCAATGCGAAACATGGCAGCAGCCTGGTTTCTGGTCTCACAAGAAAGAAGAATTTTCATGCAGACAAACTCTAGTTTGCAAAGCAAGACTCATTTAGGAAAGAAAGAAACAGGGCTCCTTTCTTAGTGACTGGAGGGGGCCCCAAGGGAGGAAAGACCCAAGGAAATGGTGGAAATTGTGTCTTTTATGCACCATCTCGAAGAAGTTTCTTCAAAGGCTAAAGGAGATAAGGAAAAAAGAAAAAAAAAAAACTTATTTGCACTAGGCAGTAACATCTACCATCTCACCCAGAAATAAAAAGTGAGCCTTTTGGCTTCCTTCTCCCATCCTGATACGCTGAAAACTATAGCACCATTCCTTTGACAGCGACCCAAAGATGAGATCAGCGTGGGCCACGTCTCTTTGCTCTAAAAGATGGGGATTGATATGTTGATTCTATCACTTTTTTCCCTCCCCAGAGAGAGAACATGCTCTCTGGGTATGGAAATAGGGGAAAGCCTGTTTTTACATTTTAAAAGATAATTTTACCAGAGAGCAGCACAATTAACATTTTCAAGGTAACTTAACCAGGGACCAGAGACCCTAGCTGCCTGCTATGCATCTAACTCATAGCTTCACTGTCCAGAGGGAGAAGAATCAGAAATGATCTTAAAGAAAATAAAGAGCATCTCCTTGTCTACGTTGTTCTAAGGGTTAATCAAAACACATTTTCTTTTGACATCGCATCCATAGCAATATCAGAGAAAATATTCTCAAGATAGATTGCGTAATAAGGGAATCTTTGAGTGAGTTCTAAATGCAAGTAGCATAGGGAAACACACACACACAAGCACACACTCACACACCCCTCATATACTTAGCTCAGTAGTAACCATATAAAGTGTTTACAATTCCCCTGCCATCCATTTCTCTGAGATTGAATTTCTACTTTATCATCTCTCTGCCCACCTGCCTGATTGGTCTAAATTGCCAACTGAAGCTGATAAACATGTAGGAGAAGCCTTTCAGACTGTGCTCCTGGCCAGAATGACAACTCTCATGGCAGATGACCCAGTTCAGGCAACAGACATTTCAAGTAGAGGGAAAACTCATTTATCAGCAACATTACAGCCTCTCCATCCTCCTAAAGTGAGCCTTCTCGGTGAAGAGTCTGAGAGCATGGTGAAGGCTCAAAGCATATTATCTAGTGTATAGTATGGGAGAGTTTATGTGTGTGTTGTTGTACAGAACTCAGTTCTGCCCACTGTCACTTTTGGCAAGTGATTTCTACAACTAACAGTAACCTGAAGCAAAATAGCTCCCAGACATTTATCTCCTATAGCAGCAAGCAGTAAGTTCTGGGTTCCCATGAGACAAAATATAACTATGCAAAGCTTTGACCCTATACATCTAAGTAGATCCATTTCCCTAATAATTTTCAAAGAGGAACAACAAGCTTGATTAATATTGTCGTAGTATATTATTTAGTTCTCCTATATTCTAAAATGTCTAGGTCCCTATTGCTTCAGGACAAAGTTTATCAACTTGCTCCAACTAGTGTTTGCAGAGTGTTGCTATAGTGTCAAGCACTGTGCTAAGATACAGAAGGTAAACAATATAGAAAGCTTCAGCTCTGCCCTCAAGGAGTTTACAGCCCATGGCACCATCCAGAGAATCTAATAGCAATGATCATACTGTTGATAAAGGCTGAAACACATACTTAAAATTCTTAAGAGCCCAGACGAAGGGTCCCTCACCCAGTCTTACAGGACAATGAAATGATTCACACATGAAGCCTGCTGCTTTGAAGATGAGTCTTCAGAAGCTCCAAAGAGTGTCCCAGGCAGAAGAGATGACCTGGACGCAGGCAAACTGTAGTCAAGGAACCTAGAGTGAAGGCAAATCTTTGCTCCTGGATCCACCGACACTTGGTTCCCTCCTTGTCACTACAGAATACATTTCATCCTGCCTTTCCCCAGTAAAAATGTTTTTCATTTGACTTTCCACAATGTCTTTTTTAGAACTGACTCTTTGGTGATTGGTTCTTCCCTTTTCCTGGATTTCAGACCTTCTGTGGGTATTCCTTTGTGGTCTCCTGATGGGCTTTGTTCTACACACTCCTTGTAATGTTCTTTTTTTTTTTACTGTAACAGAATTCACTGAGAATGTAACAATAGATTTTTATAGGGGCGAGGGCATGATATTGGCACCTGCTCATCTCTGATGAAAACCTCATTGCCAGACAGGAAGTCAGAGAGGGGAAGGGGCTAGGTTTTTTTTTTTTAAACAAACTTTTCCTTGAAAATAACCTAAGGGTTCCCCAGGAAACTCCCTCTGTCCCCTCTGAGGGCACTGCTCAATGCCCTAGGAGTCTCCCAAAGGCCCTGCCACTTAACATCACCACCTTGAAGAGCAGAGTCACAACATATCCAGCCTTGGGAGACAAGCTCAAACATACTAAACACATAGCACGGACTCTATCCATTTTCCACTACTTGGCATGAGAGTTTGTTCTAAAATGCACATTTTGGTAATTTTCCTATTTAAAACTTTTAAATAAATTTGCTTTTTCCAATGTGGCATGTTATTTTTTGTCTATTTTGGTAGCACTTTATTTTGCCTTGCACACTGGCACTTCCTTGGGCTGTGATAGTTTCACATGACAGTAGAAAAACAAGATGTGTAAATCATCCTTCAAGTCTGAGAATTACGTACAAAAATCTTACATAAATTAAAACAATGCATAAATTTACAGGTACAAATACAAACCATTTTGCAATGATAGTGAGTCATGTAACCTCATGATAATCTGCTGGAAAAACATTGAATTAAAAAAAATAGACTTCTGAAGACATGAATAAATTATGCCTTCTCTGCTACAAGACTACTAAAAGAAATGACCAGGGTCAGGCATTGTGGCACAGCAGGTCAAGCTGCTGGTTGAGATATCTAGATCTCATATCAGAGTATCAGAGTGACTGTGCACATTCCAGTTACTCTCCTGATCCAGTTTCCTGCTGCACCTGGAAAGCAGCAGAAAATGGCTGAAGTTCCTGGTTCCCTGCTACCCATCTGGGATACCCAGGTGGAGTTCCTGCCTCTTTACTTTGGCTTGGTGCAGTTCTTACTGTTGAAGGCATTTGGAAAGTGAACCAGTAGATGAAAATTAATTTCTCTCTCTTTCTCTCTCATAAATATATCCTTACGAAAAAAGTTATTTGTACAAAAATATACTCATGGCAGTTTGTCTTTTTTTTTTTTTTTTACCAAATTTTTGCCATCTTTTAGATAAATCCAAGAATTGCACTGAAGGCCCTCTTGGTTTCTAACCGGGGAGGTGACAGGTCACAGGAGCTTCCAATTAACCAATGCCCTTCAACAAACGTGCTATCCCTCAACTCCCTTTGCCGTAGAAAGTGTCCAGCCACATGTTCTGAGCTTGAAGCCAAACGAACTGTATTATGTAAAGAATTTTACAAAATATAGTTTTTAAAAATAGCTAAGTTGAATACAATATGAAATAGCGCTATTTTCCCCAATTCAGGCAAAGATGCATCTTTTCTAAAATCATATTCCAGATAGATGAGGTGTACGTAAGATATGTACCTTTGACAGAGAAAATGTTTACTTGTGAACTAACTCACACAGTATGTAGCTACCTAGCAAACTTATGAAAGTATTTGCAAGGGACAGTGGACAAAAAGCTCGTCAGTGTTCCAGTGTTCTCTTGACTAATACACAGTGCTGGAAAGCATGAGAGCAGCTAGATACTGTTTTGGCATTCAAACAAGGAATAATGCTAATTTACATTGTGGATGGTTCCAGAGAAGTGGTATGTAACATTATCAGGATACATGGTAGTATTACCAGACCACATGATCTGATGGTTGAATTGAAAAGAATACCACCAATTTCATAGCTGGGGAGGAAAAGAACCTCTGGATCCACCTTCTCGTTACCAGTGGTCAACTGACCAGTAGAGCTGTGTTACTCTCCAGGGAGGACAATAAGAGATGATATCTCCCATTTGACTTCCTGGACAGGGAAGCAGCACTTCTTTCTGGCTTCATGTGCAATTTTCTTTGCTGTTGTAGTGAGGCTGCAATCTAATATTCTTTAGAAATATTCCCCTAAGGCAATCTGAATCCAAAAACAGATTGCACCTGCCACGGGCAGCTGTAAACCTCACAGAAGGGCATTGTGTGGGTGCTACCACCTGAAGTACAGGGCCTGAAGCATACAAGGCAGTGTGGCTGGAATAGCAGGACACATGGCAGGGCTATTGAGTGTGCTGAGCAAGACTTATTCCTGGTGGCCTGGAAGCTCAAAGCCCTCACTGAAGTGAACATAGTGTTGCTTAGGAGCAACAGAAGGATCACATAAGGAGATGTGATGCCAGGTACCTTCATCTCACCTGTTAGGAATGGAGTCATGTTTAAGAGGCTTAAATGTATCATCCATGTAGTATCCTTCTGCTCCATCCCTAGCAGGGCATGCAGTTACTATGGACGTGAATAGCAGAGGGAAGTCAGGCACACTGGCTATTTTCATCTTCAGAGAAACTTAGCTATTGCCTGAACCTCCATTGGAAAGAACAGTGGTTCCTTGATTCTTACTGATTCTTTCATTTGCTGCATACACGGAGCTAGATAAAAAGTGGGAAGTGAAGCAGTGGGGCACCTTTCAACTATTTTTAAAGGGTCTATCTATTTATTGAAAGTCAAAGTTACAGAGGAGCAGAACAGAAGTGAACAGAAAGAGAGCGGTATCTACCATCCCCTGCATTCACTCTCTAAATGGCAATATCTGCCAAAGCCAAGCCTGGTTGAAGCCAGGAGCTTAGAGCTCCATCCATGTATCCTATATGGGTGTGAGGTGCTGAACTTTGGGGCCATCTTCTTCTGCCATTCTAAGTGCAATATCAGGGAGATGGATCAGAAGGGGCGCAGCCAGGACTCACAGGGCATACCAGCAGCACAGACATTGGTTTAACCTCTGTGCTACAATGCCAGGTCATCTCTCCGATCGGATTGCTGAAATCCTTAAGTGGCCTCAAAGACCCTGGATGATTTGGTTCTTGCCTGGTTTTACCACTTCATCTCTTGACCTTGTCTACATGCCCATTATCCCTCATCCACACTCAACTTCATCCTACCGCCAGACACCTCTTCAAAGAAGCTTCCCTGACACCACCATTCCTCATCTATGTTAAGCCTTACTTCATTTTCTCAACAGTTTATTCAGAATTGTTTTTTAATTTGTCTTTCCTTTGGATAGTGAGGAAGGTGGGAGAGTCTCTGAGGGTAGGGAGAGTCTCTTCTGCTCATATTACCACCTCCTGCTGGAATTCTTGGCTCTGAATATTTGTTAAATGCAGAAATAAATGAATAAGGAAGAGATATAGGAAACGCTAAGATTTATACCAACAATCCAAGTGGCTTCTACTTTCCTTGTCACATGAAATGATTTGAATGTGCAAAGGAAGGTGAGTAGATGGGAGTAAGATTTTGTTTTATTATTTCAAGAACAAATATATAATTAACTTTTATTGCCTATCATCTATTTTCAAAAACCATCACTATATTGCTGAACTCACTGTCTACACAGCTCCCTTGCCTTTTGGTAAAGATATATAATTTGTACACAGAAATATTTTCCCATCTGTGTATTATCAATGCTTAATCTACTTTTTTCCGTATAAATTTGCCTATTTTGGGTATTTGGCATTAATGAGAACTCGTGCAGTGCGTGGCCTCTTGTGGCTGACTTTTTTCACAAAGTAATTTTCAGGTTCATCCACGTCACAACTTGGGTAATGGCTCCACTCCATTTTGTTTTTTGAATAACAATCCAGTGTATGGATATACTGTTTGGTTTGCCATTTATCAATTAATGGATATTTAGGCTGTTTCCACTATTTTGCTAAGGATGGAAGTTTGGAAGATATCATTCTGACATGGTTAAAAAAAATTAACAGCTGAAGAAGGAAGCATATGGACTTCAAGCCACAGGAAGCACTTTGTTGAATTTGGAGACCACAGTATGATGCTGTGTAGTCATTCAATTTACAGCATATAAAATCCTTCACAAACAAACTCTGGTCTTTCTCAGAATTTCACACATAAGCTCTGTTGAAGTTTTTGTGGTTCTCTGCTTGGCTGTGTAACACTCCTCTCTCTGTTGGACGATTAACTGCTCAGTCCTCACCACCACTGCTCATGTGCAAGAATCTTAGTCAGATGCCACTTTTTCCAGAAAGTTTTACCGGACATTTGAGTTGGTGTGAAGTGTTCCTTTCAGGCGATCCCAATGATTCTGTTTTAAACTTCAACCAAGCACACACCACTGTGCTATAATTTTAGGCGAGAATTATGACAATCTCTAGCTTAGCTTTAATACCTGTGACAGTATTTGCTGCCTACAAGAGGCTCAGTGAATTTTGGAGGAATAAGGAAGGAATGAGTGATGCATGCTTTGAAAACCATGACTTTGCAAAGGCTGGAGATGGGGCAAAACAATGTGGATGCCTCTTCAACACAGTGATGGTCACTGTTCCTCAGAGGTTATTTTTGTACTTTTAAAAATAAGCGAAAATTTCAACAATTAATGTTTGTTAAAAACATTCATTTGTATTTCTGGACAGGTTTTTTTTTCAAATTGAAAATTAATCTGGAAATACTAGTTTATCAACTCTTCCCTTTTTTGGTGGGGAGTAGGGGAGAGGGATCCACATTTGTTGCTCCTCGCAAATGTTTGCTTCTAGAATAAAAATGGAAAGAGACAAGAGGCTGTTCACCCAGGTTTACATTGGTAGACAAGGATAGGACATCAGCCAGGATTTCAAGTACAATCTAACACTAGAAATAAACTCTTAATTGACATCAAAGGTTAAATTGTTTTTCCGACAAAAGAAATGACTGGCCTCTGTTCCATTACCTCTCAGGAACCTTTTTATTGTTTCTTGTTAACTCAGTTAAAATTTTAACTATGTACATGCTTGAAATCACTCAGTTATGGAAAATGTGACTTTTTAATAGTGTATTTTGTTAATAGGGCTATTTCTTGGACTTAATCAAATAAATCCTTCTTTAAAATAGACATACATAGGAAGAGCAGTTACATTCAGGACATTGTGCATGCTAAGTCCTTGAATGAATCTTGAGAAAGGCAGCTTGTAAAGGAAGGTATATCTGACACAAATTAACTAAGTTTGATCTATTGAAATGTATCTGAAAATGATGCATCTTCTTGGTTGGCTTTTAACAGTTCATTTCTAAGTATATGCATCTTTAACTGCAGAGCTTGCTTTTACAAGGTGCAGATGATTGAAGATGACTTTGAATTGACTCTTGCTTTACACTCTAAAGTATATCCTAATGCAGGTTTCTCTATGCTTATCGAATAATGAGGTTGACAAAAATAATGCTGTCTCAGATTACAATGTTCGAGACATTCATTAAAGTTAATAATCAGTGCTCTGGTATGGAAGCTTATGCCTACCGTTGATCGGCCCTTTTTGTGTGGAGTTTGCTATATTTGAGTAGCAAGGAGCTCACCACAAAGGCCATCAGGTAGGTTTCCATGGTAGCAGTCCTTTTGTTATTAACATGTGTAACTTAGATGGTATTCAAGTACTCACTGTGTCGCTTAATGAAAAGAAATAGAATATGGATAATGCCAGTAAGTCAGAAGGCTAGTTTCTGGGTGGCACACAGGGAAAACCTCGTGTCTACTCATGCTTTCTTTTAAGCAGCTACCCATTAAGTGGGACTAAGGTCCCTCTAATTCTATCACACATCAGCAACCTCTAATTGCTTCCTCATATTATAGCCTTAGAGATAAATAGAACTAAATGAGGAAATGAACAAAATCATCTATGCTGAATCTTATCAAATGTAAGTCTGTGATTATGCTGTAATAAGAGTGAAAGTTCAATGAAGAATTACAGAAGACTCAGCTATTTAAGATATAAGGATAACTAAGAAATGAAAATAGCTTTGAATTTTTACTGAGTTCATATAGATGTTCATTTTTCACAGTGACTCAAAAGCTGGATTTGCTTGTAGTCCTGTTGAGTAAAAAATGCTTTCTAATAAGTGTAGGCTCTCTTTGCTCATGAGTTGGTGAGCCCCTCCTGTTCTGAGGTCAACAGCTAAGTCAACTACTACTCAGTCATTTAACTAAAGAGACACATTTGCTAAGGCTTAACCCCATTCCAGTATTTAGTCCTATCAAACATTTCTGCCACAAAGGAGAGAGTAAAAGGTATAATCATCAATTTAAATCAATTTACTTTCTCCTCATTGGCTAAAAAGTTTGAAAACATGAACTGGTAGGTTATCTAATGTCAGACTAGGAAACTTTTACAAAGCATTATTTGGCCTTTTCTCCTGTGCAATGACACTTCAGCATGTAATGGAATTTAAAGACAAATGTAGGGCCAGAATAGTGGCTTATCAAGTAAAGCTGACACCTGTAATATAGGTATCACAAATGGGTAATAGTTCAAGTTTTGGCTACTCTATTTCTAGTCTTCCTCCCTGCTAATGGCCCAAAGAAGGCAGCAGAAGGTGACCCAAGTGCTTGGACTTCTGCTACCCGTTTGAGAAATCATACAAATCTCTAGGCTCCTGGCGTTGACCTGGCCCGGCCCTACCTATTGCAGCTGTCTGGAGGCTGAAACAACAGACCTAAGGCCTGCTCTCCCCCAGCCCTCGGTCTCTCATTCAGACCTTAAAATAAATAAATTTTTGAAAAACAAAATTTTATTTTGGTTTAAAAAATCTTGAAATCCATGTTTGTTTTTATCATAATATATACTTTCCTTGAACTTGATGAATATCCTTGTAATGTATGGATTGTTTGTTGTTTGTTTGTTTGTTTTTTGGGTTTTTTTTGCACCAAAACGAAACATTTTCCAATTCAAGTTTCTATCACAGTTTTAACTTCTGTTAGAAATGGCCTAAGAAGGTGTGACACCCATGGGAGTATATAAAGCTTCTGATATATTTTAAATATAGATTTGAAACATTTTAAAGGAAAACCTCAAAGGGATAAAGAGCAAGAATTAGTAGTATTTAGATGTGAATATGGTCAGTGAGGCAGATATAGAAAGGACACAGGATTAAGATGGAAGAACTTTGAACAAGTCAAGATTGGAAAGATCTCAGCTTACTGTTATGAAACATCTCTTCATCTCCAAGTTTGGGACTGATAAAGGGGTACAGACTGCAGACATTAATTATCACTTAATAATTGGCCTGCTATAGATTTATTGGGTTTTGAATCTCACCAATGTTTGCCTGGACAGGACCTGATGGAAAAATTTCACATCCTTTATCCAGGCTGTGGGCCAGATACTCCCTATCCCTAAATGATGTGGAAATGTGGGTTTCCCTGAAGGAAGAACAAGACTGTGATCAGGGCAAGGGAGAGAATGAAGGTCGTCATGACTAGGAACTGGACAGACTCACGGTCAAGAAGAAGGCTTCCAGTAGAGAACCATGAACACACAGGGGCAGCAGCAGACCCTGCAGATCCCAGTTACAGGAAAGGCCAGGGCCAGATTCCTCCACTGCCACACCACTCACACAGCAAGCCATGCCACTGTTTGGAAGTTACTTCTGAAATATAAAAATCATCACTGTCTGTGCATCTCATAAATAACCAAAATGTGACTGATTTTTCCCTGTGTAATGGAAAAGTATAGATACATTTAAACCAAAGTCACCAATATGGAGCTAAAAATATTCCCCACTTTTTCATCTATCTCTCTTACAGGATTACCGTAGTTCACTGAATTAGTTGTACTACGGATATTTACAATAAATATTACAATGGGTTGTGTGCTAGCTAATAAGGGATTAAAGTGGATGACACACGGTGAAAAGCCATGAAAACTCTTGTGTTTCTGGCAAGGAGTTTAATTTTTTAAAAAGTAACCATTTAGAAATATACCTGGAGCATTCTCAACAGCAAAGACTTTCTTGGAAGGATAACAGACCTGGCCTTGAAATTATACAGTTGGGCATGTACAGTTGCTCAGCTCTAGACTCCTGTAGCTTTCCTGTTGGTGCAGGGACTGAGGCTCATTGAAAGATTAATATTTAATCACATGATTCTAGAACACATCTTCTCCTCTCCGCCCCCCACGCAAAATTGACAAGGCTTTAGCAAAACAGCAGCCAGTTACAGGCGATGGAATTGCAGAATACACACTCTATTTAAGGAGTTTGTAACAAGAAACAATGAAGACATTAAAGTCAGTCAAATATCTAGTAATCTGTAGCAAACACGAAAATCAGACCTGGTTATACTCAAATGGATATAAGGTCTAACACTAAATGTCTGTATATTCTCAGTTTTAGTACCAGCTCCACCATGTTTTATTCTCAACAAACATTTCAAAGCATGATAACAGGCAAAAAAAAATTACAATTAAAAATGGAGGAAATATCAGAACCAGATGTGGCACAAATTTTGGAATTATTGGACAAGAATTTAAAATGGCTGTAATTACTGTGTCACTGCAGTAATAGTAAAAGTGAACTACCTGTAAGAAGAGAGACAGAAACTCTAAGAGTGAAAAAGAAACACTGCAGATCAGCATGAAGAATGCTTTGAGGGGCTCCTCAGTAGACTGGACATAACCAAGAACAGTCAGGAGACTCAATGGCTTATTGATAACATTAGAGAAAAACAAATGAAAAAAGATGTGACAGAATATTGTAGATCGTTGGAGACCATTTCAAAAACTAGTATACACAAATGTGAAATTCTAGAAGAAGAAGAGAGAACAGGGAAGAATCATGAAAAAGTAATTTTCATGTTAAAAGAATTTTCAAAATTAATGATAGACACAAAAACACAGATCCGGGAAGCTAGAAAACGCCACGTGGGATAAATGCAAGGAAACTATACGTGTTATTTTCAAGCTAAAGACAGCAAAGCCAAAGAAAACCTTACCAAGACACAAAACAAAATATCTTTTGCTTATGGAAGAATGAGGGCAAGAATTACAGAATACATCATAAGCCATGCAATAAGAGGTGAATGTAATAAATTATTTAAAATGTTGTAGAATTTCCTAACTAGTGAAAATATCCTTCAGGAATTCGGAAGAAATGCTTGTCAGACAAAAAGATGTAATCTGTCAAATACAGAATGGAGAAAACAGATTGTCTTCTCCAGCTGTGTTTTCACAATATATATCACTTCTGTGGGTATTGAATGTGTGGGAATTTTTTCGCTATCCACTGGCAAGCAGCAGACAGCAGCAGGGCCCTCACCAGTTGTTTTATTTTGACATTATCTACTTGGAGAATAATGTTAGATCCTGGAGTTCAAGGAGACCTTCCTGTAAGACTGCCCCCACATCAGACACCTAGTCACAAGTTCAAACTCGAACTTCTGACGAGCTGACTATAAATTGACGTTCTCGTGACTCCGTGTTTGGGTCCAGTTGATTAGCTAGAGTGGATCAGAGAAATTAGATGACCATTACACTTACAATTACTGATTTATTATTGAAGGATTCAGGTAGACAAATAGAGCAAGGTCCAAAAGGTTCCCAAGCTGAAGAGCTTCCATCTCAGGCAAACTAGAATACACATCCCTTCTGGTTAATGGAGGACTTCTTGTTCACCTTCCTGTTAGCCCACACATGTTTCAGCTATCCAAACCTTATATTTTTTCAATTTTTTTTAAAGATTTATTTTTATTATTTTTTCATTGGAAAGGCAGATATACAGAGAGAAGAGACAGAGAGGAAGATCTTCCGTCCGATGATTCACTCCCCAAGTGAGCGCAACGGGCCGATACTATGCCGATCCGAAGCCAGGAGCCTCTTCCGGGTCTCCCACGCGGGTGCAGGGTCCCAAAGCTTTGGGCCGTCATGGAGACTCATTTGAAACATGGACAACCATGTGAAAATTTGTTGGACAAAGAGGGCATGATCTGACATTAATAAACTCAGCGAAGCCTGTATGTTAATATGCTTCTTTGATCTCTCTGTGCAGCATTCCTTCCTCTTAGGTACACAACGGGGTTGTTTCTGAAGTGAAGATTATATGATCTACTTTTGTGTAAGGCAGATTGGGCAATTTCTTAATGGTTAGCTGCAAGAGAAAAAGAGTGAAAACTAGAGGTCCTGTGACCCATGTTGGAGAAAAGAAATTTTAATGTACCATGGGGAAGGAGTTATAACCCAAGAGGTATGGCTCACAGTTTCACACCCCTAGACCTATCCTAAAAGGAATGGTGAAGATGTTCTTGGAGCTGGCACTGTGGCATTGGGGACTAGGCTTTCACCTATCATCATCCCATGTGGGTGCTGAGAGGATGTGGGTGCCAGTTAACTCCCAGCTGCTCCACTTCTGATTTAGCCCTCTGCTACTGAACCTAGCAGAGCAGCAGAGGATGACTGAAATGCTTAGGGGCCCTGAGACCTAGATGAAGCTCCTGGCTTAGGACCAGCCCGGTTCCAGCCATTGCAGCAATTGGAGGGGTGAACCAGCAGAGGGAAGATCTTTCTTCTAAGTCTCTCCTCCTCTCCATATAACTCCACTTTCCAAATAAAAATAAACAAACCTGTTTTTTAAAATGTTCTTTAAGGGAAAGAAACTTAGATTGGAAATGTGAATCTACATAAACTGGGAAGATTAAAGGAATAAATATAGATAAATATATTCTTTTTCTTGGTTTTCATCTGTTAGAGAAATATTATTTCGATTTATGAAAGAAGTGTTTTCTGGTGTGACGACAATACATGGATAAGTAACAATGATGTTAAAAGAGATGGAGGGGAGGAATTGAGAACACCCTGTTAGATGCTGAAACTGCCCAGAGAGTGAAGCAGTATTAATTGTATGTGGACTTGGATTAGTTGTAAATATATATTACAACTCCAGGGAAGCATTGTAAACAAAATTATACAAGTAAGTACTTCTAAGAAGTTAGAAATATTCAAAGGGAAAAGAGGCTAACAAGCACATGAAAGAATCTATTAAAAACAGACACAGCAGGAATTTGGGGAAGGGCTTCAAATATATAAGCAATAGAAAATAGTTCTAAGCATGTTAGTTATTAATGCTAGTTATTAATGCAATTAATCACCATAAATGAATAGTTTGAAGCAAATAAGTCACAAGTATTAGTGTGGCAAATAAAATAACAAGACAGAAAACAGGGAATGCCTACTGAGTATGGTCTTGGTAAAAGAGCAAGCATACAGGGCCCGATACGATGGCTCAATGGCTCAATACTCATCTTGCAAGCACCATGATCTCATTTGGGCACCAGGTTGTATCCTGGCTGCTCCATTCCCCATCCAGCTGCATGCTTGTGGCCTGGGAAAATAGCAAGGCATGGTCCAAATGCGTGGGACCTTGCACCTGCATGGGAGCCCCAGAGGAGGCTCCTGGTTCCCAGTTTCCAATTTGCTCAGCTCCCACCTGATGTGGCCATTGTGGATTGAATCAGCAGGCAAAAGACCTTTGTGTTTCTCCTCTCCATAAATCTGATGTGCCTTCCCAATAAAAATAAATAAATCTTAAAAAGAAATTGGACATGCAAATAAGCTTCACTCCCTCCCCAAGCCAGCACAGCAGTGCTGAGGAGGATGTCCTTTGCTCATAAGTTCTTCCATGGAAAACTGAGGGACCAAAGTGGATTTTCAGTTTCACCACAGTCTTAGGATGTGGCCAGTAAGGCCTTCTGTTCCACCCAATTGTAAGACTCATGTAGCCATCCGTACCCAACTGTGGAAACCAACAGTAACCTTGTTCCACCACAGAGCTAACACTACCCATCTGGAGTCACTGACCCACTATGAATGCCCTGCCCTGCTTCCCGGCTCCATCCCTCTCCAAAACCTCATCAGTGGACCTATCGCTGCCAAGTTCTGCCCACCAACTCCACTGAACTCTTTCTTATTTTTATAAGCTCTGTTCTGTTATATTCTCTGAAGATTCCACTACCAGGGGTCATCCTGGGCTGGATCCTAAGAACGGGTGCCCTTCAGCCACAGAGCTGCTGTGATCTGACCCCGCTGAACATCAAAGGAAACAAGACGTTACCAAAAGAAACTCAAATGTCAAGTAAGCGACTCAGAAGAAACTGAGATTTACACACTTCCTGAGAAATAAATTTAAAAAATCAACTTAATTAAACTATAAGGAAATAATTTGAAGTTCAAGAAACAATTTTTTTAAATCCTAGAATTGAAGAATATAATGACAGAAACAGAAATTTCAGTGGAGCTTCAACATAAGCTTTACTTAACTAGAAGAAAGAATTCAGACTCAAGAAGAAAAAAAAGAATTCACACTCAAAGATGGTCATTAAAATGCATCTAGTCAATAGAGCAAAATGAAAAATAGAATGAAAGGGGGGTCTAAAAATACAAACGCATAAAATATCATCAAGTGAAAATAATGTATGAATAGTGGGACTTTGAGAAGGAAAGGTGAACACCAAGAATACTTAAGAAATAATAGCCGAAAAACCCCCAGATCTCAGGACAATAATGAACATTCAAACTGGAGATGCTAAAAGGTTCCATCTATACTCAACCTGAAGAAGTCTATAGTGAGACTCATTAGTGAGAAGCTACTAGGGCAGTGTGGTACAGCATCTGAAGCCACTGCTTGTTGATGCCAGTTTCCCATATAGGAGTCCTGGCACCTCTGATTCCAACGTAGCTCCCTGCTAGTGCACCTGGGAAAGTGGCAGAGTATGGCAAGAGTGGGCTCTTGTCAACCACTTTGGAAAGCCAACTTGAATTTCTGGTTCCTAATTTTGGATTGGCTCAGTCCTGGCTATTCCCACCATTATAACAGTGAACCAGCAGATTCAAAGTCTCTCTCTATATATATCTCTTTTGCTCACTCGCTCTCTTTCTTTTCTCCCTCATATCACTCCCTTGCTCTCACTTCTCTCATTTTCAAATAAAAATACATTTTTATAATTTTTTTTTAATTTGAAAGGTATATTTACAGAGAAAAGTAGTGACACAGAGAGAGATCTTCCATCTGTTGGTTCACTCCCCAGATGGTCACAACGTCAGGCGCTCACCTGCTTCAAAGCCAGGATCCTGAAGTTTCTTCTGGGTCACCCATGTGGATGCAGAGGCCCAAAGGCTTGAGCTATCCTCAACCGCTTTCCTATTCCATAAGCAAACAGCTGGATTGGAAGTTGGGCAGCCAGGACAAGAACCGGTGTCCACACAGGATGTTGGCACTGCAGTTAGAGAATTAAGCTGTTGAACCACCATGCTAGCCTCTAAAAATAAATGTTAGAGAAGAATAAATCTAAAAGGAAATCATACAACCAACATTGTGGTGAGTAGGCTTCTATTTCTGTTTGGGACACTGGCATACCATGTCAGAAGGCCTGGCAGTCATTCCTGCCTCTGCTCTCATCCATGTTCCTGTTCCTGCCCTAGAGAGGCAGCGGCCTGTAACTGGTGTCCCTGTACCAAGATACAGTATGACACAAGTGAAGGAATAAAGCAAAAGCAATAGTGAAAGGGAGATTTACAGTGTTGATACATTTGCTTTAACAAAAGAAAATGATGTCAGTAACCTAACCTTGCACTTTATGGACCTAGTGAAAGGAGAGTAAACTAAGCTTAAAGTTATCAGAATGAAAGAATTAACATGTTAGAGAAAATGAAATAAAAAATCAGTAAAGCCGATTCATTTCTTTGAAAAGATCATTTCAACAAATCTCAAAACAACAAATCCTTAGTTGAACTAACTTAATAAAAAGAATATTCAAATGCATAAAATAAAAAATAAGAGGAGACACTGCACCCAATACTAAATGTGAAAAAAAATGTCCACCAATTGGACAACCTGGCTGTAGAGAATATTTGCCCAGAAGTGTACAGCCCAAAAATGTGAACAACTCAATTTCAACCAGATAAAAGCAGTAATTGAAAATTTGACAATAAATTTAATGATTTGACAAGGACCAGATGATTAAAAATTGGAGGAAAGTGGATATCAACATTTATAACTTCATTTAAAAACAGAAGCGGAGACGCCAAAGTCATTTGATGGCATCACTTTGCCATCAAAATCAAGCATATTGCAAGAGAAGGAATGGCAGACAAATTATCCTAATTAACATAGATGCAAAAATTATTGTAAAAATGATAACAGATTCTGTGCAGTATCACATTGACTATCCTGGATTCATCATTAGAATTTGAGGAATGATTTAGTATGAATAAATTAGTCAGTAAATGAAGTGGAAGACCAAAATCATGGAATCGTCTCAATAGGTGCAGAAAAATGATACATTAGATAGCTTTATACAAAATAAAGAACTTAGATAACTCAGCAGCCATAATAAAACCAATGAAAGTAAATTACTCATTTTACAAGTAAGAAAATGATTTTGTTAGACATTTGTTTAAAGAAGATAAGATAAATAACCAGAAAGCATAATAAAATATGTTCACCTTCATTAATCATCAGAAAACGCAAATTAAAACTGCAGTGAGTTATCACCTAACACCTGTTAGGAGGGTATTATCAAAATTAGGTGGGGAAGTGGAAAAAGGGCATCCCAGTGCTCTGTTGTTGGGACTGTCAATTCCCAGAGTGCTGCTGCCACTATGTAAAACAATGTGGAGGATTCTCAAAACATTAAAAACAGTTGCTTAGTAGCAAAAAGTCCTTGCCTTGCATACACCATGATCCCATTTGGGTGCCAATTCATGCCCTAGTTGCTCCAATCTTTTGCTAGCTTCCTGCCTGTAGCCTGGGAAAGCAGTGGAAGGTGGCCCAAAGCCTTGGGACCCTGTGCCAATGTGGAAGACCTGGAAGAAGCTCCTGGCTCCTGGCTTCAGATTGGCTCAGCTCTGGCCATTGAAGCCACTTGGGGAATGAACCAACATATGGAAGATTCTTCTCGCTGTCTCTCCTTCTCTCTGTAGATGTGACTTTCCAATAAAAAGTATATATAAATAAGTAAATCTTTTTTAAAAGTTGAAAACAGAACTACCCTGTGACCTAGCAGTTCCCTTACGGGTCTAAACACAAAAGAATTCAAATCAATGTCATCATATTCATCACAGTATATTCATAATGGAAAAACAAAGGAACAGCCTAAATAAGTGGTGGTGTATACATGTAAAATGGAATATTATTCAGCCTGTTTTTTAAGGGGGAATCTTCCATTTGCTAGCATATGAGTTAATCTGGAGGACAGAATTATGAGTGACATAAACCAGAGTACCAACTCCCACTATCCCACTTACATCAGAAACTGAATGTAATCAGATGAGAAAAAGCATGGAGTAGCATGGTGATTACCTGGAACTTGGAGAAGAGAAATCAGGAATTGTTAATAAAAGGTTAGAACATCTCAATTATGCAAAAGAAATACGTCGTGAGACCTTCTGCAGATCAGAGCATGTGTAGTTAACAGTGCTGCATCATTCACTTTAAGAGAGTGGACATTAACAGGAGAGTGGCGATCATGTTAAATGTTCTTATCACAAAAAAATTACAGGCGATGATTATGTAATGGCATTAGTAATGTTGATATGTGTATACTTCAGACTCACTAACATGTGTACAATAACAT
Organism: Ochotona curzoniae; assembly: GCF_017591425.1. Classification (NCBI taxonomy): domain Eukaryota; kingdom Metazoa; phylum Chordata; class Mammalia; order Lagomorpha; family Ochotonidae; genus Ochotona; species Ochotona curzoniae. The sequence goes on from NW_024467115.1 coordinate 23,269,743, forward strand.
GTACACCAATCATATATATGTAGTTAATAATGATTTTTTAAAAAAATAGAAGTAACAGCTCTAAAGAGTTCCACATGGCTTTTTCTAGGCAGCAGGACAGGGTGTAAGAAGCCGACTAAGGGTTTGACTTGGTGACAGGAGTTTCTGCTTTTTAAATAGAATTGGTTTGGAGCATTTCAGATTCTGATAGATATCTGAATGAACTTTAGAAAGGAACACTGCAGCTTGCATACCATAATGGAGTGCTTTGGTTCAAGTTCCAGTTCTGTCTCTGATTCTGCCCTTTTGCTAATGTGCATCTTTGGAGACATCAGGTGGTGGCTTAAGTGGCTGAGTCTACACCAATGTGAGAGATCCAGACTGAGTTCCTGGCTCCAGGATTTGGAGAATGAGCTAGCTAGGGGAGATCTCCCTCTTCCTCTCTCTCTCTTTCTCCTTCTCACCCACTGTACCTTTAAAATAAATTTTTAAAATAAAATTTTCTTAAAAAGAAACATTAAAACTCCATGTAAAAAAGAGTGATTTCTTTTTTGTGATAATGAGAGTATATTACTATGATGTCATGCACTGTTGGGTTGCTGTTAAACTGGGAGCTTTGTCACAAGGGCAGGGACCAGACAGATACAGACCATTGTTCCCAAATCTAACATATCCTAGGTGTTGACTTACATCTGTTGAATGGGAAGAATTAAAGCAGAATTTTGCAGTAGTGAAAAGCAGCACCCAGAGGGCAGTTGTGATAATACAGAGATGGCTTTACTGTAGATAGACAGTGGGCACCACTAAAAACCAGGAATGTCTAGAAAAGTGGCCATTTATTGAAGAAGGCTGATCGAGTTAGCAGCATCAAGAATATGTTACTATGACAGGAATCACCATCCCATTGTTTACAGTGTTGCCATATTCATCACAGTATATTCATAATGGCAAAAAAATAAACAGCCTCAATGTCCACCAAGCTCATTATAAAGATAGAAACATAAGATCCTAGAGAGACTCGCAAGACAATTTCCCTAGAAGACAGAAAGTTGTGATTTTATGTTATGGGACTTTATGTTGTGAAATTTGTGATGTCCTTTCTCTGCTTTCAAGAGCTATCAGTCTAAACACGTGGGCTTCTCCCTGCCCCAGCCAGATTTGATGGTCTCCTGGGTCATATCCATCCCTTGCTGGCGACATTCTCCACCACGCTTCTGAAAGAACATGTTTCCCGACAGTGTTCAATGTGTCAACTTGATGTTTGGCACCTGTTTGTTTTGAGAGACTCTAAATGATTAAAGTTAGGCAAAATGGATCATGAATTAAACTAAGGAAAATTCAGGTTGAATTTATGCCTATGAAAACATCACCATTAAAACAGGTAGACAGTAGAGAGGGAGACTCAATGGAAACAAATTATTTACAGCCATTTTAGACATGCGCCAGGAGATGTGTTAAAGGAAAATATTCTGAAGTCAATTATTGGCTTGCCTTTGTGTATAAATCACTCTGATATTTGTGATTTAAAATCAGAAAGAAAACACATTCCTGAATTACCTCATTACAGGAATTCATTTTGGGAGGCACGCATAATTTGCCTCTTTCCCCAGGGATGGGTGGAGAGGCTTGTAACCTTGGAAACATTCTTGTGCATGAGAAGTTCAGAAAATATTATATATTTCTGTAAAAGGAGAAGCATATGAAATGTTTTATATTTGTTTACTTGTTTTTTTTAAAAGATTTATTTATTTTTATTGGAAAGGCAAATATACAGAGAGGAGGAAAGACAGCGAGGAAGATCTTCTGTCCAGTGGTTCACTCCCCAAGTGGCCACAATGGCTGGAAATGAGCCAATCCGAAGCCAGGAGCCAGCAGCTCTTCCAGGTCTCCCACTTGGGTGCAGGATCCCAAGGCTTTGGGCCATCCTCAACTGCTTTCCCAGACCACAAGCAGAGAGCTGGCAGGGAAGCTGTGCTGCCAGGATTAGAACCGGCAACCATATGGGATCCCAGTATGTGCAAGGCGAGGACTTTAACCACTACATTATCGTACCAGGCCCTGTTTACTTGTTTATATACCCACTCTAAGTTGGCCATGATAATAAAATATTACTATCTCATGACTGTATCCCTAAGGTAGAAAATATTGTTTATATCCTTTGCCAAACAGGAAATGAAGTTAAATAATATCTAAGATGATCCAACAGATATGTGATGAGCTGAAAGATGACGACATCAAAATAGACAGGATCAACTACATAATTTCTGGGGTCCAGTTCAAAATAAATGTTACACGCCATGTTCAGAAATTATTAAGGCTATCTAGATGGTGATGATTGGTAATTATACCAAAAACCGTCTTCTGTAATTATGTCTGCAATGGAGCTAAAAAATAGTTCTGATTAGATCCCATCAGTCAGTTTTTACCTGTGAGCTGGTGCATTTTATGGAACCGTGGTGCTACTCTATCTTACGTTGCTATAACAAAATATTTGAGGGTTCGTAAATTACAAGGGGTTAAGTTTGGCTCATGATTCTGTATACCTGCTGGTCCACGCAGCATAGTACCAGAGTACTGCTAAATGCACAGTAGCTACAACAAAATGTGGTAGACAAATGGAAAGGGGCATTGCAAAAAAAAGGCTGAATGCTTGGCCGACCTCAATTTTAAAAAACCCACTCTTGCAAGAGTTCACCCACTTGCTGAGGACAGCATGGGTCCCTTCAGAAAGTAATGTGTTCATGAACTCAGTTATCTTGCAGTATTCTCCCACCTCGTACAGGTTTCACCTCTTCTACACTGCTCAGGGCCATGCTGCTAGCACATGAACCTTGGAGACATGCTCAAACCATATCCAAACACAGCAATTTTCCTTCCTTCTAAGTTCCCTTTCTCTTTTTTTCTGCTCGGTAGGAATTCTGACAAATCCAACATACTTACAGGTAGCTCTTGGCTTCCCATTACCACTTATAGCACCTGACAAAGTAGAGACTTAAGAAAAAGATGCTCAGTATTACTAATCATCAGGGAAGTGTAAATCAATGCCACAAAACCTCACTCCAATGGGATTGGCCATTACCAAAAAGACAAGATGATAACAAGTGTTGTCTACAGCCATACCACCCTGAACGCGCCCAATCTCGTCTGAACTCAGAAGATGATAACAAGCGTTCTGAGAATGTGGAGAAAGGGGAACTTTGCATACTGTTGTTGGCAATGTACATTAGTACAATGATTGTGGAAAATAATATGAAAGTGCCTCAAAAATCTAAATATTAAGGTACCAGCACTCCCAATTCAAGGGAAATGAAATCCTTCTGTTGAAGAGGTGTCTTCACGCCCATGTTTATTGCAGCACTCATCACAATAGCCAAAAGATGGAAAGAACTAAAAGTCCATCAACTGATGAATGATATGGAAACATATATATGTCCAATGCAAAACTATTCAGTCATAAAAAGAATAAAATCCTGGCATTTTCAACAGTATGGGTGCAACTGAAAATCAGTCTGTTCGGTGAAATAAGCAAAGCACAGAAAAACAAGCATTAGATGCTCTCATTCATATATGGAGTCTAAAAATAGATGATCTCATAGAAGTTTAAAAAATAAATGTGATTACCAAAGTCTTGAAAGGGATTGGAGAAGAAGAGATTATGAAAATTCCTTTGACAGGTACTGGGTTAAAGCTGTGTAGAAGCAGGAAGTTCTGGAGCTCTCTTGCATGATAAGGTGAAGATAGATGGTATTAATATACTGCATATTTCTCTACTAAAAAGAGCTAGAATTATTTTAGATTGTTTTTATCATAAAAAAATGTTAAGTGCCTGAAAGTACATTTAGAGTAATTGGAAATTATATAATGTACACATGAAATGGGACGTCACATACAGCCTCATAAATATGTACAATTTTGTTGTCTATGACATTTTTTATTTTAAAATTTAAACAATAAAAAAGAGGAAAAAAAAGTTTATTGAATAAGTAAATAAGTGTGTAGACTGCAGAAAAATGCAGATTTCTAGATTCTCAAAAATGTGCCAAAAAACAGCCTTCATGCAATATTCAAGGGCCAAAATAGGGAGTCTTTTCAGTGGCCCTAAAATTACAGGGACTTAAAGAGAAACCCAAGCCTAAAGTTAATACTTGGCCCCAAGTTTCATGTGCTCCTGAAGGTCTTCAGAATGTCAGGATGGAGGTGGGCAAGGAGCTGATCTAACCCTCCTCCACAGGAGTATGTGCTCGTTACTTGCCCAGAAGTGTAGAAAATTCCAGAAGATTAAATAGGCACAGATAATGCCCAATTTTTCCAGAGGTTAAATGAATGCCTTCTTTGAAAAAAGTGTTCATGAATTCATCCCTGCAGTGACCACCATCATTATCTCCTCCTTCTCTCCCTCCTCCTCCTCAAGGATATTATAACATCTGATCCCTGAGTTTTATAAGACACCAAATCTTTTGTTAAAATTTCACCAAAAGTGATTTCTGTTGAATCTTGCAACATTTCTGTGTCACACATTTTCTGTAATGTGTATGAATTACTTCTCTAGTCAGTGGGAAAAAAAAAACATAAATTTCATACTTGAGTCATTTTTGGTTGTGAGCACAGTAAGAGCCTTCCAGGGCCCTCTTCTCATCTGTCATGGTGAGTCTTTAGCTCAGCAGAAGAGCCGGACCTGCAGAGAGCAGAAGTGATGCGGTATGCATTTCAGCTTACCTGTTTACTTGACCTCTCCACGTCTCAGTGTCCTCACCTGTACATGGTACTGATAGAACATCCTCCCCAAACTGCTGTACATATAAAATATTAAGCATAAATACTCTAAGCATTTAGTATTGTCAGCTCTTGCTATTTTTTTGTGTGTGTGGATCTATGTCCTGTGTGTCTTAGGAGCTAAGAGGACAGTCTAACTGTCCACTAAGCTAGCTCCTAAATTTAAATAATAAAGCAATTTTAAACCCTTCTTAAAGTGATTGGTGATAAGATCGATGCCTGTGTCTAGAATAAATGATGTTGAACAGGAAGGGGTGCTATGTTAAGTTCACCAAGGTTCAAAAGCTCTGCAGACCATGGCGACTGATGATCTATGTGATTATTTGAAATTTGAACATGTGGCAAAAGAGAGCTATTGAGCCTTACAAGGTCCATTTTCGTTTTTCTGCTTAGTGTTTATCGCTGAGTCCCAATCAGCATCTAAAGTAAGCTTGAAGTAATGTAGGTGCCATTTTGTAGGGCGAAAGCCAATTTTCTAGTAATTATCTATTCTTTTTTTTTCCCCTTAATTATTTTTCTTGATACATTTCCTTAGGCTCAGGGATTGCCCCCTCTCACCTTTCCCTACTCTCTCTCCCCACGCATCCTTTTTTTTCCTATATTGTATCAATAGATAAGCCCCTTAACAATAGTCACAAGTCCCTTCTTGAAGATTCTCTGCTAATAGATGTTGCCTGCTCTACCTCTGAACCACTTGTCCCTGGATATCACCTCTTTTATTCTTACTTCTACAGAAGTAACATCTTTTGCAACTTTCTGGGTTTGTTATCTAAATCTTGACCTTTTTCCAGGACTTTTATAGTCTTACTTCCTTCATACCCTGCACTTATGTAGGTAATCTCAGTCTGCTTTGATGGCTCCAATAACTATCTCTGCCCAATGAAATTTATATCTCAATTACCGTATCAGTTCTTCCTCTACTGTTCAATTCCATGTAGCTATCTGCCTTCAGGATATCTCCACTTGGATAGCATAAAGGGCTCACATACTCTGCCTGTTCAAACTGATCTGATCAGCTCCTCCAACCAGCTCTTTGTCGGGATTCTGTCTTAGGTAGTGGCAGCAGTCTCCACCCAGTTAATCAAGCCAGAAATCTATGATTAATCCTTAACTCATCTCTGTTCTTGGCATGCAATCAGTCACAAGTTATCTAAATCTATTTCCTAAATCATTACCTGTCAAACTTCTGTTAATGTGAATTACATAAGCATTGTAACCAGCCAGTCTGCATGTGTGTATATGTATGTGTCTACTCTCACATGCACATGTACATGGGACTGAAACAAGTTTCAAACAATAATTTTAATTGTTATTATATTAAGATAGTCTAACATTTGCTGTCCTGATCTTTAACCTGTGGCTTTACTGAAATACTAATAACAAGTGGGTCACTGGCAAATATTTAACAACCAGGTCTTTTGGGTGCTGAAGAAAAGGAAATTGATGTATGGCTGATGTGAGTACTCCTACAAACTAGATGTAACAACGAGCTCTCATGACCATCTGTAGTACACCACTGCTTATGGTCTACACTTCCATACGCTCATCCAAATTTATCCATTAATTATTATTCCTGTCTTGGGCACCACCATATCTGATTGGTATCCAGGACAGTCTTGTCTATTTTAAACTTAGTTGATTAGCATAGTCTGCAATTTGTGTCCTGGCTCTTGAAGACACTCACAATTTAATTCCTGTCTATTTTTCCTGCCTTCTCTCCTTTCATCTCAACTACCACAAACATGTTTTCTTTTAGAATATCTGGGAATTTTCTCTTGTTCTCAGGTATTTGGACATAGCATTATTTTAGCTAGAAAGTTATTTCTTTTCTTTACTCAACTAATTCTTACTTATTCTTACTAACAGCTTAAATGCAACTGCATTCATCATTTTCCTGATATGGGACAGGCATGGGGGTGAGTGCTAAGGATATAAGAAGTAAAAACATACCTAATTCTTCCTTTCACAGAGTTTATGGGTAAAGGGGGAGGAACATAAAAATGAAGACATCAGTCAAATTTAAGTGCTAAGAAAAGAGCTTCAAAACTAAGGAAATTTTGTGGGTTTTGTTAGAGCTTATAAAATATGTTCTAATCTAGTAAATCAGGGGAAGTCTTCCTAAATAAAAATTTCTAAGCTATGAAGCTGAGTCAAAGCACAAACTTGGATGAATAGTTAGAAAAGGAAATATGAAATTTTCTGCTCATATTACTAATCCTTAGTTATGAGAATCAGTGCATCCATCATTATATCATGTCCTTAACACATATGGGAATTTCACAAACTTACATTATAACTCAGATCTCGCTTCTATTCCAAGACAATTGATTCATCCTCAAAGCATCTCATTTTTCACACCTTAGACATACCTCAAATTCAGTACCTCTGAAGCAAAAGTCAAGTTCTTTCTCCTTATACCTTCTGTAGTTCTTCTCTCTCCAGTGGTACCCTAGCAATTATTCAGCTCTGAACCTGGTAGTTTCTTCTCTTCCCTCGCATGACGCCAGTCTGTCTTATCAAAGTGATTTCACGAATCTCCACAACCAGCATAGTTTAGCTCTGTTAAGTTCTCCTATGCCTAGAGTACTTCATTTGCTCTCCCCTTCTAATTCATACTCACAGCCAACATGGTGATCTTTCCAGACATTGGAATACGTGATAACTCTGAACTCTCTTTTCAACATGAAAGTGGTTTCATGCCTCACTAGCTGAGAATGGTTTATAATTTTTAATGATAAAAAAACCCATCAAAATACAATTAATATTTTGTGGCATGAGAAATTATATGAAATTCCAATTTTAATGGTCATAAATACAGTTTTCCTTGTGTGCATTAAAACTAACTTGCTCTGTATCATCTATGAAAGCTTTTGCACTAGCATGGCAAAGCTGAGTGTCCATAACTCTGTGGCTTATGAGGTTGAGAATAGTTAGGCTCTGGTTTGATACAGACAAGATTTGCCTGCCTGCAGCATAAACTGAACGCAAAAGAGGTTTGGTGGTTTTATTTTGTTTTAATTTTTTAAGTGATGAGCTAAGTGGTAAGGACCACGTATGGTGCTGATTGTTTGGAAATGGTGTGCAAGTGGCCCAAGGACCAGAGAATACAGCAAAGACCATAACAGATAAAAAGCCTTTCATAATTTTTGTGAGATCACAGAATTGTATAGTTTTGTATAATTTTGGTCTTTGTGCTTGACTTGCCCCCTCTTTTTTACTTTTTTTTTTCTACTTATCTCTTTTAAGATAATGACCTCCAGTTTCTTCCACATTGTTGCAAATGATAGCATTTTAACACTTTTATAGTTCAGTCATATTCCATTGTTTATGTACACCACACTTTATCCATTCATTACTGATGGATGCTTGGGGTTGTGTCCATTCCTTGACTGCCATGAAAGGTGCTTCAATAAACAGAGGCGTGCAGATGTCTGTTTGATGGATGGATTTCATTTCCCTTGTAAATATACCAGGAATGGAATTGCTGAATCATAGGGTAATTCTATGTTTAGTTTTCTGAGGAAACTCCAAGCTGTTCTCCACAAAGGCTGTATTATTTACATTCCCACCAACAGTGTGCTAAAGCTCCTTTCTTTTCTTGTTACCATGGGTTTTCATACATTGTGTTTCAATTTTCAATCATTATAAAAATTCTTTTTCATTTCCTCCTTTGTTTCCTTCATAATCTTCTCGTTGTTCAGCAATGAATTGCTTAATTTCTATGTACTTGTATATTTCCAAAGTTTTCTTATTGCTGATTTCTAATATTATTGTGTATGTTCAGAAAAGGATTATATTAGGCTATTGCTTTTCTGTTTAGATTATACACCCATTGTTCATCTGGCATGTTAAAGTGTGGTTAGTTAATATTTTGATATATTTGGATGCCCCCAAATTGTGTGCATACATACTTAAAAGTGTTAATTTCTCTTACTGGATTGAACACCTTAAAATTATATAACCTTCCTCGTCTTTTTTTCCCTTTTTGATTTTAAATCAATTTTCTTGTAGAGGTAGGGTTACGGTCTTCTTTCACCTTTCACTTGCATTCTGCGTTTGCCTTTAGAGATTATAAGAGTTCCTTGTAGGAAGCATATAGCTGAGTCTTGTTTCCTAATCTCTTTGAACACTTCAGCTTATAATTGGAGAGTTTAGTGTGTTGACACTTAAGCTAATTATTGATGGATAATGTCTTATTGCTGCCATTTGATACTCCTTTTGTGTTCTTACTGCACTTTCTCTCCCTCACAATCATTCTTTCTAGTTAAGTGATTTTCTCTAGTAGAGTGCTTTGATTTCTTGCGTGTGATTTTTAGTAAATCTGTAAGTTCTTGCTTTGTAGTTACAGCGAGACTTATAAAAATTTCTTTGGGCTGTGAAAAGATGTCATGAGATGATAATAACTAAACATTGATTGTAAAGACAGGGAAAGACAGAAAAAAATCCTATTAAAGAATTCTGTAGTTGTAATGAAAGAACTCTATAGTTGTATTTCATCCCTCCCAACATTTGCATTTTGATGTTACATGTGACTTCTTTCAATATCACCTGTCTCTTACCATTCTCCCATCCAAGTACTAACAGGCCCAACCCTGCTTAGCTTCCGAGATCAGACGAGATCGGGCGTGTTCAGGGTGGTATGGCCCGTAGACTGTCTCTTACCATTCTAATATAATCATTGCAATTTTCATAGTCTTCATGGTAAACATATGAATGGTTTACAAACCATATATGCAAAATTGCAGCATTCTGAATGTATTTGGACAGTTTCTCTTGCTGCAGGGACATGTGAGCCAACCTGTAACATCTCTGAAACATGCGCATGTATTATATTAAATGAGAGCAGCAGGGAAATGGATAGGGAATAGAGTTTAAGATCTTCAGTTTTTAGGTACAGTTGTCAAGCAAGACCTCATTGAGAAGAAATATCTGGGTCAAAATTGCAAAGGAGGCTTGGGATATTGGAAGCAAGAAACACGAGGAGCAAGGCAAGGAGCAAGCCAGGGCAAGGCACCGAAACAAAAGATCCTGAGGTAGAGTGTGCTTAACGTGCTCAAGGATACCAGGGTGTGGAGGGAGCAAGGGAGAGAAGAGCAGAAAATAAGGTTGGAGAAGTGCTGAGCAGTTGCCATTGTGTGGTTAAAGTAGGTGAGAGGGAATGTGCACAAATCCGAGCAAGGAACATGGTGATTGTTCGGAAAGACTGAGTTGGAAATGTCTGTTACCCGCAAGCGTACATATGCAGTTGGCAGTTAGATGTGGAATTGTGGAAATCAGGGGTGTATTCCAGACTAGAGATGTAAATGCAGGAATCATGTGCAGATAGGGGGGAGGCAATTACGGCTCTGGTTGTAGCTATTTAGTATCATAAGAAGATTATGAAAGTACATTTCAGACATCTGATAGGTAGGACTCAGCCCTGGCAGCCGAGATGATAGCAAGAACTACAAATGAAAGGTTCTTTCTGCCAACAGAGAATAGAATACCAGGAACAGGTATAAAAATCTAATTAGCATTTAGAATTTGAATTGCTCCCAGTTTGCCTAATTGAGGAAACCGTTTTTACAGTGAGTCAGATTATAATTTTATAAATTGATTTGCAAAATCAATTACAGTTGTATGGCATTACATTTGGAATATGTTGCACATGATCTCCATGGAAATTAACAAACCACTTGATGGGTGCAGCACTTATTTTTGCATTAGTTAAGATAAATTTGAGCACATAACTTATGGACAAGCAATGTGCTGCCTCAGAATCTCAGAATCTGTGACAATTTCTTTGCTACTGATTCTCACAAATGTTTCAGCTTTGCCTTAAATTTTCTTGACTGACATGTTCCCTTTTTTTGATTAAAATAAAACCTTTCTATTTGGACCCATTTGGCAAATGCAGCTGAGCCTAATGGCTGCCTCTTTGCCCCAAAGCAGTGTTTCTTGACCTTTCCTTCCCCCAATCAAGTAGCCTTTCTAGACCTTTTGTTCCCTGTGTCCATCCCCATGACAAATTTTTGTTGAAGCAAAATGCACATAACTTAATATTTGTCATTTTAGCTATTTGTAAGTGTATAATTTGGTACCATGGTATAATGCCATGAAATATTTAGTGCCATGGTACAGTAGGTTAATTTGCCACTTGCAAGACTAGAACCTCATATCAGAACACTGATTTGACTTTCAGCTGCTGCTGCTTCTGATTCAACTGTCCACTAATGTGCCTGGGAAGGCATGAGGAGATGACCCAAGTATATGGGTTCCTGCCACCCATGTGAGAGACGAGGACGGAATTATTGGTCATGAGTTGGGCCTGGCCCAGCACTGGATATTGTGACCATTTGCAGAATGGATCAGAATGAAAGATGCTCTCTCTCTCTCTCTCTCTCTCTCTCACTCTCTCTCTCTCTCTCTCTCCCTCTGCCTCTCTCTCTCTCTCCCTCAGCCTCTTCCTCTCTCTCTCTCTCCCTCAGCCTCTCCCTCTCTCTCTCAACCCCCCCTCCCCCCTCCTATACTTCCATTTATCTGTGTCACTCTGTCTTTCAAATAAGTTAAAAAATTTTAAATGTATACATTAACATTTATGAGGTTAACATAAATGCTGCCCCCATTAAACTTCTTACCCCTTACGCTCCCAGTCTCTGGTAAGCTTCTTGTACTTTATCTTCATAAACATGCCTAGTCCCAGTGTCTCAACTAAGTGGCCTCATGCAAGATTTGTCCTGTGTCTGTCTTGTTTCGGATAATGTTTCTTCATCCATGTGTTGAAACTTCATTCTTTTCTTTAATTAATTAATTTTATTATTCTATGATACAGTTCTATAAGCTCAGGGATTTTCTTTCCCCTCTCCCCAGATCCCTGCACTCCTCCTGCACAGATTTCTCCAGTGTCATTACCACAGGATAGTCCTTCACCATCATTCATGACTAATACTATTTACATGTATATTCAACACTTCTTGTTCATTCATATGTTTGTGGATTCTTGAGTTGTTTTAATATTTTGTATATCACATATGCTGGCATAAAAAATATATACTTGAGTCGCTGCTTTCAGCTCTTTTGTATATAAACTTTAGATTAAAATTACTGAACCATGAACTTTTTGTTACTATTTTCAATTTTTTTAAATTTTTTTTTACTCAAGGAAAGGAAGAGAAGAGAGAGAGACACACACAATGAGACTGATGTTCTATCTGCTAGCTCACTCTTCAAATGCCCACAAAACCTTGAACTATGCCAGTCTGGATCTAGGATCTCCCACATGGTCCCTGAGCTATCATCTGTTGTCTTCCAGGGGCCACATTAGCAGGAGGGTACACATTGCACACAGAACTGGGACTCAAACCCAAGCAGTGTGATATTTGTGTTGCAGGTCTCCAAGCAAACAACCATCTGTAGGCTATGGACTTTAAATTCCACAAATATGCTATATACTGAAAATAGATTGTGTATTTGTTTATGGACTCTGTGTGTACATTAACATTCCAAGTGTAATATGTGTTTCACCATGTCTCTTATAACAAACCTTCATGTCTTTGGTGTTTGAGGGCTGACATCACCCCCATGGCTCATGCAAGCTCAAGATAAAGATCCCCTGCCTCAAATCGAATCAACATGTAGGTATATAGAAAGATAGATAAATAGATAGATAGATTAATAGATAATAGATAGATTAATAGATAGATAAATATAGTGCCATGCTTAAAGACTAAAGGCACGCACTGTGGAGAACTGTATGAAGATTTACTTTCCTTTTAAAAAATTGATTAATTTATTTTAGATACAGTTCCATAGGCTCCAGGACTTCCCCTTCCCACCTCGTCTCCAATAATTTCCCCTGTTTTATTGCAATAATATAGCACTTCAGAAAACACTCATAGGTCCGTTGGTCTGCTATTTAAGTATATCCTGACATTGTAGGTATGGACCATGGCAGAAAGTCCAGGATGTCCTTGTCAAGATATATTTAATAGTTTCGTTGTGTGTCCATTTTAATTTGGAAGTAGAGATACATACCGCACTGTATTTTCAGATCTCCATATGACAGTCTCTATTTTACAGATCCTCAAGATGACTATATGTACAAGTATGTTTACCTATACATCTGATGATCTTGTGTTTTACATGAAGGTTGCCTTATATCAGAGAGAACATGATATTTGTCCTTTGGTGATTGACCTAATTCACTGAGCTGTGTGGAGATTTATTTTAAAACTAGAAATAGACCTGCAATATGATTCAGCAATTCAGCTACTATGTGTAAACCAAAAGATATGAACGCTTTGGTGCAGGTACCTGTACCGCTATGTTTACAGCAGTCCTGTTTATGACAGCTAAGATAAGGAATCTGCCAAGATGTCCATATCAGGCAAGTGCATAAAGAAAATGTGATATGTGTACATATAGATACAGTATATATATTAGAAACGTTATTCAGCTACAAAAATGGAATTCTATTATGTGCATCAAAATGTTTGCAAGAGGAAAAGATCATGTTGCATGAAATAAACTAGAAACAGAAAATAAATCCACATTTCTCCCTTATATGTGGAAACCAACATTTTTAAAAATCAAGGAATGAAAAAGGAAAAAAATGCTTGGGTGTATTAATGTTGCTACAAAAACAATGTTTTGTGGGGGGAAAAAAAGGCTAAAGGCATAGAATATAAGGAGAATGACCCAAAAATGCATAAGTATAAAAGACATCATTATTCCCAATGAAATAAAGTGTTGGTGTTTTGTTTTATTTCATCTTTAAAATGAATAACCTTTGATACATTAACTCAATATTTTAGAGAACAGCTGTTAATGGCCATGTGAGGAGCAAGACTGAGAAGTAAACTTGCTAGGTAAACTTTTGAAAGCAGTGATCATTACTTATGTTGGTGCTCCTGTTGAACCAAAAATAAAGTGCTTAAAAACAAGTAAGAGTTTAAACTGGGGTGGGAAATACAAGTCCATGCAGAAGCTATGGCTTGGGGCTTGTCCTGCAGAATTATATCATGTTACCTGACATGATGATGGATCAGGAGAAGGGTCATATTAAGCAAGCCATTACATTAACTAGCACTCAAAAACCATAACCGGGGGTAACTTCTGTGAGGGATGTGTGGGCCACATCCAGTGAAAATTCTAGCCCCACTGGTTATCTCAAGAGTTGGGGTGATGGACTAAGCTAGGTGTGACCAAGGAGCCTGCGATCAATTACAGGTAAAGGAACCCCCAATAGTCTGGACTAGTCAGGGCAGCAGCACCCGAATGTGCATCCTGATTAGGGTGTGGGGTGGGCCGGGCTGCAACGTTCACCAGCTCATACATGGCCAAATGAAAGGCCAGACTGCACCAGGCACTGGCCTAAACCCAATGACATGTATGAGAACTGGGTCTGGGAGTGGATTAAGTGGAAGAACTTGGGAAACTCCCTTGGCTAGTCATAGCTCCCGCTGGTGAACATGTGGTCCAGACCTGGGGGTCAGACAAGCTGGGAAAAGTAGCTCCAATAGCTGGCTAATGTGTCAACTGGTAATGGAACAGAGTAGATCAGGCAGGACTGAGCAAACCTTAGCCCACAAGCAAAACTAGAAACCAGGAGGGAGCACAGGTCATGCTGAGCTAGGCTCTTGTACCTACTGGTCCACATGAGCCAGGGACGCTAAGCCACAGTGTCTAAGGCAGAGGTCAAGACAGGTGAGGAGCTGTGCCAAGCTGAGTCAGAGCAACCACTGGCATGTGAGTGATCTATGGCTGGGAACAGGCCTGGTTGGGGAGCTAAGGGGACAACCCTAGCTGGGTTGAGGTTCCTGCCAAGGTGCGTGTGACCTGGAAGGGGGGCTGCATTCTGATCTAGAAACAGTTTTAGTCTCCCTTGGCACAAGTGTGGACTGGGATTGGAGGCACCGAACCGGGCCAGACCCCAACACCTTCTGGTGTCCTGGAGGACAAGGACAGATGTGCGATGGACTAGGAAAGGTCTCAAACCCCTACTGAGCCATGTGTGAGCCATATGTGGGTATGGACAAACCATGACTGGGCTGAAACATCCAACAGCAAGAACCAGATTGGGTTGAAGGCCAGTCAGGAAAAGCCACAGTTCCTGCTATGACAGGAGGTGGACTGAGTAGTGGCTCATGGACCCACTGGTAAGCGTGAAACCTGGCATTGGGAGAGGTTCTGATGGAGGAGCCTGGGCAACTCCTCTGGCAGTACACAGACCCAGCAGGTAAGCGCAAGAAACATGATACAAAATAGCCCAGAACAGGCCCTGGAAAGTTACCCACTGGCATACAATTGGCAGACGTGGGGGCAAGACCAGGCTGAATCTGTCCACGTCATCCACTGGCAAATCCAAGCATCAGTGTGGGTCGAGCCACGTTCGGTCGCAACAAAGACTAGTGCACAATACGGAATGCCCAGGTGAGGTTGCCTGTACCGGAAGGGACCGCAGCGCCCAACCAGCGTGAGAACAAGGAAGGAAGGGGGCAGAGCCAGCAGGGGAATAAGGGAGGGTTCCTTTGCTGGACAGCTGCTCCCGCTGGAGAGCATAGGCTGGGATGGGGGCAGACCAGACTAGCCAGGACAACACCTGTGCGCCTCATGTGGACTAGATCATGGAAAAGCCGGGCTGGGCTGATTATTCCTACTGGTGCAAACAAAATTAGAGTGGGTGAGGGTTGTTTGGGCTTAGACGCAGCATCTGCTGGAAGAAGCTGGCACTGGGGGCTAGTTCTGTCAAGTCAAACCACAGAACTATCTGGAGAGTGCATAATCTGGGAGTGGGAGAGGCCTGGGAGGGAAATAGTGGGCTCATTCCTCTTGGGTTACCACTTCCACGGGAGGACATAAAACTAAGACAGCGGCTGGGGTGGAATGGGATGTGGGACAGACTGGATTACTGCTACACATACTGGCAAACCAGGGTAGGGGGCGGGCCTGGTGGGGGTTATTGCAGGTCGCTCCAACTAGGCTGAAGCTCCCACTGGTTTATGTGAAGGCCAAGTATGTGCTGAGCAGAACCAGGCTGGACTGCAACACCCATTGGTTCCAGTGGAAGTCGGGAGTGAAAACAGAACCAACCCAGCAATTACAGCCACCAGATGATCAGGGCAATGGACTGTGCCGGGCCCTGTACTTGCTGGCACATACAAGAATCTGGTTTGAGAACACCTCAGACAAAGTTTCTTTGGAGATCTTCCTAATCTAAATGCTGGACTCAGAACCCCAACCAAGAAAAGAGAGAAGACAGAACAGGTCAACCAACCATCTCAGCTACGATGGACTATGTCAATCAATGGATTTTTCAAAGACATAGTGCTTGGAGTGGCAAGATTGGCAGCGATTCATAACTGTTGAAATATCAAAACCACTTGAGCAAAACCTCAGAGCATGCTCTACATCCGGGACCTGGGGAGGGTGGGAAATTGGGTGGGCCTTCTCCCTTAATACCCTCCTTTAAACATGAAGGAAATAATATGGAAAAAATACTAGTCTTATCCACTTTCCTGTAGCCCTTGAACCTTTTTACCCTAATTAACTATGTAAAAATTGTCAAAATAAAAAAATAAATAAGGAGAAAAAAAAATAAACTGGGGTGGGGCAGAGGACATGGCATAAATATGAGACCCAAAGATCAGAGAAGGTGATCCTTGTTATGGGACCATTTGTACCTGCATGTGGAGTTCATATTGGTATCTAGCTGAAAGACCATTCAGGAAGACATCTTTACTTCAACTTATGTAGGTTTTAATATTATTTGGTTGTCCAATGCTATATTGCTTCATTAAGTACAGAAGAGATTTAAAAAGTTGTATAACTGTATTTTTAGAAATAGCTGACTATGGGCCCGGCGCGGTGGTGCAAGTGGTTAAGTCCTCGCCTAGCACGCCCGGGATCCCATATGGGCGCCGGTTCTAATCCCGGCAGCCCCGCTTCCCTTCCAGCTCCCTGCCTGTGGCCTGGGAAAGCAGTCGAGGACGGCCCAAAGCTTTGGGACCCTGCACCCGCGTGGGAGACCCGGAAGAGGCTCCTGGCTTCGGACCGGCATAGTATCGGCCCGTTGCGCTCACTTGGGGAGTGAATCATCGGACGGAAGATCTTCCTCTCTGTCTCTCCTCTCTGTATATCCGCCTTTCCAATGAAAAAAATAATAAAAATAAATCTTTAAAAAAAAAAAAAGAAATAGCTGACTAGATCCTTTCACCAGTCATCAAAGACAAGAAAAGACTAAAGAACTAGCAGGATGAAGAAGATGAACTACTCAGTACAATGGAGGATCCTGGAATAGATCCTGGAACAAATAAAGAACTTTAATGGAAACACCAGGAAATTTCACATGAAATGTGTAATTTAATTCATATACATACTAATGTCAATAGCTTAGTTTTCTTCATTGTTTTAGAATTACACAGGTGTTAACAAGGCAGAAACTGAAAGTGGACTCTTTCAGTAAGGAAACTCTCTATACCATGCCCACGCCTCTTCTGTGAGCCTAAAATCAATGCAGAACAAAACAGAAAAGAATCCACAGTGAAGTATCTGGTGGCTCCCAAGGGTACTCCCAAGCAGCACTGTGATTAGCAGCTACTGAGGAACGTAGGAGCGAGTGCAGCTTTTTCAGAAGCACTGGCATCGCTCTGAGAGTAACTCCTATCCTTGTCTCCCCTCCTACCCCTCTGCAGGGTGTGCTGGGTGCACCATGTCACCGGCATGTGGGTGTACCCTTTCCTGGAACACATTGGCCAGGGAGCTAGAATCATCTTCTTTGGATTTACAACCATCTTAATGAACTTTCTGTACCTGCTGGGAGAAGTTCTGAACAACTACATTTGGGATACGCAGAGAAGTAAGTATTACTGGGGGAAGGGAACATAAAACAGGAGACATACTGCCTGTGAGAGCATGCACAAAGATTGAGGGAAAATTCCACTGTAGCCTTCTTTCCTATCTTTCACACGGGCTCTCTTCAGAAGAGGTTCATCTTTACAACTCCAGCACTAATTTAACAACCTCTGGCAGTTTCACCTCAAAGGTTGACTGCCCACTTAGTTTTATTGGGTAATGAAACATCCCAAAGAGAAAAGGAATGTGTCTATAGAATTTTATAGGGAAAACAGCATTAACAGGAAAAATATGGGGGACTTTTGTCCTGATTAACAAAATGCTTAGTTAAAGGGACAAGGAATTAAATTGAGAAGTTATTAAATGCAACCGAGCAACTTCATTAAGTGTCACCCAGATCACCACATTCTGTGTCATCTATTGTGTGGCTGGAATCACTTCAGAGGGGTGTTGCCCACATTCCACTGAAGCTCTCATCAAGAGAGAGTGGTCGTGGCCACTATTTCTCTGGTGGCTGTCCTGTGGAAAGTTGGCAGTGGTAAAGGATTGCTGCTGAGAAGGCTGTTTTAACCAATGCCTCCATTTCTCTCATTTCATGTATGGCAGAGCCTCCAACTTGTCAAGGCACCTAATCTATATCCAAGCTGTGCACGACCTGTCCAGAGCGTATGTAAGATCATGTAACAGTCGGAAGGTGGACAAAATGACAAACAAACAATGTAGAGATTTGGGCCCGCTCCAAAAACACATTCAAAGACCAGCTGGTCTGCGGATTTTTCAAGAGCTCTGGACATCTTTGACCAAGTCCTGTCATTCTAAATATCCCTAGTTGATGGACTCCATTCCACCAACCTTGTATCAGACCTCATGCCAAGAGCTCATTTCCATTTCCATCAAACAAAACACTTGCACTCCATGGTTGCTCAACCAGAGGTGTGTGTGTGTGTGTGTGTGTGTGTAAGGGTGTATGCATCAAGGGATTAGCTGCCATTCAACAGGCCAGAGGACGCTTTCTCTTCTCAACAGCTTTTCATTTTAATAACTGGTCTGTTAGAAAATGTGTCCAAACTTTTTATTCAGCTCAAAACACAGCTTGGAGGACCAGAAATTAATCTTTTAACAATGCTCTCCACTCGGTGATATAAATAGCAATCTTTCTCCATGAGTAATTTTATAGATGTATTTGCTAAACTTACAAAACATTTTGAGAGCAAAATACAAACTTTTCTCAGTTTGCCGGAAGAGGAGCTGCATTTAAATTCCAAATAATATATTCAGTACTTGTTATCAGGAAGTACTCATGACTGCCCATTTTCCCTGGATTTATTTAATACTGACAAGCAGTGGGTCATGTTCCACTACTGCTATGAGAAGTTGAGCTATAGACGGGAAGGACAAAGATCCAGTCTAGATTAAACAAATCCTGCTTTGTATCATCCATATTGAGAAGTTAAAAATGAACAATGAAAACAGAGTTTTGCAAGTGATCTGTGTAATGTCATTTATACCTTTTCTGAAGAAGCACCACTTAGGACTGACCAACCTTTTATAACTCACTTTGGAAATGCAGATTAATTCTGTCCATGTTTACTTAGTGACTCCAGAGAAACTGTTGTTTTATGCCCAGTGGGCATCTACCTCATTTATGCAAAGGGTCAAGCCTGGCGCCATAGCCTAATGGCCAAAGTTCTCACCTTGCATGAGCCAGGATCCTGTATGGGCACCAGTTTGTATCCTGGCAGCCCCACATCCCATCCATCTCCTGACTTGTGACCTGGGAAAGTAGTAGAGGACAACGCAAAGCCTTGGGACTCTGCACCAATGTGGAAGGCCCAGAGTAGGCTCCTGGCTCCTGGCTTCGGATCAGCTCAGCTCCAGCCGTTGTGGTCACTTAGGGAGTAAATCAATGGACGGAAGATCTTTCTCTTCTGTCTCTCGTCCTCTGTGTGTATCTGACTTTCCAATAAAAATAAAATAAATCTTTAAAAACAAACAAAAACGATCACAAGCAAATGGCCTTTCCCCAGTTTCATCCATCAAAAACTTTTGTTAGACCTGCAAAGCACTATTTTTGTTTTCAAACAAATGTCTCAAAATGGGGAGATTATACCTTACAGCTAGACTTTTAGCTTCTTATCAAATATTTGAAGATCCCAAAAACCAAGTCCAGTAATCTGCTAGAACAAGGCTTGAACATCTGTTGCCCTCTTTAAAAGGTTTTCTGATTTCCCCCTCATTCTCACGTGGCCACTATGATCATATTAGTTGTCTTGTTCTGTTGTATTTGGGTATGAAACTGTTGATTGAGTGCATTGTATGTGTTTGTGTGAGAATGAATTGAGTACATGGAAAATGATGTTATAATCAATTACTATATGCCAACTACTACAAATTTCCCTAGGAAGAATGACTGCTTCATTTCAACCATCTTTCTTCTAGAATGGTTTTTTTAGTGCTCAGCTTTCCCTACTTACTTAATCTATGTCAGTGATAACTTCAAGAAAAAAAAAAACTATATTATTACAGAATCTTGCCCTTGCAAAGGAGACTAAAAATCATGTAAACTGGTCCTTTCCTTGCACTGAAGCCAGCTTAGGTCTGTGAATCTTAAGTGACCACTAAACAGGTGATGGCAGAACCAATTCCTTCCACCCGCCACTGTTGTTTCTCTTGGGCCATCAGAATGCCCTGTTTGGGAAACCCAGGCACAAAATAGCTCAGAGATGTCACTGAAAACCATAGACCTAGGACCAACTGGATGTGAAGTATAAGCCTTAAAAAAAACACCTTAAGACAAGCTAAATTAATAACTACATGTTTCCTCTTTCTAAATGAAGAAGTAACTCAGGATGGCTTTGTGGAAGAAATCTCAGTTCATTGGTGCTGCCATAGCAAATTACTAAAAAGTAAGCAAATCAAAGATTGACAGAATTTGTTCCTTGTGATAACTATGAGGGAATGATCCTTTCCAGGCTTCTGTCCTTGATTTACAGTTATCTTTAGGTTCACCTGCTAGCTTCCATACATGAGACTGTCTCACAATTTTCTCTTCTTGTAGGGGCCCAGTTGATTAGGGCCCTCCAAGTAGCCTTGTTTTAAATTTCTAAAGCCCTGTGGTCAAAACAAGTGCCCTTTCTGAGGTACTGAAGATTAAGACTTCAACATACAGATTGGGGAACATGACTCAATCCACAACATTTCACCCTCTCTTAACATTCATGCCCTTTACACATGCCAAAATATGTATACCTCATCCCAGTGACCCCAAAATTCTTTTGAACGTCAACTGTAAATGCAGAAATATCTCATTTGAAATACATCAAATATTAGTGACACTTTGGATAGGATTGCTCCTGAAGTAAATAGGTTTTTATCAGCCTGTGAAGTCTGCTAGTCATAGAGTGATGGGGCAGGCGTGAGGATATACGCCCTCATTGCAGAAGGCAAGGTAGAAGGGTCATGCTTTCCAAGCAGTCCGAAAGCTGGAAGGGTAAAACCGTCATTAGATTTTAAAACTTGAGAGTAATCCTTGTCTGGACACTCTGTTCTCAGTGCTTAGCAGGCATGGGGCTGTAACCTGCTTTCCTGGTTATTGATAATGATAGTCCAACCCTCCAGAACAAGGGAGAAGCTAATCCATGAATCATCATTGGAGCCTTTTGCCCTTGACATCGTTTTACCTCTGTCCCTGTCCCTCAGTCTAGGCTGATTGTGATCTACTGGTAAAAAATTCATACATACACACACACACACACACACACACATACACAAATGTGGTCAGCATTATGGTCCAGTGGGTTAAACTGCTGTCCACAACATTGGCATTCCCATATGGTGCCAGTCTAAATCCTAGTTACTCCAGTTCCAGTCCAGCTCCCTGCTAATGCAGCTGGGGAAGCATTGGAAGGTGGTCCAAACACATGGACCCCATGTGGTGAGATTTGGATGGAGAGCGCAGCTCCTGATTTCCACTCAGCCCAATCCCAGCCATTACAACCATTGGAGTAGAGAACCAATAGATGAAAGCTATCTCTTTTGTGTATCTCTCTTCCTCTCCCTGGACCTATGCCTTTGCAATTAATAAGTCTAAAGAAAAAAAAATATCAGAAATCACATTAGGCTTTCATGCAGGTTATGTAGGTTCAAGTTGAACAGGGAATTCTTGGCAGATCCTCACTGGATAATCCCCTCTCTATGTTTACCTTCTTCACAGATTATCAGATCTATGATCCACATATCTAATTTCTTTAGCAACTGGTTCTCCAGTCACATTTTGGAGCTGTCTCACATTGAAGTAGTGAGTGATGGTTACGACTTCAACATATGGACTTGGGGGCAGGGAACACCAATGAACCAATAAGCTAGCATGTTTCAGTACAACAACTAAGGAAATAAGCCAGTTCTAATGAATCTGGCAAGGGTGAATCATCCTATTCAAGTCCAGAAATGAAAGTGTCCAAAGGAGACAGATCAAGGAGAAAAGTGAGAGAAGGTCAGTGTCAGGCTGAGGTGAACAGAGAGCTCACCACCTTCTCCTCCAACCATATACCCAGACCAGCAGGCACGCCAGTGTCAGGGAACTGTTCCCACTGTGCCCCTCTCCCAGACAGAGGAAAGCAAGGTGACTGAATCCTTCGGCGTCATCAGCGTTGTCCCTCCTGTTCCCACAAGTGAACCCTGCCTCAGTTTTCTGGCAGGTTCCTTTGGGTGTTTTATGTAGAAATGATGGCTCTACTTTGTCCAAACATTATTTACAAGTATCTGATATTTCCCTCTGCCTCACAGCTGCCAAATTCCAGTAGGTGGGGATCCATTTTCTCTCGTTAGGTCAATGAAAAGCCCTGTTCTCCTCCCTTCCTCTTTTGAAGATTCCAACATCGCTGCCAATACAGCCCATCTGTGACTGAATGTGTTAGAAGAAACGGACTTTAAAAAAAAAAAAAAGAAGCAGCAATAAACTGCTGTTAGCCTCTGAGAGCTTCTCCACAGGACTTGGGACCCAGGTCATGCATGCTATTTGCGTGATCTGAGTGTGCCTCCTGGCTCTG
Organism: Ochotona curzoniae; assembly: GCF_017591425.1. Lineage (NCBI taxonomy): Eukaryota > Metazoa > Chordata > Mammalia > Lagomorpha > Ochotonidae > Ochotona > Ochotona curzoniae. The sequence goes on from NW_024467115.1 coordinate 23,292,374, forward strand.
CCCTGGTCAGCCCACAACTAAGGCAGTTCATACCTTTTCCTTTCCAATGCCCTTACTCATTGACTGGAACTTTTCCTTAATATGATTTTCTAAGTCTTTTGGAAAAAGTGTTAGCAGTCTCTGCCAGTTCCTTAGTCATGGAAGCCAGACCTAAAAGACCTTCTGAGAATAGACACCTGCTGAGAGCCATTATCCACAATTACAGCACGCCCCTCTTAACTCCTCCATGCATGTACTGGGAGCCTAGTCGGGAACCCTTCTTACCATTATGACCCTCTGGCAATTGTCATTTTTTATACTGTGTGGTCTCCCTGTTTGTTCTGCTGCTTTCCCATGAGTCCAGCCTTTAAAGGTCTTCTCTGTGTATTCATATGTTGATTGATTCAACAAAGATGAGTTCCACTCCTATCATGAGACAGACACTGTGTTAGGGATGTAATCAGGGACAGAACAATTAAAGCCTCTGCCCTCAGAGAGCTTGCGATTTACGACAGTACACCAGCACAACCTGCACTGTGCTTTTGTTTGGTTCTATCGTTGCTATTGAAGTAAGCAAACAAAAAGTCTAAGAATTCAGTAAGATTAGAAAAATGCTTAGCCGCAAGCAAAAGAAAAAAAGAAGCAGGAGGCACTTGCCAGATTTAACTGTAATTCACAAGAATGACATGAACATTTTTATCTCCAGGAAAATGAGACAGCTCTGCCTATTCATTACCGACAACAGGCAAAGATCTTGCCGGTTCAGTACACGCCACTCCTTCAGGGAGAAAAGCATAGTTCTACCAGGTTTGGGTTGAATAGAGGGAGACGTTGGGTTGAAGCATACATGGGTACGAGAATAACCAGCTCTTGTGGCTTGTAAGCTCTCTATGAGTTTTAAAAAGGAAAAGGAAAATCCGGAGTGGAAAGGGGCAGAACTAACGTTAAAAAAAAAAAGTCTGTTTAAAATTTACCAGCTGCACATCTCCTGCTGCTGGAAATTGGTTACACATCAATGTGGCTGGGGTGTCCATGCACCCTCCATGTAGAGGAAACTTCAGTTGGCAGCCAGTCCTCACTGCTTGAAGCCACTGGAGCAGGGCAGTGTCCCTGAGATCTTGTGTCCAGTTTTAGGAGATGATGTGGAGAGAGATCACCGAGGATGTTTCTGGAGAGAGGAAGTGGGGACGACAGATGGATGGGAAGAAATGTGAAGAGATGAGGGCTGCTGTGAGCATCTTTGCTTACGTTAATCTGCCTGTTGCTCTAGGTATGGAAGGAGAGAAAGAGAAGCCCAAGTTGGAATGAGAGCCAAATCTAAATGGAAGACCTGAATAAGCTGCCGTGGAAGACTCCTTCCTCCCTCACCCTGGGCCTGGGAATGCTCGATACAGAGCTTTGGGGTTGAGGAGGGGATACCTTTTATATATAAATATGTATAAAAATAGAATACAGTTGTTTCCAGAATAACTTAGATTCACTGTGTTTTAAGGAATTCTTTCCAAATTTATTATTGAAATGACATTTTTTTTCTCCAGTTTTCAAACTATAATTGTGTTTTCATTTTGGAATTATAATTCCATACAGTCAAGAAAGAATAAATTTTGATTGTGTTTCTTATTGAGAAATACATTAAAAGCAGAGGGGGCAGCTGTAGCGCTAGATGTGTGTATGTATATGGAGTCCTAAAGGTGGCTGGAATAATGAGGTCGGCCCAGGGGGTTCAGAGAAAGAATGCATACTTCATACTGCAATAATGTCACAATTGCCTCAAATGAATATTGTTAGTGGTAACGATGTTTGGATCTGTTGACTTAATCTTGTGAAATTCTTCCTAGATGTAAACTTGAATAAAGACCCAACAGCCCCATTCCTGGTGTTCAAGTGGGGCCTCCCAAAGTCCTGACTGTGTCTGCTTTCTTATTTTGCTGTTTTATTCTATGTCCTGTTGAAAGTGGCTTCCTGGATCAGGTGCTCTCTTATGGTTTCTTTGTTTTTAAAAAGGAATTTTTCTATCATTTCAGAAAATATCTTTGTTTAAAAAGCTAATTTGCAAAGTCTAGGTATATTTAGAGTAAAAAAAAGGAATTGTTATGTAAATTATAAAACATTACATAAAAGAAATATAGATGCTCATTGTCCATGATAAGAGAGGTCAATTAGTGATATAAAATCATTCACTTGAAAAATAAATTCCATTTTAACTGGTAAAATTAAGAAATACTAGAAATCTCTCTCCCCTCCTTTGACTGTCTACTCTCCTACAGACACACACACACACTCTCTTTATGTTAGTTTTCCTAACTATAGCCAGTTCCTCAGTGAGACTTGGTGTTCCCATTGCCACTGCCAAGATCCCTGTATTTACCTAAAATTCAGAAAGAGGATTCTGGAGTGTCCCTCATCATTTGTTTACAGATGATTCAGAATAGGTACCCTTTTGTGTGAACAAATGTGCCCATCCTTACACTACACACACTCAATTTTAACAAGCTAAATCACCAAAATTTCAACCAGGGAGACAAAAATTCAGATGATGATTGTGTAAAAATGCCCTATGACGTATCGTGACAGAATTCCAGCCAAAGATATCTGTTAGGTTGAAAATACATATTTTTAAAAATATTTTCCAACTGAATCAAAAAGGAAAGTGCAACAGAATGCTGTGTGGGCAAAAAACACAAAATGAAGAGTCTTGAAGATTGAGAATAAGACACACAAAAATAAACCTAAACTTGCCAACAGAAGGAAAGAAGGGTTGTGATTTTGATCTACTACAAGTCCCTCATGGTAGGTTGGCCCTGGATGCCTACGTCGAACGCACCATTGGGAGAAATGTGGACTGCATTCTAACAGAATCTTCATTTTTGTTCCCTAACTCATGAAATTTGGGGAAATTAAAGGAAAAGATCCTGAAGAAAACCACCCAGAAGTGACAAGCAAAGCAAGGCTGCAGTTTTAGAATAACGCCCCAATTAGTGCCACTGTCAACACCTGACAAGTCCAGATGGCTAGCTGAACCCACTACATCTGCCTTACCTTTTGACCTGTTATGGTTTTGTATCGGCCCCACATTCCTATGTTGGAGTCCCTTTCCCCAGGCCCTCAGAATCTGACTACTATTTGAAGACAAGACCTTTACCGACACGGATAGATTAATGGAATGTGGGGGCAGGACTGGGTGGGTTGTGTCTTGATCTAATCTGACTGCATCCTTACAAGACGATTGGGACACATGGAAACATGGAAGCAGGCACAGGTGAAACCACAGTAAAATAGAAGGCAGACAAACTTCTATCTGTTGCTTCACTCCCCTAAAGGCTTGAAACAGATGGGGTTGTACTACGCTGAAGGCAGGAGCAGGAAACTCCATCTACATGGATGGTAGGGGCCCATGCTTGAGTCACAGGGTTACCTCCTAGTGAGGTAGTTGGAAGTGGAAGCAGGGAGGAGATTCACACCCAGACGAACCAGTGGCATACACATGTCCACAGCAGGTTCTTAACTGCTACACCAGTGCCTGCCCCAAGTGAATTTAAACACATATGTATAACGTGTTTTATCACCTATTCCTACTCTCCAAAAATCCAAGAACTTAGTGGCTTAAAACAACATTCCTTCAGACCCTGCACCTACAATGGAGACCCATAGGAAGCTCCTGGCTCCCAGTAATTCATCAGTTCATCTCTAGCCTTTGCAGCCACTTGGGGAGTGAACCAGCAGTTAAAAGATCAAGCTCTCTTTCTCTCTTGTTCTCTCTACAAAATATGCCTTTTAAATAAAAATAAATACTTTTTTAATAAAATGAAAATAAAAGACATTTGAGTAAAAAAAATCGAATCTATACCTTGTACAATGTACATTGATAAATTTTGAATAGATCAAGATTTAGCAGAATCAAGACGGCAATACAGGGTAAGCACACGTTTAAATGGAACAAAAAAAAACATTTAATCAGGATGAAGCAGAGAGAACACGTTCCATGAAATAGGAGAGGACAGAACAACAGCAGAGGGGTACCTGGAGACTGACAGACACAGGAAAGCAGCAGACACAAAGGTGAGGTGTTGCGGTGATGCATACTCCAGTGGCATTCAGCTAATGGTGATCTGAACTCCACCAGCAGCCAGAACTTCACCAGCAACCAGGTGGGAAGGGACTTTCACTGGGAGCTTGGGAGGTGAACCCAGAAGGGGAACTGTCCATCCTACTGGTCTGTTTGATTTGACCAGAAGCAGAGACAGAGCAGCAAATCCCAGATGGGCAGTGCAAGAACAGGGTGGATTTCACACCCCAGTCAGCGTCCTAGAGCCAAATTGGGTGCCATTCTGCAAAAGGAGACAAAAGCAAGGGAAAGGACTGAGCATGCGCTGAGCTGGGAGTGAACTCATTTCTGACTCAGTGAAATGCAACAACGTGGCATTCTACAGGTTCCAGCCAGAGCAGGTCTGGTAGCCCTCAACCTGATGGCCAGCAGATCAAGAACTATAGTAGGGGAATATCAGGTGTCATTTTGTACACTGTAGCTAAAACTTTAAAACTACAGGGGATAACAGTGAACTGTTCATGTGCTGAGCTTGTGAGAACTCACTGAGATCCGTGGATTGTACTGGTCCCACAGGAAAATAATGCTGACTGTAGCATTGTACTGGTCAAAATAGGTCCGTGTGGCACCCAGACCTAATGTCCAACAGGTTCTTGCAAGATCAGTGCCACCAACAACCTAGCTATATAAGACACCTGGTCTCTCCCTAATCCTGGGACCTGCTGCAACTGGAAGTGGGAGAAAGGTTGTAGAGATAATGGTGCAGCCTCTGCACGGTATCACAGGAGGTGGAGAGTGGTGAGCCAGGAGCTCGGGCAATGGAGACTATAATGAAAACCTAACATAAGAACCCAGACCTGGAACTCACTGGAGGGAGTGGCACAATTGGCTGCAAGCAAAGAATTGTGTACCAACTGCAATAAGTAAAATCAAACTATAGACCTGTGGGCGACACAGCTTAGAAACCTGCCCCAAGGAGAAGACTCTGCTAACCAGAAGTACAATGACCAGAAGTACAAAAGAAGAGACAAAGGCACAATGAATACTACTGAAAACTCCCCTGCAAAGGAGCAAAACCCTATGCCAACCTCAGAGTTCACTGAGGAAGACATCGAGAAAATGGGAACACAGAATCCATAAGACTCATTTTAAAGCTTCTGATCAACAATGAGAAGCACATACAAGAGCTCAAAAAATTTAAGGAATATTTTTCACAAGCAATAGCAGCAATAAAGCAAAGCAAGGCTGATATATCAGAAGTTAAGAACACAGTAGAGCAAATTAAAAGTACCATGGAAAGTCTCCAAAATAGAATGAAGCAAGCAGAAGAAAGAATCTCAGAATTGGAAGATATTTCCTGCCACCAGGGAGAAGCAAACAAAAAGCTGGAAACAGAGCTGGATCAGGCCAAAAAAATATGTATATATATTCAAGAATTGAAAGACTATGAAGAGGCCAAGTGTAAGAGTTATGGGAGTCCCAGGAGGTGCAGAAAGAGAAACTGGTTTTATGAGTATATTTAATGAAATAAGGGAAAATTTCCTTAATCTAAAGAAACAATTGGGAAACAACATCTAGGAGGGGCACAGAACTCCAAATAGGCTTGACCAAAAGCGATCTTCACCAAGACACATGATCATCAAGTTCTCTTCAATTGAACATAAGGAAAAGATCCTTAAATGTGCACGTGAAAAAAATCAATTGACATATAAAAGAATGCCAATTAAACCCACAGGAGATCTCTCACAGGAAACTCTACAGGCAAGAAGAGAATGGAGTGACATATTTCACATCCTAAAAGAAAAAGAGTTGTTGGCCTAGGATACCATATCCAGCAAAGCTTTCTTAGTCTTCGAAAATGAAATAAAACTCTTCCACAGTCAAGAAAAGTTACAAGAATTTGTCTCTTCCAAACCTGCCCTACAAATGATACTTCAAGATGTTGTCTTAACAGAGCAGAGGAATAGCACTTCCCAAAACCAAAGACAAATGGGAAGAGCATCCCAGTAAAATGACAACAGAAGACTAAACCAATGAACAGCCTATTCCTAAAATGACAGGACCAAAGTACCACCCATACATATTATCCCTGAATGTAAATGCCTTAAATTCAATCAAACGTCATAGATTAGTAGACTGGATTAAAAAACAAAACAACATCTATTTATTGTCTAGAGGAGACACACTTCACCAACAAAGATCAGCAGAAACTATATTGCATGAGTTTTGATGTTTTCTGTTAGTTTCATCTCTTAAAACACTTCCTTCTGATTAAATTCTTCAATGACTCATAGATCATAGAGCAGCATTATTTTCTGCAAGAAGGTTCTTGATTTTCATTTCTTCAACTACATGTTAAGCTTTTTGTAACAATGTTATTTAACTTCATGGTGTTGTTCATTTCTTTTTTCTCTCTGATGTTGATTTTGTTTTGTGGCTTTTCATTGAAGGGGATGTATAGTATCTGTGTAATGGAGACTGTCATATCTAGTAACATGTCATTTAACTTCATGGCATTGTAGTTTTCTATTTTTCTTTCTATTGTTGATTTTGTATTATGACTTTTCATTTGAGAGGATATACAGTAGCTGTGAAATGGAGACTGACATATCCAGATGTGAGGATACAATGTAGTATGCATTTCTACTTCCACACAAAGATGGACTTACAATGAAACTGTTTACTATATCTTAACAATAGGACTCTGCCATTGTCCATGCCCACAATGATGGACATAGGACTGTGTATGAAGAACTATGCTTTAGTAATGATATAGAGGAACTAGGCGGGGGGGGGGGGATGAGGAGGGCGATTGGGGCAGGGATAAGAGAAATGCCAGGAGCCTAAGGAATTGTATCATAAAATAATAATAATAATAATAAATAAGTAAAAAAGAAAGAAAAAAAGAATTTCAATGGTGACACTAATTTGAAATATTTACTATATAAATTGTTTCTGATTCAAAGAAAGTCTAATTTGATATTAAAATTACTTAAAATGCAATGGCAGGAATAAATCAATAGAGTACAACTAGACAATACTCAGTTTTATTTAAAAAACAACTAGAAAATATGTTTCAAAACTTTATTAAAAATCCTGAATGTATCAGCCAGGTGTTGTGACATGATGAGTTACGCTGCCACCCAAGACAGTGGCATTCTATGAATTGAACCTCAATTACAGACTGTTCTACTTCCAACCAGCTCGCTGCAAATTGCCTGAAAAGAACTAGAGGATGACCCAAATCTTGAGCTCATGCCACACATGTCCCTGCCATAATAAGAGAGTTTCTGTCTCCTGGTTTTGAACTTGAATAGCAAATCTCAACATATTTTGATAACCAAATATAAATTTAGCAGTACAGAGAACAGTCTTTTAAAAAATGTATATTGGAGGGCCCAGTGTGGTGGCGCAAGTGGTTAAAGGTCCTCGCCTTGCACGCCCGGGATCCCATATGAGCGCCGGTTCTAATCCCGGCAGCCCCGCTTCCCTTCCAGCTCCCTGCCTGTGGCCTGGGAAAGCAGTTGAGGACGGCCCAAAGCTTTGGGAACCTGCACCCGCGTGGGAGACCCGGAAGAGGCTCCTGGCTTCGGATCGGCATAGTATCGGCCCGTTGTGCTCACTTGGGGAGTGAATCATCGGACGGAAGATCTTCCTCTCTGTCTCTCCTCTCTGTATATCTGCCTTTCCAATGAAAAAATAATAAAAATAAATCTTTAAAAAAATTAAAAAATATATATTGGGGACTGTATTTTTGAAAAAGGTGAAATGCTTTATTCTATTATATAGAGAATAAATAAATAAATAACGTATGTTTTAGAAATGGAGTATATATGTTAGTGTTTACATCTTAAAGATTTAATCTTTTTAAATATTAGAAGAAAACTCGAGAATTTTCTGAATAGAAAAGGCCTGTGATTTGAAATCTAATCATCATGAAGTAAAGTTAGTTTGATTCAGTTGCATAAAAACCAGAACCTCCTGCATTGCAAAAAATAAAAGCAATGACAAAATATGTATGTAAATTTCAGGTGCAAATGATAAATTCAGATAACAGACAAAAGGTTTGTTTTTCTAATACATAAATATATCCTGGAAAGAAAAACAAATAATAGGGGATTAAATTCTGCCTGCAGTACCAGCACCCCTTCTGGATGCCAGTTCTAATCCTGGCAACTCCACTTCCAATCCAGCTCTCTGCTTATGGAATCAGAAAGCAACAAAAGACGGCCCAAGTCCTTTGGGCCCGTGCACCCACATGGGACACCTAGAAGCTCCTGCTCTTGGCTTCAGTTCAGATCTGGCTGTTGTAGCCATTTAGGAAGTGAACTGGTAGATAGAAGACCTCTCTGTCTCTCCTTCTCTCTGTGTAACTTTGCCTTTCAAATAAAAATAAATTTAAAAGAAAATGCAAGTTCTTAACCACATCCTGTAGCTACTTCCTTGACATCTCTATTTTAGTATATGCACAACTGGCTGCTATAAACCTTTTTTTTTTCTCCCAAGCTAACATGTTTTTGAGTTTAACCTAAGTCAGAGTGGCACAGAACAGTGAAAGGATCAACATTAACATCCGTCATATATAACAACTGAGTACAAACTTAACATCAAAGTTTCTATGCAGATACATCTTGTTTAGCATTAACAGTTATAAATTGATGAAGTTTTTTGGGGAATCTGAAGCCAAAATTTAAACTTCGCAGTATATAGAGATTAAGCACAGTTTTGCAGAACTTTGCATTTTAACATTTGAAGAGTAGAAAAGTTTTAGGCAGGTGAGCAGGGAAATTCCCAACAACCTAGTGAATGAGGAAGACTTTAATTATATCCTACCTAGTAAAGTCCAGGAGAAGCAAGTAGGGAACCTGACCTTTTAAGTACAGACTGAGAGACTATAAGTTAGTTGGCCTTTTCCCTGGCTGTTCCAGACTTTCTATATCAGTGTCTCTCTCTGTCTATTTGAAAAGCCAAATGAGAAGCCTGGTCAGTAAGGTATAAGCTAAGTGATTATCAACTAGCTGACCTTTATTAGTCTCTGTCTATCTGAACTAATTTGGGGGCTCGCAAGCAACCCTGATGGCCGGTGTAAGAGAGGGCTGGGAGCCAAGGCTAGAACTAGATGAGGACCAAAGAAAGCTCCTCTCCTGAGTCCAGAAGGAAATTTATAATCCTTTTATCTCTGAGTGCCACTTGGGGCTGCTGGCTGTAGTTCTGATGTCACCAGACCCTATGAGAGGGTTTTGGGCTGCTACCATCCCATTTTCGAACACATTGGTAACTCAGTAGGATATTATTAATTTTGATGTTTCTTCCTGTTGTTGAAGTTGTGTAGTGACATCTCATTGGAGGGGATAATATTCTGCCAGCTCTACTTTCATACCAAAGATGGTCCACCAGTGAAACTGTTGAATTTATCTGGACAATAAGATACTGGACTCTCCGCATGGTCCATGCCCACAATGAAGGAATCCTGACTGGTTACGATCTGTACTACTGTAACAATGTGGAGGAATTCAATATGAGGGGAGGGGTTTAAGGAGGAGCTGGAGGAATCCCAGAGCCTATGAAACTGTGTCATAAAACGATATTAAAAGGAAAAAAAACATTAAAAATAAATTTAAAAGAAAAAGAATAGGAGAATTAGGGCAATAAATATAGATAATTTAGAGTAAATAAGAAAGTATCTCTACACATTTGAAAAGGATGCACCCTCAATCAGAATAAGAAAACACACAGCTATATTGAATACAATTTGTATGTACTGAATTAGGGAAATAATCTTGAAGTTCAATGATGTTCTCTGTTGCAGAACATATTAGGTTATAGACATATTCATTATTACTTCTGGAAGCACAGATGGGCACCATTCCTGTAGTAAGCAGTTGGTCTTTTAAAATTACATTTAACCTAACAATTGTTTTTCTGAGATTTGATGCCATCGGCCATATTCCAACATGTGTTAAGCCTTACAGCAGCAAAGTTTGCAATATGAAAATAGAAGCAAAAGGAGTTTAATAATAGCAACTCGATTCTTTAAAATTTGATACTTTTGCCCAGCGTGATGGCATAGCGGGTAAAGTCCTCCCCTTGAATGTGCTGGGATCCCGTACTGGTGCTTGTTCTAATCCCAGCAGCTCCACTTCCCATCCTGCTCCCTGCTTGTAGCCTGGGAAAGCAGTCGAGTAGGGCTCGTAGCTTTGGGACCCTGGAGCCGCTTGGGAGACTGGGAAGAGGCTCCCGGCTTCGGATTGGCTCAGCTCCAGCCATTGCAGTAACTTGAGGAGTGAACCATCGGACAGAAGATCTTCCTCTGTCTCTCCTCCTCTCTGTATATCTGCCTTTCCAATAAAAATAAATAAATCTTTTTTTTAAAAAATTGATACTTTAGGGGTGAGTTTTGGTATAATAGTCAGAACATTGCTTGGGGCAGCTGTGTCCAGAATCATAGAGCCTGGCTTCAAAGACCAGCTCTGCTTCCGAATCCATCTCCCTGTCAATATGCACCATGGGAGGCAGAAAGTAATGGCAAAGGTTCTTGGGTCATCCCTGCAACCACAGACCTGATTGAATTGCTGCCTACTGACTTCAGCTTGCCCCAGCACAGCTGTTGCAGGCCTTTGCAGAATGAGTCAAGGGCTGAAAGCCTGCTACCATTCTCTCTCACCCTCCTCCTCTTCCCTTGGGAGTCTTGTCATTCCAATAAAGTAAAAAAAAAGAGAGAGAGAGAGAGAGAGAGAGAGAGAGAGAGAGAAAGAGAATTAAAAAAATTTTTTTTTAAAAATATGGGTGGCAGAGGCTGACATGGTGGCATAGCAAGTTAATTCTCTTCCTGGGGCACATGCATCCCATATAAGCTTCGGATGCTGTATGGCTGCTCCACTTCCCATCCACCTCTGCTGTTAATGGCCTAGGAAAGCAGTAGAGGATGGCCCAAGGTCTTGGGCTCCTACACCCTTGTGGGAGAACTGGAGGAGGCCCCTGGTCCCAGTTTCAGACAAGCTCAGCTCTGGGCATTGCAGCCGTTGGGGAGTGAGAAGCAGAGGGAATATTCTCTATCTCCTCTCCTCTCCTCTCTCTTTCTCTTTCTCTTGCTCTCTCTTTCTCTCATCTGTCTCCCTTCTCTCTGTATTACTGACTTCCAAGTAAAAATAATAAATCTTTTTAAACAGGAGAATGGATGAATGATGACACTATGTAATGGGAGAGAAAAAGTCTGTAAAAATGTAATTTAAATTTCAAACAGAAATGTGTTGAATAGTGTGCCTAGCATGCTCCCTTCATGTAGAGAAAATGCGGAGAACACAAGAATGGATTTTTACTTGTTTATGTACAGGAACCTGCAGAAGCATCAGGAGGTGGAACAATGGAGGATAAAGCTGTGGTGATGGGAGCCAGCACTGGCAGAAAGCAGCTCATTATGCCAATTCTTTTTTATTTTGGAAAATTTAGCTATATTACCTGTTTTTTAAAGCATTTAATTTAACCCCAACTCTTCAAGGAAAGAAAACATGTCGAAGATAAAAATTAAAAAACAACAGCAACCTATTCAGAACTTAATAACAACATACTTCAGAATGAAGGCATATTCTGTGAGGCCAAGCTATAACACAGAAAAATACATAGCCTTACATTTTCTTTCTCTGCAAAATTAAATGAAGAAAATGAATTATATAATCAGCAGGAAAAAAATGAGAAATAGAGAAATAAATCTCAGAGAAACATAATTAATAAAAGAATTAGGCGGAAGAAAAAGAATTAATAATTAGATATTAATTACTACCAAACCACTGTAAAAAGATGAATAATATATGCAAATGACTGGCATGTTAATTGAAAAGAGAAAAAGAGAAACGCAATATTTGACAGCACAAACAGATGTGAAGCAAATCTTTAATTACAAAAAAAAATGTTTCGCGTTTCTTTGGTAACAAATTCTCAGCATTCAATGAAATGTGTGTAGTTTTGGGAAAATGGACTCAGAAAACCTCACTAACCTGATATTTCTGAAAGCCTTGCTTTCCATGAATGTCCAGTTACATATTGCCAAAACAGAAATTGATCCAGAGTGCATTATGAGCAAATTCTTTAAAAATATCAAGTAACTTTTTTTCATATTAAACTATTCCAAGATTACAAAACGATAAAATGCTGTTCAAATTTTGTTTAAAAGTTAATAAAACCCCGAAAAAAGCCAAAAGAGAAAAAGAACCTTTCACTTGCTTAACAAAAATGTTAGATAATTGAAACAACAAATTAAAACAATAAACTAAAAGATAAGATCCTACCTATTTAATTAGATCTTTAAAGTTAATGAATGGTTTAATTCTAGGATTTTCATTGAAAATACTACCTTAGGCCTGACGTAGTAGCTTAGTGGCTAAAGTCCTCACCTTGCATTCATCAAGGCTCCTTATGGGTGCTCCAACTGCTCCGCTTCCCATCCAGCTCACTGATTGTGGCCTGGAAAAATAGTAGAAGTCAGCTCAAAGCCTTGGGACCCTGCACCTGCATGGGAGATCCAGAAGAAACTTCTGGCTCCTGGCTTCAGATCAGTTCAGCTCCGGCCATTGCAATCACTTGGGGAATGAACCAGCGGATTGAAGATTTTTGTCTCTCCAATTGAAATTAAAAAGAAAGAAATAAACAAATTTTAAATGTTAGCTTGACATAGTAGACTCCATTACACCATCACTATACTTTCCCTCAAATGAAAAAACATGAAAGACATTCAACAACATTTATGAAATTAAAAGAAAAAATTTGCAACACCATGGACTTAGACAATATCCTACTGAAAAACCAATGTATCGATGAAGAAACGAAAAAGAAAACACAAAAGCTTCTTGAGTAAAATGATGTTATACAATGCAGTTTGCATCTTCACTTTCAAATCAATGATGAACCCCTAATGAAACTGTTGGATCTGTCTTGAAAATAGGATGCTAGACTATCTGGTATTGTCTGTACTAACAGACTGTTGGATAAATAACTGCCTATGAAGGACTATACTATTGTAATAATATGGGAAAAATCAATCGGGGCCAGGAATTTAGGGAAGAGGTAGGGAAATCCAGAGCCATGCAATTGTACCATAAAATTTAAAATAAAAATTTAATATTATCTTAATAATACAAAAAAGAAAGAAGTTATATGATTCTCTCCAAAGTTGCCTAGAATGTCTGAGAACATTTAGGATTATTTATTTACAATAATATTATTAATAACACTAAAGCATTGAGACATGTATATCACAAAAAGCTGTTACAATCTCAAATGTCAAGCAGTCTCATTTAACGTCAGAAATGAGACACAGGGGGAGGTTGTGTGGTACAGCAGGTTAAGTTACCACTTGGGAAACCCACATCGCATTTCAGGGACCTGGTTCCAATTTTACAGACTCCACTTCTAATCCAGCTCCCTGCAAATGAGCCTAGGATACAATAAATGAGGACTCCATTACTTGAGTCTTGCCACAGGAAATGAAGCTTCTGGCTCCTCACCTCTTCTTCGCCCTCAGTTGCTGCTGAGATTTGCTAAGTAAACCAGGGGATAGAAGATTGTGTGTGTGTGTGTGTGTGTGCGTGTGTGTGTGTGTGTGTGTGTGATGGTGGGGGGACAGAAGGTGGGAGGCCGATTGTGAGAAAGAATCTTTCAACTAATTCTTTGAATAAATGAAAACAAATTCTATACATTTGCATAACATTGTTACTCTGCAATTGTTTTCTGAGTTGTAAGGTTATGGTAGCTCTAGCATGGAATGAGCTATATTTTGATCTTCAATAAAAAGTGTTAAACTTTTACATTACTATGTAATTGATGTTTTCAATGGAAAAGAAAATTCAGTGTTATATAAAAAAAAGGCAAGACAGAAATGAGACCAACACAAGTTTTGAAAAGAACATTTCTACAGATGACTCTCAGAAATGAAACCTTGGAAAATGGAATATTTTAAGGCTCTTTCTGAGACAATTCCTCTGGGGACCAATGACTACCTCCAAGAAATAACATTGTTTAATTTGGCCACTAAACTGCCACTGATAAAACTTGACACTTTGGGGCTTTTGCTATAAAAGTGATGGAACACACAGTGAGACAGGTTGGATTTATGCATCACTGCTGCATTTGAAGCACCATATGCCATTATACTTGGTGTTTGATTTCATTTTCTTATGGTGGGATGTATTTGTTTAGGGAACCATAGCCCTTGAATCCTGGCCACACATGTGGTATAAGAAGTTTGACAATGAACTTGGCCTTGTACTTTTCCGTATGGAGATTGAGGGTTGTTTCATTGAAATTGTAAGGGCAGAACACAGATTGCAGAAGATTCACCTTTAGTGTGTGTTTAATAAGTAGAGGTAGCAATGACAGAATGCTATTCCAAAAACGGACCTTATAGACAGGGAACCACGGCCAACATGAGAATATGAATTGAAAATTCTCAGAACTATTCTGTGCCAGTCTTGGGTGCGAACACCTTTCACAAAGAGGAGGGAGATGTATGCCAATGGAAATAAATTAGTAGGACAAAGGATAAAATTCTTAAAATTCTTTTGATGCCTGAAGCTTTCCTCTTCAAAGTTGCCTACAGAGAGTGAGAAGAAGTGATGGGGTTTGAGTTTGTCATCTACTCTGAAAACAGAGGCAGGCACTGTGGAGACACAGAGGGCTTCCCGTGTTGCAGCTAGTCAAGGAAATGCTGACAATAAGTATACTTTATGGTAAAAAGCGCAACCTTGGGATTTCTTTCAAGAGGCCACAACAGGCTATACAGAGTAAAGTTGGTCTAAAAAGTAGGTGTGGATCAGCCTGTAGTGGCAGCATAGTGGCTAAAGTACTGGGAAAGCAGTACGAGATGATCCAAAACGTTGGTACCCTGCACCCACGTGGGAGACCTGGAAGAGGCTCTGGGCTCTTAGCTTCAGATCAGTTCAGCTCTGGCCATTGTGGCATCTTGGGGATTGAATCATAGGATGGAAAAATCTTCCTCTCTGTCTCTCCATCTCTCTGTATATCTGATTTTCCAATAAAAATAAATAAATCTTTTTTTTTTTAAAGTAGATGTCGCAAAAAGCCTAGCAGCCAAGTCAAGGGTATTGGCATGAAAGTATCTGGGAAGATGATTCAGAAGATCTTAGATATAGCTGAAATAGGAAAGAAGACAGAAGACCAATATGGACACACAGTGACATGATGCAGAATTTGGCAGTCTCAATGAGGTTGGAAAATAGACAAAAGGAAACAGGGACAACAGAAGACAGAAGGTCGTTGTTGGAATTTAACCATGGAGCTTAACCTATCAGAGAGCCATAGACGGACTACTCCTTCTGTTCTTAGCAAATATAACAGCAGTGCTCCCTACCCCCCACATTTTCACGTTCTAATCCCCAGAAGTTGTGACTAGGCCACCTTTTAGGACAAGGAGACTCAGAAGCAGGACTAAAGTTGGGAAGATGATTTTGAGCTGTTCAGTGTCTGCTGTGATTTCAGCATTCTTCTACCCCTAAGAGAAGGTAGAGGGTCAGAGTGAGAGAAAGAGATGTGATGCTGGTAGCAGCTCTTGGAGTGATGATAAGACTGGACCACAACCCAGACAGCATCCAATGCAGAAGCTCAAACAGGCAGCAAATGAATTCTCTTAGGGCCCCAAGGCATAGCCACCCTACTAGTGACTCTCCAACTTTAGGATTTCTGACCTCCAGAATTGTTGACTAATAAAGGCTGTTTTAAAACACGCAAGTATGTGGCAATATTTTTACAGCAGCAATGGGAAACCAATCCATATGGCATCATTATAGATTTTTACATATTTATGTAATCTATTCTTATACTACTCTTAAAAACACAAACAGTAATAACCACAGGGTAATATCTAAAACACCTGTATTTTTATAATAATTTATAAGCAGCATTTTTGCCCCTAACTAAGCTAAACTGATTATCTAGTGGTGAGAAGCTGGTCAAAATCAAGCTCATCTGATTCACTGAAATAGGCGTGTTGAGGATCATTGAAGAAATCCCCATTGAAGCAGCATTTGCCACTGAAAGACAGATGCTTTTGTGCCCACTCATCAATGGAGCAATGAAAATTTTTGAGACAGATGACCCCAATTCTGAGTACAATTCAGAGAATTTTGGAGTGAGGACAAATGTCTGTGCTTGCCATGGGGAAGTTTGCCAGGAACAGAGGGAGTCATCTTATGTCCAAACTTTATTGAATTATATATTTTTTTAAAGCCTCAGTCAAAACAGCCCACACAGTAAACGTTCTCCAGGGAATTCTGCAAGTGTATAAAACCCAAAAATAGTATAAAAAACTTCTTTTAAGGCTATGCTTGGTTTTACATACTTGCACAAGCATATTAATAAGTCAATGAAATTGACACATTATTGATATACAAGAGATTGAAATCTATTCACTTCCAAACAGGATAAAACATTCTGGGTACTTAACCCTATTTCCTGACGAGGCCAGATATCCAAGGTCTTCGTCTTGTTCAGGTTTGTTCATCAATCCTGTGTCTCTCGCCAACCAAACTGGTGAAAATCCCTTCTTCCTTCTCTTTCTTGCTTGTGCCTGGGGAGCACGGGGGATGAATGACAGGCTTCTACAAGCAAATGGCACGAGAGGTGGCCAGATCCTTTTCTGCCTCTCATTTTTACCCAACTGGAAACAAGTGCTTCACAAATGGCTGTTGGGATGAAACTGTTAGCCCTTTAGGGAACTCATTGAAGGCCTACTCTTCCACAGTCTCCCTGGCCTGGCTCCACTGTTACCATGACAACTGCAACTCTCCCAAGGGTCTCCACTTCCAACAAACTTCAGCTGCATGTTAGGGCATGCACGTATCACCTGCTGCCAAGCCAAAGGTGTGAACATGGACTGTCCTAAGGCTCTCTCTTTCATGTTGCCACCTTGACAGGAGCACCAAGTACTCTGCCAGCTCAGCATCAACACCATCCTGCTGCCTCCACAGCTTTTCCTGGGAGTGCAGAGAATTTGGAAAACAAACTTCAACCAAAAATGGTGGAACGGATTGAACCTTCCTGCTCCCTACCTCCTGGGCTGTCCTTCAAGAGAAAGAAACAAAACAGCATTGCTGATGCTTCATGAATTCCACCTTCTTTGAAGATCTAATATCCTTCCCCATCTAAACCCTTTATTCTATAGAGACCAAAGGTGTTGGGTTTATGAATCTGGCTCTGCTGGATGTCTTCTGGTAGCAAATCCACAGTGCAGGGCAGATGCACAAAGGTCTTTCTCTGAACTTAAAATGTGAGATACTGTGAAAGTTATATAGGTTGGCAGCAAAAAGAAGCACAGCTGTCCTTTATCACAACTTCACTATTTGATATTTTTTTAAATATGAATTTCACACTACAGTCATCAATAACTTTGGCAACTTTACATTGCAAATTGGTTTCCTCAAAACAGATCCCAGTTTTTGGGGATACTTAAGAGTATTATACATTTAAGAAGCAAGATATAAGATCAATAGATATATAGGTAAACATGTTTATACATTTATTTATCTAGAGAAACTCTGTAATGAAGGCAAGTATTCTGCGAAGTCAAGATAAAGTGCAGTATGCCTCTCTACTTCTTAATAAAAGATGGATTCCCAATGGAACTACAAAATATATCTTGACAATAGGATGCTAGACTTTCTACAAATCTATACTAAATATGTCATGACACACCTAAATAGAAGGATGATGGGCTTGTGATTGTTGTTTAAGGACTATACTATTGTTATAATCATCTTTTTTTAAATTCTCCATTTAAACTGGCTTTAAAAATTAAGAAGTCTCTATACTGACTTAAAGACTTCACATGATATGTCAGGATGAAAAGCTTCCTTGAAAATTAGAAAGTGTGGAAATAAGGAAAGGAAATCTAAGAATAAATGCAGTTTGCCTTTTTATAAGAGTCTAGCAATGTGCTCCATTTTTTCTTACTCTAAGTAGAAGATTGAGGCAAAGTTCAAACTGTACTATGTCTTAGAATTTGTGCCTCCTCTCATGAAAAAGCAATAGGGTCCGGGAGTCACACATACACAGACATACATACAGACACACTAAAAAAAACTGATAAAATATAATAAACAGTAATTTCAGGCATTGATTCACAGAACTTAAGACTCTCATCTGGATGGAAATGGATATAAATTATGTGAACCCTATGTGAACACTGGATTTCTGTCCAGAAACAATTTCCACATCCTAATGCTGGGAAGGGAATCCCAAACAAAGTGTTCTGGTCTTACTGACTTAAGGAGACAGGAGTACAGGGAGCAACAGGTGAGTAAGATTCACAGGGCAGAGTACTGGGCATGAGAGAACAATGAAAAAGAAAGAGCTCACTGATTGCCAGCAATCCAGCCATTCATGTCCTACCATCCAGAGAGAACAGGCTTCACTGAAGACATGGGACTCTCAGTTGAGACCCCCAGAAAGCTCTAGTGTGTGTCCTAGGCCATGAACTGTTGCATAAAGACTACTCTGCATCCACTGAGACAGCTCTACAAGAAGCTTCCAGGTTACTCAGTTGATCCTCAGGAACACAGGTGGCTTCAGAATGAAGCACAACATTCTTTAAGGAAAACCAAAAGCCAAGCAAAAAGCAATATTCAGCACTCAAGACACTAAATTTACCAAAATATATGGATAGCTAATATGTAGGGAGAATTTGACACAAAAATCAGAGGAGGTAGTTGGAGGTGGGAAGGCCAAACCTACAGAAAAAGATCCAGAATTAATAGAAAGAAAGTTCAAATGACATTTAAAAAGCTGGTATGTGCCCATGTCAGAAAGATTGAGGAAAAGGCTAACATGACTTTATATAGAGATTTTATATAGGAATAATTCAGTGGATGGGATTAACAGAGATTTAGAAACTGTGAAGGACTGCAATAGAAAGTACAAAAGCTAAGGCAGAAATGGATAACATGTTTATAATTGAGGCACGAGGAAAGCGGAGTCTCAAAGGCTTAGCCCAGCTGCCAAGACACCTGTATCTTTCTTCCACATCAAAAGACCTGGATTTGATGCACAGATCTGTCTTCTGACTCCACATTCCCACTGCGCAGACCCACCACCAGCACTGATGGAGCCAGTAACTGGGATCTATGTAGGATAGATTTCCTGACTTTTGGCGCCTGGCTCCTGGATTTATTCTGGCTCAGTCCCAATTATTAAAGACATTTGGAGGAGAGAGGAAAAAAAGTAGTTGGGAATTGTGTATATGTGTATGTATGTGTATATGTGTGTTCCACCCCATATTTGTGTTTTTGCTTCTTAAAATTTGTTGTAAAAAAGGAGAAAATAAAGGAGGAGGAAAAAGAAATATCTTTTCACAAAATAATAACAGAAAAGTTTTCAAATTGATGAAAAATTATAAATTTACAAATTGTAAAAGCTCAACAAACTGCACACTACAGGGAGAAAGATCACTAGATCATGAGAAATAATGTTCATATTACTAAAAAGAAATCGTCAAAATCCTTTGAAAATACACATTGCAGAGAAACAAAGATCAGAATTACATTAGATCTTGTGTCAGAAATTTAATGATTTTCCACCACTGGGAACACCTACAATGCCATGATACGCTTTAAATAGCAGCATGTTGGATTTGTGATTGTTGATGAAAAACTATACAATTATAATATTATGGGGGAAAATGATTTGAGGGGGAAGAATGGAAACTGAGGTAGAGGGGGGAATCCCTATACCCGCAAAACTATGTCACAGGAAATAATAACAGTAAAAATACAAAAACATTTCCAACAATAAAAAGAAATTATACAAGCTCAAAGACAGTGAATGTTATCCTTTAAGTGCTGGAAGAAAATAGCTTTCAATGTACAATTATATACCCAGAGAGATGCATTTCAGAAATTGAAGCAGAAGAAAGTTTTTTTTCCAAGCAAAAGTTAGGCAAATTCATCATCAGCCAACCCAAATGGCATCAGATGGAAGCTTGCATCTTAACACAAATGAAGAACATTAAAAATAACAAGTCTGTGTATAAATAGGTCACCTTCTCAAAGTATAGTCTCTTTAACAGACAATTACAGGACAAAAATAAAGCAAAATATTTTGATGCTTAAAGAAAATGTATGAAAGCTTTTAGTACAAGGTTAGGAAGGAGAAAATGGGAGTATATAGTTGCAAACTTCTTCCATAAGTCATAAATTGATATGTTATATGCAGTTAAACTATTATAAATTAAAGATGCAATGTGTAAACCTAAATTACTACCACTTAAAGAGGGAAATAGAGCTAATAAACCAATAATGGAGATAAAATAAAACACTAAACCTACCCCAGGATTATCCTGTATTGATTGTTGTGGTGACTCCAGGAGAATATACAGCTCTCAAAATGCATCAAGCGATATGCTTAAAGAAGACACAGTTTATTGCATAAATTACACAACAAAATTAATAACAATCTAATGAAAATAAAGGAGAACAGGGAAAGAAATGTAGAACATGGGTCACACAGAAAATAAATCATACTATCCCTAATAATTTAAAAATTATCTTCTATATAGATAACCAAAACATTTTGAAAAGACATTTTCTGATAAGCCAAAAGACATGTTCATGCCGTAGTCTACCCAAAATGAGGTTTAATTTAAAAATAGAGACTCAATGAAGTCTCTAAGGAGGACTCAAAAGACCATCTCCATCCCCGGACCCCGAAATAGCCTGGCAACAATAAATGGTACTTCTCCTCCCCCATTCCTGGCCACAGACACAGGAGGGAAAACTGGAGTATTTTTTTTTCTTTACCTCTTCAACTCAGTCCCAGTCAGAGGCACACATGAGTCTGAAAACCCTTCACTTTTGTAATAAATATTAAAATAAGTTTCAAAATAAAATTTAAAAAGACTGAGATTAAAAGCAAAACCATAAAAGAATTATGTATAACTAGCCATAGGAAAACTGGAATAACCTGTGTTACTAAAAGAATAGTGCTTCTTAGCCCCATAGCCAGCATGCCTCGTGACACGCCCGCATCCTGAATTGGGGTGCCTGGGTTGAGTTCTAGCTCCACTTCCAACAACAGCTTCCTGTTCGTGTACCCCCTAGCAAGAAGCACTTGTGTTCCTGCAACCCACATGGGAATTGTGGATTGCGCTCAGGGGTCCTGGTTTCATCCTGGTCAGATCCCAGGAATTGTGAACATTTTTTGAAAGTGAGCCAGTGTATAAAAGACCACTCCATTCTGTGTGTCTGTCTTTTCCTGCTGCTCTTTGAAACAAATTAATAAGCAATCAAGACAGTCATATTTATTTTTTTAATATTAGCAACATAAATGTGACAAGAGAGAAAGACACCGGAAGCAAAAAACAGGCTATAATGATAATGTTATGTCAAGAAGACAGAACAATTTTAAACGTACATATGTATATGATGCATTTTCAAATATATCAGCAAAATAAGTAGTTTTGAAGCAAAAATAGACAAATTATAATTTATTCTTTATAATTAGATGTGTTCATGTTCCTCTCAGGAACAGTTAGACATTGTAGAATAGACAATCTTCTCAACTGCACCTGTGCGCATTAAAGAAGTTTGAAAATATTTTACAAGTTGTACATATTCTAAACATACTCTTCAACCATCATGGAATTTAAGTGAAGTAAGTGAAATTGAAATTTCAGTGTTTTCACTTGGTAGTTGGAATGCTGGCAGGGCAGCCAGTGCTCCCTGTCAGAGTGCCTGGGCTCAAATTTCACCTCCACTTCCTGATTCCAGCTCCCTGCTGATGTGGACCCTGTGAGACACCAGGAATGGCTCAAGTGGTGAGATTCTTGCCCCTACAAAGGATGCATTGACAAGGTCACTACTACTGAACATGCCTTGTTTAGGCTGACTGCCGCAGCCTGTGGAGAGGAAACAAGTGGTCAGGACTTCACTCTAGCTCTCTCTCTCCTGCCTTAGAAAAACATATTGAAATGGATATGCTAAAATCAGAACAAAACACTGTGTCTCCATAAACAATAAAATATTTATTTGGAGTATTGAGATTCTCACACACAATTTGAAACATGAATTTCAGGTTTCAAATCCAGAAGGGAAACAAATATCTTCCAAGACCCAAGAGTATTTGTAACATGGGTAACTGAAAGTGTGGAAAGCAAACTAACAAAAAGAGGTGTGCTGCTGTGTGGACCGTGAGTACGCACAAACACCCACGACCTCGTGGTGTGGGTGCTGCTGTGTAAATGCAGAGATCTGTGCAAATTCTATTTTCATAATCTCCATCACAAAGAAAACAAATGGTTGATTTGTATTTGAATATCCTAGATTTTCAATCATATTCCTGTGGCAGAGAAATGGGGCACCTCCACTTAAACATTTCAACTTATTTGGTGTTTTTTTAATCTTCTCCTGTTCACCAAGTACCTGACTACACAGAGTAGGATGCAAACTCCTTTTTTGGATTTTCACTCTTCTAGCACTATTTCACCTCCCTCAGCTCTTCCCATTATAGGATTTTCACCTGGCTGGACTGGGATGGGTGATACCAATGGATTCTTTCCCTCACATCTGTCCTGTGTCTCATTTTGACTAAGGATTTTTACCAGAGAGCAAGAGAGAAGAGAGAAAAGAGAGGAAGGAAGGAAGGAAGGAAGGAAGGAAGGAAGGAAGGAAGGAAGGAAGGAAGGAAGGAAAGAAGGAAAGAAGGAAGGAAGGAAGGAAAGGGAGGGAGGGAGGGAAGGAAGGGAGAAAGAGTGGGAAAGAGAGGGAGGAAAGTTAGAGAATGAGAGAATGAGGGAAAGAAGAAAGGAAAGGAGAGAGGAAGGAAGGAAGGAAGGGAGGGAGGGAGGGAGGGAGGAAAGTTAGAGAGAGAATGAGGGAAAGAATAAAGGAAAAGGAGGGAGGGATGGAGGGAGGGAGGAAAGAAAGAAGGAAAGGGAGGGAGGAAGGAAAGAAGAGAGGGAGGAAAAAGAAAGGGAGGGAGGGAGAGAAGGAAGGAAGGGGAAGGGGAGAGAGGAGGAAAGGTATAGAGAGAAGGAGGGAAAGAAGAAAGAAAAAAAGAGAGGGAGGGGGGAGGAAGGAAGGAAGGAAGGAAGGAAGGAAGGAAGGAAGGAAGGAAGGAAGGAAGGAAAATAAACGCAGCACACATGAAGTGGCCATGCTCATTATCGAGGTCTTGCATACATTTAATCTGGGTGTCCGGGCTGGAACAAAGCATCTCAAAGTACAGAGGAAGAAATTTAAGCAGTGGGAGTGGAAACACCCGGATGAAGGCCCATAGGAAGCTGCATAACATAGTAGAATCACATTTCTAGTCCGGGTCTGGTTCAGGTGGACAATTCTTGACAAATGTCCTTTCAAGCATTGTGTCTTTTCAATTTTGCCAAAATGCACTCCATGAGTTAACTTATTGCTACACAGCATGACTATTTATTTATTTATTTTATTGGAAAGTCAATTATACAGTGAAAAGGAGAGACAGAGATGAAGATCTTGTGTCCACTGATTCACTCCCCAAGTGGCCACAATGGCAGGAGGTGAGCCAATCTGAAGCCAGGATCCAGGAACTTCATCCAGGTCTCCCACTTGGGTGCTGGGTTCCAAGGTTTTGGGCTGTCATCGACGGCTTTCCCAGGGGCCTGGAGGGGAAGCAGGGCACTGGGACACGAACTGGCACCTATATGGGATCCTGGAGTGTGCAAGGCACGAACTTTAGCTCTTAGATTACTGTGCCAAGCCACAGCATGATTTTTTTAAAGTTACTTAGAGCATGTAATGTTATGTTATTTTGAACATCAGCTGTGGCTAGGACCAGGAGAAAGGACTGTTGCTTTGAAGGAGAGCCTGAGCTCAGAATTAATGTGTACAGAAGCTCTAAACACTGAGGGAAACTGTTCTCATCCCTAAATATAACCTCCTCCTTTCCTAAACCTTCAGTATATCGTTTAAACATAGTGGGAAAAAAAATACTATCTATTCTCTAGGTAAAGACATGCATCTCCTTTCTTGCATACTTGTTTTACCTTCTTTACTTTCTTGCATACTTGCATTCTTGCTTTACCTGTTTTGTGCTCTCTTTATTTCACGTAGATATGAAAATTCTAACAACTTCAAATAAGAACACTTACCTGCATATGGCCAACACAAATCCTGCTACATAATTTAAATCATCGTGGGACTACTTATAATACTTTGTAAAAGCAATGTAAATAATTGCCACACCATATTATTGAGGGAAAATAACAAGACAACATGTCTGCGCATGCTCGGTACAAATGTGACATGCTTCCCAAATACTTTGACCTGCTCTTGGTTAAGTCCATGGATGCGGATCCTAGTGAAACAGAGGGCCAACTGCCATATATCCTTTCACATGTACTACATATTAATTTCAAAGAATAGTACAAGAAAAATGAGTTGAGGGTGGCCCTGAGGGTAGTCCCTAAATTAATACCGGCTGTGTGCCATTGGTTCCCCTTACCGGGAAAGGTCTTTCCCATGCCCACTCCACATCTCCACATGGAATCTCCTCCTCCCTCCCGGACATTTCTGGCCATTTCCAAGCCAGCGAGTTTCTCAGTTCATTATTTCTGCCAATTTGCCAGCTCTCAGCTCCTTCCCTTTGTTTCTGTTCACAACTATTTTCACACTTTCTCCCGCCTGTGATACTGTGGGGTTTCATAGCCCGCACTGAGCAGTGGTGGGCATTCGAGAGCCTTGACCCCATTTCTCTGCATAAAAGGCCAGTGTAAGGGCCTGAGACAAGGATGCGGATGTGCGGAGAGTGAACTGGGATTCTGCCAGGTCCCCTGCAAGCCTTGAACAACGTTCTTTTGTCCTCCCCCAGCAAATGGAGACAGCAATGGAAAGTAATTGTCCCACAGCATATATTACCATTAAAGTGTTTGAAGATTATGTGATTAGCAATGTGAATATTGCCAGAAATCCCCAAACTCTAGATGCCCCCCACGAAGACTCTCCAAAATCCCCTCGTTTCTGCCACTATCTCAGCTCTGGCAACTTCAGTGAGCAAAGCGGGCCAATCAGAAAGCAGAACAAGGAGACAAGAAAAGACCAGGGAAAAAACCGAAGAGCAGAACAGCGTTGTCCATTTACTTCTGTGGTGGAGTCCCAAGTTCACCTTTCTAAGGCTGAAAGAAAACTGTCTATAATAGAAAGAAAATGAATAGTCAGATCACAAAGCCTTGTGCTTAGGAGCTCAGGCTATTAGGAAATAACCAGAGAGGCGTGGCTCACATTTCACCTCCACCATTCCCTGGCTGGGGGACTCATTACCAAGGTGAAAATGATACGCTACTTTAAAAGTTCACGGAAAGAGAAATTCAGTGGCATTTTTCAAATGTTTCAGACAACATTTTAAATTTATATTCTACTCAGAGGCCTAGAGCTCCATTAAGTAGAGTTCAACAAATAAGAAGATCCTAGTTCAGCAGGAACATAGGCAAGGTTTATGAACAACCATCAAATGAAAAGATGTCAATTTCACTCATATTCAGAAAAAAATGTAAACCCTCACAGAACATTAAATTATAATGGATGTCATTCTTAGCAATCTGTTTGATGTAAAACAAAATTTGACAAAACACTGTATTTGCAAAATCTATATATATATATATACTCATTGTTTCTAATTTTTTCCAGTTTTTAATACTTTTTAACCACTAACCTCTAAGGAAGAATATGCTTTATTTGTCTTTATGTATCAGCTAGTTTCATTCATATGATGTGCTCCTAGTGTGACCACTTTTATGCAAATGACAGCATTGCAGTTTTCCATAGCTAAATAATGTTTCATCTTACGTATAATATTGCATTTTATATATGTTTCATATCACATGTATGAACCACGTTCTCTTCAACCTTCCATCTCATGATGGACAACTTGGCGGATTCGGAATCTTGAGATCATGGACAATGCTGTTGTAGACGATGGTGATGACAAGTATTTCTGTGTTCGTGTTTTTCAGGTATAAGCGTGGTAGTGCGATTGCAGATCATAAGGCAGGCCTATTTCTAGTATGTTTTTTTAAGATCTCCTTAGTTTTCTCTACTATGACTACACTAATTTACATTCCCATCAGAAGTGCCTTTTTCTTTCTACACATCCTCACCAGCATTTGTTACTCCCTGTCTTTTGAATAATAACCATCTTGACATGGATGAGATGATATCTTACTGTAGTTTTAATGTGTATTTTCCTAATAACTAATGATGTTGAGTATTTTGGGGAGTATGCTTGTTGCTCACTTTAATTTCTTATTTTGAGAACTTTGTTTTGAGGTTCTTTGCCCTTTCTTAACTAGTTCGGTTGCCTTTTTGAGGTGGTTGTTGTTCGGGTTTTTTGGTTTTTTGTTTTTTGGGTTTTTTTTTTTTAGAGTCTGATACATTACAGACTCTTATGTATCTTTTGTCAGATAAGTGGTTTGTCAACGTTTTCTCTAATTCTATTAAATGTATCTTCATTCTGTTAATTGCTTCCTCTGATGTGCAGTTTGATATAATCCAATTTGTCTATTTGGTTTTTGTTCTTATCCCAGATGTCATCACCAGCAGTGTTTGCTCTACTTTTTCTCCCAGAAACTGCACAGAGGCCAGTCTTGCATTTTGGTTGTTGATCCATCTTAAGTCGGTTTTTATGTATGTCAATAGGTAGAAAGCTAATTTTATTCTTCTTAGTATGTACATTCAGTTCTGCCAGCATAATTTATAAAGAGATTGTTCTTTCTCCAATATGTGGTCTAGTAACTTGTCAAAAATCAGTTGGTTACATGTATGTGGGCTGATTTCTGCTCTCTCTATTCTGTCCCACTGTGGTACATTAGAGTTTTTATGCTGTACCATGCTGTTTTGATAACCATGTATTTGCAGTATCCTTTGAAACCAGTTTTATAATTCCTCTCAGCTTGATTTTTTTGCTGTTGTTGTTCAGGATCCTTTTGACTATTCTGATCTTTTGTAATTCCATATGAATTTTAGGATGCTTTTTCTAATTCTGTAGAGAAGGTTATTGATATTTTGACAGGAATTGCATTGAACCCTAGAATGCTTTAAATAATCCTAGCTTTATTAATTCTTCAGGCCCACAAACAAGGAATAACTTTCCTGTTTTTGTGTTCTTCATGATTTCTTTCACCAATGTTGCATGATTTTAATTCTGTAATCTTTGACTTCTTTCATTGAATTTATTCTTAATACTTGATTTTTTGTGACTATTACAAATGAGATTTCTTCTTTGATACATCTTTCAGTGAGAACATTACTGTATTTTTAAAAACTACTGGATTTGTGCTTATTTTATAACCTGAAATTTTATTGAATTGGTTTATCAGTTCTAAAAGCTTTTTGGTAGAATGCTTAGTTTTTTTTTTAATGTATAATATCACATTACCTATAAATACAGATATTTTGATCTTTTATGTTTGTGGAATGGAAGAATTAATATAATCCAAATGCCCATACTACCCAAAGCAATTTCACATTTAATACTATCCTGAGTAAATCTCAAAAAAAAGACTCTAGGATTCACATTGAATGACAAGAGTCCCTAAATAGCTAAGAAATAGCTAAGAAATCCAACACAACAAGAATAAAACGGAAGAGTCCCTAAATAGCTAAGAAATCCAACACAACAAGAATAAAACAGAAGGCATCACAGTATCTGATTTTAAGACATGTTGTAGAACATTTATAATCAAAAATCTTGGTAGTAGCATAAGAAATGAAACATATCAGGGACTCCAGAAATTAATCCATTCTTCTAAAACCAATTAATATTTGACAAACTAACATCACTCCTTGGAGAAAGCATAATCTCTTCAACAAATGCTTTTAGGAAAATTGAATCTCTGCATGCAGAAGTATGAAACAAAATCTGTATTTACACTCTATAAAAATATTTCACAGTGGATCAGGGTTGTAAATCAAAGATCTGAAACCACCAAATTTCTAGAGCAAAACACAGCAAACCCCCCCAAAAAAAAATTGGCATTGGCAAAGTCTTCAGGAGTAAGACTCCAGCAGCAGAGGCAATGAAGAAATAAATAGATAATTAAGATTTTATTAAATGAGAAGCTTCTGCACAACCAAGGAAACACTCAATTAATAGGCAACCAACAGAGTGGGAAAAAATAACTATGAACTACACATCTGATAAAGGATTATGTAAGGAGCTCAAGGAAATCAGTAACAGCAAAGGAAGCAATCCAGTTAAGAAATGGACCAAGAAAATGCAGGCATTTTCAAAGAATGAATACAATTGGCCATGAAACATATGAAAAAATTATCTGGAACACTAGGCATCAATGAAATGCAAATAAAAACCACTATGAGATTTTACCTCTTTCCAATTAGCCTGGCTATCAACTCCAAATCAAAAAAATAACTTGTGGTGAGAATGTGGGGGACAAGGCATTCTAATGCACTGTTAGCAGAAGTGTAAACGCAATCATTAAAGACAGTATGGAGATCCATTAGAAATCTGAAACCAGATCTGTCAAATGACTCAATCATTACATGCCTGGGAATTTACCAAAGGGAAATGAAATCAGCATACATGAAAGAGTTAGCTGTACTAACATGTTTATAAAAGATAAATTCATAATAGCTAATGTATGGAATCAACCTAAATACCCATCAATTGATGACTCGATAAAGTAGTATGAATACACAATGAAATATCACTCAGCCACAAAAAATGAATGAACTTGAATTGCTATCTTTTGCAAGAAAAAAAAAAGAGGTTGATGCAACTGGAAATCATTATACTTAATGACATAAGGCAGTCTCCCAAAGACTAATATCATATGATTTCCTGATTTGTGGTAACTAGTATATAGAGTACAAAAAATGTAAGGCATATGAGGGAAGTTGACATTTTGACATATAATTATTATTTGCAGTTGTTGTCCATACTTTTTTTTAAGATTTATTTTTATTGGAAAGTTAGATGTACAGATGGAGGAGAGACAGAGAGGAAGATATTCTGCCCAATGGTTCACTCCCCGAGTGGCCACAATGGCTGGAGCTGAGCCTATCCAAAGCCAGGAGCCAGAAGCTTCTTCCAGGCCTCCCAATTGGTTGCAGAGTCCCAGGGCTCTGGGCTGTCCTTGACTGCTTTCCCAGGACACAGACAGAGAACTAAATGGTAAGTGGGGCTGCCAGGATAAGAGCCGGCACCCCTATGGGATCCAGGTGCTTGTAAGATGAGGACTTTTAGCCGCTAGGTTACCATGCCGGACCCTTTGCCTATACCTTTGAGGAACAGAAGTTTATCTTACTATTTATCAAAATTCTTGAGTGACAGACCAAGTTTGTAATTCTAAAGAATATTGAAAACACGCCATTGTAAAAGTTAAAATTCAAAAGGGGGAGTAGGTATAAGGAAAGCAGAAAGTGTAGAACAAAAGTGTCATTATAATCTTAAATTGTATATACAAAATGAATGAAATTCACTCACTTTTGATAAATAATAAATTTAAAACTAAATAAAATAAAAACCAGGTTTTTTGCTTTATTGATTTTTTTTTTCAATTTCATTCGTTTCTTTTCTATTATTTCTTATTTCCTGCTAATTTTTGGTTTAATTTGAATTTGTTTTCAAGTCCTAGAAATGTATCATTAGATTATTTATTTGAGATTTTTCTGTTTTTTTAACGTATCTGCATTAAACTTCCCTGCTAATACTGTTTTAATTGTATCCTGCAGATTTTGAATATGTTTTGTTTTTCATTTTTATTTGTTTCAAGAAAGTTTCATACTCTACTTTTAATTTCTTCAGTGACCCACTGGTCATTGAGTAATATTTTAATTTCCATGTATTTCTACATGTTTCATTTTTCTTGTTGATTTCTAGTTTTACTCCTTGCTGTCAAACATTGCATAAAATATGATTTCTATATTTCAAAATTTACTAACACTTGGTTTGTAGCCTAATTTTTTTTGATTATTGACGGTGTCTCCTCTGACCATGAATGTGGTAGTATTTCTATGAAGTTTCTTTAATAAAAGACTCTCCTCAAAATTTCTTGTCAGGCTGGTATGGTAGTGATGGATTCTCTCAGGTTTTGCCTCTCTGTGATAGCTTTGCTGGATATAATATTCTTGACTGGAAATTTTTCTTTTAAGATCTTAAGTATTTCATCCCATTCAGTTCCGGTCTGTACGTCTCCTCAGGAGAACTCTGCTGTTCTTCTATGTGATTTTCCTTGATGTGTAATTTGAGTCTTCTCTCTTTTTAGAATCCTTTCTTGTCCTTCACTTCTCACAATTATGAATACAACGCGCCATAAGGAAGATTTTTTTTGTTAAAGTCTTCTTGAGATCCTGCGAGTGTTTTGCACCTGGATGCCTATGAATTAATCAAGACTTGGAAAGTTGTCACTCATTATTTCGTTTCATAGATTATCAACACATTTTTGCTTCTCATCTCCTTTCGGAATTTCTACGCAAATGTTTGGTCACACATTAGTATCCCATATTTCCTGTAGTCCTTTTTCTTTTTATTTTTCTGTCTTTATTTTGGTCTTACTGAACTTTTTTAAAAGTCCTGTCCTCCAGGTCACAAATATTTTCCTGTACTTGGTTGGCTCCACTGTAGAAGCTCTCAATTTTTGTTTTTCTTTCTATGAACTTTTCATCTCTACATTTTGTGTTTGATTCTTTTTAATTGTTTCTACCATAGAGAAATTTTTATTCTTGTAACCTATTTGTTCTCATTTATTTAAACTGTCTTCTGTATTATCCTGTGATGCCCTGAGTTGTTTTAAAATCATTTTTTCTGTATTTTTTTTAGGCGTCATGATTCCTTGCTGCTTCATGTTTCCTGTGTCTGTCCATCTAATGCAATACTTCCTTCTTCTTCATGGAACTGGTTTTATTGAAAGAGGTTTTTTTTTTTTTTTTTTTTTTTTTAACATGGAATGCAGCCTATTATTCAGCTTGCTGTGTTGGCTTTGGTTCTAACTGAGCTGAGAAGTCCAAATTCTTGAGTTATTTCTTTTGCTAATGAATGTCAGCTGTGTCTACAAGTGACACCAACATATGAGCTACAGTAATCTTTCAGGGTAGAAGTATGACCCTGAGGTGACTGTAGGCTTCCTTGGGTATTCATCTTTTGTTCCCAGAGATGGGTGTCAGTTACACCAGGGATTTACAACATCAGGACCTTCTTGGCTGCTCAGTGACACAAAAGGGGCTGTACGCTAACTCTATTCGCAAGCATGAGTGATATTGTAGCTTGTGACTCTAAGATTGTGAGATGTGGAAGGGATCTTCCCAGGTTTTGCTGGGACAGCATGACTGGTACTCAGGCTTTGAGCACTGAAATCTCTAATTCCAGGACTAGGGAATGTGAACTGGGCCATTCACCAGTCCTACAAATTGACTACAGAGGTACAGGAAATTTTTCACTAACAAATATTGTTCTGGAGAGGTGACATGCAGATGTATCATTCTCTAGATCCCACTGGTAAATTAGAGTTAATTTGAGGTAATTAATACTGATGGTTAATGTCTTAGCATTGAAGGACCAATGGGTTCACTGTTCAGCTCTCCTAAGATGGGATTCAAGTATAAGGGATGGTGGTAGCCACCTGCCTGAAGCACAGAAATGCAGGTACTGTGAGTGAGTCAGTTAAAGTCACTCCAAAGATCATAAGATCAATATCCTTGCTCGGCAAGATATAGATGGGGCTGCCACCAATTCTCAAACAATGTGCAATGCAGGTGCTGGGACTTGTTCCCAGTGCTCCCAGCAGCATGTTCTAGGAAGTGTAGAGGGAACTTTCTCAGGTTTGGCCCAAGCTTTTTCATTTACAGCTACTGTTTGTGCAAGCCCCTAGAAGCTGAGAGGAGTGCCTGGATCATGTAGCGTTTGTGCACCACTAAGGCTTACGCTCAGAAATCTCACAGTTGCTAGACAAAGTCTAGCATCCACCCTATACAGTGCCCTAATACTGGCTCTGATTACTTCTAGATGGCAATGGTACCTGCTTGCTATCTTCTCTTCTACAGTCAATTGCATCTGGTGCTTTGTGAGGTGGGTGGAAGTTGTGCTGCTATCCTTTAGGGGGAACAAATACTTCACAATTCCAATTTGCCCCTTAGTTCCTATCACATTGTATTGAAAAAGTAGCACTGGCTCCCATCTCTTGAGTTCTTATTAGAAGGTGGGCCAAACGCCTCACTGTAGTTCTACAACAAATCTATGTAAAGTTCGTGGGAAAAGAGAATTAAAAGAAAAATTTGTTTGGACACAAGAGAATTTTAAAATCCATGCATTAGTTTATTTTGCATGGATTTTTTTTATCCTGTTGTATGGATCTTTAAGTTCTTTTGCATTGAAACAAACTTGACAGATCCAAGATGGCTGAGTGAGATGTCACAGCAACTTCACATGCTGAAAAATAGCGAAAAACCAAAGGAAGAACCACGTGCTTGGGATTGCTTGAGAGAGAACTTCTCATTGCAGAAGTGACAAAACAGAACTGAGTTTCTGTGCATTAGTGATGAAAGAGGATAAACCCTTCTCAGCAACATCTGAATCTAAACAGCTGGCTCCCAGCTGGTAAGTGCTCTCCTACCAAAGCAAGGTGGGTGTGAACTCACTGAGCTCAGTGCATTGCACAAGACCCATACGGAAAATAATACTTTGATATCGTATGGGTCAAAACAGGTCCGTGTGGCCCTCAGACCTAATGGCCAACAGATTCCAGCAATATTGGTACCACCAAAAGCCTAGCTGTTTAGAATACCTGGTGATTCCCTAATCTTGGAAACTGCTTGAACCAGAAGTGGGAGAAAGGTTGTAGAGATAACGGTGCAGCCTCTGCATGGCATCACAGGAGGTGGAGAGTGGGGAGCCAGGAGCTCGGGCGATGGAGACTATAATGAAAATCTAACATAAGAACCCAGACCTGGAACTCACTGCAGGGAGTGGTACAAGTAACTGCAAACAAAGAGCCTTGTACCAACTGCAATAAGTAAAATCAAACTGTAGACCTGAGGTTGACAGAGCTTAGAAACCTGCCCCAAGGGGAAGAATCTGATAACCACAAGTACAATGACCAAGAGCAAAAGAAGAGACAGAGGCACAATGAATATTACTGAAGACTCCGCTGCAAAGGAGCAAAACCCTTTGCCAACATCAAAGTTCACTGAGGAAGTCATAGAGAAAATGGGTGATACAGAATTCAAAACACTTGTTATAAAACTTCTTGTCAACAAAGAGAAGCACATAAAGCAGATGTTCAAAGAATGTAAGGAATATGTCATATTGGAAATGAATCAAATGAAAGCTGATATTCAGAAATGAAGAATACAGTAGAGCAAATTCAAAGTACAGTGCAGTCTCCACAACAGAATGAAGGAGGCAGAAGAAAGAATCTCAACATTAGAAGATATTTCCTGTCGCCAGAGGGAAATAAACAAAAGCCTGGAAGCAGAGCTGGATCAGGCTAGGAAAAAGAAACAACACTCGGAAATTGAAAGACACTATTAAAAGGCCAAATAAAAGAATTATGGAAGTCCTAGATGTGCAGAAAGAGAAGCTGGATTTACAATTTTGATTTTTTTTAGTTCCATCTCTTCAAAACACTTCCTTCTGATTAAATTCCTCAGTGACTCATAGATCATACAGTAGCACTGTTTTCTTCAGGAAGGTTCTTGGTTTTCTTTTCATTTCAGTAACACATTCGTCATTCAGCTTCATGTCATTGTTAATTCTTTATTTCTTCCTGTTGTTGATTTTGTATTGTGGCTTTCCATTTAAGGGGATGTATAGTAACTGTGTAATGGAGACTATCATATCCAGATGTGAGGATATAATGCAGTATGCATCTCTACTTCCAGACATAGATGGACTCCCAATCAAACTGTTTCCTGTGCCTTGAGAATAGGATGCTGGACTCTCTGCCATTGTCAATGTCTGCAATGATGGACATATGACTGTATATTAAGAACTGTACTATAGCAATGATATAGGGGAACTTAGTGAGGGGTGAAGGAATTGGGGAGGTTGTAAGGGAAATCCCAGGGACTATGGAACTGTATCATATAATGATAAGAATTAAAAGAGGTTAACTTTTTTAAAAAAAAGAAGCAGAACATTAAAAATAACAGAAACTGGACCCAGTGCAATAGCCTCGTAGCTAAAATCCCCACCTTCAGCACACCATGATCCCATGTGGGCACTGTTTCTAATCCAGACAGCCCTGCTTCCCATCCAGCTCCCTGCTTGTGACCTAGAGGGCAATAGAGAATGGCCCGAAGTCTTGGGACCCTGCACCCAAGTGGGAGCTCTGAAAGTGGCTCCTGGCTCCTTGCTTCAGATTGGCTCAGCTACAGCCATTGCATGCATTTGGGGAGTGACTCATCGGACATAAGATCTTCAGTCTGTCTCTCCTCTTCTCTGTGTATCAGACTGTCCAATAAAAAGAAATCTTTTAAAAATTTTTAAAATAACAAAAATATGACTTACAAACTGGTCATTCAAAGACAAGCACCATAGGGAAAGCAGAGTATTTTACATAATTTTGTCAAGTAAGTCACAGATAAATTGACATTTGTTCAGATTTCTGCACTGAATGAGAAAGTAAGTCACGTGGATACTTGAGGAAATGGACTGGAGCCAGATTTTTCATGGGATACTTGGGAACTGGCTACAGTAAATCACCAATGTGGTGATGGGATGCAGGAAAGATCACATAAGCAGATGGGGTATCACCACACAGACACTGGCTTCACCCTAAGACAAAGTAGAAGTGAATGGGAGGGTTCAAGTACAGTTACAATGTCCTCCAATTTATCCATTCAATGGATCATGCTGAGGTTATTTTAAAGAAATCTATTTTTTAATTCTAACTTTTCCACCTCTTTTTAAGATTTTTTTTTTTTTGAGAAAGTCAGATTTACAGAGAGAAAGATCTTCCATCCACTGGTTCACTCCTCAAGTAGCCACAATTTAGTGAACCAATTGACAACCAGGAGCTTCTTCAAGGTCTCCTACATGGGAGCAGGGTCCCAAGGCTTTGAACCATCCTCCACTGCTTTCCCAGGTCACAAGAAGGGAGCTGGCTGGGGAGTAGAGCAACCAGAATACGAATCAGCATCCATACATGCCCTAAAACCTTTTGATTTTTTTGACACTTGTATGATTAAAGATGGAATAAAGTTGTTAACCAGATTTAGGAAGATTATCCTAGATTATCTTAATGGAGCCAATGTAACCACATAGTTTCTTTTGAGTGAAAGAAAGGGGGAGGAGAGTTAAGCACAATTATGATATTATGAACAGCCTATCACCAAAAGAAACTCAGCCTCAAGAAAAGCATGTCTGAATAAGCAAAAGCCAGATTCAATTATTCTGGGACCGATTCTATCAGTCATGTGCCTCTAGGGAAGAAGAGAACCACTTCATCTTACAGTGGCTAAGGTTTTACTATAAAGCATATTTTAATCTATACAATGATTTTTTTAAAAATGAGACTTTATCTTAAAAAAAAAATTAGCAATCCTAACATAATACAAGGAGCCTTTCCAAATCAAAGCTTATTTTGATCCCTAGAGTGTGAAACGTTTTCAGTGCATTGAAACATCAACCGTTGCTCATTGTTCTATACGCTTATGCACACTGGGAAGTCTTCATCTACTGCTCTTAGGCATCCAGATGGATTCTAAGAAAAGCTCCGTGGAGATCCCATTTTGTTTGCTTGGTTAAAAGAAGGCATATTGGCATTCTTCTAATCTGGTGGTGGTTTAAACCCAAACTCCAGATTAAGGAGGTTTAAATGTCTGTAATTAAAGCTCCAGCGAACACATCAGTGAATCTTCACAGATTTCCTGCATCAGCTTATACGACTGAAAATATAAGAGAAGATGTCGCCTTCTATGCAGTCCTCTTGCAGATCCATTCTCTGTCTCTTGCAGATCCCTCACCTGAATTATAACACATTTAAGGTATCTGAGAAGAGTGGGCAAATCAATCCCACTGGGGGCTCTCTCTGAAAGCCTCTCATTAATTAGTACTCTCACCGGGCCATATGACTTTCTAGGGTTAATGGTTGACATCCTCTAGTGGCTGCAGTACAGGTGGCAAACTTATGCACTTTGGAACCCAAAGTGAGTCTTGAAAAGTCATTTAAATAAATTTCTGTGCCTTCAGGCAAAATCATTGGGGCGAAATATGAGCCATCATATTTATTTTGAAAACTTTCAACAAAGTAGGTTCCAAGACAAGAACAATAACTCCAAGAAATTCCGTCAGTGTCTAGCAATCTTCATCATTAATCTTCATTGTCGCTGTCAAGATTTTTTTAAATCCATGAGCCTGGGAAATAGATCCAGAATCCAAGTAATTTCTGGATGTCAAGTTATCCATCAATTGTACATGTGATTCCCTAGAAAGTATAGGTAACTTTTGCCTGCCTTGTAACAAAGAAGCAGTCAAGGTCTTCATCACTTCCCGAGGGGCTCTAAACCAGAGTGACTTCTATTCATTCTAAAATGAAATACTGACTTCAAGAGGGTGAAACTATGTTTCATTTCTACTTACCGGAACTAACCAGTATTTCAGATTTTCATTTTTGATTGTTCATTTTGATTTTTTCTTCTCCTTGAAATTTGCCTCTCAAAGGAGACATGAAGGTCATAAACGATGTACTTGCTTTAAATGCTAAATATGTATACAATTATTTGACATCTGTTTCCCTAAAGGTAGGAATTTTTGTAAACAGAGAATATTGCTAATTATTGCTGATCAATGGATCCTCAAAAAGAAGTCATGTTCTAAGAAAATGACAAAGCAAAACTAGCTGAAAACCATGATAGTTATCGTCATGTTCCTTACACTTTTTGATAACATCAACTTTCAACTTATATAGACAATTATGTCACACGTTAAGGGTTGCTGCTATGCAAATCCCCATCAGCACGTTTGAGCCCTGACATCAAGTTCTGCAGCACATATTCCTACAGGATCAGAGGAGAAAGAATGGAAGATTAAAGTCCTACAAATCAGGATTTAAAAAAAAGTAGATCTGGGGATATTACAAGAGATAATTGTGATGAGAAAAATGGTCCCAGAATTCCATGGAAAGGAAAGAAATAGCATAAAAAGAGGTAAAAGAGAAGCTCAAGGTAAGAGTAGCCACTGGGTTTTTTTTTGTTTGTTTTGCTTTTGCGTTTGTTTTTTCGAGAGAGAAGGAGAGATAAAAATTTTTCATCTGCTGGTTCATTCCCCAAGTGGCCTCAATAGCCAGAGCTGAGCCAATCCAAAGCCAGGAGCCCAGAGCCTTTTCCTGGTCTCATCTGTGGGTGCAGAGTCCCAAGTCCTTGAGCCATCCTCTATTGCCTTTCCAGGCCAAAAGCAGGGAGCTTGATGGGAAGTGGAGCATCCGGGACATGAACTGGGTCCCATATAGGATCCCAGTGCTTGAAGGGAGAGGATTAGCCAATTGAGCTATTGCACTGGGCCTGAGAGTAACAACTTGTAGAAGACTGACTGAGTTTTCTGGGAAATTGGGGGTGTGTATGTTTGTCTGTTGGCTTTTTTCCTAAAGGTTAGTTTTATGTTGGACTGAAAGGTAAGGGGCTTTCTTCATCTACCTAATAATCCTTGGCTGTCAATTTAAATGTAAGGGCCAACAATTTAAAACCTAATCACAAGCTTTCCGGAGCTTGAGGAAGCAGCTTATTGACTTACGGGATTCAAGGAGAAAACTTTGATGTGATTTTGGTAAGTGTTGGTATCTGGGCAGGGGCAGAGGTTGATGTCACTCTTCCGGTTGTGATCAATTCTGTTAAAGGAGCATCTCCCAACCTCTTACCTAGGGAGTGGTAGGTCAGGCTTTTGGTTCCCTGGGAGCTGAGGGAAGCCAGGGAGACCAGGGTACACCATTCCCATGAAGGCTTCAGCTTATCCCTCTGCTGTCAGTGCCACGCTCATGTGTCCTCCACAGCGTGTGGTTAGACCCCACTGGTTGTTTATCTCCAAAGAACAACTCCAAGTCTAGCTGAGATTGTAGAAAGTCATTGCAAAGGAAATGTAGTTGTCTCTTTAAGAGAATTCTCATCAAGCCTGCTGGCTTCAGATCCAGTTTTTTTACTCCGCATTCTGTGCTACCTGACTCAGCAATTGCTGCAGCAGATACGAATTTTAGGTCAGTTATAGGAGAAGATACAGCATGGAAATCAATAAACACTAAACTTTAAGGCTTTTTTTTTCCCAGAGTGTCTTTCCACATGCCCCTGCTGTTCTAAAGATTTGTTGACACCATCATTAAGTGTGATCTCTTTACCCACTAGCCCTAATTTCACTTATATTGAGGGGGAAAAGGCTATATTTTAATTATAGTTCGTTGGACATAATAAAAGCATAAGGGTGCTTATCAGACATTTCACATGCTACATGTAAATTGAACCCAGCTGTCCCATAGTATCACTAGGGGACTGATTTCAGGGCCCCCAAAGGCATTAATCAACCCATGGACACGAAAGCCTTACACAAAATGCTGTAGTGCTAACATAGAATCTATTTATATTCTCTCAGGCACTTCTCATCTCTTCTAGATCTTTTTTCATTTTTTTTTAATTTTACTTCTTCCTATTATTACTATTAAAATTATCATTATATGATACATTTCCATAGTCCCTGGGATTTCCCTTACAACCTCCCCAATTCCTTCACCCCTCACTGAGTTCCCCTATATCATTACTGTAATATAGTTCTTCATACACAGTCCTATGTCCATCATTTCAGGCATGGACAATGACAGAGAGTCCAGCATCCTATTCTCAAGGCACAGGAAACAGTTTGATTGGGAGTCCATCTATGTCTGGAAGTAGAGATGCATACTGTATTATATCCTCACATCTGGATATCATAGTCTCCTTCACACAGTTACTATACATCCCCTTAAATGGAAAGCCACAATACAAGATCAACAACAGGAAGAAATAAAGAATTAGCAATGACATGAAGCTGAATGACGAATGTGTCACTGAAGAAACGAAAAGAAAACCAAGAACCTTCCTGAAGAAAATAGTGCTACTGTATGATCTATGAGTCACTGAGAAATTTAATCAGAAGAAAGTGTTTTGAAGAGATGAAACAAAAAAAAATCAAATTTCATGAGATACAGTTTCTCCTGAACTTTGTTGCTGAGATATGTCTCCTGTAGGCAACAAATAGATGGGTTTTGTTTTTAATCCAGTCTACACTTCTATGATGTTTGGTTGATGAGTTTAAGCTATTTGCATTCAGGGTTAATATGAATGGGTGGCAATTTGGTCCTGTCATTTTAGCAATGGGTTGTTCTTTGATTTGTCTTCTGTTAACACTTTACTGAGATGTTCTTCACATTTGCCTTTGGTTTTGGTGGGTGCTAATCCTTTTCTCTGTCAAGAAAACAACTTGAAGTATTATTTGTAGGGCAGGTTTGAAACAGGCATATTCTTTTAACATTTCTTGACTGTGGAAGAGTTTTATTTCATTTCAAAGACAAAGGAAAGTTTCGTTGGGTGCATTATCCTGGGCTGACATATTTTGCGTTAGAATCTGGAATATATCACTCCATTCTCTTCTTGCCTGTAGATTTTCCTATGAGAGTTCTCCTGTGAGTTTC
Source organism: Ochotona curzoniae (assembly GCF_017591425.1). NCBI lineage: Eukaryota > Metazoa > Chordata > Mammalia > Lagomorpha > Ochotonidae > Ochotona > Ochotona curzoniae. Next base: position 23,332,030 of record NW_024467115.1, read on the forward strand.
ATTGGCATTCCTTTATATGCAAACTAATTTTTTTTTCAGGTGCACATTTAAGGCTCTTTTCCTTATATTCAATTTAAGAGAGCTTGATTATCATGTGTCATGGTGAAGACCACTTTTGGTCAACCCTGTTGGGACTCCTGTGCCCCTCGTGGATGTTGTTTCCTAATTCTTTCTCTAGGTTAGAGAAATTTTTCCTTCTTATTGCATTAAATATATTTGTAAACACAGCTTCTCTTTCTGCACATCTAGGACTTCCATAATTCTTTTATTTGGCCTTTTAATAGTGTCTTTCAATTTCTGAATTTTTTTTTCCTAGCCTGATCCAGCTCTGCTTCCAGGCTTTTGTTTATTTCCCTCTGGCGACAGGAAATATCTTCTAATGTTGAGATTCTTTCTTCTGCCTCCTTCATTCTGTTGTGGAGACTGCACTGTACTTTGAATTTGCTCTACTGTATTCTTCATTTCTGAATATCAGCTTTCATTTGGTTCATCTCCAATATGACATATTCCTTACATTCTTTGAACATCTGCTTTATGTGCTTCTCTTTGTTGACAAGAAGTTTTATAACAAGTGTTTTGAATTCTGTATCGCCCATTTTCTCTATGACTTCCTCAGTGAACTTTGATGTTGGCAAAGGGTTTTGCTCCTTTGCAGCGGAGTCTTCAGTAATATTCATTGTGCCTCTGTCTCTTCTTTTGCTCTTGGTCATTGTACTTGTGGTTATCAGATTCTTCCCCTTGGGGCAGGTTTCTAAGCTCTGTCAACCTCAGGTCTACAGTTTGATTTTACTTATTGCAGTTGGTACAAGGCTCTTTGTTTGCAGTTACTTGTACCACTCCCTGCAGTGAGTTCCAGGTCTGGGTTCTCATGTTAGATTTTCATTATAGTCTCCATCGCCCGAGCTCCTGGCTCCCCACTCTCCACCTCCCGTGATACCGTGCAGAGGCTGCACCATTATCTCTACAACCTTTCTCCCACTTCTGGTTCAAGCAGTTTCCAAGATTAGGGAATCACCAGGTATTCTAAACAGCTAGGCTTTTGGTGGTACCAATATTGCTGGAATCTGTTGGCCATTAGGTCTGGGTGCCACAAGGACCTATTTTGACCCATATGATGTCAAAGTATTGTTTTCCATATGGGTCTTGTGCAATGCACTGAGCTCAGTGAGTTCGCTCCTAGCTCAGGGCACGTGCAGCTCACTGTTTTCATGCAGTCTTAAATTCTTTTTCACACTGTAAGAAATAGCTCCTGATATGCTCCTAGTAAAGTTCCTAATCTGCTGGCCATCAGGCCTGAGGGCTACCTGGACCTGTCCTTGGTGTATGTTGTGGGATACCACGTGGTTGTAGTTCACTGAGCAAGAAATGAGTTCACTCCCTGCTCAAAGCATGCAAAGTCCTCTTCCATGGCCCTTGCCTCCTTAACCAAACTGGCACCTGATTCAGCTCTAGGGGGCTGACTGGGCTATGAAATCTACCCTGTTCCCACACTGCCCATCTGGGATCTGCTTCTCTGTTTCTGCTCCTTGTCAAATCAACCAGAGCAGCAGGACGGGCAAATCTTTGTCTGGGTTTACCTCCTGAGCTCCCACTAAATGATCCTTCCTACCTTGTTGCTGGTGGAGTTCTGGCTGCCTCTGCAATTCAGATTGCCATTTGCTGAATGCTGCTGGGATATGAGTCACTGCAACACCACACCATTGTGTCTGCTGCCTTCCTGTGTCTGTCAGTCTCCAGGTACCTCTCTGCTGATGTTCTGTCCTCTCCTGTCTCCTGGAATTTCCCTCTCTGTTTTATACTAGCTAATATATCTCCATCTGTTTAAATGTGTCCTTACCCTGCTCTCCCATCTTGATTCTCTGGCTTATGTAAAAAATATTCTTTTTTATGTTTTAAGGTTGATTCAATTTGCTTGGAAAGGCAAATTTATACAGAGAAGGAGAGATGCAGAGAGAAAAATCTATTATCCACTGGTTTGCTCCCCAGCTGAGGCAGTCTAAATTTAGGAGCCAGGAGCTTCCTCCAGGGTATAGGATCCCAAAATTTAGCCCATCTTGTACTGCTTTCCCAGGCCACAAGCAGGATCTGGAAGGGAAGTGGAACATCCGGGACATGTACCAGTGCCCATATGGGTTCCTGGTACATATATGGCAAGGGTTTAGTGTGAGAATCATTGTGCTGGGCTGTCGTCTTGAATGTCTTAATAGCTAACACAATACAAATGTTATGCCAAGAGGGCAGCACTGTGGCATAGAGGATGAAGCTGCTATTTTTAAGCATACTATTTTTATCCTATATGGATGCCAGTTTGAGTCCTCATTGCTCCACTTCTGATTTAGTTCCCCGCCATTGTGCCTTTAAAAATAGCATGAGGTTGCCCAAGTGCTTGGGCCCTTGCTCATGGGAAACCTAGAAGAAGTTCCTAGCTCCTGGCTCAGTCTGACCCAGCCCATCCCTTGCCATTGCAACCAGCTAGGGAGTTAACCAGCATATAAAAGACCTCTCTTGCTATCACTCTTCCTTTTGCTCTGTCCTTCAAATAAATTACAAAATCTTTGAAATGCTATGTCAATAATTATGTAGGGAATTGTGAGAGGAAAACATTCTGAAAATGTTCAATACAGATGCAACTTTTTTCTAAGTAGCTTCTGTCATGGTTGGTTGAATCCAAGGATGGATTCAGAGCCCATGAAAGCAAACAAGTAAGTGCATATAGTGATGTTTAGATCTTTGCTTTTTCATTTACTGCCTTGTGTATATTTAGGAAAGATATTTAACTTTCTTGATGCTTCTTTTTTCATTTGAGGTTTATCAAGAAACACCTCTCTTGTAAGTTTGAATCTTGAAACAGAAATCATGTGTACATATTGACAGTGATGTGTATACACAGTACTAAGGAGTCATGCCAAGTGTGAGTGATCAATTGACTTTACTAACATAAGCATTGGTTACAATACTAAGATATTTTATGTAACCATTATTGTGTTAAATCTTAAGCCCATCATTATTTCAAACCAAATGATGCAAGGGATTTGGGAACTATTAAAATTTACTTTGCTTCTATTTCCTGGAGGAGATGTGACTTAATTAGATTGAAATTGGCAATTTTATTTCAAACTGTAAGTAATTTGGAGGTATAAATAACTAGCATTGCCCCTAGTATGGTCCAGATGGTCGTATCAGATCTTATAGTTTCTGAACATTAAGAACCTGAGTTTAATGAACCAGCAGTGCCTCTAAATCATGTTTGCAATAAATTCAGTGCCCCCTCCTAAGGAGTGACAAATAACCTTCTCTTCTCCTTGTGGCAAAAGAAGGAGTTCATTACTCCACAGCATCCCTTACCACTCACAAACAGGGCTGTTCTACAAATGCTTAGGACGTGAGAGACTCAGGCATTTGTGTATCCACTGGAGGACAAAATGTCCAGAGAAGAATCCCACCTCCCTGACACCACTAGGTTGTGAATAGAAACAGGGAGACAGGAGGAAATTGTTGGCCAAAAAAAGTAGTTTTAAAAATCAGGTAGTAAATTGTGTGTGTGTGTGTGTGTGTGTGTGTGTGAAAGAGAGAGAGAGACACAGAGAGAGAGAGAGAGAGCAAGGAAGAGATTGAATGAGGGAAGGGAAATGCCCTGTCTTGGTTCTCATTGTCTGACCATCTTTCAAAAGCAAAGCCATGCTTCCGTTAGAGCTTTGAACTATATCAAGCGTGTCCTGCAAGGTTATTGATCCTTTACACTTAATGTAAATAAGGTTGCTGTTATACTAGACTCTTTCTCAAGGGAATGGAACATGGCAAATTCTTTGCATTAGCCACACTTAACATTTTCTAGCATACACCAGGAAACTAATACAAATATTTTCCCATTAAAACATTTTAGTGTTCATATACTCTGTTTTATTCAGCGAACTTCATTGTCTACTCTATGCCAGAAGAATTTAGCTTATGTCTTAATAAAATCTTATATTTAGTTGTGCACAATAAGCATTGATTTAAAGCTCATTTTCTATAAAACTCTTGCTTTTTCTAATGAGTGAATGAATGTCTGCTGATGGACAGAAATGCCCTTACCTGGGATGGACTTTTTGAAGTAGGGTTGGAAATTTCTATTTTTGAAGAGGCAATTAGTCAGTCATTGGATTCTTGTTCTAGAAGATACAATCATGAAGTGCAAATCAAGAGTGCTTCAGGGAATTCAGAGTTTTGATGATGTATAAAGTAAATGGCAACAGAGAAACATTTAATTTGCCTTGGTATTTCTCTAAGGACAGAAAAGCTGCAACTTTGGTGAAATTACAATAAAGCACTCTATTTTTAAATTTTCGTTTTTGTATATTGGTCAATAAATTTGATAAATACACCCAACTAGGGAGTTAATCTGTATTTGCTGACAACTATACCTTTCTGCTTATCTTTTCAAGAGTGCCTTGATGGTATGAAAAATGATAAAGAACACTTATTGGCCCAGATGTGGAAATGAATCTTGACAGGCATTTTTAGGTAGGAGGGGGATGCTCCAAGTGGGAAAGGTATTAAAATCATCCTAAGACATGAGTTACTGAGGAAACATGAATGGGCTCAGGTGAGTCACGTGCTACTGTTCATTCACCTGCTGGCAAGTCTCAAGTGTGTTACTTTGAAGTGTCCAAGGAGAAGCATCATATCACAATAGCAGAATGAACCTTAGACACAGGATCCGTGATTCCTGGGAGGCACTGTCATCTAAATCTGTCATTCTTCATTTTCAGAGTTTCCATAGCGGAAGGAGCCAGACAGCAGCACAAGTGGCAAACACAGGTGACTAGGGATGTAACAGCTACTGAGTTGAAGCGTCAAGGTCATAGGCAAGCATGTTTTTACCAAGGAGAATGGAGAAATGGCCCATCAGTGAGAAGAAGAATCAGTGTGGGCAGTCATTCCCTATGATTATACTAGATAAACACTGCATGCAAAGGTGAGTTCTATAGTTTCATTAGATGTCTACAATGTTAACTAGGAGAAACGAAAGTTAAATTGCTATTTATTTAATGACGTTCGAGAAGTTTCTCAATATACAATACACCAAGCACTTCCAAACACACTCCAAGATGGATCCTTCACCCAGGTTTTTGGATAGCTCACTCACAATTATAAATTTCAAGAAAACCATCTCTGTCATGATTGCTATAGAGCAACAATCTTGGGATTTTATTATAGCATGTTCTAGTGGATAATTATTTTTCACTAATTATTTTTAAAGCAAAAAGAACATAGTATAGTGGAATATAGAGAATGGCAATAAAAATTGAATAGAAAAGAACTGTTTCAAGGGCTTGTGCATTGTTATCGCAAGCTAATCCTCTGCCTGTGGTCCTGGCTGCTTCATTTCAGATCCAGCTCCCTGCTGACGGCCTTGGAGATCAGCCCTTGTTCCTGCATCCATGTGGGTGATCCAGAAGAACCTTCCAGCCCCAAGGCCTAGCTTTGGCCATTTTGATCATCTGGGGAATAATCTAATGGATGAAAGATCTCTCTATCTCTCTCTCTCTCTCTCTCTCTCTTCCTGAAAATCTTTCAAATAAAACAAATCCTTTAAAAATCAACATTTCACCCATGTACAATAAACTTTAATCCTAGATTGTTAGAACTACGGTTGTATAGCATTACTTTAGAAAATAAATTCCTACTATTCCCTGAGAGTATAATCAGAGGCTATGAAAATAATCAAATCTCAAAATGCTCATTTCACTCAAATAAATTACATTTTTTATATTTTGTGAAATACTTACCTCAGATCATGGCAAATATGGTATCAGTCTTTTTGGCACCGGCATGTTTCAATAAGCACAATGGTTTCTAGTTACTTTATTGGATGCCTCTTAAAACTAGTAGAACTTAATTTAAATTTCAGAGTTATATTTAATTTAATTTTTTATTTTTAAACATTTAATTATTATTATTGTTATCATTTTATGATTCAGTTACATATGCTCCTGGCATTTCGCTTATCCCCACCCCAATTCCCTCCCTCCACCTAGTTCCTCTATATCATTACTATAATATAGTTCTTCATACACTGTCATATGTCCATCATTGCGGGCATGGACAATGGCAGAGAGTCCAGCATCCTATTGTCAAGATATAGTAAACAGTTTCTCTGGGAGTCCATCTTTGTCCTGAAGTAGAGATGCATACTGCATTGTATCCTCACATCTGGATATGTCAGTCTCCATTTCACAGCTACTGTACATCCCCTCAAATGAAAAGTCATAAGACAAAATCAACAATAGAAAGAAAAATAGAAAACTACAATGCCATGAAGTTAAATGACATGTTACTAGATATGACAGTCTCCATTACACAGATACTATACATCCCCTTCAATGAAAAGCCACAAAACAAAATCAACATCAGGGAGAAAAAAAAAAAATGAACAACACCATGAAGTTAAATAACATTGTTACAAAAAGCCTAACATGTAGCTGAAGAAATGAAAATCAAGAACCTTCTTGCAGAAAATAATGCTGCTCTATGATCTATGAGTCATTGAAGAATTTAATCAGAAGGAAGTGTTTTAAGAGATGAAACTAACAGAAAACAACAAAACTCATGCGATATAGTTTCTGCTGATCTTTGTTGGTGAAGTGTGTCTTCTCCAGACAATAAATAGATGTTGTTTTGTTTTTTAATCCAGTCTATTAATCTATGACGTTTGATTGAGCTTAAGTCATTTACATTAAGGATTAATATGTATGGATGGTACCTTGGGCCTGTCATTTTAGGAATAGGCTGTTCATTGGTTTAGTCTTCTGTTGTCATTTTACTGGGATGTTCTTCCCATTTGCCTTTGGTTTTGGTGGGTGCTATTCCTCTTCTCTGTGAAGACAACATCTTGAAGTATCATTTGTAGGGCAGGTTTGGAAGAGGTGAACTCTTTTAACCTTTCTTTACCGTGGAAGAAATTTATTTCATTTTCAAAGACAAAAGAAAGCTTTGCTGGATATGTTATCCTGGGCTGACAATTTTTTTCTTCCAGAATCTGGAATATGTCACTCCATTCTCTTCTTGCCTGTAGAGTTTCCTGTGAGAGATCTCCTGTGGGTTTAATTGGTATTCCTTTATATGTCAATTGATTTTTTTCACGTGCACATTTAAGGATCTTTTCCTTATGTTCAGTTGAAGAGAGCTTGATGATCATGTGTCTTGGTGAAGATCGCTTTTGATTAAGCCTATTTGGAGTTCTGTGCCCTCCTAGATGTTGTATCCCAATTCTTTCTCTAGATTAGGGAAATTTTCCTTTATTTTTTCATTAAATACATTTGCAAACTCAGCTTCTCTTTCTGCGCCTCCTGGGACTCCCATAACTCTTACACTTGGTCTCTTCATAGTGTCTTTCAAGTCTTGAATCCTTTTTTTGGCCTGATCCAGCTCTGTTTCCAGCTTTTTGTTTGCTTCCCCCTGGTGGCAGAAAATATCTTCCAATTCTGAGATTCTTTCTTCTGCTTGCTTCATTCTATTTTGGAGACTTTCCGTGGTACTTTTAATTTGCTCTACTGTGTTCTTCTGATATATCAGCCTTGATTTCCTTTACTGCTTCCTTAAATTCTTTGAACTCTTGCATGAGCTTCTCATTGTTGATCAGAAGCTTTAAAATGAGTCTTATGGATTCTGTGTTCCCATTTTCTCGATGTCTTCCTCAGTGAACTCTGAGGTTGGCATAGGGTTTTGCTCCTTTGCAGGGGAGTTTTCAGTAGTATTCATTATGCCTTTGTCTCTTCTTTTGCTCTTGGTCATTGTACTTCTGGTTAGCAGAGTCTTCTCCTTGGGGCAGGTTTCTAAGCTGTGTCACCCACAGGTTTACAATGTGATTTTACTTATTGCAGTTGGTACACAACTCTTTGCTTGCAGCCACTTGTGCCACTCCCTCCAGTGAATTCCAGGTCTGGGTTCTTATGTTAGATTTCCACTGTGGTCTCCACAGCCCCAGCTCCTGGCTCACCATTCTCCACCTCCTCTGATACTGTGCTGAGGCTGCACCATTGTCTCTGCAACTTTTCTCTCACTTCCAGTTGGAGCAGTTCCCAGGATTAGAGAGACACCAGATGTCCTATATAGTTAGGTTGTTGGTGGCACTGAACTTGTTGGAACCTGTTGGACGTTAGGTCTGGGCGCCACACGGACCTATTTTGACGCATACGATGCCACAGTCAGTATTATTTTCCCATAGAACCAGTGCAATTCGCTGAACTCAGTGAGTTCTAACAAGCTCAGCACATGAACAGTTCACTGTTATCCCCTGCCATCTTAAAGCAATTGCCACAGTGTACAAAATGGTGCCTGATATACCCCTACTTTAGTTCTTGATCTGCTGGCCATCATGTCTGAGGGCTACCAGACCTGTCTTGGGTGGAACCTGTAGAATGCCACATTGCTGAAGTTCACTGAGTCAGAAATATGTTCACTCCCAGCTCAGCGCATGCTCAGTCCTTCCCCTTACCCTTGCCTCTTTCTGCAAAAAGACACCCAATTTGGCTCTAGGGGGCTGACTCGGGTGTGAAATTCATGCTGTTCTTGCACTGCCCATCTGGGATTTGCTGCTCTGACTCTACTCCTGATCAAATCAAACGGACCAACATGATTGACAGTTCTTTGTCTGGCTTTACCTCCCAAGCTCCCAGTGAAAGTCCCTTCCCACCTGGTTGCTGGTGGAGTTCAAATTGCTGTTCGCTGAATGTTGCTGGAGTATCAGTCACTGCGACACCACACCGTTGTGTCCACTGCTTTCCTATGTCTGTCAGTCCAGGTACCCCTCTGCTGTTGTTCTTTCCTCTCCTTTTTCCTTGAATATGTCCTCTCTGCTTCATCCTGATTAAATGTTTTTTTTTGTCCGTTTTAACATGTCCTTACCCTATATCGCCATCTTGATTCTCCTTATATTTAATTTTTAATAAACATTTTTAGCTAATGAATTTTCCTTCCATTTGAAATTACTTTAGGAGTGCTCACTTAGGCAGCACATATACTGAAATTACTTTAGAGTCAGCACGAAGACTCAACAGGCTAATCCCCCCCAGCAAGCATTGAGATCCCATTTTGGTGTCAGTTCATGTTCCAGCTGCTACAATTCCGTTCCAGCTCACTGCTTGTGAACTGGGAAACTAGCAGAGGATTGCCCAATGCCTTAGGACCCATCACCTGTGTAGAAGGCCCTGAAGAGGCTCCTGGTGACTGGTTTCAGATTGGCTCAACTCCAGCTAATGCCGCTATTTAAATAATGAGCCAGTGGATGGAAGATCTTTCTGTCTGTCTCTCCTTTTCTTTGTAAATCTGCCTTTCAAGTAAAAATAAAAAAAAAACCCTTTAAGTTAGGAAAACTTAGTCCTAAACTGTCACCAACAAAAATAAATAAATAAATATAAATTATAAGATTCTATATAAATCTTACCTAAACTCAGCTTTTGACAGTAAGATGCTGGACTCTCTGCCATTGCCCATACTTACAATGTCAGGATAACTTAAATAGCACAATGATGGACTTAGGACTGTGTATGAAGGACCTTACTATTGTAATGATACAGAGGAAATCATTGGGGGTGGGGAGGATAGAATTTGGGGAGAGGTGAAGGAAAATCCCAGATCCTATGGAATTGTGTCATAAAATGATAAGATAAACAAATGCAATAGTTTAAAAAGATATAGAAAACATAATGCTGAATGTTATAATTGTTGGTGATTTTGTGTTGACCTGTTTCTAACTATGTCAGGATGGCCTCATGTTTTTCTGCCTTCTTTTGTCAGTTACATGCATTTCAACATTGTACATTTTTAAAACTTAACTCTTCTTATCTCTCTCTTTAACACTACCCCCCCCCAACACACATGGACACACATACACTTTCTCTTACTCTCACCAACCACAATTTACACAAATGTACACTCTCTACAGAACACTAAAATACATTTTGGCTAGACCAACAAAGCAGAGATGAGCCACTCGCCGGGTTCTGAACTTGGTGTTCACTTACTTCTTTCTGTAGATGAGTGTTGGAATAGCATTCTCCATGTAAATATGTTTGCTTGGGTGTCTTTAGACTATGAAATTGTTAAAGAAGCTCATGGATGTTGTCAGATACCATCACTGAGCACCAAGTAACAATTTTTTTCCACATTAATATTATTCTTTTTTCTGTATCGAGGGTAAGGGGTGAGATAAAGCGAGAAGCCACACCCAGCCTCCCACCCAAACCAGGTCCCCAATGTGAGACATGCTCTGAGGGTCCTGCTCAAGCAGTTTTGATAGTTCAACAGTTCTGAATTACTGACGATCTCACCATTCCAATTGCGATGAAATCTATTAAGAATCCACTAGCTGACATAGTCTCTTCATGGTTGGGGTTCTGAGATCAGCAGTTCAGTTGGAGGGATCTCCAAAGAAACTTTGTCTTGGGTGATCTCCAGACCTGATTCTTGTGTGTGCTTGCCAGTACAGGCTCTGGCACAGTCCATTGCCCCCATTGGCTTGTGCATATGTTGGTTGTTGCAATTGCTGGGTCAGTTCTGTTTCCAGCCCTGTCATCCACATGAACCAATGGGTGTTGTAGTCCAGCTTGATCCTGCCCACTTCATACTCGGCCCTTGAGTATACCAGTGGAAGCTGCAGCCTAGTCAGGGTGACTCCCTATAATCCCAACCAGGCCTGTCCCCTACCCTGGTTCTGATGCTTGCCAAACTGTACTGCAAATTAGTTCAGTCTGTCCCAACCAACCCCACTGTCCAGCACACACACATACTGACGTGTGCCTTTCTGTCTAGCCACCCCTACCCCTGTCCTGATTTTCATGCTCTCCAGTGGGAGTGGTAACCCTAGAACGAGGTGCCCACTATTTCCCTACTGGATCACCCGCACTCCCTGATTATGTATTTTCCAGGTGGTTCTGGAGTTAACTTGACAGATTAAGCCCCAGTGCCAGCCTCTGCCAACTGATGCTGTGGCAAAGCTCAACCAACACTTACCCTCTCTCTCTCTGATTTATGGTTATATCAGTAGAAACAGTCAGCCCAGCCTGGCGTTTCCCTGATCTAGCTCACATGAGGCCACAGGTGTTATAGCCATGCCTGGTCTGGTCTACTCCCATCTCAACCCATGTTTTCCAATGGGAGTGGTGTTCCAGCAGGGGCCCTCCACATCTCCCTACTCGCTTTACCTCCCACCCCCCATTTCTCACATGTGCTGATTGGGTGCTGCAGCCCAGTATGGCATGGCCAGCCTTGCCTCAGCATTTGCCAGTGGGTGCTGTAGTCTGGCCCGGCCCAGCCCACCTTGAATTCCAGCTGCTGCTGGCGGGGGTTACAGCTTAGCCCAGCCCAGCAGGCACCCAATCCCAATAGTAATGTGCACTGGTATGTGTTGCGACCAAACCTGGCCCGACCCACACTCTGTTCTAGTGCTCAGATTCACCAGAGGGTGATGAGAAGTGGTTCAGCCTGGTCTGCCCCAACCTAAGCAAAATGTATGCCAGTGGGCAGGTAGCATAATTGAATCATCATACAGAGAAGGGGCCTTGAATACACTTGTGTTAATTCAGTCTCCATGATAAATGCATGAAGAAACTGAGGTGTTATTATGGCATTCGGGGGGTGGGGCGGAAACAGGAAGGCAAACACAATTAGAACTGAGGTCTTCTTTTCACTGAAGCAAAAAGCCTTCCACTCATTGCTTTCCTTGGAATGTGAGATCTCAAAAATAGAGTTTTACTTTCAAACCTGAATTAAAGGTACATCTCTACATGACAGTTTCTGTTCTCTGATAGCAATAGCCTGAGATTTCCCCCAGAAGGACCTCATTCCTCTTTCCCCTCTTTCCAGTCCAGCAATTGTAACTGCCCTCCTGCATAAGTCTGTGATGCCTATAAACACCTGCAGGGACTCCAGAATTCACAACAAACCCTCGTTGGACAGAAAAGGAGATGAAGGAACATTGCCTCCTCTGGTGTAGAACTTTTACAGCATTTCTCCCATGTGTGTAATATGTTTGTGGTTGTCTTTTATGAAGCTTTTATGAGAGCACTTCATTTCTGCTCCCTGCTTTTTTATGGCGGACTTGCTCCTATTATTTTTCTGTAACTGAGATTTTATTTTTAAATATTAAATTGTGATTATGAAAAGAGGTTCTGCATTCCCAGAGCTGTACTCATGTATATGTAACTTCTTCTGACTTATGAGGAAGCAACTGTCGCATTAAAGCCTCAGCCCTGGGCCCATAACTTGCAAACATCAAATGGAAGCCTCATATTGCTATGCAAATTATAGCACCCCGGGAACTGCAGTATAATCACCCAGTTACAAAAAAAGGTAGAGAGAAGATAAAATTACCATAATGGGCCACAGAGTACTCACAAGAGAATGTTCAGGGACCCCACATGGCAGATCTCACCATCATTCTAAAGATATGCTTGCTTTGCTCTGAGAACGTAGACGAACATGTTGTTGTCTCCATCCTCACCGAACCTGATATCCAACAGCTTTTATGGTAATGATGTATCGGGGTAAATGATTCACACCCTCTCATCTGAAGTCTAAATTAGCCAAGCTGGATTGGGAATAGTTTTAGACACTGATGTTCAATGGTTCAGCAGGTTGAAATATGAAAAAGCAGAGCATGGAAGTAGTGTTCCAGGAGGAAGAAGAGGGTTGGCACAGGTTTTAGGCAAGAACGTCTGTCCAAGGGAAGCACAATCTGGCTAGACTAAAGCTGGGAGTCAGGGAGGAGGCATTTTGTGTGCAGATATTCCCACTGTGGCACTTTTGGTCTTGTTTATCTCAGAAGAGCTTACAGCCTGGTCCCTGGACTCTGGGGAGTCAGTTCACCTGAAAGGAAAAGCCCTCTCTGGCACTCAGCACCTGACCCTGCTGAGGGTTCAGGTGCTCTGAGAAGTAAGGGAGAGAGAGCTCATCTCAACACTTGTGAGGCTTAGGATGGCTTCAAATGGCAGCAAATCGCAGTCTCTCCAAGGATGACACAACCTCTCCAATACAGAACATAGGCATCCTTGGGGAGATGATAAAAAAAACACATAGGACTTCAAGAACCATTTATTACATCAAGTTTTTACATTCACATCCTGCAGTGATTCAAAAAAACACCCACTAAACTTAGAAAGAGAGTGGCTGTTTTGTCTGGTTGTTCAGATACCAGATAGGATTCCTGTGTTTCACACTGGAGTACCTGAGTCCAATTGCTGGCTCTGCTCGTCATTCCTGCTTGCTTCTAATGCGTTTCTTGGGAAGCAGCAGCTGATGGCTTGAGGAGTTGAGTCATATGGAAAGCTATTATGGTGTTCCTGGCTCCAGGTGTCTAGAATCAACCTGGCCCAGCTTTGCCTGACAGGCCATTGGGGAGTGAAGCAGCAAGTGCCTGTCAGATAAAACAGGTAAGTACATAAACAAATGTCTATGTGATTTACCGTCTCTTACAGGCCAAAGCACTTCAGTGCTTGAACCATTTTCTATCTCCATGTACATTTCTTTATGTAGTTTTGAATTTTTATTTATTTATCTGATAAGCAGAAAGACACAGAGAAACAGAGCGTCCATCTGTTAGCTCACCAAACGTCTGCATTTTGTTTTGCTAGGCTGAAGCCAGGAACCTGGAATTCAATTCAAGTCTTTCACATGGGGGGGCCAAGGACCTGAGCACTTGAGCTAGAACTTAGGCTTCAGAGTGTGCATTCATAGGAAGCTAGAATTGGGAGTGGAGCTAAGACTCAAGCCTTCATTCTCTGATATGGGATGTGAGGGTCCCAGCTGGCATGTTAACTGCTCAGGATAACTCAAGCCGACTCCTAACAATCATATGGACACTGTTAATAAAATTTGATAAAAGCAAATTGTAGAGAGAAGTGAACAAGATCACATAATCCAGGTGAAAGGACTCTCCTTGGCTGAGCGGATGCGGCTATGGGGGAGGGTGGAGAAGTGACATTTTGGTGGGAATGTGTGAGATGATCGTTGGACAATGAGATGTTCAACTTTCTCCATTTGTTTTGAAAGGGAAGCAGAGCCGGCAGGAAGGTTATCATGACCAGTATGGCATGAACAGGGTTGGACAGAGGGCAGTGTGAAACTGAGAAAATAAGAGACGGACACAAGAAAAATATTATGAAGTGGGGCAACCAGTGGTAACCAGTCCACTTCTCTGCAAAAAAGAGGTCAACTTAGAGAGCTTGCTGCTCGGCTTAACTACTAAACTCCTCGCCTTTAACAAGCCAGCTTGCCATATGGGAGTCGGTTCTAATCCAAGCAGCCCCACTTCCCATCCAGCTCCCCACCTGAAGCCCGGGAAAGCCGTGGAGGAACACCCAAAGCCATGTAACCCTGCACCCACGTGGGAGACCTGGAAGAGCATCTGGCTTCGGATCAGCACAGCTCTGGCTATTGCTGTCACTGAATCATCAAACGGAAGATCTTCCTCTTTGTCTCTCCTCCTCTCTATAGATATCTGACTTTGCAATAAAAACAAATCTTAAAAAAAAAAAACCTCACTGTCTTAACCTTTCGTTGAATTCTTGGGGGGCCAAGTTAAGGCATTTGATGTGGCACAAATGTTGATAGCCACGTCCTTTATTAACCAGCCAATGCTTGATCAAGAAGCAACAGTGGGACCTAAGTGCAGATGTCAGTATGTCTGTCTCAAGGATATCCTAAAGCACACAGGCCTACAGCTTTGGATCGCTGCCTGACTGCAGACTCTTGCCACGGGCCTCAAATTCGGTTCCGGACTTTAGCCCACTCACTGATCATTGGCTGCAGTTTGATCTCTGTCTCTGGCACCAACTGTCTGTTAACTTAAGATTCCAGACACACTCTGTCCTGCTCTTTTTTACTAAGTCACACTGTTATTTTTTACAAACTGCCTGTGACAGATGGGGGATGAATTTATCTGCTGTTTTACTCCCAAAATGCCAGTAGCAGCTGGGACTGGACCAGGCTGAAGTAAGGAGCCAGAAAGTTGGCTCAGGTCTTTGGCATGAATGGGTGGCAGGGAACTAAGTACCTCAGCCATCACCTGCTGCCTCCTTTTAGCTTGAAGCTGGTTTTAAGGAGAGGCAAAATGCAATCCTGGGCACTTTAATATAGGATGTGGATGTCCCAGTCAGTAACCTAACCTCTTATACCCTTAAACGCAAAGTCTGACCTCCATGTAATGAGGTTTTAGCAAGCCAAAGGAGGCTGAGATGAGAAAGGGAGGTAGGTGAGAGGCAGCAGAGGTGGCAGCAAAGTAACAGCAGTGTGAAAGGGCATGGTCTGTGCCATGGCCACCGGACTGGTTAGGTATTTCTGGGACATCAGGGCAACTTCATTTCCTCTGGTGCTGTAACACCTGACAGCTGTAATGCCTTGAAGTAACAGAAATGTATCCTTTGTACTGCTCTGCAGCCTCAAAGTCTTACCCCAGTTTCATTGTGCAGATGTCAGGGTAATGGGTGGCTGCAAGGTTGCTTCCTTCTGGAGGCTTCAAACGAGAATCATTTCTGTGTCTTTGCTGCTTCTGCCACTATCCCTCACTCTTTGGCATGTGGCCCCTTCCTCACATTCAGAGTGAAGGCTTGTAACTGACTTCTTGAACACTTCCGCTTGTCCTATGCCTCTACCTCCCTGCGGCCCCCTAATTCCTAATCTGCTTGCTTCCCTCTCATGAAGATCCCTGTAGTGACACCATACCCACTCATAAACTTTTAAGATCATTTCTATATCTCAAAGTTCTTAGTTTTATCTCATCTGTAGTAACGTGACTCTTCACACCAAGTAACACAGGTTCCAGGGATTAGCGTGTGGATATATTTGGGAGTCTGTTCCTCAGTCTATCTCTTGATGAATGACAGCAGTTTGTAAAGCAAAAGGGACCTTGGAAAAAGAGAATCAGTAACCATGAGGAGTTTGGACACAACCTTGTGGCCAGTGAAGAACCTTCAGAGGGTGATAAATAGAAAAATAGCGGAGAAGAAGGCAGGATGGGGTCCTGCTAATCCAGGCACAAACACTTAGAAGGCTTCTGTGAGACTCAGTGAAGAAACACTGCTTACACCTAAATACAGGAGAAAGTGCCCCTCCACTCCCTGCAGAGTCCTGAGTTAGAGTTGCTCTCCTTCTGTTTGAATTCTTATAAATCCTTATTACTGGTGTTCTCTCAATTAGCTTGTTGGAGCAAGAAACTGATGTTTGATGATTTGATTGATCATATAAACTGAGACACTTTTCAGAATTAATTTGTTACACTTGTGTATAACAAATTAAACCAGGACTGTCCTTGACCAATTAGACATGTGGTCACCTTATGTTTGGACAAAGTACATTCACCTGAAATGACTATAATGGATGCTGGTTTAGGGCTTGCAAATGCCTCCTGGCTGATTCCGTAAGAATAAGGTAAGGACTGGGGGATTGGAAAGCCAAAGCCAATTAATAGAGCTGACATCGTTTTTTCTCCCCTGGGATGATGACTTCACAATACTAAATTTTCAATGCTGTTACAAACAAGTGTTTGAAAGACAACTTTAAAATGAAGATCTTAGGATGACATAGTGAAGATTACAATTTACAGTTAAGAAAAAACAGCTGTTCCCTGGGTTCCTGCAAATTTAGAAAATATTTACAGAGACTGAATCACATCTGGACTCACAAAACGCTGTGTCTTAAATACCACAGAATTGCCCATGATTTGCTGTAGAAAACCAAATTAATTCTACTGAAGGTGCCAGTGACAGAAAGCCTCTGTTGTCAAAATTGCCCATGAGGAATTTGAATAAAACTGCTTCATGAAATGTGAATGATGATATTAATTTCTAAATTGATATCTTATATTTTGCATGTAATTTTAGATATTCATGAATCACAAAATTAACAATTAAACTGAAGACAGACTTTTGATCCTCTATCTGTTAAAACAACCCCTCTTTAAAAATGGTGGCATTTTAGGGGAAATATTTTTGAATAGTTAAAAAAAAAGTAGGGGGTCTCCACTCTGATAACTAACTAGTTTACCTTACACTCCAACACAGGCAGCATTTTGGGAGTCACCCTGATGGACCTGATGGATGAGTATGCTGTTGTATTTGTGAGAAGTCAGGAAGACAGACGGATGTGTGGTGGTATTACCAGATATCCTACTCAATGGCAGAAATAACAGGTATACAGGGAGAGGGTAGGCCAAGGGATATTGAAAATACATTGTTGGGCCTGACGTGGTAGGCTAGTGGCTGGAGTCCTCACTTTGCATGCACTAGGATCCCATATGAGCACTGATTCTAATCTTGGCTGCTCTGCTTCCCTTCCAGCTCTCTGCTTGTGGCCTGGAAATGCAGTGAAGGACAGCCTAAAGCCTTGGAACCCTATACCCACGGGCTCCTGACTTCAGATCAGATCAGCTCTGGCATTTGTGGCTGCTTAGGGAGTGAACCAGCAGATGCAAAATCTTTTTTTCTGTCTCTCCTTCTTTCTGTATATCTGCCTTTCTAGAAAAAACAAATGAACCTGTAAAACAAAACTACATTGTTGGCCCTGTTGAGGTTGAGATGCCTATAATGACACACACAAGTTATAGATTTGAATATAAGACAGATTAATGAAATGGGGCAACTGATTTACCTGGGAGCCACAGAAGGAAGACAGCAGCAGTGTACTGGAGTAAGGGAGAAGTGATGTAGAGACCGACAGAGACTCATTGAAGATATGAATGAAGCCTCCACTGGAGTCAAAACTTGGAGCAGCAAACACTGAGCATCAGGTAAGTACTGTGGTTTGCATCATCTGGGACAGGGCAAGGCCTAGGGGCAGGAGGAGGTGAGAAGTCGTGTCCACAGGAAATAAGGCTTGCACACTTATGGGATTTGCTAAAGGAGAAATGCATGTTTTACACACGCACACACACACACACATACTTATAGAGCAAGTGTAACAATAGTTACGAACTGAATGAGTCTGTTCATTTGTTGAAACCCTACCCCTAGATATTATGGTTTGGGGAAGTGAACACTTCGGTAGTGAGAAGGTTTGGATAAGATCATGAAGACGGGGACTCCATGAAGAGATTCTTGCTCTTAAATAAAGAGGAAGAGACACCAGAACCTCTACTCTCCATTATTTGGGGACACAGCTGGAAGTTGAAGGTCACCACCTGCCAAGCCAAGAAGAGGGTTTCCTTCCCCAGTGGACTCTGCTGGTACCATGATTTTGGACTTTTGGTCTCCGGAGTTGTGAGAAAAGTTTCCTGCTGTGTGAGCCATGCAGCCAGTAGTGATCTGTTAGGCCAGTATGAGCAGACTGAGATGATTATGCTTCTCAAGGGTTGTTTGGCCAGAGGAATTTTCATCCCACCTTTCTGAGGTGATGGCACATCCCAGTCACAGACAGAAGCCAAGTACTCAGCATCACTAGTAACCAGTGCTGGTCCATGTCTCATTGCCCCACTTCCTCTACCCTATTATCTAAGAGGTGAACAGGGGACCCACTCCACTCACTCCTCTGCCCCCTCCAGAGTAGAGAGAAAGCTCCATTCTTGCCTTTACCATGACCCGGTTATGGAACTCACATTCCTTGCCACCATCCTTCAGGTCACTGGCCCTCCAGCCAGACATAAGCTTCTTCTCTCTCCACAAACATCTGTTCTGTTGGGCCTCCAAGTGGGAGGGTGGGCATTTGGTGGCTGCCTGGCTCGGAAACTGCCCATTATAAGCAGCAGATCATCTTGCCTTCCATTAAGAACGTGATTGCAGCCAGATGCTGTGGCAAGGGGCATACCACTCCCTATAATAACCATAATTATCATCCTGATGTTTCTTCAGCTCAACACGCTCTGAACTTCTGAAGTCAGAAGAAATTTGGAAGAATTGTTTCTTGGAGGCAGCAATCACACGGAGGAGAAGGACTTTTTAAGAAGGAGGAAATTCCTGCCTGACATCTTGGCTTCTGTACAAGCTGTGCTGACAGCCTGTGGCAAGGTTCTGGAGCTTGGAATGAGCACGACTCTGGCTCCACATTTCTGCTTTTATTTCACTTCTCCTTTGCTCTTTTCTCTGCTCCACCCCCACGTCTTCTGGTTCCTTCTCAGCTGCTGCTTCTGACTGAGAGAAAAACATGCACCTGCTTGTCCAATAGCTCTCACCCCACTCTGTGGGGGCTCACCAAGGGGAGTGCTTCCCAACCCACTTGGGTGAAGTTCATGGAACACCCAGGAGGAGGAGTTGCTGGCAGTGAAGCTGACTGCTTGCTGTGATGACTAAGAGCCACCTGGGCCTGCCATTCTTAAAGATTCTTCTATTTGTGGCCATTGTAGACATTTGAGAGTACATTTGTGCACATGCTACATCTTTCCTTAAAGGAATACATTTAGAAGAATTGGAAATTCAGTGCTTGGAGAGGAGTGCAATGGTAGTTTGCTAGGCCTGGTATAAATGGTATACATAGGGTGGTTTAACCAATAGGAGTTCTAGAAATTAGAAATTCAAGGCCAAGGTGTCAGCAGGATTTGTTCCTTCTAAGCTGTGATGAGGCTCTGGCAGAGTGATCTATTCCAGATCTCTCCTTTTTGGCTTGTAGACAGCCATCTCCTCCTAGTCCACCTTCATTTCATCACCTGTGTCTGTCTCTTTCTTTTCACGTGGTACTCTTTTTTAGAAGGACACCAGTCATATCACATTAAGACCCCATGCTGCTATAGCATAGCCATACCTCCACTAACTACATCTGCAGCAATTCTAAGTGAGATCATACTCTGAGGTGTGAGCATGAGCATAACCAAGGCTGAGGGCTGCCACACAGGAGTTCAGGAGGGATGCAGGCCAACTCATTCCATACGTTGGAAATCTGCCATGTTCCAGGAACTTAAAGGAGTTCTGGAGAATACATTCCTGACCAAGTGCCTGCTCTTTCATGGTTATTGAAGGAAACAGAGAATAGCAACGGCAGTCACACAGTCAATAAAGTGGTGAGACCCGGGAAGCTTGGGAGAACACAGGAGAACAAGAGCCTGGGCTCTCAGACGAAGGAGCCTTGAGGAAGTGAGATGAATATCTGCTATCTGGGGGCTGACAGGCATTTGCTAGCAGAAGGCTTGATCGAATATATGGACATTCCAGGAGCAGGTGACAGTGCAAAAGCCAAAAAGGAGAAAGAGAGCTATTCAAGGACGACTACAGAACATTGCATGGGGCTGCAGCACAGCATGTACAAGTGCTTGCTGGGTATTAAGGAAAGAAAGGAAGCGTGGTAGAAATGGTACTGGAAGAAAAACAAGGCAAGCCCCAGTAGTTCACTATGGAATCTGGTTGTAAACTTACAGGTACTTAGGAACCATGGAAGAATGTCATTACACGATCAGATTTACAAGTCAGAGAAATCTCACTGGTTGCAGTCTGGATTGAAGTGGAACAAATAAGAAAGATCTCCCAGAAGAGATGCTTGTGGGACCAAACTTGAGACTGGCCGTGACCTGGGTCAACAGAGTGGCAGGAGCCATGGGCAGAGAACCTAAAGGGTTCTGATGTCCATGAGTTCTTCAGGTGCCAACCTGGGGGAGGGTCACAGACTTCAGACTTAGCCCCCAGCAACCACGTCACATAACTGCGTAAAGGTCTGATGCCAGTTTACCCTCCCTCATTTTTCCGAACATTTGCATGATACATACCATGTACCACACATTAGTGTGTTGGAAGTGCTTATTCTTTCATGTTCAAAAGTTTGGTGCAGGGCTTAAGTTGCCCCTAGGGATGCCTGCCTCCCATCAATGGAGTGCCTGAGCCATCAATTGGCTCTATTCCCAATTATTGCTTTTGGCAAATGTGAATGTCTGCTGGGGTAAAGCCAAGTGGTGGCTCAAACACTTGGGTCGCTTCTGTCACATGTAATACCCAGACTGAATTTCAAACTGAATTTCAGTTTTGTCCTGGCCCACTTGTGTCTGTTCAGGTCGTTTGAATGGAAGGCTTCCCTTTCATTCCCTCCCATTCAAAGAAAAAAAAAACTAAATAAATGAATAGAAATCATTATGAAATAAATATAATAACTTTTTAAAAGTAATCAAAAATTATTGTGGTTCTAGAAACCTTGTAACATCTTCTGCATATTCCTTTAATAGCTGTAAATCTCAATTCTTGAGCTTTTGAATCATGCTAAATCATTTTTAAAAATCAGTACTGATATTAACCATTGCATATATACAGGAAGATCAAAGAATTAATGGGTGGTATCACCAGAAGGTGATCATGGACATCTGGATTCTAGGTCCATGTTTTTAACCATGACCACCCCTTGCTTCTTACAAACAAGTTTCTGTTTCATTGTCACACCCAGCAAAGTGCCAGGCATAAAACAGGCATTCAGGAAACACTTCCTGAGTGAATATTGGTGATGATTGTCTGTGTGTGGTGGAAATGGTGCAGAGATGATGACTGAAGAAATGGAGTGCCAAAAATGAGCTGCAGAACTTACAGCTTGGGTGGGAGGTGAGGCTGGTCCCCCAGTGGAGAATCATCAAAAGGACAGATGTAGAAAATGACAGCTGATGTGGAGAACCCTGCACCAGGCTGTTATGTAAGCATGGCAGAGCGCCCTGCACCAGCTTCACAGGTGAGCATAGCGGAGCACCCTGCATCAGCCTCACAGGTGAGCAGAGAGGAGCACCCTGCACCAGCCTCATGGGTGAGCACGGAAGAGTGCCCTGCACCAGCATGAGAGGCTAGCATTTGGACATCTGAGCACACACAACTTCAGCTTCTCCTAAGGAGGTGCGTGCCAT
This sequence comes from Ochotona curzoniae, assembly GCF_017591425.1. NCBI lineage: Eukaryota > Metazoa > Chordata > Mammalia > Lagomorpha > Ochotonidae > Ochotona > Ochotona curzoniae. The sequence continues at coordinate 23,353,802 of NW_024467115.1, forward strand.
CCACTGCCCTGGTGAGATTGACATTAACATGAAGCCTTTTAGGCCCTACCCCATAACAGCTGAATCACAGCTATTAGCTTTGGACTCAAGGCATTTTTATGAGATTTTAGTTCCAGGGCTTGAGGTTTGGCAAAAAGAGCATATTATTCGCACACAAAGCAACTACATTAAAATAGCGTTAAGCATCTGGCTTATACTGAAAGAACCTGGTAAATAAAAATGAGGTTGAAAAGTCTGTCCTCAGTTCACCCCCAATGCCATGTCTGATGCTGCTCTTCCCACAGAGGCATGAAATATGTAGACAGAGTGATCAGGGGTAAAAAAAAAAAAAAAAAAAGCACACTCCAGAAATACAGGGCAAGCCAGAGGAGGGGACCAGACCTGGGGGACTCAGGTGGAGTCCTGAGGGCAGGAACAACCACCTTGGCACATGGTGTATGGTGACACGGGCATAACACCCTACCCAAAGGCTACCCAGGACAGGCAAAACTTTCCAGCACCAGGCTCTGCCTCCTTTGAGCCAGAGTTTTATCTCATAGAATCTGATGAAGATGACACATCAGCACCTCTGCTGCTCAGGGCAGGACTGGACTTGTGTTTCCATCCCTCTGCAGACCTCGGGGACCAGGAGAACTGACAGCAGGTACTTTGCTTCTCCACCTGTTGAATTCTCATTTAGGGGCAGAACCTGAGAAGAATTAAATTCAATCATAGGTGACCGAAAACCACTTTGAATGCATTTAAATATGGCAACATGACTGATTCTAGTCTTGCCCAATTGCTCCATTAAGAAAATGGGGATTAAAACTGTTTTTGAAAAACAGTTCCACTGAAAGCTGAGAAAAGAAGTGAAAAAAATCCATCCATACCAAAAAACAAACAAACAAACAAACAAACAAAACACAACTTCTTCCACCCATTTGAGAGGAGGTAGAATTATTTGTTTTAATTATTTGTAATGAAATTGATAATTGGTTTTTTAGATGCCTTTTAAGAACTTTGTGTAACTCCAATATTCAGTAAGGAATTTTTATGAAGAGCTTCTCCAAAGATTTTAAAAATACATAAATATAAACCAAACTCAAAAATTGGCCATGTTCACTTTAAATATGGCAACTATTTTGCTGCACCTAACCAATGCCAAAATCAGAAAATACAGCACTCAGGGACAGTGCGTTGTTGTGACCGGGCAGGTGAGACACAGAGCACTTCTGTAAAATCAAAATGAAATGCGACTCAATTGCACAGTTATTGGCCTCTTCTATTAACTTTCAAATTTCCTTAATTTTTTCATCCTCCCAATCTCTCAGTGACTAATAAATCTCTTCTCTCTGTCCTATAATTACAACCCAAATGAATGAGCTCATTTAACCCTTCCATTAGTCCTGGAGGCAGCCACTCTTGTTATCCCTGGTGATGATGTCATGTTGTTACTCACCATTACTTTCTGTAACAATGTTAGGTTACTGGGCCAAGGTCACAGGCACAGGAAACTGGAGAGCTTGAATTGGAAGCTCTTGAATTCCATTTTGATGGCTGTTGTAATCCGCATCTTCCTATCCTACCCTATCCATCACAAGTGCATTTAACGTAACCCAGGGTATAGCCATCCATCCCTGAATCCAGATTGCATGTTAGGACCTATGACCTCTTTCAAAGCCTCCATCTTAGAAGTTGGTGTGACGGCTCAATTGGCTAATCCTTCACCTGCATGCACCCGCCTCTCATTTGGACTCTGGTTCGTATCCCAGTTGCTTCTCTTCCCATCCAGCTCCCTGCCTATGGTCTGGAAAAGCAGCAGACAAAGACCCAAAGCTTTGGGAGTCTATACCAGTGTGAGAGACCCAGAAGACACTCCTCGGTCTTGGCTTCTGATTAGCACAGCTCTGGCAATTGTGGCCATCTGGTGAGCGAATTAGCAGATGGAAGATCTCTCTCTGTGGCTCTCCTAGCTGTTAAATATCTGCCTTTCCCATAAAAATAAATAAATCTTTAAAAAACAAAACCAACCCTCCATCTTAATCTCAGAATCTTGGTTAGTCAGCCGAGCAACTACAAAAGCAAATGTGCTAATTCCTGAATTGTTCAAAATTGTGCTCAAAGTCATGTCCTCTTGAAAGGAAAATGAAGGCCAATTTCATTTATCCTTCCTCTTAAATGAGAAAATGAAGCAAGTTCTTACTGCCAGGTAAGCTGCTGAGCTGGAGATAAAGTACAGGAGGAGTAAGGCTCTGGAAAATGACCTGGCAATCACTTCCCAATGTGCTTCAAAGCGTTAATAACTTCAAGTAAACTAACAGAAAATGCATCAAAGTGCATAACAGCTGGAAGTTGAGAGTTAAGTCATTTGTATGGCCCTCCTGACCTGCCATTTAGCAAAGCAGTGACAACCTTGGCTATGTCATATTGCTATTTAGATGTCACAGCCATGTATCTGTGACAGCCCAGCAGAGGCCACTGGTGACACCGCTCCCATGTTTTGGTTTTGAAGTGTTTTAGATAAAATGACTGCCTGGGGTGGGAGATGAAGAGTGAATGCACATAAACAGGGGTGGTCATCTCCAAACTCAGAGACTCCCAGGACATGGTGACATCAACAGAACCAGACAACTCAAGGCTGGTGACAGACTGCAGCAGCAGGTTCCTTGAGGAGTTCCAGATAATCCTGCTCTGAGATCTTTGTTTAACACTTTCATGAGCACACGGACTATGACTTAAAGCTTCATTTGAATGAAAGACAAGGGTTTGACATGCTTCCTGGCAATACCTTTAGAAAACAGGAGGATATATATCTATATATATCTACATATCTATATATAGATAACCCTAGTCCTGCCACTAAGATTCTTTAATGGGGATTTTTGCACATTAAAACATCCTCTTTTGGGGGCCAGCTTTGTGGCATAGCAGGTACAGCTGCTGCCCACACACCAGTATCCTATATGGGTGCTAGTTTGATTTTTAGCCAATCTACTTCCAACCCAACTCCCTGCTAACACACCTGGAAACGAAACACCTCAACCCACATGAGAGACCCGGATGGAGCTCATGGCTCCTGAGGAATGATCCACTGGATGAAAAATTTTCCTCTATTTATTCCTCTCTACAACTCTGACTCTCAAATAAATAACAAATATATACTTAAAAAAAACTTTTGGAGATAGAATTTTGAATCTTCTGCTCACCATCCCTGTGCTATGATTTACTCTCTGCACATACACACCTGCACACACAGACACAGGCACCATACATGCATACACACATACATCTAATCTGTGCAACCAGTGATGGCAACTGAGGACCAGCTCAGCCTGGATGGGGCTTCAGGCCAGCACACATCTATTTCCAGAGGGCCACGGAGACACATAGATCCCCAAGGGACCAAAATAGGATGTTTGAACTCATGCCTCCCAAAAGATTTGCCTCCTTAATCCTGCTCCTTAGCTTTTTTTTTTTAAAAAAAAAAGATTTATTTATTTTTATTAGAAAGTCAGATATACAGAGAGGAGAGACAGAAAGATCTTCCGTCCGATGGTTCACTCCCCAAGTGAACACAACGGCCAATACTGTGCCAATTTGAAGCCAGGAGCCAGGAGTTGTTCCGGGTCTCCCACGCAGGTGCAGGGTCCCAAGGCCTTGGGCCGTCCTCCACTGCTTTCCCAAGCCACAAGCAGGGAGCTGGATTGGAAACCGGTCCGCCAGGGTTTGAGCAGGCGCCCATATGGGATCCTGGCGTGTGCAAGCCAAGGACTTTAACCATTACGGTATTGCTCCAGGTTCCCCCCCTTTTTTTTCCCTTTATTTTCTTCTTGAGCTGTGAGTATTCATGAAGAGAGAGAAACGCTTATCAGATAAGGGAGTGGGGCAAAATAAAAATGATGTTCTGGATTTTGCTGGCTTCACCCTTTCTGCTGTTTTGCTTTGTGTAGGTCAATAGTCCACAGAAGTAAACACGGTACAGTATGCCCCTGTCTCTTAATGTGCCATTAAGTAACACCCAACCCTCATTTCAGCTGAGTGGTAAAACCTCAAGATCCAGAGAACCAGGTACAGGAGGTGCAGGAAACAACTGTTGCGTGGGGTCACTGGGTTCATTCTCCTGGCACCCATGGAAGGGAGGCAACCGTCTCATGATCTGCTGCCTCTGGAAATTAGTGAACTCACACAAACGTTTGGGTTCCATGGAAACAGCAGCATTGTGGCCTGGTTTCAGGGCGGGCCGGGAATTGGGCATTGAACACCCTGTTGGCTTGGTCCTGCTGCTGATTTCTGTGTTGTCAGCTGATACCTGAGCACCATGGTCCTGCCTTTGGGAAAGCCAGAGGGAATGTCCGTGGAGATGTTGTGAAAGCTTCTTTATTTGTTCCCTGTGGTTTAGTTTTGTTCCTGTAAAAGGAGGGACACGCTGACTAACCCTGCCAGTCTCTCGTCCTTTGCTGAAAGCCTTCCCAACGTCTTGCAGGGTGGGAGGTTGGCAGACAGGACAGCCAAGTCCTTCCAATCCTGGAATTCAAGGTAGTAAGAGATTCCATGGAAGATGATAGAATTACATACTGTCCATATGGGACAGGATGAGATACTTCTGAGTGGAAACACTACAACTGAGTGTTTCAAAATTTAGGCAGTAGACAGGCATGATTTTGTTGTACTCTGAAGAAAGAAATTGCCTTTCTGAATATGATAGCAGATGCTTTTCATAGGAAACCCAGGTGGCCTTTCCCACCAGTTGAAAGTCTTTGAAAATGAAAAACAAAATCACAGGTTTTGTCTCACATCCCTGAAATTATGAGCAGGTAGTATCTCTGTTTATCTTCCTCCCCCTGACCTTCAAAGGAAACAAGGCTTTTCTAGAAAGACATATCAGTGATGCTCATTCCGAACTTGTGAAGTCTGGAAGGCCTGTTGAGAAGACTAGGGCGAAGTTCAGGACTCTCAGACCTCAGAGGGGACTAGTTCCACACGGAGGAAGAAGTAAGTTTCCAAAGGAAAAAACATGGAAGCAGGTGGGTGCATGCAGAAAATCCCACTGGTGAATAGACTCTGACTTTCTCATCTCTCCAAAAGCAAGTGGTGTGGATTCTGCACAAAGCACACATGGATGACTTGATGGGGACAAACTGTTCAGTCAAACATTTTGTAGGCGAATTTTTGTAAAAGTGTCCCAAGATATAAAGTTGGCATGTGGGTAGCCCCCTCTGATAGGAGATACACTAGGACCCCTAAAACCATCAGCTACATGACTCCTTTTTGGGGGCTTGCTCTTCAACTTGGAATACGGAAAAAGACATCAAGCTTATCAACAAAGATCAGCTCTGAGAGGGATGAATATTTTGAGAGGAATAAAGCAGTGGGATGAAGTGGCAGTAATCTGCAGTGGAAAGATTTGCAAAATCCTTTCTTGTGAATGTGCCATCTGAGAGGAGACCTACAAAAAGCAGCCAACTTTGCAAAGCGAGATGTGCATTTCAGGGAAAGGTAACACAGAGTGAAAAGACCTTTATGAAACTAGGGTCTCTGCAGAAACACCAAGGTTAAGATGGCTCAGAGAGAGAGGAGTAAGAAAGAAGGCTGAAGTGGCCAATTTATATGGGACTTTGTAACTTACAGTAAGCAATTGGACTTAATTTTTATATGCACTAGGAAAGCAGAGAGACAAGAAGACTATAATTAAACACGAAGTAGACCCCTGTGGTTAATCGCAAAGGTTCTCAGAGCACCTGTGACATTAGTGAATCACCAAGAACCAGGGATGTGCCTGGTATCAACAATGTGACATTCAGATCCACCTGGCATTTTTGGACCTTCCCAGAGGTTCAAATACACATTTCCTACATGTGAATTTTCCCAAGTATGCATTCTATACCATAAGTATCCAAATAACATATATGTACTCTGTTTCCTAGACAGGTATGGACCATGGGTGATATTTAGATTTGATATTGCCTCCAGTGTTTTCAGTGGCTGCACTAAGACACCATGTCAGGTTAACCTACTGTAAATGCAACTAAAGGGAGAGAAGGAAATCTCAGCTCAGTCAGTGACAAAGCAGCTGCAAGCCTCAGGAAAACCCCAGACCCTCAGGAGGAATCTATTTGCTCTCATCACTGTGAGAAAACTGGAAGACTAAAAGGACAAAAAATTAGTACATTTGGGTCATCTTTGAACATACAAAATAAGACTATAAATCCAGGTAGCATAGCCAATACCAACTGGAACCCAACTGGTTGGCAGAGGGGTATCATAACTACCTTCTCCAATCCTGAGGGAAAGAGACCATCCTATCATCCACTATCTAATGGATGGGGTGAAGAGGCCACTTTGCTGGGAAAGTGGCACTCATTCCCAACCTCATCTGCCTTTCCCCAGGGAACCTTGTTCTGTTGTTCTCCCCATATCAATGTTGGGACAGCATTCAATATGTCATCTTCCATTTGGTCATGAGTCCTACATTTTAGATAACTTTAAATAGAAAAGTACAGGACTCAAATATTAAGCTTGGAGAATCTTATTCTCTGTTCTTGACCGTTTACAATTAGGCAAAAAGATTCACTGTAAAAGGAGTTTTTTTGGAGATCAAAGCAGAAGCAGAGAAATTATATTTGCTCTCCCAAATCTACTCAACCCAACGTTAAGTCATGTGACTCAGTAACACTGTCCACTGGCCTTCACGACTCAGCTACAGTTCTAGTGCTCTGCCACTTAGCATTTAAGCAGCGCAGAAGATTCTGTCACTATGGTCACAGGCAACACAAGCTCTATGTACAACACCACTTTTGCCATACTTGTATTCACCCTTGCCCTTCAAATGAGGGCTCCTTCTTCATCTTAAGTAAGACTATCCAAATCCTCATCTTCACAAAACACAGCTAGAAATCTGGAAGTGAGCAAGCAGATATCTACCCCGCAGCAAATATAACACTCATCTGTCCACACCCAAGATTCCGGCAAGTCCCTCGAGACTCTGGTGATGTCTCTGAGTCCTGTACTAACAAGCTTGGCTGCGGAGGATTACCAGTGGGCCAGGAGCCACAAGTCAGCCCTCTGGGTGTGGAAAAGGCATTACAGACAGGAAGGGAATAACACACAGCATGAGAAGCAAATACAATATATAGAAGAGGGTTGCTAAGCTTTCTGACAAGGCCCTGGGCCACCTTGTTCACAGTTCAGTATGTTGGTGGAGGTTTTCAGTAGTTTCCCTGTTTCAAATATCTTCTTCAAAGTATATTGACCAAACAAAAGTCAAACAAATGTTAGGAAGAATGGCAAAGCTGTTTTCTAAATGTGATACCTACGAGATTGTACCCCCTTGGGTTCCATTTTTTTTTTTCAAAAGGTAGTGACAAGGAAAGGGAAAGGCAGCGTCTATCCATTGGTTCACTTTCCAAATTTCCAACTTGCGTAAGAGGAATGGGCCAAGCCAGGTGTCAGGAGTAACACCCAGGTCTCCCATGAAGATGGCAGGAACCCAACTATGTCAGCATTACCTGTTGTCTCCCAGGGTACAGGAAACTAGAATCCAAGCAAATTCAGATACTTTAAAACAGATACTTTAAAACAGTCTGAGCCAGCCTTACATCAGGTTAATATTAACTGCTAAGATTGCATTGATTTAAGGGCACAAATGCAGAGATGAAGAAGCCAGACACATTCTCTATATGCTAATCCCAGGGCTGCAGGTGCTTCGGATGCTGTGTTCTCTTCAGGGTCTGCTGCCCATCCGGCCTCAGCCCCCACCCACCAGATGTGCTGACTCCCTGATGTCTATGCTAACAAATATGGATAGTTTTCAAGAACATCATAGATTCAATTTCACTTCTATCCAAATTCTGCAACCTGGAAAACGAGCATTTTTGAGGTGATGCTCTTAGAAACCCTGGCACTATCCGCAGCTAGACCTTGAAGGGGCATAGTGTTTTCTTTTCTGGTTTGTTTGTTTGCTTGCTTGTCTGTTTTTACCTTCTCCACCTAATCCACATACATTCTATACCCACTACTCTCAACTTCCTTCACTTGAAAAGAGATGTTTGACTGTGACCTACTTCTAATTATTTTACAATGTCCTAAACCATGGCACTAAATTTATATTCTCATCACCCCTATTCTCCATATAAATGAACACATTTTAAAGGTCTCTTGTTATCAACAGTGACTTGGAAACTGTCTTAATCCATTTTCCATTGATATAACAAAACACCTGAGACCAGATGGTCTAAAAGACTAAAGGAGATTATTAACCTCATCATTCCAAAAGATTGGCAAGTCCATGAGCACAGCTCTGGCATTTGTTGAGGGTCATCTTAATGCATAATAACAGAAGGCCCAGTGAGACAGAACACATGTTCTACTTGTGTCTCTTACAGAAAGTAGCAATTTAAAGGACAGGTTTATTTTTGTACAAACGGATTTTGAAATCCATGCATCTGAGGGATCTTCATAGCTCGTAGAGGAGTAGATGTTCAGTCTGGTGTTTAAGCTATCTGCATCTTACTACAGACTGCCTGATTCCAGTTTCCTGCTAACACAGCCTATTGATGACTCAAACAATGGAATTCTTGCTACCCAAGTGGGAAACACGGACTGAGCTCCTAGCTCTCAGCTTCAGCCTGGTCTAGCCCTGGTCATTGAAGCATATGACATAACATGACATATCCATGACATAAGAGCTCTTACTGTCAGAATATCTCTGTCTTTCTGAGAAAAAGGTACATGGAGCATGTATGTTAGGAAGAACTTATACATTGATTTAACAATTTTTATACCCAAATAAATAGTTCTTGATTCAATTTTCTGCAAATTTTTGAAATACCTTAATGAATCCATTCATGCTTCATCTAATCCTATTTTCAGTGGCCCTACCTCAAATTCCATTGGCATATGCATTTTCAGATTAAGTACCCAACACGTGAATTCTTGGGTGACACATTCAAGCAATAGTAGAAATCCAAGAATCTGATTTAAAACAAAAGATAAGACTCTCTTGAGGAAAATATGTTCTACCCACAAAGTATAGAAAAAGTAGGAAAAAGTGACCCATATAATTATGAAGATATTTCAGTGGTTTTTAAAATTATTTACAAAAAGTGCTCAAATCCAGAAATTGGTAACACCATGTCTGAGTATGATGTAAAAGCCACCTTGCGCAAGAGAAGGATTCTCCATGCAAGCACGCTATGCTCTTCTGACAGGAGGGCGTGAGTGCAGTCAGTGAATGAATCTGTTCTTGTCTGGAAAGCAGTCTTAAAGGAAGAGAGACGATCCCACAAACAGCACCAGCTGTCAGGATGGCAGCCTACAGGGTACCAGAATAAACCAGGAAAAAAAATGCCTCCCACACTCAATTCTTTATACCCATGTGGCAAAACAGAAACTGGTCTTTTTCCTACAGGAGTGAACAACCCTGTAGAATAAAAATTAGAACTAAGTTAAAAAAAAAAAGTCTCCTCAAAAGAACTTCTCTTTCAGATCTGAGAAAGTCCCACTGAACCTCGTAGCTCACACTGGGAGCCCCAGGGCACAAACCCCAACCTCAGCCTAGTGTACAAGCAGATACTGAGACAGTTCCAACTGCACCTTGCAGAACTGAGAGGATCATATTAATGTTGCATTTTCTGGAGCAACTTGCACTTACATTTGGTAGCTGGAGAGCTACATCTACATTGTAGTGCCTCAAGCACGTGGCTATCACCATCCGCAACACTACTGCTTTCCACTTTGGGAAATCTGGGTAATGATCCCTTTCCTGCATTCAACAAAACCAGGACTGTGACAAGTTAATGTTAACTTCCTCAGACTCATCTAGCCAACAGGACCTGGAAAGAACCTGCCTACATTCCACTTCTCCAGACCCACGCCTGCCATTGCAAAATTTCCAGGATATCCTGCAGTCACTCTGTAGGACTGCAGAAGGCTTCCCTTCACAAAAGTCCAGTTGTTTTTGGTGATATAAACCCCAACACTATCCTAGTGATATAAGTTCCAGGATCTCCCATCTACATGGCACTGACCTAGAGCCACAGTCATTGCAGTCAGCAGCCCCACTGTCACCCAAGCTTGCCCAGTGCAACAAAGGGAAAGCCCCCTCAGTGTCCCTAAGCACCAAGAATGAGGCTTGAGCTAACCCAATCTCTACTGTGACTAACACCCACTTGTCTGGGAACTGAAGGTACACACCCTAAGAAGCCCATATCGATTCAAAGCCGTACCTTTACCTCCCTGAACTCCCCCAGACTAGGTGGCAATATCAAACACTCCATCAAAATATTTGGGTTTTTTAAAGATTTATTTTCTAACAAAACCTAATCCATAAATGATAAGGAGCACAAGATGTGCCAATGCCAACATAGGGATATGGGGAAACATGAGGAAACAAGGAAACGTGAAACTTCCAGAACACAATAGTTTTCCAGAAATACAGGAAAACTATGCAATGCCTGGAATAGAATTCAATTTAATGATTGTAAGAAAACTACCACTTTGATATTAATATAATCACATTGTTATAAATTTCCCTCTTTGTACTGCCTCAGCCATATCTCTCAGGTATTGATATGTTTTAATATCAAAGTGGGCTTGAATAAATGATAAAAATGATGCATCCCAAGGGCTTAGAAAAGCAAGAAAAACCAAACCCAAAATAATTGGAAATTTAAAAAAATAGGATCAGACAAGAAATAAGTAAAATTCAAAACATAAGACATCAAAAAAATCAGATTTTTTGAGAACAAAACAGATGAATCTTCAGACGTACTAAAAAAGAAAAAGAGAAATACTCAGATAAGTAAAATTAGACACAAAAAGGAGATGTTTCAAACAATACTACTAAAATACAAAAGATTGTAAGAAACTATGAAAAACTATGTACTAACAAATTGAGAAATTCCAAAGAAATGGACAAATTCAAGGAAATGAATGTAATCTGTGAAGGTTAAATCAAGAAGACTTGGAAAACCAAAACAAAACCATAACAATGAGATTCAAGCAGTAACTAAATCTTTTATTAAATATTAGTGTGCAGGACTTGGTGGCTCTAATACTGAATTTTGTAAAACACTTAAAGAAGTGAATCAGTAGTTTTCAAACTATTTCAAAATGTTGAAAAGGATAGAGCTCTGTCAAACTCTATCTGAAGCCAGCATCTTCTGATAACAAAAAATAGACACAGTATAAAAAGAAAACTACACAGCAATATGGATGCAAAAATTCTCAACAAAATTCTGGCAAACTGAATCAAATACCACATCAAATATATCATACATCATGATCAAATGGGACTTATTTCAGTGTGGCAAGGGTGATTTAACATTCATAAATCAGTTAACATTATAAAAGCACATTTATGTAATGAAGAATAAAAACCACATGATCATTTCAATAGGTGGAAAGAAAGTATATGATTAGATTCAACATCACTTTATGATTTAAATTCCACAAATTAAGTATGCCAAGAACATACCTCCAAATGATAAAGGCTATGGCAAACACCTGATAGCCAACATAATACTGAATGTAGAACAGCTGAAAGCATTTTTCCTAAAATCTGGCAGAAAACTTGGAAGTATCAGCAAGAACTAATAGGGAACTGAAGTAAAATTGGAATTGGAAAGAAGCAGAAAACCAAAATATCCTTGTTTACAGATGAAATGTTGTTGTACTTTGAAAAACCTAAAAACTCCATCAAAAAGCTATCAGAACTAAGTAAAGGTTGCAAGGTGAGAAATTAACATGCAAAATACGGTAGCTTCTTAATACACCAATGGTGAACTTGCTAAAAGAAAAATCAAGGAAGATGCTCCATTCACAACAGCTACCAAAAAATAAAATATTTACTAATAAATTTAACCAAGTAAGTGAAAAATCTCTACACTGAAAACTATAAAATGTTGAAAAGAAATTCTCTAAGATGCACAAAAATGGAAGCTATTTCTTATGCATAGATTAGAATAATTAATATCATTGAAATCTCTATGATGCCCCAAAATGTGATGCAATTCCTATCAAAACACCAATGATGTTCCATACCAAATTAGGAAAAAAAAAATCCTAAGATTCATAGGAACCACAAAAGACTCTACCGCTAAATCAATCCTAACTGAAGACAAATCAGCTGGAAACATAATCTCTGATGATTTGAAAGTATACAGCAAAACGAGGATACTCAAAACAATGTGAAATTGGCATGAAAGTCATCATATGAATCAATGGAACAGAATGGAGAGCCCAGAAATGTAATTCAGGAACATAAAGGAAATTGCTTTTTCACAAACATACTTAGACCATAATTGGGAAAAGGAGTCTCTAACAATCAGTACTGCCTGCCCTGTGCGATAACATAGTGATTAAAGTCCTCACCTTCAATGCTCCAGGATCCCATGCGGCCACAGGTTCTAATCCCAGCAGCCCCACTTCCCATCCAGTTCCCTTCCTGTGGCCTGGGAATGCAGTCAAGGATGGCCCAAAGCCTTGGGACCCTGCATCCGCGTGGGAGACCTGGAGGAGGCTCCTGGCTTTGGATTGGCTCAGCTCCAGCCGTTGTGGCCACTTGGGGAGTGAACCATTGGAAGGAAGATTTTCCTCTCTGTCTTTCCTCCTCTCTGTATATCTGCCTTTCCAATAAAAATAAATAAATCTAAAAAAAAAAATGAGTACTGCCAAAACTTAACATACGTGTGTATGAAGAAAATAAATTAGATCCCCACCTCTCACCATATATAGAAATCAACTCAAGGTGGATCACAAACCTAAATTTGAGACCTAATACTATGAGATTCTTGTAAGAAAATTTAGGGGAACATTTCAGGATATTGGTGGTGACTTCTTGGATATGATCACCCCCCAACTCAAAATACAGGCAGCAAAATCAGAATTAGATAAATGGAAATTACGTCAAATTGAAAAACTTTTTCACAACAAAGGAAATAATTAATAGAATGAACAGACATTTGACACAACTGGACAATTATTTGCAAGCAACTTACCTGACAAAGGATTGATATCTAAAATTTATGAGTATCTATTCAACAACACTAGTTGTCAGGGAAGTTTCAATCAGGACCACAAGGATGTAGCACCTCAGAGTGGGTATTATCCAGAAGACAGAACAGCATATGTTGTTGAGTATATGGAAAAACTGTTATGCTTATACACTGTAAGAAAGTAGAGCAGTACTGCTACTAGAAAACAGTATGGAGGGCCTGGCACAATGGCTCAGTGGCTAAAGTCCTCACCTTGCCTGCACTGGGATCACATATGGAGGCTGGTTCATATCCCAGCTGCTCCACTTCCCATCCAGCTCCCTGCTGGTCACCTGGGAATGTGGTAGAGGACAGCTCAAAACCTTGTGACCCTGAAACCCTGTGGAAGACCCAGAAGAAGTTCCTGGCTCCTGGCTTCACATCAGCTCAGCACCAGCTGTTACAACCACTAGGAGAGTAAACCAACAGATAGAAGATCTTTCTCTCTGTCTCCCTGTACATCTGACTTTCCAATGAAATAAGTAAATAAAAGATTTTTTAAAAGACTTGCATGTTAAAAAAAAAAAACAGTATGGAAATTTCTTTAAAAACTAGAAATAGACTTGCATTGGATCCAGTAATTCAACTACTGGATATAGACAGGGAACACATGAATTCATCTTATCAGATACCAGTACTGTTCACAATAACCAAATGCAGAATCAATCAAGATGTTTATCATCAGATGAATGGATAAAGCAAATGCGGAACACATCTGCAATGAAATAATATGCAACTATGAGAAGATTCTGTAACTGGAGGACATCATATTGAGTTCAAGAATCCAAACACAGTAGCAGACACTGCATCCTTTTCCATATCTGTGCAAGCAAAAATTTAAGAAGAAAAAATGTTATGTGTATCAATTCAATGTCAAAGGAGGGAGTCTCGGGTGCTAGGCTGGCCACCTATTCCCTAAAACTAGCCTTTTTTTTAAATCGAGTATTGCAGTTGTTTATTTTCCCTTCCTTTAAGTGGATACACAATATCATACCCTAACTCAGAACATGGCTGTCGTGTGGGTCAACCTGACCCATCCTGCCATCAGTTCATTGCTGACATGGTCACCTTTGTTTGATGGGATCCTGAAACCAAGCACTGCAAGGCTTGGCATTCTGCCAAGTCTATGTGGATTACTCCGTGACTTGAAGGGTGAGTCTGTTGTATGCCTTCTCTGTTTTTTTCTTGGGAACACTACAAAGCAATACTGAAGAGAATATTGGAACCAATATTTATTTCTGCAGGCACAGAAGTAAAGCGTTTTCCATAACAAGTGTATCCTTAGCAATCTAAGTACATGTTTATGCTGTGATGAGTGCGTGATTAGCACAGGCCAACCATGAATGGGTGAGTATTTTTTAAAATTGTGTAAAATGAAAAACAATGCCAGTAAACTGATAACGCTATAATTTTTTTGGAATTGAATGTATCCATTTAACATGGTAGAAGCAGCACTATTTTTACTCCCTTGGCTTAAAACTCACTCATGGAAGAAGGCCTGGCGTGATGACTCAGTGGTTAAATCCTTGCCTTTCAAGAACTGGGATCACATATTGGTGCTGGTTCATGTCCTGGCTGCTCCACTTCTGATCCAACTCCCTTGGATCTGCTAATGGCATGAGGAAGCAGTAGAAAATGGCCCAAAGCCTTGGGACCCTGCACCCACAAAGGAGACCCAGAAAAAGCTCCTGGCTCCTGGCTTCATATTGGCTCAGCTCCAGGTGTTGCAGCCACTTAGGGAGTGAACCAGAGTATGGAACATCTTTCTCTATGTCTGTCCTTCTCTCTGTAAATTTGCCTTTCCGATAAAAATAAATAAGTCTTTAAAAAATGGCACCATACAGCAATTAACACCCAAACTCAGATGTTGGATAGAAGCCCAAGAATGTATGATCATCATGATATTCAAACTCTGAAAAATAAAATAGACATTATCGTACAGCTGGTTAAGCCAAAAGTACTGAATAGCTTTCACCAAAAGCAAGCACACTCTTATAATTCACAGAGAGACCCTTGTGGAGTTCTAACAACCCTGGGACTTTAATTAGAGAGGAATGAAGGACCCAATCAAGCCCAAGAGAAGAAGGAAAGACCTCAAGGCCCAGTCCCATGACTCCAGATGGTATGAAGTCAGGCTGTGCTGGAAACCTCTCACCCAAGCTGCAACTGACATTCCTTGAAAGTAGATCTCCTGTGTATCTAGTGGGCCCAAGAAGGAAGTGCTCAGTAGAGTTCTTTCAGTAAAAGTAACCCTAGCAATAATTACTTCCCTCTTTCTAACTAAGCAATTAAATACAGAACTGGCATAGATGGAAGCGGTGATGAGTGCACATCATCTATGGAAAGCGGAGTTAGGAAGAACCTTTTAAAAGCAAACAGAACAACAACAAAAAAGCAATCAAGAAAGAAAGGAACTGTGTAAGAAGAAATGAAAGCAAAGTGGAAGGGAGAAGAAAGAAAAGGAGGAAGGAAGGAGAGAGGGAAAGAGGAAAGGGAATGAGGGAGGGAGGGAAAATGGGAGGCAAGAAGGAATGAAGGAAGAGAGGGAAGGAAGGAGGGAGGGAAAGAAGACAGGAAGGAAGGAAGGAGAAAGGGAGCGAAGACAGGAAGACCAAAATCAAGGAAAGATTAGACAGTAACCCAAAAATTAATTACAAAACATAAACATTTCAACTTTAATCAGCCCTGTTAATGGGTTAATTGGGCATCCAAAGATACATATCCATGTTTAGTTTTATCACAATATTAAGAGTTTTCCTAATGTTTTTCTTCCTTTGGATTAAGTCAAGTGTAATCTGTTGGATGAAAATAGCTGTTTCTCCTCATTTCAGTGAACATTTCCCTGCTTACTAATAAGGCCAAACTTCTTCATGGATATTTACTGACTGTGAATAGTTGGCCACAACTATAATTTTCCTTTCTGTTCTGGAAATAATTCCTAAAGGAAGTGTGAATGGCATTCCCAATTGGCGAGATGCAGGCATACATTTGAGGTTACACTTTGCTGACATTTTCATGTACAGCAAACTCGGTCCTTATGGAAAGACTGACTTTTGAGAAAATCTAGAGGGCTAAGTTGTATTGTGAGATCTTCTAAATGTAGAAGCAGACGAAGGCATAGAAAGTAAAAGAGAGAGAAGCAAAATCACATAGAGGGATAGTTGGTCAAATATTCCTTCCATTGCCCAAAATTTAGAAGCTAATTAGTTGGGGGGGGGGGTCAGTTCTCTGAAATCTCTGAAAATTACAAGTTAAACTATAAATATCCAACATTTTCCAGCACCTATGGTATGGTAGCCACTCTCCTAGGGTTTGAGTAAATCAAAACATATGGTGACTCAGCACGGGCTGTAGGTCAAGCAGAGGCAAGAGGAATACTGACTAAGTGAAAAAATGAGATTGAAGTGCCTAGTTCCTAGAGAGCAGTGCTCATGAAACAAAATAAAACCCTCAAAGCACTTATTCTTTGGACAATGCAAGCACTCCACAGATATGAGTCCTTTCTTTCTGGCTCCAAATTCCTCTAACATTCAACAGCCATTATTAATCACTATAGGTGCAACAATAGCCAAGACAGGAGACAGAGAACTGGGATAAGGTGGTATTTATGGATGAGAATGTGTGAGGCCATGACAAACTGTCCACCTCAGCCTTATTAAGAGTGAGACAAAGCAGGGCTTAGCATGCACCCATTTCTGATCACAGGCTGTTCTGTGAAGTTGATATGGTGTAACTACACAGCTAGTTCAGGCAGGCATGAGATGGAAGTTTCTGTAAACTCCCAGATGTACTGTCATCCCTTTATATGTCAATCAAAATACTCCCTTTCCCTGGATACACCTGCTTTTCTGAGATCTAACGTGGGCGTCAGGTGATTCCATGAAAATATGAATAACCAGCTGCATGTGGAATGTGTAGAGTTCATAAAACTCCCTGGTGGCTTTACTGCTATAGAACCATACTTCCTATTTTGTAAGAGAGGTTTCAAACGGAAATCTCTCTCTTTCTCTCTGGAACTTACTTTAAGAAAAAGAGAACGAATAATGTCTCACAGACTCGAGTAGGATACAAAGAAATTATGAACCTATTTTCTTTGTGTATCTGTGTGTTTGGAGGGGAGTCACAAATGAATATTATTTTTGGTGTGTAAGAGGGTAGATGGCAGAGTCTGCTGGGGCAGCAAGATGGGAGCTGCAGCCCATAGGAGGCTACCCATAGCAGGCTGTGAGTTCTAACTCTGATCAGGATGTGGATCTTTTCTTACCGCAGAAGTTAAACCTGATCCAATCTATGATTGTTGCTTTATCATTAGCATTTCATTTCCTCAAAAATTTCTACTTCATAGAACAGTGCTATGTTCAGCCAGTGATATCACGCTCAAGATGCTGGAAGGAAATAAACTTTTGCCATCTCCACAAGTGCTGAAATAGCCCCAAATGTGAGGATTTGCATCCGTTCTCCCTGCTATGTAAATCAGAGAGTTCCTTGTGCTGTGGCCTTCTTTATTTTGGTAAATGTGTGGGTAGGGGTGGGAAAGGGGTTGTTTAAAATGCATTTGAAACTTTAAGTTTCGAATTGTTGAACTCTCCCATGAGGAAGTTAGGTTTTACAGGAATAAAATAAAGCAATCTTTATATCAGATACTTGTAAGGCATTAATACACTTGAAATTGTTTAAAGCTGTATTGTTGGTATTTTTTTCTCCCTAGAGTGTAAGTTCCTTTCACCTGAGAACTCACAGTGGCGGACTCCAATATCAAATGTGCTGAACTTTCGCCACTGTCACGTTATATCCATGATTTCTCACACCCCTTCTGGGACTTGCTACAGCTTTTGACTTTCTAATTCTGATGTTGTACCTACCAGCGACTTCCAGGTTGGGGCTGTCACCTGTCTACGATTTCCCTCCCTCCATCTGGACTGTGGTACTTCATCCTCACAGTACTTCCAGAACCTGGGTTTCTACCTGGGACACCTGTTGGCTGCATCAGCTATTGTTAAGGCAAATGTTATCTCGCTCCCTTGAATGGCTTTTGTCATTTAGCATTACACAACAGAACTATCATGGACAAGTTATTAATGTTACTATGTCAAAAGAAACAAGCAAGAACTGGCATTAAAAAATAGAACAACCATGAGGGGAAACCACCTTTACCAGAGGCCAAAGCCCACCACAGGGCCTCGGAATTTGAAGCAACCTGTTATTGAAGTAGACCAAGAGACCTGCAAGATAGAACAGCAAATCTCAACAGAAACCCAAGGACACATGGTAATTTAGAGTATGACCAAGAGGCATCTTCAATTACTAGGAAAATTTCAGCGAAAATTGAACGACCAGTAAGAAAAAAGGTAAAATATGTATTCCATACCATCCATAGGAAATGCTACAAATGGATCAGGAATTTGAATGTATAATATTTAAATATTAGATATTTAATAATTTTCAATAAATATATAAATGAATAATAAGTAAATAAATACATATTCAATTAAACTGTATAAAAGCACCAAAAAGAGAACATAGAGAACTTCTTAAGCTTGGTTTAGAAATGCAAAAGTCTACTTAAAAATATCAATATGTGTATCAATATGAAATTAGAAGAACATTTTTATGGCAGAAACACCATAAGCAAAGTCAAAAATAACTGGCATATTGGGAACAATTTTTTTAAACTTATGCCTAAAACAAAGGATAAATATCCTCAATATTTAAAGAATGACCAGACAGTTCACTTGAAAAAAAGTATGGCAATTAAACATGAGAGTCAAAGAATTCATAACCAAATAAATGCAATTAAAGCTATAGTATGTCGCACCTATCAGATAAATAAAAGAAATCACAGCATGCTCTATTGGCAAGGCTAGAGGGAAACTGGTGCTGACAGTCTTTTGAAAGCAGAATTTAGCGTTGACTAACAAAACCATTCAGGTACTTATCTTTCAATTGAGTAATCCTCCTTCCAGGAAACCACAGTAAAGATGCCATTCTGAAAATATAAGAATATACATGTACATGTTATTCTCTCAGCATTGGTTGGAAACAACTTAAATTCTCTTATTTAAAAGAGTGTGTAGGGCCCGGCGCTGTGGCGCAGTGGTTAAGGTCCTTGCCTTGCACGCCCCAGGATCCCATGTGGGCGTTGGTTATAATCCCAGCAGCCCCGCTTCCCTTCCAGCTCCCTGCCTGTGGCCCAGGAATGCAGTCGAGGACAGCCCAAAGCTTTGGGACCCTGCACCCGCGTGGGAGACCCGGAAGAGGCTCCTGGCTTCAGACCGGCATAACATCGGCCATTGCACTCACTTGGGGAGTGAATCGTCGGACGGAAGATCTTCCTCTCTGTCTCTCCTCTCTGTATATCCGCCTTTCCAATTAAAAAAAAAAAGTAAAAAAAAAGTTTCTAAAAAAAAAAAAGAGTGTGTAATCATACTAAGCACATTCAGTCAGTAGAGTTCTATGCAGCTTTGAAAAACAAATAACAAAATTCCTATGACACTACAGCCCCAGAAGGAATGTAAGCAGCAAACTCTAAACACCTTGGCCTATAGAAGCTTCCAGAAAACAACTGGGAGCCCAGCCTATCCTCCTACTTCCCTGGAAGCAGCCAAATAGGCCCACTTAGCCACTTACGTCACAAAGAAATAAGCAAATAATGAGCTCTAGATGGTGTGGCCTTCAGAGGTCCAGGGAAAGAGACAAACAGCCCCACCTTCCTATCTTTGACCACAGAAAATAACCAAACAACTTTTCTAAGTGGGATGACTCATCAAAGTCCCTAGCATCCAACCAGGCAACGCCACTCACCCTCTTAGGACTCCCAAAGTTATCTGAGAGCATCTTCCAGAAGCTCAGCCCACAGAAGCTTTAAGAAGTAGATGTTCCACCTCATCAACCCACCCTCAGGAATAGAAAGCAGCTAGCAAGACCGCCACAAGCAAGTTGGCCCTCAGAGACCCCAAGAAGTTGCCTGTACAGTCTCAGAGAGTAATAGATTGTCCACTTGAGCACACTGTTGTAGATGGTCTTCACATACCAACCAACACCCCACTCCTACTCAGCATATTGTGGCACTTCCACTTGGGTCAACTCTTACATAACTCAAAGAAACTGACTGAAACCCCATACCCACAGGAAACTGAATAATTCACAGAGCTGCCAGTGAGCCTGCTCTTCCTACTGATGGTACAATCTCCCAACTCCTGCAGCATAGGGCACAGAGACAGCCATAGATGTCACCAGTGTTCAGTACAGTTGAAAAAGGTACAGATACTACACTAGACTTCTCAGCTGAAACCAAAGTCAATATGCCCAACTAGCACCTTAGGACATATGAAAGTCCTTTACCACTATAAAATCAACATATAACATTGGTAGAAGCAAATGATCCACCAGATACACAAGAAATGTGCAGAAAATGGTAATATGAATCCCTCAAATAAGTCTTGAGCAATACACAATGGAATAATAGAAATTGATGAACTGTCTGACAAATAAATCAAATTAATCATTTTTAAGTAAACTTGGATAGCAGAAAACACACAGACACAATTCAACAGCATTAGGAAGGTAATTTATGATACAAATGAAAAATTCAGCAGAGACAATTATCATAAAAACAAAACAGAAAACTTGGACATTAAAAATTTCATAACAAAAATGCAGGTGAGAGACCCAACAGCAGAGTTGATCAAACAGAAGAAAAAATTTGGGTGTAAAAACAGATATTTTGTAATCTCTCAATCAGATAAAGAAAAAGAAAAAATAAGCCTAAAACAATGAAAACTGTAAGATCTATGGGATACTATTAAGCAGCAAATATTTTTATTGTGAGTGTTCTAGAAGCAAGAGACAATGGAAAAGTCTTAGAAAATCCATTGATTAATGTAATGGTGGAAAGAAGACTCATGCAGACATCTAGGTCCAGGAAATCTAAGGACTCCAAATAGAACCAAAAAGATTCTGCTAAAGCAAATTATAGTCAAACCTTCAAAAGAAAACATCACGAGAGCGTTCTAAAAAATGGCAAGAGAAAAGTGCTGAGTCTCTTGTCAGAAAATCTCCATGAAATTAAAAGTAAACTTCAATGTCTTGAAGAAAAGGAAAATGCCTGTCAAGAATAGGATACCCAGAAAAACTATCCTTCGAAACAAAGGAGAAATAGACAATCCATTGCAAGCAGAAACTGAAGGAATTCATAGCCAACAGAATGATCCTATAACAGTTGCTTGATTATTACATTAAAGTGAAATAAGGACAGCTAACAGTCAAACCAGGGGATAAATATAAATTTTAACACTAAATCAGATATGCCAAAAAGAAAGAAGAAAATCCAATGAATCACAATTTTTACTTTTTTTTTTCTGTATTTGATTTACTACAGCCTTAATTAACACTTTTTAAACCTATACTAATTAGTTCCTCATTATTTCACTCATTTGGCTTTACTATAAGGATTATGTTAGTTTCGTAGTGATTTGGGAAGAATGTTTTCCTTCTCTATTTTCTGAAAGAACATGTTATTTGTTGTCAATTCTTCTTTGAATGTTTTGTAGAAACCACCAGTGAGACTGTCTAGCCTTCACCTCTGAAAAATCTTTAGCATTCATTTAATTTCTTAAACATAAATGTGACCATTCATTTTTTCCCTAAGGTCAGTTTTCTGAATCTGTATTGTTGAAGAAATATGCACATTTCACATAAATTTCCAATTTTGTTATAAAAATTATTAAATTACCTTTAAAACTTTTTAAATGGAGCTACGCTATGAGGCATCAATGCCACTATTATGTTTGGATATCCAAAGGAAGGGGCATCTGTCATAGACATGTTTATTACGGCTCCATTCACAAAAGCAAAAACATATGGAATGAACTAAATGTCCATCAACAGATAAATGGGTAAAGAAAATACAGTACACATATACATAGTTGAATACTACATGGCTAGGAGATGGAAATTCCATAATCTGTAACAACATACAAACCCTAAGACTAGTATATGAAGTAAAATAAGCCAAGTAGAGAAAGCAAAATTCCACACAATTATACTCACATGCAGACTGTAAAAAGCTGAGCTCATGGAAGTTGAGAGTAGGATTGTGAGTACTGAAGAATGGTAGTGAGAAAAGGATAGGGGAATGTGGAATGCTGAGTCAGTTAAACAAGAGAAAAAGTCCTGCTGCTGTTCAACGGTGATGTCAGCATAGTTAACAATATCATACAGTATACTTCCAAATAGCTTCAAGAGTGAGCATTTCATGGTCTCACCACAAAGAAATGATAAACACTTGAGATAATGGATATACTGACTACTCTAAATTGGTCATTACATATTGTATACATATATTAAGATATTTATTATACCCAGGAAATACATATGCTTATATGTTGGTCAAAAAATATTATATGAACTTACTTGTAATGCTTCTGGGACTTATGAAGTAAAAATGAATAAGTAAACGTGTTGGCAACGCCTGCGTCGCCACGTACCCCGAGCCGAGGGGAGGGACTAGGGTTATGAGACAGACAAGACAGACAACACACACTGAGGCTCGTTCTTGTGAAGTGAAGCCCCCTTTATTCAAAGTTGAACTGCTCTTATATAGTCTGCTTGGCCCCTCCCCGGATTTTCCCAATGCTTAAGCAACACCTAAGCTCCCCCGAGGACGTGCAAAAAGGGGAAGCAGGAAGGAGGGAAATTGCAGTCAAACCAGGGGCTAAATGTGTCAGGCCATGATTGCCCTTCCTGTTACACCTTTGAGAAACAAGCTGGGCTGTGGAGTTAACCCTTGGGAGACCCGGCCGTGCATAGATGAATAAATAAAATCAGGAACTAGTGCTGTGGTATAGTACACTAAGCCTCTACCCACAGTGTCAGCATCCCGTATGCATGCTGGCTAAAATCCTGGCACCTCCAATCCAACTCCCTGCTAATGGCTGGAAGGCAATGGAGGATGTCCTAAGTCCTTAGGGCTGTGTATTCATGTAGGACTACCAAAAGAAGCTCCTGGCTCCTGGCGCCTGACTTTGGACTAGACCAGCTCTGGCCAGCAATTGAGGCCATTTGGGGAGTGAACCTGCAGATAAAAGTTCTGTCTTTCTCTCTCTCTCTCCCTCTTCCGGTCTTTCCTTCTCTCTCCATAAATCTGCCTTTCAAAAAAAGATTGCCAGCGAGCAAGGCTCAGCCTGCCCACTCCCTACTTCCTCTCTCTGAACTCCCCCACCCCTCTGACCACTCCAAGACCTTTAAGCCTTAAAGGGCTGGCCTGCTGAAATTCAATTTCTCTGTGAATTCTTTAAAAAAAATCAAGAGCATGCTCCTTTTTGTGTAAAGAAAAGGAACATATGAAATTACACACCGGGTGAGTATCGTGGCACAGCTGATTCACCTGTGCATCTCATACCAGAGTGAGCAGGCCAGTCCCAAATCCTCTGCTTCTCAGCTCAACTTCTTATAAATGTGCCTGGGCAGTTCAAGGATCCTGGAGTGCCAGAGTCTCTGCCACCACAGGGCAGGACTAAGTCATGGTTCACACATGTAAATCAATAAATGTGATGAACACCATTGAGAAAATGAATAATAAAAAACATAGGCTCATCTCAACAACTGCAGAGAAGGTATTTGACAAAGTCACGACACCACTTAATGCTAAAACCCTTTAGAAAGTCATATGAGAAACATTTTACAATGCAATCAATGTAATATATGAAAAGTCTATCATACTGAATGGGGAAAGACGGAAAGCTTTCCCACTAAGACCTAAAACTAGACAAGGATGCCCACATTCAGCACTTTTATTCAATATCGTATTGGAGGTCCTCACTGGAGCCATTAGGCAAGAAAAAGAAATTAAAGAAATTCAATAGGAAAGAAGAAAATTAAATTATCCCTCTTTGCAGATAATATGAGTCTATACATAGAAGAATCAAAAGAATCAATAAAAAGATTATTGGAACTCATACGAGAGTTTGGCAAGAGCAAAGATTACAAAATCAATGAACGTAAGTCGATGGCCCTAGTATACACAAACAACTCCATGACTGAGAAAGAACTTCTAAGAACCATATCTTTCTGAAATACTGCAGAAGAACCTGAAACAACTTGGAATACGCCTAATAAGAGGCATGAAACACCTCTATGACAAAAATTTCAAAGCATTAAAAAAGAAACAGAAGATATTAAAAGATGGAGAAATTTACTGTGCTCCTGGATCTATAGAATCAACACCATCAACATGTTCATATTTCCAAAAAAAATTTATATATTCAATGCTATCCCAATCAAAATCCTAAAAGCAACATTTTTCTTGAATCTGGAAAAAAAAAACCAGTATTTTATTATTGTACAAGTTTCCTCACTTGTGTTGTAGATTTTCATAGTAATACCTACTTTGTATGGTTGATTTTAATAAATTATATTTCTAGCTTTTTATTTTTTTAAGATTTGTATTATCCTACCAGTATGCACAAGATCTGGCCTAGGGAGAGGTTCTGATGGAGAAGCTTGGGAAACTCCTCTGTCGGGACACATTCCCAGCACAGGTGAGTGCAAGAACTACAATAAGGAGCAACCCAGACCAAGCCAAAGAAAGATACCAACTGGTATACATATGGCATAGCTCGGGGGCGGGGGGGTGCGGGAGGAGACCAGGCTGATCCCGTCCACATCACCCGCTGGTCAATCTGAGTACCAGAATAGAGTGTGGGTCGGGCCAGGTTTGATTGCGACACAAACCAGTGCACATTATGGAATGCCAAGGTGGGGTGAGCAGTACCAAAAGTAGCCGCAGCGCCCAAACAGCACACGTGAGAACCAGGGAGGGAGGGGGCATAGCTGATAGGGGGATGTGGGCTCCCCTGCTGGACAACCACTCCCACTGAAGAGCATGAGTCAGGATGGGGGCAGACCAGACTGGTCAGGGCTACCACACCTGTGGGCCTCATGTGAGCTAGATCAGGGAAAAGCCAGGCGGGGCTGACTGTTTCTACTGGTACAACCATAAATCAGAGTGGTCGAGGGTTTGTTGAGCTTTGCCACAGCATCAGTTGGCAGAGGCTGGCACTGGGGCTTAATCTGTCAAGTTAAACTCTAGAACCACCTGGAGAGTGCATAATCAGGGAGTGAGGGTGGCCTAGTAGGGAAATAGTTGGGCACCTCCTTCTGGGGTTACCACTCCCACTGGAGAGCATGAAAACCAGGACAGGGGTAGGGGTGGCTAGACAGAAAGGCACACTCAGTATGTGTGTGGGCTGGATAGAAGGGGTGGTTGGATTGACTAGGCTTCAATGCCCATTGACAAGTACCAGAGCTAAATGGGATGTGGGACAGACTGACAAGTCTGTGGTATATATTGGTATGCATGAGAACCAGGGTAGGGGACAGGCCTGGTTGCGATTATGGGGAGTCACCCTGACTAGGCTGCAGCTTCCACTGGTATGCTTAAGGGCCGAGTATGAAGTGGGCAGGATCAAGCTGGACTACAACACCCATTGGTTCATGTGGATGACAGGGCTGGAAACAGAACTGACCCAGCAATTGCAACGACCAGCATGTGCACAAGCCCATGGGGGCAATGGATTGTACCGGACCCTGTACTGGCAAGCACACACAAGAATCAGATCTGGGGATCACCTCAGACAAAGTTTCTTTGGAGATCCCTCCAACTAAACTGCTGATCTCAGAATCCCAACCATGAAGAGACTGTCAGCAGTGGATTCTGGATAGATTTCATCGCAATTGGAATGGTGAGATCATCAGTAATTCAGAACTGTTGAACTATCAAAACTGCTTGAGCAGGACCCTCAGAGCATGTCTCACATTGGGGACCTGATTTGGGTGGGAGTTGAGTTGTGGTTTTTCCCTTTTTTTCTCCCCTAACCCCAGATACAGGGGGGAAATAATGAGCATATGTGTTTCCTGGGTATAATGAATATCTTAATATATGTATACAATATGTAATGACCAATTTAGAGTAGTCAGTATATCCATTATCTCAAGTGTTTTTCATTTCTTTGTGGTGAGACCATGAAATGCTCACTCTTGAAGCTATTTGGAAGTATACTGTATGATACTGTTAACTGTGCTGACATCACCGTTGAACAGCAGCAGGACTTTTTCTCTTGTTTAACTGACTCAGCATTCCACATTCCCCTTTTTCTCATTCTTCAGTACTCACAGTCCTACTCTCAACTTCCATGAGCTCAGCTTTTTACAGTCTGCATGTGAGTATAATTGTGTGGAATTTTGCTTTCTCTACTTGGCTTATTTTACTTCATATACTAGTCTCAGTGTTTGTATGTTGTTACAGATTATGGAATTTCCATCTCCTAGCCATGTAGTATTCAACTATGTATATGTGTACTGTAGCTACAATGACCAAAGCTGTGCCGATCCAAAGCCAGAAGCCAGGAGCTTCTTCTCAGTCTCCTACATGGGTGCAGGATCCAAAGGCCTTGGGCCATCCTCGACTGCTTTCTCAGGTCACAGACAGGGAGCTAGGTGGGCTACTGAGACACGAACTGACACCCATATGGGATCCTGGTGCATGCAAGATGAGCACTTTGAACCACTAGACCACCACATTGGGCCCTATTTATTTTTATTAGAATTATCTCCATATTTAATGGGCAATGTTTATAAAGAATTTATAAGAAACTAAAAGCTCAACCAATGAATTTGTAGTAGGTATCATTATAATTCCTACATTTCACCCCATCGGTGACTAGCTAACGTCTTATGAACATGCTATACTAACACCCTGTACATTGAAAGATCTTTAAACACCAGGCAGGTAGACACCCCACAGGTCATGTTTCTAAAGTTTATGCACGTCACTGTACATGAACCCAATACCTAAAGATATAAATGTATGAAGTTGTAAATGACAGATAATTATTTTTATAAAAACATGATCCATAAACAGCTTTGGAGCAAGTAACATTCAGCTTATTTTTTATTTTGCAAAAGCAGGTCTCTAACATGGAGCATTGTCTGCATGTTGCCTTCAGGAGACAGAGAAAGGTCACTACTGGTAGAGTTGAGTATGGGGCGAATCTTGCTATTAAGCCTTCACAGTGTTGAGTAGTTCCAAGGGGCAAAGGGAAGTCAGACTCCTTGGTTTGTCTTTTCTAATCAGATTCTGAACTACTTAAATGTGATGACATAGATCAAATATTTGAGGCTAAAGATTGCTTGTAAGTTCATAGCTTCTTCTTTAACCCATTTTTGCGACAACTCCAGGGTAAATAATAGATGAGCACAGCAGAGGCAGAATGGCTAAACAGAATCCTGTTTCAGCACTATGTCAAACACTAAAATGCCCAGTGTTCTGAGTAATGTTTTTGTGTTATGAAAAGGATGTAAGATCAAGACACTTCTGTGGCAACTGCTGCATTTATAAATAAGAGCTACAAGCCATCAAAAACTAAATATGCCACTCTTCCTCCTTCCAAATATTTTCAATAATCGTTTACGAGGAAGAAAGGTTAAATTCCTGAATAAATTATCTTATCTTGAAAATCTGCTTCAAAGTTTTAGGAACGCCAGCTTCTAGATGTTAAACAAAAAGATTTTCCATCCAGTCATTTGGCAAGGGAATTCAAATTAATGCTAATTATAACTTAGGCAGAGACACTGTTTCTGCAATCCTTCTCTGACTCCTTTGTTGATGAATGTGTTCTCTATTCAGGATGGTTATTCCTTGAGTCCTCACCCAACCCTGCGCCTTCTAACTTGGGGATGATCTTTGGACTATGCCACTAAGATCTGGGGTATCTCCAATACATGCCATCTAATCATTGTTTGCTATTTCAGCATTCATCCAGCCCCCATCCTATTCTCCAATCTTTGAAGAAGGGCTGGATAACCGCCGAAGACTCCAGACTTCTTCAATACTCTCCCTTTCTCTTGAGTTCTCAATGTTGTATCCAGAAGCTTATTCCAATAAATCCTTTTCTTTTTTTTCCTTTTTTTTCCCCCAAAGACTCATAGGTCTCCTTAATACTCTGCCTGTGTATTTTCTGTTCATGCTGTGCTGTCCTCACTCTTTCCTGCACAACTCATTTGTTTTTCCTTTAAACCTGGCATATCCATTTTTTTCCACTAAAACAAATCCAAGGCAATTTCATTCATATTTATTGTCTGTATCTTTACTGCTTCTACCTCTAGTGAACACATCTAGTTTCATCTCCATCCTAAACCTTTGCTCTTCATGTAGCACCATGGGGAAAGTTGCCTCTTCCTCCGTTGAATTCCTCCTGATCCAGCTTGAGCCTCTTGTCTCCTGGTATGAACTCTCACCACAATTCCAGTTCTCTGAGTGTTTGGAATGTTAACTTTTGGTAAGATCCATTGTGTTCTGTGGTTGCATCCCAGCTGTGCTTTGGAGATTGAGAAGCTTTCTTTCAGGCAACCTACCTATCTATTCTTCCTTGGCCTAAGCAAGTCAGAGTTAATACTTGACCCTTACAGCCAGAAAATAACTTCAACTGGACTCTCCCACTATTTACCCTATCCACTTTTTGACATAGCAAGGGAAGGGCTAGTTATGTCTTGTGAACCAATGACAGAAATTTTCTAAAGAGCAAGAACTCTTGGGGCCACTATAGTAGCATATCATGTTAATCTTCTGCCTGTGGTGCTGGAATCCCAATATGGGCACCAGCTCAAGTCCCTACTAACTCACTTCCAATTCAGCTGTTGCTTCTGGCCTAGGAAAGCAGCATAGGATAATTCATGTCTTTTGGTACCTACACTCACATAGGAGACGAAGAAGAAGCTTCTGGCTTCAGTTTGGCTCAGCTCCGGTTGCTGTGCCCATTTGAGGAGTGAACAAGAAAATGGAGCATTTCTCTCTCTTTCTCTCTCTCTCTCTCTCCTTCTCTCTGCAAGTCTGCTTTTCAAATATAAATCAGTAACTTTTTTTAAGAGCAAGATCTCTGAGGCATAAATTTGACATAATGCTTAAGATACAAGTTAAGACACCTACGTCCCACTTAGGAGTATCTGGATTCCAACTCTATCTTCAACTCCTGACTACAACTTCCTACTGAAACAGATCTTGGGAGGCAGTGCTAATGCCATCCATGTGGGAGCTCTGGCGGAATCCCAAGTTTCCAACTTTGACCCCAGTTCAGATCCAGCTTGTGCAGGTAGTTTGGAAACCAGCAATAGGGTTCTCCTCCTCTCTCTTTCTCTCTCTCTGTCTCTCTTCCTTTCTTCCTTCCTCCCTCCCCACACGTAAGCAAATAAAAATTTAGAAAATCCTGTCTTATGACTAAATATCTTACATATATGATATGTGTCATAATCAGACTATAAAAGTCCACTGAAGCTACAGTTGCACTATTGCTATTACCAGTTCAGCAAAAATTGTTCCTTAACAATTCAGTTATTTCCTTATTTTATGTAGCTTTTGTAACTGCATCTTAAACATGTGTGAAAAATCTTCATCTAAAAAAATATAGACTGAAATGAGTATCTGCTACAGTCTTTATGATTCTGTTATAGTTGAGGAACATTCATTACAAAAACACCTCCTGGATGTCAAAGACTGATCATACTCTTTTCAGTTTGTTATACAACATGATAATGCCTGCATCACTCTGACAATTTAATTTCTAAAGCCTGCGTCCCGGCCTTTTGCCTAAGATCAAGTGTAATTTCTAAAGTCTTTTCATATATCAAACACATTTGTTATTCCTTTTGTTATTCTTTGAGTCATATGACTAATATCAAACTCAGAGCTACAATCAGAAGGCAGGTCTTGTGATATGCTGCCACATTCCATCCTTGTCTCTCCACCAAAATAGGAGACATTTTATATGAGACACAGTTAAATATCTGATTTATAGTACACTGAAACTCTGCATTACATGCAATGCATGAGTTATTCACTGATGCAGAAGACAAAGGCAGTCTTTGAATTTAGGAGTGAGGAATGCTAGCTGGTTACTAGAACCTTCAGCTCATAAACACTTCTCAGCAGATGCTCAGAGCAACACCCTGGACTGCCCTGAGATCACACCACACAGTTGGTAAGCTAGAAGGAAGGGATGTTGCACATACTCAGGATCATAATATGTTTATCTTCACAAAGAATCCAAATTGAATCCTGATCTATATGTTGGTTGAGATTTACCAGCCTTGTTCTGCCCCTTTTTCAGAGACAATACTCCTGCTTCTTTGAGGTATCATTTCTTTCTCAATTGTCTCCTTTCTTCATTGTCTTTCCTACAAATACCACATTTCAAAGGCCAACACCTTTCTCATCCATAGGTCATCCATAAACATGCTTTTGGAGCCCAGTGGTTCCTAACAGCACTATAATTTCTTTTTGAAAGAAGCAGGACTCTCTCTGTTATATTGTCAGTAATCCAGTACAGGGCCCACAGACAAGAGCTAAAGGACATCTCAAAGAATTCTTTAGGAATGCATTTTCAGCAAGCGTCATGCCCGAATGTGTTCCCTTCTTCTATGTTGCACTTAGGGCTGATATGAGGCTTTTCAAACTTCCTCCAAACAGGTGCCATGAAATCGACTTCGCTAAATTAATACGAAAGTGGCAAGCAAGTTAACAAAGCAGAGCAAGGGCAGGATGTCTCTTGAAAAACAATTGCTATGAAGACCGCATTTTCTATCAATTTATATGTGCATTTGTCAATTACTTAAATGTATAGCTTTATGGGCAGTGTAAAATCTATCATCTTTTTTTGAAGATTTAAGAGTTCTAGAGGGCAAACAGAGAGAGAGAGAGAGATTCCATTTGCTGGTTCATTCCACAGATGGCTGCAATGGCCAGAGCTGGTCAGGTCAAAGCCAGGAATCAGTTTATTCCATGTCACCCAGATGGTAGCAGGGGCCCAAACACTTGGGTCATCTTGTGCTGCTTTCTCAGGACATCACCAAGAGGCTGAATCTGAAGTAGAGCAGTCAAGTCTCAAACCAGTGTCCGTATGGGATGCTGGCATGGCAGGCAGTGTAGCCTAACACGCCACATCATGGCACCAACTTCTGAAATTTTTAAAACGCAATTTCACAAGGTGTAATTCTCACTTACAGTTGCTGCCAATGGAGGCAGATTGGATCATATCTGGGATTATTTGATGGTGGGGGATAATGAAAACCTTAAAAGATTTTAATGTGCCTAATAATGCTCAAGAATGGCAGATGAGAAAGATCTAAAAAAATAACCATACAAAACAAAATCAGGTGATGATTTCTTTTATTATGACACTTACCACTTTTTCTGAGATTTTGTCAAAATTAATTATTCCTCACAGCATTTATACTACCTAATATCAATAGTTGTATTTCATCCTCATTGACAAAGATGAACAAAAAGGGAGTTAAAGATTGCTAATATCTAGAAGAAGTTCCAGGAAAAACTAGTTTCCAGATCTGGCATTTATAGCACATCAGTAGGAGAGGGGAGAAACACCCTCAAGGAAAGTCTTTTCTCTCATTTTGTTCATTTTATTTACTTATTAAAATGTTTCCTTGAAGTATGAAAATAAAGCTAACAGTTTTGAGAAAAGACAAAACAAGATTCCAATTCCTGCACAGCCCCTTGACATCCGTGCGAGTACTAGAAAGCCATCTAACTGCTGAGGTTTCTGCTTTTCCATCTTTAAAGTGACTTCATGTCACAAGTTTTAAGCATGGCCCGAGCTGCTCATCATTCTCTATGGTCATGCCCGTTAGCATGCACTGGGGATCTAAGCCATATCCTTTGGCTCAGCCATGTAACTTTCCTTGGCCAAGAGGATATTAAGAGATAGATCATGTGTGGTAGGTGGAGATGGATGCGTGCAAGTAGTCCTACCCAGAGCTTGAGTTCAGAGCTGGTATCTCTGCAATGACCAAGAAAAACTGGCCGCCGCCCCAACTGAAGGGTGAGAAACATGGAGGAGCTCAATTGTCCAATTTATTCCAACCAAGGTCAGGCTGATCAGTTTCCATTGAATTGAATTTCACGTGTCACGAGTCATCCCAGCCAATATCAGCAAATCTGTTTAGCCAAGCATGTCACACATTTAAGCAATGAATGGTTGTTTTTATAAGCCACAGAGGTTTCATGAGTTTTTTTCTCACAGAGTATCTTGCCAATAGAAGATAACTGGCTCATGATGACCGCGCCTTTCAAATATAAATCCATGTCAGTGGGAAGATACTGTAAATGACTTTAGACAGCACCTAAAACAACATTATAATACGGTCTTTCTTTTGGAGAAGCATTTATAAGACACATAAAATATGGTTGTGGATTCTGAATAAGAAGATTGCACATTTTTACAAAAGCAAATGATTTTGCTTCCAGTTTGTGCAAATGATCAAGATGAGGCTCAATTGTGTTTTTTAAGCTTGCAAATCTGAGATCTGTTCTTTACAGTTGAACATTGTTTTTCTTTTTGATTTAATTTGTTAATTTTTTTTTAAATGAAAAGCCCACACACATAGTAGAGAAAAGTATTCAAATTCCCATCCTGGTTGAGATATGCCAAGTTTCATGAATAAATCCAAGTTATGGCATTTTTTTTTCCTGTGGAGGGCTGGGCAAGGAGTAACAGCCATCATTATCTTTTTTGTCCTTTTCCTATTTGGGTTATCTTCTTGAAATAGTGCAGCATAATGGTTAAGAAATATGAGCTCTACAATTTAAATTCTTATTCTTCCCTTCACTAGCTCTGTACTCTTGAGCAAGTCAAACTCAATAAACCTCCATGACCTCACTCTGTAAGTGGGAATTAAAATAGTAACCTCTTTAGGTTGTTGCCAGGATCATATAAAGTTATAGCTGCAAAGCTCTTAAAAATACGCCTGACACACACTACACAGTCAATAAATATTAGTGATTATTAGTTAGCCTAACGGATAGGTCTGCATTTTGTCAGTTTGATTTCTACCTAGGTTAGAGTCTATGGGCAACATCACTACAACAAGTGAGCCTGGATGCAAAACGGGTCACCACAATTCAAGGGCTTACACCTGGCCCAAGTCGATATCAGGAACAGAATCTCAGATTTTACACTCCAATCTGAGGGAAAGCCATACTCAAGAAAGCAGCTGAGGTAGAGGAGAATCTGAGTGAAGGCCAAGAACAAGATTTCCACATCTCACTACATCTTATGAACAGAGTTCAAAGTGATGTTCAACATGACACTGCACATCTGCCCGTGAACACAGTTAAACTGAAAGACTTTCACTGATTAACTCGTAACAAGACCAGGTTCTCCCTCCTCTGGACACCGACATTCTTCCTTTTCTGGTTATTTTTCTGAATGAGCAAGTAGACTTAGCAACCAGAGCCACGGTCTCCAATGGTGCTGTCCTCTCCAGGCAAGGACATCAGGAAAGAATCTTCAAAAATTTGCACCCTCTCCTGCTTAGAGCCTTCCTTCCCTTATTATCTCTCTTCTTCCATGGCCTCCCGATTTCCCACACATGGCAACTGCATAACTGATGCCTTTATAGCCCCTGGAATAGACTAGGAGTGTTCATTGCTTTAGTCCCAATGCCAGACTTTCTCATCCTGAATCCAGCTCTGCCATGCTACCAACCAAACAGAATGAACAATAGGCACCAAATGAAAACACGGGCTAGCTAATATACCAGCACTATAAAATTCTTAAAATCACTGCCACCTTGTAAAGTTAGCAACACAAATTTTCTCCCATTATGAATTCAATCTGTTGCTTCCACAGAGAAATCTCAGTTCAAAGTCCTGCCCTATCCTGTTTCCTTTTTCTGGCTCAGCTACAGGCAGAAGAAAGAGATGGCATTTGGGTGATATGGGTGGAACCTGGGCTCCTTCATCAGCAGTTGCACTGTGGGCCACGTTCCAGTATAATCCAAGTAGAGCCTTAGTACCTCCAACATTTGATTATTCCAATCCTAAGACTCATTTCCTTCTTTTTTTCTAAAGTATGTAAGGGTTAACAGAACACATCAGACTATCACAGCATCAGCCTTAATCCCACAAAACACAGAAGTGCAAATTCCCAGTTAATAACATAAACATCAATTTCCATCCGGTTGCAGCTCCCAAGCAAAAGACTGCATTGCCCAGGGCTCAATCCATATAATATTGCAGATCCTATTGCTAATGCCAGTTACAAACTATAATAGAGCATTGGTGTTACCCAAGTCTGCAAGGAAATAAACAAGCAGAAAAACTGTTGCATTGTAGTAACTGTAGTAACTGGTGCAGATTCTGCACCAACTGCTAGAATTCAGACCTTCAGAAGTCAAGTTCACAGGAGGGAAACAACCTACCCTGAGTCATGAGTTATACCACGTATTCTTTGCCATGCTTGCTTGCCCAACTGATCTTGCATGCATAGTTGCAATGGCAACTTAAAGATAATAGCAGAGCACTCATTACTAACTCTGTTTTTGCCAGGAATAATGACAATGAGAAATAGCGCCATCAGTACTTTAACTTAAATATTAATCTAATAATAAATCCTGTGGTATCAATAAGATTAGTTTTAATAAAAATAATTTTTTGATCCTGGAAAATCTATCTGGTTTCTTTCTTCCTTTCATTTTCCACTTAGTGGCTGAAGTTATTATTTCCATGGTGGTCTCCAAACCACACCAGGCTTCCATGTAGACTGATTGGCATGGCAGTTTCAACAATTTCACCAGCTGGTTTTTCCTCTCCAGAGAGTATGATTAAAATATTAGTTCAGCTTCTGAACTAATCTGGCAAAAGAGCTGCACAAATCTCCACCCAGCACTCTACTTGCCATGGACTATGCAATGTGTCCTGCCCTTTACTTTTATGCCTCTACAAGAAAGCTAGATTCTAGAACTTCTGGCAAAAGCAGATAGCCACATTTCACCTCTCTGCCTTTTTGCTTCTTGATCTTCCTGAATTTTCAAATCTGGAAATGGAAATTGTAAGCCCAAATAGCTTTCCAAGCAACAGAAATGAGCTGGGAGGAAAACGTTTAGTGTTCAGGTCATGCTACCTTGACTGTCCAGCTGGCTGGCAGTGAGAACCTGTGCAAAAGAGGTGGGTGACAAGGGGGCTGCAGAGTAACCCAACAGTATCCTCCCAGCAGCCCTAAATCACCTTCGGTCCTGCTGCCTGGAACCCACCCAGAACTACAAAATCCATCACTCAGTGAGCATTTACTGAGATTGCCTCGAGGTCTAGCATTGGACAAACCCCTTGCTTTTGAGCTGCTTACAATCTAATTACTGTAATTAGAGACCAATTGGGTATTAAACTATGTGACAGTAAGTAGGAGTTTGAAGAAAACGATCATTGTGGGTTGGAGTCATTTGGGAAGATTTCGTAGAGATTGTGGAAGTTTGGAGGGAAAGGCAAAATAATGTTTGAGGTTTGAGAAGTTGACAAATATGCTTCGGATTAAAGGCCACTGTGCGGCACACAGAGCTCACCTGCAGAGGAAGCCAGTGGAGGCTGGTTTGTGGGCTTCCCCGGGCATCTAGCCAGGGGAGCTCATCTGGGACTAAATGAGAGTCTTCCAGAATCAAGAGAAAGTTCATCTTTGGTGAAATCACTTAGCGCTGGAACCTTGAGGGTGGCATTGCTAACACAGAAATCAAACCTCTTTAAACTTATTTAGACCTCCAATACAGAAATGTCATTGAAAACATGACTTCATACTAATGTTACCACAGACTAGATCAAAAGCTGGAAACAATCTGATGTGAAGTCAAGATTATTACTGCATCGATAGGTTTTTCCAAAGGGTGTAAACAGTCAAAAGAAGGAACTGGTAATACCTTCTAGGATTAGGATTACAACCATCAAATAGCAGAATTCTATCTGCTCCAGTCACTTACACATCGTAATGTATGTTTCCTTTTCTTGGGAAGAGAACTGAGCAATGTATTATTTAACATAATGTACCTAAAACAAGTAATTTTGGGTATGTGATTAAATAAATTTTAAGTGGATGAATTCTAGATTGTGCTATTGCAATATGTTTTACCTGGCTTCTCTTAGAATAGAGGATGATAAAAATAGGAGATCAAGGGCTTCCCATCCAGCTCCCTGCTTGTGGCCTAAGGAAAGCAGTCGAGGACAGCCCAAAGCCCTGGGACCCTGTATCCACATGGTAGACTTGGAGGAGGTTCCTGACTCCTGGCATTGGACTGGCACAGCACCGGCTGTTGCAGTCATTTGGGAAGTGAAACAGCAGATGGAAGATCTTCCACTCTGTCTCTCCTCCTTTCTGTATATCTGACTTTGTAATAAAAATAACATAAATCTTTAAAAAAAGATATCAAAATTAGGGTAAAAAATTAATATTCCGTCTATACCAAACACATTTCACAATGGGAAAATCCTGATAAACAGCAGTCATTGTATCCTAACAGTATGGTGATAACTGCAATAGCTATTGCTTAATAATAATGTTATTTTAAAATTTACAAAACAGGAAGACAATTCATTGGAAGGCTTTCCAAATGTCTTGCATGTCTTAAGTCTTTTTTAATGTTTATTTTAAATTTTTATTTGCTTTCATCTAAGTAATTAATAGAACTGACTACGCTTTTTTGTTTTCCTTTACTTACCCATGTGTTAAATGAGCTGTGGGTATCACATGACGAAAGTGTCACCGGAGAGAAACAGCTCTCACCAGCTCTTCCATGACAATGAAGGGAGCGCTGCTATGAGCTGACTGCATTTCTCAACAGAGCCAACTTTTCTCAGAAAAAATCATTTTTCAGAAAAAATCATCAAGGACCATTTTTGCTTTGTAGTTAGTTGCAACTCTGATTGATACAATCAGTATAGTGAGATACTTCTGAAACACTTTTAAAATTTAAATAATTCATTTGTGGTACAGTTCCACAGGCTCAGGGATTTCTCCTCCTCCCCTCCCTGACTTCCCTCTCCCCAATGAATCCCCCTTGTGCAATCTTAGCTCAAGTTCATTATTATGTAAAATTGTATAATTACACTGCTATTTCTTCATTTGGAGAGGACTATCTATTTTTTTCCATGTTTTCTTTATTTTTGATAATCTTAACAGAGGTAATTAGGGCACAAAGTTTCTACGGCTACAGGAAAGTGGGTAAGACTGTTATTTCCAAATCGTTTTTTGTTTTTTTTTTTTTTTCCTGTATCTGGGGTAAAGAGGGAGATAAAGCAAGAAGCCCCACCCAGTCTCACACCCATCCCAGATCTCTGATGTGGGGCATGCTCCGAGGGTCCTGCTCAAGTGGTTTTGATAATTCAACAGTTCTGCCAATCTCCCCATTCCAAGCATGATGAGATCGCTGTAGAATCCACTGACATAGTCTACCTTATAGTCTCTGTTTGCCCAGTGTTTCACTGCCAACATATGGCTGGAATAGTTGATTGATTAGTTCTGCCCTCTGTTGTGGTACCAGGTGTCCTCTGCAGGTTCCAATAGACTGCCGTATCCTGCATGTGCACCTGGCTATGCTCTCCACTGTTCTGTCTGAGCCTCTAAGGAGGCTTGGCTCTGGCATTTGCACTCCATGGCAGACCATGGAACCTGCACTTCTTTTCATGGTTAAGGTTCTGAGTCTGGCAATTTGATTGGGGAGATCCCAAAAGAAACTTTGTCTGAGGTGATCCCAGGCCACATTTTTGTGTGTGCTTGCAAGTACAGGTCCCAGTACAGTACATTGCCCCAATCAGCTGGTGGTTGCAATTGCTGGGCCAGCTCTGCTTTCAGCCCTGTCTTACACTGGAACCAAGGGTGTTGCCAATCAGCCTGGTTCTGCCCAGCACAAACCTGGCCCTCGCATTAATCAGTGGGAGCTGCAGCCTAATCTGAGCGACCCACAATAACACCCACCAGGCCCAACCCCTGCTCTGGTTCCCAAAAGGACTATCTATTTAACAGAGAAAAAACAATCTCATTTCATTCTAAGTGTCATTGGCAGGTCAAGAAAGCAGACAGAGGGCCCACAAAACTCCACATTTCCAAGCAAGTCCTTTATACTTCAGCCTGAGAACTGAGAGCAAAGTGGGCTGCGCTAGCCAGGAAGCAAGTGCCACCGTATTCTCCATCCTTGGCGCAGAATGGACCAGTACTTGTTACTATGAAGAACTGAACAACAGCAGAATCTGTAGAAAGTCTGTCTCAGTTCAAATCTCAGCTTCACATCTTTTGCTATTTATTAGATCTCTTCGCAAATATTCCTTATTCTGATGCAGATGGTGAATTACAACCCCTGCCCTTGAAATCCAGTGTGATCATGACAATGCCTCCTTGAATTATTCTATTAACAAAAGCCAGAATGCCCTTCTTATTTCCAAAGTGGCCTGGCAGTGCAGTCACCTGTGTAACAACCTGTCAGGTTGTTGGAAATGCAACATCTTAGATTTTCCCCTACTTCTTGGATGAAAATATGTACTTAACAAGCTCCCCCAGGAAGTTCATGGGCACATTCAACTTTGCAAAACCCTTCCCTAATATACAGAGCACCCTTCACCATATTCGCTTCACTGGTCCCAGTGGCTGATGTTTCGGGTGGTGGAGTTTCCTGCATTCAAAGCTTTTGCCTGAAGCCGAGTTGAACAAAGTGACACCTGAGAAATCTTTATTCCAAGCCACTGGACTTGGCAGAACCTGACCTGTTCTGAACTACACAATCACTTTGTACTCTGTGACCTCAGGGAAGTTGCTTACTTTCCCTGTGCCTTGGTTTCCTTGATAAAAAAAAAAAAAAAAAAAAAAAAAAAAAACAAACAAACTGAGATAGCAATAGTATTTACTTATGGGGTTGTGCTAATTAGCAAGGTGGCATATGAACAGAACCCAAACAGAACAAGTTCTGGGTCAGTGTTTGCTTGCATTATTGACATAGCTCAAATCCTCCAAACAGGTAAAATTTCAGCTTTTTTATCACTAAACTTCAGGGTCAAAAACTTCATCCCTGCTAATATCCCTCCCAAACCACTCACAATCCAGAAATCCTACATCACAGGGAAATGACTGAGCCAGGCCTTTCTCGCCAGTTTTATACCATGCTGGTTCGTACTGCTTCAGCATGGCATAGTCTGCCCCTAGCTGTCACGCATACCTTTAAAATCTCATGGTTTCTTATCATACAATTTAGAATTTAGACAAA
This sequence comes from Ochotona curzoniae, assembly GCF_017591425.1. Lineage (NCBI taxonomy): Eukaryota > Metazoa > Chordata > Mammalia > Lagomorpha > Ochotonidae > Ochotona > Ochotona curzoniae. The sequence continues at coordinate 23,392,894 of NW_024467115.1, forward strand.
GCATTTGACTCTCACACATATTAAGGCTCTGTCTTAAACCTAATGCTGGGGGAAAAAACCCACTAAGTTCCTGATAATTGTTATTTTATTGTACTAGATTTTCTTCAAATACCTTTGTATATGATTCTACCAACAAAGCAAGACCAAAGATGCCACAGGAAAAAAAAATTGGCAAAGGCTCATAATGAGGATGGTATAGAGAAGGTTTTGTTGAAGTTCTGATTTTTAAAGGGACTATATATATATATATATATATAGTAACTATTCTTTCTTATTGATTTATTTGGGGGGCAGGCAAAGAGCTGTGTGTGCTCCCATTTGCGCATTAACTACTCCCCACATACTCATTCTGGCCAGGGCTGGGCGGGGCTAAAATAACAAATTCAATTGGCTAATAGACTTATGAAAAAATGCTCAGGCATTCTAGATACAAACGAAACCACATAGAGTTTTCACTTACTTCCATTGAGATGGGCCTAGATTCAGAACTTCACTAACAACACTTGCTGGCATGGATGTGTGTAGAAAGGTACCATCCTTCACTGTTGGTGGGAGCGTAGGCTAGCACAACCACTAAAGAAGTCCGTATGGGGAGTGTAAAGCACTGAAGACTGATCTGCCATATCACCCAGCTATCACACTTCTAGGAATACATCCAAATGAAATGAAAGCTGCACAGGAGAAAGTGACCTATGCTCCTATATTTGCAGCACCACAATCTATAATAGCAAAGACATGGAAACAATCCAGATGTCCATAGAAAAGAGAACTGGGTAAAGAAACCATGGTACGTCTACTCTATGGAATACTACTCAGCCATTAAAAAGAATGAAAATTTATCATTTGCAATTGGATGGTCCCAACTAGAGACCATTATGTTCAGTGAAATGAGCCAATTTGAAAAGGACAAATGTCATTTGTTCTCTCTGCTATAAAGTGACTTTCTTCCAAAATACAAGATCAACAGATCAATAGATAAATGTGCATGTACTCTATAATAGAGAGTATCATATTGAAATGTGAAGATTCAATGCAATTTGCATCTCTACTTCCAAATTTAAGGTGGGCTCCCAATGAAACTGTTAAATATATCTTCATAATAGGATACTGGACTCTCTACCATTGTCCATACTTACATTACCAGGATACACTTAAATAGCAGGATGATGGACGAGGACTGTTTTTGAAGGACTATTTTATTGTAACAATATAGGATAAATCAGTAGGGGTATGGAATTAGGAAAGGAGGAGAGGAAACCCCAGAGCCTGTATCATAAACTTAAAAAATAAAAAATAATCAACCAAGATCCTAGGGATATCTCCCATTGGGTAGTAGAAACCTATTTGAGCCCTTTTCACCACTTCCCAAAATCTACATTCGTAGGAAGATGGTGTCAAAAGCCAGAGGAAATTATCAAGCCTATAGCCCAGGATGCGGGCATCACAGACAGCATCTTAGCTACTAGGTCAAATTTTCACCGCAGTAACTGTTCTTAAAGACAACAAGTACTTAATAACATTACTAACATGATCGTAAATCTAAAAACAAAAACATGTATTCTAACCACAAGTAGTAAATTTTCTGTTTGCTGCTCTTAAAATGTATATAAGGAAATAAAATGTTCCAAGTCAAAATGGGTATTTTAGTACCTTGGCTCTCTCCATTTTTATAGACCAACTGAAGAAAAAAAAAAAAAAAACGGAGAACTGAAACAACCTGCCCCAGCTGCTTATGGAGCCACCTCATTCAATTCCAACGCCTCAGTACTATGAACAAGCATCTTAGACATTCAAACTCATTATTTTACACTAGAGGGCAGTACACTTTCTTAAAAGGCCAGGCACTAACTATTCAGAGCTTTGTAAGCCCTGTGGTTGGACATCACTACTCAACTCTGACCTTGTAGCAAGAACCAAAGCAGTCACAGGTGCTACAGAAACAAGAAGTCGTAGCCACGATTTAAAAGAATCTGGTTATAGCTGCTAAGATTTGGCATTAGTATAAAATCCATGGGTCACTAAATATCTTACTCCTACTTATATATTTTTTTCAATCATTCAAAAATTCCAGAACCATTTCTTTTAACTCACAAGTGGCACAAAACTTGCAGTGGGATGGATCTGACCCATAGACCATATTTTGTTCATTCTTGATTCTAGACTCTCAAGTACAACTCATTAAAGAAATAATTATTTTAATACTTAGTAAAATGGTAAGGAAGACTTTGCTCAAGACGGTAGAGGTTGCTGTCAAGACAATCACAGCAGATAAGAGAAATGAAGCTCCTTTCCTAATCTAGGAACAAGCAGGGATTTATTTCTAAAGCCCCAGCCGAATGAGAAGGGTGAGTGGATGGAAAATTACTGAAAGGGTACATCAAGGGTAGCGGAGTTCTGGCTAAAGCATTCTAACAGGATTCTTGCTGAGACCGGCCAAGAACGTACAGGACGGAGAGGAGAAGAGAAATGTTGAAATACGTTGAGAGTGGAGATTCTCTTTAAATTGGCTTAGAATTCTTGCTACAAGTGGACTATTCAGGACCAGCGAAGATGGGACGAAGATGAAGGTCTTGTCAAAAAAAAGCACAGCATTCTGACCCAAGTTTGGCTAAGGAGAACCAGTAACAAAATATGACACAAAGCTTCCTTAACAGTCACAGGCACATGGTGTGACATCTAATATATCCGCTTAAAAATCAGGTGGGAGATAATCACATGAGCCTATTTTTATTAGCTCAACTTGGAAAAACGTTAAGATCGTAACAATGTCAAATTTTGACCAGAACTTATGCCAGTTTGACCCATAAAAGTAACGTCATCCATCACTCCTTTCCTCACTAGACAATTAGCAATGTACGGAGTAAGGACAGAGTTGGCAGCCACCTCCATAGATGAAGTCAACAGAGTCTCATTCCTTTGCCAAAAGGCAAGGAAACCAGTTCTGATGCCACTCTTCCCGGGGCTAGTCCAGGCCAGTTGGTGCAGACTGACTGGGAAGGAGAGCATTGGTTTCATCAGAGATCTTTAACAGGGTACCTTTAGTACTTTTTAAAGAACTTCAATAATTTTTTTCAAGAACCTTGGCTTCTGCTATTTTTACTCACACTCATTCCAAAAGTAACTCTGCTTATAACATCTTCAGTCTAGCTGTCTCTATGGAAACAAACAAACAAAACATATTTATGGTCTAATGACTACCTACCTGTAGTTCCATGCCCTATTGGATCATGATAGGATATCTGCAATATCAAAATATCCTAGATGTATTGTTCCAAAACTCCATCCAACCAAATATAATGAACCATAAATAGTTGTTACTTATTCTGAAGACAATATAAAGAAGGAAAAAATCTTCCTGCCAATACTTTCTTCTAATTTTTATTAAAGTACTATTGAAAATATTCTCATTAGAAAAAGAATTTTGTAAATTTTGGTGGAAATAGTAAAAGAGAAGGAATGTGACCAAGGAATTTAACAGCTGCTTTGAAATTCATGACCCATCCTTTCCATCAGTCAAATACATTTTTCTTTTGAAAACACAGCAGATCTTATCATATTGCTGATTCATATAAACAGAAGAAAACAAAATCATGACATCCTAAAGGCATCAGGTAACAAAAAATTAAAATCAGCAGTGGGGACAGGTGGTGTCTGCATGACTTCAGACCCAAGATCCAGAGAGGAACATAACATCACTGAGTACAATCTTGAGAAAATACCAAGAAAACTCAAAACATGCACCACTCGAGCACATAACAAACTAATAAACAAAAGGGAAGCTGAACAACCATAGTGTGTTGGTAATATAAAAGACAAAAAGGGGGCTGTGGAATAAAAGATGGACTCTCAATGAAACTGTTAAATATACCTTGACAATAGAATGCTGGACTTTGCCCCATTGCCTGTATCTATGATGTCATGATACACTTAAACAGTGGAAAAGATGGACTTGTGACAGTTGCTGAAGAACTATTCTACAGTAATATAGAGGAAACCAGTGCTGGGGAGAGTGGGGTGGGAGGGAAAAATCCCTGAGCCTATGAAACTGCATCATGAAAAACAACAACAACAAAAAAATTTAAAATGTCATTAATGAAGGAGGCTAGCACTATTGCATAGTAGGTTAAATTTCCACCTATGGTGCCAGCTTCCCTTATAGACACTAGTTCAAGTCCCAGTTCCACTTTTTTTTTTTTAATTTAGTTTTTATTGCAAAGTCAGATACATATACAGAGGAGGAGAGATAGAGAAGATCTTCTGTCCGATGATTCACTCCCCAAGTGACCGCAACAGCTGGGGCTGAGCCAATTCCAAGCCAGGAGCCAAGAGCTCCTCCGGGTCTCCCAAGCGGGCACAGGGTCCCAAGGCTTTGGGCCATACTCGACTGCTTTCCCAGGCCACAAGCAGGGAGCTGGATGGGAAGTGGAGCTGCTAGGATTAGAACCGTACATATATTGTATCCTGACGCATTCAAGGCAAGGACTTTAGCCACTAGGCCACAGTGCTGGGACCCCCACCTCCACTTTTGATCTAGCTCCTTACTAATGGACTAGGAAAGCAATGGCTCAAGCCCTTGGGCCCCTGAACCCACATGGGTGACGAAGAAGCTGCTCCTGTCTCCTGGCTTTCTGCTCAGTTCCAGCTATCACAGATTTGGTGAGTGAAATAATGATGGCAGATCTCTCTGCCTCTCCCTCTCTATGTAACTCTGCCTTTCGAATCACAGAGTAACTAAAGATAGAAAGTAATGAAAGGTACCATTTGCCCCTTGAGTGGAGCTGGCATTATGGAGAAAGAGTGGTGGGGTGAGAGAAATTCTCTGAAGGACACTATTGAATCAGCTAACAAAACTGGAGTTCAAACAGTAGAGTAGATAAAGTATATCAATATTAAATTCACTGAAGTCAATACCTGCTCTGTGATTAGATAAATGATTATTCTATGCTTACAAAATAATGAAGCATTTCAAGGTAAACAGCTGTGATATGTGATTGATATAATCTTCTAGATAAAAAGCCTTTAAAAACTGAACTCCTTATTTACATTAGTGTTCTTGGCTGTGTATTTTCTCTCAGTGATATCCCAAATGCAACACAGGAAGTGGTCTTTGTGCCAAACAACAAGAATGGACAAAGGCATTTTAACATGATTTTCATCAGTGACTGAAGCCTGCCAAAGAATTACATTCCACCCATCCACTCCAGTTTGTGGTACAGACCAGCAACTATTACATTTGCTAGCATGTTATAATAATTACTTCTCCCTAATTTATCTTAACAGGACCACGATTCCAACAAACCCTGTTTTTTCTTTTGTCTCTAACCTTTGGAATTCTCACACATAAAACAAGTATCTTAGCTGGCCTACTGGGCAAGCACTATAAAACAGAAATGTCTTATTATTTTAAGCTATGTAGCTGCAGAATGTGGTGGTGTTCAGGTAGTTGGATCATTTCCAAAAAAAAAAATTATTTTATTTTTCTTTAGGCAGAGTTACAGAAAGAAGGAGAGACAGAGAAAGTATGCTCCAATGGTTGGTCCACTCCCGAAACGGTCACAACAGCTGGAGCTGTGCTGATCCAAAGCCAGGATCCTGCAGATTCTTCCAGATCTCCCATTTGGGTGCAGGGACCCAAGGACTTGAACCCTCCTCCTCTGTTTTCCTATTGCATAAGTAGGGAGCGGGATTGGAAGTGGAGCAGCTGGGACACCAACCTGTGTCTATAAGGGATGTTAAAGTGTCGGCCTCAGGAGTTGGATCACTTTATCATCTCCAAACCCACGGTTCTTCACCATCACTTTGTAACTGCTGTTAGACTCTTATAGACTTAGCATCTCTGGCACCCACAAAAGCTCTGCCTCAATGCTGACCTGCAATCTGCAATATGGCAGCTCAGCTGATTTTCCACCAAATAATGGAAGGAACTGTCCTACAGTCAGACATTGAGGACAGACTGTTCTGTAAGCCAGTTACTAGGGAATCAAGCGAAAAGTTCAATTGTTCAGCCATGCTTGCGCAATCAGCAAATGCTACTAATTCTTAGAAAGACAGCAAAGATCGAACCAATTTATATTGCTAAGTCTTTCCTATGTTTATATTTTATTGCTTTCTTGTTTCAGTAGAGTGTCTCCAGACTAAAACACATATATAGTATTTTTGGCTTTGGTTCTTTTGCTAATGCTGTTACTGATGATGTCACTAAGGTTCTATCATTAAGCACTTCATTTATGTTTTTGATACCTGTAAGTAAAGGAACCTCGTTGCTGACCCATGACACATTTGAAAGACTATTTATTTTTATTTGGTGGGAGTGTAGGCTAGCACAACCACTATGGAAGTCAGTATGGAGAGTGCTAAGAGAACTGAAATTAAACCTGCCATATGACCCAGCTGTCCCACTTCTAGGAATACATCCAAAGGAAATGAAAGCTGCATATGAAAAAAGGGATCTGTAATCTTATATTAAAACAGCACAACCAACAATAGCAAAGACACGGAAACAAAACAGATGCCCATCCAAAGAGTAGATAAAGAAACTGCGGTACATCTACTCCATGGAATACCACTCAGCCTTTAAAAAGAATGAAATTGTACACTTTGCAACCAAATGGTCCCTACTGGGAGACCATTATGCTCAGTGAAATAAGCCAATCCCCAAAGGGCAAATATGTTCTCTCTGATGTAAGGCAACCTTCATGCAAATTATGAGACCTTAATAATAAACCTTTTCATTAGGCTTTGCTGCTACTCATGGATTTTGATACTGTTGTTTTTATTTTCATTTCTCCAAAACAGTTTCTTTTATTAAATTCACCAATGGCTCACAGATCATACAGTAGCATCATTCTTTCTAAGAAGGTTTTTTTTTTTTCATTTCTTCATTGATACATTGGTCATTAAGTAGCATGTTACTTAAATTTTTATTTAAATATTTTTGTTCATTTTTTTAAATTCCTATTGGTTTCATTTTATGGCTTTTCATTTAATGGAATGTATAGTAATTATATAATAGAGACTAGCATATTGAGACGTGAAGATACAATGTAGTATGCATTCTCTTTTTTTTTAAAGATTTATTTATTTTTGTTGCAAAGTCATATATATAGAGAGAGAGGAGGAGAGACAGAGAGAAATAGCTTGTGTCTGCTGATTCACTCCCCAGATAACAGCAATGGCCAGTGCTGCACTGATCCAAAGCCAGGAGCCAGGAGCCAGGAGCTCTTCTAGGCCTCCATGCAGGTACAGGGTTCCAAGGCTTTGGGTCATCCTCAACTGCTTTCCCAGGCCACAAGCAGGAAGCTGAATGGGAAGCGGGGCTGCTGGGATTAGAACCGGGACATATATTGTATCCTTGCACGTTCAAGGTGAGGAATTTAGCCACTAGGCCATGGCATTGGGCCCGCGGTACACATTTCTACTTCCAAATCTAAGATGGACTCCCAATAAAACTGTTAAATATATCTTGACAATAGGATGCTGCAATGTCTGCCATTGTCCATACTCTCAATGGCAGGATATACTTAAATAGCAGAAGGATGAACTTATGACTGCTTATGAAAGACTATACTTTTGTAATAATATAGGGGAAATCAGTAGGGGAGGGATTAAGAGAAATTACAGAGTGTATGGAATTGTATCATAAATGTATATATATATAATTCATAGTTTGTTTAAAATGTAAAACTGTAGCTATTTGTTGAAATAAAGATATAACTATCACTGTGAATTTTTTTAAAATTTGAAATTAACAACCAATACAAGATAAACATAGGAAAATATCAAATGATCATTTTAAGTAGTAGCTTTTCAAGTAAATGTGCAAAAAGTTTTCTTGTTTGAATATTTTCAAATTCTTACTATGCTAGATTTGAATTGCTAAAACATGGTATATGAAAAAAGTCAAATTTATAAAATATTTTTACACAGCAATCAGAAAAAAAGATTATTTGAAAGGCAGGTTTTAAGAAGAGAGAGGAGGGATGTAAACAGAAGTCTTTATCCACTGGTTCACTCCATAAACGTTGCAATGCTAGAGCTGAGCTGATCTGAAACCAGGAGCCAAGAACTTCTTGTAGGTCTCCCACATGGGTGCAGGGGCCCAAGGCTTTGGGTCATCCTCCACTTTCTGTTTTCCAGGATATAAGCAAAAGCTGGATAGCAAGTGACACAACTGGAACAGGAACTGGTGCCCAGATGGGATGCTGGTTCCACAGGGAGAAGGATTAGTTTGCTATACCACTGCACTGGGCCCTGGCTTTAGGTCTTTATCTTGCAGAATCTCATTGTTTGTTTTCTCCCAATTTTCAATGAACAATTTTATTTAACAAATGTTTACCGAGAACCCAACGTGCTCATCCAGACTTACTGGGTGGTACTTTAAGGAGGAAAGATTCCAGGTTGTATGTCCTACAAATAAGTGCTAAGAAAATGATATGAGGACAACAAATGCAGTGAAATATGTTTGCACTAAAGCAAAAAGAGCCAGAAATGAATTATTTCCAAGTCAAAAAGAAACATATTAAAGCACTAAAATTTAATGAGAATATTTAAAGTAGATGAAATTAAAAATGTGCCTGCAACATCATCACAGACTTGAAGCTATGCCTCCTGTCCATAAAACTTTTCCAATGCAGCTAACAACAGCCCCAAACCAAGCAATTATAAATCCTCTGAAGCATGTGACGGTGATTAGCCTCTTCTCTCAGCAATATAAAAACACTTCCACCACAATTACATTCTAATTTGTAACATAATTCAAGACAAACAAGTCAGAGTCATTTCTCAAATGGCAGAACCTGCAAATGCAGATGCTTTGCATCAAAGCAATGAAGCCTCCCAAGAAAGGCTACTGAGGAGTTGGGCTTGTAGTGGAACGGCGGGTCCCCCTTCTGGGAAGACAGGCACAGCGCACCTGGCCTGCAGCACTGCGCTTCCTGCAAAGGCGCTTAAGGCAGTGTGTGAGGTGCACATCAGGGACTCCCGCAGCGCACACTTGGACATCACGTGTTCACAGTTTTATATGTTAGATTGTAAATTTAAAATGCATTATCTGCATTTTTTTCCCACAGATTTGTTTATTTTTATTGGAAAGCCAGATATACAGAGGCGAGGAGGAACAGAAAGGTCTTCCTTCTGTCAGATGATTCACTCCCCGAGTTGCTGCAACGGCCAAAACTGAGCAGATCCAAAGTCAGGAGCCAGGAGCTTCTTCTGGGTGTCTCACATGGATGCAGGGTCCCAAGGCTTTGGTCTGTCCTCCACTACTTTACCAGGCCACAAGCAGGGAGCTGGATGGGACGTGGATTAGCCAGGGCACAAACTGGTGCCCACATGGGATCCTAGAGCATGCAAAGCAAGGACTTCAGCTGCCAGGGTAAAGTTTAAACACTTTGAAAGATTTGTATAGAGAGAAAGAGAAGAGAAAGAGGTAAAAAATTGTTCACCCAGTGGCTCACTCACTAGCTGGCAGCTAAGGTGAGAGCAGGACCATGTTAAACCCAGGAACCAGGAGCTTCTTTCAGGTCTTTTACATGCGTAGGTATTTTTTTCAAATGCTTTATAAAAACAACAACAAAAAGTCAAGGACCATTTACTCCTGATATGAACAAGTCACAGGCTCCCAGTTCCCTGGGAGAAGACAGCAGCTGTAAAGGAAGAGTAAACTGAAATGCCTGGGAACATGGGCACAGTAAGGCACACTGCAGTGCACACCCAGACCAAAGAGGCCCAGTGCACACACGCTGTCTGCAAGGCTGGCCCTACCCTGCACTGCACATTTTGTAGCTGGAAAGCAAGGTACTGTTTGTTGACTTATAAACCTCAAATGTTCATTTTTCCACTTCTCAAAATGTCTTTACAGATGTTGACAAATTGTCAGGCTTTTAAAATCTGTTAGCTTGTTCCCTTAACAGAGTAGATGATGAGACACACCACTTCCCAGAGATCAACAATATGTAAACATTTGACTCGATGATGTCTCAGTATTTGTCTAGGTCACTTCGAGGCATTAGCACTGCATCAGAGTAAGTTCAATCAAGACTTCTGACATTCTTTTTTCCGAACTTTTGATTTGGGTGCTGTGAAAAGAACAGAGGAGAGAAAGAGAAAATGAAGTGAGAGTCTCATGTCATATTCTTCAGGATTTGTTTTCAGGAAGCAACATTATATACTAAGGAAGAGAACTGACCGTTTGGGTTTTCTTGTTTGTAGAAGGTCTTTAACATTTCCACTGCTTCCTCGGCCCGATATCCAGGAAGGCACTGGTAAACGACAAAGCCAAGAATGAACCTGTCTATGAAAATCCATGTCGTTTCCCATAAAAAAACAAAACAAAACAAAACAAAAAACATAGCATACAAATAACTATGCAAACCCATTCCAGGTAACAAAACACCCCGGAAATACCAGTAACATGGTAAGGAAGTACATTTCCAAAAGAAGATAACCTACAGCGTCAGCAAGCACCACTCCCAATCAACTATGACTGGAGTTACTGGCCAGCACTTGGCATCATGGAAGTGCTCATTGAGCATGAGCTACTTTCATCTGCTGTTGTACACTTGTGGCCCAGTATGTGGTTCTTAATACAGAGCTAAGATTGCCAGACTAAGACAGAGCAAGCACACGCAGTTCACGGTACCTGAAATGGTTTCCCAGTATTCGGTAAGTCAGCAGAAGCAATGTTCAGGACAGAGCCACAACCACCAAACCGTTCATTCTGACAGCCATACACAACCAATGGGATTTATAGGGCACAGTTAAGGATGCGCAGTTCAAACGAGGACCATAACTAAAAGTGATTTTATGTTAACCATTCTGGAGTGAAAAGTTCACACTACTCTTCAAAACCATCAGATTTTAGGGTGAGCACTGAAAAACTTGCAATCCAGTTGCAACTGGGGAAAAAAGTTTACTTAGAAACTAACATTTAACAACTGTAAAATGAATAAAAAATGAAGCACAGTGTTGTTTACCATTCATGATTTTGTGCTAACTCTGATCTTTTCTAAATCACTTTTTCAGAATCAGTAGAGAATTGGAGCCAGAAAAAAGGTGGAAGTTTAATCCAGGGATTTTCACCTTTTAAAAATAGCAGGTTGTTCCCTATTATTTCTTCAAGTGAAATACTCCCCATGCTCCAATACAAAACAGACTGAGTCACATCAAAGGGCAGGATGAGGAAAGAATTCTAGGTTGCCCAAAACTGCCTTTTTTAAAGAGATTAAACATTTTCTCACATCCCAAAACCTCTGTATCATGTTTAAAGTGATGGTTATTCATACATATAAAATAAGTACATAAGAATGTTCAAGGATAAAATTGAGTATTCCAATTTTCAAGTGATTTTTTTAAAGATCTCGAGAGATTGCACTACAGTAACAACCCAAATCTGCTATCATTTTTAAAATTTCCCAACTACTTACCATTGCAACACCCTAAATTACATCTTATTTGTTTACTTTTGACTAAAATTTTTTAGACTTGTGAGAGGTGTTCATGGTAAAAAATAAAAACGGATAATAGAAAACAAATCACACATTATCTATTATCTCTCCATAACACCTCCTAGATACCTTGATTTACAGTCTACTCTGATACAATTTCTGAATTTATCCCACCCTTATGTAACCAAGTGTTCTAGACTTTTCTTTCTCTGGCTTATTTAATACGCTTGCATTTACTGATAGAAAAAGAAGTAAGTCTTTTCACTGTTTAGAAACCTTTCTCTCTCTTTGGTCCAGTGAGAGAAACAACCGGTTTCCTAAGCCTGTGCTTTCAAACACTAGCAAGCAGGTTGTGTGGGCAAGCAGGATCCCAGGGAGGAAAGGATACTCATGAGGCGGAGGGCAGCTGCGCACATGATGCACGGCTCCACGGTGACATAGAGCACGGTGCGCTCCAACACCTCACCCGCACTCTTGCCATGTTGGCGACACCAGTCCAGGACCTGGTCGATGGCCACCATTTCTGCATGTCGAGTAGCCTAGAAAGGAGACACAATGACAGTAACATTGCTTATTGTTACTAAAGGATCTTGGAAAACAAACAAACAAACAAAAAAGCAAAGCAAAGCAAGGAAAGAGAAGGAAAGGAAAGGAAAGGAAAGGAAAGGAAAGGAAAGGAAAGGAAAGGAAAGGAAAGGAAAGGAAAGGAAAGGAAAGGAAAGGAAAGGAAAGGAAAGAAAAGGAAAGGAAAAGAAAAAAGGTACTTGTCATTTCTGCTCTTTAATAAGGTTTCAAGACAATCTTAGCAATCAGCAGCACATTCTCCTTGTTCAAATACATCAACCTCCTGGCCGATGCACCTTGCCCGAGAGGCTGTATGTTCAGTTGAACACCTAAGGGACTTGGTGGCAAGGGAGGGTGCACACAGGACTCTTCTAATTAAAATGCTATAGAGAAGGAAAGTGTCAAAAACATTTTCAATGGAGGTAACTTTATGGGTTTCTGAAGATTCTAGAAGCAGTGTGAAATTCCACAGACATGTGCTCTAGTTTCCTATGTTTTAAAGACTGCCAGTGACTCTACTGGAAGCAAATATCCACTTAGTGTGATCTCTAAGTGGTGGACTCTACTGGTGGACTCTGGAGAAGCAGAGGCTTGGTACTGGCCTCAGATGCCTCTAGCGAGCAGTGTGGGACAGTAGAAACCGCAGCATATAGAACAGACCAGTATAAACCCGGACCCTGACGCTGACCTTCCTAAATGGCCTAACACTGTGGCATGACCTTCTCAGAGCCTTGGCTTTCCCACATGTATAATGAGTGTAGCAGGATCTAGATCTCACCAGGAAATCTGAGTCCATGAAGCACAGTGCTGAGTACCAGTGTGCAGTCACATTGCTTCCTGGCAGGATCCATCCCGCGAGGCGCATCCCCAGCAGATTATGTCATTGTGTGGACACCAGAGGCACTTGCACAAACCTAGCTGATGCAGCCTACAGTGCACCTAGCATGCACAATGCTGTGTGTTCATACAATGACAGCCCAGTAGGTTGTGTCACCAGAAATGTGGGAGTAATTCTTTGTGCTACAATGTTAAAATGGCCACAGCAGAGAGATTTTTCAGCTCCATTGTGCCCTCATGAGCCCCTACCACACATGAGATGCACCATTGATATCTTACTCCTATACATACTCTAGCAGCCCTCTGTTTCTTCACGTCCCCTGTTACTAAGATAACTCAGTGTGAGTTTATATTGGCTGCCACATATAAGCCGCTGAACTAAGTCAGCTCTCTGTAGGGTGAAAACTCTCTACTCTCAACAAGCATAACTTTTGGTGGGACTGATAGAAAGTTGATTATTTATCTGTGATTTAGAGCATGGTGTGGAAAGTGCTGCCACACAGGTCCGTGGTATCACGGAAGGGAGAGGCAGCTGGCAGCCAACAGCCAAGAGAAGCTGTGTGATGAATGCCATGGCTAGAAGCTCCGAGGTGCAAGGTGTTTTAGAGAAGCAGTTCCCAGACCAGCTATACACCAAAATCAACTGAAGGGCTTAAAAAAATTGTCCCTAACTTCAGTACTTCTAGAAATAAAATTCAGATTACTACATCAGATTTCCCCACAGCTCTCAACACTCGCTGAACGGAATCATCTCCAGCAATCTCTTCTTCAACAGGGGCAGAAAGGAAAATGAAGTCAAGTTAGCGTATATTAAATACAAATGAAGAGAGCGAGGAGGTGGTAGTGATGAAATGACAGTGGGGCACTTCAGAGCCAAAAGTGGAATTTAGGTCTCCTCATTTGTAGTTAAAACTCTATGCTGTATTTATGAGGTAAACTTTCACACGACACAAAATACAGAGTGAGCATCCCAATCAGAAATCTAAAACGCTCCGAAACTTCAAACATTTTAAGCACTCACTTGATTTCACAAATTAAAAATTCCACATCTGATCTCGGGATTAGTCACAGTCAAACCACATTTGAAAAATATCATATGAAGTTATTTCCAGGCTATGTGTGTATAAAATGTATATGAAGCATAAGTGAAGTTCAGGTTTAGATTTGGGGTCTGATCTCCATGACCTTTCATTGAGTATAGGACATTTTGCAAAAAAAAAAAAAAAAATCCAAAACACTATTGCTCACAAACATTTTGGATAAGAGAAATTCAGCCTGTATCAAAATGAACCCAAATTAATTTCAAGGTATATAAGAAACTGGGTCATTCATGGGCAGCGGTTGGAGGGTCATCCATACCTTAAATCTATATTAAGATACTGTTAGGAAATTTGAAGATCTCATTGAAAATGTTACACCAAATCACAAAATACAAATTGGAAGCATCACAATGATTCAAAATAAGTATTTGTACATCCACTAATTTCTATATTATGGAATTATCTCAAATATTTTAATATTTTCATAATTGTTTCATTCATCCTACTTTAGATTTGTTTTGCCTAATATACTTTTTTTTTTCTTATTGACAGATGTTGACGGAGGAACTTCGAAGTTACCCTGGCACTTGTACCAAGATGCGCTTGTTCTCTGGCCCATGAGGGCACATGCTAGGGTGGGCAGTTATGCAAATGGCGTGACAGAGCCAAGTGACCCATGAGTGCACTTACAATTAGACATCATGATCATAAAATCGGGTATTCACTAATACTGCGCACATGCATTTGTTGTAACACCCTGTTGTGAATGTTGCCTTAAACCACACACTCCCTATCCTGGTGACAACACAAGTCACCCGACTACGGAGTCCACAAGTACTGTAGGTGTGAGGATGGCTGGTGCTACAGCCCTCATTTCATTAAATTATCTGATACAGAAACAGCTTCATTTACAAGGCCCTTCCTTATCTCATTCCAAAACAAATAGAGGATGGTTTTTGTTAACAAGTCATAAGAAAATATTGTTTAAAAACACAAAGATTACATTGAGTTAAACCAATCATTTGGTAACACGACATTTTTAAAGTGGAATTTGACTTGTCTCTTCCATGATGCCATTCTGCATAACAAAACCCTCTCTGGACTTCAGTGAAGCGTTAAAGTCTATGTAATAGAGAATGATCCACTAAAATTTTATTTCTTTATCAGTTTTTCTGAATTTCCTCATTCAAAAAAAAAATCATCACTTCACTTTTAGATTGAGCATTCACAAAAAGATATTGAAGAAAACCACTCTACCACTGTAGTTACAGAGTTCTTATTCAGAATGTCTCCTCATCTCATCAGCTGTGCCAAGTTAATATTATTCCTACCATCACCACAGTGTACTTGAAAATATATATTCATATATTATTATTTATTTATTATTAATAATATTAATATGCCATTCGACTCACATACATTTTTGGTTTGGTTAACTTCATTTCTTCCCTTCCCCACAACTTCATTGTTGTAGACCATGAGGCAACCGACAGGAACTTCAGTATTTTCAAGGGCATCTTTGGCCTGAAACACAAATGCAAACTGTACAATGGAACGTCCAGCACTCGAGAAGATGATAGGAAGGAAATGGATGCCGGCCACAGGTTTTAAGTCCTCAAAATATTGTACTTTAAAACAATTTTTATTTTCTTTGCTATTATCATTTTAAAAGATTTGCTTGTTTTTTTATTGGAAATGCAGGTTTACAAAGAGAAGTAAAGACAAAGAGAAAGCTAGATCTTCCATCCACTGGTTCACTCTCCAAGTGGCCATAATGGCTGTTGCTAAGCCAATCCAAAGCCAGAAGCCAGGAGCTTCCTCCAGGTCTCCGATACAGGTGCGGGGTCCTGAGGCTTCAGGGCATCCTCTACTGCTCTCCCAGGCCACAAGCAGGGAGCTAGATGGGAAGTAGAGCAGTTGAAACACCAACTGGTGCCCATATGGGAACTTGGTACATGCAAGGGGAGGATTTAGCCAATAAGCCATCATACCAGGCCCGCCCCCCCACCCAGACAGTTATTCTCTATCTGGCGAGCAGAGAAGAATACAGTAGTGGCAAGTAAGACAGAGTGAGGACTGGAGAAACATGAGGTGAGAGGGTGTGAAGCCATAAGCCTGCATTCTCCAGCAGCGTCATGATTCAGTCTCAGGCTAGTTTTGCCCCACTTCTGTAGAATTAGTCATGTCCAGTGTGTATGATACCTGTGATGAACACTGAACATGCATCACAAGCTATAGTAGAAAGGAAATTCAACAGGGAAACTGACAGATGGGGAAGAAGATGGTAAGTCTCTATTCATAATAGAGTAAAAGTGTAATGTAAAATGAGTTTAGCATTACACATTTTAAACCAGGTATATTTAAATGCATGCATGAATGCAAGAAATACTTATTGAGGAATTTGAGATAGGGCAATTGAAAATGTTTTTTCAAAAATCACATTTGTAGTGAAAATGTACAACTTTACCTCTTATCAACAGCTACAGAACAACAGTTATTTACATACGTTGGGTAACAGCTTTTCATCACATGACTTTGGAAAGGATGCACAGTATTCCCCTCCACGAATGCAGCAGTCTCATCGATCAGTCCCCTATTACGTGACAACTTATTTTGATTCAAATTTTTCACCACTATGAACAGGTTGCAAAATACCTCATAAACTATTTGCCATTTTCCTTGTGATTATTTCTAGAAATAGCTGTAAAATACAAAGAGCTCCCACAGTGTGATTTTAGAAAGAAAATGGTAAAACAGGGCTTGGGAAATGCTGAAACAATTTGCAGAAGAGAAAAAAAAAATCCAAATATCTGCTCAGGTACTCCACACAGAGTAAGCAGTGACAGAACAGAGTATAGGTTTCCAGGCAGTGAGCACCCCAACACTAAGAGGCAGGAATAAGCACCCCAACACGGAGAGGCAGGCAGTGAGCACCCCAACACGGAGAGGCAGGCACTGGAGGCCAGAGATTAAGAGCAAACAGATGGGCTCAAATGATGGCAGCTCCCCTACAGCAGCACTGCAAATTGGTGGAATTTATCACCAACCTCGGGGTTCTTATCTGATTACCGGACACAATTAAACCACCTAATGGAGCTGCTGTACATCTGAACAATGCAGCCTCCATAAAGTGCTATGTAAAGCACTGTCTAGAGCGTAACCAGAATGCAACACTGTGCTCAGCCATATTTTCTCCACGCCTGAATTCTTAGAATGCTGTACTAAGCATCTTATGGTTATTACAATAATGCTATGAATAAATAATAAATAATAAACATTATATGCCTAGCTCTCCAAAAGAAAATTATCGCAAAGAAATAATTTTATCAAAAAGTAATCAAGTTCACGACTTCATTTAAAGTTTAGTAAATTTATCAAAGAATAACAACAATGACAAAAGTAACAAGAATGTTACTTCTCAGCTATATTACAAAAATATATTAAAGAGTTGTGATCCAGGGCTTGTGGGAGGAACATTTTTTTTTTTTTTTTAGTAAACCATACATTTAATCCATACAAGGCCTGGTAGGGGTTACTGTGGGTTACTCTGACTAGACTTCAGCTCCCACTGGTTTGAGTTGGGGACAAGTGTGAGTTGAGCAGGATCAGGCTTGGCTGTAACCTCACTAGTTTGCGTAGAAGACAGGGCTGGAGACAAATGACCCAGCAACTGCAACTAACAGTGTGTGTGTAGTCCAATTTGGACATCGAACTGTGCCAGACCCTGTATTGGCCTGCACACACAAGAACTGATCTGGGATCACCTCAGATGTTGGTTCTTTGGGAACCCCTCCAACTGAAATGCCGGACTCCAAATTGCAACCATAAAGGAAATTGCAGGTTCCATGGTCTGATTGTGGGATACATGTATCAGAATTAGGCCTTCCCAGTGGCTTACACGGAGCGCTGGACAGCATATCCAGATGCAGGTGGAGGATATGCAGTACCATAACAAAGCATGGAGGACAGAACAAATTGATCAACTACTCCAGCAAAGAGTTGGCAGTGAATACCTGGGCAAACAGAGACAATAAGGTAGACTTTGTCAGCCAGTGGATTCTGGAGAGAGTTCATCGTGGTTGGAGTGGCAGGATCGACAGCAATACAGAACTGTTGAACTATCAAAACCATTTGAGCAGGACCTCGGACACGCCCCGCATCAGAGACCCTGGATGGTGGGGAGGGTGAGTGTGGCTTCTCCTCTTATCTCCCCTCTCCCCAGATACAGGGAGGAAAAAAGAGAATGTGGAAATAATAACCTCATCCACTTTCCTCTAGCCTGTGACCCTTCACACCCTAATCAAAAATGTAAAAATTATCAAAAATAAAATCTATACATTAAAAAAATAAAGGCAAAGCAAAGCAAAACAAAACAAAGGGCTCTGCGGGTGGAGCCAGCAGCCTAGTGACTAGAGTGAAGAAGCCCAAGGAGGGCTATTCTGCTTTCAAACACAAGAATAACTGCCACCTTTCAATAGTCTAGGGGATTTGGAAAGTCCTTCAGGGCTAAACAGTCAGAACCCAACACGGTGGGATCATAAACACACTGGCAAAAGGCTTTTGCCATGGTTAAGACTTTGGAGAAGGTAACCGTTGTCATAGAAAATTGATGCACAAACTGCGAGATTAAGTAATTTAGAGTATCTTAGTGTAGGATCATTCTTGGGGGTTTCCTGCCAGCAGGACACCAAGACCACCAAGGGGGTGAGACATGGTGTTCTGTGGCTGCAAGAACCACCAGAGACAGTCAAGCCGAGTATGTCCAAGAGCAGCACTTCTATTGGCCACTGCAGAGCTATGCTTTGCAGTGATGGAGTATCCCATGGTTTGGCTCTCTAGCACAGCTGCCACCAGTCTCATGTGGCTCCTGAGGACCTGACGTGTGGCTGATACGACTGAGGTACAGAATTTAGCTTTATTTCATGTGAATGCATTTCAGTTTAAATGGCAGCATGTGGTTAGTGGCTACCCAATTGGACAGCACAGTTATAGAAAACGATAAACACACACACACACACATATTGTCTGTCTCACTTCTGGTAGCTGTTCCATTGTAATAAATTGCAATAAAAGTGTTATATACAAATAATTACAAAATACAAGTAAAAATGTTTAAGAAAATAAAAGGTTGCTAATAATCAAAAAGAGACTTTATGATTCCATTTATAGAAAGTTCACAAGTGTATCACTTTTTCGTCTTGATAGAGATATATAGGAGGATACACTCAGAATTTTAATGCTGTTATCTCAGACAGCCAGGGAGGTTTTACATATCTTAATAAACATTTCTACAGTTAGAATTTCATGCAAATATGAATTACAAAATATTAAAAGAAAATACTGCAATGTTTTATTTTGAAACTCATTTCCAAGACAAAGACTAGGCCCAGGTTAGCCCAGTGCAAAGGGTACTCCGCTGCCAGCTCCTACCACAGACTCCCTCGCTATCACCACGCACCATCATTTGTTTAGCTTTTGCCAACTTACCACATAACAATTTATATTTCTTTCTATTTTTAATTTTATCATTAATAAAACTGTGTTTTGCTCAC
Organism: Ochotona curzoniae; assembly: GCF_017591425.1. Classification (NCBI taxonomy): domain Eukaryota; kingdom Metazoa; phylum Chordata; class Mammalia; order Lagomorpha; family Ochotonidae; genus Ochotona; species Ochotona curzoniae. The sequence continues at coordinate 23,412,331 of NW_024467115.1, forward strand.
TTATATCCGGACTATTGGTTATTTCTTTTAGAAATACCACCTTCACATACTGACACTTTTCAGAATTAGGAAGTATATCTTTTAATTTTTGAAAAGTATACTTTATATACATTAAAAAGACATGTAAATTATCGAATACGGTTATCAACATTGTCCTTGAGAAATGCTATATTTTCCTTGTTATTTGCTTTACTACATGGTATTTCATCTTGTATTTCACATTGATGTTTTCAATATTTACGTAATGAAAACCTATCAATTTTTCTTTTCTGTTTCCTGCTTTCATTGGTATTTTAAAGATTTAAAAACATTGGAAGGCAGAGGTAGGCAGCTAGCTCAGGGTCAGGAGCTTGGAAACCACTCCCACTCCTACCTCCGTGTTCCCTTCTGCCCACTTGTGATGCTCACCTATCGTCATGGAAACTGAGAGCGGTCATACTGTATCGTTGTGAAACCACTCCCTCACAATCCCCTATTAAGACCCATGATAAGAAGGACCTGGCTCTCAGTCATGTGCCTCTATCACTCTGACACTCTTAACTCTTGGCCTCCCCAGTGCCTGCTTGCTCTCTGGCTTCCCGTGGACAGAATCTGACAGGCATGGCCCTGAGCATGGCCCCTCTGTGTCTATATCCCTCACCCTCTCTGTTCACTGTTTGGGTGGGACAGTGATGATAGCAATACTAAGATGCTTTGAATTTCCAATGTGTGCACTATCAGGAGTTCCAAGAGAAGTGAGGCCTGGCAGGAGTGGAGTGTGGGCAGAGAAGCCAGGGAAAGGTGAATGCCTGCAGCATTGTAAGTGTGCCCAGGTTATTTGTTGCATGTCTCTCAGGATAGCTTGTATTGTTGGGGAAGCTGGGACATAGGTCTTCAGCTTAACACATGGACTTCAGGGTAATGATCATTTGTTCCTCTTGGGGTTTCGATTGACTGGATTGCCATATGGACTTGTGATTTGCTATTTCTAGTGGGCCCTGTTATCACCAAGCTTGCTTAATAAAGACTCCTTAATAAATCTTAGACTTATTTGGTGTGATCTCACACCCAACAACAGTATACTTTAGAGTCCTCCATTTAAAGATTGCATAAATACTAACATGTTTTGACTGCTCATTTTCTTAGGATTTTACTATTTTTTAAATTTCAGTTTAGTCTTTTAAAAAAAATTTTGGAAGGTTGAGAGAGGAAGAAATGGAAGAAGACAGAGATCTTTCATGCGTTGGTTCACTCCCCATATAACCTGCCATGGTCCGCAGACACAATGCAAGTCGACAGCTCAAGACAGGTCTCTGACACGACTTTGCGAGACCCGAACATCAGGCCATGCCCTGCTGCCTCCTGGGTGCACGTTAGCAGTGAGCTGAAATCAGAAGATGAGCCAAGACTCCAGTCAGGCATTCTGAGCAGCAGCAGCATCTGCCCCCCTTTTAAAGATTCATTGATTTATTTGAAGGGCAGAGTTATAGAGACACCCCAAATGGCCACACTGTTACAGGGAATGTACACAAAGCATGGAGATAATTTCAGGTCTTCTTTCATGGGAAAGAGTTTTCATGCAAACAATTTCAATGAGCAAAGCAGTATTTATTATGGAGAGAACCCTCTGCTGCAGCAAGAGGGATTTTGTGTGTTTGTTTTTTGTCTTCTATTTTATTTGAAAGGCATAGTGAGGGAGACAGTGAAATGGAGAGATCTTCCATTTGCTGGTTCACTCCCCAAATAGCCACAATGACTAGAGTTGGGCCAGTTAGAAGCCAGGAGCCAGGAACTTCCGCCAGGCCTTCTGCATGAGTATAGGGCCCGAGGACTTGCATCCTCCACTTCTTTCTCAGGCCATCAGAAAGAAGCTGGATCAGAATTGCAGCAGCCAGTACCCACACGGGATGCTAGTGCAGTAGGCGAAGGCTTTAGTGTGGTATCTGACAGCAGTGGCCCCAGGCACTGGTATATTTAAGTACAATTCATTTTATAAGAGCAACAACTTACAGTAAAGAGGATAAGGATAAAACCCATCAAATTCAATTACAGAGCTGTAATCCTGTCTAGCTTACCGAGGGCAAAACAAAAGTCACCTGAAGAGTGTGACTTGTTACTACTTTCCACTGTCATGATAAACTAAAAACTCAGAAGGGGGGAATGACACTTTTGACTTGCTAAAAGCAAGTTCCATAGCTGATGCAAGCATATTGTACACTTTTAAAGAGACCCCTATTCTGTCCTCATTTCAACAGGGATGTATCCTAGCTACCTGTCAACCCATTTAACTGTCACAACAATGGCTTGAGCTGGGCCAGTCTGAAGCCAGGAGCCAGGAGCTTCCTCCAGGTCTCCCATGTAGGTACAGGGGTTCAAGGACTTGGGCCACAATTCACTGCTTTCCCAGGTCCTTAGCAGGAAGTCGTGTCAGAAGCAGAGCAATCACAACTCAAATTGGTGCCCATATAGGATGCCAGTGCTACAGGCGGTAGCTTTACAGGCTGTGTCACCATGCTGGCCCCCATAAACAGCATCATAACCACCATGCCAAACATGTGTCACCAGCTTTAGCCTTTAATCCTCTTTGCAATTATATTTTTATATTTTCACTACAAGAATTTACTGCTACAACTTTTTAAATAATTTTTCTCATGCGTAAAGTTATTAATAGCCAGCTATTTTTGTAAACAAGTTATTTTGTGCATTCTCCTCAAGTCTTCATTCATTTAAAAAAAATTACAGTACATGGGCGGAATTTGGTGCACGGGTTTGAGATGCCCCCTGGGAGAGCCACATCCCCTAAGGAGGTACCCATGCTGGAGTTGGGGTTCTACTTCTAATTCTAGCTTCCCAGTAGTATGCACTCCAGCAGGCTGCAGGGCCCAGGTCCACGGGTCCTGCTACCCCGGGGAAGACCCTGACTCCATTCAGGCTCCTGGCTTCACAGCCTGGCTCAGTCCTCACTGCTGTGAGCACGTTGGGGAGTGAATCAGCAGACAGCCGACCTCTCTTCTTTGCACTTGCTTTCTCTCTGTGTTTCGGTTCAATAAGCATTTTTTGAAAGAACAGCTCCTATTTACAGAGAGCAGTACACTAAGCAATTTATAACATTAGCTTCTACTCGATATAGCACTGGAGGAAACTTCATTTCTATTTTACAGAAGTAACCAGTAGGCTGAAAGGTTCACAATGTCCCAAGAACAGCTTGCTAGTCAATATATATTTGAATATCACTAATTTCTTTTTTTTTTAATATGGCTAATTTCTAAACTTTGTCTAACATGAAATAAGTGGTATTGCTTAAGATAAATATCACATGTATTGATGTTAAGTATCACACGTTGTATCTCACTGTTATTCCTAAGAACCATAACAACTTTAAACAGCACATTATTTGACACAGTAAAACGCCACAATTTAATGAACTATTTCTTTGTAATGAAAGTTTTAAAAGCTCTCTGCTTTTATGGTTACGTACAAAACTGAAATGACAATCACTGTCTTTCAGTTTCCTAAAGTATTTCCCCCAAGTAATCACAGTATTGGATCAAATAATGCAAACATTTTTGGCAGCTGTTAACTGTAGTATGCTAGTTGCCTTCTAAACATGCTGTACTGGTTAGACTGGTAGAGCTGAACTGATGTTTGCAGTTTCATTAGCTTTAGATATGTGTTGCAATGTTTACTTACATCTACTGGAAAGGCACAGAAAGGGAGAGTCTGAGAGCAAGAGAAGGAAGGATCTTCCATCTCCCACCTCACTGTCCAAATGCTCAAAGCCAGGGCTGGGCTAAGCCAAAGCCAGAAGCCTGGGAACCCATTTGGGCCTCCCCCACACAAAGAGGGGCCCGGCCACTTATGCCACAAGCTGCTGTCTCCCAGCAGTGCTTTCAGCAGAGGCTGGATCAGAAGTGAAGGTGCTGGGACTTGAACTAGCACTTCAACAAGGAATGCAGGCATTTTGAGTGGCAGCAGCACAACGCCCACCTTTAAATGATACTTAAGTTTATTAGCATCTAAACTTTTTAAAGGGCTGGTTTTCATTTTTTTTAGAACCCAGCATATGATTTCTTTCTGCTTTTCAGTAAAATGAATAAAATACAAACTTTCTGGTGCAAGCTTTTTATTTTAAGCACACAACGTGGGACTCAGGAATTGCCCCACTTAGCAGTGCTTACCTGCCTGCCCTCTCACAGGCAGCCACTCTAGTAATTTGCACTGCACAAATAAGTATGTGCACTGTGCATCTGTGTTAGCATCCTTACTACACTGATGCTGGACACTTCACATTCAGATTCACAGAATGGATTACTCAGAGACTGACTCGCTGCTATTGGCACTAGCTATGTTTCTGATTATCTAGCATTCTGAGGGAAAAAAACGAATTTTCAAGGTAAAACTAACTGCAGATACGAAGTTCTTTTGAGGTTGGGGGATGGTTGAGCAAAGAACAAGATTTATGATAAGTGCTTTTTACACTTTGAGATATAGAAGAAATATATGCACACAAACTGCCCCCCCAAAAAAGCAGGTGGTAAATAAGGGCCTCCAATAAGGAAATATACAATAACCACACCTGCAATTTTATAATTTTATAAATTGATTAAAAGAAAAATATCAATGCCAGAAGTTATAAAAGTCTTTGGCACACAATCCCCTCACTTTATATAGAACAGAATGTGAAGCTCTAGGGTGATAAAATGATTTATTCATGATCACATCATAAAGTCTGTGAAGTCTAGACATGTTAGACAAAATATTCCTGGATATTAGGACCAGGCGATGCCTGAGCGGTGCGGGTGGTCATTTGGGCCAGCTGTTGAGAGGCTGGTAAAAACCACGTCCCAAAGCTCCATATATGGCCACATGGCTCAGCTTCTGATTCACTTCCTGCCACTCCAGATCGCCCTCTCTTCGCTCTTTCTGCTCCTCAACTATAAATAAAAACAACAGATATCTGGCCAGCAATTAAAAGGCCAATTGGAGTGTCCACTTCCATATTACAGTGCCTAGGCTGAAGTCCTGACTCTCCCCACACGAATGCAGAGTCCCAGGGCTTTGGGGCCATCCCCCACTGCTTTCCCAGGCCACAAGCAGGGAGCTGGATGGGAAGAGAGGCAGGTAGAACATGAACCGGTGACCATATGGGATCCCGGTACATGCAAGGTGAGGACTTCAGTCATTAGGCTACCATGCAGTGCACAAGCATTTATTTTAAAAGCAGTAAACAGAATTTTCAGGAAAACTCTTCATGCAAAAGGTATGTACTGGTATGTGAAACTTTCATTTAAAATATATAAATATGTATAAGTTCTTTGGATTTTAATATATTATTTTTACTTAGAGTCACTTTGACTATGGGAAGTTTCCAAGGATACATATAACTAACAAAAAATAGATACTCTAATACACACGGTTTACACAAGCAACTGAATAGCATTTGGCTATTACAAAGAATTCAAGGCAATAATCTGAGAGGCTACTCTATCATGAAGAAAGCAGAGAAGAATACGGCAAAATCAGTGTTGGGGCTGAAGGCTCAAAGCCAGGCAAATGTTCATAGAATGAATGAATAAATGAATGATTATGGTATTAATTCAGGATAAGAGACCAGTTGCCATAGAGGAGGAAAGAGCATAATTGAAAACCTGCTTCTAAAAAAAAAAATATTGTTAATACAAGTGTCAGGAAAATAAAAACCTGAAGGGCATTTCATATATACAAATATATTTACATGTTATGCATATATATAAATACATATGTGAGTGTACTTTGCCAAGTTCATGGTAGGGGGTAGGTGCTTAGCCTAGCAGTCAAGACACCCAGGTCCGACATCAGAGTAGCTGGTTCAATGCCCAGTTCTGTTGCGGGGTGTGAGCGAAATCATGCCAGACATGTCTAAGGTCTATTAAGGAGTCATTATTAAGCAAGCTTGGTGATAACAGGGCCCACTAGAAATAGCAAATCACAAGTCCATATGGCAATCCAGTCCATCGAAACCCCAAGAGGAACAAATGAGCATTACCCTGAAGTCCATGTGTTAAGCTGAAGACCTATGTCCCAGCTTCCCCAACAATATAAGCTATCCTGAGAGACATGCAACAAATAACCTGGGCACACTTACAATGCTGCAGGCATTCACCTTTCCCTGGCTTCTCTGCCCACACTCCACTCCTGCCAGGCCTCACTTCTCTTGGAACTCCTGATAGTGCACACATTGGAAATTCAAAGCATCTTAGCATTGCTGTCATCACTGTCCTGCCCTAGCAATGAACAGAGGGTGAGGGATATAGATACACAGGGGCCATGCTCAGGGGTTACCTGTCCTCAGATTCTGTCCACGGGAAGCCAGAGAGCAAGCAGGCACTGGGGAGACCAAGGGTCACAAGTGCCAGTGATAGAGGCACATGACCAAGTGTACCCCTTCCTATCATGGGTCTTAATAGGGGATTGTGAGGGGTGTGGTTTTGCAACGATACAATACGGCCCCCTCTGAGGTTCCAGGTGATGATAAGTGAGCATCACGGGCAGGCAGGAGGGAACAGGAGTGGTTTCCAAGCTCCTGACCCTGAGCCAGCTGCCAACCTCACTACAATTCCACTTTCTGCCTCCAGCTTCCCTGAAGGCAGACCCTGGGAGCTGGCAGTGGTGGCTCCAGTCACTGGATTGCTGTCTCTCATGGGGAAGACCTGGACTGAGTTCCTAGTTCCCACCTTCCCGCCAGGCCAGGCTTAGTCCACTCTAGCTCTAGCCTTTAGGGCATATGTGGGCCAAGGCATGGAAGTTCCCCCTCTCTCTGTTTCCATGTCTCTGTGCCTCCCAAAATAATCCTTAAAGTTCCCCAGAAATGGAACTATCTCATAAGTATTTTGGTGCACAATAATCTGGAAATCTATGTACATAATGAATATCTAAAAAGTTCACAGAAGATGCATGTTAAGAAAGCCTATACAAGGATTTCAGCTTTATTTTTTGCACCAAAATCAACTTATCTTTAAGTTCTATTTTCATGAACTACTTGAAGTCCCAATCCATATCTTTTTATGTATGTGTATATCTATGTAGGTGTGTATTTAGAGTGTATGCATCTATAATCTATATCTTCCTCTGCAGTCACAGGTCACATGACATTTTGGTCAGGTACAAACTACAAGATGATAATGGAGCTTCTATAGTCTGTTAACACAGCAGAAGACTTTACTCCCATGTTGCTGGTGTTCTGGTGTGAACAAACTGGCTGCCTGGCCAGGTTCTCTGCAGTGCTCAATAATGACAATGTCAGGGGAATGTGAATTTAATACAAAATAACATTTATTATTGTAGTATACTCTTTGTACCTATTAAAAGATAAAGAGTTACAGTAAGACAGCCTCAGGCAGGCCCTGGTGGGATGGTGTGGTTGTTGCAGCATCGCCAGGTGTTGCCATGAGAGGAGATGCAGAAGGGGAAGGTGCTGACGTTATGGCACTGACCCCAGGTGCAGGCGTGTGTGTGTGTGTGTGTGTGTGTGTGTGTGTGTGTGTTAGAGATGAACCAAAAAGAGCACTAAAGTTAAAAAATGGGAGTATAGTTTCAGGATATAAACATGGAGAAGATTTCTGTCCAGCCATATAAAGCACTTATAAACATCAACGTAAAAGTTGTTACAAAAGTAAAAAAGAAAAAAAAATCCTTGTGTAAGAAAAGGTTACAGTAAGCTAAGGTTGATTTAATTCCCTGGAAGATAAAAGGAGAAATCTTTGTAATAAACGGAGTGCAGCCTAAGTGTGCAGTGTGTATGAAGTCTGCAGCAGCCAATAGGGGTGTGCTACCCGCCACAGGGACCCAGTGCTCAGGCTCTGCCTTCCCAGAGAAGCACAGGACAGGTGCCCCGTGTGAGCGCTGCTGTCTTTACTGCTTCACACCGTACTTTCTGTGCTCTCCACCTAGCCCCCCGAATGTCTGGTACACAAATACCCTCCACGCGGCTATGCCAGTCGGGGCTGCATAGGTGCCAGGCTCCTAGAGCTCTGCAGGGCGCTCAGTCCGCGCCCAGAAAACTAGCCGGGCCGCCTTCCCCAGGCAGCCCCAGGGCGAGCTAGGGCTGGGAGCTGATGGCACAGGACGCCCTGCAGGGTGAGGAGAGGGGCGATCGCGTGCACTGGTCGTGCACGGCCCCTCCGGATACCCTGGGTTTCCTCCCAGTGCCGTGCCCGTGGGGTACAAGCGCCCGGCTCGGGGGGAAGGCTGGCCGGCGGCCTGGGGCGGCGCGCGTGAGCGCACACGCCACACCAGGGCCACAGAGCCGCCTCACAGCCACCTGAGACCGGGCCCCGGGAAGCGTCACCCCCAAAATGCAAGCCACGAAGACCACGCTCGGGAGGGGGGGGGATAAAAAAAGTAACGTCTGCTCAAAGCTCCCGGCAGCGCGCGGGAGGCAGCTTCCGCTCTCAGCTCCCTCCCGGTCCCCGGCTCCTCACCATGCGCACAGCCTCCTCCATCCACCTCTCCGTCTCCTCCGCAGACACCGAGCGCGGGCCGTCCGTCTCGGGCGCGGCCTCCGTCTTGGCCTCCATTCCGCTGGCGGTGAGCGGCTCCGAGCGCCAGGCCCAGGCGGTGGCGGAACGTCGCGGGCGCGGGCTGCGTTTCCGGGGGGGAGCGGAGCGACGGGGCACCCGGGAGCACCTTGGGAGCGGACGTGGGCGCCGGGGCCCAGTCGGCGGCGGAGCGCGCAGCTGCTCGGCTGCAGTCCACGCCCCCTTCCCGCACCGCTGATCGCCGGTGCGGGAGCAGCGGAACCCGAGGCGCCCCTGCCTCAGCTCAGCCGGCCGGGCGACGGGGCCACAGCGCGCCTCCCGGGGTCCCCAAGATGCTGAGATCGACGTGGAATTTTCTGAAACGTCACAAAAAGAAGTGCATCTTCTTGGGCACGGTGCTCGGAGGTGGGTGGCAGTCCTGGGAGAAGGGGATGGGAGGAGAGCAAGGACTCTGCCCGTGCGGGGACGCCGGGGGCCGGGGCCAGGACGCCGGCCTCCCGGGCTCTCCCCGGGCTCTCCCCGGGCCTTTGCCCCCGCCCCGCCTCGCTGTCTATCCTTTGTTCCCACGGCCCCGGGGAGAACCCACAGCGGGGAGCTTTCTGTTTCAGGGCGCGCTTCTCCTCCCCGCCCCCAGACACGTGCTGTTCAGGTCCTGGGAGGACCCCTCCTCCATTTGGAACTCTCAGGCTTAGCAGGAATTTTATCCTATCCGACTTGTCCAACACCTGCACGGGGCAAGGCTTGCCTCCTAAGCCAGCACATTGATATTGAAAGACTGGGAGACATCCCCCATAAGAAAGGAAACAACCTTTTGGCTCCAATTGTGCCGTTTTTTGAGAAGACAAATTAAGCTGGGAGCTGGTGCGTGAGGGAGGTTGTGTCATCTTCCCAGGAGCCAACGTTGGGATGGCTGCCCATCTGCGCTGACAGAACCGAGTTGTACAGGCCGGTTGGAGATTGAGAAATACATGATAAGGAATCTTGAGATCCTTTGTCTTGGAAATTACCTGAAAAAGGAATTTAGGAACCTGGAGAGGGAACTAGAATTTTGAGCAGGATTTTTATCACTCATTATCTGCTTTGCTTACATAGAAGCACTTAGGAGTCAAGAACAGAAGTTTCCCAAAGGTTTCGGTTGCTTTTCTCTTTATGACCTACCCCCCCCCACACACACACCAGTTAGAAATTGATAGTGTTCTTCACACCTGTCGTTCAGATATGACAGTTGGCATCCTTGATGAGGCCAGGTTAGCGTGCCTTCTGCCTCTGATGTCTGTCGCAAATTGACAATGAACCTGTGTGTGTTTTAGTTAGTTTGAGATATCTTTTTTTAAAAAATGTTGATTGGAAAAGCAGATTTACAGAGGAAGAAACAGAGATCTTACATCCACTGGTTCACTTCCCAAATGACCGCAATGGCTGGAAATGAGCCAGTCTGAAGCCAGGAGCCAAGAGCTTCTTCCTTGTCTCCCGTGCAGGTGCAGGATCCCAAGGCTTTGGACCATCCTACACTGCTTTCCTAAGCCATAAGCAGGGAACTCAATGGCAAATGGGACAAAGGGGACATGAACTGACGCCTATATGGATCCTGGCATGTGCAGGTGGAGGATTAGCCAGTTGAGCCATCGACCAGGCCCATTGAGAAATCCTTAATAGATACAATTTTCTGATCTCTTCCGCCTCTGGCATATAAATTATGCCAAGACTACATAGTCTACTTTATCTGTAAAAACTGAAGATACAAAGTATGGTAAAGGATACATGAATGCAAAATTGCTGCTACTACTGAAGGAAGAAAAATTATCTTTGTCAGGCCCAGGAGGAAAAGCATACTGCTCAAGGTTTACAAAATAACCTGAGGGCGCATTAGAAAACATCAATGGGTGGGCCAGAGTACACCCAAAAGGTGTAGCTTTGTTTATTCTATGGGGTCTTCTTATCTTTGAGATTAAGACAGTGCAAAAGAAATAATTCAGGGACAGAGAGAGAAAATAATCCTAATGTATTCTAGCAAAAAAAAAAAAAAGTCAACCTACGGGGAACAAAGTAGATGCCTGGTATCGGCATTTGAACCAGCCATATATATTTTTCGGATTCATAAGGGATGGCTGGCAACATGCTAGATTTCCATTACTCTAAGAAATGTTTATCAGACTGCCTGAAATGCCAGATGTAATAGGGTTGGCCATACAAGGCTGTGGATGTTGAATAGCAGTGACTGCCGTTTCTTGGGTGCTGGCTGTATGCTGGCCATGGAACTGAGCTTTCTCCGTCTAATGGGGATGACAGCAAAGTATTGACATTGTTGCTTCCTTCATCCCAAACTGTGGGAAGAAGAGCCTTAAGAATTCGAGGAAGGGTCTCTGAGTTGCTAACTGGGATGCTTGCAGTCAAACTTGGGTGCATTTAACCCCAAAGTGTTGTTTTTGTTTTTTGGTTTGGTTTTTTTTTTTTTTTTGGCACACTACGTCTTCATAGACTTTATGTTCTAATAAAAAGGAAAAACAAATATGTAGATAATCCAAATGAGAAACCATTAGAGATGTGGGGAACAAACCATACAAGGCAAACTGGCAGATAGCATAGGCAGCTGTAACACCTGAGGAGGGATTTCACAGCAGTGACACATTTTGACAGGTTTGCAAGCTGAATAAGATGTCACCATGCACGATCAAAGAAGCTGGGCCATAGGGCAGTGGGAAACAGGCTAAGTATGATTTGCAATTACAAGTTTTCTTAATATTTATAAATTTCTCCTTCTCTGCAATTTGAGTGACTAATTGCTTTAGACCAATTCATATGATTTGATCAGTTTGTGGTAAAAAAAAAAAATGACAGTTCTCAAACTTTTTGAAGTGAGATTTTTTTCCTGTATGCTCTTAAAAAGTAGGAGACCTAAAGTGCCTTCTACATTTTGTCATGATTTATTAGTTACAAAGTGTGACAATAAAATGTGAACTCATTGCATATTACCATAGATAACATTTCAGAAGGAGGAGTGGCACTGTTTCACATTTCAGATTGCCCTAGTGTTTGATTTACTTCAGGTAAGCGCACTTCTCACTTCCCCTTTAGCCTGTAATCACTTGCACACATCCTGGAAGCTCTAGCATCTTCCATTGTACACTCAGGCAGTGACCTTCAGAAAGTCAGGGAGCACTGCAGTATTATTATGAAAATACTTTTGACTTTACAGATCCTCTGAAAAGATCTGAAAGACCCCCCAGAACTTTCCACATCAGACTAGACAAAATCTTACAGAACAGAGTGACCAAATCTGGGCCCTGCAGCGTAGCCTAGCGGCTAAAGTCCTCGCTTTGAACACGCCAGGATCCCATATGGGCGCCAGTGCTAATCCCGGCAGCTCCACTTCCCATCCAGCTCCCTGCTTGTGGCCTGGGAAAGCAGTCGAGGACGCCCGCTGCCTTGGGACCCTGCACCCGCGTGGGAGACCCAAAAGAGGTTCCTGGTTCCCGGCTTCAGATCGGCACAGCGCCGGCCGTTGCGCTCACTTGGGGAGTGAACCATTGGATGGAAGAGCTTCCTCTCTGTCTTTCCTCCTCTCTGTATATCCGACTTTGTAATAAAAATAAATAAATCTTAGGAAAAAAAAAAAGAAAGAAAAAGAACAGAGTTACCAAATTCAATATTTTTGGCTTGCCTATTTTTAGAAAGCATAGAATGCTGCCTGCCTTATGATTTTATTTTTTATTTCCTTTTTATTTAAAAGGTGAAGGCACAGAGATCCTCCATCCACTGGTTTATCCCCCTCAAATGCTTACAGCAACCAGCACTAGGCCAGGCTAAAGACTAGAAACCCAGAACTCAAGTCCAGGTCTCCGACGTGAGAGGCAAGGACCTGAGTGTTTGAGCCATCATCTGCTGTTGCCCTGGGTGCAGTGACAGAAACCTGGTTTGGAAGGAGAATGAGTTAAGACTTGGACGAGGCAGTCCGGTAAAAACAAGGGCCTTTCATGTGGTAGCTTCATTGTTGCACCGCATGCCTGTCCCAACCTATAATGTGTTTGTAAGCCTGGAATTTATGGCCTCATCAGATATTTATTGTTCAATGAACAAATATTTGAATGAGGCTAAGTGCCTACCGAGAATATACCAAATACAAAGGAATAAGACATAATTTCTGACTCTGAGGGACTTGGAACACAGTCTGGGAAGAAAAATGGAATAAATAGTCTACTAATATTTTGTATTACAAAAATAGAACAGGTGCTATGGGAGCTTAAAAGAAAAAGAGATTTGTGGCAGATTTCATAGAGGAAGGACTTACACTTTAGTGAATTTCTAAAGCCAGCGGGAGAGTATGGTACACAGCAAGACAAGTGCTGCTGAAGAGGTTGAGTAGCGGTTTTATTGGGGAGTAGAGATACATACTGCAGTCTGTCTTCACCACGTGTTTGCATGTTTATGTATCTACTTCTTTTGTGTTTTGCATGAATGGTGCCTTCTATCAGAGTTAATGTGCAGTATGTGTCCTTTGGGATTGGTTTATTTAACAGAGCATAATGTTCTCCAGTTGGAACTATGTTGTTGCAAATTGCAGAATTCCATTCTTTTTACTGGCTGAATAGTATTCCATAGCACAGTATGCATCTCTGCTGCTGCTCACCCCTCCCAAAGAACTGTTAAATATACTTTGATAGTGTAACATTGGATTTTCCACCTTTGTCTAAACAATGCCATGGTACACTTTTTAGCAGAGTATTGAACTTGTGACTATCGCTCAGGACTATACTATTGCAATAATATAGGGGAAATAGTGTAGGAGGAATGAGGAGGGAGGAAAGGGAGGTAGAAGAGAGAATACCTATACCTACAAAGCAATATCATGGAAAAAATAATAATACAAAATACAATAAATAAATAGACCTTTATACATAGAAAGGGGAAAATGTAATGTATTTAAAATTAAGGTTTTATAAGTGTCCATTGTACTATTCTTCCACTTAGGTTTAAAACTTCCAATATAAAAAGTTGATAAAAAAGGTTTGAAAAAATGCTTTTTACAAACTTTTTATTTTTCATGATGCCATTCCTTGGGCTCAGGGATTTCCCTATCCCCCCAGTCTTTTCCTCTGTGTAGAGCTGCCATCTTCAACATTAATGTCCGCATCCTTTTGGGTACCAGTCTGTATCCCAGTTGCTGCATATCCAATCTGGTAAAGCCACAGAGAATGGCCCAAGTGCTTGGGTCTCTGCACCCACCTAGGAGACCCCAAAGAAAGAAACTCCTGGCTCCTGGGTTTGTCCTGGCCCAGCCATGATTCTTGTAGCCATTTGTGGAATGAACAAACGAATCTCTATCTGTATTGTCCGCCCGCCCTTCCTCCCTCCCTTCCTTCCTTCCTTCCTTCCTTCCTTCCTCCCTCCCTCCCTCCCTCCCTCCCTCCCTCCCTCCCTTCCTTCCTTCCTTCCTTCCTTTCTTCCTTTGTTTCTTCCTTTCTTCCTTCCTTCCTTTCTTTCTTCCTTTCTTCCTTTCTCCCTCTCCCTTCCCCACTCCCTCCTCCTCTCTTCCTTTTGCTTTCTTTTTTTAAGATTTATTTGTTATTGATAAGACGGATCAGATTTACAGAGAGGAGAGACAAAGAAAAGATCCTCGATCTGCTGGTTCACTCACCAAGTTGCTCAACAGTGAGAGCTGAACCTATCCAAAGCCAGGAGCTAGGAGTTTCTTCCAGGTTTCCCACATGGGCACAGGGTCCCAAGACTTTGGGCCATCCTCTGTTGCTTTCCTAAGCCACAAGCAGGGAGCTGGATGGGAAGTGGAACAGCCAGGGTTCAAATTAGTGCCTACATGGGAACTTGGCATGTGCAAAGCAAGGATTTAGCCACTGAGCCATTTGGTCTGGGCTTGTAATTCTGCCTCTCAAATAAATAAGTAAATCTTTAAAAATAAATAAATAAATAAAGTGGTGGCAGTATGTGGAAGAATTCTAAACATAAGCATGGTTTGACGTTTTATGTTTTAGAAAATCACTTTGTATATAAAAATGAATTAGAAGGGTGTGATACAAAAGTAGACAAGGAGTTAAGAAGCTGTTTAACCAGTTCTAGAGCCTCAGTAGTCCGGATCTAAAAGAAGACAGTGATAAAAGGATTGTAGAAAGTAGCAAAATTTAGAAGCTAATTTGTAAAATAATATTGTAACGACAGAATTTGGAGCTCTATTGTATTAGGAAACAAGTTAGTAGATTATTTTCAAATTCTTAATGCATTTTTTAACCCAGTAAAATAGTTGGATTTTAGAAATCCTCTCCAAAGAAAAGATTAAGAGATAATCTTTAAGATAACCAGGTTAGGGAAAAAAACTGAATGAGATTTTGCCAAACCAAGAGTTTCCTAAAGGATAACCTCAACATTTATTTCATAAAGTGCTTATTAAATAGCTCAAACTCACAAATGAAGTCATAGTTACCAAAGAAACTTGAAGGTTCATGTAATTCCAACCTTTCATTTTATGGATGAAGGAGTTTAAATCTAGAGAGCAGAAAAAACTTGCTCAGAAGTCC
This sequence comes from Ochotona curzoniae, assembly GCF_017591425.1. Lineage (NCBI taxonomy): Eukaryota > Metazoa > Chordata > Mammalia > Lagomorpha > Ochotonidae > Ochotona > Ochotona curzoniae. The sequence continues at coordinate 23,427,353 of NW_024467115.1, forward strand.
CTTAATTATTTGGTACCAAAGCCTTCAATGGCTGCTGTCTTTCTGACCAGAGATCAGGCTTTTAGTGGATAGATAGCCTTAAACTGCATGTTTTAGGTAATTAATTTTCTATCCCCATTTTTATTTTTATTTTGTTAAGGAGATAAATGTGACAAAGTCGGAGTTCATGGATTTCAAATGTGAAGGCCTGTGTCCCCTAGACCTTGTGTAGAACTTCAGTGCAAAGTGGAAACACCACCACCGAGAGTGGGTTGAGGGATTTCGGCCTAAGTCTACATGCTAGTTTGCTAGAGCTGTAATAGTGAATACCACAGACCAAATGGCTTAAGTTGAAGCATTATATTGTCTCGGGGTTCTGAAGGTTGGAAATCTGAGATCAGGGTGTCAGCAGGGATTTATACCAGGCCCCTTTCCTTGGCTTGTAGCTAGCCGTTCCCTGTTGAAGCATTAACCTGCCTCTGCCTGGGTCTGTGTCCAGATGTCCAGATGAGGACACCAGTCACATTACATTAGAAACCACCTGATGACCTTGTTTTAATTTGATTTACCTCTGTAAAGACCTCATCTCCAGTTAGGGCACATTGTAAATTGCTAGCGCTCAACATATGAATTTGTGGAGAGAGAGAGCAGGGTGAGCACAATTCAATCCATACCAGTTCATTTTCTTCTTTAGCTTCACTTAAGATACATTTCATTTACCAAACAAATGTAGAAGTTCCTAGACAATTTCTAAATCAGAATTCTTGAGAATGCTAGACTCTCTCTCCAGAGAAAAATATATATCAGTCAGATTTACTGTTATTCCAGAAAAATCCTGTCCTATTTAATGTGTTTTTGCTGTTTCATTTTATAGTGTAACTTTAGAAACATTACGCTTAACTCTTAGAGGCATAATAGATAAATAAATAATAAAGGAATGTTTTTCTTCGTAGTTCCTACAGAGCTGCCCTTTTCCCATTTATGATAAACTAAATCCACTTATTTAGGCCAAGCACTATTCTCCGGTTCTTTTTGGTGGATTTTAGAATCCACAGCAGATGGGCCGGGATGAGGATTGGTTACGCCACTGGCTTGCTGCCAGATCCTAATGCAGCCAAGTTCTGGTAAGACTGTTTGTTAACCAGTGGAGATGACACTGAATCCAGCAAGGTTTGTGAGCTTTTGGAAGCCCAGTCTGTTGTCCTTTTATGGGGCTACCACAGAACTCTGCTAGAAGATTTACCCAGCCCTGCATGATAGCCTAGTGACTACATCCTCGCCTTGTATGCACTAAGTCCCATCTGAGTGCCGTTTCGTACCCTGGCCGCTCTGCTTCCCATCCAGCTCCCTGCTTGTGGCCTGGGAAAGCAGTCGAGGACAGCCCAAAGCCTTGGGACCCTGTATCCACAATGGAAACCTGAAAGAAGCTCCTGGCCGCTGGCTTTGGATCAGCTCAGCTCTGGCCGTTGCAGGTGCTTCAGGGGTGAACCAGTGGACGGAGGATCTTTCTCTCTGTCTCTCCTCTCTGTGGATCTGCCTTTCCAATAAAAATAAAAAATAAATATATATATATGATGAACACCTTGAAAAATTTTAAAAATATATATATATATTTATTTACACAAAGCCCATGCAGTAGTTTCTAGCTGTAAGATCCAGCTGGCCGTCTGGTAAGCTCATTTGGCTAAGAATCCTCCACAGTGGCAGCTGAGGATTTCAGACTAAGCCATTGCTAAGAATGAAGGACTTGCTGGATTCTATGTTCTAGTTAACATGAATATTTTAAATGTTTCAGTTAGCCTTATATCTTGAACACCACTAATTTGACTTAGGAAAATATATTGCTCCCATGCGTTGTGCTAATTAGGGTATTTGACGTTACTCAGAGATAAAAGTTAGTTCAAGTCCTTAAGCTTCACTGAAGTCCTGAAGCCTCAGACCGTGGTTTTTGATCCCATGCTAAGTAAGCCTTGTGGTGTGGCGGTTCTCATTTCCAGGTAGGACCACTGACAAGCCCTTGGCATGGACCAAAATGTATCTGTTTGTATCATACTGTTTAAGATGAATTGTGTTGAACACTAAGGCACACATACCACCTGTGTTTTTCCAGTGTATTGTTAGAATGTACTTTCCACTTCCTTTTCCAGTTAAGCTACTAGTTTTTTAGATGGCTTGAGTTTCATTCTCTTTTTTTCCAAGACTTTTCTAACATGTAGATGGACAAATAGATGTCTGACCACGTGCTTTCATTCTTTTTTGTAAAAATAAAATTAAAAGGCATGTATTTCAAAAATAAGTGTCTGTTGAAGAAATTATGGAAAATACAGAGAAGCAGAGAAGTACTCACTCACTTGTTACTCTACCATTCAACAATGATCATTGCTTACTATATGTTAGAAGTTAAACCCATGCATTTATCTGTCTGTTCCATTAAAAAGCAATTCCTGAGAACTTATTTATCATCTAACAATGTGATGTGCACATTTCCCTTAGTCTTTAAATATTCAGCAGTGTGGTTTTTAATAGCTGTTTGAGATCCCATTGTGTACATAGACCATAACTTGTTTAACTAATTCCCTGTTGCTGGATGGTTAGAATAGCTCCAGCTAACTATTAAAGGCATTGGGTAGACTTAATCCGATTTCCAGATCTGTGTGGTTCTTTTCCGCTCCATCATTGCCTCTGTTGTTATTGATTGTTTTTGGGGAGAACAGCAAAGGCCCCTGGTTCCTGGCTCCTAGCTCTGGAAAGCACTCGGCTCCGGCCATTGCAGCTATTTGGGGGAGTGAACCAGCAGACAGATCTCTCTCTATGTGTCTCCTGTGTATCCTGTGTAAATCTGCCTCTCCAACAAAAATTAAACAAATCCTTTTTTTTTTTTTCAATGTTGCTGTAGGGGCTAACTTTATGGCTTGGATAAAGCTGTGAAGTGGCATTGCAAGTGAGTAACAGTTTGTGTCCCTGCTGCTTCCCTTTCAGTGCAGCTCCCAGCCAATGCCTGGGGAGATCACTGGAAAATGGCCCATGAACTTGGGCCCCCACTGCCCATGTTAAAGACCTGTAGTAAAAATGCCCTTAGTTTTGTCTGGCCAAGCCCCACTGTTATAGCCTTCTGGAGAGTGAGACAGCAGATGAAAATTCTCTGTAGCTCTGACTTTAAAATAAGTAAATAATTTTTTTTTAATATTGATATCCTGGTAAATTTTAACAATTTGTTGTTTAGTTTTTAAAAAGATCATCTTTTATCTTTCAACAATGTAACTCTTTAAATTGATAAATTGGATTTTAAATGTGGTTTGGAATTGTTAGTACTCTAATATACTAGCTAATTGATTTCAATTGTTTCAGGAGTATATATTCTTGGGAAATATGGACAGAGGAAAATCAGAGAAATACAGGAAAGGGAGGCTGCAGAGTACATTGCCCAGGCACGACGACAATATCATTTTGAAAGCAACCAGAGGACTTGCAATATGACAGGTAAGACAAAAGAATTGTATGAAGTTGCTTAATGAACTGTATTAACTTTCCTATCTCCAGAACCAAATTTAGAGAAAAAGACAAAGAATGATAAATCTGGCAAGTATTTCCACTAACTGAAATGCATCATTTTATTATAGCTCTTGAAATTCAATATATTTGTTTGTTCATTTGATTTATTCATTCCATACACACTTTCAGTGCCCAGCACTAAGAACACAGGTAGTAAAATATATATATACACACATACACACTTGATCTGTAGCATTTATATTCTACTTCTCAGATAAGAAATAACAAATAGATAAGTTTAGGCATGAGGGCTGCCATAAGGAGCGTAAAGCTAGGGAGGGACAGGAATCCTTTGAAACAGGATGATGAAGAGAGGTGGAGGAAACTGAATAGTCAGATACAGGGAGCCCTGCAGCATGCCTAGGTGAGGATCAGCTTGGAACATTCAAGAAACAACAACAAGACTATGGAGCCAGAGAGCGCAGTGGTAGGAATGCATGCTGCGGGGGAAGGCCTGGAGATCAGGGGAGAACCACAGTCTGCTAAGATGACAGTGGACAGCTACAGACCCAGAGTCTGGTGCAGGAGTGGGCACGAGCCAGTGTGTAACGGTTGTAATTCAGTCTCTTGAGCCAGATACCTACTGCTGTGAGAATGCCATGACAAAGTCCGCCAGTCTGTGGTTGAAGAAAAGCTAGGTGTTAGATTCTGACTGAAGCCCTGCAAGAATCAGTTCTCAGGGAATGTCAAATCTACTTTTCTTTTTTAATTTCTGAGGCTTAATATTTTCTGCAACATTTATTTTCAGAAAGATTAATTTGGAAAGAACTTATAAAGTCTCTTGTTCAACTTTGAAGTAAGACTTTTTTCTAGCACTGTAAGGAAGGACTTTATCAATTTACTTGCCCCACGCACATGTAAAGATACTTAGATCAAAAAGGGTAAAAGACATCTAAGACTGCAGTTAGAGTATTATTTTTAATATATGAAACAATAATGCTTTTAAAATACCTTAATTCTATAAAGCAAAGGGAAATCATGAAGACAGTGATATGACAACTGCAATATAACACGGTGAGTGAAGGCATGATGAAGTGAAGCAGATCTGGTCTAGGTCTGGTTTTCTTACCTGTGAAATTGGATCCAGCTTCAAAGAGCTTCCATGCGATGCTGCTTTGCTCTGCTCTGCAGCTTTGTCCTTGTGTTAGTATGTAAGATTTTGAATGGACAGATTTTAAGGCTACGTAAGAGATGATGCTTAATGCATCCACTGGCACCGCAAATGTTTCAGGACACAAACTAGTCAGACTTAACCAGGTGCTGTGCAAGGACAAATGAATTGTCCTGCTTGAAGGCTCACATGTATAGATATAGAATTAGCTAAGTTTGATTGGAAGAAGGATATATGAATAAGAACTCTGTAGTGTAGTTGAGGTTAAGCTTGTTATGAGCAAACATATAAAAAATACTAAAGTAATAAAGTCTGTGGTTTAGATCAAGTGTTCACAGCATACTCAGAAGAGTCAGAATACAGGACCATTTCTGCCATTCGTTTGGTAAGAGTATGCTTATGATACGGAATATGTCTCCAAAAGCCAAACAAGAATGTTAATAATAAAAGCCAAAGTTTACTCAGTGTTTCCAGGAGTGAAGAAACTAATTATTTTCTGTGTATCAATTAATCTATAACTTGCAGCAAACGTGTAAGGTGAATCCTAAGTTATCTTCGATTTACAGATGAAGACACTGAATGCACAGCTTCAGGGGTGTGCTCAGTCTGCAGAGTGTGGCTCCGGAGTAGATGTCAAATGAAAACCTGAGTTTCATGTAGAAAAATAAATGTTCATTTTTAAAATGAGTATGTCTTGCCTAGTCAAAAAATAAAAAACACACAATAAAGTTTCCCCATTCAGAATGGGCATTTGTGATCCCTTCATGGTTTTAATTGCCTTGTCATTAGTCATTTAGCTTAAGGAAACTCATTTTTCTCCAAAATTCCTTGTACCATATGTAGAAACATGAAATCAGTCACAATAATCATGCACAGCATCTCATTTTATCTTCTCATTCTTTCTAAGAAACAAGCTTTCAGTTCCAAGCCTAAGGCTTTTTTTTTAAAGATTGATTTATTTTTATTGGAAAGTCAGATTTACAGAAAGAGAGACAGAAAAATCTTCCATCCGCTGGTTCACTCCCCAAGTGGCCTCAACGGCCGGAGCATTGAAGCAATCCGAAGCCAGGAGCTTCTTCCAGGTCTCCCTCATGGGTGCAGGTCCACAAGCTTTGGACCATCCTCGACTGCTTTCCCAGGTCACAAGCTAGGAGCTGGATGGGAAATGGAACAGCCAGGGTATGAACTGGTGCCATATGAGGTGTTGGCACATGTAAGGCAAAGACTTTAGCCATTAGGCTACTGCATTAGGCCCAGCCTAATGCTTTTTTTTTTTTAATTGGAAATTCAGATATACTGCAAGGAGGAGAGACAGAGAGGAAGATCTTAATTCACTCCCAAAGTGGCCACAGTGGCTGGAACTGTGCCAATCCTAAGCCAGGAGCCAGGAGCTTCCTCCAGGTCTCCCTCATGGGTGCAGGATCCCAAGGCTTTGGGCCATCCTCTACTACTTTCCCAGGGCACAAGCAGGGAGCTGGATGGAAGCAGGGCTGCTGGGATTCCTTGCATATGCAAGGCAAGGATGTTAACCACTAGGCTATAATGCCACGCCTTGCCTAATGCATTTTTACCTATGTTATAGCATATACTTTTGCCTTGTGGTATTTAACAAGGTGTTTTTTAAGCTAGAAATAAAATATTACTGAATATTGGAATGGTTTTGATCATTTTTGTTATATCAGAAGTAAATATATATTGTGAAATTCAGAAGAAGAGAAAACACAATTATCCATGATTTGCAACCCAGAAAAAAAATTAGTAATTTGCAGAAGTGGTTCTTTGCTTTCTTTCCTCTGTGTGCTTGTTGACCTTGCTGTGATCATAGATTTCTGAGGTTTATTCAGTGAATATAAGCAGGTAAATAATTTACTAACAAGGGGTTTTACATTATTACTAAAGTTTGATAATCTCCCTGCCAACCTTTGCTGTCACTAGCTTCATTGTGCCTGTCTCAGTGTGGTGGTCCTGCCGCTGGTGGTCACTGTTGGGTCTGTTTGTCTCGCAGTGCTGTCCATGCTTCCCACTCTGAGAGAGGCTCTGATGCAGCAGCTCAATTCTGAGAGCCTCACCGCTCTGCTCAAAAACAGGTAAGCACCAGGGACACCAGCTTTGTTTTACATCTACTTAGCATTTATACAACAAATATTTTTCCAAAAATTTTTGTTTCCTTATTTTTCTTTATTATTAAAGCTTATAATGTGTAAGTTCAGTTAGAAGAAATAACTGTTTTTGGATGTGCTACTTATGATTTTCCTTTTTACACAAAGCATGTAGGAAAGCAGTACTTGTATTTTTCATTTTTCTAAGTATAGCTTATATTACTTTGGTATTCAGAAATCTTTTTGAGTGCCTGTAGAATGTTTTACTAAACCAGATGCTAGTAAGACTTAGGTTAAATATTACACTTCTAAAGTAATAAACCATGTAAACATCCAATTTTTCAAATTTATATTTGCTTTTCACTTTCGTTGTGTTTAAAAGACACTGACAGACAGAGAAAGATCTTCCATGTGCTGGATCACTCCGCAAATGTTTTCAACTGCCAGGACAGGGCCAGGGTAGGGTCAGGGCAAACCAGGAGCCAGTTTGAGTGTTCCATGTGGGTGGCAGAACTCAAGTACTTGAGGCATCATAAGCTGCCTCCCAAAGTGGACATACACAGGAAATCTGAGCTGGAAATGGAGCCAAGCTTCAAATCCAGGCACTCCAACATGGCACGTGCACTATCTACAGGGCTATCATAGACTGGTATGACACTGTGTTAGTTTCAAAAAAAAGCTGAGATGAAAATGGCTTCTTTTCCTAAATATGATGAGGGTTGTTATGATTTCACTGAAGGAAGTTTGATCTTCGTGAGCTTACTATAGCATTTACTTACCGTTAATCACCCTCCAAGGAGGGACACAGAAGCACTATTCCCAGAATGCCTCTCTCTGCCCAGTCGGAGCTGAGTACTTTGCACACAGATATACTCCATTTCAGAATATACTTACGGGGGAAATATTATTATATCTTTTTTGCAAGTAGGACTCTAGTATTCAGCTTAAATACCAAGGTGGAAAATTGCTTTGAAACATTTTCTGTGTCCAGAGAGACTACCTTCGAAAATAACAACCGATATTTGTTTATTGGAGGGTTTGCTTATTTGATTGAAATAAGACTCTCACGTAAAGGATTTTCCATTTACAAATTCCTCATTTTGAGATAGATCAGTTTTTCACTCCTACTTAAGATGTAGGCTTTGGTTTGTAGATAGATAGTTCATCTGTGAAGAAGAAACTTACGAAGCAGTTGCTGTAAAACGTATACTTATGTACCACCTACCTGTATGTGCATAAGGAGCTGGAAAGACATAGGTGTTAGTTGCCTTAAATGTTAATCTTTTTTGAGAGATAAGGCAAAAGAAGCGAGTTAACAGTACTTTTATAAAAGCAACATAATACATGTTGTCATTATTGATGAAGTTGTGTTTTCCGGAAGGCCCTGTTTCCCATGTTTTGGAGGATTCAAGAAAAAGATAAGGTCTTTTCTCCTATAGACATTGTCAACAAAGAAGGAAAGAAACTAAACAGATTTTGTAAATCAAGGCATATCATATATTAATGATATGTTTAAAAAAAGGAAAAAAAATTGGGAAGAAAATATGGGGATATACAGACCAAAGGATTGGTTTTGGTCAAAATTCTGAACAACTTTAAAGAAAAGCTGTAATTCCCTTATTCAAAACATGAAGAAAGTTTCTTAAATTCAAGAGAGTTAAAGATGATCCATAGTTCTCTTTATCACTGTTTCCATTTTAAATATACTAACATTCTTGTTTTTCTTTTTATTTAAAGGTATAATTTGAAATATTTGCATAAAGAGGGGCCTAGGTCATTATAAAGTGTAATTAAATGAATGCTCTAGTCTTATGACTTTAGTCTTTTAGTTGGCTCTGGTCTCATAAAAGCCTAATAAGCCAGTAGATTTTCTCTTTAAACTGAGTTTATATAACTAATCGTAGTACATATTGGATGACCTTATTTTGTTGATTTTATAATAGCAAGAAAATGATCCTCATGTAGGCAGTACTTAGCATTCTTACTGGAGACTGATAATGCTTTAAAGGCAGAGTTTTAAACATCTTCCACTATAAGGAAGAGAAAACATTTTCAAAGGATTCAAGTCATTAATCCTCAATTCCTAAATATATTTTAGTGGTGTTCTTTTTTTTTTAACTATTTATTTATTTTTATTGGAAAATCGTATTTTACAAAGAAAAGGAGAGACAGAAAGAAAGGTCTTACATCCACTGATTCACTCCCCAAATGGCCACCATGGCCGGAGCTGAGATGATCCAAAGCCAAGAGCCAGGAGTTTCTTCCGGGTCTCCCACGTGGGTGCAGGGTTTCAAGGCTTTGGGATGTCCTCTACTGCTTTCCCAGGCCACAAGCAGGGAGCTGGATGGGAAGTAGAGCCCCTGGGATACGAACCGGCACCATATAGGATCCTAGTGCATGCAAGGCAAAGACTTTAGCTATGAGGCAACCACACCAGGCCCTTTAGTGGTATTCGTAAACATGGAATTAAGATAAATTCACACGATACTTAATCTTATTTTAGTAACGTGAAGGAATCTAGGGGCAGGACCCATGAAGACACCAGTGGGGGTGCCCACACCCCAAATTGGAGTGCCTGAGTATGAAGTTTTTGTTAATGTGCTCTCTGGATATAGCAAATATTGGCTCAAGTACTTGGTGAGATTCCTGCCTCTCACGTGGGGAAACCACATTGAATTCCACTTTCCCAGTCTCAGTCTGGACCAGTGGCAGCTGTTGGGGAGGAAATCAGAGTCAAATACTCTCCTTCTTTGTTTCTCTCTCTCATTCCTCTTTCTTCCCCTCCTTCTCTCCTTCCCTTCCCACCTCCATTCTCTTTCTATCACCTTCTTTTCTCAGCCTGCTTTCAAATAAAAAGAGAATTAAGCCTTAGGAAAAAATTAAACTTTTTAATGTTCAAATTGTTGTGTTGAGACTGTTGTACCTGGAATTAGGGGTGAAGAAAGCTAATAATTATGTGTTTCATTACTTGTAATAAAGGGACAATTAAGTACAGCTAAAAGACAACATTCAGTTAATACCTTGTTTTCCAGGGAGTAGCGTGCTAGCCTAATGGCTAAACCCCCATCTTATAACTGCTGGGATTCCCTAAGGGTGCCAGTTTATGTCCCAGCTGCTCCACTTTCCATCCGGCTCTCTGCTTATGCCTGGGAAGGCAGTAGGATATCTCCCAAGGCCTTGGGATCTTTCACCCTTGCTGGAGACCCAGAAGAAGCTTCTGGCTTCTGGCTTCTGGCTTCAGCTCAGCTCAGCTCGGGCTGTTATGGCTACTTGGAGAGTGAATCAGCAGATAGAAGATCTTTTTTTAAATCTGACTTTCCAATAAAATAAAAACATGTTTGTCCAAATTTTGAACTGTAAGTATCAATATAACATGTTTGAATATATGTAAATATCGGCATAAATACATAAACACACACATTTTTACAGGTTATTCCACTGAAAAAGATTAGAAACAATAACCTAATCAATTTCCTTAATGACATTTAGCAATGTAAAAATACAGAATCTTAAAAAAAGAGAGAATTTAGATTGATAGCAAGAATTAAAAATGGTGGTCCTAGAACAGTGGTATCAGTAATCAAGGAAGCCATCCAAACTTTGGAGTGATGTCCAAAGACTCAGCAGCCAGTCTAAATAGCCTTCTACTCGTCAGAGCCATTCAGCTTGAACTTCAGTAGGGATTATAACTGATGCACGGAAATGTATCAGATACTTTAAACTCATGTATTTATAATGATATGCTTAACAAAAAAAAAACTTCATAGTTTACCTCTGAAGGGTAAAAGGATCCACTTCCTTGTTTGTAAAATGATAAATGATGTTAAGAAATACATTTTTCTTGCTTTATCTATGTGAATTTTTAGCACATGCATACATGTACTCGAAAGACTAGAAGAATATATAATAGAAAAAATAATTATTGGTTAGTGGGATTATATATTTTTTTTAATATTTAGTGATTATTGCTTTCTATAGCTATCCTGTTTTTTCTTATATAAGAAACCAAATATAAATCAAGCTTTCTAGTCTATTAAGTTATTCTTTTTTAATCCTTTTTCTTTAGGCCTTCAAACAAGGTAGAAATATGGGAAGACCTGAAGATAATAAGTAAGCCTACATATTCTGTGAGACAGCATGCCTTAAGATAATTATAAGTCTGTACTCAACTGTACTGCCTCGCAATGTTGTTATCAAGATTAAATAAAACAATATTAATCAAGCAAATCAATGTCTGGCCCTAGACAGTACTCAGGAAATGGTGCTGGTGGTGATGCTACTGTTGTTCTAATGATATATAAATTGTCCTTAACTAAACATGCAGCTGTTTGCACTAGTTTGTCTAATGTGAAAAGGAAGGTTTTACAGCAACTCAAAGAGTAACTTTATTTTAATATTGTATGGCAACTTTCATTAGTGCTAAACTTTGGAAACAAAGAGTTTTCCTGGGGCCTGTATATCTACCTGTGACTCAAAACTTCCTATGAAGTGGTCCTGTTTTCTCATCCAGTCCACCAATGCCTGTAAAGTGAATAATGCTAATAGCTGTCTTTTGACAACAAATTAAACTTCTAGTAGCCTGTGTTCAACTTTCTTACACTTCTACAACCAAAGATTTCCACAATCCCTTTATTTCTTCACACCCACTTTCCCTTTGACATACTCTATCCTGGCATCCACTCCTGTAGCTCCACCCACACCAGTCTCACATTGCAGTAATTTGTTGTTCCTGAATCCATTAGACATTTTTGTCCCAATAGATCCCTTCTCAGCAGCCAGTGCCTTTTCTCTCTGGAACATTCTATCCTCTGTCATTTTGTGCATACTTGTAGTTCGAGGACTCATCCTTGTTGGCCTGCCATGAAAGGTGGGGTTCTGTGCTCAGCCCTCTCCTCTTACTCCTGCCTGCCTCCCAGACCAGAGTTCTCAAGCAACAACCAAACCCTGTGTGCTTTCTGTTCCTTCCTTGTCTTCATTTCTAAGTCAATAACTTTGAACTCTGTTACCCAATGTATTTTTATGAGTTATTGCTTCAGTTAGGGGATCATACAGGATCTACTTCAGATAAGTTGTAAGGAGATAAATTAATTAGGAGATGTTTTCAGTTGGCATATTTTTGTACTCAAGAAAGTTGTAACTATATTTAAAAGTCATCATATGGGCTTTTGGCAGAGTAGTCGTGTCTTCAGATAATGGCATCCCTTTTTAGCATGTCAGGGTTCAAATCCACTCTTCCTGCTGATTTCCTGCTCCTGCACAGCCTGAGGTAGCAGGTGATGGCTCCAATACTCAGGTCCTTGGATTGAGTTCCCAGCTGCTGACTGTTGTGGGCATTTAGGAATAGGGAGAACCTTTTGGTTTGTAATCTTTTTTTTTCCTCTTAAAATAACACAAGTATGTTTTAATACCACTTAACTTTTGCAGAGCAAAGTGCTTTTGCCTGTAATCTTATGAAAAAAAATGACTGTACAATTGCTTTGTGACTTCTCCATATTTGTTGGTGGTTTAATAACAGTACCAAATCCAACTGATTTTCTTTTCTCTTTGAAGGTTTCACAAGAAGTATTGTGGCTGTATATAGTACTTGTATGCTGGTAGTTCTTTTACGGGTCCAGTTAAATATAATTGGTGGATATATTTATCTGGATAATGCAGCAGTTGGCAAAAATGGCACCGTAAGTTTAATAGACTTAAGATCAGTATTAACCTTCCTTTGAAGAGGTTAAAAATTTCACTTATTTACTCTGATACTTCCATGAAAAGAAAACTCTTTGTATTTCATGCTATTGTGAACTTTTGGCTTTATTACTTTTTATCTTTTGATACTAGACTCTGATGATATATCAAAGAATATTCTTTTTCCTATCATTCTAGACATTGAAAACCTCATTTCAAATTATACTGAAAATATTAACTTCTTTAGTAATAAAATGCTTGAATAATTTAACCTTATTTCTGTTTAATACAGACAGTTCTTGCTCCCCCAGATGTCCAACAGCAATATTTATCAAGTATTCAACACCTCCTTGGAGATGGTAAGATCCTTGCTTGTGACCTGTGTATTAGTTTTAATTTGTTCATTTGTATTATTGAAGAATTTTAAAAGTAAGCATAGCATTTCAGGTGGTTTTTCTTTCAATAGGCCTGACAGAATTGATTACTGTCATCAAACAAGCTGTTCAGAAGATTTTAGGAAGGTAAGACACTTTCTGATTTCCTAATTCTGATGAGTAATAGATAAATTAGAATTGTTCTAACGAGGCTGAGACTTGACGAACGGTGGTTTGTGAAATTCTCTCTGTAGTTTAATATGGCTATCCCCTTAGGGGATTGCCTTGTAAAACCCATATCTTCATCAATATCAGCTTTTTGATACTGAGTGAGAAAACTGTAATATTTCTGTGTTTAATTATTGATTTACAAAAAAAATTACAAAATATTTGGGTCTTGGGATAGAAGTCCTGCTTTAAAATCTTCTCTACCTTCCACTTATGCTAGTATATCTATTTCAGTAGGAATTTTCTTATGAAATCTTCAGAAAGATTTTTCTTGGCTCTGTCATAACCCTTAACTGATGGTTGATTTCTTAATTCATTCTAGTTCAGTCAGCAGTTTCACGTTTGGCTGGATAGAACAAAGATCTGAGATTGTAGCTTGTTACGGAGAGCATATACAGGATGTGTTGTATGGCTTCACTTATTGCGATTTGTTCTTCTGTATTTCTAGTGTTTCTCTTAAACATTCTTTGTCCCTTTTGGACTTGGAGCACAAACTAGAAGAAATCAGAAATCTCGTTGAGCAGCATAAACCTTCTTCTTGGATTAATAAAGATGGATCCAAATCTTTATTATGCCATTATATGATGCCAGATGAAGAAACTCCATTAGCAGTTCAGGTATCCAACCCATAACCATTTAAACAGACCAGTTAGTGTAGGTTTTTAAAGTTTGTTACTATCAGAATTTAAATTCCGAGTCTCCTGAAAAAGGATTAAAAGATGTGTGCTGTAATAATTGCAATTAAACTCCCTTAATTTAGAAAACAAATGGTGATTATTGCTGATTTCTAGTTAAAGTCATTTATAATTTTATGTATCTTTGGAGCAGTTAATGTAGCCGACACTGTGATGTGTAATAAGGGACATAAAATGAATGACATGGTCATTCCACCTAGAGAACCCAAGAGACAAAGTGAATACAGCAGAGCACAGAGCAAGAGGCAGTTTGGGCAAGAGTATGAAGAGCTGTGTATGCCACGAAAAGAAGTCTGAACTTTACTCTGTAGACAAAGAAAGGTAAATTTAAGCAGACCTGTCGCAATCACATTTGCTTTTTAAAACAAAGAAATAGTTGTAGTATAGTAATGGCTGGACTGAAGAAGTTTTAGTCATCTAGTTGAGAAATAAAAAGGCCTAATCTAACAATTATGAACTATAGTGTTGCGACATACTGTTGTGTCCTAGGCAGTCATTTTATTATTATTTAAAAACAATAAAAGTGCCAAAACTGCAGGCCTTGGAGCTCAGTTTTGAAATAATGGTTTTTACTTGAAAACTACATTAAACCCATCCCTTGCCATTGAGAAAAGCCAAGCATGGACATGTCTGTATACCGTAGTTCTGATGAGAGCCTTGTCAAACAAAATGCCACATTTCATTGTCCTGTAGAGTTTCTTTTCTCCTGGAAAGCCTAAAGGTGACCTGTTTCAATGCTGACAGCCATTGTATTCATGAATAGGCAAAAGAGAAAGAGAGAGAAAAAGAAGAAAACAAAATGAGGAAAGAAAGGAAAAAAAATGAAGAAAGTTGTAACTTGTTCGAGGGGCCCAGTGCTTTGCAGGGTGACATCTACACTGAACAGAGCGTGCAGACAGAATTAGTGAGAAGAAAGGGGGCTGGGACGGCAGGAGAAAACGCATGAAAAAGAATCACAAAGGGTTGTAATAAGAAAAATGTCAAAACTTTTTGGGGCTATAAAATGTCCAGGTTTTCAAATTTCATAGTAGAACTAAAAACAAAGGAACAACAGAAGAAAGAAGGACCAAGTCTTTCTGATCTGAACTAAAACCTGAAATGTCAAATTGAAAGAACACAACGAGCCTCTGACTAGAAAAAATTGCGTATCCTCATAAAATTTCTTAGAAGTGTAAGAACGCACCAAAACCAATCCCGGGCCTCTGCGATCTCAAGGTCTGTTGTTTCCCTCTCTCGTTATTTGCTAGAGATCTATCCAAGAAGTGCTAGGTTAAGACCTTGGAAAGTGTGATTTCACCCTGACGTAGGTTTGAAATGCTACTGGCCTGTGCTGAGCTACCAAAGCCTTTTGAGCATCATGTTTTTGATTGCTGAGAGTACATGGACTTTTGGGTTGCCTGAACTCTTGAGTTTGTGAATGTGAGTACCACGTCTGATATTCCTGTATGAATTCTTGAAAACTCTAAAGGATAGCATTTTAATTTTACAGGCCTGTGGACTTTCTGCTAGAGATGTGACCACTATTAAACTTCTCAATGAAACTAGAGACATGTTGGAAAGGTATGTGTATTATGTACAACAGGTAAAATGTGCTCACATTTCTAATGAGCTTAAAGACATTTTATAGTTTTTCTCAAACATTTTCAATACGGAAGAAGGGATTTTTTGTCTTTGTGGCTGTATTTTGCCCATCTATTTTGCTAAGCTACAGATTCTGATATAGTCGACGAACCAGAAGACAATTAGCACTTCTATTTAGAAAAAAAAATCTTTCTAAATTAATCCTGATATACTCCAGATGTACTAGAAAATACTTAACAGTCAATTCTAAAGGGAAAAAAAAACTAAATTAAAATGCTATGGAAGTTCTCAGGCTACAGGTTTGAGCTCCCCAGTTGTCAGTTGGGGAACTGGGAAGAGTTACCTTTGCAAGCCAGTTGTAGTCAGCCTCAGATAACCTTCAGAGAGACGTGGCTGCCTGCACGTGCTCAAGTGTGTACGCCACATGCAAGGCCGTGCAGAAGCCTAGACACACACACTCCATCCCAAGAACTATGTGCTCTTTTAGCATGGACTGCAATGATGCTAAGATCTTTGAGCAGTAAAACTTCCACATCTTCCCTCCCTTCCTTCCTTCCTGCCTTTCCCTCCCTCCCTCCCACCCTTTCTACATTCCTCCCTCTCTCCTGCTGTCCTTTCTCCCTCCCCCCTCTCCCTCCTTCATGCTTTCATTTGTATTTGTTTTATACCGAAAGAGATGCTATCCATGTGCTAGGACATTTTCTCTTATATTTTTATATAATCTTAATGAAAAGTTTTTATAAAGTACTAACAGTATAAGGAAAGGATCTTAAACTTTAATATTGAAGAGTTTAAGATCATGGGTTTTTTTTTTTAGATATATATTTTTTTTTTAATTTGAATTTTTGAATTATGTATTACAATTTCATATAGACTGGGATTTCCCCCCACCAAACCCCCACCCCCAATAGATTTTCCCCATTTTACTACAGTGATATATAGGCCTATGTTTGAATCTGTTTACTAGACATCTGGAAAGGATTCTTCATCCCCCCAGTGTCTAAGTCCTCATCTCCACCTGGTGGGGACATGTTCTGTCTCACTAGATGTCCTGTTAGACTGTATGAAGCAACCAATCATTGACTATAAAAGGGTTCTAAGAGTTTCCTCAAGACAAGCAAGTTTAGCACTGCTATTTAAAAAAAACTGTTGAAAGAATTAATATAAGCAAAGTAGGTAAATCTTCCCATTATTTTCTGTTAAATAATAAGCTCACTTTTATGCTTAAGTTTTAAACTTCACCTCTGATTTTGTGTTTATATATACACACACACATATATATATATATATATATATATATATATATATATTCTTTCAAGCTAAAAATACTAGTCCGTGGAGACTGGGAACGTTCATGACTGCAAGGAGAACGCATGGTTGTTGAATCTGTTTCCTTTTGCACCGAGGATCTAAGAAGTAATTTCTTATTTTTTTTATAGTCCAGATTTCAGCACAGTTTTGAGCACCTGTTTAAACCGAGGTTTTAGTAGACTTCTAGACAATATGGCTGAATTCTTTCGACCTACTGAACAGGACCTGCAACATGATAACACCATGAATAGGTAAGAAGACATCTAAAAACATCTTCATGTTAATGCATGCTCTTAAAATGTGTTGCCTTGAATATGCTTTTCCCAGTTTTTAAAAAAAAAAACTGAGAAAATGAATTCAAGTGCTTTCTTTTTCAACATATTCAAGATATTCAACATATCTGCTAAGCCAGTCACTTCTAAATTAGCTGATACCCCTTCCGAATTCAATATTAAAGCTTGCCTTCTTTCCAAACACTTTGCAACTTTATACATATTGAGGTGTTTAAGCTGGGAAATTGCCTTTTTCATAAGCTTGATTCCAATTGTTTTTTAATTCTCTGAAATACAAAGCTGACAGTATACCTAGATTTTTTTTGTGTTCTTCAAAGTTAGTACCACAAGTCATTATCAGCCTCTGTCATCCAGGACCTTGGTCATTGTAGGAACCAGGCATTCATGCTTCACATTCCCATTTCATGAATTGTCTCCACATAGTTCTCTGTATGAATGTAACCCTTGTTAATCCTTAATACAGCATGGGAATTTTTAGTTATTTCAGTTGAAATTATTGTTAACCATAACTATTACCAAATCATGGATTTGTGGTGACAGAGCGTACTTCAGGGCTTCATTGTTTTTGTCATCTCAGAATGGGCACCTTTGGTCTTGAATTGGAATTCACTCTTTTGGGCTGCCTCCATGGCTAAGCCTCCACCTGAAGTAGCCCCGACTGCTCCATTTCCATCCTGTGAATGGCCTGGGAAATCAGAGGCAGGTGACAGGAGTGTCTGGGCTGCTGGACCGCACTATGACCTGGAGGAAGCTCCAGTCTCCTGGTTCAGCTTCACCCAGCCCTGGCCATGGTGACCCTGTGGATGGAAGCTGTGTTCTCTCCCACTTGCTCTCTTCCTCCTTGTGTGTAATGACTTTCAAATAAATAATTTTCTTTAAACACACACAAAAGTTATGCATAAAAATTACCGAAATTGGACCTAGTGGCTAAAGCCCTCACCTGACACGTGCCGGGTTCCCATATGGGCGCCATTTTGTATATGGACAGCCCTAATTCCCATCCCTGCGTGTAGCCTGGGAATGCTGTCGAGTACAGCCCAAAACCTTAGACCCTGCATCCACATAAGATACCCAGAAGAAGCTCTTGGCTCCTTGCTTCAGATCAGCTCAGCTCCAACTGTTGTGCCAAAGTAAATCTTTAGAAAAAAATTACTGGAACAAACTATCTGTGAGGTTATTTAGTTTTTTTTTTTTCCTTTTCGCCCTAGATGGTAGGATTATGTTTGGTTTTTTCTTTTTAGTACATTTCTGTAGGCACTCAACAGTAACTTTTAACTTTACCAGTAGAATGTTTTATATTATGAATGTTGTAACAGTATTGTTGTAATGATTTCCCAGTCTTTCCAGCGTCAGCCTGCCTTTAGCCAAGATAATCCCAATAGTGAACGGACAGATCCATTCGGTGTGCAGTGAAACTCCTAGTCATTTTGTTCAGGTAAGGACAGAGTGGGTGCGTGTATAAACGAGTTGTGTTCTAGGTGTACTCATGCTTGTCTGATGCACAGTTAGATACCCTGCTATGATGTTTGATAAGAAAAAACTTGAGAACCACAGAGTGTGCAGAATGCCCTGTAGGATAAAAACAGTGTGTCATAGCAGATTTACAAGCTTGGGAATACCTTTCCCATGTTACCATGCGGGACCTGTTGGTCTACGTTTCAGTCTGGGTATATTCTAGCAGTCACTTGAATGTATGTAGTGTTAACATTTTGCATTAAACTGCACTAGTAAAAAGATGCAGCCTTGAGGCAGGTCAGTAATTCAATTTCTTTGAGTTTGAAGAAAAATAAAGAATTTTGTGAAGAAGTGTTTTTAGTGATTAATAAAATGTAATTGTTACCAATGCATCAATAATCTGCTTACTGAAAGCAACTAAGCAGTGGATTATTTAATTTTCTTTATAAAACTGTCTATTTTCTTTCTTAGGAATGTGTTTAGTAAGACTGATGCTATGGGAAAAAATAGCTTTAACTCTACATAGTCCTTGTTTCTCTGAGTCATCTACAAACTTAAAAACTGAGTAAAAAATTACTTGCAATACACCTCAGATACAAGCTGGTTGGTGCAATCCTGTGCAGTAAGACGAGAACTGGAGAGCTTCTTGTAGAAAGGTCTTCTTAGTGTTCTTTGGACAGTTGAGTGCATCTTCTCTGTGGAAAGTGTCACTTTGGGGATGTGAGGAGCGCCAAGACTGGGGGCTGCACCTCTTCCTTTATGGAACAGCTTTGGTCTGTCCTGCACTGCCCTTTCCCTCACCATTACCCCGAGTCTGTCATCTTCCTCTCCCCTAGAACATAGGCAGTCAAATTGTAGAGGACATCTACAGTGGGATCCCATTTCACTGAATTGTAAGCTCACATACACACTTGCATGAGAAAAAACATTGTAACTTCTGACCTTGAAGCCTTCACATTGTATTACCTGCACTTGTAACAGTCTGTGATTTGACCTTAGGCCATTGGTTTTGGCCGTTGGTTTTGACAGGTAAGCAGGAAACACAAGCAAATGCAAAACAGCAGCCTTAATGCTTCTGTAATTTTACATACAAACTCTGAAAAGGCCCAGACAGTAAATATCTAGAACTTTGTACAATATGCATTGTTATGAGAAAACAATTCAACTCTGCAATGTAGCATGAAAGCAATCATAGATAATATGGAAACAAGTGAATGTGGCTATGTCAGTCTACAGGCGCAGGTGGGGTGGAACCGCTGGCAGATCATCATTTGTTGATTCCTATGGTTGAAAAAATATTAGTATTGTTTTGTAGTCGGGAAAAGTAACTGAAGGCAGTATCAAAAAACAATTGAAAACGAATGTTTTGTTTTCATATTATTTTCAAGTTGCTTTCAAATAATAAGTTTTGTAGTCTGTACAAATTTTTCTTTGCATACTGAAAATATCCTGGAAACTACATTAGAATACAGTAATTAAACAGACTTAAATGCCTTATTTTAAAGCTGGGGTTAGCAAACTGGCTTCTGAGCCAAATCTGGCCAGTTACCTGTTTGTGTAAATTTGATTGGAGGACACTTACGACATGTTATGTTTTGTCTGTTTATTTTTGGACAGACAGTGGTGATGTTTTTCAAACTTGTCCATACACCTCTTCTATTAAAAAATTTATATTATTTTTCTAGTATTTATTTTAATGGACATCGCTTCTTGGCCTTTTGGCTAAGATCAAGAGTATTTTAGTGGACAAGTAACAAAAAAAGCTGTAGAGTTTTTTCTTAACTCAAAAACCAAAACTATTTATCATTAAGTGGCATCTAAATTTTAACAATAATAATAACAATAAAAACACTTCTTTACAATCACATGGTGGATGACTACATTCATTCTTCCAAAGTGAATAGGGATCCCTGTGCTGCTACTCATATTGTTGGGCATTTAGCCTGTTTTTTTCACCTGCTTCTGGGTACTCTTACAGTTCTTCTAAATCATACGGTTTGACTTTCATATGAAAGATTTTTTTGCCTTTGTTCTTGCCACATAAGGATAAGACAAAACTGAAGTGGTATAGTAAGCCATGAAGAACATAAAAATAAATATAAATGTATTAAAATCAGGGTCATTACTAAGCTATATGTTTTATCTTCAAAATTATACAGAATGTATTTGAGCCTACTTTTAAGTTTACAGAGAAACCAAGATGCAAAATTTCCCTTCAAATTCTTGGGTCTCTACAAGCATATCTATAAGTCTGACTTGAGAAACATTCTTCCGAAATTTTCATCAAACACCCAAACTGAAAACTTGGAGCTGAATATGCCACTTTCTCTATTGAGAGAATCAACGATGAGTTGACTGAGATTAGACTAGACTAAGGCCCACTTGGGTGTTCCAATAGTCAGCAGCAGAGGACTCATGGGACCATGTTGCTCAGGGTCTCTACTCCCTTCACAGTCCAGTGGAAATTGTAGACCCCTTCTCAGAGTAACATATCAAAGTGTATACAGTAAAGTTTCTAAGGGCATAAATTATATTAAGCTTTCAAAATACCTTTTAAAGTCAAATTGATGATGTAGTAATTTTACTGCTTATCCAAGCATTAAAAAAGATGTAATGAGAATTTCAGTAACTTCCCTAACTCAAAATATGAAAATGTCTGAAATTTCTATTGAAGATAAATTACATGTCCTATTAATAGTATCAATGTGTTGCCTGCATTCGTAACTGGTAGAAATCCTAAAATCAGAGGTCAATGAAAGTACAAATATAATTATTTTTCCTTTCCTTTACAGTTGCAAATCCTTTGAGGGGTTAAGAACTATTGCTAAAAAGCATTTTTGTGTGATTTACACCATGCGTCTACATATATGTAAAATACATACATACCATATGTAATATGTAGATTTCCTAGAAAATAATAAATCTCAATCATGTTATAACAGCTTCCAGAAAAAAGAAACTTTAATCTTAGATGTTTTAGTACTATAATAGTTCTTACATAGTACTTGACTATGAACAGAAATCCATTTGAAGACTGTTTGATTTTTTTCTCACACTTATATTTGAAAGCTAATGGGAATCTACATTATAAATATCTCCTGCAACGTATTACAAGAAACAATATATCCTAAATGATTGTCTTCTTTATCTACGACAAAACGTAGTGCCAAATTCATCACTTGACTGCAGAAAAAAGTCAAGGTATCTGCTTATTAACTGTAATGTTCTGCTGTCATCTTTACTAGGACCTGTTGATGATGGAACAAGTGAAAGACTTTGCTGCTAATGTTTATGAAGCTTTTAGTACCCCTCAACAACTGGAGAAGTGACTCTTCCTTCAAGAAAAACTACAGTGGGACTCATTTACTTTTAAATATACACTGAATAAATCAACTATACCTAGAATGACAGTTTGTTACCAGAACAGCTAATAAAAGTATATTCTTAATCGAAGACTTCATTTCATAAGGAAATAAATCTATTTGGCATCTTAATATATTTTTTAAATTGATCAACAGAACACTTTTGTGTACGTATGTGAGTGCACACAGAGTACAAATATGAGAAGTGTTAATACTTTCTTACACCATGAATATTTGTTTCAAACTGACTGAAAACTGATGTACACACACACACACACACACACACACACACGAAGACAATCTTACAGATTGGTACAGGATGTGTGAAGCCTTGAAAACATGCTACTTAACTAATCCTACAGTTCCTTGCAGAGCGGTAGCCAGGAGAAATCAGTCTTTTCACCAGTTATCCTGCACAGGAATAATTTATTTTTCTCAAATCTACCTTGATGGAGCACTTTTCTTATGGAAATCAGTGAATTTTAACCTCTACTATCAGGTATTTTTTTCCTTGACAATTTTCTTTGCTGTTTCTTTGCTGTATTTTCTAAGGCTTTGTTAAAAGCGTTGGAAGGTCACCTTTTGATTTACAAGCTATAATTGTGTTGATGCTGTTTCCTCACAGCTGTTATTAATTGCATCACTTATTTTGGTGTAAATAATTTTAATAAGTTACTTTGTATTGATTTTGAGTACACTGGTATCTTATCGCAATAAACTATTTTAATAAAATAAGATTGTGTTGTAGTAATACTTTCCATTCATTTCTTCTTCTGTAACATTTTTGCTGGTGTTTTAGTAGAGAGCATGCTAGGTTTTATGTTTCTGATTTAATTGGTAGTATAATTACTGGTGTTCTTCTAACTTTTAATAATGAAGTGTCTTCTAAGGCCTTGCTATGCCTGGAGCTAACTGATAGGGAGTCTGAGCTAGAATTTTTTAAAACACACAAACATAGGTGCATAGGAGTGGGCATTTGATGTAGATACTAACACTGCATACCAGAGGGGAGTATCAGGGCTTAACTTCCAGCCCTACCTTCCAGTTACTCCTTCCTGCTGATAGACCTGGGAGGCATCCATGATGGTGGCCATCCACTGGGGAGGCCAGGAGACCCTCTAATTGAATCCCCGGCTCCTGCCTTCAGCCCCACTAGCATTGCAGGCATTTGGAGAGTGAAGCAGTGAGTGAGAGCTTGCTTGCTGTGCTGCCTCAATGTCTGTCTGTCTCCTCTGAAGGGAAGAGAGGGGAGGATGGGGAAAACGGACGGAGGAAAGAAGGAAGGATGCAAGAAAAATAAGTTTTTACATATATAATGCAATGAAAGACGAGTGCTAAATTTCAAAGCTTGTGCCCAATGCCATCGCCTAGCAGCTCAAATCCTCACCTTGAATGAGCTGTGATCCCATATGGGTGCCAGTTCATATCCCAGCAACCCTGCTTCCCATCCAACTCCCTGCTTCTGACCTGGGAAAGCAGTTGAGGATGGCCCAAAGCCTTGGGACCCTGCACCCATGTGGGAAACCTGGAAGAAGATCTGGGTTCCTGGATTCGGATTGGTGCAGCTCCAGCCATTGCAGTCACTTGGGCAGTGAATCATCGGACGAAAGATCTTCCTCTCTGTCTCACTACCTTTCTGTATATCTGATTTTGCAATAAAAATAAATCTTAAAAAAAATCCGAAGCTTGACAGTTTCATCATACTATCCATCCTGATCATTGAAAGGAAGCTTGCGTTTTGGAAAATTAGGGAATGTGAGTATAATAGGGCCTGCATCTCTTCCAACAGTATTAATCCAGGATTTCAACCAGAGAAAATCTGAGACTGAACAAATATGGTTTGAAGGATAGGAGTTGGAACATGCTCATCCACGATCTTCCTCTGTGGAGTTGTGGCAGTGAGACAGCAGGGTGAACGCCGATTGGAAGCTAACTGGCCTTCGGCCTTCCCTTGCTTTCTAATAGTACGGTAAAAATCCCCTCACAGACTCCTAGCAGTTGGTTTATCAAAAAGGTCATTTAATACGTACATATTCTGATGTGTCTGGTCTTTACATATATATGGAAATCTGTATGTTCTTTATCAATTTTCTGCAAGTCCCTTGCTTTCCAGCATAGGTCCTACCTGGGGCAGTGATTATACAGTGGTCAGCACAGCTTCCTTCCAACAGAGGTCTGCCAATGGGCATGCTCTTACACAAATCATATGCATTCTATTTCATAGGTCTAAGCCAGAAATGCAGATTTCCTGTGGATTTTTCAATATTTCCTCCCAGTCTCAAAACTGCTCTTTCTACACTTGACATTATAATAACTTTAGCAAGTTATTTATATCTCGTTTTGCAAAACATTCAACTGGGCTTGCACAGAAGCTGCAGCTTTTCACACTCGTGACATCGGTTCATGAAGATGAATTAGAAGCTCAACCAGTGTAACCGACTGGATGGGTAACTTTCCTAGATCATCTTCGTGGCTTAAAACTATGACACAATTGGTTTGCTCACAGTTCTGAAAGCTAGACCCAGGTGTCTTAGTGCTCTTGAAGGCTCAAGAGAAGTTTTCAGACCTCCCTGCCTTTCCCATCTTGCGGGGCCAAGCTTTCTGATTTACAGCAACGTAACTCCCATCTCTGCCTTGTCATCTCAGTGCCTCTGTGTTTCTGTGTCTTTTTGTCTTATAATACGACCTTATCTCAATATTTACCCTAATCACAACTATAAGATACTATTTCCAAGTAAGATCACACTCCGAAGTTCCAAGTGGACATAAATGTTAGGGAACGTTATTCCACCCGCCGTAGTTATAAACTCAACTGCCCCTTGCCATATGTGGATGGCAGCAGGTGAAGGTGGTCGTGTAGGGTCTGCTGACTCACAAAAAACCTACAGCTTACCTTCAGTGTCAGTCCCCAGGTTTTGCAAGGAAATAGCATCAGTTAATCTAATGAGTTCACTTAATGGAAAACTACTTATAATTGCTACTAACATTTCTTTTCCACACACTTGTGTACTTGGTTCCAAATTTGATATGAACTTGATATTCATTTGTTAGAAATTCAGAAGATTCTTACCTAACTCTGCCTTCTTACAAAAATTAAATGAGGGCCTGACACTGTAGCGTAATGGCTAAAGTCCTTGACCTTGCATGTGCCAGGATCCCATATGGGCACCAGTTCGTGTCCCAGCTGCCCCGCTTCCTATCCAGCTCCCTCCCTGTGGCCTGGGAAAGCAGTCAAGGATAGCCAAAAGCCTTGGGATCTTGCACTCATGTGGGAGACCTGGAAAAAGCTCCTAGCTCCTGGCTTCAAATGTGCTTAGCACCAGCTGTCATGGCTGCTTGGGGAGTACATCAGCAGATGCAAGATCTTCCTCTCTGTCTCTCCTCTCTGTATATCTGACTTTCTAATAAAAATAAATAAATATTTTTAAAAAACAAATAAAAATAAAATTTGTCGCATTTACTTTTGTCCTCATTCATGTTTATTTTTATAGCTTGAGGTTCTGGAGTAATATAACACTGTACATATAAGAAAATGAGATAAATTTTTTATCAGTGATTTCCGTGTTTAAAATAGTAAAAAGAAAAAAATCAATACCAATGCCTATATTATTCAGTCTAAAAATCTAACCTGATTTGCCTTCAATAGTTCTGTAGTCACTGAAATGTAAACAAGACAAATTGATCTCATAGTAACTCTAGGAAAACGACTAACTGGTTGGAGGATAAAACGATCAACTTAGGTAACAAGAAGTCTGATTTTTAATTATCCTATTATAGCTCCTGCCATCCAGACCATATAGTATAAGAATTCTGGAGTGCTTTTGAACCCTCATTAGGACACAGTTGTAGCACATTTCACCTGTTATCAAGCTGTATCATAAGCTAATTTAAATTTAAGGCTTCACTTTTCCCTTCCGTTGTGTCTGTTTATTAGCCATTTTATCAACACTGATGGGTGCTGATTTGAAGTGTGTCATATTAGCTCCCTTATAACCACTGATTAAACCGCCATGTTACTATTAGGTATTTTCATTTTATGTCTTTATTCTCAATCTTAACAGGTAAAAATGTCAGAATAGGGATTTAAATGATTATTATCATACTTTAATATCAGAAACATTTTCTTCAAACACGTGACTACATTTGTGTTAAAATTCCTGCAATTCTGGTTTCAGTTTTGCTTTATTTTTCTTGTTGTTTTTTTCTTTATTTTTTATTCTAGTGTTTCTGGTCATGTAAATCTATGCTTATTGGATTTCTGATAAAGTATTAATTGGGATTTAGGACTATTAAAGCATTTATCGAAGGACATACTTTGGCATTCTTTCAGAAATTTGTTGGCTGGAACTTCAAAGACTGGTATTTTTAAAAAAATTTTTTTAAGATTTTCAACCTAAGCATGATTTTAAGAAATAAAAAAAAACCCTGTTTTATTTCACTCTCCATTTGATCAGTGTTTTGAAATCGTGACATGTCTCCAGTTAATAAATGTTGCAAAATGGAATCTGGTAGCACTTCACATAAAAATTTGGCTCTGCTGAACTTCTTTTATAGAGGAGAGTAAGTTCTTTCAATTCTTTAAAATTGCATCAAAATAGGTAGTGTGTTTGCTTTATTATAAAGGACAATCTGAATAGACTTAATAATTTTCAACTAGATTTTCAACTTCAATTTGCTTGAGGGAAAATATAGTAATATCTGAATTTAAGGTAGACCTTGAATTCGCTCATCTACTGAAAAAAACACTCACACCTCCAGTACTGTACCACCTTTAACTCATCTCACAAGACTGGAAAAACATGTGCTACAACATTAATAGTGATAATCTGGCAGTGATTTTACATATACATTGCACGGACATGGGTTTTATAATTAAAAGGCATTTTTAGAAGACAGTTATCAATTGCATTGCAAATATAAATTAGGCCAAATTTATTTTATAGCACCTCTGTTAGTTGGCTAGGACTGCAATAACACAAAAACCACAGCCTGGGTAGATTAGATAACAGAAATTTGTTTTCTCGCAACTTGCAGAAACTGAAAGTGTAAGATGAAGGTGTTAACATCTGGTTTCTTCTGGGGTCTCTGGTTGGCATCTAAAAGGTGTGTCTTTACGTGAATTCCCTCTGTGTTCTTGTATCCCTGCCTTCTCTCTCCCTTCTTTTAAGGACCTTGTTTTACCTGATTTATGTCTTTAACGGCCCTGTTTCCCAGGCCTTCAAAGTCAGAATTTGGGGCAGACACAATCCTGTCCATAATACCATACATTCCTAGCTATTATTAAAAACAAAACAAAACAAAACAAAAAAACCTCCCCCTCTAAGTCACACATGCAAACATGTTCAGTGCGAAGAGACTTTAATGGCACAATGCACTGGAAAGTTAAATTTGTAGGAGTAATTTAGGAAAGAATTTAGTGTGACAGAAGGAAAAGGAGCTAAACTGCCAAAGTATTTGCTTGATGGTTCTTGATCAATTTTACATTTGCTTTTCCCATGTACTGATGCTATAGAAAGCTGGTATTGCCTAGCCCTGGAGGTAACAGTAGCATGGTTCCCCTGCACGTTAGCTCACATTTCTTAGTGCCAGGGTCCAGCCCCATTGACAGGGCATCTGATGAACTGTCAGCTGTGGCAATTGCACCACGATGCCCTTTTGCTCCAAAGAAATCCATTTAAGTGGTTGTCCATGTCCCAGTAGCTTTACCTGAAATAAAGAATATGGACATTCATGTCTTCATGATGCATCTCTTTAACTCACCCACAGTCTATCTGGAAGGGGTTATTGGTGATTGGTTTTTGGAAAGTGCTTCGTTTCAGGAGACTCATTTGTATCTTAGTTGAATGATTCCCCAAAGGTTTTAACTGTTGATATAATGGAGTAACTACATCTTGTGCGTTCCCATATTATTCTCAAGAAGGAAATAAACGTGTGCACGAGTTAGGGGAAAAGTTGTCATTTCAATGGACTGCAGAACAGAGAAGGTGCTGAAGACAGGATCGGGCACTAGAACCCAGGCCTGCCCAGTCCTTCACAGAAAGTTCAGAGAACACCTCTCCTCTCTTAACCGGTCGCTCCATGTTCCTCTCCAGATCTTCCAACAAACTCCACTAATCAATAAGAAATTTAATCAATCATTGATGTGATTCTATTCTTAGTCTTGATCATTCTAAGCGCATTCAAATAAGTAGTTATATGTATATTCTAATTTGAACCATGGAAGTTGGCTTATGATGTAAATTTTCAAAACTTAAAAAAATTAGAGTTCAACTGTAGATAGTGCCAAAAATGAAGATAGATAAAATAAAAATATGATCCACATCATATCCAGGCTCCTCAGGTATCATTTCACATTAGATGTGAGCTCTGCCTTCTTTCCACCTAATCAATTTAGTGTTGGAAATGAAATGTCAAAAGACGACAAAAGGACATCATGTGAGACAAACTGTGTGCATGTAAAGGAATTGTCGATTTCCTAAAGAGTACACTATAGAGGGCCAGCATTGTAATGTAACAGGTAAAGACACCACCTGAAGTGCCAGCATCCCCTATGAGTGCCAGTGTGAGTACTAGTTGCTCCACTTCCTTCCTATCCAGTGCACTGCTGATGTGCCTGTGGAGCCAGTGGAAGGTGACCCAGATCTTTGAATCCCTAAACTCATGAAAGACTCAAAGGAAGCTCCTGGCTCCTGGCTTTAATCTTGCACAGCCCCAGCCATTGCAGCCATTTGGG
Source organism: Ochotona curzoniae (assembly GCF_017591425.1). Classification (NCBI taxonomy): domain Eukaryota; kingdom Metazoa; phylum Chordata; class Mammalia; order Lagomorpha; family Ochotonidae; genus Ochotona; species Ochotona curzoniae. Next base: position 23,455,802 of record NW_024467115.1, read on the forward strand.
CAGAGAACCAACGCATAGTTCTCTATCTTCCTTTGATGCTATATAACTGCCTTTCAAATAAATAATTTTTTTTAAAAAAGAAAATGCTTTATAAAATTACTTTAATGATATTATGAGAGGAACATGTATAAAAGTTAGGGTATTTCAATCAGGATATTTTGGTCACCAATTTTTTTAAAGGTTGATTTGTTTGTTTAAGAGAGAGAGAGAATGAGAGAGACTTTCCATCCACTGGTTCATTGGCTGCAACATCCAGGACTGGGCCAGGAGCCTGAGACTCCATCCAAGTCTTCTAGCTAGGCGGCCTTCTGCTTTTCTAGGTATGTTAGCAGGGAGCTAAATCAGAAGTGGGGCAACCAGGGCTGGAACTTGTGTCCACATGGAAAGTCAGCATTCCAAGCAGAAGCCTGAACCAGTATGCCACAGCACCACCCACTTTGGCAGACAGTTGAAAGGAAAAATAGACAAAGAAACCCCTCTTACCTCTGTTGCTCTGGGAGTAGCCCTGGGTTGGCCGAGAATCAACGATCCTGAGGTAGGCCATTTAAGAAAAATGGCATAAACCAATTTTTCCTCAGGTTTAGATGTGTACCTAGTTAAGAAAAAACATAAAAGGTATGATAACAAGTTAGAGCCTGTACTTCTCACTTCAATAATATCTTCTGGGATTATTTAAAAGACGTAAATTCCATGCAGCAAATATTTACCAATATTTGGTAATAGAAGGAAGGGAAAAGTAGTCTTTGGTGGTAGCAAAATAATCTTTCCCTCATTCTCCCAATGCTAAAAGTGAGTTCTTGAAAGAAAAACATATTGGGGGGGTGGGGGGAAGGGACTACAGTTTCTTTTCATCCTCCTGTTCTCAGAGGCTGAAAAGGGAGGTGGGGTTGTTCTAGGATAATAGGATGCAAGAGCTGGAGAGCTTTCCTCGTGCGGAGCCAAGTCTTTGCAGGGCTCCAGGTTTCTTGGGCTGGCAACCACCGGCAAGACTGAAGGAGGGACAGAGAGAGGAAGATCTATTTGCTGGAGCTGAGCTAATCCAAAGGCAAGAGCTTCTTCTGGGTCTCCTACACAGGTGCAGGGTCCCAAGGCTTTGGGCCTTCCTCCACTCTTTTCCCAGGCCCCAAGCAGGGAGCTGGATGGGAAGCCACGCAGTTGGGACACGAGCCAGCACCCCTATGGAATTCTGGGTAGGCAAGGCGAAGATTTAGCCACTGAACCATCACATTGTGCCATATACATGTCTCTTAGCTACCTTTGTTTTTATTCCTGCTAATATTACTGTCTTTGTTATTTTATTATTATTATTCCTATTATCTGCCTCTATTATTTACCACTAGGGAAGCTTGTTTCATATTAATTTATTAAGTAATGTTTTAAGTTACAAATCAAGGAAGCATGACAAATTTTTATTGTTTTGATTTATCCGTAATCAAGCAGTACTAACTTAGGTGGCGATACAAAGTAAATTTTGAAAACCTCATTCATATCATCTTTTCATAATGTGAAAATCCCAGAAGACATGATTTCCAGTCTGATTCAGGTATCCATTGGAACACTGAACTTGCCCAATCTCAGCTTGAGGCAACACTCTTTCTTATGTTTTTGTTTTGTTTCTAATGTAAGGGCCCTTTTTCTTTTTAAATTTCTTCTTGTTTCCATTTTGTTTGAGAAACAGGCAGAGTGAGAGCCCTTCCACCTGCTGCTTTATTCCCCAAATGCAGTCACAGGTAGGCCAGGCGAAAGCCAGGAGACTCCCATCGAACTCTTCTACATGGATGGCTGGGATCCAAGTGCTTGAGCCGTCAGCCTCGGCCTCCCAAGGAGCACATGAGAGGAGTGTTAACGCTGGAGTCAGACGTGGAACAGGGGGTCGAATCGGACATTCCATGTGGAGTGAGGGCAAATGAAGCAGCAGTTTAACTGCTGTCCCAAACACCTGCCCCAAAGCAGGTGTTTTAAAGCAAATAGTGTTTTCAGAAAACAAGTTAAGATAATGTAATGAAATTTAAGGTTTAAATTATAACGGTGTGAAAATATATATTTTTAAGAAAATTTTTAAATGCTGTTATTTTCAGCTTTTCCTAATTATTTTATTATGACACAATATACATACCAAACAATTTACCATCTGTACTATTTTCAAATGTACAGTTTCACAGTAGTAAATTCATTTATAATGTTACATAATCATCTCTATAACCTTTACCTTGTGAAAATTAAATTCCATATCCATTCTCCATTCCCTCCTGCCCTCAGCCCCTGACAATCACCAGTCAGCAGGGAGAGAACTTCATGTACATGCTAGCATTTTGTATGTGTTCGTGTGACTGGCTTAGTATAATATCTTCAAAGTTCGTGAACGTTAAGTAGTATCTCTTTGTAGCTCTGATTTTTATTTTTCTGCTGAATGGCTTGAAGTTTTTATAAGAGCTGACTACTGTAGCTGAAATTTATCCAACGCTTAGAAATAATCAGAGATTATTTAAACTTGATTTGGTAAACAAGTCTTCCTTTCCTTTGTATTAAATAAAGTTTGGAAAATAGTATGTATAGATTGGCATCCATCCAATTTTTCTTTTTATTCTACTCCTTTCTATAGCTCTGAAAAACTTCCCTCCTTCTGTCCAACAGTCCATGGCAAGAAGAATGACTTACCATACGTCTGGGGTGATGGTGTCATTCTGGGATTGCCACGTGTGGCTTTCATAGATGGCTTCCCCATTGACTTTTAGCCAGGCCCCCATTTGCCTTAATCGCTCTTCAAAAATTGCAGAAATGGTGCCATCTAGTGTAGGCCCAATATTCATCAAAAGATTTCCACCACATGAAACTGTTTCTACAAGTTGCTAAAACACAAAGCATAAAGATCCTTAGGTGGATAAACAATGCCATCTTCAATGTGCTAATAAATTATATGAATGCATTTGTGTACAATCACCACCTGGAAGGGACAAGCACTGAGGACAGATCAGAGCCCTGTGTTTTAGTCCATTGGGCTGCACAATCACAAGAAATAATCCCAACACAATCTCACCAAGGCCATTACGATCATTGCCACTGGCTAGTTCACTGTACCTTTACCAATTCTTCAATGGTAAGATAGTCACCAATTCTAGCATTCCTCCGATAGCCCCAGGAAAACTTGTCTATTGTCATGCAGTTTTCCCATTTATGTGGTAGAAGATGTCCAGGGTTGTAACGGTCACTGCAGGTATAGTAGCCACCATGCTTACAGATGCTACCAGCTCCCCAACGGTCGTTGGTGACCACCGTGTCCCGAACTGGGCTGAAATGGAAAGGAGAGTTTAGGTTTTAAATAAGAAAAGTAGGATTTTTACACAAAAAGGAAATGTCACTGAGAAGATGTAATGCTAACTCACTCCTGAACAGGGATCACAGCACATAGTAGAAAGCCCATGGCTTTGAGGCCACCGCGATCTGAGTTCAATGGAGTTCTGGTTCTGTCATTTTCTAGCTTTCAGACCTGGAGCAAATTACCTCACTCTTCTGAAGAATGAATTTCCTGCTCTTTTATTAGAACAAAAATATTGGATATGAAATATTTAGCCCAGTACTCAGAATTCACTACATGTAGAAAAATATTACACTTTTATTTAAAGCCACCTCCCATATTCTGAATGACAGCCAAAACTGAATTTACCAACCCATTTTCCTGTCCAAAGACCGAATAATCTCATGTATATATATATTCTAACTTTCCCCTTTCTTTGCCAGTTGTGCTTACTTCTGAAAAATCTAAACAAATTTAGTGCTGATATCATAGAAAAATCTGCATTATTAGTCACAGTGAATGGTACCACACAGAGGACTCCATACCACTTAGGACTATTTTGACTCACACCTGGAAGTGGATGGCTCAGAGTCTTTCTCCTTGGAAGGAGTACATGAACACATCGCTGTTTCCAGTGTCACAACTTCTCCAGCGTATTTGTGCCTGTGTCCTTTGTGGGCCCCAGAAGCACAAGTAGGCTTCACCGCACCATGCAAAGTGCTGTCTAGTTACCCAGGTTAACATGACCCCTGCAGTTCAAGCCTAGTGGGAGAGCTCAACCGGACTCTTTGTTCTCTTGGAGCAACCTTGAGCATGTTGGGAAGCCAGAGGAAGGAACAGGAAGACAGGAGAATGCTGATGATGAAGAAAAAAAGGAGTCAAAACAGACCAATGCTAACCGGGCAACAAACATGATCAGAAGGTAAGAGCAATTAGAAGAATACAGAAGCACATCATCAGAAATAATGGCACATGAACAAGTGTCTAAGAATGAGGGCCACCAAAAAACAAAGACATGAAAAAGGAGACCTACAAAATGCATGCCTTCAAACTCCAGGACCCTATAATTTACAGTTCTTTTTGATTCCTGATGTATGTACTCTTGATTATGTTGAATGAATATTGATATATCTAACATTCCTTATTTTCAATTATCTCCTCCCTGCACACCACCAATGACCTCACAAGGAAGTAATTCAAGAAGCAAGAGAATTAGTGTTACACAGAGTCATACACGTTAGGTATATAGACACACCTGTCATTGTACAGCCAGGCTAGGAAGCCAGTGCTGTTCCAGTAAGAATCTGGTGCCCCTCCATCTCCATCTGCCCATAGGACCTCAGGCTGGTACTTGTTCACTAAGTCAAAGATCTCAGGCAACATCTTAGAAACTGGAAATTGGCGCTTATGGAAAGAACTAGATTGATCTTCTAAGAAGAGTGGATGAAACCATTCAAAAAGAGAATAGTACAATCCAAAATGCATGTCAGTTCTTTTCTTAATGGCCACTTCAAGTTCCTTGACGATGTCCCTCTTCGGCCCTTCGTCTACGGCGTTCCAGTTCCACGAATACTTTGAACCCCACAAGGTGAAGCCTAAAAAAAAAAAAAATTAACATTGCTTGTAATATCAATTGAGAAAATTTCGACTGGTAGAAACACCCACACAAATTCAGTGGTGCCTGAGATATACAAAAGTATTGCTTCTAAAACAACTATGTTACCGAAATGTTTTTCATTGTGTATATATATGTACGTTTTTTTTTTTTAAAAAAGATCTATTTGTCTATTTGAAAGGCAGAGTGACAGAGAGAAAGGAATATTCCTTCTGTAGATTCCCTCTCAACAGCTGCAACAAATGGAACTTACCAGACTGAAGTCAGGAACAAGGAACTCTACCCAGGTCTCCCACATGGGCAACAGGGGCCCTGTACTTGGGACATCTTCCACTGCCTGCACAGGCATAGCAGTAGCAGGGAGCTGGATCAGAGGTGGAGCAGCCAGGCCTTAAGTAAGCATTCCAACAAGGGATGCCAGCATCACCATAGGTAGCTTGACCCGCTGTGCCATACTGGCATCCATTGGTATAATATTTTGTATTTAATATACATATTGTTTATAAGAAACTAAATAACTTAGTATAGATTTTTCTCTTATAAGAAACAAATGAAAATTGAAATGAGATGAAACCAAAGGTTTCAAAAGCGACTTTGAGGCTACTTAGTTTGATCAACCTCCAGTTACTTCCCTACTAGACTTACAGGATCTTAAGGATCAGCAGTGTTCCCTGCTAAGCACCCAACTGCGGACTCGGGGCGTGGCGCAGGATAAATAAGAGCCAACAGTCAAAGTAGGCACAGTGAGCGTGGCAATCACTCATCCGTGGCAGAAGTCTGAAGACATCCTCCCCAAGAGTCCTATCTTTTATAGTGAAGATTAACTTGTATTCCCTGTTTTTTAGGGTTCTCTATTTTGTTAGAAGGTAAGCCTTAGAACACTGGTAACCTATGGGTAGTGAATCTCTTTTAGCCTGATTATCTATTTAACCGGGCAGGAGTGGGGGGAGGAGGCAGAAGGGAGCAGGGGAATGTTCTGCACTTTAAAATAACCACCATTTGTAATCTCATCCTACTCTAAAGTCACAAACTTGGAAGTTGTTCTTGTAATTGCCCAAAAGCACAGCGGTCATTTGGACAGTGGTTAGAAGGCAAGTTACCGGAGTATTTGGGTTTGGATCTCGCTTCTGTTTCTGGCCCTGGCCTTCCTGCTAATGGAGCAGATCAATGGCTCAGGTTGTTTGGTCCCAGCCCCTACGCGGGAGAGTTTCGGATCCGTGGCTTCAGCCTGGCCCAGTCCCCGGCTAAAGGCATTTGAGGAATGAACTAGCAGATTGAAAATCTGTTTCTCTCTCTCCATTCTCCCTCAATTAGATAAGATATAAAAAAAATTAACATTTAAAAATAAAGTACAAAATACATTGCCCAGAAGTGAATTATCTATTAACTAAATGATTCAGAAAGGTAAGGCAAACAAGTACATGAAAACTTCAAATAATCATATTTTAATAGAAATTTTCACTTAGATAACTGGCTGTCCTATAAAAATAATTGAATAGATATGCAAACTTAACTGCATAAAAATATCATAAAAGACTCAAAAATGTCAGTTACTGCCTAGTTGCATCATTACTGTTGCACCGAACTCTATATCAACAAGTGTGAGACACTTTTGGTGAAACACTTCACTGTTAAAACTAGGACAAGTATAAGATAACTCACCCTAAATTCAACAAAATTTTCTGAACTAGTTTATACTTATTCCAAGGATTGTGTGTTAAGCTTTAAAAGTAGTGTTTCTATATAAGGCCTCAACTGAAGTTCTGCAACTTGAGCAGTCCTAATGTCAGGCAATGCTAAAAAGAAAATAAGGGGGGAGGTGGTTGGTAGGCTTCCATTCAATTCCACCCCCATAGTCTCAGAGGGATCTCCTCTTAATTCAACAAGCACTTGCCCCATAAGCAATGAACACATCTGACATCATAGGGTATAGAAAATGTGTAAGTGTAGGCTACATCATCTGTCCTAACAGTTTGTTTTGTGGCTTTCTGCTGAGTTCTGTGTTTGATGAACTCATTATGCAATACATTGTGACACAGCTAGGGGAGATTCCTGGACACGAGGAAACCAACACGTTCCCAAGTAAATGCAGTTTAAAAATCCTTCTCTGCAGCAGAAGCATCTTATGAGAGAAAAATCACAAAGCTATCAGAATATGGCAACAGGGGAAAATAATCTGAGGATAATTCCAGCCTTTTGGAATTATCTAAAGATAATTCTCACCTCCTACCCACGCTCCTCCCCCATATCCCTGGAGAGAAGAATGAGGCAAAATTTCCTTTAAGAAGGTAAGAAGGTCATGCAAGGAAACTGCTGAGTTCACATGAAGTCAGAACAATAACAATTCGTTGATGCTTACTTGGGATTATGGATACTGGAGTGGTAATTGGCCAACTCCTGTTGTTATGAAACCACACAGTTTCCCTTTCCATATTCAACATCTCCCACATTTCTGGGCCCCATTACAACTCCATAATCCTTCTCCTGTTAGATGATTTGAGTTGCTTTCATTGTAAGCAGCTTCTTTTTCACTTAAGTGTAGTGTCAGCAAGGATGCAAGAGACAATCCACCGACACCTTCACAGACCGCATTGGATGGAAAGGAAAGTGTGCCATTCCAATCACAGTGTTTGATCCATGTCCCACTTCAAATGCCTTCACTTAAATTCTGCAAACATTGCTAAAAAGCATTGGATACATGGAATTTATGATCTTTCTGTTTGCCTTAAACGTGGGTGGGACATGTAGCACTTCAATTACAAGCAGATGTCAGGTCATCTGTTAGGGTTGCTCCTGAAAGAAAGCTGACCTCCTGTGAATGCTCTGGCTTTGGCTTCTTCTCTCAAAAGAACAACTTTAGGCTAGCAAACCATTTCAGGGTGTTGCACATTCTGTTACTCACCTTCATGATGTTTGGAAGTTAAGACGACGTATTTGGCACCAGATGCCTGAAGGAGATCTGCCCACTGGTTGGCATTAAAAAATTTGGCTGTGAACAGTGGCCCAAAATCTTCATATTTGAAATCAGGGGGATAATTATCTTTCATAAAGTTTACAAATAGTGGCCTCTTTTCTTTTTCCCAATACCACCTAGGGAACAAAGGAAAGCAGCACAAACGGACAAACTTGAACTCGCTGCTGCAGCTCTTGTTTCTCTTTATTCCTTCCTCAAATGCTTCCCTCCTTATCCAGATTCTTTCCCACTAATCCCTCCAGTTGAGTCGGCCTTGCAGAACACTTATGTGAACCAAACCTCCCTCCTCATTGGCCACATACCCCCTGTGGTTTGAAATCCTCCCAGCTCACCACCTAGAACATTCTGAATCCAGCCACTTGTTCTGTCTTAATTCTTCACTTTGAAATAACATGCATTATGTGTCAACCTGTTAAATCCTTTGTTACATGAATGACTTCAAAAAGGAAGATCTATGTCTAAAGCATAGCCTGCACCTGTTGTATTCACAAGCAGTGAACACAATGGGGGTGGGGTGGGAAAGAATAGGGTAGCATGGGAGGCAACTGAGAATTAATAGGATGTTACTGACTCAGCCATCAAGGATTTCCTGATACATATGTCAATTCCCACCAACAGTGTATTGAGCTGAAACTTCTTCAGGATGGCTTCCTAGACTAGCCATCAGTCACTTTCCTCACAAAACGCGTGTGAACCCCATTCCAACCCATCTTCTGCTTTACTAAAACCCCTCCTTTCATGAAGGGACCCCCACAGGATGAATAAATGCATCACCAGCACGACACCCCAATGAGGAACAGGGGGCTCCTCGGGCTAAGAAGACTTCACTGAAGGAAACAAGACATGACAGGCACCCCTGCTGGCTTGGCCAAAAGTCATATATCCCTACTTCTCCCAGCTTCCCAATCAACAGAACACAAAGGGAAGGTGATGTGGGGGATGTGAGGAATTACTTCCTTTGTAGTGCAAAGAGAAACTGATCTTCCTGCTTTTGAGCAAGGTTGTGGGAAGTGTTGGTGCCTGACAGTCAGCATGCGACAATGAAGGTCAAGGCCACAATCTGAAGATGACAGGAAGAGTCTAATCTTTGAGTTCACTAGGAGCCACCTATCTCTAAACTTCTTATGTGAGATACTAAGCCCCTATTATTAAACATTTCATTTTAATGTTTGATACTGAAAGTGAAGGAACATTGTAACTGAGCCAACATGCAAATTTAAAGCTCTACTTCTTTTTATTGGAAAGGTAGATTTCATAGACATAAGGAGAGACAAAGAAAAAGATCTTCCATCCTCTGCTTCACTCCCCTAAATAACCTCAATGGCTAGCTGAGCTGATCCAAAGCAAGGAGCCAGGAGTGTGGGAAATACTCTGTTACCTGGTGGGCATGGCCTAAGCTTACTTCCCTACAGCCTGAGGGACAACTCCCAGGCCTACACATGGAGTGTGACCTCCAATCTCCCTGGAAGGTCAAGGGGAATATACATGGAACATGACCAGAAGACCAAGAGAGACAGATGTGCCTTATAGCCAATTACAATGTCTTTGGTGGACGGGGGGGGGGGGGGGGTCTGCCCTCCTTTACCCTTTAAAACCTGTAACCTGTGCATAAGAAAGCAGACATTCCTCACCAGCTTGTCTCTGGTGGTTCTTGTGGCCGAAGGCCTCCATCTGCCTCACTCTCGATGACCTAGGGGCCTGCTGGCAGGCCTAAACCCCAAGCCAGGAGCTTCTTCTGGGTTTTCCACATGGGTACAGGGGCCAACGACTTGGACCATCCTCTGCTGCTTTTGCAGTCCATAAGCAGAGAGCTGTATCAGAAGTATGACAAAAACTGGTGCCCATTTAAAATGTTGGCAGAGGATTAGTGTGCTGTGCCACCAGGCAGGCCATGATGCATTTTTACCTTTAACTTGAACTACTAAGGAGAAATAGGACAATTAGTAAGAAGGACAAAGACAGAAACTTCCCTATCTTCTTATAGGAGGGCCTAATTTAATCTGCATTCCTTGCAATAGATGCTACTGTCATTTCTTAAATTACAAATAAAAAAGATAAGAGATACACCACAGACTCCTTGATACATACTTGGGTCTAAATAGCCTTTGAGAAGAGTCAGAAATACTCATCTATGTTCTTGACTGAGCCAAAAGTGGAATAGGGAGCAGATACCGAGAAAAGGCACCACAAGCCTGGTGCAATGACTCAGTGCCTATATCTTTGCCTTGCACGCACATGGATCCCATATAGGTGCTGGTTTGTATCCCAGCTGCTCCACTTTCCCATCCAACTCCCTGCTTGTGGCCTGGGAAAGCAGTAGAGGATGGGCCAAAGCCATGCACCCACATGGGAGACCCAGAAGAGACTCCTGGTTCTTGGCTTCAGATCATTCAGCACCAGCCACTACGGCCATTTGGGGAGTGAACCAGTGGAGGAAAGATCTTTGCTCTCCTTCTGTCTGTAAATTGGCCTTTCCAATAAAAATAAAATAGAATAAAGTAAAAGGCTTAAAAAGAATAAAAGAGGAAGGGAAGGGAAGGGAAGGGAAGGGAAGGGAAGGGAAGGGAAGGGAAGGGAAGGGAAGGGAAGGGAAGGGAAGGGAAGGGAAGGGAAGGGAAGGGAAGGGAAGGGAAGGGAAGGGAAGGGAAGGGGAAAAGAGGGGAGGGAAGGGGAAAGGAGGGGAGGGAAGGGGAAAGGAGGGGAGGGAAGGGGAGGGAAGGGGAGGGAGGAAGGAAGATAGAAATAAAGAGGAAAAAGAGAAGAAAGAGACAGAAAGAGGAGAAAGAAAGAAAGAAAGAAAGAAGGAAGGAAGGAAGAAGGAAAGAAAGAAAGAAAGAAAGAAAGAAAGAAAGAAAGAAAGAAAGAAAGAAAGAAAGAAAGAAAGAAAGAAAGAAAGAAAGAAAGAAAGAAAGAAAGAAAGAAAGAAAGAAAGAAAGAAAGAAAAGGAAGAAAGAAAGGAAGGAAAGAAAAGATAAGAAAAGAAGGGGTTCCATGAAAAACCACAAACTCTGATAGAATCTGCCACAGGGTTTATCAGACCACCCAGGGTCAGGTGGGTAGCTAGTTCACCAGTTCAGTCACCACCCGGACACCAGCATCCCAGGTTAGAATGCCTGGTGGGAATTTACTTCCCATCCAACAGCCCTGTGAATGTGCACCTTGTAAGGTGGAGGAGGATGGTTCAAGTACCTGGATCCCTGCCGCCCACATGGGAGAGTCCATTCAACTCCAGGTCCCTGTGGCCATTGAGGGGAATGAAACAGCAGGTGGAAGATATCTCTCCCTCTCTCTGAATCTGCATTTCTTTCAAGTAAAATGAGAATAGGTAAATACATAAATATGTGGAAATACACTCTGGGTTGGATTTTGGTGTGTATGAGAAGCATGTTTATTGCTCTTTGTCATAACAAACAGCCAAAGGCTTGTAGAAAATCAACATCTAATTAATAACTAAAAAAACCCTTGCTGGTTCATGGCTATTCTGACATCACAGGAGTATGTACCTAGTCTTTATGACTGAACAAAATGATAATACAAAATAAAAGAAATAGGGGGAAATTTTTCACTTATGCGCCTAAGTAATCTGAAACAAACATTTCAAAGACAAAAAAACACTGCTTAGCTATTAACAAACAACATCTTGCTGAAGTAAATATGTTTGCTAATAAAGGTACATAGAATTTCTTATTTTATAAATTTATATTGAAAGAGTATATATATTCATATAGTTAACATATTGTTCTTTCACATCAAGTGGGCTGACTTAACAGGGAGACTAGTTACAGGAAGTCTGTCTAGAAAGTTGTTCAGCGTAATTATGTAATTTTAATGCAATATATATACTTGGTTCATACCAATGCGTCTATATTATACTGAATTGGTGGTATACTATACACTGTATATTGCACATAGTGCAAAGTACATTAAACATTGGGTTTCCTTGTGTTACTTGGGAGCATATTACATTTTAAATACCTGTGAACCTGCACACACGTGGGAGTAACTCACACGCACACATATCCATGCCATGACACTTCTGTCTTCAAGAAAGTAATGCTTGAGGCATTCAACCAGAAAGACAGGTGTTCTGCTTCGCGAGATTGCTGCACATTTCTACATAGATCTCAAGATAAAATCCAAGGCGCGAGTTTTTGTGCAGCACCTTACACGCAGTAATCTAAGGATTTCAAGGCTTTAGCTATTTTTTTAGGGTGCTACGCCAGAACTTTATTAAAAGTCCTTGGAGCCACACACGCGATATTCTTAACATCAGAGACGCAAGGCGTGTCCAGGTCAGCAGACGCTGCCCAAGCCCACGACTTCCCTCTTCCGCGCCACAGTTGGGGGCGGAACCGTGGTGGGAACTGTGGAGTCTGAACCCTTACAGCCACTAACTCTTGGACGGCTGGAGTCAGCAGGCCCTAAACGCTCAGACACCTCCATCCGCACGAGCATCACAAAGCTGGGCAGCCGGATCCACGGGCGGCGAGTCCGGAAATGCTCGCCGTCACACGGAAGAGAAACCCAGCGCCTAAGCAGCGCCGGTACGAAAAGCCACATGGAGGGGAGGACACCGGGCTGTGCGTGCTCACCAGAACCATTCGCTGCCGAAGCTGGGCACCGAGAACACGCCCCAGTGGATGAAGACGCCGAACTTGGCCTGGTCGAACCACGCGGGGAGCGGGCGGGCGTCCAGGGACTCCCAGGTGGGGTCGAAGCGCGCGCCGCACGGCGGCGACAGCAGCGGCAGCAGGGCGAGCAGCAGGGCGCGCGCGGCGGGCGCCATGGCCCCGCCACCAGCCAGGCCGGGTGGCACAGCGCGCTCGCTGGGCGACGCCTGCCCGGCTGGCCCCGCCGCGGTCACCTGACCCAGCGGGCCTCCGGAGTGGGAGTGGCGGCTGCCCCGGGGCCAGCAGCCCCTAGGACTCCAGGAGCCAGGGTACCTGACTGAGAAGGCTGTGAGGAGAAATATTTGTAAAATACAGATAGAATTTCATTTATTTTAATGTTAAGGAAGAGAAAGAAGGAAGGAAGGGAGGCAGGGAAGGGAAGAGAGGAAAGAGGGAGGAAGAAAGAAAAAAAAAAAAACATTATTGTAGAAGGACATTCAGAATCTTTGTTATTGTGGGAGACAATAGTCAGATGAATTTCCTCCCGAAAGCGCCTGGAATGAGCAGGATACATCTTGATTCACAGGTTTAGATAAAGAACCTGCTAGAGGAACAAGCTGTGTTTTAGGCAACTGTACCTTGCTGTCGAGATGGAAATGGCTCAAGCCCCTCCTCCCTGAATGCCTGCATGACAACTTTGCTTAGCAAGTCTGATGCTGTTAATAAACTTTGGATTTTGACCACCAGTCAGTAGTCCACGCGTGTTATTATGGTTTCTGTGCACCAAGTTGTTCATTGCAGGACAGGGACACATTATCTATCACATTTCTTTGCACCACTATCTAGTTATTCTTGTCAACTTTACTCTTCAAATAACAGAAAAAAAAAATGCAGGGTAACTTAGGGGACAGGAACAAGATAAAACCGAACACTTCTTCCACCACATTGATTCTGCGAGTGCAGCTGTGCTCACACAGGTGGCTTCTTTTACTTTCTCACTGTGCACAGTTCAGTTGTATATAAAATAGAACCTGCTCAACAGTTGGTGAGCCTATCCAGGCCTGCTGAGGTCTCTTGGCCACACCTTCAGGTGGGCGGCACCAGCATCACCCACCCATTTCCTAACTGATTAAGAGACCACCAATGGGGAACATCTTACCTGTAGGTTCCCCGCCCAACAAGGAGGGGTCAGGAAATGCTTAAAATCCCAAGACCCTTCCTCAAACCTTGGGTGTCTCTCTCCCTCCCCTTTCCTTTGAGAGGCACCCCACCTCCTGGCTCTCTCCCCGGAGTTGCTTTTCCCTTCCCTCTCCTTTCCTTGCTCACCTGGTCCCTTCACAGATAAACTTTTCTGTCTGCAACAGATTCCCAGCTTTTTATTTCTATGCTAAGCTGAGGAAAGAACCCACCGCACATTTCTGGTAACAGTTGAGACAGACTAGAAACGATGGGACTGTATCCTGTTGCAATTCAGATCAGCCCCCACTTGGAGTCCTTGCTATCATTTGAAAAGTGAATGACCAGATGGAAGATTCTGTCTCGCTCCCTCCCTTCCTCTCTCTGTGTAACTCTTTTAAGTAAAAATAAATATTTTTGAATAAAGAAACAGAAAGAGATGAAGGCGGATAAGGGAGGAAGAAAGGAAAGAGAGAAAGAAAGAAAGTTAGTGAACACGACCTTATCAGGAAAGCATAGGTTCTGTGCACAACACCCAAAGCGTACACATAGAGATGCCAGCATGCCGAGTCAGGAACCCTTGACAATAGATTTGGAAGGAACAGCAAACGGTGTTAGGTGGAAAAGGGAGGAGAAAGAAGAAATTGCCCTGGAAGAAATGTCTTTGAAAGAACGAAATCAACACAATATGTAAGATTATCTTCATTTATGGAGAGCCTTCCCCACAGTGGCTCTCACTTCACATTTTATAATGTCAGTTTTTACAGAGCACTTTGTACTTTGCACTTACAGCCACTATTCCCGAGCAATAGGACCATATTGCACCAAGGCTTAAACTGCATGTTAAAGATTTTGATCATCTCCCCAGAACAACCAAAACATCAAAACAAACAAACCACTCAAGAAACGGGCAGGGGACATGGACAGATACTTCAATAAAGGAACAAACCCAAATGCCAAACAAACATGAAAAAATGGTCAAGCTCTCTGGCAATAAGGGAAATTCAAATTAAGACATCAATGAGGTACCACCTAACACCAGTAACAATGGCCCACATACCAAAACCACCAACAACACTTGCTGGCGAGGATGTAGGGAAAAGGGAACCCTACTCCACTGTTGGTGGGACTGCAGACTTGTACAGCCTCTATGGAAATCAGTATGGAGCACACTCAAACAACTGAAAATCCGCATACCATATGATCCAGCAATAGCACTTTTAGGAATATATCCAAAGAATCTGTTACACAAGAAACCAACATGCACACCTATGTTCATAGCAGCACAAACAATAATTGCAAAAACTTGGAAGTAACCGAAATGCCCATCAGCAGAAGACTGGATAAGAAAGCTATGGTTCATCTACTCCATGGAATACTACTCAGCTATTAAAACAAACGAATGCAGTTTTTTGTGGCCAAACAGGCCCAACTGGAAACCATTATGCTAAGGAAAATGAGCCAATCCCAAAAGGTTAGATACCACATGTTAACTCTATTTAAGATGATGGGATGTCAATTCGAAAAATAGTACCTGTAAATTATAATATTATTTCAACCTCAAACAGATATGGTAATATAACCAGTGAACCAACAATCAATGTGAGTCAGACTGCTTATGATCTACATCAAAGAACTGTAAAACCTAATATATTTTCAGTACTCTATGTTATTCCATAATGGGTCGGGAGAGCAGAGAAATCTTCCACCTTCTCAGAATGTGTGAGGAAGACGTTAAGTATAACCTATCAAGAACATAGCAGGTAATTTACAGACAACACACTCAAATCAGAATTAGACAGTAGCAAAGCTATAAAGACATACAGGGGGAATCAAGAGCCATCCTGACAACCTCTTAACAGGAGGTCATATGCACAGAGCAGAGGGGAATCTCAGAGTGGAGCAGGAGGACAGGAGGAGGTGTGTATCTCAACCCTAGAGACTCCTGGATCCTCACCTAGGACTATCCGTACGGGCACCAAGGGCTATATTCCAACTGCCTAAGAAACCACTGGGAATTGGACTGCCCTTGTAGGCCAAGAACTCTGGGGTCATCCACCTCCTTTTGGAGCTCCCACACAGGATGGAAGAAGCCCAGATCCTTCCTCACAGGATCTAATGTTGTTAGAACAATAGCTGGGAGCTCTGAGCAGTCCTCATGAACAGAACAGTAAACTTCCTTCGGGACACAGGAAGGGAGCTTTTTCTGGTCCTTACATAGTTCCAACCTTGGATCCCCACCCTCTCTTGCAATGACCAGCAGGGTCACTCAGGTTCCCCGCCCTCCAAAAAAACTAAAATTAGATTAGATAGAGACCAATATGAAAAACTTAGAACCAGACAGGAAACAACTTGGACTCACATATAACTTACTAGGTAGGACACAAAGATTAGTTACTCCTCACTAAGGTATTGAAGATTTCTCTGCACACCCCTCCTAAAACTGTTCTGCACCACAATTGTTGACATATGCCTAGTTAGAGTTGTAGGCCAGATTGGACTATCCTAAAATTCGCCAAGTTCAGCAAAATTATGCTTCAACACTATAAACTGCTAAACACTAAAATGAAAACAGACATGAGACAGTTGAATAGTACCCTACAACCATTTTAAGGCATATAGCAGCCAGTTGTGTATAAACTAAAATTGAAATGTCAATGAAGTAGTCACAGGATGTGGTTAAGAACTTGCATTTTTTAAAACATATCGGTTGCTCAAAACCATGTCAATTAGTTCCATAATGTTTTAAATTGCTGTTGGTGTTATGTTGTGGCTTTTCATTGGACAGGATGATATTCTGCCAGCTCTACTTTCAGACCAAGGATGATCTCCCAAGAAAATGTTGAATTTATTTGGACAATAAGATGTTGGACTCTATGCATGATCCATGCTTGCAATGAAGGAACCATGACTGGATTTGAACTATAGTACTGCAACAATGTGGAAGAATCCACTATCAGAGAGGGCATGAGGAGGGGATGGGGGAATCCCAGAGCCAATGAAACTATGTCACATAAAACGAAATCAAATAAATGAATAAAAAAATAAAACATTTTGATCATCTCTTTTTTAAAAAAGATTTGTTTATTGTTATTGCAAAGTTGGATATACAGAGATGAGAAGAGACAGAGGAAGATCTTCCATCTGTTGATTCACTCCCTAAGTGGCTGCAACTACTGGAACTGAGCTGATCTAAAGCCAGGAGCCAGGAGCCTCCTCCAGGTCTCTCATGTCCATTCAGGGTCCCAAGGTCTTGGGCTGTCCTCAACTGCTTTCCAGGCCACAAGCAGGGAGCTGGGTGGGAAGCAGGGCCACTGGGTTTAGAACTGGTGCCCATATGGGATCCCGGTGTGTGTAAGACAAGGACCTCAGCCGCACTGGACCCAGTTTTGATCATCTTTAACACGTTGATGCAGCTGTGTAGTCACTGCTTGAGGTGCCTATACCTGGTCCTGGCTAATCCGCTTCAGATGCAAATTCCTGCTGGTGTGCATTCCGGGCAACAACAGGTGATGATTCAAGTGCTCGCACCCTTGCTCCCTACGTGGGAGGCCAGGATAGAGTTCTAGACTCCTGGCTTCAACCTGACCCTGTTGTGCGCATTCTGGGGGAGTGAACTGGTAGATAGAAGATCACTTTCTGATTGTCTCTCTACCTTCAAAGACAAACAAAAACAAAAATAAGCAAGTTTTTGATAAAGAAACTGTCCGGGGTGCACTTGGGTGATCTATCTATAAAGCATTTGGGGTCTGCGGGTCTGAAAGCGGAACTCTGTCAGAGAACCGTGACTGCTCCTGCTCAAGCAGAGGCCTACCCCATGAGAAAGCAGGTGAAGAGGACAAAGTCTTTGCTCTGGTGTCCTCACTGTGGAGCTGCATGGCCTGCTGCCATACACCAGGCAGGCTGCCAAAACTCAGGGCACCCAGGCAGGAGAAGAGATGGGGGCTAACTCTTGCTGAATTCCGGGTTGCTGCCAGGGAAGCAGCCCTGCCACTGGACCTCACGGAGATCATGAACCGTCAAGAGTGGAGCTGATATCCGCGTGAGGCTCTCCATGACAGGCTCTGGCTCCCTGTGTGGAAGCTGACTGATTGCCAACCATGGCTCAGCACTTCCCAGAATTCTTCTGAAGTGGACGGTGGAAGGAATGAGCCACTCACCTTACAGTTGACATTCCTCAGGCCCTGTTGGAGAATGAGGACTAAGAGTTGTCTGCTTTCACTAAATCCAGTCCAGTCTGCAGGGAAAATAAGCCAGCTTCAAAGCAGCAAGGCAGAGTGGACAACACGGTAGTGGACTCTAGGGTTAGGGTTAAAAATAAAAACAAACGCACACACAAAAAAATCTTAACACTTCATGGGCTGGGAGAGAGAAAGAGAAGGAGAAGAGAGAAAGTCAAGGGCTTCGTAAGAGGGAGAAGCCTCACAGAGCAGAGATTGACAGCAGCCAAACCACTGCAGCTTTCAGACTGGCTCCACCCTCCACCACAGGTCAGAGGATCCTGGGTAAGGCATTCGGCCTCCCTGTGTCTGTCTCCTCACCTGTTAAATGCAGCTGAAAACAGCACATCTTCCTGGTGGGCTTGTGGTGAGAACTGGATCATGCAAACTTGGCACAAGCCTCATCTAAGTGCACCAGTGCTGCTGTGTATGTTGGGGAGGACCAAAGTGAGGACCAGATCTGCTCTGATACCCCCGAGGACTCCCAAGGAAGCTTCTGGGATCAAATTAAACAGCTGTTTTTCAGCTTTCCCGGGTGACTTTGATAGTCCAATGACACAGATACGACCCCAGAAGAAACAGAGAACTTGGCAGAAGGTTCTCTGGGGCAGGTATGCTGACCAAGCATGTGGGGTTCATGGTCCTGCCTTAGAAAAACCCTGGGTACCCAAGAAGCTGAGGTGGGTCAGGTGCAGTCAGAATCAGAAACCACTGCTGCTTCAGGCTTCCTCTGGGAATGACAGCAGGATCAGGCTCAGCAACCCAGGACCAGAGGCAGCAGCAGGTATCATGTTGCTCACAGAACCAGGAGGACACCCAAAGACCCCTTCCTGTCCCTAACTCCATCTTAGGGAGAAGCAGGGATGACGGTGCCGAAGGAACATCTTCAATATGAAGAATCCGTCTCTGGAAAAAAGTTCATGGGGACATGAACTTCTGAGACTGTTTACAGCTAATCTGGATGGAACTATCAGCAACCAGCCAGTGTGTATGGGCAGGAGGAGTCAGCTGCTCAGAGAAGTAGATTGGAGATGAACCAAATAAAGGAGCTGGGTTTTCTCTGCATCCCAGCAGGGAATGGCAGGTGATCACTTGGAATGACCCTGATGTACGTGTACCTTAGCACTGAGTCTCCTCCTTCCCAGTGAACCCACTTTAAAGTTCTTTTAACTAATGAGTGCCTGTGCCTGGAGACCCAATTCAGAGGTCTCTGTCACTCAGCAAGTCTTCTTTTCAGGGGTCCTTGTGGGTTTGGGAGGCATTGATTCCCCTGCATGGAGGCAATCTGAGCAGAAGGCAGTATCCACAGTACTGGCTATCAGGAATGGGAGGTAACAGACCATGTCCCACCAGGAAGCAGAAGCAAAATAGAAAGAACTAACAGAGAGCCAAGAACTAACAGACTGAGCCACCTGGGAGAAAGGATTGAACAAGGAGAAAGGAGATCTTTTTAAAAGAATAGAAAAGAAAAAAGCTGACAGTGTGCATCCGTAACAAATAATGAAAAGAAAAAGAAGGGCACAGATGGAGGTATCAAAAAGACATGCTAAAAAAAAATGCAAAGCAGTATGAGAAACTCAAGAACAATAGGACAGAGGAGGAAATTGGAACCTTAAAACCAGGAAGAATCCATCCTGCCAGGGTTGGGAGTTTGAAAGTGAGGGAGGGTGGCAGTGTGGACAACAAGGAAACAAGCAAGGAGAGACAGATAAGGATGAGTGTGGGCAGGTACAGGACACCAGGGATGAAGCAGGTGCAGGACACCAGGGATGAGGGCAGAGGCCAAAACGACAGATGGATGAGAAGCAGAGAAAGCCAAGAGGAGCCCTCACAGCTCTGTGGGAGCTCAGTGTGTGCGATTTGGGGTGGGATGGGGTGGGGGAGTGAGGGGCAGCACCGAAATGAACAGTGCTGAATGTTCTTCCTCTCCATCCTACCATCCACGAATCAAGCAGTAAGTGAATGTTGTCAAGCTATATTCTCCTTTCACTGAGGAAAGACAGGTGGAGAACTGCCGGACTGTAATTCACTTCTGTGGGTCCCCAGACACCTTGGCCTTCATGGCCACTTTCTTCTCACATAAACACAAAATTTTTCAAAATGTATTTTACAGCTATGCTGACACATAGATAAACATGTGCAGACTTTAGAAGAAACTTATACATATATATTTTTAGATCTCTTGAAAGTATTATGGGCATTGTTGTCAGTTGCCCCTGATTGATGAGTCATCTCTAGAGAACACAGAATATTAAGTACTAAAAATAAACAAAGAGCTTAAATGAAATATTTATATTAATGTGATCTGGGTTAAGTGCATTGGAATAGCAATGACTGGATGCACCGATCATGGGAATTCCACATTTCCAGGGAGAGGTAGTTCTTAGGTACTGGTGAGCACTGTTTAGTGTTCACTCTAGGCAAGATCCTGTTCCAAGTGATGTTTGCTTGCATGAAATCCTCATAGTAAAACTCCAGGCTTGTAAAGCATATTAAAACTAACTTATTAGGTGATTCTACAGATGAGGACAAAAAGTACAGAGAGTTAAATAACTTGCCCAGAGAGTTGGAGACCCAAGGATTTGGGATTTTTTCAGGAGTTGTTAACTTATTTTATTTTAGTGAAAGAATGAACACACAGAGAGAGAGAGAGGCCTTAAGGGTGGAAGGGAATGAAACAAAGCACAAAAGCAAGAACTTTTATCTGCCATTCTATTACACAAAAAGCCATTAACAACCAGAGCTGGGCCAAGCAAAAGCCTGAACTCTATCTGGGTTTCCCACTTGGATGAGAGCATCCCAAGCACTTGAACCATCTTCTGGCTGCTTTCCTGGGTACACGACTATTACCATCACTGCTGCTTTCTGGGATCTGCAGTATCAGGAAACTGGAGTCAGAAAGTAGAATTAAGAACTCAACCCAACTACTCCACTGTGGGAGACAGTCATTCAACCATCCACTGCCGGGACCCATGCTTCAGTCATCGCGCCAAGCTAAAGAGAATCACCTGTAGTCTGGCAGTTACTATGTGAGTGAAAGCAGTGCATTCATTTTATCATTATTTCTTTATTTTCAAAGGTTAAAATACATTTGTCCATCATCTACTCTGTGATAGGATATAAGCAAAAAAAAAAAAAAAAAAAACCCTCAATTTGCAATGGCAAGAAATCAGACATGAATTTATCCCTGAAATGTCTTCCTCTGTAGTGGAAACATGTATGTTAAATAAATGCCTCCTAAATATATCATGAGAATTTGGAGTTCATGCTGTTAAACACAGAACACAATCACAGCATAGGGTTTCTGACTTTAATATAAGCTGACACTAGGGGAGGCTTCCCTAAGGAATCAAAAAGGTTTAAAGTTGATTTATTTATGTGCAAGAGCTAGAGCAAGTGAGAAAGCTTCTATCCACTGATTCTTTGCCCAAATGCCTGCAACAGCAGGGCTGGGCCAGGCCAAAGCCAGGAGCCGGGAAACTCTGAATGGATCGCCCATAGGTCTCCAGGAACCCGAGTACCCGAGCCAACAACTGCTGCTTCGAAGGATGTGCGTTAGCAGGGGACTGGATCAGAAGCAGAGGTGGAACTCAAGCAAGGCACTCCGTTGCTGGCATTCCAAGCATTAACTTAATCCTCTGCTTTAATCTTGAATTAAAATGCATATCTCCCGGGCCCAGCGCGGTGGCGCAAGTGGTTAAGGTCCTCACCTTGCACGCCCGGGATCCCAGATGGGCACCGGTTCTATCCGGGCTGCCCTGCTTCCCTTCCAGCTCCCTGCCTGTGGCCCGGGAGAGCAGTTGAGGACAGCCCAAGGCTTTGGGACCCTGCACCCGCGTGGGAGACCCGGAAGAGGCTCCTGGCTTCGGACTGGCATAGCATCGGCCGTTGCGCTCACTTGGGGAGTGACTCATCAGACGGAAGATCTTCCTCTCTGTCTCTCCTCTCTGTATATCTGCCTAAGGCCAGTTCTCGGGATGTTTCCAATGTGAAGAAAGAAGAGCCACGTAGAGATCAGCAATGAGGAAGCGCTGCTGTGAAGCAGGTGGTTGGAGTGTGTGGACAATGGGAGAGAAAGAGCTGGATAGGGAGAAGTAATATTCAAATCAATGAAGCAAACTAGGACACAACTAGAGGAATTTTTAAATTTTTCCCCAAGAGAAAAACAGAATATGTGAGCCATTTTAACAAGGGCTGTTTACAGGGGAAGCTGAAGACAGCACTGCAGACAGAGTCAAACCTTCTAATTTTCCAGTTCCTTGAAAGCAGGACCCTGTCTACTCTGTTTATTACAGATTATCCTGTGATTCGAAGGGCACCAGTACACACATGTGCTTTGACTACATGGACAGTCTTTCCTTTCTACAGACCACCCCACACCAAGGTCTTTCATCTCAACGTTGACCATTTGACACTCTGCCTCAGGGAGTAGAGATGGGTCCGTCCAGGTGAGACAGAGGCTTGACCCCAGGCCCCTCGTTCTTCCCTACCAAATCCCAGTGGAATATTAAGCAGATAGTGCAAGTAGCAGTATCAGCTCTGAGCCAAGCAGTGAGTCACGTACCTGCCACAATTGCTGAAGAATGAATTCCTATAAAATCCAGAACTGGTACCAGTAGATTAGACAAAGGTGTTGAGTGTTTAAGTTCACCTCTCATTCCCTGAAAAAGAGAGGAGCAGGTTGAAGGAATCCCAGAGATGTTCCTTTCCTGAGTTCATCTCATCTTTTTCTAAACCTGGAACTCTGGAATCCCAGTGCAAATTTGAAGTTTATTCTGGTTGCAAATTCCCACCCATATGGAAAGGCAGGACGGATAGTACTACTCTTTCCCAGCCACCAGCCACATAACAGCTGTAGTTACAGTTAGCACCACACCTGCTCTGCTCTGGCTCCCTCTCCACATCCCAGGAGATCCCAAGCCCCCAAGTGTATAACATATTGTAATTTGCCAGTGTTTTTCAGATTGCTGGTATTGCTTGCCTTTACATTTTAAGAATATAAACATTTCACCATGTGAATAATTTTGGCAGAGATACAGTCCCAATATTTGATATTTATCAAGTGCTTCCCAAGATGCAATCCCTAATATTAGCTGCTATAGATGAACTCTTCTAATCTTTGTAATATCACATCATTGGGAGTTGGATCACAATGTTCCCTTTTCGTAAATGAGAAAGTTTTCACAAGATCCCAGGGCTTCTAAGAAGGAGAGTTGAGCTGCAGGTCACTTGGACGCCCATGCTTGCACTGGAACCCTTCACTGTCCTGCAATATAAATGGAAGTGGCTGCTTAAAATGAAAGCCTCCAGTAGTGAAGCAAGCACAGCTCACTGTATGCTCTTGGGAGAGTAAATTCAATCAGATCTCCATCTTCTTGCCAAGTAATCATTCATACAAGGTAAGGATTGGAGTCAGGCAAAGGGAAACCCTCACCCCAGGAGCAAAGCATAAGGCAGGGTGGGGCACAAAATGCTTCAGTAATCCAGATACATAACACTTCAATGCATTATTTTAAACAACTAAGTCACCAAACTGTTGCTATCTGCTCAACCACCCACTTTTGTAAATGCAGTTTTACCAGGACTGGAATATTTGCTCCAGTAAACAAAACTAGTTGTGCAGGGTAAGGGTCAGATCTTGTCTACTTTGTTCATCGTGTTCTATTTTGTTTGCTTTTATTAATTCTGCCTCAAGCACTTTCATTTTCAGCAAGAAAAGCTGCCAGCTCCCTCTGGGTGGTTGTGGGGACCAGAATTGGGTCTAATATCCAGAGTCCGACGGGGAGGATCCTGAAGGGGGACCCTCCAAAGCCACCCTGGTTCTGTGTTGTGGCACACTTGGTGCAGGCCTCCTGGTTCTGAAAGGGAGAGAGTGCCACACTGTTTATTTCCTGCTTTTTCTGAGTGTCCAGGACAGCCATGCGTGTGTCCTCAGTAGCAATCCCTTCCCTGTTGGTTAGCTCACTTACCTCTGAGATGGCGAGCTCTTTTATGCACAGGTTACATGTACTTGAATTTTCCAAACATTTGCTCTTTGCAGTTGGAAACTTCAGTTCCTATGCTGTGAAAGACAACTTGGTGAAAAGCCTCTTCCCAGGGTTGTTCACCCCTATTCTTAGAAATTGATTACTATGCTAAACAACAAAGTGGAGTTGAAGTTGCTGATGGAACTATGGTTGTTACTATTCTGATCTTCAATTTGAGTGGTCCTTGAGGGTCCAATGGACTCACAAGGAGCCCTGAATGAGAAAGTGATGCAGAAGGATCAGACAGAGAGAGGTGGCATCATGAGAAGACTTAGTCAACTGTGGCTGGCGTCGAAGATGGAAGTGGTCACAAGACAACATTGGTTGCTTCTTGTCACAGCCACTGTGGCGTCAACCAGGGTTGATGAGGGACAACACCTACAGAGAGAAGACAGATAGAAGAGGATTTCCAAAGCAGGTGACCAGAGGGTTCCTCTTCAAGAGAGAGGAAAAATTCAAGGCCTGTCTGGGCCTTTATTCATCTGGGGACCATGCACATTTTATCTGGGGGTCTTTCCTGTTTACTGACTAATAACTATACCCAAGCAGGAGCTCTGCATGTGAATCATTGGACGCCCACAGAGAGGAGAGAACAACGGTGTGGTCAGTTACCTTAGGCGAGTGTGCTGCCTGAGGCTCTGCTCTTGCCTACCACAGACCTTCTCAAGGCCATGGTACCCCTACTCCTACACCCCCACAAACCTGGGTGTCTGCTCTGTCTTTGATTGCTGACATCTCTCCCTATGACCCCTAAACTCCCACCTGCACCTCAGGGGTTTGGTTTGCAAGCAGAGCGTCCCAGCAGAGTGTGCTTTCAAAATACTTAGTTTCAGCCTGAATGAAGCAAAAAGTAAGAAACTCTCCCCAGAGCCTCCAGAATAAACACAGTCCCACTTTATTGCAGCCCAGTAAGACATCAAAATTTGACAACCAAAACTCCAGAACCATACAAGTGCATTCTTTGCAGCCACTATATTAGTGATTATTTGTATATGCATGAACTCCCCACCTTCCAGGACTCCTCCCTCTGTCTTCAGGGTGATGCCACTTTGTGGCTGACAATTTGGGGTCACGTGAGAGCCCATATCCCTGAACACCTGAGGTGCTCAGGTCTCTAGAGTCAGTCCTCTCAGTTTACTTGCATGGTTATCCTCCAGAACCCCAGGACACTGGGGCACAATTGGTTCTGAAATCAGTTCCCTTCTGGACCCAGAATATCTGATCTTTATTTCCAAGGGAAAAAGAACTCAGTGCCAGGGATAGGAACCCTCTTCCCTGCAAATCCTTGAAGTGCAGTAGGGCCAACCTCTAATATCCTGCACGAGGTTAACCTTGGTGATTCCAGAGAACCTTGTGGCTCATTTAGAGAGACGCTACCTTCAATAGCACAAAGTGTCACATCTACTGTCCTTAAGCTGGGAATAGAGCAAAGTATCAGAGGCAAGATGTGAAAGTCCAAACAGTGAAATTCCCTGTATGGAAAATTCTGGGAAATAGAAACTAACTTTTAATAATCAATGGCAGCACAGAGGCTATCAAGGGCTGTGTACAAAACAGAAAAAGAGTGAGGGCCTTCTAGAAACAGGAGGAATATTTTGGGGATGATGGAGATGACCAATTTCTCTGCTGCATCCATCTGTCAACATTGATCAAATTGCACAGGGAAACAAATACAATTTGTTATATATATATGTACATATAATATATATAGAATATATAAATATAAAATATAAATATATACATTATTTTTAATGAAGTTAATTCATTTTTTAAAAAAAGATTTTTATTTATTTTTATTGGAAAGTCAGATATACAGAGAGAAGAAGAGACAGAGAAAAAGATCTTCCTTTCACTGATTCACATCCCAGGTTTTCCCAACGGCAGCAACAGAGCCAATCCGAAGCCAGGAGCCAGGAGCTTCTTCTGGGTCTACCATGTGAGTTCAGGATCCCAAGGCTTTAGGCCATCCTCAACTGCTTTCCGGGTCACAAGCAGGGAACTGGATGGGAAGCGGGCCTGCCGGGACACGAAACTAGTAACCATATGGGATCCTTGTGTGTGCAAGGCGAGGACTTTCGCTACTATTCTATTGTACTAAACCCTGAATTCTTTAAAAGGGATTTCCCAAAGTAAAATCAAGGGAGTATTAAAACAAACAAATAAACGTGTCCTAGAGCACTGAGGAAAAAGGCTATGGGGCTTTTTATCTTTCTCTGAGTGAATATGCTTGCTACTAGTGGGCTTGCTTCAGGAAACTTCAGATTTTGCGTTGATTTTTGTTTCTCTCTTTGATAATGACGCCTCCCACAATACCAGACTTTAAAAATGCATCTGAGAAGAAGATAGTTGCTAAGATAATCATTAATATTCACACTAATTCAAGGGTCAACTTCACCCACAATAACATTCTACAGACATTTGAATTAAAAAAAAGCCTATCATTTCAAAAGGATGTATTTATTTGAAACACAGAATGACCGAGAAAGGGAAGAAGGAATACAGAGGGACAGAGAAAGGGGAGTTTTCCATCCTCTGGCTCAGTCCCCAAGTGTCTGCAGCAGCTGACACTAGACCAGACCCAAACCAGGCTTCCAGAATCCCACCTGTTTCCCACTCAAGAACTTAAGCTGTCATTCCAGTTTCCCAGACATGTTAGCCAAAAGCTGAATGGTTAGTACAGAAACCAGATCGCAGACACACCAATATGTTATGTAGGCATCTCAAGCACAGCTTGATCCACTGCATTACAGTGCCTGCCCTAAGGTCATCACATTTAGTATAAACAATTTCCTGGCTGAAAAAGTAGCATGTTAAACCTAAGCAATGGTTTTATTACTAGCAAGGGAGAAAAGGCATTTCCTTGCTCTTTCTGTCTCTCTCACGCCCCCTTTTTCCCTCTCCCCTTACCCACTCCTTTTTATAGATAGTATTACTGTAAAACCAAGAGAGTCTGCTGAAAAACCTCTTAGAGCCAAAAATAGTACCATAAGATACTTGGTTCCAAAAGATATGAAAAATAGTTTCACTGTGTATACAACTAATCTGAAAGAAGAAACACTAACAGTAGCAGTGAAAATGTAAAATAGAAACTGAATGGCAAGCAACAAGCCGAGCAGATCCATTTTCTTCAAATATGAAAAAAAAATTGTGCTGTTTTGATCTATAAAGTGCTCATCAAATCTATGAGACGGATCTCACTACAGGTAAAGAACACAAGAACCGTTTCACAAGCAGGAAATACAAGTAGTTGATAAAGATATCAGACTAACGTGCAAGGTCACCAGACTTTCTATAATGCTAATTATAGCAATGGTTACTCTCTTCCTTCTTGTTGATTCAGAAATGTTTTTTTTTTTAAATGTTATCATAGAATGTGAGCAAAGTGTGGTGTGTGCGCTTTCTGCAAGCAAAGGGGATGATGGAAACAATTCTGCGAGCCACAGTGGAACCAGACACAGTCTTTAAGAAAAAGAGTTTACTTTTGTTTCTGAACTATTTTATATTATCTAGCTTTCATTTTTATTATGAAAAAGTTGCTGGATTTTTTTTTGTGTGTAATTTCTTTCACTTCTAAATATTCTTCACTGTGCCACAATTTTTTTTTAAATTTTGTTTTTAATATTGTTTACATAGTTGAGAGAGATACATGCCCCTGGGAGCCTCCAATCAGGGTGGAGAGGGTCAGGGAAGGAGGAAGGTGGATGGGACACATGTTTCAGGTTTTTTTCCCTTTCCTCCTGTGTCTGCAGGGGAGGAGAGGGAGAGAGCCACTCCTTGCTATCAAGCTATAATTGCACCCAGGCATGGGAGATGATCCTTTAATGATATCCCAGAGACCCCAATATGGGGTCTTAATGTGTTAACTTGAGTGGTTTTGATAGTCCTCAGACATTGTCAGTTTCATTGCTCCAGGGTTGAGAAAATCTTTCCAAGATTCTACTGGTTGACAGAATCCACCTAACATGCCACAAAGCTTGGCCGTCCGCTGATAAAGCAGTTGACATTCCCTGCTGGGCTGGATGAAGTGGCCGTCATGTAACTTGTATATATATGGGAATGTTGTCCACTTCACTGGCATCAGTAACTGAGGAGGATAAGTCCGAATACACGCAATCCAAAGTCAGACTACACATCCTGTGGTTTTCCCCGTGACCAGGGTCTGAATCCAGTGTTCCAGCTAGGGAATCTCCCAAGAAACCTAGTCTAGAGTGACTTCAGATTTGACTTTTATGGGTGCCATCTAGTGTAGGGTTAACTGCCATCTGTCACCTGCACCAGCCAACACACATACCAGTGGATGCAGCTTAGTCAGTTCTGCCTCAGTCTTACCTCATACATGAACTGATGGGTGTTGTGGCCCAGCCCAGGCAGCCAGTCACAGATCTGGTCTTCATTCATAGCAGCAGGTGCTGCAGCCTGGTCAGGGTGACTCCCAGTAACCCTCACAAGGTGGCCTGTAACCGGTCCCAGTTTTTACATGTGCTAGCCTCTGCTACAGCCTAGCCCAGCCCAATCCACATCCCATCTAACTCTCACGAACACCCATAGGTGCTGCACTTAACTCAGCCTAACCTGCCTTGAGACCCAGCCCTCATATATATTGCCCAGCCTGGCCGGCCCTCAACCCTGATACTTGTGCTACCAGTGATAGGTACAGCCTAGAAGGGGAGTGTCACAGTTCTGCCAGGCATGTTCCCAGCACTGGATCTTGAGCCTGCCACAGGGTACTTGGTTCAGCCTGACATAACTCATGCAATCCCAGTACTTGCCAGCTTGTGCTGTGGCCTAACTTAACCTGGGCTGCCCTCAGACCAGCTCACCCTCAGTCCCAGTTCTCAAGCTCACCAACAGAAGTAGCAGCCAGCAAGGGAGTCCCTGAAGTTTCCCTACCCAGCCTGCTCCAACCCCAGGTCTTACATGTGTCAGCAAGTGCTATGGCCTGGTCTGAGGTGGCCCACCCCCAGTCTCAGCATTCACTAGCAGTCTCAGCATTCATTAGCTACAGCCTGGCTTTGCCTGGCCCACCCCCAGACCCAGCTCTTGCCAGCAGGTACAGCAGCCTAGTCCAGCCTGATTCATCCTCAGCCCTCATGGGAACTGGCAAATGTTGCAGTCCAATCCAGCCTGGCCTATACCCCATCCTGGATCCCACTCATGCCAGCGTGTGCTGTGAACTGGCCTGTCCAACATCCCACCCCCAAACTCAGCTCACACATATGCCAATGGATGCTGCAGCCAAGCCTGGTCTAGCTGGATGCTGCAGCCAAGCCTGGTCTAGCTTGCTCTCAGCTCTGGCTCTCATGCTCACTATTGGGAGCTGTGCCTAATAGGGGAGTTACCCAAGTTTCCCTACCAGGCATGCTCCTGTGTCGGGATCCCACATGTGCCATTAGGTTCTGCTACCAGACTGATATGCTAGCCTCCAGTGCTGGCACTTACCAGTTGGGCATTGTGGCCTAGCTTGACTGGCCCACACCCATTCTGGCTTTCACCAAGGGTGCTACAGAATCACCTAGCCTGGCCCACCCCCATACCCAGTTCTCAGGTGACCTGGTAGGTGGAACAGCCTACCTGACCTATTCCACACCCTTTCTGGCTCTCATAAGAACCAGTGGGTACTGAAGCTCAACCCAGTTTGGCCCACCCCAAGACTGAGCCAACATGCATGCGGATATGTGCTGCAGCCTTGCCCAGCCTTGCCCACCCCTAGCCCTGGCTCTCACACTCAGCAGTAGAAGCTGCAACCCAGCAGAGGAAACCCCAGAGTTTTCCTACGAGGCCCATTCCCATCTCCACTTGTGTGTGCTAGCAGGTCCCTTGACCCAAGCTGGCATGGCCCAAAGTCTCAGCTCTTGCTGGCGAGTGTTGCAGTACAGCCCAGCTGGGCGTGGCCTACATCCCATCCTGACTTTCATGTATGCCAGTAGGTGCCAGGGCTTGGCCAAGCCTGGCCTATCCCCAGACCCATTTCACACAGATGCTGATGAATGCTGCAGCCTGGTCTGGCCTGGCCTGGCCTGCCCGTAGCTCCAGCTCCTGGCTCCCCAGAAGGAGTTGTGAACTGGTAGAGGAGTTCCCCAAGTTGTCCTACTAGGTCTATTCCCAGCTCTGGATGTCACAGGTGCTAACAGGGGCAGTAGCCCTGCTGGGTATGGTCTACCCTCAGCCCTGGCCCTTGAATGCATCAGCACTGCTACATCACAATTTCTTCCAACTTGTTTTTTTTACACTTTGTGATTTTTTTACATCCATTTTTAGCTGGTGGGTCTTTGTTAATGAGCATGACAAAAAGATAATTTATAACTAACTTCTAAATACTTTGGAAAAATGAAAACACTATTCATTCTGTTTTAAGATTAATTTGTTTATCCGAAAGCAGAGTCCCAGAGAGAATGACAGACAGATCTTATAACTTCTGGTCATTCCCCACATGGCTGCAATGATCAGGTGGGCCAGGCTAAAGCCAGGAGCCAGGAACTCCCATGTGGTTTCAGGAGTCCAAGTACTTGGGTCATTTTTCTCTGCCTGCCAAGATGAGCTGGTTCAGAAGCAGGGTCAGCTGGATCTCTAATTGGCACTCAAATGGGCTACTGGCATCATATGCAGCAGAAAAGTGAACCAGCAGATAGAATCTCTCTAACACTTCATTTCAAACTATTAAGTCACTAAAAATTCATTAACCTGGCAATCTCAGAGTTTTATTTATCATAGTTGTATTATTCTTTTTCTTTCTTTCTTTTATTAATTACATTGCATTATGTGACACAGTTTCATAGGCTCTGGGATTCCCCCCACTCGTCCCTGTGCCCTGCCCCCATGGTGGATTCCTCCAATTTGTTGCAGTATTACAGATCAAATTCAGTCAAGATTCTTTCTTTGCAAACATATACCAAGCATAGAGTCCAGCATCTTATTGTCCAGATAAATTCAATGGTTTCTTGGGGAGACCATCTCTGGTCTGAAGGTAGAGCTGGCAGAATGTCATCCCTATTAATTAAAAGCCCCAACATAACACCAACAGCAATTTAAAACATTATGGAATTAATTGACATGGTTTTGAGCAACCAATATGTTTTAAAAAAATGCAAGTTCTTAACCACATCCTGTGACTACTTCATTGACATTTCAATTTTAGTTGATATACAGCCAGCTTCTATACACCTTAAAATGGCTATCGGGTACTATTCAGCTGTCTCGTGTCTATTTTCATTTTAGTATTTAGCAGTTTATAGTGTTGAAGCATAATTTTGCTGAACTTGGCAGATTTTAGGATAATCTAAACTGACTTTAGTTGTATCATTCTTAATTTTTCGGATTAGAGTCCTTTTCATATCTATTTCTTCACAAAAAATAAGCTAATTAATTTCAAATAAAAAATCTTGATATGATACTAATTCTTTTTTCCTCATTCCCCATATCCAATACACCAATAGTTTCATTTTTGAAATATCCAGAAAGCAAGAAACATTTAAATTGTAATTCTGGGGTGGACATCTGCATAGCAGCTTAAGATGCTGCTTGGGAAATGTACATATGGTACTGGAGTGCCTTGTTTCGAGCTGGAAGTCAGTGGTGATGACTCAGATAGGTGGGTCTCCACTGCCCACATGGGAGATACAGGCTTGAGTCCCCAGCTCCTGGCTTTACCTGGGTTCATCTCTGGTTGCTGCAGTTCTTTGGAAAGCAAATCAACACACAGGAAATCACCCTGTCTTTTCAAATAAATAAATAAAATGTATTTCAGGGGCCAGTGCTGTGATACAGCAAGTTGAGTCACTGACAATGATGCCTGCATTCTATCTGTGCCTTGCTTCAAGTCCCAGCTGTTCCACGCCTGACCCAGCTCCCTGTTAATGAGCTTGAGGAGGTAGCAGAAGACAGGCCAAGTGCCTGGGCCCTTGCTGATTGTGTTGGAGACCTAGCTGGATTTTCCAGCTCCTGGCTTTGGCCTGGCCCAGCCTCACCTGTTGCAGTTATTTTGGGGGGTAAACCAATGGATAAGAAATCTCTTTCCCATTCCCCAGCCACTCTTGTGTCGCTGCCCATCAAATACATACACATTTTGGAAATGTGATTTATATGATGCCAGTCTCTCTTGTGACACCCTTCATCAACACAGGTGGAGGTTGTGCACCAGCTGGCTGCTGTGCCACCTGGTCACCACCTTTGGGCTCATGACATCGCAACCTCATCAGCTGCCATTCTATGACTCACTCTCACAGCAGTTTGTCCCTGCTGGTTCCTCAGCCTGTAATGGTCCCTCTTGTGCCCTTGTCACAAGAAACCTCATCTCTGAACGCTTTTCAAAGATCACGTCTTTATAGAGGGCCTCCTTAGCCACTCTTTTCAGGTGTTTCCTTCCAAGCAGTTACAACTGTGAGCAGTGAGCGTATCTGTTTTCTGTCTCCCTTGCCCTCCCTGTGGAACTGGGAGCCCCCTGTGCTTCACCTCTTGTCCCTTCCCTCCCCAGGAAGAGACCTGTGCCTTCAGAACCAATCCTGTGGTCCCGTTTGTTCTGACGCAGGACACAGCAGAAAACATATGAAGAAATTACTCAGCATATTTCAAGGACATACTACAGGATATCAGCTACAGTCCCCATGCTGTTATTAGGCCTCTAGATCTTACTCATCTTGTCACCAAACATTTGTATCTTTACTATCTTCATATTTACCCTCATTTCCTAGCCTCTGGCAACTGCCTTTCTACTCTGCTTCTGTGAATTTGCCTGCGTTTAGAGTTCATATGTGAGTGAGATACTGTTGCATCAGTCTTTAAGTCTGGCTGATTCACTTAGTGTAATGTCCTCCAGTTCATCCATGTTGTCCGTCCCCAGCGGGATTTCCTTCAGTATGGCTGAGTAGCATTCATTGCTGTATAATATATGCAACACATTTTCTTTATTCATCTGTTGGGACACAGTTAGGTTCATTCTATATCTTTTTTTTTTTTTTTAAGATTTACTTTTGTTTTTATTGGAACAGCAAATATACAGAGAGGAGGAGAGACAGGGAGGGACCACAACAGCTGGAGCTGAGCCAATCTGAAGCCAGCAGCCAGGAATTTCTTCCAGACCTCCTGTGCAGGCGCAGGGTCCCAAGGCTTTAGGCTGTCCTCAACTGC
The DNA here is from genome assembly GCF_017591425.1 of Ochotona curzoniae. Classification (NCBI taxonomy): domain Eukaryota; kingdom Metazoa; phylum Chordata; class Mammalia; order Lagomorpha; family Ochotonidae; genus Ochotona; species Ochotona curzoniae. Next base: position 23,488,841 of record NW_024467115.1, read on the forward strand.
TTTCCCAGGCCACAAGCAGGGAGCTGGATGGGAAGTGGGATTGCCAGGGTTAGAACTGTCGGTCATATGGGATCCCGGCACGTTCAAGGTGAGGACTTTAAACACTATGCTATTGCACCGGGAACCAAGAAGCTACGTTGACTTCTTTCTCTGCACGTGTAGTCTCACTGAGGAATTAAAGGTAATTTTTAAGTGAACTTCCTTCTTTGGGGAGTTCAAACACAAAGATAAACTAGAAATCCCAAACCCCAAAATAACCCCTACACTGACTCCTGATTTGTGTTCTGTTTGCTTCTTTGTTCTCCCCTGCAGCTGGGGTGCGTCAAGAAAAGGAGATAGTCTTGCCTCCCTTCAGAAAAGCAGCAGCCAGACCTTCGCCTCCTGGAAGCTATACAAGAGCAGTTTGTATCTGAGTTCAAGGTCCTCACACCAGAGAAGGTCCAAGGTCCAGAACAATCTCTAAGTAGTTCTCTATTTCTCCAAGTCTTCACACAAGGGAATTAGGCTGGATTGGATGTAAAAGGAGGGAAAGAGGAACCTTTCCGTGATTTCTTTCTTCTTATTTATTTATTTATCTATTTACTTATTTTAGAGAGGGAGATAGAGAGGTGGAGGGAAAGAGCAAAGAAAAACAAGGGAAAGAGAGGGAGACTGGGCAGTTAAGTGTGTGTGTGTGTGTGAGAAAGAGAGAAAGAGAGAGAGAGAGAGAGAGAGAGAACTCACATTCATTCCCTTACTCTTCAAATACCTTGTAAGGGCTCTGGGCCAGGCAGGCTGGGATCAAGAAACTCATTCCAGCTCTCCCAGTGGCAGGGACGCAGCTGCAGGAGCCATCAGCACTGCCTCTCGCAGCTTGAGTTAGGAAGCTGGAATGCAGGTCGGAGCTGGGTACCAAACTCAGATACTGCACTGTAGGATGCAGGCGTCTTAACTGGAATCTTCATCTCTGGGCCAAATTTCTGCTTCTATGTTTTTTTTTTTTAAGATTTATTTTTATTGTAAAGTCAGAGATATAGAGAGAAGAGAAGAGGCAGAGAGAAAGATCTTCCAACCGAGCATTCACTCCCCAAGTGACCGCAATGGCCAGAACTGAGCCAATCTGAAGCCAGGATCCAGGAGCTCTTCCGGGTCTTGCACATGGGTGCAGAGTCCCAAGGATTTGGGCCATCTTCGACGGCCCTCTCAGGCCACAAGCAGGGAACTGGATGGGAAGTAGGGTTGCCAGGATTAGAACTGGTGCCGATATGGGATCCCAACACATTCAAGGCAAGGTCTTCAGCTGCTAGGCCATCACATGTTATTTTTAAAGACAGGTATTAATTTTATATATTTATGGAGTACAATGTGATATTTGTATGTATTCTATGAAATAATCAAAACAGGCTAATTAGCATATTTCTTATGTCAAACATTTATCATATAATTGTGGCGAAAATTTTCAGCTATTTTGAATTCTATCCGCTTCGTCATTTACTGCAGTCACCACGTTGTGTAGTTGAATGCTAGAGTGCGTTTCTCCTTTCCAAGTGAAATTGCAGTTGCTGCTCTGTGTCTGTCTTCCTTGTACACACCCTCCCTCCACCGCTAGCCATCATCCTGGTGCCCTCCACTCCCGGGTGGCTTCACTTCACAACACTGCTCAGTGAGATGCCTGAGGCAGGATACTCTACAAAGAGAGTTACTTGGCTCGGTTCAGGAGGTGTGGGAGCTAAGGGCTTCGCCTAGCAGGGAGGGACTTCATCCTGGCAGCTTCCCAAGTGAGCACAGGTGAGCACAGAGGCAGAGGGCACAAGAGCCCGTGTGTCTGTGTGACTCTCCGTCTTTTTGCCAAGACACAGGGATTCAGTCACGGGCTCTACCATAACAACCCTGCCTAACCCTGCTTGTCTCCCTACCTCTGAACTCCACAGTCAAGGCAGTTCCCATCTCTTCCGGCCTCCTTCACACCAAGGGGTAAATTTCAACACATGAAGCCCCATGGAACATTGAAACCACCTCCACACCATTACAACTACCATGAACTGCTATTGGCTTCCTGTGTCTTTTTCATGTGACTTCAGGTGCAGGTCCACTTTCACGAATAATGGTACTTTCTCTGCATTTCCTATGCTACCAAGCTCTATGCATTGCCTAGATTTTTGGTCTTTCTGTTATTTCATTTCACTTGTATATCATCAGTTTTGATCTCCACCACTTCTTTTCAGATATTACTTTGATCTGCTTTCCCTAGCCCACAGTGGTTTTATCTACCTATTTAAGGAAACACTATTGTCAGTAGAAGATTCTTATTTCTAATGCCATGTGTTTTAGAACCAAGTTTCATAAGAAATGCCACTGTGGTTTTATACATGTGCTTTCCAGATAATGCTTAATGGGAGTGGGTATTTGTGCTCCCGATGGAGGTGCTAATAACGGTGTTGGGTTTAATTTCTGACTCCAGGTCCTGACTCCAACTTCCTGCTAACAGAGAGCTTGGGAGGCAGTGCTAATGGCTCACATGGTTGGGTACCTGGAATGAATTCCTGGCTCTTGTATTCTACCTGTTGTGGGAATTTGGGGAATAAATCAGTGGATGGGAGTATTCTCTTGTCTCTCCTTGATTCACTAGTCAATTAGTCAATCAATAGCAATACTTCAGGATTCTTATACATAATTAAATAAATAAATAGATAATGTTGATAAATTACTCTTTTATGTGAGGGAAGAGGAGGCAGCAAAAGAAAGCTGTGACTATAAGATAATCTGGGGCCAGAGTGGTGGCAGAGCTGGTAAAGTTGCTGCCTATAATGCCAGTATACCATGTGCGTGTCAGTTCCTGTCCTGGCTGTCCCGCCTCTGATCCAGTTCCCTGCTAATGGCCTGAGAAAGCAGAGGAAGATGACCCAAGGGCTTGGGTCCCTGCCATTTATGTGGGAGATCTGGAAGAAGCTCTTGTATAAATCTTTAGCAATAAATAATACATCAGAATTAAGAGAGTTAGTGCTAGCAAGTTTTCTAAAAATAAAAGAAGACCATGTCTATTTAAAAGTAAACTGCAGTGGAGGAAATTCTGCCTGAAGGGAGGTTAAAACACTAGTTTTGATGCTTCTGTTCTGTATTGGACGGCCTGGGTTGAGACACCAGCTCTGCTCCAGATCACAGCCTTCTGCCAGTGGGCAGCCTGGGAGGGGCAGATGAGCGTGAGGTGATCCCTGCAGTCCTGGATGGAAGTTGCAGCACAGCCATGGCCATTGCAAGCATCTAGGTAGCGAAAACTCAGACTTTATGTCTTGGCAGCTCTCTCCCCGCCTCTCTAATTCTGACTTTCAAACAAATAAATAAATTTTAAAAAGTGTTTTCAGAATTAACAGCACAAAAATAATTGGTGGCCTTTCATTCATGTCTCATAAAATCATTTTAAGAAAAATGATAAAAGAATCAGGTGGACTTTATTTCGGTGTCATAACACTACAATTAAATTATTAAAAGCAAGTCTTATTTATAACTGATTTTCAATGAAATTGGATAAACCAATTGCTTTTAGAAACATTTTACTTTGAAAAAATAAATTGTATGCCTCTTTTAAAACCATTTGTCACATAGGCACAGGCTGAAGCATGGTCCTTGTGTCAAAGAACATTTCTAAGGAATCAGAACTCCAGTGAATATGGCCAAATCCCTTTAGAATGGCACCGGCATGATAGTATTTGAAAATGAATCCTAAACCACTTCCTGTCCACTCTTCCAGGTTCAAAATTGAGTTGCCTCTTCTCTAACCCCTCACTAAAGTGTGCCAAAAAGCCTAGTCCTTCAAGTGTCTTTCCTACTGTTGACCTTCCTCATCCTGGGTGCTTCACATTGCCTGTACCATTTTCCCCAGTAAGCCTTCCCACGCAGGTTAGATGCCTGCTCTCTAGGTTTCTCAGTTGCTGTGAATTGCCAGAAAATTCTCTGTGAACATCTGTCTCCACAAAGAGACTTCGCTGATTTATTCATTTATTCAATAGATTGTGATACTGGAGAAAGCTGGATGAGGATCAGTACCGTCTCACTCACTGTAGTGCAGAGGGAGTACGGAATCAGCTGGCAGCCCAGCAGTTATCCTGTGTGAAAAGCGGCAGCAGAGGGAAGCATCAGGCTGGTGGTACCTTTCAGGAGAGGTACCCAGTCTCCTATGGAGGTTTGGGGGTGCTGTGAGCAAACCTCACACGTGGAAAGATGTGGCTCAATCTTTGAGGCATGACAGGTGGTCAGCTGGGCAGAATGAGGGAGGATGAGAAGTGATGCTGCAGGCGCAGAGCACAGGGATATGGGGATACAGGCATGCCCTGAGCAGAGGAGCAGGCTATGTTCAAGGAGATATAAGTAGGTGTACATGACTGCAAGACAGTGTACTATGGTGGCAGAGAGGAGAGAAGTTGGGGCAAAGGGGTAGAAGCCCTGAGGAATATACATGTAAGTCTCTGTGTTGTAGAAGCTGCTTGCTTCAGAGGAAGTGAAAGAAGTAGCAGCAAGATCATATGGGTTCTCTGGACAGATCATTTTAAGAATGAGATTAGGGCACAGTTGCAGAAGGTAGTAGCAGAAATTGAGTCCACTTAACAGAAAACAGAAGCTAGAGACAAAATGGTGGCATAGGGTACAGACAGGTTTGGGATGATGGAGAAGCATGAGACAGGGTAAAGTACCAGAAGCAGATAGCAGAAAAAGATAGAGGTCAGGCAGTTGGCAAAAGGGTACCTGGAGACACCCTGGGCACAGGAAAGTGGCAGCAATGATGGAGCAGTGTTGCAGTAAACAGAAAACCCAACAGCAGCTGGTGAGCAACAATCGGACTCCAGTGATCCAGGCTCCAGTGGCAGCCAGGAATCCAGTGATGGCCATGGCTCTTGTGGCAGCCATGTGGGAGCATAGGTTCACATCGGGAGCTTGGAAGATGATTGCAGACTAACACCTGTTCAACCTGCTCCTTGGCCCAGCAATGAGCAAAGTAGGAGCAGAGCACAGAGATCGGGCACCATTTTGTTTGGTGGGACAGAGTGCAGATCTGATGGGATGGTTCAGAGTAGGCTCATTTCTGGCTGATCATACTGTGCTGATACCACTGGGAGGGCAGCACCAGGATCGTGGCCTGCATGGTCTTTGAGGTCCCTGGCTCTGAAAGCCAGTAACCCCAATTCTCTCTAAGTGCCTCACTAGGTGCCATCTTGTGTAGTGGGGTAGAGTGTGTGAATTTAAAGGGATGGCCTGGAGAGGGCTCATTTCTAGCTAACTGTGCTAAGCTGAGTCCACAGGGAAAGCAGCATCAGCTTTGCATTCTACAGGGTCTGTGTGGTACCTAGATCTGAAGGCCAGCAGATCTCTGTCAGTGCCCTGTGGGGAGCTATTCTGCACAGAGAGGCAAGGGCTCAGAGGATGGTAGGAGCAACTGCAAACTGCATGCACTAAATCATTAGGCCCCAGGTGCAATTATCATGGGACCAGGCACTGTTAGACTGAGGGGAGGACACTGAGCTGCTCAAGAGCTAAGCTGGGAACAAAATCACTTGCAGCTTAGAACATTGCACGGGGACCTCAGAGAAAACAGTTCTGTCACGCCACTCTACACACTCCACCCAAAATAACTCCAGGTGGCACTCAGACTTAACAGCTAGTATATGTCAGCAAGATCAGTGTGCCAAAAACCCAGTTAATCAGGACAGTTGGTGTTTTCCTAATTCAGGATACTGATTGAACATAAAAATTGACTTGTAGACCTGTAGGTAATCTATCTTAGAAACCTGCCCTAAGGATAAAAATCCACCAACCAGAATCACGATAACAAAAGGTAAAAGAAGAGACAAAGGTGCTATGAATGTTATTAAAGACTCTCCTGCAAAGGAGCAAAAGCTTCTACCACCCTCAGAGTTAACAGAGAAAGACACTGAAAAATGGGGGACACAGAATTCAGAAAACTCATTATTAAGCTTCTGAACAACAATGAGAAGTGCATAATACAGGAGTTCAAGGAATTTAAGAAACATGTCACACAGGAAATGAATCAAATGAAAACTGATATATCAGAAATGAAGAATACAGTGAAGCAAATTCAAAGTAAAGTGAAAAGTCTCAAAAATAGAATTAATGAAGCAGAAGAAAGGATCTCAGAATTGAAAGATATTTTCTTGCATCAGGGGGAAACAAATAAAAAGCTGGAAGCAGAGCTGTGTCAAGCTAAAAAAAAAAATTCAAGAATTAAGATATGATTAAAAGCTGAATATAAGATCCAAAGTGATCTTCACAATGACACATGATAATCAAGCTATTTTCAGTTGAACATAAGGAAAAGATTCTTAAATGTGCACATGAAAAAAATCAAAGGCCCTATGGAGGAACCCCAATCAAACTGACATCTGACATCTCAGAGGAAATGCCAGAAGAGACTGGAGTGACATATTCCAGATTCTAAAAGGGAAAAATTTCAGCCCACAATAATGTATCCTGCAAAGCTCTCCTTTGTCTTTGAAAATGAAATAAACTCCTTCCCCAGTAAAGAAAATTTGAAAGAATATGCCTCTTACAAACCTGTCCTACAAATGACACTAAAAAATGTTCTCTTGACAGAGAAAAGGAATAGCAACTACCCAAACCAAAGGCAATTGTGGAGAACATCCCAGTAAAAGGCCAACAGGTGACTAAAGCAAAGAACAACCCATTGCTAAAATTATAGGACCAAACTGCCACCTACCCATATTAATATTGAATGTAAATGGCTTAAATTTGTTCATCAAATGCCATACATTAGAGGCCTGGAACAAAAAACAAAACCCATGATCCCTTGTTTACTCAAAACACATCTTACCAACAAAGATCAGAAACTCAAAGTGAAAAGATAGAAAAAGATATTCCAAGCAAATGGTAAGGAAAAACATGCAGGGATAGCTATTTTTATATCAGATGATATAGAATTTGATGTGAAAAACATTAAAAGAGATGAAGGACATTACATAATGATCAAAGGATCCATTCAGCAAGAAGAGATCACCATAATAAATGTATATGCACGAAATGCCACGGCATCTAGCTACATGAAACAAATATTAATGGATTTAAAGGGAGAAATAGACTCCAATACAATAATAGTGGGTGACTTTAATACCCCTGCCAATGGATAGATTGATGAGACAAAAATCCAGCAAAGAAACAATAGAATTCACCCAAACACTGGAGCAAATGGACTTAGTTGGTATCTACTGAACCTTTCAGTCTAAAGACAGAGAATACACCTTTTCTTCCATTAGTACATGAAATCTCGGAGTTCGGTCCTTGGGCTCGGGGGCAACTGACGCTCCCTGCAGTGTGGCAACTGTGGGGGGGGTGCCCCTGCCGGGTCGGACCCAATGTGGGGGACTCACACCAAAGACACTGCCGCAAGGCAGTGAACGAGTCCTCGGCCTCCCCCAGGGCGGCCAGTGCACCAAGCGGTGCCAGATTTTCAAGATATGTTGTTGCTGCCTGGGGTCACTCATGACTAAGACTAGGTTGAGTGTAGGTGCAAAGTGAATTTTCGGGTATTCTCAGTGACAGGGTCATGAAAGATTTAAGCATGCGAGGGGACCAAGACCTAGTGGTTTTAGGGATATATCCAGAAGATAATTTCAGTAAGACAGATGCAACAGCTCAATTATGAATACAGAGATGGGATATTAGTATAGAACATCACTGATCGCCACACACTAGCCCACATCGAAGCTATGGATGGGGACCTCTTTGGCAGTGTTGGGTACCATTGCCCGACTGAGTGTTGGAGTTGTGGAGTGGTCACATTTGGCAGGATCAAGACACTATCTAGCACGCAAGAGAATTTGGGCTGGGGGTAGACTCTGTGGGTTGTGTGGGCCCAACCCTTTGGAATACAAGTCCCCCGAGTTAGCTTGCAAGCTGGGGTTGCAATGGTCTAAGCCAGATGTGACCACGCCACCTGCCATCACTCATGGGTAAAGGAATCCACAACAGTCAGGGTAGGTCAAGGCAGCAGCACCCAAATGTGCATCTTTAAACAGGATGTGGGGTGGGCCGGGCTGCCACTGGAAGGGGGCAGAATGGGCAGGGCTGAACAAACCTTAACTCACAAGAAACAACAGAAATCAGGTTGGAGCACAGCTCATGCCATGTAGGTCCTTGCATATACTGATCTGCATGAGGCAGAGGCACTAAGCCACAGCATCCAAGGGGCCAGGACAAGTGAGGGGCTCTGCCAAGCAGAAACAGAACAACCACTGGCCTACACCTGCTCTATGGCAGGGAAGAGGCCCGGGTGGGGAAATAATGGGACACCCTAGCTGGGTTGAGTTTCCCACCAAGGAGCGTATGGGCTGGAACTGAGGCTGCATTCTGATCAGGATACAATTGTAATCTCACTTGGCACAAGTGTGGACTGGGACGGGAAGCACCAAGCCAAGCCAGATTCCAACACCATCTTGTGCTCTGGAGGACTGGGGAGAGGTGTGTGACGGACTAGGCTAGGTCTCAGCCCTTACTGAACCATGTGTGAGCTGTGTGGGGATATGAAAGAGCCATGGCTGGGTTGAAATATCCAACAACAAGAACCAGCTTGGGTCCAAGGCCAGTCAGGAAAAGCCACTGTTCCTCCTAGGATAGGAGGCAAACTGAGTAGTGCTGGCTCATGGACCCACTGGTATGCGTGAAAACTGGCATTGGGAGAGGTTCTGGTGGAGGAGCCTGGGCAACTTCTCTGGCAGGACACAGTCCCATGCAGATAAGCGCAAGAAGCACAATAGGGAACAACCCAGAACAGACAATGAAAATTATCCCACTGGCATACACATGGCATGGGTTGGGGGCAGACCAGCCTGAATTTGTTCACATTACCTTCCAGTGAATCCGAGCACCAGAACAGAGTGTGGGTCGAGCCAGGTTCAGTTGCAACACATACCAGTACACAACAAGTAATGCCAAGGTGAGATGAGCCGTACCAGATGTGGCTGCAGCTCGCAAACAGCACATGTGACAATCAGGGAGGAGGCAAAGCCAACAGGGGAACATGGGCACCCCTGCTGGATAACTACTTCCATTGGAAAGTGTGAATACGGATGAAGGCAGTCCAGATTAGGCAGGGCTATAGCACCTGTGGGCCTCACGGTGAGCTGACTGTTCTGACTGGTGTGAGGTAAAATTAGAGTGGGTTGAGGGGTGTTTGGGCTTAGCCACAGCATTAGCTGGCAGAGGCTGGTACTGGGAGCTAATTCTGTCAAGCCAAATGCCAAAACCACCTGGAGACTGCATACTCTGGGAGTGGGTGTGGCCTAGTAGGGAAATAGTGGGCACCTCCCTCAGGGTTACCACCCTCACTGGACAGCACGAAACCCAGGCTAGGAGTGGGGGGGCTAGACAGAAAGGCACCTGTCAGCGGGTGTATGGGCTGAATAATAGGTTGGTTGGGTTGAACCAGGCTTCAATGTCCATTGACATGTGTGAGAGCTAAATGGGATGTGGGACAGACGGGACAAGCCTGCGGTGCATACTGGCAAGCATGGGAACCAGGGTAGGGGGCAGAACTGGTAGGGGTTTTGGGGAGTCGCCCCAACTAGGCTGCAGCTCCAACTGGTTTGCATGAAGACTGAGTATGAAGTGGGTAGAATCGAGCTGGACTACAACACCCGTTGGTTCACAAGGAAGACAGGGCTGGAAGCCGAACGGACCCAGCAATCACAACGACCAGCATATGCATAAGCTAATTGGTGTGACGAACAGTGTTGGAGTCTGTACTAGCAAACTCACTCAAGAATCAGATCTGGGATCAACTCAGATGAAGTTTCTTTGGATATTTCGCCAACTGAACTGCTGATCTTGGAACCCCAACCATCAAGAGACTGTCAGCCAGTGGACTCTGAATAGGTTTCATTGCGGTTGGGACGGTGAGATTGGCAGCAATCCAGAACTGATGAACTATCAAAACTGTTTGAGCAGGACCCTTGGAGAGTGCCTCATGTTGGGGATCGGGGATGGGTGGGAGGTAGGGTGGGGCTTTTCCCTTTGTTACTCCCCTAACCCCAGATACAGGGCAAAATGATTATATTAGTGTGGAAACAATGATATTACCCACTTTCACCCTGTAGCCCGTGACCCTTTGTATCCTAATAAACTAAGATTAATTAAAAAAAAAAAAGAAAGAAATCTCCTCCAGAGTTGACCATGTTATAGGCCATAAAACAAGCCTGAGCAAATTTTTAAAAATCAAAATTATACCATACATCTTCTCAGACCATCATGGAGTGAAACTAGAGACCAAGTCAAAACACCCAGGAAGACATGCAAATACCAGGGGACTGAATAATATGCTACTAACTGAACAATGGGTTAGAGGAAATGAAAGGGGAGAAATTAAAAAATTGCTTGAAACCAATGCAGGCATCAACACAACATATCAAAACTTGTGGAACGCAATCAAGGCAGTGTTAAGAGGATAGTTCTTCTCAATCAATGCTTATGTTAAGAAACTAGATAAACACAAGTAAATGAGCTAATCTTAATGCTCAATGAAGTAAGTGAATCCCCAAGGGGCAAACACCATCACGCAAATTTTAAGTTCAATAACCCTTTCCATACTGTTTTTGCTGCATCCCATATGTTCAGATGCTTTTGTTTTCATTTTCATTTCTTTTAAATGGTTTCTTTTCTCCTGTTGAATTCATTGCTGGCTCATGGATTGCAAAGTGGTATCACTTTACCCAAGAAGCTTTAGTGTTTTCTTTTCGTCAGCCATGCATTGGTTATTTAGTGGCACACTTTTTTGACTCAATGGTGCTGTAATTTTTGTTGTTGTTGTTTTAACTTTATACTTGTTGTTGACTTTTTTTCTTGGCTTCTCATGTAAGGGAATGTGTAGTAATGGTGTAGTAGAGACTACCATATCCAGATGTGAAGATACAATACAATATGCATTCCTACTTCCAAATCAAAGATGGGCTCCCAATGAAGTTGTTGGACGTATCTATACAATGGGATGCTGGACTATCTGACATTGTCTGTAGCATCAATGTTAGGGCACACTTAAATACCAGACTGATGGAGTTATGACTGCTTATGAAGGAAGCTCTCAGCTCCTGGCTTTGGATTTGCTCAGCTCTGACCATTGCAACTTCTTGGGGAATAAACTAGCAGACTAAAGATCTTTTTTTCTGTTATATGTTCTCTGAAAATCTCTTTCCATTAAAAATACATAAGTCCTGAGATAGACAGAGAGAAATGAAAACATACACTAAAAAACATGTCAGAATAAGAACAGAGGAAGCTGATTCTGAAAATACTTATTCAAGATTGAGGATGAAAAGAACAGATTCATGGAGGAGCACAGGAGGAAGAGCTCATGTCTGGTGGCAGTGTGTGTGAAGTGTCACAAACGTAGCAGGAAGGGAAACCTACAGTGATGTCACCGTGTAAGTGCTGGCTCCAGTTCCCAATTCCAGCTTCCTGCTACTGCACACCCTGGAAAGTAGTGAGTGATGGCCCAAGTTCTTGAGTCCCTGCCTCCCTCCTGGGAACAGATGAAGTTCCTGGCTCCCTGCTTCAGCCTGAACCAGCCCCAGCTATTGTAGGCATTTGAGAGATCAACCAAGGCATGGTATCTCTCTCTTTCAAATAAGGAAGTAGAATTTAAAACAAAGACACGAAAAGAAGGGTGAAACACCAGTTGGTTGGACATTGGGTTCTGGAGCTCAGGAGAGAAGAGATTTGACTCACTTATACAAAGTTCAATGTAGAAGCTGAAATGAAAAGTATGTCAAGTACAAAAAAGAAGGTTGATACTGGATCCCTGGAAAGCACTTTCTAAATATAGGCAAGGAAAAGAGAAGAGGGTAAGAGGAGGCAAAGAGGCTGCTAGAGCAGTCAGGGAAATGAAGTGTCCTGGAGCCAGGGAACTGGCCTGCAGAAAAGAAGCCAGTAGTCCAAGGTGCTTTTGGCTGCAGAGAGAGACAGATTAAGTAAGCCCTGACAGCTTCCCTTTATGTTTGGCACCAAGGCACTCACAATGATCATTGCCAAGCAGCTCCTTGCAACAGTGAAAGTCACAACACTGCAGAAGTCCAAGCGATGAGTGGGAAGCAGCATGATCACAACATGGGTTTCACAGGTGAGTGCCACTCTTTCTAGAAACCTGACTGAGGATGAAAGTGAAAGGAGAAGCAGGATTGAGAGATTCCTTGAGGGCATGGAGGACCTGGCACAGTCCCCAGCACAGGACTCAAATATGTATTTATCCAATGAAAGTTGAGCTGAATACCTTCTTGAGTTCTGAAACATTTAATTACTCAATTATTTCTCTTCCCAAGCGATGACTCTAAGCATTAACCAGAGACTAGGGAAGCATGCAGCTTGCAAGAACGGGTAAAAGTTGTTTACACTCATGTGGTCAGCCATAAAGTCAGTTCTGGTGAGACTCAGGTGCAGGCCCCCAAGAGGGCCTTGCAAGTGGAGTGTTAACTGCCCAGGAAGGGTAAACAGCAGAAGACATAGGATTGACTTCGGGTTTACTGGTTGGCTGTGGGTGGCAAGAAATAGCCTTGTGATCTAGCTTCCAAGCTACTCTCTAACGTTGTAACTTAATTGGAATGTAATCAACATAATCTATTGCTGATTATTCAGGTCAGGCCCCAAGAGCCCTTTCATCCTTAAGGAGTGACTTGTTGATTACAGCAAAGCACAGACCAATCTGTTCCCTGATGGCAGAGGGTTGGTTCTTTGTTTATTTTTTTCCCCCCTTGAAGATATCAAGAAAATAGAGTAACATTTGGAGGACACATTTAAAAGGTTTATTAGTAACAAACAGAGTGAGAACAGGCAACCTTGGCTGACTCTGTGGAAACAAGCCCATATTTGGACAGTTTTCCCCCAAACCTGGAGTAATCCTACCCTCCCACACAGTGCCTGCGTGATTGACAAGGAAAGTTCCCTTCACTGAACTTGGGGGGAGCTCGTTTTAGGTCATCCCCATTTCCAGGGCATTGGTGGGCATCCAAGTCGTTCTACAGCTTCCCTGAACCCCTGGTTTTCTCTTGTTAAATAACGCGTTTGGAACAAAGCGTGTGGCACCGCATTTGGAGTGTGGACCAGTGCGTCTCAGCTGGGAGCTGCTAACCCCTTTCCTGAATCCCAGCCTCCCCACCCCTCTTCCTCCACCTGCTAGTTAGCTACAGCCTGTGGGTAAATTCAGGGCTGTTTCTCCTTCACCACAAGTTTTCAGGACTGGGAACTCCTGAGCCTGATTTACAATCCTGGGCAAGTCACTACTGAGCGCCTAATTGCAATACTGATCAAGCTGAGGTTGTACAATCACCGCTGAATTGGCAGGATTTCCAAGGCCCATTTTGCAAACTCGCTGCAAGGTGTGGCATGTTGGCCATCCATGCAGATGTCTTGCCCTCAGGTTGGGGATATTTATCGAGTTCTGGAAGGCTGGCTCTTTACAGGCGAGCTCTGAGTCTGATCCAGCAGGCAGAAACCCGGGAAGGAGGCCACAGTGACAGGTAGAAATCGGCTTTGAGGACTGGGGATTGGGGTGGAGAGTGTCAACGGGATTTTTACCAACACCGCCAGGATCTGTCAGTGCAGCACACACAAGGCCCAATGAATGCCCTTTGGCGCTGGAATTCCCTGTGTGTGAACTGGGTACGCTCATCCCTGTGCCACCCTGGGGCGGGTCAAGGGTGTGTCCAAGACACTTACTCCCCAGCCCAGTGGACAGGACACGGTTAACCATCGCGGCTTCTTAAAGCTCAAACTCCACTTTGCTGAGGCCAGCTCGGCTGCCATCCTGTCAAGGGGCAGCGACTGGGCTTGGTGGAGAAGAGGAGCAGCCGGGCAGGTTGGCGGGTACCGAGGGCGGCCCAGCTCCGAGCCCTGTGGCTTTCGCCCGCGGGAGCGAGAGCCGGCTGTAGGCGTCTCCTTCCTGTGCAAACTTTTCTGTCCTCTTCCTCCTCCCGCCCTCCCTACCGGCTCCGCGGCGCCCGGCGTCCAGCCGCCCGCCCTCCCCGCGGCCTCCCGGTGGCCGCGCACGGGGCAGCGCCGGGCAGGGCAGCCCTCGGCGCCGGCCCCACCCGGTGCTCCGTGCCCGCCGCTGCCGCCCGAGCCGATGGCCGAGGAGGGCAGGCGCCCCTCGGGGCCCCCGGGCGAGTCCTTGGCCGCACCGGCGCCCGCGGCCCCGGTCCCCGATCCCGAGAAGCCCGCCCCGCCGCCGGCCCTGCGCTGGCTGCCAGGGGACCCGAGCCCCCGCGGCCGCTCCCAGAGCGACCTCTCGGCGTCCTCGAGCCGGGGCCGCCCACTCCGCGTCCACATCTCCGGCTCAGGTAAGGGAGACTGGGGCGCTGGCAGGGAGGGCCGTGCGCGGGCAGGTGGCGGCCAGGGCGTGCGCAGACACCGACCGGGGCCGGCTGCCGGCGGGGAGGCCGAGATTGGACGCCCCCCATCCCCCGCCACCGCTGCTCGGCTGCAAAGGCTTGGGGACCCCGGGCGGAAGATGCCCGCGCTGGGTCACAGCACCGCCGCGGGTGCGCGTTCGCGGCGATTGTGCGGGTTGCCGGCTGCTCGGCTTGAGGGCGCCAGGCAGCGCTGGCTGGCTGCCCCGGTTCAGGGTTTTGTCTGTCACCTAGAAGAGCCTTCTAGGTCTCGAGTGCGAATTTGGTCCCTTGGAAGGGTGCGGTCGCTTGGCGCCGGGGGATGGGCCAGTGTAGGTCTTGACAGTCAAGGCAGCTGCTCGGGCTTCGCACATTGAGAGTTCTTTCGTCGGGGACCGGTAAGAGGATCTGGAGTTTTTCTTCTTTATGAACACCTTATGCAGGTGTTGTTGAGAGTTTGGCTGGGCAGCTAGTGCATCATCCTCCGCTGCGACTTGAAGCAGCCCCGGAACCTGCACCTGTGCGCTGGGCACACGGCAGGTCCTCGAAGCTGCAAGGTGCAGCGGCACTAGCAGAGCCAGGGGGTAGCCGAGACCCCGTGCGGGCCACCTGTGCTGTGTCGCTGCGAGATGACTTCATCTTGTCTCTCAGGGGTCAGACTTCGAAGTAGGAATGACAATATGGAAGCCCCACAAGGGACTGTTCTGTAGACCAAATCATTAATCTGCATTCCCCAAGAACAGTAGAGCTGGTTTTGTCAAAGTTCACCAGATGCAGTAAGTTCCCACCGTTTGTTTTGTGCTAAGTGGCCTCTCTGGACTGTCAGGGCACTGGGTGATTCTGATGGTGGGTGGCCAAACTGGAGAACCACTGCTTTATGTCATATATCTTAATCTGGCTCGTTGCTTGGGGAAGTGCAGTCCGGTGCCTGGGGATGGCATGGGCCGGTGTCACCTTGGAGAGCTGGTTGTGGAATCTGCCCTAGCCCTGGTGCTCTCCCCACTCCAGTAACCCCAGGGACCGTTCTCAGCCCTGTTCTTGATTCCAAGTGTTGTAGTTCTTCCCAATGGGTGGTTTCTGTGAGTTAGTTGTCTGCTGTGAGTTCTTGAGTGTTCACAAGGAAGGGAAACCATCTTCTGCAAAGTCAAGTGGCAAAGTCAAGTCGAGAGGGTGAAAGGCGTGCTGTCCAGGGACTGTCACAGGGCAGTGTCACTCCAAAAGTTGGGATACTGCCACCCACACTTCCCAGGCTTGTTCGCCTCCAGCCTTCTTTCCACTGAAGTACGGTAGAAACTTGTGTGGCAGGCGTTTGGTCCAGCAGTTCTCCTGCTGCTTGGGGTGGCTGCAGTTGGTATTAGAATGCCTGGCTCTGTGCCATGTCCAGCTTCCTGCTAACGAGTCTCTTGGAGGTGATGGCTCAAGTCCTTCCCTTCCATTGAGAGACCAGAACTGAGGTCCTGGCGCCAGTCAAGTTCCATCCTGGGCCAGTCCTGGTTGTTGCAGGGTTTTGGGGAGTGAACAAAGGGGTAGATTTTTGTCTGCTTCCTTCTCTTGCTGTTCAGAATTTTAAAATAATAAAATTGCGACTTGGCTTCTTACAGTTAGCCAACTGCTACGATAAAGACCTGCCTAATACAGGACATGTTTTCAAAGACCTGCTCAGTGCTAGCACTGTGTGAACACTGTGGGACTAAACCACCTTGTCAGGCCACTTTCCCTTTTCTACTAGGTGATGACTAAATTTTTGTTTTGTTAAAAAAATAAAACATGTGATACTTCAAGGACTTTAAATTGTGGTTTGAGGAATTCATTTTTACATAATATGATGCATCTATAGTTTTGTATATCAAAATTATAACAAAACTCAACTGTTGTCAAGTAGGTGAACTTTTAAAATAAAGTTGAAATAACTGAAAGTAAATAAGTCATTGCCCTTATCTTATGAAAGCTGGGATCATTTTTTGCTTCAAAAAAAGCACAGATTGACTTTGCCTTATGGTTTTTGAACTCCCGGAATTCGATAAAAGTTCTAGGTTTTCAAAACTTTAATAGTCCTGGCAATTTGGTGTTTTACTTCAGTTGTAACAATGAAATTTGGAACAAAGTATGTAGTGAGATGTTCTCTTCCGTTTTATGTTTTGCAATTTTTATTTCATTTATTTGAAAATGCGAGCAGGATCCTCCATCAACCAGTTTACTTCCAAACATGCTCAGAACTGCAGGGGCGGGACAGGCTTGACATGGAACTCAACCTAGGTTTCCCATCTAGATGTTGGGAAGCCAAGCACTTGAGTCATTGCCTGCCGCCTCTGAGGGTGTGCATCAGCAGGAAGCTGGTATCAAGAGTGGAGCTGGGAGTCAAGCCCAAGTATTGTAATTGTACATGGATGTTCCAAATGGTAATTTCATCTCTAGGCTGCCTTAGCCCATTTTTAATTTTTAGATCAGAGTTAGGTACAGTATTAGGAGCTTTGGTGTATTTAATTTTTCTGATAAATTCTTTTGATAATCCCAATTTTCAGCAGGTAAGGAACCCTAGCATTTTTTACCATTTGGCACAAAGGGACACCTGTGTCCCCTAGCAGAGGTCCTGGTTTAGCAGATGATGGCTAAAAAATACACCTGGGGCTCTGCCCCTCACTGAGAAACCCAGGTGGAGTACTGGGTTCCTACCTGCAGCCTTAAATAACCCTCAGTGTTGCAGGTATTTGAAAAATCAGCCAGAAGATGAAAACTCTCTATTTGCCTACCTGCCCTTCTTTGCTTTTCAAATAAAATGTAGCTCCAGGTATGTTTCTGTTGGAAGCATTCTGCAGGCACTGGCTGTGGGCCTGCTTGGGCCAGGCACTATTCTGGACTATAAGGGCTTTGGGAGGATCAAGGGGTATTCACAGTATTCAGGGAATGGTGTCTAATCCTGTGTGTTCTGTGTAGAATAGAGAAATACTTCAGAAAAAAGGAGCATCTGGAGTCTTCAAAAAAGTACCTAGACAATGCATATGGTGAGAGAACTATGCATGGGTTTTAAAAACTTTTTTAAAAAGATAAAAAAAATTTTTTTTAAAAAAAGGTAGATTTACAGAAAGAAGGAGCCACGGAGGGAAAGATCTTTCATCTGCTGGTTCACTCCCTAACTGGCTGCAACAGCCAGACCTGAGCTGATCCGAAGCCAGGAGCTAGGAGCTTCTTCCAGGTCTCTCATGTGGCATTGGGCCATCCTCTACTGCTTTCCCAAGCCACAAGTAGGGAGCTGGATGGGAAGTGAGGGAGCCTAGATACAAGCTGTCATCCATATGGGATTCTGGCACGTGCAAGATGAGGATTTAGTCACTGGACCACTGCTCCAGGCTCTCATTTCTAAAACATTGACACCAAAATAAACTCATCTTTTAATGCTATCTTTCTGTGAACCTGTTGAAGATCCTTCAGTTTCATTACTCTGATTCCTCTCTACCTGTGCCTTGTTATGTCAAGGGTTACAGGTAATAGCAAATCCAGGTTTCTTTTCTTCAGTCTTTTATTCCTGGTGTGATCTGTGCTGAGGGGAGTGAGAAATCCAGCAAACTGGGGTGTTTTGGCAGCCCATCCTCACTCTTACCAGGCCACTGCCACAAGCTGCTGGCTAAGATCAGTTCTGCTATCAGTTTCTCCTGTTGGAGAAAGCCCTTCTTAACCACACTTTGCTAGTGCTCTCAGAGTGCCTCTCATTGACCTCTAGGGTTGTAACTCTTCTTGTCCATGCTTTGTTCCTCAGAGTACACGCTGTGCCAGAGTGTGGCGGTCCACAAGGGTTTTTGAGGGTTGGCCATAAGCTAGACTGGAGGTGCCCTAGGTCAGGAACACTGGACACCTGCTCCAAACAAGGACCATCTGGCTCTAAGTTTGCTTTTTTATGACTGTCTGTTCATAGAACAGCAAGGCCACTCTACCAGAAAAGGACAGCCAGCTTGGGCAAAGCAAAAGGGTGCCAGGTGGAGCAGGTGCTGTGAGGCTCCATTTGGCCTGTGTTCTGCCCTGGACAAGTTGTGCACCTGGCGTGGACATGAGCTTCCCCTTCCCCGAGGAGAACTCCCTCTTGTACTAAGGTCCTGGACTTCTCACCCAGTGAGGAGCGTGTTGATCTGGCTTCCATCCTAAAATGGGCTGCTTGTATCTGAATCCCACAAAGGCTCTCAGACTCCTGTTACACTATAGCGGAGACTCCACACTGAAGCTCAGTGAAGGGATTCCTGTTAAGTCTGGTCATGTCTGCCCTAGAGCTGAAACCAGAAAGTTGTTGGGCACCGAGGTAACCAATTTCCTCTTTCTTTCCCCAGCACTTTCTTAAGGCTGCTGCGGTCGCAGCTGACAGGGGCTGCTGGTCTGCCCCTTACTGGGTAGCTTTCTCACTGTCTCATCCCAGCCAAATCTCTCCCCCGTCAGGTGCTTCCTTACAAACAGCTCATCACATCCCCTGTCCACCTACCGACTACATGGTCTTCACTTCCTGTTAGCTCTGGCTTTTGTGTCTTACTTGAGGAAAGTTTCTTCATAGTTGAGACTCCCCTAAAAGACCTATCATGTGGAGCCGGTTTTCCCAGCAGGCTGCAGACTCCAGGTCACAGAGACAAAGGATTGATGCTTTGGATCACATACCCCCACTCACTTGTGCCCCCTCCCCAGGCCCCAAGCTCAAATCAGTTTTGGAAAGCAAAGTCAAGCAGTGGCAGCGTGTCATTGCTTTAGTCAGTCAACTAATTCTTAGAGTTGCCATGTGTGGAATGCTGTACTAAGCCTCAGGTGTCCAGAGGTGAGCAGACAGGGGACTGCAATGCTGTAGGCAAAGGCAAGCAGAGAGCTACTCAGAAAGTGCATGGGCAACCCAGAGCTCAGTATGCCTGGTGATGTAAGCCATATACCACATGCATATACCACGTGCGATGCCAACAGTGACAAAATGATATTGATGATAATTGTTGATACTCTCAAAAGAAGCATGATCCTCTCATTTTTCTGGATGCTTGTAGTTTACAGTGGTGCCTGCATGGTACTGTGGGACTGATGGCAAAGCTTGGATTGAGTCTGGGCCCCATTATTACAGAGGGTCCTTTAGGCCAGAAAATGTGTCTTAAATTTTCACGTATTTGTTTGACACACAAACAGCCAACGGACTAAACACGGAGGGTATAAGAACACCACAGTCTAGTGGTGAGAGATGGGCCAATAACAGTGAAAAACGGGCTGTGATTAGTGCCCTGTCCTTGTGCTCAGGTAACTCGGCTCTGGGTCCTCTCCAGTTAGAGGAGAAATGGGGAAATGGAGTTGAGTGAGGTGGAAGAAGAGGATCTGGGAAGAGGAGAGTACACACAAAAGTTTTAGTGTCCCCCAAACAACCCAGCATAACAGGGAAACTGGCAGGCTCTTGAGTAGGGCTATTATGGGAGAACACAAGCAGGGGGAATAGAGAACTAGGCTGAGGACAGGGTATGTGAGGCTGCCATTTCTGGCTTTTTCCGGGGAGATACATTGTAGGTGACTCTTGTAAGGCATTTGCAGGTTTGGAAAGAATGTGTACTGAGAAGTCCTGGTGGGCAATGACCACCCTGGAGGGTACACAGACAGCAGTGATGGAGATCCAGATGTGTGGTTATTACTGCTGTGGTCTTGGCTGCGTGGCTTCACCTCCCTGTGTTTGACTTCCTCGTGTCGGCCCTGGAAATGATGAGTAACAGGAACACTTCCCCTCACCCGTTAGATTACTTTTTGTCAGGCTAACGCTTGTGGAAAGTGCTTTTGAGCTTCAAAGTACTGTGCAAAGGAAGGGCTCTTTTGCATTCTTCTGTTGTAGGACTCATGGTGGCATGTTGAAATTGTTCATGGGTTTGTCTCCTTCCCAACACCATAAAACTGAAGGGGACAGAAAGCATGTTTATCTTAGTATTCTCAGGGTCTAGTCCACAACATTGTGTACACACACACACACACACACGTATTACATAAAAATGGTCAGCTCCAAATGTTTCAAAATTTTAAAAATAACTAACTCAGGATTTTTGCAGTGTCTTTCAAGAACTTCCCATGAGCTCATTAGAGCTTTGCGTGTTGCAAACATCACTTGTAACGCTTGTGAAGAGGAAGTCACGACTGAGCACAGCCTGAGGCTAGTGGCAATGGGATCGCCATGGCAGGGGTTCCTCTGTGGCTTGACTAGAATGTCCACACTGGGTGCTGGGTACAAGGGTGCAGACAAGTGCAATTAGAAGGGAGTGAACTCAAGTTAATTCTGCCCTAGATTATTAAATATATTATCATGTTACATCTTCATAGCACACGTGTGATCCAGCCATGCGTCAGCCCCACTCTAGAGGTGAGAAACTAGACTTCAGGAAGGTAGAGTCACATACAGATGCCAGCAGCGAAGTAGCAGAACCAACACTCACATCTGTCTAACTTGAAAGCTCACACTCCTCTCTTACCCCATGCTAACTTGCTGCACAGATTTCCATCAGGTGAAGATAACTCATGTGTCTCCACCAACAGGGAGGAAACTGCATCTTTTTTAGTTACAAATGTTATTAGGTGGGAGATCATCAGAGTCAAAAGGCTTTTGTCAAGCTTTCAGTTGCCTGTCCATTTTAGGGTGCATGGGCTTCAGATTTCCTGTCTCAACAGCAGACTTCACTATTCTGAGACGTACAGTTCTACCGGTATTTTCAGATTGGCACGCTTCAATTCTAAATGCCCACATGCATTTTTTAAAATCAAACTACTTAACCTTGGAGTTGTGAGCATAGTTCAGGCACAAGAACCATTTCTTGTCTCAAAGTAATTTCAGTTAAAGTGAAGCTCAGGAAAACATACTGAAGCTGTCTAGTGTTTTCAAAGGACTGTGCATGATGACTCATTATCTTTGATCACACAGGCTGAAATCTGCATGAACTTGGTTGTACCAACCTGCCTTGGAAAGGCTTCTGAGCTCTAACTCCTTTGGTGACCTACTGGCTATGGCTTGACATTTACATATCTTATTTAATACTTTCTTGAAGCCTTGAGAAAAATAGTTGTGGCTTATCACTCATAACAGGAAGAAAGTTGTGACTCCAAAAAAATACATTATCTATATCCACTGCTACAAACTACAGCTAGGGTGATGAGGTAATAGGTACAACAGTTCAATTTTCCATCAACAGCTTATATATCTTAAGTATGTGATGTAGAATTTACGGTCATGGCTTAGATCATCAACATCTGTCTGTAATCATCTGTTCATATATGTTCTATTTTGTTAAACTTAGCTCTAGGAGACTGACAGATATTCTATCCACTGGTTCACATAAATGCTTAATTCCTGCAAAATCAGGAGACTAGAATCCAGTCCAGGTCTCCCACATAGGTGGTAGGGACAAAGGTACTGGATCCATTAGCGCCTGTTTCTCAGGGACACTTAAGCAGAAAGATATAATTGGAAGCTGAGCTTGGACTTGAACCCAGACAGTGCAATGTTGGATGTGGGTGACCCAATTGACATCTTAACAACATGTCAAATACCACCCTGGACTTGTATTATCTAACCTGTCTGAATGCTTGGCATATATTCATATAGGTTAAACACCAATCACAAATATTTTCAATGTTTTAAAATTTTATTTTTATCAGTGTGAAAACCAGAAGAACAGATAGAGCAAAAGATCTTCTTTCTGCTGGTTTACTCTTTCACTAGCTAGCTAACCCAGGCAAGAACCACAAATCCAGAACTCCTTCTGGCTCTCCCATGTGGGCAGCATGAACCCAAATATTTGAGGCATATTCCACTGTACCCCAAGCTGGTTTGGAGGCAGGGTAACTTGGATGGAAACTGGCACTTCAATATGGAATGTGAATGTCCTAAGTGGTGCTTAATCCACTGTGCCACAAAGCCTGTCCTAAAAAAATGTATTTTAATCCTTCTTTTTTTGCAGCCAAGTGAGCATTATCTAGAGGCTTAATACAGTGACAAACATGTGATGATGCAAAATATGGTTTATGTAATAGTATTCACATGTTCAAAATAATGTTATCTTTCAATATTGTCATATTTCAACTTTAACCTTATTGAACAAAACAGTGCTTTAAAATTTTGACTAAAGCATATGATCACTGTTATAACACTTGAGTTGAATCTCTTTATAAAAATCATGTCTATCTGAAGAAGTGTAGGTTTATGGCCAGTGAGAGGTATTGAAGGGTCATTCCAGAGATGGCGAAAACAGTGGACACATTGTGGAAGCTGATTTATTGTCTGTTATCATGATTGTTCGAGTAGGAATAATAATCATTTGAATACCTGCGTCACACACAGGACTTTATAACACTTCACACCACCCAAACATATAACCTTGTATAATATATGCTAATTCATTTGAGCTGTTAACATAGGGCAGTGACTGCAAGACGAGTTAAGAGGCCCATGTTCCGCATCAGCATGCCTAGGTTTAATGCCTGATTCCGGTTCCTGTCTCCACAATGATATCTGAAGTGGTTGGCTTCTTATCACCCATGTGGGAAACATGATTGAATTCCTAACTCCTGACTTCAGGCCTGTGCCAACCTTAACTATTGCAGGAATTTGGGTAATGAACCAGAGGATGGGAGCTCTCTCTGACTCAGAATTTTTGCTTCTCAAGGAAATGTGTTTTTTTGTTGTTGTTGTTTTTGGTTTGATTTAAAAAGTGGAAAAAAGATGGTGGAGTAGGGTAATGACACATTTAAACAGACAGAGAAACACTGGAGAGCACGGACCGACGGTAGAGGGGCACCTGGAGTATGACGGACACAGGAATGCAACAGAGACAACAGTGAGGTATTACACTGACCAGCACTACCACCAACAACCAGATGAGAAGGGTACTTCAATGGGACCTCGGGAGGTGAACCCAGACATAGAACTACTCATCCTGCTGGTTTGTTTAATTTGACCAGAAGCAGAGACACTGAAGCAAATTTCAAGCAGGCACTGTGGGAACAGGGTGGATTTCACAGCCCAGAACCCCAGGAGAGCCAAATCAGGCACCATCTTGTGTAGGGAGTAAAGTCCATGGGACAGGATGGCGCATGCACTAAGCTTGGAGAGAATTTATTTCTGGTCCAGTAAATAGCAACAATATGGCGTACTACAGGTTCCACCCAAAATAGGTCCAGGTAGCTCCCAGACCTACTGGCCAGCAGAACAACTATACAAGTTGCACATAAGGTGTCATTTTGTACAGTATGGCAAAGGCTGTGAAACTGCAGGGAAAACAGTGAGCTGTGCATTTGCTGAGCTGGGAGCAAAATCACTTCCATGCAATGCGCTGGTCCTACTTCAAAAATGATACTGATTTGGCATCTTATGACTCAAAATTGGTCTGTATGGCACTCAGATATAATGGGCTAGCAGGTTCCAACAAGATCAGCACCAACAACAACCTAGCTGTTTAGGATACCTGCTGGCTCCCTGATCCTGGGACCTTCTCCAACCAGAAGTGGGAGAAAGGTTATACAGACAGCGATGCAGCCCCAGCACAGTATCACAGGCAGTGGAGAGTGGTGAACCAGGAGTTGGGGCTGCAGAAACCTTGGAAATCTAATGTAAGAGCCCAGATCTGGAACTCACTGGAAGGAGTGGTACAAGTGAATGCAAACAAAGAGCCATGTATCAACTGCAATAAGTAAAATCAAACTGTAGACCTGAGACTTACAAAGCTTGGAAACCTGCCCCAAGGAGAAGAATCTGATAACCAGAATTACAATGACCAAGAGAAAAAGAAGAAACAAAGGCACAATGAGTATTTCCGAAGACTCCCCTGCAAAGTAGCAGAAGCCTTTGCCAAACTCAGAGTTCACTGAGGAATACATTGAGAAAATGGGGAATACAGACTTCAAAACATTTGTTATAAGTCTTCTTATCAACAATGAAAAGCACATGTAGGAATTTAAGGAATATATCACACAGGAAGTAACAACACTGAAACAAAATCAAGCCAAATTATTAGCAATGAAGGACTCGGGCCTGGTATGATGGCCTAACAGCTAGAACACACAGGGATCCCATATGGGTACCAGTTCTAATCCTGGTGACCCTGCTTCCCATCCAGCTCCCTGCTTGTGCCCTGGAAAAGCAGTCGAGGACTTTATACCCACATGGGAGACCCAGAAGAGCTCCTGACTTTGGATTGGCTCAGGACCAGCCATTGTGGTCACCTGGGGAGTGAATCAGAGGTTGGAAGGTCTTCGTTTGTCTCTCCTTCTCTCTGTATAGCTGACTTTGCAATAAAACTAAATAAGTCTTAAAAAAAAAAACAAAAGAAATAGAAAATAAGGACACAATAGAGCAAATTAAAAATTCAGTGGAGAGTCTCAATAAAAGAATGAAGGGGGCAAAAGAAAGAATCTCAGAATTAGAAGATATGTCTTGTTACAATGGAGAAACAATCAAAAAGCTAAAAGCAGAGCTGGCTTAAGCTAAAAAAAAGTATTCAAAAATTAAGAGATACTATTAAAAGGCCAAACATAAGGGTTATGGGAGTTCCAGAAGGTGCAGAAAGAGAAGCTGGATTTTAAAATGTATTCAATAAAATAATAAAGGAAAAATTCCCTAATCTGGAGAAAGAATTGGAAAACACTATACAGAAGGGTCACATAATTCCCAATAGAGTTGATCAAGAGGATCAAAAGTGATCTTCACAATGACACATAATAATCAGACTCTTCAGTTGAACATAAGGAAAAGATTCTTAAATGTGCATCTGAAAAAAATCAAGGACCCTATAGAGGAACCCCAATCAAACTCACACTTGACTTCTCAGAGGAAACTGTATAGGCCAGCCTAGATTCTAAAAGCAAAAAATTGTGGCCCAAAATAATGTACCCAGCAAAGCTTTCCTTTATCTTTGAAAATGAAATAAAATGCTTCCACAGTAAAGAAAATTTGAAAGAATGTGCCTTTTCCAAACCTGTCCTACAAATAATACTTAAAGATGTTCTTTTGACAGACAAAAGGAATAGCACCCACCAAAACCAAAAGCAAGTGTGGAGAACATCCCAATAAAACAAAAACAGAAGACTAAATCAATGAACAGCCCATTGCTAAATGACAGGACCAAGTTACCACCTATATTAATCCTGAATGCAAATGGCTTAAGCTCCTCAATCATACATCATGAATTAGTAGACTGGATTAAAAAAATCTGTCTATTTGTTGCCTATAGGAGATACATCTCACCAACAAAAATCAGTGGAAACTGTATCTCATAGATTTTGATGTTTTTGCTTTTAGTTTCATTTCTTCAAAATTTTTTTCTCATTAAATTCTTCACTGACTCAAAGATGACATAGTAGCATCATTTTCTCCAAGAAGGTCCTTAATTTTCTTTTCAATTTCATCAGCAACACATTAGTCATTAAGTAGCATGCTGTTTAATTTCATGGCATTGTAAATTTTTCTTCCTGTTGTTGATTTTGTTTTATGGCTTGTCACTTGGGTGGGGTATATAGTGACTTCAGTGAAGACTGTCATATCCAGATGTGAGGATACGGTGCAGTGTGCATCTCTACTTCTGGACCAAGGATGGATTCCCAGTGAAAATGTTGGATGTGTCTTGACAATGGGGTGCTGGACTCTCTGCCATTGTCCATGCCTGCAGTGATGGATTTATGACTGTTTATGAGGAACCATACTGTTGTAATGATATAAGGGAACTCAGTGGTGGTGGGAGGGAAAGACAGCGAATGGTTAGGGGAAATCCCAGGGCCTATGGAACTGTATCATAAAATGATGATGATGATGATGATGATGATAATAATAATGCAAATAAGCAAAGAATCTTTAAGGAGAGTTCTTAGGATAATTCAATATGATAGGAGTGAAGGGATTATTAATAGAAAGGTTTTGATCAAAATGAACAAATTTCCAAAGCCATTTGTAGAGACTCCCCTGTTTGAGGGAAGGGAGTTTTGTTTTGGATTGATTCATCCTTTAGTAAGACTACTGGAGCAGTCTGAAGCCAAGACAGAGCTGGGCATGTGAAGCTGGGCCTGGGAAGCTGTCCGTGCCCAAGGACAGTGCTGTCTGCCTGACACTTCTTCTTTCTCAAGATCAACCTACTTACCTGCCATCCTACAGTATCCATTTCTTAGTCCTCTTAGGAGGCTGTAACAAGATATCATTGATTGAATGGCTTGTAAAACCAAAGATGTATTTCCTCAAAGTGTTTGGAGGCTGGGAAATCCCAGATTTAGGTATGAACAGATATGCTATCTGGGGAAGGTTGCTACCTGTTTTATAGCTGATGTCTTCTCATTGTTCCTCTCAAAGACCCTGCTTATATGAGCAGTACATTGAGAAATAGAGTTTCAATGTCTAGATTTTGAGGGGAAGTAAATTCAATCTGTAACACAAATGTATCTGTTCATCCTTTTATGTATCCTAATCTACTCACCCATTTGCCCATCACTGCAATCCGTATTTCTCTGCTTCTGCCCTTCAGAGTCCCCAAATGTACATGTCTTGGGTTCAAGTTAGTGGAGAGAATCATCAGTGCTCTTGGATGTGAGTTCTAAACACAACCTGAGCCAGGTAGCTGTTCTTGTAACTAGCTATACCCAGTATATGGCCCCTTGAGGCTGCTAGAATATTATCTTGTAGGTGTTGGGAGTTGGGTCTTAGATGACAGGTGGAAGGATTGGGAGAACATGCCCAGAGTTTCCATTACCTCCTTGTACAGAGTACTCAGAAAATAGTCAATTCTTGGACTGTTGGAAAGAATAGATGTCCCTGAGAAAGGCCAAATGTCTGTGAAGGTAAAGGAAAGAGGGTGGAGTCAGAAAACCATGTGGAATAAGTAAATATGTGTTTAAACTAAGTGGATGTTCTGTAGCACTGTGGGCTGTTTCAGCAGTCTAGGGTGACTACAGAGGATGGGATGTTTTCCTAGGGAACAGCAAGATAAGAACAGCAAGGGTGATGGAAGTCATTGGATGTGTTTCAGGCTATGGCCCATGTTAGAGTGGTGGCTCACAAGGGAATGATCTTATGGCTGGAGAAGCATGAAGGACACAGGGAGAAGATTTGTCCATGAAGAAGTTTTGCCCTTGATAGAAAGGACATCTGGTGTGCTCCCTTGCACTGACTGCCATACCTGTCTGCAGAGTCACTGCTGTGATGCCATAAGGGCCCCTTTTGATTCCGTTCAGGGCAGCCTTCAGGTTTCCCATTCGTTTAGGAACATTCAGAGAAAGCATCACATAGAAGGTTAGAGTTGTGTTTCTTTCTCGTAGGGCAACATGGTGGTGATGCTGAGTCAGACCCTCACTCTCTGGGAATGGTGTGCCCCCACCTGATGACCCTGGCTTCACGGGCCCCGTTTGAACTGTGGAATGACATTCCTCTGGTCCAGTCTGATTAAACGCTTCTTGTCAGGTGTTTACAGATGACGTTATTCTAGCTCACTGATGATTACCGAGATAAAAATGTGTAGTTTCATCAAGATGTCAGCTCTGTGACAGTATCCACTACCGTGGTGACATCTGAGCCACTTCTATTCAACTGTTGGCAGCGGACAAATTTGCAGAGCAGAAGGATATGTCTGTGGCCTAGGGCAATGACAAAATGAGAGAATTGGAACACACCAGAGGAGCCCAACCGCTGCATAAAAGGAGTTGTTTTGAACTTCCTAGTGCTCAGAAACCAGCCTGGTACATCAAAATCAGCATGCAAATATCCCTTTCCCTCTTGGGCTGGCTGCTTCTCTTCCTCCTCTTGTATACTCTCACTTGAGCGGTTGCTCTTTGAGCTTTCTCCCCTTGATGATTTTTTACAGGTTCTCACCTATTCTGGTGGTGCAAGTAGACAGCCTGGGGTGTCTTGGTATGATTCAACTGCTCCCTGTGTCTCAAAGGAAGCCCTTAATCCCAGGCTGTGGCTTGTAGTCATTAGCTTCTTGCCATGGCTTTAAAAGGCAACAGGTAACAAAGACCCAGCACAAAGGATGAGAATGCACCAAATAGATGGTTTTCGGTAGATGTGTGTTGGGGTGATGTTTCAATCCATCAGTGGATTCCTCAAATCCATTGTAATGACTTGTTGATCAGAGTGCTCTGAGTTCACATGATTTCAGTGGCAGTCACTAAAAATATCCAGGGGAGCCTATGTCAGTTGTGAGTCCCTGGGAATCTTGTTGCAATATAGTTAGGTTTGGGATGGGGAAATGAACTTTTGCTTAGGTAAGTTTTGCCGATGCTCTTTGGTCAAGGAGCACACTTTGAGAGGAGCAAAGATCTATAGGTAACTTTTAAAGTTTCATTTTATTTTTTAAATCATAGGGAGATGGAGAGCTTCTGTCTGCTGAGTCATGCTTCAAGTGCCGACAACAACTAGAGCTTGGCGAGGTCAAAATCAGAATGTAGGAACTCAATCTGGGTCTCCCATGTTGGCATTGGGGACCCTACTACATATGTCACCATAGCTACCCTCCAATGTGTGCATCATTAGGAAGCTGGGGTCAAGAGCCAGAGCAGGGTGTGAACCGAGGTGTTCTGATCTGAGACGTAAGCATCTTAATTGCTATGCTAAATATCCACACTATGAATGGAATTCTTTTTTTTTAACCCATAACTAAATTAATTTATTCATTAAAAGCTTAAATCCCAAATCCATCTTTTAAGATGATGTAAGTCAAAACTTGAAAAGATAAGACTAAATGATGAATTTGAACTTTTGTAAAGATTCATAGTTAGGGAGCATTTTTAGTGTCCATGATGCTTTTTGTTGAACATAAGAGAGAGAGACTGAAGGAGATGGGAGTTGAGGCTATTGTTGCCCAGATCAAACTGATGATTTAAGCCAGAGAGAAAAGGAGACCCTGTGCATTACTGCTTCAGTGCATTGGAAATGGGGATCCCTCCCAGAAGACACCGGGGATGAGATGCACTTTCCCATCTGCATGTGTTGGCAGCGCCAACAGTAATTGTGAGGATGTTGGGAAATGGGAAGATGTAAAGATGCAACAGAAAGACATGTTAGAATAGTTAACACTGGATCCCAGTGTGATAGCCTAGTGGCTAAATTTTTGCATGCACCAGAATCCCATATGCGTGCTAGTTTGTGTCCCAGGTGCTCCACTTCCCATCCAGCTTCCTACTTGTGGCCTGGGAAGGCAGTGGAGGATGGCTCAAAGCTTTGGTACCCTGAACCCATGTGGGAGGCATGCAAGGAGCTCCTGGCTCCTGGCTTTGGGTCAGCTCAGCTCTGGCTGTTGTGACACTTGGGGAAGGAACCAGTGCATGGAAGATCTTTCTCTCTGTACCTCCTTCTCTCTGCAAATCTGCCTTTCCATTAAAAAAAATAAAATAAATGTTTAAAAACATGGTTAACTCTGGCTGGCATTTTAAAATGAGAATATCTTGAACAATGGGAAGAAGTTACATCCTTAAATGGAGAAGTTTGCTTTACTGATTATGTTAATAGTGTGACAGTTTATCACTGCCTTGGGTATTAGCAGACATTTTCAGGCAGTCACTTCATTCAGCAGTATTGACCAAGGAGTACTATCTAGTAGATTCTTTCTATCTGAGAGCGCAGGGTGAACAACAACAAGAAAAGTGTTTCTGGGAAGTAAACACTCTTCCTTCAGCACCTATCCGTGTTCTTTCATTAACTTGGGATGCTGTACTTTGTTATGTACATTTTTGGATGATATTGCTCATGAAGCAGATAGTGCTGTATCAGGATCAGAAACATATTGAAGATGGGTTTAAGGAGACTCACGTGGCTGCGATGTTCAGCCACCTGGCACTGTCCAGGTATTTATGCAGTGAGATGAACAATGATGTTTCATCCAAATGCTTAAACAAGGTTACTCCAGTCTGAATGTGTGATAAAAGACTCAAAGAAATCTGTAATTGTTGATCCATCAGTAACATTCAGAAAGTATGGATCGGGTCTCTACCATGCATTCATGAGAGAAGACCATCTCAGAAGGCCTACAGTTTAGTGGGGGCGCCATCACACTGGACACTAGTGAATACGGGAAGGATGGATTGTAGTCTGTAATTTACGGTGGCAGGAGTATGGAGGGTCAGGGTGAACTCAACTCTAATTTGTTCAATGGTGTCAGCACTTTTTGAAAAGAGAATGATGGAGGAGGAGAGGAGTGAGTAGAGCTAGGTCAAGGAAATGAAACATTGCAAAAAGCAGGATGGTTTGTGTGTAGCCTATCTGAGTTTGTTAACCAGGGCTCAACAAAGTTGTGCTCTTTTCTTCCCACGGAGGCTGAGAGCTGGGGAGCCTCTATCTTCAGGTGTTGGATGAATGTCCAATTTTGACAGTCGTGGGTTTTCTTAGGTGTTTGTAGTACGGGCTGCGACCTTCCAGGGATGCAGTCTCACGCTGTTAGAAACCAGGTCAGTGTTTTGTTCAAGTTTATGAGTTGGGGTTGAGAAGAGGACTTGGAGGAGGCTGCAAGCATTTGGTCAAGGAAAAATTCTCTGCCCTGGGAGAATACAGCACAAAGAAGAATGTGAGATGGTATTTAGTCCATTCTCTGTGGCTGATTCTGGGTAATTTATAAATAAAAGGGGTTTATTCAGTGGGAGTCCATCTTTGTTTGGAAGTAGAGATGCATACTGCATTGTATCCTCACATCTGGATATGACAGTCTCCATTACACAGTTACTCTACATTCCCTCAAATGAAAAGCCACACTACAAAGCCAACAACAGGAAGTAAAATAGAAATTTATAATGCCATGAAGTTAAATTACATGCTGCTAAATATGATAGTCTTCATTAAACAGCTATTATACATTCTTTTATGAAACTGTTTACTATATCTTGACAATAGGATACTGGACTCTCTACCATTGTCCGTGGCTGCAATGATGGGCATATGACTGTGTATAAAGAACTATACTATAGTGATGATATAGAGGAACTCAGTGCGGGGAGAAGGAACTCGGGAGGGAATAAGGGAAATCCCAGGGCCTATGGAACTGTATCACAAAATGATAATATTCAGCTCTGAGATTCAGAGGCTGAGTCCAAGATAGGGCAGGCTCTATGTTGCTGTCTGGCAACGTCACAGCATGGCAATAGCATCATGGTGAGAATGTGGGCATGTGAGGCAGATATGGGCAGGTGGCAAGTACGGAAGAGAGATTTGGGGGAGTTGTCTGGAAGCTAATCGATCTCCCTTCACAATCTTTTCCAATGGTAATGCTCCCACATAAGAACTTTCCAAGAGGGATTTGGGGCAAGCCCTATATCTACAAAACTGTATAATGAAAAATAAGTATTTAAAAAAATTTAAAAAGAAAGCCAAGTTTGGACGGTAACTATTTCATCGCATCTGAGTGAATCTACAAGTTTTACAGGGCTGAGGTATTTGCTTTCCCTTTCTCACTGTCTCCTAACTAATGAACAGTAATTAGCAAATTAGTGGCTACTCAAGTTAACATTAAGTGCAAGTAACAAGACTAATTGAACATGTTCCAAGATGTCATTAACCTCCCACAATTTGTCTTATAGGATAGCCAATTTCCACTTAGCCAGAGTCAGCAAACTTGGTTTATACGTTTTCTTCTGCCGTTAGATACAATCTTTTTTTTTTTTAAGGCTTATTTGTTTCAAAGGCAGAGTGATGGGAATTAGGGATGGGGGACCAAGACATTTTTCCGTCCAGAGAATCGTTCTTAAATGGCTGCAACAGCCAGGTCCAGGTAAGGTTCAGGCAGGATCCAAGAACTCCATCCTGGTTTCCCACATTGGTGGCAAGGGCCTAGGTACTTGTGTTCTTTCTCTGCTTTCCCAAGTGCATTATCAAGGACCTGGATAGGAAGCAGTGTAGCCACATTCAAACTGGCACCTGACATGGGATGCTGGCATTGCAAACAGCATCTTAACCTGCCCATTAGATACATTCTTATAGTAGAAAGTTCATCCAATACAGATATCTATAAAACAAATTCTTGTTTTATTTTTGAGGCAAATAGACATAGATTTTCCACTTACTTATTTGCAGCCCCCCATGCCTGTCATCAACCAGGTACGATTGCTTTCAGGTTCTCCCAGTCTCACTCGTGCACAGTTGTACTCAAACTTCTGTTTGAGTCTTTCCCGAATACTTCTACAGGAATAGATACACAGACCAAAAAAGAAAAATTTCCCCTTACAAATGACAAAATACAAAGAGTATACTACATATACTCTTTGCAAACTAAAGTTTTAGCTGAATAATTTATTGGACCTATTTCATGCCAATATACATAATTTATGACATATGTATGTATTTTGTTTAAATACTTCTCTGTTGAAAAATTCCTTTTTTTCCCCCTGAACTTGAAGCACTACAAAGCACACTTAATGACCCTTGAATATATATGTTTTTCTGAACATAATTTCACAAGAAGATTATCAAATGAATGACTGTTTTCCAACCTGTTGAGTTCTTTTCTTCTGTAAGTCCGTGTGAATTTCTGCACCCATTAGGGTGTGAGAGGGTCTGTTTCTTTGTCAGGACTTCTGACCATTACTGTCTAGCTTCTGCCGTGAAAGAAAACGCGTTCTATGGCATGTGTGAATGTGAGGTGGATCTTACCCAGAACCACTGCAGCAGGAGAGATACTCATCTCAACTCTGAATTCAACCAGGAGAAGTGGGAACTCACAGCCATAGAGTAGGCTAGGAGATGGGAGGTGGCAAATGGCTGAGGCTTCTTAGGATGTCCTTTGCCCATTTTTCCATTGAGTTACTTTCTCAGCTCTTGTGGTCTTAACGGAGGTTAATTGTCTGCGGCTTACTTTCTGTTGTACAGTTGCTTTCAGTTTTTTGTTGGCTCAGGAACAAATCCAGTTTCGATGTGTGCATGTGCCTGCGTAGAATGCTCAATGAGGATTTACAAATTTGCCATTTACATCTGTACTGGTTTTGAAATGCCCTTCCGTACCCACCATCCCAGCTTCTGTGCTTCTTCCCTGTCTCCTGGGGAGGCTTCTTGCCTGCTCGGTCAGCAGACCCCATCTTAACCCGGGGAAAGAGAAGATTTTCAGACAGATTGCACCACTGTGAGCACCTGTCACGTCGAGGACATTTCCTTGGGAGTAAAGGAAAATGTGGGACAGAAGCCTGCCTGGAACAAAGCTCTGCTATCTTTCCTGGACAGATTTGAGGATTTTACTTGAAGCCAAACCCTCTTTATCATTTTGGACCCTCAGTGCCTGATTAATTTTGAAACAACTCATGGAACCATCTGTGGAAAACCTGTGGGGCCTGAAAGCCTTCTGATCTGGTACATTCTCTTCCACCACGATCGCACACAGAGAGGCAGGTGGCTCCAGAGCAGATTGTTTTTCTACTTTTCCTCTTGTCTTGGTTCATATCCTTGTCTGCTTATGGAGAAGAAGGTAAAATATACACACATCTTATCTCATTATAGTGGCATGATGTGATCAGACAGCAGACAGCAGCCCTAACGGCCAGAGTTAATTTTTTTTTTCCTGCCCAATCATGTGAATTGTCTTGTTTTGGCAAAATGTTGATGCCGCCACCCACTCTTTTCCTCCCACCTTCATTTGCAGATAAAATCTAATTATCACCTCAGAATGGTTTCTTGACATACAAGATAATCACAGGCACAAAAGAATTTAGAGCACTTTGACCTTTGGCTTTTTTTTTTTTTCTACATTTTTTAAAAAGGTGTGTTTTCAAAGTTGCTGTTTCACAGTTAATAAAGCGCACACACACACACACACACACACACACACAAACGGAAAGGGGAAAAAAGCAACCACACCTTTTACTGTTGTGTGAAGGAATCTGCACTGCTGCCTTGAAAGTAGTAGCAGAAGGGCTGATGAAAAATAAGAAAAGTAGGAGCATGTTTGCAGGACTTTATACAAGTTTCTGTTCACTGTGGATAGCTAGCAAACTCATCAGCTTTTAAGAGAATCACGTGACACCACATGCCACAATCCAGCCCCAGCTTATTTGGGATTTTATTCCTTAAATTCACTGATTTATTTCAAGACATGAATGTATGCATTTTTGATGTGGTCAGAAGTGAGCCAGAACAGTGGGAGCTACAGGTTATGATAGAAACATTTTATTAAATAGAGGGAAAGAAAATTTTAAACTTTTTTTTTTTAAAAAAAAGAAATAAAACAAAACTGAAAAAAAGCTAAAATTCCCATGTGTCACATTAGAGAGGGGAAAGTGAGAAAGATGAGAACAATATTTTAAGATATGGCTGGCTGGACCACTCTGTAGTGATAATATTCAGAAAATTGACATAAACATACAATTCTCTCTGTATATCAAAACAAATAAAGAGGAAATAAATGTGCCTCCATGGCAGAATTCAGATTCCCCATCTAGAAAGGTCTGTAGGGCATCTGGGTTGTTTCCATGTTCTTGCTATTGTAGATTGTGCTGCTGTAAATATAGGATTATAGATCTTTTTCTCATATGCAGTTTTCATTTCCTTTGGATTTATTCCAAGGAGCGGGATAGCTGGGTCATATGGCAGCCTTATTTTCAGTTCTCTAAGCACTCTCCATACTGATTTTCATAGTGTACTAACCTACACCCACACCAGCAGTGAAGGAGGGTACCTTTCTCCCCACACCCACACCAGCAGTTGCTGTTAGTAGAGTTCTGAATGTAGGCCAACCTCACAGGAGTTAGGTGGAACCTTGATGTGGTTTTCATTTGTATTTCCCTGATGGCTAGGGGGCCTGAGCATCTTTAATAGGTCCTTTAACCATTTGAATCTGCTCTCTTGAAAAATGCCCATTTCTTCTCGGGGTTGTTATTTATTTATTTATCTATTTATTTAATGCTGTCCTTGAGTTTATGAAGCTGTTTGTAAATCCTGGATGTTAGTCTCCTATCGATTTTGTAGTATGGAAAGATTTTGTCCCATTCTGCTGGTTGCTTCTTCACTTTGTTAATTATTTCCTTTGCTGTACAGAAGCTTTGAGATGTGTTGCTAGAAACTGTGGTACATCTACTGTATGGAATATTACTCAGCCGTTAAAAAGAATGAAACTACATGGTCCCAACTGGAGACCATTGTGCTCAGTGAAACAAGTCAATCCCAAAAGGGCAAACACCATATGTTCTCTCTGATATAAGACATACATCATGCAAATTGTAAGAACAATAACCCTTTTCATACTGTTTTTGCTGCATCCCATATGTCCAGATGCTTTTGTTTTAATTTTGTTTAATTTTCCTCCAAATAGTTTCTTTTCTCTTGTCAAATTCATCGCTGGCTCATGGATCACAAAGTGGTATCACTTTACCCAAGAGGCTTTTGTGTTTTCTTTTTGTCAGCCATGCATTGGTTATTTAGTGGCTGACAAAAAGAAAATTCAACTATTTTTCAACTCAATGGTGCTGTAATTTTTTGTTTTAACTTCAAGTCTGTTGTTGACTTTTCATTAAGGGACTGTACAGTGATGGTGCAATAGAGACTGTCATATTGAGATGTGAAGATACAGTGCAGTGTGCATCCCTACTTCCAAATCAAAGATGGACTGCCTATGAAACTGTTGAACATATCTAGACAATAGGATGCTGGACTGTCTGTATTAGCAGTGTTGGGAAACACTTAAATACCAAATTGATGAACTTATGACTGCTTATGAAGGACTATACTATTGTAACAATCTGGGGAAAATCAGTCTGGGGTTGGGATTTAGGGCTGGGGTGGGGAAATCCTAGACCCTATGGAACTAGACCATAAAGTTAAAAAAAAAGATAAATAAATAAATAAAAAAGATTGAACTGGTCATTCTGTCAGAAAGAAAGAAAGAAAGAAAGAAAGAAAGAGAAAAGAAAGAAAAAGAAAGAAGGGAGGAAGGAAAGAAAGAGAAAGAAAGATAAAAGGAAAGAAAGAAGGAAAGAAAGAAAAAAAAGAAGGAAAGAAAGAAGGAAATTAGTTAATTAATTGCAGGTAGGAAACTGAGAACTTTCCAGCTGCTGTCCAATTTGAACCTGTCAGCCATCAGAAGGCCAAGTTAGAATAGAGGTCACGTTGTACACTGCGCTAGTCCCAGGCAGTTGGACGGTCAAGGATTTTCAGATGGAACCTCTGAACACACTGTGAGCCAACTGCTTCTCTCTAGATAAGCATTTCATGTATAAATGTAGGCCATTTAATTTAAAAAAAAAAAAGATTTATCACATTTATTTGAAAGGCAGAGTGCCGGAAATTGGGAGAAAAACAGCTTCCATTCACTGATTCACTGCCCAGATGGCTGCAACACCTCAGGCCGGATTAACACAAAACCAAGAGCCTAGAAATTCATTCAATCTGCTATGTGGGTGACTGGGCCCCAAGCACTTGGGCCTCCTTCTGCTTTTCCAGATGTGTTAGCAGGGAGCTCTATCAGAAGTGGAACAACCAAAACTTGAACTGGTGTTCATATGGGATGCTGGCAATACAGGTGATGGCTTAACAAGATATATCACAACACCAGCCTCAAAATGGGTTACTTAAAAGTCTGGAGGGATATCCCAGTGGCTAAAGTCCTTGCCTTGAACGCACCAGGATGCTGTATGGGTGCCGCTTCTAATCCTGAATGTTCCACTTCCCATCCAGCTCCCTGCTTGTGGCCTGGGAAAGCAGTTGAGGACGGCCCAAAGCCTTGGGAGCCTGCACCCTCATGGAAACCCTCATGGCTCCTGGCTTTGGATTGGCTCAGTTCCAGCTGTTGTGACAGCTTGGGGAGTGAACTATTAGAAGATCTTCTTCTCTGTCTCTCCTACTCTCTGCATATCTGACTTTGCAATAAAAATCGATCTTTTTTTTAAAAAAAAAATTATTTTTGCTTTATTTTGCTTAAAAAAGAGTGAGCCAGGGGACCTCACACAATGATTCAGTACCTAAAATCCTCACCTTGCACACAGCAGGATTCCATATGGATGCCAGTTTTTGATCCGGCTGCTCCACTTCCATCCATATCCTTGCTTGTGGCCTCGGAAAGCAGCAGAAGACAGCTCAAAGCCTTGGGACCCTGCACCCACGTGGGAGACCCAGAGGAGGCTCCTGGCTCCTGCTTCCTGGCTTTACGTTAGTTCTGCTTTAGCTGTTGCAGTCATTTGGAAAGTGAACCAGAGGATGGAAGATCTTTGTCTCTTCTTTTCTCCATAAATCTGATCTGCCTTTCCAATAAAAAATTTTTTTAAAAATCCTCTAAAATTTTTTTTTGGCCAGGAACTAATAAAAATGGTGTGCCAAGACCTGGAAGAGTGCACTGCTATTTTGCTATCTTTCTTACACGAGCGTTCATTTCTCTTTGACATTAAGATGAGGCCAGAGGGAAAGGGCCTTCCCAGTGCTAGCTGCAGTTAACAGCTGGCCTAACGCCTCTCAGAAACAGGACCTCCATGGACTGCACCAGTAAGAGACTCAGTGGCTTGGATAAACATTTCATTTTCAAGAATAAAGATTAATATGGGGTAAAGGCCATGCAACAGCCTTTCACAAATTGCATGTCTGAAAATCACCTTAGTTTCCATTACCATAGCCTGTATTGTAGAAAAGCTTCAGGGGGTTCTCCTTTTGCTTGTGAATGTGATAGAAGTCTTAGTGTCTCCACAGTTGCAGGCCATGAGGGGCAAACGCCAAACCCAAGTGTCCTGAGTCCAAGTTCAGGGTGACTCAAGCAGTCCCAAACAGCCCAGATGCTCAGGTTCATTATGCTGTCACCTGCGGAGGGACAGAACACTTTGGGTGTGCTTGGTGAAGGAAGAGGGTATACGGAGATTTCAGAGGCGGGTGTGGGCAGGGAAGGCACATAGAGCGTGGTAGGACCCTCGCTCTCGCTCACCCCAGAGTCTTGATTGTTGGAAAACTGACCTGCACAAGTAGTCTCCGTCTGGCTCTCCCACACACCGATCAATTTCCTGGTTATCCTTGTCTGACTTCTCCCTCCAGGGATCTTGTCATGGACCAAGTAGCACAGTGTGTGACATGTGGCCAGGTTGTTTCTTTTTTTTTGGACTCCAGTAGGGACCTTGTGAGCAGAAGTCAAGCAAGTCTTGTTCTTGAGTGGCTATCGTTTGGGTCAATGATCATGGAATAAACTGGAACCCCTTCCTGTCTGCAAAAGCTGCTTCCCTCCTCCTCACCTTGGAAAAACCATTGCAAGATGAATGGGATGGGGCTAGCCTAGGTCCACTTCACCTGTTACAAGGGCCCTTCCTGTCCATGTGTCTGTCCCCTGGCTGTCTTAGTGCAACTTCCCTGTTACTGAGTTAAGAATGTGTCATCTTAAAAGAGGTGGGACAGGTGCATTGATTATTTCAAGTTGAATCACTCAAGGAATGTTACATTAAGAAAGAATCGTTTGCCTGGTTTTTGCTTTCATGCATTCAGCTGGTAAGATAATTCAGGAAGGAATGTCCTTTGCCAGAAAATAACCTTAACCACCAGAGTCTGGTAATTGGGGTCAAAATGAACCTCTAAACAAATCTGCTGAAGAAATCTTTATCTTCCACTCTGTTACAATCCCCACACAAATGCCTTAGTAGAATCTCTAGAATTTACAACCCTGGCACACAGTTGTGCATGTCTTTCTTTCACAAATGTATTGTTGTTTAATTAGAAAGCATAAAAGCATCATATTTTGGTCATGTTTCCGGATTTTGGTCTTCTGAACATTCCCACATATGTTACAATGTACATGCAAATACAATGTACAAATATAAAGTATGTGATTTTCTCTTATTATTTAGCATTTATATTAATTGGGTCCCAAACCCACCTGAAGATTCCTTGTAATAACTCAGGACAGTGAAGGGGATCTCTCTTACCTGCCTCACTCGATGCCTCATAAATCTTGTTTTGGCCCTGACTCGGTAGTGTATAAACCAAAAAGAAGAATTAAGAGAAACATTGAACATCCAAATGGATGGACTTGTTATGAATTCTTATTCCAAAATAAGAATTGGATCATTGACATGTAGCAAGGAATTAAAATTCATTGTTTTAGGTATAAATTTGTAGTCCTGCTTTATTTGTTTTAATATGGAGGGTTTTCTTTTATCTACATATAAAAATATTTCTGAGAGAAGAAGTGATATCTATCCCCTCTGTCCCCAAAATGTTCAACCCTTCTCTTGTTTTGGAAGTATTAAATTTCTAAATCCATATATAGTCACAGTACTTAGACTTTAAAAACTAGATTGCAGAGATCAGATCTTTATATACAAAGCCCAGATTAAATGCTTCCATATAAGTAAATGTCTCTTTTCAGATTGAAGGTGATATGATGAAGAGATCAGGAAGCTCACCAGCTCACCTCCTTGTATTCCCTCTATCGTGTCCTTTGTAATATTCTGCATAGAGTCTTGACAAGGAGAACATGGAAGCAACCTGTGAAGTGATGAGGTGGAGTCGTGGTGTTCTGATGTGAAACTGTCAGCATCCCCTCCCAACACTGAGTCCATGTCCTTTGGTTCCCCACAGCCTTGCCGTATGTCTGTTTGGATTTTTAGACCTTTGAAGATCATTTTAGGCCCTTGTTGGAAACATTGACCTCGTGCTGGCCATCAAGTGGCTGGGTAAACATCTTCCTGAGCATTCAGCTGCTGGAAAGTGAAGTATATGGCTTTGGACTTTGCCACCCCCACTGTTTGGGAGGAGCGTGGGTTTGTTAAGAAGTCTTGAGACACAGCAGTTCCCAGGATAGTCGGTAGTTACATGCAGCCCTGGCAGCTTGCCATCTGTCAGGACCGTTTCTAGCTTTTGCCTGTTGTGGTGACACATGGAGGGTACTGGGGCACATTAGGGACCACCCAATCTTCAGTGGGCTGTGGAGGTTTCCGGGAATGGGACTAGGCCTTTCACTGCCTCTAAGAGACGTGACTGAGTTCACATGAGCAAGTGCTTTTACTCTTTGGTTGGCTTTGGAGCTGAGCTACGACGGTCTCCTTGCTGGAGTCTGCTTTTGATTTGCGTCAGATCAGGTAGGTTAGCTTCAGCTATACCTCTCAAGTTATTCAGAATTCAGAGTTGCAAGCCCCTGTACCTACTGTTAGATTGACTCCTTTCAAAAGTGTCATTGATCCTCATGAGACAATGTAAGGAACAAAGAGAGGGTGGAGTGATGATTTATGAGTTACTTATTAGTTGATGGTAGCAGGGTTGTCAGTGGTAACTCTATCCTGACATCTCTCCTCCTGCCCTCCGACCTTTCTCCTAACTCTTGGGTCTGAAGGAGGAAGAGACAATGGAGGAGGGAACCTAGTATATCAGATAAATTCTTCTTCTTTTTCTTCTCTTATTTGTCCCCTGGAACAAGTATTGATAAGTATACCAGTTTTCTTTCAATACTAAAAAGGAAAATTGAGAACAGAGACTGTAAGAATTATGAAAATATTATCACAATAGAGATATTTTTGTACATATGGAAATTGTTCTAGCAAACAAATTCTTGCTTGTTTTTTTTATATCAAATGAATACATTATTTAAATAGCTTACTATTCATGGGGGGAGGTAAAGAATGTGATACAGTTTCTGTTTTTACCAAACTCTATATTTCCAGTGGATCCATCCAATGAATGAGTTTTCATTGATTGGAAGCTAAAATATTCGATTTTGTATCTTTAGATGAATTTGTCTATTGATAGTCACATTGACTGGTAGTCAAAGACCTGAAGAAATACAACCCAATTTGTAGCAATTGTCTTGAGCCTGTTCACTTTGATTCCATCATTTGCCCATGTATTCATCTAATCAATTCCAAAGGAGACATCTATTTGGAAGCTTCTTGAGGCATGAAAATTAATAATGTGTCGTTAGTCCCTGTGTCTAGGATTCATTTTTTGTGACACAAATGGATTCCTGGCTAGTTTATTCAGATGCATTTTAACATAGCATAGTATGCTATGAGAGCTTACCCAGGAGAGACCATGGGAACCTGGGTGGAAGGTGTAGGGGGGTGTGGGAAGTGAGGAGGCTGGGAAAGGGAAAGAGAAAAAGAGAGCTCAGACATGAGGCGCAGGCTGAAGGTGATGTCAAGAGCTGAGAGGAGGTCCAGGCTTGGGACCAGTGAGGACACAGGGGAGCCTTAGGTGATGAACTGGCCATACACACACACACACACATATATATATATATATATATATATAGAGAGAGAGAGAGAGAGAGTGTTTTCATCTGCTGGTTCCCTAAATGGCTACAATAGCTGGGCTGGACCAGTCCAAACCAGGAGCCAGAGCTCAAGTTACTCATGCCATCTTGTACTGCTTTTCCACGTGCATTAGCATGGAACTGAATCAGAAACTCAGTCTCTAGGACTCAAACTGGTGCTCCAGGTGCAGGCAGCAGCTTAACTTGCCATGCCACAACAGCAGTCCCATGTGAAACTGCTTATTTGTTTTAATCAACAAGTAGGGAAGAAGCAAATGGACGACTTGGCAGCAAGATGTTCCAGTGCCCCAAATGCTGAGAATGGCTCAGAAGCAGGTGGTGTAAGGAAATGGGGTACAATCACTGCACTCCTTACCAAGAAAATACACAGATGTATGCTTTTCTCTCAGCATTTAAATACAGTTTGTGTATGTATGTTTGTATTTGAAATTCAGAGAGAGAAAGAGAGAATCTTCCATCTGCTGGTTCACTCCCCAGATGGCTGCAGCACTCAGAGCCAAGCCAGTCTGATCCCTGGAGCTTCATTCAGGTCTTCCGTGTGGCTGGCAGGGGCCCAAGAACTTGGGTCATCTTCTACTGCTTTTTCAGACCACTAGGAGGGAGGTAGATCAGAAGTGGAACAGTCAGGGCACAAACTTCTATCTTAGTTGAATGTCAGCATCACAGCCAGTGGTATAATCTGTTAGGTCACTTGTTAGTGCCGCTTGACACTCTTCTTAAGGAGTGAGATTCCATCAAAAGCAGCCTCCTAGTCTCTCATTTTCCTGTAAAGTCAGCAGCAAGTACTTTTCCCCAACATTAAATTATGCTTCTCTGATATCCTGTTGCAGATAAGCTGGAAGAAGTCCACATGGGATTATCAAAATGGCCAAGACAATTTAAATATTGGCTACTTTTGGTTTTTAATCTGTGAGTTGAGACACACACACACACAGTAGGCAGGAGTTGAATAAGCCAAAGCAATAAGATTAGCAGGGTTCTTTATTTTTGTTTTCTGGATTAGAATCCTGCTGTATATAACATTTGTGTGAAATTTGTTCATTCTCACTGAGTCATCAAAGGGGTACTGACTCACGGGAAGGCCATATGTCAGATTCCAGCATATGAAACAGTTGCTGCGAAGAGGAAGAGTGTGTGGGACACAACACAGTACCTGAGGGCTGAGTCCAGATGAGTCCAACGCCTCTGGGACCAGATCCGGGCTGGATGGCGAGGGAAGGAGCCTGGGAAAGGACCCTGGCTGACCCGAGGGAGATTCTCGGAAGGGCTGCTGATGGGAAGCAGAAGCTTCGGAAGAATCTAGATGGCAAAGTCACAAACAGTAACAGGTTCTAAAAATAACAGCAGCAACCCCAGTGCAATGAGAGCCCTTGGTG
Organism: Ochotona curzoniae; assembly: GCF_017591425.1. Classification (NCBI taxonomy): domain Eukaryota; kingdom Metazoa; phylum Chordata; class Mammalia; order Lagomorpha; family Ochotonidae; genus Ochotona; species Ochotona curzoniae. Next base: position 23,531,738 of record NW_024467115.1, read on the forward strand.
TGGGAAGCATAATGGGAAGTGTATTGATTGGTGTATTTATCCAGATACATGGTAGTGATCACTTTCCACGGAGGCTGGTGGTGGTGTAAACACGGACTGCCATCAGCCAAGTTTTCCAGCAGACCTGATAGCTCAGGCCGATAGGTGTGTCCAGGGAATTTTCTAGTTGCAAGTAGATAGGATGAAACAAAAACTGGAGGTTCTGCATTCATTGTCTCAGTCACTCATATTTAGTGAACACCTGTTACAGGATAGGCATTTTCCCCTAAGCATTTGGAAAATGTCAGTGAACCAAGCCAAGATTAAGGTCTCCACGAAGCTCATGAAAAATATAGGTTAATATTATAGATAAGTCAATGATACATGCTAAAAAATAGTGTCACAGAAGGAAACTCAAGTCCCACAGAGAAGCCAGGATAAAGCAGGTGCATTAGGCAGACTGTTCTAGGACAACCAGAGTCAGTGATGTTGAGATGATGAGAAGGGAGCAAAGGCTTGGAGCTGGTAGGGAGAGCATCCCATAAAAGGGGGTGCAATGATCCCAGAACCAGGGCCTGCCAGGCTGGCACTGGGTGGTATGTGGTTGCTGTGGAGTGAGCTGGGGAAAGCAGCCAGGGAAAAGCACTTTGTAGAAAGGGGAGCTCAGTGAGGGCTGGGCAATGAGTTGACCTGCTGGATTTTAAAGATGCTCATTCTGTGGGGGAGCAGGCTGCAGGGGCTGGGCTGTGAAAAAGCCACTCCTATGTTCAAAGCATGACATGGAGGAAGGCCAGTCAGATGGTGGCTGCAGGTGTGCTAAAGGAAGGACCCAGGTCTGGTGTCGACTGAAAGTGCTACCTCTGTGATTTCCCATGGAGTTGCTGGGGAGTGGCAGGAGCCCAGGCCAGGCCCGAGGCATTGACCCTGAGCAGGACCAAATGTGCATGTAGTGGCTTTGAGTGAAGATTGAGAAATTCACTTTATCTACATCATTTTGGAGATATTCATGGGAAGACTTCAATGACATTTTGGGGAAGCAGGTAGGAGCTTTTCCTTGCCTCTCCTGGTCTTTGCAAAGTTTCCAGGCTCCTTGCTCTCTCCTCTAAGAGCCTGCCAGCCTCGGCTCCTTGCCTTTCCAGATTCTAACCCTCTTGAGCAGGATGCTTGATGGTTACAGTGGGCCTGCCTTCACACTCCAGGGCACTCATCCCATCTTGCGTATGACCTTGTTCTTTACATTGAGCACTCAGAGATTCAGGTTGGATTGGACAGCTGGCACTTAAAGTCCATTAAGGTGACATGCATGGCTCTCACAACTTGAGACAGAGTGGAGTTGGACACTAGATCCAGAGACGTAAAGTCATCGTGGTGATTGCTCTTATTCTTCTCTTCCTACAAACTCCCACCTGTTGCCTTTCCCTCGCCTATCATTCTGTCTTCCAGGTCTCTTGCATGAGGTCATTCTGTCCTACTGCAGAATGGACACGTGCTTTACCAGTAATTCCAGGGCTTCACCTACTTAGTGGGAAAAAAAAAGTTCTGACTTTTATTTTTAAGTTTATTTTTAGTGAAATAGGTAGGGTAGTGCAGTGATTTCTCACATGCCCACCTCTTGTGCTTCAATTACCAACTCAGGGTCCAATTTGTTTCTTCTTCTCCCTCCCGTTCCTCCCCCCATGGAGTATTTTATCATAAATTCCAGACACCATATCACTTTTTTCTTGTAAATGTTCTAGTATGTAGCATTGAAGAATAAAGATGCTTCAAAAACAATACCATTTTAAAAAAAATTCAGCATGAATGCCATGGACTGCTCAGTCAAGTGTTCCAGTTCCCCTCAATGTCTCAGAAGTGACTGAGTCAAGATCCAAGCAAGGATGGTCCCTGTGCTTGGCTCAGCATCTCCTTGTGAAATGCACCAGTGGTTGTTGGTCTGACGTCCTCAGCTGCCACGCCCTGAATCCTGGCTGCCTCACCATCACTGCCTCCCTGCTGCCTCAGTGCCTCTCCAGAATGGTGGACCTTCTCTACTCATCCTAACACTTTCGCTTCTTCCCACCACCCAGCCTTTAAACATCAAGACAGCGTTTGCACACTAGGTAGGTCTTCAGGAGTCATTTTGAAAGTGGCAAATGTGGTTTAGTTTTGTTTGGCTTTTGGAAACCCCCAAACTCATGTTTCCTGGTCCCTTCTGCTCGTACTCATGGAGCAAGGCACACTTCTCCTGCTCATTGCTTCTGCCTTTTCAATAATGATAAATAAATCATTTAAAAAGAAAAAGGAAATATAATCAGAAGCCCATCCTCTACTTTCCAAGTTTGTTCCTCCATTAAAGAGGTACAACATCTCTTACGTTAGAGGGATTAGATGGAAATGAAATGAAGGCTGCAGGGCCCTTGTGATTGGATATAATGGTGTGGTTTGTCCCAGCAGGTGAGCTGTGAGAGAAAGCCATCAGTCACAAGGTGAAGACTGAGAAGCTTCTCAGGGAAAGTTCTCCCAGCTTCCTTTCCTCATCAAGCGAGAGGCCCCAAGTTCAAGAGATTGCAGCCATGTGTCTGTAAGAACCTTCCTTGGCCTTGACTCTGAGTCACCACTGGGGACAGATTCCTTGAAGAGTTACCTGGATCACAGTGGATGAATGGAAAATAAATTGAGATCTGTGGATTATTTGTCATGGTCGTACAATCTAGTTCATCCTGACTACTATACATTCCATCCCTAAAATTGCTTCACCTTAGTCTTCAAAGCTTTCCTGGATATGGATAGCAAATCCCCCAACTATGAGGTAGTATATTTTCATTTCTAAAATCATGCTGAAATATTTTCCAAGCTGCGGCATGCGTCATGTCACCAGTAGTATGTGAGATTCAAATATTGCATGGGACATAGGTATACTGCTTCTGCATATTGATGTTTATCATTTTCTTCTAAACCAATGGCTTGGGATGCTTTTCCATTTTTAATGTGTTTGCGTAAAAATCTTTTTAAACATAATTTTGGAGAAAAATGCAGTGACTTGAAGAGAAATATGTGCTAGATAAAAATATATTTGGTATGCAGGTAGAGCAAAAACCGGAGAAGTTGTGGGCGAACGGATAGTCTGGGAAATCTTTTCATGGAGTGTCTATTAAAGAAAACGTCCACTAGGTGGAGAAATTTTCATTTTTGACTCTCGGTGCTTAGTGTCAGATTGAATAGATTCTTTGCGTGAATATTAATATAATGTTTTAAACCCGAGGAACTTGAAGTACTGGTTGAGTCCTTTGAGGTCAGTTTCATTGTTTTCTCATTCTTTGTTCTCTTCAACGGTTCCATTTCCAGTAGCTATTTTAGGGTCAGTTAGATTTTAATCAAAGATTACTGTGGTATCAGGGTGTTTAAACATTACATTTTTGTAACCATTTATTGTGATCCTATTCAGAAGGGAGATTGTTACTGGTCTGAATGATGCCAAAGGGGCAACCCCATTAATTTTTGCATTCATCCACTCTCCTACCGATTCTGACCCGAACACCCCAAATGTCTTGGCTCTCATGGTCGTTCTGTGCAGCACACGAGATGAGAATAACATGTTTGTCAATGCCATGGGTGAGAAACACCGTGTTCTCTCGATAGCTTTTGATTGATTATCGTTGTTCTGCTCTTCCAGTGTCCCCACCAGGGCTGTGGCTGCACTGGGCACTACGGGCATTGGTATCTGCACCCTTCTTGCAAGGCTGTCCCTCCTTGTCAGTTAATCCCCACTTAGGTTCATGAGGATTACCCATGCTGGCAACAGCTGCAGTGATAGCCACACTAGAAGAATGAATCCACACACTGTGACCAAAAGGAGGTGCAGGTGTGAGTGGAGCAGTAGCAGAGCCATCCACTTGCATGGCCAGGGACCTCTACCCTGAACCAGAGTGGATCATGCCAGGTGCCTGTCAGGCTCAGTTACTGCTCAGCTGCCAAGGCCCTCTCGGGACATCCCCAGCACTTCACAAGTCCAGATTAGAGACCAATGCCCTATTGTCCCTGGCATAAGGCATCACTCTGAAAGCTATGGTTGCTGTTGATCATGACCCTTGGGCCCAAAGAGGCAAATGGTTCTCATGAAACTTTGATTTTAAGGAGCTCTGCTTTTAACTGCTGAGAAACCAGCACATACGGTTCTCATTGACTGTCATCTGGCTCCTACAAAGGACAACATCTTACCAAGTCATAGGGCGATTATTAAGACCAGGAAATCAATACTGATAAAATGGCAGTCACTTGCAGAATTTATTCAAAATTCATCAAATGTCCCACTAATGGCTTTCAGGTAATAATTATTCTTTGAAAGACAGAGGGGGCCTGGAGGCATGGCCTAGTGGCTTAAGTCCTCGCCTTGAACACGCTGGGATCCCACATGGGCGCCAGTTCTAATCCCGGCAGCTCTACTTCCCATCCAGCTCACTGCTTATGGCCTGGGAAGGCAGTCGAGGACGGCCCAAAGCTTTGGGACCCTGCACCCATGTGGGATACACGGGAAAAGTTCCTGGTTCCTGGCTTCGGATCAGCATAGCATCGGCCATTGTGCTCACTTGGGGAGTGAATCATCAGATGGAAGATCTTCCTCTCTGTCTCTCCTCCTCTCTGTATATCTGACTTTCCAATAGATAAATAAATCTTAAAAAAAAAAAAAAGACAGAGTGACAGAAGGAAGGAGGTGGAGATCTCCCATCTGCTGTTTCACTGCCCCAGATGGCCACAACAAGAGGGGCAGATCTCAGGCCCAAGCAAGGAGCAGGGTCCTCCTTTCTGCTGTGTGGGTGGACCATCTTCCTTTTTCAAAGATGTGGTAGCAGGGAGCTGGATCAGAAGTGGAAAAGCTGGAACTCAAGTCTTTACTCTGACATGAGATGCTAGTGTTGCAAGCAGCAGCTTTGCGTGCTATGCCACAACACTAGCTCTGTCTGAAACAATGATTACCATGCTGCAATCCATTACTGTCAGTACTGATTTGGTTGAATAAAATGTTGCATAGCTGGCTGCTGAGGGTTCCGTGTAGTTATGCTCCTGCATTCTTTGGTTACTCCCCCATGATTTAAAACAGAATTCCCCTACTTTCTGGAACCACAGGACATTCCAGACTCATCTTGTTCTCTCCTTAGAATCTGCTCTGTGACTTCGGAGCCCTGCTTTCAGGATTGATGTTAGTAGACTTGTAACATTCTATTCATATGCTTGGAAAATTGGAATTTGCCATATGGGAGATCTCCTTGTAGAATGAAACACTGGACAACCAGCATGTCAGATTACTAAGAACATATTGTGCTTGATTTGATAAGAAAAGGGGGAAGCCACTCGTAAGGGTTTTCATCAAAGGATGCTCTATTCGTTCTTGGTTCTGCATTTGTAACACCTGGTCACATGGTCCAGGTTCTCCCAGACTTTTTCTTGTTAAAGAACTTTTTGCCTTCTTTTCCATTTTCCCCCCTCCATTGCCTTTCTGTAATTGAGCTTGTCACTGGCCTACATTTTCTTCTCCTCATATTTATCCTGACACCTCCACTCTGTTGAATACCCGCTGTAGCATCTTTGCTTCTCTGGCCCTTGTGCCAGTTTTCCAGTCAATTGGGTCAATATACACGGCGTCAACACTAAGGTGGACTCAAAGGTTCCCTGACCAAAGCTAGACAGTCTAAATGTCTCCATCAAATGGATCACATCTACATTCTGCTCCCCCCTTAATATTGTTTATATTATACAGATTGATCTTAAGCTCAACATTCTTAAGGATGTTTCATTTTAAAATTCACAAATCTGTTACAAGGGGAGAATGAGCAAGCCTCCATCCACTGCTTCACTCTGCTGGCACTTGCACAGCCAGAGCTGAACTGGGCTGGGCCAAGACCTTCCGGCAGGTCCCCCCTGCTACAGGGGGCCAAGCACTTGAGCCATCTTCTGCTGTTTCCCCAGCATACTAGCAGGAAACTGGGTTGAAACAGGGCACCCAGATCTGGAATTGGCACCCACATGGGATGCCACAATGGTAGGAAGCAGCTTAACTTGCTTAAGACACAAGGCTGCATGTCTGTCCCCTCATGGATCATGATGCTCTCAAGACTGTCACTTCACCTGCAACTCCGGGCTATGAGTGGCAACTGGCACATCCACTTGGCTGCTCTCTCGGGGTCAACTTTCCCCCAGGCTTGGAGGTAGGTCTACCTCTTGGTGACCATGGAGTTGTGAATTTTTCTTAATATACTACCTGTGTTAGTCGCTGGAAGTGCGTAATGGGCAACCACACATGTAGTGACTAAAAATCACTCGGTGCCATGGATAAGGGGCCTGGGCACCACTAAGCTCATGTATTCATCTCAGGCTTTATCAGGCTGCAGTCAAGGTGTTGCCTGGGCTGTGTTCTCAAGGAAGGCTGCTACTGGGCCAGAGCCTGCCTCATCCTCCTTCTGGGAGCAGGTGTTTGAGATGCCGCCTGGGACATCCGTACTCCCACCAGAGTGCCTGATTTCCAGCATGACTCCGCTTCCAATTCCAACTTCTGGGTGACAGGCAGCAGGTGGTGAATCGAGTGCTTGGGTCTGTTGCTGGTATTTGGGCAGTGAACCAGTGGATATGAAAGGAAAAAGAGAACGAGAGAGAGAGAGAGAGGGAGAGAGATCTCGTGCACTTGGTCTCTTTGTCTTCCCAACATTTTTTTTTTTTTTCGAAAGCAATGGCTCTTTTTCAACATGAATATTTCCAAGCAAAACAAACTCTTTCCCCTAAACAGTCATGGCGGTGCAGGCACCGACCCTACACCACACGTTTCCTTTCTGTTCTAAGACTCACAGCTGGGCACTCTTTGTCTCCAGTAGGCTAATGGGAAAGAAAAAAACCCACAACTTGCTAACAAAAGCGAAGATTTACATTACTAACGGGCATCTGTGACATTATCTATGCAGAAAGGCTAGATGTGATGGTCAGGTCATGTTCGATTTCCCAGAGCTAATTACAACCACGATCTGTGTGGAACCTAATTAAAAGTATGACTAGGCAAAGAAATAAGCAATCAACAACTCTGCAAACACTCCTAGCCAAAAAATTAAATTAGTAGCTTGTATAGGTCTCCAGGTTTTTGCTCGCTTTTCTATCTGCTCATTAGCTTTCCCATTTTCTCTGCACGTATAATCTAGGAAAGTCATGAATCCTGACCATGGTTTAGGGAGAAATATGCAATGTCTGTTTCACAGAACACCTTACGTGATTAGTTTGTTCCTTTGTTTACCAGTGTCTTAAAAATGATTGCTTTCTAGTCTGTGTGACCCGATAAAGGCATCAGCATTTATTACAGGGATGAATGTTTTATACATAAGTGGTCTTCCCTTTTTTGCTTGATGTTAAAAAATGCTTTCAGAACCAGTTTATAAAAGTAGCATTAGGAAACAAATAGAAAAAGAGAACCCTAGCTGCCATTTTTAGTTGGAACACTAGGTGGTGCAGTGGTCACACTAAGCAAATGAAACGCGGTCCTGTGGCAGGCGCTGTGAGGTCCCCTAAGACACGGCAAAACAGCCTTATCCTAAAGGACCATTTCTCTTGCAAAGTGCTGTGGTGTTTTAAGTGCTGTGGTGTTTTAGATGAATTGCTTTTTGTTATTAGCAACTTTATGTTTATCTTCCAATCTATTAAATCTGTGATTGGGCTGTTTTCTTAAAAAATCTGGTCTCTCTTGGGGTAAATTGTTTTCTGAATACAACTAATGCTTAAGTGCATTAAGCCTTTCTAAGTGAACATTTGTTTTCAATTTGGCAAAAAAAAAAAAAAAAAAGAAAAAGAAAAAAGAAATCTGTGTTCTACTCTATGAACAAATGTTTAAAAAGATTTTAGAAAGAAACTTTTTTTCCAAGAGTTGCTGTTTTCAGTCTATGGAGCCTACTGACATTTCTGGAATGAGATGCATCAAGGAAAAAGCAATGTCCTTGGCTGAGCTGAATCTGTTCTAAGCTGATGTCCAACAGCAATAACATCGATGTATATATCCAAAGAGTTGTTCTTTATCTTGGCTGGGAATTCGGAGCATCTGGCCTCTTGATGTCTTTGCGCTGGATCGCTGCGTGTGATAGAATTTGCAATCCAAGCCTGAAACTCTTCATTACCTTTGTGTTATATAACACCCAGGGGACAGGCGGAGGAGCTGCTCTTGTCCAGCAGGAGCCTCTCGTGACAGCCCTGGACGGGCCTGCTTCTCACGCACTTTCGACATTACGTATTTCACAAGTCACAAGATTTTCTGTTCCTGAAAAAGCGACTCTGCTGGAATAGATTAATTCCAAAAGAAAGTGTGCTTAAAAATATAAGAAGAGTACCAGCTCAGCATGTTTTACGTATATTGACTTTGAGCGTGGTGTTTGTGACTACCTAAATGGCTTTAAGGGGAAAGCTTTTATTTCTGACACTTAGCTGTCTGGCTCCAAAACTCAAGTTCAGTTGCTGCTTGTAAAGGTAAACTGAGCAATCTTTGTAAAAGACCACGTTTTATGTTGTTGGTGCTCTCAGCTTAAAATTCTGTGACACAACTCAGAAATGAAAAGATGATCTGTATCAGATCATATTTCCCCCCTTCATATGAATTTTACTTATTTTTGTATTTTTAAAAAATTTATTTATTTGTATTGGAAGGCAGATTTGCAGAGAGAAGGAAAGACAGAGTGAAAGATCTTCCATTCACTGGTTCACTCCCAAAATGGCCACAATGGCCAGAGCTGAGCCGATCCAAGCCAGGAACCAGGAACTTCTTCTGGGTCTCCCACGCTGATACAGGGTCCCAAGTCTTTGGGCCATCCTCGACTGCTTTCCCAAGCCACACACAGGGAGCTGGATGGAAAGTGGAGCAGCCAGAACACAAACTGTTACCCATATGGGATGCTGGCACTTGCAAAGGGAGGGTTAGTTAGTTGGGCCAGCATGCCAAACTCTTAATTTTGTATTTTATTGAAGGCAGAGAGACAGAGAGAGACCCCATCTATTGGATCGCTCTCCAGACGGGCTCAGTGGCTGGGGCTGGGACAGGGCACAGGCTGGGAACCATGACGCCAGTGCAGGTCTCCCACGTGGATGGCAGTAACAGTCTGTGAATGCCTCCCATGGTCTGCCTTGGTGGGAAGCTGAAGGGCAGAGCTGGAGCCAGGACTCAAACCCAGGCAACCTCAAGTGGGATGTGAGCATCTTAACTTTTGAGCTAAACACCTGTCCCCCTCCATCCTTTGTCGTTTTTAATCAGATACACATTTCAGAGTTTGCAGTTTAAATTTGAGTGTGCCAGTGGCCGACATTAAAGCACAGTGTATTGAAGCCACTGCCCCTGGCAGCACTGGCATCGGCTCTAGCCCTGGCTGCCCCACTTCTGCTCTAGCTCCCTGCTAGTGCTCCTGGGAAGGCAGTAGAAGACGGCCCCAGTGCTTTGGTCCCTGCCAACAATGTGGGAGAACATATAGTTCTAGGCTCCTGGATTTGGCCTGTCCTGGGCGTTTCAAGGAGCAAACGGCAGATGGAACCTATCTCTCAGTCCTGCTTTTCCTTTCCCTTTTACTCTTGTATCTATGACTTTCAAATCAATCAATAATTCTTTTTAAAATACAATTAGGTGACCTTTATTTGAGAAGTTAAATGGCATGTTAAAAACTTGATTTAAAAATGCACATTTTAAGAACACAGTTTGGCTAGGGTAAAGTGTGGGCTCCCTGGATGATGGCCTGTATGAATGTGATCCTCATCCAAGTGCAAGTGGAAGACAAGCAGGACACCTTGGTCCCTGTCCTTGGAACTCACCATCAAGGGCATATTTTATTTAAAATAAAACAAAGAAATAAAATTGGGATCCCAAAGATTATTATAAGAGCAGAGAGGCGGGCTCTGGGGGTTTCTTGGAGTCAGCAGAGACACGGTGAGAAAGGAAGAATATAACAGATGTGAAAGATTGTGTAAGCCCCTGACTTAACAATAAAAAGGTGTGGGAAAACCTAAGCAGAAGAAACAGGATGAGCAAGGGCCCCAGGTGAATTTTAGTTTGGCTGTACACACAGGTTGGGGGAATAGGAGGGGAAGCCAAATGGATAAGCTGGGATCCTGTTATGCAAGGCTTTGGCCGTTGGAACTGCAGCTGCGCATCACAGGGGAATGGTGGAAAACGTTTGTGCACCAGAGTGATCTCCTGAGAAAGATTCATCTGGAAACGCTAGTGTGGATGGGAGACAAGAACAGCGAGAGCAGAGGTACAGGAAGAGGCATGAAGCGCCTGGGCCAGCAGTTTCCCCCCCAGAGTCCCCGGGGTCCTGGACCTGGTCCAGGGGAGGACCCAGAGCTGGGGACATGTGTGAGGTATGGGAAGGGAAGGATGGATGCAGATGTGAGGTGTGACGGAATGTGCTGGCAGCTCATGGCTGTGATTTATTCTCTACATTCATCAAGTCTGGTCCCCGGCGCCCCGGCTCTCGGTTGTTAGCCAACATCGGCAAGATTTCCACTTGCAGGGCCCCTTCCCATCTCGGGGGCTCAGTCCGTGCTAGTCCAAGCATGAGGAGAAAGGGTGAGCATTCACAGCCCACTGAGATCACTGCCGGAGACGCACCCTGGGCCCCGAGAGCTGCAGGTCTGGGTCAGGAAGTTGTAGCCACATCTAGGATAGTCCCGGCTTTTCCTTGTGCTGCCCATCTTGCCACGTGGCAGAATGATCAGACTTTCATACGTGCAGCTCTTGCCTCTCCTTGAGAAGAGGCACCTAAAGGGCCCTGGGACTCTTTGTGGGAAGAGTAGAACAGGGTGGCAAAGTGAAGAAGTATAGGCTGAGCACTGCCCAAGATCATTAGTCGAGGAGGGAGAGTGGGGCTTGAAATCCAGCCTGTGCCTTGCTTGCCAAGCTTAGCACAGGACTTCTGCCAAGAGGAAAAGGCACCTTTTTGAAAAGTCTGCATAAAGGGGCCTTGTGGGCTGGGAAGGTCTTGGTTGAAGGAAGGAAAATATGTTCATTTGAGAGGGGGGTGAATCTTAGAGTAACAGGAGGGATCAGCCCAGTAACAACATTCCAACCCCCAAAAGTTAGCAAAAACAGAGTTTAGCAAATGACCCTGTTATGAGTGCAGTTTCTCCCCAGATTTTCACATGTGAACATAATGTGTTTGAAACAGGTGCTGCGAGAAGACTTAGCCTGTGTCTGAATAATATGTCAGAGTCCATTGGTGGCACTGGGGGGGCATCCTGCAGGTACCCAGGGCCGGCCACCTTTGTTCTAAAAACACTGTTGGAATCAGGGATAAGGCAAGAGCAAAGCTGCCTGCGTCCCGCTCTTGTGTAGTAGCTTTTACTGTAGGCTCTGGGGGTTGGGGAGGCGCAGGAAGAGGCAGGTGGCCAGGTGTCCTGGCAAAGCCACGTCTCCAGCAAGACTTGCTTGGGGAGCACAGCAAGCCCTGAGGTGATGTGGTAGGGGCTGGTGCCCAGGCCATGGAGGGGAGAGCAGCCAGCATGAGTGAGGGCATGTGTGTGTCGATTGCTTAGTGCTCTGTGACGAATCACCCCAATGTGAAGCTGCTCTGAAAACACCCACGGATTATTTCTGTGGGCCAAAAAATCCAGGCCGGTCCTCACTCAGTGCTCTGGTTACAGACCCCTCCCAGATTGCAGCCATCATTGCCCACCTGAGCTGGCAGTCTATCGCCTTCTTTTTTTTTTTCAAGATGTATTAATTTTTATTACTAAGTTGGATATACAGAGAGGAGGTTCTTCTGTCCAATGATTCACTCCCCAAGTGAGTGCAACAGCCAGTGCTGTGCCGATCCGAAGCCAGGAGCCAGGAGCTCTTCCAGGTCTCCCACAGGGTGCAGGCTCCCAAACTTTGGGCTGTCCTTGACTGCTTTCCCAGGTCACAAGCAGGGAACTGGATGAGAAATAGAGCTGCCGGGATTAGAACTGGCGTCCAAATGGGATCCTGACATGTTCAAGGCAAGGACTTTAGCCACTAGGCCACCATGCCAGGCCCAGCCTATCGCCTTCTAAGCGCATCATGCCCTTGTTAGCCGAGTCTGGTTCTGCGAGCTCTTGGCCTGCAGACCCCAGCTCCTCAGTGGGAGTTGGCCAATCGCAGCCACCTGCAGTTTCTGGCCTCTCATAATGTGTATATGGGATGGGGTATGTGACTCACAGAAGAGAGACTTAAAAGAATGGATAAGCTGCTTAGAGCCACCAGGGCAGCACTTGAATGCAAGAGGTGCCACCTACAAGGCTGTGGAGGTGCTCCCAGAAGGAAACGCACATGGTTGAATTGGTCTACAGTATTTGGGGTTTGGGCTCAGGCTGATGTCATTGAAGGGCCAGGTTTAGAGAAGTGGGGTGCAGGAATGACCTGCATATGATGGATCCAAGAGTGACCTCCTGCAATCAAAATGTCTTCACGGTGGTGCCTCAGAGATGGTGGCTGAAGGACCGTGCAGACGGAGGTCACCGGGTTAGTTCAATGACCCAAGAGGCTGAGCCATGGGCTGTGACCCGCAGAGACGCCGAGGCGAGCAGGCGCGGAAGTGAACTGTCATCTGGGTGCTTGCTCTCCTGGGAAGTGAGGGGCAGCAGTACACACTCTTGAGATTACAGGAAAGGCTGCTTCTGGCCACACAGCACACGAGTGACCCTGGGGAAGGCTTCCAGGACACAACACCCACAGATAAGGGGGCCGAGCACAGATACATCCTTTCCAGTGTGCAGCAGAAATGTTGGAACAGTAGGGAAAATTCCTCAGGAACCAAAGCAAAAAGAGTTGGATTGCAGAGTGGTAAGCAAGTGTTGAAGACCCGCCAACCTCAGGGCTGTGTGGGTGTCTGAGGGATTGGGTGAAGTCCTTGGGATCTAGAGGGGTATGGTGAGGCCCTCTGGTTTCTCCTCTCGCAGGCCCTGCAGTTGTCTCTAACTTACCTGGGGATGTGAAGACAATGGGAACAAAGCCTCATTCCACTGGCCACCCAGGCACCAGTGCCTGCCTCTCTCTCATACACAGACACACACACACACACACACACACACACACACACACACACACCCCCAGCTCCCTGCTAATGTCTGGGAAATCAGTATATGGTGGCCCAAATACTTGGGTCCCTGATACCCATGTAGGAGTCTCAGTCCCAGATGTAGTTTCAGGTTCCTGGGTCCAATCTGGCCTGCCAGTTCTGGTTGTTGCACCCATTTAGGGAGTGAACAAACAGATTGAAGCATGCACACACACACTCTCTTATTCTGGGCTAGAGTATAAGAAAAACCTGGAAGAAAAACCTCCTACAAAAGTTCATAATCATAGTCCCTCCTCAGGCTCACGACTAGAATCCCTGCCTCTTATTTAGGTCCATAAATGTTATCCAATCTAAGGATGCCGGGGAGTCCAGACTGGGAAGCCAGGATGCTTCAGTACAACCCTGAGCAGATCCTTGGTGGAAATGGAACCTTCGCCTGGGGTTTCAGGCTGTTCCTATCACATAGCTCAACTGGACAGGAGCTCACATGTGCAGATAGAAAATAATATCCTGAGAAACCAGCCCCAAGAAGAGGGAAAGAGAAGTAATGCAACAGAAAATGGCATCGCAGGTTCCCAACCAGAGAAGAAGCACGGTGTCTGACCTGGTGGCAGGTGCCTGGAACAATTTGCTTGCTAAGTCAAAAATCTTAAAAGCGTTCACTCCCTTTCACTGAGCTATTTTTTTCCTGCCACTTTTTCCTAAAGACTCATCAGATATGGATATAGAGTGATATTCATCATTGTATACTTAGAGGTTATTTCCAAGTGCTTTTATTATTCTATCTCCAAGAATATAACCGTGACTAAGTAAATGATAGAAATTGTAGAGGATTATTCATGCGCATGAGCAGTCTTAATGGTGTGGGAATGTGCTTACAATGTAACATTAAGGAATAAAAGCAAAATAAGAAACTGCTTGTTAAATACAGCAACATTCAGCGCTTCAGATTATCTAGCTGAATGAAAACATTTCATTCTTCTAGCACTTTCTTTAGATAGTGGTTGGTGTGTTTGCCAATGGCATGAGGGTAGAAAACCGAGGGCCTTACTAAGATTTTAGGAATTTCACCGTATTGAATGAAAAAAAAAAAAAAGAGGCTTCAGAGACTGTAGATATAAAGCCATATAAACAATAGCTTCTACAAGTAGGATTTCATTTCAAATTCTAATGCACTTAAAACATGCAGTCAACATTCACATACTTTAATTAGAAATACCATACTGTGAGTCATTCTATTTTGGATATAAAGACTTCTCAGAGAATTGAGAAGTTAGTTAAATAGCTGTTCCTGCTTTTGAATGTGGCTATGTGACAATTATTCTTGCCATAATAGCCAGGAGATGGGTCATGTAGGTACCAGTGGTTTCACCACGATGCTCATTAGCAGTAGAGAACATTCCTCCATCGTCCTTCCAACTCTGAATCGAGAAGATTGGAGTCTTTTTACTAAACAGTGATTTAGATAATGAAAGCACTGTTCATACCACGGGGAGGATTGTGAGACACATACAGGCAGCAAGCCCATCACTGTCATCTGCGTGCATCCTGCTACAACAGAAACACCATCCATTTTACTTTTGTGGCTGCTGGAAAATTGGTTCACACCCTCCAGATTTTCCTAAAGTTGTCTAGGGACACCACGAGATGTTTGTACTTAATCAAAAGGGTAAGACATCTAGCAAGAATCTAGGAAAAGATGTTTGTGAAAAAGCAATGCCATCGAACCATGTATGAACAAAAGGATGGGATCCTCAAGTCTTGATTGAGAGGCAGCATGTCTAATGTCAGGAGTGAAGGCTAAAGTTGACAGGCGAGGTATTACCTGTCTTGTGCTCCAGTTTTCTCAAAACTGATAACTCAGTTTTTCCAGTTACCTACACAGAAAGCTTACTTCCATAGGCTAGCCTGCCATAACACTATCTGGGAAACATATAACTGATAAATCACAACTATAAACCCAGGGATGGGTAGGACCAGAGCCTGATACTTGGCCCACCCATCGAAGGGAACTGGTACACGTATTTAATGATCATAGGGACTAGACTGAGGGCTCAGATTAAGGGAACCACAACTGCATTATAATGCAGGTGAAATGGAAATGAGGAATTTAAGCGCGGGAAGACATTTGAAACCCAAGTAGGAAGTCATTGCCAGGAAGTAGGCGTGGTCATTCCCAGCAGATTGTCAGCATCTTAGGAAGAAGCTGGAAGGTTTATTTGGATAGGTTTAGTTGGCCAAGATAGCATCTCAGTCCAAGGCAGGAACTGAGACCAAGTGGGACAATGCACCACAATAGGGCACAAAGGCCCCTGTCACCCTCTCGCTTGAGGAATGGAGAGAGGGATCCAGCAGTCATTGCTAGAGCCTCCTACCACATCGGCTGAACAGAGTACCCTCCAGCCCCAGTGACACACTGACATCTGATGGCATTATCTTGATAACGCTGTTTTTCCCAAAAAACTAACCAGGACTCTAGAACAAGCTCAGAGAAGGCCAAGGTCTTCTCCAGTTCTTCACGGGTGTGATGGGAACTTAAAAATATACATATTTGTGATGGATTTTTCACCCCTAAATCTCTCAAAGGAATACAGAAAAATGATACTTCTTAGGTAATGTTTGGTTCAGAATAGATGTGATCAGGGAATTCATGCAATGCTGGATGTTTCAATGGAAAGACAAGCCAGCAATATGGGCTTGTGAGCTGGGGCCCACAGCACTTTGGGGCAGGGACAAATTCCTTTGCATTTCTTTAATATAAACCAAAACATAAACCTTGGAAACATTATCTTGTGCTTGGATGAGACCCTGGCCTTCTGCATCCTATTAAGTGGAAGACAAGTTTTTATCTCAGCAATTGAGATTCTTGTTATTGTTGAGTCATTTTTCTTTCTTTCTGATGGTAATTAGCTAGCAAGTTCAGCTAATTAGTGCTTCTGGTCCAGATCATGAGGGTGAAGACAGACAATCATTTATTTGCCATGGTGGAAAGCCATGATAATTATTGTACATTTAAATCAAATTACTTGGCTGCAATGTTAAAAAGAGAGAGAGAACTAAGGTTGAGACTTGGCCCTGCTCCACAGTGCTAGAGTTTCGATTGTATTTTTTATATCACAAACTTTTGGTAGTGAAATTACTATTGATATTTAAGAGACATTTGTAGACTATATCAAATCACACAGAATCGAAGCTGATATTAGATTGATGTCCAAAGTTTTATATTCCGAAATACAATCTGATATATTTTAACTTATCTCTCAATAACATGAAATTTTTTATGGCAGTAATCAATAATGGGATAGTTGTATTGAAAGCTGGTAAGCTCCTGCTATAAGCTTAGATGAAAAGACCACATCTGAAGTTTGTTTTGAAAAGGCTAGGATACTCTTCGTGGAGGTATTCAACAAATTAGCAAGACATAAAAACAAGAGTTTTCTGTTTTGGAATTGAGATGTATTATTATTTTTTGAAATCCATCTCCCATAGGAACTCTGACAGTATTAAGAGTAGAAAAAATGAGGCCAGTACTCAGCACAAATTCTAAATATTACTGGCAGTGAAAGACCTTCTCAAGACTTTTCTGTAATAAGATAATTGATCTTCTGTGTACATAGTTAGAATTATAGGATTTTACTTTGCAAGGATTCTGGCATTGACAAACGTGGGAAGATTTCCCTGGCTATCAATTTTTACTAACTCACTATATTGTCAATAGAAATATATGTATCTGTGAGTGCTAAAATTTATGGGAGAATAGATCACACTGCCTGGTTCAATAGTTTTCAAATTTTAGAAAACGTTTTTCTTTTAGAAGATAGAGCCATTTTCCTCCCCTTGGTTTTATAGTAATCCTAACATATAATAGGATCCAAAGAGTTGCTTAGATGAAAACATCCAGGCTTTTCTGTGGGTGTAAATGGCTCTTCTTAGTAACATTGAAGAACCCCCAAAGGTTACACGAGGCCCGTGCAGAAGAGTTTCAGCAATTAGTCCTGATGTCGCACATGTCACAAGTGAGGTTTTCCCAGAATTTACAAGACAGACATCTAGAGGGAGATACTAAAGGGTGGTTAAGCCACCACTTGTGACACCAGCATCCCATAGCCGGTCCCAGCTGCCCCTGTTTCCAGTCATCTCTTTGCCACTGTGTATGTAGATCCAGCAGAAGGTGACCCAAGTGCGTGAGCCCCTAAGGAAGGGCTGGATGGAGTCCCTGGCTCCTGGCTTCAGCCCTGACTATTGCAAGGCATTTAGAGAACAAAGGGATGCAAGATCTTCTCATAGTCTTTCCCTCAGCCTGACAGTCTGTCTTTCAAATAAATGTTTTTTGACAATAAAAGGAAATGTAGGAATATATGAAGCAGAAGACAAATGTTTGATAAGCCACAAAGTCAACAGTTTCATGGAAAATGAATGAAAATGACACAACTATAGTCCAGCGCTGTGACACAGAAGGCTTATCCACCTGCAGCGCCAGCATCCCATTTGGACGCTTATCCGTGTGCTGGTTGCTTCACTTTCCATCCAGTTCCCTACTTAATGGACTGCGAAAGTGGTGGAGGACAGCTCAAGTCCTTGGTCCCTGTGCCTATGTGGGAGACCCAGAACAAACTCCTGGCTTTGGATCAGCTCAGCTCCTGCCATTGCAGCCATTTGGGGAGTGGAACAGCAAATGTAAAATTTCTCCTTCTCTTCCTCTCCCTCTTTTTGTAAATCTTTTTTTCAAATAAAAAACATGAAAAAAAATCCTAAGGAAAAAAAAGACAACCCTAGAGCTATCTGTGAGAGAGAAGAAAAGCTTGAAAAATAGCATCAGAACTGAAAAAGCATCAGACCGAAGAATGTGCAGAGATTAAAAACAACAAGTGGATGGAACTGGCATTGCGCAGATTAAGTTTTTGCTTGAAACACCTGTGTCCCACATTGGAGTACCATTTCAAGTCCCTGCTGCTGTGCTTCTGATCCAGATCTCTGCTAGCCAGTGTGTGGGAAGGCATGTAATCATGGCCAAAGTGCTTGGGCCCTTGCCACCCGCGTATGGGCAGAATGGCGTCCCTGGCTCTTAGCTACAGTCTGACCTAGCCCTGGCATTTGGGGAGTGAACCAGTAGATGGAAGACCTCTCTTTCTTCCCCTCTTGCTCCATTACTCTAATCTACATTACTTCAACCAAGTTTTAAAAAGTGGATGTGATAGACAATTTGTTGTTTGTAAGCCTGAAAGCAAATTAAATGTATGTACATGTTCTAAAAAAAAAAATGTACGTTGACCCCTGGCTTAATCAGAAATAAAAACTGGGCCTGACAGGGTAGCTTAATGGCTAAAGTCCTTATCTTGCACGCCCGGGATCTCATATGGGTGCCAGTTCATATCCTGGCTGCTCCACTTCCCTTCCAGCTCCCTGATTGTGACCTGGGAAAGCAGTAGAGGACAGCCCAAAGTTTTGGAACCCTGCATCCATGTGGGAGACCCAGAAGAAACTCCTGGCTCCTGGCTCCTGGCTTTGGATGGGCTCAGCACCAACAGTTGTAGCTACTTGGGGAGTGAGCCAGTGAAATGAAGACCTTTCTCTCTGTCTCTCCTTCACTCTGTAATTCTGCCTGTGCAATAAAAATAAGTAAATCTTTAAAAAAAAAAAAAGTAAAAATTTAAGGAGTTTTGTAACTCTTAGCAGCTTTGGATCACGGCTGCAAGTGTCTCTGCCAGCTCAGGAGATCTTCCCAGTGAGCTCCAGTGAGGGTTCACAGAGTGTCAAGCTGATCGCCTGAGTTTACTTGGGCTGTCTCAGCAAACCAGCATAGACAGGCTGTCCTAAGGAAGAGTAATTTATTTTCTCAACAGTTCTGGATGCTGGACATTCAAGATCAAGTTGTCAGCAGGTGCATTTTCTTCTCAGGGCTCTCTCCTTGGCTTACAGGTGGCTGCTTTCTTGCTGTTCCTTGTACAATATGGTTGTTTTCAGTTCTTTTGCTTCTGACATTGCTTTATCTGGCCAAATTTCCCCATCTTATAAAAATACCAACCAGACTGAATGGGGTCCACCGAACGGCCGTGTTTTAGACTCCTCATCACTTTAAATGCCCTATGATTGCCTTCTAAGATATTTATGGTATGAGAATATGGCAAACCAATCTCAATCATAGCAATAGATGGGAAAAATCCCTAGACAATGTGTAACCCAACTCAAAAATGTGTTAAAACTGTGATAGCTATGCCTAGGGCAAGTTACTGCAGAATTGAGCGATCCTGAGGACTCTATGACTAGCAATTAACAAATTCCTCATAGTGGGGTTTACCATTGATTAGCTTCCTGGGACTTAAGGATGAGGGATGCTCCTCTTTGGGAAGAAATTCAATTTACATAAGAAGCAAACTCTTGGGTGGCCTTACTGTTCATGAAAATCTCCAGGTCCCCTTACAATACGACCTTTACTTTGGCACTTTTTCTTTGGTTTTGCATTCATTAAAACTTTCCACGTGCTGCACTTGCCTTTGAGGAACTCACCATCCTGAAGTCACATGGATAATAACCTCATCGTGTTTCTTGCACATCCAAATGAGCTGCTAGCTGAATTGTTCAGAGGTGAAGGCTGGTCTGTGACTCTGAGTATGCTTTTGGAGCAAATATCTGTCAGACTGCTCTTCTTTAAATCTGTTTTTTTTCAGACGCTAAGCCAGAGGGACATAGTATTTCACTGTCCCCATGTTATTGACATAGCTAAATGTAAAATTGTGCTGCAAAGCTAATTATAGCATCCCAGATTGAGGATTGTGGGGTACGTAAGCATTTTTAATCACAAGTGGTGCTACTGAAAAAGAAAGGAAGAAAACCCTGCTAAGCAAGCACCATTCGGTGAACATTTTTTCCTTCTATTTTAATTTTATGATACAATTCCATAGGCTCTGGGATTTCCCTTACTCCCTCCACAAATTCCCTTCCCACCACTGAGTCCCCCTTTGTTATTACAATAGTATAGTCCTGCATAAGCAGTCCTCAGTCCATCAGTCTGCTACGTAAGTGTATCCTGACGTTGTGGGTACAGACAATGGCAGAGTCCAGCATCTGATTGTCAAGATATAGTAAACAGTTTCATTGGGAGTCGATCTTTGATTTGAAAATAGAGATGCATACTGCATTGCATCTTCACATCTCAATATGATAGTCTCTATTACACAATTACTATACATTCTTTTAACTGAGAAGCCATAAAACACAATCAACAACAGGAATAAAGTTACAAAAACTTACAATACCATGGAGTTAAATAAAATGCTACTGGATAGCCAATGTGTTGATGAAGAAGTGAACAACAACAACAAAAACTTCTTGGAGAAAGTGATGCTACTGTGTGATCTTTGAGTCAGTGAAGAATTTAATAAGAGAAAAGAAACTTTTTTAAGAATTGGAAATAAAAACAAAAATATCAAAACCCAAGAGTTGCAACAAAAAGCATATTGAAAAGGCTGTGTTAATCTTATAACTTGCATGAAGGTTGTTTATTTCCATGAGCATAATGGTCTTTAATTTGAACCTTTTGTTTGCAAATAGTAGAATTTTGTTCTTTTTATTGGCTGAGTAGTATTCCCTGGAGTAGGTAATGTACCACAGTTTCTTTATCCACTCTTATTTGACCAGGCATCTGAGTTGTTTCTATGTCTTTGCTATTGTAGATTGTGCTGCTGTAAATGTAGGATTATAGATCCTTTTCTCATATGCAGATTTCATTTCCTTTGGATTTATTCCTGGGAGCAGGATAGCTGGGTCATATGACAGCCTTATTTTCAATTCTTTATGTCATCTCCATACTGACATCCATAGCGGTTGTACTAGCCTACACTCCCACCAGCAGTGAAGGAGGGTACCTTTCTCCCCACACGCACACCAGCAGTTGCTGTTAGTAGTTCTGAATGTAGGCCAACTTCACAGGAGTTAGGTGGAACCTTGATGTGGTTTTCATTTGTATCTTCCTGATGGCTAGGGAGCCTGCACACCTTTCATATGTCTGTTAGCCATTTGAATCTGTTCTTTTGAAAAATGTCGGTTCATTTCCTTTGCCCATTTCTTCACAGGGTTGTTTGTGTTGCTGTCACTGAATTTCTGAAGCTCTTTGTAAATCCTCGATATTAGTTTTCTGCCAGTTGTGTAGTGTGCAACGATTTTCTCTATTCCATTGGTTGCTTCTTCACTTTATTGATCATTTTCTTTGCCGTACAGAAGCTTTTTAGTTTCATGTAGTCCCATTTGTTTATTTTGGTTTTGACTACCTGTGCTTTTAGTGTATCTTTTTTTTTTAAAGATTTATTTTTATTATTTTGTTTATTGGAAAGGTGGATATACAGAGAGGAGAGACAGAGAGGAAGATCTTCCGTCCAATGATTCACTCCCCAAGTGAGCGCAACAGCCAATGCTATGCCAATCCAAAGCCAGGAGCCTCTTCTGGGTCTCCCACACGGGTGCAGGGTCCCAAAGCTTTGGGCTGTCGTCGACTGCTTTCCCGGGCCACAGGCAGGGAGCTGGAAGGGAAGCGGGGCTGCTGGGCTAGAACCGGCGCTCATATGGGATCCCGGGCGTGCAAGGTGAGGACCTTAACCACTGCGCCACCGCGCCGGGCCCTAGTGTATCTTTTCAAGAAGTCTTTCCCCATTCCTATTTCTTGCAGAATACTTCATATGTTTTTTCTCTAATAGTTAGATGGTTTCTGGGTGCACATTTAAGTCCTTGATCCAATAGAGCTGATTTTTGTGTAAAGTGACAGGTGGGGGTTTTACTTCCTACCTCTGTTTCTGTTCCGTTCCATTGATCTTTTACTTTGTTTCTGTACCAATCTGTTTTACCAAGCAATGGTCATTCAGTGAATATTTAAGATTTAAACCTCACTCCAGGAGTGCAGCCACTTTCTATTTATTTATTCCTACTTGTTATACCTACACCTGCAAGAAGGAATTGGTAATGTCAAATGAGCGGACGTTACTGTGGTAAAGAAATTCAGGTCGTGAGAAGGCATGTGCAGCGTGATGGCTTCCTGCAGATGGATTGGTTTTGCGCTGTCCTACGCCTCCGCCTGCAATCTCTCATTCCCACACGGCCATCTTGCCTGTGGATGCTGCGTGTCTGGCTCAGATCCTAAAGGAAGCATTCCTTGAGTATCTATCCAAAGCATATTAGATTTAGGAATGTTTGTATATACATCTTGAGCTATTCTAGGGCTAGGACCGCAATCTAAACATGAAATTCCTTTATAAACATAGTCCAGAAGGAACTTTAATACAGTATTTTCACTTTATCTATATTTTGACTGCAACTTTCCACACGAGGTCACATGAAATTTTCCTTTTGATTTCCTGTCAGTGCTCTAAATATTTCAGATTTTAAAGCATTTTGGTCTTTGGGTTTTCTAATTAGAGATGTTCAGCCTATAGAACATGTGCAGTGTCAGAACTCAATATCAGTAATGTACTGACAGTAGGTCAATGATAATTATGTTTGCATGTGAATGGTGCCTGTTTTTCAGACAATCTTGTCCAAAGGTTAAGGCTGCATTTTGAAATGTTAATAGATTTTTTTCCCCTGCAATTCTTTGTGCCTCTGGCAGAGTTACCTGGGACATTCCAAATTCACTTCCTTAGGAATGTGTGACCGAGCAGTATGGAGGGGGCAATGTTTGAGTTTCAGAAGCCTAGGCCTCTGTAAGATAACAGATGGGGAAGAGTCCTTGGGGGTAAGGATGAAGGGAAATGATTCCAGACACCTTTAGGGCACTGGAATGACCTTGTGTTGAGCCTGTTGAGAAAGGAGAACCTCCACATGGCATTTGAGGCGGTGGCCTGAGAATGTCATCGCGTTTCCTGTCTCACAGTGTGGCATGGGACAGATGGTGAGCTTGTGAGATCGGGGTGGGAAGGGGGCCGTGAGGCAGCCTTGCTGCAGCCTGGGGTTGCATGACAGTACTGTGAGCATGGCCCAGAGCGACCACAACTCTGGGGAGACTGGCAGGTTGAGTAGTTGCTTTCCAGACCTCCTGCCTGAGGCTAATGAGGACCAAATGGGATTGACATTTCTCAGAGGAGGTTAGTAGAGAAGGGTGAGATCCCCAGGGCCACCTCTAGACAAGGAGCCCTGCTCCAGGCCCTACTTTAGCCTCCTTCTGCTACTCATCTCTCCCAAGGTGGGGAATGTGGGCTAAGGCAATGTGCCCCCATGGAAAACAGATCCCTTTTATAACTATGCCTTGGTTCCGTGTGAACAGTCCTCAGCCCACCTCTAGGACTATCTGCTTCCCCATATCTGCCTTTACTAGGTAGAGCACTGACTCTCTGTTAATTTGATTTATAACCTTTAAATATATATACATTAAAAATATGGTTAGTATTTGTACAATTTTCCCCAGTAACCACAAGTCATGGTTAGGTTTGAAGAACAATAATAAGATGAGGGCCCGGTGCAGTGGCCTAGCAGCTTAAGTCCTTGCCTTGAATGCACCAGGATCCCAAATTGATGCCAGTTCTAATCTCGGCAGCCCCACTTCCCATCCAGCTCCCTGCTTGTGGCCTGGGAAAGCAGTTGAAGGTGGCCCAAAGCCTTGGGACCCTGCACCTGTGTGGGAGACCTGGAGGAAGTTTCTGGCTCCTGGCTTTGAATCGGCACAGCACTCACTGGCCGTTGCGCTCACTTGGGGAGTGAACCATTGGAAGGAACATCTTCCTCTCTGTCTCTCCTCCTCTCTGTTTATCTGACTTTGTAATAAAAATAAATAAATCTTAAAAGTTTTTTTTAAAAATAAGATGAACCAAACTCCCTAGTCTGGGCCCCTTCAGTATATTCCTTTTACTTTGTAAATTCTCTAAAACGTTACTCACCTCCAGGGAAAGACAGGCATAAAAGGTAGAAAATCCCAAATGAAGGGAGATGATTTTCACCGCAGCCCTCTTAAAGTTCTGAGATCTACCATTCACACTGGGCTTGTGCTCCAGGGGGCACTATTTGCATAAACCAGAACTCTGTCCAGGCCCATTCCTGGACTTGGCCACTCGCGATTTCTGATCATTAACGTATCCTGCTTCCATTAATCTTGTCATGTCCCTCCATTTGTCTGCTTGTCTTACTATCTTTAGAATGTATCAATCCTTTCTAATCTGTTGTCTATATAATACAAACTAGCAATTATTAAGAATCCCCAGTTCATGTAGTTGTTAACTATTTGGAAGGAAAAAAATTTGTATCTTGTACATAAGAATCTATCAACTCACTGAGTTTTCCTTGAACACCTGTTTGATGTCAAGTGTGTGTGAGATGCTGGGGATTCAAAGCCAGCTATGATCCTGTTTTCATTTGCTAAACGACAGGGTGTTAAGTTGATGAAAGAACAGGATTCCAAGGAGGCGTCAGAAGGTTCTGATCTTCCTAGGCCTAGAAAGACTTTCTAGAAAAAAATCAGTGCTAAGCTGAAACTGGTAAGGATGATGAGGTGATCGAGGAGAAATTTCCTTGGAGGTGATGGGCATCTCTTCATTACTGCCTCGGATAATTACAGAGGAGACACCGCACAGCGAGTTTATTTTTTGCTGAAAGACACCCATCCCTTTCGTAATGTCAGTGAGTATGCATTTGTAAAAACAAAATAAGAAAAACTTTAGCAATTTATGAAAAGCTAATTTTATCCAAGGAACCTCCTGTAAAAGTTCTTCATACTTAATTTTCATCCAAATAAGTAAAACTGTGTAAAAGTGCAGCACTGTAATGTTTATAAAATGATTCTTATGCTTTTTGATTGCAGTTGAGCTAAATCACTGATTTGTTCACTACCAGTTACCTGTAAAGAATTTACATGTGGTACAAACCTGTGACGTAATACCTCTGCCGTGTTAGCTTACTTTAAAAAGGTGAAAGTGACAAGCAGGTTCTACCCTAACAGTGTCCACTTTTCCGGGCTGTTACATTTCACATTATTTGTACTGAAGCTCTTTGCTCTTCTGCGCTAGAGTGTTCCACTTGTCTGAATCATTGATGTTGGTCTGTAGCAGCCCTCTGCAGGAGGGCTTTGCCCCAGCCCAGCTGCCTCTCACTCACTGCTGAATGCCTGTCAATGCACTTGGTGCTTAGCCCCTCTTGGCCCTCAGTGAGTGCTGAAGGGATGAATCTGAGAAATACAGTGGTAGTTTTGACAGCTGTTTGCCTAAGAAGCCACTAAAGATTAACTTCTCGCCTTTAGACCCAATTCAAGCATTGTGGTGGAGCATGGAGTAGGGCGTGGGGCTGGGGCTGGGTTGAACATCACTCACTCTTCTTCTTAATGGAAACTGGGTGTCGCTGCTGCCCATGGGAACATGAAGTATGAAAAGCTCCTGTTTTGTTTAGGGTCCAGAAAGCAGGTCTGGACTTCCTCAGTGCTGGTCTGGGAGACCGGCTTGGCTGGCATGGAGGCTGCCTCTAGAGTCAGCCCTCTGCTGGCGGGTAGCCAGCAGTCCCAGCTGCTGCCCATTGCTCAGAGACCTTGGGTCTTGCTTGCTCTAATTAACGCGGTTGGAACTGCTGGCTGCTGTTGCTAGCAGGTGGGCTGAGTCAGGTCTGTGGGAGTGTTTGACATCCTAGGGTTTCTTTTATTCCAATCAGCTTGATTTAGCAGAATTCCTTAGACTAAACACATCAGCTGAGGCAAGGAGCAGCTCTAAAGTGAACACTATTATATAATGATTTCAGGACTAGCACACAGCTCCCTAAAACTTTTTTTTTTCCTTTTACACTTTCAAATCAGATGTTAGAAGCAAGACCTCTTTAGAGTCTTATAGTAAGAAGCAATTTAGAGTTTTTTTTTTTAAGGGCAAGATACATTGGATGTAAAACAAATGGATGGGGAATGATGTGGGTTGTTAATTCTAATTAGAGATGAACACTAACATTTATATGAGCTAGGGTAAGTATGTCAAATGACATTCTGAAGTCTAACTGGGTAAAGGAAAAATGATGGGTACTAGGCCTCTGCTGTAAAATAAAGATACATTTTCATTTCTGGCATAAAACTAACATGTCGGGATCTGATCCACATCTGCTTGGCTCTGTGCAGAGTGGGGGCTCAGCTCTGTTGAAACGCAGCAGACAGACCTGGGGCATCTTCAGGGTCATGACCATTCTGTAGTGCTGACTGCGTTTGAGCTTAATTATTTAGATGTTTCCAGACTCAAATGACTGATGAGCTAACATATTTTTAATTTAGACTTCCACACAGAAAGCTGCAAGATCTGCCGTGATAAGCCAGGGTCGACACCAAGTTCCATGCCTTGTATTTGATCTTGATTTTCACATTTTAAAAGACAACTCAAGAGATGTTCCCACTTTTCAAGGAGAACGAGAGCCTGTGTTAGTTCTAGCCCCAGAGGGAGCTTTCATGAAGAGGACTCAAGGTGGTGGTTGTTGTTATTTTTAAAGAAAAAGAATGCTGTTAGCTAGAATAAAGCAAGTTAGTGTTACCAGAATGTTCTACTTAATTTAGCCCTCCAAAGATAAACACACTGGTGAATCATTCCATGCTGATGGTTCTATTTTAACATTAATTCTGTAACCTTTTCCTATTCCCTTTCTATCTGCGGAGTGGGTGGGTTATAGGTAACCTCAGTTCTAGTTTTCTGTTTGGCTTTTAGTTACTATTTAATTTTCTATTTCTGCGATAAGCTGCATCTACTGGGGACTCTTAAAAATAGCATTCTAGAGACAAAGATACTGCTGAGACTTAGTTTGTGGGGATTTTACAGAGTTAGACAGTTTACCAGTCATCAAGCTTATCAGTAACTTTTAACTATCTCAAATGCATCCTAGCTATGTTAGAGCACTGCCCATCTGGTTGTTGAATCTTGAGCCTCAATACTGCAAACTTAGCCATGCTAAGTCCTTTCCTCGTCTACAGCAAACTCGGCTTGGGAATCTGGCTGCTGCTTCCTCCTTTCCACCATGCCTCGTGTCCCTGTAGCACGGGTTTGGTGTCCTCTGATGGGGCAGCTCATGGAGCTGTTCTTCCTCACAGAGCTTGTTTCTTGTGGATTCTTGTTGTCTGGCTTCCACTTACCTGAGTGTCCTCAGGAAAGGGACTCACTTCAGGGTTTGTTGTTGCTTATCTCTGTAAAGGAATATTAACAACCGATTTTTTTTAAATAGATATAATAGGGCTCAGTAAGGGAATTTTTAAAAGCGCCAAATCCCTCCACAGAAATCACAGGCTGTGGCTAGACCTGTGTGGTGCTTTCTGCAAGCCCTCTGGGCTCACTCGGCAGCCGCGGCTCCCGCCGTGGTGCTGTGTCTCACCTCAGCAGTCAGCACAGCACTCCCGGGCGCTCTCCAGCTGCACCTTTGCTCCCAGTATCCGTATCCAGGCCATATCATCACGCTCGATACTCTGAATCTTTCTCTTGGCATGAATGTTCCCCCTCTGCCTTCTAACTCTCAACATCATGGAAGAGCACATTCATTTTCCTCTTGGAAAAAACCACTAGGGCGTGCAGGCAGGGGGAGGTGAAGAGGGGCAGGAATGAGTACCTGGAAGGCAGCTACCCACCCCAGCTGCCAAGGAGTGAGTAACACTTCATGTCCACCTTCCTTTGAGGAAGGCTGCAGAGCTGGGGGTGATTCCGTGGCTTTTCTTTTTCACCTTGGGCAGTTGTCCTGGTTCCTAATCGACGGATGCCAGGTATGTGGCAAAGACCTCGGGCATTTTCATTAAGTAACGGAGCATGATTGAA
Source organism: Ochotona curzoniae (assembly GCF_017591425.1). NCBI lineage: Eukaryota > Metazoa > Chordata > Mammalia > Lagomorpha > Ochotonidae > Ochotona > Ochotona curzoniae. The sequence continues at coordinate 23,559,465 of NW_024467115.1, forward strand.
TCAAGGTGAATTGACTTCTCTGCTCACAGACTTCCCTAACAATCCCATGAAATCTCTGTTCCCTATCCCCACAAACTAGATGAGATAGGGCGTCTTCAGGGTGGTATGGCCGTAAACTATACCCACAAACCAAATGTGAGGATAGTCGGAGAGACTAGAACTGCTGCAGGTGTCATCTTACACACTTCAATTTTAAGTTATCCAGACCCTTGGATTTCTCGTCTGTGATTTTGTTTTGTCTGCTGCAGAGTCAGACATGAAGGAGTTAGAGGACTTGATTTCCCCATCTTCTTCATGTAACACTGCTACAGTTGTGTTGTTGTTGCCAAGTTTTTAAAGTCCTCATTCAGCCTTGGCCTACGCAGCTTTGGCGTTAGCCTTAAGAGCCATGCACAGTTAGTCTTGCAGGCTTCCCCTGTCTGCTATGTTGACATTTTCTCTGACTAACTACTGTTTCATGAGCTGGTCACTTCTCTGACTTGCCCTTCCTAAGTCTCCTGCCATCAGTCGTGTTTTTTGGTTGCTCTTCAACTTGCCATACCTCAGGTGCACCTGTGGAAGCACAGTATGCTCCAAGTGTCGAGCATACTGCCAGGCAGCTGGATTTTTTTATGAAGGAGACTTGATGCCCATGTCATTTGTCAAGACAATGACGCTATGGCAGGCTGAATAAAGGCCCCTTGAATCTGTAAACATGTTACATTACATGATGAGAGGGAGTTTGCAGGTGTCAGTAAGTTAAGAATGCTGAGTGGGGGAGAGAATGATAACTCATTTAGCAAGGCTTAATTTAATCATAAGAGTCCTTCCAAGAGGGAGACAAGAATGTCAGTAGAACAGGAAGGTGGCAACAGAGGCCCATGTTCAACTGAGGAGGCCAGAGTGAAATGAAACCTAGCTGCTCGAAAAGTGCACACCTGTCCCTCTAGAAGGAGCACAGCTCCAGCAAGGCCTCAGCGTCAGCCCTGAAGACCTGTTTCAGATTGCTGAAGACATGTAAGAATAAACCTGGGTTGTTTGGTGCCATCATTGCTACTAGAAATGAACACCAATGAAAAGACAACAGAAGAAGAAAACAGAACACAGCACTGTCATCTGGGCAGAGAAAGCAGTCTTAACATGGCCAATCACTTCTCTCAGGCCAGCAGCATGGGCTCTGGGTCTTGTTCCTGATGTTATGTCAAAATGTGACCAAATCTTTGATGTCACCCCGTTCCTCTCCTTACCTATGCCACCCCCCCCCCCAGTAACTTTGCTGCAACTACCTGGAGGGATCATTTAACCTTATATTCCTCAGTGAGAGTTATTAGACGTTTACTGCAGCCCTTATCAGTCCTTCTAGAACTGTTTAGGGGGCTGGTGTTGATCCTGATTGCCATCTGTGTGGAGTGCAGTAGATTGGTCCTTCATAATGACACTCAGAAAGGATCTTGTTTCTGACAGCACTGGGGATAGCAATGGGAGAAGTCTGAGACCTCAGGCCCCATTCCAGTCAGCTAGACATTGATTAATTGCTCCCCGTGCACTCGCTCTCTGCTCTACATGTGTTTGACTGACAAGAAAGATCCAGGTCACTTCCACTTCTTTCTTCAATGAGTGTCTGAATAAAGAGATGAAAAACTGAATGGTGAAAATGAATCATTTTCCCAATTAATCTGAAAGCTGAATATTAATATCTACTTCTTTTTGCTAATAGATAGAAAATACACTTTTACAGGAAAAAAGCTGAACTTTTATTGGACTATTTAAAGAGATCAAGCAGAAATTGATGAATAAGTTGAGGAGGTGGAGTGGAAGGAAAAGAGACAACCAGTGCTTTTGAAGGCATTTTTAGGGTTAGTGAAACGGTCAAGGTAAGAATGGGCTTCATCTGCACCACAGTCTTTGTCAATTCATCTGTCACTTGGCTGGTCAAGAATTCATTTTAAAGACAACCTTTCCCCCCCCAACACACACATACACTCCAGGGGACAGTGTGGTGGCAGAGTGGGTTAAGGCATGACCTACAGTGTTGGCATCCCCTATGGGCACTGGTGCATGACCTACCTGCTCCAGTTCTGATCTAGCTCCTTGCTAATGACCAGGACAAAGCAGCAAAAGATAGTCCAAGTGGTCGAGGCCCCTCCACACATCTGGAAGACTTAGATGAAGCTACTGGCTCCTGCCTTTAGACCTGGCTTTTATGGTCAGCTAATAGGTGAATCGGCAGATAGAAGGTCTTTCTCTTTTCTGTAACTCTGACTCTCAAACAAATAAATATTCAAATTGTTCCACACTCAGTGATGTCACAGGAGCTAAAACTAAAATTTATTCTTTTCGTGACCATGTGTTGTTGCAAAGTCAATCAATATATGTTTGACAAGAAACTGCCCTTGTTACAACCTCTTACTACTGAGTAAATATTCATCAATTTAACTTGTCTCCCACAACTTCTGCTACACAGTTTGGTGAATTCCAGAAAGGTGACCTGTGTTAAAAAGTTTTTTTTCTTTTAATTAAAAAAATAGTACTTCCCTTGCTGGGCTATGGGATTAGCACATGACAGTGCAGCCTCAATCCATCCTTTTCTCCATGGTGCACAGGTAGCTGTGATGCTGCTATTCTTTATAATCTCCTCAATCTGGAAGAAACTCAGAAGGCCATCAGTCCATTATGCTGGTTTGGCACAAATGTTTTTGTAGCTAGCTAACCGTGCAGGCATATGCAGATTAATGTAAGAGATTAATGGTAGAGACTTTGGCAAACCCAGTACACGTGCCTTCTATGAAGCTTTCAAGATCTGGCTTGACCAAATGATCCGAGAACCACGATTTGGCTAGACTGCATATTGCCAGCCGTAGATTGTTCATCTGAGAAGAGTGGTGTGGTCCCTCATTAAAGCCCCGTGGACAGAATCTTTTCAGTGTGTGTGGATGACATACTGCCACAGTCAGGCCTGCCCTTCGTTTGTCGCAGCTGTTGGGTAGGGCGAGTACTCACTAGGCGTTTTTCTGATTGGTGGCTTGGACAGGCAATTTGTGCAAGCCGAATGTTCCTGCAGTGTATTTGCTGAGCCAGTGTCTTCCCACCGTCTGTTGGTTTTCACAGCACTGCACCCTGAGCAAGAAGCCTGAACAACTCCTATTTTGCCAGTTATCAAGCACTAAGATAGATGATGCCTTCCTCTACATTTCAGGGACCTGATTGTATTGCTGCTGACTCAATACTTTTAGAGCATTGGCCATCGTAAAGTACATGCACAGTTCCTGAAAACTATTTTTAGTTTTATCCTTAAAGTGACAAATACATTGATCTGGATCACAGTAAGTATGTATTGTTCTGTTATGATATGTAATTTATAATTTAGTGTTCCTTCAGAAATAGTTTTTAAAGTAGCTGTCTCCTGAAACTTAAAAAAAAAAAAGTCTGCATCTCCATTCTTACCGTCGGCAGAAATTCTGCCATGTTCATTTTCATGCCAACACCACTGAGGACTATGGAAGATGAATAGGTTTTTAAATTTTTTATTGTAGAAGATTAGCTTTTGACATTTACTTGTTGGGTTGAGCACAGACTCTTTCAGCTCCCAAAGATATTATTCTTCAGTGACACTAGATTTTATAAAGAGGAACTGGGTCCACCTTGCCTTAACTGATGAATGCCAAGAGATTGTGGATGAAGATACAGGCTTGAACCCAGATCTGAACTTCAGCATGCCACATTTCTTAACCTCTCCAAGCCTTACTTTCTTCATCTATAAAACAGGACATAGTAACAATCCCCAGTTCACTCTTGCTGGTAGGCTGAAACAAGGTAATGTGTAACAGAAGAATTCAGTTCAGTGCCCAGTGTGTGAGCTGTGTAGTCTCCTGCCTGACACTTGGATGATGTCAGCTGCAGGGTGCAGTTCTGGAAGGGAAAGAACAAAGCTCATGAAAGGCTTTGCTTCATGAGAATTCTCTGTAAAAGGTCTTGGGATCTTGGACCAGAGAAGTTTGTTCATCAAGCTCTTTGTTGAATTAATTTGTGAGGGCAATAGGCACGGAGTTCCCTGGCATGTTTGTGTAGAGCCAGGTCAAAGCTGAGTTCCTTCTCACACACAAGTGCTTTCAGGTCTGTGCAGGAAGACAATTCCAGGACTGAAACTCCCTGGACAGACACCTAGGAAATCCCATGCAGATGTTAGAATTGCTTCTTAGAGCATCCCCTGCATCTGCCCCAGGTTTATTGCAAAATGAAAGTACAATTTGTGTGTGGGGAACCATTTATATCAAGCTTCATTTCATGGCTTCACTGAGATGGGTTGATGGTTTTTAAACTTTTCTGGCCACCAATACCTTCTCACTTGTGTATTCCTTGGTAAGAACTGCTATCCTTGTAAACCGCTGCATCCCACGTGACCACTATGTTCTTTGATTATGTTTTACTCCTAGTACAAGGGTAATAAAAATTCTGGAATTTGCACATCATGAAAAACTTACGCATAGATTTTCAAAAGCATTTGCCCCAGGAGTTGGCATAGTGGCAGAATGTGTTAAGCCATTGCGTGTGATGCCGGAATTGATATCTAAAGACTGGTTTATGTCCCTGGTTTTCTGTTTCCAATCCAGTTTCTATTAATGCGATTGGGAAAGCAATGGAGGATGATCCAAACACCCATGTGGGTATCTGGATGCAGTTCTGGGCTCCTGATTTCATCATGGCCCACTCTCAACTTTTGTGGCTGTTTGGGGAATTAACAAGCAGGTGGAAGATACCTTTACCTATCTCTCCCTCCCTCTCATTTACTTTACTTTTCAAACAAATTTAATTTTTCTCTGCTTCAAAATAATTCTATTATTTTAATTCAGTTTTCTTTGAACTTTTTGAAACACATTATATCCCTAGGGTTTCATTTTATGGCTATAGAGGAATCTCCCCATTTAGGATTACCTTCCTAGTTTGCATAATTGGAAACCATAGTTCTTCATACTACAATAGCAAGAACAGCAGATATTATTTGTCCAAAATGTTTAATGGGAATATAAGAGTTATACCAGGAAAGGTAGGGAGGGAGGGCCCAGTGTGGTGACTTAGCGGCCAAAGTCCTTACTTTGAATGCACCGGGATCCCCTATGGATGCCAGTTCTAATGCCGGCAGCCCCACTTCCCATCCAGCTCCCTGCTTGTGGCCTGGGAAAGCAGTTGAGAACAGCCCAAATCCTTGGGACCCTGCACCGGCATGGCAGAACCGGAGGAGGTTCCAGGCTCCTGGCTTTGGAACTGTGCAGCACCAGCCGTTGCAGTACCTTGGGGAGTGAATCATCAGACAGAAGATCTTCCACACTGTCTCTCCTCCTCTCTGTATATCTGACTTTCCAATAAAAATAAATAAATCTTAAAAAAAAAAGGCAGACAAGGAAGTTAAGTGAAATTGATGTGAGAAACCCTCAGTGGGTCACACTGGGAGATAAGGGATTCATCTTCAGCATCCTATAGGGGTATGGGTCTGTGAGTTACAGGAAGTTGTCAGTAAGGGAATAAGTAATGGGAAGACGTGGAAGAAGAGTTGACAGTTACTTAAGAGGAAAGTGAGAAAGGACAAGCTGAGTTCTGGGAAGTGCTTAAAAGGCAAAGCTGATATGGTTAGCTGAAATTTGTCATGAAGCTAATCCTTTTGACATTAAGCCTTTGCACAAGGGAGGTAGATGTTTGGTCTCGTACTTGAAGCACTGTCTCACACTGAGCACCTGGGTTCATTCCTGGCCTCAACTCCTGACTGTAACGTGGGCCCTGAGAGACAGCAGATGGTGATTCAAGTAATTGGATTCTTGACACACGAGGGAGAGACCTGAATGTAGTCCCTCGCTCCTGGTTTTGGTCTGGTCTAGCTCCAGTCATTGTGGGTCCCAGCAGAAGACAACTATGTCCCATTGTAGCTGCATTTATCAAATAATTAACTTGCACCAGGATAACCAGACTGTGAGTAAAATGAGGACTGTATAATCCAGAAAAAAAAATCTGAAAACCCAAAGAACTTTACGCACAATTACATTTTAAAGAAATTACATGTAATGTTAGCCTGAACAAACTGAGGAGTCGCTTGGCTTTGCAGGGTGATAATGAGTAGAGTAATGACAGTTTTGTGTGTTTGTGGCTTGTTAGGGTGGGTGAGAATGGTGTCATTTCTCCATTGAAGGTAGGAAAGTGATCCAGGGACTGAGTAGGAGTTGAGTGTTCCTGTGGGTTCAGTGCCCAATGAAGAGGAGGATTTATAGATTTCTCCACGGTAATAGTAGTGAACCCTACAAAAAATAGGCATTTACTCAGAGAAGTGTCAGGAGGAAGAACAAAGAGAAGTTTGATGAAGGAGTCTACACTGCATGACTGGTGCTCAGGGCGTTGCAGTAATTTGTCAAAAAAAAATCACCACGTTTTCTCTCTCTCTGTATATATATATATATATATTCAATTAAATTTTATAAACATATTTAATTAATTCATTCACTTTGTTCAAATTAATTGATTGGAGCAACATTTTCTGATTAGATTTAGTTTGGTATATAAATATATTTAATATGTATTAATCTAGAGGTTACGTGTACTACCTGTTTTATAATATAGTATATATGTTATAAAGCATAAAAACGAAACAGTTTGACAGCCAACCAAGATCAAGATGAAACAATAATTCAAAACAATGGACATTTATTATTTTAGTAACAAAATCCATATGGAAAAATGAGTAATTTTAAGGGGCAAAGACTGAGGATATATCACCAGTTTTAGCGATTCATGAAATAACAAGTCCATGATTTGGTTGTCAGTGAAGTTATGTTGGTGGCTAATTTTTTCATGACACGATTGAAGATGATGTCTTCTTGAACAATGCAGGATTGCCTGAGTTTGCTAAATGGTAATTCATCCCACTGACTTTGGGCCTCGTAGTTGGAATTCTGCTAGTACAGGCTTTCTCAGTGTTGACCTCGTTTAAAAAAAAAAAAACAACTTATCGGTATGGTTGCTTCTTCAGTTAAGAATCCACTGGAATTCTTCAGTTTGCTTCAGAGCTTTTCAAGTCAGATTATGAATTCAGTTTCCTGGTTTGTATCTGCTTTCCTGCTATGAGAGCTGTTGTCAGTGGATTTCAAGTCTGATACACAGAAATAGTGTTGGGTCATGGGGCTTTGTCCATTAAATGTTTTTATGACTTGATGGCTTCTTATCTTTTCCATAAAGATTAATAGAAGCTTTCATATTTTCTTTCCTTACAACAGTTGATTGCCTGTACCATCTTTAGTGGTACCAGCAAATATTCAAAAAATTTTAGAGACAATGGTTTAAGTAACCAAATTACTTTCATTGTGTTAGTGGTTCTTCTTAATTTTAACAGATGCGTGATTTTCAATTTGTCTATCCATTTCAGTACAAAATTATTCATCAGGCTTATATCTATGCCCAAGGCTGCGCAGTGCTTCTATTGTCCTTCCACACTTTGGACGCCCTGGTCCAATTCTTTATGGTCACCTAGTTTTACCATTTTTTTTTTTTTGCTGGCTGCTTTTGCTAGTTTTGAAACTGTTTCACAATCAATAATTATTAGTGTATATTAATGCATTTGTCTTTCTTCATCATCTACCTTATTCTGGGTTTTCTTTTCATCTTAGTAAAGCACATACTGAAAAAATGTTTACTGTTTGCGTTTAAAAAAGTATGAAAGTGTTCGTGTTTGCTGGTGAATGGCGGTCCCAACAGAATCTAAATTTAAAAATTGACAGTTGCTTTCAACAGCTTGTCCTTGGCGTCTGTAATTATTCATGAGACATCTATGTTGGTCTCATTGTAATGACTTTCTATTTCATTTCCCTTTTTTTCTGTTAGTTATTTTCCATATCCATCTCTTATCTCATATCCACCTAATTTTTTTCTTATTTGGTTTTGATAAATGTCATGCCTTCACTCATCTCTTGGATAAAAATATTAATTTAAAAATATTTACTAAACTCTTCTATAACATTGTCATCATGAAGATTAAAATCTTATTTAGTTGATTATGATATTTATTTTTTTTAATATTAGCAATTTCATGATATTTGGGGATTCAGCTAGTGCATTAGGCTTGTTTGCCTTTGCTTATGATTTTTCTTCTTCTCCTTCTCTGATAGTTTTACAGTTTTGAAATCAACTTCCGTTTGTGTCTCTGATCCTACAATAAAGTCTCTCTTTCTCTTTAATATTAATTTTTTTTTTGAAATGAAGAATTTTAGTGTAGGAGTATTTACATGTTTGAGAGTGGTTGGGTGGAGGGATGGAGAGATAGAGAAAGAGAGAGAGAGAGAGAGAGAGAGAGAGGAGTCAAAGAGAAATCTTCTATCCATTGGTACACTCCCAGAAAGACTACAACTGTCAAGCTGAAGCCAGAAGGCAAGAACTACACTGGAGTCTTCCACATGGGCATAGGGGCCATCTGTCACTGCTTTCCCAGATGTATTATCATAGAGCTGGATAAGAAGTGGAACCTCTGGAAAACTAGCTGGCACTCAGAGATGTGATATGCTGGCAAGCCATGACTTAACTTGTGTGCTAAGATTATGACCCCTAGTTAGATTTCCTGATGACACTTGGAGGCTGCTGTTGCATTTTGAAGGGATCTTGATGATCCAGTATAAACGCCAGAGCATAACTTGATGATGAATATTTATTCTTTCTTTTTTTTTTTTAACTGGGAACAGCAAGGTCAGGATTCCTTTCTCAAGCTGAACTGGTCTTTCTCCTTTCTTTGTGGTGCTCTTTGAAATCCATTCCTGCCCGGGTGCTGCACATTTGGTCTCCAGCTTTTGTGTCTGTGTTGACATGGTAAACCCAGCCAACAGCTTACTTGATGCTTTGAATTTTTTTCCCTCTTCATAACTCATAGAAATGGGTATGAGATTTCTGAGTCCAACTGTGACCTACCTGTTGAACATTTTCTCTCTTACTGCTTTGGGCTCACAGCAATGGGATGCTGTAATTCATCTGCTTCTGTTACTATGGTGAAATACAGTGTAGAGTAACTCTACAGAGAGAAAAGGTTGACTTAGTTCACAGTTTTGGAAGGATCAGATGGTCCTTTTAGTTTTGGAAGTTGAAGTCCAGAATCAGATGGTCCTGTTAGTTTGGCATTTGCAGAAGGTCACAGTGTGAGGCAGCAGGTGAAGAGGTTCTTTCTGACTCAGTCTTGTGAACCAATCCCCTTGTGAGAACTATGTTGTAGGAGTTTGCCTTCCATGGCCTAAGGAGCTTTACTTGGTCCACCTCTGAAATACCATGACTAGATTAAATTTCTACCCTCTTACTGCTCTTAAGTCATGACTTCAAAAATTTTAAAAATCTATTATTCTTATTTGAAAGACAAAGTTACAGAGAGGAGAGATACAGAGACCCTTCATTTGCTGATTCACTCTCCAAATGACTGTCAGTGCACTGGACCTGAGCCAGTGTGATGTCAGCAACCAGAATCTTCCAGATATCCATGTTGTGCAGGGGTCCAAGGATGTGAGCCATCATCTGCTGTATTTCCAGGTCATTAGCAGGAAACTGGATTGGAAGTGGAGCTGCTGGGACTCGAAGTTGTGCTCATATGGGATGTGGTTGCCGCCAGCAGAGGCTAAGCCTCTTTCACCACAGCACCAGATTTTAGTGTTGAAACATCTACACGAGTTTAGGAGCAATCTTGTTGAAGTCATAGCAGGTGTCATTCCAGCACCTACCTGCCATACCACTGTGACCAAAGGCCCAAACTCAATAGGGGAGTGTGTTCAGCAGACAGTATTCTATTGAGGTTTAGACACGCTGGGCCATTGAAGTACACTGAAGAGTGTCATGGCCTCTGCACTAAGATGTTGTTTAAGGCATTAAATGAGATAAGAAGGCTTAATCCAAGGACCACCGACAAAGGAATAGAAAGAAATGTTTACAAGTATCACTATGTTACAATGGAAGAGAACCCTCAAGAGGAAAATGGTTGGGAGTAGTGGAAAACACGACCTGCCAAGTAAGTCTTGTCCTAAAATTCACAAAGTAGAGCACCAGAATAATGGCCAATGGTTCTTTGCCCAGACCTTCCTGGAAAGACTGTTGCAAAATATTTTTTGTTGTTAATATTTCAAGGATTTTGTGTCATATTTAAGAGAATTACAAATCCAAGTACTTTGCTCATCAAAGTGTGTCCAGTAGCTGTTTGTATAAAAAGTCGTGGCTGGGTGTTTTCAGAACAGATTTCAGTATAATTTGTTCCAAAACTGGGAGCAAGCTTTCTCCTGGGTGGCCAATATTCCTGCACGTCTTTATTTCTTAAATTGAATCAGAAAGTGAAAGATCAGACAGGCTTTTCTGGATGCCCAAGGGATTTGCTAGGCCACGCAATAAAATTATTTGGGCAAATTGTGTGCCAAGTCTGTCTGTTCTAAGGAAGGAGTCTGACTTGGTAGAGAAGGATCCCAACCCATCCTCTGAAAGCCAAAGCGCGTTATTTTTAGACTGTGATTTTGTACTGCTTCTGACCCTTGGAAAGGATTTCTGGATCTCATGGTCCGTAGCATCCCTTTGCGCTGCCTTTTGTTTCCCTGGGCTTGGATTTCAGTTAGGAAAGGCAGAGTGTTATTGTTGCCAGCTCTTTCCTGAGTCCCCCAACAAGTGCTAGTGTCTCAGAAGGAAGTTTAAAAAAAAATGAGGCAGTGTTATGGTGTGGTGGGTTAAGCTGTAGCCTGCAGCATCTGTATCTCATTTAAGTGCTACTTTGAGTTCTGCTCCACTTCCCATCCAGCTTCCTGCTAATGCAGCTGGGAAGGCATTGGCTGCTGGCCAATGTGTTTGGCCACTGCCATGTATGTAGGAAACCCAGGTGGAGTTTCCACTTCTTGGCTTTCATCTGGCACAGTGCCAGCTATTAAAGCCACTACTAAAAATTCTTATCACATACCTTTTAAAAATTATTCATTTATCTGAATGCCAAAGAGCTCCCATCCACTGGTCTACTACCTAAATAACCACCATGGAGGAGCTAGGCCAGGATGACTCCAGAAACCCAGAACTCAATCTGGGTCTCTCACGTAGGTGGCAGGAAGCCAGCTGCTTGAATCATCCTCCCATGATATTCATTAAAGGAAGCTGGAATTGGCAGTTGAGCCGGGACTCAAACCCTGGCAATGCTGCTCCAGAGTTCCCGTGCAGAATCTGAACGGCTGCACCAAGTGTCCACCCCCCGCTGCTATCTACCATGTTTATGTTGGAAAACAAAACCAACTAAATAACCACTATTTCTTAAGTGAAACTTGTGATGTCTCTTGTTTCAAAGTTTCTTTTGTATTTTGAAAGGTAGTGTAATGTATATACTATAAATTATGTACCATTTCCAGTAGGACCTAGGCAGATTTATGCAATATGTAAACTAAAGATCTTGTAACAAAGTTATTATTTAATCTAAGTGGAATACCTAAAGTAGCATTATGTCACTTCAAGTGAGTTGTGGCACCAAAGCAAATGAACAAGATTTTCAGAACCTTCAGGATTTTACAATTGTTTCTGAGAGAGGGTGGATGGTATTACATCCAACAAGTAGCGTTTCGTGGCCTCTCCCTGGAACCTTAGGAGCATCAGTAAAACTGAGTTGCAAATGACTAACAGAACAGACTTTTGAGCATAATTCATTTGTCATTAGGGACTATTCATAAAACCTGAATTGAATTGTGGACAAAACTAATATAAATATGTTCCTATTTGTTCTTCCAAGAGATGATACCTTAGTGTTCCTGAACAAAATTCTCAGATCTGGTGATATATCTTCCCTCTGTTTTTCATACTTATTTCCCTGCCAAGTATTTTTTTTTTTCTCAAAAATAGTTAATTTGCCCTAGATTTCATGCTGATGGCACTCATCTAGGTAGTTGGCAAGTCTGAATCAGGGCAAGTAGTTGCAGAGTGGAAGTCACAGTGATGTTGGTTTTATAAGAGCCCAGAGATTGTTGTTAATATGAGAGATTTTTTAAAAAATCATGAGTGATGTTTCTTTAATTCTGTGGCATACTTAAAGTCACAGGGATAAAAATCTCAGGGCAAAATCACTGAGAAACTCGGCATTTTTTTTTTTGAAGGAAACATTTCTAAACTAACATGGATATCATACGTTAAGGGTTTTACTTAAACTGTAAAAGAACCTCAAATCTATGGGAAAACCTGAAATGGCATCAAAAACAGAAAATATTTGCTGTTAGAAGTTGCTGCAATAGAGACAAGGTTATAAGGAATTCAGTGCTTGCACAAATGCTCAATGAGTTGCTTTTATAACACTTTGAACTGATTTTTTTAACTTGTCAAAATTAAAAACCCATAGAACCCTCTTGCCCTCATGTACTGTGAATTCATCATATTGTAAATCAGATAGTCTGGGAATTCAGAAAACGGAGTTGTACTGGCCTGATGTCGTCACAGCCAGAAGAGCCGGCACAGGGCTGCAGCTCCCGGCTTAGCCCCATGCTCTGATACCATAAAGGAATTTTGCTGACTTTCGGGGTCATCTTTACATGACCAAATTTAAAGAAAATGTGAAATGGAGTTTTCTGAGTTAATACGTTTTTCTTCATCTTAAAATTTATAAGAGTTAGAAAGCTGTCAATTGCAATTTGCTATACATCTCCCTAACCTCTTTTGATGATTGCTTCTTATATTATAGTGGCATTTAGTGCAAGTCCTTTGTATTTCTCTGTTGGGATAAGACAGCAGAAAATCTGACCAGAAATGGGAAAATGAGTCATGATGAAAACCAAAATGAAGTGGCAATATTCAGCTCCTGAGCATTTGTTTAGAGGAAGAGATGTTAATCAAGTCTTTATTTTTAAATGTTTTATCTGCTGCTCCCTGCCTTCCCCACTACCAACAATCAAAACACTTTAAAATTTTAATTTGAAAAGTTGCCCAGTCATTCAGTGATGTCAGTGATAAAGGCAGGACCATATTTAGACTGGCCCCAAAGAAAGGACGACTTATTGTATGTTGAAAGCTTCTCTTTTACCTTTTCATTATCTGTGCCTCTTCCTGCTCTTGTTTGCTCTGGCATCTTCTGGAACGCACTGTTTTGCATAGCTTGTGCACTTTTCTGTTTTTTTCCTGAAATGTGCAGCAGTCTCAACATTGCAGAGATTTTTTTTTTCTCTTTCTTTTTTTTTTCCCCCTTCTCCTTTGCTTAGAACAGAGGTGGAAATCCCAGGGGATTCAAGTACCCACTTGATAGGCTCAGTCTCTCTTAATCAGCCTGTAATGGAGCTAATGGCTGTTTGTCATCCTTGGAGATATAAATTTCCTGGCGGTGTCTCCTGCAGACAGTGCATGGAGGATGCTCTGTGTGCCAGCAAGCGCTGATAATCAGCAGAAGGGCAGGGTGCTTCATTAGCCGGAAGAGCCAGGGCTTGCCGGCTGCCAGGCTACACACAGAACTCTCCTCGACACTGCTGAGACATGGACCACGCCGGTAGGTAGAACAAATTTCCCTTTGCAGTCTGCAGCCCTTGCTGCTGCAGCTTTGCTTGTGTTTTGCTTCCTCTTGCCCCAGAATGGTCAAGACTGGGGGACACGCAGTGCATTCTCCCTGATGTATTGTCTGTGAGCCGATTGGTGTCTGCTTGGAAGTTTAGGAACAGGGAATGCAGATTATCATGCCAAATTCACCTTTTGGAAGGCTGCACTGTTTTTATTTAGACTGTGGGAAGTGTGCTGTTTGATCCTTTTGTGTTCAGCTCAGAGGGTGAAAATGCATTTGGTTAATGATAAAACTATTTCTGTGGGATGGCAAAAGCTAGATGGAGTTAATGGTAAAGAACTGAGCAGTATTTCTCCCCCAAAAATCTACTATACTATGCACCATAGTCTAGTTTCAAAATCCTTTGATCTGAATCTTTCATCTCTATACTAGAATACGATGTGGAGGAAAAATGTTTTAGTATCCTCTGAGATTTCAATTTCAGAGTGTGGACCTTGGTGGTCAGTCATGTACCTTTGGACAGTCTATTAGCTTTTCGTATTTTCATTTTTCATATTTTCACGTAGGGAAAACAGATCAGGTACCTTCTATGAATTAATTGATTCAATGGTTAGCACAAAGGCATTTCTCTAGTGGGACTTTTTCCTTCTCCCTTTACGTGATTGAAGTTTTCGAGGATAACTCAGTGAGATTGCTTCCTCTTTTGGTGTGATCAGCATTTTGCTCAATGCCCCTTGCTACCCGGCTATGTTCTTGATTCTCTATCTCCTGAAACTCATTAGTTGAGGTTTTTCAGCTGCTGGCAGCTGTGCAGTGAGGCCTCTAGCACCTTGAGATCCCGTCAGCTCTTCTAAAAAGCTCCATCATGGAGATGAGCTGCTTCTATGCCCCAAGACCACCCATCAGTGCTAAACCATATTTGTGGATGGAATTGGGCTATTCCGGTCTCTGTGCAGGTGGCATGGGCAAGCAAAAATTTTGAAGGCAGCATGTTTTCAGTTTTTTTTTCAAGGATAAGCTTACGAGGAATGAAATTCTGTGTCTAAAATAATCTTGTCTTTTGAGCTGGAAGGCTTTGCAGTAAATTGGAGCAGTGTAAAGTCAGGGCTGGAGATGTAAGGAGAGGGCGTGTGCTGTAGTAACAGTAGTAGGTAGTAGCTGCATTCAGGTAGATCCGTGGTGTCCCCATTTGGGTCATTAAACAATAATACCATCAGGCTTGGCATCCAAGTATGCAGGGATGGTATTCTACGACAAGGCACAATCTGAAGGTTTTCTGAAAGCTTTTCTAATTACAGCAGTTACGCAAGTAAGAAATAAATAAGTAAATCAGAACCCCAATTTAGCCTCATTTAAAACTTCTGCCACCCACAATTAATTACACTGATGTTCTGAAAGAATTATCACATTAATTCAAGTAAGCGCCTTTCTTGACTGACTCATGTATTTATTTAAAGACCATTTAAGAAAAGGAAAGGAACTTGGTAGCAGCCTCTGGAAGTTTAAAAAGCATTGGGGGTCATCACCCCTTTTCTTGGCTAAGTGTTGGTACAACTTGTGGTTATATTGCTTAACCTTGTTAAATGCCATTAACTGGATACTTCTGCTTCTGAAAAGCTGACAAATATACACTGGCAGAAATTTCTATATAATTTTGAACTTTAACTTGTAACCCCAGCTTTAGACACTATATATATATATATATACATACATATGTGTGTATATATGTGTGTGTGTGTGTGTGTGTGTTTGCGTGTGTAAGCACTTTTGTGTTTGAACAGAAAAACAGGCTTTTAAATTATATTGCCTGTGTATTTCTGAAATAATATCTTCTAATGACTTATCATTGGCTGTGAATAATCATTTTTCATGTTTTCTTCCCATGATGTAAGCAACTTCTTTATTATGAGGGAGACATAAACACCCATTTATCTCTCTCTTTACTTCTTTCTCTCTCATGTACACATACATTTCAATAAAGTGTGTTGATGCATTTCAGATATAGTGGTAAGTTGCCAAAAAAGGAGAAATCTGATATATTATTTTTAACATTAAACCAAGAGACACAATGATCTTGGAACACTGTTGTTTCTCCAACTTAAACAATGTAAAAATGTTGAATATTTGCCTACATTTTCTTCTAATAGAAATGGGTTTGGGCAGTGGGCTTAAGAGCCTGTGAGTCAGAACTGAGGGACAGTCCCTACAATCCGGTCACCTGTCCCAAGGAGGCAGGCAGACTTCCAACAAAGCTTTTTGCTGTAGGTTTAAATCATTGTTAGAAACACAGAAATGGGTACACACGAACCAAATGCTTCTGATGTATTCAAATCACACAGAACAATGCATCAGAGATATTTGTGTGTGGTTTCTGTTGTTAACAAGTAAGGAAAGAGGAGCCACTGGGGACTGTGTCAGTGGGGTGTGCACATGGCACAATCGTGCCGCTCTGAATCTGTCCAGTCTCCTGTAGTAGCAAAGAACTGGCATTCCTGCTCTCTCTGAGAAGGAGACATCCCTTCCCCATAATTGCTGGCTTAGGTATTCCTGTAAAAGCTTTTCCTGGAATAACAATAAAATATTTATCAAATTGTGTATGTGGAATATGTCAGGGCAATTTTAGCAATTTCAACCTCCCCCCACAATCCCCACCACCCTCTACTGCTCTCCCAACCTTCCCACTCCACTGTGGCTGTTGTTCTTTAAAGTTATATAACAGAGCAGAGAGATGGTCCTTGGTCATTGCATACCCATGGACACAGTGACAGTCCAAATTATTCTGCCAGAGTATTCGTGTCTGTATGTACTTTCTCCACCCACATTTCATCAAGTGGTTCCCATGAATGAGTTATAAAAGAGCTGGCCAGGCAGAGTTGATTGGCAGTATGTGATGACGGTGTTTTGAAATGTTACTCTACATTTTACAAGACCAGAATGTTGTAAATCGTTGTGCAGCATTTCTCAGGTTTATTTTTCCTTGCTTGAGACCGTGATATTTCAGTTATCATGTGCGGGTCATACAAGGCACACTCATTTGCAGCAGAAGTGACAGCTGCTGAGAGCTCCCATTCTTTCACTTCATATTCTGTTCTAGTGCTTCAAGGGCTTTTGCCTCTTGATGTGCAGTTACTGGCTCTTGGAAGTTCACTGCCTAGTACTGCTACACAAGAGGCTGCTGGTGACTTGGAGGCACATTAGACAAAAATTTATAATGGAACTGTCAAGAGCATGAGATTATGCTAGATGAGTCTGCCATTCTGATGACCATGAACAAGTCGTATCAACTCTGCATGCATTGATTTTCTTGTATAAATGGTGACAGTAATTATGCCCTAAAATTCTTGTGAAGTGAAAATAAGGCAAGATGTGTAAAGATTTTGGTAGAATGGGTGGCAAATGACAATGGTCAATGCATGCATGGAAAATCAATGAGAAAATCAAAGCAGGCTGCTTTAGGAACCACTTTATGCACTGGCAGGTCAACTCTGAAAGCAACGCTGATGAGAATGCGCACAAGTAAGCAGTCTTGAGCCAGTGGTCCGGTCCCATGAGTGTGGCTGGACATGGGTATGGACGGTGCACAAGGACGGAACTGAGAAACACATCTGTGGATCCTGATGAGTGGGTGTGGAGTCTGGGAGAGCCGGGCCAGCCAGAGCAAATCTTTGAGGTTTCTACTTTGAGACAGTAGTCTTGCATTATGGAAGACAGTATAAGTGTTCAGAGAAAGAACCTAAATTCTGTTTTGGCCTACTAGTCACACAGCTACCCAGTGGTAACTTTTTATTTTTATTTTTTTAAAGATTTATTTTTATTGTTTTTTTATTGGAAAGGCGGATATACAGAGAGGAGAGACAGAGAGGAAGATCTTCCGTCCAATGATTCACTCCCCAAGTGAGCACAACGGCCGATACTATGCCGGTCCAAAGCCAGGAGCCTCTTCTGGGTCTCCCACACGGGTGCAGGGTCCCAAAGCCTTGGGCCATCCTCAACTGCTTTCCCAGATCACAGGCAGGGAGCTGGAAGGGAAGCGGGGCTGCCGGGATTAGAACCGGCGCCCATATGGGAACCCCGGGCGTGCAAGGTGAGGACTTAACCACTTGCGCCACCGCGCCGGGCCAGTGATAACTTTTTAAAAAGATTATTAGAGATGGGTAGAAAGACAGAGCTTCCATCCACTAGTTCCATCCACATGCATGCAATGGCTGGTGTTGGGCTGTGGCCAGGGCTGAAGCTGGTTGCTGGACACACCAAATTCCCATATGAGCAGCCAGAAACCATGCTTGAGCCCCACTGCTGACCCCTGGAGGCTGTGCTGCCAGGATGCTGGAGTCGACAGTCAGTCTGTGATCAAACCCAGGCACTCCATCCTAACTGGGATTTTAGCTGCCAGATAAAATGTCTGTTCCAGTAACCTTCATTTACTGAAAAATGTATACACCCACCCACACATAATCCCTAACTATTTATGGATTATACAGGCTTGTTATTTGTTTGGTTTCTTATCCCCAGTTTAACATCTTCTCTCTTATATAATATATACTTTGTTCAGCCCAGAAAGCCCAGTAACAGCTGACACTTGCCCCCAGCCTGTGGCAGATAAGATAGGCTAATGTTGAGAAAGGAGGTTTTCAGATGGCTCATCTTTCTACACAGGTGGAAATTAAACCAGGCCCAGAGAAACATGGCCCTAAGCACTGAAAGAATTTGGGTAGTGGCCAGACTGTTATATAAGAAAATATACACACAATGACTTCATTCCAGCTGGTTCACACTTTAATAGGACAATCCAGCTTGGCAGAGTAGGCTGCCATCCCAAAGTTCCCAAGCAGCTAAGGAGAGTAATTCAGGAGAACCGCCTAATGGAGCGGGCTTCCCATGTGAATTAACTTGTTTTGAAGGAGGATAACATCTAGAACATGTGGTTATGTTTGCAAACCATGTTTAGTTCATTTATGTTTTTCCTCTAATTCTCTATTGTCATGACACCTTGGTTTTAGTACCTATGATTCTCTAATCATATCACTGTATGTGATTCTATAAGCCATGATATTTTTGAGACACATGTTATATAGACACATACATAATATGCGTGTATACATTTGTAGGCGTGTATTTTATATATGTGCTTGTGTGTGTATTTGGTTGAAGGGTGCTCAGCTTTGATACAGGGAATGTGACATGGCTAACTCTTTTAATAAATATAATAAAAAGTATAATGGATTTTTATTTTCTAATTAAAAATTTTATTCTTTGTAATTTTCCCTACAGTGTAAATATTTTTAAAAATTAATGTATTAGAAAAGCAGAGGGAGAGAGAGTACTCTAATCTGCTGGTTTACTCCCCAAATGTCCACAGCCACAACATGCAGGCCAGGCCAAAGCTTGGAGCTAGCAACTCAATCTGGATCTCAATATGAATGTCAGGGGTCCCAGTACCTGAGTCATCACAGCTCCCTCTTGGGGTCTGCAGTAGCAGGAATCTGGAGTCAGAAGTGGAGCTAAGGCGTGAACCCAGGAACCCCCAGATGGGAGGTAGGCCTCCCAAATGGTATCTTCACAGCTGAATCAAATGCCTACCATGGTATTTATTAATAAATATCATTTTTAAAAAAGATTTATTTATTGGAAAGGCAGAATGACAGAGGGAGAGACAGATTTTTCCTCTGCTGGATCACTTTCTAAATGGCTGCAACAGCCAGGGCTGGGCCAGGCCAAAGCCAGGGGCCTGAAATTCCACCTGAGTCTCCCACTTGGGTGGCAGAGCTGAGAGCACTTGGACTATCATCTTCTATGTCCCAGTTTCGTTAGCAAGGAGCTGGATCGGAAGTGGAGTCGCCTGCACTCGGCTTTATGACGTGGCATCCTGGCCTAACATGCTTTGCCACAATGCTTGCCCCGCGCATGTTATTAGCTATAAGAAAAACACTAGCAATGTTTTCCTTTGAATTTACTGTAAAGTCTATTTTGCTATCTTATCATTTCATGATTCATCAAATAACTATTTTTAGAGCACCCGGGATTCATGTCAAAGACATTTTTCTGTGCAAAATATTAAAATTTAATAAATGTGTCTTTTGAAATATCAATGGACTTGTGACTGTTGCTGAAAGACTATAATATTGTAATAGTAAGGGAAAAATAGTGAGGGTGGGAAAAGTGAGGGGAGTGGAAAGGGAAAGTCCTGTGCCCATGGAACCATATCATGAAAAAAAACTAAATAAAAATAAATATCTGCTTTTAAAATGCGAATATTATTGCAGAAATCTGTATTTGCTAAACTAAAAAGGAGAAGTATGCTCAGGGCAGAACACTAAACTACTCTAAAAGTGGCGTTAAATTTCTTAATAGGTGTCTGTTTTCTTTTTCTTTTCTTTCTAAAGATTAATTTATTTGTTCTGAGAGAGATACGAAGAGAAGGAGAAACACACCCACAGAGATTTCTATCTGTTGGTTCGCTCTCCAGATGGCTGCAGCAGTCCAGACCAGAAGCCAGGAGCTTCTTCCAGGTCTCCAGTGTGGCTGGCAGGGGCCCAGATATTTAGGCCATCTTCTGCTGCTTTTGTTTTAGCAGAGAGCTGGATGGAAATGGGGGCCAACCAGGATTCAAAGTGCCAGCATCTCAGGCTACAGCTTTATCTATTACTGTCCACGGCAGTCCCCTCCTCCTAACCCTGTGCTGCTTGTAGAATGACCTGGCCTCCTAGGACTTAACTGACAGATCTGGTTCACAAGCTTGCAGAAGCAGAACAAAGACATTGTTTTTAAAACAAGATTTCAGATCATCGGAATTTGTCCTGAGTGTTTCTTTCTTTTTTTTTTTCTGCACAATCACTCATCTTTCCAAAGACAAAAGAAATTCTGATTTTGGTGTATTTTTAAGATAAAGCAAGAATGCTTGTCAAATGGGTTTGATCAGAAAGAGCCATAGGATGAGAGAGAACCAGCAAGGATGCATTTTGGTGACAGAAAAGGAAAATCAATAATCCAGAGTTTTCTAAGTTATGTGTCACTGAATATTAATTCTAAGAATTTAGTAAATAGACCTTATTAGAACTGTTGAACATAACTGTTAGATTTCTTTGCATGCTGAGAAACACAAACCCATACAAGTAGCTTATAAAATTCCTTGTCAGTACTCATATTTGAATTCCTAAGCTACACTACAGCGTGAATGCAGTTATTTCCTGATTTGGCTTTAATGATTTATTTACTGGAAAGCAGAGTAACACACAGAGAGAAAGACAAATAGAAGAAGTGAGTGAGAGAGAGACATTTTCCATCCACAGTTTCACTTCCCAAAATGGCCCCTGCAGCTGGGGTGTGGTCCAAGCCAATGTCAGGAGCCTAGAACTCCATTTGTATCTCCCTGGTTTGTTGGCAGGACCCCAAGTGCTCTGACCCATCATCTGCTTTTTCAAACACACTGACGGGGTAGGAATGGTAGTGAATAATAGGGATTTGAATTGGTGTCATATGTCCCTCTTATGCCCTGCAAGCGTGGTTTAACCACTGTACTAGAACACTGCTCCCCATATTTCTTAATTATATTAACAAGTTTCTGTTATATTAATAGGTTCTCCAAGGAATACTTGCTTATAAGGCAGTTAATTCAAACGTGGGAATCACTGTTAGAATTTCTTCATTCTTACTTTTGCTTTCCATGCTCACTTTTGTTTTCTTCAATCAAATTTCTCTCAACTTCCTGGTATCTAACACAGGAAGCCAATTTTGGTAACTAGCAAACTATTCACTTTCATGCATATTAATGTTTATTTACAAATTAAATATCTGCATCATTCATTCATTTCCAAGTTTTGTCTTCCTCCACAGCCTGTGGGGTGTTTCATTGCTCATCAGCCTTATCATCTGATGAAGTGAGGAAAGACTTTAACCTGTTTTGTGAAGGAGTGAAATTCAACTGTAGCAAGAAGTTCAGAGGAATAATGTACAGATTTTACTTTTCTAAGTAACATTTCAAATAAATTATGAAGCATAAATTTCAAAGTTCTATTTTTATAAATCTTATACCAAGAGCATATTTAGCAAAGGCTAGTCATGTTTAACTAGAGAGTAAGTGCTTTGGAAGGGAAGTAATTTTTCTTTTAATGGCTCCACAAGCTAGGTACCAAGTAGTATTTTACAGATCGCATCTTTCATATTTGTGATTAATCTGTATTATTTTCCTCAAATTACACAGGAGGGAAGTAAACTAAACAGGAGCTTACCTGATAAATAAGTGGGTGATTAACAAAAATTTTAGTTCTTTTTTCTTGCCATTTTCTTTTTATTTTTAGTTTTAAAAAGCTTTAATATACAAACATGCATGTATTTCTGGAGTGCTATGTGATTTTTTTTAAATAAAAATATTGTGCCTTGTTCAGTCAAAGTAAATATATTTATCCTTTCAAATATTTAGCATTTCTTTATAGTGAAATGTCCAAAATCCTGTGCTCTAGGTTGCTTTTATAAGGAAACACACTGTACATGAACATTATCTGCAGTAACCCGACTATGCAGAAGAACACCAAAACTTCTTACTCCTTTCTGGTTATTGCCTGGTGCTCGTTAATCAAGCCTTTCTACCTCCGTTTTTCATGTTATTCTGTCGCTTTGAGAGTGGGCATTCTTGTATGTTTCAAAGCATCAAGCACAGTGCCAGAGCTATAGTAAAAACGTAACAAATGTTTTCAACTGAACTCAGATAAGGCTTCGAATTAATTTGCAGCAATTATTCCAGTAGGAAATTCATTTTGAAATATCAGTGTCAAAGTTGATCTAATCACATATCCAAATACTTTATTAGCAAGAAGTCAGTTCATGAGTAAGAAAAAAATGTAGGTGTGAAGTGCTTCTTTCATAAGCGTTCACACATTTATGATAACTTACAGACTAGAATGCTTTTGAGTAGTCCACCCACTACTTTACCACTGTAGAAACATCATTCAAAATTTTCACTGAAGGGTGTGATAATATTGCGATCATTAATAGAAATGATGAAAAAAGACCCTCCAGATCTTTTTTTTTAAGATGTATTTATTTATATTGACACACAGAGATTTACCATTTACTTATATTGACATGGAGATTTACATCCACTGGTTCACTCCCCAAATGGCCACAACAGCTGGAGCTGATAGAAAATACCTTTCTGGAATCCAGAAGAACATGTACCTTCTTTCATGTTGCAGTGAGATCAGGGTTAGAGAGGTGGTCTCTTGTCTCATTTCATCACAACTGTGCATGATGGCTTCTATTTCTTTCACCAATACATTAGCACGTTAGATTTCCACATAACTCTTCAAATTCTGTCTTACTCCGAAGGCCTGAAAAACATCCAGTAAGCATTCATTTCATCTAAATTAAGCCCGGTTTTCTCAGCAGGCCTGCTGGCTTTCCTGCGGTTGACAGCAAAGGCCTTAAGAATTGTTTTGAGAAAACAGCACTTTGATCATCTTTCTAAAAGCTGCGTCCACCAGCCAGCTATCCATCCCTCCAAAACAACTTGGACTTCCTCACACTTGCTCCACATATTTAGCTTACACCTTGTGGCTGAACATTGGAAGCAAGATTTTCTGAGACCTGAATGATGCAGTGTTGACACCAGTGCAAAGTCAGATTCTGACATTCGTTGCTATTAGCAACCAACCGTGCTTGACCTGCTCTCCGTCATCTCCAGTTTGCTTGCCCTCTCATATCTACTATACCTGAGCCATTCTACACTCACAAAGCATGCATGTTTCTCATCCGTGTTCCTGCTGTTTTTCCATGTAGAATGCCTCTCCTCCTCACCCTGCAGCCATTCCTTTGTGTCCACCTCTCAGAAATGTTTCCAAGTGCCCTTCTCTGTGCTAGATGCAGACCACCCAAACCAGCACCAATGTGCTCGTTAGCATGGAAATGAAAGATGAGGCAAAGTCAATGTATCATGAATCATGACTAGACAGAATTCTTGGATTGCAGTTAGTACCGCAAAGATCATAAGCTGTTTGTTTTGGAGGAGAAAGAAGGGGAGCAGGAGGGCCACTCTAAACTGGACAATCAGGGAAGGCTTCCTGAAAAGGGGGTGTGCGGGACCTGACCTCAGAGTGCAAAGGAACCAGCAAGGGGAAGGGTTTCATGAGCTGACTTTACAAACACATGGGAGAAATTGGCTGGCTGGCTGAGCAACAGGAAACCAGGCTGGCACAGCTGAAGACTGATGGAGGCAGGTGCAGGACATCACAGACCGCCTGTGAAAGGCCCTCAAGTTTGGCTGCTATTCTACAGCTCTCAGGAGCCTGTGGAAGTTTTCACTGACCATGATTAGTGAGTGGAAAGAAGCAGGCATGGAAGCTCCTGAGGGTGAAACTCCTGCTGAAGGTCCTTGATGAAGACTATGAGGTGTGGAAGGAACTCGCTGCATCTCCAGCTGCACGTCCCATCCCACGGCATGGGTTCACCTGCTCGCCACATCTTGATTTTCCTCAGAGCATTCGTAGAATTTCTCACCCCATTTTGTATTTAACTGGTGTCTGTCTGAGGTTATCCCTCCCCTCACTTGAGTCTTTTTTTCTCCCCAAAAGAAGATTTTAAATTCTTAAAGATAGGTGACACACCAAAGACCTTATTTGTGTCTTCTGAAGATTCGCAGTTCTCAGCTTAATCCAGCAAATTTGCGTGGAAATCCTTCTAAAAATTCCAGTCTCTGATTCCTACCCTAGACAAATTCAATCAGGCACTATGCAGTGATGTCAGAAGTTTGATATTTGGTGTAAAACTTCCTAGGATTTTTTTTAAGGTTTATTTATTTTACTTGAAAGTCAGAGTTACAGAGGGAGAAAGGGAAAGACAAAAGAAAGATTTTCCACCCACTGGTTCACTCACTAACTGGCTGCAATGTCCAGAGCTCAGCTGATCTGAAGCTGGGAGCCAGGAATTCTGGATCTCCCACATGGGTGCAGGATCCCAAGGCCTTATGCTATGCTTTGCTGCTTTTCCAGGCCATTAGCACGGAGCTGGGTTAGCAGTGGAGGAGTGGAGGATTTGGAACTTGAATCGGCACTGATATGGTATATTGATGCCACAGGTAAAGGATTAGTTTGCTATACCACCATGCCAACCCGTCTCTAGGATAAGATGCTAGTTGGGATTCCCGCAGTGCGTAACTGAATATGTGGGTTCAAGTCCTCGACATAATGGAGACAAAAAGGCATAGCTCTTTCTCCTCCTGCTCCTCTTCCTCCTCCTCTTCCTTCTTCTCTTCTACTTAATGGTCTCTCTTGGTCTTAAGGATCACTGAAGAGAACTGCAGAGGATTCTTAGTTCTAAGTGTGTATACCAATGAGGCATCTAGTATTGGGAGGAGCCTGGAGGACTTGCCAAAGCGTTCTAGGGCTCCTGATCCTGGCTATGCCCACAGCCTCACCTGTGCACCCTCTCATGCCAGCCCAATGCACTCCTCTGACTCACACATTCCCAGTGCCATATGGGAAAACCACTTGCTCGTGTCAGACTGAGCTCAGATGCCCCACTGGAAAGGCAACTGTAGTATCCCTCTGTTTCCCGCAGAATTTGCCCCAATATTGCTGGAAACCTGGCCATGTGTTGCTGTGAGCACTGCCCTTAGCCCCCCACTCTGCCCCTTCCCGACTAGCCACAACATCTTCATGAACCCCACACCCAGGCTTGGAGAGGATACTCACTAAAATGCAGCCCAAATTGCACCTGATAGTGTGTTATTACTTACCTGCGATCTAGCAGTCAGTTGTTATTGACAAGTGAATGATGGTCACATGCCATTTATGCCAACAGCAACTCTTACGTAGAGGAACCCGTCAGAATTGCAGAATTAAACTCTATATCATTCATCTTGGTACTTAACCTACCTATCATCTATCCATCTGTCATTCATGTACGTAATTATGACCTGTTATCTATATCTGTCTAGTTACCTGTTGTCTATCTTCCTACTTATCTGACAATCATCTACCTACCTTCATTCATTGATCTACCTACCGACTTATGCATGACTATCTGCCTGTCTACCTGTTGAGGGAATTATCCCAGTCCAGCTCCTTGCTTGGTAACTCAAACCTCCTTGGGGGAAAGAAAAAGAGTAGCTGGAGTTTAAAAACTTCCTTTGCACATGATTCTGTTGCACACACTGGTTAGATCCACTGTTGGTCTAAGGAATGCATATGGAAGGCCTTCAGACCCCGCGCTTTCCACTGCTTTGCGAGTTAGTGGCATTCTTGATTGCCACAGTGCATGATATTAATGCCATCAGGGTCTTATGGGCAGAACTGCTCTACTACATCCTACCAGTGGTGCACATCGACTTGCAATTAAAGAAACATCTCCCACCCTGAGAATTTGGTATTCTCTTCTGCTTACCATGGCAAGACAGCCATTTGAGGGGGTGTCTGTGTCACTAATTAGGGGTCATATTAGATGTTGTGCACCCCACTTGCCCATAATTTATTACCTGCCCTGTGCTTCTGTTTACTCTTCATAGTCCTGGCTGTTTTTCTTAGTAATGGAAATTTATCCACCACTCGGGTTTGGAAGCAGCTTACCATGGGCGCTTTATTAAATAGGGAGGCTGAAAGGAGAGCATGCCATTCCTGGCCTCTGGGAAGGGGCGGCAGGGTTAAAGCATGGAAGGATTCTGAGCTTTCTGAGTGAGACTTTGGTTTGTGCAGCACAGCACTGTCCAGCTTGAGGTGCTCACACACACAGTCATAGGTGCAGGAGCCAGTGACTTTGCTCGAACGACAAGCATCTGACAACACTCATTAACCCAGGGGTCACTTTCTTAAATTAAGGAAGTTCAGAGACATTTGTTTAAATAACTGTGTGACTGATGATAGTTGTAAAAAACCAGAGAGCTGAAAATTAAAAGCAATTTTGTTTTCTGGTGGAAAACCAGGAGCTCTGTAGCATGCATTTAGAATGAAGCACCGCTTTTAACTTCTGCATTTCCTGGCTGATGGCAGCTTTTGGTCATAGCCTAACACAGTGTAAACAAAGATGTCTTTTGGGTGAACAGATGTGAACTTTGTCTCCAGCAGTCTCAGAGAAGGGTTCATGGAGCCTCAGAACTATAGAAACTTCCAATGTACTTTTGTATGTTGGGTTATTTTAACTCAAACTCAAGCTGCACAAGACTATGTTATAAATGCAGGACTAGAAAAAATGAAGTTTTTTAAAAATGCTGTGCATACTTCAACAATAGCCGTTTCATTTCAAAAATGCTTATAAATATAGCCTATTTCTCACAGTTATCCAGTGAATTATGTAAATACTTTTAAATCATCAGTTCTGTTTTTATAGATACGAAACTAAAGCAAAGAATTTCTTTTTTTTTCTTTTTTCTTTTTTTTTTAACCGAAAACAACCTCATGCACAGCTTAATGTCACATGGAAAATGTTGTATTGACATAGAAAATACATGTCTGGTTGAGTATATGCTTGGGCATTTGCCAACCCACAAGCCATGGGCCATGCCAAATCTGATTCCCATTGACTTTTATGCAGAAGGAAAGCCAAATACAATTTACCCTTTGGGTTGAATGTAATATTGTCTTTCAGGGAAATGTGATTGTATTTGTCCTAGCCACAAAGTCCATCCCAGGGGAGGACAAATGGCTTGGTCACTGCATCCACAAAGCAAAACCATCCCAATCCATTGGAACTGTCTGTACAAAGATACATGTGAATGAGCAGGGACAGGGAATTAACCAGAAATTCCAACAGAGGCCCATTAATTGGGATAACACATGTAAAAAGGGCAGATACAACTATGGCAGATGGGTGACAGTACAGATCTCCCAGAAAAGGACAAGAATGGGACAATTAGGGAAGCCCTGGCACTTTCACACAGATATGGAGCCTGGAGATCCAGTTCCACAGTAGAGACTGGAGTCTTGGGTAGGGAATTTGAACAAATTGAGAGAAGCCAAGACAGATACGTTATTCATGAAACAGGCTAATGGAAAATGTCAGGAGGGGCCTGGCATGATGGCTTGACTTTCTGTGCCCAGATCCTACATGGGCACTGGTTCCTGTCCCAACTGTTCCTCTTCCCATCCATCTCTCTCTGCTTGTGGCCTGGGAAAGTAGTGGAGGATGGCCCAAAGCCTTGGGATCTTGCACCTGCAGGAGCCTCCTAACTTAAGATCAACTCAGCTATGGCTGTTGCAGCTACTTGGAGAATGAGCCAGCAGATGAAGACCTTTCAGTAGCTCCTTCTCTCTGGAAATCTGCCTTTCCAATTAAAAAAAAAACCCTAAAAAATACATATGTCTGGAGGACCCCACATGTTATTCAATTTGGTGTGCAGTGGCTGCAAATAAAATTTAGCAGGGTATAGATGAATCCCCACATGCTGTAGGCTATATTTCCAGCCTGTCTAGGGAGGCCAGCAGCTATGAGGAAGCTCACCACCACCCACCAACACTTCATCTTAATTTCTGTTTTGCATAACAATCATTCTTGTATTGCAGCAAGAGTCTCATTGATTTCTTTCTCCAATGGAAAAGTGTGGAATAGTGCAAAGAAATATAGGCAGTTTCTGGCTAAGCCAATTCCACTAGCCCGCCTGGGGCCTAGGGCGTCCCCTTGGGGCTCAGTTGCCTCTTCTGCAGTGTCTGGTAGGCTGGTTCCTTTAGTGCCTCTGTGCATTTTCTGTCTCCACAACATTGTCACCTCAGTGGCCCCCACGGTGGTCACGAGGCCCCATAGTGAACCACAAGCCCCCTGTGATCTCAGTTGCCTCCTTCCTGGGTCCACAGCCCCAGCTCTCACAGTTTATTGTCCCCTTAGCTTCTGGCACCAGCCGCCTCCCTTGTTTTCAATTGCTATGTTCTTTGCTGTTGCAATCTGTAAAAGCAGATAATCGAGAATGATATGCTTTTACCCACAATAATGGCTCACAGGCCCCAGTGAGGGCCTGACTAGTTACCACACGATTCCCATGTATGGGATGGACTTGGTGAGTTTCTTACATTTATTTGTACTAAATCTTAGTTCAGTTATTTCTTAGCTTTCTGTTTTGTTTTGTTTTTAGAGACGCAGAAAGCCAGATACAGAGGAAGGGTTAGGGGTTATGGGATTGTGGGGGTGGGGCGGAGAGAGAACTTCCATATGTTCTTCATTTCCCCAAAGGCCCAGAGACACATGGGTGGAGAAACCCAATCACTTCAACCATCAGTCTGCGTTAGCCAGAAGCTGGCGTTAGGTGGGATTCAAACCAATGCACTTGTGCATGGGGAGCACACACACCAACATCTTAACCTTAGACCCAGTGCCTGTCCCATAGGTAACATCTTTTTTTTTAAAAAGATTTATTTTTATTATTATTTTTTATTGGAAAGGCGGATATACAGAGAGGAGAGACAGAGAGGAAGATCTTCCGTCCGAAGCCAGGAGCCTCTTCCAGGTCTCCCACACGGGTGCAGGGTCCCAAAGCTTTGGGCCATCCTGGACTGCTTTCCCGGGCCACAGGCAGGGAGCTGGATGGGAAGCGGGGCTGCCGGGATTAGAACCGGTGCCCATATGGGATCCCGGGCGTGCAAGGCGAGGACTTAACCACTTGCGCCACCGCGCCGGGCCCGGTAACATTTTTTAAAGTTGCCTCATCAGCCTATTAAAAACATCCAAAATCCTGCTCCGGATCTCAACTACTGCTCTTGTCTATTTCATTGCATTTGTGTCTCTGACGTGATGAGCATCTCTGGTGGCGTAGTCCTCAGCTTCTGCTGCACGACTCTTCACCTCCCCCCAGACACTCTGTGCTCCTGCTGTTTTGTCTGCTACTAACACTTCTCCCCTCCAGCCAGCCTCCCTTTCCAGCCAGGCCACTGCTTCAGGGTTTGCTGTATGTGCCTGCTCTATGATGACTGTTGCCTGACTCACAGCTGGTTGCCATTGTTACCAAGCTGCATAATGTAGTGAGAAGCAAAGTGATGTATTGTTGCCATCTCATTATATAGTCTTTAAAAA
Source organism: Ochotona curzoniae (assembly GCF_017591425.1). Classification (NCBI taxonomy): domain Eukaryota; kingdom Metazoa; phylum Chordata; class Mammalia; order Lagomorpha; family Ochotonidae; genus Ochotona; species Ochotona curzoniae. The sequence continues at coordinate 23,588,920 of NW_024467115.1, forward strand.
TATTTAAGGAGAAAGGATTATTTGAGAAAATTCAGTGGAGTGCCAAGATGCAAAATGCCGCCTCGTGATGCTGATAAACTCCTTCTCAGCCCAGAAATACTACTTGTGCTTCTTAATGTTTTTCCTATTTGACATTAAATCAAATTTATAATTTTCAACAAATGTATTGTTTTCTTATGAAGAGAGTATGGGTTCACCTCCTCCCTGCCCGCAATGACGGGGGCAGAGCCTGTGGTGAGAATCAAGCTTCCTGGGTGACTGGGACTCAATTGCTTGAGCCATCACTGCAGCCTCCGAGGTCTGCTTTTATTGTTTGATAATTAATTTTTTAAAATATATTTATTTATTTGAAAACCCACTGTAGGGCCCGGCGCGGTGGCGCAAGTGGTTAAGGTCCTCGCCCTGCACACCCGGGATTCCATATGGGTGCCGGTTCTATCCCGGCAGCCCCGCTTCCCTTCCAGCTCCCTGCCTGTGGCCCGGGAAAGCAGTCGAGGACGGCCCAAAGCTTTGGGACCCTGCACCCGTGTGGGAGACCCAGAAGAGGCTCCTGGCTTCAGACCGGCAAAGTATCGGCCAAGTATCGGCCGTTGCGCACACTTGGGGAGTGAATCATCGGACGGAAGATCTTCCTCTCTGTCTCTCCTCTCTGTATATCCGCCTTTCCAATAAAAAAATAATAAAAATAAATCTTTAAAAAAAAAAAAAGAATATCCACTGTACCCCAGTGTTTGCTTTCAGAATGAAAGTAGGAATCCAATCTAGGGATTCCAACAGAGTGAATGTCATGATCACCAGACTAAATGCTGGCTCCTTGCAGGACCCTGTAAAACATGTAATAAATACAATAAAAATTGTATCAAATTTGCTATCTCACGAAGGAGGAAGTATCATACAGCTTTAAATTTTTTCTTTCATGGCATCAAAGAAATGAAGTCTATAAAATTTGGGTCAGAAGTTGAACACCAGATAGAAACTGCCTTTAGTTTGAAAATGGCTATCTTATGGCACAATTTACCTATTTGCTTTGAACATTTGAAATCACCTTCCCTATTGAAAGAAATTCTTTTTGAAATATATGCAATAAACTGTCTTGTCCTAGTAATGTGAAGTAAGGAAAATCTTTGTCATAACACCCGAATGAGAGTGAACTAATTCTGAAATACTGTTAAAGATCAGCTCAAGTGAGTGCAGAAAATTTGTTCTGTTATAAAACACTATGTGCATCCCAAAAGAACCATCTAGAATGAGTATATCCCAAACCATTAGTGGTCATCAATCCCTAGGCAATAAAATGGAAGTGTCTCTGTTTTCCTTTGTACTTTTCTGTTGTTGGTTGTTTTGTTTTGTTTGTTTATAGTAAGCATGCACTGCGTTGGAGCTGTTCACAGGCCAGTCATTTATCTTTTAATTAAGTGCCTTAGCCGTGACACATCCTCTTCTATCAAGATGCTGATGCTGATGCGCAGTCCTCACCCCAAATCACTTGGGAGGAGTGATTTGAAGAGCTACCTCTCCACCCACTCATCCTGCCCAATCAAGCTGTTAGTGAATTTGTTCCTTTATCAATCAAAATTGGCTGTGAAATCTAATTCTTTTAACCAAGACTCAAAGCCGTTAATTAGCATTCACAGATGATGTTACCACCACATGAACATTTTTACTGTCTTCTTCTACCTTCCTAGGTCAAGGAAAACTTGAAGGTTATAAGTAAGATATGCAATTGGAAATACGTATGTGTTTCCAATAGAACATTGTGAGAAGCAGGAGATTTCTATTGTCTATAGCTGGGTTCAGAAGGCTTGACTCCACCCTGTGTCTGGCTGGCTGGGGCTGTTTGTTCAAAGCGCCTTTGAGGAACTTCAGGGTCAGAGTGCAATGCTGTGACTGAGACAGGAAGCCAGAAGGGTGAGTGAGAATTTTTGGCCAGGGAGGTGACACTGAGTTTGTCATCATGTCTATGTCTATGAGTTAGATGCAGTCAGTGGCAGAAATGAGAGATGGAGACTACAGTAAAAACAGAAAAAGAAAAAAAATGAACCAGCAGTCAAGGAACATGGCAGGAACAAATCCAGGATTGTCCTGATTTCTTATTGTGACTAATTTGCTGAGTATATCATGTGTCTCTTGTTAAAAAAATTTAGACACACACACATATATATAATTGATTTGGATGATTTCTTTGCTGGCATTGCTTGTTATGAAATATATCAAAGATTTTCGGGTGATTCAGAATGTCAACTATGCTACCTGCACAGTTCATCCAAATCAACTTTGATAACTTATCCAAAAAGTATTTGTTGCATGGTGATTTCAATTTCATCTTCTACAGTGTGTGTCTAAGAGACTGAGTTCCGCTGGTGAGTGTTTGAATTTAATGCTTGTTAAAAATGACTGGGTGAGGGCCCGGCGCGGTGGCGCAAGTGGTTAAAGGTCCTCGCCTTGCACGCCCGGGATCCCATATGGGCGCCGGTTCTAATCCCAGCAGCCCCGCTTCCCTTCCAGCTCCCTGCTTGTGGCCTGGGAAGGCAGTCGAGGACGGCCCAAAGCTTTGGGACCCTGCACCCGTGTGGGAGACCCGGAAGAGGCTCCTGGCTTCGGATCGGCATAGCATCGGCCCGTTGCGCTCACTTGGGGAGTGAATCATCGGATGGAAGATCTTCCTCTCTGTCTCTCCTCTCTGTATATCCGCCTTTCCAATGAAAAATAATAAAAAATAAATCTTTAAAAAAAAAAATGACTGGGTGAAGTGTGTTGGGTTGAATTGCTTCAAACATACCTCTTCTATTTCCTTTCTTTGTCATCAGTTTAGCATATGATCGAGACAAAAGGCATTTTGGGTAAATATGAATTGCATCCCCACGGGGTCATGTTCTCTGCCAGGTCCAGAAAATGCAACCATGAAGAGACATGAAGTTCCTGCTCTCATGAAGCTTGCATTCTGTTAATGCAACTGGACAATAAATAGACAAAGCAAATCAAGATATAATAGAATGCCAAAAGGTGTGAAGACTCATAAAGACAAGTAGAGCAGAGTAGTCAGGTAGGACTGATGGATAACAGACCTGCTCCTTTTGTACAGTAGTTCCTCCTAATCTATGGTTTTTGCTTTCTATGGTCTCAAGAACATGTAGGGTGAGCTAAAATCTGAAAATATTAAATCGAAAAATTCTACTTTGCAAATAGAACTAGTAAGTTTTTCACTTTGTAGTGTTCGGAGTGGTACTGTTACCATCCTGCTTGGTGGGTGGGTCAGCCCTTCGTCCATTGTAAGCATGGTGTGTGTGATGCCCGCCTACTAGTCACTTAGTGTCACTTCAGTTACCAGGCCAGTTATCCAGCATTACAATGTTGATGTTTAGGGAACCTTTATTCTACTTAATAATGACCCCAAAGTGCAAGAATAGTGATGTTAGCAACTCAGATATGCTGAAGAAAGCCACAGTGTGTTTTCTTTAGGTGAAAATGTATAAGTACAATATGATGAGAGAGGAAGAAGTTATATTCCATATCCTTTATTGCAGCATATTATTGTAATTATTCTACTTTATTGTAATGGTGGTTAGTCTTTTACTATGCCTCATTTATAAATTGAATCCTAAGTGTGCATGTAGAGAAAAATATCGCATGTATAGGTTCATCACTATGGTTTCAGGAAATGCACTGTGGGTATTGGTACATATCCTCCAAGGATAAGAGGAGACTACTGTAATGGAGCTTGTTCCCAGTGATTGGTCATCTAAATGGAACTGCCTTGTAAAGCCCAGGAGACTGGTAGCACAGCAGAGCTTTGTGGAATCTTCTTTTATCAGCTCGGTGAAGTTTCAGGTGTACACTATTTCTTGTTTCAGTTTGCTTGAACCTTTTAGCTTTCAGACTGCTTCAAGTTTCACAAAGTGGTTCAAGGTCAAAGAAAAATGCTAAGAATGTCACCTTGTTTTGTGTGACAACAGAATGAAGGCACATAATTACACTCTCTCCCTACTCCTGCCAAAGCTACCGTGGCCCAGATTTGTTGGAAATGTAGCACAAAACACCATTGTTATCAGGGGATGTTCCCATGAGATAAGAAACGCCTGGCAAATTTGAGGTGGCAGCTTGATTACACAAATATTAAAACATTTCTCCCTTAATGACAAAGAATGATTGTTTACTCCTCTAGTGAACAAGTGAACACATGTTTATTTCTGGAAAACTTTGGTCTTCTGAGCATTTGCCTGGCTGCATCATGCAGGCCGGTCACCACAAAGGATTCTATTCGGAGGTTCATTTTTTAGTAAAGACACTAGAATTAAACAGCAAAAGAATTTCCTGTCAAAAATAGTGTGAAGTGGGCAGCCACTAATTTCAGAATGTTGATATTATTCGAAACAATTTTGGAAGTTTGTAGTTACACATGATTATTTTTAAAACTCAAGATGGCACTACCCAGTTTATTAACCTAGTCCATTCAGCTGACTTGGCCTGCAAAGAGCTTGACCAATTCCCAGAAAGAAAATTACTTGGAGGACATGAATACTTTCCACCATTTGATTTCATAGATATTTATCAAGCATGTAAGCTTGGTAGGTGGCTTTTGTTGTCATTTTTCTAAAGGAAGTAAAGTGTATCTGACATAAAATTTATCATTTTAAAGTGGACAATTCAGTACATTTAGTACATTCACGATGTTGGTCAGGTCCCTCCTTTGTCTGATCCCAAAGCATTTTCACCATCCCCAGGGAAAACCCTGTACCCACTATGCGATCACTTCCTGCTTCTCCCTTCCCCCACAGACCCTGTATACATAACCTGCTTTCTTTACCTGTGGATTTCCCTAGTCTGGATGGTTCATATACATACAACAATACAACACATGACCTTTTTAAAGATTTATTTATTTATATTGGAAAAACAGATTCACAAAAAGGAGAGACAGAGAGAATGATCTTCTGTCCTCTGGTTCACTCCCCAGTTGCTGCAGGAGCCAGGAGCTTCTTCTGAGTCTCCCTTGAGGGTGCAGGGTTGCAAGGCTTTGGCCCATCCTCTACTGCTCTCCCAGTCCACATGCAGGAAGCTGGATGGGAAAAGAATGGCCAGAACATGAACCGACACCCATAAGGGATGCTGGTGCTTGGAGGTAGAGGATTAACCAATTGAACCATAGCACCTGGTTCAAATCGTGGCCTTTTCTGACTGTGTTCTCTTTCTAGTATATTTGGAGGGGAGGCAGATTCATATATGATACAGCATGTAGCAGCACTTCATTCCTTCCATTGGAAGAAAGAGTATTCTTTCATTTTATGAATATATCACATTTTGTTTCTCCATCTGTTGCTGGACATGTATGACATTTATGGTGATTCTGCCATCTGTGGCATTTCTGATGCTAGAAAGTGAAGTCAGCTGCTGTGAACTTCCGTGTGCACGGACCCGTTTGCATACCTGTCTTCAATTCTTTGGTGTACATTTATACGAGCAGAATTTCTGGCCCATATGCTGCTATGTGTAAATTTTTTAATTCTTTTATGTCTTATTCTGTAATTAGTATTTAGCAAGTTTGATGTGATTTGTAAGTTTTATGAAAAAACACCACATTTTTTACCGTATTTGTTATTTTATGGGTTTTAGTGTTTTGTTTGTTTCGTAACAGCCATCTGTTGGCTGTGAAATGGTATCTCATTCTGGTTTTGATTGCTATTCCCCTATGACCTCTTTTCAAGAGCTTATCGCACATATTTTATATATCCTTTCCCCCCATCTTTGATGGAAATCCCAAACAAAATATAAAATGTTAGGAGAATTGACAACCTACCTACAGTAAGTAATTACCTCACACAAAGACTGCTGTTAGGCAGACAGTGGTAACTCGACTCTGTAAACTATGTGAATAGTAGTTATTTTGGTTAGAATATGGACATTGGGCCTGATATTGTGGTGCAGCAGCTTAAGCCACTGTGTGCAGCACCAGCATCTCCTGTGGGCACTCATTCCAGTGCCTGCTGCAGCACTTGGCTCTAGCTCCCTGCTAGTGCTCCGGGAGGGCAGCAGGGGATGGTCCATCCATATCGTTGAACTGCATTGTGCATGTGGGAGGTCCAGTTGGAGTTGTGGCTTCTGGGTTTAGTCAGGCCCAGCCCTGGCTGTTGTGAACAAATGGCGAATGAATCCACAGATGGAACATCTCTCTCTGTATCTCTGCCTCTCTGTGAGTCTGCCTTTCAAGTAAATAAATCTTAAAAATGTATGAACTCATGAGAACCTTCTTAATCCTCTCCACTAACGGTTAGCTGTGGTCTCATAAGAAATTCCTCGTTTTCTACCAGATTCATGATCATTTCTTCACAGTATTTTGAGATGTTGTGATAGATTTTGACTGTGAAATTATACATATGGAGAGGTTATACATTTACGGAGAAAGAACGAGAACCATATATATTCTGAGATTTGGAAGGGTATTGAACTTAGACTTCAACAATTCAATTCAATGATAATTTTAATACAGTATTATTTATTCTGTTGCATCACCAAAAGATGAACCTGTAGAAAGTGAGAGATATTAGAAATCTCTATTCATTTTTCCCCATACCTTTATGGACATGCAGAGATTTGATACTCAGGACCACAAAAGGCCTGGAGCAAATGTTCTTTGTCTAGAGAAGGAGAGTTGACTACAGTATTGTTTGCTGTGGCGGCCAGTATCCACCATGATCCTTTCATGCATTCAAAAATTTTGCTTCAGGTACCCTCAGTGTACAAGGGGAATGTCTGGGCTCTGGGAGCATAGCAGTGAATAAAACACAAAACGTATATTCTGTCAGGAAAGCAGGATAATTATCAACTTTATCAGGTGGTTGCAAACATTTTGAAGCAAAATAAAACAAGTGCAAAGGGCCTGACATGGCTGCAGTTATAGAATGGGGCAGCCAAGGAAAGCTTCTCAGTGGAAGTGCACGCACAGAAAAACAGGAAATGCAAGCTGTGTGAATGCTTGGCAGCAGGAAATACAATGTGTAAAGGATCTAGGACTGAGTGTGGTTTGGCCCCTTCAAAGCTTATGCAGAAAGTTGACTGCCCTTGTGGTGATGTTGGAAGATGGGTCCTCGAATGGGCAATTAGGTCTTTAGGAAGGATGAATACCTTTCTTAGGGTAGGGCATTTATTATTACAAAAAATGATCTGTTAGGAAGTGAACCCAGCCCTTCCATTTTCTCCTGTGCACACATCAGCTTGCCCTTCTGCATGAGGCCGTCACGTGCTGCAGCTGCTCAGTCTTGAACTTCCCAGCTCCCACGCCCTCAGCCAGAAAAACTTCTCTCCATTTTAAATGTCCCTGTCTCAAGTATTCTGGTATAGCAACAGGCGGGGGGGGGGGATGAAATAGAATAGTCACGGAGCAGGCTTCCCTCTCTTAAGGAATAGTGTTGAGGTGAAAATGACCAGAGTGGTGAGATTTCAAAGTGAGTGGTAAGAGGTAAGTTCTCAGTCCAGTGGGAGCAGGCGTACAGCCCGATGGCTGAGTTGCTGGCTTCCCATGTTGGCTTGCCAGAGTTTGCCTCCCAGCTCTGGTTCATTACTACAGCTTCCTGCCAGCGCAGACTGTGGGAGGTAGCAGTGATTGCTCAAGCAGTTGAGTTCCTGCCACTCTGGAGGTAGACCTGGATTGGGATCTGAACTACAAACTCTGGCTCCAGCCAAGCCCCAGCCACTTCCAGCAGTAGCAGAGAAGTGAACCAGCAGATGGGCGTCTTCTCTGTCTCTAAAACAAGTGAACAAGTAAAATGAAATAGGCCAGGGCTGAACACTGACTGGGAATTACTAGGATCCAAGTTGATGTTTTCTGTGTTGGGAACCAGCTGTGGTTTCTGATTCATTCAAAATTGTCATTAGCTTTTTATTATTTTATTATTTAACAGATGAGCATATATTCAGTGGTTTGTGTCTACAACGATCTATCCTGTTGCAATTCTGCAGGTGTGAGATCTAACATGTATTAGCTGAATTTCTGTCTTAAGTCGGCAGAGCTGCGTTTCTTCTAGAGGCTTTGAAGAAGAATCTGTTTCCTTACTTTCACCAATTTGTGAGAGGTTGTTCACTTTCCTTGGCTCATGGCCTCTTCCTCCAAGCCAGCAGCAGGTGTCTTGTCATTTCAGACTTCCTTGACTACATCCTGTCACTCGGACCCTAATCCCGCTGTCTCTCTCGTAAGCACCCCTTGATTGCACAGGGCCTACCCACATCCTTCAGGAGAGTAGTCTCAAAATCATCATCAATCAAATCACATCGGCCAAGTGTCTTCTGCCACATAAGGAATGTCTTCAAGGGTGTGGAGGATGGTAATAGCCACCCCTCTCTAGAGACCTTTCTTGATTGCATAAATATGGCTGCTTAGTTTGAGGAACATGTCCAGTAAGTGTAGACGATGATGCTTATATTATGAAAAGGAGAAATATGTAATTCTCTACTTAAAGATATTTATGAAAAAAAAAATAAGAGCCTGTAAGTGAGAACACAGTTGTACCATGGGAAATCACTTTGCCTATAGGTTTTCTCCCCAGACTTCTTTCTGGAACAGCATTAAAACATGCGGATGATGTCCGTGTAGCTCTGCTAAGAGGACAGAAATTACCATCTCACAAGGAACAGAACGTTTTTCTGATACCCAGCCAACATTTTCCTTTCAGTGATATTTTTTAAGTTAAGTGACATTTCAGCATTTATTATTATCAAGCCATACATCTGGCAAGGAGTCAACTATTAAGTTAGGTAATTTGGGCTTTATTCCAAACTCACAAGTACCTCTCTGTAATGGAGAAATGCTGGCACCACAAGGGTCTTCAACAAAATATCTGAGTATTTGGTGGAGGCTGATGCGATGAGTGAAAACTGTAGGTGTGAATAGACTGAGCATACCACTGGCTGCTTGAGGGACACAAATAGGTTCCCACTATGCAGGTGGCTATTAGCTTGGAATTCTGTCACTGCCTGTGAGTGGGTCCATGGCACTGTCCACTGATTGTGCTGTGAAGGAAAGGAAAAATCCCAAGGAGAGGAAGATAAACTGGGAGCCCAAAGCAGTGTGCTCTTTCTGTGATGAAAATGCTAAGCCCAGAGATGATGAAATTGAAATGAAAGCATGATTGGGGCTGCTGCTCAGATTTGGCTGGAGTGTTCTCCATCTTATGTTATTCCTTGCTGGGAACGACCAGTAAAGTGTGCCATCTGCAACAAGGGGCATCATCGGCTTTGTGAATGAGCAGACAGCGTGATTCTAGTTGGCCCTGGGCAGCAATCAGCAGTGTCATGACTTCTATGTTTTATCTTCGTGGGTTTAACATTTTCTGCTCAGATGATCTTAGTGGCAAGAGGAAGATGAAAGTATTGGACACATGAATCAAATAACTTCAGTAAGGGGATTTAGTCTTTCTTCTTTTGCATAATGTTAAGGCAAATGTTTACAAATATTCTTTATTTGAAAATAAAAGTATTATTTTATGAGCACTGCTATCATTTTAAACATTCTTATTTTGTATGGATGCAAGCATTCTTTGGGGAAAAGTATACCTAAGATAACAGGGAGGTGCAGTAATTGTCTGTTTTTGAATGAAATTTAAGAGGTATATGTTATAGCCCAGCATGATGGCTCAAATCCTTACCTTATAAGTGCCATCAACCCATATTGGTGCTGGTTCATGTCCCAGCTGCTCCACTTCCCATCCAGCTCCCTGCGTGTGGCCTAGAAAGCAGTGGAGGATGGCCCAAAGCCTTGGGACCTGTACTTACATGGGAGACCTGGAAGCTCCTGACTCTTGGCTCCTAGTTTCAGATTGGCTAAACTCTGGTCATTATGGCTATCTGAGAGATGAATCAGAAGATAAAAGAAGATAAAAGATCTTTTTTTCTGTCTAAATCTAATCTACCTTTCCAATTAAAACAAATAACACTTTAAATATATGCATTAATATATCAAATGTTTTATTTAGTGACATATTTAAGATAGGATCTCTGGGTATATAAATATCATATATTCTGTTTGCACTGAATTTACTTCTGGCTTAAAACCTCTGTCTCTAATTATGGCTCACAAGCAAATTAGATATTTGATCATAACTACAATTGATTTAGTAAACAACGTATGTTAATCCTCCATAGTGTTGTTACAGAGTTAAATGAGTTTACTTTTGCAAAGCCGCATTTCTGACACATTATTTAGGAAATGAGTAAAGCTTTATGAGACTGCATTTCACTTATAGGAGTCTTCACAAAGTTCATGGAAAAACATATCAAGAATATATTATGCACAAGTCTCAAAAATGTCTGCATTGAGTATATACAAAGCAAATGAAAACTCTCTAATAGGGAAAGGTTCACGCAAGTTCTTGATGTAATTGGCATCTTTATTTCCAGATCCTACAATCAGAGTGTCATTGACAAAGGCAAGTTCAAAGCCTGGGTTTGGAACTCATGTTCTTTCTGAAAAATAAGACCATCTTGGAAACGTTGAGTTCCTCACACAGAACACTACCCTTAAAAGACAAAGTAGGAAAGAACAAGTGATGTGAGCCCTGAGACCCTACCTTCATCCTGCAGTCTCTTGTTCAATAAAATGTGTACCATTGCTGGGATTATAAATTCATCTCTGCCGTGGGGCAACGCCATCCATACTAGAAAGCTGAAACTAATATGTGATCGTAAGTATGGATGGAGTTAAGGAACTGATGTAGTTGCAATTCTAGACCTGGCCTCCTTTCCCATGCCCAGTCCTTCATCCTAAAAGGGAAGAAAAAGCAATATGTTAGCTGACTGTTGGTGAAACTGAAGCTTCTCTCTAAAATTCATCTTTAAGATCTGCATTGTATTATTTTTGAGATGATTTCTATTTTGAGAATAAATATTTTAATACTTCATCCAGAGTATTTATATTTCATTTAAGTATTAGTATATTTTAAATATATGTTTATATAACTCCTCCAATGTTTAGATGGTTGAGCTAGAATGCTCAAGTATAGACAAATAAAACAAGCTATAGGGTTGCCTTATGCCTCTTTCCCTTTTCACACACAATCTTGCTGACTGCTGACATTTATCACCAGAAATGTACATATGGGTGCCAGTTAAAGTCTCACCTACTCCACTTTTGATTGAGCTCCTCGTTTATGTCTTGGGAAATTGGTATAGTATGGCTTAGGTGTTGAGCCCCTGAACCCAGGCAGAACATCCAGAAGAAGCTCCTGGCTCCTGGATTAGGAGCAGCTCAGCTGTGGATTGCAGCCATTTGCAAAGTAAGCCAGTAGGTGGAAGAACTCTGTCTCTCTTTCTCTCTCAATAGCTTTCAAGCCAAAATAAATAAGTCTTTAAAAATATGATTTAAAGAGTCACACATACACACATAGGCATGCATTCATAGAGAGAAACAATGCCCATTTGCGGTTCATTTCCTAAATGTCAACACTGACTGGGCCTGGCCAAGGAGCCAGTAATGTAATCCAGGTCCCCTCATAGGTGACAGGAACTCCATGGCTTAAGCCATCACTGCTGCTTCCCAGTGTCTCCATCAGCAAGAGGCTGGAGTCAGAAGCTGGAGCTTGGAATTGAATGTAAGCACTCAAACGTGAATTGCAAGCATCTTAGCTGCTAGGCTGAATACTAGAGTAATTGCCTAGGTATAGTGTTTTTTAAATAACTGTTAAAGCCACACTGTTATATCATTGTCGACCAAAGTTCAGTTTCTATTCGAGTTCATTCTTGGCATTGTACATTTTATAAATGTTGACAAATGTACAATGACAATCTGTCACTACGGTGTCACATGGATTAGTTTCACTGCCCTGGAAATGCTCTGGCCTCTGCCTGTTCATTCCTTCCCTACCGTTTAACTCCCCAACTCCCAACAATTACAGAGCTCTTTATTGTCTCGATAGTTTTACCTTTTGCAGAGTGTCATGAAGTTGGAATTTAGAGTATGTATCCTCTCCAGATTGACCTCTGTGGCTCTGTAGTTTGCTTTAGATTCTTCTTTTTAGTGTTGAATAATAAGTTTTTTGAATGTGCCAATTTATTCATTCATCCACCGAAGAAAATCTTGGTTGCTCCAAGGTTTTGGCAATTAAAAGCTGCCATAAACATTGCCCTGCAGGCATTTTGTGGATATAATTTTTCAACTCATTGGTTACATACAAAGGGATATAATTGCTGGATCGTATAGTAAGAGTGTGCTAAATTGTAGGAAAAAAACTGCCAGTCTTCCAAATGTACCATTTTGTATTTCCACTAGCAGTAAATAAAAGTTTCATGGCACCACTTTCTTACAACATCTGGTGTTGTCAGTATCCTGGATTTTGGCCATTCTGACAGATGTGCAGTGGTATCCTTTTGTCGTTTAAACTTAAATTTTCCTCTGACAAGTAATGGTTTTATATATATTCTCATTTGATATCTTTGTGTCTTCTTTGGTGAGGTGTCTGTTTAGTTTTTGCCCATTTCTAAATAGGGTTGCTCATTTTCTTATTGTTGGACTTGAAGTGTTCTTTGTATCTTTAGTATGTATTTTTCATATATATTTTCTCTCAGTCTGTGGCTGGATTTATCATTTGACTTTGTGCAAAGTGGGATGTTCTAATTTGAATGAAATTCAACTAATTAGTTATTTCTTCCATTTATCCTGGCTTTGGTGCCATATTTAAGAAATCATGGCTATACTGAGCACTGAAGATTTTCTTCAATGTTGTCTTCTATGAGTTATATAATTTTGAATTAGTTTTTTTTTTTTTTTTAAGATTTTATTATTTTTTTTTATTGGAAAGGCGGATATACAGAGAGGAGAGACAGAGAGGAAGATCTTCCATCCAATGATTCACTCCCCAAGTGAGCGCAACGGCCGATGCTATGCAGATCCGAAGCCAGGAGCCTCTTCCGGGTCTCCCACGCGGGTGCAGGATCCCAAAGCTTTGGGCCGTCCTCGACTGCTTTCCCGGGCCACAGGCAGGGAGCTGGAAGGGAAGCGGGGCAGCCGGGATTAGAACCGGTGCCCATATGGGATCCCGGGCGTGCAAGGCGAGGACTTTAACCACTTGCGCCACCGCGCCAGGCCCGTGAATTAGTTTTTGTGAGGCATGTGAGATTTGCATTCTTTGTTTGCATGTGAATATCAAGTTACTCTTTTTAACTTGAAATTTTAAAGATAAAATCTAGGTTTAAGATTACAGTAGAAACAGTTCTATTTTAGAGGCAAATGGTTCACCAAAGGCGGCAATATCATGAAATTACTAAGATTATTATACTTCATTTACCATTCAGATTTGCCTGTAGACTTTATTTTTATGGTATTGCAATAGATCTTTTATAAGATTAAAAAAGGGAAACTGCACCCCAAGATACAAAAACGGCATATGCCAAATGGCCTAGCCAGAAAACTTTAAATTCCAAGTCTCATGTTGTCCTCATCTGTGTGATAAATTTAAAAATAAGAGTTTATCTTTCCTTCCTGACATTCCTATAAATATGTAGCTGTTGAATTGCAACCATTTTCTGGAAAGGTCCTAAAGTATGTTCTGTGTCTTTCCTGAAGTATCTTCTAGAAAGTTACAGCCTAAGAATGTACCATTCTCCAGAAAAGCTATAGTTAACCCAACACATTTTATCACTGATTATGCTGGGATAGGAATATTGAGCCCTGCTCATTCAATAAGGACAGCAGTTGTGTTGAAAATGAGCATTTTTCAATGTTGGTATAGGGAATTAGATATGTTTGCATATATTTTTTATTTTGAAATGTGTATTATATATATTTAAAATTGATATTTATGCAGAATCCATTGAAAAAGAACTAACTGGTCAGATGTTTGTAGTGTGGTTTCAGTGTCAGGTATGACTTATGTTACTCATTGGTTTGTGTCCATTGTATAATAAGTGTTGCAACAAAGAACTGTGATGATAGTGAAACTCAGCCAGTTAGATCATTTATCTTTTGTATGTTGCATTGAAGAATGAGCTTTGGAAATATGCCCAAGAAGATGAAGGGCAACAGTATCCATGTCCTAACATGTTAAGCTGATGACTGTACAGCTGGGCATGGAAATTGCTTCAGGCAAGCCTTGGTAATTTGCATGCCACAAATGTTTGCCCAATGGATATGGCTAGCAAATGAACAGATACTATAACAAATGGAAAAAACCTGGCATTGTTTCATGAGATGTCCTAACCACTAATCAGGTCATTACAAATGTAAAAATCATCACCAACTGATTTTTTTTTTAAAAAAGATTCATTAATTTTTATTGGAAACATTCACAGAAAGAAGAGATAGAGTTACAGTAAGAAGAGATGGAAAGATCTTCTGTCTGGTGGTTCAGTCCCCAAGTGGCCGCAACAGCTAGAACTGAGCCAATCTGAAGTCAGAAGTCAAAAGTCTCTTCTGAGCCTCCCATGTGGGTTCAGGGTCCCAAGACTTTGGGCCATTCTCGACTGCTTTCCCAGGCCACAAGCAAGGAGCTAGATGGGAAGTGGAGCAGCTGGGACATGAACCAGTCCCCATAAGGGACCCTGGTGCATGCAAAGGGAGGATTTAGCCACTACCCTGTCGTACTGAACACCACCAATTGATTTTTTAAGGTTTATTTATTTTTATTGGAAAGGCAGATTTACAGAGAGAAGGAGATACAGAAAGGAAGGTCCTCTGTCTAATAATTTACTCCCCAAGTGGCCACAACAGTAAAAGCTGCACTGATCCAAAGTCAGGAACCAGGAGCTTCTTCTGAGTCTCCCATGTGGGTGCAGGTACCCAAGGCTTTGGACCATCCTCTACTGCTTTCCCAGGCCACAACAAACAGGGAGCTGGATGAGAAATGGAGCAGCCAGCACATGAACAGGCGCCCATATTTTGATATCCCAACAGTTGCATGGTGAGGACTTAAGCCATTAGGCAACTGTGCTGAGTTCACTAACTGATTTTTTTTTTAAGAAGAAAGACTAATTTAGATTGTCTGGGCAACTGAAATAACTCTGTGCACAGAACATCTATTTATTCCTGCAGGAAATGGAATCTTTCTTAGATTCACAGTTATCCTGATGATAATTGAGTCCTTATATATTCAAAATTATGAAATTTATTTTCTCTATCTTGTTATTTGAAGATGGCAAATATTACCTTTTCTCATATAGTATCTTTTTATCCCAAGTTGGATTATATGTATAATATTAAGTTATTATAATGATATGCATATCATTCTGTTATAACTACAGTAACTTATGACTCACTATTCGTTGAATATCTATATTAATAGATATGGATATTTTAAATACTCAAAGATATGTGAGTAGTCTATTTGATTGGAGCACTTAGGATATTCGTGTGTTTATGGGTATGCTATAGTTCTTGTTAATGCTTGTCCATGAATTGTTATGTGTGTTTTGTCATTTGTATTAAGAAGTGAGGTTTCATCTTGTTTTGTTTTGTTTTTTGGCGGTGAATTTCCATACACTTTGCATTAGGTTTCTGATTCGTTTGAAGGATCATCTTTTGTACATAGGCATCCCACATACTTGCACGTTGGTCTCTGTTTCTGAAAGCTGTTTGTTAGTATGTCTCAAAGAGAAGTCAGTAGATTGTTTAAGCTTCTGGGTGGTCAGCAGGCAGCCCCTAAATAGTTGATTTTGAAGAAAAATGTGATTAGATTACTCAATTCACAAGTTTAAAACAGAATCCATTCTTAATTAATCATTTTTGTGTTATTAAGCATTGCCTATGTGTTATTTCATTGTGGCTAACAGGTCTTTTATGGGTGTGTTTTATCATGAACAATGAATTTTCGCATCATTTGTGTATTATGTTTTTATTACAGAATATTTTTTTCTTATTTTATTGGGTTACTTATGATAGGTACCCAAATATCTCTCTCTCTCTGTCTCTCTGTCTCTCTGTCCTTCTCTCTCTCTTTCATACACACACACACACACACACACACACACGAGTGGCTTCCAAGAAATCCATTAAAATAGGATTATAGTGTCTTTTTGCCTGTCTTGTATTTTAGTGCCTTCCTTATTTGGGGTAACATGGTTCTAAGTAAAAGTGGAGCTGACAGCGCCCTCTGACATTCCATGGTAGTCAGCACTTGGGTTGGACATGTGGCCTAGGTGTTCCCGTCAGATGCTTTTTATACAAGTCACCAACCATGGGGGGCTTTCATTGTCTGTTAGAAACTAGCTGTGGTAGCCAACACAGAGCAGAGCATTTAGTGGTAGACAAGGTGGGTTCCGGGCCTATGGACTGCACCACCATAGTACTTTGGACCAGTGTCTTTAGGTGGTGTCATAAATGGCAATGTCTTAAGCAGGTAGTTCCACTAAGGGATTCTTGTATGTCTTGCTCGTTTGTTCTTGTCCTGACCTCAATTTCATAAGCTACCCATCATTGTTGCAGTTCATTCTTTTCTGTTGAAGTGACTATTTTTTATTGTTTTCAGCCAAAAGGAAAAAAAAAGAGCATAGAAAACCTAATGAAATTTAGATTTCTTGGCCTGGGAGTGAATCTTATCCTTTTTTTTTTCTCAATATGTTCTCAGTAATGAGATTTTGCCAAATAGAAGCATATTCATTTTCTATGCTGCGTAACAAATTGCCACAAATTTAACAGCTTAGAACAACACATATTAATTATCTCACAGTTTTCATGGGTGGAGTGTACAAGTGCAATTTAGTTAGGTCCTTTGCAAGACTATAAGCTGGGTGACGGTCAGGGGAGGGTTCACATCTGGTGGCTTGGCTGGGGAAAGGGACTGGTCCCCATCTTATTCAGTTGTTGGCAGAATTCAAGTTGTTTGCAGCTGTAGGACTCATGGCCAATTGCTTCTTCAAGGCTAGCAATATTCTCAAGCAGATCTATTGTCATGACAGGATTTCTTAGATAATATAACAGGACATAACATAATCCCAGCAGAAACATTCCATTTATTTTGGCAAATAAGAGAACATAGTTGATGGGAATGACATTCAATAACCTTTGCTGTGTTCTACAGATTAGAAGCCAGGCATGGACAGGCCCCACCTGCACTTATTGGACAGGGTTACACAATGACACAAACACCCAAAGGCAGCAATCGTGGGGACCATGGCAATATCTGCCACAAAGCCTGCATATTGATTTCAGAAGGTTGCATTGCTGGGAAAATAATCAAAAGATGTCAGAACAAGTTAAAAATAATACCTTTAGTATGATGGGCTATTTCAGTAAAGATAGAGAAGACACCTCAAGAGCTGAGGTTTTTACCACTGTAGCAAAGGTTATCTAAGTCATAGTATGAGGCAAACACAGGAAGTTCATGGAAGACATACTTGAAATACGTGTTAACTTTGGTGAAACATTTTTTTTGAAATCACATAATTTTTGCATAATATGAATTTTCTATGAATGAAGGCTTTTCATATCTCAAAGAGCTTAGTGGGCAGTTTATACATTCAATGATCACTATGGTTTTAAAAAGGTGGAGAAATGAGAGTACTAGGAATAATGACTTGTTTATAGGTGCTGCTAGCACAAAGGGTGGTTAAAAATGATTTTTAATTTGATAAAAACAAAGGAAATGGAAAATGCTACTTAAAAAACTCCTGAGCATGGGCCTTTGGCATAATGGAAAACCACTGGTTAGAATGATAACATCTCCCATCAGTGCCTGGGTTAGAGTTGGACATTTGCTCCAGTTCCAGCTTTCTGCTGATGTTCATTGTGGGAAGCAGCAGGTAATAATTCAGTTAGTTGAGTTCCTGACACCTACATGAGAGATCCAGATATGGATCATGGCTCCTGACTTTGGCCTTGCTTGGGCCTATTTTGGGCATCTGGGGAATGAACCAACAGATTGAAGAGATCTCCTCTCCCTCTCTTCTCTTCTCCTCTCCTCTCCTCTGCTCTCCTCTCCTCTCTTCTCCTTTCCACTCCAAATGTTAATCAAATGTGTTTTCAAATTCTTTTACTAGCCATGGTCATGGTAATTTACCTTCAGTTAGGATTTCTGACTCCTACAGTCCACGTCAGAGTACCTGGCTTCAATTTTTGACTCCGGCTCCAGACTCCAGTTTCCTGCTGCTTCAGTCTTGAGAGGAAGACGTTATGACTCAAGTCCTTGGGTCCTGTCACCACATGGCCGACCTGGATTGAGTTTCCACTTCCTGTCTGTAGTGGGCATTTGAGGACTCAATCACTTGATATGAGTGCTTCTCTCTCTCTCTCTCTCTCTCTCTCTCTCTCTCTCTCTCTCTCTCTCTCGGCTTTCACTCCACAGAGGCAGAGCTGGGCTGGTCTGGAAATAGGAGCCCGGAGTTTCTTCCAGGTTTCCCACATGGATGCATGGGGCCCAAGGATCTGACTAGTTTCTATTATTTACCCAGGTTATAGGCATTATAATGGATCAGAAGTAGAGGAGCGTGCCCTGTGTGATGGCTCAATTAGCTAATTCTCCTCTTGCAAGTACAGGAAAACCATTATCATTGCCATTTCATATCTCAGATACTCCACTTTCCATCCGTCTTCCTGTTTATCACCTGGGAAAGCAGTAGAGGATGGCCCCAAACCTTGAGACCTTGCACCCACGAGGGAGATGTACAAGAACCTCCCGGTTCCTGGCTCCAGATCAGCTCAGTTCTGGCCATTGTGGCCACTTAGGAATGGAAAATCTTTCTGTTTCCCCTTCTCTCTGTAAATTGCCTTTCCAATAAAAATAAATAAATCTAAAAAAAAAAAAAAGAAAGAAAAGAAAATATGTTGAGCAGCCAGGACCCATACAGAATGCTGGCATGGCAGAATCTTCGCCTACTATGCCACTGCAGTGGCCCTTGGTAGTGATTTAATAATGTAATGAGCATTCCAGAAAGAGGAATGGCCACTAGAAAGCCCTTGAATGTGGAATGCCATCTTTAGGGAGCATCCAAAAAGGCCACAAGACAGGAACAGACTTGAAAGGGAGAATTCAAAGATGAAAGTTTGGGATCTCATGTAAAGCTTTGAAGGTCATTGGGACATCTTTTACTGTGGGTTACATGGGAAGACACTGCCATGCTCCATGATGGGTTTCTGTGAGAGTTCTGACAATAACCAGTGACAAAAACCAAAACCAAAAATAAGTCCCAGGTTATAGTGTCTGAATAACAGAATATGTCCTCAAGATATCCTGGATTGTCACAAATGCAAAAAGAAAATCTAGACTGAGAAAACCCTGCCAAGTCCAAGGTAATTTCTCAAATACTATTAAGCAGCAATCCCTTCAAACGTATATTTGCTTTAAGATACAAAAGTAAGTATACTTTTTTAAAAAGAGCAAATAAGCCATAAGATGAATTATAATTTAGCAGGCAGATTCATTGTACCTTTCCTTGAAAGGTATTAAGAATGCCCAATCCACAGACATCATTGTTGCATGTAAGGAAATAGAATTGTCTATTGTATGCTACTCTTTTCTAATAGCTTAGCCAAATCTCATTGTTCTGTTCTGTCCATTTTCTTATTCAACTGCATATTTGTCCTTAGCAATCAGTATTTTACATATCTTATTTTGTTCCAAAAGCATAATTTAGATTGTTTGAAGCCTCCACAACTGCTATGAATGACTTTATGTCTTTAATTATAATCTTCTCTTTGCCCAGTTGTCAAGAAATGAAATTATTCTGTGTAGCATCAAAAGCCTCAGCCAAGGGCTGTTGAAGTCAATTGAATCTACATAATTGTCCATGGGTTTTTAAACAATGTCCACTCTTCTCCTGAATAATTGTTGAATCACAATATGCTTCTGCTTTTATGAGCCATCAGTGATATGCCTCATGAAAATGCCTGTTGCAAAGTACTCTGAAGTACCATTTATCTTTCTGAGGCAATTAATGGAGAAGCTGTATGTATAGTAATGTATTATCAAATAGATGTAACAGAACTTTATATAGTCAAAGAGATTTAATCTTTGAGTTCATCACATTGGGAATTTGTATTGATGCCAGCAAGGCCATCATTGCTTGAGACATTTTTAAAACTGCCAAGTGAAAACATATACACAAATAAAAGAGAATTATTATCTTGAACGTCCATGTTGTGTTCTATGCATACAGATGGGGAAGTGTGGTTTGGGAAATGGTAAAACCTGAATCAGAGTAAGAGAGATCATTACCTCACCATCAGGTTGTGGATGCAACAAACCTCAATGTTAACAAAAAGATAGTGCTTATCTGAGTGACTAGCACAGTGATGGAAAAAGTTAAACTTCTGTCTGTGGTGCCAGGATCTCAAGTGAGCACCAGTTTGTGCTCTGGTTGTACCACTTGTGATCCAGTCTCCCTGCTAATCTCCAGGGAAAGCAGTAGAGGATAGTTCAAGTCCTTGAGTCCTTGTACCCATGTGAAAAACCTGGAAGAAGCTCCTGGCATTCTATTGGCACAGCTCTGGCCATCTAGACTATTTAGAGAGTGAACCAGCAGACAGAAGTTCTCTCTCTCTCTTTCTCTCTCTCTCCCTCTCTCCCTCTGTCTCTGTCTCCTTCTCTCTGTATGAATTCGTCTTTCAAATTGAAATTTTTAAAAAATCTTTTAAAAAAGAAATGATCTGAGAAACTCTTTGACAAGATTGAGCCAATTGATCAAGAACTCTGCACCTAAGAAAGTATAAATTTTAAAAAACATAAACTTTGTAAGTAAAAATGGCACATGTAAAAATATTGACACAAGAAGTTTTCAGAACTTCTGAAGCTGATTTAATGCAGAAAATATTTTCTGCCTGTAATACAATTAAATTAGAAGCCAACATAGCTACCCTAGGCAATATGTTCTGGTTTCTAGACTGGATGTCAACTTGTTATTAATATCCCAATTTTACTCAGTAGACTCTCATTTTATATTTGTCTGTCTGGCTAGATTAGTACATGGTGTATGAATCCCACAGGAAAGACATCTGACTCAGATTTGTTGAGCTAGAAACACTTCCTAGAAAAATGCTTCTTGGCCTGAAACCCAAAAGATTGACAAATGAGCAAAATTAACTAGAACATTCAGAGTCTTACAGAGTAGGTTAAGACAAAGGCCCTGGCATATAACTTGCTCTCCAACTGAAGTGCAGAGATGGGAGGAAGACCCCAGGATCCTGCAGGAAGCAAAGTAGACCTCACAGAAGTGGTTCACATCTATAAAACACCAATGAATTTTATTTTTCTGTTGAGTTCTGCAGAGAACACTTGCATTACTGCTAGTCTCATATTAGTATATCGCTGTCTAATTTGAAAAATACTGAAGTCATTTTTAACATACAAGAAGCATTCCTAGGCAGTTGTAATCCCCAAAGGACTGACCTATGTCTGTCCTACTCTGTAGAATCCATGGGAAAAAAAAAAAAGACAAAAGGTTATTTGGGAAAAGATTCTTTTTGGGGATAATGAAGTTAAGGATAGCTGATGAGAACCTTCTGGACTAGCCATATGACTCCTGAATTGAATAGTGAGAGCCAGAATTGTTACTACATAGAGAAGAAGGCATGTGGCCATCTGCCTTATGTGGCTACTCTAGAATGCTGGAAACAGTAGCCTAAAGTGAACAGAAACATATTTCATACAATTCTAAAGGCTGGGATGTGCAAAATCAAGGTGGTTTCATCTGACGGGGTCTTCCTGACACCTTATTAATATGGAGAAAGGCATCATGTGGTAGAAGGGCAAAGAGGAGCAACAATGGGACAGACTTGCTCTTGGAAAGGCATCCATCCAGTGCCTGAGGGTGCAGCCCTCGTGGCCTAGCCACACGTTGACACTGTTACAATGGCAATGGAATTACAGTGGGAATTTTGGAGGGAACATTTAGACCATAGCAGCATGTGGAGACACAGGCAGAGATGCGAGAGCTGCAGCCACAAATGAAGGGATGCTTAGAAACATGAAAGCTGGCAGAGGTGAGAATGGAATCACTCCTAGAGCCTTCCTGAGAGCACTCCCCTGCCGAGCTCTTGCTTGTAGACTTCTGGCCGCCAATACTGTTGCTTTGTGTCACCAGGATTGAGCTCCTTTGTACACAGATATTTATACATATAACTGGGCAACAATGTCTGTGCCTCCTATCTGTGGCCAATGTATACATAAAAATGAATATGTATAGGGCAGGGTGCAATAGCCTAGTGGCTAAATCCTCCCCTTGCATACACTGGAATCCCATATGGGCATGTCCTGGCTGCTCCACTTCCCATCAAGCTCAATGCTTGTGACCTGGGAAATCAGTAGAGGATGGTCCAAAGCCTTGGGTACCTGCAGCCACACGGGAGACTGAGAAGAAGCTCCTGGTTCCTGACTTTGGATTTACTGTTTACTGGCCAAATGTCCACAACATCCAGGGCTGAGCCATGCTGAAGTTTGAGTTTCTGGTTGGGGCACAACTTGCTGGTTGTGTGCATAATGAATTAACCCTTGTCCTTCCAAAATTCATGCATTGGAGACTGAACCCTTAGAAGCTTGGAACGAGTTTATTGTGGTGTAAGTAGTTAAAAGGAAGTCATTATAAAAAAGGGAAAATTTGGACACAGGGGACATCTGCATAGGGAGAGCAACATGTTAGGATGAAGTCACAAATGTAGTGAGGCTCTGTAAGCCAAGAAACCACCACCAACTGCCTGCAGACATCCAGAGCTGGGACACAGGCTTCCACATCACAGCCCATCCTTCCCACACTTTGATCATATACGTCCAGCCCACATCACTTGAAGAAAGTAAATTAATGCACTTTAAGCCACCCAGGGTGTGGTACTCCATTGATGCAGCCTCAGGAAACACATTGATACAATTTAGCTGTTCTATGTTAATTTGCTTAGAAATGATTCATGAGTACTAAGATGTCTTATGGCAATAGAAAGGAGAAGACTTGATTTGAATTATACATCAAATGATGTCATCCTAAATCAAGAGTTAATGTCTCAATATTAATATTTGCATGTAGTAAATATAGCATATCATTTTTAAACACATCATTAATGAGCAAATTTGTACATATTTCTGTGCAAAATATCTTACATATAGTCTGTCTTCTTGATCCGTTTCACAGTATTTTGGAATAGACTTATTTCAAACCAAACTTAATGTACATTCTATTTGCAGAATAATGTAAAATTTTGATTTGAAGAACAACAGAGATACTGGTTCAATTCCTTAATACCTGTAACATCAAGGGCTGGGGCAGACCGAAGCCAGGAGCCCAGAACTCACTCCTACTCTCCAGTATGGTTTCCAGGAATCCAAACATTGGAGCCATCATCTGTGGCCTCCAGGGTACACACCAGCAGGATGCTGAAACTGGAAGGGGAGCCAGAACTCCAGTTCAAGCACTCTTGGATGGGATGTGGACATTCCCTGTGGGGTCTTCACAGCTGCACAAAATATGCAACTCACTTAGTGAATCGTGGCTCAGTTCTGAAAAGATTAATGAATGTACTAACATTGTGAAAAAAAATTGCATGAAAATCGGTTAGTTGATAGTCCAAAAGTAATTTAAACATTTAGGTTAGGTTTGAGATTCAGAACATTTTAGTCATATTCCTTTGTGGACACAAATAATGTTACCAATGTTGTAGCAACTGGGTATAATTAACTGTTCTATCCTGTATAAATCATAAATCATCAGAAAGATAATGTACTTTCCTTCAGTGAACTTTGAAACTTAGTTCTACAAAGCAGTGATATTATTAGAAGTGATAGCCATAAAAGGGGAAAAAATCACTGTAAATATGGCTCACAACTGCTTAATTTTAGATAATGACATTCAATTTCAATTTTTGCTTACCACTGAAAATCAAACCTTTTGGTACCATTAATCTAGCTCTTTACAATGTTAAATGTTTTACTTAAAATGCACATTTAGTTTACAAGCAACAATTTAGTGTTCTGTTTCTGTGATGCATTGACATTAAACAAAGCACAGGCAAGAAGTAATCTATTACAACTTGTTTCTCCTTCATACAAACCTCATCATTGCACATTGCATATCTTGCTGGCTGCTGGATATCAAAAGAGATTAGAGGCAGCATGATCTCTACCAAAGAATAAATATCCTCCTATCCTGGGGCTTTTACATTTTTAGTTTTTTCTCATTAAAGAAAAAGAACTCAAATGAATTCTAAATAAAATAGAATGGCAGGGAGCTAATGTAGACTAGCTAATACTTTTTGTTATTATATATGCACACCTTTTTCATTGTAATCTTAGTAAAAGTTACTTGCTGAAAATGTTTCAAATACAGTGGAAAGTGGTTCAATAGCACAATTATAAATGCTTTATTATTATTGAATTTAGGTTGAGATGACTGTTAATGACCTTAACTTGAAATCCCTGAGTACTTTAGGCTTTGTTTCCACTGTTGAAGTTATTTGAAGTTAGGCTTGGTGTTGGAAAGTACTGTTTCTAATTTTATAAGTTTCGCTTAGAAAAAGACGTGACGGTAGTGAAGGTGTTTAGCAAGGTGGCATTAGTAATGGGGAAATTTTTCACAGCAAGCAAAAAAACTTGTGGTGACTCTGTCAAGAATGACTTACTAGTATTTATAATTTTTTGTCTTTCCTACTTTTTTGAGAATATAGATGAATAGCTTATGATAATATTTTATATTATGTTAATGTGTTTATTAGAGAAAAAGCAAATTGCTTAATAAGTAGTATTGGCATTATCACTTGGCAATATAGAAGAAAATGTATGCCCCTAGCCCCGAACATAATACTAAATGACCACAAAATTAAAGATTTATAACTAAAATATTCAATACCAGAAGGAAAATTTTTAAGATTTATTTTTAATTTATTTGAAAGGGAAAATTACAGAGAGAGACACAGGGTAGAGACTTATGCCTCCACTGGTTCATTTAATGGCTGCAATGGCCAGGGCTGTGCCATGTCAGGACCAGGAGCCTGGAGCTTCTTCCAGGTCTCCCATCTGGTTGCAAGGGCCCAGATACTTAGGCCATCTTCCACGGCATTTCTACCATTAGAGGGAGCTGGGTCAGAAGTGAAGCTATATCATTCTTTAAAACGACACTAATATCAAAAGTCATAAAAAAGAAAACTGAGCGTTAGTCCTAAACCATATAGTAATGCAGGAAAGCAGGTGATGGTTCAAATGCTTATGCCCTACGACCCTCATGGGAGATCACTAAGCCTTGGCCTTGCCCAGTTCAAGCTGCTGTGGCTGTTCAGAGAGTTAACTAGAAAATGGAGGGGTTTCTTTCTCTTTCTGTTTCTCTCTTTGTCTCTCTACCTCCTCCAACATTCACCACCCTGCCCTTCCCTTTCCTCCTAATATTTAAATTTTTAAATACAGTATATTTTGCAAGCATCAATTATCCATGGAATATTGAGTTACAGACCTGTAAGGCTTAATTGACTTTGTTCAGCAGACACACAGATATATTTTAATGTAAGAACTTGATATATGTTTAAACAGAACCTGATCTTCCCATACATCTGAAAAGACAGTGTTCTGTTTTGTGTGATTTCTTTTTGAACCAGGTAGGTTCATGGAACAAAGAAGATAATTTGAATTCCACTTTTCTTAACATGTCAAGAAGTGCGTGCACACTCTCACTGCAGCTTTACACATCATCAAATACATGAGGGGATGTGAAGCTGCTCAACAGGTTTCGCAAGGAATTTCCCCCGAGCACTACTATCCAAATAATCTCAAAAAATATGCAAGAAAAGTCATTCTCTCTAACGTGAAGTTATGCTTAGTGTGCCAACTATAGTGTGAAAGCTTAGTTTTGGATTTGCAAAGAATATTTTCCCCACCTTTGTTATGTTTGTGCAAAAGCATAGTATTGTGATTAGTAGTATTGTTTTGCTACACTCCACATGTCTTAAGTCTCCACAGTAGACTAAATCTTCTTACTAAGGAATTTTCATGTCTTTTTATCAAAACTCTAAAAATTGGGTCTTCACTTTGCCATCAGCTGCTGTATTAAGAGTTAAGAAGTGCAAAACACTGAGTTATACTAAGTCACCAAGGCAGCAGCATTGATCAGCATACATGTGGGCTGGGTCTAGTGACAGGTCAGACTGACAAAGCTGCAGCACCCATGAGTGTGCACAAGGGTCAGAGGGGATACAGGATGGGCTGGGCTAGGCTGCAGCACAGCTGGCACCTGCAGAAACTGGGGCTGGGGGCACACCTGGTGGGAGTCATTGGGGTTGCCCTGATTAGGATAAAATGAGAAAAGAGGAAGCGAGGAGGACATCTGAACAATGGGAAGAGCATTTTCAAGGCAACTCAGTTTGCACTAATTTTTGTCTTATAAAAAACTTTTATTTGTGTTCATTGTATTTGTTAAGACAGAGAAACAAGAAGTTAGGGAATGAACAAGTATATGATTGATCTGTATGTATCTGTTTTCTCTCAACCTCTCAAATAAAATCAAATGAATAAAAATTCCAAAAAGGAATAAGGAAGGAGCAACAGGGCTGACGTGGAGAGAAGGTTGTGTTCTTGGTTTCAGTGCAGAAGGAAAAGAAACTTGCTTAGGTAGAGTGATGAAGAGAGCTTGCTACTCAGCGTCCCAAGGGCTGGAGTGCGAGGGAGAAGGGAGAAAGAGCCAAATGGAGAGAATTCTGCAAAGCACAGATATTCCAAACACTTGCACAGTGGATGGTACAATTCAGACAGGTAATGGGCCATCTCTTAATTCTCACAATGCTTCTTCTTGCTAGAACATCTCTCTGTGTGTATCTGTGTTCTCCATTGCACCTGCCAATGAGGTCAGTTAGCTCTTGCCATCTGTCATGGTTTCCAAAAGGCCTGTTTTTAATCAGTCACCATTCTAAAATCCATGGCTTTTCCTCCTAAAGGAATCTATTGCTTTTCTTTTCTGTGCCTGTCTGCAGTCAGTAAGGTTTAAGCTCAGGTGGTAGGCATGGAGTGGACAGGGAGGATATGAAATAGACTCAGAGCAGGGGAAAAATAACAGGTGCAGGAATGAGGCTTTAAAACTTTTACTAGCTTTAGATGTTACTGAACTTTAATGATTCTCACTCATACGGAAAGTGAGGTGTGTGTGTGTGTGTGTGTGTGTGTGTGTGTATTGGGGAGGAGTGTATATTTGGGAGTGAGTATCAAGAGTTTATTGATAAGAAACAGGATTATTTGACCATAAAAGCATTCAAAGTCACTCCCTTTTGTGCTGCATTTCTTCTTCTTAGTAGTATGTGCTTTTAAAATTTTTAAAAATACCTGCAAGAAAAGCTCTGAGCTTTACAAAGGAATACACACATCAACAAAGCACTTTTATGGGTTTCCCAAATTGTATTGTATCAATCAGAGTTTACAAATTAAGTATGTCACTGTTTTTAAACGTTAAAATGAAATCCCAGACACTATTGGATATGCTAGAGTCTTTCAAAAACAAAGAATGTAAACGTGATTTGCTAAATAAGGTTTATAGTTAGTTTTATTGCTTATAGTCTTTAAGATACAATTTTATTGTGCCTTTGTAAGCTGCATATAATTAAAAACTGATAAAAATTTTCCATAAATAGAGCCCTATGATACAGTGCAACACTGTTCTTGTTCCATTATAGAGATACTGTGGACTCAAGGAGCACAGGATAAACCAAAAACTACAATCAGGATTGTACAATCCATCTGAATATGATGATTCGATGAACCTTCTTAGTGTGAATCTATAAAACATGAAGAAGGAAAATAAAAACACATTGGCATCCAGGAACAAAATACATCTATCACCTGTTCTTTCAACACAAAGGTGGAGTATGTCCTCCAATTCTTGATATGTAGAAAGGTACCTCAAAAGTTTATGAAGGGGCCTGTGTAATGACATAGTGGGTTAATCTGCAGCCTGTGACACCAACATCCCCTATCAGAGACCTGGATGGAGTTTCAGGCTACTGGCTTTGACTGTACCAGTCCCTGCCATTACAGCCATTTGGAGAGTGAGATAGTGGATAGATCTCTCTGTCTCCACCTCTGTCTGTAACTGTGCCTTTCATATAAATGAATCTCTTTAAATTCCTGAATTGTGATGTAACAGGTTGTGGATGCTGGTTTGAGTCCTGGCTGCTTCAGCCCAAATCCAACTCCCTAAAATGTGTCTGGAAGGGCAGCAAAGAGTGGTCTAAATACCTTGGCCCTTGTACCATGTGGGAGACCCAGCTTTAGGCCTGGCCTAGTCCCAGCTATTGCAGCAATTTGGCTAGGACTGGTACAGGTGGAAGACAGGAGCCAGGAATTCCATCCTGATCCTTACCTGATCCAGGTCCAGATTTAGTCCTCCAGGTCTACCAGGTAGGTGGCAGGGGCCAAGTATTAAGCCATCTTCCGTTTTTCCAGGAGCATTAGAAGTTATATGCAGACAAATAACAAAGTGATATGGATTGTAAGTTTGTGTCACAAGTCTAGCGCCAATGGCAGGATTCTTCTAGGTGAGTCATTGAGCCAGAGTCATTGAGCCAGAATGTATTATATCTTATCCCAGTGCATCAGGCCAAGTTTTCCCTGTGGCCTGTATAAGTCACCTGAAAACTATACCCGAGGGCCATGGATGCATTTTTGTTTTGGCTTGTACATGGGATGGGTTTCCTTCAAAATGGGTGAGCTTTCAATTTTTCTTATAGGGCTGAGCAGTGTGTGTATGTGTGTGTGTGTGTGTGTGTGTGTGTGTGAATTCAGTGGTGCTACTAATTCCTGCTGTGGCTTCAGAGCAGCTGTTCCAGTTTTCAAATAACCTGTGAGGTAGAGAGAGCTGAAGTGGTTTTATCAGAAACAGTGTTACACAACTGTACCTGAAATCAGACTGGATACGGAACTGCAAACCAGCTGGTTACCACGGTTAGGACTGTCTGCCCTGGATGTGTGTGTGTGTGTGTGTGTGTGTGTGTGTGTGTGTGTGTGTGTGTGTGTGTGTGTAAGAGAGAGAAAGAACGAAAGAGAAGGAAAAATAGTGCCGTGGAGCACAATGAAAGCCAATTTTAGCAGCCACTCTGTGGATACTTTGTGGGCAGTAGACACACACAGCACACAGCACTTTGTCAAAACAGCCACTTTATTTCCTGCCAGATTGAGCAAAAGCCACCTGGTAGACAAAAAAAAGGTACCAGGTGTTCCTGCAGCCATTGCTTTTTCCACTGCAAGTTGTGACTGGGAGAGCTGCACCGGCTTACGTGTTGCGTGGCTGCCTGCACTCACTGGTCCCAGGTGTGGCTCTTCTGACTGAGGCATGCACCTTCAGAAACGAGGGCATCCCCAGAACATGACAGGGAGGAGGTCTGGGCTTAGAAACACAGGCTGCCTTGTGGTTTCCCTCTGGATTGGTGTAAACCTGATCCTAAGGGAGTGGCTTGGTCTTCTGCCCTTGTTTTACAAGTGCTACTCTGCCTCCTGTGGGTCAACTCCATCTCCTCTCCCACAGCGCTTGGTGATGCTAAATCCTGTACCTGCACGGCCTGTGGAGACAGCTAAAGGAGAACTCTTCTCCAGGCTGTTGTATTGCTTTGAAGATGCAGTCTGCTAATAGCCCGAGAGATGTCATGCAGCTTCCCACATGCAGAGTTTATTTTGGGGCATAGTTTATAAATGGAATAAATGGAATGGAATTGAGAGTGCAAAAATAAACTCTCCTATTTGGATATTGATTTTCAAGAAGAATGCCAAGACAATTCAATGTGGAGTGAACTGTCTTATCAGCAAAGGATCAGGGGCAACCAAATACCCATGTGCAAACAAAGAAGAAACTCTTCACATACCATATTTAAAAAGTTAACACAAGATTAAAATCATTACCTGCCCAGAACAAAAAATAGTGGTAAATCTTTATGACCTTGGTTTAGGCAGTGTTTTTTGTAAAATATGACACCAAAAGCATAGGAAACACAAAAATAGATAATCTAGGAATCATCAAACTGAAAAATTTTGTGCATCATTAATAAGACAACCCAGAGATCATACAAAATGTAATTTAAAATCTGTTACTTGCTTATCTTCAGTTTATAATGAGCAATTGAAATACAATAGTGGAAAGACAAATATAAAAATGTACAAATGATCTGAATAAGCATTTGCCTTTGTATAAAAAAGTATTTACGTAGAAACCACTGCCCGTGGAAATGCAAAATAACATAGTGATAACAGGAAACCCTTTGATAGATCCTATAACAATCAGATTCCTGTCAGTATAGCAACAATTCCACTCTTCAGTTTGTACTTGGGACCAGCTTTGTGTCTCAGTGGGTTTAGCTGAAGTCTGCAACACCAGCATCCCATGTGAGTGACAGCTGCACTTTGAACCTAGCTCTCAAGCAGAGTGCCTGGGGAGTACAGGAGAAGATGACTCAGATGCTTGGGACTCTGCCACCCATGTGGGTAGCTCACGCAGGGTTCCAAGGTCCTGGCTTCCACCTGGCCTCACCCCAGCCATTGTGGCCATTCAGGGAGTGAACCAGCAGATAAAGAAGTCTCTAATCTCTCCTCTCTCATGTCTTCTCTCACTCTGCCTTTAGCTCCGCTTTTCAAATAAATAAACCTTGAAGATGTTTCAACTCAAAACGAAATAAGATCATGTACTAACCAAATGCTTGTCCATCAAGTTCATAACAGCAACATCCAGAATCACCAAGAAGTTACATTTGATTCTCTTAATGTGTGTTTCAGATCTAGCTTTTTACTTTGTACTGGTGACTACAGAGTAGTTGTTCTCTCTCCAAGGAGAGGAAGGGCCTTTGGAATTTTTAGTAAAATGCCCTGATTCTTAGCCAGACCTATTGACTGCTAGACAAAAGTAGATTTCACTGGAGTTGTTTCCTACCAATGGCCACCTAAGCGGAGAAAAAGAGCAGAGAGGCGGCAGCATAGAAGCTGCCACCTTCCAGTGTGTGGCAAAGTATAGGTGCCTATGAGGCTCAAAGGAGGACTCTTTATGCCATCAACCAGACTTCCTATTCTAAGCTGATAACACAGACAACTACTTTAAAGAAAAATAAGTGAAGGGAAGCAGAAGTCACTAGATAAAATACATTTGTTGGCTTTCTTCTTCAAAGAAAGCTGCAAGGAGACAACAAGCACAGAGTCACTGGCAGAGCTGCCTGGTGTCATGTGTCCTGAGTGTGTGGTCGGTGTTTTCCTGTCTGGACTGTTGACTGCTCTCACTCATGTCCTGCCATGCTCAATGACTGTCCTGTGCACGTAAGAATGCTAAGCTGCCATCTGAAGGAGCTCTGACATCCTCCCAACTGCAACAGTCCAAATTTGATGACTTAGGAGATCTGTGCTAAATGAGCATGCAAAGAGAATGAATATTGCACTCAAGGAGTTGATTAATGAGCAGACATCATCATAGGAAACAGCAATTTCATGACTTTTCAATAAATATTTATTTATTTTTATTGGAAAGCCAGATATAGAACAAAGGAGATACAGAAAGATCTTCTATGTTTCCCTCCCCAAGTGGCCACAAGAGCCAGAACTGAGCCAATCTGAAACCAGGAGCCCAGAGCTTCTTTCAGATCTACCATGTGGGTGCAGGATCCCAAGGCTTCCGGCCATCCTCCGCTGCTTTCCCAGGCCACCAACAGGGAGCTTGATGGGAAGTAAAGCAGTCGGGATATTAACTGGCACCCATTTGGGATCTCAGGCATGCAAGGTGATAATTTAGCCAGTAGGCTATTGCACCAGGCCTAACGTCATGACTTTTTCACAAGTATCTGAGGCTATAACTGATTAACATAACATTTTTAATTAACAACTCAAATCAAAAGAACGTGTTTATTAGTTTTGAAATCACAAAAAGATAAGCATGGCAGACAAGTTAATCCACGAATTTAGATCCAAAAAATTTGCTGCCAGAGTAAGAGATGCCTAGATGACCACTATGAAAATTAAATATTTTGAATGGTAGATGACCATAAGTTCAGTTGAATTAAATTTGATGTGGTTCTTTCTTTTTTAAGGTTATGGTCTAATTTGCATATATATAATTATATATAACACATATATTATATAAGCATATAAAATAATTTATGTATATATATAAAGTATGTACAAAGCTATTAAAAACAACAAACCAATGAATTTTTGTAACAGTTTACAATCCTTGTAGTTCTCATTCATATGCTTCCATCCCCAAAAAGATGCTCCACATCTCACCTCAGTGAGTCCCCACTCAGAGGCAAACTCTGCTTTGAGTTCTTTGAACACACCTTAGATTTCTTAAGCCCAGAGTGCCATAGGTGGTTTCTGGGATCACAGAATATGTACTATTTTGAATATGGTTCCATTCCCCTTGGTAAACGAGCTTTTAGAGTTCCCTTCATTGGGTTCCCAGTGGTTTCTCACAGGTTGAGTCAATGGGAAGTGACAAAGTTCAGCATTCAGGGTGTGAATTAAGGATCGCAACAGCCTCAGGAGGAAGCAGCAGGACACAGGCTTGAGCAGAGGGACAGGTAGAATTGTGAGGCAGCTCCAGCGCCCCTTCTGATCCCACTGTGCGAGACCTCATGCCTGAAAGGCCTTTCTAGGTTCCCACGAACTGTCACCCCAGAGTGTTTATGCCCACCTCTAGTGTTGTAGTTTTACGCAAATAGTTCAAGATCACAAGCTTGGAAGCTACATCTCCCCCACCTATGTGGTCCTTTCACCCACCTGGGAGTCCTGTGATCTGACACTCCCCTGTCAACAGTATTGTATTGTTATGTAACCACTCTTCTGGCAAAGCGCCCATAAAGGCTCATGATAGGGAGCGGTTCTTTTGGTCTCTCGGAATTCTGACTCTTGGTCTACCTGGTACCCACTTGCTCTCTGGCTTCCCACAGACAGACTCTGAAGACAGGTAGCCCCTGAACATGCCTATATTCCTCACCCTCTGTTCATGCTTGGGCAAGTCAGGGAAGATGCAAATGCTAAGATGCTTTGTATTTTTAATTTGTGTACTTTCATTAGTTCCAGGAGAGGTGAGGCCTAGCAGTAATGGAATGTGGACAGAGAAGCCAGGAAAAGGTGAATGTTTGCAGCCTTGTAAGTGTGTCCAGGTTGTTTATTGGACGTCTCTTAGGATATTTCATATTGCTGGATAAACTGGAACATAGATCTTCAGTCTAATGGATGGACCTCACAGTAATGACCATTTGTTCCTATCAGGGTTTCAATTCAGACTGGATCAACTTTTCATTTGTTAATTTCTAGTTTGCTCTGTCTGCCGTTGCCAAGCATGGTTAATAAAGACTCCTCAATACATCCTAGACTTGTCTGGTGTGATCTCTCTCACACCCTGCAACACTACGTGGATCAGATATTGGGGTGTGGACCACTGGTCCAGGAAACCATAGTACCTTGGGCAAGTCTTCATGGATTAGACAAAGAAACATCCCTGAAGAGGACTAACTCACGATAGCTTTCTTGCAACAACATTCCAAATACTTGGAGGAAACTGTCCCCTTTGTTTTCATGCAGGGATCTGGGTAGTACAGTACAGAGCTTTCATTCCGAGTAGTATCCACGAACATATGTATCAGAATTTTACTGATCTCTTATTCTGTTACTAGACATTTGATCTGTGTCAATCTTTCATTCTTATCATTAAAGCTGCTAATGAACATTGCTGAAGGAGAATGTTTTTAACATTTAAAAGTCTGCACAGCAGCAAATTCTAATTCCACTAGTTTGCTCCTCAAACCCTCACAAAGGTTGGGGTCTGGCTGGGTCAAAGCAAGGAGGCAGGGACTGAATCCATGACTCCCACGTGAGTGATCATTTGCATCATCTCTCAGGGCACTCATGAGCAGTAACTTGGGATGGAGAGTATAGCTGGGCACTCTGATATAGGATGTGGGTGTCCCAGGCAATGACTTTGGCTAACACCAAATGCCTACCCCTGAAAGGTCTTCTTTTGGGTATAGGTTTTAATCTTCTTGGATAAATGACAACACATAGAATAGGTACATGCTTAACTGTACAGAAACTGTTACACTAAACCTCCAAATTCTACACCTTCCTTTTATACCCCATTAAGAATGTAGGTGCATGTAGAGGTAGATATCCTTGATAACACTTGCTATGGTCAGTCTTTTTTACTTTTAGGAAAGACTTGGAAGTTCCCCAGCCAGTTAGAATGAAACAAGAGAAGGAAATTCGGAGACCAGTGTCATGGCTTGGTAGACTGATCCTTTACCTCCAAGCACTGTCCCAGCTGCTCCGCTTCCAATCCAACTCCCTGCTTGTGGCCTGGGAAAACAACAGAGGGTAGCCCAGTTTCTTGGGACCCTGCACGCAGGTGGGAGACCTGAAAGAAACTCTTGACTTTTTACTTTGGATTGGTTCAGTGCCACCTGTTGTAAACATTTGGGGAGTGAACCAATGGCTAGAAGATCTTTCCCTCTCTGTCTTTTCTTTTCTCTGTACAGCTGCCTTTAAGGTAAAAGGCAATAAATCTTTTTATTTTTTAAAGATAAGGTGTTTCTGGTTGGGTTAGGGTTTGGAATAAATGGAACTTAAATTTAAAGTATAAGGAAAGCGTAATTTAAGATAAATTTCAATAGAAAAAAATCACACTTAACCCACTGACTTTCTTTATTATTTTGGAGGTGTACCTCTATATCTGAATTTATTTCAAAATCACTATAAATTCTTGAAGTTGCGATTAAACCTGTACAATAGTTTAAAACAGTCTGAACTTGAGACTCAACTGATTTAAGGTTCTCCTCAATTTGAAAATGAATTGCAGCACTCAGATTATTTTTCTAATTGGTTTCTTTAGAATTTAGATAGTATGATTTAATAGTAATTTTTACTGATCAGTTACTCCATGATAGAGAAAGGTGAAACTGATTTCAGTCAAATTATTTTGTGATTGCTAATATCATGCAAGGGGATAAAGCATTGAACAAAAAAAAAAATGTGTTTTTCTTGTGAAACAATAGTAGGAGATGGAATTGATCTATTATCTGTGTATCAAGAGATACTCGGTGAACTTTCAGCCCAGAAACTTTATTTGGGATAGTAATTAGAAAGATCTGATGATGTGTACTACCCATGGTTGGATGCCAAGAGCTGTAGCTTTGGGCCCAGATGACTGTTTGCAAGTCAAGGATTGATCACAGTTCTCAGTCCTCTGGGCTTGGGCTTGTATTTTGGGCTCCAACAGATTTGAGTGGCTTCCAGGAACTGCTTCTGCAATTCCCATATGTTGGGTGGGGTGAACACTTTGGGCTTGCAAGCATAATATTTTTCAATGACATATGATATAGGTTCAGAAAGCCACAGTTTTTGGCATCCGCACTACATTTTCCTTTAGCTTTTGGCTGCATTCTACTATTCTGGCCCTGGCCCTCTCTGAACACATGGGACAAGGGTTGGGTTGACCATCTGAGCTGCAGAGAAGTCTTTTTGTTCCATGCTGTATCTCTTTCTTGGCTCATATGGGACTTTTCATGTCTCCAACTCCCTCTGGTTCTTCATTTCCACTCAATATCTATCCTTTCCTTTAATCCCCCCTGGATTAGTTATCTATTGCTGCAAAATAATATGACTCTGTATTTGGCAGCTTAAAAATAAGCACACATATGTCATTTGAAACATAAACTTTAGCAGGGTGTCAGTCTCATGAGACTACAGTCAAGGACCCAGTCAGGGCTGCATCTCCTCCAAGGCTTGACCGAAGGAGGACGCAGTCCCAAGCTCTGTCATGGAGGCAGTGTTCTGTTCCCTGCAGAGTGCTTGACCAGGCTGGCTTGCTGGCTGGCTGAGAGCCAGGGCTTTCTTCTGCTTCTACCTCATGGCTTTCTCCATTTGGTGTCTCACCACAGGGCAACTTGCTTTTTCAAAGCCAGGAAAGGAGCTAGCCTGAGTGAGACTGATGTTACAGTCTTTCTTACCACAAAGACATACAGCCACTGCCTCACTGACAGCACGGATTGCTGTCAATCTAGGACCACAATCTAAGGCTGCTCACATCCTTTCTGTAAAGTGGTGCAGTGTTTGCAAATGGCCTGTGCACACTCTCCTTTCTATCCAAGATCATCTTGAAACGACTTGTCATACCTGATGCAATGTAAATGCTATGCAAGTAGTTGTGCTATATGTTCAGGGAATAATGACAAAACTCTCTAAGTGCTCAGTGGAAATACATTTGTGTTTTCTTGTTAGTATTTTAAATCCAGAACTGGTTGATTCTGAGAATGCAGTGCTCCAGGATCTGGCAGGTTGACTCCACAAATATGCACACACTATTGTTGGTTAAAGGAAAGTCCCTGGTCCCACTCATACTCAAGAGGAGGAGATCACACAGTGATGCAACTACCAAGGCTCCTTTCAGTAGCCGACCATCACAGCCCCAATGCTGAGGTGCATTTATTATAGTGCTTCAATTACTCATGTTTTCTTCCTCCACATGCAGAGAAATAGAAACCCCTCTTCAGCTTGCTTGTTTGTATCCAGTGATCTGTTGCTTAATGAATGTCCCAGATTCGTTTTAGCACTGCCACATTTGAGCCAAATGAATTTTTAGCAAGACAGCCATAGGCCAATTCAAAAGGAAACTGAAGAGAGCTCTAACTGGAACATTGAAAAGTTATATGTAAGTGTTTAGTAGGTGGATGTTAAGTGTGACTGTGTCAGTTTTCAGATTCCATGTTTTCTCCGTTACTGTATCAAAAAACTGAAGTGATCCTCTGGCATGCTGTTGACATGACTGCCTACTGGCAGGCCTTACACTACACCTACCCACAGCACTTTTGGTTCATCCTTAGCCTCCTTTTCCTGCTGCTCTGGTACCCACGGCAGGAAATCTAGCACTGAAGCAGAGCAGATCCACTCGGACACAGGGGACAGGGCACCTGTTTTGTATTGACTCCTTCCTGGGGTCACAATGTTGAATCAGACCTGGCTGCCAAAAGACTCTGAGAGAACAACAGCAAGAGCCACAGAGTAAGTTCAGAGAGAAGGGGGTTGCTATCAGAATAGATAAGTTAAGAGGCCAGAGGACTTAGCATCTAAACACATGCTGCTTGAGAGTCGATTGACCCTAGTCAACAGAGAAAATAAAACGTGTTGGGAAGAAGAGAGGTCAGTGGAGATAAACAGAGGCTTAAGAACCAAGGCTTTAGGTGAATCCAGACAGAAGATGGGAAGAGAATAAGTCCTACATTTTAAGTGACTGCAGTGTTAGCAAGCCATGGAGTAAAGCTTCCCTCTTCAGATGGCTATATCAGGTTTCAAGTCCGAGACATTTCCACAATATCATAAATAGTGGAATACAATTGAAATATTCATAATGATTTTGCATAAAATGAGCAATTCTAGATAAAGTAAAGCATTATTTAAGGTTAAGAAGAAGGAGAAATTATCACCTGAGAATTGGCAGACTCCAATGGGAAGTCTGTATGAATGTTGACTGTTTTACTAATAAAGGTAATGGAATATTGTACTCAGTATTGGTTCACAGATCTAAATTCTTATGGGGTCATTGGTTCATAAAATAACATTGAGTATACACCCGCTCAGAAGAAATCAAATACTCTGAGAAGATAGTGGAGCCCTTGGGGCTTGATGTAGATTTTGGAATATTTGCAGCAAAGCAGAATCAACAGCATTTCTCCTGCAAATGTACACACACACACACACACACACACACACTTCTGTGCATGTGCATGTGTATGCATACACATGTACAGTCACACTCATATACATCCAGAAGTTTCTAGAAAATTGAATTAAAAAGCTAAATTTTAAAATGCATCCTTATCTTTTAAAGTATAACACTGGCCAGTAAAATAAAAAATATTTCAGATGAAAATTGTTTCTTATTGTACATGGGAACCTTATATAACTTGTAAGAATTTCAATTGTACGTTCGAAAAATTGAAAGCCCTTCACTTAGAGAATTTGGGGAAAGAAAATCCTTCAGTAAAAGAGCTGCATTGGATTGGCAAGGGTGCGTAGCCTTTAAATGCCAATATATCAAGTTTTATGTGTCTACTTCTTAATTGTGTGTTCATATGACTTTTCCCCAAATAAATCTTGTTTTGCTGCAAGATTAAGTCAGAACACCTATAAGCTACATGGTTCCCTCTCGCCCTCTTCTCAGCTCCCAACTTTATCACCTGCTGATGAATGTGTCAACTTTCCCTAATTGAGAAGTGATTTGCAGTTAATGAAATCCATTTTATATTAAAAATTTCTTCAATATGCACAACACATGCAAACCTCCCTGTGCGTTATTTTACTTGGAGGCATTTTTTTTATGTTTAAATGTATGTCTAATCAAACGAAGTATGTTCAGAGGAAATAAGCTTATAACTTTTTTTCCTGGTTTGAATTACCAGGAACATAAACATAAATAGCAGTTGAAGTTCTGTCTTCTAAATGTTAAGAAACTACTCATTTTGTTTGTGATTCCTTGAAGATGGCATTTGGAACTGTAAAGATACCATTGTACTACAAATACAAATGTGGCAGAGAGATATTTACTCTGCAGGAAATAAAAGTAAGCAGCCGTGCGTCTGCTTTCCATTGTAGAATGCTGAACTATTTAATAAGAATGAAAACTGCCTAAGTCACACTAAAAACAAATTTGTATTTTTTTCCCTGAAAGCAAAAGAGCAAGTTTTAAATGCACCTTTGAGTTCTTGTGCTGTTTTGGGTCTTGTACCGATCAGGTAGTTCTGTTTTTTCTTGTGAATTGTCTTCACCTTACTCCAGTTCTCTCCATATCCTAAGCCAGCCCTTGCTTGTCATTTGTACGGATAAATGGACCGACTGCCTCGCTAGATTTTCATTCCTCTTTCATGGATTTTTATTATTCTTGATTTTATTATGTCCTTTCTCATTCTGTTTTGTTGTTGTTGTTGTTGTTGTTGTTGTTCTCTCTTTTCTTTCTCTTTTAAATTTTTTTTACTTAAAACTGGATAATCCTTTTGTGTAATTATATTTCTCCCTGAATGAATTTCTTCCTTTCTTAAAAAATAAATGTGAGTAAGGCTGTGAATATGTGGAATTATCACATTAACTTTATCTTAACCTTGTCTTAGTACTTTTATTGTTGTTTACTTCTAAACATTTTGTAAATTCTAGTTTGATATTTTCACATAGTTTAGAAGTATAATTTTTTCATTATTATTTGTTTCCAGAAATGTGTGACGGGGGTTACTGTTTCTGTATTCAGTGATTTCTTTTCTGGCTTATTACTAATTTAATTACATTATTGTCAGATATGGGTATTGTATAATGTGAATTTTTTATATTGATATATGTTTAATTGTTTTAATTTTTTGATGATTTTTACATAGTTGATTAGGCTGCTAAGGATCAAGAGCCAACGGAAGATGGGTGAGATCACCATTTCCACATTCTCTTTTTTTCTTTCCTGTATCTGGAAGGAAGAGGGAGATAAAAGGAGAAGCCAGACCCAGACTTCCAGCCATCCCAGGGTCCCCATTGAGGGGGATGCTCTGAGGGTCCTGCGCAAGAGGTTTCAATAGTTCAACAGTTCTGTATTACTGCTGATCTTGCCACTCCAAGTACAATGAAATCTCTCTAGAATCCACTGGTTGACAGAGTCTACCTTAGAGTCTCCATTTGTCTGGATATTCATTGCCAACACTTGGCTGAGGTAGTTGACCAATTTGGTTTGTCCTCTGTCCTCTGTTGTGGTACCAGCTGTTCTCTGCAGACTCCAGTGTACTGCTGTGTCCTACATGTGCACCTAGATAGGCTGTCCTCTGCTTCATCTAAGCCATTGAGGAGGCCCAGCTCTGACACATGTACACCATGGTCAGACCATGGAGCCTGAAATTTTCTCCATGGTTAAAGTTCTGAGTCCAATAATTCAGTTGGGAGAAATCCACAAAGAAACTTCATCTGAGGTGCTCCCAGACCTGATTCTTACGTGTGCTCGCCAATACCGGGTCTGGCACAGTCCATTGCCCCAACCAGCTTATGCATGTGCTGGTAGCTGTAATTTCTAGGTCAGTTCTGTCTTCTCTACAAATGGATGTTGCAACCCAGCTTGATCCTGCAAACCATATACTTGGCATTCATTCAAACCAGTGGGAGCTGTAGCCTAGTTGGAGTGACCCGCAATAACCCCCACCAGGCCTGTCTCATATGCTGGTTCCTATGTTTGCCAGTATGTACAGCCAACTGGTCTAGTCCCTCCCACATACCATTCAGCTCTCATACATGTCAATGGGCCTTGAAGCCTGGTTCAACCCAACCAGCCCCACTACCCAGCCCACACACATGTCAGTGAGAGCCACTCTCTGTCTAGCCATGCCTGCCCTAGTCCTGGTTCTCATGCTCACCAGTGGAAGTGGCAACCCAAAAAGGAGGTGCCCCTGGTTTCCCTACTGGACTCACTCCCACTCCCAGGTTCTGCACTCTCCACGTGGTTCTGCAGTTTAACTTGACACATGCCCACCAGAGGGGGCTATGACCCAGTAGGGGGGTTTCCCATGTTCCTTTACTTGGCCTACTCCCAGGTCCAGATCTCACTCATGCCAGTAGGTGCTAGGCCCTTGCCCAGCATAGTCTGCCCCTCCATCTTGGCCCTGTATGAGCTGGTGAATGTTGTGGCCCTGCCCACCTCACACCCTATTTTAGAATACACATGCAGGTACTGCAACCTAGACCTACCCAGAGTATTCACAGTCTCTGTACTCATGAGTTCCATGATCAACCCTAGCTTAGCTCATCACCACTCCAACTCTTGAGCTAACCAGCAGGACTAGTATTTACACAGGGTTTGGCCCACTTATCCCCCCACGGAATCTACCTCCAGCCCTGGTTCTCATGTGCTGGTTAGTATCATGGCCCTGCCTAATGTGACCCATCGCCTGTTTTGACATTCAGTTAGGTACTTGCATTGAGACCTGCTAGACAGGTCCCCCACCCTAGCTTTTGCATGGACAGGTGTATGGTGGTCAGCCATGCTCTATGCTAACAAGCTTTACTCAGGACTGCTGTGTTGGCTAGTGTATCAATCTGAACCATGCAGATCTTCTGATCTATCCCCTCCAAATCACCAGATTGCAGTCCTCTGGCTTACCTGAAAGGCCCTGTCATTGGGAATCCCTCAGAATTCATTCCTCACTTATGCATACAGTGGCCTTATCCATGGATGTCCCTAGGCAGTAATTCCACCCCCTCAAGTCCCCAAAGCTCTCTACGAGGCAGCCAATGGAGCCAGGGACATGAGCTACTGAGGCCTTCACAGTGCATTTGTCATGAAGGGAGGAAACTTTTAGGCCTACGCAAGCCCAGGATCCATTCACTGCTTAGCAGTGGTGGCTGGGACTAGTGATCCAAACATTGAGTCTCACCTGACTCAGGTACCCCTAGCAGCCACTGCGCTGCTGAAAGCTCCATCCACCCAAGCCTCAAGGTCACACTCCATAATGTGAATTTTTAAAAATTTTGTTGAGGTTTCTTCCCTGATCAGGTTGTCAGTAATTCCTAAGGATGTCAGTCTTGTCAGTTGGATTATTCCAATCCATATGCTTAAACATGTTTGTTTTCTTGATCACATGACCTCTTCTGACTTCAGCCTGGCCAGCCCTTTTCTTTGAGGGCATTTAGGAAGTGAAACAGCAGATGGCAGATCTCTTTCTCTCTCTTTCTGCACCACTCTAAATAAATGAATATGCTTTTTTAAAAAATTATCCAGAATCTAGGTACATTCACCATCCCCACTACTTCCACTCTAAGCACTCATCTTGACTATTCCTGAATTCTCTTTTGGTCTCTTCTTCCAACCTTGTCTCTTCTGTCCTCAGAAGCCACAGAGACCTTAAAACTCAGATCAATTC
Organism: Ochotona curzoniae; assembly: GCF_017591425.1. NCBI lineage: Eukaryota > Metazoa > Chordata > Mammalia > Lagomorpha > Ochotonidae > Ochotona > Ochotona curzoniae. Next base: position 23,630,684 of record NW_024467115.1, read on the forward strand.
AGCTCATTATTTTGTTCAATACTGTCATGGTGAGGAGGGTGTTTGATGCAATAGTTTAGAAGCCACTTGGGATGCTTGCACCCCATGTAATAGTACCTAGGTTTGAGGTTCAGTTTTGTTTTAAGCAATATACCTTTTAGATTTTACTTAAAGTCAGAATTATAGAAAAAGAAGGTGGGAGGGGTGCAGAGAGAGAGAAGAGATCTTCCATCTAACGGTTCTTTCTACAAGTGGCCTCAATGCTCAGGACTGAGCTTGGCTGAAGCCAAGAGCCAGGAAATTCATCTGTGTTTTCCACATGGGTAAGGGGAGCCAAACACATGGCCCATGTGCCACTGCCATCCCCGGTGCATTTTCAGGGAGCTAGACTGGAAGTGGAGTAACCAGGAATGGGATTGGTGCCCATATGGGACACAGGCATTACAGGGGGTACCTAGCACCTTTTGTCTCGTAAAGTGCTATAAAATTTATGGGGTTAATTGTATTCATTACTTATATTATGTTCTTTCATTACAATGTAAACTCTAAGTGCAGCTATTATTTTTAAGATTTGTTTACTTTTATTGAAAAGGCAGATTCATAGAGAAAAGGAAAGACAGAAAGATCTTCCATTGGCTGGTTCACTTCCCAAATGGCGACATGGCTGGAGCTGAGCCGATCCAAAGCCAGGAGACAGGAGCTTCTTCTGGGTCTCCCATGTGGGTTCAAGTGCCCAGGCACTTGGGCCATCCTCGACTGCTTTCCCAGGCCATAAGCAGGGATCTGGCTCATAAGTGGGACAGCTAGAATAGGAACCCCATATGGTAATGGTGTCTATATGGGATCCCAGTGCTTAAAAGTTGAGAATTTATCCATTGAGCCATCATGCCGGGACCAATGTTTTTGGTTTTCGTTCCCCAAAATGTTCAAGTACCCAGAACAGAGACTGGTACGCAGTCTCTGAATGAATAATGTATGCATAAATGAGTTCTTATTAACATAGAGTTATCATATCTAATATATGTCTAACAGGCTTTCATAGGATAGTCAAGCAATGGAAGACTACTGAGAACACAAAGGAGAATACTGGTATGGAGAGAAACTTAGAGAAATAAAAAAAAATTAAGTTAAAAAAGCCAGATTAGAAAAAAAAAAAAACACAGATGGTGTTGTTCTATTTATATGAAATTTTAGGAAAGAGAAAATGTTAGGGATAGAAAGCAGGTCAATGGCTGCCTGTGCTGAAGCTGGGATGGGAAATAAGTGCAGAAGAATGCTATAGGATTCTCAGAGTTTTCTGAAAACTTGACTATGGTGGTGATTGTACCACATTACTTACCAAAGTGTGTTGAACTGCCTCATTGAATATACATTCTAGGGCTTTTAACTTATTCCTGAATAAGTTACAAGCAATAGAGAAATATGCTTCATCCTGACTGTTGTATTGTCAGCATTTAATACTTAATTTAGGAGACGCTTCCACTATTGAGATATCTTCAGAAGGAATTGACAACTTGGTGTGGGAAAGAGATAGATTTAGTAATCGACAATGTTCAGAGCCTTCTGTACCAGCCCACCCCAGCATCCTTAACACTTGGAGGGACAAGTAAGTGTCCATCAGTCGCCACTTAAGTTAGTCACTCACTTGTAAGCTGCAATTCTCAATTTCCACCAGCCTCCCAGCATCTCCCCAAACTGTGTCGGGTCTCTTCCTCACTTATCCTCATGCCTGTAAGGTGCATATTCATGGGAGGTCTTCAACCAAGGCTAGTTGAATAATGAGATTTTAAAAAATAGAGTGGTACAGAAAGAAAACTCAGTTACTAATAGACTTGAGATTCTTCTGTTTTGGAATTGGTCTACTGTTATAAAATCATATATACATGTGCAGGTGGATATTTTGATTTATTCTTGGAATTGGTATCCTGAAGAAGATATTATAAAGGGTTAGTCTTTTATTTATATACATACACTGAGTGCCTATTTGTGCCAGAGATTGTGATTGTGACCTTACTTTAAGCAACTATCTTGTCTAAACTAGTAATTATGGTTAGAGATATTGGTAACGATAAATGATGATTTGTTTTAGAGCAGACGAGTAAGTTGCTCTGCTTATGCAATGAAGCATAGCAAATTACCATCAGTTTTCTTCCTAGTGAAGGGAAAGTTTTTGGAAAAGGAAATTCCAGCACCTCCCCTTGAGGTCTTTATTTTTCAGCACTCAATCACTAAGTAAGCTCACATGAGCCACACCAAACCCTCTGCAAGGGCTGACCCAGGGCGGGGCAGAGTAAGGTATTTTTTTAATCCTTTTAGCTTGAGTGAGCAGGAGGAGGAAAACTCAGGAAATAAATCAAATAAAAATATGAGAACAATAGGAAAGAAAAGCTTGTCTCCCAGGTTCATTTCCTGTACTCTCTAATACTTGTGGAATGCAGTCTTCTTCTTCTACAAATGCTTCATAAAACTAGAATGTCCAGAGTTGTCATTCTTAACTGAAGTTCTTTTTTATTACATTAAAATTAGTATTATTGAAAGATTGAGTAAATAGCTGCTTGAAAATTCATTATAGTAAAATGTGAAAAGGTAAATGCTAGTTACATGTCCAGAATTTCTACTGGAAATATACTGCCCAGTGAAAGTTTACATTCATGTCTGCCTTAACTTTTATCTGAAAGATACAGAAAGTGATCAACGCCAGGATCCCTTTGAGTATCCCAGCTGCATGAGCTTAAAAATTGCCACATCCGAAAACCAATGCATTCTGTGTGGTAGGGTAGATGGCTTGAAAACCTCATGAATAAATCACAGAAGTTCTTTCAGGAACAAAAAAAGACTTTTCGGTAGAAAATCAATTGATGTCATGATTCTACATATTTTGGGATAATTTAATCTGAGCTATCCCTCAAGTTCAGTCATGACATAACATAAGAGCAGTGAATTATAAAAGTAGTGTTGGGTGCATGGCAGGGGATGAGGAGTGTTTGGCAGTGATGGTAAGATGCTGCTAAGGGCACCAGGCACCGGTATCTTGGGGAGTACCAGGGTTTGAGCCCTTTTGTTCGCTTGCAATTGTAGCTTTCTGCTAATATGCACTCTGGAATGAAAATATCAAGTAAAATCTTAGGTGATGGCTCAAGTACTTAGGTCTCTGCCACCCAAGTTGTGCACCTGGTTTTGAGTTCTGGGCTCTTGGCATTGGCCTGTCACAGCCCTGGCTGTTTTAAGTATGTGGGGGAATGAGACAAGAGACAGAAAGAACTGCATGTTTAAAGATTGACAATAGTGACATAAGGAAGGCAGGTTGCGTAGGCTCATTAGCCGAATTGCTAAGTTTTGAGACATTTTGGGAGCTAGTTGACATTAGTTTGACTCTAGGTTGGAAGCTGAGAGACGCTCCCATTGTGACAGCATTGACATCATGGGAATTGGCAAATAGTACAAATCACCAAGGAGTCTGGTGCTTGGCCCTCCCTCCTTACAGCCCAAATTGGTTGTTAAGCATTTACCAAGAAACTACTGGGTAAAAGATTGGCTTAGGAACAGACCACAGAACAGAACCAAAAAGATAACTGCTGGACAATTATGGACAGATGTCTTCCTCAGGGCTAGATTTTGGCAATAGACTCGTTCAGCATTTTTATAAATTCCCTAGAAAGAAATAGTACACAGAGAAATGACCATATTTTTCAGATGATGTTAAATGTTTTCAGAGTTAAACTATGTACCTAAGGGAAGAACAGCCAGAACTCTTATTAAAACTGTGTTAGAGATAATAAGGCAACACTAAGGCAGCTTGGGGGGAAAATGATCGTAAAATGTGTTTGTGAGTTGATATTTTCTAACCTTTATTTTATGACCTAGAAATTAAACGTGGAGATTTCTGTAGACTTTTTCTGTGTTTGTTAGGATGGCTTTTTAGCACTGATAAATAAGGACATTGAGTCCCCTCAAAGAATCAGAAGACCTGGAAGTAGAACCAGGCTCCCACCCTCACCAAGAACCTGGTGCACACTTGGGGCCATTTCGGTTGCCATGCTTCCAGGATAACGTCTGGGACGTGGGACAGGTGCAGAGAGAATTCAGTAACCCGAGTGGGAGCAACTACGGGTCCCAAGTGAGGCTAGAGCTTACGTTAACCAGCAAATCAGGAAAGGTCTTGAAGAAAGCCAACAGGTATATAAGGCAAAGCCTGAAAGACCAGAGCCACAGAATGCCTCTTAATGCTCAAAATAAGTATTTGTGGAAGAAGTAAAAATCAATGCACTACTCAAGGAAAAGAAGAAAATGCATAAAGTGACATTGGACTTCACAGTTGCACCTATTTAAACGAGTTTACATCTTTTCATGTGCAAAACTTATTACCTGTTTCCTCTGATTGATGCCTGCTTGCATCAGGCTCTGAAAGTGCTGAAAGAGTGGCACTTTTCTTCTGCTCTTCCCACCCCCGTCCCTAACTTACACTGAACCATTTTGTGTTATTTAAGGCAACTTAAAGAGGAGACCCAGAGGGGCCAGATAAGGCAGTCACTTGCTTGTACCACTGTACCCCCAGGTGGAATGTGTTCCCCAAACACAGCATTTTTTGGTTTGTAAGTACAGCCAGCATTCATGTCATTGTCCTATCTAAAATTCACATTGTGGGATCAACACACTGGTGTAGCATGCTAAGCCTCTGCCTAAGGCACCCATATCCCATGTGAGTTCTCGTTTTTGTCCCAGCTGCTCCACTTCCTATTCAGCTCCCTGCTCATGGTCTGGGAGAACAGCAGAGGCTGGCTAAAGGCCTTGTGTGGCTGCACCTGTGTGGGAGACCATGAAGAAGCTCCTGGTTTCCGAATGGCTCAGCCGTTTGGAGAGTGAACCAGCAAATGGTGTAACTCTGCTTTTCAAATAAAAATGGAAGAAATTGGGCCCAGCAGCGTGGTCTAGTGGCTAAAGTCCTCACCTTGAACCTGCCTGGGATCCCATATGGGCACCGGTTCTAATCCCGGCAGCTCCACTTCCCATCCAGCTCCCTGCTTGTGGCCTGGGAAAGCAGTTGAGGAGGGCCCAAAGCTTTAGGACCCTGCACCCGTGTGAGAGACCTGGAATAAAGTTCCTGGATCTTGGCTTCGGACTGGCACAGCACTGGCTGTTCTGGTCACTTGGGGAGTGAACCATTGGACGGAAGATCTTCCTCTCTGTTTCTCCTCCTCTCTGTATATCTGACTTTGCAATAAAAATAAATAAATCTTTTAAAAAAATGGAAGAAATCTTTGAAAAAAAATTTCACATTTTGGTTAAAATCCTTAGTCATTTAAAAAAATCAGGACTTCTTGGGAGTCAATCAGGGAAAGTGAAACAGGATTGATGAGACTCTGCTAGAGGACCGTCTTCCCTCCCAAAAATGGGAGACTGCTGAGTGCAAGGAAGTAGGGCAGGTAAATGCCTGTAATGAAACTGCCAAGTGCCTTTCAAACAATAAAGCCAGGCACTCCGTGATCTCAATACAAATCTTAAAAAACATGTTTTCCATGATTCTAAACTTGTTTAAATTGTCCTCAAAAAATGCATACTAAAATCCACTTATTAGTTTCAGGTTGAATGTTTAGGATAAATAATTGCACTTTTCTTTTTATACTTTTTCATGAAATGCATACATTCAGAAAAGGGCAGAAATGGAAGCTTCTGAGTTTCCATCCAGTGAACATGTACACAGGTCCACCGTCCAGTCCAGCGTGCCACTGGGTGGACGGTGCATCTGCACTGGGCTTGGATGTAATCAACTGAAAGCACCAAGAACATTTATCTGAATTCATATTTGCTTTTAAAAGAAGACTGAGATTTCAAAGGGTGTCATGGTGAGGCTTAATTAAATTTCCAGGGAATGGTAGCTTCTATGTGATTGATCAGGCTGGCATGTTTTGTGCATTCTAAACCCTTTCCAGGGCCCATCTAAGCAGCAGCAGAGGCCAGTATAACTGCCAGGAATAAGGTGGACACGGTGCAACTCGCCCATGCCACAGTAGATGAACCCTGAAGATTTGCCGCCCAGCCTCACCAAGGCCATCCACGTGGTGGTAGTGGTGATGGTGGTTGGAATTACAATTGTTCAAGGAAGGAAGATCGTTTTTGTCTAGCCAGAGCAAACCCCCTCATACAACAAGCCTCTGGCAGTGCGCAATACTACAACTAGAACTTCAGACAGGAGCTAACTTTAAAGAAGCAAATTTTCTTAAATTAAGGACCGTGACTAAGTACTTTAATTCCCTTTTTTTCCCCAGCACTGAAGGATCATTTGACACCAATCCTTTTCAATGAAAACTGAGTAATCTGAAAACCTGTGTTCTTTCACCTCCTCGAGGGTTTGCTGCGCTTCCAGCCCCCAGGGGTGCCAGGGGCTGCACCAGCCTTGGGCCCCCTGCACCCTTCAACCCGCACCGCTGCCTCCTCGCCCTCCTGCACCCCTCCTCCTCCTCACGGCCCTCGCCCCCCTCTTTCCTCCCGGTGACCTCTGACCCCAGCTAATCTGCATAGAGGAATGACAGGCATCCGCTGGGCTGGATCCGCCGCGCCGGCTGCGGCCGGCCGGGCTGGGAGACCCGCGCAGGGGAGAAGGTGAGGGGACCGGGCGGGCGGCTCGGCCAACAGGCCGCGAAATGAGCGCCTGCCAAGCCCGGAGGGAGCTGGCCCCTGCTCGAAAGACCCAGAGAGCCTGCTGAGCGACCCCAGCCATGGGCCAGACCTCGGTCTCCACGCTGTCCCCGCAGCCCGGCAGCGGTGAGTCGGGACGCGCGCGACGCGAGCTGCGAGGCCCTGGGGACCGTCGGGCTGGGCGGGTTCCGCTCGGACCCGGCCCAGGCGCGGGGAGCAAGCCCGGAGGTCGCGCCCGCCAGACTCCTGGTCGTGCGCAGTGGAATGCCTTTTGGGAGCCGGCCGATGCGACTTTTAAAGGCGCAGGCTCCATTTTAGTGGGCGAGATGCCTCCCCCAGGGTGTGGATCCAAACTCCTGGGGAGCCAGAAAGAGAGGGGAAACGCACTGGCGTCTGCCTGGGTTTCCAAACGCAAAACTTCGAGAGCGGGAGTGAGCTGCTCGCCAACAGGTCCCTCTGTTGACGCCTGGCCCCCCAGCTGCCCAGCCCGCGAGCCTTGGGGCTCGCCCACTGATTTATGGTTTGTTATTCGCAGGGCAAGGAGCGCCCTTTTGCCTTCCCCTTCCCCGCCGCCCCCAGATAGATGTGCAGTTCTTTCGGAAGAGACGTGTTCTGTTTGTGTGAGGCACACAATCCATGAAACGAAGGAAGAGCCTAATCTGTGAACTCAGTTCCTGAGGGCTCCAGTTCGTTTTCTGGAAACAGTTGAGTTACAGTGCCTTGGGCTCAGAGTTACTTTCCATCCCTCCTCCCCCCCCCCCCCTTTTTTTCTAATAAACAACAAAAAGGGAAGGAAGGTGCGGCTGGCATTTCCCCAGCAGGGTCTGGGTGAAGAACTATTTTGTTGGCATGGTGTGGGGTTGGATAAGGTGTTCTTTTGGTCTTTTTCAGCAATGTGTTCTAAAACACTCGGAACCGTTTAGGCCATCTGTTGAAGCGTTTGGGACACTGTGAGTTGTGTAGACAGACATCAACAGGATCTTGGGGAAAGGAAATGACACCGGAGGAAGGTTTTAAACTCTGCTCCAGGATGGCTCGCTGGAGAGGGAGTCTCGGGGCCCACCTCACCCCAGTGGGCTTCATTGTACTGCACAAGCTTGCTCCCCCAGATACAAGCTTTAACAAGACTTACTACAGCCACGGGACAGTGACCCAACTACAAAGGAGAAAGAAAGATGCCCCCCCTCCCTGTTATTGACGTGTTTTTGCCCCTCTGAGCATCTGAAAGAGTGCCCTTGAAGGCTTCTTTGAAGCTTTGTGTTTTATTTTGGTTTTTGTTTGTTTGTTGTTTGGTTTTAGCTGTGTTGACTATGGTCTCAAAATCAAGGATTTGGAGCAAAAGAGAATTAGCTTGCTTTGTGTGGCATCTTTCCTTTCATCTCCAGGAAGAATCATTCTAATACAAAATTTCTGCAGTGGCAAAGCTAGAATATCAGTAGTCACAACTTGTATACCTGAAGCACTGTTTCAAATTTAGCTGTTTTGTCACAGAAATATTATTGGTGTTACTGTTAGAGAAATGAATTTTATCTTTAGGAAAATCAAGGATGTTGAAGAGGTGAGTGAACTACTAAAATATGACTGACCTATGTCATAGTACTGCAGAGAAATACTCGATTTTAATTCTTCATAAACTCACGAGTCCTATCAGGAGACAGTACACCTGTTGAAAAATTGGTTTCAGAGAAATAGCTCACAAAGGGTGTTGTGCTTCATTTGGAGATGCTTAGTTTTATTGATGGGGAGTTTGTGTTAGTAGATCATTTTGGGTTTTGCTTTTGTCAGTTGAGGCATGATGGTCGTTTATGACTGTGGGGTTGTAAAAATGTCCACTTAGGATGGGTTATGTCCACTGCAGCGACTCCCTTTCCCAGAAGTTTGATCGTGAAATTATAAGTGAAAACAGGCAAAAGCCTGATGTTTGGCCCTTTTTCTGTTCATATTCTGTATTCTTTTCCAAGGCCAGGAATGTCAGCTTCTCTGCCCTTCCAAGCATTTGGTTCCCCCCCCCCCCCCACTTGTTTAATGTTTAACTCTGGCTTTACAAATGACCTGAAGATCCTTGTCTGTCTGATCTCACTATCTACTTATTGTTGAAGCCTGGAGGAGCTGCTTGGGATTACTGCGTTAAAGGTGATTCCCATCAGAAATGCTTGCTTGGGGCAATCTGTTTGGAGTCTGAGGAATCAATAGCCCAGTGCCCAGTAGTTCAGTGTAAGATCAGAAGTTAGCTTGCTTCTCCTCCTTTTAACCTCAGAATCTCTTAAACCTTTTAATTTGGTCACCACCTACTACTTTGAGTTCTGGAGCAAGGGTGGGGGGGCAGGGAGGAACTACTAATTATTAGTTTTGAAAATATGCAGCTAGACTCACTATTTGGATTTGCAAAAGCAGTCTTACAGACATACACTTCATATACCATAAACACACCCACTGAAAATGTACATACAGTTCATTGTTGATATTCAAGGTGTTATGAACTATTCATCCCAATTTGATTCCATTTACACCATCCTCCCCACCCCCCCACCAGTCTAATTAAATAGTTTGCTTTCTCTGCATAGATTTCTGTATTTGGGGCAGTTCATGTAAATGAAATCACATGATGGGACATTTTGTGATTGGCTTCTCTCAGTTAACGTGCTCAGGAGTCATCAGTGTTGTAGTAGGTATCACTATTTCCTATCTTTGTATTGGCAAACTATTTTATTTGATTTAACCATATTTTGCTTATCCATTCATCAGTTGATATGTGGATTATTTCTACTTTTGGAGTCATTCTGACTAGACTAATGCTTCTGTAAACCTTGTAAGCTGTTGGTGAAAATGTGTTTAATATCTTGAGTATACATCTGTGAGTGGAGTTGCTGAGTCATATTGTAGGTAATTCTAGGTCTAACATTCCAATGAAATAAAAATGGTTCTCCAAGGAGGTTCTACTTAAAAAAATATATTTATATTCTTTGGGAAGGCAGATTTTTGCAGAGAGACGAAAAACATAAAGATTTTTCATCCACTGGTTCACTCCCCCAAATTATCTAGAGCTGAACTAATTAAAGCCGGGAGCCAAAAGCTTCTTCCTCATCTCCCACATGGTGCAGGGTCCCAAGGATCATCCTCCACTGCTTTCCCAGGTCATAAGTATGGAACTTGAATGGAAGTAGAGTAACTAGGATACGAACCAGTGCCCGTATGTGTTCCCAGTGCTTTCAAGTGGAGGATTAGCCAGTTGAGCCATTGCACTGGGTCCTGAGGCTATGCATTTTATTTTCCATCAATATGGCAGTTTCAATTTCTTCACATCCTTCTCAGCCCTTGTTATTGCCCATCAACATTTCTATCTATCTATTTGAAAAAGAGAGAGAGAGAGCCCCCATTCTCTAGGTCACTTCCCATGTGCCAGCAACAACCTGGGCTGAGCCAGGCCGAGACCAGGAACCCAGAATTCAGTCTAGGTTTTTCCACATGGAAGTAGGATTCCAAGTGTTTGGGCCATTACCTACTTCTTCCCATTGTGTGCATTAACAGGAAGCTGGAAGGGAGCTGGAAGAGTCAGGACTTGAACTAGGCACTCCTGTGTGGGGTATGGCACTGCAAGGGGTGACTTCACCACTGCACGAGATCCTACCCCTGTTGCTGACTTGTTGATAATGGTGTGTTAGTGATGTGAGGTTCCATTAGTTAGTGATGTGTGATTTTCTAAGCTTTTCCGTAATCACCAATGACTTCGAGCATCCTTTCATGGGTTTATTTTCCTTTTCCTTTCTGTGGAAACAGTTCAGTTCAGATCTTGCTTAATCTGAACTGGATAATTTGACTTCCTTTTATTAGGCTTAAGTTCTTTATATACTGGATGCAAATTCTTCCCAGAGTCAGGATTTGTGGCTGTTTTCTCGCATCCCCTAGTCTGTCTTTCCATCTTGATTATATGATTTTCTGCTTAGAAGTTTTAAATTTTGATAATGTCCAGTTTCATTTTTCTTTACCTTTGTTTTCATGTCTTCAACACCATTTAACTTGTTTTCTTCAAGTAATTTTGTCATTTGTGGCTCTTAGAGGTGATAGATATACTGTGAGCTGATTTGTCTATATATTGTTATTACAGGGTTTTAATTTCATTCTTCTTTGTATGAATATCCAGTTGTCTCAGCACCGTTATTGGAAAGATGATCTTTCCTGAGATGTCCTGGCATCCCTGTTGCACAATTACTTGTACATGTGAAGATACGTTTCTGAACTCTCTATTCTATTTTCTACTCTTTTATTACTCACTATCACACTGTCTAGATTACTGTAGTTTTAAAAAAAATACTTATTTATTTGAAAAGCAGAGTTACTGAGAGAAAGGACGAGAGGAAGTGGAGAGAAAAGAGACTGATTTTCCATCTGTTGTTTCATTCCCCAAATGCCCACAATAGGCAGGGTTGAAGCCAGCAGTCCAGAACTCCATCCTGGTTTTCCACAAGGAAGGTAGGGTCCAAGCATTCTGGTCTTCTTTCCGTGCTTTTTCAGGTGCGTTAACAGGGAGCTGGATCATAAATAGAGCAACTAGGACTGTAACTAATCCTCATATGCGATGCCAGCATTGCAGGTGGCTCAACTGGAGCCATGATGCAGGCCAGATTACTGTAGTTTTGTGGTAAGTTTTATAAGTAGGAATTGTGAGCCTTTCAATTTTGTTCTTTTTAAATTATTATTATTTGGACTATTCTGATTCTTTAGCATTTCTATATGAATTTTTAAAAAGAGTTATTTATTTTTATTGGAAAGGCAGATTTACAAAGAAAAGAAGGTAGATAAATCTTCCATCCACTGGTTCACTGCCCACATGGCCACAATGGTCAGAGCTGAGCCAATGTAAAGCTGGGAGCATGGAGCTTCTTCTAGGTCTCCCACATCGGCACAGGGTCTCAAGACTATGGTCCATCCTCCACTGTTTTTCCAGGCTACAGGCAGAGAACTGGATGGGAAGTAGAGCAGCTGGGACAGGAAATGGTACCCATATATGAATGGTGCTTGCAGGGGAAGAATTAGCCCATTGAGCCAATATTGGGCCTGTATTTCCATATGAATTTTACAGTTTGTTAATTTTCTGGAAAAAAAAGGAAAGCTAACTGAAACTTTGGATAGGGATTATGTTGAATATATAATTCAGTTTGAGTAATATTGCCAATTCTAATAGTATGTCAGCTCCATGGACAAGAGTGTGTTTCAAATTATCTCTTCTTAAATTTCTTTTTATAATTATTTGTAGTTTTTAGTGAAGAGATCTTGTCTTCTTTTGTAAAGCTTACCCCAAATTATTTTATTTGGTTTTATGCTATTCTAAATGAAGTTGTGTTCTTATCTCATTATTAGAGTATCCATAGTGCCTAGAAACATAAACATTGATTTTTATATATTGATCTTGTACTTGGCAACCCTGATGAACTCATTTTTTCTCTTTAATAGTTTTCAGTGGATTCGCTAGAATTATCTATATACAAGATCTATATATGAGGTCATGTGCAAAGAGAAAATTTTTCTTTTTTCTTTCCAACTTGAATGACTTGTATTTTTTTTTCCTTGTCTAGAAACCCTGGCTATAACACCTAGTCCAATGTTAAATAGGAATTGCGGTAGTACACATTTTTGTTTTATTTCTGATTTAAGGGAAAAGGGAGTTTTTCATTATAAATATTATGTTAATTTTTGAAATTTTTTTTTTAAATCCTTTATTGCTATTTGAAAGACAGAGTTATAGAGAGCACAGGAGAGACAGAGGGAGAAATCTTCCATTTTCTGGTCCATTTCTCAAAAGACCACAACAGCCAGAAATGGGTTGGTCTGAAGCCAGGAACTAGAAACTTCTGTGTCTCTGTCGTGGTTGCAGGGCCCCAGGAGTTGGGCCATCCTCCTCTGCCTTCATAGGCACAAAGAAATGGAAACCACAGGAGTGGTTCACAAATGGAGCAGCCAGGATTCAAACCGGCACCCATATGAGATGCTGGCTATGTGGATGGTGGTTTTACCAGTTATGCCATGGTGCTGTCCCCAAGCTTTACATTTGTATACATGGTTTTAAAAAATTATTATTTCCTTCTTTTTCTAGTTTGTAAGTATTTCTATCATGAAAGTGTTGGATTCTGTTGAAGGCTTTTTCTGTCAGGATGATCATATGGTTTTTGTCCTTCATTCTGTTAGTATGTCATTGTGTTAATTGACTTTTGGGGGTTAAATTAACCTTGCCTTCTTGGGGTAAATTCCATTTGAGTGTGGCATTTATTTCTTATCATGTATTACTAGGTTAAGTTTGCTAGTATTTTGTTGAGGATTGAATTCATTGCTTCTAAACAAATGCCAGTTAGGTGTACCTACAAATAGGTTCCAGTGCCCTGTAGCCTAGGCTCTAGCATGGTTTAGAGTGGCTATTTTCATTGCCAAATATAAGGCCAGGTAAAACTGGACATAACAAGTATTTGTTATAAATATCTGAATGAACAGGTATCCTCAATGAAGAGCCTGGCTACTTTATGCTAATGAATATTTGAGTAAGATATATATATTATTTTGAGTAAGATATATATATTTATATATATATTATTGTTTACTTTAGAATTACATGCTAGTCCGACTTTCTTATCTGAAGGGTAGTGTCTGATTCTCATTCCTATTTCTTCTGATCGTTTTCAGCCACAGCTCATCCCCAGCATGCCAACGGCAAGCTCTTGGCTGTTTTGCATTAGTCCAGGGGACTACTAATGCCAGTGTCCTCTTTTTTGGAATTGAGAACAGGTGAATAAAGTATGCAGGACCACGTCTAGGTTGTGATAGAACCTCCATCTATGTTTCTGTGTTTCCAAATTTCAGAATTTTAAAATGTATGTTCATTTTATTTGAAGGGCAGAGATACAGAGAGAGAGAGAGACAGAGAGGTCTTCCATCCATTGGTTCAACTCCCCACAGCATCCAGGGCTAGGCTAGACCAGGCACTCCAGTATGGTATACACGTGTCCCAAGTGGTGTGTTCACCACGGGGTCAGGTCAGGTCAGGTTTGGTTGAGGACCTTGTATTTGTATTTGTTTGCTTAGACTGTGTATCTGTTTCTAAGTTGTTGTTTTTAAAAGGCATAGGGAGAAATCATAAGGGCAGAGATGGATACTTTATTTATCTTCTTTAATGACAACATGATAACACTATGCTCATGGTTAAATGTCAAATAGTACAAGATGATTTGGGAGAGAAGTTTATTTTGTCCCAGATTCCCTATTCTTACTTTTCACTTCTAACCCAGTATGAATAATTTTTATTTCATTTTGTATAGTATCAAAACACAACTGAGACAGACAGAGTAAAATTACTGCTTTATACTTTGAGTGTTTCATGTAGTATAATTCAAATAGTATAACTTGGAAAGTTGATATTTTTAATTCTACACGCAAATAGCAGTGCAGTGTGTGGATATACTGAAATTTCATATAAACAATCTTATTCAGTACTGTGTTTAAAACCTATTGGAGAAACCCACCTGCCATATTGGCCTACCAGGGTCGGAGTTCTGCCCCTGCTACAGATTCCAGCTTCCTGCTGCCATACATCTTGAAAGGCAGATCATGGCTCAAGTACTTGCATCCCAAGCACCTCCATGGGAGACCCAAGTTAAATCCTGGCTTTGTCCCAGGCTGGCCCTGGCTGTTATGACCCAGCAAGTTCAGGGCTTCTCTTTCACTCTCTCTGTCAGTGTATATCTGTCTGTCTCTCCCTCCCTGCCTCTTAGATGAAATAAAAACAAATCAATGAAACTTAACCGAACTCTTCTATTTTTATGTTTTATATTTGTTTCTGGCTTTGTATCTGGGTGCACATACATGCATGGATACTCTCCCGAGCAGTGCTGACATGAGCAGCCTTATCTACACATCTTGACCTATGTGTGCCAGTACAATCGCAGCAGTGGAGTAACTACACCAAGATTTATGTGTTTGATTTTGATAAATTTTTGCCAAAACACTCTCACGGAAACAAAGTCGGTGTATCTGCTCCTATTCTGAGAATTACGGAGAGTTCTGTACTCCTTCATTAACAATGCATGCACGTCAGAGTCACGCCAGCCTTTAGGAAACTGTGCATCCTCCCTCCTGGTGAGGCAGCCCTGCAGGCCTTGGCATACAGGGCAGAATTTCAGCAGGAATTCAGTTCTGTCACTCATGTGCCCCTTGTCCTGTGCACTGAGAGGCCTCCCCTGAATGTGCCCACAAGGCTCTGTACACAGACATATTTTTAGAATTTTTGAAATTTCTTATGTAAAAGCAAATATCTTATTTTTGTGACTATGAATTAAAGGGCATTTATGGTTTTCTCTTCTTTTTTTCTGAAATACCTATTTTAGTCTTTTTTTATGGCTTCATAGAGTTATATGTTAAGGAGATTAAGTCATTCATTTGCTGCAAATAAATTTTCTCCATTTTTCTTGTATGGTAAGTTTCTATATAGTAGTCTTTCCATGCAAAATATGAACTTTTTATGGAGTCGAATTGATTAATCCTTTTCTATAATTTTAAACTGTGGTTTAAAAACGTGCTTTCATGTGCTGTTTTTCTCATATGTGAATATTTAACCTCTGTAATTGATTATTTAAGATAAATGATGTGGAATATTTAAATTTTACATAACTGAAAAAAAGCCATTATCAATAAATTGAAAAGAGCTATGCAGAAAATACAGAAATTATCCGTATTAGATATGGGAAACAATGATTCACATTATTAATGCCATCAGAGCTCTTAAAATCCTTAAGTCAAAGCTGAACATGCCCTACCTTTGCCCCCCAGAATACACATCAAGAACCTGCATAGGCAATTTTCAAAACATCTAATGTATATAACTGAGAACTCACCTTGGGCCAGGAACCATTGTGGATTCTTTACATGAATTCACTTTTTCATGCTCACAGCATCCACATGAGGCTACTAGTACTAATATCTCCATTTCAGAAAAAATAAAACACAATGATTAAGCAAATTGTCCATGTTACTCAATAAAGTAGGCACATAAGTGACCCACAGGTGTTTGAAATAAGGATTAAGTGCGTGCATGGGGAAGAAAAGTCAGATGCCATGGATCACTTATGATTTTGGCAGAGTGGCATAAAGGGCTGCTCAGAGATAATTGCCTTGTGTTGGTTGAAATGAGCACTATGAAGAGAGCAGCTTAGCTATAATATAGATGAAAAACCTTAAAATGTGCACCTGCTCAGACCCCACAGTTCCACTTCTAGTGTTGTAAAGCAAATGATTCATTGCTCACTAGATCAGTCCACGAAAGCCGAAACTTAGAGATAACCCAGTCTTCAAAAGATTATTGAATTGAGAATCGTGTAACAGGTTAATCCATTAAGAAAGGATGTAAACATATTTTTGAAAGATAATTTGTATCATAGTATATCAAAGTACTCCGATTCCCGTTTAGTGTGCTCATCCAGAGGCAGTGTGACTTTCCTGGATTTCCTCACCTCTGGACACGGTCAGAGCCAAGGCTCCCGAGCTCCGCGTCCACCTAGGCCTCGGCTGGAGTGACCCACTGGCTGACCTGCAGTCTTTCCGCCTACTGCAGAAGTTTGGAGCTTTCAGTGCAATGGCTGTTTCTCAGCCACAGTCTTTTCTTATGAATTTAATGATGAACACTCAAAACCCAACCTCTTCCTTTTTTAGGTTTACTTTTCTTAATAATGCAAATATCATTTGTTTTGAAAGAAAGAAAACTAGGGAAAAATGTAGCTGTCACATGCCTGTCCTTTGTCCCTGGCTCATTAAGTCTGATCAGCGAGTGCTGTCTTAGAAAGTTTGAACTCAGATCTATTTTACCTGTAAGATTTTTTTAAAACATGACACACAGTGGACAAGCCAGACTTCATCTTTTTCCTGTTTAATGATATCACCCAAGGAGATAGCCTGAAGTTAAGGTTCGTGAATCAAGCCTCTATTTTTAAAAAAGAAAAAAAAAAAATCCCAACAGGTTTTTTTTTTTTTTTAAACTCAGGAGACTTTAATGTAATAAAGGTAACTGCTGGTCTCTGTTCTTGGGAGGAAAGATTAATATTTAATGGAGACTCCACTGATGTAAAAGTGATATTGAGGTAAAAATAGTCTTAAGAAAATAAACAGTTCTTGGTCTCCTCCTTCCCTCCAAACCCTCCCGCCCCTCAAACACACACACACATCTGAGGCAGAGAAAGAAAAACAAAAAGCCACAGTAACCCAGAACAGCCAAATAACCTGACTTACTAAATGTTGGTCTGACATTATCATTTATCCTTATAAACTGACCCGCCATTTATTTTCATTTCAAGGGGCTGGATGTTTCTATTCATATAAACTTCTGGCAAGTATAACACTGCAGCCCTTAATGTGAAGGAAATTTTGGTTGCCAAGGGAAAGACTGAAGTGCTATTTTGCTTAAGAATATCCTGGAAAGCGGTGCTGGTATGTGCTTGGCGAGTCTATTCCTGCAGATTTGTTTTATGAGGGACCATTAAGAAGGAGAAGAGTGACACCTTCACACACAAACAGCTCCTACACTGAAGTTATTTTGTGTAAGGTGTCGTGCTGGCTGTGGCAAAACTCAAAGATAAATCATACACACACTCTGGCTGTGAAGAAGCTTATGAAGATGTGCAGAAATCAGAGCGGAATGGAGTAGCCTGTTAGAGAACTGTGGAGACAAAACTCAGAAAGGCAGGCAGGTCCGGGATAGGCGCAAGAATTCCCTCTTTCTGGTTCGCAGCTGCTTCCTTCCCGCTTGGCAGAGCTCCGTTGTGCCTTGAAACATGGCCCCCAAACGCCCAGCTTCGCTCGTGCCTCAAGCAAAGAAGCCTAGACTGGCTCCAGGCCCCAAGCTGGCAGTCACAGGGGCCTCTAAGGGTCTGTCCAAACGAGAAAAAGAACAAGAAGCAATCGACCATATTGATGAAGTACAGAATGAAGTAAACACACTTTATCAGCAAGCCAGCAAGGAGATTTTGAAAGTAGAACAGAAATATAACAAACTCCGCCAACCATTCTTTCAGAAGAGGTCAGAATTAATTGCCAAAATCCCACATTTTTGGGTAACAGCATTTGTCAAGCATCCACAAGTGTCTCTGCTGCTTGGAGAGGAGGATGAGCAGGTGCTGCGTTATCTGACCAGAGTCGAAGTGGCAGAGTTGGAAGACATTTTACCAGGTTACAGAATAGATTTTTATTTTGATGAAAATCCCTACTTCAAAAATAAAGTTCTCTCCAAGGAATTTCGTGTGGATTTGAGTGGGAGTCCATCCTCAGAGTCCTCCGAGATCAAATGGAAATCCAGAAAGGACTTGAGAAAACGGTCAAATCCAACACAGAACAAAGCCAGCAGGAAGCGGCAGCGCGAGGAGCCCAAGAGCTTCTTCGCCTGGTTCTCCGACCACTCGGACCCTGGCACTGCTGAGCTGGGCCAGGTCATCAAGGACGACATCTGGCCAAACCCACTGCAGTACTACTTGGCTCCAGATATGGACGATGAGGAAGGGGAAGGAGAAGAGGGAGAAAAAGAAGAGGGAGAAGGATTGAAAGACATTGATGAAGAAGGGGATGAGCATGAAGGTGAGGAAGATGAAGATGATGATGAAGGTGAAGAAGGAGAGGTGGATGAAGGAGCTGATGACCAATAGCACTGATTGATTCCAGCTTCTTTGTTTTTTTAAAAAATTTTCTGCAGTCCCTTGCTGCCTTCTTATCTTCTTCCCCTCCTGTGCTGGCTGTATCTCCTTGTTTCTGAGGTCTCTTTATACCATGGTTCTCACCTTATTGTGGGGAAAATATCTTAAGCGGAATACAAAGGGAAAAGAATCTCTTACTCCTTTCTGTTTCAAATTTGTTTTCACTCCTCCTTGTCTCAACAAACTGCTTGGAATCAACACCAACATGCTCTATAGGAAAAAGGAACCACTTGCTCCCCTGGCTGGCTGGGATCTGGCGGCTGATAGGCCTCTGTGCAGTTGGGCATAAAATTCTAGCTTTCCCCTCCTTTCTCTGTATATTGGGCTCAGAGATTATACTGTGTCTCTATGTGAATATGGACAGTTAGCATTTACTAATGTGTATCTGTCTCTTGTTTAAAAAGGAAAAAAAAAACTTTAAAAATAATGGGGTCTTAGAAGGTCAGCAAAGGGTGGGTTTGAGATGTTTGGGTAGGTTGTTTGGGCAGCCTCACAACATGGTTTCTCCTTTGGCATGTTTAACAGGCATCCTTGCAATCTAAGATCACACTTTAAAAAAATAGACTTCTCTCCTAATGATGACTGGAACCCTGCCGCTCTGTGGGAGAATCAGCAGAAACTATAGGATCTTATTTGGAATTGACATTCTCTATTGTAATTTGGTTCCTGTTTATTTTAAAATTTTCTTTTCATTTCACTGAAAGAGAACAGGTGATGCTCAATTTTTAAATGTTGCAAGTGTACAAGTAGCTTTTATTATAATAAACCTATGTGTAACCACACACACACATACACATTTACACATAAGAATTCAGGCCCCGAGAAGGAGGTAATACTGAAAGATACAGGTAGTGGGAAGCCCTGAAGAGGTTTGTTATCATGCCAGAGAAGTGATTATTGTTTTTACTTCATCGGGATAAATGTGCCTGCCACATACAACAGAGGGTTCTTGGGAGTTAGTACAGTTGGGACCAGGAGGTCAACTGTAATGAGCCTCAGGTGAAGTGGGGCAAGGAGAGGTCAGGATGCTAGAGGAAATAGCAGTGGAGTGTCTCCCAGATTGGTATCTGTGACTCTAACTTCTCTGCACTCCAAAGCCCTGGTGCACAACTACATGTGAAGTTCATGGGCATGTTACAGGTGATGTATAAGCAGAGGGCTTGATTATTGTCCTCCAAATTAGTTCTTTTCTTGACTTTATTTATTATTTGATTGTTGGAGAGAAAAGAGTGTGGGGGAGAGATTTCTCCCATCAACTGGTTTGCTCTCCAAATGTCTTAGAGCAGCTGGGTTGGGCCAGGCCATAACTGGGAGCTGGGAACTTGATGCAGGACTCTCACAGGCTCAGGAACCCAATTACCAGAGTCATCACCTGTGGTCTCTCCCAAAGTTGTTCATAGCCAGCAGCTGGAATCAGGAACAGAACTGGGATTTGAAACCAGCAACTCTGATGTGAGGTGTAGATTCCCAAATTTTTTTGTTGTTTATTTATTTATTTTTATTTGAAAGACATTTACAGAGAGAAGGAGAAACAGGGAGGGAAAGATATTTCATCTGCAATAGTGGACAGAACTGAGCTGATTCAGAGCCAGGAGCCGGGAGTCCTTTTTGGTTCTCCCACATGGTTGCAGAGGCCCATGGGCTTGAACTCTCCTCTGTTGCTTTTCCTAGACCTAAAGCAGGAACTGATTGGAGGTGGAGCAGCCAGGATATGAACTGGTGGAAGATTAGCCTTTTAAGCCACAGGACCCATCCCCCCAAACTCTGTCTTTACTAGAAGGGCAGATGTCCACCCATTTTTTCCTTGACTTTTGTATCTGATCAAGTGATACTCCCTGACCCCAGCAACTCACTTATTCTAGTCCCATATTTGAGACGCATCCTTAGGTTTCTACCTTCCTCCACAGGGATCCATCAGCATGTCCTGTCCATCTCCCCCTCCCGAGTGTTATCTCATTTCTACTCTATCTGGTTCTATTATCCCCGTGCAAGCCCTGGCCATCTACTGTGTGGACACCTGTGTAGACTCTCGCTGGCCCCCTGCTTCTAGGTTCCCGCCCTTCTGCAATCCATTTTCTATGCAACAACTGAAGCCAATGTTTAAAGTGTAAATCATGTCATTCCCCAACTAAAAACCTTCCTGTCTTCCCATCGCATTTAGATTGGAATCCAGGTGTTATGAAATGGCCCTCCAGGCTCTCCATGATCCTGCATGCCCTCCATCCCTGCCCCCTTCCACCTGCGCACACACACACACCTCAGCTCCCCCTGCTTTTGCCTCAGGTGCCAGTTTTGGTGCTGTTGTTACAGAGAGGCCTGACTCATTCCTACCTGTGAGACATTTGCAGTTCCTGGAGCCTTCCCTACCCACCCTGATCCACTCTTGGTTATTCATCCCTAGACCTAACTCTTTCTTCATTGTGCCCGTCACTTAGCATGTCTTGCTTCTGTTCATTTGCTTACTATCTTCCCTCTGTTAGGACAGAAGCATAAGCTAAGGTTCATCATCTATGAACCTTTGTATCCACCTATCCCTAAACATATAAATGAGTAGTTTTGTTTGTCCAGATCATATATTAATAGAGTGCTGGGAACTGAGTAAAGTTAAATAGCATCTAAGAAATGTAGAGTGCTTTAACTTGATTCTTTTTTGTTTTGTTTTGTTCTTGAAATAGCTACAGGCATGGAGCAAGAAACAAAGTGGGAGACCTTCCATTCACTGGTTCATCCCCCAAGTGGCCACAATGGGTAGGACTGAGTCAGGCCTCAGCCAGGAGCGTCATGTGGGTCGCCCCTATGGACCATCTTCTGCTACTTTTCTCATGCTGTTAGATCAGAAATGGAACCAGCACCCATATGGCACACTGTCATCTCCAGCCAGCCATTTTACCTCCTACGTCACTATGCTGGCCACTAAATTGGTTCTTGGAGTAGGTGGTTAGCCTCATAGGTAAGACACCAAATCATCCCACACTGATGTGTCCAGGTTTGACACCCCACCCCCCGGCCAGGTCATTCCTGACTCAACCTTCCTGCCGATGTAGATTCTAGGAGGCAATGGAAATGGCTGAAAAAACTGGATGTCTACTAGCCCTGGGAGAGCTGCCCTGAATTCTGGGTTCTTGGCTTCAGCTCCAGCCCAGCTCTGGCCAATGCAGGCATTTGGGCCGTCAACAAGTAGAAGAGCTCTTTTTCTGGATCTGTCTCTATCTTTCTGCCTCTCTCTCTAAATAAATAAATAAATTTAATTTGAATAGATTGTAGAATTTGTCTTCAGGAGCATGTTTCCATTGTTATTTATTGATTATTTGGCTTGATACATTATCCACTGACCTCACAGTGTGGAAACTGAAGACCAGGCTCTCTTTTTCATCCCACCTGCACATCCAGTCACACATTTTGCATCCTCCCATTTCCTCACCTTTCCTGTACTTTTGATCTGTCTGAAAGCCAGCAGTGGCTAAGCCCAATGCTCTTCTTTTGGTACAGTTTGCCTTGTATCCACCTGGCCTTTTTGCATGAGTGCGTCACAGCCTTATCCCCACTTCTTTCCCCGGTTTCATAAATCTCTCTACTCTTTGTTCAGACACTTGAGTTTGTCTTTCAAGTTCGTCTTTGAGGAGATTCTCCATGGTCGTTGCCCTCTTGCGATGCCCTCTTTCGACCTGGCCAGCTGTTGCTGTGGGCCTCCCACACTGTGCCCTGGGGATTCCTTCCACCTTGCTTTCGTGCTGGCTCCCTTGATTCCTGGATCCTGTGCCTTTTTCTCTCCACTCCTCCTGAATTTATTCCTTTATTTTGGCAGAACACACAAGGAGTTTCTTGAGTACAGCTCACAGGGCATATAGTTTTTTAAGTCCTTGTATTAGAAAGTGTCTTTCTTTTGGCTTCATGCTTGGTTGATAGCTTGGCTGGACCTTAAGGTAGCAAAATAAATTTGCTGTAATAAGCACAAACACCCACCATCACTTATAATGAATCATGATTACCATTTTCCCCTTCTGCAGAAGATTTATTTTTTTTCTTTTTAGCAAATAGCTTTTAATTCATTTCCAAAGACCATTTTGGATGATTTTCACATTTTGACCTGGCTTGTTGCAATGGTCTGGAAAAAAAAAAAATCCCACATTTTTATGAAAGTTTAAACGTTTTATGGGTAAGTAGACTAATTTTAAAATATGTCAACTGGGATAATCATGTGCTGACATTTTTAAAAGATTCATGTTGAATGTCTGAGTAGAATAATTACTGTGATTCTGTTTTTGTGTATATTTTCATTTGAAGGATGTGCTGTATTTATAGGATACTGATTGTGCCTCAATCCTAGCTGTTACAAAGTGAATGTTGACGTTTTACAGCCTTACTCAATTGTGAAAATTACCTAGTGTGCTTAGCAAAAGGTACTTCAAAATGTGGAAAAATGGAATCAAGAGGTAAATTAATTGGGGTGCCACTTTTATTTAAAATCCATGCATTGTGTTTTTAGAATATGTACTTCCTGTGAACTTTCTGAGAGTCCCTTATACTAATCAGTGAGTTACATATTCCAGATCAGCAAAATTAGAACATTTTGGAGAGAAGCCTCGGAATCTGTGTATTTACAGCAAGCATTCCAAAAGTCTCTTCATGTGAGAAAATGTCTTATGGAAATTAAATTCTAGATGAACAGTATTTGCAAGGTGGCATCCCATGAAACTTTCTCTTCCCTTACAATATGTTGCTTTCTCTTTACTTAAGGTAAAAATTATGATGTCCAGTTCAGTGGGTGTGGTGTTCTGTTCCCAATACTGTGTTGAACTGAGCCATACGCATTGACTGTTCACGAGCACATATTCCCATGAGCAAGTACAAGTTTAAGATCCCAGTCGACCCCCATTGCCGTAAAACATTTTGTTCTTATGTCTATTTTGTTAATAGTGCAAACAGGAAAATAATTCATTTTTCACAATGACTAAATTTGAACTAAATATAGTTAAATGCAAAGAGAAAGAAGTTTTCAGCAGAATGGTAATTACTGCTTAAGGAGAGGCCTCTGAATTTCAACATGGGGCCTTTTCAGGAAAACCCTATGCGAACTGTGTGTGGTGGGGCTGCCAATTATGCCACTGCAGAAGCAGAGTCAAAGAGCAGGGCACCAGATGAAAACAGGTGTTTAATAGCGAGTGGGAGGAACTGTAGGAAGGGTTGTTGTACATGCTGGAAAGGAGGCCGAGCTCTTGTGGCAACGTGGGCAGGAAATTCTGAAGACTCCAAAAGGCAGCAGTCTTTTATTTTAAAATCCTTTTCATGTGGGCCTTGTTGGCTCTTTTTTTTTTTCACCTCCGTTTGCACTTTGGGGGGTGCCTTTCCTTAAGGTTCTGGACCTGTTTGCAGGACATTGTGCCTGGTGAGAAGTAAATTCCGTTCGGTCCTAATTGCCATTTCCTCCTGGCATTTTCTGAAGGGTTTTGGAGCCTCCCCTCTCTGCAGTCTGAAGTGTCTTGCCTTGCCTAGCTCCTTGTAAACAAGTGATTCTGATGGCAGTGGAGAAGCCATGGGATTCTCCACGGTTGTAATGACCGGTTTCATCTAGGAAGGGGATTTGTGTTTTTCACCATGTGTCCTGCTTCTGTCAAGTTAACTTGGACTGACCTGCCAGCCTGTGCCTGGCAGGTGGGGGTGGAGAATTGAAGTAGACGAGTTCACTGAACTCTGGTCGGGTGTTGCTGGTGCCCGGATGAGGCTGCTGCGTTTTCCTTAACGGGGACTGAGGTGGAATTGTATACATATGTGCACAACCAGCACTCTGTTGCTTGGAAAGTCCTCGTCTGCCAATGTTTGAAAGCAAATATGAAAAGAATAAAATCAAACAGGAGATTTAAAACAGCATTGAGAGCTATGTATGCTTTTGAAAAACTGAATCCCTTCAGTCATCCAACCACAGAATGTCAGAAAACACGTATACCTCATTTTCCAAACAAGGATGTTTTCATTTCTGAAGCCGTTTGAAGTCGTCCTAGCAGAAAGGCTGTAAAGAATCTTTCTTTCTCCGCTCTTTCAAGTGGGCTTGGGTGGGAGTGGGTTTGAAAACTGTGTGACATTTTCATCCTCCCTGGAACATATTAATAAATGACCCTGCAGATAATGATCCATGGACTGGTCATTTAAGGTAGTCTCTCCAGCACCTTGTGAGGTGGCCTTGACCCCTCTGAGGGAGCCAGTCTGAGATCCAGTGGTTCTGCTGCGGGCCCCCGTCTTGGGCTGGCTTGCTCCTTTCCCGCACGTCCTCATGAGGTCTTTCCTCTGTGCACTGCATCTGTGTTCGTATTTCTCCTTCTGATAAACACAGCTGTTGCACAGGGTTAGCGCCTACTTTTCTGGTGTCACTTTATCCTCATTACAATTTTTAAAACCCTATATTCAAACACCATGATATGCTGAAGTACCAGGCATTAGGACATCAACACAAAAATCGGAGAGAGGAGAACACACACGATCCAACCCATAGCAATGTTCTCTAGCCCAGTATGCACAGGGCACAGTGCTGATAAACAGCAACCAGATGTTCAGTACATAGGAGTTAAGTAAGTGGATGTGTTGAGGGTAATTTTACTTCGTCCAAAAACATTTTTTTTTAAATTTCAGGGGACTAGTGTTGTGGCCCTGTAGGTTAATCCTCCATCTACAATGCCAGCATCCCAATCCAGCTCCTTCCTAATGCAACTAGGAAAACAGCAGCAAATGAGCGATGTGTTTGGGCCTCTGTCATCCACATGGGAGCCGTGGGTAGAATTACATGCTTCTGGCTTTGGCCTGGTTCAGTCCTGGCCTTTGCAGCCATTTTGGGAATGACCCAGCAAATGGTTCATTCATTCTGTCTCTCACTCCATCTTTTCCTCTGTCTCTGTAACTGTCTTTCAAATAAATAAATCTTCACATTAAAAAATGTTTTATTTGAAAGTCAGAAATATCTTCTTGTTAATTCACTCTTCAAATGTTTGCAACAGCCAGGACTGGGACTGGCCAAACCCAGCAGCCTGGAATGCAATCCAGGTCCATCCTGTGGGTGGCAGGTATCCAAGGACTTGAGCTGTTATCTGCCACCTCCCTGGCACACGGGAAGCTGGAATGGAAAGCAAGCTGGAACTCAAAACCAGCACTCCGATATAGGCTACAGGTATCCCAAGGGCTACCCACTGTGCCAAGTGCATGTTCTAATTTTCAGCAATGAGAATTAACCGGTGTCACCAGGCAGTATCACTTAAGTGAAGTGCAAGATCTAAATGGTATGTGGGCCAAACCCAGAACATGGTAATATGAAAATTGTGTTTCTCTCATAATTGGGTAAGAAACAACTACCAGGATATTGCAACTGGAGCAAACTGATAGAGCAATGCTGAGAAAAAAAATTAAAATGCCAATCAAAGTTCTAATCACAGCATGATCTGTGCACCTGACCGGTTTTACAATCTGCTTTGTGGTCGCTGGGTGTGCAGCGTGCTATTTAGAGACAAGTTTTGTTCCCAGATGTCACTTCATATCTATTTTTCCTTCTCTGTGTTTGGTTTTTCCTGCTCTGTGTGCTTTAATTGTCTAAAGTGTGCTTGATCCCCAGCAGAGGGACATGTCTCTTCACAAAGAACTGCTAAAATAAGAAAGAAAATGAATAGGGACGCTGGAGAGAGACAGTGTTTAAACACCTGTCAAAGCAAAGCCAGAGTGAGAATGCTTTTCCGGAGAATAGAGCAGCCTCATTGAGACAGGTTGGCAATTCACAGGTGATTCATGTGTGACTAACTGCATTTGTATTCTAGCTGGTACGCAGTGTAAAGCACTGTTGAGGCTTTCAATGCTGGCTTCTCCCATCTCTTAAATTTCCTTCAAGCTGTTACCTTGGTTGGACATTCTGGGTAGACTACTTAGTACCTTGTAGCTAGACAGGAAGATAGGGCTCAAAAGCACAGCTACCTCCTTGAAGGTCACATTTCCTGGATTTACATGGAACAGACCCTCTGCAGTGTTTAAGCATTTGAGTTAGATCTGGGTGTACTGCCATCTAGCATTCTTAGATGCTTTTGTAAAATAATTTAAAGCTCTCCAGAAACTTTAGGAATTATTTCAGCTTATAGACATCTCTTGGACCAGGCGTTGCCTGGATGGACGTTTGACCTTGAAATGGCTGAGTTTCAACATTGTTCCAAAACGCTGCATCCAAAACCCAACTCATCTGGGCCCTGATCCGAATCCAGAGAATGATAGGGCGGACATGGGAGCGGGAGTGTGCAGAAACCCTTAGCCAAATCTCCACACCCATTAGTTATGACTTTGTCATTTTGGTCTTTAAGGCATTTTTCAGATTAGGATATGCTGAACATTCAATCTAAAGAGGGTTATAAGTCACAGAATGTTGGTGTTCTTCCAAGTAAGAACACTTCACTTGGATCCAAGTCCCTGCTTTAGATTCAAGACTTAATATCCTAAAGCCTAAAAGGGAATTCTTGCTACATGCAAGGGGAATGACTATAAGGACTTCATAAATAATTACTGTGGTTCGGCAGTTGAAGCACAATCTTGTTTTTGTTGCTGGATATTCCAGGCCCTGGGGTGAAAAGTTCCTCACAGGCCTTAAGGAAGGAAGGAAGACTAAAGACTAAATCGCTTTAGTGGTGACCTTTTTGAACCATACAGCAGATGAAGGTTTTCATAGTGAAGACTCCTTCAGGTCTTGGTTATCAGTGGTGAGTGTCAAGGTCGTGTCAAAGTCCCCAGTGTTAGTGGGATCATGAAAAGGAGCTTTCTCTCTCTCTTGAAATTTTTGACAATAGGTGTGTTTGGAAGTGAGAGTAAGATGTAAGTTCCTGTGTTTGATAGAGCTAGCAAGGCATTTTGTAGTCCAGGCTTCTCAAAAACAAAAACAACATTGACTGGTACCCAGCCGGCTGTAGGCAGTTCCTAATCAGATTTTTGACGTTTTCTCCTATGTGTTGTCTTAACCAAGGTAGCAACAATATTTTAAAGAAGATAATTTATATTTTGTTTTACTTTAAAAAGTCTTTTATACAGGTACTAGTATAGAATGCAGCAAGCTTCCAGCAAAACCTCCAAGCCAAATCCAATTCTTAGTTATTCCTTTTCTATTTTTGTAGGTGACTTCCATCAACCTTCCTTCCTTAATCCAGGGAGCAAACCCCTTTTCTGGCCAGTTGATCGCAGCAGCTCCCAGCAATTATTTCAAGACCAGTGGCAAATACAGTTATATAATTTGAGTGGGTATACAGGACTCTATTTTAGGAGGTATTTTGGTTTTCCTGGAAACCTCTGGAAAACCAGAAAAATATTTTTTCAGAGAAACTTTGTGGCCTCCGTTCTCGATAATAAATAATCTGCACGCTATTTTTATTTTCTAAAGTTGCTTTTTCTGTGGCTTCTTCTACTCACTTAAATGTATCATCTCAGTGAATCCTAGTCATAACTGAAATGGTGAGTAAGTTGTAGGACCCCATTCTTCTGACCCTCTCTGAAAGGCTGAATTACTTGCAAAGGTGAACTGTAAGCATGTGGAGGAGCGGATACTCAAAAGCAAGGTGGCTTGGGCCCCTCAGCCCATGTTCTTCCCTGCAGTCCTCACAGGTCTGTGTTTATGTTTCAAATGTCTACTTCTTTTTAATTCATACAGAGTCCTACAGGAGTGCTAAATAGCTAGAGAATGTGAAAGAAAAAAAAATACAAGCCATTTTCTTCCTACAAATGGGTGTTTTAGTGTGGTGGTATGTGAGTTTAAGCCATCTTTCTGTATGTACTCCCTTTAGGAAACTGATGTGAAGGGAGATACTGAATTCTCAGTTGAAGTGTGATGGAGGAGAGCTGTTACACCTGCTCAGATGGGAACAAACACTGGCTGGCTGTTGCCAGTCATTATGCAGTCAGATATTGGCCACCACAACCTTGGGCTACTCCACAAAGCGTATCATTTCTTCCACTTTCTAGTGTTTTTAATTAAATGAAAGTCTAACATATTGAGACATCATCAAACATCTGTATTACCACTGTGATATCAAAGGATTCAATTTCAGATTGGCAATACACTTTTATAGTTTTGTAAATGATTTCAAAATTTTCTGAGATTCAGTTTCTCATGTATGATGCCTAACAAGAATGAATTTTTTTTAAAGGAGACCAAATTTTGTTCCCGTTTAGTTAATTTGCCTTTTCCGGTTTTTCATGAAACCAAATTATCTTCCTGATGTCTCCAGTAAGATAAAAGACGGTAAAGATGAGAAAAATCTAGATGCTTCATTGGTGTAATTAGAAAAAAGAAAGAAATGACAATAGGGGTCAGGTAGTAAAGAAACTCGTGAAAAAATGAATTTTCACCACTCATCACCTTGGGAAAATAAAGACTTCTTCAAAGAGGATTCCACATACATCATCCCAGCTGTTCTTCAATGCTTTGGCCGTGATGAATGGTCTTTCAGTTTCATCTTAAGGAGCAGCTGCTCACCTGAAATGTCTGTGTCATCCTGTGCGTGCCAGTCAGCCTTCCTGCTGCTTTTGATAGTGCCCCAGTTTCAAACACTAGTAGTTGTTACATTAGCTTGCAAACCATTTGGAATTCTGTAAGAAGGCACTTTAGCAAACAATTTCCTCTGTGTGAAAAAAACCCAAAGACCAATTCAAATAAACCATAACCTAGTCAAGCCAAGGATTGCTACACATTCGTCCATGGCTTAATTATTTGTCCTGCAACTACTGGTGAAGGGTAGGGCTTTTGTGACCTAGGTGCAGCATGGGGGTATGGCCAGGAATGAAGCCACATTTGTCCTCAGAGATTACACTTGATATTGGCCAAAAGGCCGAGAGGCAATGTCCTCAGAGACTATTAATTCAAGGACAACAATGATGACATTTTCCATGTACTTGAAGAGGCAGTCTTTCTCATTTGTATTCCCTAACCATGATAATTGAAAATTTCTTTTATGATTTCTGACGAAATGGGAAATTGCAGAAAGCTATTTCTGAATTTGCCTGCAGAGTTTCTCATTCCTTCAGGCTGGTACTGAAAATCTGAAAAAAAAAAATAATATTGGAAAAGAATTTAGAATTAGTTAGTTAGCTGGATGGTGCCCTGAATGGATTCAGCAGCTTTGCCACGTGGTGTTATCCCCAGGCTGCTACAACTCATTTTCTGGAATGCTTGCTTGACACACATGGCATTTTAAAAAAAGAAACCAAAACACAACATCGTGTAAGTGGGATATCCTTGTTGGCCCTATTGGAGAGAATAGGAAGTAGTGTCATTATTATAAAATTACATAAAAGAAAAAAAACTCATGTCTCTTTCTGGAGAATTAGTTGTACAAACCAAGGAATGTTCATCTTTTGCTTTTTAGTAACTTTTACATGGTTTCTTGTTGAATTTAGAACAGGTGTTTCTACCTTTTCAGCAATGTCAGGAAACCAGGCTGAACCTCTGTGGTCCTCAAGTGATGTTACCCCACACTTTAACTCTTATTGTAAAGATCACGCCAAGTAATGCTTGACATGAGAACTAATGTTCAGCTGTCACTGTGTGAGGTCCTAAAGGCAATCATACTCCATGCTGTCATCACACACTCTCAAGTCCATGTTGGGATGGAGTGTTTTTTCTTTTTTTGGGAAAATAAGTTTTGCTTATTTGAAAGGCAGGGTGACATAGGTGTAGAGACAGGGGGCTTTCCACCTGCTGGTTTGCTCTGCAAATGGTTATAATAGCTGGGGGAAGAACCAGGCAGAATCCAGGAGCTCTTTGCTGATCTCCCATGGGTATGGCAGGGACTCAGATATTTGGAGTCATTAACTACTGCTTCCCAGGCCTATTTGGCAGAAGCTGGATTGGAAATTGACTGGCTGGGACTTGAACCAGACCCTGTGATAGGGGATACAGGCATCACCAACAGCCAATTAATTGGTTGTGGTCACAGTGTTGGTGGCTTCCAGAGATGATTCTTGACTAATGTTAGCCACTCATTCATGCTGACTATAAGTCTACCAAGGTAAAGATTCAATCCATTTTTGCTCACCCTTATAGATCTTTCTCTTAATAGTTGTTTAATAAATGAATTGTAGATGAATGTCTCCAAATGATGGTAAGCCATTTTTCTATATCATTACCTTCCTCTTTTGAAATGATTTATTGTACTTGTCAGAGAGAGGGAATGACAGAGAGGGAGATAACAAAGAGAGAAGAGATCTTCCACCTGCGGATTCATTCCACCAAAACAACAGCCAAGGCTGAGCCAGGCCAAAGCCAGGAGGCTGGACCTCAATCCAAATGTCGCATGGATGACAGTGGCCATAGCCCTTGGCCCATCTTCCACTGTTTTCCCAAGCACATTGGCAGGGGACAGGATTGCAAGCAGAGCAGCCATGATTCCTACTAGCACTCAGATATGGGATGACAGAGTTGCAGACAAAGGCTTAACCCATTGTATCAAAACAACGATCCCATACCCTCATCATTTTTTGCCCTTCTTACCTTTCTTAGTTTGTCTAGATCTCAACTGTCCTTGGAAAGCTAGCTGCTTTAGTGGAAGCTACGTTTTCCTCTATTCCTCCTAGCATGGGCAGGACTGGCATTCTATCAGCTCCCCAGTGCTGTTTCCCACCTGCTTTGTTCCAGTTTTGTGCCCAGTCCCCTTAGGAGCACATACCAGCCTGTTGAGTGCTCATGTCTTCACCACTGTTATCACCCAGCTTCCTGCTCACCTACTCAATGGCCAGATGATGTTCAGGCTTGCCCTGTCCACTGCCTGTTTTGCTGGTACTCAGTGAGGACTTGAGGCCCCATGCAGTTGCCATGCTACTTGGTCTGACCTCCTTCTTGGTGTAATTCTATAGCCCTTCTCTCCTACATCTTCAACTTTCCCCTCCCTGCAGGCTCATTATCCTCAGCCCCAAAGCATGCCTGCATGTCCTTCCCATTTTGTGAATTTAAGACAAACAGCTAACAAAACCTTTTCCTTTACTTGCTCATTCTCAGTGCCAAAAAGTTCAAGGTTTTTTGTTGCGCAAAACCCATTTACTCCCGAGTGTGATCCGTCTCTCAGAGTTCCCTCTGGCCCTGCACAGCTGCTTTTGTTTGGAAGACTGCACCAAATAAACTTGAATCCAGCTTCTTGCTAGTGTGCCAGTAATGTGTTTCTGACTGTTTGTTGGATATCTTTCCTTGAATGTCCTGCCAACACCTGAAGTTCATGGTGTCTAAACTAAAGGTCTATCCTTCAAGTCTTCCCTTGACGTGTCATTATGGCCTTTCAGAGTACTCCACAACTTCTCTCTTTTTAAAAGAAAATCCTGTTTTATTTATTTATTTGAATGGCAGAGTTTCTCTCTTTCTCTCTCTCACACACACACACACATACACACATATCGAGAGAAAGAAATTCTCTGATTCACTCCTCAAATGGTTGTTACAAGCAGGGCTGGGCCAGTTTGAAGCCAGGAGCCAGGAACTCCACTCCAGTTCCCCTCTTGGGTAGTAGGGGCCCAAGAACTTGAGCTATCATCTCAGGCATGTCAGCAGGAAGCTGGATTTGAAGTGAAGTACCTGGCGCTCAAACCAGCACTCTGATATGGCAATATGGGTTTCCCAAGAGCAGTTTAACCTGTTGCTTGAAACTCGCATCCTTTTCTTCTTCCCCTGCAGTGTCCTCAGTTGTATCCATGTGTTCCATCATTTGTCACTGCTTCTCTCCAGGTTCAAATCCCTGCCTTATTGCAGTCACCTTTTAATTGAAGAGTAAAGCTACAAAGGTCAGTTTCCTGGGAACGCTTCTCTGACTGACATAAATCCAACTCAGTGGGTTTGTCTACCAGAATCCTGTATTCTATTGTGTGTGAAATCTACATCTCAGCCTTGGGGTAATGGTTTAGAATACTATGGGTGGCTACCCAATGCTCCACTGAGGCCAGACTTAGGGACTTGGTATGACTGTTGGATGTACAGACAGAGTGAGTCACATTAAGTACAGATCTCTCAGGGCTCTTGTTTCTCCACTAGCATTTAAACATAAAGCTCTTGCTTGCAGATTCAACGTGTTATTTTAATACTGTTTCTGTTACTGTTCTCCTCTGTGGTACATTTTTCACAATTCTGTCTAAAGCGAAACTTAGTCACTTACTTAAAAATATTTCCTTGAAATTTGTTTTGCAATTTATATGTAAGACCTGCTAGCTTCTCCCCTCAAATTTCAATCCCCCATGTATGCTGAGCGTAAACAGGGCGATCATTATTCTAACATGAAGGAGGTGAAGTTCTCTCTCACTTGACTCATTGTCCACTAGGGAGATGGAGACTCTTTCTCTCAATCACAGCACACACTTCACGTACCATGACCTGCTCCCACTGTGAACCCTGGGAGTTGCTGTGGGAGATGACTAGCATCTAAGAGGACCAAGGTGGGAATTTGGTTCCTATTTTGTTTTTCTTCCCTGCAGCAAACTTCTTGTTATTCTAAGCCAAGCCATCCCATGAGTTCAGGGAGAGCAGTCTTTGCTTATGGTGATAGCAGTGCTATTCCAAACTTCAGATGCATTTATTTACATTAAAAGTGATTTTCCATTTGTGAGGTGACCCTTTGCTTCCCCATCCAGAATTTCCTTTAACCTCAAGCTTGAGCTCCCCATTTCATCTGTTAAATATCCTGTAGCAAGTCTAGGGACTGTTGTTCCCTGAATCAGGATGTCATCCAGCTGCACAAACATGCTCCTTCTGCAGGCCTGTTGGCTACAAGTTTAAACTCTGCAATTCTGGTAGTGCTCGCGAGGCAGATGGAAGTCTTTAGTAGCTTTTCTCTTTGGGAGTTTAAAAATAATAGCAGCCTGTTTTAGAAGAACGAGCTTAAAAACTGACAGTATCAATCTTCTAAAATTAATGTAACACTACATAAGGAGTCTGTACGTTCAGGTAACTATAGTCAATAAGAAGTGAAACCTGTACTGTGGCTGCAACCAGCATAATGTTGGCTGGGGCAGAGACTGGCATTGTTTTTGAAGGGAAAACACCACCTGCCTTTGCTCTTTGCATCAGTCCTCACAAATCACTTTGCTAGACTTGAATTATTATTCATTGAGATCATTGTTATATTCTCATGAACTAGCAATCCACTTCCACCCCATACATTCCTTCCATTTTGTGCAGAGGACATTCTGGAGGCAAATCACCTGAATTTATGTCCCACTTATGAGCTAGGGGAGCTTGGACAAGATGCTTCTTGCTCTCTCTCAACTCCAACTTTTTTTTTAATGTAAAATCAGAATACATTAATAGCACCTACTGTACCGGCCTGTGGTGCTGATTATTGAGGCAATATTCATAAAGCACTCCAGATGGTTCTCAACCTGACCTGTAAGATGGATATAATCAGAACACAGCAGTGTGAAGAATCATAGAATTTTTAAAGTTGGAAAGGAACTAAAAGATCATTTAACCTAGTGTCCTAATTTCAGCAATAAAAAAAATTGGGGTCTTAAGGTCATAGGGCTAGCGAAGTAGCACAGTTGGATTTGGGATCCAGATCTTTTCTTGGCGTACAGTTCTCATTCCCAATTGGGTGGTCCCAAACCCAGAACAATAAATTAGATTTATTGCCTGTCCAGATTGTGCAATGTCTTTGCTTTGTGTTTTAAAGATTCTTTCTGCTATTTTGGAACTCTTAGGCATTGCTGCTGGTTTGCCATGAGTTTAGCAATCTTTTCTATGAAGACAGCCTGGCAGAGGGGGACAGCCTTGATTTAGGACTCAGATGGTCCAGACCCTTGCCTCTGCTACCAAGTTAATAATTTGGAAAGCACACAGCCTTTTTGGTGTTCATTTTCTCATATTGAAGGCTTTCTTTATACAGGATAATGTGAACTTCTGTATTATACAGGATTATTGTTTCCTCAATGTGCAATACTGTACTGCAGAACCACAGACTATCATTTGTAGAGTAAGGATAAATAAAAGGCAGACATTTGGCCTAGTGGCACCATCTGGGATGGTTGCTTTCCATGTCAGACATAGGTTTGAGTCCTGACTCTTCTCCCATTTCCAGCTTCCTGCTAACGTTTATCCTGAGAGACAGCAGGCTCAAAAAGTCAGGTGCCTGCCGCTCACAAGGGCGTCCATTGAGTGTCTGGTTCCTCCTGACTTCGGCCTGTGTGACTGTGGGCCTTAGGGGAGTGAATCAGAAGATTCTGTTCTGTCTATCCCAATCTCCTCCTTATTTCTGTGTCTCTCAAGTAAAATGTAAACTTGTCATTATTTACAGAAAACAAACTGCTTTTTCACCATTGCTTGTGTTTAAGCTTCAGGCAACCTCAACAGAAGGTAGCAGGGTAGATTATTAGTTTCCCTAGAAAGGAAGTGTTATTTCAGTTTTCTAGATAGAGTGGTATTGATGTTCTTTCTCAAAAGGAGATGTGTATAAGCTTATCATTTTTAAGTACTCTATCAGCTGAGGTCTTGCTAAGATGGCATGTTTTGGTTTTGTAGTTAGGTTGGTTTGCTTTGAAATGCTCATGTACTAACAAAAAGATCCATTACTGAGTCTCATAATGGTCATCGAAAGAGACACACAAAAGTGTGCTTTTAAAAAAAGTGTGTTTTATGAGTCCACTAAGTTTAATTTCAAGAGCAGTTCAAAATCATCAGTGGCTGTAGGATGGCGGTTATCTGGGAGGGTGGAGGGGAGAGGGTGGATATTGATTGGAAGGAAGTGCAAGAAGCTTTATGGGGCTTGGCGATGTTAATACCTTGGTCTGGATGGGGAGTGCCTGTTCCAAATCATTGTGTGTATGATACAAACTGTATCATATATATTATACATATGTTGTATTCCAAACATTTCTTTGTAAATGCTTTGTACTGTTTTATTTAAATTTTAGTTGTTTATGGATGTAAACAGCAGAGTAATAGACGCAGAGAGAGAGAGATACAGAAAGAGATTTTTCCATCTGGCTCTTTTTCCCTACATGTCTGAATAGACAGGACTGAGCTAGGTCAAAGCCAGGAGCCCAGCACGTGCTCTGGGCCTTTATATGAATGTTGAGGACCCAAGCAATTGCACTGTGATCTGTTTCTTTCCCAGATGCATTATTAGGAAGCTGGGTTAGAAGTGGAATAGCTGGGCCTCCATTTGGCATTCTGGCACAGGATTCCTGCACAAAGGGGTAACTTAACATGCCAAGCCATGGTATTAATTTTAATGACAGTGAGAAGTACTGATCCTAGCCCAAGTTACTTTAGATAGTTATAGCTTCTTCTTTGTGAAGAATGAATGGAAATCAGCACCTTGGGATGCAAGTGTGAACAGTGGCCCTGTAGGAAAGGTCTCGCCAGGGAGTCCCAAGTTCCTTCACTGTACTCTATTTTAGTAATGATCCTCACATCCTATTTTTTTTTTTGGATTTAGTTTCTTGTTTATGTTTTATTATTTTTTTTTATTCTTGAGAATTTGAGACAATAGTGGCTGAGTACTTTTTAAAACTTTTTCCTGATTATTAATGCTGATTAAAATATTTAATTTAAAGACAGGGTTAAAGAAAGAGCAAGAAGGAGAGACAGAGGGAAGGATGGAGCGAGTGAGCAAGTGAGAGAGAGAGCTCATTCACCTGTTGGTTCACTCCCCAAATGACTACAATGGCTGGTATTGGAACAAACTGAAGCCAGGAACTAGGAGTTTTATCAGGATCTTCCATATTGATGTAAGGG
Organism: Ochotona curzoniae; assembly: GCF_017591425.1. Classification (NCBI taxonomy): domain Eukaryota; kingdom Metazoa; phylum Chordata; class Mammalia; order Lagomorpha; family Ochotonidae; genus Ochotona; species Ochotona curzoniae. The sequence continues at coordinate 23,666,726 of NW_024467115.1, forward strand.
CCCAAGTACTTGAGCCACATTCTGGTGCTTTCCCAGGCAGGGAGCTGTTTTCCAAGTGGAACAGCTGGGATTCCAACCAGTGCCCGTATGGACTGCCAGCACTACCAACAGTAGCTTAACCCAATGAACCACAGAGCTGGTCCTACTGATCGTGTTTTTACAAAACTATCAATTGATATAAAGCAATTTTCTTTGGGGCCAATTTTGATTTTTTTCTAATTTAAAATTTTGTTACCAGATATTTAAGTAGTGGTACATTTATGTGGATAATTCTAAAAATACTTTAGTAATTTTCACAGTTAATCATTTCATATGTCATAGGAGGTGACTTTATCGATTTTTAATTATTTACATAAATATGTTTCATGTCTTTATTGTGAGCACAGCACTATGAAGTTAGTGTTTTTCTCAGCATTGCTTTAAAATGTCAGCTGTTCTTCATCTGCCACTTGTGGGCCAGTTCCTTTTAAATTTCCACCTGGTAGGTGTCTCATCGTTACGGCCCCAATTCAAGGCTCCCAACCACTGGGAAGTATTCCTGAGTCACCCTCAGTGGAGCTTAGTTTTCCCTCCCCTGGGTTTCTCTGCATCCACCTTTGTTCTTTGGTTATATTGGGGATCAGTAATAATATCACATCCCCAGCTTCCTGTGATTGCCTGAAGAGCAAAATCATACAGCTCTGTCTGTCTATGATCATCTTGGATGTCATATATGGGTTCACAGCCCTGAACCCATGTGTGACATGGGTTTCCTACACTGGCCCTGTAGGAAAGAGGGCCATTTTTACAGATAGACAGATTTGATTATTTGAAAGATGGAGTTACAGTGAGAATGGGAGAGACAGAGAAAGAGAGACCCTTCAAGCGTCCTCAATAGCTGGGACTGGGCCAGGCCAAAGCCAGGTCTCCCACATGGGTGCAGGGACTTTGATCCAGCTCCTGCTGCTTTCCCAGACGCATTAACAGGGAATTGGATTGGAAGTGGAACAGCTGGGATTCAAACTGTGTCCATATGAGATGTAGGAAGGTGTTACAGATGGTTGCTTTACCTGCTGTATCGCAGTGCCAGCCCCTAGAATGAGATTAAATATGTAATCTTTTTCTTTATGGATAAATAAACACATACATATACCATATGCCAGGTACTGGGTAGGTGCTCAAATTTCAGTAAGTCTTAGTCTTCTCACCTCTGAAATGGGACTAATAATGTCACCTGTCTTGGAGGTATTCTGAAAATTAGCATTAGCTGATGCTGACAGAACACTTTGCCCAGTGCCTGGCACACAATGCATACTCCAGAAATGTTAACTATTGCTAATTGTATTACTAGTAAAGCACTCAATGATTTCAGCATTCAGGAGTGAATCCCAGGGTAGATTGCTGAGTGCCACTCATTGGGCCTTTCCTACAAGCAGGAGTTATGGGATAATCCATTTCTGATTTTTTTGCATTCTTACACCCACATAAGTTCAGAGGAATAAAGGATGAGTTTGGAAATGCATCCTCTATTGCTAGGTAGTACATGTCAGTTCTAGGGGCCGCAGCAGTTTGCATGATCTTTATGCGTGCTGAGTGTCATGGCAGAGTGCCTGGGTCCAAGTCCCAGCTCTACTCCCTATCCTGGCTTCATGCTAATGTATAAACGGGGAGGCAGCAGGTGACAGCCCAAGCACTAGAATTACTGCCACCCACTGGGAGACCTGGATTGAATTTCCAGGCATTGTTCACCTTTAGCCAGAGGCTTAAGTTGTGAGTATTTGGGGAGTGAGCCAATGGATGGGAGAGTCCACTTGATCCCCTCTCTCTCACCTTCTTTCCCCCACCCACCCTCCTTTTCAGATAAATTTAAAATTAAAAAGCTAAATTTCAGCCCTTTAAATGACATGTTGATTTCCCAGGAAGATTACTGAAAAACACTTCACTGATTTTAAAATACGGTACAAGGGGTCCATTTGACCTCAGCTTGTTGCTTCTTCCTTGGCAGGACAGCATACACTCCTGCGTGGGGGCTTGTCTGAGTGTACTGTAGAGTGAGTTTGGAGTCTCTTCTCTGTGTAGTCTCACCGTAACTACAGGGAACTCCTGATGCCATCTGCACATGCAGTGGGCCCTTCGGCTTCCGTTTCCTGTGCTACTGAAGGCCACTTCAGTTGGATGTGCCATGTGCTAAAAGGCATTGAGTAGTCATTTGATGACCTGTAAGTGTTCTCTTGATAATAACATTTTGAAAATTGAAATATTTCATAAAAAGGGAGACTTGGCGGCAGGGATCAATGGGGAGGAGGGCAAACAGAGGCAACTTTGAAGCATATCACTTTCAAACTCCTTTGAACTGAAGTCTTTCCTATGGGGAGAGAAGAAAAGGGGGGGGAGGGAGGAATTCTTACACCTACAGATCTGTATCATGGAAAATAATAAATGAAATAAATCTTTGATTTTGATAAAAATCAGTACCCCAAGAGAACTCTAACAACAGCTCCCTGCCCCCTAAAAAATCTCCAAAATCTTCATCTTCAGTTCACTACCATTCTAGCTAATGCCACATTTCTCAACACAAGCTCACTTTTTAAAAAGAGTTTTAGATTTGGATAAAAACGGAAAAAATAGTACAGACGGTCCTCGGATACTCTCTGCGGTCAATATCTTGTGTCAATGTTGCATTTGCTACAATGTACGTACATTTATTTTTCCTTATTGTTAGGTAAACTCACCATTTCTTCGGATTTTACTGGTGTCTCCCTAATGTTCTTTTTGTGGTCCAGGATTCCATTAACAATACCAAATTATATCTTTTGAAATATTCAATTACTTATTTGAGAAGTAGGGTGACAGAACTTTCATCCATTGGTTCACTTCCCAAATCCCAGCAACAGTCATGGCTGGGTCAGACCAAAGCCAGGAGCCAGGAGCACCATCTGAATCTCCCATGTGGATGGCAGGGGCACAGGGTCTTGAGCCATCATTCACTGCCTTCCAGGAAGCTGGAGTGGAAGCAGCGTAGCTGATAAGGAATGCAGGTGTCCCAGGTGGCAGCTTAGCTTATAGCGTCAGGCCCACTATACCGTATTAAGTCCCCATGTCTGCTTGGCCACATTTGTGTTACTTTTCCAGTGACTGAAAATATTATATGTGGAGAAAAGTGGACATGTAAGAAAGTATAACCACAAAATAATACTTAAATACTACACAGTCTTGTGTTAGATACAGTTTCTGAAGAATTCCCATCATTCAGTTCTCAGGTCTCAAAGGGAAGATTATTGAAATCTATAATTTATTTTATGTGACATTATGCAACTTGTACAGTTGTATTTGTCCTGGGACTGTGTAACCGATGAATGTCTACTTAAATGAAAAATAAGATGTGCTTGCGTTCGCTAGATTCTTATCAGTTGGCGTGGGGAAGTCCTATGAGGTATGAACTTGGCTTAGTAGGTTCATAGACTGAGCTATGTCATTTACAATGTCCATATTGAAATAATCAGTTACTGTGTTTCAAAATGTAATGCATTTTGAAATATGGATTTTAATGTGAAAAGGAAAGTTCTCATAAATAAATCACTCCAATAACATGAAAGTGGATTGAAATCAACTTTATAAACAGGAAATTTCAATTTTCATCTGAGATTTACTTTACAGTTTGTTCTTGTCTATATGTAAATACAAAATTCATTACCAATACAGGAACAGAATTTATAAAAAGTTTCAAATGGAAGTTTGTTTCCTTTTTTTTTTTTGTCCTTGCTTTTGGAGAGACAAATAGAGGGGAAAAAAATGTTCTTAACTAGTAAGATCACTCCTCACATACCCACAATGGAGACTGGACTGGCTGAAGCCAGGAGCCAGGACCTAAATACAGGTGTCTCACATGGGCAACAGGAACTCAGCTACTTTAGCCATCACCACTGCCTCCTAGGATATGACATAGTAGGCGGTAGGCGGCAGGAGCCAGGCCCAGGTTTAAAAGCCAACTTAATATTGGATGTTGGTGTCTGTTTTGTTTGTTTTTTAGTTTTTTTTTTTAAGATTTATTTGCTTATGGAGATGGGGATGGGGGTTATATGTCTTTTATCTGCTGATTCACTCCCGAGGGGCTGCAACAATATGCAGTAATGGGTCAGGCTGAAACCACGAAGCAAGAATTCCATCCGATTCTCCCATGCGGGTGACATGGACCAAAGCACTTGCAATGTTTTCTACCATCTTCACAGGTGCACTCACAGGAAGCTGAATCAAAAGCAAAAAACTGATGTTCTGTCACAGGGATGCTAGCATTGTAAGCCACACCTGCTAAACCATTGCAGTGTGATGCTGACCCCAGGATGTGTATATCTTAGCCAGTGGCTTAAAAACTTATTAAATTACCACCCCTCAAAGGGATTATCATATAAATTAAAGGAAAAGGAAAGTGTGTCACTGTTACTTCAAACATAATGGGTGTCAACGAGAAAGGAGTTAAAGTTTTGTTCATACACCTCAAAGCAGGAAACTGCGCTCTTCACATGTCTGGGAAAAGTTCAATGGCGCTTCGGTCAACAGTGTCCTTTATACAGCATCTAGCTGCAAGTATGGTTATAATTGCCTAACAATTATAAAACTGCAGATGGATTCATTGGCAGGAAAAAGGGTATGTGAATGTGTGTCCACCACAGCAGCCGTTGGCACTGACCAGCCCCTTCCAGAGCTGGGATTAAGATAAATGTACAATAAACAAAGACAATGACAGTTAATTTCATATGCAGCTGTATGAATTTTAACATTCAGGCTATAATTTTTCACTTATCAATTACCCACACCCTGGACCGCTTTCTGTCATCTAGGAAATTGTTTAGTATAATTGTTTCTTTTTATTTTCAGAAGAACAATGAACTGTGTTTCATTGGTTCAGAGGGAACAAACACTTTGTTTATAGAGTAGAAGAAAACTGAATCTAAGGGTTGGGAGATGAAGCTCGTTCTTGTTCCATTGTAAGAAAAGAAAAATTAGACATGTGTCTATAGCCACAAAAATAAATTTGAGATGATAACTCTAGAAGTTGTATTTTTTTAAAAGATTTATTTATTTATTTTCATTACAAAGTTAAATATACAGAGAGGAAGATCTTCTGTCCAATGATTCACTCCCCAAGTGACCACAACGGCCAGTGCTGTGCCGATCCGAAGCCAGGATCCAGGAACTCTTCCGGGTCTCCCACGCGGGTGCAGGGTTCCAAAGCTCTGGGCCATCCTCAACTGCTTTCCCAGGCCACAAGCAGGGAGCTGGATGGGAAGTGGAGCTGCTGGGATTAGAACCGGTGGCCACATGGGATCCCGGGCACGTTCAAGGCGAGGACTTAAGCCACTAGGCCACGCTGCTGGGCCCTAGAAGTTGTATTTTAACAGTTGTCCCTTATATATATATATTTTTTTGCAACATTTGCATTGTTGAATGTTAAGTCCTTCCATGAACGTTAAGCATGAAGTCTATCTGAAAAATAGCCATATGCTCTCTGCCTCCCTAGGTGTGCTCCTGATTCCAGGAAGATAACTGAACAGGAATAGAATTACATTTTTTTAAGATTTTTTTTTTAATTTGAAAGGCAGACTTACATAGAGGAGAGACAGAGGCAAGCACCCTCCATTTGCTGGATCATTCCCAAATGGCTGCAGTAGCTGGAGCTGCTGTTCATGATGCTGGCCTTCCATATGGGCTTCAGTTTGAGTACCATCCACTCCACTGATGATCCAGCTCCCTGCGAGTGCACCTCACAAGCAGTGGAAGCTGGCCCAAGTATTTAGACTCCTGCACACACATGGTGGACCAGATGAAGCTCCTGGCTTTGGCCTGGCTGCTGTGGCTATTTCAGGAGTTGAAACAGTAGATGGAAAGATCTCTGCAACTCCCCCACCCCAGCCCCACTTTATATATGTCTCTCCCTCTCTGTAATTCTGCATTTTAAATAAACAGACAAGCAAACTGACTTTTCAACAAAGGGATTTTACATCTGTAGCCTGACTTAGCTTGAAAATCCACCTAACTTTCCTTATCTGTTACCCTATGATGAAAGTCTTTAGGAATCGCATTTAGAATCAGTCAATGTAGAATTTGCATCACCAGGTTACTCCTCAGTAATGTCCAGACTCTGGGCACCTCTTGTCCAAACAGCACCTGATGTTAGCGTGGTCATTACCTGTACAAGGAATGGGAGTTCTCCATATGCTTGTGTGGACAAGACCTCAGAAGGATTTAGGAGTTGCCATCTACTATTGCCTTTCATTCATTCCAAGATTTTCTTGGTGCTTTATATGCTGTGTGGTTTTTGACTGAAACTTTGAGATTTTGTAATAAGTCATGAGAGCTTATATATCTTGTTGAAACCTTCTGTTGTCATTGGGATTGATGGTAGCTTCCCTCTGCAACAATCAGTGGGTGCCAACTTGTCACTCCAACATGGAGGTGAAAAGTGGGGTTCCCTGCCTGTCCTCTCTTGACATTACTGTGTGTTGGGTGTCCTGTTGACACCATGATGGAGATGACCTGGTTCCTTATGAGCAGCAGTTTGAGTCCGTCCTGGTGTTAGCAGGAGGAAGAAATGCCGAGTTATTGCTGGGAAGGGGTGGTGGGCCTTCTTCCTGGGCGGGGTGGGCCGTGAGGGGTGGGGAAGGATGCTTCCTTGTCAATTGGTCACCCTGCAGGCACTGAAGGTCTTCGCTCCCCACGTGGTTTCCTCACTTGCGCCTCTGGGTGTTAGGATTCCTTGTCGACACCTTGTGGGAGTGGAGGGCTAGTGTCTCCACTCAGAGTTGGCTGGCATGGAAGGCCATTGTGAGCTCTGAGGGGTCTGGCTGGTTAGTGGCTAAAGGTTTTCTGTCCTTGTAAGCTGCCTCTGTCCCGATCCTGTATCTACAGAAAGGCAGGCTTTTGTTGAAACTGTTTTAATCTCTGCCCATTGACATTTTTGAGTTGTTGACCTGAGCTGTGGATGTGGGCGTGTAACGCACAAAAACCCCATGGAACTACCGTGTTGTCTCTTGTGTCGTAAGATCTCTTTGCCTCACAGAGTCAGGAATTCTTTCACTTTTTTTTTTTTTCTTTTTGAATATGACATCCAGTAATTGTTAAGTTGTATTTAACAAGAAAATTGGAAAGTGTAAATTGTTTATTCTGCTTTCTTGGAAGCCCAAGTCCTTTGCTTTTCTTTGTTGTATTTTTCCCAGGATTTCTTAATGCCAGTTTTCAAAAAGAGAAAGCAAAAGAATAATATCTCCAATTGCCTACCACCTAAATTACACATTTAATCTATTGCTATAGTTTAATTCCATGTGTGTTTCCATGTGCCTCTTCCATCTCTGTATTTTTTTATGGATATGACTATACACTCAAATAGTTTAGCATGCTTCTCAATCCTTAACGGTCACTGTTTATGCTTTTTTTCTTTTCAGGTAACTTTGCATAAAGTGAAATGCACAAAATCAAAAATAAAATCTGATGAGTCTTGTATAAGTCAGTCATTGTGGAGATAATTTCCATAATTTCAATTACAACTGCAAGTTCCCTTGAGCCTTTCTCCATTTATTCCTACTTCTGTCTCAGTCCAAGAGGAAACTACTGTTTTTTTTTTTAATCTCCTTTTCTTTCTTCTTTTTCTTCCTACAATGTTGTTTCTCTTATTTTAAGAGCTTCAAATAAATGGAACCACACAGCACATACTCTTCACTGTGCTATCTTAGGATGTGTGGAGATAATGTTTGCATTCCTGTGTTATCAGTGCTCCTGTTTTATTCTTTTTAATTATTCACAGCTATTTCAAAGTTCATCAGGTCTTTCCATTTCTTTGCTATTAAAATCTGATAGTTGGCTTAATATGAGTCATTGCTTCATTGCTATCTCCCTTTGGCTTAGAACATGGTACAAAGCAACTTAAGAATTTTGTACCTTTTTTTTTTTTTTTTTTAGTTAATAAAATGATGAGGACATACAGAGATCTGTTTGATCACACATAGTGCCCACATCTTCTAGATATTTCTTGTTGTTAGTATTGGCTATCATTCTGTTTGAAGCAAAACACTGTATTTTGGAGTTCTTTTTTAGTTATTTATTTATTTAATTTGTAATAGAGGCAAATGATAGTTCAGTATTGTAAAAATAGAATTTCCTTCCTGGCATCAAATTTTATTTTGTGAAGGGGAACCCATGGCTTTCAGTACACCATAATTATAATTTTCATAGCAGAGAATGCCGAACTAGCTTCTGGAGGAACATCCTACCTCAGAAACATTAGACTTTTCAGCACAAACTGTTCCTGCTGTCGCACGTGGATGCGTCTGTTTTCACGGGTTCACGTGTGTCAGGCCCTACCTGTCATGTAAGGCTCTTGTTAGTTTTGTGGTTCTGCAAAATGATTCTCTTAAGGAACTCTTCATTCCTGATTGATTGATTTACTGATGTACCAAGAGGTTCCTACCAGCCGTAAAATGGGACAGAACAAACTTTGTGAGAGATTCCAGCGAGAGAAGGCGTTCTCACTGCCAATAGACCAGAAGGGAAAGATGTTGGATGTTGGTTCAAACATTTTTTAAAGCCTTTTTCTGACTTTTTTTTTTTTCTCTGAACAGTTGACGGACTGGACAAAGCTTCTGTAGCAAATTCAGATGGCCCGACAACAGGTTCCCAAACACCTCCCTTCAAGAGAAAAGGGAAGCTGTCCTCCATCGGTAAGATCTTCAAGCCTTGGAAATGGAGGAAAAAGAAGACCAGTGACAAATTTAGAGAAACCTCAGCAGGTATGAATTTCTTAACCCTGGTTTAAGATAGGCTAAATGGTTGAATTTTTTAAAAATTGAATATTCTATTTTTCAAGATTCATTTTAAGAAGAAAAGTGATTCTATAGTTGAGGTGATATGATCTCACTTGCATACAAAACGCTTAGATTTACCCTTGTTTTGTATTGGTTTTGCCTTTCTAGTGTATTTTTGTTTTTAAGTATCTATTTGTAAATTCACGTGAAGTGTGACATGAATTGGGGGGCATGAAATAGTGCAGAATTGGAGATACTAATGTTGTTCATTAATATTGTGGTGGCAGAAATCCCATGTGTACAGACACACACAGCTGTTTTATATACCTGCTTCTAGAAGCACAATCTCATTTGTTAATTACAATTTATTTTAAATGTCCTTTCCATTTTTTTTTTTTTATTCTGTGGACATGATTTCAGTGGCTGGATCCTAAAAAAAAATGTTGCCATATTTGTTGTTTAATTTTAAATTAATGTCTTGTTTATAAGACACACAAATGCTCACAATTTCCTGAGGATAACTCTTTGATACGGTTCCTGTATCTTTGTCCTAGGAAGGCAGTGACCTTATTGGTGTAAACATTTTCAGTTTTTCATTTACCTTATAGATTTGTTAAATGTAAGAGTTACAGTGTTTAGTGCCCATCATATGGATTCATAGAATAAACTGCCTTTAAATCTCAGGCTAGAGGAATTAAGGCCCAGTTTAAATAAGTACTTGGTGGTATTTTTTTTTTTCAACATAGAAGGATGTTTCTCTCTAAAATCAGCTTTATCCACACTTAGTTGCTGCCCCAGACAATAGCATCACGAAAATACCTTTTTGCATCACAGTCTAACATTGTGAGTGTGTGTACAGGGCTGCAGAGTGTGTCTTATCTATAGCAGTGCTGAGATGACACTGGCCTTTAGTTCTCAAATAAAGAACACTACATACAGCACAAGGGTACAGATCAGGAACATCACAATTTCCTGAGGACACGTTTCCTATATAATTTCTTTGGGTCTTTAATATTTATGATATCAAAAATTTGTTGCAAAATCATCCTGTAGGAGGATTGAGAGCAATGAAAGTATAGGGAGTTGATAACTAAAGGGGTTTATTATTCTCATATCTCTATTTAAAGATATTGACACTTTCCATAATAAAAGTTCAGAGAAAAAGGGAGTCTTGGCTTAGGGAAAAATAGTGGTCTGTGCGTGGAGGGACCTTCCTGGATGAGGAGGTAGTTGGAGGAGGAATGGTACTAGGACATCGCCAAGACACCAGGTGACTTTGAACCATGAGATTCAGTTCCTGGGCTTCAGCTTTCTCATGTGCAAAGTCAGGGCAGGCGCGAGCCGGGTCCCAGAGTGTGCTTCAGTCCCAGATTCTGCCGTGGGGCTTCAGGGAATGGTCAACATTTGTCGCATCCTGGCTAAACTCCTGGTTTCTTCCTCACTCTTCAGTCCTGCATGGGGACAGGGTAGACTTTTGAAGTGCTGTCTGTTTTCCTAAACATTGGAGAAAACTAGCCCTTCAAGTTCTGGGGTTACACGGGAGAGGGGCTCTGGGCAGTGATGTGAAGGTAAGATGAAAGGCAGCGGGCTCTAAAGTTACCTCTCTTGCCCGTTGATTGCCTCTGACAACTTCCCCCTTGCTTCTAATCATTCTTTAATTATTCTAAACACAGGGAAGCTTGGATACATTTCTGCTAATCCTGAATATTTTAAAAAGCCATGTTCAGTAGTGTTCAATGCTACATTGTGTGATTCCATATTGATGAAGAGTAAGGATAGCGGATCTTTGGTTTCTTTTCATATTCTCACAAAATGTTATATAATTTCAGCTCCAAAAATTATTTGTAAAAACTATATCCCTAATCACTAAGGACTACTAAACTGTATCAAAATCTCCCCAAAAAATCATTAAATGCTTTATTGTCTATTTTGTGCATCAAAGTCTCTACATAAGAAACCAAGTAGATATATTAGCAATACTCTGAATTTGCCTCTTATGTTTGTTGTATCTTTTTGTTTATTTATTTTTTTCTTTTGGTTTTCCACAATCCACTTTTGTAGGTGTAGGAATTCATTCCTTCCTCCCTGTTCTCCCCTCCTTGTCCTTTTTCGTTGCCATATTGTCAAAATAGTATAGTCCCCTAGCACAAGTCACAAGTTTAATTTTTTAACATTTAAATATATCATGATATGGTAAGTACAGACATAGGTAGAAAATCTAGTATCATTTCTAGAGACATATTTAAAAGTTTCATTGAAAGTCCTTCTACTTGGAAGCAGAAACACATAATGCATAGTACTTTTACTTTCTGATATGTTAGTATCCGTTGTACAGGTCACGTATATACAACTTTGAACGTCAGTATGGAGAGTACCCTTTATTTGAAATCCTTGATGCTAATACTTTGCTCGTATTTCATAAGGTACTATACAATTCCCTATGAACAAATATTCTATCGCCACCTTCTTAAGTTGCTGATGAGATACATAGAATATATCATAAATTTTGTCATTAAAAAAGATATCATGCTGAGAAAAAAAAAAACGTGGTAAACAAATATTTCTTCTCCAGAGATATGTCTCAATCAGTGAAACTGCTCTACTTGGTTAAGCCATGTGCAGTCTGGCAAGTTGAAGTACGTATTAGATAAGACAACAATTATGGGGATAAGAAAGAGGTTGAATTCTTCCAAGAAAAATAATTCCTCTGTGTTTGTCCTTCTCTCCCACTCGTGACTTGATACTCACATAGACATGAATCTTACTGACTTCTGCTACCCAGTGATTAGGACTGAACCACATTTTCTGGTCTAAGTTTCTGTTGTAAGAGATTTTAAAGAGTGGTAGATAGAAGGGTACGCTGACTTTGTAGTGCCACTTTAATAACACTTCTGTTGTGGTGGGAGATAAGAAATGTTCTTGCTTGTATTGGTGATCTTTGAGTCAGTTCTGGTTGTGGATGCTTGAATTAAACCCATAAGGTATTATCCTGTAAGGTAGATGGGGCTTGTGCCTGAATTCCAGTTCATTGGCCTTGTTTTCTAGCATAAACCTTGGCCTGGTGTAATGGTTCGATTGGCTAATACTATACCTTCAAGTACTGGGATCCCATATGAGCATTAGTTCATGTCCTGGCTGTTCTACTTCCCATCCATTCCAGCTACCAACAGATGGCATAGGGTCTTGGGATCCAGCGTCTGAGTGGGAGACCTGAAAGAAGCTCCTGGCTTCTGGTTCCTGACTTCAGATCAGCTCAGTTATAAGTTGTGGCCATTTGGGGAGTGAGCCAGCAGATGGAAAACCTTTCTCTATCATTCCTCTCCTTCTTTCTGTAAATCTATGTTTACAATAAAAACAAAATAAGCCTTATTTAAAAAAAAAAATAGCAAGAAGGCCTTTCTTCAGTCTCACCTATGCTACAGACTATCTCTTCCCTATCTTTTGAATTCAAAATATTGTTTATACCTTTTGTCCTGGATAATCTGTTTTGTTTTGCTTTGCTTTGCTTGGGACAGGTAAGATTTCTTTCTCCGAGTCCTTAAATAAGCTAGCATCAACTCAAAGCTAAGGACCCTCTCTAAACAGCTATAACCCAACTTGTTCAATCTACTGTCATCAAGTCCAAATATCTTAAAAATCTAGTCAGTATCTGCTGCTTCTACTGCTTCTCCTACTCATTCTTTTTCCCACTGCAATCTGTATCCACTGAGGTTATTCGAAGTCTTCTCATCATGCAATTCAATGTCACATTCCGATTTATATTCATTTCAACCTTTTCAACATTGAACATTCCCCCTGTAGTCTTTCCTCGATAGATGAAAGCTGACCTTGATGTTTTTCCCCTTCTCTTTTGCACCTTGTCTTCTTCTCATTTCCTTTGGCCACCCTTCCCTTTCTCTGAAGGTTCTCTTATCAATGCCTGCATCCCCTCTACTGGTCCAGGCTTGAGTCAATGCCCCAGCACACCTCCCCAGGTCCCTCAAGAGTATCCTGACCCGAACACAGCATGTTAACTCTAATCCTTTCATCTAGTCTGTATCTGCCTACTTTGGAAACACGTCATGTGCCACACCATGTTCTCGAAGCTGGGTTTTCTGCAGTGAATAAGCAAGCAAGGAACTGCCTGCCTGGAATTTTTCTTCTAGGTAAGGTACTGATACATGCTATGCATGGACACAGGGAGTGAAGGAAGAGGGAGTGGAAAATTCCTGTGTTTGAATGCATTCCAGCCACCTCAGAACCCCTGCCAACCCCAGCTATTCTTGTGTCTTCAACTGGTTTTTGTTGCTGTAACAGATACCTAAGCCTAGATAATTTGTAAAAAAAAAAAAAAAAAAAACCAGAGTAAGGAGTATATATACTCAAAAAATATGTGCCTTGAATTGCTGGGACTACAGCACCACATCCTTGAGGATTAGATAAAAATTCTTAAAATTTAAAACTCTAATGGAAAAGAAAGAGGTAACCGGTTAAAATCCTAAACAAAAGTATATACACTTCACAATGACATCTATGTGCTACTCTTAAAAAGCCAGTACTATAATGAGAGAATCTTCTGCCTGTCTCCCACCCTATTTAAAAGCAAATTATATTCATAAGCAAGAAAATCAATGCAATTCATCTTCAGTGAGATTGTGATTTTTTTATATGTGCTGTTAGTAATGAGAAAGGAATGCCTGCTTAGATTTTCAGATAACGTTGTTGTAAGTATTAGCATTCTAGGAACCAGACTGGCTTGCCGAGACCCAGAAATCCAACCCCCTGCTTGTCCTCTGCAATTCTCTTCTTGTAAGAATGGCTGCTTTATTATTATTATTATTATTAAATACTGTTATGTACAGAATCCTGCTTTGAGAACTTTATTCACATTAAATGGGGCCAGAAACACACAAGTGGCAGAGGCAGCACTTGATCCCACGCAATAAAGTGTCAGTGCCAATGCCTTTGGCCGTTATATTTTGTCTCTAGAAGAAAACTTCCCATCCAGGTCAGTGAGGAGTGGTCCTTAAAAGATGACTCTAACACATGGGTTTGCTTACTGTACTCGTTTTGCTGTAAGAAGGATTTGGCCTGATAAAACCTATTTTATTCATAGGCCTGATGTCAGAAATATATATGTAGAAAAATGGTTGGCAAGGACCCAAATGAGTTTAGTACCATCAAAGAGTATACTTTCAGCAGCCATAGAGGCATAGGGTTCCTGTTTGGAATTGGAAAGAAGTTAGATCTGTCCAAGGTGATGTTTGTTATGAACCTCTGTGGTTGCGTTAAGGCCTGACAACAGTTTCGTTTTACCTGTCTTGTTCACTACAAAAGTGACACTGCTTTTATCTGCTAGTCAACCCTGTCCTATAGTGAAGTATATTTTTGTTTTTCAAATTCAGTATTGCACACCTAAATTACATAACCAACCTAAGACCACACAGCACATCCGTGTCCACATGGGATTCCTTGCTTACACATTGAACAGTGCTCTTTTGCCCTCTCAACAAATTTCTCTGAGTATCTTCTCTATAGCAGGCAAAGTTCTTTGCCCTTGTGACCCTTGTCATAAAATTCAGTGAGGCTCCAAAGGTGGTACCTTCTTTTCTCATGCAGCTTGTATTCTAGCAGAGATAGGAAGCAGAAAGAAAATCCAAATAAACTGGATAGTACATTAGAAAGTGGAAAGAGAAAAACAGAGCTAGGAGTTGGGCTAGGGAGTAGGAGAGAGAAGTTACTGTTTCAAGTAGGGTGGTCATAACAGCTTTCCTGGAAAGACAACAGTGAGGAAAGTCAGGAAGGAGGAATGGGAAGGGAACATGGACAGAAATTCTGTGAAGGGATCACATGAAATCAATGTAGCAGGCATTTCCTTCTGTCAATAGTGGTCTGGATACATTATGATCCTGCTCCATTATAAACTTTGCTCTATCCAACAGCTTAACTTTAAAACATCTCATATTCATGAACCTCATGGTTGTTGATTTTGATACATATTGCCAGCACCATGGCTCCTAATAAATCATATGCTTGTACTCTTTACAGTTCTATCAGAAGGGGGGCAAAGGAATTAGCTCTGCAATATAAACATTTTGTTATGGCTCTCATTCTTCAAACCAAATCCAAGAGCCAGATTCTAAAAGGCCAACAAACCAAAAGTCAGCAAGTTAGCCTCTTGGAGTCTACATTTGTAGTGCCTCAAATATATTTTATGGACCTGAATAGCAAATTCTATAGAGAATGCCCATTAGCGTTGATATAATGCATTCTCACTTTTGTCTGCAAGTAGTCCTTAACTTAACTTACTGGTAATGTCCCCATTCTCCACTCATATTACTGGAAATAATGAGAATGTTTACAAGTTAGTCTAAGTCACAAAATCTGTTTTACCCATAATACATCTGAAACCTGCTACTGTTAATATTGGTCCCAATGCAGCCAAGCACTATTTATTGCTTTTTAATTTATTTTTAAAATTTTATTGTAAAGTTAGATATATAGAAAGGAGTAGAGACAGAGAGGAAGATCTTAAATCTGTTGATTTACTCCTCAAGTGACCACAATGGCTGGAGCTGAGCCAATCCAAAGCCAGGAGCCTGAAGCCTCTTCTGGGTCTCCCACACGGGTGCAGGGTTCCAAGGCTTTGGGCTGTCCTCAACTGCTTTCCCAGGACACAAACAGGGAGCTAGATGGGAAGTAGGGCCACCAGGATTAGAAACAGCACCCATATGGGAATCCCAGCACGTACAAAGTGAGAACTTTAGCTGTGCTGGCCCCAGCACTATTTATTGTGACTATAATGAGACACTTGCTTGTTCATTGAGATTGGAATTTAAGATTGTCGAGGACATAATCAACCCTCTATAGCAACCTTGAAAACACAGTCATTGCACTTCGTCCTAGCCTCTGAATTCCCAGCTGGGTTAGGAACATTTTCTTTTATATTGGTCCAAAACTAATTATTTCCATTTTTTCTAATTATTGCTTGGTGTGTGCATGTATACACACACACACACACACACACACACACACACACACACATATACTTAGATATGTGTGTATTAACAAATGCAGCAAAAACTTGTAACTGCATTTCAGCCAGGGATGCATAACATATGCACTGGTGGCCATTATAACCCTATGGTTTAGTGATATCATATTTTACAAATATGCTGTGCTTTGTTCAGACAGTGATGAAACCACTTAGCAGTGAATTTCTCAGAACACGCCTCCATTACTGAGTGACATCTAACTGTACCAGGATATATGAGGGAGTCTTTAAGAAGTTCCTTATTCCTGGGAAACATGAAAAAACTATACTTGGTTTTCGATAAATTTTTGACACCAAAACTTATCTTTTAATTATTTTTTTCTGTGATATTTTATAATGATTGCATAACAATCCATCCATTGCTTATATTTCATTCTTTTTCTGTGTTTAATTTCAGAATTTCTTTTCACTGGAGCCACTCAGTTGCCCAGGTAGCTGTTTTTATTGAGTCCTACGACCTAGGTGGCTTGTGCCAGGGGGCACCATTATCAACACTCCCCTTGTGCTGGAGCCAACAGGGTGGTCTTGTGTCTAGCCCTGCTTTACATGCTCTTTCTTCTTGCTCAGGCCATTGAGTTTTCTCTCATGGTCTTCTAACTTGTACTGCACCAGCCATAGATTCACTATTTAGAATCAAGTCCAGAACAGAAACTTACCAGTCGTCATCAATGTCTGGGGAGCTGAGGGTTTCTGTCAGTTCTCTCTATCACTTTTCTGCCCATCGAGTGTCCCATATGCCTTCTCTCAGTAAATCTGCATTTCCAGTGAAAATAAATCTTAAAAAAAAAAAAGAACTCTGGGGCATCTTATTATCCCCATACTTCATAAATGGTATTTCTTCTGAAAGAACCAGAAGTCTAACATTGGGTTGTTGTTTCTATGTTCAAACTGCTTTTCTTCATGATATCTGCTATTATATTATGATCTATGGACTCATCCTTCCTCCCTAATTCAGCTTCAAGGTTCTCATGACTTGGTCAAAGCCATGGGTGTCCTCTCGGCACATACATTTTCTTTTCATGTAATGCCTCGTGTCTTCTCCATCTAACAGTGTTATAGGAATTCTGTTGTCCACAAAATCATACCTTGTTTTCAATGTCATCAGTTCAGATACATTTTCACTTTCCTTACCTGTTCTCCTGGTGAGTTGTGATTTTCAACCAGAGCAACCAGGTCATTTCTGTCCCCTTCCCTTTCCGCTCAGAGCTTCTGATGAGTTGAACCTTCCAGATTGCTCCTGGGGAAGCAGTCCTTTGGATTTCTTATAACCCATGGAGGAGGACTCTGGTGGTGGAGGGGTCTTAGTGCTCTCTTTCCTGTCCTCAGAAGCACAGAGCAAGAATACATCTTTGCTTCTGATGAGACCTGGGGGTCTGTATGAGGCTGTCATCTCTAGTACCTTAAGGTGAGGTGGCTGCTGTTGGATAACTCCTTCTGGCTCTGAAGAGTCCTTGTCACCTGAACGTGCAATACATATTCACTGTATTCTCAGCCCAGGAACAAGACAAGGTCTTCAGTCTCATGAAGGTGGCATTCCATGGAGGAGAAGATGTTGGCTGGGGAGATAGTAGAATATCTGGAACCTGAGAGCAGTAGGTGAGCAACAGGAAGGCCCTTGGCTTTGGCTACGGACTTGGTGTCTGCAGCAGACTGCCGTTCTTGCCTGTCTGTTTGGCTGTTGTGCAGATAGACACAATCATGTGCTTTCCTTCCATTTCGTCTTCTTGTTTCTGGTGTGAACTTCTGCGCTGCAGTTTTGGTTCCATTTTTCTTCAAGACATTTCTCTTTCTGACTTGGCGTACTATTTTCCTACTCTTGCTTATTACCTTTTATCTTTTCCAGAAAATAAAAAGGTTTCCCAATTTTGGTCACCCTCCTTTTTGGTAGGAAAACTGACTTATACTTATAAATTGCCTCGTCATGGCTCTTCTACAAGGAAAAAAAGATAGAGGTCATAGTTGAGAGCGTACTAGAATAATTTCTGAGCATTGTAGACCTCGGCATCACAATGAGACCTGTGGTCATCTTTGGCAGCCCTGGTTGAAAACATTCCCTGCAAACTGGCCCCAAACAAGCATGGCCCCTAGCATCGTTTTTGCAGCTATGTTAAACTCTTGCCCTTTCAAAAAACACAAGTAGCTTTTTCACTTTTCCAAAGCTTTTTCCTGTCTTGCCTCTCCTTTTGGTTAATGAACTAATGAACCTTTTGGCCTCTCCATAGGACAATGAACTTACAGGCTTCAAGAAGATATATTTACTCTTTTTACATTTTTTTAAGGTTTATTTATTTATTTGAAGAGAGTTACAGAAGAGAGAATTGAGAGAGAGCAAGGTCATATATATGTTCATTCATTCCCCAAATGATCACAGTGGCCAGGACTGGACTAGGCTGAAGTTGGGAGGCTGCAATTTCATCTCATTCTCTCACATGGATGGCAGAGGCACAAGTACCTGGGCCATCTCCTACTGCTTTTCCAGGGGTATTTGTAGGGCTCTGGATCACAAGTGGATTAGCCAGACTTAAACTAACACCTGTAGGATGCCAAATGTTGCAGGCTGCTACTTTCACCTACTGCACCCTAATGCCAGCTCCAATATGTTTAATCTTTTTGACAATTCTGGTGTAGATTCTTAAGATATTCTTAAAAGTAGCTGTGGAGTGGCTTATGTGAGAAGCAGATATGCAAGCTATATGAACATTCATTTGCTATGTATGAAATTGTGACTGCTTCAAAAAAGATAATTCTTTTGTTTTTCAATCAGGTGCGTTTTTGCTTATTTTCTAAATATTTATTTATTTGAAAGGCAGACTTATGCAGAGAGAGAAAAAGAAGGAATGTATGAATAAGGGCCTGGTATAATGCTCAATTGGCTAATCCTCCCCTTCAAGTGTCAGGATCCCACATGGGTGCTGACTCATGTCTTGCCTGCTCTACTACCCACACAGCTCTGTGGCCTTACAAAGCAATGGAGGATGCCCCAAAGCCTTGGACCCTACATCCATGTTGGAGACCTGGAAGAGGCTTCTGACTCCTGGCTTTAGATCAGCTCAGCTTTGCCCATTGTGCCCATTTGAGGAGTGAGCCAGTGAATAAAAGATCTTTTTCTCTGACTCTCTTCTCCTATCTTTCCTACAAAAATGCATAAATCTAACAACAACAACAAAAAAAAAGAATGAATGAACGAATCAGTCTTCCATTTGCTTGTTCACTCTCCAAATGGCTACAATCCAATACTGGGTCAGGCTGCTGACAGAGGCCTAGACATACTGGGCCATCTTTGCTGCTTTCCCAGGCTATCAGCAAGGAACTGAACTGAAAGTGGAACAGCCAGGTAACAAAGTGGTGCTCATATGAAATGTCAGCATCACGATGGTGGCTTTACTTGCTATGCCACAATGACAGTTCCTTTCATTTTTATTTGTATATGTCATTTTAATTTATATTTCAATATATTTCAGTATCAGTATATAGTTTCTAATGTTCATGGAAAGTATGTGTTTCCATAAACTTTTTGAAGTGCCTTCATGTTAGTGGAATCATACGATATTTGTTTTTTTGTGATTGGCATTTTCAACTAGCATAGTTTCCACAGTGGCTAGCAGTGTTGAAATTCTTTTCATGTGTTTGTCTGGAATCCATATAGTCTCATTGGTAAACTTTGTCTTCAGGTCTTTTGACTATTTCATTTGCAGTTATTTTTTGCAGCCTGAAGCCTGCCTTTCTCCTATTAAAAAAAAATGCTCTTTACAGGAAAAAAAAAAAAACTTTAATTTTGGTAAAACCTAGTTTAGCAGATTTTTTTAAAAAATAGATTTACTTTGATATCAAATGTCAGATTTATTTACCTAACTCCAGGTCACCAATATTTTCTCCTATATTGTCTTCAAAAAGTTTTGTAGTTTTATGCTTTATATTTAGTTCTATGACTCATTTTGGATAATTTTTGTATAAGATGTAAGTATTCACTTGCTTCAATACCATTTTTTTGAAAAGACTATTGTTTTGCTATTAAATTGCCTTTGCACTGCATCATTTTGCAAATCAATAGCTATATTTTTTTGTTCATTTATCCTCTTTGGTATAGGTCTAATTAAATCTTCTGGCAAGTTTTTATAGAATAGTTTCTTTTCTTGCCGTTGATTTCTGAGAGTGTGCTATATCCTCTGAGGACCTTTGCTAGAGAAGTCATGGACGGATACTTCCTGCCAGGCTGTAACTTGTTTTTTCATTCTTCAGCAATATCTTTTATCAAGCACAAGTTCTTACTTTTTATAAAATATAATTCATCTTTTTTTTTTCTGTCTGGATTGTTTTTCAAAGTGGCATTATATTTTTATCAGCATCGATTTATCTGGAAAACCGTAAGATTAAGACAGATACACTTTCACAGGATGTGGTTAAGAACTTGCATTTTCTAACTTATCAGTCACTCAATACCATGTCAGTTAGCTCCATAATGTTGTAAACTGTTGTTGATGTTATGTTATGGCTTTTAATTGGTCAAAACGATATTCTGCCAGCTCTGCTTTTAGACAAGAGATGGTCTCCCCAAGAAACTGTTGAATTGATCTGGGCAATAAGATGTTGGACTGTATGCAGGGTACATGCTTGCAATGAAACAAACAAGACTGGATTTGAGCTGTAATACTGCAACAAGATGGAGTAATCCACCATGGGGAGAGAGTACGGGGAGGGGTTGGGGGAACCTCAGAGCCTATGAAATGATGTCATAAAATGAAATGCCATAAAAATAAATAAATAAATAAATAGACAGACAGACTTACATCTTCTATCTGCTGATTTGCTCCCCATATGCCTGCCATAATCAGAGCTGGCCATGCCAGGGCTGAGAGCTGAAAACACAGCATGGTTCCTAACATGGGTAAGAGGAACTCAGGCACATCAGTCATCACTTCTACCTCCTCGGGTGTCCAGCAACAAGCACCTGGCATTGGAAATGGGGTTGGGACTTGCAGCTAGGCACTCCCATAAGGAATGTGGGCTTCCCAAGCAGGGTTTTACCTGCTGAATCAAATGGCCATTCCTGGAATGTTTGGAAGTCCTGCATGCGGCCTTTCTGCAGCCTTCTTTAAAGACTACCCTTTCCCTCTTGAATTGCCTCTGCATCTTTGTGAAAAAATTAATTGGCCCTGAATGTGTGTGTGGTCTAATTCTGTACTCTCTGTTCTGCTCTCTTAATCTATGCATGTTTTCACACTCTCTTGACTACTGTAGCTTTATAAAAATAAACATTATGTAATGTAGTTTCTGCGGTTTTGCTCATTATTTTAAAACTTTCAATGGATCAAGTTCTTCGCTTTTCATGTAAATTTTAGAATCAGCTTAATTTTTTTCTCAAGAAGTTCCTGTTGCGGCCAGTGTTGAGGGGCAGAGGCTGAAGCCCTCGATTGTGCTGCTGGCATCCCACATGGTCGCCATTTCAAGTCCCACCTGCTTCACTTCAAATCCATCTCACTGCAAAAGTGGCTGCAAAGCGAGAAGATGGCCCAACTGTTAGAGACCCTGCCATCCACATGAGAAACATGGAAGAAGCTTCTGCTCCCTGGTCTTTGATTGGCCCAGCCTCAGCTGTTGTGGCCATTTGGGGAGTAAACTAGTGACAGAAGATCTCCCTCTGTCTCTCATTCTTTCTCTCCCTCTGGCTCTCTTTCTGTAACTCTACCTTTCAAATAAATAATCTTTATTTTTTTTAAGTACCTATTGGGATTTTATTGGAATTGGATTAAATCTATACTGTAATTTAGGGGTACAATTGATATTTTTTTATGGTGAATCTTTTAATCTATGAACTAATAATCCTCTGCATTTAATTCGCTATTTCTCCATTAAGCCTTAGAAGTTTTTAGAAAATAATGTTGTTTTAAGTACCTTATATCTTCCTATTGCTTACCTATTGTAAATGATTATCTGATTCTTATTTCAATTCCTGGTTTTATTTGATGATGATTTTTTTTGACATTTCATGATACTAGTCTGCAGTTTTCTTCTACAATCTTTGATTTTGGTATCAGGGTGACCCTGTTCTCTTAAAATGATTTGGGAACTCTTCATCTTCAATTACTGGAAAAGATTTTGTAGAATGGATGTTATTTATTCTTAAGTAATGGAATTCTCCAGTGAAAGTCTGGGACTGAAACTTTCTCCTTTAAAATAATTTTAAAATGAAAACTTGGTTTATTTGATTGTTTTAGGACCATTCAGTTTATCTTTCTTCTATTAGTTGTGGTTCCCCATCTGGCTTTTTAAATGGAAAACAAATCTAGAGTTTTTCCTCTAGATTTCTTTGCTGTAAACCAACTCTTTCATCTCCTGAAGTCCATTTGCAGGTGACGCTTTCTCTGTGAGATCAGTCACCCTATTTCCAACATCACCATTCTTCTAGTGCATTTTTAAAAGCAGTCTTGTTAAGATTTAGTACATAAACATACAATTCACCCACCTAACACATGTAATTCATGATTTTAGTATTGTTCAGAGGCTGCATAGCCACTGCTGAAATTTTCAACATTTTAATTATCCTAAAAAGAAGTCTCATACTCATTAACAGTCACCCCTGCTTTCCTCCATTATCCCCAGCTCTGCTTCCCATCTCTAACTTGGCCTGTCTTCAGCCATTTCCAGAGGAATACACAATAGGAATGTGACCTTTTACAACTGAATTGTATGTAACATAATAATTTCAAGGTTTATCCATGTTACAACATGTATCAGTACTTTTTCCTTGCATTGTTGAATGGTATTCTTTTGTATGAATAGCTCACGGTCTACTTACTTACCTATGTATCAGTTGATGGACATATGATTTCATTCCATGTTGGACTGTTATGAATAATCATGATATAAAGAGTTGTGTACATTTTTTTCTGTGGATTTATGTTTTCACTTCTTTGGTTTCTTTTTCTAGATTTGGAATAACTGAGTCATATGGTGATTTGAGATTTAATATTTTGGGGAACTGCCAGATGAGGCTATACCATTACATGTTCCAACTGGCACATAAGAGCAGTAGGATTTCTTCGTTCTGTAGCCAACATGTGTTATCATCTATCTCTTTGTTTTTGCCACACCATGGGTGTGAACTAATTACTCCTGCACCTCAGATCCCTCTTATTCTACTTCATTTTTTTTCATTTTCCTTTTAGGACATTTCACCTTCTAATGCTTAAAACATATTTGTATTATTTTATTAAGCTATCCTTCTTCCCAATAGCACAAACATCCTAAAAGGATGGAGAATTTTGTTTTCCTCTTCTCTGATTAGAGGCCTGAGCGACCAAAATAGTGCTTAGGTTAGGGTTAGCATTTATGTTTGTTGAATGAATAGGCTTTTTCCAATCTCATGTAAGGAATATTTGCAAATAGATTGATGTGATTCGGAAAATGCTGGACTTCTCCTTTAGTATTCCCATCACTCATAGTCACCTACAACAGCCTCAAAGGATCTGCAAAGCCATCCTAGACAAAATGAATGGTTCATTCATTGAATGGAGAAGGCAAGGACCTTTTCTTTCATGAATAGATAATGAACTGAAGTAACTATGACCATTTTTGTGCAGACTGCATTTTAAATGTTCCTGCGGGAATATCATTGAAATAAAAAGCTTGTTGCAGTTCATTCATTTATGTATCAGTGTATTTTATAGCTGAACCTAATCAGATCAAGTAAGTGTTAGAAATAATTCTTCCGTTGTTTTTGTGAAGATATATGATGCTGTTAAAGCAGATTTCCTTTTAATATTTAATGTGTATTAAATAGACATATTATTATGATGATGCTTCTTTTGTTTGACCCCTGGTTTTTGTTTGAATTTTCCTGTAGAAGATATTTTTCTATCCATAGGTGGAAGGAAAGAATCATTAGGGCCCCACCTTTAACTTGAGCAGTATCTATTTATTCACTATAGGTCTGTAATAGGGTAAAGCTCTATTTATGGGAATGATAGAATATGAATCCTTACTCTTCAGACATTTGTCATAATTGAAATGAATAGGTTCATAAATATAGGGGCATTCCATCACAGCTTTAAAATAGCCAGCTGCACAATGGGTGGAAAATCCATCAGGGTGCATTGTGCACAGATAAATGTAAACCACAAAGCCATATTTGTAAATGGGTTGAGGAATCTCCCTTGCTTCCCGTAGGTTCTGGGAATGGTATGTCATTTGCTTAATGGGAGCTGAGCTTTGCCTAGTGGAGCTGACCAGTATCTCAATCTCCACCCTACAGGGGGGCTCTTCTAGCACAGGTGAGCTCAGAGCAGCAAGTCGTTTTTACGGAGCATTCTGTGCAAATGTTCTCAAATGAGCCATGCCTCCGCCTGCTTTCACTGATTCTTCCTTATCAATACCGTTTTCAAGAGATCCCACTTACTAGAGTGAAATGTATTATTTATTATTAATTTGTTTTCCATTTATTCTTTATCACATTTGGTTGTGGAAAGGCGCAGTGTTCTCATTGATGTCTTAATAAAATAAGGCTTCCTTTGGGGTGAGACACAGTGACTGTGTTGTTTTAAGAGAGCATTTAATTGTTTGTGTCCCTTCCTTGGGTGGATCATTTCCTAATTTCATTTTCCTTGGGAGTGGTGCCAGTTTAAACACTTTTAAAGGTACTACAGAGCCCCTTCTGGCTGGGTCAGAGCATTTGTGTCAGGAAAGTCCATTATTTTATTTACTTGGTGATTTTCTATCTGTTTTTCTTTGTTTCTCTTTCTTTTCTTCCTTCCTTCCTTTCTCCCTTCCTTCCTTCCTTTCTTTTTTTCCCTGTGCTACTATCTGGTCCTTATCACTGAGAAGCTAAGTCCTGTTTTCTTGACTTATATATTCTCCTGACTTGTTTCCAACCTGGAATAAAAGTTACAATCTCAGTTCATATTTCTTTTTTATTATGTGAAAGGAGTTTGTTATATTTTTGTCTTGAGTTTCCTTCAACTACTCCCCCAAATCAAATTTCCCGAGATTTTGAAAATGGGTCTCTTTAAGTTTTCTTTATTTCAAATAAGAATTTACTTAGTTGGGCCCGGCGTGGTGGCGCAGTGGTTAAGGTCCTCGCCTTGCACACCCGGGATCCCATATGAGCGCCGGTTCTATCCCAGCAGCCCCGCTTCCCTTCCAGCTCCCTGCCTGTGGCCCGGGAAAGCAGTCGAGGACAGCCCAAAGCTTTGGGACCCTGTGCCCGTGTGGGAGACCCGGAAGAGGCTCCTGGCTTCGGATCGGCATAGTATCGGCCGTTGCGCTCACTTGGGGAGTGAATCATTGGACGGAAGATCTTCCTCTCTGTCTCTCCTCTCTGTATATCTGCCTTTCCAATAAAAACATAATAAAAATAAATCTTTAAAAAAAAAGAATTTACTTAGTTACCGATTTAAAATAGAGCATAAGAAATTCTACGAAAAAAAAACCTAATAGAAGAAAAAAAAAACATGCTTGGAAAGAATATGAAAATAATTAGAAAATCATTGGACTCGGCATGGTGGCTCAGTGGCTAAAGTCCTCGCCTCGCATACATTGGGATCCCATATGGGCGCTGATCCTGGCAGCCTCACTTCCCATCCAACTCCCTGCTTGTGGCCTGGCAGGGCAGTCGAGGTGGTCCAAGGCTTTGGGACCCTGTGCCCCTGTGGGAGGAGGCTCCAGAAGAAGCTCCTGGCTTTGTATTGGCTCAGCTCCAGCTGTAGTGGTCACTTGGGGAGTGAATCATCAGATGGAAGATCTTCCTCTCTGCCTCTCCTTTTCTCTGTATATATGACTTTGTACTAGAAATAAATAAATCTTAAAAAAAAAAAAGAAAATCATTGTTTATCAATGCAGTGAAAGCTTTTTGATTTACTTTTCATACCAATATTTGTATAGGACTCTTCAGAGCAAATGTTTTATAATTTAATTTTTAATGCAAAAAAACAAAACTTGTCACTTTAAGCAACTTTTAGAGTATGAGTTGAGCTGTGTTAATTTGCTCACATTGTTATAAAGTATCTACTTCAGAACTTTTTCATCTTGCAACACTGAAACTTCTTACCTATTTATAGCAACTCCCATTTTCCACTCTTCCAGCCTCTGCTACTTGTTTTTAAAGAAAATCTTGGCTCAATCAAGTGCAAAACATTAGTGACACCAACTAGAGTGTATTTTAAATTGGCCATTGACATTTTTGACATTATGTAGTCATTTTTGTTGAATTCTTCAAGTTCGAATTACTTTCCACCCCATGAGGTTTGAAAAATACTCTTCTTTGTGTGTTTTGCTGCATGTGCAGCACTTTGAAATAAGATAGCGGTTTTTTTTTTTTTTTTAATGAATGGGATTATTTCTGTTATTTGAAGTTAGGACTAAACAATATAAGAAGAATATAAATACATAGTAATAGTAACAGTGATATGGTCATTTCAATATAGGTGTTTAGAACCAGTATTTCTTAATCAAATATATATAGTTTATTATAATCGTATTACATATCTTAGACTTCTGTGTATAGAATGCTTCAACCCAGTATACAGTATAGTCCTCTTAATTATGTATGTCATATGTATTATATATGTCTATGTATTTTAAATGTCTATTCAATTGTATACTGCTATATGTGATATATCAACGAGAATATATACTTTTTGACTCAATTCTACTTGCTTATCTTTCAATCTTCAAGAAGGATGACAGCCTGATGATACAATGACATCAGAAAATTTGAAAGAATAGCGGCTATTAAAAAGAAAATGGTATATATCAAAGTAGGAAGTTAACTTGGCTGTCAAACTTTTAACATTATGGTTTCAGTTACAGTTAAAAGACACATTTCTCTAAGCCTTATAGTTTCACACTCACGCAGAAAAATAAAAAGTTCATCTGAGAATTGAGTGTTGTGTGCAGAAGTTTAGTCTGCCCTGGTAGGGCACCGCATTCCCTGCTGGAGTGCCTGTTTTGAGGCTTGGCCCATGTACTTGGCATCCAGTCTCTACGAATGCACTCTCTGAGTGGGTGATGACTCAAGTAGTTGGGTCCCTGATGTATGTGGAAGATATGTGAATTCAGTTTCCAAATCCTGGTTTTGGCCTGGCCTGGTCATGTAGGTATTTAGGGGATTATTCACCACATGGAAGATCTCTATCCATCTCTGTTCCTTTCCAAATAAAATGGAAATAAATTAAAAATATAAAACAAATAAAAATGAGTTGAAGTTACCTGAGTCAGATGTGGTATATCCCTTTGGGTTAGTCTAGACCTGGGCAAATTTTGCCACATTCTCTTGCGTAACATTGTAGATAGAGGAGAGGAGTGTGTAAAATGTTCACCAAAAAATTCTAATCATCTTGAGAGATGTGTGTATGAGAGCAGTGAGCATGGCTTTGCAGAAATTTCTACTCCAATTTTCTCATTAACTTGGACTAGTTAGCCCTACCTATTAGCTTGAGTGTGTATGTTATCCATGGCTTAACTAAATAAACACAGGATTTTAATCATTATGCATTCCTTCCTAGCTCTCCCTCCCCTAGATTAGCATGAGATATGATGAAGTCAAAACCTTTTTAGCTCAGGGTACTAGTAAAAATGTCTTAATCTAGAATATTTTGCTATCACTAAAATCTGTTTCCTCTGTAACATCCCTTGCTGCTAACAAACCCAAGCTGAAATGAGATATTGTCCCATCATAGTTGAAATTATGGAGTCCCTGAAATGTGCTGTATTGTTCCAGAGCAATTCCTGAACAGTGGTGTCACTTAGATGCTCAGTATCCCAGGCTCCTTTTCCGCATGAGGTATTGTTTCTAGACTGTAAAACCTTAGCTCCATTTGGAGTCGAGATTTGTTTTTTTTTAGCCACTTCTCTAGCTTGTTCTTCCTGGTATGAAGTCAGAACATAGCTACTTTAAAGATGACTGCCTTGACCCTTTCTTCAAACATCCACTCTGGTCTCATTGTATCTGGCATTTGCTGTCATATGCTGTGAAGAAATAGGAAATGGAAGCATGCAAGTTTTCATCAAATTGAATGTATTCAAAACCATATCTCTTGGGTGTTTGTATTTCTTTGTGAGACAGTAGAAGGAGGAAGAATAGGCAGGGGCTCACGTAGCATACAACTCCTGTGTGTTAATTCCTATCTTTGCATCACTTGCACTTCCTGGCCCTTCTGCAGTTGAGGACTTCCCATTGTTTAAGTCCTGAACCTTGCTCTCTTGGGAAGAAAAATCATAAATTCCCTAGGCTAATGTGCCCTCGCCATACCCAGCTTGTCCCTGTGGCGACAGCAGTGATTTGGGGTTGTGCTGTTTGTACAGATCAAAGACAGTCACTTCCTCCATCCAGCTCTTCATCTTTTTCTGTTATCCCTACCACCTGAAACATGTAGTCATACAGCTCAGTGAGACTGTGACCCTGAACAGTTTATAAGCCTTCCTACCTGTTACATTAATTAAAGGCAAAAGCTAAAATGAATATTTAAATTTGCCAAAGACAGGAAGGATAGACGCATGAAATATTGATAAAAGCGTTTATTTGTTTACGAAGTAGGGCTAGACTTTCATTGGGGTGGATGGGGGACAGGACAAGTGTGTTTTACCTAGCCTTGACAATTTGAACCGTGAGAATTCACTGACATCTGAAAACTACCTTTGAAGATTAAAAAAGTTATTCTTCTGTCGATGTGTTGAAGGAAAATTAAAAAGCATTGTACATGTCATGGGAAAGTCGAAACTTTTATAAGTATCAATGCAGATCGGAGACTGCATTGATGGCCAAACACATCTGGGTTCACTCCCATTCCAACTATGTGACTGGGAAATGTACTGAGTGTCTCTAACTCCCAATATCCTTATTTGTAGGAGGGAAATGAAAGTAGTTGTTTAGCCAATCTTTCAGGGACACTTGGGAGGAATTGCTGAAAAAAGAAATATGAGCATGTTCTCTAAGCACGAAATAAATAGATGATTACTATCAGGTTTCTGGAGGGAAGTTGTGACATTAATTTCCCAAGGGGAGGAAGGGACATAGATCTCTCCATCTTCCTCTTTCTTAATGCCTGACCAAGTTTCAAACTCTCAAAGGGGGAAAAGAGCGTACATAGTTCTTTTACATTTCTACCCTGCAAGCCTAGAGAATGTTTGATCTCTGCTGGGAGAAAATTCAATTTAAAAACATTTATTGGATACCTTTATGATTTGTCAGGGCTGTTCACTGCAGATGAATCATAACAGGCTTAAGCAGACAGGGGATTTATTGGTTCATGTAACTGGAAAACCCAGGGGCACACAACCTTCAGGCATGATTGGATCCAGGTGTTCAAGAGCTCTGGTCAGGCCTCTACTCTCCATCTTGAGTCTGTATTCCTCTGAGTTGACTTTTTCTTTTTTTTCTGACTTATGCTCTCCTTTTGTGAGGGCAAAGTATCGTTGCAACTCTAGGCTCATATTCAGCTAGTTATAATAATCTCTCAAAGAAAAAGGAATCCTTACTTGCCTATTGTTCCAGCAAACTTCATAGCCTTGGATCTTATTGCTTGGGCATGTGCCCCTCTCTGAACTAATCACTGATACGTGGGAGATACAGGCTAAGCCCAGGAGCCCTAAAGCCTAGAATGTAGAGCCCAGGCATGGGGTTAGCCTTGCAGAAATGACATGGAGTAGGGAATGGTGAGGTAGTTTCCCAAAGCCCCAAAAATCAGGAGGTCTGTTTCTAAAAGACATGGAAAATGATGTTAGACATGCCTTCCCACAAGATCCTTCCAAAAAGATGTTCAAATCCCCAGTATCTACTCTGTGCAATATGAAATATCAGCATCATGGACGTGAAATGAAAACAAGAACTCATGCAGCTCAGACTGCATACATAGAAATGAACCTTGCACATGTATATCACAGTCGAAGTAATAGTAATAGCTAATATCAATTGGATGCTTGAGAGAACCAAAAAAGTAGCAACTGTTTTTGTGTTTTGCAGTTAAAGAAGCCGAAGCATATTTATGGTACTAAAAAACACATCAAATGTACAGAAGAAGTCTGTGATTCCAGCCAATTGGGGTAGTGAGGTTGCCATGCAGGGGATATTCTTTGAAGAGGACTTAAACTTCTAGCAAAAATTTCATCGGAGAGGAATAGGGAAGCAGTCCATTCTGAAGAAGAAGCATTAAGTTGGTGCAGGCATTGTGTACCCACTTGCATTGTCAGCATCATCTTATCTGTGTGTGTACTGGTTCAATTCTAGCTGCTCTGCTTCTGACTCAGTTTCTTGATAATGAGCCTGGGAGGGCAACAGATGATGGCCCATGTGCCTGGGCCCTTGCTATTTATATGGGAGACCCAGATGGAATGCTGGGGTCCTGGCTTTAGCCTTGACCTAGACTTGGCTGTCAAAGCCATCTGGGAAGGGAACCAATGGCATCTCCCTTCCTCTTTTCTTTCTCCCTCTCTCCATCGTTCCTTCTCTCTGTCTCCCCTTCTTTCTGTGACTGTACCTGTAAGAAAAGTAAGTCAATTGTATGAAAAAAAAAAAATAAACAGTATGTGAAGGAATGGAGCTGGAGAGGGACAGAGGATATTTAGGGAATGGCAGCAAGTAAAATTTGACTTGAGCTTGTAATATAGAGATGAATAAAAAAGTGTAGGGGTGGATGGTTAGTTGGAACTCCTTGTAAATCCTGGCTGTTGATCCAAGGAGTTCACCTTGTTCTGTGGTCTAAGGATCTCTGAATAGGGCAGTAATGTCATCTGATAAACAAGAAAATGGCCAGGCCCTGGAGTGTTTTTAGGTGGGGGTGTTGATTGTAGTGTGCCGCCCTACATTCTTGGGATGTTTTGGAAGGTTTTTGCAAGTGTCCTGTCGGATGGCATCCTGGTAGATTTCTTTAAATGACTTAGCTACCTTTGCCTTCTGAAAGGTCTTTTAAAAGAGAACTTGACTCTGACATTCTGTTTTCCACAACTGGCACTGAAGAGAGGTAGAGCCAAGCCAGCTCTTATAGAGCACTTTGTACACAAGACAAGTACTTTTCTGTGTTTTGGTCACAGTTTGACAGTAAGACCATTCACCACTCAGAAACAAGAAGATAACATGGCACACTTATTTAATGCTGTCCTATTTGCTCTTCTATTTTATTCAGTCATTAAAAAGTGTTAGAATTGAGAATTAGGGCTCTTTTTCCTTGCCCAATGCAAACACAAGTGACTTGTTGACCATAAGATTTACTCTTAGATACTTCCAGAGCAATATAAAGTCCTGACCAAGTCTGTGCTCAAAGGAGCTAGTGGCATATGCTTCAGCCTCTTTTTCTGAATGCAGACGCCACAGTCACCATGCCATGGCCAGAAGGACATTATAAATCATTTCTAATTTATGGAGAACCTCAGCTAGTCCTACACCCTGCTACTTGTCTGCCTCTACACACTGTGGGCTCCCTTCTTTGGTGCATATAGAGACTTTTTTTCAAATGATCCATAGGTCAAAAAACTGAGAATTTTCCTTCTCACTGTCCTGGCCAGCTGTAAAGGAGTGGGGTGGGGAAGATAGAAGCCTCTTGTTCCTTATGACTTTTGCCACAACTCTCATTGACTGTCTGCATTAGAGGCTGAGAAAGAGCAGAAAAATAAGACTTTATCGTCATTAGCCTGTTTTTTTTTAATGCATTTATTTAACATAGTTTTGAATGCCAACAACCTGCAAGTCTTTTTTGAAGCACAATAGTAAACTGAGCAGAATTTTGGTTCTCATAGAGATCACATACATGTCAGAACTTGGTGTCTTCCAGGAAAGCAATTGGTTATGCATATGAAAGGTAATGAGCTTTCCTGCATCAGATATGTTTCTGGTCCAGTGACCTTTGAACAGAGATTTGAAGGGCATGGTGGAGAGTAAGCCAAACAGTGTCTGGGGAAATGGTGCCCAGGCATCCACAGAGGCCTCTGTGTAGTCCTGCCATGTATTCAGAGACAGGCAGGTAAGAGGAGGGAATGTATAGATGGAAGCAACTTGCAGATCCTACTGAGAACTTCAGATGCTACAACCACTGGCAAATTGGTCCTTACCAACACTTGAAAACATAGAGTATAAGTGTGATAGTGCCTTCTTTACTTCCCAGGTAGAACTCCAACGTGTGTCATTGCTCACATTCATCCTGGGTGGAAAGTGAAGCCAATTCTTAATTTTGCTTAGCTTGTGCTAAAACCATTCGCGTTTTTCTCAACCGGCGTGAAAATGAGTAGCCAGTATCCATTTATGTATCCAGCAGGTGATACAGTTTGCTTGGAGAGGCCTGTGCTGTGGCTCTCCACATGTCTCTTCCCTGTCGATATTTTGGCTATCCCCCAGCTGTGTGACAGCCTCCTCCAACACTGGCAATGTTGCTGCTCAGAGGGGAATGAACTTCAAACTCAGAGTAGCTGAGGAGTGTTGGCCCCAGATTCTGTGAGGTTCCCATTACCTGCCTGGCTTTTAGTGAACACGTGTTGCTGCCTCCAGCTATCTTCCTCTCTCAGTGACTTACTCTGGTCAGGAGTGCCAGAGATCTTGAGTTTGATTAATATGTACAAGTGCAAGGGAATGTGATTTTGACTCCTCTGAGAAACCCTTTCCTAAAAATGAGGGTGACTGATACTGGGAGGGGCTGGGCTGCCTGCTCAGCATCCTGCTCTTAATGTTTTGAAGCAGGTGAGCATGTGTCAGGAATGTTCAGAGATGGCCCCTGGTGTGCAGGGCACGTTGGACTAGAATGACCTTTCTGGCTCAAGCCCATGTCAAACCCCTTGGAGCCCATGAATGAGTGGCTAGTGAATATGCTCCACAAACAGACAGACACTAAGATCAACACGAGGCAAATATTTTGAAAGATAAAGAATGAAATACTTGTCCTTCGGTGAGAGCAGCGGTTGGAATTTTGTGTCCTAGCAACATACCTTCCATGCTCAGTCACCTGCCGTTTGTTCTCCTTGGCCCTGTACACAGATATCTGCATTATGTGTACAAAATGCTCTCAGCCAAGAACCAAACAAATAGCTAATGGCATTTTCCTATCAGAGCCTGTTTATAAGGAGGTAGAGCAAAAGAACAAAGCAGCTGGTTGAGATTGTTGGCCGGAAGCCCATACTCCTCTGGAGTTATCAAGAGGGAAAAGAAAGAAATTTTTAGCTGAGAATAAATTAGAATTAAAGCAACAGAAAAACTCAATCTAAAAAATCCTGCAGGATTCACTAGGGAAAGGCAGAAGCATAAACTGGGTATAGTCTCGGGTGATTTTTTTTAAGTGCAAGAAGGTTTTTTAAAGGTGCTCAAAGCAATGATTATAGAACAACTTTGATTCATTATAGGTTCCCCTGATTCTTGAGCTTGTCCTCAGAGACTGCTGGATCTTGTGCTGTAATTCTACAGCTCATGGATTAGAGACATAGGAATACAAAGTGATTGTATTCCCCAAAGTTACCCCAACTCCTCCTGAGACTGGAAACCAAGAGCCCTGAAAACCGCTTTTTCAAACATTTTTACAGATGCAGCAAATTATTACATGTTTTATTGAATGTAAACAAAAGGCAGATATAGATAAGAAAGACAGCAACTGGGACTTGCTCCATGATGTCATAAGCTAAGCCTCATCCTGTGGCACCAGTACCCTATATGAATGCTGGTTTGTGTCCAGGCTGCTCTATTTTCAATCCAGCTTTTTGCTTATACTCTGGGAAAACAGCAGAGGATTGCCTGTGTCCTTGGGCTTCTGTATCCCCATGGATACCCAGAGGAAGTTCCTGGCATCTGGCGTCAGATCAGCTCAGCTCTGGTCATTACAGCCATTTGGGGAGTGAACCAGCGGATGAAAGGGTTTTTTTTTCTCTCTCCTTTCTGTAAGTGTGCCTCTCCAAAATTAGTTAATGAATTAATTTCAAAAAATGTTGAAAGAAAGAAGGAAGGAAGGAAGGAGGGAGATAGGCAGGAAGGTAGAAAAGAGGGAAGAAAGAAAGAAAGAGAGAAAGAAAGAAAGAAAAAGAAAGAGAGAGAAAGAAAGAGAAAGAGAAAGAACGAGAGAAAGAAAAAGAAAGAGAGAAAGAGAGAGAGAGAAAGAAAGAAAGAAAGAAAGAAAGAAAGAAAGAAAGAAAGAAAGAAAGAAAGAAAGAAAGAAAGAAAGAAAGAAAGAGAAAGGAAGAAAGAAAAAGAGAAAGAAAGAAGAGAAAGAGAAAGAAAGAAAGTAACAAACACAGCCATGGTGACAATATTGAGATATTGATGGTGACTCTGGGCTGACGCCTGCAGCCAATGACAGTTGCTTATACAATCTATACTCAAGCTTAGGCTAGAGCTACTTCTGGTTGATGGGCCTCCAGGGGTCTCCAGGGGTGGGGACTGAGACAGCTGTTCTAAGAAGGTTCCAGAGTCCTACCACGCCTCACTGCCCTGTCAAGCCTGAATTGGTCTGGACTGTCCATTGCAGACAACAGTGGTCTGGATCCCTTAAACCACCTGCAGGAATCTCGGCAGGGTTCCTTTATGTACCATTGTGTGGATAGATGTTTGATTTCCTGTGTTGAGACAAGGACCTGAACAAATCCAAACCGCGTTTCACTAAGAACATCCCTTTCAGGTAAAATAACCCATCTTGTATAAACAATTCCTTACCCCCAGCTCAGTTAAATCTGTCCTTTGGAATTGCTAACCATTCAGTGAGCTATTGTTACTTCTGAACAAGAGTTTATGGAGTGGAGATGGGACTGACCTGAAAAGGGGAAGCTTTTGTGTGGTTCCCTGTTAAAACACATTTATTATTCTACTTTGAACATTCATTCACTTATTTTCTTCTATGTTGATATTCTGACTCTATCCAAACAGTGTGTGACAAAACTTACAACAAAGAATGTGTTTTTAACACATAAAATGTAAATAAGTAAAATTAGAATATGGAGGAGAAAACATGAGTTAGATGAAATCTGTGTTAAATTTCAAGGTTTTTTTGTTAAACAAACAAACAATTATTATCTGAAAGTCAGAAAAGAAGAGAGAGTGAGGCACAGAGAGGTCTTCCATCTGTTGGTTCACTCCCCAGATTGCTACAGTAGCCAGGATTGAGACAGCCTGCAGCCAGGAATCAGGCGCTTTATCTGGGTTTCCCATTTAAATGCAAGGGCCTGAGCATCTGGAGGATCTTCCGCTGCTTTTATCAGGGAACTAGATGGGAAGTGAAGAAGCCAAGACATGAAGCAGCACCCATATAAAATGCCAGCATATACTGTAGTGACTTTACCTGCTCAACCACAACACCAGTATCACATTTTACCCTGAGCTTTCCAATAACCAAATTGAAAAAGAAATCCAAAATTACCAGTTATCATGAAGTGGAGGTGAAGGATCCAACTTCTTCAAGAGAGGTTACATGTGCGTCTTCTGGGGTTGCTGCCATTGGTAAACAATTGCTGAAGACCTTCATGCACTTACTGCAATGATTGCCACCCAAAACTTGGTCTCCCACCCCATCTCTCCCTTTAGTGTCTTTCCTCCAGGTTACCTGGATCCCAGTTTCCATCAGCCACATCTTTAGCAGTGTCATGAGCTCCCATTGTGTGGGTCAGGGTGTCATTGGGGAGGTGGACTTCAATTCAGTTTGATTTGTGTTGCCTAGAGTAGCTGTGGAGGTGAGGGCAGGAATTGGAATCTTACAGAGGTTTGAGATCTAGTCCTATCATCACTGCCCAGCCTCCCCTCATCCATACCTTCTCAAAGTTTTCTAGCCCTTCTCTGCTAGGTCAAAATATTGTTTTGGAACACAGAGTCTGGAAGGAATACATTTCTTAAGAGCACACTTAGGGGAATGTTGACTCAAAGGATTAGTACATGACATCATCATGTGTTAGATTTACACACCTTCTCAGTTCCTGGAAGTGGGGAGTGGAGCTGGCATTTACATAGGCATGTAGGGTTCATGAATTAATATTATGTACAGACAAGGCTAATGCTACTCAAGCCCCGCCCATGAACTCCTAAGCTCTGTTGTGAAGTTGTTCCAAGAATTCAGATATTTTTTTCCAGGAGAATGAAGAATCTGTTGAGATCCCCATCTTTTTCCATACTTGTGAAAACTGCTCATTCTTCGCTGCTTTCTCCAACCTACTAAGTCTTGAGGTTTATCAGGGAATATGTCAGAACACTCTAGAATTTAAGAGTATTGCTGCAAAGAGAGTTCCAGAAATTTGATATGTTGGACTTATGGAAATGGGTGGTGATGTGATAGTGAATACACCAGGGAAGTAATTTGTACTGTTCAAGAAGCAGAGGAGTTACTTGAATATTTTCTGAAAGCCTGTGTGTAGTGATGGTTTTAATATAAGCACATCCAGGTTCTACATGTACTGAACATCCATACAAGGGTTTGTTTTAGAATACAACAGTACGAAGAGGGATTTTGAAGTAAGTAGTGGCCTCTATGCTCTTTGGTGGGTGTGAAATTGAAGGTCTGGAGTCTCGGTCAGAGATGATCGCTGGGAAGACCAGAAACAATGACTGTTGAGTATTGCACCATGGACTAGTCCTTTGCCCTTGTCATGGCTGTGTTGATTCAGCCTCAGCCACATGTTTTGCTAGGTGAGTCTGAGCCCCCATGTGAACAGAATAAATGTGTTCAATTCTGCTTAGAGTGTTTTTCTTAATTGTTTTAAGCAATGATTTGATTCTTACCTGTGCTTGTTCTTTTTAAAAGTGTTAGAAAGGAAGATATCCACCAGACAAAGTAGAGAGGAGCTGATAAGAAGGGGAGTTCTTAAGGAATTGCCTGATCAAGGTGAGGAAACTAATCATATGTTTAAAATAATTTGATCCTTCACTCTTTAGTCTTTCTTTCATTTTCTGTTGAAATTTAAAATGACCCTGGTCCTTCTCAGATAAAGCATGAGTGATATACACCAAAAATCTTGCTTTAAGAAATTGAGGTGCTAGAGGAGAAAGACCCAGAGTTTCCCTGGCACGTCCTCTATGCCACTCTACCCAAAACTCTGAAAATAGAATCAGACATACCTACATTTTTGGAGACTATAGATACAGGTAAAGATTCAAAGGTATTCTTGACTTCTCTGTCTCTGAAACTCTGTTTTTCTGTTGAAGTTAAATTCTATCGTTGCAGTAATTTTCAGCTAGATCCATGCCTTACTTAACACATCCAGTAAGAGAAAAAAGAGGAAAGATATAGCACACCCACTCTTTATTCTTTACACTCTATGATACACTGAAATGGATGATCAGTAAGTCATGAATGGGCAAATTAAACTAATCTGCTTCATACACTCTAGTAAATCTTTTTCTTTATGTATTCTCTTAGCTCATTCTCTTAAATAGATTTCCTGCTTTGTGCATTCTCTCAAGTATTGTTTTCTTTCCTTTCTTTGAATCTAGTTGCCTCTTACCTTTTCACTAACAATGACTAATTCCAAGTATTTTTTTCCTACCTCTACTCTTACCTATTAATTTGAAAAGCAGAGTTGACACAAACACACACACATGAGAGAGAGACAAACAGGCAGAAATCAGAAATTTTCTATTTGCTAATTCACTCCCTAAATCATCATAATTGCCAGGGTTGAACTATGCCATGCCCATACTGGGTCAGTGGCCCGAGTCCGTGGGCCATTATCTAGTGCCTAACATATCAGGGAGGAACTGGATGGAGAACAGAGCAGCTGAGACTTCCATCTGCACAATGCTACAGGTGGCTAACCTTCACAGCAATGTCAGCCCCCTCTAATTACACCTTTGTTTCTGTCCTCCCAAGAAAATATCTTGCTTGGAAAATATAGGAATCAGATTGAAACTGAAATTGGCCCTAGAAACAAGACACCAGCAATGGGTTTTTCTCCAAATAAATAATACCACATGATTTCCATTCCTCCCACTGCTATCAAAACTAAAGGATATTTTGTGGCATCATTATTGATTTATCTTATTCTCCCTTGGCCCCAACATTTACTGGAATAAAATACTATTACTGTACTTTCATGAGAACAAATAGAATGCTATTAATTTGAAAGCAGAATAATAGTATTTTTCTCCTTGCCTGATATATGCTCATATTTTCCTTGCAAAAAGCTTAACAGGTTTTGGCATTCACTGTTTATAAATCAAAGTAACCTACTTGTTCCAACATCTGAGTAATTCCAGATTGGAGTTGGGAAATGTTTTACACTCTCATTTCTGCTTCAAAGACTATAGGGAAATCTGGAGTGAATAATACCATTTTTTTTTTTCTTAAGTCCTCTCAATCTTAGATATTTTACTTCGATTTTTAACCTGTCAAGCTGTCTTCACTCTACTTTATGAATGAATTTTATATCTGTCCTAATTTCCTATTAAGACTGCATATTTTCTATCTTAGACATTTGAAAATAGAACAATACACACTTAGATTTTTTTAACTGAAACATTGGCTTGCAAAATCAAAATTCATTTTTTCACCTGACTGCAAAGGGCCAGTAAAACTGTTGTAGATCTCCCGAAAGCTGACGACCAAGTCGTTAGCTTCATGGAGCGGGCCCAAACAATTGTTGACATCCTTTATTAGAAGGGTATTTTTAAATAAATAAATAGAAAAAAATATGGTTAAAATGATAATGGGTTTAAAGGTAAAGATTGAGGAGCTGTTTACTTTGTAATTAAACAATACCGATAGAGAAAGATTTTACTTATTGCAAATATAACTAAGAATGGTCAATTTAAACAAATGTTTCCTATTGCTTGATTATTATTCTACCTAACTTTTTACATCCTAAAAGTCACACAGTTCCATGACCAATATATACTTATTTCCAAGAACTCTGACAATTATTTGACCTTTATACTTCACTTTTTCAGGCAAACAGTAAAAGTTTCAAAATATAAGATAATAAAAGTCGTTAACCTAAATATAACATGATAAGTTTGATAGTTGAGAAGTCATTAATTACTGAGTCTTATTTTCTGCCTTTTGCCTGGGGCCTATTTAAAACTACAGAAATCATCTAATGTTTGAAGTTCCCAAGGATACCTATTATAAATGAAATCCTTTTCTCTTTTTAGCCAACAGCTGGAGAAAAGAAGTTTTCTGCCATCACCCCCCCCCCCGCAAAAACAAAAACAAAAACAAAAAACAACAAAACAAATTGTCTTGGGAATTACGTTGAGACTGGAAGGTGCCGTTCTTGAGGGCCTTCTGCTCTCATCTGCCAAAGATGTATTGCTGCCCTTGACCCCTGGCCCTAGCTTCAGCTCTTGACAGTGTTTGTCAGCTCTGTCTGCTTATCCCTTTAGCTTCTGGGCAGAACCTCACCCATCCAGCCCCACAGCCCCACTCCCAGGTATTATTATTACCATTGTTAATTCTTTCAGATGATTTTGTTTTTGTACACCAAGAACTAACTTCAGTCTAGAAGTTCAGCAGTCTTTCCTCTTGTGAAGTCCATGGTCTAGTCCAAGTTCCTCTAATTCTTCTTTTTTTTTTTCCTGTCTCCGACTTTACCATGAGGGTTTACCGATGTCTGCCTATCTACAGTTTTTTCTTTTTCTCCTTTCGGGTACCTATCTTTCCAATGAGCCGCTCACCTTTTGGTCAGGCATGATTTTCTCCACCTATCTATTCTGTCTTTAATCTGATCCCCATACACTTGCTTTCCAGAAAACAATAACTCCCCACATATTTTCTCACACTCATCATTTAACCACTTCTGTCTGTGCTTTACCTGATTCTGCTGTAAGCTTATAACTATTGCTCCACTTTCTCTTTCTTGCTGATAATTATGTTGCCCTGGGCCTCGCTATTCCAACCAGGCTCAACTTCTTCCACACTTTCCTTTGCTGTGCTTTTGTTTTGCCTACACATGTATGTGTCATTAAGGATTTATTCTAATTCTAAAACAATTTTCTTAACACATAATACTAAGATAAATTTACAGTACACTTATCAACTAATGCCTTCAGTTCTCTATTGAATTTCCTATTTCTCACAAGCATCTCTTTTTCTGCAGTTTTTTTAATGAGCTAGTTTTATTACATATTTCAAAGTAAGTATCTTTCCACATTATTATCTTCCTTTATCATTAAATAATCCAGTTTCTTCTTGTGCCATGCTATTAAATTTTCTCTTTGTTATAAGTTTTTTTAAAAATCATTCATTTAACCTATTGATGATTTTGATTCAATAGTGCTTAAGATTAAATTGTCATTAATATGATCTCAGCATGTTTTATTATCACTAATTAAAAGAAAATGTACATTTGTGATGGTTTGCATAGAAACTGAGGAGTTCTATTTGAAGAAATGCTCCTGCTTGGTTTAGAATTGTTCATTCTTACATGATTTTGATTTTGTTTGGGTATATTGTACTGGATTTTTTTTTCCTATAGTTAATTGCTTAAAATCCAATAATATGAATTAAGAATCATGTAAGTTATTTTTTATTTTGCACATACTCTTTAAAATTCTTTGTTTAATTTTTTGGAAATAATTAAGATCCACTTGAATGGCTTTACATTTAATTATTGTCTGTTTTGACTTTTTGTAGAATCAGATTACAGGTTGTTGGGAGTTATACAACTTAATAATTGCTTCTTTTTAAGTATAGCATAGTTCCATTATATGTGTTTTACTTCTTAAAATGTAATTCTTGTTTTTGTTAAGAAAGCCAGTGTGTGTTAAGTTGAACCTCAGCAATGAAAGTTTCCGAAGTGTTCTCAAGTTTTGTAAAGATTACTAAAACAATGTTAATCAAAAATTGCTTAGGAAAAGCTCTGATCAAAACTTTAGTTATTGATTTTCCTTTTGATGATAGCAGAACTTCTGAAATTTTTCCAGATATGAACTGAGTTTACCTTTTAAAGGGTCACTGAAATAAGTTTCTGTAAAATCTTGTACCCTAGTTTGGTTGGTTATGAACAGTTGCCTAGGTACATTGCCATCTTTCTGTAAACATAAAATTAAGGTGTTAACACTGGCACCATTTTTTCTCTGAAGATGCAATATATAACTGTGAAAGATTAAAATGTCATATGTGTACTCTGAAGACAGTGGTGCTCAGATATCTTCATATTCTCTCACAAACTATGTAATCACATATCTCATTGGTTGTCTATTTGCATTCATCTTGTGACTTGGATGCTCACTAAAATGTTTATTCCATATACCAGAGTATTGCCATCATTACTACTCAGTGTCTTGCCATGAAGCATAGAACCTGGGCACGTAAACAAAGGAATCTACTGTCCTGGGATGGCGTGTGATTCAGACCATTGTTCCCACTGCCTTGATCAGCACACACACATTCTCTCCACAACAGCTTTCCCTCATTAACAAGAGTTTTCTACCTCTTTTATTTTAAGTGAATTGTTCTGTAATACCAGGGTACTTCCAAAAGTTCTTGGAAAATGGAATTAAAAGGTCCATATGTCTTGTTGTAAAACAATTTTTAAATCCACGTATAGTTTTTTGCAATACACTTTACCTTTGACCTTTTCTGCACAACCAGATATGCACGGATTTCAAAAATTGTTGCACCAGCATGTTTGCTTTTTAAATTCCATTTCCCACCAACTTTTCCAAGTCTTCTCACACCTGAGATCACAAGCTTGATGCCTTAGGGACTGAAGCACGAGCCCAGATCCCACCATCCCAGAGAGTGGGAAACTGGTTTTCCAAAAAGCCATCAAGTTAGACATCTAGGTGTTTCTTTCCCATTTTAGATGGAGATGTAACAGTTAACTTTGAAAATTCAAACGGTCACATGATACCCATCGGCGAGGAGTCTACCCGAGAGGAAAATGTAGGAAAGTCTGAAGAAGGTAATGGCTCTGTATCTGAAAAAACGCCACCTCTGGAGGAAAAGGCAGAAGATCAGAAAGGTAAAATAAAGAGAAACACGATATTATGTATGTTAGTGTGGCCCAGGTTTTAGGCTTGAAAACGTGAGCATTAAACCTACACATCTGCAGAGAGGAGATTTACAAATCTAAAGAAGGGGAAGTGATCATTTGTAGTGAAGATGGCTTCCATCGATTGTATAAGCACATTGTTTTCAGTTCTTTTTTTTTTTTATCATTTTATTGTTATGAGGATTGATTAAAGGTAATCACCATCAGAAGTGGCCTCTTCATTCAGAGATATTTGGGGCGGTTATCTTTTTCTTGGGAACTTTCAGATAAGACAAGAAGTCTAAACACTCTAGCTGCTGCTTATGTCTTGCACATTTAGGGGAGAAATGTGAAAACCTACAGGGTTTGCTCAGCCCAGCACTGTCTGTGGTGGTGGGACTTGGCTGGTGTCCACACAGTCGGTAGTGTAGGTTCTAGACATTTCTAGGAGAAACCCGAGACCCTTTCCCAGAGAGGCAGTTCTGGATGAGCTCTGCTGGCTCAGCACCACAGTTGCTACACCTTGACTTCTCTGTACAGTTGAAGGATAAAAGTACCAGAGGTGTTTCAGAAAGGTTTCTTGAAGGCCATTTTAGAGACTTTGTTTTGTAGAATTAATATCCTAGAGATTTGAGAAGCCTGCAAAATCTAGGATCTACTGGGACATTCACAAGTTCCTCACTGTGGATTGGTTTCATCTCAACACCACTCTTGCATGTAGGAATCTGCAGGTCCTGCACTTACAGAAATGTGAACTGGAACTCACATAGAGAAAGATGGTCTTAGGAGTTTCTGGATCAACACAAGCAGTGTAAAATCGAATCCTCAGGAACAGGTTACTTGTTCCTCCTCTGTAATGTCTGCCTCCAAGTTTGATGGCAAAAACTTATCAAACTTAGTAAAAGTTTGGTGAGCTTTAAAAAAACTTCTAGAAAGTGCTGGAATCGATCTTCTTTCTTTTGTTCTTGACACAAATTCTCCAGCGTCAGAGGAAACAAGAGTATTTAATGGCCTTATATATACTTGGTAGTGTACCAGTTATCTGCTCTGCAATTCCATAGCACTTAATTGTCTACATATAGATTAGCTCCTAAAAGCTGGAGACGCCTGTGTTAATTAGTAAAAGTTATTTTGCCTTATTCAAATATTAATCAGATTTACTCGGGCTTTTTCCTTTGGAGGTCCCTGGGTTAAAATAATAGACACTGATTTTGAGAAACTATCTAAAACTTTTAGTGACATTGTTCCTGGACTATCAAGAGATAAGAGATTTAAAATACATTTTAAAGAGATTGGATTGAAAGCATTAATACAAGTTAATGATGTTTCTTGTTTAAATATAATTCTCCTGTCCAACCTGTTGAATTTCAAATCCATCTGATTCGTCTTGACACACAACCCTTTTACATTTAAAATCATGTCTCATTAATTCACAGTGCCATCTTTTTTTTATTCTAAGAATTCATGTTTATTTACCTGAGAGGCAGAGATACTCTGTGCACCAGTTCACTCCCCCAGTTCCACCCTGGCTGGGAATGAGCCAGGCTAAATCTGGGATGTAGGAATGCAATCCAGATGTGGAGCATAAGCATCTAAACAAAGGCAAAACAGTCACTCTGAGTAGTGTCATCTTCAGTGACTGCCTGGTCCCCATGTGTGTGAGTCTCTGGACTGGCCACATTTCAAAGGAAATGTTTTCCTTATCAGCTAATAAAATATTTGCTGCTAGTTTTATGTTATTTAAAGTAACAGCCCTTGGTGTACTTAAAAAAAAAAATAGAAAAAGGGTAGACCTTCTAGGTCCATGGATAATTGAGAAATGTCTTAGTCTTTTATTTAGAATTAGTACATTGAGTTTTTTGTGGTCTAATGAGGTGCAAGAAAGCATCTTGCTTGGCTAATGGAGACCTGAGCTGATGGAGATGCAGGGATGCTTAATGCCACCAACATGGTTGCGTAGTTCCCTCTTGCTGAGGGTTCCCATAGCAAAGACCAAAGCCATGCTGATGCTGAAGAGAAATATTGGGTATGGAAGCCATTTCCTGATACTAAAAGGAATATCACACATGAACAGTATTAGAGTATTGTGTTAAATAGAACACACCTGTGAACAAAAACCAGCAGATTAACTTATCTTGAAAAACATCACGAATTCTGAAAGCTAATTCAACATTTGCCTTTGCTCCTTTTGTAATCTCACTGCTGCGCAAACCCAATTCATACTCCTCATTCATCCTTCATTTTGGAGTGTAGTGCGTGTTCCCTTGCCTTTGGCATTGAGCCCATTTATTCCAGAACATTAGTTCGTGTATTAAGTACTTATATTTGAAAAATTATATAATATACCTTTAAAGTCCTATGTGTTTGTTAATCCCTTTTAAGACAACAACTCAATTTTTTTTAATTTGAAAAATTGATGAAGAAAGCAAAACAACTGGCAAGTGGTGGCCTTTTTGTACATGCTGTGGGTAATGCCCACCCTGAGCTCGTGGCCGTGTTCCTGTGCCTCCGGATTCCATATTCACTGCAGTGAGGTGTTTGGCACGCAACTTCACTTTTTGACTTCCTTTGCCTGTTACTGGAGACTTCTTCCTCAAAGTCTCCAAAGTCTCCTGTTATTATTTCTCAGTAAGTGTGCTTAAATATGTAAAAGACAGACAAATGTATCTTCGGTCTGTTAAATATAGCTTGATGTTAACCATGAGAAACCTGAAAGCTATTCGATTTTATTAACAATGAAATATTTTTAAAGGGCTGTCAATGAGCTAGCATGTGATGGCGACTTATTTGTTCCACAAATAACTGTTACCTACCATAGGCTCAGACTCTTCAGGGAGCCCAGGAAAATAGTGGTAAAAGGAAACGGCTTTTGCCCTCAAGGAAACTGTGGCCTTCAGGATTTCCACACGCCACCCAGCCATTGCAGCACAAATTGCAGATTTCCACAGAAGGCCAGAGTGTGAGGAACTAGCCCAGAGAACTTACAGAGGGCTCCAGAACACATTTCTTCTAAGAAGATTTTTCCACACTCAGACCCAAAGGAAGAATGTGAAAGTTGTCAGGTGATGGAGAAGCACT
Organism: Ochotona curzoniae; assembly: GCF_017591425.1. Classification (NCBI taxonomy): domain Eukaryota; kingdom Metazoa; phylum Chordata; class Mammalia; order Lagomorpha; family Ochotonidae; genus Ochotona; species Ochotona curzoniae. Next base: position 23,711,459 of record NW_024467115.1, read on the forward strand.
GAGACAGGGGCGAATGCGTTCTTGGCGGAGTGAAGAATGCCTGCAGCCCTGGACTTGCTATAAGTTTATTGGAGTCAATCTGTCATGTGCTAAAAGGAGTCGTAGGACAAATAGCTTGTCTTGCAGATTGTATTGTTGTGAAGCAAACAAGCCAGAGTGCACAAGCAGCCCTTTCTTCACCTCCCCTGGCAAAGATAGCACTCTCCTACACCATCAGTTTATATCATGTGCTCAGCTCATACAGTCATGGTCAAAAAAGGCACTGAGACTTCACTCATTACCTCTCTGATAGGAAAAGTCTGTTTTCAGTGAATTTTTGTGTAACTGTCAACCAGTCATGTTCATTGAATGGAAGTGGCTTTTAGAACAATATGTTTAATGAGATAATAAACTATCACCCAAGACACAGAGAGAGAATGATCCTAAGTTAATCAGCAAACAATTTGCACACTCACATGTATGTCCACAACTCATGCATAGCACCACAGTGGCAGATACTCATAAATAATTGGTAAAGATCAAAGATAAGTTCTCCTTATCTTACCAGGGCTTCTCCACAGGCCAGGGAGAATCTATGTGCAACATGTGTCCTTGCACTCCCAGCAGGCATTGCGATTCCAGCCGTCACACAGAGAGCCAGGTATTTCCCAAACCCAGAGCTCAGATCTTTGGGGTATAACTTTAGAATTGAAAACTTCAAGTAGAAAGAACAAAAATTCTTTTAAGGCCATGCATAAACAGAAAGGCTAGGACACATAGGGTGCATAGCATAAAAGAGAATCAAGATACCAAGTCCTGGACATCTATCTACCTGCCGTCACCACAGACAATGATGAGGGACCTGGTCTGCATGTGTTGCATAATGCTCAGGGCTGATATTACAAAGATGCACTTGAGGAAAATGCCTTTGGCCTGTGTGTCATGTGGCAAATCCTGTACATTTGTATATTTCACAGCAAAATTAAATGTGTAGTTGGACATCAGCTTGCATCATTCTCAGCCCCAGCTGACTCTTGAAATTAAAAGGCCTTCTGGTTCAGACCATGTTGGGGCATGAACACTGCTGCATTAAAGATAATAAGCAGCTTAACTGACGTGAAGACATGAGAAACAGAAAGGCAGAAAATACAAGATAGCCTCTGATAAGCCCAAGTAAGTGGCTCACACAATCAGGCTGAATGCGCAGATGGAGGAGGCCCATTTGGACCTCATTGGCTTTGTGATTCTATCAAGATGAAAGATGAACTTCACCAGAAATATTTTATTGGTTATCCCCTGAATAACACCCTAAATAACAGGGGTCAGGTGGCTGTTACGGTAATAAGAGATGTGACTTCATATTGATTCAGGAAAGATAAAAACAGAGCTGAGTTTTCACTTCATGTTCTCTCAGGTAAGAGGCCAAATGAAAATAATGCAATGGAATACATTCAATATTCCAATCCCTTCTTGGTTCTTGAGTAACAGGAAGGATATATACGCAGACTTAGTGTTTTCTTAGTACTCTCTCACATTTTTTATTGTGTTCTCTGTTTGAAAGGAATGCTGCTTAACTCTTTGGACCAGGACTGCATTTTAATTATTTTTATTCCAGTCAATCGCTAGTGGAAAATAAAGAGACATGAATAAATGAATAAATGTGCAGGATCTCTGTTTTCTGTAATGAGAGACTAGCTCTAGTCTTCCCGCAGTTATGCAAATCCCCTGAGACACTTCTGTTTCAAGTATGAGTTCTTCTGGCTGAGTTTTAACCTTTGTCTCTGTAGTCATTCTAGGAGGCCTACAGTTGCAACAGTAGATCAGGAAGCCGCCTGAGTTCCTAGGCAGAGCTTGCGACTGTCACTAGTGCGTATAGGCCGTTATTCAGCACATTGCGGCCCATGTGAGCAATCCTGCAGAGTCTCCCTTAGTTTAAAATATCGTTGATTTTGCCCACAATGAATCCCTTTGCTTGAGTTCTAGAAGGTTACTGAGTCCAGTGGTTGGCATGGCTGTATATATATTAAATGTACATGTCTCCCCTGTTGGAGAGACCTTGGATTTTCTTAAGTCTCTTACATTCAAATTTAGCACTAAATCTCCTCTGCCCTTTGTCATCTAATGACCTAAGCAGCAGGTTGGAGGTCTGCAATCAGGGACTCTCACCTGGGACTGTAACAGCCACCCTCAAGAAACCTTTTACAAAGTCATTACATGTGTGGCCCAGTTTTATCAAAGGAGTGACTAAAGGACCCATACAATGCAGTCCTGTTTGTCTTCCAGCCTTTGCTTTTCACTCCATGCTTTGCTCTGTGTGATGCCAAACTCTACCTGATTCCCAGGGGCCACGCAGCCATATTGTGTATCACTGTCACCATGTCTTACTCCATGTATTTCTATGGTGTATGTCTGTATCAGTCTGCTCTGTTCAATTTCTCATTTGTAGAGAACTCTGAAAACCACTCTGAAACTCCGGCAGCTCCTGTTCTACCTCCTTCAGATCCTCCTAAGCCTAAACCCAAACCTAAACCCAAAAAAACACCTGTGCCTCCAAAAGGGGCTGCCGCTGGGGCCAGCCACAAGGGTGACGAAGTGCCTCCCATTAAAAAAAATGCCAAGGTTCCCGGTAAGCAGGCCCCTGTCCCTCCACCTAAGCCAACAAGCCGAAACACGACCCGAGAGGCTGGTGAGTATGGTGCCAGTGAGCTATGGGGTTGAGTCCAGGGTGTGTGCCTCTGGGATGGGGCTACTTGTTTCTTCCACATGTGATGGGTTTTTAGTGTCTTAGAATTTAGTATCAGGATTCTACTTTCACACACAAAGGAGATTTCTTTGTTTCTGTCTACCAAAGGAGATTGTCTATTGATTAGTTCACTCATTATATTTCCTTTGTTGGAGGGGGTGTGGAAGAGATGTTTCTTATTTTATTTGAAAGGCATAAGCAGAGAGGGGTCTTCTGTCTACTCATAACAACCAGAGCTAAGCCATGCTGGAACCATGGGCGTTAAACTTCTTCTGGGTCTCCCACAAGGGCCCTAAGCCCCATCACCAACAGTTTGCCTTGATCCAGTGGCCAGTAGCTGGACTGGAAACAGAGGAGCCAGGACTTGAACAAAGCACTCTGATATGGGGTGTGAGTATTCCAAAGGTGGATTTACCTTCTGTACCACACCTATTTAGTCTCATCTTAGAAAAGACCCAGCTGCAGGACACAGGGAGCAGTGTGCCCAATGAATGATGCTGATCTGAAATGATATTCTGTAGACATTGACTGACCTACCTATTTGAGTTTATGTGTGGCCTTTTGGCTTGGGTTTTCTTTCTGAAACTGCATATGCAAATACATCATTTATCTCTGACATATTTGCTGGATCTTAACTTGTGAAATCTCCAGCAGTCATAGTCATTCCCCTTCTGGTAAATGACAAAGTGTTTGTATCATTTGGGTCAGCTCCACCACATTCCTTTATTGCAGTCAGAAAGGTTTCGGTGAAACTGAAAGTTAAACGCTCAGGATCCTTTTCCATTTCCTCTCCCAAGAAAATTCATATTGTTATATGTGTGATGCTTTTCGAGATGCTATTACAAATCACCAGTAGTTGCATCATCTATAGTAGGTTTCTTCTAATCAGGTTGCTTAATGCAAAGAGGAACTTCCCTTCTTCCTGTGAGGTAGAAGGAAGAGGCCTGCCATGTTGGTTAGCTTTCAAAGCAGCACACATCAAAGACCGCATGCTCAAGGGCTTTTCCCTGTTGACATATCTGTAAAAATTCTTCTGTGCTGTGGAAAATCTACTTTCCTTAAAATAAGCAGCAGTACTTGTCTAGTCTACTAGGATTTGCCCTGGTGTCCATCCCCCCACCACCTCATATTGTATACCCTTAATGCTCAGTTCACAGAATGGTCCATCCACAGGATAGCAGCTCTCTCAATGCAAAGAGATGTCTCGCTCCCTGTGTTGCTCTTTCCCTTTCTGACCTGTAGCGTCTGGGTCTCTTCTAATAAGCTCTCCAGCAAAATGGCTCAGGATGATGTGCCTGGCAGCAGCACTGGAGCACCATTTATCTCCACAGGGACCAACTGTCCTCACATGTCAGTATCCTTTCTCGTTCTTGTGCGTGTTTCCCAGATGGCCTCACAAAGCCCCAGAATGCTGCCTGGAATGAGACAGACCCTGATCTGCTTCTCAAAGCAGAGTCTCAGACTGTCGTATTGCCTCTGGGGATTGTGGTCCTGTCCTGCTTCACTCACATGTGCGGGTGACTCACTATGGACTCAGCTTCAACTATCAAAAGAAAGCTGATGATTAACACAAAGGCCCAGGAACAGCTTTCATGAGAAATTCTGAGTTCTTACCAGATGGTCTCACGATGCTCCAAAGAGGGAAGAGTGCAGTCATTGTGTGCACTGTGTTGTAAGAGAGCTGGCAAACCCATATGGATGGAGACACATCAGGCTGTCCCAGGGCTATCACAAAGATGCAGGGTTGCAGCATAGACACCAATAAACTCATGTACAAAGATCATGTGTTGATAGTATTCAGGATCCTGTAGAAACTCTGTTTATAACCATGGAGAATTCGCCACATGATGACATTGTATTATTATAGAAATGTTGACTGGAATAGTCCATATGTAGCTGTTCATTTCCCATCATATCTACCGAATTCTTAGAAAAGTGATCAGTTAAAAATAGCATAGACCTCCAAATAGCCAGATGTTAGTGTATAGCATTCCCTTGCTTAACCAGGAAGGGAAGGCAAATCCTGCACTTTTTTACCCCCTTTCTTGTTAGATGTATTGTTAACAACAAAAGTTCATATTGAAGAAAAGTCACTTTTTTTTTCATCATGGCATCTATTCAAGGCAAAAAAAAGTCCTGTCACTTAGAAAGCATTTAAAGAAAAATATTACATAGTTTGAATTTGCACTCCAGATGTTGGGGGAAAAATATCTTTATCTGTAAGCCAGGTTAAAGTTAAACTTTTCTTTTAGAAAAAAAAGTTATCTAAAAAAGTAATAGAGTTAATATACAGGATATATTCTGTTTATCTGAGCTAAGAAAATATTTGGATGTGTTTAGGCATCAAATTTTAGTGTCCTGATTGTGAAAAATAAATTTAGAATGGACTTAGACTGAAAGGAATATGCTTAATGAGTTTGACTGATAGTCAGTAAAGGTTATTAATTATAAATATGTATCAACAGGTTTAGATTTGAAGAGGTAAAAATCTAACTATGCATATCCAAGATAATAAAGAGCCTATAATATAGATTCCTTGATCTAGTAATACATGAGATTGGGTTCTTTGCTGTAGTGCTTGGATCAACGAATCTTGCATCTCATCATATGTTCCTTTATCTGTTCTTCCTCATTAAACTTCCCAGTTGTCATCAATAAGGTCATAACCAGAGGTAAGTCACAGTAGCATCTGTTTGCAGTATGAGTCAGCTCCTCAACACTGAAAGAATATTTTCTAACAGGCATTCAAGAAAGAGGGAATATACAACATGAGAGTGGAAGCAACTAAGAGAAGTTTATAGATCATAAAGGTCATGAAACAGAAGAGGATTCTCTTGGGAGTTCACATCTATTTCCTAAGATGATACTTAAAGAAAAGGGCTAGTTAACCTTTTATCCCCCTGAAAATGGATTGGTTGAAGGCAGTCCTTCCCAGAAGAGGTAGATAATACCACTGCATCCTTTGAGGAATGGTCTGCTGGAATGTAAATGATCAGGAAGAGCTTTGCAAAGGTGGAGTCCAATGTTCTCAGAAAGATATGCTTTTCTGCCACATTATTCAGGTGCCACCATGTATATATTTTGTGTGGGGAAAGAGGTTTGTTTCTTTCTGTCTGCCTTTTGGCGTTGAAGAATCCCTGTCTTTCCTGTGTAACTCTATGCCTTTACCCTATCAATACCACACATGGAAATATAGGTTAACATGGTGAGCTGCTCGTTCAGCCACTAGGGTTTAGAGTTTCCTTTTGAAGCAGTAGGATTTGAGTGAATTTACTACTGACCCAGAAAGGAACTGGAACATACACCTTGGCCTTTGCAGAATGTAGGCCACCACTTCATTCCCAGAAAGACAGCATTGAGTATTTATGATTTGTGATAAGCCCAGCTGTGTGCTGCTTCCAGCTGGCTGCTGGTGTCGTACCCTCCCTATACACTGCAGCTCACTTCTCTGGAGCATTACAAGGGCTTTGTCAGGTACCCCACAGGATGAGGAACTGAGGGTTTTCCTATTGGCTTATCCAGCTTTAGACTGAAACAGGTGGAAACAGAGGGCTTTTGCCCCTAGTTTTGTTGTACCACTTGTTATACATAGATTTTTAGGTAAGCAGTGCATTTAAAAAAAAAAAAAGCCATTATCATTATTGGCTTACTTCATTGCATTTGTTTATCCAACAGATTTAAGGAGGACATTTTAAACATTGACACTTGTAACTTAATTGCTTTATTTGAAAAAGTAACATGTTCTCTGACTTTTAATACAGAATCTCTCTGTTTTAGCTGGTTCCTCTCATTCAAAAAAATCAAGTGGCTCCAAATCAACTTCACCATCTACTTCATCCACCTCATCTCGTCCCAGAGCTTCAAAGGAGACAGTTGCTAGCAAAACAGGGGCACTGGGGACTGCAAAAGGCAAGAAGAAAACTGGCAAGCAGCCAACAACATCTCGACTGTCTTCCGAACCTACCACTTCTGGCACAGAAGACCTTACAGGAGAGCTTCCAGAAACCAGAATGGAGAGTATCAAACCCAAGCCAGTTGTCCCAGGGACAGAGGAACCGAGTACAAGCAAGCCCAAGCCTTCAGTCCCTTCATCGCCCATGGCTCCACCACCTTCTCCCCCAGCCCCTTCTCTTCCTCTTGAGGATCAATGCATTGTTGCCTCAGACACTCCAGTTGTCCTGGTCAGCAACGGATCTGACCTGCCCGGCTCTGCCTTAGACCCAAGTCCATTCCTTTGGACTGAAGAACCAACAAACAGAACCACCCTTCCCTCAGGCACTGGCTTAAGTGTTAGCAGAGAAAATGCAAAATGGTGAGTTGGGACAAAGCTCATATTCCGTCTGCATACTGAAGATTACTAAAATAGTCTTTCTTTTATACTGTTGATAAAATTCAATTGATAAGGCAGAAAAATCTCCCTTTTGATTAGGTTCTGTGTCAATACTCTGCGTCTTCTCCATGGACTGTTCCCTTCATTTTCGTAGAGAGTTTATTTTGGACCTTTAGCACCTTTATATCAAGATTGCTAACTAGCTCCTGCTCACTTTTAAGAACTCACTTAGCCTTCTATTTCCCTTAAGAAAATAGCGAGCCATCAGGAAAGAACTTTTCCAAATTCTGAGTCCTTATTTCCAACCACAGCATTTCTACCTTTCATGTTTCCTCAACGTTGTACCAGCTCAAAGGTTATCTCCTTTGTGAAGTTTTCTAATACTTCTAGACAGAATTCGTTATTAATCCACTATTCTAAGACAATCCTTTTTCTCCTGTCTTTGGGACAGAAGTATTCAATAGATCCTACTTGATTGTATGTCCCCAGTAGAACAAAAATAGATTGCAGACACTCAGGATGCTCATTGAAACACTGAATACAAATAAAAAAGGGCAGTGGAAAATGGCCCAGGGATGCTGTACCTGCATGGGAGACCTGGAAGAGCTCCTAGCTTTGGACTGGCTCTTCTCTGGCTGTTACAACTATTTGGGGAGTGGGCCAGCAGAAGGAAGATCTTTCTCTCTGTATTTACTTTGTATATCTGCCTTTCCAATAAAAGCAAATAAATATTTTAAGAAAAAAAAAAAATAAAGAGAACAAAGGAAGTAGGAGAGAGATGAGGAAAAGCAAGGGAGGAAGCATATGTCGGGAAGTATCATTATGCTGTTAAAATCATATATATAATATACATGCAATTGATTCCCCTTATCAATTTTTTTAAATCATTTAAAAGTGTAAACAGCCTATTTCAGTATGGTAGAAGTAGTAGTTGAAAATAAAATGACCCTGATGCTTAATTTTATAAAGAGTATAAAGGAGGATCTTGAAAAAAATGTAGTTAGTCTTAACTTATTTGCTTTAAGAAGGTAATTCAACAAAACAGGCCAAGGAAGTGGATGTTGCACTTAACAAGTTAGTGGCCTCAGCTCATCCTAAGAGTCTTCAGCCCTTTTCATTCCTTACTTTAAACATTCACAAAGTACTGCAAATAGTCTTCTTAAAGGTAAATAAGACAGGTCTGCCCTCTTGTCCTACAAGTGTGAAGAGAGATTGTAAGTGAATAGCAGGTGAAACTGTCATTTTCATCCGGGTAAGCCTTAGAACTTTTAAATTCAACCTTTTTTCTCCCATTTCTAAATATAAAACCTATATTCACTCTTCAAATTATTTAATAGGCCCTCTTTCCAAAAAATGGTTTTAAGAGTTTTAAGAAAATACTATACTTAGCTGCTTTTGATCAAGCGTCTAAGATATCAACTGTATTTAAATGCTGAAAGTAATAACCTTTACTTACTGTATACCTATTTGATATAAGGAACTAAGTTCTATATATATATTATTATTCAATTCACGCAAATTTTCCCTGGCTTATTCCTGTTTAATAGATGAAAAAAAAAAAAAAACTAGCTCTGAGAGAAGTAAAATAGCCTAGCGAAGATTGCCCAATTAGAACTGGCAAAACCAGAATTTAAACCCAGCATCATACAGCAACTTCTATTCTCTGAATAATTTTTGTTAAGTTTTCTCGAGCTTCTATATTTTCTTTCCTGATAGTTCTGTGTTTTTATCATTTATAGAGCCAAATTTGGGAGGAATGCCAAGGAAAGATATATAAATATTAAATTTTACATTAGTTTGGTTGGCATTTTAAAAGAAGATATGGGAAAAGAAGATATTGAAGTGTAGTGGTTATGGTGCTGGTCTGAATGCTTTTTGTGCATTTCTCGGACTGGGTCATTTATAATGAAAAGAAATTTGTTGCCTCACAGTTCTGGAAGCTGGAAAACCCAATATCAGTACAGACAGTGGCAGCTGGGGAAGGACTTTCTTGCTGCATCATTTTGTGCATGTAGAAGATGAAAGACGCCAAGCGCAAGAAAACAAACACATCCCCATGAACCCTTTCATAATGGTGTTAATCCATTCATGAGGACAGAACCCTCATGACCTAAATACTGCCCAGTATATGCTACCTCCTAACCCTGTCACGTTGGGAGACTCAACACATGAGTTCTGGGAACTATTCAGTCCATCATAGTATCTTTAAAACTTCCAGCATGTAGCAAGTACTTTCGTTTAATTCTCGTGAGTGTTTTCTAGCCTTACAATCACTTCCAGTCTGTTGAACTGAACATTCTTCCTTCCAGCACTTATATTTTGCTTACCTTCTCTGTGCTGGGCAATATACCAAGCAGCAAGAATGCAAAAATGAATGACACAGTGTAAGTGATAGTTTCTAACAAAATGTTGTCCAGTACACACGGGAACAATAAATATTTGAGACAACATAAGAATTGGGGGAAATAGGTTGAATATAGGCTTATTATTCAGTGTACCAAAGAGCATGATATGCCATACAAAATGTTTCCCAAAGATGGTCCTAAGCATGCCAAGAACGAGTATCCAAAGATGACCTGACTGTACAGTTCATTTCCATGAACATTTGGGAACCACACTTTACTGGGCTAAGCATCACACTGTGTGCTGGGAACTTAATATCAGTTTTCAGCCTGTGTATGTGAAGAATTGTCAGGTGGAAGAAGCAAATAGCCATTCTCTATGTCTCCTGTGGCTGTCATCAGAAGGGGCACACTTAGGACATTGTTAGAGCATATTTTTTAGATTTTCATAATAATTTTCATCGATTTTCCTGCCAGTCAGGCTACCTATCTTAATTCTTGTGCAGAAATTTCCTCCTCCTGTATATTCTTCAGAATTAAAAGCTGCAACTTTAATTCATGCTTCAGGGTGTTTTGTGTTTGCTCTTGAATTAATAAACCTGAAATAGGTGGGCTCTCAAATTTCTTTCCAGATTCTTTCTTCAAGTGAATATTTGAATTAGAATTTTTGGCTCTCACTCACTCGCTCTACTTAGAACTCTCCCTGAGTTATATTTAGTCAAGTAATGTGTGAAGATTCTGTCATTTTATGAAGAGACTTCTGTTTGCAATACAAATATCAAAACTTTACAGAGGGCAAGTGGCTGTGTATAAAAAATACCCACCTCTGTTCCCATATGGCAGTGAACTAACTCTTTGGTAGACTTCTCTTCATTGGCAGCCTCATCAATAACACATATGTCTGGTATAACGTAAGGCAGAAACTTTTTTGAGGCCATATCCAACAGTGACTTGATTCTATTCAGTCCGTTTACACAAACATTTATAAAATGTGTGTTTTATTCAACTTGTCCCGGAATTGAGCAGGAGAAAAAATGAAAGCAAGGTCATAAATCGCTTGCTAGAAATTTGGAGTATATTTAATATTAACTATACTATATTAATCTAATTGATAAGATTTAGTGAAAAACATACATCCTATGATACATTTAATATGCAGACCAAAAGTCTTTAGCCTTGTTTCTAGTCTGGAATAGCTGTTGGAGTGGGCAACTCACCAAAGATCTTCTCCAGTTCCATCAACTACACATCAGAAGACCTGTCTATAGTATAACACATTTGTGAGGTATAAATGTATACTGAACTCTGAAAACTACTAAAAATAATGCATAACTGATATAACAAATTAGTAAACAATGACACAGACGAATATCAGAGCTCATCCCTTTTGTTCTGCTACCCACAATGCATTAGTGCTGAACATATCTTTCCAGTTTGCTATGGTCACCAATAGTAACTAATAGACTTAAACATAAGGAGCTTCCAGTGGCAATCAAGTAAAACTCCAGATCATAGATAAGTTTTTCTATTATAATAGTTCCATTATATACGATGAGATTTCATACCAGGGACAACAATGTAATGACTCTTCAAAAAACATAGAATTACCAGTTGAGCCAACAATTTTACAAAAGTAGAACTTGTATAATGAAAAGCTTTGAAAGCAGGTCTTGAATTTGTACTCTAAAGGTTCACAGCAGTGTTATTCACACTAACTGAAAGATATGTCCATTGAATGATGAAAGGAGGAGCAAAATGCATCATAAATAGAGAGAGAGATCATTCAGTCACACAATTAAAGGAAATTCTGACACGTGCTACAACACGAGTGAGTCATGATGACACCATGCCAAGTAAAGCAGGACAAACATGAAAGGGCAATTGCACAATTTCACTTACATGAGATACCTGAAACAGATTCATAGAAATAGAATGTATAATGGTGCTTGCCAACAGTTGAGGATTAGAAGGTATGAGGCTTTACTGGGAACAAAGTTTCAGTTTGATGAGATTAAAATGTTCTGCAAGTGAATGATCATCATTATACAATAGTGTGCATGTAAAGGCTTTCCTATTTCCCTGTTTGAGAATGAGAGTTTAGGCTATTGGGATTTCTAAGTGAAAAAAAAAAATGGATAATTTTGAGAGTACTCAGGTACAAGTAGAACCATAATGCAAAAGTTTAAATCCCTCATATTCTGCTAAAAATTACCTGTGTTTATTGTTCAAAGAATGCTTGATTTTTTTATTTGCTTTTTGTTTTTGTTAACGAGAACAGCAGACACGTGTTTTGTACTGGGAAGTCTTTTAGAAGTGTGATGTCTGAATTTAGATTATTCTATTTATATCAGAAAGTAATTTAGGGGATCTTCTGTATCTTCAGATGCAAATCACATGAAGTTTAGTGTATCATATGCTTCTGATGTAAAATATATTTTTTTATGCTTGCCTTTGAAAACTGCCAAGCTTTTTATATTTATAGAAGCACGTTAAACCAGACACACTTACTAAGCTAAATAATAGAAAATTATTGCATTCTTGTGCATCCCCTTCCTTCTAAAGAGTGTTTAACTTTCACACTTTCCATCTCATGTTATAATAGTCCTGCGAGGAAGTTTTACAAACGGAGAAATGAAAACAGACAATACATGACTTTCCCTGGCGATACACTGGCCAGGATGAAAATAGGATGAATTCCTATATTAACGAAAAAGTATACTTTTCCCTTTTAAGATCTGTTATTTAATTGAAGGGCAGAGTTACAGAGAAAAAGAAAGAGGAAGAGACAGAGAAAAAAAAGAGATCTTCCATCCACTGTCCACTCCCCAAATGACCACAGTGTACAGAGCTGTACCAGGGCAAAGCCAGGAGCCAGAAACTTCATGAGAGTCTCCCACATGGGTGAAGTAGTCCAAGGACTTGGAACATCCTCTGTTGCTTTTCAAGACCCATTTGCAGCGAGCTGGCTCACAAGTAGAGCAGCTGGACTTAAATTGGTGCCCATATATGTATGCTGGTGTTCCTGGCAGCAGCTTTACTTACTGTATCACAGTACTGGCTCCAGAAGGTATACTTTCTATTGCCACTAGCAGGCTACAAAGCAAGGAGTCCATTTGTGCAGGAACTCATAGGTGTTGGGAAGGCAGATAGGTTGTCAGTGATCAAAGTGTATTGTGAGTGCCCTGTGGACTGTTCTGAGTCACCTTAAGTCAGTAACTAAACTGACAGCCCCTAGAATATTCCTCAAGAAACCAAGGTTTTACTGAGATTTAAAGGTTAAAAAATACAGTCAGATATCCAGTAGTTTCTGGTTTGTTTTTCTTTCCACTGGACTCCCATATTCTATGGAAAAATAAATTCCCCCAAATACAATTTGATTACATTCATTTGCTGAATGTTAGATGCAATCTAGTTGAACCTTTTCAATTTATTAGTGAAGAATGTGTAATCTGGGGCCCAGCACCATGGCTCAGGGGCTAAATGCTCACCTTGAACGCAACAGGATCCCATGTGGGTGTCGCTGGTTTGTGTCCCTGCTGCTCCACTTTCCACGCAGCTCCCTGCTTGTGGCCTGAAAGCAGTAGAGGACGGCTCAAAGCTTTGAGACCCACATGGGAGACCAGAAGATGCTCCTGGTTCCTGACTTAGGATCAGCTCAGCTCTGGCATATGGCGGTTGCAGCCACTTGGGGATTGAACCAGGAGGCAGAAGATCATCCCATGCCTCCTTCTCTCTGTAAATCTGTCTTTCTAATATAAATAAGTGAATCTTAATCATATATATGTATATATTTATATAAAATCCTAAGAAGTCAGTATTACTGCACTCTTGTTTCAAATCCCAGCTGATCTACATCTGATCCAGCTTCCTTGAAAAGGAATATGTGTCTTGAAAAGCAGCAGAAAATGGCCCATGTCCTTGGACTCCTGCACCCATGTGGCACACCCAGAAGAAACCTCTTTCTCACAGCATTGGTGTTTCCCCTCTACTCTTGGGGTTATCCTGTGCCTTTGCCTCACCCCTGTATTTCTATGGCTTTAACAGCTTCACAACCAAAGATGAACTGGGGAAGGCAGCACCTCAGCTACTCACCCCTGGACTGATGGGAGACCCTTCAGAGTCCTTCAGTGCCCCTGAGGATGAGAGCCCACGGGAGTACCAGGCCAACGACTCGGACTCAGATGGACCCATCTTGTACACTGATGATGATGATGAGGAAGAGGACGGGGATGAGGATGGCAGTGGAGAAAGTAAGGCTGCTTTCACAGGGTGGGGACTGGGGGGAGGAGTGGGCAGTGATGGAAGCAAGTGCCTTGCCCCAGGAGCAAAGGCCTGTTGCCAGTTGGAGACATGGGTGTCCTGGAGTCGAATGTTTGGAGACAGGCCCTTCTAAGGATGATGTCACAGGACCGGTCCAGCCTTCCCTTCTGTGCTGGTGCAGAGAAGCAGTACATTCTAGGCAGAGGGATCTTTTTCAGAATAACAAGAAGTTGTTCTCAGAGGAAGAGCCTCGGTGCAGGCCTCCTTGGCTTGCTGCTGGAAGGCATTTAGAATGGGACTCTCTCTTTTAGCACAGTTGAAGGGGAGGGAAAAATCAATCAAAAATGGCAAGTACCATATATAGAATTAAAAACAAAGACTGGTTCCCAATAAGTGAGACAGCATGCCTTCCATAAGAAGCGATGCTAAAGTGGGGAGATCTCACTGCACGTGGATAACTCAGGGAACTGGACTGTGCTGGATTTTACGAAACTTCCTGAGCAGGATGACCTGCAGGACTGAACTGATAGAATATGAACAGCAATATAAAAGGACTGTCATAGTCCTTAATCAGCAGTTTGTTCAATTCCTTGTAATCTGCACAGAGCAGGGAAAAAATGTTATCCATCTGATATTAACTATCATCTGTTGAGACTTTAGGGATTCTTGCACCACTGGGGGTTAAGATATTGTTCTGCAGCATGGGGTCTTTGCCAGTGCGGTGTCAGAGTGAAGGAGAAGGCAAGACAGGGATTAACTGTGCAATATAAGTCAAGGGATTGACTTGTAAAGCTTGAAAACCAAAAGGCATTGTGCAACCAGTGATTTCCATCATCCACCATCTCAGCAAAAACAAGCTGCAAAACTCACTTTGCAAATGATGAGCTGATACTTCCAAGTTTTTCATGGTGTCCCAATCTTCATCTTCAAACTAAAAAAACAAAAAAACAAAAAATCTTCAGTCTTTTTCAAAATGAACTCCATCCAACTGAAAGGCCTTTTCCTCTTAGGTTAATTAAGTTGTTTCTCTTGCATGAGGATGAAGAATTTAATCTGAGCTCTGTATAAGTTAATGCCACGTGTTACCCAACTACCACTACCTAGGAGCTGCTTTCTCTCCATTTCTGCCCTTTTTAAATCCTCAGGTGCTTTGGCAAGTAAAATACGACGAAGGGATACTCTTGCTATCAAACTTGGCAACAGACCATCCAAGAAGGAGCTAGAGGATAAAAACATCTTGCAGCGCACATCGGAGGAAGAGAGGCAGGAAATTCGGCAGCAGATTGGAACCAAGCTAGTCAGGTAATTGCTGAGATGTTTGCCTAGCACTACCTGTTCCATGCTTTTCTTCCTCTAGAAGATTCCTTACTTTGGCCCAGCACTGCCTATTTCTTGCATTTCTTGCTCTCAAGATTCCTATCCCAAACTAAGTTCCATGTGTATGGGCACAACTGGCTCACATGATCTTTCAAAGTTTGTCTTGAATGGTGAGCCACTGAACCAATGACCTTGCTGTTCCAGTTAGCCAATGGCTCTGAGGTTCCCAACACCTACCTTAAGGAGTCAACAAGCCATTTTACCATGGACCAGTTAGTAAATATTTTGAGCCTTACTAGCCAACAATTTCTGTTGCAGCTTGTTGGATATGATGGGACAGCATGCAAGCAGGTGTAAACAGTATATGAACAAAGGAGGGTGGCAGTATGCCAATAAAAAGTAGCAGGCTAGACTTGGCTCAAAGAGCACAATTTGCCCAAATCCCAACTACATTTATAATCTCCCAAGCAATCCTGTGACTCCATCAAGGTTTGCTCTGTGGGCCTTGAGACTGTGGAAATGTTCCTTGTCAGCTCCATCAAGTCAGGTAATCATACGCCTTATACAAAGTTGCCCTCTTAACTTCAGATAAATGGGTCACCTTACATCTCTTCCTGCCAAAAGCCATTCCTTAGGATTTCTGCTTTTGCTATTCATAACTTTGGAACCTCACAATGAAAGTGAATTTTCATTCATGCTGAAGCTCTCATTTTTGATCAGCAGTTTTCAGTACATTTAAGCATCAGTAACTCTGCAGACTTCTGCTCTTCGTACATATCAAGCGAAGTGCATACTTAGCAGAAGGAAACAGCCTGGATTTAGATGAGGCGGCAGTGGCTGTCCTTGCTTGGAAATGAGGGGTCTGCCCAACTTTGGCATAGCTGCAGGGTTGGCACAGGGCTTTGCCTCTCTGCACCGTCTCCGCAGGGAGAATGGCCCCTGTGAGACTGAGACCACATGGTGAGATTTGAAGGCTGGTTTCACCGATGGCCACTGTGACATCTGGGTGAAGGGAAAACTCTGCCTAAAGGACAGGCTAGGAAAAGGCTCTGGGGGTCTCTCTGAGACTCCCACCGCTGGAAGAAGTTCAAGAAGAGTTTGCCAATGACCATTTTTTTTAAACTCTGGTATTCTCACTGCAGCCCTAAACTTTGACCATTTCCTAACTTGAGCAACTAAAGTGATTAACAGTATGGAGCCGAGAGGATCTTACAAGTCAAACTTGTAATCTTACCAAGTAAAAACAGGGCTCTCTCTGGGGCCCAGAAAGATTACGGAAATTTTTCAAGGACGTGCAGTTCCGTAGTAGCAGAACCAAGGTTAGAATTTCGGTTCCTGGGCTCTCTGCCCAATCTTCTCTCGTGCATATGGTCTTCTATTTTGTACTTTGTGTGCTAAGTTTTTTGGATTGTTTTATTGTCCTTGCTTATTGTTACAGTGAGTAAGAACGTGCAAAAGAAAAATATGTAAAAGAATGCAAAATAAGATGAATCCCTTAAAAACAAAGAACATCATCATTTTATTACAGTAAAGGGTTAAAAAGTAAAGTTTTATACCTATGTCCCAATAAAAGTTGAGCTGGCATTAAATAAAATTTCATGTTCCTTTGTTTAAAATCCTATACTAATCAGTAGCAGGGTTTTTTTTAGACAGTACTAGATATTTTAGTATGTAGAGATATCCTAAATTCAGTTTTTTATTGAACAGAGATAAACAATTTTGTACTAAAATTTTAGTCACAATTATTTTTAGTGAAAAATATAAAACATGAAAAATACTATTGATATACCCAACTGTGTACTACAAAGCTTTGAAAAATTATAAAAAATTGCTACACATTCACTCCAGGTTTAGAGATGTATGATCCATCTATAGCAATCAGTATATTTATATGATAATGATACTCAGCAAGAAAACAGAACAGAAAAACAGGAAATTGTACTTAATAAAACAGTGACGATGTATTCGTTTTCCCATCTGTGAAATGGGAGTTATCTGCTGCCTTGCAAATTGGTTTTAGGATTCAGGACAACATAAGTTCAGCATCTAGCACAGGACCTGGAATCTTAAAAGTCTGATAAATGATAGCTTTTGGCTATTGGCAAAGAACCACAGCCTGAATTCTCATCTCCAGGAGTGAACACACACTTTCAAGGTACTTCTAAACTCATTGGTAGGATCTCAGTATCGTGACGAGGAGAAAAAGGCATTCCAGAGGAAGAGAAGTCCAACAGAAAAAGAAAGATGATGGAGATGATAGAGAGTCCAATATGTTGGAACTGCAGATACGGGGCTAGGACACACGGATATGTGGGTGGCATGGAATGTGGCTAGAATAGGCAGAGATGTTCACCGAGGTTTTTTGTGAACTCAAGTGCTTAAACTAAGTTCAGAGTAGCTGTGATAAAGATTAAACTTCAACAGTGTTTTTAATGAGATATGTGAAGTGTTAATTTCAATTCCTCATCTCATTTTTGTCTAGGCATAAATACTTAGAATGTATGACATCTGACTTTTTTTTTTTTAAAAAAAAGATTTATTTAGTTTTATTGGAAAGGCAGATACACAGAGAGGAGGAGAGACAGAGAGGAAGCTCTTCTGTCCAATAGTTCACTCCCCAAGAGGCCGCAACGGCTGGAGCTGAGCTGATCCGAATCCAGGAGCCAAGAGCCTCTTCCAGGTCTCCCACATGGGTGCAGGGTCCCAAAGCTTTGTGCTGTCCTCAACTGCTTTCCCAGGCCACAGGCAGGGAGCTGGATGGGAAGCAGGGCTGCTGGGATTAGAACTGGCACCCATATGGGATCCTGGCACATTCAAGGAGAGGACTTAAGCCGCTATGCTATCACGCTGAGCCCACATCTGACTTTTAATATTATGTTTCATATACATTTGTTGTACCTTTTCAGGCTACATCCAAAGGAAATGTTTCTCTTCTATTCACAACAAATTTGGCACATAAACATGACCAAGAGGAAGGTTATAAAGGGCTATTAGGACATATAGATCTCATGTCAGATATACAGCATCTAATTCCAAAAGAGCCTGGGTTTTCTTGAGAGTAGATGGGAAGAGCCTATAGATCCCAAGGCAAGTTTGGCTGCAGTATGTTCACTTAGGGTCCCCACAGCAGTGGGTCACTTACTTTGCTTACTGTACAGTACCGAATCTCTCTGAGTTGGCATGGCCTCCAGAGCAACAGCCTGCTTTAAACACTAATAATATGCACATTAACTGAGCTTTTACGGTGGAGGCCAAAAAGCACAGGGGTTCAACGAAGGTGTGATTATTTCCGTTTCACATGGCAGTCAGGAGGAGGGGACCATCCAGTGTGGTTGAGCAACGGGTCCGTTGTCTCTCTTTCTCTCCCTTCCTCTGGGTGTCCCCATCTGCTTGAGCAGCGCTCGCTCCCACCACCAAGGTTAAGTTCTAATCTGTGGAAGAAGGGAAGAAGTGAACACACAAGCAGACATTATAAGGATAAAAAGTGGAAGTTACAAATGTCAGTCTTTTCTATGCGTTGTCCAAACACAGTCACATCAGCATATGCAGCTGTTGGGGAGGCAGAAGGCTGTTGCCAGACACCTCACTGCAAGTCGGGCAGTTCTGTTTCTGCAGGGAGGAGGAACAGTGGAGAAGGGGAGAGTTAACACTCCCAACCACCATCCGTGATCTCCAAAGTAATACAAAGGAGGCGTTTATTTTGCAATTTTTATTTCTGATTTTTTAAATTGCTTTGTTTGTTCTTCTATTTTGTTATCTCCAGCTAAAGGGTCCTTGCTTGTAACTTGCACTGTGTCCTTTTTCTTCATAGGAGACTCAGCCAGAGACCCACAACTGAAGAATTAGAACAAAGAAATATATTAAAACGTGAGTATTCCATGTTGTTCAAAGGTTCCTTTATAAACATTAATAAAATGCTTCTAAGCATGATCTGTTTCTCAGTAGGAAACCATAATATATTAATTTACTCACAACTGGCTGAAATGGCTCATTTATAAGACAATTATGTACAGTTATTCATATGCATAAAAAAATCTCTTGAATTGGTTTTTTTCACTTCAAATCTTCAAATCTGATATCTACCAGACTAGATTCACAGAACAATTGGTAGAAAAGGTGAAATATGCTCCGTGTCTTCTTCCTTCCAAATGTTAAGCAGGAGAAAATGGCATTGTCTTCTTGCAAAGAAATGTCAAAGCAAAGCCAGAGAATCCACAAAGATATAAATCAAAATTTCTTTTTTACTATTATTAATAATACAGTTGGTTACTTGGCTTAACAGATGACTCCATTTAAAACAAAACTATGGGAAAAGGGAATTTTTCAGTCTATTTCATTTTCCTTTGTTGTGATAACTCTGCTTCCTTCTTAAAGTGTTCATCATTTCTCAGCACCTAAGGAGTTCCATGCTCTTTCTCCTGCTTTATGTTCTCATTCTCTTTTCCCTCTGTACTTTGGCGATTTGACTGGCCACTGCAGCAGTTTTTATTGGCATCTCTGGGCTAAAGGCTGAGGTTAGCAGAAAGGCAGTCCATCATACGCTTGTATGTCAGTGTGACCACCAACTGCAGTGAGTTCAGAAAGAGAAACTTCAAGCAAAACTTAGCTGGTATTTTATATATTATTAATCTAGCTTCATAAGCACATTTTACTATATGAAAAACCAAAGAACAGGGTGGAAAGAATTTCTGGCGCTACTATTATGGTAAAGAGCCATTCACATGTGGAAAACCTTCTCAACCAGTTGAATTGGCCTGCTGGATGCCCATCTGAGCTGCTCTCCTTCCTGCTTGTTTTTACTCAAATAACCCAGGAAAGCAGACTTAACACTGAGGGCAGCAGCATCCTCACCTCTCGGATCTTTATGCTTGCCATGCATTTTTTTCTTACTGCTTTGTGAATATAACTTCAGTCGAACCTGAGAACCAAAGTGACTGTCAGTGTACAGACAAGTTTGTTTGGAGAAGGAAAAGTCAAGACCTGGAGAGAAGGAAAAAATTGTGTTTTCACTTTTTTCAGGAAGGAGGAAAGCAACCGCTAATTTCAATAGAAAAAAAAAAAACCTTTTTTTAAAGGTTCATTGCTTTCAATAATAAGTTCTGAAGAAAGTTATGGAAATAAATTTTAAGGAAGCTCAAATATAATCCATTAAGTCCCAAAGAGTTTTAAGTCCTATTGGGCTCTGGTGCAATACCTAGAAAAATATAGCTGAGCATGCTCTGGGTAATTCTTTCCTGCTCCTGTGAGACAAATAGTGCCAAACCACACTGAGTTTGGTTGTTTGAGGAACTGCTTCGTGGATCCATAAATTTATCACACATTGATCTTAAGTGCTCTGTTGGCTTCTAGACCCCCTGATTTCCTGGAGGTTTGGGAAGGAGTGAAACACCAAAGTCAACTTTAGATTTCACTCCAGCCCTTTTTTCATTTCCTTCTAAGTAGTAAGTACATCTAAGAATATTTATTCTGGAAACAAAGGGCCTGTTTCCAGTCTGGCTAGGCTGATAACTAGCTTGTGATCTCCTGACACAGTATTGTATAGCCAGAGGAAGCCAGGAGAGCCGGGGGAGGTTTTAGAGCAATGTTCCCAGGCTTTGTGCAGGGCAAGCGAAGGGAACTAAGTGGCTTCACGACCTCTTTTGCCTCTGAGTTCTTCCAGGTAGCTTGCTGTCCTGAGTATTTTTGTGTATTTCATTTCCAGCTTTTGTTCAAAAGCAACAGAATAATCTCTTCAGAGAAAAGTGTATGTGTGCCCTGATGTGGTTTTGAAGTAACTAGGTCATCTTTTTCTGGACCAATTAGGAGACAAATTAACAGTGTAAAACATTGAGGAGTTCTCACAACAGAGCCCATCACTAACTGAACAGATGTGAATGAGATGGTACAACTGTTGGCAGCTTTCAGTGGACACCGTAGGACAAATTTTGCTGGCTGGAGTTATTCCCCTTATTACTCCTCACTTGAGTTCTTTCCCAGCTATTTGGGTGACACTAGAGACAGCATGAATGTTCAGTTAAATTTAATTATACATTTAGAATTAGTTCCTTAAAAAGCATAAAATCGAAACATTTGTTTGAAAGTTCAACTTTAACCACCAGGAAAGGTGATGTGTGATGGAATATCTTTTATAGGGCTGGATTTGATAAGACACACACAGCCCACACCCAAGCAGTCTCCAGCCAAGATACATGTCCTCCATTGTTCACAGAGCAATGATGGATTAGGCCATTGGTGTCTGCTTGTATGCTTCCCCAACTTTTAATATGAAAAAAATGTTTGAATCTATAGGAAAACTGGAGGAATTTTGCAATACTCATTTATCTATCATCTGTATTCTATTAATGTCTTTATCACATATCTATTTGTTGATCCAGTTTATTTTTTAGGCGTTTCAAAGTAGTTTATAACTGCATTTTCATTTGCTAAAATAGCTACATGAAAATGTATAAAAACAGCAAAAGAGAAAAAAGCCACAAAAGTAACTTAACTTATTTGGAAGCCATTTATCTGAATTGATGCCTCCAGAATATCATACTATAGTTTTGTGGTATTTCTAGCATTTCTTTCTTCTTCTTTCCAGTCATCCACTCCATGGTCTAGGCAACACTCACCAGCCAGGCAGGTTTCCCACAGTACCTCTTGCCTGTATCTTAGCGCATGCATTGTTTGGGAGTGTATAGGAAACGTTTCCTGTGGCTGTACTGAAACATTACCCCTCTCTGCTCTGATGGGTGTTGCTGAGAGCAGGACTGTCAATGAGCTCTCTCGCTTTCTTCACACATTCCGCTCCAGTCTGCCCACAGTGACCAGAAAGTTTTCCTGCCACTTGATAAGGAATCAAAAGTGAAATAGACATGCTAAATCTTTGAATTTACAATATTGATTGTAATGTTTAACCTTGAGGTTGTCCGAGCTTTTCTAATGATTATTCAATAAAACTCAGAGGAAAAGCCATGTCAGCTTCCCTCCACCTCTCACCCTCTTCCTCTAACTTCTGTTGATGTTTTGAACATGGGAAGTATAAGGAAATCAGTTCCCGATGCCAAAAAAGAGTCCCCAGATAGTAAAATCCTGTTTACTTAACTCATAGCTGCAGCTGGCCTTTCTTTTTCTAACAAGGAGGCTGTTACCTCATTGTACAATATGCTTAATAAGGCAGAATTGTCTCATATTCCCTTAAAGGAGGTGACAGTTTTCATTTTTTTATGAAAATTGGAACATTGTTGGTTTTGGATGTATTAAATGGCCATTGTTTTTGTCTTTTGGAAAAAAAAATCTTTAAAAATACAGCATGATCACTGCATAGGCAGAACTGAATATTTATTAATAATATCAAAGCCCTCACCTTGTAGAGCTTTGGTGTGAATCACACCCACACAGTTTGGCATATATGTCTTATGTACTCACAATCAGGGTGCTTTCTCCACTGACAACCCAGTGCTTTATCTAGCTTACAAGTAACTGATTGAATCTAAATATGTATTGTAAAGATATGAAAAGGTAGATATTTTGTGACTCAGAAAAATGTATACTATTATATCCCAATGTAATGCTCACAGGCACTTAATGAAAGGGTGTGAAGCAGGTGTTTCTGACTTTACGGGTTATTTGAATTCGTGTCCACTCGTCTAAAGAGACTGATCATTCTCTTTCCTCTGAATGAAGGCTAATATTTCAGAAGAATGTAGGAACTTCCCCATGCAGAAAAGGAAAATTGATAGAGAATTTAATCTGTCAACAAGGAAATATAGGTGTTACAAGTATGTCATACTAGCATCTTATTCTATTTCAGATTATCTTAGGGGCAAGAAGTCTTTGAACTAAAAGCAGATCGAATTATCTTTTCCTAGGAAAGAATTTTGATTTTGCCTTGACTTGATTGAACCTGTAGAATGTGAGTTTCCTTGAGTTGACATTGTGTTAGCAGTTTCTGAAAGATAATCTTCCATTAGTGTTGCCTTCAAGGACTAGACTCTGTGCTCATGTACCAGAATAAAGACGGACTACATGAAACCACCACGAGACATTCTCAGAGAAGCAACTCATAAACCTGGAGGGCTGTTGGCTTCATTCAAAATTCTGAACGTTATTTTTCTTTAATCCCACCTGTTGGGCAGCATTAAATTGTGCTATGTGGTAGAACGCTAGAGAAAGAGACTTCAGAAAGTTAAAATCACAAGAAAATAAATAATTTCTACCCGCAGTGTAGCATAAGCCCATTTGGAACATTCTGGTGTCTGAGTGAAGCCTAAGGAGATGCTTAGATTCTGCGTCTATGGAAACTGAGGAAGACAAATCAAGTATTTTGGTTGGATTTGAATGGAAATTAGCAGCTCAGACAGGCATTGCATGGTTCTAATTTGCTCTTTTAATAGGTCTCAGATTTTCACATGAAGGCCAGATCCAGAAGTAAGCTTTTATCTGAGTCCGGGTAAAATTGTGTAGATGAACCCTTGAGTTGATCAGCATTACAAGTATGAAGCACTCTTGTGTTTTTTGCAGACTGGAGCAAGAACTCAGGATGCAAAAAGATTTAGAATGAGTGAAGGAAAAAAAATCATACACAAATTATCTTTCTACAAAATCTTTTGGCAGCTTCTCTGAGATGTTGGTGGAGTACTTGATCAGTTTCTCTTAGACTCTGATATTTGTGCCTGATATGTTCTTCTGATTATAAAATTATCTTGAGTAACCAAATCACCCTGTGTGTCCCTCCTTAATAAGCAGAAAAGAATGAAGAGGAAGAGCAAGAAGCAAAAATGGAACTTAAACGCAGACTCAGCCGAAAGGTGATGACACATTTATGACTGTTAACGTACTTGTGTATTTTCAGATGTGTATTGCTTTTTTAAAAATACAAGCTGCATGTAAATGTCATATTTAGGACTAATTATTCCTATGAATCTACTAAATAATCATTGACAATAAAATCTGTGTAGTGCATTTTTAATTGTGAAAAGTTAGCAATCAAAGTTTTTTGAGTTGCATTGTCGGGTTTTGAAATTTTTAAAGCTGCAAAAATAAATAAATAAATAAAATGACACAGAAGTCTTCCATTCAGAGACAGCCATCATTAGCATTTTGGTGAATATATTTCCATTTTTGAAAATTGTTTAAAAAATGCTTGCACTTTACCTTTAGTTCTAAAAACATAAGATAAATATTTTGGTACCAGTGAATATTTGCCACTGTTCCATCTGAGAGCTAGGGGAATAATTTATTAAGTGAGCTTGATCATCCAGCCTTCTGGTTACAGCCCTACTGAAATTGACAAATGGTTTACCTCCAAAACTCAGACAACTATTTCCACTTATTTTTAAAAATATAAAACTGAATCCAACACTATCATTTTTTTCTATGAAAACATAATAACAGTCTTTGGAAAATTAAGCCCTTTTTGGAGCTTATATTTGTATTATAAATTCTTGCAATAATTCTTCAGCTATACCTTTCATGCTTAGAAAAGGACAGAGTGACTAAAATATGACATTGTAGTGAAGTGGGCAGCCTGGCCCACATTTTTGTGGGCTGGCTGGGGAGATCAGAGCAGAAGCGTTTTAAGGCGGGTTCAGGAAATACTCCATTTCCATGGAAAAGTTATAGGGACTGTATTTGGAAAGATTTTTGGTTTTCAGGGAAAAAAGATCCTAATTCATTTCTTGTTTTCTCAAAGTTCCTAAATGTCAAGTAATGATGAAGCTGAACGTTTCTGTAGTCTCTGTGTCTGAGATGGCTCTGCTGGCAGACAGCAGCCCTTGAACTTCCAGCTGCCCCTCTCATCACTCAGGTCTCCCTCCTCACAAACACAGAGTCTTTTTTCAATCCAGTTGGGTCCTTCCACATTGAAGCAACAATACCTGCCCTTCTCCCTTCCTCCAACTTGATCACACTGAACCGAGCTCCCTACCATAGATGCAAGTCAGCTTCTAACACTGAGAGCTCTTCAATGACTGACCTCTTCCTGAGGGGCAAGACTGAATGAAGAATTTCTGGCCTGTGTAGCCATTGGTTAGCTGCCTTCTGGCTGGTCCTCAGGAACAAGTGTTTCTCTTATGTCCCTACCTCCACCTGCCATCCAAATGGACAGCAGTTAGGAGAACAACAAACCACATGTATTATTCCCTCCTCTCTCCATTGCCTACTAGAGCTCTCTGAAGACAGATGGAGCTGTAATAGGCAGAAAGGCTTAGGGTCTGGACATTCTGAGAATCCATAAATGTCTTTGATCTCAGAACTCTGACTTAATTCAACCTCGAAAAGTGAAGCTCTGGGAAGGGACTACCCTTGACTGCAGAGTACACATATAGTGTATTATTTTTGAGACTATGAAAATATGGAATATCCCCCAAAAGGGATAGTCTAGTTCTATCCGGAGGACTGATGAGCAACAAACAATACTGAAAGTTAATTCTGCAGGTTGAGTGGAGATCAGGATCTATCCAGTAATGCTGTGATTTTTTTTTTTCTGAAGACGTAGATTTTATGTAACAACAGCAAAGGCTTTTATTCTCATCTTCAGTTATTTCATGGCCTTTGTGCTAATTATTCGACCACAAGAGCAGCCCTCCTGTATGCAGGTGACCTAGCATGGTGCCTGTGGCCCTGCATGCTCCTGTGTCAAGGATGACAGACAGCCTGCGCCTCAGTGCCAGGCAAGTCAAAGCGAGCAGCAAAATGCAGCAGACTGCCCAAGACTGTGACCTATCTAACAAGGATTATTTTTATAGTCTCAAAAATTAGGGCACACTGCTTTCGAGTTCTCATTACAAATCCCCAAGATGCGGCTGCCTTTTTTATGGATTCCTGAAAGTGACCCTGTTTAACCATAACTTTGGAGAGTTCTGTGTAGCAAACTTGCCACCGTGAGGCAGTCCATGGCTTACTGATCTCTGCCTTTCTCTCCTGTCTTCTGCAGCTCAGCCTGAGACCTACAGTCGCAGAGCTCCAGGCTCGAAGGATCCTGCGGTTTAATGAGTATGTAGAAGTCACAGATTCTCCTGACTACGACCGCCGAGCAGACAAACCCTGGGCCAGGTTAACACCTGCAGACAAGGCAAGAATCCCAGTAGCTGTGACATCAGTTGGGATGCTTTCTAAAAGCTCCACTATACCACTCATTCTCCACTTAGTCATCCTACAAGATTGGATCTTACCACATATTCCTGGATCTTACCACATATTCCAATATGCTGACTCATGTGACGTGTGTCACTTTAAATGATACAGTTAGTGATACCAATGTGGTTGCTTTACTGAAATCTCAGAAAAGATGCTTCTTAGTTACCCTGTATTCTGCCTGCATTCAAATCTAGATGAGGAAGGCCTCCCCAGAGCCAAGATTTATCCATACCCTCGTAGAATATAACTTACACAACTCACTATTATTTTAAAGGAGGATGTTAATGGTGAAAAGGATACTCAGATCAAGGATGGCCTGCTTTTTTCAATAAATGGACAGAATAAATATTTTAGGTTTTG
This sequence comes from Ochotona curzoniae, assembly GCF_017591425.1. Taxonomy (NCBI): domain Eukaryota; kingdom Metazoa; phylum Chordata; class Mammalia; order Lagomorpha; family Ochotonidae; genus Ochotona; species Ochotona curzoniae. Next base: position 23,737,908 of record NW_024467115.1, read on the forward strand.
TGAACTATAAAATCTTTGCTGCAACTGCTCAGCTATGGCATTTGGCATGAGAGCAGCTGCAAACCATCTATAATTGGAGGAATGTGAATGTGTTCTGACAGTTCTTTACTTCCAAAAACAAGAGTGGGCCTTACTTGTCCTGTGGGCCATGGCTTAGCCACTCCTCTTCTCTACTAGTGCTCACAGTTCAAAAGAAATTCAGTATATAGAGTTCCCTCCGTGTAGAAAAACTGTAATGGTATAAGTACCACGATTCCATTATCCCCAATAACGTGTTCATGTTTGTCTCTGAGCAAAATTTGATATTGAACTAACTCGTCTTAATGCTGAACTACATATTTAGTGATGCCCTGTGTTGAAACTTTTTAATAGGAAATTGAGTCCCCTAAAGCACCCACTGTGTGTCTACTACATAATGAAGGTATTTACTTGGAAATGAATAGCTCATAAGCAAAATGAAAGGAAGGAAGGAAGGAATTGGGAAAATTTTCAGAATCAGAGTAGAAGGGGAAGAGGCTGCAAACTGTCCCCCAGGGATGAAGCACTTAGGAAGAGATGCAGCAGGTTAAGGAGAAGCCCTAGCAGATGGAGAAACGGGGGCTTTGTGGCACGTGTGGATGATGTCCAGGAGAACAGCCATGCATGCTCTTTGTGCACAGCAAGAGGGCATGTTGTATTGGACTGGTGGGTGGGAGTCTGACTGTGGCTGAGCAGATGAGGATCCAGCAGAGTGCTGGGACTGTTGACCCCGGAGTGAAGGGGCATGCTGAGGCGGCCACAGGAGACAGAGGTGGTGATCGTGGCAGCTCTAAGCTCAAGGACATACATTTGGAAAGCATTAAAGGCTACCAAGGGAGTGATATTTCTCCTCAGTTTGTGGGAAATACACAAGCAGTTTTTATGCTATGCGATTCCAGCCAAAAGAGAGTGAAAGGTCGAGTGCACAGGAGAAAAAGAGTAACTGGTGGAACAGGACGTGATTGTGGAGCAACAACGGGTCCACATCAGGTGGAAAGGGCAGAGGAGACCCCTGGGGTTGGAGGGAGCTGACAGATGGTCCCTGGAGGAGGCAGCAATGAAATGCATCTCCAGGGTTGCCACTCGGCCTCTCCTTGTGAATAGTGTTGAGTGATCCTCACATTCCTGTGCAGTGTCCTTGAGTTCTACTTCTGCGAGGTGACAGTCTATTTTCTTTTTAGCTGGCAATTTGGGGCTGATTTAGAAGAGTTCTTCAGGTATTCCAGTTATGTATGTTGCATCTTCTTCCCATTTGGCAACATTTCACTCTGTTTATGGTGTTTTTGATTAAAAAAAAAAAGATTCTTAAATGAATTACAGTCAAATTTATAAGCCTTTTTCTGTGGTTGTCATTTTAGAATTTTTAAAAATTCTTCCTGTACCAAAATCATAAATAGATCATTCTATATTGTCTTCCAAAAATGATTATGTTTCACGTTTGTGTTTGAGTTTTTTTATTTGGCTGGAGTTAGTTGCTTTGGAAAGTATAAGATATGCGTTAGCTTTATTTGGCCATCTGTATTACATTTATTTCTATGTCATTACTGTGGTATTCCTTGATCTGCAATTTCCCTTTCCACAGCTTCCCTTCTTATGTATGGCTTAAAAATATTAAATAGAAAACTCCAGAATTAAAGAACTTGCAGCTTTCACTTGTACACTGTCCTGAGTAGCATGTCTCCAGCTGTCCTGCACCGTCCCACCTGGGAAGTCAGTCTTTTTCCATTGGATCCAAGCTGTATATGCTACCCACCCATTATTTACTTTGTTGCCTTCTGCATTATCAGAATAGCTGTTGTAGCAATATAGTGGGTTGTGTTCAGATAATTCTTGTTTTGTTTTCAGATAATTCTTGTTTTGTTTAACAATAAGGCTAATAAGTGTCCTATTCTTAGTTATTATTAACAGTACCTTTACCTATACCATGATTGTATGGATATAAGAAAAATATAGTACATATAGGGTTCTGTACTGAGATTTCAGGCATTTACTTGGGGTCATAGTCTATTCCCTGACATAAGGACTGCTATATTTCCTTTTTTTTTTTTTATCTGTTCCTCCTAATTTTTGAGCTTCCTTTGTGAATCTTCTTAAGGTAGACTTTCTAGATGATTACTTCTCAGCCATCCTTATTTTCTAATTTAAACACTGAAGTCCAAACATGATCCTGTGTGTCCAATGCTGCCAGTCATGGCTAAACAATATAATCACCTAGGGAGCTTTAGAGATGTGGATATCTGGCTTTGTTCCTCTGAGATCCTATTCTAATTGACCTGGAGTGTAGCCTTAGGGATTGGGGCTTTTAAAGTATGTGGTCAGTAATTATAAATGCCTTGTAGATCCTTGATAACAGTATGTATTCTATATCTTGGGAATGTGTTATTATAAATATGTCTCTAAGGGCAAGCTGGCTAGATGCATTCAGATGTCTGTAGGCTTAGTTGTTTGCTTAATCTCTCAGTTTCTAGATGTGTTTCTGAACTCCTTTCCTTTCAACCTAATCTCTTACCAGTTTTGTTTCTTGTCTTCTGAGGTGTGTTATCAGATATGTGTAAGTTTAGAATAGCTACATTTGTCTGATGAAATCTTTGTTGTTGTGAGTCCATCTCAATAGGTGATTTTTGTTGTAAAGCTTATAGAATCAGCTATTTGATACCACTATTTTTAAGCTGGATTCACATGTCAGTTTATTTTGCATTTACCTCAGTGTTATAAATTCAGTTCGCAAACCTATATGCTAGCTCACTTGTGAGTTCAAGTTCCCAGGTTTGAAATTATCTCCCTCCGCTACCCCTTTACTTATTTATTAAGCACCAACTTGAAAGTTTCTTTACTGTCCTTTGAGGTTGACACTTGTGGCTCCCCCTTAGCCAAGGTTATGCCATGTGGTCCCCACTTTAAAGGTGTAAGAGTAATTGGACACCTTGTTAGTTTTCTGCCTTCTTTTCCATCTCGCAACAGGCAATGAACCTGACTGCTGAAATTCACCATATTTAATCCAGCAAGTGCCTTCAATGTCACAAACAGTTTCAATGCTCACTTTCCTCACTTCTCTGGGTTTCGTTTTCATTTTATTCCTATGTGTCATAGTAGGATTTACTTTCTTAGCAGCTGTTCAACACATTTAAGAAAATTTAAGGTACCACATTTAGCATTATTTCTTTTATTTGAAAAACACAAAGACTAAGAGAAGCAAAGGCAAACTGCCAGAGTTCTTCCAGCCACGGTTAACTGCCTAAATACCTGTGACAGCTGAGGCTGGGCAGAGCACAGCTGCAGGGCTGGGAACTCAATGGGGCCTTTCCCATAGGTGAGAGAGATGAGCCTGCTTGGGCCCTCCCTTGCTATATCCCAGTGTATACATCAGAACGAAGCTGGGATCAACAGTGGAGCTGGGACTCAAGTCTAAGTGATCTGATAGGAGATGTTGGTGTCCCAAGTCATGTCTTAACTGCTTCAGCAAATGTTTTGTTGTTGGGAGGTGAAGCTTGTCTGTCCCTGGTAATAAGTACAGAAGATTGTTTTTTTCAGTTTTGTGTTGAAACCAAAATGGCTTTTTGTGCTGGCCTTCCCCGCGTCGGGGCAGCGGGGCTGGGCCAGGATTTCCTCCTGCAGGCTTCCTTTGTGTTTACAAGGACTTTCCCTTCTGCCCTGCAGATAGAACCTACAGCCCCGGGACACGGATCGCCCCCCAGCTCACAGATGGAGCCTGTTTTCTCCCTCCAACATGTCTCACGTTTCTCCCCATGTTTAATTTTTTTTGTGTTTGTTTTTTTTCCCATGTTTAATTTTTAAGAGCTATAGGACAACATTTCCATCTTTAAAATATATATATATCGATTTATTTGCAAGGCAAAATAACAGAGATTTCTATCCAATGTTTATTCCCCAAATGACTGGAAAAACATGGGCTGGGCCCAGGGCGGACTCAAGCCAGGAGCCAGGAACTGCGTTCATGCTCTCCACCTGGGTAACAGGGCCCCAGACCCTCGAGTCATCATCTGCTGCAGGAACCTAGATGGGAACAACCCACACTCCAGCATCGCGAGCAGGGGTCCTACACTGTGCCTCATCCACTGCATCACAGTTTCCACACCAGGGCAATAATTTCAGAGCTGCATTTTTAATGTATGTTTCCCTCAAAGCAAAAGAAAGAAAAATGAGGGAGAAATCTACGCCTCTGGTTTATTCCACAGCAGCCAGCGCAAGGCCGTGTGGGGAGCCTGAGATAAATCCAGGTCTCCCGCGTGGGGAGTGGAACCCACCCCTTGCATCACTGCCTTGCCGCCTCTGGGAACAGGAGTGCAGACGATCTGAAGCCAGTCACTCCAGTGTGGGATTCAAGACAGAAGAGACATGGGAGGTGAACCTGCAAAAAGGTCATGCAAAATTACTATCTGAATTTTAATTCTATTTTTCCATGATCTTTTCTTTTTTGGGTCTTGTTTTAAAGATTTATTTTTATTGGAAAATCAGATATACAGAGAGGAGGAGTGACAGAAAGGAAAATCTTCCATCTGATTATTCACTCCACAAGTGGCTACGATGGCTAGAGCTGAGCCAATCTGAAGCCAAGAACCAGGAGCTTCTTCTAGGTCTCCCACATGGGTACAGAGTACCAAGGCTGTTGGTCGTCCTCTACTGCTTTCCCAGACCACAAGCAGGGAGCTAGATGGGAAGTGGGGCCACTGGGACACAAACCAGCGCCCATAAGGAATCCTGGTGCATGCAAGACAAGGACTTTGGCCACTAGGCTACCGCACGGGATCCCATGACCTTTTCAAAGAACCCTCATATACTACATTGTATATAAGCAAATTACACTTACTCATTGGCAAACATCGAAGAAATTACAAAAGGATAACAACTATAATGCACATAAATGTGTGACATTTATTTTTAAGAGTTATCCTTTTACTTTAAAGTCAGTTACGGAGAGAAAGGGAAAGACAGAGAGATGCTTCATCTGGGTCTTGTACATGGGTAGCAAGAGCCCAAGCACTCTGACTATCTTCGGTGACTTTCCCAGCCCATTTCCAGGGTGCTGGATTGGAAGTATAGCATCCACAATCAAAACTGTACATGTGTGGGATGTTGACATTGCAACTGATGGCTTAACCCACTGTGCCATAATGCTGAGCCTAATGTGTGGTGCTTTTTTTTTTTTTAATCTCCTGTATCTCGTTGAAGTGGAGGGGCACGGGGGAAGTAAAGGGAGAAGCTAAACCCAGCCTCCCAAATGCGTCCGGACACAGGGATGGGGAATGGCCAACTGATGTCATCCCAAGGCCCCCGATGTGGAGGATGCTCAGAGGGTTCTGTGTAAGTGGTCTCGATGATTCTGAAATGCCGTCAGTCCTGCTGATCTAAGGATAAGGAAATCATTTCAAGGTCCACTGGCTGACAAAGTCCACCTTAGAGTCTCCATCTTCCAGATATTTGCTTGGCTGGGAGAGTTGTCCCATTTATTCTGCCCTCCTTCCTCCTGTGTTGTACTTTTAAAAAAAATACTTCTAAAAAATGTTATTTGTCTAATAAATAAATTATGCATTTCCCTCAATTGTTAAAAGAGGAATACAAAGAAATACTATTTGTTGCCCAGATTCTGAAACTACTGATAGTCTTAATATATTTTTCATTTTAGGATGAAAATAACACATAGTAATCATCATTATTTATAGTTATCAATTCTAGATTTCTGTTACTTTTTTTAAAATCCTAAATTGAAACATTTCATGCTGTTTTCACTAGATTTAAGATAATGGATTTCTTTTCAGTAAGGCAGTTGATAAAAATTTGTGATTTGTTATGTTAAAAATTTAGGGTTTTGAACTTTGGACCTCTATCCACTCTTTTTAAAAAATTGAAGCTACTGGAAACAAATGCTACCAATTCTGCTTTGGCAATGCCTGAAGCAGTTCTGGGCAGCACCTTCCCATTGGGCTCCTGGCCCACCTCCTCTGCCCGCCTTTGCAGGCCCACGTCTGCCAAGAGCCATGCCTTCCTGTCATATGTTTCAAACACTGGTCTCTGTAACTTCACACCACACTCTTTGCCATGTCCGTATTACAGACTTTAATAACAAACCAGCATGTGTGCCGCAGAGATGGGAGGCAATTATATGGTTGACTTAGGTCCTGAAGTTCGTTTTATCAGACACAGTGTTAACTTGCAGGAAGAAGGCCTCCACAGAATCCCAATCTTTGTTCCCAGAGTGTCCAGTTGATAGCGAGCAAGTCGCTGATCTCTAGCCTCCATTTCATCATCTGTAATGTGCACATCTTATAGCACATTATCAACCATTGCATAACAAACCTGCTCCAAAAAGTAGTGCCTTTTAAGCAACAACTTGTTTTTCTCAGGACTTCGTGAGTTGGCAATTTCAGTTGTGTTTGGCCCCCACTGTGTTTCTGATTAGAAACATGGCAATGGCCTGGAAAGCCCACTCCCAAGGCAGCTTCTCCACACGGCTGGCTGCCCTGTCCTCGGCCGCTCTCTCTTAGCATCCGTATGACCTCTCACCCCACAGAGTCCTTCCTCCTAGTGTTTCCCACAGTGTGGTTTCCTGAGAACAGTTACTTCTGTCCTACAAGGCTGCTGGCTTCCAGGAAGTCAGATCAGATGCAAGAAGTACTGGGTAGGAGCAGCATGCAGCAGACTCCGAGCCATGTCGGCTGTCTTCTGTTCGGAGCACTTTAACAGACTCATGTAGATTCAGCCCTGGAGAGATGGGCTCTGTTTCTTCATGAGGGGATGGCAAGGTCTTTGACGAACCTGTGGCTGTGCCTGTAGATCTTTAACTCCCTCTCTGGGAAGGAAAAAAATCTGTGCATGTGTACATGGTCACTACAAGACTAAAATTCATTGAAGTTAAAGGATGTGTAGTACCTAATTTAGAATTGTGTGGTTTTGTCCCTGTTGATTTTCATAGAATGTGTTCATTGATTTTTGCCAAAGTCTTGCAACCTACAATTGCAAATAATTTTTTTTCTTATTTTTGCTTGAGTCTCCTTTGATGATACTATGTTTCTGCACTGTACCAGACTGTCTGTAAATATAAATGAAAGAATTAAGTCACAAACATTAACTTAAAAACTTGTTCTTTTCAAAAGCCTCATAGTAATAATAATAGCATCTAATTGGGGACTTTACAGTGTATAAGGCACATTCAAACATGCTCCTGTGTAATTGCTAGTGTTGCGAGGGATGGGGATGGGAAATGGAGACTTTGCAGCCATGTGATTCACAGAGGGCACACACAGAGCCAGTGCTAGAATTGAGGTCTTCTGCCAGCAACTGTGCTCCCTTTTCCCTCCTCTACTGAACCCTTACCTTTGGAAAACAAATTTAAGTGGATATAGAGACAGGATTCTCTGCCATTATTCAATTTAAAATGCCTCCTTTTTATAGGCATTTGGCACAACAATTAAGATGCAGCCTGAGACACCTGCCTCTCCTATCAGAGCAGGCGAGTTTGAATCTTGGCAGTCAGCAGGTGATAGCTCAAGCGCAAGGGTGACTGCCACGCACCTGGGAGACTTAGCAGGAGCTACAGGCTTCTGGTTTAGTTCTGGCCCAAGTCCAGCACTTAGAGCTACTTAAAAACTGACTCAGCAGATGGAAGATCAATCGGTTTCTCTTTCCCGCTTTCTCGATAATGTGAACTAGAAATAAATAACTAAAAATATTCTTAAAATACTTCCCTTAGGAAAAAAGTTGTCAAACTTGGTTGGCAGGTGGGGTAGGGCATCTTTACTGTTTCAGCTTCTGATCCTAGACATCAGTTTTCAGAGCAAGCAAAGCAGTCTCGCTGTGAGTCTGAGAGGTGAGATGAGCTCTGTAGCCCAATCTTCGGAGCTTCAGACTGGCACACAGCTCTCTGCCTGTGCCCCCTCCTTCAGACCTCCGTAGCAAGAAAGATGGTCCTAATTCCTGTACCCACAGAAACTGCAGGAACATGTAAGAGGAAGAGAAACAATCAGATACACAGGATTCAAATACAGCCTTCTGACAAGTGCTCGAGATAAACTTGGGGACTATGGCGTGGTGCTTAGCAATGGGAGAGAATCAAGGAGAGGTCCTGGGGCCCCTTTCCATCTTTCCTTTTCTAAAATTCATTATTTCCTACCCACAAAGTGGATGTTCTTATCTCTCTCGGAGACGTTCCTCTGTATTGTGTCTGTGTTTTTTCTGAAGAGTCCATTTGCATAGAGGTCAAGGGCGACAGTATACATATTTTTTCTGTTTTTTACATGTAGAAGATTTAGGAAATAAAAATATACAGAACATAGAAACCAACACCCATATGATTCTGGCCCTGTTGTTTATCAGATAGCTAACGTTAAATTCTGATGTGTTTCAAGTTTCTCAGCTCCTTGGCTAAATGGCAGATACAAACCTTCCCACATCAAACAGGGCACAGAGCATGCTCTTTACATAGCAATGGTGTTCTGTTAATATTTTCTTTGAGTTGCTTTCAGTGCTGGCTTGAGAAATTTTAATTTCTGTTTATCTAAACTTTCCATATTAAAGAATAAACAGCCACTGACTTCTCTGCGGCCTGTAGCAGCTGGTCAAAGGCGTGTTCTCATGGGTGGTACTAAATGCAGGGCAGTCACAGGACAACACTACTATTTCTCATAAAATCTCCGAACCTGCACTTTTTCTCATGGTCATTGGAGGGGGGGTACACTATGGGTGACTCCTAGATCTGGCCTCAGGATGAGTAGAACAAAGACCCCCTTGTCTCCTCGGCTGCAGACCCCCAGCGGGGAGTCCACCCTGATTTTAGTCTGGCTTTGCAGATTTGAGTCTCCCTTACCTGAAATGCTTGGGACTAGATACATTTCAGGTTTCTGGTTTTATAATATTTGCATATATGCATAATAAAATATTTTGGAGATGGGATGTCAATACATGCAGTTTACGTGTGTGCCATGAACAAGTGTAACCTGAAAGTATTTTTATATGAAATTTGTCCTTCACTTACACTTTCACTGACGCATCACATTAGGACGGGTGTGGAATTTTCCTTTAGTGGTGTGGTGTTGGCACTCAGAAATTTAAATTTTGTAGCATTTCAGACTTTTAGATGAGGAATGTTCAGCCTGTAGTACCATATATGTGTTATGCCACTGCCTGGTAAAAGTCAGGAATCCTTTTATATCTACAAGAATTTAAGAGACTGTTCATTGTTGTTGTATGTATTGGAGAAACATATGACTGAAATAACAAATCTGTTTATGTTTTCCCATTCAGGCAGCAATAAGGAAAGAACTAAATGAATTTAAAAGCACAGAAATGGAAGTTCATGAAGAGAGTCGACAGTTTACAAGGTAGGTATACAAAGTCTAGTTTGGCATACTGAAATGCTTAAGGTAGTAAATTTTTTGTGACACTGTTAACCCCACCTGAAAAGTTATTAAATTATGGGTTAACATGTACCTATCCACTGACCTTTGTAGCTTCTCTCACATCCGCATTATGAGTATTGCACATGCTGACTTGCAAGCTAATATTAAATATGGCTATTTAAAGAATACAACTAGTGACCAACATTGTGATATGGGATGCTAATGAGTGACTTAGCCCATTTCCAATCCAGCGTCGTGTTAATGTAGCTAAGAGGCAGTGGATGAAAGCTACAGTGCTTGAACCACTGCCATCTATGTAGGGGACGTGGATGGATGTCATGGTTCCTGTCTTTGGCCTGCCCCAGCCCTGCTGTTGTAGACAGTTGGATTGAATCAGCTGAAGGAAAATCTCTCCCTCTCCTCTTAGTTCCTTTCTCTCTGATGCTGGCTGCTTTAAAACAAGTAAGCTTCTAAGTAAAATAAAGATATAGACTAGAGAAGATGATTAACTTCCAGAATTTCATAATGAGCTCAGATAGCTCTTTTAAGAACAGTAAGATGAATCATGCTGAAGAAGAATTTCTAAAATTATTTTTTATTTCTTTCAAGGAAATTTGAATCATTGCAAAGGGAAGCATTTGGTTCTTTTCTTAGTTTCATATTCTGGGCCAGAAGTATCAACAAAATTTATATCATAGTTGAACACACTCTTGAAGTTGTATTACCAGAACAGATGCCAGCAAGAGTTAGTGTGGGCACATGTGTGTTGCTTTGGGCACATACAGCTTAGGTTAGAAGCCCAATTATCGGAAGATAAAACTTAGAGGAATCTAATTTGCTGATACTACACAAGATCACAGCAATTTATCGTGTTTCCTCCTGGTAACCTTTAGTTTCACAGGCTACTAAAACCAGAAGGGAACCATGGGACCACATTATCTAGCTGTCACATCACGGATGTTGTTTATTTCAGTCCCACAATTGTGTAACAGGTGTGTTCCTAAAAATTTGAATGGGGCATAAGTTTCACCTAGCAGTTGAGGTACTCAGCTCTCTGTTTAGAGTCCTCAGTTCAGTGCCTGGCCCTAGCTGTTGACTCCAGTTATCTGCTATTGCACTTTGCAGACAGCAGGGATGACTCAAATGATTGAATTCCTGCCACCCACTGGGGAGACTTGGATTGAATTACCACCTCCCAGCTTTAACCCGACTCTGCCCTGGCTTTGTAGGCTTTTGGACGGGGGCGGGGGGAGGGGGGTGTGAGGGGGAATAAGCTGATAGGTACTCTGTCTATATATTTCATTCAGATTAAGGAACCCTTGAAAGGCTTTTTTTTTTTTAATGACAGACTTACAGAGGGGAGAGGCATAGAGAGAGACAGAGAGAGAGAGAGAGCTTTCATCTCCTGGTTCACTCCCCAAATGGTTGCAACAACCAAAGCTGGGCCAGTCCAAAGCCAGGAGCTTCTTTCAGGTCTTCAAAGTGGGTGCAGGGGCCCAAGCTCTTGAAGTGAGTCTCTGCTGCTTTCCCAGGCCATTATCAGGGTGCTGGATCTAAGAGAAGCAGTTGGGACTAAAACTAGCATTGCTATGAGTTGTTGGTGCTTCAGGCACAGGTTTAACTTGCTATCCCACAGTGCTGGCCCCAAACCTTTTAATTATTTAATGATATTTTGTTTAAATTTTTGCTCTTTCAAATATGTCTAGATTTAAATTTTTTATTTTTTTTCTTGTGTCTTATGGGGAGAAGCCACTATTGCAAAATAACTATTTAGTTATAAATTTTTTTATCATTTTATTTATTTGAGAGGCAGTGTGAAAGAAAGAGAGAGCTCCCATCTGCTGGCTCCCTCCCCAGCTGACCACAACAGACAGTTGGAACAGGGTATGAGCTGGGACCAGGAACACAACCCAGGAGTCACATGGGTAGCAAGAACTCGATTGCTAGGGTCTACATTATCAGGAACTGGAATCAAGGACTTCTAGGTGCTGCATTCTAGAGCAGGAGAGCACCCGGGTTGAATCTTGACTACCCCATTCTTTTCCAACTTCCTGCTCACACCAAGCTTAGGAGGCAGCGGATGACGGCCTCAGTACTGGGGTCCTTGCCATCCACCTGGACACCTGGATTGAGTTCCCAGCCTCTGGCTTCATTCTAGTACCATCCCTGGCTGCTATGGTCATGTGGGGAATGGATTAGAAAATGGAATGTCTCTCCAACTGTCTCTCTGCCTATCAAATGCCTGAAAATATTTTTTTTAATTTTAAAGAAAGCATTTGTAGTACATTTTTATATATGATTATGATAGAGTATAGTTTGACCTGCCAAATTCTATTTGCTGTTTTTCTATATTCATATATCTTGAATATTGAGAATTAGAATATACTTGCTATGTTTCACAAAACAGCGTATCAGTATCTTCCTTGTTTAAATAAATATTAATAGATAGACATAGGTAAACTTGGGGGAGTAGTAGCTAATATTAAGGGTAAACTTTAAAAGTTTTCCAAAAGATATTGATTAGGACTCTCTAAAATGTCTCTCCAGATAAGGAAAAATTAAATATTCATAATACTAAATACGGCCTGTTTAAGTATTCTTAAAAACTTGGCAATAAGGCAAACAGCCACTGTTGTTTTCCCATTAATTTCTATGACATCATTAGAGTTGCATTCCAGTCGACAAATATTTTTGGCCCTGGGACATAAACATGATGCTTATGATTTTCAATTGTCTTCAGTATTTTCTCTTAAGTGGTAGAAGTTTTGGCAAACACTACTCTTTCTAATCCAAGCACTATGAAACTAAGCTAACATTTTGCAATCAGAAAATGACTCATGTAACAGATAGTGGTTCTGTTAGCAGCTGCCACTCTTGGGGAGCGTAAACGCCCTATGAATTAACGCCCATCCCCTGAAATGCAACCTGAATATGCAGCAGCCCTCCTTACTAGCATGAGACATAATCTTTCCTTCAAAATTCAAGTCCACTGACTCCCTGAGGATGTGGAGTGGTTAATAAAGGGGTTGAGACAGCCCAGCTCTCTCTGCTGTGGAGATGGCACTTGTCTGCTGATGAACACTAGAAGCATCTGTTTTCATGTGGCACTTGCTTCGCGTTGGCATCTCTGCAGGGATTCACAAAAGGCTGGCTGCTTTTTTTTTTCTTAAAGATTTATTTATTTTTATTGCAAAGTCAGATGTAAAGAGAGGAGGAGAGACAGAGAGGAAGATCTTCCATCCGATGATTCACTCCCCAAGTGAGTGCAATGGCTGGTGCTTCGCCGAAGCCGGGAAACAGGGACTTCTTCCAGGTCTCCCACACGGGCGCAGGGTCCCAAAGCTTTGGGCCGTCCTCAACTGCTTTCCCAGGCCACAAGCAGGGAGCTGGATGGGAAGTGGAGCTGCCGGGATTAGAACTGGCGCCCATATGGGATCCTGGCACGTTCAAGGCGAGGACTTTAGCCACTAGGCCACGGCGCCAGGCCCATGGGTTGGCTGCTTTGGTTGCCTCTGATGAGGAGAACTGATAAGAATGGTCTCAGCACAGGAAGGAAGATTTTTCTCAACTTATCTTTTGTAACAAAACCTTAGAACCTATTATGTAGTTCTATGCAGACATTTAAAAGAAAAACAAAGCAATTCATTCCTTAAGTCTCTGTTCACATAAATGAGGAGTCCAATGTGGCAACTTCTGTTAAATAAGGTACTGGCCTTGATACTGTGACACTCCCATTTTTTGTGCAAGAAGTGGACACTCGTGACACCCCATCATGAAGTATTTCCTGAAACATGGTGGATCTGCTCAGATGAAGCATCTCAGTTATCTAAGTGAATCCAAGTTCACAGTGTCTCCCAGAATTTTCTGAGCATTCTCTGAAATTAGAATGCGTTCCAGGGATTTGCAACAACCGTGGGGACAAGTGATTTCCCACAGGAATCCATCCTGTGGCAGAGAACTTGATGATTATCTTGTCACATTCTGTCTTGTCAGCTCTCCTTCCCTTGACCACTGCTCAAGTTCCTTTGAAAAACTGTATAGACACAAGTAGGCTCATTGAGTTCGTGAAGGAGACCACCAAGCAAACAAAGACACTTCTTTTTGAGTTGCAAATAAAATTTGTACAAGATAAAGTAGCTCTATAAATTTCAAAAAAAAGTCGCATGAAAGGTCAAATTTTTAAAGCTGTATTTAAAAATTGTTAGGGCTAAATGGTAAGATTATAATTTTAATCTTGTAGATAGTCTTGCAACTTTTAAGTGTTAAATTGTATCAAATTTAATGTTACTAAAGATAAACTTAAGTTTGTAAATCATAGCATTTTTAGAATGCGCAAAGTTCTTTTATGTATAACCTTATAATCATATAAATTGTCTGCTTACTATATTAAGAGACATATTAGAGACTCATAGAATCATTAACTGAAATTTTTGCAGCTATAATGGCCCCCATGTGATCATTCACATAATGCCGAATGGAAAATCATAATATTGTCTAAATATGCCTATTGCAGTGGTATTTTTACTTAAAATTCAAATACATAGAAAAATATTATGAAATTACATTAAAACTCATTGATTTACAGAAATTATTTTTAAGATTTTTATTTACTTGAAATAAAGAGTTACAGAGAGAAGGAGTGACAAAAAGAGAGATCTTCCATCTACTGGCTCACTCCCCAAATGTCTGCAATAACCAGAGCTAAGTCGGCTGAAGCCAGGAGCTTTATCCGGTCTCCCTGCTGGGTAGCAGGAACCCAGCTATCCTCCACTCCATTTTTAAGTGCATTACAAGAAAGTGGATTTTGGAATTGGAGCTGCCAGAATTGGAACTTACCTATAGCAGTTAAGATGCTGCTGTTGCAGGAATCAGCTTAATTTACTAAGTCACAATGCTAGCCCCTATGTTCTTATTTTCTCTACTCTTCAAATGTTCTTAATGTGGTTATGTTGCGATTGGGACACATGCCTATGCACATAGCCACATACTTGAGTATATAGCAGAAAGTGTGTAGAAAATTGAATTAGAAGACAAATTTATTTTAGTGCAAAAATATTGCTATTTCTACATTCAAGATATCCAAAATGTTCATGAAAATGTGTATTATGAAAAAATTACTCATAGATTTCCATTTTCTCCCACTTAAAAAGAAAAACCCTTTTCTTTTAATTCTACTCTCCATGGATTTTCTAAAGTCCTCTTGTAATTATTTGTAAGCAGTGATTTCATTCTGTGCCTTCCTGAGTTAATTCTATCATATGTGGATTTACAATACAAACTACACTTTGGGCTCCTAGATGGCTTATCAAAATGTGACATGGCAGAAATTCTAGTTGGAACATTAATGGAGATTAAAAGTCTTCCCCCAGAGGAATGTGAAGGCAGCTTCTGTCTGGTGCTATCTTTCCTGGATGCTCCACTGACTTGATATGTGGACAGAAATGAAAAGGAGTTGCAGGATGCTGTTGTGATTCTCAAGAGAGAAAAACCTATCTTAGTGCTGAGGATGCTAACAGCCTGGCCAGCAAGTGGTTTGGCCTCTTCATCCAGTAGAGGGCAAGACCATTTGGATGCTGACAAATCATTCATGCCCTGTACCATATTGTCAGCTGAGAAATTAGCCTGCTGTGCACTTATTGAATTTTGAGTCCCACTAAGGTTGCCTTGGCAATGCCCAACCAAATGATTCTACCAGCCTTATCCAGCCCAAATGTCACTATGCCCAACTCCTGAGAGAGTCTGTCTATGTTTAACACAAGTGGATCAGGGTTATAACAATGCACATCCCTTTAGAAGGGGAAATAAATTATCCAGGTTTTCTACATATGTCAAGTAGGGAAGCCTGGAAAAGCAGAAATTTACATATGATTCTATAATGTTAGGTTGAATTTACAGGAAGATGAATAAATATTTAGAGATTGCAACCCATCTTTATGGAAATAGTTATCCTACATAAGTTCTGTGACTTTAACAATAGCTTTTGTTTCTCCATTCACTCCCTCTCAACAGTATAAGAAATAATGAAAAAAAATGTAGTACAGTTTTCAAAAGAAGATGAAAATTTGAGTCTTAGGGAAGTTCTGAAAAGAGGGTGAATGAGAAGCTTAAGGATCCTGGGGTATAGTGAATCTATTTATTGCTCCACCAACTTGCAGCCTACAGCCAAAACTGTCATCCTGTCACACAGGCAGACTTCTCAGGAGCTAAAGCTGAACTTCGCATGTTTTCAAATGAATGCAAACCACCGAGTGGGAGCTAAAGACCTATTTGCATTTTCAGAACTTCTAACTATAAAATGTTTAGGAGTGATAAAATGCCCAATTTAAACAGGCTATAAATGCCCTTTTCTAATGGAACTGAGCAAGAAATATACCGGGTACTTGTTTGGGGGTGTTTTTGTTTTGTTTTAACCAAAAACTGAGCAGTCTGTGTTAAGCCAAAACTGGAAACTGAGAGCTCTCTGAACTAAAAGTGTTTACTTATTGGGGCAGGCATTCAGCCAAGCAGTACAGAGGCTGGTTAAGACTCCTGCATCCTGTATCAGAAGCCCTGGCCTCAAGTCCCCATTCCACTCTTAACTCGAGCTAACCACTTGTAGGGATGTTAGGAAGCAGAAACTGTAGCTCCAATAATGCTCTGCCATGTACACAACCTGGACTGAGCTCTCACCTGTTGGCCTTGGCCTGGGCAGAGAACCAGCAGAAGGGAGCTTGCTTTGTCTCTAAAGCAAAGAAAAATGTAAAAGGGTTCCTTGTGCCCTTTCAGATGCTAGCTCGACAGGACTACCTGAGACAAGTTCCAGATCATCAGCATCAAAAAGAGGTTGTTGGGAAATTCTCTACCAGAGCCAGAGCTAAGAATATTTGTTCAGAACTTATACGGAGAAAACAAGAAATTATTTCCATTGAACATACATTGGCTATAGATAAAAGGGGTAGAACAATAGATGGGATGGGAAAGAGGAAACCAGAGGGCTATCTATAGGTACTTGTTGCTTCTGGACTGGCTGGGGAATAGTCTGAAAAGCTTCTATGTAAACAAACCACATGTTTCAATGTACATGGAGGAACATGAAAGTATCTTTTTTTGTGGTAAGTTCACCTCTGCTGCCTCCCAGGGTACACATTATCAAGGAGCCAGGTCTCAAACCCAGGCCCTTTGATACCTAAATTGCCAAGCAGTACCCTAACCACCACACCACATGCCTGCTAAGGACACTTTGAAACTCCATTGGGAGTACCTAGTTTGAGTCCTTATTCCTCCGCTTCTAATCCTGCTTCCTGCTGGTCTGTACACTGGAGGCAGCAAGGATGACTCCATGTTTGGGTCTCAATGATAGAAGAGTTCTGTCTCTTTTTCTCTACTGCCTTTCAGATAAAATGAAAAGAGATGTTTTTAGAACATTTTTAAAATTTAGTCAAATTTTTTAAAAGCAACATGTTACAAACAGGACAGATTTTGACCTTGACCTTTGGAAAGAAAGCATAGATGGGAAAGTGAAGGGTGAGAATTCTTGTATTAAGGGACAACATGTCCAAAGGAGTGATAAAAATGCAAGGAATATTCAGGCACTGGCACAGAGAGGAAAGAAGCTGAAAGGCTGGCTGGCAATTAGAACATTTAAGTGGTGCCAACACAAGGTGGCGAGGGGTTTAATGATTCAAGTACAGGCAACCAACGCTGCATTAGATGACTAATGTGAACCATAGGGTGAAGGAGAGAAGCAAATTGCAAATCTGGGGCTTGTAGACTAAAAGCATTCTTAGAAGTGGAAGATTAAATGAAATAGAAAATGCAATGGCAAATTAACTAGAAAAAACTTTAGCTGGTTGTGGACATGCTTAATATGTGGACCATCTGGACAAAAACACACAACAGGTGTTTGGAAAATCAGGTGTGAAAAGTAGATGGCATCATCAGGAGGAATGGCACGAGGCTGAAACTAAACAAGGGTGGCTATTTGTCATTTTCTTCACGGAACATCTCATTCTGCTCGCCAGGAGTTAGAACGTGACCCTTAAGATCAGCAATGTTCTTGTCTTGGTGGCTTAATAACCCGAATGATACAACCAGCATTTTCCACAGAAGGGTTCTCTCTGCTGTCCAACATCACATGTCCGAGGAAACTCAAAAATGTTCTTGTAAAATTTGAATTAAAAGGTAAATTTATTTTGGTGCAAAAATGCTTGAAATTCATACTTATTTTTTTAATGATTCAGTCACTCTGGTAAAGAGTGATACTACTTTTTTTTAAATACATATTTTTATTTGAAAAATAGATTTACAGCAATAAAAGGAGAGGCAGAGAGAAATCTTCCAACTACTGGTTCACTGCACAAACAGCTGCATCAGCCAGAGCTAGGCCAGTCCAAAGTAGAAGCTAGGAGCTTCTTCCATGTCTCCCACATGGGTGCAGGGGTCCAGGGAATTGGGCCATCTGCTCCTGCTTTCCCAAGCACGTTAGCAGGTAGTTGGATTAGCTGTGGAACAGTCAGGAATCAAACAGATGCCCATAAAGGTACTGATGGAAGCTGGTCCTTCTACACCCTGGTGCCTGCCCCAGGGCTTGTTTTTGTTTGCTTGTTTTACATCAAATGAATGTAACATTTAATTTCATTTTGTATAGATTTTTTAAACTGCCTTCACATAACCACAGCTTATTCCAGTAACTCAGTGTGGGGTTGCCTAAGCAGCCTTTCATTGTAAACCTTGCCATGCCTCCATTTTCCAGGTATGGAGTGTGTTCTTTGACTGTAGGCTTACAGCACTGTATTTCCTATTCCAGGTTTCATCGCCCTTAATGAAGTGGAAGCCTGGATTGATCATCTTTGGCGGGAGCTCTGCTTCCTAGAAACCCAAAGTTGCACTGGGACTTGAATGTGTGTGTTTCCGTTTAGCTTGTGGTGAAGGAAGCACGTGACTCAGCCTTGTTCGAAAGAGTGCTTCACCTGTACAGCCCAAGTGGGACTGACGAGCCAAGGAAAAGATGCTGTGACTCTTGCCTGTTAAAATGCGTACTGATGCTAAGGGACACCAGTTATTCCTTGTCGGGAGCTTCAATCAAAGAAAAGAGCAGAAGACAATCGCTGGCTTCCTATATTAGCCGCAAGCCAAATCGTATAGTGCAAGTTCAGGACCAATGGTGATTGGAATTGCTGAGCACTGGAAAGGGGTAGGAATTGAAAATTGAAAAAAGAAAAAGAGAAGTATTTCATTATGTTAATGAAGAAAAGAGAAAATGGAGGAGAAAATATTTTTTGAAGAGGCTATTTGGTAATTGAAAACTTATTAAGGGGGTTGGGAATCCAGTCACCCAATGAGGATTCCTTGACTTGATCCTACAAAACTACTCTTGCTTCACCACTACGTTGGTACAGTATGCTACCACTATTTTATGTTGTGCCAGTGAATCCAGTTGCCAGAATGAAGTCTGAATGTTTCATGCATCTTTTTTCATAAATGCGGAAGACTTCTCTGGACTCTTAGCAAGCATGCTCATCCAAATTTTGTTGCATGCTTTAAGTAGCATAGCTCCACACGCCTGGCATTTTTTATATTCTTTTCTTAGTGTATCGATAAAGCTGCCACAGGATAACAGGACTGGGAATAAAGTCAGATGTCATATGACCCTGTAAAATGTAGCAGGCTTCAAAAATAAATCTTTTAGCCTTTTCCTATCTTGCTACAAAGTCAGAGCAACTGCATTTGACTCGGAGGAGACAATCTCAACAATCATGACATCTTATTTCAAAACCTGACTCCAAAGTACCAAATGTTCTGCCCAGCGCCAGTTCTGAGTAGCAGTGCAAAGAGCCATTCACTACTGCATTAGCAAAAGTTTGGCTGCTGCTGTTAGAAGGAAATAAAGCATGTGGTTCTAAAACTACTCATCCAAAAGCTTAAAAGAATACAGAAAATTTCTGTTACATGTGAGAAAAACCTCCTCTTCTTTCCTAAAAGTCATGAGATTGCATCCATAAGCACAGTAATTGCTTTTAGTGCAAAAGAATCATTGGGATAAAGTTATAAAATATTTCCCTGCGAGCCTATAGTCAGCATTGTTTACATTAAGAAACTGTTATTGAAATGTTATTTTTCCACGGAGTCAGAGGCACAGTATGATTTCTGCTCCCAAGTACGTATGGCCATATGTAAGTATACTGCCTGTCATTTAACTATTCTTTCATGATTATTTTGTGCCTCTTTTACTAAAAACACATGAAAGAGATAAAAAGATAATACCTAAATAGATTTTTATTGTATTCTAAAAGCTTGGAGTAGAATTTTCTATGGTGTTTCTCATCCACAATAATAGAAGACAATAATTTCCTGTCCCAACCCAAAAGGCCCATTTAATCTGATGGACAAATTTAGATCCTACTGCTTATTAATATTTTGTAGTACCATGGAAACCTGGTAATGAAAAGTTAATCTGTTCTAGAAAATGTGGGGCCATTTTTATAACTAAGAAAGCAAACAGCATTACACCTGTTGTTCCATTCAGCCTTATGCATTGGTCAAAACTATCATATGTTCTTCAGTGTTATTTCACTGACAGAGTTAGATATATTTTTATTTTGAACGCTTCTTTTCTAACTGTCCAAGTGTCTGTACCTGGCTGAGGTTTTATGTGTTTATAGTGTTTCAGTACAACCATAAAAATTACAGTTGGTCTAATTATTTTTCCAAAATCATCCTTTTCCTTACACTATTTCATTATCACTTAAGTGTCATAAAAAAGTGCCAAGGGAACAATTTTTTGTTTCATTTGTATGCTTAAAATCTTTTGAGCTTTTTTTAAATTTCTAATCACAAGCTCTGTATGTAATGGTAAATATAAGATGTTATCAAGATACATATTTTAGAAAATTTTTATTTGGTTGATCAAAGGAACAATATTTTCATGTTAGTGGTGGAAATGATGTAATTGTTTAGCGTTCTATGAAATATAGCCAGTAAAAAAATAAAGATCCAATACTTCAAAAGTTCCGTATAAAATGGAAATAAAAGATTTTGCTATCCACACAACTGAAGGATTTTCAAAAAAGGCCATGAAACTGCTTAGTATCAAAAATTATACATGAGATTTTTTAATTGGCAGTAAAATATTCACATCTTTTAATTTTATTTTTCATGAACTTTTTGAAGATCCTTTGTATTGTTTGCCTTGTATAAAGCAAAGATGCCTGATTTATCAAATACCCATACTTCTACATTATACTGATTGATAGGTAGAGAAAAATTTATGTTAGGAGGTTTAAAAGTCAAAAAAAATTAGTTAATGTTAATCTAATATTTGTGTAAGTGGAATAAGTTACTTTATCACAACCAGTTATTTTGTTAAAATGATCATGAAATAATCATCAAAGGCACAGGCACTGCTTGATGTGTTGTCTGTGACCCTGTGCCCGCCCCCTCTCCAGTCCACCCAGAAGTCAGCTCACTGGCCCTGGGAGAAAGCAAAAGCAGCAGATGCCGTCGTATCATTAAATCTCTGTGAATGGCCCATGTTGCTGCAGTCTCCCTGCTAAGCTTATGTCCCACAGAGACAATGTGTGTGGGAAGTGGATTAGTTGTGTGGTTTTCATCGAAACACCATTCTAGGTGTTTAAAGTGTGACATCAGATGACAAACAGCAAATGAGTGGGTTTTCCTGAATCTCCAAGATGGGATTGAGGATGAAAACAAACCGATCTCCAGGAAGGTCCCATGCAAGAAAAAAAAAAAAAAAGAACCTAGAAAGACTGTGAAAACTAATTCACCCTTTCCATCTCTGTTGTGAACGGAAGGAGGAAACCGCAGAGCTATTAAGAGAGTAAGTGGCTGCCCAATGGATTTTATCAGCATCTTCCTGATCATTACCAATCAATATGACAGAATTCATCCATGCAGATCAGTGGTGTTTTAAGACAGCTCGTGTACTAACGCTGTGTAAGTGAAGTGTCTAGTAGTTTTTCTGTTAGTCATAATTTTTCTTTATGTTAATCCTTAAACTTGTTTAACTGAAATCTACAATAGAGAATCATTTGGGCTTTTGAGCAGCTATTTTAAAGGGAGGGAAGAGCAAGCATTTCTATCCCTCTGACTTGCCATAAAAGCTGACCTTCTGGTTTCATCTTGATATCTTTTGTTGACATAGCAACTGTTTTTCAATCCACTAATAAATACATTTTGTTAGAAGAAAATTCTAAAATGTAAGTGAAAATATTTTAAGAGAATATAAGAATCTAATACACCCTTCCAAATTGCCACACTTGAAAACGAGATGAGTCTTTAAGTTCTCTAGCTCAGGTTTTACACTCTACAGTTTCAGTGCATCACTGGCTCATATGTTTAAACATGTAACAGCTTATACTTACAAGAGGAACATTAACTATGTTGCTACTACATGTCCTAATAGGTATCACATTATCACGCTAGTGGACACTTGTTTTACACTGTTAGAGTCACATGCATATGACTTTGGAAAATTATGCTGAATTCACAATAGGAGCAGCTGATCTTTTCTAGTACATAGTGGTGGTATGTCCATACTTCAATCGTTTTTGTGCTCTATTTTTCCTCTTTTGCTCACAGTTTCTTTAGTCTGCTAAATACTCCTTGTAGCAAACTTCACAGTGTAAGAGTTCATTCTCAGATGAGATGGAATGAAACCAGCTCAAGATACATTCATTTATGTGATTTTCCTCAAATATGGTAAGGCTTCCTAAAACCTAACCATATTGAGGCTATCATTACCAGTAAAAGTATGTACTTTCAGATAAGAATTAATTTCTTCAGGTCATAGAGTATGTTCTAAATCCTAAGGATCCATTTAGATACAATCCATCTACAAAATTGTCCCTTAGCGTCTTGAGATGGCTTATCTTCCACTATTGGATAATTTTCTCTATACTCATTGTACTTATATTGTTTTACTAGGCAAAACAGATGAGCTTCTACAACTAAAATATGTCCTAGAGGCAAAAAGCAATGGCAGAAGTAATCATCAAATTGATAGGAACATCTTTCCCTCAAGAAAGCTCATGTCCAGATTTAAACCCAAATTTCAAAAAGGAGCTAGGGCTCACCTATAAAAGCAAAAAGTGACCAAAAGGTGGTTGGATGATGATAGAATACTCCCAAACCATTCTTATGTTCACTTTGCATTTACATGCTGCAATCAGTAACTTTAAGGTTGGTGTAGAAATGCAGGTCACCATTAACACTTCTAGAAAGCAGCTGTAACATAAAAACCTATCCTTTTTAAAAGGCCAATTCATCCTCAAAACTCGCATTGTATGTATTGATTTTCTGGCAAAGAAATGGAAAGCCCACAGTAGCTATGTCCATCCAAAGCCAGCTCTTAGAAACAGTCATTTTCAACTGTGCTGGGATTTACTGCACACACACAGATGTCCCTTGGTTTGTCAAATTGTGAGCACAGCTGCATGTGTGAGCAGAGCGCTGTTGATCAATGTTTCTCAGTGGGGGTGCTGTTGGCATTATAGCCAGGAAATTCTTTGTTGTACAGAAATGTCCCACGCATTGCAAGATGTTTAATGTCCCAGGCCCCTGCTGACTAAATGCCAGCAGATTTTCCAGTCATTGTAAAAACCAACTGGGAAAAAACCTTCCCCCGGGTTCGATGCCCTTCCCTGGAGGGTGGTGCCCCCTTACCTGAATTCCACTCTCTCCTGCAGCTTGAGAATGCAAAGGAAAAGCATGTGCTCCAAAGCCTTGTCTCTCCTGCCTTGCATTTCACTGGATTTCAGGTAGCTTTACTTTGCCAGTTCTTCAGAGCAAAGAACACCAGGCAGCCTTGGAAATTGCAATGGGCATTATAACTTGTTCTGGTTGCTGGATGTATTTAAAGGACAAATTTCACATGAAGCAAGCTTTTCTGCCTTGATTTTTTACTTCAAGGCTCACAATTTCATTTCAGGACTACACTGTTGGTCAAAATCTCTGCCAATCTTTTAAGGGTTGTCGCAGGGGTTAAATAAACACAAACACAACTGCCGTAACATTCCACATAAGCAAACTACATGGTCTTTGGGAATCGCCTGTAGCTTTCACCTGGTGACAGCTGTGTTCCAGGAATCCCCAACGAATGGCATGTTTATCCGATTAATGGAGCATTTAATTCTCATGCAAAGGCTATGGTTTCCCTTGTACAAATATAGTCATGCGGTTCAAGTTTTCTAACAAGATTTTGCGTACTGCATTTTGAAGGAAATGTAGATTAACTACAGATTGCATGCATGTTGTTCATTCTTCCATAATGGTCACGCACAAAGTGAGATGTGCTGTACTTCTTGGAAATATTAAATTGTACCAATAAGGCAGAAACATCCTTAGTTTCTTTTTCTCTATCCCCAAAACTGAATAGTCAAGAGGTCTTGAAGTTACTTGGACAAATTGTAGCTAAAAGAAAAGAATTAATATAGTCACTGTAATTTAAAAAAATATATTTAAAATCCTAAGGGTTTTTATTTTTCAGGCACAGCAAAGCAGAATCAGTTAAGGTGATTACATTGTAAACTTACAGATGGTGCTGAAGAATTCTTTTTAAATAGCAGTATTTTTTTTTTAAGAGAATAAACTGAAAGGAGTAAATGAGGCAGAGTGCCACTCCACCCTCAGGTCAATTTTATGTTATATTAAGATGCCAATAATATTTGTACCACTTGCCAATTTGGGGGGCTTTTCCCTTCTTGGAAGCTTTCATTATACTTTGACTATTTGGTTGTTGCCACTGCAGCGCTCACTAGCATTTGGAAATTATCAGAATGAATCAAGGGTCAAACCACTTTCATCAATTAAAATGTAGGCACTAAGTTTTCTTTTTGTAAATTGTATGTGGTTTAGAAACATGTCAGTGTGTTCAAACCATCCTACACCAACTTCCACAGATTTAGTACCTGCTAAAAATTCTAACTACTCTTTTTTTTTTTTGCTATGTAAAATAGATTTTTAAGTAATGGGCCAAGTGTATTCTTTTGTAATTTCAATCTTCTGTAAAGTGACCAGGATTTAAGCTAGGGTCATTGTCAGACTGACTGAACAATTCCTGATTTCCAGTGAGAGATCTAGTCCTACATATTACACAGGTGTACTATCTGTGAGTGTAACTGGAACTGTACACTGATTAACATGACAATTACTTTTTTTATTCTTTATCTGTACTGTATGATATATAATATGTGAGTATAAATATCTACACACACATGTATATGTATTCCATTATTATACCCTGAAAGAAAGACTATGAATTATCTTTTTTTTATTCCATACTGGTGTTTGTGTTATTTAAAAAGCAAAATTATGCTCTTATCTAGTGGCATACCATAATAGGATACTTTGCTGTGCACAATTCCAAGTGCCTTAGAATATTGTTTAGCTTTCCTAAGTATATAGAGTGCATAAATGTGTAAAATTGAAAAAAAAATTACCTCAATAAAATCATTGGGAAATCCCTGGTTTTGGTTTGTTCGTATCTGTGCCATTCACGTGGAGTGTGCAGTCCTTCCAAGTCAGAAGTTAACAGGATCCTCAAACGTAATTCAGGAGTGGGACAGCTGTCTTAGTTGCCTATTGTTTCAGCTCTACTTAACCTTTCAGGTTTTTTTATACATAAAGATGTTTGCTTTGTGCTTTATCTTTAAAGAATTATTGCTTTTAATAACAGCTTATAGTATGTTTTTAAAATCTGCTATCTTTTATACTAGGGAGACTATTTTATATTCATGTTGTATTGACCTCATAATATATAAACGTGAGAGGTAGTCCCTAAAGAGTTTATGATGTAGAAAAAAAGACTGTCTCATTGTGTTTATTATGTAATGTTTTATAAGCAAAAAGAGAGGTGGGGCATATTTTGACCAGACAAGGAATACACTTCCTGTGTTTCTCAATATTAATTCTAAATAGAAGCTTTACTTTCCTTAACTTTAGGACAAGGTTGTAGATAGGAAAGCTGAAAAGCGATGTATGGACTGTTGTTCTAGACAGAAGACTTCAAACTGAGAAATATGGGAACCAAAAAATTAAAAGTAGCTTTGGAAACTGGGCCCATGGATGCTATTTAAAGTAATCAAGACATCTCCAAAGCAGGTGCAGGTGGTTATCACCATTTCAATTTTTTTTCTCAGACAAACCAGATTCTAAATTGAAACATTGCTTTCTGAAACCAAGTGCAAGTTAAGAAATGGACGATGTTCCACAGTGCACAAGGATTCGATGGTATCTGAGTCAGTGTGATTTTACTCTTTGCTGGACCTCAACCTAGATGTCCTTATGGAGTGGCTGCTGGTAACAGTGCTGCCCACAGACTACCTGGGTCATTACTCCGTGTAGGAGTTGTGAACTCTTTACCCATGAATCACAGGTCACTATAAGAGCAGATAAAATGTAGAGAAAAGCTATGTACCTTAAATTTGTGTGAAGGTGTTTTTGATTATGCAAGACATAATCAAAATTATGTAAAGCTTTGTAGGAAAAATCCCCAGATGCTAGCTTTTCTAAATAAATATCCCACGGAGGAGAGAACCAACATTTTGGTGCTCAGACCAATAGCCTGAGGATTTGACTCTGGATGATTTTTTTTTATCTTGGTACGTGTTATGGAGTACAGCCCGTGATGGTAGAAGTCTCTGTGAAGTCTCGCTTTATTGCTCCTTCACCTCTCCTTGTATTCTCTTCCCCCAACATTCTAATTTAGCCAGGATATTGGATACAGATGAGTCCAATTAGTCTAGGTGTTTTTACTACAAGCCAGGTCCTGTTCCTGCCCATTCCAAGGAGCACTAATCAACTCCTTAACCCACAACACTTAGGTATTCGCTCCTGCCCACGTGTGACTCATCTTTCAACTGAAAGGGGACGGTATTACACTGTTGTGTAACCACTCCCCTCACAAGTCCCTTTAAAGGGGCTGGTGAAGTGGGGGCTCACTCTCTTTCTGGTCAGATGCTTCTATTAACTCTGGCACCTCAACTCTTGGCTGACCCAGAACAGGTAATCCCCTGAATATGGTCCTTGTGTAATGCTTAGATTGGACAATAGATATAGTAATGTTGTTTCTGGTCTGTGTACTATCAGGAGTTCCAGGAGAGGTGAGGCCTAGCAGTAGTGTAATGTGGGCAGAGAAGCCAGGGAAAGGTGAATGTCTGCAGCTTTGTGTGTCCAGGTTATTTGTTGCATGTCTCTTAGGGTAACTTGTATTGTTGGGGAAGCTGGGACATGATTGGTTGGATTGCCATATGAACTTGTGATTTGCTATTTCTAAGTATGCTTTATTATCACCAAGCTTGGTTAATAAAGACTCCCTAATAAAACATTAGATATGTCTGGTGTGATCTCACTCACACCCCGTACCAGTAAACTCATCAGACAAATCAGTTTAGGAGCCCTCAACATGAACAGGAGTTTGCTTGTTATTCATCCAACTACTCAGCAAACTGAAGTGACCAGTCTTTTCTCACACTTTACATGCCCCCTTTAGTTCAGTCCTTGATGACTTCTGAAATCTTTATTACTAGTTGTCAGTCTTCCACAACTGACCCTGTCTGGGTTCTGCTTACCTCAGTCCTATAGGAAACCTTTACATCAGTTCTTTCCAGAATTTTCTAGTAAGTTCCCTCTTCCTACTGAAGAGTTCCCAAGAATTTCTGAAGTCAAACTGTACCCAGTTCCAAACAGCTCTCCTTATAATCCTCATTTGGATCAACTCAAATGAACCATGCCATTCCCCAAATACATTACTCATTCTGTATCATAACTGTGTTTAACCCATGCCCTCCAAATGGAGTTCTTTATGTGTCAACATTCCACACGTAATCCAAATGTCTTCGCCAGCTTTGCATTGTCATTTCTTTATAACATTTCTTTAAACAGACTACATATAAGCAAATTTAAAGAATGTGGTTTTCTCTGTAAGAACTTCAAATGTCAAGTGTGACCTGCATGCATTTAACAGTTGAAGCTGATACAAACATTGTGATTCAAATTTTCTTAAATATTTTTGAATTATTTACCATTGTAAAGATATGACCATATTTTTTTACTTCAAAAAGATAAAATTAGTTAAAATCACATGATTGGGTCAGATTCTAAAATAGTTTTTTAATTACAAACACTTTCAAGCCAAATAGATTGTAGTTTGTCACATTAGCTATAATACATACTTAAGCATAACACAAAAGTGTTACATATGAGGGGCTGAAGGGTTCCAAACACAAAGAAAAGATAAAAATGGAAAAATTAGTTCTCTGGTTTGAGTTGCTTATCTGTATATGGAAATATCACTCTGTAATTCCAAAAATGGACACATTGCATGTTAGAATTTTTAAATTAAAAAAAAGAATGTAAAAATAAAAGAACTTTAGGAAAAAGTTGAATATTGAAGGCAATGTAAGCAAGTACAGACAGAAGCTGAATATCATCATCACAGAATTATTCCTGGTATAAGAATATGTCTGAATTTGTAAAAGGACTCTTAGAGGCTGAATTTTACTTTGGGCTGTATTTTATTATCTATATTTAATTACAAACTTTCATAGAATGGTAGAAACTTACATAGAAAGAAAAGCAGATGTTAAAGTGTTAGACTGATACCTCTATGGCTTGGTATGGCCTCAGGATGACACACTCTGGGACGAACTCTCTTGAACTACAGAGACACACTCAGAACCATTTTCAGTCTCTAGGATTTTTTAGATTGTTCATTTGTTTATTTTTAATAAATATTTTATTCCCAATGATATTCACATAGTTGAGAAGGATGCATGTCCATGTGAACCACCGATCAGGGTGCGAATGTTTGAGGAATGAGGGAAGTAGATGAAATAATTGATTCCAATCTCTTTCTTCCTGTATCTGGGGGAAAGGTAGAGAAAGGGAAATGGCTGCTTCCAGCAGCCTAACCACATCAGTGCCCGGGGATGGGAGATGGCCACTCAATGTCATTCTAGAATCCCCAGTGTGGAGAATATTCTGAGGGCACTGCCCAAGTGGCTTCGGCAGTTCCAAGACACTTGTTGTCACAGCGCAGGTACTGCAACTTAGCTTGGCCCAGCCAGCCCCAATTCTAGCTCATGTTGGCAGGTGCTGCAGCCTAGCACAGCTGAGCCAGCCCCCAGTCCTGGCTCTCATGTTAACTGGCTGCTGTTGTAGCCCAACACCTGTCCTGCACTCCGTCCTGGTTCTCACATCTGAGAGTAAGTGAAATGAATTGACCCAGCCCAGCCTGCCCCCAGACCTGACCCATATATATGCCAGCAGGTAGTATAACATTGTCTGGTCTGGGATGTTCCCAGTTTTGGTTCTTATGCTCACCAGCAGGAACAGTGCTTGACAAAGGAGCTCCCCAAACTCCTTATGTGGCCACCTCTCATCACAGATCTCACGCACAGCTGGGGGTACTTGGCACAGCCTGAATTGACCCTCTTAATTTTGTGAAACCAGATTCACACTCTATCTTAAACAATGCTTTTTGGTGATAAGCAGGTCTGCACTCCCAAGAGTGCAGCTAATTTCCTTCAGTACTCTTCCTGGTCTCTTGAAACTTTGCGTTGTTTCTTTTTTTTTCTTTATATTCTTTCTCACCGTCCAGACACACTCATTGAAATGACATTCAACTAGATTCTTCTTTCATTTCATAGTAAAATCTGTTCTGGTTCAATCCCGAGTACAGATCCCTACAGTTGTGTTCAGGATGGCATAATGAAATATTAAAACTGAACTGAAGATGAAAACTGTATGAGACTAAAGAGGTAGGCAAAAACTAAGTCTCAAAAGTCTTTGTAAACTGTGCCAAAAAATTTGGAACGTATCGTTAAAACAATTGGAAACCATCAAAGTATTTTAAGCTCAGGGATACCATCATCAGATTTAGGCTAATCAACATGGCTGCCTTGCATAGAATTAGAGGGATGGAGGCGGCACTATTGCAGCCTAATGCCCCATTACTATTGCCATAATCTGACTGTGACTGATGGCTGCCCAAACCAAGGGACTGACTGTTGGAACAGGAAACAATGAAATCAAGTGATGATTCTAAGGAATGGTGTTTGGCCTAGCAGCTAAAGTGCTTATACCTTGGAGTACTTGGATTTGATTTCCTATCTGGCTGCTGACTTTAGCTTCCTGCAATGCAGACCCTGGGTGACAACAGTGACAGTTCAAGCAACTGGGCTCCCGTCACCCACATGGAAAACCTGGCTGGATTAAATTCCCAGCTCCAGCTTAAGCCCCCGCCCAGCCTCTGCCATTTCAGGCATTTGTGGGGTAAACCAGCAGACAGTAGCTCCTTTCCCCTCAGTTTCTCTGCCTCTTGAAATCAATCCCTAATGGACAGCTGTGAAGTAGAAGTGATTGTTGCATACAGGAAACAGAGGAAATGGGAAAGTTATGACTGTATTTACCATGGCTTAGAAGGATAGCAATGAAACCAGTTGCTAAAATAGAAGAGAGCGATGGAGAAAAGGTTGGTGGAAGACCAGGGCAAGAGGAGTGGGGAAGGAAAGGTAAGAAGGATGCAGAAGTGAGTCTTTCAATTATGATCACATAATTTGACTGTTTGAATTTCCTGCTATTGGGAGCTTCCCCTGTGGATGGATGTACTGGAGATAGGTGGATACATGAGCCTAAAAGTAAGAAAAGCTACAAAGGGGGGATTGGGAATCATCACCACATATGAGGGAAGCTGTGAAAATGGATCAAATTCTTCATCAGTATCTCAAAGCTTCAGGCCATGAAGAAATTACTGTAAGAAAAATTTAATAAACATTTTCTTATTGCCTTTGTCCAAAGCTGTACAATCAGATCAACACATCTTCTGAGTGCTTCAGATCCTTGCTTTAATTTAATTGGGTTTCATAGCTTATCTTAGTTTGGAATAAAATGGAATACCACTTTACATATTAGGTCAAGTCATAAAGCAAGAACTACACTTGAAAATTTCTTACATTGCCATGAAAGTTTACATGACACACTATTAGACTTACAAGTCTGACACAATCTACTTTGACTTCAGGATTGGAATTTGGTGGTTGGTTCTTTTAACATGACCAAAGTTGAATAAGTTAGTTTACATACACTTTTAAAGCAAAAGCTTACATAATGATGTTCACACTGCAGGAAGCACAGGGTGGAGCCACTGTTGTGGTACAGAGTTAAGCCACTGCCTGCAGCACCAGCATCCCAATGAGTGCCTAGTTCAAGTCCTGATGCTCCACTTAGGACCCAGCACCCATCTCATATGCTTAGGAAGGCAGGAGGAGATGGCCCAAGTACTTGGACCCATGTCACTATGCTGGAGACCTTGGTGAAGGTCTTTGCTTCTGGCTTCAATCTGCCTAGCCCTGGCTGTCTGCTCCTTGGAGAGTGAACCAGTAGATGGAGGCTTTCTTTCCCTATTCTGCCTTTCAAATAAAAAAATTTTAAAGTATTAAACAGCACAGGAAAGAGAAAGTTTATGCAAGTTTCAGAACCTGATTTTACAGGGAAAGGTTATTAATGTCTTGTGTGACCCACAATCTATGCGCTCATGGAATCAGTAACAGAACAACTAATACCATAGGGTAATCATGGAATTAAAATTATATGTTACATGGATACAGTGTGTCAGTACACCATAATTTTAAAATGTTTTCATATTTCAATAGTGTCCATTACTCAAGGGAAAAGGGAGGGTCTAATGATTTATGAGCTTGTCATATCTTAAGCCAGAGTGAGTGCAACTGAATCATACTAAAAAAAACTTAAAATTCATTTCATAAGTATAAAAGCACAGAAGAGAAAATTTGTATTAATATTTCCAAGATTATTCGCCAATGAAATGTTTGTCCTTTTGACCTAGAACAGGAACCAATAACCAGCCAAGTAGTATGAAACATACAGTTATCAATGACTAGAAGCAAGTAAATGGTTTTGAATCTTTGGGTGCACTATGAATGAGCTAAAAGGTTCCAGAAATTTAGGAAAAGCAAAAGCAGACAATAGCAAAATGGACAAGTTGAGTCAATGTTCAAGTGAACGGATTCTCATGATGTAAATCTGATTAGTGCATGTCCCCTGACCAATCCCACATGGTGAAGGTGCAGGAGCTGGTCAGCCAGGAGCACAATGCAATCGGGTGAATAACTTCAGTTAGTTGGAAAGAGGACAAGAGTCCAGGTTTATCACACACACACTAAAAGTAGAAACAGCCAAGCATTTAACACTAGCTCACTGAAGCCAGCAGTAATACCAAACGGTGAGTGGTGACACCACTGCTATTCCCATTTACAATCAGGTCTCAAATTACACATTTGTAAATATGTCTCAAGTTACACAGTAGGAATGATACAAATTTCAGAAACTAACTTGTGCTAGTGTCTAATGAATGCTACCCTGACCATCTAGTATTGCAGAGAAAGTGTTTTCCTTGAATGGGAAAAGATGTAGGTGGACAAACATCCTAGCAACTCTGGTTTTCTGACTGTTTGAGCTATTAGTTTTGTACGTTGTAGAAAGTTGGCCATGGGGAAAAATAACCCTTATGTATCAATCCTGTCCAGAGGAAGTTCAACAGCGGAAAAAGCCAGTGGTGTCTTCATTTTTCCTTTTTTTTTCTTTCGATTGTCTGTGATATAGTTGTAACATCTTACCAGTTCTCCCTGCAATCATGCCTAAAATAAAATCTTCAGCATGAGAGTCATAATTTTACCATTAAGATGGCCCCTTGATAATATTTATTAAGCTAGAATATATTAGATTCTAATTTGTTCCTTTAGTTTTCAAGGTATCTTCTTTTTTACATATCACAAATGTAACACTTCAGGGACTCTGGTCCACATGTCAACAATGAAGAAAGACCAAAGCAGAAACATAGAACTTGCGCTGCAGTCCTGTCCCAGCTCCTCAGGTTGCTCACGCCTTCG
Organism: Ochotona curzoniae; assembly: GCF_017591425.1. Taxonomy (NCBI): domain Eukaryota; kingdom Metazoa; phylum Chordata; class Mammalia; order Lagomorpha; family Ochotonidae; genus Ochotona; species Ochotona curzoniae. Next base: position 23,770,183 of record NW_024467115.1, read on the forward strand.
CTCGAGTGCCCAGTTTCCCAGGCATGTCTATATGCTTGCACTATGATGTTTCTCTGGAAAAAAAAAAAAAACATGCTTTTCTTTTCTGTATTTTTCAAAGCAAAAGATGCCACCACACTGATGTTCTCTAACTTGCTGTTTTCCGACAATAAAGAGATTATCCGTGTCAACTGGCTTCAATGGCTTCCCAGTAGCCCATTGCACAAACATTTTATATTTTTTCCAATTAACTCCTTATTAATGAAATTCTTAATTGTTTTAATTTCCTTTGTTTCAAGAAGTGCTACACTGAATGTCCTGATACAACCATCTTGATCTATTTTCCCTTTTTGTAAATTAAGTTCCTCTACAAACTCTATTAATGGTGTCAAGCATGTAATTTATAATTCCCCTAAGTTACTGCTGTGAGGCCTAGTTTGTCTGGCTACCCCTGAGCACTTTTTCTCTATTCTTGTGTACACTGAGTTCCTGGTGCCTAGCAATAGTTGATGGAAAGTAGTTTCCTAAGCTCAAGAAACACTTTATGTGATAGAAACGAAGCTCAAATGACAATTTCAATGAATGAGTCCATTTAATATTTTTTTAACAAGTCAAAACTTAAACCAGAAATTTCATTTAACTATTTTTTTAAATATTTATTCATTTTTAATAGAAAGGCAGATTCTTACTAAGAGCAGAAAAGACAGAAAGATCTTCCATTGCTGCTCACTCCCCAAAAAGCCACAGCAGCTGGGGCTAAGCCAATCTGGAACCAGGAGCCAAGAGTTTCTCCCAGGCATCCCATATGGGTGCAGGGTCCCAAGGCTTTGGGCCATTGTCTGTTGTTTTTCCAAACCATAAGCAGGGAACCGGAAGGGAAGTAGAGCAGCCAGGATATGAACTGGCACCCATATGTAGTGTTGGCATTTGCAGATAGAGGATTAGCCAATTGAGCCATTGTGCCAGTCACTATTTATTATTTTTTAATGAACATTCATGAAAAGCAGGACACAATGGCTTAATTGCTTGGGTTTCTAACACCCATATAAGAAATCCATATGGAGTTATTTGCTTCTGGCTTTGGTCTGGCTGAGTATTGGCCATTATAGGCATCTGAGTAATGAACCAGGGGATGGAAGATCTCTATGCGTCTCTATCTTCTTTCTTTATAGAACTTCCTAATAAAATAAATAAATAAATAAATAGAATTTCACTTATTTATTTTTTAAGGATGTATTTATTTCTTTTGAAAGTTATACAGAGAAGAACACACACAGAATTTTTCCATCCACTGGTTCACCTCACAGATGACTGTAACAGCCAGCACCGGGCCAGGAAAAGCCAGGAGCTTCATCCGGGTCCGTCATGTGGGAGTGACAGGAGCCCAAGCACTTGAACCATTGTATGTTGCTTTTCCTAAATATTACCAGGGAGTTAGATTGGAAGTAGACCGGCCAGGACATGAACCAGTACCTATAAAGGATGCCAACACCACAGGTGGCAGTTTTACCACTCTCTACCACAATGCCTACCCCTAAATAAGAACTTTAAATGCATACCAATAACTAGAGTAGGAGTTCTTGGCTTAAATTTACTATCTTTGCTGCTCAGTTATGGGTGCTTTGAATCACCGGAACAAAACATTTTGTAGGTTAAACCAGTATTCAGAACAGTCTTCGACACATGTAGGCTCATCTGTTCTGAGGTAGTCATTTATTTGAGAGAGAGACAGAGACTCTTGCTGTCATCTGCTTGTTTACTTCCCAAATGCCTACACTAACCAGGATTAATTCAGGTCAGAGATAGGAGTAGAGAACTCAATTCAGATCTCCCATGCATGCAAGTGACAAGGACCCAAATATTTGAGCCACATCCTGCTGCTTCCCAGAATCCACATCAGCAGGGACCAGAATGGGGAGTACAACTAAGACTCAAATGCATGCACTACAATATGGGGAGCAAGGTACTCAACTGGAGTCTTCCTTAAGGGACCTAGCTCCTGCCACCATGTAATGGGGAGGTTTTCTTTTTTCTCAATAGAATTATTGTAACAGTTAAAGAAGTGACTATCAAGCTAAACTCAAATTCTTATTCTGTCTTTATCTTTTGTTACCTTTGTGCCATGGGCAAAAGTCAGTTACCTTTCTTTTCCTCAATCTCTAATTGGTAAAAGGATTATAACCTTATGTCTACTTTAATCCTATGTAAGGTTATAATGAGTTAAGATATGAAAAGTTTTTTGAAAGATGCAATTATTACCGAGTCTTTACTGTGCTAGTTAGGCCTGGTGGAAGTAAAGCCAGCAAGACAAAGATCCTTGCTTTGTAAGTAGGTTATTGAAGTCTGGTTCTACAGATAGATGCAAAGAGGGAATTACTGTGCAGTGCAATGCAGAGTAGGGCAATAACAAGATACAGTGAGAGCAGTACAGGACAGGCTGCAGTTTTGATGAGTATGAGATTTTGAAAGGCAGAGATGGCACGCGGTTCCTGTTCCCTCCACTTTTGTTAGTGAAGCAGTGTCTCAATCGCTGCTTGACCTGGCCAACCACAAGTTTTTTTTTGTTTTGTTTTTTGTATCTGCAAGTTTGAAACCAAGCAGGGTCCATGTACCTTTCCAAGCACTGATAAAGCTGTGTTAGTTACCACCTGAAACAGAAAGATCAAAACATGTGGTTAAACACATAGAATTTGACTGCAACCTTGAGCCAAATGCTTTAAGCAATTCCTATAGACTCCAAAATCCTCATTGTGTGTCGCTGTCCTGCAGAGATGGACTTGGTGCATGGAGCCGATAATAACATGCGTGGGCTCTGACTGATGGTCGAAGGCTGAGGTTTATTAGGGGCACCAGAATTGATGCCTGGAAACCAGGTGAGATATAATCTTGTATGCTAAGTAAAAAGAAAAACCTTAAACTTTCTGCTGAGACCAGACGTTAATGAAGAATTTTATACAGGGGAGTGACTTAAGTAGAGTGCTTAGGCTGGTAATTCAATAAAATAGGCCTGTAGGAGGGAGGATGAGTAGTTTTCTGGTTGAATCCTTTAGGGAAACTTTACAACATACACAAGCACCTTTCTAAACTGGCCTGGCGGGCAACAATACTAGGTTTTTCCACTTGACGTGTGATCAAAGTAAAAACTTTCACTCTCTGAGCCTTGGATTCTGCACTTGGGAGATCGGCTTTCTTGCTAACTCATGCCATTCACAGGCTTGTTGGAGGAATTAGATGACATAATGAATACAGAGTATTTACCACTTGCTTTTAGTGTTTAAGTCAACAAATATATAATGAATATTTTCCAAAAGGGGAAAAAAGGCTGGGAGCAGTGCAATGGCTCAGCTGCCTGTGAGTGTGGCATCCCCCACAGCGCTGGTACGTGCTCCAGCTGATCCATTTCTGATCCAGTTTCCTGCCTGTGATGTGGAAAAGCAGTAGACCATGACCCAAATCCTTAGGACCCTGCACCTATGTGGGAGACATGGAAGAAGCTCCTGGATTCAGATTGGCTTGATTGTGGTCATTACAGCCATTTTGGGAATGAACCAGCAGATGGAAGATCTTTCTGCTTCTCCTTCTCTCTGTAAACCTGCCTTTCTAATAAAAATCAATACATCTTTAAAAAACGGGGGTGGGGGTAGCAAAGTGATTAGGAAGCCATGCTATATTCAGACACCTTGGGTTTTAATCCCTTATCTTCCAGTTATTAGTTGCTTGGTCATAAGAAAATCCCAACTTATGTCTTACCTTTAGTGGCTGCAAGATGTTGAAGATAATGACACTGTTGTCACAGTGTTATTGGCAGGAATAAATGAGGTGAGTCAGGTAAAGTGTTAGAACATTCATTTGCTCTAGTCCCTGAAGACATACAGGAGTAAACAAAGCAGGCAGAAATAATTCAACATCCACCCTTAATTCTACATAACAAACAAGAGTAATATGTTATCGCCCCTGTATTACAAAGCAAGACAAAATCTGTGGTCCTAACCAAAATCATTTCTGCAAGTTTTATTTTAATGACAGAATATTTGCTGCCTGTGTTGCGGTATAGCAAGTTAATCCACCAGGTGTGATTGCTGGTATCCTATATTGGAATGTGAATTGGGAGTGCCAGCTGCTCCAATTCTAATTTAGTGCCCTACTAAGATAACTGAGAACGCAGAAGAGCGTGACCCAGGTACTTGGAGTGAACCAGTGGACAAAAGATTCTCACTCTGTATCACTTTCAAATGAAATAAATCATAAAAATTCACAATATTTATAATAGTAATATGTATAAATGCATGAATCCAGATAACTCAGACATTGAGAAAGCAACAGAAATGGGGGTGGAGTGGAAGCACAAATTTGAGAGAAAAAGTATACTGATATATTTTTGAAATGTACTTATATCTTCTGTCAAAGAAAAGCTAGCAATGTGCAGCAGCAACTGCCCAACTTTCCCAAGGTATGCCTACATAGCCTATTGCTTAAATCACAGGGAAGCATTTCAGAGACAACTTAGAAGCAGCATTACTTTTCCATTTTGTAAGATAAGGTATGCAAATATCAGAGAACTTGAAAAAAAATCTTTTTTTTTTCTTTGACGATTTATTTCGGAAAAGTAGATTTACAGAGAAGCAAAGACAGAGAAAGATCCTCCATGCATTGATTCACTTCCCAAACGGCCACAACGGAGCCAGGAGCCAGGAACTTCTTCCAGGTCCCTTGTACGTGGGTACAGGGTCCCAAGGACTTTTGCCATCCTCCACTGCTTTTCAAGACCATAAGTAGTTAGTTGAGTCGGAACAAACAGGATTCGAACCGACGCCCAGATGATATGCTGGTGCTTGAAGATGGAGGGTTAGTTTATTGAGCTACCGTGCCAGCTTCACCTGAATGTTTTTTAAATTCAAACGTCTGTGTGGCCAACAAGACTACAAAGGCGGTTCATTCAGAGCGATAAAGGAAGACTTTCGTTGAGTCTGGAATAGCCTGAAGCAACAAGGCCCAGTTCTTCGTGGCAAAGACTTCCTCCGCATCCCAGCAAGGTCAGCTCAGCGATGGGAGCCGGGCCACCTTCTCTCTGTGCACCTGTAAGAGGCTTTCCCGTCTTCCACCGGATGTACAACACGCTAGGGGAGAGCAAAACCGCGGCCCCGGCTCCAGCAGCCCGGCGCCATCCTCCTCTCTGTAGGCAAGCTCTGGCCGGAAGCGCTCCGCCCCCCGCGGAGTGGGAACCCGGCTAGCCCCGCCTCCCCGTCGCTTCTCGCGAGCGCTGAGACGGAGCAGGTGGGGACGTACTTCCGGCCGCGATCCAGCCGCTGCTCGGCGATTGGTCCCTGCGCACCGCGTGCCGCGTGACGACATCGCCGGGTGCTGTCGCCGCACGTGTGGAGAAGCAGGGACGCTGCCGGGCACTTGGGCCTTGCCCTGAACTGCAGAGTGTGGTGGTCGCCTTTCCCCTGGGGCTCCTCGCCGCGCCATGGTGAGCCGGCGTCGGGCGCCTCGGCTGCGGGGCGGAGGCGGGGTGTTGGCGGGAATGGCGGCAGCGCCTGCGGTCTGGGACTGGCTGGCTGACGCTGCTGGTCGCCCCGCAGCGGTTCCTCCTCAGCAGCACCTCACGGCCCAGCGTCCCGGCAGTGACCGGAGGAACAGGACACCGCTGTTATCCCTGGGGCCCCGCTGGGACGCCGGCCACCTAAACTCCCCCCAGTGCTGCCCCGGGGTCGGGCAGGTGTCGCCTCCCTATCTGGGAAAAGGGGGCTCCCGGTGGGAGCGCCAGCTTGGACCCAAAGCCAGCGTACTAATTGGATTTTCCGTTTGAAGAAAAGCCAAGGCTGAGGAGAGCGAGAGATGAGTACCCGTGTTAATGAAACCGTGGCTATTGGCGCTGTGCTGTATGGGTATACGTAAACTTCCTGATCTTTGTGGTTCAACCTGTGAGGGAGCTTTGGGAACACCCAGTGTAAGGAGTGCTTCAGCCATTGCCTCTCACGTGAAGTCGTTCTCCGTGTTGGATTGCCAACAGGAACCCGATGTGGTAACTCACGCTGTGGCCCCAGCTCTCACAGCAAGGTCTCACTCAGTAGTTAGTTGCTTAGCCAGTGTCTGTTGCAGCAAATAAAAGTTGGGCTTCTCTAGAACACAGCGAAAAGTTGCCCGCCCTGCAGGTGTAGAGTTTTTAAAAACTTACTGGTGATGTGTGTTAAGACTGGCAGATTCCTTGCGATGGGTTTCTGTGTTGATGCTGTGTTCCAATTCTGTTCCCTTGAAGCCTCACCGGAAGAAGAAGCCATTTATAGAGAAGAAGAAAGCTGTGTCTTTCCACCTCGTTCACCGGAGCCAGCGAGATCCTTTGGCAGCAGATGAAACGGCACCGCAGAGGGTTCTTCTCCCAACCCAGAAAGTAAGTCTCGTAGTCTAGCTGCTCAGTTTGTGCACAGGCTGTTAGTTAACAGGAAGTCAGCCAGGGTGCAAGTTAAGCTTGCGGCGTGCAAGGCCGCTGACACCTCATATGGGAATGACATATTCAAGTCCCAGTGCTTTGCTTCTGTTCCAGCTTCTTGCTGATGTGCCTGGGAAAGCAGGGGAAGACAGCGCAAGCACTTGAGCCCCTGCATAGTACACCTGCTAACGTTTTACATCCTTCACATGAGTAAAACATCTTTGAAATATTTATCTGAACAGTTTTTGCAGAGTAATGATAAATTTACTAAACAACTACCGAGTTGCCCTATGTTGTTTTGAGCACGACCATATGTTCCTACCTGCTTCCCCCCAGATGCAGCCATCTCTTCACCATGTATTGCATTCTGCCGCCTCCCTGGTCACTCACCCTTGCGAAGCAGTGTACATCTGAGCTCCTGGGTTAGTGTTAGGAAAAGCCAGGGAGCTTGGAAGAGACTGATTGGTTCAGTGGAACTGTGCTTGCTAAGTGTGGACTGTGCTGAAGGGGATGATGGGAAACATTGGTGAATCTTTTTCTGCAAAGCCAATTAGCTTATCTGTTGACATTCCTATGCATATAAATACAAGAAGTTGTATGCATCTCTCAGGGCCCTCAAGTCTTTTAATCCTTCAAATATAAGTGTCATTCAAAAGTTTCATCAGAAATTATAATTGTTTGATACTAAAAAAAATAGTAATAATGGAAGCATTCTTTCAGTGTTTGTGAAAAATGTATTAACACATGCTTTTCCTCAAAACTTCTTTCAACTTTGTTCCCCATGACGTTGTGAAATACAGTTGTATGCAATATTTGTGTGTTTGGCTCTCATTGCGGCATAGCTGTGTCTGGGGGGTGGGGGGAGAAGCTGTGTTCCTTCCATTGTAAGTTGATGTGCCCTTTGCTTGGGAAGCTCGGAGTTTGTGCAGCTGGCACCAAGTGTTTGTGTGTCGTCTGCCTCTTGTCTCGAATCTGCCGCATGTGTATGCCTTGTCCTTGGAGCAGGTACTGATTCTGTTTTGTTCGTATCCCAAGGTCAACGATGAGGAGAGGCGAGCAGAACAGAGGAAGTACGGAGTGTTCTTCGACGATGACTATGACTACCTGCAGCACCTGAAGGAGCCGTCGGGGCCCTCAGAGCTCATCCCCACAAGCGCTTGGAGTGCACACAGCAGGAGAGAGGAAAAAGAAGAAACTCTGGTCATTCCAGTAAGCCTTTTCCACAGTTGTAAGTGAGCAGGTGGAAGTTAGTGCAGAAACCCTCACTTTCAAATCAAGATAACCGGGCAAGAAATGGTGTCTTACAAGCCCAGAGATACGCTGAGCCTCCACTGGATGTTGTGTGTGTGTGCATCTGTGTCTCAAGAGAGTAGGCAGCAGGTGTGAAGTCACAGCCTTTTGACAGGCTTACAATATTTTTGGTTTTGTGATTGATTTTTTTGAAAGGGACAGTGATGGGGAGAGAGTGCTTCCATGGGTCGGTTCACTCCCCCGTTGGCCACATGGTGAGGCCTGGACCAAGCTGAAGCCAGGAACCTAGATATTTGGGCCACTAACTGTTGGCTTCTACGGTGAATTCACAGGCATGTCGGCTTACTCAGCTGGCCACACTGGGCATACTTTGTTTTAAAGATTGATTTATTTGCTTTTCATACAGAATTACACAGATTTTATACAACCATTGGTTTACTCCCCAGATGGGAACAGTGGCTGGAACTCAGCCAACCTGAGGCCAGGAGTCTGGAATTAAACTCCTTTTGGTTCTCCCACATAGCTTCAGGGGGCCCAAGCATTCATGCCATCTTCCACTGCTTTTCAGGCACATTGCAGGAGATGGATCAGAAGTGGATTAGCTGAGACTAGAGCCAGATCACCAATATGGGATATCAGCATTGCAGTCCCCTACCCTGAGCTTTAAATTCAAGGGATATTGGGCCCGGCACGGTGGCACAAGAGGTTAAGGTCCTCGCCTTGCACGCCCGGGATCCCATATGGGCCCCGGTTCTAATCCCGGCAGCCCCGCTTCCCTTCCAGCTCCCTGCTTGTGGCCTGGGAAAGCAGTTGAGGACGGCCCAAAGCTTTGGGACCTTGCACCCGCGTGGGAGACCCGGAAGAGGCTCCTGGCTTCGGATCGGCATAGCATCGACCGTTGCGCTCACTTGGGGAGTGAATCATTGGATGGAAGATCTTCCTCTCTGTCTCTCCTCTCTGTATATCCGTCTTTCCAATGAAAAATAATAATAAAAAAAATAAATCTTAAAAAAAAAAATTCAAGGGATAGAAATAACTCTTACATTCTTCAGATGCCCACAGCAGCCAATTTGGGCTGGACCAAAGCTAGAAGCCAGGAACTCAAGCCAGGTCTGCCCTGAGTGTATAAGCAAGCCTGCTTCTCCCAGGGGCTGCATGAGATCAAGAGCCAAAGGCAGATGTCAGGCCCAGCATTCCAGGGTGTCTCAAGCATGAAGTCAAGCATCCATCCACCTCATTTTATGAGTGCATTGTATTGTATGTGAAATAAATCTTAGGAAACTTGTTTTTAGAAGTCAATCTCTATGGCAAAGAACTCAGATCTTTGCTCATGTTTATGCTGCTGAGCGATTCACTTTGGAGGCCGTACTAGCTGTGCTTTGTAAAGTTGTGGCGTAGTCTCTTGTGCTAATGGGATCATGTGTGGCAGAGGCCTTTTCCTCATGGTCCTGGGCAGTGCTCCTGGTAAACCTCCAGAAGTGTCCAAACCAGCTTTGTGTTACAGCTGGCCTGAGGATGGTTAGTGTGAGGAAACCTGGATTTGAATCCCACAAAGCTGCCTTGCCCAGTCTTAAGCCATTGTGTGCCTTTTGGCTTGAGTTCTTTCATTGAAAACAATCATTTCCTCAAAAGGCTTGAGGATTGGTGGCAGTAGAGTAGCAGGAAAAGCATTGTGACATACAGCAGGGAAGTTGCTTTTGAGGTACCCGATGGAATGTAACAATTTAAAATAGCAGGAGCAGGGGAGGCGATTAGTGGTGGAAGTGTCACAGTTTCCTTGGTTGTAGTGACAGTGACTGTAGACTGGGTGACTTCAAACAGCAGAGATGTGTTCTCTCACAGGTGTGACACCCAGCAGTCTGAAGTCCAGCAGGTGGCGGTCGGGAGGGAGGCTCTCTCCTGCCATGCTGTGACTTGTCAGTCGTGAGGGCTCCTTGGCTTGTAGGTGGGTGCACCACAGCCTCCTCTTCATGTGACGCTCTCCCCTCAGTGTCCCTGTGTGTGTGTGTGTGTGTGTGTGTGTGTGTGGCCTTTCAAGGACCAGTTCAGAGAATGAAGTCCCACATTCACCCAGTATGAGTTCACCTTAACTAATGATGCTTGCATGGACTGTGATTCAGGTATACTCTTGTTGTGTGTTTTGTTTTTTTAATATTTAAGGCAGACTTAGAAGGAAGAGAGAGAGAGAGAGACCCTCCATCCACTTGTTCACTTCCCAGTTGGCTACAGCAGCCAAGGCTGGACAAGCTAAAGCCAGAGGCCAGTAGCATAATCTGTGTGTCCCACATGGGGGTACTTGAGCCGTCTTCTGCTACTTTCCCAGATGCGTTACAGGGAAATGAAGCAGCTCTGCCACACCTGGAGCATGTACAGAACGCTGACATTATAGGCAGCTGCTAAACCCGCTAAACCCCAACACGAGCCTTAAGGTCTCTCTCTGGAAGATGCTGACATCTGAGGTTCTGCTGTGCGTGAATTTAGGGAGTGGATTTTTTAGCCAAATGTAGAAGATAAGAAAGCTTTTTGACCTAGCCATTGTATGATTCCTTTTACAAGAGTACTGGAATTAAACTGCCTTCCTCGGTGTTTGCATCGGAGTTTGAGGAAGATGTTGGATTACTGAATAAAGCAGCTCCAGTTTCAGGTATGTTTGATTTCTTTAGCTTTTCTCATGGATCAGTTTGTGCTTTGGAACAGAGAAAGTGATGATGTATAATGCTCCTCTACCTGATAAAGTGTTGATCTTGCCTGGATTTCGGATTATTGATTATCAGGGAAAGCTGTTGTTGTGGGCTTTTGTGACTGCCACCAAATTCTGAGAGATCTTATTTGGAGAGCAAAGTGGGAAAATAGTTTTTGGCATTATGTAAAAGGAATTTTAACCTTCACCTAATTTCTTGGAGATAAGTGATAGTCATCATTACCAAGAGAATGATTTTGAAGAATTTGCTTTTCCGAATTTCTCCCAAGACATGTAGAATTTTATGTTACTATCCATTCAGAATACAGTGCAAAAGTTTCTTTCCAGTACTGGTTTTATACTTTTAGAGCACACACAAAACTCACAGAAATGGTATTTGATATTTTCTCCTAAGTGGCCTCAATTTCTGTTTTCATCTCATTTGAAAGGCAGAGAAAGCTTCCGTCCAGATGTTCATTCTGCAGGGATGGCCAGCCTGAAGCTCAGGTGCCCTGGTTTTCATCTGGGTCTTCCACATGGGTAGTAGGATCGATCCTAGGTACTGGATCTGTTACTTGCTGCCTCCCATGCGGTTCATTAGAAGGAAGCCAGAGTGGAAGCGGAAGTCGAGCACACTGCCACTCAAGCAGCAGCGTAAGGCTTATTCCACAGATGTTAAAAAAAGAGATTTGTTTATTTGAAAGGCAGAGTTAAAGAGAAGCAGAGAGAATCTTTCCTCAGCTGTTTTAGTCCCCAAATGGCAACACTTGCTTAGTCTGGTCCAGGTCAAAGCCAGGAGCTACTTCTGGGTCTCCTCTGTAGGTGCAGGAACCCAAGCACTTGAACCATCTTCTGTTGCTTTCCCAAGCATGTTAGCAGGGCGCTGGGTTGTAAGTGGAGCAGCTAGGTCTCTAACTAGTGCCCATAGTGCTGGCATTGCAGGCAGCAGCTTAACATGCTATTGCACAGAAATGTCCCACTTTATTTTTCTCCTACAGACTTTTGAGTTGACCCCTGTGTGGCAGCAACATGGGATAAAGCAGAGCAAAGCATAGTTCCTGACCTCAAAGAATTATCTCAGAAGGGGAAACAGTAGCTGAATTTTTAATTGATAGTATAGGTGAATAAAAGTGGGTGGGGTGAGCATGCCCAAATCCAGCCTTGGAATTGATCAAGAATGGCTTCCCAGAGGAATTGACAGGTATCTAGTCCATTCCTTCAGGGAAAAAGAAGGGAGTATTGGAGAAACATGAGTGTTCCAGTTGAGGGACAGCGCAGAGGAAGGAGACGAAGAGTCCAGTAAAAGGCTCCAGGAATCCCATCTACTTCAGAAGGATTTTGTTGTTGCATTCTAGTGTTTTTACTAGAGGAGAATGTAACTGGAGGAACAGGGCGGTATATAATAGAACTTTATGGTGTGAAAAAGGCTGTAAGGGTAATAAGTCTATATGCAGGTACTTCTGACAGATGACTTTGAAACCCAGTTTCTAACTGCAGGTGAAAACTCTGAAATTTACCAGTTAAAGTTTCATTTCAGAGATCTGTATTGGAAGAGTGGAACTGGGGAGGTGGTGTTTTCATTTTTGATTTTTGAATTGCCCATCTCTATGTTGCTTCATTAGACTGAAAGTTTTGAAGTTCTTGATCATTCTGGTATTCACAGTACCAAAATAAAATTGACGTAATTGGTATTCAGATTGTTAACTAAGTGAATGAAGCCATTACTCAGGTTTTATTCTCTCTCTAGGACCTCGGTTGGATTTTGATCCTGACATCGTTGCAGCTCTGGATGATGATTTTGACTTTGATGATCCTGATAATGTGCTTGAAGATGACTTCGTTCTTCAGGCCAATAAACCCACAGAAGACGGAATGGATTCACGGTATGTGTGGGTTGTTTGGAAACAGGGATGCTCTGATGACTGCTTCTTCAGTGAGATGTAACCAGAGTGAGTTACAGGTTTTCAACAGAAAATGTGATGCATGCATTCTTCACCAGCTTTTCAGGAGGGTTGGGGGGGTGAAGTCCCAGGATCCTAATTATCATTTCATTGTTTTTCCTCTCATGACAGGTGGATCAGCAACATCATTGGTCTTGCCCAAACAAGAACCCATCCTGAAATAGCCTCCCTAAGTTTTATATACTTTTATTTTGTTTCAAGAACAGGGACAGATTTTTAATCTGCTGCTTCACTCCCTCAATGTGTGTGATATCAGCTGGGCCAAGCAGAAGCCAGGAGCCCAGGTCCCAGTCCTGGTCTGCCATGTGGGTGGCAGAGTCCCAAATACTGGAGCCGTTCCTGCCACCTCTTGGGGTGTGCATTAGCAGGACACTGGGTCAGAAGCATGGGTGATATTGGATTCCAAGCACTTCTGTATAGGATACAAGCATCTCTACCTTAGGCCTAACGTTATGCTCCACAAAGGTTGTTCCTATAAATTTTTGTTCCGTTGTTTCTAAAGTTTTTCTAAGAGATAATTTGATGATTAACTTGTAGGAGATGTGAGAGTGAAGATGGCATTGAGTGGGAAGATGTGAATGACGAGAAGGCAGACAGCAGCGTTGGAGATGACTGCGGCTGCGCAGGCCTCTCATCCGATGAAGACGACGTGACTGCCTCTGGGAGGCGTCAGTCAATAGAAAACCACTTGTTCTGGGAGGAGGAAACAAAAAGTCGCTTCACCGAGTATTCTATAACTTCCTCTGTCATGAGGAGAAATGAACAGTTGACCCTACATGACGAGAGGTTTGAGAAGGTAAGTTCTCAAAATGGAGGACATTTTAATACTGTCAACTAGGAAAATTTATTTAAAAAACCGAGAGGAATTGAGACCAAAAGCTGGAATGCAAACTGTTAGACTGTCTTTTTATTTTAAACTTTCAAACATTTTTTGAAAGGCAGAGTAAGCGAGAGAGACAGCCATTCTATCCTTCGGATCCCTCCTGGTTTCCCACACAGGTGGCAGGAGACTTGACCTGTGGGCTGGCTGTCACTGCCTTCCCAGACACAAGAAGCTGAGTCAGAAGCGGAGTGGCCAGGACTTGAACTGGTGTTCTATCGGGATGCCTTTGTCACAGTAGTAATTTACTCTGTTGCACAACACTATCCCCCCTCCTTTTTTTTTCTTTTTTAAATTTAGGTTTATTTCATTTATTTATTTATTTATTTACTTGGAAATCAGAGGAAAAAGCTCTTCCATCCACTGGTTTGTTCTTCAAATGACCACAGCAGTCAGGACTGGGCTGGACCAGGCTGAAGCCAGGAACCAGACGCATCTTAGAGCTCCTGGTCCTGGGTGTGGTTAGCAGGATCACGAACACTTCGTGTTGACAGGAGCAGATGACATGAGCGCTTCAGCCATCTTCGACTTTTCCCAGGCCATTTTTCAGAGAGTGGGATTGGAAATGGAGCAGCCAGCCCATATGGAATAGCAGTGTCGCAGGCAGTGACTACCCCTAAGCCCCAATGCTGCCCCCCATCTCTTTTTTATTGAGAGAAAACAATTCTGATTTAAATTCTGGAAAGAGTGTGTGTAGGTCAAAAGCGTTAGGCAATTAATCTGTTTTGCTTGAGTTGGACACGGATTTAGAATCTGATGCCAATACATAGGTGTGATCATGCATTTGAGCATAGGTGAAATTTCATTTTTTTCCATTTCTCATATCTGGAGTTTTAAATATAGCTAATGCTAAAGATCAGAGAGGACTAAGAGAATAAAATAGTTTAAAAGCTTGAATTGTTGGGGTCTGATGTGGCACAGTAGATGAACCAATCGCCTGTGGTCCTGGTATCTCACAGAAGCACTATTTCTGGTCCCAGTTGCTCCACTTCCGGTACAGCTGTCTGCTAATGTACTAGAGAAGCAGAAGTTGCCCTACCCCCTCACCTGCCCCTCTCCACACTTGGCGGTAGACCGGGATAGTTTCAGGATCCTGTCTTGGATCCCTGGCTATTCTGCCATTTGGGAAGTAAACCAGTAAGTGGATAATCTCTCTTCTTATTCTCTCTCACTCTAACTCTGCCTTTCAAATGCATAAAATCCTAAGGGGGAAAAAAGAAAAACAGCAACCACAAAAAAAAAAAAACTGAATTATGTGCCGAATTTTATTCTGTCCTGACTATGGGGCTGATGATCCCGTTTGGTAGCCCATATGTTTGTGCAGGTTCTCTTTGCCACTTAATCTGTTTTATACACTTTTCTGACATCAACTTTGATTTATGTGTATATAGGATTGTTTGTCTTCATGGGTAGAGATTTTGGTGTATTATTCTTCATTGGAACATCCCAAGGCAAGCACCAAAGGGGTGTCTGGCATTGATACAGTAGGAGTTGGACTATCTAATGAATCGTCCAGAGTGAATCTGAAATAGTGGATATAACTTTATTATTATTATTATTATTATTGCATTTCATTTTATGACATCATTTCATAGGCTCTGAGGTTCCCCCAACCTCTCCCCTACCCTCCCCCCCATGGTGGGTTACTCCACCTTATTGCAGTATTATAGTTCAAATCCAGTCTTGTTTCTTTCATTGCAAGCATGTACCCTGCATAGAGTCCAGCATCTTATTATCCAGATCAATTCAACAGTTTCTTGGGCAGACCATCTCTGGTCTCAAGACAGAGCTGGCAGAATATCGTTCTGACCAATTAAAAGCCATAACATAACATCAACAACAGTTCACAACATTATGGGGTTAATTGGCATGGTATTGAGTGACTGATAAGTTAGAAAGTGCAGGTTCTTAACCACATCCTGTGACTACTTCATTAACATTTAAATTAGTTTATATACATCTAGCTTCTATCCACCTTCAAGTGGCTATAGGGTACTACTCAGCTGTCTCGTGTCTATTTTCATTTCTGTATTTAGCAATTTATTATATTGAAGCATAATTTTTCCTGAACTTGGCAGATTTTAGGGTAGTCCAAACTGGCTTATAACTTTAACAAGGCATATGTCAACAGTTGAGGCACAGAACAGTTTTAGGAGGGGTGTGCAGAGAAGTCTTCAATACCCTAGTTAGGAGTAACTTATTTTCGTGTCCTACCTAGTTAGGTATATGTGAGTCCAAGCTGACCATTTTCTGTCTGGTTCTAAGCTTTCCATGTTGTTCTCTGTCTATTCTAATTTTTTTGTTGTTAATTGTTTTGTTTTGGGGGGGGGCCCTCCAGGGTGACCCTGATAGTCATTGCAGGAGAGGGTTGGAACTAAGTAAGGACCAGAGAAAGCTCCTCTCCCTGGTCCCGAAGGGAGTTTATTGTTCTTCTGTTTCTGCAGACTGCTTAGGGCTAATAATGGATATAACTTTAAAATATATATATATACATATATATATATTATTCTTTTGGAAAGGCAGAAAAACAGGTCTCCCAACCATGGTTTCATTGCCTAAATGCCTGCTATAGTTGGTTCTGGGCCAAATTGAAACCACGAAGCAGAAACAGTCTAGGAGTTTCCCATGGGTGGCTGGGACCTAAGTGTCAAGCCATTCCCTGCAGCCTCCCGGATTGAGCATTAGTAGAAAGCTGCATTTGGGAGGAGAGCCAAGACTTGAACCCACGTACTTGGATGCAGAATGTGTTTGTCACAATCCACATCTTAACCACTGTGCCACATGTTGCCATCTTCTCACTGCTTTCCTCAACCTCCCAAAAGATAGCAGACTGTTTCTACACATTGCTTTACTCCAAGAGATTCATTACTTTCTGGGTATTTTGAGTGCTAACAGTATTTGAGTAGAGCAGTAAATGTCATATAACCAGGAGTGAATTTTACACACTAATAGGAGGCTGCTCAGTTATACAGTCTTCAAGTTTGTGTAGCAAATGGATGTTGAAGAGAGCCTGGCACTGATGATGGTGCACTAGAATGGGCTGCTGTTGGGAAGTTCCACATCCCATAACAGAGTGCGGTTGGAATCTTGACTCCTGGGTTTATGATCCAGTTCCTGCTAATACTTTCTGAGACACAGCAGATGAATGGCCCAGGTGCTTGGGTCGCTGCCACAATCATGGGAGACATGAATGGCGTTCCAAAGCTTCTGGCTTCAGCCTAATCCAACCCCAGCTGTTTAAAGGCGTTTTAAAGGCGTTTGGGGACTGAACCAGCAGGTGGAAGATATCTCTTCCCCATTTCCCCACTTTATCTGTCATTTCTGCTTTTTTCAAATAAAATAAATAAGCTTTCAAGTTATGGGTAAAATATTTAAAAATAAATAAAATGTTCTCGGGAAAAGATCTGCTTGGCAGTTTTTGCTCAAAACTATAAGTGATTGCTTCTCATTTTCACGTTCGGTGAAAGCTTGATTTCAGGCTAAATACAAAATAAGACAACCCAGTGGGCAGAAATGTCTTCTGTGACAAGAGCTGGCATTTGTGGTACGGGAATGCCGTATTAGTGTGCTGATTCTAGTCCTGGCTGTGGCATTTCTCGTCAGCTCCCTGATGAAGTGCTTGGGAAAGCAGCAAATGAAAGCCCAACCTGCCACCTTCATTGGAGGAAAACTGAGGGAGTTTCAGGCTCTAGGCTTCACCCAGGTCCACCTCTAGCCATTGTGGCCATTTAGGGAGTGAACCAGTGAGTGGAAGATTTTTCTCTCTTCTCACTAATATTCTACTTAAATCTTTAAGATGTCTTCTACAACCTACTATTTATGATAAGTCCTTTGTATAGTATAACAGTTGTATGGTTTTAGAATACTGCTTAAATAATTGTTAGGAATAAAATTACTGTGAAAATAATGTTTGGATGCTTTAGTTTTGAGAATATCTCTTACAGAATTTTCTCTGTGTTTTAAGTTCTATGAACAGTACGATGATGATGAAATCGGAGCTCTGGACAACGCTGAGTTGGAAGGTTCCATTCAAGTAGACAGTAGTCGCTTGCAGGAGGTTTTGAATGACTACTATAAAGAGAAGGCAGAGAAGTATGATGACTTCTTGTTTACGTGCTTTTTTTATTCTCTCTAAAGTCTAGTTTGACAAGTGATTTGCTAGAAAGTCTGCCTACTCATGATCCGTCATAATAAGAAAATGGCATCTTGTGCTGTATGTTATGTGCCTGTTTTTTCTAGCTTCCCCCAACCCCCCTTGAGAAGCAGAGACTTCCCACCTTGTGGTTGCCTAGTATGTTCCCCAAATGCCCACTTGACATCTAGCGCTGGGCCACGATCAAGGCAGCTACTCAGTAGGAACTGAAAACAGGTGTCCCACATGGGTAGCAGGCAACCAATTACTTGAACTATCACCACCACCTCTCAGGGTCTGCTCTGGCAGGAACGTGTAGTCAGTGCTGGGAATCCAACTCAGGAACTCCCATGAGGATCCTGGATGTCTTAATTGCTAAGCTAAACACTTGCTCATTATTTTGTTTTTGTTTCGATATGAAGAGTTCTGATGCTGATTGTAACGCCAGGTAGCCACTTCCTCCATCTCTGACTGGTCAGTTTTTTTTAAAAAAGCATTCTGACTTAACAATATCTACTTTGCTTTAATCTTTCTGAAATAGCAGGTGCTATGATAAGTGGTTACTTGTGTTTTTAGAAAAATAAATTTGTTTCTCCAACCAGTTACCAGAACTGGCCAGTTATTTGGCAAATGCATATCTGTTTTAAGATAAATCTTTTCTTAGAGAAAAACTACTGAGATGATTAATTCTGAGCTTCCATTATTACTGTATTATACAGAACCCATAGTGCAAAAAGAAGCTATAGTCTTTGAATATTTTTGGAAAAAGAAATGAACTAGTGCTTTTCTGGGCTTTAAAACAGCCGATTTGCTTAGGATAAGTACCAGCCTGTTTAATGTGTCTCACAATGTTCCATACGTTTCAGCAGAGTCAATGTCTAGAACCCACTGTGACAGGGGAGCAGGCCTGGGCAGAGTGGAGTTGAACAGAAAAAGGAGGAGCATGGGATTGGAGTGCATGCATGTGGATTACTGTTGCTTCCGTAGCTCAGAGTGCAGCTGACATGGAGTAATGATGTTTTTCCTCTCTTTAAAATTCAACCAAAAGTTGTGTGAAATTAACCACTCTGGAGCCCTTTGAAGATCAAGACCTGACCAGGAATGAGCTTGATGAGTGTGAGGAGGAAGAGCTTGTTACTGTTGTTCTTGAAGAACCTAAGGAGAAGTGGGATTGTGAATCCATCTGCAGTAAGTATCTTCATGTCCCCTTGACTGCCAAAGGGCTGTGGTAACATTTTTAATGGAAGTTAAGCACATCAACTTTAAGAGACACTCAATATTTGTCATTTTTATTTTCATCTTATTTTAAAGAGAGGTTTTGTTTCTGCTGATTCATTCCCCAAAAGCCTTCACCAACTAGCATTAGACCAGGATGCAGTCAGGACCTCAAAGCTCAGTCCTGCTCCTGGACATAGGTGCAGGAAGTCCCGTCCTTGAACCACTGTGGGCTTCCTCCAGCATACACATCAGGAAGCTGGAGCCAAAGCAAAGTGGCTGGGACTTGAACTGGATACTTACTTGGCATGTGGGCATGCCAAGTATTGACTCAGCTGTTGTGCCTAATAGCAGCCCCAAAAATGTGTATGTTGTAGTAGAAGTTAGGCTTTAGGGAATTGTGGAAAAAATTATTTTGGAGGAAAATATTCCTATTACTGAATTCTAATTAAGCATTTATAAGAAAGACTCCAATATCATTTTGTACCATGAAAGCACCAAGGCAAGAAACATAGTAGGAACTTGCTGTTTTGCTAAATTCAAAGTATGCTTATTGATATGTGCTCTCTTTTTTCTTTTCTTTTTTAGGCACGTACTCAAACTTATACAATCATCCGCAGCTTATCAAGTACCAACCAAAGGTAAGTCTAGTGTTTTGAGCTCTTAAAAGCAGTGCAGGGAGTGAAATGTATGGATTTTCTCAGAGCCTATATTCTTGTGACAGGGGATCGTATTAGCAAAAGCACCAACATTTTGTCATTCAGCTGCTTTTTAAATAGGAATAGCAAAAAACTGTCATACCCTTTTGTTTTTATTTCAGCCCAAGCAAATCCGACTGTCTTCTAAAACAGGAATACCTCTCGATGTCTTACCTGTGAAAGGACTCACAGCAAAGCAAGTTGAACGAATGCAGATGATCAATGGCAGTGATCTGCCAAAGGCGTCCACCCAGCCACGCTCCAAAAATGAAAGCAGGGAAGATAAAAGAGCAAGAAAGCAGGCTATCAAAGAGGAGCGCAAGGTAAGGCTTGTGTTTCACTTGTTCCCTGCCTGGCAGAGGGAAAGCTATAGGAAACTTTTATTTATAAAAGTAGTCTATGTTAGTATAAAGGTTAGAAATAATATAAGTATACTCTTGAACAGGAACGAAGAGTGGAGAAGAAAGCTAACAAGTTAGCATTCAAACTGGAGAAACGGCGACAGGAAAAGGAGCTGCTGAACTTGAAGAAAAACGTTGAGGGTCTAAAGTTATAGAAATGGAATATTTGGAACAAGACATTTGCTACTGTGAGCCCCTCACTCATATTAAGTGACCACCATCTTCAGAAAGTCAGACGTGTTTGCCATTTTTACTGGGAGGTATTGAAGAGAAAAAGATAATATTTGCCTTATTTTTATAGCAGCAACTGTCCCATCTTGTAAATACTGTAATATTTTAAAATTTAATATTATAACCTTGGAT
The DNA here is from genome assembly GCF_017591425.1 of Ochotona curzoniae. Lineage (NCBI taxonomy): Eukaryota > Metazoa > Chordata > Mammalia > Lagomorpha > Ochotonidae > Ochotona > Ochotona curzoniae. Next base: position 23,790,173 of record NW_024467115.1, read on the forward strand.
TTGCTCTGAAATGACTTCATGGATGTGAAATGTTTGTTTAAATTAAAGGAAAATACCTTCATAACTTGGTGTATTCCTTTATTTGTATGGTTGTCATAGTTGTTTTCTGCAGATGTTCTCAAATATTTCTTTGAATCCTTTCCACGCCTTTTCAGGAATTACATGGTTTAATTTGCTGTATGTAGAAAAGTGGCCTGGTTAAACTCAATTTTGAAATGCTGCATTTATTCTCAGTGGTGAGAAGAACTTTCCTGAGAAAGTTCCACTGGTAGGAAGCTAAGTTTTCCCTTGCTGTATACAAAAGATGATTTCAAAAATATGGTAAAACTGAATATTAAGGTTGTTAGGATTCAGATTTCCTGTAATATTGCTGGATGACTTGCTTTGGGGATTTGGAAACTGAAGTCAGGAAACAGAATAGTAGAAGGAATAATCAAGAAAACGTAACTTGGCTTCAGTGAATCCCTAGGTCAAAATCAGGAACATTTACTTGAGTTTGTCTTTTCAATATTTTTTAAATTCTTGGAACAGTTCATACTTGATTAAAATATGGAGTTGAAAATGTTCCATGGTTTTGACAAGTTGTTTTCACGTAAACTTTAAACTTTTCCAGGTATAATCAGTGACACATCACAATTGTTAATTGTTTGGTAAACTGTGACTTCTTGCAGCAGAGAAGTTAGTGGTCCTTGTTCTTGTGCCTCTGACTAATATGTTACTACCTGGACTGGACTGTAAAAATCTGTGGAGACAGTGCTGATCTGAGGAACAGAATGGCTGAGGCAGACCCATTTTTAGCAGGTGAGCCGCATTTATATCTAAATTATTAGAAAGTATCTTCATCTGTAATTATTTGGTTATGGTGTTTCCAAAATTGGTGTTAACCAAGGCTTAGTCAGTTTCAGTAAGTTAACAGAATTTTAAATAAAAGAATTATGAAAATCAGAATTAGATAATCAACACTGATTAAAAATGATCAAGAGTGTAGTGTCATTATAGAAATTAGGTAGAGTCTATTGTCACTGTAGAAATAAGGTACTGTAGAAGCAGAGGGTCAGATAGTGGTTGTTAGTGCTAGAAAGGTAAATCTTAGAAGCATTGACAGTTTATTTTGATAGCGTTTTCAGTTTGAAGATTCTCCAGTACCAGCAGTTCTTGTAGACACTGGATATTACTTTGCTGTGATGCAATTCAAAAGCTCATGAGGTGCTAATTTGCCCTACAGATGACTCCACCTAAATCAGTGTCTTAACATTTGCGATTCAGGAAATGTTGCTAAGTAGATTGTGATTTAAGCTGATTATATCCGCAATTTAAAGATCTATTTCATTGTAGAGACTAGTATTTTGAATAAGTGTTTTTGGTGTTTTAGTTAACCAGTAGTTGGTGTTAATATGAGCTGCATGCTCAATGTTGAGCGATCACAGAACTAGGATTCTTACAGCTGCATTTGATAAGGCCAGGCCTGTGCAGTAGAATATACTCGCCACTTGAGGATCTTGGCCGTTGCTGTTGTCCTGTTGTTCTTACTGCAGGTGAGCCTTCCGTAAGGTTGGTACTTAATGGCCACTTTCCCTATAAACTTTTTGGTGAGTGTGTATTTAGTAATAGTATGTATCTCCCTCCGTTGCTTTCCATTCTCTAGAGCATCTTTGGGCATACAAACTTTTAGTCTCCTTCATAGAAGGAGAGCAGAAGTTTTGGTTACTGTTCCATCCCCAGATTCTGGAACAGTACCTGGCCCTTAACAGTCTGTAAGTGGTGCACAAATGAGTGGACAGATGAGAGGAAGACATTCAGAAGAAACGGGAAATACAACCTGGGCTCACAGGATTAACAAGTTAAAATAAAATTGGGATCCATGACATCCCAGGTGGAGTGCAAGATCATGAAGAATTTGCTGCATTTTAGAATGTATTTTGGGTGAGACCATTTTGCCAGATATCTTAGTCAAACTGTCCTTTTACAAGTCTGAGTACATTATCTTAAAGGCTGTTGCATATATTGCCTGTGAAGCACAGTATTTGTTCCTCCATTGTGATGTCATCAGGTCTCCTAGCTGAAGGACGGAGCTCTAGCCATCTTGTAGCTTTACTGTTTCCTGGCCTCATAGAGCTTCTTCATGTGCATTGACATATGTTCTACAACGTTTGCTTGTTGTCGTTAAAGGACAAGAGAGAGTAAAAGTGATTGTGGTGAAAGGTACAATAAAGTTAACATATGCCCATTATTCAAGTTAAGAAATAGAAACTCCCTGTGAGTCCAGTCCCTGATTCCACTCTTTCCTCTTGGGGAACTCAAAGGTGTTATTATCCAGGTTGTTAGGTTTTTTTTTTTTTTTTTTTTTTAGATTTATTTTTATTATTTTTTTTTTTCATTGGAAAGGCAGATATACAGAGAAGAGAGACAGAGAGGAAGATCTTCCATCCGATGATTTACTCCCCAAGTGAGCGCAACGGGCCGATACTATGCCGATCCGAAGCCAGGAGCCTCTTCCGGGTCTCCCACGCGGGTGCAGGGTCCCAGGGCTTTGGGCTGTCCTCGACTGCTTTCCCAGGCCACAGGCAGGGAGCTGGAAGGGAAGCGAGGCTGCCGGGATTAGAACCGGCGCCCATATGGGATCCCGGGCGTGCAAGGCGAGGACCTTTAACCACTTGTGCCACCGCGCCGGGCCCCAGGTTGTTAGGTTTAACATGACCGTTCTCTGTCTCATGCTTGTCGTACTTACAAACACACATCTTGCCAAGTTTTGAACAACAGAAACCTAACTCTGGAAGATACTTGCTACTGCTAGGTGAAGCGAGCCTAGAAAAGATGAACAGTCCTAGATCTGACTTAAGTTCTCAGAAGTCCTAGTGCCAGTGTCAGCAGGGTGACTGGGAATCAAGTCCTCACAGGTGGGCCTTCCTGGACCTGTTTGGACTTCCCTCCTTCTAAGCTCTCCATTTCCTACCTGCAGTCCTCCAGGGAAGAGAGGAAGAGCCTTCAGTGGGACAGACTGAGTGTCCTAGCCGATGTAAATAGTAGGCTATAACAGGAGGAACGAACAGGCACTTGTGGGACATCTGGAACATGATCAAATCAGCCACAGAGAGAATTTGCCTAGGAAACCCTAGGAATGCAGATGGTGAATATATTGCTCACAGTAACTGAACATCCGCCTCTAATCACGTGCCTCCAGCCAATTGTCATCCTGGAAACTCTCCCTCCAACGTTAAATTTCCTTGTCCTCTTTTATTCATGCTTTTGTAATTCAGTGAGGTGGAGTACGTGGATTATAACCTTTGAGAACTTTAATGTCTGAAAACACTACCCTCTTTCCCATTTCTATGCCATTTTGCCCTACTGTGAGGTTCCTAGTACTACCTTTGAATCTTCTGTTGAGTTTTTCATTTCTCCTGTAAGCCTTTTTTTTTTTTTTAAGATTTATTTTTATTTTTATTGGAAAGGCGGATATACAGAGAAGAGAGACAGAGAGGAAGATCTTCCATCCGATGATTCACTCCCCAAGTGAGCGCAACGGCCGATGCTATGCCGATCCGAAGCCAGGAGCCTCTTCCGGGTCTCCCGCGCGGGTGCAGGGTCCCAAAGCCTTGGGCCGTCCTCGACTGCTTTCCCAGGCCACAAGCAGGGAGCTGGAAGGGAAGCGGGGCTGCCGGGATTAGAACCGGCGCCCATATGGGATCCCGGGCGTGCAAGGCGAGGACCTTAACCACTTGCGCCACCACGCCGGGCCCGTAAGCCTTTTTTTAATTTCCAAAAGCTCTCATTGTTCTTTCAATTACTTTTTGGTTTGCTTTAGACTTAATATGCTGATATTTTCTTCAGCTCTTTGGAAATGCCAATCTGATTGCCCGTGATTAAAATTGAAGGAGAGTGGGAGAAAAACACTGGAAATTCTGAAAGGGCAAGTAACATTTGATGAATGGGTTTTGTTATAGAGTGGCGATCTGAGTGGATTGTTCGGGAATTCTCAATGATATTATCTTTACATGTTGTCTAGTGGGATGATTACCAAGGAAGTTTTCATTTGCCTCTTAGAGTTCTGGGAGCCACTTGGGGCAAGGTAGGCATGGCAGTATCTGTGCTTTAAGTATCACTGCTCATGAGGTTAACCACTGGATTATACACATACCTATGTAAATATACATGCATCTGCTTATATGGTAGTTATTAACGGATGCCCTGTTTGCAAATTGCCTACTTAGTAATTCCTACTTATAATCCCTATCTTCAGACTTGCAGTATTTGTTTGTTCTTCTTCTTATTATTAATTACATTGCATTATGTGACACAGTTTTATAGGTACTGGGATTCCCCCAAACCCTCCCCCCATGGTGGATTCCTCCACCTTGTTGCATACCACAGTTCAAGTTCAGTTGAGATTCATGCAAGCATATACCAAGCGTAGAGTCCAGCATCTTATTGTCCAGAGAAGTTCAACAGCTTGTTGGGGGACTTGCAGTATTTGTACAGTGATTGTGGGCATACAGAAAATTGTCATGAGTAGTCTGATGCACATTTCCCAGCTGAAGTTGAACAAGGTGATACTTCACCTTCTTATCCGTTCTTTCCACAGATAATTTGATGCCACGTTCTTTTGTGTTTTTACTGGTTGCTTCATTGTTTAAAACTGCTGCCAAGCAGAATGTTGAAGTGCCATCTAGTGTTCCTAAGCACAAGACTATGACATGTCTCAAGGAGAAACCGCATTAGGTGGACTTCAGGTCTGAGTTCAATGTTAGCAAATCAACAATATATAAAATGCACTGTCTTGAAATAGAAGCATGTAAAGCAAGGTTTGTATCAATCTGTTGACGGTGTGTGACCAGAAATGGAGAGGAAACTAACCCTATATTCCCCCTGGGACTGATTGGTCTGGTGTTTGTTAACTGAGTGTTTGCAATGATACTGGGACCAAGACTATCAAAAATAATGCGGCCTGGTGTGATAGCGTAGCAGTTAAAGTCCTTACTTTGAACGTCCGGGATCCCATACGGGCACAGGTTCTATTCCTGGCAGCTCGGCTACCCATCCAGCTCCCTGCCTGTGGCCTGGGAAAGCAGTCGAAGATGGCCCAGAGCTTTGGGACCCTACACCTGCATGGGAGAACCAGAAGTTCCTGGCTCCTGGCTTTGGATTGGCTCAGCTCCAGCCAGTTGGGGAGTGAACCAGTTAAGCCAGTGAACCATTGGACGGAAGATCTCTGTCTCTCCTCCTCTCTGTGTATCTGCCAATACAAATAAATAAATCTTTAAAAAAAAATAATGTAAAGTACTGTGCATCTATCTCCATGTTGACCTACCTGCCTGTCCTTAGTATCTATTCCTTTCCCTGCACCCCAGGTTGACTAATGCACAGAGAGGAACGCATAGAGAGAGGAAGGTCAGTTTCCTATTCTGGGGTTACCATCCTGTGGGTGGTAAAGTTCCTTGTACCTGATTTTCCATATAGTTGGACGGCAGGACATGGTGTCCTTTGACATCACCCACTGCTTTCTCAGGCTCATAGGCAGGAAGCTGTGTTGGAAGTTGGCAGCTGTTTCTTGGACAAGCTCTCTAATGTGGGCAGCTGCCATCGCAAGCAGTGCCTTAGTAAACCCACTGTGCCACAATGCTGGCTTCTACCATTAACATTTTTCCATGTTCTTCTCCCACAAGTCATTTTTTAATAGCTATACTCTCATTTAACTATTGGCAGCCTCTTCCTGTTGAGGGCCAAGAAGCACAATTATTGGCTTGGCAGGTCATGCGGTCTCCATGACAACTTCTATCTCTGCTGATTAAATAGGAAATTGGCAATAGATAGTCTATCAAAATGAACATGGCTCTGTTCAAATACATTTTTTTTAAACAAAAATAGCCCCAAATTTGACCCATTAGCCATGGCTTACTGATCTCAGTTAAAAGAAAAATTCTTTTTAACATTTAATTATTTTTATTGGAAAGGCAAATTTACAGAGGGAAGGAGAGACAGAAAGATCTTCTGTTTGCTGATTCACTCCCCAAAATGCTGCAATGGCTGGTTCTGATCCAATCTAAAGTCAGGAGCTAGGAACCTCTTCAAGGTCTCCCATGTAGATGCAGTGTCACAAGGCTTTGGGCCATCCTCTGCTGCCTTCCCAGGCCATAAGCAAGAAGTTGGATAGGAAATGGGACAGCTAGGACACGAACAAGTGCCCATATGGGATACCACCTGTAAGACACACTAATTAACCAGTTGAGTCATTGTGCCAGCCCCCAGTTAACAATTTGAAGCTTTTAATTTGAAATCATTCTGTTTTCACAAACTACATAAAGTAGCATGGAGATTCCATGTGTTCCTCACCTAGTATATTTTCAAGTTATACTATTTTTTCTCTTCTATTTAACCAGCCTATTTGAGCATGCAACACATTTTATTTTTAAAAATTATAGTATATTATCAAACCCAGGAAATTGACACTGGTAGCTGTGTCTTCACAGCTCTGTATCATTTCACAACATGTATTAACCCCCACCACAAAGATAGTTCCATAACACTTCCATCATACAAAAATCATCCTCATTCTGCCCCCAGTATAATCACAACTACCTTTACAAATCAACAGTCTCTGGAAATCTCTAATCTGCTTTCCATTATCTATAGTTTGTGCTTTTGAGATTGTTACACAAAAGGAATCATACAGGATGAAACCTATTGAAATTGGTTTTTAGTCTCAGGATTAAGGTCCATCCAGGTTGCAGCATATATCAATATTTTTCTTTTCATTTCTTACTACCCTGGGTATGAACATGTAAGTTTCCTTAACCATTTGCCTATTGAAGGGTGTTGTGTTTCAGAGTTCTTGTAAGAGTCTGTTGATCACATAGGCACTTCATTGACCTTTGTGTTTGGTTTCAGCTGGCTAGGCAAGTATGCTTTTTTATTTGCTTTTAGTCAAGCTTCCAAGTTGAACATAGTTCAAAATGTGATCATATATCTGTATTCCAATGTTGAACCATATTGTATCTTATTTGTCATTTCATTTGATTTTTCAAAAAGATTTATTTATTTGAAAGGCAGAGTGACAAACAGGAAGTGTCAGAGCTTCCATCCACTGGCTTACTCCGCAATTGCTCAGAGTAGCTAGACTTGGATCAGGCTGAGAACAGGAACCTGGAACTCTGCTTCAGTGTTCTGTGTGGGTGGCATCATCTGCTACTTGCCCGGACACATTAGCAATGAGCTGGATTGGAGGTGGATTTGAAGCAGCACTCTGATATGGGATGCTGTGGTCACAAGATGTAGGTTAACTGACTATACTACAATGTCTGTCGTTTTGGCCCTATGTCTGTCATTTTTAACTCTGTGGACTCTTTGAAACACAACAAGAGGGATTGGTCCTCTAGAGATTTCCAGTTGCTTTGCAGGTTGGTGCTGACACAATCTTAGAATCACCTATCCTTGAGCCTCCATTTTTTCTTATCTGATAAATAAAAATAGTACTAAAGGGTCGCAAAGTTACTGTTAAAAAATGCAAAAACATGTGCAATGTTTTTTGGACATAAGAAAGCACCATGCAGATGTCATTGACATTCATAAGAGTAGGTTATACTTTACCAAAGTATAAGAAAAAAACAGTCACAATTTTATAATCAAGATGAGTGTTTTCCTTAACAAGTAAGTTAATAAAATGTAGGTTGTAAAATGTGGGATTGGGGTACTGGTGCAGACAAAAACAAATTAAGATCTAGTTTTGGACAGAAGGCCAAAGGAACAGAGATAGTGCGGTATTCCTGTGTGCTATGATGAATGACCTTTATTAAAAATACAATTTCAATCAGTAAATGTGAGAAGAAATTGTTTAAATCAACAATGTCTATAGCGAGCTACCATCTGCTTCCTTTTAACTAGAACTTCCTTTTTCGAATTGCTTTCCTTCAGTTTCCATGACCCTGTTTTCTGCTGCTCCTGGCTTATCATCCTCATTTTCTTGGCCCTGAAGTGTGAGTTTCTCTAAGGATCCACTCTGTACTTCTCTTTCCATGACTTCTTCACTGGCAACATCATGCCTTTACCTCATTACTCAAAGCCTCCATCTGGGACTCCAACCGTGACCTCCCTCCTTTCCATCCTGCTGGCTGGACAACTTGATTTAACTCTATATTTCCAAAGCTGAGATCATTTTTATTCCTGAGATGGTCCATCTTTGCAAGTTCCTCATTTCTATCCACAAACCTACTGTGGTCTCCATCCTTCTGTCTGTAAACTTAATATTATTCTCAAACATTGTCTTTTTATACCTGCACACTAATCCCACAAATCTAATTATGTTGTAGATTCTTTGACACAGTCTCCTACTTCTCTATTTTCCATTTAAATGTTTTCGTCTTCAGCATTTTAACTAAACTCCTCGTTTTTGTGCACACACACCCCTCTCTCCATTCATGGTTTCTCACCTACAGCACTATTCAGATTCCTCCAACTCATTGTCTCTGGTTGGGTTAGTCATTGGTAAAATCCCAATTGTCCTTGTACTGCAAATCCTGTGCTCAAAAATCTCAACGTATTCTTTTTTAAGATTTACTTGTTTTTATTGGAAAGGCATAAGTACAGAGAGGAGGAGAGACAGAGAGGAAGGTCCTCCATCTAATGATTTACTCCCCAAGTGGCTACAACAGCTGGAGTTGTAGAAAGCTAGGAGCTCCGAAACTAGGAGCCAGGAGCTTCCTCCAGGTCTCCCATGCGAGTGCAGGGTCCCAAGTCTTTGGGCTATCCTCAACTACCTTCCCAGGCCACAGGCAGGGAGCTAGATAAGAAGCAGGGCTGCTGGGATTAGAACCAGTGCCCAAATGGAGTATGCAAGAAGAGGACTTTAGCTGCTAGGCTGCCACACCAGGCCTTCAACCTATTTTTTAAATTTATGTATTCAACTCCAAATGAACTGAAAGGAAGTAACAAGTTAAACTTTTTTTTTCAGAATTCTGTAATGCTTTACTTTTCTTGTGACACTTTCATAAATTCATTTAAAATAATTTGCGTATGTTCTTCCCTTAAAAAAAAAAACTTTTCATTTTTATAAGCTTAATCAGAAGTAGAGCAGCCAGAACATGAACCAATGCTGCATCTGCAGGATTAGCTTGCTATGCCACCTCTGTGAGCTCTGTTCCTTCCTTTTCTATGCTGGGCCCTTGTATGGTTTCTTGCAAAATTTCCATATCTTTTCATGTAACAAGTTTAAACAGTCAGGAGGAATGTTTGTTCCTACGGTAGCAACTCAATTCTTGTTTGGCTTATACATTCAATCTGGATTTTTATAAAGATTTACTTATGTATTTGAAAGGCAGAGCATCAGGCAGAGAAAAAGAGAAATAAAGAAAAAGAGATTTTCTGTCTGCTACTTCAATCCCCAAATGGCCACGATAACTAAATCTAGACCAAGCCAAAGCCGGGGGCCGGGAATTCCATCGTAGTCTTCCACATTGGTAGCGGAAGCTGAAGTACTCGGGCCATCAGCTGCTACCTTCCTGAGTGTGGTAGAGGAAGCTGCATGGGAGACAGGTCAACGTGCTGCAACACAACCTCAGTTTAAAAAGCCTTAGCACAGGGTCAGGTACTTAGCTGTTTGGAGATACAATAGGAAACTTCCACCCTCACTGGAAGGTAGAGATTCTGGCAGATTCTCAAGGTGCTGCCATTGGGTTATTTGTGAGTTTATACTAAGGTACTAACTTTGTAGCTGCATCTAAAGCAAGGCTGTAATGTACCTCATTTTAAAACATAGTAAGTACTAAATTAAGTAATTGTACTCTACTTGCCTAAAGAATATGGAATTTATTTGTTTAGTGAAGAGGGAAGAAAAGCAAGGAAGTTTACATAGGATCTTACCAGAAGTGGGAAACAGTTGGTGGAGAGGGGAAAGAGTGAAGATATCAGGCTGTTGAGGTCACCTCGTCAGTGATTTCTTCTGGGCCAGGCAATTCCATGAAACTAACATAATGTACTCTTGAATCTTAATGCAGATGGCAATCAGGAGTTATTTCCCTGTGAAGTCTGTGGAAGACGCTTTGCAGCAGATGTTCTGGTAAACGTAAAGACGTTTTGTAGATGTGTTTCATTGGAGTTAAATGAACTGTCAAGTCAGTGAGGAGGGGTGGTGCAAAGATTGAAGACAGATGTGGAGGAGAAGCATGGGATCAAGAGTACCTAACCTGTGGCTGGCAGGCCCGCAGGACACCAAGGCAGATGGATGCAGCTTCCCTCCAAACTGACCCTATTAAACATGGTCCTCCTAAAAGGATGCCAGATGGAAGGGTCTTGGCACCGTCCATTATCCCTTGAGAAGCTTTGGCTCTTCCGCCTTTTCTTTAAGCATCAAAAATTTGAATTTCAAGGCCAAAGCACCAGGGAAATTAGCTAGTCAAGAGGAATGAGCATTGAATTTCAGGCATCTGGAAACTTGGCTTTTAGTTACAAATTTGTCACTAATTCTGACAGGTCCTTTAGCCTTCCTGTTTTCTGCTTTGCCACGTATCCAAAAACCCTCCAATTTCAGGGATTTTATACCATCTGAACAAAATAATATATGGCTGTTAGACATGTTCCAAGATGTAGTTTTCATCCAGATTCAAGTTAACAGCATGTCAAGTCCCTGATTGATAGTTACAAGGCTGAATAAAAGTTCTATTATTTAAAAATTAGGGTATCAAACAGGTGCTCAACTCCAGTACTCTAAAAAGGATTCCCAAGATTCTCACTTTCTGTGTCTCACAGAGAGAGAGAGAGAGAGAGAGAGGAAAAAAAGCATAATGCTGTTGTTAATTGGGATATTTTAAGTCTGGTAAACTTATATTGAACTTAAAGTTTTTGGAACTATTATTCTGACTGCATATCAGAGCAAAACACTGGATTGCAAGTTTTATTGTTCTAGGGAATTTAAAAAATGAAATGTGAGTTTTTAGCTTACTGTAAATAGGACTTCCTGAATAATAGGGAAGTGTTCACATTACCTGTTGTGGTGCTGTAACTTATCGGTGTGCTCCCCTACAGACCAGAGAATATGGTTGACACCCAAGAGGTACCACTGGAAAAGAAACCACTCAGTGTCAAGTGAGTGTGTGAGCTCTGGAGTGTCGCTTTCTAAGCTTATCTCCAGTTCCTACAGAGAGCATTTGGTCAACTGATTTACTTGCTTTTTCTCTTTTTAGCTTAGGTTGTCTGGTTCTTAGGTACAGAGATTTTTATATGACCAATATTTTGTCTAATATGGTATAAATAATAGTTGTTGCCTATCCACCAAGGAAGAGGGCATAAATGTTGCAGTGAAAGGCTTCCTGAAGATAGGTACACATGTGAAACTCTACATGTTGGAGGCAGAAATGCTGAATATTTACAGGGTTGTGGATTGAAGAGTATATTGCCTTTGTTTCGTATTGATTGCAAAGTCAGATATATACAGAGAGGAGTAGAGACAGAGAAAGATCTGTCTAATGATTTACTACCCAGTGGCCACAACAGCTGGAGTTCAGCCAATCCGAAGCTGGGAACCAGGAGCTTCTTCCGGGTCTCCCATGTGGGTGCAGAGTCCCAAGTCTTTGGGCCATCGTCAACTGTTTTCCCAGGTCACAAGCAGGGAGCTGGATGGGGAGCAGAACTGCCAGGATTAGGGATTAGAACCAGCTCCCATATGGGATCCTTGCACGTTCAAGGCGAGGACCTTAGCCACTAGGCCACGGTGCCAGGCCCCTACTGCCTTTGTTTTAAAACTGAATATGTACAACCAAACTTGAAGTCTTTTTAGCTGTAAAAGCATTCTACTGACTGTACCCAAATACGGAATCAAGTCATATGCAGCATGATGAGGGTAGCCAGACATTTTTACTCTGCTTTGGTCTGTGAGAAAGAGAATGAGGCTCTGAAGCTGCAATCCAGCTTGTACACCTAGACATTAATAAATGTGTCATTTTAAAAATTCCAACTCCTATTCCTTTTCAGGAAAGGCATGATCCAATATGTAGAAAACTCTTCAACAAAAAGCGTAAGCCTTTCAATTCCCTGAAGCAAAGATTACAGGGCACCGATATACCTACCGTGAAGAAGGCACCTCCGTCCCAGCTGCTACAGGTATGTCTCATGTCCGTCCTAACACGTTCATGGAAGCTGATCTGTGGGCTCTCTGGTTAAACCTTGAGAGAACTGGGCAATGTTACATAAATATGAAAATTTACTTTTGCTGTTTTCTATTTAATCTCATTCACTTAATTTCCAAATATATTTCAGACACTTTCCAGATACAGCAAAAGGGATCTTGCTTATATTTTCATTAGGTTGGCTTACATCCGGTAATTAACTTTGGAGGGAAGCTTTTTACTGTTACACTTGTCTTCCTTTAGCTTTTAGAGTTTCAGTATTCTGATTTTTATTTTGTGACATATAAATTTCCTTACTGAATTTTCCAAATCCCCTTAGTAACGTGATTCTTTTGCCCCATATTCCATAATCCTAGTTCTTGTAGGTTCAAATGCAGCTTTATGAAATTGATTATTGAGAGGCTTATAATCTAGAATAGTATTTGTTGGTTTTATTATTTTTTTATAGACTCAACCTGTGAGGAAATCTAATTGGAGACAACAACATGAAGACTTCATCAATGCAATTCGATCAGCAAAGCAGTGTACAATAGCCATTAAAGAGGGACAGCCCCTTCCGCCTCCACCCCCTCCGTCCATCAACCCAGGTATGTAGCCATTTTGTTTTGCTTTTGAATTTATTAATTTTCGAATTATAATCCTACATAATACTAAATACTCTAAAATGGATAAGAAGTAATTTTATCTGTTGTATAAAAAGTAGTTTATTCTCTTTAAAAAATTTTCTGCATCTGGATTCTGTTTCCTTTTGACTCTGTTCCAACATGAAGATAGCATTGTACTCATGCCATGGGATCACATAACTGTGGGATGCCCTTCCTGCTGTTGCTGACATGTGTAGAACAAACCAGAAAGCTCTGCAATAGTTCCGCGGTTTCAGATACTCAACAGCTCTTTTTTGTTTATAGATAAAATTCTTGTAACATAAAGTTCACTGTGTTAATCACTTAAAGTTATACAATTTAGTGACCTATTGCTATTTAATCCAAACACTTTATTTTAAAAAATTGTAAATGTATATTTAAAAAGGAAGGACTAGTATGATGGTTGCAAACATACATTTCACAAAAATTTGACATTGCTGCCTCTCTCTTATATACATTATTACATTTATACATATTATTAGCTTGTATATATTAAATAGATCCATTGAAAAGTAGCTTTTTGTCCATACAATAGGATATTTTTCTTTTCTTTTTAATATTATTTATATAATTGAGAGGGATACACACCCATGTGGGCCTCTGATTAAAATGTGGTGAGTTAGATATGGAGGAATGTTGGTGGGATGAATGTTTTCCTTTTTTTTTTCCTATGTCTGCAAGACATGAGGGGAAGGAGCTGCTCCTTGCTGTCAAACTACATTAGCACCCGTGGTTGGGACATAGTCATTTAATGATGTCTTAGACATCCCAATGCTGGAAAGAGTGTTTTAAGCTTATTATTTGAGTGGTTTAAGAACTTGTTGGTTTCCTTATTCCAGGGTTGAGAGAATCTTTGCAAGGTCTGTTGGTTAACAAAATCCACCTTATTGTATCCATAGACCCTAAAACATGCTGTAAAGCTTGACCAGAATTATCCAACCTGTTCTGTTTTCTATCCTCTGATGATGCACTTGACATCCCCTAGAGCCTAGATGAGCTGGCTGTCATGTGCCCGTGTGCCTCTGGGCATGTTGTCTATGATGTGCATTGCACAGGCAGCAGCTGAGGAGGCCCAGCCCTGATACATGCACTCCAAGATTAGACAAGACATCCTATGGTTTTTCCCTGTAGCCTGAGTCTGAGTCCTGTAGTCCAGTTGTGGAGACCCCTAAGAAACTTTACCTGGAGTGACCTCAGACTTGACTCTTGTGTGTACCAGCCAGTGCAGGGTCAGGTGCGGTCTTTCACCTCCACCAGCCAATGCATATACCAATAGCTGCAGCTGCCTGGTCAATTCCTCCCCAACTTCATATCTCATGGGAACCGATGCTGCAGCCCAGCCCAGCAAGCCCAGCACAAACGTGGTCCTCCTTATATAGCAGCAGCTGTCACTACCTAGTTGGGTTGGCCCTCGGTAACTCCCTTGAAGTTTGTTTCCAGCCTGTTTTGACATGTGCCAGCCTCTACTCCAGCCTAGGCAGGCCCAGCCCACATGCCATCTAGTTTTTGTGAAACCCAAGGATGTGGCTTAGCATAGTCTGCCCTACTCCCAGACCCAGACCTTTGTATGACTATAGCTGCCAGCCTGGCTCATTCCCAGCCCTGGTGGTCATGCTCACCAGTGTTAGGTACTGCCGACCAGGGAAATGCCCACAGTTCCCTTGTCAGGCATGCTCCCAGCCCTGGATCTTGCATCTACCACGGAGTATTGTGGTAACCTTTACATGACTCATACCCAATCCTGGCTCTTGCCAGCTGATACTGTAGCCTAGTTGAGCTTACCTGCACCCTTTTTGTCTCTTGAGTGTGCCAGAGGGTGTAACAACCTAGTCCAGCCTGTCTCTGCCCCCATGCAGCACCGCCAGTTCTACCTGTCATGCTCACCTGTGGAAGCAGTGACACAGCAGGGAAGTCCCTGTTGTTGTTCTACCAGCCCCATTCCCAGCCCTAGGTCTTGTATGTCGGCTGGTACTGTGGCCCAGTCTGAGATGGCCGACCTCCAGTCTTGGCACTCAGCAGAATGTGCTCTGGCCTACCTCAGCTATGTTGGCCCCCAGTCCAACTCTTACCAACAAGTGCAGCAGCCTATCCCAACCTGGCCCAGTCCCAGTAACAGCCCTCATGTGAACAGGAGGATGTTGTGGTCCAATCAGGCCCAGCCAGCACCTTGTCCTGGCTCTTGCTCATGCCAATATGTGCCATGGACTGCCACATCCTACCCTACCTCCAGACCTGGCCCATATGTATGCCGAAGGGTGCTGCAGCCCATCCTGGTCTGGCTTTCCCCCAGCCTCAGCTCTCACACTCAACAGCAGGAGCTGTGTCCTAGTTGGGGAATTCCCCAAGTGCCCTACCAGGTCTGCCCCTAGCAATGGATTTTGCATATGTCAGTGGGTGCTACTGCCCTGACTGACATTGCTGGTTCCTAGTCCTGGCACTCATTGCAAGTACTACAGGTTTGTACTGCTGACCCAGAGCCATTCTGATTTTCTTTGATGGATGCTACAGCCTAGGCCAGTTTGGCTTGCCTTCAAACCCAGTCCACAGTCATGCCAATGCGTGCTGCAGCACTACCTGGCCTGGCTTGCCCCAGGCCAAGCTCTTGTGCTCCACAGTGGGAGCTGCAGTGTCATAGGTTGAGTTCCTCCACCAGAACTGCTCCCAACCCCAGATTTCATGTGTGCCAGTAGGTACAGCAGCCCTGCTTGATACTGTCTGCCACCAGTCCCCGCCTTTGCATGTGCCAGTGAGTGCAGTAGCTGACCCTGACCAGATCCCTTCCAGCTCCCATAACTTTTAGGTGGGTTCCTCTCAGGTGAATTCTGTGGTCCAGGTTGGTTTGATCTGTTACCGTTCCCACAGAGGCAAGCTCACAAGTCCCCTGCAAAATCTACCCCCAAATCCAGTTCTTTTGTATTATGGTAGGTGCTGCAGCCCAGCCTGACATGGCCTGTCCCTGTTCCAACATTTGTGGGTGGGTATTGTGACCTAGCCCACCAGGCATTCCCCCGACCAGCCCCAGCTTTTGCATGTGCCAGCAGGCTGCAGGTTAAGCTATTTAGCCCAGCCCAGGTCTCCCACATGGTTGGGTGTCTGACCTGACCCAGACATGCATTCCAGTTTCCTTGCCTCTAAACCACTCCATCCACAGCTCCCTCGCCTACCCAAAAGTACAGTAATTCAGTCTGTGGAAGCCCCTAGAAGTCATTCCTCCCTTGTCAGGCATTCCCTCAACTACTCTCACTGCAGTATGTCCCCAGTCCCCCTTCCCTGGGGAATCTGCAGCACAGCTACCTGGAGACCAGGATGCATGTGCTGGTCCAGCGTTCCCTACCTTCCCCATACATCCTTTTTTCTTTTTCTTTTTCTTTCTTTCTTTCTTTCTTCTTTCTTTCTTTCTTTCTTTCTTTCTTTCTTTCTTTCTTTCTTTCTTTCTTTCTTTCTTTCTTTCTTTCTTTCTTTCTTTCTTCCTTCCTTCCTTCCTTCCTTCCTTTCTTCCTTCCTTCCTTCCTTCCTTCCTTCCTTCCTTCCTTCCTTCCTTCCTTCCTTCCTTCCTTCCTTCCTTTCATTATTATCATCATCATTTTATGATAGAGTTCCACAGGTCCTGAGATTTCCCTGTTCCCCTCCTCAACTCCTCCCTGACTTCCCCTATATTATTACTATAGTATAGCTCTTCATACACAGTCATATGTCCATCATTGTGGGCATGGACAATGGCAGAGAGTCCAGCATCTTGTTGTCAAGATACAGTTAACAGTTTCATTGGAGCCCATCTTTGTCTGGAAGTAGAGATGCACACTGCATTGTATCCTCATATCTTGATATGATACTCTCCATTATATGGTTACTATACATTCCCCTAAATGAAAAGTCACACAATAAAATCAACAACAGGAAGAAAAAAAAGGAAATTAAAATGACATGAAGTTAAGTAAAATGCTACTGAATGACTAATGTGTCACTGAAGAGATGAGAAAGAAAATCAAGAATCTTCTTAAAATGATGCCGCTGTATGATCTATGAGTAAGTGAAGAATTTAATGAGAAAGTGTTTTGCAGAGATGAAACTAAACAGCAAAAAACATCAAAATTCATGATATAGTTTCCACTGATCTTTGTTGGTGAGATGTGTCTCCTGTAGGCAACACATAGAATTTTTTTAAAGATTTATTTATTTTTATTGGAAAGGCAGATATACAGAGAGGAGGAGAGACGGAGAGGAAGGTCTTCCATCCAATGGTTCACTCCCCAAGAGGCCGCAACGGCTGGAACTGAGCTAGTCCAAAACCAGGAGCCTCTTCTGGGTCTCCCACACGGGTGCAGAGTCCCAAGGCTTTGTGCTGTCCTCAATTGCTTTCCCAGGCCACAAGCAGGGAGGTGGATGGAAGGCAGGGCTGCTGGGATTATAAACTGCGCCCATATGGGATCCTGGCACATTCAAGGTGAGGACTTTAACTGCTACACTATCACGCCAGGTCCTGGGTTTTGCTTTTTTTTAATCCAATGTATTTGTCTATGATGTTTGATTGATGAGGTTAATCTATTTACATTCAGGATAATTTGGTCCTGTCATTTTAGCAATGAGTTTTTCATTGATTTAGTCTTCTGTGGTTCTTTTACTGGGATATTCTTCACATTTGCCTTTGGATTTGGTGGGTGCTATTCCTCTTCTCTGTCAAGAGAACATCATTAAGTATCATTTGTAGGGCAGGTTTGGAAGAGGTATGTTCTTTTAACTTTTCTTTAGTGAAAGAATTTTATTTCATTTTTAAAGACAAAGGAAAGTTTTGCTGGGTACCTTATTCCTGGTCGACATTTTTTTACTTTTAGAGTTTGGAATGTGTTGCTCCATTCTCTTCTGACCTGTAGAGTTTCCTGTGAGAGGCCATTTCTTTATCTGTTAATTGATTTTTTTCACATGCACATTTCAGGATCTTTTCCTAATGTTTGCTTGAAGAGAGCTTGAAGATCAAGTGTCGTGGTGAAAATCACTTTTAGTCAAGCCTGTTGGGATTTCTTTGCCTGTCCTGGATGTTGTTTTCCAATTGTTTCTCTAGATTAGGCAAATTTTCCCTTATTATTTCATTAAATATATTTGTAAACCAAACTTCTCTTTCTGCACCTTCTGGGACTCCCATAACTCTTATTTTTGGCCATTTAATAGTGTCTTTCAATTCTTGAATACTTTTTTTTGGCCTGATTCAACTCTGCTTCCAGCTTTTTATTTGTTTCTCCCTGGTAACAGTAAATATTGTCTAATTTTGAAATTCTTTCTTCTGTCTCCTTCATTCTATTTTGGAGACTCTCCACTGTACTTTTAATTTGCTCCACTGTATTGTTCATTTCTGATATATCAGCTTTCATTTGATCCATTTCCAGTGTGACATATTTCCTGAATTTCTTGAATGCCTGCTTTACAGGCTTCTTGTTGTTGATTAGATGCTTTATAACAAGTGTTTTGAATTCTGTATTCCCCATTTTCTCAATGCATTCCTCAGTGAACTCTGAGATTGGCAAATGGTTTTGCTCCTTTGCAGAGGATTCTTCAGTAATATTCATTGTGCCTTTATCTCTGTTATTCTGCTGGTCATCAGGTCTGAGGTGTAGGGTAGGACCTGTCTTGGGTGAAACCTGTAGGATGCCACGTTGTTGCAATTCACTGAGCCAGAAATGAGTTCACACCCAGCTCAGTGCATGCACAATCCTGTCCCATTGCCTTTGCTTCTCTGCACAAAACTATGCCCAATTCGGCATTTGGGGGCAGACTTGGCTGTGAAATCCACCCTGTTCCCACACTGCTTCTCTCTCCTCCTGGTCAAAGCAAACAGACCGGCAGGACAGGCAGCTCTTTGAGATCACCTCCTGAACTCTCGGTGAATGTCCCTTCCCACCTTGTTGCTGGTGGAGTTCTGGTTGCTGGTGCAATTTACACCACCATTTGCTGAATGCCATTTGGGTATTGGTTATTTCACTGCTTTCCGTGTCTGTGAGTCTTCAGGTGCCACCCTCCCCCTGCTATCATTCTATCCTCTCCTATTTCCTAGAATGTGTCCTCTTTACTTCATACTGGTAATGTTTCTCTGTCTGTTTAAACGTGTCCTTACCCTATTCTACCATCTTGATCCCTTTCCACATATCTTATAAAAAGAAAGCCACTATGCTGGCACTCTGATATAGTTAACACAGATTTGACATTAACCAGGCCCAATATGACCAACAGTTACTAACTGCTTTCTCCATAGCAATGTAACACTTAGATACAAGACAATCTAGGTAATTGCCTGCAGCTGGGGGTTAAAAGCAACCTTTGTATCTCTGAGGCCTACGTACATTATTCTGGATATCCATAGTAGTAATATCATACTTATTATATAGACTCATATTTTTGAAAATTCTGTTAAGAATGCCTTTTGAAACTCTCACATTACTCTGCAACCCTCAACACTCCAGGACCCAATCACCATTTTATTTTTGAGCCTATTCAGTCTTTTTAATCTTATACAATATTCCACCAGGCTATTTATCTTTTAAAATGCCTCCTGTCTGTATGTGACTGTTTGCTTAATCATATTAATATTTAACTTGTTACTCTATGCCATCTGTCTAAATTGGAAGTTAGAGCTAGAGGCACAATGAGATTAGTTTTAATTCCTTATCAAATATACTGTTTGCAAATGTTTTGTCTCATCTGCGGACTATTTTGTCACTCTGTGTATAATGGTCCTTAATGCATACAAGCTTTTGATTTTGAAAAAATTCATTATATTTTGTTGCCTGTGCTGAAAGTATCATGTCTAAAATGTCATGATCAAATTCAGTGCCATGAAGTTTGTTCTCAGTTTTCTTTTTTTATAGTTTAGGTCTTTGATAAATTTTGAGTTCATTTTTGTGTGTGACATATAGTAGAGTTCAATTTCACTTTTTTGAATGTAGATATCCAGTTTTTTTTTAATGCTTTTTGTTAAAGAAAAATGATGCTTTCTCTAGGAAATGAGCAGTCTTGACATTTATATCAAAATTGATCATGTTTTCAAAGGTTTACTGATCATGTATATAAAGATTTATTGTGGGGCATACAATTTTATATAACTGGCCTATATGTCTGTCTGTATGCCAGTACCACAATATTTTGATTATTGTAATATAATAGTAAGTATTGAAATCAGAAATTCTGAGGCTTCTAACTTTTACCCAAGATTGGTATTCTAAGGATACCTAAGAATTTTAGGATTGTTGTCTGTTTTTGTAAAAATGTCATTTTGGATGTTTAAAATCTGTAGATCACTTTGGATAGTATTGTTGTGTTAACAATATTAAGTTCTCTATGAATATAAAAAATCTATCCATTTATTTATGTTTTCTTTAATTCTTCCCTGTAATGTTTCATAGTTTTCAGTTATGTAAGTCTTTCTTCTCCTTGACTAATCCCTAAGTATTTTATTATTTTGGTACTACAAATAGAATTGATCTCTTTCTTTTCATGTTGTATTTTGTGTAAGAATGTAACTTGTTTGCATAAATTGCCTTTTTTTCCTGATGCCTTCTTGAAATTGTTTAATATTTCAGATAGTTTTGTGTATGTGTGTGTGTGTGTGTATGTAAAATCTTTGGATCTTCTACGTATGTCAATGTACAAACTTAATTTTACTTATTCCTTGTCAATTGTATGCCTTTTATTTCTTTTTCACATCTATATCATAGTAAGAAATCTAGCTCTATGCTGAACTATATTAGAATTTCCAACATGATACTAGTGCCAAAAATGAACAGCCCTGTCTTGTTTTCATTAAGTATAATGTTATCTTTGGCATAGATTGTAGCATATTGTAAGGATTATAACATGTAGAAATGAAAATTATGAAAAAGGTTGCATAGACTTAAATGAGGAAAATAAATGCAATTTATAAGGTTTCTACATTGTAAATGAATAAGTATAATATTATTCGATGACAGAATATTAACATTAAAAGTGCTTATTGTAAACCCTAAAGTAGCACTGAAAATTATTAAGGCATACTAGTAATACTATACCAAGTAACACAAAAGGTAGTTTAATCCTTTTTTCCTTGTTTTCAAGATTTATTTATCTGGAAGGTAGGTTTACAGAGAGGGACAGGCAGAGACTGAGATCTCCCCATCTGTTGCTTCACTGCTCTAAATGGCTACTGCAGCCAGGGCTGGGCCAACCCAAAACCAGTAACCAAGAGCTTGTTTGTGGTTATCTGGGGAGTGAACCAATGGATAGAGGACTTTTCTTTCTGTCTCTGCTTCTCTCTCTATAAAAAAAATCTATCTTTCAGGCCCGGCGCCATGGCCTAGCAGCTAAAGTCCTCGCCTTGAATGCGCTGGGATCCCATATGGGCACCGGTTCTAATCCCGGCAGCTCCACTTCCCATCCAGCTCCCTGCTTGTGTCCTGGGAAAGCAGTCGAGGACAGCCCAAGTCTTTGGGATCCTGCACCCCTGTGGGAGACCTTGAAGAAATTCCTGGATCCTGGCTTCGGATTGGGTCAGCTCCAGCTGTTGTAGCCACTTGGGGAGTGAATCATTGGATGGAAGATCTTCCTCTCTGTCTCTCCTCCTCTCTGTATATCTGACTTTCCAATAAATAAATAAATCTTTTTTAAAAATCTACCTTTCATATAAAAAAATCTTTAAAAGAGGAAAGATGGTATAACTCAATCTAATCATATGAATAATCATAAACAAATGACCTGCTTACTACAGATAAGATACAAATTATCAAGCTGAATAATATGAGCCAACTATGTTCTTCACAATGAACATACTGGAATATAAATATATAAGTGAGTTAAAAGCATGGGAAAAGATATACATCCAAACAGCAATATAAATCTGAAGTAGACATGTTGATATCAGGCCAAGTAAATTTAAGGGCAAGTATTAACAGATACTGATTCAAAAGGTATGTTCACTAGAATCTGTAAATTCCAAATATTTATGTACCTAATAACAGCTGTGGAGAATATGAACTAAAACTGACAAATCTAGGAAGAGAAGTAAACAAACTCACAATACATTTGGAGATTTTGTTGTTGCTTCTCTCAGAAACTGAAAGGAAATACAGCAGTAAAATTAATAAATATATTTTTAAAAATGAACAACAGTATCAACTAATTTCACTTAATTAACATGTATACTTATTATTTGACACAGAATAACAGCAGAGTATACACCCAAAATAGACCATATGCAGGACTCAAGTCATCTACTGCTGCATTTCCCAGGCCATTAGCAGGGTGATGGGTCAGAGAGTGGAGCTACGATGGCACAGACTGGCACCCATAGAAGATGCCACTATCACTGAGTGGGAGCTTTTTACCTGCCAGTCCACCAGGCTGTCTACAGGAATTAATTTTTTAAAAGATGCCATAGTAACTCTATAGGGGAAAGAAGATTTCCGTATCAATACGTAATGCTGGAATGCCTTGGTACCCATATGGTCAAAAGTGAATTTTGATCCTTATAGCATATAAAAATTAATTCAAGATGGGCCATTGACCTATCATAAGTGCTACAAATATAAAAATTGTAAAACAAAATAAAAACACCCTCTGACAAGGTACATGTTGCACTAATATTTTTTGAAGAAAATTGATAACTTGAACCTCACCAAACCTAAAATTTATAGTTTTCAGAGATGTCATGAGAAAGTGGAAAAGCAAGTTACATGCTGTGAAATAAGATTCATAATACAGTGTGCTGGTTCAGTGGTGTAACATGCTCCAGCATCCCATATAGGTAGTGATTAGAGTCCTAGCTGCCCCACTTCCAATCCAACTCCCTGCTGGTGGCCTAGGAAAGCAGTAGGGGATAGCCTAAGGCCTTGGATCCTTGCACCTATGTAGGAGACGTGGCAAAAGCTCCTGGTTCTTGGTTTAAAACCAACCCACTCTGAACATTTCACCCATTTGGGGAGCTATTTAGCAGGTGGAAAATGTTTTTCTGTCTTCTTGTTGCAGCTCTTTCAAGTAAACTAAATCTGTTCTAAGAAAGATTCATAATGTGTATGTGTGTGTATATATACATGTATTTTTAAAAGGACCTATATGAAGAACACACAAAGAACTCTAACAAAACTCAATGAGATAATCCAACAAGGAAAGAACAAGATACGTACTTAAACAGACTCATCATAAAATAATAGCCATTAAGCGCACAAAAAGATATTTATCATGGTTTGTCAGAGAATTATAAATGAATGTGAGAATGCATCGTAAGATACCATTACACATTGATTCAATAGCTAAAATTGAAGACTGATAATGCAGCTGTTGGTTAGATCATGAAGCACTTGTAAGTCTCATGTCATTGATAGAAGTGTAAAATAGGACAACTGCTTTGCCCTGATATTTTCTTATTTAGTTCAACATACAATTAACATACACAACAGTTCTACAATTAACCTAAACAACAATTCTACACAACAGTTCTACTGTCCTATGCTTATGCAAAAACTGAAAATGCCCACAAAAAGATTTATATAAATATTCATAGCCTAATTTAACAGCATCAACTGAAAGCACTCAACAGTAAGTGAATTGATAAACCAATATGGGAACATTTGCAAAATGGAATATTGAACAGTAAGAAGGAAGTGCTATACACATAGCAACAGGAATGTTCTAAAATGTGAAACTGCAGAGTAAGTAAAACTTACCTGTAGTGATCGAAAACTAGATTGTTGATTGCCTGAAATTGGGTTTGGAGGAATATTGATTGAAATGGGGCATAATAGAACTTGGAATGACCAAAATGTTTATATTTTAATTAGGATGGTTATATAAATGTACATGGTCATTGAAAATTAAAACCAATACACTTTTGTTGTGGGTAAATCTCAAAAAGTTTAATTTAGAAAAATACAAAACCAAACTGCCATAGTGTAGGCATAACACAAAAATTACCTAAGAAATAAATCATCTGAACTTCTTTACTAGAAAATAACCTTCATAATGGTTTCACTTTTGCTGAGTACCAAAGAAAATCTAGCTTAACTATCTTAAGAGATGTTAGGCAGAAAATTTTGTGATTGTGAGTTTGGTAGCATGCAAATACTTTGGCAAGATGCTTCTTATAACAAAAAACATCTTTTATGAGAAATAGTTTCATGTTAAGATCAGAAGCTACAGAGTTGATGGTTAACTTATGACTCCTTAATTGACTAAGTGAAACCATCTCAGAATTTCTGCTGTGCAGATTTCTCTCA
The DNA here is from genome assembly GCF_017591425.1 of Ochotona curzoniae. Lineage (NCBI taxonomy): Eukaryota > Metazoa > Chordata > Mammalia > Lagomorpha > Ochotonidae > Ochotona > Ochotona curzoniae. The sequence continues at coordinate 23,814,158 of NW_024467115.1, forward strand.
TTAGCAAGTTGGATCTAAAATGTGGAGATTATTGTTTCTCAAAAAAAAAAAAAAAAAGATCCCTTTGCAAAGCCTAATCAAAGGTGCAATTTATATTTCTCCTTTTTATACTTAGGCCACAATATAGTTTTAGAATTTCTTTCCTATGCCCTTAACTATAATTTTATATAACAAGCAAATAAGCATATTTTTTCATGATTTGATTATTTTGATTTTACAGAGATTTTATATTACTCTAGTTTTCTTGGGCTCCAGTATCAGAAAACTATACCTGCATGTCAGCAGCTAGAGTTAAATACAATGCAGCATGATATGTGTGAGTTTGCAAGTTTTTTTTCTTTTCTTTTTTTACTGCATGCTTCCTTATTTTCTGACTTTCTGACATCCATATGCTGACTCTGGCTTTTGTTTAACTGAATCTGCAATGATCCATACTTCTAGGATGTTGTGATACTTTGTGGGGGCGAATGGATTATTCAGTGAGGCTTGGGATAGTTGGTCAATGTCTTCATACAGCTACATAGACATGGTTGTGCAACACAATGTTTGTATTTTAAAACTGTGGTTTTTATATTAATTTCTTATGAAATCTGGTCTCTGGTTTCCTCATAAGACTTTTGAAGTCATTACCTGTTGAATTGAAAAGGAACATATTGGATCTATTTATTTATCTATCTATCTACCTATCTATCTAGCTGTCTTTTATTTTGAACATAGTGGTTTTATGAAGTCATTGTTGATAGAAGAAGGAAGGTGACTGATTGAGTTGAGAGTTCAGACATTTTCCTCAGTTATGCTGTATTCAGATAATTGTTGCAAAAAAATAAATTACTAGTGTGAAGGTGATCAGCGCAGGCCCCCGCTCCTGCCTGCCCTCTTGCCCCCAGTGCTGGCCCTCATGTCCGGGTAGTGAGCTCCTGGTGTCCCTAGCACTCCTTCATCTCACAGGCCAGCCCACTGAGTGTAACTGTCTACTTGCCTAATTATTTTGAGACTCTTGTTGACAGGGAGTATTCTTCGATTTCATTGTCACCATGGTGGCATGTAGAACAAAACACATGAGAGGGTGGAAATGGATGAATGAGCGGGTGGGATGAAGGCTGCAGGTGAGCTTAGCCCTGATTCTTGTCTGCCTGACCTGAATAGGGTTGGTAGCATTTCTAATGTGAAACTCAGCTCTCTAGCAAGTAAGCTGAAGATATCACCTGTCGGCTAATAGCCAAGTTTTAGAAGTGTTCTACCACAAGCATAAAGAAATCTAAATGATAGTGGCAAAATTTTTCTCTGAGCAGCTTCACTCCTGGCTGGTAGCTGGAAACACAGTCCTGCTAAATGTGATACCTAATAGCAATAGCTAGCATTTATAAACACTCAGTATGTTCTTTCCCATCCACGATGCCAAACCCTGGCGTGAATTATCTTAGTTAACTTGCACAATCCAATTTACAAGTGATATATAAGTACAGAGGAAATGGAAACCCAGAGAGGTTGAGTAACTTGCCCAAGTTCATACACAGAACAAATGGGGAATTGGGGGTTCAAAACCAGTCAGACAGGTTCCCACACCTGCGCTGTTCATCCTGTCCCAGTGCTGGCCTATTTTTCTTTTTGAAATCTTTTTGGGTATTTATCACCATGTGAAATTTGTATTAGATTGTGGAGATATTGCATTCCAAAGAATATACCAGTGCCTGGCGTATATTAAGGACTCAGTAAGTATCAACGTAATGATGCTACTGTTTTCCAGAATGAAAAATAAAGGTTAAGGCTATTAGAGAATTTCTAAGCACTAACTTTTAAAAGAAAATTCTATTTTAATTTTATTTAAAAGGAAAAGAGAAGAGAGAGCAAAGAGGCCTATCACCAGAAAACTTATCCTACTGGCTCACTCCCCCAAATGACTGCAACAGCTAAGGGCTGGGACACTCTGAAGCCAGGGGACCAGAACTCAGTCTGGGTCTCCTTCCTGGGTAGCAGGGAGTCAACGGCTTGAGCTGTCATCTGTACCAGCAGGAAGCTAGATTAGAATCAGCATAGCCAGGACTCAGATATGGGATGTGATCTTCCCAAGCAATTGTTTCTTCACAACACTACATCCCTGCCTCATCGCTACTCATTCATATAATTTTGTGGCTAGTCATCTTAAGATCCAGTTTGTTCAAACAGGGAAAGAAAGAGATCAGTGTAGAGAATACCATTACATTAAATATCTACATATGTAAGAATTTTGGCTTTATAGTAATCCCAACATTCATACTGAGCTTTGTCTCAGACCCTTTTAAGGGGAATGTTACTCAGCTAATGTCACTCATATTCCCTTGGTTTTTCTGCAAGGTAACTGAGACAGTCATTGCAATCCCTGCTGGAGACTAGGCCTTAAGCCCCCCAACCCCCAGCTTTGCTGTAGCAGCTACAAGTTCTTTTTCTTTTTAAGATTTATTTTTATCACAAAATTATATACAGAGAGAAGCAGAGGCAGAGAGGAAGATTTTCCTTCCACTGATTCACTCCCCAAGTGGCTGCAATGGCTGGTGCTACGCCGACCCAAAGCCAGGCTCCAGGAACTTCTTCCAGGTCTCCCACACGGGTGCAGAGTCCCAAGACTTTGGGCTGTCCTCCACTGCTTTCCCAGGCCACGCAGGGAGAGGGATGGGATGTGGGGCGGCTGGGATTAGAACCTGCGCCTATATGGGATTCCGGCACATTCAAGGTGAGGACTTTAGCTGCTTGAACACCGTGCTGGGCCTGCAGTTACAAGTTCTAACAGGATTTTGCATCTTTCCCACTGTCCATTTCTCTCAGTAGCCAATTACACTTGGTAACTGCAAATGAGAGAAAAATTTGACAAAAACAAAACAAAACAAAACAAAAACCCCATAAGTGCATTTTCAGGTGCACCACGGACATAGCACTCACAGACTGGTGCGCTCACAGCTGCAAGCTGAACCTGCACCTGGGTCACTCCTATTTCCGCCCATTTCCTTTCCCATTTTTTTCAACTCTGCCTTTTTTATTCTTTCCCTGTTTCCTTCCTGAATATATGTGTGTGTGTGTGTGTGTGTGTGTGTGTGTGTGTGTGTGTGTGTGTGTGTGTGTGTGTGTGTGTGTGTGTGTGTGTGTGTGTGTTTGGGGTGGAGGTAAAGACTCCAAAAAGTATATGGAAATGAAATTAAAATATTTTTTTAAATTTTTGGTGCAAAAAATTTAGAAGTTCACCCACAGAATTTGCTAATATATACATACATACTATAAATTTGATGTTCCCATCATATTACTTGCCTCATTTCTATGTAGTTAAATAAAGAAAAATCTAGCCATTGGAGAAGCAGTATGCTATTTTCTGCTTTTTGCTGGGGACACGAAGCTTCCAATCCCAGCACATAAACCTACCTTTTGAAAGGAAATCTCACCTCCTCTCTGTAGCCTGCTTATGTGTGCATGGCCGACTGTCACCCCTAGTTTCCCATCCTGGACTTTTGAATCGTCTCTGCCCTCCCATACCATTTGCGCTAACACTCTGCAAGTCCAGCACTACTTTCCATACACAAGGATTCACTTAACAATCCATTTAATTAGGAAGTTCTTAAGCATAATTAACTTAGTTTCTAAAATATATGTAAACATTTTGGGAGCACATTTTTACTTGAAATGAATGCACAGGTGGTAAAAATTTCCCCTTGATTTCAGCCTTTCCAAACTTCCTCCTCTGAAATAGACAGCCTCCAACCCGAGTTTGGGATCATGTCATTTATGTCCAAGCACAACTCATATTCTTCTAATTCCACTTCACACAGTCCATTCTGTGGTGGTTGTTGAAATACTGATAGAGATTTGTTGTTATCTTTACATGCAGACTATATTCAATGCCCCTACTGCATGAGGAGGTTTAACGAAACTGCAGCCCAACGACATATTAATTTCTGCAAAGATCAGTCTTCTCGCCGAGTCTTTGATCCTGCCCAGACAGCAGCCAAACTGGCATCCAGAGCTCAGGTAACTTTGTCTCCCCGGGTATTGGCGCTTGTGTGCTTGCATGCTTGGAGTGGGCAGGTAGAACTTGCTAAGGAACCTCAATTATTTACAAAGAAGCATAAGGCAAAAAGAACTGATCCAGGGAATTGGCTGCTTGGAGGGGACTGGTTTCCAGCTAATATTTTTACACACACAAAAAGTCTGAACTGAAGCATGCTAGGATGAAGATATGAATATAAAGATAATGTTTTTGAAGCATTATGAAGAAACTCTTTATCCAGTGATGGATGTCACCCTTTATTACCCAGAGCAGAATCACAAATCTGCAGTGAAAGTCAAGGAAAGTGCCCTACAGGCAGTGTGTTTTGTTGAGGAGAGGTGCAGTCATCAGGTTTGAAAGCTACACAGTCAGCAAGTTAAAGGATGTGAGTGAATAGAAACAGATGTCACAAATAGGTGATGCAGCCACCTGAGCTGGAGGACAACAGTTTCATCAACGCAAAGTGGAAACTGCAAACAGTATTAGCAGTCCCAGGAACATTGCTTGCAGTATGGCAGATAACCTGCTAATTGCATAAACACATCTCAGACTAAAAGATCAAATCATTGTGCCTCCTTAACGAGCATACATAGGGTTAGAGAACTCTGTTATCTCTAGATTCTAGTGGTTGTGGGACTCTTTCCAACAACAACACATCCTCCAGACGGCAGATTCCAAGTTCTGCCTCTACATTAGTTAGAAATTTACAGAATGTCTGCTGTGTACATGAGGCCGTGCCAGGTACAAGTTGATCAAGGATTCATCATTCAAAGAAAGAGGGTTGACTTGGAAAAAAATAGTATAAAAGTGATGTATAAGAAGATCCTAGAAGAAGCCTATGTGATTCCAACAAGTCTTCCAAGGTTTCATATATTTCTTTCCTTAAATATTAAACTTTGTAGATTACAGCTGACTTCAGGAAGGACTTAGGCACAGAATGCCCAGCTTGTAGCCTGAGGTGTCCACCTTTGGAGCTAAAGCAGGGAAAGCCCATATGAGAATATCAGGATGGCACAGATAAAGTGGGCCCCACATCCAGAAGGACTTTAATCCAAGCCAATATGGAGAGGAGCAAAGGGAAATTGATTGGATGAATGTGAGAAATCTGAGCACTGCCAGGGCATGTGCCTGTGAGCAAGGACTGGAAAGTCCAGGGAGGCTGGCAGTCCTCCGTCCAACATGGATGTACTATCTCTTCCTCCTGCCAGATTTTCGTTGCCAGCAGTACTTTGGCTTTCTTGGTTTTCGTGTACAATTGCCTGTACCTGACCCCATGCCATTCCTTGGACAGTATAGAAGTGTTAAACACTGGAGATCCAAGTGACATCAAGTTAGCTTATTAGAAAGCTTATTCTTACAATTATTGTTCGAAACGAGTTCATGGGGAGCCAGACAGGAGTGACAGCAACAGAAGAATGGGGACCAGAAATAAGAGAACAAATCTGACTTGTGGGAGAGGGAGTATTTTTTTTTCTTTATTTTTGAAATCTTTACATGGTTAATTAGGGCACAAGGGTTCAAGGGCTACAGGAAAGTGGGTAAGATTATTATTTCCACATTCTCTTTTTTTTCTGTATCTGGGGTAAATGGGGAGATAAAGGGAGAAGCCCCAACCAGCCTCGCACCCATCCCAGGTCCCCAACGTGGGGCATGCTCCGAGAGTCCTGCTCAAGTTTAGTTAGCTCAACAGTTATGAATTGTTGCCAAATCTTGCCATTCCAAGCACGATGAAGTCACTGCAGAATCCACTGGTTGACATAGTCCATTTTAGAGTCTCCGTTTGTCCAGTGTTTCACTGCCAACGCATGGCTAGGGTGGTTGACTGATTAGTTCTGTCCTCTGTTGTGGTGCCAAGTATCTTCTGCAGGTTCCAATAGACTGCCACATCCTCCGTGCACACCTGATTGTGTTGTCTACTGCTCCATCTGAGCCCCTGAGGAGGCTTGGCTCTGGCATTTGCACTCCATGGCAGACCATGGAACCTGCACTTCTTTTCATGGTTGGGAGTCTGAGTCTGGCAATTTGATTGGGGAGATCCCCAAAGAAACTTTGTCTGAGGTGATCCCAGACCAGATTCTTGTGTGTACTTGCAAGTACAGGGCCCGGTACAGTTCATCACCCCAATCAGCTGGTAGTTGCAATTGCTGAGTTGGTTCTGTTTCCAGCCCTGTCTTCTACTAGAACCAATGGCTGTTGCACTCCAGCCTGACTCTGCCCAGCACACAATCGACCCTCACATAAACCAGTGGGAGCTGCAGCCTAGGCGGAACGATATGCAGTAACCCCCACTAGGTCTGCCCCCTGCCTAGTTCCCATGCTTGCCAGTATGTACAGCAGACTAGTCCAGTCTGTCCCACATCCCATTCAACTCTCATTTATGTCAATGGGCATTGAAGCCTAGTTCAACCCAACCAGCTCCACTATCCAGCCCCAACACATACTGGTGGATGCCATTCTGTCCAGCCACCACTGCCCCAGTCCTAGTTTTCATGCTCTGCAATGGGAGTGGTACCCCAAGAGGGAGGTGCCCACTATTTCCCTCCTAGGCCTCTCCCACTATTGGGTCATGCACTTTGCAGATGGTTCTGTAGTTTAATTTGACAAATTAGCCACTGGTTCCACCATCTGCTGCCTGATGCTGTGGCAAAACCCAATAAAGCCTCACCCATTCTGCTTTATGTTTGCACCAGTAGGGGCAGTCAACCGAGCCTGGCTTTTGCTTGATCTGGCTCACATGAGGCCCACAGGTGTTGTAGTCCTGCCCAGTCTTGTCTGCCCCCAAGGAGAGGGAATATTTAAAAGAGAACTGATGAGGCTGAGAAAATGACTGGCTGTGGGGTAAAATAAGATTAGAGCTTAAATAACATAATGTAAATTGATTATTCCTTATCTGAATTGCTTGGGACCAAGATTTTTTTTCAGATAGTGGAATGTACTAGGAAACATGAAATTTATCTTTGTTTCAAACAGACCATACTCATGTAGCCTGATGATGATTTTACAGACTATTCTTGATGCACCCACCTTTTAGCTACAGCCCTTCACGTGACGGCTGGTGTGGATCTTTCCAGCTGAAATATGATGTCAACATTCAAAGTGCTTCAGGTTTTGAAGTAGAAATATTCAATGTGTACTATTAATCTGGATAAAGGGGCCTGAACAGGGGCAGTTGTGTGTGCTGGGTATAGGGATGATGATAAATATGGTTTAAGAGTTTTTTTTATTGATGAGATGGCAAAGGGAAGAATTACAAAGTGGGAAGAGCAAGGATGGTGCAATAAGGAGTCAGGGTTTGAACTTCAACCCTTTAATTATTTGTATGCAAACCTGAGCAAGGTACCTATAAACTGATGTTAATCACATGTACCTAAGTGAAGAGTTGGAAGCATTGTTGATAATATAAGTTGAGTGCCTGGTACAGAAGGTTCCTCTGTCCTTTCTTCACATTACCCTACCCCTCCCATTCTCCAGTAGTTCTTTCTTCCTGGAAACAATAGCACATCAATTTTGAAAGGATGTGACTACTTTGGTCTTCAGCTCAACTTAATTTTGGAAAGGTTTGAAAAAAACCCACATTAGTCTCTGAACACTCTGTAAGAGTGGTGCAGGGTGAGTTGCATTTCTGCAGTAGGTTCTTCTCGAAGTTAGCTGGCAGTTGGGCCCAAGAGAGCACTGGCAAGCAGCAAATGGGAGTGTTTTTTATTCCTGAGGAAGGCCAGCAGGCTGTCCCAAGTGTGGCCCTGTTCCTCTCCTTGTTTTCTAGGACTAAGTGGTGATTGGGAACATTCTCACTATAGAATATGTCTAAACAGCGTTTGTTTGCTTCATCTGTGCCAGCTTCACCACTTTCTGACCTTGCCTAATAGTAAGGCATTTTCAGAAATGAAATAAGAAGGGAGGGGTTGTTTTTTTTTCTTGTTTGGATGAGCTCTTAACTATGAAGCTGAAAGGTGCTTCTATTTTCAACAAAATGACTTTGAAAAATGTGCCATACCCTAACCAAAAGAGATCAACTATGGATCCTCTGAAAATAGCTTTCTTTGAGTGAAGATGAGCTGCCTGCTACCATTGGAGCCGTCCTTGCCCAAGCCAAGTGTTCTCCACACGTGTCTTGGTACTGCACTTTATATGGAATGGCAGGTGGAGTCAGTAGCAAAGTGAAAAGGAGCCTGTCACAAATCTTTCGGTCCCTACTTTGTTTTACTATGACTCTTCTGCTGCTTCCCCATAGGGGTTGAGATGGCCTGCAGGTGTGGAAATTACGTGTTCGAAAAATCTGTGGCCTGTCAATCTCTGCTTTTCTTCTCTGTTGGTGTGAGGAAACAAAATCATCTTCAAGTGTAATGAAAGAAGTAAAATGCCCTAAAACCATATTCTTATTAAGTGATTTCTTATATCTGTATTAGTAATTCTATAGACTAAAACAACTGCACAGATTTATTATAGAAGCAACTGTCCCCAAGCAGATGAAGTTCTTAGAATATCAGCAAAGATGAGGGAAATGGGCTCCCCAAGGGGCAGCAACTAGTCCCGTGCTGGTTGAATGGAAACTCACTTTCTGTAGTACCTGAAGTTACAGGACTGTGTACTCTGTCTCTCTCTGTAGGGTAAGATTCAGATGGGTCCCAAAAAGGAACCAACTCTTACCAGTGCTGTGGGGGCTTTGCTACAGAACCGAGCCCTGGAGGCTGCCATGAATGGGGGGAGCTCACTGAGGTCAGGTAAGTTAGAGGATGCGGTTCAAAGAGTATCCCTGTCAGCTTTGTGATTCATCAGTAGTTGGTAAAAGCCATGACATCTAGTGTTGCTTTTGGAACTAAACATGTGTGAGCTTGTTTGAGGTTAAAACTTATTTGCCAAGAGGGAATATTTCTTAATTTATCAGGACTACACATTTTTTTTTTTTTTTGCCAGTTACAAAGTTAAATCCAATCACAGCTACAGAATTCTAGAACCAGTGTTCTACAGTCTGGTACAACTGAAAAGAGATTGAATATAGAAGATTAGGTCATCATAGGTGTTGTGTTTAAGATGAAGGTAAAATTTTCCTTTCTAGAAATAAGTAATTGCCTCAAAGTAGCATCAAAGAATAAGTACCATCAAAATCTATACTATGTGCTTGGTTAGTTTACTCTCCCTGATAATGTAAATATTTTAATCAGCATTTTCTGGGAAGGGAAATTGAGGCTCATGCAGCATAAGTGTTTTTTTCTAAGGCACACAGCTGGTAGCAGTGGAGCTGGAGCAGACACCCACTGTGACCTTCTTCCTCAAGTCCCGCTGGTGACTATGGCAGTCTTCTGTATCAGCAGACTGTACTGTATACTCAGTACAAATTATTTCAGGGCCACGGTGACACCTCTGATCAGTAATCGTATTTTGAGTGTTTTACCAGAACTAGAGTAAAAAGTGTAAGTCTCATAGTTTATTAATGAATCACACCAAGCATATTTATGCTAGTTTTTTAAATATTTTTGTTGATGAATTTTAAGCGTTCTATACTTGCTGGATATTAATCTCCTCATATGTATTATTTGCAAATACTGTCAAACATGTTTTTACTCCATGATATTATATTTGGACTCATATTTCTTAAAATTTTTTATGAAGCCTAATTTTTCTGGGTCTTTTTGTTTGTTTGTTTTAATTGCCTATGCCTTTGATTTCCAAGGATCACTGCCGGAACAAAGAACGTGGAGATCATTCATGTGTATTTCTCTAAGAGTTGTACAGGTTTAGATCCTACATGTAGGATCTCTGATCCATTTTGAATTAATTTTTACATATGGCATTAGGTAAGCGTCTAATTTAATTCTTTTTCATGTGGATATCTAGTTTTCCTAGCATGATTTGTTGAAAAAATTGTGTTTTCCCAGTCAACTGTTTTTGACATTCTTAAGTAAAAATCAATTGATTTTTTTTATTTAAAGGGTTATCTCTGAGATCCCTTTTTCATTGGTCTATAGCTTTGCCTTTACGCAAGTGTCACGCTGTTTTAATTACTATAGTTTCTAGTAAGTTTCGACATTGGCATATAGGAGTCCTTTAAGATACAGCCGAGATAGCGTGGTTTGGATATTCTGGGTACTAGTTTGTGACCTAACCTGTGCTCTACCTTGGAAAACACTGTGTACTGGAGAAGAGTGTGTGTGCTATGGTTAGATAGTGTTCTGTATGTATCTGTTAGATACAGTTTGTTTAATATATGAAGTCTTTCTGGTTCTGCTTCTGTATCTGTTTGTTCCTTATTGAGAGTAAGGTATCAAAGTCTCCAACTGTTGTTGAGTTTTTTCTTATTTCAGTTCTGTCGCGTTTTGCCTCATCATTTGGGGGTCCCTTGTTAGGTTCAATACAGTTACATCTTCTTGCTAAATTGCATATTTTACTAAAAAATGGTAGTAATTCAGAAAGCATATGAAAATGAAATTTTTAAAGTTTAGCATAAAAATTTTAAATCCATACATAGTAGTTTGTAATATATGTTTCTGTGAGTTTCTTCAATAATATCTGTGTTCATTAATTATAATATATTTTGACTAAAACTCTAATTTGTTTAACATTTGTGTGGTCATTTATTTCTTCGTCTGTTGCATGTTGCATCACATCCTCTCATTTTGAGTGCATCTGTTTGGATCTAAAGTGAGTACCTTGTAGACTGGATATAATTAGGCCATGTTTTATACATCTTGCCATTCTTTGTATTTTGACTGGAAGAATTTAATCCATTTACATTTAATGTTATTACTAGGATGGAGGGATGTCTGTCAGTTTGCTGTTTGTATTTTTCACATTGTAACCTTTTGTAAGAGAATTGATTTTTCATATATTTTTGATAAGAACAAATTTCATGTATTTCACAGATACACTTCTAAGATAATCATGTTTCTTTCTCTCTCTCTCTCCTCTTCTCAATTTCCCCCTCCTTCTTTTCTTTTCTTTTTTTTTTAAAGATTTATTTATTTTTATTGCAAAGTCAGTTATAAAGAGAGGAAGAAAGAGAGAGGAAGATCTTCCGTCCGATGGTTCACTCCCTCGGCCAGTGCTACACTGATCCAAAGCCAGGATCCAGGAGCTTCTTCCAGGTCTCCCACACGGGTGCAGAGACCCAAGGCTTTGGGCTGTCCTCCACTGCTTTCCCAGGCCACAAGCAGGGAGCTGGATGGGAAGTGGAGCTGCCGGGATTAGAACTGGCACCCATATGGGATTCCAGCACGTTCAAGGCAAGGACTTTAGATGCTAGGCCACGGCGCTGGGCCCTCCATCCTTCTCTTCTCTTTGTTTTTTGCAAAGATGTGTTTTCAGTCCACTGTATAATCACAGGATTATTTTATCACTAGCCATAAAACATAACAACTAAAAAGGAAGACCAGAGTTCCTCAGGAATATAAAAAAGAGCTAAAACAAAAATCATATCACAAGAGAACTGTGTCATTACTATACTTTTTAAATTCTATATTAACTGTCACATATCAGAGAAAACACAGCAGTTGTCTTGTTGGAACTGACTAATTTCACTAAGCATAAAGCTCCCAGTTGCATTCAACATCCTGTGTTGCAAAACGCAGGACTTCGGTTTTGTTTTGTTTTGTTTTGTTTTGTTTTGTTTTGTTTTGTTTTGTTTTGTTTTGTTTTGTTTTAAATATCTGAGTAGTATTCCATAGTGTCCATCTACATAAATTACATTGTCTTTATTCAGTCATCTATTGGGTTGATTTCCACATAGTACCTATTATGACTTGAACTGCAGTAAGAATGGGGATACAGATAATCTTTTTTCATCTGCTGATTTCATTTCATTTAGATAAATTCTCATAAGTGGGATGCCGAGGTCATAGAGTAGATCTATTTTCAGATTTCTTAGAAATGTCTATGCTCTCATCTATAATGGTTGTACTAGTTTACATTCCCATTATCAGAGTATTATGGTATCTTTCCTGCCAAGTCATGACCAGCATTTATTGCCTTTAAATATTCGATAATTGCCAGTTTGTTTAGTGTCTCCCTCGTAGCACAAAAGCTTCTTGGTTTGATATAATCTCATCTGCCTATTCTTCCTTTCATTCACTGTGCTTCTAGGATCCTTTTCAAGAAGACTTGATGTATTCCAAAGTCTTGCAGACTCTGATGATTTCTTCTAGTAATTTGGTGGTATTAGGTTATAGAGTTATGTCCTTGATGCATTCAGAATTTATTTTTGTATAAGGAGTACAGTAGGGTTCTTGTTTCATATCTCTGCATGTGTAGATCTAATTTTTTCAGCACCGTTTTTTGAAGAGGCTTTTCTTTCTCCGGGGATTCATTTTATCTCATTTGTCAAAGATTACTTCATTGGAGCTGTGTGAACTGATTTCTGTGTTTCAATTCTGTTTCGTTGGTCTACATTTCTACTTTTGTGCCATTATGAGGCTGTTTTTATTATAACTGTCTGGTAGTATGTCTTGAAATCTGATTCTGTGCCTCTGACTTTATTTTTCTTTAATATTGTGGTAGCCTTTCAGTCTCTTCTGTTTCCATAAGAATTTTAACATCATTTTATCTAGATCTATGAATAATGTTGGTATTTTGATTGGGATCATTTTGATACTAGATTCGATAATATGGGCATTTTGCATTTTGATGATATTAGTTCTTTCAGTTCATCAACATGGAAGTTTCAAGATTTTTGCAGCTACTGTAAATGGTACTGATCCTGTAATTTCTTTCTAAGCAATAGCATTATTTGTGTATACAAAGGCTATTGATATTTTGTGTATTTATTTTGTATTGGAGTCCTTTGGCTCCTCTGTATATAGGATCATGCCAATTGCAACCATGAATAATTTGACCTCTCATTTCCAATTTGTATCCTTTTGGCTTCTTTCTCCTACATAATCATTCTGGCTAGCACTTCCAGAACCATATTGAATAGCAGTACTGAAAAAGACACCTTTGGTTCTTGATGTTAATGGAAATACAAAATTTTTCCCATTTTAATATGCTGGCTGTGTTCTGCATTTATTGCTTTCATTATAGTTGAAGAGTATTCCTTCTATACCCACTTGCTTGAGGTTTTTATCATAAGAAGCTGTTGGATTTTATCAAATGCTTTCCCTTCACCCATTGAGATCATTATTATGTATCATGTGTGCTGGTTTACATATGTTGAACCATCCATGTGTATCTGGGTTAAATTCCACTTGGTCCAGTGAATGATTTGTCTGAGTTGTTGTTGAATTTGATTAGGTAGCATCATTTTGAGGATTTTTGCATCTGTACTCATCAGGTTTACTGGTCTATGGTTCTATTTGTTGTCTCTTTTTCTGATTTTGAAATTAAGATGATATTGGCCTTGTAGGAGGAATTTGGGAGGATTGCTTACATTCAGTTATTTTGCATAGTTTTAAAAGTATCAGGATTGGTTCTTTGGATGTTGGTAGAATTTAGCAGTCATGCCATCTGGTCCTGGGCTTTTCTTTGTTGGGAGGGTCTCTGTTATACAGTTTCTGTTTTGGTTATTAGTCTATTTAGATTTTCTGTGTCTTCATGACTCAATTTGGGTAGATGGTTTCTAGATAGCTATCCATTTCTTTTATATTTTCCAATTTGTTCACTTATATCTGTTTGCATTAATTACTTATGATTCATCTTTTTGTTAGTTGGGCCAATGGTGTGTTTTGCTGATCATTTGTATTGCTTTCTGGTTTCAATTTTGTTTACTGCTTCCTTAATTCAATTATTTATTTTCTCGTACTAATTTTGGATTTGGTTTGTTCTTGTTTTTCTAGGTCCTTTGGATGTATTATTACATAATTTATTTGATACCTTTTGAGTTTGTGCATGTAGGCACTAATTGCTGAACACTTTCCTCTTAGCACTGTTTTTGCTGTATTCTATACATTTTAATATATTGTATTACCATCTTCATTCATTTCCAGAATTTTTTTATTTCCCACTTTTATTGCCTCTCTGTTCATTCAGGAGAATGTTATTAAGTTTCCATTTGTTTCCATATTTTCAAGAGTTTCTTCAGTTGTTAATTCTAGCTTCATTAATGTGTAGTCACTTTCACTCAAAATGATGACTACTTTTCCCTGTGAAGCAAATCTTTAAGTATCATTTGTAAGGCTGGACAAATGATAACAAAGTTAGTTTTTCAATTTTTGTTTTGGAAGTTCTTTATTTCACCCTCATTTATAAATCAGACTTTGCTGATTGACAGTGGTTTTTCTTTTTTTCCCCCCTTATGACTTCTATTCTCGCTAGCTTATAGGGTTTCTCATGGGAAATCAGCTGTCTATTTGGAGAATCTTAGAAGAGAATCTGATATTTCTCTTGTGTACATTTTAGAATCTTTATGTTTTACAGTTGGAAGTTTGACTGTATTGTATCATGGTGAAGGCCTTTCCTGGTCATATTTATTAGTTCTATGTGCTTCCTGTACTTAGATTTCCTTACCTTTCTCCAAATTAGGGAACTTTTCTATTATGTCACTGAATAGGCCTTCTAATTCATTTTCTCTTTGCACACCTCCAGGAACTAGTAATACGCCTAAGTTAGGCTGATTGTATCCCATAAATTTGAACATTATTTTCAGGCACGCAATGTTTGCATGCACCACAAAAAGGAATGGCATGGTGCTCAAGGTAAGCATGGAATCTCTGCAGTGACCAACCCCAGGCACTCTGAAGCCATTCATAGTGATTGCCAGGTGATCCAGCTATCCTCCAATGCCTGTCATATAGTCAAAGAACTCTCATAGTGAGCAATGCTCCCACAGTCTCAAGGAGCAGGGCATCCACTCAGCCCTACAAGCCTCTCCCATTTACAAAGAGAGCCCTGGTATACACAGACCCAAGTGCCTCTTGATGTTCCGCCTTGACAATTTGAGTCAAGGGTGCCCATGACAGAATGAGGGGAGGGGAGCATCTCACAGTCCTGAGTTGCTGCCCTGCCCCCTGCTACCCTTTCAGGTCAGATGCAAAGTCAATGGGGACCATGGATTTATCACTCTAATAAAATCCCCTAATTAGGTATGCATCAGCTCCAGCTGTCTCTACTTGCCTTAAGGTGGCACTTCCTCCCTACTAGCTGCTGGGAGTGCTTGTGGAGGGAAAAAGCCAATGTGCTCTCCCTTCGTGGGGTTAGTTTGGCTCACCATGCCCTGCTAATGCTCCAGGTCCAACTCATTCAGTGTGGTCTGCAAGATTGTCCCTCACAAAGTATCTTCAGAGACATGGCTAACAGATTCATCTCTATCTAAGCAGGTGGAATCTCCACTGTGAAGTGATTAGTGTATTTCCACTCACTGCTGTGTTTGTACTGTTTGCACGTCTCCCCTATGTGCCTCTTCTTTCTGCAGAATTTGCACTGGAAACTTCTCGCCAAGGAATGCGATTATTCTGCTTTTTTTCTGTTTTTTTTTTTTCCCTGTGGTCAAGATCAGCATGTCTTCCCTATTCAGCCATCTTAGATCCCCCTCTCATAACTTTTGTTTCTTCTTTTCTTGCATTAGTATGTTTTGCATTTAGTTGGCATTTTGTAGTGAAACATCTAAATCCTCATCCTTCTGTATATATTCTATAGTTACTCTTTTTGTGATAGGCTTAAGGACTACATTTAGCATCCTAATGTGTAATTTGAACATATACCAGTTTATCTTCAATAATAGACAAAAGTTCTACTACTTACTACAAGTCTGTTTCCATGCTTTTTGTTTGTTGGTATCCAAAAGTGTCTTTTATACATACTGAATCTCAAACAATGAATTAATAATTCTTGGACCCAGCGCTGTACCCTAGCGGCTAAAAGTCCTCACCTTGAACGTGCCAGGATCCCATATAGGCGCCAGTTCTAATCCTAGCGGCCCCACTTCCCATCCAGCTCCTTACTTGTGGCCTGGGAAAGCAGTGGAGGACAGCCCAAGGCTTTGGGACCTGCACCCGTGTGGGAAACCCGGAAGAAGTTCCTGGTTCCTGGCTTTGGATTGGCGCAAGCACCAGACATTGTGGTCACTTGGGGAGTGAATCATCGGATGGAAGATCTTCCTCTCTGTCTCTCCTCCTCTCTGTATATCTGACTTTTCAATAAAAATAAATAAATCTTTAAAAAAAGAATTAATAATTCTTTAGAATTTATTAATTTATGTAGAAAATAAAGTTATGAACCAAAGTTAAAATGTTAGTTTTTTAAACATTCTCCTTATTTGAAAGGCAAAGTTAAATGAAAGAATGAGAGACAGAGAGCAGGGTTTCCTGTCTGCTGTTACACATCCCACATGTTCTCATTGGCTGGGGCTGGGCCAGGCTGAAACCAAGAGCTTCATCCGATTCTCCCACATGGGTGTAGAAGCCCAAGGACTTGGGCCATCTTCTGCTGATTTCTCACGAATGTTAACAGGTGGTTGGATGGAAAGTGAAACAGCCAGGACTTTAACTGGTGCCCATATGAGATACCAATTTCACGGGCAGCAACTTAATCTGTTATTCCACAACGCTAGCCCCGGTGCTATTTCTTATAAATGCCTTTTGCATTTACTCTTGTTGAGTGTGTTTCTCCATTCAGCTTTGAGTTACTATGTAGTGTTTTTTCATTTCACTGTGCAGGGTTCCTTGGAATATTTTCTGTCAAAGGAGTTTCATGATAGCAAACTCTCTCTCATTTGTGTTTCTGTAAAAGTCTTGCTTTTTCCACCTTTTTTTAAAAGGGATTATTCTCTCTCTGGATATCTGCAATGACTGGGAGCCAGAAGTTTAATCCTTAGAGGAGATAGGAGGTGATTGACTTGTACCATCACTGCTTCCTTGCAGGGTCTGCCTTATCAAACAGTAGAGGCAGAACCAGAGCCAGGCACTGAACTCTGATGTTCCTATGTTAGACATGGACATTTTTAACTGGTGTCTGAACCATCAACTACTAACCACTCTCCCCGACATTTTAAGGGCAGTTTTGCCAGTGGGATGTCTTGTTTTTTAGTGTTGCTTTTTAAAAAAAAAAAAAAAAAGACATGATTTAAGTATATCAAACCATGTCTTTAGGTCTCTGAATTTTCTGATGGAAATGTTGGCGATGCTGTTGAGGGTAATTTGTTTGTGCTGAATTGTTTTGCTGCTGTTACTTTTGAGAGTTTGATTACAGTATATCTCAGGGTGGTCTTCTGAGTTCATCTGTCTTGCATCTTGAACCTCTGGGGTGCTTAGAGTCATGATTCACTGCATTTGGGAAGTTTTCATCTATTGTTTCTTTTTTATTACTCCTATATTTAATGATACAGCTTCATCCATTATTTCTTTAAAATCATCTCTCTTGGGCCTGGTGTGATAGCCTAGCAGCTAAAGTCCTTGCCTTGCATGCATCATATGGGTGCGAGTTCATGTCCTGGTGGCCCTGCTTCCCATCCAGCTCCCTGCTTGGGCCTGGGAAAGCAGTCAAGCATGACCAAAGGCTTGGGACCCTGCACCCACATGAGAGACCTGGAAGAAGCTTCAGGTTCCTAGCTTCAGATTGGCTCAGCTCCAGCCATTGCTGCTGCTTGGGGAGTCAATCAACAGATGGAAGATCTTCCTCTTGGTCTCTCCTCCTCTCTGTATAGCTGACTCTCCACTAATAATAAAAAAAATCATCTTTCCTTTTTTCTCTCTTCAGTTTCTGGAATTCCCACCATGTATTTGTTGGTTCTACTCGATAGTATCCCATAGATTGCTTAGGCTCTGTTTTCTTTTTTTTTCTTTTTCTTTTTTTCTTTTTCTTAATAGCCTCAGAGGTAATAATTTCAAAAGTCCTATCTTAAGTTTCAGATTCTTCCTCTGCTTGCTCAAATGCATTCTTGAATCTAATAGTGAAATTTTCATTTCAGTTGCTATATTTTTCAGCTCCAGAGTTTCATTTTAGGAATTGCATTCCTTTATAAATAGCACTATTTTTTTTTTCCAGCCATCATTTTCTTGGCTTTGCTCACATCCCCCTGTAGTTCATTGAGCTAATTTAAGACAGTTGGTTGAGTCATTATCCAGAAGATCTGTGTAGCAGAGCTGTTATCTGGGCATTTTCCTTTAAATGGTCCATACGTTTCTGTCTCTTTCTATGTCTTGTGATTTTTTAATAGTCAACATTTGAATTTAGTAGTGTGGTAACGCTTAGATTTCACCCTTCCCAGTGTTTGCTTTGTTTTGTTTATTTTAAAATATTTAGATTATTTCTGTGCCAAAAAACATCCTGAGTTGTAAGCTTAAGGCCTTCCTTGAGCATGCAAGTTCACATTCTGATTTTCCTTATGTATGCGTAGTAGTTATTTAATATCCAGTTCCCAAGAAGTGAAGAAAAGGCAAATGAATGGGGGAAAGGCATTAGTTCTTTAAGTGCTCTGGAAGTCACTGTTGCTGAGGGAAAAGGAGCTTACATCAAAGGCACAAAGACCTGGATGTCGGAATGGGGGTAAGTGGCAAGGAAGTGCTGCAACAATGGTGAACTGCTTCTTTCTCTACACCTCCTTGCTCAGAAAGAACACCCAACAGTCTGAGCCCATGCTCAAAACATAAGTCTTCAAGATTTGGAGGACAGAGTCCTTGCTGCCCACCCTTGCTCCTGGAGTCCATGTACTGATTGATCCTGGGATATGTGTGCAGCTGCCTGCCACATAACTGAGAGGTGGGGCTGGGGAGCCGTTACTGTGCGAAGGGTTGAAATTCATGCAATTAATTGTGCTTTGCTGCACACATCTTCCTCTGGAAGCCTTCGATATACTCAAGTTTCACAATCCTCTCACATCAGATTCTGCACTAAGAGTTGTTAACTAGATCAGGACACAGATTGCTGAGTTTCTGATTCTGCCCCTATTGCCATAATTCTGATCAGTCATTAGCTTTGTCCTGATCTGTGAGACTTAATGAGGTTGAATTTGGCCTTCACTAAGGAAAGGTAAAGCAGAAAGTGTGTAAAACCACTTGATACTACTTCCACCAACAAGATTTTATTTTTAAGATAATGGTTAGTGTCTTTCAGAAAAAAAAAAGCTACTTTGTATTATTATTTTTTTTAATTTTCAGAGAATGTATGATAATGCTTAAAGAGATGAAGAACATTCCTTTAAGTTTGAAGTCATGGGAGTTTTTTTGTTTTTGTTGTTGTTGGTTTTGGTTTTGCCAAGAAGGAATATTTCTTTTTTCTTTTAATTTTTTTTTATAATCTTACATAGTTAATTAAGGTACAAAGTCAAGGGCTACAGGAAAGTGGGTAACACCATTGTTTCCACACTAATATCGTCATTTTTTCCCTGTATCTGGGGTCAGAGGAGAAATACTTCTTTATCAGAATCAGATATCTTTAATACTGTGTAAGTTCAAATCTTTGTATCTAGAACCACAATATTTTATGCAATAAACTAGGAAAGAGATTAGGGATAGGAAAAAAACAGCTAGTCAGATGTAATGCTGAAAACTATGGACATCATGGCACAGGGGCTTGGCCGCTGCTCAGGACACCCACATCCTGCAGAGGAGTGCCTCTGCTTCTTGTCCAGCTTCCTGCTAACGTGACCGGGAGGCAGCAGTTGATGGCACAGGTACTTGCAAGTATTCCATGCAGTGTCATAGCCACTGTACCAAACACACATCCCAAGTGCCTTCCTTTCTCACCCTTCTCTCTTCCACTATGGGATGATGTAGCAAGAAAGGTCTGTTCCAGAAGTAAGTCCCTCAACCTGGGACTGCTGAGCCTCCAAAGCTGTAAGACACAAATCTTAGATTTTTATGTTACTCCATCTCAGATATCCTATTACAGAAGCATAAAAAGGAGGAAGTCAAAAAAAATTGGTACAAACTGAGGCTGTTGCTGTAATAAATACCTAAAAATGTGGAAGTGCCTTTGGAACTATGTAATGTGTAACACCCTTGGAGGGACGGCCTAGAAAAAGTGTAGATTGCTATGAATGGGGAGCATTAAGAGTAATTCTGGTGAGGGTTCAGAAAAAAAAAAATGAGCTGTGGATAGCACCTGAATCTTCTTGGGGGTTACCCAATTGGTTATGATCATAATGTTGGTTAAAGCATGACCGATGAAGCCATCTGTAAGGTTGCAAGTGGAAATGGGCAGTAAGACACTGGAAACTAGAGTAAAGGACACTCTTGTTACACAGTTGCAAAGAAGTTGGCAGTGACTATTATATCTGTATCTTAGGACTTAGTGGAAGTTAAATTTAAGATCAACAAACCAAGATAACTGGCAGAAAAAATGTCTAGCACAAAAGCCTTCAAGGTATATTACATGGATTCTCTTGATTGCCTGCAATCCAATGAGAAAAGAGAAAGTATTTGAACATAAAATTTATCATTAAAAAGAATGCAGAATAGAAATATTTGGAAAGCCCTCAGTCTTGCCACTTATAGAATAATCAAGGTGGTTATTTGGGACACCCACACTCATGACTAGCATGCCTGGGTTTGGATCCTGGTTCCAGTTGCATTCCAGCTGCCTGTTAACATGCACCCCAGGAGGCAGTAGGTGATGTCCCAACTACCTGAATGCTTGTCTCCCATGTGGAAAAGCTAGATTGGGTTCATCTTTCTAGTTTCATCCTAGTGCAGCCTTGGCTGTTGCCAATATTTGGAAAGTTGACTTAGCATTTGGGAGATTCCTCTCTCTGTGTCACTCCCCTTTCCTTGTATCTCTGCCTTTCAAATAAATATAGAATTAAAGAATATGTTTGTGAGAATATGTGTAGAGTTTAACCTGGTAAAATTTTTCAAAAAGATTTATACATTTTTATTTGAAAGGCAGATTTTAGAGAGAGGAGAGACAGAGATATGCAGCAGCCTGAGTGGAGCTGAGCCAGGAGGCAGGAGATTCCTCCAGGTGCTCCATGTGGGTTTGGGTACCCAAGGACTTGAGCTTTGCCAGGCCATAAGCAAGACATTGGATAGGAAGTAGAGCAGCAGAGACATGAACTGATACCCATAGGGGATACCAGCACTTGCAGACAGAGGATTAACGAGCTATGCCACCATGCTGGCCCTAAGACAAACATTTTGAAAGAGATTTATGCGCCTTAGAGGAAGCCAGGTTCTGTTCATCAAGATAATGGAAAAATGACCCCAAAGGCATTTCAAAGGTTTTCTAGTGAAGGTAGGATGTTAAGGGCAATGTTTGCAGACAGGTGCTAATAAAACCTTAGTATTTGCTACCCTGTACCTCAAACTTCTGCTCTTCTCATGTTCAGCAGTGCGCTCTCAGCCACCCCAGCCATGGTGCAGGTGGGCCTGGTGCAATTCAGCCTTTCAGAAGGTACAGGTCATGTTATCTTGGCTCTATCCAGGTGGTGTGCATTTTTCAGGCATCTAGTATGCAAGAGCTGTAGAATTTATGGCAACTTGCACCAAGATTTCAAGGAGTGTTGTGGACAGTCTGATGGCCCATGCAAAGACTTGTCCCAATGGCAGGGACACCACAAAGAGTCTCCCACAGAGGCTGTGCTACAGAGAATTGTGGCAGTGGGACAGCTGTTGTGGCCGCATGACTGCCAAGCACAACTCTAGGCTGGGAGAGCTGCAGTCAGGGGACCTTAACTCATATGAGCCGCTGGGTACCTAAACCTAATAAAGGCTAAGGGTATGCTGAGGTGTTGGGGGCTCAACTCCCACCACAGTGTGCCGAGGATGTGGGACACGAAGTTAGACGAGATTATTTTGGCATATTAAAGTCTAATAATATTTTTCTGCTTGAATTTCGGACTTACTAGGGATTATTTAACCCTTTCCTCTGGCTTCTGTCTTTTGGAATAGGATGCTTTTTTCTATGCCTACCCCATACTTGTTATTTGGAAATAGATAATGGTTTAATTTCATGGGGCCAAACTGGAGGGATATTTATTCACGGAAGAACTGTGCTTCAAGTTTCACTCATATATGATTTACACAAGACTTTGAACTTTTGACTTTTAAATTAATACTGAGCCAAGTTAAGAGTCAGAGATCTTTGGGATGGAATGACTGTATTTTACATGTGAGAAGGACATGCATTTCAGAGGCATCTAGTAGAGTTCTATTGTTCAAATGTGCTCTGAAGTTCATGTGTTGGAAATGTCATCTCCAATGCACTAGTATTGAGAGGTTAGACATTTGAGACGAGATTAAACCCAAAGGGCTGCTCCCCCTTCCTTTCTTGCCTGAGCATGAGTTCTTTCGCCTGTCACCCTCACTATCAGATGGTATGACAAGAAGATTCTCACTGTAAATCAACCTCTTGACCTTGAACTTCTTAGCCTTTAGAATGGTAAGAAATTAGTCTCTATCCTGTGGTAGTGGCATAAAACAGACTAATATAGAGTCTTTTTAAATTTGTTCTTGAGCTTTGCTATTTCTAGATCAACCATCATTTATTTAGACCTCTTGGGTGTCATTTATTTTTTTATTGATGGCCATAGATGGTGTCATATAAATCCAACTGTTATGGATCATCTAGGTTGTAGCTAACTTCCTACGACTCTATTCTTGAGTTTTCCTGAGTAAAAGAAGTATTTGGTACCTCCCATCTCAAAATCCTATGAGACATTAGGGCTGGTGGAGGAGTCTCCAATACAAGAGACTATGAGGTATGATAAGATGCTGACAAAAATTGATACACAAAAGATTTGTTCATTCAACACATGGTTGATAGTTATGGTTTCTGTGCTCATGGATCTTCCAGTCCTGGGAGAGGAGACTGTCATGTACATCTCATAATTAGCAGTGGGATAGAAAGATCCCAAGGGCAATGAATGCAATAAAAAGAGGACTTTACTTGAGAGGCATAATAGGGCAATGTCAGTGTGAAAGAGTGGCTGCTTCCTAGAAGTAAGTTTGTAAAATGAACATGGCTTGCCCGGTGGAGATAAGTTGAAGGAGGCTTGTTGGGCAAAAGTGCAGGTGAAGTTGGGTTTGGAGAGGAATTACAGTGGGAGCGAAGACTAACAGCAGAGTCAGGAGGGCAGGGGATGCTGGGAAAGCATTTGGACTTGGCCAGACTTAGAGCACAGCTGGCATTGCGTCCTCTGGGACCTACATCTGGGGAAGTCAAGCCATTATGATGGCCTAGCAACTTCCTATTCCTGACCATTCCAAGTTGCCCTGACAAAAATCTTGTTTTGAGAAATGGCATTTTAAAAAACTAAATAAGAAATTCATGCTTACTATCTTGGGAAATGGGGGAGAAAAATATCATGAAAATGAAAATCATTCATAATTCTACTACCCCAAAATGACTACAGTTAACATTAATGTTTTTTCCAGGTTTTTCTACTGCTTTTATCATCCTAGAATCACAGACTGTATACACTTACAAGTTCGTTTTTTTTTTTTTCCAACTAACATATTTTGAGTTGAGTTTCTTTTGAAAACATGGTATCTGCAGATGGAGGAAGTCATTCAGCTCTTTTCCTGAAGTTACCTAGGTGGATTGTTAACATTATAAACAAGTCTTTTGTTCATGAGCAATTGCATGCATTTGGGTATGGATTGATGTCATCACCACACCAAGAGGAGTTCAATGTGTATGCATATCCCTATATAAGAGGTGAGGAATGCCCAAGAGAGACTAAGATACCAGGACTAACAAGCTGATAGGAAGTGCTGGAGCAGGTCCCCTAAGTTTTGTCTGCGTCGGACACACTTGGACCAGAAATATAAACATGACGGTTATGGATCTATTATTAGGAAATTGCTCCAGGAAAAGACTTGGCTCTTGTGAATCCCCACAAAGGTATAATTTTCTGAGGGAAATGAGCTTATGGCCTGGTCAGCCAATAGTTCCTTGTGGCTATTTTCTCAAGGAAGTATGTACAAATTGTATAGGAGCCACTGATTTCCTGGGAAGTCACTGCCAAGAAGCAGCTCTTCCTGTGCCTTTCTGTAGGACAATGCGGCTCTGGAATCCAAACCTTCTGCCTGCATGCAATGAATTGCATTCTATAGCAATGTGGGTGTGGGTGTTGCTTGAATTTTGAGAACCAATGGGTTTTATCAAGTTAACATTTTTTTTCTTTTAGATAACAATCTATTAAGAAAAAATTGTAAAGGTTAAAATAAAAGGTGGGCAGGGTTGAGTCAGGAAAAGATCTTCCATCTGCTAGGTCATTTCCTGAATGGCTGCAACAGCTCGACTGTGCCAGGCTTAAACCAAGAGCCAGGATCATGCATTACAAGGTCCACCCCTCACTTTATAATTGGATCAGCATTTGCACTCCATCCTGTGCCTAATTTACTTGTGTAACACTTCTAAGAAATACCATAGCGTCAGCTGGTGCATCTTTAGCAAACGTTAACTGTGTGTTTAGATAAAAGGAACACTGAGGCTCTTGCTGTAACCTTGGACTCTGTCTTCTTTGCCTCTTTATGAGAGGCTGTCTGATTGGGAAGGATGCCTCTACATCCGTGGGAACCTGTGTCTTTTACAAAGAATGAGTTCCTTGGGAATCCCATACTCCTGCATCACGTGGTCACACCCAGCTGTAAACAGCAGCCCCATCCCTAAGCCCTACATCGCCTTTTAAACAGTGCTGCAGAAAAGATGACAGTTTTTACAAGTAGTCCTTGAAGGGAAGGCCTTTCATGCTTCCTGAAGGCTCACCACACCCTTTGTGGCATGAGAGCTGGGAAAGGGTCATGGAGACAGCAAATCTGCAGGGCATTTGTTGAATATCAGGACAGGATATTGAGAATTTTGTTGTACAGTTGGTGGGTCACCTAAGATGGCAGATTGAATGGGTAAAGAAAAGGGATGGGGTTGAAAGCAGAAACCCTTGAGATGGTTCTTGTTTTTCTCTCTTTGGCCCAGGAAGGAGAGTGGGTATTTGTGTGTGCTAACCTCTAAAACTAAGGCTTTTGAATCCAATGTGGGAATTTCACAGTCATTTCTTCCTGTACTCTTAGAAATTTCCTGCCTTGACATAATTACAAATCTGTTTATGTTTGCAAAGGATTATCTGTGGATCCTGCTGCTGGGGCAAAACTCAAACAGGGATTCAGTAAATCTAAAAAAGAATAACTCCTGGAGGCCAGGTAAGAAAAAAAAAAAACCACTTTGAATTCAGGTGTTGTTGTTTCTCCAAATGTAAAGCTTTCACTGAATGGATATGTAACAAAGTAAAGAAATATTTGGGCAAATCTCAAGTGAATGAATGAAATGTATTCTCTTGAACCCCTCAATCTTTTGTTAAACTTACTGTTTGAAAGGAATAGGAAAGTGGAAGGATTCCTCACTTTGGGCCTAGAAGGCTGCTTTGTCCCGTTCCTGGACACATTCCCCAGTCCCCAAAATGAAAATTTCTCAAGATTGTGAATTATTTGTAAAATAATTAAAGATCTAAAGAGGCTGATATGATGTTCCATTCTCAGGTTGGGAATTGTGAAGTGCCAATGCCTTTTCTTTCTGCTTTCAGACTTGCTCCCTAAAAGTCACCAGCCTGGATTATTATGTCCCCAGAAGCCACAACGGGGAAGGAGATGTCTTATGTAGGCCCTGATTTCTTTTCAAGGCATCATCCAGAACAAGTAAAACTTAACTTCAACTTCCATCCTTTGCTATCTTCACAAAATCATTAAACACATCAACCTGTGTTGATGCTTGGCTTAAAGATTCACTTGAAGATTTTTTTTTTATTTTTCTTATTTTCTTTTTAAAGATTTATTTATTTATTGGAAAGTCAGATATACAGAGAGGAGGAGAGACAGAGAGGAAGATCCTCTGTCCAATGATTCACTCCCCAAGTCAGCGCAATGGCCGATGCTATGCTGATCCGAAGCCAGGATCCAGGAACTTCTTCCAGGTCTCCCACATGGGTGCAGGGTCCCAAGGCTTTTGGCCGTCCTCAACTGCTTTCCCAGGCCACAAGCAGGAAGCTGGATGGGAAGTGGAGCTGCTGGGATTAGAACCGGCACCCAAATGGGATCCCAGCACGTTCAAAGCAAGGATTCTAGCCGCTAGGCCACGGTCCTGGGGCCCTGAAGATTTTTTTAAGTGGACATGTAATAGGCTTTAAAAACTATTTGAAAGGCAGAGTGACGAAAGGAGATATCCATCCACTGGTTGACTTCACACATGGCTGTAATGGCTAGGGTTGGGCCAGGTTGAAGCCAGGATTCAGGAACTCCATCTGCGTCTCCTGCATGGATGGCAGGGCACACTGGATACCAGAGGCTGGTTATCTTCCACCATCATTCCCAAGGAGCTGGGTCAAACTGGAGCAATCAGAACCCAAACCTGAGCTCCAATATGAGATGGCGGCAGTATCTCAAGCAGTGGCTTACCCAACTGTATGATGATGGGGACTGCTTCCTAATAGGCTTTTAATGGTAATGTTGCTTTGATATTAGGGTACGTCAGTGGCCATTGGGGTACCTTCACTATGTGCTCACCCGAGAACTGTTTTGTGACTAGCTTCATTCTACATAATAGCTGTGAAATCTCGGCTCTGATGTTTGCTTCTAGTAAGTACTAAACGGTAAGTAGTAACTTTTCCTACTCGAATGTTCCTCTAATCACCATATAGAATTACCTCATATACACAAATCCATCAGAATGTATTTTGGAGGTGGGGCATAAAAATATTTCCCATCCTCTGGGAAGAATGCTCTGCTTCAACATGAGTAAGTCAGAAGTCAAGTGTTCATTCTAGTGCCACTGGAACTTAGTGCCATAGGAAGGTGACTCACCTGGCTGCTTCTTTGCAGTCAAGGTCAGCAAACTTCATTTTGTAGTTCATTATATTTTTGTATGTCAGAACTTTTTAAGGTCAGGAAATTTAAAAAATTATTTTACATGATGGTTATGTAGTAGATCAGGGTGGGAAGGATCCAGGGTTAGGGAGAAGTGGGTGTGATCATTGGTTCCAACCTCTATTTCTTCTTTCCATTTCTTGGGGGAGGGGAGAGACAAGGGGACAGGCCATACCCAGCTTCCCAACCATCCCAGTAACCGAGGATGGGGAAAGGCCACCCAATATCATTCCCAGGGTCACAATGTGGCGCATGCTGAGTCTGGGAATTTTAATTAGGACAATGAGGCCATTTTTGTTTCTGGTCTTGAATTTAAGGAGAATTCCACACTAACTGTTGGGATGCAGCAGACACCTGAAACTTCTATGATCTATATCCCAGACACAAAATGCCAAATGCCACATTTCCTGCTTAGGAAAATCAGGTGTGTGTGCTGCAAGCTGCCTGAAGTCACGTGAGTATTTAGGGAGGGTAAATACATCTTTGGGAGGCTTCCGCTGCCGTGGGCTGCTACTCTGCTCTGCCATGATGCCTACGTGACAGAGAAATGGGGGTGACTTGGACATCCCAGAGCAGTGCATTGCTGCTGCTGCATTACCCTCATGATGCTAGTTCCTCATGCTACAGCCCAGCCCTGGACAGCAGTATACCTTGTTTGGTCCTGATCAGGGTTTCTCACATTTATCCAACTGGCTTCTCAGTTAAGCAAGCAAACTCAAGGTGTCCCTTTTCTCTGCCCACATCCAATCTAATTAGAAGTAAGACAAAAATACACATGTCTATTAGACTTAAGGGCCAGCAGACTTTATGAAGAAATCCCAGTAATGCTTCATTTTCTAATTTGTGCTTGAAAGTAATGGTAAATACTGTTGTCATAAAACTGGATCATGGCAGACCAGAGTCAGTTAAACTCCAGCGACCAGTATTCTGACCTAGACAGAGGAAATAAACCACAGATCCTTTGAGAAGGATTCAGAATAGTACACAGTATTTTAAGTTCTTAGAGCTGTGAATTAATATAGAAGCATCTACCTTAAATCATAATTATTGTACTCCCAAAAGGTAAAATGTGTAATAGATGTTGAGTAGAGATCAGAACAGTGGATTCCGTGGGGAAAGTGATGACCAGGAGGGGGCGTGAGGGAGCCTGGAACACGAATGATCAAGGTGTAGTTCTCACCGACGCCAGCGTAGATTCATCAAAAATCAAACCATATTGCAAGATTTGTAAAGTTTATTATATGTAAGATATATGTAAGGTATGTTTATGGAGAGGGAAGTTGCTAAACATGAAAGGCAAAAAAAACTTTAAAAAAGGTTAGGTTTTACATTTTAGAAACTCATTGATAAGATATTGAAGAGATAGAATTCAGGTATCATTACACTGTAAAATGTAATTGTCGTTGAATAAAAGCTAGTAAGAACTTAATCTGATGGATTACAAATGCACGCATGTACTGGTGATTACAAATTCATTTATGCACTGGTGATTGCAAATGCACTGGTGATTACAAACAATACTTATGAACTTAAGCAGTTTGAGTAGCAGTTTAAGCTAGATAAAGCGAAGTAAATTCTTGTGAAATATATATATATATTTTTTAATTCCAGTAATAGTTTTAAATTCTGTTAAAAATATAATCAGTATTAAAGTCAGCAAAACTTTGATTGATGCTTTGATTAGATGACCACTCAGTTTGGCTACACAGTGATGTTTTTCTGTCAGATGCAGCTGACACAATCAGTTCAGTCTTTAGGATAAATGAAGTGATAACTCATAATGTAGCATCATATGGAAAATATTCAAACTACATTTTAAATGTTTGTTTTTTAAATAGAGCACTCTATTGCTCCACAAGGAATTATTTCTGTAAAACTACAGGCGGGCTATGATGATTGTAATTAAACAATGCCCAACCTTGAAGGTAGAAAAAAATCCCTGAAAAGAAATACGTGCCTAGATGTAACGCACAAAGGGAATTTTCTTCTTTTAAAAAATTCTGACTTGCAGAAACTTGCAAACCTTCCCATAGTCCCCTTACTATGCCACAAAAGTCATCTCGTGAGCATGATGATGATCGCGGTCTGCGGTTCAATTCAGTATGATAAACAGGGGTATACATGTAGCAGCCATCGTTATGGATGTTGGTTATAACAATGCTTGCAGTTCTATTAAACTATACACGTCCATTCAAGGCAGTACAGAGCATGAATATGCAGGGCAGTTTGGCACAATACATGCAGTTTCAGAATTCTTTTCTCAAGCTACTCATCAAGGAATAAGTCATATTCCCTGTCCCATTTTTCCCAAATCATTTTTTGTTTTTTTTCTGTATTATAACTCATGGTCAAAATGCTTGCTAAAACCTCCTCCAGAATTCAAAAAACCATGCTTTCAAATAACCAAGTTATCTGAATGCATGATGAAAATGCGGCAGGATAGCAGTGGTGGTGCCAGCCGTGAAAACATGGGGGATCGGTGGCAGAGGGAACTGGCCCAGATTCACGGTGCCCACAGCTGTTGGGGTCTCCTGCTGCTGTTGCTGCTGCTGCTGCTGCTGCTGCTGCTGCTGCTGCTGCTGCTGCTGTGGCGGCAGCAGCGGCAGCGGCAGCGGCGGCTGCTGCTGCTCCAAACAGGTCAGTCTATGGGGTACAGGTTCCCCAGGTGCCAGGGTGAGAGTGTTATTCCCAAAGGCATTTTGGGGAGGAGGGGGAGGAGGAGGAGGAGGAGGAGGAGGGGGTGGGGGTGGAGGTGGTGGTGGTGGCGGTGGAGGGAGCTGCCAGAAGCTCAACAGAGTGGAAATATCCAAAGAGGCAGAAATTGCTAGGTTCACAGTATCTGGAGGCAGCTCCTTGGGCAGGTTGATTTTTGGTAGACCTGCCTTCATCATATCAAAACCTGGGTTGAACTTGGGAGGTGACTGAGGCTCTTGCAGAGGCAATTCCTCATACATATTGACACTGCAAAACCCCTTAGTATCTGCTTTGAGGGGCATGTTTGCAAGTGGTGGGTAAGAGGTAGGACCAGCACCATACTTGTGATTCTGAAAGCCTGGAGGTGGAGAGCCCGGGGCAACAGAAGGGTGCATGGCCATAAAGGGCTCTGGCAACTGTGGCATTGGCTGAACGGATGGCTCTGGGGGGCCGAAGGTAAAGCCATGAATCTCAGCCGGCATACCACCCACAAACCCATTTGGACCTGGCGCTCCTATGGGGAAAGGAGGCAGGGCAGCAGCCTGCAGCTGAAAGGCAGGCGCCATAGGGTGGAAAGTGCCCAGAAACTCTGCACCCTGCAGACTCTCCCTCATCAGCTCTTGCTGGTGTGTTTTCTTGGTATGGCGGGTGAGGTGGTCTTTGCGCCCGAATCTCTGGGCACAGAACTGGCACAGGAAGTCCTTGCATCCTGTATGGACCACCAGGTGGCGACGCACATCCTTCCGGGTGTAGAAGCATCGCTCACAGTGCTCGCACCGGTGCTTCTTCTCGCGGGCTGTGCTGGGCGGCTTCTCTTCAGAATGGGACTTGAGGTGGGTGAGCAGCAGCTCGGTGCTCTCCAGCTCCAGTGAACAGACCCCACAGGTGAGGTCGCCACTGTTGGCAGCATGGAGCGCCATGTGCCTCTTGTAGCCCAGCGCGGTGTGGTACTTCTTCCCACATTCCTCGCACACAAAGGCCCTTTTGTTGGGGTTGTGGGTCTGCAGGTGGTTTTTCAGGTGGTCTTTCCGGTTGAACGTCTTCTCGCAGTAATTGCACTGATGAGTCTTTTGGGGCGAGTGGGTAGCCATGTGCCTAGCAGAAGGGAAAACCATGCAAGAGACTGCTTTAAGAGCTGAAGAAAGGTTCGACATTTTCTGTGGGTTTTGTCTAACTTTCCATTGAGTTACTTTTCTAAATTTTTCCAAATACATTGAAACAACCGTAATCGAAAAACTAAGCATTTCTAAGGGCTTAAGGCAGTTTTACAATCTATAATAAAAAATATTTAGAACATATTTTCTAACATTATTTCCAAGCAAGTACACATATTAAAAATGTGATCATAAAAACTTTTGAGGGGGTGGGGAGGGATTAAGTGGGTATCACTCTTTCAGATGCAATTCTTGGGAGGTCTCTGTCACCTGGGACAGTTCAGTCCATAGATGGGTTTAACTGGACCCAGTTTAAAACACAAACAGCAGTGATGTGAGTTCAACACTCTTCAACTTGAAAAGGGTTCAGACAACACGTACTGTGTGTATTTCCTTAGGTATTTTATCTCAGAAGCTAAAGCTTATCCTACTGACAACTGTGACTCTGGATACAGAGGAATTTCTAACAACTCATTTTGTAACAACAAAAGGTCTTGTTCAGGCAGTAAGTCACATGTATACCTACACCTTTCACCCTTGAACTCTATCTGCTCCAGCCGTTCCCCTTCTCTAGAGGTGGGATAATTGGGTAAAGGGTTTCCAGTAGCTACTGTTTAGAAAACAGAGGCAGTCATCACTGATGGACACACTGGAAACCAGTTAAAAAAAACATAAAGCTGACCAAAATCAGACTGCTTTCTTAAAAAAGAAAGTGAAATTCTCTAACTCCTTCCTGTTTCCCTTTACAAAGAAGAGCTTTCAGTTATTTAAAAAACAAGAAATGGTTCTCTCTCCCCAGACCACTACAGCTGGGCATGCATATAACATGGTGGGTACTGAGTAAAGGAACTAATGGAAGACGCATCAGACCTACCTAAAATATGCTCTACCTCTGCATTGTCAAATTTAGAATCTGTTCAGAGGTTGCTGAAGAGTTATTAGCAGGCAAACAGCCATACTATTCCACAGAATATCCACATTTATAGCACAGATTAATACAAGCGGATGGGGACACAGAGTTGGCTTGAAAACCTGGCATTCAAACTTCTCTTCTTTGGCCCATTGCTAATGATTAGGACCTGAGAGTCCTGAATCTTCTCTTCCGGTTTTCCCCCCTCCTTTCTTGTTGATGGTCTTAATCCAATTTGACTTCACTTAATAAGCCATGAGCAGATCAGTACCCAGGTTAACAACTTTAAACTTGACACTTCCTATCCACTCTTTTATTCCCTGCTCCTGTACTACCAGGAGTGTGCATGGGTTGACACAGTCCTTGAAGGTTTAAAAAAAAAAAAAACTTTCAAATTTCAGCTGTTTCCTTCCCTCTAAATTTGACTCTTTCCTTTGCACAGCATCTAGTTCTCTTCCCGTTTAATTTTTCTTCTACATATGCCTTCAACAGTTCCCATCTAGAAAATTTGTTGTGTAAATTAAATTACTCCAGCAACTCATCTTCATCCTCTTCCCTCCAAACTCATGAGACCACTCATGGTAGGAGGCCACTGTCTTTGGGAGTCAACTGGCTCATGTCAGGGCCCTTAGAATTCATCAGAGCGTCTGAGCATGGACTTCAATCTGCCTGGCACTTGGATGTCTGTATCTTACTTGCTTCACTGTTTGCCTTTTGGTCCGATGTTCTCTCTTCTGGTTAAGCATGTAACTTTTCTCCTTCAACCTGACTTTGCAGCTCATGTCACAATTGTTGGGAAATGGAAAGGGAGTGCTGCTTGCTTTTCTGATGGCATGCTGGCAACCTCTGTTCCTTTAGGAGACCACTGCTCAGGTCAGAGGTGAGAAACACTGAAGGCTACGGCAGGGACTGTGGTTCTGGCATCAAGTACACTGCTTTCCCTTCTCACCCCTTTACTTGGACAAGTCATTTCCTTTGAATAACCGCCTCATGCGTATTACCTATCTTATTCAATGTGGTTTACCACAGCAAACCAAACCGATTCTACTCTAATCTGTTAGTTCCACTGTCTCTTTTAAATATTTATCTTCCCTATGTGTTTCCATCTTTTCCCATATAACTACAGGGTACTTGCTGCGTGTGTACATAAGCAGCTTGATGCAAGACCAGGATCCTTTGTAATTAAAAAAAAAAGGGTGTTCATGGTAGGCACTCAGGACTTCTATTTATGAGAGCTACAGAATCCTATGGATAAGACAGATGAAGTTTAGGATAATTAAGCGTTTATAAGTTCCCTTGAAAATCAACCTATAATTTATAAATTCATATTCTTAGGGGCCAAGAACATAATTTAGGCCTTGTTTTCAACTCTTTCAAGTGCCTTCCTCCAATGGCATTCAAGATTTAATGATAACATGGTCCATATTAGCACCACTGAAATGGCAAGTCATGCTCATTACTTTTGATCATCACCCTGCATTTATATGTGAACAACCTGAAAGCTATATCTTTAGAGTTCATTCCTTCTCACCTTCTTGGCCTCAAACCGTCCCCCTTCCTCCTCCAGGATCCCCTCAACATACAAGTACCTAAAAGACAAGGCTTTGGTTTCCCCAGAACCTTTTTTCTGCCTTATTCCTGCTCATTGTTTCTCACAGGTTATGACTGTCCCCTTCTGAGCAGCCTTCCCAGCTATCATCAGGCATTGAGGAACACCTGCCTCCATCTGCACAGCTCAGCCAAAGCACTGAGTGAGGATGCATTTAGGTTTTGCCAGCAAGACTACGTGTCCTGTGTTCTTAGGCCAGGAGTACTGTAAGCCATGAGATGTATTTGTGGAAGGAATGAACTGACATTGCACAGCAAACCATCATAATCACTGAAGACACAGCTCTGCCACATCCCTAAAAGGCTAAAATGCATCCACATCTTGCACCCATCCCCCCAGTGAGTGTTCTTAAGGCTGGAAAACCCATTTCAAAGTACGGGGGGTTGGGAAGTGCATCCCCTTTGTAAAGCTGCTCACCTCATCAGTTTATATTTGGAAACAAAGGCTTTGCCACAGTCAGTCTGCAAGCACTTGAACAGCCGCTCCCTAGAGTAAGAAGAATTATGATAGTCAACTTCCCCAGGATGAGGAACGCATTGAGACGTAACTGCCAGGGGAACATGGCCATGGGTTTTACCTCCCACACTTTCCTTTTCTGATGTGTTCACTAAATACTGTGCCATTAAGCACAAGTGGAAGGAGGCTGGCTGAGGCATCAGCAAGATCCCTGCAGCTGGACCTCAGACCAGGGTACAATCAGCACAGTCAGCACAGTGGGCTGGGCTCTACCTCCCTTTACCTCATCCCAATTGAATGCAGTTTCAAGCTTGGTGCACGAAGTCAAAAGCACAGGTGAGAGTCAGGAACAGAAAGGTCATTCGTATCACCAGCGTGAGCACTGGGGCACGTCCTGGGTCACTGGACTGTCTGCAGGGAGAAGATTCTGGCATTAGTCATTTGCAAACAATGCTTTCCCTCCTGTGCCACTTGAGAACCAACATGTCTGCTAAAGAGCTCTTCCTGCAGCACCATTCTTCCTTTCTCCTGGGTGCTCTCAGAGTCCTTCTGCGTGTAAATCCGCCCACCTGCACCACTCCTGAGTGCAACTGTGTCAAGCACGCACTGTATTCTGATGGTCTCCCCTTTGTGATAAGAATAGTTCTTCCCACAAAGTCCCTATTATCTACTTCAAACTATGGTTGCAGGTCAGTGTGCAGTTCAGATGACTAATTCGAAGATTATACACACACACAAACACTCAATACCCATCCCTTAGTGCATTTTTCTCTGGGACATAAGCAAAAATCACCCCCACTTATTCAAACCATGGCTTTTCCTCTCCACTTGGCTGTTAGCATAAGTTGTTACTCACACCTGTTTAAACTTCCAGAGGATGAGAAGAAATCATTTGTATAGACCTAACTTAATTTGTTTATAAGATCACTATGCACAAGGATCAATACGTACAAAAGGCAAGTAAAGCTATTCCAGTGGCACCGATGCCCTCGGCAGAGGCAAAAACTGTTCTGGAAAATAAAGCTGATGGCTCAGGCAAAATCTCAGGCTTCGCTCACATGCACAGGCACCATCCATACTCATCCTTTCCCATTTAGTCAGGGTACGTTTGCTCAAGCCCTTGCCCCAACGTGTAAGGTCAGTGCAACAAAAGTTGGTAGGCCACTTTTAAGAGGGAGACCTGCTGCCTCCAGCTCATCTCAAACCCAAACTGCTATCACGCTTCCAACCCGCAGTTACCACAAAAGTAGCCTCTCCTTGCTACTTTGAGGAGTGATCCGTGCCTGAGGCAATATTATGAACAATGTGCTGGAACTCTGTATCATTACAATCCTGTGCTTTTCTCAGGTGAGTGACATGAACTTTTCAAGAGCCAATACTTAGAATAAAAGCAAAGCATTTCAAGTAAGAAAATAGGAAATCTGAAATGCTACAAAATTGACAGTGTTATTAATGCTAACATGAAGACACAAGTGGAAAATTCCACACCCGACCTCATATGACAAGTTGCCACCTAAATGCAGGTGCACTAAAAAGATATATAACGTGACCATCAGGCTACATGTATAAGAAACATTAAGTATTTGCAAATATTCCAAAATCTGAACCATTTCCATTTCCAAACAAAAATAATAGATACTCAACCAGTATCATATGTTAAAAAAAAAAAAAAGCTTTGAATTGTAGGCCAGCCTTTTCTGATTTGTGAAGGAAGCAAGGCACCCATGGTACACTGATCAAGCACATTTCTTAAAGCTTTGTTCCCTACCATCATTCACTTACTGCCAAGCCTGGCTCTTGTTGAGGGTTAATTTTCATTCACCTTTTCAGTTGCTTTCAGATTATAAATCTGGAGTCTAACTAGATGAAATTTTATTGTAATAATAATTCATGCATTTTTAAAGAATCATATGTGCAACGACAAACAGAATCCTTTCTTAATTCACAAAATGGCTACAAAGGCACTGAATTCCTCATCTCCTGTCTCAATTGTGTGTTGTATCTGGTCAGAGTCTGAAGCACCAGCAAACAAAATACCGCTCTGGTTCTTGCCTCACCCGCTTGGCATCTTTTAAGCTGACATGAGCTCTTCGACCCAGAGGTCTGGCACTGATCCAAAGCCACGAGCACGCTAACTCCTCAGTTCTCACGGCTCCCGGTGTCTTTTCTGGTATTTTAGATTCTAGCTATGTGCATGACCTTCCTCCTTTGGGCTCCTGTTCTGGCTCTGCCCAAACCCTTCCCACACAGATTGCCTCCAGTACTCCAGTTTATGTCTAAGCCCTACCTTGAGGCAGCCCCAACAACCCTGGCCACAATCGAAAGCTCCTTCTAGGAATTCTATGGTGCTTGCCAAGTTTGTACTGCCAGATCTCATGATCTGTCCTACTTCTCATCCAGCCAAAGTCTGGCCACAATACTGGCCCAGCTATAAACTACACCCATTCATTTCATAAGTTTGAAATGCATCCTTTCCACCTCTTCTCTTTGTTGCTGAACTCAAAATAGCACTCTTCACTCTGGAAAAGGAACTGAGGGTGGGATGGGCTTTGTCTCTGTCACCTACTTGCCAATTTTCTGCATCTACACTTTAAAATTTTTATTTCAGTAAAAGTGTGCTTCCTGATTTGTGCTTTGAGAAATGACACGGATGGCCAATAGAATTTTCTGTGATGGAAATGAGGTATATCAAACAGCTACAAGAACATATGTGCTTAGAAACAAGGTTTGGCTTAACATTGTCACATACAGCAAGGGTTGCAATTCTGGATGACACAGGCAGATTCTGAGTTTATTAGGAATTCCTCTGAAGTTGGCAGGGCTATTGATTCACCCTCAGTGTTTTCCTGAGCACAGGAGGACTCTGATGTCACTTGTTTTTACAGACAGAGTGGAAATATTCCCGAGAGCCATTTCTAGCTTCCTTATGGTAGCTATTTTCTAGATCTCCATTTCCTCTTTTGGGTTATTCACCTGATATATATGGAAATGAGCTGGACCTAGAAACTGGTTGTGATTTAAGAAGACATTTTACAAATGCACTTGATCAGTCCTGGCTGTATGCTGATTAGTCCAATCTTGGGCTGAAACATGATGCACTTTCTGTCCATATTCTATAAAGTGACTCATGATTACCTTCCATTATCTGGCAAATTACCAGCAGTCCCAAGGGAGAGCTGACAAAGCGATGCTTCTGAGTCATACTGTTCTGTGACCTGACACACAGATTTCAATTGCCTCTCCAGCGCAGTACTATCTCAACACCTGTCACTCTGTGAAGATAGTACACTTTCCCCCCAAACCATCTCAGAACATAAATTTCCTTGATTCTAAAAATACAGAATGAGTGATACAGATTTGCCAGTATGCCAAAGAAGGCTTGTGCCATCTGCTTCGCTCTGCTCCTACTGATTATTTTGAGGTTGGGAGAGAATCCGACTGGAATATGAACACATATATATGGCATCATCCAAGGAAGCCTGTGCTCCCTGGGGAATGGGGGGATACAATGGTCGGGGGGAGGTCAGAGTATTAGTGTAGCTCCAGGACTTCCCCAGTGCTGCCTAACACAATCATCTCACAGTGGACAACTGTTCCACAGCATTCTCAAAATAAACTCGGATTTCTGGCTTCTATTTCCATTGTCCCCAGTGACACAATACAAGGTCCACTCCAAGAGGAAATGCAATTTCCATGTTTGGTCGTCCGCTATGGCTGCTGTAACTTCTTGCTGCTCTTTTTTTTTCCCCACCTGCATTCATCATCACTCCATGAAAGAGTGATTCCAATCCAACATTCATGTCCCTCATCCTCCAAGACCTGTGCATTTTATTTACAAAAAAATCTTAATAACTAAGGCTGACTTTAAGACGATCCCTAAGACCTGTAAACTAGGCAACAGTCACTAGTGGAAAGGATACATGGGAATTGTTGATTTGGCTTTAGGAAGCTTCTAGAGAGGTCATTTTCTCAGGATTAGTTCCTTGAAGGATTTGGGTATCATGTTTTCAACATCAAATTTGAAAAACAACACAGAACAAAACAAACAAACAAAAGACTATTCAGAAATTCCAGCAGGAGAAACAAGATGTGCAGGACTTTCTGGTACTACTTCCTTTTTATTACATATTATAAAATCTACTAGTTGTTATATCTGAGTAAATGACATTTTAGAAAAGCTGGGTAAAATCATTTGATCAATTAAAAATGTGCATATGGCACCAGGCAGACCTGGCTCAAGAATACAGATGTGTAGTGAGGATCTCAAAGCTGCCTGTGGATGGACTAGCAACCTTGGTGCACAGCAGGGTTGCATAAGTGGGGCCCTTGGAAGACTCTGGAACCCTTGAGATGTTTCTAGAATGCTGTGCAAAATTATGGAGCATGAAACATGATGGAGTTCCTATGCAGGGAGTGAGGAGGACCACTAAAGAGTCCTAGATTCAAGCACTTTAAGAAGTTCTGGGTGCTCTCAGCAGCCTCCCAACTCTTCATAAAGTCGCTGATATTTCCTAGTCCGTAGGCTATGCATTTTGTGTATGAATTTCATTGGATTAAACTCAAAAGTTTTAAAATGTTTTAAAATTCAAGTAGTATGCAACTTGTACTAATTTCACGTTAAATTTGCAAAGACATAGATCTATCAGGTCTTGTAACATAAGACAATCTCACTTACTACTAGAAGGCACGCTGCCCTCAAACTTGCAGGAATTTAGTGATCGGTATCATTAAAAAACATCTATGGAAATCTGTACCCTCAGTCTGATCATTAGAGTCCATTAACACCTGGAGCTTGCTGGGGTGACCTGGTAAACTGAACCCCAGGCCCGTCCCCCTACCCTGTCTGCAGACCTCCTCCTCCACCTGGCACCAACTACAAGCCACTCACCACTTCCTTAGTTTGTTACAACCTCTCGTGCTAATGTGGCTCCCTTTGCCAGACTGCCTAACATCCCTGGATCCATCAGAAAGCCACCCCACCCCTATCTCCTAGATTCTGCATAAACTCCTCTTCCACATGGCAGGGCGATTAAAGTGCAGGAATCACCTCTAGTGATAGCTTTTCTCTGGTTTATGCTCATTGGAAAGAATTCCCAAATGCCTCCACCCCTCTGCTGTGCTCTGGGGAGCTGCTGAACCGTCACCGCAAGATTCATTTTCTTAGAAGTGAGCCCTAAGATAAGCAAGAAAGCTACAGTGAAATCACTTATCTAATATTCAGGGAGGGGATTTGAGAATCTGTCCAGTTGCTTGGCCCATAGCTTTAGAACATCAAACCTACACACTCATTCATGTAAAATTTGGAAAAGGACAGGGCACTCTGTGTTCATGAACACCATAATATCCTAAGATGGACACAGCCCCAGTCTTTCCTGAAAATCCACTAAACAGTATTAGTGGGGTTTTTGAAAGTCACACCCATGATAACAAAGAGGCAATGAATTCTGGCAGCAGAAAGCCAGTAAACAAGCTATTCCGAGAAAGCTGGTTTCTAAGCCCATAACGAAAATCTATGAAGCAACCTGATTTATCTAGCAGAACAGTAAAAGTCACAGAAATTCAAGATACTGCATACCTCTGCAAATGAGATTAATAGGAACAAAATAGTACAAGCAGCCTGAAGTCTACTGGTGAAGCCCTACAGTGGGGCTACTCCCTACACATCCTTGCCCAAGACAAGCTCTGAGGCTTCTCCCTGCAGAGAGCACACTGGAGAGCAGTGATCTTTGTAAAACCTGGTGTGCCAGCCCCCTTCTCAGCAGCACCACACAACCTGGCCTGGACCCTCATGGCAGGATGTGGGCTCATCCTCCCAGGGGGCTGTGGCTGAGCTGGTCCAGCCCAGGAAAAGCAAGCTTCATAGAAGGACAAGTGAGGGCTCCTCAAGGACTCTTCTTCATATATGACAGAAGCCCTTGGTGTACACAGCTTTCATCAGCTTTTGTCATGGTTGTACTCATACAGCGGTAGGCAGCTAAGGGCCAGCAGAAATCAGCCATGAGAAAAAACTGACACCAAAGCATTTCAGAGAGAAAACAGAGACGCTTTAGAGAGGAGAAAATCTGAAAAATGACCATCATTAATATGTCAGAAAGGGAAGAAGGTGATCCCTCAAAGAACAGGGTTTTGGCTTAATAGGAGAACAACCGGAAAAAGGACAGAGACCTGGGCAAGACCCTTGGGATTGTTTCAGGTATCAGCCTTACGAGGGCCATATCTGAGAATCTATAGTTTTAACAATCACTCTGATGAGGCTTATACACCTTCACATTGGACAGGGTGGCTTACTTTGAGGATGCCTATTTTTTTCAGGTTGGCTACACCTAATGATCACAGTGATTTACCACCAGGAAGTCAACTATCGTAATTCAATGAGCATAACATAAAAAAACTATTTACAGCAAAATCATTTATAGATTAAGTGGTTAAGAAGTGTAGTGAAAGAGGATGTTTAAGTGAACAAAACAGAGCTTACTGTCTACATTGCTTGACAAAGTTACCTATTACCGATGCTTCTATTAACCATTTCGTTATTGTAGCAGAAGTCATGAGTTGTACAATAAGGCAACAAGCAGAAATAAAAGGATACAAAATTATCTACATAGAAAACCTAGAAGAATTTACATGCAGAAGACCATAATTAGGAATTTTGGCAAAGAATCACAAATCAATTGCATTCCTAATTGCCAGCAGACATAAATCTAATTCATAATACCATATGTATTGGCCACTAAACAATGATATCTAAGAAATGTGCAGCCAAATGGGCAGCATAGAAGACTGGAGTCATGGATAAGTACACATGCATTCAGAGGTTATCTCCCTAGGAATCAGCTGATTCGATTAAGTTACTTTTTGGTGATTTACACATGAATAAACAGTAAAAAAAACAAAAGAGAATGAGTAAAAATCAAGACAGTTGTGGGTTGAATGGTCTTGTGTGGAGACTGATCATCCTGTTTGGAAATTTTAGAAAGGTTTCAGGGAGTTCAAGTTCATTCTGCAAGTTTGCCAAGTATTCAACCAGGAAATGATAATTTAGAGCTGTAAAAATGAATCCATTTAGGAGCACATGTTAAATGAGTATTTCAAAAAGGCTGGGATATGCAAGAAATGTATATATCATGACTTGGCCTTAATGAGTCATGTAAAATTAAGAGGTACTAAGCTACCAGAGAAAGGATGAACATGCAACTACTCATGTGAAGCAATGAACTTGTCATTAGATGATATTTTGTGATGTTGGCAAAGGTAAGCAAAGTAGAGAGTGGCAAGACTTGGGGCCATGACACCACTTACACCCCTACTCTATCTCAACAGACCTACAGACAGAGAAGAGAGCAAGTGTAAGTTATACTGTGGAAGCAGACCCGCAACATTAGGATTTGAGTTACAGGGAAATGGTGACAGTAATGGCAGAGGTGGAAACAGCAATTGTACTTAGAAGAAAACTCCAGCAAAAATATTGGAGTTAGGGGTTCAGTGTTAAACATCTTAGGTTCAACGGTGCCTAACAGACATGCAGGCCAGCAAGAGCTACAGTAGGGGTCTGCTCCAATAACTGACGGCAGTGATCTCTCTGCTTGAGACTCTCAATGCAGGGCACAGAGGAAACAGAACTCTAATTAGCAGCAGGACCTGTTATCCCAAGAAGGTCACCATTCTAGGGAAAAGAAAGCCTGACTTCTTGCCAGAAAGTAATGAAGGTATAAGCTCTTAATTGTGAAAAGAAAGAAAATCGTGAAAACCATGCTAGTCACACTGACCATGGGAAGCTAGACCTGTGGATTGAAATCACTTGTGGGAACCTAGAAATCTGGGAGTTCTTGCAAAGGACAACCAAGATGAAGGCGTACTGTTTGGATCAAACTGACAGAGAAAGGCCTAGAGGCACAGACCGTGCCACCAGGGTAGACTGGGTAGTGGACTACAAACAACAGAATATATGTTTCTTTCTGAGTATTTGTGCTTCCTCGGCATTGATAATGATAACCTCTGCCCTAAGTGGACAAAAGGGAGGGGGCAGACGGAAGGAAGTTCTGAGGCTCAGTGGTGCAAGGTGGTCTGGGGGAGGGTGGTGGTGTACAGGAGTATCTCGGGGTAGGGGCTGTGAAGAGACCATATAATGCACGGGTGACAGAAAGTGGGTTTATGCTGTAGGGAAGTGAGGTCCTCTGGTCCACAGATCGTATTACAGAGAGGAGGAAAGTTACAGGACATCACTTCTCCTGACCCATGGAGGACTGGGCTATGGAGAGGAAATAGTTGGTTAAAAGGCACTGCTCTGAAAGCCTGAATGGTTCCATTCACATACATGACCCAACACCAAATATGACTACCCTGGACTTAGATGTGATGGCCAAGTTGACCAGGACAATGTTGACTGTTTACATTTTCCCAACAAGGGAGCCTCCAGAACTTCAGCAAACCATGCAGCGAGAGCTGTGAAACCACTGCACCTGCTCCCAGGGGCTCTTTGAACCCCCAGTTGTCCACTGTTCCCTCGAGCCACAGACCAACGGCTTTATCTTAGTCTCTTTACCTATCAAGTAGGGATAATGATGCCTTTTTCCTATCCCATAGGACTGTGAAATGGAAATTATTAGACGAAAAATGACATGAAAGGTTTCTATGAACCTTGTGCCTAGGCCCACTTGAATGTTGATAACCTCCTTCAGGGACCATACAAAATTACCAACTTAAAAATGAGGCTGCAACAGATGTACTGAATTTTGAATCATGCTTGTAGATGCCCTGGCAGGACCAGATCAAATGATTTTGAGAGCTGTGTTCTATCCACAGCCTACCA
The DNA here is from genome assembly GCF_017591425.1 of Ochotona curzoniae. Lineage (NCBI taxonomy): Eukaryota > Metazoa > Chordata > Mammalia > Lagomorpha > Ochotonidae > Ochotona > Ochotona curzoniae. The sequence goes on from NW_024467115.1 coordinate 23,856,520, forward strand.
GCCTGGTGTTTTCCACCCTGGCTATAGGCCTTATTTTATTCAACAAAATGATTGCACAAAGCTTAAATGCCCTCCATGTCCCATCCAACAAACCAAATGCCACAAAGCAAATACTTCCTCCAGAATACTTGATTTTAAATAGATAATTTCCCTGGCTCTTTATACTTCTCTTGTTTGTTTGTTTGTTTGTTTGTTTAATTTTCTCCTTTCAAAGTGGTAATGTTTAACTGGCTTCCACTTTGAAACAGTGTGGCTCTGAAGAGACAAGGCGACTTTTCCTGGCTGCTACACTGGCCTCTCTGAAAGGGTGAGAGGACTATTGAGGAAATAAGGGTGTGGGGGAACTGAAAACCAGTGGAACACTAGCAAGCAGGGCCTCTTCTTTCCACCTTAAGTCTTTTCTCTCCCCCATTCACAGCTCTCAGGCCTTTTGTTTGTTTAACAAACCATTACAATCATACCCAGTTCAATGAGGGGAGGAATGTGAACTCGCTAAGTAGCTGTCCTTAGAATCCACATGTGTGGTCCATCCCCCAGCCCATCCACAGGCGGAATCACTGTGCAGGCCAATGCTCCTCCCGCCCTGGAGGCCAGGCACCTTGCTCACAAAGAACACCAATCTCCCAACATGCATGCTTGCCTCTCCTTCTCAGTGGCCTGTAGCAAAGCCTCAAGTTGTGCTTCCTCCTCAGCTTGCCTGACCGTTGTACCGCCCATCCTGCTTGGGCTTGTCCATTCAGCTCCTGAGATAGTAGACACTGCCTGCTGGGCTGCTCCCACCCCCTCCCCTGGTTGCTTTTAGCCTGTGGACTTCCCAGGGAATACTGGCAGCCACATTCCAGGGTCCTATACCCAGAATTCCCCACACAAGATATTAGGCAACCCTCCCCACCTCCTCCTGTCCCCTACAACTCCCAAACCTAACCAAAATTACTAGTGCTTGCCCCATGTCCTAGTAGATAGGCTGGTTCCATTGAAGCACATTACAATTTCAATTGTACAAATTAAAATGATGCTTAGTAACAATGTCATACTTCAGTATATAAGGGTTGGCTCATAAAGCCATTTCATGCCATTTTGGTCTAATAATTTCTATCTCACAGTCTTACAGGATAGGAAAAAGGCATCATTATCACTACTTGGTAAAGAGACTAAGGCTTGCTTGGTTCATTTCACATAGGCCCTGATTTAAAAAAATAAAAAAGAAAGAAAGAAAGAAACCTGCAACTAATATATATAATATACCACAAAGTGCCTAGCATATACCAAGTGCCCCCAAAAGTGTCAGTGTCCACTAGCACCCACCACTGATGATGACGTATGGATGCCTCATTCAGGCATTCTGACTTAAGCCCCGAGCTTTTTCTGCCTCTCCCTTGCCACCCTCCTAAGCCACGCTGGCTGCATGAGCCATGAACTTCAGCAATAGCTTTTCCTCCACTCAGGCCACACACAGCCTTCAAATCAGACAAGATTCTTAAGTGCATGTGGGATGTGACCAGCCTCAGGCTCCTCAGTCACCAACTTCCACAAAGCAAGACAACCCTTGACACATTTCTTATGAAACAAACAAGGTATGTAGTCAGGTGCAGCTTTCAAGCTTTCCAACTGACATGGTCATCAGCAGAAAATGTCATGTGTCTACAGGTATGGTGGGGTAGAGAACAGCAGCTGTCACTGACAGGTGCTCCTTGCATCAGATTCCCTAAAATGTACGGTGTACCAACAACTCGCCAAAGGCCGCGAGAATCCTGCTCTAAAGCATTTTCTTGCTTGGAGGAAATGCACTTGTTTTCCACTTTTTTGGAAGGACCTCGAACCACCATCATGTTCATAACTAATTTTGCTACATGTTTCCAAGCAATTATTAACACACTGACCAGGTACAAATCATTTAAAAGCATGCACACCTACTGGTTGACAGGAGACGTCAGCTGAAAGGCAGGTGCGGTGTCTTCCCACAAGCAGGTCTGAAGGTTCCAACCTGTAAGAGACCTTGCACATCTTCAATGAATGAAACGCTAGCCCCCATTTTGCTATAACCTGAGTTCCTCTTGAAGTGTGTGCATGCATGTGCACACACAACACACACACACACACACACACACACAACACACACGGTGACAGAGATTTTTCTACTGTTCCACCACTCCATTATGCATTTTAACAGATGATTTTACTTAATGTCATCTCCTTTGTCCTACTTGCAACTGGATTAGAACTCTCAAGTTTTTCCCTGCTTTCTGCAAGTAAAAACAAACACAACATATAAAATTGCTTACAGGAGATATTCAAAACATCACTCAGATGAAATGGTGTTGTTTTAAACCAACAGTAACAGAACCTGAAACAAATTATAAACGGAAAGTCAACAGCAACCAGTTGGCACTCATCCTCAACAAGTTTGATATAATTGTATAGTCTTTAAACTGAATATTCATTTGAATGGTTACTAAACCTAGCTATGTATTGGAAGTAGCAGGGAAACCTTTTAAAAATACAGATTCCTAAGCCACAGGGCAAGCAAACTGCATGATTTGCACTCCAAGAATTTATGTTTTCAGCAAGTTCTTTAGGGCCAAGTCTATGGTCAGCTTTACATGGCTGAAACAGCATGTATTTGGAAATCATCATCTCTGCTCACCAATTAATTACAAACTTGACATCTTCCAACTAAGACTATTCCAACCAATTGCTCTTCTTAAGAGGAGAGCTTTTCAGGACTTTCTTAACCAGTACAGGGTTAAATCTAATATCAAACAAAACAAATTGCAATCAAAAAAGCTATGCCTACTTATTTTTTATCAGAACGTTTTTCTAAGAAGGGAAAAAGTAAGGTTATTTTTATCTAAAGTTTTAAGATATCCTATTACAACTGAAGAAAAAGCTGAGATGAGCTGGATATCTATTGGAACCATTCAGAGAATTGGTTTTCAACATATTCCTTGTTTTGCATCTGTGAACATTTCACAAATCATCTTCATGGTCCATTTCCTCTCAAAGTGCTCACCATTTGTTGTGGAGGTTTAATTGGGTGGTCTCCAGAGGCATGTATTAATTTTTTTGAGAGCTTTTGAAAATGTTAAAGAAAAAAAAAAGTCTAGTTTTTGTGGAGGATATTCCCTTTGCACCTGCCTATCTTGTCAACAAACAACACAAACCTATGTGTTCAGAGAGGCAGGGACTCTCTCCCCTGCTTCACAGGAAAGAGTACAGGGAACAGGAGGTACGCAAACCAGGCAGGGGAGCAGTTGAGCTGCATTGTCCAAGTATTCAAATGATCACGAAGAGAAACCAACTCTCTTAGACATTCAACAATACCCTGTGGCCTCTGAGGGCTCACCCAGGAACTTCTTCTGAAGCTGTTCAATGCAGCAACAGTCCCAGCTGAAACAAGAGAGGTCTGGCAAGAGGAAGTGCAGTCCTATGCATCCCCACCTGCTATTAGGGCAAACAGCTCACAATGCCACCAAGGGCCTAACAGGTCCAGCCAGGGAAAGAAGGCACGTGCACTGTATGGCCAGTTAAGATAGCCATGACAGGAAAAATAATAACAGTGCAGTTTGACAGGATGTTACCTGCAAACTGCTTTTTGGGTCAGAATCTAAGTTCCAAAGGCAGAGAAAAATGTTGTCAAGTGTCATTTTGTTTTTCAGGGAAGTATGTGGGGGAAATTAAAATCAAAAAATCTTTAATGTTTCTGCGTTTCAGAGTACCAAAAGGAACAACAACAAAAACCACATTTTTCAATCAATGGAGACTGGCACATGGTAAACAGATTACTTGTTTTTAATGAACTGGAAAACATTTTTGGAAACCATCCATTGACCAAAAAAAAAAAAAAAAAAAGATTCTTGAATCTAGGGTGTATGCTTTCTAGAACCCATTTTGCTCTCATGAATATGTTTTTCTAGGCATTTACTTTGGAGAATAGCTTTTACGAACAAGTCTTTTTCTTGGTTAATGAATTGGGTTAGCCGCCTGCTGAGCCTGCACTGAAACTCTGTCTGAACAAAGGAATTTCCTTCTAGCTTCAGCCCCTTCACTTCCAGCTCCTCCTGGTTTTACTCAGGCAAATTCTTCAAACTGACTTCTTTATTATTGTATTACTTACTATTATTGCTAATGATTTGAATGGCAAAGAATTGGGTAACAAAACCAGAACTGAAAAGTCTGCCCTGGTTTTCTATGGAAAAAGCCTCTAGATGGAAGATGTACAAAGCTTGCTTTCAAAAGCCTCTCAAATCTATTTTATTTTCTGAAGACTTTTATTCTGGATGGAAGGAGCCCACCCCGTCTGGTAGATTCCCAATCAACTAAACCTTATTTCAGGGGAGTGGGTCTTGGTGAGCAAGGAGATGGTGGTATCTTTGAAGTAGACAACCTAACTGGGGTATTCAGATTCACTTCCAAATAACAAGGCCATTTAAAAGATGCCACAGAGAGGTACACTGCTAAAGGTGATGAGGAGTTTGAATAGATTTGTGGGTCTAGCACCAGGCCCTCACTCTTCTCCAATTATATATAATACCTGGAAAGCTCATTGACAACCCAAGGTTTCAACTATTTCTTGAGGTCAGAAACCTCCCAGTCGTTCTCTTGAATGGTCAGCTTTCATTCAAATTCCCAACCAATGCATCTCATTTCCTCCCACACTGGGGACAGCGTGGTATTTCACCATGCTCCCAAAGTCTAAAGCACAGGTTTCACACTCCAGCCCTCCAGCCCAGCTCCTCCTCCAGCACATCTGTGTCAATTCATAATATCATTGTGCAACAGCAGTCTTCAGCTCTCAGGTGCTCATCGGGTAATGACCATGGTTTAAAGCACTTGGGTTAGCACCCTGCATCAACATATGTGAGGGAGTGCCAACTGTATTTTACTTTGAAAGAAACTAAGGCTTAAATGGTATATTACTTTGTCCATGCTCCCACAACCAGACAAAACTGTTCTGTGTGCTCAGAATGTGTGATTTCAAAGTCAACCCCTCACATGGTAGCCTTTTAAAAGCCAGGCACTCCTACTGTATTGGTGAACCTATTCTGTGAGCTTATGGTCTCCCAAAATTGGTTTCCTCCTCTTACTTCCCATGGTTGCCTACACTTTGGGTGATGTTTCACCCTTACAACAGCTTCCATATCAGCATGGCAGGACAGCTTCAGAATCCCACCTTGTCCTCCCAACAAGGGCCCTTCCTAGCTGATGGGCAGTTGAGGGTAGGTTTTGTAACTGCTGTCCCTCTATTTCAACTCAATCAAAGGCAAATGCAGCTTGAGGAAGTTCATCTTGGTTAACATTCAAATGCTATGAGAAAATTCTGCTGAACTTCTGGAGCAGGGAAAAGGGAGAGGCTGGGTAACAGGGTGGCATAAAGATCTTCACCACTTCACCTTTTTGCTCTTACTCTGGGCCCAGGGCTCAGGAAGAAAAAGGAGCTCCCTGCCAAGCCTGGACAGTGGAGGCAGTGGGGGCGGTGGGTGCCCTTGCACTGCTCTGGTCCCTGGGGCAGTGGACAGAGAGCCCTAGAGAAGACAGCTGCATGGGGTGGATTCCTGCTTGGAAGGCCCACAGTACAGGGCAAGGGGTTTTCAGCCTCTCTCTCTGGCCTTGAGGCAGACAGCTTCAACTCTTTGAGAGACTATTGCTACGATACAGATAAGGTGAGCAGCACCACACCTTCCAGGTGACACAGAACCCTTTAATGACCCATGTCATGGAAAAGGGTTGCACCCAGAAGCGGTGAAGAAATCTGCCTTCCGGTTGACTAGATGAGTCTGAGAGCTGAAGAAAGCTACGGTGAACTGCTGAAGCAAATTTTCTTTGCAGGTCTCCCCTGCAGCAACGAGTCTCTGTGGGATGCCTCTCTCTGAGGCCAGACTCTGACAGTGCTGGAAGAGCAGCCACAACTATGAGGACTAGAGTCCGTTTGTTTTGCACAAAAAGCTCTCACTCATTCGCAGAAAACAGAAAACTGGAGAGGCCCAGAGCGCTGCTGGGACCTGGGGCAGGCCCTAGCTTTTGAGCCCTGGGGCAGTTAGAGAAGGAAGGAAGGAAACAATGTACTCACAAGATTAACACCTCTGATTCCTATGCAAACACCTAGAAAGGGAGAGGCAAACAAGGTTATCTCTAAGGCCTTTATCTTAAACTCTGAATTGCTAAAAACAAACAAACAAAGGGGGAAAAAGGCAGGGTGGAGGGGGAGAGTTACTTGGAAAGGAAAGAGAGGCCAGGGTTGCTACAGTCTTGGGGGCCAGGACCCCACTGTATTCCCAGCCTGAATGTGTCTCCCAGGCCAACACACTGAGACAGGGGCTGTGGGTTTTGCAGATGGGAATGAGGTTGTGCTAGAACAGAGGAGCTTTGGAAGAGGGGAGATTCCCACCCTAACAAAAAGACACAAATCCTTATAATAGATGTGTTGACTCAAAGACAAGGCCATCATGGTGGGTCCTTGGGGACACTAATAGCTTCAAGAGTTCAGACTGTGAGGTCAATCATGTCCTCCAAGCAAATTCTACATCAGTTCTGCAGCTGAAGAGGCTCATAAAAGGCCTTGATGGGAACTGAAGAGGACTGAGATGGTTGCGACCAAGGCTAGAGATTAGAACTTTGAATGCAGAGACCTCTGGTCAGCATAGCATCCAGAGGCTGAAAACAGCTACACCACTAAATCTGAAGGACCCGGACCACATCCAAAGAACTGATGGCCTGGGAGGAGAGTTTGCTGCCCCCACCATTCATCCCTGCTGTGGTTATATGTGTTTTGTTAAATGGTAACCCAAGAACTCATACTGGGAACATGGAAGCTAGAGGACAGAGATTTGGAAAACAGGGCAAGTCCAGAGTGGGGCCACCCCTTGGTCTCACAAGGGTCCAGCATCTGTCAGTACTCCTTTCCGTTGTCACTACAGACAGATGAGCCCAAGAAGGGAAGAGAGAGACTGGCATTGATCCATCAGGGAACACTCCTATGACTCTCCCCAGTCCACACCTAAGCATGGGCAACCATCTAAAGCTAATGTCCAAGCCCTGATGCTCCAACACTTGGTGGAGGTGAGGAGGGGTGTGAGAGGATGAATTGGTCCACTCTATTGACCAAAACTGAATTTTCTTTTGCCTCCCTTCTAACTCATTGCCATCCCAGTGAAGAACTGGGTTTCTGGCAGCCCAGTGTATTTTCACATGCTGAAGACTAGATTATGTGTTAGTCCTCCTATTTGATTTGGGACCAACTTCCCTTCACTCTAATGACAATGCTGCTTTCACAGGAGTCTTCCAACACTGTGAATACATTCCTGACACTTGAGTGTTTGGAACTCCTCAGTGGTCTCATTTGTTTATAATCAACTGCAATTAAGAGATCTGTCTCAGCAACAGGGAAAGTCTTTAATCCCCAAAGCAGGTTGTCTCTGCTTCTTACAGGACAAGACCTCAGACAACAGTCAGATTATGCCCCCAACTTATCAATTTCATACATTAACACTAGTAAACAGGAATTCCCAAAACAAAATAAAACAAAAAGCAAAGATTATGCACAAAAATAAATGTAACTGAACTCTATAACTTCTCTACAATACTATTCAGAGAGTTCTAATTTTTCCCCAAATCATAATTAACACAACACTCTTACACCCTTAGAGCTGAATATATGGGACAAATGAGAACCAGTTTGGGGAAACAACCTAATTATGATCTTTATATAGTTCCAGTCAACATGGTGACTGTGTGTAAGTTGTATGAACCCCTTCTAATAGGTTGTTATCCCCCAGAAAAATGCTTTCTTTTAGTAAAAACACACATCATTTCCAGCATTTTAAACATTGAATAATATTTAATTTACTGATTTTGATGGTAATAATACTTAACACTCTCCTATGTTATAATCCCCTAACTTCATTTTCTCCATTCATGGAGATGGAAAGTAAAGAAATTTTAAAGCAATTTCTTACACCATAGCTTTCCTTTCCTGAGAATGGAAGGATAATGACTTTTACTCCATTCCACTATGTGGGAGGCATACTACATACTAGGTGGGGTTCTTTAACTATTTGGTTAAAGAACTAACCAAATAGGAGAATTCCCCCAAACACAGTGTGGAGGGAAGACTTTTGTGTGGGGTGTTATGGTATCTGGGGACATCTAATTCTAGGTGGGGGTGCTAGCTCTGCTATTTGAAATGTTATGACCTCACATCTCCTCCCCCATAAACCCATAGATGCCTATCCAACTTGCAGGACTGTTATAAGAGGATACGCTGCTTAGGTACAGATGGAAGCACAGAGACAAGTTTCTGGCCCAGGCATTTAGTGCCCAGAGCAATCCTGACCCAGCAAGAAGCTCTCAGGAAGCATTAGTGACTGATTTCCAAAGAGCAAAGAGAGAATACAAATGACTGAGTCACTTCCATCACCCTTCTTTAACGTGTACCATCGTGACAGTTCTGTCTCCTACATAGTTGTGTACCATTTGGTTTGTCATACATTTGAAACATTCCTAAATTCTGAAGTAGTAGTTCAGTCCTATTTGCTGTGCCTTCACCGACAACATCCAGCTCCATCATCGAAAGCAATCACAAATGGTACTGGCATGAACTGGTCTTATGGGTGCCAGAAGTTACTCCAAAGATACAGTGAAATGATCCCTGCATTTCTGGAGTTTCCCTAACTTCTCATTTTGAATGAGTCAGTGGATAAAGCAGACATGTTTTAATCAGAATCATTTGGAAAACAGGAGTTCAAACTTGCACACCTAATGCTCTTCAGCTGAGATGACTGGAAGTCAGCTTTAAGATCACAGAACAATCTGGAATGTGGTTTATCTATAAAGTGATTAGCGGAAAAACTTACTAGGAAGAGTGGGCTGCAAAAAAGCAGCGTGGCAGCCAAGGACGTTTCACAAACTGTGGCCAGGGGCCAACAGATGCTGCTGAGCAAGAATTAGCATTGAAGCTGCAATACAAGGGGAAGGTTGCAGTCTGCAGGGATGGAACTAAATGAAGAGTGAACAGATGCTGTGGGAAAACAGCTGAAAATGTGAGGTAGGAAACTTGAACTGGCATTAGGAATCATTACCTTGGAATGGACGGTAATAAGAATTATCATCTCTGAAATTATGACTCCGTATGAAAAACTTTACTGTTGTAGCAACATGGGGAAAATCTGTTGGGGGGTGGATCCTGAGGGGGGAATCCAAGTCTATATGAAATTGTACCCCCAAATTCAAAACTTCAAAATAAAATGTAACAAAAAAGAATCATCATCTCTACACAGTTGGTGGAATATATGAAATAAAAAACTCCTGATATGTAGTGAAGAGCCTGTCAATCACAGATTCCTTCAAATAAACACTGAACTTACTGACATACCTATTTCACAACCTTAGGAAACCTGGAAAGAACATATGCAAGTTGAGAGTGACTCCATGCTATGATGTTAGAAGGATTTAGATGCTTTGAATGGTGATATGTTACTTAACAGATCTGACTCTAAACAGTGATAAGAACCTTGATTTGTTTTTCCTTGTGCCTTTTAGTTTTGCAATGCAACAGTTCAAAAACATGTTTTTAAATGAAAGGCAATCATGCAGTATCTAGTAAGCAAGTCATGATGAATAAAAATCAAGTGCACAATACCCATTATTTCTAATTTAATATGGGTGACTAGCAATGATAATCACTAGAGTATAGTATTGATTTAAGAACAAAATAATAGGCTTTCATAAATTCTCAACCTTTCCCTCCCAGTCCTATCTCCTGTGTGCCCACCTTCCAAAAAAAGTCCCTTAAATTCAAATCCATGAGCAGCAGGTGTTTTCTGGAACTTGATGCCTTTCTGCCCTGCCTCCCTCTCCCACTGCTTTCTGCTGTGGAATAGGCAGATAGAGGGCTTTGGCATGGGCTCTAATGGAGTAGAGAGTCATGACCAACCATGGGAGAGACAAGTGGGCTCAGAGAGAGAACACACATACCTAAGCGAGGAACCGAGGAGTTTTAGGTGCAGCGAGAAGCAGAGCCACTTCAGATGGAGGGAAAGCCTAGAAGGGAAACAAAAACCTAGGGTCAACAAAAAAGAAAGCATTTGGGAAAATCCTAATGACACTGTGTGTGTATTCATGTATGTGTATGAGTAGCATGGGGATGCCACAGTCAAAAACCTGACCCCTTCCACATCCATCAGTGCTGTATCCCAGCATCTCAAAGGCACACATGTTAAGTCCTTCAAAGGAGAGTGATGTGCTGAAGGAGAAGCTCTCTGCTCTCAGAAGGCTCCAATTCAAACCTTGGTGCTATCTGGAATCACCTAGAAACCCTTACCCCACCTCTGCTGGAGATGTTGATAACCTCACAGCTCAAGAGCCTTCTGAGGATGGTTGGGAGTCCATGAGAGTCTGCTGTTGAACACGGTGTCTCAGAAATATGTGCATATTTGCGATTCTTTTTTTCAAAAGCTTCAAGCATAAATACCTCACAACTCAAGCAGAAGTTAGAAAGTAATCAACCTTGTTAAGAATGAGCTAAGATGAATGCTACCTGGAAAAAGGAAATGCATCCTGAGCAGGGCGAGGCATGAAGTAGGTAGGGAAGGAGCAAAGAAAGGAACAAGAATGAAAACATCCAAGCTCTGATCAACTCTCCTTTTTGGTTTTTTTTTTTTCAAAGGCAATACTATATTGATAAGGAGAGGTTCCACAGAGAACCTATTGACAGTAAGCACTCCATTATTCACCTTGAGACAGGGATGGGTCAGGGACAACAAGTATAGGGAAGACAACACGGAAAATGGGGATAAATACATTTCTTCACTAAAAGACTGAAGACAAAAAGCAAATCAGTAATAATTCAAACTCACCCACCATTACCTTCTCAGTTATAAATTCTAGTCTAATCCAAGTGGTAAAGATCTGAGCATTGAGCATACACAGCCATTTCTTCTGGGGTCAGCTATATTTATCCACTGACTGAGAAGGCTCTGTTTTTTGTTGTTATTGCAAAATAGCAGACCCATATTAATGTGAATCCTGCTATTATTAGAGCCATAATAACTTAGGTATGAAATAAGGTAGAAATTTTGTTTCCTTTTGAGGTCTTTTTTGATGAAAATGTCTCATGGAAGGAGGTAACCCTAACATGACAATGTTGACAAGAAAACATGTAAAGTACTTGAAACATACTAAGTATTTTAACAGTCTTACTAATTCATGAGTGATTAACTGCAAATGACTGGATATCCAATTATCACAGAAGATCTTTATAATGGTAACACTTGACCTTACATACAACTTCTACATTATTTAAAACATGAAATAGTTTCACATTTCAAGATAGACTCTTTTGTACTTCAACCAGTGGTAAGAAAGTTGTGTCATTTTCAATGATGAACCAAGTCGTTACAGAGCTGCTTTCCTTGACTGATCTGGATGAATAGGAAGTTACCTAAGTGAAAAGGTTCTGATATCTTAAGAGATCAACACACATGTAAGCATGGAGTATTCATGTTGTAGGTACTTCAAAAAGTTTGTGGGAAACAGATTTTTTAAAAAAATTATTTTGCTGTAAAGTTTTAAAATTTGTGCAGTTTTGTTACAGCATATCATTTCCCATAAACTTTTTGCCAATCTCTTTAAATGCATGGATGTAAGTTTTGTTTTGCACCAAAAGAAATTTTATTCCACTAATTATTTGGAACACCCCTCATAGATCTACTCTCAATCCCATTTTAAAGTCTTGACTTTTAGAAAACTTGACACTATTCTCTGAAGAAAAGAAATACATAGTAACTTGAGAACAACTCAGAAATTGGGTTTGTCCTGGGGCCCTCAAAAACCAGAGCAGCCAAACTTTGAGAATCAAAATCTTCCTTCCACTTTTCACAGACAAGGAAAGGTGTTTCTTTACTGCTTTTGATAAGGGACCCATGAATTCAGCGGTAATAAATCTGGTTAAAAATATGGTCAGAGGATGTTTTGTTTTGCATTATTTAACATTCAGTGAATTCAATCATGTCATCTGGAAGCTGTAACCAACCTCCATTGCTGAATCTGGGGAAGTGGGTGTCTACAAAATTCTACACTAGAGACTTTTTCATCTTCATCACAATGAGGCTTTCCCGTCAGGAAAGAATAATAGAGCCAAGAGACTGGCTCTAAAAAGGACAACGCCACCACCTCTTGTGCCTCGTCTGGCCCCTTTTCGAAGCTGATGGGATGGCCAGAGCAGACAAGTGCAATTCTACAGTGAAAGGATTTTTAAAAAGTAACAGCACCCGTCAGGTAACAACAGATTAATCAGGTTTTCCTAAAATTTAGTATTTGTCCCTGAAGTCTGGATAAGCAATCACATTCAAAGGAATGTTCAGGGAGCCATCAATCCCCACTCACTCAGCATTTGCTGAGCCAAGAACTCTGCTAGATATAAAAATTAATACACCACAGCTGCTTCACTTCCAGCTACGAGAATACACCTACACAAAGAGCTAAGGGGCAATGTGTTAAGTGCTATAATTGAGGTATGCACAATAGTCTGGGGGACAAAGGAAGAGGCCATAAATTCTTCCTGAGAAATCAAGCAAGAGAGGGGATATGTTAAAGAATGGATACTGATACTTTCTTGTCACAAACTCAAGACTTTCTGTTTTGCCTTCTAAAAACGAAGGTGGTAGTTATAGGACTTATGAGCTGCTGTAATTTCAGACATTATCTTGGTCTATTAGCCAGTTTCGTTTACATTTGACATGGACTCCCAGTTATAACACACCAGGAGTCTAAACTTTAAAAACACATTATTGTAACAGTATTTTCATGAGATACACACAGCCCAGAAAAATAAGAGTCACTGGCATGAGCAGAATTTAGGATCCCAAGTTCAAAGATGTTTTGAAACACAACTGAATGACAGATTTTTAGAAATCTCATATTTGTTTTCAAATATTTTTAAAGCAAAATTTAAAAGAATCACTTGAATATATTAAATATTTCTTTCTGTACTTCAGTGTTAAAAAGAGGGATGTTGAATCAACTTCTCAACATATGCATACCATATTCCTACTCACTACATAGTTGTAACCAAACCTCCAGTGTTCATTACACACCAGCCACAAACTTGAGTCATTCTAATGTAAGCATGAGAAACTCCCGTCTCCTTTGGGGTGAATTTCCAAATTCTTCTGTGTTAAATTGGGGTCTAATTTTCCCTGTGCCTGGTTTTCACAAGAAGGTCCATTCCGCCCCATGCGCTCCTTTTCAGCTGTCAATAAACAGAGGCAGTGAATTCCCCAGGGCTTCACAAAGCTAGTTAGGCAGAGCCATTCATTCCTTCAGGAAAACAGCGCATTGATTTCAGCGAGTTCCCAGGGAGCAGCTGCAACAAAGAGATCAAAGGCCCACCTCTCTCTTTCCCTCCATTGCTTTCATTAGGCCCAGCCCAGACAAACAGCCACAGGTCTCCTTGAGACAAGGAGAGGGTCCAGCAGACCACCTCATGGTTCAATTCAAATTCATCCGTTTCCTACATTCCAGTGACAGTCCAGAATGCTAACCATGACAAGCCGGCACAATCACCCAGCATAATACTGCTCCCTAGTTCATCCAAGGTCAGAGGGAAAAAACAAGCCCCCGAGGGAAGTCCTCTGCTCCTAGGGCCTGCTGAGGGCCTGCTGAGCCTCAAGGGCCCCCTGGCATTCCATAAAATACAAGATTCCCTCTCACTCTCCCTTTCTTTCCACATCCTGGAAGAGATGGTCTCACTTAACAGTCTGCGATTTCTTTCATGTCATGGCACCCATAGGATATGGCAACATTATTCTCAATGTAACAGTGCCATGGCTGGAGGAGTAGGGCTAGAGATCCGTTCTTCCTGAGTTCACCATGCTACAGCTCGTCTATTCATATCCAGTAAGCCAGGACATGAACTAACAGCTGAGGTTTCTTGGGCTTCCCCAAGGGCTGTCCCCAGCAAAAATCACACCTTTATGAAAGAGTTCATTTGTGAAAATTCTGGTTGCAAAACACAACTGAGATCACAATTAGCTTTGTGATGGCACGAGGCGACTCAGGCTCCTACAGGACAGTGTTGGAAGGAGCTGTGTGTGCATATATTTGTGGGCGACAGGAATATCAGGGGAAGGGGGAACAATGCGGAACACGAAAAAAAAAAAAACCCGAATCATTCTGACTTGCTACCCAAGCCAAACCAGTACAATTAAAATGTTTCCAAATTTGCCACTCAATTAATTCTGAGTGCTCCCTCCCTAAAGATAACCTTCTTGGAAAAAAAAAAAAAAAAACAAGGTTCTGCTCTCTGAGCTCCACCCCATTTCCATCACACATCCTGAGTAAACAGCGGAAGAGATGGGTTAAGTTTTAAAATTCCTAAACCAAACCAAACCAAGCCAAACAAACAAAAACCCAATATTGGAATGAAAGATATGGGGAGCTCAGTCTTCGACACTTTACACCACCTCCCCAGTGCCCATATTAAGGGCTTGGTGGGACCACGGATATGGATGGCTTCAGAGCCTTATGTTCAGCTTGGACTGCCAAAGGTGCCAGTTTGTACAGGGCACTAACAGATCTTCTGTAGCAAAGAAGAGGGTTTTTACTTGTTTTTTCAGTTGGGACAGAAGTGAAATTAGAAAAGGTACAACTCGAAGCCGCACAGGAAAATCAGCTTGTGATAAAGGTGGTATGGATCATTAAATAAGGAACCCTGAAAGTAAAATTCAGCTGTGGCATTGACTGACTGAACTTATCCCATTTAACCACTCTCTGTCCTCTCTGCCAAAAGAGATGGAAATATGTGTCAAGAGTTCTTTTTAAAACATGCTGGAAACCACCATTCCTCAAAAATGATGAATCTTGTGGAAGAGGGCTAGTCTTCTAAGTACAACTTCCTATGTAATAGACCACTCTGATTCCATCCATTTTTCTCTGGAAGCGGAGTTGCTATCAATCAAATAATCTTTTGAAAGCACTCAGACAATCTGTTACTTAAAGAGAGTCTATGTCAAATGACTACCTCTGTCAATTCATTTTATATCTTTTGAGAGCATTTACAGGGTGTTTAGAAACATTTTCAGATTCATCTTTCTCACCATCCGAGTCGGTGTTTTGGACGAGGGAAAAGGGGCTCACGTGAGCTAAGCAGACCTGTGAAAGAGAACTAACCAGCCAAGTGAACACTTCAACTTTTTGTCTGCAAATATCACACTGTTTCCATTACACCTACCTATTGTGCATTGTGCCTTAATCATCCATTGAAGCTCTTTCATTATAACTATATTAAATAGGTACTCACAATGCATCTTCAAGTTCAATAGTGTATTGTAACACTTCCCTTCAATGAGGTAGTGTCTCAAAGCCTAATTTTAGTGTTATTTTTAGTAATTTTATACATTAAGCAGTATTTTCAGACCCTCAATTTTTCTTCCAGAAAAACTCATTCACAGAGTCTATAAATTATATAATTTTTAAAATTATGGAGCACATAGACCCGGGTAGGCATATAATACATGCTCACTTAGGGTAACTACTATTTATCAACATGAAAAACCAAAGCAATATAAAACTTGTTTCTAAAAGCACAAAAGCTGTGTCTTTTCAGGGACGAGACATACAATGTAACTTGCAGGATCTAGGTGGTATAATCCCCCTACCATTGAGATGGACCACAGAAATCTAGAACTCTATGGGATCCAATTAATGAACCAACATCAAATTGATATGAAGACTATACATTTGTTTCTAAGCTCTGCTTTAGTTTCTGATCTGTTCCATGGTTTATTGACTGTTTCATACTGAGCTTGGAACTCAAACTGTAATGAATATATTTCAAAATATTTTTCATTAACTATATGAATTATTTTCCTGGCATTATCAGAAATTCACCAGGGTAAGCAAAACACATGAGACACCTTTCCCTGGTAGAACCTACCTTTGGGTGAAGGGGAGACAGACAAGTAAAATGCTTACCAAACAGTCATCAGAACTAAATCCAGTGAATAGCAAGTGACAGGAAAGTGGTGCAGGGGAAACAATGCCAGCTTAAAACAGGGAAGGCTGTGGGTGAGAAGATAATTTAACTAAGACTGTAAGGAGATAAGAAAGCCAGTCATATGGCTATTTGTGGGAAGGGCGAACACAAAGACATGATGTAGGAACAGTAACCCTGGTATGGCTAAGGTCAGTGAAGGGGAGCCTGAGTTAACAGGGTCTCCTATCATGTCGGAGCTGATAAGGCTCTGTAATGAACCCCAGGAAGCACCGCAGACATCAGAGTAGAAAAGTAACCCTAGCAGAGTTACGGCTCTCAATAATTTATCTAGCTGCCATTTGGAGAATGAATTCTAGGGGAGAAACTGGAAAAGCACACAGGGCAGCTAGAAGCCTACTACAATAAACAAATGATGCTGATTTCTTGTACACAGAATGCATATTACCTTACAGCAGTATTTTTCCTTGACTACTGTCAGAGGAAAAGTCAAGCCATCTTCAGACAATAATTCTTACAGGTGTCCTTAATATGAACTTAGTATATTTCAATTCTTCTCCCACAAAATGATATGCACATTTATGTGCATAGGTATATTAAAATTAAAAACAAAGATGCCAAAAATGTGGCAAATGTTGTAGTTGCGGCACGGCAGTAAGCCAGCCCTTTGGTCACCAACATGCCATGTCAGAGTGCCTCGTTCAGTTCCAGTGACTCCATCTTTCCAATCAAGCTCCCTGATAATGTACTAGGGAAGCAGAAGATGGCTCAACTAACTGGCTCCTTGCCAACCATAAAGGAGACCCATACGGAATTCCTGGTTTCGGGCTTTGGCCTGGCCCAGGGTGAGCTGTTGTTGGCACTTGGGGAGTGAATCAGCAGGTGGAAATTTCTCTGCCTTTTAAATAATTACAAAACAGAAAGGGAAGGAGAAGGAGGGGCATAGCTCATAGTTCGGCAGGTGGCCCTCCCACTCCAACTAATCATAACCCAGATAGGAAGTCACCTCACAGACACAGGGGTCCCGGCCTACAAACTACATAAAAATGTCAGAATAGATGAAACAGATTTGAGTGATAAGATGCAAATGATAAATCATCTTGCTCTACCTTTTTGCTCCAGGACTGTGAAAAATGTACTGTAACCTGATCAGTGAATACAAATGTTGGGAGAAGATTTTTTTTTATTAAAAAAAAATATAGGAGCTCAGTGTGATAGCGTGGCAGTTAAAGGCCTCGCCTTGAGTGTGCTGGAATCCCATATGAGTACCAGCTCTAATCCCGGCAGCTCCACTTCCCATCCAGCTCCCTGCTTGTGCCCTGGGGAAGCAATTGAGGACAGCCCAAGGCTTTGGGTCCCTGCACTCGCCTGGGAGACCCGAAAGAGGCTCCTGGCTTCAGATTGGTTCAGCTCCAGCCATTACGGCCTCTTGGGGATTGAGCCATCAGACAGAAGAAGATGTTCCTCTCTGTCTCTCCTCCTCTCTGTCTATCTGCCTTTCCATTAAAAATAAATAAATCTTTTTTAAAAATTTCAAAATGTTACTTACAAAAGCCAAAGGCTGTGCACAAGTGAGACAGGAACAATCTGAAAACAAAAATAATTATTCATTAGTTTTATAGAATAGGTACAGGTGTTTTAAATGAGCATTTTGCGGTCACTGGAGCTTCGTGCACAGTCTTGACATGGTCTTTACAGAGTTTCCCTTAATAGTAACCTTCTACAAAATTACAGCACAATATCACAACCGGTGTATTCATAGTAACACAATCCGCAATTGAGATTTTCCTAGTTTAATTGTACCTGTGTGTATTTAGTTCTGCACAATTTTAGCTCATGTGTAGGATCACATATCCACCACCGTCAAGACACGGAACAGTTCCACCACCACAAGACTCCCTCACGTGGCCTTTTATAAACCACACTCAACCTCAGCACAGTCCCTGTCTGCCCTAAATACCTTACACATCTATTTTTAACACTAAAATAACACTTATTTACACAAAATCAGGATTGTACCCAAAGAAACGACTGCCCAGCTATAGATCAAAACAAACAGCTTTTTACCTTTGTGCATTAAAAACTTTGAGGAAAAATGATCTGAAAAGAAGTTTCTTCCCTATGCTATTCTCATAGCACAGGCCATGCCCTTCAAAAAAAAACAAAAATGAAAGGTAAGGTAATTAGAATCTCTGATCTCATGGATGCTGTATTTTCAGTGTTTCTCTTACCATGGGATCATCTAGGTATTTTTTTTTAAAATATACTCTCATTTAATCCTCATAACCCTGGGGCATAGGCACCAGCATTATTCCTGTTTAACCCAGGAGGAGCCATTAGCACAAAAAGATTTAGTAAACTGAGGTCACAAAATTAGTAAATGGCAGATCCTGGCCTCTGGGGCCAGGCTCTTGACACCTGAAATATATTGTCTTTCAATGAAACCTTCAAGGAAAATCAAGTTGCTTTGTGCCACCATCCATTGCTACATGCAACAAGTCATGTGATTTATGGGCAAATTTCACTTTAAATACAGGAATTGAATAAGGAAAATGCCCAAAACAATGATTTGTAGAACAGAAACAATGCATTATTGAAACATTAAATGAAGTGAAACAATCAGGAAATCAAAGATGGAACACATAGGAAAAATTTGATATCACAGTAAACTTCCTGGCAGCCCCCAACAGCTTGTCTTCAACATGATTAGGGACTGTCAGGCAGCAATTTATACACAGTTATGATTAGTCCTGAAAAATACACTCAACTGGACCAAGAAGATGAGGGGAGAACTGAAAATTGTGGTTGTAGATAAAGGCATCAAAATTGGCCTAAAGACAGAATGAGATATTAAACTCCAAAGATAATGTTCATGGTAACTTAGTAGATAAGCTTTCTGTAGGGTTATGTGCTTAGTGATACAGCATTATCACTAAGGATTACCAGGTGTTTTCTCCTGTGAACCCACGTGACACATTTACAAAAACCTGCAGCATCATTGCCAATCACTCAACAGGTAGGTTGGCTCTACTTTATTAGAAGTTCTAACTTCTAGGGAAGCCAGACCTTGACAAAGAAGAAATATAAGACCTTCAATGAAAGAAGTACTCAGCATCAGAGACCACTGTGGGTGCACACACAGAAAGATACCCCATTAATCCAGATTAAAGTAGTTATAATACTAGGATGTAAAAAAAAAAACCTAATTATGCTCGCTGTAGCTGGTTCCAGCTATAAGTAACAAGGTACAATAGATTTAGGGGGTGCTCAGTATCTATTTCCCACAGTTCTGGGAGCCGGCAACCAAGCATCACGACACCAACACCTCCCAGGAGATCCTTCTTCTGAGCCACAGCCTGCCGACTCTCACCTTGCTCTCATGTGGTGGGGAGGCAAGCCAGCTCTCGAGCCTCTTCTGCAAAGGGGTCTAATCTCATTCAACCTGATCTCATATTTTTTCCAAAGGCCCTACCTCAAAATACTACAAGTTAGGCTGCTATTTTAGCACTGTTTTCAGTGCAATCCTTTTTATAAAATATGAAAAACTATTATTATAAAGTAAAAAATGTGGATTTCAATAGTTTGCACCAAAATAAATCCCTATATTTAATTCCATTTTTTCCATGACCCTTTGGAAGCGCCTCAGTATGTGTGGATGTACACGCTCCCATACTCATCCAGTCCCTCACACTTGTTCAGCTTCTAAACATCTCCTAACAACCACGCAACATTTCCTCTCACTTTGGTCACTCACTGTCCATGCTTGCACTGTTTTCTACTAAGTGTCTTACCTGCTTCCATGACTCCCACATACATCTCCATGCTAACACCTTCACTACATGCTTCAAAGCTACCGGATAGGGCATTTCATCTTCCCAATTTTAAGAGCCAACAGCCAACTCCATGTCTCCCTTGCAAGTTTCCCCTCCATTCTCCTCCTCTCCTTTCCCACTGATGCAAGTTCAGAATAAGAGCAGGTTTACGACATTCCCAACTTGTAGAAAACACAACTTCTGTCACTGTCCAGTTCTCACATTACCCACTCTCCTCAGCCAAACTTGGAACAAGGATAACAACTTTACTACCCATTTCCTTACAGCCAATCCACTTTCCAACCCAATCCTAATACCCTTATATCTACAGCTCTATCAAAAGATCCTTACCAAGGTCATCAGAGCAATTCTTATCCTCATCTAAAAAACCAGGACACTGAGGCTCAAGAGATTACTAGATTGATATGGGAAAAACAAGTCTTCCCTTGGAGAGAAGCAGGAGCCAGTCCTTACCCCAAAGCACCCTGTCAGCACAGGAGACCAAGAATTCACCTGCTTTCCCTTTGTCAGCCTCCCTGTTGTTAAACCTCAGACTTTCTCTTTAGGGTGTCACTGTTTTTATTTGTAACTGAAAGATACTTTGCTTTATCTGTACTTTTTCATTTTGTTGTAACTCTAAGGTGTACATTATTTTAGTGTTTCAACAACATAAGATTAGGTGGTTTTATCTCCTTTGTACAAATAACATTTGAGTTAAAGAAGAATAAACCATTTTTCCAATATCAGATCGTTAATAAATGGTAGCAGAAGAATTTGACCTCAGATCATCTGGACTCCACATCCCAAGCTGCTTGCCCTTGACTTATATCTCATTGCTTCTTAGTCATTCCTATTAGATGACGATAAGAACAAGCATCACAGTGACAGATATGACACAATTTGATACCTTGTGAGGTCAGAAAACCGAGAGATGATTCAGATTCGCTATGAGCAATCGCGTCAGAAACTGACAAGAAATAAAATGGGAGTTTATGGTAAGAATTTTAATTGCCAAGACATAGAGTTCAGTTTTGGTGAGCAGGGTATTTTTGCTCCTGAGTTCTTCCTGGGAGGCCACATGGAAGGCATTAAGTGTGATAGACACACATGTGCGCACACCATATCTTGGCTTTCAAGACACAGAGATTGCTCTTAGTACTGCCTGAAGTTCTGCATTGGGGCCCATTCTTTGTTTCGAGCCTTCTCTAGCGGCTCTGTCCATCCAGAGTAAGAAACACAAGGTTGTAATGGGGTGTAGCATGCCTCTCCTGTACCAGTTCAGGTTCTAAAACCATGGGAATTCTTAAGCAGATAGAAAAACCTTAACGTAAATGAATATGGCTTGGCAGTCAGAAAGCAGGGTGGAATCTAGTTATAAATATGGCGATTTCTCTGGGAGGTGGATTTCCTACCTAAAGAACTTGCAGCATGGGGGAGAAGAGACAAGAAAACAAAAATGCTTGGTATATGCCCTGGATATTGTTGGCTGTTTCTGGCAGGGCATCTTTACAACGTGATGAATTTAGATGAGCTCATAGATGAAATACTCAGTTTTCAAGAAGTGAAGGGGAATGGAGAGTTTGGGGCATTGCAGATCTGGCAAAGTTAGACAGACTAACTTCTCAACTAACAGTTAAGATAAGGCTTGGAAGATCATTAGCTCCGGAAAAAATCTGAATTGCCTCAGGCAGGGACAGATAATGTATCCATTAAATTGTTTCCTGTGAATAAAATGATGAGGAAAGATCAGATTAAGGATAACACTTTCCTCTAGAAGCCAGAAAACTGGCGGGTCCAGTAAGCTGCAGGAGCCAGAAAACAAATCGGTGCAGTAGATCTGAGACCTGGGCTCCAAGAAAAAGAAGAACCAAGATGGGCTGCTTACTAGGACACAAGCTGGATACAACTGCAAAACCATTTACATTTTGGAGAGAACTGTGCTGCCACTGAGAATGAGTCTGTGGCATTGAAGTCAAAGATAAGTCATCAGTTATGATGATCTTGTTAACTGAAGTGGGAAGCATATCATCAGTTAAAATGCATTTGTAGCCCCCTTACTTCTTTGGATGTGGGCAGAATGAGGTGCTCAGTTCCTTCACGGATACTCTATACTCTTAATTTCTTATGTATCTAAAAAGAGGGGGTCAGGGGAAGGACTCCTAAAGACATTCATTTAAAACAATGAACTAAGACAGTAGAGTCAGGGCCTAATCAAGAAATATTTTATTTCCCAGATAGGTTCCTGACATCCAGAGAAGGATTTCAAAATTGCTATGGACCAGTGATTCCCTGAAGTACATTAGTGAAATTTATGCTCTATAATATTATAAAGATTAGGTATATATCTGTATTGAGAAAACCAGACACATGTCAGAAAAAAAAAAAAAACCCAGCATTTTCCCTATACAGCGCAGGTTTTAAAACCTCACTGAGAATGGCACAGCCATCTGATCCAAATCAAGTCCTCTGAGACCATGAACATCTTTCCCTAGCTGTTTACAAGCAATTTTGTAGATTGTAGCTGTCTTAAGTGTGACAAGGCATTATCCTTCAAGTGTATGACACTTCACACATCACAGAAGTGCAGACAGATTTAACAAAAGCTCTACTTCACACAAGCTCTTAAAATCTCAAGCAGGAGTTAAACTACTGACATTACGACTAACAATTTTCTCATTAAATATATGGCAGGGAATCACAGACAGCAGCATGAACCCTAAGCGGCCTATTATTGAGCCCCAACATCATACTGATGCATGCATTTCTAGAACATGCACTGTTGCAGTCCGAACTGCTCAATCTCTCTTCCCTAAAATTCCCTAATAAAACCCCAACCCCCAGTGTGACTATATTTGGAAATTAGACCAGCAAGGGGGTTAACAGAGTCTAATGAGATCCAACAGGACGGGTGTTTTTATAGAGGCAGAAACTGCACTCTTCATATTCATAGAGAGTAAAGGCCATGAGATGACACAATGATAAGGACACCTGCAAGCTAGAGGCAGCGCCCCTCAGCACAAACTGGACATGCTGACCCCTTGAGACTCTGGGCCACTAGAGCATCAAGGCCGTAAGCTTCTATTGTTTGGACTACTCAGTCTGTGGAGCTATATTGCGGCAGACACCCATCACAGAGATTCCCTCAGGAATGATATAATCAGAGCTGGATTCCCGACCAAGGGATTGGAAACAAATATATCATCTTTTAAGCAAGAATGCCACACTAACCCAAGACACACCAATTACAGTGTGTTAACCCCCAGGAGCAGGGAAATTTTTGCTAATTCTTTTAAAAATGAATACATATACTAGATAGTATACAATTACAAACAAAAAGCCCCTTCCCATTGTTTCCAAGTACAATTCCTGTGATAAAACAGATTCAAAATAGGCTAACACAAGCATTTTAATGTGTCTGAAATTCTGATAAAAATTATAATGTAGAGTTCAAGTACACAGCTAAAAAAAAACTCATATTATTGATTCATTTTCATATACAAACTCTCTGGCTTAGTACTACCCTGATTTAGTATTTAACAATTATTTTACTTGTTGCATATAATTTAGGACTTTGCTGATGATTTAGATGAAAATACATAAAAGCATTGCCTGGTCCAGGAAGTCTTTCTCATTGGATATGGTTCTTGTAATTAAACAAATAAGACCTCAATTTGATAGCTTCAAATAAACCAAGAGAGAAGGGAAGGCTGCCAAGTGCTGCTATATCTATGCTTACCTTTTGAAGGAGTGATCAAAGTACCAGGAACTCTGACGGTTTCAGGGTGCATTCTTACCTTCAAACGTATCAAGTTGTGTGCATTCAATGTCTACAGCTTTTGTGTATCAAACACACACACTTCCATAAAGCAGGCTTTTTTTTAAAGCATAGCAATCATCAATAATCTGTTTATAAAAAAGACCTACAAAGCCTAGGTTGGTACCCCATTAGAGCAACGCAGTCATCCAAACCAACAACCAAGCTTAAGCACCTTCTCCTAAGCATGATCACTGGGCCCAGATGAACTTAATCAACAAGGATTCAAAGCAGTGTGGAGATCTTTTAAAAGGTAAAAATGCAAAGATATGGAACATAAAAATATGCAGATAAGAGGTATAGGCTGAATATCCACTAATTTAAATTTTTTGGCAGTAGATTTTAGATTTTTCAAAGTTTTGAATATTTATGTATATATAATGAGGTGTCTTGGAGATGGGAGCCAAATCTAAATTTGAAATCCATTTATATTTTACCTACATTTATATGTACAACCTGAAGGTAACTTAATATTTTCAGTGTACCTATATTTTAACTGTGAAATCTATAATAAAAGTCAGATGTGAAATTTTCCCCCTTGTGGCTCCTGCCACCCATGTGGGAGACCTGTATGGAATCTGGGGTTCTGGTCTCCTGGTTTTTAGCCAGGCCCAGCTCCAAGGCTGTTGCATACATTTGAGGTAAAAGAGCAGAGGGAAGAACTCTGCCTTTGGGGCTCTGTCTTCCCTCTCTCTCTCTCTCTCTGTAAATCTGCCTTTCAAATAAACCTATAACCAAATCCTAAAACTCCGGAGGAAAATTTTAAGAAAGTAGGACACCAGTTAGTCCATAATAACCAGCATGGTCAATACAGCAAAGATACCATGCAGTGTGCTGGCAAGGAATGTAAGGCAATTCCCATGGCGCTGCACCATAAACACCTATGCTTAATAATTTTAAGTACTTATTTTGTCACCAAGGCAATATGACACAGAACAGAGTAAAAGCTTCTAAATCAGAGAAACCCGTTTGGCGACTTACTAGCTACATGTTGTTGGGTGAGTTTCTTAATCTCTTTGATACCAAATTTCTTCACAATTTAAAACAGAGACATAATAGTTACTTGGTAGCACAATTATAGCAGCTACTTAATAGCGGTGACGCTTTGGCAATGCTCTTTTTATGAAAAGTGTCATGTCAGATACAGGACTTTAACTCTAGGAACCTGACCATCTGGAAATGACATTTACATGGAAAGATTGGTGATGAAAGAGAAGAATTTAACAGAGATGTAGATAATGAATTATAAGGTTCTTATCTAGTTTAGTAGAATTATACAGTAGGTATCCTCTGAACAAGGCTGAGCTGTTTTTGCTAAAAATTAGTTAGAGGCAAAGTGTTTAAAAGGGAGAGGAAATGAAATGACTGAAAGTGCAGAAGCAGCAGAGTGAAAGTGTAGGGATGTATGAGTGGAAAAAGCACGTGTTCTATTGAACTAGTTCTGGGGAATCATACTGTAACGCCAATCAATCAACTTGGAACCAAAGGGGGACCACTGTTGGGCTACATGGTCCTCTCTTCTCCACAACTGAAGTCCCAAGGAATGAGTCTTTTGGGGGGAACTGAGCTCGGCAATCATTACACGTGAGAGGAAGGAAGGAAAATCTCACACAGGGAAAAACAGCATAGATCGACAAGGGACTAAACTAAGGTGATGGATGATCAAGAAATGGGGGAGTTTAATTTGATCATTTGATCATTTGATCATTTGATCATTTGATTGAGCACTGAGAGACCTCAAGCCAGCAAAACACACTTTGTGGCATACAGAAGTGCTTAGTAGAATGCTGGTGAGTAGATACTTCTAAAGTTTCTAAATACTGAAACTTGTATCTACAAGCCAAATAACATAGTGTGGTAATAATGCAATGTAATACAAGTTAAAAAGTCAAGATTTCTCCTTTCTGTGAAATGGTCATTTTCCATAGTATAAAGGGTCTTCAGGAAACTGAAAGGAAAAGGCACTGTATATATAAATACAAATGGATTTCAAAATACGTTTGCAACAAAATAAGCCTGCTTTCAATCACTTTTTTCCACAAACATTTGAAGTTCCCCTCATACGTGACAAGTTCTAAATTTGCTCATGTAAGAGGTATCTCTATCTGTAGCTTATCAAAAAACCTCAAATATAAATCACTCAAAAAAGTTGGGAATGCTGCCACCTCACTAAGCTCTTGGGTAATGGTGTTTTAGGAATCTGTCATTCATCATGTTCTTTGCGATAGCAAAAGAACAGTAGTTTTATGATTCATGAATATTAGAATACTTTTTGTTAAAATAATACATGAGACCCAAACCAGAAATATATGTTAGATTTACCCCCCCAAAAAATAAGATTAATAACAACTAACCTAATTTACATACAAATAATTTCATCATGTTTAAAAACACCCTCAAATAGATGAGTACTTCCTATTGGGTGAAGCACTGGATCAAAAGTAGCACGTCAGGATTTAACTGACACTCCAATATGGGAGGCTAGAGCTGCAATCGGTGGCTTCATCTGCTGTATGACAATCCCAGCCTCAAGCCCTCAGATCTCTTGGCACTCCTCCCTTATGCTGCAACTCTACTTTTTTTCCCTAACAAACAGAACACAGAAAGAGGAAGAAAGCAACTCTTTTAATGAGGAACCTGGCAAACGCCATCTTAACTACACAGGGCAGGCTGATGTCACTCATGGATGAGCTATCTATCATTGTACCTACAAATGACATTATCAGAAGTGTGCAAGAAGTCTACAAAAAGGCAGCTTGACAAGCAGGGTGGATTGTATCTGGAATCTTCAGTTCACAGACTGCTGGCAGGAAACCAAGGTCAAACTCTGCAGGAAATAGTCCACAGGTGAGCAAAACTCCGAGACCAAGATTGACACCTGCATGTGAGGGTCTACAGTTGGGCAACAGTCCAAGGCCACAGAACTGTGTGCTTAAAGATATCCTTGAGGCAGTCACAGACCGAGTTCTGTACATGGCATCCTGTTGCTTCCCCATGGTCAAGTAGTGGCTGGTTAAAACAATAGAGAACACTGCTATAAAAGTTTGTCCTACGTTGATTCCTGTAATTTGACTCGCTAAGCACTTCTGTAAATAATCTTATCTGTGTCTGTCTCATTTTTTATTTTCTGAATTTGTGTGCCGCCTCCCTCTCAAACCCTGCTCACGCCTCTACAGGCAGCAGTCAGACGGGCACAACACTTCTATGATACGTTTACATGAAAATCCACAATCTCAGTCTGAGAAAATAAACCCAGACAGGGCATTCAGCAAAACAGCAGTCTCTCTAATGAAATTAAAAAGGTAAATTTGATTCAGTACAAAATGTTTCTGAAATCTATGCATAAATTTTTTTCATTATACATAATTGGGGAACTTTTTGAAGATTTCTTCATATACAGACTTCAAAATTGTTGACACTCAAATAAACATACTTTAATCCCATATTCCCATTGACTTTAAAAAAAAATACCCCCCTCCACTTTGTCAGTACTCTCCATGAATAACAGCTTTACTAAAATTGAGAAACTGTGCCAGACTGGAAGCAAACTGGAAAAATGACAACAAAGCACAATGTTGTATATAGATTGTTCATTTTTTTCCTTATAGTTACTCTATAGAGTCAATTCAATTTCAATCAAGCGTGCACTTGTATTTCTATTTAAGCTTTATTCACTTAAGGGAAAACCGAAGTGACATGAAGAGGAGCAGAGATAGATCTTGCATGTACTGGTTCACTACCCAAAAGGCTACAACGTGCAGGGTTGGGCCAGGTGAGAGCGGGAGCCTGGAACTTGACTTGTCCTCTCCTGTCTACCCACGTTCATGAACAGGGGCTGGATTGGAAACAGAGCAGCTGGGACTTGAACCAGCACTGCAATACTGGATGCCGGCATTGCTGGTGGCAGTGTAACCTACACAGACTGACAGACTTAAACAGATGTTGATAAGCTCATTCTAAAACTGATACTGACTGGCAAGAATTTCACCTAGTGCTTAAACGCTAGTTAAGACATTCATGCCCCACACTAGAGTGCCTGAATTTAACACCTGCCTCTAGTTTGCAAATGCAGATCCTGAGAGACGGTGCTGGCTCAAGTAACTGGCTCTCTGCTACCCCATGGAGGGAACCTGGACAGAGGTCTCAGGTCCAGCCTCAACTATGTAGGAATTTGGGGGAGCAAACCAGCAAATGGGATCTCTCACTCTGTCCAAATAAAAATTTTAAGGAAAATTTAAAACTTAGGGGCAGGCATTTTGGCAAATCAGGTGAATCTATTGTTTGTGACACCCACATGCCACATCGGAAAGCATGGGATTGAGTCCTGGCTATTCTGCTTCCTGCTATGTGTGATGGAGGCTGCAGACGATGGCTTCTTTCACCTGTATTGAATACCCAGCAAAGTTTCTGACTTCTGGCTTTAGCCTGGCCTGGATCCAACCACTGCAGCCATTTGGGGGAGTAAGTCAACAGATGGAAGGCATCTCTAGCTAACTCTGCCCTTCTAATAAATAAATAATAATTTGAAAAAATCATTAACAAAAAATAATTCTTAAAATGGGCAAAAAAATCCAAACAGAAACTTTACAAAGGAAATCCAAATGACACATAAATACATGTTCAACATTGCTGCTATTCACAGACATGCAACCAGCCTATCCAACCATCAACAGTTCCATGAAATATACTCAAGAGATAACAAATGCACATCCTTCAACAGGAGTTTCAAGAGCTTTTATACCTTTTAATTCATAATGGCCCAACATTAAAATAGCTCAAATGTTCATCAACAAAAGAATGGACAAATGGTTGACATAACCACATAATACAATACTACAGATTCATAGTTAATGTTTTCTGCAAGTAGCCCTATAATCCATCAATCAGGCTCTGTGGGCCATATAGCCTCTATAATCACTACTCAACTTTAATGAATGGGCATGGCTATGTTCCAAGGAAATGTTAGCTATTTCATCTATAGCCCATGGCTCATAATTTGCCAACACTTGTTATAAAGCAAAAAGAAACAAAAAGTCTTTCATATATATGTATATATATGTAAATCTTACATGGATGAACCTCATACATATAACATGAACAAAATAATAAAGTGTGTGATTCCATTTCCATGAGGTTCAAAAATACTTCAAGATAATCCATAGTGATAAGAGTGAGGACAATGATTGACTTGGGGGGAGGGGCTGACCACTGACGGGAAAGAAAAGGAGAGGACTTGTGCACAGATGAAAATGTTTTCTTTTTCTGGGTGGACCACACGAGTGCAGCCTTATGTAAATCTGATTAAGCCACAGACTTTCTGTGTTTTGCTGCATTAAAATCAAAGCTCAACTTGGACAATGATCGGGATATAGATATGGAATTCAATGCAAATATAATTATAGAAATGATCTAGAATTCAGCATGGATTATATATGTGTATATATATATATAAGATATATATAAATGGTCCATATAAATAAAAGCAGATTAAAAATATTGATAGCATGAAGAAGTTAAAAACAAAAGTCAAGCACTGTTTTTTTTTTATAGGAAAGAGATAAAGCATGTAACTTTCTAGAACTGATGGAATACAAAACGTGAAAGACAGCATATAGATATGAGGGCGGCTGCAAGCGTTCCCAGAAAGTGAAGTCAAGCTATAACATACATATTTGGAGCCCCCTAACATATACACATATATATTTTATATAATATCTACATGTATATTATATGTAGAGAGCCAGACATCTGTGTCATATATGTACATAGGTATACATGTATAAATACGCATGCACGCATATTACTTGTGTTTCTGCGTAGTATGGAATATGTGTACACAGTGCATATTTTCCTCCCAGATTCCGGGAGTACACATTGTCCTGGACATACAAGCAGCAACTGAGACCATTCAGCCATCCTGGATCTCAAAGAATCCCAGGCACCGAGGCATCTGCAAACAGTGCAAATTAGCAGCCAGCAGCCACAGACCTTCCCTATAGGAATTTAAAAATGCTAAATTCTTTACAGGGAAAGAAAAAAAATTACAATTCTTAGAATGAAACAATCTGCTACATATAAAGCAACCATGAACAAAACTTTTCCATCTTTTCAGATAACAAATTTATTCACACCTCTATGTGATAGATTGTATTAATGGTGTGTGTGACAGATGTGGCTTTGCAAATCACTGGGATGAGAATTACCTTGGCACATGGGAAAGAAAAACCAAATAAATCTTTACCTCACAACACAGAACATACGCACGTAAGCACACAAAACATACATGTACTTTCCAGGTCAAATAAAGAACTAAGTACAGACAAAACAAACTTCATACCCTTCAGAAAATACTTCAAAATCCATTTAATAGGAGAGAAGACTATTTTCAAATACAAAAAAAAAATAGAAAGAAAGCCAGTGGTGTATGCATAAATTAATACCTGCAAATTTATATAGCCGACAAAGCTGCTGTACATTGCTTTCTGATAGAAACTTCTACACCATGGAAATGCTCTGTAATATAGGAATAATACAACAGAAAATATGAAAGCGGGCACAGAGCAATTGAGCCGTAGAAATGTGGTCTAGTGCGACAGAGCAATTGAAATTGCTGCGCCAAAAAATTGTGACAACAGGTTAGAGCAACAGGTTAGAATTTTTAAACGCTAAGTGATGGTTTACCAAGTTGTTCTATTTTCATATTTTTTTTTAGTATTTAAGTTTTTTACAACATAAATCTAGTTTAAGTTAAAACATGAAATACAATTTCCACTCTGTACTTTTTTTTTTTTTTTAGAAAACAAGATACACTGAACAATTACTTTCTTCTAAAATAGTTCTTTAAGTACTAGAAGCTATAAAAATCTAGAGGGCAGAATTTAATGACTTTGGAAGAGTTCATGTTTAAATTTATAAGGTAAACTATTAGCAATGTTAAGTTCTTCAGCCACCTCTCCCTTTCCAAGGCTTTGCTTTCTTTTAAAAAGTTTTTTTTTTTTAAGGTGGAAAATACGAATAATAATAGACTTAGCGCCCTGGCTCCAGGCTTCCGAATTCTGTGACGCCTGTAATTTCACATATTTTAGGGAGACATTAGCACACAACCTTACGTGTTTCTGCTAACGAAGACCCCCCAAGGCGAACACTCTGCTATCAGTCACCTACGCCAGCAGTGCTGAAGGTGCCCCCGAATCTCCCTTTCCCTTGCCAAGGGAGGTGCCATGGCCCTGACTTAGCGGGAATCGCTTCTTGCTCATTGCTACTTCCAGCACCATAACAGCCTTGCTTTATCAGGTTCCGAATTTTACATACATGACCTCACTCGGGGTTCTTCCCTTGCTTTTCTTTTACTTAGCTCAACATGGAAATGCAAATTACCTCATTTGCCAATGTACAACGTTCCCCAGCTCGTTCGACGAGCGAAAAAGTCACATTTCTCCTTTGATTGGACGCGCAGGTGGCCTTTTGGCCTTAAGATGCGCCTCCTTGCCCATATCCACTCCTGCACACGGAGAAAGTCTGTCTGGGGCTGTGGCTTTCAAACCTTTCTGAATGCAACTTATGCCCAGGAATGGTGCTTGTCATCATGAATCACATCTGTGCTTAAAACTAGGGGGCTGAAGTGTTTGGGGGAACGTCCGACAACAAACGCTTTAGATTTTAGACACTTTCAGATATTTTCTCTTCTCTGCTAACTCATGACTTTACACATTTGGAACCTTTTCCCACCAAAGTGAGCTTCAGGCTTTGGAAAACATCATTGCTGAGATCAACTCCCGAGCCCGGCTCCCGCAGCGCTCAAGTCCCACGGCGTCAACTTGCGTAGATCCTGAACTTTCAGAACAACATTCCCAGCTAAGCGCATATACACTTTACACCATGTAAACCGCAGAGTGAAACGTGCGAGGCATCAGGTTAGTTTACCTTCTCATTTGCTGCTGAAAGTCTCAACTGCTCACCTTGTGCCAAGTACACGGGCGTCCGGCTCCAGGCGCGCCCGCCCGATGTGTTAGGGCACGAAGGGTTTGGGGCGCAGAGGCAGCGAGAGGAGGGAGACAAGGTTGGGGAGAGAGACGGAGCGGAGAGGGAGCGTCAGAGCGCAGGACCTCCATTAGGCCCCCAGAAAGTTCTGGGCGGGGGTCCTGGACGGAAGATTCTTACAAGAAGCAGGACATATACGGGGTATTTTTATTTATTTTTTTATTGGTTTCCTAAAACAAAAGAGCCACACATTTGGTGAAAGCAAAAACAACTCCCCCCACTTCAAATTTACAGGAATACAGTTAAGCCCAAAGGGGGGCGGGGGGAAGTCCCCACCTTAAACCTTAAAGTTGGAAGCAGAGACGTAATTGTGGAAGTTACAAATCGATTAAGTGTGTCTGAGACATTTTCAATTTCGGAGCCCACATTTGAAAATAAGTTTGAGAGTCATCGGATGCAGCCCCTGATATGAAAGCATCAAAATACCCACCTTCCCCATCACGGGTGGAAACGCAAGCCGCGGCCAACCCAGCCACATCATCACCTGCCGAAGACTTTCTTTCCTTTCTCCCTCTTGGCCTTCGGGCCAGGTTAGAAACCCAGGTCTTCGCTGCGGTCCGAAGACCACACTGCCGCGGTGGCCAAGGCGCCCGACGCGGCACTCGGAGGCACCCGCGCGGCAGCGGGCCAGTGCGCGGTGCCAAGTCCCGGAGTTTGCACTCGTTGCCGCGCGTAGCCGGCCTGGCCCCGTCCGTGACACCGGGCTCGGACACACCCTCTCCAGTGTGGTCGCGCCACGGCCACCCGTCACCCTGCGTCCCCAGGCCGCAGCACCCCGGAGTGCGGCCACAGTCCCAGCTACCTACCCCGCGTGGCACGGAGTCCCCAGGAACTCAGGCCAGGCGTGCCGCCTGCGCGGCCATGACTGCAAGCCGGAGAAGCGCCCCGCGCTCCGCTGCGCTGCTGCTGCTACGAGCACGGCTGCCCCGTGCGTCCGTCTGCCCGCTCGCGCGCTCTCCGCGAGAGTGAGGCCAGAGTACGGCCCCGACGCATCTAAATCAAGGCTCAGGGGCGTTCCCGACGGGCTGAATGACAAATGGCAGATGCCGTGGGCTTTGCCGCCCGCGGCAGCCAAGAGGATGGCTGCGTTGAGGAGGCCGCGCAGGCGGAGCCCTGGAGCCGGAACAGCGCGTCCACGAGGAGGGCGTTGGGGCCCCTTTCGGGGGCGTCACGTGGCAGCAGGAGGCCCAGCTGGGGGAATTGGGGGTCGGCCGCTCCCGCACTGGAGGAGGAGGGGAGAGGAAGACAGGCGCACCCGGCCGATTGAGTCAACCCTGTAGGCAAAGCCAAGGTGGCCCAGGTGCAGCGGCTGGCACAGGTAGAGACGCGCACCAGTCCCGAGTCCCGCATGGGAAAGTGGTCACCAGAGTCCCCTGCGGGATGAGCCGCCTGGAGCCGGATTATAAACGGAAAGCACCACAGATGCCATGCGTACACCCCGTGTTAGGCCAAACTCGGCTGCTGTGCACGCTCTGCTCCGTGGAAGTCATGGTAGCTGTGAACCGGCCCACAGGTGGAGAGCCGTGCGCCATGCTAAGTGCCACACAGGCCAAAAGGACCAAGTTTCCCAGGCAAGGAATAGCTGTTCCTGCGATGCCCCGGAGCCAGCGGACAGAGGGGTTGGGTAGGGAGTCATTCTGTAATCACGGCTGGCATGTCCTTTCACTGAACGTTATCTGACTTGAAGCAAAAGAACCTAAAGTTAGTGGCTACTTGCTCCCCTACAAGTCGTGGTTCCCCAAAGGGGCCTGGGAACTTGGGAGTGCAGGGACTAAGGCAGTCTGAACTGTTTACCGCGCGATTCCACTTCAGTTCCAGGGAAGACTGGGAAGCATTTTACACTTGGGCCCACCTGCAGCCACCCAGTCTCCTCATGTCTGCATGGCCTGTTACGTCTCTCTTCCCAGCAATTAGGAAACTGGCTCTGCAGCCTTATTCTCAAATGTTTGAATTCTGCATTTCAGTGGCTTGGGCATTCCCCATACCACATCCAGCCCTAAATGCACTCATTTAGTTCTCCACGGATTTCTTTTCCTAGTTGTTTTCTTAAGGAGGGCTTATAGCGTCTCTTCATGTTTGAGAAAACCTGTCCCCCCCCACCACCAAATGTAAATAAAACCGAGCTGGGTAAATATTTTGAATTCACACCTTCCTGCAAAAAAACCTAACAGAACAAGAACACAATTGCGTCCCTCATTTCTGACGCCAGGGAGTTCTGGGTGGAGATTTATATTTTATGTAATTTTTCCCTTGAGGGGCAGCTTGGTTTTCCTGCTCGGATGTCTGAAGGATTCTTTATCAGAGTACCCCTTAACCTCATGTGAGCTCTTAGTGCAATTATTTGGCCTAAATGCCCCCTCCATAAATAGAGTATGAGCTTCCAACCTACAGATTTTTTTTTCCTGGTAATTTTCCACACCCATTACATGTCTGAATAGGCTCCAGTCTTAGGTCTGAGCGTTGTTTCAATCTATTTTCTCTGTAAGCTAAAGACAAGGAAGAGAGCGAGACGTGGTGGTGAAGGGGGGAACGGAGCTCCTGCTGCGAATGGAGCTTGCTGGGGGCTCTCAGCTTCCTGGGGGTGGGGGACTTTGAAATGTTCCTACAGCTCACCTCCATGCTGGCCACAGGCCAGCCGCTGCCTGCAAGTTGCCATCCAGCACTACACCCGGGAAAGTGGCACAAAGCATCCTGTCTCTGTTATCTAGAGACGTCCTCAGATTCCACAGGGAAGTGACTGCCCGCTTGGAGCGCCGCTGGACGGCAGCGAGAATGCGTATGCCTTGATCTGACCATCTCTACCTTAAGATGTCTGCATCTTAAGACACTGAATACGTAATGCTTTCCTATGAAATCTCCTGATGTTGGAAACGCGGCAGAGGCCAAACGGAGTCATTCTCAAGGCCCAAGTGCCTCCCCTCCTCTCCACGGGTCCCAGTGCTGCCCCTGAAGGAGAAGCAGGAGGGATACATTCTGCATTCCTGCTCTAAACATTTTCAGATACAGTTCTGTTCTACAGACCGTTTGATGACTTCTTAGAACTCAGAATACAGGCTGGCAATTTTACCAGCTAATACAATGTCCCAGGGCCTGATACTTTCAGACACAGCTGCTGCTGGGAGAGTCGCTTGTGATCTCACTGAAATGCATGTGACGGGATAACCCACACGGAATACGACCACATTATCAAAATAAAGGGGGGAACAGCGCCTTTCAACTGTGACAAGAAAAGGCATCTGATAAAATCTAACTCTGACTCTTAAAGAAAAAAAAAAACAGCTGGGAATGGAATGATCCTCTCCAGCCTGATAAGAGGCATATGTTTCCTATATCTGCCATAGTAAGTGATCATAAACTGGAGATTTAAAATAAGAAACATGTTCTCACAGTCCAAGTTCAGGCTAAAAGCGAAGGATCAGCAAAGACCACACATGCCCTCTAGTGGTCATCGAAGGGAATTCATTCTCACGTCCCACTTCGGTGGTTAATCCGTTTTCAGGGTTCCCCTGGCTTCCTTGGCTTGTGGCCACGTCATTGTAATCTCTGCCTTTACCATCACATCACCATCTCTTCTGTCTGTTGGTGCCATTTCTTCTCCTGTGTGTTTATATCTTATAAGGATGCCTGCACTGGCAGGGACCCTAGAGTGGAACAGGAGGACAAGAAGAGACTTGTATCCTAACCCCAGAGACTCCCGGTACCTCACCAAGGACTATCAATATGAGCACCAAGACTATATCCCAACTGCCAAGGAGACCACAGGGAATTGGAGTGCTCTCGTAGGCAGAGAACTTTGAGGTCATACATTCCCTATCAGATCTCCCACACGGGATGGAAGAAGCCCAGAACCCTCCTCACAGGGTCTAATGACATCGGAAAAAAAGCCAGGAGCCCCAAGCTGTCTTCAGAAACAGAAGAACAGTCAACTTCCTTCAGGACACAGGAGACGATCCTTCTCTGGTCCTTAGTTCCAACTTTGGCTCCCCACCCTCTCCTACAATGACCATCAGGGTCGCTCTGGAGTCCCCCACACCCCCAGCCTCCAAATTAGATTGGATGGACAGAAAGAGAGACAAATAAGGAAAAGGAAAATTTAGAACAGGCAAGAAAAAGTCAGCTTGGACTTCCATATACCTTACTAGGTAGGACACAAAGATCAGTTACTCCTCACTAAGGTATTGAAGATTTCTCTGCACATCCCTCCTAAAACTGTTCTGTTCCTCAATCATTACCTTATGGCTTGTTCGAGTTATAAGCCTGTTTGGACTACCCTAAAATTCATGAAGCTCAGTAACAATCATGCTTGAATACTATAAGCTGCTAAATATAAAAATGAAGGAAAGAAAAAGAAAAGAGGCAGCTGAATACACCCCTTAACCATTTTAAGTCTTACAGCAGTCGGTTATGCATGAACTAAACTTGAGATGTCAATGAAGTAGTCACAGAATGTGGTTAAGGACTTGTATTTTCTAACACATTGGTCACTCAGCACCATGTCAGTTAACTTCATGATGTTGTAAATTTCCATGTTTCTTCCTGTGGTTGAATTTGTGTTGTGGCTTTTCATTGGAGGGGATGATATTCTGCCAGCTTTACTTTCAGATCAAGGATGGTCTCCCAATGAAACGGCTGGACAATAGGATGCTGCACTCTCTGCATGGTCCATGCCCGCAGTGATGGAATTATGACTGGTTATGAGCTGTACTATTGTAATAATATGTAGGAAATCAGTATGGGGAGGGGGCTTAGGGAAATCCCAGAGCCTATGGAACTGTGTCATAAAATGAAATAATAATAATATCAATTTAAAAAGGATGCCTGCACTCGTATTTAGGTCCTATCTGAGTAACTTCATTTCATGGCAAGATCCTTAATGACACCTGTGAAGATTCCCCCATTCTTCCCTTTTTGTTTTTCCAGATAAGATGATATTCGCAGGTTCCGGGCTGGGGGGCGGGTTAGGATAGATGCATGATTCAGTCCTCTACAAGGGGGAAATCCCTACTAGCTTTGTTTTAGAAATCGACAGATTCTTCACTTAATATCGAAAAGAAATGAGAAGACTCAGAGGAATCCTAACTAAAAAGTGTTATGAGACCTATTCTACCTGCTATAGGACCTGCTCCAAACCTAGAATAAATAAGATTCTATGGCATATAAATATATATAACCAGCAGGGTAGATTGAGTCTACAAGTAATGAACTTTTTCCTATATTCCACACCACACACACGCACGCACACAAAGTTAGATTCCAGACCTAAATCAAAAGAAAGAGTAAAACGTCTATTGATCCAAAGAACAGCCTTTACCCATGGGTGGTGGTTGCATGGTTAAAGCATGGCTAGCCCAAATTTGTACTTACAAAAACAAGGTGTAGTCTGGATTTCAAGACTTATGGTAAAAAGCAATGTAAAATATCCCATAATTTGTATATGGATTATATGTTGAAATAATAGCATTTTAGAAATATTTGGTTCAATAAAACCCATACAACTCAATAGTGCAATAAACAATGCAGTTAGAATGTGCTAAACACTTGAAGAAAGCTTAATCAAGAAAGTACATGATTAGCTAACAAGCATATGAATGACATTTAATAATATTTTCCCAATGATTACCATAAACTAAAACTACAAAAAAAATACCCCCCCCCCGGAATGGCTGAAAATAAAGTGTGACAAGACCAAGGGACAGCAACTGTGGGGAAAACTTAGAACCCGCACCAAGGGAACAGTTTTGAGAACTGTTTTCAAAGTTTCATGTCAGGTTCAAAGGCAGAGCCAGCTGATTTTATGACCCAGGAAATGCCACCCCTCGGTATTTACTGAAGAGAAACTATCCCATGTTCATGCAAAAGCTTATACACAAATATCCAAGTTAGCCCAGACTGTAATGAGCTCAGTGTCAGTAATAAAATGAACAAATTGTTGATATATGCAGTCACATAGATGAGTCAAACATTGTGATGAGTCAAAGAAATGTAAGGGTAAGCTGAATAATCCCATCCGTATAAACTTGGTAGGACGACTAATCTATATGACGAGAAGCAGAGCAGTGGTATTCTGGGAGTAGATGGGAACGATCCCAAAGGAATTCTGGGGCTTTTGTGGGCTTGCTCCACCTCTTGGCTGAGAAGACGGCATGGTCCAGACAGTCCCCACAGCTTCCTACATGCTCCACGTCAGATGTGTACATTACACATAAATTAAGCCTCAGTGGAGCTCATTAACAATTTCTCTGATCTCAGTTGAATAGAATGAGGAAAGAGAAGTGAGATAAGACTACTTTTATCTTCATTCACAGTAGTTTTAAAGTTTGCCTTATTTGCTGTTACAGCTGTTGTTAACTGTCCCTGGTATAATGTTAGTACGTTTTCTCAGAGACAGAGATGAAGCTCCGGGCACAGTCTTTGTCCAGAGTTCTGCCACACTAGCCAGCAGCCATTGAAAATGATCATGTGATGGCTCACGTTGTGCTGTCCGAATTTTAAACAATAATAAATGCAACAAATATATAGCACCCAGCTTTAATTTTTGCTAATTGAAATATAACACTTTAAAGCCTGCATAAATGTATAGTTCTTTTGAGGACCATGGTTTCTAGCCAAATCAACTCCTTGTGCTGGTCCTCAGTTGGCTTTTCCCAAACCCCAAGTCTTCTCTTCTGCTTTACTGGAGACCCCGTCAAGTCTCACAAGATTCCTGTACCTTCCCAAGCTTGCCATTACTTGTTGTGACTTTTCAATTGTTTTTCCATAAGCAGAACAGACTGCCATCTGCTTCTCATTCCTATTGAGTAACATCTGGCCAATCCAGGAGGCACACAAAGTTGGGTACAGGTAATCTCTGCTGAAACAGTGTACTATAGATGAGACACTGTTTCTTTGCTACATGCATGTTACAAAATGATTGGGTCACTTAGTCATACACCAGGGATCAGAAAGCACCAGACAGCAGAGAACAAGATAGTTTGTAACTCTAACCAAAATATTTTGTGTGCTTTCCATTTCATCAGGATCCGCATGTGAGGATGAGGTGCACGCATGAACTTTAGATTTTTTTCAGAATTCAGTTATCTCGCTGAAAACTCCATACTAGATTTAAAATGAAAAAAGAAAAATCTTCAGCATTTATAAATAAGCAACTAGGACCAGTGAATTTAAAGTAAAATCAAGGACATAAATTTTCATTCCTGTTTCATGTGGCATGAAAAAAAAGTTGACAATATTTTCACCAAATGCTGGACTTTGAAACAAGGATGCAAAAGTCATTTACAGATGCCAAATATTGATAGGTATTCTGGCTTTCTATCTACCATTAAAATTTCATTACAAAATTCAGCAGCAGTATATAAGAAGATACAAGAAAAAGGGGAAGGTAGTAGGTCCATTTCATAATTTAGAAGTGCCAACTGTTTATTTTCTGAAATAAAAGGGTTTGGTGGTTTTCAGGAGGACATATGAACAGCAGTTGAGCGAGTCCAGTGAATTAAAAAAACAATTGTGGGATACAAACACAATTGATAATAGATTTTTAAAAAGGTTGGTGACTGATTTAAGATGGACTCAACAGTTCCAGGGAGTAAGAAGTAAAAAAGCGGGTTGCTAGGAAAGCATCAAATGAAAGTATTTTGTAGAGTAACCAAGGTTTTCTCTGGTAGCAACCACACCTCCCTAGTATAGAAGGGACTAGAGATTTATTGTCTAGATACACTGAATTGAGAATTCTAACAAGACTCACTAGATAGTTAAAAATTTAACTTGTTAATTGTGTATTATTTGATTTAAAAATATATCACATGCTTTTATGAAAAACTTAAAAACGAACAATGAGAGGCCATTGATGTGGCATCATGAGTGCCAATTTGAGTCCCAGCTGCTCCACTTTGATCCAGCTGCCTGCTAAAGCACCTTGCAAAGGAGAGAATACTCCAGCAGCTTGGGCCCATGCACCCTCCTGAGACATCCTGAAAAGCTCCTTGCCCTGGACTGACCATTGTTGTCAGCTCCGGCCATTGTTGTCATTTGGGGAATGAGCTAGTGGATGGAAGATTGATCAATCAATCTCTGTCTCTCTGTGTGTAACTCTTTCAAATGAATAAATTAATTTAAAAAACCTGACTGTGCTGTTACTCAAAAATCTCTAGGTCTCTCGAGAGGCAGTGCAATTGCCTGAAATCCACTCAACCCTGGAGAGACAGGAAAGATGGCCTTGGTTTAATGCCCTATTCCTTCTTTCACATAATTGTTAATAAACTTATTGGTGATTTCTAGCTCTTCAACCCATCACAGTTTCACTGTCATCCACAGACTCACTATGGGTCCTGCTTCATAGAAGACTTTGGACCTTGACTCATTAAATTACTTCTCTAAGAGTTGCCTCCTAACCACAGGCTAATTCAGCATTCATGTGGATGATTTACTCTATACACTGGTCTTGGAATTATTTCACTTTGCTTAACAAAATCTCTGTACTAAACAAATTGTTGAATTCATGGTAACCCCCTAGATGTCAACAGCCAAGAGCGTGTTCTACCCTGGAAATCCTACCCTGGAATCTACACCTCTGATTATAACTTCCTGCCTTTCCAGACTGTTCACCCTCTCACTTCTAGGATATTTGTTCTTACTCTTTCATTCCTTCTGTTGTCGTTTTCTTGTTTTAAAAAAAACATTTATTTATTTTGGGCCCGGCGCAATGGTGCAGTGTTTAAGGTCCTCGCCTTGCACGCCCGGGATCCCATATGGGTGCCGGTTCTAATCCCGACAACCCTGCTTCCCATCCAGCTCCCTGCCTGTGGCCTGGCTGCCTGGGGAGTGAATCATCAGATGGAAGATCTTCCTCTCTGTCTCTCCTCTCTGTATATCCGCCTTTCCAATAAAAATAAATAAATCTTAAATTAAATAAATAAATAAATAAAAAGATTTATTTTATTTTTATTGGAAAATCAGATGTACAGAGAGGAGGAGAGACAGAGAGGAAGATATGATTCACTCCCCAAGTGGCTGCAATGGCTGGAGCTGAGCCAATCTGAAGCCAGGAGCCAGGAGCTCTTCTGGGTCTGCCACGAAGGTACAGAGTCCCAAGGCTTTGGGCCATCTTCCACTGCTTTCCCAGGCCACAAGCAGGGAGCTGGATGGGAAGCAGGGTCGCTGGAATTAGAACTGGTGCCCATATGGAATCCCAACGAGTGCAAGGCTTTAACCACTATGCTATCACCCCAGGCCTCCCTAGGTCTTCTCGACTCCCTACTTGTTCCAGTTTTGCCCCCACTCCACCTGGATGGCAGAGCTCATTCCTGTCATCATTTTCTTGGGTGTCTTTGGGTGTTAGCACCCTATCCTTGACACAGAATCAAACTCCAAAGCCGCACACCATCCAGCTTCCAATCACAGAAATAATCATTACAAATATGTTGTTATGGAAACATTGCGATAACAATTGATCCATGCATGAATCCCCAATGGATACTAAAGCCAGGACATTTCTCGAAGGAGTATAACTTCAGAGCCAACCATTCCAAACCATCTAATTCTTGGGAAGGTGCTTATTAATTGCAAAGGTGAAAAGAGTAGCTCTGGGATCAGCACCATGGCACAGGGGAATCTGCCACTTGTGATGTCAGCATCCCGTATCGTATCAGGGTGACTGTTCAGGTCACTTCAGATCTAGCTCTCTGCTAAGGTGTCCAGGAAGTCAGCTCATGGACTTGGGCCCCTGCCACTTTCATAAGAGTTCCTGGTTCTTGGCTTCAGCATGGCCCAGTCAAGGCCATCATGGTCATTTGGGAAATGAAGCAGCAGATGGAAA
Organism: Ochotona curzoniae; assembly: GCF_017591425.1. NCBI lineage: Eukaryota > Metazoa > Chordata > Mammalia > Lagomorpha > Ochotonidae > Ochotona > Ochotona curzoniae. Next base: position 23,897,982 of record NW_024467115.1, read on the forward strand.
ATGTGTGTATTCCTCTCTGTCACTATGCATAAATCTTTTTTTTTAAGAAATGATAACTTTACAAGGATGAAATCTAGTAGATAGCACCTTAACCAAGTTACCATAGTTAGAGCCACACTAACTTTTAAATACATTGAAAGGATAGGAAATTAATGTGTAACAAAGTTATATGCATTCCCATGTTGACTGTAGGATTATCACAATAGCCAAGACATGGAATCAATCTACATGCCCACTAACGGGTGAATGAATAAAGAAAAAGTGACCTATCTACATTACAGAATACTATTCAGGTTTAAGGAAGGAAGTCCTGTCCTACACAAAAATATAGAGGAATCTGGAAGACACGAAGTGAAATAAAGGAAATAAAGCCAGGCACTGAACAACAAACACTGCGTGATTAGACAGATACATAAATAGATAGAGATCTCCAACTTTCCAGGATCAGAGCACAAATTGATGACTAGAAGAGTAAGAGAAGGGGAAGTTGATCAAAAGACACAGTTTGTTAAATAAGAGAAATACATTCCAAAAGCCTATTGCACATAATAGTGCCTGCAGTTAATAACAGTGCAGCATATATTCTTAAAATGGTCGACAGCAGATTTAAAAAGTTCTATTTAGCCATTCCACGATGTACACATATATCTAAACACCAGATTGCCTTGTAACATGCATAAAATCTTCCAGTTAAAATAAAGCTCACTCTAACACTTAAATTTCCCAAGTGATACATTTTTTTTAAAAGCTAGGATGACCAATAATGCTGTGGATTCACAAGTTGTCTCCCAATGCTGAGTACTAAGATGTATTACCTCTTAAACAATATTCCTGCTACTCAGAACCTGAATCACAACATGGTAGAATAACTAAGCAAATCAAAATCAAAGGACTTGGGGGAAAGAAACCACTAGACTGCATGTTGCAAAAACATCAATATTATGAGATGTTTTAAAAAGGCTAAGATTCCTTGTTGAATGAGACTAAACACTAAATTGATCACTTTATCCTAAAATAAATCTTAGAGTTTAAATAAATGCTATAAAGACACTGAGAACTGGATAAACTTTAATATGGACTATACATTCAACAGTCATCTTCTTGTGTATATTAAATTTTTAGAGAATGCAACTTGTCTGTGGTTATGCTGTAGAATGTCATAGTGTAAGAAAATAAATGCTAGCACTTTGAAGGTTAAACCATGGTTTAGGACAATAAATAGGTGCTACATATCACTAAATTTAGTGCAAGGATGGATGGTTTGTCACACTGTTCTATTTATTTTGAAAAGGTTTAAACACACACAGACACACACCTAAACCCATCTTCCAAGTCAGATTGAACCATTTCATCATGATATTTCTTTATTCTGGCTGTTAAGAAGCATAGGAAAATCTCCCACAAGTTTAGATATTGCAGCTTTTACTCAAGCTATGATTAATATTGTACAGAAATTCTCCTTAATGCTTGTGACTGCTCCTCCCTATTTCCTGCCAGATTATATATTCAAACCCTAATCTCCAACGTGTTGGTATTTTGAGATGAGGCTGTGAGCCAATGATTAGGTCATGAGGGCAGAGCCTTCATGCCAGAATCTGTGCCTGCATGCAAGGAGGCACCAGAGAGCTTGCTTATTCCCTATCCCACCATGGAGGGAATGAGACAACCATAGACTGACTCACAAGGAAGATCCTTACTAGACCCTGAGTGGGTTTGGCAGTACCATAAGGCTGTGAAGAAGTCACCCAGTCTCTCTACATGTGTTTCAGTGGCTTGAGTTAAGACACAAAATGTGGAGTGGGCATTTGGCAGAGGTTTAACACCCCATTTGGGGACCCTACATCCCACAATGGAGTGCCTGTGTTTCAGTCCTTGCTCTGTTCCCATTTCCTGTTCACACACACCCTGGTTAGTAGGTGATAATGGTTCAAGTCCTTGGATTCCTGCTATGCAGCTGAGACACACCAATACAATTCCAGGTTCATGGCTTCAGCCTGGCCGAACTCCAGCTGTTGCAGGCATTTTTAAAGTGAACGAGTACATAGAAGATTTCTCTTTTTCTCCATGCATTTCAAACAAATAAGCCAGAGAGGGAGGGGAACAAAAAGGATACCTGGTACATACAGAGACAAAGTTTTGGGAGGCTAAGGAACTTGCCAATAATGTCTCAGCTAGAACGTAATAAAATGTCAAGGAGAAAAACATGAAAATTGATTCCTCATCCTGTGCTATGTGCCTCCTGCAGCACGAAGAGAACGCACGCATGATGCGCAGGTCAGAAAGAGGTGCTAAGTGGATAACAGGTCGTTCTGACTTTGAGTCCATAATATAATAGTAAGTGAAACTGAAGGAAGTTGTCCTGCTCTGGATTTACTGTAAAACACCATAGTGTGAACAAGAGCCCTGCAGATTCCATTCTGTTAGGAAATTTTAGCAATTATTTCTGTTTTTTGATTTTATTATTCTTCCCATAGATAATCTTCAAGGCACTGTACCCCTATTCTGTGAACATTTCTTGTTTTAAGATTATTTACTTGAAAGACAGTTACACAGAAAAGAGGACAAAAAGAGAGAGAGACATCTTCCATCCTCTGATTTACTCCGCAAATGGCCACAACATTTAGAGCTTTGGAAAGTCCAAAGCCATGAGCTTCTTCTTGGTCTCCCACAAAGGTGCAGGAACCAAAGTAGTTGGGTCATCCTCTGCTGCTTTTCCAGGTATAGTAGCAGGGAGCCAGATTACTAATGGAATGTCTGGGACAGTGCTCAACAGAGATGAGTTGAGGCTTAACCCTCTATTCCACCACGCAGGCTCCTGGAATCTGTTTTTCAATGATGGAGTAACCATCACCTGCTAGCTTTGTAACACACCATCAACATGCCGTGTTTCTGTGAGCAGCATCTGGGAGGAAAGATCAGTTGGTTTTTTGCTGTTGTGATTTTAAAACTACCAATAAATTTTACTCTGTCATGTCATGCTAGCAGTTGAGTTTTGGGGAAATAATATATTCTACAAGGAAATTAAAGCTTCTCGGTTTTTTTTTTTCTTTGTGAAAAGCAATTAGACAACTAAGCATCTCTAACTATGCACTGGTAGCTTCCAGCAAGATTTCAAAACGTCAAGAGGTCACAGGATCATAGAGCTGGTTGGGAAAGACATCTGCTCATGGGAAGTAACCCAAGATTCCTGTTTTAAAAATGAGGCAGTCAAGAGCCAGAGAGATTGACTGGTAAGAACAGAAAGGAGACAGGGTGGCTGAAGAAGAGAGATCAACTCTTCTGTCTCAGACAGACCTAAGACTTTGAGTCGGAGTTTCAGAATCAGCCAAAGAATGTTTTAAAAACTCTCAAGCCAATGACAAACCACAGGCGTGGGGAAAAATTTGCAGATAATAAATGGGAGTAAGAGGCTTATATTCAAGCTTATATTATATGTAAGACTAAGACTAAAAGTATGGAAAAACAAAAAACAATCCAATTCAAAATTGGACAAAATAGAGAAATAGCCTATTCATCAAAGGAGATGGATTATAAGCAAGGAGGACATCTACTTTTAGAGAATGCAAATTAAACAGCTATAAGTTACTACTACGCATGTAGCTGGATGGCTGACATCCCCAAATATGGCAAGAGCAAGTGCTGATGGGGATGCAGAGAACAATGCCTCTTTGATGGTGGGACCTGAAAACAGTAAAGCCACTTTGGGAAACAATTTGGTTGTTTACCACTAAGGCTAAAGGTAGATTTACCATATTATTAAGCATTCACACTCTTCCGTATGAAGCCAATTGGCCTGACAACTGAAATCCACACAAAAACCTGAGCCTGAATATTTATGGCAGTTTTATTCATAATGATCAAAACATGAGAGCAACTGTGATGTCTTAATGAATGAATAAAATAGGATATTGCCACAACATGGAGTACTAATGAACCACTAATACATGCAATGTGAAAGGATCTTAACTCATACTGCTAAACAATATTAGCTAGTTTGCAAAGACTGCCCATTATGTATGATTCCATCAAGATAGTATTTTTACATTCAGGCATATCTAGAACCTGTGTTACTGGTATATATCATCAAGCCACTGGGAAAAAATCTGAGAGGCCTAAGAAACACTCATAACTTTGGAAGTACTAAAGAAAAAAAGAAACTGAATATAAAGCATTGCCTTCTGGGGCTGGAATGGTTTCCCAAGAGGGTACACAGAGACAGTTCTGAAAACACTGTCCCACGCACATTAGTATTGAACAAATGAGTAAACAGACTGTGGGAGCCAGACTGCTTTCACCGCCACAAAGGGAGGCTGAGGAAACTAAGGGAATATTAGAATAAGATACATGTAGCAGCACATTCAATTCTGACACATTATAAATTTAGTTTCATAAAGTTACATATAGGCATATAAGTAATTATAAATGTGCATGCCTGCACACATTAGTATCTACACACACATATTCCTTTGCTCTGTATGCTGGCTAAGCAAGTCTAGGTATAGGAATGCAGTTTTAGCAACAGGCACACCCTGCACTCAGGGCTCTCCTTTCTAATACCCTTCTCCAGCACTCTTGGAGAAATGGCTTCCTCTTGGGCTGGGAAAGGGAATAAATATATGAGATGAGCCTGGAATCAGAAGGTAAGAAATAGGAATGTAAGAAGATCTTCAGAAACAAACCAATAATGGTGTTTGTCAGAAGGACCCAGGTACCAACTGCAATTGACACTCGGTTGACACTGGAATAATGTAAGCAATTAAGTAATTTCTGTAGTGCCGACCTAAACAAGAAGTACAAATACTCATTTTTGTCAGTACAAAGTTGATGATGATATATATAACCGAGTAAATAACAGAGAAATCCTATGCAGGAGAATTCCAAGTAACACATGCATAAACTCCACTGTCAGAGACAGGAACACAATATCCACTCCCTAAGCAAGGACTGATGAAAGTGGTTTCCTTCCAAACTGTGCACCACAGAACAGGCACCAAAACCTTGCAGAAAAGAAAGCATAAATGTTACCTCTCTTAGGTGCTGAAGGTTGGCACCAATTGCAATAAGTCACATGCAGAGTAGGCAACTTTTCTTTAACTTCCCTTTTCTTCCCAAAGCCCCCAGCTGAATCATGAGAAAAAAAAAATCAGACAATCTGAAACCAAGGACCTTTCTGAAAGCCATCTGACCCATTGTCTTGAAAACTGCCAAGGCCAGTCAAAAACAGAAAAAATATATAAGAGGCTTAGTACAGTCAAGAAGCCCCTACAGAGATACTGCAAGTAAATGTAATGGGGTGTCCCAGTGGAATCCTGGAATAGAGAAAGAAGGTGAGAACACATTACATCTAAATGAAATAAGGAGTTTAGTTAATACCAATAGAGCATTATTGATTCATTGACCAATGTACCCTAGAGATGCATGATATTAACAAAAAGGGAAACCGAGTCCCGTCGGTCTGGCTCTACAAGAGCATCACAACTTTTTCCAAATCCAAAAGAATTCTAAAATTAGAAGAGCCCTTAAGAAGAAAATGCCAACTTGCCTGAGCTCCACTGGCATAAGCACTAGTGTCAGACTGGGAGCACCTGCTCCAAGGGAAGCTACAGGAACACCGAGCCACGATAGAAACACACACAATCCACCTGTAAAGAATTTCTGCAGTTGACCCTGGCTCCTTATCATTTGCTCAACTCCATCATTTGTTCATGTCATTGACAAACTCTTACCAGCTGCCTTCTATGCCCCAGGACTTCACAAGCTCCTGTGAATTCAAGACCCTGTAAACCACCGTTTTTAAAACACTGGGCCACAACCCAGCAGAAGGTCTTGGGAAATGTCTTGCTCTGTCAAGAAGTACATGTAGCAAATATGAACTCGGTTTACATTCTGATCATCTTGATTTCACCTGTCTTACTAGCATATGCACAAACTCATATGCAATCAGGTCATGAAGAAAGAGTTTGCTGATGGAACCATTGTGTCTCAGACTATCATTCATTTTGATATAATCAACAAATTCTTGGTGGCATTAAAAAAATACGCAAATGCTTTGCCACGCTAAGACAAGGAAACAAAGCAAGCAAACCCTCTCTGCCTACCCTCCTCCATCCTCAAATGCACAGGATTGTCTCTTTACAGTTCCAGCTACTCAAGGAGTACAACCAATGGCTCCCACGTTCTTTATCAGTTTTATTAATTGCAATTTTATGCTTTAACCAAAACAGGTCTCCTTTGTGAGGTTAATAATTTACCTGCATATAGTTACTGCATAAGCCATTAACTTTTCAAACATGTATCTCTTTTGAATTCTCTGTCTAAAATTAACTGTTAGTTTTACACAGTGCAGTAGTGTAAAATGGTATAAAACACATTCTATCTTCTCACCTCTACGTTTAACAAGTAAAGCCTCTTCGGTTGCCTGCCGGAAGACACCTATCTGAATCATGGTGGCAGCTCCCAGGGTAAACGCATTCGTGAAAACTCAAACAGTACATTGAAGCTGGTTGCTTTTTGTTGTTTGTAAATTGTAATTCAATACCATTGGTGAGGAAAGAGTCCACTGAGTAAACTGAGGGTGGGACAGAGTGGCGAGGGATCCAGAACCAACAAAATTTTAAATGAAGAGCCACTGAAGAGGAGCAAATTCAAAGAAAATTTGACTTTTAGGTGCTACTGTTAGATCGGACCACTGTAATCTGAGCTGCACCTAGTCCAAGGTGAAATACACAAAAAAGGAACATTCCCGGAGATCCTGCTATCTGACTATAAAGAAGAAAATCTGGATAAACTAGCTCTATTCTGGACAAACAACCATTAGTTTTCTTGCCCCACTTCTGGGCTGGCAGCTGAGGGTGTGGAGAACATTAAGTTTCCAAAGCAAGTGGATCCCATGCATATGCGAATTAGATACCTACTGGGACAGCAATGACTTTCATGTTGTTGCATTTTTTGGTTACATAGAAAGACATGCTTACTCCAGAGGTTTACAAGCAAAAGGAACGCGATCCAATGATAAACGTGGCCTTCCGTTTTCCTCTCCCCAATTTTCATATAATTGGGATAAGGAAGAGATACAGTATTGATGTCAGCCTGAACAAATGACTTCTAGAACACTGATTTGTAAACTTGTTCTTGCTACATGTTTGAGGAACTTCTTGTAAGTATTATTTATACAAGTTATATAATTCTGCACTATAACTATATAGAACACCATTCTTGAATCACTGAATCCCTGTAGTACTAGTTCGTAGGTTTGTAAAGAGTGCAATCTGTAAATATATATTTCAACTATATTTATAATTGTTTTCTGAGGTAATTAGAGCTTTTTCAAAAAGGCATATCATTTAAAAACACTATTCTACCAGCTCTGCCTTCAGACCAGAGATGGTCTCCCCAACAAACTGTTGAATATTTCTGGACAATAAGATGCTGGACTCTATGCTTGGTACATGCTTGCAATGAAAGAATCTTGACTGAATTTGAACTGTAATATGGCAACAAGGTGGAGGAATCCACCATGGGGAGAGGGTTCAAGGAAGGGTTGGGGGTATCCCAGAGCCTATGAAACTGTCACATAATGCAATGTAATTAATAAATAATAATAAGGAATCCAGACAGGGAAATTTTTAAAAAGGCATATCATTTCAAAATACTTTAAAATTTTATTTGAAAGGAAGAGCAATAAAGGGATCTTTCACTTGCTGGCTCAATCCCCAAATTCCTACAATAACGAGGGCTGGACCAGGCAGATGCCACGGCCTAGAACTCCATGCTGGTCTCCCATGGAAGAAACTGTGAGACTTCAGCCATCACCTGCCATGCACATTAGCAGTAAGCTTGGTCAAGACAGGAACAGGACTCAGGCCACACTGATATGGGGTGTGAATGTCCCTAACAGTTGCTCAATTCTCTGTTTCAAAACAGCCTCATTAGTGAAGGTGCTTTTTGAGATGAACACCAAAGGACATAAAAGAACGATTGGAAAATGCAACCATACAACAAAATCAAATTCTGCACACGACAAAAACACGGCATAAGTGCAGTGCTGGGTGGGGGTGGGAACTGTGACTCACGTTGAAGCGCTAATTTCCTTAATAGAAGGAAAGCTGCTACAGATCAGTGAGGAAAAGACCAGCAACTCAACAAATGAACAAGGGATATGAACAGACACATCTCATTTAGTGAAGTACACGGAATCAGCTCTTAAATCTATCAAAAGATGCTCTTCATCCTAGGGGAAATGCAAATTAAAACGGCTGGGATTTTTCCCTTATCAGATAGGCAAACATTCAAAACTTTTAACACTTACAATGCTGGCACAGGTTAGGAAAGAGGCATTTCAGTCTCTTGTGTATTGCTAGGAGGAGTATAAACTGCTGCAGCCTTATGGACAAAACCAGGCAGGATCTATCAAGAATATAAATGCATGGACTCTTTGCCATCACAATTCCACCTTTAAGAATATATTATACAGGGCCAGGCACGGTGGTCTAGTGACTAAAGTCCTTATCTTGCATGCACTGGGATCCCGTATGGGCGCTGGTTCTAATCCCAGCATCCCCACTTCCCATCCAGCTCCCTGCTTGTGGCCTGGGAAAGTAATTGAGGACAGCCTAAAGCCCTGGGACACACAAGAAGGAGAAGCAGCAAATAGGAATATTTGCACTATACTACAGAAAATGACCTTCATGTGGTCATGGAGGTTACAAATTTTCCTGCGGTGCTTTATACTACTAATTATAAGCATGTAGATCTGAAAAGAATGACCCAAGTTTATACACAGTCAGTCCCTGACTTACAATGGTTTGACTTAGTTAATAGTTTCTACTTTATGATAGTGAGAAAGCAGTCTGTTCAGTTGAAATCACACTTCAGATTTCTTAATATCCTCTTTTTCCTGGCTAGTAATGCTGAATCTGGAGAGTGGCAGGAGTTGCAGTGCCTGGGCATCTAAGAGGTCACAGTGCAAGGGAAACAATGGGTAATCTACATGGTGCTCTGCAGCTGAGCTATGGAGCTTGATAGGTGATGTGGGGGTCAACAGTTTTGGCTTATGCTTTCGACTGAGGTTTTCTAGGATATAAGCCCAACAGAAGTCCAATAGCATCTCAATAAAACTGTCATTTGGAGGGAAGAAGACCGGTGCAATGCATGTCTTGGTCTCTCTTTCTGGGCCAGGTGAGGATGATTGTTCTAGTCCCCCCAAACCTAGGCTGAAGCCTCCAGACCCCCACAGGACCACCCACTAGGGCCAACTGGGCACACAACATCAAGACTCATCTGAGAATGAACTCCACAAACTCTCTTGCCCATAGTGCCGACTTAGGCCTCCCAAGCTCTTCTAACTAAACTTCAGGTAGTTCAGTTTGTTTATTTCACATCCTCCTCAACTGGTGTAAAGAAATGCCCCCTCAGTGTACCAGGGTACAAAAGAGGGAGTTGTCCTGTGAGGAGATGCATCAAAGAATTGTCACTTCACAATGAACTGACTTTGGACATAATGTCATTTAGAATATAAAACATGGAGTTCTTCTTGCGAGTTTGATTGTAAAAATTGGGATTTTCCCCTAGCTTTTATGATTTGTAAAACTTCTGCTTGGAAGTAGTCATTATTTTACATAACTGACCAAAGCTTTTTAAAAAGAATTTGTTCATTCATTTGAAAGTCAGAGCAACAGACACACACACACCCCAGAAATGGAGAGTGCCAGATTTTCATTTGCTGGCTCATTCTCCAAATAGCCACAGACACTGGGTCTGGGTCATGCTGATCCAGGAGGCAGGAATGCCATCTAAGCCTAACATGGATGACAAGGACCCAAGTACTTGGGCCATTCTCTGCTGCCCACCCAGGCACATCAGCAGGGGAGTGGATTTCATAGAAGTTAGGGCTCAAACTGGCAATTTGATATTGGATGCCAGTGTCTCAAACAGCAGCTGACCGTGCTGCACCACAGTGCTGACCCCCATAGATTTTTCCAGCATCCCAAAAATGCAGAATAACAGCTCTCCTCTCAGAATACAAGTTAGGCCTCCACTGGAGGCTTTCAGATTTCAGTCAACTGTCTTTGAATATTACCCTGGAAATAAGGTGAACCAACAGAGAGAACAGATGGATATGTAATCAAACAACTACAGATGGATATGTAATCAAACAACTACAGTTAAACATTTGTGATATATCTTAAAGATGCACATAAGAGTGTTCCCTGTGAAAGTCAGTTTTTCTATATGTCCAGAAGTTTTTCATACCAAAATGTTGGGAGGGAAGAAAAGGGCCTTGTGTCAAAGAAACTTAGCCAAATCCCCACTGCAAACTAGCTGAGCGACCAGAACAAACTGCCTGATACACAGGTTAATGCCTTTGACTGTCCAGTGCAGGCAATTGACAGACAATTGCTAGAAACAAAATCAAGAATGTTGATGGTGATTTCAGAGTCTTTCAAATGCAGAGTGGCCTCAGTAATTTCGGAGGGAAGAAATGCAGGTGAGCATGCACTGGAGTCAGCAGTGGGGAACAACTTCACCTTGGCCTTTCACTGTGGCCACCAGGTTGGGGTGGCTAAGACCAGAAACCTTACATTCATGGTCTCTACTTTGAGGAAGTGCTTCAAGAAGTCCCTAGAAGCACCCAACAGACAACCTGAAACCTATGTGTTTGTTGTATTCATCTTCCAGGATGCCTTCTGTTCAGACTCAGTGGCTTTTATGCCAGGAATGACAAACAGCTGTAATGAAATACCACCTAATCTATTTATTTGTCATTTTTATTTTAGGAACTATAAGAGTTACTACAAAATCCTGAGGAAGCTGATGGTCAAACAGAAGGCCCCTACCATACCCAACAAGAAGGGGACACACTCTGCTTTGATGTCATAGGGCAATGCCCACCCTGAGTAGGAACCAGAATGTAGTAGTCAGTTGAGGCCAACTACAAGAATGGTGTGCTTTGTCTTCAGAATCATCTTTGCATGAAAGAAAACACAGCAGAAGTTTGCTTATTCCAGAAAACTGCTGAGAAAGAAGGGGTGGGGGTCCTACCCATCATGATGGCTGTTTGGTAGCGAGAGCTTGACATTCTACTGTAGTAGGACAGAGACTGCTTCCAGTGCTGGAGAAGTCACGAAAGGACTGGACATGACTGAGATGGACACATGCCCTGGATGGGCACATGGACGGGAAAGTTACAACCGTGTAGTCAACTGCATTTAAGTGGGGATTGGTTCCTGAACCACTCATGAACATGGTTGGATGCCTATGTACCTTTTAGAGAAAGCTGATGTAGAATTTGCATATAAAGTGCTTTAAAAAAATGTGTGGTAAACAGAATTATAAGATTATTTTGGCACAAAATTTTTGAAATACATGCGTAAGAGATCTTCAGAAATTTATGAAAGACGCAATTTATGTTGATTCAAGAAGTTGAAAAAATACATAGGGTGTAGGTGCTTGAGCTTGTGATTCAAGCATCAGTTAAGGTTCCACACTGGAGTTCCTGGGTTATAAATGAGGTTCTAACTCCTCACTGCAGCTTCGCAGCAATGCAGACCTTGGGTTGCAGTGATGATGGTCAAGTCCTCGCATTCCCACTGTCTACAGGGAAGACCTGATGGAGTTCCCCACTGCCAGCTTCAGTCAGCCCAGCCATTGCGGACATCTGGAGTGAACCAGCAACTAGCAATACTTCCTTTCCTATTTCTCTCTTTCAAGCCAATAAATAAAAACAACAATAACTTTGGGTCCCCACCCTCTCTGCAATGGCCATCAGGGTCACTCCAGAGCCCCCTCCTCCAAACACACACACACACACACACACACACACACACACACACACACACACACACACACACACATTAGAATAGATAGGCAGAGAACAGCAAGGAAAGCTTGGTCAGCATGGACTCACACGTACCTTACTAGGTAGGACACAAAGATAAGTACTTCTCACCAAGGCATTGAAGATTTCTCTGCACACCACTCCTATAACTGTTTTGCACCTCAATTGTTGAAATGTCAATGCAGAAGTCACAGGATGTGGTTGAGAACTTGCATTGTTTTTAATATATTGTTTACTCAATACTATGTCAATTAATTCCATAACATTGTATATTGTTGCTGATGTTATGTTGGGGCTTTTAATCGATCAGGATTTTACTCTGTTGGCTCTACCTTCAGACTAGAGAAGGTCTCCCCAAGAAGCCGTTGAACTTATCTGGACAATAAGATGCTGGACTCTATGCTTGGTATATGCTTGCAATGAAGGAATCTCAACCGAACTTGAACTGTGGTTACGCAACAAGGGGGGAGGGTTATGGAGGGGTAGGGGGAATCCCAGTGCCCATAAAACTGTATCACATAATACAATGTTATTAATAATAATAACAACATATTTTAGATTACATGATTTTAAGTTGCTGCTCAGAAAACAGCTCTGGTTTACCCTAGGACCAAAAAAAGGGTAAAAGTCATCTCCATGCATAGCATCTCTCCTCTACAAACATCCACACTATTCCATTTAGTACAGGAAAGAGTCTACCATAATCCAGAAAGTAGCAAAGAAATGGTAGGATATTTTTCTGGTCTTTAGCCAGGGTTCCCTGAAATTATATAGGGCAGTGGAATATAGAGAACAGAGCACTAAATTTGCCATCTAGATGTTTACTTAAAGTCCCAATTCTGCCACTTCAGGCAAGATACTATGTAGATATCTAATTTCCTCAATTGTTTAGCTTGGGGCAAGAGCTCTGTTTCTTGTCTACCACTGTTTCCAAGCCCACACAGTACTCAGCATAGAGCAGGTGCCCAACAGATATTATTAAATAAATGGATGGATGAATAAATACCTTGTCCTCACAGCTGCAAGCAGGATATCATACAAATGCTTAATTTTGTTTTAAAATTCAGTCTGAAATGGCTGGAGCTCCATTTGCTGGCAGGTTGACGTTACACTGTGATTGTTTTTCTGTTTCCAGCACTCCGAGACCAAAACAGGGTGAACGAAGGACTTGTTTTTTTCCTTTTCAAAAAGCTAGTCTACGTGAAAAGAACACGTATACCCTTGCCCCCATATCAAGGATGCATATAACACTGGCGACCTTTTAAACCAAAAGAAATAAAAATGTAATTGGTCTTTATATATTTAAGCCAGTTAACTCTTTCTTAGTATCATGAACAAAAGAGATCTCTCACACACACACAACAGAATCACAGTGTTCAATTTTTCATCTTAGCACCAATATTTTGATAAGCATGAAATTATTTTAACTGATATATAATAAGGTTATCATTATTGCCTATCACTACAAATTGACAAAAATGAGTCATTTATTCAACTGGTTATTAATTCTTGAGGAGTTTGTTCTGATATGATATGTTACTGGCATCTGTGAAAGATAGAAATGATCCCAGTTCTTTTCATCTTGAGCAGATTTCTCATAAAATCTTAATAATTACACAGAATCTATCTAAATAGATACAGTAGTACAGACAACAGATCCAAGAGCTTTGGATAGATATCTACTTTCACAAGCAAGCATCATCTGAAAGTGTAGGCTTCAGAATGGCAAATGCACACCCAGAGAACAATCACCCTCTCTGTTATCCACAGCTGTCCAGTTAATGATCAGAGAATCCCTGGCCAGTGAACAAGATAGGTCTACCAGATCCTTCTCAGGACATCCCTCTAAGCAGCCACAACTAACATGGTGAAACTGATTCGTCAGCTCTTCGTTCAACTTCTTTATCACATGAATTCTACCCAGGTACACACTGAAAAGATTATGTTCAGCGCCATACAGACATCAGAGAAGGAATTTATTTCTCTCCTCAGTCTAATAAAGAAAGCTGTTGAATTTATTATTATTTATTAGAGAGGCAGAGACACAGAGACACAGAGAAATGCTCCCATACATCGGATAACTCAATGAAGGCCTGCAATTGCCAGGGCTGGGCAAAGTCTAGAGCCGGAGCCAGCAACTCAATCCCAGGCTCTGTCGTCAGTGGCCGGAGCCCGTTACATGAGCCATCACACTGCGGCCCCTCAGGGTCTGCATTAGCAAGAAGCCAGAATGGAGCTGCTGCTGCTAATTAAACTCAGATATCCCCATGTGGAGAATTAACTGCGTGTCTTAGCCGCTAGGCTAAACACCAACTCCCCCAAATAATACAATTTAACTTCAGGTCTTAAATTATATTAAATGGTAATTGCATCCGTAAATCCAATAAAGCCTTTGTAATTATGAAGATTCAGTGTGTAATAAATCACATGCATGAAATTTAAAAATACGTGTTCATTGTAACACATTAAAAATAAATAAAATCAGGAAGTTTTCCAGCCTCTTTAATCTTTAATTTCTTAAAGGTAACAAGGATCAAGTCTTGTGTATCTTCTTCCAAATTGGGTGCATGTGAGAAACATTAGGGCCAGTTTCTTTTTAAAAATATCATAGAGTTAACTTTCTAAAAGATTTAGTTTATTGGAAAGGCAAATTTACAAAAGACAGACATAGAGAAAAATTTTCCATCCACTGGCTCACACTCCAAAAGGCTGCAACAGCCAGAGCCACACTGATCTGAAACCAGAAGCAGGAGCTTCTTCCAGGTCTGCCACTCAGGTGCAGGGTCCCAGGGCTTTGGGGTATGCTCTACTGCTTTCGTAGGCCACAAGCAGGGAGCTGGATAGCAAGTGGAGCATCCAGGACTCGAATTGTTGCCCATATGGGATGCCAGCACTCATGGGGGAGGATTAGCAGATTGAGCCATCGAACTGAGCCCAATATTTACTTTGAAAAGCAGAACTACAAAGAGGGAGTGGGTGGGAGGGGGGTAATGGAGAAAGAATTGCTCGTCTACTGTTTTACTTCTGAAATGGCCAATAACAGTAGTTGCTAGGCCAGCCAAAGCCAGGATCCTGGAACTCTATTCAGATTCTCCATGTGGATGACAGAAGTCCAAGTAGATGGATCATCTTCCATTGCCTTCTCAGGTCACTAGCAGAGAGCTGAATAGAAGCAGAGATACAGGACCCAGTGCAGTAGCCTAGTGGCTAAAGTCCTCGTCTTGAACACAGCAGGATCTCATATGGGCACCAGTTCTAATTCTGGTGGCACCACTTCCCATCCAGTTCCCTGCATTTGGTCTGGGAAAGCAGTCAAGGACGGCCCAAAGCCTTGGGATCCTGCAGCCATGTGGGAGACCTGGAAGAAGCTCCAGGCTCCAGGCTTTGGATCAGCACAAAGCTCTAGCCATTGTGGCAGCTTGGGGAGTGAATCAATGGAAAGAAGATCATCTCTGTCTCTCCTCCTCTCTGTATATCTGACTTTCCAATAAAATTTTTAAAAATAAAATAAAATAAAAAGAAGCAGAGCTACAGGGCCAGCATGGTAGCATAACAGGTTAATCCTTCCTCTATAGTGCCAGAGTCCCACATGGGCACTTGTTTGAGGCCTGGCTGCTCCACGTCTGGTCCAGCTTCCTGCTTGTGACCTGTGAAGGCAGAGGAGGGCAGAGTGGGTTTTTGGGCCCATGCACCCACAAGGGAGACCTGAAAGGAAGATCCTTCTGGCCTCAGATCAGCTCACCTCTGGCCATTGCAGCCATTTAGGGCCTGAACCAGCAGATGTAAGATAACTGTTTCTCCTCCTCTCTTTGGGAAATCTGTCTTTCAAATAAAAATAAACCTTTTTCTAAAAAGTGGAACAACTGGGACTCGAACCTGTGTCCATATGGGATGACAGTGTTGCAGGTGGCAAGTTAACTGCTTTACCACAATGGCCCTTGTGTAGTTGTTACTAACAAATCCTAAATTCATAAAACAAATATTCAAATAATAATTGAATGGTAATACAAATTTACTACCATTTTATTTTGTATCCAATATGGCTTATTTGGGGGAAGGTAGACATTGGAACACAGGAGAATATATTAATCCAGTTCTGCTTCAACCTGAGTTGCTTTAATACATGATGTAAGCTTTGTTGAAGCTCAAAACTTGAAGTTTTTATTGAAAAGCATCCTTTGCATATAGTGGTATTAGAGTACCACATATTTAAAAAGAAATGTGGCTGGCTTAGTGTTATAGCAAAATAATTCTCTGCCTGCAGTACCAACTTCTGATCCAGCTCACTGCTGAAGGCCTGGGAAAGGAGTGGAGGATGACCCAAAGCTTTGGGACCCTGCACCCACATGGGAGACCTGGAGAAAGCCTATGGCCCCTGACTTCTGATCAACTCAGTTCTGGCGATTGCGGTCATTTGGAGAGTGAACTCACAGATGGCAGAGCTCTCTCTCTCACTGTCTCTTGGTAAATCTGCCTTTCCAGTAAAAATTAAGCCTTTTTTTAAAAAAAAATGTACCATACACTGAGGTACATTCACAAATATTCATAGCCACAGTTATTCATTGAAATACATTTATCCAAAAACAGGACTTGCATAGAGACACTCGCTAGGCCCCTGGTTTACGTATAAGGAAGTGGACTAACGTCACAAAGTCACAAACAGAGGCTGTGCCGGAGCCACAGCCCACCATCTCATCGCGGGCTTGCTGTCCACAACTTTATGCATTGCAGGAAGTCTATCACATAAGAGAGATTTTGGAATCATCAATGTTTCAATGTGTCTTAAATGGTCCTTATCCCCACATTTAGTGCCCTCGTGTTCTGAAGGCTGTATGCTTGCAATTCTCCTAGCTGCAAGCTCAGTTCCAAAGTCCCTTCTACGGAGGACCCTGCTGCTGATCCAGCACGCTCTGTCACTAACCCTGCCTTCACCCTACCTTGTAAAGTACTGAGGTGCACAAAGCTAAATGAACACAAGCTCTTCTCCAGATGTGCAGCCACAGTTGTCAGAGACAAATCTAACTACCAGCACTTCTTAGGAAAGTGTACCATTTACATTATGAATGGTAACAAGGCCTGGGGGGAAGACTCGGATCCCAGCAAGTAATTAGACTACCATTGGATAGATCTGGGGACTTCATTCTCAGAGATGGATTAATATTCCAAATGTAGCAATCCTATAATTTGGGCTGAAATATGATCTATGAGAGCTTATATGACAGGGTACTTTTGTATTTTGAAAGTCAGTGCATCTATTTTCATAATTATATATCGGAACCTCAACAGAACAGAGAAAAATACAGCAAATAAATAGAAAATGCAGCATGCTATAAGATTTCCTCACTCTTCGCAAACCAACTCATACCTATCTTACCATATCACTGAAGACTTCTAGAGTGCCAAAGAATCAGCTTAAGAATGGCTACTTTTAAACAGTCACTTAAAAAAATTAGACTTGGGGGCCTGGGACAGTGGCCTAGCGGCTAAAGTTCTCACCTTGCACACACCAGGATCCTATATGGGCACAGATTCTAATTCGGCAGCCCTGCTTCCCATCTAGCTCCCTGCTTGTGGCCTGAGAAAGCAGTCAAGGATGGTCTAAAGCCTTGGGATCCCGCACCCATGTGGGAAACCTAGAAGTAGTTCCCGGCTCCTGGCTTTGGATCAGCTCAGCTCTGACTATTGCGGTCACTGGGGGGTGAGTCATCGGATGGAAGATCTTCCTCTCTGTCTCTCCTCCTCTTTGTATATCAGACTTTGCAATAAAAATAAATAAATCTGAAAAAAATAGGCTTGATTTTTTAAGAGATGTTCATAGCAAAATTGAGAAGTTTAAGATTTCTCTTTTACCCTCTGCTGCTACCTATGAATAACTCCTTCTGTTATCAACATCTCTCAGCAGAGAGGTATATCTGTTATAGTTGCTGAACCCACATTGACTGACATATCACCCCCACTCAGTGTCTGAAGTGTATTGTGGTGTTCACTTGATATGTACAGACAATTGTATAACACCACGTAGCCACTAGCATCCTGGAGAGCAGTTTCACTGCCTTAAGAATTTCACCTGTTCATCTATCCCTTCCTCTCAATCATTTAGAATAGGATATTTCAAAAAGCTCATGGAAAAATGGATTACTTTTAAAGCTTAAGTCCAGGCTTATTTTCACAGTACAATTTTTCAATAAACTGTTTAAAAACCCCACATAACAATCTTTTCAGATTAGTAATTGGCAGTGAAGTTCTGGGTCTTTATGGCTTAGGAGCCTTCCTTTTTTTTCTTTAAGCACTGAGCAATATCCCTCACCTGGATTACCACAGTGTGTGATTCTCCCACCTACTGAACAGCATCCTTGTTGCTTTCAGTCTTGGAAATTGTAAATATAACAGCCATGGACACACTAGTGCAGATTTTGTGTAGACATAACTTTGGAACTTCTATGAATAAATAGCTAATGGCATGACTGTCGGGCAACATATAATATTCTAAGTTTTGTAAAAAAGCAAAAAAAAAAAAAAAAACCCTGCCAAATTTCCTTCCAAAGATGTATTCACTTTCATTATACAATGTCAAGACATAAATGCTTGGTAAGTTATATCTGATACATTGCAAGTTTGCAGTAATGGCAATGTTGTACTGTTAGTTTCTTGCTTACTACGATTTTCATGTTCTTACTTCTCTCAAACTTTAACAAGCCATCTATAAATATCTTGTCCTAAATTGGATGACAGCAATATTAAAAATCACTTTGCTCTGATCACTGAGGCATCCCACCTGTACAACCAGTCAGTGGCTGGTCCAGCAGCAGCACGAGATGCAAATCCTGCTTTAGCTCTGCTCCAGCTGCCACACATGATCCCCATTACAATCATACTCATTCCTGCCTCAGGTTCTGCCTAAGAATGCACCTCAGAGGCTCCAAACCTTCAGGTTGTCAACAAACACAATGTTCTCTCCAATCTAAAGTGCCACAAAAACTAACTCCTACCTCTAGTCCTTCTCAGAAGGCTAATGTAGACAATTGGGCTCCAGGAAACAGGGTAGTTAGAACTGGATTCCATATCATTCCCATATCTGAAAGGCAGAGTGACATAAAGAGATGGATAAACAACTCCACCCCTGAATGCTTCACTCCCCAAATAGCCAAAACACCTAGATCTAGGAGGCCCAAGCCAGGAGACTGGAACTCCATCCAGGTCTCCCATGAGGGTGGCAGACTCAAGTACTTTAAACTATTACCTGCTGTGTTCACAGGTACATGAGTAGCAGGCTGGTTTCAGAATGGAGTGCCTGGGTCTCGAATCAGCACTCCAGTATGGGATGGGAGTGATCCTTGTTCCACCAACTACACCACAACACTCATCCCTTCCTATTTTTCCTAATGATACAGGCCTCTTTTTTCTTCAACACAAAGTCTTTAGATGAATGGACTCATGCGAAGTAATGCCCAAAGGAACCTGTTACTATTGCAGTTGTATGTTTTAGCAATTCCCCATTCATATTTACACATAAATTGACTAAAGTCACATTCCTACACTGAAGATAACATTGGTATAATTTCCAAGATAGTACTCAAAAGTAAATTTACAGCTACTAGGATTTAACAGGAGTGATTCAACATTCCACTTGATAGAGGCTATCAGTATTTATTAAATAAAAAGCATGAAAATTAGAGATCGGACACACACGTATTAGGAGTAGTCTTCCAAAAATTCATGGAAAATAAAATTTTTGCATGGGTTCCAAAATTTTGCATCAAATTAAACATTTTTGACCTTCATTTTTCCTTCCTTCCTTTCTTTGAAGGAATAACAGGGGATGAGGGGGTCAGGGAAGAATCAAGCATGGGAGTAGGCTGAACCTCCCATTTGTTGTTTCACCCCTGACATGCTTATAATAACCAAGCTTTGTTGAGGCTGACATCTCAACTCATCTGGGTCTTTGTGGCAGGTGGCAGGAACCTAAACACTTGGTCCATCATCTGTTGCATTCCAGGTATGTTAGTAGGAAGCTATATTAGAAGCAGAGTTGCCTGTGGCTGGCATTATGGCATAGCAAGTTACATTGCCACCTGCATGCCAACATCCCACATGAGCCCTGGTTCCAGCCCCAGCAACTTAACTTCTGATCCAGCTCCCTGCTAATGTTCCTGGTAAAGCAAAGGAAGATGACTCAAGTAATTGGGCCCCTGCAACCCACATGGTAGAGCCAAATGGAATTTTAGGCTCTTGGTTTCAGCCAATTTGGCCTTGGCTGTTATGGCCATTTAGAGGCATAAACTAGCAGGTGGAAAATGGATCAATTGATCAATCAATCTGTCTCTCTCCAACTCTTTGAAATCAATCGATCAATCAAAATCAAAACAAAAAGCAGAGTAGCCTGGAATTATGCCAGCCACACCAATTAGGGGCAGGTATCCCAGATGGTGGCCAAATCTGCCTCACCACAATGTCTTTGCTTAATACCAGCTTCCCCATAAAATCTTCTGTAACCTCCTTGTATAAATGAGGGCTGGTAATGATCTGGGAGTCCAAGAAAGGGAGCTTTCGGGATCAGCAAGTAACCAGTCCATGCATCTCCCCTGTGCAAGAAAGAGGCGACCTGCTGCCACATGGACAGATTCACCCCATCCCACCCATGACTCAGTAAGTTCTCCAACTTTTATTTGTCTTCATCATCGTGAAGAAAATGCCTAGACCTGCCATGAAGAAGTACATAGGTAAGGGGGCTTTGTGGCATGGCAGATGAATTGTGGCACCAGTTGAGAAGCCCACATACCAAAATGCAAGTGTCAGGTTGAGTCCTGGTGATTCCACTTCTGACCCTGCTTTTTACCAATGCATTCCTGGAGGCAGCAGGTGATAGCTCGAATCCTCGGGCCCCTGCCACTCACCATGAGAGACTCAGATAGAGTTCTGGGCTCCTGACTTCTGCCTGGTGCAGTCCTGGCAGTTGGCTGTTGTGGGCAGCTGCAGAGTGAATCAGCAGATGGAAAGCTGATTTCTTCCCTCCCTCCCACCTTCTCTCTCCTTTTCAAGAAGATTAAAACTTGGGGGGGGGGGGGAAGAGGATTTAAAAGAACCCAACAGCCCGAGAGGAAATGTAATCTTTCTGATGCAGAATGTGTCCCTTTCTTATGAGTTTACACAGCAGGATTATGATCCACGGATCTTGCGAAGGGTTTTCCATCCACTGTACAGAAATTGAGCACCTCTGTGTCCATTAATAGGGCCCCATCCAATCTCTCCCCACTTTCTTTTTTAAAGATTTTTATTTTTATTATTTTTTTCATTGGAAAGGCGGATATACAGAGAGGAGAGACAGAGAGGAAGATCTTCCGTCCGATGATTCACTCCCCAAGTGAGCGCAACGGGCTGATGCTATGCCGATCCGAAGCCAGGAGCCTCTTCAGGGTCTCCCACGCGGGTGCAGGGTCCCAAAGCTTTGGGCCGTCCTCGACTGCTTTCCCAGGCCACAGGCAGGGAGCTGGAAGGGAAGCGGGGCTGCCGGGATTAGAACCGGCGCCCATATGGGATCCCGGGGTGTGCAAGGCGAGGACCTTTAACCACTTGTGCCACCGCGCCGGGCCCTCTCCCCACTTTCTTTACCCTGGGATACCATGGCTTCATGCTCTGTCACCTTCCCCTCCAGCAATATAAAAAAAATCATCTAGACTTGATACATTTTTTTCACAGCCTTGACTTGAACCCTATCTATAGATCCCCCAGCTCTTTAAAACATATTTAGGAAATGTGTTCAGCAGCCAGCTAATACCTTTTATAGTCACTTGCAAAGCCCTCTGCTAACCATGAAGTACGGTTAACCATGAAGGGAGCCCTGTAATTGGCTGACCAGGCTTCACATTGCCACTAATATTTTCCTATCCCTGAGCTTGCCTAACAGGGAAACCAGCTCAAATCTGTCAAGGAACCTAGCACCATTTGAGCAGATCAGTCTTGAGGTCCCTGGTAATGAATCCCTTTACTCTTTCACGTCTCTGTCCCCCGTTGCCACCTCACTGTCCCCACATCTCCAGCTGACTAAGAGACTGAAAGGTCATTCTCTAGCAAGGGGAAGCCTTGCCCCTCCTCTATGAAGGTCAAATTTAATAAGAGCCCCTTAACACCTCTTCTCAAGACTACCACAACATTTAGTATTAAAGAAGGTATTTTTAAAAAATCATGGGCAGGCTGGCATCACGGCATAGTGGGTAAAGCTGCCATCTATAGTGCTGGCAACCCATGTGAACACCATTTCTAGTTCAGGCTGCTATACTTTTAATCCAGCTCCCTGCTAATCTGCCTGAGAAAGAAGTAAAAAATGGCCTAAGTGCTTGAGCCCTAACCAGTGGATTAAAGTGCTCTTCATCTTTCCCTGTCTCTGTCTGTGCCTTTTAAATAAATAAGCAAATCTTTTTAAAAATTTCATGGGAAAATGTATCTAAAAGATAAGATCACTTTGGTGCAAACATTTTTTCACATAGCCATACGTTTTGCATAGTGCACATTTCCCATGAACTTCTGAAGACCTAAATATGTTTCTCCCATTGATTCTTTTTTTGCTCTCTGGGTTAAATGCTGACTTTGTATTTTCTTGCTTCACGCAACACCATCCCAGGCATACATTTAGTACACAGAACACGTTTGATTAGTTAATGAGGTTAAAAATGCTGATCTGAAAGGCACGAAGGTGGGTGCCATCTGGATCTAAAGGGGAAGGTGACTTATGTAGATTAAGCATGTGGAAAGTAAAAATTGAACCAATAATGGGAACCACATTTCAAAAACAGTATTTCATACTTCCTGTGCTCTTGTTTTTCAGTGAAGAGTTTCTTGGATATGCTTTTCCACTGCTAATGGTCAATTATCATTGTAATTAAAATCTGCCCCACATCCATGAGCTCTTTGCACAGATCCATGGACCTTCCCCCATCCTTCTGACAGACTAGGACTCCTGTGAAAGCAGATATGCAAGGAAATGGTTCTCACGCCAGTCACCAGCTGCAGATGAAAGCAGCTAAGCTGGGGAGCAATGAAGCTATTTTTCTAGTAATATTAGAACACAGTTTTGGAAGCCGGAGAGGGGAGTTTTCTCTATTTAAAGCTGTTCCATATATGGTTTCCCAACATCTCCTTCCACCAAGAAGGAATTGTCCCCTCAGCCACCCATAAACTTCAAAAAGAAAAGGAATTTTCAAAGAAATCAGTCAGAAGCAGAGAGGGATGGGATGACGACAGTCTGAATGCCAGAGCTGAAACAGATGACTGGGGGTCCAACAATTGCCTCCTGTAGCTCCAGCAAGAGTCACAGAGTAGAACAGAATCTACCACAGTGTGGAGCAGAAGGAAAAAAAACACACCAGGACTATGCGTCCAAAATCCCGGCTCCCGTTTGGACTCCAGCTACTCAGCAACGCTGAGTTCAGCCCGCCCGTGTCTCCTAACTCCAGTTGCCTCTGACAACTGTGAAAGGAAGATGTTGCACTTCTATGTAGCCAACTAATGCTTCCAGCAGGATCAGATAAGGTAAGATGAGAACAAGAGCAGCAGCCACACGGATCAAAGCCTTACGGCAGGCAGGTGTCTCGGAAATGTCGGAACTGTTAATCCTCCCAAGTCCACCATAGATCATCTTACTGCCCCCACGTGCAAATGAGCAGACACAGCCAATTAAGGGCCTTCGGATGTTCACCAGCTAGTAACTTATTCAAGCTTGGCGCCAGTTGGCTCATATTTTAGCCATCATTTTATGCTGCTTCTGTTTTGAACTTTTAACTATTAAAGATCTACATACGTATTTAATAAAAATGTACAGGAACAGGACATGGCCTGGCACGACGGCTCAATGGTTAAATCCTCACCTTGCAAGAGCTGGGACTGCATGTGGGTGGTTCATGTCCTCGTTGCCACACTTCCCATCCAGCTCCCTCCTGCCTGGGAAAGCAGCACAAGATGGCCCACGTTTTGAGACCCTACAGATCAGATCAGCTCTGACTGTTGCAGCCATTTGGGCATGCACCAGTAGATAGAAGATCTTTCTGTCTTTCTCTCCACAAATCTGATCTGCCTTTCCAAATGAACAAATCTTTTTTTAAAGTGTACGGGACAACACATCTACAGAAAGAAACCTGGCAGTTCGGTTTGATTCACTCTTCTCTCTTTCATCTTCAGTTTAATCAAACCTGTTTCTCCTCCCATCCTTTTCTAGTTCTTATTTCTTCAAGCACTTTCTTCTTGATCTATTGTGATTTTTAACCTTTGGGACACAATCAGAACAAAATAAAATAAAAAGCAACTATTTAATTTTTAAAATACAGTAATTTAAGGGCCCAGCACAGTAGCCTAGCAGCTAAAGTCCTCACCTTGGGCATTCGGGGATCCCATGTGGACGCCGGTTCTAATCCCAGCAGTCCTGCTTCCCATCCAGCTCCCTGCCTGTAGCCTAGGAAAGCAGTCAAGGATAGTCCAAAGCCTTGGGACCCTGCACCCACATGGGAGATCCAGAAGAAGCCCCTGGTTCCTGGCTTTGGATTGGCACAGCTCCGGCCATTGAAGCCACTTGGGGAGTGAATCAATCTTTCTCTGTCTCTTCTCCTCTCTATATATCTGACTTTCCAATAAAAACAAATCTTTTAAAAATAATAAAGTAATTTAAGACATTTCACCCAGTTGAAACAACGCACTTCGATATTATTAAGGGAAGTAAAATGTATGGTAAGAATTCAGGATAGCTTTAACCTTTTTTTTTTTTTGTCAATAATCTCCCCCTGGTGCTCACTTTAGATACGCTTGATAAAAGATAGAATGCCTAGTGGAGTTTAAACAGTCATCACTGAAACTAAAAGTTGTTTCCGTTGTAGGTTATCAGTGTACACTAGAATTTTCCCCAGGATCCCATGGTGTACACGCAGGGGCCAGTGAAGGGCTCCATCCAGGGCCAGTGCACTGGCTCTATGGAGACCCCTGCCTCCACCCCCACCCCAAGGGCCTGCTCCCCTTTGTGGAACACATGGCATTTTATTCATCCCGGACCTCAGCTATCGCCGAACCCATATGAATGTCGCGGTGTGCTTTCACAGCTGTCTCCCCTAGCAGACAGAGGGCTCGGGCAAAACAAATCAGTCTTTTTTTTTCTTTTTTTCCTTCTTTGAATTCTGAGAACGCCAGGTACATGACGTACCCGAACACATCTCTGTCAAACAACGGAACATAAATTCACATTTAGCAGGAAGGCACCCAGCCTTCAGACGCACCAAGGTTACTAGAGGGCAGGGCACGGTGGGGGTTGGGTGACTGGCTCTGCATTTGCCTACAGCAAAAGAATGGAAAGCCTTGGGTTCCCAGAATGCACTCCTGCTGCTGCCCTCCCCAGCACCGTCCTGGGGCTGCAGCCGCTCCCCTCTCATCTAGATGCTTCCGGCTATTTTCCGAGTCACGGTTTAGAGTGTCTTTGTCACAGATCTGATCTCCTGCAAACCAAGCCTCATCACCCCTCACATACCCCCATCCCTGCCCCCTATCTTCCTCACCCTGCCAACAGCCCTTGCAGAGCCAAACCACAAGTCCAGTTTTGCCACCTGCGGCGGAATTGTGTGCCATCATCCTTCCTTTTCCACACGCTTTTCTGCACTCAAGACTATTCGATTTCTTCTGCAAGTTCTCAGGAACCACTCAGAGAGGCAGAAACAAGATGCTGAACACGTACTCGAGGGTACACCCGCAGGAAGCCGCTTCTCTTGCTTCTTGGCTGTTAACCACGAGTCCCCAGCAAAATCCTTGGCAAACAGCTGAACACAGGGCTCTGCTTCACCCATGGTTTCAGATTCAGGGTCTCCCGAGGTGGGCCCCAGGTGCATTTGGACCAACTCCCCTGGTGGCACACACCTCCACACGTCAAATACCAGGGTTATTTCTTCTCTCCCTCAAAATGGCCAGATGAACACAACATAGACATAACCAGCAATCACAGCTTCATTTGTTTTGTTTTTAATACAGCGTGCTTTCAGAGCTCAACACATTCGTCAGCCCTGCAAGCTCTCTGCCTTGGCGAGGCGCGCCCCGAGCCAGCACGGAAACAATGGGGCTGTGCACCTGCCAAAGTCCCTTTTCTGCCAAGTCTGCGGGGGACTTCCCCTGTCTCCCTCGGGCCCCTTCCTTTTCATTCACTCAGTGTTGGGGCGTGGGCTACCCTGGCACAGGAGGGGCCAAGTCCGGCTCCGTCGGAAATGAGGCCGCCGAGAACGGCGCAGCCCACGGCGGGAACCTCGCGGGGCCCAGGCGGCTTGGCACTGCAGCCGCGCACATGCAGGCGCGCACGGCGTCTTAGCCCGCGCGCACCTCATTCACTTCTCTCTTAAGAGCCACCCAGGTGGCCCCCAACTAGAGAAGTTCCAACGCTCGAACCCCGGCGGGGTGTGCTGCTTGGCTAAACCCGACGGCCCAGGGAAGCGGAAGGGACGCGAGCTTTGGCGGGGGAGCCCCTCCGACACAGCCTGCCTTGGTTGCCGCTCCCGCGCTGGCGACTTCACTAAGGTCTTCCACGAACTGGTGTTGTCACCTACCGCGCCTGTGAATGCGTGTCCTCAGCTTGGGTATTTTGGCTTGCGTCGTACTCCCGCCACCGAAGAGTGCGCAGGCGGAGGCCGCGTTTGGTCCTCTTTCTAGAAGGAGAGGCCGGGTAACGCCTGTCTGCTCTGCAGGTGCAGGTCCTGAGCTTTAAAGAGGGATGGAACGGGTCTTAAAGAGAAAAGTAGAATCAGACGGCATCATAGAAATCACGTTAGCCTCTATACTGCCTGCGGCATGAGGTGGGCCTAGCACTGCGCCCGTCCCCCTCCCCTGGCCAGCCGGCTTGGCAGGTGCTGATAGGGGGATCATTTTACCATACCTGCCAGGTGGGCCTGAAAGAGGAGGAAATGACCTTGGCTGTCAAATGCATTCAGCTGGTTGAGATACGGATTGATCTTAATTTGTGCACAACATGTACATGAGCAGGATGCCACTTCTGTAACTCAGAGGACTCAGCATGTCATGGCATGCTCGCTCTGAACCCAGTTCGATCCCGGCTGCAAGTCCCGTTTTTGCACAATTTTATCACATATGCCTTTTCTTTATAAAAATGATCAATCTGAAAGGCAGAGTGACAGAGAGTCTCCCCTACCCTCTGCTGGTTCCTCCTTCATGGCTGCGGTGAGTGACTAGGTCCCCAATACTTAGGATGCCATCTGCAACTGCTTTCCCAGGCAGTGTTTAACAGGGAGCTGGAGCTCCAGCACAGTGCCCTGACATGGGATGCCGGCCCCCAACATATAAATGTTCCCAAGGGCAGATAACTACATTAGTCTGATCTGTTTGGGGGTGCCTCGCAACTCCCTTGAAGAACAAACGCCCCATGAGAAGAACAACTGGCTCTGGAATTTCCTGTTTCTGAATTTTCCCTGCAAAACCTGTGGGGGCTCAGCATACCAGGGCCAATGAAGGATTGTCCTGCATGCAAAAGATCTTGCAGCAAATCAATACCTGGCTTTCGCTTAGGCGTTTGGCCAGGTTCTGTTCCACAATTACCTGCCCTCCCAGTGCTGTGTTACTCTTTCTATTGATTATTAACACCTCTACAGCTCCGATGAATAGGCTTATAGTTTCTCTCTGAAGGGATCAGAGCTTCAGATGGGCCTTGATATCAGGACAGGAACTCTGATTTCACCTGTTTGTCACCTCTCTAGTTAACAATTCCCTGGTGAGTGCTCAAAGGAATATTAAGTTGTCTAGGTTCACACACAAAGCCTGTAAACGTTGGTACTTTTTTTCTTGACCCTGAGTGGAAGAGAAGACGCTCCCCCCCGATACATGAGTCATTTATGTCACACAAACCGAGGGAATTGTCAGTATGTACTGAATTTCTAGAAGATGACTAAGCATAAAGTTGGATCCAGTGGGTTGTGGCAAAGTTGATTAACCACTGCCATTATCCTACCTTGAATATCATTTTGAGTCCTGGGTGCTCTACTTGCCACCCAGCTCCCTGCAAATGTACCTGGGAAAGCAAGAGAAGAGAGTCCAAGTAGTTGGGTCCCTACCACCCACATGGGAGGCTCAGGAGTTCTGACCTCCTGGCTTCCCGCTGGACCAGTCCTGCCTGTGTGGTCATTTATGAACTAGAGACTGGGAGATCTCTGTCTTTCCATTTCTCCCTCTCACTCGGCCTTTCTAATAAGTGGATAAATCTTTAAAGCAAAACAACCAAGATTCACAACTTAGTTTTCTAGGGTGACAAAGGAAGAGCCCCTTTTATAGTGCCAGGTACGTAGTGGGATGTTTGTTGACTGAATGCATGGGTTTCTGAAACAATTCATGCCATGGCCTCTTAAGTCACTACATCTCAATAGACACGACTCTTGTGAGAGTGTCCAGAGGAAGTTTTCCTCCTCCTTTTCCCCCCACTTGTTGAACAATGAACTGGAAAACCAGTTTTAAAAAAGGAGAGTGGAAGAAGGAAAGAACAGATGAGGCGAAAAGGATCAGGGCTTTGGGGATGAGGAGGGAGACGATTTTGCATGTCAGAAGTGTGATGAACTGTCAAAAGTGCATTAGAATTTTCAAACTGCATTGTGAAATGGAAGCCGCAGTTTATTGTATGGTACCAGTGTGAAAACAGCAATAGCATTTGATTAAGACAGAAAAATAAAACCTATACCTGTGCCCACCCACCCTCACCCTATCATGTTAGTCCCCCTGTGGCTTGGACATGGTGGAGAAGGGAGATTGCTCTGCTTAGATGGTGAGGGCAAGTTCACTACCTTTCCCTCCAGCAGGGGAGCATTCATGCAGTAAGTGAAATTTCAAAGACTTTTAAAAAAAATGCATAAAGGAAGTGAGAGAGGGGACATGCACACAACTTTCAAGGAATAAACTTTTTTTTTTTTTCAGAAGTTTGGAGGGTTGGGGCCAGATAGTGGCTCCGATCGCAGAGTAGCAGAAGTTTCTGTGTTGATCCGGGCAAGCAGATGCCAAGAGCCCAGGTTCTCTAGCCCGTGTAATTAAGACTCCACACCTGAGCAAATTAGACCATCAACGTTAGAGAGGACAAACACAGAACAGAAAGAAAGGGCGGAGGAAGTAATTGTGGCTGCTTTGTGAGATGCTGCGCAGAAGTCAGAACTCTAGAGGCTGATTTTAAGAGCAAACTCACACCCCAGCACCGGATGGAGCACACAGCCTTCTTGAGTGTTCTACTCAGTTAGGACAACCATCATTTGCAAATGATGCAAATGGCACACCCAGCAGCCCTGGACTCTCAAGGGTACGATCTTTAGCTCAAGGTCTGCGCTATCTTTCTTACACTAGATTTCACTTCAGTCATCATCTGCTGAAAGGTGACGCCAGCTCCTGAGTGGGAGGAAGTGCTTTCAGCTGCTTACTGAAGTAGTGCAAGCTGCCCAGCCGCCACATCAAGGAACCATGTTCTTTGACCTCTGCCAACCTCCCCAGGTAACAATCAGAAACTAGGCTCGTGATCACGTCCCAGGGCCTGGTGCCACCTGAGGGAGTGGGCCTTGTTTATTCTGGCAGACAGCTTCCACCCCTTCCCCTGGTGGAACACATCCGGCTCCCCTGTGTCCCAGCTCTGCAGCTGGGTTTGATGCTAGCACACAGGTGGCCCTGCTTGAGGCTGCAGGGGAGCAGCCAGGGAGGCCTTCGGTCCCACCTGCTGCCCTGCCTGCTCAAGCCTGAAGGAGTCAGGACTTACAGAAACTGTCATGAACACCTTTGTAACCAGTGCTTATGTCTAATAATGAAAGCCATTTGTAACATCTGTGTGTTCCCCCGCCGCCCCCACTTATGCATTTGCCTTTGGAGCTCATTTTCAGCAGCTCATTAGCTGCCAGTGTAAGCAACTGCCTCAATGAACAAATTACCCCAAGGAAGCAGAACTCCCTTCTGACATCACAGCCTCCTGTCCTGTGCTGCCCATTCTGCTTCCTTTTTTTTTTTTTTTTTTTTTTGCTGTGTGGTCTTTAATCCTCAGAGCTCCTTTGCTATTTTCTTAGTGCATTACCTCCACTTGGACTGCCTTATCTCTCCAGCCAGTTTCAGTCAGTATTTTTGTTGCGGTGGTCTTGGAGGTCTTTCTAGTGCACTTTTTGCCTTATCACCATGTGGCTCTTTGCTCGCCTGACTTCCCTCCACTCCTGGTCAGGAACTCCCTGCCCCTTCCACTTTCTTTGATATTTTGCCGAGTCACTCCATGGTTCTGGGATGTCGGAAAGAGAATATTGATCTCAGAGGTGCACATAACCGTTCTTGAGGATCCATTTCATCACCTCCATGGCGTTTCCCACCTCATCAATTCTGAGTGTTTTCCGTTGTAGGCCACAACTTCCCTCCTTGTTACTCAAAACAGAGTGGATGGCCTTCAGGAGCGCATTTCCCAGGGCAGTCTGCACAATTGTTTCTGCACCATCTTTTCCCTGAGAAGCCAATCCTCCTTACAGAGATGATCCCTGCACCAGAAAGTCAACATCTCCATTGTCTCCAAGAAGGGAGTCTACCAGTCATCACCTTTTACTTTATCCTATACTTTGTTGACTCGAGTCCCTGCCTTTAAGCTTTGGTCTCCATTATTCTTAGAATTATAACAAGTGATGGAATAGAAGTTTGTAACAACTCTGCAATTCTTTCAGACTGTTGACCTTTAGTTCGATGCTACTTCGCCATCAAACCTTGTCAACAAGATCTCTTGTCAATTGTCTCAGGTTCTGATCTTTTCCCACTGTGAAATCACCTGGAACCATCCCCCACCCCACCACCTTGGGGGCAAGTGTTTGGCAGCAGCAGTTAGACCTGGCCCACCTGCCTCCCATCTCGGAGCGCCTGGGTTCCAGTCTAGGCTCCACTCTGATTCCAGCTTCCAGCCACCTTGCACTCTGAGAGGAGCATGTGTTGGCTCAGGCTGAGTCCCTGCCACCCATATGGGAGACTGGAATGAGTTCCAGCTTCCTGGCTTTGGTCTGGCCCAGCTGCTGTGGGCATTTGGGTGGTGATATAAACAAATGAAAGTGCTTTCTTTATGTGTTTCTCTACCTTTCAAATAAAAGGAATATATGTATTTTTAAATCTGCCTCTTTTAGAACCTTGGCTCCTCGACATTCTATTTTAATCCCTTTTGAGCAATCACCAGTGACATTCTAACAGCCAAACCACAGGGCTCAGTTTTTAGCCTCCTTGACTGTCTGAGCTATTTGTCAGGTTGATCTGTTCCTTTTCTTTCCTAGTCCCTTCCTCTTTACTTTTTTAAATGTATACTTTATATTTGAAAGGCAGGAAGAGTTCTACCATCTGCCAGTTGATTCTTCAAATGCTTGTACTAGATAGGGCTGTGCCAGGCCAAGCAGCAAACAGGAACTCTATCCAGAGAGTCCGTGTGAGTTTCAGGGATGCAACTCAAATGTGCTTTCACCCACTGCTTTCCAGGGTGCACAGTGGAAGGAAGTTGAAATTGAGAGCAATGCTGAACTGACTCAGGATGCTGGCATGCCCAGCAGCAGCTTCACCACCAGGCCAAATGCTTCTCAGATGGCTCAGTCTGCACGCTGCAGCAGAGCATGGTGGAGGAATCCAACTAGGACATGCCATCCCGGCCCCCCAGGCATGCTGTGTGCCACCACATGGTGGCAGGAAAAGTGAGGGATGGGCTGTGGATTGCTCAGGGAAGAGAGTCTGACGACATGTTGAAGTAGGGACTAACCATGGTTATGTTTGACAGGTGAACAGTAACTTCTGGGTACTTGCAAGGACTGGACAACTGTACCGACAGGTAGGCAAGAGAGCTGAGACTAGGTGGTTTGGAATAGGGGAAATGGAGGGCATGTCTGGGTTGGAACAGGGCACACACCCATGTGGGAGACCTTGACTGACTGGGCTATAGCATTACCTGCTGCCCACCAGTACACAGGAAAACTGGAGCTGGAAGGTATGTGCATTTGTCGAGATCGGCTTCCTCAGTTGCTGGTGTCTGTGCAGGGGACAGCAAGTCCAGATGCATGCAGGGCGCATGATAGCCAGCTCATCCAGGCGAGCAGAGGATGTTTTGTTGCACCAGGGTTGAGAAAAACTTTCCAAGGGCTACTGTTTGACCAAGTCCATATTAGTGTGCATCAGGGCATTTAATACAAAGTTTGGCCAGGAGGCTGGTCCAACCTATTCTGATTTTCGTCCTTTAATAAAGTATTCAACATCCTCCGCTGCTTTGTCAGGAAAAGCAGAATAGGTTAGACAACTCTCCTGGCAAGCTTTGCAGTAAATGTCAGAGTCTATGAATATACTAAGGTATATCTGGTCAGCCAACCTTGAAGAGAGTTTCTTGGGCCCAGCACAGTGGCTTAGTGGCTAAAGTTCTTGCCTTGAATGCACTGGGATCCCCTATGGGCGCTGGTTCTAATCCAGGCAGCCCTGCTTCCCATCCAGCTCCCTACTTGTGGCCTGAGAAAGCAGCTAAGGACAGCCCAAACCCTTAGGACCCTGCACCTGTGTGTGAGACCCGGATGAAGCTCCAGGCTGCTGACTTTGGATCAGCTCAGCCTCAGCCATTGCGGTCAATTGGGGAGTGAATCATCGGATGGAAGATCTTCCTCTCTGTCTCTCCTCCTCTCTGTATATCCACCTTTCCAATAAAAATAAATAAATCTTTAAAAAAATTTTTTTTTCTCAATCTGTTGCAGCAAAACCAACAATGCCTCAGGACTATCAAAACCACTCAATTAACACACTCAGAACACTTGTCCCACACTGGGGTCTCTAATGCATCAGCAAGTGACTATCTCCCATCCCCGGACGCTGATGTAGTTTAATAACAAGGGGCAGCCCTCTCCTTTTCCTCACCCAGCAGACACAGGAGAAAAACAAAAACAAAACAACAAAACAAAACAAAACGGAAACATTTGTCCTACCCACTTTCCTGAATGCCTTAATCCTCCCCATCCTAGTTGGAGGGTCACATGGGCATACATACATTCCTCTCAACTATATAAACAATATTGAAAATGAAATTTTAAAACGAATTTAAAAAGAAAGATCTGCCATCCATTGGTTCACTTCCCAAACGACCTCAACAGCTAGAGTTGGGCCTGTCTGAAGCCAGAATCCAGGAGCTTCCTCTGGGTTCCTCAGGTGGATGCAAGTGCCCACGCACTTGACCTTCATCTGCTGCTTTTCCAGGATTATTAGCAGGGAACTGAACTGGAAGCTGAGCATTTGAGACATGGCCTGGTGCCCATTTGAGATGCTGCCAATGCATGTGTTTGCTTTGCCGGTTATGCCGCAGTACTGGCCTCCCTGGGCTCTTTTCATAAAAGGAAACTTGGATTTATTTTTTTAAGCAGCTACATGACATTTATCTAATGTTATCCTTCTTTAGAGTTTTGGTTCCATTGACAATTCAACGGAACAATTCAAAACAAGTCCAACTCCTGGATATCTCATATTATAAATCTATAACCCTCAATTTTATGGATTTGTTATGGACTATTTATCAACACTTCCAAATCCATATTTTGAATTCTAACTCTCAAGGTGATGGCATTACTCGGTTTGGAGGCTTTGGAAACTTGATAAGCTATGAGAGAGTCTCAAGAAGGGATTTAGTGCCCCTCTAAAGGACCCCAAAGGCCCCTGTTGCTGCCTTTGTTTGTGAGGAAGCAAGCAGAAAACTGCAACCTGTGATGAAGAAGACAGCCATGGGAGGAGAGTGGAGGGCACATTGCGTTATGATGCAGAGGGTTAAACCACCACCTACAACCTCAGCATTCAATGTGAGAACCAGCTGTTCCACTTATTTAAAAAAAAAGATTTATTTATTTTAATTGGAAAGTCAGATATACATAGAGGAGGAGAGACAGAGAGGAAGATCTTATCTCCAATGATTTACTCCCCAAGTGGCTGCAATGGCTGGAGCAGAGCTAATCTGAAGCCAGGAGCCCAGAGCCACTTCTGGGTCTCCCAAGAGGGTGTGCAGGGTCCCAAGGCTTTGTGCCATCCTCTCCTTGGCTGCTTTCCCAGGCCACAAGGTAGGGAGCTGGATGGGAAGCAGGGCTGCCGTAACATGAACTGGCATCCATATGCGATCCCAGTGAGTGCAAGGCGAGGACTTTAGCTACTAAGCTACCACACTGGGCCCTGACTGTTCCACTTCTAATCCTGTCCCTTGCTAATGCACCTGGGAAAGCACTGGAAGCTGGCCAAAGTGCTTGAACCCCTGATACTGAAGTGGGGGGCCTGGAAGAAGTTCTAGGCTCCTGATTTTTGTCAGGCCCTTCCCTGGGCTTTGTAGCCAGTTGGGAAGCAAAGTAACAGAAGGAGGGTTTTTCTTTCTCTCCCTTTCTGTCTGTGGTTCTGCCTTGTGAATAAATGAATAAATGCTTAAGAAAAAGATAGAAGAAGAGACTTATGATTTTAATGTTGAATGCCTCCCCAAAGCCCAGATTGGTTTCCACAATAGTGCCATTGGAAAACAGGTGGTAAGACATTTCAAAGGCAGGGAACAGTGGGAGGATCTTGGGTCACTGCAAACCAGCTTTTGGAATGTGGTTATTGTTATCAAAGCCTGGGTTTGACCACACCAACTCTTTGCTGCTCAATTCACCATGTCATCCTGCTTGCTACTTTTGTCCCTCCACCATCTGCTGAGAGGTCTTCAGCAGTTCCTGATCTTGTCATTTGGGACTTCAGTCTCCAAAACTGAGAGATAGCAAGTTACTCTTGCCTTCATAGTCAGTCTCGGGTATTTCATTATAGCAATGGAAAGTCCGTGTCAACAAGCACGCTTGCCTCACCTCTTGTTGACATCCTGGGTCTTAGATGCCCCCAGACCCCAAGCTGTGAAAAAAAATGTTTTTTTTCTAATCTACTTAGTATGTGATATTTTATTGTATCAGCCTGAACTAAGATGCATTGTATATACAAAAACTCTTCAGTAAGTTCACGAGAACTGCATATTATGAAAAACAAATGGGCATGGATTTTAAACTTTGTGCATTGAAGTAAAGTTCTCTCTCCCATTTCAAGTTTCTTCATTCTCTCCCAACATTGTCTATCTACATGCTTGCAGGGGTGAGTAAGAAAAGGTTGTAAATTACTCCAGGAATGTATCTACTATCCCTCAGGAGCAGCAAGTCAAACACCAAGAAGCTAAAGGAACATTCTGTATGTTGTTATCTATCCATTCAGAGCTATTCTCTTGAGGAAATCAAGGAAACAGTTCCTTCCTTACCTTGGGTTTCTCTGTATCTCTGCGTTCTCCCAATCCATATCATAAATCTTTAGCACCATCCTTCCCCTCTTGCTTTCACAAACATGGTATTCCAACATTCTACCTTCTGGCGTTTCTCATTCTCATGTCCACGAATGTGCTCAGTAAGTGATTATCAATCACAAATCCCACGTCTCCAGACCTGCGAGATACGGAACCACAGACACCTCCATCTCAGTGTCTGCTCAGCATTGCTCCTAAGAACCCGTGAGGACCTCTTGCTGAATGTCTGTCCAAACTGAATTCAGTGTCCCACCACTGTGACTGGTTTGCTATTTAAATGTTCACAATTCTAACAGCATTGCAATGCTCCGGGACACTCATGGCTTGCAACCTTGTGCCCCATTGCTTCTTTGTATTGTATGTTTCAAATTCTAACACAACTGTACTTAGTTACATTTGGGGCATCTATTCTTCTGAGGCCTATCTTATCTGATCTTAAATGACAGGAAGTGACAATTTAAAAAAATATTTAGATACTTAGTGTTGTATTGATGCTGCTTTTTATTATGCAGAAAAGTTATTCCTGACAGGTTCAAGATGTACAATTCAATTTACACCTCTAGTAACTCAATTTTAACAGGCTAAAATTGCATACTGATACATTTCTGACTACCAAAATAGTGGCATTTTAAATATGTATGTCATGAAATGCACTTTAACTTATGCAAATTTAAATGTGCAAAGAGAAATTTTAAAATGAAATCTTCCAGCATATTCAGTAACTACCAGGATTTTGCCACATTTGAAAGTATATTTTCCTTTTCTTCTCATTCATTCTTTTGTTGAAGTATTTAAAGTAAATCCCAGCTTATTTCATTCATACTCTTTTCACTAGGCCATTGGAACAAGTTAATGCAACAGAAGCATGCATGCTTTTCCATACCAGCTTAGAAGGCATAGAAACACCTAGTAGTATCACAATGCTATTATAACATTAACAAAACTGACAGTCATAACTTGGTTTTGTACTAATACCCAGTATGCATCCAAACTTTGTCTAAAACATGTGTTTCACAACTTTTCTTTGCTCTCATTTTGCTTTGTTTTAATCAAAGGCCACACAAATCCCACCCATTGCATTTGGTCATGTCTCCTATGCTCTTCTTCTTCTCCTTCTTCTCTTAAATTTATTTTGCAGGCGGCAAGCAGGGAGCTGGATGGGAAGCGAGGCTGCTGGGATTAGAACCAATGCCCATACGGGATTCCGGCACATACAAGGCAAGGACTTTAACCACTACACTATCGTTCCAGGCCCCCTCCTGTGCCCTTATTAGTCTTTATTTTCCACGTCTCAAAGCCTGCATTTGTCTATTTACTTCCTTCTTGATTTAGGGGCAGGGGGCGACTGGACGTTGGGCCATAGAAAGCTAGTCAAATAATCTGGGCTCGCCCTGGCAATGCAGCTACAGGTTGCACTCAAACTTCAATAAATCCGTAGTAGGCTGTTTTTCAAATGGATAATATTGTGCGACCCACAAATAATTTTGTAAATATACAAATGAACTTTGCCAGAAGAGAAGGTTCCTACCCATATTTATTCCTCGAGTTTCATATTTCCTGTAAATTCCTTATACATGTTGTGGTTTTAAAATTTGTATATTTTCTCCTTATCCTCGATTCACTCATAAAGACACATGTCCTTCAGCAGTGCCTTTTCTTCCTGGGTTTATCTTAGTTGGCTATTGATCTTGTTCTTCTGGGGGTTTGCCTAACGGTAGACTCATGATATAATTAATGAGGATCTGAAGATACACAAACACGGGTTAAATGAATAAAATCATTTCAGAAGAAACTTAGGAAGTGATCATCATTCTTATGTTGTGATGTTCTTTGATTCAATATTCTCTACTATCAGAATATGCTCTTTAAATATTTTATCATTAAAGATAAGTGCTGGGTTTTGAAGGTTTTAAGTATAAACATTATTTTTACATAACTAAGGAGATTATGCTTGCATCTGTACAGACACAGTATGCACAGTAGTGTGAGTAATCTTGTGTTTTATGAGTTAAAAACTTGACCTCAAGAGCAGGAATTTGACTTGGTGGATAAAATGCCAGTTAAAACACCCACATCCCATATCAAGGTGCCTGGGTTTGATATTTGGCTCTGCTCCTGACCCTAGATCCTGCCATTGTAGACCCTGGAAGGCAACAGTGATGTCTCGCAGTAAGTAAGTTCCTTCCACCAACATGGTAGATCTGAATTCCTGGTTCCTGGTTTTCACCCATACAGTCACTGCTTTAATCATAAGTATATATAAGTATATATGAACTTTTCATAAAGATCCAGGTTCTAAATATTTTCTCTAAACTTGAGAGCTTTTCAGTGTCAAGGAAATATCACAAAAGATCTAGCACGTTATTATAACCACGCACATTTATTGGGTACATGAGGCCTTTCTCATACCAGTAAAAGACAGAGGCTGATTTGTGTGTAGGTAACTTAGCGCTCTGAGCCTTAGCCTGATGCTTGCAAACTGTGCAGAGCGTGGGTTTGAATGGCCTCACTGAGGAGGCAGGCGGAAGCAGCTCATCAGTTCTCAGCTGTGCAGACCAGCAAACATTTGCACAGTAGCCCCAGGGGACTGCAGCAGCTATGGAGGAGCTGTGGGAAGCCCCATCTGAACAGAGCCACGGGCAGTAGGTCAGAGAACACTGTTGATGAGCTTGTGGCGTTCCCTTGCCACGGGAGTGATTTAAAGGTACATTTTCCCTTCTTAATTGCCCAACAGAACTAGTTGGATAGTTTACCAAGAATATAGGAGTCTTCTTGGAGAAATTCAGATCAAGACTGTGTAAGGCCACATTGCCTGGACCATCATCCAAGACCTTTGAGTAGAGTGGACTTTGCATTGTGGAGATCAGAAAGGAGAAATATGACTTAGGTGAGATATCATCTGTCACACATGCCTTTTTGTCATTCAGGCTGAAGTGTTCACCTTATCATTTAAAATTTTTATTTATTTTTACTTCATTTGAATGGAGAGAGAGAGACAGAAAGATCTTCCATCTGATCCACTGTACAAATACCTACAGCCAGGGTTAGGCAAGGCCGAAGCTAGGAGACGCGACCTCTGTCTGGATCTTTCGCGTTGGTGAGAGAGACCCAAGCACTTGAGTTTACCTGGAAGGGTGCCCATTAGCAGAAAACCAGAATCAGAAGCAGAGGAGGCAGGACTCGAGTCAGGCATTCTGATAAAGCATGTGTGTGTACAAGCAATGTCTTAACTCTCACGTCAAATGCCTACTGTAAACAGTTCACTGTTCTAGCATGAAGCATAGGCTCCCTTACAGGTACAAGGATTTCTCTAAAGTCTTTGTAGATTAAGAAGACATCATATGGGGGGGGGGCAGTATTGTGGCATTTAGGGAAAAGCTTCAGCCTACAACTCCAGCATCCCATATTGGCATGGGTTTACTCTCCAGTTGCTCCAATTCTGACCCAGTACTCTACTAATGCACCTGGCAAAGCAGCGGAAGATGGCACAAGTGCTTGGGCCCTGCTACCCAGGCAGAAGACCTGGATGGAGCTCCTGGCTTGGACTTGCCCCAGTCCCAACTATTGTGGCCATTTGGGGCATAAACCAGCAGATGAGAGATTTCTCTCTCTCTCTCTCTCTCTCTCTCTCTCTGTGTGTGTGTGTGTGTGTAGCTCTTTCAAATACATCTTTAAAAAGAAGAAGACATTGTATGAAATTTCCAATTGGGATGGCTGGGTTTTATTGGCTGAGAACACATCTGTCTAGATCTGAAAGCATGATACCTGATAGAAGACTGCTCCTTACATTGTTCATGCTAGATCCTGGGAATGGTGTGAACAAGTCCTGCAGCTGGAGGCTTGTACAACAGAGGTCCATGGGCTCCCAGTACTGCAGACAGAAAGCCGGAAGGCAAGATGTCTTTAGGGCTAGGTCCCGAGAAGGGGATGTGAGGCAAATCTGTTGCTTATCTGTCTTTTGGCTTCTGCTGGCTTGCTTGTAAGCCTCGGTGTTCCTTGGCACTGACTTTGTGCACACATGGTGCTCCCATTGTGTGTTGGTCTCTGCAGCCAAATTTGAGTCAAAACATCAGTCTTAGTGATTTGGAGTGTATCCTAATGACCTCACTTGTAACTTGATGACATCTGTAAAGACCCTATTTCCAAATAGGATCACATCCTGAGCCATGGCAGATTAGAACTTCAGCCTTTTTGTATGTGTTTGGGGGCATACATTGCAACCTATAATGCTATTCTTTGTTAAGTTAATGTTTTGCTATTTTGTTCTTTCTACTACTGGGCTTCCATCACTTCTTGGGTTCTTTACTGTTGTTTCCACTTTGTAATGATCACCCATGCTCTTTCTTCATTATGTACCAATTCCAGCCACCTCCTCTTCTCTTTTCCTTCTATCCAGTCTTTCCTGTACATTTATTTCAGGTTCAGTTCCTAACAGCACAGTTGAAAAGAAGAAAACATCTGTGGGAAAATCCCATTTTCCCCTGTATGGAGTCTAGGCTGTGGGAGTCAGGAGCTTCTTCTGGATCCCTCGCATAGATGCAGGGGCCCAAGCCCTTAGGCCATCCTCTGCTGCTTTCCCAGGCACATTTACAGGGTGCTGGATATCCACTTCAGAACATGAACTCCAATAGAACTGGTGCCCACAAAGGATGGCAGTGTCACAGGATGCAACCAAATAGCTGCTTTTACTCTCTGGTTCCTAACAGAGTTTGCTTTCACAATCCCCTTCTCTAGCCTGGTTTTTCTCTAATGTACATGTCACCACCTCCCTTTTTCTCTTACCATACATTCTTTCTGTTATAGAATACTCTGTCTTGTTTTGTTTACTTGAGTCATATCCTTACTTAAACACTAAGATCTCCTTCTTTCAAAAGAATGTCCTTGATTTGTTTCCAGGGGAGTGTTCTCCCCCAGTTATCGCAGGCTCTTGAGAAACTTAAGCCAATCACTTGACCTGTGCCATCTGCTATCTTGTATAAACACAGCAAACAGATGCCTTCATGTTTCAGTTAGCAAATAAATTCCTTAATGCAAGGACTATGTCATTTGCTGCTCTTTTCTCTTTCTTTTGAAATTTGTCTTTTCTCTCACTCTATCCACCCTCCCCTTCTCCCTCTTCTTCTCCCTCTCTCTTTCCTCAGCAGATATTTTATTTCATCAAATCTAAAACTCCATCAGATGCAGGATACACTATTATTGTTTATATCACACAGAGTATAAATACAAATTCTCAACCTGGTGCACAAAACATTGTCACTCATCCTGTGGGCCATCAGAGTGTGGGTGATGTACCAGTTCTTAAGAGTCACCATACAATCAAAATGGCAGAATAGGGTAAAGACACATTTAAACAGACGAAAAAACAATAGCCAGTGTGAAGCAGACAGGGCACATTCCAGGAAATATGAGAGCACAGAATGCAGCAGAGGGACACCTGGAGACTGACAGACATGGGGAAGCAGCAGGCACAATGGTGTGATGTTGCAGTGACATTTAAGTGGCGATCTGAACTGCACCAGCAGCCAGAGCTCTACCAGCAACAAGGTGGAAGAGGACTTTCACAGGAAGCTCCAGAGGTGATCCCAGACAAACAGCTGCCCATCCTGCTGGTTTGTTTGCTTTGGCCAGGAGCAGAGACAGAGTAGCAGATCCCAGACAGGTGGTGCAGGACCAGGGTGGATTTCATAGACCAGTCGGCCCCCAAGAGCTGAATCAGGTGCCATTTTGTCTAGAGAGACAAGGCAATGGGACAGGACTGTGCATGCACTGAGCTGGGAGTGAACTCCTTTCTGGCTCAGTGAACTCCAACAATGTGGCATTCTACAGCTTCCAACTAAGACAGGCCCTGGTAGACCTCAGACCTGACAGGCAGCAGATCAAGAACTCTAGTGCACATCAGGCACCATTCTGTACAGTGTGGCAAAGAATTTAAGACTGCAGGGACAACAGTGAGCTGTGCATGCACTGAGCTAAGAGAAAATTCACTGAGCTCAATGCATTTCCCTGGTCCCACAGGGAAAATAATATCAACTGTGGCATCTTACGGGTCAAAATAAGTCCATGTGGCCCTCAGACCTAAAGACCAACAGGTTTCAGCAAGATCAGCACCAACAACAACCTAGCTATATAGGACATTTGGTGTCTCCCTATTCCTGGGTTGTACAGACAATGGTGCAGCTTCAGCACAGTATCACAGGATGTGGAGAGTGGTGAGCCAGGAGTTGGGGTTATGGAGACCATGATGGAAATCTAACACAAGAATCCAGACCTGGAACTTGCTGGAGGGAGTAGCACAACTGGCTGTAAACAAAGAGCCATTTACCAACTGCAATAAGTAAATTCGACCTGCACACCTGTGGGTGATAGAGCTTAGAACCCTGCCCGAAGGAGAAGAATCTGATAAGCACAAGTACAATGACCAAGAGCAAAAGAAGAGACAAAGGTACAGTGAATATTACTAAAGACTCCTCTGCAAAGGAGCAAAAGACTTTGCCCACCTCACAGTTCACTGAGGAATGCAACATGATTTCAGATATATAAAAGTGGGGAGGTGGGGGTCAGGGACTGTGTGTCTTAAAGTAAATGAAATAAAGCAAATAGCCTATAGTTAGCTAAATTATTGC
Source organism: Ochotona curzoniae (assembly GCF_017591425.1). Lineage (NCBI taxonomy): Eukaryota > Metazoa > Chordata > Mammalia > Lagomorpha > Ochotonidae > Ochotona > Ochotona curzoniae. The sequence goes on from NW_024467115.1 coordinate 23,939,746, forward strand.
CTAATAAATAAGGAAACAAGAGCTGAATCAGGTGCCATTCTTTGTCCAGGAAACAAATATGATTTGTTTTTGTGCAGCGTTTATTCAATCTTCTCTCAATTGCCCCCTCCCTCACCCCTCCATTTCACTAAACGCCTACTGTGAGCTCAGATTCGTACAGTCATTGACTCCATTATGATCCAGGGGTGAAATACATGCTCAAGCCTAAGATCATCAATGCGTCTGATGCCCCTGGCCAGAATGGTTGGCCATGTCTGGTCTATGAGGATTTATAGAAATCCTAAAGTTATTGGCAGCCTGTGGGAAGTGACGACAACACTGAATAGTTAGAAGAAACCAAAGGAAAGAACAACAAAGTTCTGATCACTTATTTGACTCTTGGATCTTGAAGCGCCAAGAGTGAAGCACGCAGACTGACCGGTAGCACAGCCCCTGGTTTTCTGCCAGTTTGATTGCAGTTAGGCAATCCAGCATAGCAAAGATAAATCCCTAAGCAGAGACACACTCACCAGATTCACACTGGCACTGTGCTAAACGCCAGGCTGTAAAAATTGCTTAAAGTATTTTTTTTTTTTTTTTTTTTTTGCCCAAACTCTTCCTAGGGCAGAAAAGAAAACCCTTCCACAGCCTTGACCAGGTGAGTTCGGCACTCTATTAGAGCTGCTAATTTTGCACAAGTGGCCTCATAGGCAGAAAGTTTTACAAATATTCTATATAAAAGATACAGTTTGAGTGCTCTCTTTGTGACATGATGGTCCGTGACACTGGCATCCCTTATCGGTGTTGGTTTAGTTACTCCATTTCTGATGTAGCTCCCTGCTAACGTCCTGGGGAAAGCAGCACAGATAGCCCATAAGGAAGACATAGAAGAAACTCCCAGCACCCAGCCTCAGCCTGACCCAGCCCTGTGGAGAGTTAACCAGTAGATGGAATATGTATATTATTCATCTCTTTCCCTCTCTTTCAGACTTTCAAATAAATAAACAAATAAATAACTTAAAAAATAAATAGTTTGGGGCTCAGTGCAATAGCCTCGTGACTAAGTCCTCATATTGCATCTGCTGGGATACTATATGGGTGCTGGTTTGAGTCCCAGATATGCCACTGCCCATCCAGCTCCCTGCCTGTGACCCAGGAAAGCAGTGGAGGATGACCCAAAACCTTGGGCCCCTGTGCCTGCAAGGGAGACATAGAAAAAACTACACGTTCCTGGCTTTGGATCAGCTCAGCTCTGGCTATTGCAGCCAGTTGGGTGTGAACTAGCAGACATAAGATCTTTGTATCTCCATTGCATATCTGCCTTTCTGATTAAAAAAAAAAACAAATATCTTAAAAATAAATAGTTTAGACTTTTGTTAACCACATATTTGCGATAAACTCCATATTTTTCACTACCACAATCTCTGTTTACAAAACATTAAGATATGGTGACAAATTAGAACACAGATTTAAGATCTTTCAGTACCAACAGTTGTATTTCAAAGAAGCCGCTACTGAAGACATCCATATGGGAAGTACAGGAGACTTTAAATCCTTTTTAGCTTTCTGCGTTAAGCAGTCCTGATATTCAAGATTTGATTGTTTGGTGAGAATCTGGAACAAAATAATCAGTGGATTAGGCTAAAAACAAAGAAAACATGAATGCAAAAAAAATGACATACTCACTTTGATGTGTAATAAAGAAGAGACACACCAACTGGATGTTGATGGTTAATATTCTGGGCAGATAAAATCCCACTGTAGCATCCTCTCAAATGCTCTGACACCCAGAGACGTCAGTAATTTAGAAGTAGGCAGGTGGAATTATACTACTCAAGTTCATAAAAATCAGTGTCCTCAAGCACACACTCGACAATAATCAGTTATCACTGACACTAATTATAATTTTAAAAAATAAACTATTAGAGGATTCTTTGCATGTGACTCATTAATATTATTCAAAACTTCTAAGTGGATAGGCAAGGAATAGCCATTTCTACCATCAGTGGTTTAGGACCTGTGACTGAGGCCAAAGTGGGCTTTTGTATGAACTAGAAATAATACATTAGAATTTAAAGGGATCTTAAAGATTTTCCAAACTGTGTAGGTGCATAGAAAGCTCTGCACTTTCGAGGAATTTAAGCTGAATGCACTCAGGTTTCATGAAGGCAGGAGGAATTCATAATCTGACAACAAGTCTAATGTGATTGTGTAGGATTTGAATATTGAAAATTGTATGTTTGATGATCTATGCTTATGTCAATGCCTGTATTTCTAAACCTGACACACAACAAGCACTCTTTCCAACATTTTGACTCTATGAGCTGTAAGTATTCTGGGACAATCCTGACGCTATACACCGGGAAGACGTGAAAGACGTGCACTTTGACCGGCTTTCTTCTCACAAGATCCAGAATACCTCCCTGTCTTCTTTCCAGAAACATTCTGAAATTTCTGGCCTGAATAGAGATCTGAAGAGAGATGCACTTTGCATTTCATCATAGAATTTGTAGTGAGGAAAGTTCCTGGCTTAAAGAGCAAATTAATCTACAACTATGGTCTCATTCAAGAAATAATTTTTATTAAATAACTTTACCACCCGCATTTTCTTTTCACTTTTGCTACAGAACCATAAATAAGTGACTCACAGCTGTACCGAGATGTTCCTGCTGCATAAAAGTTACCCCATGACAAGTGTTTGAAATCCACTTTTCCACAAATGATACCTATTTTGCCGGGATAAATGTGTGCTATCAAACAATGGATGATTCATGTATAAATGGCTTACCACCCCCGCAATTCCAGTCTCGATGATGCCAACTTCAAGAGCACATGAAGTTGAACTAGCACCACATAGCTTACTTCGTGAAATCTGAAGTTGTTCTCGGGTGAAGGGCCGAAGATATGTTGACTACACTGCACTAATTATCTGTGAAGTTCCTTATCACACAACAGCACAAATCATTCAGAGAAAAGTGAGAAGGGACCGAGAGCAAAAGCCTGGGAGAATATCGAAGGGCTGAAGGAAAAAAAAGAAAAAAAAATGAATGTCTGATCAGCTTTCAGCCACAAGAGAGTAAACACACGGATGTCCACAGCTCCCTCTGTAAAAACTGCAGATCTAGTTAAATGAACTGGTCCGGAGTTACTGCTGCGGCATCTATCATCCCCACCACGAATCCCTCCTGAGATATGCTTATCTCAGATTTCATTTTCCATAAATTAATAATTGTTTTCTTCTGCATATGGGAGATATGGTTTCCAGCAAAATATTCTTTCTTCAAGAAAGTAGCAGCAAGAATTCCCCTATGATCCTACGAAGAGGGTACTGTGATGCTTCCATTTAATTAAAAATATATTTTGAGGTTTACGTAGCTTGGGGTTGTCATTTTATGTGAAAGTATCAAATTATTCATACTTTTATGCAATTATGTATTTTTATGCATTCGCTAATAGGAAGAAGTCTGCATTTCTTTGAAAGATGGAGATTAAAAAAAATAAAGTCGCAAAACTAGTATGTTTCCTCAGACTTAATGAAACTAAAATCATGACTTGGATGAGGATTTAAATGCATTATAAAACATCAAAGTCCCATTTTGAGCCTGAAAGGTGAAAAGATCTCTAAGACTATATTTATAATTTTTCCAGGTCGTATCTCCATTTTATCCATCTACATGGGTATTTCTTTGTTCATTCACTCATTTCTTCACCCTTCAGCACCTGCTAACAGTGTCTACCGTACGTGTAGTGTTCCAGAGTCTAGAAGGTCATTGCTCTACATTTTACTTATTGATTGCAAATGCAGGACTTTATCTTTGCACCTCCTGGGCTGCTACAACCACTTATACATAGCACCAAGGGGCAAAAAATGACTAGTGTTGTGCGTCAGCAAAAATGTTAAAAGTACCTGTAAGTGTATTAGCCACTAAGTAACATGATGCATGGTAGCAGCTAACATTATTATCCTTATTAGTAATACTCCATCATCTAAATTAGACACGAGTAAACACAGATGGGGCTTCCCAGGTATTAAACCGGAAGAGCTGGAGGGAAGGGAGTGTGAGGCAGCCAGAGGAAGGCTGGAGAGGGGCAGGGCCGCATAGAGAGGTATCACACCATCTTCTTAGCTGAGTACCTGCCTCTTCCCCACACGCTGGACTACCCTCCACGGCGGTGGCCTGCTGTTTAGTGTAATTTTTGAAACACACATGCGTACTTGTCTCCTGAAGAAGGCATGTTGTCCATATAGAGGAGGGCGGACACTGCCACAGTATGTGCATTACCGAAACACCTGGAATAATCTAAGGGTCCTTAATTATAAAATGGGTATGTAAGTTGTGGTATGATCATATGACACAGCATAAAAACCAATGAATTTCACAGCTGCATCCGTCAGTTTGAATGACCTCAAAAATACATGTGAGGAAAATATTGAACTGTTTGTATAATTTCATCTATGTGTGCACACACATATATTTTGAAATACCTTTGTTGAGATATAATTTTCATACAAAACAATTCACCGAAAGTGTACAACTCAATGTTCTTTTTATGTCACTAATATTTCTTATAAATCGCAGTAAAATATTTATAGCATAGAGCTTGCCATTTCAACCATGTCAACGTGAACAGTTCAGTGGCATTAATCCTATTGATTGTGCTGTGCAAACACTGTCTCAGTCGGTTTCGAAGTATTTTTCATTACCCTGAACGAAAATTCTCTGTTAAACCACAGTTCCCTGGTACCCCATCCCTGGCTTCTAGAAACGTCTGTGAGTCTCAGTCTCTGAGAATACACATATTCCAGGCACGCCATGTTAAGTCATGGAATCTTTTTGTGCCTGGCCTATTTCACTTAAGATACTGACATCTTCGAGATTCATCTGTGATTTAGCATGTACCAGAGTTTCACCACTTTTAATGGCTGAATAAAAACTCCATTGTATGTGTTTCAGCTTTATTTACCCATTCATATGTTGCTGGACCCTTGGATTATGTTCCACCGTTGGGTAATATGAATCATGCTGTGCTGCACGTTGGCATGCGAACACCCATGCAAGTCTCAGGTTTCAATTCTTCTGGGTGTCAGCCAAGGAATGCAGTTGCAGAATCATATGGTAACTATGTTCTGGGTTGTTTTTTTTTTTTCAGATGGATTTAATTGTGTATTTAAAAAAAGAAAGCAATAATACACTGCATGGTTCTTGGATTCAAACACATGTTTATAAAAGTCTAATGGGTACACAGGGAAAAAATCCACTCACAGAAGTGATGCCTTTGGTGGTGTGGGTAGATGGGCATCGAGAGAGCGGAACTGGACTGAGGAGTGGTTAGAGAGACGTTCATTTACCTGTAATGCTTCCTTTCACTTAAAAAGGTGCATATAAGCATACATACAGTATTTGCAAAGTTATTTTAAAAATAGGAAAAGGGGTAGGAAATTTGATAAAAGATAAGCAGCTGCCAATTCAAGGGAGAAGGAATTTTCAACTTATATTCTTTGTATCTTTATTGTTTTTTTAATTAGAAATTATTAATTTTTCTTACAAGTGCATATAATTTATTCCTCATGGCAGAAAACAGATGAAGAGATGATACCAGCAATGTGATTTTTTTTTTTTTAAGAGAGTGTAATTGTGAGATAGATGGAGAGCAATGGAAGAGCGCCCAGGATGAGGTCCGAGTAGACACCAGCGGGCACGCAGGTCAAGGACTTGCCATCAGGGGCGCTGAAGAGATGGAACACCCTACTCGGTGAAGGAGGAAGATGGAGTGATAAGAAGGGAGGCTGGGGGACAGGATAACGGCTGAGAACCGTGGATAGGAAATGAGGGAAGGCGAGGGGAGGAAGGATCCTGAGGCAACCCGGATCAAAGAGATGGCGCTTCAAAGGGCCGTTTGTTGCTGGTCATTTGTGTAAGAAATGAGGTGGGTTTTTCCACGTCTTCTTTCCCACCAGTATCCTCTCCCTTTCTAGTTTGCGATATTTGAGAGTGAAGTAAGAGTGGGCAAGAACTGTGCATGTGTGCAGTGACTGCAAGGAGGGGGCGGGACAAGGGAGAAGCGGGGGCTGTGTGAACCAAAGCAGGGCAGCGCAAACTGTCAGCTCTCCGACCAGCTGTCGGTGCCAGCTCGCTCCCTACTAACGCTTCGACGGAATGCATCTTCCAGATTCTGACACTAGCGGTCAAACTCCTCAACACTCTGTGTGTTCTGTCATGTTCTGGAAACAGTGACCCCAAGCTTGTTTCCTACGTAACTTTTGCAATATGATTAATATCTTTTTTGTTTCTAACATCTGTGAGCTGCTAGTCTCAAAGAATTCAAGCTGCAGAATCCCTTGCACAAAGGTGCACACAGTCAACTGAGCGGATTACAATCCAAGGAAAGGGACATTATCTTCGGCTGTGGGATTCATCCCTCACACTTCTGCCAAACGGATCCGCCACAGGGCAGGCCTGAACACGTCATTTGTCCATTTTAACATTTCATTTGCAAGAGCAACGTCTCCTTCTGCTGCCACCCAACATCAGTATCTGAATGACCCCAGAAATTAGTTTTTGGACAAAGGAAGTCCAAGAGCAAATAAATTTAGGGAACTACGAATCAAACAAAAATTTACAACATAAAACTTTACAGTGGCATTTCTGGAATTCACTTTATGAACATATTCCACTTATCTTAATCCTAAGAAAGAAAACTCAGAAAGCCACGAACAAATTCCCAAGGAAAAGGAATTTTGCAAAAAACCATGGTTCTGAAAATCTTGTCTCTCCCATAAAGACATCTGGCTGCTGGAAAAGGACCGATATTCACATCCTCCCAGCTCTGTCCCTTCCTGGCCGAGTAGTGTAGTCAGGTGACTTGATTTTTCCTGTATGTTTACTCAACTGGGATAGTGCCGGTCATAATCTTCCGGGTTTGTGGTGAAGAGTAAGTACCACAATTTATGCAAATCTTGAAGTAGGTAGTATGCGCAGTCACTGTTCTCACCCTAGCTTTGAATCTTGGTTTTTTTCCTTCTTAGAACAGCGGCTGAGAAGCGGGTGGGGACTTGTAATAAATTTAGTAGGGACCAATGAAGAGCTTTTTAAAAAGAAAAGAAGAGAGATGTGATCAAGCTGCTTCCCAGGGCAGCTGATGATTTCCAGAAGCCCCGTGCCTTTTCCTGTATCTTGGGTATCAAACCCGACTTCTTTTTTGATTGTCTGCGCAGAAATCCTTCTCAACAGCGCGTCCCTTGCGCCCCCTACTGACAGCGTGCAACAATCTCTTCAGGTAAACTATTAAAATCAGTAGCAGTTACCACTGGACATTACAGATCTGAGTTGTTTGTATTTCTTCTCCATAACTTGGCATCTTTTCAAGAGTAGGATCCATTTTTTAAATTATAAGATAGGCATTTTATTGGATTATTTTGTCCAACGCGTTTTTTATAGTTTTGTTTTATTATTAATTTATAAATTTATATAAAACAAAAATTGAGAGGTTTCCCCTACACTGCTTATCACACCTTCCTTCTTCACACCTTATCAATATATTTTCACAACGTATAAGCCGTGTCCAGCGTCTGCTACTTTTTTCTAAAAGTAGTTTGCATATGTTCACCTAATACATAAGCATAACACAGTGATTTCTAAGATTTCTACAGATTTGTCAAATGAAAACGTACTCATTCATAGTTCACTAAGTGGCTTCCTAATTATAAATAGGTGTAAATAAAAGCAGACCAGCTTATTTTCCTTTGGAATTAGTAGGGATCTCTAGGTTACAGCACCTGCAGAGAGTAATTTCTTTCCACTTATCCTCTGCTGCCATCTTGTGGTCAGTGGGGATATTGTTTTATATCAGAAAACAATGACTGGTTCAATTACATTAGTTAGGATGACAATTCATTTTGAGACACTTGGATGGCTTTTCCCCCTGCCCCACAGGATACTTTTCCTAGTAAGATTTTTTTAATTCCATATTTGAGGTTGCTTCTTTTAATTAGAATTATACAAAATTTCACATTTGCCCAATATTCTTTCAATAATAATCTAATAGGAGAGGACAGAACAGCAAAGTGGAACCTGGAAACGGACAGACACGGGAAAGCAGCGGACACAGCGGTGTTGTATTGCAGTGATTGATACCCGGGGGCATTCAGCGAGTGGCGATCCGAACTGCACCGGCAGCTGGAACTCCACCAGCAACAAGGTGGGAAGGGACATTTACCAGGAGCTCCAGAGGTGAACCCAGACAAAGAACAACAGGTTCCAGACAGGTGGTGCGGGAGCAGGGTGGATTTCCCAGTCCAGTCCACCTCCTAGAGCCGTATCAAGCAGCATTTTGTCTAGAGAGGCAAGGGCAATGGGACAGGACTGTGCATGCACTGAGCTGGGAGTGAACTCCTTTCTGGCTCAGTGAACTCCAACAACATGGCATTCTACAGCTTCCAACTAAGACAGGCCCTGGTAGACCTCAGACCTGACAGGCAGCAGATCAAGAACTCTAGTAGTGGCACATCAGGCACCATTCTGTACAGTGTGGCAAAGAATTTAAGACTGCAGGGACAACAGTGAGCTGTGCATGCACTGAGCTAAGAGAAAATTCACTGAGCTCAATGCATTTCCCTGGTCCCACAGGGAAAATAATATCAACTGTGGCATCTTACGGGTCAAAATAAGTCCATGTGGCCCTCAGACCTAAAGACCAACAGGTTCCAGCAAGATCAGCACCAACAACAACCTAGCTATATAGGACATTTGGTGTCTCCCTATTCCTGGGTTGTACAGACAATGGTGCAGCTTCAGCACAGTATCACAGGATGTGGAGAGTGGTGAGCCAGGAGCTGGGGCTACAGAGACCATGGTGGAAATCTAACACAAGAATCCAGACCTGGAACTTGCTGGAGGAAGTAGCACAACTGACTGTAAACAAAGAGCCATTTACCAACTGCAATAAGTAAATTCGACCTGCACACCTGTGGGTGATAGAGCTTAGAACCCTGCCCGAAGGGGAAGAATCTGATAAGCACAAGTACAATGACCAAGAGCAAAAGAAGAGACAAAGGCACAGTGAATATTACTAAAGACTCTCTGCAAAGGAGCAAAAGACTTTGCCCACCTCACAGTTCACTGAGGAAGACATCAAGAAATTGGGGATACAGAATTCAAAACACTTGTTATAAAACTTCTTATCAACAATGAGAAGCATGTAAAGCAGGCGTTCAAGGAATATGTCACATTGGAAGTGAATCAAATGAAAGCTGATATATCAGAAATGAAGAATACAGTGGAGCAAATTAAAAGTACAATGGAGAGTCTCCAAATAGAATGAAGGAGGCAGAAGAAAGAATCTCAGAATTGGAAGATATTTCCTTTCACCAGGGGGAAACAAACAAAAATCTGGAAGCAGAGCTGGATCAGGCCAAAAAAGTATTCAAGGATTGAAAGACACTATTAAAAGGCCGAATATAAGAGTTATGGGAGTCCCAGAAGATGCAGAAAGAGAAGGTGAGTGTAAAAATGCACTGAATGAAATAATAAAGGAAAATTTCCCTAATCTAGAGAAAGAATTTGGAGATCCAGGAGGGGCACAGAACTCCCAGCAGGCCTGACCAAAAGCGATCTTCACTACAACACATGATCATCAAGCTCCCTTCAGTTGAACACAAGGAAAAGCTCCTGAAATGAGCACGTGAAAAAAAAAATTGACATATAAAGGAATGCCAATTAAACTCACAGGAGATCTCTCACAGGAAACTCTACAGGACAGAAGAGAATGGAGTGACATATTCCAGATTCTAAAAGCAAAAAACTGTTGGCCCAGGATAACTTTCCCTTGTCTTTGAAAATGAAATAAAGTTCTTACACAGTAAAGAAAAGTTGAAAGAATACACTTCTTCAAAACCTGCCTACAAATGATACTTAAAGGTTTTCTCTCTCTTTTTTAAAGATTTATTTATTTTTATTGGAAAGGCGGATATACAGAGAGGAGAGACAGAGAGGAAGATCTTCTGTCCGATGATTCACTCCCCAAGTGAGCGCAACAGCCGGTGCTGAGCTGACCCAAAACCAGGAGCTAGAAGTTCTTCTGGGTGTTCCATGCTGGTGCAGGGTCCCACGGCTTAAGGCCGTCCTCAACTACTTTCCCAGGCCACAAGCGTCAAGCTGGAAGGGCGCCCATATGGGATCCCAGCTCATTCAAGGCGAGGACTTAAGCCGCTAGGCCAACTCACTGAAGCCCAAGATGTTCACTTGACAGAAAAGTAATAGCACCCATCAAAACCAAAGACAAATGCGAAGAACATCCCAGTAAAATAACAATAGGAGACTAAAGTATTGAGCAACCCTTTGCTGAAATGACAGAACCAAATCACCACCCACTCATATTAACCCTGAATGTAAATGGCTTAAACTCATCAAAAATCACAAATTAGTCAACTGGATTAAAAAACAAAACCCATCTATTTATTGCCTACAGCAGACACATTTCACCAACAAAGATCAGTGGAGACTATATTTCATGGATTTGATTTTTTTTTTTTAGTTTCACCTCTTCAAAACACTTTTTTCTGATTAAATTCTTCAATGACTCATAGATCATACAGTAGCATCAAATTCTTCAAGAAGGTTCTTGATTTTCTTTTTCATTTCTTCAGCAACACATTAGTCATTCAGTAGCATGTTATTTAACTTCACAGCATTATAAATTTCTATTTTTCTTCCTGTTGTTGATTTTGTATTGTGGCTTTTTGCTTAAAGGAATGTATAGTAACTGTGTAATGGAGACTATCATATCAGATGTGAGGATACAATGCAGTATGCATCTCTACTCCAGACAAAGATGGACTCCCAAGGAAACTGTTTATGATATCTCGACAATAGGATGCTGGACTCTCTGCCATTGTCCATGTCCACGATGATGGACATATGACTGTGTATGAAGAACTATGCTATAGTAATGATAGAGGGAACCTTAGTGAGGGGGGAGGGAATATGGGAGGGGAAAAGGGAAATCCCAGGGCCTATGGAACTGTATCATAAAATGATAATAAAAACAAGTAAAATAAATAAATAAAATAAAAAAAGGAGTCAAAGGCTAAAATCTAAATAAAATAGAATAGATAGCAGCCTTGCCCTAACCCTAACAGTACAAATCCCAATTAGGTCATGGGAATCTTACCATATACTCTACAGGAATTCTTATCTACACAGCCCTTTCCTGTCTGTCCTCAGTGCAGGCTGTCATCTTTCTTGGTACCTTACCACAGACTCTTAAGTAGGAACAAGAGCCAATGACATCCAAAATAAGGATTCTTATTTAGACTGCCGTACTCTTCAAGAAAAAGGGAAAACATGCATAAGTGTTATTACTTTTTCTTAAATTTTTAAATGTATATATCTGAAAGAGCTGAAGAAAGAAAAGGAGACAGTCATTCATGTTCCATCTGCAGGTTCATGCGTCGGATGATCACAATAGTCGGGATTGGGTCAGCTGGAAGCCAGGAGCCAGGAACTCCGCTTGGATCTCCCATGGAGATATCAGACACAAACCACCTTTCACTGTTCTTCCTTATAGCAGGGATTTTAACCAGAAGTGGAGCTGTGGGAGCTGGTTTGACAGCCTACTAGCTAAAAACCTCACCTTGCATGCGCCAGAATCCCATATGGGTGCCAGTTCATGCCCTGGCTGCTCCACTTTCCTTCCAGCTCCCTGCTTGCAGCCTGGGAAAGCAGAAGAAGATGGTCCAAACCCTTGGGATCCTGAATCCGTGTGGGAGAGCCAGAAAATGCTCCTGGCTCCTGGCTTTGGATTGGCGCTGCTCTGGCCATTGAGGCCACTTGGGGAGTGAATCAGCAGATAGAAGATCTTTCTCTCTGTCTCTCCTTCTCTCTGTGTAAATCTAACTTTCCAATAAAAATTTATAAACCTTAAAAAAAAAAAGTGGAGCAGGCAGAACATAAACCAGTGTCATAGGGAGTGACTGCTTCGATGCCAGTAGAAAGTTACTACTTGTAATTGCTGACAACTTGAGTCTATTTCTTTTGTTGTTACCTGTTTCTGCTCTGCGTGGCTTTCAGAGGAATCCTTTACACAGTTGGGGTCCTTCAAGTAAAGAGTTATTTCCTTCATTGTTGAGAAAATATTGGCAAATACCCAAGAGTTAAGAACTTAATCCACACTTAGTCATTGTTTCAAATAAAAATTGTGAGGAAGGGATTTCGGGAAATCTGTGCAGTCAAGACTACTTTGATAATAATGCTATGATTGTGTTTACTTTGCTTTGTTAACGTTTGTGCGGTTGGCTCAAAAGCAACGATGGTGGAACCACAGCCATTCAGCTCGGCCGCCCTGGATGGCACTAGGCGTGACGTGTTCTGCCGCGTCCCAGGAAAAACAAACCAGAAGAAGCCTGAGTTTCACTCCTCCTGTCCTTGATCAAACAGTGGAAGGCACTGACTTTATCGAGAGCCCTTGCAAACAAGGGATCGTTTTATTTAAAAAATACATTCTGCAGGACGAATTCGGTAGTATGCGTAAAGCATTCCGGCCTCCTAACAACACGGGATGGTTTTCTCAAAGAAAAGCATGTGTGGACAGGGAAGTTACAAACTGAACTGCCACTTTGATTTATTGATTTTAACTATTTGTGAGAGAGAAAAGGAAAGAACGAAAAAGATCTCTTCCAGCTGCTGGTTCAGTCCCCCCAGATGTCTACAGTAAGCCAGGACTGGGCCGGGCTGAAGCCAGGCACTGAATCTGGGGCTCCCTCGTGGGTGCCAGGATCCAATTACTTCCATCACCACCTGTGACCTCTCAGAGCCTGTATCAGCAAGAAGCTGGCTGGTGAGTGGAGCAGGGCCTTCCCCCAAGAGGCACTTAAACTACAGCGTCGAGTGCATGTGCCTGCCCCCCTTTTCCGAAGGGCTTAATTCCTACACGAAAGAACAATAAAATACAGTCACCTGCATGTGGATATTTGGCAGATATTTTCTTGAAAATAAATGAAGTGTAACTTCAGGGAAAACAACGGCACTCAAGTTGGAGCTTCCCAGCAAAACCTGCAGATTTTCCAGACGCCAATCCCTTCTTGATGAGACAATGGGGGGTGTTATGGATATATATTTTGATTTTATGTGTAGTGAAATGTTTCAACACTCAGAAAGCCTACTACTTAATAACTAATACTTTCCAAAAGCTCAAGGCACATCAATGAATTCTGCTGATCTACTTTCAGATTCCGTGTTGTAATCTACCTTTCAGAAACTACCGTTTGCTGGGGTTTGCCAGGTATCAGAGCAGAAATTACACTTGTATTTGAAAAGGCTGTTTTCTCCTATACTATGTATTTAAGACAAGTGGATTTTTTTCTTACTTCAACAAAAACCTCATATCCCAACAGTTCAAATGTAGAAGCAGGTATAAGAATTAAAAAAAAAAAAAAAAAAAAAGAAGAAACTCTTTAGTGTCTCAGTTTTGTTTTAAGGCTTTGTGAGACTTTGTCTTAAAATTTGGGCCTGGGGCCTGGCATAGTAGCCTAATAGCTAATCCCTCCACGCCTTGCACATGCCCAGGATCCCATAAGGGTGCCAGTTCTAATCCCAGCAGCCCCGCTTCCCATCCAGCTCCCTGCTTGTGGTCTGGGAAAGCCTTGGTACCCTACACCCACATGGGAGACCCAGAAGAAGCGCCAGGCGCTTGGTTTTGGATCAGTTCAGCACCGGCCGTTGTGGCTACTTGGAGAATGAACCAGCAGATGGGAGATCTCCCTCTCTGCCTCTCCTCTCAGTATATCTGACTTTCCAATTAAATAAGTAAGTAAATCTTTTTTTTAAATGGGCCTGGCATAATGACTTGCATGCACTGGGATCCCATATACAGGAGCTCATGTGCCAGCTGCTCCACTTCCCATCCAGCTCCCTGTTTATGCCCTGGGAAAGCAGTCGAGGATGACTCAAAGCCTTGGGACCCTGCGCCTCCCACATGGGAGACCTGGAAGAAGCTCCTGGCTCCTGGTTTCAGATCTTCTCAGCTCTGGCCACTATGGTCACTCGGGGGCAAACCAGCAGATGGAAGATCTTTCTCTCTGCCAATCTGCCTCTCCAATAAAATAAATAAGTCTTTTAAAAAATGTGTTAGACACATTGATAGGAATGCTTTACTGCTATAGTTTTAGTGATTTGGGGACAATTTAAACATTCCCCTTAGGAGTCAACATTAACTAGTAAAGCTGCTGCCTGGAAACCAGCCTCCCACATAAGTGTTCCTGTACCAGCCACCCCACTCCTGATCCAGCTCCCTGCCAATGCAGGGAAGGCACCGGAAGGTGGTCCAACTGTTTGGGTCTCTGTGAAAGATGTGGAGGAAGCTCCTGTTTTGTCCTGGTCCAGAGCTGGCCTTTGCAGTCCCCAAGGGAGTGAATCAGCAGATGAAAGATGTGTCTCTCCTTCTCTCTCTAAGATAAATAAATCCTTTTTAAAAGTTTTCCCCTAAATGAGTAAAGTTGCACATCTTTTCCTCTGATTATTTGGGATAGCCCTTACCTATTTTCTTGCTGAGCTATTAGCCCCCTTACTTTTTATTTGGTGAAACTTTCATTTACTGGAACCAATAAGCGTAAAGCTATAATGTAATTTTAAAATGTTATCTCACAAAGCTTTTAAAGAATTCAATATTCGGGGTCTGGTATGGTAGCCTAGTGGCTGGAGTCCTTGTGTCACATGTGCCAGGATCCCATATAGGTGTCGGTTCTTGTCCCTGATACTCCAGTTCCCTTCCAACTCACTCCCTGCTTGTAGCCTGGGAAAGCAGTTGATGATGGCCCAAAGTCTTGGGACCCTACACCCACATGGGAGAACCAAAAGAGGTTCCTGGCTCTTGGCTTCAGATCAGCTCAGCTACAGCCATTGGGGGTCATTTGGGGAACGAACCAGTGGATGGAAATCTTTCTCTCTGTCTGTCCTCTCCATAAATCTGCCTTTTCTTTCCAATAAAATTAAACAAATCTTAACAAACGTAATTCAATGTTCTTCCATTAGTCCAGACATTTGTAATATCAAATCAAAGACATTTGTGATAGCTTTTTAAAAATTTATTTAGGAGCTGGTGCAGTGCCATCGCAAGCTAAGCCCTAAGCCCCACTTACAAGCACTGGCATCCCATATTGATGCTAGTTCTAGTCCTGGCGCTCCACTTCCAATCTATAAGCTGACTGCTTATAGCCTGGAAAAGCAGCAGAAAAGGGCCCAAGTCTTTGGGCCCCTGCACCCATGTGGGAGACCTAGCTCTGGCCATTGCGGCCATTTGGGGAGTGAACCAGCAGATGGGAAACCTCTGTCTCTGCTTCTTTTTCTGTAAAACTCTGTCTTTCATTACAGCATCCATCAGTAAATGCCCAGGTTGCAGGCAGGCCATGCTAAATGGAACACAGCACTTCCAGAACAAGTGAGAGCTGGAGTGGGGAAGGTCCTACTTAGTGAATCTTTGGGGATATCCCTGCTAGGCCACAGAATCTACTGGTGCATGCAAGAGCCAGGGCCAGTGGTGGGCATAGTAGAGATTCATAGGGATTGCCTCAATTAAGCTGCAGCACCTCTTGGTATCTATAAGAACTGGAACTGGGTCTGGGTTGGCTGGGGTAGGCCGCAGCATCTGCTAGTGCATGCAAGTACTGGGACTCGGAGCTGGCTGGGTTTGGCTAGGCCTCAACACCTGCTAACACATGTGAAACTGGGCTGGAGGCCAGCCAGGAAGGGATTCTTTGGGGGTCATTCTGATTAGGCCACAGCACCTGCTGCTGCACTCAAAACTCAGACCTCAGGGTGCGCTGGGCTAAGTTGCAGCACCGACTCGTTTGCACGACAGCCAGGGCTAGAGGTGGGACTGACCAGAAAGTTGCACCCGCTGGTACGTTCATTGGCTGCTGTAGGGGGCAGACTGAACCTGACCTTGCACCAGCTGGCACACATAAGAGCAAGGCCTCAAGACCTTCCAGGTGAGGTGTCTTAAAGAGCTTCAAAACTGGACCACTGACTCAATCTGTGACGTCAGGAACATCACAGACATGTGATCTAACCTCGGAGCATATGCTGCTGGACTAGGCCACCTCCGTTGCTGAGCCTTGCATGAGAATGGAGAACACCCAGACACACATCAAGGATGAAACACCCAACTCACCAAAGGCAACAGAAGGTGGAGTGCCTCACAGGTTGAACAGCACTCCAGGCCAGGCTCTACAACAAGCACTTAAGCCTGTGGGCACATTGAGGTAGACAGTCACCAGGCCTTAGAAAAAAATGTTCACTTCTGGTGTAACAAAGCTGATAACCACTGAAACAATTAAGACCACTCAAGTAACACCCTTGGGACATTCTTCCCCACATCAGCGCCTGAAACAACAATCTGCTTCCCAGGTGCTGATATGGACTGGGAGATCAGCAAAGGATGCCTCAAGTCCTTGGGACCCTGCAACCATGTGGGAGACCCAGGCTCCTGGCTTTAGATTAGCTCAGCTCTGGCTGTTGCATCCAATTGGGGAGTGAACTAGATGTAAGATTTCTCTTGCTCTCCTTTTCTCCATAAATCTGCCGCACCAGTAAAATAAACAAGTCTTTAAAAAATGTTTGAAAGGCAGAGAGAGAGGAAAGAAGGGAGAAAGAGAGGCAGAGAAAGCGAGAGATCCATCTTCCACTCACTGGTTCACACCTCAAATGGCTACAATAGCAAAAGCCAGGAACCAGGTACTCCATCTGCATCTCTCATGACAATAGGAACCCAGGTACCTGGCACATGTGTTGCCTTCTCGTGTGTAATAGCAGAAAGCTGGGTCAGAAGTGCAGAGCAGACAGGATCTGAACCACGAACTTCCATATAGTATGTGGACATTCCAAGTGACGATGTGACTTGCTATGCAACAACGCCCACCCCTTTATTAAGAAATAATTGAAGCCATTATTCACACTAAATTATTTGCTTTTGAAAATAGCTAATTTTCTTCTAAACACACACACACTTTGCTAGCATGGAAATTTCTTTTTAATGAATAGCAGATTATTTTAAAATATTGCTTTAATTTTTCTGTGGCGAATTTCAACATAACACCCACATAACAAAGGCTCGCTAGAGTTTTCAAGGATTGATTCTCTAGAATATAGAGTCCTGGGCTCCTGACTTTGGCCTTGCCCAGCCAAAGGATCTTGAAAACCTTTGGGAAGTTAAACAAAGGATGGGAAATGTCTTCTCTGCTTCCCAAATAATGAAGAAGCAGCTTTCAAAACGCCACCATTCTCTGCTCAAAAACCGTTGCATGCTTTTTTTCTCATCTCCCTGGGGTGTCCTTACACTGGGGGACAAAGCTCAGCTCTCTGTTGCCTTACTGCCTCGTTACCCTTTCTCCTTCTCATCACCTTCAGCCTTCCGAGCTGTCTCCAGGAAGCCCAGCACACGCCCAGACACAGGACTATCACGTGCGTAGCTCCCCCTGCCTGCTTACTTCCCTTAATTCCTCAGTCCCTACTCATGTATTCCCATCCCAGTAAAGATCATATTTAAAGCTGCAACCTTAAATCCATCTTCTTTTAGCATCTTCTTTTCTTTCTCTTTTTTTATCGATTAGGGCACAAAGGGTCAAGGGCTACAGGAAAGTGGGTAAGACCATTATTTCTACTTTTTTTTTTTTTTTTTTGCTGTATCTGGGGAGGGAGGGGGAAGATTAAAGGAGAAACCCCACCCAGTCTCCCACCCAACCCAGGTCCCTGACATGGGGCATGCTCCGAGGGTCCTGCTCAAGTGGTTTTGATAGTTCAACAGTTCTGAATTGCCATCAATCTCACCATTCCCAGCACGATGAAATCTTTCCAGCATCCACTGGCTGACATAGTTCACCTTAGAGTCTCTGTTTGCCCAGATTTTCACTGCCAACACATGGCTGGGGTAGTTGATTGATTTGTTCTGGCCTCCATCCTCTGTTGTGGTACTAGGTGTCCTCCGTAGGTTCCAATGGATTGCCACATCCTCCATGTGTACCTGGATATGCTGTCCACTGCTCCGTCTGAGCCTCTGAGGAGGCTCAGCTTTGACACATGCACTCCATGGTCAGACCTTGGAACCTACACTTCTCTTCATGGTTGGGGTTCTGAGTCTGGCAGTTCAACTGGGGGGTTCCCCAAAGAAACTTCTGAGGTGATCCCAGACCTGATTCTTGTGTGTGGATGCCAGTACAGGGTCCGCCACAGTCTGTCACCCCAATCAGCTTATGCATACATTAGTGGTTACAATTGCTGGGTCAGCTCTGTTTCCAGCCCTGTATTCCACATGAACCAATGGGTGTTGTAGTCCAGCCTGATTCTGCCCACCACACATTCACCCTCATACAAACCAGTGGGAGCTGCAACTTAGTCGGAGCAACGTGCAATAACCCCCACGAGGCCTGCCCCCTGCCCTGGCTCCTGTGCCTGCCAGTATGTACAGCAGACTTGTCCAGTCTGTCCTACATCCCATTCAGCTCTCATGTATCTTAATGGGCATTGAAGCCTGGTTCAACCCAACCAGCCCTACCTTCCAGCCCACACACGTTGGTGGGTGCCATTGTGTCCAACCACCACTGCCCCAGTCCTGGTTTTCATGCTCTCCAGTAGGAGAGATAACCCAACAAAGAGGTGCCCAGTTTCCTTACTGGACCACTCCCAATCAAAGATCATGCACTCTCCAGGTGGTTGTGCAGTTTAACTTGAAAGAATTAGCTCCAGTACCAGCATCTGCCAGCTGATGCTGCGGCAAAGCACAACCAGCCCACACCCCCTGTGGCATATACATGCGCCAGTAGGTACAGTACACCTAGCCTGGCTTGCTTCTAATCCAGCTCGCATGAGGTCCACAGGTGTTGTAGCCCTGCTTGGTCTGGTCTGCCCTCATCCCAACTCACACTTTCCAGTGGGAGTGGTGGTCAGGCAGCAGAGCCCTCCACATTTCCCCTACCAGCTTTACCCCCTCCCCCCTGGTTCTCACGTGTGCTGGTTGGGTGTTGCAGCCCAGTCTCGCATGGCCAACCTTACCTCAGCACTTGCCAGTGGGTGCTATAGCCTGGCCCGGCCCACCCCCAATTCCAGCTGATGCTGCTGAGGGTTACAGCCTAGCCCAGCCCAGGAGATAATGTGAACAGGTTCAGCCTGGTCCGCCCTGACCTATGCCAAATGTGAGAGTGGGTACTTTCCCTTGCTTGGTATCAGCTGCTCCCTATTGTGGTTCTTACACTCACCTGCAGGGACTGTGTGTGTCCTGACAGAGGAGTTTCTCAAGCTCCTTCATCAGAACCTCTCCCAATGCCAGATCTCGTGCATACCGGTGGGTCCATGGACCATCCCTATTTAGTCCCCCTCCTGTCTTGGTAGGAACAGTGACCTTTCCTGATTGGCCTTCAACTCATTCCAGCTCTTTAAAAAGATCTTCCGTCTGATGGTTCACTCCCCAAGTGACCGCAACAGCTGGTACTGCACCAATCAGAAACCGGGAACCAGGAGCTCTTCTGAGTCTCCCACGTGGGTGCAGGGTCCCAAGGCTTTGCGTCATCCTCGACTGCTTTCCCAGGCCACAAGTAGGGAGCTGGATGGGAAGCGGGGCAGCTGGAATTAAAACCGGCAACCATATGATATTCCAGCACATTCAAGGCAAAGACTTTAGTCGCTAAGCCACCACGCCAGGACCATTCCAGTTCTTATTGTTGGATGTTTCAGCCTTGCCAAGCCTCCTCCATACCGACACAGCTCACATATGGTTCAGCAGGGGCAGAGACCTAGCCTAGTCCATCCTACACCTACCTTGGTCCTACAGAGCACCAGTTTTTTTTTTTTTTTTACAGAAACCAAATACATTTATTAAGCCTACTCTCAGCCACACAGACACAGGAGTATCTACAAATATACAACCTTTACAACCAGTAAAACTTCTTAGCCAGGAACACACTACCTTGTGTTTTCAGTGAGCATGGCCTCCATTTTAAGGTGTGGATGGTCCTCCAGTTGACTGTCCTCCACTCTGAGGAGGTCTTGGACACAGTGAAGCCTGCTGGGTGGTCAGCTCATGCCATGGCCTCAGCACCTTCCTCACCTCCGCTGTCTGGAAGCTCTTCCTCCCCAGATGATTCCTCTACTAGTAAACAGCTTTTGTTGACAGACTTCTGGTTAGCCTCCCGCTCTCCTTCATCAGTGCAGTCCTGTAACAAGATCAGCAGCTGCCTCCTGTTGTACTGAGTCAACAACTTCCGACATGTCCTAATGGTACTTGCCACGTCTAGCATGGCTCAGTGCACCCAACCCCAGTTCACACTTGTGCCAAGGGACACTGCAACCATATCCAGACCAGAATGCACCCCCCGCACTCACCAGTGGGAACCCCCACCCAGCCAGAATGTTCTCTTAGTTTCCCGACCAGATCTGTTCCCAGCCATAGATCACTCACATACCAAGGTTTCTCTGACCCAGCTTGGCAGAGCCCCTCACCTGTCTCAGCCTTTGCCTTAGATGCTGAGTCCTAGCATCCCTGGCTCACGCAGACCAGTAGGTGTAAGAGCCTAGCTCGGCATGACCTGTGCTCCAGCCTGATTTCTGCTCTTGCTGGTGAGCTAAGGTTTGGTCGGCTCTGCCCGGTTCATTCCCTTCCATAACCAACCAACACAATAGCTCCAGCTGTTGGAGCTATTTTGTCCAGTTTGTCCAACCCCCAAGCCTGGTTCATGTGATCATAAGTGAGTTAAGACCCACTAGGGGAGTTTCCCAAGTTCCCCCACTTTACCCACTACCAGACCCAGAATTCATACATGCCAGTGGGTGTTAGGCCAGCGCCTGGCATAGTCTGCCCTTCTATCTTGGCCTTGTATGAGCTGGTGAACGTTGCGGCCCAGCCCACACCCTTTTTTAGGATGCACATTTGTAACCTTAGCATCTTCTAACACTTAGTATGTCTACAGTTGGTTGACCTCATTTGCACCCTTAGCAGCTTATCAAACCTGGGGGGAAATTCCATCACATAAAACCCAACAAATGCACTGAGTGATGAAATAGCTTGTTCATATTTCTTGTTACAATGGCCATCGGCCTTGCACAGTGGCTCAACAGGCTAATTCTCCATCCACGAGCACCAGCATCCTAAATGGGCACCAGTTCATGTACCAGCTGCTCCACTCCCCACCCAGCTACCTGCCTGTAGCCTGGGAAAGTGGCTGAGGATGGCCCAAAGCCGTGGAACCCTGCACCCACATGAGAGACCCAAAAGCAGCTCCTGGCATGTACCAGCTCAGCTCTGGCTGTTGTGGCCATTTGAGGAGTGGACCATTGGATGGAGGATCTTTCCAGCTCTCACCGTCTCCATAAATCTGTCTTTCCAATGAAAATGAAGTCTTCACACACACACACACACACACACACACAGGCCCAGTGAATCAAGGGCAATGAAAGTGAAGGCTTTAAAATGCAGGTGGGGGAAGGGTAGTGGAATAATCCAAAGCCTCCATTCTGAAGGCCCCGGGGCCTGAACACTTTCTCCTGGGTCTGTGTCAGTGAACATAGGAAGGCTCCATAAAGTTGGGAAAAGGTTAAGTCGAATTTCTAGGCACTTTCTGAAGTCCCTGGCATTACACGGGTGTGCGGGGTGGACTAAAGGGCCTGGCTCTGATCTAGGGTTCTGTGCCCTCCACTCAGCTTCTCCTGCCTGCACACTCACAAAACTTGGGTCCCCAGCATCCCCTGGAACACAAACACATCAGAGAGACAACAATTTCTAAACTTTATGGGAAAAGTCACAGAACAAGAAACTTCTGAGTCCCATCTCACTCCTCTCCACCTGCAGGTCTCAGGGAGTCCCGTGGCTCGTTCCGAGGGAGCCCCGCAAGGCAGGTCAGGCGGTCTCAGAAGGTCCCGGTGACAGGTCAGGCAGGTCTTACGGGGTCCAGTGGCAGGTCAGGCGGGTCTCAGGGGGTCCAGTGGCAGGTCAGGCGGTCTCACGGGGTCCAGTGGCAGGTCAGGCGGTCTCACGGGGTCCAGTGGCAGGTGAGGCGGGTCTCAGGGGGTCCCGGTGACAGGTGAGGCGGGTCTCAGGGGGTCCCGGTGGCACACCCCGAGGCCAGGTCAGGCGGGTCGGCGAGCCGGAGTCACGAGGCCCGGTTCACCGGGGGTTCAAGCGCATCCCCGGGACGGCGGGAGGAGGCGTCCCTGGCCCAGGTGGGAAGGCGCCGGCTCAGTTCTCGTCGGGCTTGTCGGCCGGCGGCCCGCAGGGCTGCAGCATCTTCTCCATGAGGTTGAAGCGGACTCGCGCTTTGCTCTCATTCTCCGCGATGGCGAAGTAGTTGAGCAGGTCGAAGTGGCCCATGTAGGAGCAGTACGAGTCGCGGTGCTGGTTGACTAGCCACTCCCACTTGGTGGTGTCGGCGTGGCCCGTGCCGATGTACTTGGACTGCAGGTGTTCCAGCTGGCTGTGAATGGTGTAGCGGTCGGTCATCTTGGCGCCTTCCCTTCCGCTCCCAAGTCAGAAGCCGCTGACGAAGAGTAAGCGATCTAGGATTTCCCGCCGGAGAATGGCCGCCACTCGGGAACTCTGGACTCGCTCCGGCGCAGACAAATGGCGTAATGGCGACGCGGCTGCCGGGATCCTCAGTCATTGGGCTCCAAGGCGGAAGCGGAAGCTCATTTTTAAACGGGATTGGGGTTGTCTAGGAAACGCGGAGACCGTCCCGCCCCCCGGGAGGGACGCACGGCATTCGACGTGATGGGTGGTGTCTTTCCTTCACCCACTAGGTCTACTGCATGCCGGGATTTGTAGTCTCTTCTGGGACCGCGGGCCTAGGCTTTCTTGGGCTTTAGGCTTCCCGGAAGGATCCATCTGGAAGTGGGCAGAGCCGGCCCTTGAAGTCAGCTGCGTTCATTTTTGCTTTGATTTGGCTGTAGCACGGCCGCCTTCTTCTGCTGGGTGACCTTCGGACGATCCGCGGAGTCGTTCTGGCGCCCCGGGGCTTGCGTGGACGGTGCCCACGGCCCTGGCAAATGGTATCTAAAATAATTTCTCACCAAAGGAAATGTGAGTTTAATTTCCATTTAAAGTTCATGTTTCTCTGAAAACCTTATAAAATTTGAATATAACTCCTGAAAGTATCAGACTTTCAAAAGCACTGGTTGGAAAGTCATGAATGCATGAAGATGCTCACAATGTTTGTGTATTAAAAAGAGATGTGTACAATTCAGTCTTCACCGGGCCCAGCGTGGTAGCCTAACAGCTAAAGTCCTCACCTTGCACGCACTGGGATCCCATGTAGGCACCGGTTCTAATCCCAGCAGCTCCGCTTTCCATGCAGTTCCCTGCTTGTGGCCCGGGAAAGCAGTTGAGGACGGCCCAAAGCATTGGGATCCTGCACCTGCTCCTGGCTCCTGGCTTCGGATCAACTTACCTCTGCCTGTTACAGCCACTGGGGGAGTGAATAATCGGATGGAAAATCTTCCTCTCTGTCTCCTCTCTGTATATATGACTTACCCCCCCCCCAAAATTTTTTTTTTAATTCAGTCATCACAATACTGGAAAAATTCCTAGTAGCAGAAATAGAGAGAACATTACTTAAAAAACAAAACATTACTTAAAAAACATTAAATGGAAATTAAGCTCACATTTCCTTTGGTGAGAAATTATTTTAGATACCATTTTTGTCTACAAACAAGATCTATTGTCTCTTTTAAAAGATTCGTGGCAATGTGTATTATGAGAAAACTATATATACATATTAAGATTTTTTTTTTTTTTTTTTTGGCACCAAAATCAAACTTTAGTTTCATTTTTCCCTAACTTTTGAAGGATCTTTTTACAACAGGACGTTTTAGGCACATTGTGTTGAAACATTAGTGGACACTAGAGGTCGCTAAAGTATTTTCATGGTACAAGACTGGTTGTGTGTTTAAAGGTGTATTTATTTATTTGAAAGACAGAGTCACAGAGAAAAGGGCAGAGAGAGAGAAAGAGCTGTGGAGTTTCCGTCTGTTGTTCACTTCTCAAATGGCCAGAACACGAAGTACAGGATCCAAGCACTCGGACCATCCTCTGCCGTTTCCCGGGCACGTTAACAGGGAGCTGGGTCGAAGTCTTGGAGATGCGTACTTTACCTGTCACACCACAGCGCCAGGCCCCAGCTGGCTGTATTTTAAAAGGCAGCCAGGTCTTTGCCCATGTAGAAGAAAAGCAAGCAAAAAGAAGTGGTGACATGGAATTTATATGAAATGGAGTTTAGAAAGTTCTTCCAAGAACCTTTTTGTAACTGTGGGCTTGTGTTTCTCCGGTTAAGATGTCTTTAGCTTTTCCTTTCTCAGCCAAGCAGATGAACAAGTCTCACATTTTGGAGTGTTTTGCCCTTTGCACATAAATTGCCCGTAACGTTTATGTAACTTTTTGCTGCCGGGGTCTCTTTCAAAGCTTGTTTGAGATTTAGTGGGCTAGTCCCTTTCTGTCTTTAATGATGGCATTACATCACAAGCTAGTACACATTTTAAGCAATTGCTGATATGACAGAACTTTCATAAAGGGGATCAGAAGCGTTGCATGCGTGTTCCATTTGTCACAGCTTTATGAAAGTTACCTTGCTGTAGCATCGTGAGGGGAGCGAGTGTCTTCATCAGGCAGGTTCCCGTATTGAAATTCTGCCGTCTGAATGGCTTCGGAACAAGGGAGGTTGATTTCTCACAGTCCTGGAGTGTAGGAATTCCCAGTGACAGCAGATATGGTGTCTGGTGAGGGCCCACTTCCTGGCTCACACATGGGAGGGCAGCTCTCCGAGACCATTCTTACAGCACCCTAACCCCACAGGTAAGGGTGGAGCCCTCCTGACCCAACCCCCTCCTAAGACCCCGCCTCCCCACACCATCACCTTCCTGACTGAGATTCTACAGATGGACTTGAGGGAGGTGGGACAATGCATAATAACTAAGCATCTTTTTCCTCGGAGGCAAATAAACATTACCTGTAAATTGAGGCAGAAGTTTCTGGAATAAAAAAGGAGACCTGATCTAAAGCCCTCTGTACCTCCAGTCAAGGGCATAAGCAGGTGTCATGATGGAATGTAGGCACGAAACAGCAGCCCAGAGCAGGATATTCCGAGGCCACTCTACGTAGTAATGCTGCATGTGTGCTGAGGCTAAGAGCAAGCCCTCTGCGCCAAGAACTCTGGAACTGCATTCCAGGCAGCTCAAGAACAAAAGCCCTGGCATGCAGATAAGCCCAGTGGATTCTAGAAACTGCTTGGCAATAGGAGCAGAGTGACAGAGACAGCACTAGCTGAAGGTGGGAGAGGGCAGCAGTGGCCAGACAGTGCCGGACCTTGTGTGGCCTTAGACCTGCTGGGCGCAGAGGAAGAGTTGGAAGGCACATCCCACAAGGCGCTTGGAGAGTGAAGAGCGCTCTCCAGACCCAACCCAAGTCAAACCTTGGATCCAGATACGTGCAGGCAGGCTCTGCTCCTTGCCCTTGCTGTGGGCGCACTGGCCATGCATTTTTGCACCTCCGTGTATTTTATTACCTTCTCTTCTCTGCCTGCAGTGTTTTTTTTTCCCCACTGTAAGTAGCCTTATGAGGATGGGTCTTGCTTCAAAAAATTTTACTTTTTTAGTTTATTAAAGAGGGAGGGAGGAAGAGGAAAGAGAGAAGAGAGAAAATACTTCTAACAGCTGCGGCTGTACCAGTCGGAAGCCCAGAGCTGGAAACTGAATGTACTCTTCCACGTAAGTGGCAGAGACCAGATGACTGGAGACATCCCTTGCTGTGTCTCAGGCTGGGCACTGGGAGCCTGGAACTGGCAGTAAGGTCAGGATCTGAATCCAGACACTCTGCTATGAGATGTGGGTACGCCATTGGGCATTTGGCAAGTGGCTCAAATGTCGGCCTCACAATGTCATTCATTCCCCCCCAGTGAGGTCTTTCCTGATAAGTTTTTCCAATATTGTAAATCTGTTGCTTCCACACTGATATTTTCGACTATATAGCCTTTGTTTTCCTTTTGGTGCTTAGTAATAATGTGGCTCTCAGACTTAGTGCACACATGCGCGTACTCACCATGCGTTTGTTTCTTATTGTCTGTCTCAGTTGCAATAAAAGATCAACAAGATGAGGACTTTTGTGTTTGGTTCACAGCTTTGCCTTAACTCTACTTAACTCTACTTCAGGACTGGCTTAAGTGCTAAATTAATGCTTGGTTTTCGAGTGAAAGAATCAGTGATGTTCTTTGAGTGTTAACAAAGGATCGGAGACAACTTGAGTGCGAACAATAAAGGAATCAGTACACAAGCTGTTATGTCCTCACAGCGTGCACTTTTTAGGAATCTTATACATGAATATCTTATTTTATCCATTTGTTGAAAACCCAGACATATCGCAAAATACACCCTTGTATCTGCACAGAGGAAGGGTAGCACATCTCCGGAGAGTTAGACGAGGTGATGGAGGGCATTTGTTTGAATCTTTTAAAATTCTTTTTTAAAAGCATGTACTGCTTTTGAAACAAAAGCAAAGTCAACCAAATGAAAATATTAGTTATAACAAAAAAGTGATTGCACCCCATACCTACCAGAGTGAATTACAATGTAAAATGTTAAAAATGGCACATATTGGCAAGATGAAGGGGTAAGTAAGAAGCTGAACTGGTTCAAAGCCAGGAGCCTGAAGTTTCCTCCAGGGCCCCACATGGTTTTCAGGAGTCCAAGGACATAGGTCGTCTTCCACTGCTTTCCTAGGCACACCAGCAGGAAACTGGATTGGGAGTGGAGCAGCTGGGAATTAAACTGGTGCCCAAATGGGACTCCAATGTCACAGGCAGAGGCTTAACATGCGACACCATGATTCTGGTCCCTGTTCTGTTTCGTGACTATTCTTTGGTTATTCTCTGGTGTGATCACTGTGAAAATTCACTAAGGAGCCAGCTCTGTGATACAGCAGGTAAGGCCACCACCTAGAGTGCTGGCATTCTATATGGGCATTGGCCTAATTCCTAGCTGCTCCACTTCCACTCTGTATCCTTGGAGGAATCCTTAAGACAGACTGCAGGGCAGTGGTCATAAAACAGTCTGGTATTGGTACAGAAACAGAGAAGAAGATCAATGGAACAGAATAGAAACACCAGAAGGGAGTCCTCACATGTATAGCCAACTAATCTTTGACAAGAAAACTGAAAACAATTCAGGGGAAAAGTCTGGTCTATTCAACAAATGTTGTTGGAACAACTGGATAGCAGCCTGCAGAATTAAGAAGCAAGACCCACACCTGTCACACTAATACAAAAATCAGCTCTAAATTGTCCAAGGACCTAAATGTACACCCAGAAACCATCAAACTATTGAAGGAAAACATAGGAAGCACTCTTCAAGATATAGGAACGGGGAAAGGTTTCTTAGAAAAGACGCCAAAAGCACAGGCAGTCAAAGCCAAAATGAACAAATGGGACTGTATCAAACTAAAAAGCTTCTGAACAGCAAAGGAAACAATTAACAAAGTGAAGAAGCAACCAACAGAATGGGAGAAAATCTTTGCATACTAAAGAGCTTCAGAAACCCAGGGACAAACAAAACAAAAAAAAAAACCCTGTGAAGAAACGAGTGAGTGAAATGAACATTTTTCAAAAGAACAGGTTCAAATGGCTAGCAGACATATTAAAGATGTTTAGGCTCCCTAGCTGACAGAGAGATACAAATGAAAACCACGTTGAGGTTCCACCTAACTCCTGTGAGGTTGGCCTACATTCAGAACTCTACTAACAACACCTGCTGGTGTGGGGGGAGAAAGGCACCCTCCTTCACTGCTGGTGGGAGTACAGGCTAGTACAACCACTATGGATGTCAGTATGGAGAGTGCTTAGTGAATTGCAGATTAACCTGCCATATGACCCAGCTATCTGTTCCTAGGAATATACCCAAAGGAAATGAAATCTGCATATGAGAAGGGGATCTGTAATCCTATATTTACAACAGCACAATCTACAATAGCAAAGACATGGGAACAATCCAAATGCCCATCCAAAGAGAAGTGGCTAAAGAAACTGTGGTGCATCTACTCTGTGGAATATTACTCAGCCATTAAAAAGGATGAAATTATATCATTTGCAACTAGATGGCTCCAACTAGAGACCATTATGCTCAGTGAAATAAGTTAATCCCAAAAGGACAAATACCATATGTTCTCCCTAATACAAGGAAGCCATCATGGAAATTTTAAGATCAGTAACCCTTTCCATAATGTTTTTGCTGCATCCCATGTGTTTTGACATTTTTTAAAATTTCATTTTCATTTCTTTCAAATGATTTTTTTCCCTCTTGTCAAATTCATTGCTGGCTAATGGACTGCACAGTGGCATAGTTTTACCCAAGAGCCTTTTGTGTTTTCTTTTCGTCACCCATGCGTTGGTTATTCTGTGGTGCACTTCTTTGCTCCGTGGTACTGTAATTTTGTTTTTCTTGTTGTTTTAACATCATACCTGCTGTTGACTTTGTTTTGTGGCTTTGTTTTGTGATGGTGTAGTAGAGACTGCCATATCCAGATATGAAGATACAAGGCAATGTGCATCCCTACTTCCAAATCAAAGATGAGCTCCCAACGAAACTGTTGGACATGTCTAGACAATGGGATGCTGGACTATCTGACATTGCACCAGCAATGTCGTGGCACACTTAAATAACAGCCTGATGAACTTATGACTCCTTACGAAGGACTATACATTTGTAGTAATATGGGGAAAATTAGTCGGGGGGTGGGAATTCAGTGGGGGGAATCCCAGACCTTATAAAATTGTACCATAAACTTTAAAATAAGTTAAAAAAAAAAAAGAAAAACTAACTAAATAAAATTTATCAAACCATACACGTACAAGTCTGTTCACTTTTCTGTGTATATGTTATACTTTAATTAAAATTACAATGAGAAGCAACCAAGTTATTTCTTTATTTCCACACAAAACTCCCAGCATTTTCTCATGCTCTTAATCTATTTGGAGAACTTAGTTAAATTTTAGTTGTCCAAAAGACTCTACTTCAATATGGCTCTTTTCATACAAGGCTTGCTTGGTTCTTCTCTAAACATCCCTAAACCTGTTCATTTTCTGAATGCAATGAGATAGATCGTTGCATGTAAACTACTTTGAGTTGAACTGTTTTCTTTGTGTGTTCACATAATGACCCACCTATAGCAAGAATAAAACAGCTAGCTGTTGAATTAGAATGTGCTACTCACAGTGGACTTGGCAGGATGATTAAAATTTCAAGCCATCCCCTAGGATTTCAGACTAATTACCATCCTTTATCCCAAGCCTAAGCACAAAGAATTTTAAGCGAACGATTTTTCCTATGGAGATAACATCAAAGAAAATGACCCACGACAAAGCTTCGCAAAATTATGAACATACTAATTGTAATTGTTTTCATGAGTTCTCTGGAAGGATTACCTGGAACGGTCTTGGCAACGGCAGGTGTGCCAAGGTGTTTGAATAGCATTAATTACAGAAAGGAATATGCAATTTAAGACCAGGAGGGGTGATCTTCTGTGACAATACTGGACATTCCAGATATGTGAATAAAAACACCACTTGTTAGAGTCTGCCTGGGGTGGACGAGTCTCCAGAAAAGGAGCTGGCCTAATTCCTTTCCTGGGCTTTGAACGGGAGCATTGAAAGGTCTGTCTTGTTCCTGGAAAAGTCTTGCTAAGTTTTAACTCGGAGAAATCATTCCATTTAGAATTTTTAAAGGCATATTTATTTGGAAGTCAGAGTTACAGAGAGAGACAGAGAAAACCAGGAAGATCTTCTGTATGTTGGCTCACTACCCGTGCGGCTGCAATGGCCACAGTCAAGCAAGGCACAAATTGGGAGATAAGAGCTTCATGCAGCTTTCCCACCTGGGTGGCAGGGGCCTAAACAGCTGGTGCATCTTCTGTTGCTTTCCCAGGCCATTAGCAGGCAGGTGGATCAGAAAAGAAGCTGCGGGGGCATACACTGGCATTCTCATGGGACACCATTGTTTCAGGAGGCATCTTTAGCCAGTACTAAGTAAAGCCTGCCTCTCATCTTTAGTTTTCATAATAGGCATCTGTGTACAAGAAGCGTGATCATGACCATATCCTTATTAGACCATAGTTTCTTCCATAAGCCCTGCCTTTATTCAGAAGACAACCATGTTTCAAGTTTTTGTTTATAATATATTTCATTTCCTTCGTGTGTTATCTTATTTCCTATCTTAGAAGTCTCTGAACCATCTGTGTTTAACATGTCTTCTGTGGCACCAAAAGACAATAACACAGATGCAAGCTTAAGATTTTAATTCTGATAACTTCATGCTAAAAAGGAATTTGGGGGTGGAAGATATTGGCACACACCCTCGTAGATAATACCGATGGTTCCTTTTGCTACCCATTCTCTTGATATTTTCTTCATTTCACGTAAACCCAGATGCCAAGCAGTGCCAAGTCTCTATATATCTAAGCGTATATCAACCTCTCAGCCTTTCTTGTAAAAGCGTTCTGGCACTTGCCTGCAGAGGGTGGCACTAATAATGAGCTTCCATGTTAACTGCTTGGGTTGCTTAAGGAACAGAATCATCCAAAGTGCCATTGTAGAGCCCTGAAGAGAGCAACATTTTGCTTTGACATCCCCTTTTATCTCTATTTATGTATCTCTTAATTCACGAGGACGGGTTTTACCCTCAGCTTACTCTTTTTAAGTTTAAAAAATAGGATGAGAAAATCACTTGATGATGAGAAAAATCACTTGAGTTCTGCCCAAGCTTACTGTGGCTCTGCCTAGAGATCTAGACACGTGTGAGGCTTCCCTCTTCTGGCTCCTCTTTCATCACTCTTTGCCTGACCGGGAGTCCATGAATGAGAGGCACATGTGCACCTGCACCTGTGCAAGCTTGTGCACAGTTCTTCTCCGGGTCTCTCCTCCTAAATGATATGTACATCCTGGACCTGCAGCACCCAGGAATGGCTCGGGGCTGTGTAGGTTCACTGTGAACTTGGTTAGGGAGGTGAGAAACTGGAAAGTTTGTGCTTAAGAGTTTGTATGTAACCGAGACACACACACTTCTATGCAAGGCCATCTGCTACTTCACTCCCCAAATGCCTGTCTACCTCGGAAAGGCATTAGGATGTATATGAGAACATGAAACCACATATCATGGGAAAGAACCTCCACGGGGACTTCTCAATGAGCTTGGTACTCATCACCAACACGTACCTTGACCTAAGACCCTTCAGATTTACTTCCACCTCTAGGCACAATATACCTAGCAACTTGGGTGTGTAGTCTCTCCCATTCCTTAGCAGGACCTATGCTTTACCAGGTAGTTGGTGCTGACACTTGGCTGCTGTTATCAATTTGATCAAGGAGAAGGTGGGGGAGCACAGCTCCTAAGGGGTGCAGGAACGGTCTTGTAAGTTGCCTGCCTCACTGCAGCAGTTGCCGAATTTTTAAGAAATAATCTCTACCTTTAAACAAAGAAAACCTAGGTTTACTTATGCAGACCCAGAGAGTTCAGGAGAATTTTTGGGCTTGAGACACTCAAGTGAATCCTGCCAGAAATCTCCAGGCTGGGTCTCAGGATCCTATTTCTTTCCTGTAAAGGTCCCTGGAGTAAGACCTGGAATAGGCTGGGAATCAGGATCCTATTCCTTTCCTGTAAAGGTCCCTAGAGTAAGACCTGGAATAGGCTGGGTCTCAGGATCCTATTCCTTTCCTGTAAAGGTCCCTGGAGTAAGACCTGGAATAGGATGGGTCTCAGGATCCTATTCCTTTCCTGTAAAGGTCCCTGGAGTAAGACCTAGAATAGGCTGGGAATCAGCTTTCTCTGAAGTTTTGCCCTTTTCACAGTTAAATCCTACGAGCCTCTTCCTCTGGCTGAAGGAGACAAAGATCTGCAATGTTGCAATGATGTCCTCTGCCTCTAACCCTTCACTTTACATCGCCAGTTAATATATCAGAGCCTAGCGTTGTTCGCTCTTCGGTGTATCAGCGGCACTCAGCAGCTCCCCTCACTCCAGATGAACATATTGGAATCTAATCTGGAGTGTGATGGCCTGAGGATGTGGAGACGTTGGGAGGCAATGAGATCCTTGTGAACAGTACTGGGACCTCTGTGCTGCGTGAGGACATAGCGACACGGTGTCTGAGAAAGTGGGCCTAGTCCACCTGACATTAAAGCCATTGTTATTTGGATTTTGGACTTCCCAGCTTCCACAGCTGTTTGAGATTATTTATCTTGTTTCTAAATTACCCAATCTGTGGTGTTTGTTGTTGTTTGTTTGTTTTAAAACAATGCTCTGTATTTGTTAGCACTCAGCGAGGCCCTGAGTGCTCTGACTGGTTTACACTTGTAGCAGTTGGGCAGGTGACCCGTCTGGGATCTTTTCCTCAATATCTAAGAAACTTGGAGATTATCAAGGCATAGGATTCAGGAACTCATCCAACAATGTCTTGAAACAAGGAAGGGGGACGGGAAATGGGGCAACGGACTGCAGAATGTCCACAGCTTTGCCCTCTGGAAGGCACCATTGCCTCCACTGCAGTGAGAGGCAGCTGAGCTCTGAAGGACTGGGGGTAGATGTGGGTGCTGTGACCGCAAGATGGGGCAGTAAGGGACGGTGCGAATTTTCACGGATACGCGTGGGAACCCTCAGGAGATTTCGGAAATTCTCCAGGACCCCATCCTCTGGTGCCAGGTTGATGAACCCTAGGGAACGGTGACTACATGTCTACATTGCCTGAAACACCCAGCAGGAGGCAGCACTTCTGGCAGATGCCCCTTCTGACTTCACTCCTCCCTCCAAGTTCTGAGCTCGGACCTCTCGGTCCTGAAGATTCCACCCTAAACACAGAATTTAGCTTCCATCTGAGAAATCCTCTGACTCCCAGATACAGTCGCCCAAGATTCTTGCACTTATTAACAGAATCTCTGTCAAACTCTGGGTTACTTTTTATTAAACTGCCAAAAGGCAACTATTTGTTCAAAGCGGATGAAGGACAAAATAACCTGGAAAAGCTAGCACTCACAATCACCTTTTGCTGGAGGACACTTTTCTATTGTGTTCTAGTTATGCCCGAATGACTCACATGAGTCACTGCCTGGATGGTTCCGTTTCTCCTACCCTAGAAAGTTAACTAACTTCCTCTATATTAAAAAAAAAAAGACTCAAGACTTGGGCGTTTGGTTCAGTGGTTGAGTCATCACTTGGGACATCTGCGTACTACATTAGCTGATGAAAAAGCAAAATGACTTTGGGGCTGGGCTTGAAGAAGGAGTCGCAGGTTCCACCTCTGATTGAGCTTCCTGTTAATGGGCACCCTGGGCGGTAGCCAGGCTCAAGTGCTTGGATCCCCGCAGATCACGTGGCAGACTCGGATGGAGCTCTGGGCTTCCGGTTTCAGCCTGGCGCAGCCCCATCTGTGACGAGCATCTGGGGGCAGTTGTAGTTCTTTCTCTTTTCTGTTACTCTGCTGCTTTGCCTTTCAGAAAATAAAATAATAATAATAATAATAGGTATTAAAAATTCAAGAGAATGAGATAGTTGTAATCAGCTCAGAAGAAAAGAAATGTGACTACAACGAGACCAGGGAAGGCACAAGAAAGTAGGACAGTACAAAGTTACAGAAGGGTAAACACAAGATACTGTTTTCCAGAAACAAGTGTTCTTGTGCAGCCATCGTGGGATGCCTTTGCAGATGGAGTACTAGTCTGAATTGAAAGTCTGTCGTTTATTTCAAATGCCGCAACATTCTTTTTCCTGCCTGAACCTAATGAGGTGCTAAGGAAATTGACTCCCTAACTATTAATCTTTCAGGTTAATATGAAAAAAGATCTTGTGGCCACACGTTAGCATGGAAACAATTCAACACTGAAATTATTTTCATTCCTGCCTTCTATCAAAAGAAAATTAGCAGCAATCGAAACAATAATTTTCTTTTTCTTTTTTCTTATTTCTGTACAGGCTTACGAGGTTAAAATAGAAAGTTAAGTAATAGACGTGACGCACTAAATGACCCAGCATGTGTTTGGCTGAGATAAGTTTTAACACTTCTGCTCAAAAATGAAAAACTGTCACTTCCTCGTTAGAACTGAAAGCAGCCAGCTTCCACAAGTTGGTCTTTCTGATGCAAAACCTGTAATAAGACTGTATCATTCACACAAATCACTCAAAACAATTCCTTCCAAGTGCATTGAGACTAGAATTGTGAGTAAACAATAGATTGTTGATAAAGTATGTAATCCAATTTAAATGACTCCTTTGTCCAAAGAGCTGACTTCAGGTTTTTTTTTTCTCATGGCTTCTGTAAGTTAAATGCTTGCATACTGACTTCATTCAATACATATGTGTCACGCAGGTGTTGGGCAAACATTCAGGAACTGGGAGCGCCTGGGACTATAGACAAATGCCACTACGTAAGTTACAATAGAATCATGGTTATGAGTGTGAAATCTTTATGCTAAGGCAGCATAAGAACTGATAGTTCCAAGAAGGAATAGATTAGATCTAATACATGTAATTTTAGAACTGTTTCTGAACACAATGATTTGGGGGCCAGGCTTGGACGTCGGCTCCGTGTTTCAGAAGCTGGTGGTGGTCTTTGCAGGAGAGCGTTCTTGCACATGCCCTGTTGTGAGAGAAGTCAGGGAGTGCCGAAAACTCCAGGTGTAATCAGAAAGAGGAGAGAGGAGCAGGGGAGAACGGGCAGTCAGGGAGTTTTGGAGGTTTTCATGTTACTTGTTACCAGGAGTTTGAGCCTATCCGGAAGCAGTGGAGACCCACTCTCGACTGATGACAGGGGAATCGTTTAATTAAACGTATTTTAAATTAATGACCAATGAGAGTGACTTAGGAGGATTAGAAAGTGGAGGCAGACTAGTCTCATGATTGTGGCAATCGTGTAGGTGAGAAGTGAGGCCACATTGCCAATGGCTTTAAAGAAATGGCACCTGTGGCAGAGACAATATATTATCCCACAACATCCATTTTTTTAAAACTTATCATCCCCCAGTCCTCAGTTTTCACTGGTACAAGTTCATTCAGAATAAAGATTATGTCCTGCCTTCCTTTACATGTGCCCAAGGTCTGGACAGCATGCTTAATAACGGCCTACGTCGTATGGAATGACATTCAAAGAAGAGATTTTCTTTCTTTATCTCTTCTCCTTTCTGTTGGTTGGAATGCAGATATGACATCTGGAATCACAGCAGCTGTTTCGGGTTGTGAGGCAAGCTCATGCAGACACTCATGTCTTTCTCAATTCATTGTTATTGGGACTTTCTGTGTAGCTTATTTTACTCCTTGTTAATACTGCCCCCACCTCAGGCTGCCAGGAACTGTGAAGATCCACAGACTTTAAGCAGAGGAATAAAGTTCTGGATACAAACTACTGCAGGAAACTGTTTGCTCATGACTTGAAAGAGCTGGAGAAGTGAAGGGCTTGACGCAGATACATACCCGTGGAGGCCTGGAACAAAGTGGATCAGCAGAAATGAAGACAGGGAGCAATCATTCCCCTAAGACATCCACAGTCCGTTAACAACACGTGCATTTTCACTCCTGGTAATTTTGTTTTCTCATTGGAGCTGTCCACTCCTGTTCTTGTCCAGGCCGTTGATGTTCTTTCCAACACATAATCCCATCCTGCGGTATCCTTGCTGTTTGAACTCCTAGGGCGGATAAGGCACTCCAGGATTTGCACTGACCTGGAGTGCTTGCTGCATGCCAGCAATTGTGTGAAGTCCTGATTACACATCTCAGGATTCCTCTGATCTCTCTCTTGGGCACCCTACATTATTGTCACTGCCCTGAAGTTTCCCAGGAGGCCCTGGAGCCTGTGGCTGTCACTTCAGCTGGAGGTTCCAAGAGGGGAGAGTCTGGGATGGTTAATGGCTATTGTCTTCAGTTTCCTCTTTACCCACAATAATAAACTCTAGTCCTTGAATATATTTACAGCATGAGCCATAGCTCAACATCTACCTATTGAGCACCTTTCTTAAAATTTACCTATGCTTCATGTTAGAAAAAGTAAGAAAAAGAACTCTGTTTTATTCTAGTTTTTCATAGATTAAACAGTTATTTTAATACTAAACATTAAAAAGGATAATAGTTTCTATTTTGCCGATGGTGCGAAATATCTTATTAGTTATATATCATAATTCTATGTGTATGTGTGTCTATTTAGACTTTGTGAACTCAGAATTAGCAATTATTCTCAGGTATATGATCTGGTAGTTTTGTTTTCTTTTAAAGTAATTATTGTCTCACAGGGAGTTGAATCAGTAGCCGAGTCCCCTGTCACCTGTCCCCAGTGGTAGCATTTTTTACATCAATGCCAGGAAACTGACACCGGCAAATTAGTATTATTCGGCTTTTCATCATCTAAAAATCTGGCATTTTTTTTCTTCCAGTTCTTTGCAAACTTTTTCTACATAAAGTTTCACCTAACCCACCAGCATACTCAAGCAGCACAGCACTCAGGCTGTTTTTCCTTACACATCTCCCTAGCTTGTTCCACCTCCTTGCATCCTTCTCTTTGCCCTGGCCAACACTGATCTGTGTCTCTACCAGTCTGTCATTTTAGGAAAACCTTATACATGAACTCATCTGCTCATGTAGCCTTTTGAGAGGGACATTTTTCACCAGGCATGAGGCCTTTGAATTCTATCAGTGTTGTTCAGTTCGGGGGCAAGTATTGAGATGCGATGGTTAGATGCTTCCTGGAACGCACACATTTCAGATTTGAGTTCTGTTCACCTCCAGATTCCAGCTTCTTGTTAACATGTACCCTGAGAAGCAGCAGGTAGTGGCACAAACACTTGGGTACCTGCCATTCACATGGGAAGCCTGGTTGGCTGTAGTCTAATCCAGCCTTGGCCATTACAGGCACTTAGGGAAAGAATAGATTGATCAAAGATGTGTGTGGGAGGGGGGGGGGGCTTCCTCTTTCTACCTCATAGTTGCACTACTTTTCAAATAAAAATAAAAACTACTTTAAACAGCTCATTTCTTTGTATTAGTGAATTGTATTTCTTTGCACGGATGCCTGTTCATGGAAGCATGGATTCAATGATGCGTAATTGGTTCTTTGAATTTTTTGGCTATCATGAATAAAACTATTGTGACCATTTGTGTTTGAATTTTGGTCTGTTTTTTATTTTTTATTTTATTTTATTTTTTGATGATGTTTGGATGGTTTATTAAGGTTGAGGATTAGTGAAAAGTAGAGGAGATCATTGTTTGCAAAATTTCTTTTCTTGTTTTGTATCTGAAGGAAGGAGAAGACAAGGGAAGAAGCTGTACCCAGCCTCCTAAATCCATTTATCCTTGGATATGGGGAACGGCCACCCGATGTCATTTCAGTGTGATTGCCAGAATGGGGTATGGCTCGGTTTGTCCCCCATATCAGCCTTTGCATATACTAGTAGTTGCAATTGCTGACTCAGTTCTATCTCCAGCCCTGTTTCTTACATAAATCAGTGGATACTGTGGCCCAGTCCAACCCTGCCCACCACACACTTGGCCCTCAGGCACACCAGCAGGAGTCGCAGCCTAGTAAAAGCAACCCTCAATAACCTCCACTAGGCCTGCCCCCAGCCCTGGTTCCCCTGCTTGCCAGTAAGTGCAGTGGACTGATCCAGTTTGCCCCACATCCCATTCAGCTCTCATGTCAATGGGTGTTGAAGCCTAGTTCAATCCAACCAACTGTACTATCCAGTTCATACTCGTGCCAGCCAGTGCCGTTGTTTGGCCAGGCCTACCCCCAGCTCTGATTATCATGCTCACCAATGGGAGTTGCAACCCACTCCCAGCACTTGCCAGATGATGCTGTGGCAGAGCCAGACCAGCCTGCAATCACTCTGATTTATAGTCGGTTAGCCCAGCCTAGTTCTCTCCCTAACTCCTAATAAGTTCACATGCAGGCCAATATGTTGTAGTCTGCCCCAGGTCCCAGTTCTCATGCTCACCATTGGGAGCTGTGGCTCAGCCAGCAGAGCCCATTCAGCACCCCCTACTAGGCTTGAACTCTGGCCCTGGGTCTTACATGTGCTGCTGGGTGCTGTGGCTCAGTCTGGTGTGGCCCTTATCACCTCAGCATTTGTCAATGGGTGCTATAGCCTGGTGGGTGCTGTGGCCTGGTGGATACTGTCTGCCCCCCGTTCTAGCTTGCATTGGGTGCTGCGGCCAAGCTCAGCCCAGCCAGTCCCTAGTCCCAGCCCTTAATGTGAATTTGCTGGTGTTGCAGCCCAACTCAGCCTGTCCTGCACCCCTGCTTCTCAGATCTGCCAGTGAGTGTAATGAACTGTCTCAACCTGGCCCACCACCAGACCTGACCCACATGTTTGCTGGTAAGTACCATAACCTGATCTGGACTGCTCCCAGCCTTGGTTCTTGTGCTCACCTGCAGGAACTGGGTCCTGACAAAGGAGTTCACCAAGCTTCTCTGTCTTATCTTTTCCCAGGGGCAGATCTCACATACACTGGTGATTCCATGGCCCAGGGTGACTTAGTCTACCTCCTGTCCTGGCAAGAACAGTGGCTTTGCCCAATTGGCCCACACCCAATCTGATTCTTACTGTTGAATGTTGCAGCCCAGCCCAGCACAACCATACCTGTTCTATGCCCAGACACAGCTCTCATGTGGTTCAGCAGGTACCAAGACCTAGCTCAGCCCATCTTATGCCCTCCCTAAATCTCACAAACATCAGCAAGTGTTTCAGTCTAGCCCAGTCTGGCACCCCTCAAACCCAGTTCACACTCACGCTGAGCGATACTGCAACCTTGTCCAGCCCAGATCACTACCCCTAGTCGGGCTCTCATGCTCACCAGTGGGAGCCACCACCCAGCTGGGGCACTCCGTTAGCTCCCCAGCCAGGCCTGTTCCCAGACACAGATCTACCACGTGCCAGTGTTTACTCTGACCCAGCTTGGCATAGCCCATCCCCATCTTAGCTTTTGCCATCTGATGCTACAACCTGGCCTGACCTGTCCCGGCCTGTCCCCAGTCTCAACTCTCACTGGCAGTGCTACAGCCTAGCCCTGTCCAGTTTCTTCCACCCTTGTCATGCAAACTGGTAAGTGTAATAGCCTTGCCTAGCATGACCTATACCCCAGCCTGGCTCTGCATGTGCCAGTGAGCCAAGGTTGGCCTTGTTGTGTCCAGTCCACCACTGCCAGAAACAACCCACAAATGTGCCAATGGATGGAGCTGCCCCCATGGGCGGAGCTGCCCCCATGGCAGAGCTTGCCGATGGGCCCAGCCTGACCAACACCCAGGCCTGAATCACATGCTCACCTGCGGGAGCTATAGCCTACCAGAGGAATTTTCCAAGTTCCCCCACCAAGCCCACTCCTAGACCCATATCTCAAATGTGCTGGTAGGTTCTAGGCCCTTACCCAACGTAGTTTGCCCCCTCTGTCTCAGCCTTTGTATGAGCTGATGGATGTTGTGGTCTAACCTGCTCCATACCCTATTCTTGGGTGCACCTGCAGGTGCTACAGCCTGGACCAGTCTGGCCTATTCCTGACCCTAGCTCCCATGAGTATCAGAGGATTCCATGGTCATTCCCAGCTCTGTCCATCACTACCCCCAGCTATTAAGCAAACCAGTGGAAATGGCAATTCCACAGGGGTGGATCCACATATCCCCCACAGAATCTGCCTCTGGACCTGGTTTTCTCATGTGCTGGTTAGTGTCATGGCCCAGCCTAATATTACCCATCTCCTGCTTCAACTCTCACTGGTGGGTGCTGTGATCTAGCCCTGCCAAGTAGGTCCCCAGCCCTAGCTTAGTATGTGCCAGTGAGAGCTTGTCAGCTGTGACCCATGATAACTAGCCCAACTCACTCAGGTCTCCCATGTGAGCTGGTGCATTGGAACATCCCATAGACATCCTATGGTTTCCCCCTCCCCAAAGCGTTGGTCGCAGCCCCTTCATGTTTACCTGCAAGTGCAGTGGCCTTATCAGTGGGAGTCCCTCAGAAGTCTTTCTTCATATGAGACATACTCCTTCAGCGATCCTTCTTCCTCGGTATCATCTTTCCCTGATCCACAGTCCCTGTGCTAGGGAGTGCATAGGTTCCCCAGCCATTTGCGCCAGCACCTACACCAGCACGCTATTCCAGGGCTTCACCCTCTCCCACCCTGGCATCAAGCACTTGGGAAAATCCCCAGGCTTGCTCTACCTGGGCATGAGCCCCCAGGTCCCACGTGCCCCTGCTCAAGTGATCCCCATCTCCCAGTCTGCCTGCAAGCCCACGCCCCAAGTTCCATGTGAGCCCGGCAGCAGCGGGTAGAAGAAGCAGCCCTATATTTGTTTCTACAGGACACATTCCAAAAGTATAATTGCTGAGGTTGATGGCAAGTACATACTTTTTGTATAATATGTTCCACGTTGTTTTCCAAAGTAGCTGTGTCATTTTACATTCCTACTAGCTGTGTATAAAAACACAGTTTCTCAGTATCTTTCCAGCATTTAGTACTATCACTTTTTCTTTTGTGTTTCATGATATAACTCTCACATCACAAAACTCACCCCTTTTTCATTTTTTTTATTATATTTTTGACAAACTTTACATAGTTAATTAGGGTAAAACTGTTCAAGAGCTATAGGAAAGAGGGTAAGACTATTATTTCCATATTGTTTCCTTCATGTATCTGAGGTAAAGGGGGGTATTGAGGGAGAAGCCTCACCCAGTTTCCCACCCACCCCAGTCCCGGATTCTTGCTCAAGTGGTTTTGATAGTTCACCAGTTATGAATCACTGCCAATCTCGCCACTCCAAGCACAATGAGGTCGTTGAAGAATCCATTGATTAACATAGTCCATCATAGAGTCTCCATTTGCCCAGTGTTTTGCTGCCAACATATAGCTGAGGAAAACTCACCCTTTTTTCAAGTGTGCAACTCACAGATCTTCAGTAAAATGTACAGGTTTTACAGGTATCACCTCTCATTCCTCAACATTTGAATTGTCCCCAGTGGAACCCCATTTCCATGAGCAGTCATTCTCCATTACCCACCTGTCATGTCAACTCCTAACCCAGTCCGTGTCTCCGTGCATCTGCTGGGTGTGGACATTTGTTTAATGTGTGACCTTTCATGTTAACACTGCCTTGCATATTAGTTGTTCTATTAGGCATATGTCCTTGTTTTGTATTTCCTTTGTCATTTGAAAATGTGAAAAGAAAAATATGTTGACTTTTAACGTGAGCTTTAAAATAAAGTTTTTGTTAAGGTGTCGTTTCTAAACAACAATAATTTATATGTCCTGAATGGCTAATGCTGTTGATTATAATGCATACTTTTGTTAGATTCCCCAACGATTTGTGTAAGAATCAGTCAAATATAGAAAAAATATAGACGACTTCTATTCAAAGAAACCCCAGCTCACTGACCTTTCTTCTTGCAGTGAAAAGACAGACATGGAGAAGGGGCTACAAGGGAACAGAAAGAAAAAGGCTGAGAAGAGACGTGCAAGGGAGCTTTAAACCCCTCTTGACACAGAAGCAGGGGTCTTTGACCCTTACTTGGTGTGGAATATTGTGTCCATCATTGGTGCGGCAGTGGTTTCACTGCCTCCGGGGCCTGACAGAATTCTTTTTTTTTTTTTTTTTGGTGGTATCCCATTGTCTTTTTTTTTTTTTTACATTTTATTATTATTATTATCATTTTATGATACAGTTCCATAGGCTCCTGGTATTTCCCCTATCCCAGCCTCAATTCCCCCCTCCCCCCTGCCTAGTTCCTCTATATCATTACTAACATATAGTTCTTCATACACAGTCATATGTCCACCATTGCGGGCATGGACAACGGCAGAGAGTCCAGAATCCTATTGTCAACATATAGTAAATAGTTTCATTGTAAGTCCATCTTTGTCTGGAAGTACAAATGCATACTGCCTTGTATCCTCACATCTGGATGTTAGTCTCCATTTCACAGCTACTGTACATCCCCTCAAATAAAAAGTCATAAGACAAAATCAACAATAGAAAGAAAAATAGAAAATTACAATGCCATGAAGTTAAATAACATGTTACTAGATATGACAGTCTCCATTACACAGCCACTATACATCCCCTTAAATGAAAAGCCACAAAACCAAATCAACATCAGGAAGAAAAAAGAAATTAACAACACCAAGAAGTTAAATAACATGTAGCTGAAGAAACGAAAATCAAGAACTTTCTTGAAGAAAATGATGCTACTATGAGTCATTGAATGATTTAATCAGAAGAAAGTGTTTTAAAGAGATGAAACTAACTGAAAACATCAAATCCCATACGATACAGTTTCCGCTGATCTTTGGTGAAGTGTGTCTCCTCCAGACAATAAATAGATGTTGTTTTGTTTTTTAATCCAGTCTACTAATCTATGCCATTTGATTGAGCTTAAGCCATTTACATTCAGAGTTTAACATGGATGGTATTTTGGTCCTGTCATTTTAGCAATGGGTTGTTCATTGATTTAGTCTTCTGTTGTCATTTTACTGGGATGTTCTTCCCATTTGCCTTTGGTTTTTTTGGGTGCTATTCCTCTTTTCTGTGCAGAGAACATCTTGAAGTATCATTTGTAGGGCAGGTTTGGAAGAGGCAAATTATTTTAGCTTTTCTTTACTGTAGAAGAATTTTATTTCCTTTTCAAAGACAAAAGAAAGCTATGCTGGATATGGTATCCTAGGCCGATAATTTTTTTTCTTTTAGAATCTGGAATATGTCACTCCATTCTCTTCTGACCTGTAGTTTCCTGTGAGAGACCTCCTGTGAGTTTAATTACCTGCCATAATTTTGTCATCCCTTCTGGGTTGTAGCCTGAGATGGGGTGGAAGCAGGCTCCGCCTCCTCCGGTAACTGTGGCAACCATCAATGTTTTCAAAGGCAGAGATAGCATCACTAGTTCCTTCTTCCTTCTTTAAAAAATTTGTTTTAAAGACACTATTTCCATGCCCAGCACGGTGGCCTAACGGCTGAAGCCCTCACCTTGAACGCGCCAGAATCCCATAGGGGTGCCGGTTCTAATCCCTGCTTCCCACCCATAAGCTTCCTGCTTATGGCCTGTGAAAGCAGTCAAGGATGGCCCAAAGCCTTGGGACCCTGCACCACCATGGGAGACCCAGAAAAACTCCTGGCTCCTGGCTTCAGATTGGCAGAGTACCAGCCATTGCGGTCACTTGGGGGGTGAATCATCATATCCAGATGTGAGATACAATGCAGTATGCATTTGTACTTCCAGACAAAGATGGACTCACATTGAAATTGTTTACTATATCTTGACAATAGGATGCTGGACTCTCTGCCATTGTCCATGCCCGCAATAACGGACATATGACTGTGTATTAAGAAGTATACTATAGTAATGATATAGAGGAACTCAGTGAGAGGGGAGGGAATAAGGGAGGGGATAAGGGAAATCCTAGGGCCTATGGAACTGTATCCTAAAGTGATAATAGTAATAAAGAGAAGTAAAATTTAAGAAAAGACAAGTGTCCTAGGAACAAAGACCTAGTTGGAAGCTCTCACCTATGAGGAGACTCAGGCAACCAAGAATAACATACCTCAGCAACCAAAATGATCGCTACCAGAGCCTTTCTGCTTGCTTCCGGGGGACAACAGGGTAACAGTCCATGACTTTGTGGGGTCCTGCGCAAGGCTCAAGGCTGCCTTTGCAGGTGAGTTATTGGACGTAGGGTTTCTGCCAGATGAAGCCTTACCTGTGCCAACTACAGCCACTATAGAAACAACACCATGATGGGAAAAGACTGAAGACCAGGATTACAGTGAAATTACAAATGAAGACTGCTCTGGGGTGGCTCCCTGACAGGCGTGGCCCAAGAGACCCTGACCTTGTCATTGGAGATTAATACATTTTTTGCATTACATGAAACACAGATCTTTTTTGATGTGGACTTTACTATTTGGTATGGGATCTGAGAAATTTAGATTCACTCTCATTGGATTATACTCCAAAATGAAGCTAACTTAAATTGTATGTACTTGGAAGATGTTTGGATACTCAAGTGACAGATGGATGAAAGACTTGTCATTTGCAAAACTGGAATATTTATGAAAGTAAAACTCTTTTTTATAAAAAGATTTATTATTTTTACTAGAAAGGGAGAATTACAGAGAAGAGAGAGAGAAATCGTTTATTTGTTGATGTTCTCCCTAAATAGTTGGAATAGCTGAAGTTGCACTGGTCTGAAGCTGGGAGCCAAGTGCTTCTCCCAGGTCTCCCACCTGGGCTCAAGGGAAAAAGAATTTGGGCTATCCTCTGCTCATTTCCAAGACTATCAGCCAGAAGCTGGATCAAAAGTGGAGCAAAGCCGGACTACTACTGGCTTGCATATGGGATCCCAATACCAAGGCAGAGGCTTAGTGCATAAAGCCACTGCGTTGGCCCCAATGGGAAACAGTTTTGGATATAACCCAAAAATGCATGCATGTATGAATGGGTTCAAGAATTATTGTCAGTGGGCAGATCTCAAGCGAGTCTGGGCTGAAGGCTCAAGTGCTGTGCTCCCATGGCATTGTGGCTGCGGCCAGGGGGACTTGGGCCAGGTTGGTTTTGAGGCCTTAGATTCTAGCTCCATACACCACCTCCATGCCATGGGCAAATGTGCTAGTCTGGGCTTGAGACTTGGGAAGTTTCTCTGTTGACGGCCGCCATAATGTTGGCAGATCTTGAGCGAAACTGGGCTTCAATATTTTGGCTGCCCTGCTATGGCAGATCTCAATTG
The DNA here is from genome assembly GCF_017591425.1 of Ochotona curzoniae. NCBI lineage: Eukaryota > Metazoa > Chordata > Mammalia > Lagomorpha > Ochotonidae > Ochotona > Ochotona curzoniae. Next base: position 23,984,464 of record NW_024467115.1, read on the forward strand.
AGTCTGGGCTGGAGCCTCAGGTGCTTTGCTTTTGTGGCTGCTTGGCTACAGCAGAGGGAACTTGGGCCAGGCAGCCCAGATGCCAATGGTGCTAGGCAAAGCTCTCAGGCCATCATGAAGTACACTCTAGGGAATGGAGAGTGTGGGTTTAGGGAGTCTGGGTGATGGTACATAAGGGGGCAAGCAGGGAACTGAGGGTTCATGTCCAGGTGAGGAGTGACTTCTGAGGGACCATAGACAAGGCTACTCTATATGAAGATCTAGAACATGGAACCCACCAGTGAGTGTAGGAACAGGGAATGAGTACTGTGAGGCTGGGCCAGTAAGCTGACAAACATGTAAATGAATTGGATCTAGGGGGAGAATCTGCAGGGGAGTATGTGGGCTATGCCAGGTGGAACAGCAATCTCTATTTGCATGCACAAGATCTGTGGTGGGAATAGGCCTGGTTGGAGAGCTAAGGTGAATGGCCTGGCTGGGTTGGAATACCAATTGATGAGTGTGAGAGCTGGATTTGGGGGCTCTGGGCTGGGCTGGATGTGGCTGTAATCTCCCTCATCACAGATGTAGACAGGGTCTGGGGGTGGGGGGGTGCCAGACTAGTCTAGACTCCCAGAACTGTTGCATACGCCTGAGCAGAACCCTTGGAGCATGCACCATTGTGACCTTGGGTTGATACAGGTAAGTGGCTGTTCCCATCCTCAGGGACTGGGATGGTTGGGAGGCTAGGTATAGCCCATCCACTGTTCTTTCCCCTCCCCCCAAAATGGGAAGAAGAAATAGAAAAGAAATAGAAAGTTTGAAAACAAGATCACATCTACTTCTCTCTCACCCTAGATTCTTCACACCTTGATCAACTATGTAAATATCAATAATAATAAACAGTTAAAAATAAAAACCTAAAAAGAAAGTGGCTGCTGCTTTAGACACCCAACAGATCTCAATGAGAGCATTTTTGGCAGCCTTTCCTGAATAGAGTGAACACTGCAAAGGGAATTCTCAGGAAAGCAAGTGAGCCGGGCCACCACAGGTGATTGATTCAGTTCATTTTAGTAAATGTTGGTAAAGCTGACATGGTCACAAAAATGTCTAAAATCTCCCAGAAAAAGTAACATGCACACCCAGTAGATTTAGTCTGAGTTCCCATGGAATGCATGTCCAGGAGAGTTTCTCGAGTTTTCCTGATAAGAAAATATGCAGGCATTTCAACTACTACATGGAAAATAGAAAATGTTCAAAATGCTTACTGTGATACAAAATTTTTTTGACATCCAAACATGACTGTTTCACAATATGCATCTTGAAAGATCTCTTGCAGATCCCTTTATAGGCACATATTTTATTCTTTATCAGAATAAATCTATCTTTTAAAAATATGCATTTTTTTTTACTGGAAAGGCAGATTTACAGAGAGAAGTAGAAACGGAAATGTCTTCCATCTGCTGGTTCACGCCCCAAGTTGCTGCAAAGGCCAGAGCTGAGCTGATCCTAAGCTAAGAGTCAGGAGCTTATTCTGGGTCTTCCATATGGGTACAATATCCCAAGATTTTCACCATTCTGTACTGTTTTCCCAGGGCACAAGCAGAGAGCTGGATAGGAAGCAGAGCATACAGGACAGGAACTGGCACCCATATGGGATTCCAGGTTTTGCAAGCTGGAGGATTAGCCAATGGAGCCATTACACCTGGCCCAGAATACACCTACCTTTTAATTTTGTTTTACACTTTTTTTTTTTTAGGTCCCCTCAGCTATCTGGCTGGACCTCAGCACAGAAGTCCTTCCTAGGGAGACATGGATGAGAACTGTAGAAGGAATACATGAAGTACAGTGACCGAGATAACACAGCTCAGCGGCAGAATCAGAGAGCCTTTGCGATGGCACCAAATGCATTCCTGGCTCAGGAGTGGGAGGAAGCAAAGGCAGATCTTGGGAGAAAGCAGAAATGGAGCTCTGACTGTTGTGCCTTACTTACCAGGTGGCAAAACAAACAAACAAAAAGCTTGTTCCGAGTTGTGATGAGCAGGGGCACAGCCGCTGCCCACGTCTTGGTGTACAAGGAAGATATTCCCCTTTCTTAGCCTCATCCTGCCGAAGTCTCCTACAGCTCAGAGCAGCACACTGACTGGCTGACAGTGAATCTTCAAGAACAGCAAGGGCAGAGTGGTCTCGAATTCAGCCGTCTTCTTCAACCTTCTAGCAGAAGAGCTTGAGATAGGATGAAAAATAAGCTAGTGCAGGGTTTACATTTTCTGTGAAGCTGGTTCTTTTCTGTTGATCTTGAAGCTTATTCACCATCATCACCTTGATAAACACTGCTTATTTCCAGTTTTTCTCAAATGGACCATTGCCCTAGGTGTTCTTTTCACAGCAAAGAGTGACTCCAGTTTAAGAAATTGAGACAAAGTAATCGTCCCATCTTCTCACTTTTACTCATTAATTATCTGCCTGTTAGCTTCTTTAAGGGATCTGAGTCAGAATAACCCATGATCAGATGCTGAAAGTGCAATTCAACTATTTCAAAGGTGAAAGTGGGTAATGGGTTAGTATGCAATTCATGTGTCTCTGCATAAATAGCATAAGAAGTTGAATAGTTCAATACAAAGCATTAAATGCACTTAAAGCAAAAAGCTGATGGGTTTAAGATCAGAAAGTCAATACCACAGCAAAATCCTTTGCACATGCACTTTTGCCCTTAAGTATAAGTTTACAGAGTAAAGCCTGCATCTCCAGCATTTCTTTGGGTATCTCTCAACTCACCTTTCCCTCTTTCTTTCCTTCTTATTTGCTGTTCTCCCTTTCTTTCTTCTCTCTGCTTTTAAGCACTTCCACATACACAGTCTCACTGAAGCATAAACAGAGAGGTGTCATCACCAGAATGTGGCCAATAAAACTCATTCCTGGGGAGTTTATAACTTAGCTACTCTTACACTTTAGAAAGGTACAAACATGAGTTGAATGCTGATCACCTACTTTTGCAGTCTCTCTACTTCAATCAAATGCTTTTAAAAACAGAACTATTTTTATTGGAAAGGCAGACTTACGAGAGAAGAAGAGACAGAAAGGTCTTCCATCTGCTGGTTCATTCCCCAAATAGCCACAACAGCCAGAGCTGAACCAAACGGAAACCATAAACCTGGATATTTTTCCAGTTTTCGCATGAAGGTGCCGGGTCCCAAGGCTTTGGGTAACCCTCTGTTGCTTTTTCAGGCCACAAGTAGGGGGGTGGATTAGAACTGGAAAAGCCAGGACGTGAACTGGCACCCACATGGGATGCTAACCTTGCAATTGGAGCATTAACCAGTTGAACCATTGTGCTGGGCCCTGCCTTACAATATCTTTTTTTTTTTTTTTTTTTACGTTACATTATCTTAAAGGCTCAAATTTCTGCTTGCTGACTGGGTAGCCTGTAACTGTAAACCCTAAAATCAGCCTCCTGATTTCATTCCTACAAATGCCTTGTCTTGCTTTAGATGTGGGAGATGTGTTAACATAGCCTTAGAGAGCGGCCTTTAAAATTTTTTTACAATCTTATTGCAAATGTAGCTACACAGTGATAAAAGCAAATAAGCAAAGAAACAAACAAAAACCTCAGATTTATGCACTCTAAAACCTACTTTCAGGTCCAGAGGAGATGCATTTTCTGTGGAGGCCATTATGATGTAGCAGGTTAAGCTGCCACTTGGGGTTGTTCCCATTTCACATCAGAGTGCTTGACTTGAGTCAAGCTACTACACCTTCCTCCCAGATTTGTGCTATTGTACCTTGCAAGGTTGCAGGTGATGCCCAAGCACTTGGGTCCTACCCCCAACATGGGAGGTCTAGACCATGTTCTAACTTCCTTGTTGTTGTTTTCTCAGACCTTTTTTTTTTTTTTTAATTTGGAAGGTACAGTGTGAGAGAGAGAGAGAGTTCACTCCCCAAATGGCTATATTGCTCTGAGCCAATCAATCCAAAGCCAGGAGCCAGCAGCTTCCTCCAGGTCTCCCATGTGGGTTCAGGGGCCCAGGTACTTGAGCCATGGTCTGCTACTTTCTTGGGTCATAAGCAAGGAGCAAAATCAGGAGTGAAGCAGCCTGAATTAGAATCAGTGCCCTTATGGAATGGCAGTGTGGCAGGTGGAAGATTAGCCCATGGTGCCATAGCACCAACTCCTGGGCTCTTGGTTTTGTCCTGGCCCAACTTCTTGATATTGTTGGCATTTCAGGAATGGGCCAACAGATGAAATCTCTCTCTCTCTCTGCTTTTTCAAATAAATAAATTTTGCTTAAAAGATAGTGCATTTTCTGTAAGGACATAAGTCATCAAATGCACCTGAAGCATGGAGAAGACAGTACTGAACAGCTTAATAGAGAAGTCCTGTCCAAAAACTGAGTTTATTAACCTTCAACAAGCATTGGCGAGCACAAGATTTTGTGTAAGATTTTACTAACTTGTTTTTTCAGGAAAATCTATTCTCATTTGCCTCTTTCCTCTGTTCACATTGGAAACAACAGTGTTATTTACCAGAGATAATAATCTCACTAAATCCTCCTTTGGATCCTCCTGGTTTACTCTTTTTATTTTACAGGCAAAGAGCCGGGTAGAGGGACAAGTAGTAACTTGGCTCGGGTCAACCAGTGAGTATTGAATGAACATGTGATGGACCCCAACCCAGCTTGTGTCAGTTTCACTTAGCTACTTGCTCCCATTGACCTGTGACACTCGGCAGAGCAGCACCAGCTGTCCCAGTGGAGTGCCCAGGAATACACGCTCAGCCAAGGTTGTCAAATGGGTCAATAATTGAGAGAACAGATCAAAGAAAGGGAGAGAGCAAAGAAGAGTGAAAAATTCATGTACAGAAATGAATGTGCTGAGAGGTTAGGAAAAGAGATTGTCTTAGGGTGGGTGGGGGTGGAGAAAAAAGTTATCTAAAGAGCCTTGAATAACAGTAAAATGTCAACAGGAAGAAGTGAAAAAAAAAAAAAGAATGTCAAGTAGAAAAATGCTTAAAGAATGTCAGAGATATTAGAGAACCTAGAGATACAAGAGCATTTCAACAAAATGTGTAGAAAAATAGAATTAAAAATAACTGTTTAGGTACAAAAATGTTGAAATCCATAGATAATTTTTTCATAAATTTGGATTTTTTCAGGAAATGTTTGAAGACTTTTATTATGTCTGGGTTTCAACTTTTTGCACTAAAATAAAACAACTGTTAGAACTTTTTAGGGATTGGTGTTGTGATTTAACCGGTTAAGCCTCCATCCGCAACCCTGGCATCCCACATAGACACCGGTTCAAGTCTTGACTGCTCCACTTCTGATACAGCTCCCTGCTAATGTCCCTAGGAAAGTAGCAAAAGATGGACCAAGGCTTGGACCCCTGCACCCATGTGGGAGACCCAGATGCAGCTCTAGATTCCTGGTCTCAACCTGGGCCAGTCCCAGTGATTGTGACCATTTGAAATGTGAAGCAGTGAGTAACAGATCTCTCTTTCTCTCTCTGTCTTTGCTCCTCTTCTTGTAATGCTCCCTTTCAGATAAATAAAAATAAAACACTGAAAATATTTAAAACTTCTAGGAGTCAGCATTTTGATGTAGAAGGTGAAACCACTGCCACCAACACAATCATCCCATGCAGGCACTCCGCCTCTGATCTAGCTTCCCACTAGTGCACCTGGGGAAACAGCAGAGGATGACCCGAGAGCCATGCTCCTAGCTTGGGCCTGGTTCAGCCCTGACTATCCCCACCATCTGAGGAGTGTACCAGTAGAAGGAAGATCTCTCTTTCTCTCCCCCTCTCTGCATAGTTCTGCCTTCCTAATAAATAAAACAAATATTTAATTTTTAAAAAGGTTTTTCATTTTATTTGAAAATCAGAGAGAAATAGAGAGCGATTATCATCTGCTGGTTCAGTCCATCTGGCACTCTCTCGTGGATGATAGGGACCCAAGAATTTGAGCCATCATCTGCTGCCTTTGCAAGATTGGCATTAGTAAGATTCAAAGCAAAACCTGAACTTGAAGTCAGCTAGTCATTATAGATGTGGCATCCCAAATAATGTTTTATACATTGAGAGAACAGTAAGGTACCAGACTGGCTGTGGCTGAATCGTCAACTACATGAAGAGAGTATAGAGTACATGGGATCAGGTTAGTTGAATCAAGATCGGTGAAAATGTTAAATGTCAAGCTGAGAAACTGTTGGGTAAGAAACTCGAAGCCACTGAAAGAATTTGGTGAAATAAATGGGAAGATGACAACCTTAGAAAAGTGCATTACAGATATGAAAATGGCAGTTAGGTGTAAGAAATTTAAAGCAGGAGCCATTGGTCTATATGGAGTGGATGCCCAAGGCCAAGAAGTCTACAGTGTCTGAGAATTCTTGAAATGTACACAGCATTTTGCCAGTATCTGGCTGTGTGTGAGTTTCTACTGAGAATATCCACACTAGATTCTGAAAACCTGTGATTTCCCCTCCCACAAACAAGAATGCTTCAAACAAGAGTTCAGAAAGAAGTCAACATTCCATATACCTGAGTAACAGACTATTACATATGTTCCATATTCTATATTGGCAAACATAACCTTCCTATCACAAAACTGAAAGATGTGTGACGCCAAACTGGCAAAATATAAAACAGTGACTAAATTTGTTACTAAGTGTGTTATGAGTGTTGGTGTATTATCAGTATGTTGATGAATAAAAACACAACTCATACATTATTACACATTTATTTTATATAATTTGTTTTGATTATCTTCAATCATCAGCAAAATATTGTTTCTTGTGAGATTTTGCATAATTTTGATCATGAAACACTTGAATTCCATATTGGAGAGCCTGGGTATAGTCCCAGCTCCAATTGCATCTCCTGGATGAATCCTCTGGGAGACAACAGAAAATCAATCAAGCATTTGAGCCTTTGTCAACATCTAGGATGTAGTTCTAGGCTCCTGGTTTTAGCTTAGCCCAGTCCTGGCTGCTGCGGACATTTGAGGACTGAATGAGCAGATTGGCAATCTGTCTCTCAGACATGTGAGTCAGGAAACGGAGAGACAGGGAGACGCTCACTATCATCTACGTCTCTGTGTCTCTTCTAAAGTCCCCAGGATTCAATCGGAGTGTGTAACTCAGCACCTAATCCAATGTAGTCACTTTCCAAGGAACCCACCCTTGGATACCATTATTGGATTATGCTTTATCTTTAGGCCACCAACATAAAAATCTGGTACCAAACACATGGGCCTTTGGGTAACACCTTACTATTATCCAAATAATAAGAGAAAGGTACATAAAAGTAGACTGGTGAAAAATTACTTGTGTCCCAGGAATAGTTCAGGGTTTGAAAGAATGTATTGGCCATGACTGGCTGACTACTTTAACATACCAACCAACTATTCTAGAGACTTTCGTGTGTTTTCCATAAAAAAAAAGTTTTGAAATTATTCAGTTCTACTTTGACTTTGCAGACTGAAATACGTTAACAGAGAATATGTGCTCTTAGGGCTAGAATAATACTCATGATAATAATAATCATCTAAAACAAAGAAATGAGATGAGAAGCAACTATTTGGAGAGTGATAACGAGGTCTTTCTTAACACAAGGTGAGTTGTGAACGTTGCAAATGAAGTCAGAGAATTGATGATGATATTGGCTCACTACTTTCTAGACGCTACAACAGCAGTTTGCATGAGTTATAATGTTAGTTCAGTCTCATAACTTCTATTTATAATACAATCTGCAATTGTACACTTTTCCAATTTTGTCATGTTTGAAGTCAAAATGCATCTGTGGACTGCTGGCACAGTATAGTTGTGGTCTGTTTGGATTGAAGTTAATATTTTTGGAGCGTATGCCTTTGTTTCAGCCAGTTACCTAGAGATAATTAGCCCAAATTCATTATAAATGTAATGATCTGCTTGGTGCTCCTTTGTCTACATGGATAACGTGAGTTCAAACTTCAAATACCCATGACCGCCAACCTGGTGTAAATGCTGAAGGGATATATTTTTCCTCTCTTCTACTAAGTGTTAATATGGAGGCACAGGTAAGCTATGTACTGGGACAAGACAGTAGGCTAGCCATGAGGACCCATGAGGGTTGAAAGCAGATGGATTTAGAGCTGATTTTAAAAGCAGTTTCTGGGTCTGGAATTTGTCTACCAGTTAAAATGTTGCTCGGACTCCTGCATTCCATCTTGGAGTGTCTGGATTTCATACTAGGGCTGGCTCAAGAAATTGGGTTCCTGCCACCGTGCAGGAGACCTGGATTGATTTGTAGGCTTGGTCCTGATTGGCATTTGGGGAGTGAACCAGTGGATGGGAGATGTCTTTGTCTCTCAATAAGTAAAAAGCAAGTGAATTGCAAAGCAGTCAAATGCACTTTAATACTCTCAGAACAACATTTGGAGGTTTTGTCAAAGCAGCACTCTATCAATACTGCTTATTTTAATGTTAGTTATTGCATACTTTTAATATGCAGAATGATTTGGAATATATAGTCATTTAAAGAGTCTCAAGTTCTAAGGAATTACAGCATGTTTAAGTTTCAGTAACATTATAGTTATAATATCCAGGTAACATTATAGCAAAAGTAATTTGTCAACACCAGATGTCACATATTTCTTTTTCACTGGAAAGAGGTCCAGTCATTAATTGAGTTGGTGAGATGCTGTACCAGGTCCCTGGATGAAATAAGGTGTAAATAAATTATGTCCAGCATGTACATTTGCATTGTAATCAGTTGTGAATTGCAATTTATGTGGAGCCATTTGTTTTGTAAATGTTTCTTTGTGATTAAGGACGTAGAGTCTGGCAAAAGTTCCTGTTTCATAATTCACCCCTGTTCATCACCAACTTGTAGAAAATTGGGTTTAAAGAAACGCGCTGGAGCAGCCTGCTTTCAACACCCAGCACTAGTGATGCAAGGCCCAGCAAGCCCTACCAAGAGCTGCACCTCCCACGTGGGGTACCCAGCTGGGGTATGGGCTGTGGCCCCGGAGACACAGCTGCCAGCCTTCACCATGTCCTCCCTGAGCAGACGTCTCCAAAGAAAGATGGCCCTCTGAAGCTGTGAGTCCACTCCCTGGATGTATACCTCTTGCCTCCATTCTCCTTTCAATCACTCCATCATTTGGAAAATGTTTGCTTTTGGGGTGCTAAGACTGTACTTTTAAACTTTCTTGAGGATCGCAGGAGGATGCTAGCAGACTGTGGTCCATAAACTTTCAGGTATCACAAACCATCAATGAAAAAGCAATCAGTCCAGCGAAGAGTGTGTGAAAGGGTAAAAGGAAAGCCATGGAGCTGGAACAAGGAGATAAAATGGATACAGAAGAGGGAGAAGAGAAGAAACCCAAATCTCAGGCCCAAAGTAAGGCTTCTGCTATCCATATATATTTGTTGTCAGCAGGTGGGACAAACTCATCTAACTAGCCAAATATAGATGTTAAAATGCTTGGCTTATGCGTGAAAACTACATTTATGAAGAGTTGATAATTATTCAAGCTCAAAACTGATCTTTAAAAGTTTATAATGCAAGTAGTATGTGTAGATGGCATTGCATGTTTGTCACATTCTGTTGTTGCTTTACTGTTTCAGGGTTATGAGTTGCTCAGAAGACAGCCATGTTGTGAAAAAGAGCTGACCAGAAATGAACATTGAGTAATAGTCTCATCTTAAAAATGCTTTTGCAACTTGTTATGCAAAAGTCACAGTTGCAGAAAAATAGATTTTCATTTGGGGCTTTTAAACAGAGCAAGTATGATATAATTAAGTTATGTTTAGACCAGATTTTCTCTAAAACCCATTCTCTTTTGCATAGAACTTTTGTTCTACTTGGTTATTTTATTTTTTAAATATTGCTCACATCATTTTTGAAAGGAAAGTATACCCATTTAGGTCTCCAATTAGGATGGGGAGTATCAAAGTATGGAGAAAGGTGGGTGGGACAAATGTTTCTTTATTTTTTTCTCTTCTGTATGTCTGCTGGGTTGGGGAGGGGGAGGAGATGAGAGGGCACCATTCCTTGCTGTCAAACCACATTGGCTCCTGGGGATAGGGGACAGTCTGCTGATGCCTTACAGACTCTGATGTGGAGAAAAGTGCTCTGAGGTTGCTGCTTGAGCGGTGTTCATAGTCCTGAGATGTTGTCAGCTTAGTTGGATCATGGTCAAGAAAATCTTCCCAAGGCCTATTGGCTGACCAGGTCCACCTCAGAGTGCATCCACAGACCCAAACAGTTGCTGCAAAGCTTGGTCAGGAGAGTTGTTCAAACTGCTCTGCTTTCCATTCTCTGACAAAGCATTTAACATCCTCCTTTGGTTCAGATGAGCTGGCCGTCATGTTCCCCATATACATATTGGCATGCTGTCCAATATGTAGGCATTGCCAACTGAGGAGGCCCAGCCCCAATACATGCACTCCAAAATCAAATCTCATATTATGATTTTCCCTATGACCGGGGTTTGGGTTCAGCCATCCTGTTGGGGAGTCCCCCAAGTAACTCTACCTTGGATGACCTCAGACTTGACTTATATGCTCCAGCCAGTGCAGGGTCAGGTTTGGTCTGTCATGTGCATCAGTCAAGGCACATATTAGTGGATGAAAGCTGTCTGGTCAATTCTGTCAACAGCTCTATCACTCACATGAACTGATGGGTATTGCAGCCTAATCCAGCCCAGCCTGCTACAAGTCAGTTTTCCATGCACACCAGTGAGTGCCACACCCTAATCAGGGTGACCCCCAATAACCCTCACTAGGTCTACACCCAGTCCTGGCCTCCAAGTATGCCAGCACGTATGTGGCATGGCCTGGTCTGCCGTCTGGCTCTCATGACTGCTGCAGTTTAACTCAATCTGACCCATTTCCACAGCCAATACGCATGCCAATGGTGCTGCTGCCTTAACCAGTTGGTCTGCCCCCCAGTCCTGGCTCTCACAGTCACCAGTAGGAGCTGCAGCTCAGCAGAGGCGTGCCCAGAGTTCTGCTACCAGACCAACTCCCAACCCTGAATCTCACTCATTCTGGCAGGTGCTGTTGTAGCCCTGCTTGGCATGCTTTGCCCTCGGTCCTGGCCTTTGCATGTGCCAGAGGGTGCTACAACCTGGCCCAGCCTGGTTTCCTCCAAGCCCCAGTTCCCGCGAGCGTCAGGTGAGTTTCATCATCCAGACTTGACTCAGCCTGTGTAAGCCAGTGGGTACTATAGTCCCACACAGGTGAGCCCACAAGTTCTCTAGAGAATCTGCTCCCAGATCCAGTTTTCCTGCGTTCTGGTGGATTGCTGCAACCCAGCCTGATGTGGCCCACCCCCTGTTCTCATACTTGTGGGCAGCCCAGCCAGGCATGCCCCTTTGCCCCAGCTTTTCTGTGCACCAGCAGGCAGTAGATAATTCTTAGCCCAGCCCAGGACTCCCACATTGGGCAGGTGAGTTGTTGGCCTGACCCATACATGCCCTCTGGCTTCCTCCCCACTAAACCATCTGGTCTTAGCTCCCTCAGTATCTGCAAGTGCAGCGGGTAAGTCTTTGGGAGCTTGCAGAAGTCCTTCCATATCTATAAAGTACTTGGTGGTCTCTACTCCTACACACCCCTAAATCCCCTTCCCTGGGCCAGCATAGCCACACCCACCCCCGCCAGCATGGTCCTGGGTTGTCTTCCCCACATACCTTTAAAACATAATTTAAAAGTAGAATAGGCAGTTATGCTGGCATGCTGATAGAGGTTACACAAATTTGGCATTAGCCAGAGTGCCTGCCAGCTATTGGCCGCTTTTCTTCCAGCAGTGTTACACTTGCCGAGGTACAAGGTAAGCTAGGCAGTTGGCTCTAGCTGGGGACTTTTATTCTGTTTATGTACACAGAGTAGCCAGTACAGGTTAAAAATCAATCCTCTTGAAATAAGAATGCAAATGCATTATTCGCTTGATTGAAATGGTGTTAAAATAAAAAATAAGTGTCATTTCAAGAATTGTAGGCAGGATGAGACTTAATACCAAAATAATACAGTTTCCACCACTCATCTTTAACCAGGCCCTTGCACCACACACGGAAAAAATCAATGTACTTACCAAACCACAAGACATTTGCTTTTCGATGAAAATAATCTATTGCATCATTTTTTTAAAAATAAGTTTTCTAAGCTGGTCATGGCTTCTTGGCTGTAAGTGATGGTGTGAAAGGCATCATTTGCCTTGGAAAGTTCTCTGGTTTTTGTTGTTCTGTAATCTGTGGAGTTGTTCTTGTATTCTCCACTAGTGATTCAGAGCACAGACTTTTGTGTCCTATGGCATCATTTGAATGCAGGGTCTATCACTTACAGATGCCTGAACAGGAGCCTTCAGGGTTCAGCTGTTAAATGAGGTTGAGTTGTGTCCACCTTATATATTTGTGATGAGATTTAAATGAGCTGATACATGACAGTGCTAACACAGTGCTGGCTACACTATGAACAGTAAATATTGGTTATTTTTAATATACTTTCTAATAACCTGGCATCTGTTAATTATGCTTTAAGAGTCCACAAGTGCAGCAGGTGTGTTCTTTGGTAAAGCGACATACACTGAGTAGTGACAGGTTGTAGAACTGAAGTTTTGCATGTTTACTGTATATCTCGATTCAGCCTATTAAAGCCTTAGATATTTAAAACCTTGAGTAGTAATCTCTTTGTCTTGCTAGTTTTCACTTATGTATCTCCATTCACCTTATCTAATGTAGAGAAGCTCTATGCAAAAGGGATCTGCTGAGACTGTTTTTCGAGACTGAGAGTACTAGAGAACAATTTACCTGATGCACAATATGGTTTCTTTACAAAGCTAACCAGTCTATTGATATAATGACAGAACAGTGTTGTCAGAGAACATTCCTATAAAGACTGTGATTCTAAAACTTTCAGAGCTGGGCTTGGAGGTTAGACCTAGCTGCTAAGATGCAACATCCCAAAAGGAAATGGATGGATACCCAGATTAGGATCATTCAAGCAAAGTCTATAAATAAGAGAAATGTTAGGAAGGTGTGGGCCAGGGCAGGCAGGAAACCGTAACAGAACATTAGCCTGGGGGAGTCTCCAGTTGGGAGAGGTCTTCGGAACCAAGGACAGACACTTCTGTGGAGGGGAACAGCTTGGTGGAACTCTGGCCTTCTGTTGAGGGACACACAGCCTTCTATGTGGAATACACTCCTTAACCTTATCTCTTGTCTCTGCTATTCTGCCAGAGTTCCCTGTTGGCCAAACTGAAGGGAAGCCATGGATTACATGCGCCTGAATATTCCATCTAGATAAGCCTACCAGGGAAGGAGTAGGGTGGAAGGTGCAAGGTGGGCACACATGCTGATGTCAGAAGAATCTAGAATTTGCTTTTCCTCGTGATTATATTCACTCCTGGCACTTGCTTTACGGAACAGTTTTATAAGCACGCACTACACTAAAACCTCATGGTACTTAACAAGTAAGCTATTTTTTGAAAAACAGGGGAGAGCACATAGTTTAAAATCTATGTCCTGAAAATGTCAAACAAAAATATTTGCAGTATGAGAGATAGATAGATACTCATTAGACTTGTTAGGTATGTAAAATGTCATCTCAGGACACTGAGCTTACTCTGGTCGGTCATTCATCCATCAGCCAATGAATGCCTATTGATCATCTTTAGTGTGTTGGACATTGTACTCAACTTTGGATAAAAAATAGTTATTGAAATGAACATATTCTCTGCCCTTTGAAACTGGCCAGTGGGATGAGGGAATGTAAACAGCAGAAACATGACTACTGTGTGTCTAGATGAACTATCCAAACATAAAAATTAGAGAGCTGCCATCTCCATGCTAAAGAGTTACAAATAATTTTTTTTGGGAAAAAGACTTATTTATTTGAAAGACAAAGTAACACACACACACACACACATAGAGAGAGACAAAGATAGATCTTCCATCTGCTGGTTCACTCTTTCAAATGGCATACCAGCCAGGACTGGACCAAAGTCAGGAGCCAAGAACTCCATTTGTGTTTCTTAAAAGGGTAGCAGGAGTTCAAGTACTTGCAGAAACTTCTGCTGCCTTCACAGGTGCTAGATCAAAAGCACTGCAACCAGGACTTGAGCTGGCTTTGCAAACACCAGCCTAACCTGCAGCGCTACAACACAGGCCCAAATTTAAACTGTCTCATTTTGGAAACGCTTATCCAAACACAGTTGTTGAGACCAGGCAGAGGTAGTTGCTACTAGAGTCTTCAAAACACTCTCCACTATAGTTGCTACTTGTGTTAGTGGTTATCAAGCACTACAACTGTGGCTAACGACACCAAAAAGCCAAATTCTAAACTTTGTTTAACTTCAATTAAGTTGAATCAGCCACATGTGGCTGTGGTAAGGTGCAGTGCAGACTTCGAAGAACAGGATGTACTAGTTGGAGCTTGTGGAATGTAACTTGCTTCCCTTAACTTTGCTTTTGAGCAGGGTTACTGTCAGGTATTCATTTTACACAGAGAGCTGTGTTCCAACAGATACCAAGTACAGAGAAATAAAACCAGGCTGATAGAAACAACACTTGTTGACAAAGAGGTAGAGAAACCGGAACCCTCACGCACTGCTGGTCTGCATATGAAATAGCACAACTGCTGTGGAAAATGGTGTGATGACTCTACCAGAAACCAAACACAGGATTACCATGTGGCCTAGAAATTCCACTGAGTACAAAATGAAAAAAAAAAAAACACCAAGATTTCAGAGAGAGATTTGTACACCAATGTTCATAGTAACATTATTGATAGTAGTCAAAGGATAGAAATGACTCCAGGGTCCATTGACAGATGAATAAACAAAACCTGATAATTCAATGAGACTTTATTCAATATTATTGTATCACTTGTATAACAGTATATTGTACACATTTTCATATTTGTAACTATATTATATACTATACTATATTCAGTATTATTATATTATTGTTTACGTGGAAGGAAATTCTGATATTTGCCACAATATGGGTGAATGCAAAAGACATTGTGCTAAATGGAAGTCAGTCAGCCACAAAAGAAAAATGTTGTATTAATTCCACATATATGAGGTGCTTAGAGTTGTCAAATTCGTGGAGACAAAAAGCAGAATGGTGTTCAGCAGGGGATGGGGGAAAAATTAGGGAGTTAGTATTTAATGGATCTAGAGGTTCAGGTGGGGAAGATTGAAAGGTCCTGGACATGATTTGGGGAGAGGATGACATGATGATGTCTTAAAATGGCAATAGTAGCAAAGTTGATGTTGCATACATTTCATCACATTAATATGAAAAAATCAACTAAGCATATTCCCTGTCCTGCAGGTGTTCCCCAACTAGCATGAAAAGAGAAAATAGTAGCTGGTAATTAGCACATGGTACAAGGATATGGAAAGACCATGTGACTGAGGCTAGTGACAGAACCACACCTCAAACTGGTAGCTGGGCTAAATGGCTTTGCAGTCTGAGAATTGACTCGTTTATGAGCCCTGAAAATCCAGCATGCTAGTGACTTGTGCTGTGACGGCTCCAGCTGACAAGTTCACATGACAGTCACGTCTCCTCTGCACCTGTTTATGCTTTCGTCTGGTTTCAACCTCAGTTCTCATCTGTCTTCTGCCCGCCCTCCCCCCGCCCCAATCCAGACTGGACTCTCTAGAAAAATGTACTAAACAAGAATTCCAACCTGGAGGCTGAACAGGGGAATGGGTAGGCCGTTTTACTGAAGAGAAAAACTCAGATGGGCCATCCTGCAAGCGATGTCCTTATCACTGTATCCAGTCACTATCGCACTCTTAAACATCCTACTCTCGGACAGCCAGCTTGTATTTTTTCCAGTCAACCGTCTCTGATTCCCAACTACCATGATTTTTTTTAAAAGATTTATTTATTTTTATTGGAAAGGCAGATTTACAGAGAGGAGGAGAGACAGAAAAAAAAATCTTCTATCCACTGTTTCACTCCCCAAATGACAACAACTGCTGGAGCTGAGTCAATCAGAAGCCAGGAGCCTGGAGCTTCTTCCAAGTCTGCCATGCAGGTGTAGGGTCCCAAGGCTTTGGGTCATCCTCCACTACTTTCCCAGGCCACAAGCAGGAAGTCGGATGGGAAGTGGAGCAGCCAGGGCACAAACCAGCATTCATATGGGAACCCAGTACTTGCAAAGGGAGGACTAGCCAATGGACCATTGTGCTGGGCCCTGCCATGATTTTTTGATCCCCTGGTAGTTCAAATCTACATACTCCTTAGTATTTTCTCACTTTGGCCCAACCTTTCCTTTCATGCTCTCTTTTCTGCCCTATCTGGGTTATATGTCATACTGCTTCACAATCATCCTCTTACACACATTGTCAGCTGTCTCACCCCTCTCTTATCCACCACACTCCCCTGGCAACACCAGACTTCGGTTGTAGCTGGCCTCTGCCTAACTGTATTTGCACCCAACTGAGAAAGTGACGTTGATGAGAACATTCAGCTCTGCCTAGTGGCCTCCTTTTAGGCACATCCCCTGGCCTCCCAATTACCCTCTAGTAATGTTGCCTGCTCCCAAGAATTCATCTGGGTTTCAGAGTTCAGTCACAGTCTTGCTATCCTATGTGGTTAAGTCACCCTTCCTCTCCTCTCCCCACTCTTTACTGTTAACTGATGACTCCATATTTCATTGGTAAAACCTGTGCCTGCCTCAGTACGTACCAGCCCTGGTGCCCCTGCAGTCTACCTTCTGTTCTCTTACCGAGGGTGTGTGCTCTCCTTTCTGCTTTCGCCTTGAGTTTCTTTAGAACACTGGATCCCACTCCCTCTCAAATATTCCAGAACTTTACTGTAGCAGGTTATTCCCTTGGTTCATGCCTATGAGCAAACACATATCTTCTAAAATAATAAAACCTTCGTTTCTAACGATATTTCTTCCTAATTACTACGCCGTTTCTCTGTCTTCATTTACTCTTCTCATTAGCTCTAGGCCCATTGCAAACAAGTCGTGTTCACCGCTCTCCCCCAGCCACTAAAAATCTCTCAAAATTCACCACTGACCTCTGTATGGCCAAGCCCTTTTTTCAGTTTTTAGTACTATTTCTATCCACTTTTTCAATATTTAGTAGAGCTGATTAGTCTTTTCTGAATTTTTTTTCTCATTTGGTCTTGGACACTGTTCTCTCTCAGCTGATTTTCTATCTCAGTTATCAAATCTCCCCCACTCTCCTTTTTTGATTCTTAATCTTTGTGACTTCTGAACTTTAGAGTGCCACAGGGCTGGACTTCTCAATGTTATCTGCATGCCCTCTACACATCATTTACATACCATCCAGATGAGATCACTCATCCGACCATCTTCTTTGACAACTTGAAAACTACACACACAAAATGTCCCAAATGGTACTTCCAAGGCCCTGCAATCTTGTATCTTGCAAACAGTCCTCCCTGTTGCCTTAAAGGAATCCAGTTTTGAGTAAAATCCTTGACTTGTCAATATTCTAGTTATATGTCCTAAATATAATTTGTCAGCAAGTCCTATCAGTCTTTCTTCATGAAGGTAACCCAGAATGTGGCTACTTCTCACCAGCTTAACCAGCTTCACTATGATGGCCTGACATGGGGTTCCTACAGAGAAACAAACCAACAGGAAGGGCATATGGAAAGGCAAAGAGAGAGATGTTTCATTCATATGGATGTATCTCATATTTATACCTTAGTATGCAGTCATATTAATGTATGCCTGTCTACAGCACATCATATTGCTCTCCCGCTAAAAGCTTCTTTGTGTCTTCCCATCTTAAAGTAGAATGTAAAGCCCACCCTGACCACTGAAGTCTTGTGTGGCTCCACGATCCACCCCAGCATCTCCACCTTCGCTCTTCCCCTGCTCATTTTGCTTTGCCCACACTCACGTTTCTCCAAGAAGCCATGCCCTCACCTGCCAGGGATTCACATCTGTGCATATTCTTCTGTCTCAGAATTCCACATCACTGCTCACTTTCCTGTCTCCAGGGGCTTCCCAGGCAGTGGCTGGTTTTCAGACTTCTCTGGTTCTGCAGGATCTTGACAGAGTTGGGGAGTACTGGTTAGGCATTTTGCAGGATGCCTCACTATTGCTGTTGTCTAACAGTTTTCTAATTGGAGGAGGAAGGCCCCAGAGGCAGGGTGCCATTTTTGTCTCATCATTTCCAGGGTGCATAGCATCAATATCATTTCAGCTTGTTGATGTCCACCTTTAGCATCTGCTGAAGCAGTGTTTGTTAGCAGTATTTGTCAGCTCTCTCCACTGTAAAGTTATGCTTCCCCCCCCCCCCACTTTCTGGGCTCTACTTTTTTTTATTGTTTGTTTAAGGAAATTACTAGGCTCACATGGAAGGTTTGGAGAGTTCGTGCTTCTCTTCTGTAAAGATGGAATATCTACATAAACAGTCAATAGTTCTGCTTGGGAGACTTGTCTGTTCTCTCCCACTTCTTACCTGGTCACTCGAGTGTTATCAGTATGGATTCGTGAATAATCCTAGTCACATCTGTGGAAGGACCTGGGGGTTAAGGACAGACTGTCCCTGGAAGATCCAAGCCAGTTTGCCATTAGGAAACTCTTGTAACTAATTCCTGTATTCCTTTGACATTCTCTTATCATTGTAGGGGCTTGGTTTTAAATTTTTATTTACTTCTTTACATGAACACTTCCTTAACTTCCAAAATAATTCCTACCATCTCTCACAATACCAATGCGCTGTGTTCTGCCCACCTATTCCCACCAAGTCCCTAGGGCCCTGGCAAGTTGTCCGTGGCATTCAAGGAATGAATGAGCCCAGCTAGCCTGGGTGCAGTAGGAGGGGACTGGCCAGTGTGAATTCTGGAAAGTTGACACCCGGACTCCATGTCACCCGCAACCCGGTGGTCTGCGTTGGCCTCTGGTGGCCACACCCACGCTCATAATTCGTTTCAAACGTCCTCACCAGGGAAAAGCACCGGAGAGCAAATGTCATCAGGGCAGCGGGATTTCCCCGGGAAAGTCCAGCACTTCCCACCCGGCACAGCGCCTTGCCTTGTGTGCCCAGAGAGAGGAGGGGCAGCGGGGACAGGCGTGTGGCCTCGGGAGACAAACTGCCCCAAACCCCGCAGGAGCGCCTGGGGTGCACCGCAGGCGCGCCAGAGCCCCGAGTTCCGGGCAGCCCGGAGCGCACCGGCCGCGGGCGGGGCTGCTGGGGACCGCCGCGCCCCTGCGCCATCGTCCTGGGGCGGGGCCTCGTCCCCAGCTGTGGTCGCCTCGGAAGCGGCTGGGGCCGAGCCAGAGGCGCCCAGATGCTGCCGTGGTGGAGGCAGGCCGCGGTGGCTGCGGGAGTCGCCGTGAGCTGAGGGTCCGGAAGGCGCGCAACAGGCTGTCCCAGCGTCCGCGCTCAGCGCGGAGCAGGTGCTCGGATAAGAAAACAGCTTCTCGGTTGGCACACTCGCTCCAGGTTCGGGTTCGTTTCTTCCTCCTTGGGTCCCCTTTTCTGTCCCCAACGGGGAGAGCTGGAGGTGCGGGACCTGGACTGGTGGGCGGGGAGGCTCACTCGGGGACGCGACGCTAGGCTGGGGATTTCGGATCAAGCCCAGGTCCGCCCTTTGCTTCAAGCAACTTAGAGACAAGGCAGTGAGCTTCTCGTGTAGGATACAACAGCTTGTACCTTATTTCGTTTTTTTCGAGGGGGAGGAACTGAGGATTCAGTAGAAATGATTTCTGAGACACCTGCTGTTTGCCTTCATCAAGATCCACCCATTCTTCTTTTGTTAACTGGAGGCTAATTGGCTTTAGTCAGATAAAACTGCTCACTTCTTGGTGGGGTGCATTGTCTCAAAAACACCAGAATGCGGACTTCTCGGCTTGAACTTGACAGTGTGGCTCAGGAGCCAGGAAATAAGGACCAAGTGATAGCGCTACAAAGCAGTTCCTTGCAAGCCCACAAGAGTTGTCGTAGAAGAACGGAGGCAGAAGCGTCCCAGGAGCGAAGTCTCTGGCTCGCTGCGCCCGGAGAACCGCGCTTCTTCCGGCAGTGCGCACGCTCTGGTGGAAGCTCTCGTTTCTCAGCAGAGGGAGGAGTTGTTATTTCCACACAGGTTTCCAAAAATGACTCACTGGGCTGCTCTGTTAATTGTGAGACATTGTTAGCTCACTTTTGAAACGTGAGGTTTGCTCCGTTTGTATTTTAAAAACTACAGATGGGAAATGCGTGCTCAGCCAAACCGGAGCAGGTGGTGTCACGAGTAAAAATTCCAGTTTTCAGTTTGCCAGAGTGCCCCATGGTGTGACAAACCAGCCGGGGTGACTGGGGTGCTCTTACATAGCCATCGAAAGCACGTGCTTAAATTATTTTGTCTTTATATCAGAGGGAGAGGACGGGAGGGAAATAGGGAGAGAGGGAGACGGCACTTCCATCTGCTGGTTCACTCCCCAGACGTCCACAGTGGCTGCGGTAGGTCTAGAGCCTGAGAACTGCATCCAGGGTTTCCCGCACGTGAATACAGGGAGGGACTCCCTGCTGCTGTCTGTATGGGCAGCACTGCTGGGCTAGAACCCCGGGTACGGGATGTGGGGCTCAGGCGTCTGAACTGCTAGGCTAAATGCTTACTCCCAGGAGTAAATTTATTTCCATATTCAATAACTGTTTTCTATTTGCACTGCCTTGCAGAAAAGCTCCTGTGTCATTTGACATAGGGTTTATAAGCCACTCCGAGAGAAGAATATATCAGAGAGCTTATGCTAAAACCGTGAGGAAAAAAAATAATTGGAGGTTGTTGTCAGTTGGAGCTGGGGAATTAAAATGGTTAAGCTGACAGATGCCAGTGCGTCTGCAGATGCGGGGAGCTGCACTTAGGAATCCAACACCTGGGGGAAGAGAAACAGTCAGCCTTAACCAGAGCTACCAGGCTCCTTTCCTGCACCAGCTCTTCTCGGAGCTCTGTGTGCACTCCCATGGTAACACAGGGTCTTTAATGAGGCATGCAAAGCCGGCAAATACACTGGAAAACCCATATGAGATGGGGGTCCTGATAAATCTATGCCAGGAGAAGGCTTCTGTCCCAACAGGAGCGATGTTAACACACATCTGTGACCTGGAACAAACTGGATCATTGCTGGGGGAACAAGGAAGATTTTAGGTTTAGCCATCCAATTGGTTTTTAGAAAGCTTCTTCTTCATTTGATAAGGGGTTCAATATATATACTAGAAAGGTATAATGTTTAAGATGTTTGAATTAACCATATTTCCTATTATTTAATAGTCATATGAAAATAAACTCAGCCTATTATTACCTGATGATGGCAGGCACTTTTAGTTTATGTATCTTTGGAAAAACGGAGTGACTGATTAATGGATGATCACTTTTTAACATTTTATTGAAACAAATTTTGGAATGGTGTTTAAGATTTCTTTTATTATGATTTGAAAGGCAAAGTTACAGAGACAGGATCCACACACCACACACACATGCACACATGTTTACACACAGGTGCACACACAGAGCTTCCATCCCCTGGCTTGCTCCCCAAATGGCTGTAATGACTGGTGTTAGGCTGGGCAGAAGCCAGGAACCTAGAACTTCATCAGGGTCTCCTACATGGATGGCAGGGCCCAGGTACTTGAACCATCTCCTATTGCTCTCCCAGGTGCTTTAGCAGGAAGCTGGATGGGAAGTGAAGCGGCCACCAGAGCCCATATGGGATTCTGATGGTACTGCAGGCAATGGCTCAAACTGCTATGCCATAGTACCAGTCCCTGAGTGCTTTTATATAATGGTGCCCCCCCAAAACACACCTGAATCCACATTTTTTTCTGTGGTCATAGATACTCAGGGTCAATGAAAATCCAAAAGTACTAAATGGAAAATTTCAGAAATAATCAGATATTTTGAGAAAGACAACATTTACATAACTTTTAATGCAGTATATTACTATAATTGTTCTATTTTACTGCTTATTGTTATTGTTAACCTTTTATTGTACCTAACATAAAAATTAAACGTTGTTATAAATGTGTCTATAGAGATGATCAACAAATTGCAATGGCTCAACTTGGGATATTTTGATTTTGCCATGGGTCTGACACACAGGGATCCAGTAGAAACCATATTTAAAATTTGGAATTTGGAATTTGGAATTTTCCCAGGCTGTGGCAGGTGGTGTGCTCCTGTCTCCTCATGCTGGGAGACAGTGGTGAGTCAGATCCTAGGAAGCCACCCCATCACAGGTGAAATAATTGAAAGCTTGGCAGTGTGTGTATTGCTAAGCTGGGATGCTTGGTAGGTTGGGTGTGTTAAAAGCATTTTCCGCCCGGTTTGAACTTTCTGTGAGTTTATCAGGTGGTAACCCTGTTGTAAGTTGAGGAGCACCTATACAAGGAAAAAACAGCTCATAGAGTTTAGTCCTATGCTCAATTTCACGTATCCCATTTTTTAATGCAACCCCTTTGGCCAGGGGAGACTACTACAGTTCAAGACAGTCTTTTCTAACGGAGTATGGCTGTGTGCGTCTCAGTAAATCCATTCTCCTAGGTCACTGTTGGGAATTGAAATCTGCTTAGATGCTTTTAGATTGTTGCCAGCACAAAGGAAATTTCTCCTAATCCTGGCATATCATCCTCACGTAGGAATAGCCCACAACACATTAGATGCACCCTCCTACAGTGACGAGGGGGCTCCTTACCCTTCCTTCACTTTGAGAAATATGTGATCTAGGAATGAACTTGGAATAGTCTGACATTTTCTCCTGGGAATTAGAACGTTTTGCTGGAGACTTGTGGTGTCTGAAGATTCTCAGCCCTTGAACAGGTGGTTCCACAGAGCTCTCCCGGTTATCACCTTTCCCAAGCACTGAAAGTCCCGTTCTTTGTGTTCTTAAACAGGTATCTAAAAAATTATTTTTAATGGAAAGGCTGATTTATAGAGAGAAGGAGACACAGAAATATCCTCGCTCCACTGGTTGACTCCCCAAATAGCCACAACAGCTGGAACTGAGCCAGTCTGAAACCAGTAGTCAGGAGCTTCTTCTGGGTCTCCCATTTGGGTGCAGGGTCCCAAGGAATTTGGCCATCCTCCAGTGTTTCCCCAAGCCACAAGCAGGGAACTGCATGGGAGGCAGGAGCAGGTAGGATACTGTCCAGCACCCACACGGGATGTTGGCACTTAGAGGTGGAAGATTAACCAGTAAACCCCATGTTCAGTGTCTTGTTGCTAAAATCTCCCACAGGGGAGCGTAAGAACTGAGACAGACCAGCAAGTGGGGTGGGGGTGCTAATTAATCTACAGAACAGGGTCAAATGGTGAGGGAATAGCTGACAGAAGCAAGCATGGACACAAAAACTCCAGGACTCACACTCCTGATTAACCATCTGCCTTTGGGGACCTGTTTGTTGTATTTTTACCCTGATGCACATGCCTTAACTGCCCTTCCTGCCTGTAATGTCCAGGACTTTAGTAAGTGAGATTGACCCCACTCTAGTTGTCCTCTTGATTTTAGCTTGGGGAGTCAATTGGGGTCAGATCCTTTTTTCTCTTTGGAAATTTAGGCGAATTCCTTTGGTTCTGATAAAACTATTTTGACTGAAACCCCATATTGCCCTCTCCCTAAAAATCTGAGCTCAACTCTTCGCTGTTCTCATTGGGTTAGTCAGCCTCTCCTGACCTGGATTAACACACTGATTTGTGTTTTACTGGTAAAGTTGGATGATCTTATCTGCAAAGACCTCTATTATGGGCCATTGAAAGATTATAACCACTGAGCCAATGCTGTGTCCACTATGAATCAGTGAATTCATTGACTGTAGTTTTAAGATATTCAGATTCTAAAACTTGAATTCATGAAATGTTTTCTCTAAGCATGAATTCAATTTTCATTTTGCATTTCTTCAGACTTACTAGGAACTCACGATGGTTATTTTAGTTGCTTAATTAATTTTAACTCTTATATACTCGTCTGTAATCATTATTCATTTAGTGTTCAGAGCACAGGGGAAGAGTTCGGTTGGTACTTTGTGTGAGTTTGTCTTACCCCCTCAATTCTTGCGTGGTTTTTGTGAGAACAGAGCCCTGCTGAGTTGGAAGCTTTCTTAAGCCTTCTCTGAGGCTCAGCCCCAACTGTTCTGGGAGCTTTGATGATAGTGAAACCATGTGTCATAGTAACTTAGTTGTGGGCCACTCTCAGGTCTACCGTTACCAGACATGATTTGTGAACCTTGTCCAGGTTCTTTGCAAGGATCAATAATATAGTAACTTTCCATATAATTCGTAGTTTGGGAATTGGTAATTCTCAGTTATCCTCCCTGAGCCAATTTTTACATGAGGTTTTAAAACTTCATATCCTTTCAGTGGATACAGTGCTGAGACAATCCAGAAAGTATGAACTTTCTTATTCCCATCATGTATACCCAACTCTTTTACTTGTTTCCTTGTTCAAAAATGTTAAGTGACATTCCATTACTCCTTACATACCATTTGGTTGATAGTGTAAATTTCAGATTTTCAGAATAGCAGAAATTGCTCTGTTGCTATCTTCATATAGAAAATGAGAGTGAGCAAGTGTTGGTCTATCTTCTGTTTCAGTTTCATCTAGCCCTATAGCAATGCACAACCCTTCTCATGGCTTTCTGTCAGATCTGCTATTCTGTAGTTCATTGGGTTGATGAATGATACAAGTCTTTTGCTTTGAGATAAAGTAGGCTATAGTGTGTCAGCAGAATTTTATGTTATATTTCCCACTACTGCTTTCCCTCTTCTGTAATTACTGTATTGCAATATATAATAATGTTTATCTGACAATATTATGCAGTTTCTTTATTATGCATAAAGTACTCTTGGACATAGATCTCTTTTCATTCTCACAGCAGCTTGGCAGGGTACAGATACTATGAGTATTTTTGTTGCCTGTATTCACACGCTACAGTGGAGGAAAAAAACAGAAGTTGAAGTGACCACCCTATGTTATTCCAGATGTGAGGTGCACAGTCCTTGCTGCATTACACCAACAGCACTTGACAGACAGCAGTGAGCTGACAGTCTCAGGCCAACGTCCTGAGAAACGGACCGTGTGACTGAGGTGTGTGCTAAGGATGCCGATTGGCAAGTGTGCTAAGGACAATAACTTGAGAGAGAGGGAAGCGGGGTTGCCCAGTGAGAAAATTGGATTAGGTGAATGGGCACCAGCGGCCTCAGCAACAAATGGTTTTGAAGGTGGCTGGTCATTCTGGCTTATATTGTCACCCTCAGACAAGGGGCTGGGCATTTATGTCCCCCGCACAGTGATTGAGTGTGGCTGTCCCTGGCAGAGGGTGTGTCTTTGGGCTAAGTAGCTTCATTTAGTCATGGGATTCCTGAAGCTGGGAGCCTATAGCAGCCACACTTGCCAGCTACTGCAAGAAGATGGGCTGTAGTTCCTGAAGGATCTGGATCATATGTCCTCCATCATGTTTCTCTGCCAAGTTTCATGTCTCCTCTGCAACAGCCTTACCTTTATTTGTTTGGCACAGCCTGTTGCCCTGCCGAACGAGTCCCAGAAAGCTGATGTTTTGTCCAAGGCCTGTAAGGATTTAGAATCTTTGTGCAGGCAGCAGGAAGACAAAGTAGCCTTTCTCCTAGATAGTTAGGGGAGAGAGGCCATGGTGAGTACAGTAAAGGTGCTGAATAAAGATGGCTGAGTTTTGGCATCCACAGCTGTCCAG
The DNA here is from genome assembly GCF_017591425.1 of Ochotona curzoniae. Classification (NCBI taxonomy): domain Eukaryota; kingdom Metazoa; phylum Chordata; class Mammalia; order Lagomorpha; family Ochotonidae; genus Ochotona; species Ochotona curzoniae. The sequence goes on from NW_024467115.1 coordinate 24,010,102, forward strand.
ACCCAGCACTAAGGTAGAATACATGAAGTCTTTGCTGTAACCTGAAGCTTTAGCAATGGAAGATGCTAAACAGTTCTGTGATATGGTCATGCATCAGCTGATGATGGCATAAATTTCAAAAAATGTGCTATCAGATGACATCATCCTTGTGTGAACATAAGATATATTTCACCCCAGTCTGGATGTCATTATCTGTAATAGGCCATCCAGTATAGTCTGTGATTCTTAAACTTCAAACTGCAACACATTTTCTGTATTCAATACAATAGACAATTGTAGCACAACAATTAAATTTGTGGGTCTCCAAAGACCTCGCTGTAGAACTGGCATAGTGAAAACCCAGCCCAACTTGTTATGGGCATCTAAGAGCTGACCAGAAGATGGGAATAGAATCTCTGCCTCTCCTTCACTCCTTCCCTCCACTTTCTCTTTCTCTCCCTATCTCTACCTCATCTCCATCTCTATCTCTCTATATAAAGCAAATAAATCTATACATTTTAAAATATTTTAGGGGTGATTGTTTGGCATAGGGACACTTGTGTCCCAAACCAGAGTGCTTAGTGTTAAAATCCAGATATGCTCCTAATTCTTCTTTTTAAAATAATGATTTATTTCTTTTTATTGGAAAGGCAGATTTACAGAGAGGAGGGACAGAGAGAAAGGTCTTCTATCTGGTTCACTCCTCAAATGGCTGCAAAGCTGGAGCTGAGCCTATCTGAAGCCAGGAACCAGGAGCTTCTTCTGGTTCTTCCATGTGGGTACAGGATCCCAAAGCTTTGGGCCATCCTCGACTGCTTTCCCAGACCATAAGCAGGGAGCTGGATGGGAGGTGCAGCAGCTGGGACAGGAGTTGGTACCCAGATGGTATGTCAGCACTTGGAGGTGGAGGATTAACCAGTTGGGCTCTTCTGCTCCTAAGCTAGTTTCCTGCTTAATCATACCCTGGGAAGCAGCCCTTAATGGCTCAGATGGGTTCATCTCTGCCACCTGTATGAGAGACCTGGACTGAGTTTCTGGATTGCAGCTTCAGCACTGGATTTCTGTCTTCTTTGCCCTCTGCTTTTCAAATAAAATAAATACGTAAATAAAATACTATTTTGGAAGTTTTAAGAAGAGATGGTATCAATGATACAAGAAGATAGTCTGCACAGGGCACTCACCATGAGTGGGGCTTGCAGGACTAGATTTTGCCCTGGGTGAGTCCAAGATGAGCTGTTGGAGCAGTGTGAAGGCCCAGGACATTGCTGTGCTCCCCTGCAGTCTTGAGGCACACTGCACATTTAGATTCTACAACATGTATTAAAAGAATGTTCTTTCTTCCATGATAAATGAACCTTAGTTTGCTGCAACTTTTACTTTATAAATGTTCAGCTTCTTAAAAAATTTTTTGACTCCTGTAAACACTTCAACATTGTGCAGCTGTACAAACATATCTTCTTTATTTCCTTATTTTGGAGATTTTTCTATAGTTAGTGTTGCTTATTTACATATTTTACTTTTTAAACCTTGTGTTGCTAACTCAGGCACAAGCACACATTAGCCTAGCCCCACACATGCTCGGGCTCATCATTCCTTTCCTCCACGTCCAAGGCCTGTCCCTCTGGAAGGCCTTTGGGGCAATACCAAACATGAAGTTGGCATCTCCCATGTCACCTCCTGAGGGACCTTGAGGCACTTGTTGAGGAGATGTCTTTGTTTTTCAGACATGTATCTATGGAGTGGGCTTCTCTGTCCCATCATTTATTTGCTTGTAAATCTGCAATACACCATGAACTTTCTTCTCCATTAATGCAGAATTTCAGTATTACGCTCCATATTTGCAGCTCCCCCCCTCTTTTTCAAATACAAATTTTATCATTTGAAAAGAAGAGTGATGGGGAAAAAGGAAAGTCTTCCATCTGCTGATTCTTTCCCCAAATGGCAGGCACAACCAGGACTGGGCCAGGCTGAAATCAGCGGCCAAGAATTCCATTCAGGTCTCCCCCATAGTGGCAGGTACCGAAACATGTCAGCCCTCGTATACTACCTTCCCATGCTCAGTGAAAGAGAGCTGCATCTGAAGCAAAGTCGTTGGAAATGGGATACTGCACCACAACTCCAGCCCATGTGTTCACATCTTTTAAGGAACTTGCAAAAGCTCCTACTAAATACTTCACTGTGGATTCTCTTGGGAGTTCTTTTTCTTCCTCTACAGTTTCATTTCCTTTTGCCACTCCATCAGTAATGTGCTCACTAGGTAACACAAAGTTTTCAGCTCTATTTTAATCTTGCAGGACTGCTGTTGGATATGTGGACAGCTGTTGACCAAAATGTGGTAATGTGGCATGTGGTCATGACTTCTCTTTCACTCTCTTCCCCAATCCTCCCACTCTTCCACCCTCCCTTCCACATCTCCCTCCCCCATGCCTCCCCAACAAGTGAATATCAGTGTGAAGCTTGTAGACAGTAAGCATTGGAATTATATAGGACACCTCAAAACATAAAGAGAAAGAAATCCAAGTCCAGTCCCACCTTTTAGATCTACTGAAACAAAATCTGGAAGCAAGCCCAGGGATTGATAGTCTCAACAAGTTTTCTTCAGGTGATTCTGAAATACAGTGCAATTTGAAAACCATTGCCCAAACCATTATGTGTTTACTGGTGACCAAACCTGTTAGCAATTTTATTGAGTTATTAAGAAGCCAGGGGAGCTGTAGGATCACAGAGGAGCCCAGTAAGTTAGATACAGTGAGAGTTACCTCTTGTTTTCCACTTAAATTCCTGATGTAGTCAAGAGGGCCTAGCCCACATTCCTCAACTGGCTTCTGTCCAGGATCGCTAGAGAGACAGAGGGAGAGAGAGAGAGAAGCACAGCGGCACCTCTGGCTTGGCCTTGAACTCTCTTAGAGAGCAGAGTGAGAGACTCAAAATTCCTCAAATAATTGTAGATGAAGGGAATACAGTGAGATTATGGGAACCAGCACAGTTTCTAACTGAATATGAAGGTTCCAGAAGCCCTTATGCCAAATGAAGCTTTGAAGTGCTGTTGTAAAATGTTCTGACTGTCTAATAGAATGAAAATAACAAATTTGGCTGGAAGTAAAATATTCATAAATATTTGATTTATTGTAATAGATAAATTTTTTTTTCCTGAAAGGGAGAAGGACATCCAACATTATTGATGTTTTTTAAAAAAAAAAAACTTAGTTATTACTTATTTGAAAGTCAGGGTGACCGAGAAGTGGGAAAGACACAGAAGTGGAACCATCCACTGGTTCACTCCCAAATGCCCTCAACAGTCAGGCCCAGGACAGGCTGCAGCCAGGAGCCAGGAACTCCATCTCGGTGTCCCATGTGAATGGCAGGGGCCCAAGTATGTGGATTATTGACTACTGCTCCCAAGGTAATGTATTATCAGGAAGCTGGGTCAGAAGTGGAGGAGAGACTGAAATACGTGCACGTGTCCCAGATAGCCTTAAGTTGCTGCATCACAGCATCTACCCCTGCTTACTGATTTTCAGTTAGATTGCTGCAGGAAATTTGTCACCTACAGGATAATCTGATACATGCCTAGGACCTTTTGATTTGTTTTATTTATTCCCAAAACACCAGTTGCTGTGGTTCCTACGCCTTCTGAGCTTTATGTCTTTTCTCGGGTTGTCCTTAGCTAGGTTCTCTTTCCCCTCGTCTTATTCATCCATTTGCTGGTCAGCTATTTAGCACTGGTTCAGACACCATCTTCTCCAGGAAGTCCTCCCTTTCCCTCCCCCATCTTCCAGTCAGCTCTCAAAGCATGCTGCTAACATTTATTTACTTGTGTGATTCTCACTGCCGGCACGTAAAGGCAAGGGTTATCTCCTTTCTCTTTTCGTAAGAGAGACTGAAACACACACACACACACACACAGAGACACACACACACACTCCCATTCTGGTGAGCATATTTATTCAACAAACATTTATTGAATGCACTGAATGCTTTGAGGGTATTGCCCACACAACAGGTACAGCTCTGAGTCGATGGTGCTTATGGGAAAGCAGAGAAGATAATGAACAAAATATTATGCTATAAAATAATTAGCAACAGAATATGATATTAGAAAGAGGAAGTACTATAAAGTATGAAATCACAGAACTTCTGGCGCTGGTTGAAAATCGCTCTGGTTTTGGCCATAGCCATGGGTGAGATTCAGCGCCTAGAGCCGCCAGGAGCCTCAGCTCATCTCCCACTGCCTGTGTGGAAAGGTGAGACCCAGGCCCCGACAGACGCAAAACAGGAAATGACAAGCAGGTGTAAAAAGAAAACAAAAGAGTCTTCCAGCCTCCGCATGGGGGCTGGAAGATCCCAGGACAAGTTGCGTCTCCTGCCTGGATTGCACACGGCTGCTACCATGCGCACGTCTGGAGCTGGTATCGGGCGGCCAGTGTGCCATTGGCGGTAGGCTCTGTCTGCTGGCCGCCCGACCAGGGAGCTCTGGGATTTGGTTTCTATGATTGCTGCTTAGAAAGCTCCATGATGAACCCTCAGGGCTTTGCGTACATGAATGAACCCTAAAGATTCCCAAGGATGTAAATCTCCCCCGATGGACCTCTACCTAATATGATCTCAACCCATGTGTTTTTAAAATTGTATAACCAAATATATTTTCAAAACCTTTTACTACTCAGAAATTGGGTGGGAGAGCAAAGAAACCTTCCATCTCCTGTGAACGTGTGAGGAAGCTGTGTAGTGTAACCTCTCAGGCACATAACAGGTAACTTGTAGACAATAAATTCAAGACAACATTAGACAATAGTAAAACTACAAAGATATATAGGGGGAATCAAGAGCGACCCTGACAACCTATTAACAGGAGGTCATGTGCACAGAGCAGTGGGGGACCCCAGAGTGGAGCAGGTGGACAGGAGGAGGCTTGTATCCCAAACCTGGAGTCTCCCGGATCCCCACCAAGGGCTATCAGTACGGGCGCCAAGGACCACATCCCAACTGCCAAAGAGACCATGGGGGACTGGAATGCCTTCGGAGGCGAGAACTCAGAGGACATCCTCCCCCCCCCACGCCCCCGCCTTTGGACCTACCACACGGATGGAAGAAGCTGAATCCTTCATCATAGGATCCAAGGCCATCGCAACAACAACCAGGAAACCTGAGCATTCTTCAGAAACAGAACAGTAAACTCCCTTCAGGACTTGGGAGAGGAGCTATCTCTGGTTCTTAGCTCCAACTTCGGGTCCCCACCCTCTCCGCAATGACCATGAGAGACGATCCAGAGCCCCCCCCCCCAACACACACACACACACACACACACACACACACACACACACACACTCACAAATTGGAATGGTTAGGCAGAGAACAACAAGGAAGGCTTGGTCAGCATGGACTCACACACGCCTTACTAGGTAGGACACAGGGATTAAGTACTCCTCACCAAGGTATGGAAGATTTCTCTGCACACCCTTCCTAAAACTGTTTCGCACCTCAATTGTTGAAATGTCATTGAAATAGTCACAGGAAATTGTTAAGACCATGCATCCAATTTTGTCAACTTATCCCTTAACGTTATATATTGTTGCTGATGTTATGTTGGGGCTTTTAATTGACCGGGATTCTACTCTGTTGGCTCTGCCTTTGGACAGGGGAGGGTCTCCCCAAGAAGCCGCTGAACTTGACCGGACAATGAGATGCTGGACTCTATGCTTGGTGTATGCTTGCAATGAAGGAATCTCAACTAAACCTGAACTGTGGTTGCACAAGGGGGAGGGGGCTGGGGGGGAGGAGCCCACCATGGGGGGAGGGTTGGGAGAAGGGTGGGGGGAATCCCAGTCCCTATATAGAACTGTGTCACATAATACAATGTAATTAAAATATATATATATATATTTTAAAAAAAAGAAATCACAGAACTAGGAACTTACCTTAAAGTAAGGTAATTATATCAAAATATAATTTATGAGCTTCCATTTGCTCATAATACAGAGAACTTTGTTTTTAACACAGGAAGGTCTATTGGTCTACTGAGTTTAATACTGACCATTACTCTGGGTGTTTGTGTGTGTGTGTGTACATGATATGCAGGTGCAATGTTGCCAAAGAGAACAAGAAAATGACTTTTGAGTTTATTGAGTAACAAAGCAAAGAAGAGGAGGAAGTTTCTATGTGTCGCATTCAATGTGCTATTGCTAGAAGTTAGTTTGTTCAAATTTTACTATGCAACATAGGGTGGAAGAAAATTAATTCAAGATTCTGTAGATCACGAGGTTGATTGTTTTAACAATTAACTTAGAGTATGATGTTTTCGGCCTGACAGGTGCTTTGCAGTTTTGCCTTTGGTTTTCCTTGCAGCACATGGTCTGGCCTCCTGTCTTCACAGTTCAGGGTTGTGACTGGGTGCAGAGAGGTTATAGCACTGCTGGTGCAATCTATTGTCTCCACCCTTGGTAGGACACAATTTGTAGTTTCCTTCGTCTTCTTTTCTGGCCAGTTCTTGCTCTTTGCTTACTTTTGTTCCTGCTTAATTCTTCCTGCACACTGTAAACTGTAACTTCTTGACTTATTTTTATTTTTAGGAATTTTAATTTTTTAAATCTATTTTTAAGATTTTTTATTGACACTTCATAATTGCATGCATTTGTGTAATACAATGTTTTAATGTAGATAGACAGTACAATGTGATTAAATCAAGCTAGTTAACATGTCCCTCCCTTACCTTTAATTTTTAGAAGCTATTTGAAACTTGGTTATTTTGAAATATACATATAATTACATTGTATGCATACATATAATTACAATGTAATGATATATATATATAATTGCCTATAGTCATTATAGTAGATCTCAGAACTTTCTTCCTGTGTATGACATTTTTCACTCTTTGAACAAACTCCCCACACACAGTTCCTGTATGCACTTCTACTTTATTGGATACTGTGCGTGAGTGAGGTCAGGCAGTGTTTGTCTTACTGAATCTGCCTGCTTCATGTAACACAGTGTTTCTTAGGTCAACCAGAAGGTCACAAATGAACAACTTCCCATTTTAAGGCTGAACAGTATTCCATTGTTGTGTGTAGCACATTTTCTTTATTCTTGGTTCTTTATATCTTTGCACCCTTGATGCTATTCCATGGTACCTTACTTACATTTATTATAGTAAGTAAGTAATCCACATTAAAGTTCAATATTTGAGTTAATACAAAATCCTTGAGTTGAGAAAGTGACCAGATACATTTTCTAGTGAAAATCTTTGGTTTAACCTGAATTCACCAAGCAAAGTACCGCGTGCTAATATGTGAATGCTTAGTCTCTGAATGTCTCCATTGATCACTAAGAAGATCACCTATTTGACCACAAGGAAGGAAGGATTATGTCACCAGGGAATGGTATAGCTTAACAGGCAGAAATGGATTATTCCAGCCAACTGAAACACATGCACACCATGTAGCGTCCTGACAACATGGACACCAATAAATAGAACTAAAACCATAACACAAGTGAAAATAGAAGTGTACGTTATGTAACTTCAAGTGACTGGATACATGGTGCCCTGTGATGACTGCCTAGCCCATGGATCATTCCATCTTACTATTCATGCTTTGACAAAGCTTTGCTGCATTTCAAGCCCAGCTTCATTTGTGTTGTAATTTGTTTTCTTGTTTTTACTGTGAGCATTGAATTGGGATACTTGAAATAGCCACAAAGTGGTGAAAAAAAATGGAATTGAAAAATCATTTTTGTGCAAGGATTTTGAAATTTATGTGTATGAGAGGTCTTCAAAAGTTTAAGAATAAAATGAACTTTAAATTGCATGGATTTTAAAATTTTAGACTGAGTTTCTTGGCCAAAAATGAGAGAAAATATCAGAATAGATTTACCTTTGCTTTAGTTACTATGGCTAGAAAGAAATACTAAAAATGAAGGTATTTACTTCATAAAGTCATTTTAAAGTGCATTTGCTTGTCAAATAGCAGGCAATGAATATTATTTCATATTTTTATTGAGAATATGTTGTCAATCATGAATCATCTTTCATTATATTTTGCCCTGTATCTTATTGTCAGATCATTTTCTTATCAGTTGGAATATTTTTTCTTCACACAATAGTGATTACCTATATTATGCCTGTTTTGCTATAAATATTCTCTCTCTCTCTTAAAAGATTTATTTACTTTTACTGGAAAGACAGAAAGAAAGACAGAGTGAAAGATTTTCTACTGGTTGACTCCCCAAATAGCCACAACTGCTGGGGCTGAGCCAATCCAAAGCCAGGAACCTGGAGCCAGGAGCTTCTTCCAGGTCTCCCATACGGGTGCAGGGTTCCATGGCTTTGGACCATCTTCTGCTGCTTTCCCAGGTCACAAACAGGAAGCTGGATGGGAGATGGAGCAGCCAGGACATGAACCAATACCCATTGGGATGCTAATACTTGCAGGTGCAGGATTATCCAACTGAACCATCATGCCAGCCCCCAACATTTTCTTTCTATTTATTTCTTTAATTCTTAGTACTAATAATATTCTTTTTTGTCAAATTTTATGCAAACTTGGCTACTTTTTTCTTTGTACTTTCTCAAATATCATAAATGTCATCTTTGACTCTAAGTACTAACACATACTCAGCTTTGTTTTCTATTGCTATTTCCATCATGAATTTTGCATTTTTAATTCATTCATCTATTATAAAGAATATTATGAAATCTGTTATAAGAAAAATCAGATTTTAGCTAGCCAACATCAGCCTGATTGCTAAAGTTATTTGCTCTCTTCTTTTTGATAACTACTTTTCCAGGTACCAGTATTTTATATATAATTGCTCTGTTTCTCAATCTTTATTTATCTCCCTTTGTCTACACTTTTACATTTACATTGGAAAGACATTTTCCTAGAAAACTGAAATTGTCTGGTGCAATGATTAAGGCATCACTTAAAGGGAAACTGACATTAAGTGCCCAAGTTTGAGCTCCCACCCCATTTCTGATCCAGATTCCTGCTAATACAACCCTGGGAGGCATAAGGTGGTGGCTAAAGTTCTTTGAACCCTGCAACTTATGTGAGACACTTGAATTTGGGGCTTCTGACCTTGACCTGGCCATGCCTCAGCTGCTGTAGGCATTTGAAAGGTAAACCAATGAATGTAATACTTCTCTCTGCCTGCTTCTCTCCTTCTCTTTGTCTCTCTGCTTTTCAAATAAAATGAGTTTAAAGGTGTCATTCTGCTATTTTTTTTTTCCTTTCCAGTGTTATCATGTGTAAGTTCAATGGCTTCTGACTCCTAATGTGTTGCATCTGACATCTCTCTCCCTCCTCTCTATTTGTGCTTTGTCGGTCTCTGTTTGTTTCCTTCTGTCTCCTTCTCCAAAAACTCATAGGAGGTTCTCTGGAATTTGTATTACTTGAAACTCAAATGTAATCGACTAGAGCTCTAGGCTTTTCTTCTTTATTCTCTTATGATTGCCTTCTTTTCCCTCCTTCCTTTCTGCCTCTTCCCTTCCTTCTCTCCTTGCTTGCTTGCTTCCCACAAAAGGATCTTCTTAGGCCTTCTAAAAATTCCTTCGGTGAGTTTTGTAAAGGAACAAAGGTTTTTCAAGTTACCATATTACCAAGAACATAGAAGGCATTCTTAAAACTACAAGTACATTTTCTGGGTGGAAAAGTATGTTAAGCTTTCGGTATGTAAATGTGGGTGTATTAATCAAAATGCCTGTTTACTGTTTTAAAACATAGAGGGAAAGAATCGGATTGGGATGGTGCCATGGGCAAGTTTGAATGGCGGTGGGGAATGGGGAAGAGTAAAGGCTATCTCTAGTTCAAGGGTACCTCCAAAAAAGAGCAAGACAGAGTGGGGTTTCTTTTGGAAGAGGCCAGGCTAAAAGCAGTGGCCAAAACATGTAACTGTCATTTACACATTTTCCTTTTATTCTTCCTGGAGAGTGTGCATATTCACCCACATACCTAAAAATATAAGTTAGGTCTGAGAAGATACTTGCCTTTGATTTCAGAATGAGTTTCTAAGGCATCAGGCATTGTATGTAAGTAACACTGGAGACTGGTCATGTCAGTCTCATCTCAGAGCGGGAGGTCCCAGGCAGGCATACTTGACACAGCTTCATTTCAGCACCAAGCTCCTATCTCTGCATCACAGTTAACACCAATTACTGAAATTAGGAAATTTATTGTCAAGACACAGAGAACTGAAGATGCTTTTACTCCGTGACTTTCACAGTTGTCATTAAATGTGTTGTAAGCCTCTACCTGGAATTTGACATTTGGGTCATGTTTAGTTTCAGATTTTTCTTTTAATAGTTTATCAGTCTTATTTCATATTTCCAACACTCTTCTTCTTAAAAAAAAAGTTCTTTTTGTCAGCTTTTATTGCTTGATTTTCATACCTAGAAAGATTTAAAAATTTTTTTTCAATATGGTTTATGTAGCTGAGAGGAATGCTCACCCATGTGGGCCTCTGATTAGAGTGTGGAGGGTCGGGTGTAGAGGAAGGTGGGTGATGGGTAGGATAAATGTTTCAGGTTTGTTTTTTTTCTTCCTGCTGTGTCTGCTAGGGAGGGGGATGGTCCCTGGATGACACCTTAGAGTCTCTGATTTGAGGAAGAGTGTTGTGCATGTTATGTGAGTGGTTTTGATAGCTTTGAGAAGTTGTTGATTTCATTGCTCCAGAGTTGAGAAAATCTCTCCAAGGTCTATTAGTTGACAAAGTCTGCCCTAGTGCATTCACAGACCCTGGGACATGCTGTAAAGCTCGTCCAGGGGAACAATCCAACTTGTTCTGCTTTCCATCATCTGGTGAGGCATTTAACATCTCCTGCTGGCCTAGGTGAGCTAGCTGTCATGTCTCTCTTATGCATCTGGACATGCAGACCAATGCACAGGCATCAGAAACTGAGGAATCCCAGCCTGGATATATGCACACCAAGGTCAAACCACACATCCTGTGATTTTTTTTCCTGTGGCCAGGGTCTGAGTCCAGCAGTCTAGTTGGGGAATCCCCCAAGAAACCTCTTCTGGGGTGACCTCAGATTTGACTTGTGTGCGTCAGCCATTACAGGGTCAGGTTTGGTCTGTCACTTGCATCAGCCAGAGTACATACTGGTGGATGTAGATGCTGGTCTACACCAGCTCCATGGCTCACATGTACTGATGGCTGCTGTAGCCTGGCTTAGCCCAGCTGAACTTATCACAGACCTGGTCTTCACACCTACTAACAGGTGCTGTGGTCTGTGATCCCCAATAATTCCTACCAGATCCATACCCAGCTTTGCTTTTTGCACATGCCAGCCTCTACTGCAGCCTATCCTGGCCCAGCCCACATCCCATTTTGCTATCAGACACAACCATAGGAATGTGCCTTAGGTCACTCCACGCTGCCCCCAGACCTGGCCCACACATATGCTGATAAGTTTTGCTGCCTTATCTAGCCTGGTCTTCCCCCAGTCCTTGTTTCTGTGCTCACTAACCGGATATACAGCCCAGCAAGAAGGTGGAAGATATTTTAAAAGGACTGAAATCAGGTGTCCTTTGCCCAGCCTGGTGCAAAGTAGATACTTGGTAAAATGTTCATTAACTAAACCTATGAAAATCCCTGCCTGTGTAGCCTAGGCAGACACATGTTTCCCAAAAGATAGGGGTAAGTATGTAAGTCAAATCGTCTGTTTTATGAATAGTCCTCAAAAACTCATTAACAGTTTTTTCAACTAGATTTATAGAACAAGTTATAGGGGCTGGCGTGGTGACATAGCAGGCTAAACTTATACCTGGGAGGTCAGCATCCCATATGAGCGCCAGTTTTAGTCCTGGCTATTCCACTTCCAATTCAGATATATGCTTACGGTCTGGGAAGGCAGTGCAGGCTGGACTAAGTTCTTGGGCCCCTGTACCAATGTAGATCTGAAAAAGCTCCTGGCTCCTGGATGCTGGCTTCATTCCAGCCCAACTCTGGCTGCTGTGCTCATTTGGGGAGTGAGCCAGTGGATGGAAGATCTCTCTGTCTGTAACTCAGCCTTTCCAATAAAAAATAAATGAATCTCATTTTTAAAGGTATGGAAGTAATACAGAAACTGATGATAAAATAATTAGTGAGTGTTATAAGACCATTTCAGAATGCATGATCTGCTTTATACTTAAACTCCAAAACAGTAGTACTGTCAGCATCTAAAATAAACATCTTGGTGAAAGAATATGAATGGTTAAAAAAAAAGATGCACATGCTCCAGGACTTATAAGGAGGTCATATCTTGGTAAGATGGCTATCTTTAATGGAAAATGGTGGAATTCTTAGGTATTAAGTGGAAAATGTGCTCTACACACCTTGCCTACTGTATACCCTAGCTCAGCAACACAGTGCATTGGCGAGAATGGAATGGTTCCCCTCGTGGTTGCTGACTGGAGTGGGAGCTATGCTCACTCTGCTTTCCTTTATCCCCAGGGAGGGCAGGTCTACCAGCTGGGTAAGGATCCAAAGTCACCATTCTAGATTTGGTGTCTACTGAAAGCAAATTTAAATTAATAATAATAATGTAAGTTCAATATTGGGAAGCTGCCGGAATCCAGCTCCAGCTGAGTTCAGAACTCAAGAAGGGTGCGTGGATGAGGCGCAAAGAGAGAGAGAGACGGACCACTGGGATTCCATGATCATTGTGGGCAATGCAAGAAAGCTGTCTGCTTTATTTATACAGAACCAGTCAAATTCTGGCGCAGACTTTTTATGTCAAGCGGCTGTTTCTAAGGATAATTCTGCCATTTGTTTCACCTTAAAGCAGGATGTTATCCATCCTGGCACCGTGGTTAGGAAGTTCTCAATAGATGGTGCATATCAATCAGTAACACATTCCTGCTACAATCCTCATGCTACAGCTTGGTCTTGAATCAGTTAAGGGAGGAAATGCATCACAGAAGGAAGGACCCAAAGATCAAAGAAAGAGGGAAAGAATAGATTCCCACTACACCAGGGACAGAACACCCTTGATTAGCATATGGCCAATGGAGGCAGAGACAGCAATAATAAAAGGTCCTTTGGCTAAAACAGTATCAGCAGCATCAACTTCCAAGCTCACATTGATAGTAGCAGACAATGCCTAAATAAATTACAGAAATCTCAGCGGGGTTGTCTGGTGTCCATGCAAAGGGAGGCGGAGCTGCATTCGGAGGTGGTTGTAGAGACATCTGCCACAGCGGGAAGTTCCTTGCGGTCCTGCCTGCAATGGAACAATACTCTTCACACCTTCCTGTCTTCCACACCCATCACACGGAACTCAGCAAGAAGCACTTAATAACTTTTTAAAAAGACTTATTTATTTTTATTGGAAAGGCAGATATACAGAGAGGAGGAGAGACAGAGAGGAAGATCTTCCGTTGAATGATTCACTCCCCAAGTGGGTGCAATGGCCGGTGCTGCGCCAATCTGAAGCCAGGAGCCAAGAACTTCCTCCAGGTCTGTCACTCGGGTACGGGTCCCAAAGCTATGGGCCTGCTTTCCCAGGCCACAAGCAGGGAGCTGGATGGAAAGTGGAGCTGCCAGGATTAGAACCGGTGTTCATATGGAATCCCGGCATGTTCAAGGCGAGGAATTTAGCCACTAGGCCACCGTGCCAGGCCCACACTTAATAACTTTTAAAGTAGATTTGACACATAGCAATAGGTACTGACAGTGGTGCTCAAATATAGGATGATTCCAAAGCAACCTTGCCATGTGACTATCTTACACATGGGAAAGTCAGCCACTTAGAAATACTAAACGTATGGCTCTGCTTTGCAAGGTAGACTTGGAAATGGTCACATTCCTCTGATACCTGCCTTGTCACCCTTCTTCTAGAGCACTTTTTTCTCCAAATGATGCCAGCATCAGTAGGAGTAACTGTTGCTCTCTGTTGGGAAATGGTACTTTTAGGGCATCTATCCATTCAATGAAAAGCAAGGCCCTTCCCCAGCCTGTTTCTTACCTGACAGGAAAACCACTAACTGTGGCAGTCTCCCACCACTAACTGTGGCGATCTCCCCCGACTAACCATGAAATCTCACTGACAGTGAGGAGAGGGGTAAGCCTAACCTTTATGACACACTCAGCTGGGCGATGGCCAATGGATGCTTATTGAGTTTAAATTGCTAATGTAATCACAGAAGAAAATCTAGAACCACTAACTGTAAAAGTCAAGGTTTGGATATATCAGACTCCAAATTACCTTATGCACCTCAAGATTTTTTCAGTCCCTGAGGTGTGAGAAATTGGGGTTAACTCTTGAGATTGACATGTTGGCTTTAATTGAAAAGGCAGAAAGAGAAAGAGCGCTTGTCAGCTGCTTTACTCCCCTGATGCCAACTGTGGCTGAAGCCAGGAGCCAGGAGCCCAGTCCAGACCTTCCATACGTGTGGCCAGAACAAGGGACTTGAACCACTGCCACTGCCTTGTGGGACCTGTGTCAACGGAAAGTGGGGGTCAGGAGCCGGAGTCTGGAATTGAACTCAGATACTGCTGAATGAGTAAGTCTCCCCAGGTGGGGCCTTTACTCTCCTCCCTTCTTTCTTGAAGAATTCTCAGGAGATCCCAGAGCTCTGGAAGTATTAAAATTCTGAAGGCTTAACAAGGCTGGTCAGGTGCTGACAGCCCATAAGAACTTTGCTCACTCCCTCTGAATCTCTGTTCTCTTTGGTAAGGTGGCCAGAAACGTCTCTGGTGCAGACTTTGGTGATGGAAGGCCGCTTGGGCTGCAGCCATGGAGACGTGCACCATGGAAGTCACATTGTGCTTACTCACCACGCTTTGTTTTGGTGAACTGAACAGCAGACTGGTGACACACTTCCAATCTTCTTCCTCCCTTTCGAAACTGGCTCTTCAAGTTCTCAATATGTCTTATTCTCAGCCAAAGTTGAAACTGCCAGGTAGCTCTGTGCTGTCCTGACCCCGCAGCCCAAAAGCTCCTGTTTCGCACACTGCACTTTCAAACAGCTTTTGCAGGGCCTGTTGCTGCAGGCTACTGCTCTGTGATACCGTCTTTTAATAGCATCTAGTTTTTTCCTCCCGACCATGATTATGACCACAGTACTCAGAAGGAAAGGAAGGACTGTCCTCTGACTGCTGAGGAAACACGTGCTTTTAAGTGCGTATGTTTTTTCTGTTAACCTGTGCATATCATAGGCACAGAATCTCCTAAATGTATACTGAATTAAAATCAAGACCTTAAAAGTCAATCAATGCCTTGATAACAGGCATCATTGGGGCAGGTATTTGGTATATGTGCCTGATGTTTGTGTTTCATGTTCTTTACAAGCATAAGAATTTATCTCCCCAAATTATAATTTCTCCATAATTCATGTCAGTTTTAGGTCCTTCTTTTTAAAGGGATTTATTTATTTTCATTGGAAAGACAGATTTATAGAGAGAAGGATAGATAGAGAGAAAGATCTCCTATACACTACTTCACTCCCCAAGTGGCCACAACAGCTGGAACTGAGTTGATCCAAAGCCAGGAGCCAAGAGTTTCTTCCAGGTCTCTTACATGGGCACAGGGTCCCAAAGTTTTGGGTCATCCTCTTCTGCTTTCCCGTGTAGTCGGATGGGAAGTGGAGCAGCTGGGACACGAATTGGCACCCATATGGGATCCCGGTGCTTGGAGGTGGAGAATTAACCAATTGAGCCATCGCACTGGGCCTACATGCTCACTCCTCCTATACTTGGGCCAGGCAAAGATGCTTGATTAGGTCCCAGTTCTGCTCCTTGAAAGTGGTTGCTGGTTTATAGTTCTTTACTGGTCTTGCCTTTTGCCTGTGAAGTACCCTTCCTGTAATTCATGGTTTACTTTTGTTTCTAAGTGACTGCCTTGATCCAGTCACTGCTTATAGAAAGTTGAAGAGCCAGAGGCCCCTTCCTTAAAGACCTCCCTGTTTTATGTAAGCTAAGCTTTTGTGCTTGTCCATGAAATTCTCTTAAAACAGTTTGTGCATTTGCTATGAATCCAATTACGCTCATGTCCTAAAGCCCACAGCGATAGTCTCTTGCAAGTTAGACCATGGGGCTGGGTGTCAGTCTGCTAAGACACAGCATCCCTGAGGATCTTGGATCCTATTTTGTCTAGTTAAGAAAGCATCTAGCAAATTTTATTAAATTTTTTTATGCAAAGTGAGTGGGATTTTTGAGGATTTTCCTCTTGCTGAAGGGACGGAGAGGTTAACATGTATTTTGTTCCCCATCCCATGCAATCTTGTGAATTCTGGCTGCTCTCTGCTTTCTCTGAATCAAGGTTATGAATAGGACAATTCATTTTTTAAGTCATCTCCCTGTTGCAAAAGCTAATATGTAACTGGAAACACTCAATTAACACGTCCAGGGTCTGTCTGGATATCCTTGCAGCTACAGCCAAAATTTATTCCGTGCCTTTCAATCACACACTTCCACCAGCCATCTCGTTACCGCGCCATGATGTGGGTTGCCTTTCCCCTGGCTGCCCTAGCAGCTTCCTCACCATTATTGCAGCCTCCTGTAATAGCTGGCTTGTCACCTCCACAACGTTTATCTACCTTATTGCTTCCCATCAGACAGTTTAAGATGTTTGTTAGGGTAGTATGCTACCTCAAGTACGCATGTCTGCATTAGTTTTCATGGTAAGTGAAACTGCTAACCCTGTTAGTGGCTAATAAAAATAAAAACCACACCCAACATGATGTGTTCTTTCTCACCATAGTGTTGCTTGGCTGGCCTTTTGCTGGACTCTCTCAGTTCACTCATACTCAGCCATGCGGTGAGTTAGCTGGGGGCTGGCCTAGCCTGTATTGTTGGCATGGCTGCCTCTCGTCCTCCCGTAGCTGGCCCAACCTTCTTCAGAGTTAGATTAAGGTTCCCAGTAGCATACCCTTTTGGACAATGCTGTCAGTCTCTGATTGCTTCACATTTACCAATGGTTCTGGGGCAAAGCCAATGCCACTCTCACAGTCCCACTCGAATGCAAGGAACTAATAGTCTGTACCTTGGTCAGAGATGCTATGAAGAGTGTCTACTAATCTTTGCTTTGCAGCTCCTCACAGAAAGTATGCACATACACAGGGAAGAAAAAATGGGAACTTAGGAAGCCACATTAAGAAAATAGGATGTTGGGCCCAGCGCGGTGGCGCAGTGGTTAAGGTCCTCACTTTGCATGCCCAGGATCCCATATGGGCGCCGGTTCTATCGCAGCAGCCCCGCTTCCCTTCCAGCTCCCTGCCTGTGGCCCGAGAAAGCAGTCGAGGACGGCCCAAAGCTTTGGGACCCTGCACCCGCGTGGGAGACCTGGTAGAGGCTCCTGGCTTTGGATCGATAGTATCAGCCATTGCGCTCACTTGGGGAGTGAATCATTGGACGGAAGATCTTCCTCTCTGTCTCTCCTCTCTGTATATCTGCCTTTCCAATAAAAAAATAGTAATAATAAATCTTTAAAAAAAAATTTTTTTAAAAAGAAAATAGGATATAAATTGATGACTGCCACATTATGAGGTAATTTAACAATTCAGTGCTTCATAGTTCAGATACTACCTGATGATAAAATGGAAATTTTGATAAGCATCATTTATTAAAGTCTCAGTATAAGAGTATTTCAGAAAGGTCAAAGAAAATGGAATTTAAAAATAAAACTATTTTAGGGTAATAATTGAGATATCTATGCATAATTTTTTCATGATGCATATTTTCTAAAAAAATTGTAAAGGTCTCTTACAGACATAGATCTGAAAAAAAAATTGTGTCAAGATAAACTTTTTATTTCAATTTTCCATAAAGTTTTGAAGTACCCTTAAATATGCCATACTCTGGATTAAATTATTATTGCTACAAATCAGAGTGTCTACTCTGTAAGAGTTTTCCCCTCCATACTAATAAATTTCTTTTTTAAAAAGATTTATTTTTATCAGAAACTTTATCAGAACTTTTTACAGAGAGGAGAGACAGAGAAAGAGCTTCCGTCTGCTGGTTCACTCTACAAGTAGCCACAACTGCCAGAGCTGAGCCAACAGAAATCCAAGAGCCAGGAGCTTCTTCTGGGTCTCCCACTTTAGGTGCAGGGTCCCAAGGCTTTGAGCCGTCCTTTGCTGCTTTCCCAGGCCACAAGCAGCTAGCAGGATGGGAAGCGGAGCAGCCGGGATATGAACTGGTACCTATATGGGATCCTGACACATGCAAGGCCAGGACTTTAGCCACTAAGCCACCACGCCAGGATCTATTAGACAGGTGCTTTGACCAGCTAAGCGACAGGACCCCTCTGCCAGGACCTACTAATAACTTTCTTTCCATTTCTGATTGTAGGTTACTTTAATACAATGAGCTTTTCTTTTCTTTTTTGGATATTTACTTTCATTTATTCATTTTATTTACTTTATTTAAAAAGCAGATTTACAGAGAGAAGGAGAGACACAGAGAGAGAGATCTTCCATCCATTGGTTCACTTAATAGCTGCAATGGCCAGAGCTGTGCCGATCCAAAGCCAGTAGCCAAGAGCTTCTTTAGGTTGTCCAACATGGGTGTAGGGGCATGAAGACTTGAGCTGTCCTCTGCTGCTTCCCCAGGCCACACGCAGGGAGCTGGATCAGAGATGAAGCATCTGGGACTCAAAACAATGCCCAAAGGGGATGCCAGCACTTCAGACAGAGGTTTAGTCTGATAGGCCACCAGGCTGGCACATCTTTTCTTGTCTTTAAAATTAAGACACTGGACGAGAAAAGTATGAAAGAATTTTTCCAGGCTTCTTTTTCACAGAAAAGTGTATTTACTTAGAAAGGTAAAATGAAAGACAGAGAGAGAGATTCTTTTATCCACTACTTCACCACTCTGGTCTGAGCCAGGCTAAAGCCAGGAACTAGAATTCACATGCCCTCCAGTGGGCCATCCTGTGGGCCTTGCCAGGTACATTCCAGAATCCACTCTTACCTTCTTGGTTTGGCTGAACGTGAATTTGGATTGACTGAAGAATGCAGTAAGGGACTGCCCCTTCCCCGCCCATGGTCTATACCACCTGGCAATCCTAAGGTGAAGGCCGTCAGAGCCACAGTGCCACCTGTCAGTAACAAAGATGAGGTTCAAGAATGTGGTGTAGGGGTGTGAGCAGCTGTACCTTTGATCTTAAACCCAGCAGAACCGTTAGGCTTCCCTGCCCGTTAGCCCGGGCCACAGCTGACCTTCCTCACAGCCAGCAGCAGAGGAGAATATGTGTTCTCTGTATAACCCACTTCCCAGGGAAGGAGAAGAGAGGCTGGACTAACAGGATAATTTTTCTTTCTGCACTTCATTAAAAAATGTAAGTCCATAATAATAATTTGTTTCCTTAGAGATTTTTAGAGGCATCAGCAGGCGACAAGATTTGAAGTATACAAAGGACATTGTCCGAAAGGAAAGGAACAAAAAGCCAATATTAAAAAAAACAAAACAAAACAAAAACCGGCTTATTGATGATTTAGGAAAATTCATTGATTTAATTTTTTAAAATAAATTATTTCAATTTGTTCAAAAGGCAGGGAGATAAAAAGAAATGGAGAGAGAGGTCTTTCATCTACTGGTTCACTTTTCAAATGCCCCCAACAGCTGGATCTGTGCTCAAGGCAGGTGCCCAGACTTCCAACCAGGTCTAACATGTGGGTGGCAGGAGCCCCAGGTACTGGAGCCATCGCCTGCCCCCTCCCAGCGTGTGAATGAGCAGGAAGATGGGTGGGAGGTAGAGATCAAAAACAAGGCGATTCAGAACCGGACACGGCATCTCCAGCAGTGTCTGATCATTGAAACACTTGCCCCAATTTCTCCTTTTAAAAACACTCAATGAATTAGTCTTTGAACAGAAAGAGATTATTTTAAAAACATGTAAATGCAGGCCCAGCATGATGATGACCCCATGGTTAAATCCTTACTTCACACATGCCAGGATCCCGTACGGGCACTGGTTCATGTCCCGGCTGCTCCACTTCTTTTCCAGCTCTCTGCTTGTGGTCTGAGCAAACAGTGGAGGATGGCCTAAAGCAGTGGGATCCTGTGCCCACGTGGGAGACCTGGAAGAAGCTCCTGATTCCTGGCATTGGATTGGCTCAGCTCCACTATTGTGGCCACTTGGGGATTGAAGCAGTGGATGGAATATCTTCCTCTTTGTCTTTCCTTCTGTTTGTAAACCTGCCTTTCCAATAAAAATAAATAAATCTTAAAAAATAATATTAAAGCATGTAGGTATTTGAATTCCTTTTTTTAAATTTTTTTTTTCACAATTTAGACCTCTTCTATATTTTCCTGCAAATGTTTGCTTCACATTCCAGGGCAAAATCAAACCAGATGTAAGATACAACTATTTCAGTTTGTAAATAAAGATTAAAGTGGAAAGACTTGCATGGGTGACTCAAGGCTTGTCCTTCTAGTTCTCTCTTAGGAAGCCCAGCTCCTGTTGTTTCCTTTTATCCTGGAGGGGAGGATTAATGCACAAAAATAGTAATTATTTGAAAATTAAATAGTTGCTATTAATTGTTCCAAAGACAAAGCCTCAGTTTGGGGATGAATTCCCTATAAGATGAAACACTTCGGAAACTTTTTGGTGGGGGAGTCTAGAAAAAATGTTGGTGCAGCTTTTTGGGTCGCAGATGATCTCTGCCATGCTTTTGGAGCTTACATCTCAGCTCCAAATGCTTGAGCTGCATGAATTCGTTGGATCTCCGCCCCTAAAATCTGAGGGTGGTGAGGATGTCTCGTAGAGACATAGGGGCTAACGTCTGTACCTTGCTCGGTGCTGTGCTGTGCACATCCAAAGTGCTTACTGAGTGTTAGCTATAGGGCAGGATGTATGAGACAGGCCCGAGGCCATTGCTTGGATTTGTATAGTGTCTTCCTACAGAGCCCATCCAAAAGCATATTGCTTTTAGTACCACTCTGCCCTTTGCTGGTTGCACTGATCCTGCATGCCTTGTTCTGTGCACACATTGGCTGGGAATTCTTATTGAAGGAACCCAAGAGTGATTTCCAAGGGCACACCAACTGCACACATACTGAGAAGTAGAGACTGATTGCTTTGCACCTTTCTTGCTTTATGAGAAGAGGAAATGGTACCTATTTTTTATTATTTTATCTAGCCATTGCTTTTAGAATTGTAATTTATCTCAGTTAGCATTCTTCAATTCTGAATTATGCAAAGAGCTCTAAGTAACTGCTATATGTGCTCCAATCTGCTATTTCCATTTAATTTTTAGAGCAAAGATCTCCCATCCACTAGTTATCTCCCAGGGGTAGGCCAGGTCAAAACATGAAGCTGGGAACTTACTGTAGATCTCCCATGTGAGTGGCAGTGGCCCAAATATTTGAGCCATTATCTGCTGCCTCCAAGAGTATCAGTAGGAAGAGGTACTGGAATTGGAGGAAGGACTCAAGCCTAGCCATCAGCGTATGGCATGCAGGCAGCCCAAGTGGTGTTTTAGCCAATGTACCAATTATTTGCCCCCCCCCTTTTTTAAATCAACTTTATCAGCAACAAGAAAAATAAAGGACTTCTTAGGAACTTTTGAGCCTAAAAACCTTAGAAGTTCAAAGAACAATTTATGCTTCAGTGTTTCATTTTTAAACCAAGAATTGAAATGAAATAGCGAGTTATACTCACTTAGTTGAAATTATGATTTGTGGATCTGAATCAATGTGCTGTGGAAAGTACACTTGTTCCTTAGTGATTGTGCTACTAGAAAATCACTGGTATATTACCATGAGTCAGTCTTAGTGCAATTTCCTAGTTCCTGCATGCCTGAGACAGGGGGATGAGTGGGAAGAGGGGCTGGACAAGATGAGTGTGAGGGCAAGCACATGGAACAGTAAATGGTATGACCTTACCAAGGGTGAGAGGAACTGCCAATCCGTCCATGCCCACGTCACTAGGCTGTCTGACCCGGGGCAGGCCTGCATCCTCTGATAGAAAGGAGCATCTTCCTCTTTCCACAAGGACACGAGCTTCATTTAACCCCTACTCAAAAGCTCACAAGACACTGGACCACAAGGCAGAACTTTCTGATCTAACTTGTAGTTACCATTTCCCCTAACAATACTTTTTAAAGTGCTATGAAATTATGACATAGGTGAGATATAGATGTAGATGTAGATAAAATGACATAGCAGATGCATGTATTACATATATTATATGTAGATAAAATGTGCTTTCAGAATCTGAAAAATCAACATGGACAGTGTTTGATGGTTCTCATTTGGAATGTACATGTCGGGGACAACACCTTTTTTACTTCACAAATGACTAAATGACATATGTGACAGTATGTGTAACGCTTCTTTTGGGTATGCTTTCTTCCTTTAGTCTTCCTCTGTTCTCTATCTAAGATTTATTTATTTAAAAGCAAAATGACATCCTGGTGGGGGCGATGGGAGAGAGAGACCTTTCATATTCCATCAGTTGGTTCACTTCCTCAGTGAACTCTGTGGTGGGGAGCCTAGGATCCCGCCCCGCTCTCTCGTGTCAGCAGGGAGCAATGAAAGATGTTGCAGGTTTGGATTCTTGGGAAATCTTGCTCCTTGGCTTGGGAATGGCCTGCCTCTGTTTTCCCGGCTTCTTCTCTTGGGCATGTCTGGTCTGTATCCAAATTTCCTCAAGATATCAGTCATGCTGGATGAGGACCCATTCTAAAAATATCATTTTTTACTTTTACTTTAAAGGCCTTCTATCCAAATGCCACAAGAAACTGGAGATTAGGGCTTCCGCATGTGAATTTGTGGGCTGAAGGGTGGGACATGAAAACATCCCATAACAATGAACAAGCAGCTTTTGTTTTGTTCCTCTTAGAGGAAGTGGGCACAAAACCTCTATTTTATGGTAAGAGATAAGACTTGCACTCAATGTTTGTAAGTGTTTCCCTTATGGGCATGCTGGGACACTGACTTTTCATTATTTTTTTTTTTCTGTAGTATCTACTGCACTATTTCTAGAATTATCAACCCCAGTTATTGATTTTTTAAGGTGGGTAGAAACCAATTTTCTTAATCTTTTATTCCTGGTAGGACAGAAAAGTATGAAGATTGTGTGTCAAACACAGGAGGCTCTTCACTGTGGGATCTGAGTGGGAATGACCATTCACTATGAATGCTGTCCGGGTGTTTCATTTGTGTATCTGAAGGGGCTACATAACTGTTTAGCTCAGTCTTTGGTTTTGTTCACTTTGCACTTTGGCCAGTGCCTGCCACAGCTGGAATAGTCCATCCTACAGTGAAGGGATTGGAATTATTTTTACCGTTCTTGATGACTACATCTACTGCAATTCACGGGTCACTCCTTTGCATCACTACACTGAGCATGCATTCCTGGCTGACTTTGATTCCTTGTCTCACTTCCACCCCACGGAGCTGGCAGATGTTGCTCCTGGAGGCTACCAGCCTTCCAATGAGAAGACAGTAGTTACCCCTTTCCTTCCCTGCCGGTTCTTTGCACAAGAAGATGGCCCTTAACATGGAGAACGTAAGTTTTCCAGAATTGTATGGTATGTGTGACTAAAACACCACCACAATCAGTAGCTGGAGAATGGCTCAGAAACTTCGGTGTGCATTAGAATCAGCTGAAGATCACCCCAGCTCTACTAAATCAGAAACTCAAGGCCCCCAGGTCCTGGAAATGATTGAACTCTCTGATGGTTTGTTTTCTTCCTAGTGACCGAGAGGCACAGAGCTTCCGCCGTCTCTTTATCCTTATATTCTCTCTTACACAAAGCTGTACTGCTTGGTGAAGAGAAGCTTAAATCAGTCCTCCTTGTTACCTATTGACCTTAGTTTTCAGGATACAGATGTGATTCTGAGAAGAATATTAGGATGAAAGTAGACTTTTGGTGGCTGATTGTGAATTTTCCTTTGAATTCTTCACCTCCGTGTGAATCAAAGTACTTATTTTGAGCAATTGGGTGAATGCAGTTCAGCAAGGTTATTACATCATCCTTTGTCACAGTGACATAGAGAGATCAATGAAATTATTCATTTCCTTTCTCTTTTATTGTAGTTCTCCAGTTAGGCTCACACACACAGAATCAAGACTGCATATAAGTTACTTTGAAGTTTCTTTTTGTGGCCCTATTTACATTTTGGTATACTTTTTATACATTTATACATTTTTGCTATACTTTTTAAAAAGGTTTATTTTTATGGGAAAGTCATAATATACAGAGATGAGGAGAGACAGAGAGGAAGATCTTCCATCCTTTGATCTATTCCCCAAGTGGCCACAACGGCTGGAGTTGTGCCAATCCACTAAATCAGCGCCCGTATGGGACACTAGCGCTTGCAGGAAGAGCCATTGCATCAGCCCTATATATAAACTGATTTTACTTACTTCTTATGATTCTCTGTTATTCCAAAGTTTTAATTATGTTCATAAATAAATCTAATCTCAGAAAATGGGAATATTATTTGTTTAAGGAACTCTAGTTGCTTTTTCAAAGTATACACAATTACAACCAGATTAAACTTATGCTACCTGAGGTTAGCTAAAATGGAGTTGAATTACATATATCGGCTGAAGCAATTTCCACTTCAAATGTTTTCTTGAAGTATATTGTATTGGGCCCAGCATGGTAGCCTTGTGGCTAAATTCCTGCCCTTGCATGCACCAGGGTTCCATTCTGGTTCTATTCCCCGTGGCCCTGCTTCTAATCCACTCTCTGCTTGTGACCTGGGAAAGCAGTGGAGGCCAACCCAAAGTCTTGGGCACCCATGAAGGAGAAATGGAAGAAGCTTCTGGCTCCTGGCTTCGGATTGGCTCAGCTTTGGCCATTGCAGTCACTTGGGGAGTGAACCAGCAGACAGAAATCATTTGCACTCTCTCCCTTTCTCTATGTATATCTGCCTTTCCAATAAAAATAAAGAAATGTTTTTTTAAAAATTAGGAAAAATCAGTTTATAGTTCTACAACGCAAAGAAAACATCTATTATTATTCTGTTTTATATTATTTAAATCCTTTTTCTAAATAAATGATTTGGAATACTGCAAATTCTCTTTACTTACTTATTTTACCTTGAAGATTACTTATGGCGTTCATGCCATTAGGTAGGATTCTAAACACTATAATTTATGTGGTAGCCTGTAATTCATTTAAATCACTTCTAATTTAAAAAAAAAACCAACACGTGCTGATGAAAATATTTACAGCTATGAGCCTCTCACACCTTTATAGATGTAGATAGGTTGAGGCAAAGCTACATTTCAGACTTTCCAAAGTTGCCTTCCACACAGGGTCTATCAGTTTGTCTTCCTACCAGATCTGGGCATTTGGTACTGCTATTCAGATGCTCACACTCTGTATCGTCGGGCCTGGGTTCAAATCCTGGCCTAATGCAAACCCCTAGAAGCAATGGTAAGGGCTCAAGCCCTGGGTTCCTGCCAGCCTCATGGGAGACCCAGATTGTGTCCCAGACTCTTGTCTTCAGCCTGGTTTGGCCTGGTTGTTTTGGACATTTGGGGGAATAGCCTGCAGATAGAAGATCTGTGTGTGTGTGTTTGTGTACACATGCTTATTTCTGTTTCTTTCAAACATAATGAAAAATATTTTTGAAATTTATTTATTTGTATTTGAAAGGCAGATTTACAGAAAGGAGAGACAGAGAGATCTTCTACCACTGGTTCAATTCCTCAAATGGTACCAAGAGCCAGAGCTGAGTGGATCCTAAGCCAGCAACCAGGAGGTTACTCTGGGTTTCTCACATAGGCGCAGGGGCCAAAGGCCATAGGCCATCATCCTTTGCTTTCCCATACAAGCAGGGAGCTGGACTGGAAGTTGAGCCAGTGGGACTCAAACCAGCACCCACACTGGATGCTGGCACCACAAGTGGAAGCCTAACCTGCTCAGTTCCAAGAAAATTTTTGTAACAACTTCTGATAACTAGCAGGGAAAAGATGTCTCAAGAGTTTATTTTAGATTTCCTTGTATAATGGTGAAGTGCTTTATAACTTCACTGTTAAACATTTGCCTGATGGTTTAGTGGGGCTATTCTGAAACTGCATGATTCAATTACTAGGGACCACAGGTGACCTCCTTCATCTCTATATACTGATATCAAGCCTGCAGACGGCAGTGAGTATGGCACAGAATCACACACAGGTGGAGGCAGGCCTCCTATAAATGGTGTTCAGGATGCACACGGCATACAACCACACTAATGCTCGTTGTCACTTTCCTCTTAGGTGAATTACCTTTGTATTATCTTTGGGTGAATGATTTTTCGAGGCATAGTTTTAATGTACATACCTACATATTATATAACACATAGAATATCTTAGGCCAATATTGAACACAGGTTGCAATTTCTCTCCCAATGTGTGGCTTGCCTTTAGATTTAGCTGAAAGTGAAAAATGCAATTGAATGTCAAGGCATTGAGGCTATGGTCTAGATTGGGTCTTTTTTTTCTGCCTCTGTCATACTGTTAAGAGTCGCCGATCCTGTCACCAAGCAGGTCTAGTATTGATTTTAGTCACAAGATAGGGGAAATGGCAGTGTAGTCAGGAATACCTGTTACACTCAAAATCGCATCATAGAATAAAACTTACAGTTAATTTATGTAAAGGATCATAGTGGTAGATGAGAGACCGTGGTTAATATCTCACCATTTTCGATTTATTGTTAAATCCAACTTGTCAGCATTCCATTAGTGGTGCTAGATAAATTTAATGACCTCAATCGGTAAGAAGCTTTTAATTTGAGATCAGATCCTGACTCTGCAACCATTGAATAACATCACTTTCCCCTGCTTTCTGCAAATTATGTAACCAACTGAGGACCTTTCTAGCCATAAAGTTTCATGTTTCTGGGTAAAATGCTTTTCTAATTTGGCATGCATGCTACTAAAAATGAAGCTTTTATTTTTTACGTCACTGGAAAAAAATGTATATATATAGATCATTATTTTGCCTTGCTAAGTAGGGAAATGATCAAACTGAGGTTAGAGAAATATGGAAATTTTGCCTGTTCTGCCCCATTTGTTTCACCGATCTGTGAGGATTCAAAATGGGGCAAATATAGTATTGCAGCACGGATAATCGGGAGTGTGTTATATCATGGCTATTGGGCTTGTATAATTGGAAATTGAGAAGTCACTGCTGTGATTAAAAAAAATATATATTTATTTGAAAGGGAAAGTGATGAGAAAGGGAGAGAGAGACAAGAGAGAGATCTTGCACCTGCTCATTCATTCCCTAAATAGAACACAAAGCCCAGATCAAAGTCAGGCCAGGTGAAAGCCAGGAGCCTGGAATCTCATCAGGATCTCCCACATGAGAGCAGCAGCGTGAGCATTTGGGCCGTCTGCTGCTGCTTTCCCAGGCACATTAGCAGGGAGTTGCATTGGAAGTGGAACAGTGGCGACTTGAGTTGGTGCCCCAACATGAGATGCTGCTCAAAACCAAGGATTTAACTCACTGAATCACAGTGCCCACCCCAAGACTGCCGATTTTTAGAAAGCAGTTTTGTTCATGATGCTTAGCATTAGGGTAGACGGCTTAGAGGAGTGGATGAAGGAAATCTCCATGATCAAATCTTGTATTTCTTCGATTTCTATCTTTGTTAATTTTGTTGGCCTTTCTTATCAAGCATGCTTTCCTTTTGCAGTTGTAACAGAAAAAAAAAAAGCCTGAATTGTGTGGCATCTTAGTTAGTTCTGCATTACCACGCTCAAATGCCTCAGAGAAGTTAGACTTACAGAGAAGGATGGCTCACTTCAGCTCATGATTTGGAAAGATAGCCGACCCAGTTACTCTTGGAGGCCAGCCATGGGGGGGAAATGCATGCAGGAAGGGTGGCCTGGTGAGACAGGAGAGAGAGAAAAAGAGAAACAGATTTTGAAAGGTTGGGGGAGAGAGAGAGCTGACTGGATCTTTATCACCAACCTTATCTTAAGAACTTCCGCCTCAGGACACCAACTGAAGGACCTGAAGACCTCCGGCAGGGGCCACTTCCTGAACACCATAATTGGGTCAAGTCTCCACTCTCCATATGTGAAGCATTAACATGAAAGACTTTTGGGGACAAATCTTGAATACATTGACCTTTGAGGTCTATCAAAACTATGGTGCAGCCGTAAGGCGTGGGAGCTCTTTTAAAAGTTACTGTGCACAAAAAGAGGCGTGTAAACCAGCGCTGAAATAGATCCAAAACAGGCAACATCCCGCAGTAGGCTGCCAAAGCTTTGTAAACGATCAGGACTCAAATCCTGACTTTTGTACCTTTTGTTTTTTTTTTTTTTAATTTAAATTTTTTGGTGCCTGTTTTGATTTGCAATGATTGGACTGCAAAGCCGCAGCAGCTTTGTTTTCCAACACAATGTAAGAGTTTAAATTGCTGGCCGAGCTCTTCTCATCTGTGACAGTGAACTGCAGCTGCCCACGAACTATGGAACAAGACTCATGTTAATGCCTTTTGTA
The DNA here is from genome assembly GCF_017591425.1 of Ochotona curzoniae. Taxonomy (NCBI): domain Eukaryota; kingdom Metazoa; phylum Chordata; class Mammalia; order Lagomorpha; family Ochotonidae; genus Ochotona; species Ochotona curzoniae. The sequence continues at coordinate 24,038,457 of NW_024467115.1, forward strand.
TAAATATATTTTTTCTCACGTGTAAGCACAATGTACAGATTTTCTATATCCTTTAGTGCAGGCATTGCCTATACCCAAGAATAAAGAACTGGGAGTGCTGAGCTGACCATTCTTTTATATCTTAGTACTCTGAATAAAAGTGTGTGCCTGAAGCAATAGGAATTTAACTCCTGGTGTCTGTACTTGCAGGCACAATGAAGGATCGGCTAGCAGAACTGCTGGAGCTGTCCAAGCAGTATGACCAGCAGTTCCCAGACGGAGGAGATGAACTTGACGGGACTGAGAACATCGTGTACGAGACGGACCACCTGCTGGAGTCCTTGTACCAAGACATCCAAGATATTCAGGAGGAGAACCAGCTGCTGATGGCTGACGTGCGGCGGCTAGGCAAGCAGAACACCCGCTTCCTCACGTCCATGCGGCGCCTCAGCAGCATCAAACGCGACACCAACTCCATCGCCAAGGCCATCAAGGCCCGGGGCGAGGGTATCCACCGCAAGCTGCGCGTCATGAAGGAGCTGAGCGAGTCTGCGGAGGCCCAGCACGGCACGCATTCGGCCGTTGCGCGCATCTCGAGCGCGCAGTATAGCGCCCTGGCACGCGCCTTCCAGCAGGCCATGCAGGAGTACAACCAGGCCGAGATGAAGCAGCGCGACAACTGCAAGATCCGCATCCAGCGGCAGCTGGAGATCATGGGCAAAGAGGTGTCTGCCGACCAGATCGAGGACATGTTCGAGCAGGGCAAATGGGACGTATTCTCCGAGAACCTGCTGGCCGACGTGAAGGGAGCACGGGCGGCGCTCAACGAGATCGAGAGCCGCCACCGCGAGCTGCTGCGGCTGGAGAGCCGCATACGCGACGTGCAAGAGCTCTTCCTGCAGATGGCGGTGCTGGTGGAGAAGCAGGCGGACACACTGAACGTCATCGAGCTCAACGTGCAGCAGACACTCGACTACACCGGACAGGCCAAGGCACAGGTGCGCAAGGCCGTGCAGTACAAGAAGAGGAACCCTTGCCGGACCATCTGCTGCTTCTGCTGCCCATGCCTCAACTAGAGGCCGATCCACGCCCGCTCGCACCCTGCAGCGTCTTCTGCACCAGATGAGAGGTTCCCCGAATCCCGTGGAACTTGCTCTTTAGAGCAATAGACGAGGTTCAAGGATTGCACACCTGTCATGCCTGGAGAGACAGCTGGTCTTGGTGGATGGCTGTTGAACAAGGTTCCTACGGGACACACTGCAGTATTCTCCTGAGTGAAGTCCAATGCAGACATGATGTGGGATCCGACCAGTCTGTGCCACGGCCTGTCCCCAGAAACCCCAACAAGTCACTGTTGCGTTCCTAAGTGGAACGAATTCATGGCAAAAACTTACGTTGCGTATCCTGTCGTCAGTTTTTTTGGTTTCATTCTGTTTGGGGTGAAACTGATCTGAGATAAAAACTATGCCCTCCATTTCTCACTCTGATTTGTGCAGATTTCCATCTAGATGTCAACTTTTCTGTGCCCCTTGTCTGCTTTACTGACAGCACGTTGGACACACGTTGTCTCCTTTCTTTCCCTTTAATGTCTTCCACCAGAATGTATTTCGGAATTATTTTTCCAAATATTTTAAAGCACTGATTGTGAAATGAGCATTCAAATTAAAGTTTGTATCTATCATATTTTATATATTTTTCACAGGTAAGACTTATTTAAAGTTAACCTTTTTAGTTGACTACATATGTATTTGTAAATGCAAAATACTAATCCACACTGAAGTGTGTGCATCCCCAAAGCTGGTTTAATCGTACTTTTGCAAACGTGGCATACACATGTCACAAAAAAACACTTTTGGCCACTGGTGGTGGTTTGCTTGTCTGCAGCTGATTTGCAGGCCAGGTAAGGTCAAAACTTGATGTTGAACAACTCTACATAGGTTTTGATGCTAAGGCACATCTTGAAGGCTGAAAGCATACACAGAACTACAAATAATAAAAGTGTTTTTTGGAAACACCACTTTTGTTTTCATATAGACCATTTCTTTCATGCATTAAAATGGAATACTTTAAAAGAATCCTGTTTGTCAGATAAGCTTAATAAATAATCACATTGCAAACATCCCTTTTACAGACTTATGTTCTGAGCATTTTAATCTTAGTTCCCTTTCACAATGATTGTTCAAAATGTCTTTCCCACTAACCAGTGAGAAGGCAAGGCCTGGACTGAACTATGAGTGAGTGTAGGAAATGAAACATGCAAAGAATTCCCAGGAGGGTGACTTGCTTTCTCTCTTGAGTTCAAAAGTTCAGCAAACTCGCCGAGCATTGGGGATTCAGGTATCGTTTACAGACTGTGTAACACTCTAAACCGCTTTTCTCCTGTCTGCTGTTCCTCTTGAAGTCAGCTTCTGACCCTTCTAAGTATGTGTGTGAATTTAATTAGCAATCATGGTTCACCAGCCCTTCGGGGGAGCTCGGCACCTGTCCTGTTTACTACCAGAAAGTTCTTACCGGGACCTAATTTTGATTTCGTGGTTAAATATGAGAATTGAGGAAATGAAATCCCACTCAGTAGTTTCCAGACTCCTCCTGATTCCTTTTACAACTGACTCCGGGAATACATTTAACCTTTCGGTTAATTTCTTCTCTGTAAGGAAGAGGGGAAAAAAATACTCACACCGCTACATGCCGTTTTTTCTTGTTGCTGTAATGAAGTGGTGTTATAAGCACAGGGTAGCCAGCTAAGTTTCCAAAAGTGAGAATAATTGTAAATCTGTTTATTACAACCATAAGGTATTTTCTTTTCATAGAAAAGAAATTCATGGGGCCAGCATGATGGCTCAACTGGCTAATCTTTTACCTGCAAGTGCTGGTATCCCACATAGGTGCTGGTTCATATCCCAGCAGTTGGAAGATCTCTCTATTTCTCCTTCTCTGTAAAGATCTGCACTTCCTTTAAAAATAGATTTTAAAAGAAACCCATTTATTCATAAATGAATTTTCAGACTCTTACGTTTTTAACGATACGTTTATTTATTTGAAAGGTGGAAGAACAGGGATGGATGGAGAAAAAGAGAAAGAAAGAAAGGGAGAAAGCTTTTCAGTCTGTTAGTTCAATTCCCCCAAATGCCAGGAATAGTCAGGTGGGACCAAGTCAAGGCCGGGAACCCAGAACTTTATCCAGACCTGCCACATGGGTGACATTTGAACCACTGACTGACACTTCCAGGATTTGTTTGTTAGCAGGGAGCAGCGAGGAATGTTCATGCGGGAAACAGACGTCCCAAGCAGTGAGTGAACACGCTGTATCTCATTGACCTGCCCCTCTGTGTATTTTTTTCATTCTCCACATTTGACATTTGAGGATATGGTAAAGACTGAAATCTGCTGGATCAAGAGAATGATGAGTGATTGCCCAGGGAAAACAAGACTTTCTTCCTACTGCTCCAATGTTTAAGGGAACAGATTCTGGACCCTGCTCCGTAGGTTTGCATCCTGACTCTGTCAAACTCCAGCTATCTGGCAACTTAAACCGCTCTGTGCCTTGGTTTCCCCATCTGTTACAGGGGAAAGAGTGCTGATGTCATTGACTGGTTGTAAGAAGTCAGTAATTAAATGTGAGGATACTTTAAAAACTTTTTCAGGACCCAGCATGATGGCTCAATGCTAAAATCTCACCCCCCAGAATCCTATATGGCTGTCAGTTTGTGTCCCAGCTGCTCTACTTTCCTTCCAGCTCCCTGCTTGTAGCCTGGGAAAGCAGTGCAGGCCGATCCAATGACCTGGGACCCTGAACCCGCATGAGAGACCTGGAAGAAGCTCGTGGTTTCAGATTGGCTCAGTTCTAACCATTGATGTCATATGGGGAGTGAACTAGCAGGCAGATGATCTTTCTCTCTGTCTTTCTCCTCTGTAAATCTGATCTGCCTTTCAAATAAAAATTGATAATCTTTAAAAAAAATTTTAAGTTTTGGAGAGGATGGAATTTAAAAATCTGCAATGGAATTAAAAGGTACTTTGGTTAAGTTATTCTAAAATATATGCATTGTCTGTGAACTTTTGAAGAGTTCAGGTACATAAAAATACCGAGAACTGGCAAAGTATCATATTTGTTATTTTTCTTACTACAGAACTTTCTCTTTGAGAGAGAAAGTGACCCAGCTAAGGAACAATTACTACATTTGGAGGCAAAATTAAAGATTCATTCTTCTGTTAATAGTCTAATAAAATGGAATAAAGAAACCAAGATCCTATCTTTTTGCTTTTTTGTGTGTGACAAACTGCATCTCTGAAGGTAAATCTTTGGCTTTGTGTGTCCAAACATGTTTTGAGGCAGAAATGAAATATTCCAGCAAGAACAGGTGAGTACAAAGTCATTGTTCTGCCTAACTTGGCAAATGCTTTCTTCTAATCATTCCCAGGCTGTGAGTCACAAAGTCCCAGCAGGAGTTCTAGGAAGTTGTTGAGGCCAGATCCGTGACTTGGCCTCAACATACACCAGTATACACCACATCCGGTCCCAGTCCCCATGGCATTCCTGGCTGTGCCTGCCATGCCAGGTGATCCTCCCTTTCAATTGCGAAATGTGACTTTACTCTTTGGAAACAGTGCTCTGGGGTGCTGAGATGTGTGGACTTGGCTTGGTCCAGTGGTTTGATGCTCACAAAGCAGACTCCAACAGGCCACTTTGGACAAGAAGAAGACTTTGTGACAATTCTGAGAATGTAAAACAATCATGCCTTTTGGCTTAGGTTATGATAACTCCAAATACACTTCAATCTGAGATTATCTGGGGAGTGGCAGGTGAGGGGCAGTCTCTTTCTCAAGGTTTCTTATCTGTATGTAGGCCAGAGCCATCAAAGAAGAAGGCAATTACCTGCAGGTCTTCTCACCAAAACTTCATCAACGAAGGACAATTAAACTCAAATATGAAATGGAACAATAAGTCAGAGAAACAACAGGGCCAACAGGGGCTAAAATGGAAATCTTTTTTATTATTATGATTAATTGCATTGCATTATGTAACACAGTTTTATGGGCACTGGGATTCCCTCACCCCTCTCCTAATCCTCCCCCCATGGTGGATTCCTCCACTTTGCTGCATTGCCACATTTCAAATTCAGTTGAGATTCTTTCATTGCAAACATACACCAAGCATAGAGTTCAGCATGTTATTGTCCAGACAAGTTCAACAGCTTCTTAGGGAGACCTTCTCTGGTCTGAAGGTAGAGCCAGCAGAGTATCATCCCGATCACTTAAAAGCCCCAACATAACATCAGTAACAATTTATAACGTTATGGAATTAACTGACATAGCATTGAGTCACCAATATGTTGAAAAAAAATGCAAGTTCTTAACCACATCCTGTGACTACTTCATTGACATTTCAATTTTAGTTTATATACAACCGGGTTCTATACACCTTAAAATGGCTATAGATTACTGTTCAGCCGTCTTGTGTCTTAAAATGGAAATTCTTTAACACTCTTTAAACATATATAGCATATCCTTCCAAATGACCAAATGCCAAACTTTACAGTCACAGTCAAGACACATATTATAGTTGGAGACAATTCCAGAAATGTAATGAAGAGGAAAGGCATCCAGCTAGGATGCATTGGTGTCCAGGATAATACGCATTAGAATTTCTTTAAAAGACTGATCAAAGTTATCTGAGCTGTGACAACAAAAGAAGCAATGTCTGAGGCTCTGGCCTTGTCCATCACAAGCCTTGTCAATGCACTGTCACTCCTTATGGGTTTCATTGTCAGATACCTGGTGCTGGTCTGTCTCTGCCCTTCTCTGGCTGCTGATCTTTGTCCCTATCTGAACATTTACATCTGAGGGCTTGGACTTCTGGCTGACTGCTGCTTTACACAAAGAATGCTCCAGCACAGCTGGTTCCCAAAATATTCAGCTCCTGCCTGTACCAAAAGTTATTGCAATTAATTAAACGGGGCTGTTGGAAATGCAAAAGGACTAGGATGAAGACTGTGACTTCATCATCATTTAAATAGGGTAACTTTAGTATTGACACATGTTTTAAAGAATGGACATATTGTCCTTATACACTGGACTGATTTTTTGAACATTATTATTTGTTAATTTTATTTATTTGAAAGGCAGAAAGATGGACACAGAGAGCTCTCTGAGATGCTAATTCAAATGTCAATAAGAGCTACTGCCAGGCCAAGTCAAATCCATAGCCCAAGAACTCAATCTTGTTCTCTCAAGTGGCCCAACTAACTGAGCCATCACATGCCACTTCCTGAGAGTACACATTGGCAGGAGGCTGGTATTGCAAGCAGAGCCAGCACTTAACCAGGGCACACTGATAAGCATGTGGCTATCCCAACTAGCATCTTTAAATACCTCTCCCAGAATGGCTTTTTCATTTCTGAGGACAAATAAAAACTTTTTTTTTGTTTTGAAAGGATGGTACCTTTATTTGTTTTCAAATTTTTACTTTTATTTGAAAGAGAAACAGAGACAAGGACAGACTTTCCTTCTGCTGGTTCACTTCTCAGATGTTTCAACAGCTGCCTCTGGGCCATGCAAGCAGCAGCCAGCCAACTACTTGAGCTCTTACCACTGCCTCTCACCTTATGCATGCAGGAGTCTGAAATCAAAAGCAGAGCTGGGACCCAAGCCAGGCACCTGCTCCAAACACCGACTCTACAAACACCATCTAATTTGTTTTTTGGATCCAACCAACTTGGATAGTGTGTTTTTTGTATGTGTTCAGATACTCTCTAGAGGGAGAAAAAGACTCAGAATTTTGCGAAGCCGCATAGTTGAAACAGAAAGTACAGCCTCCACTCTCCTCTCACATACAGGATTCTTGCAGGGGTGGCAGGCTCAGGGAGTGAGGTCTGGTGAGCAGAGGGAGCATGGGCCTGGGGGTGAAGCAGATCCTGTGGGAGCAAGATCCTCTGTGAAGAGGCTGAGTGAGGAGAGAAAGGATGATGTGTGAGTTCCCAGGGAGGAAAGCCAGCACCGCTGGAAGCAGACCAAGGGCAGGATTGGTCCCTGTGAAGTGGAACCTGGAAGAAATAGGAAATACCTTGATTAAAGTTGTAGATTCAGGTTGGATGCTAAGTTATAAGACTAAGCTTTAAGTAGATGTGATCATCCCAAGTACCTCTCAGCTGCCAGGAGCTGGTGCTGCAACTTTCTCCAAACTTGGGCTTGAACCAAATCATGAAAGGATCCCCAGGAAGTAGAGAAGGGCATGCACATGGAACATCACCACCAGAGGAAAAGGCATCACTGCGCCTCCACAAGCAGAGACACGAATTTCTCCTGTGGATAGGGAAGTTACAGATGTTCATTCTTCGGCCTTGCCCTGTAGTTGACCTTGCTGTGGTACACCCTTACATAGGCACAAGTGGCAACATGGGTACTTCTTGTAACCTTCATTGCCTCTGTATGATCTGGTTTATGGAGAAAGCTGGCAAACCAGAAATGTTACCCAAGTGATGAGATGTCAGCACATGCCCTCGTCAGAAAGAAGCAAGCCATCTGCTAGTGCAGAACCTCAGAAACGGCCCTGAGGGCTCACATCATTGAGTTCCCACTACATAGGCAGGACACCTAGTTGGAGTTCCCAGCTCCTGCCTTCAGCCCTGGTCCAGTCCCACCTGTGGCATAACTTGGGAAGGAAACCAGGGAATGGAAGTGTGCTTTCTCTCTCTCTCTCTCTCTCTCTCTCTCTCTCTCTCTGCCCTCCTTCCTCCCCCGCCCCCCCCCCGTCCCCTTTCCCTCTTAAATAAACAGTTCACAAGAGTTTATGGGTGGTTTTTGGCACAGTAGTTTAAGTTGTCTTCTGTGACACTGGCAACCTGCATCAGACTGCCTAGCTCAAGTCCCACCTACCCTGCTTAGCTTCTTGCTAATGAGGGTCCTGGGAGGTAGCAAATGATGGTTCAAGTGCTTGTACCCTGGTTTCTCATCTAGGGGGACTGGATTGAGTACCAGGCTTCTAGTTTGAGCTTGGCCTAAACCTGACAACTTTGATTATTTGGGGCAAGGGAATCAGCTGATGGGAGTCCTCTCTCTGCTTCATCTTTTTCTACGACTGTCTTTCAAATAAAATAAAAATAAATTGAGGATTTTAAAATTGTTTTAAAGAATTTTTTATTTGAAAGGCAGAGTTATACAAAGAGAAGGAGAAACCCAGAGAGATATTTTCCATCTGCTGGTTCACTCCTCAAATGGCCAAATTGGCCAGAGCTGAGCAATCTGAAGCCAGAAGCCAGGAACCAGGAGCTTTATCCTGGTCTCCCAAGTGGGTGCAGAAGTCCAGGGATATGGGCCCTCCTCTGCTGTCTTCCCAGGCTATAAGCAGAGTGCTGGATTAGAAGTCGGCTAGGCTTCAGCACCTACCTCAGAAGCTCACAAAAACCAAAATGGGAAGAGGGAGGGCAGGCTGGGCCGCAGCACCTGCTGAGTCACAAAAAGCCAGGACTGGAGGTGAACCAGGCTGGGCTAGGCTGTGGGACCTATCAGTGAGAACTGGAATAAGTGAAGGCCAATTGGGATAGGCTGCAGTATCCATCAATGAGTGCCAGGACTGGGGGCTGGCCTTGTTAGTCTGGGTAGCAACACCCACCAGCACACATGAGATCCATTGCTTAGAGCAAGCCTGTTAGGCAGACGTGGGGAACCCCTTGCTAGACCGCATCTCCAGTTGGTAAGTCTGAGAGCTTGGGCTGTGAGCAGGCCAGACTGGGCTGGGTTACAGCACCTGCCAGCATACATGTGAGCCAGGTCTGCAGGTGGGCCAGGCAAGGTTAGTCCACAGCACACACTGGCATGAATGAGAGCCAGGATGAGGTGCAGGCCAGGCCAAGTTGGACTGCAACACCCAACAGTTCACATGAGGACTGGAGCTAGGTATGGGCAAGATAGCTAGGCTGCTACACCTGTTGGAGAGAGCTGATTTGGGGGCGGGCTGGGCTGAACAAGGCTGAAACATCTGTTGCTGAATACCAAGGCTGGGGGCAGGCCATGTGAGACTGCCTGCTGCACATGCAAGACACAAGGCTGGAAATGGGCCTAGCTGAGAAGTCTGCGGGACTCCCCTGCTTGGCCACTGTTTGCACAGATGAGTATGAGAACTGGGAGTGGGGGTGGGCCAGGCTGGGCTAGACTGCTTCTCCCACTGGCATGCACAAGAGCCAGAATGGGTACAGGTCAATCAAGCTTAGGCCATAGCACCAGCTGGCAAGTGCCAGGACTGGGTATGAAACATGTCAGGTTGAACCGCAGTATCCCCTGGCAGGCACACAATCTGGGACTGGGAATATATCTGGTACGGGAACTCGGGTACTCCCCTGCTAAGCTGTACCTACCATTGGTGAGCAGAAGAACCAGGGCTAGGGGTGGGCCACTTGGCACCTGTCAGCATGTGAGGGCCAAGGCTAGGGGTGGAGCAGGTTGATCTAAGCCACCTTCCTGGATCTGACCCTCCCGACTCTAACCCGAGGAGACCTTCTTGGATGTGCATCTGTCTCAACTATATAAACAATATTACAAAGAAAACTAAAACAACAACAACAAAAAGAAGTAGCTGGGATCCAAACCATCTACTATATGGGATGCTGGCATTGCAGATAGAAGCTTAGTTCCCAATGCCATGGTGCCAGGCCCAATTTTTAAACTTTTTTTTTTAATGATAAAAATAGTCTAGGAACCATGGAGAACTTTTCTTTTCAAAGGACTGGCATGCTTTTGGGCTCATGAGGATGAGAAAGGGAAATCCTTTGCCACTTGAAAAGAGACAAGAAGGCTTAAAATAAACACTTTTGGAAGGAAAAATTCAGTGGTGTGAAAGCATCGATGATATGAAATTAAAGATGGTTTGCCCCTAGGTAGGGATAGGAGTGGGAGGGAGTCAGAAGCAGAGCTATGGACCCCAGGACAGGGCAGGGTAGGAACAGGAACACAGCTGAGGTGAGTCAAAACTCAGCTGAAAACAACAAAAGCAGAATTTTCTGTGTTAATCCATCATATTTTCATCTGTGCATCAACAAATACAAGTTGTCAGGAAAAGACTTTCTTGGTTGATCATGTCCCCGGTAACAATGGGTACAACTAGAGGAGGTCAGATTTTCCTTTTCCCCTGGATATGCCTTGTAAGTATAACTTGGTAAAAGTATGTGTCATGATGGGCTGGGATACACGTTTTTTAAAATGTATCATTTATTTTTACTTGAAAGTCAGAGTTACAGAATGAGAGGGAAAGACAAATATCTTTCATCCATGGGTTCACTCACCAAATGGATGCAACAGTCAGAGCTTAGCTAATCCAAAGCAGTAGTTAGGAGCATCTTCCAGTTCTCCCACATCAGTGCAGAGGCAAGGATTTGCCATGCTGTGCTGCTTTTCCAGGCTGTAAGCAAGGAGCTGGATTAGAAGCAGAGCAGCCCAGACTAGAACTGGAATCCAATGGGATGCCTGGGCCATAAGCGAAAGATTAGCCTATTATGCCAATATACTGGCCCCTAATTTTGCTTTTAAAATAGGGCATGGTAAGTAGAATAAAATTTTTGGAAAATTTTCCCAATACTTAAAGGCAGTGAGTTCTTGGGACTTGGACGTGTGGAATTACTGCCTAGGGATATCCATGGATAAGAACATCGTATGTGTAAATGAGGAATGGACGCTGAGGGACTCCCAACAACAGGGCCACTGTACTTACAGGTAAGCCAGGGAACTGAGACCTGGGTGTTTTAGAGGGGAGAGACCGGAAGAACTGTGTGGTCAGACTGATGCAGCAGCCCACATGGGAGTCCTGAGATGGGGTTGTTAGCATGGAACATTGCTGACCACCACATGCCAGCCCACTCACAAGCTAAGGCTTGGGAACGGTCTAGCAGGACTAGATCCCAGTATCTAAGTGCAGGAACAGGAGACAGGTTGGGTCACATTAGGCTGGGCATTTGACACTAACCAGCACGTGAAAGAACCAGGTCCCAGGGTAGTTCTATGGAGGATATGTGAGCCGAAACCTTTGAAAATACAAGTCCCGCTGGTTAGCTTAAGAGCTGGGGTGGTGATGGGCTGAGCTAGGTATGACCTTGGATCCTGCCAACACTCATTGGGTACTGAGGCCAAGAATAGGCTGGGCAGGTATAGGCTGCAGCACCTGCATATGCATCCTAAAATAGGGTGTGGTGCAGACCAGGTCACAATATTCACCAGCTTATTCACCAGCTTATTCAAAGCTTATTTGACAAGGCCCTAACACCCTCAGACATGCATGAGAGCTGAGTCTGGGAGTGGGCCTGATGTGGGAACCTGGGAAACTTCCCTAGTGGGCCATAGCTCCTGCTGGTGAGCATGTGGTTCAGACCTGGGGGTCGGGCAGTCTGGGCAAGGAAGTTCCATCTGCTGGCAAGTGTATGGGTTGGTTTTGGAAGGGGGCAGACCCAGCAGGGCCAAGCAAATCTTAGCTCACTGGCAAGTGTGGAACCTAGGCTGGAGCACGGGTCTTGCCGGACTAGGCTAATACACCTGCTAGTTTGCATAAGCCAGGGATGGGAGCAGAGTGAGCAGCCAGGTTCCAGCACCTTCCAGCAAGAATTGGGACTGGAAGCAGGTTGGGTCGAGCCAGGATACAGCATCCAAATGCAAAGGCCAAAACAGGTGAGGGACCATGCCAAGCTGGGTCAGAGCAACCACTGCCAATCATGAGATCTATGACTGGGAACAGACCTGGTTGGGGAGCAAAGGGGACACCCTGGCTGGGTTTTGGATCACTCTGGTGAGCGCAGGGGCCAGAACAGGGGCTGTGTTCTGGTCTGGAAATGGCTACAGTGTCCTTCAGCATGGCTGCAGTGTCCTAGACTGGGTCTAGGATGCGCCAGACTGCACTAGACTCTAGCACCTACTGGTGCTCGTGAGAGCCATGGTAGGGGTAGGACAGGCTGGTCTAGGTCTCTGCCTCTGCTGAACCATGTGTGAGCTATGTCTGGGCGTGGACCAGGCTTGGCTGGGCCATAGAACCCAACAGTAAAAAGCAGAATGGGTGAAAGCCAGTCAGGAAAGGCCACTGTTCCTGCCAGGACAGGAGATGGTCTAAGCATGGCTGGCCCATAGACCTACCAGTGGATGAGAGATCTGCATTAGGAGAGGTTCTAAGGAGGAGCTTGGAAAACTTTTCTGTCGGGACACAGTCCCTACAGGTGAGTGCAAGAACCAAGACATGAAGCAGCCCAGACCAGGCCAGATAATGGTACCCACCAGCATACATTTGGCTCAGGTCAGAAGTGAATCAGGCTGGGCCTTTTCATATCATCCACTGGCAAATCTAAGAACCAGATTGGTGTGTGGACCATGCTAGGTTAGGCCACAATTCCAGCCAGTTCACATTAGGGCCAGGACTAGGAGCCGACTGGGCTGGCAGACTGTAGTCCCCACCAGCGTGAGCTGGAACTGGGAATGGGCTGGGCCAGGCCAGGCTATAGCACCCACTGCAAATGCCAAGGTAAGGCAGGTCATGTCAGACTGGGTCGCAGCACCAAAGCAGCACACATGAGACCTGAGGGTGATAGGGGAACCCAGTAGGGGGCTGCATGGGGCTCCCCTGCTGAACCACTACTCCCTCTGGTGATCGTGAAGGCAGGGTTAGGGGCAGTCCAGATCAGGGCAGGGCTACAATACCTGTTGGCCTTATGTGAGCTGAATCAGGGGAAAGCCAGGCTGGGTTGACTGTTCCTACTGGTACATACATAAGCCAGACTGGGAGTGGGTTGGTTGGGCTTTACCACAGCATCAGGTGGCAAATGTAGGCACAGGGCTCAAATTTTGTCAAGTAAAACTGCAGAACCACCTGAAAAGTACAAGATCTGGGAGTGGATATGGACCCATTAGGGAAAGAATGGGCACCTCCATCTGGGTTGCCATTCCAACTAATGAGCAGGAGAACCAGGACTAGAGGCAAACTTAGCTAGAGAGAGTGGCACCCACTGCACATGTGTGGGCTGGATAGTGGGCTGGTTGGGAAGAGCTAGGCTTCATGCCCTTTGACATGTATGAGATGTGGGACAGACTGGACCAATCTGCTGTACATACTGGTAAGCACGGGAACCAGGGCAGCAGGTGGATTATTGTGGATAGGACTTGTTGTGGGTCACTCTGACCAGGCTGAAGTTCCCACTGGTTTGCTTGAGGGCTGAGTGCATGGTGGACAGGATCGGGCTGAGCTACAACACTCATTGGTTCATGTGAAAGACAGGACTAGATACAGAACTGACCCAGCAATTGCAATCACCAGTATGAACATGAGCTGATTGGGATGATGAACTGTGTCAGACCCTGTATTGGCAAGCACACACAGAATCAGGTCTGGTATCACCTCAGATGAAGTTCCCCTAGCAATTTCCCCAGCTGAATCACTGGACTGAAAACCTGAGCCATGGAGAGAATTGCAGGTTCCATGAGCTGACTGCGGAGTGTAAATATTAGAGCTGGGCCTCTTTAGTGCCTTAGAGCTGTGGACAGCATATTCAGGTGCACATGGAGGGTATGGCAGTACGTTGGAGCCTGCAGAGGACACCTGGTACCATAAGAGAGGATGGAGGACAGAACAAATTGATCAACTACCCCAGCCAAACGGTGGCAGTGAATATCTGGGCAAATGGAGACTCTAAGATGGACTATGTCAACAGTGGAGTCTAGAGAGATTTCATTGTGCTCAGAATGGTGAGACTGGCAGTAATTCAGAATTGTTGAACTAGCAAGACCTCTTGAGCAGGACCCTCAGAGCATACGCTACCTCAGAGATCCTGGGGTGGTGTCCTCCATTCCAGATTATGGGGGTGGTTGGGAAGCTGGGTGTGGCTTCTCCCCCAAAACTCCCTTCCACCAGATACAGGAAGGAAAAAAGGAATGTGGAAACAATGGTCTCACCCACCTTCCTGTAGCCCTTGACCCTTTGTACCATAATCGACTATGTAAAAATCATCAAAAATAAAATAATTTAAGAATGAAAGACCTGATTGTTCTCCCAGTCTGATAAAACTGTTATTGCTTGCTTCATATTCTTACCACATTACTTTTTTGTAGAAGAAATTAGGAGAGAACAATGCCACTAATTGCATTGAGTCCATTGTTTCCTTGTTTGATGTGTCTTTTTATTCACATGATTTTTAAATGCTACATATTCTTCCTACCTTAAAAATGATCAGTCTTACAATGTAGATACAGAATTGAGATTTACAACTCAAATGAAAGTCCTGGAACTAGGGCCAGGCACTGCAGCCTAGTGATTAAAGTCCTCGCCTTGCACATGCTGGGATCCCATATGGGTGTTAGTTCTAATCCTGGCAGCTCCACTTCCCATCCAGCTCCCTGCTTGTGGCCTGGGAGGGCAGTCGAGGATGGCCTAGGCCATGGGACCCTGCACCTGCATTGGAGACCCAGAAGAGGCTCCAGGTTCCTGGCTTTGGATTGGTACAGCTCCAGCCATTGCAGTTACTTGAGGAGTCAATCTCCGGACAGAAGACTAATTAAATAAATCAATAAAATTTTTAAAAAGAAAGTCTTGGAACTAAAGGTGCGCTTCATAGCAATGGAGCCATTGCATTCCCTCTTAAACTTGTTATAAAACAATCAAACAAATAGAAACATTCATGCATTCACATTTTACAACTCCTCCGATTTACTTGGTGAGGAGGGGGTTGTAACGTGCCAGGGCACGCTGGCCCTCTCCTCATCTACATGTGCTCATTACTCAGCAATAAATCATCAGATGTGGTTGGGGCAACCCAGAAAAGGGCGAGCAATTTACTGATCCCCAGTGGTTGGTAGCATGAAAACTGCTGTTGCCTCATACATTTCTCAAGATGTTTGGAGGAATGAGTTAGCCCACACATACATGTGAAATGGCCAGGGAATCCACGCTCTTCCCAATGATCTCATCCATCCTCACTTCCCAACGATCTCATCCTTCCCAGTGGATTTGCTACACTGTGGTAATAATGCCCCAAAGCTTATGGAAGGAAGACTGACCACCAAGGACTCTAGAAGTTCTCTTTGGTTTGACTAACCAGGAGCAAGCACAGTTCCAATGTTGCTAGGGTCCCTGGATGTTAGCAGCTTCATAGGCAACATCCCTAAGCAACTGGCATCCAAGCTAAACTCATTATCCTCTGCTTGCAAGACTGTCTCATTCCCACCTTTGGTTGGTTTTTTGGAATCACAGAGGTCATCTCATCAGGCAGGGTCCTCCCCAGACATTCCCTGCAATGAAAGACCACATCAGCATTATTCTGGAACTGCTCTTTGCCTGTGGTTCCCACCTGCACCGGCTGACACATGCGTGTAACATGTGCCTGAGCTAACCACTCAATAAAAGATCCAGCCCAAAAAGATCCAGATTTCTATATCCTACTGTGCATCTGACTTCCATCCTTTTTCATCTGAGAGGCAGAATGAGAGAGAGAAATTAATTTTCCTTTTGCTGATTCATGCCCCAAATGCAACAGCTGAGTCTGAGCCCTAATAAAGCTAGGAACCAGGTATTCAACCTAGGCAGCCCAAGTGAGTGGCAGACACCCATCACTTGACCTGTCTCCTGCTGCCTCCAGGGTGCACACTGGCAGGAAACTGGAGTCAAAAATGGAGCTAGGACTTGAACTCATGTATATCCCAACCAGTGTCTGAACTGCTAGACCAAAGGCCCTCCCCACCTCAATATGATTTTAAATTCGGTCCCCTTTTCACTTTTACAGGTCTCCACATATGGGCAATAGCAAGTATTTGGTGAACCAACACATACATGATGTGTCACCTGGGCATAGCCTTGTATGACATACTCCAAGTTCACGTGCTCTTGAATCACTAACCTACTTTGTCCGAGAGCCCATGTGGGTCCCTGACAAGTGTCAGAGACCGAGACTGAGTTTTCCAGCTCCTACCTTTGGTCTAGCCTAGGTTTTGGTATTCCCAGTATCTGGGGAAAGAAACAGGGGATGGAAATTTTCTCTTGCTCTGTGTCTGTCACTCTTTCAAATCAATAAGTAAACAAATTTTAAAAGAACATTAGAATGCTGAAAAGAAGAAAGAGATTGCTATAAAGCAAAACTTGTGAATTTATCAAGTACCAAAAACCAACTGAAAACAGCTTTAGAGAGATACACAATTCATTTATGTATATATACCCAATAAACAAATACATAAACGCACAAAGACAGCGAGTACACCCTCCGGAATATGCCGATTTATGAGAACGGGGTGAATGATAAAATAGCAAGCCAGGAGCAGGGGCTGGCTAGAGGGAGCCGCTCCGGGGCCTACCTTGGAACTCTTCTTCCAGCTTGCGCGCCGATGGCTGAGTACCCAGCAGAAATACTCTGGGAAGCAAGCTAAGACGACAGCAGCGTCCTCGAACTCAAGCAGGCTTCAGAATCACCAGAGACTGAGGTGTGGATGCGGGACATTCTGGTGGGACCCAGAATTCACACGTATGATCCGTGATCTTGATGTTACCCATATGAAAACTCTCGGAGAACCCCAGGCGTACACTGGAGGACATGTCAATTATTTCACGTAACAATGAGACCCACGCGGGTGGCTTCTCACGGGAAGGGGTTCTGTAAGTTCTTAAAGGAGCAAACATCTCTTGGTAAATTATCCTCTGACATCTGTGGGTGGCAGGGCCCCACCCCCAGACTTTGCTCCCTGTATTCATGGCACGGTCAGCATAAAACTCCAAGTACTACATCTGCCGAAGGACCCTCCAGTGCTGGAACGGGGCCAGATAGCTGACTGCTTCTTTTTCCTTGGAGATTCAGAATCACCTCAAACTCTGATGAAACAGGCTTGCATTTTAGGCTCTCCCTTCAAACAGTTCACTCCAAACTGCTCTTCTCCCACGTGCCTTGTGATGGGGCTGTGTAGTCCGGAACCATCTGTTGGGAGCTAAGTCTGGGGTTGAACAAGAATGTCACCCACTGAGAGCCAGGGTGTGTCCAGGCACAACATGGAGCCTTTGACAGTGGGATTGGAGACGAAGCTCTGCACGGCTCTTGGCAACACGCCCAGGAGTCCACTTCCTATGTCCGGGTGAGTCTGGGGCCCATTTTCTGTTGCCCACTGTTCAAGATATGGAGAGAAAAACCTACCACACAGGGTTGTTATGAAAGTTAAATGAGATGACCCACTGAAAGGGCTTAGTAAGAGCGATGCCTGTCAGGTGCTGAACAAGCAACACGTGCTTCTGATGACCATTTCAGAGTCTCGGAAGCCAAGTTTGTGAAGTCGGAAGCCTCCGGCCATTTGGTACAAGCAAAAGGAGAGTGGGTGGTGATTTTTCGAGATTGAGCCACATCCTGGCAGAGCCCAAGTTTCCCTTTTCTGAACAGAGCGGGGCAAAACCACAGGAGCCTGTCTGTGCTCCCAGAGCCTGGCGGAGCTGCACCTGCCCAGGCAGGGCCTAGCCGCTGCTCGAGAGCAAAAGCGAGGCAGGACCATTGCAGCAACTGTCGCGAGGAGGCGCTGGCGGCGTCAGTCTTCCCGCGAACCGACTGGGGTTCCAGGGCGGGCCGACGGGCTCCCCGGGAGTCGCTCTTCTAGAAGGTGGCTGGGCCGTGGACGGACAGCCAGCGGCGGGGTCGGGCCCACGCGCGGATCTCTGCAAGGCTTCCGTGCCGTGCGCCTGGAGACACACACCGGGAAGAGAAGCGGCTGTTCGGCGGCGGGCGTCCGGGGCTCCGTCGTCCGAGCTCGGTCCCCGGAGGACGCCCGAGCCAAACGCGCCCCCCGGCGCGGAGCCGCCCCAGCCGGCTCCCGGGAACGCGAGCGAGCGCTCGGCGAGTGGGTGCCCGCGCCCGCGCTCCCCGCAGCCCCGGAGCGCGCCGCGGCCGGGAGCGCGCGGGCCCGGCCTGCAGTTGCCCCGGTTTCCGCCGCGCGCCCGGGGAGACGGCGAGCTGCGGCGGCGGCACACGGCGGCCCCGGCCCGGCAGCCGCCCCAGGCCCGCGCCCGGCCCTCCGGAGGGCGGCGGCGGCGTTCCGGGCGGAGGGCGCGAGCAGGCCGGCGGAACGCGGCTTGTAGGAAGAGCGAAGGCCCCCATGTTTGCCTGTACCAGGATGGCCGAGTGGTTAAGGCGTTGGACTTAAGATCCAATGGACATATGTCCGCGTGGGTTCGAACCCCACTCCTGGTAGTTCCGTTTTTCTCTTAATTTTTTTTTTTTAAATGTAAATGTGGTCGAGCACGTCAAGCTTTGGACACTCAATTTCCGATTTCTGACGGGAAGAAGCCTAAAACCGCTTGGCTTGGTACAGCGACGGAACCTCGCAGCCTGCCGCGGAGCCGGTACAGGCGCTCAGCACACCATGTGTTTTAAACTATCAGCACCAGAAAAGTCAAAATACATCTCTGTCTTCATGGATTTAGAATTTTGAAATTCGGGGACACCTCAGAAAGTTCGTGGAAAGTAGAATTTTTAAAAATAGCATATTTTTTAGTAAAAAAAAAAAAGGAGGATTTTTTTCTTCCAGAAAAAATGAAAAAAGTTATAATGAAAAATTATGTGCGAATTTCAAAATGATTTTTGTACCCAAATAAATTTCATTTTTCTATGAACTTTTTAAAGTCCTCGGCTAATAGGGTGATCTAGCGCCCCCCTTCTTTATATAAAAATACTTTATTAAGTAAGAGTAATACAAAAGAAAAAGAATGTTGCTAGTACAGTGCAAAGCCACTCCATCAGCTAAAGTTATTTAATACGTACATCCTTTTTTTTTTTTTTTTTTAAGATTTATTTATTGGAAAGTCGGCTATACAGAGAGGAGAGACAGAGAGGAAGATCTTCCGCCTGATGATTCACTCACAAAGTGACCGCAAGGGCAGGTGCTACGCCAACCTGAAGCCAGGATCCAGGAACTTCTTCCGGGTATCCCTCGTGGGAGCAGGGTCCCAAGGTATGGGCCGTCCTCGACTGCTTTCCCAGGCCACAAGCAGGGAGCTGGATTAGAACCAGCGTCCATGTGAGATCCCGGGGCGTTCAAGGCGAGGCCTTTAGCTGTTGGACCACGCCGCCGTGCCCTCCATTCACCCTTAAAATCAGAAAAGTGAACTGAGAGAAGGCGTTCCCTACATCGAATCCTTTCACCCTTCTATGAGTCAGAGCCCAGTGATGCCTTCTGGTCTTTGTTGGGTTTTAGGAAGCGACGCATTTACGTCCTCGTGGTATCTTAGTCCAGTGAATGGACCCAGCCCGGTCTATCATAGTCGAGTTTGAAGCCCAAAGTGTGCCAGAATTCAGGGCGGGCGTGACATGGAGGAGTTTATTCAACGTGCTCATCGCAGGTGTATCAGCGATCCACGCTTCCTCACCAACCGTCCCAAGCTCACATTGTGGTGTCCCTGTCTGGCCCTAAAATCAGCTGGTCCCCCAAATCCCTGGTTCCTGGATCTCAGCCTGAACATTCCTTTTGCTCCATTTCTGCTCCCGTGTCTCCGGGGTCTGGAGAGTTAAGAGAGGTGTGTGCTTGCTATACGTGTCCATCTCTATTTTTCTACCTTTATTGATATCCAGTGTGAACACCCCTTTAACTCCAGTCCGGCATGCAGACTGTATTCCAGTGTCTCTCCCTGTCCCTACTCCTAGCTCCCTGGACTCGGTCCCCACGTGGATGTCCACCTCACTTGGGCCCCTCTAGCGGCTTTCACATTGACCTGTTTAGGAAGAGCAGGGAGTGAAGGACAAGGCAGAATGCTTCAAATTGTGTGGGAATCGGGAGCCCTGCAGACCCTGAGAGCTGGCTGTGAGCCCGGTTCGCCACAGTTGGGACGGGGTTTGGTCCTCAACCTGCTCTCACATGTAACATCTGCAGGCTTGTACCAGCTGTGCTGGGAGGATGGAGGCCCGATGGGTGATGGATTTCCTGCGGTAGATCCAGGTAGAGTGCCTTTGGCCCTTGGGGCAGCGCTGCAGGAGGCAATTCTCCCCACACGCGCTGAGCCCAGCCATTCTCTGTTACTGTTCTTCTGGTCTCCCAGTAACAGTTTCTCATGGCGCCGCATTGGTCATCCTGCCTAGGGCTTCACCAAATGGCTGACCCGATGCTGCCTGCCCGGCTGGAGCGAACCTCCTTGCTGTGCGGGGTGCTTGTTTTGGATATCTGGTTGTAGCAACGGGAAGCCAACTTGGGACGTCTAGACAACCAGCTTCTGCCACAAGAAGCTCGAAGAACGATAGGACAGCATTGAAGAAATCTTTCCCTCTGCGGTAAGAAACTGGACCTACGGTTGGGGTGTCCCAGGGGCCAGGCAGGAAGCACTAACTGCTGCTGAGAGCAGAAAGCAGAAGTGGGGGCCCCACGCAGGGCGTGGAAGAGCCGGAGCGACTCAGGATGGGTGGGTGGTGCGGTCCCTGGAAACCACGAGAGGAGGGGTGGCGGGACTTGGAAGGGTTAGGAGAGGCAGAACGGACGTGTGGAGTGCCTCTGCTCTCCGGGGCAGGCTCGGCGGGCATGGTGAATGGGCAGGTGGATTGCTAACTTCAGTCACCAGCCCGGAGGACTGAGCTCACTCCCCGACTTCCTCCTTAAAAGGCCTCAAGGTTCTTTCCTTGCAAAGCGAACCTGTCCTATCTGACTCGATATTTTAATTTTTTTTTTTCTTATCGCAAGTACTTGGAAGTTAAATTTGAGTCGTTCGTAGATAGACCCTAGTTAGAATGATTTTCTAACCATTATTTTAACAATAAGAACTTAAATCACTACTTTGAATTATAAATTAGCAGTGTGGGTTTATGAATATTCTTTATGGCCGGGCGGGGGGCAGGGGTGGGGGAAAAATAGGTACAAGATATTCAACACCATAAAGTTTTCAACTGACTTTTTACTTCCGACTCTAGGAAAAGCAGCTGCAGACACATTTAAACAGTGACACCTACTGGTTAATTTGAGAACAATGTGTTTGTGACATGCTATCTGCTTCATGCTGAAAGTGAAATTCTAATTAATTGACGTTTCACAGTTACTGTGTGTAGAAGCAGATTTATGTCTAGTGTCTAACCCAGTCAGCAAACTGACTTCCCCCCTGCTTCACACACTAGTAACAAATCTGGCTGAAAATAGTCTCTGAATGACACTTTATGTAAGTCATCATTCTACTTTTAGGAACAGAACCCTCAAAATCACTATGTTGTCTTTGTTTCGCTTGAATGCCTGCGTTGAGCTCAGAACCTGGCTTTGATTTTGAAGGTGATTTGTGTGTCTGGAATGGCCGTGGACGTCCCACCAAATTTGAACAAGTCTGATCACGTAGTTTCATCTCCAGCTACAAGTTGCCATTTTGAGACCTTCGTTCTTTCCTTTGTTTTTGTTTTCACCTTACTTGTAGATCTGGTTGCAGCTGGCCAATGAACACATGGAATGGGTTCAGGGATATCACTTGTGTGCTTAACTGTCAAAAAGGACCAGTCCGAGTCCCGGGTGATGGTTCTGGTTGGTTACAGAGATGACATGGAAGGAACAGAGGTTCCAGGATTCCTTGCATCTGCTCATTGCTACTGGAGAAAGAGCCACTGCACATCAGCATGGTCTACATCGCATTTTCATCCGGATAGTCACTGAAGTCCCTGCTCAGTTGCAGAGTGTCTAGCAGGAAAAAAAATGATGTCTGTTACCGTTATTACATCACATTGAAGAAATATAACATTGAAGGACATACAGGCTAATTATCTGCCCCCACGGTAAAGGCATCCCACAGAAACCTCAGTTCGAATCCCAGATGCTCCACTTCTGATCCAGCTCCCTGTTTATGGTCTGGGAAAGCAGCAGACAACTACTCAAGTCCTTGGGCCCCTGCACCCATATGGGAGAGTCAGAAAAAGCTCTTGGCTCCCGACTTCAGATCAGCCCAGCTCTGGACGTTGCAGCCAATGGAAAATCTCTGTCTCTCCCTCTCCTTTTCTGTAACTGATTTTCAAGTAAAAATATTTTTTTAAAAAATACCTAAATTAATAATTTTAAAAAAAAAGAAGCAAACATACAACACTGAAGCAGAATCCTAGTTGGAGGCTACTATTTAGCAAATTCTAACCTCGGTAGTAAGAGATCTGAAACGCGAAGTGAACACCCCAGGAAGCAGCCTGCCTTCGGCATCGACAACCTGTGGCCATGGAATGTGACCAGCTTGGGCCAGAGCCCTCTCATTAGTCCTGCCAGTCAGGGTCAGCACAATGACCACACGGAGATGAAATGTAAGCTGTGACTAGCACTGTTTCTAGTGGATGCCCTCAATAAATATCGATTGACTAAATGAACAACCTCAAAATCCACTGAGCGGGGGTAGGTATCTATCGTTTTGGTTGACCTGTCAATTGGGTTGCCTAGATTGCATTCTGGAGTGCCTGGCTTTGGGTCCTGGCTCCACTCCTGATTTGAGTGTCCACCCTAGGAGGCACCAGGTTGTGCATCAGTACTTGGTCCCTCACCACCTGTTTGAAGGACTCTGAGTCTCTGGCTCCCCTCTTTGGCTTGGTCCTGCCCTCTTCCCTGCAGGCATTTGGGTAGCGAACCAGCAAATGGGAGGGAGTTCCCACTCTCTGTGATTCTTTTTTTTTTTTAAGAAAAGATTTATTTACTTATCTACTTCGATGTAAGATTTACAGCGAGAAGTCAAGAAAGAAAGAGAAAACTTCAACCTATTGGCTTACCCAATAAATGACTGCAATGGCCAGGGATGAGCTGGTCTTTAACTGGGAGCCAGGGGCTTTCGGCTTTACTTATTTCAGAGTCAGAGCTATACACAGACAGATCTTCCATTCACTGTTTCACTCCTCAGAGAGCCACAATAACTGAGTCTAGGCCAGGTCATCTGGGTTCCCTAATTGGTGACAGGAGCCCAAGTACTTGAGCCATCCTCTGCTGCTTTCCCCAGACGTATTACGAAGCTTCAAAAGTGGAACAGCTGAGACACAAACTGGCACCTATATGGGATGCCAACATTTTCCTCCATTATGCCACAATGCCAGTCCCTGATTCTTAAATCCTCTAGTTTGTTTTTTTAAAAAGTATATGGGGGGGGTGACCTCAGACTGGGCCCACAGGATCCTCTTGACCCCACATACCCAGCAGTGGCAGGGGTAACTTCAGATTGGACCCACCAGGGGTCCTCTTCGCCCTGCGCATGTGGTGGTAGTGAGGGCAACCTCAGATTGGGCTGCCGGTGCCAATGGTGCCAGGTGAAGTTGTTGGGCTGCCCAGCAGCATGTTTTGGGGACTTGGGGGTTTGAGCTTACAACGGTCTGTGGTATGGCACAAGTAAAGACAAGAGGGGACCTGTGGGTTCATGTCCAGGTGAGGAATGACTACTCAGGGACTCCATAAACAAGACCACTGTACTTGCAGGTAAATGAGGATGCTGAGACCAACCAAAGCACCAACACACATGGGAGACCTGAGCTGGGGTAGTTAACATTGAATATCACTGAATAGCACTCACTGGCACACATTAAAGCTAGGGCTAGAGGCCTACCTGGCAGGACTGGATCACAGTACTCACAAGTGAGAGTCAGAACAGAGCATGGGTAATGTGAGGCTGGGCCATGACACTAACCAGAGCGTGGAGATTCAAGTCTGGGGGTAGAATATGTTGTGAAATTGCGATCTCTGCTGGCACACGCAAGCTCTGTGGCTGGGAACAGGCCTCGTTGGGGAGCTAAGGGGATGCCCCAGCTGGGTTGGGATTCCCCACCTGTAAGTGTGAGAACCAGAATGGGAACAATGGTCTAGCCTGGACATGGCTGCAGTCTCCCTCAGCATGAATGTAGACTCCATCTGGGGAGTGTCAGACTGGGCTAAACTCCAGCACCCACTGGTACTCATGAGAGCCAGCGTGGGTATAGAACAGGCTGGGATAGGTCTTGGCTTCTGCTGAACCATGAGCTGTGTCTGAGAGTGGAGTAAGGGTGACTGGGTTGTAACATCCAACAATAAGAACCAGAGAGGGTGTTGGCTGGTTGGGCAAGGATACTGTTCCTGCCCCGACAAAAGATGGACAAAGTCACCCTGGGCCAAGGACCCACCAGTGTGTGTGTGTGTGAGAACTGCCGCTGGGAAAAGATCTGACAGAGGACCTTGGGGAACTCCTTGTCAAGACCTAGTTCCTGCAGGTGAGCACAAGAACCAAGGCTGGGAGCACTCCAGACCAGGCCGGGCTACGGTATCTGCCAGCACACATTTGAGTCAGGTCTGGGGGCAGACCAGGCTGGGCCAATTCAAAACATCCACTGGCAGATCTGAGAACCAGGATGGGGTGCAGGACACTCTGGGGTCAGGCTGCAACACAAGCCTGCCCACATTAAGACCAGTACTGGGAGCTAGCTCAGCTGAGCTGGGCTGCAGCACCCACCAGTTTGGGCTGGAACTCGGGGCAGGCTGGATAGAGCCAGGTTGAAACACCCACTGGTGGATGCCAAGGTGAGGCAAGCTTGCCAATATGAACATGGTAGGTGCCAGGTCTGTGATCCCTGAGGGCAGGAAGTCCAGTGGGACCCAGGCTGCCTGGCCTCAATCCTTGGTCCCACCTGAGAAAACTTATCCTCTTCAGTAGAAAAGATGGAGCAATGGACGGCAGGCCTGTGTGCTAATGGAGGCTATGGCAGTCCATTGGAGCCTGTAGAGGACATCAGATATCAAAGCAGAAGGAGAACAGAGCAAATTGGACAACTACTCCAGCCAATTGATGACAGCAAAAATCTGGCCAAATGGGGACTGTAATGTCAATTGTGTCAGTTAATGAACACTGGAAAGGTTTCCTCATCCTTCTGTTGGCGAGATCAACAGCATTTCAGAATTATCGAAGCTACCTGAGCAGAACCCTCAGCGTGTGCGCCATGTCGGGGCCCTGGGTTGATATCGGGAGGCTGCTCCCCATCCCTGGGTACTGGGGCAGTTGGGAGGCTGGGTGTGGCTTCTCCCTTTATCTCCCACCTTCCCCCAGATACAGGAAGAAGACACAGAAAATTTGGAAACAATGGTCACACCTACTTTTCCCTAACCCTTGATCCCTCCCACCCTGATCAACAATGTAAATATCATCAAAAATAAACATAAAGAATTTATTTCTTAAAAAGGTATTGCATATATTTCACAATTAAGTCTTTGTATTGTACACATATCAATTTTCACCCATAGTAATGCCTTTTAAAATATGCTCAAAATTTATTTTAATCAGATATAGAGACACATAGACTAACAAAATAATAGCCAAGAAGGAAGAGGTTTTAGATCACAGATTCCTGGCACCTGGAGTCACCAGAGGCCATGTGGGGTTCCACGAGGAAGCAACAGGGTGAATACCGAGGCAGAGGAAAGGAAGGCGAAGTCTTTGCTGTGGTCCCACAGGAAAGGCTGCGAAAGGAGAGTCGGCAGGTTTGGGATGGGCCAGTTTGAACCATTCCAGTGTGCTCTGGAGCACAGGGGCTGTCTGAGGGTCTTGGTATCTCCAGGAAGTGGCTTGCCCAGGGTGGGTGTGTGGCAGGGAGGAGGACATCAAGAACTCGGAAAACAAGAAAAGGCAGTTCAGACAGTGCAGCTTCTGGCATTCTTACACTTAGTTCTCCCCCTTCTCTTCTCCAGCTGGGGTTAACCTTCACAGATGCGGAGGAGCAAGAGTCACAGGGCCCAAGAGGCAGCCACTCCAGCAGCCTCCGAGTCACTGCTTCCAGGCCAGGCTGCGCCATGTGCCTGTGTGACTCCAATCTCACATTCCTCTTGAGTTCAGCTTGTATTTTCAACCATTTTATCCATTGCTATATTGTAGTGAGGCTAACAGTTATTGAATGAGGCAGCCTTTTAAATCCTACTGAAAAGCTGAATTATTGAGAAGAGTGTTGAGTATTTGCCTCAATTCCACAATCTCCTTTATATAACAATTGCAATAGCATGTGTTTATGAAATACATAACACAAGGACTCAGTACAGTAGCCTAGTGGCTAAAGTCCTTGCCTTGCATGTGCTGTGATTCCATGTGGGCGCCAGTTCTAATCCCGGCAGCCCTGCTTCCCATCTAGCTCCCTGCTTGTGGCCTGGGAAAGCAGTTGAGGATGGCCCAAAGCTTTGGGACCATGCACCTGCATTGGAGACCCAGAAGAGGCTCCAGGCTCCTGGCTTCAGATCAGCTCAGCTCCAGATGTTGTGGCCACTTGGGGAGTGAATCAACGAATGGAAGAGCTTCCTCTCTGACTCTTCTTCTATCTGTATATCTGACTTTCCAATAAAAATAAAATGAGACTTAAAAAAAGAAAAGAAATACATAACACAGGCCTCATGAGGCAACATGAAGTTATAATTTGGACTCAAGCCATTTCAGTTTTAATCCCAGCTCCAACCTGGATGACCACGTGACTTTGGACTGGCTCTTTAAGTTTCTCCGAGTCTTTGTGTTTCTCTCCTATAAAAGGGCTGGTGATGATAGTGTCTATCAAATGTTTTATTGTGTGAGATAAATGTGATATTGATAAAATGCTTAGAAAGTACCTGGCATGTAGAATGATCAGTAAATTATGCTATTACTATACTTCAGTGATTCTTAAAATGTGTGCCCATGGATTGACTCTGACCAGTTTTCAACAAAGGCAAAAATTGTTCATGAAATTGACTCTGTTGGCTGCACATTGTGTTTGCGTGGTAATTGCAGTGGAGTGGAATGAGATCATTAACAAAAAATAGAATTTTTAAAAGACAGAAATTTGGGAAGGGAATATTGTTTTGATTTGTTTATAAAACTTAAAAAAAAATTAAGTCTTTAAGTGCCTAATTTTCCACCAGCAACAACTACTTAGTAAGCAAAATTCTGAGCATTTCCTTGAGTACTTTTTATGTTAAAAACAGCAGAATTCTAAGCTCTAACTCTGCAAATGCACAAGAATTGAGCTTACTGTTTTCCCCTGGGTATCACATCCACTGAGTTAGTCACAAATAGCTATATTAAGGCTGTTGTTCACATTTTTTAATCACTAGCAATTCTGACCCACCCAGTTGAGCTCTTTAAATTCAATCAAAATAGAAAAAAATAATTCCACACAAGAATAAGTAAGAAATGCCTATCACTTGGAAGATGAACAATGGTTTCTAATAACCTGCTTTTACGAGCAGCAAGGTGCCTTTTGTGGCACTGAGTGTCAATGAAGTGTATTGTGAGATGGGCCAGCCCTTTCCCTGTGACTCAGCTGTAATGTCTAATCCTATTAGTGCCTCACAAAAGCATCACTTGTAAAAGTTTTCTCCTTTAGCTGCAAATAACAAATGAAATTTTGAAGTGAGCTAATGAGTTACAATCACTTCAATATTATGATTGATTCAATTTGTCTGTTCCTTTAGTGCTGGCTTTTAGTCTCTTATAAATAATCCTCAGATCAAGATGAAGAAAAACTTGGATAACTCTGGGTGGAGAAGGCCACTGGGTGGATACCCCAGTGAAAAGTATCCCTCCCACTGCATGGTCCTGTTGCACATCTTTAGCTCAGTGCAGCATGCCTGCCTAGTGACTGCTTTTGGAACATACAGCTCTTGCTGCCTTTTGCTGACCTCTTTAAAGTGTCTGGAAAGCCTTGTGGAAAGAGCAGCACTAAAGCTGGCAGCTTCTGGTTCTACCTGGCCAATGTATTCATTCAATGAGTCTGTATAAAGTGCCAGCCAGCATTGGCAATACCACTGCTAGGTACTGGGACACGACAACAAATAAGATGCCTAAGATCCTGCCCTCATGATACTCAATAGGAACTATATCTTAGCTTCTTCCGTAGTCATCCCAGAGATTTTTCCAGAAACTGTGAGGGACAGTTCAGAGCAGAAGAGGAAAAGCATAAGTCTTTCACAGAACTAATAGGATGTGAATTTGGAGGAGGACCAATAGCCAACTGCCCATCCCCAGGGTAGAGCTGGTATTCAGGCCCTGTCCCTTGCCTGCCTCAGGGAGAGGGAAGGAGAATGGGAGCGAGGAAAGGAAGGGCAAGTAGGAGAAGGGGAAATGAGCATGGGGACAAGGGTCTGCGAAACCTCACTTGAATTCCTAAGTCAAGTTGTGTTGGAATCGGCTCTACCCATTTAATTCCAAATGAAGACAACGCATGCTTTTGTATGTGGATGAATGAACACCAGTTTGGATTCTTGTTGTTTGTAACAGAAAGAGGCTTAGCTAATGTAGGTTTGAAGAATTGGTATGTACTTGAGGAATATCTTCTTCAAAGTATCAAAAGTAACAACAACAACAAAAGTGCAATGAAGATTTCATCAAGGGAACAGGCTTGTTGCATTTAAGAGTCGGAAGTGATTTACTTGGACCGAGTTTCCAATAAGGTGGAAATAGCATACTCATTGCTGTGACAGTGATGAACTTGCCTGTAAGCCAGTGGTGCTTAATACTGGGTGCTTAATAACCAGGGGTGACAATACAGGGCTGTGGGTACACTTTCGGCATGGCAGAGCTTTGGAGGGCTAGGATGTTGGAAATACCGCAGTACATGAGAGTCTTATCCAGTAGTACATCATTCTTCATCCTGCAAGGTTTTGAATGTCCAGCACAATATTCCCATATCTTGAAAAGCTTTTATTATCTGAATCTACAGACAAACCCCCTTTTTTGCATAAAACACAGATAGTCTCACATGCATTCATGATGGAGTGACTGTAGCTACTATGTAAACCAAAAGAAAATTGTAGTTTGTTTTATTCAAAATGTCTTAAAGCTTGTTTCAAGGTGGGAAGTTCTTACTGCTTCCAATAACACTTATTTGTTAGTTTCATTGTATATGTATTGGCTTGTGAGTTAAAAATGTTTTAATTATGTATCTTTATTTTATTTGAAGGTAGAGAGACAGACAGAGAAAGAGACATGGATCGAAAGAGATCTTCCATCCACTGGTTCACTCCCACTGCTTGGGGCAGTAGAGGCTGGGCGAGGCCAAATCCAGGTGTCTGGGATTCGGTCCAGGGCTCCTGTGCGCATGGCAGGGACGTGGCATTGCAGTTCAGGCATCATCTGCTGCCTTCCAGAGTGCACATCACAGGGAGTTGGATTTGGAAACAGAGCTGGGATTTGAACTCGGATATAGGGTGCCTTCATTCCAAGCAGCACCTTCACCCCTGTACCAAATGCTCAACCTTTGGCTCATGATTGTATTCAATTAGTTTTAAACCATTACAATGATTGAATAAATTTGCTTTTTATATTTTCCTAGATTGAATCTCTGGAGGACCTTTCAAACTGGTTTGTGTATCCATTGGATTGTTTTCGTTATTTTTGAGCACTTCTTTACTTTTTGCTGCAAATGTTCTAGGCTTATCTAGGTTGCTTCCCTCCACTGACCTTGAATCATGAATAACTCCAAAAAGATATTATTCTTCTGCAGGAGAAAGCAAAGCTAAGTACCATGTATAGGGCCTGGCACCGTAGCCTAGTGGCTAAAGTCCTCGCCTTGAATGCACCAGGATCTCATATGGGTGCCGATTATAATCCCGGCAGTCCTGCTTCCCATCCAGCTCCCTGCCTGTCGCCTGGGAAAGCAGTTGAGGATGGCCTAAAGCCTTGGGACCTGCACCTGCATGAAAGAACTAGAGGAGGTTTAAGGATCCTGGCTTCAGATCGGTGCAGCACCGGCCGTTGCGCTCACTTGGGGAGTGAATCATTGGACGGAAGATCTTGCTCTCTGTCTCTCCTCCTCTCTTTATATCTGACTTTGCAATAAAAATATTAAATCTTTAAAAAAAAACAAGTACCATGTATATTCACTGCTACTGAAATGTCTTTTAATTTTTCTCAGCAAATAGAATTTTACAAATATCACACACATGTATCTCTATCTACTTATATATCTGTATCTATTATCTGTCTATATACCTCCTGGTTCAGCATAACTATGCAATCTTTATTTTATCCAGTCTGAGCACATTGACCTGACATGTTGATACCCTACTTGGCTAAGAATCTAAACATTAAACATCACAGTTCTTTTACAGTCTGCCTTTTTTCCCCAGCTATTTTTAGGTGACTTATAGAGTTTCAGATTTTGATTATATCATCTGGTGCCTTAGGAGTCTCTTCTTTTTGGCGATTATTTAAGCTTTGAGAAAGTTTTATTCAAGTTCTTGAAGAAAGCCTTAAACACAACAGGGACAAAATTTGCTTCCTAAAAATGCGATATTTTCCCACATGGAATTTCTGTTAACATGCTAACAGACATTGTTTGTATATTGTTCTTCAGCTAGCTCAGATTTATATAAACCAAGGACTATATGGTTTGTGTTTTATTCACTGCGACCACAACAATATCTGAAAGTGAATTTTCTGCCAAAATTAAATTGCATTCTTTTTATGCACAATATAGTGGTCTTTATTTTAAACCTGTCGCTTTGACCTCAGATGTTCTTGATGAACACATACTGGCTTCTGTCCTCTCTGCTATTTTACCAGAAGGGTTAATTAAATTGCTCAAAGCTATGATAGGAAGAGAAGAACTGAGGTTGAACCCAGGCAGGAGTAGCTCAAAGTCTAGTTCTTTCCACCCAGCCTCTGCCAACTTGCCCTGAGGATGACAAAGTCCTCCTCTGTTCTTCTGATGTCAGTTAATGAGATAGTTTCAGACACCAAGTTCTGGTCCAGGGGCATGCTCAAGGGCAAGACAAGGCCTCATCTGGCAGGTGCCTGGGTCTACCACTGCCTCAGCCCCCTGGGAAAACACAGGTCACCATCTGAAGTCACACTGACATGCCCATTTGGTGTTCAGAGGGAAAACATCTAGAAAGGCAGAAGTAGGTTTAATTAAGAGCAGAAAGATCTTAGAACATGGTTATGAAATCAAATAGTGTTTACATGTGCAATATGCATTCAATATTATTTGACCTCTTGGGATATCAGATTTCAAATATTGGTTTCAATGCTGCGTTTTTAATTCAAGGAGAAATTAATAAATGTTTGTGTGTGTGTTTTTTTTTCTTTCCTAACATGTTTCAGGTAAGGTTCATTAGCGCTTAGAAATGCCACAAAAGTCACTAAAGTTGTAAACTGTGCACCTGGTAAAGATGTCTTCACTGAAGAAAGTGATAAGGGGAGAGAAAGAAAGGGGGCAAAGGAAAAGGAGACATGGAAAAAGAAGGAAAAGGAAGGAAAGGAATGGGAAGGGAAGAGAGGTGGGACAGAGGAATGCAGAGGAGAGAAAAAAGGAACAAAAACCTTCATGAGAGTTGTCCATTGAAGCTGTTGCCGGATTCCGTAGAATGCTGTGGGTCACACATTCTCAAGGTCGTGGTCGTGCTGAGGGGTAATTGCAGGGCGAAAAGAAAAACTCGAAACAAAGGAAGGTTGAAGCAGAGGGGCCGGGTGAAGAATGCACGCAGAGGCGTCTGTGCATTCAAGAGCAGTGTGGGAGTCCTCTCTGGAATGGAGTTGGACCTCACAAAACAGCAGGTCACTGCTCTGGGGAGTTGTGTTAAGTCCAAGTCCACCCACAGGGATCTGCTACTTGTGGCTGTTGGGACCTCTGGGCTTCCTGGACAGTGGCTCGCCCCTTGCCTCCTCGCAGATACTCAGTCATGCACTGACAGTTCCTCCGTTGCAAAGGCAGCCAATTTCGAAGGCGGCTATGCACATGAGTCTGTGCAAGAACCCTTGGACAGTGCCTGGTGAGTTCATTCATTTCATTCCTACACTTTGACAAGGTAACATACCCACCCTTTGTGGTTGTCCACCAAGTCTCAATGTCCCCTTCTGGGTCTATCTATCTATTGTTCAGTAAGCAATGTTGCTGAAGTTGCTGGGTATAACCATGCTCCACCCTTCGCCACTTCTGCAGAGAGTGAAGCACAGTGCTTAATTAATTGGACACAAAACTCCCTCTATTTTGAGATGTGAGCAATGGTGTGAGCTCTAGTGATTTCTATGTAGCATTGTTGTTTTTGGACACTTCCAGGAAAGCATCCTTTGCCTGCTTCTGGAACATAGATACAATGGCTGGTGCATCACCCATCACATTGCACAATGAGAAAGCAGATCATAGCCTGGGGTTAGGAGTGACCTAGAAAAACTTTTTCCTTAGTTCACAGGTATGCATCACCAATTTTCAGACATTGACCAAGAGCAGAAATAAACTGTTATCTGGGGAAGGCTGCTTTTATCTGCAGCCCATTCTAGCCCTCACTAATACTGGTACAGATTCATGTAAACGCTAGCATCCAAAAAAGAAAGAGAAGAAAAGGCACTAACCATGCCTGCGCTCTAACACTCTGCTCATTTCCTACTTCTGAGTCCCCTCTCCCCCGCCACCCCCAAACCAGTTCTGTTCTAAAACACACAACTTAAGAGAATCACCAGGTTCCTGAAACACAACCCAGAAACAAATGCATCTTGGACAAAAGACTGCCAGTCAGGCTAACATGAAAGTGGCAGGCAGGCAGGCAGGGCAGACTCCAGTCTGTTCATTATTTAAGGATCTTTTTGGGAAGCTAGAGGAATAAAAGAATCAGGTTCCTGTAGTTCTCACCAGATGCTCCATTCTTGCTTCCCCAGGAGCCCCAGGCACGTGATCGAGAAATTTGAACAGTGGCCATTAGCATGAGCGAACACTAAAATCAAGGGCTGAATTCAGACATTCCAGAAGAAAGAAACAATGAGAAGAGGACCTCAGACAAGTCCAATCAGGTACTGTATATCGACTGTCAACTATGAGTTACATTCCTACTGACATCGTCAGTGGTACCTTCAGTACAAAATGGAGCTGAAAAATGTCTACTTATGTAGATTCTCAAAGATCCCTTAAAAAAGTATTTATTTACTTATTTATTTATTTCAAAAGTGGAATAACAGAAAATGAGGGGAAGAGATACAGAGAAGGCTTCCATCCCCTGGCTGACTCTGCAAATGGCTGCAGCAGCCAGGTGTGGGCCAGCCTAAAGCTGTGAGCCAGGAGCTCCATCCTGATTTCCCACATGCATGGCACAGGCCTGGATACTTGGATCACATTCCCCTGTTTTCCCAGGTACATCAGCAGGAATATGGATTGGAGGTGGAGCAGTTGGAATTCAAACCAGCATGCTGGAATGGGATACTGGCATCAAAAGGGGTTGCTGAAGCCTTGGTCTGACAATGTTGACCCTGGTACTAAGATCCAATGGCAGCACATTCCTCGTGTGTATGGTGAACACACCTACTGTGCTGTCAGTTGTGTAAAAGCACAGTACATGGATTATGTGCAGTACATAATAATAATGGTAGTAAATAATGTTACTGTCTTATGTATTTATCATACTGTACTTTTAATCATTATTGCAGAGTATACTCCTTATCATAAAAAAAAAAGTTTACCATAAAACAGAATGATAAAGGAAGGGTGGGAGAAAGCCAGCATGGTGACTCAATAGACCAATCCTCTGCATGCAGTGCTGGCATCCCATCTGGAAACTGGTTCTAGTCTAGGCTGTTCCACTTCCCATCCAGCTCCCTGCTTATGGCCTGGGAGAAGCAGCAGAGTGTGGCCCAATGCCTTGGTTCCCTGCATTCACTTGGGAGAGCCAGAGGAAGCTCCTGGCTCCTAGCTGCAGATTGGCTGAGCTCTGCTTTTTGCAGCCATTAGGGAGTGAACCAACAGATAGAGGATCTTTTTTTCTCTCTCTTTCCTTCTCTCTGTAAAGTCACCTTTCCAACTGAAATAAATCTTAAAAGCAAAAACAGAGTTCCGTGTTATGTCAGCAACAGCTTTGTATACCTTGTGCTTACTGTATGTCTGGACTACATCATTTTCTCTCGTATTTGATTTGTTGTTTTGTTTATCATGCCTTAGAGGCATCGGCTAGACTATGTATGCATATGCCATATAACCTAAGTGTGTAGGAGGCTGTCCATCTAGATTTGTGTAAGAACCCTCCATGCTGTTCACATCCTGTAAACATTACCCAATGCCACATTTCTCTGAATGCAGCTCCTCCATGAAGTAGCGCACAGCTCTACTGCAGAACCCTGTGTTTAAATAACAGAGAAAGGGAACCCAATAAGAAGACTATAAAGGAATGTTCAGAGCTGCTGATTAAATAAAAACCCCAAACACTTTCATGTCTTTTGTTAATCATGGGTAAGCAGCACCAACTTCTTGTCATCTAGGAAATAAGATTGGTTACAGCTGGCTCCTGAGCTCCGGCGATAGGTGATCATGAAGGGGGTATGAGTGCAAAGACAAATGGCAGGAAGGGCAGTAGGGATGTGGTCGGAGTGATCCCAGCAGGTGGACAGACTGAGTTTCAGTTCATCCCTGTATCCAGCTCACAAACAAATTTTGCAAATTTTGTTTGCCTTTAACTGGCGAAATTGATTCAAAGTCAGTTGTTTTAGTAGATTGGACTTCTTAAGTCCTTTGAGGCTAATTAATTGTTGTGTTCAAGCCCACGCTATGCTGGTGGAAAGAGAAAAGACAGCCTTTCCTGGAGCAGATGGTCTCATGTCAGACACCACAGTTCTGCAAGAGCTCCTGCTAGGGCATCTGGGAAAGGAGGGGAAGCACTAATGTCTACCTCTAGCTTGAATATTCACTTTGGCCTTGATCCTGGAAGGCATTAGCCATCTAAGTAACTGCTTTACTGTCTGCAACACTAGGCACTTACTGCATGGAAAGAGGCTGAAAAGTGGAAGGAAGAAAGTGCCTGAGAAATTGATCTGCTTTTTAGGAGCCAGATCAGGGTGGACTTTGGAACCTGCAAGACTTTCCGTGTTTTCCCCTGCTTATGTTTTCTATAACGATTTCCCTTTTTTTTTTTTTTTTTTTTTTTTGCTAACCTTTGGGAACTTTGTCAGGTTTTTCAGTCATGAAAAGATAGTTTCTTTTATCTGCTTCTCAATGCTGTGTATTATCATTGGCTAAATATATTTCACCATTTTATTTAGTGCAGGCTAAAGCCCTGACACAATTATGTGGCTTCCCCACACTCAGTGCTAAGCTGCACATTTCAAAAATACATCACTGTAATTATTTATTCTCTTGAAAAGGAGCAGGAGATATAAAAGCCAAACTAATATGCACCTTTAACCCACCCTAGCGACACTTTGGAAAGGGTTCCATGGCTGGGAACTCTCAGCATTGCCTCTGTATTTCTGAATCCTCTAATTGTATGGGATAATTGAGGTATGGGGAATGAGATGGGAAATTTTCCTTATTTTTGAAGACTCCTAACCATAGCTAAATTTTTTGTTTTAAATTGAGTCTAGCTTTGTCAATTCTTGAAGTTGATTCACTCGTCAAACTTAGAGCTAGAGGTTTGGAGCTCAAAGCGAATTCTCCAAAGCAAGGCTAGGGAAGTCTTGGTGAAATTGTTTAGGTTTCTTAGAATTTTTACAATTAGTGCTTTTTTAAAAAGTTTTTGTTTTATTTGAAAGGCAGAGTTTCAGAGACAGGATGAGAGAGAATGAGAGATCTTCCTTTGTTGATTCACTCCCCAACCAACTACAGCAGCTGGCACTTGGCTAGGACATAACTAAAAGCCAGACACTCTATCCCGGTCTCCCACATGGGTTACAGGGACCCATGCACCTGGTCATCTAACCAGTGCTCAGTTGGAATGCCAGCATGGCAAGTGACAGCTTAACTGGACCACAATGCCAGCCTCTGATTTCCTTTTAGAGGCCAATTCCTCTCTCACTAGCAATTTTTATTTGATCTTAGCCAAAAGGCAGAGAAATGATTCTCACTAGCAGTGTTCTTAGGTCACTTAAAAAGATTGTCGTAATCACATATTCTGATCTTCCCCTTTACTGTAAGAAAAGTAAAGCAAGTTTCATGAACTATTTTCTATGATAACATGGAAAAAGTTTTCAGAAAAATGATTGCTCACGTGGATGAACAGTGTTTATATGAGCATCCTGAAGGAGTTTTACAGAAACTGAATTCTATCTTCACTCAAGAAACCTGCCAATGTGGAGGTTTTTGTGTTTGTTTGGTTGCTGCCTTAAAAAAAAAAAAATTCTTTAATTGGAGCCTTAATGTTAAATACGAGATTTACAGCACCATGGTTTCCAAGTTAAATACTTAAAAAGTATTTATTTTTCTCTTGCAAAAGTTCTTGCTTTATGGTTGGGCTGTACCTCCCAGACCCATGGGACGGGACCTTGGCTGCACAGAAGTGGTTCATGTTTTTTCATCTTTTCTGTTTTTTCCCCTTGTAACAAATGTTTTCTACTCACAATCTCCTCACTGCATGTTATGCAAGACCTTGAAACACACTAGGAGGTAATCCATTCTCCCAGAGGCAAGATTTTTATATGTTGGAAACAAACCATTGGCAGAAACTAATTATTTCAGAATTTCAATTTACTCAAAAGTAGCTTTTCAAAAGCTAATTTACAGAACTATCTGATATACTCAGTTTAAGAAAATGCATAGAATTCACTAATAGTAAATTTTATAAGAATGATAAATTTATCATTTGCTTTCAGGCAATGTTTAACTTCTCAAAATGTTGGTATTGACTGTGGAAATCCTTCAGTATATGCTGTCTCAATAAAGAGTGCTTCAAATAAAATTTAATTTATATGATTTTAAGCATAAAGTTAAAATTTCAACATGATAGAATCTTCATATGCCTGTTAAGACTAACAAATGTACTTTAGGGCAGGAGGGAATGAATTTAAAAATAAGTTTATTGGAACGTCAAAAATTGCACTGCATAAATACAGACTGTGCCATAAAGGGGGCCCTTCGAGTTGAGACAGAGACCCTGGACATGTCCCGGATCCTGAGGTATCTGACCTCAGCCAAGGGGTATTCTGGGAGTTCCGGTAACTGGACCAGTAACAGTGGCAGTCTCATTGGGAGGCACCCACACATGTCTGAGGAATTCAACCTAAGGAGTTGTAACTGGGCCAGCAGCACAGCTTATAAAGTATCGTTGATTAACTGACTGTGTGTCCCTGAAGTCCACGTGTTGAATGCTGATATCCAACATGAAGATAGATGGAGGTGAGAGCCCTCAGGAGTGGTTTTCGTGCCTTATAAAAAAAAGGCTCCAGAGTGTTCCCTCACTCCTCCCTCCAAGTGGGGACACTGCAGGGAAGCGGCTGTCTGTGAACTAGATAGATGGCTCTCGTCAGATGCTGAATCTGCTAGTGGTTTCAGCTTTGACTTCATAGCCTCCAGAACTGTGAGAAATGGATTTCTGTTGTTCATAAGCCAACAAGAGCCCAAGTAATATATTAGAATTATCTTATGGAATTTGTGTTGTTCCCTAGATGAATTCAATCGGAGTCTCCTGGTGAAATCTAGGCATTAAACGTTTTGAAAAAAGCTGGGTAGGTGATGGTCATATGCAAGCATTAAAT
Source organism: Ochotona curzoniae (assembly GCF_017591425.1). Taxonomy (NCBI): domain Eukaryota; kingdom Metazoa; phylum Chordata; class Mammalia; order Lagomorpha; family Ochotonidae; genus Ochotona; species Ochotona curzoniae. The sequence goes on from NW_024467115.1 coordinate 24,075,754, forward strand.
AATAAAACGATTGATTGACCTGTAACTTCCAAAAAAGAGACATCTAATATTTTTACAACCTCCTCTGTGTTGGAGTATCTTTGTTAGTCAAAGATGGCTCTGAAGTCACAGTTAAATTCATGCAAAAAGAGATGACTCAGGATGGGGTGCCCAACCATGGGAACCAAACATTTGACTTGGAGCAACATCCTCATAGCCCAACTTCCCAGTCTCCAGAGAGTGGATGGGGAGCTTGAGGCTGACCTGTCCGATGGTTTCATCAATCACACAGATGTAATGAAACCCCGATAAAAAGTCTGAATGTAGAGGGAGTTTCCCTGTTGGTGAATGCATTGATAATCTGGAAGGGTGATGCATCTTACTCCCTAGGCAAGGGGCCTGGGAGCTTTACTCTGGGGACTCTTTCAGGCCCACCATGTGTTGCTTTGGCAAGTCTTGATTTATTTCCTTTACAATGAACTATATTCCTAAATGTTTCACTCTTCTGAATTCTAGCAATCACTCTGGCAAATTACTGAGCCCAAAAGAAATACGGGAAACTCCCACAATTTTAGCCAGTTGGTCAGAAAGCCAAAGATCTGGAGATTCTTGAACTGATATCTGAAATGATAGTAGTCATGCTGGGGACATACCTTAAACCTATGGCATCTGGTCCTTTAGCTGTGGACCAAACAGCAGTATTGCAACCATGAAGTGTGAGATCTGTTAGTGCAGGAAAACTTGGCTCAGAGCATCTAGAAAGTGCTAGAAGCATGAGACCCATGCCAGGGAGGCTGTGGTGAAACGGCAGGCACACAAAGGAGCCAGCTTCCTGTAAATGTGCTTCTTGGGAGACAGCAAATGAGGATCAAGTACTAACGTCCCTGCCATCCACGTATGGGAATTTGGGGCTCCTGTTTCAATCTGGCTAGACTTGCCTGTGTGGCTAGTTGGAGAGTGAACCAGTAGATGGAAGAGTCTCTCTCTCCTTTTAAATAAATGAACAACAAAGTCCATGTGGGATAGAGTAGGGATACTCCAAGTATGATGGCAGTTATGAAAGGACATAGGAGGCAAACAGAATGAGATACAGGGGTTTGATCTCAAAGTCCCATGTGACAGGCCAGCATGGTGGCATACACAGTGAATCCATCCCATGTGATTGCTGGTGGGTGTTCCTGCTGTTCCATTTCCCATCCAGCTCCCTGCTTCTGGCCTGAGAAGGCAGAGGAAGATGACCTAAGGCCTTGGGAGACCAGGAAGAAACTCCTGACTCCTACTTCAGGTGAGCTCAGCTTCAGCTGTTGTTGTCATCTGGAGAGTGAACCAGTGAGTGGAGATCTTTATCTCTGCTTCTCCTTCTCTCTTTAAGTATGGCTTTCAAATAAAAATGAATAAATCTTTAGAAAGAAAAAAAGAAGGAAAGAAGGAAGGAAAAGAGGGAGGGAGAGAGGGAGGGAGGGAGGGAGGGAGGGAAGCCCATGTGAGTACAAAATTTAAAAATATGAACTGGGACAAAAGGCCTGTGACTGCTTACATGAAGACACTTCGACAGATCTGCTCCTTTGTCTTTACAGGCAGAAGGACTGAGAACACAGACACGAGCTGTTTGTAGTATGACCGACAGAACTAGAAGTCAGTAGAGGGGAGTTCTCTATGTAACTAGCACTTGTGACTTACGACTAGAGTCCACTGGACCAACTAGTACTAGAATTATCATTCTGATAGCTGGATGGATCTGGGGACCAGACAATATAGGAGTTAAAAGAATGAATTTGTGTCTCATAAGTTGCCTGTTAAAATTCGGGAAATGTACAATCATTGCAATAGATTTTGGTTGCTTGGATTACTGACATTGAAGCTTGAATGGAAAGTTTTTTTTTTAATATTGGATTGTTCCTAAGAAAGATTTCCCAAAGCTGACTTGTCCCTGGTGAATTCACCCACTTCACTGTCTTTCTCAGCTTTCCAGATGCAAAATTCCCATCTTGCCACCACTTTGGAGTTTATTCGTCGTGATGGTGTCAACAGCTGCTGTGAGCTGAACATTCCCACATTCCTATGTTGAGATCCTCCTCTCCAAGGTGATGGCAGCACCTGCAGCAGGTGGTGAGATTGGGAGGGTGGAGCTCTTTGCTTGGGATTACCCGCCTTACAAAATAGGCCAGAGAGCTGTACTTGCGTGCCCTTCCAGCAGCACACGACACACAAGGAAGCTGTGTAAGTGTCATAAATTAGACCCAGGGCCTTCATCTCAATACGAAAGGTGCTCTCAGGACCGGCGTGGGGATAGTGGCTAAAGTCCTCGATTTTCACGTGCCAGGATCCCATGTGGCTGCTGGTTCTAATCCCGGCTGCTGCCTGTGGCCTGGAAAAGCAGTCCAGGACAGCTCAAAACCTTGGGATTCTGCACCCGCATGAGAGACCTGGAAGAAGCTTCTGATTCCTGGCTTTGGATCAGCTTAGCTCTGGCTGTTGTGGTCAGTTGGAACCAGCGGACAGAAGCTCTTTATCTCCTTCTCTGAATATCTGCCTTTCCAATAAAAAAGAAAAAAGAACAAGAAGAAAAAAATGCTGCCTCTCTTGGACTTCCTAGGTCCAGGAGTGCAATAAGTCCTTGTTGTTATAAGTCAACTGGCTTAATGATGTTTTTGTTGCAGCAACCAGAACATGCTAAGACATTGACCTCAGAGAGCCTAATGGCTGAAGTTCTCCGAGATGCAAGGGGAGGATTGTGTGTGTGCACTCTGTACCTGGCCGCAGCCTGACTGCATAGCATGGGTGAAGTGCTGTGCTCTCGCTTCTGCAACTATTCCTTCTCTTCTTACACATCAGCACTCTCTGTTGATCAATTCTTCTTTCTTAAAATGTGTAATTCACGTTTATCATGCCCTTATCAAATCATACAGGCTTAAGACAGAGAATGCGTCTTCATCTGGCTTATTATACAACAGCTTGATGTTTGACTCTTTTAAAGGACACTTTTTAAAATATCTTTTTTTCTGATTAAAAATATTTTAATTATAAAATATAATATACTATTTCATATAAAATCATTCATAATTCTACCTAGTTGAAACAATCGTATTTTCTTTTATTTTAAGATTCTTTTTTTTTTTTTTTTGAAAAACAGATTTACAGAGGGAAGTGGAGACAGAGAGATCTTCCATCCACTGGTTCACTCCCCACATGTCCACAATGGCCAGAGCTGAACTGATCCAAAGCCAGGAGACAGGAGTTTCTTCTGGCTCTCCCATGGGGGTAGATGAGCCAAAAAACCTGGGCCTTTATCTACTGCTTTCCATGTCATGAGCAGGAAGTTGGATTGGAAGTGAAGCAGTAGGGATGTCTAAGCTTGTGGAGAGAGTATTGGCCTGTTGAGCCACTGCACATGTCACCATAATTAGATTTTCTTCACTTAGAAAGTTTGCTTCTGGTTGGTTGTGAGTATCCTTAATGAGATATAATTTGTGCACCATAAAATTCTCCAATTTAAAGGGTATACTTCAGTGATTGTTGCTAAATATATGGAGTTGTATAACCATCATCATGGTCCAATTTTAGTACATTTCCATCAATTCTAATTGATCCTCCCAGCCTAGTTGCAGTCAACCTCGACTCCTACCTCCAGCTTCAGGCAACTGCTGATCTACTTTCTGTCTCCATGAATTTGCTTCCTCTGGATGTTTCATCTAAATGGAATCAGTGAAATTTGGCCTTTTGTGACTGGCTGCTTTCATGTACCATACTTTTTTTGAGACTCATCCCTTCTGTAGCATGTGTCAGAGATGTGTTCCTCTTTATTGCAGAGTAGTCATCCATTGGCTGGAAGCAGCATGTCTTCATTCTCTGTCCAACACCTAAAGTGACTATCAGTGGCTTCCACTTTCTGGCTGTTGGAAATACTGCTGCCCTAAATGTTTGGCTGCAGGTATTCCTGTAGACACATTCCCATCACTCTCAGGTATTACATTAAGAAGTAAAATGGCTGTCCTGCGTGGTAAATGTGCATAGAATCTTTCAAGGAATTAGCCACCACATCTTTTTTAAAAGTGTCGTCGGTGTTTAAAATTCCTGCCAGTGATACTTGGGGATTCTGTTTTCTTCTTGTAATATTCAACACTTGATATCATTTGACTGTTACTTACAGTTGCTCTAATGAGGCAGTATCTTACTGAAATTTTTAAAAAATTTTAAAAAGAGGGAAGGAGAAAGGAATGGGGATGGGCTCCCATGTGCTGGTTCATTTCCCATAACAGCTAGGCCTCGACCAAGCTAAATCCAGGGGTCAGGAGCCCAATCCAGAATTTCCACATGGATGGCAGGGACTCAGGTACTCAAGTCATCGCTTTCTACCTCCAAAACTACATTAGCCAGAAGCTGAAACTGGGAGTAGAGCTAAAACTTGAACCCAGGCCCTCCAATTTGTGAGGATACCCAACACAGATACCCAAAGCAGCATCTAAACCAGTGGCCAAATACCTACCCTTCGTGTGGTTTTGATCTACCCTTTCCTAGAAACTGATGATGTTGGTCGTTTTTTTGTGTGCTATTATACCCTTGCTTATCTTTTCTTCTGATTGGCCCATCATTTATTTTCATCCGTTTCTAAAACTGAGTTTTCTTCCTGTTGATTTGAAGAATTTTTTTTATATACTCTACATATTGGTTGTTTATGACATGCTTGAAAATATGCCCTCCTGTTCTTTGGCTTTTCATTAAATGATGAGGTTTCAATTTCTTGTAAAACCCAATCTATCATTTTCCCAAAGAATTGCACTTTTACACCTTGCGTTTTGGTGTATTTTGGGTTAATTTTTGTGTATGGCATGAGGTAATGATATAAATTCATCTTTCTGTGGATATCCAATTGCTCCAGCACTATTTGTTGAAAAGACAGTTCACATTGAATTACCCTGGTTCTTTTTTCAAAAATCAATTGGCCATAAATGCACTGGTTATTTCTGGGCTCTCAATTCTGTTCCATTGATTTATGTGTCATTTCTCATATTTATACCACACTGTCTTGATTACTATAGCTCTGTGTTAGGTTTTGAAGTTGGTAATTTTGTTCATCTTTTGGCAATCCTACTTTGGTGGGGTTTTTTTTTTAATTATTTTTTAAAGGTTTTATTTTCATTTGAAAGGTAGATATACAGAGAGAAGAAAAGACAGAGAGAAAGATCTTCCATCCACTGGTTCACTGCCCCAAATTGCCACAAAAGCTGGAACTCAGCCGATCTGAAATCAGGAGCCAGGAGCTTCTTCCAGGTCTTCCATGAGAGAACAAGGTCCTAAGGCCATGGGGCATCCTCCACTGCTCTCCCAGGCCACAAGCAGAGAGCTGGGTGGGAAGTTGACAACCAGAACATCAACCAGCGCCCATACAGGATGCCAGTGCTTACAGGTGGAGGATCATCCAGTTCAACCGTTACACTGGCCTTGTTTTATGAATTGTAACCATAATTTGGAATAGCTTTTCTGTCCCGTATCCATCAACTCTCATACTTGACTGTATCTCAAACTAGAAATCCTTCTTTTTAGAACTAGCTCATTGTACTAGTATGTTTTTGTCTGGAAACCGAAGAGCAATACATGTGGATCCTTTCTGCTGACTCACCAACCATAGGCTACAAGCACAGAAAATAGACTGGGAAGTAACATGGACATTCTCACTTGCTCCTATGTTGACACAGAGAATTCTAATGAAAGCAAGTGGTTGTCTTCTGTGTTCCTTGATCATCCCTTATGTAGGGTACTGAATTCGTATCTGGGCATCCTGATGTAAGTTATTCCAGCAAGCACAACCTGCTTTCTCTCTAGAACAGCACTGTTTCTCTGCACATATTTTTTCATTAGTTTAAGTAAAATACAAAGGAGTGGATTCTTGAAAAGGAAGAGATTATTTTTTTTAGCTTACAGTTTGGAGATTCATGTTCAGAAGTGGGTGACCTTGCTGGAGGGAGGCCATGGCAGAGCGATAGAGATGAGCAATCCCATGGTGAGACAGGGAACAGAACAAGAAGCTAGGCCCAATGCAACTCCAATAACCAAGCTTCTGGTGATAACGACCTTCTGAGAGCAAGCCCTCAATGACCTAAAGACATTCCACAGAGCCACCTGCCAGAATCTATAATTGCATCACCTCTACCCTTAATCCAGCGTAATATTAAGGCTTTGAAGGTTAAACACCTGCATTCATTTGGGGAGCCAGCTTTGATTCAGCTTGTTAACACCACACAACAAGACATTTCCTGGGATTTCTGAAAAATTTCCTCTCTTCTCTTTTAGATTTGAATCATAAGAAGCCTAGAATCCGTCAATTGTCTTGCTACCCCAAGGGAGAAGTCTGCGTGGCTAGACCTTTCTTTGGAATAAATGGGACTGCAAGCTTGAGACAGACAAGGAGTCCTGGTTCTGGGGAGGGCTTAACTGGTTTTTAAGTCATGCAGGCAGGCATAGTGCAAATTTCTTACTGTACACAACCAGTAGAGTTTTTAACTGAATTGTGTCTTTTAAGAGGGGCCGACATATTAGGACAAACTAGTAAAGAATGGAAGGGAGGTGAATGTGATCATAACTTCATCAAGGCAGCAGAAATTGAAGGAGTCAAAGAAAGAAGGTGTGCTGTTTGTGTGTTCCCGGAGAAGTGGATGCTAGGGATGCTGGGGTAGACACTAAAGCAAGGGAAGCATCATGAAACAGGCACATCTCAGGGAGTGATCAGATCTGTTCTGTTAGATCCCAGGGAGATAAATTAACATTTGTGATAGGAAAATCCTGGTAATAGATTTCAACTCGAAGAGCTAATATTTTAGCAATTTAGGGAGAAAATAGAATTAATTTCCTGGATAATACACTTGCTGTATGTAGAAGGGTTTTAATTACCTCAAAGGAGATATGTGGGTTCAAGCAATCAATGGGTTGGTGTTTTCTGATCTTCAATCATTTGATTACCATTTTCACCTATTTTTTGTCATGTGGTACAGGTACAAGTTTTATCATATTTTATGCAAACTTTCTTGCACTTACTTTTTTCCTTAAAAAAGTTTTTGTTTAATTTTATTTTCAATATTGTTTACATAGTTGAAACAATACTGCATGCTCCAGTGGGTCTCTGATTAGGGTGGGGAGGGTCAGGTCAACAGAAAGGTGGATGGGACATAGTTTTCAATTTTTTTTCTTGTGTCCACGGGGGATGGGGAGGAGACCATTACTTCCCCATCAGCACCTGGTGATGGGGAACGACAGTCATTTGATGATACCTTAAAGAACCCGATATGGAGAAGAGTGTTCTAAAGGTATAACCTGAGTGGTTTTGATAGTTCTGAGCTGTAGTTGGCTTTTTGCACCAAGACTGAGAAACTCTTTCCAAGGTCTGTTGCCTGACCATGTCCATCCCAGTACATCCATAGACCCAGGAACATGTTACAAAGCTTGGCCAGAAAAGTGGATCAACCTATTCTCCTTTTCCATCCTCTGACAAGGCACTTGATTTCCTCTGCTGGCATAGGTGAGCTGGCTGTCATGTCCCTCATGTATATTTGGGCATGCTGTCCACTTCACAGGTGTCAGCCAACTGAGGAAGCCTACTCCTGATATATGTACTCCAAGATCAAACCAAATATCCTGTGATTTTTCCCTGCAGCCGAAATTCAAGTCCAGTGGTCTAATTGGGGAGTCCTCTTAAAAAGCTCATCTGAGGTAACCCAAGACCTGACTTTTGTGGAGCCAGCTAGTGCATAATTTGGTTCAGTCTATTCATCTATGTCAACATACACACATATCTGTGAATACAGTTGCATGGTCAGTTCTGCCCCCATCTGTGTCTCCCATGCAAACTGACAGGTGCTGCAGCCTAGCCCAACCCAGCTTGCCACAAATAGTGGCAAGCTTATACACACCAGTGTGAACTGCAACCTAACCAGGGCATAATGGGAGCATTGACCTAGCAGGGGAGTCCCTGAAGTTCCCCTTCTAGTTTCACCCCCAGCCTCAGGTCTTGCATGTACTAGTGGGTACCAGTGGATGCTATAGCCTGGCTCTGATTGGCCTGATCCCAATACAGGCTTATACTAGTTGGTGCTGCAGTTTATCCCAGCCTGGCCAGCCTCCAGTCCTGGCTTTCATGTGAACTGGTAGTTGTTGTGACTCTACCTCTGCTGGCCTGTACCTATCCTGGTTCTTGGACCTGCCAGTGGATGATGCAGACTGCCCCACTTCCATTCATTCCCAGACTTGGCCCACATGTATAACAATGGGTACTGTAGCCCAGCTTGGCCTGGGATACTCCAAGACTCAACTCTGGTGCTTACTAGTGGCAGATGTGACCTAACAGGGGAGTTCCCCAAGTTCCCTGATCAGATCAACTCCCAGCCCAAGGTCTTGTGTGCTCTGGTATGTACTCAGGCGAGCCTGATATGGCCTATCACCATTCCTATTGCCCTCCTGAATGGACTACACCCATTCTAACTCTCCCCGGTGAGTATTACAGCCAATCCTTACCTGGCCCACCCTCAGATCAGCTCTCATGTGGTAACCACTTTGACTCTCGCAAGTGCCAGCCTAGCCCAATCCAGACAGTCCCCAGACCCAGCTCACACATACATGCTGAGGGGTGCTGCAGCCATGTTCAGCCAGCCCATCCCTAACTCTCACACTCATTAGTGGGAAACATAGCCTAGCAAGTGAGTCCCCTTAGTTCCCCTGCCAGGCCCGCTCTACACCCATATCTTGCATGTACTGGTAGTGCTCCAACCCAGGCTGTCATGGGCCACCCCCAGTCTCAGCACTTACCAATAAATGCTACAGCCTAGCTTAGCCTGACCCAGCCCACCCCAGTGCAAATGCTCAGGGGTAGGTGCTGAGGGCTATCTCTGTCCAGCTACCCCAGTCCTCGGTTCTCATGTGAATTGGAAGGTGAAGTAACCTATCTCAGTGCAACCCATACCCTAATTTGGCTCCTGCACATGCCAGTGGGCAATAAGCCTTAGCCCCAACCATGTTCACCCTCTAAGCCAGCCCACACACATGCCCACAAATGGTACAGCCATCCCGTGACTGGCCTACCCTCAGCCCTGGCTCTCAGGCTCACTAGTAGGGGAGTTCCCTAAGTTTCCCCACCAGGCCCACTCCCAGACCCAGATCTCACTTGTGTCCACAGGTGCTAAGTCCTTACCTGGCATAGTCTGCCCTCAGTTCTGAACCTGATTCTTAGGTGTGCCTATAGGTGCTGCGGCCTGGGCCAGCCTGGCCTGCTCCCAGCCCTAGTGCCAGAGCCAGTGAGTTCCATAGCCTTGCCTAGCTTAGTGCATTATTACTCCCAGCTCTCATAGAAGCCAGTAGGTACTGCAGATCCACAGGGTTTAGCCCATATATCTGCTACAGAATCTGCCCACATACCCGGCACGTGCTGGTTAGTGTCATGGCCCAGCCTTGCATGGTCCATCCCCTACCCTGACACTCACTGGCTGGTACTGTGCCCCCAGCCCTGTCAGGCAGGTCGCCCCAGCCCTAGCTTTTGTGTGTACTGGCTAGTGGTAGGAGATGACACCCCGCCCAGTCTCTCACATGGGCAGGTACATTGGTTTGATCCAGACATGCCCTCCCGTTTCCCTCTGTAAGCCAACTGGTCTCAGCTCCTTTGTTTACCTGCAAATGCAGTGGCTCAGTCCTTGGAACCCCACAAAGTACTCCTCAGTGGCTCCCACTCCCATACATCCCCAACCTCTCTGCTCTGGGCAACCTACAGTACCACATCCCCACCAGTGTGGGCCCTGGGGTTGTCTTTCCCATATATCTTTAAAAAATAGAATAGGCAGCTGTCTGGCACGCTGGTATAGTTAGCACAAATTTGGCATTAAGCAGGCCCAGAATGCCTGCCAACTATTGGCTGCTTTTCTCACAGGGAAATCTAAACTACCTATAGCTGGGGGAGAAATTTGTTTTTAATTGAAACTTTAAATCACTACTATCAGTGAAAAAAAAAAAAAAAAAGAAGCAAGATTCAGTGATGAAGAATAAATACAATGTGACAAGATGGTTCAAGGCAAATGTTCCAGGCTTGAGAGCTGACTTCCCTTGGTTAAAGGAAAGATGAATAGTTGAACTATTAAAGCACCAAGCTCATGCTTTTTTCCTTCTATATTCAGAAGGATGGAGAGAGAGACTCGGAGAAATGGTCTTCTCAGTCAGCAGTCCAATGTTTGTCCTGTCATGCCTGTGTGCCTCGAGGAGCCATAAATCCGTTCAAGTCCAAAGTGTGGCGTGAGGCACACCAGTGCTGCCCACTCTTTTCTCCACTCATCACGCACATACAGCAGTTTTCGGTAGTGTTCTGGGGGTAGGCAGCTACTCAATAAGTAAGGGAACTGACAGAGGAGAGCTGCCTGCAGGCGAGGCAGCCCCCTGCCCCAACCCAGGGATAGGAGATGAACCTACAAATGGACCAGTGACTCTCCAGCAAGCATCTCCTTGCAGCGTTCTTTCTCTGAGTCTGGAACTACACCCTAGTTACTGTCATGACTGTATCCGTTGACATTGAACTAATCACTTTTTGAACATGTGTCTCTGAGAGCTCACAGGCTGATGTAATGGACGTCTCTGTGTCTTTGCCTGAGATATTTGTGTTCTTTCTTTGTACATATAAGAGAAAAACAGCACAGAAATTGGGTTGCTGTGTTACAACAGGAAAACAAATCTCCTTTCTCCCTGACCACCAATTGAAACCAAAGGAAGTTTCTCTTTTCTCCACTGATACATTGGAAAATCTGACTCAGTAGAAAAGTAGTGTGTGTGTGTGTGTGTGTGTGTGTGTGTGTGTGTGTAAGAGAGAAAGTTTACAATCATAATCATATATGTACAAAGCCATGTTTATTCCAAAGGAAATTGGTTAATTTTAAGCCACACAGGCAATCAGGTAGGACAAAATTGCTGCCTTCCAGAGCAATGGCTGAGGCTACCGTATTTGGAAGGCTCTGGAATGTTGCTTGGGCTCGCTGCGGCTCACCAACATCTGATACCAGTTTACAGAAGCCATGATTCATGAAAGGCTTTGGCTTCCTCCTAGTCCTTTAGTCTCCTGTCTTCATCCTAAAGATTTCCCCACAAACACATTTCACTATCTTCCTGAACGGACAGATTATTTCTCCAAGGTTATTTATGTGCTTTTTCAATGTGATCTTTTTCTATTAGTATTTTTTTCCGGTGATGACTTACATCCTTAGGGAGGGTCTTTGAGTTCTTTTCTTGGGTGGAAGATCATTTTTGGCTTCAGACTGGAATGTCTCAGAATAACTGCTGTCTAAAAGACTCTTTGTGTGTGTGTGTGTGTGCTGCAATTTTAAGGAAGCCTCATGATTGAGGCTGAGGTCTATCTATAGGCACCAAACAGAGAGGAGATATTTATATTCCCAATTTTTGCTCAAGGGTTACCTAAAAGCACATGTGGCCAGCTCTCCACCTTAGCCTAAAGAAGCAAAGCAGTGGGTGCATTAAAGACTATGGTGTGAGGTAGGATCTTGCTTCTCAGTGCTTTTTAATCACAATGGGTCTTGTCAAAGTGCAGATTCTGATCTGGAAAGTCTATGATAGGGGCTGAGAAGTTTCCCTTTTCTTTCTTTCTTTTCTTTTTTTTTTTTTTTTTCTTCTTTTGGTTTGTTTGAGAAGCAGGGAGAGAAAAGGAGAGAGAGAAAGAAAGCAGAAAGCTTTTAGGCTGGGTCACTCCCCAAATGGCTGCAGCAGCTAGGGCTGGACTAAGACTGGGAGCCAGAAATTTAATCTAGGTCTCCAGGCACCCAATTACTCGAGCTAGTCCTTGCTGCACTCCCAGAATGACCATTAACTGGAGTCTGGAATCCGGAGCAGAGGTAGAACTCAATCATAAGTGCTCTGATATGGAATGTGAGTGTCCTAAGTATGAACTTTTTGTAAGATTTATTTATTTATTATTTGTAAAAAGAGAGGCAGAGCGGTGAGGGAGACAGAGAAAGATCTTTCATTTAATGGATCACTCCCCTAATGACCACACAATCAGGAATGGCACAGGGGGAAGGCAAGAACCTGGAACTCCTGTCTGCCACGTAGGTGATAGGGATCCAAGCACTTGAGCCAGTATCTGCTGCTTTCCTGGGGGCATTAGCAGGAAGCTTGATTAAAAGCAGGCCAGCTAAGACTGAAATTTTAATATGGGATTTGGGATTCACAGGTTGCAGCTTAACTTGCTATGCTAGAATGCTGTACTCCCACATAGAGTTCCTAACCAGTATGCCAAGTACTCACCCCATGATGTTGCCTTTCTAACAGATCCCCAGTTGGTGCTGTTTTTGCTTTATGGAGCCCCTGGTTCAGGGTTAATTTATAGATTTGCCTGAAGCTAAGGCTCTCCTGGGTGGCTGTTATTTACACAGTCCACCAAATCTTCCCTGATGGAACTGAGACTCAGAGGTCTGCACTAGGATCTACTACATGATATTTCAAGAGCAGGTGTACAGTCAGGTTCCAAGGCACTTCTTCACCTGATACACTCCCACTCCATTTATTCACCTCCCTATTGGCCAACAAATGCTTTTCCAGCATCCTCTGGATTCAGGGCTGGGATACAGTCCCAAATGAAAGAGCTGGACTTACCTATTGTCCAGTAGGGGAAACAGACAATACCTATGCAGAGAGGAGAATCAAGATTGGGACACAGGGACACCTGTAATAGAGAGGGATGGGAAAGAGAAGTGAAGTTATTCACACCAAGGCCATCGCGGCAGCTCTCCAAGGAAGATGATGAAGGTGAAATTCATGTCCAATTCAGCTGCTTTAGTTACTTCCTGCTGAGTGTGCCCTGTCTTTGCTCATGCTGTTTCTTTCACGGTGAGTGCCCTGTTAACAATCTCAATTGCCAGTCATGTAACGACCAACCTAAAGGTCATCACCTTCACCCAGGTTTTCCCAACCAAGTGTAAATCCTCTCCCTAACTCAAGACCCCAAAGTACCTGCTCTGTTCTGATCATGCTGCCTTAAATTGTAGTTGTTTTGAAATACTGCATTTTGCAGGCACATGCTATTCATTGGTATAAGTTATTTCAGAGTACTTGACAACACTGGTAGTTTTATTATTATCCCCATATTATAGATAATGAAATGGAAACTTGGCAAAGTGAAATAACTTGCCTGAAGTTACACATCCACCCAGGGAGAGAACAGATTCCAATCTGACCTACCAGTTAATCCATTTTATCTCTCACAGCAGATCTTAAGTAACACCAGTGATTATTTTATCCTTGAATCCTTAAGTTTAAAAAGAAAAAGAAGAACTGTGACATTCGTCTATCACAAAGGAAGACAGAACAAAATAAGGAAACAGATTTTCCCTCCTAACTTGTGTAAGTTTTCCAGGGCTGCTGGAACAAAGGTATCAAAAACGAAGTGGCCTGAACAGTGGAAGTGGATCCTCTCACAGTGCTGTGTCTGGAATCTGGAGTCAGGTGTCAAGTAAGCCATGGTCCTTCTGGGGGCACCGAGCAAGGATCTGGTTCACATTTTTCTCCTTGATTTGTGGCAACATAGTCCCTCCTTTCACTTGTGAGCCAATCTCATGTCCAAATTTCCCCTCTTTTATAATGTTGTATAAGGTACCTCCTCTTACACACATGCCACACAAACACACACTTTGATCTTGGCATAAGCATATCTGCTACAGTCCTGTTTCCAAGTTAGGTCACATTGAGGTGCTCAGGATTAGGGCTTGACTATCTGCATCTTGAGGGGACACAATTCTACCACCTAATACATTCTGTTCTACAGCTTTCGGAGTTCTCCTCCTTGTTTATTGGCAAAAGTAACCTTCAGAGCAATCTAAGGATCAATTTAGGCAAGATTTCTAATTGGAGTAATAATAAACTTAGTCGTAGTTTTCATCTTAATTGAGTTAGTCAATCTGATACGTGTTAGTCTTCCAAATAAAAAAAAGGCATCCCCTCCACAACCCTAAAAACCTACCATTTTAAGCTGCCAAGACCTGTGACTTCCTCTGCCCTCATTAAACAGGTGGGATGATTACTAAGCATGATGTTACCTTACCTGCAGATTACATTTGGTAATGCCTAAAGAACATATTGCAGCTACCGGCACATCCGTGTCACATGCTGACACTGTGTCTGTGGCAATGGTATCTCATATGGGCACCTGTTTGAGTCTTGGCTGCTCCACTTCTGATCTAGCTCCCTGCTTATGTAACGGGAAAGCAGCAGAGGATAGCTCAAACCTTTGGAACCCTGCATCTATGTGAGAGAGTTAAAAGAAACCCCTGACTCCTGACTTGAGCTCAGCTAGGACCATTAGAGCCGTGTGGAGAGTGAAGCGTGGATAGCAGATCTCTTTCTCCTCTCTGTAAATATGCTTTTCAAAAAGAAAAATAATGCATAAATGCCTGCATTTCTGGGTCAGGCCAAAGCCAGGAACTAGAAGTTCAGTTTGAAGCACCCATGAGGGTGACAGTTCTTGGGTACTTGAGCCATCACCTGCTGATTCTTGTGATGTACATCAGCTGGCAAAAATAATACATAAATCTTTTGAAAAGTTATTTCAGAAGAGATTCTGCTTGGTTTTGTTGCAGTAAACAGCAATAAAATATTATTACAAAGTATTGCTATCAAAAAGGAAGGGGCAGGCAATAGAGAACGACAAGTGGGATATGGTCTGTACACTATAACTCCATAAAGCAAACTTTTATAAAGCCAAATTTTAAATATAAAGTCCAACCAACTACCTGGCATAGGGCAGGTGAATCTTAAGAACACTCAGTTGCTGAACATGGCTTTGGCATAATAGATTGAAAATTTTCTGGGCTGAAAGCCTTCCCTATCTGATTGGTCTTTGGATCTCCAACAATGTCCAAGGCATTGCACATAGCAAGTGTTTTGCACATTCAACTGAATGACACTTTTTAAAAAGTGGCTTATCGCCTTTGACAGACAATGAACATTCAAAGTTCAGTGAAGAAGTCAAAGAGAGCTGGGTAATGTTTTACTATGTGTCAGGAAGTTTCTAAGTACAGTTGGGGAATGAGGTAGAGTCTATTATCTCCATTTTAAAGATAAGGGAACCAAGAGATTAAAAAGCTTACAAAGCTAGAAAGTGTTTGCAGTGGGAATTCTGCATTCCCAGCCATTGAGCTACTGGTGGTAGTTAATACATTGATGAGTAACCAGGGTTTTGTAACCTAAGGAGTTCTTCAATGAAGATAATGTTTACTATCAGCCAATCATCTAAGTGATGCTGTTAAAATTTGAGAAACACATTCAAATTCAATGGGATTAAGCTATTTATCAGTGGCTCTAGACCTCAGCTCAAAAATCTGTGACCTTGTATGACTTTGTAAGAATTGCTCCAAGACTTGGAGACATCATATATAACCTCATTATTCATAACTCATGGGGTTGTTTTAATTACATATTTAACATGTTTGGCACAGTGGTTGCCACATAATTTAAACTCAATAAATGATCTAAGAACTATAGCTATTTCATGAGAAATATTTCATTTTATGTATTTGCAAAATTTGTTGATTCACTCTTGTGAAAAATTATGAACTCCTATAGTTTCAGAGCTCCTGTAGCATGCCCAAGAAACTAGACTAGATCCAAAGTCAAGTCACTTGTGCATAGCAGTATTTTTTTTTATAAGTTTTATTTTTATTGAAAAGGAAGATCTACAGAGAGAAGCAGAGTAGAGAGAAAGATCTTTCATTTGCTGGTTCACTCCTCAAAAAGCTACAACAGCCAGGAGTTGAACAGATCCAAAGCTAGGGGCCAGGAGTTTTTCCTGGGTCTCCCACATGGATTCAGGAGCCCACAGCTTTGGGACATCCTCCACTGCTTTCCCAGGCCATAAACAAATAGCTGGAAGGGAAGTGGAGCAGCCACTTAAATATACTCACTTGAATATATTCACATTGCTGATAAACACATCTCCAGAACTTCTTTATCTTGCAAATCTCATGCTCTGTAATACCTATTATAATTATCATTTATTTATTTAAGAGAGAGAGAGCCCACATCTGTTGAATCACTCCCCAAATGCCTACATCAGTCATTTCTGGGTCAGGCCAAAGCCAGGAACTAGGAGTTCAGTTTGAGGCATCCATGAGCGTGATAGTTCTTGGGTACTTGAGCCATCACCTGCTGATTCTTGCAATGTACATCAGCTGGCAAGCGGGCAGATCAGAAGTGGAGGTGGAACTTAAAACTGGATTTTCTGGTATGAGACATGGCCTTTAAAAAGCCACTGTACCAAATTCTCACCTCTCAAGTGATTTTTTTTACTTGCATTAATTGAGATGATCATGTTTTTTGTCCGTCATTTTGTTAGTATGATGATTGGTTTTTCAATGATGAACTATTTTCAATTCCAGTAATAAAGCTCTCTTGGTGATGGTATACAATCCTTTTCACGGTCTATTAAGTTTAGTTTGCTCATATTTTGTTAAGGATCTTTGCATCGATATCTGTCTGGGATATTGGCCAGTAGTTTTCTTTTCTAGTGGTATAATTGCCTGACTTTCCTATCAGTGTAATAATCCTGACCTTATAGAACAAGTTTGGCTGTGTTCCTTTGTCTTCAAGTTTTTAAAGAAGCATCTAGAAGACTGACAAAGTCATCTGGCTCTGGGCATTTTTTGTTAGGAGTTCTTGTTCTTTAAATGAAAGAATGCTTAATTCTTGTGGGTAAATCTATAAAGACTACATGTGTTTTGGATGGGAGACTACACCAAAGAGTAGCTAAACAAGGATCATTCTGTGCCTTCCTTTTGTTTGTTCCTGTTTTGGAAGGCTGTCTGCTATGACTTCAGTTACTTCTCACCTAATTCTTACATAAACCTTCCCCATCATTCCCTGCCTTTCCACATACCAATGGGTATTCTGTGTCTTAGTGTCTTTTGATGGGCATCATCCATTTGTTAAGTCTTAATTTCTCCTGATTGCCATATCACATTGGTTGGTAGGAAAAATATTATGATCATTTTCCCCCCTTCCAACTGTCTTATCCCATTGTTCTGAGACACCCAAGTGGCTACATATATGATTCAGAGATCGTTCCAGAACCAATCTGCCAGCTGCTTTGAATCTATGCCTGACAGTAGAACAAAATGTCTGTACCATGGGACATCAAAATGTGGTTTCTATTTTCTTTTCTAATTTCTAGTCTTTTCTTGATGTAGCCTAGATTGCCTCCAGCTACAGGATTTGTTGGGAGGTTTTTGATTACTGAATTCATCTTCTAACTTGGTCTTTCAGATTGTGTTTTTCTTCCTGACTCAGTTTTGCTAGGTTTAAAGCAGTTTTTGATCTTTGGGGCTAATTTACTGCCGTGCGTTTTTCCACAGTATTCTCTTGTTTCTCCCCTTCACTCCAGCCCCCTGTTGCGGCATCAGTGGTCATTCCCTCTTGTATCTATGACTTTAGTTATTTGAGCCTTCTCTTTTTTTCTTAGTCAAATTAGCTAACCTGATTTTGTTGATCTTTTCAAAATCCTAGTTACTAGCTTCACTGTTTTTTTTTTCAAGTAATTTTATTTTCAATTTTATTCATCTAAGCTCTAATCTTTGTTGTCAACTTGAAGTGTTACATTTTGGGGGAGAGGGCAGCAGCATTGTGACATGGCAGATTAAACTGTTGGCTGCAATGATAGTATCCTGTATCAGTACTAATTTGAGTCTTGGTTAATCCATTTTTGATCCAGTTTCCTGGTAATGAGCTTGGGTAAGCAGAGAGCACAGCCCAAGTCCCTGAGGCCCTGAATCCACATGAGAGACCCAGTGAAGTTAGTGGCTCCTGGCTCTGGTCTGCCCCAGCCCTAACTGTTGCTGCCTTTTAGGGGAGTGAACCAGCTGAGCCTCCTCTAGCTCTCCCACGCACATTCATGGTCCCAAGACCTTGGGCCATCCTCCACTGGTTTCCCAGGCCACAAGCAAACAGCTGGATGGGAAGCAGGGCTGCCAGGATTAGAACTGGCACCAAGTATGTCAGCCAGTGGAGTCTGGAGAAATTTCATCATGATTGGAATGGCAGGATCAGCAGCAATACATAACTGTTGAACTATCAAAACCACTTGAGCAGGACCTCGGAGTGTGCCCTGCATCAGGGACCCTGGGATGGTGGGGAGGCTATGTGTGGCTTCTCTCCTTTTCTCTCCCCAACTCCCAGATACAGGAAGGAAAAACAGAATGTCAAAACAATGGTCTCACCCACTTTCCTCTAGCCCTTGAACCTTCACACCTTAACCAAATATGTAAAAATTATCAAAAATAAAATTCATACAATTTTAAAAAAAAGCTGAGCCTCCTCAGAGACTCAGACTGAGCAGTGGAGAGCATATCCAGGTGCACATGGAGGATGTGGCAGTTTATCGGAACCTGCAGAGGATACCTGGCACCACAACAGAGGACAGGGCAAATCAATCAACTACCTCGGCCATGTGTTGGCAGTGAAACACTGAGCAAATGGAAACTCTAAGATGGACTATGTCAATCAGTGGATTCTGCAGCGACCACATGCTTGGAATGGCAAGATTGGCAGCAATTCATAACTGTTGAACTATCAAAACCACTTGAGTAAGACCCTCGGAGCATGCCCCAATCAGGGACCTGTGATGGGTGGGAGACTGGGTGGGGCTTCTCCCTTTATCTCCTCCTTTACCCCAGATACAGGGGAAAAACAATATGGAAATAATAGTCTTACCCACTTTCCTGTAGCCCTTCAACTGTTGCACTTTAATTAACTATGTAAAGATTGCCAAAACTAAAAAATCAAATAAAAAAAAAAAAGAAGAAGAAGAAGAAGAGCAGAGAAGCTGAGACAGAGAGAAAGGTCTTCCATGTGCTGATTCATTCCCTAAGTTGCTGCAATGGCCAGAGCTGTGCTGATCTGAAGCCAGGAGCCAGGTGCTTCCTCGAGGTCTCTCATATGGGTGCTGTGGCCCAAGGCTTTGGTTCATCCTCTGCATCTTTCCCAGTCCACAAGCAGGGAGCTGGATGGGAAGTGGAGCCGGGACATAAACTGGCATGTTCAAGGAAAGGATTTAGCCACTGAACCATTATTCTGGGCCCCATTTTTTTTAATTGTTGTTGATTAAGAATGTCACATTCTTCCCTGTATTTGTCTTCAAAGCTAAAAGTTCCGTTCTTCCCCTCACTATAAACACCACAAACTTGTGCACTTATAGCATCTGCAACTTCAGTAGGAGATTCACTATAGCAATTTGAACCTCACTACTTCCCATCATCCCTTGTGGAGAATTTGCCTCCAGTGCAATTTACTCAACATGTCCAAAAGATATTTATTGGACATCGAATTACATTATAGGGCTTAATACCAGAAACAATAGTGAAAAAAAAAATACAGTCACTCTTATGGAATTGATAGTCTAATTGGGAAGACAGAGACTGAGCAAGTACTTACAAGGATGAGTATTGCAGTACAAGAAATATAGGCTGTTTGCTATGGGAACATTTCTTTTTGCTCTGGGCTTCAGGATGATAAATCAACACATTAAAAAGTAACTGTGTTTTTCCTTTAGTTTCCCACTCCTGGCAGTCCAAAGGAAAGATTTCACATAGGGAATATCTGAATTTAAAAGTAGAAGGAAATTCCTAGGACTAATCCTTTTCTTCCTTATAAGGAAAGTAGAAATACCCTTCTGAGCAAAAGGCATGCTTTCAGCTCAGTTGCTGACTGTGTAAAACTAGGTATTTCTAACAATTCTTTTGGATTTTTTTTCTTCATGGCTACAGCTCTTCTCCACATTTTGTAAGCTTTCCCTTCCTGGGAGATACTTATAAACTATTGTCAAAAAGTGGTCATTTGAGGACCCAGTCTGGTGGCTAAAGTCCGTATCTTGCATGCACCAGGATCCCATATCCCAGTTGCTCCACTTCCCTTCTAACTTCCTGCTTTTGACCAGGGAGAAGCAGCAGAGAACAGCTCAAAGCTTTGGAACCCTGCACCCACATGGGAGACCTGGAAGAAGTTGCTAACTCCTGGCTTCAGATTGGATCAGTTTCAGCCATATGGCCACTTGTGAAGAGAACCAGTGGACAGAAGATCTTTCTCCCTGTCTTTCCTTCACTCTGTCAATCTGACTTTCGGATAAAAATGAGTAAATTTTTTTTTTTAAAGTGATTATCTTCCTGTGATATTAGACAATACTAAAAGCAATTGTTAGACTATCTAGGGTCCATGAGAACCTGGAAGAGAGTTGTTTGGTCTTAAGTTTTTTTTGAAATTCCTTGGGTTTACAGAGCAAAGCACGTGTTGACTTGGGGGCCATGCTTATGAGTTCCATCTTTACAATGAACGTCATTACAGGAGCATCTTTACAATGAGAGCCGACGGGATGGGTCTATAAGCACAGTTAACTGAATGAGAGAATAAGTCAATGAACAAACTCGGGAGACACTGAAGGTCCAGTGGGCCAGCCGCAACCACAGGGTCAAGAACCAAGAGGGTTATATTTGCTCAAAATACCTATGAGAGACAAGGAGCTTTGCAAAAAGTAATCAGGATTATCTCTCACTTGGGACAAAGACAAATAGCAGATAAATTATATGTTTACATGAAGAATCTCAATAGTATTTATGATAGATTCAGAGTCCGGACACATTCATCTAAGTACATTTTTTGCTCTGTTTGTCACTCTAGTTCATAGAAATCTCCACCCCCAGCTACCTCATATCCCTGAGTACAGAGTGTAGAATCATCTAGTTCGCCATTTCTACTGAGTCTGTAATTACTCAACTCATGTGGACAAAAAGCAAATTCTGAGACAGAACTGGAATAATCAAGAAGTGTATGAATATGAATGCCAGCTCCTTTGGATAGACAGATGCTGAAATACTAGGAAAAAATCACCTCTCTGGTTCACCTTTTCTCTCTGGCTCTCCTCCCTCTCTCAACTGCATGGACTGGATTAGAGGACTACACCTTAGAATTACATGGAATATTTGTTAAAAGTAGTGATTTCTAGACCCACCCTTCCTGACTGTGACTGGCAGTGTGGTGTGAGGACTGGGTAGTGAGAATGCAGTGGAGTGAGGGATGGGAATGGGGACTGAGAAGTGTTTTCTGAAGGCTCTGCTTGCACTTCAGTTGGGTTGCCAGTGCAATTCTGCTCTAAATGTCCGGAAATCAAGATTGGTCGTGCGTGAGCAGTAGCGTACCTTGTAAGAGCTTACAAATAATGCTAACAGAACATTTGTTGCTCTTTCCTTTCATTTCCTGAAGACTAGTCTCGGTTGATTCCAAGGTCTTAATAATAACAATAATAATAAAAGTGACTAACACCAAAATTTATTACCGGTGAGGTATTATTCTCAACGCTTCATGTAGATCCAGTGTTATTATTATCCTTGGAATACTGATGAAGAAGAACCCAAGGCCCGGGAAAGTTAAGGACTTACATGTGATGACAGTAACACAAGTACCAAAGCGTAGCAGGTTAGACTCAAGCTGGCTTGGGAATACTTTCCCTCTGCAGAAACCCAAGTCATATCTCTATAACTTCAGTTAGTCATAAGGGTTTATAAAACAGTTCAGGCACTGGGATCAGACATTTATTCAAGTTCAGGAACATCTCTACTTAGTCTTGCTGAGTGTGTTAGTCAGTTTTGGCTGTCATTATAACATGTCATGGAATGGGTGACTTAAACAACAGACATTTATTTTTCATAGATCTTAAGCTAGGGAAATGCAAGATCAAGGTTCTCATTAATTCAGTAGCTGGGGAGGGGCCTCTTCCTGATTGAAGACAGCTGCCTTATTGTATGCTCACAGGCTGGTGAGAGGTAGGGCTCAGGCCTTCCCTGTTCTTTTATTTTTTAAAGCTTTACTATTTGAATGGCAAAGCGATAGAGACCTTCCATCCACTGATTCCAAATGGCCACAAGGACCGGGGCTGGTCTAGGCCGAAGTCACTCCATCCGGGTCTCCCCAGTGGGTAGGAAGGGAAGAAGTATGTATGCTACCTGCTGGCATTCCAGCACATTAGCAGGGGCTGGATCAGAAGCAGAGCAGCTGGCATTCCACCTGGCGCTCCAATGTGAGCTCTGGGTGGTTAGCCCTCTGTACCACAAGGCTAGCCCCATTCTCGCTATTCTAATTACTCACACTATTCACATCATGAGGGCTGTTTCCTCGTGGCTTCATTTAAACTTAACACTTCTCAAAGATTGCAGGGCCCAGCAGGATAGCTCAGCGGCTAAAGTCCTTGCCTTGCATGCGCCAGGATCCCATATAGGTGCCAGCTCTAATCCTGGTGACCCTGCTTCCCATCAAGCTTGTGCCTGGGAAAGCAGTCCAAGATGACCAAAAGCCTTGGGACCCTGCACCAACATGGGAGACCCGGAAGAGCTCCTGGCTCCTGGCTTCGGATTGACTCAGCTCAAGCCCTTGCGGTCACTTGGGGAGTGAATCATCAGATGGAAGATCTTCCTCTCTGCCTCTCCTCCTTTGTGTATATATACATATATGTCTGACTTTTCAATAAAAATAAATAAATCTTTAAAAGAAGTTTGGGTTTTGTGCAATACAAAATGGGCTTACCAACAAGCTCTAGTTGCTTTGTAATTCATAAATATCCCTTTGTAAAGATATTATCCCAGATTTATCATAAATTTGAAGCATTTTGAAGATTTAAAAAATGCACTAACTTTGCACGCAGCATTTTAGAATAGGATCTAAAGAATGAAGAGTTAGCCAGTAGTGCTTTCCGAGATCTGCTCATGCTCGTGGTTGATTCATGGACTCCTCCATCACCCCCGTGGGGGAGGCGTCATGAGCATGGTGTCTGCAATGAGGCCAGGTAGGCTGCGCTTCAACACTGAAGTCACACCTGTGTGCAGGAGAGCTGAGATGGGAAGTTCTTTCCTGTTTGGTTAGGGACATGCAAAATCAAACACTTGAAATTTTCATGACCTAGAAATGAGTATTAGGACTTCTTAGGTTACAACAAAAATCTATTATGAGGAGGACAGAAAGTCATTCTTTCATCTTTATGGTCTTCTTATAAGCTAAGTAAAAATCTTCGCATGGAAGCATATGGTCAAGAAAGCATTGAGGGCCCAGCACGGCAGCCTAGCGGCTACGGTTCCCACCTTGCACACAGAGGGATCCTATATGAACACCGGTTCTAATCCCAGCAGCCCCACTTCCCATCCAGCTCCCTGCTTGTGGCCTGGGAAAGCAGTCGATGACAGCCCAAACGCCTTGGGACCCTGTACCTGTGTGGGAGACCCAGAAGAGGATCCAGGCTCCTGGCTTCAGTCTGGCACAGCTCTAGTCGTTGTGGTTGCTTGGGGAATGAATCATCAGACAGAAGATCTTCATCTCTGTCTCCTCTCTGTATATCTGCCTTTACAATAAAAATAAATCAGTTTTAAAAAGAGAAAGAGAAAGCACTGAGACATCTTGATGACTTCCTGCTTGCTCTTCTTCCCAGCCTCCACTCCTGATGCCTGTCACTCCCGGTTTACCCCCGATGGACTTGGAATGAAGAAACACAGGGCTGAAAAGCCTTGGCCCTAAGGCCACATTCTTTCCCAACATTTGAATTCTTTAGTGTGTGAGCTGTCACCCAACCCCTAGGTTTTCTGTCTCTGATTAGCCCAATGGGAGAACAGATATTTCTATTCTCTCTTCTGGAAGAATTCTTTCATGACCTTTTCCACCTGGACACAGTTGGGAAACTGAACAGCATATAAAGAGAGGACAGTTTGGTTTGTAGGAATGCTGATAAACTGGGATTCGTTTCCTTTTTAGAAAAATTTTCTGAATTTTTAAAAAAGGAAAATAAAAGGGTTCTACTGTACCTATTGTGTGAGGAGTCGGATGGGATAGTAGGCAGTTAGGGCTTTTTGTTCCTGGTGAAATTATTTCTTAAAAATATGATATTGTATTTGTCCTCCATTTAAAAAAAAAAGATTTATTCATTTTCATTGGAAAGCCAGATATACAGAGAGAAGAGACAGAGAGGAAGATCTTCCATTTAATGATTCACTCCCCAAGTGGCCACAATGGCCAGAGCTAAGCTGATTCGTAGCCAGGAGCCTGGAGCCTCTTTCAGGTCTCTCACATGGGTGCAGGGTCCCAAGGCGTTGGGCCAACCTTTTCTGCTTTCCCAGGCCACAGACAGCTAGATGGGAAGCAGGGCCACCAGGATTAGAACCAGCACCCATATGGGATCCTGGCACAAGCAAGGGTAGGACTCTAGTCACTAGGCTACCATGCTGGCCCTCCCCTCCATTTTTTGTTTTTTTTTTTTTCCAATGAGCACCCACTCTCCTTGAGGAAGGGTAGAGGAGCAGAATTAACGTATCAATTCACTATCTCAGAGTTGTAACAAAACCAAGAAGAGGCCCACCTAATCTTATCTCTGGGTAGCTCAAGGTGATGCTGCCTGACTGGTCAGCTCACTAGAAGGGAAGGAGGAATTTCATCAGTCCCACCCTTCTTAGGTTTTGGATTCTGACCTAGGTGCTATGAGGACAATTTTTTTCCTTTGTCCTTTGAGTAACTCCCTTGAGATGGGGCATAAAAGACCCCATTTCCACCGTTACTGTGGGGTTTTTTTTTTTTTTTTTTTTTTTTTTTGCTTTCCTGCCTTGGATCCAGAACTCTAACCACACTATAGCAAGAGGTCTGGGTTTTTTTCCCTCGAACACAGGGAGCCCCTCCTGCCACCATGGCAGGAGCCTCGCCTTTTTTTTCCCCCTAAATAAATCCTGCTTTGCAAACTGGAATTGTCCGCATAAAAATTCTCCTTTACTGTGAGACGAAAAAACAAAGTTGCTGCCATGGTTTGCGTCGAATACCCTGCAAAAATATTTTTTGAATCTATTGGTTATGTAATTCTTGGGAATTACACAAGGTGGTATTGGTTTTTCGGAAGGAACTGCAGTGTAATCACAAAACACCACAACTGGTATCAGCGACTAAGGCATGGGCAGAAAAACCTCTTTTTCAACCTAACCAGGGGACTGAATGTAACCACTGAATCTCTTTGGCAGGATCCAAGCTCTTGGCCTCTCAAGGTAACCGCCGCTGAGGCAGGAGGTCAAGTCCTCGGAGGTGCCGTGAAGGAACCCCAGCACTCATCCAGCCAACTGCAGACAGTTCATCAATCTCGAATCAGAAAAACGAACAGCGCAACCTCCAGAATTTAAAGAGGTTAGCCCCAGGAATCTTGGCTCTGCTCTTGTAATGACCCTGCAAGTTAATGTTGGACAAACCGCACTCCCGTCTTTATTACCTTATCGTTAGCTGAAAGGGAGATAAGCAAAATATGTAGGGCTCTGGCAGAGTTGGAATGAGCCATTTCATGGACTAGCACTTAGGAAATAATCTCCTAGTAATGGCTCAGGAACAAATAACATTTAATTTTGATTCAAAGTGGATTTAGTCACACCAAGAATTATGGCAGATTTTACTAATCCATCTTTGTATTTGATTCTCTTACTTTTTCTTCTCATTTATTATTTTTCTCCAGCACAGCTTTTCTCAACTGCTTAGTTTTAATTCTGTTTAACTTTTATCTCAATTGTCTTAAATACCATAGGGAAATCAGTGAATCACTAAATACTTTAAAAATTATTAGGAGAATGACAGATTCTTTTTTCTTCCTTGCTCTTTTTTGTTTCCTTTCATTTCTTTCTCTTTTTTTCTTTTCTTTTTTTTTTTTTTTTAAGACAAAGATGGTTTGTCAGCTGGTGATCTCAGGCCTAAACTATTTGGCTTTATCCTTTGTTCAGTTCTCTGGTTAAGTCTTGATGGACAAGTGGTCTACCATTAAGATGACAATGCCCAGCCCCCTTCCTCTTATACCCCAATCTCTCAGGGTAGAATCTGAGGCCGTGGGATTTAATAACACAACTGATATTACTGCCTTTCTGTTGGATGGGTGTGTAATTATTGTAACTACTTTCAGCTAAAAGGTGAGCTTGATTTTAGAAAAGTAGAAACTATTTTGACTTTTGGAGGGGAAACAGAACAGTCTCAGCTTTTGTAATTAATTTCAAAGGATAAGCATCACACCAATATTCTTCCTTAAATGTGAAAAAAAAAAAAAAACACCTTAAATCCCTATTGCACAGCACTTGGCAAAACTAGCAAACAAAAAAATTCCAGCACTTCTGGTAGCTAATTAGTTAGACTTGTCTCCCTAAAGCACTCCCAAATGCCTTCAAGTGGAGGGAAGAAAGGGCTCCTTTTTCCACTACTCCCCCAGCCAAAGCAACTGCTGCACTGGAGGTCCGCTAGTGGATTCCAGAAGAAGGGGCTCATTCTTCCCAGTAATCCTTGGGTCAGTGAGTGCTGCTGGGTAGAGTGCTGGGGTGCAATAGAAGCCTGCTCAGAATTCCCCCAAAAGTGGCACAACAGGGTGGAGCAGAAGCACTATCTGCCAACTGCACAGCTGCCACCAGTTTCCCAAACTGCTTTTGAAAGCCGCAGGACTGGGAGTAAGACAGGTTCCCCTCACTTTGTGTGGCTTGGTGTGTAGATGTGGAAGCAAGCTAGAGCCAGAGTTTTCTCCCGTGATTTGCTAGCTAGCGTGTGCTCTCCAGAGAAACACCATGCTGCTGATCCCTGGGACCTGGCCTCGGAGCTCACCTAGTGAACTCATCCACTGGTTTTACAGGTCAGCCAATGACCTTCAGAAAGTTGAGAAACTTGCCTAAGATGGTGTCACTGGCCTCCCCAGACTCCCTAGGACTCAAAATCAGGGAGTTCCCCAGCAGCCCCCACCAGGTGATACATATTTAATATTAACTAAATACATGGGAATTTTCATATATAAGTTGAAGATGTAAAATTTGTGGACTTTGGTATATAACAAATACTTCTAAAATTTTTGTTTGTGGTGACAAGAGCAGTGGCCTAGTGGCTAAAGTCTTTACCTGGCACACACGGAGATCCCATATGGGTGCTGGTTCTAATCCTGGTGACTCTGCTTCCCAACCCTGCTTGTAGCCTGCGAAAGCAGCCGAGGATGACCCAAGGCCTTGGGACCCTGCACCCATGTGGAAGATCTGGAAGAGGCTCCAGATTCCTGGCTTCGGACTGGCTTGGCTCTGCCTGCTATGGTCACTTGGGGAATATTCATTCCATCAGACAGAAGATCTTCCTCTCTATCTCTCCTCCTCTCTGTATGCCTGGATTTCCAACAAAAATAGTAAAAATTACTTTTATTTTTGATGTTTTTTTACATAGTTGATTAGGGCGATAAGAGTCAAGGTACAGGAAGGTGACTGAGACCATTATTCCCACAATCTTTTTTTTTTTCCTTCCTGCATCTAGGGGAAGGGAGGAGATAAGGGGAGAAGCCACACCCAGACTCCTAAATGCCTCTGCACTCTGGGATGGAGGACAGTCACCCAACACCACCCCAGGGTCTCTGAGACAGGGCATGCTCTGAGGGTCCTGTTCAAGAGGTCTTGCTAATTCAACAATTCTGAATTACTGCCAATCTCACCATTCCAAGCGCAATGAAAACTCTCAAGAATACACTGGTTGACATAGTCCACCTTAGAGTCTCTGTTTGCTCAGATATTTACTGCCAAAATTTGGCTCGGGTACTTGATCAATTTGTTCTGTCCTCCATCCTGTTATGGTACCAGGTGTCCTCTGCAGGCTCCAATGTACTGCCACACCCTCCACGTGCATCTGGATACGCTGTCCACTGCTCCATCTGAGCCACTGAGGAGGTCCTGCTCTGACACATGCACTCCAGCGTCAGACCATGGAAGCTGCAATTTTGAAGCACTTTAATAAAGTCAAGGAAAAAAAATGAGGAAAGAGCAGAGGGACCAAAAATGTCAGTGTCATAAACCTTTCTCTGGTGAGGTAGGAAGCTAGTTCAGTCACAATCTTGCAGGTCACTCTCCCTGCCACCACCTAGGTGTTCCCTCCTGCCCACCTGTGATGCTCGCCTATCATCACCTGCAACCTCAGAGGGGGTGGTACTGCATTGTGTAACCACTCCCCTCACAAGCCCCTAGAAAGGCCCGTGATAGGGAGAGGATCTCTCTCGGTCACATCCCTCTGTGGCTCTTTCACTCTTGACTCTTGGCCTCCCCAGTGCCTGCTTGCTCTCTGGCTTCCCAAAGGACAGATATCCCCTGAGCATGGCCCCTGTGTGTCTATATCGCTCACCCTTTGTTCACTGCGTGGGTGGGACAGTGAAGATGTTAATGCTAAGATGTTTTATATTTCTAATGTATGTACTATCAGGAGAAGTGAGGCCTGGCAGGAGTGGAATGTAGGCAGAGAAGCCAGGGAAAGGTGAATGCCTGCAGCATTGTAAGTGTGCCCAGGTTATTTGTTGCACGTCTTTCAGGATAGCTTATATTGTTGGGAAAGCTGGGACATAGATATTCATGGAAGGACTCCAGGGTAATGACCATCTGTTCCTCTTGGGGTTTCGATTGACTGGATTGCCATATGGACTTGTGATATGCTATTTCTAGTGAGCCCTGTTATCACCAAGCTTGCTTAATAAAGACTCCTTAATAAACCTTGGACTTGTCTTGTGTGATTTTGCTCACATCCCACAACAAAGCCAATGGAAGATTTTAGAAAACATAATTACTATGTAATGGCAATATGTAGGGCCAGCTTAGGTTATTTCCATTTGATTTAAACATGCTATATTCTCCCAAATTCTGGAAACTTGATCTGGTTACACTGGAGTCTTTGCCCAGCAGGTTTTGTGTGTGTGTGTGTGTGTGTGTGTGTGTGTGTGTGTGTTATTTTGTTTTTTAAGGTTTTTTTTTTATTGGAAAGTCAGATTTATAGAGAAGGAGATATGGAATACAGAGGGAAAGATCTTCCATCCCCTGATACATTCCCCAAGTGGTTGCAACAGCCAGAGTTAAGCTGATCCAAAGTCAGGAGGCAGAACCTCTTCCAGGTCTCCCACATGCATGCAGGGTCCCAAGGCTATGGGCTGTCCTTTTCGGCTTTTCCCAGGCCACAAGCAGGGAGCTGGATGGGAAACTGAGCAGCTATGATTAGAAATGGACCCCTTATGGGATTCTGGTGGATGCAAGGGGAGAACTTAGCCACTAGGTCATCACTGTTAGGTCTTTTCTGTGTGCACTCTTTTCAGCTTGCCACCAAAAGCCAAAACACCAGATGCAGCAAGCCAAGCAGGAGGTTTAATTGCAGCAGGGAAGGTGGCTGCAGGGAGAGAAAAAGAGAGAAGTCTTCTGCCATAATGGCATTGGGGGCTCACAGCAAAGAGAGGGGGAGAGCAAGAAGAATGGCTCACATGCAGAAGTGTGCCTTTATGGTTGAGGGAGGGTATTATGTACTGTGAGGGATTGGTGGCTAGGAATGAATGGTTAATTCATTCCTGTGGATGAATTTCCCATCCACCTGCAAATATCAGCCTGAGACTTGGGGTACTGATGTTCTAACACATGAACTCCCAGGAACCCTCAAACCCCAGCAAGGTGGTAACATTAGAAATGGGTAACACAGACAGGTCAAATGTGCAGAGGAAGAATCTAGAGAACTCCTCAAAGAATTAGAGAAGGGAGTGTTAGATTGGGCCTAGCAGGAGTCAATCCAGTATCCTGTTGAAATCAAGCAGACACTCCCATCCAGGAATGTTTGGAGGGCCGAATCACCCTTACATTGTCTGTGGCCTGGTCAATACCACCCACCATGATGAGCACCCCACACTGCATGTCACAAGCATGTGCAAACTGTGGAGCTGCTACCTTTTCCCACGAACCATACCTTGGGTGTATAAAAGCCCAGGACTGTATGCCTTGGGAAGCCATTTTCCCTCACAGGATCACCCTGCTGTGTAGAAGTGGTCCCAGGGTCTCTCCAGCCAGGGAGAGTCTCTCAAACTCTCTCCCCTGATTAATAAAACCCTTTATCTAAAGTGACTCTCTTTCAATCACTCTCATGTCACTTTCATCCTCTACCAGCTGACTGCTGCTCTTTTTTGCTCCAAGAGACAGCCTTGCTGGTATGCCCTTGCTACGGACAACAAATCTCTTGTGTGTTTCCTGTGTGTGACGTGGAATTCTGGCCCAAATTGCTAACAGAGAGAGGTTGGAACCAAGCTAGGCTAGTCAGAATTCTGGTACTGATGGAATGGTCTAAGTCAGTCGAGAAAGGACAGTAATATTTAAGGGAAGCTTACTTTCAGACATGCTGACATGAAACCAAAAAGATCACATCTGAGTAGAAGGACAGAGTGCTTGGGGAAATGAATAAAGTTGTATGTCTGCAAGCTTTTACTCAGAGTATTTTGGGGAAAAAAAAGTATTGTTTTCACACACACCTTTGGGCAAGGTTTCAACAATACTGGTCCCACTAACTTCGCCAATTGGAAATCATGAAGCTGATCAGAGTGTATGATGCACTCTTCATAGAGAAGTGCAGATTTTTAAAGCAAGGCTTGTGTTGTGGTGTAGTAACTGTTGTGGGTATGATAGCACAGCAGACAAGTTTAGGATACATTAAGCAGTCTTTATTAAGCTTGGTAATGGCAGGGCCCAAAAGCAATTAACAAATGACCAGTCCATGTGGCAATCTAATCTGAATGGAAACCCTGAGAAGAACAAATTACCACGAAGTGTGTCCGTTAGAATGGAGGCCTATGTTTCAGCTTCCCCATCAATATAAATTACCCTAAGAGACATGCAGTGACCCTGGGCACACTTACAAGTCCTCAAAGATTCGCCTTTTCCTGGTGTCTCTGTCCACATTCCATCACTACTAGGTTTCACCTCTCTTGGAACTCCTTTTCTTTTTAAAAATTGTTTAGACTTATTTTTCTTATTATTTTAATTTTTTAAAAAATTTATTTATTTTTATTGGAAAGGTGGATATACAGAGAGGAGGAGAATAGAGGAACATCCATCCCATGTTTCACTCCCCAAGCAGTGGCAATAGCTGGAGCTGAGCCAATCCGAAGCCAGGAGCTCTTCAGAGTCTCCCACGCAGGTGCAGGGTCCCAAAACTTTGGGCCGTCCTCAACTGCTTTCCCAGGTCACAAGCAGGGAGCTGGATGGGAAGCAGGGCCACAAGGATTAGAACCGGTGCCTCTATGGGATCCCAGCATGTGCAAGGTGGGACTTTAACCTCTATGCTATGGCGCAAACCCGGAACTCTCTCTCTTTCTTTTTCTTTCTTTTCTTTCTTTCTTTCTTTCTTTCTTTCTTTCTTTCTTTCTTTCTTTCTTTCTTTCTTTCTTTCTCTCTCTCTTTCTCTCTCTTTCTTTCTTTTTAAAGATTTGTTTTGTTTATTTTTATTGGAATGTCAGATATACACAGAGGAGGAGAGACAGGGAGATCTTCCATCCGATGATTCATCCCTGGGCAGCTACACAACAATGCAGTACCACCCCCTCTCAGGTTCCAGGGGATGATAAGTGTGTGTCACAGCTGGACAGAAAGCATTAGATGGGTGGTGGACGTGTGGCTTCCAAGCTGCTAACTGCCTAAGACCACAACACTGCCTGTGACATTGGCACCCCATATGGGAACATGACATGACCCAGCAGTGGTGACAGAGTCCTGTAGCCACTGGGAGACCTATACTGAGTTCCAGTTCTCCAGCTGTAGCCTGTTGCTGTTGCAACAGGTTGAGTTGTGAAATCAGCAGAAAGGAACTCTTTCCTTTCTGTTTTCAAATACATAATAGAATCATGTCATATAAAAAAAACTTTAATATTGATATTATTGTGGTAGGGACCACAAAGTACAAGTGCCTCAGACACTAATTATAACTCAGCTCTGTCCCCTTGTCTCTACCAATTCATTTTTTTTTTGCATTATTCTTCATGAGCTTGCAATTTTTAAAGTTTTATCAAAGTTATATACATGCACCCAGTTAGAAAAATCATTTAGTCCTGTGAGGTTTACCAAGAAAGCCTCCAACTCCTTATTTGTTCATGTCCTTTTCAACTTTTTGAGCTGCTTCATCTGTTTTTTTAACTGTGTCTCAAAGTAACAGGTTTTAAGGATCATTCTTGCTCTTTTTTTCAGGTCTACACATTGCCTCTTTTTTTTAATTCATTTTATTTTTATTGGAAAGTCAGATGTACAGAAAGGAGGAGAGACAGAAAGGAAGATCTTCCATCCCCAAGTGAGTGCAACAGCTGGTGCTGCTCCAATCCGAAGCCAGGAGCCAGGAAACTTCCTGCAGGTCTCCCACACGCAGGTACAGCGTCCAACGCTTTGGGCCGTCCTTGACTACTTTCCCAGGCCACAAGCAGGGAGCTGGATGGGAAGTGGAGCTTCCAGGATTAGAACCGGTGCCCATTTGTGATCTCGGCGCATTCAAGGCAAGGACCTTAACCACTACACTATTGCACCGGACCCACATATTGCCTCTTGACTCCTCATCCTGAAGATAAGCATTTGGATTTCTGGTCTCCCGTGCCTCTTTTGAAGGCTTGAATTGTTTATCCTCCTTATTCAGATTTATTTTATTTCTGAGTCACTCAATGTTCTCAGTTAACCCTGGGCTGACTCTCCGGACTCTTCAGTGTTGAGTCATGAGGGAATTACGATTACTTTCCCTTTCCTGGGCAACTTGCAGCTTCCCCTCAGTTACAACACTGTCTGTGCACACAGTTACTGTGAATACACACTGCTTACCACATGTTTAAATATCTTCCTGATGCGGTCACCCATGTTGGACATTGCATCAATTTTACCTTCTTCAGTGTCTTCTGAGGGATTTTGACCTATGTGGATACAGGTGGATAGTTCTTATAGTTGGTATAGCATCCTAAGTGTGAGAATTCAGTTTACATGCCTGCTGTGTTGGCTTTCTTTTATCCAGTAATGCACGTGTTTCCTGTTCTCACTTACACCATAATTTGCATGGTGCATATTACTCAGGAACTCTCCATGGAAATGTATATGTATGAGGATTTTACCTTCATATTTGTTTCAGAAGTTGGCTCCACATATATTGGCTGGAAAAAAATTTTTTTTTCAGAATTCTGAAGGCATGTCTCCATTTTCTTGTAACTTTTTGTTTTGCTTTTGAAAAGTGTATCTCTTACAGTTTTGGAGCCTGGAAGTCTGAGGTGAGCTTCAGCATGGTCAGGTTATGGTAAAGGTATATCCCGGGTCATCATGTAAAGGCAAGAAAAGAGAGACTGAGGGCTAAGGATGGGCGGATACAGAGAGAGGTGTCTCTGGCACTTTTTCAAAAGGCCACTAATCCCAAACAAAACCACCAGGGGTAGGATGGCTCTAATCCTGGTGGCCCAGCATCCCATCCCGCTCCCTGTTGTGGCCTGGGAAAGCAGCTGAGGAGGGCCCAAAGCCATGGGACCCTGAACCTGCATGGGGGACCCAGAAGAGTCTCCTGGCCTCAGCTTGGCTTGGCTCTGGCTGTTGTGGCCACTTGGGGAGTGAGCCAGCAGATGACACCAGGGAATAGAACATGATTGCACCATTGAAAAATAAAAAAGGCCACTAATCTCATAAATCAGTGTTCTATCCCCAGAACCCCATTATCTCCCAAAGGCCTCACCTACAACTCACCTACAACTACCATCAAACTGGAGGTTAGGGTTTTAACATAAAAAAGACATTTTATAAAAAAAAAAACCCATTTTATATGTGATCTGAAATAACTTCATGAAGTGTCTTAGTGTGGCTATTCAATTATTCCTTTCATATATAATAACATATATAACAACTTTCAGAAACCCCAATTATTTCATTGATAAAATAATACTGGGCCTGGCACAATGGCTCAATGGCTCAATGGCTAAATCCTCATGTCCTTGCTTCTCCACTTCCCATCCAGTTCCCTGCTTGTGTTCTGCAAAAGCAGAAGAGGATGGTCCAAAACGTCGGGACCCTGCAGTCATGTGGGAGACCTGGAAGATGCCCCCAGTTTTGCAAACACGTGGGAGAACTAGAGGAAACTCCTGGCTTTGGATCATCTCACTTCTGGTTATTACAGCCATTTGAGGAGTAAACTAATGGATGGAAGATCTTTCTCTCTGTCTCTCCTTCTCCCTGTAAATCAATCTTTCTTTTCCAATAAAAACAAAATTTTTTTTAAAGAATTGTTTTCTATTGTCTCTAAGTAATTTCTTCTAGAATTGTCTGTAAGTTTCCTTGTACTTTCTTGTTATTTTTTACTCTTTCTTTTTCTAGGAAATTTCTTCAACCTTCTTTTCCAAGCGATCCACTGAGCATTCATTTCTACAACCGTATATGTATATATATATATATACACACACAAATACATACACACACACACACATATATATGCACACACACATGTATTTGGTTCTCTTTGTTTACTTTTAGAGCCTCCTATAAGTTTTGGATTAATTTAAAATCTATTATCTACATCTCTGTGGAGAATAATACTAGATTTCAAAGTTTTTTCTGTTATCCTGTTTCCTTCAAATTGCCTTTGTCTGTTTCTTAGTTTATGCCAACATTTCTATAAGAGATTATCCTTATGTGTTCAGTAGTTCTCAGTAGTTCATGATGAAGGTTTCACGGTAGAAGTAGAGTGGAAGCTCTCAGGACGTGGGTGGCTTTCATTTTCTCAATATTGTTTATCACTAGTGTGTCTTCTTGGGCCATTTGGAGGCCCCGTGCAACACACTTGCAGTCTGCAGCAGGAAGGATGAAGAACGGTGGCCTGTGTTTGGCTACCATGCTGGGAAAGAGAATGGGAATGCCAGCTTCATGTAGGCTGGGTCAGTTTTCCTGTCCTCTTCCTCCTCCTTCTCCACCTTTTTAAAGTTTATCTACTCTTGCTTAAGTTCCCCAGTCCAATCAACAGTCACTGTTCCAAGAATGCATTTCCAATTTGCTGGGTTTGCAGTTGCCCAGTGTGTAGGCTGGACCGAGGACTGGAGATATCTCCCTACAGTCATGTACGTCTGAGAATGTTATGCTCATCAACAGATTGCGCGTGCAGTGGTGGTCGCATAAGAACATATCA
Source organism: Ochotona curzoniae (assembly GCF_017591425.1). NCBI lineage: Eukaryota > Metazoa > Chordata > Mammalia > Lagomorpha > Ochotonidae > Ochotona > Ochotona curzoniae. The sequence goes on from NW_024467115.1 coordinate 24,110,722, forward strand.
CCCGAAGATGCTGTAAGTGTCTTAGTTTGTGCAGGTACACTCTATGTTAATCCTAAAAGGACAAATCTTAAGCAATTCACAAGTATCGTTTCATTCAATCCTTTTCATTGTTTCCTTATCACTCTCTACTTTCAGGCTAAGCCTTTGATACATGGGCTTTTGGTTGACCCGTCTGTGGAAATTAGATTTACTCTTGGTTGCTCTCACAGCTGACTTTTCATACCTGCAAAGTCATTTTCCACTTGATGATCTACTTTCCTGCCTCAAGAGTTTTGTCATTGTCTCTTTTTCTTTGTTGTTTTACACCTTTATGTAAATCCCTGTGGCATAACTTCAGCAAGGTATGGGAAGAAGCAAAATTAAATGGCATACTCAATCTCTATCTTTACCTAAAATTCATTATAATTGAACTTTTGACTACATAGGATTTTAAGTATTTGGCTTCTTATATAAATGCAATGACAAATGACGCTTTTGAAGTTTAAGATCATATCTTATAAAATTCAGGCTCATATTGGCCAATTGTATTAACATAGTAAACACATTAGCACAATATGTTGAGCAAAGTTATAACTGTATTTAATGAAAAATAGAATCTATAGACTCCTGAGGCTAGTTACCTTGTTTTAATTAGAATGTTATTTTAATGTGCACAAACATAAGCATAAACTACTTATCCTTATACCTGGTATCCATTTATATAAGTAAAAGGAAGGAAAAGTATGCTTAATACAGCAGTCATGTATTAATTCAAATTAACATTATAAATTTTATGTGACAGATGTTATAGTCATAAAGCTAAATTGCTACTCTAAATATGAATATGATATTTATTGCTGTGTCATGAATTTTTCAAATTTAACATCCATATGCTATCATGTGTTGCTTGAGAAATGAATTCACCCATTTTCTGAATTTGAAATTAAGAAAACTTTTATCACATAAAAATATTTGCTCTTCTATGGGCATTACTTTTAAAAAACACATCTCAACCACTTAGCCTGCATTTGTTCTTTCATATTAGCCTCTGACAAGAAAGCAGTACTTCGTGATGACAAGAGGTGGGACCAGTACATCAACTTAATGGAATAGTACTCAGCCATAAAAAGGATTGAAATCTTGCCATTTGCAACAAAATGGTCCCATCTGGAAAGCATTATGCTTAATGAAGTAAACCATTCTCAAATGAATAAAGATCATATGTTCTCTATGATATAAGACAGTTAATATGCAAAGTTCAACATATATTGTTGGTATTATTTTCCTGTGGGACCAGTGCAATGCAATGACTGAGCTCAGCTCGTGTGCAGCTCACTGTTGTCCCTGCAGACTTAAATTCTTTGCCACACTACACAAAATGGTGCCTGATGTGCCACTACTAGAGTTCTTGATCTGTTGGCCATCAGGTCTGAGGGCTACCTGGACATATCTTGGGTGGAACCTGTAGGATGCCATGTTGTTGCAGTTTGCTGAGCCAGAAATGAGTTCACTCCCAGCTCAGTGCATGCACAGTACTGTCCATAGCCCTTACCTCCTTAAACAAAATGATGCCTGAAACAGCTCTAGGGAGCAGACTGGGTTGTGAAATCCACCCTGTTCCCATACTGCCTGTCTGGGACATGCTGCTCTGTCTCTGCTCCTGGTCAAATCAAACAGGCCAGCAGGAGGGGCAGTTCTTTGGCTGGGTTCACCTCCCAAGCTCCCAGTGAAAGTCCCTTCCCACCTGGTTGCTGGTGGAGTTTTGGCTGCAGGTGTAATATGGATTGCTACTCGCTGAATGCTGCTGGGGTATCAGTCACTGCAACATCACACAGTTGTTTTTGCTGCTTTCCTGTGTCTGTCAGTCTCCAGGTGCCCCTCTGCAGTTCCGTCCTCTCCTATTTCCTATAATGTGCCCTCTCTGCTTCACACTGGCTAAAGTTTCTCTGCTTAAATGTGTTTTACCCTATTCCGCCATCTTGATTCTCCAAAGTTCAACATATATGTATGTGTGTGCGTAGAGAGAAATATTCATATACATAAACATACAAGGAAGAGAAGCATACTGGGAAGTAAAGGTACTATGCATTTTGCATCTCATTCGTTCACTCATCCCAACAGAAGTTATAAATACATATCTATATTAAAATACTAACCAGGAACTTAAACTTGTAGCTTACAGTAAGAAATTACACTGTTGTGATAATATCAGGGGTAGGGATAGGGAGGAAGTGACAGGAGTAGAAAATCTGGAAAGAGGAAGAGGACAGGGAGGGATGAATCATTATGCCTATAAAACTGGATCGTGAAAAACAAAAAGAGAAAGAGAGAGAGAAGTAGGGCCATGTGATTGTGAGGTTTCTACCATTGTAAATGGGTAGGACCATTCACAGATGATTAGATCCTCTGGAGGGTGGCTCTGTCTTGTTTGTGTAGCCCTCCCTCCAGGGGATGAACTGTCCTGGCTTGGCACTGTGTGAGCTTTGACCAGCACAAAGGACTTCATCAGACATGGCCTCCCAGCCTTCAGAACCACGTGCGGAAGAAACCTTTGCTCTTCCTGAATTACTCAGGCTGTAATTCTGAGTTACAGTAACAGAATGGACACAAATACTACCCAAAAAGCAGTTTGCCCTAATTTTGTAAAATAAAAAAATTTGAATTTGTTAAACTAAAGTTTCAAAATTGTCTTAGAGCAGCAACACACTGCCCAAATATTGTGTCCTTTTACTGCAACGGTCACATAGCTGGAAAGGCCCCATAGTTACTATGGAGGAAGCTGCACCCACCTTCCCCCAGGGCTCTCAGAAGCAGACCAAAAAGTCTGGTCCTGCTTTCCAATCAGTATTGCTTAGGAAAATAGACCTAATGAAACGTCTCTTAAAAGCACTGACATCATCCTCGGATCGGTGAAATCGGCAGCGTTTCAGAACTATCCAAACCACTTGGACAGAACCCCTGGAATATGTACACTTTGATATGAGATGGCAGTTCCTCATCTCTGGGTACTGGGACAGATGGAAAGTCATGAGTGGTTTCCCCCTTTGTCACTCCCCTTCCCCCAGAAACAACAAGAAGAAATAACAAATTTGGAAGCAATGAGTTCACCCAGTTTTCTCTAAATCTGGATCCTTCCCACCCTGATCCACCATGTAATCATTATAAAAATAAAATTTATTAAAAAAAAAGAAATATTCTTCTTCTCTGTCTCTCCTCCTTTCTGTATATCTGACTTTCATTTATTTGTATTGCAAAGTCAGATATACAAAGGAGGAGAGACAGAGAGAAAGATCTTCTGTCCAATGATTCATTCTCCATGTGGCAGCAATGGCTGGAGCTGAACCAATCTGAAGCCAGGAGTCAGGAGCTTCTTCCAGGTGTCCCACGTGGGTTCAGGGTTCCAATGCTTTGGGCCATCCTCGACTGCTTTCTCAGGCCACTAAGCAGGGAGCTGGATGGGATGCAGGGTCACAGGGATTAGAACCAGTGCTCATATGGGATCCTGGCAAGTGCAAGGTAAGGACTTTAGCTGCTATGTTACTGCGCCGGGCCCATAAAATAATTTTTTAAAAAAGAAATATGTAATGAACAAAACAAAGAAAAAATTTGGTATTTATCTAAACACAATGAGAATATTTTATAAGCAAGTAATGGTTGGTAAATGGAAGCCATGGGGTTGCTATTCACAATGTGGCCAGGGACAGGTTCATGTTGAGTTGGTCATCTCTCTGTAATATAAAGAGGTGATCTCTAAGGGAAGGATACTTGCACAGGGGACCATGGAAGCATCTGAACTATTAAGCTAATCCTTTAGGAATTACGTTAGCAGTTGGAGGTTCACCAGCCAGAGGAGCATCAGGAGCGCTGACCTAACCTAAGCTAACCTTCCTGTCTGAGCAGCTGCCGTGGTGATGGAACCAGAGAGTAAGGCGGACTCGTTTGACACCCCTCTGTTGAGAACTACCTTCTGGAGCATGCATCACATGATCCAGGGACATCCCAGCAGGCCCCTCTCCTAAACACTGGGACTGGATTCAGTTTCCACCCTTTTAGCCTTCTGGGAGCTCGTGAGTCGGGGAGCCCAAACATACCCAAACAAGGGCTTTCCCTGACAGCTTGGCCCTTTCATTCCCAGCTTAGTTACGTTCCCCTGTGCCCTGTATTCCTCTGCTCCCTGCCTCTGGCCATCACACTTTCCCTGAGGAGACTTACTTCCTCAGATCCAAGGCAGGCTTTGTACTACCCCAGCATGTTAAAATGGCGTGAATACTCCAAAAGTGGTAAGCATGGTAGGTTACCCTAGGGTGGTCTGTCTGAATCTGTCTGAAACACTTGGATTCTAACAGACAGAGGGAATCATGGTCATTTGGAAATTATGATGGATGGGACATGGATTTTTTTTTCTCTGTTGGGCAGTTTCTAGACCTTTCCAGTCTTCCAAAATTGTCTGTTTCAGGCAGCTCTCTGGACATGGAATTGTGGTTTCCCAAGCAAGCTAGCCTTAGTTTCATGAGTTGCCTGTTCAAATTGCAGCTTTGCCAATGCCACCAGATCTGCTAAATGAGATTTTTTTTCCCTTTTTGATGATGCTTACTTGGTTGATCAGGGTGGGAAGGATCGAGGGTTAGGGGAAAGGGGGATGAGAGCACTGCCTCCAATATCTGGGGGAAGGGGAGAGAGACCCGTGAAGAAGCTGCACCCAGCCTCCCAACCGCTCCAGCACCTGGGAATGGGGAACGTCCACCCAACATCAACCCAGGGTCCCCAATGTGGAGCATGTTCTGAGGTTTCTGCTTAATTGGTTTTAATAGTTCTGAAATGCTGTCAATCTCTCCCATCTAAGGATGAGGAAGTCCTTCCAAGGTCCATTGGCTAGCATAATCCTCCTTAGAGTCACCATTCACCCAGATAGTTGCTGTCAGTGCTTGGCTGGGGTCGTTGTCCAATTTGTTCTGCCCTCCTTCTTCTGCTATGGTACCAGATGTCCTCTGGGATCCCAGTGGGCTGTCATATCTTCCACGTGCATCTGGGCATGCCATCCACTGTTCTGACTTTTCCACTGAGAAGGCCAAGGTCCCACCCATGCACTTTACGGTCAGTACATCAATCCTACAGTTCTCTCTCTGGTTGCAGTTCTGAGCCAAGTGATTTAGTTGAGGGGATCCCCAAGGAGACCTCATCTGAGGTGATCCCAGTATGGAGTGTGCCTCAGTCCTATCCCACCTCAGTGTAGGCACCCACTGGTGTTGGGTCATTTTGTTTGCAGCACCATCTCTTACGTAAACCATTTGATGCTACGGCTCAGAACAACCCAGCCTACTACACACTCAGCTCTTATGTATATCAGTGGGAACTGCGGTCTAGTCAGCGTGCCCCCCAAGAACCCCCACCAGGGCCTGCGCCCAGCCCTGGCTCCCGTGCTTGTCAGTATGTGGAGCAGACTGGCCCAGTGTGTGAGAGCGGAATGGGATTGGGACAAACTGATTTTGAAACCTGACCATGGTGATTCTTCATCTCACTCGGTTCTGAGGAAATCTGTCTTTATTTGTTCTCATATGTTATTATTACTTGCTGGTTTCTTTAACTCTGCTAGCGACATTTCCACCCTGCACACCAATTACCAGCTATTTGACTGCAGAATTCAGCAACAACACCCAGTAAATCTGATTTCTCTGATATAAAACTAAAGATTTATATTTGGTGATCTAGAGAGAAAAAAAATCCTTTTTGCACTAACTTCTATTGTTTCATTCACAGTTAATATGAGTAAAGGGTAAAGGAATAACTATATTTTTCAAAAATTGTTGTATATTTCTACATGTTTCTAATGTTAATTTTATTTGTTTAAAAAAGATTTATTTATTTTTATTGGGACGTCAGATATACAAAGGAGGAGAGACAGAGAGGAAGATCGTCCATCTGATGATTCACTCCCCAAGTGACTGCAATGGTCAGTGCTGAGCTGATCCGAAGCCAGGAGCCAGAAACTTCCTCCAGGTCTCCCACACAGGTACAGGGTCCCAAGGCGTTTGGGCTGTCGTCGTCTGCTTTCCCAGGCCACAAGCAGGGAGCTGGATGGGAAGTGGGGCTGCTGGAATCAGAACTGGCGTCTATATGGGATCCCAGCGCGTACAGGGCTAAGACTTTAGCTGCTAGGCCACTGTGCTGGGCCCAATGTTTCTAAATGTTTAAAGAGAAACTACGTTCTTGTACAAAGTAGGGAATCTTTTTACCCCTGACATCGATGTCAGAATACTTTCCTTGTATTTAAAACAGAATCTAAGCAAAGCATGTCTGTGTGTCATGCTGTACATATGTACACATGTATTTTTATGTATGAATACTCACAGACACACACACCCACATGCACACACACACACATATATATATATATTACTCATATCATGCTTTTCTTCATTAGGGGCTTGCCCTCCTACCATGACATCCATTCAATTTCACTGTCATTGTTTTATCGTCACTCTGGGGTACTCTAGGGTAATCCCAGGGCCACATTCCTGTCACTTTTGCCCAAGTCCACTTAGCACAATCATCACTGGCTTGTGTCTGCTCCATGTGCATGTGGGCAGCAGGTGCAACACCAACCATCTGCTCCTCCTGGTGGCTTGTCTACACTGTCTCTGAGGAGGGAAAAGAAGTGACACTCTGTGCTCCATGGAAATCTAGCTCTCTGTGCTCAAGATCTTCCACCAAATGTGGTTTCCCTGTGAGACAGAAAATAAATAAATAAATAAAAGCAGAAGCAGGACCAGGTCAGGACCTCTTGGCTATTTGGCCAAGACAATTTTCTTAGGCTTCTTCACTTCACCGCTTACAAGGGGCGTCCAGCTGCTTGGAAGGGCTGGAAGGAGAAGGGCTGGAAACACGCAGGGCACAGGTCCCCAGGTAACTTGCCATTCACTTCGGGGTAAAGATGTGGGGCAAGGCACTCCAGTACAGAAACTGAGGCTCTGGGAAGCTGGGCGACGCATCCTTCTAGAGGTTAACACGCGGACATCATTGGCTCCTCAGAACCCATGCTTCTCAAAAATTCTGCCATAAGTCAATGATTATTTGAGCCCTATTTTGCAATTTACAAAATGGCTTACACCTGTACCATTTTCAGTACCAGACTCCCTAACCGCTCCCAAAGGACAATCAGTGCCTATCAACTCAACCTGAAGGCCCAGAGCCACGAGTGCGACTGGGAGAGAAGACTTGGGCCTCCATCAGCAGGTGGCAGCTGATGTGCACCGTTCTTAGGACACTGATCCTGGTATGTTCTGTCAGGGCAAGACATTTTCTCCTGGAATTATCCGTAGCACTGGCAGACTTGGCAGACCCTAAACGGGTGTTTGTTAAATAAAGGGCTAGAAGTAAGTGGATAAATCATATCCATTTATATATATATATATATATTATTATTATTATTATTTTTTTTTTGTAAAATTGGACTGTCATAAAGTGAGTCCCCAAAGGAAGCTAATCTGGAAACTTTGTAAGGAAGACTTTTGGGGGACTTTCTACCCCATAGCAGGTAGACTGGGGAACCATTTGCTTCACCCAAGAAAAGGTTACTGAATCTTTCTGAAACATTCCTTTCATTCCCCTAGCGGTTTATCTTTCTTGTCTCAGAAATTAACTGTTCATCATTAAGCTAACAACAGGCCAGAGCTTGCCTGTCAATCATTCTTACGTCTGTTTATATGAACTGTTTCATTTTTCTCTTTCTCAGCAAGATGATTCATGTCAAAAAAGGAACACACGGGGAGGGAAGTGTCAAGGAGAAACGCGCGCACCGCGAGCACGTTTCATCTCTGATGCTTTCCGGCCAGATCTGCTAGATTGAAACAGGTTGTAGAGCAGATGTGTTTGTTTGTGTGTGTTGGGAAAACAGAAGAGAAGGTCAGCGCAAACACTGTTTGCACCATGAATGGATACAAGACCAAATTACAAGTCCTTTTTTTTCCATATTAAAAAGATGTTAAGAAAATTCTGTTAACTCGCTTTAAAAAGTCAGCAACTAGGATCCCCCCAAAACCAGCAGCATCAGGAAAACTGCTTGGTGCAGAGTTGGTGGGGGAGAAGGGAGGCAGATGTTCAGGGATTTATCTGTTAAAAGAAATCTCGCCCTCAATCGAGGCCGGGTTTGCCTGCCGGGCGTGACTCACACTTCTGGATCAGCTGAACCAAGGACAACAGCGTGTTTGCGCGGGACAGCCATTCTAGCTGCAGGCTCGCGGCACCAACAGTTAGCTCCCGGAGCTGAGCAGGGCGCGCCGCCCCAGGCCAGCCCGACTCGGGGCCGGGTCGCTGCGGGCGGGGAGGGCGCGCACGGCTGGCGCTGATTGACCGGGCGCGCGGTCAGGTGACACGGGGCGCCTAGTTCCCGCAGCTGTGCCCGCGGTGGCCTCCAAGGAGGGTCCCGAGCCGCTCCCGGAGCCCACAGGGACTGGTCTCCGGGGAACAAAGTTGCTGGGCCGGAGACGGCGGGGCGAAGGGAGGAGGAGCAGGGGCGCCGGGGCGGTTGTGGCGGCTCGGGGGCCGGATCCGCCGGGCCTCCTCCTCCTCCTCCTAGGGAGAGCAAAGCCCCGGGTGCCGGAACCGGAGCCCCTTCCCAGGGGGCGGCGGCGGCACGCGGGCGCTCGGCCTTGCGCCCCACCTTCGGTCCTCTGCCTGCGGCGCTGCGCTCCAACAAAGGGGCAGGCCCGCGGCGGCCGCGAGGAGGAAAGGAGGCGGCGGCGGCGGAGGAGGAGCCGCGGCAGCTGCTAGCCGCTCTCTTGCACAAAGTTGTGGAGTACGCCTTTCCTCGGAGGAGCGGACTGGGCAGCCCGGAGGGCCGCGGGCTTTCTCCCGCCCAGGGGACGAGGAGGGGCCTGTGGCGCCCACAGTCAATTGGGGGAATCTCGGGGAACATCCCCCCCCGCCCCTCCCCCGCCTCCTCAGGCTTTGGGTCGTTTCTGCAGACGGAAATCTTGAGAATTTGGCAAACTTGGTGCCTGCGCGCCTGCTCCAGGTTTGCGCTAGGACTGTTTTTGTTTTTGGCGGAACTACGGGGCAGGAAGATTGCACAAGCCCGGGGCGTTTCCAATTGGGTCTTCATTTTTTTTTTTTCGGATCTTGTCTGGTTCTTCAAGTTTTATTAAGGGGTGGGGGAGGAAGATTGCACGCTCACACTCACCCTCACGTACAACCAACCCCTCGGTTGCTCCGACCCAAACACTCCCCGAGGAGACCAGGGCAGGCTGGGGACGCTGTGGCGGTGGCGGCCCCTGCGTAGCAGGTAAGCCCATGCATTATTGAAGCCTCGACTGGGTAAGGTGACCACAGCCGGCTAGGGAGCGGGGCAGGGAGGGGTGGGACTCTGGTGCGGCTCTTCCGGCCCGGATGGGCATCCCGAGCTGCTTCTCAAGTGTCAGGCCAAGGATGGAAACCAACTTGTGCCTGCACGTTCCTCACCGCCGCACTTCAGTTCCCTCGGGCGGTAGACGGAGGCTCCAGAAGTGTGGAGAGGAGGTCCTAAGACACCTTGCTGGTTCCCAACAACCCCATCTCCTGGGATTGGGTACTCCCCTCAAAGACTCCGTCGCGCCGGGGCGAGAGGCTCGCGCGTCTGTGTAGCGCGCGGTGCAGGGCTCTTGGCCAGTGATCTGCAAGAGGGGACGTGGCCTCCTAGGAGAGCCTGTCACAAGCCCCGGCCAGGGGAAGGCGGGGCCCCGGCTGAGTCCGTCAGGAGAGGGTGGGGAGAGAGTGACTGGCCAGCGGCAGGGGACGCTTCCCCGCCGGCCGCCTGGCAGGAGCTGTGCTTGCCCTCTGGGGCGCTTGCTGCTGCTGAGGGTGGGGCCCCCGAGCGTGGAGCCGCCGATTCCCAACTCCCCGCCAGCCGCCCGGGTGAGGCGGAGGGCCCCGCGCGGTCGCCGCGCTTTCCGGACTCCTGGCATCGCTTGCCGCGCCGACAAGGTAATTCCTGCCTCTGTTTGGCTCAGGCTCTAGGTTCTGGTGACCCAGGGCCACTTACAAAGCCGACTAGGCAGTAGTTGTGGACTGAGCAACTTTGCGCTGAAGCCCAAGGTGGCGAAGGGGACATGTTCCAGCGTTGTCCCAAGTGGAGGTAAAAACGTGCCGACTTCGCGCTTACTTTGAACGTTAACCTGAAGAGACCGGGGCTCACTATCCGGGCATGGTCTTCTAGCCTCGGCTCACCTGGGTCAAGGTGGCCTCGCCAGTCACTTCCCCCCAGCGCACTTGGGACCGTCGGTGCGCCGGTCACCCGGTCGCCGTGGCCAGAGCGCACGGAGCTGGGGGCGAGGTGGGGGTCCCCGGGTGGGGCCGGCGCTGCGTGCCTCCGGGCCTTGCGGTTGCACGGTATCCATTCCTTGGAAACTTGCACGGACTACGGCTGTGGGGTTGGGCCCTCGAGGCCTGGTGGCTGGTGGACGTAGCACGAAGACCTCACAGGGTCAGGCAAGATCTGGAGGAATGCAAAGCGCGTGGGTCCCCCAGCTTAGGAGCTCGGAGTGGCGAGGGTCAGGGCTTAAGTGGAGCCATCCCTGCCCCTCTTCCCTTACCGGCGTTTATGGGACCTGTGAGACAGCTCTTTAACGCTCATTTGGGTGGTTACTTGAAATTTATTGGCCCTGTAAACGGTATTCATCACAGTGGTATTAATCACAGTGGTATTAACCTGGAGCGCGGCCGAGAGTGAACGGCGGGTCTTGGCACTCGATGGAGTCTGAGTGTGTTTGGCTGCGTTGGCGTCCCTTTCTACTCTCCCGCATCGCTGGGTTCCTAGTCAATGAAGGGACTCAACCCTTGAGTCCAAGGACTCAACCCGGATTTCCGTCGTGGTAGCTGATTGTTGAATCCTCACTCACAGAGGGATGTCGTGGCATGTTTCATATTGTGACGTCAGGGAAGCCCCATATTAAAATGAATGACAACACAGCTTTTTCCTTGAAGGCCATTCCCCGAACTTTCACCTTAGGGGTATGGCTATGCCGCTGCTGCTGATTTTAGGACAGCCAGGCATGTTATGTGGTAGCAGCTGGTGAATAGGTGGGGAGTGGAGTGTGGGATTGCTTGCAGTGGAAAACATCTGGATTAACTATAGAACAGCATTTTGAGAGAATGGAAAGCTAGGGCAGAGATAATGCTAAATTGCAGTGGGCTATGCCTTCCGGCTCCTACTAAAGGCCATTCATGTGTTCTCAGATTCTCACCTAGATTGGAATGGAAGGTGGCATTCCGTCCATTCCAGGGGTGTGGAAGTGAAGCATGTCACTGGGACACAAGTGTTAGTTGTGCAACTTTGATTCTGTCTTCTGACAAGCCATTACAGGGCGAAGCAGGAGGCTTCTCTGCCTCTCCCCATCCCCCAGTCAAACTGAGTCTCCTGGCCATGGGCACATTGGGGTGATGGTCAGTGGCTACCCCTGTGTCCCTCACATTTGTTTTTCTCCTCCCTCCCCCGTTCTTTTCGTGCTCTCTGCTCATCTTCTCTGCCTTTGCAGGATGACAGAGAGCTTCACTGCCACGAAGAGGAAATTTGAAAAATGAGGAGCAAGGCAAAGTCAAACTTTATCATGAGGAAGTATTACTAGTCCTGTGTAAAAGAAAGTCCTGTGTAAATAGTTTATCTTTCTCTTGTACACTGGACAGTCTTTTTTGGAAAGCACTGGGGTAGAGACCCTTGACCAAGAACATTCGTGGAGAACATTAGCAGTATCTCAAAGGGAGTATATCTTCCAGGAAAGACCATTTTTCCTGAGCAAACCTGATTTTCCATAATCAAATTTGTATACACTTTTTTTTTCTGAACAAAGTTTTTGATGCTTAGATATAATAAAATACCACTTAAGAGTTTAGCAAATCTTTTACAGTTTTGTACCTGCAGAAAATAATTTAATCACACAGGAATCCATAAATTCTTAGCAGTAGTAAAACCATATAAAATGTTTTTTACACTCTCATAAACTCTGGCAGATTGATATATCCGCATATTCTTTGCTACCAGAGAGGAAATGGTTCTTGAAGCTTTAGCAAGGTGCTCTGTTTTCCTCTGCCTCAGCTACTTTATTAAAAATGTTTTCTAATAACTTGGATCTTTTTATTATTAAGAATGCACCCCTTTTTGTCTTGATAAAAAAACTGTTACATACTATGAATATTATATCTGATAGCATAATGCCATATGATATGTACTTGAATATATGATAAAGCATAATATGGAAAATATTGTGTTTTAAAATAATAATGCTAGAGTGGATTCTTTTTAAAAAAAGATTATTTAAAATGCAGAATGATGAGGGTGAGAGGGAGGGAAGGAAAGAGAGAGAGGCAGAGACAGACTGTTTATTGTTTTACTCACGAATGCTTGTTTTGACCAGACCTAGACCTTGTCAAAGCTGTGTCCTCCCAATGTCTGGCAGGGATGCAGGCACCTAAGCCGTCGTCGGCTGCCTATTAGTTATCGGGATGTTGGATTAGAAGCAGTGCGGTGACTTGAACCCAGGCACTCTGATATGGAGGGCAAGCATACCAACTAACACCTTTGGCCATAGCAAATGGCCAACCTCTAGAATTCTTTTGGGTGGTGTCTGGGCTCAGCAAAAATCGTAGGGTGTGCCTTCCAGATAAAATCTGTGTCAGTGGATGTAACATGTAAACGTTTAGCTGTATAGCACTCACCCAGGCCATTCCTCAGATTCTGATCTGTATTTCCAATTACTCCTTTGTTGTCTGCACTTAGAGTTCCAAGAGGCAACCCTATTCTAGCATATTCCAAGCATATTCATTGTCTTCTGGGGTTCGTGGCTTGGGGACTGACTCACCTGTCCCTTAATTGTCCACCAAAATGGGGAGCCTTTTTTTTTTTTTTTTTTTTTTTACGTATACTGGGCCTGTAATATCCAGTCGCTTCACACATCTTACTGGCTTTGTTTACTTGATGTCTACGTGCCCACTTAGCCATTTATTTGTTATCCATCTGCCCTCATCCCTACACCACGTGCCCACTCATTTCTTACGCATTTACCCTCGTCTGGGTCATAGCCATTTCCTGCTTGTAATGTTATAATAGGAAAATCAACGTAATAAAAAGCCAGATGCCATTTAATTAGTTTGCCCACTTACTTTGCAATAGTTACAGTGTTTTCTTCTCTCTTTGTATGCATACATGTGTACATGTATGTAGGGATAGCAGCATGCGTGCAGATTAAGATAGCTACAGGTAAATGTGGCTGCCCTGTTTGAAATGAAGTTGAAGATATTATCAGTCTGCATTGCTAAATATGTCATGGTATGTCTCCTGCTGCCAAAGATATTTTCCTTCACAATAGCAACCCCGTTAATGTTCAGGAAATTTAATGTTGATGCAATAATATTGTCTAATGTGAAGGCTGAATTTAGGTATTTCAGATGATCCCCAATATGTTTTGAAATTCTGAGGTCATCCCGTTTGTTTAATCTGCTTTACTGCATCAAGTTCCTCTTTTCCTGGGTGGTTTTTGTTTTCATAACATTGACAATTGTGAAGTGATGAGGCCATTTGTTCTATAAGCTCCGCACAGCGTCGATTCATCTGCCCGCGATAAGCTTCACTATGGATATTTTGACAAAGTTGTTGTACAGAGGCTGTGGTGCATTTTTGTTGCTTCACATAATAGCTTGTTATCGGTTATAGGAAGTTTGATTACCGGATCAAAGACAGGAATTTTCCCCCAAACATATTATGAGACATATTTAAGATTACAGAAGAGTTGAAAGAGATTTTTATTTGGCATCCGTGATAACTGGCCTAGTTTCTTTCAGTAGCTTGTTGATAGATTCAGTCTTCACTGCTTCCCCACATGCTGTTTGGATCCATCTTCAGTTACAGCATCCTTTTAGAAGTCCAATATGCTTGTGTTACTCTCCAGCTTTAAGCTATCTAGGGGGTCCTTATTGCCTTTGAAAGAAAGGTTGAAAACTTTGCGTGGTCTTCAAGGTGTTTTTCCTAGTACTGCATAGCTGCTTCACCTAGTTCAGCTGATACATGAAGGGATTTCGGCAAGTTCCTAGAAAATGGAACTAAAAGACAGGTGAATTCTCTAGGAACTTTTTGAAATTCCTTTGCTCTTGTTTCTGGGGTATCTTCTCTCCAACAAGTGGCTGGCTTGTACCTTAGCCCTTTGAATCTGTCATTTCTGCCACTTCACATGGGCATATTTCTTTTTCCTCCTTACACACTTTCCATTTTGGCTAATTAAATTCTTCCGATCTTGAAGGCTTGGCTCAACTATCACTTCTTCACGAAGGCCACTGCTAATTGTTCAGTGCAGGCGAACTTCTCTGCTCTATGCAGTTTCTAATCTGTGCTCCTCCTTTCTTTGTAGCCCATCAGGATGATAATGAAGTAACTCATTATGTGATAGATTGCTCAGTGTCTATAGGCTTATCATAGCAGGGACCTTATCTTTTGTTGATATGTCCATGGCCAAGATCAGTGACTTACACCTGCGAAGTCTTTGGGAAATACTGAAAGATTGCCATATGTAACTGTCTATAGTCATATACTAAATTATATACATTATGCACATTTTAAGTCCATGCTTTCCGTTTTGCTTTTAGGTTCTGATGTCAGGCTGGACTGTTACCAAAAGCTGGAAGTCTTAAAAAAAAAGGACTTGTTAAAATCTTTGGATTATTCTGAAGCTCAACCAAGATGGCCAAATATGGAGAACAGGAAGCCAAGCCTGAAGATGCGCAGAACGAATTCAGTGATATCATTAAGTCCAGATCTGGTAGGTGATGGAAACTCCAGAAAATTATGGATTTTTATGTAGAAACTCTGTAAAAGGCGTTGGTTTCCTGGCTTATTTTTCATTGTCCTTGTAAGCAAAGTTTTTTTCCTGTGAAACTCATTCTAAGAAATGGATTGTACTTTAGAAAACGTCTTGTTAACATCTTTGAGTGCCCTGACTTCGTTTCTCAGCCTAGTTTTGTCTTACTGCATGTTTGCTGGCATTGCTTGGGGAAACCACTGCTGTAGCTGAATGAGGTTTGTTTAGAAGACTGCTTCATTGAGTGACAAAAATACAGCGATATGCCTTCGTGCTAGTTTCTGGAAATTGAAGAGTCTGTATTTCCAGTGGGAAGTTGCATAGCTTCTAAAGGAAGGGTTTTTTTTTGATTTGTGTATCAGGACCTTGTATCCTTAGCCCTATTCCTGCATGTGGCCACAGCTCCTTTTGGTCCTGTTGAAGCTTCCTATGAACATGGTACTGTTTCCATTAAGGTAGCCCAAATGGATGGTTTTAAGCAGGCCACTTAAATTGGAGATGTCAGGACACTACCAATTCTGCAGCAGCCTTCTTTATTTAGTTGAGTGCTTTTTGATTCTGGCTGTACAAATGGATCAACAAGGGACATTTGTCTTTAAAGATTTATTTATTTTTACTTCAAAAGCAGATTTATGGAAGAAAGGACATAGGGAGAGAGAGAAAGAGATCTTCAGTCCTCTGGTTCACTCTCCAGGGGGCCTTATTTTCCAGAGCTGAGCTGAACTGAAGCCAGGAGCTTCTTCCAGGTCTCTCTTGTGGGTGCAGTGGTCATTCTCTGCTGCTTCCATAAGCAGGTGGTTGGATCAAAAGCAGAGCAGCCAGGACTAGAACTCCTGGTGTCTGTATGAGATGCTGATTCTGTAGGCGGAGGATTAGCCTGTGAGCCACCATCCTGGTTTTGTAGATTAGAAGTGTTCTGCCTTCCCTCCCCATTTTCCCATCTTCCCCTGCTTGTCCCCAGATTATTATAGTAGTAAAGTCCCTTTGTAGCAGTTGCAAGATTAACTTTCTACTACCCAAATATATCATGACGTGTTAGGTATAGGTAAAGGTAGAGAATCTAGTATATGTTGTAACCGGTATATCTACTTGTAGATATGCATACTGCCAAGTTGCTTAAGTAACTTTCATACTGACTCTGAGATTATAAAAATGACATCCAGTATTACTGTAAAGCAGAACAACCCAAGGCCTGTTTTTGTTGTATGGCCTATCTTAGATATATTAGGGGATTATTTGTTATTACTTTAGCCTTCAGCAATGTGTACTGATTAAGAGAGCTAAATTAATTGCATTAGGCTATGCATTTGCCTTTGTGATACTGTTGTTGGTTGCCTTTCCGGGCCATAAGCAGGGTGCTCAATGGAAAATGAGCAGCCAGGACCCATGGGATGTGGTTGCTGCAGGCTGAGGTATAGCCTGTTACACCAGGTGCCGCCTCTCAGCAGGTAGAATTTTACAGCTTTTAGTGTTGACCTCCACTATAGAAAAACCTTTGATATTTGTAAATTATATGTTAGCCATTCCCATAAAGATTAATTATAAACAGCATTTAAATTTAAAAATACTGGGTTTAAACATGAGTGCAGTGCTTTCAAATAGTTCTTCAAGTTAAAATTATTTCAAAGAACTATGGCACATTGCCATGGAATGATTTGGCAAAAATTATTGAATGTTTTTTAATAACTACTATCAATTGGCTAGAAGTTCTATTGATAGAGCTTTCTTCTAGGCACTATGTTAAAAAATCTACATGCAAAAAGTTGGTCACAGTATTATTTGTAACAAGAAAATAGTGTAACACCAAGATGCAATGTTGGGAACTGATTGGGTCACTATTCCCCAAAGTGTTTTGGAGAGATTACAAATTCTGGAATTGTTCATGGACAACTCATTAAGTATATCCTGATTAGATAACCTTGGGATAGGGAAGTTAACCCATTCTGCTTTTTATTATTATTACTGTTTTTGCAATACATTTGAACAGATCAGTAGAGTATCACTATAGCTAATTAAGTTAGGGTATGCCCATGAAGTCAAAGACTATTCATTGAATAGTAATATATACATGTATGTATAATCAGAAGTAGTTTTTTATTATATTAAGTAAAAAAAATGTTGCATGAACGCATTTTTGCAAAAATAAATTTTAGGGTCCTGTGCAGTGACCTAATGGCTAAAGTCCTTGCCTTGCATGCGGTGGGATCCCATACAGGCACCAGTTCTAATCCCAGCAGCCCTGCTTCCCATCCAGCACCTTGCCTGTGACAATGGGATTGCAGTTGAGGACGGTCCAAAGCCTTGGGACCCTGCACTCATGTGGGAGACTCTAAAGAAGCTCTTGGCTCCTGGCTTCGGATTGGCACAGCTCCAGCTGATGCAGTCATTTGGGGAGTGAAACATGGGACGGAAGATCTTCCTCTCTGTCTCTCCTCCTCTCTGTATATCTGCCTTTCCAATAAAAATAAACAAATCTTTAAAAAAATTTTAGTGGATTAAACACTAGAATATTAAAAGTGGTCATCTTGGCGTGCTATAGTTATTATTGTTTGCTTTTTGAGTATACTTATTTTCTAAAGGTCTTCAGTGGACCTGTATTGTTCTTATATTTTTAAAGCCTCTACATTTTTCTTAATGATTGAGTGCCAAGTTTATGGCAATTTTTTCCTTGGTGGCATCGATTTCAAAACACATTGGTAATATAGCTATTGCGTAGTTAAGATATGAATCACATTCTTTTGGCTGGATTGTGTTTCAAAAGTCAGCAGAGAAATTTTAAAGCGCTGGTAAACCAGGCTGCTAGTCTCAATCTTGTATTCTGAAGTCAACATTTTTCTTTTGTTTCTTTTCTTTTTCTTTGTTTGTTTCAATTCTTTTGTGGTAACTGCTTAGTATAGAGTGGTAAAGTTCTCATGGTACTCCAAAACTTACCTAATGCGAAGGAATCATCTACATACAATGTGTATTTTTAAGATTCTCCTTGAGTAATTACCCTGCTGAATGCACTGCTTTTTTATTTTGTAAATAGGAATACTTTTTTTTTTTAAACAGAAGAATTTTGATTCTACTCTCTGTAATGTTTTGGGAGGACCAGGTTAGGGGAGAGTGAAGGCAGAGGTGGAAATGTCAGAGAAAGCACTGCTGAGGAGACACCAATACACTTCATCTCTGGGTTGGTGAAGATTTTCCTCCTTCCTTCTCCTCCTCAAATCCTGAATTTTGGGCATTCTGCAAGTGTGGCATAATAAAAGTACTTGTTATATTACTGAGATTATTCATGTTACTCTCATTTGGCACTAATTTGCTTCATGCCATGTATGAAAGTTTTTAATCTCATTTGTAAAAGCCATTTTCACATCTTAAAAGAAACAGCTTCTCTTTGTGATGGCATAATTCTGTGGGTATTCATTTACCTTGGGTCCAAGTAAACTTTGATGTCTAATGATCAAGAAGTTGAAGTTGAGTAGAAGTAGACCTTTTTCTGACTTCCAGGCATATGTTTCAAGTTCATTATTGATAACTTATACAGTCTTAACTAGTAGGTTTCAGAAAGTTCAATGAGTTAGTAAATATTTAGGGATCACAAATGAAGATATTTTACAGTGGAATCTACCACTAGTGGAATAAATTATTTGAAACTTGTGCATGAACATCACAAACGTGAAGTACAGATAAACTGGTATAAGATGCAAATAAAATCACGCATCCTCATCACTCTGTTCACGCAGTAACTAGTGAACTTTAAGACTGCTAACATAGCATAATTTATTCTTCTGTGTTATTCTCAGTGCTCTTGGGGTGCGTTTTAGCCTAGAGTCCTTTAAAGGAGTGGAACTCAGGGCCAAGGATGTTGTATCAACATGTGGAGTTTCTGAAAATGTAAGGATTGGGATCATGGACTCTGTGATGGGAAAGGACCATAACACAGATCGGTCAGGTAAACTTCACGTTGTTGCATGGTTCAGTTCTTTAAATGACCTTGGGCAAGAAGGCTCTCTCTTTCTCTTTTTTTACCTTTTCTGTCCTTGTCTACACTGGGATGTAATTATGGAGGAAGCGTTGGTGGTCTTGTGACCCAGTCACCCAGTCTTTAGAGCTGGGCTTTCCCTGGTGACGGTGATGATGATAATTCTGGCATCTTACGTTTCTTAGGTACTTACCATGAGCAGTTATGAGTATGATGTGAAGAGGTTAGTCTTCACAGCCACTATTTTCTTTTTTTTTTTCATTTCATTTTTCATCAGTTTATTTTTTTTCCCGTAAATACATCATGCTGCAATCGAGGAAAACATTTTCCCTTCGTTCTTTTTTTTTTATTATTATTATTTACATTGCTTTATGTGACACAGCTTTGTAGGAACTGGGATTTCCCCCACCCCTCTTCTTAACCCTCCCCCAACCCCAATGGTGGATGCTTGTTGCATTACCACAGTTCAAATTCAGCTGAGATTCCCTCCTTGCAAGCATCTACAAAGCATAGAGTCCAACATCTTATTGTCCAGACAAATCCAACAGTTTCTTGGGGAGACCGTCTCTGGTCTGGAGGTAGAGCCGACAGAGTATCATCCCAATCAATTAAAAGCCCCGACATTACATCAGTAACAATTTACAACATAATGGAATTAGTTGACATGGTATTGTGTAACCAGCATGTTAAAAGAGAGAGAGAGGGAGAGAGAGAAAGAGTGCAAGTTCTGAACCATATCCTATGACTTGCACATTGACATTACAATTATTAGTCTATATACAACTGCACAGCAACTATTTTCAGAAGACAAATGTGAGCAGTGCAGAAGTGATTTCGTGTGTTGGATTTCTCTCCATGTTCCCAGAAGCCCAGGTGTGCCTTCCTAAGGCCTCTGCACATCTCTTTTCTCCCTATCTTTGCCTGATTCCTTGTCATTTAGGTCTAAGCATGAATGTCACCTTCCCCGCTGACTTTGGAGAGTAGCTCTCCCAGTCACACTTGACTGCTCCACTATATTTAAGCTCCCTGTATTGTTTTTATTACTATCTGCAACTTTTCTTGTTTTGTGCATTTGCTAATTTTCTTTCCACTGGAATTGCACTGCATAAGTGGGGACCAATACATTCCTGGCACTTCGCCCAGTTTCTGGCTCATTATAGGTGAGCAATCAATGTTTATTCAATGGAAAAAGCTCCAGAGTTTGAGAGAGCTGAGGTTAGAACATAGTTGCTCCACTGCTGGGAACTCTGTGATTGACCTCTACCTAGCGCCCAAACTTGTAACTTACAAAGCAGTTTATTGAGCTGTACCTGCGTGGTTCTTTATTGTGTGTCTGACTCTGTTCCTTGCAAATTGTTGCATTGTATTTGATGGATTTATACGCTGGTTGATCTCTTCCTTCACAGTTAAAAGGTGGGGACCTTGGTCTGCAGGGCAGAGTTTCTGCAGATCCCGGGCTGGCAGCAGAGCCCAGGGAGGGAGAGTAGACTGTATGGGAGAGCTGTTGCCTTTACGCCTGCTCCTGCCTTCCTTGGCTTTTTCTTTTTTTTGACTTCAGTCTGTCATTCTCTGTTGAAAGTCAGCAAAGGGGAAAATGCCAGAGGACAGACAGTCCTTTGGGTGGAAGATAGAGAAATTGATAATTTGTTTCTGACGTGAATTCCCTTTTCTCTTTTCCTCTGACTGCTGCTCAAGGCTTTTAACTGGCTGGAGAAGAAAGGTAGTGGATTTCAGATGCACTGACATTTGGCACCATTTAATTCCTGGTCTGATGCCCAGATAGGTATCTGCTGGTTTGAAAGAGTTGGTTGAGGTGTGTGGGGGAGGGAAGAAGAGAGAGGCTAGGGAAACAAAAATAAAACAAACTATTTATTATGCAGTAATATATCTAGTTACATTTACAGTGAACCTGGAAAATATGCTATGTTTGTCACAAAGTAAACTTGCTTAACAAGATTCAATTTTATTCAAATTATGAGGACAATTGCCTTATTTGTTAGTCCTTCAGAAGCTGCTTTTTTTTTTTTCTTAAGGAAAGACAGTGGTTGCTTTCTGCTGAGGGAGGAATTGGTATCCTACTTCCTTTTATAGTCATTAGAGAAATATCTATGGGGGTATTTTTCTAAACTGGGTAAGGGACCATGAAAAATAGTTTCTTATTTTTTTCCCCGAAGCTTTTCTTGGCTGGAATACCTGTATATTGAAGGGAAGTCTTTGAGCAGGTTTGTGTTTTTCCAGGAGCCCTGGGGATTTGGGGTGATGGACAGTAGGACTGATGGAAATTCAAGTCTGGTGGAGGAGAGCAGCTATTCTTGCTATGTGTGTAAAAATATTCTCCATGTCATCCCCTCATTATGCTGAGGCAGTGCTACCATCAGAAAGTTTTCTGTATTAATTGAATTCTCATGACCTGTTACTATGGCTGTGAAAGATTTATAGGAGATCCATTCATGACTGGAAAATGTAAATGGCTGAGAATGAGCCTGAGCAAAGGAAGTGCATTAATTATATAGACAGAATGGAAAACTCAATTTTATTGAACCTTATGTGAACCCAGAAGTTTGGACTAGATGCTGATATGATGGTTTTCTGGGAACCAGGGAGTCTGCTGGACCATTTAGGCAGTTGTAAATATTAGTTAAAATGTAATCCAATACCACACACACACACACACACACACACACACACACACAAGGACTCCTCTGGTTTCGGGCAGTATTGGCTAGATGTATTTTTTTCCCACCTTAGCATATGTGTGTTGGCAGAAGTTCTCACTGTTTTTTTTCTCTTTTTGAATACCTTCACTGTTCAATAATATTGACATTCAATTCAATATCAGAATGTGAGGCAGCGTGAGCTCCTGCTGTGTGTTTACTCCACGACTGTGGACTCGGAAAAGGAAAGCTTTCCCTGGATTTCCACATGGGAAGTGGGCAGGAAGGTGAACTTCTGGCTTCTCTTTGATCAGGTGGTGTTCACCCTTGGGTCATCGGGCAGTGCAACACTTGAGGTTCATTTATGTCGTGTGGGGCTCCCCTACCAGAAGCTTGTTCTCTTGGCCTTCTTAACAGGGGGATTTAGTTGTGTGTTTGACAGCAAACAAGATCTTGGTTTAGGGAATTACCAGTTTGTGTATCAGAACCTTGGAGCTTGGCCACACATAAAGCACGGGAATAACACCTCGGTGGTGAATATTTTCAAATGAGCTTTCTTGGGGTTAATGGCCAGCTGGCAATTATTATTTATGTCCAGTTCAGTATGTCAACATTTAATTATGTAACACAATCTCTTCAAAGAGCTGAAATGGCACTTTGTTGTGGTAGACAAATCTAATACAAGTTTCACTTTGTGTGATACCACTTGGAAATGAACACGTCTACTTTAGTTTTGAAAGTATTATTGGCTTAAATATTCTCTAGTTCCAGGTATACAACATTTATATGAGAAATATTGTGTAGATCCTATTTGAGGTTGGTACTAATTAATTGGTTTCTTGACCGTTAAGGACCATGTGTGAAGTGCAATATTTAACATTAATTCGATAATTATATATGCTCTCATTTTGACAGATAATTTTGGGCTTGTCATACATGGAGCTCCTAACTCACAGTGTATATCAGAATCCTCCTTCCAGATGTTGATTCAGTTATGTGTGGTTTTAACAAGCTCCATGAGCTCTTCTTGCTGATCCTGATGGTTTATGTACAGCAGAGGTGGGTTTAAGAGTTTTGGAATTGAAGTGAAAGTGGTCTTCCTTTCAGAGGAGTAAGAAAAGCTATTGTCAGATGTTTATTTCTACTTATATACATTTCTTTTGACTAATTTAAAAGGATAAAGGGTTTTATAATTTTGGATATTTTTTCTTTTGCTGTCTGTGTTGATGAGTTTGGTAAACCGAATGAGAATCAACCGGAAGTTAGGAGCGGGCTGAAATTTGGGGCATCTCTTTTGTGGCTCATTGAACCAAAGATCAAACCGGCGCGGTGGCGCAAGTGGTTAAGTCCTCGCCTTGCACGCCCGGGATCCCATATGGGCTCCGGTTCTATCCCGGCAGCCCCGCTTCCCTTCCAGCTCCCTGCCTGTGGCCTGGGAAAGCAGTTGAGGACGGCCCAAAGCTTTGGGACCCTGCACCCGCGTGGGAGACCCGGAAGAGGCTCCTGGCTTCGGATCGGCATAGTATCGGCCCGTTGCGGCTCACTTGGGGAGTGAATCATCGGATGGAAGATCTTCCTCTCTGTCTCTCCTCTCTGTATATCCGCCTTTCCAATAAAAAATAATAAAAATAAATCTTTAAAAAAAAAAAAAAGATCAAACCAAAGAGTTAGCCTCATGTGCATTTGTCATTGAGCTCCTTCTTTATTGCTTCATTGTATTTAACCTCTTCTGCTGCTGCGGACCTGACTTTACAATCTTACGCTCTCCCCGTAGATAACTATATAGGTGGGAGTGTTCTGAATGATTCATTGTGCAAACCTGTTACATAATATTCTAAGATGGGTTTTTGACTCATGGTGGGAAAAACAAGTGTTCGCTTCTATCCTCTTTACTCATTTTCTTTTCTTTTTTTTTTTTTTTCCAGTTTTTATTGGAAAGGTAGATTTATAGAGAGAAGGAGAGACAGAGGGAGAGATCTTTCACTATCCAAATGGCTGCAACAGCTGGTGCTGAGCTTATCTGAAGCCAGGAGCCAGGCGTTTCTTCTGGTCTCCCACGCTGGTGCAGTTTCCCAGTGCTTTGGGCCATCCTCAACTGCTTCCCCAGGCCATTAGCAGGAAGCCTGATGGAAAGTGCAGTAGCTGCGAAATGAACTGGTGCCCATATAGAATTTCAGTGCTTGCAGGAGTAGGATTTATAGTAGATTTATAGAGAGAAGGAGAACCACTGCTGGTTCACTCCCCAAGTGGCTGCTATGGCCGGAGCTGAGCTGATACGAAGCCAGGAGCTTCCTTGGTGTGTTCCATGCAGGTACAGGATGAGAAGGCTCTGGGCCGTCCTTTACTGCTTTCCTGGGTCACAAGCAGGGAACTAGATGGGAACTGGAGCAGCCAGGACACAAACCGGTGCCCATATGGGAACCCAGGGAATGCAAGGTGACGATTTAGCCACTGAGCCATTGTGCCAAGCCTGAATGTACTTTTTCAAGAGATGTGTCCGATTGTAATTTAGTAGAGTGTCAGTATTTGGATAACATGATTATACAAATATCAGAATAGTTTAAAAAGTTTGTGGAAAAATGTAACGAAAAGATTTATTTTGGTGCAAAGACTGTTGCAATTCATGCATGTAATGGTTCTTGACAATGGTATAAATTTGACAGTTTTTCTTATGACGTGTAACTTTAGAAAGAAAAATAAAAATGTCTAGTTCAGGAAGCCTGCACATTTGTGAGCATTTTTTCACTTCATGAAAATATGCATTATGACTGAACTGTGCACGAGTTTCACACTTTTCTTACATCTTCATGCAAAATTATTTTCCCCATAAAGTTAAGATTTTTTTTCCATGTGCTTTGTTTCCTTGGTATTCTGGCATACATGTGCTGTCTGTCTGTCTCAGGGCAGGCTTGTTGAGTGTTTGGCTTAGTTTGGATCTTACTCTGGAGGATTTGGCCTCAAAGCAGATTGCTTAGGGAAGGAACCCATGCACATGTGTGATTAGAGGAGACATTTAGGGAAGTCTGAGGTCATCGTAGACCTTTTGAAAGCCCGCTGCCCCTCGCTGATATACAAACTACCACGAGGGATGCAGATAGCACCATGGGAGGACCACACACATTTCTTTGTGTTTGCGACTTTGCTGGTTTGTTTGCAGTATATGCATGTTCTTCCTTCTACCCACCCCTGCTAATTTGAAATGTCCTTTTGTCAAACCTCAGCACAAGCAATTCACAGGCCATGTCCAGGTTTTGCTTCTCGTTTCTTCTTTAGGGCTTCTTCTGTGCAAATGTATGAACAAGTCACTTGACTTTCTGATGTCAACCTTTAGTTGAATCTACACACACACACACACACACACACACACACACCGTGCTCAATTAAGCTTTCAATACTCTTTAATTGTCAAAACAGACTTGTCTGTGTCCCGGCTTATTCATTCAGTGGAAGTGGCTGTTGGTCCATCATTGCTGCTAGATGCTAGGCCCAGAAGTGAGCAAGATGCCCCTCTGCTCTGCAGGTGTTCTCACACTGCTTGGGACCCCACAAAACTCAGTGCAGAGTATGAGAGGCGGTGGGGACAAGGAAGGAAGCGGAGCCTGTTCATGGCTTGCTGAGTAGGGTGAGTGAGAGAAGCCTCTAAGGAGAGGGCAATGTGATGTGAGCCCTACAGAAGGCATTGGACATTGACAGCATGTGGATGAAGACGGAAGAACATTCCAGATGTTGGAAAAAGAGCAATGCATTTTGGGTTGTGCATGGTGATGGGAATGACAGAGATTTAGGGCCAGATTTCAAAGGCCCTTTAGAGATAGGCTGAGAGGTTTGAGCTGTTCCCTGAGGGAAGGCACTGTGAGTTTTAAAATTGGTTAATGACTAGCTAAGGACTGTTCAGGAAGCAAACTTGGTTGGACCAGGAAGCTTGAGTTGGGGGGAGGCATGGAGCTGGTAAGATTTGTGAAAATGATTGAGGAGGGTGGAGATTCTGAGGTCTTGGTCCAGAGTGTGCTGGTTGAGATGGGGTGGCAGAGAGGACTGGACGGATGGTTAGCTCTTGCTAACATCATGCAGAAAGCCTCATGCAAACGAGCTTCTCCAATGTGGGATTTGTTTTGTGTTTTCCAATTAGGTATGGAACTTTCACATTATGATGCGATTCAGATTTTCAGCACTTTCACGTATTAGTTCTGCATGCACAATACATTTTGTCACCTGAGTGAATTTCACAACGTGGTGGAGTTACTCTAATGCTAAGGCGACTACGGATGTTCGTCTGAAACATCTCTTGGCCTGTTTATGTAGGTAACTCTGATTTGAATTAGCTTCCAACACATTTTTTATTTTTTTCTATCCATATATTCTGTCAGAGGTCATGCTTTAGGTAAAGAAGATCAATTAAAATGGCAAAAGAGGGAGCGTGTCCATATTTGCACTCTAGTATGACAGTTCTTTTGCTTTTAGATGATTCAAAATTGACTTCAAACTTTTTTTAAAGATTTATTTTATTTTCAGTAGAAAGTCAGATATATAGAGAAGATGAGAGACAAAGGGGAAGATCTGACGTCTGATGATTCACTCCCCAAGTGGCCACAATGGCTGGAGCTGAGCCAGTATGAAGCCAGCAGCCTGGGGCCTCTTCTGGGTTTCCCACACAGGTTCAGTGGCCCAAGGCCTTGGGCCTTGACTGGTTTCCCAGGCCACAAGCAGGGAGCTGGGTGGGAAGTGGGGCTGCTAGGATTAGAACCAGCACCCATATGGGATCCTGGCATGTGAAAAGTGAGGACTTTAGCCACTAGGCTACCGCACCAGGCCTGCCTTTAAAAATTTTTTAAGTGAAGTATTTTGATGTGATCACTTGTAGATTTCCACATAGGTGTAAGAAATAATACAGAGGGTCTGTATGCTTCATCCTGCTCCTCCCAGGGATAATGCTTTGCAAAAAGAAACGGATATTAACATTATTGTACTTCACAACCTTACTCAGATTTGGTTCTTTGAAAAGGTAGTGAAGAAAGACAATAACATCAACTTGTGGTGAAGCAGCAAGAGAAAGTCTGCTGAAAAGAGCTTCAGAATGATTTCCGAGGACCTTTAATTGAAAGGTTGCTTGTTTAGTGTGATGCTGTAAAGAAAATGCCATCCTCTCTTACTAATTCCAGTTTCAGCAGAGAGGAGGGGGTAGATGCAAATTAAAAATAAATTAAGACCAGATGTTGAGAAATCCCTTTCATTTAGGGGATAATAAGTGGTGGAAAGGTCACTGGAGTTCAGCTGAAGCTCTGGGATACACCGCAATCATAACTGCTCAGGTAACAGGTGCTTTTCTTACTGTGTCACTGCTGTGGCGGTTTTGGGAAGTGGAGAAATGAGAGCCTGTTACTGTCTTGCTTTTTTTGTGAGTCCCATCTTTTCAATCTTGGTATTTACTCTAGGCTGACTTTAAATTCTGTGGTATTTCAGAAATTTTGGTTTTCTTTGTGTTTAAGAAAACACAAAAGGTCTCCTTTGAGATCTCTGGTGTGTAAGTTTTTGATTTGTCACCCTGCCCCTGTGATGTGTCAGCCAGGATGGATAAGACACAGCTCCAGCCATCAAGTGTCTGTCACCAGCAGTGGGCCGTTACAAAGGATTTTGAAAAAAACAGATTAAACAGGCAATGACAGTTATAAAAGTGAAACAGCACAGGTTGCCTTGTGAGTACGTGGGAAGGGTATCCAATGTCGAGGGCACTCAGGAAGGACATCTTGGAAGAAGGGCTATCCAGGCTGCGATCTGAAAAGTCAGGGCAGAGCAGACAGCAGGTGGGGACAGGGCAGGCTGCAAGGACACTGGGAATCAGTGGCTCATCAGAGATGGGGAGGTGGGACCTGCAGAATGCGAGGCGGCAGCAGTAAGACACTGAAGAGTCCATCTAGACCACGCGGTGAAGACGGTTGTGAGCCATTGCTGGCAGTTTGAATTGCAGGCTTGGGTAGTGGGAAACCCTGGGAATGGCTTAAAATTATAATTAAAAATTGCCTTTTAAAACACTGAAGCATTCAATGTAAAACAGAGGCATTTGAAATTTATCTTCTATTAATAATTTCATCTCTTAGTTTTAGGTCATATTTGTGTGAAGGCAGATTTTTTTGTTTCATTAGTTTATTTGGAAATCAGAATGGCAGAGATACAGAAAGACCTTCCGTCTGCTGGTTCATTCCCCAAATGCCTGCAAAAGAGGATACTGGGCCAGGCTGAAGCCAGGAGCCAGGAGCTCTACTTGTGTCTCCCACATGGGTAGGAGGGGCCTAGTTTCTTGAGCTGTCATCTGCTCCCTTTCCAGGTGTGTTAACAGGTAGCTGGATCAGAAGCAGGGGTGGAACTTGATTCCAGTCACTGCCATATGGCATGCAGAGTCTCAGACAGTGGCTTTAAACATTGAACCACAATGTCTAACATTAGGTCATGTTTTAAAGAGCTCATTTCATAAAGAGGTGAGTCTTAGAAGCAGTTTTGAATACTAACAAAGATCAAGACACACAACATGTTCAACGATTCTGGGCATAGATTCTGCAAACCAGTAGAAGTTATTTTGTAATTATATATTCATACACATAAGGCAAAATACAAAAACATGAATGGAAATGATAAACACTAAACTAACTTAATTTTTCAGTGATAATAAAAGTGGTATCTGAAGCAAAGAGAAAATCGTGATAGCTTGTCTTTAACCCAGTGCCTTGGAAATACAACTGGAGGAACAGATTTCTGTGAAATTGAACAGTTCCTAAAAACATTGGAAGGGACTGAGGGAGAAGCTGAGCGGCTTGGTAGGATTGCCATCCAGTCTGAAGGACGTTTAGGTGGTAGGATGGCTCTTTAGGGATTTTCCAAATTGAGAGGATGTTGAGTCTTGGAAAATCTGGGCTTTGGCTAGTAGATTTTAAAATGACCCTGGAAGGGAAGTGAGGTGCAGGTTTGAACAAGGCAGCTACCCTCAGCCGATGGCACTTCCTGAGTCCTTAGCCGCCGACACATTGAGCTGCTGTGAGTGTGCGCGTGACATGGATCCAAAGAAACAGATTGGTGTAGTGAAC
Source organism: Ochotona curzoniae (assembly GCF_017591425.1). NCBI lineage: Eukaryota > Metazoa > Chordata > Mammalia > Lagomorpha > Ochotonidae > Ochotona > Ochotona curzoniae. Next base: position 24,139,214 of record NW_024467115.1, read on the forward strand.
TTGAGCACCCACTGCAATCTGACACCTCATGCGATTTTCTTATTGTCTGTTTGTTCCAAAACCTATGAAATATTCAAAGCAAAGCTTCCATTTTCAGATGCACGTATTCCATAGCATGAACTCTAATATCAAGTTTCATTTGTACCATTTTAGTTTCTGTTTTTGGCTTCTGGGCTTGTAGCCTTTCCTTGCTTTGATACCCGTGAAAGCAGAGGGCTGGCTGCTCCTTCTGGACCTTGAGAGCAGCGCTCCATCTGCAGCATGGGTGCTGGGTGAGGCTGGAGGACCAAGGGCTGCTCATTGTCATGACTGAGAGATGTCAGAGGCCTGAACAAGGTAGCGGTAGCCAGGAGGGAGGAGATGAGAGTTTGACAGCTGTAGATGAGTTAGGTCTCAGAATGGTGGCAGTGGATGTGACAGAGGACTCTTCTGGCTCTGGTGTCAACACCTGGCAGATAATGCCTTTCTGTTAGGGCTTTTTTTTTTTTTTTTCTTTTTTCTGTTTCTGGTAGTGGGGTACAAAGGGCAGTGAATAGGGAAGGGTAACTGAATTTGTAGGGTGAGTTAGGCATGCCTGTGAGATATCTGGGAATTATTGCGTGGAATAATCTGATATTCATAGGTATGTAAGATAGTGGCTTGGGCTGGGGTTACCTTGAAAAGTGTCAGTTGAAGTCTTGACTACTTTCCTCAGTAATTTGGGCAACTCTTGATTAAAAAAAAAGATTTATTTATTTTTATTGGAAAGGAAGATTTATAGATAAAGGAGAGACAGAAAGATCTTCCATCCTCTGGTTCACTCTCCAAGTGGCTACAACAGCCGGAGTTGAACCAATCCAAAGTCAGGAGCCAGGTGTTTCCTTTGGGTCTCCGAAGCATGTGCAGGGTCACAAGGCTTTGGGTCATCCTCTACTGCTTTTTTTTTTTTTTTTTTAAAGATTTATTTATTTTTATTGCAAAGTTGGATATATAGAGAGGAAGAGAGAGAAGAAGATCTTCAATCTAATGATTCACTCCTCAAGTGACTGCAATGGCTGGTACTGCACTGATCCGAAGCCAGGAGCCTGGAACCTCTTCCAGGTCTCCCACATGGGTGCAGGGTCCCATGGCTTTGGGCTGTCCTCGACTGCTTTCCCAGGCCCCAAGCAGGGAGCTGGACCGGAAGCGTGGCTGCTGGGATTAGAACTGGTGCCCATATGGGATTTTGGTGTGTGCAAGGCAAGGACTTTAGCCGCTGAGCCACCAGTGCTGGGCCCAACCTGTACTGCTTTTCCAGGCTACAAGCAGGAGCTGGAAGGGAAATGCAGTAGCTGGAACATAAATCTGTACCCATAAGGATGCTTGAAGGGAGAAGATTAACCAGTTGAGCCACTGTGCTGGGCTCTTGGGGAATGTTTCTAAAGATATTGTTAAAGTTTCATCAAGGGCTGTGTTGCAAATTTTGATTCTTTGTGTTTTGCAATCCCTGTAATGAACATCTGTGTGGCTGGGAGAGGGTGGCAGAGGTGGGGAAGAAGGGAAGGTTTGAAAGACGATAGATGATGGCAGTGGAGGTTGAGGAGTTAAGTGAGTTTTGATTTTCCATGGTTTTAGCAGATGTTGGCAGCTGACCCTTTGGTTGTTGACTATATTTAGCTCCTAAGGTCGTGGGAACACAACCTGTAACTGTGACTCTAGCTAACCTGATTGGGGCTTGGAAAGGAGGGCAAGCTGGGGCCTGTAAATGGCTGTAGGATGTGCAAGGATTTTACACGTACGTTTCTGCACATTTTCTGGAAGAAAGTGCCCACAGTTTTCATGATAGTTTCAAAGAAGACCTATGAGTCATTGAAAACCTAAATGTTATGAGGGAAGAGTGACATATTTTTAGGCCTGTGTCTTCATAATGTGTGTGTCTTTTCTGATGGGAATGGCATTGGTAGTCTAAGACTCTAGCAGGAATTTAGGGCCCCAAACTATTGCTCTAACTCAAGCTTTGGGCCTTGTTTTGGCTCTGCTGTCTCCGAGCCATTCAAACCAAAGACCTAATTGCTAGGACTAGAGCTATGGAGTGCAGTCAGTGATTGCTCCTTCACCTCTCCTTGTATACTCTTCCCCCCACATCCTAATTCAGCTGGGATGTTGGACGCAGATGAGTCCAATTAGTCTTTTTAGCTACAAGCCCAGTTCCTGTTCCTGCCCTTGCCAGTGAGCACCAATTAACTCCTTAACTCACAACACTTAGGTATTCGCTCCTGCCCACCTGTGACTCACCTATCAACTGAGAGGGGACGGTGTTGCATTGTCGTGTAACCACTCCCCTCACAGTCCCTTTAAAAGGCCCGTGAAGCGGGGGGTTCTCTCTCTTTCTGGTCAGGTGCTTCTGTTACTCTGGCACCTTGACTCTTGGCTGACCAAGGACAGGTAATCCCCTGAGCATGGTCCCTGTGTGCTGCTTAGATGGGTCAATGGTACTATCAGGAGTTCCAGGAGAGGTGAGGCCTAGCAGTGATGGAATGTGGGCAGAGAAGCCAGGGAAAGGTGAATGTCTGCAGCTTTGTGTGTCCAGGTTATTTGTTGCATGTCTCTTAGGGTAACTTATATTGTTGGGAAAGCTGGGACATAGGTCTTCAGCTTAACAGATGGACTTCAGGGTGATGACCATTTGTTCCCCTTTGGATTATGATTGGTTGGATTGTTATATGGACTTGTGAGTTGCTATTTCTAGTATGCTCTGTTATCACCAAGCTTGGTTAATAAAGACTCCTTAATAAAACCTTAGACGTGTCTGGTGTGATTTTGCTCGCACCCGTAACACTAGGAGGAATAGACAATGTTTGAAGGGCAGCATTTCTGATAACGTTTTGCATTTAGTCAATTTTTAATTTGCTGATGAGTCTCTTTTGTTGCTAAAAGTGGCAAATAATCAGACCCAAATTACTAATTAGCAGTCTATTTCAGATTTTAATGCAACTTTTGCTTCATCAAACTCAGATGGAGTGGGTACCATAATACCTTTTCATTTCTGACATCAGAAGAACTTTGTTAAACCTTCTGATATGTTTGCTGTGGTCACCTTTTTGTGACTTCCCCCCATGGCTCTCACACTGTGCCCCTTGTTCCTGTTTTCTTATCTGGAGAATAGGAGCATATGCCCCAGTTTGCCTTTTGTACCGTTGTTCAGGCTTCTGATCCCTCCTGCTCCTTCATCATACACTGCTATCTCAGAGGGTCTACTCTGGCAGAAAGCTGGAATCAGGAGTGGAACTGAAACCCTGATATAGAAGCTCTAACATAGGATGTGAGTGTCCCAGCCAGTGTGTTAACCACTAGGCAAGATGCCATCTTTGTTGATTTCTCTTAACGTTAGAGGGTATAGGGCACGTTTTTGGATCTCCTGTGTGTCACCATTCACTACCTTTGTTGCTTACCACTTCCCTAGTTTTAAGTACATCTGAATGCTGAACTCAGATGTCGATTTCCAGCTAGCCTTGTATATCCAGCTGTCCATTCGGCACCTCTATTTGTGTGTTCAAATCTGTAAACCCAAATTCCTGATCTCCACCGTCTTGGTCCATTTTGTGTTGCTACCACAGAGACTTGGAAATGTGTAAAGAAAAGAAATCTGTTTCTCATAGTTCTGCAGGCTGAGAAGCTCAGCATGGAAGTAGTGATGTGCAGTGAAGTTCTTTGTGCTGAGTCATAATGTGATGGGTGGTGATGGGGCATCAGATGTAGAGAAAGCAAAGTGCAAAGACCCTATCTCTGTTTCTCTTGTTTTTAAGCCACTAATACCATCCTAGGGGCCCCACCCTCCTCACCTCATCCAACTCTGGTTATTTCACAGAGGTCATACCTCCTAACACTATCAACGCATGACTTTGTGGATTAAGTTTCCTCTACAGTTGAGTCATAAGCCCCCACCCAACCCAAAGTTCAGCAAAGCAACCTGATTTCTTTGAGTTGCTATGGACCCAAATTTTGGAGTGATAATTCTGTCTTTTGTACCCATACTTAACCCAGCAACACATCTTGCCGGTTCTGTTTTCCATTCTGCTTATTCTGAATCTGGCCCTGTTTTATCATCTGCATTGCTTGCCTCCTGATGGAGGCCACAGTCACTCTTGAAGTGTCATCTTTTCCTGTGTCTTTCTTCCGACTTAGCTCATGAAAGCTGGTATCAACCCAGAAATCGAGTGATCTTTTTCAAAAAAGAAGTAGATTATATCTACATTCACAACTCTGTAGCACCTCCCCTTTCTACTAGTAAGAAAAGATTATAATCTATAGTGACCTTCCTTTCTTGTTTCTCCTCCTCTCTGTAAATTAAATAAAAATAAAACAAACAAACAAAAAAACATTCTTAGGTGAAGGTCCATTTTGGAAATGCAACAATGCATTGTTGAAGTGTGATGTGGCTTTCTTCTTAAACTTTTAAAAATTATTCAAAAGGTATAGAGAGTAGGATGGTAGTGAAGGAGAGAGAGATAGAGAGAGAGGGAGTGAAGAGTCAGAGAGAGATCTCCCACTGGCTTGTTCACTGCCTAAATGCCAGCAGTAGCATGGTTCGGCAAGGCTAGGTGCTCAGAACTTAGTCCTATTCTCCCATGTGGATGGCTGGGGCCCAGGTGCTTGGGCTGGATCCCAATGTATGCATTAGCAGAAAGATGGAATTGGAAACCTAGCCAGAACTTGAATCTAGGCACCCTGATATGTGACTTGGGCATTCTTACTGGTGTCTTAACCCTGAGTCAAAGCCCAACCTTACAATGAGACTTTTTATACAGTATTGCCCTGGCAATGGGTGTGGCAGGTGCAGGTGGCAGTTGATAGGTAGCAGGTAGCCCAGCTAAGGCTTCTAAGGGGTCTTTCATGTCTTTTGGAGTACAATTAGCAATTGCTGCCTTACTCATTAAATTCTAGAAAACATTGGGAACTATTCCAAAATGCAAGTGCTCCTTTAGTCTTATGGAGGAGCTAGGTTCTAGTTTTGGCTCTATAAACACTAGCTGTGTGACTTCGACTAAGTCGCTCAGTCTCTGTGCAGATGATCGATCTATTTGTCAGTATGGACTAAGAGACCTCTCAGTGACAGCTTTATAGCTCCTGAAAACCAAAGTGCTGGGAAGCATTGGATTCTAGTACATTCATATTCATTTCTAATTTTTATCTGATCTTGTGACCTCCCAAATATGCAAGTACATCAAAAAGTAGCTGGAAAAATGGAATTGAAAGATAACTTAATTATGGTGCAAAAAGCTTTTGAAATCTATCTATATAATATTATCTTCATAGTATGTCTTTTACATAAACTTTTTGAAGACTCCATGTAGGCATGGATTTCAGATTTTTTTGCACCAAGGTAATCCTACCTGTCCACTCCATGTTCCATGAACAGGTTGAAGTGTCTTCTTGTTTTACACATGTGGATTCTTACCAGTGATACTGGCATTGAGATCCTTGAAAGGACAGTATCGATGGCATTGGGGTCAGCATTTTAATCTGTAAGTTGGGTTAAAATCAAAGGCCACCCTTACTATTTTATCCACTGTTTGAAGAGTAAGAAAATTTTTATGTTATTTAAAACTGATTTAAATTTTACCAAGTTTATTAAAATTGCTTTAAAGTTTTTGTTAGTTCTTTCCTATTGAGATACCTTAAGGGAGGGGCTCGGAATGGAGTCAAGATGGTGTGGGTTGGGATGTGAGGGTGGCTCCCCCACTGACTTTTGGAGCTTGAGCAAGTTACTCTGCTGTGTTCAGCTTTCTTATTAGAGTTAGGGATAATAGTACCACCTCTAAGATTGCATGAATTAAAGCAATCTGGCATGTGAAAGTACTCGATAAGTGTTAGCCAGTACTCTTACAGAAATAATTATTAGAGAAGTCCTCCCGTGTCCATAGGAGAAATGTCCCTGCCCCCAGCTGATGGGAGGAATGTCAGAGAGTACTGTGCCCTGTGTATGCTGTGTTTGTTCCTATGTGTGCACACCTAAGCTAAACTTTCTTATTTATAAAGATGATGTATTTTTCTGGTAGGATTTTTGAGAAATCCATTTTTGTGTTATACTGTATCTCTTCAGTTTTCATTTTCTTTTAGTTTGCTTTCTAAGATTTGGTCCCATGGTGTTTTGGACGGGATCAGAAGCAGCTCACTGGATCATTTAGAGAGCTTTATATTAATGTGCCAGTGACACCTCAGACACCTCAAAATACACTGGCTCACTTAGGATCAGAATGATTTTTCTTGCCAGCTTAGAGTGCGGAGCTCGTGGGTGGTATAATGTAGATGGGTGGCTCTGCTTCAGGTAGCCTGTTGGACGTTCTGGTTTCTTCTCTCTTGTTCTGCCATTTTGATATTAGCTTACCATCTAGTACTAGTCCAAGCGAAGAATTAAGGCGGGTGGGAGTACAGCATAAGCAATTCTGTGTGTATGTGTAAAAGGATGGACACAAAGATTGCATTTATGATTCCTTTTCATATCGCTGTAACTACAACTTACTTGCATGGATTCATTAACTACAAGGGAGGTCTAGAAATGTGGCTTGTGGTGAGGCAGCCATTTGCTGACCCAAAATTGTGTGGGACAGAGAGGGCTGGATGCCTGGTACTGAAAAAGAATCAGAAGAGAATGAATAGTAACAAATATAATTTTATAGCAATTTGGTAGGCCAAGCTTCAATGTGGAATTCTTTGGTCCTTTAAGCTTTTATTTCAGAACATGGAAGTAGGGGGAGAACTTGTCCGTGGTATCCAGCCTGAACACTTCCCTTTGTCTTTATTTGCTGGAATCATTTTGCATGGAGAAGGATTTTGCACTCAGGTTTGCAGTTAGCTGGGCAGGTATCCATTGTCTTCCTGCCTCACGTCCTTGCAAACATTGGTGAGAACCACCCTTGAGAAATGAGCTGAAGGCTCTTGGAGCAGGAGTTGGTGATGTCCTGTGTCTTTGAACCACACTGGAGAAGGACCAGCATGGACCCAGGTACATATGCCCTAGTGATTTCTCCCTGCCATGGCCAATGGAGTGATGGAAGAGGAGCAGAGAAAAGCCCTCTAACGTGCAGGATTTGAGGTGGGCACTGGGATACCTGTACTCCTTATTGACGGGCCTGGGTTCATGTCTGGTGCCACGCTCAGTTTCAGCTTCCTACAAATGCAGACCTTACGAGGTAACCGTGATGTATCCATTCCACTCAAATGGACAACCTGAATTGGGTTCTGAACTGCAGACTTTGGCCTGGCCCAAACCTGGCCATTGTATACATTTGGGAAGTGATGTGAACTCTCTCTCAAAAATGAAGTAAAATGAAATGAAATGCAATAAAATAGAATTTAAAAAAAGGTAATGACTATAGGATTTAAGGCAGGGTCTATGCTAATCTAGGTTCTGTAAAGGGCAGCATAGCACTGATTCAGTTCATGAAGTTTTCTCTTTTTTCCCCCATTTCTATTATAACTCATGTTTATTACTTATAATACACAGGCTATATATTTAATCCACTTGGGTTTGAATATCTTTGAAATAAAATGCAGTGTCATGTTAATAGATGGTAAGAGTGCCCATGGTGGGCAGACAGGAAGAGGGGGCCTGTGACTCAGGCTGTTGGCCCCTCCCAGCCCTGGCCTTGCTCCCCTCCTTACCCTCCCATGGGACAGCATGGGAAGGAGTCATCTGGCCATGCCTGCTGCCCTGTGCAGCTGGGCTGGTAGAGCTTGCTGGCAGCAGTAGGCATTTCTGGGCCCTGCCTGGGTGGGCAGGCTTTAGAGTGGGAGCTAAGGCTGGGGGCTGGGACCGCCCAGGCCTCTCCCTGGCAGGAGCCACACCTCTGTTCCTCCCGGCGCAGCCTTCCTGTGGAAGCTGCCTTTTGGACTCCATGGGGAGCGGGGATGAACCAGAACTTTGTCTGGTGGGGGTGGAGTGCGGTGGGATTGTAGGGACTCAGGGAGTGGTTTGGGCCCCCTTTGTACCTGGTGCAGCCAGTGGGCGGACTGTCAGGGGCTCAGAGCACAGCTGGCCTGCACCCCAAGGGCTAGCTTTGGGTCCCCCGAGGGACCTCCTAAAAGCACAAAAAGGGCCTGTGCTGGGTTTAGATGGGTAGAGGAAGGGAGGACAGGTGCCACTGGTGGCACAGACATCTTTCCCAGGGGAGCCCTGGCATGCCCTCCTGCCCGGGGCCAGGGCACCCTCACTCTGCCCTGCCCTCCCTGCCTCCAGCACTGGCACCCACCCTCATGCTGTTGGATTAAGGCCTCTGTTTTGAACCTGTCAAACAAACCGACAAACAAAAGAGTGTCAAAGAGCAGGGAGGGAGATGGGAATATATTCTCTCTCTTTTAAACATTTATTTATTTATTTGAAAGGGCGAGCTATAGAAAGAGGAGGACCCAGCACAGTGGTCCAGTGCCTGAAGTCCTCGCCTTGCACGCCCCCAAATCCCATTTGGGCACAGATTCTAACCCCAGCAGTCCCATTTCCCATTCAGCTCCCAGCTAATGTGCCTGGGAAAGCAGTCGAGGATGGCCCAAAACCTTGGGTACCCTGCACCGTGTGGGAAACCCGGAAGAAGTTCCTGGCTCCTGGCTTCAGATCGGGGCAGCTCCAGATGTTGTGGTCACTTGGGGAGTGAATCATCAGAGGGAAGATCTTCCTCAATGTCTCTCCTCCTGTCTGTATATCTGACTTTGCAATAAAAATAAAATAAATCAAGGAAGGAAGGAAGGAAGGAAGGAAGAAAGAGACACATGGGGAAAGACCTTTTATCCACTAATCTCCCTGAATGGTGCCACCTTGCTGTTGGGGCTGGGCCAGGCTGAAGCCAAGAGCCTGCAGCCTCCTCTGAGTCTCCCAGGAGGGTTCAGGGTCCCAAGGAGTTGGACTGTCCTATACTGCTTTCCCAGGCACATTAGTTGGGAGCTGCTGAATCAGAAGCGGGGCAGCTAATACTCACCCCAAGGATGCACTTAGATAGCTTAATGTTTCCAAGAGCTTAAACACACACACACTAAAACTGATTAACTAATAAAAAGGTTAGAAAAAAACCCAAAAAATAAAAAGCCACATTACAACAAGAGCCACAGACCCAAGCCTTGTGATTCAGGGACACTTTGCCAAGAATACAGGGAGCCAGTGTTGGGACTGAAAATTAGCTTCACTTTGAAAATGCAGGGAAAAGTGCTTCAACAAGTCATAAGAGTGTGCTTGATGAATTGGGTCCCTGAGAAAGCCCATGAAATTCTGTAGGGGTCTGGTTTCTGAATCCCCTCTCTGCCTGTCCTGTGGTTCTCCCCTACTCCCCGCTCGGTGACTAACGGTGACTAACGGTGGTGTCCTTTCCCAATCTGAGCCACGCCTGGATCTAGTGATCATGACAGCTTGCCAAAGGAAAGAGCAGGGGAAAGTTTAGCATCTACAACCGCTCTTGGGTTGAACAGCAAGCCACTGCCCCCTTCAGCGTGGGGCTAAGTTGTGACACAAACTCCTAATTCCCGATTCAAAACACTTGGAACCAGATGTGTTGCAAAATTAATGCTTTTTTTTTCTTTCCGTGTCAGGAGGGTTATGGGACATCTACCCTATCTTATGTAATGTCTCTCCTGGTTTTGTGGTGGTAATGGCGGGGGGTGGTTCAAGGCATTATATTTTAATTAAATTTATTAAACTTTCTGGAGTCAAGTATGTGACTATTTATAGCAAGTGGGACAAAAACAATTGCTTCAGGTTAGTTCAGGTCGTGTCAGCTGCCAAATGGGTTAAGGGAAAAAAAAAGCCCTCTGGGTTCCAGGACTTTCCTGGTCCTGACATCATGAATAGGCAATTGTGTGCCTGTGGTGGCGACTTGTTTTCTCAGCATTGACTCTGTGCCGCTTTCCGTAGATGGCATTTGAAGTGCTCGCCAGTGACCTGGGAGGAAGGTACTTTTAAATCCCTTTCTTTTATCTCCTCTCCTCTCCTCTCCTCTCCTCTCCTCTCCTCTCCTCTCCTCTCCTCTCCTCTCCTCTCCTCTCCTCTCCTCTCCTCTCCTCCCCTCCCCTCCCCTCCCCTCCCCTCCCCCCCCTCCCCTCTCCTCTCCTCTTCTCTTCTTTTTTCTTTCTTTTTAATAGAGAAGGAAATTGAGGTTTAGGGAGGTGGAACAGCTTTCTCAAGATCAAAAGTGGGTGCTGCCAGGATCCCAGGAAGTTTCTCACTTGCTTCTTTCAATGTTGGGAACACATGTGGACTTACAGATTCCATTGCCACATTCAAGGGTAGCTGGAAGACAGCATGGCAGTAAAAGTGCCACTGAACGTAAGCATCCTTCAAATCATCCTTCCTTGGGAAGTGCAGTCCCCGGTCTGGCCTGGCCTGCCACCTATCAATTTCCCTGCAGCCTGCTAGGTTCTCTGCTCAGGTCAGCTGCTGTTACAGACCTTGCAATGTCATGAGCAGTCCTGCGAAGGGAAGGGCAGCTGGGCATCTGTTGGCTGCAGTTTGGGTTCCTAGTTGAGTAGGGCTCAATATTAAATTCTTGTTCCCTTTCTCATGCGGCAGATACGCTTAGTGCTATTTTGTCTTTGTTGGATTCAAGGCCAAAGTAGCCCCATAGCTTAGACAGGTGGGGAGATAAACGGTCCCAGGAATACATTTCTTAGTGGATTGTGCCTTCTCCCTGTGCCACCATAGAAGCTGGACTGCAGCCCTGTTTGCCACGTTGGCCTGGGGCCGCTGTGCGGTGGGCAGACTTCCGACAGCATAATGTTGCCAGGAATCTGCCTGAAAGCACTTCACATGTGTAACAGTCCTTGGAATTGTTTGATGATCTTCTGGTGGAGCAGCCACTTGACCTGAGAATGCCGTGGCCCTATGGGCTGCTGACACTGTGTCCAGACTTGGTGGCACCTGGTAGCTTTCTGGGTCTCAACTGTTTGTTCCCACCCCTCCTCTGAAGTGGAAGACACACCCAGGGCATTTCAGAGTGTATTCTCACAAGTGTGTGTGTGTGTTTTTTTCTCACTACTTTCTTATCTTCCATGATTGGGTTAATGTGGGAAGATTGATATTGGTTCCTAGTTGGATATATATGACAATTGGTGAGTCTTCGTGATCCTATAGCTTTCATTTCTATATTCTGTATTATAGTGGCCTCGGTGTTGGTGGTACTGGAATGAGTATAAATAGTCATGTTAAAAGAAAATAGAGGAGATTCGAAGGTCTGGGTAAAGGCAACAGGACACCAGTTGCTTAGTTATCAGTATCTTCAGTTACAGTGACTTAATTTAAAATTAGGCACAATCTGTTAAACTTTTACTCTGTGTAATGTATGAGTCCAGGAGTCTAAGGCAAATTCAATGTGTATGTGTTTTTAAATAGCGAGTATCTGGATATACATTAACTTTTAAAATCCTAGCAGGGTATCCCATAAAAGCCAGCAATGTGTGAACTAATTGATTGGTTGCTAGATCCACTGCACAGGGGGAAAATGAAATTTAGATAGAGAAAATAGTTCCCAAAAGGGAAGAGGGAGGCAGTGTGTGTTAGGTCTTTTAAGATATAGCATTTTTTTACTCCCTACAATAAATCTAGGGGGAAGACTGATTTGTTTTAATTTCATGACAAATATATGTTTGAGTTATTGGCTAGTTTTACAATAACTTTACTGTATTTCTTATATAACTTTTTAAAAAGATTATTCTTATTGGAATTAATTTTTACAGAAAGAAGGAGACCCAGGGGAAAGATCTTGTATATACTGGTTCACTCCCAGACGGCTACAAAGTTTGGAGCTGAGCCCACCTGAAGCTAGAAACCAGAAGCTTCTTGTGGGTCTTCCAGGCAGGTGCAGGGTCACAAGACTTTGGGCCATCCTCTATTGCTTTTGTAGGCCACAAGCATAGAGCTGGAAGGGAAGTGGAGCAGCTGGAACATGAACCAGCACCCACATGAGCTCCTGACACTTGCAAGGTGAGATTTTCGCCATTGAGCCATTGCACCAGGCTTGGTTTTCTGTATTATTTAAAACATGTATATCCATCTTTTTCCAAATTCCTACAGAAAGTCACTTAAGCATAGGAATTTGGGGAAAAAAATCAGCAAAAATGTAGAAAGGGGAGAAGTGAGTTGATTATTAAAATATGGCCAAGAGGGGTTGGTTGACAGAAATTCACTTGTTATATATGAGGTTGTCCTATCCTCTTTGATTGTGAATTGTCTCAAAGTGTCATGTTAGGCAAAGCGGTTGAGGAAGATGTGTGGTTAGTTATAGGATGGCCATTATGCACAAATTTTGAAACACATTTTCAGAGAAACATGGTTCCGTTTTTATTCTCTTACTGGTCCTCAAGTCGTCCCCGCCCCCCCCCCCCCCCCCCCCCCGCCTTTTATTTCCTAGAATGTTATAAATGGGTCAGGGAACTGTACTGTCTCGTGTGGCATTCCTTACTGTAAATCAAGCGCAAATAAGTTAAAAAATAACCATTAAGATGCAAGGGGAGGGCCCGGCGTGGTGGCGTGGTGGCGCAGTGGTTAAGGTCCTCTCCTTGAATGCCCAGGATCCCATATGGGCGCCGGTTCTAATCCCGGCAGCCCTGCTTCCCTTCCAGCTCCCTGCCTGTGGCCCGGGAAAGCAGTCGAGGACGGCCCAAAGCTTTGGGACCCTGCACCCGCGTGGGAGACCCAGAAGAGGCTCCTGGCTTTGGATCGGCATAGCATTGACCGTTGCGCTCACTTGGGGAGTGAATCATCGGACGGAAGATCTTCCTCTCTGTCTCTCCTCTCTGTATATCTGCCTTTCCAATGAAAAAATAATAAAAATAAATCTTTAAAAAAAAAGATGCAAGGGGAGGAAGTTCTCCAGTGATTTTCTTTGATCCTGGACAAAATTTAAGCTTTGTATTCTGGTATCTTGTTAAAGCATCTACTTGTAACACGAGGATAGCATCCCCTCTGTTTTCATTGGCTGCGTCCCAGGGCGCTTTCCCCGTCTCCGCACGTGCGCACATGGACCGTGGGTCCCACACAGCCCACCTTCTCTTGGAGTTTCATGCTGCCCCTCTTTTTTCTTTCCTGGAAATTGCTTCCAGGGACTGTTTGCTTTGACAAACTTTAAGTCTGCTATACCGGTTTTGACCTATTATCTCTTCTTGAGTTTCAGTTTTGGCACAGGTAATCTGCTTTTGTGATTTTTTTTTTTTTGCTCATACCTTATGATATAAGCTGAAAATACTCAGCAGCCAAGGTGCCTGCACGGCACTACTGCTAATGAGGCAGCGCTGTGCACCCAGCAGGAATCCCTGCTCCTCAAGGAGAAAGCTTCCTTCAGGGTAGTCCTTGCTAACGCCATTGATTTAGGTAAAAGCCTTGAGAAGTAGTGCATTATAGCATGCAAGGGAGTCAGTGCCTACCGCAAAAATAGAAAAAGACAAACCTGTTACATTTTTTAATTAAAGTGAATTTTAGAACCCTTAATTATGCTTCTCTCTCATTATCCTTCTATGTTTTTCCAAGTTGAAACACCTTCATGTCACCCTCTTTGTGTCCCAGGGCCTTGTATCTGCTGGTCATGCTAAGTAAGCAAGCTGTGGGACTGGCTTTGTCCTGGCAGTTCTTTCTTTCTGTCTCTTTCTTGCTTGCTTGCTTGCTTCTTCCTTTTCTTTCTCTCTCTCTCTCTTTCTTTCCTTCCTTCTTTCTTTCTTCAATTTAAATTTTTTAAACTGAATTATTGTTTTCTAAACATTTTAATTTTGTGTTTAATTTTAGTTTTTAGCAGATAAAATGTGATTGACGGTGCTGTTTTGAGGCTGGTGGAGTTTCTGTAATTGTGTGGTGCTCCTTGCCAGACTTGTTGATAAAATCCTGTACGTTGATGGGAAGTGGAACAGCTGTGACAGGAACCAATGCCCGTATGGGGTCCTGGTGCTTGCAAGATGAGAATTTAGTTATTGAGGCATGGTGCTGGGCCTGAGGATTTTCTTGTAGAATTTTATATCCCAAAACATTTACTTGAAATATTGTGCAGTCTTCAGTTGCTGATCCCAAGTTATTTAAAAAAATTTTTACAAGTTTCAATTTTGGGGACAAAATGGAGTAACAAAAGTGATTATGCTCTGTTTTCATGAGGAGTCATGAAGATTAAATGAAAGTGTTTGGCTAGTATTGTTTTAGGATATTATTTTGTTGTGGTTTTTTTTTTTTTAAAGAAAGATTTAATTACATATTTGAGAAGAGAGAAAGAGAGATACTGATTGTATCTCCACTGCTTCACTACCCAATTTACTGCAGCAGACTGGGTAGAAGCCAGGAGCTATCCTGGTCTCCCAACTGGGTGGCAGGGAACCAGATACTTTCCAGGGTCATTTGTGGGGAGCTGGATTAGCGGGAGGGCAGTCAGAACTTCAATTTGTGCTTCTGTTTGGGATGTCAACATGTCAAGCAGTTGATGAACCTTATGTGCCACAATGCCAATGCCTGTCATTAGTATTAGCACAGTTTCCTGTCTTTATTCTTGCTGTCCCATGGCCTTGTAGTATCAATTGCTTTTAAATTTCTGCAGGTTGTTAATGGTGACAGTAGGGACATCTCCTGACACGAGTTACCAGGTCTGTCTGGATGGACTCTGAGCCATGTCTCTGACCATTCAATATTTGCCTTTGTGATTATGATTAATAACTGTGAACATTATTCGTAATTATACCAATTATCACAAACACATTATGAAATAACGAAGTATAACTTGATTGGGATGTGCCTAGTGCTGAGACATGTACAATTGCATGATCTGATTTGATCTTACAAGTGCAGAAAGTAAGGGAAGAAGATGCTAAGGAGAGAGAGGGTCCAACAGGGAAAGACAGCTTCTCCTAGCTAGGGTGACAGAAGCACAAATACTCTTCAGAAAAATTGGCCCCATTTCCTCTCTTTTCTACCTACCCTTCTCCTTCAGTCATGGTGTGAACTATTAGCATTCAGGTTGATGAACTAAATGTTTGCTTCGTTTAATCCTGGGAACATTTACCTGAGTCGGCTTTTTAAAATCTGTTAACCACTTTCCCAATTTGTGTGGTTCTATTTACACTTAAAAAAAAAAAAAGCCAGATTCTCTCATTGCCTTTCCCTGCTAATGGGGCTGGAGTGGGGGACGTGCTGTTGAAAGCACTTGGATAAGCTGACAGTGCAGCAGTGGGTAGAAGGACACAGCTGTTTGGAATCAGCTGATGATCTTAAATCATCACTCTCTCCTCTTATTAAACACTCTTGCACATGCTTCAGTGTTTGCTAATTCTAACCTGAAACCTCATGCGGAAAACCCTGGTGTAGGAAATGGTTTCTTCCCTCTCTCATTTAAAAAATATTTATTTGAAAGGCAGAGTTACATGGAAAGCGTGAGAGGGAAAGGCAGGGAGAGAGAGAGAGAGGGAGAAAGAGAGAAAGAAATATCTTCCATCCATGGATTCACTTCCCAGTTCATTGGCTGGAAATGGGCTGGTCTAAAGCCAGGGCCAGGAGTTTCCTCCAGGTCTCCCAAGTGTGTGTAGGAGCCCAAGCATTGAGTCATCTGCTGCTGCTTTCCCAGGCACATTAGTATGGAGCTGGATCAGAAGTTGAAGCAGCCAGGACTTGAACAGGCGCTTGTACGGAATGCCAGTGCTGCCTCTACGGTGCAATGCCGATCTTTTTTACACAGACACAGACAGATCCATACCACAATACACCCATAGCTGAGATCTGGATATACGTGGTAGCATGTATGCACACACATTTGAACACATGCATCTACAAGTACCTCTGTGAATATTTAAATAAACTGGGTGAAGGAAAGGTCTTCAAAAAGTGCAAGCAAAATGCTTATTATGAAAGAAGTGTACATGGGCTTCCCAACTTCTTCAGCAAACTTAAATAATAATTCAATTTCTATAAACTTTTGGAAGTACTCTTGTATATGTAACATGTAAGTTTGTATATAAGTACATATTTGCACATGTGTGTGATACATGTCAACTCATTTAAATATAACAGAATTCCTCTGTGAAAGAGGCATTTCTGTTATCTCCCTTTTTGTAATCAACCAATGCAACGACTAGGCAACTTGCCCAATTTAGTACAAGGAGTGAAAAAAGCTGCAATTCAAAAACAAACAAGCAAACAGCTATTTATTTGAGAGGGAGAGACCGTGAGAGCATCCATCTACTGATTCAGAAAACCTAAGAAACAGTACCATTTTTAAAATGAAACTTGATTACTGTTGCTTCCCCTATGTGAATGCTTGGGCTCCGGTTGTTTGTCAAGTGAAGGTTTTGGTTGTCTGGGTGTTTGGGTGATGGATGAGCTTGCTGATTCTCTGAAGTGTGTGCTGTGTTACCCAGCACATATCAGGTGTGTCTGATCGATTTGCCATCTCTCCACTGTGAAACTATAGTTCAGCTAATGTCCCCAAACCTGGGAGTGACTTCTTTAGCTAACTACTGTTGTCTTTGTGTGGACTGGGCACTTATTCCAAAGCCTTGGGATGCTGCATGTTCTGGGGAGGCTCGGAAGAAGTTCCTGGATTCACTCCTGTGAGTCATCACTACGGGCTTCCACTTTCATACAAGGAGGTGGGAAGTGAGGTTTGGCTCAGAATCGCCCTACACATGTGAGCTGTTTCATTGAGGTTGACAAAGGTAGTGTTGCAGGAGAACATGCAGATTTTTTAAGACTGATTTTTATTGAAAAGTCTAATATACAGAGAGAAGGAGAGACAGAGAGAAATATCTTCCACCCTCTGCTTCACTCCCCAAATGGCCACAAGCAGTGGGTACTGAGCTGATCCGAAATTAGGAATCAGGAGCGTGTTCCAGGTCTCGCACTTGGGTGCAGGGTCCCAAGGCGTTGAGCTGTTCTCTAATGTTTTCTTAGGCCCCAAGTAGGGAGCTGGAAGGGAAGTGGAGCAGCCAGGACATGAACCAGCACCCATATGGGATCCTGGCACATTTAAGGCGAGTACTTTAGCCATTAGACTACTGTACTGGGCTTGAACATGTGGATTTTTGGGGTTATTTTGAATCATTGCGTTGAACATTCTGAGGCATATAAAGATTCCCTGTTTGCTTAATGAAGGCTTAAGGAACAAAACCTAAAGACTTACAAGATATGGGCCTGGAGCAGTGGCCTGGTGGCTAAATCTTTGCCTTGCATGCACTAGAATCATGTATGGGCTCCGGCTCATGTCCTGGCTGCTCCACTTCCCTTTCAGTTTCTGGCTTGAGCCTGGGAAGGCAGTAGAGGATGGCCCAAAGCCTTGGGACCCTGCATGACTGCACCACGGCACAACTGCACGACTGGGAGACCTGGAAGAAGCTCCTGGCTCCTGGCTTTGGATGGGCTCAGCACCGGCTGTTGTGGCCACTTGGGGAGTGAACCTGAGGATGGAAGATCTTTCTCTCTGTCTCTCCTTTTCTCTGACTGTTGTAGCCATTTGGGGAGTGAACTTGTGGCTGGAAGGTATTTCTCTCTGTAAATTGGCCCTTTCAAGAAAAAAAACTTTTTTCTAAGTATATATATTTAAAAGACAAGATAAGCATTTAAGTTATAACAATTAATTGTGAATTATTATGAATATTATTTATAAGTACTCTAATCTCATTCATCCTCATGATTCTTATCAACACTGATTAATGGACTATTATAATAGACAAAATCGTGAACATTTGAGTGTGACCCCTGAACAGTCCTTCCTGCTTGTCTCATGATAATGATGGCCTGGGAGAAAGCATGCAGACACGTTTTTGTGAGAATCTTTTTGGAAAGTTAGGAGGAAGCTTGATTTTCTTGAATCTGAACTCTTCAAACTCATTTTTTTTTTTTTTTTTTTTGCCTTAAAGTCTGAAGTCTTAGCAGCAGTTTATTTATTTATTGGTCACTCTTAAAACTTTTCAAAAGCATTAAGCTTAAAAAAATTATAATAAAGGAAAGAAGACCTTCTCAAATTTCTTTCTCTTCATCACTTAGTACTGTTTCTGATATATTCAATATTTGTTACAGTGGGAACGAAATATTTTTTAATAAGCTCTCATGATTTATAGTGGCTTAATCCAACTCCATATGTAAGATTCCAGATGAAGTAATTGTGGGTAGGAACTTTCAATTTTGTCAGTGTTTTGGAGAGCCTGACTTGTGTCAGCGTGAGGAGTTTGGTACCTCCTTTGGTAGCCAGAGTTAATTTCACTAAGTTTTGTGAAGGGAATCTTGATGTCTAGCCGTGAAGTTCTTTCTTGAGAAATTAGTTCTGTGACTCAACATACTGAGTCATGTTTTCTTTTGGTCCAGATGGGGACTGCGTTCTGTTTTCAGAACTCAGTCAGGTCATCCCAGACTCATCCCAGGTCAGCAGGCACCTTGGAGGCTTGAGCGTTGTATATCCTTTTCATTCATTGTTAATGTTCTCACAACAGTCGTAGACTTTGTTCTTTAATCAAAATAGAAGGACTTTGGATTTCTGTGCTTATTTCAGCACACTTTTTTTAGAGATAAAAATTTATTGAAGAATTTTGGAAGTTTTAGTACCATTTCAGATTTTCTGTCCATTGAGACCCCCTAGAGAGTGGCTGTATTTTGGTTGTACTGAATTACTAAATGTAATATAAAAATTCACATTGAAAACAGAGAAAAATGAAAATGTTATGTTCTAACTACATGATGTTTAGTTACCTGTGTGTGAAAACACTGTACATATGTTACAAATAAGGAAATAAAGTTTTAAGTTAGACCTGCTTATGCAGAGAGTAACTGACAATTGAGCTGTTATCACTGATTTCACTGTGGTATCAGTGCTGTGGTTTTACTCTTTTTTTTTTTTTAATTAACACAAGCTGGTGTTGGCCATTAAATATTCAACATGACAATCTTTTAGCCTTTGACGCTATGGGAGTCCTATCATTCTTGCATACTGTCATTATGAAAAACCCATATTAGGCCTAATGAAATAGGGCCATTTGAGTAGTCTTTGTTGTGTATAAAGTAGAAAGAACAGAAATTGGAGTTAAAAATAGTAGAGTAATGGGGTGAGTGTTGTAGTGCAGCAGGGAAAGCCATTGCTTAGTTTCTTGGGTTCTATATCAAATACAGTTGCAGTTTTATGACGTAGTACTATGAGACCTGTTTGTCGCTCCTTGCTGTCACCCGAACAATGGGGAATAGAATGAGAAAGCAATAAACTCGGGAATAAAGCCAAGGGAAGTCAAGTGGGGTGATTGTGGACTCCAGGGAAGGCTTACCTCTTGGGAGATGGAAGGGGAAGGGATTGATGCAGAAAACTCCCTATGCAGCGGAAGACTTTGCAAGCTGTTCCATTGGGAGTCTCTAGTATCTCCAGGGTTGGACGAGAGGAAAGTGGGAGAAATTTGCGGTTCACAACTCAAACTTTGAGACTCTCCTGATGGTGCAGCTTGATTTCTAGATCTTTCCCTGTCCTCCCCACTTGCATAAAAGAATAGAGATTCATGTATTTTCTGGAAATATTGACCTCCGAGTTGAGATCCTGGCCCAGGAAAGATGACCAAGCTCTGATTTGACATGATGAAGATTAGATGACACCAGGGATGCCCCTCCAACTACCTGAAACTGAGTTGCCTACCAACTCCCACTTGAAAGATGCTTTCAACGGAAGGGCGGTTGAATGGCAGCAGTAGATTGATTACTGGACTTTGAGTTCACTGGTTGGCAGGTGACACACACACGTTGTTGAACTTCATTGTGAAAGATGGAGGGCTGCCAGTAGTCAGAGATGTTTGATAAAAGTCTGCGTCATTAAGGCTACACCAAAATACACAACAAGATAAAGAGGGCTGTGATGTATAATATCACAAAAATCAGCAGAGAAGTAGGAAAATAATTGCCTCTTTGAAACAAGAACACAATGTGATAAAAATTTATCTTTAGAGAGAAAGAGATATTAGGAATTAAAAGTGTGATATTCAGAACAACTAGCTCAATAGAGGGACAGAATTTCTGTCCATCGAGACAGCACATTTAACTCTACTGGTTGGGACTTCAGGTTTGGATACTCACCTCATATTGGAGTATCTTTTAAAAAAAAATTGGAAAGTCAGATATATAGAGAGGAAGAAAGACAGAGGAAGACCCTCCGTCCATTGATTCACTCCCCAAGTGGCTGCAATGGCTGAAGCTGCGCTGATCCAAAGCCAGGAGCCAGGAGCCTTTTCTGGATCTCTCACATGGGAACAGGGTCCCAAGGCTTTGGGCCATCCTTGACTGCTTTCCCAGGCCACAAACAGGGAGCTGGATGGGAAGCGGGGCTGCCAGAATTAGAACCGGCGACCATATGGGATCCTGGTGTGTGCAAGGTGAGGACTTTAGCCGCTAGGCTATGTGCCGGAACCTGGAGTGCTTAGTTTTGAGTATTGGGTCTGCTCCTGATTCCAGCAGGTGATGACGTTAAGAAGCTGGCTTCTGACATCCATGGAGGACGCCTGGGTAGTTTGCAGCTCCCAGCTTCAGCCTGTCTCAGCCCAAGTGATTGCGGGCCTTGGGGAATCAAGCAGGTGGGACTCTGCCTATTTTCTATCTTTCTGTATTTTTGTTTCTCTAAAAAGTAACAGCAAAACAACTTTAATAGAGATTGTAGGATCAGGTGTGAAAGAGGTGAATTCTTAGCTGTTATTTCAAAAAGTCTTATCCATATTTTCTGCTTTATCCTGAGGAAGGAGCAGCATAAATATGGTATTTGGAAATGCATCAACTTGTATCAGAAGGAATAGCTAAGTGAATGAAGTGACTAGCAGGACATGGATAGGGCTGCTGCATTTTGTCATTACCTTATTTAATTAAAAACTATGTGCCGTATTACTTGTGCGAAGGTTTTTCAGGATGTTCAGGTGAACGTGGTATGGGGTGGTCATTGTGATACAGCCCATTGGTGCTTGGGATGCTTGCATTTTGTGTTGCAGTGCCTCTCCCCTTAACGCACCTGGGAGGCAGGGGGTGATGGCTCAGGTGCTTGGGCCCCTCCTACCCACAGGGAGGATCCGCATGGGGTTTCAGGCTCCTGATTTTGGCCTGACCTGGTCCTGGCTATTGCAGTCATTCAGGAAGTGAACCAGTTGAAAAAAAAATCTTTGTTTCTCTTTCTCTCTTTCAAGCAGAGAAAAAAAATTTTTTTTAATTGGATGGAAAGGTTTATTTTGGTAGAGAAAATTTTGAAATCTATGCATGCTTTTTCATAATATGCATTTTCCATTAATTCCTTAAAAATCCCTCATGGGAAAACTGAGAAGTGTAATGAGAGATTTACCCTTGAAATTATTTTATAGAGAAATTTTATGGACAGAACGGAAAGTACTGCAGATATTAATTTTCTGGCAAGCACATAAACTTCTGTGACTTACTTAACTCCTTAGCTGTTTTCAGTAGCTGTTTTCTCAGCTATGGCTTCTTGCTGTGGTTACTCAAGATTTTCTATACCTTCTGTCAGGCCTGCCAAGTTTCGCAGCTTTAGAAACCATCTAAATCATCGTATTGTGCGTGTGAACTGTAAATATCCAAATTATTTTGAGTGTAGTTTCTTCTCTCACATAATTGCCACATCTTTTCCCGTTTTGCTAGCGATGAGAGTCAGCTTTCTGTTGGGTATTTTACACTTGCGTTATATTTAGCTCCCTGGTAATGAAATACAAATGCAGGGAACTGGGAATTCTGAATGAACACTAATAGCAAACAGATTTTCATGCTTAACTGTGAGTCACTTTGAGAAGTGCTTTCCTTCTTTTGCTTTCTCACAGTCATGGATAGATGTTGTGTTACCCAAGGCCTTTGCAGAGATTTTGAACCAGAAAGTTCCAGAAGGTGCCAGAAGGGACAAGCTTGCCCAGTTCCTTTTTCTCGTCATTGAGGAATATCACTGACAAGGCTGGTGGAAATGATTCCGCCAAGCGCAGACTGCGGTTTGGACAGATTGTGTCTGGGGGTGGGTCTCTCTTGCAGTCTCAGCTTCTTTCTGTTGCTCAGGACTTCCTGAACTTTCACTTTCCTTCAAAGTTCATTGTGTTGGTGATGGGTGTCTGGAGGATTTGTACCTGAAGAGAGAGGCTTTACCCTATTTCCCAGAAGAATTTGAGTGGCAAGGATGGGGTGTATAAACCTCTGGAAGGATTTTTGTCTTATGTTTACTGTGTGACATTGAGAGGATGTGTGAGTCAGGTTGCATCGAGATACAGAATTGATAGGGTATATGTATAGATATTGCAAGGAGGAATGAACCCACAGGGTTGTGACAGCTAAGTCCCAGGATGGGATGCCTGCAGGCTAGAGACCTGGGGTACAGGGCTTGGGAAGTGGGGGGTGTAACTCCCAGTTTCAGGATGAAAGTGTCAGTACCAGCAAGGGAGCCACAAGCTAGGTGCTGGAGTCCAGAGACTGACATGATGTCCCAGGTGGTCCAGCCAGTGGATGGGGTCGCCCGCATCAAGGCCAGGTCTGCCCACCTGGTCCACTCAGTCTTTCTTGCTAATCTCATTGTAAAGACCCTCCTGGATACAGCCCAAGCAACACTTTTCCAGGTTTCTAGGTAGTTCTTACAGCAGTCCAGCGGACACTTGAAATTAACATGCACAGGTGGGGGCAGTTAACATTCCGAAAGAGATCTGCATGACCTTGGGATTAAAGCAGGCTGGCCTTGGGTTTGATGTCTGTTTTAGAGACAGTAAAACAAGGAGAGGTTATGTGAGAGGAGACAGGGAAGGAGGAAGGATGCAAGGGTCATTTCCTGTCGTTTGGCAGGGGAGAGTGAGGAAGTTACGGAGTGGAAATGGGAGCTGAACATCCCTGACCGGAACCTGCCTCCCTGTTACCTCCCTGTGTGTAGGAGTGCTGTGAGGCTTGTTCTTCCATCTCTCCATCTCATTCCTCTCTTTTATTTTCTGTTGATCTAGTCCCTGAATGCTGCCTCCTTTTGGCCTGCTGGCTTCATCCTGGTGTGGTCTTTCCCATTTCTCTCAAAGCTCCTGTTTTATGGAGTGTTACAGGTATTTGTGGTTGACTGATGAAAGCAATGCCTATTCAGTGTTAATAATTATTCTTCAGTCCTCCTGGAGGGTTAGAGAAAGTATTCAGGGTTGTCATGGAAATGAGATGGGGGTGAGTAGAGAGAGAAGTGTAAAGCATGTGATGCTCCTTCTTGTCTGGGATCCTTAACCTGGAAAACTGGAAGCTAGTGATTCAAGGATGATTATTCCCAGAAAACAGTGGGAGGGGTTTCATCAAATCAGGAATGTTCTTAGGAGGCTTAGGGATATCTATTATGACTGAACTGTTTTGTAACTATTCAGTGCATTCAAGTTACCTTGTGAATTTCTTCTTTTATAGTTGTTGTGTATTGAAACCCAGGAAATATGTATTTTTATGTATTACAAAATAAGGCTCTTAATTTGTGCATTTATTTTTCAGCATCTTTAAAATTTTTTTTTTTTTTTTTGGAAATTTTTTTTTTTTCTTTTTTGCCGTGTTTAACCCTTTGAAAACAAGACACAGAAAGTTTTTGGTGTACCAGATGTTCTTAGCTGATGGCTGTTTACCATCTTTGTGCTCATCCTTGGCTCTCCCTTCCCCCAGTTTGGTGAGGCCAGCTAAACATTTTTAAGTGCAGCACATAAAATATATGACATTACAGAGGAAGCCAATTCTCCTGACATATGCAGTTATCAAAATACTTACAAAGCCTGTAAACCTGCATGAGATAGCGTAATATTTGCTTTTTAGCTAGTGTAGTCAGGCTCTAATTGCTCTAAGTGCTATGCTGTTCTGAAGTGGTCATGAGCCCTTGATGTTTTCCAAGATACCTGCTACAGCTGTCAGATGAAGTGCAAGTGGCTCTGATTTTTGTTATTGATACTACCAAAGGTGCTGTTAACAGTGTGTTTTGTGACCTGCCATGATAGCAGGAGATACACATATTCCAGTGGAGGTTAGTGAAAATATCTGATTGTTTTTACAGTCCCAAAAATACTTTTTTGGTGAGTGTCACATATGCCAGGCTTTGTCCTGAGCTTGGTCAGCAAAGCTGATGAGCACAATAATTATGTTGTCTGGGCTCCAAAATGTGTAGATCAAGAAAAGAAGCACAGACCAAACAGAATATGCACGAATATGCAAACTTCCCAAGGGCTGATGTGCTGTAGTTTATGATGGCAAGTCATGAGCAGACTTCAGTGGGCCTAGGACAGGTTGGCAGTGACCCAGAAGGCCTCCTGCTGGGGGCCTTAGAAGTCAACGACACAAGATGATGGAGGGCTTTGGCTGAAGGCAGAGTCATGCCCCAGTTTGGCAGAGCCAGTGGTTGGAGTGAAGTGGGCAGAGAACTGAGCACTGAGCAGGACAGGAGGACGCATTTGCGTTCGGTATCATCTGCCTTTCAGTTGGAGGGCATGCATTATTTAGGACGCTAATGGATGGATCCCTAGAAGCTTTCAGGGTGAATTTGGAGTGTACCAGTTGAACGACAGATTGTAAAATTTATGAGAACATGCTCTCTTGTGAGGGCTTATTGTTAAATTCCTTAACGTTGTACCTCCCTGACTACATGTCTGAGGTTTAAAGAAAACCTAAACAAAGTGAGGAAACCTAGGCCTCTGCCCTGAGAGGTCTGAGCAGTGGTATTTGTATAAATGCAGACCTTGCTGTCCCAAGTTCGGGGGTTTAAGGCGACAGGCTCCACACCTGGAAGAGGCTCGGAGGAGCTCCCCAGGATTGGGCAGTGCACTAGGGCAGGAATGTGGCCAATCTGGTCTGAGCGGTTGGGGAGCGACTCATCTGTCCACGGTTCCCATACTGCTTGGCCCTGTTTTTCCATTTGACTTCTTCAAAGCATGTTC
Organism: Ochotona curzoniae; assembly: GCF_017591425.1. NCBI lineage: Eukaryota > Metazoa > Chordata > Mammalia > Lagomorpha > Ochotonidae > Ochotona > Ochotona curzoniae. The sequence goes on from NW_024467115.1 coordinate 24,164,030, forward strand.
TCCAGCCGAGGGGCACGCATATCTTTTTTGTGACTTCAGAAGATGTGTCCATGTTGGCCTGGGACACTTGACCGCATCTGAAGGACACGCTGAGCCCTCGTGAACGGGAGGCGATGTCTGGACTTGCAGATGAGGATGGCAGAGCGTCAGGGGCAGGTAAGGAATGCGGTGATTGCTCAGCCTTGTTCAGCTGTTGGCTGAAAGGAATCCGAGGCATGACCGGGTCCACCAAGAATTAGGGAGAAATTACAGAGCAACAGATTCTAAATCATTTTGTCTTGTGACGAATCTGGGATTTTTTTTTTCTCTCTTAAGAAAGAGGATGTATTGATGTCAGGTACTGAAAATATTTTGGAAATATGATTTAGTCTGTTTGTTGGACTTGAAGTTCCTCCAGGATGGTACCACAGTCAGTGTCAGTCTGATACATGACCTGTTGTGTAGTGTGTGATAGTTGAATAGGATGTTCTGCATCCAGTGTGTGGCTGAAAACTTACTGCCTCACTTCTTTGTGATGTAAGAGGAGTCCCTCCAAAGTACCTGCTGTATGAAGACCTTAAAAGGGTAGAAAGTCCCAAACTACAAATGAATTAAGGAGCCATAGCCAGTGCAATTCTGACTCTCCAACTACTATGTAATGTATTACTGTTGCTGCATTCATTTACTCTGTTTCTGTCTTGGTTTGTTCACTGACACACTTGTCATTTATTTCATACCCGTGGCAGGTTGCTGGGAAATCGATGCATAAAGGCTGATTCCCACGACAGGCGTTTGAACAGGTGCAGGATGCTGAGGCCTGTTATCTTCCAGGTGCCCTGGGAACACAGATGAAAGAGGATTGACTCCTGGGTTTTGTTCTCTTAGGGAGGACCGGGAATGTGTCCTGTAGAAGGAATTTTCGGGTGACAGGGAAAGGAGGAATTCCTGGCTGAGGGGAAAGTGAGTGGTGAGAGGCAAGTCCCTGGTGATTCACAGGGTGTGCATCCCATGGAGAGGCGCTGCTCTCTGATTCTCCTGCAGCTCCTCTCCCCCTACAGCTCCACTGGGTGGATTTTAGCTTCAGGAGTGAGCCCTCCTGGCAGGCCCATTCCTATCTGCAATGCCAGTCCCCAGGTCTTGGCAGGCTCCCTTTTCTCTTTCTGATTCGGCATTGGGTTGAAGGGCTCCTTCTCAGGGAAGCCTATCGAGCACTCATTTGAAGTAGATTTTGTCCGGTCATCCCGCATCCACCTGCTCCATTGTCTGCTTGGCACAGTTATCAACGGTGCTCATGGTTTTGTTTCCTTTCATTGTTGCAAGGTCCCCAGGTCGGTGATCTCTTGTGGACAGGGACACCCTTGTGTCCTTGGTGTCCCGTGTAGTGCCTCTCCTTGTTGGGATCTCAGACCCTTGGGAATGAATGAAAGAATGGCAGAAAAAAATATTACTGAAAAAGCAGCAAACACTTGTAAGGATCTTGCTATTCCTGTGTGTTCCTTCAAGTTGCAGGTAGTTTATAATTGGGTGCTTAGAAGCTCTCAGTCAAGAATTGTATTCAAGACATGTAGTTATTGCTTCAGGATAAAGTAGGAGTATTTTGGATCTTGGAAAAAAATAATCTGAAAAAAAAAAAGAATTTCTGAAATGGATGATATGAAGATCGAGAGGAGACAAATTCTATTTGATATATTTTGTTACACAAAAGAGGAATTACTAAATTCAAAGATAATGACGTGAAGGCCTTATTGGCCTGAGTCATCTTCATAGCACTGTTACATAAAAGTATTTATTGCATAATGTTTTTATTTGTACTGTCAAGTTCCTTAAACCTTCTGACAATTTTGGTGATTTATTGTTTTTTGAATTTCTGAACATTTGATTGTTATTACTGACTAGCCTTAGTTCTTAACCTATTTAAACCCTTTCATGTTGTAGTCAGTGATATTATCACACTGCTTGCATTCTTTTTATTCGGTACAGTGTTCATATAGCAAATATAACAGATGTTTTCATCTGCCTACTCAGTTTCATTGCCATTTCTTCAATGCCTCAGTTCACTTTAATTTTTTTTGAAGGAGCATAAAAAAAAGAGAAGACACAGTAAACGTATCTGCTGGTCACTCTCCACATGTGGGCAACACTGGAAGTGGGAAACTCAGCCTAACTTCCAGAAAGTTGCGAACCCAAGGACCACCTGTCGCCTCTCAGGAGCTGTGTTAGTAGGAAGCTGGACTTAGCAGCTGGAGCTGGGAGTCAAACCCATGTACCCTAATGCAGGATGGGGCGACACTGCTCTGCTGAATGCCCGCTCCAGTTCTTACAGCTCACAAATGAGCTTTGTTTCCACACCAGCTTATCCAGGCTTGCATTTCTGTTACAGTGTCACATATACCTTAAAGCATTTGTGCTAACGTATTTTATCAGCAGAATACTATCATGTGGCAAAAGATTATACACCAAAATTTATTTTGCTCCATTCTTTCATAGAGTCAGGTGGAAAATGTTATGTGAAGTGGCATATTGAACGAAAGGAAAATCTAAAAGTGGATTGCTTCCATGGCTTTGATTTTTTTTTTTTTTCCATTTGATCTTCCTCTAATGAGTATTCCTTGCCTGTGTACGCTCAAGCCGACAGGCTCTCAGTGTGAGCCAGGGCTGGGTGCTTTACATTCTCTGATATGTTCTTCAGTGACATGTCTTCCATTTCTGCATCTGATTCCAAATTTGATTCTCTTCTTGGAGAGCTGGGGAAAAAATATGCTTATTAACCACCCTGAGGGTGAAATGTTTGTTATTTGAAGAACATTTTTTCATTTAGTTGCTCTACTCCTTCTTTGTTCGTTCAGTGTATTTATTGGCTCCGTACTAAGTGCTAGGCATGATGGTAATCACTAGGCATTGGCAAATGTATTATTGGAATGAACATTTGCCTGAGACGTTGAGTCCCTGATTCAGATGCCTGCATCCCTTGTAGAATGCCGGAGTTCGAGTCCCAGCTCTGCCCACAGTCTCAGCTTCCTGCAGGTTCACACCTGAGGGAGGCAGCAGATTATGGCTCATGAACTTGAGTGCCTGCCACCCACGTGGGAGGCTGCATTGAGATCCAGGTTTGTGACTTTTACTTGGTCCAGTCTTGGCTGCCGCAGGCATTTGGAGAGTCAGTCAGTGAATGGAAGATTTCTCTGTTCTGTCTTTCAAATCATTAAAAAGAAGGAAAGTAAAGAAAAAAAAATTATTTCGAAAAGTGCATTGTGATCATTACTGAACTTATTTCAGGATAAACTTTGGGAGTGAGGAAGTTTTGTCTTCAGAGAAATGGTGTCTTTTGGTATTTTTTTTTTTTTTTTTAGATTTATTTCTTTTTATTGCAAAGTCACATATACAGAGAGGAGGAGAGACAGAGAGGAAGATCTTCCATCCAACGATTGACTCCCAAAGTGGCTGCACCGGCTGGAGCTGAGCCAATCTGAAGCCAGGATCCTGGAGCTTCTTCTAGGTCTCCCACTCGGATGCAGGGGCCATCCTTGACTGCTTTCCCAAGCCATGAGCAGGGAGCTGGATGGGAAGGGGGCTGCCAGGATTAGAACCGGCACCCATATGGGATCCTGGTGCGTGCAAGGCGAGGGCTTTGGTCAGTGAGCTACCACGCCGGGCCCGTCTGGTCTTTTTGATACACATACATGCACAAACAGTAACAGTACTGCTCCTGGCTAGTGAGGGCCCAGTGCACAGCTGGCATTGGTGCCCGATGTTGGGCTTCTCTGCTTGGGCTCTTCGTGGTGCGTAGGCGAAAGGGCTTTTCAGAGTCATCATTTTGCCGGAACACTGCACCTGTTGCTGGCTATTCTTGCATATGAAACCCAGAGCCCTAGAGTCACTTGCTTTCATTTCCTCTCCACTCCCCCGCCCCTTTCCGGTGTGGGGGCAGATTAGTAATTTATGTGAGGTGTAGCCACACCTTCTCCTGCCATGGCTTGATATTCGCGTCAAGCAGAGTAGCAACACTCGAGCCCTCTGTCATGCTGTTGCTGTAAGTCTTCCTCGGAGCTGCCTGAAGAGGCCAGGCCGTGTGTGGGTGCCAGGGTTTGGGACCGGGCTTTCAGCTGCTGCTGCCACCAGATACCTGGGACCTCACTACTGTTGAGGAAAATGTGTTTCCTTTTGGCCTGCTATGATTTTTGGCTGTGACTCTGAGGAAAGGAGGAAGTGTTCTATAGTATCGTTTACTTTCATAAAAATAACTTCCAAATTTCCAGGTATCATTTTCATTCAGGCTAGGCTGTTGGAAGGCAAGGAGCTGCTGTAGAAGGTGCATGGTAGGCGAGAAGAACTGGGCTGGGCACTGTACTGAGGTCACATACACTCACACCATGAACCTGGTGTTTTTTTTTTTTTTTTTTTTGAGATTTATCTATTTTTAAATGGGAAGACAGATATACAGAGAGGAAGACAGAGAGAAAGATCTTCCATCCTCAGGTTCACTCTCCAAGTGGCCACAATGGCTGGAGCAGAGCCAATCCTAAGTCAGGAGCCAGGAGCCAGGAACCAGGAGCCAGGAGCTTCTTCTAGGTCTCGCACGTGGATGCAGGGTCCCAAGGTTTTGGAGCATCTTTGACTGCTTTCTCAGGCACCAAGTAGGGAGCTGGATGGGAAGCGGGGCTGCAGGGATTAGAACCAATGTCCATATGGGATCGAGGTGTGTTCAAGGTGAAGACTTTAGCCGCTAGGCTCCTGTGCTGGGTTCAAACTTGGTGTTTTAAGCCATGGCCTGATACCTCATTTATCTTATTCCCCAACAGGAGTTAAATGCTGACACGGACCAATGTGTCAAAATTTTGTAGGCAACAGTAAAAATAAGTGTGAAAAAACTTTAAAGCTCAGGGACCAAATATACACCGAGGGTTGAATAAGGGCTTGGGCAGTTCCAGCACTCAAGAATTGGCAACTTCTAGGCAGACATTTGATCCCAGCCTTAGACATAATTGTATTACATTTGTTGTATTTATCCTTTTATAGATGCACAGTCTGACTCATGGACATTCTGTGGAATAGAAAAACGTTATGGGAAGTGGAGCTTTCTGTGGAATGGCACATAAATGGTGCTGGCGTGCAAGCTCAGGGGTGACTTGCTCATTCTCGGGACTGCCCTAGAATAAGAGGACTTGGTCGATTTGTGTCTGATTTCTGGGTTCCTGTGGCTCATTTGTACCTTCTGACATTGCTGCTGGCTCTTTCTCCTGTATGCCTCCCTCCTAGTGACTCCTTGGGATACCTTAATTGCAAGTTGTCTCTGCCTTTCTTCCTTCAGCAGCATTCCCTCCCACCCGTTTACCCAGCCTCTGCGCTCTCTTTCTCTTTTTGCAGGCTCCGACCTGTCTCCATACTTGAAAATGATCCCCAGGCAGTAATTTAACAAGTGTCTCAGCATTCTCATCTGTAACACTTGGTGCTGAGTCACTTGCCTGTCCTGGGAACCGGTTGTCTTTACTGCTGTGCTGTAGGGGACCCAGTAGGCATTAAGTGAACCTATTGTTAGCTGTGGCTTGCACACAGGTGCTCTTCCTGGGACGCAGGCCCTAGGAGCTGCTGCCCTTGAACTCCTAAGTGATCACCATTGCTAGTATTCCCTGTTTCTTACCTTGTTACCCCTTGGGAACCCTCTGTGTCATCTTGAAAACCCTAAGAACTGATTTAAAATTCCCCCAGTCAGTTTTTCAGGATGGGTCTTGCCCCACTGGCAGTCTGCTGTTGTGACAAGTGGATGATTACCCTTTCTTGCCAATTTGAGAGATGTGACACATGGAAGGCTGGCTGGGTGTGCCCTGGCTCAGACAGAACTGTTTTTGTGTGGTGCCAGCTGCAAGCTCCATCTCCAGATGACTCACGCATGTCAGCAGCCCTATCTCTGAGTGGCCAGCATCCTCCGATTTGCATATGGACATTTGCCTGAGAAGAACAACGTCCTGCAGTCAGAGTGAAGATGCGTGTAGACAGACATACTTGTGGTCTGTATGAGGTGGTGCCCAGGAACTTTCGGGAACATTGTGAAGGTGATTAGATTCCACTGGCAGCCAATTGGTAGACAGGGGCACTGTTGCCTCTTGGAGTGGAAAGCTTTTGCACTGGGGACTTCAAGTCAGACTGCAGTATGCCCCCCAGTAAGGAGGGTGACAATTGACAATAGCCAGGTCCTGGCATAATCAACACCATCGTTGCAGAGCCAGCAGGATGATAGGTAGTGACTCTGGGGTTCCAAGGTGGAGATGGTCACCATGGGTGACCAAGGAGCAAACTGCCATGAATGACCCTATTTGGGGTCATACGCTTGTCAGCCCTATAGGACACTTGGACTTCAGCACACTTCCGTCCATAGGCCACTTCTTCCAATGGGCTTTCTTTATTGCTAATGTCAAAGAATAACCTCTGTGCTTCTCTTCTTGTTTTTTGAATGTTTGTTTATTTTGATTGGAACGGTATATATACAGAGAGGACGAGAGAGAGAGGAATATCTTCTATCCAATGATTCACTCCCCAGTTGGCCTCACTGGCTGGAGCTGAGCCAATCCTATGCCAAGAGTTAGGAGCCTATTCTGGGTCTCCTGCATGGGTGCAGGGTCCCTCAAGGTTTTGAGCCATCCTCGACTGCTTTCTTAGGCCACAAGCAGGGAGCTGAATGGGAAAATGGAGTAGCTGGGATTAGAACTGGCATCCATATGGGATCCCAGCACGTGCAAAGCGGGGAGGATTTTAACCACTAGGCCAGTGTGCTGGAGCCTGTGTTTCTTTTCTTTACACCTTTGCCTAAAGCTTGAAAATTTTAGCACTCTCTAGAAACTGGAGATGCTTTCTTGACAAAGCCAACAAATTCTCTTTCTGTCTTTGGTTGTCATCTGCTTGCCAGTTTATTGATTGTTATCTGTAGACAATTCTGAAAAATCAGAATTTCTTTGAAAAATAAGATTGGTAAATTCCTCTTTCTTCTTAAAGGATTTGTGCTCACACACGAGAGGATCTTGAGGGCCTTTCCAAGGGGATCCTAACCGTCAGAACTCCCTTTACTTCTCTTGGTAACAGAAGCTGAGTACAGCTTTGCAGCCCTCCATCTGGAGATTTGGTGGGATTGTTGATGCCTGTCGCTCTCTCTACTTTGTGCAGCTTTCCTGAGATAACTGCAGGACAGGTTATAACTTAATCCTGAAGTATGTCCTAGCAGGTGTGTATACACAGCGAACAGCAAAGATAAGGGAGTGGCGAAGCAGGTTCAGGTTCCACTTGCAGTGCTGGCACCCCATATGGGCATCAGATGGAGACTTGGTGGCTCCATCTATGCTTCACTTGCCTTCTATTGTTCCCAGAAAACAGCAGAGGATGGCCCGAGTTCTTGAGTCTCTGCACCTATGTGGGAGATCCGGATGAAGCTCCTGGCCCATGGCTTTGGGTTGGTTCAGCCCTGGCCCTTGTGGCCACTTAGGGAATGAACCAGCAGATGAAAGATATTCTCTCTCTCTTCCTCTCAGTGTTGCACCCTCTTTATGTAATTGCATTCCAAATAGATGAATACATAACTTAAAAAATAAGACCTAAACATGATCTCCTAGCTTCCCATGTGCTGTGAGTTCCTAAGGTCTCTGTTCAACCTCTGCCTCTGTGTGGCTTGGGTAATTTCTACACTTGATTTTAGCCAAAAGGCCGAGAAGCAATGGCTCGGGTAATTTCCAAGCTCTTCAATGGTGGGGTCTTGGATTTGATACTCTCTTACATAATGTTGTTGATGATAATGTCATTTAGTTCCATTAGTATACTAATATGGAAATAAAGGCACGATTTCAGATTTTATTTATATCTCTGTGCTTTGGAAAAATAATCTCATGAGAAACCACTCATCTATTAAATACCACCTTTTGAAATTACTTTTTTGGGGTTCACTTGTTTTTAAAAAGATTTTCCTCGATTTTGCTTTCTTTGTTTCTTTTTTCTGTTTTTTTTTAAAGATGTATTTGTTTGCTTGTTTTTATTGGAAAGTCTGATATACAGAGAGAGGAGAGACAGAGAGGAAGATTTTCCATCCAATGGTTCATTCCCCAAGTGGCCAGAGCTAAACCAATCCAAAACTAGGGTCTCCCACGTGGGTGCAGGGTCCCAAGGCTTTGGGCCATCCTCGACTGCTTTCCCAGGCCACAAGGGAGCTGGATGGGAGGCAGGGCCACCGGGATTAGAACCAGCACCCATATGGGATCCTGGTGTGTGCAAGGTGAGGACTTTAGCCACTAGCCTACTGTGCCAGGCCCAGCTTTTGCTTTCTTTAATTATTCTTATTCTTATTATTATTCTTATTATTATTATTTTACCATTCCAACATTAACATAATTAGTATTTTAGACATGTCATTAAAATCATGTAAAAAATTCTCTGATGTTGACTTTTGAGCTTTTATTAATGTCTTCTATAATGATGGAGAACTGAAGTACTTTCTTAACTGCAAAAATGAACTTAATCAGAATGACACATTGGGATTTTTTAATTGATGAAGTTAAAGTGTTGGCCTCCTGTGTCCATGGGTTACACATCTGTCATTCAATCAAGGAAGGATCACAAAAATTTAGGAAAGGGTAGGCACTTGATGCACCAGTGGCAGCTGTATGCTAAACAATATTATCCTGATGAAAAAGTGAAGGGTGTCACTTAGATTTTAGGAATGTTGAGAGTGACCAAGATCTTTTCTATTTTTGTTTTTTTCTTATGTGTGCTGCTGTGTCCTGAGCTGTGCAGTACAGATCCTGAGTGCCACGCGAACTTCACCAAGGGGATTATACTCCCTCCTCTCGTGGGAAACTTCTCTAAAGATGTTGAAGCTAGGCAGCTGTGGGTATTTTAGAAAGATGACTGTGGGCCCCATGGGAGGGTGAGTTAGAGGGAAGAGAGCCTGGTAGCCGTGGGGACTCTGTAGCTAGTATTGCTAGAAATTGGGATGAAAGATGATGTGTGGACGGTGGGAAACGGATGAAGTCGTGGATTTCAAGCTCATGATCTTTCTTCTGAGGTGACAAGATGCAAAAAGAACTGTGCAAAACCAGAAGGTGTTTTCCCTGTAGTTGATTCAATAATAAGCCTGAATTTGATTTCAGCTGCCCTCTTAAAGTTGCTTGGTGCAGAACTGCACCCATGCTTGATTTGGGAAAACTGACCCAGATCTTAACTGCATTGCTCTTTTTTCATGGGGTTAGGTCTCAAGTTTGGCAGCACATTTGGCGCTAGAGATTTGCACAAGGGTGTGAAACTCATTTTTTGTTGTGTTCAGAGGGTAAGGTTGATGGGACAGGTAGCTAAGGCAGGGAGGTAGAACCATGGAGGAAAAGCTCATGTTGAGGTTATTGATGGCATGAAGGGAAGCAAAGCTTTTGTAGGAAAGGCCAGGCGTGCTCCTTAGTTAGGGTGTGGTCTTCTGGGAATGAGGCATTGCTTGTGTGTGGGATCTTAGGCTGAATCAGGGATCCACAAATAGAGACGTTTGGCAGGCTATGACTAAGATCTGAGTTGTACTCATGTTGATCCTCTGGATTTGATAATTATATTCTCATTCCATAAGATGGTGATAATATTTAGGAAAGCTGGGTATGTCTAAGATTAAGATAGGAAGTTTAAAGAAAGGAGAAAGAAACAAAAGCTGTTTGCCATTTCAAGGAATGTTATTATCCAGACCTCTTTTAGTAAATAACTGTAGTATTTGCTGATCAGAGTTTTAGCATTTTCTACCTAAAATATACAAGTCTTTTAACTTTTTAGATTCTTAGTGGAACATTAAGCCTTTGACTACAATATAAATTAAAAAGAAAAAGAAAAAAGAAGGCAGGGAGAGAGAGGGAAGTATTATATTCTTTGAATTTTATCTATGAGTGACATAAAACCTGTTCGCTTTGTACTAATATCTCTTTGTGTTAATGAGGATTGTGTTGAGCTAATTATGCAGTTGCTGTGACTCTGAGAATCTAATGTATAAATAAATTACTTAAAAGAAAAGCAAAATTGAAAGAAAAGATGAACTTTCACCCTTTCCTTAAATTTGTCTGTTAGGGCTGACCGGGTTAGGTCATAACATTGCTCTAACATTTTGTGACCTGAGGAAAACGTTAGTGGTGTAAGGGAAAGTGAGAGGTGTTTCTCAAATTCAGGAGGAATGTCATGGCTCCTCCCTTGCCTTTGGCCTTCCTGGTACAGAGAGAGTTGTGGTTTGGTGGTAGCTCCTTGCTGCTCTGGAGTGTCAGATGCAGATCCATTAGTTAGTACTAGACAGTTCAACCATGATCTTCAAAGCCATGAGAGTTTGTAGATAACAGGAATGAATGAAGCAAATGTATGCCTTTCATGGCCAAGGTCAACCTGCCTTGGCTAGTGCTGGCTGCTAGGAGGTATGCTTTCCTGTGAGGAGAGGATTTGTTTGCAAATGTCTTTGCTTCACTCTTGCACTTCCCTGCCACCTCCTGTAGTTCCAGCTGGTTTGTTCTGTAACTCTCTCTTCAGTGCAATGGTTTCTTTCCTTTTTGATGAGAGCAACCCTGGACTGGCAGCCAGTTGCAGTGGAGCTATAATAGAGCTAGTGGTATGTGCAAAATTTGATTACTGCAGTCAACACTGGATTGAATAAGAAAGTGCATTCCCTAGACAGATACTTGCAACATAAATGGTCTATTGATTTTGCAAGACCTAACCATGGGGTAATCTAGCAGAAGGACGGTTCTGTGAATGCAGTGGATTCTGACAGTACGAAACAGTTCGAAAAAGTGCCTCCTGGTAGATGTTTTCAGAGCAACTTTCTGATAACTTTTGGTAAACTGATTATGGCTTCTGAGTGTCTTCGTGGTTCAGTCATTAGAGAAGCTCCAAGGAAGTTTGTACTCGTGTTTGTTCAGGGATTGGCTTTTCCTGCACAGAATCTAGTTTCACTCTTCAATTGACTGATACAGGCCTTCTTTCCTCAGCTCTGGTGAAATTTCCACTAAGCTCAATGTGAGTGTTTTAGAAGTTTCCCACAATGGAAAGTTCTATTTGACATATGAAAGTTCAATGGTCAGTTTCATAGTCAGCTGTGTGCCAAGAAATAACGAAAACAATGGATTACATAGTGCAGACTTGGGATGTGGAAAAATTTTTTAGGAGATGGATGAATCATGCTATTAATACATGTTGCAAAGCCTGAGGCTTACGTGGGAAAATAAAGATAAAAAAGCTTTATTTCAAAAAATGAATAGCTTTTTGATATTTTCTTATTACAATTTATTTAGGGTTTTGTTCACGTTAGCTTTGTTGGGGATTAAAAAGATCAAATTTTGAATTAGGCTGTTTTAGGAAAGAGAGAATTCATATCATTGTTCATGAATTTGTTCAAACATGATAATGTCTGAAAGACAATGATGACTCTTTTGTGTTAGATTTATTGAAAACTTGTTATCCCTCTCCCAGTATTATACGTTTTGAGCAAGGGAGAATTATCTTGACTTGCCAGCTCCCATGGCTACTTTCACCACTTGCCAGAATCTTCGTCACAAATCACAGCTCATTTGTGATTTATTCCTGTAAACAGTTATAGCTATTTACTTACAAAAGGCTACCTTAATTGAGCCTGTTTCTATTTAAGAAGAAGACACAAACAGAAAGGCAGGTGGAAAGAACTTAACGCGTAAGTGACCAAAATGTCACATTTTTCCATTTAGAATTTTATCTTCATGCACATTTGCAGCATAACCCTTTGGTGTGAGGAAGAGAGGCTGACTTCTTCGGCAATCTCTTTGTGTGGATGAGCCCGGGCAGGAATATGTAGGTGGCATAATATGTGGCTGATATCATTTCAGTAGAAGTGCATGTGGCTTTCCTGGTTTAAAAGGTTGAGCATCTTGGGTACCTGTTGGAAAGGCGCCATTGTTCTAGATGCTTCGTGCTTCAGGGTTGTGCTGCATCATCCTAGTCAGTGTTTATTCTAATCAGCTCTTACCCAATCCTCAGTGGTTTTTCTGTAGTTTGGATATTTAGCCCCGCCCATAGAAAGGAGGCAATTCTGTACCTTGAGTTAAAAAATGAGTTTTGATAAGCCACCAAGAAAGTGCAGAGGAAACCGTAATGAGATGTCTCCTCATGCTTTGTTGAGCTGTGTTAAAAATAATGATGGATTAGGCCTGGCATGATGGCTCAATTGGCAAATCTTGTTTCTGACTACTGCTTGGGCACAGTATAAGACAGTATTATTTGCTCTGGACTCCATATGGACTCCAGTTCCTGTCCTGGCTGCTTCCCTTCCTATCCAGCTCCCTGCTCTTGGCCTAGAAAAATCCACAGAGGATGGTCCAGAGCTTTGGGAGCCTGCATCCACAAGGGAGGCTCAGAAGAAGCTCCTGGTTCCTGGCTTTCATTTAGCTCCGCTTTGTTCATCGTAGCTAATTAGGGGAGTGAACCAGCAGATGGAAGATCTTTCTCTGTCTCTCCTCTCTATAAATCTACCTTTCCAATAAAAATAAATAAATCTTTTTTTTTTTTTTTAAAGATTTATTTTTATTATTTTTTCATTGGAAAGGCGGATATACAGAGAGGAGAGACAGAGAGGAAGATCTTCCATCCGATGATTCACTCCCCAAATGAGCGCAATGGGCCGATACTATGCCGATCCGAAGCCAGGAGCCTCCTCCGGGTCTCCCACGCGGGTGCAGGTTCCCAAAGCTTTTTGGGCCGTCCTCGACTGCTTTCCCAGGCCACAAGCAGGGAGCTGGAAGGGAAGCGGGGCTGCCGGGACTAGAACCGGCGCCCATATGGGATCCCGGGCGTGCAAGGCGAGGACTTAACCACTTGCGCCACCACGCCGGGCCCAAATAAATAAATCTTTAAAAAATGGATAAAAATAGGTATTGATGAGGATGGGAAAAGTTGGAAGATCTTACAGTGTTGTAGGAAAAGTCAAGGGGACACAGCCACTGTGGAATACTTGTGTCAGCTTTTCCAAGGGTTAAGCACCAGGGCTAGGTGTTTGGTGCAGCAGACCTGGTGTTCCCTAGGGAACCTGCACACCATATCCCCTGTCTGGATTGGAGGCCTGGCTCTGCTTTCCCATGCCAACTCCCTGCTGGTGTGTGCTCGGGGAGGCAGAGGTACTTTCTCAAATCTTGTCTCAGCCTGAGTTCAGGGGACACTGGTTTCAGTCTAGCCTAATTTTAGCTGTGGTAGGCTTTTAGGGAACAAACCAGTGGATGGATGCTCTCTCCCTGTTTGTTTCTGTCTCTTTGTGCCTTGCAAATTAAATGAAAATTAAAACAATCAAAGAATAACAAATGAAATGTTAAGTATACAGTTACACATGACTCACTCAGCAACTTTACTGTTGGGTTGCCTTTTTTTTTTTTTCAAAAGAAATGCAAATGTACATCTACACAAGTGACATACACAAATACTCAATGCAGAAGCACTTAAACTACAGAACAGGTGGAACCAGCAAACATGTCCTTGAACTGATGAACAAATAGATAAAACCTGTTATATCGGCGGAGTGGGCTCTTCAACCTCGGAAGGAAATGCTCATACTGATGAATGCCATAACATGGAATCTTTAAAACATGTTGAGTATAGGGAACTAGTCTACAAAGAACACATATTGTAGGATTTCACTTATGTGAGATAGTAACAGGCACTTATAGAGACTGGAATTAGATTTTAGCAGTTACCTGGAGAAAAGGAAATGGAAAATGACTGCTTTTGGGATGATGAATTGATGTAAAATTAGTTGTGATGGTTGCACAACTCTGAACATACTGCTAATCATTAACTGCCACACTGTAAATAGGTTAATTATTATTATATGGAATTTCTATCATTAAAATTGTTACAGAAAAGAACTAGGGAACTGCTGTTGTGCATGGTGGGTAAAGCCACTGCCTGGCCCTGTGTCTTGGCTGTTCCACTGTGGATTCAGCTTCCTACTCACAGACTAGGAAAAGCCACAGTAGTTGTCCCAGGTGCTTGGGCCTCTGCCACATGTGTAGGAGACTGGGCTAAGCATATGCATCCTGGCTTTGCCTAGCTCAGTGCTTGCTGTCATAGCCATCAGGGAGTGAACCAGAGTTGGCCTCTGTGTGTGTGTGTGTGTGTGTGTGTGTGTGTGTGTCTTTGGAGCTCTGTGATTATGATGTTCAAATAAATCTTAAAAATATAATTGGACTTTGCATGTGGCATAATCTTGAGTAATATGCTTTTGTTTTGAAAGTGACATTACTTTGTGTTATTCATTTAAAACATATTTATTTTTACTGGAAAGTAAGATATATATAGTGGAAGAGAGACAGAGAAGAAAATCTTCCATCTGATGCTGAGTCGATCTGAAGCCAGGAACCAGGAGCCAGGAGCCAGAAGCTCTTCCAGGTCTCCCACATGGGTGCAGGGTCCCAAGGCTTTGGGTCATGTTTGACTGCTTTCCCAGGCCACAAGCAGGGAGCTGGATGGGAAGCAGGGCTACCGGGATTAGAACTGATGCCCATATGGGATCCTGATGCATACTTGGCAAGGACTTTAGGCTACCATGCTGGGGCCTTTATTGTGCATTTAAAAAAAGATTTATTAATTTGAAGGGCAGAGAGAGAAAGAGAAGAGAGAGAGAGAGATCTTCCCTCTGCAGGTTCACTCTTCAGATGTCTGCAATGGCTGAAGCTGGGCCAGGTTGAAGCCAGGAGTCAGGAGTTTCTTCTTTGTCTCCCACATGAATCAGGGTTCAATCAATTGGACTGTTTTCTTCTGCCTTGCCAGGCACATTTTCAGGGAATTGGATTGGAAGTTGGGAAGCCAGGACTCCAATCAGTGCCCATATGGGATGCTAGCATTGAAGGTGGTGGCTTAACCCACTATGCCATTGTAATGACCCCATCACTGTGCTTGTCGTTTCTTCATAGCAAGGCTAGAAGACTGGTCACAATTCCCATTTTACAGAAGTGAAGACTGAGGCTTAGGGTGCCAGAGTCTTACAACTCCTGGTATAGAGGAAGCATCTTTGCTAATAGAAAGTAGAAGTTCTTATATTAGAGCAGGCAAGAACTACAAAAGAAAATGAATTAGGAAAGCAGGGGGGAAAGTGAATGATGACTTTCCTGGGGAGCGCATGAGTGTAGACAGTGTGTCTATAAGTGACAGCAGGAGAGAGCGAGTGAACACCACAACAGAGGAGATTGGGAAATGGGAATTGCAATCACAACTCCATGTGATTAACTTAGTTTTGTTTCATAAAAGCAATTTCTAAAGGATTGAAAGGAAATCCGTTTTGCATTTGTTTCCCCAAGGTATATGTGTATGCCAAAGTGAAACAGTAAGTCTAATGTGTTCTTTGAAGTGCAGTTAATGTGTAATAAATGTGTTTGGCTCTTTTGCATGCCTAGGGCAAGCACCTTTATTTATATGCACAGTGTGGGCTGGGAGGAGGGTGGAGCGCCCCTTACCATCTGACCATCTGACGCTGTTAGAACAGGAAGACTGGTTATCTCTCTGCAGGAACACTCAAAGGTGCTGAGTTGATGGGATGCCAAAAGAAAAGGAAAGACACACACACACACACACACACACACACACACACACACACACACACCCTAAAGAGTTTTCACTGACTGCAAAGTGGGACTTCCTGTCTGGTATTCAGAGGAGGTTGGGTTAGATTTTGTCAGATCCTCTCATGGGAAAAATAAAAGCCACCCAGAAAAAAAAAAAAAAAGAAAGAAAAAACAAAACCAGAACAGGACATCCCAGTGTGCAGTTCGCAGGCTGCTTTTGTTGTCGGCTTCCTCCCCTTCTTTTTCCTCATCATCTTAGCAGATGTAGGTGATGAGTTGCTCGGCAGCCACCACGTTCCGTTGGAAAAAGTGCAGATTTAATCTGACAGGGGGCACAGCTCTCCAGGCTTGCAGAGGAGCCCCAGGTAAGTGAATCAGCGTGCCTGCCCCCAGCCAGGCGCTGGTCCCCTTCTCGCCCACTCCAGCTTACTTGGTACAGTTACAAGGCTGCTCCAGGCAGGCCTAGCTCACAGGGGCATAACTGGCCTGTTCTTCCTGACCCTGTGGTTGCTGTGAACTTGGCATTTATGGAGACAAATGTTCTCAAGCTTCGCAGTTCTCATGCAAAGTAATCTTGTGCCAGAACTTTGGGCTTTTTTAGAAAAAGAAATCAAGCAACCCTGGTTGGTTGTGGCATTCCTCCCCTCTGATTCCAGAGCAGTTTATGCTTTGTTGGTTGTTGGCTGGTGTATGGAGGAAAACTGTGGTTTGGGTTGATCTCATCTCAGGTTGTTGGTTTACTCTGTTGGCTAAACAGACATTCTACTTTTGAAGATAGATAGCCAGAGAGGTGAGATAGGAGGGAATTTGGATAGCTGGGTTTGGGGCACATAAACACGGCAGGTTTTAATACTGGCTATCTGAGGGAAATACAGATACAGAACTTGGGATGTGACCACGCGCTTTTGTCTCACAGTAGTTTACGTCCTGGGTAGGTTCTTTGTGTGTCACATTTAATATGTACATGTGGATATAGAAAGCATGAATTAGCTGTTGGAGCTCCGTGGGATATGCCCCCAAGGGATGTATTTGTCTTGATCACACACATCAGGCAAGTGTGTTGTTACGGGGAGAAACTTTGTGGCCCGTTAGACTAAGTCATGTTCTCTGTGTTGGAGTCTCTCCTGTTCAGGATTTGCCTTTGTCACTGTACGTGAATAAGGTGGGAAGTGCCTGTCAGCATTGTCTCTTGTAGGCAGAAAGGAGTTTTCTTAGCAAAACCGCTTGGTTTCTTGGTCAGGTGGCATAGAGGAGTGTGCCAGGGCTCTTTTTGCTGGTTACCGCTTTTCTCTCCTAAATGACTATGTGTACTCAACGAGAAATCACAGTCCTTTGCAGGGACTTGAGTTAAAGCCCTGTGCGTGTGTAGGAACGGCAGTGGCAGCATCATAGGCTTTCAAAGCTTCCCTTGAATTCCTACCTATCCACTTTCTTTTCCTGATTTGATGGTCTATGTAGTCTGCTTGTCTTTGACTGTCTTGGGGGTAGCTATCGTGATTAAAATCGTAAGAAAATTTAAAGGAAAAAATATAGACAAATATTTAAACATAAAGCAGCATTTTAAATGACTAGACTACAGCTTTAAATATATTTAGCTGCTTGTTTGTTGAGTTCAAGTCTATTTAGACGCATTCCTTTTTGCCCTCTGACCAATCAAAAGGCTTTTGGAAAATAGAAAGCATTTTTTTTTTAAGCTAAAAAAAAATTCTGGGCATGTTATTTTAATAAAAATGGAAAATCCAATGTGCACATAATTCCCAAGTCCACGAGGACCCAGATGCTTCTTTTTGGTTGCTACTAAACTGAATTTTTTTTTTTTTGTTGTGTCTGTGGTCTAGGTTTCTTTTAGTGATTTTGTTACAAATGAAGATGCTAACATTAATACTGAAAAATAAGATTTGTCTCAAATGTTAACAGTGTTGTGAGGGATGGGCAAAAAAAAGTTTTTTAAGTAGCAAATGCTTAAAAGTGCAAAATGAAAATTCGAGGTTTCTGTGCTATCTATTAATTCCCAGATGATTGATGTCTGAAAGTTTGTCCAGCTCAGGAAACCACTTCTGGGAGGCACTGCTTGTCTTGCCACCCTTCCTGCCTTGCATTGGCTGGCTGCACTCCAGATCAGCCATTTCCTTTTTCGATGGACTGGCTGAAATATTCACAAACTTGATCTCTGATAGCGTCACTGAAGTGCTGGAACACCACACCCCACATTCAGATATCTTGATTGTAAACAGATGGAGCCCTTGACTTTGAAGGTGGAACCCAAGTGGAAAGGCCAAGAGAGCGTTACTGGTCCCCCAGTGGGCTGATAGCTCCCTGAGGAGAGAGGGCAGAGGGAAACTTTCTTAGTGCTGTACCGACATCACCTGCAGTGTGCCTGGCAGTCAGGCTCAGCAGCTGCTCTGGAATGAATGACTGTTCTGCCAGCAGCAGGAGGCTGGGGCAGGGTTGGGCAGAAGCAGAGATTTTGTTTGAGCTGAGGTGGGATCCCGGGCTGACTTCTAGGAAGATGCCGAAGGACTGGGCCATGGGGGAACAGGTGGCTCCTCTGGGTGAACTTTGAGCAGACCTCTCAATCAAAGAAGAAACAAAGGTCCTAGTTCATGAGGCCAGGTGCTTAAGGGATAAGATTGTCACCAGCAGTTGAGTGTCTTGTCTTTGTGAACTTGGGGGAGGGGCTGGTGGGGGAATACTACTGAGGTTTCTTCCTTTTTTTTTTTTTTGACCAATTTGTATGATCCCTCTCCTCGAACCCCTCCTCCCCGACTTTGAAGTTACCTATTTATTTAAGAGGCTGGAAGAGCGTGCAAGAATGTGTGTGTGTGTGTGTGTGTGTGTGAGAGAGAGAGAGAGAGTTCCTATTTGCTGGTTGACTCCCCACATACCTTCAGTGACGGAAGCTGGGCTGGGAGCCCAGAGCTCAGGCGACGCCTCCCGTATGGATGGGAGGAACCTGAATACTGGCGCTATCTTGCTGCTGCCATTAGCAGGGCGGTGGAGCTGGGCATGGAAGCCAAGTACTCTGAGGTGGGTATTCTTACCCATCAGGTTAAGCACCTGCCCCACCCCTGCAATCCCACTCTCAGCTCATTCCTGAAGCACTCAAGTCCCTGGAATTGGGACTCTAGGAGACTTGGGACCACTCTGGGCTGCTGAGGGCTTTTGGAAGTTTTTATTCTTTCATTTGCTCAGGCAGCATTTGTTAGGCACCCAGCACATGCCCTGCTCTGGGAAGGTGTAACGGGTATACAGATGAAGGTGCTGTTTCCTCTGCCTCAGAGGCCAGAACGTGAAAGCAACAACATGTGAAGTGAGTACAAGGCAAAGCCTGGCGGGGGCTGAAAGGAAGCAGTTGCTTACCTTTGCCATTAACAAGGGGCTACCTGGTCCACCAGGTGAAGGTGGTGAATGGAGGAACACAGAATTCCAAGTTATTCAAGAGCAGTGAGGATTGTCTGGGAAAATTTCCTAGGATTTGTGATGTTTTATTTCCTGATCTTAATATGTGTAGAGAAAATGAGTTGTGTTTTGGGAAGACCAGGTACAGTGTGATTTGTAAAGGCTGCAGAATAAAAAGTGTTCAGTTGGGAGAGGGGTAGAGAGTGACTTGTTTGAGACAGATTTTAAGAAAGTGGGAATTGTGAGTAATGTAATACTCAATCATGTTCATCTTCAAGAGATAGGGCTGGGCAGGTCCAGCCAGCCCTGCCATCGATTGCGTAAGTCACTGAACCTCTGTGGTCACCACACAAATAGAATCCCCCAGGGGTTTGTGGCCAGGATTCACAGTTTCACACATTTTACAGCACTTTTCAGTAACTGCTCCAGCTAAATAAAAGGAATAATATGTTCTGTAAATATAACAAAAATGTGGTCACTTGCAAACAGGCTCTGTCTGCGAGTTAGCCTGGGAATGGAAGCTAAGCATTCTGCTCCTTATGGCACTCCCATATACTTAGGCTGAAGCTGTGTGCCCTGCATCTGTCCACTGTGTTTTTTTTTCTCGGCATTACACGAAAGCAGCGCTCATGAAACTGGTTCTGGGTCTGTTTCACGTTTTCACGGGAGTCCTCTGCTGCGTCCTTGCAGGGCGCCAGGTGCTTCCTACGCTGACCATTAGCAAGTTCAGGATTGGGTTGGAGGGCCATTGAAGGGACTGCGCAAGCATTAGATATGACCGGGGCAAAGTGACTCCCTCACTGTTGTGATTTTCATTTGATCAGGTCAGTGAACTGGCAGCTCAATTCGTTTGTTTCCCACCACACTGGGACGCCCATTGTTTAGCAGAGGAAGATGAGTCACAGTCTAGTGCTGCCATTGTGTGAAGGGAAATTTTAGTGTAGCGGAGGATAGGAATACGGGTCAAACTTTCTGCCTGAAGCAGGGTGCTAACAACTCGGATTGTGAGCCTGGTTGGCATGACCCACACGTAGTTACTCTCACTTGAAGGAATATATATAATAATGCTAATCTAATCCATTTATCTATATTTATCTGCTCCCACGTGGGAAACCCAGAAGCAGCTCCAGGCTCGTGGCTTTGGCCTGCCCCAGGTCCCAACCACTGTTGCCATTTGTGAAGTGAACCAGTGGATGGGAGATTCCTCTCACTGTCTTTCCTAGTCTCGGTAACTCTACCTTTCAAGTAAAAAATAAATAAATCGTTTTAAAAAGTTCCATGTAAAAAGAGAATTGCATGGAGTAAAAATGGCCATTCCCTCTCATTTTATCTTACAACATCTTTATAACTATGCAAGTTCATGCCTAAGCTCTAACAAGCACAATTAGGCTTGTTGAACCGAAAATGAAGACATTCTGTATTAGTGACATCCCATTTGAAAATTTGTTTAAAATAGCTCCCTGTGTCCACATATGTTAGTTTACTTGAGTAACTGCTGGGGAAAATGTGCTTTGATTGTTACATTTGCCTTCCACAAAATAGGTTAAAATATGCCCTGTAAATCATGGTTTGAAATTGAACTTCCTTTTAGTAAAATTGGACCACTCTGCATGTGTTGCATGGCTTTTTGGGCGAATTCTGCAGCGAATTTTGGGCATTTTTGCACATTGCCCACTTTTCTTCTGTTGTTCAAATCTCTAAGACTCTTCATGATTCCAAACAAAATTCCTACACAGTGGTAGATCTTGAGTGGCTTACTTGGATTTCTTTTGACCATGAGGTTGGTAAACTTCTAGCTGAAAAGACAGACCTGACTGACTGCCAGATGACTGGAACAGGGAATTGAACTTTGGCTGTGGATTCTCTATCCTATCGTTTTCTTTTGGTGAATGTAGAAGTCATCATCTATCCAAGCTGTGCCGAATCATTGTTTTCTTATATTGTTCATATACCAATGAATTACTTTCATATGGAGGGTAAGGCCACAACTTTGCATGGAAAGACCCATTTCCCACATATTTTCTGGAACATGTTGGAGTTAGCAGAAAGAGACGGTGGTGTTAGACATAAAATTAGGTTCCAGCTGTGATGCCAATCCTGTGGCCCCGTTTCCTTCCATGCAGAGCAGAGATGCAGAGGCTTGTTGCAAGCCTTTGGAGTTTTATGTCTATAAAATCATTTGCTTCCAACTTGTTCAGGTTGTGTCAAGAATTACAGATGGTTGCGTAATCTTACAAATTAATACAGAAATAAACATATTGAAGATATGGCAGTATTTTCAACGAAGTCACTAGGCCCCCTGATACTGGAAACCTACCAGCTTGTACTCTGACCATTTTGTATTCTGAACCCGGTAGTGATTTTCTGCAGCTAGGAACAGAGGCTGTGATTCTAGGCTGTGCACATCTAACCACAGCTTCAGGACATGGCAGGCAAGGGAGAGCTGGATGGGGCAGCAGGTGACCTGCCATGCCTGCAGGATATCTCGGTGGCATGGTGCCCGATATGTTTTACTGGTCTCAAAGGTCATTTTGGTTTGTTCGGACAGGTTTTTTGTTGTTTGCCAGCAAACAAGGCAAGGAAAACGGAAGGAGATGGTGGCTGCCCCATGATTCTACACCGTGTGTCCTGCGTGCCTCTCGATGCCTTACGGAAAAGGCTTGCGTTTGTCAGCAGAGACAGCAGTTTCTCCTGGGGCAGGGGGATTGTCATGGTAGTGTGGCAAGGTGTGGATTTCTCTTGAGTGCTGTGGATCCAGATGCCCTGGGAGGTGTGGCTGTACGGGGCTTGTGAGATCTGAATCTTGCACCAAATCTTCCAGTTTCTTTGCTCATCTTCTGTGGAGCTACCTTGTCTGCCAGCTCCCTGTGCGGCCCTGGGAGTGGCAGCTTGTCCTACCACACTGACGCCCACGCCTTCTTCCGTGCTGGGAACCTGCTCCTGGCTCTGCCCTGTTCCCTTGTTACCGTCTGGGTTGCATGCTTTAAGCTGCTCTGGATTCCATGGCAGTCCCTCTTTTTTGGGATTTGCTCCTGAACTGTGTATGCCAAAAGTTTCTTCCTTGAGAAGATCTGCTTGCTCCATTTCTAACTACGGCCCATCCATGAAATCTAGCAGAAGTTTGAGAAATGTTAGTTGTTACAGACATTTATTATCCAACTGTGAGTAATCAGTAGGGAAAATATAGCCTCACACCACCTCCTTTCTAGTGACAGTGGTTTACAGGACATTTGAAATAGAAAAGAAAAAAAAAACTTGAATGAAAATAATTATACTTAATTACTCCTAATGGAAATTCTTTAAAAATTGCATTTTATTTTTGCTCATGTGCATGAAAAATCTTAGTGTATTTTATAACAGACTTAAAAAAAACTATTTATTTATTTGTTTAAAAGAGTTACAGAGAGAGGTATCCTATCCTTTGGGTCATTCTCTGGATGGCTACAACAGCCAGGGCTTGACCAAGCCTAAGGCAAGAGCCAGGGACTTCTTCCAGGTCTCCAGCATGGTGGCAGGGGCCCAAACATTTGCACCCTCTTCTGCTTTTTTCAGGCTGTTAACAATAAGCAGGATTGGAAGCAGAGCAGCCAGGACTTGAACCAGCACCTATATATGATGCTGGCATTGCAGGTGGCAGCTTTACCAGCTACGCCACACCTCTGCCCACCCCATAAATCTTCACCTGAGAAGGTATGGATATTTTGCATGTTGAAGAAACAGTTATTGCTTCTCTGAGTTCCAATGAACCCCTCTTATTTAGCCTCCTTTTGTTTATTCATTTCTTCCTGCTATTACAAGGAAAACGTTATAAAAAGTTGTTTGGTGATTTGAAAGACAGAGAGGAGAGGAAGGAGAAACACCGAGAGAGTGAGAGAGAAAGAGAGAGTGGTAGATATCTTTCATCTTCTGGTTCACAGTCCCAAAGTGGTAGGTAGCATCAGCCAGGGCTGAACCAGGTTGACACTGGGAGCCTAGAACCCAGGTAGTGTGCACTGGGGTGGCTGGGTGGGACCTAACTGTTTGAACCAGCATCTGTTGTCTCCCAGGGTGGGTTTTAGAAGCAAGCTGAAACTCAGGAATGAAGCTAGAATTCAAACCTGCGCACTCAGGTTAGGCCTTATCCTGCAATATTTCTCTGAGTAATAAAATGTAAATAACAATGAAAAACTTAATGATAAATCTATATAATGTTTACTGAAATTTACTTCTTATAATTTGGAAGTCATTTAGTAAACAGGATTTGTGTGGCATTTTATGACAAATCGTTCTTATCCATTGGGCTTGTATTAGAACGTAAGTATTAATTCCATATCATTCCTTATATTTTCTCATCTATTTGTTTCTTTAGTGGAGTAATGCCCAGTTTTCTATCAACTACAGTGTGTCACATATGGCTAAGAGTTGGAAGAAAGAAAAAAGATCAAGGAACCCCAAATAAATGATTCCAAGAGCATTTATTAAACACCTGTTCTTTCTTGTGTTCCCTTGCAAGCTGATGGAAGGGATGGGGTGTTTTCAGATGGCTTTGTGGTATTATTCTATTTATTTAAAAGGCAGAGAGGAAGAGGTGATTCATTCACAAGTTGAAATGGCCACAATGGCCAGGGTTGGGTCAGGTTAAAGCCAGGAGCCAGCAACCCTTTGTGGGTTCTCATGTGGGTGGTAGAGGCCCAAGCCCTTGGGCTGTCTTCCCAGGTAAATTAGTAAGGTGCTGGACTGAAAAAAGAGCAGCCAGGACTTTAAGATGGAGCTTAGCCCACTGTGCCACACAACCAGCCACTGATGTCTGGTTTTAGTAATTCTGCTCACTGCCAGCCCTTGTCCACTCTGTGTCCAGCATACTGTGCATGAGCTTATGGACAACACTTACCTGTTGGCATGTATGGTGCAAATGCATCAGTAAAGCGACCTTCGGTTTTCCTTTTGTGTTTGTGTCCTGACTTCACACTGGGCTGTCAGTTTCCAGTTCTACATAATAAAGTACGAAAAGGTAGTGGGTGTGGGTGCTTCTGAAGACGGAACCCCAAACCATAATGAGATGTATCTATTGAAAGATTGATTGGGGAGGAGATGGAGAAAATAAAGAGCAACAAAGCCAGGTAACCTGAGCCAGGGTGGAACCATATTTTGCTTCTGAGGCAGGCCAAAACTGGAAAAATAATCAGCACATGAAGAAGCTCCTCCAGGGAGGTGACCGTGCTAGTTAAAGCTGGCAGTGCAGTTTAAGTGACTTTAAGAAGCCCTGTGAACGTGCTGGCTGCCCGGCAGTTGTCTGCTGGAAGCAGTGTGTCCTAATGGTCCATCCTGTTACATTGCAGCTTACCACTCCTGTGATCAGTGAGGTAGGCCTCACCTGAGATGAGTTGGTGCTTTTCTTCTCTGCTTCTTCCCTTCCAGGGTCAAATTGAATTCCGAGATGCATTTGTCTGGCACAACATTTATGATAGATGTTCCTGATCTGCGCTTGTGAAAGCCTGGTGTGGCTCTGTAAGCTCTTCATGTGGTCCTTGTGTGTGGCCCACGACCTCTGCTTTAGACTCGCAGCTTGACCTCTCTTACAAGTAGCTTCAAGCGACCCCGCATTTTAGTTGCCCCAGATCTTTGTTGCTGTTATTCAGTGACCAAGATAGAGTTCTGGTCAGAAATGTGTGTGAAGCAGGTGACCCAGTGGGATCCACAAACATGATTCAAAGCCATCTGATGGCTCTTGGTCAATTTTCATTTTTTATGGTATATTTAATGTGGATATTGCAGAATTAGCTTTTCTTTTCTTGTCCAAGATAAATTGACTATAACTTTATCATTTCATCTTTATTGAAATAACTTAATTGAAATTGCTTAAGAATTGCCTTACATTTATGGAAAAGTTGCAGGGATGATAATGCTGTTTCTATATGCCCTGTATCAGTTCTTCTCTTAACTTTCCCATTACTACATTTGTTATGATTTATTAAGCTGTCATTAATTACGTTGAGCCTTAAGAATTAAGAAAGCTTACAGATTTATTTATAAAATAATATTTGTAACATATGCCAAGATTTGAGGTTGAATATC
This sequence comes from Ochotona curzoniae, assembly GCF_017591425.1. NCBI lineage: Eukaryota > Metazoa > Chordata > Mammalia > Lagomorpha > Ochotonidae > Ochotona > Ochotona curzoniae. The sequence continues at coordinate 24,189,028 of NW_024467115.1, forward strand.
TTTTGTAGTTTTACATGTCCTCATAATTGTGAGTTGGAGAGAACATCAGAATGTTTATACAAAAATAATTGAAAGATAAGTTGATTTTGTTATGAGGAAATGCTTATATCCATGAAACGGAGAGGCCGAATCCTGTGATCAATGGATTGTGAAGCAGATTTTTCAGCTGTTGTAGGCCTCTCAGAATCTGGAAAAAGGGAAGGTGATTCTCTCAAATTTCTTTTGCAATTAATAGTTTAAAAACAAATCTTTTTTTGTTTTTATTTCTTTGGAGGGGCAGAGAAAGAGACAGCGGAGATCTTCCATTCTTTAACTCACTCCCCACGTGCTCTGAATAGCTTGACTGGACCAGCCCAGGGACTGGAGCTGGGAAGTCAGGGGTTTCCTTATTATCGATGCTGGGGTTCCAGCTACTGGAGGCATTCTGTGCTTCCTCCAAGAGAGTGGACTAGCAGGAAGCTGCGATCAGAAACACAGTTGGAGCTTGAACCCAGGCACTGTGCTACAAATGTGGACATCTTACATGCCACTCCAGTTTTTAAAATTTTAAAAAATCAATTTTACCAGGAGGGAGTGGTTGAGAGAAAACTGGGAAGGGCAGGAGGGAGAAAGAGAGAAAAAGAGAGAGGAAGTGAGATATAGTCAGAGAGAAAAAGAGAGATGGAGAGTGCTCTCGATCACTGGGTCATTCCCCAAATGCCCGTTACAGGGGGGACTGGGCCAGGATTTGGGAACTCAATCCAGGTTTCCCCCACACTTAGATGGCAGGAACCCAATTCCTTGAGCTGTTGCTGCTATTCTGCAGGGTGTTATTTAATAGGACACTGGAGTCAATAGGAAATTGAACCCAGACGCTCTGATAGAGGATGCAGATGCCTTAACTGCTGGTTAACTGCTTGCTATGCAAAACTAGTTTTAAAAGGCAACAGTTGAGGGTCAATGGGGTGACTCAACAGGCTTATCCTCTACCTGCAAGTGCTGCCTCTCTTGTGTGTGCTGGTTTGTGCCCTGGCTGTTCCATTTCCAATCCAGGTCTTTGCTTATGCCCTAGGAAAGCAGTAGAGGATGGGCCAAGTCCTTGGGACCTTTCACCCACGTGAGAGACCTGGGAGGAGCTCTTGGTTCCTGGCTTTGGACTGGCTCAACTCTGACCATTGCTCACATTTGGGGAGTGAACTAGCAGATGAAGGATCTTTTTTTCTGTCTCTTTTTCTATAAATCTGCCTTTCCAATAAAAATAATGAATAAATCTTTTTTACAAAGCTAATAGTTGGCTAACATATGAAATAGTGCATATTAATGGAAATAACTACTTACTGATACCTTCAGTTTCGTTGGACCCAATGTTTATCTGACTTCATGTACTATATTCAGGCAGAGAGATTACTTGGAATATTTACCAACTGGTGGGGCATGGACCATAGCCAAACAGATCAAAGTGTAGATTCTCAGGAGAGCAACTGGTGTATGCGTCAGCCATATTCATAATTGAAGCAACCTAAATATGTCTCCAGTCTCCAGACAGCTTTGATGTCACAAGGGAACAAAATTTTTCCTGATCGAGAACCTGTGATATAAAGTAGGTACAGCAGCTGCCACTTCCCTAGTAAGTGATACATAAATATCTTCTATTATTTTTGATGCTGGTATCTTCTTTCATATCAGCTATTTATTGCTGGTAAATTTACAAACATACAGCATAGCCAGACACTCATAGGATTTCTTTAGATAGTTAAGCCATGCTGCTAAAAGTGAGCCTGCATTCTTGGTGATAGGACGTAGACTTTGTCAGACTTCTGTCTTGAGTTCGGAGGAAATGCACGTTCTACGCTGAAGGGAGCTTTCCAGCTGTCCTCACTTTCCTGCTGACTTCCTTTGTGACTTTGAGGCCCTCCAGGGCCTGTCACATTGCCCATGGCCAGCTCTGAGTTGATAACGGCTCAGCAAGGGTAGGAGCCTTGACTTTGGCTCTTGCTGAAGTCCCCTCATTTCCCTCTGATGATATGTTATTAGTTTCCTGATCCCTGTTATTTGTTAAGTTAATCTGTGCTTCAGGGATCTTGAGGATCACAACATTTGTTTTCAGCGACTTCATTTCATAATAGATGCTCTGGGCAGGTGTGGCTAGACCAGAGGCATTGAAGCCCAGCAATTTGGTACCTCTAAACAGTGTTTATTCCTTAGCCTGCCCATCCTCTTTAATGTTTTAGAAACCCATGCCTAAATGATTTAAACAATCCTTCTACTACTTGTTCAAAGATATCCATTTTCTTATTAACTGGATGGCTTTTCTCTCTTTGAATTCTAAAATCCATAAGAACAGAACAGTCCATGGGACATGAGGATTAGATGAAAATTGCACTGTGTTGGAATCCTTGATCTTAGAACTAACTGCAGAAATTCTGGCAGTCCTTTCTTTAAATCTTTTTAATCCATTTATCTGTGTTTGGCAAATATATGGATTTCTCTATCCTGGTTGATTATAAAAATAATTATTTGAATGGAGATCCTGTTGGTTAAATGTGTGTAAAGTATACTCAGAAAAATTACGTAAGCTCACATCAAAAGCCAGATTTTTTCTATTTTGACAGCAGGTGTGTTATTTGCTTGCTGTAGGGTGAGCAGGCAGAGTGGGGCCATGTTGCTTCCTTATCCCTTTCTTGACCCCAAGCATGCTCATAGACCAGCCTCTGGGCTTGGGCATCAGACTGCCTACGTTTTAACTCGGGTAATTCCGTTTATTAGCCCTGTGCCAGCTTAATTTAGTTGTCTGTGACTTGTGCTCAAAAATGGGGACAGTGAAAGCGTTGTCTTCATTGTCCACTGGATTACCTAGTAATCCCCGTGAGACGCATTGGATGCTGCTTGTAATAGTAACAACGATATTCCAATTAATATTACTGTTATTGTTAATGGCTTCACAGAAAGTTTTAAATTCTACATAAGTGAACATGATTTAATAATTTAAATTATTGTCGCTGAAATAACTCATACTATATAAAGCATACAGACACATACTTCATGGAATAAAGTTGTTAATATGAATCAAGCTCAGCTGAAGTTAACTATTTTCTTTTCCCCATTCTGTGTAGGTGATAGTGAGCTATGAAATGACTGCGATATAATAAGAGGTAGATATAAAATATCAATGATTATAGCTTTATTCTGAACAATGTTATGATCTCAGAATTTAAAGCATTAGGATGGGGCACTGTCCTCTGAAAACTGGTATTAACTATCTTCTCACTTTATTAATTCTGGTGTTATTAGAGATATTCTTTGCTTTATAAAATTTTCCATCTTATAGAAAAAATCTCACCATTCTTTCTTTCATTGCTAAACAGTTTAAAAAGTCACAGTAATATAAACCAGTTAGAAATGAAAAACAAAGGTTTATTTCTGTTGACACAACAGTACCATATATGTTGTTTGCTCATTTCGTCTCATATTCATATTCAAATAATTGTTATTATGTAACTTTTCTATTTTTTTGTTGTACAGTTAAAATTTAGTATTATTTCGAACACAATTTTTATATTTGTGCTAGGCTATAATCCATTTCTCTTTTTGTTTTGGTATTTCTACCTTTGTAACCTTGTGGATAATATTGAAAATTAACTTTAAAATGGAAATATTTATGAAATGGATACAATGCTAACTCCAAAATGTTGTAAGCGTTTTAGAAGTGGGTAGTATAAAGCAGAGTCTCTCAACTGTAATGCTTTCACTGGAGAATTCTGTTTTTAAGTTTTAATTTAATTTTACTTTAAATGTTTATTTTTATTGGAAAGGCATTTGCATGAAGAGAAGGAGAAACAGAAAGATCTTTCATCTGCTGGTCTACTCTCCAAGTGGTTGCAATGGCTGCAGCTAGGAGGCAGGAGCTTCTTCCGGGTCTCTCCCATGGGTGCAGGGGCCCAAGGCTTTGGGCTGTCCTTAACTGCTTTCCCAGGCCACAGGCAGGGAGCTGGAAGGGACGTAGACATCTGGGACATGAACTGGTGCCCATATGGGATCCTGGTGCTTGGAGGCATCATGCCAGGTCTAGAAAATTCTATTTTTAAAAAAGAATTATTTACTTATTTGAGAATCAGAGAGTTAGAGACAGAGAAAGTGTGTGTGTGTGTGTGTGTGTGAGAGAGAGAGAGAGCGAAGAGAGGAGAGAGAGAGCGCGCGCGAGAGAGAATCTTACAGTTGTGAGTTCACTCACCAGATAGCGGTTGCGGTGGCAGAAGCTGGGCCAGGCTGAAGCCAGGAGCCAGGAACCTCTTCTAGGACTCCCATGTGGGTAGCAGTTGGTCCAAGCATGTGGATCAGTTTCGTTTGCCTTTTCCAGGTTATTAGCAGGAAGCTGAATTGGAAGTAGAGCAACTGAGACACAAACTGATACCCATATGGATACTGGTTCCCACTGTGTTATCTTCTGTAACTTTTCTACTTAAGGTGGCATAAGATTCAGTCATATTCAGAAAATGAGTTTGTATCATATTTCTTTTTTGAGCTTTTATTTATTTATTTGAGAGGGAGAGAGGTCTTATTTTCTGGTTCACTCCCCAAATGCCCACTTATCTTGGCCTGGACCAGCTCAGTGTTGGGAGCCAGAAACTCAGTTTGGATTGCATTTGTGAGTGAAGTGAACTCAACTACTTGTTGTCTCCCAGGGAGCACATTAACTGCTGGAATCAGTAGTAGTAGAGCCAGGATTTGAACTCAGGGACTGATAGGGGAAGCAGGTCTTGGCTGTCTTCTTCACCATGCTGCCAAAGGCCCACCTCTATTTGACCTTTTAAGAGCATCTCAGCAGAACATCAGTTGGGGTCCTCACAGACTATTTGGTCTTTCCCAACCAGTACTTTGCTGTTTCACATTAAGGCACAGTAATTGTCAGTGCTCCATAATAGGAGTCCTTCCAGAATTTAAGTACAAGGTCACATCCTTTTGTGGGAAAAGACTTTACTTTGAATTCTGTGATCTGTATCATTGAGCAAACACGGTGCTTCTGGTTTGTTCTCTCTTGAATCATCCCAAGCCCAGCTGTCTTCAGCAGAGCCTGTGGCCACCCACGTACACTCTGAGCCTTTAGCATTGCCCTGCACTGGGACTTCCAACTGCTGGAATGCAGATTCTCTCACCTGAGGATATACTCTGGCGGGGACAGCTCGGGCTCAGAGCTCACAGGAAGTGCCAGTGACTGCTGTGATTAAACCCTGCAGGCATCTCACCTCTATGGCGGAACCCAGCTTATCCTGGTAGTTTCTAGCTGAATTCAGGTTCAAAGCTAACTTTTCTTGGCTAACTTGTCATTTCCCAATTCCTTTCTTTTGTCACCTCCTCCCCTTTTTTCTCCTTTCCCCTTTATTTTTCCCCTTTCTCTATCTCTTTTCTTTTCTCCTCTTTCTTCTTTTTCCTTCTCTCTTTAAAAAAATAGCTTGCTGTTATTAGATCTGAGTCCATGGATAAGAACAATAATAGGGTAAAAGCAGAGGAAAGGAATGAGATCGAAAGCACTGCATTGCAGATACATCTACAGAGCATTCTAAGGGGCAGGTGTTGGTTGGAGTTCTTGACCCACATCTGAGAACCTGGATTACAGTCTTGGCTCTGACCCTGACCCTGCTTTCAGCTGGTGCAGACTTTGAAAAACAGAAGCAATGGTTGAAATAGATGGGTGCAGGTTGCACCCATGTAGGAGGCCAAGATGAGTTCTCAGTTTAGTTCGTCTTCGCAAATCAAATTTTAAAGCTGAATTTTAATGTCTCCGTTTCCCTCATGACAGCATTTTCTTTTCTTTTTTTTTGTTAAAGATTTATTTTTATTATTTTTTATTGGAAAGGCGGATATACAGAGAGGAGAGACAGACAAGATCTTCCGTCCGATGATTCACTCCCCAAGTGAGCGCAACGGCGTATACTATGCCAATCCGAAGCCAGGAGCCTCTTCTGGGTCTCCCACGCGGGTGCAGGGTCCCAAAGCTTTGGGCTGTCCTCCACTGCTTTCCCGGGCCACAGGCAGGGAGCTGGATGGGAAGCGGGGCTGCCGGGATAGAACCAGCGCCCATATGGGATCCCGGGCGTGCAAGGCGAGGACCTTAACCACTTGCACCACCGCGCCGGGCCTGACAGCATTTTCTTAAAAGCAATCCCAACAGTTAGTTTTGTTTTTTCCTAACGTCTAGTAACATTTAGCAAAGCAAAAATTTTTCCAAATTTTAAAAAAATGAATGATTTTTGACTGCTAATAAAGACAATTCATGCATAATTGGTTATCAGGATTAGTTATTGACTATGCTGGTAATAATAATAATAACCATTTGGGCATTTGTCATCAGTATTGAATGATTAAAGTCACTAACAGTAAAAATCTGGAATTTTTGTGTATTTGTTGCTATAAGATTTAAGCATTCATAACATTTTGCCACATTTACTTTATGTATAGACACACACACACACACACTGTATTTTCTTCTTTACTTCCTACTAACGTTTCCTGGGTTGCCTTTCAAAATGAACTAGATATACTTGAATCCTTTTCTCAGGATCTGCTTCTAGGGGGAATTTTTTTTTAAGCAAACCATCGCCTTTATTTCCTGCCTCTCCTTGGGTAAGTTCAGGTGAGGTATGTCCTTCTGGTCTACGAGGGCCCCAGGCTCTGCCCCATGCCATTCTCCTCATGAGCTTCCACGTTTTGGAATGGCCACCTCTTCCAGAGCAGCCCCCTGCCCTTGCAGGCTCTGGGTTTGGGCAGGGACTTGCACTCCATGCTTTTCCAGTTCCTCCTTCAGTCTCTGTTTCCTCTGCTGCAGCTGCTGGTGATGCTGGGCACTGCCCTGCAGCAGCTGCTCATCCTTTCTGTTCTCCTGGAGCAGCTGCACTGCTGCTGTGGCCTCCTGGTTGCGAAGAAAGAGCCCCTCAGTGATGATGGAGGGCCCCTCAGCACCGCACAGCACAGCCGGCTTCACATCCTGCAGCCTCGCCTCCATCAGCTTCTCTCCCTTGAGAAGCTGCTCCTTGCTGCTGTCCAGGGCGCAGATCTCTCTTGCCAGTCGCTCTGGCCTATGGGATTCCCACAGGTCCTTGTGCTGGTCATCAGATCTTCCAACTGCTCCTCAAAATTCAACCTCAGCTGCCTCTGTCTGTTCTTCTCTTCCTCAATCTGGAGGTTCAGGACAAAAATTTGCTCCTTGTACTCTTGCAACATGGTGTGCTTCCTCTGTGCCTCACTTTCCTTTTCCTGGCAGTGCAGCCAGAGGATTCTTAGGCTCTCTTGCTTTTTGCTCAAGATCTCCTTCACCCATACACTCTCTCCATGCAGTGAGCCCAAAGCTTTAGCTATTTTTTCCTTTTGGATGTTATTGATGAATGATCAGGTCGTGAGGGTGGAAATCTTTTGAAGGTTGAGAGGTGTATGCATTTGTTTTCACTGATTCAAGAGACTGGACAAGTATATATTCCTGCGACGCTGCTGCCCAGGCATATCCCTAGTCTCTACCCTAGAGACTGTACAGTAGGGGTAAGGCCATGGTGGGACGGTAGTTAGTCTTTCTGACTAGTAGGTCTTTGTGCCCACTTCCTTCCCTCCTGCCATGGATTTTGATGGATTTCAGAAAAACCAGTGTCTAAGTGTATGGTTTTTCCCAGACTGATTGATGTTAGGTATGAGAAACACTCTATCTATTGCTGTCCTAATCTTGTCCTTGATTTTGAGCTAATTATTAATGCCTTGGGAGAAATGTTGAACTCTACTGGCAGGACAGACACAGTCCACAGGATTGTGTTTGTGTTTAGATCATCCAGGAATTGTGGGAAGATCTGCAGAGTCTATTATATGTAGAAAGGGGACTTCACAGGGCTATAGGGAAAGAAGGGCACTTTTAATTAGATGCATGGGTCAATCCCAGGAGCTTTTCCAATAGGCTGCCACTTCCTTGGTAAATTTAAAAATAGGAGCAGAGTCCAAATTCATCATCATCATCATCACCATCAGTATCACGGAAATCGGCAAACAGAAGAAAATAAGTCAAAATCTCAATATAAATATTTGCTTTGTTAAGCACAAAACAAAACAAATGAAAACCAAAAACCTTCCAATTCTTTGGGGTTGATTCCTTCCTTCCTTCCTTCCTTCCTTCCTTCCTTCCTTCCTTCCTCCCTCCCTCCCTCCCTCCCTCCCTCCCTCCCTCCCTCCCTCCCTCCCTTCCTTCCTTCCTTCCTTCCTTCCTTCCTTCCTTCCTTCCTTCCTTCCTTCCTTCCTATCTCTCTTTCTGAAAGTCCATGTTACAGGGGGAAAGAGAGAGTGATAGTGAGAGCAAGGGGGAGTGGGGAGAGAGACAGAGAGATCTTCCATCTGTTGGTTCAGTCTCCAAATGGCACAATGGCTGGATCAGGCTGAGGCCGGGAGCCAGAGCTTCTAGTCTCTCATGTGAGTGGCAGGAGCCCAAGTACTCGGGCAGTCTTCCGCTGTTTCCCCTATTCCATTATCAGGGATTTAGATCGGAAGTGGGAGTTGATTTCTCATAAGCCAAATTTGGCTGGGATATTATAGCTGAATTTTCCTTGGTGGGAGGGGTGAGACTGGGGTCCTCACTAGGGCAAGAATTTTCCCTCTATGCCTTTCCAGAAGGAGTGTTCCCAGAGAGGGCAGGGGACCGACCCGCTCCTTCTGGGGCTCTGGCCGATGTGCCGCTGTACACCCTGCCATCTGTTCAGTGCTCCACCGCTGCCCTAGCACACCCTTCCCAGACAGCTGACTTTCGTGAGCACTTGTTGTGAAGCCACACAGCTGTTTTGTTTCCTCTCCAGCAAAATGTTGAATGTAGATTCTAAAAAGCCGAGGTCATTGCGCGGTCTTTCATGGCCTGAGCTGGGAGTGAATGTTGGCTAGCATAGGTTTCACATTTTCCGTGTGAAAGTTCTCCTTTTGTTGTTTGTGATTAATAACTGGATAGGATCGGAAGCCAAATGATTTCATTGTTGAACAGAGACTTGAAGGTCATGAGAAACTGCCTGTGCAAATTAAGCTTTGCCAAAATGTGGTGAAAGACACACATCAACACCTGAATGGATCTAGAAACAAGGCCGAGGAGGAAGAGACAAGATACATGCTGTTCTTCATGTGTTAGGAAAGTTGCTGTTCACCTGGGACGGTGTTGGGTGGCCTTTGAACGCATGCGCCATGAAGCTCAATTTGCACTGGGTTAGCACTTTCAATGAAAGGTATTGAGGACCTAAAGTGCAGCGGTTGTTCCGAAGGAGTTCGTTGTGCTAAGAAATGTGAACAGAACTAATTGTACGTATGTCTACTTCATCGACAACTCCGTTTTACTCAAGTACATTGGTTTGCTATTTGAAATGAGATACTTGTCCTTTTGAGTTTTATTATGTTCTCAAAAGAAATTAATAGCTATGTGCAGTACCTAATGGGCATACAGTGTTTAAAGATCAAGACACATAAAACACACAATTTTACAAAACAGTGTTTTCTGCTGATTTTGTCCGTGAACATTTTCTGTGGCTGTGTGTCAGAAAATATCTTTTTGTGCAGTCTATCTTTTCCTCTCTTCTATTTATTTTCAAAGTCTATGTTTTCCTGTTTTCTATTTATTTTAAAAGTCTATCTTTTCCTGTATTTTGTTTATTTTCCCACTTGGAGAAAGAAACACCTGCCTACCTCTTATTTTTTCTTTCTATGTATATCCCAATTAGGTTCTGGAAAATATTTAAATTTATTCTAAATGGAGACAGTATGAGAGAGCAATAGAACACCCATCTCTCCAAATGCCTGCAAGAAATATGCTGAATCAGGCCAGAACCAGAGTTCAGGAACCCATCTGTGTCTCTTGCGTGGGTGGCAAGAACCTAGCTACTTGATCTGTCTCCAGCAGCTGTAACTTTTATTTATTTTTTTTTAAAGATTTATTTTTATTATTTTTTCATTGGAAAGGCGGATATACAGAGAGGAGAGACAGAGAGGAAGATCTTCCGTCCGATGATTCACTCCCCAAGTGAGTGCAGTGGCTGATACTATCGATCCAAAGCCAGGAGCCTCTACCAGGTCTCCCACGCGGGTGCAGGTTCCCAAAGCTTTGGGCCGTCCTCGACTGCTTTCCCGGGCCACAGGCAGGGAGCTGGAAGGGAAGCGGGGCTGCCGGGATTAGAACCGGCGCCCATATGGGATCCCGGGCGTGCAAGGCGAGGACCTTTAACCACTTGCGCCACTGCGCCGGGCCCGGGCAGCTGTAACTTTTAAATCATAAAGACAGATTTATTTTGAAATTTCCACATAAAGTCTAGTTTTTTCAGAACTGTTGTGATGTAAAAGGGTCGAGGATTGTCTTGGCCTGGTCGGGTCTCTTTCCTTGCAACTGACTACTTGGTTGCTTTTTAGTGGAGTCTGAAAAGTTCTTTCAGTGGGACCTAAGTCAGCTGGCAGGTATTTGATTGTGTGCGATAAAAATTGCAGGTGGGAGAGCCATAAGTTTTCACTCAATTCTTCCCATTAGAATCTTTCCCTATCTTAAAATATGTGAAATAGAGAAAAAAAAAGTGTGGGGATTAGGGGGATGTTATAAAAGCATACAGCCATTCTTTTATCTCCTGGGGAGGTTAGTTCTGGGACCCGTGGGGATACCAAAATTGGAGGACACTATCTTCCTGTATATATATATATTTTTTTTTTTGGACTATTTTAAAATTTTAATGATATACAGAATTCATATATCAAATCTGATAAATAATTCGATCTCATTTTGCCCACTCATTTTTTAAATCCTTAACAGAAATTTAACCTGACAAATCGTAACAATATAAATGTGTATGTATATACATATATAGTGTATCTGAAATATACATATGCTATATATTTTTAACTTGGAATAAATTTTTGTAAGTGAAAACAGAATTAAATGTTTCTCATAAAAGTTTTATTTTAGCCAGTCAGAAACACTGACTTTGGAAAAATTCTGAAACCTAAGAGATCTTAAAATGCTTAGTGTATTTCACTTACAAATGAATCAAGCAAGATTGAAATCACCTGTTCATTAGAGAAATGTTTACTGTTTTCTAATAGGAAAAATACCTTTACAATCAGTTCACACTTTAAAACATTAAAGAAATCTCTTTGGTATTCAAACGTACTAAGTATTTTTTTTTTTTTTTTTTAGATTTATTTATTTTTATTGGAAAGTCAGATATACAGAGAGGAGGAGAGACAGAGAGGAAGATCTTCCATCCAATGGTTCACTCCCCAAGTGGCCACAATGGCTGGAGCTGAACCAATCTGAAGCCAGGATCCTGGGGCTCTTCTGAGTCTCCCATGCGGGTGCAGGGTCCCAATGCTTTGCACCGTCCTCCACTGTTTTAACAGGCCACAAGCAGGGAGCTAGATGGGAAGCAGGGCTGTTGGGATTAGAACGAGTGCTAATATGGGATCCTGGCGCATTCAGGGTGAAGATTTTAAATGCTAGCCTATCACGCCACGCCCCAAACATACTAAGTTTTATATAAATGTAAATTTCTGTGTGGTACAAGCAAAAATTAGAGTGGGTGAGGGTTGGTTGGGCTTTGCTGCAGCATCTGCTGGCAGGGGCTGGCAACTGGAGGCTTAATCTGTGAAGTTAAATTCCTGGACTGCCTGGAGAGTGCGTAATCCGGGAGTGGGAGTGGCCGATTAGGGAAATAGTGGGCTCCTCCCTCTTGGGTTACCACTCTCAATGGAGAGCATGAAAACCAAGACAGGGGCAGGGGTGATTAGACAGAAAGGCAATCAATAGCATGTGTATGGCCTGGATATTGGAGCTGGTTAGGTTGAACTAGGCTTCAATGCCCATTGACATGTATGAGAACTGAATGGGATGTGGGACAGACTGGACTAGTCTGCTGCACATACTGGCAAGCATGAGAACTAGGGCATGGTGGGGGTTATTGTGGGTAGCTCCAACTAGGTTGCAGCTCCTACTGTTTTATGTGAGGGCCGAATGTGTGCTGGCCAGAATCAGGCTGGACTGCAACACCCATTGGTTCCAGTGGACGACAGTGCTGGAAACAGAACCGACCCAGCAATTGCAACCACCATCTGACTGGGGTGATGGACTGTACTGGGCCCTGTACTTGCAAGTACACACAAGAATCAGGTATGGGATCACCTCAGACAAAGTTTCCTCTGGGATCTCTCCAATCAAATTGCTGGACTCAAATTTTCTGTATATTTTAAATCATTGTTAGTACTGAAGAGTACTGAAGCAGTTTTAAGAATTGAAATATTTTGAATTTGTGGTTCATTAGATCAGTGGAGGCAGACAGAGGGCTGACTGTATTTTGTTTTTTTTTTTTAAAGTTTTATTTTTATTATTTTTTCATTGGAAAGGCGGATATACAGAGAGGAGAGACAGAGAGGAAGATCTTCCATACGATGATTCACTCCCCAAGTGAGCGCAACGGGCCGATACTATGCCGATCCGAAGCCAGGAGCCTCTTCCGTGTGTACAGGGTCCCAAAGCTTTGGGCCGTCCTCGACTGCCTTCCCGGGCCACAGGCAGGGAGCTGGAAGGGAAGCGGGGCTGCCGGGATTAGAACCGGCGCCCATATGGGATCCCGGGCGTGCAAGGCGAGGACTTAACCACTTGCGCCACCGCGCCGGGCCCTGTATTTTGTTTTTAAAGAAGGAACCAAGTATCATAATTCAGAAGTGAGAGTGGTCTGGGTTTAGAATTAGGAAGAAACTATTTCAAGGTCTTATGAAAGAGGGGAGCAAATGCTGTGGAGGCTGTTGGGAACACTGGGGTCAGGGGATGCTCTTGGTGGAGGGCACAGCATCAATTTGGGCAGCTATAAGAAAATATACCGGATGCCATCTGGGGAGATACTCAATCCTGATATGGATAGGTGTAGCTTGTTTTGAAAGCAGTGGCTAAGATGTTGGAGGTTTTCAGTGAGAAGTTTCAAGATCAGAGAAAGATTATTTTTTGGCTTTGTTTAGTATGCAAACAGGAGTTTGGATGGTATGGGAGGTTGTTGTAGTGCCACGAGGGAGAGATATTCGATAACACAGATATTCAGGGGAATATTTTGGCTCCGAGGAATGATTAAACTGATCTGTGAGAAGACGAACTTCATGGATTTCAGTATTTAAGATTCTTCTGCCAAAGCCAAGCTTGCTTGCTTTTGGAGTGTAGCAGTGATGGAAGGATCTTGTGTGTCATGGGTCTTCCCCCTCATTGGAGTCACATCAACAAGAACAATTTCTCGATAGGGAACTCTGCTGATATCTGCAGAAACTGAATTTCATGGTGACCTCCTTCTCCGCTGCTCCTGTCTACTTTTCCCATAAAAGGCGAAAAGAGGCCCCAGGACTGTGGCCTAGCAGCTGAAGTCCTTGCCTTGAATGCGCTGGGATCCCATATGGGTGCTGGTTCTAATGCTGGTAGCCCCACTTCCCATTCAGCTCCCTGTTTGTGGCCTGGGAAAGCAGTTGAGGATGGCCCAAAGCTTTGGGACTCTGTACCTGTGCGGGAGCTCCTGGCTTTGGATTGGTGTAGCACTGGCCGTTGCGGTCACTTGGGGAGTGAATTATCAGATAGAAGATTTTCCTCTCTGTCTATCCTCCTCTGTATTTCTGACTTTCCAATAAAAAAAATCTTAAAAAAAGAAGGGCAAAAGAGCCATTTGGGCTGCATTTTCTCTTTTTATAGGGTTTGTGTGGGATTCCCATTGTTTAGTTCCAGTCTGCAGGTGCTGATGTGGGGGCTGAAAGCTGAGAAGCTGCAGCTCTGCTCTCCCAGCCTTGTGTCTTTACTGCTGATTTTGTATTTCCCTGTTTGTGCTTCACAGGCAAGGATGAATGACTGAGAAGGGCTGTAGAGCAGTGGGTGTGTGGGTTAGTCTGCGACTGTGTTGAACAAGCATGCATCGGATGCCCTGAAACTAAAGCGATTTATTGTCCTGAAGATCCCAGGGCTACAAATCTGAGCCAGCCTGACTGTGCTGAGATGAAGCTGAGGGCAGGGCTGCATTGTTTTGGAAGCTGGAGGGGACAGTCCATGGCCCGGTCTTTCCAGCTTTTTTCTACAGGTGACCCATACTGCTTGGCTCATGGCCCCTTTCATTTTCAAAATCAACGTTAGTTCAAATGCTTCTCACTTGACTTTCTCTGTAGTTTCCTGCCTTCTTCCATGTGTCAGGACCCATGTGATTACAATGGGCTCACCTGGATAATCCAAAATAACCGCTTTATCCTAAAGCCAGGTGTTTAGCAAGCTAAATTCCGTTTGAAACCGCAGTCATTCTTCCCTGTGCAGAAACATGCTCACACTTTTCTTTAAATGTTCTGGATTTATTTCTTTGTTATTTTCTTCAAAGCTACAGAACACACACACACACACACACACACACACACACTATAGTTCTATGGTCACAAATTTAATTTTTTTTTATATATGATCTTTCTTGGACTTCCCTCCATCATCATAGTAGAGAATAACATAATTGATATTGAATAATATTTAGATAATGTCTGGTAGACTATTGAAGATGTTGGAATGTTTAGAACAATACTATTTGGAATGAATTTTAGAAAGTAGGTATTTCTGATATACCTAGGTTCCTGTTAGATGTAGGGTTTTGTCAGAGACAAATGGTCGTGGTAAATGCATTACCTGCCAGCTTCGACATTTGCATATGTCCTGGTTTCCTGTGGACAAATTCTATTAGCTTTTGTGTTTCAGGGAGAAACATCTTTAAGAAGACATTTATTGGTTGTGATCCAAGAAAACAATTCTAGGAATGTTACAGTCCATTTTAAAGAGGAAGTTTGTTCTCTTTTTATTACTGGTAATTCTTACTAAGAACTGAGGTTCCATAAACCTGGTGCTACTTTCTCTTTTATTTCTCATAAAAGTTGCCGTACTGGCTATTGAGAGTTACCACATGGACATTAAAAGTGACATAAAGCTGGACATTCATTCATTCCTTTAGTTTTTTTTTTTATGTATCATATGTAGAAGAAATGGAAAATTGTGACACATAACAAAAACAAGTAACATTAACTGAAGTTCAGTAAATAATTTTTAAAGCAATGAGATTAGCTTTTTTGCTTATATGCATTTGGTATTATATGTATTGCAATATGCATTTATATATCTGATTTTGAATAAATAAGGGATCATATTACATATATGTTGGTTTTCATTTTTCTTTTATATTAGCTAAACCTATTGAATTTGTTTCTGAGCATCTACTGGTGAATCTAGCACATCCTTAGTAACTACTCTGAGTGCCTTTTAGCATGAACACAACCGTGCAAGGTCTATTTGTGGATTGCTTTTGTATCTAACATTGCTAGTAGCAGGAATGAGAAAAAGTAGCATTTGCTCAGAGTGGCCTTTCCGTGACTTGAACTCTGCTGTGCTCATCATCTTAGAGCGATTATGCAGGGCTGGGGGTGGCACCTGTGTCTAAAAGGGGGCTTGTTGACTAAGAAGTAGGTCTCCACCCAACAGAACACCCACTGTGACTATTTACAATGTTTGATTCTCAGCAAAAATACCACTTGTACTCTGAATTCCTTTGTTCAAGTACATAACTCAATAAAAAGTTTCCTACGATTGAAAAGAACAGGCTCTGTTTAGAGGCCAAGTTTTGCCTTTTAAGGCTGAGTGTGCTTTGTTTTAAGCTACTGTTTTTCTCAAGCTAAGAATCCTGCTGTAAGCATGGGGAGGGCCCTCTGGTATTTCTATGCAAAGGGTCAGTAATACTGTTTTTTAAGAAAATTGTTTTGGGCCCAGTGTGGTAGCCTAGCCTCTGAAGTCCTTGCCTGCATTGGGATCCCATATGGATGCTGATTCTATTTCTAACAGCCCTGCTTTCCATCCAGCTCCCTGCTTGTGGCCTGGGAAGGCAGTTGAGGATTGCTCAAGGCGCTGGGACCCTGCACCCATGTGGGAGACCCGAAAGAGGCTCCAGGCTCGTGGTTTCGGGTTGGTGCAGCTCCGGCCCTTTCGGCCGCCTGGGGGAGTGAATCATCAGATGGAAGATCTTCCTCTCTGACTGCTCCTTCTGTGTATTTAACTTTCCAATAAAAATAAATCTTATAAAAAAATTGATGTTTTAAATCCTGCTGCTTTAGCTTATATTGCTGTGGCTTCTGAGAAGCTTAATATTGTGACATATGCTCTGGATATGTGGAGGCAGGCTGCCTAGGCTGGACCTGCTATTTCAGTATTTCTTTTCTTTTTGTTTTTTAAAGATTGTTTTATTTATTTGGAAGTCAGATTTACAGATAGAGGGACATGACACACACACACACACACACACACACACACACACACACACACACACACTACACATAAGGGAAGAGAGAAAAACATCTTCCATTGATTGGTTCATTCCTCAAATGACTGCAAAGGCCAGGGCTGAGCCAGGGCAAAATCAAGAGTCTAGAATTCTATCCAGATCTTCCACATTGGTGACAGCGACCCAGGAATTTAAACCATCTTCTGCTGCTTTTCCAGGAGTGTTCGTTACTAGGGAACCTGCTCAGAAATGGAACACCCCTGTCTGGAACTGGTGCTCATATGAGACACACATGTCCCAGAGACCTAGCATGCTACGCTGCAGTTCTGGCCACTCTGCTTCTGTTCTTACCAGGCATGTTAACTCTGTCCCCATATTTCTAAGATGTGGATTGCCCATATTACTCCTTCAAGGTGGTTGGGAGGGTTAAAATAAGAAAATGAAGTGAAAGACCAGATAGAGAATGGGAGGAAAATAAATACAAATCCTGTGCATATCTAATACATATATAAGGCATTCACAGGTCAACAGTCAAAAGACAGTCCAATTAAACAATGACCAAGAACACACACTTCTTTTTTTTTCTTTTAAAGATTTATTATTATTATTATTATTATTTTTAAAAGATTTATTTTTATTATTTTTTTAAATTGGAAAGGCGGATATACAGAGAGGAGAGACAGAGAGGAAGACCTTCCGTCCGATGATTCACTCCCCAAGTGAGCGCAACGGGCCGATACTATGCCGATCCAAAGCCAGGAGCCTCTTCCGGGTCTCCCACGTGGGTGCAGGGTCCCAAAGCTTTGGGCCGTCCTCGACTGCTTTCCCGGGCCACAGGCAGGGAGCTGGAAGGGAAGTGGGGCTGCCAGGGATAGAACCAGCGCCTACATGGGATCCCGGGCGTGCAAGGCGAGGACCTTTAACCACTTGCGCCACCGCGCCGGGCCCAAACACACACTTCTTTAGAGAAAAATTACAAATGGCCCTTGATCCCAGCAAAATGTGGCCACGATCATTAGTCAATAGGGAAAGGCAGCTAACCTCCCCTATGACCCAGCTATCCCACTCCTAGGAATATACCCAGAAGAAGTGAAATCTGCATGTGAGAAGGGGATCTGTAATCCTATATTTGCAGCAGCACAATCTACAATAGCAAAGACGTGGAAACAATCCAGATGTGCCTCCTAGGACGAATGGTTAAATAAACTGTGGTACATCTACTGCATGGAATATTATTTAGCTGTTAAGAAGAATGAAATTATTCTATTTACAACCAGGTAGTCCCAACTAGAGACCATTATGCTCAGTGAAATGAGTCCATCACAAAAGACCAAATACCATATACTCTCTCTTATATAAGGAAACCAAATGGGAAATATAACTCCAGTAGTTCAATCTATACTGCTTTTTGATTGTTTGCTTTTTTGGCTGTATCCCATGTGTTTTGATGTTTTTTCATTTCAGTTTGGTTCATTCCAAATAATCTCTTTTCTCTAGTCGAATTCATCACAGGCTCATGAATTATACAATGGCATCATTTTTCCCAAGGGACTTCTGTGTTTCCTTTTTGTCACTCATGTGTTGGTTACTCAGTGGCGCATTTTTTTTTTCATGGTACTGTAATTTGTTGTTGATGTTATTGTTGTTGTGGCTGTTCTAACTCATATCAGTTGTTGACCCTGTTTCATGGCTTCTCACTTATGGTAATATATAGTGATGGAGTACTGGGGTCTATCATATACAGACGTGGGGGTATAATGGAACATGCATCCCTGCATCCAGATGAAAGATGGAATCCCAATGAAACTGTTGGACATGTGTAGACAATGGGATGCTGGACTGTTTGACATTCTCTGTAGCAACAATGTTGGGGTACACTTAAATAAGAGACTGATAGAGTTATTATTCCTTATGAAGAACTACACTATTGTAACAAAATGGGAAAAATATGACAAGGGGTGGGAGTTTGGGGGGGAATCCCAGCCTACACAAAATTGTACCACACAATTCAAAATTCAAAATAAAAATGTATTTAAAAAAAAAGGGCAACTAAAGCCCCAATGAAATTCCTCCATGCACCTAGGATGGGGAGGGAGCCTATGGAACTGTATCATAAAATGATAATAATAATAAAATGTAAAAAAAAAAAAAGAAAAATATATATAGAAAGGACAGGCACTGATGTGGATGTGAAGAAATCAGAGCCTTACATTGTTGCTGGGAAAGTAAAGCACTGTGTAATAGTTTTGCAAAGTAGTTCAGCAGCTTTGGAGCAGTGTCTAGGAGCCGTATTTGACTTCACAATTAAGCCCCGATTATGATACTCACATTCCTTGTTGGAGTGCCTGGGCTCTGTTCCTGCCTTCAGTCCCCAGTCCAGCTTCTGGCGAATGCACATCCTGGGAAGGCAGCAAGTGATAGTTCACTACTTGGGTTTCTGCCACTCACATGAAAGGTCTGCTTAGTTCTTCCATCTACCTCCCCCAAGCCCTCAACCAAAAGACCATTGTAGGCACAATGGGAGTGAAACAGGATAGGAAGTCTTTGTACATCTCTGTCTCTCTCTCTCAATAAATAAATAAATAAATAAATAAATAAATAAATAAATAAATAAATAAGGTGATTAGTCTCCATATAACTCAGCAGTTCCCCTCTGCAGTATATATCCAAAAGAAGTGAAAATACAGTCTATGCAGAAAGTTATATATAAATGGTCACAGTGTGTCATTACTCATAGTAGGTGAGAAGATTAACTGAAAATGCCCATCAAATGATAAATAGATCAAGAGAGTTCTTTTCGTAGAGTGGAGGAGTATTCAGCCTCAATAAGAAATGTAGTACAGATATGTTAACAACACGCATAAGCCTTGGAAACATAAGGCTAAGTGAAATAAGTCTGCCTCAATCAATTTCACTTACGTGGCAGGTCTACAGTAGGTAACTCCATAGAGACAGGAAGGAGATTAGTTCTTTCCTGTGGCTGGGGGAAAGAAAGGAGAGAGAGACTACTTAGGGGTACAGGGCTTCTTCCTGGGCTGGTACAGATGTCTGAAATTCAAGAATGATAATCATCCCCATACTTTAAGAATTTACTAAAACCCACTGACTTATATACTTTGAATGGCATGTAATCATATTTCAATTGGTGAGAAATCAAACACTGGTGTATGTGTTAGCTACTTCTGCTGTTATCCTCATTATTAATTTTGAAAGGATAATTGCTTATAATATGGTTATATTGCTTTCAGTTCTTTAGATCATACCAGTATTAGACACTTAGCATTTGTAAGATGTTTTTGGAGTATATATTTATGAAGCGGTCCTGGGATGGAAGGCCTGTGAATTATTTTGATGGTGAATGTTGTTTCTACTTGCTTATACTGGCTCTTGTTACTGTAAAGTAAAGTACTTCTCGACAGGTCATAAGTTAGTTCCGCTTTTTTTTGTTTGATTTTTTCTGTTTGGATACTCAGAGAAACTACTGGATAATTTGATGGAATTCCTCTATCTTGATGAAGAAATTTCATCTTCATGTATCTGCTCCTACAGTCAAAGATTTTCCAATTACATCTACATACAGATGAGAACTGTGTTATCACAAGTGTATGTTGTTAAAATGTTTTATTGAAAAATACACATCTAAATTGGATTTCTCATCAGTTGATTAGATAGAATAATGTACGGATTGTTTGCTATGTGTACAGGCTATATCTGAAACATCATGGTTTTGTTAGAATTCTCACCACGTGAGCCTTAGTGGCATTTCATGGGGTTTCAGTATTAAATGACATTTATATGTGTGTATAAACTTTAATGAATTATAACTTGTACAAGCGTTAGGGTACTTGATTACGCTTGGTGAAATGTGCATGCTTTATAGATCTAAAGTTAATCTGGGCTGTAGCTTTCATTTCTGGATTTCCTTCCTTGAGCTTGAAGGGTGTTTTGATTACATTGTTATCGACCTCCAGATCATTTCCTAGTTTCCTGGCAGTGGGGCCTCCTGGTGACTTTGTCTTGTCAGGCTCTTTGGATATGTGACCCTGTCTGACTTGCCTTGGATTATTCTGTCTACTCTCCGTGTCTGTTGCCCAGCTACTGATATTTCTTTTTGACCATTTTCTTAGTGAGCCTGTCTGGTTAGAGGACTGTAGTTCTGCTCTGTGATATGGCTGCTCTGGTCTTGCTTGCTGCTAAAGTCCGACCCCCGATGACCTTAAGCATGGTGGCACTTGTTGCCAGAATCTTCCCTTTAGTCTAGTGACTGCCTGTGAAACCATTACAGGTTGTTTAGTGAGAATTGCTGTGCTCTGCAGGGCTGTTAGAAACTTTTTAAAAATAGTAGGTTTGACATGAGTATTATTACCATTTTTTGAGAAAAGATTTACATATTTGAGAGGCGGAGTTACAGAGAAAGAAACAGAGAGAGGGATCGACTCTATTCACTGGATCATTCCCTAAGTGGCCTGCACAGAGATGGGCTGAGCGGAAGCTTCAAACTTCATCCAGGCTTTATGTGAGTGGCAGGGACCCAAGCTCTTGCAC
Source organism: Ochotona curzoniae (assembly GCF_017591425.1). Classification (NCBI taxonomy): domain Eukaryota; kingdom Metazoa; phylum Chordata; class Mammalia; order Lagomorpha; family Ochotonidae; genus Ochotona; species Ochotona curzoniae. Next base: position 24,209,856 of record NW_024467115.1, read on the forward strand.
CATCTTCCTCTGCCTTTGTGTTCATATTAGGAAGGAGCTAGGTAAAAAGTGGAGGGCCCGGCGCAGTGGCGCAGTGGTTAAGGTCCTCGCCTTGCATGCCCGGGATCCCATATGGGCGCCAGTTCAATCCCGGCAGCCCCGCTTCCCTTCCAGCTCCCTGCCTGTGGCCTGGGAAAGCAGTCGAGGACAGCCCAAGGCTTTGGGACCCTGCACCCGCATGGGAGACCCGGAAGAGGTTCCTGGCTTCGGACCGGCATAGTATCAGCCGTTGCGCTCACTTGGGGAGTGAATCATCGGACGGAAGATCTTCCTCTCTGTCTCTCCTCTCTGTATATCCGCCTTTCCAATTTAAAAAAAAAAAAAAAAGGTGGAGCAGCCGGGACTTGAATTGTTGCTTGTGTGGGTTGCTGGTGTCAAAAGCAGTGGCTTGCTCCATTGCAGCTTAACGTGCTGTGCCACAATGATGTTCCCCTATTAGCAAAGTTTAATACGAATACATCATGTATGTTGTTTTGGTGCCCAGTTCATTGTGATTTGAACAGGTTGAATATTTCTAGCATGGTTATTACATTCTAAACTCTTACATAATTTTTCTTGTAATTGTTTTGCAAAAATAGTTTCAGTGTTTACTGATAATTTATACAGCAAGGAATTATATCTATATGATATAATATATAAAAGATAATATTTAATATATAATATAAGATATATATTATATAATCTTATATACATTATATTATATATTATAATATTATATAATGTATTATATATATTATATATATGTATGGGAAATCTTCACATGTTAATGGAAGATGGCTACTATATCAAGACTATGGAAGAATTTCAAATTTTCTTTGATACCAAAATAAGTTTATCGTTTGATTCCATTTCCATGAACTTTTTGAAGTATTGTTGCATAATTGCTACAGATTTCTGCAGTTACATTATTTTAAGACATCACTTTTCAGAAGGTGAAGAACTTCCCAAATTTAAAATTGACTTGACTTATAAAAATGAATAAATCACAGTTAATGTTAATAGCAGTACTCTGAGCTGTGGACTAGAAAACATATGAGTAACTTATTTGTCACAGTTGGTAGAATAATCAAAACCATGTATTTTTCAAATCTAGTGATGACTGTATTTTGCTGTTTTGAGTATATATTATACAGGTGTTTGTGCATTAGAATGAGTTTATCATATGTGATTATTTCAGTTAATCTCTTCAGTGAAAATACGTGCCATGTATGAAAGTCTGTTGCGATGACATATTATGCTTACACCTGCATGATCCTGGGAGTTAGAATCAGGATACTGAATGCTGCTTGTGTGTGAATACGGGTGGGAAGGGTGAGCCAGGGCTGGTTTCTGTTTTCTGCTCCTGGGAGTGGCCATCCACGTTGCTGTGGACACTACTGTGGGCTGCTGCCTGTGTGAGGCTCCACTTTCATAGTGCCAGGAGTCTGTGCCCAACCGCACCATCTCCGGTTACAAGTCAGCATGGTATTTTCTGAAAGCCAGAGTCTGAGCATTGTTTCGTGCTGTGCTGCAGCTTAGCTGAATTACTACGTCCTGGTTTTCCCATCAGCAGATCCTCTGCTCTCTTCATCTTTGCTCAGAGTCCTGATTCTCCTTGCCTTGGCAAAACCCTGAGCTTTGCAAAGGAAATGATATTTATCAAAATTCTAAATGATAGGATGAAATGTTCCTATTTAGATCAATCATGTGTCAATTTATGTTTCTAATGAGTTTTAGAATTGCTCTTCTTGCCTGCTTTTATGGACAATTTATATTGACCTTTGTCCCTTTTAATGTTTCTAAAGTCAACTTTTGTCTTTGTTAATAATAAAGCGGTCTCTAATCTGGTGAAAACAATGGAAAAAGAAGAGATCATCTTGATGATTTGGGTTTTAAAATGTGGTGGAGGGTCTGGAGTGGTAGCTCAGCAGCTAAAGTCCTTGCCTTGCATGCGCCAGGATCCCATGTGGGCACTGGTTCTAATCCCAATAGCCCTGCTTCCCATCCAGCTCCCTGCTTAGTGGCTTGGGAAAGCAGTCGAGGACGACCTAAAGCTTTGGGACCCTGCACCCACATGGGAGACCTGGAAGAGGCTCCAGGCTCCTGGCTTTGGATCAGCGCAGCTCTAGCTGTTGTGGCCTCTTGGGAAGTGAATCAACAGATGGAGGATCTTCCTCTCTCTCCGCCTCCCTGTATATCTGACTTTGCAATAAAAATAGATAAATCTTTAAAAAAAAAACGTTGTGGAATAATGAGAAGGTAATGGTTGTATTTGATTCCCTTGCTTTTTACTGAAGATCGAGTTATGCTAGATGCATAGTTTGCTGAGATTTGAGGAATGTGTTAAATAAAGTCACTTAGTGATTTAAAGATTGACAGGCTTTATTGGGAGCTGATTTACTGTGGCGATAGAAGTAGACCTTTCTCTGCCGTCGTGGACTCACGTAGATCAATATGTAATGCAGTGGAGATAAATACTGCAGTGCAAGAGATAAGGAAATAGAATACCTGGAGAGACGGGGGACTGCTTTGAAGAAAACCTGGGATCTGCATCAGAATGAAGAAGCTTGGGTGAGGAGGTCTGTGGGCAGACGAATGGCATGAGCAAATATTCCGGGGCAGGAAAGGGCTGGGTCAGCCTGAGTGACATAAAGCCACTGTGCTTATGCCCACTGAGAGTGAGAGGATGGAACAGGACTGCCAGATGGGCAAGGTAGGGCTGCAGGAGAGGTCAGCTGACGCAAGGCCTTGAAAACGATGTCAGTTTAGCTGTCATTGCCTAGCTGGCTACTGTTGAGAGGATCTCACGGAGAGAAAGGAGAACGGAGTTCAGGTGGTGATGTCAGAAGGTTGTTAGCTTTAGGCTGGAGGCAAGGGATGGCAGCAGCTGGGACTGCAGGATGGGAAGAGTTGTGGAGATATTCTAGCTACAGTTAAGGGTTCAGTCAGCAGAAGTTGGTGGAGGTGATGGATTAAGATGTTAGTGGGAGGAAATGTTAAGGATCCTTTTTGCAGTGTTGGCGTGAAGAAGGGAATGGATGAATGCCTGTTTCTGAATTGGCAAAGATGTAAGAGAGGGCCAGTGGTTCTAAGCTTGAATATGAATGTCAAGCTTGAATGTGTTGGTGAGGTACCTCAGTAGAGATCTCTGGCAAGGTGTTTAGATATTTATGGGCCAAGGAAATTGCCTTCCGCTTTTTGAAGTTCCAATAATTTGAGTTTCTGAAACAAAGCAACAGTAGACAGATTAACAAGAGGAAAAAACATTCAAAATTATGGCATGCAGTTTCACATGGGGCCACATGAAATATGATGCTTGATTAAAAATTTGGAATTTTTTTAAGATTTATTTTATTTTTATTGGAAATCAGATATATAGAGAGAAGGAGAGACAGGAAGGAAGGTCTTTCATCCATTGATTTCACTCCTCAAGTGGCCACAGTGGCCGGAGCTGAGCTGATCTAAAGCCAGGAGCCTGGAGCCTCTTCCAGGTCTCCCACGTGGTGCAGGGTCTCAAGGCTTTGGGCCATCCTTGACTGTTTCCCAGGCCACAAGCAGGGAGCTGGGTGGGAATCAGGGCTGTTGTGATTAGAACCAGCACCCATTTGGGATCCTGGTAAGTGCAAGGCAAGAACTTCAGCCTTTAGGCTTCTGTGCTGGGCCCAAGACTTGGTATTCTAAGCTACAGAAATGAATGGGAGTTTGAGGTTCCTGGGGGCAAGTGATGACAAGCTAGGGGGCATGAGAAAAAGAACAAGGTCATGATACAAATGGAGCCACCAGGCAGCAGTCCTAGCCAAGGCAGACATTGGCATTTAGTGTCCTTTCCTGTAATAAAACTTCCTCTTCTCTGTTATGGGATTTATTGAAGAGGGTTTTGACAACTCCCTTCTTCTGTAAGCACTGCTTCCATGCAAATTAGAAAAATTCCGAAAGAGCTCCTATGTGTAGTTTGAGGGAGAAAGAAGGATGAGGGAGAGATAAAAGGGCCTTAGGTCAGGAGAACTGCTGTTCCTTTAGAACATTCTGTTTGCCAAATTGCTGTACTTGGAAATATTGTTTTCTGAGTCCAACAGACACAAGGTATGTGTTTATCTCTTGCTTTATATCAGACGATTCCAGCAATTAGCCATTAGTTTGCCAGTAGTTTATTGCTATATAACAAATTATTCCCAAATTTAGCAACATAAAGCAAACATTTATTATTTCATGCAGTTTCAAGGTCAGGAATCTGGGAGTAGCTTAGTTAGGTGATTCTGTTTGTGGTTCCTCTGGAGGTTGAAGTCCAGATATGAGCCAGAGTCATTTGCTAAAAGGGAGGCCTCACTGAGGTTGGAGGGTCTGGTGAAGGATGGCTCACGTACAAGGCTCTGAGCATATACTGTCAGATCCTAGCTGAGTGTGGTTGTAGACCACAGTCTCATCTCCCTGGACCTCTCTGTAGGGCTGCTTGAGTGTCTTCATTCCAGGGTGACTGGTTTGTCCTAAAGCGAGAATTACTCAAGTGTGAAGACGATGCTGTGATGCTGTGTGTGGGATAGTCTGAGAAATCCTGCATCATCACAGCTCAGGTTCTGTTTGTTAGCCCTGAGTCACCAATTCCAGCCCACACTCAAAGCGTACACTGTTATGTTGCTGGAGCACCAATCCATTTGTCAACACGCCTAAAGCCACTATATGTTACTTGAAACTTGGAAGGGAAGTTTGAGCCTGAGAGAGCACATTGGGAGACACCATAGGGAATGCATGGATATGACGCTACTCAGCAAGAGAGAACAGAACGGGAAGAGGCCGAGACTGAATCCTAAGGGACATCTGATGTGGAGCAGCAGAAGAGAGGGGAGAAATTGGTTCAGGGAAGAGAAGAAAAGAATTTCCTAGGCAGGAGTGATCTTCGGTGTGAAAGCCTACTGGGTGTCTATTTGACTCCTATTTTAAATAATTTATTTTTTAAATGAATTAATGAATGTCTGACTGTGTTCAAAGTTTCAATTCTAACTATATTTATTAGAGATATGCTTACAGTTGAAAATGGAAACAGCATTAAAAATCTGTAATAACCAGGAGTGGGAGTAGTGAATGATAAATAAATTATTGAATGTCTAGACAATAAAATGCTCATGCAACTTTAAAATGATATTATTAAAGAATATGTACTGTAATAAAAATGTCTTCCTCATGTACTTCAAATATAAGTTTTAACATATAAAAAGGTTTTGTAAGCCACCAGCATCGTGTGGATTTCCCATGTGGGTTCAGGAGCCTCAAGTACTTGAGATGTTTGCTGCTGCCTTCTCAGGCACATTAGTAAGGAGCTGCAGTGAAAGTGGACAAAGCCAGGATATGACCTAGTACTCCCATCTAGGATGCTGACATCATAGGCATTAGCTTAACCCACTATGCCAAAATGAAAACCCCTGCATGTCCTTTTTTGTTTTTAAGAGATGTGTTTGCTTTTATTGGAAAGTCAGATATACAGAGAGGTGGAGAGATGGAGAGGAAGATCTTCTGTCTGATGATTCACTCCCCAAGTGACCATAACAACTGGAGCTGTGCCGATCCGAAGCCAGGAGCATGGAGCCTCTTCCAGGTCTCCCATGTGGGTGCTGTTGTTCTCGACTGCTTTCCCAGCCCACAAGCAGGGAGCTGGATGGGAAGCAGGGCTGTTGGGATTAGAACCAGCACCCACAGGGGATCCTGGCACAAGGACCTTAGCTGCTGAGCTACTACTGCTCGGTTCCCCTGCATTTACTTTTAGCGCAGATTTGCCATGGCCCAGGTTCCTTATGAGGGCTAGCTTAACTTTGTCCTGGGGGAAATAACAACCAGGCTTTGAAGATCCATATCCTATTCTTTGATTTACTTGCTAACTTCAAAGAACTATTGGTCCTTCTGAATTATATTTTATGAAACCTAGAGGATCAGGGAAGGATTATGGTCAGTTGTTGTGTTCCCAGACGATCCTGCCATTGTATTGCTTTGATATAAAAGTACACAAACTCTTTTAAAATTTTTTGTTATTTATTTGAGAGGCACACACACACACACACACACACACACAGGCGTGCGCCATTCTCCACTCCCCTCTTGTATCCTCTACCTGCAACCCACCCCCTACCCCCAAAAGTTTGGAATGCTTGAGACTGAATTGCTTGGAGCCAGCGCAGGAGCTGGAAATGCAAACCAGGTCTCCAATGTGGGTGAAAGGAATTTGGCTGCTTTAGCTGTTTTCCAGGGTTTGCACTGGTGGGAAGCTGGAGTCAGGAGCCAGATCCAGGTCCTGTTGGGTATGTGATGCGGCATCTTAGTTGCTTTGCTTAAATGTTGACTGCAAGGACCTTAGTTTTTAGCTAGTCTTTAGGAAGGAAACAAAAGAAAAGTGAACACTGTCTTCCCTTTACAAAGCCAGGTTAGCTGTGATCCAAGATTCTGGTCTCCACTTTAATGATTCCATAGTGGAGGGCGCGCTCCTAAGGGAAGCCCAAACCCTGGAGGGACACTTTTGTTGTTTTTATAACTTTGATTAAAATGCATAGGACTCCTCAGTCTGAATGGATTAAAGTGAAAAGAAGATACAGTTACTGCCTATCAGATCATATATTTCAAAAAAGCAAGCATGAACTTATTCTTCTACACTTCAGTGGTTACACTAAGCTAGACTTTTGATTTTTAAAAGAGACATATTTAATACAAATCAAAGGAGGGGCTATTTTATACCCAAGGTAATATTGAGGATAGTTAATAAGTTGATAATTCCATGGGATGGCATGGGTCAGATCCACAATAGACTATAAATGAAGATAGTATTGGTACGAGGCTGAACTGTTTATTTCACATTGATGAAAAGCATGACATGATTATCAACATTACAGGGGAGTGCCTGGGCCTGAGTGAGCTTTTCCCTGTCTCCCTTTTCCAAGCCTGTCTGAATTTGCTTTAACTTCTGAATAAAAAAGTATTATTAGCTAAAGTGAACTTTTTACATAGGTGTTTACATGTTGAAAGTAAGGGAGTAGGTGATTTTCAGCATGAGGATAAGAAGTTAAGTTATTTCACTCATTAACTTTCCATTTCGTGCTTTTTGAGCTGATTTGTTAACTGTGATGACCATGGGAAGAAAGCTTTACACTCACAATTTCAAGGGAAAACACAGTGTTCCTTTCTGCCGTGTTTTTCCTGCTCATTATAAATATTTATCTTGGACAAAGGACTAGATTTTGTGAACTTTCAATTTTGCAAATTTGATTATTAAAAAAAATTCATCCTCTTTTTTAACTTGTCATGCCTCAGCTTTAAAACACTCCAAATAAAGGCAAAAAAAAAATTCACTATAAAAATTTCAAAAACCAGGTGGTGCTTTAGAAGCTAAAGTCCTCGCCTTGAATATGCCAGGATCCCACATGGTTGCCAGTTCTAATCCTGTAGGCCCTGCTTCCCATCTAGCTCCCTGCTTGTGGGCTGGGAAAGCAGTTGAGGACGGCCCAAAGCCTTGGGACCCTGCACTCATGTGGGAGACCCGAAAGAGCTTCTGGCTCCTGGCTTTAGATGGGCACAGTATCGGCCGTTGTGATCACCTGGGAAGTGAATCATCAGACAGAAGAACTGTCTCTCCTCCTTTTTGTATATCTGACTTTGCAATAAAAATAAATAAATCTTAAAAAAAAAACTCTCAAAAACCACTTTTGCGGTGTTCTGTTTTTCTTATTTTAAAAATAGTATGTCTATTTGTAGTTTGGGTCATTTCATTAAAGTATGTGAAGAAAGGACAGAATCTTAATTTTTCCTTTTGGTGGCTTGTACAGTCTTTCGGTTACATTTGGTTTTGCATTGATTTCCTGTTTTTTTTTTTTTCTGCTCAGCTTTTTAACTGATCCTCATCTTCTGATCATTTTGTCTTGATAGAGTAGAATTGATTACAAAAGCATATTTTAAATGATTCATGTTCCACTTCTATCTTCTATATGTTTCCATAGCGAATAGTCTTGAAGATGGGAAAATGGTGAGCTTCTTAACAATAACTGTTTTACATCTGGCTAATTTTCTCTTGAGAGCTAAACTGCAAAACTCAGTGGAAAGACAGGTACGCATTTAAGAAAACAAAAAGAGAACTTAACCTGACAAATTTCATTTTTAGAAATATGCGAGCTTAGTCGTATCCAATTTAGAGGCTTGGCTTCGGACTCTGTTCCCGCTCCCTTCTCTTTGGGGTTTGGCTTCCTAAGGGAGCCCTTCTTGTGTGTTACCATCTAAAGCTCCTGGTCTCCTGGTCCTTACTGTCTGCCCATAATTACAGATGGGCGGAAGTCTTCCTTTTTCTCCCCATCGCCCACCAGACAGTCACACAGACCTACCATCAGCCCAGTTTAGTTTTTGACTGCTGATTTTTTTCCCTTTCCTGTTTATCTATATGAAAGTGGAGTAACACACCTTTTACAAGATGGGTGTTTTAAAGAAATGAGGTTACATAAATCTTATTTATTTAAAAATTATAAAACTTGACTATAGCCAATATAAAATACAATATAAGAATCTTTCTGAACCTTATAACTTGGAGATACTTGCTAATATTTTGATGCTTAGTTTTCTAGTCATGCATGCATGAAATAGTATCAATCTATCCATATTTATTTAAGGATTTGCTTTTCTATTCCTTAGTATATTTTAAGAATCCTTCTGTATCTTTACATGGTCATTATATATACACCATATAATCATTTTTAGTCATCATACTTAGGCCTGAAAGCATACATTTAAAGAAGTGCAGAATTTGGACATTTAGATTACAGTTTTATTGCAGTTAGGAAGGGTTGCTTCGAAGAGCATTCCTTGACCATATCTAAATATTTGTGTAGCTAATGATTTCCTTAAGTTTACAGAGTTGCTGGGTCACTTGTCATGTGATTGTAAATTATTTTTGTACGGATATTGTCCTATTGCTCCAGGAGTCTTGTGCTAATGCACTCATCTGTCTGCGGAAGTCAGCTTCCCCTTAGGTCCTCTGCTGGCTGCAACTTTTGTGGTCAGATTCACTTTCTGAGCCTCATTTCTCTCAACTCTTCAATCAATTTATCACTATTAATCATGCTTTTCTTTAAAAAAAAAAAGCCATCCCCTGGATGGTCTTCTCTGTAAGAGACTCTCCTGTCTGCCCTTGCATGTTATAATGCAAGTCCAGGACTGGAATATAATATCTTGCTTGATAAGTTTGGTAACTTCCAACTCATGTGCATATCTCTTCCTGTGCTTTAACATTTTTTTCTCCTCATTTGAGAGGGAGAGGTGACAGAGATATTTTTGATGTACTGGTTGAACTCCTCATGTGCCTGCTCCAGTCGGGGCTGGGGCAGGTTGAAGCCAGGAACTTTGAACTCCAACAAGATCACCCATATTGGTAGCATGTGACCAAGTCCTTGAGCCATCCTCTGCTTTCCGCATATATGTAGCAGGAAGCTAGTTGGGAAGTGGAGTAGCCAGGACTGGAAGCAGGCACTCTGACATGGGATTCAGGTGTCCCAGGCAGCAACAAAGCCATTGTGCCAGCACTCACCCCTTTATTATATTCATTTCTGTATTTTAGAATTTTATTTATTTATTTTTATTGGAAAGGCATTTTTATGAAGAGAAGGAGAGACAGAAAAATTTTCCACTGATTCACTTCCTAAGAGGTGGCAATGGCTGGAGCTGAGCCAGAATCCAGAAGCCAGAAGCCAGGAGCTTCTTCCGGGTCTCCCACATAGGGACAGGATCCCAAGGTTTTGGGCCATCCTAGACTGCTTTCCCAAGCCAAAAGCAGGGAGCTGGATAGGAATTGGGGCAGCTGGGACACAAACCAGTGCCCATATGGGATCTCAGCACATGCAAGGCAAGGATTTTCGCTATTAGGTTACTGTGCTGGGCACTAGAATTGTGCTTATTTTTTATTACCTATTTGAAAGAGAGATTTTCTGCCTGCTGATTCACTCTCCAAGCGAACAAGGCCAAAGGCAGCTAGGAGCCAGACACAGCATCTCCTGTGGGTCATTTGCTGGCTCCCAGGATACACTTCTGCAGGAAGCTGCATGGGATTAGACAGGACTGAAATCGCAGGTGTTCTGATGCAGGATGTATATTCCAAGTGTGCCTTCATGTGCTGTACCACAACTCCCCCAACACTCAATGCTTTAATTTTTTAATGGAAAGGCACCACCATCCTTCAAGGTACCCGAAAACCTGGAGAGTTTTTTTCTTGCCTTTTTTCCATCATTATTTTTACATTAATCCAGCAGAGTATGGAGGACAGGGCTGTAGAATGTTGCTTCATGGATACAGGCAGACGGAAATAAACCCAAGCAATCTATTGCCACGCAGAGTGAGTGTAGTTAACCACAATGTGGTATATCTTTGAAAATTGCTGAGAGTAGCTTTTAAGTATATTCATCACAAATAAATGGTATGTATGCAAGGCCCCTCCAAATACAGTTCTGTCCTTTAAGGATATATTCGTTCTAAGAACTGATGCATGATAAACAACCATCCGTACCTCCTCCAAGGAAGTCTGGGCAGCAGTGCTGCTTGCACAGCTCGCTGCCTGGTGGCTCTGTCTCTCCCCTTCTTGTCTCCTCCCTCTCAGGTGTCTGGCGTGGGTGATTTTAAGGAGCCTCTTGCTGCCTTTTTTCTTCTGGATCCTCTCGCCATGTATGCATCATTGTTGACAGAACAGGTTTTGTCGGGTCACACTCTTGCCCCAAAGATGTCCTTGGCCCACATGACTTGCTCAGTTCAGCCCTGTCATGGTATTCAGAGTCCCCTAAATCCGGTTGCAGTCTACTTCCAAGCTTTCAAAAGTTTGCAGTTCTGCGGTCCAGCCAGGCAAGCACCCTGCAGTTGTGTCTGCATGGCCACTTTGTTCTTCTGCTGCAACTCGTCTCATCTCATGCTTCTTCCATGGCACAGATGTGGCATTTTCAGGACTGCGATGCGATCTGTTCCTTGCTCCTTTCTCTGGGCCCCTTCTCACTAACTGTTGAGGGAGAGTTAATGAAGGCTGAGTGACAGGAGTCGTGGTGCTCCTAAAAGGCGCTGGTCATTGCATTGCGGCAATGCAGATGACACTAGGGAATATTCTCCTGTGAATTTATGAACGTATCTCTATCTACTATATTAGTTACAACGGTCTGTCTGGTTTTTTTTTTTTTTTAAGATTTATTTTTATTGGAAAGGCAGATATACAGAGAGGAGAGACAGAGAGGAAGATCTTCCGTCCGATGATTCACTCCCCAAGTGAGCGCAACGGCCGATGCTATGCCGATCCGAAGCCAGGAGCCTCTTCTGGGTCTCCCACGCGGGTGCAGGGTCCTAAAGTTTCGGGCCGTCCTTGACTGCTTTCCCGAGCCATAGGCTGCCGGGATAGAACCGGCGACCATATGGGATCCCGGGCGTGCAAGGCGAGGACCTTAACCACTGCGCCACCGCGCCGGGCCCAGTCTGTCTGTTCTATATGTGCTTTACCTAGGACCATAGCTTCTTGGAAGCGGTAGCTGGATCTCTTTTGGGACTGACAAATAGTAGATGTTCAGTAAATGTTTCTATTTGTTTACTACCTTAGTGGGTTTTTTTTTCCTTGAAATATTGATACAGCTAATCATCATTACATGAGTAGGATTTATAAAAAGCTTTAAGCAATGATTGAAAGCCCTGATGTTAAGCATGGATTGAAAGTATTTCCAGTTCTTTTATGTCCATTCCTCAGACTGGAAGTCTTCAAAATGACCTAAGCTAATTTGGTAATGTATTACTATTAGTTTTTACATTGCTCAAAATACTTAAAATTGGGTGTAAATAGTATCCATTGTGTTGATAATCAGGATTATAGTGGAAGCAAATTTCAGCCTACATGCTGTCCTGAACATCGGCAGTCCTTGTCCTGTTCTGGAAGCATGGTGAGCTGCGGCTCTGGTCTTGTGAATGGACATAGATGTTTCGATGACACAGATCCAGCGGTGCTTTAGATCTGAGCCATCCAGTGTGATGGGACCTGAACCCCTGAACTGTGCTCGTCTCCGGGCTGAGATAGTGCTGTCTGTGTGCAATACACACGGCATTCCAAAGACTTAGTGAGAAGGAAAAAAATGTAACTTACTCATAAATTATGAAATCTTGAACATGCATTCTAACAGACATTAGTAAAATGGATTTAGCTGGGCTTAAGGTACTACTTGCATTGTATTTCTGTGCGTGTATGTGACTTGCTGGACAATGCTGTCTCAGGGACAGGATTGTGTTTTCAGCAGACAACTAGGATCCTTCCAGGTGATGATGGAACCAGTGTCTTTAGCAGTGTAGCACCTAATGTCTCTAGATACTCTACTTAATGCTAAGGTTTTGCTAGACAGTATTTTGGCTAATCTGTGTTCATTGAATAACTAAATTCACCAGTGGGAGACAGTTTCTAACATTCTAATGTGCCAGTTACCAGCAGAGTAAATGCACCTGTTCATTGGGCTAATTAGTAATGTCTGATGTTAATGACCATGAAGATAACTTGTTCCTTAATAGTGGCTCCCTGTGAGGCTGAGCTTTTTTTTTTTTTTAATATTAAATTACGGCTGACCTTCTCTGGGTTGGCACAGTTGTGAGCCCTCTGCAGTGATTGGCACACTGCAGTCTGTATGTCTTCCTGTGGCCATGCAAACCCTTCCCGTCGTTAAGAAATCTGAAGGGGCATCTCAGGTACCTGCCTTTTTCCCTGTCATGATTTCTCTCTACAAGAGTAAGATCTGTCTCTCTCCCTCGCAAACTCTGCTTGTGATGCTTTGCCCTAACACACCAAAGAAAGGAACATTTTAAGTATGCAAAGAGCCCTCCTTGATGAATGATTAAAAGAGGACCTGGCATTACGTGCCAGTAAGTTAAGCTGTGACTTATGACCCTAGCACCCCAGTTCCAGTTCCAACTTCCCTACCTCTGACCTAGCTCATTGCGAGGGAAGAGAGCAGAAAACTGGCCCAAGTTGCTTAGATCCGTGCTGCTCAGGGATAAGGATCAAGTTCTAGGCTCCTGGATTTGGCTTAGCCCAGACCTGACAGCTATAGACATTTGGGGACTAGACCAGCAGATGGAGGATTTTCTCTGTTCCTCTTTCCCTGTTGAGCTTCCTTTGAGATAAACATGTCTGGAAGGAATCTTAAAATGGTTAAAAGGTCTAGTTCCTGGGCCTGGCGCAGTAGCCTAGCAGTTGGTCCTTGTCTTGCATGCACCAGGTTCCCTTAAGGGTGTGGGTTTGTGTACTGGTGGCCCTGCTTCCCATCCAGCCCCCTGCTTGTGGTCTGGGAAAGCAGTGGAGGATGGCCCAGAGCCTTGGGACCCTGCAACTGCGTGGAAGACCTGGAAGAGGCTCCTGGCTCCTGGCTTTGGATTGGCTCAGCTCTGGATGTTTTGGTCATTTGGGGGGTGAATCTTTAGATGGAAGATCTTCCTCTTTGTCTCATAGTCAGGTACTGGGATTTAACCCTACCAGAGCGGCCCCTCAGCCCTTGCTTTTGTGTGGGCTGGCATGTGGTGGTCAGCAGCGTTCCATGCTAAGAAGCCCAACCCAGGATTCCCATATGGGCTGGTGCATTGGTCTGACCCATACGGTTCTTCTGGTCTCTCCCCTCCAAAACACCAGAGCTCAGTCCCCTTGCTTACCTTCACACACAGTGGCCCTGTTGTTGGGAGTCCCTCAGTAGTCATTTCTCACATACACGTATGGTGGCCTTATCCATGGAAGTGCCTAGGCAGTAATTCCTCACCTGCTAGAACAACAGCAATGTCCATGGAATTCCCTCGGAAGTCATTCATCACCTGGTTAGGAACTCTCATGTGTCTATACATCCCCACCAGTGCCAACCATCAGACACCTGATAGGCCCACAACCACAGGTGCCCAGAGCTCGTCATCAGGCGGCCGTGGAATTCCTAGCTAGGAGGCTGGACTGCGCTTCCTCTCCCCAGCCAGAAGTGGGCCATTGGGATAGAAGGTCCCGTTTGCATTCCTAGCCCGAGCCAAAATGGCTCCAGCCACCAATGACTTATTTTCATGAAGACTCATGCAGCTGTTTCTAAAGAGCTTTTTTTTTTTTAACGGTAGGCATTACAGTATTTTAGTAAACACTTCACAACTAGGACAAAAACCCAGAATGAAGTTGTTGTATGTAAGATTTAAAATTTTAGCCCACAGATGGTGAACTTTTTCTCATACATTTACAACACGTACTTGTATAATATGTTTGATATCTAAATGTTACAGTTCTTCTCAAAATATATTTCCAGAGAGAAGGTTGCAAACAGTGCTAGAAGCCTATTTTTTTAAGGAGTTATTTATTTATTTTCCAGGCAGATTTATGGAGATAAGAAGAGATAAAGAGCTTCCATGTGCTGGTTCACTCCCCCGATGGCCACAATCCTGAGGCAGGAGCTTCTTCAGTGTCTCCCACCTGGGTGCAGGGTCCCAAGGCTTTGGATCATCTTCCTCTCTGTCTTCTCAGGCCATACACGGGGAACTGGAAGGGAAGTAGAGTAGGCAGGTTGCAAACTGGCACGCATAAGGTATACTGGTGCTTGAATGGGGAAGATTAGCTAACTGGGCCTTTGCACCAGGCCCAGATGCTTGTAATTCTTAAGGACTTTCTTTTAAGTTAAACAGGTGTAAAAGTTGAATATGGGGAAATGCTCCCTCCTGTATTCCTGCAGATTGTGTGAAAAAAACTCAAGGAATTTCTCAAGGGGAAAATAAGGAAGAGGCAAATACCTTCTAACATTAGAAGATAGGAACTAATAGTTCGAATTCCGCAAATATTTCTGTTGGAGAATATGTATCACTTTCAATACTTAACAGAAAAACAAATAAACAAAAAAAGCCCTCTGCGAAGCCCAGTTACTTCAGCATCTCTTTCAGTGGACCTTGGACTCATTCAAAAGGTCTTTAGGGACATCAGAATTTGCAGGCTTTGTTTGGTGATTTCTGTGTTTGTCAAAAAGAAGCTTATGATCAACATGGTTTATCATTAGGAAAAGCAGATGGAAACCTCAAGGATGAGCCAGTTGACATCTACTAGAGAAAGTGTAATTAAATAAAGATAGCAGGTATGGGTGAGGATGTGGAGTACCAGGATCCAAGTGCATTACACTGGCAGTGTAAAGTGATGCATCTGCTATTGGGAACAGTTTGGTGGCTCCTCAATAATGTAAATTTAGAATTACCATAGAATAGTCTAGAAATTTCACTCCTAGGCTTATGCCTGAAAGAACTGAAAACAGAAATTCAAGATATTTGTGTACCAGTGATCACAGTAGCATCATTCATAATAACCAAGGAATACAAACTACTCAAATATCCATCTTCAAATGAGTAAAAAACTGGTATATGCACGAAATGAGTTGTAATTCAGCCTTCAGAATGAAGTTGTGATACATGAAACAATATGAATGAACCTTGAAAATAATATGTTGAGTGAAGTAAGCCAGACATAAAAGACAAATGTGTAATTCCACCTAAAGGATTAAAACTCCATTAATACAGAGTTTAACAAGAATGATCCAAATTTAGCATAAATATAGGCAAGGACCATAAACAGTAATCAAATGGAAAGAGGACTGTCTCACCAAAATACAACAAATTTCATGATAATCACTGATTATTAAAAGTATTATAGTATAAAGGACCAGCTCAACAGCTCAATTAGAAGCTCAATTGGCTAATCTTCTATCTACAAGCCCCTGGATCCCATATGGGTACCGGTTCGTGTCCTGGCTGTTCCATTTCCCATTCAGATCCCTGTTTATGGCCTTGGGGAGCAGTAGAGGGTAGCCCAAAGCCTTGGTACCCAGCTCCCACACGAGAGATTCAGAAGTATCTGTGCCTTATGCCTGCCTTCTCATTAAGTCACTGCATAGCCATTGTGGTTATCAGATTGTGCTTGTGGCCAAGAAGCCATTGTTGTACTTGATAATTGTCCAGTCCTTCAAGAGAAGTGATGCTGGGGATTCAAATTTACCCACGAGTAGAGAAAAGTCCTTGTCAAATGAAAAGCTGAAAATACAGTAATATATTTTGAGAGACTACCTTCGCCTTTTTATTACAATGTATTATTATAGTCTTTATTTTTATCATTGGCTCTTATTAAGATTACTCAGGAAAACAGTACTTATAGGGCTCATTACTATTCTTGGTTTCAGGCATCCACTGAGGGATGTCTTCTTTATGGATAAGTTGGGACTACTGTATATATTGTACCACGATTTTTAAAAAGCAAAGAGTATAAAAAGACCAACAAATGGCAAACCTTACATGAGTGAATTATATGGTATGTGAATTATAGCTCAGTAAAACTGTTTTTAGCAAAAGGTATTTTTGAGTGCAGGAGGAGTGTTGGGTAAGGTGAACTGGATCCTGGTTTGATTTATGGCAATAATGAACCTCATGTTTTGGGATGAGGTACTGATGTCTCTGGATGGGATTTTCTCAGGTGTCTGCTACAGTTACCTCCTACTCTTATACTTTTGAGTTCTGCAATAGCAGGGTTGGTTGCTTTGGTGAATTGCATTGGCTCTTAGAACAAGCTTGTACATCCAGTGATGAAAATGGTGTGAATGCTAACTGCTGTACAGGTGGAGCTGTGGATGTTGAACCCAGGTGCTCCAGATTTGCTATGATTTTTGGAACAGTGATGTATCTTGCTCATAGAATCTGTATTTCCTTAAGAGGGTATTTTTTTTCAAATATCTGCATTTTCTTACAGAAAACATTCTTGTGAGCACATATTTATTACATCCTCTTTTGGAAGACTTACACATGGGAAAGGCAGAATGATGGAGAGGAAGAGGAAGGAAGGAATTGAGAGAGGGAGAGGAGTGGGGAGAGTAGCGAGAGAGGGAGAGCGAGAGAGAGATGCCTTCCACCTACTGGCTCACTGTTCCAGTGGCCACTGCAATCAGGTCTGTGCCAGTCTGAAGCCATGCACCGTCCAGGTTTCCCACAAAGGCGACAGGAACCCCAATATTTACACCCTTCTCTGCTGCTTTCCTGGGCACATTGTTAGGGAGCTGGGCCAGAAAGGGATGTGTTGGTGTTGCAATCAGTTGCTTAAAGTGTTGCACCCAAACACTGCCTTGCCTCTAGTTCTCTTTTATATGGGTATACTTTTTTGGGTTGGAAATTCTTCTGAGGCTTGGATGTTTGGGGCCACTTGTTTTCCTGTAGAGGTGCTGAATCTGAAGCTGGAATGATGGAGGCCTTGATTAACCCTTGTCATTCTAGAATGTCCGTCGTCCCACCTATGTGTGAATCAGGCCTCATCTGTTCTTTCAAGACATGTTTTAAGGGCTCCATTTGCCATGAAATTCTCCTTAGTCTGCTTCTTCCTGGGAATGCCTTCAACATGCAGGAGTCAAAGATCACTGGTTTCACATGAGCCTGTTTCTGGCTGGGGGGATGAATGGAGACCAGTTAGCTGCTGCCTCTGGTCTTCAGTCTTCTTTGTTTTCCTTTTTTTTCCCCCGTACTCCACCCAACTCCACTTTTCCCAAGGTAACCATCAGCCTGCATTCTTACTGCCTTAAAAAGGGAAGTCAAAATCTCTTTGAAATTGTTTTCTAACTTTCATAACTTCAATGTATACATTGTTACAAATGCAAGTCTCTCTGAAATGTTTATTATCTGAACTTCCCATGCACTTTTTATGATTTTTATCATTTTTGAAAACTATCTTTTTAAAAAAATATTTTGTTGCTTGAGGATATCAGGTTTTGAAGATTTCTTTATCTTTATTGGAAAGACAGATTTTACAGAGAGAAGGAGAGACACGAGAGAAAGATCTTCTATCCGCTGACTCGCTCCCCAAAGGGCCTAGTGACTGGTGTTGAGCTGATCTTAAACCAGTAACCAGGAGCTTCTTCTGGGTGTCCCAGGCAGGTACAGGATCTCAAGGCTTTGGACCATCCTCTGCTGCCTGTAAGCAGGGAGCTGGATGGAAAGCAGAGCAACTAGGGTATGGTTGGCATCCATGTGAGATGCTGGCAGAATCTCACATGGCTGAGGATTAGCCAGGTGACTCATCATGTTGTCAGGTATTGAAAGAGTTAAAACACTCAGTTGGAGAGCAGCTTGTCTCCTATTAGTCTTGTTTCAATATAAAACCATACATTTATACAATTTCATAGACCCTTATCTAATATTTATTGTTTCTACATGAGATTTTAATACATATTATTTGAATCAATGAATTTGTGTTTCACAAAGTGTGTGTGAGGAAGAGAGTAGAGTGACATTGGCAAGTCTTGGTAGTAGACAATTGTATTGGGGCTGATACACACAAAATTTTCAGAGAAAGAAGTACAAAATTTAGTGTGAACTGTTTTTACAGCTTCCAAAATAACCTTTTTGCTAATGAGAAGTTGCTGTTGTAGTCCATGATAGATTTCATGTTTGTAAAAGAGGCTTTTATAAGAAAATCAATCCATGTTTCATATCACCCAGGGAGAGATTGCTTTTCTGGCTTAAAGTCTAGAGACTTTTTCTGAACAGCTGCATTTTCTGGAATTCGGGTTAGTGCCAGTCCATTGAACCCTCTTAAATTACTTGGGAAGATGCACCAGCAAGTGATTGCTTCTCTCCAGCACCCATGGTGTTCCAGGAGTGCTAACTATGGGACTGAGGCTTATGTGTTTGCTTTGGGGACACAGCACTGAGTTTCTCTGCCACAGCCAGGTTAGCACTGACGTTGAGATGTGTTGCTAAATTCTGCTAAAGGAATTTGTGGATACGCATTTGAGCTGGTGAGCTAAAAACCTTTTTGAAACCGGTTTCTCTGCAGATTTTCATGTGGTTTTGCTGAGCTTTCTTGCTTTTTCTCTCCCGTGTCGCTGAGGTTGAGATGTCAGAGCAGACAGCCGCCAAGGCCCTTGGATCTGTGTGAGCATGCCAGAAGCATTTTAAGAAGAGCAAACTATTTCGGAGAAGAATTTGGAAAAGCAGCCTTAAGGGATTTAACACATTTTTCTCCTCTTAATGCAGTCCCGTGTTCGTCTCCCTCGTGGAGAAAGGTCATTAATGGGTAAGGTTTACTAAGCCAGCAAAGTGTTTCTAAAATCCCAATCTAGAGAAAGCCTTGTTTAAATCTGGGAAAGGTAGATTTCATATTCACCTGTTTTATACATAAATCATTTGGGTATATGGCATTTTGAATTGTGTTCTCAAACATTTCTGGTTTCGGTGAAATTGAAATAAGTCACTGGCTTGAAAAAAAAAATCAGTAATAAATTGGATCAAAATGGGATGCCAGCTTTGAGTGTCCTGCAGTCAGTTTGCTGCTCTGTTTTTACCCCTTGACTCACAGACACAAGCCACCGCGGTTAGCTTAATCACTGTGGTATAGAGGGCAGTTTTGTGCAAGTAGGTATTTCACATTTGTTACATTTTTCTGTCTCTTAACTGAAAAGCTACAGGCTAATTCTTGCCTTACGTGGATCTTGTCTGCTTGAAAGTAAAAGGTGTGTGTGTATGAGAGAGACAAAGGAAATATAAACTAAATGCTTTTGGAAACACAACCCCCTCTATTTTTTTTTCCTCTCTCTTTCACTATATTAGGAAAAAAAATGCGTGAATGTTACTAAATTCTGGAGTGTTTTTTTTTAATCTCTAGATGTTAGATAAGTTCATTTTTATGAAAATACTTTATTTTGTATCAGTACCTGAAACTTATATCAGATGTTAATTTGACCCAAGATTAAAGGCTGTTATTAAAACATTACTAATCTCTATAAACATCTTTGGTAAGAATATATGTTTTAAAATTTTCTTGTATAGGTGAAGAAATGAAGAGATCTTATTTATTATTTAGGAAGGTGGTAGGTACTCATGAGAACCCTAAACACACACACACACACACACACACACACACGTATTTAACTTTTTCTTTGTTTGAGGTGGGTAGGTAGACAGCAAGTGAGAGAATGCTCATTTCCTAGTTTGCTCTTGCAATGGCTGCAACAGCTAGACTGGTGTTAATGCTGGCAGTCAGAAGCACAGTTGGGATTTCTCATTCAGGTGGGCAGATCCATTCCCTGAGCTGCCACTCGCTCCTGCCTCCTGGGGACTGCATTAGTGAGAAGCCAGAGTCAGGAGCCAGTACTGACTCAAGCACTCTAATGTGGAATGTGTTTAACGACTGGGACAAATGCCCACCCCTTAATATGTTTTCCACATAACAAAGTTAAATTGTCCAAGTAAGATTAAGGAAAACTAAAATGTTAAAAATGTAGTAATAGCTCTCCCTTATACTTAGTCCTCAACTGTTTCTGAAACAATTTATTATATGAATATTATGAAATTTAGAGGCATTAGTTCTTCTTTACAGCTTTTCTATGTTTTATTCATGGAATTAAAGAATAATGGTTTTAGGGAAAAAAAAAGAATAATGGTTAAAGGAAAGTTTACAAAGATGAATCCTTTTTAAACAATGGGACAAATAATTGGATTTTCCAAGTGGCTGGAAGAGTGATAATATTGTTTATTTAGGCGCATCCCATATAGCGCCCTCTGCAGCTCGAAAGGTGGTGGTGGTTTTACATTCTGAGCACATTCTGAGCTCTGACCCTCTAGGGTAGGGTAACAAAATCTTGGACATTGAGAATGTGTAAGCAAGGCCTCGTGGTTAATAAATAGCTTACCTCTGGCATTGATCAAATAGTAGAGAGCCTGAAATAGGGACCGAGGCTGTCTTCATTATCCTTCCTGGAAAGAAGGTCACCTCCGAGGACCACTGACACCAAGCCTTTTCTTCGAGAACACTTTTGCTTTCTATAGCAGTTGCTCCATTGCGTCTTGGAGCCAGTGTCCAATTACTGGTATGGATCTGAAACAGTGCACTCTTTTCTGAAGCTGCTGTTCTATTTATCCCAGGAATGACCTTTACGTCATAAACTCTCCTTTCGATAAGGAGTAAGGACCAAAGACACCACAAGGTTGGTGGAAGGATAGATAGGGTTCTCTAATCTTAAAGATTCAGGAAAAGGTTGTGTCTGTAGGTAAAAAGCAGCCCTCCTGGAGCTGAGGCGTGGAGCCAGGGTGCATGGGCCCCTCGGTAACTCACTGTTAGAATGTGGAGCAGTCCTGCGGTAGACAGTGCGGGATAAGCAGGTGGAAAGGCAGCCTTCCAGGCTTTTCCCTGCTTCTCATAATGACTTAGACATCGTTCAGGTGCCACTTTGCAGGCCTGACGCCAGCACTGACGCTTGCTGGTTGTAAAAAACTGGGGTGCGGCTGAAGAGCAGATGTTCGGAAGCAATTCAAAGGGTTAAATGGACATTGGTTTATTATCTTTGCTTATGTTTATATACTTGGGTAATTATAACAGCCACAAGCTAAACACCAGCTTGTTGTTTTTACTTGAAACATCTTTATAATCTCTGTACAGGCTAGATAGTATTTATTCACAGTTTGCGGCTATGGATGATATGGCTTGGGTGGGTCATGAAAATTTACCCAGGGCTCATGCCGTCAGTGGGCTGAGCTGTGATCTATTTGATTCTAAAGTCCTTTGCCCTTTCTGTTATACTCCATGGCCTCCTTAATCTGAGGGAAATCATTCCACCTATCACAAGGAGCTCAGGGCTTTTTTTTCCTTAAAGAGTTATTTATTTTTATTGCAAAGTCAGATATGCAGAGAGGAGGAGCGACAGAGAGGAAGCTCTTCCATTGGATGATTCACTCCCCAAGTAGCCGCATCAGCTGGAGTTGATCCGATCTGAACCCAGGAGCCAGGAGCTTCTTTGGATCTCCCACTCAGGTGCAGGCTCCCAAGGCTTCTGGCTATCCTTGACTGTTTTCCCAGGCAGCAAGCAGGGAGCTGGATGGGAAGCAGAGTGGTCAGGGTTCGAACCAGTTCCCATATGGGATCCTGGTGCATGCAAGGCGAGGACTTTAGCTGTTAGGCTACTGTGCTGGGCCCGTGATTTAGATCCTTAAGATTAGCTTTCATCTGCTGTGGATTGGAAAACAAATATGTAGTAAAAACCAAGATTGATGATGTTCTTAAGCTCCTGATTTTTGTGCCTGTAAACTGTTTGCATAGTTGAAGATCATTAAAACCTTATATAAGCTTCTTATGGGAAAGTGGCTTCCAAAATGCTCTGTAAACCTTGCACTTGTGTTTGTTTTGAGAGTGTTGAACATCTGTGAAAACATGGGAAGCAAAGGGCAGGTAGTACAAGCTAGAATCATGGATTCCGGGGCCTGTGTTAGGTAACTGAATGTTGGTTTTGAACATGCTCACTGTATTGTCATGATTAACATTTCACTTACACAAAATGCACTAGGCAGTATGTTGTGTAACAGAGAGTTGGTTCCTGATGCTATCCTACAATCCTGGATTTCATAGCAATCGGCAACAGCCTCAGAGAGACCAGGTCTCTTTCAAAGGGGCTAGAGCCTGCTTCCGTGGCATGCCTTAGCAGGCTCCCTAGGAGATGAACTTGATACCCATCACAGTCTTCATGACCTGCCTGCATCCCGGTGTTGTGGGCTAAGGAGTTGATTAGTGCTCCTTAGCCTGGGCAGGAAGAGGAACTGGGCTTGTGGCTAAAAACACCTGGACTAATTGGACTCATCTGTATCCAATATCCTGCTAAATGAGGAGGTAGGGAGAAGAGTATATAAGCAGAGGTGAAGGAGCAGTAAAGGGAGACTTCGCAGAGACTTCTACTATCACTGGTCTCCTGTTCGTGCTTCACCACTGGCTCTGCTGGCCGGAGCATCACTGTGCCTCATTAGATAGGATGATTTGAAGCTCCTATGGATGGCAACTTAGTGCACTTACAAAGGTGCAAATTCTCATGCTCTCTCTCCGCTCTTCCCATAGATGAACACAATGATGTGCAGAAGAAAACCTTTACCAAATGGATAAATGCTCGCTTTTCAAAGGTAAGAAAGACCTTCGAATCTTTTTTTGTGGTGATTCAGCTGCCTTCTTTGGAGCTGAGAGAGCTGAATTCAAATTACTGCAAGTTTTCTCCTAATGTTTGTAAGGTAGTAAAAACCTCTTGAGTGTGCAGGAATGCATGTTCTTCCTTGATTTGCCTCTGAAGTGTGTTTCAGCAGAAACTGCTGTTTCTAGAAAAGCTTGGTGGGTTTTTTCCTTCAGTCTTGCATAGAAATAAAAAGCCAGGTATTGGTTGCAGGTAGAGAGGTTAGCCAGGTGAATGCGGAAAGAAGAGGGAAAGAGAAGGCACATCCTGGGAGAGAGCCAGGAGATAGATGGGGGTGCCTCTTGAAAGGAGAGAGGGGGAGACACCAGACGTTACTGGAAAGGTCTTGGGGTGTTCAACATTCCATGATCCCTCCTCTTCTGGGCAGGAGCCTGCAGGAAAGACGTGCCCCATTGGTGGTCTCTTAACCAGTTAGGAAATGGCTGGACAATTCTTGTGCCACCACTGAAGGTGTGACTGAGGTGTTGGTGGACTTAGATGGTCTCAGCTGTGATGGGAACAGCTCAGGTGATGCTCTGTACTCTGACCTTTGTCCAGGCGTGTAAGTCAATGGTCTCTGGTTCTGAGGAATCCTGGACACATTGAGGAAATGAAAATATCACTGGGAAAATTTTGTTCTGCTTCACTTTGCTTGATTGTCACCCACTTCCTACTGGCCATGTAGCCTTTCTACCCCGTACAGCAATATTTAGGGCTTTTCATAATTATGTATGCAGTTCATAATGCTTTTCCAATCTGGGGGTTATTTTCTTGTGTACTTCCTCATTTTTTCCCCTCAAAGATCTATTCTTTCTCTGCATTTCTAGCCACCTGTAACAAAATCAATAGAGCTTGCCCGAGAGAGGGATTGGCAGGGGTTTAATATGATCACACATTAGTTACTGAAGTTCAAGTTGGAAGAAATTTCCAGGTTAATGGATTGTAGGATCTACATCACAGGATGACCAAAAAAAAGCTTGTTGAAGAAGCACCATTGCAGTCGTTTAAATAGAACAGAAACTATTGTAATTAAGACTTATTTGTCGAAGTTCTGTATTTTAGAGAGTTGTAAAGGTCAGGAAAATAAGCGTTGTTGTCTTTTTGAGAACAAAACCAGGGATTTTTAAGTTACTTTGAGTAGCAGCACTGGTTAAAAACTATTCCATATGCCAACATTTATGGTTGATTATTTCACTGCAGTAGTTCTTAGGTTTTGCAAGTTTTTCTTGAGGGATATTTCATCTTACCCCTGTGAATGTAAGGAATGTGAAGAATGGTTTTGACAGAATGGTTAAGACTCTGGGGGATGGGGTTGGGGCTGTTAGTGCAGTGGGTAAGCCTCTGCTTCAGAGGCACACATGTCCAGTGTGGATGCTGGTTGGTCACATGTCCAGTGTGGATGCTGGTTGGTCACATGTCCAGTGTGGATGCTGATTGGTCACATGTTCAGTGTGGATGCTGGTTGGGGCACAACTTCTTTGCTTTCAATGGATCTAGCTTCCTGCTCATGCATCGAGAGAGGCAGAGGATGCTGGCCCAGTCATTGGCTCCCTGCCAAAGATGAAGGTGACCTGATGGAGTTTGTTTGTTTATCTGACTTTGCAATAAAATAAATAAATAAATATACAGAGAGGAGGAGAGAACAGAGAAGAAGATCTTCCGTCGGATGGTTCACTCCCCAAGTGACCGCAATGGCCGATGCTGTGCCAATCCAAAGCCAGGAGCTAGGAATCTCCTCCAAGTATCCCACACGGGCACAGGGTCCCAAGGTGTTGGGCCATCCTTGACCCCTTTCCCAGGCCACAAGCAGGGAGCTGGATGGGATGTGGAGCTGCCTGGATTAGAACTGGTGCTCATATGGGATCCCAGCGCATTCAAGGCGAGGACTTTAGCTGTTAGGCCGCCTTGCTGGGCCCCATCGAGTTCTTGATTTCTGGCCTTTGGCTTTGGCCTTACCCAGTCATTTGGAAAGTTCAAGCAGATGGAAAATCTCTCTGTGTTACTCTACCTTATAAGTAGAGTAATTGCTTTATCCTAGAGGATACATTTCAGTAATTGCTTTATGCTAGAGACCCATGTATCACATAAATTTTGGATTTGACAACTTTGGAAGAGTCCATTTGCCTGGGACCATATTTGGGACAGTATGGTCTGAACCAGTGCCTAGGCCTGCAAGGGAGGGGTTTTATTGCTGTGGTCTCATTGTTGTTGCTGTGGGGAGATGATACATCCTGGTTATTACTGAGGCTAATACAGTCATCTGCATAGAGCAAGCAAAGCAGGCTTAGTTTGTAGCAGCTTAATTAAATCACTGGGAGAAAAATTGCCTTAGAACTGAGTTTCAAGGTCAATTTAAAAGCATCACTGGCTTGGTAGGCCTAAATTTAGGGAACATTTGAACATTTTGAAACTAATTTTGAGAATAAAGAAAAGTGGACAATACAATGAAACACAGAAGGGAGTGCGTAGATGAATGGAGATGCCTATTGAAAAAATAATTGAAAAGAAATTTCTTAGTTTTTTATGGTGTGGCACTGATTTTTTAGAGAATTTATTATTATTATTTTTTAAATTGGAAAGTCAGATACTCAGTGAGGAGGAGCAACAGAGGAAGAATTTCCATCCACTGAGTCACTCCCCAAGTGGCCGCAATGGCAAGAGCTGAGCCGATCCGAAGCCAGAAGCCAGGAGCTTCTTTGGGTCTCCCACGTGGGTGCAAGATCCCAAGGATTTGGACCATCCTCAGCTGCTTTCCCAGGCCACAAGCAGGGAGCTGGATGGGAAGCAGGGCTGCTGGGATTAGAACCAGCACCCATATGGGATCCTGGTGCGTTCAAGGCGAGAACTTTAGCCACTAGGCTACCGTACTGGGTCTGGCACTGATATATTTTTTCAAAGATATAAAATCATACCAACTCCAGTAACACCACAGTAATTTATTAAATGAACTTGGTACTTAATGTATCTATTATTGTGTAACACAAATAGGGGCTTTACATCCCATGTCATTTATTTGTCTCAGGATTCTTGTGATTCCTTCTAATTCAATAAAAAACTGGAATCTTTTTTTTTTAAAAAAAAATAATTTCTAATTCTAGTTACAAGACTGGCATAGAAGCTAAAAGCTTCCTTTGTTTGGAGAAAAAGGATTAGAAGTTGGATGACCCTGAAAATGTTGCTTTTGAGATTACTTGCAGCAAGAAGTCAAAGTTTAAAGGAATTTATCTAAGAAATTGCAACAGTTTGAGTACAGTGAGCTCAGTGCGGTGATGCCAAACTTCATGCATTGTTTTTATTTTTTATTCTCTCTCCTCTGGCTGCATTCAGTCTATAAATGGGGCTTCCAGAAGTTGTGCTTTAGAGACGTAAATAAATCTAGTTTTACAAAATTTCCCTGTTCACATGAGTTCTTGGAGCTGTGTGGGAATCATAACCATTTTAAAATAGCCATTCAGATTTCATGTATTTTGTTGTGCTATTTACTCAATACCATTCTTCATCTACAGATTTCACAGTGAAGAACAGTGAGGTTTAAAACCTGACACTGACTCAATTCATTCCTTGAGACAAGATTTTTAAAGCCGACTTAAAAAATACTGAATGATTTGGTATAATATTGTCTTTAAGTATCTGAATATCCAATGGCTAGTTAAATAGCCTCTAAAAATATACATTCCTTTTACTGTAAATCCTGTTAATGTGTCAGAGTACAGAATACTCTGGGTGTCCCCAGACGTCACAAGGTGTAATATGAATCAGGATCCTGGTGTTTTGGGAAGTTACAAAGTGCTCAGAAGCAAGTAACTAGGGGAGCAAAGGGTTGGGAAGTAAAACGCTGACCCTCGGATATGCTGTCTATTTATGATATCAGGGAAATTACTAGCCTTTTTATTTTTTTTCCAAGTCAGATGGTTTTCATTCCTTTAGCGGGGAAAAAAAAAATTGATCATTACCACCTGCTTCCTATTTGCTAAAATTTATTGAGGCTTTGCCGTGAAAGATCTAGGAGATTTTAATTATTTGGAAATGCTGAATAAAAACCCAGTCAGCACCCATCACTAGTGATATCGCTGGTGTAAACCACACGATGTGCGTTAAAAAGTCGCCCATTCAGCTGCTCTGTGCCAGTGGCTGCTGTGTAAAACTTGAATGTTGTGTTCCCTCTAATTTTCAGAGCCTCTGGTATGTTGGTGGGCCGGTCTCCCGGGGGAGGCAGCAAAGGCCTGGTTGCCTTGCTGTTGGGAAATTTGTTCTGACTTTGAGCCTGCTTTTTTTTTTTTTTTGGCTGGCTTTCAGGGCTGCTCATCTGGCAGAGCTGAGAAGTAACAAATTGCAGAGGCTTTTTTTCTTTTTTAAATCAGTTTGGTGACGCGATTTTGAAAAGAGCTTTAACCAGTGAAGCTTGGGCCGGGCATATGCAGACTTAAAATGCTGAGCTGCAGAAGTGTGTGCCAATGTTGGCTTCTCTCGAGTGCTGGTCACAACCCTACATTGGATCTGTGCATTGACGCTGTGAGCGAGAGATCTGGGAACCCTTCCTGTGAGTTTCAGATACGAAGAGCGATTCAAATGTGATGGTGGGACACTGCTTTTAGCATCCTGTCATCTTCATGTTGGAAGATGATGATCACTAAAGTGAGAGAGGGGAGATGTTTGGAAGGTTCTCTCCAAGCAGTCTGCCACCTTTGGGTGCCGAATCCTCTTTTCAATATTGCGCAGGACCACACAGCTTCCTTGTGTGATGTTTGATAGCATCTTTAGTTGAGTTTGGAGTCTGAAGAGTTATCATTGAGCTTATTAGTTAATTCTATAAATTTGAGGAACATAAATATTTGTGGAAAGGGGAAATAAATTTGGTTTGATTATAAATTGTTTTCAAATCCATGCCTGTTTAGACTAGACCTTTTCCATGAATTTTTAAAGATTATTTGTGTGCATGGATTTGCATGTTTTTTTGTAACACGTTTTAGTGCCATTGGCCATGAACTTTTTCAGGAGTTCCGTGTGTAGCAACTTCTTGTTTTGGAAACTATTTGTTCAAATGCTCTTCTAAGAAGACATTACATTTTATGTCTATCCTATAGAACTTGTAAAAGATAAGTGATCAAACAAGTAGTAAAATATATTCTGTGTTCTGAAATACTAACTTCTAGATTTATTTTGGCTATATGCTTATATAAGCAATTTTTTTTTTGCTTGCATTGTTTTCATTTGACATGATGTTTTTAAAAACTTGGTTAAAGTTTTAAAAATTTTTAAATAGGCTGAAAAACGTTAATATGAAGTCTGAGATATTTTGGAGGGCCAACAAGATGCTACAAGTGGAGAAGGTTCCACACTATGAATCTTATTTCATGCACAAAAGTATTTCAAGCATTATGTAAAAGTATTTCTAGTTTCTATGTATAAGATATATACGCACAAATGAGTTTTGTGTTTTGATGACTGTCATTCCTAAGACTTCTTAATATGTATGTGCAGGTGTTGCAAAATTCCCCAGAATCTGAAATCTGAAACACTATTCGTTCTAAACATTTTAGGGAAGGGGTACTTGTAATTATGATGCAGTGCTTTGTATAAGTAGGATAATCAATAGATTACCCAATTTCTTGGCTAAATGAAAATAATTATTGTTTTGAGAGACACACAACTTGGGAGACAGAATGGGTAAGCTCCTTTTTGTTGATTAACTCCCCAGGTGACTGTAGTGGTGGGGGCTGGGCCAGGGCTGACCTCAGAGCTGAAGTTTCTGTCATCTCCCATGGGAGTGGCAGAAGCCCAGTTACTGGAGCTGTTACTTCTGTCTCCCAGAGTCCGCATTGGCCAGAAGCGAGAGTCAGGAGCCACAGTCAGGTCCACATTGGCCAGCAGTGGGAGTCAGGAGCCACAGTCAGGTCCACATTGGCCAGCAGTGGGAGTCAGGAGCCACAGTCAGGTCCACATTGGCCAGAAGCGGGAGTCAAGAATTAAACCCAGGCGCTCTGATGTCAAGCACAGGAATCTTTGTTTCTAGGCCAATTGCTCCCTTTCTCTAATATATTATTTCGATCATGCCTGTTAGTATTTGTTATTGCGAAACACATTTATTAATACCTGTTGAGTCTTAGTAATTGAAGATCGGTTCTGGGATTGGCCTTCCAGAAAAGAGTGAGAGCTGTCCTGCTATATGCTAGTCCAGTTGACCTCAGTTGCATATGCAGCTTCATCAATGGGCTTTGGTATTGTAGGCTTGGAGAGACCCAAGTTAATACGGCCTGAGAGCTACAACGAGAGATTGCTGGAAGGCAGTTGTTTTCTGTTGAAGTAGAACGAGGAGGCTCTTCTCTCATTTTCAGCTGTCTTTGGCCTGGGAAGCTTTTAGCTTTAATAGCTAAGGGTAGTCATCACCCTGCATGAACGGAGCCAGAGTGGAGGCACGTGAAACTTGTATTTTGCTGCTATGCCAACAGAAAGATCCCTTGGTGACCACATAGATTATGGGGTAATGCAGTTTGTTATTGAGTGTGTGTAGGAGATTTAATGTAGACAGGCAGTCAGGACAGAAGTCCACACCAGTTTACAATAAAGGAGAAGAAAGAAGGGTGAACACTGCAAGGGGTGGACAGGTGTACTTCAAGATTGTCTTCTGTCTGTCTCCTGAGCAGCTCTGATGTTGGCCTTGCATTGTAAAACTGTAGGAAGGGTTATCTAGGTACTGGCCAAGACGTTGGGCCTGTTGCTGCCTTGAACGAAAGAACCCAGTGAGAAAGAAGGCCATGGTAGTCACGGCTCCTTTATTACACAAGAGAAGTTTCTGTTTTCCTTCCCAAGACTGTTATCAGTGCCACTACTAGTGCATGCCTTAGGCCCATGAAAGTCTATCTTTTGAGGAACCAACCCAGCTGTGCATTGAGATCAGGAGCTGTATTGCCTGTTGGGTTTGCCTGCAGTCTTTGTTTGGTATACACATGCAGTTAGAATCTATTCAACCTGTGGACTTCGCCTGTTTGTCAGCACATTCACATGGCCCCAACTCTGACCTCCAGCTGTCTGGCTCCCCTACAGGGTTCCTCATCACCCAACAGTAATCGCAGTTACTTTGCTTACCACTCTCAAGGTGAACGTTGTGTTACATGCCTGAATAACTTAGGGCAGGTTCTCTGGAAGATACTAGATTCAGCGAATATTGTATAGCATTTTGTAGCTCTGAAGGTCAGAGCACAGTCATTGATTGTGAACACCCTGGATGTCATTGCTTGGTTGCCTGCCTTATCTCTCTCGTGCTTTTGTTCTCTTCCACCATCAAAGTTAAGCAGGGAATCTTTTTCACCTGAAGAGTGTGTGCTGATTATTGTGAATGGCTAGGATCCTTGCACGCACTAATTGTAGCACATTTTGCAGGTTTTCCTTTGTGGAGGCTTATATTGATTCTTAATTCAAAGTCCTCATTCTACTTCTAGCCCTCTATCACAAGCAATGTTGCTTTTATTCTATAACTATGGAAGCGAGTTAGCAGTTGACATGGAAGTGTATACCATCTTCATTGCACTGATTAAGCTGCACACTTCATGACTTGGACAAACCTAACCTTACCATTTTTACCATATCTCTCTTGGCTAGAGATATTCTTCTTTTTAATATTTACTTTGCAAAATAATGCTAGACATGATAAATTAGGAAATAGAGGGTGTTTAGCTAGTGGTTAAGACATCTACATTTGTATCATAGTGTCTGGGTTCTACTCCAGCTCTGGCTCCTGCCAGAAAACATCCCAGGAGGCAGCAGGTAGCCACACACTGAGACTGAGCTGCTAACTCCTGGCTTTTGGCCAGAGGCTGTCCTGGCTGTTGCAGCCATTTGAGGAGTGAACCTCAGATGGAAGCTTATGCTTCTCTGTCTCTCAAATAAATAAATAAGTAAACATTTTCAGAGACTAAGATAATAGAAGAAATCCAAAGAACAATTCTCGATCATTTAAAATTCATGGGGGGTGGTGAGGAGGGTGGAGCTGGCACTGTGGCATGGTAGGCTAAACCTCAGCCTGCAGAATGCCTGCATCCTATATGGACACAGAGGAAGACGACCATTGTACCCATGTGGGAGACCCAGGAGAAGGTCCAGACTGTGGATTAGCTCATTTCTGGCCGTTGTGGCCATTTGAGGAGTGAACCAGTAGATGGAAGATTCTCTCTCACTTCTATCTGTGTAATTCTTTCAAATGAAAAAAATTCATCACTTGGGGAAAATATATATGTATAACACTTGTTGTAAAATGCTCTGAAAAATATATTTACATGTGGGGCCTACTATAGTAGCTGAGTAATACATAATGCTCACAGATACATGATTGATTTTTAAGAATTTGAACAATTCCAAGAACCAACAACAGCGCTAAATTTGTATCGTTTTGTGATTTGGAATTTACAAGTTAAAAATATTCTGTTTTCAGTGTATTGAAAAATAATACATTATTTATGTTTTACTTTTTACTATTATCATCATTATATGATACAGTTTCATAGGCCCTGGGATTTCCCTTCCTCCCTCCCTCCTTACCCTCCTCCCTACTAAGTTCCCCTGTATTATTACTATGGTATTGCTCTTCATAAACAGTCACATGTCCTTCATTGTGGGCATGGACAATGACAGAGTCCAACATCCTATTGTCAAGATGTAGTAAACAGTTTCATTCAGAGTCCATGTTTGATCTGGAAGTAGAGATGCATACTGCATTGTATCATCATATCTGGATATGATAGTCTCCATTACGCAGCTACTATTCATCCCCTTTTTGCCACACTGCAAAATGGCACCTGATGTGCCAATACTAGAGCTCTTAATCTGCTGGCCATCAGGTCTGAGGGCTACCCAGACCTGTCTCGGGTGGAAACTGTAGGATGCCACATTGATGTAGTTCACAGAGTCAGAAATGAGTTCACTCCCAGCTCTGCAGATGTGCAGTCCTGTTCCATAGCCTTTGCCTCCCTATACAAAATAGCACCTGATTTGGCTCTATGGGGCAGCCTGGGCTGTGAAATCGACTCTCTTCTCATGTCACCCCATCTGGGACCACCACTGTGTCTCTGTTCATGGTCAAATCAAACAGGCCAGCTGTTCTTAGTTTGGGTTCACCTCCTGAGCTTCTGGTGAATGTCCTTTCCCTCCTTGTTGCTGGTGGAGTTCTGGCTGCTGGTGCAGTTCAGATTGCTGCTTGCTGATGCTGCTGGGGTACTGGTCACTGCAACACCACACCGTTGTGTCCTCTGCTGTTTTCCTGTGTCTGTCAGTCTCCAGGTACCCCTCTGTTTTTGTTCTGTACTCTGCTATTTCCTGGAATGTATCCTCTCTGCTTCACACTGGCTGATGTTTCCCTGTCTGTTTAAACGTGTCCTTTCCCTATTGCACCAACCTGATTCTCATATTTATACTTTTTGACTATTTAAATTGACTGACTTCTTGAAAAGAGAGAAGATAAAACTTAGTTAGTTACAAGATAATGTTGGAGTCTTTTAAAAAATACGTATTTTGAAAGTCAGTTTAGGAGAGAATAAGATGTAGGGGGTGGGAATGATGGAAGGGGAGTATAGGGAGAGAGAGGGAGGAAGGGAGTGATTGGGAAGGAGTGACGGAAGGGGAGAGAGACAGAGGCTGAGCCAGACAGAAATTGGAGCCAGGAACTTTATCCAGGTCTCCCATGTGGGTGGTAGGGAACCACATACTTGGACCATCTGCTGCTGCTTTTTCCCAGCCATTAGCAGGGAGACGGAGAGAACATGATGAGGTGCCCAAACAGAATGTGGCTTAGCAGGTGGAGGCATTACCCTTACATCATGGTGACAGCCTTGGGGCGGCAGATTAATCTCCAAGATGAATGCTGATCCATTGCTGTGTGTATAGGTTGTCTCTGTAGGGGACTTGAAGAAGTTCATGAAACACTTGCATTAGCTGTTAATTTCTCCAAGAACTTTTTGAAGCTCAATTGTGTGTGTTTAGAATAAACAACGGAAGTGGCAACTGCATGGAACAGACTGCTTCAAATCCTATTTTAAAAATGGAGCGAATAGATAACCAAATAAACAATGTCAAAGAGTTCAAGTTTACTATAAATCATGCATTTTTGTCTGCCATAAATTTGTAGTGCATGCTTAGCGTCACGTGTTCAATTTGTTTTTACACACAGTTACAACTTGATTATTTGTAATGGGTTTAGGGAAGCCGGAGGACAGAGACTTTCTTTGCCAGTATCAGTTGCTTGGTACAGTTTTGGCAGGACCAGGCTGGCTTTTGTTGACCTCTCGTTGGTTCCGCTTGCCTTGAGGGTGAGGATGTCTTTGCCACCCTCGGGTCTCAGTGTCCGCTGTGCGCTCCGCAGAAAGAAGGCTCTGATAGCTTTCCAAAGTGAAAACTCAGGTGTTTTTGGGGGGTGGGGGTGGGGACAAATAATTAGCATTTACTCTTTTAATAGCTTTAAATTGCATTGCCTAAATTTTACTTCCATATTCAATTTTTTACAGGCTTTTTTTTTTTATATTACTACTCCTGCTGTTAACATTCATCTCTGATATCCATTGTGATTTGGGAATACTGAAAAAATGGGAGACAATAATACAGTTTTAGAACAGAGAGAGGACAGAGCCCAGGTCCCACACTAAGTAGTATATAGGGTTTGGATTGTTTGTCTATAATGGAAGTTCATTCGGTTAAAGGAGGGATGAAAGAAAAAGTAGGAAGATTGTGGCTTTCACGAATAAGCAAGGAGATGAGAGTCGGCAGGGCATGTGAGAGATGACTGCGGTTTGGGATAAAGTTGCAGGATGACTTGGTGAGAAGGGCTTGCGCTGCTTATACTTTTCAAGAGAGAACACAGTTTGTGAGTGGGTGAGAGGTAGAGGGTAAAATCAAAGAATCCGGAATGTTTTGGTTTGGATAAAATGGAATAAGTGCTGTTATAGAAGTTGGAGTTCTGCAGTTCAGCTTATTTCCTCATTATGCATAGCTGAGTGTGTGTGTGTGTGTGTGTGTGTGTGTGTGTGTGTGTGTGTGTGTGGCCTAGCTAAATCTTCAAGGGATTTGATGTTGATTGATGCTGTAGTTCATTTCTGTACTCTAATATGGTCCTGCTGTGTGCATAGATAACTATTGAGCTGGTATTCTGTTGACAAGTTGTTTGCCTGAATGATGTTTTAGTTATTATTATTATTTACTTATTTTATTTATTTTTTCTATTTTAAAAGATTTTATTTTATTTGTATTTGAAAGCCATATATACTGGGAAGAGGAGAGACAGAGAGGAAGATCTTCTGTTTGGTGATTCACTCCCCAGGAGCCCTCAATGGCTGGAGCTGCACCAATCCAAATCCAGGAGCCCAGAAATTCTTCCAAGTCTCTCACATGGGTGCAGGGTCCCAAGGCTTTGAGCTGTCCTCAACTGCTTTCCCAGGCCACAAGCAGAGAGCTGGATAGGAGGCAGGGCTGCCGGGATTAGAACCAGCACCCATATGGAGTCCTGGTATCTGCAAAGCGAGAACTTTAGCCTCTAGGCTACTGTGCTGGGTCCTGTTTTTATATTTAATGAGGATTCGTTTTATTTGAAAGAGCAGAGAGAAGGAGAGAGGGGACGGGAGAGAGAGAGATCTGCAGTTGTTAATGTCAGGCCCTCTTGTCGAAATGGGGAGATGAGAATTCGCTGTAGCAAAGTGAGCCACTACCAGC
The DNA here is from genome assembly GCF_017591425.1 of Ochotona curzoniae. Taxonomy (NCBI): domain Eukaryota; kingdom Metazoa; phylum Chordata; class Mammalia; order Lagomorpha; family Ochotonidae; genus Ochotona; species Ochotona curzoniae. Next base: position 24,244,544 of record NW_024467115.1, read on the forward strand.
TGGAGGTGGTTGGTCACGTCAGAACTGCAGGGTTTGTCATCTGGACTCATATCATGTTGCCTTTTACATCTTTTTATGTGACCCAAGGCTTAGCTGCCCCCTAAATTCAGGATGGTTCATCTGTGCTGTTTTCTGTTCATTGGAAAACCCTGTCTTGCACTTGGCATTTCTGCAAGGCCAAACACAAAGGGGGTGTTGACCAAGTCGTCCTCCAAATGAATGATTATTACATGTTTTCTCCATCATAGAAGCCTCTGCAACTCAGTCTTTTCTTTGCAAAGACTTAAAAATCTAAAAAAGGCATCAGCTGTCAGGCTGAATCACTTTTTATTTTTATTAGAAGATGACTTCTGACATTTCCAAACTGTTTCATAGAGTGGATTGGGTATTTTGTGCCTCAAACATGCTTTAAGGATGGGTGTTGGAAGGAAACAAATGGTCTTCTTTTGAACTCACTTGACTGTGGCATATTTCTCATTACCCTCTTTGGGAAGTTTTTAGATGTGCTCCATCCTACCCCTAGTGAGCAAATGTTTCCTTCCGTACAAGTTGCAGGGTTGTGTCCTCGTAATTTCAGTGGTTTATGACCCCTGCATTTGGCACCGACTCTGTGTATGAGATGGTTGTATTATCTCTGTCTCAGTTTCCTTTCTGTAGAATGCAAATGAAGTTGATATTTACTTTAAAATGCTATTGTGAAGGAATAAGTAATATATGTAAATAACACGAAGGTTCTTCAAATAAGTGAAAGACAATAGAATTAAAAAATAAAGTTAATTTTGGTACAAAAATGCTTTAAATATATGCATACAACATACTTAAAATTTATTTAATGTGTGCATTGTGGATAAATAGTGCATAAGTATAGAAATTCTGCAGCAGAACAAACCTTTTTCTGAAAGCGTTTTTGTGCGTTTATGAGATAAAGTACCCTGAGTCTCATCACTTCCTGCTGTGGACCTTGACTGGGACTAAAGACTTGAGGAATGAGCCCATCCCGATCTCCCGCGTTCTTGGCAGGGACCCAGCCACTCTGGCCGCCAAGCTGCTGCTTCTCTAGGTCTGTGATAGCTGGGGTCAGGAGCAGAGCTGAGTGTCCAACCCTGGCGTTCTGTTATGGGCTGTGGGCCTCCTACAGCTAGGCTGAGAGCCCAGCACCAGAGCTCTCTTAACACCGTTTTCAGCTAGCTTCCTGTTATATCTGTACGCATCCTTAGCTCTGTAAGTTTGTCAGAACATACCTGCTGTGTTGGGTATTGTGTTTAAGAAAATCTCTCGTCTGTTTTTGAAAGGCCTCTAAAGAAGATTTTCCATTTTTGAGTTGTTGCATGATTTTGTGACATGGGCAAAATCAAAGGCAATTCAAATTCCATTCTCCACAAATCAGGTTTTATTGGAATACCTTTGTCCCAGTTGGCTCATTTGTTTGAGAATTGCGTGTGGAAGGTTTCATTTTGCAACAGGAAGTGGGTAACCATTTTGGAATGAGATATGTCCCTACAGGTCATTGTATTACATAGTAGTGAATCTGAAACTTGTAAGAACTTTCTTTATGAATTGATATGTTCTTATATTCAAATCCTGATGGTACCTTTGTGCCAGAATGAAGGAGTACTGACTGTTTTTTTCAGTCTTTTTGGACATTGAAACTTGCCGTCACTTTTGTAACTCTAGAAAACACTGATGTTATGGCACGTGATATAAATGAGAATATCGAGCATAGATTGAACAGCTGTCACCTGAGCTTTTAACAGTTAAACAAATATGTGTGCAAAAGCCAAATGACTCTGACCCTTAAGAAACATCTTGTCTAGATAAGGCCAGTGGGCATGCACGGTAGTTTGTAATATGGGCAGCTATTTGCATTTCCTCCATTTGGTGTTACTGTGTTATCCTCTTCTTTGTATTTGAAAGTGGAGAATGAGTTTGATGAAGGATGAGATGCTGCCCTGTTTTCTGGTTGTCCTTTTCTTTACTGTATCTTAACAACGTTTCTGTGCTTCAGATAATCTGACTCGTTTTTTCATATACTCCATTTTCTCTTCTCTTTGCTGTTTCTACGGTTTGAATTTTTTTTAAAGATATATTTTGTTTTTCTTGGAAAGTCAGATATACAGAGAGGAAGAGAGACAGGAAGATCTCCCATTCAGTGATTCACTCCCCAAGCAGCCTCAATGACTAGAGCTGCACCAATCCGAAGCCAGGAGACAGGAACCTCTTCTGAGTCTCCCACATGGGTACAGGGTCCCAAGGCTTTGAGCTGTCCTCAGTTGCTTTCCCGGGCCACAAGCAGGGAACTGGATGGGAAGCGGGGCTGCTGGGATTAGAACCAGTGCCCATATGGGATCCTGGTGTGTGCAAGGCGAGGACTTTAGCCAGTAGGCTACCACACTGGATTCATAAGAAGTTTAGTTCTTGTTGGCTGATTTGCTTGGTGCTTTGGTTGGTTAAGAAGAATTAGACACAGATGATTTTGAGGTCACTACTGCTTTGCTTGTCCTGATGGCGCAGAATTCTTTCATGTGTGAGAGAAAATTCCTTTGCTCTGTTTCCTGAAATACTGCCTCTGGAATGGACTTTCTGCCTCACACAAATCTATTTGTTGTTGTGGTCCGTGGAGACAATCTGTGGGCTGCCAACAGCATCGTTGCCCGCAATGATGGCAGCTGAGAAAGGCGAGGCAGCTTGTTTCAGACACAGCTTATTGTTTGCTGGTGGTAGGGAAAGGCCTTACTGTAAATTTTCTCTTGTAGAGTACTGTGTGTCAGCTAGGGAAAAGGGATTTTTTTTTTTTTTTTAAAACATGCATTGGTTGAGTCTCACACTTATTGCAAAAGAGATGTGAAAGAAAACCAAAGGGGCGTTTGCCAAGTTTTAGGAAACTTCAGAATGGCTCCCTGCCCTGTCCTCCCTTTCAAGCCTAGAGTAAAAATTTGCTTCCTATGTCTGAGTGTGAGAAATGAGGAGGATAAAAAGAATGATTGGTTATAAAGTATTTTTATTGTTGGCAGGTGTTGGAATTACTAACCGCTGTGAAAATTTCGTATTATAAGGGAACACTTTGACCCAAGATGATAACACAATCTTCCTTACATTGTGTTTTATAGTTGTTCAGGGAATTTTGCATAATGTTATGTTAGTTAATGTTTATAAGAACTTGGAATCTAGAAGGATGGCAAGTCACTAAGCCAGGCTTGCATTAATTGTCAAACTGTGCTTAAAACAGTCATCTGATTGTCAGTGATCATTCGGATGTGAGCAGCACACGCCTTTATAGGCAGACAAGTATATGTCCGACAGAGTGTGAGGGGAGCGGAATGTTCTGGAGGCAGACACTACTAGAATATGTTTATCAGTGCGAGTTGGTGCTGTTTATTAGTCAGGGCCAAAGAATTTGGGGATTCTACAAATGTTACCAGCCATGGTGCTAGAGTGAGACTGAATTCATACATCGATTTAAAAATACCTGCATTGGTGAGATGACTAGAGTTACAGACCTTGCACTTGAGAGTTGGGACCTGCTCCCGTAGTGCACTTGCCAGTGAGCACTGTTAGGTGTTGGGTATGAAATGCAGGAATGGAGATGCCCATGCTTCCAGCTGGCCTCTGTGCCTTGCTCCTCAACAGTCATTTGCATTTTAATGCTTTTCTTTATTGCTTATTTCTTGGGACATATCATACTCAAGGCATATTTGCAGTAACCATGCTTTTACTTGCTTCCTTTCTAAGAAATCACACAGTTTGTTTCTTTTAGCTTAAAAGGTTACAAGATTCCAAAATGCTCTGTGTTTGTACTTGTTCTTTCCATACAAGGCAGGCTGGAGTGGTCTGCAGATTGCCGAGTGCTTTTTAATTGGAAACTATGAGCCACACATTTATTTGTCGGGAGTACACAGAATTTCTGCAGCTGAGCTCACCCATTTTATCTTTTCCTTTTCAGAGTGGGAAGCCGCCCATCAGTGATATGTTCACAGACCTCAAAGATGGAAGGAAGCTTCTGGATCTCTTAGAAGGCCTCACGGGAACATCTCAGGTAAGATAAGTCATCTTGGGTATGAAAGAAGACCCACGACCACATCTGAAAGAGAAACATTAAAAATGTGGCTTGACTACTGTTTTGATACGGTGATATAGTGAAGTTTTCTTGAGGGCTCAACTTTTATCAACAATGAAATTACCCTAGATGTTTATCGCTCAGAAACTAAGTTGAGAATTATACAAATGGATTTGTAAAGTTTTTAATAATGTTTTGAGAAATAGAGAGTATTGAGACAATCACATTTAAGCATTATTTAACAATTATTTAAAGTAGATTTTATAGATGCTGTCATCTTTTTTTTTAAATTTCTTAAAAAAAATCTGTTACTATTGCATATAAGGTGTTCGACTTGTTCACAGAAATAGCACAGGTAACAAAGGCCTTGTGTGGTATAAATAGACACTTTCACAGAAGAGGTAGAATTATTACAAGGATATTGAGAGATACACTCTCACAAGTTGATTCCATTGTTGACAAAACCTGAGGAATGTTAAACTCTTTCTTCTGCCCTCCAGGGGCTGGTTAGGCACCTGTTGGAGAGGCTGATTCCTCTTTCAGATAAGATTCCCTGATCAGTGAGGTAGAAAGAAGATGTTGGGGTTGTTTTTGCCCCAGGTGGGAGATTCCTGCCTTCCAGGCAGGCTCTGGTAATGCCACCTGGAACCTGGGATAGTGCCTCTCACACTTGCTTGCTCCATTGGCCTACCCTGTGAAGGAATGGGGCACCAGAGCTTCTCCTAACTCTGCATCGAGATCTAATTTAGATACAAGGAGCACTGTTCCTAGAGCATTGGCTCCCAAGCTTGTCTGCATGTTCGAATCCCTGGGGTGGTGGGGGTAGTATTTTAAATGTTCCAAACTCACATCACACCTTTAGACCCATTAAATCACAGCCTTTGGCGAGGGAGTGGATTGAACACAATTATGGGTAGATTTTGAAGCTCTGTCTAGGAGATTCCAATGTTCAGGCAAGTTGGGTAACCAGTATCTTAAGGTATTCTTCCTTATGGAATTTGTGGACTGTATACACTAGCCTCCAGGGTGGTGGTGGCTCCCAGAGGCCCTGCATGCTCACCACCATTCCACCCACCTTTGTCAATTTGTTTGCAGCTGGAGGAATGATGGGACTTACTTGCTTTTGTGTTTATTTTCCAGCCAAAAGAACGTGGCTCCACAAGGGTGCATGCCTTAAATAATGTCAACAGAGTGCTGCAGGTTTTGCACCAGAACAATGTAAGCTTGGAATGTGACTTGGGGCGGTGGGGGTGGGAGGGGGTGGTCTGTTGCTATCAGCATGATTTCTGGTGAACACAGTCACCTGCCCTGTGCACTGACATCAAGGGTTTATTGGAAACAGTAAAGAGAACCACTGAACCTTTGCTGTAAACTGAGACTTCCGTTATCATTCAGGGATACTTCTGTGCAGATGTTATACAACACAAGGCTGGAATGCTGGGAAGCCGTTGTCCTTGAAGCTCTGTTTGTGTGTTCACAGGTGGAATTAGTGAACATAGGAGGAACTGACATTGTGGATGGGAATCATAAGCTGACGCTGGGGTTACTCTGGAGCATCATTTTGCACTGGCAGGTGGGCACTTCCAACCATGTTTTCACTTAAATGGGAAATATATCATTGGTGGCATGGCCTATGGGGGCTGTTATAGGACCACCAACTGCTAGGCTGGGACCGAGGAGATTCACCCTCACAGTTCTCCAGAATGGAGTGGGTGTTGGTCCCTTCCGAGGGCTTCTTGCTTGTCTCCTACCTTCTGGTTGGTTAGCATTTCCTTGGCTCCACAGCAGTTAATTTGTGCGGTACTCCTTATTGAAATACTTGAGGGAATAGCCGTGTTCAGTTCTGGCAAGCATGTTTCCCCTTGAGCAGGTCAAGGATGTCATGAAGGCTGTCATGTCAGACTTACAGCAGACCAACAGTGAGAAGATCCTGCTGAGCTGGGTCCGTCAGACCACTCGGCCCTACAGCGCAGTCAATGTCCTCAACTTCACCACCAGCTGGACCGATGGACTTGCCTTTAATGCCGTGCTGCACAGACACAGGTGAGCCCTTACTTTCCTTGGTGGTGGGCTTGACATGTCTTTGACCTTCCTGTCCCTCCCCTGCTGCTCCTTCCTGCCTGCCCCTGTTTCTGCTGGTGCTGTTCCTGAAGGTCAAGGGAGGAAGCATGGTGAGAAGAGGCTACACCTCTGGTCTTCAGTGTCACAGGACTTCAGTGCCAGGTTCAGTGCCAGGGTGCAATCGTCGTGGCTTCCATTACACATTTTTAAATTGAAAATATAAAATAGTTCGTGTTCCTCAATCCCACACATTGAGCATTAGCCAATAAAATACACAAAGGATTCTGTTAGCTCTTAATCTCATGCCAAAAGTAAAACTATGAAGTCAATGCACTCCAAATTAAAAATCGGCACAATTTTTTGATGTAATTAATAAACAGATTCTAATTATATAAAAAATATCAGAAACCCTGAAGAGGGCCTACTGAGATAATCACCACAAATAAGTCAAAGCTAAATATGAAACTATATTAATCAGGATTATGCAGTACAACAAATAATGTATGCTAATATAATGTGCTGAACAATGTTAAATTGCCAATTATGGCATATTTTTGATGTACAAGAATAGCAGTTTCATTCGGATCCATCCAAAGGAATGAAGAGCTAAAAAATATTCCCATTGTATAGGAAGAAAAATTGTTATACTACATATTAACTGATAATATGAAACAAGTGATTATATATAAATAAGTGTATTGAATCCTGAACTCATCGTATTCAAAAAATAAATCCTGTGTGGAATAAGAATTTGAGTGCCAAGGGTAAAATTTGTATTATATTGCTATTATAAATCATTAATATTCTCAAATTTTTGCCCATATGACCTTTGTGTATATAAAGACCTTTTTTTTTTTTTTTAAATTTTATTGTTGTTTACATTGTGGTGCAGTTTTATAGGCGCTGGGGATTCCCCCCTCCCCTCCCATACCCCTCCCCCCATGGTGGATTCCTCCACCTTGTTGCATAACCATAGTTCAAGACCTTTTTTCTATATCCTCTTTCTGAAACCATTAAATTATTACAAATAGCAGTAGGTTGTCTGTGCACTGTGTGGGTTTTGTGGTGCACATGGTTGGGGCAAGTGTGTATAGAATGTCCTTAAGTTGTATCTATCCTTCATCTTTGCCTTAACCTTCAGTGTACTGTTGATTTGGATTGGTGATGGTGGACAGAAGGTATTTTTTTTTCCTGAGTTTTAAAGGGAATGTTTATTTTAACATAAGAATGAGGCCTGCTATAGCATTTTGAATAAATTATTCTTGTTTATGAAGTTTCTTAATACACCTGCCTTCATTCCTTCTTTATGAGTTTGAAAATGCTTCCCTCCATTTCCACTAAGTTGAGGTTTTTTCATCAAGAATGTTTTGAAATTTAGCCAGTATTTTGCTCCATCTATGATTTAATTGACTAAATATGTAAAAAAATGTGAGATTAGGTGTATGCAGCAGTGGACAAATCAGATATACATTCCAAAGAAAGAGACAGTAAATTAAAAAAAAATGAAAATGTATAGTGTGGAAATGGTGAATCTGCTGAAGAAAATCTGCAGTGAGTGGTGGGGGTACCTAGCAGGCTGCAGGCCAGTAGCTGTGCTAGCCTGTGGGGGAAGGGTTAGTCATGGGAGATGGGCTTGGAGGAAACTGGCCAGTGGAGGAGGCCACTGGCCCTGGCCGAAGGTGGGAGGTCTGCGAAGCAAGAACAGATCAAGATGGTGGTGAAGTTTTCTATAGGTCACAACAAGAACAGTGCTGGGTGTGTGAGATAAAAATAATCAAATCCAAAATAAAGTATTATCACAAATCTGGATGGGAGTGATTGGAGGCAATTCTTCTCAGGGCCTTTGTTTTAGAAATCTCCTAAGAATTCATTGGAACTGGTTTTTCTGTTCTGCAGATTTAAGTCCACAAAGTCCATTCACATACAATGTGATCACCGATACATTTAGGTTCATTTTTACCACCTTGTCTGAGGACACATTTAATGTATTTTCTGTGCTGTTTTTCTTTCTTGCCTTCTTTTGTTTGGGGCAATCCTCTTCCACTTTACCCCCTTCTTTGATTTCGTATTTAGGAGTCTTGATTTATTTCTTCTAGTGGTTAACCCAGTATTTTTTAAGAATTTCGTGTATTTCACGATACATATTTAGAAACATGGTGACTTCCCTCCGCCGTTCTTCTTCACTATCTCTCCTGCTTTTCTTCTGTAAATTGTTACAATATCATAGTCTTTTGCTTCACAATTGTAAATTTAACACTCCAAAATGCATAAATATCATGATGTAGTAGAGGAAAAGGGAAAAAATCCTACTGTAATTCAGGAGTGCACATATAGGCTGTAAACAACAATTAAATCCTGGGATGTCGAACTCGCTTATAGAGGTTAATTTCTTTTTTTATGTTTTGTGCATTGTCACAGATCAGAAGAAATATGATGGATGTTTGGGAATTGCCTTATTTCACTAACTATAATGGTTTCCAACTGGATCTGTTTGGTTGTAAAACATAAGGTTTAATTATTGTTTATTGCTGAGTAGTATTCTAGGGTATGTACTGACCACATTTTCTTTTTATCTTTTCATCCATCAGACCCAGGAATTTTAACTAGCATATTTAGCATAAGCAATGAACATAGAGTATATTACATATTATTTTAATATTAGCAAATTGCTTTCAAATATGATGTACTTAACAGATTTTTGAACTCTTGTGAATAAATATGTTTAAACCCAAAATAGGTGAGGTTATAGAATGGCTGTTTTCCTCCTGTATGTGTCACTTCACTGCGTTTCGTTTGCCTGGTTTTTCAGACCCGATCTCTTCAGCTGGGATAAAGTTGTCCAAATGTCCCCCATGGAGAGGCTCGAACATGCCTTCAGCAAGGCTCAGACACACTTGGGAATTGAAAAGCTGTTAGATGCTGAAGGTATTGTTTCAAATATTTGCTTTCACACACTTTGCTTTGTGATTTTTGAGCCTTTAAAATATGGTGCTTTCCCTGGCCCCACCGCCCCTTTTGGAATGCACTGGGAAGACTGTGGAGTCCTTTTCCTTTGGAAATACAGGTGTGATCCATTTAATTGCAGACAAATTACTAGCACTTTTGTATTTAGAACTTGCTAAATACTTTTGATAGATATTTAATTGCAGCCCTGGATAGTTACCTATATTAAGTAGGATTTAAAGCTATAGGAAAAACATGTAATTATTAGATAATCGGTATTTGGGTTAGTTACTTGCCTGCTTTTTTCGTGTGAATTTCTTATGTATGATCTTAGCTTGCAGGGCTGGAATAGAATGATTGTCAGTTCCCCAATCCATACTGGTTGATTCATGTCATATTCCTGAGTTCAGATCTGCCGAGCATGGTTTCTCCTGAGCAGGTCAGAGGACAAAGTCTGTCATTCATTACCTTACATGGTATTGTATAATAGCTTAATTTTGAGCATTTTGGGAGTCTTTCCTGGAAGAATTTTGAAGAAGGGAAGATGAAGAGAAAGATAGAATGTTTTTTGCTTCTGTCTTCTATATTGTGGAATGAAATAGCAATCATCTGAGCTACAGCTTTGCCAGAATTACTTACTGTATTAGGGCTTGTTTAGGGGTACTCAGGAGAGTTCTCTTATGTGTAATATTGAGCAATTCACATATTTCAGACCTCCCGTTTAAGGTTCTTATTTTGTTCCATTTTTAGATGTCGCTGTTCAGCTTCCTGACAAGAAATCCATAATTATGTATTTAACGTCGTTGTTTGAGGTGCTACCTCAGCAAGTCACTCTAGATGCTATCCGTGAGGTAGAGACCCTCCCAAGGAAATACAAGAAAGAATGTGAAGAAGAAGAAATCAATATACAGGTAAATTTTACTCAAACCGTTGACTTGCTCTGTGTGGTTTCTCGCAGGTGCTAGAAAAAATACCTTCCAAAGGTTCTGTTCTTGAGCTCTTGTTTCATGGTGCTCGTTTGCACACACGGCTCGGTGTAGACGTGGGTGTGCTGACTGTGTGTGGAATAGCATTCTTACCCTACCGCGCTATGAAGAAGCAGACTGCCACTTCCCACTGCAGGGGTGGGGCCAGTGCCATGCCAAGACTCTCTGTTCTTTTCCATCTTCTAGTGCCATCTTTATCACCACTGTCATGCACTGAAGGTGATTTTGTCACCTTTATTTCCAAGTCCTTATTTGGTTTTCCTTTGTTGCCATTCAAAAAAACTTTTCCATTATATTCTCAAAGGGCTATCAAGCTATTTTTCTTTCATTTGTCTACAATAGGCTATTTGGATTTCCATAAAAGGACCTAATATACTTTTATGTAGCGGGATATAAACAGGTCAACTTCAGGAAATGTAACTGATATCACAGTGCTTTTCTTTCTTAATTATCTTGAATTAGTCCATCATTTTTCTTTCTTAAATTTACTGTAACCAGGCTTCATTCATAATGTGGGAGAATCCTAAGACTTAAATGAGGGCATAAAATCACATAGTCCTGCATTTTAATGACCAGGTAAGTAAGAAATACATGTGGCTTTAAAAATGCTAAGAAATTCATTCTACACAGGCAGAAATTGAGGACTCAGGAGTTTAAATTTCAAACTGTCTCTACTTGCGTTGGATCAATTTCTGAGCCTAACACTGTTTTTCAAAATGTGGTTATATGTACCCACTGTGTCATACAGATAATACATTCAGCGTGTCTAAAATTAATAATGAGCAGCAGCTGTAATTATAATTTTTCCTCTGCTTGGTATTGTTAATTCTACATGTTTCTTTTGTAAAAATGCTATTTAATTTCCACTTTATGTTCATTTGCGTCTCCATCATATGTGGTCTCCCTCAGATTCTCTGCCCTTATTTCAGATTTTCTCTATTCATCAGTCTTTTGTTTTCTCCAAATCAAAAATAGCATGCCTTTCAGAAAACAGGATACACATTGGGTAGTAGAGGGTGAGCTGTGTGTCCTGTGTCCCGATGGTGAGCTGTGTGTCCCGATGGGTGAGCTGTGTGTCCTGTGTCCCGAGGGTGAGCTGTGTGTCCCAATGGGGAGCTATGGCTCCTTTTCATCATTGGACACATAGAGTGTTACTCACAGAAAGCCTGTTTCTTACAAATGAAGAAATTAATATAACTGATTTACCCCTATACTAACTATTCTGTCTCAATAAGGCATGTTTTCAAATGGCGTAGATAATCTCTGTGTTCACCTTTTGGATTTACAGTCATTTCCTTATTAGGTTGGTGTTTTTTTTTTTTTTTTTTTTTTTGTTAGAAAGATGGGATGTTTTGGGGAAAATTCAGGTGGCAGAATAGGGTAAAACACATTTAAACAGATGGAAAAACATTAGCCAGTGTGAAGGAGAGAGGGCACATTCCAGGAAATAGCAGAGGACAGAACAAAAACAGAGGGGTACCTGGAGACTGACAGACGCAGGAAAGCAGAGGACACAACGGTGTGGTGTTACAGTGAATGAAAACCCAGCAGCATTCAGCAAGCAGCAGTCTGAACTGCACCAGCAGCCAGAACTCCACCAGCAACAAGGAGAGAAAGGATATTTAGCAGGAGCTCGGGATGTGAACCCAGACTAATAACTGCCCATCATACATGTCTGTTTGATTTGACCAGGTGCAGAGACAGAACCTCAGGTCCCAGATGGGCAGTGTGGGAACAGGGTGGATTTCATAGTCCAGTCCGACTCCTAGAGCCAAATCAGGTGCAATTTTGAATAGGGAGGCAAAGGCTATGGAACAGGACTGCACATCTGCAGAGCTGGGAGTGAACTCATTTCTGACTTGGTGAACTACATCAACATGGCATCCTAGAGTTTCCACCCAAGACAGGTCTGGGTAGCCCTCAGACCTGATGGCCAGCAGATTAAGAGCTCTAGTATTGGCACATCAGGTGCTATTTTGTACACTATGGCAAAGAATTTAAGATACAGGGACAATAGTGAGCTAGCTGTGCATGCACTAAGCTTGTCAAGAACTCACTGAGCTCACTGGATTGTGCTGGTCCCACAGGAAAATAATACCAATTATGGCATTGTACAGTTGAAAATAGGTCCATGTGGTCCTCAGATCTAACAGCCAACAGGTTAAGGCAAGATTACCACTACCAACAACCTAGCTATATAGGACACCTGGTGTCTCCCTATTCCTGGGACCTACTCCAACCGGAAGTGGGAGAAAGGTTGTACAGATAACAGTGCAGCCTCAGCACATGGAGAGTGGTGAGCCAGGAGCTGGAGCTTATAGAGACCATGGTGGAAAACTAACATAAGAACCCAGACCTGGAACTCACTCAAGGGAGTGGCACAAGTGACTGCAACCACAGTGCCATGCACCAACTGCAATAAGTAAAATCAAACAGTAGGTCTGTTGGTAACACAGCTTAGAAACTTGGCCCAAGGAAAAAGAATCTGATAACCAGAAGTATGATGACCAAGAGCAAAAGAAGAGACCGAGGCACAATGAATATTACTGAAGACTCACTTGCAAAGAAGCAATAACTTTTGCCAACGTCAGAGTTCACTGAAGAAGACATCGAGAAAATGGGGGATACAGAATTCAAAACACTTGTTATAAAACTTCTTAACAACGAGAAACACATAAAGCAGGCATTCAAGGAATATGTCACATTGGAAGTGAATCAAATGAAAGCTGATATATCAGAAATGAAGAATACAGTGGAGCAAATTAAAAGTACAGTGGAGCATCTCCAAAATAGAATGAAGGAAGCAGAAGAAAGAATCTCAATCAGAAAATATTTCCTGTCACCAGGGGGAAACAAACAAAAATCTGGAAGCAGAGCTGAATCAGGCCAAAAAAGTATTCAAGGATTAAAAGACACTATTAAAAGGCTGAATAGAAGAGTTATGGGAGTCCCAGAAGGTGCAGAAAGAGAAACTGGTTTTACAAATATATTTAGGGAAATTTTCCTTTATTATTTCATTAATCTAGAGAAAGATTTGGGAAACAAGATCCAGGAGGGGCACAGAACTCCCAACAGGCTTGATCAAAAGCGATCTTCACTACAACACATGATCATCAAGCTCTCTTTAATGGAACACAAGGAAAAGCTCCTGAAATGCGCATGTGAGCAAAATGACGTATAAAGGAATGCCAGCTAAACTCAGGAGACCTCTCACAGGAAACTCTACAGGCAAGAAGAGAATGGAGTGAAATATTCCAGATTATAAAAGCAAAAAATTGTTGCCCCAGGATAATGTACCCAGCAAAACTTTCCTTGGTCTTGGAAAATAAATAAAATTGTTTTCATGGTCAAGAAAAGTTAAAAGGATGCACTTCTTCCAAACCTGCCCTATAAAGGATACTTCAATATGTTCTCTTGAAAGAGGAGAGGAATAGCACCCATCAACACCGAAGGCAAATGTGAAGAACATCCTAGTAAAATGACAACAGAAGCCTAAATCGATGAATAACCCATTGCTAAAATGACAGGACCAAATTGCTACCTATTTTTATTAACTCTCAAGGTAAATGGCTGTAGCTCAAATGTCATAGATGAGTAGAGTGGATTAAGAAACAAAACCCATCTATTTGTTGCTTACGGGAGACACATTTCACCAACAAAAATCAGTGGACACTATATCACATCGATTTTGATTTTTGTTGTTTCATCTCTTAAGCACTTTCTTCTGATTAAATTCTTCAATGACTCAGATCCCACGGTAGCATCATTTTCTTCAAGAACTTTCTTGCTTTTCCTTTACATTTCTTCAGCGGCACATTAGTCCTTCAGTGGCATGTTATTTAACTTCATGGTATTGTTAATTTTTTTCTTCCTGTTTTTGATTATGATTTGTGGCTTTTCATTTAATGGGATTATAGTAACTGTGTAATGGAGACTACGATATCCAGATGTGAAGATACAATGCAGTATGCATCTCTACTTTTAGACAAAGATGGACTTCCAAGGAAACTGTTTATTGTGTCTTGACAATAGGATGCTGGACTCCCTGCTGTTTTCTATGCCCACAATAATGGACATATGATTGTGTATTAAGAACTATACTGTAGTAATGACATAGGGGAGCTCAGTGAGGGAGAGGGGACTTAAGGATGGAGGAAATTGAAATACCAGGGCATAATAAACCGTAACATAAAATGATAATAATACAGAGAAGTGAACAAAAAAAGATTGGTTGTTTTCATTCTTACAGGGTTGGACATTGACACATATAAAACTTTTGTTTTAAATTCAGGTTGACATGAAAAAGCCTCAGAAATCATTTGCTGTTTGTGAATAAGTATATTACTATAGACTTCTTCATTAGTGTCCTTTCATTAGTGTCTTGGAGGTTGAGAAGTGCTTAATTAGGACGACGTTTATGCTCATGTACTTTTTGATGTAGCCTTGCCTTCGCTACTGAATGGATGCTAAAGGATGGTCTTCCTCTGTCTTTTCTATGGGCATATGCTGTGTAGCATTGGGTGATTTGCAAATAATTCCTACGCTTGTCTTTAAATATCTGACCGTTCCCAATGTGCCTGTGTGTTTTCATTAATACCTCCTGAACGTGTTTGGATAAAGCCTCAATTGTCACATGTCATTGTTGCAGGTAGCTAAGTCACCTTTGTCTTGTCCTTTTCTTCGTTCTTATGTATCCTCACGATAGAAGGGAGCTTTGGTGTCCTATGTGATATTCAGTCAGTTTTGCTCAACTGTTTCAGGATTTTGAGCCCAGAACTTAGTTCTTTCTCTTCTCCATCTTTGACACTACCTATCTTTTGATTCTTCATTGTTCCAACTTTGTTTGCTTTTGTCTGTGTTTTGCTTCTATTTCTACTTTCCTGCTAAAGAGTTTGCTTCCCTTGTGGTATAGGAGGCTGAGGCTGCATGTGCGCTGGAGGCACTCTGGACTTTTTCAGAGATGTTTTCAGATAGGCCTATCAAAATGCACATCCTCTGTTTCTTGATGTCACAGTGTTTTTGTAATCTTTATAATGAATTTTAAATTAAGAATTCGGGGAAAGTAATAAATGATTTTTTTTAAGGCGGGGAAGTCTTAATATGTGATTGCACGTTCAGAACCCAGTCCTCAGAGCTGGTATTTGACCTAATGATTAAGACTTAGCCAGTTAGGATACCTGCGTACCTGGAATGGATACCTTGCTCTGATTCTTGACTCCATTTCTCTAGGCAGGGTGCATATGGGAGCAGCAGTGCTGACTCAAGTAGTTGGGTTCCTGCCATTCACCTGGGCGACTTGGACTTCCTTCTCAGTCCTCAGCTTTGGTGTTGGCCCAGCCGTGGCATTTATTTTGTGGGCACTAGTGGAAGCAGTGGATGAATTCAAGATTTTTTTTCTCTTTTTCTCTCAGCTTCTCAAATAAATTAAAAAATAACAACAATATGGTTGCTGTGTTGACAAATGAATTGTTGAATTAATTAGCAGGAGAGGTGATTGACAGGAAGATGAAGATACCTGTTCCTAGGCTTTTCTAGCACACGGTTGTGCGGAAGAGCTGGTCTGCATGGATTTACAATAAATTTTGAAGGCAGGAGCTGTTTACATACTTAGTGTGGGAAGTGAAGCAGAGGGAAACCCAGGCTGGCTCCCAGATTTTGGCTGGAGTCGTTAGTTGCATGAACGGTCACTTACAAAGGTGGAAAGGCCTGAGGAGGAACAAGTTTGGGGTAGACATGAAGGATGTAGTGATGTGTGTGGTTTGATGTGCCTATAGGATTGTGAAGAGGAGAGGTTGAGAATGGGGTCTAGGAGTTTGCACTTGAGGCTCCTGAAGGAGTGTAGATGGTTCTTTACCTCCAGTGCGCACAGTCAACATTGCTCAAAGTATGTAAAGGGTGGAAAAAGAGCTGCAGACTTCAGTTTTGAGGAGTAGATATTTACAGGCTGACAGCTGGTACTATATGGGAAGGAGGCCAGGAGGGGTTAGTGAAGCAGGGGAGAGTCTCTAAAAGGAGAGAAAGGCCAGTCCCCTGCAGTGCTGTTGAGGAATGGAGCGTCAGGGGGAACCTGCTTTCCAAAGTTTGTTTGGAATCAGTGTGGCGTCTGGTGTGTGTGTGTGTGTGTGTGTGTTGCTTTGGACAAATTCTGGTTTGTTAGGTTGATTATATCATCCCTCTAAAAATGCTGGAAAAAGTGGCCATGTTAACTTTTTAGTTGTATCATTAGAGACAAGGGAACATTCACAGTTTGTACCTGTTAAATCCATGAGTGCTTGCTACAGTCTCCTCTGCATTTCTACATATTTGTTAAGATCCTATTAAAAACTGGGTGAGAGATAATAAAGCAGATAGTCAGTTCGTAAGATTTAAAGAATTTTTGCTCTGGAATTAAACAAAAGGGTGAGAGGGACAATAGATCTGGTGATAAGATCCTAAAGTATTCCTATATAAGGCAGTGGATGCTTGGAAGGTTCTTGAGTGGAATTTATTCCATGATCCCTTTAAAGTGGGTCAGTAAGTAAACAACAGGGCAATTGCCTCTCCAAACAATAACTAAATAGTCAGCACATGACCTGTGTGTATGGTTGTTTTCTTTTTTTAAGACAATTAAAGCACAATATTAAAATGCAATTCAGTGCTAACCAGGGGTCAAAGCGGAGTGCTTATCTCTTTTTTTTTTTTTCCTGTAAATTACATCCATCCTTCACTAAATAACTTTTCTAGCCCTGTGACAAAATTTTCCTCACTATTTTAGCTCTTGGTTAACTCCACGGACATCCCTTTCTGGGGCCCCATGACATTTATTACTTTGCTAACAGGCTTTTTTTGTTCAGCACTGATTTTTTTTCTTTTCTTTCTTTCATTTTTTTTTTTCTTGTTATTGCTATTTTCCTGTCCCTAACTGTATCAGGAACTCATGCATGATGGCTGCGTGTCTGTCTTTTGCCATTTTGGCACACTCACTAGCTGTCTTCTGACCGCTGGACAGCTTTGTTCGCCTGATCCCTGGCCATTGGCTCAGTGCCCAACACGAGGTGCTGCCTATTTTGGGTTCTGCCGACACTGTGTCCAGGATTGACTGTGAGCTTTTGTCGCTCTTGTTTTCTAGAATGCAGCGCTGGAGGAGGAGCGGGAAAGTCCCCGAGCTGAGACCCCCAGCACTGTCACCGAGGTGGACATGGACCTGGACAGTTACCAGATAGCGCTAGAAGAAGTACTGACCTGGTTACTGTCGGCAGAGGACACCTTCCAGGAGCAGGATGACATTTCTGATGATGTGGAAGAAGTCAAAGACCAGTTTGCAACCCACGAAGTAATTATCTGTGGCTCCTGAGCCTCTCTGCCTGCCAGGAGTCGTGGGCCTTGGTGGGGCCTGCACTCTGGCCCTGCTTGTTGAATTCTGCCCCACAGAATGGTGGTGGCGTAGTTGAGAGCTTAAGCTGTTCATCCAAGGCTTATTGGCAAAACTGGCATGGGTGATGTGTGTCAGAATTAGATTTCAGGTTTTAATGAATGGTTACTTGGGTATTTTAGAGAAACATTGATGAAAACAGTGCGTGGCACACTTCTCTCTGAAGTGTGCTGCTGTGGCTAAAAAGCAGAATGGAGATTCAGCACATTTAGGTTTTGATTGTTCCTTAGCTAGGGGTTGTTTTTATTTGTTGGATTATGAAGCAAATTTGGAATGAAAGTTTCCTGCTATTTGAAGGATGCATTATGATGTAGCAAATTTGAGTATTTGGAAATTTCTTTTTGATTAAACAGTTTTGGTTTATATATTCCTGCTTATTGGTATTCTTTTTATTGTTATTGGATTGAAAATAAATGAAATGGTAATAGGCTTCCAGCGGTTCCTCTAGTATGAGTGAGGTGTTGTATTTATAATATTTACTCCTAATTCCGCATTCACAATCTGTTAATTGCAAAATCAGCATTTACTTTAAAACAGCTAGTATTATGTATCACAGGTTACATGGGTCTATTTGATCTCTTTCTCTCTTCTGTTTTGTTTTGTTGCTATTTTTAGAGCTAGTAAGTTGAGCCAGTGTCTACTTCCCGTACCCTCTTCTGGGCCCCCCTTTCCTGCAGCATTGATGATTGCGTTAGGCTTCAACAGTTCACTATTATTGAAGCAAGCGGTTCACAAGTAATCATGTTGTTTTTCCTAGGCATTCATGATGGAGCTGACTGCCCACCAGAGCAGCGTAGGGAACGTCCTGCAGGCAGGTAACCAGCTCATCACCCAGGGAACTCTGTCTGATGAAGAGGAGTTTGAGATTCAGGAACAAATGACCCTGCTGAATGCTAGATGGGAGGCGCTGAGGGTGGAGAGCATGGACAGACAGTCCCGGTGAGTGAACTCCACGAAATTCACGCTTTATGCCCCTTGCTGAGTGGCTCAGCGCAGCTCACATAAAATCTGCAAGTACAGGAACTTGCTTTGTCAAATGTTGACTTTTTTTTTCTTTTTACTGTAATATAGCTGGACTTTTGTTACTGTATGAAAAAAAAATTATGTGTTTGAGAGGTTGGGGGAAAAACAGAAAGAGAGAGAGACTCCTATATACTGCTTCTTTCTTAAATGCCCAACACAGTCAACAAAGCCCAAAGTTGGGAGCTTCATCTTGTTTTCCCATGTGGGTGCTAGGGACCCAATCACTTGACCAGTAACCCTGGTTCTGCTTTAGTAGGAAGCTGGAGTCAGTAGCTGGAGGTGGGTATTGGAACCAGGTATTTTGATGTGGAATGCATGCATATCAACTGGTCATCTACATATCCGTCCCTGCAGCTAGAGTTTACTTACTCCTAAGCTTGAGGCACACTGCTAGAATTGAACGAGATATTTTGGAAATGTTGTGGGCATTTTCCATCATCTTTGTTTCCTCTTTGGTGTAGCAGCAAAGCCAAAAAGTGGAAGATGAAATACAGATTTTAGCAAAAGAAGTTTCATAGGTCTAGTTATCTGTTCGCAGTAATTATTAAAGATGGCTGATCAAGAACTTGGTATGAAGAAGACAGGACTATGTATAATAAAGATAAGGAAGAAACTAGAAGTGTTATTCTTGGTGTCTATATTTAAGGACTCTGCTACTTTAAATGGTTAGACAAGGATGTGTTCTTTTTTGCCCCATTTCTCTGGTGCCTGGACTGTGTGTTTGCCTTGTAAAAGAAAAGTCTAATGGGACTGACTCTGTGTCCCCTGGGCAGGCTGCATGACGTGCTGATGGCACTACAGCGGCAGCAGCTGCAGCAGCTCTCAGCGTGGTTGGCCCTCACTGAAGAACGCATTCAGAAGATGGAAGCCCGCCCCCTGGATGATGACCTGAAATCCCTGCAGAAGCTGCTGGAAGAACATAAAGTAACCCCAGCTCCTATTTCTTTTATGCATTATCAAGCAAAACAGAGCAGCACTTTGCATCCACAGGGACTGATGGCCTTTCTCATTAGTTGCACTAGGGACACTTCCCCCATGTTCTCTTTATTGAACAGGTCATTGGTTAGAGTTCTTGGGGACGTGACTTGCTGGGTCAGGGAAGAAAACAGGTTAGAAGTTTACACAGGTCTACGAAGTAACGTTATGAATGTGTATGTTTCATGGGATTTAGGAAGGGGTTTCGGTACCCTGCTTTGTTGACACTGATGCAGGTGTGGGTGAAGTAGCATGTCTTGAGAGGTGTCTGCGGCTAATTCTCTCAAGAAAGCTGTGGACAATTCTTAGAGACAGAAGAGCATCAGACACACTCAGCAACCATAGTTTGTTGGACAGTTTAGTTTGCTCACAAGTTTGGGAGGTAACTTTTTACAGAAGACAAGGAAAGAGAGAGAAGAATTCCTCTGTAATAAATAGAACTTTAGTTATAAACACAACTTCAGAGGTATTTGGTAACAATGAGGATATTCTTTTTAAAAATTGCCTGACAGTAGTTGCTGATATTAGGAATTCAATCTGGGTTTGCCTTGGTGAGATGGGAACTGCACATACTTAGTTTGCTTTCTTAGTTAGCATATCAGAATAACTTCTGATTGTAGCAATCTACTTATCTCTCATGTTTTTTTTTTTTTTTTAATTATTTACTGGCGAGGCAAAGAGAAACAGAAAACTGCTATCTGCTGGTTCACTCCGTAAATTTCCACAACGTCCAGACTGAACCAGATCCAAAGCTAGGAGCTGGAAACTTTAATTTAGGTCTCCAGTATGAGCAGCAGGAGACCGATTCCTTCAGTCATTACCTCCTGCTTGCATCCCATTGGCAGGAACTGGAGGCAGGAGCTGGAAATGGAGCTTGGGAATAACCCCAGATGCTCTTACGTGGACTAACCACTAGCGAGGTTCTTAACTGCTAGGCCACATGCCTGCTCTGTGTATCTCATTTTATACCATACTGCCCTAGTAAAATAATCTCTGACTGTATGTTTAAGCTCTGGATTTAAAAAAAAAATCCTCTTCTACATTATTTTTTAATGTTATTATCTTTCTTTGGGCCGAACTTGAAATAAACATGACATCTCATTTGCAGTTCATTACGACAGAACCCATTTTGATGTATAATCAGCTTACTTTATTAATAGACACATAGGGTAACAACTGGGAATTTAAATATGATGCGTCATCGCATATTCTTATTTACTATTGACAACTGAGTAGATTTTAAACAGGTATGTTTGAAAGAGCAGAACTTGTGCTTTATCTTTTTTTTTTTTCCTAGAGTTTGCAAAATGACCTGGAGGCTGAACAGGTGAAGGTGAATTCATTAACTCACATGGTGGTGATTGTGGATGAAAACAGTGGCGAGAGTGCAACCGCTGCCCTGGAGGGGCATTTACAGGTAAGGGTCCTGTAAAACAGGGCAGCCTGAGGCCCAGCTCCATGCCAGTGTTCTTCATGCCCTGTCTCAGTATTTATGGAGAAGGATAGGATTGAGGTTCCACAGCCCATGTTTAGATTCCCTGCCATCAGCCACTGGCGTGACTATGTGGGGATGGCTGCTGGCTCCATCTCCTACCTGTGTAATGGCAAGAGTTGGAAAGCACAAGAACTTAAGAAGTGGACCACAGAGTGTTTTGCTCAGAATCATTAAGTATCTGTGAAAATCTGGATTTTAGGACTTTACACAGACTTGATCCCTGGGAGCAAATCTGAAATGTGGGATTAAAAAAGCTGTGCACAATTTTCTAGACTCTTTCATAACCAGGTGTAAATTTCAACAGATTTGGGAACCTCAACAGATTGCTGCTTGTTGAACAAAGACAATAGCTTATCCTCTCTCTTCTCTCTTTTCTTTTGCAGTTTTAGCATAACGGTAGTACAAATGCCACTGAAGTCAGCACACAATAATTTACTTTTCGATCTTCATAAAGATAGTTTTTTGTTATTTCATTTGGATGGTGGTTAGATAACCTGCTGTCATATTGTCAAGTTGAGTCTCATTAACTTTCAGATCATGATTTTATCTTGAGAATTTCTTTTTGTTTGTAATGGTAAAGTTGTCCAGTGGCTCTGAGACTTTTTTGTGGAAATGTGTAGTTATTAGAGTAATGTGAGAGGCAGGCAGTCATGTTGAGATTCTTTGACACTGAGGAAACAAAAATTAAGAGAGATTAAGTAACCCTTCTGAGCTTTAAATAGAAAATCACTTATCATGCTATGATTGAAGACCTGTCTTCAATTTTTCTTTTATGAACTCTTAAAAGCTGCTATTTGTATCAAGTATCATAATTTTCATGTGAATTAAGTAGTTTCTGTTCATGTTTAAGTAAGTTAGAAATAAGCTTATCTTGTGAATCATTCGTTTAAAAAGTTGGGAAAATATTTTGAGGAAATCACCATGAAAAATGTTTAAATAGTTAAATTGATCTTGTATTGCTTATACTTTTTTAGATGTAATTTAGATGTTAATGGCTGTTAACTACGGATCATATAGTGTGAACATAATAAACCAAGTAGGCATTTAGTTAAAATAAGTAATTGTAAAGTAAAAAAATTTTTTTTTCCAGATTTTTGGAATGACAAATACAAGTGTCATTGGCATGCACAAAGTGGCTCTAAAATATAATTGATACAGATTTTTTAAAAAGCAATGATAGACTGAATATTTTGAAATAAAAACCTAGATATGTTTATTTAAGGAAAATATTTTTAAATGTTACATTCTCATTTGAAAGTATAGTAAAATGAAAGGAAGAGGAATTTAATGTAAAACTTACAGTTTAGTGACCAATGTTAAAGCTTGGTAGGTTAACCTACCTCTTGGAGTGCCTGCATTTCATATTGGAATTCCCAGGTCAGTGCTGGCTCAGCTGCTTCTGTTCAAGAGGCCCCCTACCATGCCTGATAGGCAGCAGTTGATGGCCCAGTGGACTTGGGTTTCTGCTACCCACACTGGAGAATAGCCTAGAGTTCTGCCCCAAATCTGGCTGGGTTATGAATAGTCAAAGAAAGATCTCTCTCTCTCTCTGATTCTCCCTTCTTTCTCTGTCATCGTGTTTCTAAAAATAAACAAACAAATAAATAAAATGTGACATGGAGGTCTTGTTTTGCTTTCCTACCATATACAATGAAATAATTAAGCTCTGTAGAAAGTTTTTCTACCTATACAACCATAGTATTCATGTGTTACTTTTAGAAACTTCTGTAAGAATGTCCCCCCTAAGTTGCGGCATTGTAAGAAAAAACAAGTTACGGGTTGCTTAAATGATTGTGTTACTCTCCAGGCAATTGATAGAGAATGCTTTTTTCCTTTCTTAGAAACTTGGGGAGCGTTGGACGGCGGTGTGCCGTTGGACCGAAGAGCGATGGAATAGGTTACAAGAAATCAATATGTTGTGGCAGGAATTACTGGAAGAGCAGGTATGAAATTGTTGCCCATTATGGCTAGACAGATGGTGAAAACTAACCTGTGTTTTATTAGGGCTTGAGACTATAGTTGGCCTGTTTACTTTTCTTGAAAGGAAAATATATAAATAATTGTTGTTTCAAAATGTCTATTTTATAATAGATCATGCAGCTTATTCACAGAGAGAGATTGTTATATTGTTCCATGGTAATCATCCTAAATTTCATCTGAGTTAGTTATCTGGAATGTTATGACTCAGACATACTGTTTCCATGATTTGACATTATTATTGGATTTGAGTTGAGTCATGTATCTGAATTTGCATTCACACAGTTTTCTAGCATATGGTTTATGCTTGGTAAATAAGTGAATACACGCAATACTTTGTGAATTAGTGATCACAATTATCTTTTGCTTTGATTTTAACCAGATTAAATACTAGAATTAATGAGAAAATACTTTTAGCCACACCTTTGTATGTTGATCCCACTGGGCGTTATTCTAAATGGAACTTAGCACAAAGTTGTCACCTTAATTTTCCGTCCAAGTGGTGGTCCTTTTCCCATTCTTAATAAACTTTTCCTTTTAGAAGAAGCAACCATCAAAATAGAATACAAATAAGCAGAACTTTTCTCCTCAAATGTCAAACAGTTGTGGTTTAGAAAATAAGCAGATACGCTTTTCCCACACTGCCCAGTGTCTATTTTGATTCTTTTAAATGCATTTCATTTCCACCCACAAAAAGCAACTGTATTCTCTTCTGGAGGATAAAAACCCAAGGGTATAACATTTTGTGGTTTACCAAATATGGTGGTAGATACTGCATCTTGAAAAGTAAGTTACAAAATCTGTCTAAATATAAATTACTAATCACTACTCCCCCACTTTTGCTCAGCAGTTTATTAAGGATCAAATAATGAACCTGGTTCTGATTTCTGAATGTTTCTGTTTGCAAATGTTTGCGTTTAGTTGGAAACGTGCATTCAAGTCTCAGAGTCATAAAGGTTTGCGAACATTTTCCTTTAATAATGGCAGGATGTGCATTGATCATCAAGGAATTTGTGGTGTTGGACTTTGCCCAGGCAAACTATTCCAAAAATGTGGAAATAATTTTTTTGTGTGTGGAAATGATGTTGACTGAATAGTTAAAACACCATTAAAATCTGGGAGTGTTTCCTTACTGACATCATTTTGATTGTGGCACCTGCATTAGACAGAGGACAGGTCCTATAACTTGTGTATATGCTTTACTTCCCTAATTTTTGTTTTCTTTGGATGGAATATCAGTGTTAAATAAGTTGATTAAATAGTTAAGAAAGAATTGTTCTTACTTCAAACAGAAACCCCTTTTTTTGTTTGACCTCCAGCTTACAGAGAAGAATTTCTGTGGCAGATAATAAATTTCAGAAAGAATTAGCCCAAGTAGTCATCATCGTTTTCCAACATGCCTTTAAGTTTATTTCTCAGTATTACTCAATATGCTTAACTTATAGAGCATGCATTCTTGTCCAGTGACGTGTAGACATCTCCCTAGTGACTTTGGGTCATCCTCAGACTTCTGCCTTTGTTTTTAATTCCTGCTGACATTGGATGTCTGCCTGATGTTGTGGAAAGACCACTGGTTTCAGGGTCCGTAACTCCTCCAGCTTGACCGTTAACTAGCCAGGTGATTTTGGATGTGTATCTTGACATCCCTTTCATTCTCTTCTGGAGGAGTGCCTTATAAGACAGCTTTGAGCTTTCGTTTATCTCAGCCGAGTTATGATGTACTTCTTCTGGAAACTTAAGTAGTTGGATTTGGCCATTTCCTTCCATCTACCTCCATGAGAATTATGTCAGGCCTATTTGTTGCAAATTTGAAAAGGGTAATATTTTACGGAAATATGCTTTTCTGGATCTTAAATTGTATTTGAAGTCTTTCCTCTCCTTAGACTAGAGTGACTTCTCTAGTAGAATAAATGTGTTTGAAATGGGAACTTGACTGAGTTGAATGATTCCCCAGTTATATTTCCAATTTTTGTTGTTACCTGTAGTGCCTGTTGAAAGCTTGGCTAACTGAAAAAGAAGAGGCTTTAAATAAAGTCCAAACCAGCAACTTTAAAGACCAAAAGGAACTAAGTGTCAGTGTCCGACGTCTGGCGGTAAGTGGTGTGTTCTCACTCTCCCTGTTATAAACCTGTGATGTCTTAGTTTTTTATGTCTTAGTTATTTATCTCCTGGTAAATATTGATAATGACTCAGCACCTACCACTGGAGCCAGTGATCTGGAGCCAGGAGTCTTGTATGTTAGCATAGTGAACTATACGATCTATGGATTTCACTAGACAATGTACATATGACAGGAGAACAGGAAGATCAAGTTCTATTGAGAAAAATAATCTAATGAATATCTACAATTCTAGATTTTGAAGGAAGACATGGAAATGAAGCGCCAAACATTGGATCAGCTGAGTGAGATTGGCCAAGATGTGGGTCAGTTAGTTGATAACCCCAAGGCATCTCAGAAGATCAACAGTGACGCGGAGGAACTAACTCAGAGATGGGATTCTTTGGTTCAGAGACTAGAAGATTCTTCCAACCAGGTACTTTTGATTTGGCCAGTATGTTGTGCTACTAAGAATTTAGATTTTAATATTCAGATGAATGTTAGTTGTAAGTTGTAGGAAATAACAATAGTAGGTAAGTTAAACATACTAAAGGTGTTATACCTGACAAATAATTGATGTGTGAAACTTTCCTTCTGCTTTCTAAACCAGTTTCTTATCTTCAAAAAGCTTGCTAATATCCACTAAATTAATACACAGCAATTGATGACAAATATAGCATAAATCTGTTTAAAATCTTAAATAATTAGGTTAATCTTAAAGATGTTTTAGTGAATTGATCAAAAATAAAATTGTGCTTTAAACATGAATGTTTATAAGAGCATTTTTCCTTTTTTAAAGATTTATTTATTTTTATTGGAATGGCAGATATACAAAGAAGAGGAGAGACAGAGAGGAAGATCCTCTGTCTACTGAGTCACTCCCCAAGTGGCTGCATGGGCCAGAACTGAGCCAATACTAAGCCTGGAGCCAGGAGCTTCTTCTGGGTCTCCCATGCAGGTGCAAGGTCCCACGGCTTTGGGCTTTCCTCCACTGCTTTCCCAGGCTACAAACAGGAAGCTAGATGGGAAGCAGGGCTGCTGCGATTAGAACTGGTGTCCACAAGGGGTCCTGGCACATGCAAGGCGAGGACTTTAGCTGCTAGGCTACCACGCCATGCCCAGCATGTTTCTTTATATCCTGAAATTACAACCTGAATGTTGAGTGACAGATGAATAGACAGACAAAATATGGTCACATCATGTAGCACAGTATCCCTTGGCAATACAGATGAGTTATTGACACATGCTAAAACATAAATGAGCATTAAAATCATAAAACAACAAAGTCATAGTGTTATATGCACCATGATTCTCTGTATGAAATAGGCAAATTCACCTGAGCAGATTATTGATTGTTAAGAGTTGAAGGAATAGGGAATGAGGAATGGGAAGTGATTGCAGCTGAGCATGGGGTTTCTTTTTGCAGTGATGAAGCTGTTTTGGAATTAGTGTGGTGATGATTAAAGAAAATCTGGTATAGGACTTGCACTGTGGCTCAGTGGGTTACGCTGTTGCCTGTGATGCTGCAGGGCACCTTTCATGTCCCAGCTGCTTCCCTTCTGATGCAGCTCCCTGCAGATGGCCTGATAAAATCAGTGGGAGATGGCTCACATGTTTGGGCCCCTGCTGCACATATGGGAGACCAGAAAATGGCTCGTGATTCCTGGCTTTGTGCCGACCCAGCACTGGCAGCTGTGGCCTTCTAGGAGGGAGCCGCTAGATAAAAGTTGTCTCTGTGTATATAGCTCTCCCTGTCTGTAGTTCTGATTTTGAAATAAGCAAATAATTTTAAAAAATTTTTTGTTGTATTTTTACAAATGCATTACATTGCATTATGTGACACAGTTTCATAGGCTCTGGGATTCCCCCAACCCCTTCCCATACCCTCCCCCCAAGGTACCCTCCCTCCCATGGTGGATACCTCTATCTTGTTGCAGTGTTACAGTTCAAATTCAGTCAAGATTCTTTCATTGCAAGCATATACCAAGCATAGAGTCCAGCATCATATTGTCCAGATAAATTGAGCGATTTCTTGGGGAGACCATCTCTGGTCTGAAGCTAGAGCTGGCAGAATATCATCCTGATCAATGGAAAGTCCCAACAAAACATCAACAACAATTTACAACATTATGGAATTAATTGCATGGTATTGAGTAACCAGTATGTTAAAAAAATACAAGTTCTTAACCACAGCCTGTGACTACTTCATTGGCATTTCAGTTTTAGTTTATATACAGAACCAGCTGCTGTACACCTTAAAATGGCTATATGGTACTATTCACCTGTCTTGTGTCTATTTTCATTTTAGTATTTAGCAGTTTATAGTGTTGAAGCATAATTTTGTTGAACTTGGCAGATGTTAGGATAGTCTAAACTGGCTTATAACTCTAATAAGGCATATGTCAACAGTTGAGGCGTAGAACAGTTTTAACAGGGGTCTTCAATACCCCAGTGAGGAGTAACTAATCTGTGTTCCACCTAGTAAAGTCTACATGAATCCACGCTGACTATTTCCTGTCTGGTTCCAAGCTTTCCTTGTTGTTCTCCGTCTATCTATTCTACATTTTTTTTCTTTTTTGGGGGGCGGGGGAGGGCTCCGGAGTGACCCTGATTGTCACTGCAGGAGAGGGTGGGGATCTAAAGTTGGAACTAAGTAAGGACCAGAGAAAGCTACTCTCCCTAGGGCAAATAAATTTTTAAAAATAAATAAGTGTATTTATACAATGGAATGTTAATTCAGCCATCAGAAAGAATGAATCGTGATATTGTAAGAACATTGCTAGGAATTGGAGAACATTATATTCAGTGATATAAGCCAGAAATAAACAAATAACACATGTTTTTTGTGCACACACACACATGCACAGAGAATAATATGTAATTAAATAACACATGATGTATGTGGACACACACATATACAGAGAACAATGTGTAATTATGTTTGCCATAAAGGGAAGAGCTAATTGCCTGGTATGATTGATTTATGTTGTATATATTAATGTATATTTTGTACCGTGCCCCTTAAAATGTACAAGTATTTCATGTTAATTTAACTTTAAGAAATAAATACATTGCACCACAAAAAGGAAGGGAATAAAATTCAGGATGATGACATAACCGTGGGTATGTGCAGGTACCTGCTTTGTACATTTGTAAAGGGAGGTTGTGTGGCTCCTGGAGAGGCGAGTTCAAGTTCTCTGTTTGTAAAACATTCAAGCTTTGCTTGGTCATCATTGCAGGTGACTCAGGCTGTGGCCAAGCTGGGGATGTCTCAGATTGCCCAGCAGGATCTTCTGGAGACTGTGCATGTCCGAGAAAAGGTGACCATGAAGAAGTCCAAGCAAGAACTGCCTCCGCCACCGCCACCCAAGAAGAGGCAGATCCATGTGGATACTGAAGCCAAGAAAAAGTGAGAGCCGGCCCAGTGCCCAGACCCTGTGCTGCATGCCACGTGGTCGATGCCTTGTCCTTGTTCTGTGCTCAGCACTAACAGTCGTGAATTTAGACCAGTTACCATCATGGAATTTCAACTCCTGAGCCTCTAATGGCCCCGAGTCTCTGAAACTTTCTGCATCACACTACTGAGCTCCATAGTCATCTTGGGGGGTTCTTCTCCATGCTTTATCTGGAGAACTGATGCAGAATTCTTCTTTCATCCTGTGCCGTCTTACTCTGGGATGGCGTGGTGGTTCAAAACTCCTCTTTTTTTCCCCCCCCTAATTCATACTTCTGACAAGTTTTGCTTCAGCTAGATTCCATACTGTTTGTGAATTTCTTTCTTCTTCTTCTCATTGTTAAAAAATTACTTAATTCAGGGAACTAATTCTTCCTTTTTACCTCTCATTCTTTTTCATGTTTTGTGTTATTTTCTTTGCCAGATGCATGAATAGATTCTTTGCTCTTGGCTTCAGGGTCCATCTCTGGAATAAAGTGTCTTTTTGTCTTATTGATCAAGAGGAAACACAGCATCTTTGAGAATCATCATCACAAACACCACCTAGGGAGCATTCCTAAAGTCATTCTATTAAGCTAGAATGTGTTCTAGCTCCTGTACTTGACCTTCACTGCAGCTGTTATTCCTTAATAAGCGGGTTTGAGTAATACTGTTCAAACTCCCTTCAAAACTGAATTGCAGTGCTCTGATAAAAAGTGAAAAGACAGACTTTTCATAAGAGTATTTGTTAAAATCGGATTTTCCAACTTTAAAAAAGATTATTTATTTGAGAGGCAGAGTGGTAGAAAGCCACACACACACACACACACACACACACACACACACACGTACACACACAGCATTTATTCCATCTTCCACCTACTGATTCACTCCCCCAATGTCCTTAGCAGCCATTGTTGGCTAAGCTAATGCTAGGAGCCAGGAATTCTATCAGGGTTTCCAGTGTGAGTGATGGAAACCAAGTATGTTGCTATCACTTGCTGCTCCACAGGTGCCTTAGCAGGAAGCTGGATCAAAAGTGGGGTGACCATCATTCCCTAGGCACTTCAAAATAAAATGTGGCTCTCCCAGACTCAGACTAAACTGAGCATAGCACAAACACTTGTCCTGGGATTCCACTTTTATCAGATGCCTTTGATTTTGAGTACAACATTGTGCTTTCGCCTCCCAATTAGCATCTCTGTGCAAGACCTTTGTGCCTCTACGTTGCATGCTGCAGCTGTGCAGCCTTCATTTGGGAGGTGAGGCAGCACGAAGCTGATATTGATATTAGCATGGGTCATATGCTTCCTGGGTGCCTATTCCCTCCTGTGTAACTTGCAGCGTATCTTTCCATAGCTGACGTTCTGCTTTTGGGACAGAAAGTTCTAGAAGGCTGGAATGCAGACTTGTGAAAGCTGAATTTAAATAAGACTTTATCCTGTAGGGCGCTTTCTGTTCCAAGGGACAGGATACCACACCCAAAGAGACTTCAACAAAGGGATCATTATTAGGCCACATTGTAGAAAGCCCTGAGTCAGGGTGCTTTCAATTGGAGGATATGCTCAGAGCACTCTGCTGTCTTTGGGGTATTGGCTTTCTCCCACAGCCTTGCCATGCTACTCCCTGGGTCTCCCTGGCTGTGATTCTGTCCCTTTTCCCTGCCTTGCATACATGGCAGGTTGCACCTGTTTGTGTATGGCAGTCTTTGCAGCTGTATTCTTAGGAACTCAGTGTGGCATGGGTGAACAGCTGAGAGGGCCATAGTCATTGACTTGTGATGTGATTGGGGCAGACATTCCTTTAGTTCATTCCTGGATGAACAAAACTCAACTACATCCAGTTCATTACAGTAGAGGGCAATTGTATCTTGTTATTAGAAAGCTTATCTTCATTCCCCAAACCATACCCCTCTGAGGCTGCTCATGTGTATTTTCTGAACCAGAACAGAGCCCCATTGTCCCTGCACAGTGTATGCCCTTTTC
This sequence comes from Ochotona curzoniae, assembly GCF_017591425.1. NCBI lineage: Eukaryota > Metazoa > Chordata > Mammalia > Lagomorpha > Ochotonidae > Ochotona > Ochotona curzoniae. The sequence continues at coordinate 24,274,985 of NW_024467115.1, forward strand.
AGCAGTGGGAGAAAAATGTCCTATTCTGCTTTTCATTATTCCAAATTCCAAACTGTCCTTAACCGTTCCTAGTGTGATGGGTTTCTGAAACTCTTCATATGTTTGATCTGTTTGTCTCAATATGGATTGCTTAAGTAGTTTTGAATCCTGGATAATGGGACTTCAGTGTGGTGGCCTGGTTTCCCTTTGTGTCCCTGGTTGTTGCTCGTACCTGGTTCTCGCTCAGCCACAGTAGGGCAGTCACTTCCTGTTATTACTCTTGCTTAAGTTGACAGCAGGTATTGACTAAGTCACCAAGGTCATTTTAAATCTATGATTTCTTGGTGCTCTTCCCCTTCTCTAGAAGAAGTAGAGTTACTGGTGATACTGGCATCCCAGGTGTGTGCCAGTTGTAGTCCCAGTTGCTGCAGTTCTAATATACATGGGAAAGCAGCACAGGAATGGCCCAAGTACTTGGGCTTGACAGTTCCTGGGGTTAATGCACTCGGCAGCCTGCATTGCTTCCTGGACTGGACGCTCCTTGAGGGCTGCTCTTTGCCTCTGGTTCACCTTCATATCGGGAGTCCAGGCAGGTGCCTAAAAAGATCGAATTATTGGAAAAAGCAGACACTAACTTTAGTGGTTTCTGTACTGGTCATTCCCATTCTTATCTATCCAAATTGTTTTCTAGGAATTCACAGATCTGTCAGTTTGAAACATTGCTCTAACCCTTATAAAGTTAGACAAGTTGAAAATTTTTAATGTATTTATTAAGAATAATGTCATGACTGCTTTTAGTTGTAAATGTGTGGTCTTAGTTTGCATGGCTACTGAATTTCTGGGAGGGATTCTACGGAGTGTTTAGGGTATATACCTGATGGACATAGAGTTGCTTTATCTTTAAAAAACAAACATTTTATTTGTAAAAAGTGATCAAACTTCACATATTTCCAACTCTAGAGTTGGGAGTATAATGATACTTTCCATCCTACCCTCCCTTCATGGAAAGTGAATGACAAATGGTAACATCTGAATCTTCAACTAGGTTTGATGCTGTAAGTGCAGAGCTCTTCGGCTGGATCTTGAAATCAAAGACTGCCATTCAGACCATAGAGATGAAAGAGTTTAAGAAGATGCAAGAGACTTCAGAAATGAAGAAGAAGTTGAAGGTAAAACATAAAACAGAAATATCCTAGTGAATAAGCTGTTTCATCAAGTAGGATTCACTGTCGGCATACAGATAGAATGCGATGCACAGCCTCCTTTAAATAAATGTCACCATCAGACAGCTGTTAGAACTGTGCTGTAAAATTTGAATTCACCTGTCATTGGATCTTTGCTCCTTGACATAGGTTGTAAGGAATCCTTCCTGAGGTGATCAGTTATTTTTACGATGTTCTAGCTGATTTGCCTCCACAATTATCTGTGCTTGATAATCTATGATTTTGTGCTATGCTAAAGATGCTTTGCCTTCTGAATAACAATAAAATATTTCTAGTCTCAAAACTCATTCAATATATTCTCTTTAAATAAGATTAAGTTAGAAAATATATATTCAGCCCTTTATTTCTGTGACTTCCACCTCCACAGCTCCAACCGATTGTAGATAGAAAAAGTTTTCCAGAAAGTTTCTAGGAAGCAGAGTCTGAGCTTGAATGACTGAAGTGAAGTGATGTACAGACACACCCTCATGGATCCTTTGTCTGTTATTAGCATTCTTTATTTCAGTGTTGTTGGCCTCTTCATGTCCTGTGTGCTGAACATATACAGATTTTTGTCTCATTATTAATTCGTAAATAATAGGGTACAGCAGTTATTTATGTTGTATCAGACATTATAAGCCATCTAGAGATGAGCGTTTATGAGGATGTACATAGATCTTATGCTATGCCTATACCGTTTTATTTAAGGGGACTTGAATATCCAGAGAATTCACTATCCACTGGGTTCTGGAACCAATAACCAAGGGGGTAATTATATTAAAATTAAAAGGCACACCATATATATAAACGAAATGGTTTTTAAGTGTTAAAATGTAGTCTTTTATAAATTTTGTAGAAATATGTTAGTGGTTAAAATTAATGGAATATCCTTGAAATAATGTAATACTAACAATAATACAGGGGCTCAAAATATTCATCTTTTAATTAATTTCTGCTCAGTGGTCTCTTGTAACATGTCCAGTTTTTTTTGACTGAAACTATTGTTTTTTGCTGTGGTGTACTCAGGCTATGAATGTAACTTGATACCCTGGATCATTAAATTTACTTATTTCCTCTTGATCATAACTCATGATGTCCAATTTCTTTTTCTTATTAAAAAGAAACCTGAATTTAATAGTTGCTGTTTTCATTGTCCAAATTACCTTTTCGGATGTTTTCATCTCTGAAGTGCCTGGAATTTTCTAGTTTAGAACTGTAGTATTCTTGTAGGTGAACTTGGAAATTCCAACAAGGGCTTCGGGGTTAACAGTACACATGATGATTTAGCATAGCATCAACGTTGTGGTAAGAAGAATGTTTGCAGTATTCTTAGAGTGTGATTTTTGTCTCCAGGGATTAGAGAAAGAGGAGACAGAAAGAAGACCGAGGTTGGATGAGTTGAACCAAACTGGACAAACCCTGGTGGAACAAATGGGAAAAGGTAAAGCCCTTGATTTTATTTTCCATGTTGTTTAGATGGTGGCATTAAGTGATATTTAAAGTTTGACAAAATGAACATTTTAATGCTTTTCTCTTTGCCAGAGGAAAAAAATTTCCAGAAAATTCTGTAGGTAGCAGAACCTTTTTTAAAAAGTGAAATCTTTACACAAACTAATTACATATGTGTATGTCTGTGTGTGTATTTTTTATGGAGTCATTGAACCAAAATCCCTGAGATACTACCGATTTTAAAATCCATTGCTGAGGGAGATTTTAGAAGCCTCATCCTTTGGAGGAATATTTATTTTAATGAGGGTGACAAACAAAACTTAATTTTGACAACAGGGAAGAGATGGATTTACAGTTAACCATACCATTAAGGGTATTTGACCCATCCATTTCAGGGCATTGTATTTAGTAGCGGGACTTTAAAAAATAGTTGAATAGAGTTAACTTGTATTTGGAATAAAATATAATTAGCTAATTAATGAATGTCTATATGTATTTTTTTAAGGGAAGAGGGGTAGAATTTTCATCTATTGGTTTGTTACCAAACACCTCAAGTGATGGCAGCTGGACTTGGTCTGCCACCCCAACCCAGGTCTCCCAAGTGAGTGCAGGAGCCTAGTACTTGAGCTCTCACTGCTGTCTCCCAGTTTCTTTATCAGCAGGAAGTGGAAGTGAAGTTGAACTGGAACTCAGGCACTCAGATGTGGAATTTGAGCTTCATGGCCACTAAGACTAAACAGTTGTTGCTGTGCTTGAAATACGTTAATATATTAATGAATACATTAGTGAATTTGTGACTCAGAAAGGAGGAAAGAATAATAGTTTTGCAATGCAGCTTTTTCATTGAACCTTGGGTCTAGCTTTGAAAGACATGTTATGTACCTCATTTCAATAAAGGTGAGTGCTTTGGAGGACTGCTATGCCACTTCTTGACCAAAGCCACAAATGACTAGAATAGAATTAGGGATGATGGTTTGATGGTGGACACTTTTTTTTGTGGTGGGTAAAACCACAGCCTGGGAAGTCAGATTCCTGTGTCTAACCAGTGTGAGACCTGGGTGTTCCAACTCCAACACAGCTCCTTGCTAATGGCCTGGAAAAGCAGCAGAAGATGGCTCAAGTAGCTGCACATCTGTTCTCATGCAGGACTTCCAGAAGAAGCTCCTGGCTTCTGGTTTCAGCCTGGCTCAGTCCTAGCTGTTGTATCCATCTTGGGGAGTGAATCAGGGAATAAAAGGTTTCTGTCTCTCTCACTCTCCAACAGTGAGTAAATCCTAAAAAAAAAATCCAGTTTGATAATTTTTTTTTAAAGATTTATTTGTTTTTATTACAAAGTGAGATGCACAGAGAGGAGGAGAGACAGAGAGGAAGATCCTCCATCCGATGATTCACTCCCCAAGTGAGCTGCAACAGCCGGTGCTGTGCTGATCCGAAGCCGGGAACCAGGAACTTCTTCTGGGTCTCCCATATGGGTGCGGGGTCCCAAAGCCCTGGGCCATCCTCAACTGCACTCCCTGGCCAGAAACAGGGAGCTGGATGGGAAGTGGAACCACTGGGACTAGAACCGGCGCCCGTATGGGATCCCAGCGCATTCAAGGCGAGGACTTTAGTCACTAGGCCATCGTGTCGGACCCCAGTTTGATAATTTTTAAACAATAGCATTTAATCTTTTTTTTTTTTAAGATTGTATATCTGACTTTGTAATATATACAGAGGAGGAGAGACAGAGAGGAAGATCTTCCTTCCAATGGTTCACTCCCCAAGTGAGCGCAGCAACAGGTGCTGTGCCGATCTGAAGCCGAACTTCTAGGAACTTCTAGGTCTCCCACGCAGGTGCAGGGTCCCAAAGCCCTGAGCCATCCTTGACTGCTTTCCCCGGGCCACAAGCAGGGAGCTGGATGGGAAGTGGGGCTGCCGGGATTAAAACCAGTGCCCATATGGGATCCCAGGGTGAGGACTTTAGCCACTAGGCCATGGTGCCAGACCTAGCATTTAATCTTGTTACTGTTACTATAGACAATATAACTATATACAATAAAAATAAAGTACTGTAATGTGTTTCTGTAAATCACTTATCTGCTTAAATAATCAATAGTCTGCAAACACGTATGTACTACGTATCCGATTTGTTCAGTGTAGGGTCATTTATTTCAAAATCGTGCAAATAGGTTCTTGTCAATCCATATATTAATAGTAAAGGTTAAATTCTTTATTCTAATGAATGAATTCATCCTAGCAGATTGCTTGTTATCCTGAGTACGGTCACCCCTATTTCGGTACTGCTTTCAAGAGTAATTTGTCAGTTACTTGACAAGACTGACATTCCCTTGAGATGCAAATTGTTTCCTTCCTTCCTTCCTTCCTTCCTTCCTTCCTTCCTTCCTTCCTTCCTTCCTTCATTCCTTTTTTTCAAAGATTTATTTATTTTATTTGAAAGGCAGATTTTGCAGGGAGAGAATTAGAGATAGAGAAGGGTCTTCCATTTGCTGCTTCATCCTCTAAATGACCAGAGATGAGCCAATTTGATGCTCAATGCCAGGAGAGTCTTCCAGGTCTTTCATATAGGTGCAGGGTCCCAAGGACTTTAGTCATTATCCACGGCTTTCCCAGTCCATAAGCAGAGAGATGAATCAGAAGTGGAGCAGCTGAGACATGAAGCAACATCACCCTTATGTGATGCCAGCACTGTAGGTTTTAGGATTAGCCTGCTGTGTCATTGTGCCAACCCCAATTCTTTGAATAATTATAACAAATTAGGTACTAGAGTTGTGCCAGGCATAGTCATGGATTCTTTGCTTCTCCCTCAACATTGTACATTGGGAGAATTGGTTTGCATCTTCCCTGGGTTCGCTCTTTTTCCCTGTCACCTTTCAGTTGGGAGGGTAAAATAACTGTGTCAAAGTCAGTGAATTTGATGAGAAGACTGAACCTCGGTGAGAAGTTGGTGAGATGAGATATGTTAACAGTGAGCATAGTAGTGGATTCTGTTGTCTTCTGAAAGTCGTGGAACCTTCTTGTTTCCATGCTATGATGGAGATTATGACGTTGTTCTAGCCATTACTCAATAGGGTCTTGTGAATTGGCAGGTCCTGACTTGGAAATTGAATTCATGTGTAAGTGTTGTTACAGGGCCAAGTGCAGCACTGGGAGAATATGTGCTATGTGGCTTTATCAGTGAATGAATTTTGAGATCTATTGTGTAGGCATACAGAACCTTCTACAGATTGGTTCAACATTTTCTGTGCTTTAGTTGAATTAGAAATGCCTTTAGTAGTGGACACAAATTAAATTGATTTAAACAGGCATATCTTCTGTTTAAAAACTTTAGACTGAAATGGGGTGCTGGGGAAAAGAGACTGGTTTAATAAAGGGTGTATATGTTTTGAATAATTTCTTACTTTTTGGAAGGTGAGTACCTTGTTAGGGAATAAAATCTTTTTTTTTCTGTTTTCTACTATCTTTGTACTTTATCCATTATTCCAGATTTTCAATATTGCATAATACTTTTCCACATGTGCTTAATGATGTTAATAAATCTTCAAAGATAATTAATGTAGAGGACATTTGTCACAGAGTGAAATCTGGCCAGAGTCTGTCTAGATAAATGATTGGGTGCAGTTAGGAAAGCATATAAATCTCTCCAGTGAACCAGATGTCCATATAATCCTGTCACTGTTTCCCTGAAACTAATTTCATCAGAAAATCCAACACATCCAAGTTCTAGGTGGTGTTTCTTGTCTGAAGCATTTGATACCAGTTCTGTGATACTCACAGGACATAAACATGCTTGGAAAGTGAATTTTTAAAAAAATTTCTTTCATAACTAAAATACTTGGTTTCCTTGGTTACCTTAAGCTACCTTTTTTTGTCACCATCAGTATAGTGACTGATGGTCATGTCACCATCAGTATAGTGATCCAGCTGGGCACTTGCATATGTGTCCTTATGAACTGATACTCCTTTTGGCTGGCAACGTGTAGAAGGCGATAAAATTTGATAGAGTTCTTATGTTATCTAAACATGTCTCTTTAGTCCCGCAGTGATGGACTGCAAAATATCAAGTCAAATGAGAGTAAGGTTCTGAAACACAGTTTGTCTCTTTTGGATCATCAACAAAATGATGTGCTATTGATTTTGGCTTTGGTGTAATCATCTGAGTTGGATGATCCTTTAGAAATAAAATATTCAGAACTTTTCATCTCTGGGAGAAGACTCATCATGTTTAAAGACAATATGCAATTTTCCATTTTATGTAAAAATTCACTTATTTATTTGAAAGGCAGAGTCAGAGAGAGAGAGAGAGAGAGAGAGAGAGAGAGAGAGAGAGAGAAAGAGAGAGAGAAAGGTGGGGGAAGAGACACAAAGACTGGTGCTTTATCTGCTGTTTCACTCTTCAAGTGGTAGTAGAGGCCAGTGCTGAGCCAAGCTGAGGTCAGAAGCCAGGAACTTGTTGGTCTCACACATAGTTTTCAGGGACCCATCTTCCACTGCTCTTCCCAAGACATTAGCAGGAATCTGTTTTGGAAGTGGAGCATCTGGGACTCAAACCTTGGCCTGTTTGAGATGCCGTTACCTGCTACACCATGATGATGGATCCAGTTTTTCTTTTTTAAGATGCAAATGTGTTTTAATCATGATCAGATGCTATTGCAACCAGCAGTATCTCGTTTTGACCAAGGGAGATTTATAGTTGAGCACTGGTTTTAAGGGACAAGATGAATGGACCAAAATGTTGGTGAGTAAATAATAAATAGCTACAGAAGTTCCTTTTAACTTCCTGGTACCTTAAGTGAACGCCTCTTACCAGTTTTCTAGATGAGTGGTGATCATTGTCCATCTTAGAAATTTTACTCACTGGCTCAATTTTCTTCTTTATTTGGCATCAAAATGAAGTGGCTGATATTATTATTCCCATGCCCTGAACAAGGCCCACATTCCCATTCTTCAGACAGATTTTCAGCAAAATTGTGGTGTGTTTTGTGGACAACTCCTATTTTAACAGGCGTAACTGAACATGGGATGTTATGGGAATGTTTTGCTTGGGTCTAATATTCTACTACTCGTGTGGTGATATGAAGAGAGCTCCGGCAGGGGACATACTCCAATCACGCCATCATGTGTTTGCATTTCTAATTTCAGTGGGTGCAGTGTGAAATAGACATTTTAAAAATTGTACTGTCTATGCACTGTGAGTGATCTTCTGTTTACTATACTTTTTTTTTTTTTGGTCAGAGTTTTCATTTACAAGGCAGAATTACTTATTCCCTTGCTATTTAAAAGGTTAAGGTCATCTTTTCAACATGCCCGGTTTTCTTCTGAATAATCTTGTTTTGTGCATTTCCTGTGCTGTTTCAGTCATTTTAAATGATTGATGGTGTTTTATGTTAAGAGAAGGACAATCATAAAATCCACTGATACATGTAAGTTTATTATTTCCAGAAACATTTTATACGTCTTAAAGCCATGGGGCAAAATAAGACTGAGCAATAGAAATAATGGCATCTTCCCCTGATGTGTTTCAAAATAGATAATTTTGCATCTGGATTTTTTTTTTTTGCTTCTGTTTTGATATTGTGGTATTTGATTATCTACGAGGTACTTCAAAATGTTGATGGAAAATAGAATTTAGAGATTTTGGTTCAAAATCTCTTCATTTTTAAAATCCATGTACTTTTTTCATTATCTCTACTGTCTGTGAACCTTTCGAAGATCTCTCATATGGACCATATATCCAGTAGGTATGCTGATGTTTCTTGGGCCTAGCTGCAGCCTCAAAACGTCCTGTATTCAAAAGATTGCCTCCCAGCAAAAAGGAATCTTTGTCACCTTTTTCTTTTCTGATATTTGTAAGATCCTATGGGTTAGTAGTCAAATATGTCACCTAACTCCTAGTTTTATGAATCAACACTCTTTTTTTCTTATGACAGAGGGACTGCCTTCTGACATGAGAACCCCAGACAAATCCAATCAGTTGGTTGATTTTCCCTTGCTTGGATCATGAGCTAGCCAAGGCCAATGCCAAGAATAGATTTACACATTTTAGAGGAACATCAGTGGCAGAGCCTTCTCTGATACACTTTTTGTGATAGCTTCTCCACTCTTGAGATGTGATTTGAGCCCCCTCCCTGATTGGTTTAAGAGTTAAAGTTAGTTAATTTTAGGTGCATCATTGTAATTTTTGACTATTGGAATAACGGGGAGAAATCGCTATGTGTAACATTGCTTTCTTATGTTAGAATACTGAGCACATATTCCAGACAGGTTTTTGTAAAAACTTATCAAGCATCTCATTATTTTCCATGTATGTGTAGAAGGTCTTCCGACTGAGGAAATTAAGCATGTTCTGGAGAAGGTTTCATGTGAATGGAAGAGTTTGTCCCAGCATTTGGAAGACATGGCAAGAAAGATTCAGCTACAGGAGGATATTAATGCTTATTTTAAGCAACTTGATGAGCTTGACAAGATCGTAAAGACAAAGAAGGAGTGGTTGAAACATACTTCCTTTGTTGAGCTGCCCCAGCAGTCTTTGGCAAGCTTGAAGGAGGCCTGCCAGGTAAGGAGCCAGCCAGCTCGAGTGGGGAAGAGTTCTATGGCAAGCATTGATTATGTGCCTTCCGTTCACGCTGCTCTAATGATGTGTCGGGAGAATCCTTAGTCGGCCATGTGATCTTGTTTTCTCTTCCACAGCGGGAACAGACGGATCTCCTCGGCCTCCGTCCAAAAATTGACCTGGCACGTGCCAGCTGCTCTGCCCTGGAGTCTCGACTTTCTGCCCCGGAGTTTGTCCAGCAGGGCTTGAATACGCTTTTGGGCCACTACCAGGCTGTGCAACAGGACTTAGAGGACCATCAACAAAAGCTAGAAAATGGTAAAGCCATTTTCTCCATTTTCTTGATTTCCTCCCTTTCTTCCTCCCTCCCTCCTTTCCCCATTTCTTTGCTTCCTTCTTCCCTTCTTTCTTTGCTGCCTGCCTTCCTCCTTTCCTTTTTTCCTTCCTTCCTGATTTTGTGTATTTAAAAGTTGGAGAGAGAGAAGGGTGTGCACTCCCCAGGCCACTGAAGTGGCCTGGCCTTGGCTGGCTTGGACTGAAACCAGTATTCACAGGTCCTTACCAATCTCCCATGTGGGTGTAGGGACCCAAGTACTTGACCAATCTTCTATTGCTTTCACAAATGTATTAGCAAAAAGCTGGACCAGTAACAGAAGAGCTGGGACTGATAATTGATTCTGTTGATTCTGGTGTTGCAATCTGTCAGCTTAACCTATTGCACTGTAGTACTAGTCTCCTCTTGATTTTCTTATTTGATTATCTTAAAATCTCCTCTCTTAGTTTGCCTGAATTTAAAATTTCTTCCAATGTTCAGACCTTTAGAATGATTGCTCGCCTCATGTTACCTTTACCATGTTTCTCTGAATTGTTTAAAGTCTGAAAGTGTGTTCAGTATGAATTTCTTAAGGTTTTTTTTTTAAAGATTTATTTATTTTCATTGAAAAGTTAGATTTACAGAAAGATCTTCAGTTTGCTGGGTCACTCCTCAAGTGGTTGCAATAGCTGGAGCTGAGCTGATCTGAGAGGAGCCAGGATCTTCTTCCAGGTCTCCCACATTGGTGCAGGATCCCAAGGCTTTGGGCTGTCCTAGACTACTTTCCCAGGCCACAAGCAGGGAGCTGGATGTGAAATGGAACATCTGGGACATGAACCAGCACCCATATGGGATCCTGGTGTAGTCAAAGCAAGGATTTAGCAACTGAGCCATTGCAACATATCTAAAGTTTTGAAAATTTTTTTTCTTTTTTGAATTGTTCGCTCAAAATGGTTAAAGTTTTAGCAACACTGTCTCTCCCTTTAAAGTAAAATGTTTTTACTTTTAAATGTTCATCTACTCAAAAAGCAGAACAAAGGAGAAAGAGAGAAAGCTCCTCATCCATTAGTTTCAAAATCCTGAAAATTTGAGCAAATTCTTACTTAGTGGGGAAAAAGTCTGGATTTGGAAAGTTAGTTGTTAAAAGTTTTGAGAGTTGACCCTCTTATGACATTTCCCGCCTCTTCTTAGCAGCTATTTGAGATGTTGCGTTATGTTCTACTGCATGGTGCAGATTGAAGAGCTATCCCTGGAACCCTTCCCTAAGTTCAGCAAGTTTAGATTGTAAAATAAAATTAAAATCTGCCTATGTGCATGTGAAGAAAATGTGTCCTGCTGCTCTTCTTTCTGGAACGTGTTTGTAAACCACGTCCTTTCTCACTGAAGTGAGTTCACCTCCAACACAAGATAAATGTTAGACTAGACTGGCTTGCTGGGCAAACTGTGCTTTCAATTCTCACAAGGTCTGGAATAGTTTAGCTTTTGCACCTTAGTTGGTTTTGCTTCTTTGTGGTTCGAATGCCATCACTTCCTTTGCACCCACATGTTGCCTGCTGTGTCTTTTACAGTAGTAGCTGAAGCAGACAGCATTCCTGCTGGCTGGCTTTTGTGGTTGGTTCCCCTCGTGCAGGTGGCAGCCTGGCTGGAAGGTCCTAGGATAATTTCTGCCACTTTGCGGATGGTCTTGTCTTAATTCTTGTCTTTACAGGAAAACTGGCTGAGGGGATCTTTGTTTTCTTCCACTGTTCATTCAGCTAGTATGGAAGAGGAGAATCTAAGGGACAAAAGTAGCTTTGTTTCATCCTCAGAGAGACATTTCATCATGCCAAAATGAGGAAAAATGGTCATGGGTTCAGTAATACTTCAAACATCAACATCCGCAGGAATAAAGTCACCGTCTGATTTTCAGCAATGCCCAGGCAGTTATCTATTTTGTTAACTACAACAACTCATTTTAAATTTTATTCATAGGGTCTGCATTAATATAGATTGGGATACATTCATTACATACAAAAGATTATAGATCTATAGAACAATCTTAGGTTTCTAGCATTAGTTTCTCAAAGTAAATATTTTTGAATAAACAGAGCTGAGGAGTCAACCAACACATGAGTACCTGCACATGTTGCAATCACTGAAAGATAGACTGAACGATTCAGAAGCCAAGGCCCAGCTGACTCTGAGTATCCTTGATGACCTTTCCCTGGTGGAGAAGGCCCTGCAAGAACAAAAGGTAATATCGATCTAGGGGGTTGGAGCCCTAGTACCAATTCTGATATCTCATTTTCTATGTCTTGAAATGCGTTTTCAGCAATTTAAAATAATATTGATTGTTTTTGGTTAAAATTGGTTTAGAAATGTCTTCTGGTTTGAGGGTTATTCACTTTGAAAGATTTTCAAAAATTTATGTAAAATGTGTTACAAAAACCTTGCCCTGGCCTATCCCTCCTCCTCCCTCCACCTTGCCTGCCTCCCTGCCACCCGTCCGACTGGCCGGGAGTGTGCGCCTCCCCCTACCCGCTGGCGTTGGTCTTGTTGTGGCTCCGGCCACCTGTGCTGGGGCAGCGCCTAGGGAGGGCTGTGGTATCGCGCCCCCTGTTCTGTGCTTGGAAGGGTGGTTGGCGGTGGGGAGGTGGCAGTTGGGGTTGGGTGGTGGGGCTTTGAAAAAAAAATGTTTTACAAAAAAAAAAGCTCTCCATAGATTTCAATTTTGCACACACACAAAAATGTATCTGTTACTTTCATTTTCCATGAATTTTTGCAAAAAGAAAGAAAACCAAATATTTATTTGAAATGCAGAGTTACAGAGAGCAAAAGAGAGAGATCTTCCATCTATCCACTGGCTCACTTCTGCTGTGTGTGATGGCTAGGACTAGGCCAGATTGAACCCAGGAGCCTGGAATTTTGTCCAGGATTCCCAGCTGAGTGTAGGGGCTCAAACACTTGAGTCAAGTACCCTCTTATGATGTAACACTTCAATAAAAGTGTGTTATTGAATATTTTAGTAGAAAGCCTATTTTCTGCTTCTACTGTAATTAACCTGTGAAAATCAACCTGTCCATAATCTGCAAAAATATACTTTAGAAAGTTAGACATATCGGTGGAACTAATTTGTTTTTTGAATGAAAGTGCTTTGACGGACAGTTAGTGGAGTAGTCCATTCCTCTACTCTAATTCATCTAGTGAAAGAGGCCAGCTCTGCACACTGCACATGCGGTGCGCAAGAACTCCTGAAGGGAAAAGGTGAGCTTTTTTGAGTGTGATTTTTTCATGAGTTATTCATAAATCTGTGTTGACAAAAATGTTTTTCTGAAGGTGATCCAAGCTTTATGCAGTCCACCTTATTTCTGCACTGATGCATTTTTGTGCTGACTTGTGAGTTCTTTAAACTTTTTTTCAGGCTCTTGATGAAATCCTTGAGAATCAAAAACCTGCACTGCATAAACTGGCAGAAGAAACCAAGGCTTTGCAGAACAATGCTCCTCCTGATACAGGAAAGACGTATAAGCGAGAATTTGATGATATACAAGAAAAGTGGAATACAGTGAAGGCCAAGGTTTCCAGAGACCTGGAATTGCTTGAAGACATCTCCCCCAAACTCAGAGTATTTGAGGTAAGTCCCGAGGCCTTTAGAAATCTACGCACTGGGTTATCCCGCCGGGCCAGGCATCTACACATTTGGACAGGTACACTAGTAATACAATTCAAAAGGATGGATGTAAGGATGTATAAAGAAAAAGTAGTCCACGTCAATGTCAGATCAGATCAGATTTCAGTTTTTTCTGCAGTTAAAATTAGGTGGGCCTGGACAGGGTGGCATTTGTAAATCCCATGCTTTCTCTGTTCCGGATGGAGAATGAACTCCTGACTCTGTACTACCCTGTAGGTTGTCTGTCCTCCCAGTGCCTCATTTCCTCCGTGTTTTAGCTTTTTTTTCCCATAGGTTGAGATCTTTGCTTTTTTTCTCTGATGTGTGTAGCCTTAGGGCACTTCTAGAATAGTGCCCAAGCAGAGAAAACACTCAATATTTTTCACTGGATGACATAAGATTGGTAGCAGGAAATTTAAATATTTTGACCTGGAAATATATATTGAATTTATAACCAAGGAAAACTTATGTACAGAATGTTTTGAAAATGGTAAAAAGTTTGCAAAGTGACGATAAGCTTTATGAACATGATATTTTAAAAATAAAAATAGGAGCTATGTATATTATGTATAACTTATGCATATTATGTATAGCTATGTATAGAAGTCAGGCTGGTAGGCCACACAGGTCATTGTGGAAGGGATGCAGAATAATTTGATGGGTGATAACCAATGCGTTTGTGGGAACTCCTTGACCCAACAGCTGCTACGTGCTTATAGTGAATAACCACCAAGGGGATGCAGATGAAGGGTTGTGTGTCTGTGTGCAGGGGCAGAGAATGTGGGGCAGTGTTAGCAGGAGTAGTTTTCAGTAATTGTAAGTGCAGTTCTAGAGCAAGATTTCATTGACATAAACATTAAATTATGAGGAAGACTTATGTATTGCTTAGCATTATTGACTACTTGAACTTTGTGAGTGTACCCTCTTTTGATATACTATCGCTTGTAATTGCTTCCAATTTCAAAACGGGAATTAACTTACCTGTGATTCTAAACTTCGTTGTTGGAGACCAGGCACTGGATTATCAGTGGTTCTCAACTAAAGGTGATTTCATGCGTCTCTTATCCCACCAGTGGACATTGGACAATGTCTTGAAGACATTTTTTGGCTGTCACGACTGTGGGGGAAGGCTTATGGGGGATGGCAAGCTAAATACCCTGTAATGCACAGGACTGCTCATACCACCAGGGAATTATCTTGCAAACATATCAGTGAATGTGAAAATCGAGGAATATTTCCATTCATTATTTCTCATCTTTTCAAAATTATCATCTCTTTGTTTTCAAATTAAAATCTGATATGTAGCTAGGAAAACTGACAAGTAAAGATTAAAGTAAAGGTTAACCTGCTTTTGAATATCAAGAGTGTATTTTTGGTTCAGCTAAATGTGTGTCTGTGTTTTATGATGGAATTTCAAGAAACTAAATGTTCTTCGAAGAGCCCAGAAAGTGTCCTGTGCTTATGGTAATCCAGCTTCAGGTTTTAGTTGCTTGTTGTTCCTTTTGTGGTGAATCCAACCACTTTAAGTTGTAGTGGGGACCCATGCCAAATAGTTGTTTTCAGTAAAGATATTGCACATGTCTGTGTGGACATTTAGGTGTTATCTTGTATTAAAGTAGTAGGTTTGTATTTTTATTCGCTCTTTCATGTGCAAACTACATTTTTGACCATATTTGTATTTCTTAATTCTACAACTTCTTCATTGAAAGGCAAATAGTTAAATACTTGCTAAAGAATACTTTCATTTACTTTTATTTTTAGTATATGTCCTGCCAAAGTGGTCATAGAATAAAGATTTATTTTTAATTCATTTATTTGAAAGGCAGAAGTACAGAGAGAACAGCTGGGTGTGGCCCCTCCAGATGCTTCTAAGTCATCGATTGCTTCCCAGCTCTGATGCTCTTGATAAGTCTTGTCTTTTCCAAACTGGAATATTTGCAATTTTGATTTTCCAACATGCCATATTCCTAATTTTAGATCTATTTGGATATTTGTGTATAAAAATATGAACGAGGAGTCGCCCTAGAGTAATATGAATGATGGCATATGAAAGAATGACTTATTTTTATAAACTTAAGTAATTAAAAATAATTTTTTTTGGAAAGGCTGATTTAGAGAAGGAGAGACAGAAAGAAAGATCTTCTGTCCGCTTGTTCACTCCCTAAGTGAATGATGGCTGAAACTGAGCCAGAAGGCAAGAACTTCTTCCAGGTCTCCCACACGGGTGCAGGGCCCCAAGGCTCTGGGCCATCCTTGACTGCTTTCCCAGGCCACAGGCAGGGAGCTGGATGGGAAGTGGAGCCGCTGGGACAAGAACCAGTACCTCTATGGGATCCTGGTGTGAGCAAGGCGAAGACTTTAGCTACCGGACTACCACGGCGAGCCCTGCAAATCGTTTTTTTTATATTACCTTATAAAAGTTTAGTGCCCCAAAGATGTATTTATGTGTGTGTATGCATGTATATATATTTAAATTTTTTTTCTATTTGTTTTTTGAGAAAAAAGTTGGGTATGATTATTGTAGACTAGGAAATCCTAAGTAAGCTGAGTGATGTTGAAATGGACAATGAAATGTGTTTCATTTGGCCTCTTTGGCAGTCTTTGTACCCTCTTTGGGATAGATTTGACATAAAGTGGTGGCTGTCAAATTGTGCTTAGTGACTGACTCACCCTGCTCAGGCTTTTGGTGTTTTGAAGGGCACAGAAAACATCTGACACAAGTTCTTTGAGACTATGTCTTCCCTCTGGGCAATAAGTGGTGGGCACAGGAGGCATGGATGCCAAGCGGAGCTCCCCGTAGCCCCCGAGCAGACAGGTGGTGGCTATCAAACTGTGCTTTGGTACTGACCTACCCTGCTCAGGTGGGAGGGAAGCCTAAAGGACTTTCTGCTGCCCCAAATTCAAAGGTTTGCCGCATTTCCTTGTCTTCTTTCTGCTGAGCCAAATTCAGCCAGGTAGTTGCACAGAAAAGATGAAATTTTCCATATGCCCATCTTTAAATCTTGGCATGAAACAATTGTGGAATAAAATGGGCATTGAGCTTGACAGCAATTTAAAAAAATTTTAACTGACCTTGCGCAAACATATCTTCACCATGGTGGCTCATTCCTGCGGTGCCTCAGACGCATTGTAAATGCCCGCTCTTGGGAGTGGCAACTGCTTGGTGGTGTTGGTGTTGGCATTAATAAAGCAGTTGGTTTTTGTAAATCTTTCCATCTATTGCATGTCTCTACGTGGCCATGTGTGTCTAAACATTATCTCTGTTTTTCAGAACAACCAGACAACGTTTTAGTTATTATGTCTATTTTATAGATAAGCTACCGAGGCCCAGAGAACATGATCAGTCATGTGCTTAGCTTGGTACGCAGACCTTTCTCTCTTTTCAGCAGCACATTCCCACGTTCAGAGCGCATGTAGTCAGGAGGAAGCGGGGCATGTTCATTCAGGACAGCAATGGGTTTCCAGATTCCTATCTTCTTTGTGATGATCGGTTGGTCACCCTGGTCTGTCTGTGTTTTCTCTTTGTCAAAGTGGTGCTGTAGGGGAGAAAGAATAGGTGTGTTTGAATTATGTCTATTAGAGAGGCTGGGCGGGAGAAGGAAGGAATCCTTCCCCTGCTGCCAGGGGCTGGGGAAGCTGGAGTTACTTGCTTCCCGCAGCACTGACTCGGGTTAAAATCCTTTAGAATGCCATGCTTCCTTATAAATTTCAAAAATCCTCAGGCCAAGAGACAGTCAGTTTTCTATACATAAAACCAGATTTAATGCATTTTCCAGTTATGCGTCACTAGTGCCTTCTTTAAAATTTTGCAGTGGAGATGAACAGTGCAGGGATCTGTAGTGACAAGTTAAATGGACCATTTAAAAAGTGTCTTATTTTATGAAGTCTTTGGAGTTCTTTCTGCACTCTGTATTTTCTGCACTTGTGCCTTTTTTGGATGCCCTGCCCCATTTTTCCCAAGCATGTCTTCCCACAAATCTATGATAACATCTTTGAATGCTGCACGCAGCACAGAACGCACCTGTAGCCAACTAAAAATACTTAAGAGTGGCACAAGCCTGGACATAGACTGACAGGGCAGGATGCTTGGGGAGAATGTCCAGTGTGATCAAAAGGACTTTGAAAGCAGTGTTTGGAGTGAAGAGGGTGTGCGAGGGCTTGAGCAGGATGGTGTAACATTAGCCAAGGCACAGAAGAGCGTGGCTGCTTTAAAAACTCCGTGCTTGATGTGTTCTTTGCAGAATGTCCACCAAAGCTAGAAATCAGAAAATAGTGTCCCTGAGAATGCGTTGGATCACATGAAAGAATCACACAGCTCTTTCAGAGCATAAATTGGCTTTCCAAGTAACAGTAGGATTATTGTTCCTAATCACAGCATCACATTGTGGCCATGTGAGACATTTCAATAAAAGGGGGGAGAAGGTAAATGTCCTAAGTAAGGGGAAGACTTTATTTTATTTGTTTATTTTTATTTATTTACTTGAAAGAGTTATAGAGAGAATGAGAGCCAAAGATCTTTCAGCCACTGGTTCACTTCTCAAATGGCTGGAACAGCCCAGCTGAGTAAGACTGAAGGCAGGAGCCGGGAGCTCCTTTAGGTTTCGTGTGTGGGTGAAAGGGGCCTGAACGCTTGGACCATCCTCCGCTGCCACACGCATTAGCAGGGACACAGCATGGAAGTGGAACTGCGGGGCCCCAAATGAGTACACATATGTCATGCTGGCTTTGCACGTGATGGGCAAACTTGCTATACCACAATACTTGTCCCAGAAATGTTGCTTTCTGGAAGGCTAAGGCCCAAGATTAGTCTGCTGTCAGTTCATGGCAGGGTTAAAAGAGAATTAACCAACTGGAGAACTTATGTACACTTTAGAAAGATTATGTTGCTTATCTCGGCCTCAAATGGATACCACTAAAGTACCTTGCAAGACTCATTTCCTTTAAGTACTGCTTGTTTTAACTTACTCTATTGGAGGAGGAATACCAGATTGTTACATACATGGACTGATAGGGTCTTGAGTTTGAATGCATGTACATTCATTTAGTTCAAAGAATGTTTATAAACTATTATTCTTGGCAAATCTCAATTCGAGCAAAATATTTGGCATCTTTTATAAACTTCTAAGGAGAAGGGAGAAAATTGGTTAGATGCTAGTATAATATAGATTCTTATATATTTTTTAAAGTTTTATTATAACTGTTTTGGAAAGTTAGATATAAAGAGAGGAGAAATAGAGAGAAAGATCTTCTGTCCATTGATTTACTCCCCAAGTGGCCACAGTGGTCGGTGATGAGCTGATCTAAAGCAAAGGAGCCAGGAGTTTCTTTTGGGTCTCCCATGTGGGTGCAGGGTCCCAAGGCTTTGTGCTGTCCTGGTCTGCTTTCCCAGGCCACAGAGAGGGAGCTGGATAGGAAGGGGAAGCAGGGCCTCAAGGATTAGAACTGGCGCCTATATGCGATTCTGTTGTGTGCAAGGTGAGCTCTTTAGCTGCTAGGTTACTGCACTGGGCCCAGATTCCTTTATTTTGAAAACAGCCTGAAGATTGTTGCTCAGTGAGTGACATGATGTCCTCATGGGGGAATACTCAGGTCTGTACTGTTACTGACCTCAGTTTTTACTTGGGAAAAGCTTAAAACCCTTCAGAAAAGAGCAGATAGAAAAAGGACCTCGCTGTGTCAATTTTATGGATGCGAGAAAAGTAGGAGAAAGAGATGATAGGAAAGTGTAAAAACTAACATTCCAAATTATTTTTATTGACTTGAAATTGTTAATGTAAAAAGGCAAAAATTTAACAATATTATTATGAAGTCCTGAATTTTCTACAGTGTCAATTAAGCAATATATAATAGAAGAAACTTATTTTTAGATAGCCAGTGGGAATATTGAAGTTTAGTTAAGCATCAACGCTGTGAATAATATATCCATAAATCAAAATAAGCACAAATAACCCTCTCATAAGAAAAAGACAACTGGCGATAATCCAGGTGGCATCTAATAAGCATTATTCATATTTTAATTTGATCTTTGTGATTTTTTTTCAACATGAAAATAGTAAAAATATTTGGTTCTGTGTGTTTTATTATAAAGACATTAAAACTTGGGGCTTTCGTGATCATGTATCAGTTTAATCCTGTGCCTGTGATGCCAGCATTACATGTGGGGGGCAGTTTGTGTACAGCTTTTCCACCTCCAAACCTTCTCACTGCCTCCCGCCAGGAAGAGCAGTGGAGGAACGCTTAAGTCTCCTTGTGGGAGAACTGGAACAAGCTGCTGGTCTCTGGCTTCGGAGGAAGGCTCAACCCTGACCTTTGTGGCTGTCTGGGGAGTGAACCAGGGGATGGAAATTCTCTCTCTCTCTCTCTGCTTCTCCATCTGTAACTTTTTTTTAAAATGATGTGATTTCTGGAGTATAGTCATCAGAGTGGGGAGAGCTATACCTGGCCCTCCTAACCTAGAGTCATCCTGAAGGAGTTGGAAATTTCAGCCAACAGAAGATTGGAAGATATGGTGGGTCTTCAACACTGAGGGGCTTTTTCAATTGGATGGTAGATATATTTTTCTCTCTTGGAATGAACGAGAAGCACAGAACTGAAAAGGAACAAATTTAGGTCTGTGTCAAGGAAGTTACCAAGTCAGATTGCCCAATGATGGGAGGGGAGACCTTGGAAAGAAAGGAGGATCGCTTTGGTTTTGAAGCTCAAGTTGACTCTACTTGTTTGCATTCCTTGGTGCTGTTCCAATATTACCTTGTCTCTGAAGTCTCTTTGTCTGGTCTATGTTTGTTGTCTCTATCCTGGAACACCCAGTTCCACACTCAGTCATCAGATCCTGGTGTGTGCCTCCGAAATGTTGGAGGACAGAGTTGCACTGGGTGGGGCACTCTCCCGGGCTCCCAGCTAAGGAGACCCAACAGCTCAGTGAGCAAGGGTTGTTTCCTTCCTTGCACTGCTTGTCTGTCTGTGCTCTGAGGAGCTAACTCTCACTGAAGTTTGTTTCAAAATCATACAACAGCAGAATTTTTAAAACGGATCATTGTTAAAAAATATAATTTCCTGTTGTGATCTAGATGTTTAAAATCAGAGATTTTGCTCACATATAAATTAAATGGCTGGTTTACTTGAATGTTTTGATATCAAATTATTATAAGCTTTCAGTTTTTTTTTTAAGATTTGTTTGTTTTTATTGCAAAGTCAGATATATACAGAGAGGAGGAGAGACAGAGAGAAATATCTTCCGTCCGATGATTCATTCCCCAAGTGACCACAAGGGCTGGTGCCAGGAGCCAGGTCTCCCACGCGGGAGCAGGGTCCCAAGGCTTTGGGCTGTCCTCGACTGCTTTCCCAGGCAACAAGCAGGGAGCTGGATGGGAAGCAGAGCTGCCAAGATTAGAACCGGCGTCCATATGGGATCCTGGCACGTTCAGGGCGAGGGCTTTGGTCACTAGGCCATGGTACTGGGCACTTAGCTTTCAGTTCTTAAGGATTTGTTAGGAATGAAGAAAATAATTATGTTCAAACTTGCAGTGTTTTCAAAAGGAAATAAATGAAAATGATGCTAGTAAAGTTTTTAAAAGTTACCTTACCTCCACTCTATTCCCCCCAGTCCTCCTTTTTTTTTCTCTAGCATTGGTGGCGCTGAAGATACAGTTTTCTGAGTGCTGATGATTAATATCCTTGTCTGTTACTGTGTTGGATTTAGGCCAATTTGAAAGTTGTTGAGAAGTGGAGAGATGGTGTGAAAGACTTCTTAATGACAGAGCCGGCTGCCCAGGGAGACGCTGAAGGTCTACAGGGGCAGCTGGACCAGTGCTCGGTGAGTTGAGTTCCTCCTGGGCACCTGTGTGCTGCAGAGCCCTGTGCTTTCCTGGGTGTTCACTGTTGATTTTTTAGTAGTGTTGTAAGCCCATGAAAGCCCACGTAACATAAAGCATTTTTTTTTAAAGGTAAAGTTTAAAAGATGTATGTCAGGTTTATCTGATTTTTATTTTGGCAGTGGTTATAGATGCTTGCTAGTATGACAGCTGCTGTTACAACAGCAACCTCAGTGTGGTGACTGCCAGTTGTGTATTGTTTTCTATTGTTCCATATGAGGATACTTTGAGAAAAAAAATGTGAACTTTTCAGGTAATATTGCGTGCAATTTATCTTTGGTGAAGTTGTGTTTTTAATTAAAACCATATTCCTCATAAAAAGTCAAGTATTTCCGGCCTGAGTGGGCAGATAGCTGTGGCAAAGGCCGAGGTGGCATGAACTTCTTCAGGGGCAATATTTCTGAAATGGTTAAAAATTCTCACTCTCAGTAGTTCATTCTTATATTATCCTCAGAGATCCAAGCAGAGAAACTGTCATCAGTAGCATTCTCTTGTAAAGGGCTACACTCAGAGTATGGTTTTGTTTGTGTGTGTGTTCAGACATTTGTTAATGAAATAGACACAATTGAAACTGCCCTGAAAAAGATGAAAGAAGTAGAGAGCGACCTTCGAAGCTGCCCCGTTACTTCAATCAAAAATTGGCTGCATGTGAGACTAGCTGACTGCCAAAGCCAACTGGAGAAATTTAGCAAGGAGGTAAGCTCTTCAGCTGTGCTCTGAGTGGTTTCCTGGTGATGTATAATTGCAGCTTCCCCTGACTGATAAAATTGATTTTATAATCCATCCAGTTTCACAAACAGTAGCCTAAGGAACAATAGGATGGGTGACAGGTTGGAACAAGAAAGTAATATATATATTTTTTTTTTTTGGTAATTAAGGGGACTCATTGTCCAGTTCGTCTCAAGATGTACCTGTTTTTCTTGTCTTCATTCCAGTTTTAAACACACATTGGTGACATTTGCTTTTCCTAGGATGTTTGAGTGTGTTGTGTAGTACTTACAGTCATTCATGGCTTGTTTATGTTGTATATAATTTATTGATCAGATGCTAATTAATTTTTTAATGCCTGCTGTCAAGTGCCATTGTAGGCACTGGTCATGCAGCATTGAACAAGGAGAAAAAAAATACCAGTTCTTCAAAAGAACTTGCATTCTAATGAGGCAGGTGAATATTGAGTAAGGCCAGGTAGAGAGAGCACAGAGCTAGGTCAATAGTTGCAGA
The DNA here is from genome assembly GCF_017591425.1 of Ochotona curzoniae. NCBI lineage: Eukaryota > Metazoa > Chordata > Mammalia > Lagomorpha > Ochotonidae > Ochotona > Ochotona curzoniae. Next base: position 24,297,219 of record NW_024467115.1, read on the forward strand.
TAGGCTGGTCACGGAACTGCCTGCGACTGGGCCAGTTGAGCAGAGATCTGAGTGAAGAAAGAGATGAATCCAATGAGGTTCAGGTCAGAACACCCAGGTGTCAGGAACAGCAAGTGTCAGAGCTCTATGGAGAGGAAGAGTCTGTGTTCCTTAAGAAAAGCAGAGAGAGGACCCGGTAGCTGTAAAGGAGCAGAGGGGAGTACTGACCTAAGAAAGAGTGTGGCTGAGATCAGCTGACTTGTGAGCCAGCGGTGATTAGATATGGCCATGGAGGTAAACACCGTGGACTTTGTTTCAAATATGACATCACACAAACACATAGTTTGGGGATTCTGAGCAGGAAGTGACTTCTGAGAGCTCTTTTGAGCTCATTCTCGCTTGTAAGTGGATAATTTACCCTGGGAAGACAAGATGGGAAATAAAGTATTCTGAAAGTTGTTAGAGTTTTGGAGAAAGGAGATACCTGCTTGGATCAGACAGTATGGGTGCAGATCATGAGATAGGTCCTGAATGGCCTTTGGAAGTGCGTGTGGGACTCGAGGAGAGGATTAGACGTGCAATGGAAGCCTAAGTGAATGGTGAATGACATTTCAGGATATTTGCACACTTCCACTGGGTGTGAATTCCAATGCTCCTCATTGGAGTGACAAAGACTTGAGCAGGAGAAGGTTTTGGGAGAGATGGCCTCTGTTCTGATTGGGAACATTTGAGACACTGTTAAACATTTACTGTTGGCCAGTGGAGCTTGGGCTCACTTGCTGTTTGAACATCAGAGGGGACAGGGTAAGGGACACGAAGAAGGAAAGGATAGTAAGGGAGGAGAAATGCTAGGGGTGTGTGTGGCCCTGAAGGAGAGGAAAGCAATGTGTCCACAGAATCGAGTGCTGACATTGCTGAGGCCAATCCTGCTGTAAACTTGACACAATGGAGCTTGAAAAATTGGATTCAGTGGTGTCATGGGGAAAAAGTTTCAATTTGTAATGTTGAAAAGGCATGGTGAAGAACTAGGGGAACAGGTATAATCAACTTTTAGGCGTTTGTCTCTGAAGGGGAGCAGAGAAATGACATAGTGCTCAAGATGAAGATCCCAAGAGAAGTTTTTGCCCCTTTCAATAACGAGAATTAGTAGAGATCACATGCTGGAGGAAGGGCCTTACTTAGAAACCAAACGAAACAGAAAACTTGTGGCACAGAAGGGTTGAGATGAAGAGCATCTGAAGTGAAGTCTGGGCTGCAGAGGCCTGAGATCTGCTCCTGCAGGAAGGCATTCCCGTGGGATAGATCGGTGCAGCCCAGGGGAAGGGAGAGCGCAAGGGAAGGCAGCCATTTGGGTACAGCAAGATGATGTAGTTGTCTTGGTGATGTCAGAGCTTGTAGGTATGCCGGAAGTGAGCCTCACATGAAGGAAAGGTAAAGGAGAAATTGTGACTTACAGAATGCCATAGCTCTTACGGTAGTGTTTTTTGGGAGTGTTTATGTAGGAGAAATTTATATTTGTATTGCCAAATATCTTGTGGTTTTGTTTGTGCTAACTCTTTTTTTCTCTTGTTTCCATGCAAAGAAAAATGAAATAGTGATTCAGAAACACTGTACTATACCCATCGAAAGATTGGCCAGTATTTTACATTTGCTGGCTTTCTCTCCGCCCCATCTTCTTGTATATACACATGCTCCATTTCTTTCTTCTGGATAGAAATGTGCTAGGAAAATGCCAGGATGCTTTTTCCCTAAATAATCTCACATACTTCCCAGGAGCAACAGCATTCTTTTACAGAACTGTGATATCATTATGGCACTTAAAAACTAATCATGTTATAAGAGCATCCAGTGTCCTAGCCAAACTCGCATTTCTCTGTGTGTAATAAGCTGATAGCATGCGTCTGAAGCAGCTGAGAGTTTGGAAGAAGTGAAAGGGGGAAATGGGAGAAACATGGCAACGTGGAACCAGGGACGCAGTCAATAAATAGCAGAGGGAATCTAGCTATGTGTCACTCACCTCTGTCTCCGTTTGCATATGACAACATAGAATTCACTGTAGATTATTGTTGTCTCAATGTCTGTGGGAGATACTCAAGTATATTCAGGAGAGAGGTAACCATATGTTGCATAAGCAATCATTTAGTGCAATTCTAGACTGCTGTGTATTCATTGTGAAGAATAGTAGTTTAGGACAAGCATGATATTGCTAAGTTTTTATTTTACTAAGTACAGGTGTATGAAACATATGAACACACCAAGCAGTCTGTCTCAACTGTTTTGTCTGTAATAGGAAAAGACCATTTGAATGTCATGCACCTTGCAACTTTTTTGTTTTGTAATTTGAGAGAGGAAGGTTGAGAGACAAAGAGAGATGGCTACAAATGCAGAGCTCCTGTCTAATTCGCTACTGAGATGCCTGCAGTAGCCTGGTCTTGGCCAAGTTGAAACTGGCAGCTAGGAATCTGATCCAAGTCTCCAAGCTGAGTGACAGGGACCTAACATCTTGAACAGTTGATGTCTCCCGGAGTCTGCATTATCAGTAAGGTGGAATTGGGAGCCTGAGTTGTAGCTGCGAATAGAACTTACCAACTGTAGATGTGGGGGTCTGAACCACTTGGTCCAACATCTGTCCCAAGGTTTCTTTTTGTAAAAATCGCTATGGTGGTGTCTTCATTTTTCTTGTATTTTTCATGGATCAGGAAAAATTGTAACATGCCCAAATGTCCATAAAATAATATGAAGAGAATTTTCTGGAAAAAGGATCTAAGAATTCGTATTTCTATGTGTGTTGGTATAATTTATTGTTTATATTATGAGATGCCCACCAGGCTGAATTGCTGATTGATGAGCTCATTATGTGATTAGCTCTATGTATTGCTGATACTGGGTTCAAGTGCAGTAAGGCAGTGAATGGAAATGCCTGATGGGTCCCTGTCTATTTTTATGACTGTGATCCTGTCCGGAGGAAGGGAACAGGAGAGCCATGCAGTATTACTCAACCCCGCTCTGTGAATGCCATCCTGTTCCTGTCCCAGCCTTGGGTTACCACCAGCTTAGCAGCCAGGCTGTCCTGGCAGGCTGGCCAGTGCTGTGATGGGTGAGGAAAATGCAGACTGAGAGCAGCGCTGCCTGCCCTACGGGGTGCCCTCTCCTGCAGTGGGGGCGTCTGTGCTTGGAGTCGGCATTCTCTCAAACTGTGCCCTGCCGTGTCTGAATTTTCTCACCAAGAGGCAAAACCCAGTTACAAACGTGTATGCTATAGTGCTGTGTCGCTGGTGTTTGTGTGGAACCTGCCAAGAGACCAGATTATCATGACCCAAGCTGTGTACACAGTGTTTGATAAGCATCTTTAGTTTGATTTTTAAAAGTGAAGTATCAGTGGGAAATGCTGCTAAAAAGGAAAAAGTGAATATTTTGATTGCTTCCAGATCTTATTTTATCATGATAGAGCTACTGATTTACTTGTAAAACAGGCTTTTGTTGCATTAGCTTAGATCCCCACATCTGGGATTACTGGTCAGCCTTTTCAGAATTATGATAGATACTTCTAGATTGGACTATTATCCCAAATTTCTGTGCAATCCCAGATATAATAATATTTTTATAATTGTATGTATTTCACAGCATCAGCATCAATTGTGTAAAAGATTTTGTCTGAATCTTCCAAATAAGACTCTGCAGAAAGTTATCACTGCATCTTTAAATATTGACAAGAAGAACTCGGTATATAATGGATTATATTGATTTATCTGGGTGAATGGCTTCTTTCGTTTGTAGATCACTCTCCAAAAAAATAGATTGTCTGAAAGTCAGGAGAAAGCAGTGAACTTGAAGAAAGACTTGGCAGAGATGCAGGAGTGGATGACACAGGCTGAGGAAGAGTACCTGGAGAGAGATTTTGAATACAAGTCTCCAGAAGAACTCGAGAGTGCAGTGGAAGAAATGAAGGTGAGCCTGGGCCCTTCGGAGGCAGCAGGCTTTGCTGTCCTCTGCGTCAACAGGTCAGGCCTCGGGCTGCCTGGGGGTCAGCACCGAGTGTGCATGTTTCTTGTTTCACGGTACGAGATTCACATTCTTTTTGATTTTTATTCATTTGTCTTCAGCTTATTCATTTTCATATCTTTGGAAGGAAGCCAGGGGGAGAGAGAGAGAAAGGGATTATATTCGGTCCCCTGGTTCAGTCCTCGGTTACAGTGCCAGGTCTGTGCAAAGCCGAGAGCTCTGTGCTCAGCTGCACCAGGATTGAAGTACGAGCAGCTGCCTCGAGGAGTGCACATCCACAGGATGCTGGATCTGAAGTGCAGCATCCCAGGACGGGTTGTGGGCCTTTCAGATGGTGTCTTAACCACTGCCATGTCTTAACTACCAAATGCTCATCCTAGTTTTTTTTTTTTTTTTTTTTTTCTTAAGGGATGGTAACCGCTATGCTTTTAGTGTGCAGAGAGCTAAAGGCTCAAGGGTCCATTTTGGCTTATGAGTTGAGTTTCTGAGAGCCCCGAAACAATCTGTGATGTTAGAACCTTGGGGAACCACAATGGATGACATCAGAAATCTGTAGGAGGAGGTGTGGGGAAGAGTTGACATTTCTGATTGTAGTGAACACAAGAAACATGAAGTTACGATTCCGATGGTGTCTGAGTGTGCCGCTGAGTGGCATTCTATTTGCTTTTTATACAGTGAGCACCGCTCTGTTGCCTAAGTGTTTCATGAATGATTTTTTTTGTAAGGAATTCAGTTTCTCCAGTTAGTTGGGCTTTATCTGATACATTTTGTCTTACTAAGGTGACAATCTTTAGCTAATGCATATGGGCACATGTGTGAATGCCAGAATGCCTCTCCAGGTGGTGGATATAGCAGTCAGAAGGCATAGCTGTTCATTGGGTTAGTTCTTGTAATCTGTGTTCCTGGATCAATGGTCTTGAACACTACTTTTTTATATAATGGAAAACTTGGGCATCACACCCAGGTTCCTAACACTACATCAGCTGTCCTTGACGGTTTAAGCTGAAGGAGACAGGAAATACAGACTATTTTTCTGTAAGTTTAAGGCAGCACAATGAGTGTTTTACCTACAACTTTTCCTAAAATCTTATCTGAAGCACACATTTCAATTCAGCTGTTTAGTAAAAGGGGGAAGAAATAGCTAGAGGTTGGCTTTGTAGCTTTGCAGGTAAAGCTAATGGCTGAATTCCAATGTTCCATATAGGTGCCAGTGTATGTCTTGGCTACTCCATTTTGATCCGACTCCCTGGTAATGGCCTGGTAAAAACAATACAAGATGGCCCCAAAGCTTGGGCTCCTGTGACCTCGTAGGGGACCAGGATAATGCTTATGGCTCTTGGGTTTGGTGTGGCCTAACCCTGCCCTTTGCAGCCATCGGGGCAATGGGCCACCAGCCTGAAGATTTTGATTTTCCCTCCCTTTCTTTGTATACTTCTCTTTCAAACACATAGTTTGATAAATACATCTTTTAAAAAATTAATAAAAGGAACTACATGCCATTCATGCATTATTTTCTGAATAAATCTGATGAGACTTACTCTATCATATTTGATGTAGTTATTTGAGATTTTGAAGTATTCAATGTATTACGTAAGTCACATAATATTCTAGATTATTATATAAACCATATTCAGTATTTTCAAAATATCCTGCCACATTAAGTATCATTTATTGTCTTCCTTTGCTTTATTAACATTATAGTTCTTGGTACTTTAAAGTCATTGTAGATGGGAGTTTGGGAAGATGAGAGACAAACCCTGTACAGGACAAAGTTCTATTTGTATTCTTTCTTCCAAACAGACCTTAGAAATGAAAAATATCACTGAGTTTTGTTAATCACCCCCACCCCCAGCAATTTGGGGAAGTTTAAACCCATTAAGTAGTGAAGAAACCTACAAAGGAAAGTGAAGTGGTATTGGGGTTGATTTTATGTGTTTAAACTGTTCATCTTTGAATTCTGGAGGAGGAGTCGGGGACGCAGTTGTGCAGGGCTCAGCTAGTGTCCGTGGTACTTTATGATCCTTGAAAGATTCTTTGTTTGCAGAGGACAAGCGCGCACCCATGCTGTGGGTGAAGAAGGCCTTGTTGCGTGATACCTTCATCAGAATAGAATACATCTCAAAAAAAAAAGATTATGTATTTGTAAGGCAGAATTACAGAGAGGGAGAGGTAGAGATCTTCCATCTGCTGATTGGCTCTCCCAGTGGCCCCAGCAGATCAGAAACTTCATCAGATCAGAAACTTCATCCGGGTAGCCCGTGAAGGTGCAGGGAGTTGAACACTTCGGCTGTCTCTTGCTGCTTTTCCAGACGCTTTAGCACAGAGCCGGATTGGAAGTGGAGTAACTGGGACTTGATTTGGTACCCGTATAGGATGCTGGTTTCAGAGATGGTGACTTTCCCCGTTAGGTCCCAATATACTTGAAGTTTTATAAAAATACAGTGATTTCAGTCCAATAAAGGTCACACCCACAGGGTCAGTGATCCGCAGTGCACTTGGGGTTTTCCTTTGGTTCCACGATTTGAAAATACCTCCTGTGGGTAAACATCAGCTCAGATGCATTAGATATCCGCCTTGCCGCCGTGAGTTTTCAAGTGTGGGGGCTGTGTGCCTGGGACATGCAGGCAGTGAGATTTTATACTTAGTCTTCTTGTTTTAGAAACATTTTTAGTAGTGATTACTTAAAACAGCATTCCATTTTAGGAGTTAAGTTTAGGCAGTTTAATTTTGACTTAAATTAAAAAAAAAATGAAAGAAGTTAGTTGCTGAGAAAAGGAGACCTTGTTCAAGTTCCTGCTCTCTTGGAACAGAGGGCGAAAGAGGATGTGCTGCAGAAGGAGGTGAGAGTGAAGATTCTCAAGGACAACATCAAGCTGTTGGCGGCTAATGCGCCCTCTGGTGGCCAGGAACTGACATCGGAACTGAACGTGGTGCTGGAGAACTACCAACTTCTTTGCAACAGAATTCGAGGAAAGTGTCACACGTTGGAGGTGCGTGAACTTTTTTGGGGACGCGGGGTTTTGAGATCTGACCATAGCCAGATCTTAGGAAAACTCCAGTTTTCTTCCAAATTCCTGATCAAAAAGGGTAAATAGATCTTGTAAAATAGATTGATGAAAACCCCAAAGGAACTGTAAATAACGACTGGGGTCAGTCCCTAATTCTGGTAAAGTACTCGTGCTTATAATATTTGATACCCGAAGACGTTACTGTTTTATGGTGTCATCGCAGTTTTCATGTTATAGTTGGTAAGTAGAGTTTGTTCAAGTTAAACAAATCTAGAACCTGCAACGATCACTTGTTTTGCCTGGTTGAGTACTTGGAGATGAGTTGAGGCTTTTATATTTTGATTGGTGGCCTAGCTAGATGCACCTGTAGAAAAGAGAACTTAAAAGCAGGTGTTTTGCTGGACCCTAGATAAACTATCTTCCACTGCCCGTTCTATTCAAGACATAGATGAATACATGATGTTTTTTCTTAATTATAATTAAGTTTCTGCCTTTACAAAGATACATATGACTTTCTCGTGTCTTGATACAAGATTTAAGAAAGGTTCTGACTGAAGTCAAATGTGAAGTGACAGCTCAGTTCTAAGCTGGATGCATAGTATCATCGAGACGGGTTAAGAAGAAAGCTACTTGATTAGCGATCAGTTGTCTTCCATGGGGGTGATTCTATGTAAGTTATTTCTCTTTTGATCAAGAAGAAGTGATACCTGTGGGATACTGATGTCTTTTTTTTTTTTTAAAGATTTATTGTTTTTTATTGACAAGGTAGATTTACACAGGAAGGAGAGACAGATGTTCTTCTATGTATTGGTTCAATTCCTAAATGGCTGCATCAGCTGGAACCGAGCCGCTCTGACGCCAGAGCCAGGAGTTTTTGCTGGGTCTCCCACTCGGTTGCACGGTCCCAAGGCTTTGGCCTTTCTCCGCTGCATTCCCAGTCCCTAATCAGGGAGCTGCATCCCGAGAGGAACAGCCACGATGCCAACCTGTACCGTTATGTTGGAGAATTAGCCTGTTGAGCCTCAGTGCCAGCTCTTCACTGCACTGTGTCTTGACGGCTATGTTAGAAACCCATTCCCTCACTCTTTGTTTTGCTTGTGGAAATTTGAAGGAGTGGCAACTTTTTTTTTTTTTTTTTCCCTCTAAGCCAGGCATCAGCATGTTATGGCTGAAGGTTCAAATCTTACTTGGGATTGATTTTTACAGGCCTGATGAGTGGAGAATGATTCTGCCTGTCTACAGGATTTCAACACACACACACACACACACACACACACACACACACACACACACACACACACACACACGAATCTCAGACAGAGACCTGATGAGGAACTCAGTCTTGCTGCTGGCTGGTGCTTGGGAGAGCGTAGCCTGGGAGTGCCTCAGCTGGGTGTGAAGGTCCCAAGGCCAGCAAACCCACAGCTGAGCTAAGTTCTGGCTTACAGTTACCCATCAAATAATTTCCTCTGATTTGGAATGAGAGAGTGGCTATTTAGCAATAAACCCAGCTCCCTGCCTACTGCAGGAACAGAGGGGAATAGAAATCTCTTTTCTCACGTCGACACAGCCGCATGAATTTAGTAAAAAATTGTGAAGGGTATGCAATGCGCTGCTTACGTCACTAACTTGGGCGTTGGAATTGGATGTGCCCCGGGACATTTAAATTGCCTGTGAAATTTTTAAAACCTTTTATGATTATGAGTGTTTTTTACCTCCTGTTTCAAAAGCAACTATAATATCTCTTGCTTTTTAAAACTACCATGGAGTCATTTATTTCTCACATACAACTGAGCTTCTGCAAATTTATTCCAGTGTAAATAGTGAAGTGACTCTTTGCCCTTTCCCCTTAGGACACTCCCTGCACGTCACCGATTGCTATCGCGTCCTTCATGTTGATGAATTCCATTTTATTGTGTTTATTTGAAATTTCAGTTTATTTGAAATTATCAGTTTCCTCGTGTATTCCCATGTAAATGAAATCATTATTGACTGAGGAACATGCAGCACCATAGAGACAAGCTGTGAGATGGCTTCTGATCTTAGGATTTTTTCTTTTCTTTTTTTGGTGTGTGTGTGTGTGTGTGTGTGTGTGTGTGTGTGTGTGTGTGTGTGTGTACTGCAGGAGGTCTGGTCTTGCTGGATTGAACTTCTCCACTATCTGGACCTGGAGACCACCTGGCTGAACACGCTGGAGGAGCGGATGCAGAGCACAGAGGGCCTGCCCGAGAGGACAGATGCTGTCAGCGACGCCCTGGAGGTTGGCACCTGTCACCTCAGTTCCATTCGTTTGTGCTGTGATGAGGCCAGCTGTGTCTAGTAGGACCTCTCTGTCCACATCCAGGATTCAAGCAAGAATGGGTTAAAATATTTAGGAAAAAAAAATTGCGCATGTGTTGAACCCATTGAGACATTTGTCACTTTTTTATTTATTTATTTTTATTATTATTACATTTGATTTTATGACAGTTTCATAGGCTCGGGATTCCCCCAGCCCCCCTCTCCCCCAGTGGTGGATTCCTCCACCTAGTTGCAGTATTGCAGTTCAAATCCAGTCATAATTCTTTCATTGCAAGCATGTACTTTGCATAGTGTCCAGCATCATATTGTCCAGATCAATTCAACAGTTTCGTGGGGAGACCATCTCTGGTCTGAAGGCAGAGCTGGCAGAATATCGTCCTGACCAATTAAAAGCCATAACATAACATCAACAATTGTTTACAACTTTATGGAGATAATTGACATTCTTAAGCAACATAGATCATGGCTCTTTGTATAGGATTTACCTTCAGTTGGGTATTATACTAATAGAAGTGTGAGGATATGGGAGGATTTAGTTTAATGCAAATGCTGTGCCATTGTGCAGTGGGGCCTTGGCACCCAGGTGTCTGCAGTGGCTCTAAGGACGTCCAGCGACACCTGGCACGATGAAGAACACAGTGGCTTTTATCCTCACTGCTCCTTCTCCCTCAGGTTTCAACTGGTGTTTTCTTCCATGGCCTGAAGTATTTCCGTCATCTTGTGTATTTGCGGTATGGATGACCCACGCTGCCAGCCCTAGGAGGTGGTTAGCTGTTTGACACGTAGTGTGTTTTAGACAGAGGAAAGTGATGTGCTGGTTTCCCAGTTCCGTTTACAAGTCCCTGGACAGAACTAGACTGTCAGGACACCTGCTCTCTGCTCTTTTCCAGTTATTTTTACTCTGCAATCACAGCAGTGACTGTGTTAGCGTGGCCCTAAGCCACGGCCTTCTGATGTTGAAGGCCCCGGTGGATGGTGGCGGAGGCAGGAATCCCGTTGGAGAGCTTGTTAGCAGCCTGGACTTGCAGCTCCCTAGGCTCGTTTCCTGCTTCTTGCTTGTTCCTCAGTTCTGTGCCAATGCCAGGTGCATAATGAAGCTGCAGCTGCTTCCTAAATGGATTACGATGTGAAAGTGTGAAAGAGGGTAGCTTTTCTTAAAGAAAGCAGAAGGTGTAGGGATACTTGTAAAAATGGACAGTCAGCATGTAGAAAGGGAAGTGAGGGCCTGATTGCAGCCGAGAAAGAGCAAGGCCCGACATTCCAGGAGGTGGCAGCTCTGCTGCAAAGACAGCACTTCTTAAATAAAACAGCAGGGCTCCGAGGGATCCAAAGATGTGGAACTCTTAGATAAAATAGTAGTTTGTCAATATGCAAGTTCCTACATGTACACTCCAGAAATACGAAAAGTAGGGAAGAGTATAATGCAAACTCTAAGACAAGGACTTTTGTATGTTTTGTACATTTCTCCCTAATTATCTTCTTTTTTTTTTCTTTTTTTTCCCCTTTTTTTTAAATATATATCCACACCTTAAGAGAGCAAAGCCTTTGAGTTCATAAAGGCTTGGGAGCCAAGTTCGAGTCTGAGTTCTCCTTTTACTGATTGTGGCGTGGAGGCAAATCTAATCAACGTTTCTGGCTTCAGATGTCCCATCTGTGAAATGGGAGTACTCTTCAAGCTCACTTGGCTAGTTAGGGATATGTGAATAAAAGCATGTATATAAAACAGTGTTGAAGAAAAATGAGTACCTATTTTTAGGAGTAGGATTAATAATAGTGGAGATGATACATATTAGTTCTATTTTCTTCAAGTATGCCATAAGAATCTCCCGCAGAATTATTAATGGTGCTTCTTTCATGGGATTGGTTCAGCACATACCACTTGGCATTTCATGTATTTATTGACAGCATGATGAATATTTTGTGAATTGGCCACTTACCTATTTTATGATCTTGTTTCTTATACGGCTCTCCAGAAAATGGAATTATTACTTTTAAAAGTGGGCACTTTTAGGCTCTTTGATTCAATTTGCCTTAATAAATATGCGATTCCCTCCTTGTGTCTGGTCCAGTCTCTGGAGTCTGCTCTGCGGCACCCGGCGGATAATCGCACCCAGATCCGGGAACTTGGCCAAACCCTGATTGATGGGGGGATCCTGGATGACATCATCAGTGAGAAACTGGAGGCATTTAACAGCCGATACGAAGATCTGAGTCACCAGGTAAAGATGGGGCCTAGAGGGAGGGTGCCTGGGGTGTGCGATGGGCAGCTGGTCCCAAGCCCCTGTCAGGTGGTGCTGTAATGTCGTTACCTTGGTGACCAGGAGTCATGCTTATTGCTGTGCTAGTCAGGGATCAGACCTGACCCTTAGAAGACAGGCAGAGCCTTGATGATTCAAAAAAGTTATGCTCGAGCTAATTGCTGATGTGAGCCCTTTAATTCCTCTTAATAGTTCTAGTGTGCCTGTGTGCAGGAGTAATAGCTTACATTATCCTAATAAATTTGACTATTACAATTTGATGTAAACTATCATGAAAACGGTAACTTCAGTTCATACCCAGGTTGTGTCACAACATGAATATTCATATCAAGACTTATAGAAAGGACTCCATTCTCTCATTAAAAGTTTGGGTGGATATTAGATCATTTCAAACACTGTTTAATGACTGTTGATGCTTATAATATGAATGACATCAAATCATGGTTCCACCCTTATGTGCCTCTGTAGAACTTGTTTTAGACTCTGGGATGAATAGATTCAGATGTTTCCTGTGTTGACAGATATTCTTGTTATGTTTTTATATTTCTGAATAATGTCAATCAAGATTGACATTGCTGATTTCTGACATGTTCTAAATTTGTAGGAAATAGCAATTTTTATTCTCGTTGAATGTGTTCTAAAGGAGGTGTTTGCATTTTCTGTAGTTTGCATAATCTATATAAAGAAGTAACTGCAAGAACATTTTCATTGTTCACATTAGTATTTGTTGTTTATAAGAATGGCTAAAGTCTGCAACTGGTGCTGTTCCAGTCTTTTCTTAGTGGCCAGCATGTTATGTCCAGCTGTTTAGATTTGTGCTGAATGACTAATGGTTACATTTCTCTGCTGTGTAGGCAGAGAACAAGCAGATTTCTTTGGAAAAGCAACTCCAGGTCCTGCGAGAAAATGACCACATGCTGCAGGTGCTGCAGGAGAGCTTGGCCGAGCTGGATAAGCAGCTCACCACGTACCTGACCGACAGGGTAGATGCTCTCCAGGTTCCACAGGAAGCTCAGGTATTGTTGTGTGTTTGTGAGTCTTTCAATTGTAGAGAACATTGCAATTGCTTCTTTCACCCCAGAACAATGCACCTAACCATTGCTCCTACCTGTGGGGCGGCACGTGAAGTTCTCCGGTTCTTCATGGGAGATCCTAGCAGATGACTAACATTGTGAAATCCTGGTTTTGTTAGCAATGAAATTGGGTCAGGTCCTTCCTTGTGATTAAATTGTAAAAATGAGTAATGACAAACACAGGGATCTGAGCAAGTGCAGAGCACAGTAATCTCAGAATAGCATGGCCTGGCCTGCAGACTCAGGAAAGTTTATCAAAGTCTATGCTATGTAAATGAAAGTGACGTTGTCTAAACTGCAATATTATATATTACACAATGATGTGCAACTTTTGTATAATTTCTTCTGGTACTGGAGAAAAAAAGCAGGAGAGAGAGAAAATATATCCTCTCCCTTTTCTGTCTCTTCATAGAAAATCCAAGCAGAGATTTCAGCCCATGAGCTGACGCTAGAGGAGTTGAAAAGGAATGTGCGCTCTCAGGCCCCACCTTCTCCTGAGGGCAGGTTGGCTCGGGGAGGAAGCCAGATGGACATGCTGCAGGTAAAGAGGGCAGGGGCCTCCTTGTGGTTTGCAGTAGATTGGGCAGTAAAGGAAAATGGGAGGGAGCTGGTTCCTTTGGGTCTTTTATTTTCGCTAGAAACCTTGGAATAGGAGTGATATACTGAAGCCGCACTGCATGCCGGTGGAATAGAAACAAATTGTTGCTTGGGCGGGAATATGTTGAATCAGATTTTATAGTTGAGAAGAAAGCAGGGATTTTGAGTTTGTAAGTTAGCTGTGCGTGTGTAGAGATGTCTCCCATCATACCGAGCCTTCGGTGATGCCGTGGGCAGGCTGCCTGTGCAGGGATCGGCGTCCCTGAGGATCTCAGAGCTTGATGCAAGATTGGCTTTCAACTTGAACTTGTGATGAAGCGTCTTTGACTGTCCTAGGTTTTTGAAAGTTGAGAGAAATATGACATTTTAGTTGCAGGGAGGGCAGCTCTAGCTGAATTGATTATCCACATTTGTTATTTCTGAGATTGAGACTGAGTGCTGGTATGTTTTGACGGCAGCAGGTGCAGGCCATTTAGCTGATTGGGTGGGAAACTTTGCCGTGTTCCTTCAGGGCATTTGTAAGGTCCTGTGGCTGAATGCTTTATTGGAGCTTTAGTTTACAGCTGTTTAGTGGGGTCGCTTGTCATCTGATGAAAGAGATTGTCATCCTGACATTAACTGCTCATTGTTTGTATTTTGGGGCACAGAGGAAACTTCGAGAGGTATCCACAAAGTTCCAGCTCTTCCAGAAGCCTGCAAACTTTGAGCAGCGCATGCTTGACTGCAAGCGTGTGCTTGATGGTGTGAAAACGGAACTTCCTGTTCTGGAAGTGAAGGATGTAGAGCCTGACGTCATACAGACCCACCTGGACAAGTGTATGGTGAGGCTGCTGTGCTGCTCGTGTGTCTAGGTGGTTTTCCAGCAGCTTAGGCTAGCATTTGCATATATGTATTGCTCAGTGTTCATCAGTCTAGAGAATGCTAAACCCAGGGAATGGTGATGGGAGACGTGTTAAAATAAGAAGTGTTATCTCTCCTCCAAGAGAAAAGGAAAAATAAAAAAGGATGGGAGAGAGCAAAAGAAATTATTTTGGTGTACTGAGATAAGGGTGTAATAACATACATATATGTAGTATGATTTAAACAAACAAGAGAAGCATCTTATGGTAGGGAAGACTTGAAGAGTATGTGATGAACAGGTTAAATTTCAAAGTATAGATTTGAGTTAACTAGAGGAACTATGCTTAGAGTGCATACCAGAAACATTACTACGCTAAAGAAGGTATTCTCAACGACACAATTCGCAAAGTTATAAGTTTTGTACTTTAAAGAATGGATGTCAGCAATATTACAGCAGAAGAATTTGCTAAGAGAATGAAAGCATAAACCAAGGTGAGAAAGAAGTTATATGCAAGGTCTTTAGCATGAGCATTCCATCCAATAGCAATTTTAAAATAATGTGGCTAAGAAGTAAATGATTTTAGGAATAGTGGAGTGCTTCGGAAACTTGAAGAAATTCAACACCAGTTCAGGACAAGAGAAATCTGGCAAGATTCTTTGTGCTTTTCAAATCTGTAGTCCATATTGTCTTTTCCTCACATGATTGTAAGGAATAGTACGTATGTAGGATAAAATTTGAACCTCTTTGCATAAATGTATGCACTGATTTGCTTGCTAGCTGATTGGTATAGAGCAGCAAACAGAGCAATCGCTGTCATTGACTTCATATTGCTTAGTTCATTGGTTTGTTTGGGCACAGTGTCCTATGAGTTATTTCAAGTTATGGAGTAAAGAGAAGCTATATATAAAGCTTTCTGGTTTGAAGTGAGTTAGACTGAGAGCAACTTTTATATATAAAACTTGGCATGCCTGAGAAATGGAAGGAAACAAATAACGGCTGGTAATTCCGAATTCTAACAGCCAGAAAGAGGCCGAGCTGGCGTTTTCTTCTAGACGGAGGGTTTAGGATGAGAGCAAATATACTGGCTGATTGATCGGCTTTAGCAGTGTGTAACATTTTGCCATCTTTACTTCATATGTAAATATGATATGCATTTCACGTGGATACTCTACATAATATGGGATTCATAATGAGGATCATAGAAGGAAGGGTACAGTATTATGTTGAGGGTATAATTCATTGAGGATAGCATTTATATTTATCCATATGCCAAATAATTTGCTGTTTATACCTGTTTTATACTCTCTCTATATTAATTGGACTTATAAAATATAAGCAATGCTAGCTATTGAATATGTTCTCATTTTTATAGGAAAAGTGTTTATATTGCATTATTATTAAGTACCCATATAAATATTCAAAACACATGTCTACATTTATTTTTGAATACCCATATACTCTATTTTCTTAGCTAGTTAGAAACAGTAATTACAACTTTGATTTCATTAGACTTGACCTTCAGACTAATTCTGACAATCCCCTAGTGAGTTCTTTGCTATTAATCTGTCTGAGCAATGCCTCACTACCATTTACAACTTTTGTTGTTGTTGTTGTTTTTAAGAAATTGTATAAAACTTTGAGTGAAGTCAAACTTGAAGTGGAAACTGTCATCAAAACGGGAAGACACATTGTCCAGAAGCAGCAAACGGATAACCCCAAAGGGATGGACGAGCAGCTGACTTCCCTGAAGGTGCTCTACAATGACCTGGGGGCGCAGGTGAGGGCGTGTGGCCACACCTCGCCCAGAGCACACCCTCCTTCTCTCTGCTTTTCTTTCTTGTGTTATTTCTCAGTTTCACCTGTTAGGAAATGCTTGCTTGAAATTTGTACATTTCATCCTGTTTGTTTTCAATGTTTCTGGTCATTTTTCACTCTCTTTATGTGTGTGAATATAACGATGCAAAGTCAAGTAAAAGCTTTTTTTAATATTAATCCAAATTAGTATTTATATTTCCAATGGCCACTGACATTTTATGAAGAAATTCTACAAATAATAGCCCCCTACAAACTAAATTTTTCTTGGATTTTTTACAGCAAATAGAGTATTGAGTAGTGGTGCGTGTCAGAGCTCTGATAAATGCTCATAGTAAGTGACAGGAAGGCCGTATTACTCTGCTGGGATTTTAAAATCCTCCCAAGAAACAGCCATGCCTTGGTAAGACAGTGAATCCAAGTGGGATTCGCAGGGCTGTTTACAGTGCGGGATTGACTGGATTCAACCTGCTTCCTATCTTTCCTCATTTAGAGTCTTTGACCTCAAACAAGCAAAGCAAAAGGGAAACCTTGGCAGCAATGAAAAATTGTGTTAGGCTGTGTTTTAGATCCTCCTCCGGTTGTTAATTTATTAACTTGTTCCAGCTGAAGTGAGATTGCAGTTTCCACCTAAGCCTAGAGGGAAATGGCTGAAAATGCATGAATAATTTAAAGTCTGTAAGAATAAACAGCTCCTCCATTTTATAGTCGACTTTGTCCTTGTGTCTGTTAGTTTGGGTTTCCGATGTGACGTGTTTTGATGTATTGTGCTTGAGGACCACATAGGGTAGAGTCTCTTGTGGCTATGGTACAGCTGAGTTGTTAAATGCTATTGTATTTCCTGGCTTGGCGTAGTCGTGGGTGGGAGTGATTTTTGTTTTTATCCTCTTACTGTGGCCATGGTTTTAACACTAACTAGTCTCGTTGAACACAACTGAGACTTCATTGTGTGTCAGGAATTATACAGGCAGTAGGGATATGTTGATGGGGGAAAATGTAAATTATCTCTTTACTTAAAATAGAGATTGGGCTCACGAAGGAGGAAAACATAAACCAGAAAGTCACACAAAATGACCCAAATCTATCATTCTGCTATGTTATGAAAGAATGTTTTTGGTACTTTTAAAAGTATAACTAAAGAGAGATTTGGGTGTAGTTAGTGCTGTGTTAAGAACACTTCCCCAAGCAGGTCATAGGGAAAGTGTAGTCTGAGAAATGGGTAGGATTAATCTGGGTGAGGCCACAGAGGGATTTTTGAGGCTGATGGAGTGTGTATAAGAGCCACATAGAGTATGAGGCACGGCACACCTGTGTGGCTGGAACAGAGAGCCTGTGTGGGAAACGTGACACTGAGAGACAAGATGAAGTCAGAGCTGTGGTAAAGATTTTAATCTCTCTCTTAGCAACACCTGCAACAATTGCTTAATGTTCTGAGACCAGGCCCTGGTAGCACTTTTAGCATTGGGGATCTCCATCTTGGAAAATTAAGTCATTGTCGCAAGTTTTGCAGGGAGTGGTATGCTCAGATACATTCTGCTGTTATAGCAGTTTGAGGGAGTTTAGTAGAAGTAGGCTTGTAGAGACCAGTAAGGAAGTTGGCATATTCTCTGTGTCAGCTGTTGGTGACTTGGAAGAGGTTGGACACTGGAGATGAAGGGGGTGGATTGACTTCAGGCGTATAAAGTACGTGAAATCACTGGGACGTGGTGATACAGGAGGAAGTGGGTACAGGACGGGGTGAGAGGAAAGGTGATTCCTGGGTTGTGGCTGGGTTAACTAGATGATCAAGGCTGGGAACTTCATTGAGGTGGCATACTTCAGGGAAAACTTAGGACATGCAGAAAGCATGAGGATGCATGGAATGTGTTGCTGGGCCTTTGGGAGATTTAGTACCAGGTTAGTCAGGTCTGGAGAGAATTTCTATCTGTGCTGAAGAGATGGATTTCTTGGCTCATTTGCATAGAAGTAGTATTGAACGTTTCAGTCATGATGGCAATGCCTAGGGAGAGGACATGGTGAAAAGAGGAAGGGATCCTCACTAAGTTTTAAAAACAAGATCATCTAGTGGGCACTTTGAGGACAATGGACTTTCAAGAGAACCTTGAATAAATAGCAGGAAGTGTTGTACTCCAGGAAA
This sequence comes from Ochotona curzoniae, assembly GCF_017591425.1. NCBI lineage: Eukaryota > Metazoa > Chordata > Mammalia > Lagomorpha > Ochotonidae > Ochotona > Ochotona curzoniae. The sequence goes on from NW_024467115.1 coordinate 24,315,227, forward strand.
GTGCTCTATCTTCAGAGTTTGTAGGGAGACGATATTTGGAGAGTGTTGTCACTTGCTTTGAATACATTATCCAATGGTAAAAACAATAGCCAGTTAGATATGGCCATTGGACCTGTTGCCGTTGAGGTCATTGTTGAACTTACTGAGGTCAAGTTCTGCTGTTGTCGTGGATAGAATCCGCTGTGTGGTACTGGGTTATGTGCAGGGGAATGAGAAAATGGGGACAGTACTGTACAGAGATGGTTTTGTGGATTTTTGGGGGACGGTGGGAAGAGGAAGGTCTTTGGGGAAGCTAAAGAGACAGAGAAGAACATTTGTCTTGTTTGAACATGAGAGCCTTGAGTATGCTTAATGGCTGATGGGAATGCCTCTGGTGGGAGTGGATGCTTGACTATCTAAGACGGAGAGGAGATTGATGCTGAGGTAAGAGATTTACATCTTAAAATGGTCTAATTCAATATGCAGCATATCTTAAATGTATTGACTAGGCCGAGAAAAGTGTAGATTAGTATAAATTGAACTGTAAATTATCTTCTTCCCGGTATATACAAATCTTTGGCATCAAGCTTTATGATGATTGTGTAACTGCCTGGGCATGTCAAGGTTAGAGAACTATCATTGGAATACATAATATGTTTTAATGCAATTCAAATATTTGTCTCTTAAAAGTCTGTGTTGAGGTGCTATTAATTTAGGGTCATGAATTTTAATTGAGCTCTGTTGGAAAAAAAAATTTACTTTTAGGAAGGAATTTAATCACAGTCAGTCCTTAAGGTATGAAAGAGTGATATTGAACCAAGCAGGGCAGATCACTTATTTCATTACTCATTAATTAAATTTGATCTTTTTGTCATTGTATGTCATCTAAGAAAGTTTAATCTCACATATGGCATATCACTCTCCTACTAAGATGTTAGCCTCTGTGGAGATATGCACATAAGAATTCACCTGACTTAACGTCTGGTGCCATGATACCCTTTAAGGTATTGTCTCCATTTTGTAAAGAAGTTCTCACTCAAAGTGTCATGATGCCCACAACTCAAAGTGTCAGGTCCTGCTCCATTCAATCGCTGTGCTGCCATGCTCTTGACCTTAATGTGCTTAAACTTCATTTTGCCTATGTGTAAAGCAAAAAGAACAGTGCTCACTGTCATGTGGACTTAGGTCTTTATGGCATAACATGACTGATTCCTTAGCACAGCAGAGAAGCTGTTTGAGAACTTGAGAGTTTTCAGCTTATCCTGCTTTCTGTCAATGACAGTGAGAACACTGCAATTATGTCCATGTTGTGTAGTCGTGCTCTGTATCTTAAGTTGCATATTAATTGTAAAACACCTTATTAATAAAGCATTGCTAGCTCACTCTCAAATTTGTACATGGTAATGTGTGTATTTTAAATTCAGTTGTTCATTGAAAGGCTTCTAAAGTGTGCATTGTTCAAAATTAGAATAGTTATTAATGATTGATTCCTTAAGTTTTTTCTGAAGACATGACTGAGCTCTTGTTGAGTGCTCAACATCATTTGTTCTGTACCTCTGCCAGTGTCACTTAGGAAGAAATAGGCTAAGATTGAAACCAGTGCTGCCTGATATCTACCTATCGCGGTATAGCATCTTCATGCAGAACTGTGAGGCTGGAGTGGTCTTCAGGCAGCAGAGACAAAACTTATGTGTCATAGGGGTTAAGTGTGAATCCGTTTGGAACATCAGGTAGCATTCTGATTGGTTCCCGTTTGTTATGTCAGTCTCAAACTCTGTCGCGTCCCCTGCTTTGCAGGTGACAGAAGGAAAGCAGGACCTGGAGAGAGCATTGCAGTTGGCCCGGAAGATGAAGAAAGAGTCTGCTTCGCTCTCAGAATGGCTTTCTGCCACTGAAGCTGAATTGGTCCAGAAGTCCACTTCAGAAGGTTTGCTTGGTGACTTGGATGCAGAAATTTCCTGGGCTAAAGTGAGTTTCAACTCAGAGTCCTAACACTATGCTGGTGTAACTTTGCCTTTATTCAGGGCACTCCTGATGGATATCATTTCCTGGCATTCCATAGTAAATATTGCCTTTTACCCATATTATTTTTGCTGCTTATCTGTTCTAAGAATATTTGGCAACAATACATTTAGGAAGAGGTTTTCATCTTGATTCTAAAAGCACTAAGCTCACATTGATCATCAAGACATTATACTTACGTAACTCAAACATTGTAATTAAAAACTTCAGAATTGATGATAGCTCTTCAGTGTTCAGTTTTTACAAAGAATCATGCCAGATTTCAATCTGCTGTAGTAACTTTTGTGCCGATAAGTAACTTTTTGTTGTCAACCAACTGCTGGAAATAACTGGGGAATAGAATTTTAAAAAAAAATCGAGTTTTCTTTAGCCCTGTGGTTAGTTTGAAATTGGGAGAGTATACACTGATTTTTGGGTTTTCTGCCATGGGGAAAGAATAGAAGGAACGCAGAAGTAGCTGTTTTACTAAGACATTCTGTTGTTCCTTGGTTTCTTAATATGTTTTTCTCCTTCTTAAATAAAATTCTATTTGTGTATTTCTTTAAAAAGAAATAGGAATGTGGAGAGAAGTGCTAGAGATGAATGATTGATACAGTCATGGCTATTTATAGATGACTGTCTCCTTTGCAAGTGTTTGCTGTGAGCACCTTGAGGAGATGCCGTGAGCTGGTGAGCAGCCCCTGCTCCTTTGAGCCTTCCGTGGAGGTGACACTGGCAAGAAAGTCATGGTAGTAGGCCTTGGAAAGATTCTCAGCTGAGCAAGTAATGCATGAAAGCTGTGATTATGCAATGAGCTGTTTGAGTGAAAGGGAAGCAGAGAAAGCAACGTGTGAGAAGAATGAAGAGTGTGACAATTCATGAGTATATTGTAGATGAATGCAAAAGAAAGGCACTGGCCTTCATGGTGTTCAAAATTATTTATTATTTGAAAGGCAGAGTAACAAAGAGGCGGGAGGAAGGGATGGAGGAGAGCAGGGTTGTTCTGACGCTGGGAGCCAGGAGCTGCTTCTGGGTCTCCCATGTGTGTACAGGAGGGGCCCAAGTACTTGATCCATCCTCTTTCGTTTTCCTAGGCCATTAGCAGGGAGCTGGAGTAGCCAGGACACAATCTAGTACCCATGTAAGATGCTGGTGCCACAGACAGGGGCTGAGCTGGCTAAGCCATGGCACCAGCCCCACTAACCTTTATTTTTGTTAAAGGTGTTCAAGGAAATATTACCTTTTGTACAGTATATCTTGTAAGCTATTGCTTTCTTGTAAGAAGTTTACGCTATTCCTGCAGCATCTCCTGATCTGCAGGTTACTAACTGCAGATAACCCTGAATTATGTATCTACTTTTCTCCCCCACATACACCATCTTTACTGAGCACTTACCATGCCCTGTGGCTGACTTTCACAGAGCCGCAACAGCAAAACTAACAGATTTCTTTCTTTTTTTCTTCTATGTAATTTCAGGAATAGAAGAATTGTTTTGCCATAGATGCTGGCAATGTCAATGCATGCTTTTTTCCCCTTAAGTTTAATATTTTCACTTTTTGTACTCTGTAGCTTTTCTTTGGATAGATGAATGACCAGGCATCACTGTTGTTGCAATTTCAGGCCATGGTGCAGTCAAGGAAGGGTTATTTGAAAGTAGGCATGTTAGTTGATCCGATAAATGAGGCAGCTACAGTGCAGACATAAGGCTCGGAGAGATGTGCCTCCTGGGGTGGATGCAGCAGGATGGTGCAAGATTTCATCATGCTACTCAAAATGGCTTTTGACTGAAAACTAAAGGCATGCTCATTGTTGTAGCTTCCTGTGATTAATGTTGGAGTGTAATTGCTTGTGGATGTAGAGACTGTGGAGCGCAAAACGGGGGCAGGTGTTTTCACTTTGCAGGCTAAGCCACTGCCTGTGATGCTGGCATCTCATGTGAGCACTGGCTGGAAGCCCACTGCTCTACTTCCCATTGTACTTGGGAAAGCAGCTGGAAAAGGACCATACTTAACTGGACTCCTGCTACTCATATAGGAGACCTGGATGAAGTTTAGGCTCTTGGTTCTATTCTGACTCAGCCCTGGCAGCTGTAGCCATTTGGAAAGTGAATCAATTAATCAAAAATCTATCTCTGTAATTACACCTTCCAAATAAAATAAAAATGATTCCTGGGAATTATATTCTATTTCATGACCTTTAAAAATTTTTTAAGTTTAACCTTTGTCTTTACTTTGATACAGCATAATAGAGAAATGTGTAGTATTTCATTTTTATTTTTAATATTTCATTTTTCCACTCATATCCATGTAAGTTATTATCAATTTTCACTAATATGTATAATCAGCATACGGGTTAGCTAACGCATAGTGCATATTAACAGTTATTTCCTTGGAGCAACAGCTTACAATGCCGACAACTTCCCATATTGGTGTGTGTCTATATATCATTAGGTAAAATTCTAACCTGTTTTCCATAGTTAGCCAGTTGTCTTAGCATAATATATTGAGTGATGAATTTTTTCCTCACTGATTTGACAGGCCAAAGTCTTATATTCTTGTTGATTGTTTTTCCTTGTTCTGTCCTTCAGGCATTTGGCCCTCTAAAAACCAAAGAGGGTGGCATTTGAGGTAGTGATTACAACTCCACCTGGGGTGCCCGCATTCCATATGGCAGTGCTTAACTTCTAGTTCCAGCTCTGCCTGTTAGTTATTTATTTTAAATTTCAGTGCAGTTTATGGAAACGGTTCTTACAGTGATGATCCTTTTTCCTTCCTTCCTTCCTACCTTCCTCCGTCCCTCCCTCTGCTTCTTTTCTCTCTGTTTCCCTTGCTTTCTTCCCTTCATTCATTCATGTGGTTCCCTCTGCCTTGCTGCTACTGTGCACCCTGGGAAGCCGCAGGGAATATCTCAAGGTGTTTGCTGTTTGCCACCTGCATAGCAGATGACACTGAGGTACCTGCTCCTGCCTTGGTCCTGGTCCAACCCTGCTGATGGAAACATAGTGGGATGGGACCAGTGCATGGCAGATCTCTTTTTATCTCTGCTTCTTAAATTAAGTAGGTAAATACATAACTGACCAGTTCTCTGGCTATTTGACTATGTAGTTTCAGAATATATTTGTATTTTACCTGTGGTTAATGAGTTCTGTGTCTGTTTCTCTTTCGATTTTTACTCTTTAGTTAACATTAAGATAATTGTTCCCAAATCCTTAAAATGATCATGTTGAAAAGTTTAATTTGAATTGCATTAAATGTGTATAAATTTGAAAGGGAATTGCCATCTTTGTTATATTAAATCTTTTGGGTAACATGGTGTGTCTCATCCCCTGCCTTTTTTGTATAATGTTTCATTTTTTTTCTTCATAAGCATTTTTATGTATATGTGTGTCGAGAAGTTTCACTTATATATTTATTTTACTTTAATTCTTATTTTTTACTGAAAGCATCCTTGTCTCATTTTTGGTATTTAATAGTAATTCATCTTTGTGTACTTATTCAAACTGAGATTTTTAGTTGATTCTCATAATTTTTAAGATAGTGACTATAATAAGTTTGCCCTTCTGGAGCTAAAATTCTTAAATTTTCCCTTTAATTTTATTTCAGATTTTAAATAATGAAGAGGGTATATACAAAACATACAGAATATTTTGTTCATAAGTATAAATCAGATAAAAATCAGAATTTAACAAAATCCCCCTTATTTTAACATGTGTGTTTAGATTTAAGGGAGCTTCACATGTCACATTTTATTGTATTTATATTTAAAGGCTATATAAAATTACTTTCAATGCAAAACTTAAGTAACATTTTCATTAAGTAGATTTTTTTTTTGATCTTTTGTTTTACTTGCCTTGGAAAGGGAGAGTTCCAGAGGCAGAGGAGACACGGGTAGATCTGTCATCTCCTTGTGCCCGCGTGGCCACAGTGGCCGAAGCTGAGCCAGTTTGAAGCTCAGAGCTTACTCCAGGTCTCCCACATGGGTGCACTGTTTAAATTTCATTACATTCCTTAATCTTCTTGAGGTTGTTAAATTCAATTCCCATCAGTCAGCACATAGCCACAGAGGGCCTGAAAAGACTGCCAAGGATCTTAACGGCAGAGAGCAGTGCTTGAGTCTACAAGGATTCTTCCCCTCCTTAGTGCCTTCATAAATACAGCAGTCATTTATATGACTGTTTTGCTTCTGGCTGATGCATTTGAAATCTGTGCTTCAGCAGACATGATTTAATGATATTTAAGTATAAATGTAAGCTCCTGAAAGTGATTTATTTAAGTATTGGTTTAAGACTGTGATACTTGCCAAAAGGTGCATTGATATTAATGATAAGATAGATAAGCACGTGATACTTTGTAAATTAATTTTCTTCTGTGTGGGATGGAGGGCAGGCAGTAGAGGGACAAGAAGAGAGAGAGAGAGAGAGGCAGGTTCATTTCCCCAAATGCCTGTAGTGACTGAGCCAGGTCAAGTTCAGGAGCCAGGTACTCAGGTCTTCCATGCGCTTGTGAAGAATCCAGTGTGCCTTGAGCCATCATTACCGCCTGCCAGTGTATCCCCGGCATAGTCCATGCTACTTTTTGATTGAAAGAATCCTGCAAGTTTCAACATAACTTGCATTTGTATGACTATACATTTTGTCCGAACTTATGAATATTTGAATCAAATCATCCTGAAACATCCAGAGTATTTTCTTGGTATGTTTTATCAGTCTTAAGATTAGAGCTGGTGAGACTATTGTAAGCATAGACTTGCTAATTCTTCTATAATTTACTTGAGACAAAATATTTTTATATACTTACAAGTGCATATATTTAGGATATAGTCTTTATAAGTAAATGTAGCACATATCAATAGTTTCCTCTGATAATCTAACAGAAAATTCTTCATTAGTTTTCTAAGAACTCTGTGCTATATGGGATCTTTGTGTTTTGCCAGTGTTTAGTTATTGGAAATAAAATGGATTGTTCACATATAGAATAATGAAGATGATTGATGTTTATGTGTAATGAAAAATTAAGTGGAATTGTTATTTAAAATCAATGAAATATGTTTATCTCTACACCTAAATTTCTTAAATTCTTTGGTATGTGTTTCATTAAACCTTTTTGTTTTTTAAATGATTTATTCGTTTATTTGAAAGTTGGTGTTCCAGACAGAGACATCACAGAGATCTTCCACCCACTGGTTCACTCTTTGAGTGGCCGCAGTGGCTTCGAACGAGCCAGGTGCCGGAAGCTAGGAGCGTCATCAGTCTCCAAGGGTCTTGGCTATCTTCCACTGCTTTGTCTATGAGCAGGGAGCTAGATCAGAAATGGAGCCTCTAGGACATGAACTGGTGCCCATACTGGATGTTGACATTGGCATTTGGAGGTTTTACCCATGTGACAGCACCATTTCTAACATTTAAATTTTCCTTAAGAACTTGGGAAGTCTCATTGTAGCAATGTTTGGGAATTTTGCAGACCTTCTCAAAGGAAAGTTTTTTGAAATTTTAACTTGTATAAACTTTTACAGTGTGGTGAGTGATCAAGTATGTTCTGGTGATCTTATGTTCTAGAATGTTCTGAAGGATCTGGAGAAGAGAAAAGCTGATTTAAATGCCATCACAGAGAGTAGTGCTGCCCTTCAAAATTTAATTTCGGGCAACGAATGTTTACTGGAAGAGAGGCTTTGTGTACTCAATGCTGGCTGGAGCCGGGTCCGCACCTGGACCGAGGACTGGTGCAACACCTTGTTGGTAAGTTCCAAGAAAAATGAAAGGACAAGATCTTTTGAGCTGTCAGTATTTTAAGATGCATGCAACTTCTATTAATTCCAATTCCTGTTTTCTAATATGCCCCAGTAATGTCTTGCTTATGAATGAATTAATAGGAAACATTTTAGTTTTTGTTTGAAATGATAACGCAAAAGAATTCATACACTATTAGAGTATCATGTTGGTATTATATGTAGAAGAATGTACTTTAATGTTTCAATAAGTGTAGCTTCTTTTAAGTAATTTGTATTGTATTTGGCTTTTATACTCATAGTTGGAAATATGTATAGATAGATACAAATAATTTTTATAATAATCTGATAATGGCATACTAGTCAAGAGGGCGTGTTTAGCATCTGATGGCTTACATGAAAATTCTGACTACCTCGTAACATTGGTCAGATTACAAAAACTCTTTTTAAGCCTCAGCTTTCTTGTTTGTAAGTGGGCCATGAATTGTGGTATCTACCTTGTATGGTTTTTGCAGTGATTGCATGATTTAAAACATGTAGTGCACTTAAATAACTATGCAAAATGTAGGTATTTAAATTATCATTTTGTAGTGTTGTATGTCTGTTAAATGTTGGTTGTACTACCACACTGTTAATTATTTTGTGGAAGTATTGATTCTTCTTATACTGGCAATAAATATATGCAACTCTGTCCAATCCTACTGTATATAAAGGATTATCATGAGTTATTCTAATTCTAATTTAGCTGAGATAAGACTTCAACCAAACTCATACTGGATAGTGGCTAAAGAAATGGAATTCTAGATTACATGTGTTTGAGTATTTGTGTAAATCAATTAACATGCACAGGGCCGTGAGGATTGGTCTGAATCTGTCACAAGTTTATTTCTATAGTTTATGACTTACTACATGTATAACTTTAGGTAAGTTAATGCCACTAGGCTATAATCCACATGTATATGCAAAATAGGGTGTATATATATAAATAAATATATATGTATATAAATATAAATATTACATATAACATACACAGGAATTATTGAAGGATGAATATAATACTGCATATGAAATTCTTGATTCATGGAATGTGCTTATTAAAATTTTGCTTTTATTAATAACTTTATTTCGGATTCTCATGGATGCTATTTTTCCAGTGTATACTTTTTTTTTTTAAAGATTTATCTATTTTTATTGGAAAGGCAGATAGACTGAGGGGAGAAGAGACATAGAGGAAGATCTTCTGTCCAGTGATTCACTCCCCAGGCAGCTGCAACAGCCAGAACTGTGCTGATCTGAAACCAGGAGCCTGGATCTTCTTCTGGGTCTCCCACTTGGGTGCAGGGTCCCAAAGCTTTGGGCTGTCCTTAATTGCTTTTCCAGGCCACAGTCAGGGAGCTGGATGGGAAGCAGGGTCGCTGGGATTAGAACCGGCGTCCATATGTGATGCTGGCATGTTCAAGGCGAGGACTTTAGCCGCTAGGCCACTGCACCAGGCCCTATTTTTTAGTGTATACCTTCTACGTATAGTTAGTGTAATATCTTTCTAGTCCTATCAGAATATTTGGTTTTCCAGTTTTCTAAGGGTAATTCTGATACTCATCAATTTTTCTTACTTAAATTCCAGATCTGTCAGATTTTTTTCTTATATCATTTTAGTCGCATTTCAACTTTTTCAGCACATTTTCGTATTATAGAAAAACCGTTCTACTCCTTTGCAAAACGCGAATACATTTTCCCTGGTATTTTCCATCCTAGAAAATAAACTGCCTAAAGTCATTGATATTCCAAGTTCTCCCTCTTTTTTTTTTTTTAAATTCTTTTACTCAAGTTTTAGCTTCTTGCCTTTAGCTTCATATACTGTGCACAGTTTAAATGTGCCTGTCTGTTTCTGTTTCTGTTTTCAAATCCGTTTTCTCTCGTTTTCTCATCCTTCGCGAGGACGCGCTGTGCAGCGGAGTTCTGTGCCAGGTGTAATGTTAAGGGCGGAGGGTATCAGGTTGAAGGAACAGGCGATGTGTTGATTGGCCAGGCCGAATCTCACCTGATCCACATTTTTATCTATATGGCTATGTCCTTAAGTTTTTTTTCCTAAGAAATTTGATGAAAAAGAGGCAAATGATGTCAGTCATAAGAATGAGGCATGAGAAACACACTTGAAATTGAAAAGGAAACTAACTTTTACATAGTAGAGTTCTAAGTTCAATAAACTTTAGAAAGTATCTCACTGTGGCTGTGCCGTTTTGGTTAAGATAGACTGTTCCACTGCCAAAGAGGCTGGGAGGTAGACATCTTTTTAAAAAATCAGTTTGCCAGTCGCTTTTTTGAAAGTCTTTGAAATCTCAGGTTATTGTCTTACGCACGTCTGATAATTGTGAGAGCATTTTATGAATTCCTTTGCAGAGCCATCAGAACCAGCTGGAGATATTTGACGGAAATGTTGCTCACATAAGTACCTGGCTTTATCAAGCAGAAGCTATGTTGGATGAGATTGAAAAAAAACCAGCAAGCAAACGGGAAGAAATTGTGAAGGTAGCAGAGGTGCTCCGCGCCGTTTCTGGGGGAGGACTGTTCCGCTGTCGTGCTCTCGTGGGATGCTGGGATTTCCTTGTGCGCGTGTTTTTGCCAAGCAGTAGATTCTTGAATGTTTATTTTGGTGGGAGAAACTGAGGTCTCCAGAGAATCTCGGAGCAGCTGTGATGCTAATTCCGTGTAGCAATCTCTGATTCAGACTCCCAGAGATGCTTTTGATGTTGCTGAGCAAGCGTTACATCCCTGTTTGCTGTTGGTTTTTCTCACGGAATCATTTTGTGGTTTCTTACAATTAGCGCTTAATATCTGAGCTGGATGATGCCAACCTCCAGGTTGAAAATGTACGCGACCAAGCTGTCGCTTTGATGAATGCTCGGGGCAGTGCAAGCAAGGAGCTTGTGGAACCAAAGTTAGCAGAACTGAACAGAAACTTTGAGAAGGTGTCTCAACACATCCAAAGTGCTAAAGTGAGTAATTATGTTTTTATAGAAAACCGTTTCGTTCCTATGGCTATATGTCTAAATCATTATCAATTATATAGTGTTGCCTTGAAAAGATTAATATCAAAATGATTTTAGCACCTTTCTTGGTATGGCAGGTATGTCTTTATTTGATTACGATTCTGCATGTGAAAGGGTAAACAAGAAGCTAGGTAAAAAAATAACTCAAGGATTCTACCAAAGGTTAGAATTGGCTGTGAGATCCTGGGATTAACTCCAAAGCAAGGAATAAATATGAAACTCATTATTTTTTATTATTTACATATGTGCTCTTATATCACATTATTTGGACTTCAGTTTTGGGCTTCATGTGCTGACAAATCTAGAAGCTACCGTTAAGCCACAGTCGAAACTTACTATTCAAGGAACTACTATGTTTAATAATGTTAAGAAATAAATTATAATCTGAAGTAAGAGGATGATATGTAAAGTGTATGCTACTATATGCAACTTTTTCTCTCTGTAAATGTTTTTCTTAATTTCATCCTTATTACCCTTATTTTATGAGGGGACAGAAGGAAACATGTTAATTATAACATTCTCATGACTGTATTTGCTTGTCAAATAAGCTGAGGAAATGAAAATATTTTGAGGATTTGGTGGGGAAAAAAAGACAGCTAAACGTCAGGGAAACTGATATCAAATATCCATTTTGACATAAATTTCTGAGCTTTTTAAGAATCTTAGTTAAGGGCCCAGCGCCGTGGTCTAGTGGCTAAAGTCCTCGCCTTGAATGCACTTGGATCCCATTTGGTCGCAGTTTCTAATCCCGGCAGCTCCACTTCCCATCCAGCTCCTTGCTTGTGGCCTGGGAAAGCAGTCGAGGATGGTCCAAAGCCTTGGGACCCTGCACCCGTGTGGGAGACCTGGAAGAGCTCCTGGTTCCTGGGTTCGATTGGCATAGCACTGGCCGTTGTGGTCACTTGGGAAGAGAATCATCGGACAGAAGATCTTCCTCTCTGTCTCTCCTCTTCTCCATATCTGATTTTGCAATAAAAATAAATCTTAAAAACAAAAGAATCTCAGTTAAAATGCTCACTGAATGGCATTCTTTCACTATCCAATTAATTCGGTCTCCAGCTGTGCTGTAGGTTACAGAAGAGTAAGGGCCCTCCCTTTTGCAGGAAGTAAATGTTGTCCAATCTTACTTTAATTTTAAATATCTAATATGGCTCACATTATCTTCTTGAGCCTATGAATAAACTCGGATTATTCAGAATTTAGAATAAGAAAAACTCACGCTTTAGCTTGTGTCTCCATAAACATTGCTCTTGCCTCTTTATGCTCTGTCCTAAGCTGATTTTATTCTTTTCTAACGATGTATGGGAGATTTTACTTGCTATAACAAACAATGTGTAAGAAGTTAGGGCAAGTTGAAAGGAAGTAAGAAAACAAGATCACCACCGTTTCCCTAAATAACCCATGTACACATTTTGTCATTCTTGTCTATTCTTTATATGTATTTCGGTAAAATATAAAATTTTTCATATAGTTTTATTGTTCTCATTTGACATAGTTTCTGAGCTCTGTAGGCTATTTCATTATGTAATTTGTTAAAATTAACATGTTAATTTTTTTCTTGCTGTTCTTCATAAATACCATATTTATCAAAAAATTATCTTACTCATATTTTGTTTATCCATATCTTGATGTGCCTTTGGGTTAAATCCTTGAAATTTGTGCAAAAATTGAGTGCATATATGTTGAAGTGCATGCAGGGAGTTTGTATAATCAAGATTAGTTGAACTGGATAGGATATGTGTTGTTATATATATGATTTTTTTTATGTAGACATAATATGAAAATATTTTGTTGGAAATATGTACTTTTTGGACATTTAGGCTTTTACCTGCAGGAGGGTTTTTCTGGGAAAACAGCTGGGAGAGTCCATCATGTGTCCCTGTGACCCTAGGTCGGGGAGGTGACCCTGCTTTCCATCGTGTTCACAGGTGGTGTCAGAATCCATCAAACGGCACCCTTCAGGCTGCTCCCTCACTCTCTCACAGCTCTAATTACAGTTTGCAAAATAAGAAATAATTCAAAAGGCCCAAGTTGATATAATCCACGGCTGTGAGAATGTGTGAAATGAACTCCACTCCAATTGACTCCAGTGCCTCTCATTCCATACTTTCAATCACTGATGGGGAATCTAGCTACAGATATCCTAACATGTGTTTTCTGAGCAATTAGAAGAGCAGAGCTTGTAAATGTTCTAATGATTAGTGATGACAAGGAAGTGGGCAATGTGATACTGACTTGGAGCAGTACACATTGCATATATTTGTTGAAGTGTCCAACTATACTATGCACAATTATTGTCTGAGTAAAAAAAAACTTAAAACATTTGAAATGAATTATTAACCAAACAGATCTTAATCTCCACTTCCTGAAGACATCTTGAGTAACCACACTGTACCTTATACATATGTGCAATTTAAATAATAATGAAAATTTAAAATAATGAGAAACCTATTTTAAGATATTCAGAAAAATTCAGAATATATCTTCAGAGAACTCTTTTCCTTCCACAGTTGCTAATTGGACAGGAGTCCTTATCTTACCACGGCTTTGTCACCGCTGAAACATTTGAAGCCAGTGTGCCTTATTCTGACTTGGAAAAATTAGAAAATGATGTAGAAGATATGCTAAAAGTTGTGGAAAAACACTTGGAATCCAGTGATGACAGTGAAAAGGTTGGTTCAAGGAAATTTTCACAACTATGGTGTTACCATTTTTTTGTGTGTTAAATGTATTTATGTCCATTTTTATCTATATAATCTGCTTTCCAGAAACAAATCCTAGTATGATTTTCTGATGAGTATGATTATAAGATTTGCCAACTGATGTATCTGGTACTTTAAAAAAAAACCAGATACACTTTCCTTAGTGTTAGCCAACTTCTACCCAACTAACTTTGAAGTTGGTTTTTTTTTTTTTTTTAAACTACATTTATTTAATTTTATGACAGGTTCATAGGCTCTGGGATTCCCCCAATCCCTTCCCAAACCCTCTGCTTACATTAAATTCCTCCACGTTGTTACACTAGTACAGATCATATCCAGTCATGATTCCTTCATTGCAGGCATGGACCATGCAGAGACTCCAGCATCTTATTGTCCAGATAAATCCAACAGTTTCATTGGGAAACCATCCCTGGTCTGAAATATAAGTATTTTAGAATGTATATGGCTTTTGGATCATTCAAATGAACCTGTCTTGACTGACACTATAGTTAGGAGGTTTGTCTTGCTTTGGGAAGTGATAGTAAGTGAATCCTTTTTTGTTTTGTTTTCCCTCTTACACATTCAGCTGGATGAGGAAAGAGCCCAGATTGAGGACGTCCTCCAAAGGGGAGAACAACTGTTACATCAGCCTACGGAGGACAGTAAAAAAGAAAAGATCCGTTTGCAGTTGCTCCTTCTGCACACAAGATACAACAAAGTGAAGGTATTGTGTTGGTGCAAATCTGGGAAATTCAACGAACCTATTTGGCCCTTGCCACTCAGGTGTTTGAGGCTACATTCATGGACACTAACTCAAACCTATTCCTTTCTAGTGTGCATTACTGGATAGTATTGTATTTTTGCATCGGGCAGGACAAAGCACAGAGGAAACAAAGATGGTGGAATAGGGTGAGGACATGTTAATGGATGAAGGAGGGCTAGTGGAGGAGAAGCAAAGAGGGTGTGGTCCTGGGTGACAGGAGTAGATAGACCAAAAGCAGAGAGATAGCTGGGAACACACGGCCACAGGGAAGCAGCAGACAGCGCAGAGCCATGCGGCAGTGACCAGATACTCTGACGACCAGAATTCCACGACAGGTTGGAAGGGGAGATCACCGCATAGGAAGGAAGTGATTCAAACCATAGAATCTAGGGTTCCCTTGTTGTTTTTGCTGATCATGAACCTAAACATAGAAGTGGAAGCCCTGTGGAGGGGCCCAGGTGCAGGGCTGGAGTACAATACGCCTCCCCCTACCTTATGAGTGCCTCTTGGGGCACCTGTTAAGGAACTGAGGATGTGGCACAGGATTCCTGGACTGGTGAGAGTTGCTAAGTTGTAAAGGGGACTCTTAACAATTATGACATAGAGCAGATTATGGTAAATGCTAGAGGGATATTTGATGATGCAGAATGAGGAAAGTAACTACAATGCTGCCTGTCCTTTAAGAACAGTCAAGTAGTTGCAAACATGTATTTGGCCTTTTTGGGACTTGCAAAGCCAGATGGCTTCTGCAGGACTCTGGCTAATCCATGGGAACCAAACAGAATAGGATTGTGGCTCTGAGGTGCAGGTCCAGGAGATGTGGATTACGGCTGATGAGTGGTCCATCCCTGCAGCCTTGGATCTGTGTGTGGTGTTTCAGGATCTGTTGTCTCAGCTAGGACATGCATATTCTGGAACACTGATCTCAAAGGTAGTGATTCCATACTGTTATCCATTGCATTTCTTACGCTATTAATTTACCTATGCGGTTGATTTACCTATGTTTCCAGTAGTGAGGTCCAGACATGTGTAGTGTAATTGTGATATTTTTTAGAAGCGTGAAATGCAAATCAATGTTTTCTTTCATGTAGAACTTTCCAAGCGGCAGCTGATAAGTCCGATAAGTTATGTTTCCTCTTGATTAAATAAGATTGGTCTGTGAGAAAACTCTTGTAAATATTAACTTATTGAAGCTGTTTAACAATAGGGTGTAGATGGGACTTAAGAGTTTGTTAAGGCTGTCTACAGCAATGCAGGTTTAAAATATAAACCTGAAGTGTTTCATTCTTGGCATTAAATTCATACACAAAATAGTCTTATATTTTTGTCGCTTTACTGTTTACTTATCTTAAGTGTATTTAGGACATATCCATTATATTTTCATTATTGTTTTTTCAAGTTTTCATGGCGTGTGGTTCCATAGGCGTAGGGATTCCCCCTCCCATTTCCCTATTTCCTCACTCCTGTTTTTCCCATATTATTACAGTAACATAGTCCAACATTCCGTATTGTTTTGTGTTTGGACCTTGGGTGGATTTCATAGCTCACTTTTACATTCTTTGGACCTGTATGTGTTATTTCGGTATCGTTCTTTCTGATAAGTATTCAAAAGCTTTGTTGCTTAAGGCTTCTGCAAAACATGCAAAGCAAGATTTCACATTTTTTATGTTAATTCTAAACTAAAATTTCTTTTTTCTTTCTGTTGTTGATTTTGCCTTGTGGCTGTTCATTAAAAGGGGATGTATAGTAGCTGTGTTACTCTCATGTCTAGTAACATGTTATTTAACTTCATGGCATGTGTATTTTTTTTCTTTAGGCTATCAATAGTCAAAGGCGGAAAGCAGGACAACTCACTTCAGGAATTCCATCGTCGTCACAGCTCCCCACAGATTATCTGGTTGAAATTAATAAGATTTTACTTTCCATGGAGGATGTGGATTTATCACTTAACGTTCCAATGCTCCATGGTTCTGTCTATGAGGACTTATCTTACCAGGAAGATTCCCTAAAGGTAATCCTCCAGGGATTTGTATTGGAATAGCCACACGAACTGCACCTGCCAAGTGGTCAATGTGCTTTAAAACTTGTACCAATGATTTAATAACATTTGTGATTAATAAGTCTTTCTTATATGTTATTCTCATAAAAATGGATATCATTTTTAATGAAGACACAATTAATAATTATTCACAATATTAGACATTTTTTTATTCAGTCAAACATCAGAGAGCAGACCCTGGGTGATGAACTTGTCAGTTGCCATAAAACGCAGCACTGATCAGGTCATTTGAAAAGCTTTAAGATGGCCAGTCATTGAGATAGGGAATGGCATGTTGATTATGTTAATTAAACTATTAAAGACCTTCTCCTATAATCTTGATTGCATTTTAATGTGAAAAGGAAATTTCAGGTAGGATAGGTTTGGTATCTCTGTCACTTAAAGTAGCATTATCTGATTATAATAATTAACAATAATAATATAAAAGTTCCAGCTTCCCATCCTTGACTAAGCTTTGAAGAATGATAGTGAAATCTTTTGTATGTCTTATGCTGATACCACTTTGATCATCCATGGAAGTTTCCCCTTGGCATTATAATATTACATGGCATTACTCTCCGTTTGGTCAATAAGGTTTTTAAGTGCCGAGCTTACATGAACAAGGATGATTTCCTCATTGCTGTTTTTTAAATGGGTGTTACACATTTACAATTTTTGTCACCTCTGACTCCATTCCTTTTGTTGCTTTGCTGCTCTTTTTTTATGTATTACAACTACTTTTAGAATATCAAAGACCAACTGGACAAACTTGGAGAGCAGATTGCAGTCGTTCATGAAAAGCAGCCAGATGTTATTCTTGAAGCCTCTGGGCCTGAAGCCATTCAGATCAGGGACACCCTTACGCAGCTGAATTCAAAGTGGGACAGGATTAACAGAATGTACAATGACCATAAAAGGTATGTGCAAGTGAAACCCGTGTTTAATAAAAATGTCTCAGCTTATGTGCCATGTGACTGTATATGTTGCTTTCAGAGGTTAAGGGTATGTGCTAAATTACTTGATATTAGTAAATTTCTTGTGTTGTTATGAGGGCAGGGTTAACTAAGACTGGTATCACTGTTTCATATCCTTTAATTGTGTCCCACTAAATAACTGCAGTGGGTAAAGTTCTTTAAAGAAAGAAGAATTCATGACATGTAGATGATCGCAATAAGATGATTGTATCTTAATATCACAGGTGATATCACACATAGAATGAACATAATATCTTCAGAATATGGACATACCTCGATAAAAGTCTGTAGTACTTCTCAAGCTAGTTGTTGGCCTGCATAAAAGAATAAGTGAGATTAAATTTTTTTTTTTGAGAGCTGACTGATGCTGATGCTACAGTGGTTTGTGGCATTAACATTCATATTTTCCTGAATCAATAATATTGAAACCATCGTAAG
The DNA here is from genome assembly GCF_017591425.1 of Ochotona curzoniae. Classification (NCBI taxonomy): domain Eukaryota; kingdom Metazoa; phylum Chordata; class Mammalia; order Lagomorpha; family Ochotonidae; genus Ochotona; species Ochotona curzoniae. The sequence continues at coordinate 24,332,897 of NW_024467115.1, forward strand.
AAAATGGTACATTCTCTTATCTGGCACATTTTGTTACATTCTTTAGGCCACATATTTCTGGGTTGTTATCTCAGACCCTTGTTTATCCTCTTTGCTAATGATCTTCTTTGGCGGCTTTCACCGCTGTGTGGACAAAGCCCAGACTTCTTGTCTCGAGCTTAATGTTTAATGGTGCTCTTCAGTTGGCCTAATTTTGAACTTTCCTACATATTTTTCAAAAGATTCTCCCTTGACCTAGCCACAATATGAGGAAGCTATTTTTTCCTTTTTGGATTTTTACAATAATTATGTTTTCTACTAGCAATAATTTTCCTTTTAGTTGTATTGGTCATTCTATTTCTATCATTTTTTTTGGAAAGTTTTTGAAATTGCATTTCATTATAGGAACAATTACCCATCTGCCGACTCTCTTGTTTATTCAGAGATACACATTTTGAGTGTTAAAACACATATATCTTGAGTGTTAAAACAAGGCAAATGTAGCCAATTGCAAGGAGGTTTAAAGCATTGTAAGACAGGTATACTACACAGATATAATCTGTCAGGATCTAGAGGTATATTGTAAGAACTAGTACGTGGTGCTGTGATGGAAACGATACAAGAAGCCCTGTTTGAGATTCTCAGGGTCTGGAAAGTTTTTTTGGACATTATAAAGTTAGCCAGGTGAAGGAATGGCCAGAAAGAAATACTGTATAAGGTCATAAGTAAGAAGCAGCATAATGATTTTAAGGTAAAAACAGTCCGGCAAAACTTTTTCCTAGCTGCAAAAATGATGAAAGGATTAGCACACTTTTCTATGGGATTGGTAAAGTTTAGTGTTTGAGTTTCTTGAGTCCGGGGAAGTTGATAGCCCTTCATGCACGCCTTTAGCCAGCTCTAGGAGTTTGCTGCATAGAATGAAGTTGATGGCTTTGCAAACCCTACCTGAGCATACCTCTTCATAAGTTTTCTCGTTTGAATTCATCGCTGTAACTGATGATTAGATCTGTTTGAAATATAATCTGTTAGTTGTGACATGGATCTGAGTTTAGTGTTTGTATTCTTAAACTTTTTACATTTTGGGGACAGCCTTTCTAGAAACATTTTGTATCTGTTTCTGCAATATCTGAAAGTTGGAAATTACAAGTTATGTGGTTAGTGTACATTTTAATAAAGATACTGAAGTTATTATCTTTTCAAAGTATTTTTAAGTACTCTTCTTCTTTCTTTCATGTCCAGTAAAATGTAGTTTCCCTATGAACAATCAACACATTTTTAAAATAGTTTTCACACAAGAAGGCCACATAAATATTTAGGGTTTAGTGGTGACAGGGACCATTTTATTGTTTTAGATATAATCACCTTTTTATCATATAGATAAAATTTTTACCAATATAATTGAAAGCTCAGATTTCTGTTAACTGCTCCAAGCTCTACTATAAAAAGACAAAAAATAGAAGAAGATTCTGTAGGATTCAAATCCTGCACAACTTTTCTTTTTTATACTTATTTTGTATATTTCAAACATGACCAGCAATGGAATTTTACTTTGTTTTTTAATCTCTTAAAGAGTTGGGTGTGAATAGAAATCTCAACAGCTGGTTGCTTAGTCTGAGTTTTGCATCTTCCTGAGGTAAATGTGACACTGGAATTAGTAGTCACTTCAAGTATAGAGGACATTTTTAAAGTTTGTGAAAATTGGAGTTAAGTCAGTCATATGTGTAGGTTTTGCAAATTTTGGTGTTCAAATAGACATTTTTAAAAGTATTAATGGATTAGTTAATTTCAGAGAGAGCAAACATACCTGAAAATCCCAGCAGGTAGCTCATTCCTGCAATGGTCACTCTGAGTGGACTGTACTTACGTTGGAGCCAGGAGCCAAGCAGGCAATCCAGGCTTTCTGCATGAGTGAATGGGTGCACTCACTGAACCATGGAGCCAACAACTGGACCCTTCCAGAGTACCTGAATTAGCAGAAAGTTAGAAATCAGGAGCGGAACCAGAATTGAAATCCAGGTACTCTAACTCAAGAAGCAAGTGTCTGAAGTGCTAAGCACATGGCTGTGGTAAACTCACCTTTTTTTTCCCAGGAAAGTTTTGTGGTATCTCCTCATTAGTGGCTTGAAGTGTCATAACGATATATCACAGATTTAACTGCAGAAGGCTTATTCCTTTCTGTGAAGGAACTACTTCAGTGTGTTCCCAGTGTGTGTGTCTGTGTGTCGGGGGGATAGGGAGCGACAAAGAAGAGGGCAGGGAGATGATGGTGTGTGCAGATTTCTGTGCTCTTGAGATGGTGCCTATTTTTCTAAAGAAATTGTTAACTGCAACCCACAGTGACAATTGATCTTGTCAGTGAACTGTTAGAATTCACTCATTTGGAGACTTCCAGTTTCAATGAGATTTGAATTTTTGCTTCAAAATAAAATTGCTTCTAGATAGTTTTGGGAAGTTTCAAACCCTATTTTGTTCTGTTTGTTGGCCTTCAGCTGTTTTGATCGGGCTGTGGAAGAATGGAGGGATTTCCACTGTGACCTTAATGACTTGACACAGTGGATCACGGAGGCTGAAGAGGTGCTGGCTGACACCTGTGCCCCCGATGGCAGCCTGGACACGGAGAAAGCCCGGGTGCACCAACCGGTGAGTGCTTCCCTTCCTGCAGTCTGCAGGGTTCAGAAGTCAGGACTAATTGTAGGAGGATGATGTCATTTTGTAATTTTTATTCCTCTTCTGTTCAGTTTCGGAGCTTTAGGATAAGATGGTCATATATGATCTTAAAGAGATTTAAAGAGAAAATACTCTGTAGTGGGCAGTGTGATTCCCCCCACCCCCAATTTTGTATTCAGAGTAACATGTATAAAATTCTGTACTCGAGTCTGTGTTAAGGACAGAAAAAAATATATGCATACTTCACCTCTGTGTTTGTACTTAAACACTTAGGTATCTCATGTTTTTCTTTATACCACTGACAATAATCATAAAAACTTGTGCTTGGGCTGTAGCTGCAGCTGCTCATGTAACTCTCACTCAGCCTCAGGAACGTCTAACACCTTAGCAAAATCAGCTGCACTGATAACAATTGAAAAATCATGGTGAGAAGCACATACAATTTTACCATTGCAAAGCATTTTCCTTTTATTAAAACTTTAACCTATTTTTTAAAAGTATCTTATCTAGAACCTTTGTGAGGAATTAGAGAAGGTTCATCAAGGTGTCAATTCACTTTTTTTTTCCCTTTTGTAGTTACAGATAGAGGTTGAAATTTGATCTTAAAATATTCCTTTTATCAGTTACCAAAAAATTTTTGGATCAGTGAGTGAAGTACATCATTAGGTGTGTTCTGTGAAATGAATTACTTTTCCTTTAAAAAATAATAGTATTTTCAACTGACGTATAAAAAATGACTGATGATGGTTCGACACATGTACACAATGCATAATGCCGGTCAGGGTAATCATATTGTCTCCTGAAGCGTTTAACGAATAACAACTAAATGCCCTTTTGTGAACATAAACTGCCATGCCAGGGATTGTGAGTCCTGGGGTTTATCGGGGTTGATGCTTTCTTTTTTGTTGTTGTTAATAACATTGTATTATGTGATACAGTTATATAGGCACTGGGATTCCCCCCACCCTTTTCGCAGCCCTCCCCCCGTGGTGGATTCCTCCACCTTGCTGCATAACCACAGTTCAAGTTCAGTTGAGATTCTTTCATTGCAAGCACATACCTAGCATAGAGTCCAGCATCTTATTGTCCAGAGAAGTTCAGCGGCTTCTTGGGGAGACCTTCTCTGGTCTGAAGGTAGAGCTAACAGAGTAAAATCCCGGTCAGTTAAAAGCAAACAAAACATCAGCAACAATATATGATGTTATGGAATTAATTGACATAGTATTGAGTAAACAATATGTTAAAAATAACACAAGTTCAATTTTTCAAAACACATGGGTTGAGACAGTATCAATGACAGGTTCAAACAGAAAAAAATTATAGGTTAAATTAAGGCAAACATGTGGTATGTAACCTTTTGGGATTCGCTCATTTCCTTTAGCATTATAGTTTCCAGTTGGGCCCATTTAGCCACAAAGAACTGCATTTTTTTCTTTTAATAGCTGAGTAATATTCCATGGAGTAGATGAACCAAAGCTTTCTTATCCAATCTTCTGCTGCTGGGCATTTCAGTTGCTTCCATGTTTTGGCAATTACTGATTGTGCTGCTGTGAACATAGGGGTGCATGTTGGTTTGTTGTGGAACAGGTGTTTTGGATATATTCCTAGGGGTGGTTGATGCTTTCTTGCAGGAACTTGAAGAGGGCATCGAGAGCCACCAGCCCAGGGTGGCAGGACTGAACCGAACCGGGGATGCGATTTCCCAGAAACTCCCCCCCGCTGATGGAAACTTCCTGAAAGACAAGCTGGCAGGCATAAACCAGCGCTGGAGCGCGGTCGTCGGAGAAGTGAGAGATAGGCAGCAGAGGTAACTTAGCTGTGTTCACTCTCAGGCAATGCTCAATGTATTTTGTGTAGAATCTTCTGCAATGATTCACTGAGTGTTCTTTTGTCATCTGGTGCAATGATGGTAGCTTCACAGTTTTTTAAGCATTATAGTATTCCTTCACATTTGCTGATTCTCCAGAAGTTTACTGATTTTTTTTTTAAAAAGGTTTATGTATTTTTATTGCAATGTCAAATATACAGAGAGGAGGAGAGATAGAGTGGAAGATCTTCCCTCCGTTGATTGACTCCCAAGTGACTGCAACAGCCAGGGCTGTGCTGATCCGAAGCCAGGAGCCAGGAGCCTCCTCCAGGTTTCCCACACGGGTGCAGGGTCCCAAGGCTTTGGGCCATCCTTGGTTGCTTTTCCGAGTCACAAACAGGAAGTTCGATGGGAAGAGGGGCCACCAGGATTAGAACTGGCACCCATATGGGATCCCGCTGTGTTGAAAGCAAGGACTATAACCGCTAGGCTACCACATTGCATCTGTTTACTAATATTTTATTATGTGTGTTTATACCATTATGTTAGACCTTTGTAATTAAAAATAAAAATCATAGTCATAAGGAAGTAAATTCTTTTTAGGGAGAACGCAATGTAATTCACTAAAAAATTACAATCAGTTTTAAAGCAGTAGCTAATTACAGCAAACATAAAAATAATACTGCCACATTGTTAATAGCCTTCCAGCTCTTATAAAAATACATAATCTTTTTTGTCATATGAGCTCTAATCATATTCTCGTCTTCCAACAGATGGTTCACATTCTTATAAATGTTATTCTTATAACATTTAAAAGTTCTAATTAAGGAAGTTCCTTTTTGGAAAATTCATCTGAATGTTTTTTCTTATATACTTTAAAATTGTTGCTTTGTTTTTTTTTCCAGGCCTCTTTTTATGTTCAAATATAATAACTGTTTTAATGAACTAACTAAACTTATACTTTTTCCTTTTGTGGTGCTTGTAAAAAATGCCCAATTCTCAGGATCTTACCTTATTCTTTATCTTGTGAATAGAGTAATAGTTGCCACCTAGTGTGAATAATATCTCCTACAATGATGCCTTTCTATTCCCATGGAGGACGGAGGAGAACTATGTGTTTTCCGTTATTTTTTTAGATAAAAGTATTTTTTACAGTTTCTTTGAAAAAAAATTCCATTATGCAGCACAATGGTATCTAAGTTTCAAAAAAGCCTTTCATATTAGGGTTTTACACAACTTTTCATGATAGCAGAAGAAATATTATTTAGTTTCCATGCTTTTGAGTATAATTAAAATTCCTGTTATAATTATTGACTAACCTTTAGCATTGTAGAATGTCAACAATGTTATTAAAATTCATTTGAAAACATACATTGAAATAATGATTAGACGTTATATTTTGAGGGGAGTATTTCGGTCTAGATGTCCAAATAGGTGGCATTTTTTAAAACATATTTTCCAATGATGTTTGTTTTAGATTAAAAGAGAAAAGTAAGCAGGTGATGGAATATAGGAAAATGCTGAACGACCTTGTGTGTTGGCTAGCAAAGGCTGAGAGCGCTGTGCGAACGGCGTCTGCCACTGAGCTGGACGCCGACCTGCAGGCATTAACAGTAAGTGCTTTGTTCTCTGTCTTTGCCAACGCCTTGTGCTGCACAGACGTGGCGCTTAAGATCATGGTTGACTGAAGCAGTAAAGCGGAAGAAAGTACTTTGTGGTAAATGTGGTAAGCTTGGAAGAGGAATTTTTTTTTTAAAGAACAGCTATAACTTTGTCCTTTCAAGAGCTTAAAGTTGGACTCACACAAAGAGGACAAACCATTGGAGTGTCAGTATTAGACCAAAGGATTTTCAGATATTTTAAGCAAGCTGTTTTATTTTAGATTATGACAGGGCAGTGAGTCTTTTTTTTTGTTTTTGCTGTCATATATGAAGAATTATTAATGATTATTACTTATAAGATAAAAACTGAGTGAACGGAAAGCATGTTTATATTAATCAGTTTTGTTTTTTGATTTTCAACCAATAGGAAGCATTTGTAATTGTATATGCACATAATAATTATTGACACATGTGTCTATGTAGATATGCCAGGACTTTTCAAATTCCCCTGAAAATTTATGTCCCTACTTAGCTATCTTTTTGTTAAGAATTAAAATACTTGTTGCAAAACAATAAGCAGAGTATGCTCATATTCTTTGAATGTAAACATGGTGTGTGAATGTGTATGTGTCTGCATGCATACATGAAATGATAGTTACCAATTTAAAACACGGGGCAAAAGGTAGCGAGGTAGAACAGAGTATTAAATTGACAGTGTGAGTAGGATTATAACCCGGTCCTGTTAGGAAATAGTAGGCACGTGTTTGTGTGCATGTGGGCAGAAGTGCACACTGGTATGTGTTTATTTCCTGTCAATTACAGCTTGTTAATATGAGTTCAAGCTTCTAATAAGTTTATCTCCCTTTGAAGAAACGGGCAGTCCACATTTACAAGAAGGCCTTTCTGAAGGACGTCTGGTCCAATTCTTGCACTTGACCTAGGTAGCAATCTTGTAGCTGTGTTTGCTTTTTCTTTCTCTGCAGGACTTAGCTCAAGAACTGGAGGAACAAGATGAAAAACGCAAGTTGCTGAACAGAATTGAATTGGAAGTGCTTTCAGATAAAAGTCTGAGTTTGCACGAGAGGGAGAACATTTCAGAAAGCTTAAGAAGTGTCAATATGACGTGGAGTAAGGTGGGTACACAGAGTTCCTTGTGTGTGTTGCTTTTGACAAAGAACAGCATCATGCACCTGTCAAACACTTAAGCATATGCAGATCTGAATGTACTTTATTGATGCTGACAAATATGCATGCTTTTGTTTGTAATCTGAGTGTAGAGTTTTAAGGGCTTTTTCTTTTTTCTTTTACATGGCACTCTTTGGTCTAGGGCATTTGTATATTACATAATATGCACTATAAAATACTACATTAAAATGAACATGTTCTACAACTAGACAATAAATGTCAGTAATTATAATCATAAGTTGAAGATCTTGATGTAGCTTTCTTGAAATAGATGTTATGTGTGACTTTTCACAATTGTAAGCTTATTTTTAACAATTCCACTAATTCAATACATATTTAATTTTTCCCAGTGAAATGTGATGGGTGACTAATAAATGGGTAAGATGGTGTTGATAATACCATTATTGATATTTTTATTTTTGCATTTTAGTTAAGGGAGTACCACATCATATGAGTGGGACACTAAAAGATCATGACTCTGTTGTTGCTTTGCATACACTCTGATATCAGTCATTTTTTTTTCCTAGCCTCTTGCAATGACAGCCATTATCCTATGTTCTGGGAGGTAGTGTTTTCCCTATACAATCTGCTTGAGTTATTGTTACTGTGTTGAGTACATCTGTATCTGTGGCTTAGACCTCTTGCTATACTCCATGCTTTCAATTTGAACACCCAATGGCCTTCTTCCTGCCTGTACTTGGAAATCTGAGAGACTCCTCACATTAGCATACATGATTCAGCTTCTGAAATGCACCTACCCTTTGTGCCTCAGTGTACATCTTCCATCTCATCATGGCACTTATATCCTTACTACAGCTTTGATCAGAAATTTTGAAGTCTGTCCCAATGAGATATGACAAGCATCATGAAAAGAAACAAGAAAAGAAAAATGAATTACTTTGGGGTCACACATATTCTTGATGAATAGGGAATGGCTAGTTGGCTACAAACAGGGGAAAGGACAGCAAACTCTTGCCAGCTGTAGATGCTGGAACACATGTGTTTCTTTCAAGTTTCCTAGGTGAAGACGTACCTTGAGTTTGGTTGTGTCTAGTCACCCCATTCCTACTCTGTTGCTTCAGGCGCCTGTCATCTCCTGTCTGCACTGCTTCAGAGGTCCTCTCACTGCTGCTGCCTTCTATTCCCTCTGTCAATCTCCTCTTAACAAAGCAGTCAAAATGATGTGTTAAACATCATTTAGTTTAAGTAACTCCTGTGAGAAAATTTCCCGTAATTGCATTCCATCTCACAGTGGAAACCCGGGTCCTCATTGTTAACCTCCAAGGCTCTTGGTTTGACTTCCCATTAACTCTGTGACTTTGTCTGCTACTCTCTCATCTCACACTTTTCTCTGGATGTATTGGTACCCATGTCACGTGCCTGTCTGCCTATATTCAATCGGAGCAAGCATGTTAATTAACATGATGAATGCCAAAGGATATTGCATAGAGGAGGGCAGAGTGGTCAGTTTAGGAGTACAATGGCAGATAATACTTTGGATTCCATTGTTTGAGGATGTCATACTGATTTTAATGTTTTACTTTGGTGATTTATAAATGTATACGACAAGCAGTGTTTATGGTGTGGACACATTAGGAAATAATAATCTTGGGTATTTCATTCATCCACACACTCCCTTATTATAGCTTATTTTTCCCCCACACCTTAATCTGGGTATAATTTTAGGAAATCACGACATAGAGTATGGTGCAGTATGGTGCTGTTGTTACTTGCCAACAGCACATTCATAGCTGAGACAGGTACACATGACAACTACAGCATGAAAGTATCCCTGGGAACAGAACACAGAACACCTCCCTGACTTTGGAAAGAGACTGTGGAATTGTGGAAGTTAGTTTTGCTGAGAATATCAGAGCCAAGTCAGTTTATGATGGAGGAATCATATTGGTCCAATGAAGAATCAGGCCAGGGGTATTACAGAGCGAGGAGAAGCAACCAGTGAAAGGACCAAGAGGAGGTAAGAATGACATAGTATAACTGGGTTCTGGAAGTTATTTAGGGCGAGTGTTAGACTGACAGGTATCTGCAGACACTGGAACTTGGAGGCCTCATAATGCGTCACAAGGGATTTGAACTTCAAACCCCCTATTTAGAGAGCAGCTATTGGTGAGTTTTAAGCCAAAGAAAATTATACTGTTAAAATAACACTGTTTAATGGATGTAGTGATTCTAAATATTGACAGAGAAAAAATAATTTAGAGTCTTGAAAAAAGTTCATGAAGAGGATGCCAGAGAAGATCCAGGAAATGAATTCTAGTTTGGATGCTTATAAATATCTAGATAAGAGCATTGAATAGAAGCTAATTTTTGGGACATCTCTTGCCTCTTGGCATTCCAAATGGGGAATGAAGCCACCAGAAAACTGGATTCAGGCAAGGATCCAGAGTCAAGGGGAAGAAGAAAAAAAATGAAATAAAAAAATGAACCTATGGAACATTGGTGTTTGATGGGCAGCTGGAGGAGAATAAACTGGTGAGAGAAGCCTAAGAGCCAATCCTAGTGGTGTGAGTGAAGTCAGCATTGGAATTTTAAAGGAATTCAAGTGAGTGGAGAGTCAGGGAAGTTAAGGACTGGAGTTTGGAACTTGAGCTAGATGGCCGTGTTGACAGTGCAGATAAGCTTAGCTGGCAAAAGGCAAGAATGGTTGAACTGTCACTTAGAAAATGTCTGTCATTTTCTTTATATGATATTCCCTTTCTGTTTGACCTGATAGATATGCAGAGAATTGCCTACTATGCTGAAGGAACGCAGCCAAGATCCCTGCTCTGTTTCTTCGACAAGGATTACTGGTAAGGTAGTTTATCCCTTAGCAAGATTTCATACAAACATTGATATGTTTTGTAATATGAATACTGTGTAAGAATTGAAGAAAACCTTTAGCATCATACAGTTGTGATGTATTATTCTACTTCCAATCAGTAGAAAAGTATGTCTTTTTAAGATTTATTTGTTTGGAAAGCAGATTTACAGAGACACACACACACACAAACACAAAGAGAGAACGAGAGACAGAATTTTCCATCTGTTGTTTTACTTCCCAGATGGCCTCACAGCCAGAGCTGAGCTGATCCAAAGCCAGGAATTTCTTCTGGTTTCCCACAGGGGTGTAGGACCCCAAGGACTTGAGCCAACCTTTGCTGCTTCCCCGGGATATAGGTAGGGAGCTGGATTAAAAGTGGATTAGCTGGGATGTGAACTGGTGCCTTTATGGGATGCCAGCACAGCTTGCATAGGATTAGACTGCAGTGGCCAGAATGTCATTTTTAAATGACTTTATTTGAAACACAGAAAGTTCAGAGAAACAAAGAAATGGAGACTCACAGATCAAATGAAAGATCTTCCATCTGCTAGCTTACTTGCTCAAAAGCATGCAACAGCTGGGACTGGGCCAGACCAAAGCCAGAAGTTGGGAACTCAATCTATTTGTTCCCCATGAGTGACAGGGACTTAGGTATTTGAACTCTCACCTGCTGCCCCCCATGGTGCACATTAGCAGGTATTTGGAATCAGGAGCTGAGCCTGAGACTTAGATCCAGGCTCTCTGGCATGGGATATGGGCATCTTGTGGCATCATACCCACTGCACCAAACAGTTGGCCTACAGCATCTTTATGTCCTGGGGTTCTTGGAGAGTTGGGAAACAATTTCTAGATCCGTGCAGCATTTCAGGAACTCAGCTCTGACTCACTATTTTAACCTGTCTTTAGCATGTGTAATTAACCCTGTTCATGCATGAAAAATAGAAAGAATGGGTTAGACATTTTGGAAGCATATAGGCAGTGGCCACTTAGAAAACTTATATATCCAGGAGGAGCTGTATGCTTGACTTAAATGTGAAGGAAGAAGAGTATGTCTTCTCACTTCCATTTCAAGTGCTGGAATATCAAATGGGCACTGGTTCATATTCTGTCTGCACTTCCCATTCTGCTCCCTGCTTGTAGTCTAGCAAAACAGTGGAGAATGGTGCAAATTCTTCATGGGTGCTGGTGGGGACACTGCACCCACCTTGGAGATCCAGAAGAAACTTCTGGATCCTGGCTTCAGAGCAGCTCTGCTACAGCCCTTATAGCCATTTGGGGAATGGACCAGCAGATAGAAGATCTTTTTCTTTGTCTCTCCTCACCATTAAATCTGCCTTTCCAGTGAAAGTAAATAAACCTTAAAGAAAAATTCTACATTTTTATGGGATATCATGTCATCTATCTATATGTGTATATACAGCATAATATCAGAGTAAATATATCTATCTACTCAACTATTTAAGTTTTGTGGGTAGTGAAAACATTCAAAATCCTCTAAAATTTTTTGAGAAATATATGGTACATTATTATTACCTAGTCCATCTATTGTGAATAAAATGCTAGAATTTCTTATTACTAACTATAACCAGTGCCCACTCATCAAGCTTTCTGCATCCTTTTCTGTCTGTGACTCTCCCCCGGCTCTTGTAAGGACCATTGCAGTGTTACTTTCTATGAGGTCCACTTTTTGATATTGGGCAAATGAGTGAGATCACATGGTACCTGTCTTTGCTTAATTCACTTCACATAATGACCTCCAGTTACACGCATGTTGCTGCAAACCGCAAGATTTCATATGTTATTGCTGAGCAGTATTCAGCTGTGTATATTTCACATTTTTATAGTTTCTTAATTAGTATGACAATGTTAGATACCAGTTCGACTTCACAGCTATATGGAAAGGAGTTGATATTTTTCATAACATAGCATTTGATTATCTTAGTTGTTAAAAAAATTATTGATTTGAATAGCAGGGTGAGAGAGAAACAGAGAGATAGATAAAGAGACTGAGTCCATCCAGTGATATACTCCCCAAATGGCTGCATTGTCTGGTGGAAGCCAGGAGTTGATAGCTTCTTTGGGCCTCCCATGTGGGTGCAGCAGCCCAAGCACTTGGAACATATGCCTTTGCTTTTCCCAGGCCCTTTGCAAGGAACTGAATCAGAAGCCTAACATTTGGGACATGAACTGGCATCCATATGAGATGCTGGCCTCAAAAAAAAGCAGCTATGCCCTCCATTCGACAGTGCTGGCTCCTGGGTTATCTTAATTTTAAATGTCATCTGGATAAAGGAGCAGAAGTTTGAATTTAAATGTAGAGGTACACAGGTACAGAAGAGCTTACAGCAAACCCATATCCTCCTTTAGGTGGACAGTTAGTTACACAAAGCTCATCATCCCTGCGAGAGTTAGGACACCTGAAACTAACCTCAGTGACACTTTCAGTCTTCCCACTCAGTGTTTAATTCTCCCTTTTTAAAAAATTAACCATTGGGCCTGGCGCGGTGGTGCAAGTGGTTAAAGGTCCTCGCCTTGCACGCCCGGGATCCCATATGGGCGCCGGTTCTAATCCCGGCAGCCCCGCTTCCCTTCCAGCTTCCTGCCTGTGGCCTGGGAAAGCAGTCGAGGACGGCCCAAAGCTTTGGGAACCTGCACCCGTGTGGGAGACCCGGAAGAGGCTCCTGGCTTCGGATCGGCATAGTATCGGCCTGTTGCGCTCACTTGGGGAGTGAATCATCGGACGGAAGATCTTCCTCTCTGTCTCTCCTCTCTGTATATCCGCCTTTCCAATGAAAAAATAATAAAAATAAATCTTTCAAAAAAAAAATTAACCATTTCAAAGTGATCAATTCAGTGGCATTTTGTACATTGACAATACCGAGCAACTACCACCTGTGTCAGCTTCCAAAATATTTCCATCACTGCAAAAGGAAAACTCATTAAACAGTTTCTCCCCATTTTCTCCCTATTGCCTCCTACACCCAGCATGTGGCAGCCACCCGCCTGCGTTCTGTCTCTGTGGATGGATCTATTTTGGATATCTCATGGAAATGGAATTACAGAGGGGTTTTTGTCTCCCAACATAACTTTAAAACTAATGCATTTGAAAGGCAGAGAGAGAAAGAGAGAGAGAGGGAGAGGATTTCTTTGGATTCGGTCAGGCTGAAGCCATTCCAATTGCTCCTGCAGGCAGGGACCCTTCTACTTGAACTTAGAGCACCTTTTGCCTTCAAGGTTCACATTAGCAAGAGGCTAGAGAGAGGAGCAGGGATGGGATTCCAACCTTGGCACTCTAGTGTGGAATATATACATGCCAAGTGATGGCACATCTGTTTGGCCAAACACCTGCTCCTAGTATCATCATGCCAACTTCTTTTCAGTACACTCTGCCACCTATTTCTTAGTGCCCTCACCTCATTTTCAAGAAAGATTTGTATATTTGAAAGGCAGAGTTACAGAGAATGAAGAATGTAGAGAGGAGGGAGGGCAGTGAAGGGAGACGAGAAAAGAGAGGGATGTTCTGTTTGCTGGTTCACTCCCAGAATTACTAAAATGATTGGGGCTGGGCCGGACCAAAACTAGGATTCTGGAATTTCCTCCAAGATTTCTGCATGGGTTATAAGGGCCTAAGCCCTTGGGTCATTCTCTGCTGCTTTCCCAGTAACACTAGTAGGGAATTTGCTCAGAAGTGGAATAGCCTAGACAGAAGCTGGAGTTCATACGGTGTTCCTGCGTTGCATGTAGCAGTTTATCACTCTATTCTGTGATACTGACGTTTCTTTCATTTTATAAAGAAAAAATACTCTCATGTTTGCAGCGCGTGCCTTCTTCATCTTCCTAGCTCAGAATCCACTGATCTTCCTGTGTCTGTTCTCACATGCTCCACCCAGTTGCTTTTCTGTTCAGAGAGTGTTCTCTTATGCTGTGCAAGACCTGCGTTTGCACTGTGCTTTGATTGCTTCTTCTTGTGGCTTTACATAGATCTTGTCTGTCACTCTGTATCATCCTCTCTGGCATATGTTTTAATTTATTCATTTCAGTGGTTGTATAGCATTCCATTGTGTGGTTATCCTGTCATCCAGAACTCTTCTTTAGCTATAGTCAGGAATCTCAAAACTGTAGACAGATTTTAACTTGGAAGCTTCAGTCAATTTTTAAGTCAATAAACTTACACTCATCTTCAGCTCTTGTCTGGATTCCCCTTGCAGTTCCTAAGCAAGCTGCCACAATCTCATGCTCCAACACTTGCCAGGTCTGGAACTTCCTTATCTTTTGCCTAGACTATTCAAATATTCTAACATATTATTCTGATTCTATTCTTGCCATTTATTTGCCCCAATAATCCCATAACAACAAGATATCATTCATTTGCCTACAATCTTTTAATCATGCATATAAATGAACTTGATAGACCTACCAGGAAAGATGGACTCCCAATGAAACTGTTAAATATATTTTTGATAATAAGATGGTTTTTTTTTGTTATTGACATTGTATTATGTGATACAGTTTTATAGGCACTGGGATTTCCCCCGCTCCTCCTGCAGCCCTCCCCCCCATGGTGGATTCCTCTACCTTGCTGCATAACCACAGTTCAAGTTCAGTTGATATTCCTTCATTGCAAGCATATACCTAGCATAGCGTCCAGCATCTTATTGTCCAGATAAGTTCAGCGGCTACTTGGGGAGACCTTCTCTGGTCTGAAGGCAGATCTAACAGAGTAAAGTCCCGGTCCGTTAAAAGCCCCAACAAAACATCAGCAACAATATATAGTGTTATGGAATTAATTGACATAGTATTGAGTAAACAATATGTCAAAAACAATGCAAGTTCAATTTTTCAAAACACATGGGTTGAGACAGTATCAATGACAGATTCAAAAACAAACAAACAAATAACAGAAAAAAATTATAGGTTAAATCAAGGCAAACATGTGGTATGTAACCTTTTGGGATTTGCTCATTTCCTTTAGCATTATAGTTTCCAGTTGGGCCCATTTAGCCACAAAGAACTGTATTTTGTTTTTTTTTTTTTAATAGCTGAGTAGTATTCCATGGAGTAGATGAACCAAAGCTTTCTTATCCAATCTTCTGCTGCTGGGCATTTCGGTTGCTTCCATGTTTTGGCAATTACTGATTGTGATAATAAGATGTTGGACTCTGTGCCATTGTCCATACCTACAGTGTCAGATAGACTTAAATAACAGAACGATGGACTTATGACTGTTTATGAAGGACTATACAATTGTAATAATATAAGGAAATTAGTGAGGGGGACGAGACAGGAAATCCCAGAGCCTACGGACTGTATTATAAAATAATTAAATAAATTAATTAATTTAAAAAGCCGTACTAGAGCCCGAAGCTCATGTGTGCTCTCCCTCCTGCCTCTCTCTCTCTTTGCCTTTCTTGTTACTCTTCACTTTGTTCATTCTACCTCCAATTCCCTCATTGTTTCGCTGTTCTAAAGATGCCAAGAGCATTTTCCTTATTGTAGTTTATACCTACTGTTTCTTCTTTTCTTTCCACGAATCATTTCCCTCGGCCCTCGTTACGTTTCACATATTTATTTCATTTCGTTCTTCCTCAAATATCTCTTTGCCAGCGAGGTTTTTTCTGCACTCAGATACATGCTGACTCTGTCTCCTTGCGTTGGTTTTATTTTATAACTTATATCCATCAACCCCAGAAGAATGCGAGCTCCACAAAGGCAGGACTTTGTCATTGTAAACTCCATGCTTGGAGCATGTAGAACAGTGTCAGTGTCAGCTTCTCCACAGGTATTTAGTGAACCAAAGACATGAGCCAAAACTACGAAGAATGCTGCAGTCACGTGTTGACATGGTGATATATGAAGTATGTGCCTCGTGGCAAGATCACTGTGTCACAAGTTGTGGGAGCCTGTTAGTTTGCCCATTACTTCTACAGTATGACATGGAGTATGCATTGCAGTTCAGATAACTGGCTGTGGCCGAGGGATCCTCTTGTTCTGTTATGATCAGTATTTTTGGTTTCCATGTTCCGTATTTTTTTAATATACTTTTTGAAAATTATTGATAATCCCAAAGAACTTTAGTTTATGTATGCTATAGTTATCATTATTTACATAATTAGAAATCTCAAAATTATTTGCTTAATTAATTGCTTTCAAAATACTAAAAAGAATTTATTATATAAGCAAAGTGATATATTTTCATAATATTAACATAAGAGCTATATTTTCCATAAAGTTGGAAAAGAGGAATTGCTTTTCGCTTTTCAAAATCTCTTAAATGTATGGCTTAGTAGGAGACAGCTGGATTCTCATGCTTGCGTTTCCGTTTGGTCCTTTGTGATTTCACATATACAACACTACTGCAGCATCTCAGATAAAGCAGCACTGTGCCTGTGGAACTCTACACAGATAGGAAAAGGTGATAGCCTATACAGTGGGGATTCTTCATGTAGGCGTTAGGACCCTTTGGAAACGTTTATAGAAACCAGAGTGTTCAGATGTTGCTTTGTCAACCTGTTTTGTGTACATAGATGGTAATTCATTTATATAAGTATATACATTTGCAAATACATTTAAAAGGATTTACTCTGTTAAGTCAGAGTGACAGAGAAATGCAGAGACATCTACAGATTCTTCAAACTCTCCCAAGTATGCCACTCGGCCATCTCTATGCCAGGCCAAAGCCTGGTGCCAGGGACTAAGTCCATATCTCCCATGTGGGTGATAGGGGCCCAGGCACTTCACTGTTTCTCTAAGATCAATTAACAGGTGGCAGATTTAAGTGGAGCATCCGAGATTGGACTTGCGTCCATGTGAGATGCTGGCCTCACAAGTGTTGGCTTTCTTTGCTATGCCACAGTGTCATTATCAGTACTTTGCTTTAATTTGTATTTTTTTCAATTATCAATTAGGTACCTTTTTTCAATGTCCATATTTATGGTGTATTTTAATTTCCTATGAAAGTTGTTGACTTTTGAAGTCTCAAAAGATATATTTCGGTTACAGTTCTTTGCTGAAGTGTGCATTACAAATATTGTCTCCTTAAAGACTTCTTGAAAAGCTTATTTGTGGCATGCTTTGCTGAATTTTTAAACCATTTTATATTTTGTTTCAGAACTCCTCTGGTGCTATAAAATCAGAATGATAGCCTTGCATGTTTTTGGCTCACTTTTTTGGTCTTCATATTCTTTTCCTAATTCTATCAAGAATTAATTTCCGTATTGGGTAAGGGTCACAGTCTTCCCTGCTATTTTCCTACTCCAGCCATAGGTTCCACGTTGCCTGTTTTACTTACTGAGCAGTAAATTCTTCCTCACTCATGTGTAAGGCATGCACTGCCAAGGTCAGATTCCTTTGCTTATGAATGCCCTGTGGTTCTTTCCTTTCATTGGTCTGTTCGGATGTCTGGGTTCATCATTCACTGAATCAATAGCCACTAGCTAAGTACTACAACTATCTGATATCATCTATTATTCATCCATAATTTTGTTTCCATTTTACTTTTTTCGATCCTTTCTCTTTCATATTCGTTTTACAGTTATTTGAATATATTGTTTTCTCAAATTATAGAAAAACACATTGGATTTTGATTAATATTGACATGAATTTGTATATATGTTTTAGAAAATATGTTTTAGAAAATTATTTAAGTTGCACCTGATATATAACCTTGTAGGCTCCAACTTGATTTAGTAATGAGTGTGGCTCTCTGTAGCATCAAACCAAAGAAACTACTACTCAGCCTTCGCTCAGTTAAAAGCAAACAACAATAAACAAAGCAAACAAAAAAGCAGGAAGACATTTCTCAAATCTGGAGAAGACAAGTGTTCCTAAATTTAAAGGTCCTGGGAAAACAATCCTCTATAAGATTTATGAATTTAATTGTGTTAGGTTTATTCATTTGTTGTATGGAACAACCACACGTTAACAAGTAGGAGCACTGCTTTTCAATAAGATGGCAAAAATTCATCTTTTCTATTGAAGAGTTCATCTAAATTATAGGAAAGCAGATTAAAAAAACCCCTCAGAATTATGCATTATATCACATTTCTTTGGCAAGCTTGAAAAATATTAATCCTTATTAATAATAAAAAACTGAACGATTGCAATAGTAAAATGTGTTTCTAGCATTGAGATGAATGTTTTTAGTATAGTTGCTCATAAATTCCACATGTGGAAAGCAGTTTGGCAATGAATATTAAGACACTTATACTTTTTTCATCTTGTTCATGCTAGTAGTTTCAATTTTAGGAAATCTGTACTAAAGTGGTCATCAGAAGTGTGCAAAGTACTCCACACCCAAAGATAATTCCTTGGGGCTTTTGACACTAGCATCCACTAAAACTCCTGGGAAGGCAGTACAAAAATGGCCCAAATATTTAAGCCTGTACGACTCACCAGGGAGGCCAAATGGAGCTCCTAGCTCCTGACCATGACCTGAAGCAGCTCTGCTATCACCAGCACTTGGAAAGGGAATCAGTGGATCTCTTTCTCTATCTGTCTCTGATTTTGTCTCTCTGTAACTCCACATTTCAAATAATTTTTTAAAAAATGCATTTCAATGAGTAATGCAGGTAAAGGATAAATTAAAAAAGAATATATGTGTAGATTATTTTGTACTTATTCATGATTACATCAAGAATGAAATGTGCTCATGTTATAAAGTTAAACAAAAAAAGGAATGGACAATTATAAATACATTGACCACGCAATTAAAGTGAAAATATCTTGACAAAATATAACAGTGCTCCTGGTCTTCTCATGATTAGTTTATTCTTTATTTTATTCTCTGGGGATATTTACTGTTGCCTTGAAATGTTATGAGATGGTTTAGCTTTCTTTGGGATCACCAAAGACACTGATATTACAATCAATGTCGTTGACACGTCAATATGGAAACATAAAAATCATAATTTGCTTAAACTGATTTGTGCTTAAATGCACATGTGCATGCCGTCATTCTACCACAATAATCTAAATATGCTGCTGATTTTTTTTTCCATTTTACCCTTTTTTTTTTAATCTTCAGCACATCCTGGTGTCCAAAAGGTGGTGCTCGTCTCATCTACACCAGACACTCTGCTGCAGTCTCATCGTGCTTCTGACATCTCCGTTCCTGCTGATCTGGATCGAACCATAACAGAACTAGCTGATTGGCTGGTGCTAATTGATCAGATGCTGAAGTCCAACATTGTTACCGTCGGGGATGTACCAGAGATCAATAAGACTGTCTCTCGAATGAAAGTAGGTGCACGGTGTGCAGGCTTGTCATGGCGATCTCACAGCACCGAGTCCCCTTTGATTTAAGCCTAAACTCTGAGAGGAGGTTTAAAGCATCCGTTGTCGAATCACTGTCCCTGTCCAATTCTGCAGAGTGCAGATTGTATTTTCCCTTTTTGCATTTGAGGTGTTAGAACACTGGGCTACTGCCTTATACTTATGATTGTGTGTTTTTAAAATCTAAAACTGATATCATAAATCTAGACATGTTATCATAAACCTGTTGGGCAATTTTATATATATTTTGCATATATTATCTTACTTCTTTAGTAAGCTTGTAAGGTAGATCAGGTACTGTTTTCATGCCCATATTACAGATACGCCCAGACTTAGGTGAGACACTGAGTGCATATAAGCAGAATGGCTGTATTGACATGGTGGAATCTAATGAAAGTCACTGGGCAGATGGAAAGCACTGTTAGAGGGACCAGACCTAGGAAAGGGATGACTTCTGTGGAGATGAAAGGAGGATTATGGTGGATCTTGATATCTGAGATATAAAGTGAACACAGTTCTGGGTAATGAGAACAGTAGTTGAACATATGGAAGGACTGACACAGAGCATTAGTTAGCATTTGTGATAGCGAAGAATGGTGGAGAGGAAGACGGGAAAGAACAGCTCAGGTTCAGCTTGGCGTGGAGTCTGTACCCAGCGTGGATCCTGTGGTCTGATGCTGCCTGTTTTCCCATTTCCTTTTCTTTCCTGAATCGCGGCTGGTAACTGGTGATGGCAATGCCCTGCTGTCGTCAGAAGAGTAGGTTGGATTGGAGGAGGGAGATGCCTAAATCAAGGAAAAGAGCCCTTCTGTGTGGCCGTGATGTGGCTGCTGCAAGTAGCAAAAGCAAGGGGCTGGAAGAGGTGGAGTGTGAAGAGGCTTGGTGTGATTTGACTTCAAGCCTGTTGTATTGAGAGGCTCCGTTCGTGTGCTGTGTGGAAGGAAGACATCAGCATTCATGGAAATGTGTGTGGGGTTCCAGGACTGGGAGTTGGGAGTAACTCATTGAGAAATGATGTTTTCGCTGTAAGGAGATACTGAACTCTGCAGACTCAGCAAATTCATGCAGAGGAAGGGCTGGGAGAGTCTTTCGCCCAAGCACTAGTGCTCATTTTCAGTTGTGTTTCCTGATCTTTATGGCTCCTTATTAGTTCTGCACTTAATGTCCTCTGAATTATTATCCTGAAATGGTTAATTCTTCTCCCATTTTTAAAAAAAAAAAAAATTGTGTGCTCTCCGGAGCACTACTTGTTTGTTTGCTCAGAGTTATTTATTTGAAAGGCAGAACAGCTGAGAGGGCAGGAGAGAGACACAGCCAGGCCTCAGATCTGCCAGTTCATTCTCCAAATGGTTGCAACGGCCAGAGTTGGGCCAGGCAGAAGACAGGAGACTGGAACTCCAGCTAGGTCTCCTGTGTGGTTGTCAGGGACACAAGTATGTCAGTCATTCACTTTGGAAGTAGGATTGGATGTGGAATCGCCAGGACTCAACTGGCACGCAATAGGGGATGCTGGTGTCTCAAGCAGCCACTACCCTGCTGAGGGACAATGCTGACTCACAGAGCCGTAGTTTCTTATGTTTGACATCATTTAAATCACAGGCATTCCAGTGATGGCTTTTCCAGTGTTACCACTAACCATACCGGTGACCCTTGCTGTATTCGCATCTGATGTTGAAGATAAGCAACAGTAACAGTAATAACTGCTAGGGTTGGCTGAGCATTTTTTAGTTTCCCAAGGGATTTTAAAATCTGTCAGATGTTGTAGCTGAGCTGTGAATAGCTCATTATTTCTGTTTGTGAAAACTAAGCAGAATGATCGTATGCTTTACTTGGTGGCCTAGGTGATAAGTGGAAGAGTCAAGGTTCCAACTCAGGCCCTCGGACTCCAGACTCTGAGCTGATTCTCTGTCGGGTCAGGTGCTTTTCGATTTGGAGGGGAGGAAGGCAGCAGCACCTGCTTTGCTTTGTGAGTATTCTACTCGTGTGGCATTAACTCATCTTCATAATCACTTATCCCTACAGATCACAAAGGCTGACTTAGAGCAGCGCCATCCTCAACTTGATTTTGTTTTTACGCTGGCACAGAATTTAAAAAATAAAGCGTCCAGTTCAGATGTGAGATCAGCGATCACAGAAAAATGTAAGTCTCAAACAATCATATACTCTTATTCATTTGCCCTAAAAATGGACAATCTCCCTCTTCCTGTAACTCTTCCAAATAAAGAAAGAAATTGAAAACTGATCATTATTTGATGTTTCATCCTCCATCTATAAGCAAAAGGGGTTTCTTTGTTTTTATTAGCATTGTCAATTCTAGTCTGAAATTTGTAGAGTATTAACATCAATACTTTCATTTAATGACGTATGTGTTGGATTTTTTTTTTTTCTGAGTCAAGATTTCTTCCAAAAGAATTGAAAAGCAATTAGAGGAACCCTTAAGAATGAAAATCTCATCACACATTGCCCTTCATTCACTAAAAGCAGTTCTTATGAAATCCTTGCGTATGCTTTCTCAACACTCATTCACAAATATGTCTTGAGCAACTGCTATGAGGAGACTCACTGCCCACAGCTTGTGGAAAAGTGGAATTAAAAGCCAAGTTTATTGTGGTACAAAAATTTTGATCTCCACGTGTAGATATTTCATGATAACAGTTATATGACATTTTTGAAGACCTCTGTATGCATTGCAACTTCTACCTTTTAATTCCAATTTTCATGAACTTTACAGTTCCCTTGTGTGCAGCGTGGCTGGCATTTATTTGGGGATATTTGAGTGAAAAACAAAGGAACACAACACAAAAAACAAACATGTAAGCAGCAGTAAGTGTCTGTGCTTGGAGTTTGCACCCTGAAGCACCTGCCTGTGTGACAGGCTGTACAGGACGCGCATTCCTGAAAGGCACCACCTGCTTTCTTCATCCCCTCTATCCCGGCAGCACGTGCTCCTGTTTATTAATGATTTGGGACTATTATGTCTATTTTTTAAAACTTTCTGACATTTCGTAGTCTTTTTTTACCTTTAGGTGTGTTACTTTTTCATTTTGGCTTTTTCTCCCCAGATGAAATTCTACTCAGCAGTTAAAATGTTACCCCTTTTGGAAGTCTCCCCAGTCCCTTCTATCAGAGATGCACTGGATTTTGTCACCTCTAGTTCCTGTTCTGGGCGTCATCTCCTCCCACCCACCAGCTTAACTTTATTAAAGTTCTCATGGCTACTTTAATTGTTTTACTCCCCAGTGGGCATCAATAGGTCATGAATACTTCTCTTTCTGGTCCTGGAGACTCCCACAAGGCCTAGTTGAAATGAAGTATTTAATGAATATTTGTGGCAGCATGTAAAGTAGAAGAATATCATCTAATCCTCATCTAGGGAGGACAGTTTCCTTCTTTCTCCCTCTTTAATTAATTAGTCCATCGACTGACTTGATGGGAAAGTCTAGCTCTGTTTTCCCTCAGACAGCGGGGACATTCCTTGGCTGCAAAGGCTGCAAAGCACCTGCAGCTCAATGTCCTGTTTGCCTTTGCTACCATCTCATCTTTTTCTTCACCACTTGTATTTTCTTAAAATATTCATTTATTTGACAGGTAAGATGACAGAGAAAGAAAGAGTGTGAGAAAGAGAGAGAAAGATCTTCCATGGTTGGCTAATTTCCCCAAAGGACTCAGTTGTCAGTGCTGACCCAGAATGGAACCCAGAGCTCCAATTCCATTTGGGTCTCCCACCTGGGTGACAGGGGCCTAGCACCAGGGCCAACCTCTGCTGCCTTCCCAGGTACATTAGCTGGAAGCTGGATTGGGAGCAGAACATCTGAGACTTAAACGGGAGCTCTGAGATGGAGTGCTTCCTGGTTAGGGCATAACCCATAGTAACCTGCTTTAACACAGTGAATAGTATGACTTGCCTATTTTTATGATTTATGCCTACTGTTACTTTATGTCTTTAGTTTCATTTGTTAAATAGTGAGATTATATTTGTCATAGAATTTGTTACAAGTATTTCATAAAACTTTTTAACTGACAGGTAAAATGTGTTTCGTCCTCGGTTTTCTGAACAATTTAAGCAATTTATTTAGGCAGCATAAAACAGATTATCTCACTGAGCAGTGTTTAGAATTATGTTAGATAATTTACTGATTTCGGAATAATCTCAAATTAATATCATCTATGGTTTCCTAAAACCTTCTGACATACCAAGAATTTTACCAAAACGTCCCATCATAACTTGGCTGGGATATTACTTTGTAGTTAACCTTTTTGTTAGGCCTGGTACCTGCCTGCAGCCTTTTGGTCTGTCTGACAGCTGGAGCATCGTCTTTCAGTGTTTTGGTAACATGTGAGCCACTTATTATCAATACGTCATGTAGGTACTGGAAGTTAGCATTCCCTGTTTCTTCATGTTAAGGTTTTCCACTAGCTGTGAAGCAACTGATCAAATGCTTCTATTTCCTTGGTATTTCTTTCTTTAACTGCATTATAAAAATGGAGACAAGATAGGGACAGACAGTGAGAATGAGAGGAAAGAGGAGCAGTAAGAAAGAACCAGGAATGAGGAAGATGGTCACTGTGGGAATCTTAGGATGAAGAGCTGCCGGGAACATACACTTGAAACTACTTTAAGTATTTCCCTTGACCTTGAACACATAAAACACCTTTTATGGAATTTTCATGCTCTGATAACACACAGCAGGAAACTATATTTTTTAAAGATATGCTTATTTTGATTGGAAAGTTAGAATTACAGAGAGAAGGAGAGTTAGAGAGAATGAGTTCCATCTACGGGTTCACACCTGAAGTGCCTGCAGTGGTTGGCGCTGTGCCAGTCTGAAGCTAGGAGCCAGGAGCTTCTTCTGGGTCTCCCACGTGGGTGCAGGGTCCCATTGCACTGGACTGTACTCTGCTGCTTTCTCAGGCTACAAGTAGGGAGTTGGAAGGGTAATGGAGCAACCAGGATACAAATCAGCGCCCATATGGGATCCTGGCACATGCAAGGTGAGGACTTCAGCGCCTAGGCTACCGCACTGGGTCCCAGAAACCTATTCTCAGAGTTTATTTTCTTTTAAAATTCCATCTACTTTAGAGAATCTCCCTTGACACAAGGAACTCTTTGTTCTCAAGTTCTATTTTAAAGTCCTGCTACGTTCTTTCTTCCTCAGACCCAGTCCTGTAAATACATTAAATAGTAAATCATTTCCTGGGATGTTTTTCTTATTGGTACATGATAGTATAAGTTTTTATGGTAAGATATTTTAGTACATTTCAAGAAACTTTCAATCCAGTATTTTCCCTCCCAAATGGTTTACTCTAAGAAGGCCTAGTCAGTGGTTAAGATGTTCGTTGGGATGCCTACATCCCATTTCAGAGTGCCTGAGTTTGCTGGCTGACTCCAGCTCCCTGCTAAGGAAGATGCTGGGAAGCAGCAATGATGGCTGTAGTTGTTGGGTTTCCACCATCTGAATCAGCACCTAGCTCCTGAGTTTAGCCTGAGCTGCAAGCCAGTGTCGGTGTTCGGGTAGATGAGTTAGCAGAGCCGAGCTCTCTGTCTTTGTCTTTGGCTATCTGCCTTTCTAATAAATAATTAAAAGTTTAGAACAATGATTTCATATACCTATAATGCATATGGAAGAGATGTATTAAAATGTATTTGAACTGTGTTGATCAATGTTGTCTGATAAATTTGGCGTCAGATGCTTTCTGCCTTTCGGGTCAGTGACGTGGGGCTTGTTTTGCTAATGCTCCCAGTGGAGAAGGTGCAGAGCCAGTGGGACAGCACGCAGCACGGCGTGGAGCTGAGGCAGCAGCAGCTCGAGGACATGGCAGTTGACAGCCTCCGCTGGGATGACGGCAGAGAAGAGACCGAAGAGCTCCTGAGAAAGTACGAGGCCCGACTCTACATGCTTCAGCAGGCGCGGAGAGATCCCCTCATCAAGCAAATTTCTGATAATCAAGTAAGATTCGTTTGCTAGTTTTGGACTCTTATCATTTTGTGGGGTGTCCTTTTCCCTCTTCACTTGACTGTCATTTTTAGGACTCTGTCATCATGTTTTTGCCATTGTTAGAATACACATTGAGATTTCGTGTATGTGTCTTGGGTGTACAGCTCATTCACTCTTTGCAAATGGAATACAATCATAAGCCAGCTGGTAGAAGGACAAAGTTGTCAGGACTTTTGCTTATTCCTTTGACTGTCTTGGAAATTTTAATTTCTTTTTTTGTTTTTAAATATTTCTTTATTTTTCTTGGAAAGCCCTATTTACAGAGATCTGTCCACTGGTTCACTCCTAAGTGACCATAAAGGCAGAGCTGACCCAATCCAGAGCCAGGAGCTTCTGCCAGGTATCCCATGCAGGTGTAGGGTCCCAAGGCCTTGGGCTGTCCTCCATTGCTTTCCCAGGCCATAAGCAGGGAGCTGGATAGAACATGGAGCAGCCTAGATATGAGCCAGCACCCATTTGGGATCCTGGCTGTTGCAAAGCAAGTATTTAGCCATTGAGCCATTTTATTGGGGGTACTGAAGGTTTCTATTTTGAAAATTTTCTGAGATTTTTACTGAGGGTTGCTACAGTAAGCAACGCAGGTAAGAAGTCAGTTTAATTCCTTTTTGTGCTTCTGCAATCAAACTTCTTTTACTGCCATAATAACAGGTACCATTTTTTTTTTTTTGTGATCCTTTGATTGCAGGATTAATACTTTTGAACACTTATGGTATTTTTAAAGTGATTCTTAAAATTCTCTCTGTCATGATAGAAGCTATTGTTCAGTTCTAGGTTCAGATTGTGGGGTTGTGTCTTGGCATAACATTCATTTGCCCCTGAAATACCCAACGTGGAAAGGGCACGTTTGTGAAAAATATCATAAAGAAGATGCAGGAAACAAAAGCTAAAGCATGGAGTGTCTGTTTTTATTCCTTTCTATTGTAGACTTCTCATGATTGCAGCTTAAAAAGTGAGGGGCTGGGCCCGGCACAATGGCGCAGTGGTTAAGGTCCTCGCCTTGCATTCCCCGGGATCCCATAAGGGTGCTGGTTCGGCCCAGCTTCCCTTCCAGCTCCCTGCCTGTGGCCTGGGAAAGCAGTCGAGGACGGCCCAAAGCTTTGGGACCCTGCACCCTCGTGGGAGACCTGGAAGAGGTTCCTGGCTTCGGATCGGTATAGCATCGGCCGTTGTGCTCACTTGGGGAATGAATCATCGGACGGAAGATCTTCCTCTCTGTCTTTCCTCTCTGTATATCCGCCTTTCCAATAAAAATTTTAAAAAAATAAATCTTTAAAAAAAAAAGTGAGGGGCCAACTCTAGTGCTTTCTGGATTGTTCTCCATGTTGATGATACAGTGATTGTGCCACCTGACTAAAAAAAGTAACAGTAAAACTTGTGGACTTGTATCAGTGTTTCAATCATCATATTTGGAGCATGCTTTAAAAATCATCAACTAAGTGCTTTTCTTCTGAAATCTTAGGGTAGAGTTTATATATTCATTTACTCATTTTTGCCAGCTACTACCAAGAGCATTCATTTGTCCCTAAAATGTCATGGAGAATATCTTCATGCAGACACTGAGGTTGAATAACTGGGATGAGGAGCTGTAACCTGCCATCGACATCCCCTTAGGTGTTCAAGCAAACTCTTAGTAAACTTTGACTGCTTTAGTCGTCCAAGCAGTTACTTCATCACATCATCTAAACAGGTGTAAGAGACAAATGACTTCTCTTTTACTGCCCTTTTCCGCTTCTCCGAGTGCACACATGTATGCAGGGACTTTCTAAGTGTTTCTTCCTAAATGTGTTTGTTCCCGGAAGGCTGGGCATATGCCAGCAAGAATAAAAATAACAAATAGTATGAGGGAGTAAATATGTCAGAGATAAAAAAAATAGTTTCATATCTTCCGCGTTCCTGAGAGATTTTAAATATTTTTCATTTCACATTTAGGATTTTTAAAATGTAGCCTCATGTACTGGGAATTTGTCCTCTAATTTCTTTGCATAATTTCTGTATCCCGAAAATGTTAGATGGTATTGGGTCTATTGGTGCTTGGTAATGTTAGTTCTAAAATGACCGAATCTAAACATGACATCTTCCTGTACGCCTTAGATCTTGCTTCAGGAGTTGGGTCCTGGTGATGGTGTTGTCATGGCATTCGATCATGTCCTGCAGAAGCTGCTGGAGGAGTACAGTAGTGATGACACTAGGAATGTGAAAGAAACCACCGAGTACTTGAAAACATCGTGGATCAATCTGAAACAGAGGTAACTCGGGGTCCTGGCAGTAGATGCGTGTTGTCAGGTGGAGAAATTGATGGCTTTAATGGCATGCCAAATACATGACTCTAGAAAGTACACTTTAGGGCTGTTTTAATCATTATGATGTGCTCAAAGTATACTCACGTGGTGTGTGTAATTTTTTTTTTCTTGCATAAACCTAAGCCTTGCCAACGGTCATTTTAGCTGTCCTGAATTTTTTATGCCTCGTGATATGTGTTATCTAGAATACAGTCTGTAAGCCTCTGGTGGTGAGTGACATTTAGGTATTTACAGCTGCATTTGAGTGATATGGCCGCTAGTGGTCATTGCAACAGTGAGTGTTTGGGGCCACCTGCTGACTTTAGGCTTTGTCACACTTGGATCCACTAGTACCTGAAATAATCTACATGTATGTGTCTTTAGGATTTCAAATAATTTATTCTATATATTTTCCATTATTCTGGCTAGTCAGTATATTCAGAACAGCCTAAGATAGCATTTGATTATATAAAAAGCCTTTTTCTGCCACAGGACAGCTAGGATGTAAGGACCTATAAGCAGTGGTTATCATCTCTTTCTGATAGATTATTTGTATTCCTCATCATTAAAAAATCTTAAAAAGTGTTTTCTTCATGCATAATGCTGGAAATGTCTCAGTGAAGTTATGGTTTTGCACACATCTATTCAAAAGCAACTGCTTGGAAACTAATTTGATATCAAAACAATTATTTTACAGTGAATAAAATGCATATTTTTAGAACACATTCTGATCCATATTCTTGGTTATAAAGTATGGCCAAGTACTTAATGACAGCTTGACTTGGAGGAGTTTTACATTTCTATAACGTTATTTTTAGTTAAAAACTCCAGAGCAGATTTTCTGAAAGCTCTTTGAAGGGAACTCTGAGAGCTCTTGCGCATGAGCAAGTGTTGCTACCTGTCCTAGGACGGTGGAGGAAGGCTGCAATGGCACGTGTGCAGCTTCACAGGTGGCAGGTGGCTTGGTCAGTGTGGCTAATGTTGACCTTTTTAGCATTTTTGCACGACTTTCTCTTTTATCGTAACACATCGTTCAGTTATAATAAAGACTCCATAACAGGGTAGAGGAAACTGACAAAACACTTTTTAACACTAAGAGCTAACCCTTAGAATTCTTGATGTGTTTCTAAAGATATCACCTAGAAGAGTTATGACTTTTTTCTAAAACTTGTTTGAAATGAAAACAAAGATCCCTAAGAATGTGTGGCCTGCTTTAGGTAGTTCCTCCAATTTTATTTATTTATTTTTTTTGCTTTTACTTTGTAAATATTTTAAGATAGCCTATAGCAGTAATTAGCCTAGATGGAAGAGGCAGTTAAAAACGAATTATATTCCAAGGTGATCTTTCTTTGATCATGGCTATGACAATGACAATGTTCCGATTTTAATGTTGTTGTGGGTAGTTGTTCTAATTCTATTTTCTCATTGTATTTTTTTTTTAAATAAGTGATTATATCAATGCTTCAACATGATCGAGGTATATCGTTACTAAAGCAGGGAAAATATGACAGTCCTGTGGCTGACAGGATCTTTTTATGGATGACATTTTCCTCTTTAAGGACAATAATAATTATGATGTTTAACCGTTCCAGGTGGATGTCTTCCTAGAATACATAAATCTTCCCTTGTCATTTTTTAACAGATTACAGAAACTAATTAGTTTCAGTTTGTCCTTGTCAATATTGTTTCAAAAGTAAAATTAAGGAAATTTAAATGATGTAAGGGTCCAGGGACCCTACTTTATCCATGTTTTTTTTTTTTTAACACTTCCTAAAAAGTCTTTTTCAACACACATCTCTGCACAGGGAGTGTTAACGCCATGCTGTTCTGAGTATCTGTGTCTGTATTGTATGGGAGCTTTCTAAATTAACAGTGACATTTTCAAGTTTACCCCCACCTCCCCCCCACACACCACCAATTTTTCACCTCCCTTGGGAATACATGAGCTAATCTGATACTCAGAGAAATTTAAAATTTAATGAAATTTTCAAAGTCACACAGCACAGCCCAAACCATTTGCTTCTATATGAAGTGTGATAAGCCTCTCCATAAGTTCTGAAGCATTGGTGGTAAATGTATTCAGACTTCTCCCTTTGAGGTTTTGTGCTTTGGTTTTCCTGAATATATTTGGCGGAGTCTCTCCTCATCGCCAGGCACTGCATCCTACCGAGCCCCTGCTTATGTATTACTTCATTTAATTTTCACACACTCACAGGAGGCAAGTGGTGTCTTGATGAGCAGCATGTCGGTGAACAAGGTGAAGTGGAGACAAGTGAAGGAATTACTCAGTGTCACACAACCTGTGCTGGCAGAGCAGGGAGTGGAATTCAAACCTTTTTTTTTTTTTGCCTCACAGTTAGGCTTCTGCCTTCTTTACAAATAGTTTCATTTTTCTCGCTTGTTGTCAGAATGCTAGCTTTTCCTGGTGTCTGCTTTGTGTCCCGCCTCTGAGATCTGTGCGAGTCTGCTGCCTCATCTTGCGTGTGTTGTGTTCAGAAGCCAGATCAGATTAAAGCTAGCATGGTCTCTTTGAATGGGTGCAGGCTGTCCCGTAAGAGTCCTGCCACCACTCCCATATATCTCCTGGCAAACTTGGTCTCTGCCACATTGTCAGCTGCTTTCCGGAAGGGTAATTTTAGTTGCATTTGGAAAGTATTAGTGGCGCATAATGTGTGCAGCTTAATATCAGCTTTCAGAGGAAATGCTTTGTGTGAATGGTAGTTGGGCTAAATAACTTGACCATTCATAGTTCTGTGTCCATAGTCCTTTATCTACAAAGGTGAAAGCTGAAAAACTTTTGGTAACAGGTTTTGAATGCGTGCCAGGCTATTTGTTACAGACTTTTTCCTTATGTGAATGCCCATGCTTCCAGCTACAGAAATAGACATGTGTGATTGCATCTCCAGAGTCTGCTTCTGGTCAGATGTTGTATAAATACATTTACAATAGTAGTTTTCTAATCTATAAAAAAAAATTAAATTTTGAACTGACACTGACTCCAAATATTTTGGATTCCCTGAACAGCAGGCCCATCTCTGGGGTTTCTAGCTTATCAGTGTATTTCAATCACTCCTGTTTTTTAAGTGGAAATGTAGACAGTGCTAGTTGAAATGTGTTGATAGTATTTTGGGTTATGGATGCCTAATTTTGGTCTGAAATCATTTTTTAGTCCGTTTTATAAATACTTGAGGATAAAACAGTATCTTATATGTACTATATGCACTCATATAGCCCCACGTAGTTAATTAAGCACACATATTGTAAAGGAAATGAAGCAATGTAACTATGCTGTAAATTGTTCCCTATAAGTAATTATTTTTTAATGTACACTTTTCTTGCTTTCCTTATATACCCACAAAGTCATATGCTTACCATTTCTGTGATCCCTAGGCAAATTACTTCAAGTCATTTAGTCTTAATTTTCTTGGCTCTAAAGTAGAAATGATACACCTGTGTAGGATTGTTGTGACATCAGAGCTGATATGTGAAAGTTCTAGATACATGATAAATGCGCAAGAAATTTCATTTGTTGTACCATATGCTGTAATGTGTTGTGTTTTTCTTATAAATGTACTGTATTTCAGTGTACTTTACAGTACCTTCTGTCATTCCATGAGTAAAGTTGAGGTATTATAGGTTATCTATAATCAGGTTAAAATGTTCCTGCTTAATGGAAAATACTTGAACATCTGTTTTATTGAATTCAGGATAAATACTGTTAATCCTTATTATTAGGTGAAACTTTTTGAATATGTAATATCCTGGCTTGAGGAACTCATCACAGCTTCTGAATTTGTGTTAAATTTAGGTATTTTCTTGCAAAGTAGAAGTCTGTAATCCTGAGAAAAGATGTAGGATTTCAAAGCAGAATAATATCCTATGGGAGCCATAAATACACATTGGTTCAATGAAGGGAACTTTATTTCCTGTGTAACGGCACTTTCTTAGTAGTATTTATTAATTTATGAACAACAGCAAACAGGACAATGTGGGATAGAAATAATATGCAAGAAGATATTTAAATATTGTGCATACTAAAGATTGAATGGTAGGTACCTTGACTATGTTGAAAACAGATTAAGTTCCACAAATTTGTTTATTTTTGATTTTCCCGATTTTATCTTGCTGCATATTTTAATAGCCATGTTTTTATTATTACATTTTCTGCAGTGAGTGTTTATTGTCCTTAAAGATTCTTGAGCATGAAGCCTTCTTCCTTAGTATTTACTCATTATTCAGTCTGGTCAGTACCTTTCAGTTGTGATCAACAGAAGGTGCTAACTGAGAACGTGTCTCATGGCCTGGGGTCAACCCATCTCAGCCTTGGAGCTGCTGAAGTGAATGCTGCAGCAGCTGTTATTCCCAAATCAGTGGGCATGGGTGAGCCACACGGATGGCCTTGTCCTGCTGGCATGTCCACCAGGATCAGGTTCAGAGATTTCACTCAGTCCATTTGGTTTATCCTCTCTGGAATGTAGCTTTTTTTCCCTGAAAGTCACCTTTATTTTTCAACCTGTTATTTTCGTTTTTTTGTTGATGGCTTTTAATTTTTAGTTTTCCCCTTCCAAGATGGAAATGAAAGTGACTAAGAAGATAAATATAAAAGCCATACTCATTAGTATTTTCCTTTTCTGTTCTGTTATTTAAATAATTTAAGTGGCTTTTATGGCCTTTAAAAATAGTTGTTGTCAGCAATATCTTTATGGCATGTGTTGAAACACTTCAGATATTTTCATTTTACAAATATAAGCTCAGGCATGAGGATATTTTCTCAGTACATTTAACTCAATTTAGGATTCATAGTTCTTGTTTTTATTTTTCATTTGTCCTTTTTCTGTTAATTAGTGAAGTAATTAAATATTTATTTAGCTTTCTAGTTACCCCAATCCATGATCAGCCTTGAAAATGCAGTCATAAATATATCCTCACCAGTTTCCAGAACGCTGACTCTCCACAGGGGAATCTCATACTAAATCAGCAAAGAATGTGCAATTATAGCAGATTGCTCTGCAAGAGGAAAAAAGCTAGCAAATACTATGGAAGCAGAGACCTCCTTTAGTTTGAAGAAACGTAGAAAGCATGACTTAGAAGCTGGCATTTGACCTGCCTCTGAAAGTTAAGAAGGAAGTCCCTGAACAAACACCTAAGGCGAGCATCACCTGTCACAATCATGAGGCGGGAAACAGCATAGGATGAGGTCAAACTGTAATAGAAGGGCACGGGGGCTGGAGATGCAGTGGGAGGAGGCAGAGACCAGACCATTTGAACTTTGTAAGACGTGGGAAGGAATTTGACAATTTAAAGTAGAAGGAAAAGTCATGGAATTATGATATAAGGGAGGGACTAATGTATCTGCAATAAAATTTAGTCAATTTGGGTGTCATGGGGTGAATAGAATATAAAAGAATAATTAGGCAAAACAGGAAGGAAGTGACTGTTGTGGTCCAATGATCGGTGTGGTCCAGTTGGGGAACAGGAGTACCTTTGGCTGTTACAGCCTGGTGATGTGTCTGAGATATACTCTGGAAGCAGAGACTATCAAAGATAATTTTTGTAAAAAAAATACACATATAACATATATTACATATAACATATGATGAAATATATTATATATTAGCAGTTGTATTGTTCATTCAGTGGATGGAGAAAGGATATAGGAGTTTTGAGAGGAAGGAGCAGGGAACTGGGTTTTGATATATTTCAGGTGTGTATTGAGAACCTAAATGGGCTCTTCTCCGTGTGAATCTGGAACTCATGTGTTCTGGACTTCAGATAAGAATTGGGGATTTCTCAACATCTGTACTGAGAATTAAATTTGTGGGGGCTGAGATCTCCAAAGGGAGAAGATGCTTGACAATGTCTTTACAACTTAACATTTGATGATTTAAAAAAAAGGGGGGGGAGGAGAGAACAGAAGGGACTGAGGAAAAAATTCCGATGAAGTAGAAAGAAGTCTAGGATTTATGGTGTTCAGAGTGGAAGGAAGAGACCATTTCTAAGAGAATGGACAGAGGAGGATATTTCTAAGGGAAAATGATTTCTCTTGAATTAGATTGAGTAATCAGAAAAGTGGGTACAAAGCCCTGTCATTTACAGATTTCTGGTGATTTTGCAAAGAGCAATTTAAGAAATGATCAGTCTAGAAAAAATAGAGTGAGATGAAGGCATGGAAGTAGAATAATTTGTAAATAATTTTAGAGAAGTTATAAAGAGGGCTTGACTTATCCTTTAAAATGCATGGTTGTGTGTTTACGGCAATGATCCAGGAGATGGGAAACTAATGATTCAGAGTTAGCAAAGGCACAAAGAGAGGAAGTCTTTGAATAGTAGAGAAAATGAAATGTGGCCAATAGAGTTTGTTAAAAGGTGCAGTGCAGGAGAAAACCACAACCTGAGTACAGATGCATGTTAACTAGAGCATTGGAATGAAAATCATAATCTTGCTGAATGGGACAGAATTTCTTAGAGGAGCTCGGTGGTGCTGGATAAGGGTTTCTGGTTTATAGCAATAAGAGCAAGAGGCTGATGAATGTATGGACAACTTTTTTCTACTCCAAAGCAAGACTATGAATGCAGATGACAGATGGAGAGAGGGAGCAGGGGAATGATAGATATTTCTTTTCTTTTTTTTTTTTTTACATTTTATTATTATTATCATTTTATGATACAGTTCCATAGGCTCCTGGCATTTCCCTTATGCCCTCCTTTGCAGGGGAGTTTTCAGTAATATTCACTGTGCCTTTGTCTCTTCTTTTGCTGTTGGTCTACAGCTTGATTTTATTTATTGCAGTTGGTACACAACTTTTTGCTTGCAGCCACTTGTGCCACAACCTCCAGCAAGTTGTCCCCTGCAGTCCTAAAGCTTTTGCCACAGTGTACAAAATGGCACCTGATATACCCCTACTAGAGTTCATCTGCTGGCCGTCAGGTCTGAGGTCTACGTATACCTGACGAGGGTGGAACCTGTGGAATGCCACGTTGCTGCAGTTCACCGAGTCGGAAATGAGTTCACTCCAGATCAGTGTATGCTCAGTCCTTTCCCATGCTTTTGCCTCATTATGCAAAGTGGCACCCAATTCAGCTCTAGGGGTATGACTGGGCTGTGAAATTCACCTTGTTCTCGCAGTGCCTGTCTGGGATCTGCTGCTCTGTCTCTGCTCCTGGTCAAATCAAACGGACCAGCAGGATGGACAATTCTTTGTCTGGGTTCACCTCCCAAGCTCCCGGTGAAAGTCCCTTCCCACCTGGTTGCTTGTGGATTTCCGATCACCGTTAGCTGAATGCTGTTGGAGTATCAGTCACTGCAACACCACACCATTGTGTCTGCTGCTTTCCTGTGCCTGTCAGTCTCCAGGTACCCCTCTGCTGTTGTTCTGTCCTATTTCCTGAAATATGTCCTCTCTGCTTCATCCTGATTAAATGTTTTTTCGTCTGTAAACCTGTCCTTACCCTATGCCGCCATCTTGATTTTCTCAGAATGATAGATATTTCAGAGAGAAGAGACCTGGACTAGGTCTCAACCTGTAATGATGCGTAAGGCTCCCCCTCTCTAGGTGGTGCTATTCCTTACTTGAGCTGAGGCTTTGTATGTGGATCCTGCTTTGTGTTTCAGATCCTGTGTACCCATTGAGGCCTAGGTAGTGGCCCTGAACTGGCAGCTCATGGAAAATAATGGACACATCTTGGACTTTAGAGCAGTAGGATTTTCCCTGGAAGATACATTAACAGTGGCCTGAAACTGACAGTAGGGACCAAGGGAGACCCTTATTCTGCCTTCTCACATTGTAAAGTTAGAAAATCTGACCTTGGCCCCAGGGGACTGGACTTCTGGGTAGGCGAAGTTGAGGTATGGAACTGAGTGTCAGGAAGATAGGATACGGAGGCCAGATGAAACATCTGCTCCAAGGCTTGTGGGGAGTGGATGAGGGAAGGTGGGGAAGGAATGGAGGGAGTTGATGTTATGGTCAATATTGGTTGACTAATTAAAACCAATTATCTGGTAATGACTTAACCAAATGAGTATTAGCATGTGGTCTGATTAACCCACTAGATAAAATAGTTCCATGATTGGTCTTACGTGCATATTTTCTGCCAATGATCCTCTCGGGTAGAGCTATGCCTTTGGGTTTTAGAAAGCTGCGGGCAGGTGTCATGCCATGGAGGATGGGGTGTGGTGGATATGCATTCTCCTTTAGAGCTTCCCACCTGTTACGCTGTCGGCAGCTTAAGGAGTTCTTCAGTTTTGTGGACTCTCTGTCTCAGTGATAACCTCTGTTTAACCAGAGTTGGTGCCAAAAGAACATTGATAGTTGGGAGTTTCCTTCAGAGTGATTCTTCTCTCTCACTGCATTCCACTCTTCTCCTTGCCAGAGTGGTTTAATGTATTTTCCCAACACCTATTATTATATTTAGAAAAGAATAAAATTACCTTGTGAAGGTACCCACTGATGTACTTAAAGGATTGTTTTACTGTACATGTTCTATTGCCATTCAAAATATGGTTGCTGCTATTTTCTGTTCAAAAAGAGACAAATACATTTAAGTCTCAATTACTGTGAAATTCATCTTTTAAAACAAACTTTTAGCTGTCCATATCCGGATTTAGCAAAGTGCTCTTTGCCATGAACATTTTTTAAATGAAATCTATTTGCATTTTAATAAACTTCTCACCAACTGTAAGCATGTGAGAACTTAAGCATCATATTATGTCTTGCTGCTTAACATATCAAGTATATTTAACATCTTCAAAATGACATTTAAAGCAATTAGTTATGTGGGTGACCAAGCTTTCTCGTGTTCTAAAATGACTATAAATTATTTTAATAGCATATCATAGTTGTCTTTATCACACACATCTCTTTGAAACTTGGGAGTATGCATTTAAAAAAATCCTAGTTTCCTTTAATATACACTATAATAAAACTGCCACCCATGAATCTTTTAATCTTTTATGAGAAGCTCTTTATATTTTCTATCTGTATAATTTCTTATTCTAAAGATTTCTATAGTCTGTTTCTTCTGTTTGAAGTGAAAAATGTTCTTACTGCTAAACTTTAGCAGCCGTGTCTCTTTGCTTTTCAGCCTATCCTTGTTCTACATGATTTAGATTAAAAAATAATTTAAAAAATCATTGCTTTTGTCTACCAGCCACACGTTCCTGAACTAAATAGCCATTTCTTTTGCTGGAGTAGTGTTGTTTGCTTCTGTCCTGTCATTAGGTTTCTCAGGACTTGTTGTAGCTCTGGCGAGGCTTTATTGAGATGGAGCTATCTGAGCTGCCAGATCTAACATGCACTCAGAGTGCAGACTGATGGAGGTCAGCTGTGGATGTGACCTTGGAGCCCTCACTTGAATGCTGCCCAGCTGCCTCGCTTGTTTGGACACCATTTCTCAGTACCAGTCCATTTACAAACTGTGGTCTGTGATGAGGCTGAATTTAAAGCTGGGATTGGTGTTGGGAAAGGATGCAGTGTTTTAGCAGCTGGGATAATTTCTTGGATGGACTATATCATGTTGAAAGGACCGCTGGAGATTTAGAAGCAGATCTAAATTGCTGCTCTAATCAAGTTCCTTGTATTAATGATGAAAAAATATAATTTGGAGTTAGGATTTGCCCCAATTCATCTAGCCAGTAAATGGCAGAAGTCATTTTCGTCTGAGAGCAGTGTGAAAGTGGCATTAGAGATACTGTGTTGGCCTGTGTGATACAGTGTGCATGTGTACTCCTGAGCCTCATTTTACTGATTTCTTTACCTTATGATAAATCACAAATTCATTAAAAATGGACAGAACATTGTTGCAACATTCAGGACGCCACGCTTTAGTTTTGGATCTGATTCTTTAAAAAGATGGAAACAGTGTGGTATAGGAAATTGAAATAATCGAGCCATTTTCTCTTATAATGTTCACATAAATTAAGTAAAAGAGCCAGAATACAATTAACGTATATAAATATGATTATACATTTAAAATGTACATTTATCATAATATGACAACTTAAATGGCTGTAAATAGAGTTTAGTTTTTAATATGTCCATTTTTTTAGCTGAGTTCATTTTGAGATGATCTGTATGTGTTTTTCAAATTCTCACATTTTTATTAATTTGCATGCCATAAGAAAATCTAATTTCCAGGTTTTTCACAAATTCATATACAAAGCTAAAGAAGTTATTTATTATATCTTAATATATTTATGCATGTGCATCTCATTTTCCCCTTAAAATGATCCTGTCAGAGAGATGCATATTGCTATTAATTTATTCAGTAAATATTTACAGCATTCCTACGCTATGAAGATGCTGTGGGTACCAAGTAGATTGGTGACTAAGAAAATTGAAACAGGCAGGAAGGCAGTGGTTTGTAGTCATGAGACCTAATGAGATGAGGAGATTATCCTGGCTTGTTTGGATGGCTGCAATCTCACCCCAGGCTGAGGAGTGTGTCAGAGAGATGTGATGTGAGGATTCCACTTGCTTTTTGCAGCTTCAAAGGTGAAGTGAGTGGCTATGAGGTTAGCAATAGGACAACATCTAGAAGCTGTGCAAGGCAAGAAAAAGGATTTTTCACTAGGGCCACCGGAAATGAATACAGGCCCATGACACCTGGAGAGTAGTCTGCTGGCAGCCTGTATCCAGCACTCACTACAGAATGTAGGAGAATAAACCAGGACATTAATCGCCATGCAGGGGAGGGAAAGTCATGCGGTTCTTTGGAAAAGAAGCCATCCAAGTCACTTAGGCAATAGGAGACAATTTGATAAGGTGATCCTACATGCTCGGTTCAGAGTGCACAACTGACCCTGCAGTGGCTGGTGTTTCTCTGACCGATGGGTATTGCTGAGGCCAGGTGCACACAGTATGGTATCGTATTGTGTCTGTCTCCTGTGCGCAGTGTCTCCTCTGTCGTTAGAGTTCCTAGACACTTGCAGCCTGCTCTACTGTGTGGCAATTCTCTAGGTTCAATTAATTAATCAAGTAATTAATTGATATTGGAAAGGCAAATCAGATTTACAGAGAAAAGGAGAGACAAAGAAAGATCTTCCATCTATTATCTCAATCCTCAAGTGACTACAATGGCCAGAGCTGAGCCGATCTGAAGCCAGGAGCCAGGAGCTTCTTTCAGGTATCCTGTGCAGATACAGGGCCCCAGGCTTTGGGCTAGACTCCACTGCTCCCCTAGGCCACCAGCAGGGAGCTGGAAGGGAAGTAGAGCAGCCTCAGTACAAATCAGTGCCCATATGTGATCTTAATGGATGCAAAGAGGGGATGTAGCCACTGAACCATCATGCCAGGCCCAGTTCTCCAGATTCGATAGCTAATTTGTAATGACCTGTTTTCACATTACTTGTTATTATATTACTTATGTTTTTAAAGATTGCTATTTATTTGAAAGACAAAGTTACATGGGGAGAGATCTTCTATCTGCTAGTTCTCTCCCCAAATGGCTACAATGGCTTGATCTGAGCAAATCTGAGGGTAGAAGCCAGGAACTTCTGGGTCTCCCATATGGGTGCAGGGCCCCAAGAACTTGTGCCACCTTCCTCTCTATTTCCAGGAACATAAACAGGACCTAGACCATACGTGAAACAGCCAGGACTCCAACTGATGCACATCATTGTTTCTTGTGTCAAACATGATTGGCTTTGCCTACTATACAACAGTCCTGGCCTCATATTAACATAGCACATATATAGTATAATAAATAAACACTCTTTTTAAAAGATTTATTTTTAATGCAAAATCAGATATACAGAGAGGAGGAGAGACAGAAAAATATTCTGTCTGATGATTCACTCCCCAAGTAGACGCAACAGCCAGTGCTGAGCCGATACAAAGCCTGGTGCCAGGAGCTTCTTCTGGGTCTCCCACACAGGTGCAGGGTCCCAAGGCTCTGGGCCAATCTTGACTGCTGTTCCAGTCCACAAGCAGGAAGCTGGATGGGAAGCAGAGCTGCTAGGATTAGAACCAGGCCTATATGGGTTTCCAGCATACTTAAGGAGAGGACTTTAGCTGCTAGGCTACTGTGCTGAGCCCATGAAACTTAAGTAATAAGGGGTTATGATTGTTGATAGTAAGTTATTTGATTTTGTAATTTTTTAAGTTTTATATGTTGTGTCTCCTTAAAGCGAGAATTATCTGTGGTGAAGTAATTGCTTGTGTGTACTCTTTTCATTGTTTGTACCAGCCTACTAGGTATCTACTGATATTTTAAAACATAAAACTTAAAAATTCGAGGCTGGCATTATTCAGTGGATGCCTGCAGTGCTGGTAGTTAATGTGGAGACTCGTTTCTTTTTAAGTCTGATCTGTACCACTTTCAATCCATTTCCCTGCTAGTGCACCTGGGAAACGAGCAGAAGGTGCCCCAAGTGCTTGGGCTCCCACCCCCTGCTTAGGACGCCTGGGCAAAGCTGTTCGCTCTTCAGTTGTGACTGTTTGAGGAGTGAATGAGCAGGTGGAAGATCTTTCCTGCTGCCTTTCCATTTCTGAAACCCTGCCTTTCAACTAGGTAGATAGATAGAATATAGATAAAATATTAAAGAAAGAAAATGCAGGTAAAGTTTGTGGGAGGTGCAGCAGCACCAAGAGCCACTAAAATCCTGGTGGGAAGCTTCCAAATTCTAAAAATGAAAGAAGTATATGCATGTGATAATAAGTCCAAAAGCACTGAAGAATTTATAACAGAATATAAACTTTTCTTTTTGTACGGTCCCTCTGAGGGACTGTGCTCTTTTCTCATTTATACACTTCCATATTCTAAATAAAAGAGTCCTGCTGTTGTCTTTCGGCTCACTCGTATCAGACGTTGTCGACTGACACCCTATTTTGATGACTGCAGGACATGGCATTCTAATGCCACTTCTCTCCAGATTTTTAGGTAGACAGTCAATGCAGGCATCATTATACCTCTCCGTCATAAACAGTCAAGCACTACAGTTTGTTACAGTAATCTCATTTTCTCTCTGTTAGATTGCCTTGTTTCCCTAAACTGGTTTTCTTTGAACCTGATGCTGATTCTTCGAACACTTCCTAGCTTCCTGACAGTGTGATTTTCTACAAAGTCGATCGTATCAATCAGTCTGTCACTTCTCATATTTTTTCTTGGAGGCCAATCTTCTGGAGACATGTTCTCTAGACCTCGGTGTTTTTTTTTTTTTTTTCTCTATCCCTCCCAAACCCCCAGTTTGTAATCTTTAGTTCCTAAATCTAATGGAGTTTTATTTTCATCTTTTTAAAAAAATTTTATTTTTATTGGAAAGATATACAGAGAGGAGAGACAGAGGGGGAAGATCTTCTGTCCGTTGATTCACTCCCCAAGTGGCTGTCATGGCCAGAACTGAGCAAATCCGAAGCCAGGAGCCAGGAACTTCTTTTGGGTGTCTCACACGGTTGCAGGGTCCTAAAGCTTTGAGCCATCTTCAACCACAATCAGGGAGCTGAATAGAAAGCAGGGCTTCTGGGACATGAACCTGTGCTGTGCTGCACAATGTTTTCGTCTTTTGGACGATTTCTCCGTTTTGTCTGTGTGTATCCAATATAAACGTTGTCAAGTTCAAGCAAGGATGTGGAGTGATGGGAATGCCATGTCTCACCTGCTCTGCTTTGCATGCACCTTCCCATTGCTGTGCGCTCGTTGCTTAGGGATGATGGGAGCTTGCTGCTTTTCTTTTTTTAAGAATTTATTTATTTTGGGCCCGGCGCAGTGGCGCAAGTGGTTAAAGGTCCTCGCCTTGCACTCCCGGGATCCCATATGGGCGCCGGTTCTAATCCCGGCAGCTCCGCTTCCCTTCCGGCTCCCTGCCTGTGGCCTGGGAAAGCAGTTGAGGACGGCCCAAAGCTTTGGGGCCCTGCACCCGCGTGGGAGACCCTGAAGAGGCTCCTGGCTTCGGATTGGCATAGTATCGGCCCCGTTGCGCTCACTTGGGGAGTGAATCATCGGACGGAAGATCTTCCTCTCTGTCTCTCCTCTCTGTATATCTGCCTTTCCAATGAAAAAATAATAAAAATAAATCTTTAAAAAAAGAATTTATTTATTTTTATAACAAAGTCAGATATACAGAGAGGAGGAGAGACAGAGAAGATATTCTGCCCAATGATTCACTCCCCAAGTGGTTGCAATGGCTGGTGCTGTGCCGATCTGGAGCCAGGAGCCAGGAATCTTCTTCAGGTCTCCCACACGGGTGCAGGGTCCCAAGGCTTTGGGCCGTCCTCGACTGCTTTCCCAGGCCTCAGGCAGGAAGCTGGATGGGAGTGGGGCTGCTGGGTTTAGAACCGGCGCCTATATGGGATTCCAGTGTGTTCAAGGTGAGGACTTCAGCTGCTAGGCCACGCTGCCGGCCCCGCATGTGTCTCTTGTGCTCTTGCTTCTGCACAGTGCATCTTCTTTCTGCTTGGTTCAGAAATTGAATTTCTTTGACACTTCCCAGGAGCTTCTTAAATTAAAAAATGAGGTGTGTTAAAAAAGAAAAATGAGGTATGGAAGTTAAATTTAAAGACATATGATATATGGATATCATTATTCTTAAGTACCTGTTAGAACACAGTCAAGAACATAAACTCTGAGGTTTATGGAATATAATCCATAATGACTTTATAGAATAGATGGGCAGCAAAGAAATCTATACAATGGATACATGTGAATAATTGCTGAATTCAGAGGAATACTGACCTTTAATGAATGCATTCAAGGAAACTTAATGGGATAGAATGTTCTGGAAGATTTGTTCCTTAATATCCAAAGGGTTCCAGGATTTGTGTAAAATGTGGGCATTGGAATGACATTTTCACGTGAATGTAAATTTGTGCATGGGCACAGTGTGAAGGATATTGTAAAGTGCAGCTGAGCTCTACAACTCTGATCTGAACAGAGTCCTGGAGAAAAAAGTTGCAGGGATGAATGAGAAGTGGAAAGTGGTGACTGTTTTTGGAAGACATTGCTGAGGCAGTTTGAATGTAGGTGGATAAACTATATGAGTGCCTCTGAGAAAGTGAATAGTGGTATGAGCTTGATGATATTCTACAGTATCTATAAATGGTCACAGTGTGTGGCCCTGAGTCTCCCCCAGTGTCCAGAACCTTTCCTTTAGCAGAAGGAATCAGGTATTCCCTCCAAATTGTGGTAGCTGTCGATCATTTATTTTTGTTGTTGAGTAGTATTGGATTGTGGATATGTACCATACATTGTACACTGGTTGATGTTTGTGATGCCTCTCGGGTTTGGCGATTGCAGGTGTAAATGCCATTAACATTTATATACAAATTCTGTGTGGACATGTGTTTTCACCTGTCTTGTATAAATAGTTGAAGTTGGGATTGTCGGGTGGTATCATGTGGCTAGAATCTAACAAACTGCCACCTGCTTCTCAGAACATCTGTACTGCTTTATACTGTTACCTACAACATGTGAGAATCTCAATTACTATACTTTCTCAATAGCATTTGAATGTAGCCATTTTCTTAAAGTTCTTGCAGGGTATAATACTTGATTGTGGTGTAAATGTACATTTCTTCCCGGGTCAGTTGGGCTTAACATTTTTTCACGGACTT
The DNA here is from genome assembly GCF_017591425.1 of Ochotona curzoniae. NCBI lineage: Eukaryota > Metazoa > Chordata > Mammalia > Lagomorpha > Ochotonidae > Ochotona > Ochotona curzoniae. The sequence goes on from NW_024467115.1 coordinate 24,376,047, forward strand.
ATTTGCTAGTCATATACCTTCTACAGTCATGTAGCCATTTAGGTGTTTCACTTAGTGTTTAAGAATGTATTAATTGGTATGTAAAAAAGGATACATATTATAAGTTCAAAAAAATGCAAAAAAAAGTGAAAGTGGAAAAGTAACTTTAATACCGACACGTAGAGATAACTTTTTAAAATATTAACATTCCAGACAGCTCCCTTTCTGTGTGTGTATGTGTACATATGCATACAGATAAAAGGATGATGAGGCCAGCGTGGTAGCATAATGGCTAAAGTTCTTGCCTCATTCGCACTGAGATCCCATATGGGCTCTGGTTCTAAACCCAGCACCTTCGCTTCTCAACCCGCTCCCTGCTTGTAGCCTGGGAAAGCAGTCAAGGATGGCCCAAGAGCCCTGAGACCCTGCACCTGTGTGGGAGACCCAGAAGAAGTCCCGGGCTTCAGATTGGCTCAGTTCTGGCCAGTGCGTCCAACTGGGGCGTGAATCAATGGATGGAAGATCTTCCTCTTTGTCTTTCCTCCTCTCCATATATCTGACTTTCCAAGAAAATAAATAAACATTTAAAAAAAAACAGATAAAAGGATGATGAGTAGATGACTAAGTGTGTGGACAGACAGCTGAACATTTTCAATGAGATTATATTAGATATTCCATTTTCAGTGTGATAGAATTGGTCTGTTATGAAATCCATCCATATGAAGTGTATCCTTTATGGTTTTTAGTCTAGTCATCTTGTCATGCAGTCATCAACAGGGTTTTCTAATTAAGTAAAAACTAATTAGCAAGAGAGACAGAACCTTCCTGTCCTCTTCTTCACTCCCCAAACGCCTGCAGTGTTTGGGACTGGGTTGGGACCAGATCCAGGAGCCCGGGATGCAACTCAAGCATCGGCTGTAGAAGGTAGAAACCCTGCTATCATCCCTCCTACCACCCAGGCTCTGCAGTGTTTAGGAAGCTGGAGACAAGAACAGGATGTAGGAACTCAACCAAGGTACTCCAACGATTGATGCCTGCCTATGTCATGAATCTTCATTTGAGAAAATTGATCACCCCTAAGAAAAACCCCTTTAGCAGTCAGTTTCCATTGACCCTAACCTTCCATCATCTACTCTGTTATTTGTACCCATGGATTTACGTGTTTGGGAAATTTCTTTATGAAAAAGCATGTGTTTATTTGTTTGCGAGGCTGAGCATCAGAGAAGGAGGAAGGAAGAAGAGAACAGAGGGAGAAGGAGAAATGGGTCTTCTACCCGTTGGCTGTTCCTTCACCATGTGTCTCAATAGGCAACCTCTTCAGGTATATTAGTAAGAACCTGATCGGAGGTGGAAGAGCTGAGAGTCTAGGGCTTTGTATGGGATGCAAGCATCTCAGATAGTGGCTTAACGTGTTGTTCCCTAATGCCAGCTCTACTATACAGTATTTTGTATCTGGCTTTCTATACTTAACATACTGTTATCTAAGTTCCTGTTTTAGCTTGCATTAGTACTTCATTCCTTGAAATTACTAAATGATAATCTGTATGTAATTATGTTGTTTATAATTCTTTCCTCAGTTTTTGAACACTTGAGTTGATTCTACTATCTCACTTCTAAAAATTACCATGATATAAACACTTCTATGCAAGTTTTTATGTGGATTTATGTTTTTAGTCCATTTGAGTTTAAATAAATGTTTGTGAAAATATTTGCTGGGATCTATTTTTAAATTGGTTTTTGCTCATTTCATGAAGTTCTGAGGTTGCTAGCATTTTGAATATGGAACTTACTGGTATATGTATTTTTACTCTTGCAATTCCATGATGCCTCAATGATGGAATTATGGATAGAGTTCTAAAAATGTGATTGCAATTGTCTACCAAGGATTGTTCAATCAGTTTAAGAAGCCAACTTGTACTGAAATGAATTATTTAGAAATATGAAAAATAGGCCTTTTCAAATTACTTTCTTTTTTATCATAAATACTTCTTAATGTCTTAATTTTCCCAGTATTCTTTTGTGCCTGATTGTATGAACACTTCTTTTTTTACATTTTTTTTATTATATTTTTGACAATCTTTACATAGTTAATTGGGGTAAAAAAGTTCAAGGCCTATAGAAAAGTGGGTAAGACTATTATTTCCATATTGTTTCCTTCATGTTTAAAAGGGGGGTATTACTTTGGAATACAAATCCCCCGGGTTAGTTCCCAAGCTGGGGTGCAATGGTCTAAGCTAGGTGTGACCACGCCATCTGCCATCACTCATGGGTAAAGGAATCCACAACAGTCAGGGTAGGTCAAGGCAGCAGCACCCAAATGTGCATCTTTAAACAGGATGTGGGGTGGGCCGGGCTGCCACTGGAAGGGGACAGAAGGGGCAGGGCTGAACAAACCTTAACTCACAAGTAACAACAGAAATCAGGTTGGAGCACAGCTCATGCCAGGTAGGTCCTTGCACATACTGATCTGTGTGAGGCAGAGGCACTAAGCCACAGCATCCAAGGGGCCACGACAAGTGAGGGGCTCTGCCAAGCGGAGACAGAACAACCACCGGCCTACACCTGCTCTACTGCAGGGCAGAGGCCCGGTTGGGGAAATAACAGGACACCCTAGCTGGGTTGAGTTTCCCACCAAGGAGCGCATGGGCTGGAACTGAGGCTACATTCTGATCAGGATATGATCGTAATCTCACTTGGCACAATTGTGGACTGGGATGGGAAGCACCAAGCCAGGCCAAATTCCAACACCATCTGGTGCTCTGGAGGACCGGGGAGGGTTGTGTGACAGACTAGGTTAGGTCTCAGCCCTTACTGAACCATGTGTGAGCTTGGTAGGGGTATGGAAGAGCCACGGCTGGGTTGAAATATCCAACAACAAGAACCAGCTTGGGTCGGAGGCCAGGCAGGAAAAGCCACTGTTCCTCCTAGGATAGCAGGCGAACTGAGTAGTGCTGGCTCATGGACCCACTGGTATGCGCGAAAACTGGCATTGGGACAGGTTCTGGTGGAGGAGCCCGGGCAACTTCTCTGGCAGGACACAGTCCCATGCAGGTAAGCGCAAGAAGCACAATAGGGAACAACCCAAAACAGGCAATGAAAATTATCCCACTGGCATACACATGGCATGGGTTGGGGGCAGACCAGCCTGAATCTGTTCACATTACCTTCTGGTGAATCCGAGCACCAGAACAGAGTGTGGGTCGAGCCAGGTTCGGTTGTAACACATACTAGTACACAACAAGTAATGCCAAGGTGAGATGAGCCGTACCAGATGTGGCTGCAGCACACAACCAGCACATGTGACAATCAGGGAGGAGGCAAAGCCGACAGGGGAACGTGGGCACCCCTGCTGGATAACTACTTCCATTGGAAAGTGTGAATACGGATGAAGGCAGTCCAGATTAGGCAGGGCTATAGCACCTGTGGGCCTCACGATGAGCTGACTGTTCTGACTGGTGCAAGTTAAAATTAGAGTGGGTTGAGGGGTGTTTGGGCTTAGCCACAGCGTTAGCTGGCAGAGGCTGGTACTAGGAGCCAATTCTGACAAGTCAAATGCCAAAACTACCTGGAGACTGCATACTCTAGGAGTGGGTGTGGCCTAGTAGGGAAATAGTGGGCACCTCCCTCAGGGTTACCACCCTCACTGGACAGCAGGAAACCCAGGCTAGGAGCAGGGGTGGCTAGACAGAAAGGCACCTGCCAGTGGGTGTATGGGCTGGATAATAGGTTGGTTGGGTTGAACCAGGCTTCAATGTCCATTGACGTGTGCGAGAGCTACTTGGGATGTGGGACAGACTGGACAAGCCTGCAGTGCATACTGGCAAGCATGGGAACCAGGGTAGGGGGCAGAACTGGTAGGGGTTTTGGGGAGTCGCCTCAACTAGGCTGCAGCTCCAACTGGTTTGCATGAAGACCGAGTATGAAGTGGGTAGAATCGAGCTGGACTACAACACCCATTGGTTCACAAGGAAGACAGGGCTGGAAGCCGAACGGACCCAGTAATCGCAACGACCAGCATATGCATAAGCTGCTTGGTGTGAAGCACAGTGTTGGAGTCTGTACTAGCAAACTCACTCAAGAATCAGATCTGGGATCAACTCAGATGAAGTTTCTTTGGATATTTCTCGAACTGAACTGCTGATCTTGGAACCCCAACCATCAAGAGACTGTCAGCCAGTGGACTCTGAATAGGTTTCATTACGGTTGGGACGGAGAGATTGGCAGCAATCCAGAACTGATGAACTATCAAAACTGTATGAGCAGGACCCTTGGAGCGCGCCTCATGTTGGGGATGGGGGATGGGTGGGAGGTAGGGTGGGGCTTTCCCCTTTGTTACTCCCCTAACCCTAGATACAGGGCAAAATGATTATATTAGTGTGGAAACAATGATATTACCCACTTTCACCCTGTAGCCCGTGACCCTTTGTACCCTAATAAACTAAGATTATAAAAAAAAAAAAAAAGGGGGGGGTATTAAGGGAGAAGGCCCACCCAATTTCCCACCTTCCCCAGGTCCCGGATATAGGGTATGCTTCGAGGTTCTTGCAAGTGGTTTTGATGGTTCACCAGTTATAAATTGCTGCCAATCTTGCCACTCCAAGCACTATTAGGTCTTTGAAGAATCTACCGATAGACATAGTCCATCATAGAGTCTCCGTTTGCCCTGTATTTCGCTGCCAACATATAGCTGAGATGGTTGATTGACCTGTTCTGTCTTCTCTCTCTTCTTGGTTAGGGTTCTGAGTCCAGCATTTCGATTGGGGAAATCTCCAAAGAAACTTTGTCTGAGGTGTTCTCAGACCAGACTCTTTTATGTACTAGCAGGTACAGGGCCCGGCTCAGTCCATGGCCCTGATCAGCTAGTGGTTGTGATCCCTGGGTTGATTCTGAACACTTCTTAATGTTGTCTTTCTTGTGTTAGGCATAGTGTTAAGGTATTGACATAAACATATAGAAGATCCAAATCAAAGTTGAACTCCCTATGAGACTGTTGAACATATCCAGACAATGGGATGCTGGATTGTCTGACATTGTCTATACCAGCAGTGTCGGGGTGCACTTAAATAACAGACTGATGACCTTATGACTGCTTTTGAAGAACTGTACTACTGTAATAATATGGGAAAGATCAGTCGGGGGTGGGGATTTGTGGGTGGGGAGAAATCCCAGACCCTATGCAATTGTACCATAAAATGTAAAAAAAATAAAAATAAAAAAACCTATGGAGGAATAACTTAATGTACAAGTAGAAAATTAGGATGCCATCATAATTACTTTATGTTGGTAGTAAGATTTTTTTTTTTTTTTATTGCTGGAGATGTCTCACCTTTCTTGCAATTCATGTGACTTCTCTCTTGTAACACATTCGAGACACATACCACCAGTTTCATGCAGTGACGGAATTAAACAAAACTTTCTTTGAGACTGTTCATTTTTGATTTACGATTTGCATGCTGTGCCTTGTCACGCTCTCACTAATGGAGCATGCCTGTCCTGTTGTCACTTTCAGCATTGCTGACCGGCAGAGTGCCTTGGAGGCTGAGCTGCGGACTGTGCAGGCCTCTCGCCGGGACGTGGAAAACTTCTCCAAGTGGATCCAAGAGGCGGAAGCCACCGTGAATGTGCTTGCGGATGCCTCTCAGCGAGAGAATGCCCTTCAGGACAGCGCGCTGGCCCGGGAGCTCAAGCAGCAGATGCAGGTAAGTGGCCGGGAGGCCAAACCCAGGATCTCCCTGTGCTGTGCTCTGCTGTCCGGGTCTGGACAGGCATACCGATTCCTGTCGCCTTACTCTGTTAGGAAGTCCATTCTTCTTTATGAATAGTTGGCTTCTGCAAATAAGATCTATGAAATACTTTTACTGACTATTGGAAGAAAAAAATTTTCGCTTTGTTTTATGGAAATAATGACTGTTTTAGATAGAAGCGCATAGCTTGCCTGTCTTTAGTCATTTCAAGGCCTTTTGCAGTTATCTTCCTTGAATTCTAAATGAGAAGGGCATTTTTCCTTAATATGGAGTTTTTTCCCCATGTATTATACTTAACATGAAAGCAGCAGAAGCCTTGTGATTTGGTTTGCAACCTCCAACATCAGGCTTGTAGGTGTTACTTTTATGTCTTTTAGTGTGATAACTGTGATGGTACATGCAGTCTGCCATTCTGATTTTTCTCAAAAAATGTGGAAATAGAAAATCTTTCTATCAAACTTGTAAATTTTATGAAGTATGTCTGAATGTTTCTTCTTTTGCTCCGTTGTACCACTTCAGTGCCCTTGAACCTCCTAATTTTTCTGATTGACCTATTTTTCCCACTCCTCTACGTCTTTTTGCTTAGAACGTAGCTCACAGCTTATATTACATTCTGCTGGGGAGGTTTTCTGTGTCTATCATAGTTTTTTTTTTGCTTCTTCATTCCATGTTGTTCTCACATCAGTTTCACAACCAGAGTTCTTGAAATGCTTGCAAACATTCGTTTCGTTGTTTGATGCGAATCTCCAGCTGTCCCAGTGGTTCATGTGACTTTCCCAGGCTGGGGGCTATATTATTTCCTCTTGCCTCATCAGTGTATGTGTGAAAATCCTGAGTAAATTCTCACTGCTACTCTTGGACCCTGAATTTAACATTATAGGTACTCATTTTTTTTTAATCTGTTCATAACAAGTCTTTTTCCTTGAAACATCAAAAAGGCTGTTTTATGAAATATTGACAAACAGTTGAATCCATCAGGGGATATTAAAGCTTTCTTTGAGGTGTTCTTTTTTATATTTTTTTTCTTTGAGTTTGAAATTGTTTTCTTACATATTTACAAAAACAATTAAAATGTAACTTTTGGAACAGGAATATTTCTGACCACCCATCCATAAAAGGTTTTATGTTTTATTGTCAAGTTCTTAGGTTTAATGAAGATCACCATTTTCTTACACTGATTTTTTTTTTCTATTCATTACACAATATGTGACTGGAAATGAGTGTGACCAGTCAGTTGTCAAAGTTCCTTTGTGTCTCCCTCTGGGATCTCTTGAGATCAACCTAAACGTTAATTGACACAATGTTTGATAATCATGTGGAATTTAGGCGGTAGTAGAGGGTGCTCAATGTGGATAAGTGCTAGATAGAATGTTAGTAGTTATGGTTTGCACAACTACCTGTAGACTCATCGATGTGTAATTGATGTATTGGTGTTCTAGGAAAATCTGAGCTGTGCACTTGAGTGGGTGAGTAACCGTTGGCTGACAGTGAGTGGAAGAGACTTGAGATGGGTTTGTGATGAGCTGCAGCACGTCCAGGCTTATTGGAGAGTACAATAAAGTCTTCTGACACCTTTTGTCTCAGGATATATTCATAATGATGCTCAGTATTTAAAGAATATTGAGATGGTACAAGAAGTAAATGTAAATAGAAACATCTCATCTATGTAAAAGAAAATAACAAACCATGGAATTATAGATGGCAGACAGCATTAGTCAAGAGAGGTTGCTGCTTGAATTCCCAAAATGCATGATAATGTGTATAGCCGCTGCTACTCAGATAAGTTAGTGTTGCTGAAATAGTCTCATTGAAAGCATTAGAGGGCCTTTACTACTGTCTACTGCCTTTGCTGTCTATATTTATATATGTGTGTGTGTTTTCATATAACATTTATAAATTTATATTTCTAACTACATTTATATTTGGAAAGCTTGATATTATGGTCATTTACATGACTTTGATTTCAAAGGGAGGGAAGGAGAGAGTGAGTGAGTGAGTGAGATCTAGATCTCCCAGCCTCTGAGTCTTCCCAAATGCTGAAGCAATCTTGATCTCCCATGTAAAGTGGCAGGACCTCCAGTGTGCTTCCAAGGATGCAGAAGCTGCAATCAGAAACGCAGGCAGCATTCGAATCCAGGTGCTATATTATAGGTGTGTCAAGTAGCATCTTAACTGCTATACCAAATACCTACCCAACTCCCTTGCTCCTTGGCTAAGTGTTCTTAATTTTAAACATTTTCTCCACTTCTTTTAAAAATATCCCCAGAGTCAAAACTTTTTTCTATTTCTGAAACAAGAAAATTTTAATTTTTCTGTGGGCCAATGTATTAAATGCTCTTATTTGGGGTGAATGAGCAGGTACTTAAAATGGAAACTTGTTTGGCAATGGAAATGTGTTAATTGAGGAACATGAATGAACAACGCCTCCGAAATCATCAAATAAATTACCTAGTAGTGTGGTGGTAGTGGGCAGCTTTTGTACCTGCTGGAGGATGGTGAGAGACTACTGCACAGCAGCTGTATGTAGGACTACTCAGATCACATGCTCACTCCTTATGCTCACTGTTTCTACCGCACTGTGTATGTGGCAGCCAAAGCCAGGGCTGCGTGAGTGTCTCGTTGTTTCATGAAGATGGAGACATTTAGTATACATTTAGTTTAATGTGATTTTTGGATACATTTGATAAAGGATAATGTATTTATGTTATGATTGATGCTACTTCTGTGAAGTAATGGGTGACAATGCGCATCTAGGTGTTGATGTTCCATCTCCCTTGCTACCAGGCTGTTAGTTTTAGCTCCTCAACAAAGGCCTTTTGGCAAGAGAACAGCTCATCCTTAGAAGACCAGCAGGAGAAAGAAGTCCTCGAAGGCTGGGCAGTACAGATCATGGAAGGTCTCGTACGACACTGTGTGTTTTGTATGTTCACGTGGTGACAGTAGGCGAAAAGTCATAAAGGCTGTAGAGCAAGAGAGTGATGCGATGGGTTTTTAAATATAGAAATGTCGCTGATGGCATTCCAAGGTATGAATTTGAACTATGCGAGAGCAGCTGAGAGGTCCATCCAGATATTCCTGTAGCTTTCATGGCTGGAAAATATCGTGATCAGAAACGAGGTGGTGGCAGAGGGAGCCGACTCAAAGACTTGATGGTGTGGGTAGTGAGTGAGGACAGAAGCAGACTGGGAGCAATGAAGAAGAAAGTGTCAAGGTAGAGTGTGTTCGTGGCAGGACTGTGAGGGGAGAGTAACCTATTATACTCATCCTGAGAATGTGGAACGGAAGCCTTCAGTGGCATCCATCTACAATTACGGGGTCCACAGTTATCGCTGGAAATCTGAAGTTAGAGAAGAAAATTTGATCAGAGATGCAGGGTTTTGTTTTGTTTCGTTTTTGTTTTGTTTTTGCTTTTATGCTTAACTCTGTTGTTGATTTCCCTAAAAAGTTTATTAATTTTAATGCATTATTCTCAATGTCCATGTTTTTAGGATTTTATTGTCTTAAATGCAGTTTTAAATTTGAAGTTTACATGTTTAAGAAGTGTTGGTGGAGACTGTTGCTTTCCTGGGTAAATTGCAAGACCCAGGGGCTTGTGGGAAGTGTTATGTTAATAGGTGGCTGCTTTAGCTCTCTCACCATTTATTCTGGGATTACCACATTTCTATTGTGCTCAGTTTTATCCTGAATTCCATGCTTTAGTTCTCTATGTGTACAATTCTTCCATTGTTTTAGGCCTTCCCATACTCTGCTTCATACACAGCACTGTTTTCGTGGTGGACAAGCAGGGGATTTACCCCCTTTTTCTGGAAAAGGAATAATACAAATTGAACATTCCTAAACAAAGTATCTGAATTCGGAAATATTCCCCAGTCTGAAATTTTGATGAATATGGAAAATTCCTTATTATGTTTTATGCAGAAAATAATAAAAATACCGTATAAAATTAACTTCAGGCTATTTGTATAAGGCATATAAAACAGAAGTGAATCTATATTAAGACTTGGGTTTCACCCCCAAAATTTCTTGTGCAAATATCTTTTTTAACTCTAACCCCCAAATCTGAAATGGGAAATGCTCCTGTATGAAGCACGTTGGGTAAGGGATATGCATTCTGTAGCTTGCTCTGTTGGAAGCAGCTTTATTGGGATGTAATTCACACAGTAGACAGCTTGTCCACGTGCATTTTACAGTTCCACTGCTTTCAGTTATTCAGAGCTGTGCAAACATCACCACAATTAATTTAGAACTTCTTCACCACGTGAGAAAGACAGCCTTCAGCCATTAGTTGTCAATGTCCTAAACAAGCATCAGTTGGCTTGTGTCTACTTGCTTAGTAACTTACTGTTTTTTAAGTTGTAACCACAGTCTCTGTATTTGGCTGTAAACAGATCTGTTGATATTCTGAGTCTCACCAGAGGGAGGCAGTATAGATTTTCAGCATAGATTTGAAGGGAAAACACACATATGCAGAAGTCCACAAACACTTCTTGGTAAACAATTATCTGAGTCTCAATATAGGCCTTTTAATCATGTTAATTTGAAGGACCGAAAAAAGCAAATGAAGGAAGAGAAACAAACATGTGATGACACTGCATGTCTGTTGAAGAATCAGGACAGCATCAGACAGAGGTGAAACTACAGCCTTACCCAGGTTATTAGCGTGAGCACGATGCTGATAATGAGACATCTGGATTCTATTTTGGGCTGTGCTCTTTGGCCCAATCATTTAATCATTCTAAGTTATGCTCTTCATCTCCTAACCCCGCGTTGCCACCCCCATCTCTCATTGATGTTTATAATGATATTCTAGCTGCAGTGAAAAATGTGTCATACGAAGGTAGACATGCCCATAAAAACCCCAAATTCTGAGCTTGCTCTTCATATGATGTGATTATGCTCTTGTCTTTTCATAAAATTAAAGCAGGTGTAGAGCAAGTCAAATGAGATCATAAGGATTCTGTTTAAAGGGGAATGTGATAATTTGGAATGTTTAGTAAGCAGCCCATTACAGACATTATTATTAATTCTGCCATCTCATTATATGACTATTTTATTAGGAAAGACCGTTTCCCTGAGGCAGGAACAAGCTGCCCGTTGGATGGCTGTTCCTTCAGGGTATGTTAGGTCAAGCCACACACCCCCTGCCAGCACATTTTGTTTTGTTTTTCTGTTTTTGATGTGTTTGTGCTGAGATCTGTCTGGGATTTGAAGTATTAGCACTTTCGTGTACAGACTGCTATGTGGACTATCATTAGAGTCAGGTACCCCTCTCTCTCTTTTGTAAGAATTATAAGAGGGTGCGTACTTCACTCATTCTGCAGAGCACAGCCCAGCTGCGTTTCTTTGGGCGCCGAACCTATTCCTGTTTGGAGTGGGGGGGGGAATGCCACGCTGTCTCTTAATAGAAACCAGCTCCCAGACATGCACCGTGGTGGCGATGTGTTCAATCTCTGTTCTCAGGGGATGTCTGCTTTGTATCTGCAGCTTTCATGTTTCACTTAATATCCTCTTTGGCTATTGAGCGCGACTCTGGCAGCCGGCAGCGCTTGGCTGCTCGACAACTTGCTTCTTTTCTGGCCATGCAGGGCTGAGCTGGTCCTGGCTGTGAGCATCTGCTGGGGGGCTTTCTGAGTGGCATTTGTCTGGGTTTTTGAAATTGAGAAGAAGTTGAAGGAATACAGCCTCTCTTCTCCCCTGAAACTGAGCCTCTGTATCTTTCAAATGTGTTCCTGGAAACGAGCATGCTCAGAGAACTGGCAAATCATTGTCCAGTGACCGGGAGGAAATGATCGTTGTTCTTCATTTATAATGCAAATTCTGAGGAGTCTCCAGAAGTGTGGTAAACTTAAAATGATGGCTGTGGTGAGAACGTCTCTGCAGAAAGTTGTGGTTTTGTTACATCGTTTGCAAAGGATGGCAGTTTCGTCTCCTCGCTATCAGAAGCTCTGTAAGGTAACTGAGGGCTTAAGAAAGGAGGATCTCTGCTGTTGGAGAATTCTACTCTTTCTTGGGGTCTGAAAACTCATCTGCCAGGGTCTTGTCAAGGCGAGATTCATTGCCTTAGTCAACTGTCCTAAGAGATGCTAGAGGGGGTTATGTGATTCTGTTTTGCTTAAGAATCTGAAAGAAGTAACGTTTTAGCACTTAACTTCTTTTTGCCTTTGACACAGGCTTGTCTTCTGGGATGGGCTAGTGAATCGAACTGCTAAGAGGAAAACATAGCAAAACTATATTCATTAAGACCTGTTGTCTGCGTTGTGCTATGTGGTGTCTTAATATTGACTGCCCATTATTCCTACGTGAGCTCTGGAAAATTAAACAGAAGAGCTGAAAATAATCTTTCAGTGGGCTGTTTAAAATTTGTAAACTGTCCATCTTTTTTTAGTGCTGTTTTTTTTTTCAATGAAAAAATTAAAGCGCAGGCATTTAAAAAACTGTCTGAGTTTGATTCATCTCAAAGCGTCACCTGTTTCCGAATCTCCGTGTATTGTAGTTAAACTTGAAGCACTTAATTGTATTTGGACAGGTGGGTTAAGCAGTTGCTGGAGGCAACCTGTTTGACAGTTGCACATTTTTAATGCCACATCGTCCTAAACATAAACCATTACATCAGCACTTGTGTGCTGATTTTAAAGTTAGCTGCTGTTATGTTTCTGTCATTACCTTGTTCAGTTGATGCTCCTACAGACTCTTCACTTTTGTAAACAATTAGGTGGTTCGGTGCAGAAATAAGGAATTGTAACAAGAATGTCACAGCACTGCATATTCTTTCCTCCTATTATATTCTTGGTAATAATCTTGAGGACATATCTTGCTGGTCACTCAGCTGCCCAAACTTACTTGTTATAATTAGAAAAGCTCTCTTTAAAATGTTATTTTTCTGATGATACACAATACGACATATATAGGCAGGCAGGCTCAATTCCATGGTGGATGAGGGTAGGAAAGCAGTTGTTAATTATCTCTGTCACAGTTTGGCCAATTAGATGTGGTTATGTTTGGAAACTTGCTTTTTTTTTTTTTTTTTAAGACACAGATTAAAGTAGTGCATATTTTTTGCAAAAATGCTTAGAATTCTTTCTATTTGTGTCAGAAACTAAGTAAAACTTAATACAAGTTACTTAACTAATTGAATCTGCAAGTCACATTGACTGTATTCAGAATGAATTAAGATAAAAAAACAAAAAATAAATATAACATGAAGGGAGTATTGTAAGAATTAACTGAGTTGTAACCATTTTGTAAACCTGATGATTTCGATATGCTTGGTTTTCTTTTCCAAGGGTGAAATTTATCATGGTCCAACATTTATGATTTTCTTGAAAACTCAGTTATGATAATGGAGGAGAAAAGCTCATTCATGAATGTATGTTTTTTCTTCTATATGAATATGACTGTGTGAAGCATTTATATTTGAAGAAAATGTCTGGTTTATTTTCAAGTTCCTGCATGCTTGCTTTTACAAAACAAGATTTTTTTCTTCTTTTTGAGTCCTGTGCTGAGGTCTACAGCAGTGGAAGTTAAGTATTGGACCAAGTTGCTAATCAGTTTCCTGACTACACCATAAGTACAAGTTAACTTACCAGAGTCATTGGGTAAATTGACTCCTAACAGAAGTACTCTTTGGGGATAGTTTCCCAAAGGTGCCATTAAAATCTAAATTATCAGAGTAAATGTCCTGTTTTTTGGGGGAAATTTGTGTTACTTATTCCTGATATGTTATCTTCGACTTATTTTTTTCACATATGCAAAAATTAATAATTGCCAGATAATGCAACAAGAAATCTACAATTCCAAAAATTTCCAGCAGGTGTCAATGTAAGGCAGTGATATATGAAATTTTGGCTAAAGACCTGGGGATCCATATGATAAAGTGATGCAATTACCATGAAACCAATGAGCTAGTCACAGATATATTTTACTCACCTGGCTACATTTTGAAGCCTAAGCTTAGTTATTGGGCTGTATTAATTCATATGACATAACTAAAGGTTTTCTTTTTGGAGTTCAATGTTACCATCCCAAATATTGACATAAGTTTCTATACTAACTGAAAATAATTGCATTGTAATGGTCAACACTTTGTGGTTTATAATGTTTAAATGGGTTGGCATTTATTCACTATAAGATACTATATGTTCTCTTAAACTGTAAATTCTGTTGTGACTTTATTGTTTCTCTATAACTTACATCCTCTAAGTTTCACATTTTAGAAAGGAAATGCCATGCTGTAGCGGATAAAATATAAAATATAGAGGCAGTTTACTGTATATAGTTTTACAGATCAAAAGGAATGAGAAAAAATATGGAAGAATAAGGAAAATTGAGTATTTTTGAAAAACCGTGTCTGTTAATATTTTTGCCCTCATTTAAAATTGTTTTTATAATGTCTTTTTTCTTGTATTATATGTGGTTTAAGTCTTTTAATCAGAATTTTTGTCAGTCAGCGGCATTTTTTTGGATTGTTTTCATACTTGTTTGTTAGTGGTTTGTATCATGCAAGTGGAAATTGATGAAATATTTTTATTTTGTGGTCATTCTAGCTTGTTTCAAGAGGACTAGGAATAAAAATGAGACCTGGGGAACTCCACATCTGTCAAAGTTAAAAATTATATCCCCCCTTCAACCTATTTGTGCGTTGTCTTTTATATTTTATGTATCAAACATGTCCTCCTGGTTATATGTCCCATACAATTTGGGCTGGAACCTGAAATAAATGTTACTTTCTTGGTGATATACTCAGAAGCATTAAAATTGTCCTGCTGATCTAAAATCACCCTACAATAGATGTGAATTTTTCCAGATTTGATTTTGATGAAAACATTGACTATAAAATACTTTTTTTCTTTTAATAGGCATAGTAAAAGCAAAACTGATTTAAATTATTTTTGAAAGCTAGATAGATTTCTAGTTGTTTTCATTATGTCATAATATGTTTATATCATAAAGTCTGCCTTAAAAGCAAATTGAGCTTATGTTGAGTCAGAAAGGAATTTTATAATTTTTCTTTATTCTTCTGTGTCAATTTCATAAATATTTAATAATCAAGGACATGGTAAATGCTGTTCCTTGTAAGTAGGTTAGGATATGAACCATTAGAGAGAAATCAGAAAATTTTAAAACAATTACATTTACAAATGGAGTTATTCATTACTTACGCACTTAGAAATTTGATTTGACTAACGTAACTTCAATTTGCCTACATAAATATGTAAATTGTTTTAGCTGAAGGATTTTCATTATCTCCAAACTTTCTTGATCATGTAATTTTATCAGGGAAATGTTTTAAACATACAGCTAGATCTATATTTATGCATATTCATGAGAAATGATTTGTATATGTTGGGGTAACATTATATATTAAATGTAAGTAAAGTTGAATTTTGTTATTTTTTTACTGTGTCTTCTTTTTCCCTCTGTGTGGTATCTTATAGATACCATGAATGTATCACCCTTGAAAACTGAGTTTTGTGAAATATTGTTTCCGAGCACTTTGTGAAAAATTGAGACAAAAAATTTCATCAGGTCAGGGTTGACGGGTGACGTATGTGTATAAAAGAATTTGAGTGTGTGTGTTTTCACATGTGTAAGGCCACATTGATTCCTGCAGGGCCAAGGAGTGACATTGTATGACCACAAAGCCACATTAGTCTCCATAGTTCCAGTAAAGTAAGTTCAGATGCTATTTTTTTTTTCACATATATATTAACACTTTTTTGGTGGCACTTCATATATTTCTGTGTTTTTTAAGAAGACTCTGAAAGGGAGGGTATGTTTTCTAATAGTTAAATTATGTATTTTTATTATTAGGTGGAAAGTTGTTATCCTTGAACAATTAAATATTCAGGTATTCTAGAGTGCTGCAACCTGACTTTGTCATGATTCAGTGCTGAGCCGTATGTGTTTTGCTGTCCACTCTGACTCCCTTATTTTCTTTCAATAACCAGATCACACACATGTTGGTTATAGAAAAGTCTTGGCCTGTAACCTGGAGGTAACATCCTCACTTGCCCATATGAGGAGTTTGTTCTTTTTTCTGGTTTGCAGGAAAAACTCTTGGTTTAGTTAGTTCAGAATATTTGTAGAAGCTGAGATTCAGTGGAGAAAAATGGTATATACAGGAGGATTTGCACTCATCTATCCGTTTCCATAGGCGTGTGGACAGGGCACTTTGCTCCTGCGACTGTGGGTAAAAATGAAATTGAATCAGGAAGAGAATACCTGTTTCTCTATGCTTGTCAATATCAGAAAGTTTTCTGTGGTTTCTTAAAAGAACAACATTGTTCTGTCATAGCTCCCCAAGTGAATGTACATAGTGAAGTTTTAAAAGTAATTATCATCTGAATAAATAAGGTTTTCTTAATCAGAAAACTCATGCTATCAAAGACTTATCTAAAAGTCTGCTATAATACTTTATCACATAAGTATGAAGTAGTTGTATCTACATTACATTCTGACTAGTTCAACAGCCAAGATGCTGCTATGTACACAATCTAGAAGTTTGAGCTTAATTCAAATCAGAAACAAATAGGAATCTGTTCTGAAAGAGAGTATTGTTTTGCAGTGTTACTTAATGGTTGTAATGAAAAACTTGATGATCTGTGTTTCTCTATTCAGACAGTTTATTAAATTCAAATGCAATCTCACAGGCTGCACACTGCTAGATTCTGAAAGTAAATGTGTTATCTGCTTTCTCTTGTTCTTGGTTGTGAGTATAACCAGGTTCTCTTTGTATGTTTGGTAGTTTATTTTTAACTTTAACAGTTAATAGAGTTTCTACAATAGAGATAGAGGAATACAGATAATTTAATACTATGGTAGATATCTCAGTTTTAAAAAGTTCATTCATTTCTGGGCAAAGTAAGGAGTCCAAATTGGAATTTGGAAGGGATACGAAGTGCATCCAAGGGTTTCTTTTTATTTTTCTTAATCTAGTTTGTTCAGTTGTATGAAGTTCAAAAAAGTTGACTTATAAGAAAGTGTGCTTCTAAAAGTAGATACTGTCTTTGAATGTTGAATATATCATCAGCTGACGGGAAATATGACTTGATAGAGGTTGAATGAGATTTTGGAATAACATCAGATGGAAGAAGGTGTTGAACTCTTTTCACAATGGATAGTTACTTGCTTATATTTTAGGAGAACTGAGAAAAATCAATGACTATAGCAACAACTGTAAGCTTTCATTTTGGGAAAATGTCTTATTACTACTGCTAAGTTTTTACATTCACCACTGGCCATAATACTCAGCAAGTGAAATGCATGGAATCCACAGTTCTATAGGAACATAACAAGGGCAAAAAATGTCAATCAAATCACAAGATGTTTCTTTCATTCCTTTATATTTTTTGTGTCCTGTATATACTTCCATATATCAGAGAAAACATATGACATTTGTGTTTTTGGGAACCAGCTTTTTTCAGTACACTTAGTGGATTCCAGTGATATCCATTTTGTTGCAGAAGACATGACAACATTCTTTTTTGTGACTCAGTAGTTTTCTACAGTGTATGTATGCCACATTTTCTTTATCTAGTCATCCTCTGAAGAACATGTGGGTTCTTTGTCTTAGCTGTGGTGAGTTCAGCTGCAGTAAACATGGTGTACAAGTAATACTTTGATATAGCGATTTTTATTTTGTTTGGGAAAATTCTTAGGAGTGGGATGGCTGAGTCATATGGTTGATCTATTTTCAGATTTCTGGGGAGTCCCCACACTGTCTTACATACTGGTCGCACAAGTTAACATTACTTCAACAGTCTATTAGAGGGCCTTTTCCTAGCAGTGAAGTTAACAGAAGAGCTGATTGTTATTTGTCTTGATCTTTTTGAACATTGATCTGAACTTGTACATGGGGTACTTTCTTAATGGATTTATTTTGCATCCTTGTAAAACACGGATGGAGTGCTTCATTTTAATGCAAATTAATGTAGTTGGTTCTGAGTTTTGAATCCTAAGATAGTTTACTTTGAGTCTCAGTGCCACAAGTGTTTAATTATCTATCCAAGGAGTCTAATTTTCCATGCCCACTGAGGTTTTTAACATTAAACTTGAAGGGCCATAAAAATCCTTTAAATATTGATAGAAGGAGGCAAATATTCGTTTATTTGAGAGGGAGGGGCAGGAGAGGTAACCTGTAGCTGCTGGTTCAACACCCAAGATATTTTAAGTTGGGCCAAATTAAAAAAATAAGGTTGTGCTCGATGTTTCACACATGGCAGGAACTTAGCAACTTTGGTGATGCCTGCCTGACTGGCAGGATTTGCACTCTCATCAAGTTGGAGCCGTAACTGGAACCTGGGCACTCGGATGCGGGTTGTGGATGTCTACTGCCAAGCTAAAAGCCCATTGTTTTCTTTCTGTATCTCTGTCTTCCTGATGGTATTTGTCTTTTTAAAAAATTTTCTATCAAAGAGCATGTACAGAATGAGTCTTGTGTACCAAACATATGCAAACAGCATGAATATAGAATACAGGGTTGTGTTTTCTAGGTAATATACAGAAGTTACTGCAAGTTTTACTGAAGATTTTTCCTAAAGCGTATCATCGTCTTCTTTGAAAATTTTATTATTTTACTTATTTTTAATTAAAAGATAATAATTACAAGGAATATTAACTGTCAGACTGTGTAAATTCAAATACTTGACTTTGCTCGTCATCAGATACATGATCTTGGCAAGTCACTTCACACATCTGATCCTGACTCCTGTGTTAGAAAATAGATGAGTGCTTGCCTCTGTCTCATTGTCATTATTATCACGGCTATCTTTACTCGTAAGCGGCTCGTGGCATGTACTCTGGGCAGCTGAATGTTGCTTTAATGTGATGGTTTAGTCGTTGCCCGCACTCCTTGCAAAGCTGTGAGAGTCAAGTTCACACTCCTGCATCGGTAGGGCCTTCTCTCAAAGATGTGTGCAGCATCGGCTCTGACCCATTGGATGGAAGGTGCAATGTGGGCCATTCTACTGTTGGCGGTGCCACCCTCCGTTGCTAATCACAAAGAACAATAAGCAACTCTTATAAGTTTTCCCAGATTTTTTTTTTTCAGTTTGAGATTTTGCTTGAAACTGTGCAAGAAAAAGATTCCGAAGTTGTAGTAGGAATTCTTGTGAATGAGTATTCAGGAAATTGCGTGCTTGCCAGATGAGAGGTTAGGCTCCTTGAGAACACCTAAAATGTATCTAGTACATCCATGATGAAAGTATGAAATGCTGTTTTGCTGATTTACATAAGCCTGTATATATTATAAATAAGTCTCCTTTTATCACCGGAAACTAAACAAAGCTAAGCTAAGAAGGTACCACCATGACCTACACAGGAGGAACAGATGTGTTTAGAAGAAAATGGAAAGAAGTAGGCTCTAAGTGCCCTTCATGTTTGTTAAGATTTATTTTTTTATTTGAAAGTTAGATAAACAGAGAGGAGAAGATACAGAGAGGAAGATCTTCTGTCTGTTGATTCACTCCCCAAGTGGCTGCAATGGCCAGAGCTTAGCCAATCTGAAGCCAGGAGCCTCTTCTGGGTCTGCCACGTGTGCAGGGTCCCAAGGCTTTGGGCCATGCTTGACTGCTTTCCCAGGCCACAAACAGGGAGCTGGTTGGGAAGCAAGGCTACCAGGGTTAGAACTGGTGCCCATAAGGGATCCTAGCACGTGCAAGGCAAGGACTTTACCCACCAGGCTACCACGCTGGCCACTTCATGGTATTTTTTAAGAATTATTTTGTTTGGTGCCATTAGTTTTGGAACCGGCTTTATGCTGAATATCTGAATATACTGGTATTGGTTTAGGGTTACTATTAATTCTAACTCTATTTGAAAACAGATATTTGACTTAGAAATATTACAAAATGGGGTTTTTTACTCTTTTCAGGATTAATTTGGCATGAGCTCAAAGTGACAGGAAAATGAAACTTTTTTGTTTGAAATTCTGAGAGTGAATTTACTCTGAGTTTAAAATTTTGAAAGAATACGGTATGCACAATCCTGGTCAGTGTAGGGGACAAAGAAGCTGGCATCTTCTAACCTTCATTTTACACGTTATTTATCACAAATGCTTTTTCATAGCATTAGACATTTATTATGTTACGATTTCCTTGTAAATGGTGTTCTGTTGAATGACTATGCCATGAGTTACTTAACCAATCCACTGTGGTTAAGTAAGGAAGTTACTTCCCAGTGTTATCATGATAAATAATTCTATGATGGGCTGATTCACAAATCCCTGAGTACGTCCTACATATTTTCAAAACGGTTTTAGAATAGGATAATTAGATCAAAAAGCATTTAAAGATATTTTTGAATATACCTATTGCCAAATTTTCTTCTTGCAAGGTTGTATCTTATTTGCCACTATCAGCTTGGTGCCTAATTTCTGGTACACTCATAGGCAATAGAAAAACAATCTCAATTTAAAGTATTACATAAAGTTATTAGATTAAAAAACATAACTTTGCTGTAGAATATAAACTAAAATTTAAGCTAAACAATTTGTCTAAATATGAGATCAAATATTCTATCCTAGAACCACTTGAACTTCAGATGCTGAGAAATCAAATACTGTAGTCTCTAAAATGGGATGCCTTAATGCAGAATAGTAGAATAAAAGTAGTTGAAATACAGGAAAAGGGGTAGCAAATTCTGGCTTGAGAATGCAAGGCAAGTGCTCACTTTGGCAGCACATATACCAGGAAAGAGAGTACTAAGTATGGATTTTTGAATTTTAGTTATTAATAAGAAATTGAAAAAATCTTATGTTAAGTGATTTATAAACCTTGTAGAACTATAAAACATGTAATTTGTTTTCCATTAGCAGTCATTTAGAAAACAGTTTCTTCTTAGAGTAGAAGTGAAGAACAGCCTGCCCTCAGGCCATGTAAGGCTGGCAAGATCTTTTGGTTCGATTCTGCCTTGGCAACTGCAGGTGGGACTAGAAATTAAATCTGCAGTAGGCAAATTTTCAAGATGATAATTTTGTATGGCCTGCAAGTCATGTTATAAATATCCAAATGGCCGTAGGTAGAAAAATGACTCCCTATCCTTGATCTATTCAGTGGAGATAATATGCATCCCATAATTATAGAAAGATTTTATAGCACCAGTGACTTCATGAATTTGCTGCATATAGCTGGAGTGTTATAGATATTTAAATACTCAATTTTTTGCAGCTTCATTTTCTACACACCATTAAAGACAATGACAATGTTTACCCACCTGCCTAGGCTCTTATCAAAGTGCAGTACTGACGGAGTTTCTGAAAATGGGGAAAGAACTTCCTAGCTAAAGCTCCTGTGTATCTCAACTGAAGCAGCAGAAAGTTGAACATCCACTACCTCGTGTCTTTCCGCTGTGTGGGATCAGTTCATTTGTCTTCATTTCTGGGGCATGCAGGCAGCTTCCAGATTCAAGCATATTCTCTGCCAGTAAAATCATGCTAATATTTCCAAATAGCTTAGATTCAAATTGGGGCTACATGAAAGGTGCCATGTCTTCAGAGCAAGGCCAATGGCTCCTGAGGCAACATTATCTAGTCAAGGGAAGCACTCTGAAGTCTTTATGTAATCTAGAATTAGGGTAGGCCTGACTTTTAAAGTCTACACATTGGTCATCTCAGATATTGGTGAGCACTTGTAACATGTGGGAGGGTTTGAGAAAGATCATTCTTGGATCTCAGTAATTACACATTTTGGTGAACTCTCAGGTGACTTCTGCATAATCTGTGCTTTGAGTAGGTTTGAGTAGGTCACAAGTAGCCTGAATTAATAACTATGGTGACTGGGTGCTGTTTTGCATTAAATGTTGAAGCCACTCATACATAGCCTATCATGGTGAAATATCCTCATGTGTTGCTGTGGTAAAGAAAGGGAAACTGGTTCTTTTTGAAGTAATTGCTTCTAATGGAAGTCTAATGACCTATTATGCCTACTTCTAAGAGCTGGCAAGCTTGATAGGAAGCTAGGGGAGGATTTGAGGAATTAAATAATATAAACTCAATTGGGGAAGTTGCATGGGTTGAGGGTTAGTGCTTCATTAGATATTTCAACAATGAAATAGTTCACTTGTGTGAGATGCCTCCCTTACTGTAAAAGCTTGAATAATTTCTAGAAATGAGTCTGTAAGAGTGAGGATTTGAGTAGAAGTTGTTCCTGTCTGGGGGTCATCAATGCCTTGCAATTTTTCAGAGCTCCATATGCAGATTGGGTATGGCAGGAAGAACTGTCCTGTGAGCCTTGAAATGGTAGTTTCATAACATGGATGACTTCAGGTATTTTAAAGTCTAGCATCCTGTTTTTCCGATGAGGGGACGCAGGCTTAGTGAAGTGGTCTGTCTTTGGATGTATTTCTAGTGGCAGTGACCAAACGGTTTTGAAGGATTAATAGCCTTGTGTCTGTAGGACAGCGGTGAGTTCTGAGATGTCATGAATAGGCAGTTTTCTGCTGTGTAAATGTTGTTGAAGGTACTGAAACATGTCAGGTCAGTCACCCAAGGTGGCCTCTTGTTGCAGCCCGGGCATGAATTAAGTATGAGATGTGTTGGACACACACTGCTCTGTAGTAAACTTTGTAAGTAGAAGGATTGCACTCTAAAATCGTGATAAATAGTATAGCAAATGCATGAAACAACAGCATAACCATTTGTTCACTGTTCGCAATTGTAGTGCGGTAGACCAGCAGCCCAGTTGGTGTGTTAGTATCTACAGCCTCGTGAGCACATGTAGTGGATTCTGCATGTTACTAAGGAATGCCAATGCTTGGGTCCATTATCATCCTGTGTTTCCACTGTCGTATATTGGGTCTGTGTTGGCCTGTTTTCTAGCCATCTCTCTTCCTGGATTTCATACAGATGGACTGTGGGCACCAGTTCAATGAAGTAGTTGATATGAGTGACTTACTTTGCATGCTTCAAAAAAATAAATTCACTAGCATCTCTATAAAACACATGTAGTAGCATATTATTTGTTGACTTTGGGGGCATATGGATGCTTACTGTGAGTTTCTTTCAGTTCTGTATGCTTGAATTTTCTTATGATAACATGTTTTCAAATAATAGGGTGGGTCAGCTTCCTTGAAGCTTTGCAAACATAACTGCTGAAAATCCAAAGAGAACATTAATTGCTGTATTGGTGTATTACTCACATGTCAGTTTACATTAGTGACAAATTCAGAATGACTTAAGTGTTTTGATTTACCTGGTGATCAATTTTTACTGAATCTATAGCCTTCATTCTTTCAGCTCATTTAAATGTAAATGAAAGCCGTTTTAAAATCTCATTTTTCCCCCTTTTACAAATGCTACATGTGTCGGCTACCAGACTCCTGACTTCCTTAAGTATGAAACATGTAGTATTGATTTCCTCCATTATTGCAGATTACTGCTCCTGTAAAGATTAGAAAGAAAGCATCTCTTCTAAGTGCATTCATGCTTTGAAATGCAATATAACAGAAACACTGAATTTGTACTCCTGTGGAACAAGGTTTTCTGCATCTTTCTTGGAACAAGAACATTTTTTTTTTATGAGGCAGGCGTAGGTGGCCTATCCTTTTGGGTATTGATTAATGTCTTTCAACTTGTCAAGTTAAGAAATTTATCAAGATTCAGTTCTGGCATCATTGTCCTGATTCTGGAAGGACACACAGCTTTGTCAAAACAATGATTTGTTCATAATAAGTTACTTCAAATCTCATTCATATTTGCGTCTTGTTGTTTGCTGTGTCCTGAGCTATTTAAAGCTGCTGCTTTAGGATCTGGTTTAATCACATGTGGTGTGGTTCTTTCAGGACACATGCTGTTGTTATTTTTAAGCTTTTAAAACCATTACCTTATTGTGTCTAGTGCTTCTCACACTTTGCCAGAAAACCTGAATTTTCCCCTTATCAGATAAAGGAATGATGAAAAATGTTGCAATAGGATTGTCTTTTATTTATTGAAAATTATGTGGAATTTTATATTAATTTCCACAGATTTTATACTAATTTCCATGAAAGAATTGGCATGTCAACCTACTAGGCCAGAAATAACTCAAAGAACTGTTCGGGTAATTTTAAAACATTTTTATTTATTTGTAATGCCTAGTTTGTGTTCTTGATTAATTGCTCTTGATTAATTTCTTGCACTTTAAATTAAATCAGAATTAACATGTATTTATTACAGTATAGGAGAAACCTCATGTAAGACTCAAAACACTGTGGAGAACTGTAGAGTTAAACCATATGACTGAAGACCCAGGAGCCTAGCACACCGTAGTTTTCCTTATATACAGGTTATTGGGTCTCCCCCATAGATTCCTCTAGTACCCCGTTGCTGGAGGGGGTGAGCCTGTTGCCTGCTATCCAGCCTGCTGGCACTCAGGAGACAAATAGACGAGACAGGGGTTCCGTGTAAGCAGTTTCAGTTTATTTGGGAAATTCAGTTTTTATATAGAACAGCGAACAGCCTCAGAGCAGGAATTCCAGGGATTCCAGGAGGGGAGAACTAGGATCCAGTTGTCATCAGCACCACTGTGGAAGCCACCTCCCATAGGCCAGGGGCAGGTGAGTGGAATGGTCCTGGCCAATGAGTCTTTTTTTTTTTATGAGTCTTTATTTGAAACAATTTGGCACCCCTTTCCCCCACCACCCTGTTTCAGGCCCAGGTCTCTGCCCTTGGCCGCCTTCTTGTTCGCTGCGTGTTAACACGGTGACTTTGACTGTTGGTTGCCATCTTGTTGACTTAGTGACCCATTCGCCCTTGCAGCCCCATAACAGGCGTGTTTCGAGAAGAGGGGAGGTTTATGAAAGCAGAAGGAACTGAAGACTCATTTGAATGTTTCTCGGCGCCAGTGTCTTAAACAGAAAACAGTCTTCTGGGAGGTTGAATCAGCAATTAGTGTGGAAAGGAGAGTGAGTGCTGGGCTGAAGGGAGAGGTAGTTATTCTGGACATGGCTTACGCCGTGTGGAGTAAGACGATCATAAGACGAGCCTTGCACTTTTTGCTGCTACATTGGTTTTGCCAAGATACAAATAATTCCTTTTAAAGAAAAGATCTCTGTATTATGCCATTAAAGAGCTGTTAGTGATAGCTTTAGAATATGGGTACATAGCAATTCACCTTTAATTTTGGTTGGCAAATTGAAGTAAATTAGTTTAGAAAGAACATTTAGATTTTTCTCCTGGGTATTATTAAAAAGAAAGTGTTCATTTTCCAAAATGCAAAAAGGAAAATAAAGCTTCTTAGTGAATTCTGTTAACTAAAAATGGAATATTAATATTTTCCTATGTTTCATTTTTTTGTTCTTTTATTGACATATATGTATTTATAGTTTATTTATACAAGTAAGCAATCTTATTTTGGCTGCTTTTTAAAAAAGATTTTATTTTTATTGGAAGGACAGATATACAGAGAGTAGGACAAACAGAGAGGAAGATCTTCCGTCTGATTATTCACTCCCCAAGCGGCCACAACAGCCAGAGCTGAGCCAATCCGAAACCAGGAGCCAGGAGCCTCTTCCGGGTCTCTTACATGAGTGTAGGGTCCCAAAGCTTTGGGCTGTCCTTGACTGCTTTCCCAGGCCACAAGCAGGGAGCTGGATGGGAAGTGGGGCTGTTGGGATTAGAACTGACACCCGTATGGATTCTGGCACATTCAAGGCAAGGACTTTACCTGCTAGGCTGTTGCGCCGGGTCCTTTGGTTGCGTTTTGATTGTTTTTTTTTTTGCCTGTCAGAGGTATTTTTCTAACAGTTTTTATAGAATTTTAACTAGGAAATTGTAACTTTTGCTGTATATGTTCTGTTAGATTCTTTGTGCTGAGTAAATAACTTTTGTGTAGTTTAACCTCTGAATGCCACAGTGGAGTTCTGGTATATGTATTGTAGACTGTAGCTGATTTTTTCCCCCTGGGATAGGATCCTATAAGGGATTCTAGTGGACCAGAGATTATATATTGCCAAATGGCATGATTCAACATATATTTCAACAGAATATGCTCTTATTCTGTTCCCATTAACCTTGATTGTTATGATTAACTTTGGAAATTTATGCATTTTTAAAGATCATTTTTATTTAAAAACCAGGATACAGAGAGAAAGAGAACCGGAGAAAGAGATTTTCCATCTACTAGTTTGCCCTTTCAAATAGCTGACTCTGGACTGGGCTGAAGCTAGATCCAAAAACTTCCTCCAGATCTTCCATGTGGGTATGGGTCCTGTGGACCTGAGCTATTTTCTGCAGCCTCCCCAGGCCACAAACAAGGGGCTGGATTGGAAGTGGGGCAGCTGGCACTGGAACTGATGCCCATATGGGAATGTAACAGGTGCATGCTTAATTTACTATACCGGGGCTCTGGCCCCAGGATTTGTCTTACAACCATTTATTGCTTGTTAGAATGTTTTTTTCTTGTATCTATGAACCTTTGTTCCTAGCAGCATTTAAGTTTTCTTTGACACCGAAGGCATCTCTTTGACATTTCAATACCTTGTTACAGTCTATTTGAAGTTAAGGAATGCTAATTACTTAGAAAGCAGTTCTGTCCTTAAATTGATGAGGTGAATTGATTCCTAAGTGAGCACAAAACAGGAAGTCTCAGTCCCTGCAGTGAAGTTTATTTTATGAAAAGAAAATAAAAGACACTCCTGTGATTTATTAAAAAAAAAATCTGGGAGTGTGTGCTTGGCCTTGTGGGTAGGGTGCCCACAGCTGGTATCAGAGTACCTGGATGTGATGCCTGGCTCTCTGCCCGACTCCAGCTTCCTGTTGATGCAGACTCTGGAGATGCCAGTGGTAGCTCGTATGTCTGGGTTCCTGTTATCCACTTGGGAGATCTGGATCAAGTTCCTGGCTTCAGGGTTGGCAACCCTGGCTGTTGTGGCCATTGGGGAAGATTAAACAAGCAGATCGAAGTGCTCTCTCATCATCTCACTCTCTTTCTTCCTCTCAAATATATAAATGCACATTTTTAAGTATCTGGTCACAGATCTACCTGTTGGTTTCTAAAAAGATGGTAGAAGATATGAGACAAAAATATGTCCGAAGCATTGTGTTATTAATTAATTCTGGAAATGTCTAGCCACTCTTGATACAGCAGGAATGTTTTAATCTCAATAGTCTTATGTAGTTTGAATCAACCAAATGTGCTTGAACTGAATGCATAGGAGTCAGGTTGAACTACAAGTGTTTTCAGGAGATGGATTGTGTTGACTTCTGCACCCTTACTTCTGCGTTTCTGTTTCTTTGTTGCTGCAGAGCTATTGGTCTATGGAGTTGGGCTTGTTTTGCCCTGCTTTCCCCATCTGTGCAGTACTTACAGTGACCCAGTTCCTCACAAGTTGTTCATTTCCTAGAATGTGCATGGCAGGGTTCTACCCAGCACACTGCCTGTAAATGTGCAAGTCATCCTAGCCTTCTTGTAGTTATATCTCTTTAGTGGTCTTAGAGGAGCCAAACTGGATTACAAAAGAAAAATGAATGTGAATCAGAGAATTGAATGTGGGGCTGGTTTTGTGGCATATGAGTTAAGCTGCTGTCTGTGATGTAAATATCTCATATTGGCATCAGTTTGTGTCCCTACTTGATCTGGGCCTTTACTGTCCTGCTGGGAAATCAGCAGAGTATGGCCCAAGTACTTGGGTCTCTGCCACCCACAAGAGAGACCCAAATGGAGTTCCAAGCATCTGGTTTCAGTGTAACCCAGGCCCAGCTGTTGTGGCCTTTTAGATTCAGTAGATGATTCAGTAGATGAAAGATTTCTCTCTTCCTCTCTCCCTTTCTTTTTGTAGCTTTACCTTCCAGATAAATTAAAATAAACAAACAAATAAAACCAAATAATGAGATTTTTTTTAAGAACTCAACACTTACATGATACTGTCACTGTTCATAAAATTATAGGCCAATCACGTTAGGAAAACTGGACATCTCTCTGATGGGCTGTAACTCCCACTGGTCAGCATGAGAACCAAGACCGGGGGCAGGCCTGGCTAGAGGCGGCGGCAACTTCTAGCATGAATGTATGCTGTTTAGTGGGCTTGGTTGGGTTCTGTTAGGCTTCAGTGCACATTGATGCATACAGCTGATGACTGGGACATTGGACAGACTTGGCCTGTCTGCTGCACAGACTGGCAAACATGGGATTCAGAGCTGGGGGTGGTCCTGTTAGGGGATATTGGGGATCACTCTGATTAGGCTGCAGTTCCCACTGCTGTATGTTAGGGCCGAGTCTGTGGTGGGCAGGGTTGGGCTGAGCTGCAACATGCATTAGCTTACATAGAGGTGGGGATGTAGAAAGAATTGACTCCATAATTGCAAATATCAGTGTTTGTAGGCTGATGTGGGTGGCCGACTGTCAGATGCCATATTGGCAAGCACACACAGACTCAGGTCTGGAATCGCCTCAGACAAGATTTCTTTGGGGAATCCTCCAACTAAACCAATGGACTCAGAGCTTCAACCATGGGAAGAATTGTAGGATCTGTGGTCTCTCCTTGCAGTGCATATGTCAGAATTGGGCCTCCTCAGTGGAAAAGACAAAGCAGTGGATAGCATGCCCAGATGCACATGGAGGATATGGCAACCCATTGGGGTTTGCCCAGGTACTTACTGGCAATGCTGGCCTGAGATAGTTGACCAGTTTGTCTTGGTGTGGTACTAGATGTCCTCTGTAGTCTCCAATGGGCTGCCATATCCTCCATGTGCATCGTGGCATGCCATCCACTGCTCTGTCTTTTCCAACAAGAAGGCCCAATTCTGACACACACATTGCATGGTCAGTTCGCCAGTCCCAGATATGAACCCTCAGGTTCCTGCATGCCCCCGCCTGTGCCATTCCCAAACCATTTGCAAGCCAACATCCCCAAGCCTCCACAAGCGCACTGTGTGGGGCTACCTCGCACTCCCCAATGACACCATGGGCTGTGCTGGTCTCCCGCTGGGGCCTAAGGACCTGGGCCAGCCACCTGGGGCTCATGGGCCCAACTCCTACCATGCAGGTATAGACTAATCTTATAATCTCTGTTCCAACAGAGGGGACATACTGAGCTTAGTGGGATTTTTATTATTATTATTATTATTTTTCTGTTAGATTAATCCAGAACAACAAATGGCTAACTTCACAAAAATAAACTTTCATTGTGTTAAAATTGCATGTCCCATTGGCCAAGGGATTGCCATACACTGACTATCACCAACCTCATCAACAGCATTGACACATCAGAGATATTTGAGATTTTTTTTAATGAAGAAAGTAACATGGAATGTAATTATTGCTTTGCCAGGCAGAGCAATGATGGTAGAACTTCCTTTGCAATTTTATTATCAAACTCAATTGCATCCAGAGCTGTTCCTGTGCTCCTTTCATTAGCACTGAATAAGTTTTTCCTTTTCATCAGTCTTGGCAAGAGATAACCTGTCAGTTATCTATAGAACATTTCTTAGGAATGAATCAGGGTTCTGTTGATTGTCACTTCTACTTTATAAAGTTACAATCTATTTCTTGCAAAAGCTCGGAATTCTTTGCCTTCCGTGTGCACACCATTTTTGCTTTCCACTTTTTATAGTTAGCAACTGAAATAAATTAAGAGCTCTTCATTTTCATCTTATGCTATTTTAAGTATAGATTTCGTTTTATGATATCTAGCATGTTTATAAACTAAGAAGAGTCATTTCGAGGATTTTCTTACAGTTTTTGTTGTTTGAACCCTCATTTCTTTGTAAATACTTGCCTTTGTGAGTTGCAAAAAGGCCAACAATTTTCTAATTGTATACCTGCTTTAGTAGGGCTTAAATTCAAACTGCAGGGATTCTTCCTTGGCTAGGCAACATGAAATATATTTGGGACAGTTTTGCATGTCTTAACAGTTAAATTCAAGGCAAACCTAAAGGAACTACTCTCTATAACTGCTAGGTTCTGAAATGTAATAAAACTGGGAGTTGTTAGGAATCAAAAATGAATTTGGTTTTATTCAGTACTGTTTATAAATCAGTATTGATATTCAGGATATAAGATAACTGATTTGTTACTTGTATGATGACATCGTTCTGTGCAAAACACAACTTTTCAATTGTATGCAGCCCGTTTATGCACAGTTGTGTTGGTTTTTGCAAACAGGGCAGAAAGGAGAGAACGAAATGGAGGGGAGTGGTGGGTAGAGAAGAAATGAGTTAGATGGTCTCTAGGACCTATAATAATTAGCATTTTCAGCAACAACATCTGTTGCTGGCAATACTGGCAGAATCACAGGAGAAAACAATCGTTAAAAATCAGCTAATGCTCCATTTAATGCCATGCAATGTACCAACATTTTCAGTATTTTCACTAGGCTTGTATTTTCTCATTTTAGTAAATGTGTGTTTTGGAGTTTGCATGAATACCTTGCGTTTATTAAAAATGTGCTGAAGACTTCTCCAGACTGACCTGAGGTTAAGTCCTTTGTTTCTAAAGGTTCGAAGGGATGTTGATCGAAATTGCTGTAAACATGCATTATGTGACACTTTATATCTTAAAGACAGAAGCATACACACACACACACACACACACACACACACTCAGAGAAAGTACTTTCCCATCTCCCATCTACTGTTTGTCCAATATGCCAGTGATAGTCCAAGCTTCTGGAGGCTGAAAGTGGAGATTCAGTCCAGCCTCCCGTGGTGGTACAGGAACTGTCAGTTATGCTGTCCCTGCTGCTTTCCTGGCTCTTCATGAGCAGGAAGCTGAAGTCAGAACCGAGAGATCAGTATAGAACCCCGGTGCTCTGATATTAGAAAGTGACATGTTACTGACCAAATGCCCATACTCACCATGCCCCTCAAATTACAGTTTTTTGAATTTGAACCTACTTGTAAAGATTGTTAGAAATTGTGTTCTAACCTGCAACGCAAATTTACTTCAAACCTTACTGACTTGATTTTTTCTATTTCGGATTTAAGCCTTAAAAATTTCATGGCATTTAACTCAATTAGAGTAATTTCACTGATATCTCATTGTTGCCCTCCCATCAAGTGAGCCCTCCTTAGGAGGAAGGGATGAAGGGGCTGCTGCTCTGCCACCTGGTGTCCTGGGCTTCCTTATCTGGTCGTTTGTCCATTTACCTGCTGGGTTGAAAGTAGGTTAAAAAAGAAAATAAATCCATTTCTTTCTGAAGGTAAAACTCACTAGGCAATCAACATTTGAGTCATAGATTAAAAAAATAAACAAATTTCGAATCTGTGTAATTGCTTTTGAGAATAACGTTGATACAGAAGTTTTGGTTTGGGAAATGGTGTAATGAGTGTTAAGTATTTCCTGTACAAATCTTGTTAGTCCTGTGTTCACTGAACTGGATCTCCGTTGTACCCTTTTCTGCGAGGCCAGTGCACTGTGAAAGTGGTTTCTATGGCCCTCTTAGTTCACAAAATTCTGTAAATCATGTCTTTGGAGCTGCATGAGCATGTTATATTTGCAAGGATATGGAAAGTCATTCAGAAAAGGACACATTTTGTTGCTGTTGCTCTCAATGTTTTTCCTGTGCTAAGTTTTGTCATGAAAGTGAGTTTACGAAGCTCTCTTTCAATCGTAACAACTTTTAACTGTTAATCTCTTCATTGAAGTTTTTGAGAAGGACCACTGGTTTCACCAGGTGGTGACTATTTGACTTTCAGTATACTTTTTAGATCCTTTCGAACTCTGATGTCATGCTGCGACTGGGTCCTAGACTTTATCAGTTCTCTTAGGGTGGCACACTTAGACTATCCAAATGAACAAGAAACTAGTCTAGAAGCTGCAGTTATTTCATCCATTTCTTTTAGAGAGGGTCTTGTCCCAAGAATATGTGCCCAAGAATGCAAGTATAACCTAAAAGGTCAGAGACTAGGAAAGGCTGAAGCAAGAATAAGGACTGGTAAAGCAACCTTCCCTCCCTCTGGTGACCTGGTCCTATCTCATTTGCGATGTTCCTAGTGTTGGATGCAGTCAGAGGTGGCCCCAGTAGCTGGCCCAGTGCAGCCACTCCTCTGGCACTGGGGATATGGTAACACTAGCTGGACTGAAACAGCCATTTACTCTTGATGCTTCATGTTCCAGCTGGGAAAGGAACCAGGAGAAGCTCACTGAGGACGATGCTGGGTTGGCAGAAAAACGTCCATTGCCGAGCCCTGGGGTTTGGGGTGGTGCACCCTTTCCCAGGTGTCTGTTCAGTCTCAATCCATTCTGGCATAATAACCAGAACCCAACAAAATCTGCTGTTAGAGCTATCTTTGTTTTACATACAACAACCCCATGTATCATAAATATTGATAATGGCTGACTCTTCTCTTGTTATAAAGAATTTTTACCCAACTATCACTGGAACTTACCAAACATTCATAGAATAAGAGTTCCTTTAAAACTCCACGTGCAGTTATCTATAAGTCATTATCCCCAAACAGCATTCCTGGCGTGACTTCCTTCTCTGCATACTGTCCTCTCATGCAGGCAAAAGAGTAAAGTCTGTCTCTGCAGAAAGTATTAAATGTAAATGAAAAATTAATGTAGAACACTGCTAAAGACTTAACGAGTCACTGAGGAAAGCAAGCTTTATGCTCAGCAGTTAGGTTCATGAGCTATATTATGTCACCTCAGTGTCATAACGTTTTGATTTTCGTAGTGTTGAATTCAAACCCATGAATTACTTAAGTCCTCTGGGGTCCTAGAGGTAAGAACCTAAAAAATATCACAATAAGGTTGTCATGATACTTTGTAAAGGTAAAGTTTTATACATGCATGCACAATTAAAATATATACACATATGCAAACATTTGAGAAACACAATCTCCAGTATTCTAATATTGCTATTAAAAGTAGTGGTCAGGCTGTCACTGGTTTCTTCCTCTACATGCCTGCTTACTGGAGCAGGGAATGGATTCTTATGAAGCAGAACCTTTAATTTACTTACTTGAAAAGCAGAGAAGCAGATGCATAAATACAGTGAGGT
This sequence comes from Ochotona curzoniae, assembly GCF_017591425.1. NCBI lineage: Eukaryota > Metazoa > Chordata > Mammalia > Lagomorpha > Ochotonidae > Ochotona > Ochotona curzoniae. The sequence continues at coordinate 24,408,686 of NW_024467115.1, forward strand.
CTTTGTTGAGTCATTCCCCCAATGCCCACAGCAGCCAGGGCTGAGTCAGACTGGAGTCAGGAGCCATGAAGCAATCCTGGTCTCCCATGCAAATGGCAGGCACCAAGAAATGGATTCCTCACCCGGTGCCAGCAGGGGAGCATTAGCAGGAAGCAGGAATCCTAAGTGATGCAAGCGCTCAAAGCAGGGCACTCCAGGTCTGAACCCTGACACCAGACACAAACCTCAGGAATGGTTATCTACAATCAAAGCAGGGCACTCCAGGTCTTAACCCTGACACCAAACACAGACCCCAGGAATGGTTGTCTACAAGTATTTAATACATTAATTCTGCTTCCACAGGGTACTGGGAAATAATGTTGAATGAGCTTCTTGGTGGCAAAGAACAATCTACATTCAGATGTTTTGCAGATAGAGAAATAGCGAAGTGTAGAGTAAGACCCATAATATTCTAGGAAGAAAAGAGTATCTATCAAATCATTGAGAAGATTGCCCGTCTCCACACCCTCCCCCAACATCAGATTTCTGGGCAGGTTGAGTTTGTCATCTCAGGCTCAGCTAGCCTGAGATAAATAAACATTTCAAAAGTAATTATCCTGTTTTCTCCAACAATGGACTCCATTTGTGCTACGTATTCGTTGTGTGAGACAAGTGAATGAATAAAAGCAGTTTGGTTTTCTCAATCTGTCAACTGCCTTTGATCTTCTCTTTACTAGGGGCACCTGTAATTAACTGGTAAATGAAATAGTTTAGTGGAAGGACTGATAAGTCCCTTTCAGTGTTTTGGACAATGGAGTCTGTGAAAGGTTAGAAGTATAAACTTTCCTCGGCAGTTTTCAACCCAGGAATGTTATTTACATGATCAGTATAGGAGTTTGAGCAATTCTTGAAATAAATGAAGATAACATTGGATTTCAGCGTCTAAAACCCCTAACGTATTAAAGGCATGGATTCTCTTATTTCCTGTTATGAAAGTCTTCATCCTGCATAGTCCAAGTAATGTACTCCTCTTTTCTGGTGTTCCTTTCTAAGATGTCACATATTTGAGAGAGAAATTGAGACGCAGAAAAAGTCCATCACTCAACTTTATCAAATAGTACAGATGGATGAAAAGACATTTTAATTCATGAAAACATTTTACTTAGCAACCTAAGTCCACAAAACACTAGCTCTATAGTTTCAGTGAGGAGTCTAAATTCATTTTCTAAAAAGCTGAACAAATCTAAGCATTATTACTAAAGCTGAACGCTGTGATATAGCTTTAAGGGAAAAGACACTCCATGACACTGGCATCCCGTATGGGCACCAGTTTGTGTCGTAGCTGCTCCTGTTTCCATCCACCTCTTTGCTAATATCCTTGAAGAGGCAGCAGAAGATGGCCCAAGTTCTTGGGCTGCTGCGCTCTTGTGGGAAGCCCAGATAGAGCTGTGGCTCCTAGCTCAAGCATGACACAGCCCTGGCCATTGTGGTCGTTTTGGAAGTGAATCAACTGCTGGAGAGTTTTCTCTCTTTTGCTCTTTCACTCTGTATGTTTGCCTTTCAAACAGATAGTGATAGCAGGGAGCTGGAGCCTAAGCAGAGCAGCCAGTAAATACAGCTACCCTTAGGGCATGTTGGCTTTCACATGGCAACTTTATGCTCTACGTAATGACTGTCCCAAATAAATTCTTAAAATGAAAATCAAATTGAATGCTTTCAGTTGCATAAGTTTCTCAAAGGCACCTGAGGATATTACTCAAGTTTCTCAAATGTAAGGATTTAGTATTTTAATTTGTCACCTTCCTGGTTTAGCTCCCTCTTTCAATGTGCACGTAGACTGTCTCTTTAGGACTGTGCCTGTCTTATGCTCTTGGTGGCTAACTCAGCAAGTACTTCTCCTGGGAAGCCCATCCTTTAGATGCTTGGCCTGAGTTTCTATGCTCTTTGCTGACTCTTCCCATCCTACCATTTCCTTTGGTCAGTTTCTGAGGCCTTTGCTTCACATTCAAACCTTGTATGCAACGCCCAGGTCCTCGTTGCTTCCTTTGCCTTATCTTCCATTCCTGTTTGGTCTATGTCAGTTAAGACATTGATTTCTGCATCTAGCGTGTTCACCTAAGCAACCATTTCTCTCCAACTTCATTGTTAATCAATCAAAGGCATATGATTTTAACTGGAAAATAATCTAGCCATTGAGTTAGTTTTATTTCTCCTTCTAATATTGCCACTTTTCAGTCTAATCAGCAGACCTGCTGATCTCTTGACTGTTAACCTGCCTATGTGGCCAGAGTTTTATTTGTCACTTGATCACTTTTTTTTTTCTTTTAAATTCAAGTCACCTGGCCCTCTGTAACTGTGCCAGTTTGTCGTCTTTGGTCATCTTTACACACAACATGCTTTGCTGTCTCATGCCCCTGCACCATATTCCCTTATTCAGAAATCAGTTTTTACTGGTTTGCATGTCAATTCCTTTTTGGTGGTAAAATTGGGCTCTAAAGGTGTATGATGTTTTGTCCTGCGTTCAACTCCCTTTTTCTGGACTAGATAAGCAGTGGGTCGTAGTATACGTTAGTGAAATCTTGAATCATTTGAGAACTCTTAACTAAGCTATTGCTTAAATAATTCTCACAGCTGTGATCAGTGTTGCTGCTGAAGAACTATTTAATAAACTGGAGTAGTTTGTGGCTGGATTTTAAAGTCAATTTAATGAGTATTATCAAATAATAAACGTGAATCATACAGATGAAAGAAACAATTTAGCAAATCTTTTACATTAAGTTACAAGTTTTAGCAATTTGTAGCTGCTATCATTGTAATGCTAATGAAAATTGTGAGCCAGTTGTATTCATTTCCTTATCTGTCATGGATCAGCATTTGCTCTGGAAGTCAAATTTTCTCTGATACATGTTTTATTGGTTGACTTTTTTTGACATTAAAAAAATGAGGTCAAATTCAGGTAGCATAAAATCAGCCAAAGTGAACATCTTTTCATTTGATTTTTCTTATCTATGTTACTGTAGTTATTTTAATAGCCTCTAGTAAAATTCGGAATGCCTTTCAAATTCATTTTCAAGAAAAGAATTCTTTAGCTTCCAAAAATCATGTGCCCACTCATTTATTGGCCAGCCTCTCTGAAATCCACCCCAGTTGCCTTGCAAATCGTGAGCGCGCCAGGCTCCACTCCAGGCCCAGCTGGTTCCCAGCAGAGCAGACCCGCCGGAGCCCTCCACCACCTGTGTAGAAATCTGTCTGGAATCTCTGAAGACTGTGTCTTTTATTGATAATTTCCTTGCCTTTAAATCTGTGGACTGAAATCTATTGAGGAACACTGCCCCAGTGGATTTGATTCGGACACTGCATTATTGATTTTTTCATGCAGAACTAATTCCATAATACTGTTACACTGTTGGTCATTCTCAGGATCAATAAAAATGACCTCTTGAGATATCAGGGGGTAATTTTCTTTGGGATTAGGCAGGGATGTGCTCTGTCTTTGTCTTCCACCTGTTCACATAGTGTAAGTTCTTAATGATCTGATTCCACATTTGGCTGAATTCCATCAATTATACTGTTACTCTGGTAAATGTGAAGAGAAGCGTTCTGCAGTAAAGAGATGAAATATTTAGTGGCATAAACTCGGAAAGGACATCCTCCCCCCTCCACACACACACACACCCACACATCATCTATCTTCTAGTTACCTTTCCAAAGGTCCCCAGCAGCCACAGCTGGCTGCCTGCAGATCAGTCTGGCTCCCACAAGGTTGGCAGGGCCCAACTACCCCAACCATTACCACTTGGTCCCAGGCTGCATAGTCCAGGAAATGAGAGCAGAAACAGTGCCAGTATTAAAACCTAGGGATGCTATATAAGATGTGAGTATCTCGAGTGATGACTTAATCACTTTGTCAAATGCCCCTCCCTCCCAATTTATTCACTGTTGACCCAGTTCATCGATCCCCACCATCTTTTATTCTTAAATTATGATAGACTGATTTCATTTGATATTCCTTGTATTAAGTATGACTACAAGATGAAGACAGAAAGTCATTTCAGTTTGATACCCCTGTCTGCATTTGGCAGCTCATTCCTGGTAGTAGCATGTTCTGTTTTATAAAGCTAGAAATTCTGATTTTGTACATACAAAAACCAAAGCATAACTGTTGGATTGCACGTGCTTGCATGCTTCCCCGTCTGGAGTCAGTCTGGTTTCGCCATGTGGATTAGTTTGTTCCCCGTGGGGTTTGCATCAGGGTGAATAAGCTTAGCCTTGGCTTAGCCTGGGACCTCTGCAGCTCCAGTCTGGACTGTGGAAGGGGACTTCTCACTAGGAATTTATCCATTTTGTTCAGCTCCTCATAACTGTCCATTGGTGATGCTCTGCATGGCCAGATTGTTGAAACAAAATTTTCTTAAATTTTAGTAAACTGCACAAAGCAACTGTTTTGGGCATCCTAATAGCAAGGAATACTATCTCAAATTCTTGCCACTCAACTCAATACCATTGTGAGTTTGATTGAAAGCATAGGGAGAATAAGTCTGAACAATGCATTTCAGCTAATTCTCTAGGTAATTCAAAATTGACCCCTAGATTTAGTAGGCTGTTGGGAATTCCCTTACTTGGTATTGTATTGTGACTCTAAAAGCTTGTTTAATTAAGTTGTATTTTCCTATTTTAAAAATGTACTTACATTGCAATTCAGAAGATGGATCTTTTTCTTTGCTAGCTAAATGAAAAGGTACAGAGAACATTCAGAGGAGCCATCTGTTACAGCTTGAAAGTTATAATGAGGGTAATAATGTTTTATGTCATTGTCATACGCTGGGAAAGGGAAGCTTTGCTAATGGAGAGAAGTTTGCCCCTCTGTCTTATGACATTATTTTCAAATTTGCAAGGCTATTTTGTTGGCCCTTTTTCTAAGATTACATTTATTTTTTACGTTGATAGTCCTGGGAAAACATCCTTGTGATAGTAACAATTTTTAATAAGTATTTCTTCAATATATAGAAGCTCTTTGTCATAAGCTCATCTTGTAATTCGAATCTGTATGTTTGTGTACCAATTAAGTATGTACAAACACAAGGAAGTAATAACTGTACTTTGGTTACATACTAAGACTTTAAAATAAGTTTTCAAAAAGTGTTTGCCTCAAATACTTTTAACAGTCATTAATAAATTTAAAAAATGAACACTCTTTCCTTTAGTTCCTTGCTACACTCTCATTAATTTGGTATGTTTGTTTTTGTGCCTCCTCTGTACTGACATTTGTGATAACCTTAGCTCATTTGTTTTCCATGATCATGGTCATTTACTGTTTGGAAGCTGAAGTACTGTGTGCTCATATGCTATGTTAGTTAAAGCTAAGCATGGTGTTGCATCATCACACAATAATTACAGTCAAAGAACATGCTAAGTGTGTGTTGCTTAGGCTTAAAGGTTTCAAATGCTACATTAAGTATAATAATTAATAAATATGAAATTCCCTCTCATCAGAATTTAAATTGTTTTGAGAAAAGACATTCTTTTTAAAACAATGTATTTGATTTATTTAAAAATTTGAAATAATTAGTTACAAAGAGAGTAAGCAGAGAGTAATCATCCATCTGCTGGTTTACTCCCTAAGTGACAGAAATGGCAAGAACTACACCACGACTAAGGCGGGAACCAGGAGCTTCTTCTGGATCTCGCACGTGGCTTACAGCAGCCCAAGTACTTTGGCTATCTTCTGCTGCTTTCCAAGACCATCACTAGAAAGCTGGATTGGAAGTGGAGCATCACAGGACAGAAACCAGAGCCCAAATGGAGTTTATCCAGCTGCCAACAAATTAGGGTTGGAGAAGAGACTTTCTTTAGATGAGGATTAAATTGACCATATATGAATCTGGACATAATGAAACCTTCTTACTTTTAAATAGGATTACTTGATTTTGTTGACACTTTGCAAATAATCCATTATATTAGGTTTAATTGCTTTATGATCTTTATAAGTTAAAATAATACAGGTCTCAAGGTAATAGTGACATATTATGAATTTGCTATAATATTACCTATCAGTAACTATACTGAATTCCTATAAAATTAGGCAATGCATAGTATTAATTTTATTATGTCAATAGACTGATCACAGGTGGACTTACTATATTATTACTTTTTTTTAATTGACAAGTACTAGTTTAGCCATATTTATATTCATTAGAAAAATATAATTGTGTTTTTAAGCCACTAGTATTATTTAGTATTTAAGCCATTCTACTTTGAACTATGCCATTGTTATTTAAGAACCCCACTAATTAATTTGATTCACGTAGAAATACAATCTATTTTATGATGGATGATGTTTTCTTAGCAAGGCAAAATGCAGCTTTACAACCTTTCCAGATAACTGATGTCCAGTTTATTGTTACAATTACTCACTGTTTACTTGGTAGGATGTTAGTGTTCATTGTGGAAGTATCAGTGGTGAATGAATTTCTGTCCTAGATGGAGACTTTTTAAAGCAATGTGCATTTGGCCCTGCAATTTCATTCAGTTTACCAAAATATACCCGAATAGCAACTGTCCATCCTATTGTACACAATGCCGAAAAGGACAGACAGATGGCTTTAAGGTGACTTTTTAATATGTCTTTCTAATTGGACCTTAGGTTAGTGGTTGAATTATCAACATTCCATGTTGAAGTGCCTGGCTTTGGTGCCTACCTACATTCCTGCTTCCAGTTTCCTGGCGAGGTGGACCCTGGGAAATAACAGTGTTGGCTCAAGTGGCTGAGTACTTATTACCCATAAAAGGGAGCCACCTTGGATTCTTGATTCCAGATTTAGCATCAGTCAAGGCCATTTCAGGCTTTGCGGAGTATGTGAATTAATTCTGAGTATGTGAATTAATGTTTATATTACTTGAATTGGAAATAAGGGAACTTTTAAGAACCACTTGGATGTTTCAGCAGTTGGCCACCCAGGAAGGGTGCTGGTCTCTCATGAGACACCTGTACTTCTGGAGTAGCTCCGTATGTGTATTGTTGAAGTGTGTGGATATGACTTGAGGAGTCAGAACCCTCTGCTGGGTGTCTGTGTATCTGTATGAATGCATCAGCCTCTTTCACTTTCTCCTTTTGGTTCAGATTACAGATGGATGTTACATATTGGAGTCTGCTTCTATCACTGGTTTACTTTAGACTCCTTCTGCTTATATTGAACCTGGCTTATTTTGGATTAGCTTGTGAATTTAATGAGATCATTGTGATGGCCATGATGGCAGAATGGAAAATGTCACCACTATGTGCCAATTCATTTAAATCATTTTTAAGCACCCACCTGTGCCACTAACTCTCCATTTGGATTCTATGGGCTTATATGTTTTCTACAATATTGGATCCTTTAATTCTCACAGCTAGGCAGATTAATCTGGGTGCATATGTGCTACTGTCCTTTAGCTTCTGTTCCTATTAATAACATAGACACCATATGCTTAACTGGTAGAGTTGTAGGTCTTCCTTATTTTAAAAATAATTTTGAAAAAACCTAGTTTATAAAGGGTAAGAACTGTAACAGTTTAAAATGGGTTATTTTGGAAATGTTAGATTTTTTTTTCTGAGATGAGAAATAGCATCTACAACAATATTGCTTTTCTTACTCCATATTTCCATCTCTGTACTTCTCTGTTTAAGTATTACATGAAAATTTGCCTTCCCTTGCAGAGGCTTGGTGAACTGTGGATAAGAAAGCCCTGGGAATTCAGCTTTCCTAACCTGATTCCTTTATTTTTCCTTTGAGCTTGCTGCCCTTTTAATGACATTGTCAGTGGAATGAGCAGAGAATAAGGGATTATAATAGAAAGGCAAGATGAGATTATTGTAAATTTGTGGTCCAAAATACAAAGAGGAAAAAGAGAGGAGAAGAAAATGATTCCAAAGAACTGTAGGAGGTAGGATTGAATCCGGGATCCCTATGCTTTGTTCTACAGTGGGACAAAGATGAAACAATGTAAGTGAGAAGATCCTTGTGCCGTAGCAGTTGCCTCGGTGCCATTTCATTAGTGTTGAAGAATCAGTCTCTGCAGTTTTGATAACTAACACATGCAGTCAGGTTTTGTGAAACAGTTGAATGTCGCATTTGCTCAGAAAAGGTGAAACGATTGGCAGTGTTCATGGTCTCAGTTCCTCAATCCTGGTCATGTCCTTTACCATGAATGTGAGAGCCCCAGTGCAAAAATGGAAGAAATACTTGCCTCATTTCCTAGTGAATACTTAGGAGGACAGTTGGATTGATCATTGTGATTTTTCTTGAAAAGGCAGATTTACAGAGAAAAGGGGAGACAAAAAGATCTTTTGTCTGGTAGTTTATTCCCCAAGTGGGCTCAATAGCTAGAGCTGAGCCAGTCCAAAGTCAGGAGTTTCTTCAGGGTCTTCCACACAGGTGCAGGGTCCCAAGGCTTTGGGCCATCCTCACTTGGTTCGTCAGACCACAAGCAGGGAGGTGGATGGGAAGCGGAGCAGGCTGGACACAACCCAGCACCCGTATTGGATCCTGGTGGATGCAAGCCATGGATTGACTACTGAGTCATTGCGCAAGGCCCTACACTGATCTGATTTGTATGGAAGGGAAGATTCTGCTCTCCTCCTCCCTCCCTCTCCTTTTTCTACTTTTGCTTCTGCCTTTTTTCCATTTCTGTTTTTTCCTTCTTCAACTGCCTGTCTCCTCCCCTTTCTAACTTTTCTTTTTCTTGAATATAATTGCTTACCTTAAAACTCATGCGTTTTTTTTTTTTTGCTAAACACTTTAGAGATTTACTTCGCATTAATCAACAATCTATTTTCATTATATCTTTGAAGTACTTTTTCAAATTTTCATGAAATTTTGATTGATGGTCACTTGGATATTTTCTGTTTCTAAACTACTAATAAATACAAATAATATTTTTCCAAACTGCTATTGAAATCGTGCTTTAACTAATAACAGCATCCTATCATAGAGAAAAAAAATATTATAACATTAACTTTAGGAATAATAGTAGTCTGTAGTATATGGGATCACTTGATAAGAAATGAATGATTTATTATGTTTAGATGGATATGCAAGCATTGGCTATTCCAGTCGGACATTTACAGAATTTTATTTATAAATGGATCTTTTAAATCTGTTTTCCTCCAAGAGCAGAACTTTAGCTCTAGAAAACGGGAAAGGATAGAAGACACTCCCATCTGCTTTACATAGTAACTGTGGTTTTCACTTTGGAAAATGATTGCTGTGATTGATAGTGATTTCATTCTCAACCTTTAAAAATGGGATAAAACTAGCGTTAGAACAAGATTATTTGCAACTCCATTATCACTAGCATAAAGACGGTGGTGTAAGGTGTCTGGAGTGTCTTATGAGTGGAATGTTTTAAAAAGGTGGATACATTGACATTCCTCATAATAAGCCAGTTTTCTTGTTTTTATTTTAGAGAGTCTTGTGTATAAACTTATTTTGTTTAATTTATCAGCCATAGTAGTGACTTTATTGAATGAAAGACTAAACATTTAGATATGCATTTTGATTGCCATCTTTATTATTTTCTAAATTGGGTCAAGACATTTAAGTTCTCCATGCCTCAATTTCCTTATCGGTATGGCGAGAAAGGTTGAAATAACTGACTTAGCAATATACTTTATCAGTCTTAATAGAGGTGCTACTGAAGTTAATAAAGCTTCAGCCTGCAGGTTTTTTTCACCACTGATTTAAGGATTTCAGAGGTAAAACAGAACTTTCATTTACCTTTGAAATTCTTTACGAAGTGTTGTATTGCAAATGACATTGATGGTACAATTGTGTCTAAAGCTGTTGTATTGTGAATGACTTAAAATAAAGCTAAGGAGTTACTACTCTGTTTCATTTACAGATTGACATTGATCCCCTATAGAACCTGGGGGAAAGTTGCTTTTAGTTTTAAGTGACCTATAGAGTTTACTGAACTAACTATATTAGGGAACTTCCTCTTTTAGGGAAAATTGCCAAGTCAGCAGTTTGAACTTATTGGTACAATGGTTCTTAGAGCCCTACAAGCTGTAAAAATAGGAAATGCATTCATTTCATGTTTTCCACTCCATTCTTTGCATTGTCAGTGTTTTTTGGTTTTTTTTTTTTTTCTGATAGAAAGGCTTTAGAAAAAGATTGACCCTGGAATTTGTTCCTGATGTTAAACAACAGATAGTCAGGTGTATTATGATAGTTACCCCAACTTGGTGGAAAGACAATTTGATGAAAGATGAGACAATGACTGAGAAATTTTGAAATTTTGTAGGACAGAAAAGTAATGTCTCTTTAGGCATAAGTTAAAGGAACTAGAATGAAGCAGTTACTGAAAAAGAATATGAAGACTACAGTCCTATGGATTTGAAAGAGATCGTCTTTAGTTAACAAAATTGGGAACATGGTAAATGTTTTGTGTTGGGCTGCTCATGGAGAAGTGGTGGGAAAGGAGGAGAACATAGGATTCCAAGTTCTCAAACTATATGAACTGATTCTTTCTAGATTGGAGGAAGTTACAGCTTTGGGGTTATGGAGATTAGGTTGTGTTTTGAGAAGACTAATCCTGCCGAAGGCATAATTTAGTAACCTGAAGCATAAGACAGAGGAGTGGAGGTCAGGTATAGTTACAGTATTATTACTATTTAGGCATGAATTGGTGTAGAATGGAACTATAATAGAGTACTTAGAAATCGGTTAAGGAGGGTATTTTGAATAGAGGAACTTAGAAGTCAGAGCCTGAGCAGACAATAAGTATATCTACTTTTGATAGAGAAGCCAAATGCTCCAAATACATTGAGAGAAAGATTAGGGCTGCAAGGTTCTTTTTGGCAAAGTTGAAGATCTAAACATGCTTTCTGTCTGAGGCAGGAGTGCATATTACGACGAGCATTATTAAAGAGGCAATTGATGTTTCTGAACTTAACTTCAGTTTCCACAACATTGACCAAAAATGGAATTAAGGAGCTGTAAACCTCCCAAGATTGAATTTTTTTTTCTTATTATATTTTGGCAATCTTTACATTGTTGATTAGGGTAAAAAAGTTACAAGGGCTAAAGGGAATATTGAGGAGAAGCCCCACTGTGAATTGTTGTATTGTTGAGAAAGGCCCTAATGAAATTTTTAAGATTTGTACCAGTTATATAATATATATGGCAAAAAAGAAGTCAGATATCTTTGGAAGGAAACCAGTAGACATGACTCACTTGAGATCATGAATGACATGAGCTGCTTGTACAGAGAAACTGCAGCAAATGTCCATGATATTAGGTCAACAGTGAGTTAATTAATGCTAAGTTGTTTTCTTGGAAAGCATATATCTTCTGCCTTCATAAGATATTTGCCTAACAGGGCTGGCACATCGACTGACTGATTAACCCCTGTGCTTACAAGTGCTGGCATCCCATTTGGGTACTGGTTCTAGTCCTAGCTGCTCCATTTCTGATCCAGCTTCCTGCTTATGGCTTGGGAAAGAAAATCCTTGGACCCCTGCACCCATGTGGAGACCTGGAGGAAGTTGTGGGTTCCTGGCTTCAGTTCTTCTCAGCTGCTCCCACCTTTTGGGGAGTGAACACGCAGATGGAAGATCTTTCTGTCTGTCTTTTCTGCAAATCTTCTTCCCATATAAAAATACACAAATGTTAAAAAAAAAAGATTTTAAAAGTTTTGAAAAAGATTCACATAACTTCTACAGGATACTTGGGCACATGAAATACTGTTTAATTATAGAATTTTGAGATGCATTTCCGTAGTCTGTGTTTTCCAAGGAGAAATTTGATCGAATAAACTGCTTATGCAGTATTTATTTGTACATTTAATTCCTTAGCTTACCTTGTCTTAAGTTCATAGTAAAGACTTGATATATTTTTTTAATTTGTTCATTTTGACTTGTAAATAATATCTGATCTCAAATTACTACCATTGGAATTTATTTAGACTTGGTTCCAGCATGGTGGCCTAGTGGCTAAATCTTCTGCTTGCAACCACTGGGATCCTATATGTGCATTGGTTCGTGTCCTAGCTGCTCCAGTTCCCATCCACTTCCCTGCTTATGGTTTGGGAAAGCAGTAGGGGATGACCCAAAGCCTTGGGACCCTGCATCCATGTGGGACACTTGGGAGAAGCTCCTGGCTCCTGGACACTTGTGGGAATGCACCAGTGGATATAAGGTCTTTGTCTTTCCTTCACTCTGTAAATCTGCCTTTCAGTATAATCAATAAATTAATCAAAAAAAGAATTTATTTAGATTTTTCAAAGGAATAATAGAATCTGGAGTCTCAAATTAAAAAAATCTTCTCCTTTTGTTCAGTGAAAGCTATCAATATCTAAGGCAAGGCAATAATAAATGATCCATGAGTTTTATTTGGTTTAAATATTTTTCCTTGTGTATTTCAGCTCTCTGTTAAGTAACAGATTGAATCATAAGGAATAGGAAGTAATACATACTGGAAACTTGGCTAAGATTGTTTCTGATTCTTCTCTGTTAATTAAAGTATATTCCATTTTCCTTTTTTATGTGCATGTATGACAAAAACGCTGACAAATATTTAGTGATTTTTAATTATTTTGAAGCCTAAAATTGGATATTTTATAAATCCTAGCTATGAGACTGAAGAGAAGCTTAAATTCTTACAGAAAATCTTCCTGTAGATACTAAAGTGATCAAACAGTTTTCTTTTCAAACAATATTTTTTTAGCAGTATTACCAAAATTAGAACCTGCCCTGCTCCAATAGTTTCGTTTCATTGCCTTGAAGTTTCAGAGGAAGCAAATACAGACTTGGAAACTGATCAAGTAAAAGAGATGTTACCGAGTAGCAAATTGTTCATGTGAAGAGTTCAATATAAACTGAAATTTACATTTTTAAAACTAGTGCAATTTCTCACCTTTTCAATTTGTTTACAAGAATTATTCCAACAAATGTGTGGAAAAATCCTTCTTATCACAGGGCAGTGGCGAACACGTTTTTCTTAGTTTTGCTACACAGACATCTGCAGGGTTTTGGGCCACCTGGAGTCACTCCTAGCTTCTCCATGTCAAATCTCCCTCTCTCAGCTCATCAAGGAGCAGACTAAATAAATCCATAAATGGCCATGAGACCTAATATGTGAATCTGCAGCTGTTTCACCCCCAAGATATTTCCAGCGGTTTGAAAGCAGCAGACTTGATGACGGTGACTTGTGCATGTGGCCACAAGTACCACTGTGGTTGTGCTTTGTGTAGCATTCACATTGTGCTGATGCTTCTCTGACACACAGATCCCATGTGCATTGTGTTACCTGTGTGTGTGTTTCAGGATTGTCGGTGTGCCATATCTTGTTTATATCTTATGTCTTTGTAGATCAGGGAGAAAAGAGAGTTGTTCACAAACTTGCCTTCAGGCGCCCTGAAGTTCTTGTTTGTGTGTTTGTTTGCTCCGGTGTGGGTGCCATGTGAGGGTGCATAGACGTGATCTCGAAGGAGGTTAAGGAGGTTGCTGACGGGGTGGTCTTGCAGGAAGCGGGCAGTTGATTATAGTTGTGCTTTGCAGAGGAGTTTCCCACTAACTTGTCATTCTGTTGTGAGGACCATGGAACTGATCTTGGGAATAATAACGGATGCCATTCTGTTTCTTCACGAATTTCCAAATATGTGCCATTTTGAGTAATATTGAAAAATCTTACCTTTCTATCTTTGGATTCACTGCTCTGTTTTGTTATTCTGACTGTAAACCTGATCTTCAAAGCTTTCTGCTGATGTATGCACAATGTAGTTAAGCAAGTGATATAAAAATCAGACACTTTAAATCCGTAACTGTTTGACGGCTATAGTTCTGTGACATTAAACACATATAATATTGTACAACTATAACCATTGCTCATATTCAGAACTTTTTTGGCATAAAAATTCGATACCTGTTGTACAATAATTCTACACCCTAGCATCCACTTCACTATTTAGAAGCCTCATTCTAGTGCCCGTTTTGAAGTGTCTACTCCAGATACCTTGTGTATGTGATATATGTTACAATGCATGTGTTCATGTGTGTTGTACTATGTGTAAAAATTTCTTTTCCTTGTTGCAGCTGAATTGCATGTATATAACATTCTTTATATAACATTGTGTTTTTAGCCATCTTCTCATTTGTATAAGTGTAATCTCAAAGCTTATAGAAACTGAATTAAAAGAAAAGTTGATTTCAAATGATCATAGAAAATGCATAGAATTAGTAAACTATGTTAACTTCCGTTACAAAATAGACTTGCTAATTCTAATTTTGGAAGGATTTTTTAATTCCCTTCTGTTTACTTACTGTTTTACTTACCCATTCAGGCATCAATGTCCGCATTGGTTGTTTCCAACATTTGGCTATTGCAAATAATAAGAATGAAATAATTTGAAATCAGCTTATAATTTTTACATAATATTTCCATGGACTGCTTGGAGAAATCCCCCCACATGAAAATGATTTGTTAATCATATGGTGTATTCATCTATCATAGTTCTTGTCCCATGTCTTCCTGTGACATTATAATGTCCTGAAAACAAAAGGGATGGAAAGGAAATGAATTTAGAGGAAAAACTGAAACTTAGGTTTTCTATGGTTCAGTAATTCTGACATTTCCTGACCCATCCTGGTCAGGGGGTTTCAAAACATCATGGAAAAGGTGTATTATGAAAGGATTTCAAAAAAATTTTTTTTGTACCAAAGTAAACTTTGAATTCTGTTTTTCATGAATTTTTGAAGTATCCTTATAAAGAACTGACAGTCCCATCTTTCAGATGCTATAAATTCTTGCAGATGTATTGGCTTCTAAGGGAACTGTAGAAGCCCTAGGGTACATCAAAATGAGAAGAAATCTATCGGAACATGCATCTCTACAAGTTTCCCAAGTTCTCTGGGGAATCACAAACATTGAGACTATCATGAGTGAACTAAAGCTGTAGTAAGGAAACTAAGGTTGCTCTCAATTCAGTTTCCTTGAAAGCAGCATAAGTCTCAAGTGTTCTAAAGGATATGAAAATGAAAAAAAAAAAAGATTCAACATTTGGGTTTTGTTTATTCACATTGTATTCACATTGTATTATTCACATTTATTCACATTGCATTTTTTTGTATATTCACACGTACTATAATTATATCCAACTGTTCAATCCCTTATAAATATAATGAAGAAGAAGGTAATTGCTGAGAAAAGTTTGTGAATTGGAGCATCTTAGTAAGAGGAGTTGTCTCCATGTGGCGAAAATCTAGACAGTGATAGAAACTGTCAGGTTCAGGCAGTTTCCTTCTTACCCAATGTTTCCCTGGGAATTCCAGAAACAGGAGAAATAACTAATAACAAACATGATTTCCACATCCTTAGACCTTCGATTGATCTTTCTTTACAGCAGGCGTAAAGTTTATTAAAGTTCATTTTCAAGGTTAACCGTGGAAACTCCCTTCTGTGATAGCCAATAGTCTCATTCATTTTTATGTCTTCTTAATAATGGTAAACTAACAGCTTCCACAAATGTTTGAGATACTGCGTAAGAATGTATTCATATTTATATTCTAAGTTTATATCTTGAACTTGCACTTTTTAACAATATAAGGAATAATTCAATAGTTTGACTGCATTTCAGTTTTCATTTGCAATGGGGTATTTAGCAACATAAGCTGGAAGTATATATTTATAATTGTTACACCTATTGCATCAGTGCATTTGAAGAGTAAAGAAATTTAAACTCTTGCCTGCTTCTACATTTGGGTCACAAAAATACTTCATTGCTCAGATTTATGGCCCTGAGTCATCTACTGTTTTTGTAGTAAGTGCCGTTTATTCAGGTATCAACAAGCTTGTCATCACCAAGAAGAGCAGTATACGTACTATTTAATTTCCTGTACTGCTTCACTAATTTTTTTTTTTTAAGTTCCATGTGATGGATTAACTGTGTTTAGTGATTTGTTAGTAGAGTTGTCATTCTTTTTCCCCCTTTCAGTGCTGTTCATTTTATTTTAAAATGATTTTATTCACCTTCAGGGAACTGAAAATACTTGAAAAAAAAAGTCATCTTGCTGTTTCTCAGAAATATTTCATGAATCCTTGACTGGCTTGCCAGCTCCAGTGTTGTTATGCTAGTGTTTACTCGGGAGGTGGGCGGCAGTAAGGTTAGATGGGAAGGGACTGCTTGCTCTCTGCCCCTGGGTGTCCACCTGCCAGCTGTGCTCAAGAGTGCCATGTTTTCATCACAACATGTTGCCCCAGGGACTCCTGTGCTTGTGGGACCTGCAGGCGGTTATGGGCTCAAGCTGTGGTCCTGCCAGATTCAGCAGGAGGCAGGCTCTTGACAGAGACAAATCTGGGCTTGTGATTTGCTGCACAGAGCTGGCTTTCTCTATGGCTACAAACTCAAGAATATAGAGTTGAGTAAGTTTCCAAGAGCACTTGAAATCAAACCTTTTAAGACTGGTAACTCAGATGCATCACATGTGAAAAAAGATGTTGCAGGCTGGAGACCTGTAGACGGACTGTCACTTTTGACTGTCATTGTGGGAATCTGTTGGTCATCCCTGGTTAGTGTCATGTGAGTGACCACTAAGTATTTACACACATCTCCCACAGACATGACTGTAATGGTTCTGTCCCTTTTGTCTTGAGGATATTGGCTCAGAAAAAAGTGTAATGTAAAGATAATGGAAGAGAAATCAGTGTACAGAGCCCAGCACAATGGCTCTGTAGCTAAATCCTTGCCTTGCATGTGCCAGCATCCCATGTTGGCAGCCAATTTGTGTCCTGTCTGTTCCATCTCCCATCCAGCTCTCTGCTTGTGGTCTGGGAAAGCAGTAGAGGATGGCCCAAAGCCTTAGAATCCTGAACTCACATGGGAGACCCGGAAGAAGCTCCTGGCTTAAGTTTGGCTCACCAGCAGCTTGGGAAGTGAACCAGCAGCGGGACGATGTTTCCCTTTGTTTCTCTTCTCTGTAAATGTGTCTCTCCAAGCCAAAAAAAAAAAAAAAGTATAATGGAAGAGTATCTGTGCTTTTGTTTTTTCTTTAATAGCTTTAAGTAATCTAGAGATGATTTAAGGTATCCAGTAGTATATTTATAAGTAGATGAAAATACTATGCCATTTTGCATAATAAACTTTGAGCATCTCAGGATTTTGATCTTTACAAAGGAAGGGGCTACATCCAGTTGCAGACAGCTGTGTACTCACAGAACTGCACCGGCATCTACACAGTGTGTTTTTGAACATTTTCATCACCTCTGCCCATGCCATCTACTTAGCCATTATTGCCTGTCCCCATGGTCCCCCTGAGTTCCCAGCAACTGTAAATTACTTCGTATTTCTTGATACTTGCCATTCTGGGTATTTCATATAAATGGAATCACACACTTTGGGTGTCTCATGGACACCTGCTTTCCTTAGCTCAGACTTTCAAGGTCTGTACATGTTGTAGCTTGTAAGGTGGCCCCTTCTACTTTAAGTATTCCACTGAACAGATAAACCACATTTTATCTGTCCACTGATTTGGTTGTATCCACTTACTGGATTTTGTGAATGGTGTACCTGAAAACCACCATACACCTATTTTTGTGTAGCAGTAAGTTTTCCTTTGTTTTAGGTGTTCAAAGTAGATCATGAATTGCTAGGCCTGTCAGTATGTTTTTAGTTTTTTGTAGATACTCAGAAACAGTATCACTTAGTATCAAATGGCTGTTAAGTGCAATCAATAATAAAAATAATAAAAAAGTTTCAATTATTTGCTGCTACAGTGCTTCTTACATTTTTCTTTTAAGACTGTTTCCTGAATAGACCTTCCATTATTATCAACAACTTAACCCTCTTTTTAAATCGTAATTTATTAAAATATTATAGGCCAATGTAACGTTTCTTTGGTTTCTGATCACTTGCGTAATAATTTCATTACTTTTATACATAGGTATGTGATGCCGTTAAATATCATATCTGGATGTTTATGTTATATGAATTATAAGAATCTTAGAAATATAAACAGAATTACATTTTTGAAAGTAGAAAACATCAAGATATAATCTCTGCCAGTTTCTTAAAAATGCTTACCATTTATTGAAATCTATACCATCATTTTTTGTCTTAAAATTTCATGTTGTTTGTGATAAAATTAATACTTTTGAACCAGATTCTCTAGGAAAGCTGTCCCCAAATAATGAAGATGATAAACAAAAGAGCTTTAAGAAGCAGAAGGATTCTTGTTTTCCTAATTTCAGAGATTTGCATGGTTACCGTTATAATTAGCTCTGCTCTTCTGACTTGGGATTACAATAGCTTGCACTATGGAATTAATGTATTTGGTTTTTCATTGCTTAGTAATTTTGAAAATTATCTCTTTATTTTTCTCTCTGCATTGTCTTTCTCTTGTAAACTCCTTCATTCTATCTTTCCCTGCTCTGTTAGGTTTCTTCTGAAACACCTTCAGTTTTGATTTCAAGCTATAGTGGAATAACCATGAGTTTTTTTTTTTTTTTAATATATAGCAACTCTTCGGTGATGTGTGGTTGAAACTGTATCTCTTTATTTTTATTACATTATAACTTCAGAATTCAATATAATCATCTGGCATTCATCCTTCTTTTATTTTCACTGAATTATATCACGTTTATGGATTTTATAAATATAGAGAATGTATTAGATTTTTAAATTATAAAATAATACATATGTCTTACAAGGAAAGAACAAATGAACATAATAGTATATGACTGGTTGGAAGAGAAATTACCTTCTGTCCTGTGATTGTTCATATCTGTAGTATCATAATTCCAATTAACATTTTTTACTGTATGCCCTTCATGAATATTTGAATATTTGTAGAAGCAGTTAGAGTCACAAACATTTTTTTTTGTTTTAACTTATTTATTTTTTATTGGAAAGACAGATCCACAGAGAGGAGAGACAGAAAGATATTCCGCCCTCTGGTTTACTCCCAAAATGGCCACAATGCCCAGAGCTGAGCTGATCTGAAGCCAGGAGCTAGGAGCTTCTTCTGGGTCCCCCACGTAGATGTGGGTGTCCCAAGGCTTTGGGCCATACTCCACTACTCTCACTGTCCATAAGCAAGGGGCTGCTGGGACAGCAGCTGGTTACCCAAATAGGGTGCCAGCGCTGGCAGGTGGGGGAATAGCCAGCCTTGAGTATTTCTTTAACACCTGACTATCCTGTAGGTCTGGTAAGCTTTAGCATCTTTGCTCTCCCCCTTTGCTTGTAACTGTCATTGGATAATGTAACTCATTTCTGCTGCTCTGTTTGCTTTGACAACCGGGGAGCTCTGGACTCATTTACCATCGCCGGGAGGCCTGTTTTGGTTGCAGCCCGGGCTTCCTGGTTTAAATTGTTTTCTTTCCTTTTTCTTTTGAAAACCTTTTAAAGTGTTTTACTATGGAGTTTTTATAGAAGCTATTTTTAAAAATTAATGATACCAGATAGTATTCGTTGCCTATATGTCTTTATAAAATTTTAAGTACATAAGAAGATACAAGTATCAAGATAACACTTAGTTGCACTTCAGCATGCTAATTTGTACTGAAATATTTCATAGGATTAATGGAGTTCACAAACTAAGGAACATTTTTGGTGTTTTAAGCTCTAATGATAATACTATTGAAATCACTAAGGTTTTTCTAGTTAGAAAATTGCCAACATTTTGAGGAACAGGAGTATTTTTTACTTTAAAACAATATGCATTACATTCAAAAACCAACTCCTGCATCTGCTCTCCTTATGGACAGATTTCACTGTTGTTACTCTTTCAATGCATGTTTAAGTAGAAAGAAGTATTTCATGATCATTTGTCATTCTTTTCAACCGCAGTGTTCTGTGAACGTGGAAATGTGAGTTTGTTATGGCAGAGGAGGCTTATCTCCAGGCCCTGGATGCTTCCTTCCAACATGGAACCAGGATATTACTAGAACTCTGGTTCAGCATTGAAAACAGCACTTAACATAGATCCTTGTATAATTTCCTAAGAGCGCTGCTTCATTTTCTGGAAAAGAATATAGGTCTTGAATATATGGATAAAATTATGTGAGATTTAGTTTTCAAGTAATCAAAGTATTAAACTGTACTGTAGTTACCAATGGTATTTAAAATTCACCTTGAAAGTTGTATATATTGTTGCTATGTTTTTCTTGTTTTTATTATGGTGGAGAAATATTTGAAATTTATTTATGTGAGAGCTTGAAAAAGCTCATGGACAATGCATGATATGAAAAAAATTACATAAATTCATTTTTTTCCTCAAAAAAATGTTGCCTTTTAAGCCCGCTTTTGGTGAACTTTTTTTTTTTTTAAAGATTTATTTTTATTATTTTTTCATTGGAAAGGCGGATATACAGAGAGGAGAGACAGAGAGGAAGATCTTCCGTCCGATGATTCACTCCCCAAGTGAGCGCAACGGGCCGATACTATGCCGATCCAAAGCCAGGAGCCTCTTCTGGGTCTCCCACGCGGGTGCAGGTTCCCAAAGCTTTGGGCCGTCCTCGACTGCTTTCCCAGGCCACAGGCAGGGAGCTGGAAGGGAAGCGGGGCTGCTGGGATAGAACCGGCGGCCATATGGGATCCCGGGCGTGCAAGGCGAGGACCTTTAACCACTTGCGCCACCGCGCCGGGCCCTTTTGGTGAACTTTTGAAGTTCCCTTCTATTAAGTTGACTCTGTTGTGATCCTTTTGGAACTCAATCTTGTGAACTAGCTGCTCTACCACTTTCAAGCGATCTCTGTCTTGGAATTCAACTGTTTTTTTTTTTTTTCCATTAGAAGAGCTCAATGTGAAGTTATTCTTGTTATGTTCTTATATTTGTTAGTGCTTCATGATTCAGTTCTCTTTATCTGCCCCCAAATCTGCAATGTGCATTCTGCTTCAAGTACAGCAGCAGTGCCAACTGCCAGGCTTACCAGTGGTCTTCTTCCTTCCGGCCTTTCCTAACTTCTATTTTCTGGGCATCATTTTCCATTGATACTACTCTCTTTCAGGTAGTCTCATGTTGAGTTGTCCTGTGTCTTGATTGTTAGCTTTGGCTATTTCTTCCCTACCGACTTTTTTTCTTTGTTCATCATTGTATTAATTTTCCTGACTTTTATCAGTGTTGATGCCTAGCATCTTGCAGCAGCCTCAGCATGCAATGCCAGGTTTTGAGATGTCAAAGCAGACACCATGGAGGAGATTGCCTAGAAACAGTGATATATATATCGTAGGTAGATATATAATCGTGCACAGTGATTTGTTCAAAGCTCTGGACTCCTGAGAATTGCTATAAAAGATTTGGGTGTTCCTCTGGCCACTGGACGATCAACTATTCCCAGGAATGAATGACAGAAGGTGGGTAGGTGGACTGGCGTCACAAAAGGCTTTAGCAGGTGCTGAAAGTGGAACAGCCTGGTTAGGAACCCATGTCAGGTAGAGGCGTTTCCTGTCGAAACAGGATACTTTAAGATGGTTGCCCACAGGCAGCTGATGATGTCTAGTGTAATTGGGTTCCTGCGACTCGCAGGGGAACCTGCTTAGAGTTCTAGGCTGCTGTCTTTAGTGTGGCCTGAATTCTTTGGAAAGAAATCAGAGAATGGAATAACTTTTCCCTCTACCTTCCTGATCTGTGTGTCTCATTGCCTGATAAATAAATAAGAAGAACAGTTTTAGAAAGACTCATAAAATACTGAAGCACCTCAGAAGACTAAACTAAATTTTGAACATATTAGTAAGAATGCACAGCTTAGTTGACAATGTCTAAACTTTAAGTCTATCATCTCAAGAGGAATCAAAATGCAATTTATATATTTTTCTACCAAGATTATTAGGTTACAACTTGAGAAACTGTCAAAAAAAATCTTCCTTGGATTTTGTATCTCACAAATTTGAGGTAGATATATAATCGTGCACGGTGATTTGTTCAAAGCTCTGGACTCCTGAGAATTGCTATAAAAATACTTGTTTAAACAACCATTATTCTTAGGGTTTTGTATGAAACTCTGCCAACATGGTCTCAATATTTATATATTAGGTCAAAATGTTTTGAAAAGATCTGCTTCCCTACTATGATCTTTGTTGCTTTTGAAATCTAAAATATAAGGGTTTTTTTTTTCATTTATTACAGTTGATATAGCTTCTATTGCTAGTTCTTTTTTTTTTTTTATCTCTCTTTTCCTGCTGTTGTATTTAAAGATCAGAAGTTCTTGGACCGAGAGTGTTTCAAATTAATAAGTCAGTACAGTGAAATAAGAGTTAGCCATGATAATAAGCCTTTTTGAAATTGTTCATTATCAGTAAGTAGTTATAAATGTTGGCTACCTTGGTTACATTAGGTGGTAACAAAATGCTACCTCAGATTTTTTCATGTGTTGTCATTTAGTTTGAAATGTAGGGAAGAGAGAGAGAGAGAGAGAATTTCCCAGATTGTCACAGCACCTGAGGCTTGCTCAGACTAAAGTTGGGTCACTCATTTGTATAGCAAGGGTCCAGCTATGTCAGCAGCATCTGATGCCTCCCAGAGTGCGTATTGGGAAGAAGTTGGATTAGAAGTGTACTCAGATTCTCCCCTTTATTTGGAATCCCAATGAGCAACTTAACTGTTATGCCAAAAACCTACTCCCTAAATGCTACATTGAGAGGGGTTGACTTTGTGTTGTGCTGTCAGTAAATTCAGTTGTGTAGAATTTGATCATTAAGTGAAAAACACTTAAGACTTGAATAATATTTCCATGAATAGGTAATTAATTTGTGATTGGCTAGTTTTATGCTTTAGGTTTGTAGAAATTGCTGGGAGTCTTGACATACTCAGTGCAGGTGTTTACATGAATATGAATTTCAGAACTATATTTAGCTGCAAATAAAATCTAGTATGCTATGTAAAACCTATTTGTGTCTAACTGGAACCTATTCCAAGTTAATGAACTCTCAAGGTATAGAGCACATCCATGTGTCCCTTTTTGAAAAGACGATGATGCTTTTTTCAAAACTGCGTGTGTATTAGCCAATTTTGTTTATAAAAGGAAGCAAAAGTATGGTCTGGACTTTTCCTGTTATTACAGATCATTTTCCTTTCAACTTTTGCTCTTGTACAAATATCCAGTGTATCAGCTAGGACATTTCCCCAGTGTTTGTTCCATAGGTGGTGTGGATTATACTTATTGCATAAAGTGTCTATTTTTTTTTCTTTCTAGCCATTTCTTTGTAATTTTCTGCTAATGTGACATTATTATCACCATAGTCTCTATTTTTAAACATGTAATCTTTTGTTCCTCTGACTTGCAAGTTAAAGGCAAAGCTGTTTTTTGAAGGATTTTGGTGGAATGTCTCAATTTCTGAGGCCTGCGTTTTCTTTGTTCCCTCTTACTAAAGTTACACACTATATAGCTGAATTCCAAGTGCTTGTACTCTTGACAGGAAAATAGGCTTAGGGACTAAATGTCACAAATCTGACTCTGAAAAAAGTCTACACCTTCCATAGTCTTATGTATTTAATTGGAAATGCTTTTGTTGACTTGAGAACATTGAAAAAGAAAAAACAAACAAACAAACAAACAAACAAAGCAAGTTACAAGATCTCTCCAGTACATGAAGGACTCCTCTTACCACCAGTAGGATCCCAAATATAAAATGCAGTTGCTGACAATCATGGCATCCTAGCAAGCTAATCCCCACCTGCATCCTGTAAGGGTGCCAGATCTGGTCGAGGCTCTTCCACCAGCTCTTTGCTTAGTGTTTGGGAGGGTAATGCATCATGACCCAAGGCTTTGGGCCTCTGTACTCCTGTGGGGACATGGAAGAAGCTGCTGGCTTCCGGTCTCAGATCGGCTCAACTCGAGTGGCCATTGCGGCCATCTGGGGGATGAACCTACAGATAGAAGATCTGTTTCTGATGCTCCCTCCCTCTCTGCTACTCTGTCAAGTGAAAAATGAATAAAACTCTTTTCAAAAACATAGTCAGCCCTAGAATTGAGTGATAGATGTTAGTATAACTTAACTATAATGACTTTCCTGGGTGGATTATTTTTATGACTATGCAATGCATTATAGGATGTGCTTCTTTATAAAACTGCACATTTAATGTTATTATTTATTTTCATCACATTTAAAAGGCAGACGTATAAAAGGAGGGAGAAAGACTGAGTCAGAAATCGTCTGTTCGTTGGTTCACTCCCTAAATGCTTGTCACCAGCCAGGGTGAGGCCAGACAATAGCCAGGAGTGAGGAGCCCAGTAACTCAGTATAGGGTTCAGGTTTGGATGGCAGTGACCTAAGCACTTGTGGCATTGCATGCAACCTCACAAGGTGTAGATTGGCATGGAGCTGCAAGCACAAGTAGATTGGGGACTCAAATCCAGTCACTTAGATATGGGCCATGGCATCCCAAATGGCATCTTTTTGTTAATATTATTATTATTTTAAATTTTATGGTACAATTCTGTAGGGTCTGGGATTTCCCTGACCCCTTCCTCAAATCCCACAAACTGACTGATTTTTCCCTTATTATTTCAATAATATAGTCCTTCGTTAGCAGTCATAAGTCCGTCAGTCTGAGCTGTTGCACTGAATTCCTGTCCCAAATGTGTTCCTACAAATACTTTTTAAAAAGTATTATTTCTGTGTCTCCTATGTCCATGATTAGATTTGCTTATTTAGTAATAAAACTGCACCTTAAGATAAGGTGCTATTTACTATTAGAAACTATTTAGATGCTGTCTAGTTAGCATGTGTTTTGTACAGAAACATTGATTTAAACTTAAGGACATCTGTACTGTTACCTTGGCCTTCCTCTTACTTCAACTTGAAAAAGGTGGAAGAAGGAAGAACTTTTATGTAAATTAGTCTACATCATAAAATTGCCCTGCAGTATTAGCAGGATGGCAAATGTACAGGTTCACTTGTGGTTTGGTTAACTACAGATTATAGAATCTAAAAATATGAAAAAAAAAAGATAAAGTAAAAACAGGCAATGGTATGAAGAGGATGATCAAGAACCTGTGTTGAACAGATGATTTATTGCAACAAATATTGAAAACAAAAAAGATGCACTGGGGATGTATTCTGGGCTACCGACAGCATGGTTGGGACTCTGGGGGAGAGTGGGAGATCAGAGGTGAGCAAAGTGGGCTGCTGGATGTGGACTGGAGGAGCATTTTTAGAAAGCAGGTCTTTAAAAAAATTATGTCAAAAGGCTATTCAGTGATCCATCACATTGAATCAACACACCTTGAGTAGAGATATGTTTAATACACACTCTGGGGTTGCATTTCTCTTATGCTCTGAACTTGAAAATCTTCTCTAGTTGATCTTTAGTGTGGGTCACTAAACAGGTTGAGCTTCACATGATTAAACAAATGTTCCCAAGGCCTAGACTTTCCTTTTACTGTATACTCATTTAACTGTTCACTTTGTCAGGATTCCACCCACTCCACGAGATTAAGAAAATCAGTGGTTACAGTGTCAGGAAACTATTCAGCTTGAAAAGTGATTGATGTATGTGTTTTCCAACTTTTTAATCTTGATTTGTTCAAGGCATTTCTGTAAATGTATGACTAGTCAACCTCTGTTTTGCCTAAGTCCGTGGAAGTCTAAAAGCATAATTTAAAATGGTATAGATCGTGCACATGTAATTGTCTTAACTTTTCATTGGAGAGTTTTTTCTCATTTAGCTCAACAAAAGGTTATTAGATTCCTCTGTGACTGCCTGCTATTTGAAGAGAGAAACAAATCAGAATAGAACAGCAGGATTGTTGTTCCTTCATTCTAATAGGTCCTATACAAGGGTAGTTTTAAAGGATACTGTTATAAAATTTTATTTTACTAAGCAAATGTAAGATCCGTGGTATCCCAGGGACACTTTTGTAATTCACTATCCTCAAGCTCTTCTCTTAACAGCAAGGAAGAAATGAGTTGTTTTCTCCACTGAAGAAAACTAAGAAGGCATAAATCTCAAACTGGGAAATCAAAAAGATGTGTATCAGGAGACAACTTTTGATCTGACTAAAGAATGTCTACATTACAAAAGAATTTCCTGAAGATTACTTTAAGTAGACAACTCCTTTAGTGGGTCTTGGATCAAATCAAATGGTGTTCTAAATTTTAAATACTTAAAAAAAAACCCTCCAAAACATAGGCACACAAGTTCCTAGCATTCGTATGTAAATAGCAGGTGTTTACAAGTGAGTCCCAAGGTGGAATCTGAAATCCTGTGTGTGAATTAAGGTGGTTTATCCAATGCTGTATTTTGTGAAGAGGATGTACTGTCTTCCTCCCAGAAGAGAGGACCATAGGGAGAGCTAAATCGAAGCTTAAGAAGGGAAGAAGCCACGAGTGGATAATTAATTTGGAATTATTTTCTCCTCTTTTAAGTTTTAATACTTTTAGAATTGAGAGCATCTGTTATTACTCACTCAAGTGTATTTTGGGTAAATTAATTATTTACTTGAATCCTTTGAACTCATAGTAGTCGCTTCTGTGCATGTAAAACCCTACACGTTCTCATATGGGATGATTTTTCATGTATTTTGCTGATAGCTTAGCAATGCAAACTCCTACAACGTAATAGTTTCATGTCTTCTTTGTGTGTTAGGGATTGCATTGTTTAAAGGCTCATTACAATAAGCACTAACCCTGCGAGAAGAGGCGTGTTAGTAATTTTACCCATGCTGTTTCACTTAATCTGAACAAAACTCCAGTTTGGTTTATTACTATAATACGCTGTGAGTAAGGAAGTGGAGTGAAGACAGGTATTAAACCTTGCCTAGAATAATGCAATGATTTGACTTGAGAGTTTTGTTGTCCCTGGCTCATCTTCTCCCTTGCTGGCTCTTGTTTTGTTACTCCCCTAAGTAATTGACAAAGAAAGACTACAATTTTCCATTACTGCTGCAGAGAAAGTATGCAACTCATTGATGGCTTTTGTTTTTAGGGGAGCAGTTAACCTTCATAAACTGTTTTTCATTTGGTTGAAAAATTTACCAAGCGCAGGAGGGAGGGACCTCAGGAAAATATGTACAGCCTCGAGATAAGCTATTTTTGTTTTGATGTTAAAATTTAACTTTTAATCCCTTTGCAGTATTTACTCACCTGTCCATGAAAATGTTAAATCTGTTACCTCATTTCACAAGAGGGCAGCACTTTCTTTTAAAAATTTAAAGTGCATTTGTCAAAATATATAGCCAGATGAATTTTTGTTTTTGGTCATGAAGTCAAGCTTGAGTGATTGATGCAGGAAGATTGGTCCACGTTTTCAGGGAAATCTGTGAGTAAGATAAGCGCAAATCTTCAGAGTCACTTGGGATCCTTTTAGAAAACAGAAATGTGAATACAAATCCATCCTCTAGGATTTTTTTCCTTGCAAGTTAAATTGCATTAACTATTTTGGTAACTGTAAATGTACAAAGTCATGGCTTTTTTTAAATGCAGAATCACATTAACGGAGTCTGTTTTTAATATGATCGTATTATTTTGTTCTTGTCAAATGTATCATATTTTAGAGGGTAGTTACAAATTTAATATTCTACAGATGACTTGAATTCTAAAAAAATTGAACTGCTTTCTCCTCTTCTTAAAGAACTTGATTCCAGTGCAGTTTGAAGGAAGGTAGAGGACAATATGTAAGAAAAAGATGGGATAGTAGCACAATAAAATGGGACCTGTTTGACAAGGAAATTGTTGAATTAAAGCTATAGTTCAGGGCTTTGAAAAAGCTGAAAATACGATTGGAACCAGAGAGCTGAATAAAATTTTAATAGGTAAAACAAATAGAGGCTGATATTTAACAAATGAGATGGCTATCCACAGAGGAAAAGTAGTTACTATTTAAAAAAAGTTAGGAATGTGTACTGTTGAAATACTGTGAGAAAAAAAATACACCTTATGAATGGAAAGGCTATCTTGTGGCATCTTGAGAAGTAAATGTTATTGCTCTGCTTTCTAATACTGAAGCCACTAGCCACATGTGACTATATTTAAATTTATGCTAATTAAAATTAAACAAAATCACAATTCACTGTACTCTATCCCAGTTCCGAGAACAGAGGCAGATGTTGGACCTGTTGGTTACAATGCCCGTTGAGGTTCCTGCATCTCAGCTGGGTTCAAATCCTGTTTCAGACTCCTGATACCCACTTTCTGATAAAGCACTTTTAGGAAGCAGAGGTGATGGGGATACAGCTCGATTCCTGCCACATACACCGAAGACCTGGGTTGATTTTTTTGCTCATGGCTTTGGTTGAGCCCAGTCTTTACAAGCATTTGGGGAATAAAGCCAGGGATGTAGCGTACCTTTTCCTTTGTGTGTATGTAGCTCTCTGATCTCAAATACGAAACAAAACATGTCACATTTTCCTTATCACAAGTCCTGCTGATTATGATGCTATGAAGAACGTTTGGATCTTAAAGCTGTAAGCAGGGAACTAAATTCAGGTGGTGCGGGAGTTAAATGCCTCCTGTGGACATAACACAGATTTTCAGACCTGAGTGTTGTGAGACGTGTTCGGACAATGTTATATTTATTTTATGTTTCAAATTTGCTATAGTAGGATAATATTATAGGTGAGGAAATAAAAGGTGCACAACTAAGTTTTCATTGAAGTAGTTTTTCCAAAACTGACTTTGTGTTTTGTTTGAGAAGCAGAGACAAAAGAAGAGGGAGGCAGAGAGAGAGAAAGAGCGCGCGCGAGAAAGTGAGAGAGAGAGAGCTAGCTATTTTCCTTCTATATAGTTCAGGCCTAAAGTCCTGGTATGACCCAGCTGAGCCAAACAGAAGCTGGGAGCCAGGAACTTAATTCATATCTTCTAATTTGTTGGCAGGGTCCACTTAAGCTGCTGCGTGCATCTTTCAGGGTGCAGCTTAAGCAAGAAGTCAGAATAGAGAGCAAGGTTGGGGCCGTAACATATGGGTGGTCAGAATCTCAAACAATGCCTTAACTGTTAGGCCAAATGGCCACCCTGGAAGTAGTTTTTGAATACAGGTCAGTTTGATTTTCCATGCTAACAGAATGTAGAAGACAATTTGAAGATAGAGGCTGAGGAAAGAACAGCATGATGTAATTCTCTTCGAAGGGGACAGAGAACTGTAGCAGGAGACTATCAGAAAATACGAATAGATATTTATGTAGTTGCTAAATTGGGTATACTTATTATATATATGGGTGATCCCAAATTGTTCTCAATTTTCAAAATTGTTGAGCTCATGTGTACAGTGTGTATGACATTGGTTCAGGAATTTAATAACTGATTTCTGATGGTCTACTAGAATTAAAAATTGTTGTACACTTTGCAGCCAGATCAGTGAGCAAAATAGAAAGGGTATTGCCATTTTAGGAATGGCCTCCCAATGTTGTGAATGTTTTACTGTGTCATATTGGTTGTTAGCGATCTGTGAGTAAGTTTTTTGCAATCTATTGCATTTGTCTAAAATTTAACTGCTAATTACAGCTGACACCAAGTTTTAACAAGTTGTAAACATTGTGGCAAAATGATGCAGAGAGAGAAAAAAATATCACACTGTTTCTCAGAATATTTTTCAAGTTCTCGGTAAAAAAGACTCAGTGTTGAACACATCTGGTGTTACATATCATTGTAGGAAATTCTTAACTGTCCTGTAACTTAAACTATAAAACTCTCAATACATTCCTTTGAAATTAATGACCCAGTATATAGTCCTAGTGAGTGTCTTTCTTGTTAAAAGAATGTTTGCTCAAGTGGCAAAGGAACATTTTACATGGGAAACTCAAGGTGCAGGCTAGTGTTGTGGGGTTAGGGAGCTAGCAAAGTGTCAATGTGAAATGCTTCAGGAATGTTACTGCTTCTTATTTGTTCAATAAAAGATTGAAAAAAAGATGATTGATTTCATAAGTGCTGCCAAATAATACCTTGTTATAAAATTGAATTATGTGATATCAGTGTATTTGAGATCCATACTTAATCATGTGATTCATAAGTTTCTTTTCAACTTTCCATATGTTGCTTTTTCATGCTATCATAGTTTAGAATTGTTTGAGTCATGATTTCTAAGGATAAAGCTATGCTCTAATGATGTACATTGTTGTTATACTGGGACATGATTTTTTTTTTTAGATTTAGATATTTATTTGAAAGGCAGAGTTAGAGCAAGGGAGAAACATCTTCTATTCACTGGTTCACTCTTCAAGTGGCTACAATGGTGAGGGCTTGGCAAAGAACTTCATGTGGGTCTCCCACTTGCATGCAGTTGTCCACATAGGTGGCTGTATTCATAATCGGGAGATGAATCAGGATTACAGCAGCCAGGTATCACACCAGCACCTATATGGGGTACTTGGATTATAGGCAGTAGCTTACTCCTCTAGTATTTATAACCTTTACTCTAAGAATGTGAAGAATGCGCAGTGATGAATGTAAGATACTTACATACTCTCAATGACAACAACCAGTAGTTCTGAGAGTAAGAATAGAGCAAGACAGGGATTGCATAATCCAAGTAAAAGAATATTCTTTATCCTTATTTCATGGCTTCTCATTTATGGGAACGTATAGTGATGGGGTAATAGAGACTACCATATCAAGATGTGGGGATACAATGCAATATGCATCCCTACTTCCAAATCAAAGATGGACTCCCAATGAAACAATGAAACCGTGCTGGACGTTTCCAACACTGTTATGGATGCTGTACGGATGCTGGACTGTCTGACATGTCTGTACCAGCAATGTTGGGGCACACGTAAATAACAGGCTGATGGAATTATGACTCCTTATGAAGGACTATACTGCTGTAGTAACATGGGGGAAGTCTGTTGAGGGGTGGAAGTTTGGGGAGGAACCCTAGTCTATAT
The DNA here is from genome assembly GCF_017591425.1 of Ochotona curzoniae. Taxonomy (NCBI): domain Eukaryota; kingdom Metazoa; phylum Chordata; class Mammalia; order Lagomorpha; family Ochotonidae; genus Ochotona; species Ochotona curzoniae. Next base: position 24,439,453 of record NW_024467115.1, read on the forward strand.
GAACTTGTACCATAAAATTCAAAATTCAAAATAAAAATTTAACAACAAAAAATATTTTTTTTATCCTCACAGCATTTTTGTAGCAACGGATTTTCTAATTTTTTATGTTACAATCTTACATATTTTTTTGCATATTTGCTGACATGTATAGTGTTTCAAATCTACTCATTAGTGAGAGACCTTAGACCCTTGAGACTCTATTTTACACATTTTGCACTATCAGCTAGTTAAGTCTATTTATAATTATGGGTAATACAGTTTTGGTAGAAATGTATGCAATTAAAAGTTAAGATCAACTTTATTGTATGACTCTCTTGTTAATTATAAAGTCATCTCCAAGATAATCTTCCAAAAATTATTTGTGTAATACCAACATTGCCTAGTTGTTTGTTTAACCTCCCAAAGTTATGATGTTGATGTCAGTGCTAATTCTATTTTTTCTTAAGGATTTGTTTATTTATAAAGATTTATGTGGGAGGACACACACACGCACACATGCAAGGGAGCAAGAGCTCTTCCATCCTATGATTCATTTCCTAGATGGCTGCAACAGCCAGGGCTGAGCCAGGCTGAACTCAAGAGCCAGAAGCTTCTTCTGGATCTTCTACGTGGGTGGCAGGAGCCCAAGCACTTGGGCCATCTTCCACTGCTTTTCCCAGGCCATGAGCTGGCAGAAGGATCAGAAACAGAGCAGCTGGTGTGTACCTGGTACAAATACAGCAGTCTCATGGCTCAGCTGGCAACACGTGATTCATACTGCCAGTCCTATTTCATTTTTTAAATAGTCAGCATTTTCCTGCATTTAAGAAATATTGATTTGAGAAGCAGACAAAGAGACAGTAAGAGCATCTCTGGGTCACTTGCCAAATTCCCACCATGGCCTTGAACTGGGCTGAGCTCAGAAGCTAGGAGTTGAGCACTCAATCCATTTATCTACAGTGGGTATCAGAGGCCCTGTCCTGTCAGCATGACTGCCTCCCAGAGGCAGGAGCTGGGGCCAGAAACCCACACAAACAAGCACAAGAAGAAGCTCCTGGCTTCGGATTGGCTCAGCACCAGCCATTGCGGCCGCCTGGGGAGTGAATCATTGGACAGAAGATCTTCCTCTCTGTCTCTCTTCCCTGTACATCTGCCTTTCCAATAAAAATAAAATTAAAATAAAAGTTATATAAAAAAAGATTTATTTATTTTTATTGCAAAGTCAGATATACAGAGAGGAGGAAAGACAGAGAGGAAGATCTTCCGTCTGATGTTCACTCCCAAATTGGCCTCAGTGGCTGGAGCTGTGCATATCTGAAGCCAGGAGCCAGAAGCTTCTTCCAGGTCTCTCACATGGGTGCAGAATTCCAAAGCTTTGGGCCATCCTTGACTGCTTTCCCAGGCCACAAGCAGGGAGCTGGAATGGAAGTGGAGCTGCTGGGATTAGAACCTGTGCCCATATGGGATCCTGGCACCTACAAGGTGAGGATTTCTGCTGCTGAGCTACTGCTCTGGGCCAAATGTAGTCGTTTTAATTGGCATCTTAACTGCTAAGCCAAATGCTTGCTCTGAAATATTTATTTAAATGCAGCAATACTAAATTCTGTACAGTACTTTCAAAAGTTCTTTCATTGATAGATTTGGATAGGAGTTCAATATTTAAACTTATCCTAAAAAGAATTATGTATTTGGAAGGTAAAGTTACAGAGAGGAAGAATCAGAGAGATCTTGCATCTGCTAGGTCACTGTCCGGATGATGTTGGTGGCCTGGTTAAAGCCAGGAGCAGAAGCTTGCTACAGGTCTCCAGGGTGATGACAGCAGACCAAGAAGTTGGGCCGTTCTCTGTTACTTTTGCAGGGGTGTTAGCAGGAAGTTGGATCAGAGGTGAAGTGGGACTTGAACTGGCACTGATATGGGATACTGATGCTACAGTCAGAGGCTTAACTCACTACATCACAGTGCCGGGCCTGATATTTTACTTTTAAATTTATAGTATTATCCTGCACCCACATTGGAGGTGCATTCCACAAGATGCTCCAGACTCAGCATTGATTGCGAGTTTGCGAACCTTTGAGAGTGAATCCCTGGAAGGAAGATCTCTGATTCTATCCCTTAGTGTAACTCTGACTTTCAAATAAATAAATCAATCTGAAGGGTTTTTTTTTTCCTGATCAAATCATGTAGTTAATTGTGCTTTAAGGACCTTGGTTTTGCAAGTTCTGACACATGGTGCCCCAGTCTGTGATCTAGCCCCAGTAAGTGGATGCGTGGTCTCCCCTTGAGTCAGATGACTCCTTCACTTCTTCGAGCGTTTGGTATTGCAGTCTTTGCAGCACACCAAGCACCCTTTCTCCAGAAAAGCAGACTCCCTGATATTTCCTTTTTATCTCTATCATTTAAATCCACAAGTGAGCCTGCTCTTTGTCTTGTGGCATTTCTTTAGCTGCAGGTGATGTTTCAATTGCCCAAACACATCTGGCCCCACATTCATTTGCAATTGTGCCAACTGATTTTATTACCACTCTGAAACATTTTCCTACCAACATCTTAAGACAACTGTAGGCATACTGGCTTCCTTGGTAAGAGAATAGTCTGAATGACATAATAACTGTTTAGACACAACACTACTATTTCAGGAGGCAAAAGTTACTAGTTACAGAGTAACTTTTGAGAACAAAAAGGCTTTGTCCTTCTACTCTTAGAGACCTTACCACTGAGCGACCCAGCACTGCGCAGGCCTTGTTTCTATGGAGCTGAATGTTAGGCCATCTGGCACCTCCAAACTTCAGAAGACAGAGACAAAAATGATGGTCTCTGGTGTCATTAGCTTTGAAGTAGCATGGTGCTTGCATATTTGGAATAGAGACCTACCTAGAAAGATAAATGGGAACATCCACCCAAAGAACCCATTTAGGATTTAGTTTTGTGTAAGACAAGCAATGGAATTAGCACACAGTGTGAAGTGTTTCAGTGTAAAAGGACTTAAAATGCCCCATTCTAGACTCTTAGGTCTCCCATATTTTCTTAGGAATCTGTGCGGGCATGTCTGTATTTGCTAGACTAACCATAGCACCCTATGCAATAGGTGTTCAGATAGTTCATAGATAGGGTGCATTATGAAGAAGTTATGACTGGAATTCAAAAATTTTCTACCCTGATAAAGTTATTTTGCAAGGACATTTCCACAAACTTTTGGAAGCAGCCTCACATCTTTGATTGTTCCAGCTTTTTTTATTTGTCAGAGAGGTGCACTGAGCATCCTTGAACATATCTGTGCACATGTTCGTAAACTCTTAGGGGGTAAATTTCTGAGTCCGTGATTAAACATATTCTTACATTTAATGGGAATTATTAAATTAATTCCTGCCTCCAAACTTGGCAGACTTTAATAATCTCTAGAAATGTAGTAGAATAACCGAGTTCCGTCAGACACTCGTATTAGTCTCCATCTTGTAATGGGCATTCTTAATTACGGAATGTGTTGTCTGGGTTCACTGTTTTTTACTTCCATGGGCCCTTTTTATGGGGAAAGAAACAAAGGCATAATGAAACTCCTTGGCCAGTGCAAGTGTATGAAAGAAGTGACATAAACATGCACGGAAGTGAATAAAACTGACAAAAAACAAGAAAGACTTCTGTCACTTTTGTGAGAGGTCGTATGTGTAAGCGTGATTGGCTCATGTTGTACCTGTACCGAGTGGTTATTGATGGCATAAATGAAGGTGAACATTTAGGGAACTGAAGTAAGTGGGAGCTAGGATTTTTTCAGGCAAGGAGAAGGAGATCACAGGGCCATGGCTCAGAGTAGAAGCATCAGAAAACCATCCGCTGATGATACTAAGGGGAAGTGAAGCAGTTTGAACTTCCTGCTGGTTCACCCGAAGTCCAGTTCCTGAATTACACATTCAGAGGATGAGACCAATGCCTTCCTGGGAAGGATACTGATGCTGGGTTCGTGAGTAAAAGCAGTACATTCAGTTTTGATTTATTTTGATATTTTGTTGCTGTTACTAAAATTTGCATTCTAATTTTGCCCATTGTTTGTTCTTCTGAGTCTGAATGGCCAAGGGATGTGGTAAAAACCTTTAGAAAACCCTTAAAACCCTTTCCAGAGTCCTGTGTGATGGCATTGCCACATCCCATGGGTTTGCGCTGTCAGTGAACATCTGGAACTTGGAGCCTTGGCTGCCTGAGATTGTCTCAGTCTTGTCTGATGCTGCATATTTGTTAGGAAAGACATGGCTTGGAATCATTAACTTGTCTTGGCATTATTTTTAGTCACCTAATAAAATATTCTCCAAATGATTAAATATTTAGAAGATGGTTGAAGACTTGCCTGAGCACCTGCTGGCTATTTCACAAACAGATCAGCTGGTAGTTCTGTGCCTGCACCCCTTCCCCACTCAGTCATGTGTCCACCCACTCCCCTTAAGAAACAAAAGCCTTTTGTAATTTGAAAATATCTATTAGGCTCTCGTCGCTATGGATTGTGGAACTTTGTAAGACATTGGATCTTCTTGTTGTAAATCAAAATTTTTCCCAACCATCATCTCTATAACTATCACATTATTAAAGAAGTTAACAATAAAATAGTTCTTTGCGTGCAACGCATGTTGCCTGAACTTCCTGGGATAAAAGGAGTGTTCTTCCTTTCATCAGGGGGCTCCAGCCTCCATCTTCAGATTGAACTTTCTGCCCTTTAGGGCCGTATATTACCTTAAATAGCTACCAGCTGACAGATTGCACTGCTGGCTGATGTTAACTGAAAAGCTGTGATGTGTGGAGCCTTCTCCTGTTAATGGCACTGCAGTGGGAGCAGAGAATGAGTTGAAATTTCACATCTTAATGAGGGTCTTAAAGCTGTTTCACTTTTGAATGGTAAACATTAGAAAGGTTATGAGAAGGAGAATTGTACATATTTCTTTCACACAGGGAAAAGTAAGTGGGATCTTCCCTTGCCTGCAGCTCTTCATTTTAGTGCAGAATCCGCCATGATGTGCAGATTTATTTGTGATCACCTATTGACCCCCATACGCTCCGCTAGGTTCCCGAAAGCCTTTCTTCTTTTCTTTCTGTTCTTTGTAATGGCCGTTATAAAGAGAAACTTGCTAGATTTTATGTGGGAAATATACTGGCTCTTTTCAGTTTTAAAAATTTAAACTGTTACATGTAGTAGTACGACTAAATCTTCAACAAAATAGACTCAAAATAGACTTTTTTTTTTGGTTAGGTTTAATTGAATACCAAAGCATGTCTTCGGGAGTCTTCATTAAATTATTAATGTCATCTTTTAACAAATTAGAGAAGATGGTTTAAGTGTAAAGTTTCTCAATTAGTCTAAGAACATTCTTGCTGAAGCCTTCTAAATATTTAACTCCTCTGATTTGGACATTATATCTTGGCTTTTGTTAAGTCTTTTACGTTTAGATTTTATTGATTCCATTGTTGAGTTTCCAAGAGCTTCTCTGTGGTTCTGTGACCTCCCCTTTCTTGTGGAGATATGTGACTATGCTTGACACATGGCTTGTTGGGCTAGCGATCGTGGGGTATCTATTATTGGTTTCTTGTAGGGGTTGGTCGCTTTAAATTCATTCTCCCTCTTAAGGGTTGGCTTACCAGTCTGAGTTTTCAAATGTCACTCAAGTGATCCACATTGCTTTTAAATTAACTGATCAAATATCTAGTTATTTGAAGGTTTGTACCACTTGATTATTTCATAAATAATCTTTAGTGCCTTTGATACAGCATTTTTAATAGCTTCCTAGGGTTGGAGTTCATACTTCTGCTATAACTAAAGTAAATTAAGATTTTCTTTGAAATTCTACATCCTTTTGAATGATTTTCTTTGAAATTACATCCTTTTGAATGATCCATTTTGTGTATGGATCTATTGACTTCTATGCGTCTTGCCTTTTTTTTCTAAAGGGAATGAACTTATTGCTAGTTTTGTTCCTATCATAGTTTTCAGTATTTTTGTGGCTGTTGTGAAGAGAATTTTCTTCAGTCGTTCTCTTTTCTGCATTAACAGAGGATGCCAGTGCTGAGAAAGGTAGTGAGGCACTGGACATTCTGTACTAGAGCAGGTGGGGGGATGTTCTCTTTCCTAAGCCTGTATGGGACATAGGAGTCTTGCCACACTGCTAAATTACCATATATATATATTATCATTTGGAAGAATCCCTAATTGGAAGGTGGTGTTTAGTCTCCCTTGCACTTTGTGTTTGTTTAACGTTGTGGAAGGATACAACATATTTGGAACTCTCATAACAGCATCATTCTTCTCTGGCTTAAGAACACTTTATACCTGAGAGCCCACTTTAAGCAAGAGGCTAGTGTTTTCGATTTTTCTGTAGACCTTTTATGTAATGCAGACTTCTGATACGTACAGGGCAGGAGGGAGGGCGTGTTTGTACCTGTCTCTCATCTCAGGCATCCACCACCCTGGGTGAAAGCTGGAAGTTTGCCCAGCTGAGAAAGGTCTTTCTCTCTTTATTTCTTGTGATGGTGGTGGTGTGAGGGCTTGTGGTTTCTTTTGTCTTGTATTTATGTTAATTATTTGCTGCTGCTGACAAATCTCAGCATGTGGCCCCAGGGCCTGGGCAGTTTCTTCCCCACCTTTCTAGGCTTCAACTCCCTGTGACTGTCACCTCTCCCGTGATCCAAATCACAGCTGATTTTTCATTTCTTGTTTTCTGAATGCCAACTAGAGGATCACATTAGCTTTTGAAATAAATTGTCTGTGTGTTTAAACTGAATCAGATTGTGTTCAGGTGAAACACATTCTGCTAGAAAGCTTGTAAAGCCACTTTGCCTCTGGGGGCCTGTCGACTTTTATGAATAAATAATGAAAATATTTAAAAACCTCGTAAAATTTTGTGAGGATTGGCAGATGTAAAACACATGCTGTTAAAATACTGATAGGAAAATAAGTTGTGAATGAAATAGGGATAAAAAGTGCTACAAATCCAAAGCTTAATAACCGTATTGTACCATGTCCTTTAATAGATGTGAGGGCTTTTTCCAGCTCTTATGTGGAATCTCTTTCTACTTAGGATAAAACAAGTGCTCTTGAACCAATTCAAATAGTAATTTTTGCTCTTTAAGCATCTCAAATGGCCTTCTACTGTATGCATATTCTAATTGCAGCTTTTTGGAGGACCTTGCTGCTTGTCCTGATGCAGAAAGTCAGCCTGCTTACCTGAGCATCATTCCATTTGTTTGGGTGTCACTTTGTAATGAAATCTGCACACAACTAGAGAAATTTGATTCATTTGGGCAGTTTTGTCATGCTCAACTTTTATTGGTATCCTAAATAGTTATGTAGCACAAAAGAAAAAAAAAACAGCCGCAGTTTGCATTTGGAAGGATGTCTACAATCACGGTACAAAGAATGGACAATTTGGTTAAGATTTTCTAAAGTGATTACACTGAAAACATTGTGGAAGAAAGTTTTGTTTGAATGGCAGGAATGATCTAACATCAAACTGGAAGATAAACTCAAAGAAATTGGCTCTTATATCTTGAATAGTCTGACTTGCTGAGTTTGGGTCAGAAACAGGAAAATTTTCTATATGAAAGCGGTGTGAATGACTTGCAGGGGTGTCACTGAGATCAAAGCACTTACCCTGAAAAGTGTTTCCCTGTCATTTTAACTATCTTTGAAAGCTTGTTTTTACAGAATCACAAACGCTTCCCCCTCCCCATTCTCTTTGGTGTTTTGTATTGTTTTTGTACATCCCTTCCCTTTGCTTTGCCTGGGTGGGCTCCCCTGTGGCACAGGGCTCAGGCAGGAGACAATGCCAGTGACACCGTGCTGCAGCTTGGGCAGGGAGGCCTCCAGGAAGTGGGAGTGAGCTTTACTTCAAACCCTGTGAGGGGTGGTGGAACAGGAGGATGCTGATTAAAATAATAAACAACTGCTGGAAAGAGAAGTGGATTACCACACTGCTGTCAGATCATGCAGGCTGCCTGCCGAAGCTGACTGGGTCTCCTGCCGTAAGCCCCGTGGAGTGGGAGATTTGCTGCTGCCAGAACTTTTCTCGGGACACTTAGAACAACTTTTTAAACAGCTCTCATTCTGCTGCCTTGACAGCATCCCCGAAGGCTGACTTGAAGAAATGGACTGAAACTAGCTTGGTGGTTACCATAGCAATGCAGCTGCTGGTGTGTCTGGGAGAGTGAGAGCGGGTGGCCTCTTGTCCCGCGTGTTGGTGTTTCTCCTGAACTAAGAGTACACTCCTCCTTGTTCGAACTTTACACAAGTCATGCTTTTTGAAAACTGGCTCTTTACCCAGGATTTTTTTTTTTTCTTCTCTCTTTATGAAACCAGTCTGAATGGAGGAAGCTGGTAATACTTGGCTCTTTCTTTTTTTCCTTCTCTCATAGAACTTTCCGAGCTATAGCTATTATTTTTTTTTTTCTTTGCTGCTGCTTTTTTTTTTTCCTTCCCTCCTGTGTGTAATTGAGACCAAACTAAGCTTGGGGGCCCAAGAGAGAACAGTTGTGGCCTGCAGGTCTTTAGCGAGGTGAGCAGAAGGGAATCCTGGACATCCCGGAGGAAAAGGACACCATGCCAGCCTCGTGGAATGCAGCTAGGAGGAAACTCAGAAGCAGGTCTACTCCTAGCAAGCTCCGAAGTCCATGAAAACGCGGACCCACTGTGAAGTGACTAAGATGTCCCAGCACAAGTTGCTCCTGCTGCTCATGGACTGTAGCTCAAGGGCAAGGTCGGTGAAGGATTTTACAAAGGATTTTAAAGTATAGCCAGGAAAGATACGGCTTTTAGAGGTTGAACGCTGTTGTCTGAAGGAAGTTTGCTGGAAAAATGTAGGCTGCAAAGGCTGCTGGACGATGATTGGTTTGAACTTCAGCTTACGGGAATTGCTGACCAAATTTGAAAAGGTATGCAGAAGGCAAACTCTCTGAATGCTTTCTTTTCCTTCCTGCTTTTTTTTTTTCTCATCTTTTAAAATGGATTTTGGTGGCAGATGTTCTCTGGATGCTTGAGTCACTTAATATCATTTCTAAAATATATTTGATGCTATTACTTCAAAATTGTTTTTCAAGTAAAGAGCAAATTAGCAATCCTTTGGCCAGGGGATTTCTCCTGGTGCCTGTCACTTTCAGAATTTCACATCAGAAGAGATCTTTTGTGCTCAAATGGGCTGGTAATTTAATTGAAATTTATTTGGGGGGGTTGAAAAAAAAATGAACAAAAACCCAGCAACAAATACTGGATTTTGGTGCCAAGGACTGACATCATCTGGCGTGGGTTCTGTTTTCCATGCCCTTGAGGTTCACTTATCGGGAGCCTCTGAATGCTGAGGACTGGGACCCCAGCTCTGGAAGGCCAGCCAGCTGCCTTCAGCGATGGCACATCTCAGCTCGCCTTTTTCCTTCTCCGCGTCTGTTTTAAATGTGGTGTGCTTACATCGACGATGGGGTATTAATTGGCGCTTAGTTATTTTTTTTTCCATTGGAAGATGCTTTTGGCACCATCTTAGGGTTGAGTCTTGCCTGCCAAATGCTACCTTATATTTATAGTTAAACAAAACAGAAAACCTCAACTTGCAGAGTTTGGTCTCCTGCCCTCCTTAGGCTTTGGATGCCAAGCACCAATCTTCTTCCAGTTTCTAGTCTTTAAAAAAAAAAGAGAGAATCCACACCCCCACTCCTTGTGTGCATAAGTCAACAATTTAACACTTATTAAAGAAGTGCTCAGTGGTTTTCATCATGAATACCTGTGGTTCATGGCAAGAACAAATATCAGCAAGACTGGATTGAGTCATTCAAGTGAGAATGGGCTTTCGTTTACAAACCCACAATGACCGGAGGAAAAAGATGAAAAAAACATGCCATTTGAAAAGTCTGAAAGTTTCTCCAAGACAATGGCAGACCTCCTTATGATGGAATGTGTAGTTGAAGGGGGTGTGGAAAAGAAACCATTTAGTTTCTTGGCCAAGGTTAGTCCACACCCAATCACCCCATCTCTTCCAGCCCTGGCTGCTGCCCTCCTCTCTCTACAGCCAGGAAAGAGTGGGTGGAGTAGGGTAGGGGCAGGTTGACCTCTATTTAATACCTTGTTAAGCCTCTAAATTCCTGAGTTCCTAACTCAGTTCCTAACCAGCCTGCACCCTGCTTACAATTTAGCAAGGGCAGGGAAGGGAATGAACAAGCTCTTTGTGGCAGCTGGGAACAGCAGGTGACAGCTTTTATGACCATAAAGGGGTCTATTAGCTTGTTTCATATAGGTCTGTCTGTTTCTTCCTAAAAAGGCATAGGGCACATGTTACATGAATAATTCATTACTCAGACCCCCTGAGAGGCAGTAATTGTGGGCAATAGTTGGACTTTTGTATTTAATTGCTGCTATTAGTCTTAAAAGCCTAGGTCAGATACCAGCAGTTAGGAACCTGCCTCTCAGCCTTTAAGCTTATTGCTCTTTTAACTCCCAAGCATTAGTATCTGATATTTCTTCTTCTTAGTTTGGTGGATGAGTTGACATTAAAAGAATCTTCTGTCAAAGGCTCTCTTTTGGGATTTCTCTGTTTTGAGTCAAAGGGAAATTGAAAGAAAACAGTACTGCTGCTATTCAGTCTGATGTTGCACATATGCTTATTTTTGTGTTAGACACCTTTGTGAAAATCTGTGTCAATATCAATCTCTTTGTCATAGTTCACTTTAGGGAGTTGTTGTGCATAAATGCATTTATCCCCAATTGAAGTCTTTCAAAAAAATCTTTGTATGTTTTCACAAATATATTGAAATATATTTCAAATATATTTCACTCATATATTGAGCCCATGCTGCATGGATTCATCGCCAGGAACACTGGACTTAAACAAAAGTCTCAGGCCTACCTAGCCCAATGGCTCAGTGGCTAAATCTTCAACTTACAAGTGCCAGGATCAAATATGGGTGTCAGTTCATGTCCTCTCTAGCTCTACTTCCCAGCCAGCTTCTTGCTTGTGACCCGGGCAAGTAGTAGAGAATGGGCCAAAACCTTGGGGCCATGCACCTTCCTGGGAGACCTGGAAGAAGCTCTAGGCTCATGACTTCAGATCAGCTCAGCTCCAACAGTTGCAGCTACTTGGAGTGAGCCAGTGGATAGAAAATAGAAAGTCTTTCAGATTCTCCTTCTCTCTGAGCCTTTTCAAATAAACAAAACAAAGCAAAACAAAAGTCTCAGTACCTCAGGTATTTCTAATACCACTCCCACTTTGTCCCCAACTATGTAAGCAATGCCACTTTCAGGGAGCAACCAACACCTGCTTCTTTGAATGCAAAAGAAATTACACAGCAGTCCTTCCATGTACAAAGGTGGAACCCCATGACTTTTAATAGCTTTTTTTCTGTCCCTGCATCATTGCAATGAGGTATTTTAAGAGAGAATACTTTTCTTAGTGGTGTAACACTTTTCCAATTAGCAGATATAAGTATTCATCTGGTGTTCAGTTCAGGTGATTTTGCTATGTGCCTGAAGTCACTTCAACTTATGTACCTGGAGAACTCAGTTCTGCTGTTTGGATAGTTGACTCAGTTCTTGGTTTGTGCAACGGTTGAGGCCAACATCTGAGGGGTATGTCTTCTAATGATGGCTAATCTGGAAAGTTGTAGATTGGTTGGATTATCAGCATTTCTGGATGCCATGAGATGTTTGATAGTTTCCAGTTAGCAAGTTTGTTTGCAGAGGTTAGTTGAAAGTGGTAGTCCAGTTGATGTTCTCAAAGTTTTAGGAAGGCAATTGATTGCTAATTGGCTTGGGGGATTGTCTATTTGGGGATGTTTAGTGAGTAATTGAGTACCTAGTCCTTAAAGGTACGATGCCAAAATTAAAGTTTTCCAGCATAGAAAGAATGGGAGAGTGCACTTGATGTTATAATCCCCCAGAACCAGGAACCATGCTGCTGGAAGTGGCTGAAGAGCTAGGAAGCAGAAGGATCTTGAACCTGTGAAGTAACAGATTATGAAGGATCAAGAAACGCCAATTGTAGAGGACTGCACATATCCCAGAAGGAGACCCAAAGAAGAGGATTTTGTTACTAAGAGAGGATGACCTTGTGGCAAGATGCACCTGCCACCAGGGTGATCGTAACTCTCTAGCCAAGGGCTGAGCAGTGAGCAATTGTGAATTGATATGTTGACTTCGGATTCAAAACTGACCCGTTCATATTCCTCCCTGGAACCCAGCCCAGAAGATAGTTTTCTTAATCAGAACTTAAACACCAGTTAGTCAATTTTCTCCTGGAAAGTATTTCATAATGGAAATCTCTGATGACTTCAGCAACTATTACTATACGTTCTTGCTTGAATCTTATGAATTGTATAGCATGCTTGTTTCATTTACACAGGATTCACAGAGATAGACTAGTGGACAATTTTAGCCCTGTTACCTTTTGCTAAGTTAGGTAACCCTGCTACTAGGTGGTTAATGGAACCGTTATTCTCAAAGCTTTTTTAGGGTATGTGTCTGAGTTGTATCCTTGTCTTGGTGATGTTCCCCAAAGTGACAATACAGGGAGAAACTGGGCACTGCTGAAATTCTTTGTGGTGTTTACCTCATGTAGGGTGATTCTGCTTTGAAACCTGACAACTCAAGGCTTTATTGTTCTGCCCAGTTTGTATTATTAAATATAAAGCAAAAGTGTCCCTGAAAGGACCCAATGAGTTCCATATTTCAAAGTCGTCATTCACTGGATACCTAATAAAAGTATGGGAAGTGCTTAGTATGTAGTGTACCAGGCACTGCACTAAGGGTACAGATGGGCTGCACCCAGCCCAGTGGGAGGATGCAAACCCTGCTCAAGGACGTTGAGGGAGCCATATGGATAAAAGTATCCCTGTCTTACCTGGTGCTCTTAAAGTTTTCCCTACAGAAAACTACATTTGAGCTAAGACATGAAAGAACTTTAAATATATTTCAGTTTAAATATTATTAATTATTTTGAAGGCAGGGATACAGAGATAGTGGCTGAGACAGAAAATTTTCAGTGATAGCCAGAGCTGGCGCAGGCCAAACCCTGAAGCTCTAAACTCAGCCTGGATCTCCTGCATGGGTTGCAGGGACCCAACTACTTGCATCTTTGTCACTGGCTCCCACATTGCATGTTAGCAGGAAGCTAGACTTCGAAACTAATTTGGACAGCCTGAGACAAGATACAGATATTCTAAGCAGAAATGCAGGAATGCATGTTTGGATTTTCAGATCCGTCCAATTGTTATTATATTCTCTGATTTGGAAAAAATGATGTGGCTGGAGGTTGGCCACTGAAAATATTTCATCCCTGCTCTTAAGTAGATGTTTCTATGCAGACCAAATTTGCATGGGCATAGTTCACCTCATAAAGGAAGTTTTATTTTCATTCATTAGGATTTCAGTGTGTTTTAGAGACAGCTGGTACAGAGTCAAGGATTTTGACCATTGTTTTTATTGTGAAAGTTCTTATTATAGCAGTATTTACTATGTTGACATTTAAAATGTAGTCTGTTCATTGATCCTTTACTATGGCAAATTGGTTTGTTGAAATTGCCTTGGAAGTGTAATCAATCACCAGTTTGACTTTTTTTTAACTCTGTTGTCCTGCATATATTTCTGAACACAGACAATGAGAAAAGAATATGATTTGCATTGTTTCTCTAATCTCTAAATGCTACTGGAGATATATCATTTTCTGTTGATCAGTTCAGTAGAGGAATTAAGATCTGTGAAAACAGTTCTTGAGTGAAAATGAAGTTTGTAGAATATTTAACTGAATACTCTTTGAAATTGAAAAAATAGTTAAAATATTTAGTCAAAGAACTATAATTTGTCATGATCTCAGAACTTTTTTGGTAAAATACCTTAAAGTGCATTTATATGGCACATCAAGTTTGATACAGCTGGTATTTAGCTATTAAATCAACTAGCTAATATGTAACTTTTTAAAAAATTTGTGATTCTTCATTTTCTAAAACCTAGAGCTCCGGCAGTAAAATCCCTCTGAGCTTTTGATAATCAATCGTAAACTGTCTGTGAAATCCGGTCTGACTTTTGAAAAGAAGCTTGAATTTACTTTCCCCTAATGGTTAACTTTGTTTATTTAGTCTGAGTTTTGGGGCTTGGTAGGGAAGTTGTTGCTAACCCCGTGCCTTCACCTTCAAGAATGGGGTCATAACTCCTCCAGAGAAAGCATAGCCGTGGCTGTGTAGGGTTAGGTAAATACTCCTGCGAAAATAAACTGAAGTTATGTTAAGATCCGAAGAGGACAACCCGCCTGGTCACACTGTTCAGTTGTTGAAGAGTTCTTGGTGGCACCATTCCAAATCTCCGGCTTCCTGTTGGGTTTAAGCAGTTCTGCTTGTTCTATGCTGACGATGTAGTCTTGCTTAGCTACTCACAGATGCTCTTTGGTTGTAGGTCATTGAAAAGAAATACCATTCATATAATATATATTATAAAACACTTGTGGTGATGTCTCTGTTAGTAACAGCATTAAAGAAATGACATGCTAAGGACAAATTGGTATTAAATTGTCAATGACAAAACTAATTAAAAATTAAAAATGTAGACATTTTGTTTATGATGAAGGTTGATGGGATAGAAGACATTTACAAAAAACTAATTTTTGATTGGCGAACTTCGTGAACTTTTATGTTCTGAAAAATTGCTTTGAAAGCACGCTTGCAACACTTGATGAGGTTGACTGAGTAAACTAGGTAATCTTTTTTAACATCTGGCTTCTCTCACCTTCCTCATTGTACTTATATAAAGTTCCTTTTTAAGTCTTCAGACATTCTTTTACCCTTTTCTTACTAGTTTGTTCAGTTGACTGAATGTTTTTGCCATGTCCCTGTGTGCACATGACCAGCTTATGTTAAATGCTTGGAAGAGCATTGCTTTGTGCTTCTAGATGGATTACATTCCCATAACTAATTATCAGTAACCATTTTGTGCTTAACATTCCCAAGGGATTGCGGGTGACAGAGGTAAACATTGGTAGGGCTAAGTCTCCTGCCAGTGCAGTGAGAGTGAAGTTCTTTCATGGAACTTTTATTGTAGCATTTGATCTCTGTCGGGGTCATGATCTGACAACCTTGCATGTTGCTATCTTGGTTTTAAATGCAGCGCATCATTGCACAGTGATGTACGAAAAAGCATGATTCATTAGCTGCATTTAGTTCTAAATTTCCAGCAAAAACTTAGAGCTCTGCAGTGCAACCTCATAAATAATTTCCCTTTACCCATATTAAGGTTTAAAAATTGAACAAAATGATAGCCATACTCACTTCCAATTCTTTAATTAGATTTAATTATTTCTTGGCACTACAGTGACTGATTTGCCAATTCATTTATTCATTTATGCTTTTATATGTTTAGCTGTAGAACATCTATTTATTTGATTCTACCTTTGTCTCATTCTATGTAACACTGTGAAAGATAAAGAGTGAATATTGGAGTGATTGTTTTAGAAGTTCCTGATGTATTCAGCAAGATAAATATTCTGCCACATGTTAAAAGACAAATTTGGACAATCTATATGTGCTGATTTCCTTTTCTTTGAGCATGTCCTGGTTGTTGATTTTCTTCCTAATGTTTGATGATTTTCATGTGTGGCGGTGTCTCATGTATATTGAAGGTCAAATTCCAATGTGAATATGTGGTCACTGGTAGTGCTGTAAGAGAAAACTCTGTAGAAATACTTGTGATTATTGCCTGAGCCAATTATGTAGTCTTGTTTTATTTCATTCATTCAGATCACCAGGTTGGAAAATATAACACCTCATCCAGTGTGAGAAAGGAAAATTTGCTTTATACTCATGTCATCCAAGTTTCCTGATGGTGAATAATGTTCCCATAAAATTTGGAAGACTTACTGTACTTCTTTCTGCTTCTCTTGAGTGTGTAAGAGAGCAAACAGGTCGGGCTATATCAGAATGTTGTAGTTTGAGGTGCACTTGTAGTTCTATTAGGTGTGGTCCCTAATCAGGGTGTTTAGAGACCTATAATAGGAAGTTGAAGGCCTGGTTCAATGTCTTGCTGATTCTATTACTTAACTTGAGATTGATAGCTACCATACAAGAGCATAAGAAAAGCTTAAATCCATTGCCAACCTTGTCTGCTACCTTCTCAATATAACTCTTTTGATGACTATACTTCAGGACACAAAAATAGAACAATTTCATCCCGGGGACCATGTTGTCTAGGAGATAACACCAAAAGACTTTTCAACAAAACGACACACTTTCTTTTTTTCCTAAGGATTTCTATTCAAAGCATCTTAAACTAAGATTGTAAGATGAGTGCCATTTTCCATGCCGAATATTGCCCAGCCTGAGAACTTGGAGTCATTTGGTCCTCTTCCTCTGCTGTCCTATCCAAACCTGCACCAACTGTGCTGAGATAGATCCTGCCAGGGAAATACAAAAAGAGAACAATCTCAGTGTCTTTGTTCAGAGTTTAGCCATATTGTTGAGTGTGTAAATCACAGTTTGCAGGTAGAACTGGTTTGATTTTGTCATTAAGGTCAGATCTCAGAGGTCAGTGATCTTGCAAATATCTTGAAGGGATTATCCATCAGGCTTTGTATTTACATTACTCACTGTTCAAATTTGACCCTATTGATGTGATGTCACATCACAAATCCATCAGAAATTATGATCTGGCAACATGGCCCTTAAACCCATTTGACATCTTCCTAATGCTGGCTATAGGAGTGAGTTGCAGAAGGCCTCTTCTGGTTAAGGAAGATCTGTGGAAGGTTGAAGAACAATTGCTCAGGTGCTGATGGAATATAAAAATTAATTATGTGCAATTTCATTGCACTATATTTTGTTTTTAAGAATGTGGCAATCAAGGTATTAGATTTTAAGGGCTTTTATTTGCAATGCAAAAGCTGTGGGATCCTTGAAAATTTCATTTCCAGTAAAATGAAGCATTTTGTTTGTAAGCAATTTCTCTCTAGGTATAGAAAACTAAAGTCCTGTATGGAACCCCCATGGAATGTTGACATTGCTTCCTAACCTTTGTGTGGTCTCTACTTTTTTCTCTTTAGGACATCCAGGCAGAAATTGATGCCCACAATGACATATTTAAAAGCATTGATGGAAATAGGCAGAAAATGGTAAAAGCTCTGGGAAATTCTGAAGAGGCGACGATGCTTCAGCACCGACTGGATGACATGAACCAAAGATGGAATGACTTAAAAGCGAAGTCGGCCAGTATCAGGTCAGAATAGTCCTATCCAAATAAAAATGGGTGAAGTAGTGTTGCTGAATTTTGTGTCTTTAAGAGTAGCCTTCCCACTTAATGTACTTTCTCAGAAATTGTTCATGATTTTAACACAAAGGATATTTCCTTAAGAATTACAGCTTTTTTCCCCCGTTTTGCTTCATTTATTTTTCTGTAATTTCACAAATCTTTTGAATGACATGAGAACAGTATATATATTTTTTTTTTAAAGATTTATTTTTATTATTTTTTCATTGGAAAGGTGGATATACAGAGAGGAGAGACAGAGAGGAGGATCTTCCGTCCGATGATTCACTCCCCAAGTGAGCTCAACGGGCCGATGCTATGCCGATCCAAAGCCAGGAGCCTCTTCCGGGTCTCCCACGCGGGTGCAGGGTCCCAAAGCTTTGGGCCGTCCTCAACTGTTTCCCGGGCCACAGGCAGGGAGCTGGAAGGGAAGCGGGGCTGCCGGGATTAGAACCGGCGCCCATATGGGATCCCGGGCGTGCAAGGCGAGGACCTTAACCACTTGCGCCACCGCGCCGGGCCCGAGAACAGTATATATTTTAATGAATGTAACCTGGTACTTAAGCCATGAATGAATTCTGTAAATTCAAATCATAATTTGTATGCAAAGAAAAATGCAAAACATACTATCACACACAATATATATATATATTTTTTTCACCTCTGAAGTTTATCTATTACCAAAAATAAAAATATTTTATTGTAGGTAAGTTAACACAAATTAAAATGCAAAACTCTAACCTAGAACTTGCAAAATCAATACAGTTTTCACTTCAAAATACTATTCATGGTAGTAATAACTCTGAGAATTTAGCAACTGACCTAGGTATCTCCCGCTATCTACTTCAGGTGTGTTTCTTAGAAGAATTACAGTTTTAGCTCCATGCTCTATGCCAATCATTCCGTTATTCACAAGCATCCATATTCCGTTTTAAACTATTAATTGAGTGTTTAACAACTACTGTTTGAAGTTTTAGTTGTAACATTAATACCGAAATATCCTAGTCAATACAATTTTAAATCATTTCCTATATGAGAAAATAGAAATTTATTGTATAGAAGTAACTTTTTAAGCTGTTGAGCTAAGTAGCAGCAAGCCAGAACTTGAATCTAGACCTGGTTGACAATGAAATTATTTTGCTTTGTTGTGCTGTTTCTCTACCCTGTTGGAAGATTTATTTATAAAAGTTAGCTATCAGTTACGGATTTTAGAATAAAAAATTGATGACTTACAGCCTTTAGTTTGAGAGATCAAAATTTAAAAAGATTAATCCCAGGATTATAATTTTGACAAGGACAAGGTTTTGAAAATATTGCCCAAAGTGTGAGAAAGGTTAGTTTTGTTAGTTGGGAAGAATATTTTTAAGATTGTGTTTAACTGACAGTGGTTAATTCCTAATCAAGTTTGAGTTTGGGGTATACTGACTGAAGGATGTGTTGTTGAGCAAAAATTTAAATAGGAGGGCCTGGATCAGTTTCCTTTTTCTGTATCCCACTTACAAAACTATATAACCTTAGAAGCAAGTTGTTTTTAAATGCTTTGACTTTGTTATTTGATTTTGCGTCAATCGCTTAGCTCCTCTGAGTCATAGCTTTCTTATTTACAAAATCAGAATATAGTTAACCTGATGATTATGATAATTGGATGGAACAATTTGATAATTCCTTAATCTGTGTGAATTCTGTCCAAGGTGGTATTTAATTTGTTTTTTCATACACAAAGGGCTTGAGTGGATTTTCTTTGATTGCTTTCAGATTTTATAGAATGACTTTATGGCAAAAAGAAAGCTTCAGTTTTTTTTTTTAAATGGTTAAGAATGAATTTTTAAAATTCTTTCCAATGAGATATTTTTCTTCTAGGATCCTAGGGAAGGCAATTGCAGATGCTTTTATATTTAAGAATAGGGCAATATAGTATGAGTGTGGATATCTTTATGTAAAGATTCCACTTGACGTTGAATCTGCATTGGCCAAGTAATATTTCATAACAGAAAAACTACAGTATTGTACACTGACAGACTATACTTACACATTTAGAAGACTCAGATTTTTAACTGGTTAGGTCACATGGACTTGTAACTTTCTGTTCCTCAAAAATATGAATAAAAGTGTTACACATGTTCCAGCGAAAAGTGTTCACCACGCATCCATATTAAAGAGCCAAATGCCAACGGGACAGGCCATGAGAAATATCATACAACAATGCTGGAATGTTGCAAATTTCACTGCTTTTTTTTTTTAAGAAAGTTTTTTGTCAGAATAATTCTCTGGTTGAAGTCACAATCTGATTAGAGAAGAAGCAAGAGTCAGAGTGGAATGTGAGGCATGGAAATAAAACCAGGTCTTCTCAGGCAAGTTTCTTGAGGAGTTTTGCTCTGAAGGACAGACAGACCACAATGTTGTACCTGTGTTACTACATGTAACATCATAAACCCGCGATAGCCAGGAGCCATATCCATGGCGGTATTGACCTCTCTGTGCTTTGCTACAGACTATACACAGGAAAAAACAAAGACAGTCGAAACAATCAAAATATTATCTTGCTCAAATATTATCAATTAAAATATCAATTAATAATAAAAAGTTAAGTGTGTTTTTCTAGCACTGGCTCTGTCACTTGGGTGTGTTGTCACCACAGGAATATATTAATTAACGCAAAAGTTTCCCATGGATATGTTAAGGATACCCCTCTTGTTGGGGTGCCATGAGTATTTCATTTAATTATCCCATAAATTATCTAAAACAAGTACTCTAGAGAAGGATCCTAAAACACATCCTAAGTGTTAAATAATTTTGTATGTATTAGTCTCATTGATTGTCACTTTTTGGAGGACACTAGTTCATTTAAGACATGAAATTCTCCATACTCTATATTTTTTGTAGTCACTAATCTTAAGAATTTTTGAGGAGTTGCACAATCAATATTGTTCCCCTTCCTCACTGGATTTTGGATAGGAACAATGCAGCAGTGTACTCAGTAGGCATTAATAATGTGCCAGCAGAGCGCCCCAAGGCCGTGGGAATTACTGTTGGAGACCACGCTGAAGGTGAGCTCAATAGGGCTGTGAATCCTGTCCCTGGCTGAGGCAGAACTCGCAGCAGCCACCAGTTGAGATGGTCTCCCTCTGGAACCACCACCATTCCCAGCCCCAAGAGATCCAGTGTCTGCAGGCCAGTTCTGTGAAGGAAGGGCAGAGATAAACAAGCGTAAATGTTCTCCCTGAAGTTATAAATTGGAGTTATCACTCAACCTCTAAGGGGACTTCATCAGGTGTGGGGAAATACCGCCCCATAAGGAGTGGGGGACATCGTGTCATTGATCATTAACATGGCCACCCCTGCCTCCTTCATTCCTCAGGAGACTGAGACCCAATGCTCTCTTCTGTTCTTCTGTTCCCACTGTCCTTTATAGCACAGCCATCCTTTCACATTGCCTTCAAATGTGAATTAATTCTGCCATCCCTTGTGTTACTGAACTTTTTTACTTCTTGTCTGTATAATTGAAAGTTAACCTTTCTCCCTGATTGTCTGATATACTCAAGCTAC
Source organism: Ochotona curzoniae (assembly GCF_017591425.1). NCBI lineage: Eukaryota > Metazoa > Chordata > Mammalia > Lagomorpha > Ochotonidae > Ochotona > Ochotona curzoniae. The sequence continues at coordinate 24,460,212 of NW_024467115.1, forward strand.
TGTTTAATAAAGGTTAATTTTCCTCACCTGGCAGCCCAATAGAATATTCTGAACATGTTGCGACTGCTATGGCCAGCAATCAGTCAGAAGACCTATGGGCGAGGGCAGGAACCCTGGCACACAGGGATGGGAGGAAAATTGGCAGCCCCATGGTTCCTTCTTCAGCATAACTTCCACCTCTCTCAACAGCTCCTTAGATGTGAATGCATCTATTATTCATCTTTGCTTTTACCCTCTTATTCCTGCTGCCTCTTAATTTGCAGGATATTCTTCTTTATTGCTCATAGATTTGTCTTCCTACTGAAGAATTCTCAAGACTGTCCTCAGCTCCCGTTTTTGGTGTGAATATTCATACCAGTAACCTTTTTCTTTTCGTGTTTCATGGTCAAGTCTGTTTCTCCCGTGTAAACCATGGATCCCTTTTTGTGTTAGGAGTCAGCTGATACTTCATGTCATGTTGGTATCCCCGAGGTGACCCGTCTCAGGACAAATACAGACCATCCTCCCGAGCCCACAGTTTATTTCGCTGTGTTCTGCCTCACCATGTGCGTCTTAACGTTACTGGTTTTGCCCTGTTAGTCACTGAAGGGCTCTCTGTTGTATTAAATCAGAATTACTTATCGCATCACCCATATAAAAGCCCTCCTTTACATCATAGCTATGGCTCCTCTCCAGAGGGATAGTCTGCTTGCCTTGGCAATTGTTATCCTCGTATTTAACTTTATTGATTATTGCCATTATGTACTTAATGTTGGTCTTCCATAGTTTAAACTTTGTTTAAAAGGTGTATCTGCCTATATTTTCAGTTGTGAAATTCTTCAGATTTCATTTTTCGTCCTTTAAACTTGCTCATCTTTCTTTTCATACTTAATTGCTTAAACCTTCTTTCATTTCAATCCCTATAAAACCATTCTACTCATCATTGAGACCATAGCTAACCTAAGATATTTCAGTGAAGTCTGAACGTTAATTTTCCTTTCTTCTTTGAAGTAGCGGCTTTGTCCGTTTTTCCAAACACACTCCAAGAACCACACCCTTTCTATCTGCTGTTCTTAATCCTTGTCTGTCTTGTGCTGTACTAGAAAGTGAAAGATGAGAAAATCTCTTGCCCTGTAATTTTGTACTTTCCATTTAACATTGGTATTGTGATGCTGAATGACTGTCTGCCATTCTCGCTGCCATGCTGATTTTAAAAGATCTAAATTCCTCTTTAGTTTCCGTATCTCTTCCAAACTCTCTCTGTAGGTGCCTTTGCTTCTTTCTTTCTGAGAATGAAGAAGCCCTGTAATCGATGCCCTTTCTGACACTTGCAGTATTTAACGTTCATGGATTCTGCATCTCACATTGTGCCTTTTTTGTACTGAAGTTGATATTATTGTGGCAGGAAGAATTTCCTGTAATTTGTCATGATTCTTAGGGAAGGGAATGCCTGCCAAATCATAATTACATTGCCAATGTAATTATGCTAAAATAAGCTAATATTTGCTGGCTTTTTATGTACTGAATCTACCCCACAAACACTGCTTCTTCTGACCAAGTTTGTTCCTTGGAAGAATATCGTACCCTGTGCCTCAATGCCTTAGGCTAATTATTGTTTTTTAAAATATTATCTTTGCAGTCTTTTTGGATAGTTTTGATTAAACTTTTATATACTAGAATTCAAAATGCCACATATTCTGTTGCAATCTAAACACAGTGCATACAGTTGTATATTTCCCTTAGTACTGATGAAGATAACAAAATATTTGAAACTTTAGCTAGATGATAGGCTTCTAGAGATACTGTCAGAATTCTTAAGTCATGGAAAAAATGTGAATTGGAAGTATAAATTCCGAACTGTGAATGACGATTTGGGTTTTATGCTAAATTTAATTTAGGATTATGTTAATTAAATGTCCATTTAGCAGCTCAATGATGTTTAATATATATCCTTAAGAACATATAGTTTCATAAGGTCAGTGAAATCGTCAAATCTAATGAAAACTGAGTTCAAAGATGAAATTCTTTCTTCCTTTCTTTTATGAGCCTCTTAAAAATTCAGAGCCCATTTTTGAAAGCCTTTAGAGAAGATTAACCTTTTAACATCATCATTTTCTTCTAATGCTATCACATTTTACAATGTCATTGGCTGCACAATTAGCTTTAGATAGTTGATTTTGCTAACCGTATTATGAAACTACTACTGAAATCTTTGCTTTGCTAATTTAATGGAGGAAGAGTCGATGGCTGTCATTTTTCTTTTCTTTCCCGCTCTCTGATGCAGTGCTTTTCCATAGACTTTCTGTGGTGATGGAAATACCATCAGTAGAGTCGTCTCTAGGCACATGTGGCATAGTGAGCACTTGAAATGTGGCTAGTGCAGCTGATAAATTGATGAAACTCAATTTATTAATTTCAATTGCCCTAAACTGAAATTTAAACAGCCACACGTTGCTGGCAGGTACCCTGTTGGAAGCACAGCCTTCGTATGGTCAGCACAATCAACTGACTTTTCAAGAATTGAGTTTTTTTTCCAAAGGCCTTGATTTTCCTCCTGAGGTCAGGAATAACTCCTCTCCTTTTTAATATTATCTGTTACTCTTTCATCAATTAAAAGATGTTTATTCCTTAATTTTTTTTTATATCTTTGGGTTTACAAGTAAGGAAAAAATTACATTTTTAGTAAGCAAACCAGATTAAACATTTAGTTTTACGTGCTAATTTCACAATGACTATCTTTATTTCTGATACCTCTGAATTTTTGGTGGGCTGACTGTCTAAATATCTTTTCTGTAGTACATCTGGGCAGCCTCTAACTTAATCTCCTAATTGTATCCAAGAGAGATGGAATAGAAAGAGTATAGATTTTGCATTGGATACCATCTTGTCACCACCATAACTTCATGAACAAGATTCTTCTCTGAGTTGTAGGACTATCAAGTTTTCTGTTTCAGAGTATATGTGTCTTACTTGCATCTCCCCCTACCTGACCCTGGAACTCTTGATAGCGTGACTTTCTGTTTCTAGAGAAGGGTAATTCCTGATATTACAGTGGATTCTGTATAAATATTTGTAGTGAGGAAATGAAAGCCAGTACATATCATCCTACTTTGGTGAAATAATCTATCAAATATCAATGCACTGAATCAGTTAAGAAGTTAGGATAAGTCAGTTATCTACAAACGTAAGGTTTCAGTGTGTGAAATAATTTGGTCAAGTTTCTGAAAACAATACTAATGATTTATGATCAGTATGGTCTCAGGGAAATTTAAGTTTTAAAAAGTTTATAGTAAAATTAAGGAGGTACAATGAAGCCAGGCACACATTTCAGATGTGATTTTACCATACATTCTATATACTGTCCAAGAAAAGGCTTTCATCTTTGCAGATGAAAGAATTAAAATGAAACTAGAATTCTGAAGGCTACTACAGAAGCAAGCATTTATTTGGGCATATGGTAGTAATCCACTAAGCACACATTTAGAATGTACTGGAGAATAACCAGCACAGATTTTCCAGGCAGATTCTGCCAGATGAGCTTGTTCTTTACTGTGGAAAAACAAAGATGTAGAAACACACATCAATGAGTGTTTTTTTTTTCTTTTGAATTTACTTTAACAAGCCTTAAAAACATTACTTTCGGCTTCATAAATAGTTCTTCAGGTGTTTCAGCTGTTAAGTTCAATGATTAGTTTCATTTTTTCTGTGCAGCCAAAAGAGTTAATGTCAATACAAAAGTCATTTTTGTGAGCTTCAGTAGTGTATGCAACTGGATGTCAAGTGAATGCAACAGGTGCTTTGGTTATTGATTGTGTTAAATTATAGACATTGACACTGCAGGATCAAATCCTCTGAAATAAGAAGTTAGGAGCTATACATCAGTGTTTTAAGCACATAGAGACACTTGGACACTTGTTGATTGGATGGGCTGAAGATTTCTGATTTCCGCATCTTGTGTATTGGAAAGAAATTATAACAGATCAGTCAAATGTACCTGAGGCTAAATGGCATATTACTGCAGAGTTTTCAGTGAATATAATTGAAATTATTTTCTTGTGCTCTGTGAAAAGTGAAATTATTGTGTATTGGAGGAGCGTAACTATGTATTTGTCCTGCCTACAATTAATGAATACAAACAGAAAAGCTGAGTATGAATAGAATAAAGATGTTGTTAAAATACAACTTGGTAAAGTAGGGCCAGTTATAGCACTTATGGAACAAATTAAAATGATAGTAAAGGAAAAAAGAATTTTCAATTATGAAACTAGGGAAATAAAAAGTATTATGTTTTTACAATTATATTGCATTGATTCATAATCTTTAAATAATATATAGAATTTTAGAATTTGAATATTTTCCTTTATATAAGACAGCTGGCAATGAATTTTGTATGGATTGCACAATAATTGATCTGCTTTATGTGACTGCACATGAATGCAAGTTCATAATGTCTAAAAGCACATGCAGGACTCCACCATCTCAGCCAAGTATATTGATGGATAGATTATGGCTCTTACTGTTTGAATTCAAGACGAATCATATGAAATAGAGGTTGAATATTTATGTTTGTTCTGAAAACATGAATTTTAACAGAGGCTTATGATGTTGTTGAATATGTTTCCACGAATGTCACCTAATCATCCATGCAGGAAAAATTTATTGGAATTAACTGTAGAAGAGCTGTTAGTCTTGAGACAGGTGCTCAGCTACATCCAGTGTCCACAAAAGGAGATAACTGCCAGATCTCAGAGCCAGTACTGGCTGTACGTGATATGCCCATAATGTGCAGCAAAAAATAGATTTATAGGGGTGGACATGATGCCAGTCTGTAATTGAGAGCTGTTGTATGAGATTCCATGAACATGGCTAGGAGTTTCTTACTGGGCTTGCACCAAATGGCCATCTTTCCACTCCTAAGTATTCAACCTTTGGAAGCTGTCATATAAAACAGACATGTGTCTGTTTCTATCAGCCTTAGCCCTGTAAACATGAATATCATGGCAAAGGGGCTTCATCCCACCTGCATGACTTAGATGCCATTCACTCTTTGTCCCCTGGTGTGATGCGTTGGTCAGGAATGCTTGATTCCTTGATTCTCTAGAGTTGTTTACAACTGGTCCTATTTTATTTCTTTTTTCTACAAAAAATACAAGGTTTATTCACTTATTTGTTTGAAGGAAAGATGACAGACATGCACACACATGCACACAGAGACTCTCCCATTCACTGCTTCCATTCCCAGATGTTCACAGTATCAGGGGCTAGGCCGGGCTGAGCAAAGTAGAGCCAGGTAGTTAATTCAGGTATGCTAAGTGGCTGCTTCCCAGTGGGCACATTAGTAGAAGGCTCAAGTCCATGGCAGAGCTTTATTCAAACTCAAGCACTAAAATGTTAGATGTAGCAGCACCTTAACTCTTACGGGAGTTATTTTTTTACGGACTCTCACTTTTTGGAGGGAACATTAATTGACCTTACAAGATTATTTGGCTAAAGGAAGGTATGTAATTCTGTGAATGCAATTTCAGCTTCTAAATGTGGCCTGGGTTCTGTCCTCAGGGCCCATCTGGAGGCCAGCGCAGAGAAGTGGAACAGGTTACTGACATCCTTAGAGGAACTGATCAAATGGCTGAACTTGAAAGATGAAGAACTGAAAAAACAGATGCCTATTGGAGGGGATGTTCCAGCCTTACAACTCCAGTATGACCATTGCAAGGTAAGTTGAGTACCTGTGGTGAGTAACTGCTGCTTGAACTTCAAACAATTGAATACTTGAAATAAAATTTGAAATAAATATCAAAGTTGAACCAGTGAACGCAAGGTCCCACTTTCCCACCTTACTTCTAATTTTCACTTTTTAGACATTTAAATTGCAAGCGTTGCTCCCATTTATTTCAAATTCAATTGTCTTTTCTATTCAACTAAAAATTTTAAAAAATATAAGTCTATGAAGCATGATATTGCTTTAGAGCATTTCATGAAATGTACTTACATTTCTAACAGATTTTGGAATATATATCCTTTTATATTGGGAAAACATTAACTTCAAGTTAACATTAAAGAGTCACAAAAATGACAAACTGGTTTGAGTTAAATGAAAGTGAAAAAGTTAGGACTTATGGTATTAAAATGATAGAATATAATGAAGTGTTAAGGCAAATGAAAACCATAGTACTTATGGCCACTTTGTCGTTTACCTTTCTGAACTTATAACTTTTATTCTTCCCATATTCCTCTCTATGCAAATTTACATTTTCATTTAGATTAGCAAGCCATTTTGCTGAAATATTATCAATGGATACATTAATTTTTAGATACTTGCATTATTAATTTTTTGCCTTTTCTTTACAGTAATTTATTTTTTCTACATACCCAATTTCTCATGTTACATATCATGTCTTATTTTTTTACTCTTCACATCCTGTGCAAGTTCTCATTTTAAAGCAAACATATAAATGTGATCTTGGAATTCTATTCCCAGTTGAAATTTACAAATAATACCTCACACATCTTCTAAAAGACTATATCACGTATGCAGTTATTTGTCATCATATCATGTGGTAACACCTTGAAATTCATTTTATTCTGAATCGTGACTTGGATGTTACATTTATCATTTGCACACAGATCAAAGAGACTGTAATACAGGGAAATATCTGAGATACACTAAAGGAAGATGCAGCGAACTTGTTATATGCAACTATTCATAATCACAATTTTAAAACATAGCTTTAAGAAAGCCACATTTGTTCTTTGGTCTTCCATCCTATTAATTATTCACATTTCCTTTTTATGGGCTCAGGTATTGATAATGAAGTAACTACATATCCAGCTCTTGTCATAACAGTTCTTTATAAAAAAAAAAAAAGTGCTGTGAGCCTTGACTAAAATCTAAATCCTGAGGCTTGAAATGATTTTCTTTTTTTGGCCTTAATAGAATGCATGCCTGACATCCTAGTTTGTTCTGGCTGTTTTTTTTATCCCACCTTCAGATAAGGTTATCCAGCTGTAAGTCCTGTTTCACTTAACTTTTGATTTACTGCATGTAGTTACTCTGCTATAATCCTTCTGATCTATTACCCAGATGAAAAGTTAATACTGTTAATGATGCTGATGTTATTGGTCCATTTGTTCAGTGACTATTGAATGATTACCTTGCACCAGTCACTGATAAATTAAGCATTATCTAAATCGATTTTTGTCTAATTCTGGGTGGCAGGAAGTGAAAGAGAAAGAAAGAGGAGAAGACAAAGCAGGGTGGGGAGGCAGGGGAGAACAGAAGGGAGAGAGGAGAGTGTGGGCCCAGATGCTGTCTTGTGAGGAGGTTAGAAGAATGCCACAAATAGAGAGAGGATTGAACGGAGGCATGAAGTGAGTGAGGTCCTTGGGTGAAAGGGAGTAGACACAAAAGCTAGCTAATCCATGGATGCTCCGCTGTATATCTGCATACTTGGAGACTAGCGTGTGGACTTGTGTGATGAGCCAAATAAGAGAGAGGGAGGAGGCAAAATTAGGTGGGAGTGAGAAGAATGGTTTCAAGTCACAAAGTTCCTTGAAAATTCTTTGTAAAGGTATTTGCTTTTACTCAGTATAACGGAAACCTTGGAAGATCTTGACATCTGTAGTGCTGTAATCTGACTTTTAGTCTAGAATAATTACAGGTTAAATGATAAGGAATAAGATACAGAGGAGTACAGGAATATATTTCAGTAATTCACATGGTGACTGGACAAGGATATAGCAATCATCAAGATTTTGAGAAGAAACTGGTTTCTGGAATGAATCCACAGGATTTGCTGAGGACTTGAATGCAAAGGTGAAGGAGAGTGAGCATGGCAGGAGCCCAAGAGCTTTGGAATCGGTAGATAAAATATGAAAAGTGTCCATCAAAAGAGCTGGAGAAGACGTCTGGGGGAGGAAATTCAGGAGCCTGGTTTTGACATGTTAAACTTGAGAGGTATGCTAGCAGGTTGGGTATCCACCTCCTATGTCAAGGAGTGGTCAATAGTCACAGAATTCAATGAGGTGACCAAAAGAGTGCTTGGAGTTAGACAAAAGAATTCTAGCACATGAGCCTGAGGAGTTCCAACTTTAGAAGTTGCAAAGATGAAACCAAGAAGGCACAGCCAGAAGGATAAAAAAGTTAGAGAAGATTCTAGGATACCAAAGGAAGAAACTATCTTATGAACAAAAATGTGATCAAAAAGTTTAAAGACTACTGAGCTTGCATAATATAAAAAAGAAAATTAGTCACCAAGAGGCGGCATTGCTGACCTTGGACACAACTTGTTTTTAGCATTGTTACGGAGTCAATCCAAGATTTAGAATAGGAGCAAAACAATGATAAGGAATCAACTAGAAGATATTAACAACAAAGGCAACAAAAATGAGGAAGGAGCTGTAGTAATGATAGTTTTATGAACAGTTTGATAATGATGGGTCAAGTATTAGTTTTACAAGGGTGGAAATGATTTACAATGTGTACATGATTCTGATGAAAGCCGATGATGCAGACTGGGGGATGCGATGTGGCAGAATTGAAAGTGTGAAATCCAGCGCTTCTGTGGAGTGATTGGTCTTAGGAGGGCTAAGATTAGTAAGAACTTGGAATATATATGTTGGTAGATTTAAGTGTGACAATATGTAGATATTCTTTTTTAGTATCTGCATTTTGTTAAAGATTTATTCATCTTAATTGCAAACTCAGATATACAGAGAAGAGGAGAGACAGAAAGATCTTCCACCCAATGATTCACTCCCCAAGTGGGTCACAATGGCCGGAGCTGGGCCAATCCGAAGCCAGGATCCAGGAGTTTCCTCCAGGTCTCCCACTCGGGTACAGGGCCCCAAGGCTTTGGGCTGTCCTTGATTGCTTTCCCAGGCCACTATCAGGGAGCTGGATGGGGAGCAGGGCTGCCAGGACACAAACAGGACGAGGACGTTAGTGGCAAGGTGAGGACATTAGTGGCTAGGCTGCCACACTGCAGACCCCCGCAGTTTCTGAGTGAAAGGAGTACAGTCATCTGCTGAAATTGAGATGGGAGAAAGGAGATACAGTGGAGAAAAGACGTATTCTACAAATGGGAACGTAATACACTATGACTTTGTGATTAAAATGGAAGGTAACTAGTGTTGTTAGAAACTTTACTGAGGTCTTGCTTGTTTTGCGTGTCAAATGAGAACAATCCGTTGTGTTTTTTCTTTCATGTTCCATTGCATTAATGATGATAAGCACTCTGTCAGATATGAGTTTAGCCAAGAAAATGCAATGGAGAAACGGAAAAGAGGGAGAGAAAGAGTTATTCAAGATAATTATAGCGATGATTGGGCATCTAATTGTTGCTGGATAAAGGCAATTGTGAAGACATGAGAGGAATGAGGAGACCAGAAAGTGGTGCTGGAAGTCATCTTAGACACTGCAGTGAGACAGTGCAATTAACTGAAAATGGAGGGCACGGAATATGGAGAAAGCTTGTGATTTTTGAAGAAGCAGTGCCAGGCATCGAATTTATGGAGGAGTACATTTATTAATGACAATATCCAAGGTCTTTTTGTGAGTGGATGGCACAAGTAGGGTGGAGAACTAAAGGCTTAGAGAAGAGGAGGTGAGGTACTGAGAAGCCAGACTTGTGGGTGGATTGTATGTGTAAACACAGGAATTGTTATATCAGGAGAGAGAGAGCCACAAGTCCAAATGACCATGAGTAGGAAGGGTTAAGAGTGTACTTTTGGGGATTCTAACATGAAATAGGAATAGTTTAAGTTGGATAGAGGTTAACCCAGCTCCCTAAATCTAGATGCCTGGCTCTGGATTTTCCCTGGATGTTTTATAAAAGCTGTCATCACTTAACAAGTTGTCTGTGATCCAGGCTACTGTTGAACATTATTCCTTGTCAGTAAGTTGGCCTCCGCAGGAATTCAGGTTTAACAGCCTGTGCTTCTGTACCACCGTGAATTGCATGTTAAATGATTTACATGAATAAAACTGGTTGAGGTTTACAGTATATGACTGGGCTGTTTCTTCTTCCACTTTCAGACCTTCAGTGGAAACAAAAGTACATCCAGGAGCTAACAGATGATTCTTTTATTGTGGTCTGTTGTAGTCTACCTATATCAATGATTCAAAACTACAGGCTTTTGAGATATATGTTATTAATGTTTTGTCAGAAGCTTCTTATGGAATTTTAGAGCTAGGCAGACTGAGAGAGCAGGAGAATAAATTATGGAATCGACTTTATAGTAATGTTTGGAGGGATGTCTTGATTTGCAAGGGCTACCATAGCAAAGTTTCTTAGACCGAAGTGAATTACACATCAGCTGTTAATTTTCTTGCAGTTCTGCAGGCAAGTAGTCAAAGTTCAAGGCTTCTTAGACCTCTCGTAGTCTGTGGACGACTTCCTGTGTCTTCACACTGTGGGGCTCAGGGCAAAGAGGTCACTAAGTCAATAAGATGAACAGTCAAGGTCACTAGGTTATGTGTGGTGGGTAAGATGGCGGCCAAGGACAGAGTCCTGGGTGTGAACCAGGGCATGGTTCACATTGTCTCAAAAAAAGACTGATTGGCCTGGGCCGTGTCACTCACCCAACCCGGCCTATGGGAGGTGGTTTCTGCAGTCATGCTCCTAGTGATTGGCTCCTAGTTTCTCCCTGCTGGAATTCCTGAAATTCCTGGCCTGAGGCTATCCCTTGCCCTATATAAGAATCTGAATTTCCCCAATAAATCGGAACTGCTCAGACAGAACTCCTGTCCGTCTGTCTCTCATGGGCTGGGAGGCTGGGTGGCGGGCAGCAGGCTCATCCCATCCGGCATCAGAGGTACTAGAGGAGTCTGTGGGGGAGACCCCCCCACACACAGTGTTCCCTCTATGTGTGTCAGTATCTAAGTTTCTTCTTATGATGCGAGTCATTCTGGATTTGGTATCTCCTACGTAATCTCATTTGACTTTCCTGAATTCTTTAAAGGTCCTATCTCCAAATATGATGACCTTAGAAGGTTATGGGGGTAGTACCTTCAACATATAAAAGCATTGCATAAAGAATGGTGGCGGTAGTGCTGGTGCTATAATTCAGCCCATTGCAAAGCTGAATTTTTCTTTGCAGGAAGGACAAAAAATGGCCATGGAAATATTAGTCTCAGAGTATGTTTTAATATTTTAATAGGTGAAGCAAACTTTCACCAAATTGGCACTTAGTATGTATTAAGTGAGTAAATGAGTACACAGAGCTTATAGAAGGAAAACCTCACAGGTGAGTTGCTTCCCTGTGGATCACGCAGTGCAGAACTGCTTGGCTTTGGGGTTCTTGATCTGTACAGTCTGTGGCTGAAGCAGCAGGACTGGTGAATTAGTGATCCTTTTAGCCTAGACGTTCATGCTCATGAGTAATTAGTGCCTCACCTGACATTGCCCCTGTGCTCTACACAGAGGGGGAAACACAGGGGAACACATGAAAGCCTAAAACATGATTTTTTTTTTTCTATTTTGTTTAGCTTGTGACATTTGCTACTGAATTTTAGGTAATGGCTTAAAAGTAATGTTTATCAATCCTTTTAAAATATGAGATACAGGCCTGACACGGTTGCCTGGTGGCTACAGTCTTTGCCTTGCATTAGCCAGGATTGCATATCTGTGCCAGTTCATGTCCCACTGGCTCCATTTCCCGTTCAACTCCCTGCATGTGGCCTGGGAAAGCAATATAAGATGGCCAAAAGCCTTGGGACCCTGCACCCATGTGGGAGACCTGGAGGAAACTCCTGGCCTCAGGTCAGCTCAGCTCTGGCCATTGTGGTCACTTAGGGAGTGAATCATTGGACAGAAGATCTTTCTCTGTGTTGCCCCTCCTCTCTGTATATCTGACTTCCCAATAAAAATAAATAGAATACATCTTATAAAAAAAAAGAAGGTTGAATCAAGACGGCGGAATAGAGTAAGGACACATTTAAACAGAAGGAGAAACTTCATCCAGGGCGAAATAGAGGGTACATTCCAGGCAATAGAAGGTAGCTGAAAGCAGAAGGGCACCTGGAGAGGGACAGACATGGGAAAGCCGTGACAATGATATGGTATTGCAGTGACCAGAGACTCCAGTGACAGTCAGTGAATGGTGATCTGAGCTCCTCCAGTGGAGATATATGCAGAGAGGAGGGGAGACAAAGAGAAATATCTTCCATCCAATGATTCACTCCCCAAGTGGACGCAATGGTCAGAGCTTAGCCGGTCTGAGGCCAGGAGCCAGGAGCTCTTCTGGGTCTCCTATGTGGGTGCAGGATCCCAAGGCTTTGGCTGTGCTCGGCTGCTTTCTTTTTTTTTTTTTTTTTTTTTTTTTATTGTTGCTTACATTGTATTATGTAGTACAGTTTTATAGGCGCTGGGGATTCCCCCCACCCCTCCCATACCCCTCCCCCCATGGTGGATTCCTCCACCTTGTTGCATAACCATAGTTCAAGTACAGTTGAGATTCATTGCTTCGGCTGCTTTCTAAGGCTACAAGCAGGGAGCTGGATGGGAAGCGGGGCTGCCAGAGTTCGAACTGTTGCCCATACGGGATCCTGGCGTGTTCAACTCTAGGGCTTTAGCCACTAGGCCATGGCGCTGGGCCCTATATTCATTTTGATTGGTTGATTAGCTTTTGTTTACTTGAGAGGTGGAATAAGAGCAAAATGGAGAGAAATTTTGCATGGTTGGTTCACCCATGTATTCAACAGCTGGGTCTGCACTAGGCCAGAGTCCAGAACTTAACTAGATTTCTCACACAGCTGTCACAGTTGCATGTCCCATAGCCAGAGTACACGTTTGCAGGAAGCTGGAATCAAAACCAGAGCCAGGTCTGGGACCTAGGCATAGTGATGCCAGATGTGGCCATCTCGTGTGGCGTCCTCGCTGCTGTGCCAAGTGCCTGCCACTGAATCGTCCCTGAAAATCAAAATCTTTCTCAGTGTAAATATGTGATTGTGTTTGATGTGTTTCAGGGTTGCTTTCTTTTTTTTTTTTTAAGTTTTTGAAAGTTAATTTTTCTTTGCTTTCAGAGAAATCTTTAATGCAAATAAACTCTCCATTTTCACCCCTGTGTTTGTCTCTCTCATCCGACAGATCCTATCATTTTTGGGTTTGACAAGTTTAAGGCTCCGGAGTGATGATAGTGTGGTAAAAAGACACACTCCCCACCTGTGATCTGTTTGTCCGCAGATGAGGTGCTATGTCCTTACTCTTACCAATGAAAAACCTGACGTATGAGCTGGGCCTGTCCTTTAAGGTCGCTGTTGTCTTTGCCCAACAGTCCATTTCTTTTATTCCAAATGTGCTTTAGGTTTATGTGCACAACTTTTTTTTTCCAATTTTTTTTTTCTTTAGGAGGTTATAGTACTCTTTTTCAATCACAGAATCATTAAAGATCAGTTGTCTCACAACCTGGCTTTTAGCATGTTGAAATAAGATAGCATTTTTCTATTTCTACTATTTTTCTGTATTATAAATTTTTTATGGTGTTTGCTTTTATGCCTTTAGTTGTCAAAGTAGAGAGAGACTTTGTAAGTTCAAAGTACTCTCGCCTTTTAATATAAAAATGCATAATTACAATAAATCATAAAAAAACATTAACCGACTTGATACTAACATTGTTCACTAAGTATCTATATTTTATATTCTAAAGTATACTCATAGAATGAAGGAGGGATTTGTAAGCCTCTGGTCTTACTTGGAGCTGTTGGAAATGCCTTGTTAAAATCGATACAATTGGGCCCGGCGCGGTGGCACAAGTGGTTAAAGGTCCTCACCTTGCACGCCCGGGATCCCATATGGGCGCTGGTTCTAATCCCGGCAGCCCTGCTTCCCTTCCAGCTCCCTGCCTGTGGCCTGGGAAAGCAGTCGAGGATGGCCCAAAGCTTTGGGAACCTGCACCCGCATGGGAGACCCGGAAGAGGCTCCTGGCTTTGGATTGGCATAGTATCGACCCGTTGTGCTCACTTGGGGAGTGAATCATCGGACGGAAGATCTTCCTCTCTGTCTCTCCTCTCTGTATATCCGCCTTTCCAATGAAAAAATAATAAAAATAAATCTTTAAAAAAAAATCGATACAATACTAGTTAATATGACATAATCCCTTGATGCTAATGTAGCATCTCTTGATGCTGATGAAGGATCTCCAGAAATTGCAACATTTCTTTAAAGGAGACTAAAAATTAACACTGATTTTAAGGAAGATGATCTCATAAATGCGAATTTTCAATGTCATCACATGAAAGACCCCTGAAGAGCACCTTAAAAACTGGTACTGTTCGTCCTTGTGCACTCAACAAGTACATATTCACGGGATGCAGCTGAAAAGCACATAAGCTGCTGATTACTCACATAAACACTTCAGATTTGCATTAAAATTCCCAGTGACATCATCATGTACACAGTGAAAGGCAAGCCGTGTCTCAGGACCTTGTGGTTGATGGAAAACTGTGAAGTGCTTCCAGTGATAATGAGATCTGATGTCAAAGAATCTTGTGAAGAATTTCAACAATAATGAGAAGTAGATATGTGATGGTTTACTGTTGCCATGAGCAGCTGATAACTTTCAAGAAGCCTGAGGACTTTTTCTGACTTGTCCTTTGTAGTGAACGGACATTGACTTATTATATTCATAGCTTCTTTATGTTGCGAACTAAGCAACGCCTTGGCTGGACCCACTTGCTCTACTCCCTTGCTCTCTGATCTAAGCTTAAACACACATGATCACATCTCTCCAAGTCTTAGTATTTTCCCACCAGCACTCAGATTTGCAAACAGTTTGGCGTAGTGCATGGAGTAAATGATTAAGAAGAATGGCTGTTGGATTCTTTAAAGCAGGATTTGTATTTTCTATTGCTTTTTTACATAAGGTGCTCTAAGTCTGAATTTTGTATTTACTTCCTCTAGCACTGCACATTTTAATTCTCTAACTATAGGTATTATTTAAGCCTATTAGACTGTTTGGAAAATTAAAGTTACTGAAAAAAACAATAATTTTTAGAGTTCATGAAAGATAGGATGTAATTCCAGAGACTGAAGGATTATATATTTCTTATTCTTAACAACTGGAAAATGGTTTGTCTCAGAAAGGCGAAACCCATAAAACGTATCTGTACATACTACCTTTAGTTAAATTATTGAAGGTTAATAGGCAAATTATGAATGTTTAACCATGTGTCTAATCATCTTTAAAGGCTGTCCATATTTGAATGTTGCCAAATTTATGAATTGAAAAAAATTGATGTATGTTATACTATGTTCCCATGAGTTTATACTAAGTTTAGCCTGTGTGGTCACAGATAACCATAGCAAGAATGGTATGCCAGATTGCATCAGCCAGTCAGCCTGAACACTTAGATGTTGATTTTATAAAAACTCATACTTTCACTTTTCTGTTCTTACTGCCCTTACATATTTTAGTTCTTTGCATGTGGATCAATGGTTTAGTGACATTATTCTTTGCTGTTCTTGATTAACCACAGTGCCAGTCAATCTGTCCTTCCTCACTTCTCTCCTTTAGTTTCACTCATTCATCCACCCATCCTCCTAACTACACAGTTCTTTCAAGGCATTCTGTATTAAAGTTGATGTTCATATACACAAAGAACAGTAAGGCACAGCTTCTGCGTATCGTGCTAGATCTTAAACGTTCTTATTCCTAAGACACGTTGGGATTTCCAGTGTAGAGAATATGCTTCATGCTTCCAAGAGTGCCACGTCTGTTCAAACACCTAACAATTATACATGAAACATAAAAACCAAATCCAAAACATGACAGACATCTGCAAACCAGAAAACAAAGCACAAAGTATAGTAGCTAATGAGGTTGATGCTGCTTAGAAACTGTAGCAGCCCTGAGCAGTGTGGCGGCGGAAAGCCCCATGGCAAAGTCATGCCAGGCAACTTTTATCTACTATATTGAAACGAGTGGCACTATTTCCCTTAGAGTATAAACGCCTCAGAAATTGATATGAAACATCGTGCACCCTTAATTGAATGTCTATAGTTTCTTAGATTTTTTTTTCCAGTGGTTCAGAACATTGACAGATTCCTAATAATAGTAGAAATAAATATTGTATTCGATGCCTTAACGTAGGTATTAAGGATTAGTAATGACTGATAATAATAAAAATGGTAACAACTATAGATAGTATAATAGTGGTAGCGGTAGGCATAGTAATAAGAATAAAAATAAGTAAGAAAACTAGTCAAGGGCTTTGGTGATACAGTGCTAGTTGAATCTTTCTGATTTTGATCATTTTATGTTGTTTGAAAGTAGGCTATATATGCAATAAAATTGTGTCCATCTGATATAACTCAAACATAACTAGCCCATTTCATACTTTTGTTTAACTTTTTAACTTGCCCAGGGTTACCTTCTAAACAATACAAATATCAGTTTAGTAAACAACACAGCATATTCTTTTTCTCATGTAACTCCTTCATATGTTGAAATCAATTGCTGCTTTGTAGCATACAGTGTGTTTTTTTTTTTTAAAGATTTATTTTTAATATTTTTTTCATTGGAAAGGCGAATATACAGAGAGGAGAGACAGAGAGGAAGATCTTCCATCCGATGATTCACTCCCCAAGTGAGCTCAATGGGGCCGATACTATGCCGATCCGAAGCCAGGAGCCTCTTCCGGGTCTCCCATGCGGGTGCAGGGTCCCAAAGCTTTGGGCCGTCCTCGACTGCTTTCCCGGGCCACAGGCAGGGAGCTGGAAGGGAAGCGGGGCTGCTGGGATTAGAACCGGCGCCCATATGGGATCCCGGGCATGCAAGGCGAGGACCTTTAACCACTTGTGCCACTGCGCCGGGCCCCAGTGTTTTTTTTTAAAGGTAAAGTCAATGTTATTGAAAAGGCAGATTTATAGAAAAACAAAGGCAGATAGAAAAATCTCCTGTCTACTGGTCCACTTCATAAATGGCCACAACATCCAGAACTGAGCCAATCTGATGCTAGGAGCCGGTAGCTTTCTTCGGATCTCCTACATAGGTGCAGGGTCCCAAGGCATCCCCCACTGCCTTCCCAGGCTACAAGCAGGGAGCTGGATGGGAAGCAGAACAGGACATGAACCGGGGCCTCTGTGGGATCCCAGCACATACAAAGTGAGGGTCCAGCCACTAACCCATCATGCTGGGCCCAGCATGTATGTTTTAATAACAATTTAACAATAAGTGGTTAAAGTGGATTACTGAAGTCAAATATTTAGCATGATTTTAATTTTTTTTGGAAAATTAGGTCACTTATACACAGCTTTACTCTTTTCTTTAAAGCTTTATTTATCTAAAAGGCAGAGTTACAGAGAGAGAAAGGGAGAGTCAGAGAATTCTTTCACTCACTGCTTTGTGTTGTGGAGCCAGGCCAGGGCTAACCCACGGTCCAGGAGCTTGTTCTGTGTGTCTCCGCTGCCATCCCAAGTGATAAGTAGGAACTCGACTGCAGGTGGAGCATCCAGGACTTGAATGAGCTTCCATAAAGCATGGCCACTGTCACAGGGGGCAGCTCTATATGTTACTACATTATGCCAGCCCCTTCTCTTTTTTTTTTTTATTATTTTTATTTTATTTTATTTAGTTGGAAGTCAGAGAAGAGAGACATCCTCCATCTGCTTGTCCACTTACCAAATGGCCGCTGAGGGTGTCCCAGAATGATGGCAGGAGATTTTTCTGGGTCTTCCAGGTGGATGCAGGAGCCCAAGCACTTGGGTCATCTGCTTTACCAGGTGCATTCAAGGGAGGAGACCAGAGCTTGGGCCAACAGGACTAGAGCCGGAATCCCTGTGGAATGGATGCCTGGGTTAGAGCTGGTGCCTTTCTCCACCACGCCACAATCCAGCCCTGCAGCTTAACTTTAAAGAACGTACCGTACTCATATATACAAGCACAGTGTTTATTTCTTATGTTATGGATTTGTGCTGGTGCAATTGTCTAATATTGGATGAAATTGTAGATGCATTGTTTTACTATTCAATTTGCATTTCATTTTCATAATAATGTAAATATGGAGTTATGGAGTTGCAATTATCAGACCTAGTAACACATTTGCTAATAGAAAGTATGTTTTATTTTAGAAAAACAAACTCCAAGAATAATTAAAGTGGATGATTCAGGTATAATTTCTTTTATGTGTATCTTTCCCCTTAGGGTTACACTGTCCTTTGCTTAACCCAATTAAATTCCAACATTGAGACCTTATTATATTTAGAATCAGAATGTCTGAGCCTTAAGCTTAATTTCCAAAATACATTAGCAAATTTATTCATTAAAATAACAAGTTCTAACTTTAGCTTTAAAACAATAGCAGCTCACTCCATTGAATTTAGATTCTGTGTTTTGTGTGTAAGTCATTGGGGTTATGGGTGTTGGTCCCCCTGTTGCTGTTACCTGAGACCACCTGCAAACTTGCTTGTTTGAGATCTTGCTATGCTACTTAAAGTGGGAAATTTTCTAAATTTTTTTTATCTAGAAAATTTAAACATTTTTGTAAATTAAAAAAAAAATTTCAAGTTTTCATCTCACCTTGGCCAGCATGATTACTTCGTAGGAAACTTTCACACATCCTTACCATTAGTTAGTACAACTGGGACTTGAGTGGAGACCTGAAACAGCAGTGAGTGGGCCTATTTAGCGTGCCTCACCCTGTTAGCTGTTGTCACTTAGACCTGCCTAGTGTGATAAATATAATTGGACCCTCAATTCACAGAGACACAGGATGTTTTATTTTGTGCTCAGCTTGATGGCTGAGTGACTAAATTCCCACCATGCACGGGCCGGAATCCTACATGGACGCCAGTAATGTCTTGGCTGCTCCACTTCCCATCCAGCTCCCTGCTTGTGGCCTGGGAAAGTAGTCGAGCATGGTCCAAAGCCTTGGGACCCTGTACCTGTGTGGGAAACCCAGAAGAAGCTTCCTGGCTCCTGGCTTTGGATTGGCACAGCTCCAGCTGTTGTGGCTACTTAGGGAGTGAACTGGCAGATGGAAGATCTTTGGCTCTGTCTCTACTTCTCTCTGTAAATCAGCCTAATTAAAAAAAGATAAATTTTTTAAGAAAATAATAAAAGATTTTAGGAGAGAATGTTTCATTTTGGAGATGGAGGAACAACAGGCTAATGGCTGTTGCTCATGGATGGTGGAATTAAGAATGGACAACAGATGCAGAAATGAAAATGAGAATTCTAATGCCAATTAATAAGTCCCTACTTTTATCCAGCCTGATAGTAAAGAACTACTTGTGGACATATTTAGTCCCTAGACCATTTCTTTTGTCTAGTTTTGTTTCTTTATGTAGGAAACTTCTGGTTTTTATAGCTTCCTAGATAGCAAGAATACATTATTTCAAAAACGTTTTTTTTTTTTTTCTCATAGAATTCCTTGTCTAGCAAAAGAGATAAGCAGAAGGGACAACCCCAGTAGATATTAAAGCAATGCATTGTGGGCAGGGCCATCCAGACTGGAGGACAGAGATGCCTGGGAAGATGAGGAGAGACTCCACAGAGTGCATTGCCTTTTGCTACTGAAAGATACCTTTGAATCAGTGAGAAACCATCAGAGTGGTATTGTATCTGCAGGCAGAGCCAATCCTCCCAGCTAGCCATTGCATTTCATGGAGTGGGACACACAGGGAGAGAGTAGATTCCCCTTTGATTACACTTGGCATATGACTGAAGGAGAAAACATTACAAATTCAGCACCAGTAGGTACTGTTTCTCTGGGGAAGAAGAAATACAGTTATGTATGTTGCTATTTTGAAGAGTTTAGAGAATTCTCTTTTCCCACTATGAGAAGCTGTCAACTTCCTGCCTTGCTTTACCTTTGGTCTTAGTATTCCGAGTCAGGGATTGTTTTGGTTGCCCATGGGATGGGGAATAAAAATGCACTCCTCATGAACTCCTCATTTAAGGACACTTCTAAAATTTTAAGACACTATGAAGGCGATTTAAAAAATATTTTTCTGCATACCAATGGGAAGTAAGCACGCTTTCTTTTGCCTTTTTTATGCACTTTTTATTGGTACTATCAAATTTAATGACTTCTGCCCTTTTTTTTTTTGCTGTCATACTATAATAATTCTAGATCTATATATGCTGATTTAGCTTTGGAAGCAAGTTGATAGAAAAAGTAAATGACATTCTAGAATATTCTCCTTATGTTTGTGTCATTTTTTTTTTCCTGCTTATGTTCTCCAGTAACCAGTTAAATGCTTTCTTTTTATGGTGAATTCCAATCTAACGCCTGTTGTAGTAGCAGTGCATCTGTTTGTTATGGTTTAGATGTTGCATAATTAGGACCAGCTTCGCAGGTAGATTTCTTAGAGGGTAACACGGAGTCATGTTTTTGTTGTTTTTGTTTGTTTGTTTGTTTTTAGGGTCATGTATTTTCGAGGGCCCATCACTTGGTGTGATTGGCTGCTGCTGTCTTGAAATTGTTAGCAATATTTAGATAAGGGGCTCAGAATTTCTTTTTACGTCAGGCCCCACAAATAGTGTGGTGAGATCTGTTTACATCACGAGCATTCATGTCTATGAATGTAAGAGACATAAATACAAGGCAATTTCAAAAGGTTCATGGAAAAGTGAAATTAAAAGAGAAGTTCATTTTGGTTAAAAAAAAGTCCATACATGGCATTTTTAAGTGGGTTGATTTATTTTTATTGGAAAGACAGATATGCAGAGATGAGGAGAGACAGAGAGGAAGATCTTACATCTGATGGTTCACTCCCAAGTGGCCGCAGTGGCTGGAGCTGAGCCAATATGAAGGCAGAAGCCTGGAGCTCTTCTGGGTCTCCCACACGGGTGCAGGGTCCCAAAGCATTGGGCCATCCTTGACAGCTTTCCCAGGCCACACGCAGGGAGCCAGATGGGAAGCGGCACCCCTGGGATTAGAACCGGCACCCGTATGGGATCCCGTGAGGACTTTAGCTGCTAGGCTACCAAGCCAGGCCCGGCATTTTCGTATGATGTGTTTTGCATGAACTTGTTGAGGATCCCTTATACAAAATGTAACACATTTACGATGATGAGACACTCCTCTCTGCCTCCTCAGAAGGCATCCTCAGCTCCCGTCTGACTGCATGCCCCTCACTGTAACTTGTGGTGTCTGTTCGTGACTGCTCCTCTTTGAGCAAGGCCCCATTGTCAGCCTTCCTCTCAGCGCCGTGCTCCTGATTTGCAGGCTGTTGTCCTCTCCTGTCTGTATTCTTACCTTTCCGGTTGCTCCTTCACTGTGTCCACTTCCTGTTCCCACTTCTCTCCCAAGCCCCTGCAGTTGACAAGTACTAGTAGTCACGCTGTTTTCTCTGGACTCACTACATCTGTGATTTAGATGCCACCTCCATGCCAACCAATCCCTCCTATGTATCTGTTGACATGGCATACCAACTTGGGAGTCTGTTGCCTGCACATCACTGCTGGTGCACACAAACTGCAATCCTAGCTCATCCCCCAAACTATTTCTACCCAGGATTGTCCGTTTCAGTAGTAGAAATCCTCTTTCAGTTGCTTAGATAATTAATAATGATCCCCTTCAATCCTAATTTTCTGTCCTACTCTGTCTGCTAGGAAGTCCTGTTGGTTCACGCTGCCAACTACATAATCTGAATCTGCTGCCTGTCACCATTCTCCAAAAGCCACAGTCCTGGAATCGGTCGGTCTGCATGGCCCAAGGAGACCAGTGTCACCTCCTCCACCCAGCCTGACTCCTCTTCTGCTATTTTCTGTCTACACATTCATTTTGGCTGCATTGGTTTCTTATGCTCTGATCTCAGTACCATGCTTTCTTCTATGTCCTAAGGAGCTTTCTCTGGAGTCTGCGTATTAATTCTCCTTCACTGCCTTGAAATGCTTGCACTACAGCACCTTCTGAATGCATTGGACCCAGACTTCCAGGACTCAGCTGTAACACCCATCCTATCACTCCAGATCTCTCTTCCCCTGTTCTGCTTCATGCTACTTCTGTAGCATTTATCTTCTAACATGGCTACTTAGTTTTTAGGTTGGCTCTTTGTTACAGGGTGCTACTCTACATCTTGCTCGTTATGCCTACGCTAAGGGAACATGTGTTTTATTTTATTTAAAAATTTTTTTTTTATTAATTGCATTGCATTATGTGATGCAGTGTTATAGGCACTGGGATACCCCCCAACTCCTTCCCGAACTCTCCCCCCGTGGTGGATTTCTCCACCTTGTTGCATTACCACAGTTCAAATTCAGTTGAGGTTCTTTCATTGGAAGTATTTACCAAGCATAAAGTCCATCATCTTGTTATCCTAGTGAGTTCAACGATTTCTTAGTGAGACCATCTCTGGTCTGAAGGTAAAGCCAGCAAAGTATCATCTCAGTCAATTAAAAGCCCCAACATAACATCAACAACAATTTACAACATTATGGCATTAATTGACATGGTATTGATTAACCAATATGTTAATAGGAAAATGCAGGTTCTTAACTATATCCTGTGACTTCTTCATAGACATTTCAATTTTGGTTTATATTCAGCCAAGTTCTATATACCTCAAAATGGCTATAGATTACTGGGAATATGTGTTTTAATAATGTGTCTCTAATTCATTATTCATTGGTTCAGGTATATTTTTAAAAGTACCAAATTTGTGAATAATAAATTAGCCATTATATTAGACATTCTTTTAAGATAATTTTTAATTGTGAGAACACTTTTCTAAATAAAGTACAAAAATGGGCCACAGCAGCATCTCTGTAATATGAGTTTTCATTTTCATTTTGCATTATTTTCTTTTTGTATGTTGACATTTCACACAGTTTTACAGGGTATACAGTTTGTAGCTTTTTTTTTCTAAGATAGCCACCATCTGTATTCCTTCATGTTGTTAATGCAGTCACTATTAGAATAATTTTTTACAGTTATGCAAAGGTCTAGGTGTGACCGTGCCATACTGGATCTAAATAATTTCCAGGTTTTGGATATTTAAATCACTTCCAGTTTCTTAAAAGTCATAAATCATGTTGTAATGATCTCTTTTGTGTTTGTATTTTTTCTCTGTCATTTTCCTAGTATAAATCCTCAAAGGTAAAATTCTTGTTTCACACAATGTGATTGCAGTAATGACTCTTGATATATTGCCAACCTATTTTCCCAGATGATCAAACCGGTCTTCTGCCTCCTGCAAGATATGAAAGTGCTGCTTCACTGCATCTTTGCCTATGATTTCTCAACTTTTCCCCTCTTTTTTGAGAGCCGTGCATTGAAATATTGGTGTTCTGTGTCCATGTGGGCCTTCATAATGGTGTCTGAAGAAGTCGGGCACATGACTCAGGCTTCTTTCCCAAAAAAAAGAAAGAGAGATTTAGTTGGGCTGTGTTTGACATCATTGTGCCTATCCCTCATTTGCTGAAAAAAAAAAGTGATGTATTTATCAGATTAGCTTGGTATAATGTCATTGGCCGTCTTTAACTTCTTAGAGCTCAGGTTCTTCATTTTGAAGCCAAACTGGCTAATAAGAAGACAGTATATTTATCGAATTTCAAAGACTGCAGATGGTATTAAGCATTTTGCAACACAGGTTTTTCATCAGACAGTTGGACTTAGAGAATCACATCATTCATTGTTTCTTATCTCGAAGGGTTTATTAACTTTGGTGCTTCTTCTTCCTGGAGGTTTGGGTACTGGTATTGGTTAGAGAGTACTGGAGGTCTGGGTACAGCCACCCAAAACTGAAGATAAAATGGTTCCAACTGTTCTTCCGAAATAATGGTAACACAGTTCTTGAATGAACTTCTGTCTCGGCGAACAGCTGAGAATGATGATAGGTTGTTAGAGTATGGTCAGATGGTAGTAACTTGTCATTCTGTAGTGCTGAAAAGTTTTGGAATATGTTCCCATTCACTGTTTCATCTATAAAGCTAGAAAACTGATAGATGTTATTTGTGATGACCAGAAAAGCTAATGAGCAAATCCATGTACTCACATTGGGTAGGGGGAGCTCCTGTGGTGTGGACTTGGCTATAGCACAAGGCTTGGGTCTGAAACACTTTACCTGGCTTCACCACGCTGCAATGTACTGTTTGTTTGTTTACATTTTCTCATTCATACAAAATTTTACTGAATTTTCACTCTTCTCTGTGGAGTACACAGCTGAGCCTTCAGTGGGGAGTTAGCTTGGTACAGGAGTTAGGACTGCGAAGAGGCCAAGATGGAGCCTGTGCAGCAGTGTCGCACCCAGCACGCACTGGAGGAATGTAGCAGATTATGGGGTCATGTATACACCCAGTGATGCAACTGTCAAAGGAGCTGGATCTTGAAAGGGTCATAAAGGATAAGCCCAGTGAATGTTTTTGGCCCTCTCTGCTTAGCGTTTGTGAGATCATCAGAGCAGGCAGGGTATCAGTGTTAAAAAAGAACTTTTTTATGAAGGACTGTAGCAGATAGATGCTTCACCCACTGATGTTCGAGTTGTCTCCCAAATGTGCTTTTAGGAGCTCTATGCGATTCTCAGGAATGTTCTGCCCTCAGTTACCTTCTAACTAAGGCTTCCCAAGGTTGCCTATCTTTTTGTGCATTGGTTTCTTGATTCAATCATTTGAATCATATGGAGCTATGATTTACTCAGAAAAAGCCAACCATTGAGGGTCTGAAACAAGTGCTTTTGAATTGCAAAGGTCAAGTTGGGTGTGGGGGAAGCTTCACATTGTCCAAGAACAGAAATAAGGACTTTGAAGCAAAAAGTTAGGATCTTCCAAAGAATTGAGCCTCGAGAAGAGCAAGGCTCAGTGCGTAACGGAGCATCAAGAATTACTTATCCGAGCAACAGGAAGCCACTGGAGGCTTTTAAGCAGCAGAATGACATGTTCTGATTTATTTCTCAGTTTAATGTCATGGTCTAGAAAATTTCAAGTGCATCTTAGCAAACTTGGGAGCTTGGCGTACAAGCAATTTGGCTGCGGATCGAATAAAGAAGTAGGACTTGTTATTTAAAGGGGACAACGTTCAACTCTAGCATATCCCACCTGTTTGCATTTCTTCATCCTTCATCTTAGTTCAGCATGGGGGATTGTGAGGCTAAGGCGGAAGCAGAGTGCCAGGATTCCCTTCCTAAGTCCTCCAGCTTCTCTTGGATGCAATCCCTCCCTACCCCCTCCAGGAGACCTGCAGGATCCTGTCTATGTCAGCACTGCCAGGAACAACTGATATTCTTGTTACATGCTTGGCAGCAACACATCATTTCCTCTGAGCTGATGATGCTATGCTTATGATGAAAATGAAGAGCAGCTGATTGACTTGTGCGTGCTTCTGGCCTAAGTTATGTACGCACTTCCTAATAACTGCTTATCCCTTAATCCCCCGTCCTGCACTGAGTTATAGCAGGTGGGGAGAAATGTTCCCAGACCATTAAACGGTAATTGGGAATCTCTCCATAGGCATTTAAAGTTGGACAAGCAGCAGTTTGTCCTGCTGCCTGGCACGAGAGGAGCCCAGTCATGATCATTGAGTGCCCCGGGTTCCAAAGATCCAAGGCGGTGGTGCCGGAGGAGCGTCATCAAGCTGATGTCGAGTTTTGGAAATTTGTTCAGACAGAAAACTCTTAACTGCAGAGCTGAATTCTCATATTTCCAATAAGGTCTCTGTTAGTCTCCCAGTTCAGAGCTCCATTTGGTTCAGATGAGAAGGCAGATGGCATGTAACAGGGAAAACAACACACCAGATTGTCTTACTTTTGTTTATTGTTTTCTTGGGTCGGTTTATTTTTTTCCTCTAATGACCTGTAATTCCAATTTCTTTTCAGCATGTGGTTTATATGCTTTTGAGAAAGCAACATGCCTTTAATAAGGTTGACCCTTTTCCCCCTATATTTGCATATAATTGGCTCTGCAGTGTTCCATAGGTAGCACTCTCAAAGATTTATGTCTCTAATATAGTCTGCCTAGCATTATTTTTTCTTCCTGTTTAGACTAAATTTCTTAATGATTATTGTCATTTCTCTCGTGCCTACACACACACACACACACACACACACACACAATGGTCAGATTTTACAGAGAGAAGGAGATAGGAAGATATTCTGTCTGTTGATTCACTCCCCAAGTGTCCACAGTGGCCAGAGCTGAACTAATCTGAAGCCAGGAAGCAGGAGCCTCCTCTGGGTCTCCCACGTGGGTTCAGGGTCCCTTGGCCGTAGGCCATCTTCCACCTCCTTTCCAGGCTGTAAGCAGGGAGCTGGATGGGAAGTGGAGCATCCAGCACATGAACCAGTGCCCAAATGGGATCTAGGCACATGCAAGGGGGGAACTTTAGTCACCAGGCTACTGCACCGGGCTCTACTTCCCTTTTTGCTACAGCTGATGCCTGTTTTCTTTGTGTAGACCAAAGCTTCAGTTTGGGTGTGCTTTTTGAGAGGAGGATTGAGTCTTTCTACCCATCTTCTGGCAGGGGAGATGTGTATGTGTTGTGATAGGTTGCTCTCTAAGAACACTCTTAGCTGAGTTGCCAAGCCCTGAGTCAGCTAACTTACCAGATGCCCAGTGTATGAACTAAGTTGTTACTAGCTGTTGCTCTTATGAACCAGAATGTCTTTCTTTACTGATACTGGTGGTGTACAAATATGTATACAGAAGCAATCACTGGCCTCCTTTACTCAGTCAGCACTTAAAATATCATCCTGCAAACATGGGCCAGCACCTACCTCTGGCTTTGTCTTCTCTCTCTCTCTAGATGTTCTTTTACCAGATAGTCTCTTGGCCTACCTGGTCACTTCCTTCAGATTTTTGTTTTTAAGTCTAACTCTAACCCTAAACTTAGCTGCTAACCTTAAGCCTAACCTCTGACACTAACTACTTATGTAAATCATTCCCACCCCAACCACCACCCCAGCCACCTCTTTTCCCTTATTTGTGTTAGATTGCTACTACAGTTAATCATATCATTTTGCAGAGTGACAGTGTTGCTTCCCTAATTGAGAAATGAAATGTGTCTTTTTATATCCTGTGCGGTCCTCATGTCTTGTGGGAAACCATGGCTTGTGACAAAAGTATTGTACAAACTCCAGAGCTAAGATGCTTACCCTTAGACACATGTGACCATCTGAATTTAAATAAGTTGTAATTATAGGAGATTCATTTCTTCAGTTATTTCCAGCAGTATTTCAAGCACTAACATCACAGGCAGCCAGTGTTGACTGGATTGGAATGACTCCATCAGAGCTGAGTCTTGCTGGTGAGAGCTGTTCTAGACTTACTCTTTAGGAGATTGTGCTGTTTGGAAACATGAATCAGCATGCTGATGAGACACAGTCCAACCTTTTGGACAGTTAGTCAGGATAGAGGAACGCATAGGTGTCCCAACCAGCAGCAGGGATGGTTTCCAGACATGTGTGGGCCATTTTGAATGGCACCCCTAATCCCGTTCAAGCCATAGACGATTAGATCAGAAGTAACTGGGTGGCAGGCACCAGCTGAAATTGCCAGTCCACGGAATCATGGAAATTAAGCTGCTTTGTTTTGAATCACTAAGCTGTAGATATGTTTAACATCATCAAAAATAGTAAAATCAAATACAAGTTTCTATTCTAATGATTAGTTGCAATATTAAAGCTATGTCTTGTAGAGTTGCCTCCTGGCATAGGGTGAGGAAGAAAGGAACCAGACAGAGTGAACCTACTCCACTGTTGACCATGAGAACAGCTCCTTATGTGTCTTTGGAGAGGAAAGATTGCTATTAACAAAATCAAAACCAGCTGCCATTGATTGCAAGCTAAGCTAACTTTAAAGATTATTTCTATGAGTTCTCATAGTAGATAATTCAAATAATCTAGAAGTAACTGGAATCTATTAATGATCTCAATTTAGGATGAACACATTTAAGAAAGTTTGCCATCTGTTGTTCTGCCATAGTTCAGAACCCTACATGGAATTTATGCTGAAGCATTTCTTCCTTCCTGTGCCATGCCCAAGCATTTCCTGAATGCCTTCTATAGTTAGGAGTGGTGGGAGATTTCAAATGATTAAGCTCTAAGCTTTACCCTGAGAGAATGCACAGCTAATGGAGGGGACAGATGCTTGGTCACAATGTGTCAAGTCGGGCTCTGATGAAGGAATGTGAAGTGCTTAGGAAATCACTGGGGAGGACATCTACCTTATTCTTGAATATAGTTACTGTGTGTAATGAGCTGTTACTTTGCAAATGTGTGGGACAGAGAGTAGAAGAGAAACAGGTTACCTAACATGTTTTGGGATAAGGAACATAATTACTTTATTGACAACTTTATGGAAGTATCATTCACCTCCACTAGAATCACCTTTTGAAAGAGTACATTTCAGTGGCTTTTAGCTTACTCATAAAATTAGGCAAATATTGTCACTACTTGGTTTTAGAAAATTTTCAGGCTCTGAAGAGGATTCTTATATCTGTGCTTGGTCCCTCCCCATCCTACCTCTGTGTACCCCAGCTCAAAACAACAGCTGGTCAACTTTGTTCCTCTGTTGACTTGTGCATTTGGGACATGTCTTGGTAATGGAATCATATACTGTGAGCTCTTGTATCTATCTTCTACTGACCATAACATTTTTATATTCTTCTATGTTGTAGCATTTATTAGTGAATCAGATTTAATTTTAAGAATATGCCACTTGTATTTATACATTCACTAATTGATGGGTATTTCAGTGATGTCAACATTTTGCCTATTTTGAATAATGCTCTTGTCAATGTTCATGAGCAAATTAAACGTGGACATATAAAAATGATTATTTAAAAAGTGTACAGGTGGAGTACAGAGAAAGAGATTGAGACAGATATCAGACATGGCGGTTTACTCTACAAATACAACAGCTGAAGCTAGGATAGAAGAGTAGGGAGCCAGGAAATCAGTTGATATCTGACACATGGGCCCCACTGCTTGCGCCATCTCCCGCTATGTTCCAGGGTGTGCATTACAGCAGGCTGGAATGCAGAGCAGGGTCAGGACTTGAACACCAATCTCCACTATGAGGTTCATATGTCCTAAGTACCATGTTAACCATCATGCCAAGTTCCTGTTCCCAAGTTCCTGTTACTTTTCCAGTTCCTATCTCTGTACATTGACAGAGTAACAGTTCATCCTACATGATTTTGAATTCTCTTCATATTGACACTCAAGTTCAACAGTTGGGTCGCATGTGGTAAACTCTGTGTTGAACATTTTTGAGGCGCTGCCAACCTGTTTTCCAAATTGCCTGCACCATTTTATCTTTCCACCGGCAGTGCACGAAGGTTTCATTTTCTTCACATCCTGAGCAACACTTTTTACTGTCTGCAAACAGAATTGCTTTGGATAGAAATATGAAGTCATTAAAATAGAAAAATCCTAATTAGTTTATGCTATATTCATTGAAAGGCAGCCCTTAAATGACATGTGATATTAGAATTTAAAGTTGAGTATGCTTTGTAGCTCTGTATACAAAACAACTCATTGGAGTCTAATTGCCTTATCATTAGTGTTCACCAGGTGTTTGGAAAATGCTGGTTTTCTTTTATGTCTAATTGAAAGGTAAAGGGTGGGGTGAAATGATTATATTAGCAATACTGCTGCAAGTTAAGTCTACGACATGCAATTAAGTATAATTGAAAAAGGACAAATTGAATAACAAAATTAAATTTGCAAAATAGATTATGAGCAGATATTATTAAATACAGTCTGTTCCCTAGGATGTGGGGTGATGATTTGGCTTTGGTGCCAGAGCTCCCTATGTCTGTTTACTTGGGGTGCTTCCAGTGGGTGCTTGTTGGCATATCAAAGAATTTCATCAGACATTCCCTAGGAAGCACCCTGTGTTGAGAGAACCTTTGTAATGAAGCCCAGGAGCTTAATGTGGTTAGGAGGGAAACTAGATTCTCTGGTGCCAAGGGCCTTTCTCCAACTCAGACTTGCTTATTATGAATATAGGAGTTTTAACAACAACAACAATAATAACAGCATATCTGGCATACTCCCTCCCTACCCCTGGTTTGCTAGCTCTTCATTGGCTCCCAGCAGTGCGGTCTGAGATGTGCCAGAAGCCCCACAGTGGTCCAATGTCTGACTTTGGCCTGAATCTTGAACAATAGTTGCTGCTATCATGTGTGCTCAACTGTTATTGGTTCCAGACACTGTTGCTAGATAGCTGTGCTAAAAGTTAGATATTAGAGCCAGTGAGTGTTTCAATATGTAATTTTAAAATATGTATCATTAATGACAGTTTTGATTTAGCTGCAACATTAAAATCTTCATTGACTCTTGCATTTAATGAATTTGTTGTTTTTAAACCTTTCTCAATTGAAGTCTTATTCAGAACATTTTTAGGATTGGGGGTGAAAATTTACCTCTACTTAAAAAGTCTGCAAAAGACAAAAACTATTCTGAGAATCAGAAATTTGCATGAAAAAATCTTCACTAGGGAAAAAATAGTCATTGCCTCAGTGTGGGAGATGGAACATCTTTTCAGATAATTGGAGACAGTCTTTCATGTGTTCTCTTTGGTTTAGTTTTCATGTGCTTTAATTTGTTTCTATCTGCAATTTTTTTCTTAGTGTATTCTAAAGAATCTAAAACACTTCTGAGGATCTCATTACTACTTGTGAAATTATCTTTCTTCTGCACCAGCGGATGTAATTTTTTTGTCAGTCTTAAAAGACAAAAGTATTTTAACAGGCTGTTTAAGCAATCTGACATTAGTGAAAACCCCCAAAACCTATCTTATGTTTAGTTCAAAAACACTGAAACAATTCCTGTTGGGTAAATCTTTTATTTTCATGCCTTTTACTTGCTTTGTTCCTGTTTAAGTTCTATAGGAGTCATCTTTTAGACATTCATATCTGTATGAAATTGACATTTTTTTTTTTTTGCATCTAATAGCTTAAATGCTGGTGGAGAATCATTCCCTTGGAAGTGTGGTTGGATGTTGTCCTGCAGAAAACATTCCATCATTTGGTGAGCACAGGAAGTTATGTATTCAAGTTTTGCTTCTCTTTCCACAGGCTCTGAGGCGAGAGTTAAAAGAGAAAGAATATTCTGTCCTGAATGCTGTGGACCAAGCTCGCATTTTCCTAGCTGATCAGCCAATTGAGGCTCCCGAGGAACCACGAAGAAACTTGCAATCAAAAGCAGGTAAGAATGATTTCTTTAATATATCATAAAAACACACTAGAGACACAAACTCAAATGCATTTCCTCACAGCATTTCGAATATAGCATTTAAAACTTTTATTGTTTTCATCAAATGTGCCATTATTCATCCATTAATATAGATTCTTTAATTTTGAAAATGAGTTTGCAGCATATTTCATATCAATGTTTAAAGCAGTTCGGGGCAGAACAATCCATGTATTTAAAAAGCATACTATAAGCATAAAAATAATGCCTCTCAGGCACAAAGTTTGTATTTCTTATTTAGCAGCACACTGCCTGAAAATAACCACAAGTAGAATGTTATTAAAAGCTGAATTGTACAGATATAAATATTTGAATATCTATAAACTTTTTAAACTTCTATTGAAATGAGATACCAAAGTGCTTTTCTTTTGCAGACTGAAAATACCATTTGTTGAATGTAACAATATATAGCACTTGTATACTTCACCTTAAAATTGAAATAGTATCTACCTTACCAATAGATAGGAATATGTCAACATACATTTCAGAAAAACTGCATAATGAATTTGGGACCCCCCCCCCACACACACATATATTTATTATGATTTTTCATTCTGATGCATTTTTAAGAACATACTTAATATTAAAAATATTTTGCCAGCATTCACTGCACATCGTAAAAGCAAACCAGAAGTGCTGCCTTGTGCTGTGTCCGACAATGTGCATCATGACCATTTATTACTTGCTAGGGAAGCACAGTTGGAAAATTCTTTGTTCTGCTGTAGCTGGCATTGATTATGGGTCAGACACTTGAACAGGTAGCCGTGTGCCTGCTGAGGCTTAGCAGGAAGTTCTGCAGTCTGCATAAATTTCCCATCAAGGGGAATGCCCCTTTGAATTTTGTTATGTGTGTTACACACACACAAACACACACACACAGAGTGCACTTAGTATCCTGTTGGGCGTTTGTTTTTATTTTCCTGCAGTGGTATCACTTGTCTTCCTTGCTAGCCCACTGGAATGCTATGTTATCATGGAATCTTCTACCCTCATCAAACCTCACATTCTCCAGATCAGTTCATTGTTGTTTCTGTCTTTGAAGATGTATTTTTTTTAATATTGAGTTATATCTATTCTACTTAGACATATAATTCTTGTATACACAACAAGCACACACAAACTGAGCTAATGCCACATGCACGGTCTTTCTTGTATTGGCCCAGGATGGTTTTCGACAGAATGAGTTGCTGCTCTTGGTGCCACTTGGCACACTGTTGTCCTCTGAATGTGGCATACGATATCTGCCCATGTAATCTGTCTCTCCCACTTCAGTCTGTCTGTGTTGGGTGAATCTTACCATAAGTTGTATCCATGTTCTTTTCCTGAATAATCACTTTTACTGACTGCGTTATGTACTGAAAATTTCTTGGCTTCAGTAATGAATGACATGAATGACATTTACATGTCTTTCTCATCAAAACTTGCAGTTTTCAACGAAGTTAATCACCCCTTGCACACTTCTAGAACCAATGCATTCAGTATATTTTTTCTACATCTTTGAGTGATCTTAGAACTGTCTGACATGACTGTGACACATTCCCTTCTTCCAGTTCTTGAGTTCTTATCAAAACAACACCTTGAGAAGTGCTTGTATCTCTAACATGGGATATTAAAATAAGTAAGAACCTTAGGGAAGAAGCAGTTGAAGCTTACTCACCTTACAGATGAGAACACTGAAGTTCACCTAGGAGCGGTGACCTGATCTCTAACATAAAAGCATTAGTAAGTGTATATTATGGAATGTGCATGTATTAAAACCCTTCAGAAGGGTAATTGCATCAGAACTTTTTGTCAGAATCTTGAGTCAATAAAGTATAACTAAATGGTAAGAACTGACTTGATAAAGAGTGGAAATCAATAATCGTACATTAATGAGTTTTAACATGAAATGGGAATATACACTAAATTTTTTATATACATAAATGATAACACACTATGTACGCCCTTTCTTGTATCTGTGGACAAACTCCTTTCCTCTATGTCACCCTGAGTCTGTTTTTTGCTGTAATCTTTGTATCTTGCTTCCTGCAGCTCCTGCCTCTGGATTGCTTAGGCCAGTAACCTTTGGGTCACCTTAGTCCCAGTTCATTCCATCGGCAAATCTTATTGTTGCTACCTTCAACATATATCCAGAGTCTTGTCTTTTTCACTACTTCCATCACAACTTCTCATTCGGATCATTGCAGGTTCCTTCAGCTCATCTCCCAGCTGTGCCTGCCTCTTGTAAGATATTTTCATCAACGCAGCCCTCATGAGCATTTGAAAACTGTAAACAATATCAGATCACTTCTCTGCTGCACTCCTCTGCAGCCTCCTGCTGCTCCTCAGAGAAGTCAGATCCTGTGAAATAGCTCACAGGCTGTATGTCAGCTGGCTGCCTGCTTCAGCTCTGACAGGGGCTCTGATTATTTTGACTTCTGTTTTTTGTTGTTGTTGTTGTTGTTAGTCTCCTTTGTAGATGTTTACCCAACCATCTTCCTGACCTGGGAGCTCTTCCTCTGGGTACCTTGGTGATGTTCCCTCTCTCCTTCGTGACTTTATCTATGGTCATCTTCTTTTTTAAGATTTATTTGTTTGAATTGGAAAGGTAGATTTATAAAGAGAGGTAGATAGAGACAGAGAAAGATCTTCTATCTGCTCCTTCACTCTTCAGATGGCTGCAATGGCTGGAGCTGAGCTGATTCAAA
Organism: Ochotona curzoniae; assembly: GCF_017591425.1. Lineage (NCBI taxonomy): Eukaryota > Metazoa > Chordata > Mammalia > Lagomorpha > Ochotonidae > Ochotona > Ochotona curzoniae. Next base: position 24,494,008 of record NW_024467115.1, read on the forward strand.
GCCAGGAGTCAGAGCTTGGAGCTTCTTCCAGATCTCCCATGTGGGTACACAGTCCCAAGGCTGTGGGCCATCCTCCACTGCTTTCTCAGGTCACAAGCAGGGAAAGGGATGGGTAGTGGAGCAGGTGGGACACAAACTGGTGTGCATTACTGGTGATGCTGGTAATTATAGGTGGAGGATTAGCCAATTGTGTCATTGTGTTTGGCCAGTCTTTGTGCCAGCCTTCCCCAAGCATCCCCTGTCTCAAGTTCAGTGTTCTTGGTATCCTTTTCCTGCGTTTCCTGTTGTTTATTTCCCTACATACTCTGCCAAATTATTTTACCTCTTGCTTTATGCATTAGCTCTTCCTCTCATACCACAGAGAAAACCAAGCTTTTTAAAAAATTTTATTTAATTTGCAGTGGTGTGTTGGGTAATATCTAGTTAACACTTGGCCCATGCTAGGGTTTTATTACACTGCTACTTATTGAAGGCATGGGTATTTTCACTAAGCATCGTCAGAGAAAGAAGTGCAAGGCTTATGCTCCTGAGGAAGTTTCAGTTTGTTTGTAGATCAAGTCTAGCACAAAATGGTGAGAAGGCAGACAATATGGAATTGTTGCCATTCAGGGCATCAGTGTGTCCTTAAGGATCCACATGTGTGCGAATCTACCCCCCACTTGGCCTACTAAAGAATGAGAGTTAGAAGCAGAACAGGTTGTTCCTGACACATCCAAATGGTGTGGTTAGGTGGTGATTAGATTCAGTGCAAAGGGACATTTGTGTCTGGGGACAAGCTCCTTAGAAGAGTGACGCAGGGGTCAGGAACAGGGTTGCTATGTGTTGGGGAAGCTCAGCAGCCTGAAGGTCAACGCTTGTTGCTGAATGAGAAATGGGGAAGAGGAGCATTTAGGCATCAAATACTGTGGGATTTAAATCATAGAGGACCTGGAAGCCAGGCAGGCCAGTTAGACTTCACGCACTGGATGGATTCATTTCTTTAAAGTAGAGAGAAATTTAACTTCATTTGTCTTACGTTGTCCAATTTGATTGATCTTCAGTGTGTGTGTTTGTGTGTGCGTGTTTGCCCTGCTTTCTCAGGACTATAAAGAGGAGGGACGTTTTTATACAAGTTTCTTCATAGTGAGAAAAGTGTTGTTATGTCACCAAATTTGTTTCACTTTAACATGGATTTTTCTCAGAGGCCGGTCATTTAAATGGTTTAAGATATTGCTTCTTGCGTTTTTGTTGTGCTGTTACACTCAGACTGCTTTTTCAGTTCCAGGTTCAAATTCTGGAGTTGGGCACCAAGAGAAAGACATATCAGTTGAACTCTGTGGGTTTTTATGTTTTGTTTTATGATTGGTGATTTTCATATTCTCAGCTTTCCCGATATTGTTTTCTGAAACGTGAGTTGATTTTACCTGCTGTTAAAAGTAAATGGAAGAAAATGGTCTGTAATGGCTTTTCTGCTTTCGTTGTTTACCATAACCCTCGTGCTGCTGCTGTCAGAGGCAGGGGGCTTTGAACTTGAGCTATCCTGTGGTGACACTGAAATACACAACGAGAGAGAGGAAGAGATCATGTTGGGTTTTTTGTTCAGATTTGTTGAGTATGTTTTGCATACCACGCCATAGAATACCTGCCTGTATACACCCATCTCTTTACTTCTAAGTAACTATTTCCAAAAGGAAACCCTTTTCTTCATGAATTTTTTTTTTATTAAATGCCTATCTTTTTTTTTCTCCTAGTTTTAATGAAATACATATATGGAACGGAGAGCAAGAAGGGAGAGAGAGAGGGAGGGGTCGTCTGTCCCTTGGTTCATTCTCCTTGCTTCTTCAATAGCCAGAACTGAACCAGCTAAGATCCAGGAACTCGACCCAGATCTCCCATGCAGGCATCGGGGTACCAGATATCCGAGCCATTGCCTGCTGCTTGGCATGTGTGCATCAGTGGGAAGTCGGAAGTAAAAGTAGAGCCAAGACTTGAACCCAGATAATTTGATAGGAGATATTGGCATCCCGAGTGGGTTCCTAAACACTGTGCCACATGTCCACTAACCCAGAGCTTTTCAATATTTTTGTATATTATCAATCATCTCATAATGTTATATGTAAATATTTGGAAAAAAACCTGTGACTATTATGGTTTTACATTAGGTTCTTATTCCTTTTCACAAGATGTGTTTCAATACTTTCTTAACTAATATCTTGGCATTCACATAGAATTCTATACCAAAAGCACAAACCTAGAGTTTACTTTCAGGTTGAAAAACATCCATGAGCCGCTGGAATGAGATCCAAGCTCTTAGCCCTGGCACAAGAAGGCTGCATGGTGATTTGACTTCATTTTTCCTGTCTCTCCCCAACTCACACTTGCAATAATTCAGGGTGTTCTGCAAGGAGTGGTTTTGCTGGCCTTGTCTTGTTATTCATCCTAGTTTTGTGCCTTAGGTTCCTTCTTGATCATATTGTTCCTTATCTCCGTGCACGCCTGCTGTTTGCCCTGTCTGACTTAGCCCCAACTTCTCATCTTCCTGGATGTTTCAACTGTCAAAACTCTCTCTGATTCCCTGTCACAGGAAGCTCAGTCCTTCTCTTTTCTTTCCTGACCCTCCTCATTTACTGGGAATTTGAAAAATGACCTGAGAAACCAACATGAATATTATATAGCTAATTATCATGTAGATTCTATTCTTAACTCATAGGAAAACCACTCAGGTACTTTCTCAGTGATTTTCACTCTTTAGGCAAGGTTGTAATGAGTTGAATTTGATGTTGAGTGAATTATGGATAGGTGGCAGAATGTAAGTGACGAGAAAGGGAAAGTTGATAACAAAAAGTATTTCTGGGGAGTGGGCATTTGGCCTAGCGGTTAAGGTGACTGCACCCCACCTCGGAATGTCTGGGTTCAATTCTTGCCTGTAGTAAATCCAAGTTCCTGCTAGTGCAGACTTGGGTTCTGCCACCTGCAGAGGGAGACCTGCGCTGTTTCCAGCCTTGTTCCAGCTCTGTCTTTTACCAGCCTTTAGAGGCATGAACCAACTGCTGCCTTCACCCCCACATACCTCTGTCTATCTCTGCGTCACATATGTAAAAAATAAATAAAAAATGATTTTACAAACTAAACAAATAAACAGTAAAAGACCAAACTGGCAATCTGACCATGAAGAGAATATTTTTTTACAACTTTTGATAATAAATTAAGAAAACGAAATTATGAACTATAATTTATATTTTGAAGGCAGATTATAGGTCAGTTAAGAATAGATATAGGAATTTATACTGTATCTAAGTTTCTTCCAAAATGACAACCATGAAAATATTGTTATATGGGGCAAATGTAATGATTTGGAAAACTCAGTTACTTAGAACAATGCATTCTGCCTAAAAATCATTATTAGGAAGATATTATTTTAGTTGAGCTGAAATTATATGAATGAGTCTGGACAGTCTACAAATTCCCTAAATTTGTCAATTGTCCACTTGTCTTGTTGGAGTAATAGGGAATATTTAATTTTATTTAATCTGTGTTATAGAAATACACACTTTCTTCTTTTATTGCTGTTAAGCTGTTTTGCTTATTTTTACTTGTCTAGCATTTGCTAAAATGTGGAAGCATGACTTATAATCCCACCTCCCAAAACTCTTCGATAGTCACTGTCAGGGCTGTCCTGTTTCTTGGGCGGATCATATGACATGGCGTCTCATTCTTTTAATAGCTTTTGTGATGCTGACCGAGGCCATCCAGCTGTTGAAGGGCGGAGGCGGAAATGGAGTGCCACGCCTTCTCTCATCCCTTCAGTTTTTCTCCTGTATCTGTTCTTTGCTGGAGCATCTGGCCACTGACCTGCTAGCTCCTCCTTGACTTGTTAACAACCTCTTTTCTCTCTTTCTTTAAATTTATCTGAAAGGAACAGAAGGAACAGAGACAGGGAGAGACAGAGCAATCTTTCATTTCCTGCTTTACTTGACAAACTGCCACAACAACCAGGGTGGAGCCAGACTGAGCATGGTGTCCATATTTCTTGGTTCTTCTCTCGTCCTCCCAATCTCCCGTTGCTCTTTCCTGTCTCAGCTCTGATTTCCTATGGAAACCACACAACTGTACAATGAAGCAGAGCCACACGTCTGTTCGGCTCACAGTCACAGTCTTAGATCTTGAATAGCCCCAATCTTCCGAGATGATCAGGCAACACCTGTTTCTTCTTGCCTGTTTGTATCTGGTTCATGCCGACTTGGATGTCGTCTGTTTGCACTGGGAAGTTTGTGCTTCCTTTCCTGTGCCTCCTTCCATGCCACGTGCAGGTGCAGACGGGCTGGCACGTGTGGTGCCGTCTCCCAACATGCACGTGGTCTATGACGTGAGGCTATGATATGGATCACTGATAAAACTGCTGATAATTTATAGGACATTTCACCTCTGAAATATATTTAACAATTTGAATTTTATTTTTTATATTTTTAAGAAGATTTATTTATCTCTATTACAAAGTCAGATATACAGAGAGGAGGAGAGTCAGAGAGAAAGATCCTCCACCGGATGATTCACTCCCCAAGTGAGCGCAACGGCCGGTGCTGTGCCAATCCAAAGCCAGGATCTAGGAACCTCCTCCAGGTCTCCCACACGGGTGCAGAGTCCCAAGGCTCTGGGCCGTCCTGGACTGCTTCCCCAGGCCACAAGCAGGGAGCTGGAAGGGAAGTGGAGCTCCTGAGACCAGAACTGGTACCCACATAGGATCCTGGCACGTTCAAGGCAAGGACCTCAGCCACTAGGCCATGGCGCCGGGCCCTATTTTTCATATTATTTATGTAGTGAAATAGTTTTTCAGCACACAAACTATTGTTTATATTTGCATAAGAAAAACTCATCCTCAACGTCTGGTATAGGCTTTAGGATGCTACTTGGGACTCTTGAGTCCTATAAGAAAGCATCTAATTTCTAACCCTGGATGCAGATCCTGACTGTAACTTCCTGCTTGTCTCCAATAGTTCCTTTCTTGCCATCCACGTGGGAGACTGCCTGCAGCTGGCTTGACCTACGACCCCACTCTGTAGGCCGTCTCAGGAGTTAGCAAATGGAAGGTCCTTCTCTCTCTCTGCCCTTTAAATGCATATGATTTCTTAAATGGAGAGATTTCAGAGTGTTGTTCACAAATTTACTCATGAATCTTTTGTAAAGATTGTTCTTGTGGAAGCACTGTTATTACTACAGCTCTTTTTTGAGGTTGTTTGAACACCATTTCTGTTTGGACCTGATGTTAATTTTGCTTCATTGAAATCACGTTTTGTTTGTCATCTAGTGTGTAGTTTTACTTGTGGGTATGGCCAAGCACAACTTTACATGGTTGTATGTGAATGTATCTGTGATTAATGGCTAATAATCGTCTTTGAGATGAAGTAACCAGTTTGGACTCATGTTTCCTTTTAGAGCCATTGACAGCCATGTGAATTTAATAGTCTGCAGTTTTTATACTCAGGTTATACTCTTTTCTTTTAGTTATTAAATGCTTCCTAATACTCTAGAGTAACAAATATTAGTAACATTTCATGTGTCTAATTAAAAATGTAATTTATTTTATGATAAGAACAAAGAAGTAAGAAATGATACATTTCATTCTACTATGTCCAGCCCTTGTGTGTCAGTAGTGGGAAACCTCAGCCAATAAAATTTTGTCCTTCACGTGAGCAAAAATGTGAAATTATTTTATGATTAGCAGAAATTACTTTTATACTGACTTCCAGTATACATTAAGGGTGCAGTAGGATTTTTTTTTGTATCTAATAAAAGAACAACAAATTACCCAACACAGAAAATCAAAACTCTCAGGGCTTGTTTTTCTGTATTCCTAAAGGCAACCTTATTAATTGGAACCTCATTCATTGTAAATGAGAGACGGTGAACATTCGGTGGTTTAGGCAGCAAGGCAATTACTAGTCCCATAACTAAGCTGCAGTATGGGCAAGGGTGTGCCTGTCCCTGGAGCCTGAATTGCCACCCAGAAGCTTCCCTCTGTGGCTGCCGCTTCTTCTCCCTACATGGTCTGATTGGCTCAGCCTTCTCTTACCATGCCCTTTCAGGATGGCATAGATAGCTGCTCTTCCTCATATCTAGAATGTTCCTGGAAACAGCTCTGAATGACTGCAGTTGATTGACTTGAGGTTAGGATCTGGCTGAGACTGGCAGACCCCTTCATCTGTATACATCATTCGAGGAACCTCAAGCCTGGTTAATTGCTTGTTACTGGGATTGGATCCCATTGACTGAAGAAGAGCAGTGTATGCAGTCTTAGAGGGTCAGGGGGTCAGGTGCAGTGGTGCTCCTGGCCACAAGGTCCTTGCAGGATCCCAGGCAGCACGGAATAGCCTGTGGTGAGACAGAGTCTCGTGTCCCTTAAGATTAGTGTTGCAGTATGATGGGCTTACTTAACTCTAACAACCTCCCATGCACCTCCAGATCATCTGGTCAGATTAAGTTTCTATCCCCTTCATTACATTTTAACATGAATTTTGGTGGGGGCACTCACACTACCCTGGCTGGGGGGAAATGAGAAATGTCAACCGTGGGTGTTCCCAGCATGCCAGCCTTTCATGCTGCTCACAGTGCCAGGTATGGTGTGGAGTCCCTCATGCGGCTTGTTTCACTGAGCTCTCACAGCAGCTCTATGAGATGTGATCACTACTGCTAGCCTTTGGCAGATGAGAAAACCAAGTCTGAGATACTGACAAGCACTCTGTCGATCAAAAAGTAGAAATGGGAGCCAAGGGTTTCCTCACTGAACTCTGCTGTTAACCTCCAGAGTGCAACAGTCGCAACCCTTCGGCTAAGAGTTCAGTAGAAACTGGATTTTATTTTCTGTATCTGTCTACTTTGGAAAGATGGCAGACATTTATTGCTCTTCGTTTGTCCCTTCAGTGAAATAGCACACTGCTTTATGGACTCACATCCCGGTTCAGTGATTTACTCCCACTGAACGAAAAGGTGTTTAGGCCATATTAGACTCTTAGTAGGCCATATCATTTTCATTTTCATATAAAAACTTGAGCTGTAAGTAACTGCTTTCAGGCCTACATACCAGAGCAATAATTTAGTTAGCTTCTCAAGTCCAAATTAGATTAGTAAAGTTGTAATACATGAAAAAAAAAAAAGCACAGAAAATCATATTGTTACTTTCTTTTCCGGTGTCCTTAAGCACAAAGCAACGATGTGATTCTTCCCGAATTAGTGCTTGGTCATATTAATGTGGGTGTTATGAATCTAGTCTTAATTCCTCTACAATTTAATAAATCTGTTGGAGGAAGCCTATATAGTTGGTAAAAAATGTTAAAACTTATCTCGTGTCATCTGAAAAAACAAGTCAAAAATCCTGTTGAAGAATTACGGAATGGATGTGAGTTTCATGCACACAGGACTTCCAAGGTTCACCATCTGGTATGCTCTCTAATCAGTGCTTCAACTATCCACAAATTACACAGGCTCACAGAATAAAGATGAAGATGATTTGCACGTATGAATTCTACTGGACTCAGCACCTGGGAGGTCACGGTCTAGTTTCAGCATAAAGGATGGGGATGTACCAAATTCCTACTATAGTGGTGTGCTTCTTTCATGTTTAAAGTTATTTCTTGTTTCTCATTAGAAATCTGGGATCTACTGAGTCTATGAGAAATTTTGGATTCTTTAAGAAAGTATAATCCTAGCCAATCCATGCCTGTTCAGTTAAACACGTTTATTTGGCAGTAACTAAACCTATACCTTACACATGTTCTTGACTTACTCATGACTACCTCATGAGTGACTTTTAGCTTGATTGATCATCAGCTACTGTGTTTTTCCAGAAAGCAGATTTGGGAGAAGTGGGCATACTGTGAGCAGACGGGGAAAACTTTTCATTCAAGACTTTCTTAAAGGAGAAAGGATTTAAGTCACAGGTGTTTGCAGCACTGTGTTGGTTCATATCTTGTCAACAAGTGTGCGTCAGATGTCAGCCACCAGCCAGTTTGGGTTCTGGGTGTGGGTGTTCATGTAGCCTTTGTCCTCCTGGCACTTGCATTGTCAGCTGCTCTTCTCCCTGTTCGCTGCCACCTCCCTGCCCCCAGTGACTTGTCTGCTGCAGACCAGGACACTGAGTGGCTTGAAGAAATCCTAAAACTGATTCAACTGTGAGGAAATTCTGGGAATACTCAGTTGGAAAGTTGAGTGTTGAGTCTCAGCTTGCTTCGCTAGACCCCCGTGGTCTGTTCCTGCTCTCTTCCCTAGGGACTCATTTCTTTAGTGACTTCCCGCTGCTTCCTCCCAAATCACCACCGGCTTGGATTAGTTAGACCCACTTTCCTGAGACACAGACATTTGCATGCGCTGAGGCTCCTATGTCCACCCACTTCTGTTGAGAAATGCAATTTATCTCCATGTGCCATGGGGTCTTTGTTCTCATTGCCTTTTCGTTTCCTCCTTACCCCACTTAATATCTTACATTCAGTACTAGAGGAATGTACCCCTTTTTCTCTTCACTAAATGTGTCCATACACTACAGGTTTTGTTTATGCTTTGTTTGTTTCCGAAGTCCCTTGGCAGCACAGGTGGGGCCATTTCATTTTTATCATATTCTTATTGAAAGACTTAGACTACACATGATCCGGTTAACTCCATTCAGAGTAATCTCTTCCTGTTGTCACCCCTCCAATTTTCAGATGAGCATAATTAGCGACATTAATCAGCAGAGGACACTTGATGATGCACTTGTAACCTGCTTCATAATGAATTGTTGTCATCAGTCAGTAGGCAGACTAGGAAATGGGCAGAGTCCTCTTAAGTACTGATGAAAGGTTTCAGAGAGATTGAGTTGATCTTAATCACTAATCAGAAAATTTATATTCCTCATTAGTTTAATCAGAAAATTGTTTTAGGCTTTAAGTGAAAGAGAGTGAGAGAGAGATTGCGAAAGAACAAGAATCAGAGAAGAAAGGAGAGAAAGGGCAAGGGAAGAAAAATGTTCAGAGAACAAATCATCTCTTTTCACTCGAATTCTTTTTTCCCTGTTCAACTTAGTTTGGTTATGTAGAATTCCCAACATCTGTCTAAATTTCCTAGATTTATTAATAAAATAATTAAAGGAATGATAAAAAAAAAAAACTAACCTTCATTGCAGGGCTTCTGTGTGCCATGCATATACCAGTAGCTTTACTGATAATAACAGAGATTCAAAGAGAAAGACATATATCTACATTTCTAGAGTAGGCAGCCTGGGGACCAGAATATAATCTCCTAGTCTCACTTTACACTAAACTGTCCAGCAGTGAAAATGCAACTTCCAAATTTTTGTATGTTTGTGAAATACAACAGAATTAAACGTATCAGCTAAAAATAGCACATGGTACAAATAAAAATTTAGAACTAACATATATGAACTTTTTATACTTTAATCTTTCTTTTGCAAGAAGACATTGTCTTATAAAATATTTGAGGTTGGACCTGCTGTGATATCCTAGTGGCTAAATCCTAACCTTGCCCCTGCCTAGATCCCAGATGGGTGCCGGTTTATACCCCAACTGCTCAACTTCCCACCCAGCTAGCTCATACTTGTGCCCATGGAAAGCAGTAGAGAATGGTCCAATACCTTGAGACGATGTACCCATGTGGGAAACCTGTAAGAAGTTTCTGGTTCATGGCATTGGATCGAGTCAGCTCTCGCTGTTGTGGCCACCAGGGCAGTGAACCAGTGAACAGAAAATCTTTCTTCCTCACTCCTCCTCTCTGTAAATCTACCTTTCCAATGAGGTTGATATAAGAAGGAGGAAAAAGCTTCCACTAAAACTATGACCTTAAATATTTTCAGTGAAAAATAAAGCTAAAAACTCAGTTCAATTCTGTAATGATCTCTTGTGTAAGGTATTGCAAAACCAACATGGAGAGAAAGAAAACATTTTTGACGCAGGCTTTATGAGCTAAGATTAAAAAGTCACATTGGAGGTTATGAGTATCTGCACCGCAACTGAGGAAGATGGAAAAACTTGATTAAAACCTATAGTGACTGAATTCTAATAGTCTATCCATTTTTCCCCATTGCAGAAGCATAGTTTCATTTTAGAAATCAATTTTTGTCCAACCACACAAAGAGAGTCTGTTTTGCTATTAAAATTTCTTTGAGATACAGTAGTTATACCTTTTTCATATGATTGAATTTAGAGGAACATTAGACTTTGAGAGTAAAACACTTTTTTAGCATGGGGAGAAATGGGGTCCCACTTGAGAAAACTGGGCTCACAGAGCTGTGTCACTTACCTAGGAACCACTTCATGATGGGAGCAGGGCAGGGCTGACTCTCAATCCTGCTGTCCACTTCTGGTCCAGGATTGTTTTTCTAATCATTGCAGTGAACCCCATTATAGTCTTTCTCCCAAAAGTATAAGTACATACATATAATTAATCTTCATTTTAAAGAAAGAAAGGTAATTGGAACCAAGGGAAAATGTAAGGATAGATCTTTTCTTTGTCCTCCCTTCCACTTTCCTTCTTCCTCGTTCTTCCTAAATGATAATTATCTCCGTGAGAGTATTGTGGTTCAGTGGTGTGTATTGAAACTTGGGACACCTACATCCCATGTGAGTGTGTGGCTTTGAGTGCCACCTCTGTTTCTGATCCAGCTCCTTGCTGATAACACACCCTTGAAGACAGCAGATGACGTACTAGAGTCTCTCTACCCAGATGTGAGACCAGGAAGGTGTTCCTGGTTCTTGGTTTCAGCCTGAGCTGCCCAGGATTCTGTGGGCATTTAGGGGCTAAACCAGTAGATAAAAGACACCTATTGTTCTCTTTCTTTCTCTCCTGATTAAAAAAAAAACATTAAAAAGATAATTATCCTTTCTACCTTAAATATATAACTCATTAAAGAAATTGCTAGTTCAAATTGTGACACAGGGGCCAGCACAGTAACCTAGCAGCTAAAGTCCTTGTGTTGCATGTGCCGGGATCCCATTTGGACACTGATTCTAATCCTAGCAACCCAGTTCCCATCCAGCTCCCTGCTTGTGACCTGGGAAGGCAGTTGAGGAAGGTCCTTGGGATGCTGTACCCGTGTGGGAGACCCAGAAGAGGCTCTGGGTTCTGATTGGCTCAGCTGCAGCCATTGTGGCAGTTTGGGAAGTGAATGCATGGACGGAAGATCTTCCTCTCTGTCTCTCCTCCTCTCTGTATATCTGACCTTGTAATAAAAATAAGCAAATCTTTTAAAAAAATTGTGACACATAAATAGAAAAATACAGCCTTTAAAATTTGTAACATTAATGAATATATATGAACATATAACTAATAAAGATAGATATAATTCAACTCTAAAAATTTGGTCACTTCAGTGGAAAGAGCTTGAGCTGATGTGGTGTGGCTGCAGCTCTGGAAGTCGGCATCCCCTAGGGGCACTGGTTTGTGTCCCAGGGACTCCTTTTCTTATTCAGCTCTCTGTTAATGTCCTGGGAAAAGCAATGAATACCCAAATGCTTGGACCCATTACCCAAGTGGGTTACCTGAAGGAAGTTCCTGACTTCTGGCTTTGTTCTGGCTCAGTACTGGCAGTGAACCTGCAGGTGGAAGATGTTTCTTTCTTACTCTCTCTGTAATTCTGTCAAATACATAAATTAATATAAATAAATAAACGAATGAGTGAATGAACGAATGAATGAATGGCAAGGCCTGAAGGGAAAACAGCTAGTGACTGTGCAAACTTGTTCACACATGCACATGTCCACCACACACATGGCAGAGAAGTGTGACACAGGAAAGCTCTTGTGGCCTCAGAATTGTCAGTACATTTATTTGGTTCTATCCTGCTGTTACTTCTGTCTCTGGGATTAGCCTATTAGTGCTTTTTAGATGCAAATTAGATTACCCTCTTAGCGCTGAGTTTCATTTGCTTTCCTGTTTCGCATATTTGGTGGCTGTGCTCTGCGTGGGCTCTAGGCAGTAGCCCACACAGAGTGGAAAAGCATAGTTTCAGCTGCTTGGAAGGAGAAATCAATTGATGTGCCAGTGGGCTAGCTGTTCATCCTGAAGACACATTAGTCGCACCACAGCTGGGGGGCTTTGAAGTGTACCCATGCCCAGTGTCCCCTTGACCAGCTAAGTCAGTATATTTTGAGGGTAAGGCCTCTGGTTTCAGCCTTTGAAAACCAACTCAGTTCACTCTCAGAGTGCTTTCAATGGGACGCCAGCATTTAGAAGGACTAGGTGGACAAATCTTCATTCCTGCTTAGGGTCTGCCCCCAAATATGTATTCAGAAGCCTGAAGTAAGTATGTCTTCTGGTTTTCCAGTAAGAGTAATTTTTATAAGAGTGCAACAATTTTTTTTTTTTGCATCATTTCATGTGGCCTGTCTTTTTGATGTTCTGTTTTCTTTCAATGGAGATTGTCGCCACTTGCTGTTTTACGTGTTTTCTAAAGGTTCTAGCAAGGTTGGGCTTTTGTTTTGTACTTTGCGCATTTGTTACCTTAAAGCTGGCTTTGCACTGAAATTATTGCTGTGATCGGAGGCACTTTTATTCTGATTCAAAAGTGATTAGTTTTTCTTAGGCCTCCTTCCTGGCAAACAAATGGCAAGTTGAACATTAGAACTCAACTCTTCTTCTGAGTGGCTGCCTGAGTTGCGATTATGTAATAAATATTACAAAAGTAATGTTCAGTAAGTAGATGAAGACTGAAAAGTCACAGCCCATAGGATGTTTTGTGCTAGGACAAGGAAGCCGGGTGTGTCTCTGGTGATTTAATGACTGACTTAGAAGCGGTTTTTTGCGTTATTGGAAGAAACTCGCCATAAATAAGTTGTTTGTTTTGAAATTAGTAATGTATTTCTTTTTTTTAAATAGTGAAATTCCAGTGCTTAAGATCTAGCTTTGAAAAAGCCCAAGGGACTTTATTAACACACTCAGGTGTTGCCAGCCTAAGGTAACCAACTCCATGTTCCCCAGGCTGCTAAGAATGGAGATCAGCTCACTTATAGCCCTTGCCCCGCGTGTGACATATATCACAGATGCAGCAGGTCTGTTGGCTGTAGATACTCCGAAGGTGGACGGTTTCCTATGACATTGCCTGTCCCCGTACATGCCATTCCTCCCAGAGCCTCTGTGTGGGAACCCTGGCCAGGAGTCTTGACATTGTTCTGTGACTGTTGCATGAGATGTTTCTCTAGTTTGTATATTTCTTTGTACTGGAGAATTCAGCCCCTTCATAAATTTTGATGTTTTCTCCTCTTATGTTAAATTCAGCTCCCAAGGTTACACATTCTCTGTAACCTTACCAGGCACACCTTACAGCTCTGTGATTGCTAAGCCCCTCATAGTCGGTTGGGTTTCCCGAATCTTATTCCAGGAAAACTGCTTTTAGACAGGGATGTAAATGACTGGAATTTTCTGGAAATTAGGTAGCTTGACTTTTAATACCATTTAAATAACCACAGGTAGACAAATTCAAACTGAGAATGTAAAGCAAAATTTGGATGAGCTTGCATCAACTCATGTTGTGATGAAATTCATCTAAGCATGAAGTTCAAGGTATTTACTTAATTTTAGGTATGATGTGGGACATTTTGAGGTGGACTAGAAATTACTAGAAGCACTGACAGTATAGATGTAATATTATCAAAAGGAAAATACAGATGATCCCCACTTTACCATGTCTTAATTAAGTTTTTTTGATTTTTGATAGTATGAAAATAGATCCATAGAGCCATCCTGATTTACAATTTTAGTACAGCATTCATTAGGGTACATGAGCTATCCAATATCCTAATGCAAAACAGGCTTAGTGTTAGATAATTTTACCCAAGTAGATTGAATACGCTATCAGGTTTTGGGGGAGATTAGGATGTGGAATGCCTTTTCAACTTGAGGGCTTTCAGCTTAGGATAGGTTTGTCAAGCAGGATCCCTTGAGAAGTGGAGGGGAGTCTGTATGTACTTCTGTCTCTAATCAGTGTGCGGTTTGCCTTGACTGTGTGTCTCTGATTGACCTCTATCCCTTGGGCTCTTGGGACCCTGTCAAACGCTAGGGCAGGTAGACGGGAAGGAAGGTATCCTCAGAGAGACAGTGTGGTGAAGTCCCAGCAGTGTTGGGCAGCACTGGTGACCTTTCCAACCTACTTTAGGAATTTACCCCTCTGTGTTTGTGTTTGCCTGGCCTTGCACGATGCCTGCAATTTCTGTCTGAATGTCTAAGTTTATTTCAGAATTTTTTCAAGTTCCTTTGATGTACGTTTAGGATACTCCTTGAAATCTTGCTATCCTCATTGGAAATGTGCAAGCACTTGCTATTATTTCTGGGCTGCAAGAAATGTCCTTTATTAAAAATGAACTTCTAAGTACATTACAGATGACAAAGTGTCTAAGATATCCTATTTGTCTTCAGTTAATATTTTTTTAGGAACACAATATGCATCTTATTTTCTGAAAATTTTTCTTCGTTACTTACAGCTCTTGTCTGCTAATTATACTCTCCATTTCTTTTAAGGATGCTGAAATGAAAAATGATCTGTGGGTTTTATATAACTAAATTATGATAAAGAAGAACTATTTTATTTCTTCAATTTTCTTGTTATACCTACGGTTTGTAAAAATAGTACGATGTTAAAGTCAACGAAATATCCATTAGGCCATTTATTAAATATGTGTAATTACTCCCTTCTTGTTCTGTCATACATTTCCATGCACGGGAAGCTGTAGAGAAAACATGGAAACGGTGTTTCTTATGCTTTTCACCCTGACTCTGCATGTTTGGTGCCAATACTTACAGAAGGAATATTCTCATCTGGGTGTGCAGAAGATACATTTTATCACGTGTCCAAATTATTATTATTTTTTTTGTAATCACAGAATTGACTCCGGAGGAAAGAGCCCAAAAGATTGCTAAAGCCATGCGTAAACAGTCATGTGAAGTCAAAGAGAAGTGGGAAAGTCTAAATGCTGTTACTAGTAATTGGCAAAAGCAAGTGGATAAGGCATTGGAGAAGCTCAGAGACCTGCAGGGAGCGATGGACGACCTGGATGCTGACCTGAAGGAGGCAGAGGCCGTGCGGAATGGCTGGAAGCCCGTGGGAGACTTGCTCATCGACTCGCTACAGGATCATATTGAAAAAACCATGGTCAGTCTTGTTGTTTTTGACAAGGGACATTTTTTTTTTTTTAAGAAACATTTTATCATCAAAACAAATAAAGAGAACCACATGCAAAGGTACTTCAGAAACTTCATGGGCTCTGAGCAAAGTAACATGAACTTTATATTGCACTAAAATAAACTCCTGTTTGAATTCCATTGCTTCATGAAGTTTTTGCAGTATCCTCTTTGCTGTTTTAAGGGATCTATGACCACTGGGCCTCTCCCCTCTGGCCAGGAGCTCTATTAGGTACTTTTCAAGTGTTGCTCACTGTTAGCAACACTTTCATAAAAATCACTAATATGACTTTTATAAGTGAATCATTTTTCTGTATATTTTTTCCATCTAATTTGTGTACCTCTTGGCAATATAATTGAGTTTACCAATTATTTTTAACTCAGGGTTGCAAGGAGAGAAGGAGAGATAGAGAAGGGATAGATCTTCCACCTGCTGCTCCACTCCTCCAGATAGCCACAAAGGCTCAAGGCCTGGCCAGGCCAGCGTCAGGATCCAGGAAATTCAGCTGAGCCTCCCCTGTGGCTGACAGGAGCCCAGACATTTGTGCCATTCTCTGCTGCTTTTCCCAACTCTGAGTGGAGAGCTGGATCAGAAGTGAAACAGCCAAGACATGAGCTAGTGTCTATACAACATGCCAGCGTCACAGACAGCAGCCTTGCTTGTTATGTTGCAATATCAAGCTTACTTTACCTGATTTTCTAAAGAAAAAAAAATTTAAGGATTCATTTATTTTTATTGGAAAGGCAGATCAGATGTACAGAGAGAAGCAGAGACAAACATCTTCCATTGGCTGGGTTACTCCCAAGTAGCCACTATAGCCTGAGTCAAGCCAATCAAAAGCCAGGAGCCAGTAGTTTCCTCCACATCTCCTAGGTGGATACAGGGCCCCAAGGCTTTGGGCCATCCTCAGCTGCTTCTCCAGGTCATAAGCAGGGAGCTGGATGGGAAGTGGAGCAGCCAGGACATGAACCTGCACCCGTGTGGGGTCTTGGTTCTTGCAAGCTGAGGATTTAGCCATTGACCCATCCTACCAGGCCCTTTTTTCTAAAATTTTGAGAGTCCTTTTATTCTTCATATTTCCCCTCTACCCTTTTTTGTTTTCCTTATAATTATTTCTCTGAAAACCTGAGTTATTTGCTTTGTAGTGTTTCCCACAGCTTGGATTTTGTAAGATTGTATCCAGAAGTTGTAGCCTGTAGGTTTCTCTCTATTCTGTGACTCCTGGAACTTAGTTCAATTTCATAGCTAATCAAAAGCATATTGTTTTACTAGGAATTTTTACATATAAATTTCATCTCCTTATTGGTAAAGCAGTAGATTTGCTGTAAATTGTTTCCATACTCAGGAAATGCCTTAAGTTAAAGATGTTAGAGCTACGGTCTAGACTTCCTTTGTTTCTCATATTCTAGAACATCTTCAGAAAAAAGTAAATGAAACTTAAACAATAAGAAACAGAAATAACAGAATTGGATTTTGTAGGTTGTAGGCTACTGGCAAAGTAACCAAAACTCAAATCAAAGCATAAGCTCCTGAAAAATTATCAAGTATTAGACTGACACTATCTCTTATGAATGGAGTTTTTTTTTTTTTTGCAAAGATATACATTTTTGTGCATAGATGGAAAACCATATTTTCTTGTACTCCTAGAGTTCAATAAGAAACTAAAACCTAGAAAATCAGCTAAATACTTTGATAAGTTACATAATGAATTTATGTCTAGATTTAGGACCAGTCATAAAAGTAACTTACATCAGTTGGGGCTTATTAGGTGTTATAAAGAACAGCTCTTAGCAATTTCGCATAGATACCTGTTCAAATTCTCAAACCAGCCTAACAACATAGGTTGCACTATGTTGATGTTAATATGAGAGGAGTAGACAGAAGGAGAGAGCTCTTCTATCTGCTGATTGATTCCCCAAACTGCTGAACCATCCAGGGCTGGGCCATGAACTTCTTCTCAGTCTTGCTTATGTGCACAGGAGTCCAAGTTTTTGGAACATCTTCCACTGTCTTTCCAGATGCATCAGCAGGGACCTTGATCGGAAGTAGAACAGCTACACTTCAGTTGGTGCCCATGTGGGATGAACGCTGCCTTACCCACTGCACCACATGCCAGCTCAATTTGTCGATTGTAGAAATGAAACTGATAAATTTTCTAAGCCCTTTCAGTGAGAAAGTGGTAGAGACTCAAAGATATTTTGTTCACACTACAGAAATTTTTTTCACATCATTTTGATCAATAATTTAAAGCTCTAACAGTTGAATGTTTGACTTCAAACAATTTTTATTACTAAAATGTTATGACTGTTTATCATGTTTCAATGCAAATATACCTGAGTTTTCAGCTGCCCTTTGAAATGGGGGCGTCTGTCTCGATAACTCTAGTTAAAACAGTTTTTATAGATGTGTCTGAGTTTGAAATATCTCAGAAAGCAAAGCATTTAGTGTAATTTCTCCAGGAATATGCCTACCTCTCATAATTTTTTTAAAGATTTATTTCATTCTTTTTGGAATGCTGAATTATAGACAGAGAAAGAGGGAGGAAGGGTGACAAAGAGAGGTAGAAGGAGCAGGAAAGAGTTTGGGAGAGAGCCTCATCTTCCTCTGCTAGTTTGCTGCTTATATGGCCACAACAGCAAGGACTAGGCCAAGGTCGACTTTAGGGCTTGGAACAGCATTCTGGTTTCCCACGTGGTGGCAAGGACCCAAGCATTTCAGCTACCATCTCCATCATTTGCACAGGCATATTAGCAGGGAGTTAGAACTTAACAGGTTCTCATATGGGGTGACACATTGCAAAGAATAGCTTGGCCCCCGTACCATGGTGCTGGCTCCACACAGTATATTTCAGTAGTTTTAAACAAATAAAACTTTTAATCAGTGGTTTACAACTGATGTCTTGTTGGACTGCAATAAATGCCTCTTCATTAGAGCAGGCATTTTTTCCATTTGAATTTAGAAGTATAAACTTGTATTACAGGATGGTTAGTGTTGAGAGAAAAAAAATGAATAAAGGCACAAAGGTTTGGGAGTTGTAAGTTTCATTTGACTGATATGGAAGTGAGTAATTCCTTTAATCAAAGTCAAATTAGCTCTATTCAACTCTGATGAAGTATAAAATGGGGAAAAATACAGTTAATATAAATGCATAAATCGTGAATTAAAATATTTTAACATCTTAGGAAAAAATAAAAGCCCAGCTCTCATTAGACCAAATGAAATAGATCCAAAGTCTGGGATTTTTTTTTTTTTTTAGATTGCTTTCAAATATACTCCAAATCCCGCTGAAGCCGCATGCAAATAAAAAATAAATACTAAGCATTGCTAAATATTAAATATGATAAAGCAACGGAAAGACAAAGTATTTAAGGCAATCACAAAACTTGTTTCCTAAAATTGCCCTTAATCATTCTTATTTACAGAGTATATAAACCTTCTGGGATGAAAAGGGATTCGGATTCACACCTGCCAAAGAGCCGCCAGTTAGACCTTTGATACGAGCAGATGTTTCTGTTTTACAGCAAGGAAGGGCAAGTAGACCCTTATTCTCCATAGGAAAGTGCAGTCAAAACATGATAAATTGGTTCTTTATAATAGAACACACGGCTGTTTTGAAATCATTTTAAAACTTTCAAGTCCCTTGATTTGAAAGCTCTTAAAAAAAAAAACTTTCTTGATAAAAAGATTCCTCTTTGCCATAAAACTCTTGACCATAAAAATGAAAACAGTCTAAAGGCTGTGTTATTTAAAACTTTTAAAATGTTTTTACCTATGTCTGGTAGTAAAAATATCATCTTTTCGTAATGGAGAAATTTTATTTTCTTTATTGTTTTCTATTTTTAAAAAGCGCTGTTATTGAAGTTGCAATCTAATTTTTAAAAATTGCCATCTTTTGAAATAAAACTATCAGTATTTGAAAGCATATAAATTCCAGAACATCCTGTAGCATTTCACTTTTAGTCTTTAGTACCAAAAAAAAGTAAGCAAACATATTGATTCAAAGAAAAAGTCAGAGAGAATGACAGGAAGCAAGAGGGAAAGGCAGACACCAAAATTTTCATCTACTGGTTCAATTCTGAAATAACTGCAACAATCAGGGCTGGTCCAGACCTCATCCAGGTCTCCCACTTGAATCAGCATTTATGCCATTCTTGTCACCGATGATAAGAAGTTCTAACAAAGCACGCCTGCCAGGACTTGAACTGCAACTCCTGTATTGGAAGTATTTATCTCAAGCAGTGTCTTAAAGCACTTAACCAGGGGCTTTGCCACAATGCCCACCCCCAAAGACATTGAGTTTTAAACTTGCTCACAGCTCTCAAGTCTAACAAGGTACCCATGAGGAGAATATAAATGGGTAATGTTAAAATTACAACTAAGAACTCCTTGAATTATTTGAGCTTATAATTATTTTCAGACTGAATTGTGGGGAACCTAGGCCTCTTAAAAGTCTGGACTGAAAAATTCACTTTTCCTAACCTCTCCCAGCCTGCCCTCTGTTCAGTGCTTCTGTGTTAATTGTTGATTCTTTACACATGTAGTGCCTGAGACCACAGGTCTGCTTTGGTTATCTTTGTTTGTCTATGTTTGCACATTCTAACTGCCATATTTGTACAGTCTAACAGTGGAGAGATATTGCCACATTCTAAATTCCTTCTCCTACTTTTCTGCAGCAATATTCATGACGTTGCAGACTAACTTTGTAGTTGCTTTTGACATGCTGTTTCTTGAAGGATTATATTGATACTCCCTCCTTCTCACATACTGACTCCATGTAACTGTTTCCCGTGTCATTTGTACACTACATCCTCCATTATCTGTATTCCTCCTGCCAGCTCTGGATCTATTTTTGTTGACCCTTTTCATGGTTTTTACACCGCAAGTGCATTTGGAACCTGCTCAAGAATTTGTGGGGCAAGCAATAGACTTAGCAATTGAAGATCCCATGTGGGACACCACATGCCATATTGGAGAGGGTGGGCTTGTGCTGTGGGTTCCAGCATCATGCTGATGTACAACCTCAAATAGTGAGAGTCCTGCTACCCATGTGAAAGATTTGGGAAAAATTTCTGGCTCTTAGTACCCAGCTTAGCTTGGCTCATTGCAGGCACTTGAAGACTAAACATCTGGATGGGAGAGTTTTGTCTCATGCACGTGCATGGCAATGAATTTAGAAGAAGTTCAAAATGCTAGCTCATATCCTCTGATTTTCTTAGACTTAATTTCCCTTAAAAATGAAGTTAATACCATTTTGATGATTGTTAGTCACAATGCTTAATTTTTTTTTACATTTGTAGGAAAGGTACAATATTTTACCAAACTATCTTCTTACAATGTGTCATCTGAGACTTGAATTGACATGACAGTTTAACAATAAAGGCATGTCACTTCACTTCTGTGAATTTATGCGTAACATGGGAGTCCCCATAAGGAAATAAAAATTCAGAGAAGTGTCAAACCTCAGTTGTTTCATATTAGGTTTAAAAAAGAGAAGCCAGTCTAGAGAAGTAATGAATTATGTGTGGAGAATAATGAAGGGTGTGAATTGTTTTAACAGGTTCTTCCTGTTTGCATATAACCCCCTGTCTCCACTTGCCAATCTGGGTGACAGGAAGGTCACTTGCTCTGGCATAACAAGGACAACGTCTTTATTCTGGAAGTTTTAGCTGGAGGAAGATGAGGAGGGTCTGGGCTCCAGTCTTAGACCAACAGTTGTTACAACTGACTTTAGCTTCAAATAATCTTTACATTTAGCATCTGTTCGAGAATATTTTCTGCCCCTCTTCACATATCGTGAGAGGAGAGTTGCGTGAGATAGTCAACAAAGATTTTGGACAGAGAAGGAAAGGAGTTAGTGAACGGAGACTTTCTTACAATCATTGGGAAGAACTCAAATCACTATTGTGGTGTTTTAATAAAATATAGTATACTCAAAGTACTTTGGGTTACTTGGTTTCGTTAACCAAACTTGGTGATGAGGAAAGGGCCCCTTAGACACAGCTTAATCGCCTTACAAAGTAGGCAATGTAGAAATGATAAAACCTGAGGGCAGATGTTTAGGTTACTTATTACCTGAGATTTATGTTTCACACATGATGTGACATGCCAGAGAATTACAGCGGAGTGTACTTCAAAAATTCATTTGAAATGGAATTATTATATAGCTTTATTTTAGTGCAACATATTTTTAAATCCCTGCTTTTTCATAATACGTACTTTTTTTCATTGACTTTTGGAAAATTCTTCACATGCAAGGATTTCAGATTATTTTTGCTTGAAGATGAACTTATCTTTTTAGCCTCTTTTTCCAAAAAGCTTTTTGAAGAATCCTTTTATATTGTTTTCTCTAACCTCCCTAATCTGTTTCCCCTGCTACTTTGACTTAGTGGTATCTTTGATATCTTTTTTGTGGGTCTTCCTCAGTAGACATGCATTCTCCCCCACAGTGTTGCCAGTCATGTGCTGAATACTGAGGAATATCTGTTCTTTAGAAGTTTCTGTATTTTGTTGGGGACACCACCAACCATCTCCAAACTTGAAATACCAACAAACAAGTACTGTGACAAAGAATGCCCTTTTAAGACATAACAACTTGTTTGGTAGGGTATCAGATAATCAGAAAGGCCCCATCCTGAAGTGCAATCTGTGTGTCTTTTATGTGATGGTTCTACTGCATAAATTGGAGAGAACTCATGCCAGGGGCCTCCAGCAGCGCAGAAAAGGCCTAGGGGAAGTTCTTCTCTGTGTGGAACACCTTAGTTGAGGCCTTTAGCAACTCTACAGGGCCTCTGGAGAGTGTTGACCAAGAAGGAACCTAACATAGAGGCAGATGAGCTGATGTGGAGAATGGAGAAAATTATTGCTTTCGTTATCCTGTTGGCTCTAACATAGTTTTGTTTATTTCTTCTCATCTTTCTACATGAGGGTTCTTCAAAAACAAGTCATAGAAAATATGTATTATGCCAAACTTTGTATAGATTTAAAAGTTTTTTGCACCAAAATAAGCTCATTTAATTCAATATTGCCAGAAATTCCTGGTAATCGCTTCACACATCCCTCACCCTCCCACGCACCTACACTCGGCTGTGCTCATCCAGGTACTGATCAGATCTGAGATTCCTTTATCTTTCTGCAGACTCTTCCTGTCCCACCCTTGGCTACAGACAGTGATAATAAATGATTTTAAAAGGGACAGAGGTCAACTCTCAGCGTTCAATCGATGTGGGCTTGTAACAGAGCATGCTGTTTTTACTGGCTGCCTGCTACATCACTGTAATTGGAGACATTGGTCAAATCAAGTTGATTCAGGTAAAAAAAAATAATAAGGTAGCATATTAAAAAAGGTTTTTAAAGGATAACATGGATGGAAAGTAAAAAAAAAAACAAGACTAGAAATCCCTGTGGCAAGAAATAACAGGAGACTAAGGAAGGAAATACATAATCATTTAAATGAGTGCGTTAATATTTTTATCCCTACACGGTTGGACTCTTGGGCTGTTCATTCTAGTTACTGATGTAGTGTGAGCAACTGTGAGTTAATGAGCTGTCAAATGGCCTCTGTGTTTTCTTTGAATGGAAGTTTTAAATCCTGGCTTGTCTTGTCCATTTTGTCTAGGCATTTAGAGAAGAAATCGCACCCATCAACTTCAAAGTGAAAACAGTGAATGACTTATCCAGTCAGCTGTCTCCACTTGACCTGCATCCCTCTGTCAAGATGTCTCGCCAGCTTGATGACCTTAATATGCGTTGGAAGCTTCTACAGGTATTGCCCTCATTCCTTTCCAGCATGGGATTACTCCCTGGAGAGCCTCTAAGCTTTTCCTTGGTATTCAACTACACAGCATTTGTTTTTCTGTCTTTATTGCCTGTCTTTCATAGCATATGACAACATTAGGTGTTTCATTATCTTGAACCCAAAGGCCTCACCACTTTGTGACAATAGATTTTCATTTTATTTTTTATTGTACTGTTCATGGTATTTGTACATTCGGTAAATCATGGCAATTGAAACCTGTGATAGGTTCAAGAAACATTTTTTCCATCATGGCTCATAAAAGGGTCATTTTTCTTGCCTTTTCCCCATGTATATATGTTTTTATCTTTTGAAAAACTGAAACAGTCTTCTTCCTTTTTGTCCTAACTGGTAACAATTTGGGCATTTTTATTCTTTTCACATGTAGGCCGTGGTGATGTTTATTTCTCATTCTGATTTGAACAGCTCTAGTGCAGCTGTTTCAGTGAATTCTTACCTGACATGCTCAACTCCTACACAGTAGAATCAAACTGCAAGTACCTCTCTTGTGTACTATTGAATATCAGCATTTACAAGTCACCATGCCTGCCTACCAGAGACTAGGTCCAGCTGACTCGAGAGCTTGCAAAGGATGCGTGGATCAGCAAGGAGACAAGAAGGGAGCAGAGGCGAGGCATGGACCACTATGGCATGATGCTCATAAAGGACAATTCAGAAAAATTGCCTTCTTATTTATACGCAAATCATCACAAGCTTTTGCACAACGTCCAATTGTTTTATTTTTCTTCATTATAAAAGAATGATAACAAAAACAGTCCTAAAAAACATTATTATTATTTTACTTCAGAGAAAATGTTTTCAGCAAGCTATTACTCATTCAAACCTGCAGTGACCTGGCTGAAGCAAGGAACTCCACGGTTGGCAGCACATGCAGTTACATAGTGACAAGTGGTTTCCTCATATCCAAAATCAATTTTCACTAAACCTAAACTAGCTAATATTAGCAAGAGTACAGAATTAGAAGAAAATATCATAAATAAAAGGAGTTTATAAAAGCATATCATAGATTCTGTATTAAATCTTATAATCAATCATACATTAATTACCACCACCTTCACCTAATACTGCTTAGTTGTTTTTTGTTCTTAGTGCTGATTTGATTGTTTTTTGTTCTTTTGTTAAAGGGCAGTGAAAGGGAACAGGGCAACTCAGCCAATCTACAAACAGAGGACCTTTACAAGAAATTTTATTTTTTTTACACTGTTTTCTTTCCCTAAATATGAGTTCCAATAAAAGGTAGAAGTTTTTATAAACTGTTTTCTTCCCCTGAATATAAATGTCAATATAAGGTAGAAATTTTAAGCCATTTGGGGGGGGTTCACATATGTCTCCCTTTAGAAGATGCCCCATATACTTTCTGCTTTTCATGGTGAGAAACCAAAATGCATCATTTCATATGTTGTACAGTTCAAGGTGCATGGCAAACACATTCTTTGTACCTCCATGATTGCCATCTGTCCCAAGATATTATCAAGCCATTTCTTAAGGAAAACATTACTTATATTAGGGCAAGCTTCAGGACAAAGGTGGGCACATAACAAGATGTTTGGAGACATTATGGGCTCAATTGCGCTATTGTATGCTTTTATCTGCGTTTCATTGCCTTACATCGCTAAAGATGTTCTTATCATAACACGATTGATCAGTTTGAGGTATTACACCAGTTTCAGGAATCATTTCACATTTGCAGAGAAACAACAGCAGCACCTCAGGAGGATTCTGTGAAACATCAGAGAGGTTATTAAGTGTCCATACAATGGGGTGAGGCAACAGTGAGGTGACCAGAGTCATTCTGCCAGGCCTTGCACGTAGCTAGAAACTCCTCGTGGCCTTGCTAACTGAGGAGCAGTGCTCATCACACACCCATGCCATCCGACTCAACTGCATGGCTTCCCACACCTGCCAATCAAGTGATTAGTGTTCCGTCTTTGGGGAGCTTTACCACATTCAGTGGCAAATTCCTTAGAGCTATTTTAAGCATTTTTCCCCCTAAAACTTCATAAGTTAAACTGATTGAAAAATGTTTGTAGTAATTTGTATTTTGGGCCTATTAAATGTGATGTTTAATAAGATCAGTATGTAACATATAAAAACATTTGATTTTTTAAGTGTAATTTTTTATAGTGTAATAGGTTTTCTATATTCATGAAAACATGTTTATGAAATTCAAGAAGCAGAAAGTGACAATCTTTCTTTTTTGTTGTAATCTAAGATTACTTGGGCAAAAAATCCATTAAATTCCTCTGTGCTTCCCTAGTGAAAGGAACACGGAACTGTTTGACCTTTAAGCTTTCTCTTAAGCTTCATTTCTCTAATTCATCATATTCATGCCAGGTTTCCTGCTGTCTAAACTGATCTCTTCTCGATTCTGCTGCACTTGTCATCATATCCCAAAATTCGAAGTCAGGGAACACCATTGCACTTGAAAGGGGACGTGTATTCTGTCACCCTTGTCTGTCTGAGCCTGGTAACCACTGGAGCTCTGACAATAGCTGCTCGTTGGGTAAGAAAGGAAAAAAAAATTACACTGGCAGGAATGCCATCTTCTTTACTTGTAAACATGAAGTGTGGCATTTGAATGCTTTTCGTTCTTAAGGAACAAAATAAGTGGTACTGAAGTTTAATCAGTTAAGCAGCAAAAACTGGAGCTACCCTGGGAGCCTGACATAAGGTTCACTTAATAGGCAACTGAAAATATGATTCTTTAAGACGAGCATCTGGCTGACCTGGGACTGACAAAGATGAAGAATGAGCATGCCATTAAGTTATGAACAGTAGTGATGCCTGTGTGTTTCATTTCTCGGTATAGAAACTCAGCATTTTCTTGACATAGACTGCCAACTGTAGACTATGTGTAAATAAATGTATAGAGAATATGCATCTGCTAATAACTTGTGCACATCTCCATTCCAGCTAGAAGTGATCTGTTTTGACACAGAATTAGAGGTCAGATTTCAGTATTGTTCACAGGCCAGCTTATTCGCATCCCCACTATACTTTTAATCATTTCATTCTGTTAACCTTTCACCTATCATCTGTCTGTAGCCACTTCCTAACTTTCATGTATCTAATATGCCTCTGGGGAGTTCTAGGCTTCTTTTTCAGTTGCCCCCATGAACATTTTTACCATTTTCCTTATATAAGCAGTAATTTAGTTACTGATCTTAGGGCCAAAACTTGACTTAAAATGCTTTAGAGCAAGTGTGCCGATCTCGAGGCAATGTTGCACAGCAGGGCATGGACCTGGTACCAACTGAAGATGACACAAGCCTGAATATGGATGACGAGCTGCCACTGACCAGTGTCATGTTTTCATTATATCTTTGTGACTCAGTTTCTTCATTTATAACGTGATGATGATAATAATAATAGCTTGGATGCTAAATTAATTCCGATACATGAAGAGTATCTGGCATTATTTACTGTGACTTAATGCCAAAACCACTCTCAACTGCTTTGAGATCAGGACAAGAGAAGTTTCTGCAAGCACTGGTATCTTTGGCAATATGGACATTGGCAAGAAATTTAGTTCTTGAGTTGAGGATACTGTGAATGCCATTGTTTTGACATGTGGTCCTTGTGTCCTGTGTGTGCACCTGTGCAGGTTTCTGTGGATGATCGCCTTAAACAGCTTCAGGAAGCCCAGAGAGACTTTGGACCATCTTCTCAGCATTTTCTCTCTAGTGAGTGCCGATCCACTTGCTTGGCTTCATTAGTATAGTCTTTCTCTTAGTCTTTCTCTTAGCTGTGAATATGATGCTGCTTCAAAAAGATTTACAGTTAGCTTTCAATGTTGTGTCTCCATGAATGTATACATACGTATTTATTTTTGTATACTTCATATATATATATTTATATTTGGAAAATGGATAGATCTTGACATTGCTTAAAACATTATTTTCTATTCATTTGCAGTAATGTGTTGACATTTGATGAGTCTTCAAAAATGGAAAAGAGATGAATTCATTTTCAGCTACTGTTTTTCTCTTGACCATTTGAGATAACTATTTTAGAGTATTTTAAAATCATCATTGCTTTGTTCTATGCAAATGTTTTTGGATTTTCTCATAATAAAGAAGTGATTCTTATGTTTTACTACTTTAAATTGATTTTCATGATAAGGAATGTTTATTCATGTAAAATACACCTGCAGCTTTTAAAGTAACATTGTCAGTATAAATCTTTTAATCAGAGGACTTTGCTTTAATCGGCTGAGATCATATACAGCTTTTCTCCTGCTGAAGTATTACTGATTTATCCAAAGCAATATAAGCATTGTTTTTAAAGATTTATTTATTTTTATTGTAGATTTAGATATACAGAGAGGAGGAGAGGCAGAGAGGAAGATCTTCTGTCTGTTAATTCCTTCCCTAAGTGGCTGCAATGGTTTGAGCTGAGTCAATCTTTGGGGTCTCCTGCGCAGGTGCAGTGGCCCAAGGCTTTGTCCTGTCCTCCATTGCTTTCCCAGGTCACAAGCAGGGAGCTGGATGGGAATTGGGGTGCCAGGATTAGAACTGACCCCCATATGGGATCCTGGACGTGCAAGGAAAGGACTTTAGCCATTAGGCTATTGTGGCAGGCACAATATAAACATTTTTATGTAATATTCTCTAACTAGAATTCTTGATTTAATAGGCCATTCATGAAATTTTGGGATTCTAGTTCATGTATCACTCACAGCTGAGGATATTGGAAACTGTAAGAATAGGAGTCATCCAGAGGGAGATTAAAATTGGTCCTTTGAGCAAGCTGCAGATCTCTGAAAACTGACTTTTCTTTTCTCCTTAAATACCACAATGCCTCATTCTTTTCATTGCTGGGAGTTAATGGCCAAGCATATCAAGTTACACAGAGCTCATAACACAGCTCTTGGCACAAATAGTCTCCGAAAATATTAATAACTTTTCTTTATGTCCTTTGGCAAATCTGTGTGGAAAGAAAATCAGTTTTAATGACACTGAAGTGACATTCGAAACTGAACAGAAAATTTGTTTCTCATTATGGCAGCTTCTTTGTATGACTCTACAGAGGCCTACATGGTGCTCTGCTCCCGCCTAAGGGATCACATTCAGATTTTCTCTTCATCTTTCTCGAGAATGTGAAGCCAAACTCAGGAGAAATTTATAAAATAATTTCTCCCTCTTTGCAGTACTAAAGAGAAGTTGTGTGGTTAGCAGGGATGACGCGTGACGCTTTGCATCAGCAGCCACTCTCTCATTACAGAAATCAAGGTCATGTTCTGCAGGAAATAAAATATGGTGAAATTCACACACACGCTGAAATTTTAGCACATGAGCTTTAATTGTCGGACATTGTGCTCCGAAGAGGTTGAAGCTATTCAAATCAAAATAATTATTAACAAGACCGGTGACGTATAGGCAAAACTCCAGTTAGTAAATTTAACAGTCATTATCCCTTGTTGCTTGAAATATTTGGCTTCATTATATTCCTTGAACTTCTGCTGTGGTTATAAAAGGAGTTTGTTTAGGCACAAAACAAAACAAAGCAAAATGTCCCATTAGCCTGATGCCAACAGTGCAATGAGGTTAGCTCTAATAAGAAATTCAATATAATTAGTTCTTCATTTTCAGCCCCCTTTTTTTTTTTCTTCCATGCATATGGTAGGAAGAAAAGAGTGCTTGTATTTTTAAAGAGGGAGGAATTGTTGAGTAGACAAGCTGCTGTACTGAGGTTCACAAATCCCAAGGTCACGTACGAGCCTGGCCTTGTGCTTACTGTCACTCTTGAGACGAGATGTTTTGTATCTCGTCACATTTAATTCCTCAGCTATCAAATGTAAAATATCATATGTGTGTGTTTTGGCTTCCTTATCAAAGATACATTTGAAAATGCTTAGAGAAGCTTAGGATGCTGCGTATTTGTACATATTAATAGGATCTGATTGCAGACGAAGAGTCACTGGTGTGAAGTGGCTCCATGGGATTCACGCAAAGTTTTATTTGAATTTGCTTCTTCAGTACATTTAGCAAAGTCCCTTTACAGCTCCAGATGCAATACGCATCTTCCGTAAGTCTTAAAGTAATTGATTTAACACAGGGATGATGCATTTTTATAAAAAGTAATTGAAATTGTAAAAATTAAGTACCTCAGTAAAACAAAAAAACACATAAAATATCAGTTGCAGAAATGTCTTGCAGAAAAACGAGAACCTATTTTCTGGGTATTTTGGATGAAAGTAACTCTGGGATTCTTTTGCCCTTGCTTCTTTACAATTCTTTCCATATATTAATTTTAATTTTTTTCCATTTTTAAGCCTTCACATAATTGAATTTGTTTAAACGCCTTCTCTACTCAGTAGCTATTCCTGTGACTATGATACAGAGTACAAAATCTTATTAGTGACTTGGAAAAATTGGTCTTTGAAAATCTAGTTTTTAATCCAAATGTATCAGACGAAATTAAT
This sequence comes from Ochotona curzoniae, assembly GCF_017591425.1. Taxonomy (NCBI): domain Eukaryota; kingdom Metazoa; phylum Chordata; class Mammalia; order Lagomorpha; family Ochotonidae; genus Ochotona; species Ochotona curzoniae. The sequence continues at coordinate 24,523,381 of NW_024467115.1, forward strand.
TTTGAGGTTAGCTTCACCATGTAATATATACAGAGTACAGTTTTCGGATGGCATTTGCTTTTTAAACCACGGTAGTTGTAAACATTATGTTTATTTTTAAAAACCGTTTTTAACAACAGTTTCAGTTCATCAGTGTTGGCGTTAGGAATTGAACCTGCGTTTCTTTCCTCTCTTCAAATGGACATGTGAAGCCGCTCTTCGGCCTAGAGGATTTCATACTTGTTGGAATCCAGCTGGAAAGGATAACCGTTCTCATTGGATTTGCTACTTAATATGTGCAGTTGTTTTGCTTTAAGGCGCACAGCTTTTGAGGTCCCCGTGTTTCTTTGTTTCTTCAGCTTCAGTCCAGCTGCCGTGGCAAAGATCCATTTCCCATAATAAAGTGCCCTATTACATCAAGTAAGTGGATTTTCATTTTTCCTTTATGATCAAGAAAATAAAGGTTCGTTGATAGCTTAAGAACCTCACTGCCCTCTCATAGCTTTTTAAATGAATTAAATCCTATTACCGGAAGGAAGCCATGCACGTATTTAATATGTGAAAAACTTAGTTCAAAAGCCAGAGTGATCTTTGTCATTTAGTAAAGGAGGTCTGTGTGTATGTTTAAGTGATAATTTTCTAAGAGATAAAACTGTAGGAAATGACGTTTGACACAAATTCGCGTACTCTTCCGTTCTAAGCTACCAGAAAGGAACACGAGTTTATCATGAAAAGTGAAATATTTTTGAGTTTTTTAGTTTTCTTATAGCAATTATCTGTATGTTGAGTTTCGTTTCTTTATTCTTTATTACCATCTTAGTTTCTCCTTCCTGCCTGCTGTGTCTTTTTATTCTGGGGCATTGTGAAAATTTTGTGTGGTTTACATGGAATTTTAGCATGATTTGCTCCTTGACTTAGTCTTTAATTGTGTGGCAGGAAGGAATGATGAAGTATTGCTTCTACAGGTCCTTCAGTCTAGGTTAGCAAAGTTATTGACTTAAAACGCAATGTACTATTGATTTACAACTTTGTGGAGCAGAGTTGTAGCTAAGCCGATTTTGTTATAAGGTGACCAGCATTTTAATTGTGAGAATGCTCACACTATCAAGAAGCATTTCATAGATTTTCTATGTGACCTCAAGCAAGCTGGTACAGATCTCTGGGCTAAGGTTCCTTTATATTATTCTTCAAGGGGTAGGAGGCATCTCTAAAGTTCTACTTAACAGTTTATTCTTCCAATACTATCCTACCTAAAAAAATGTGGATGAAGTCTATGTCAGTGAAATATCTAGGTACTTTAAAAAGTCATAGAAAAACATAATTAAAGCATGTTTATTTTGATACAATTTTTTACATCCATGCATTAAAAAAAATTTTCTTATAGAATTTTGTTCTGGTGCTTTCGAATTTGGAATTTATCCTGTGTGCAGAGAGTGTAATTGATGATTGTGAAACCATATAACAAATGTGCTGTCACAGTGTTATATTATCCTATGGGAATTTAATATTTCTTGCCATGTGCCCTCTATATTGAACTGAATTGTGTTCAGTATGAGAACAGAGTATCCAAGTAATTGATGATTGGTATTGACTTTTTACTAATATGAACGGAAGGAGACATAAGCTGGGCAAATTATTTGACATGCCTGTATTGAAAGAAACATGATCATTAAATCTAAACCAAAACCACATGCTTTTATTCTACATTATGAAAGCAATAATAGTGATAATAGTAATAATAATAATAGTATTAAAGAACTAAATAATACGTGTTTCAATTAGAGAGGCAGAATCCTGCTCTTCCCCATGCAATTTGTATGTTAGTTTATTTGGCAAGAATTAAATCTGCAGATGAATTAAGAATACGAATCAACCCACCTTATCTTTTTTCACTCCCCAAGAAGCTGCAATGGCTGGAGCTGAGCCAATATAAAGCCTGGACCCCGAGCTTCTTCCAGGTCTCCCATGTGGGTGCAGTGTCTCAAGGTTTAGGCCGTCCTTGACTACTTTCCCAGGCCATAAGCAGGGAGCTGGATGGGAAGGGGAGCAGCTGGGATTAGAACCGGCACCTGTATGGGATCCTGGCACATTCAAGGCGAGATCTTTAGCTGCTAGGCTATCACACTGGGTCCCAGGAGTATCATCTTCAACTCTCTTCTACATCATCACCAGAAGTTTGGATTTTTTTCAGTGTAACTTTTCTTTTTTAATTGAACTTGCTTCCCAAGTCTTTGAATACTTTCTCTATTGTATAGCTTAAGAGTCTATTTCCTCATGAAGAATGAACATCAAGCTTTAGAGGCAGAGTTAGAAAAGTCAATATTTCCACATGAAATTTTATTTAAACAAATGAGTGAGTAAATATAGATGGAAAGCTTTTTATACATATGCTACATTTCTGTAAAAGTAATTAGAAGAAGAAAAAATTAAGAGCAAATTTGGCATGATTATTATGGAATAAGAACTTCCTTGAGGCAAATTAGAGCATATTGATTTGGATAACAATATATATATAATTATATATATAGTATATATATACAGACAGAGAACAAAACGCTACATTTGTTTCATGTTTAATGATAAACTTTCACAGCAAGTGAGTAGCAAGTAAGCTATGTACTTCTAAGTTGCTATATAACAAGTAAGTAGGCAGGAGAATGAGCAAGTTTATATTTCATATTTTAATTTTTTAGATTACCGGAAGTACATTTGGATGGCTTTCTAATGGATTTCTGTTTCTCTTGGTAATTCTTCATTGATATGTTAAAGCTTCTTTCAGTGATTCCATCACTCATTTGTATCTAGAAAATGACAGGATATAGATCTGAACTCTAATTGTATATGCAATATGATTCCTTCTATTTGTTAACACATTAAATTGAAACATGTATTCTTTAAAGAGTTATTTTATTTTTAATGGAAAGTGAGATATGTAGAGAAGAGGAGAGACAGAAAGGAAGATCCTCCAGCCAGTGATTCACTCCCCAGAAGGCCACAACGGCTGGAGCTGAGCCATTCCAAAGCCAGGAGACCAGAGTCTCTTCCTGGTCTCCCACACGGGTGCAGGGTCCCAAGGCTTTGGGCCGTCGTTGACTGCTTTCCCAGGCCACAAGCAGGGAGCTGGATGGGAAGCAAGGCTGCCGGGATTAGAACCGGTGCCCACATGGGATCTCTGTGTGAACTAAACAAACACTTTAGCCACCAGGCTATGAAACATATTTTTAAACTGCACTTTCTTTCTAGAAGATAGATTTTCTTAAAGTGTTGTAATGCCAGCTCATTTTTAAAGAAACTTGGGAATTGGCTGCTGTTTGCCTTCCTAATACACAGAAGTCTGTCATAAAAAGCTGATCTTTTCCTTTGTGTATTTTCAACCATGTGTCTGTATTTTGTACACATAGTCCACTTCCTAACCTATAGGGAGCTTGTGTGATGAAATGAATAGTGGCTAACAGCTCTGGTTTGGACTTTTCTAATATGTCACATAAGTCATGTTGAGCTTGTTGCTTCTCGTTTTGTTCTGTGTAGCAAGCAGTAATAGTTGTGGGTAATAACGATCATTGTAATAGATGCCATTTTTGAATGCTTGTTTGCTAGGTAGCTTGCTGAAGTCTGCTCATGACTTTTCTCCTCTAAGCCCCACAGTAGCCCAGTACGTTTAGGTGTTATGTGTTGGTATTATTCTCATGTAGAGGTGAGACTTAATAAGCACATGAATAACTGATAAATGTGTATACACACAGCTTGTTTATGATCACTCTCCCAGTAAATGATTTAGCTGGTATTCGAACCCAAGGACTGTATCATACCCCAGAGCTCTTGGCTGCCGTACAATACTGGCTCCTTGTCGCTGCATCAGACAAGACAGAGAATAGTAATTTTTAGTCACATGGGCCACTTGCATAACATGACAGACTATGTTAGGAAAGAGAAGAAAAGAATACACATCCATTTTTCCACACTAGAGATCGGTCCCCATTTATCATGCACCTCTTGCATTCCAGGAACTGAGCACAGCTCTTCAACGGCAAAGTCCACCATCCACTTAGTTACTCAGTGCTTTCTCTTGCATTTTATACAGCCTTTGTGTAGGTGTATGTTTCAGGTGTTTAAGGAAGTTTTATACTGTGATGTGTAATATTACAAAGTATTTTCCACAAATAGGAAGAAGTCATTTCTCATTAACACTTCCCATTAAACCTTAATAGAAGTTCCATGACAGGTAACCAAACAGTATGGCCTTCCTCTGATTTTCCCCATCCTCTTGGTCAAGATTCTTGCACGGTTTGTAGAAGCTGCTCATAGGGTCCCATGGGATTTAGCACGTTGATGGTGTTCTGTGTATGGAGCCTGTCTTTAAGCTGTCGAGTGAAATGTCAACACAGCTGGTAGTTCTTCTCTCTTCCATGCTGTGTCTTCTCCAAACCCTGAGTACCTGACTCTTCAATTAGCCTTGAAACAAGTGGTCATTCTTCTTTATTGGTGGGATTTTATCATCACAACCTCATAGCTCCACAGGTATGGTTTCCCTACTGGAATCCAAAATGCAGTCTTGAATTCCTTACAGGGCCCTATGTGCAATGTGTGATCTCATATAAGCAGCTTGAATGTGGACTTATTTTATTAATCATTGATAGTGTAAATCTGGTATAGCATATTCTCTAAAACACATTTTTCAAGTCTACAATGTATTATACCCAGAACAAATTTCTGGTATTAATGATGAGAAAATGAATAGAATAGAAGCATGAGAAACATACTTAGAACTGTTTTCCTAAGAAGCATCCTGTGGCTCTATCATTATTGAAAATAAATACTTAAAGCTCACTGGACCAACTCTGTTGAAGGAGAATTAAGAATGAAATTTCTTTATAAAAGATGTAACTGCCATGCGATCACTAAATTTCTGAGCTTATAGACAGCCTCACACCTGCATGCATACATCTGCTACCTAGAAAACTGAATAGCAGACAGCCTGCCCTGCAGCCACCAACAGTCAGCAAACCATCAGTGGGAACTTTCTAGCATGTTCATCAATGTCCTGGCTAATTGAGATTATGTGAAGTTAGAGTCTTCGAAAAGCAGTGAACTAATTGAATCTTAAGAAGAGGTTGACTTTCTTGACATTTAATTATACAGTGTTAGCGCCATGCAATACAATTTTGGCTCAGAATCTACTGGATTACTAAGTTCCCTTGCATTAATAACACCATCAACCTTACTTATAGCTTGATTTTTAGCATCCAGAATGTAGTTAATAAATGCCTACTGTATAATACAGGGAAGATCATTGTGGGGCCATTAAGAAAAGTAGATAGATATCTGTCTTTTAATTTTGTAGAGCTTGAAATTATAAATTATCGTTAAAAATTAAACATATGGAATTTTGATTTGGAAATTGTAAAAATAAGGGGTCAGTGTTGTGGTGCAGCAGTTAAGCTATCATTTGTACCACCAGCATCTCATGAGAGTGCCAGCTCAGCTTGAGTTTTAATTGCCACACTTCCAATCTAGATTCATGCTCCATTTTCCTACCTGGGAAAGTGGTAGAGAATGGTCCAATCCCCGCATGGGAGATCTAAGCGGGGTTCATGGGTCATTGCATCGGCATGGCCCAACCTTGTCCTTGTTTGGTGAGTGAAGCAGCATACCTACGCCCCTCTCTGTATTTATCCCTCTCTGTCCTTGTAGCTCTGCCTTCCAAATAAATAATGAAATATTTAAAACTTGTGAAATAAGCCTAGTGTATTTTTTTCTTTGCTTATTATATAGTGAAATAATAAATATCTTATAGAGCCACATGGAAAAGATTTGAAGTGACTAATCCCTGCTTTAAGAATACAGTTGGGGCCCGGTGCGATAGTGTAGTGGTTAAAAAAGTCCTCGCCTTGAACTCACTGGGATCCCATATGGTCACTGGTTCTTATCCCGGTAGCCTTGCTTCCCATCCAGCTTCCTGCCTGGCCTGGGATAGCAATCGAGGACGGCCCAAGGCCTTGAAACCCTGCACCCACGTGGGAGACCTGGAAAAGCTCCTGGCTCCTGGCTTCAGATTGGCTCAGCTTCGGCCGTTGTGGTCACTTGGGGAGTGAATCAGCGGACAGAAGATCTTCCTCTCTGTCTCTCCTCCTCTCTGTATATCTGCCTTTCCAATAAAAATACATAAAAATTCTTTCAAAAAAAAAGAATACAATTGAAAGAGATAAAGGAGTGTAAGTGTTTAAACATCTAAAAGATTAATTTTGCATTAAAAGCAAACACGGAAATCAGTTATAAATTCAACTCTTGTGGGAATACAGTTCTGGCAGAGGCAATCTCACATGGGAATATGCATGGCTCCCCCAGGCCCAAGGCAACAACAGGTGCCATACAGGGATACAGATGGAGAGTCTGACTCTCCTTGGTTTGAGAATCCAAGGGCTGAGTGGTGGTGGGGGGTGCGGATAGGAGCTGTGACTCCCTAGGAATTCTGGGGTCTGGTGTAAGTATCCCCAGGGTGGAGAATCCTGGAGGATTCCTGGGGTGTGCACTTTGATGCTCCCCATCTTCTCTGTTTCTAGAAATCAGTCATCCCTGTCCCTTCCCTTAGACTCCTGTCACATCAACTTTGATTATTAATTCTACTACTCATTTTCATAGCTGCTGTTCTATCAGCTATGCCTGCAGTGTTGACATTTTCTATTTAGGGTTGTCATGTAGTCTATTCTTATAGAGCCCTTGGCACACTTGTGTCTTTGGACTTGCTCCCGAGTATGACATTTGCTAGTCAAATCTAACATTCTTTGAATTATTCATTATTTATGACCTGGTCTTCCTGTCTTGTGTCTTCATTGCCATGAGGAGCTAATGGCATTTTAAAACGCTTATGTATTTTTGATTATTTGAAAAGAAAAAAAGAGAGGGAGAGGAACCACTGGAACCAGGCCAGGGTGATCCCAGGAGCCGGAAATCCATCTAAGTCTCCTGGGTGAGTGGCAGGCGTTCAAGTACTTAAGCCATCACTTGCTGCCTCCCAGGTTTCCTGGTAGTAATAATGTATACCAGAAAGGAGGTGAAACTTGGTTCCAGACACTCCAATATGCACACATCCCAAGTGTAGCTTAACCAGCTGTATTACAATGCATGCCTCACTAATGGCATTTTTAAAGGAAGATTTTCTTAGTATTTAGTTTAAGATAGGTTCATATAGCCAATTTGAATTCTGAGTGGGTCAGATTTCTTCTTGTCATGCTCATATTCAGACCCTTTAGCATTTTCCTTTAAATATACTCTTATTTTCCCAAAATTATAATCATGGTTTTCCCTTCCTTTAAAAGCTTACAGGAGAGTAGAATATGTGTGCGTGTGTGTGTGTGTGGTATATGTGAAGAAGTGTGTGTGTGTTTATGCAGTTGCTTACAATCTAAAGAAATTCACATGATGTCCTTATCTACTTCCCAAACGCCTCCCCAGGACCTTCTCAACACAGACACTTGTACACACACATGCATGTACAAGGTGGAATCAACATTATGGATGAATATACTCCATATTCTTCATGTATTCTGGTCTTGGATGAAACAGAAATTGAGCAGACTCCAAATTCCAAAGCAAATATATCCCCTATTAGATCTTTAAGATGTGTTACTGAGGGAAGTGATGTCATCTCAAATCCCAGTATTACTTCCCACAAACCTCAGTCACCTGAGTGTGGAATTGATGGGCTAGCAGCTCTTGCTTGATTCTTAAATGCAACTTTTGTGAGCACATGCCAAGGGCGTGTTAGCTATGCCTGTATTTTGCCTCTGTCTATTTTTTTCTGAAGATTTCTATTTTTTCATAGTGTCTTTCACTCAAATATACCACAAAACCTACTTAGGAAGTTTCTTGAATCGTGTGTGTGTTGTCTCTGAGAAGCAGTCACTCTACTTGATGACGTGGGCTCCTTTTTGATAGGATCAATTTGGGTGGAGAGAAGAAGACAAAAACCACGTAGAAGTGTCTTTTATAGTGATGAGACACGGGAGGTGGACATTGCAGTGTCCCTTTGTGAATTTAACTGTAGAAACGTGTACAACCAGGGCTTGTGTATTTGTGTGTGCATGTGAGGCTGGCAAGTCATGAACATTTGTATTCTAAGAAGTGTCTTGCTGTAAAAGAAGTTGATCAAACAGCACAAGAGTTTTCAAGAACTCATGGAGAAGAATTTACCTTTAGTAGGAGGGAAAAATAATCCCTCAGAGAAGGAATCAGGTAGATGGTCTGGCAGGAAGGAGGAAGTTTGGGTTGGTGGTATCAAGATGATAATCCAGGGGGTATGGTTTGTTTTCTTTGGTTTTTCACTGACATTGAGACAAAATCAGGTACTGCTAAGGCAGAAAGAGAGACTTCTCTTTTGGGAGTTCTCTTTTGAGAAATGGAAGGTACTGGTGAATAATATTGGGGTCTGATAAGTTTATTGGGAATATAGTTCATTTATCAGCATCTGGACATGTGTGGTTGGAAAGCAACTATTTAAAGTAACATCAGCCTGCTCCTTGGGTGATTTAGTTTTTCTTCTTCAGTTGTTTTCATCCACAGCTGCTCAGGTCCAGAAAAGACAGATCATTGGGCTGATCCAGGCCTGGGGTTTACAAGGAATAGAAGAGAAGCAAATGAGATGATGTCATTTGTAATGATTGTAATGATGGCCTGAGGATTCAAATTTGGACAGACTCATCAAGAAATACTTTTAAATCCTTATTATATAAAATTTTTTTCATATTAAGTGCTCAGGCTTAAAATCATATCATTTGTGTTGGAATCCTAGTTCTGATGTGTACGATGTGACTTTGAGCAGGGCGTCTTGGCACCATCTACCTTAGTTCCCTTCATCTGTGAAATGGGGATAGTATTGTTTCCTTAAAGCATAGAATTGTAATTTGGAGAGAAGTTATACCAGATGGTTTAGAACAGATCTTGCACATATTGAGGATTCTGCTCATAGGCTGTTAGCATGATTAATTATTATACAAGTTAGCCTAATGGTGGAGCCTGTGTGACTCCACCAAAACTCATGTTGGCAGTTTAACTCCGCTGTGAGGTGTTGCTAAGACCATAGCATTTGGAGGCAGTGCCCTTGAGAGCTCATTAAGGCTGGATGAAGCTGTAAGGACAGGGCCCTAATTCAGCAGGATGTGGCTTTGTAAGAGGAGGAGGCACCTGAGCCATTCAACTTTGACTGGGCAGGGTGATGTCATATTCCACCTTAGAGTGCCCATGAGCAAGAACCTCACCAAATGTTATGGCCCAATTTTGAACAGTTTTAGTCTGCATTCATGAGCCAGGGCAGCTGAGTTACAACCTAATACAACAAGTATATTTTCTTCTACTTTTCTTCCTCTCGTTGTCTCATTTCTGAGTCATACCTACAAATCTTTTCCTTGCATTTGTATTCTTAATATTTAGTTAATTTCTTTTGTTATTAGTTGTGTGAAAGACTGAGAGAGGAAAGACACTGGGAGAGAGAGCTGTCACCTGTCACTTACAGCTGCTGGGGTTGGGCCAGGTAGAAGCCAGGAGCTGGGAGCTCAGTCAAGGCCTTGCGCTTGGATGGCAGACACACAACAACTTGAGCCATACGCTGCTGTGCTTCAGGGTGCATATTGGCAGGAAGTTGGAACCAAGCGTGGATCTGGGACTTGAACTTCAGTGCTCGGATGCATTTTATGAATGTTCCAAGCAGCATGTAACCTACTTGATCTCACACCCACCTTTGTACTTTTAATTACTTCACTTACCTTTAGCTTTTTCTCTCATATGCTTTTGTATTTTTAACTGGAATGGAATAAGAAAAAGCAAATTTCACTAAATCCCATTCTAGGCATATCATTGGTTGGATGATAATGTGTAAGTCTGTCCAAGAATCAGTTTTGTCAGGGCACCTTTTAAGCTTCTATTAAATGTTCCTGAACAAAAACATAAGGCTACCGTAATGGGGATAAATGGATTTAGAACATATCCCCAAAGCAACTTGCAAAGTAGTTGTACCTTGCTATTAGTCTGTTTTGTTAGACATTAGACATTGTTGTGACAACAGCATTTTTGTATTTTATTTGTGAATATATAACCTTGTGCTTTAGTATCTTGACTTGCCAGAGAGCTTTCCCATGAATGATCATATGTGGAGAGATATATTAGTTTATTATCCTTATTTGTTTAGTACTTTATTGAAGTTAATAAAATGGAGGGCCAGTATGTTATCCCATCTGGGACACTAGCGAATGAAGGGGCACATTTAGTAATTATATCAGAACACTGATTTATATCTCCTAGATACAATCTGGATAATCCAGCAATGTCCCAGATAGTAAAGGGTGGTTTTTAAAATAGGTAAAATCTTCACTCTCATACATATATAAAAAGAACATGTGTCACACATATTTCTTGTAAATCATTAATAAGTAACTAGGAAGAAGTTAAATGGCCCTCTAGAAGTAAACCAAGTACCACATTTTTGCAGTCAGCAAAGGGATGTGACGTGCCAAGCTGAACAAGTTGTCTGTACCCACAAGACAATAATCAGTTGCGTATCTGTGGCCCAGAACTCTTTTCAATACCATCAGATTTCTGCAGGTTGCAGATTTTAAGATAGCTCGAAAAAACTTTAAGCTGTAAGGGTCACACTTTGATTTTTTTTACCCTGCATCAAAGACCATCACAATTTTTTCAATGCAGGCAAAAAAGAGATGGATAGGTTCCCAGTCACGAGTACGTGGGACACATTCTCACTGTTGTTTACTTTGTGAAATTTTGGACTTAGCTCTTATTTGTTATCTTGTTGGATTTTTCACTTTTCATTTCATTTTTTGCCAGACCCCTGTGTCTGTAGCTTTTTTCCAGAAAGGATTTTCAATGAACCAGAGCATAATTTCATTTTATCAAGCTACTCAGTTTTAAGCCTTGGTCCCTCTTTATATCTGAGATTAGTGGGCAACTAAGCGGTTGTAATTTGAGGGGGTGGGGCAGTGCTACTGCTTTTATTCTGCTTCAGTTGCCACACTCAGAGAACTGGAAGCGTTCTGGCAAGAGGAGCTGAGCAATCTGCAACTGTTCAAATACTCCCGGCCTTTAGGTTCATTTTGGATTTTGCTTTAACTCCAACTCCCCATCTCCATCGTAAACACAAGCACACATGCACACACAACTAACTGCATCAACTACTTTTTAAAAAGAGTGCTGTTGGGTAAGCTGCTATTACAGTCTTCCAACCAGAGGCTGTGTTTATTTTCAACGTTGGCAGTTCTGCCTAATGAATCAACCGGTACTGAATCCACAACGGGAGATGCAATTTCCCTCCCTCCATCTGTTTGCCAAATGTGCGTCTTCTCTCTGCTCCCCATTTGCAGTGCTTTTGCTCAACAGAGCCATAAAAAAAATATATGTGTTCACCTTGAAGCCTTGGTCTTTTCCCTACTGGGTAGTGGTATTTCGTCCTTGTGGTTCCATGTGGCTTGTGTGAGGTGAAGCACCACATCTATGATTCTAGAGAAAGCATTTCAGGATAAAATCCCACTCTGCACTGCTGATAGCTGCAGTTGCTGGAGTCTTGGTTTGTGCTTTCTGATGAGTATTCTCTCTGTGGACAATAGTGTTGCCTTGGAGATTCAAATTTATTGTGAGTGGCAACAAGAGGTTACCTCAATCTTAGTAGCCTGATTGTCAATGCATGATGAATTACTGGAATTACACTGCGTTTCAGCAAATGCTTCCTTAATTCTCCTGGGTGCTGAGGAGGAAATTGTTGCTGAGATTCTGCATTTTTGTCAAGCTCTGAGCTATACCATGAATAGTCCAAGTTCAGGTCAAATAACTGATTCTTCCTCCATGCTCTTTGGGGCAATTCAGATAGTAGAAAATTACAATGATTTTATTGGTGCTGAGTGGCAGGCTACCGTTGTCTCTGCACTTGAGTTAAGAAGCAGGGCAGAGAATGGTGTTGTGGCACAGTGGGTTGAGCTATTACCATGAGCACTGAATTCCATATCAGAGCCCCACTTGTGTCCCAGGTGATCTGCTTCTGATCCAGTTCCCCACCCACTTAGTTGGGTCTGGCATCCTGTGGGAGACACAGATGGAGTTTCTGCTTGCTGGCATTGACCTAGTGTGCTTTGTCTGTTGTTGACATCTGGGAAGTGAACCAGCTTTTAGGAAAATCCCTTTCTCATTCTGGCAATCTACTTTTCAAATAAGTAGAATAAATCTTACAACAAAAATAAAAAGAACTACTGAATAAGAGCCAGACAACTTTCCAACTGTTTTAGAGGCAAGTCTTCACGTTGTAGGTTTATAATTTTGATTGTGGTTTAGAAATTTCTAGAACAGTTTATGTGAAAATAGTGATTGTTTCTTTTGCAATGACATAGCCTACTTTTTGATATGAAATATGGGCTTAATATTTTTCATTTGATCTCATGAATATTTTCATATCATTCTTTCTTGCATACTGTACTGCTTTCTTAGCTTACCAATCAGTTTTTCAAGAACCAAGTGTCATCTGAAGAGTCTTTTGAGTGCTATTAAAGGTTATTACTCTATTTTGACCTAGATAAGAGATGCTAAGCTACTTTATAATACAAGGCTATGAACCTTTGGAGATGTGAACTGTCACCATATATGTGCACACAGATGCAGAAATACACAATGAAGAACTGAACATAAGCACTCCATTTATCTGGATTGTTTCCCAAAGAGTTCCAGCTCATGTATGAATTAGTTTTGACATTTGTACAAAGAAGAAAGATCATGGGGAAAATCGTTCAAGTTACACAGGTTATTACAAATGAGTAGAGATGGAAGCTGACAAGTGAGGGTGAAGTCAACAGGACAAGAGAGAGGACATCACTAAGGAAAGTGGGGCGTCCAGGGACTCAGGAAAATGGAACGAACACACTTGCACTGAGGAAGTAGAGACCCCCGCCGAAGAGGGGGGTTTTGTTCAAAGTTAAAACTGTTAACTTCTCTGTTTTTCTTTTTTTAAATTTGCTTGAAATTTCTAATGTGTAGAAATTCTTTTTTTTTTAAAGATTTATTTTTATTATTTTTTATTGGAAAGGCAGATATACAGAGAGGAGAGACAGAGAGGAAGATCTTCCGTCCGATGATTCACTCCCCAAGTGAGCTCAACGGGCCGATACTATGCCGATCCGAAGCCAGGAGCCTCTTCCGGGTCTCCCACGCGGGTGCAGGTTCCCAAAGCTTTGGGCCGTCCTCGACTGCTTTCCCGGGCCACAGGCAGGGAGCTGGAAGGGAAGCGGAGCTGCCGGGATTAGAACCGGCGCCCATATGGGATCCCGGGCGTGCTAGGCGAGGACTTAACCACTTGCGCCACCGCGCCGGGCCCTTTTTTTTTTTTTAAAGATTTATTTTTATTATTTTTTATTGGAAAGGCGGATATACAGAGAGGAGAGACAGAGAGGAAGAAGAAATTCTTCATATCACTTCTGCTGTCATGGGATTTGTACTGATTCTAATGGATATTTTCTTAACAGAGTAGAACAATTATGGAACTTAACTGATCTGGTCACAAAGCTGTCACACTTTGTAATCAAGGCTTTAATTCTTAGATGCAGTTCTTTCTGAAATGGGTATGATAAAACCTTTTCGTAAGAAAATTGTTCACCTAAAATTTGTTATTGATGTTTCACATATTAAGTGATAATTGGACATTGGGGTTCTTAGTGATTATATCATGTGATAATTTTTTATTTAAATGTTTGGAAAAAAACATTTCTACTTAGCTTTTTTGCTGTGTGCCTACATTATGTGTATAAGGCATTATTTCTGTTTAAAGCTTTATCTTTTTCTCCTAGCCATCAAACACAGACGACCTGTTGGGATCATCCTAAAATGACTGAGCTCTTTCAATCACTCGGTGAGTATTGTTTTAATTAAAGAATGAACTTAAATAACAAAGACCTTTGTGAGTTTTTGTTTGTTTTTAAAGAAAGGTATTGACATTGTGTCACAACAGGTTAAACTGCCACTTACAGGTACCAGCTTCACATGTGGGCACAAATTCAAGTCCTAGGTTTCTTCATTTGTGATCCAGCTCAATGCTGATGCACCCAAGAAAGCAGTGGAAGATGGCCTACATTCTTGGTCCCCTGCCACATGGGTAGAAGGCCCAACAGGCATTGTGGCCATTTGGAGAGTGAATCAGCGGGTGAAAAATGTCTCTCAGAAGGTGCCTCTGCTTCTCTCAGTAACTCTGCATTTCATATAACTAAATAAGTGTTTAAAATATATTGATTACAAAGGTAGAGAGAGAAAGTTTGAGTGCACAGGTGTGCAAGAAAGATAGCAGCATTGATCTCCACCTGCTGGATCACTCCCCAAAGGCTTGCAAATATTCAGGGCTGGACCATTCTGTAGTCAGAAGCCAGAAACTCCATCTGGGTCTCATGGGTGGTAGGAACCCAAGCACTTGGATCATCACCTGCTGCCTGCTAGCCCAATTAGCAAGAAGCTACAATGGCAGTCTGGAGTAGATGTGACTTGTACCTCATAAGGGATGCAGGCATTCCACGTGCTGAATTAACCACTGGGCCACAAGGCCAGCCTGCAGAACTCTATTTTAGAATTAAAACTAATCACCAGATTTTGTTACATCACATGCTATGTTGAAAGAATCATGTCCTTAACATTAAAACATAGTTGAATTTCCAAAGGAAATACAATAATTTTTTTTTGATCTGCTAATGACTTCTAAAGTGTAAAAATTCTTCATGGAAGTCTTAATCAATACTGCTCGTCTTCTTAATAAAATGTGTGGTTTGAAATACCCTAAACCAGAATTGTAATTGTAAATTTTACTTGCCTCATGTTGATTCATGGAAAGCTAAGGGGCTACAGGAGGAGACTGTTAGAAAGTGGCACAGAAAACCAGGGCACCAAATGTTGGGAGAGTGGCATGGAAACAGAAAAAATGGAACAAACTCAGCCAAACAGAATTTATTTGAGACAAATTCCAAGAAGCTGCCAGCTGCAGAGTCACAGGTGGAGTGGCCATGTGGCAGAGGCCCATTTCATCAGTAGGCTGGATTTTTTATTGTTTGGATCCTAGGGGTGTTACTAGAGGTGGAGAAATTCTAAGATAATGCAGGAGTAGGTGGGGACTGTGCCCACTTTTTGCAGACATTTCACCCTTGATGGGTGTTGCTCCCTGGGCTCAAGTAAATTCAGAGACTGGGCTAGGGGTGTTTAGGCTGGTCTTTTGAAGTACAGTGTAAGAGACTGTGGTCAGAGCTTGTCTGTTTACTATCTTGAGGGCGAAAGGGGCAAACTTGTGTTCTTGCTCTCTACAGCGCCCTAAGGACTGCTCTCCTGTGCTCATTTCAACAATGGGATGCCCCTTTTATCTCTTTCATTATTAGAGTTCTACTTGAGCTTTCATTTGGGTGGATGAAAATGCCACAAAAATTGAGCAAACGCCACAAAAATTGAGCAAACATGAGAAAAAAAACCGAGTCACTTTAATTTGTAAAATCAGGGAGCAAATCTTGATAATTTCTGAATATTCTTATTCCAAGTCTTTGGTATTCTGCCTTTTGGTTCAAAGACAGAAATTGTGGCATCCATTGTTTTCAATGATTAAACATTGATTATAAGAGTACTTTACTCGGACCTTAAAAGGGCAGAGACAATCAGTATACCCTGATGGACAGAGAATAGAAATTAGTCCAGCCTTAAGAGTACTGAGACAGACAACATGGTTTGAAAGAAAGCTGATTATCCTTAGAGAACTGACCTGGAGGAGAATGCCCCTCTGCCTATTGTTTATCAGTCTGTAACAATAGGTATTTTTCCTTTATATCTTATATGATACTGCCCTGCCATAAGCTCATGACCAACATTCCTATAACAAAATACAGGTTAGTGAGGCAAAAGCATAACAGATTTATATCATCAACATTTTATGTGATTTAGGAGCAGTTATTAGTCAACCTTTTAGCATTACCCAGGAGGAATGACTTATAAAAGAAAAAGCTTTATTCTTTGGAAGTTTATAGTCCAAGATTGTGCAGTGGCGTTAATCTGGCAGGCTGTGATAATGATAGAATATGTGTGGAGGGAGGAGGATAAGGCTGACAGGGAAGCAGAGATAGAAGCTCGGCAAGTTCATCTTAACCAACCAACCTCACGGAAGTGTTCCCAGAGAGCAAATGCCCATTGAGCTAAAAACTTCCCACTGGTTCCAACTCTAGATGCCATAATTTGGTTGTTTCAAATCTCCACCCTTTGTTCACTGACCATTATTAACAAGGCTCAAGAGGCAAACCTTCAGTAGGTAGGCCTTTGGAGGATAGTCAACCCTTGCACAATCTTAGTCATAATAGGAGATAACACAATCTTAATAGGAGTTTCAGAATTTAAATCCCAAAGACTTCAGTAAAATGGGTCTTCTAAACTTCAATGCAGACTAAACAACTGTGTAGAAATGCAATTGGACTAAATAGTTTTATCTAATGATGATAGATTAAGTCAAGAAATGGAGCAAGGGCTGTCCAGATTGTTCTTGACCTCTCCTTGTGGCATTTTTTTCCTTCAGGTATAAGGCAGAACATGACTAATTTGAAGTTCTTTGAGGGAGAAAGGAATAGGTTTCTTGGCTTAAGAAGAATTCTGTTTTCTCTCTCCTGCATTGGGAAAGGAGGAGTCAGATATTTGTAATTCACTTTTAGGAGGGAAGGACAGGCAGGAGACTATAAGATGGGAGAGATTGGAAGGCTTTACTTCTGGGGCTCTTCCAACTCTCTTCAACTCAACCCGCCAAAATGATGTACTTTGGAGTAGCATGTTTGGAGCCATGATGTTTTAAAACATGCTTCTTACATAATTTTCTGTTCAGCCCTGCTTTGAAATATACCTCAAAATGGTGTCACTTTTCATGAAGTTATTTTCTCAAATACATTTTGTGGGATTTATTAGGAAAGGAGTTTTATTGTGGACAGAAATGTTTTTCCATTATCTGATGCAAGCAAAAACATTGTTGGCATTCAATCTAAGTTTCATACTATGCCTGTGCTTGAATTGTTCTCTTTTCTATTTCAGCTGACCTGAATAATGTACGTTTCTCTGCCTACCGTACAGCAATCAAAATCCGAAGGCTACAGAAAGCCCTGTGCTGTGAGTTGTACTCTCAGTTAATCATTGTGTTCTCTGGATTTTTTATTATGACAAAGATAAATGAAGAAGGTGATAGCACTCATAGTTATTCTGGTTTTTGGTACACTTGACTCAAGGATTTGACTGTGTTTCTATTATAGCATTATTATTTGTCCCATCATGCACTAGTGGGGCCAGTGAACATGTTGTCTTCATTCAGTTGCAGAACAACATTTGCCAAAATACAGGTGCAATATCAAAAGTGTTTTCAAAACTATGCTGCCACCTAGTCTGAAAAAATTGTCATGCAAGCAAAGTCATTACCCTTAGAGAGTCTTAAGGCTCTAAATCATTTGACACTAGGTGGTCATGCAATAAAGAAATGATGAAAAGTCAGCTTCTTGATCCAAACTTGAATTTGTATTTTGACAAATTAGAGACAAGTTTGTTTTCATTTAAATATATCTTAAGATAGTATTACCTATGAGTTTTTCCCTATGAAGAATATTGTGGTAGTCTATAATTGATGTTTTATTAAAAGGTTATTGTCTGCCCTACCCTCAAATAGCCTAGAATTACATCAAAATATGAATACTTAGAGTACCTACTAAGGGTTTTCTATTTTTGGTTGTAGTTTAGTTGGCTGTGTCTATTTTCAGAACATTCAGGCCTTGTCAAATAATTAATATAGAACATGATTTGTGAGATAAAGAAATCAGAAAAAAAATCCGTATATTCTTAGTTCTACCTTTTGTTTCTAGTTGTTATGTGTCTAAACAGTTCAATGAATTTTGAGAGTTAGCCTTAAATAAATGAGTTTGGAAAACCTATTCCTTAAAAGTCAGTTGAAATTAGCAACAAATTTTCACATGATTGTATGAAAAGAATTGGAGAAAAAGAAATGTAAAAGTATTTAGAGAAAATAAAGTAATGCAGCCCCTTAACATTAGAGAAACTGGGACCAGTATTGTGGCAAAGTGAGTTAGTCACCTCTTGTGACACTGGCATTCGATATCAAAACATCAGTTGCAGTCCCAGCTTCTCTGCTTCGGTTCTAGCTCCCTGCTAATCTGCCTGGGAAGGGCCCAGAAGGTGGCCCAAGTAGTTGGACCCCTGCAACCCTTTTGGGAGACTAGGATCGAATTCTTTACTCCTGGCTTCAGCTTGGTCGAGCCCCTGCTGCTGTAAACAATTGTGTAGTGAAATAGCACATGAAATATCTCCCCTTTCTCTATCCCTTCCTATCTCACAACCTTGCAAACAAATATATAACATTTTAACAACAAAATAAGAAAAAGTTAAACTCTGTGGAAGCAAAATCTAGTGGGATATGAAACACCTGCAGATAAAGCAATGGAAGAATGAGATAAAATATGTGGAACCTCCCAGACAGTTGGTAGGTTGTGACAGTCACACTGAATAGCTTCATGTTTTCAGCTCAGACTGTGCAAGCCCACACACACTGGCTGGTGATCTGTAGGTTGAGCAGGAACAGAATAGGAAGTGAATTGTATTCACACAAAAGGGAAGTGCATTCTGCTCAGTACTGTGTGATGACACATGTTTTCAGAGAGGCTTAGCTGCACGTCCTGTAGCCAGTTGACAGTGCTGGAAGGTCTCTTCAGGCCTGATGAGCTACAAAGTGAGGACAAATGACTCAACCACAAAATCTCCATTGACAGGCAACTGCTTTGTGTCGTGAACACAGCCCCAGTTTTTAGTAATACTTCTGGGTGAATAAACAAATGAATACAATGATGTTTTCTTTTGACCCCTAAAGCAAAAACTCCCTCCTTCAGCTCATTCCCTTAAACCTGAGAAGGGCAGCTGAGAGAGTCCTGGAGTGTTTAAAGGAAATTTGGTAGTATACCATGAGCAGTGTCATCTGGTGGGAGATTCTGAACATTTAAAGGAATCTTCTGTGAATCAACTGGCCGCAACTTTTCACTGTGCCCAGTGCCCTCCAGCCTGCGGCCTGTGTGCCCCCTGCAAGGATCACCTGTTTATGATTAATCTGTTTCTTCCTCTCCCATCCTTTCTGTTTGCCTTCAGTGCTCTAACCCTTCCTCTGAGTGGCCTGTAACCCTTTATTTCTCCCAGGCATTGTTAAAAATTTACCTCCTTTGGAAACATTTACAAGCTAATGCCACCTGCCTCCAATTTTTCCAGTACTTTATGGTCACCTATATGGCAGTTTCTCACCTGAGTTCCTTATGCTTGCGTGAGAGTGTGATCTTGGGGAGCTGGCCCATCTCTCCTTGGGACTACTCTAGGTCAGGGGCAGCTCCCATTCTGTGTAAATCCCTGCCCAGAGCTAATGAGAGGGCTCACATCATGCTATGCCTGCAATCATTGACTGTTGAGCTTCAGGATTATGCCCGGGGAACAACAGAAAGAGACCTGGTTCCCACACCCACAGATCTCAAATTCAGAGAGCATTCCCTGCACACACAGCATTCCTGCTGACTGCTTTTCAAGACAGTGGTCCTGGCCTGACCCCCCTCTCCATCCACCTGCCGCACTGTGCTCTCTTCAGTTCTGCAGGAGAATGCATGGTTCTTCCCTGTTTCTCAGGCCTGAGCTGCTGTTGTCAGCTCATCCTGATTCCCCATCTTATCAAACCAGTTCCTTCCTTAACTGGTACCTGCCATCACATCTGGCTTGTGCACTAAGGGGAGCAATTTCAATGTTCCACTTATTTATTGTTTTTTTTTAATCTGTTTCTCCAAATGAACGGAGCTTTTGCAGTAGGTGTTCCTCTGTGCTTTAGGGCCACATAGAGTATATCTCTTAGGACAGAAGGAGTGATTGGTTTGACTTTGCAGGACATGTGGAATACTTCAGAAGACATGTACAGTGAGTTTATACAAGTGTGTTTAATAAAAAAAAGTGTTTAATTTTTGCATATTCATAAAAATGATGTCACAGGGACAAAAATAAATGAGCTAACAACCAAATACAGTGTGACCAAATCTCAGGACTATAGAATAGAATTTTAGGAAAGCCAACTGGCAGAAACACATTTTCATTCCCACTTATGTATCATTCAAAATCTGTAGAATTAAATGTTGAATTAGATAAAGACATTTGCAAACCTGCAAAGGCTGAAAACTAAATACATTATTTCGGGGTTATGCTTTGTAAAGGAAAGGGAGCATGATTAAGGAGGATCCAAGGCTTCCAAGATACCAGGACATTCCAAAATATTCATGGAAAATGGAATTGGTAATCTTATTTTTGTATAGCAGAGTTTGAAAGTAATGCATCATGTTTTCATACTACACATATCAGTGATACTTTTTGAGAAATTCATTGTATGCATGGAATCATAAGTTCTTTTGAAAGTAAGTAAACATTTAATTGGATTTTCCACAAACTTTTGAAGTGCCCTCATTGATAGCATTCTACCTCTTTGCTTCTATGATGGAATAAAGGGTATTTCTTCTATCTTTTTCTTTATATATTATGAATAGGTACACACACACTTACACAATACCTTTTGTGCTCCTATTTAAAAGTTTTTTATTATAGGCAATAGCAGCGAGCTAAGGAAAGAACTGTCAGGAGGGAGGAGGTCTCTCTATCATGAAGAAGGCTGCTTTCCTGCAGTGCTTGGCCTGCTTGTTACATGGTCAGAGGCTCATGGCTATTAATCAGAGAGGAAGAACAGGAGATATATGTATAAGCATGAGAGGTATGGTGGATGAAGTACTGGAATCCAAATGGTTGGATGGATATCCAGAAATCTCCTTAAAGTCTAGTAAGGTCATCTCTTTCCTGAAACCTTCTCTGGATTTGTTTTCAAGTTTTTTGCCTTTCTCAGGCTCTCTCTGTGTTGTATTTAATGTTTGGGTATTTTTTCTTTTTGATAGAAGGAATAAGGTAACTGTTTTCTGTTTTGTGGAGTTTGGAAATGGGGCAGGAGGTGAGGGTGCTTTAGGTAGTATGTAAGACAGCTTGAGAAACAGAAGAAAGGGGGGAAGTCAATATTTTGGGGAACAGATGATCAAGGTTGGGCTGACTTGAGGTAGTAGAAGGGAAAAGACCATCCAATTCCTAACATTGTTTTCTGGAAAACTAAAAACTGGAGATTTAGTAGAGGGTAAATTGTGAAGCATGGGAAAAAGATGGCATTGGGCTCTGTTAAGATTTCCAAGCTGGATATCTGCTTCAGAAAGATGAAAAACCTTTATGTGGAACACATTAAAGTAGGAGTTTCCAAAGGAAAATAGATGACTTTAGTAGGGAACAGAGCAGTAGGAAGATGTACCACGTATTTAGGCAGGAAATCAGAAGTAGAAAACAGAATCTGAAATCAACCAGAAAATTAATAATGGTGAAGGAGGGAATGAACCATGAAAGCTGGCCTGGCAAATACGTTCACTGCCTGCAACCCTGGCACCCCATGTTGGAACCAGGGCATGTCCCAGCTGTTCTACTTTCAGCCCAGCTCCTTGCTAATGACCTGGGGAAAGTAGTGCAAGGTGACCACTCACATGGAAGACCTTTATGAAGTATCCAGCTCCTTGTGATTGTCTGGCTAGTGAACTAGCCGATAGAAGATATGACCCGCAGTGCCGCATCCCCTATGGATGCTGGGTTAATTCCCAGTTGCTGCACTTCCTATCCAGCTCCCTGCTAATACGTTACATCAGCAAAGTGAAAGGTGGTCCAATTGCGTGAATCACAACACCCGTAATGGGAGACCTGGGTAAAGCTCCTGACTCCTGGCTTTCATCTGTCCATTCCATACTTTTGGGGAGTAGATCAGCAGCTGGAATGAGGCTTCTGCCTCACAGAGTACAAAGGCTACATAGGCAAGCTGGCTATTTGGAAAGCAGAGAGGGCAGCTGCTAAGGAGACTCACACTCGCAGCTGGAGACCTGGAGATGAGCCCCAGAAGCCCGAGACCAGGAGCTGAGCAAGTTTGTTCTTTCAGCACAGAAACCTGAGATCAGTTCCCATTTAGTCCCCTGTGTCTCCTTTGTGCAATTAAAGACGTACTCAGAAAGCTGGTTGGAAGGCAGTTCTGCTTATTTGTTTCATTTACCACATGACAGAGGTGTCATCAGTCTCCCTTTGAAAAGCAAAAAATCATAATTTCCTGTGATTTAAATGTCACATCTTTAAAGGCACCTACATGTGACACGCTGCAGAAAGATGTGTTCTTGGCTTAGGCACTAAGGCAAAGTGTCAGAATAACTTTTTGAAAGCTGAAGACATGGCAGTCTGAGGGATGTGCCCAAGTGCTGTCACAGCTGCAGAGTATGTAACAAGAGAGACTTTTCTGAAAGAAATGCACAAACAACCCGATCCAGGAAATGCTCTATTGTCACTTTGTGCCATGTGGGGATCCAATAGCAGTGCTGTGTTGCTGGCATAATTAGTGTTGGAATTCAGGAAATTCAGAGTGTTTTTGGCACTGTTTGAATCTATTGCTTTGTATCTCTGGGGAATTGTAGTTCTGTAACTGTCCTTTAATTAAGCACTTCTGTTCTGTCAGGCACTCTGAAGAAAGAATTTGAATTGCTTTCTAGAGGTTTATAATTGAAAACAAAGGATAGTCCCGAGAAATGGGATAAAAATGACAATGAAAGTTCCAGATGGTTCTTAGTTTTCTTCTAACATCCTCTCTAACTCATGTAAAGTTTATCAAGTTAGCTTTATTGTTAGCTGAAGTTACTGATGATGTATGTGACATCTGAAGAATATGGTTTGGCCTGCTATTTAGACTTGGGTATTTTATGTTTGTCTCTTAAAAAAAAAAAAAGAAAAGAAAAACCTCTTCCTGATGTTTTGTCTTAGAAATCGTTTTATAATGATAAACATTTTGATCATTAAAATTTTAAGAAGCTCTTCAATTTTAGGTAACTTGAAAAGTAAGTACTTCTGTAGGGTTTAAGCAGTTAGCATGGAATCATTTCATTCTCTCTTTAACAGTTCAAAACTTGTGATTATCCAGTGGTTAAACATAGACAAATATTAAAGATGTTATTTGCCCATTTGGGTTAGTGGTCAAAATGTCAAGAAATTTTTGAGAGAAGAGTTCTGTATCAAGGAGGAAACAGTTACATATGTGTGCATGTATGTATTTTTAAAGTTCCACTGAGATTTATTTAATGTTGAAGACTTAAATGCGAAGATTAAAAAAGTATTTGACAAAACAAAATTTTCGCGAACATATCTTGAGCTAATATATAAATTATATATATATATTCTCTAATGATCCCTATCCATTCGTTTAGGTTTGTTTAGCTCTCTACATATTCAGATCCATAGCAGTTTGAAAGTCAGCTTTGGTTCTCTGCTTTTAGTTAGATAATGAATGAATCAAAGTTGATATTAAAAAATACACTTTCCTTTTTTATCTGAAGTCTTCCTGGTTTCCTTCAAGGCAGTGACTGTTCCGTGAGCTCTGCCTAGCCTTCCCACCCTAACCACATGCCACAGTCTTCCAGACGCTTAGGTGTCCTGCAGTTCTCCGTGTTTCCTGCAGACCCCTGGACTTCGAGGAATTCTTACCTTTACAAAAGCAGTTGTGCCCTCTTGGAGTTCATTCCTTGCTGCACGTGCTTTCTGTTGTGTCTGACTGTTCTTCAAGGCCCATTGCAAATCCTCAACCTCCCAGGGAAGTTGTCCTTTTTCTGTCCTTTCACTCCAGTAGCAATAGTCGTCATAGAGATTTCCATGTCTTTCATGGCTCCTTCACTCCCCCTCTTACTGAAATTATCAACACCTTTTGAAGAGCCAGGATTTTGTGCATATCCTGCATGTCCTCTAGATATTCTAGATAAGAAATTTGAAGAGGAGAGCAAATACATCAAGTACAAGAGATATGAGGTTTGTCTTGTGCAACTCTTGTAATCCTCCTTAGATACATGTTACCTATAGTTAAGGATGTCATGGGAGGTAAAATAGGATGCAGCCAGCTTATGCACAACTTATCATTCAGGCTTGACTCAGCAGTCAAGAACTGCTATTTTTCGACAAAATCTGTTTTTTGCCAACTGAGCATCTCCAGTGAATTGTGTATGACACAGTTGCACATGTCCGAAGACTATTGAAACATGATCAGTTTGGCAATGATAGAGAGAATGAATGTAGGGCAGTGAACAGATTGTTTTTGGAAATACAGTGAAAGGGGCGATGTAGTACTTGAGAAGTCCCAACCATTTAGAGTGAACTTAGGGATTTATGTCTTTTATATTCATTTTACAGAATTATTTATTTATTTGAAAGCCAGAGCTGCATACAGAGAAGGATAAACCGAAAGAGAAAGGTCTTTGATTTACTGGTTCATTTCCAAAGTGGCCACATCAACCGAGCTAAGGCAGAGTAAAGACAGACACTTCATCTGGGTCTCTCATGTGGGTTGCCTGGGCTTAAAAAGCACTGGGCTGTCTTCCACTGCTTTTCCCAGACTGTTAGCAGGGAAGTGAATCAGAAGTGGAGCAGGTGATCCAGAAACATACACCCAAATACAATGCCAAACTGTCCCCTGTATTCGTTTAAACAAATGAATTAAGTAAATGTGTTTATGTAATTGTTGAGTTATGTAAAAGGTGGAGCAGCGGAGAGGAAAAGAGAACTGTCGTCTGCTGATTCACTCTCTCAGATAACCTCAACAGTTAGGTATATGCCTGGCCCGTGGGCCACATGAGCGACAGGAACCCAGTACTGGCACTGTCGTCTGCTGCCTCCAGATGCCTGAGTAGGGAGCTGGATCAGAAGTGTTAAGCAGCTGAGACTTGAATCAGGCACTCCGACATGGTGTGCAGGTGCCCTAAGCAGGGTCTTAACCCACTGTGTCATATTCGCAACTTGATCTGTTTTAAGGAAGCAGGAGCCTACAGAGGGGAAAGTTGGATGAAAAAGTAGGAACAACTGTTAAAAGAGTAGAAAAGGAAAGAAGATTAGAGGGGGAAAAAATTGCAGATTGCAGATCATGAAAATGTGGTTCAAGAGATTAAAAGTGTAAGAATGGAAATGCTATTTATTTCTTGAAAACACAAAATTAGCTTTTCATACAGGATAGAGTCTTAAAGTGAAAGAACCAATTTAGGTCCTTAAGAGCTTTTGTTTCTGTTGCTATGTGCCATAATGACTGTGCATAATCCTTTTTCTTACCTGATTAGTGGATCTCTTAGAGTTGAATACAACAAATGAAGTTTTCAAACAACACAAGCTGAACCAAAATGATCAGCTCCTGAGTGTTCCAGATGTCATCAACTGTCTGACAACAACATATGACGGACTTGAACAAATGCATAAGGATCTGGTCAATGTCCCACTCTGTGTGGATATGTGCCTCAACTGGCTGCTCAATGTATATGACACGTAAGTTTGCACTTGCCCATTACATTCTTTGAATGCAGTATGTTGAATACCATTTTTTAAAAAACATTTTTGAATGAATTTTTGAAAAGTTCACTGAAAATGCTTTTTTCTGGTGAAATTATTGGTATTCGTTGTTGGAAGCTAAACGACTTTCCAAGTCATTGCACTGATAACAAATATTAGAAAACATATATTTTAAGATTTTCCTCTAATTTATAAAGACTGCCAACTTTGTCATATTTTTTATGATTGGAGCTGGGGGAACCTGACATAGATAAGTATGATTTCCGTTTTGTTCTGGAACTTACTTTGGTAGTTTTTGAAAGAAAAATATTGTGTTTATTAATATCATTTGAATAAAAATGAGCTTCTGATAAACTGCTCTGTTACCTTTGTGTGACAGTTTAAGACTGATGAATGGAAACAAGAGGGATTGCACTTGTCTGTATGTCACCTTTGTTTACTACCATGGTGGTATTTGTGCACCTAGAGTTCTAAATAATCTATGATGTAGTTTAACTTGGTGGTCACCATCACATAAAGTCAGTGTTAACTTCTGGCCAAACCCACTTTCCATTAATTTGGCCCTTTTGAATGCCAGCATCAATTCTAGGGAGGCATGCTGTGTGCTGACATTTCAGAAACATTAGGAATTATTCACTCATCTGGTAGGGGGCTAAAGTATGCAAAGATGAAAGAGAAAATTGGAAGGCATTATTTTTTCTCTCTCAGACCTTAAAAGTTATTTTCTCTAATTAGATGGTATGATAATTTGTGTTTAGTAGCCCTTTCTTTGGTTTAGAAAGAAAAAAAAAATAATCATCGCTACATGCACACTTGTTTAGCAGCTGATTGATTCCATATAAGATGAGTTTGGTGATAATGATAGCTTTAGGGAAGATTTAGCTAAAATTTTGTTTACTTGTTTCATTAGAAAGTGCTTTTGTCTGCTACCATTCACACATATTTCTTTTTAATGATCAAGTAGCCATTGTGAGCTTGAAGAGGCAAGAAACCCTCTGGAGGGTAAATCTTAGCTTCTGTGATCGGAGTCAGATTGACTTTGTCCCTGTCTGATTTCTTTTAATGCTTGCTTTTAATCGAGAGTTTAGAGTCTCTCAAGGTAAAACTGACCGTTAGTATTGATCTATCATTCATTTGCTCTTTAATTTTTTGAATCCTCAAAAGATACATTTTCTATATTAAACTCACTGATGAAAGATAAGTTTTCACTGCCAACTCTATGACTTTACTCCCTCAGATACATTGCTATAATTGTGCAGGGGCTTCTTGGAATCCTGTGAAACACTTCAGAGGAGCACATCTGGACCCACAGTTTAAAGAGAATTTGAAGAAGTAAAATGGCTTTTATTTCGCGTCATCCGAGGAGGCACTGACGTTTGGGGTTAGTTTTTGTCTTCAGATGAAGGCAAAAGCAGGTTGATGTGGAGCTGCCATCACAAAGAATAGAGTGACAGATCGGGTGGCTTCAGCAGTAGCATTCCTGCCACTTCCCCAGGCTGGGAACCTAGGATCAAGGTAGAAAGGGTTCTCTTTGAAGACCTCGGCCTCTGCCTTGTGGATGCCACCTCTTCGTGTGTTCCTCCTAGTAGTTCTATCTGTGTGCCTCTCGCCTCTTCCCAAAAAGACGCAATTTATTTTGGATGAGGGCCTGTTCTGAGGACCTCATCCTAACCTGATTGTATCTGTAAAGAACCTGTTTCCATACTGAGAATTAGGACTTGAGTATCTGGATTTAGGATGAAATAGTTCATCCCATGACACACACATGTTGTTTTCAGTAGAGAGCCCAATGGAAAGAGTGCCACTAGGCTGGGGAGCAGCGGTGTGTGAAACATCATGATTCTGTCTAGGCAGTTGCATGTTGGGGTAGCTGTATTTTTCCATCAATATGTAGGAATGCATGGGAAATGCTACATGAACGCAGTATGTCATATTTAGAAATACAGTATCTTGGACTGTCTTATTTTCCATTATAAAAGGGAAAAGTATTGGCAAGACTTATTTCCCTTCCATGTTAAAGAAATGTCAGAGCAATGGCCATTCAGCCCAGGTTTCTGACTTGGAAAGCAGAAGCATGTGTTAGCCAAAGAAAATTTTAAAATTACACTTACGTTGGTAATTTCACAGGGCCAGAGTTGATTCTATGTTTCTCCAATAACCAAGACTTACTCATTTACCCAACACTTACTAACTCTTTCCAAACAACAGCTCTTCTAATTCGTCCTGGAGTCTTAACTCTCTCCAGGGTGTCAGGACATGAGGAACTCTGAGGAAGTCTGTGAGTCGGATAAACAGCGCCTCTTCAAACTACTGTGATGGTCCTTTATCAGTCATGAAGTTTTGTTGTCTTTCTTTGTGTAATGTAGTGCACCTGGGACTCACATTTTTAGCATTAACTTGAAATAGTCATAGAAGCACATAGAACATCATAGAGTTCTTGATTTAGGACTTCAGAGATCTTCCATTCTGCCTTGTTTTAAACTTACCAACTAAATGACCTGTCCAGTGGGATGAGACCATTTACATAGTCAGATATTAAAATTTGTGGTAGTTAAAACATTAATGTTCAGATTTTTTTAATCACCATTCAGTTTTTCTTGACACATTATCTTATTTTGGGAAAATAGTGTCTTAGGAAATAAGCAAACTGTGTCTTTAAAGTTTTAGCATGTATCAAGCTTCTGAATTTTGTAAAGAAATTTCCATTCTCATCTGTTGTGGATGCTAAGAATTCATATTTTTGGTTCTGATCTCTATGTGAATTTATAGTCACTGAATTTTGGCATCTCAATTTATGATTTGAAAAATTGAGATAAGAACATCTTCTCTGTTTAAGCACATAAAAGGTTATTGCAAAGGGCAAATGAACTAATACATGTAAAAGCACTTTATAAACTGTTAATATTGGTTTCATTTGTGAAACTCAGGCATTTTTCATCTTCCAAGCTAAAAAGTCATCATTTCATAATCTTCCATCTACATTTAGTGAACATCAAGTGTTTAAATCATCACTTAAAGCAATATTATGAGATACTTAGTTTAACTTCACTTGCTTCAATGATTCTTTTTTCCCACTACTTGTGGGTGGGTATAATTTTGTATGGTGCATATCTTTCCAGTGAAACTGATTTCAGGAGTTGTTTGTGAGAACAATTAGGAAGCCAAATATCTTTAGCCCTTGCTAAGTGTCCCTAGGATATTAGACATTCTCCAAGTGGGGACTTCTACTTGTCATACCCTTAAAGTCCAATTTTTGACTGTCACCTTTATTAGATGTGGTGAGAAAATGGTGACAGTTCAGACTAATCAGTCTGGAATAACTAGTCAACTCCAGTTATCTTGTATTATTTTTTTATTTCAAAAATTAAAGGTTAGTCCCATATTTTCCTATGATTCTCTGCTTTCTTGGCTTACCTCCCCAGCACATGTGTGAGCTTATCCTGTAGAGAAATCATGCTTCTGCTTTGTTCTTTGTCCCCACAATTCATAGAACAATGCTGACCCACTGTATGGCTTTGTAACTGTGGATGGTGGATGACTTCATGATTGACATTTTCAGTTGTTTTTCTGATAATGTTCTTTTCTTTTTATGTCATGATAGGCTGGAGGTCATGGTCTGATGGGTATCATTTTGATCATTTTTCCCTTAAAGGATTGCTTTGTAGCAACTTTCAGGTGCTAGTCCCATTCCATTCACACAGCCTTTGGTTATCTTCTGTAAATCCATTGTCTGACCATGTGCAAAGAATATCAGAATTTCCTGGCATTTGAAAGGAAGAAAACAGGCACAATCTATTTCATGTCATAATTGGAAACTCCTAAAATTATGAAGTGCAGACACACTTTGTAGTTATGGCTCAATTTTCTGTTAACTTGAAACCAGTTTTCCTTTAATTGTGATAAACTGAAATGAGTAAATTTATTCAGATATTCTGTTTATATAGGCTATGTTTACTATTTTTGAAAGGTTTATTTGGAAGTCAGAGAGATAGAGTTTAGTAGAGAAACAGAGAGAGAGAGAGAGAGAGAGAGAGAGAGAGAGAGAGAAGCAAGACAACAGATCCTCCATATGCTGGCTCAGTTCCCAAATGACTGTTATGGTTCGGTTGAGTCAAGTAAAATTGGAAGCCAGAACTCCTTCCTGATTTCCTAAATGGGTAAGAGGGACCTAAGTACTTGGCCCATAATTTGCTGTCTTTGCAGATACATTACCAGGGAGCTTGGCCAGCAGCAGAACAGCCTGGACTCCAACGAGCTTTTGAATATGGGATTCAATATCCAAGTGGCAGCTTAACCCACTGTACTACACTGTTGGCTCCTGTTTTAACAATTATTTTATGTATCAGTACTGAGTGTCATACACATGTTTAACAAGGGTTCAGTAAGTTTGGTACATTTTGATTTTTCAAATTTGAGAGGCAGGATGAGACATACACAGATGTACTGCACTCCCACAGGTATTATTGAAATCCTCTGGTTCACTCCTAAAATGCTTCCAATGGTCAGAACTGAACCAAATTCATCAAGTGGGAGCTAAATTTAAGCCTTGCGTGTGGGTGGCAGGGACCCAGTTATTTGAGTGTCTCTGTGCTCCCCACTGTCAAAATTAGTACAAGAATGCAAATAGAACCAGGGCTGGTATTGTACCCAGATTCTCTGATGTGACCTATGGATAGCCTTAAAAAAATGTTCTGTAACTGCAAATAGAACAAATATCATGCTTTTCAAGGGAAAATTCCCAGAAAAAGAGCATATCTTAAACAGTATCTTAACACTTAGGTTAATATCCACTCCTATTTAATATCCCTGAAAATAGATAATAAACTCTGAGCTACTGAGGGACCATTTTGAAAATATAAAATTTTTTCACTAACCACCTAAACATGCTTTTCATTTTTATTTATTGCATTCTTCACATGTCATATGTGCATAGAAGCTTGTTTTTTATTATTTCATAATGAAAAATTATCTTTGCTGTAATGGTAAAATTTACCAACAGAATCAAGATTTAAATAGAATTTGTTTGTAGTTTAAGATCACATGATGCAATTGCATGTTTTTTTGCTAAGGTTTGTTTGTTTATGTGAAAATCAAAATTACAGAGAGAGGAAGAGACAAAGTGATTTCATTTCTGCTGGTTCACCGCCTCAGTGGCCGTAATGGCCATGGGTGAACCTGGAGCTTCATGTGGGTATTGTACATGGATGACAGAGCCCAAGGAACTGGGCCATCTTCCACTGCTGTTACTAGGCACACCCTCAGAGGGCTGGTCCAGCAGAAGAGCATTTAGAACTTGAACTGGAATGACTTTGTAGGTGGTGGCTTAAACCATTGTGCCACAATGCTGGCCCCAACTATGTATTTTGAAACATTGTGACCTATTAAATGTTATATAATCATGTTATGTGAATGTCAGGTGAATATATTTAAGTATACTATACTTGTGCATTAAAAAAGTGCCTTTAGGGTCAGCTTTGTTGTAAAACTGATTAGAATGTTACATACTGCCATCCCGTTTTGAGTGTTAAATTGGGCCTCTTCCAGTCCGATTTCCTGGGCTGCCGCTGGGAAGGGAGCAGAAAAGGACCCAAGCAGGTGCCACTATGACAAGGTTTCTGATTCCTGGCTTCAGCCGAGGCCAAACCAGACTTCTTTAAGGCTTTGGAGAATGATTTAGTGGAAAAAGAGTTTCTTTCTCTCTCAAATTCCTCTAGTTTTACATTTGAAATTAATTAATTAATTCAGCTAGATACCATAAGAACATGAAAATTGAAATCCTAATCTGAAAAAATGACCCTGCATCTGAAATAGTGAAAGTGGGAATTAAAAATTTTGTAGTTTGGGTGTTATTTCATGGGAACATAATATCTAAATAATTTATGTGGTTTTGTTTTCCATTTCCAGGATCTAGTACTGTGATTAATATCTGACCAATATCAGTAATTCTTTGATGAGTATTGGAATGAAGATCTCTGCTTTTCTGTAGAAAATTAAAATTGCTTCTAATTATTTTAGGCACTTAGCATGTTAATAATACCTTTCTAGTTAACTTTCTAACATTTATTTTTAAAGATAGGAATCTTGTAAAAGTTCATGGAACATGAGCATTAAAAAACAAATATTGCATAGATCTCAAGAAGTTTCTGTAACATATTAAACTTGTAAATTTTATTTCCTACAAACATTTGAAGTATACTTATATCTATTATCACTGATCCTTTCTTGCTTTATTACATTACAGTCTTGCATTTATAATTATTAACTTAGTGTTTAATTCATGGATTTGTGAAAATTATTATTATTATTTTTAATTGAATTGATCAACAAAGAGACAGTCTGAGATCTTCCATCACGGATTAAATTCCCAGTTGGTTACAGTCCCTGGGGCTGGGAAATGCAGAAACCAGGAATCTGGAACTCCATACAGATCTCTCACATGGACAGCAAGGGGCCCAAGCACTTGGGCAATCCTCCACTGCTTTCCCAGGAGTGTGGCAAGCTGCATTGAAAGTCAAGTATCTGGGACTTTCACCAGCACTCAAATATGGAGTGTCAGTCAACAGGTGGTATCTTAAATTGCTGTGCAATGAAGCTCAAGAAAGTGAAATCTTAGTTGATGTGTTGTTTATAAAGTGATTTCAGGCTACATAGTCTTCCATTGACCAAACATGCTACTAAAGTATGTCATGAAGCTATGGTACAGGTTAGAATTAATTGTTAAGGCTGAATTAAAATGTTACATCATTAAGATCCAATTATTTAATGCTTCACTATTGAGAAGAATACATATTCAGAAATAATTACCCTATTTTTTGCAACTTAAATACATGTAATACAGTAAGTTTTTTTTTTTTATAATTTCAGTGGTCGGACTGGAAAAATCAGAGTGCAGAGTCTGAAGATTGGGCTGATGTCTCTCTCCAAAGGTCTCTTAGAAGAAAAATATCGATGTAAGTACAAATTTTCTTAAACCAAATATGTTTGTAAATGTAGCTATGATCATAAAAGCTTTTAAACATGCTTTTTTATGATTTCCTATAAAGGTAGTTGTTCATTCCTTTGAAACTTCAGTGTTTATACCATTCTAGATTGGGGTATCAGAAACTTGGAGTTAACGTGAAATGCAGAACAGCTCAGAAGAGGACTTAGAGGTGAGGCGTTTTCACAGAGTGAGAACCAGCAGCAAAGAAAATACCATTTATTTCATAGAATTCTCTCCCTGTAATATAGGCATTGTGATTTTCATATCCTAGCTGAGAAACATGTTCCTGAGCTTGGCTAAGAATCTATGTGATAAGCTCCTAAAAATAGCAATTGTTAGATAAATGATGAACCCACATCTACAAACTTTCACTACTAGAACATTTTGATTTAATTTTATCCCTAAATGTGAGTAGCTTGATTCTACATTGGTTCATCAGGTGATTCATTACAGATCAATCTATACATTAGAGGACATAGGGATATTTCATGAATAAAGATATTAACCTAAAGAGGGTATGTCATCACAGATAAATTTAGTTCCATGTCTTATATAAATAGACATATGAGAGAATTTTGGAAAGTTCCTGGAACATTTGAAATGCAGTGTGCTTATTCTGAAGCAAAAAATTGTTTTAAATTCATCCATAGTATCTTCATAATATAGTTTACATGAACTTTCCAAAGTCCCCTTCATTTGTATGAGTATGAAAATATTTTTGCACCAGAAAAACTTGTATTTAAGTTCCATTTTTCATGAGCTTTTGGAAGCATCATATTTTTAATTTATGGATTTGCTATATATTTGTGAATTTAAGGTCTACAAAATGGTGGTGTATTTTCTTACCTAGTCTGGCAAAGATGCCAGTATAAGGAGACATGGATTTAAATGAAATGAAAACTGGACATAGGCTCGGATGGTGAGGGTCCTGCTAGAATGAAAGCCAAGGTGTGAGACTGAACAAGATTTGTGTGCGGCTTCTTAACTCAGAAAGCATTCATTTAGAAAAGGAGTTGTTCAATCATTTGTAATTTGTGGTTTTCACACACTCCTAAATGAATTAAGACTCTGCAAGGAGCAATTATTTGTTGGTAGTGCACCTATCTGAAGTAAATATAAATTCAAATGCAAAGCTTATGGTTTCTATAACTCAAGGAAAATCTCTGTAATTTAATCCATGAAGTATGTCATTTTAGTGCTTAATTAAATAAGAAATCCCTTGGGTTCACTCTTTAAATCTGTGTGGGACATTGAGACTCTGGAAGTGCTGTGGGACTATTTTGGTTTTTAGTTGGAGAGGACCTACACAGCTTTGACTTCAGTTGTGGTTTCCCCAGTGATATCAGAACAGTTCCTCATTATTACTTCCTTTGTTAGAATTAACATTCAAGGCAGTTTGCTCTGAAGACCTAATGGCAATGCCCTAGTCGGGGTCAATTGGTATCCATCTGAACATTGATTTTGCAATGGATGGTGTCAGCATCTTCATCCCAGTTATACTTCCCTCCCTGGTGAGAGGATGCCTTCTTGAGCCAGTGTTGTAACATAACCCTGGCCTTTGCTTGCCTCAGCAAACCTTCCACAAAATGTTCTTTTGAATGGCCAATTGCAGTTTTTCTATACCAATATGTTGCAACTTGATAATCAATTGTGACTTTCTTTTTGTGACTTATCTCCAGCATCATGACACTGGCTATTATTATTATTATTATTTTCCATTGTATAGTTTTGTAGGTATAGGGATCCCCCCCCCTCCAATTTTCCCTTCTTCCCCTAGTCTTTTCTCCCATAGTCTTGCAATAATATAGACTGTCAGCAACAGTCACAAATCCAACATTGTGCTTTTGAAGTGGCACACTTAGAGACAATGGTAGAAAAACTATGATCATATTGACACTGCTTTTTGTGTCTCACTAAGAAGTTTACAAAGTGTGCTTTTGTGTGTGTGTGTGAGTTTAGAAATTTGTCCAAATGCTTAAGAATGTTTTGTGAGTTCTACTGTGGTAGCAACGTGGTGATGTAGCTGTCTGCCTGGAAACAGCAAGGTTCGGCATGAATGATGTGCATCTGTCAAGATTACCACCCATAGTCGTCAACTCTGCATTCACTTAGGAAGCCTTTTCCCAAGGACAGGCTTAAAATTTGCATCACTTGAGACTCCAGGAGAAGTACTCTTGGCTATGAGATTCTTACATATATTCTTTAAAATTCAATTAGAACAAGCTACTACAGCACTGAGGAAATCTAAGTGACCAATTGGAAATAAAAATTAGATTTCTCATCATTGAGTTTATTTTCCCTATATTTGCATATAATTAAAGCTATATTTCATTATAACTATAGTTTCAATATCATCGAATTAAGGCTTCGTTGTTTGAAAATGCATTTCAGTCTACCACCTTTCCTCTCAAGAGAAAATAATGTGGGCCCGGCGTGGTGGCGCAAGTGGTTAAGCTCCTCACCTTGAACGCCCGGGATCCCATATGGGCACCGGTTCTAATCCCGGCGCCCCTGCTTCCCATCCAGCTCCCTGCCTGTGGCCCGGGGAAAGCAGCCGAGGACGGCCCAAAGCCTTGGGACCCTGCACCCGCGTGGGCTCTTGGCTTTGGATCGGCATAGCATTGGCTGTTGTGCTCACTTGGGGAGTGAATCATTGGACGGAAGATCTTCCTCTCTGTCTCTCCTCCTCTCTGTATATCCGCCTTTCCAATAAAAATAAAATAAATCTTAAAAAAAAAAAGAAAATAATGTGATTTTATGTGATGTTTATTTAAGTTATCATTTGAAAAATATTTTTAGGATCCAAGATTTCTTGTTTATTATGCATTTATTGTTAGAAAACTTCACATAAAGACTGTTTCACTTTTATATTCTTTGGAATTTGTAGAACTTGAAAATTTCTTTCCCCAAAAATGTTAATTTTTACAAGGAAGTGCATAAACTTTGAAATGTCTCCTTATTTCAAGTTATTTGTGTTGGTACATAAGTTCTATTGTTATAAATATTGTAATAATTTTTTTATCTATAAAGTATTATGCATGGTGAACTGAAGATAAGCCAAAAGAGAAAGTTAATTCTGTTGGACTAAGAAAATTCTGAAACATATCAGAGTTTTTCTCAGTGAATGGAAAACCCTGAGAACTTTGTGATAGTAGTCACATATCTTGCATATGAATTATTTAAATTTCAAGAAATTGTATTGTATCTCACAGAGCAAAACAAATAATTTGTGCAGCTGTTAAATGATGAGAGATAGGATGGCCCACAAAACAAAATGCATATCTCCTTATATTTAAGTGATTCTTATGTAAAATACATTTGATCATAAAAATATTTAAGAGAAAGCTTCCATATATAATGCATACTTAATTGAATACTACATATTTAATAAAATAATATAGATTTAATAGGATATTTATTTCATCCATGTATTTAATAGAATGTATTCTTATTATATTCATAGTTAATAGAATTTATATGTCTACTTACTAAAAATTTACAGGGTTGCTATTAAAATTATTTTATTTCCTTAAAAAGCCATGAAGAAAAATTTGTTTTGGATTCATATTTGTTTTAGAAAATTTTGCTTTTTTTAGAAAATTGCAAAATCTTTATCTATTTGGAAGGAAGAGTGAGAGACAGACAGGCCTCAGTCATCTGCCGGCTTGCTGCCCAAATGGCTGTTCCCACCAAGGCCTGGACCAGGCTAAAGCCTGCGAGAAGCCAGGAACTTGGAATTCCCTCCGGCTCTCCCATTGGGTGCAGAGCCCTGGTCTGGGTATTGGGTCATTTGCTACTGCTTCCCTGGGTGCATTATCCAGGAGCTGGATGAGACATGGAGCAGATGGGTCTCAAACCAGCATTCAGATATGGATGCTGCAGGGAGCAGCCGTGGCCTAACTGGGTGTGCTGCAATGCCCATGCCATAGGTTCGTTGTCTTTCTCAGCAAGAAGGGAAACCTTTATGGTGATCATTTATAGTTGCCTACTTGTACATTTATTGTAGCATTTAAAAGTAATTTTTTATTGACCTGTTTATTTGAGGAGAGTTCATGGGGCAAGTACATTTTGTTGAATTTCATTTCCATGAACTTCCTGAAATGTGCTCTTACATATTGACACACAGCATTGCTTTTAGAATCACATGGTTCACCAAACGTGTTAAAATCATCTGGCTCACTGCCCCTTGCAATTTCTTTTCTATGTGCTTTATACCACATTGCCAAGAGTGCATTTTAAGGTAAAGAGTATTATAGGGGGCCTAGTGCAATAAATTACTGGCTCCCCCTCCCCCACATCCCACAGTTGCATCCACCTGGATCCCATATGGATACCAGTTCACATCCCAACTACTCCATTTTCCATCCAGCTCCCTGCTTGCAGCCTAGGGAAGCATAGAGGATGTCTCAAAGCCTTGGGAGCCTGCACCCATATGGGAGATCCGGAAGAAGCTCCTGGCTCCTGGCTTCAGGTCAGTTCAGTTCTGGCCATTGTGAC
Source organism: Ochotona curzoniae (assembly GCF_017591425.1). Lineage (NCBI taxonomy): Eukaryota > Metazoa > Chordata > Mammalia > Lagomorpha > Ochotonidae > Ochotona > Ochotona curzoniae. The sequence continues at coordinate 24,560,324 of NW_024467115.1, forward strand.
CAGTTGGGGAGTAAAACAGTGGATGGAAGATCTTTCACTCTGTATCTCCTCTGGTTATCTGAAAATAAAATAAGTCTTACATTTTGTTTTTTAAAAAAAGACAGCAAACACAGTAGGAGGATGAAAGTCAACTGTTTGCCTCTTTCTGTATCAGATCTCTTCAAGGAGGTGGCAGGGCCCACAGAAATGTGCGACCAGAGGCAACTGGGGCTGCTTCTTCATGACGCCATTCAGATCCCTCGGCAGCTGGGAGAAGTGGCGGCCTTCGGAGGCAGTAATATTGAGCCCAGTGTACGCAGCTGCTTCCAGCAGGTAAGGCAAAGGGTCAGAGGTACACAGGATGGGTTGGGGAAGTTCTGTGAAGGTGTTTGGAGATGTGGAAGGGGGTTCTTGGCCTAGAGGCAAAGTTTGGCAAGAGTCTTTGGGTACCATCCCTTACTATTGTCTTCAATTCTGAAGGCATGTTTGATTCAAAATAACAGTCACCACAGCAAAAGGACTTAGACATTTTCTTTGAGTGAAATCTAGAATGTTTAACATTGTAGCAACGTCACTGTGACGAGGTCCTGCTTTGTGCTGGTCTCAGGACATGTTAGTCATCCAGAGGCTCTCTGCTTTAGCGCTGTCTTGCTGTGGTTCCTGCAGGGCCTTTACATATGTGCCCTCTGAATAAAGCTTTCCCTTTCCCCTCATCACCTGTTCTGTTCAGCCCTTAGGGTTCCCCTGGGCTCTCAGGTGCTCTGAAGACCTTGGGATGTTACTGCCCTCCCCTAAGTATCTGTGCCTTTTCTTTCTCCTATGTTTATGTTTCTAACCACACACTGAATTGCGTAATTAGCTTTTGGGAACCTAAGCTTGTGGATAAGAACTGTCTTGCCTTTCGCTGTTACAGCCTATCTTAGTCCATCCTGGCTGCTGTAACAAAAGCTGTAGAGTGGCAGGGGGTGGGTTATAAGTAGCAGTGATTTATTTCACGCAGCTCTGAAGGTCCCAGGTTAAGGACCTCGCTGGTATGGTGTCTGGGGATGATTCTCTTTTTGGCTCAATGATGGGGCCTCGTTGTTGCACGCACACATGCGGAAGGGGAAATCAGTTCCCCTTTTCTAAGGGCACTACTGTGCTGTGGTTCACACATGAGAGCCTCAGTTCCTCCGTGCATGTGGGTAGAGACATGGGCCTCGCCTCGGGAGGGGGCTGCTTTCCTGCAGGGAGGGAGTGCTCACGGTGGGGGGGCTGGATGCTTACCACCAGGACAGGCATTCAGAGACAAGTGTAGTGCTTCTTACCTACACCCAGTTCCCCTTCTACTTCCTGCTGGGTTGAAAGGTCACGAGGCCCTCGCTAGATTCCAGCACCCAACCTTGAACTACCCAGCATCCAGAACCACAAACAAACATGAACCTTGATTCCATTTCAGGTTCCCAGCTTCAGGTATCCCGTGACTATAGCATAAAACAGATTGACAGGCACAAATCTGAGTCATGGGGGGCTCTCCCTGAATCCCTGGTCACTCCCGGGGCACCACTTGCTCCTGCTGTCCCCAGCCGAGTTAAGTCACCATGCAGACTTTGAGGAATGGTTCCTATGCCTTGTATACAGTGCCTTGAACATCATAGCTAACACGAGTATTTTTTAGATTTTTGGAGGCAAGCTTTTTTGTTTTTTGTTTTTTTAAAGATGTCTTGAAGCAGCAATTGCTTCTTGGAGAACGTATGTACAAAAGCAGTGTGATGCATAAAGTATCCTTCACACCATATCTTTGTGAACAATCAACGTCATGGGCTATTACATTTTATAATGGCCTCTGTTCTTGTCTTAGATATGTAAAAAAAAAGTGCTGAGTGAAAATCCTAATTGTGATTTATAGTCACATACGTTTGCTCATGGGATGACCTCAGCAGTGGCAGAAGAGTGAGATTGGTGGGAATTTGAGTTTCCACATTTGAAAATGGTTTAGGATTTGAGGTAGGATTAGGAAGTGTCATACAATTTGTTATGATACAATTTGACAATCTTGCAAAGTGTGTTTACACCACTCTGCCTCTATTGCGATGCTGTCGCACAGCTCGGTGGGAGAGGGCAGGGGAAGACCAGGATTTATGATTGTATTTCACATATGTAATGAGCTCCAAGTTAGGGAAGTTGTTCGTGAGACTTTGATCTTTTTTTACTGTCTGAGTAGAGTGTGTTTTATAAAATGTAAGTGTTTATCTGAAAAGATAGCCTAGAAGTGTGTTGTTTTGGTTTTCCCCCCAAATTTGAGCATCTAAGGATATTGGGACTTTTCTTTTTCTTTGTTCTTCTCCTTATGTGATAAGAGTTTTCTCTCTTTACATGCTCAAGTTTTCTTGGCTAGAAGAGGTGTGACGATTCTGAGACTTCTCTGGAAAGACTTTCATGTGGGTGCTTCAAATGTTCGGGAAAAGGCAGGGGTGCAGTGGTTTGAGCAGCTGGAAAGCCTGCCTCCCCTGTTGCAATGCTGGTTGGAATCCCAGCTACTTCACCCTCTGATCCTGCTTCCTGCTAATCCATTCTGGAGGGCAGCAGATGAAGGCTCAAGTTCCTGGGTCCCTGCCACCTGGTGGGTGAGCAGGATGGAATCCCAGGATCCTGCCTGCATCCTGACCCAACCCTGGCTGCTGTGGACATTTGGGAAATGAGCCAACAGTGTTCCTCCCCTCCTTTCTCCCTCTCTGTGTTTCTGCCTCTCTTTCACTCTCTCTTTTTCTGTCACTATCTCCTTGCCTTTACAGAAGTAGAAATTAGACGAACTTTTGGAAGTTCATAAGAATGATTTTGAAAGATAGCACGCACTCTGTGCACTTGAGGAACACAGGCTGTTTAACTTTCTTTTCCTGCACAGATTTTTTCAGAAGACTTTTGTAAAGCACACTTTTTTTCACCGTTACATATTTTTCTTTTCAGAATAATAACAAGCCAGAGATCAGTGTGAAAGAGTTCATAGACTGGATGCGTTTGGAGCCGCAGTCCATGGTCTGGCTGCCGGTTCTCCATCGAGTGGCAGCGGCAGAGACTGCAAAGCATCAGGCCAAATGCAACATCTGCAAAGAATGCCCAATTGTCGGATTCAGGTGAGGTGTTCTACTGCAGGCTGCAGGAGACCCTTATCGGTCCTGTTTGCATAATATTTCATGTGTCCATTAGCACTTCCCCTTTATTCTCGTTTTGCACATTGGATCAGCTCAAAAATGGCATTCCTTCTTAAAAAGTACTACATGAAGCCAATTTTATGACAATTTGTAATGATTGCTCTCTATGCTACTTTGGCTCAGAACCTGAGATTTTTATGAGTTTTTGTTTACTTCTATTACAGAAATGCTCGTGGATAATAATGTTATCATTAATGCTAAGTACTTAGCCATGATATAATTTAATGGGTGTCCCTCTATCAATCTACTATTTTGTTTATACATGAGGCCCTCAGAAAGTTGAAAATATTTTCAAATTGTTTGCATTAATTTATTTTTAATACTGTTTTTCTACAGATGTTAAAATTTTTACTTATTTATTTATTTGAAATAAATAAATGTGGGGAGGAAGGGAGTGCTTTTCTCCATTGGTCATTCTTTAAATGCGCACAGCAAATGAAGTTGGGCTGGGCAGTGCTTGGGAGCTAGAAACTCGGTTGTGTTGACCCAAAACAGTGACAGGGAACGAACCGAGCTGTAACCTATCCTTCCCCATCCCCCCATTCTGTATATTAACAAGCAGTTAGCATTAGGAGGGGAGCTAGTACACTAATCATTATGTTCTAATTCCAAGGGCTGTCTTAACCCGTAGGCTACCTCCAAACACTTACACACAAACATAGCCTGATGTTGCCAGGTACCAAGGAGCGCGTGTGTGTGTGCTTTTCTTTGAACTTTTATTTATTTATTTTATTGATTACATTGCATTATGTGACACAGTTTTAGAGGCACTGAGATTCCTTCCACCCATGGTGGATTCCTCCATCTTGTTGCATTACCACAGTTCAAATTCAGTTGAGATTCTTTCATTGCAAGCATCTACCAAGCATAAAGTCCAGTATCTTTTTTTTTAAAGATTAATTTTTATTATTTTTTTTATTGGAAAGGCGGATATACAGAGAGGAGAGACAGAGAGGAAGATCTTCCGTCCGATGATTCACTCCCCAAGTGAGCGCAACGGGTCGATACTATGCCGATCCGAAGCCAGGAGCCTCTTCTGGGTCTCCCATGCGGGTGCAGGGTCCCAAAGCTTTGGGCCGTCCTCGACTGCCTTCCCAGGCCACAGGCAGGGAGCTGGAAGGGAAGCAGGACTGCCGGGATTAGAACCGGCGCCCATATGGGATCCCGGGCGTGCAAGGCGAGGACCTTTAACCACTTGCACCACCGCGCCGGGCCCTAAAGTCCAGTATCTTATTGTCCAGATAAGTTCAACAGTTTCTTGGTGAGACCATCTCTGGTCTGAAGGTAGAGCCGACAGAGTATCATCCCAATCAGTTAAAAGCCCCGGCATTATATCAGTAACAATTTATAATGTTATAGAATTAGTTGACATGGTATTGAGTAACCAACATGTTAGAGAGAGAAAAAAAAAAGAATGCAAGTTCTAAACCACATCCTGTGACTTCTGCATTGACATTTCAATTATTAGTTTATATACAACTGGGTTCTATATACTTTAAAATGGCTATATATTAGTATTCAGCTGTCTCATGTCTATTTTGATTTTACTATTTAGCAGTTTATGGTGTTGAAGCATGATTTGCTGAACCTGGCTGTTTATTGGATAGTCTAACTCTATAACTCTAACAAGACATATGTCAACAGTTTAGGTGAACAGTTTTAGGAGGGGCATGCAGAGAAATCTTCAATACCCTAGTGAGGAGTAAGTAATCTTTGTGTCCACCCAGTGAGTTATAAATGCATCCCCGCTGACTGTTTTCTTTCTGATTCTAAGCTTTCCTTGCTGTTCTCTATCTATTCTAGGTTTTTAGTTTATTTGTTTGTTTGTTTGTTTGTTAGTTTCTTTTGAGGGGTTTCTGGAGCAATCCTGATGGTCATTACAAAAGAGGGTGGGGACCCAAAGTCAGAACCAGGCCCGGACCAGAGAAGGCTCCTCTCCCTAGTCCTAAATGAAGTTTTGAACTTTTATAAATATTGCATGGTGTGTTTTGTTTTGTTTTTGCTGATACTTCTCAATTAAATTTTATTGAATCACATAGAAATTCTTAAAATAGTATAATTGAATTAGTGGTTTAGTTAACTTTTATATAAACCAAGTGCGGGTTTATATGAATCCAAGGTTGTCCTCACTGCTCGCTGGCACCAGGGTTCTCATTCTGAATGTGCACACTAGCCTCCCCCTTCATCTTCAGCCAGCTCATGCTGACAGGATGGCTCTTGTGGGTGCCTTTGCAGGAAGAGAGCGCCAGCTTCTTCCCAGCTCACTTGGTGCCTTGTGCTGCACCTGCAACTCACACACCCAGCATCTTCGCCTCAGACTGCACTCTGCAACACCATCAGTGCGAAAGTTGCAGAAGCAGTAGTTTCTGCAAGGCCAATTGAATTGCTAAAATGTGCAAATAGTTTCAGAGTTTCCTACTAGAAAAGAAATGGAGCATGTTGCCAACAAATAGGACTCCATATAGGAAAGAAAATGTCAATCAAATTTCTGAAGCTATGCTGATAAGTCAAAAATACTGTGAGTATAGGTGATTGTTTCAAACCAAAGTGTCCTTGCCGGACTATGATATGCATGGATTGATTTTCCTCAGGTCAGCTTTCAGGTGATGTTGCAGGTCATTTCAGAAGCTACTCAGTGCCTTATAATTTTCAGTATTAGCTTCATATAAACTGTAAATTTTGTTTCTCATTTAATTTAAATTTGCTTTTTCTACAAGTATGAATTTTATTTATGTTCTTTTGTCTCTAGTTGTGCTGGCAGAATAGATTATTTTAAAAGATGTGTTTATTTGCTTAAAAGGAAGAGTGCAAAGAGAAAGACAGCAAGAATAGGGATAGAGATTGGTCATCCATCTGCTGGCTTACTCCCCATATGGCCACAGTTCCTCTGGTGGGGTCAGTCCAAACCCAGGAGTCTGGAACTCCATTTGAGGTCAGGAGCCCAAGTGCTTGGGCTGTTTTTCTGCTGCTTTTCCAGGTACATTATTAGGAATCTGGATTGTAAGTGGAGCAGCCAGGATTTGAACTTGTTCCCAGGTGTCCATAAGGAATGCCCATGTCAAAGATAGTGGTTTAGCTCACAACACCATAGGCCTGCCCCGCCCCCAAATGGAAGATCCAGGACAAAATATTTTCCACATATGCCCATAAAACATCTGAAGTACAGTTCTGTGCCCCTAAAATTCTACCAATAGAAGTCAATCTACAGTGCCATGTTATACAAGAAGTTAAATCATTCTATTTGCTTTCAAGAACATATTGTGATCTAGGTTTTTGTTAGTTTAATTTGTTTTATTTCTTTTCAAACTTTTCTCTGAGTAGTATCAATCATTATAACAAAATGTTCAAGATAAAATCCTTTGTAAAGAAATGTTAGGATTTGTTTCTTATTGATACTTAAAAATTGGATGTGTCAAGTTCCTAAGCATCTCTCTCTTTTTTTGACTATTTTCAATACCTATCCAAACGTCACAGGAAATCTTCTGCATGAGCACTGTCTTTCTAGTAACATGTAAACAGAGAAATGTGGAGACTAGGATGTGACGTTTGACGGAACATTTTCTCTTCACCCTCGTTTGAAGTTAGGATACAAAGTAGATTCTATCGTTCTGCCATATCTACCTGTTACTTCCTTGGTCACTGGCTAAGATGTCCTGTCATTCATGATTGATCTGGATTTAACAGGATGCAAGCTGATGATGTTTGCTTTTTCTCTCCAGGTATAGAAGTCTAAAGCATTTTAACTATGATGTTTGCCAGAGTTGCTTCTTCTCAGGTCGAACAGCCAAAGGTCACAAATTGCATTATCCAATGGTGGAATACTGCATACCTGTGAGTACTGAACCCTGGGGTTTGTGTGCGTGTGTGTGTTTGTGTGTGTAGCTTAATATACAATGTCTTTGAATTTACTGGTATTTAAAATATTTTAAGCTAATTTAAACAACAATTTTTTTAAGATATACTCATTTTCAAGATTGTATTTTGTTGTCATATTTTCCTTTAAGGTAACATAGCTGTTTTTAACTGATTAATGCATACAAACTATATATTTTTCAGTAAATGAGTTTGTTAGTTATTTTGCAGCTGTGTTTCAATTTTTGGCTTAACAGTTTTTCTATCGAGTTGTATCAGAACTCACCCTGACCTATATTGTATACTGAAAAACCACATTTCTTTTAGAAAAATCTAAAATATTTTTCATAAGTAAAAATAAAATTTTCACCAGCAACAGTATAAAAAATGAAATGTTAAAGGTGTCATTCATAACTCTAGCTCCATAAAGACTTCTATTTCCTGTATTCTAATTTTCAAAAATTTTCATTTTTGATTCTTTATCTTGATTTTTTCACTTAGCAGTTTGTAGCAGTAAGTGTTCCCCCATTTCTTACACAGTAAATTTTTCTAGCCAAAAAAATATTTGATTTAGTGAATTATTATAATAATTTTAGCCATTGAATTGAGTACTGACATTTATTTGGTTTATTTTCAGTTTTCACATAATACAGACAGTATACTTATTGTGAATATACTTATTGTGACTATAGCTCATTCAACATGTTACATAAATGACATATTACATAAAATAAACATTACCAGAGGATGTTCTGAGTCTGTGAATATGAGTGTCCTTGTGGCCAAATCACTTAATATTGAGTTATTTTCCTAAAAAATTTCTGCCATTTTATATTGTTATCTTGTTTGGTTAATGTCTGTATCTTAGTATGGCCACCCCAGCATTGGGTCTTACTGCAGCTTACTGTTCCTTTGACCTAAAACTTTTTTCTTTTCCTGAAGTTATCCTGAATTTCAGTCACGAGCTGTTCTTTAGTTTCTTGCAAATAATGCTATAATTTATTCATAAAGCTGTCTTTTTTTTTTTTGGTTTAAGGAATGGAGTTACTTTTTGGTTCATAAATTCAGAAAGGCAGCAGGATTTATAAAATATACAGGAATAGATCTCACATGCCTTGTATCTTATGTCAAATAAACACGTACTCTGTATATGTGAAAAGCAGTTTTCTAAGTAAGTCTTGCTGAATCAGAAAGATGAAATCAGACATTGTACATCACTTTAAACAGGAATAAGCTTCATCCTAAGAAAACACATGAAATATCACTTATTATCACTATTTATTTATTTACTCAGCAGATTAGCCCTGGCACTTAACTATGTGTCTGGTAATATTGTCAACTAAAATAAAGCCACAGCCTCTTGTGCAGAAGTGCTTGGTTGTTTAAATGGAGCCAAGGGATAGAGAGAAGAAATAGCAGGGACTTGAGCAGAATCAGGAAGTGAGTGAAAAACCACGAAATTGCACAATAGCAGTGTGCTGAGGCCTCTCTGTGTGCCGCTTGGCAGGTGGCCTCCCACAGCCCATGAGAGTCAGAACCGCATCCATCCTGGTAATTATATTTCTGAGAACTGGCTCTCAGGTCCTTGAGAAAGGCAGAGTGGAGTCCTGGGAGTTAAGAACACATCTCAAAGGAACAGAGGAAGGCTTCAGGATTCATCATAAGTAAATTCTTTAGGTATTGGCTTTAGGTAGTGGAGTTTTTTGCTGCTTTCATTTTGTTCATGCACTCAGGAGGGGGCTGGAGTCATTGTGAAGAAGCAGCTTTGAACTGCCAGACATAGCGTGAATATTTGTCCAAGTGTTGGATTGGAAGGGGGCAGTAAAAGTGGTGGATGAAGTATTTAGTGCTGAGAGTCTGCCGGACAAGGCCTCGTACAGAAGAGGGCTCCCAGGAGCTAACTAGAGCTTGGGAGTTTTGTCAAAGAGAATTGTTAAGATTCTCAGCTGTCATTTGTCCATGGTGCGTGTGCTACCAAGAAAGGCAAGATTATTGCCTCTGCTACTACTTTCCATTTAAGAGGCAGGGATGTGTGGCAATGAAAAGGGAAAGAAATAAATCAGACAATTATAGACTCTAGTAAGAAATAAGTGGATTGAGAGATCAAAAGATTAAAGGAGGCACTGCAGATAAAGACATCAGGTAAGGTCTGTCTGGGAAGTTGGCATCTGAGTTGAAACTGAGGGTTGAGAAAGAATCTACCTCTGACTAAAAACAGTGGAAGGATATTTCTGGAAAAGCAAATGTCTGTCACAGTGGTCCAGCGGTAGAGGGGAGATTGCGTGGTTGAGGTAGAGAAAGTAGAGCCTTCTTTAAGGAGAGTGTGATGCCTAACACTGGATTTCATGTTTGAAGTGTCGTATAAAATAAATATGTGGGACCCCCCGATTTAAAAATCGTTGACTTTCAAGACGGCCACAATGAAGATGTTAGCACCCATCTGAGTAGGGAGACCCCGTCCAACTGCACAGCTTACGTATCCCCTGGGTGGGAAAAGGATTTGTATGACTTGTGCATGGAAATAAACTGGGGTAGCCTTTACACAGTGTGAATTTCCCTCACCATTAAATTGAAAATGATACAAGACAGAAACCAAAAAAAGGAGGGGGGGGGAGGCTCAGATTGCATAGAACCTGGTGGTTTGCTGTTAGAAAAATGGATTGGAGAGGAATGTATTATTAAAATTTATAGAAATACGCAATTGAATTTCTCTCCCAACAACCTGTTTTTAACAAAGCATCAGCTTTAGTCTTTGCCAAGGTACTGTGAGCATTTCCAGGATTACAGTTTACCCTGCAAGGAACAGGGTGATTTCCCTTACCAGTACTTGTTTTGGAAATTCCTCTGTCTGAGGCTGTGTGGTCATCGGAACAGTAGCCCAATTGTAAAACATCACTATCACAGGTTATCATTGCATTGCTTCCTACAACTTTTCATAAGATAACTAGTTATGTAAGTTGAGTCTGAAAGTATGAGTTTCATTCAATGTTAACCAAGGACTTAATTAAACTACTTGTGAGCTTTTGTTTTGCCCACATTCTCTAAATAATTTGCTTTTCTGTTTTAAGTAAGTTTTGTTTAAAGCTGCTCTGTCAGCCACCTCTAAGCTCATTTAATAGCCATCTGAGAAATTTAACCCAAGTATGCACTTTTTTTTTTGTATTATCATGCTCATAAGTGCCCCTTAAGTGTCAAATGGATCTGACCTTTTCATGGGAATTCTAGTGTTTGCATTTCTTTTAGTACATCTCTGGCTTTGATGAGAAAAAAATTCTCTCATCACTGATTTGATCTCTTTCCCGTAAAAGGTCCTTTTGCAGCCTACTGTAGCTCTTTCTACTGTCCAAGATTGTATAAGACTGATTTTTATGATTCTAAAGTCTTGAATATTTCAGCAGTGATTCAGCTTATTCCTGGCTGTTCTTGGTTAGATGGAGGACTATAGTTTAAGGATTAGCTATTATGATACAATGATATATTTTATGATATTGGTAGTGACACATTTATAGGATGCGGTGAAGTAGACTTTTTCTTTTTTCTTGGAAATGATTTCTTTCTGTAATCTAAATTTATATATGTAAGGATTCTTTCATTATGGTTCGTACAAATTCATCTTCAAGAGACAAAATGATATAGATTATATTTAATGATTGCCATCATTCTTTATTTGCCAGAGTCCTACTTTCATAGAATACCTTAACCTATAACCCCCAGGTCTTCCTGTACCAACACACTTTCTTCAGTGGCTGCTAACCATACCCTCAAGCCTCACCTGCTAAAATTGTGTTCAGTATTGTTTTGTATCACTTTCTGCCTAAGCAATGTTTTTGTTTCCTCAATTATCTTAACTCTTGGAGCATAGGGATGAATCTAGACTTTTCCCTCTGTACTTAGAAAAGTTGCCAAATAAATGTAAAATGAGCTCATATCTGACACTTTAAATAATTATAGAATAGCTGGACAATATCCAAATGTCATCTAACTAATCTGTGTTTGAAAAAAAAAAACACTAAATCTGAGAGGAGATAAGCAATTTTTGCAAAGTTACTGACATGGATTTTGTGGTTTAACTCCATTAGGGAAATGTTTGCACAGTGAGTGTGCTAACTCTTATATTACTGTTCTATTTTTAGAATGTGTTTATGAACTTTTCTGTCATATTCTAGGAATTTTGCCAGGTTAGACATAGAGAAAAAAACAGAAGAGAGTATTTGTGGATAATTTGAACACGCAATGTAATTTTTTAAAACTAGTTAAGGTTATGGATGAAGAGAGTAGTCAAATTCCTTCTCTTGTTATACAGGTACTACTTGTGAATTCACAGATTACCATTTGTAAATAATTAAATTTTGTATTAAATATGTACAAGTTTTAAATCACTCTTCTTTGGAATAGGAGCTTATGATCAACTAATCTCAGGCAAAAATTTGCTGTGCTTGCCTCTTTAAAAATCATCTTTGGCACATATAATCAAAATAGAATTCAAATTAGAAACATTTTGTGTGGTTAGGACATGTAAATGATAGTCCTCTTTTTTGAGGTATATTATCTAGGCATATTTCGATGATGTTATGCACTACTTAAACTGTGATGATCATGCGGTATATTCAGTCTCCAAAACGTCTTTATCTTATTGAACACTCTCCCCCCCACCCAACCAGTAGCTCCGTTTCTCTTATCCCTCTCCCTCCTAGGTCTGCTCACCGTGATCCTTGTATCCCTTGCTACTATGATTTTGAGTTTGTTCTTTGATTTAGATTCTTTGTAGAAATGCGATTAGGCGTTGTTTGCCTTTTTGTATCGCTGTGATTTCATCAAGAATGATGTCCTCTAAGTGAATTTATACCATTGCGAATGGCAGAATCCTTTCTTGACCATTCCCTTCCACATTGGCTTGCATCAGTGTGTTTGTAATACTGTAATACTGTAAAAGTCAGCCATGAGAAAACGCTGACTCACTCTTTGGAGAGCTCTACACTGAGAAAATGTAGTGGGTGTTTGGCAGTCCTGCTGCTTCAGATGCGACGTGAGCTCTTGGCCTTGAAAATGCAGCATCATTGCCCTCACTGTGACCCGAACCTTGTCAAGGGGTTTTCACCCTTAGTACACCTTACATGTTTTTCCCAGTAACTACTTGGTATATTTAAATTGTACCATTAGCTTTTAAAGTTCAGTTTGGACCAATTCCATTTTCCTGTAGATGATGCATCACCCTTCCTGAGCACATGGTGATTGTGTTAATGCTAAGTCTTTTAGCTTTCATGTTTTTCAATTAGGACATGAACGACCCTGACCTTCCTCTTACCCGATTTCATCCTACATATCTGAAATTTAACTTGATAAAACATTAAAAATTTAAGAAAAAAATCTCTTTATTTGAAAGCCAGAGTTAGGAAGACAAAAAGGCACAGAGAGAAAGGTCTTCCCACTGCTGGTTTGCTTCCCAAGTAGCCACAGAGATTGGGGTTGAACCATCCTCTGATGAGCTCCTGATCACATTAGCTGGGGGTTACATCACAAGTGGAGCAGCTGGGGCTTGAGCTGGGAGTGACACACATGTCAGCTTTACTCTCTAAGGCAAAACACTGGCCCTCGAGTTATGTACTCAGTAAAAACGTAGAGATAGTTTTATAGATTAGAAGGAAAGCTGGTAAGAACCTGCTTAAAATAAACTCTAGGTACTGTCTGTTGTTGTGAGAGGAAGCCTTTCACCCACATGTCAGGAGTTTTGGAGTTCACTGACACTCAGTCACCAGCTTTTAAAAATATTTTATTTCAAATATCCAAAAGCATATGGAGTGATAGAAATGCATTTTTAAGTGGAATACACTCAAGGAAAAAATAAAGTGCCTCTTAACTGTGTTGCATGTTCAATGTGCAGATTTGTACTCAATATACATTTGTGATATGTATCTCTATTTTAGATTTGAATAATAAGTAGGAAAAGGAAATCAATTCAGGTCAGCAAAATGTCTTTCGTGTATATAGAGATGTGTTTATTCATTATTTTCCAGGTCCCCCAAATTTTAAGTGTCTTTATTGCTGGATGGCTAACTCGCTGGCAATTTTCTCCCCTTTTCCTTTTTAAAAATTCTTTCGTATGTGCGTTCTAAGTACACTCGCACTAAACATATTTCAAATATATAATTAAATATATAAAATGAAGTCTCATCATATTTTTAAATCAGCCACATGGCATTTTAACAGGAATCTATGTACAGCGAAGGGAAGAGAGATGCTTCAGTCTCTGGCTATTGGTTGTTTCTTTTGCAAAAGTGAACACTCAATTCTGTATTCTAGAAGTGACACAGAGTCGGTAGGGCTGGGAAGACCAGAGTCCATGGGCAGCATCTTCCTGCCGACCTTGCTTATAGTCCACAGAAGGGTCTTTATAGGTCAGAAAAACTGCTGATCTTGCGGGCCCATGCTGGTTAAATGAGATAGATAAGAAAAAACCTTATGGATTTTTAGATTCTGTACCTACATGTTTTCTTCATTTCACTTAATAAGATATATGTAAGTTCGCGTTTTTCCTCTTTCTTCTCTTTCTGTAGGAAAATAAAAACCTAAACTTCCTAGAAATGCTGGAGTAAAGTAGGGACCAATTTTATGTCTGATGTGTGTGTACCTTTCTGTGTCAACATCAATACTTTTCTGCTTAAAATTAAGTATTATTGCCAATATGAAGATAGAATTCAATTTGTTTACATTCATTATGTTAGATCGGTGGTCCTCTTTTCCTTTGACCAAATTATTGCTTTAGTACATTTTTAAAAATAGGTACTGTTAGTAGATAGTAAATTAGACTAAATATACGCATTTTAACATTGTTTTTATGCAAAACTGGACTTAATGCATTTTTTTGACAAAATCCTAACAGAATTCTGCTAATGTGAATATAATCCATAGTTTTTGTGAAATAAGCTGGTTTTTACATTTTCTTTTGATGTTCAATATAGAGTTTAAGGTACCAGTGAATTGATGCCATTAATGACAATGTGTAGTGGTAGCTTTGTTCCTCAATATAAGAGTTACTGAGGAAATAAAAAAGAAAATATTTTGTTTCTTTTGGAATTTGAGCTTTGGTTTTAACAGGAAACATAAACCTTATTGCCATTCAAGTTAGTTTGTCTCTGCTGTGAGTTTTTGGGAAAGTTGGTGATTATTGTTTTGATGTTTGTAGCAGGTAGAAAGAGGCTGCCTTGTGTTTGTACGCTGGTTTTTCTTAGGCCTTCCATATCTTGGAAATATTTAGCTGAAGAGAATGTCATGGAATTAGAATTACACTTCCGAATGATTAACGTTATTTTAAAAAGATTTAGTTATTTTTATTGCAAAGTCAGACATACAGAAAGGAGAGACAGAGAGGAAAATCTTCCGTCCAGTGATTCACTCCCCAAGCGGCTGCAATGGCCGGTGCTGTGCCGATCCGGAGCCAGGAGCCAGGTGCTCTCCCGGGTCTCCCATGTGGATGCAGGTTCCCAAGGCCTTGGGCCGTCCTCGACTGCTATCCCAGCAGGGAGCTGGATGGGAAGTGGGATCCTGGTGCGTTCAAGGCAAGGACTGTAACCACTACACTATCATGCTGGGCTCCTGACTAACGTTTTTATTTTAACTCAATTCAGAGTCCATTCTGGAATTGAAATGCATAGTTAAACCGGAAAAACAACATTAGGCTAACTGAAAAGAAACCAGTAATAAAAGATGACGTGTATCACTTTGCTTCTATGGAATTTCAGAATATGCAAATTGATGTACTCCCACAAGCAGTGAAGCAGGGTTCCCTTCCCCCCACATTCCCAGCAGAAGGTGTTGTTAGTAGAGTTCTGAATGTAGACCAACACCAGTAAGGTTAGGAGGGACCTCAGTGTGGTTTTTATTTCTATTTCCCTGACAGCTAGGGAGACGGGCATTTTTCACATGTGTATTAGCCATTTGAATTTTTTTTTTTTGAATAATGCCTGCTCATTTCCTTCACCCATTCTTCACAGGGTTATTTGTTTTACTGTCACTAAGTTTCTGAGGCTCTTTGCAAATCTGGGATGTTAGTGCCCTATCGGTCACGCAGTGTGCAAAGGTGTTCTCCCGTTCTGTTGGTTGCTTCTTCACTCTGTTGATCATTTCCTTTGCTGTTCAGAGGTGCTTAATGTGACAGGTCCCATTTGTTTATTTTGGTATTGACTGCATGTGCTTCTGGTGGCTTTTGAAGAAGTGATCCCCATGGCTACACTTTATAGAGCAGTTTCTAGGCTTTTCTCTAGCAGTTGGATGATTTCCAGATGTAGATTTAAGTCCTTGATCCATGGAGAGCTGATTTTTTTTCATATGGTTTGAGGTGGGATCTGGTTTCTTACTTCTGCAGGCTGCTATCCAATGTCCCAACAGTGTTTGTTGAAGAGACCAAGCTCTATCCACAGAATATTTTCGAATCTCTTGTTGTACATGTGTGGCCTCATTTGTGAGGTTTCTGTTCTGCTGAGTAGATCTTCTCTGTGCCTGTACCGGTACCAGACAATGTTCCTTGCTCTCCCCTACAGTATGTCTTGAGGTCTGGATCTGTGATTGCTGCATTTGATCTGGTATGAGAATGGCTGGAGCAGCTCATTTTTCCTTTCCACTAGCCTGGAGTATCTGTTTCTATCCTTGTACTCTGTTTCCTAGTGTCTTTGTTGGTGAGTTGTGTCTCTTGTAGGCAACAAATAGATAAGTCCTGTTACGTTTTGTCTTTTTAATGCAGTTTGCTAATCTATGTCTCTTAATTGATGAGTTTAAGCCATTTACATTCATTGTTAATATTGATAGGTAATGATTTGATCCTGTCACGTGAACACTGGGTTTCTTTCATGCCATCAGGAATTCCAGTAACTCTTATGTTTGACTTTGATGTTGTCAATTCTTTGGGAATTTTTCTTAGCTTTACTCAGTTCATCTTCCAGCTTCCTGACTGCTTCAGCATCTTCACAAGAAGTGTCTTTCAGTTCTGGAATAATTGTTTCTGCATCATTCATTCTAATATTGAGGCTTTCCATTGTATTTTAATTTGTGTTATTGTATTCTTCCTTTGTAATAATTCTGTTTGATTTTGTTTCAAAGTTGCAATTGCCTATGTAATGCATTCCTTAAATTCCTTGAACTCCTGTATGTACTCACTGGTTTTAAGGAGCTTTATAATTTTTTTCAAATCCTTTATCTAACAGTTGATTGATGCTTCCTCAGCTAATTCTGAGGTTGAAAGAACCTTTTGCTGCTTTGCAGTGACCTCATTCATATTTTTTGTCACAGCAAGCATACTCACAACTCCTGTAAATTGTATTACAAATAGAAATTTTCATAAAGTAAACTCTAAATGATTAAGATTCTTCATCTAGAAATGCCTAAATATTTTTATAATATATAATATATAAATAATAATTTATATAGGCACTAAAATTTTATTTTAGGTATGTATGCATGGTTGCGAAAGAACAATGGGATTGAAAGCATTCCTTTCCCAGAACACAAGTGTTACTGTTATTCCTCTCTTGTTTATACTTTCTCCTTTTCCAGACTAGAATGTTCACTGGCTTGTGGCCATCCAGTATAGGCTGATTATATAACCTCCATTTATTCAGTTTAGCTAAAATAATTTAATACCCATAATGTTTCATGACAGTAAATGTTTTAATCATAAAATTTCAACCAGTAATTTCTCTGGAACTATGGTACTCTTTTGTTCAAGTTTTAAAATACCGGATAAACAAGATAGTAACAGTGTATTTCGAACAGAAAACTTTTTGAAATTGGCAGCTAATGACTAGATTATTTAATAATGAGTTTGATTGCCAGTTTTTTTGTGATATTTTGTATTATTTCAAAATGAAATATATAATTGTCAACATGACTGTCACTGAGGGGTTCCCTTCTTGTGCGCCCTGATTGCACTGTGGATGGCTGTCTACTTCATCTTACCGAGGAGTCTAATTGTTTTTCATCCTTACAGACAACATCTGGGGAAGATGTTCGAGACTTCACAAAGGTGCTGAAGAACAAGTTCAGGTCCAAGAAGTACTTTGCTAAGCACCCTCGGCTTGGCTACCTGCCTGTCCAGACAGTTCTTGAAGGTGACAACTTAGAGACGTAAGTTTGATTTTTTTATTTGTTTGTTTTAGTACTAAACATTTTGTGAACTATTATATTTCACGATGCCATATTTATTAGTGAGTCAAAGATATGATAAAGTGTTTAATTCTAAAAGGCAAATTAAAATTGAAATCAGTTTGCGCAACATTTAATTTTGTAATTTTCTTTTGACAATGTCACAACCAAAATCTAGATTTAACCTGCATGTTATCAGATGGCTGTATTTTATGCTCTCACATTCATTTATTTTCCATTCTTTTCTTTTGAAAGGTTTTTCATTGTCACATACATATATATATACACATACATATATATTTCATTGTCATATATATAGTGTCTTTTTAATATGTTTATGAATAATGACTAATCTCTTGCTTGAGACACGTATCTGTGTAAAATCTCATGAGACCTCAGATGACTTCAGAAACGTCGAGGGGGACATTCTGCTTTAAAACACAGCAACGGTGGCAGGAACAAGTACAGATGATGCAGTAAGAGCCATGTTTGTGAAGCAGGCTTCTTAAAGCTTCAAAATTCATAGTTATTTTTTTATTTTCTGTATTTTGCATAGCAGTATTTCAGCATGCTCTGACTGTCTCTAAGACATCAAAAGAGGGGGGTAGATATTTGCTTCTATTTTTGTTTCCATGCAAAGCCCTGTTGATCTGGGAATTCGTGTCTTTAATATAGATAGGTCCACATATAAAACATGATAAGCTTGATGTCAAACTGCATACAACTAAAATATGTGATTTTCTGCCTTTTTTTTTTTTAACACAGTACACTTTAGAATAAATTTTGGTAGAACTATTTCATTGAAGGAGAGCTTTTGTAATACTTATGTATTTTTGTAATACTAATTTTGTTTTGTAGAACTATAGATATACAGCAGAATTTAATTGGCTCATAAGAATCAATGTGCCTATCACTTTTAATAATCCATTGGCATTTATAAAGAAAATAAGTACATTTCTCTTACTTCTAGCAGCTGGGAAGTGCACCATCCAGGTGCCAGCCTCTGGGTAGGGATTTAGTGCAACGTCCTTTCATGGTGAAACATGGAAGGGTAACACAGCATGAGAGACCAAGGGCAAGAGAGTGTGCCAAACTCACTTTCCTAACTCACCAGCTCTTGCAATAAGGTACCTATTGCTAAGTTCAGGACTTCAAGCTCTTCATGAGTGCACAGCCCTTTTTATCTCATCAAGTCTTAATAGGTCCCACCTCCCACCACTGCTATATTAGGAATTATGTCTCCAACACACAACTTTTAGGGGACAGAGCCAAACAATCGCAAGCAGTGTGCCCTTCTATGTCAACACAATCATTAGCATTAGTCATTCTATTCTGAGTGACTCTTATTGAGATAATGATACTAAAATAGACTCAGTAATGCTATGCAATATTCAGGATATAATTCGGAAAATACTTAGACTCACTCCCAGCATTTTCAGTGAAGAGGAAACAAAAGGTGGCTAAGATGAAATCAGATGTGGAAAGACCCTCATTGAGAAGGAATTATAAGATGTTGGATGTACTGAGCAAGCTTTTTTCCTTTTGAAATACTGCACACAGCTCTTTGGATTTGCAAAGTTCATTTTTTTTTTTCAGTTGAGCCATTTCTAGTACAGGGCCGCTTAATCTTTGGGTTTAGCAGTTTTTGTGGGTGTGTAGTAAAAACCATCGATTTCATTTATTCTCTTATTTGTGGGCGGAGTATATTGGAGGACAACCAGTGAAGTGGTACAGGTTTTGAAGTTATTTATGAAGATAATTAGAATTTTCTTTTGCTTCTTTCTCTTTCATCCTTAGAAAATAAAATATCTTATCCTCTAAGCAATAATTGTAAATACATGCATGTAAGGAATATTTAGGGAGAAAAGAAATTACTGCTAAACGGAAGTAAAAACCCAAACTGCATCCGTTCAATTAATATTATGCATACTCATGCAAGATTTCTCAAAAAATAAATGAACGGAGCTTGAACAAAGCATGTTATTGATAATAAACCTAGGAAACAAGGTAAAGCAGGATCAAAATAATTTAATTTGAGTTTGGTAAGAGAAAATTGTTGGCTAAAAGGTAAGCTTGGCTTTCATGAAGACTTTGAAAGTGAAAACCACTTCTCTCTGGGCTTAATGGAAGTAAAATAGATGAAGTTTATTACTATTTTTTAATTTCAGTCTGTAGCAAGTACCCAATGCTAGAGAGGGTGATTATGTTCATACAAGACCTTAATGGAAAGTGACAATTGAATTGAGATCTGAAGAATGAATAGCACCACGTGTCACCTGTTTGCTGTGGAAAACTGCAAGAGGGGGTTTCTGGGAAGGGAAATGTTTCCAGAAGCCTGGAGTCAAGAAGCTTTCAGAAACGAGGGTGACAAGTTAGAAATAGTGGCAAGAAATGAGGCTGAAAAGAATAGCAGCTGCTGAACAATAAAGGACCTGATAAGCTCTGCCAGGTTCTGGGGACTTTTTCCTGAGCACACTGGGGAGCCCTGGAGTGTCTTTATGTAAGAACATTCTGGAATTCATCAGATGGCTTAAAGAAAACAAAAGACTGGAAACATTAAGCGTGCTGAGAATTTAAGTGTTTCCTATAATATTAAATATACTTAGCAGATACTGATTCTTTACATATTAATATGGCGTTTAACCAAAATAACCACTCTGGGAAATGAAGAGAGACTGCATTGTTAAGTCTGTGAAAATATAGATTGGTCTTATTTTTAGCAACCTTTAATCATAGGTTCTAAGTATGCAATGTCGCCTTCTTTCCTTGCAGTATTAAATGAGAAGGCTTGTTGCTAAATGTCTAATTATTATTGTTGTTGTTCCACAAATCAAAATACTTGGAAATTAGTGAGGGCTAAACTTTGATTATTTTATCTCATTACTTAGACTTTTCCAGTACACATTTCTTTTGAAAACCTCTTCAGTTCAGCTTTCTGCTCCTGCCATTCTTCTTATCTCAGTTCATGCATCACTTCTGTGGGAACCAAGTTGACTTGCAAGAACTCGTCAGGCAATTTTTAAGAGCTTTTCCAAGGTCCAGTAAGATCACCAATTCACATTTTCCTTCTGTTCAAAGCTCAGGGTAGTTGTTATGGTACACTAGCATTTTAGAATGATCTCTAAAGCAGCTAACTGTTTGTGAAAATGTATAGCAAGTCACTCACCTGATATTTAGCATCTCTGTTTCAGGGTTGGTGAAAAGCAGTGATGTAAAAGGATTATGGGATACTACTGTGTATTTTTGTAGTTGAATCTGATGTGCTAGATTAAGGTTACTCATGACACAAACACTCTTAAAATTGTTAGATCCGTGCTTTTTTTTTTTGTAGAAACCCAAGAGCCTTTACATTAAAAAAAAAAAAAAGATTTATTAGAAAGGTAGGTTTACAGAGAAAGGAGAGATGAAAGAAAGATCTTCCATCCACTGATTCCTTCCTCAAATGGCCTCAATGGCCAGAGCTGAGCCAATCCTAGCCGGTAGCTAGGAGCTTCTTCTGGATCTCCCACATGGGTGCAGGGTCCCAAGGCTTTGGGCCACCCTTGACTTGACTGTTTTCCCAGGCCACAAGCAGGGAGCTGGATTGAAGTGAAGTAGCCAGGACATGAACCAGTGCCCATATAGGATTCTGGTCCATGCAAGGTGAGGACGTTAGCCACTAGGCTACCATGCTTGGCCACTTTAAGATTTTCATGCCAAGAAGATAAACTTTCATCTGGTTTTAGTCCTTGCCATGCTGGACATCAGCTTGCACCTCACATTAGGAGATCATGAGCTCATTAACTTTTTCCTCAGTGTGAATGTTCAATAGATATAGGAAATCAAGTAGGTCTCTAATAGTTTTGTTTCAATGAGCATTTACTTTCTTAGGAGACCTTATTTAGCTAACTTTCTTTGTGCTTTAAAAGATTTTTATATTCATAGTTAACCCAGTTTGAATTGGCTTTTAATTAGGATCAGTTGCTTTCACACATGTTTCAAAGAGACTTGGGGATTTCTGAGTTCGCCTGCTCTGGAGCTGCTGATAGGTCTAAAAGCAGTGTTGAGTGGTCTAGCTCCTGATGCAAGGCCCTTATTCAAGCCCAGGTTTTCTCTGTGGTTTCCTGGGTTGGACTCCTGCGTTCAGTTTTGTTTGAGGAGAGTGTAACTAGAGATGGTTTTAGCAATGATATGGCAGTTTTAAAGGAGTAGAGAGGAGGCTGCCTAGGGACCTCTTTCATCAGCATACTTTTTAAATTTACATACTTTGTGTACATTTTTACATTAATTGGAAGAAGAATCAGATTGTCTAATTTGATGGTAACTCTGTCATCACTAACAGTGTGGTGATTAGCATTTACTTCAACCTTTCTGACCAAGTTTCTTCCCTAAGGAAAGCAGATATGATGGTATGTTATCGATGTTGTTTTAAGAGTTGTCCCGTGATTTTGAGTTCTTTTACAGCATTCTGATTTTTCTTTCTAAAAAGATTTCTTAAAAATGTATTTGCTGGGCCTGGCAGCATGGACTAGCAGCTAAAGTCCTCGCCTTGAATGCCTGGGAACACATATGGACCCCAGTTCTAATCCCAGCGAGTCCACTTCCCAACCATTCCCTGCTTGTGGCCTGGGAAAGCAGTTGAGGACGGCCCAAAGCTTTGGAACCCTGCACCTCTGTGGGAGACCGGGAGGAGGTTCCTGGGTCCTGGCTCTGGATTAGCACAGCACCGGCTGTCACGGTCGCTTGGGGAGTGAATCATTGAAAGGAAGATCTTCCTCTCTCTCTCTCCCCTCCTCTCTATATATCTGACTTTGTAATAAGAATTTAAAAAAATTTTTAAATGTATTTGCCGTCCAGTACCAAATATCCTGTCCTATCTGTAAAAAAGTTACTGCAGATGCTTGAATACACAGCAGCTTCCCTGCAAGGAACTGTGACTTCCGCTACTGTCGCTCCCCCAGGGTGGATTGCAGGGCAGTCAACTCTGTGATTAGAAGACAGTGGGGATGTTGCCCCTGCTGCTTTGGGCTGACAGAGCTCTAAAGTGTTTCTTCTGTGACTGTTGTCTCCCTCTCCCCTCTTTGCAGTCCCATCACACTCATCAGTATGTGGCCAGAGCATTATGAGTGAGTATTATTGCCTCAAATGCAGAAGACGCATGCTCTAATCTGCTGGATTAGCATGGGTGTGATTCCTAACCTCTTGCTCTAATATAGTACTTCTGCATTCCGGGTAACCATCCCACGGGTTTGTTTGCATGGCAAATTTATTATTTAACTAAGCTAACATTCCCAGTAATGATACATGCCGATATTTGGGCATAAAACCATGGCTTTGTTTTTTTTTTCCTTCACAGCCCATCACAGTCTCCTCAGCTGTTTCATGACGACACCCATTCAAGAATAGAGCAATATGCCACACGGTAAGAAACTCTGATAGGAGCCTGCTACTGTGACCCAGAATGTGTCTGTTTCTGCATTAATTCAATAGCATTTGCATACTTTGATTTAAGGAATGTCATTCTGCAGGAGCCGTAATTCCATTATATTTGAATCCAAGTTCCCCTCGCGCTTTTTTTTTCATGTTGCAATTTGCAGTTTAACAAACACCTGCTACATTTTCTACAAAGAGAAAAATCTCAGTAGGATGTGATTACCAAGCTCATGAGGATCCAAACCCAGTATAAGCAGGATTTAGATAATGTAACCCAGTTTCAGTGAATGAAAGTAGGGATTGAAAGTATTTCTCAGGAGATGATGTGCATATCAATTACAATATGTAATTAAATTTATGCTAATGCTTTACTAAAGGGGTTTGTTTTAGAGACCCTAAGCAATATAAAATCTAGGTTGTTTTTGGTGGCATACAGACTTCCAGATAAGCAGAACATACCGGGAATCTGTGGTGGTAGTCGCTAGCTAAGCCCAAAAGAGTTAACAAAAAAGCATTTTAAAACAGCAACATTTGTACAGGGTTGAGGCTAAGTAGGATTTCTGAGGAAAAGCAGGCTTGGGTTATTGGAAAAACACACTCAAATCCTTAGACTGGAGAAAAAAGATGCTTCGTTATCAGACGGTAGGTTTAGGATGGATAAGGGCAGGAGCCAGCATGAAGCGACCTAGCTGAACTGTGACGTCATGGACCAGGCTGCTAAGGAAAGTAGAGCCTGCCAGTATGAGAGGAGCATAATTAGAATTGTATGATGACATAACACACACATCATTGTGGAGGTCCCAGTGGAGGGACTGGGAAATCATTTAGGAAATGTGATCATTTAGGGGGCACTGCATTACATCGTGGTAGAAGATAAAGGCCTGTTGGCTGTAGGGCAAAAGTATTAGAAAAGTAAGCCAACGTTAGCTGTTATTTTAATTCTGTTAGAAGATTTGGTCTTTCCTATGTTTTTAGCAGAGTGTGACGGTTTAGAAGTCATTGAGGAAATGAGTCTAATTGCCATGTCCCCTGTGACCACATGATCTAACTCCTGGATTCTCCTTTTCCAGACTGGCCCAAATGGAAAGGACTAACGGGTCTTTCCTCACTGATAGCAGCTCTACCACAGGAAGTGTGTAAGTAAATCTTGAAATCAACAATGCCCGTGAGAGGCCAGCTCTTCTGACATGGCTGTCGGAAATGATCTTCATTCACTGTGGCTCTGAATTTTCATCCCAATCAAAATTGATAGGTTTGGTTCCAAGAATGTCTACATAGATTTTATGCCTTCAGGGCATGACGGTATAAACTGGATATGTTTATTTATTTAGTCTCATGAATGTTAATGAAAAATATCCTATATTGGCCAACTAATCTGCCTTAGAAATATCAAATTGTTTTATTTACAACAACACACATATTTTTCATCCAATTTTTGTCATATGTATTGTTAATTTAATGAATATAATTTCAGAAAACACATAGTGTTTCTGTGCATTTCTGTCTTCATTTATTTATTAGAGAGAGCAAAAGAGTTCCCATCTGCTGACTCTTTTCCTTCATGCTGACATTAGCCAGGGAGCCAAAACTGAAGTTGGGGACTCAGCACAAGTCTTCCGTGTGAAGGGTAGGAGCGCCATAACTTGAGCTGATTCCTTGGGTCTCTTTCATAGGAAGCTGGAGTTAGGAGCTGGGGCTGGGGATTAAGTCCAGAAAGCTCAGAGCATGCCTGGGGGACATCAGGTGGCCGTTTCCCATCTCCTGTTACTGAGGCCGAGGCGGCTGGGAGGCTGGATATGGCTGCTTCCTGTTTCTGTCCCTTCTCTCAGATACGGGAGAAAGAAAAAGAAAATTTGGAAGCAATGATCTCACCCACTTTCCTGTAACCCTCGATCATTCCCACCCTATCAACAATGTAAACATAAAAAAGAAAAAAAGAACAAAACCAAATCCAGGCTTTCAGCTGTGGAATGGGGGCGTCAAGGCACTAGTCCAGGTGCTTTTCCATCAACTCTGTATTGAATGACTCAGACCCACTCATGCTTGCACACATATGTCCTAACCTTCATTGAAAAGTATTAACTTGCTTGCCAGTATTTGATTTTATTAACAAAAGGAAAAGCCTCATTACTTTGGGAGACCTTTGAAAGCACATTCGACTCAAATACTTTATCTCCATTCCCCATGATGTATGTATAGTCAACTTGGTTGTGGAAATTTTTTCATAAATATTTTATCTGATCATCCTACTGTTGAATGTCATCTTGCTTTTAAATATTTTCCTGAACTAACATCTTCTTTTTCCATTTCTTTTTTCTTTTTTTGCTGTGGAGTTCACTTTTGACACTCAGTGGTATCGAAAAGGCTTTATTAATGACAATTTCATGTGATTTGTACAGGTTCATTGTCATTTGGATTTAGAGAAAAATGTAAGATGAGTAAAAAGCTAAAGAATAATACTACTTTTCACTAAAAAGAAGTTGGAGAGAGCCGAGTTGAAATACCTTAAGCATTCTAATGCAGAATGTCTCTCTTCCAATATTTTGAAAGTTGTTTTACCTATTGTAAAATTACAGATAAAGGATACTATTTGACAGCAGTACATTAGTGATTTATACATTACTTTTCATGTAGCATGCATGTGGAAATATTGATAAATCATAACAGCATATTCAATATGCGTATTTCATTTTAACATACTTGTGTCCATTTTATATAAAGTTGTTAAGTATCATGCTTATCTCCTAAATCACCATAATTTCCACTACAATCTAAAATAGCCAAAGAATTAAATGAAATTTTTAAAAACTGAAGACCAAACTCTTACTTCTTTGAAATGTGTACATGTTTATCTCATAAACACTGTAATAGTTAAATTTTTCCTATCTTCAAAATAGAATATGCACTGATTATTCAGAATGTAAAAAATCTGATGGTTAGCAGGTAAATGTATATTTAATTTGCTATCATTTAACATTTAGACCCATTCACCCATCCAATAAATATTTGTTATATATCTACTGTGCAGTGAATTATGAGGGCAAGTCATAAAATTTTCAATATGTTGCTGATTAAACAGGGTCCTTATTAAAAATTAGCATACATGTCTGTGTATAATAACTAGTAAGTTAGATGAAAAACAAAATAAAGGTTATACTTGAAGTACATGACAGCCCAAAGATTTTACTTTCTTTAATCATAACCTATGCTCTGAGATTATTTTATCTGTCAGTGTGTCATTTCCCAACAGCACATTTAGTGAAATCATTAGTTTTAAATTGGTACTCATTAAAGTATTTAAACCCCAGAAATTGCTGATGTTCTAAATCAGGGCCTTTTTGTTGAGTATTTACTATCATATCACTGCTATGCACCTGTTACTGCAGTAGATGTACAAATGTGGCATCTGTCTTCACATGTCTTATGCTGGAAGGGAGACATAGGAGGGACCTTTCAGGAACAGAATGTAGTCAGGACGTTTGTGGTAGGCAGAATAATGGCCTCTCCAGGCTGGCCCTATCTCAGCCCTGAAGCCTAGAATGGTCTAATCTCCCAGGAGTACTATGGGAAGTTGCTCTTGTTCCCAGTGTTAGCATTATTTTACAGATAAAGAAATGGGGGTTTTTCGAAATTCAAGAGCTTGTCCAGGGCCTCACATTCAGTAATGGGTGGAACTGGGATTCAGATCTGACCATCTGGTTCCAGGTGTGGGCACAACTTGCTGAGCCATTGAACCTCTTCTGCTTCCCAAGTAAGGAAAGACGGCTTTCCAAGCGGGTCTTGAGGAACCCAGAGTGACTGTAGACTCAGTCCCTCTGGAGGTCATCACTGTCCTTGTCCTGATTAGCACATTCTTTGTGTCTCATCTTCCTATTTGAGAACTTTAGGTTTTTAGCTGAGAAGGTTTTACTGTTCAGCAACTGATAAGGTCAATCTCTGAAGTTTGTCTGGATATCTCAGACATAGTGTAAGGGGAAACGCTGTGGTTTGAGTTAGGATTTTTTGAGTTGAACTTAAACCCTCTCTTTAACTTATTTAACGCCTCTTTGTCCATCCTGCCTGTGGTAAAAGCCTGTCTCTCCAGGTTCATTTGAAGAACCGTTTTCTACCACTCTTCCCCCATAGCTTTTATCATCTCTGTAGCTGCTGAAGTTGTGCCTCCATGGACGTGGGCTCCTGCTGTCACAGCCTAGAATGTAAACCAACCTCACAACACCCTGACGTAGATACAAATCCCCAGATTCCTTATTGCTTTGAAAGTCGGACTTTGGATGATTTAAGAGGGAAATCACATCAACTATAGTAACCCTGCAGAAATGAAGCATTGAGCAACAGCATCTCAGAACCCAGGATGGTTCT
The DNA here is from genome assembly GCF_017591425.1 of Ochotona curzoniae. NCBI lineage: Eukaryota > Metazoa > Chordata > Mammalia > Lagomorpha > Ochotonidae > Ochotona > Ochotona curzoniae. Next base: position 24,587,251 of record NW_024467115.1, read on the forward strand.
GGTAAACCAAGATGCATCAGTCCATTTGTCCTTAGGAAATAGTGTTTGTGTAGAGAGGGGAGACAGGCTGTAATTTGTGCTAGTACGCCTGTTTTCAAATTTGAATGCTGGCACAGAACAATCCTTAAAATAAGTAATATATTATTTTTATTTGTGTGCTGCCTACTTTGCAAAGGTCATTGAATGAATCACAGTTCTTTTTGTCATTTGCTAGGTACTAATTTTGTAATATAGATCGTATTTACTATGACTAACTTAAATATAGTGTAACTACATCCTGTCTAATGGTGCTTTATTGGTGCGTACCTACAATTTTGAAGCACTTTGTATTTTAGCATGAGGAACCCCACTGACATTAAATGACCTTAATCAGGTACTTTGTTTACTATCTGCCAACAAATTTATGTTCTTGATTTTTACTGTTTATAATTAAGAACTGGAATGTATCTATTTTTGCATTTAACTTTAAGGTCGGAATAGCAAGACTCAAATTATATGTTATCTATAAAATGTTTTTAAATCCTTATATTTGTAAAAGTTGTTTTAATTCCTTTCCAGACACCTTAATGAGAGAATGTAATGCTAGTAGTGATGATTATAATAATATGTTAAACTCATCAACTTAAAAATAAATCTATCTAAATGTTGGCAACAAATTGCATCTCAGATTTGATTTTAAGTAGTTTCACAGTCTCCAAATCTTTAAAAAAGAAAACTCATTGGTGGGAGGAGGCGTTTCGCATAGCAGCATCCCATTTTGGAGTACCTTGGGTCTGACTCCCAGCTGTGGGTCCTAATATTCCAACTCCCTGTCTAAACAGACCCTTGGAAGCAATGGTGATGGTGTTAGTGGTTTGCTATTGATGCGGCAGGGTGGACCCAGATTGGAGAGTGAAACAGTAGATAGAAGCTGCTGATCTGTCAGTTTCTTTCTGTATCCGTCTGCTTCTCAAATGAATACATACACCTTTTTAATGTGCTTGGCAAAGCAGTAATATAAAAATAAAAAATTAAAAATATAGTAATTATTAATAACGAACACTGAGTTTAAGCATGGCTTACTAGCTAATACTGTCTGTGATATGCAAGGAGCTTCGTGCAGGTTCCATGGTCAGATCAGGACTGTGAGATCAAGCCATTCAATTTTTTTTTTAAGATTTATTTTTATTATTTTTTTTATTGGAAAGGCGGATATACAGAGAGGAGAGACAGAGAGGAAGATCTTCCGTCTGATGATTCACTCCCCAAGTGAGCTCAACGGGCTGATACTATGCCGATCCGAAGCCAGGAGCCTCTTCTGGGTCTCCCATGCGGGTGCAGGGTCCCAAAGCTTTGGGCCGTCCTCGACTGCTTTCCAGGGCCACAGGCAGGGAGCTGGATGGGAAGCGGGGCTGCCGGGATAGAACCAGCACCTATATGGGATCCCGGGCGTGCAAGGCAAGGACCTTAACCACTTGCGCCACCGCGCCGGGCCCAAGCCATTCGATTTTAAGAACCCACATTTTCTTGTGGATTTTGGTGTCCTACAGTGGTGATGAGTGATGACTGTGACTACTGTTTCTGCTTCCTCCTCCTCCTTTTCATTCTCTTGCCATTAGTTTTTAAAATTTTCTTTTAAGAAATAATAGGCAGCATACTGTTAGTTACTTTTTTAACTGAATCAAGCATCTTACTTGATTCTCTTTTAGCACCTGAGGTTACCAACTGTTTGTGTTTGACTTGGGTTATCCTTGCATTCTCTTATGTCCTTTGCCATATGGACAAAGTGCCCTGCCCATTCATATCTAGGTATCTAAATGGCTGGTGTAGAATCTAAACATTGTAGCCTTGACTTTGGACATTGAATGTGGTAAGGAGTAGGTGGCTAAACCCTTTTCTATTTTTACAAATAGTTTCTTTTTCTTTTTTTGGTGTAATGGCATGTGATCCTTTATCCTTAAAGTACTATAAATCATATTTGGATATATATGAATAGTTATTATTCTATTATTGAATACTCAGTTTTAAACTTCTTTTTAAAAAATTATTTATGACATTTTTATAGTTGATCAGGGTGGGAAAGATTTGAAGATTAGGGAAAAGTAGTTGTGATCATTGTTTCCAAATATTCTATTTCTTCTTCCTGTATCTGGTGGCAAGGGCAAGATAAAGAAAGTAGCCATACCCAACCCCCAGTATAGGGAATGGCTACCCAGTGTCAACCCAGGGTCCTTGATGTGGCACATGCTCTGAGAGTTCTGCCCAAGTGGTTTTGTTGGTTTTGAAATGCTGGCATTCTCGCCAATCCAGGAGTGAGGAAGCCCTTCCAGTGTCCATTGGTTGACATAGTTAACCTTAGAATCTCCATTCACCCAAATACTTGCTGTGGTAGTTGTCCAATTTGTTCTATCCTCCTTTCTCAGCTATAGTACTAGATGTCCTCTGCAGGACCTAGTAGGCTGGCCATATCATCTGGACCAGCCATCCATTGCTTCATCTAATCCACTGAGGAGGCCCAACACTGACACATGAACTCACATTCAAACCACCAATTCTGAAAGTGAGACCCCAGGCCCCTACATGTCCCCACCTGTGCCATTACTGACCCCTGGAAGCCCATACACCAAATCCCCAAAACTTTCCCATTGGTGCCCCAGGCCACTCTACCTGGGCCCCGCATGGTCCCCCATCCCACGGGGACTCACAGACCCAGCACACATAGCACAGGTGAGCCCAGGGACCCAGGCCAGGCAACCCAGGCCCACTGGATCCCCCGACCCCGGAGGCTCATGGACCCAGCACCAACCACATAGGTGGAGTTGAGACCTAGCACAACCAATTCTACACCTATCCTGGCTCTTACAAGTACCAGTGGGTGCTATATTATAGTCCAGTCTGGTGCTCCCCAGACCTAGTCCACACCCATGCCAAGGGAGACTGCAGCCATGTCCAGCCCAGCCCGCTACCTCCATTCTGGTTCTCTTGCTCACCAGTGGGAACCCCAGCTCCGCTGGAGCGTCCCCTTACCTCCCTACCAGGCCTGTTCCCAACCACAGATCTTGTTTGTGCCAGTGGGGATTGAGGTTCCACAGGGACAAGACTCACTGGTGGGTATTGTGATCTAGCCTTGCCATGTAGGTTACCAGTGCTAGTTATAAGGGTGCACCAGTGGATGGTGCTTGATAGTGGTTGATGCTAACTGCTCAGGTCTCCCACATGTGCTGATGCTTCTGTCTGATCCTTAAAGTTCCTCTCTTTCCTCCCTCCAAACTACTCAGTCTCAGCCCCCGTATTCACCTGCAAGTACAGTGGCCTTGATGATGATATTCCCTCAGTAGTACTCCCTCACCTGGGATTCCTTTCAATTCCTGCATACACACACCCCTACCCTCCCAGAGCAACCTGCTGGGAAATCTGACAGCTTCATCCAGCACCATTGGTGACTGGGCTACCCAGCTTATATGCCCACCAGGCTCCTTCTCCCCCAGGGCTGAGCCACCTTGGCCAGCAGGTTCCCCCTTCCCCAGGCTGAACCACCCAGCCAGTGTCAGGAGCATGTGGGCCAAGAAGGGCCTTGGGGCTCCACACAAGTCCCCACCAGGCTTCCCATTCCCTGAGCTGAGCCACCCAGCCAGAATCATGATTGCAGGCCAAGAAGGGACCAAGTGCTCCACCCAAGCCCCTGCCCGGCTCCTCCTCCCCCAGGACTAATTTGCCCTATGGGGCTTGTGCATTTGCAGGCCCATCCTTTAAAATTCTATGCTTAGATCTTTTCTGGAGAAATATTTGCAAAATGTGCCACTCTATTCTTTACTTTGGTATCCTTTGTATTATATCCACTGTATCTTGTCAATTTGTCCTGTTCATGTGTTACATCTCTCATCTAGTTAGTATTCTATGGTAATGAGTCATTCATCTCATAATTTCTTGAGAGTAATTCAGAAAGTTCATGGAATGGAGTCAAAAGATAAGTCTGTTTTAGTGCAAAAATTATTCAAATACATATATAGTTTTTACAATAATGAGTTTTCCATGAACTTGTGTATGAATTTCCATTTTTTACACCAAAATAGGCATGGTTTGATTCTACTTTTGTGACACTTTTGAAACATCTTTATCATTAGGTTTTTCTTCCTACCTGCAAACTGCTCTCCCACCCCCGCCCCATATGTCTGTGCCTGATTTGTGCTTGATATTGCTGCATGGGCTTTCTAGGAAGCTTTAGATCTGCTTTAATGATGCTGCAACTCTGCGTTGATACAATGCCCATCTTGTCTTCTGACCCTTCTAAGCATAGGTACAAGTGTGAGAGTCCCTAAAAGCCTTTTCCATTTCTTTAGCAGTAATATTACATCCTCTCTGGAATGGAATAAAAAAAGATGTCATATATTAGTCTTTGTCAAATCTGTGTACCTAATTTTCAATTTCTGAGAGAAGATTCATTTGGTTGAGACAGGCAGATTAAGCTATCTGTGTCCTATTGTGGTTGTAATGGAAATATGCAAACTTTATTTTTATAAAATATTTGTGTAGATGTATAAACACACATTCGCTAGAACATAGAATTATGAGATAAGTTTATTTCAATCTAAAATATTGAAATCCATTCATATGTGAGGTCTTTAAAAAGTTTATGCAAATACATATTGTTCAAAAAATTCTGGTTGCAATTTGGGACTCTTTATGACACTGCTTGGGATGCTGGTACTCTACTTAGAGTGATTCAGTTTGAACATCAGTTTAGTTTCTTTCCTTTTTTTCCCTCTCTCTGTAGATGTATTCATTTATTTGAAAATCAGAGTTCTAGAGAGGGTCAGAGGATGGAAGATAGACGGGGAAAAGAGAATCTTACATCTGCTGGTTCACTCCAAAATGGCCACAATGACCAGGAGCTTAATCTAGGTCTCCTACATAAATGGCAGGGACCCAAATACTTGGACCATCTTCTGCCACCTTTTCCCCAGCAGGAAGCTGGAGCAGAAGTGGAGCAGCCAAGACTTAAATTGGTATCCCAGTGGGATACTAACATGGGTGGACGCTTACACACTAAGCCACAATGTTGCCTCTCAACTCCTTTTCTGATTCCAGTTTCTTCATATGTTATATCCTAGGAGGCAGTAGGTTATGCCTCAGGTACTTGGGTTCATGCCACCCACATTAGAGACCCATGTTCAGTCCCGTTTCTGACTTCAGCCTGATACAACCCTAGATGTTGTAGGCATTTGGGCAGTAAACTAGTGGATGCGAGCTTTTTCTCTTTGACTTTCTTTCTGTTTCTTTCTCTCTCTACCCTTTTATAAATCAATCAAATTGGAAAAAAAATTCTGCATGCATTTTAAAAATTGGCAGCAAAATAAATATATCCTTTAATTCCATGTTCCATGAACTTTTGATGTTTCCACTTGTATTTAAATAGAAAAGGAGGAGGAAGTAAAAGAAAGGAGGAAAATAAAATAAGTGGCCAATAGCTGATCCAAGCCTTTTCCCTGGCTTTTGGCAAAGGCATTCATTTTCATCATTTGTTTTGTCATCTCTCAAATCTCATCTCTCCAATCCAAGACACAGCTTTTTAAAGAGCACCTTAAATCATAAATGTCTTTCCGAACCTGTCTTTATCAGAGTAAAGGTTATAACCCAAGTTGGATTTTACATTAAACCTACAAAAATCAAGAGCTGATACTAATCAGGTCAAGGATATAAATAAATCAAGGTCCAGGTGAAGCTGAAAGAAGACCAGTTCTTTCATCAGTATGTACCAAGTTCTTGGCAATGTTAGTCTGGACTATGAGCCCAGCCTAACAGGTGAGCTCTATAAGACATATTTGTAGCCACATTGTTTGCCACAAAGGTACAGTCCTGGGGTATTTACATTTAGTACTCTGATAGCTGCATATATTATAGGATGCTGTGCTGAAACTCCATGCTGTCAATCAATGCATAAAATCCAGGCTTGTTTGTCAAACGCCATCAAAACAAAACAGATACAGTCTTTTAGGACTCTTACCAGTGTGAACCAGGAGATTTAGTATTTGCACATTTGCAAGATCCAATCTGATATCTTGCCTAAGGGAGGTTTAGGTCTACCAGAAAGCAGTGTTTTCGTGTGGGGCTGTAAGTGCCGTCTGCTTTGTTATACATCTATTTGTGTGTGCTGTGAATGCAACCACATGCTTGATAAACCTAGTTCACTTAAAAAGTAGTTGGATGAGAGAACCCAAATGAATTGAATGTAGTTATTTGTTTCGGTGTTCAATAATTGGTCCTAAAAACGACTTGTTGATAACATCAGGTAAAACATTTGTGTTTAATGAATATCTGCAATTCTAATTTCAAGTCATTTAAATACAAAATTATAAGTAATATAAACCTCACTCTTCGTACTACATTTCCATCAAATGCTGAAAGCAGTAGTCACCTCATTCTTACTCACTGCTCTTTTAATCTACTCTTCAGTATTCAGTGACTGACTTTACCTTGTGCTTTCATTTTGACTCTTTAATTGCTGTGTCTTGTTTTCATTTCTTCTTAGTGAAATATTTGCCCCATGTTTGTGAGATACAGCCATTAAACGAAGGCAAAGCTTCAGATGTTGGCATGCACTGCACACACAGTTAGATAAATATCTTCCCAGTGTATCAAAAAGGGAAGTCATGGAGACCTTGAGGTCTAAGGCAGACATGGTCCAGGTGCCATGTGGTCATCAGCACTTATGCCTCGTGTGTGTCCAGAGATGACCCCATCCAGGCTGAGCCTCTGCCCCTGGGCCCTCTCTCTTCAGGGAGGACGAGCACGCCCTTATCCAGCAGTACTGCCAGACGCTCGGAGGCGAGTCCCCAGTGAGCCAGCCGCAGAGTCCCGCTCAGATCCTGAAGTCGGTGGAGAGGGAGGAACGTGGGGAGCTGGAGCGGATCATTGCTGATCTGGAGGAAGAACAGAGGTATGTTGGATGTGAGATAAGACACTATGTCATCCTTCCCTAAGTTTATGAGGACTTTAAGAAACTGGGATGGAGACTGCAGGTACACTTTGGTGTATCTGCTGATGTCTCTAGAACATTCTTCTACAGCTACAGTTTTTTCTTGCTCCCTCTTCTTACTATTTACACACATTGTAACCTAAGAGGAAAGAGAAGCCTAAGCTAAATTCAGAGCTCACCATTGTGAAAAGAAGATAGCATCCGTGTTAGTCACTTGATCTTTCCTTTTCTGTATTAGAAATCTGCAGGTGGAATATGAACAGCTGAAGGGGCAGCATCTAAGACGGGGGCTCCCCGTGGGGTCCCCTCCTGACTCCATCGTTTCTCCTCATCACACATCTGAGGATTCAGAACTGATAGCCGAGGCAAAACTCCTCAGGCAGCACAAAGGTCGGCTGGAGGCAAGGATGCAGATTCTGGAAGACCACAATAAACAACTGGAGTCTCAGCTTCACCGCCTGCGACAGCTGCTGGAGCAGGTAGGCAGTGCTCCTGGTCACTCCTGCCTGTGGCAGGCTTACTCGTCCCTGGGGCGCGTTCCTGGTGTCTCAGTGGAAACGTCCACCTTGAGTTTCTCATCTCCATCATTCACATAGGCTGGCTTAGAAATCCCTTGTCACATATAACTATTAAATTCACAGTGGCAAAGGCAATTGTGTTTGCCCGCATTTATGCTGGGGTTTCCTATCACGCTGAAACCAATCTCAGCTCTGAACCGTCTGGGGACTGTGATATATATCTGCAGCATCGCATAAGAAAAGCACCTGTGGTGATTAGGGGCCAGGAAGTGACCTGCAATCTACATTCTGAAGCTTCCTTCTTGTGAGCCAGGAAATATTGTTTTCTATTTTCAAGAAATTGAGAATAACAGATGGTTATTAATTTGCTACTGTTAGTAGACCATCTTTTATGACAGTTGCTTGCAAACTTTCTTGGGGATAAGAAATGCAATTTATATTATGATAAATACATACATGTATGGTGAATACAAAATAATATGCACTTTCTAGAGAATTGCCATCTCTTACTTTCTGGTTTTTATCCTCCCTGCCTACTACTTTTTCTCTTGTTTTTCTTTCTTAATGATGGTCAGGGTATTCTAAATTGATTTTTTTTAACTCTGCCTTTTCTTTTTTAATTTTTTCACTATTTTAGATGCTGTTCACATAGTTTCACTGTGGGAAGGATCCAGAGTCAGGGAGAAGTGGGTGTGATCATTGTTTCCAAACTCTCCACCTATTCTTCCCATTTCTGGTGGAAGGGGGGAGACAAGGGATAGGCCATACCCAGCTTCCCAACCATCACAGAATCCAGGCATGGGGAGAGGCCACCCAGTATCAACCCAGCGTCACAGTGTGGCATGCTCCAAGGGTTCTGCTGATGAGACAGTCTGAGATGCTGTTGGTCTCACTGATCTATGAATGAGGAATCCCTTCCAATGCCCGTTGGCTGGCAGTCTCCATTTGCCCAGATATTCACTGTCCTACTTTGGCTGGGGTAGATGTCCATATGTTCTGTTCTTCATTCTTGGCTATGGTACCAGGCATTCTCACAGAGCCCAGTAGGCTACCATGTCCCCTATGTGCACCATGGTCTGCTGTCCAGCACTCCATCCTCTACAATGAGGTGGACCAGTTCTCATAGGTGAGCTCATGGATCCAGTCTAGGTGCCTCGGGCCAAGCTGGACCTCAAACCCTAGGGCTCACATACACGGCACCCACCCTGTAGGTGACCCAAGCCCCATCAGGACCCACTGCCCTGGGGCTCTTGAACCCAGCACCCACCACACAGACGGAACCAAAGAGCCAGACCAGATATCCAAGGCCCTACCAGACCTCCACCACAGGGGCAGACAGATGCCGCATCCACCACACAGGTGGGCCCAGGGACCTGAGCCAGGAGACCCAGGAACCTCCGTACCACCTATTCATGGTGGACCCCAGGACCTAAATTAAGTAACCCAAGCATTGACAGACCCCCAACCCATGGCAATCATGGATCCAGAACCCGCCTTGTAGGCAGGCTGAAGGGCCCCTCCATCCCTGGAGCTCATGCACGCAGCACTCACTGCTCCCAGACTGGCCTGGCTCATCTCACCCCAACATCCACCAGCAGGTGCTTTAGCCTAGTTTGATCCAACCTGCCCCTAGTGCTAGCTTATGCTGGTTGGTGCTACAGTCTAGCTTGCTTAGTCAGCCCCCCATCCTGGCTCCAGTATGAACTGGCTGGTGATGAGGCTCGACCCAGCTCCTCCTGCACCCCATCCTGCTTGAATCTGATAGTGAATGTTATGAACTGGTCTAGCCTGGTCCACCCCCAAGGCCTGACCCACCTATGTATGCCAGTAGATACTATAACCTGGCCTTGTTTGGGCTGCTCCTTCCCTTAGTTCTTATGCTTAGCTGCAATGACTGCAACCTGACAAAAGAGTTCCCTAAGCTCCTCTATCCAGTCTCTTCCCAGTGGCAGATCTTGTGCATATTAATGGGTCCTTTGCCCAGGCCGACATTGTCTACCTCTTGTCCTGGCAGGAATGGTGTTCCTCCTTAACTGGCCCATACCTTTTCTGGTTCTTACTGTTGGATGTTGCAGCCCAGCCACACCTGGTCCGTGCCCAGACACAGCTTTCACATGGTTCAGCAGGGGAGCCTGTTCTACACCTACCCTTACTCTCACGAGAACCAGTGAGTGCTGGAGTTCAGCCCAGTCTGGCACTCGCCATGCTGAGAGAGCACTTACCCATGCTGAGAGAGATTACAACCATGTCCAGCCCAGCCCAATGCCCTGCTTCTAGCTCTCACACTCACCAGTGGGAAAACCAGCCCAGCCGGGGTGTCCTCTTAGCTCCGTAACCAGGCCTGTCCCCAGCCACAAATCTTGCATATACCAACAGAGATTATTGTTCCACCTGGGTGAGCCCACATTCTCTCTGGCAGATTCTACCCCCAGACCTGATTCACTCACATTGATCAGCTTCATGGCCCATGGCCTCACAGTACCCATTTTCCTTTTCTCATACTCACTGGTGGATTCCATGTTCTAGCCCTTCAAGTAGAGTGACTTTGTCCATGCAAGTCCCAGAGAAGTCATTCCTCACCTGGACATGAACCCTCAGCTCCCTGTTCATCCCCATCTGTGCATCTCCTAGACTCCTTGTAACCCCACACCCCCAAGTTCCCAGAGCACACTGTTGGGCAGCCCAAGGGCTTTGCCCAGCACCATTGGCGCCTGTGTTGTCTAGCCCAAGTTCCCCCAGCTGCAATCTGGCAGCTGACGGGGAGGAGGGTAAGGCCACGTGCCTCCAATGTAGACTTATTTGGGATCTGCCCACAACATGGCGGTGATGGGCAGAGCCAAGATCCCAAATCAAGCCCAGACCTGCTCAAGATCTACCACAGCATGGTGGCCATGGGCAGAGAAAATTCTCGAGCCTCAAGCCCATACTAGCTCAAGATCTGCCCTCCACATGGCAGTGACAGAGCTAGGATCCCAAGCCTCAAGCTTGACCCAGTCCAAGCCCACCTGGTCGCAGCCATGCAGCTGGGGAGTAAAGCACCCGTGTCTTGAAAAATAGGAGTCAAACTGTAGAACTAGTAAAGAAAAAGTCCCTGCAGTGAGTTCCAGTTTTGCAAGATCTCAGCAGACGGACTGGGAATTCCTTTCTCGTGGCATCCATAGCAGTCATGTCACCATTTGCCTTTGTGTCTAGTCTAAGCAGTACAGGGGCTGTAAGCAATGTAACAGGAATGCCTTTCTCAAGAAAGTATTTATTCTCTCCACTGATTTTGTTTCAGATTTTAGAAAGCCTCTTTTATATTTTGCCATCAGTTTCTGTTTAGATTGTCAGTATCACTCAAAAACAGCACTATTTCTGGTGTACAACGCACAACAGATCTCATAGTTTACCCGCATACTTTCCTCTTTGTCTTTCAGAGTATCAGAACTTGTGTGGGGCCATTCAGTGTTAACAAAAAAATGTATGCACAACTCCATGCGGGGGGGAAGATAGGCTCCAAGCCTTTACCATCGCTTGTTGATGCTCGTAGAAAAGCTAGAGGCTCTTTGCTCCTGTTTCCTTCCCACCCGCCCCCCTTTCTCTTAACAGAGCTGCTTAATGGTTCATGTGCCCTCAAAATTGCATTGGGATGCTTTTAGAGATAGCTGGTAGCTAAACGGCTCTCTATATCCAATCCTGTTGAACTCTTATCTCTTCTTAATGATTTAGCATGAATGCCAGGAGTAGATGGAAAATCTAACTCTGACAGTAAAAACTGGCAAGGCTACCAGACTTCAGCTAATTTAGGTTTAATACAAAAAAAAAATCAAGCAATTCTAACTGCATTTGCTCTGGTAAGGATCACATTTTCTAATTGGACCGTATACTGATGGCTGCATACCATAGACATTTCAAAGATTTATGCAGAGAGGCATTTATGAAGTGTTTGTTAGGTGTCAGATGGTTCTGATTGCTTTAGGAATACTAATTCATCCAGTCTCACAAAGCCCTGTGACAGAGGCACATGTTGCCATCCCGTTATATAAAGAATCGGAAGCACAGAAGGTTAGAGAATTTGCCTGGAATTACACAGCCTCTGTGTACCAGTTAGATTTTGAATTCAACCAAATAAATTCAAAATCACACTCTTATTCTCTAATACTGTGCTTAGATATTTGATGTGAAAAAATATTCCGTGTGTTAGAGGTCCCCATTGCTAATTCAGAGAAATATATTTCTTCATCTCCTTGGTTGGCAGAAAAATAATAGAACAACCAGGGATGCAGATGACTTTGGTAAGTAAAGCTTGTCATGTAATCTTGGAAGTTCTCCAAGCTATCCCCATGGGAAGAGGAGAATCACTGAGTGCCTGGTGAAGCACTCGTGGCCCACACAACTGATGTACAAATTAATTGGAAATGTTTAAGAACAAGGGACTCTACATGATCTAATAATGCGGGTTGAGGTAGGGGAGAAAGCATTCCTTTTGGGCTACTTGAATTCTTTCTCTCATTTCACTCCATGTTCCAGCCTGCATCTGATTCTCGAATCAATGGCGTCTCTCCCTGGGCTTCGCCTCAGCATTCTGCACTGAGCTATGCTCTGGACCCAGACCCTGGCCCGCAGTTCCCCCCAGCAGGTAGGTAATCCGAGGGCACAACTCGTTTACCCAGGCTGCTTTCTGTTTGCCATTTGTTCCTGCCTCGTGTTAAGTAGGAGTCTTATGCATGAGTTCCTCAGAGGGTAAGAGTTTTATATTCTCATTGGTTTTAAAGGAATATAGATCCATTGTAGCAGTTTCAAAAAAGCAAACATTTTACAAAAATCAGCTATTACAGACCTTATGTAACCTGTCACAGTGGACTGAACTGTGGCTGGAGGAAGAAAAATCAGCTCTTTCTTTTGGGATGAGCAAGAAATATATTCTAATTCTTTTTAAAATGATTAATTTCTAGGATGTTTTCTGTCTAAAATTTCACATTTATATGTACCAGGGTGCTTCATACATTCATGAAAATGCAGGTCATAAAACAGCTATGGGTGGTTTTCAAAAATGTTTGCACCCAAATCAACTTATTTAAAATTTCCATGAACATTTTATTAAAATACTTATTTATTTGAAAGAATAACAGAAAAGAATAGAGAAGTATGAGTGCATTAGGAGGAAACTGGGTCAGAAACAGGGCTGCTGGAATTTGAAACAACACACCTGTATGGGATGTGGGCTTCCGATCAGTGGCTTAACCCCCTGCTCCGCAAAACCAGCCACTTTTCCATGAACTTTCTGAAGTACCCTCACATCCAGAGCACAAAAACAAAGACTATGTTAGCCAGAATTGTGATTTAGTTCACCCAGATCTGTAAACTCACATAGCTACTCTTCCTTATCGCAGAGCTTCTAGACATTGCTCTGCTGTCCATTCTTTGGCCTCATCCAGTCCATTGGTCACGATAGGAACCTACACCGGTCTCTAAATTGGATATTTAGGAATGGCATCTTGTGATCAGTGGAAATTCTACTGAGATGTGTATACTGTTGCCAAAACAGTTTGTTTGTAGGATATTTTTTGGTGTAGTAATCAGAAAAATTAAAATGCTAGTATTTTAGAATGGCTTTGATTGTTATACAATAAATTTAACATTTCCTTACATTTGAGACAGCATAAGCTAGCCTATGCTGAAGTCATATTAAAGAAAGGAAGGGAAAAAGAGATATTTTCTCCCATAAAAAATCAGAAATGTAAATAAGAAGCTTTGCACCGTACTATTTATGATTAAGTCTTGTATTTCAGCTGATGCATTGTGTCTTTGTACCCTAATGCTAGTCATTTTATTTTTATAAAATCATAATGCCAGCAATTAATAAAAATATACCTTCGGTTCCCATTCTGGTCATTGAAAACTTGTTTGCTGTTGCTCTTGGATGACTAGTAGTGGTTTTTGCTCCTGAAGTTGGATTTTTGTGGAAGGCTGGGCACTAATTTCAAAAGATCTCTTGTCCCTTTTAAAAAATGTTTCAAGTTTCCATTGAGCATTGTTTGTGTGAGTGAGATCTCTGTGCTTTCCCTGTGCCGTCACAGCAGCAGAGGACCTGCTGGCTCCCCCACATGACACCAGCTCGGACCTCACCGAGGTCATGGAGCAAATCAACAGCACGTTTCCATCTTGCTGCCGTGAGTACACATTTGCTTCTCTACGTGCCCCTCAGTCAGACAACAAATGTGGTATTAGAAATTGTAGTGGGTATTGTTTGAAAAGGAAAAATGCATGTAAGTTGAAAGAGAAAATGAAACTCAACTTTGATATCATCGTATCGAGGGGCTGCAGTGACAATGCCCTCCTGCCCTTTGAGACTCATATGATTCGTGAGTGATAAAATGAAGGCAAAAGAAAGTAATAAATCTCATGTTAGAGGAAATTATTCTCTTCAATACAAGCTATTGTAAGAATCTGTGTATTATTTCAAACAAGAGCCTTAGTGGTGTGCTAAAAAGGAATGAAAACAGCCTTTCTAAAGTAATTCCATCTCTTCATTGTTCTCTGATGTCATCAGATTCTGATAGCGAAGGGGAGTATTTCCAGAATTTTCTTTTGTTCCTGCTGGGTTTTTTTTCCCCTCATGGAAAAAAAGAGCTGTAATGTGAATCCGAGCAATTTAAGGTCTCGTGGATTACAGTCCTTTGAAATTTCCAGGATATAACCAAATAAAAACAATTCAGATGCCAGGGAAAATTGTGTAATGATTCAAATGTATTGATTCTTTGCAAATATTTTGTGTAGGCATCTTGCCACCACAAAATTTCTGATGCTCCATCCTCTGATACAAATGCATGCAGACACTTGATGCTACAATTATATTTTCAGTAATCTGTTGAAGAATATGAAGACTTTATTTCCTCTCAAACTTACTGTAAGATTAGGCAGTCGCAAAACTAAGATGTTTATGTAAAGCTCAGCCTTTCATTTCACCATTTCTGTCATCTTTTAGAAAATATCCTAAATGAAGAAAAAATTGTACAAAGTCTTGGGAAGGTAAAAAAAAATAGTATCCCTTGACTTGGTCTTAAAATTTTTCTTCAATTTTTTACCACTCTGCGACTTAAAAATGCTATCATTTTCAGGTTGTGGAAAAAAAACTCTTTAAATATATATGCACTGAATATATATTTTATCTAGTGGATAAGACACCAGTTTAAAATATCCCATAGCAGAATCCCTAAGTTCAGATCCCGGCTGTGTTCCAAATCCAACTTCCTGCTGACTCATGCTATGGGAGCTGGCTGGCAGTGGCATATGAAGTTGGACTCCTGCCAACCATGTGGGGTGCAAATGCCGTTGTGATCATTTGGAGTGTGAACCAGTGCGTAGAAAATCATTCCTGCTTTCAGATAAATTTTTAAATGTACGCCTTTATATTTCTGTGTCATTTCACAAATTTTTATTTGTAGTTGTGCTGTTTCACTTCTCATGGTATGCTAATTCACTTTTACACATCAGTCCCTACATTCAGCCCCCAAAAGTGTTTGCATGTGCTTGGCTCTGTAGAACTCACAGAAGCCTAAGAAAATCAATGGTTGCCGACTTACCATTGCATTGTTGTTTCTATTCTAAGCTCAAAATAAATGTTAATTTTTTTTATTACTAAATAGGTAGATTTTACTTGTTTGAAAAGTAGACTTGCAGAGAGAAAGAGACAGAGAAAATGAAAGATTGTCAAGTAGATACAATGTCTGAAGCTGGGAGCCAGGAGCTTCTTTGGATACGTGTGTTTAGTGTCCCAGGGACTTGAGCCATCTTCTGCTGATTTTCCATTAGCAGGGAGCCCATCAGAAATGGGGCAGTTGGCACATGAACTGGCATCCAGGTTCTTTTTAAAGACTTTGGGTATGCTAATGTGTTCCAGAGTTTCTGCAACGTTCTCCTCTAGTACTTTGCCAAATCAGGTCTAGGATTTAGATCATTGTTCTGCTCTGAGTTGATTTTTTAATGGAATGTAAGGTAGGGTTCTTGTTTCATGCTTCTGCATGCAGAAAACCAATATTCCCACAACCACTTTTTGAAGAGAGGGTCCTTTCTCCAGGGACTGATTTTAGCTCATTGGTCAAACATTAGTTGGTTGTAGATGCTAGATTAATTTCTAGGGTTTCTATTTTGATCTGTTGCTCTACAGCTCTAGGTTTATGCCAACACCACAGTGTTTTAACTGTAATTGGCCTGTGGTATGTCTTGAAGTCTGGCATTGTGATGCCTATGCCTTTGCTCTTGTTTAAGATCGCTGTATTTTGTTGAGGATTTTTGCATGTATGTTCACCAAGAAATTCAGTCTGTAGTTCCTTCCTTTGTTGTATCATTTTCTTGTTTTGGATTTAAGAGTTGCTGTTCTGACAGAGTTTAGAGGATTCCCTCCATTTCCACTGTCTTACATTGTTTGAAAAAAGACCAAGCTGCACACCACACCCTGGGGAGCAGTCACTGACTCCCACAGACATGGCATGCAAGGCGTCCACAGTCTCAGGATACGGCCCTGGGAGCCTGCCCTGTTGCTGCAGAGAACAGAGGTGTTTTCTGAGCCAGCTGCCCAGGGGGTGCTCAACTTGGCAGCTTGAGCCCCAGAGCCTGTGATGAAGTGAAGGGATGGGAGCACCTCAACAGTCCTATGTGGGTACCCAGCAGTTTGCCAATCCTCTGGGCCACACTCAAAGTCAGTGGGGAATGCCCATTTAGCTCTCTGATGAAATGCCCTGATCTGGAGCTTGCCTGAGCCACCATCGCCTCTACCCTCACTTACATGGCTTTGCCCTGGCTGCATGCTGGGGGTCCTGGCAGAGGGGAAGGGGAGAAACAGGTGTGTTTTTCCTTTCCAGGCGTCCATGAGTGCCCTGGCCCTGCAAGTGCTCCAGGCCAGACTCACAGTCAGTGTGGTCCACAAGGCTCTCTCTCAGGAAATAGCAGTGATGAGGGCTGCCATGGTCTACTGTCATTTCACTCTCAAGAGATGGCCTCCCCTCCAGACCTCCAGCGGGGAGTCGTGGACCATGCTCCCATTCACTGCTCAGTGTCTCTATGCTGTCCACGCTGTTGCATGACACCTTTTTCTTGTTTTTCTATACAATTTCCCTGGCAAATCCTCCTGGAAATGTGCTTCCTCTGTATTTTCTGTATCTTCTCCCTCTTTATCTTCAGGGGGAACCACATCACAGAGGCTGATCCCATTCATCATGTTGGTTCCTCCTCGCCCTGGCAGTCTCAGGACTTAGAGGATAGTTTATAGAATCTGGCTCCATGTTATGTTCTGAAATTGTTACATTCACAAATATTTGTATGATTTAGACTTTTCTGTGAGTATTCCTAAGCATGCTATTTGAGTGAATTCAAGTTACATTCTATGTAAGAATGATGTAGGGCCCAGAGCAGTAACCTAGTGGTTAATGTCCTTGTGCCAGGATTTCATATAGTCACCGGTTTCTATCCCAGCTGCTCCACTTCCCTTCCAGCGCCCTGCTTGGTAGCCTGGGAAAGCAGTGGAGGACAGCCCAAGGCCTTGGGACACTGTGCCTGCTTGGGAGATCCAGAAGAAGCTGCTGGCTCCCTGGCTCCTGGCTTCAGATTGGCTCAGCTCTGGCCATTGGCGGCCACTTAGGGAGTGAACCAGTGAATGGAAGATCATTCTGCCTGTCTCTCCTCTCTGGTAATCTGATTTTCCAACAAAAATGAATCAATCTTTAAAAAATAATAAGTCATATAGTGTATTTTAGCATACTTTGAAATTTTCAAATTTGAAAACACTTGTTTTTGGCTTATGGAAGTTTTATTAGTTTGGGTTTAATTTGTTCTTCATGATATTTAAATTCATATTTTTTGGTAGTGTAAAAATCAATATAATGACTGATTTTTATAAAAATTAAGGTTTAATTGATTTCTACTTTAGTTGATACATATTTTATGATTCTTCCCAAAGTCATTTATTTCCAAAATTGATGCAGAATGGAAATCAACACATGGCATAGATTCGGCATCCATTGTATTGTCTAACAGTAATATGTTATTCCCCCATGGTACCAAAACATTGCTTGGTATTCATTCACTTGCCATCTTTTAAGTAGCTCAGCTATCAAATATTGTAGTCAATTTTCTAAATTCCCAAAGCTCACTCACCACCTGCAAAGGGTTCTCTGAACGGAGCAGACTGGCACCCTACCAATTGGTAAATCATTTACCAAGGCTGCATCAGTTGCTTCTGCCTGACATCGCTTCTCACTAGCATACAAGATGAATTTATCTGCATGTTAATCTTGACTTTTAAGCTTTTATGGATTAAACATTAGCATCACCACAGAAGAATTTCCATTCCTGGACCTAATGTGAAGCTATAACCCTAATTGCATAAATTGGCCTGCTTTAACATGACATTTTAAAAACTCCGACTATGTATTGATGCATATAACACTTTGGAATTCCTCTGGCTTCAATTATTATCCCAGTTGGTTCTGCTAACATCCTTGAGTTATGGCCTTTTCAATTATGCGTCAAATTATTTATATTGAATTTCACAACAGAGAGGCAGGTAATTTCAAGTGAGTGGAATTTAATTGTGCTACTTATTAACCAATGCACCTGAAATTTCCATCAACAGTTACAATCATTCTGTAGTGAAAATGTGCTTTGAAACTTTTGGTTTCAGACCCTCTCATGTGTGGAGTAGTGGTCGGAAGTTAAGGAATATTTGGTGCCAGACCAGCAAGTGGTGATCTGTATTCTATTGTGTGTTGCCTACATTTATTCAACTTAAGTATTCTTTAAGAAATCAAAACCTACTGAAGTGCAACGGTTTCCTAATTTCCTTTTAAATTTTATTGTTTTACAATTTCTCCTGGGGAGTTCCTATAGCTTTTTACTTGATAAAAAAAAAAAAAACTGTGGACTTTAGAAGTACTAATTGGGAGAGAAATGGACCAGCTTTCTGTCTAGGGTTTGGTTGTTGGTTGTGTTTGACACTTAGAGGGGTAGCTGTTTCTTTTAGTTAGTGTGTATAAACCTAAGGTGTACTTCATTCAGCTCAGCTCTCTAGCTCATGTGTGTGCAAAGGTCCACTCATTTTCCTGGTGTAGCTTACATATCTGGTGGAACCAGGAGTGTTTCAGCCTCATTTTTCTCCAAATATGTAGCTCCCATATTTCTTCTCTTAGCATCATAGGAAGGGTGCCCTTTATATCTGATCTTTCCTCCAAAGCTACTAGCACTGAATGTGCAGTCACAGAAACTCTTTTTATTTTAAGTACTCAGCACTAAAATAAAATGAAATAATTCAATAAAATAGAGATTAAAGGAATGGAACATCCCAGGAGAATAGGGACAGTTTGACTGAAAACTAGATAAGGCATTTTCTGGCAGGTGTAGCTCCTCCAGACATCTGCTGTATTGAGTATCAAATTACTTGGCAGTTGAAAGAGGTAGGGGTGTGAAAATCAGACGTTGGAGAAGAGACACACTTGCTGTCACAGGAACAGACTAATTGTGGCCAGCGTTGTCGCTGGGGAAGAAATTCAGCAGAGCAATCAGCTGGGGTAAGCAGTTAGAGTTATTGAGCATGCCACAAGGGAGCAACACACAGGTGGGCCAGTCAGGGACTGGCTGCTGTGACAACAGGACTGCCATTCAAGTAAACCCTTTAGTCTATATTTCTTTGAGAGATTCACCCCATGGTTAACATATTTGGGGTGAAACTTTATGAATCTTGAAGCACTGAGGCTATGAGAAACAAGACTAGAAAAATTAACAAAAATTTTGAAAGTGTCTTATTTTTACCAAAAAAGAAAAAAAAAAGCTTATTTTCTCTTTAGTATCCATTTAACAGCTGAGCTATTATCCTGCTCAGAATGACCATTCCACACATTTGCATGTCTGAATGTTGGAACTAGGGAAGCACCAATACTGCCTTCAATTGATTGGTTTTGTTTTCTCTTTCAGCAAATGTCCCGAGCAGGCCGCAGGTAAGAGCTGATGGGCAAATGGGTTCGAATCTTCCTGAGTAGAGTCTAGAGGAAGCAGATTAGTTCCCACTGATTTCAATATTCGTACTTCATTATCCATGTGAAGAAGCAAACTTGCTTGACATTTACATGTTAGTTGATTCTGCATTCAATTTGATAGCCTGTTGCTGGGGGGGGGAATCTCAAGGCAAGCTATCCATATACCAAAAATGTCATGTGTTTGATCCTCTGAGTTCTACCGCTCTTTATTGACATCTTAAGTGTTATATAATGTCACCCTGGATAGATTGCATCAACCACTATTGTCCCGAATATCTACTCGTGATAGTTATTGCATAAAACTGACTTAAGGAGAAAGTGCTACAGGTGGTTTTAGTACTTTGAAGGAATTTCACGTCTTCATTTAAGATTATCGGGGGATTCTTGGCCCATGTCTGCCTTTCAGTATTTCCCTTATCAAGTGCTCTTATAGTCATATGTTACAGGTTCATGGGAAATCTTCAGTTTGCAACTTCTTTTAGTGAATTCTTTGTTTATAATTTTAAAGCAGATAAATTTCTGACTGTGTTCTTGGGAAAGAAGGTCTAGGACCTCTACTGAAGAGAGTGTAGTAAATAGATGGCTGATGTTGGGTACACGCTGAAGGTGCCTGCTCTGATTACTTCTCTTGTCTTAGCAAAGGAGAAGCCTACATTTCATCAGTGAGCGAGGGTTGGGAGGTGTAGGGGATGCTGTAAGATGTGCTTCGAGATATAGGAGCAGATGGACTGGGAAATAGTGTGTCTTTAAGGAGGCCTCAAAAAGTTCCACCAGAGGTGCAACTTAAGGGTTTAACTTCAGGTCAGTCTGCGGGATTTTATGTTTTCAGCCACACTCAAGTTCATGAGCACAGGATCAAAACCTGAAGTTGTAATCTGACCAAGTGAATACAAGGATTCATGGAACAAGGCGGTGAGGTGATTACAGTGGTTGAAGTAGACCATAATGTCATTGTAACAGAAGTGGCTTGTGTCTGATACAGGAAACCAAAATGAAAAAAGATGAAGAGATTGATGGATTGCAAGATTAAGATATGAAAGAATAGCTAAAGTTAACAGTCACCGTGAAAATAAGCTGGAAAGACAGAGATCATTGTTAGTTTGCTGGGCAGCTTTTCCAGAAATTTCTTCAGAAGCACAGTGATGAGGTTGACCCAGGCTTCATGCCAAAGTTCTCCATAAAATAAGGGACAAGAACAGACTGACTGTCATGGAAGTTCTTAAAAGTTCTCCTGTCATTGAAGAAGTGGTTTGGTTGATTCATTCTAAACTGATTGTAAAAAAAAAAAAAAATTGTATAATCTCAAAGTACTTTAAACAGCAACTTTGTAACCCTCACTTTAAAAAGTTGATACCACTCCCTTCAGTGTAGCCACATTTCTGTCCTCTGGCATGGGCCACTGAAGTTGGAGCTAGTACCTCTGCATACTCAGATGAAGTTCCTCTTACCTGGACCCTGTCTTGGGATTACGACGTGTTGGAGTTGTCAAGGGACCTGCTCCCCACGTGATATCCACCCCACCTAGTTCCCTAGAGATAGGTGACCAACGTATGCCTCAAGCAGTCACCGTTAGACCCAAGTGCTCTCCATTTTAACTTGGCTTCTAGCAGGAGAGCAGACCCGCAGTTTCCTTTGTATCAGCTGCAGTGGCTTCCATTGGCTGAGAAAGGGCCTCATCTTTCTCAGGAGGGCAGATGTCACACAGGGTTTCATGTTCCTACTTTGGACAGAAGAAGAAGTTTTGGATACCTCTACCTTGAGCATTTCTGTTTCCTTAAAGCGTCAGCAGATCTCTGCTAGCAGTAACGTTTTATGCATGTCATTCTGACAGTGCTGCTTTCCCCTCCCACAGGCAATGTGAAGTATTCATCCAGCCAACCAACATTTCCCAACTTCCAGTATTGCAATTTTCAGCAAATGCCAATCCCAACTTCCATTAATTAGAAGCTTCATGGCTCCTTGACACGTGCTGTTGAGTGCTGTTGAGTGTGTTTCACTGATGGAGTAAAACACTGACTATCCAAAGAGAAAAGGATATTTTGTTTTTATAATAATCCTATATTGTTGTTTTCTTCTTCCCTTTCTATGCAACTGTAAATTACTGAACAGAGAGGTATTTGGAAATGGAAATACATTTGTCACTGATTTGTATAATGTATACAGCAATGGGAAAGTGGGTGGGGGATTTCTAATATGATACTGTCTTTTTTGATAACATGGCAAAAATTGCATATGAACTAGATGACCACCTTGCATTTTTACATTCCTTCTGCTCTCATATTAACCTTGTAAAATAACTTTGTGTATTGTTTGACTCTTACCACTATATTTTGGTTATTTATAACTCATCCACATGACCAAGTAGATTTTATCTATTTTTCCATGATTTTGCCAAATTAAAACCTTGATATATTTCAGTCCAAAATATATTTATGTGGATTAGGCTACATCTCTGTGTAAGCTGTTTAAGTTTATTTGATATCTTCTATTCAGTTACTTTAATAACCACACAAATAACCACAATAAAAATGACCTGTGGGCCTCTTATTGGATTTTCTTCCTTCCTTTTTTTTTTGCTTTTTTTTTTTTACTTTTCTCTATATAGATAGGTCTTGACTTCTTTATTTATTTCATGTTCCAATCTATTTGGTAGAGAATCCTTCATTATAATAACATCAAAGATCATTTTTGCCAAAGTTATCCATTTTAAGCATATTTTTTGTGTTAACCCAGACACAAACCTTGGTACCACCTTTCCTAGTTCCCACATTTTGATTTGCATCTTTAAATATGCAGCTGGCCTTTCCTTATTCAAATACTAGAACATACTATTTTCTGTACTTCTTTCTAAAGATAATTTATTGTTTTGGGGAAACAGTATGTGGTTGTTTTCTGGTCCTTTATAATTTTGAAACACCTGTTTAAAGCAAACACAAATTTAGGGCTTGTCTCTTTTCTCCTTTTGAATGAATACACAGATGTGTTACTATGCTTCTCTTGATCGATGATTTGGGAAGCATATTGACTGAAAGCTTTTGTCTCCACTTCTACCAAGGGAAGAAATTCATGCTTACATGGTGGTACTCCTGTCTCTACCATTGAGTGCATTCTATTAGGTATTAAGTTTAGCTTTTGGTTTAACATCTGACTGATTGAGTTTAAACCTCTGACTTCATTATCAAATGTAGAGGAGAAACCAAAAACAGAAGTGAAACTAATGTATTTTGATTCATGCCTATGTGCTTTAAAAGCATTAAGACTTTTAAACTTTGAGTTCCTTTTAGCTGGATCTGGCCAGAAGGAGGCTTAAAGTTCGAAATTACTATTCTTTTAGAATAGGTTGGGTGGGTTGGGAGGGCTTGGGTGTCTATTTGCAGCATAGATATTTTGAGAAGAAGAATATTGTTTTATAGAAGAGGAAAGCCATGGCCGCCTGTCTACCTCAGATCCATCTTTCTCCATTGTGTCAGAAATAGCTTTATGCCATTGCAGTCTGCAAAGTCTCAATCTTTCATCATGCTTTAGCAGATCCAAGAAAACACCTGTTCATTGGGACAAATTCCCTTAACTCTGAGCTCCAAGTTGTAGATTTGGCCTCTTTCTTGTTATTACTTTGGAAAGTCATGCATTAATTTTTTTTTCTGCCTGTATTTGTATGCAAAATGTTCTGTATCAGCTGTTATGGAAAAGCTACATAAAACACTACATTGTAACCTTCTGAGTAATAATAAATAAATGAAATATATTGCAGTAACAACAACGGGAAATGCAGTTATGTAGTTCTTTTGAATATTGTGGCAAAGAACTCATCATAGACGTATCATCTAATCTGCTTCCATGTTGTATTTTTCATCCTGAATAAAAGTAATTTTAACACAAGATGACTTTGATATTTGTCAGCTGTGTTCACTAATAGAATAGAAGCTTTGAATTGTTACTTATAATGACAAAATATAGAGTGTGTTTCCTGATAAAACTACATATTTTCTTGCAGCTTTTTTCTAATCCCTAGAAAATCTCTTGTTCTCACTCATTCTAGGTCTCTCTTTCTCTCTATTCTTTCTTTCTCATATATAATCCTTAGATAATTCTTAATTTCCACAGAAGATGAAAAGCTTATTAACAGGGAAAATAATGTTCAATGTTAAGGACTATGTACTCAAAGCGTCTTACATCTTTATTTTAATAGCTAGATAATACTAACATTTAGTAGGTTAGCCTTTCAAACCTGTTTTAAGCTTTTTGCTCTTTAATCATGTTGTTTTTTTTATCAGTGCATTGACTTTTGGCCGCTCTGGTTAAATACAACTTGTCCAAATAAGACTGATACATATTGATGAACAAACATTTTGAACAACCTGTCAATGAAGTAACATTCCCATAAAGCATGTTTAGGAAAACAGCTGGTTTCTAGAAACATGAAAGAGAGCTATTGAAAATGAAAGTGGGAGCAGATGAAAAAAAATATATGCCGAACCTTCCTCTGTATTTATCATTGAGATTCTGTAGATACTTTTAAATAGCATTGTTTGATTGGGCTACAACCCTCCCCCTTTCACGTACACATGCACAAACACAAATAAATGCTTTCACACATTTATCCAGTAAACTTTTTCAGGGCTCTTTCTCATTACTTGAGAATTAATGGCAATACAGTAAAACCCCAGCAACATCATTATTTGGCTTTAAATAGGGTCCAGGCTGCTTACTGACACATATAATGGCAGCTTGTATTTTTGTGAGGTTGATTAGGTGACCAGAATGAACGTGCTATGAAGGGCAGGTGACAATCACAGCACATCATAGCCAGTAACGGTGATGTAAGTTAGCTATTGTAGTACTGTCGCCCTAGCATATTAGTGATCAGATCTCATTAATAAGCACTTAATGAGCTCCTGGGATCTAGGGTGGAGCTAGTTTTGGATAATAGTTCTCTGATCTCAGATAATTCCTCTACAAGTTAGTAGTGTTCAGCCTTGGATAATCTGAGGTTCGGCTGATGTTGGCTGAATTACTTACAGGTCTAAAGGTGGACTAGCCCTTGACTGATATAGTAGAGTAGGCCTATGGCTGGGAACACCTACATGAATTTTTTCTTACCTAAGGTTGTTCTCATGAAGTGGCAGAAGTGTGGTCATGAAGTATGAGGCCTTTTGCTATGAATGCAAACCATCACTGCAGCCAGATTGATTGTCAAAGCAAATTATGAGGATACACATGATATGAATTCCATCTCTACTGAAACCACAAAGTCACAGGAGAAAGGATATGGTTGTGGAAAGGGAAATGAACTAGGGACATTAGGTTTGTTGGTCATTTGATTTCACAACATATAAGCGAAACAAAGTAGAGAATCGAGGGGAAAATGCATTCCAAGCATCCATGGAAAGGAAAGGAACTAATTTCCTTACAAAACCTTCTTAAAAAAAAAAAAAGAACATTAGTCCCTTCGCTTCTCACTAATAATTCAATTACCTTAAGAAAACTACAAGTAGGAAAATTAATCATTTCTGTCCCCAACATCCAAAGAAAGAAAAGTTCTCTGAACTGACAGTGACTTGGGAGTCAAGAGATAGAGGGAAAAGATCAAGATGCAATAAAACAACTAGTACAGAGTACATTTACTGATAACTGACAATGATTATTTTTTAGCCAGAAAAACACACAATGCATAGAAAGCTTCAGTTTGACCCCATGAGAAGGACCTGTGTGCTTACCCTTCCCAAGCAATCTTTAAGCACTGTGGAATTTAGCTGAATTTTTTATGAACTTCCAAATGCAGAATTGAGCTCTCATGGAGGTCTTAAATACTGGGGCTCAGATGTTCTACAGATGGCTTCTTTGGAAATGACAAATGTCGAGTTTACGATTATATTACTGGGTGTCTTCTAGATAAATAAAACAGATTGGAGAAACATGATAGCTAATAGAATATCACATTGATAGATGTGTATCTGGTTATACACAGATAGATGATACATACATGATAGAGATTAATGCAGATGGTAGGTGCTTATGTCTGATTGATGGCAGACAATGGATGACATGAGAAGTGTGACAGATGATGATAGAGATTAGAGGTAGGCAGACATGATATAAATAATGACTGATGATAGATAGATATACGTAGATGATAGGTGGATTGATGTAGATGATGGAGTCTGTCGGTTTACTTGTGAAATACTGGCTTATGTTTGAGGAGTTTAGGGCATCACACATCTGCTTTCTCTAGACTGAAGTCCTGCGGAAGCGCTCTAACCAAAGGTCTTGAACCAGGGGAGACAACAGTTGGACTGTTGAGTCCCAAGGTCTAAGAACCAGGAGCTGGGCAAGACGACAGCAGATGTATGGGCCAGCTTTAGCTTTTGTTCAATTTTTGTTCTCTTTGTTCTACTTGGCCTCAACAGCCTGGATGATGCCCATGAACACATGCAACAGTGATTCTTCATTCTATGTATCAATTCTAATGCTTATCGAAACACCTTCATTACAGAAATAATAATTTACCACATATCTGTGTAGCCCTCTGCCAAGTGACATATAAAGTTAACCATCGTGATGATGAAATGAGAAGAGTTCCCAGATTGCTATAAGATATCATGACAATTAGTTCCTGGTAGACTTTTAAAGATCATGCTCCAAAAATGTCAAAACATTGATTTTTAGATTTTTTTTTTTACTTTGAATCAGCCATTTTAATTCTTTTTATTTTTAGCTATAATACAATGAAACTGCACTAGTGAAACTATTGGGAAGAATTAAATGTTTCAACATAAATCTGACTTGAATAAGCCGAACCAAATTGGAAATCGCCTGATTCAATATAATCTATAAATCCTGAACATTTTGCTTCTGAGTGCGGATGAACACACATGTTGCTCAGGATGTCTGAAAACATCCTAACATACCCTTCCCCGAAGAATCCTCATGTGTCCTTTTCATGGGCCCACTCTACCCGCACCAACCAGGTTTCTGTTGTCAGTGATGTCTCCTGTACTTTGGGTTGCTCAATTCATACAGATATGTAAGAAGGTGGAAACTAGCTAATTATGGTACCTAGGAGGTGTGTCCAATGGGGAAAGCTTGCAGAAGTATAATTCTTGAGACAGTGCCTAAGCTTGGGCCTACTCAGCGTCTGCTTCTTGGAACAGTGTGTGACCTTCCCTCTGAACAGGCTCCACCATGTCTATCACCACCCTCACAAATGCCAAGCCCATGGCACAGCCTGATCTTGGATATAAATGTCCAATACTGTCAGTGTCCAATTGTTAAAATCTAGCTACTTTCAAATATTTCGCTGCTAGTAACAAAAACCTGACTCATTCAACATTTGTATAATTTGTTCCTGCAGTGGGTGTTGTGGTGCAATTAAATTGCTGCCAGTGATTTGGTGCCAGTCCTAACTGCTCCATTCCCGATCCACCCTTCTGGTAACAATCTGGGGCAGTGAGGACTCTTGAGATCGTCAATGGGTGTAAGATTTCCATGTCTCTGTCTCTCCCTCTCCAGTGAACCCTTTTGAATAAATAAATAAAATCTAAAGAAGGATGTTCCTCAGCACAAAATAAAATGTCTGCTACATACAATCTTCCCAAAATGTCAATGATGAATAAATATAAAAGGTAAGGAATCTTAGTGTTAACTAGAGAGCATTTACCATGGACCAAAATTCTGTCTTGATTTGAAATTTAGTGGCTGTTCTTCACTGGAAATAAAAGTACATGGATACCTGGGCAGGGAGATACTGCTCAAATTGCCAATAAACAGAATAAAGGAGCAAATGGCTGCATTGGAGAACTCTTGCCCTAATCGATAAGCCCACTGATAGGCCTGTAGTGACAATAATGATGAGGAAAGCTTGGAAGGAAAGTAATAAGTCCTTATAAAATATAGAGTGAACTGTTGACCAACACAGGACTTATTTTATAATGGATACAGTAGCTCAGGGTAAAACTAGGTGGATGTAACCACCACATATAGAAATTGTTCCCTAATAACTTCATGTAAAATTTTATTGTGCGTATTTGTGATTCCCAAACTTAAGAATATAGTGATGCAGTGGCTAAAGATTTAATATCCAGAATCTAAAAAGAGTTCAAGAAATTCAACAGCAATGAAATAAACAATCCAGTCAAGAAATGGGCAAAGGAAACGAGCAATCATTTTTCAAAGGATGAAATTAACATGGCAAACAGGCCCTTGAAAAATACTCAGAATCACAATCCAGCAGGGAAACATTAATAAAACTGCCATGAATTTCTGCCTTACTTCAAATGATTATCATCCAAAATAAAATAAAACAATAGACACCAGCAAAGGTGTATAGGAAAAAGCATCCCAATAGAGATTAGTGGAACTGTAAACTAGCATAATACTTATGGAAGACACATGGAGATTCCTCAGTTAACACAAAACACATCTACCGTATGACCCAGGCATCCCACTCTTAGAATTCATCCAACGGAGATGAAATCAGCATATGAAGGTACCATCTGTACTCCCATATTCATTGCAACTCAACTCCTGATAGCCAAGCCCCAGCATCGAATAAGCCCAGGTGCCCATCAATGGATAACTGAATAAAGCCAATAGGGCATATGTAAGCTATAGAATATTACTTAGCCATGAAACAAATGAGACCTTGTTATTTGAAACAACAACAACAAAAGAATGAAACTGGAAACCACTATGCTTTACTGAAACAAGCCAGTCCCCAAATGAAGAATATCATGTTTTCCCTGATTTGTGGTCATTGATATCCAAAGCACAAAGAAATGTAATGTGTATAAGTGAACATGTGGAAGGTTTTTGTTTGTTTTGTTTTGCTTTACCTGCATTCCATATAGACAGATTTTCAAAAGAAAGGTGCTTTTGGAAGACAGAAAATAAATCCCCTTTATAGCTCTATATGGGGTAGTCACTTTAAGGTTGGATAATGTCTTGATGAGTTTTGGTATAAATCAGTGATTACAGTTATTAATAAACAAAGACACACACACAAATGAGACCTACTGAAACAACTACTTAATGTCCTAATCAGGCCTGGTTCCTATTGTTTGTGTACTTTCAACCTAGTTTAGCGGGATCTACCATACATGACCCACCTAGAAGACACAGTCTTTAGAAATACAAACATATTGGTCTAACACAGCTGAGGAACCTATGGAAGATGGCTCAACCATTTGGGACTCTGCACCCACATGAGAGTCCCAGAAGAAGCTCAGGGCTCCTGGCTTCAGCCTGGCCCAGCTCTGGCTGCTGCAACCATCTAAAAAGTGAACAAGCAGAGGGAAGATCTTTGTCTACCCTTCACTCTGTGAATCCGCCTCTCAAATCAATCAATAAATAATTACAAATGTCAGGTGCAGATAATGGTGACAACTCCTGTTAGCTTAACTCTCCTGAATCATGCACACCACACACACACACACACACACACACACACACACACACACACACAGCTACATAATCTGCATTCGTGACTCAGGAGAGTTAAGCTGACAGGAGTAGTTGCCATTATGGGTCCCAAGGAGTCAAGTCCATGGGTAGAGGCCCAGGTATGAGCATCTGCTCATGTCTTCTGAGCTCTCCCTGCTGTGGGCTTCAGGCTGCCATGTTCTCAAGGGCCAGGAACTTGAGAGATGTCTCTAGTGGGCAGAGGCAGAAGCATATGAGGACCTTTGTTTCTTCTTTTTTAAGATGGAGGAAAAAAAACACCTCCTTGGAATAAAACATTGGGAGCTAGTATGTATGTATGTATGTATGTATTTTTGGATTTCAGATCTTTAAAAAATGCAAAGTTTTAACCACTGAAAAATGCCAATTTACAAAACAACTAGCCCAAAGGAAGTCTACTTGCATGGATGAGATTAAGACAAATCCCTTAAATTACTCCCGGAGCTCTCCGTAACCTTAAGCCAGAGGATAACCTTTCCACCTTTCTAGAAAGACTGAGAGAAGCTTTGATCAACTATACAACCCAATCTCCTGACTTTGTGATGAGTGAAGCAATTTTGATTACTCATTAAGATTCAGAGATCAAAAGAAACATTCTAAAACATGCTACGGTCACTGAAAGTTCCCTAGAAATCCTCCCGAAGTCTGCCATTTTGGACTTACAAGTAGGAACAGGAGACCCAACAGTGAGCAAGAAGTGTTGGAAAAGGGGTTGTGGCTCCAATAATGGTCTTATGTCACATCCAACTGAAGAGTCCCGAGAATCTTCAAAATGCTATGACTGTCCTCTTACTTGGGTTGGGGGAGTGGGATAGGGACTTCAGGAATGACTGCCACATTCCCCTCTCCCACAGCCCCAGCCTGTTCTCAGTGGAGATCCCTGGAGGGTCGGCTGCCCAGATACACTAAGGCCTCTGGAGTGGAGCCCCCTTCCTTGGTTTGTCTAAGAGGAGGACTAGATGCATGGGGGATTGGCCCTGGATCTCCACCTACCTGGTCCATATGGGAGGCCATAGGCACATGGCACACTGTGCCCTTGGCTAACAGACCCCAACATGGCCTGTTCATTGGGCATGCAACAAGAGCCATGGGCTGCACCCCAGTCCCTCTTCCCTACTCTGTTAGGACTTTCTTTGTAAATAGCTCTAGGAAGTCAAATGTTACATTCATCCTACCTTTCAGCAGGTAAGGAGTGCCCTGAGATACAATTTCCTGTGCTTCCTGACCTTTAACTTCATTGGCGGGTCCAGAGGGATAGACATATCTGTTATCCAGTCACAATGTTGTTGGCTGGAAGTACTGTCAGGCTCGCCCTTCTGCCCACCCCTTTCTCCTATATAAGCTTGTGACTTGCCTCAAATAAACGTTTCATCACCAGCTTGTTTCCAGTGTTTTTGCTGCAGAACAGGACTGTCACCTCACCCCTTGGTGGTTTCTGGGCCTCCTGGACAGAAGACTCTCAAGATGAATGGATAATTCACTTTCTAGACCTGCCTTCCTCATCATTTCCCTCTTCAAGGGCGAGAGCTCTTAGCTGAAATAGAAACCGCTGTGCTTACGGCCCCAAAGCAATGCTTATGCCTTGTCCTAATTGAGGCAGACATTAATGCAAAGGTTTGGAGAACCCAGAGGATTGCCGGAACTATAACTGTCTAGTCAGTAGAGATTGATCTTAACAATATCTCCTGTTTCCCGATAAAAATCAATATCCTTTAAAACCAGAGTCCCAACAGGGTCTAAAAATTGTAATAGAGAACTTTTAGTCACAGTCTTTAAGTTTTGAAACAGTCTCTGTAGCTCTCCAATACTGGAGTTCATAAACCAACACAAGATCCCTGTCTCATTAATGAGGTGATCTCCGCTCATCTGGTATCCCTTTGCTTTCTCAAATTCTTGAGAGCACTGTGTGGTTTAAGATTTGGGACTTGGGCCCAGCGTGGTGGCCTGGTGGCGAGGGTCCTCATCTTGAATGCACCAGGATCCCATATGGGCACTGCGCTCATCCTGGTGGTCCCGATTCCCATCCAGCTTCCCTGCTTGGGAAGGCAGTTGAGGATGGCCCAGGGCCTTGGGACCCTGCACCAGTGTGGGAGACCTGGAAGAGACTCTGGGCTCCTGGCTTCAGATCAGTGCAGCTCTGATCATTGCAACTGCTTGGGGAGTGAATCAGCAGACAGAGGATCTTCTTCTCTATCTCTCCTCCTCTCTGTATATCTGACTTTGCAATAAAAACAAATACATCTTAAAAAAAAAAAGATTTGGGACTTAAAGTATTTATACACTCTTACACTCTAATTCCCAACATTTGTTTGCTCTTGAGGACCTGCTTGATTTGGTCTGGTCAATGATCTTTGATTATGTTGTCACAGGGATTCCAGGACAATCTCCACTTGTTTGAATAGAACTTGCTAGAATACCCAGAAAAAGTTTCCCATGCACAGGTTTATAGTCTGTGGGTGATACAGCTCTCTGGGTTCAGATAGAGAGTGATTTCCAAGAAAGCAGTAAAGCCCTTCTTAATTAACATTATTGCAAAAAAAAAAAAAGAAGAACTATACATTCTTAAAATCAAAAGCTCAACTCTCCTACCCATTCATGAGTTTCTAGGCTGAACCTAGATACCTGACGAAGATACCAGAAGAAGACAGAATGACGCCATAGCTACTTTTTTAGTTTCTAAAGCCTCTGAATGGGATAGAAGCTTCTTTGGAGTCTTCAGATTTTGAATTTGGTAAATACATAAGAAAGCACCCATAAAAATTTGAGATATTTGTATCATCTTTTTTTTTAAGATTTATTTTTATTATTATTTTTTTTATTGGAAAGGCAGATATACAGAGAAGAGAGACAGAGAGGAAGATCTTCCGTCTGATGATTCACTCCCCAAGTGAGCGCAACGGCCGATACTATGCCGATCTGAAGCCAGGAGACTCTTCTGGGTCTCCCACGCGCGGGTGCAGGGTCCCAAAGCTTTGGGCCGTCCTCGACTGCTTTCTCGGGCCACAGGCAGGGAGCTGGATGGGAAGCGGGGCTGCCGGGATAGAACCGGCTCCCATATGGGATCCAGGGTGTGCAAGGCGAGGACCTTAACCACTGCGCCACCGCGCTGGGCCCTTGTATCATCTTTTAACCAGAGAACAAGTTACAATTTTTTCCCTCAAGACATCAGGACAGTTATTCCTTCCTCCAAACTCAAATAGGTTTTGCCCAGGTCACTCCCAAAACTATGATTTTATGGTAGTAAACCTGAGTTCTGCTTGTTTCAATGTCCCTTAACTCAAAATAATCAATATTTGTTTTATTTCTCCTGAAAAAAAAATCACCAATTTACCTAAATAAGAGGACAGGTTAATGGCCGTAACATTTATCACAAGTCTTCAGTCATGATCTAGAGACCATATGCTTCTCTGTAATACATTTTTGTTCAAACACATAAGTGACCTTTTCTTTTGTTCTTAGGGCAAAATGAGCTTTAAAGTTGAGTCTGTTTAGCTCTGGGCGTAGGGTTTACAAAAAAAGTTATAGTTTTGTCAATGTAAAATTCATTGCCAAGAACATGACTTGGTCCAAAGGTATATATTTTCCATTTAACAAAATTATCCCTTACGATGTGTCTCAGGGTGGTAAGATAATTAAGATTTCTGTAGTTAGGCCTGTCTTGCTGTCCTTATCCCGACATTCCCAGAATAGTTAGTTCTTGCTGTCTCTGGGAAAAATATGCTGGGCCTTTCAGTTACTGTAATTGAACTCTAGAAGAAATAAAACTTACAAAGCATGGACAAGGACAAGTAAGTAAACAAAATTAAAAATAGCAGGGCAGTGTGATAGCTCAACAAGCTAATCCTCCACCTGCAAGGGCTGTCATCCCACGTGGGTTCCAGTTTGTGTCCTGGCTGCTCCACTTTCCATTTAGCTTCCTGTCTATGGTCTGGGAAAGCAACAGATGATATCCCAATGCCTTGGGATCCTGCACCCACATGGGAGACCTGAAAGATTGGGGTCTTGGTTCCTGGCTTCTCACTAGCTCGGCTTTGGAGATTATGGTCATGGCAGCATTAATGGACAAATGCAAGAAAGCTGTTCCCTTTATTTATACAGAAATTGGACAAGCTCTGGCTCAGACTTTTGACGTCATGGTCAAGTGGTGTTTCCAAGGATAATTCTGCCATTTGTTTCACCTAGAAACTCGATAGAAGCTCCTACTAAAATTCTTATACTACAACTCAATCTTGTATCACAAAGAAAAGGAGAACCTAAAGACCAAGGAAAGAATGAAACCCGAAACACAGGTCCCTTCATTAGCATGAGGTCAATGGGAACAGCCAAGACAGCATGAATAATAAAAGGCCCTTTGACATTAACCTCCAAGCTCACATTGATAGTAAAAAGCCAACTTCACATCAGCAAACAATGCCTGAATGGATTAGAATTCTTCCACAAAGTGGTCCAGTGTCCATGCAAAGGAAGGTGGAGCTGCATTCAGGTGGCTGTAGAGACATCTGCCAGGCCCTGCCACGCAGCAGAAAATTCCTTGCGGCCCTGCCTGCAATGGAACAATAGTCTTCACACCTTCGTGTCCCCCACAGCACTGCACGGACCCCAGCACAGATGTGAGCATACAATGCAATATGCATCTCTTCTTCCGGATAAAAGATGGACTCCTAATGAAACTGCTAACTATATCTTGACAATAGGATGCTGGACTCTCTGCCATTGCCCATGCCAACAATTATGGACATATGACTGTTTATGAAGACCTATACTATAATAATAATATAGGGGAACTCAGTAAAGGGGGAGTGAAATCCCAGGGCCTGTTGAACTGTATAATATAATAATAATAAAATAATAATAATAAGAAGAAGAAGAAGAAGAAGAAAAGCTAGTGGAACAAAAAATCCCATCAACACCAAAAGGTCTTTGAAAGAAAGTCTTTGAAGGTTAATGGTTTAAGAATTTTCATATTCTTTAAAAAAGGGAAGTTCCCTTGATTTGTCCAGAAGAGGGACGACTTTATTTGACTAACTAGGCCAAATTTTCTTTCTTTTTTTTTTTTTTATAAATACATGCTTTTTTTTTTTTTTAAAAGATTTATTTATTTTCATTGGAAAGGCAGATACAGAGAGGAGGAGAGTCAGAGAGGAAGATCTTCCATCCGATGGTTCACTCCCCAAATGACCACAACAGCCGGTACTCACGAATCTGAAGCCAGGAGTCAGGAGCTCTTCCAGGTCTCCCACGTGGGTGCAGGGTCCCAATACTTTGGGCTGTCTTCTACTGCTTTCCTAGGCCTCAAACAGGGACCTGGGTGGGAAGCAGGGCCACTGGGATAAGAACCGGTGACCATATGGGATCCCAGCGTGTACAAGGCGAGGACTTTAACCACTATGCTATTGCGCTGGGCCCTGGACCAAGTTTTCAATTGAGACCTGATAAAGACACAGAAGATTCCCACCACTTAGATCAGTTACAACTGTTAGTTATTTAAAACAGTGTTAGAGTTCTAGTTCTAGTTCATACGACATTACGATATTTTATGAGCAGCTAATTCCCGCAACCTGGTTCTTTACCATGAGCTGAAAACACCAGATGCAAGGAGGTACCTCAGGAGGTTTATTCCAGCGGGGCAGGAACAGAGTGGAGGTGGTAGAGAAAAAGGGAAGGGGAAGGAGAGTAGGAGAAGGGAGGCCGGAAGGAGAAGAGAGAGAGCGCGAGAAGCCCCTGGCGCCTTTTTGTCTGCAAGATGTGGGGGTGGGGATTGGGAGAGTTGAGAGCAGGCCCCAAGGGATTGGCGCCTGCAGGTGAATGCCTGGGGATGATTGGTGAGTGGGCGGGATTGGGGAAGGGGCTGGAAGATTGGGGGCGGGGATTCTCAGGTGGAATGCCAGGTTACGTCTGCTTGGTAACATCTGAGCTGTGAGGAAGAAGAAATGGCGCCGGGTCCAGGGTGGGACATTTGAATAACTCCTTACAACAACAGCGTGAGAAAACCTTGTTCAGAGAACGAGAATATGATATCAACAGCCATAGAGAAAGCAAGTGCTTCACTTCTCTCAAATCCTATGAACCTCGTCTCCAGGTGGTGGAGAGGGGGCCCCTAATCCCTGTCTGTATGGTCAGGAGTCTACCCATCTCCCCTTTGTAGAGGTCACCCTCACTTCTGTTTTCATGGTTCCAGCTGTAGCAACAGGAGGCATCTGATATCCTCAAAACAAAGGCACAACTGGTCAAGAAGGTAAGAGAGGGTTGTGGTGGGTGTATCCCCTGAAACGGAGAGGGCTGTTGTAGGTTCTCACTTATTCCGTGCAGTCTACAGAGTTAAAGCCAAGCCAAGCCAAGCTGAGTCATGGCACCAGATGATTATTGGAGGGAAGAAGGTGAACAATAAGATAAAAGAAACATGGTATTTACCATTCTTTCAAAAATAGTAAAAAAAAAAAAATTACAAAAAGATGTGTTTGTTTGCAATCAGTTTCAGGGAGAGAGGTAAAGAGACAGTGAGTGAGAGAGCTTTTGCTGGCTGGCTCTCCTTTCAGATGGCCACAATGGCCAACGATGTGCAAGGTATAAACCAGGAACCAAGAGCATCATTCAGGTCTCCCACATGATTGGCAGAAGCCCCAGAACTTGCAACCTCCTCTTGTGCGTTTCTCAAGCCAATGCTCAGAAGCTGGGTTGGAAGTGGAGCAGCCAAGACATAAACTGACACCCATATGTTGCTGGTATGACTGACAGGAACTTTAATTGATACACCACAGTGCCAGTCTCTGAAAATAATTTTTATTCATAATAAGGATATGTATTTATTGGATGTGGTGGGACAGTTCCTATGCATGTATAAAGCATGAACTGTTCAAATCAAGGAAATTAATATTTTCTCCTCTTCCTCATTAGTGTGTGGAACTCTTATATTTGCTCAGAAAACGTGTGACAGGTGATTGTGAAATGCAGTCACTATGTTTTGCTGTGTAATACTAGGAGTTTATTTCCTCTATCTAACCATGTTGTGGTATCTGTTATCATATCTCTCTATATCACCCCTCCACCAACCTCTAGTGATCACTATTAAATGTCCATGTAGATGTTAGAGAGCTTCCACAGGTGGAGGATGTGTGATATTTGTCCTTCTATGTCTGGTTGGTTCTCTTTATATTATACTCACTTCTGTTTATTTTGGCACAAATTTGATTTCTTTTCTTCTTATAACTAAATAATATTGCATTATGCCTATTCATTGTGTTTTCTCCACCTACCCATCTGTTAATGGGCATTCCAGTGAATTACATCATGTGTTGGCCACTGTGAATGTATTGCAACAAATGCAGTGGTGCAAATACTTCTTGGATGTGTATTCAATGTAATTATTTTTTCATGTATGTGTTCAATTTCCCCAGCAGCATTTACTGAAGATATTCCCACTTCTCCAATAGATGATCTTAACATATTTGTTTTTAAAAAATCAGTTGTCTGAAAGTATGTTTTTGTATCTGGGTTCTAACCTTTCTTTCCGTTGGCCTATTTTTGGACGTCTTTTAAAAGATTTATTTTTTATTCGAAACACCACATTAGAAAGAGATGGGAGAGAGACAGAGAAAGAGGAATCTTCTATCTGCTTGTTCAGTGCTAGAATGATTGCAGTGGTTGCGCCCAAGCCATGATGAAATCAAGAACCTGAAACTCCATGTGGGTCTCCCATTAAATGCCATGAGCTCATTCACCCAGGCTATCGCCTGATGCATTCCTGGGCACATCAGCAGGGAACTGGATGAGATGTGGAGCTGCCAAGATGTGAACTGGTGCTCACGTGGGATTCTAGCATCATAGGCAGTGACTAAACCTGCTGCATCATGACTATGGCCCTTTCTTGCTTTGCTTTTTTTCATTCCTGTTTCATGCCATTTCAACTACTGCAAGATTGTTATTTTATTTATCTTTATTTTTCATAATACAGTTCCATAGGTTCAGGGATTTCCCTTCTAGCCCTCCCCATATCCCTACCCCCCACCCCGAATATCTTCCCTATGTTATTACAGTAGTATGGTCTTCAGCAATAATCATAAGTCAATCATTCTGTTTAAGTGTATCATATCATTGTAGGTATAGACAATGGTAGAAAAATTTTAGTATGCTTTGATTTTGTTATGGGATACTTTCAGTTTATTTTTTTTTTTTGCCAATGATATTGTTGTTTATTCTGGGTCTTTTATGGGTTTGCATGAATTTTAGGATTTTTTGGTAGTTTTGTAAATAGCACTAATGGTATTTGGACATGGAATTTATTGAAATGCAGATTTTTTTGGTTAGTGTGACATTTAACAATATTAATTCCTCCCATTCATGAATATGGGATATAGTTGCATTTCCCTGCTTGCATTTAATATGATTTGTTTTATCACTATATTTTAGAATACTTTGACTATTGGGGCTTTGGATTTGGGGATTGATTTGCTCTATATTTTCTTAAAGTGTGTGATTGGATTTTCTATTAGAAATCATTCTCTATTTTTTAACTTCAGCACTTATTATCATAAACATTCCTGCTAATGTTACATTGGCCACTCACCTGCATGTTTTGATATGCTGCATTTTAATTGTCATGCTTTTTATCCATTACATTTGTAGTTCCTTTGTAAGAAAAAATTATTTTCATTTAAATGTATGCAGTGGTCCTTCAGTAGCATGCTACTCAA
This sequence comes from Ochotona curzoniae, assembly GCF_017591425.1. NCBI lineage: Eukaryota > Metazoa > Chordata > Mammalia > Lagomorpha > Ochotonidae > Ochotona > Ochotona curzoniae. The sequence continues at coordinate 24,624,878 of NW_024467115.1, forward strand.
TGTCAATATATTTGTAATTTTTTCATTTTTATTTTTTGGATGCATATATATAGTTACAATTGTTATATTAATTCTTTTGTCAATACGTAATGACCTTCTATGTCTGCCATTTTAGACTTAAAGAATGTGTTATTTGACAAAGGTATAGTTGCTCTTTTTTGATTTTGGTTTCTGTTTATAAAGAATATCTTTCCAGCCCATTTCTTGCAGTTGATGTGATATAGGCAGCATATATATACATTTTGTTTGACAGAGCAAAAGAAGAGGGAAAGAGGGAGGGAGGAAGAAAGGAAGTTCCTGATGCTGTAATCCTCTGCTTCATTCCCCCCAGTACCTGTGCACTCCAGGCTGGGCTGAAGATGAAGCTGAGAGTCAGAAACACAGCTCTGATATCCTACATGGGCTTCAGAAGTCCAATCATGGGGACCATTAATATCATCTCACTAAGATGTGCATAAGCAGGGAGCTGGAACTTGGAGCCAGTGCTGGGAATCAAACACAAACACTGTGATGAGTGATACATGTGTTGTAACCATTACAGATAATACCCACCCAGGCTTGTGTTTTTGATATATCCATACAACCTGTATCTATTTATATTGCAGTTTATTATTTTCTTCTAATCTTTCAGCCTTCATTGACTTGAATCCTTTATTCATAACTTGATATTTTTATTATCTTTAGGATTCTTTCATTCTTGATTTTGATAGTTTGACTATCATATCAGGAGGTTGTTGTTTCTTCGTTCTGGTTGTGGGCCTTTGTGCTTTCAGAGCCCAAATATCCATATCTCCCTCAAGACATTTGAACTGTTCAGCTATGATTTTACTAATTGGATTTCAAGTAACTTTTCTCTTCTCTTTTACTTACCATCATATTGTGAAAATCTGCTCACTTAATGGCATCCCGTATATATTCAATCGATTTTTTTTATCATTACTGATAAATTTCTTCCTTTATTCTACCCATTGTAGTTCAGGAAAATCTTTCTTCAAGATCATGAATTTTCCTTTTCTTCATCTGTCCTTTTATGGAAGTTCTCAAGTGCATTTTTTTTTTTTTAAATTTCAGTGATTGGAAGTTTTACCTCCATGGCTTACGATTGATTTCTTTTTATAATTTCTCTGTGTGAAATTTCTCATTCATAACATGCATGTTTTCTTAATGATTACAATTATCTGCATGTGTTTTTTCCATCTCATTGATTTTTTTAGGATTATTACTTTAAGTGATTTTCACATTTTCTAGACATCCTCCAAATCAGGATCTATTTTGGAGAACTGTTATGTTCTTTGGGAGGAATTGTGTTGTCTTATTTCTTGTGTTTGTGTCCCTACACTGGTGTCTGCATGTCTAGTGTGCTTTTTATGAAGTATCTTTCCCTAGAAGAGACATTATTACCTAGGGGACAGGTGGAGTGTCAGTTGGATAGTAGCTTTGCTTGGGATTTTGTGACTGAATGCTTTTGAGCTCTGTGTGATTTCTGCGACTGTAATGATATCTGTAGTGTGTGTGAGCATTGCAATTCTCTAGACTGAAGCACTTTGTGAAAGCAGATGTGTGGCTGTATAGTGGATATAAGCTTTCAAAGATGCTTCTCAGGCCTCATGGAGCTGAACGATGAGCATCCTGGGGTTATGATATCGATAGCTGTGCTCCTGAGGGACGCAGAAAGGGCCATGCCTGGATCTTGCCGGGCAAGTATAGCTATTGCCTTGGAACTGTGGGAGGTCAGTGGGCCCTCTCCCGGCCCCTTCTATGTGAGTGTAAGTGACACTGTGTATTGTGGCATCGATAGCCACAGTTACAATGCTTTGGGGATATGGATGGGGGAACACTCAACCATATTCCACTGATGAATGCCAGTTACACTGAGGATTGTAGGCGAATGACTTCCGGAATGCACAGAGGGCTAGACCCCAGTTCCCATGGAGTAAACATGGGAAAGTTTGGGGACTCGACTCCCAAAAGTCTCAGACTACACAACAGTTAACATCCCAAGCACCACCCCCACTCAGAGGTTAAAATGTGTTATGTTTTTGAAAATTGAATTTTTTCCCTTTTAAAAGTTGGATTCAGGAGAATCAAGATGGCAGAATAGGGTAAGGACACATTTAAACGGATGGAGAAACATTTGCTCAGGATGAAGAAGAGAAGACACATTCCAGGAAACAGGAGAGGACAGAAGAGCAGTAGACATGTATCTGGAGACTGACAGACACAGGAAAGCAGCAAAAAGAATGGTGTGGTGTTGCAGAGATTGATAATCCAGTGAATTCAGCTAATGGTGATCTGAACTCCACCAGCTGCTGGAACTCCACAAGCAACCAGGTGGGAATGGACTTCACTGGAAGCTTGGGAGGTGAACCCAGACAAACAATTGTCCGTCCTGCTGGTCCATTTGATTTGCCCAGGAGCAGAGACAGAGCAGTAGATCCCAGACGGGCAGTGTAAGAATGGCATGGATTTCACAGCCCAGTCAGCCCCCTAGAGCTATATTGGGCACCATTTTGTTTAAGGAGGCAAAAGCAAGGGAAAGGACAGAGCATATGCATAGCTGGGAGTGAACTCATTTCTGACTCAGTGAACTGCATCATTGTGGCATTCTACAAGTTCAACCCAAGACAGATCTGGGTAGCCCTCAGACCTGACACACAGCAGATCAAGAACTCTAGTAGTGGCAAGTCAGGAGCCATTTTGTACACTGTGGCAAAAGTTTAGGACTGCAAGGGACAACAGTGAACTGCGTATGTGCTGAGCTCGGGAGAACTCACTGAGTTCAGTGAATTGCACTGGTCCTGCAGGAAAACATTACCAACTGTGGCATCATATGGGTCAAAATAGGTCTGTGTGGCACCCAGATGTAATAGCCAACAGATTCCAGCAAGATCAGCACCATCAACAATCTAGCTATATAGGACACCTGGTGTCTTCCTATCCTGGCACCTGCTCCAACCGGAATTGGAAAAAAGGTTGTACAGACAATCGTGCAACTTCAACATGATATCACAGGAGGTGGAGAGTGGTTAGACCATGGTGGAAATCTAACATAAGAACCAAGACCTGGAACTTGCTGGAGGGAGTGGCATAATTGGCTGCAAGTAAAGAGCTGTCTACCAAAATTGAACTGTAGACCTGTGGGTAACACAGCTTAGAAAACTGACCCAAGAAGATGAATCTGATAACTAGAAGTACAATGATCAAGAGCAAAAGAAGACACAAAGGCAAAATGAATATTACTGAAGACTCCCCTGCAAAGGAGCAAAACCCTATGCCAACCTCAGAGTTAACTGAGGAAGACATTGAAAAAATGAGGGACACAGCATTCAGAAATCTCAGTATAAAGCTTCTTTTCGATAATGAGAAGCACATACAAGAGGTCAAAGAATTTAAGGAGCATTTTACACAAGCAATATAGCAATAAAGTATATCAAGGCTGATATATCAGAAATTAAGAACACAGTAGAGCAATTAAAAGTACAGTGGAGAGTCTCCAAAATAGAATGAAGCAAGCAGAAGAAAGAATCTCAGAATTGGAAGATATTTCCTGTCATCAGGGGGAAGAAAACAAAAAACTCGAAGCAGAGCTGGATCAGGCCAAAAAAAAGTATTCAAGAATTGAAAGACACTATCAAGAGACCAAATATAAGAGTTATGGGAGTCCCAGAAGGTGCAGGAAGAGAAATTGGTTTTACAAATATATTTAGTGAAATAATAAGAGATAATAAGAGAAAATTTTCCTAATCTGGAGAAAGAATTAGGAAACAATATCCAGGAGGGGCACAGAACTCCCAACAGGCTTGACCAAAAGAAATCTTCACCAAAACACATGATCTTTAGTAAATTCAGCCCAATATGTCCTCCTACATCAGCAGAAAGATTTCTCACAGAGGTTTGATGCTCATCAATGGGAACCTCAGATGTCTACTTAAATTGAAGTCCAGAGTCCATCCAGTCTACTCCTGACACCAGGGCAGGTCTAAAGACAAAGCTCAGGGGATTTGCCTCGGTGGGGGGCACTGGACTTGTTAGGGTCTTCCTACTGGCATGTTTACTGGTTCATACTTGAATTCCCATTTTCCCATGCTCAAACCTGGGGGAGTTTTTATAAGTCAGGTTCCTGGCTGCTCAGGTTAACATCAGAGTGGGTCACACCTGAATCTCATTATCAGTAGATTCCCCAGCCTTAGGATTGTACACTTTGCCAACCTGAGACCAGCAGCAATACAAGCCAAAATGAGTCTGTCATAGGGCAGTATGCATCTATGTCTTAGGCCTGGATGGGTCTTGAGGCTGTCTCCATGGTCATAGCTGAAGGGGATGCCAAAGAAGGTAAAAGATTTTGGGTATTATCAGGTACCAGGTCTCTGCAACAGTGTGCCCATTGCTGCCAATAGTTGGAAGAGGAGTATTGGAAGGCCTACAAGTTCAGGCCTGTTACCTGAGCATGTGAAGCTCTGTCTGATTCTGAGTCTTGTGGCAGTCAGTCTGGCAGTGGGACTCAAGTCCCTTTGCCTTAAACATATGGGAGCTGTGTCTTTCCATAGTGTGCTCCTTGGAGTAGTGCAAGGCAACTCTTTCCATTCTGCTCGCTTTGATTTTCCTACTGCTTAAAAGTTAGGCATTGTGAACTTTCTGCTGGTTTCTCTAACTATTGTCATGATGACTTGTTCAAATTGACATCTCTGTAGGGAGGGGGTCCCTTGAGCGTCTCAGCCACTATTCTGCTTCTTCTCTTGAATATTGTTTAGCTACTTGCCTATATCAATCAAACTGCACATGGTGCATTTTAAATTTTATTTCTTTTTGAGTTTTCTCAAGTGTCTTTCAAATGAGCAATTGTGATCCTGTTAAAATTTTCTCAAAATGTCCATTGTAACTCTGAATTATCCTTGGAGAATTATGCCATTTGGAAAGCTCAGCTCATGACATAAGGTTGTAGAATTAAACATCTGAGAAGTATTTATGTATCACAGGGTGGATTATGGCAGACCTGTATGACTGAGACAAGTTAGTACAAATAATAAAATCTGGGAAGAAAATTCCTGAAATTTGCATTCAGTTGATAAAGTGATTTAGAGTAGTTTCTTTTTTGATAATGTAGTGCGGCACCTGATAAAACTAACTTTATAAAGAGAAAAAATTTATTCAGATCACAGTTTTGGAGGTTCAAGCATAAGAGTTTTGCAAATTTCTTGAATTTTCCGATGAGAGAGGTTAAATGTATGTTTGAACAGGATTCAAGCAGGCTGTGATCTATTTCAAAGCTGGGGTTCTTGAGGTCTTCTGTGTTCTTCATGTTGGTACTGGAATTGATGCATTATTTTTTTCTTTAAACAAAATCCCAGAGGGTTGTTTTGTGGTTTTACCAGATAAAACAGCTACCTGCAACAATAGTTTCACATATTTGCACTGATTTGTGTGGTCTATGAAAAGCAGCAGAAAATATGGGCCCGGCACAGTGGCCTAGCAGCTAAAGTCCTTACCTTAAACATGCCCGGGATCCCATATGGTCATTGGTTCTAATCCCGGCAGTCCTGCTTCCCATCCAGTTCCCTGCTTGTGGCCTGGGAAAGCAGTTGAGGATGGCCCAAAGCCCTAGGACCCTGCACCTGCATGGGAGACTCGGAAGAGGTTCCCTGGCTCCTGGCTTTGGATAGGTACAGCTCCGATTGCAGCCGCTTAGGGAGTGAATCATCAGGTGGAAGATCTTCCTTTCTTTCTCTCTTCCTCTTTGTATATCTGACTTTACAATAAAAATAAATAAATCTTTCAAAAAAGCAGCAGCAGAGAACCAAGATCTTGGAATAGGGTAAGGACTCATTTAGACAGATAGAGAAGCATTAGCCAGTGTAAAGCAGAGAGGGCACATTGCAGGAAACAGGAGAGAAGAAAACAACAGCAGAGGGAGTACCTGGAGACTGGCAGACACAGGAAAGCAGTAGGCACAACAGTGTGGTGTTGCAGCGACTGAAAAACCAGCAGTGTTCCGCAGGTGGCGATACGAATTGTACCAGCAGCTGCAACTCTACAAGCAGCCAGACGGGAAGGAACTTTCACTGGGGGGAGGTCAAGAGGTGAACCCAGACAAAAAACTGCCCATCCTGCTGGTCTGTTTGACTTGACAAGAAGTAGAGAAAGAGAAGCAGATCCCAGACGGGCAGTGTGGGGACAAGGTGTATTTCCCAGCCCAGTTAGCCCCGTAAAGCTGTATTGGGTACCATTTTGTTCAAGGAGGCAAAGGCTATTGGACATTGCTGTGCATGCGCTGAGCTGAGAGTGAACTCATTTCTGACTCAGTGAACTGTAGCAATGTGGCATTCTACAGATTCCATCCAAGATAGGTCCAGATAGCCCTTAGACCTGACTGCCAGCAGATCAAGAACTCTAGTAATGGCACGTCAGGTGCCATTTCTTATTGTGTAGCAGGGGTTTTAAGACTGCAGAGACAACAGTGAGCTGCACATGCACTGAAGTCAGTTACAATTCACTGAGCTCAGTGCATTGCATTCATCCCACAGGAAAATATTACCAACTGTGGCATTGTATGGGTCAAAATAGGTCTGTGTGGCCTTCAGACCTAATGGCCAACAGGTTCTGGCAAGATCAGCACCACCAACAACCTGGCTATATAGGATACCTGGTGTCTCCCTAATCCTGGGATCTCCTACAACCCGAAGAGTGAGAAATTGTGTACAGAAAACGGTGCAACCTCAGCAGGGTATCACAAGAGGTGGAGAGTGATGAGCCAGGAGCTGGGGCTTCAGAGTCCATGGTGGAAGTCCAACATATGAGAATGGAGTGACATATTCCAGATTCTAAAAGAAAAAATGTGTTGGCCCAGGATAATATTCCCAGCAAAATATTCCTTTGTCTTTGAAAATGAAATAAAATTTTCCACAGTAAATGAAAGTTAAAAGAATTTGCCTCTTCGAAACCTGCCCTACAAATGATATTGAAAGATGTTCTCTCAACAGAGAAGAGGAATAACACCCAGCAAAACCAAAGACAGATGCAAAGAACACCTTAGTAAAATAACAACAGAAGACTAGAATAATGAACAACCCATTGCTAAAATGACAGGACCAAATTAGCACCCATGCGTATTAACTCTGAATGTAAATGGTTTAAGCTCTATCAAACATCATAGATTAGTAGTCTGAATTAAAAAACAAAAACAAAACCCATCAATTATTGCTGCATACAAAAGACAGATTTCACCAACAAATATCAGTGGAAACTGTACCTGCTGGATTTTGATCTTTTTTGTGTTTCATCTCTTCAAAACAGTTTCTTCTGATTAAATTCTTCAGTGACTCGTAGATCATACATTTTCTTCAAGAAGGTTCTTGATTTTCTTTTTTATTTCTTCAGCGATATATTAGTCATTTAGTAGCATGTTATTTAACTTCATGGTGTAGTTGATTTCTTTCTCTTTGTTTAGTTTCTGTTGTTGGTCTTCTTTTGTGGCTCTTCAGTTAAGGGGATGTATAGTAACTGTATAATGGAGACTATCATATGCAGATGTGAGGATACAATGCAGTATGCATCTCTACTTCAGGACAAAGATGGACTTCCAATGAAACCGTTAACTATATCTTGACAATAGGATGCAGGACTCTCTACCATTATCTATGCCCACAATGATGATTGTGTATGAAAAACTATACTATAATAACAATATAGGGAAACTCAGTGAAGTGGGAGGGATTTGGGGAGGGGATAAGGGAAATCCCAGGGCCTATGGACCTGTATCTTAAAATGACAATAATATAAAGAAGTAAAATTAAAATAGTTAAAGAAATAAATCCATTACACACACACACACACACACACACACACACACACACACACACACACACACACACACAAGAAGCAGCAAAAGGCAGAAAAATAGTCCAAGTTCTTGAGTCCCTGCCTCCCAAGTGGAAAGCCTACATTAAACTCCTTACTTCAGTGCTGGCCCAGGTGTGGTCTGTTTGGCTCTTTGGGGGATGAAGCAGAGGACAGATGAATCTCTCTCTGTCTCTCTCTCAATATCTGTTTCTCTCCTTCTATTTATGTAACTCTTTTTATTCAATAAGAAAGAAAGTAAATCATGAAAACACCCCTTTGACAAGAAGCTGATAAGAAAGCTCACTGCTTGGCAGCCTTGAGTCGGAGGGCAGAGAGGATGGCCACTGGTTTCAAGTGGGCTTTTCAATGCAGAGGCTTTCCCAGCTCAGGGAAGGATCATGGTGTGATAGTTTAGGATTGGTGGAGCTATCAAGACAAGGGTTTGAGGTAGAACTCAGGACTGTGAACAGTGAACAGATGTGTGATGTTATTGACTGAAGTGTTGAGCAGCCTGATGTTCACTTAAATTGGGCTTTGGGAAGTTCCTAGAATAAGCAATGAAGTTATTTGCAATGTTTACCTTCTTGCCAAGAGATTTCTGGTTAATAAAATCATGTTGAGAAAAACAGTTGAATGCTAAAGTAATATTAATGCAATCATGTTAATCCACACTGCAAGCTGTGTACACAAACATTTTATATATATGTGTACTTTGTCTCAGTTGGAGCATTGCTGTATACAAAACTGAACTACTTCAGCTAGCTCTATATATGCCAGTGTCATTCTGTTGACAACTGAACAGCCGCTGATAAAAATAATCTACTGAAAATGCCATTAATATTGTGCAACTGATACTGTTTTAGTATAATTTTCACCTGACATCCCACTTGTGCTTACTGAAAATTACATTACCATCTATATATAGTTTATACAAACTAATACATATGTGCTATACTATATATACTGATATATATTATTATATATATGTGTATATATGAATATTAAATATATAGACTTTAGTATATATACCACCTACTAGTATATACAATATCTATCTATCCATCTATTTATCTATGTTCTTGAAAGGTAGATTTAGTCAGAGAGAAAAAGAGCCAGGGATGCTCCACCAAACGGTTCACTCCTAAAATGGCCATGACGGCTGGGGTTGAGCCGGCCAAAGCCAGGAGCAAGGCGCTGCTCGGTTTCTCATGTGGGTGGCATGGGCTCCAACATTTGGGTCATTCTTGAGTGTTTTCCTAAGTGCATCCGTAAGGAGCTGAATAACAAGAGGAGCAGCTGGGACTGGCGTGATAGCTTAGTGGTTAAATCATCACCTTACATCTGACAGGATCCTATAAGGGCGCTGGCTCATATCCTGGCTACTACACTTCCCATCCAGCTCCCTGCTTGTGGCCTGGAAAAGTGGCCGAGGCTGGCCCAAAGCCTTGTGATCCTGTACCCACGTGGGAGATCCAGGAGAAGCTCCTGACTCCTGGCTTTGGATTGACTAAGCACCAACTATTGCGGTCAATTGGGGAATGAACCAGTGGATGGAAGATCTTTCTCTGTCTCTTTTTCTCTCTGCATATCTGCCTTTCCAATAAACAAATACAAAAATGTCTTTAAAAAAAATGAAGCAGCTGGGAGTTAAGCTGGTGCTCATATAGGTTGTTGCTTTGGCAGTTGGCATCTTAACATACTGTGCTATACCACATTGGATGTACCACACATTATATATATGGTTATATATATATATATATATTTAATATGTATTTATTTTTATTGCAAAGTCAGCTATACAGAGAGGAGGAGAGACAGAGAGGAAGATCTTCCATCTGATGATTCACTCCCCAAGCATTTGTATTGGCCAGGGCTGCACTGATCAGGAGCCAGGAGTCAGGAGCCAGGTCTCCCATTCGGATGCAGGGTCCCAAGGCTTTGAACCTTCCTTAATTGCTTTCCCAGGCCACAAGCAGGGAGCTGGATGGGGAGTGGGGTCACTAGGGTTAGAATTGGTGCCCATATGGGATCCTGGCACATGCAAAGCAAGGATTTTAGCCGCTGAACTACCATGCTGGCCCTGGGACTTTACATTTTAAATCTAAGGAAGCTTCATGTTGTGAGTTAAAGGGACACTCAGCTTATTTTCCCTAGGGGAATGGCATTGTTCACTTAGCGATTTTAGGTGAAAATACAATGCACAAAATTGATTTTCCTTTTGTCACAAATAATTTCCATGAATGGGTGGGAACGGTTGCCTAAAGTATATTAGAAATGTCTAAGTACCTATTAACTGCATCAATCAAATGAATAACAGCTTTCAAATTTTATGAGACAAAAGATCTATGATTGGCAAATGAGCACTTTGGGCAATAAATGCAGGCTCACTTTCAAATGTTGATTCTCAGTGTGAGGTTCTAGATCAACAGCATCTAAAATCATCTTAGAATGTGTTAGAATTACACAACTTTTGGCCACAACTCAGATCTACTAATTCAAAAACTCAGATTAGGTCCAACAATCTCGCTTTCAACAAGTTCGATTGGTGATTCAGAGAGTCAAGTTTGAAAAGGTACAATTAGGAAAATTGTTACACTAAAACACAGATAACCAAGCTTCTTTTGAGTATTTTGAGCCCCAAAGATTAGAGGTGATGAGAAAACCAAATAGAAGTCAACTCACATTGAGAAAATTTTTACTATTTTTACAAATTGTAGCAGCAAGTGCTTTTAAAGATTACTGATGCCAGAAAGAATCAGAAAACTACTATTTCAAAGATAGTATTTTATTTGTTTAGTTAATTATTCACTTATTTAAGAATTTAATTGAGAGGCAGAGGCAGAGAGCTCAAGTCTCAGAATGGGGCACTCAGTCTAGGTCTCCCACCTGGGTTGTAGGGAATGAGCCATTGGAGCTGCCCCCAGCTGCCCCCGGGAGTGTGCATCGTGGGAACTTGGAAGTGGGAGAACAGCTGTCACTCAAACTCAGGCACTATGATGTGGTGTGTGCAGGTTTCTTAACTGTGAGTTCTAATTGTGGGGTGAAGCTTGTGTGGAGGAAAGACCACATAACAAACCAGGACACAGAGAAGCTGAGGATGGGGCCAAACCCAGCCTTACTTAGCAACCCTCTACCAAGGACTACCTCTCAAGTGCAAGCCTTCAGTCACTTCATGATTGCTTTCATCTTCTACAGGGTCGAACCACCTCCCACTAGCACCACTTGGGGGACCAAACCAGTTGATAAATGTTACAATAGACAAAATCTTGCTGTCATGCCAATTTGGCCTCCATTTACTTTGATGCCTTATGGAAAACAGGAAGAAAAGGTGATTATTCTAATTATGGGAGAGTAATTCTGGTTTAAATATAGGAAGGAGTTTCCTACTTCCAATTAGGAACATTATGTAATCCTTTGGGCAGAAAACTTACTTGTTTATCTTGTATAGATACAACAAGTAAAAAAAAATCACTGAACAAGACAGGACTCTAATATCTGGCCATCCCTTGAATAAGGTCACCATTTGAGATTGACAAGAACTGGAAGTTTTCTTTAAGGAATCACATACTAGGTCCTTGGAAATAAAATGCTCTGACAAAAGATCCAGTGATGTTACTATTGAAATCTGTCAACTGACCTTAATTGAGTTTAGTTAAAATTCATGCTTTCCATACATCCAAATATGACTTCTTTAGGTAAAATCAGCTCCTGTATCTGGTCACTTGGTGTTCGTCTCTTGACTTCCAAAATATATGCTGCAGATATATTCAATCACATCCAGACTGCTCTGCTCTCAATAAATCGAAATATCTTTATCGATAAGTTTCCATAGCTTGATTCCAAGTGTTGTTCTCATCCTTATGAAACCCCACGATGTACTTGGTCCTGTTTTACAGATGACAGAATATGCTCGGCAAAGCTGCTTTCCCAGCAGGCCTTAGGTCTCTGGCATAGCTTAGAACAATGCTGCATTCTTACCTTAGAAGACAACCTCTCGGAAGAGCAAGACAGACATGAATGATTTAACTCTGTCATTCAAGTTAAAATTCCATTGAGACATTGCAGCAAGGACATCCTAAGTTTAAAAAAACAGGGGTTTGGGGTGGGGCTTGGATATGGTAATTGTTTTAAACAATGTTTCAGCCTTTTTTTTTCTTGCTTGCTGTTATGAGATGATAGCTTACATAAGGTCAGTTGGGTGTTTCAAATTGTCACATCAGAGACAATCCAGACATTGCGCCATTTCTTCCTATCTGATAGTTGAGTATAGACTCTGATTTATTTCACATTTAATGATCTACTGGCCTAATGGTAGACTCTGCTTTTTCCTGCCTGATTATTTCCCTTTAATGCCATTTTCAGCTGTTCTCCTGTCACGACTACAAGGCAAACATTTCAATATATCTGATACTTTCATTTTATTATACACATTCCTTAAAAAAATATTTATTTTCATTGGAAAAGTAGAAATACAGAGAGAAAAAATGACAGAGAGAAAGATCCTCCATTTGTTGGTTTACTTCTCAAATGGCTGCAAGGGCCAGAGCTGAGCTGATCTGAAGCCAAGAGCCAGAAGCTTCTTCCAGGTCTCCCACATGGGTGCAGGGTCCCAAGGCTCCAGGCCATTCTCCTCTACCTTCCTAGGCCACAAGCAGGGAGCTACATAGGAGGTGACAGGGTGGAAGTGTCCAGTTCTAGTCATGTTCCTTATGAGACACAGATAGATCCAAAGAAAGCTGTTGTCAGCCAGTCTGTTCCTTTTTTAAAATGAAGATAATGTGACTTGCCATGTAATAAAGCTTTTGGAAGGGACATTGGAACCATTGGAGCAGCTATCAACTGGCCAAGGGAGAGGTGTCACCAGAAACCAACCCTAACAGTGCACTCCTCTGGAACCTACAGTCTCCGTAACTATGAGAGCATGAATTGACGCACCCACTGGTATTTTGTGATGACAGCCGAAGCTGACCATAACACAAGCAATTATTGGTAGTGTGTGATTTGTACTCCAGAAGAACACATTTAAAGATATAGCTCACAAATATGGGTTGTTCCTGACACCTGGGAATGATAAGATATTCTTAGTATGATGTGAACTTGCCTGTTACTTGGCTTACTATGTGTTCATGATCATTTTGAAAGGTAGTCACAGTTCCAGGTGTGCTACATGTGATAAAAGACTGGCCGAACAGCCAGTAGAGGGGGCCTCTCTTGAGATGCTTCTGTTCAGATGTGGCCCAACGCAACATCAACTTCTGGAGAATCAGCTTGTGGCTCCTCCTAGCATTCAGAATCAGAAACGAAATTCTAGGAGTTAAAAGAAGTTTGGCTGGGGCTTTCAGGTAGTGGGTTCACAGGTTTCCCCCTGCTTTGACATTTCCTCATTTGATTCCTCTGTTAGCATTAGTGAACGAAATATTTCTGGGATTTCCAAGAAAATTGATGAAAAGGAAGCAATGCTATTAAATATAAGACATCAGAATTCTCCTTAAGAAGATAACTACTTTTGTTTGTAGGGCTTGGGGACAACCTGTTTCATGGATTGCTGGAATGAATACAAGTGTTTTACAGGAGACACAGAGTAAAATGAGGCCATTGCTCTGGAAAGTGAGTGGATAAGGAAGAGACAGAATCATAAAGTTCCTAGAGTCATATGAGAGTGATGGTAGGGTACTTCCTTAAGATGCCACCTATGTCCAGTATAGATAATCCATCTAGACATAGCATGAGTACAACTCTTATGGACTCAGGAGGAACATGAGGCTTCTCCCTTTGCAGGAATTAGCCAGCTCATCTGAGCAATCTTTACACAAACAGGGGACAGAAGATACCCTGAGGAAGCTACCCATACAGAATTGGGCGAGGGCTGGGACTTAGCCCAGTCAAGAAACACTGAGTTCAGCAAGGAAGTGCTGTGGTTCCGGATCCAGCTTCAGTTCTTTATTTCAGCTTTCTGTGAAGGCAGATCTGGAAAAGAGTAGGAATGGATCATTTGATCGGATCCCTGACACCCAATAGGGAGACCTGGATTGGGTTTCTAGCTCTTCGTTCAGCCCTGTTTCTGGCTGGGACATTGAGGACTATTGGGCAGTAAACATATAGATGGCAGTGCCTTCTCTTTCCCTTTTTTTCTTCCTCATCCTCATCTCCCTTCTCCCTCTGTCTCTATTCCTCTCAAATAAAACAGATGTAATAAAATATTAAAATGAGAGAATTTGTCAAGTTCTAGATTCCTACAGGTCTTTAAGAAATTCAGTAGCTAGGGCCCGGCATAGTAACCTAGTGGTTAAGGTCCTCGCCTTGCACCCATATGGGTGCCGGTTCTAATCCCAGCGGCCCTGCTTCCTATCCAGCTCCATGCTATGGCATGGGAAAGCAGACAAGGACGACCCAGAGATTTGGGATCCTGCACCCGATCGGTAGAAGAGGCTCCTGGCTCTTAGCTTTGGATGAGTTCAGCTCTGGCTATTGTGACTACGTTGGGGAGTGAATCATCAGATGGAAGATCTTCCTCTCTGTCTCTCTTTCTCTAAATCAGCCTTTCCAATAAAAATAGATAAATCTTTTTTTTTTTTTTTTAAATTGACCATTTGAGTCAGATTGATCTTAAAGGACCATGCCAGAAAATTAATTTGCTTGAAAACAAGAAAAGAGCCATGTGGGCACCTGATTTCTTCAGTACCTGATCAGAGTCTGAAGGAATGTCCCTACTAAAGAATCTCCCTTCAACCTAACACTCGCTTTTTGCCTAATTCCAGCCATCTGCCTTGCTGATTTTCCCAGGAAGCTTGGGTTCAAGAGAGGCGAAGTGAGGAACGAGAACCACTCAGGCTGCAGAAAGAGAAGCTGGAGAAGCCACAAAGATGTGGAAATGAGTGTGGGCAGTAGCCCTGCGTTGCATGCCATGCACACAGAGCTAGGCAGGAATGACCAAGAGGTACTGGTTAATTACACTTTTGAAGCCCCATGTGGCATCTCGGTGCAGGTCCTACTCCATGGACACTGCCTGCACACATTCACACAATGCATCTATTAGGATCAAGACTCAGCTGGCTGTGGGAATGATCTGATATGATGCCTTAGACTACTGATAGTTTCTACCCTCCATTCTTTGAGGGAAACAGTTTTCTGAGGCATAAGCTCAGCCTTGTTCTCTGTGAATGTGGCATAATATTTCAACAATGACATCATTATAAACCTTGAAAAAATGAAGCATGAAAGAATTGAGAGGGTGTAGAAATGATGGTTTTGCACTGAGCTATCAACAGGCTGAGTCTATCGGTCTGACTTCTGAAAGGTATTCCTCATGTTTCCGCTGGCATTTGGTGCTGATTTGATTTTAATCCATAACAGGAGAATAGAAAGGCAAGCGAGCTCTCCATTGACCTCTCCATTTTGCCTCTAGTTCCTGCAGCTCTTTCTGCACCCAGAAAAGTGGTTCTGACCTATTTATTTCCAATAGTAATTACAGCCCTTATCAATTTTTTTTTTTTTTTTACAAAGGGACAGATGTGAAAAGACAAATGAAAACTTCATGGAGCCAGGTCTGGTGTTGAATAAGAATGTCATCCCCTCATCTCCCCCGTCCACACCACTCTGAGCTGTAATGAACACATCCCTTTGGAAGCAGAAACCCAAGGCTATTTGCGACAGAAATGGATATCAAGCAATTCAGGTTCATTGCTGCAGAAATGTTATGATTCTCGGTCGGCCTGAGATGCCCAGGGAGTCTTCTTATTTTGTTACAGTCTCATCTCCACCCTTCACTGAATTTACTTAATTGGATCTTAGAATTTGTATTATTGGGACGAAGATGTTCATTCTCCCCTGTGGGGCCATCACTTGGCACATCCTTGTCATGTCTGAAAGGGGCTGGGGTGAAATGTTGTTACCCCGTGGGTGACTTGGTAGGGTCAACCTTTATTTTCCTTGCAAGCTCACACAGGGGAAATTTCTGCAGTGGCCCGATGAGATGTAAATGTGCAGCCAGCCAGCACAGTGTGTTCTGGAAACTAGTGACTTTCAAAGGAAGTGGCAAGTCACTTTGAGAGTGTATTTTCTGAGGAAAATTGATCACAAGACTCTCAAACATATCATGATGGCAAGGAAGATGAGAAGGAGGATGGAACTGGCATCATGTGTGGCTAACAGGCAAAGAATCAAAAGGATTCATGCATGAACTTGGGGAGATAGAGTGCGGAGAAGAAAGTAAGCCTGTGAACAACCCATGTGTCATTGACCCTTGAGCTAAGATGGACAACAGCCAGGATTTCCAGGGGACTAATGCCCCAGGGTCATGCTGGGAAGTGAACATTTTATCAAAAACACAGTGCAACGTTCATGCTATGGATGGAGTCACGGGGTATTCAGAAGGAAATGAACTATCCGCATAAACAGGGCTCCCCCATCACACCTTCCCTACATGAGCAATCAAGGCAGGTTTCTCAGGTGCACATGGTGTTAAGACAGCACTGGGAGTTCCAGTGTGTGACAGATGATGACAGTTTCTGGAAATATTCAGTGTAGTTTGCCAAAACAGAAATACTTTACTGATTACCTAAACCTCATGAAGTTCAAGGTCAGCCTGCTGTGCTTAGGAGGATCCTTGGTTGAATTCCCTGCTTGTTAGTTTACATGAATGACAGAAACTTTGAAATGGAAAGGAGACACACGGTTGGGCATTGGGCATCCGCTCTGATGGCTGTTCAGGGAATTGGCACTGTCCAGTGTGTGAAAATCAAGCTTGCTTGGGCTGTGGGGATCCTCAGAGCCTGGCATTTCAGCAGTCTGGTCAGAAGCAGAGAATAAACTCATGGCTTTCAACATGTGTGGAAATTTAGCAAGTCTGTTGGTGACTATTTTTCAAAAATCGTAAGTTTAAAATAACCCAAGTAGTTCTGAGCCAATGGGCTGGCTCTGCTGCCAAGAAGTGCTGAGCAGCACAGCAGGCTGTCCTGCTCCTGCTTCCCGAAGGAGCTGGACTGCTGTGCCTAGGGGCAAACACATCTGTTTACAGATTTGTGCAGTAGAAGTGAGTACATGGGCTGTGGGAGTGCCTTGACAAAGCCACAGATTGAGCCATTGGAATGCTGGGAAGGACAATGTGATATGGAAAGCAGAGCTTCCTGGGAGTCCAGTCAGGAAGGCCCCATGCTTGGGACCACTTCAAGAAGACCCTGCTGGGCTCTCAGCTACTGAACATTTTTGGGTTTCCAAAATGCTTCAGGGAGCACAGCTGTCAATCTGTGCCCAGGAAGGATTGTTTTTTCACTGGAGCTGCAGACTTCCTTTCTTGGTGATTTTTTTTTTGGATTGTGATCTTGTCCTAAATTTATAGGTTGTGGTCTAAAATCCTAGTGGCCTGGAATATGACTGCATGAGGGTCATGAACCTTTAAAGCAATGATTTCACTTAAATAAGGCAGCTGCTGTGGGTTCCCATTGATTATGACTGGTGTATCAGAGGGAATCATGTCCATGAAAAGACACTAGATGTGTGTGTGAAAAGGAAAGGGCATGTGAAGAGCAAGAGGGCAGCTACCTGCAGGGCAGGTGTTCTCAGGGGCACCAACTCTGCTGGCACCTTCACCTTAGGTTTTCAGCCCTCTGCACTGGGAGGGAGCCTCTTGTTGAAGTAGCTCGTCAGCGGTGAGTAGTTATGGAGGCTGCATCAGATTAATGATTTTTATTTTTAAGGCCTTTATACCTGCCAATTCTCCCTCCTGTTTATTCTCTTTCATGTGAAAATCCAGTTTAAAGAAAACACGTTAAATGTATAGATACTATGATAAAGACACCTGAAAATATTTCTATTATCCCACTTGAATTTTGCATGATTTTTTGTCCTAAGTCCGAGGAGCAAAGATGAAAGTGGATGGTGGTCATCGGTAGAGATGTGCAGGATTGGTGGTCCTTCCCTAGTCTATGTGTTCATGAGCATTAGTCGCCTGCCTCAGGTTTGCCCTGAGTCTGAGGTCAATATCAATGCATGGATTGGAAAATTAACCTTTGTTTTCCCATGTCCTTGGGTAAAGTAGCAGGGTTAAATTAAAGATACCAGGACCCTGTTTTGAATCTTCTGTTGGAAAGCTCCAGTGGCCTCAACTTACCCCATCATTTCAAGAATTCTTCAACTACACTGGGCAGAAAATGTCACACTCCAAACACAAGTTCTACAAGGTAACAGGTGCTTCAAGTCAAATAGGTTTCAACATAAAGGACTTAAAAATAATTCTAATCCAGGATTAGAATAGGTAGATTCATTGCTCCAGGCTATTCTCCTCTTTTCCTTTGCCTATCTTGGTGTCAGTTGCCTTCTCAGAGATGCCAACCACCAGAAGGGAAGGAGTATGTCTTCCTACAGCTTTTCCTTACAAACTTGACACATCTGCTGGATTTTTGCCTGTACCTTTCATTTCTATAAATAAGTAAGGATGCAAGTGGGACTGAATGTCAGGTAGGAACTATCAATATCCACTGCGTGTATTTCTGAATTATTTCCATTTGTGAGAATCAAGCACGGTGGTGAATGACATTGGGGAATAAGATACTGAGTCAGATCCATCAGAGATCAGGAGCTTTCAATGATCTGCAACATTGGAATGCAATCGGAACAACACCACAAGGAGGGATTGAACCATCAGAGGGACAGAGAAAACTGAGGCTGAAGACCCAAGGCAGTTGCATCATTCGGTGACCCAAATGTAATCCAGCTCAATGACTGTTGCCCTTTTAGGTTATCTGTGTGGTTTGTTTTATTCCTCTTATTATCTCCCCAGCATCTAATTCTCTCTTACTGCCTGTTCAAGCTTTATGAGGGCACTATCCGCAAGCCTGCATGGCCAGCCCCTTTTTCTTTACATTGTAGTAAGCATGCCAAGCCAATGGTCAGGTCACCTTAGGTCATGGGTCTACCTCCAGCCCTGTCGGTGTTACCCTTTCCGTTTTTAGCAGGTGCCTGCAGTTTATAAAGATATGGGTATATTCAGGATGATTCTCTTTTTCTCTTATACCAAGAACAACTCTGTACTTAGACTTTCTAAAATGTGATAACACTAAAAAAGAAAAGGATCTTATGACCTGATTTCATTACCTAAAGTAACATAGCATGTTCACTTCAGTATGCAAGAAGGTGAGATAAGAGGGCAGGGGTTACAATTATTCACCTTTATATTTTAAATTTTCATTTAAGTTGTCAGATAGTACAAGATACCACAAGATTAAATTGCATTTGAATATTTAAGTATATAAAGGCCCTAAGCCCTGCATGTTCCCTGTTAGCTAAATGCTATTCTTTCATATGCCATCATGAAATACTGAAGGAAATACAGTTGCAAGAATGTCAGTGATTAAGATCTACGTATTGTACCTGCGGAGTATTCGGATGTGTTCACATCATACCAGGTTGTGAGCTCACGGGCTTGCACACGCTTGTTCACTTCCCTCTTCTTCCACAGTCCCTTCCTTCTCTGCACTTTAAACATTTCCTTTTAATTTTTACAGTAACAAACTTTCCATGTTCTTAAAGAATTACAAAAATACAAAAGTAAGAGGAATGGGAAGAAATACATACTAGATGGACCATTTCAAAAAGTGTTTTATTAGCGTTTAGAAAAACAAAACAGAGCAAATAGGAAATATGTGTATGTGTTAGGTAATTTATAAGGAACTGGCTCATGCAGTTGAGGGACTGAAAAGTCTAAAATTCTCAGGGCAGGACAGATGACTGGAAACTCGGATAGCTGATGTTGCACACCTGAGAGCATAGTTCTCTTGCTTTGGGGGAGCCTCAATGTTTACTTGCTTGGCCTTTAACTGATTAAGTGGTGTTGACCCACATTGTTGAGCGTGATCTGCTCTGTATAACACTGATTATTAATGTCAAGCACATGTATAAAATTCTCTCACACCAACACTTAGAATAGTGTTTGATTAAATGATTAAGAACTATAACCTAGCCAAGTTACACCTAAAAATCACCTTTATACATTGAGTGTGACTGATGAAGAAGGGAGTTAAAAATAGGATATGAAAGTGATTGCATCCCGGAAAAGACCGATCATTCCCATTCTTAGCATGTAAACAAGCAACACACACCAGAAGCACACAGGCAAACCCTGTCTTATGTCTCAGCATGTGGTAAATGGACAAGAAATGATTTCTAGTGATCACTCTACAAAAATCCACATCCCTATGCAATTCCCTCCAGTGGAAAACGCAGAACATCTGACTTGTTTTTAATTACTTGACTGTGGCAAGGATTTGGGGATGTCATTTTTGTGGTTACAATGGGAGTATTTTGTAAGCAATGAAACGCATGAATATGGTCATAACAAAGTTGTAAGGATAATTCAACAGAGCACAGAATTTCTACAGCAGATGTTGGAAAAATTGAAATTAACATGGAAAAAATTAAATTCTGCATACTAACAACAATCAATATTCTCTAATAATTCTGACCGTGCAATCGTAAGCTAGAAAACTTCAACGATAAAGCATGAAATAAACATTCATAACCATGCATTGGATAATTATATTTTTAAACATAATATCAATAATACAACCCACAAAAAGAAATAGCGATAATTTAAACTCTATTAAAATTATGAATTCTGTTTTTATAAATACATTATTAAAAGGAAGAAAATTGACAAAAGTAGCGATATTTATAAATCACATATTTGTCAAGAGATGTCTAGAGTATATAAAGCACCTGAGGAAAAAATAATACAAAACCCCATAGAAATGGGCAAAGGATTTGAAAGTGCACATTACCAAATAGATAAATGGGATGTAATACAAGGCTATTGGAATATACTCAATGTCGTTGGTAAGTAGAGCGATACAAATAATGACAGTGACACAGCAATGGATGTAACTCTATTCAAGTGTTAAAATTAAAAATAATGAGTGAGTACACAAAGTGTTACTGGTAATTTGCAGCCACTGAAGCTGTCGTATGACTCTGGTGGTAGAATACAGCATGATCTAATTGTTGCTTTCATTTTACAGAGTCTAACTCTACTTACCTGATTTATTTGAAAGGTAGAAAGATAGGTAAACATGCAGACAGGCATCTCTGGTGTTGCAGTTCATGCCCCTAATTGCGACAGCTGATTCTGGGCCAAGCCAAAGCTAGGGCCTGGGAACTCAATCTATATCTCCCACATGGGTGGCAGAAATGCACATAATTGAACTGTCGCTTGCTTCTAGAGTTTACATTAATGGGAACTGGAATCTGAATATGGAGCCAGGACCAAAAGCCAGGCACCCTGAGGTGGGATGCAGTCTCCAGCTGCATTTTAACCATTCTATAAATAACTTACCACAGTTTTTAAATTTTGCTTTCACTTATCAGGGAGAGATAGTGTGAGCAAGAGAAAGATGGTGTGCCCATCTTCTGGTTCATTTCTCCACATGCTTACAACTGCTGGGACTGGTACAGGTTGATGCTAGTTTCTGGGAACCAATCCAAACCTTTCAATTGGTCATTCAGGAATCACTATATTCAGTAAAATAAGCCAGTCTGGTGAGAGGGACCACTATGTTCAGTGAAATGAACCAGTCTCAAAAAGAGGAATACGATGTTTTCTCTTGTATCTGGTAGTTAATACAGGATTTAAAAAGCTCCAACAAAGAATTAAACTGACATGATTTTATTGTTGTTCATAATCCTTGTCTAAATCCCTGTGAAACAGTGGTTTTAGTTATATTTGTCAAATATTATGGCTAATAGTGTAATGAGCCATGATGATAAAGCAGTAGATGGAAAGCTTATTATTGAAAACACTTAAAGAGGTTAAAAAAAAAAAGGAAAGGAAGGAAAGGCTAGATTGTGGGAGGAGAGGAGGAAGTGTGGCTTTTTCCACAGAACTGTTTCTGTGAAATCTGTTCTCCTTGTATTAATAAAACAACAAGCAATCTGATGTCTTCCTGGGTGTCCTCCAGCAGAAAGCAGGAATCTGGAGTAGAACTGGGACTTGAATCTAAGCGACCCTCATTGGACACAGACATTCCAAGTAGGTCAAATACTTTGTTAGGCTAAAAGACCATGCCACTAACCAGACAGCTGCCTTATTTTACAAATCAGTCTCTTGAATATTAATCACATCCTTATGTCATTCAGACACTTTACTCCTAGGCATTTATTCAAGAATCATGAAACTGAAATAACTACAGAACAAATTACCTACAGATTTTAGCAACTTTTGATGTAAGGACCTCGGGATTAGTTTCTCGTGGCTGCTGCAGCTAGCAAGCACAAGTTGAGGAGCACACAGCCATGGCCATGGATTCTCCCACCACTCTAGGGCTGAAGTCTGATCCCGTGGTAGGGGCTGCAGGTTGCAAAATAAAAACAAGAAGACATACCCTGAATTCCAAACCCCAGATGTACATCCTGAAAGATCATAAGCCTTATACTTTAATTACTAGACATTATAATCTCAAAAATATGAAAGTCCTAAAAGTTCAAAATCCCTAACGCTGAAATCCTGAAGGTCAGTTTTTTGAGGATTCTTTGTTTCAGTTCTGTTTTAGCTCCCACTCCCTGACTATTTTGAGTGTCAATGTTGTTTTTTCCAATCCATGGTGCTACGTGTTTCTTCTTGGCCTCACTCCAGTGTTGTAGATAGAAATGTTTTAAGGCCTTTATAGGGTTCTAATTAGTCTCTCTTTTAAAAAAAAAATTTGACTCTGCAAAATTGTATTATCGTGATGCTGACTTTGTGTGTAAGCATTTTAGTTGCACTCAAAAAAACACTGACTTCCTCAATACAGTAAGAGATATTCTTTCTGTATGTCTGACTTTTTGAGAGATGAAATGTCTTGGGATTTTACTTATGAGCAGCTGCACAGGCAGTGTTGAGCATCTTGGTCCATGATTGAGCTCATCAAAAAATCAAGTTATTCCTTTAAGTATTCTAGGTGATTGCAGTTATATGACTGAGTACACATAATGACCAAAGACAATGGTATGTATTTTGTTTTTAACTTAATTTTTTCATTGGAAAGGCAGATATACAGAAAGGAGAGACAGAGAAGATCTTCTGTCTGCTGATTCACTCCCCAAGCAGCTGTAATGACCAGAGCTGAGCCGATCCGAAGCCAGTAGCCTGGAGCCTCTTCTGGGTCTCCCATGCTGGTGCAGGTTCCCAAGGCTTTGGGCCTTCCTCTTCCTCTACTGCTTTCCCAGGCCACAAACAGAGAGTTGGATGGGAAGCAGGGCTGCTGAGATTAGAACCAGTGCTCATATGGGATCCCAGTGGGTGCAAGGTGAGGACTTTAGCCGCTAGGCTACCATGCAGGGCCCAACATATTTCTATAGGAATTTGGGTTATCATTTCATAACTACTGTTATACTTGTGAGATTGTCATTATTATACCTTATTATTCATGTTTACAAACATGCAGGTGATTATTGCCTAATGTGTCATGTGAAGTGGTCTGTGAAATGTTCTGCTGTATTTTTATGGTTTTCAAATAATGAAAACTAATGCTTTTTAAAGAATGCTCTATTTTTTTCTGCAGAATTAAACTTTCAGGAGGTAGGTTTTTCCAGAGTTTAAACTTTACTGACTGAGTCTTTGCAGCATTTGAGTTTTTAATATTTGAACATTCAATTTTGTCATTCAATGTTGTACATTTTGGAGTAACGATAAAATCCCAGCCCATACCATTCTTGTGGGGAGCTTGTGATAGATTTATAATAAACAACCACAGGGTGTATGTAAGTTACATAAGTTGCGGTGGGCTACAAGTGCCATGTGAGAGTCGTATTGATTGGCTAGGTGTATAACACATGATAGATACTTATATCCAATAGAAATGTTGCTACTGCCCGGAGGCTTGTTTCACCGGATCCTCCCTGTATAAGCTTGTGCTTGGTTGCTAATAAATGGACAAGTTCACAGTAACTGTCTCCAGGACTTCTCGATTGAAAATGCTGCCCCCATACCACGTTACCTGGATAGGTGGTTCACAGCCGAGGCCCCCACAATTTGTAGGGAAGAGAGAGGGAGACACAGACACAGAGAATGAGAGAGAGAGAGAGAGAGAGAGAAAGAGAGAGAGAAAGACAGAGAGAGAAGCTTCCATTTGTTATTGTATTCCACAAATTCTGCAATAGCTGGCGGTTGAGGTGGGTCAAAGCCAGGAGTCAAAAAGCCCATCCAGGTTTCTCACATGGGTGGCAAGGACTCAAGTACTGGAGCCATTGTCTTATTCCTCCAAAGATTAGATGGCTATGAGGTAGAGGGGATACTTGACCCATCCCTTCTGATTTGGGATATGGCCATCCTAGTAAGGAGCAAAACTCATTGCATAATGCCCACTTCGACCTTGGTTTAAATAAATACCACAGAAGAAATAGCAAATTGGAAGCAATGAGTACACCCACTTTTCCCTAAACCTGGACCTTTCCCACCCTGATCCACCATGTAATCATTATAAAAAAAGATAAGATTTATAAACAAAAAAGAAATGAAACAATAACAACAGCAAAACCCTAAGGATACTGTTTGAATCCTCAGATTCAGCCATCCCTGAAGTTCATAACTTTGAACTTCCCTCTACTTTTCCTGTTTTAACTTAAGATAATTTCAGTTGAGCTTCTATCATCTTAACTGCAAAGAAAACTTACAAAATGCTGAATCAATTTTGTGGTCACTTCTGAATTTAAGTGCATGACATTGTTTTATTGAACATCTTACTGAACAAGCATACAAGTATCTGCCCAGAGAAAATGTGACCTTGGAAAATAATACACAATCATTAAGCCTAGTACAATGAGGACACATAAGGAATGACATTGATGTTTTCTGTTACAGAGTAGAACGTACTTTAAAAAAAATCAGAACTTATCCTTAGGAATGACATTGTAGTGTCATTCAACAGAGGAATATGAGGAAAATTGTCAAGAGTGGGTCTTGTCAGACTGACCTAGCTTCTTGTCCTGGATAGAATGCCTGCCAGGTAGATTAATGATTATTATAATTTCTTTTCCATAATAGAACATTAAATTCCAGACAGTCCAACCTCACTGCTTGCACTTGCATCTTCCCTTGGGCCCTCTGCTTTTTTCACCTCTGCAATGAAGCTATTCCAGTACTTGTGACCTTTGGTTTCATGACTTTGTGTTGTTAAATGGGGGAAATGGATGCCTAGCTGCAGGATGGAGTGAAGGCCTGAAGAACCTCTCCTCCCGGAGGTAACGGCCAGGATCTCTAAATGCTGACTCTCATTGCAGAGACAGCTCCCTCAAGCTTATTATAAACATGTTCTGGGCTGAACTACGTTTAACTGTTGTGAGGCCTACTTGGGCCTTCTACAATGTTTAATAACGTTAATATTCTCTAACTACTGGAAGCTGGTTAAAACTCTCAAGTAAACAAAAATATCTCCAAAGTCTGTGTCTCCTGGCTGGGAGCTTGCAGACACTTTGTGATGGAGGACACTGCACGGCATGGGAAGCTATTTGGAGGGGGAGGGTAAGGAGTCAGGTGGTATTACTGACTTTGGATCACAAATGATTTTGTGGAAATTACGTGGAGTGGTCAGAAGCAAACACTCTGGTGGTCACTGTGGTCCGGTAAAGATCAGGGCACCTAGGACAACCCAAGTCTTCTCCCTCAGAGTATGGAAAAATTCTCTGTGTCTGAGAACACAGGATAAGAACTCCTGGATGCCAAGCAAGAACAGACTCATCAAAATGCAGTGGTTGGGGCTGGCATGCTGGCATAGTAAGGCTAATCCTCCACCTGCCCATCCTGGCAGTCTACAGGAGCGCTGGTTCGTGTCTTAGCTGCTCCACCTCCAGTCCAGATCTTTGCTTATGCCCTGCAATAGTGGCAGAAGACAGCCAAGTTCTTTGGGTCCCTACACTCACATAAGAGATCTGGAAGAAACTTCTCGTCCTGGTTTTGGCTCAGCTCTGGCTTTTGTAACCATCTGGGAGGCTGGTCAACCAGATGAAGATTTCTCTCTCTCTCTCTGCCTTTTGCTCTGTAATTCTGGCTTTTCAAGTAAAATGAATGAGTCTTTAAAAAGCAGTGATAATGATGGGATGTAGGGATTTTTGATGAAAATCTGAAGGCCAGCATTCTTGGGTCTCAATTGTTCATATTGCGGACTTGTGTTCTATAGACTTCCGCAGTCGTAGTCCCAGAGGTTGGGTAAAGCAGTTGAGAATGGTCATGGAGGAGCTGAGAGACACTCAGCCTAGACAAGAGGCAGCTAGGAATACCTGGCATTTGTGATGACTGAACTCAAGTCAGAGAAGAGAAATCCACTTGCTGTCTGGCTTTCTGATGTCTCCTGTTTCCATTCTTCCTCACCAAAAGTGTTTAATTCCTATATTTTAGGGAAAGAGAGCAAGAGCGAGAGCGAGAGAGAGACTACCTGCTGGTTCATTCCCCAAATGCCTACATCATTTGGGGCCGAGTCAGGCTGAATCTTGGAGCTTGGGAACCCACTCTAGGCCTCCCTGTGTGAGTGAATAGGACTCAACCATGTGAGTCTTAATCATTGTGTCAAACATTGTACATTTGTCAGGATTGTAATTAAGAGCTCGACCTGCAACCGAGGAATTACAATATGAAATGTGGCTATAACCAATGTTTTTGATTCCTCATTCAAAAGCCTTTCCCCTCCCCCCCCGAAATTCATATTTTTCTTGCACTTACTACTGTTTTTATTATTTGCATTTTGAGAATTCTTATTGACAAATTTTGAATTTTGAATTTTCTCCTGTTCCTTTTTCTCATCTTGAGGGGTTGACTTAATTTCTGGTAAGTCTATAGAGTGACTGTTAACATCAACCTTTTTGTTTAATTTGCTCAGATTCTTTGGAGTCCTACTTTTGCTGTTGAATGCCATAGGCAATTTAGTTAAAAGTTACTAAGGATATTAAGTGGAAATCTGTCAAACTGAATATACACAATGATCCCAAAAGAAACAAAAGCTGCAGTTGTTGAGCCTTTCTCTCTCTCACCATCTGTAGACATTATGAATCCTTCTCTCAATACTGAAGAATCAGAGGGTGGGAAAGATAAGTTAGAGCACATGCTGAGTGCTCACCACACCCACAATAAATTAAGAAATAAAGGACAGTTTGTCTCTGAGAAAGAAAATGCTGTGAGAAGTCAATGAAGACACATTTAAAACTCCAGATGTGGCTGAGTGTGCGGTTGGAATGTAGAAGACTGTGCCGATGCATTCACCCCAAACTAACATTCCACAGAAAAGCTACTCTTTGCTATCCCTGTGTTCCTGTATAGCAGGAGGGAGAGAGTATATGCAAAAGGGAGAACTGATTTAGTCCAATCTAATAATCTTATAAACATGGTATATTTGCCAAGCTATATAAATAATTCAAACTCGTAGTAGAAAATGATGCATAAAACTAAAGAACGTAAGAAAAGAGAAGAATCTCTTGACAAGCCTTGGGTTTCCAGGTGAGCTTGGTTACTGACCTTCTCATGGGTTGCATGATTTTTCTCAAATTCTCCCTATCCTGATATCACAGGGATACTATGCAAGTCTATACAAAGACCGTCCACAGACTGGGGGTCCTCTATTCTTGTTCTCATTTCTGTTGTATGAATGGCTCAAGTTGGGGGCTCAGGTATTTCATCATTCCATCTTCCTTGCCATGGACAGAACTCTTAGTTTAATTGGTCTCCTCTCAATGCTTGCTGAGAATACAGATTCTTGAGTCTCTGATGTATTCTTTGATTTGTTTGCTTGCCCCTACATGCATGCCCATTGTTGTCCAGACAACCTGAAAACAGCAGGAGTTTTTGCTCTCTGTTACAGAAGTGAGGGTAATTTCATGCTGATCTATTTCTGATATCCGAGTTTACTGCCAATAAACATCCTTCTCAAGCATTTGTACCACCATCTCTCTTTTTCTTTTTTTGTCCCAAAAGGGGAACACTGACATTGAATTTGTTCCACTTCTCTACTTCTGCCCTTCCAAAATGCTTGTTTTTTGTCCATACTATCTGAAAGTGTTTTTACTTTCTCATCGCTAATGCCATAGCCCCATAACAATGGAGATGAGTTGGCTTGATGATGAGAGAAGTAGAATGCCTGTTATAAGGTACACCTAACAATGATTTTGAGTACGAGGATGTGCCTACTGCCAACAGAACAAAAGGAGATGGATTACTGCTGTCAGTTGCACAGGCTTCTGTAGCATTCTTGAAGATTATAGGATTTATCTCTGAATCATTTTAAGTGGGATGTCTTAGTTTTCATAAACCTGCATCACTCTTCCAACAAAGGGAAATACTCCTACTTTGTCCCTAAGATCTCACGATGATCAAATATGTTGGCTCTTTTGTAAGCTGTGATGTAAAGTTGGACGCTTTCCTGCTCGAATCCTTTGAACTGGTATCAGAGCTTGGTACAGTTGGCTCTCCACAAACATGAGCTGAAGGAAAGAATGGGAAAAAATGGCAAATACTGTTCTTTGTAGGTAAAGATTGCTTTGTTTGCGGACTGCTGGACAAAAGAAATACTTTTCCAAGGTCTTGTATGACTGAGGATCTGCATCCACATGCCAATGGCTGGAAAGCAATAAAGTCCATCAACATTTTCATGCTGTCCACCTAGCTAGCTGCCTTGTTCTCAAGTACTGACATTTGTAAACAGGTCATTTGTATTCTTCTGTCATCTGCAATACTCTGAAGGAACATCCATCAGGGTCCCAGAAATTAGTTATCCCAGAGGCTGGACAGATGATGGATAGGTGGCTCTTGCACTGGTCCAGCTCAGTTTGAAAAAATTCTAGATGCTTTCGTTATTCCTCCAGTGTGCTGATGTGCATAATGAGAGAGCCAGGGGCACACTCCGAGCCGGAGCACGAGCAGCAAACACTGCTTTCCCAGGGGTGCTGTCTCCGGCAGCTTAGGATCCCAATCACAACTGAATGGGGACATTGGCAACATCTTTCTGCTTCCAATTCTCTGTGGACAGGAGCCCGACAGAGCGGCACCCTTGGCACATCCAGGCTGCCAGTCCTGCCAGTCATTTCTCAGTGGGGTCTTTCTCTGTCTAATTGCCTAATTGTCCCATTTCCCCTTCCTGTCTTTTTTTTTCTGGCAGCTTGGCATTCAAGCTGTTTTAGGATGTTGCCAGGGAACAATATGAAATCCACCTGCTTTTGAGTTCCACAATGTGTTTTATTCCTCTTCTAAATAAAAGAAGGGCATTTGTTCAGTTGTGTTCTTCTGATAGCTCCCTGTTTTTTTCCTCTGATTCCTCAAGCAGAATGGTTCTCACTGTTTCATTGATTACAATTGAAAGGATACTTATACTCCCTGCTGCTCAGTAACTGGCTAGAGCCTTCCAATTGTATCTGTCTCGAGTCACTGGACAAGCTTTGCAACAGCTCTGGGTCTCAGGGTGCCCAAGAGCCTCCTGATCCTTTCCAGATAATTCCAGACCATGAATGCATCAGGAATAAGTATTTGGAATTCATTCTTTACTCCTGTCTTTTGTGCTTTAGGCTATTCCCTAAGGGCAAATGTCTAATTCTTGCAAAAACTCTAAGGAATATGGTACATTGATACATGTTTCAATGTATTATTGATAGGAACATAAGCAAATGTTCCTTTTTCTGGTGTTTGCTGTTGTAGAGTCCACACTGCCAACCAGAAAGTTATTTTTATGTTATCTTACATTTATTACACATAACCATTATTTGAATATGTAGCTCAATTTGAACTTGTTAAATGAGCTTAGCTGTTCTATTAATTTTCCTAGTGCTGTCACAATAAGGTAATGACAAGTGTCTGAAATAAAAGTTCCTATTCAAAATTCTAGAAGCTGGAAGTCTGAAATAAACATGCATTCTCTCTGAAACCTCTCTCCTTGGCTCACATGTTCATTGGCACTGCATGTTCATTGGTATTTTACTCTTTGGGTGTATCTCTGGTGTCTGTATTTCCTCTTAGAAGATGCTATTTAGGGCCTGATATGGTAGCCTCGTGGCTAAAGTCCTCACCTTGAACAAGCTGGGATCCCACATGCTTGCTGGTTCTAATCCCGGTGGCCTCACTTCCCATCCAGCTATCTGCTTGTGGCCTGGGAAAGCAGCACAGGATGGCCCAAAGTTTTGGAAACCTGCACCCGCATGGGAGACCTGCAAGAGGCTCCTGGCTTCAGATCGGTGCAGCTCTGGTCATTGCAGCTGCTTGGGGAGTGAATCAGAGGACAGAAGACCTTCTTCTCTCTCTCTCCTCCTCTCTGTATATCTGACTTTCCAATAAAAATAAAATTAGTCTTGAAAAAAGAAGACGCTATTCAGATCAGACCTGGACCCACTCTAATGGCTTGATTTGTCACTTATTTGCTTGGGAACTGGGGGTAAGTGCTTCAATATGTGGATTTTGAGAGGAAGCAATTCATCCCATAATAGCACATAAGCTTTCCCCCCTTAAATATCTCGCCCTATCCATTCGTTGTGACAGTCATTTGCACTTACTTCACCAGGGTCTAGAATGGTAGCATTGACTTCCTGCTTGATTAAATCCCCCAGCAGAGGCTTCCACCCATGACCCCAAACCTACCCTGATGTGTGCTGTGCTTCTTGGATGATGCTCCTTTCCGGAGATCCCAGTAGTGTAAGACCCGCTAAACAGATGAGAGAAATCAAACCAGAGATGCCGAGTGCCTCTCCGGAAGTCACCCAGTGTCATGATCCTGAAGTTTGACTGTTGTCCAAGTCCTCCTTTCCTTATCCCAGATAGCCCCCCAGTCAGTGACTGGACTCGTCTGGAATCAAGCCTGGTTTTGCTTAGACTCCTTAAGATTCTCAGCAGACATTGCAAAAACATTTAAGAAGTAACCTCATCAGTCTTTTTTTTTTTTTAAGATTTATTTATTTTTATTACAAAGTCAGATATACAGAGAAGAGGAGAGATGGAGAGGAAGATCTTCCTTCTGATGAATCACTCCCCAAGTTAGTCCCCAGCTCCCCAAGTGAGCGCAATGGCAGGTGCTGTGCCGATCCGCAGCCAGGAGCCAGGAATTTCCTCCAGGTCTCCCACATGGGTGCTGGATCTCAAAGCCTTGGGCTGTCCTCAACTGCTTTCCCAGGCCACAAGCAAGGAGCTGGATGGGAAGTTTGGCTGCCAGGATTAGAACCGACGCCCATATGATTCAAGGTGAAGACTTTAGCTGCTAAGCCACACTGCTGGGCCTAACCTCATCAGTGTTAATTCTAGTAAAGCCACTAACTTTTCATTTGAAAACAGAATAATTGCTTTTTGTTTTCTGGTGAGAAAAAAAATCCTCATTTCCTTCAGGAACAATTCTGGGGGAGAGATTCTTTCACATTTTATATAGTTGTGATTCCGGTGGTACCATGGTGTGCGTTAGGCTGCCCAGGCTCACACATGGCAATTTCTGAGGTTTGGTAAAGTCACAGAGCTGTGCTGCCAGGATCTCATTTTCACAGTTGATTCAGAGGTTTCCTTTTTGAGTTGTCATAGCCTTGCCTTTGATTTATGATGTTCAAAAAAGAGACTCCTACAGTTGGTGAGTTTTAAAACTCCATTTCAGGGCCCTGGGTACTGCTTGTCATGGCCAAAATGAATTTTCTGCAGTTTTCTTTCTTTCTGAGTTACTTGTGAATCTGACTTGACTACCTGTTCTTGGGGATTTCCTGAGATCTTTTCTAATTGGTAAGTTAGTGGGGATTTAGGTGACACGACATTAAAAGTCTACTTTCCATTCTGCTCTTGCTTGTCCGCCAGTTAGAAATGTGTCTGGTTCCATGAAATGGCAGTGACAGCATGGAAACAATATTTTCCTTTGCATATGTGTGTGTGTGTGTGTGTGCGTGTGTGTGTGTATGAGCATATACGTAGCATTAAATATGTATGTCCAGCTGCTTTTATTTTTAAAATATCATTTTAAGGCAGTGTAATTTAGGAAAGATAACTTGCACAATTGTAAAGGAGAAAGCATAATAAATCCTGACAAAGGCTCAGATCTCTGCCACCATCTCAGCAGTCAAGACTCATGTCCGACTTGATCTGCTCTGCTTCCTTTTGCTGCTCCATCACCCACCCTCTCCGTCAGTCGAGCAAACAATGAGTCTATGTTCCATCTTTGCAGTGTTGGCTGCTTAGCATTTCATCTCAATGAAATCAAACAGTATTCCTCTCATTTTTACCAACAGCTTTTAATTTCATTTTGGGACAGATATAAATAATAGAGGCTTATTGCTCTTTATCCTTGAGCAATGTTATATTGTATGGATGTTTCTCTACTAACATGTTTGTAAAAAATTAACTCCCTAGGTTATGGACTTATCTGTTGAGCATTGTATTTAAAACATTTTAAAACATATTTTAGCAGGCACATAAAATGTGTCTCTGGGATGT
The DNA here is from genome assembly GCF_017591425.1 of Ochotona curzoniae. NCBI lineage: Eukaryota > Metazoa > Chordata > Mammalia > Lagomorpha > Ochotonidae > Ochotona > Ochotona curzoniae. The sequence continues at coordinate 24,657,105 of NW_024467115.1, forward strand.
CATGTGACATGTCAATAGATTGTAGATTGTTTAATGTCTAATAGGTTGAATATATCTATCATGTCAAACATTTAGTGTTTATATTGCAATCATATTAGATGCAGCTTACTGCTCAAGTGAGTCTCATTTTCCAGCTCAGCTTCTGCACGGTATCATCTTTTTCCAATGTATGTTCTTAGTACTTTCATCAGACAGCAGCTGACTACAGATGCGTGACTTTATTCTAGGTTTTTTTTTCTCTTATATTTGTCTATAGGCCTGATTTTATGTCAAAACATACTATTTTAATTAGTGTATTAGTTTTTATTATGTTTTCATTTTATTTGGAAGGTGGATGACGTGTATGAGACAGTGAGAAAAAAAAAAAAAGAGAAAAGGAGTGAGCTCCTATCTATTCATTCCTCAGATGCCCCCAAAGGCCAGGGCTGAGCCACGCTGAAATCCATATGCTGGAATTCAATCCCTGCGGGCCATGTGGTGACAAGGATTAAGTACCCGAGCCATCACTTGCTGCGTCTTGGCATGCAGAGCATGGGGGAGCTGGTCTGGAAGTGGGGGCCTTCTCATCGGGCACTCCGCTGTGGGTTCTCGCCAGCGCTGGCTCTGACTTCACCACTGTCCCAAATGCTCATCCTGTGTAACAGACCTTAAAGTCAGCGAGTGAAATGCTTCCTATTTTTTGTTCAAGATTACTTTTGATCCTCAATATCTGTCTTGGTTTCATACAGAATTTTGGAATGTTTTTTCTAGCTCTGTGAAAAATGTGATTGAAGTATTGATAAGATTTCAGTGTATCTGTAAAACACTGTGAGCTGAACAAACAATGCAGTGATACTGATTCTTTGAGTCCATAAATGCAGGATGGTTTCTTTGCATTTCTTTGCATCCTCTTTTATTTCTTTGAGCTATAATTTATGATTTTCGTTGTAGAGATCTTTCAGCTTTTGGTTTCTTTTATTCTGAAGTGTTTTTCCTCCCCCCACTCCCACCCTGGTAGCTATTATAGAAGATTGCATTCTTGATAGTTTGTTAGTGGTAGAATAATGGTTCTATTTGTTGCATGTGAAATTTTCTTTTTTTCAAAATTTCTTTTTGAATTTTTAATTAGTTTAAAATAGATTCAATATGGGTTGTACATACAATTAAAGTAAACAATGACAATCACCTTCCTTCTCCTCTCCTTGCCTCCCTGGCTTGCATCCACTCTCCTTTCTCCTCTCCGCTGTCTCTCTTTAGTTTTTGATATAACATTTTAAATTTACAACAGGAAAGCTTTGTCATTAAGCAAATAGTTTAACACATGAGCATGCAAAAGAATTTACTGGGCCTAAAAACAGTAAGTGAATGTAAAAATGACCCATATCACCAATACACACTGAATTTAAAGTAATCACAGATCATTAAAACCATAGAACTATAATAGCTTTAAACTAATTTTTCATATCAAGTTCATAGATTTTATGTATTTGATTATACAGTCTTAGAAACATGGGGCTTCCTCCTTCCTCCTGTCATTCCTCCCTACCTATGTCCTCCTACCTATTTTTCCTTAATTATTACAATGCCATATTTTCCTTTCACTTCATAGTCACAAGCAAAGCACTAAATTAAGTAAATATAGAGAGACATAGCAAGTGGAGGAGGAAAGAAACAGAAAATCAGCTACTACACAAGAGTAAAAACACAGGCTGTAAACCATAATCAAATTTTTAGATGTTAATCTCACAAAGATTACATTTTTTGTGCTCTTTGTATCAGTGGTCACAGATCAAAGAAAACAAGGCATTTGTCTTCTTGAGGATCGGCTGAGTTCACTAATCATATTGGTTTCCAACTGCATGTATTTAGTTGTAAGAGATCAGATTTTATTCTTTTTATAGTTGAGTAGTATTACCTAGTGCGTATATACACCATATTTTCTTTATGCAATCATTAGTTGATGAGCATCTGGGTTTATTTCACATCTTAGCAATCATGAATTATCCTGCTATAAACATGGGGCTACAGATAACACTTTCATATGCTGATTTTATTTTGTTTTATTATATTCCCAGGAGTGATATGGCTGTGTTATTTTGTAGATCTATTTCAGATCTCAGAGAAATCTCCATATTGTCTCCCATAACAGTTGTACCAGTCTATATTCCCACCAGTAGTGTATTAGGATACCTCTGCCCCCACGTTCTCAACAGCGTTTATTGTCTTCTGATTTCTATAAGGTGGTCATTCTCATTGGAGTGAGGTAGAATCTCATTGTGATTTTTATTTGCACTTCCCTAATGGCTAGAGAACCTGAGCATTTTTTCATATGCCTGTTAGCCATCTGAATGTCATCCTTTTAGATGTGCCTGTACATGTCTTTAGCCCATTTCTTAACTGGATTGTTACTTTTGTTCAGTTTATTGAGTTCTTTATAGATCCTGAATATAAATCTTCTATCAGTTGTATAGTTTGCAAATACAATCTCCCATTCCTACTGCTTTGCCACTTGGTTGAGTTTTTTTCTTTATGGTGCATAAGCTTCTTGTGTGTGCTTCCTTTGCCTATGCTTCTGGGATTTATTACAAGAAATCTTTACCTACATCCCTATCTTGCAGAATGTTCCTCATATTTGCATCTAGCAATCTCATGAGATCAGCTCATACATTTAGATCCTTGATCAATTTAGAATTTATTTTTGTATAGGTGTATAGCAGATGTCTTGTTTTTTACTTATGCATACATAGATACCATTTTAGCTCCATCATTTGTTGAAAAGGCTGTTATTTCTCCCTGTGTTGATTTTGGTTCGGTTGTCAAAATTAGTTGGCATGTGGGTTAGTTAACATGTGGGTTATTTCTGGGGTTTTCTCTTCCACTGATCTTCCTAACTGTTTTATGTAGTTATCAGGCTGTGCTGATTATAACTGCCCTGTAGTATGTCTACGAGTATGATGATATTGTGATACCTCTAGCTTTGTGTTGTTTAAAATTACTTTAATAGACTATCTTGTGCTTTCAGATTAATTTTAGCATCATTTTTCTTCATATGAGAAGGATGTCATAGGTATGGGGCAGTGGATTACAGTGAATCTGTCAATTATTTCCACTAATATGAACATTTTGATAATACTAATTCTACTAATCCATGAGCATGGCAGATTGCTTTTTACCTTTGGTGTTTTGTTCTATTTCCTTTTTTACTTTTTGTAATTTTTATTGTAGAGATCCATCACAGACTTGCATTATTTTATTCCAAGATATTTAAATTTTGCAGCTATGGTGAATGGGATTGGCCTTATACGTTATTTCCCAGCCATGGAATTGTTTGTGTAAAAAGGCCATTGGTGTGTGTGTGTGTAAGTTGACATTGTATCCTGCAACCATACCAAACTTTCTTGTAAGTCCCAATAGTCTCTCAGTAGAGTCCTGGTTCTCTTACTTAGAGAATCATATCATCTGAAAACAGGGATGGCTTGTCTTCCTCCTTTCTAATTTGAATCCCTTAGTTCCTGTTTCTTGCCTAATAGCTCTTGCTAAACCTCCTATGAACATGTTGAGTATTAGTGGTGAGAATCAACCTCCTGGTCTGGTTCTGACTCAGAGTGGAAATGCTTGCGAATTTTTTGCTTTAAAGTTGATGCTAGCAAAAGGTTTTCCATGTATTGTGTTGTGTGAGCGATGTTCCTTCTGCATTCAGTTCACTTAAGGTTTTTTATCATGAAGGGATGTTCTGTCTTATTTAAAGAAAAGGTTCTTATGTGAGATTGTCAATAGTAACTGTTGCCAAAGAGTACTAGAACTATACCCTCTAGGAAGGGCCCCCACTTCAAAAGAGGGATGCAAACTAGACATGATATTTGGTATTCTCACACCTACTACTAAAATCTAAATACAACATCCGCAGGTAGATGCTGAGGAGAGTCATTGATCTCTTAAGGATTAGGACTAGACATATTGATCTGAAGTTAGAAAACAAAACGTTGGTATAAAATACGGACCGTGCCACTAAAGGCTGCCTGATAGATTTGAGAACATCTGTTTGTGATGTATTGCAAGAGACGAACTAGTTAACATGTAGCTACTCTATCATAGTGCTAATAGATCACTGTGCAGTGCCACTTCTGAAGTAAAAAGCAGGTAACTGGCTCACTCATGCTTATTTGGGAGCCAGTAAATCATATTATTAAAGAAAATTGATTCAATTTTTAATCCAGCTACCTTGTTCCCAGATTCCTCTAGGGGACCTGTACATGACTGATTATTGTTCAGGAGGCAGATGTGTCCCAGCAGGCCAGATGTGATTGATATTGAGACTATGGATCTGAAACATTCATGGATGGAAAGAGCTTCATGGATCAGAAAAACCAAGGATTGAGCATGCAATGGTTACTCTCTGGGAAACCGGAAACAACAGCATTGCCACCAGGTGTCTGAGCTCAGGAGACTGAACTTAACATTTTACCTAAGCCTTGAGCCTTATAAGAGAAACGATGATTAAAAACACCCACACTGACATTAGGTAAGAAAAAATGATGGTGTCCATGGCTTCCCCTGAGATAGAAAAAGATGTACTTTAAAAGGTCTCTCTTGTATTCAAGAAAGACAGAAAAAAACTATGCAATAATCTAACAATTTCCAAAATTGTTTTAAAGCTGGATTAAGTTTGTCTTTCCTCGGCGTGATGACCTGTTATGTTTGTTCTAGAGACAGGGATGGAGAATATTGCTTTGTTTGTTACTCTACTGGCCAGAGATATTTTTGAATTTTTGTAGCGAATATTGTCTTACACTTCTTGTTATCAATTTCTTAATGAATTAGCTAATATGTTTATCTGGCTTTCAAGTTGTTTAGAACGGTGAGGTGCTTTGGCACATTTTCTCTATTATGAAGAGAAATACTCCTCATGTTTTTTTCTTTATCTGGCGCCAGGTTGATAGTTTGGCTTCAGCATTTATCTGGTTGCTATAGAGATCTGTAACTGGTTACTTGACTCCTAAATTGGTTGATTAATCAAGAGCTCTGTCGCCATGATTTTGGAGATTTCAACCAGGAAATAGACGATAAAGCTAAACAATTGTAACGATCAACTACCCGAATCCACCAATCTGACCTAGGGTCTGAAGATTAAAAATCTGGGCAAAGAGGAGTACTTCACATGCAAGGCAGTTGTCCATGGAATATACTGACTTCAGTGTTACAAGTTTAGAAGGAGATGTTATCTTCAAGTATTCTAAGAGCTATTTCACTGTTACCAATCACTCTTAATATTTTCTTACTTTTAATATTTATATGTAATATATCTATGTGTGAGTAGCATCATGAGCAATTTGATGGGGCACATTGCACACAGAATGAGATGGGAATAGTAATTGTAAAGGGATTGGAAAAATTATCTACAAAAGTCCACCTTGCATTGTGTAATGACTATGCAGCAAACACTAAGAGTAGTATTTCTAATCTTCATAACCATGAAGCAAGGGAGAGAATGCTCTTCCTGTTTTACCAAGGAGGGACCAGTGAGAGCAAGCACTGTTAACTTCCCAGAATAAGTGACAGCAGAATGACAGTAATCTGGAAATTCCATAATCTGGAAATTCCATAATCTTGAAAGTGTTCTCTCCACTCCAGCACACTGACACCATGAAAAGGGAGCAGAGCCTTAAGATCCCGCCCACTCCTGTTTTTGACTTGGAGGAGGAGTTACAGTCACTCTTCTCTAAGCAGCTCTTGCCCATCACACAGATACTACTGATTGATTCCAATGCTGACAACTATGAAAGGTCCTTTACACAGCAGAATTCTCACAGCTTCACAGTTTCCCTTATGCTTTCTGAAGGTTAATCATGTTTAACTCCAGTCCTTTCCTTTGAGTTCTCCGTTCTCATACCATCCATCCTAGCACAGGCTTACCACTAACAACACAGATATTTGCTGTGAAAAAACAGTGGGTATTCTACCTCTAGTGTGGGTAATAGATATATTAATCATCTGATTACACTCAAATTTTGAAAGTTTTGAGCCGATGATTACACTCACTAAAATTATACTTAACATAGAAAAATAAGCCTTTGCTAGTGTAAAAATGAAGTCCTCTACAAACCAGCATCTGTGAATGTATTCTGAGGGTTAATAGCATCTTGTTGTTTTCTGTTGCCTATTATCTGGAATGTGATACAAGAACAATAAGGTCTGGCTTTGAAACATTTTCAATAGTCTGGGTTTGAAAGACACAAACTGGCTCTGCCTTGGAATATCTCACAGGATGAGATGGGAGCTCCTATTCAAAACAGGCTTATTGTCTTGCTACTTTGTCTATTGATAGTCATACTGGTTTTAGTTTTTTTTGTCACTTATCCCTTCTGCAGTTACCTTAGAAACATACCTGAAAGCAAAAAGATGTTAGTTTCCTCGCCATAAAGAAAATATGGTGAGTTATTGCTTGTGGTCTCTGAGCGGTGAGATTACCTCACTTTCACACCTTACCGGCTGTTTTCTGAGATCAACAAGTTATAATTTGGTCAGAGACAAAGAATCAAATTAAATTTGTAAATCTTAATATCCTAACAGTGAAGATAAGGAACAAACATAATTTTATTTTGCCTCTTCTTTTTGTTTGTTGAATATTGCCTTTTGAAAATTATTTTATTTCTCTAAGTTGAGAAAACTTCATGTATTTCACAAAACAGCCCTAGGAGCGTAGCACCTTCTTCCAGCCTGTGTTCCCCAGCCACTCTCCTTCCTTCTTTCTTTTTTTAAAGCTTTGTCTTTATTGTGATTGAGAAACATAGCGATCTGTGTACTGCTTCTGTCTTTCTAGGCTTCTTTTGCATGTCTGTTAAATATTAGACATTTCTAACATACTTAGAATGAATAAAAGCTCAACATATTTTCTTTCTAAAATTTACAGATACAATTTCAACTTTCTATGTGTCATCAGAGTTTGTTTGAATGTATCTATCTAAACATGAATATTTACATGCGTGCAATAATGTATCTATACATGTACATTTATTCACACATGAAAATATTTCAAAAAGTTGTTTATCTTGGCATAGATTTTTAATCCAATAATTTTTTTCATAATGTTTTTTTCCGTGAACTTTTTTGAAGTATCTCTGTAACAGTAGAAGGACCACTAGAGTTATCTGTAATGCCATCCAGCTTACAGTGGTTGACATTTAGTTATGTATTTACTTTAAATTGAAAAGACATGTGGAAGTTATAGCTAAGATTTTCCTTGCTTTGGGTTCACTTCGGCCCTCACTGGAGAACATCATTAAACAAAGTCAAACTAAACACTGAGATCTGAGGTCTCTATTTCCGCTTCATTTATTCATTACATTTTATTAAATAATGTCTTCTCGGGTACCTAAATATGTTACTCAGTTGTTTTCTGCCTTCAATTAATTTTGATATATGTATTGTTAGTCCAAGTCATGTTGAAAAACAATATTGTCTCTGTTATACCTACAATTTAGGACATTCCACAGAGTCACTAGAGTGAACCCAAGAGATGAAAGTTCTCATGTCTGACTCTGCCATTAAAAGAATGAAAATGAATAAAAATGTAGACAATGCTTCGGTTGTGATCAGGTCTTTAGTTTCAATCTCTCGGCTTGCCTGAGTTCAAGGCTGAGTGCTTCCTATACCACTTGCTGCTATGGCACTCCGGGAAGAAGTGGGCGATAACTCACAGGGCACCTGACACCTGTGCAGGTTTGGATGGGGTTCTTAGCTTCTGGCTTCAGCTTGGCGCAGCCCAGGTTGCTGTGGGCATTGGAGGAGTGAAGCAGCAGATGTAAGCTCTCTCTTCTCTCTTGTTGAACAGTTCAAGTTTTGGAGTGCTATCTTTTAGAATTATGTCAGCTGTAGATTACATTAATAAAACAAAATCTTGAATTTCTTAAGAATGTTTGAAAGTCATATATGAGTTTTAATTTGTTATATGCTTTTCCTGAATATGGTAAAATCTGGATATTATACAATAGGCGATTTTTCTGTATTGTCAAACCAGGAATAATTATGTTAGATGTTGAACCAATTTTTCATTTTGAAAGGAACCCTTGATATAATTTTCTTCCTAATTTTTTACTTTTGGAGTATTTTAAATCTACAGAAAAGCAAATATTCTCATGAACAAACATATGCCTTTTATTTGGATTCAACTTTTTGCCATAGTTGACTCCTATGTCTGTGTGCAGATGCTTAAGCATAAATACTGAGTATATTTTACTGAAAATCACTGAAACAGTTTGTAGTCAATGTCACAATTCTAAATAGTTTATTGTGTTTCTTCTGAGGATATTCTATATCATAGCTACAATATAATCATGTACTGAAAAAATTTCACAGTATTGCATATTGGTATTTTAATATTCAAATACAGATACTTGAATATTAGTAACAATACTGCTAAGTTCTACCTGCAACTGGCTGTAGAATAGAATGCAATACAAAACAAAAATGTAATTTGCATAGGTTGTAATAACACCTCAGTGGGAACAAAAGAGAGGGGATGACCTTGGGAAGGGAGAAGGTATGCGTCAGGTGGAAGGAGGGCATCTGCTGAAAGATGGGTGCTTTGTTGATCCTAAGAGGAAAGCAGTCAAAAAGTACATCCAGCAGAGTTTTCTAGAAGAATGAGTTTGTTTCAGGGTCGGGATTGATGGATGAGTTCTATAACGGGATAGAAGGCTCTGGGTTGATCGGTGAGTTCTACAATGGGGTAGAAGGCCTGGGGTTGATCGGTTGATTTTCAGCTTCCCGGTGTTTGCAGCCTCGGTGACAGTGATCCAGCTCAGCTTTTCTCCATGGCACAGACAAACTAGGCACAGACAACTAGGCACAGACAAACTAGGCACAAATGAGCATGACTGTCCCAGGAACAGTTTCTAGCACAAAAATTTGAAATTTTTTATGCCATGAAATAATATTTCTGCTGATTTTTGCTTTCTCCAATCATTAATAATGTAAGCCTTTTAGAGCTGATAGGCTGTATTGGAAAGAAGTTAGGCACCAGATTTGATATGTGGGCTGTAATTTACAGAACTTGATGCAACCATTTTTCCTTTATGACACATACATTGTTTTCCCATTGATTACATTTTGGGGATACATTTTGAACAGGTCACAGGAAACAAGTTTTTTCTTGAACCCCACCCAAGCTAAATGGAAAGTAGTTAAGGCCTCCGCAATTTTCAGAAAATTCAAACTAACGCATATAAATTATAGCCACATTGAATATTTTCATTTTTTGGGTAAAATGCATCATTTTTCCTTTGGCCTGCCTCAGAGGAATTAATGAGCCATGGCACATGAATCACAGAGAGAAGAAGATAAATTTTCTATTTGTGAAGCAGCCACAGTGCTTTTAGAGGTTGAAGTGTTAGAAATTCCAAAAAGAATTTTCAAAGTAACAATTACAGATCACAGCATGGACCTGGAATTATACAATAACAGGTGAAGTCACTGCCAGGGATGCTGGCAAGCTCTATGGGCCCTAGTTTAAGTCCTGTTTACTTCTAATGTAGTTCTCTGTTGTTGGCCTGGGAAAAGCAGCTGAAGATGACCCAAGTGTTTAGGCCCCTGCTACTTATGTGGGAATCAAGGATGGAATTCAGCCTTGCCAGTTGGTGATCATGCGGCTGTCTGGGGTGCAACCTAACAGATGGGATATCTGTTTCTTCAATCTCTCTCCTTTTGTCTTTGTAACTATAAGTGTTTAAATGAACAAACAATCACATAAATAAATAAATAAATAAATAATTCTTTAAAAAAGCAAGTCACAGCAGAAAATTTGGATTATACAATATTTATTGATAGGCTTGGAAGAAGTTAGTGTATGCTTTTTAATTAATTTTATCTATTTTATGATATTGTTTCATTGGCTCTGGTATTTCCCATTCTCCCCTCCCCAATTTCCCTTCCACTCCTAATTCCCCCAATATTATTAAAGTGATATAGCTCTTCAGAAGCAGTCATAAGTCCACCATTCTGCTATTTAAGTGTACCCTGAAACTGTAGGTACTGACAATGGCAGAAAGCCCAGTATCCTGTCATCAAGGTCAATAGTTACATGGAAGCTAGTATGCTATTCTACTTTTTAAATGCAGCAAACATTCAATGGTAAATAAGGGGCTAAAGCAAGAAAAAGAAAATAGCTGGCTATTTTTCAGAGTTCAACTAAGCATTTGAAGAAAAGCCTTGAGATAAGGTATAGATTTACCAAGGACAATAAAAATGAGAATGTATAAGGGGAAAAAAACTAAAACAGATTAAATTAACATATGTAAAGGAATGTGTTATATTAGCATAGTAGTCTTGAAAAGAAGAATCAATATGGTGTGTAAAACAAAATTATTAGAAAAACCCAATTCTAATAAAAATCTTCTGCCAGCTGAATTATTCCCCCGAAATATAAAAAGCTGTTTTATAAAGTTTTGAAGCATATTCAAACCATAGCTCATAAAAGATTACTTGATACTTTGAAGCTATCTGACTCAGTATTTTGTTATAGAAGCTGACAAAAAGCAGGAAAAAAAAATTAGGGCCAAAATAAAATCTATTAGCATTTTTACAACTAATCATAATTACCAAGCTGACTTATTATAAAATGATTGTTCATCTTTAGAATATGTTACTGTAGTGTACCACATTACATTGGAATTAATTAGAGTTTTGTGAATAAAATTGGGATATTAATTATCATCTTATGATTATATTTGCAATAAAAATTGTGACGAAGGAACGGAACTTTCTAACTCAGAAATTTCTTAATATCAAGTATTTAAGGAACACCTCATACTTAATGATGATCTGTTAGATTATACTTCCATTAAATTAAGGAATAAGATGTTTCATATTCCTAATATATATCTTTAAGACATGAACCTTATTTTTTCCAGTAATAGCAATAGATTAAATGAAAGTACAGGACTTGAAAGCAAAGAGAAAGCTATCATTGCTTGAAAATTTTATCTACAGCTAAGGAAGAAACTAAGAAAACAACTGGGCAAGTTTTGGGCTAAAGGAGAACTCCACACTATACAAACTTCAGTAATTTTGCATCATTTGTAATATAAGAAAAGTGTAGTGGAAGAAATGGGTTTACTTCTCTGAACAAGATTGAAGTCAAGGACATTGGGCTTTTATTTATGATGAAATGCACTTCAACCTAGAAGCCAAGCAGAATGATACTTCAAAACATTAACACCAGGCATACAAGCTCCTGAAAATGTGCACATTCAAGGATTTCGTGGAATCCTGTATTACTTTGATCCCCAAAACAAACATTTAGTCATTTATTTGGTGCCTTCCTTCCTGAAGCTTTTGTTTGGAAGTACTCAAACCAAGACTGAGCTTCTTACTTTAATGCTTTCTTTCTTTAATAATCTCCTTTGATGATTCCTGGCACAAGATTGTGCTTGTGTTATAGGATGACTTACCCCCAGCAATAAAATGAAAGGAATCACTTGAGTCTTGCTCCATGGCTTTTCTGAAGCACCTGGGGCTTTGCTGGCAACCTGGATGCATTATCTACTTTCACTATTATTTTCTCTTGTAAGAGAATAATAGTGTTATATTGCATTTACACATTGCTTTATAGCATCTAATTTTCCTGATTTTTACAAAATGAAAAAAATGCTGTTTTGTCTTCAAATAGAAGTGTTACTTGGAAGTTTTAAATACATTAAAATGACTGGGATTTGTAGGGTAATCTGCATATGGTGCAGAGAGAAGGAAGGGAATTGTGTCTTAGGGTGTTGGGAACTCTGTCTCTGAGGTAATTCATCCAACTTCATAAATCATCAGTGACTATTATAACCATGGCCCTCCGATTCAGATTGGTCAGGTAGTTTTGAATTGTCCAGGCAGCCGTATGTAAGCAATTTGCCAAGGTTTTGTATCTTTAAGTACAAAATTAGGACTGGGGTTAACATTCCATCAAAGTAATTTGGTACTGGATTCATCAACATGACAGGTAACTGTATGTTGGACAAAATGGATCTTACATATGAAATGAATACATGAATGTACAATTTAGTTAAAGTTATTGTGCTCATATTTTCTTCAATAACACAGTGTCTGACTTATTAAATAAACAAGGCACTCTATGGGAAGGTGTTTAGCCAAGCAGTTAAGAAGCCATTGGGACCCTCACGTCCCACCTTGCAGAGTCCTAGCTCTACTTCTGATTCCAGCCTTCGGTTAACGTGCCTGGAAGGCATCACGTGATGGCTCAAGTCCCTGGCTTTCTCATGGGAGACTAGGGCTGAATTCTTTGCCCTTCGTTTTATCCTAGGTAAGCCCTAATTATTGCATGTATTTGGAAACTGTATATATGTTCTTCAAGTTGTATTTTGAACCGGTTTTTAATATTGTTTTATTTCCTGTGAAAAAGCTGAGATGCTACTGTACTTGTAGACACACCAGACTCCAAATAGGATATCACATCTTTGTTATTCATAGCAGTAACAGTGTAGCATTGGATCCTCATAATCTACTTTAGATCAGGTGATTCAGTAAAAGCTACCTTGTTATATCTCTGAGTACAGGGAGTTGCACCCCAGCAGAGAAACCCTCAGATGATGAATCCTGGAGCTTAGATGATTGCTGGAATATCTCTCTATGTCTCCACGATAAAGAGGAGAAACACGTTATTTTTTTATTTGATTATTTATTTACTCAGAATTTTAAACAGATTTTTGGCTGAAGGAGGATTGAGTATGTACACTGTAAAAATAAACATTTGGCTCTAGGAAGGATAAAAAGATTTCAGGCATCTTTGAATGGGAGCAGCTGCCTCTGTCATAAACAAGATAAGCAACTCCACAAGGAGAAGAAGTGGTAGAGGTGGGAGGGGTTTATCATGCTATCATCGTAGCATGTCAACCCCAACACCAGGAGGCCCATCCTGTGTATGAATGCTGAGTGGTAGAGTAGTGCTTGCAACGTTTTGCTCAGTGAGTTGAGTGAAATTTTTGCCATGCATTTTTATAGTTTTACAAAATGCAGAAGTTCAGCTTTTTGAAAGTTACGTATTGTAAATTCCAGTGTCGCTTGCAGTACCTAGTCACATGCAAGCTGTCAGGGAAGGCATTTCGCTAAGAGCTCTGATGCCTGCGTTCTGCACAGGAATGCTTGGGTTCATGTTGCTGCTACACTTCCAGTACGGCTTCAAGCTCATGTGTTCAAGTATTTCAGTCCCTTGCTTTCACATGAGACATGCACAAAGAGTTCTGTGCTCTTGGCTTTAACCTAGTCCAGTACTCATTCTTGTGGAGTGAGTGGAGGAAAACTTTCCCTCACCTTGTCTGTCAAGTTAACAAAATAAATTTGAAAAAATCCACAATATTTATTGGGTACAAAAATATGATAAAAGTGAATGAAAAGTTATCAATGATTATTATTTTAAATAAATGAACTTTAGTAGCTTAAATACAATTACAGGAAATGCTAAACTCTCCTGGTTTTCCGTTTCTCTGGTAGGAAATGGGAAGTGAGCAGTATTAGGCTATTTTATTCTAAAATGAGTGTATCCCATGTCCCATTTCCTTCATTGCTTCTCATGCTATTAACCCTTAGCTATAACACACCTTGTACAACAGCCGAATGGTTCATGATACTTTATGATTCTTTGAGAGAAAGAAAGAGTGAAAATAAGGAACTTCCAAATTCACTGATTGCAGTTTATATTGGTTAGGATTCTTGTGTTTTTAAATAACAAAAAAATCAATGTAAACTAGTCTACATAAGAAGGAAAATTTATTGGAAGGATACACCATTGAATTGGAAGGGAATGAAGCAACTAGATTTTGGCAATCAAATTAGGAATTGGAATGCTGCAGAGAATTGAGAGTCCCTTCCCTCCCTCTCATTTCTGTCTTTGTGTAAAACTTTCTCTGATGGATTTCATGTTAGCTGTAAGGCCCTGTGTAATGAGGCTGGTGTGTCCCGTTCTCAAAGAGACTCGCCCTTTAGAAAGCAGGTGTCTTGTTTTTCTAGGACAAAGAGTTGCTTTCTCAGTTCCTACTAGAGGCACTGATTTCCCATGTTTCAGGTACCCCGTCAATGAGACCAAGGGCCAGCGGTAAACAACCTCTACAAGAACGTATTAGCTTCTTGTCAGCTTGAGGCGAGAGGAGAAGGGTAATTTCTAGAAAAAGAGAATTGGATAATTCAATGGGTTCACTAGACCATCAACCCAGCAAACTCTGAAAGCATAAAGCAGGACAAAAGCATAGCTGGACAATCAAAAAAGAACATTAATAAGGCAAAATCATTGGAAAACAGAATAAATAAGATTCATAAGGAAAATGGAAGAGATTGAAAATTTTCAGCAGATTGATGATGGTCCTTGCATTGTCCTAGAGGTAGTTGCAAGACTATAGAATAAAATCTTAAAAATGTAAAATCTTAAAATCTTCTGTGTACTGTGCAATAAACTTTCTTCAGTGTCATAAATATTACATACCTGACTATCCAATTTGGTAGTCATATGTGGATGCTGGATGATACAAAGCTCATGTGGCTAAGCCAATAAGCTTTCAATTTTATTTATATAACCACATGTGGCTAGGAGCTACCAGATTGTAAAGGGTAGTCCCATTCCTGAGTCAGTGAATATGCAGTCTGTGGCTATATTATCCACAAGTACTACCAAAAGTTTGTGGAGAATGGGATTAAGCAAATTTGGGGGTGGCCTTGGGATGCTGCAAGTTAAGCCATCACCTGCAATGCAGGCCTTGAATGTCCCAATACAGGTTTCAGTCCCAGCTGCTCTGCTGCCAATGCAGCTCCCTACTTATGTACCTGGAAAAGCCATGGAGGATGGTGCGCATGCATGGGCCCTTTCAGACATGTGGGAAACCCAGATAGCGCTTCTGACTGCAGAGTTCAGCCTGACCTGATTCCAGCCATTGTGGTCATTTGAGGAGTGAACCAGCAGATGAAAAAAATCTCTGTTGCCTGCCATTTCACTCTCTTTGTCAGTCTGCCACTCAAATCAATGAATAAATCTTTTTTTTTTTAAAAGAAGCTTTGTGGTGCAAATATTTTTTGAAATTGAAATGTATTTTCTCATATTGTGAATTAATTTTTCACTAATTTTCTAAAACACATGTGTGGTTTTTAATCTCCTTGGCACTAGAGCTAACATCTTTGAAATGCATTTCTACAAACATCTCCAGGAATTCTTCCCTAAGAAAATCACCTCTGGCATATTTCCTGTCACCTGCTGTCCAGGAAAGCCAGCCCAGAAGCAGCCTGCTGTAAGTCAGATTCGCCACATGTTAGAGCGCATTTCTAAAAACAATCAAGGAAGCCGAACAATCATTCTGCAACGTTTGGCTCCAAACAGCAAGGACTTCAATCCTCGCTGGACAGATTCTTTAATATTGTTTTAAAACTGATTTGAAAATACACTTTCAATTGATAAAGCATGATTGCGTATATTTGTGGGGTACAAGGTAGTGTATTGAAGGACTTAATTAAGCTTGTTCCTTATTTTTTGTCACCATTGCTAATTTAGAACCCATTAGGGAAAGCCAAATACATACCCTTAGCCAGTTACAGAGCTTGCTGCACTGGAATCTTCTTCATAGCAACAACCGTCAGTGAAGGAACTCTCAAGAATACATTTTACTTTTTCTACTTTTAGGGCATGCCTCTCCTCTGCGGTTGAGTCTCTGCCAAAATACCAGTGACAGTCACTGACTCCTCTGTTATGGCAAACTCTGAATACACAGCTTCTGCTTGTTCTCATGTGGTTTGTGCTGTTTCCACACAGCACTGATCTCATTAGCAAGTTGTATTTATTCATGTATCTGTCTCTTCATTGATCTGGCATATGTTTGCAAGTGCTACATTTTCTTGATATCTGAACAGGAAAGTACTATTTCATAGAATTTTATGTTTCTTTAAAAATAGAAAAGAAACCCTGCTCTAATCATCCTTAATATTTTAAAAAGAAGAGTGTGATTATTTACAGGGAACACTTTGTTAGAGAAATAACTAAGAAGTTACAGCACTGGCCCAGATGACAGGGAAGGTGGTTTAGTGTTGGGTTGTTGCTACAGAGGTGATGAGAAGTTACTGATATAGAGATATAATTTGAATATGGATTACATAAAGAAAGGGAAAGATCAATCAAGGGTAATTACTAATATTTTCGTTCCAACAACTGGGGAAAATGTCATAAATGGGTTTCTCTCCAATTTTTATCTTGAGCCCTTGACTCCCATTTGCAGACAGAGTCTCTGAGAAAGTGATTAAAGTTAAAAGAGGTCATATGGTGGAAATCCTAATCTAATAGGCCTATGATCTTATGTGAAGATGAGACACTAAATGTATCTTTCTGTAGCCACACAAAAGAGAGTCCACGTGAAGAAGAGTAAGGCAGAAGATGACCAAGATACTGGAAGAGAATACAATCATGCCGTGGTTGTCAGATGAGATGCATAATACAATTACGGTATTTTTTGAATTTGCTGACGCTTGCTTTCTGTTGTAGCATATGGTTTATCCTAGAGTAGACTCCATGAACTGGTGAAAAGAATGTGTATTCTGCAACTGTGGAATGAAATGTTTCGTAGATTCAATTATGACCATATGGTCCATAGTATAGATTAGATCTATTGTTCTTTGTGAATGAAAGTGGGGTGTTGAAATCCCCTATTGTTTTGCTACTTCAGTAGCAAATGACGTCCTTCAGCATCATTTAGGTCTGTCAACAATTACTTTAAAGAGGCAGGTGCCTTGGCTTTGGGGACATGTTCACTTATTGTTATTTCTTCCCATTGAATTGATCCACTGATAATTGTATAATGCCCTTCTTTGTCTCCTTATTAATTTTTGGGCTAAGTCCATTTTGTCTGTTATCAGAATAGCAACTCTTCATTTTTCTCTTTCTGTTGTTATGTTTTTTCCTTTCTCTTCCAGTCTGTGTGTATCTCTGTCAGTGAAGTGTGTTTCTTATAAGCAGTAAATATATGGGTCTTATTTTAGATTTCCTTTATTTCTTTCCTAGTAGATTTTCTACCTTCACTCCTCTCATCTTGGTAGTTGTTATTAAATAATTGTGTTATTAAATACTGTGTGCAGGTTGGCCTTCAGCATCATTTGTAGTACTAAATGGGTGGTAGCAAATTCTTTCCACTTCTGTTTGTTTTAGATAATCTTATTTCATCTTCATGTGAAAAACTGAGAGTTTTACTGGGTATAGTATTCTGGGTTGCACTTCTCTCTTTTAAGATCTGAACCGTGTCTCTCCATTCTCTCCAAGCCATGTGGTGTCTCATGAGATATCAGCTGTCTGACTAAAGTTCCTATCAAGTAAAGCTCTCATTACTCTTGTGTATAATCTAGAATCTTTTCTTTTTGTCTAATTATGGAAAGTCTGACGCTAATGTGTTGTGGTGGACAACTTTTCCGGTCATGACCAACTGGAGTACCATGTGCTTCCATGTACTTCCTTTTCTTTCTTTATATTAAAGAAATTTTCAACTATTATATTGGGTAGGCCTTCTAATACATTCTCTATTTCCATAACTTAAGGCATGCCTAAGACATGTGTGTTAGGTCATTTGATGATAATCCACAAATCTTAGATGCCTTTTTTTATGTTTTACTCTCATTTCTTATCTTTCATTTTCTTCTCTTCCCTCTTTCCTTCCTTCCCTTGCCTTTCCCTTTCTCTTTTGCTCTTTTTCTCTCTCTTTTGCTCTTTTTCTCTCTCTTTTTTCATTTTTTTCTTCCTTTCTTTCTTCCCTCCTCTTTTTTTTTTTTGTATAAGATTGTCCCAAAGAATTAATTTCTGGATGAGATTCTTCATTCTACTTCATTAAATTTGTTAAGACTTTCCACCATAATTTTTAAATGTATAGTGAGTTCTTAATCTCTAATATTTTAATTTGATTTTTCAAATTTGAGATTTCTGAAAATCTCAATCTCACAGAACTTTTCACTCACATTATGTAGATTTTTAAAATTCCTGCCTTTGCTTCTGATTGTTTCTTAGTAATCTTATAATCTTTAAAAAAATCATTCTCAGGTATTCCATTGCTCTGTTTATCTTCTCATTCTAATATTAAAGTGTTCCTCTGGAGAGAATCCTATTGCCTGTCTTCTTCTTGTTTCTCTATTTTCAGATATTTCTATAAATACACATTTTTCTCCTCTGACAACTCGTATCCTTGAACTGTGCCATTGTGGCTTGGTGGAATGACTGCTCCTTTAATGGACAGCTGGAGGTGTATACTAGGTGTGGGCTACACAATGCGTCCTGTGCTCAGTGCGGATCACAAGAGTCCATTGTGATCCACAGGTTGGGTATGAAGGATCTGCTCTTTTGTCAGCACCAGGAGAGAATGATCATGAGACTGCTAAATCACTATCTGACCTTGTCTCTTTCAAGGTGATCAATGCTTACGGTGCCTGCAATTCCCATCCATGAGAGCACATCAACCACAGATCTGTATAGTTCTCCCTCTGCTCAGAGACCCTGCTACACATCATACTATCAGGCAGTCAAGAAATCTCACAGTCTTTAGCAGAAGACCCGTACAGTCACAGTCTTGCTGAAGACTCTTCAAGTCCTACAACTCTTCCTGAATAGTGGAGAACACTGCTGTTCTTGGATTGAAATATTTCTGAATGCTCCACCTTAGTAGCTTGTGCACTGCACCTCCTTCAGGGCTCAAAAAACTGTGGGGGTGTATATGCCCAGGCCACTCGTCCCAACTCAAAGTCAGCAAGGATGACACACTTATCCTTTCAACAGAATCATCCAGTTGCCTTCTGCCATGGCTGCTGAAGCAATAGGACTGGGCTGCTTTCCAAATGGTGGTTTCTTCCTGCTGATTTGGGAGCCCTGTAGCTGTGAGAAGGAGCATGTCCCTCTTGTACGGTGACCCACCAGGATCTTTACCTTGCTCTGGCTCCTCTCTCTACCAGGAGTCAGTGTGGTCCATGAGATTCTACACTAGGCAATGCCACCTGCAACTCTGGCTTCGCTTTGAACTCCCACCTCTTTCTTCGGTGTCTCTTACTTGAGGTGATGGTGAGCTATAGCTCGTGTCAACCACTGGCTGCTTCACACAACCAGCCACACACAGTGTTATTGACTTCTGTCCTTTTGCCCAATATAAATTTAGGTATTTCTTTTATTCTTCTGGCTGAAAATTTGTCTGTCATACTTCTGGAGATGTAATCCTTGCTTCGTTCTTTCCAAGTCCCAGAGCAGCCTAAGTTAGTTTGGCTATCCACTTTTCAGCCATTTTGTAACTCAGTAAGTTAAGTTTCTATCGCTGATTATATATTAGCTGTAAAACAGTTGGCCTGTGAATGATATGTCTAACCTAACTGCTGCAAGCAAACTTTCAAGTTTTTGTCCTAAAATCTCCACATTAGTATGGAAAGAGATTATTTATTGATTGGTCCATTTTTGCTTATAAACCAGGTTCTAGAAGATCTAATACCAGCTGTAACATAGAGATTCATAGAATGTTTAAGACTCCTTTGATGTCCTTGGATGCCAAAATTATAATTATTCTCTGATCTTATTTGCACAACTATTCATCTATCAGAATTTATATTTTTGCTAAACCTGTGTGGGTATACAGCCTCAACATGTTTTCTCTTTAGGTACTGCTGCATTCAGGATAAATCAGTTTTTCTGAGAACCTTGCCAAATCTGTCGGCGATTTAGTTAATTCCTTTCATCTGCAAGATGGAGACACCAAGACTCTAAAAGAAATTCATCTAACAGTATGCTTAATGTTTTCAGGGAGTGTCCATGACATTCAAGCAGGCAGCTACCTTCCAATTTATATAATACATGTACCTGTAATTAATGTGCAGGCCACCATCCCATCGTCAACACTGAATGTGTATAGATAACATGAATGTTTATATGAAGTCTGTTTTTCTGTTTGGTGATATCCTTGAGGAAGATACAGATATCAAAATATCTTTCTTGACCATCGCTAATAATATTAAGGTACTGCCTTCTGAGAAATAGGGATTTGTTTTTCTTTTGCCTATGTAATTATCTAAGTGGGTAAAATAAGAGTAAAGACAGAAAAAATGACAGTACTGGATTCCTGTAATCTATAATTTACTTAAGGCATTGCAACCAGGTCCTTCCATTCTGAAATCTCTTTTAGTTTTTGAAAGAGGCAGGTAGAGAGGTTTCTTATCCTTTGATTCTTTTTTTTAAGGCTGGTGAAACATGAAGAGATGCTATAATGCCGCAGGTTACCAAAATGTAACACTAATAACACCATGTGCTACCTGATCATCACATTCTTCCCGTAATATCCTCCTTTACTAAGTGTAATTACTCGAATCACGCACAGAGACCCCTTAATGAAGCTTCCCATGTTTGTGATGACTTCCGCTTCATGTAATTAGCAAAGGAGAGTACCATGCTCATTGATTTCTAGAGACTGGCTGATGTACTGATGCTCAAGTTAGAAGATTCACCAATTTAGGCTGATTTAACTCTCAACATACAAGCCCTCTTGTCACAATATTTTACTATCATCTCAACTCAGTCTGTGAATTTACCAATATTTTGTTAGAACTCTCCTAAGATGGAGTGTTAAAAGAGGACTCGGGCTAACTCAATCTCACCTGAGGCCAAAGACTGGCTAACATCTTCCAAGATGAATGGTTTCTCAGGCTACTGTGGTTAAATTGACCTGAAATGTACACTGAAGTTAGAAATTGTATCCAACCTTGGGGCATATGAGCATTTCCTGAGAGAGTTTTCTTGCAGATTTTAATCTACTAAAAGAGAGTGTTATAGAGAAGGTAATTTTCTGCTAATTGCATATCTTGGGAGAACTCTATTGGGAACACACTGAGAGACACAGAAAAGTGGAATTTGATGCATGCTTGAGAAATCTAAAACAGCTTGTGGAGAGAAGGTGGGCTGCAGAAGGTGTGTCACCTTCTGTCCAGCTCTGTCTCAGCAGGTACGAATCCTAGGAACCAACATGGTACCCACAGAGCCCACAGAAATTAAAATGAAATTTTCCTGGAGGGACTCCACGTTATGGTACTAAGAATAAGTTGGTAAACACATTTGGCCAAACTGGGAAAAAATGTAAAAAGAATATCACATAGTGTCCTAAATATGCAGATTTAAGACACAATTATACTTGAAAAATAATGGGGTACTTAGAGTAAAAACAAGTACTTATGATGTTTTTGCGAGGGCTGCCCCTGTCCACCCTCTGATCCCGGTAGAGAAGACAAGAAGTATGGCTTCATCATTGCGAAGCTGGCCACAAAACCCACAAGTTTTGCACAGGATCAATTTGGCGAATGAGACAAGACCTCATAGCAGTGAGGTGAAGACCATGATAGGACACCAATGAGAAAGACCTGCACTTTATTGAAATATAGAATACTTACCAAGAAATGCATATATGTGTATTGCTAAATAAATGTTTTTGTCATTAAAATGGTGATCATTAACCAAATTAAGAACAAAGCACTACCAATATCTCAAGAACCCTCATTATTCTTCATCCATTTCTTCTTTTCAATGGGTGTTTTTTCAGGAGTGTGTTGTCATTTACATGATGTGAGTCAGTGAAGCACCGTTAATAACTGTGTACCAAATGATATGTCATCCACCCCCTTTTTATATTCTGTATATTAACCACCAAAAAGAAGAGAAAACATTTCTCTCTTTTAGTCTAGCTAATTTCCCTTAGCATAACATGGAATTTATGAGGATACTTCAACAAATTAATAGAAAAATGAAGTTAGAGGGTAAATTTATTTTCTGGAAAATATTTAAAACACTTCGGTAGTTCATTAATAATATACAGTTGCCATGAACACTTTTCAAAGACCATGTTTATGTGTTAGATTTCAAAAGTTTTGGCAGCAAAATAAACTTTCATTTTGTGCAAGCTCATATACAGATCATCAGATAGAGAGTAGAAACCCGAAGGAACTTGAAGTATTTGAAGATAATAAATCTATAGTTGCCAAAATAATTTATCCAGAGTTTATTTTCAGCAAAAAATTATGGAACATGCATAGAAGCATGACACTTTGATTCATAATAAAGAAATAAAATCTGGATAACAGAAACTG
The DNA here is from genome assembly GCF_017591425.1 of Ochotona curzoniae. NCBI lineage: Eukaryota > Metazoa > Chordata > Mammalia > Lagomorpha > Ochotonidae > Ochotona > Ochotona curzoniae. The sequence goes on from NW_024467115.1 coordinate 24,679,197, forward strand.
ATAAAGATTATGTCCAATTGTGAGATTTAGTGAATGAGCTAAGACTTCAAAGCAGGGATCATGAATAATTAAGGAAAAATCTGTGGCAATGACTCAACACACAGCCAACTTCAAGAGAGAAACAGAAAGTCTAAAACATTCTATAGCTAAAAAGTTTAGCAACTGAAATGAGAAATTCACTGGATGGATTTAACAGAAGATTTGATATGCCGGAAGAAATACTCAGTTGGGGCTGGTGTGGTGGCATAACAGCCTAATCCTAGGCCTGTCACACCCACATGGGTACCAGGTTGAATTCTAGCAGTTCTACTTCTGGTTCAACTCCTTGCTTATGGACTGGGAAAGCAGCAGAGAATGTCTCAAGTCCTCGACCCTCTGTACTCATGTGGGAGAGCAAAATGAACCTCCTGGTTTCTGATTGGCTCAGCTCTGGCTGTTGCAGCCGCGTGGGTGTGAGGCATCAAACGGAAGATCTCTCTTCCTGTCTCTCTGTCTGTTTAACTTTTCTTTTAAAATAAAAATAAACTTTTTTTTAAAAAAAAGAGATATATGCAGTGTCCTCAAAGGTGGATAAATCTGAAGAGTACAACAATAACATGGAAGAAAAGTAAATAATCTTAAAGTATTATGAAGGTACCAAGAATGTCAATATACTTGTTATGAGTTTCATGGAAGGAAAACAAAATGAGGAAGGGGAAGGGACATGGCTGGATCTTTCTCTATGTGATGAAAACATTTTAGTTACAGATCCAAGAAGCTCAACTAATACCAGGGGAGATAAACACAAAAAACCTGCATTGAGACCCTTGCAGTGAAATTAATGAAAATCAGACACAAAGAAAACAAATGGAAAGTACCAAGAGGAGGGAATAACTACACCAGTGGAGTGACACATAGAGTGGGTGATCAACTTCACAACCAAAACAATGGGATTCTGAAGGAGGGTTATTGACATGAAGGGAGAACTATCCATCTAGAATGCTGTGCCCACTGAAATTCTCTTTTACAAATGAAAGTGAAACATATTCTCAGAGAATTTGCTGCTGACAGTCCTGCCTTTCTTGACACTCTAAAGAATCTCCTTCAGGATGAAAGACACAGATCTCTGTGTATTTGTTCCCCCCCCCTTTTTTTTTTTAATACTGGCCAGCCAATAATGGGTCTTTGCCTTGAAAAGCAAAAGCAGAAACTTCTTCTTTATTATTATTACTATTATTATTATTTATTAATTACGTTGCATTATGTCACCCAGTTTCATAGGCTCTGGGATTTCCCCAACCCCTCCCCGTACCCTTGCTCCATGGTGGATTCCTTCACCTTGGTGCAGTATTACAGTTCAAATTCAGTCAAGATTCTTTCATTGCAAGCATATACCAAGCATAGAATCCAGCATCTTATTGTCAAGATAAATTCAATGGTTTCTTGGGGAGACCATCTCTGGTCTGAAGGCAAAGCTGGCAGAATATCATACTGATCAATTTAAAGCCACAACACAATATCAATAACAATTTATAACATTATGGAATTAATTGACATGGTATTGAGTAATGAGTATGTTAACAAATGCAAGTTCTTAACCACATCCTGTGACTACTTCATTGACATTTCAATTTTAGTTTATATACTACTGACTTCTATACACTTTAAAATGGCTATCGGGTACTATTCAGCTGTCTTGTGTCTATTTTCATTTTAGTATTTAGCAGTTTATAGTATTGAAACATAATTTTGCTAAACTTGGCAGATTTCAGGATAGTCTAAACTGGCTTATAACTCTAACAAGGCATATGTCAACAGTTCTAGGAGGGGTGTGCAGAGAAATCTTCAATATCTTAGTGAGGAGTAACAATCTTTGTGTCCTACCTAGTAAGGTATGTGTGACTCCATGTTGACTGTTTTCTGTCTGATTCTAAGCTTTCCTTATTGTTCTCTATCTATTGTAATTTGTGTGTGTTTGTGTGTGTGTGTGTGTGTGTGTGTGTGTGTGTGTGTGTGTGTGTGTGTGTGTGTGTTTTGGGGTAGGGGGCTTGGAAGCGACCCTGATGGTCATTGCAAGAGAGGGTGGGGATCCAAAGTTGGAAATAAGTAAGGACTCGAGAAAGCTCCTCTCCCTAGTCCCGAAGGAAGCTTACTGTTCTTCTGTTTCTGCAGACTGCTCAGGGCTCCTGGCTGTTGTTCTGATAACCTTGGATCCTACGAGGAAGAATTCGGGCTTCTTGCATCGCGTGTGGTAGATCCAAACTGGGGGTGGATGACCTCAGAGTTCTCCACCTCTGAAGGCACTCCAATTCCCTGTGGTCTCCTTGGTAGTTGGGATGTGGTCCTTGGTGCCTGTACTGATAGTCCTTGGTGAGGATCCGGGAGTCTTCAGGGTTGAGACACAAGCCTCCTCTTGTCCCCCTGCTCCACTCTGGGGTTCTCCCTGAAAAGCAGAATTTCAAGTGGCTCAAATGCATTTGACTGGAGGATTTCTGTGCATTTGGGTAATTGTAGTCAGAGAGACACAGAAGAGGAATTCACAAGAAAGCATAAATATGCCCTTATGGGGAAGAATCAACTAAATGCTAGATTGAGACAGTGTAGAATCATCTTTAAACAGAAGTAGTCAGATAACTTCCCAGTGTCCCCCTGCTTGCATCCTCAGCCTTCATTCCTGCAAATTTAGAAATTGCAGTTACCTAAAAGAAAACTACACTCTTTGGGTGGTGGTACCCCCTGGCACTGAGTACATAGGGGACAAAGTTGTCATTGATGAGGACTGAATTGAGCTAGGTATTTTGGATTGCTGAACTGTGTATGGAATGATTAGGTCTGTAGCACTATTTGCTGCTGGAGAAAAGCCAGACGCACTGTGAGTTCCCCAGTTAGCAGCCAGGAACTGTCCGCTTCCTGCCCAGAGGTAACATGGACGTGTAAATGGGAACCTGAAACATGGCTCCTTTGGCAGAGTCCTTCTTGTCTCTGCAGTGTGCCACTCATCCAGTGCACTTGCTTATTTCTACCCACCACTGAGATTCCCTCAGTCCTTGCGATTTCTTCCTCTATGACTTTTGTTTTTCTTATGATTTAATGTTCTTCCATCTTGAGAGCAGACCTCATCATTGGCTGCCTTGGGAAAAATTCTCCACTAGGTATTGACAGATGGCCTTTATTTTTTTTCATTGCACAAATCTTGCAATCAATCTAACATAACTAGTCACCTTTCCTGCATCTACACGTGAATTCCTGAATCTTAGAGAATTCTTGGTGTCGTGATAATTAAATGTCACCAGCCTCAGGTGAAAGAATTATGTTACTCTGCAAGACCTAGTTGGCCTCTCGCTGGTTTCCCCTGGTTCACTGCGTCATCACCCCAGATTTCAACTACGCTCCTCAAGTTCCTCACTCCACACTGGCTCTTTCCTCTCTTAGCTGGTGAAGCTGCCGCTTACATTCCAAATGTAATTGAAGTTTAAGTGTGAGAAATTTGGTGCCCACTCATGGCTGCACTTCTTCCCTTCCAATCTAGGGAAAGAAGCTTCTGTTTTCAGGCCAATTTGAGTCTTCCTTTTTTCCATCCCTTCTATTTTAACTCCCCCCACCTTTTTTTCTATTTTTGAAAAATTTTCCTCTCCACTGGGTCTCGAACACTTTTGTACATGTTAAAGCTCTTCTCACTTAATGAACCACTTTCTCAGCCCTTTGTCCACTTTTAGTCAAAATCCTAACATATTGGCAAAGTAGTTTCATGTCCGTTTACATTCTTCAGAGCCTTTTCATCCATGCATCCCTTGAAAATAGATGCTTATATTTTGACAAACATAATGCTACTTTTTAATTTATTCTGTGGTTCTCAGTACTGTCAACCTTCTTGCACTTCTAGGACAACTTCTCTGGGTGTCTTCCTTTTCTTTCTGGTCTTTTGTTCATCTCTGTGGAGTTTATGCTTGTGTTTCAAACCTTAAGACAGCCTCTCTTCCAGTAGGGTTGAATTCTTCCTTTTCTGCCCTTACTCTGTTCTACCGATGCTACTGTGTCAACCTGAGATTACTCGGGTTTTCTGACATGCTGCTGAGAGCAAAACATCATTTTGCTTTTTACCATGAACACAACACAGAATGCCATTCTGCCGCAGAGTAAGCCCCAAATCGATACATCTTCAGTATAAATGAACTGAACGTGTTAATAGTAACACGTTTTTCAGTGACTTGGTTGCAAACATCCTTCTCTTCCTATTGGCCTTGTTTTCTTAGGTTTTGGTAGAAGTCAGGACCACTTGTCCCTGCCTAAATGGTTCCTATGCTTCAGCTCAGAGACTTGGAAAAAGAAAGAGGTTACACACACATTGGGGTATTTCTTGGGATCTCTGTGCTAAGACAGTTTAGTGAGTATCAGAGTCTCAATTCAAATGGAAAGAGTCACATTTTGTAATTGTTTTTCTGATTTACACATATCTATTAAAATGATCAGGAATTTTTAATGTATGCTTTTCAAATCTAGTCAGTGTTCTAATGCTTGTCACTGGGCAGGTGACCTAAGGTTTTTCAACTCATTTGGGAAAAAATACTTGATTTCCAGGTTTGTCTCTTCTACTTTTTTCAAAAAAACAAAAGTGCAAAGGACATTTTTAAGTTATCAGTGAATTAAAGAGGAAAACTTGCTTTTCTTCTACATAGGCTTAGACTTCATCCCATACCCATTTTAAGGAGACCAGAAAGTGAAATTAGAAATGCTCTTTTAAAATTGCTAGTGATTTAGAGTTTAACTTTTCTTTTTATCCATTTCCTCATCATTGACAACCCCTTATAAAAGACATCGTGCTCATATCTACAACCCCCTTACATCTTGCCTGTCCACTTGAGGGCTAAATGATCTTGGATGAATAATTTGCATTTCAGTTTCTCACTAAATAATTCTATTTGGAAGGAGGAGAAAGAGACATGATTTTCTTTAATCTCAAGAATTGTTCTTTAACAGGAAAATATGCATAATAGGCCACAGGACAGCAAATCACAGCTTCAAGAGACAATTTTTCACATTGTACTTCCGCAATCAGCACTGCATGAGGGCAGAGGAAAAGCCTGGGCAGATGGCAGGCAGCATCTCACCAGAAAGGAAGATGCTTGCTGTTACTGTTTTCCAGACCTTCTCTCTCTTTCTCTGTCACTCCCACACTCATGCTCTGCCTCTTAAACAAATGAATATGTAAACCAATAATGAATAAATACTAAAGGAAAGAAATAAGCAGATTAGCATCTTGAGATAGTCACTGGGGGAAAATAAAAAAACTTTTGGCCTTAATACCAAATGATTGTTTTGTCTTCTAGATTATAACTGACCTTAGTTGATGGTTATTTTTGGTAATTTCTCATAAGTTGAAAAATAATTCCTTCTGTTTGGTGTAACAAACATAGAGTTGGCAATGGAGCTTTTGGTTGGAAACATTTTGTAAAATGCCATAGAAATAGCAAATTAGGCTGTGGCGATTTTAGACAAATTGTTTGGGATGATGGCCTATAAAACTAAGGGATACAGGAAGCATAAAATAGTAAAATAGGGGCCAGTATTGTGGTGTGGCAAGTAAAGCTGCCTGCTGTGATGCTGGGAGTCCTTTTGGGCCTGAGCTCATATCAAGCAGCTCCAAATCTGACCCAGCTTTCTGAAAAACCTCCCGTGAAGGCAGGCGAAGATGACCCATGTGCATGGGCTCCTGCACTTATGTGGGAGATACAGAAGAAGCTCCTGGCTTCTGGCTTCAGCTTGGCCCAGCTCTAGCTGTTTTGGCCATCTGGGGACTCAACCAACAATAGAAGAGCTCCATCTCTCTGTCCCATCCTTTTTCTGTATAACTGTGACTTTCAAATGTTCAAGTATTCTTTTTTTAAATAAAGTACATATCAGGAGATTTTTGAAAAAAGCGGTGGAAGTATGATCAACTTAGAGTTAGTTATGTGGAGTGGGAGAAAACATTTCCAGAATTCAAGGTCTTTGAAAGAAATAAGGACAAGTGGAAAAGGAAATATTGATTGAAAGTCACTGGTTACCAGTGGGACACTTTTCAAGTACATTCTATTCTTCCATCCAAGGCCATCAGATACTAAGGGATGTGGATATGACTGTGAGTCATTCATGAGAAGACATTCAAGCATTTTCTTTAATTAGTGATGACAACCGACCGTCCAATTCAGGAGCCTCAGATAACTCGATTGGATTAAATCTTTCAGAGATAGCTCGATGACGCTGCACCTGGAGAAAGAACTCTTGTCAGAGTCGCAGTGAGTGGAAACTTTGAGCTTGCTGAAAAACACTTTTTTTTTACTTTAGAAGAGACTTCTTAAAAGTAGCAATGATTAAGGTAATGCATTTTCTAGGAGAGCGAGACATAAAGGAAATTGACTCGGAGAGCAAAGGCCTTTGTCATATTAAGGAGAAGGGAATGAAAAATGATACACTTGACTCTCCCAGGGAGTCAGAGTGCACAATTCAAGGATGCAAAATGAGGTGCAGTATTTTCCACAGCTCCTGTTTTCTGCTAGGATGCCAAGTGCCAAGTGGTGGAGTGCTGGATGTTACAACCCACCTCTGAAACTGCATACAGAACATTGGCATCGCTTCGACTCGGGATTTCTGGGAAGGACATGCCAACATATACTTGCAGGTGACTGCAGTCTTCCATAGTCTGGGTCTGTCCATCTCTGCTGCATTTTGTGTTTAAACTCAAACTCCCTAATCATTGCTTCCCCAAGTCAGAGGTCACTGGGTTGGGCAAGTGACCACTCACAAGTGAGTTCAGAAAGCTCAGGACTCCCTAGGGTGAGCCTGTGATTACATAGTCTGAAAGTTATATATCTTGGCCTGAAATATCCTTTCAGTGCATGTATTTGATATTTTAGTATTTTTTTAAAAAAAGATTTGTTTTATTTATTTGACAGGAAAATAGGAAAAGAGAGGAAGAGATTTTTGAAGTGCTGATTCACTTCCCAAATAGACACAATGGCTAAGGCTGGGCCAGTGTGAATTCTATCTGGGTCTTCCATATAGGTGTCAGGGACCTGAGATCTTGGGTCATCATTTGCTGCCTTCCCAGCCACCTTGTAGGGTAGTTGGCCAGATATGAAGAAGCCAGGAATCAAATTGGATCCTGGTACTGCAAGCAGCACAATTTAACCTACAACTCCACCATACCAAACCCATGTTTTATTATTTATTAATTAGAAATACTAATGCAACAGATAAGTAATCACACAATGAGATATATTTAACCACTTCTAGCTACCTTTACAACCATTAGTCTGACCTAAATCACCATTGAGTCCTGCCTGGATTACTTTATTTGGCTTTTTTTTAAATTGTATTCTCTCTTTGCCACTTCACAGTTTATTTGCCTAACAGGCAGCATTTGTGAAAACATTGGTATGGTTGTGCTAGTCCTCTGTCCAGAAGTATTGTTTCATTCTGAGTAAGAGCCAACATCCTTACAATGATCTCCAAGGCCTGATGACACTGACTGATCCCTAACTTTCTCTTCACCTCTCATGGCTCTCCGCTTGTCACTCTACTTCAGCAAAGCTAGCCATCTTATTGCTGTCCAAACATGTGGAACCTGTGTGTTTGCTGAGGCTCTTGCCTCCAATGGCCCTTCCTGTGATGCCAAGGCTGGTGAATCCATTTTCTTCTCTCAAATATTATCTTTTGAAAAGTTTACATTATATGATAAAAGTATATTCAGATTGTATATACTGTGAATACTCTTGCATATTATTTTTCAATCCTTTTGAATATTTCTTTGAACATTACTGCCAATAAAATAAAATCAGTTTCTTATTTTTAAACAGTCACCATTTTTTAAACATTCATAGATTTTTATGGAAAGGCAGATTTATAGAGAGGAGAGACAAAGATCTTCCTTCTACTGATTCATTTCCTAAAAGGCTGCATCAACTGGAGCTGAGCTATTCCAAAGTCAGGATCCAGGATCTTCTTCCAGATCTTCTGTGTTGGTGCAGGGCTCCCAAGGCCTTGGGGCATTTCTGCTACCTCCCCATGCCATTCACAGGGATCTGGAAAGGAAGTGGGGCAACTAGAACTGGTGTCTACATGGGATGCTGGTGCTTGTAGGGGGAGGATTAGCTAGTTGAGCCATAGTGCCAGCCTCCCAAACAGCTTTCTTGCAAATGACTGTCACTCAATCCAAAATTTCACTCTATCCCCAATGTGTGTGACTTCTCTGCCTTACTAATCTTTACCATTTGTCAGAGATATATTCTATCCTGCTCATCTCTTACTGTGTTTTTCACCCATTACAAAGTAATGGGTGGAATCATAAAGGGGAGGACTTCTCTTCACAGTATCACCAAAGATGAGCATGTTATTTGGTACCCACTAAGACTTTGATAAAGCCACAGACGCTTTGTTTATACTATTCTGTCTTTTGATACACTTGTTTCCCGTCTCTACATGATTTTAGAGCATGTTGTCATAGTACTGTTATAGATTCACTTGAGTTCTCCTTTTCAATAGTTTCATAAAGTAAAAATTCATTTGATTATGCAGCCCATGGAATACTACCATACACCAACTCCACTTGTGAACAGAAGAACAAGGGCTGGCATATCAAAGGCATTTGCTCATACATCTTCAGGTAACTTCTGATGCGGAGTGTTTTAAGCATCTTGAGTGGATCTACCTTCAATTTATTTATGTGGGATTAAAATCGATACATTATTCCTTTAAACAATGTGTTCTTCTGTTTCTGTTTTGTAAAATATACTGTAAAGTGCTTGAAAAGATAGTTGAAAAATTGGTAGAAAATATTTGCAAAATGCATTCTGATCAAAGACCAGTATCAAAAACATGTGAATAGCTCTTCAAACCCAACCATATGACAACTAAATGGATGTAGAGCACAAGGGCAAAAGATGTGAACATCAACCTCATCAAAAAAGACATGAGATGACTTCAAAAAACTCATAAAAACTCATTAAAATGAGTTGAAATGAAGTTTGAAATTCATGCATAGATTTTAAAATATGCATTTTCCCTAGTATTTTCCATCATACAGTCAAAATATGACTTTTTTCTATGAACCTTTTGAAGCATCCCTTGAACAGATGAAAAATATGTCATATATCATAAGGGAATTCCAAATTAAAACAACAATGATGTGAAGTGTTCAGTGTATCATCTAAGACTCTGATTCAGATGCTCACCATCTGTTTTGGAGTGACTGGGTCTGAGTTCTGGCACAACCACTGACTCCTGCTTCCTGATAAAGTGCACCCTGGGAAGCATCAAATGATAGTTGAAGTGGTTGGGTAATTGTCATTCACTTGGGAGACCTGGATGGACTTCCTGGCTCTAGTTTCAGGTGTTGCAGGTATTGTAGAATGAACCAGCATATGCAAATTTCCCATCTTTTAAATAAGCAAAAAAATAATAAACAAACAATAATGCTACACCACCCATACATCTATTATTTTTCACAATTTTATTTTTAAAATTTTACATCTTTTAATTATTTCTATTTTCTTGATATCTTCTTCAGTTAACTCTGAGTTTGGCAAAGGGGAGTCTTCAGAATTATTCATTGTGCCTTTATCTCTTCTGTTGCTCTTGGTCATTGTACTTCTTGTTATCAGATTCTTCTCCTTGTGGCAGGTTTCAAAGCTGTGTCGCCAATAGGTTTACCGTTTGATTTAACTTATTGTACTTGGTACATGGCTCTTTGTTTGCAGTCACTGGTTCCACTCCCTCCAGCCAGTTACAGGTCTGGGCTCTTGTGTTAAGCTTCCGTCATGGTCTCTATAGTGTCAGTTCCTAACTCAACACTTTCCACCTCCTGTGATACCTTAGTGAGACTGCACTGTTGTCTGTACAAACTTTCTCTAACTTCTGGTTGGAGCATGTCCGAGGATTAGGAGTACATCAAGTGTCATATGTAGGTAGGTTGTTGGTGATGCTAATATAGCAGGAACCTGTTGGCCATTAGGTCTGAGGGCCACATGGACCTGTTTTGACCCGTACAATGCCATAGTCAATATTATTTTCCTGTGGGGTCCAGCACAATGAACTGAGCTCAGTGAGTCATCACCGAGCTCAGCACATGTGCAACTCACTGTTGTCCCTGCAGTCTTAAACCCCTGCCACACTGTACAAAATGGCACCTGATGTGCCACTTCTAGAGTTCTTGATCTGCTGGCTGTTATGTCTGAGGCCCACATAGACCTATTTTGACCCAATATGATGCCAAAGTCATTATTATTTTTGATGGGGGAATGGTACAATTTACTGAGCTCAGTGAATTAGCTCCCAGCTCAGTGGTGCACATCTCACTGTTGTCCCTGCACTCTTAAAACATTTGCCACGGCATACAAAATGGCACCTGATGTGACATGATGGAATTCTTGATCTGTTGGCTGTTAGGTCTGAGGGCTGCCCTATCTTGCGTGGGACCTTAAGATGCCACGTTGTTGCAGACATGAGATCACTCCCAACTTAATACATGTGTAGTCTTGTCTCACAGCCTTTGACTCCTTAAACAAAATGATGCCCAATTCAGCTTTAGGGGGCTGAATGGGCTATGAAATATACCCTGTTCCCACACTTCCCATCTGGGATCTGCTGCTCTTTCTCTGTTTCTGGTCAAATCAAACAGACCAGCAGGACAAGCAGTTCTTTGTCTGGGTTCACCTCCTGAGTTTCCCCAGTGAATGTCCCTTTCCACCTGGCTGCTAGTGGAGTTGCAGCTGCTGGTGCAATTCAGGTCGCCACTTGCTGAATGCCACTGGGATATTAGTCACTGCAACACCACACCATTGTGTCTGCTGCTTTCCTGTGTCTGTCAATCTCCAGGTAACCCTCTGCTGTTGTTCTCTCCTCTCTTATTTCCTGGAATGTACCTTCTCTGCCTTGCACTGACTAATATTTCTCTGTCTGTTTAAATGTGTCCTTACCCTATTCCACCATCTTGATTCTCCTATACATCTATTTAATTGGCTAAAATGTCAAATACTGGCAACACCAAATATTAGAAAATACATGGAGCAGCATGTATATTCATTGGAGGATAGCTTTGTAGTTCCTTACAAAGCTCAGTATACTCCTACTGTTGGTATCTTGGGAAGAGGCTAAGTTCTGATGGTTCCTAGCTGACCAACACAAATTTAGGCTTGGTGCTTGACAATTCTCACCTGCCTGAGACCTGACAACAATCGATTCTTAACAGCAGCTGGACAGCTCCTCCTAATATCATTAATAGTACAGGAAGGTAATGGACAGCTCCAGACAATTTGCATTTTGACAGCCATTGCTGCCTAATGGGGACCAGCTATAGCTGGCCTGTGTGACAGCTTGATCTGACTCACATTACAAGGCCTATTCTGTCCATAATCCCTTGCATTTTTGCATAGAGTTGAAGCTGCCCTTTCTATGCTCTGTGCACCCCACTTTCTATGCATCAACAAGAAGATTGCAGGAGGTATCAAAACAAAGACATCAAGTTCATGATACTGTCATTGGAATAGTATTAGCATGAGAGGTGTGCCCACTCCCATAATGCAGCTGATTGCATATAAGTTCAAGGGATGTGGAAATGCATAGTGTTTTAATTTTGTTCAAAATTCCATCCTTTTTGAATATTCAACTGATTGCTTGATATAATTTTGAATATATTGACTGATGTTAGGCATAAACCCAGTGGCTCCAGAGGGTATAGAGGGAAGGCCTATAGGCCTATACTTGCCAATAGAACTTCTTGCTTTTTCTTTGTCGAGGCATTTTCACTGTTGGATGTTTTTCCAGGAGAGGGGTTTTCTTTGGAGATTTGTTTGATTTTGGCTGTTTGTTCATGTACTTCTTGGTTCTTGATCTTGTGCTTTAGTTTTACTTCAAGTAAAACCTACTCTGGTATAATTTCCTTGGAAAGAAGGATTTCTGATAAACTTAGGAGTCCAGTAGTGCACAAGGGAAATTACAGAAGATGTATGTATCTGGGAACCCTTTCTTTCTGGTCCTCTTTTCTGTAAATCTAAGTTGCTCCAAAAGTAAAGACTATTAAAAATATCTTGAAGTATTCACAAGGACATTTGTTCTTCTAATGTAAGATCAGGGATGAAGAAAGGGAGGGAAAACAAAAAATAGGTCTGTGAATTTAGCAATCACCCTATTGCAACCATCACTTGTTAAACAGACATGGTTCTCAGCTAAAAGGAAGCCTATCTCAGAATGGGTTTCTCATTTTTTTAGGGCATAGTGGTATCACAAGATCCATTTGGAGCCCTGATGTCTCAACCAACCTTTCCCCCATTTACCGTTCAGCTCTCTGACATATTGGCATAAAAATGTCTCAGACAGGTGAAACTGAATCCTGGAGCCTGGAAAGACTTTAAGCTTGGTCTTTCCATTCACTATGAACCTTAATAAGGCAGAAGCAAGCTCTACAAAGGGCTCTTCCAGCATCTTCTTTGTCATTTTGACCTTCAGTTCCAAGAGAATAGGTGAAACACAAATGTACTGAGTGCTATCCCATGACCTGTGTGACATAAGATAAAATATAGACCTCACTTTTCAATGGTATGCTGGTTAACACTAGCTGGAACCCAATAGGCTTCAGTGTGTCTTAATCCAAATACCTGGGACTGCTAGCTGAGCATTGGAATGGCTGGCAAATCCAGGAGTATCAAAGACTTTTTGATGTTCTGCTAAATCTAGGAAAGTGGATGATGGGGAATTCTGGGGTTAACAGATGGAAAAAAAAATTTACCCATTCTCTTAAGCAGAACATATACAGACATGAACTAAATGTTCTTTCCTAACATTTTCACTAATTCAGTCCAGCAACAAATATTTACCCACTTAATAGTGTCAGAAGAAATTAGTACCCCTAGACTAGGATATACATCAAAGATCCTCTGCATTTCTAAGCTCAAACACTGAAACGAAAGAAAACGGTCTCTCTGATGATTTATTAATACCTGATTTTTGACAGTAAGTTATCTGCAAGATGGGCTGTGACCTGAGGTATAGAACAGACCATTAAAACTGCTGAAGGGAATTTTACAGTGTCCACTGTGCCAGTCAATGTCGATGAAGGGCAAGTATCATTCCTGTTTTTGTGAGAGACTGAGCTGTGCCAGAGCTGATTTGGGGCAGTCCAAAGAACACAAGCTACATGATTTTTTTGCTTGCCCATGGGGATGAGCTGCCCTGGGAAACACTGGCAAAGTCATTCCTTCCTGCCTGATTCGTCACTGCATTTCATGTTGTTTGTTATTTCTAAGCACTGAAGCCAAATCTCAAGTTCAGAACAATTAAAAATATTTTTTAAAAATTATTATTTTATGATATAGTTTTATATGCCCTGGGATTTCCCCTACTCCTCCACATGAGTTACCCTATATTATTATAATGAAGTACTATTATTATATATAATGATAGAAGGAAATAATAATAATAATAGCACGGTTCTTAATAAACAGTCAGAGGTCCATCATTGCGAGCATGGACAATGGCGGAGAGTTCAGCATCCTATTGTCAAGAACAGTAAACAATTTCATTTGGAGTCCATTTTTGCTATGCAAGTGGAGATACATACTGCATTGTAACCTCACATTTGGATATGAGAGTTACTTATCATTGCTTTTAATGAAAAAACCGGAAAACAATATCAATAACAGAAAAAAATAGAAATTTACAATGCCATGAAGTTAAATAATATGCTACTGAATGACTAATGTTTCACAGAGAAATGAAAAAGAAAATCAAGAACCTTCTTGAAGAAAATGATGTTATATAATGATCTATGTATCAGTTTAATAATTGATGAGAAAAAAATTTTTGAAGAAACAAAACTAAAAACAAAAACATCAAATTCCATGAGATACAGTTTCCACTGATATTTGTTGGTAAGATGTGTCTCCTGTAGAAAACAAACCGATGGATTTTGCTTTTTTAATCAAGTCTACTAATCTATGACATTTGATGGATGGGTTCAAGCCATTTACATTCAGGGGTAATATGGAAAGGTGATCATTTGGTCTTGTCATTTTAGCAATGGGTTGTTCATTGATTTAGGCTTCTGTTGTCATTTTAGAGGCATGTTTTTCACATTTGCCTTTGGTTTTGTTGGGTGCTATTCCTCTTCTCTGTCAAGAGAACATCTTGAAGTATCATTTGTAGAACAGGTTTGAAAGAGGCATATTCTTTTAACTTTCCTTTACTGTGGAAGAATTTTATTTCATTTTCAAAGACAAAAGAAAGCTTTGCTGGATATGTTATGCTGGGCCAACAATTTTTTTTTTCTTTTAGAATCTGGAATATGTCACTCCATTCTCTTCTGGCCTGTAGAGTTTCCTGAGACAGGTCTTCTGTGAGTTTAATTGGCATTCCTTTATATATCAATTGATTTTTTTCACGTGCACATTTAAGGATCTTTTCCTTATGTTTAACTGAAGAGAGATTGATGATCATATGTCGTGGTAAAGATCACTTTTAATGAAGCCTGTTGAGAGTTTTCTGCCCCTCCTGGATGTTGTTTCTCAATTCTTTCTTTGGATTAGGGAAATTTTCATTATTCTTCCATTAAATACCTTTGAAAACCCGTTTTCTGTTTCTGCACCTTCTGGAACTCCCATAACTTTCATATTTGGCCTTTTGACAGTGTCTACACTTGATCTTAGCTAAAAGGCTAAGAAGCAATGGTAGTGTGCCTTAATTCCTGAATACTGTTTGTAGCTTGACCCAGATTTTCTTCCAGTTTTTGATTATTTCACCATTGTAATAAAAAATATTTTTCCTATTCTGAGATTTCTTCTGCCTCATTCATTCTATTATTGAGATTTTCCACTGAATTTTTAATTTGCTCTATTGCATCCTTCATTTTCCATAATTTGGCTTGATTTTGTTTCAGTGATGCTATTTCCGTGTGGCATACTTCTTAAACTCCTTAAACTTCTGTATGTGCTTCTAATTGCTGATAAGAAGTTTCATATTGTGTGTCTGAATTCTGTATCCCCCATTTTCTTGGTGTATTTTTCAATTAACTCTGAGGTTGGCAATGACTTTTGCTCCTTTGCAGGGGAGTCTTCAGTAATATTCATTGTGCTTTTATCTTTTCTTTTGCTCTTAGTCATTGATTGTACTTCTTGTTATCAGATTCTTCTCCTTGTAGCAGGTTTCAGAGCTGTTTCACCAATAGGTCTACAGTTTGGTTTTACTGATTGCATTTGGTACCCAGTTCTTTGTTTGCAGTCACTGTTTCCACTCCCTCCAGCCGGTTCCAGGTCTGTGCTCCTGTATTAAACTTCCATCATGGACTCTATAGTGTCAGCTCCTGGCTCACTATTCTCCACATCCTGTGAGAGGTGCACTGTTGTCTGTATAACCTTTCTCCCACTTCCAGTTCAGGTAGTTCCCAGGATTAGGAATATACCAGGTATCTTAAATCACTAGGTTGCTAGTGGTGCAGATCTTGCCGGAACCTGCTGGCCATTAGGTCTGAGGACTACCCAGACCTATTTTGAGTTGTAAGATGATGAAGTTGGTATTAGTTCGATATGGGACCAGTGCAATGCATTGAGCTCAATGAGTTCACTCCCAGCTTAACACATATGCAGCTCATTGTTGTCCCTCCAGTCTCAAAGCCATTGCAAGACTCTGCAAAATCACACTAAATGTGCCACTTGTAGAGTTCTTGATCTGCTGGGTGTTAGGTCTGAGGGCCACCCAAACCTATTTGAGTAGAACCTGTAGGGTGCCATGTCATTGGAATGCACTGAGCCAGAAATGAGTTCACTCCCTGCTTGGTGCATGTGCTGTCCTGTCCCTCAGCCTTTGCCTTCCTGCACAAAATGGTACCCAACTTGGCTCTATTAGGGTCTGAGCTGTGAAATATTCCTTGTACCCACACCGCCAGCTTTGGATCTGCTGCTCTGCATCTGTTCATGGCCAAATCAAACAAACCAGCAGGATAGCAGTTCTTCGCCTGGGTTCACCTCCTGTGCTTGCAGTGAACTCCCTTTCTGCCTGGTTGCTGGTGGAGCTCCAGTCACCCCTGGAGTTCAGATCATCGCTCACTGACTGCCTCTGGGATATCTGGTCACTGCAATACCACACCATTGTTTCCGCCACTTTCTTGTGCCCACTGGTCTCCAGGTGCCCCTCTGTTGTTGGTCTGTTCTGTCCTATTTCCTGTATTGTGCCCTTTCTGCTTCTCCCTGGCTAATGTTTATTTGTTTAAATATGTCCTCACCCTATTCCACCATGTCAATTTTCCTAAGACAATCTCATGAAATATTAAAGTCCAGTCATTTAATTCTCCTGCTTAAACCCATTCAAAGTCTCCCAGGACTCCTAAAGCAATGTATAAAACTTTCAACAAGGCTCAAATATTACACAGAGTCTGGCTTTTTTCCACCCCACCAGCTGTAGTTTCTGTCACTCCTTTCCCTCATCTCTTTATTTCATAGTTCTCTGGTTACAATTAACTTCATTTTAATGCTGGAATGGCACACTTTCCATCCGTTTATCTGAATGTTTTCCCCAGCTTATCTCTTCTGCCACAGTCATGTCACCAATTTTTACTCTTTTAGGTACTAGGTTGAAAGACACTTTGAGCGAAGCCTTTTGCCTGGCATTCCTGAGAGTAAGGCTCCTGATGTTTCTTTAGTATTATGCCTTGTGCACTTTTGTAATCATTTTATGGTTATCATTTTTCAGTTATCTCCTTTTATAATGAAGTGTAGATTCTAAGTAAGTTGTGCACCATTTATATTACCAGTTCTATTCTAGCTTCAGTTCCTGGCGTAAGATCTGGTGCAGCGATTGGTTGAGATTGACTTCCTGAGGGGACAGATGTTGTAGTAGAGAAGGATAAGCTACAATGAAAGATGCTTGAGTCCTATCGTGGAGTGCTAGTTTGAGTCCTGGCTACTCTACTTTGGAAATAGCTCCATGTTAACATGTGCCTGGGAAGTAACAGATGGTAGCTCTTAAATTCCTACAATCCATGTAGGCAACTGTGAACATTGGGGGGAGGGGTGAATTAGTAGATGCAATTTCTCTCTCTCTTTTTTCCCCCATTCTCACTGTAAAATAAATAAATAGATAAATAAGTTTAAAAAATATAATTGCCTATGATGGAAATAATTGCCAGTGAAATTTGTCATGTTTATTTCATGTGGGGGTGATGTAATAACAATGCAAGACTGGATGGTTGCTTCAAAAGAAGTCTTTTTGGAGACTTATGTATTTATTTGAAAGGAGGAGTTACAGACAGAAGAGGAGAGACACTCACACCGGGAGACATTATACATCTTGTAGGTTTACTTCCCAAAAGGCCACAGCAGTCAGGGCTGAGGCAGGCCAGATCCGCATCATGATCTTCATCTGGATTTCCCACATCATTAGCAGGGGCTCAAGGATTTGAAGCATTTTCTGCTTCTTTCCTACTCCACTAGTAAGGAGCAGGATTGGAAGCAGAGCAGCTGCAGTGTGAAAACTGCGCGCACATGGAATGCTGGCCTCCTGGGAATTGGGTTGCCCAGTAATGCGGCAATGTCAGTGTGTGTGTGTGTGTGTGTGTGTGTGTGTGTGTGTGTGTGTGTCTAAAATACCTGTTTTATAAGTGAGTGCGTGCACACACACAGAGATTTTAATGTAAACAGGTCATAGTAGGATTTTAGAAAAAATAAAATTGTGAGAATTCTATTCTTGCGCATCAGAGAGCAAACTAATTGCAGTTTCAGGGTGAATTGAAAGATGCTTCTTTTTTTCTTTTTTAATATTTTTTTTTCAAAGATATACAGAGTAGAGGGGACAGAGAGGAAGATCTTCCATCCGATGATTCACTCCCCAAGTGACCGCAATAGTTGGTGCTGCACCGATCCGAAGGCAGGAGCTAGGAACTTCTTCTAGGTCTTCCACATGAGTGCAGGGTCCATAGCTTGGGCCAGCCTCGACTAATTCCCCAGGCCACAAGCAGGGAGCTGGATGGGAAGTGTAGTAGCCAGGATATGAGCCAGCACCCTTATAGGATCCTGGCAGATGCAAGGTGATGATTTAACCACTAAGTTATCATGCCAGTCCCAGCTGCTCCTCTTGTTATTCAGCTCCTTACGGATGCACTTAGGAAAACACTCAAGAATAACCCAAATGTTGGAGCCCATGCCACCCACATGAGAAACCGAGCAGCGCCTCGCTCCTGGCTTTGGCTGGCTCAACCCCAGCCGTCATGGCCGTTTTAGGAGTGAACCGTTTGGTGGAGCATCCCTGGCTCTTTTTCTCTCTGACTAAATCTACCTTTCAAGAATATAGATAAATAGATGGATAGATAGATATTGTATATACTAGTAGGTGGTATATATACTAAAGTATATATATTTAATATTCATATATACACACATGTGTATATGTGTACCAATAATACACATATCTATATATAGTATAGTACATATATATTAGTTTGTATAAACTATACATAGATGGTAATGTAATTTTCAGTAAGCACAAGTGGGATGTCAGGTGAAAATTATACTAAAACAGTATCAGTTGCACAATATTAATCGCATTTTCAGTAGATTATTTTTATCAGCGGCTGTTCAGTTGTCAACAGAATGACACTGGCATATATAGAGCTAGCTGAAGTAGTTCAGTTTTGTATACAGCAATGCTCCAACTGAGATAAAGTACACATATATATAAAATGTTTGTGTACACAGCTTGCAGTGTGGATTAACATGATTGCATTAATATTACTTTAGCATTCAACTGTTTTTCTCAACATGATTTTATTAACCAGAAATCTCTTGGCAAGAAGGTAAACATTGCAAATAACTTCATTGCTTATTCTAGGAACTTCCCAAAGCCCAATTTAAATGAACATCAGGCTGCTCAATACTTCAGTCAATAGCATCACACATCTGTTCACTGTTCACAGTCCTGAGATTCTACCTCAAACCCTTGTCTTGATAGCTCCACCAATCCTAAACTATCACACCATGATCCTTCCCCGAGCTGGGAAAGCCTCTGCATTGAAAAGCCCACTTGAAACCAGTGGCCATCCTCTCTGCCTTCCGACTCAAGGCTGCCAAGCAGTGAGCTTTCTTACCAGCTTCCTGTTGAAGGGGTGTTTTCATGATTTACTTTCTTTCTTATTGAATAAAAAGAGTTACATAAATAGAAGGAGAGAAACAGATATTGAGAGAGAGACAGAGAGAGATTCATCTGTCCTCTGCTTCATCCCCCAAAGAGCCAAACAGACCACACCTTGGCCAGCACCAAACTAAGGAGTTTAACCTAGGCTTTCACTTGGGAGGCAGGGACTCAAGAACTTGGACTATTCTTCTGCCTTTTGCTGCTTCTTTTGTGTGTGTGTAATGAATTTATTTCTTTAACTATTTTAATTTTACTTCTTTATATTATTGTCATTTTAAGATACAGGTCCATAGGCCCTGGGATTTTCCTTATCCCCTCCCCAGTTCCCTTCCACTTCACTGAGTTTCCCTATATTGTTATTATAGTGCAGTTCTTCATACAAAGTCTTATGTGCATCATTGTGGGCATGGACAATGGCAGAGAGTCCAGCATCCTGTTGTCAAGATATAGCAAACAATTTCTCTGGGAGTCCATCTTTGTCCTGAAGTAGAGATGCATACTGCATTGTATCCTCACATCTGGATATGATAGTCTCCATTATACAGTTACTATACATCCCCTTAACTGAAAAGCCACAAAACAAAACCAAGAACAGAAAGAAAAAAAAAAAAGAAATCAACTACACCATGAAGTTAAATAACATGCCACTGAATGTGTAATGTGACATAATGAGACTGAGAGGAAGATCTTTGACCAGACAATTTACTCCCCAAGTGACCACAACAGCTGGTGCTATTCCGATCCAAATCCAGGAGCCAGAAACTTCTTCCTGGTCTCCCATGCGGGTGCAGGGTCTCAAGGCTTTGGGCCGTCCTCGACTGCTTTCCCAGGCCACAAGCAGGGATCTGGATGGGAAGTGGAGCTGCTAGGATTAGAACCGGCTCCCATATGGGAATTGGCACATTCAAGGTGAGAACTTTAGCTTGTAGACCACTCTGCCGGCCCGAAAGATGCTTCTATACTGCATCATCTATCAGTGGATTTTAGTTAACCAACTTTATTGTGGTTGAATTTTTTTCTAAATGATCTTCTATGTGGAATGTTGCATTTTTCAGTACTATGTTTTGTGTGTAGTTCAATCCTCTGAGTCTTGTGTTGCAATTTAATGTGTATTATGAGATATTAAGAAGTTGATCTAGTTGGGACTTTTTAGGGTGATTTTTTCATAAAAGAGTTAATCCATTTATTTGATTAATGAATCTTTGGTTAATGGGTTACAATGAGACCCTGCATAACCAAGATGACCAAGTGCAGGGTTTTTCTCTTGTCATGTAATATGCTGAGATTGTACCAATATCCTTGTATCCAAATGTACTTCTCAAAGTAGAGTGGTATTAAATATTGCCTACAGAATGATGCTTACTGGCAAGCAAATTCACTTTGTCTGGTATCCTAGTGCTTTGGTTACTAAACCTTTCAAGGTTCTCAAGAAAATCATCTTTTCTGTTGCTAAGTTCAACAAAGGCAGACCTGCTCCTGTTGCTAGAGGAGATCTCAGTAGTGGTGTCCTCAGGGATTCTGTTTGTGAGGAGGCAGAGGATATCCTTGCCTTAAGAGCACTCATGTCCATGGTGTTGTGGTCTGAATGTCTGTGCTCACCTGATAATAGATGTCAAAATCATTAGCTACTTCGGTATGGTGTTAGTAAGTGGGGCATTTGGGAGGCAATCATGTTGTAAAGGGATTATTAACTGGATAAGGAACATGGGGAGAGATGATAATTTTCTCTATTATGGGAGAACGTAGCAAACAATAAATTGATTGTCTGCAAACTAGGAAGAAATCCCTTCTTACCAATGAACTTCCAATTTCTAGAAATGTAAGGCATACATTTCTGTCCTTTAAATGACCTAGCTTTCCAAAATAATTATGAAGCCAAACTAACTACAATAGTCAACAATGTTTGTGATTAACTCTTTTGAGAGTTGAGTCTGAATGAAGAGATGTGATGTGGATTATTATATGTTTACATGCTTAGATATATCTACAAAGCATTTATGCATTAACACTAGATTGATTATAATCTGAACATGTATATGATCATTATTTAGTAAATTCAATAGTACAAAATAATTTCCTTTAGCACTGGAGATTTCCCATGCCTTCAGTGTTGTGTATTAGCTTTACTTTTTTGTAGAATTATCATTTCAAATGCAGAAAGTATAAAGGATTGGAATAAAAAGATTCAAAGGCATAGTCTGAAACCTTTTAACTGTTGCCTCCTAATTACTCATATGAGTTTTTTTTCCCTTAACTTTTTTCCTTCACTGTAAAGCTAAAAATCAGAAAACTGCAGCTAAATTATCCAACTTGAGGAAGTTCATTGTTTTGGAAATCTTTTCATAAATTTATTAGATGTACAGTAGTGAAATCTATAGCTGTGTGTCCTAGTAGTGTGTTTTTTGTTAGCAATAGGTGATTTCTTTTTTTTTAATTTTATGATAGTATTTTATTATA
The DNA here is from genome assembly GCF_017591425.1 of Ochotona curzoniae. Lineage (NCBI taxonomy): Eukaryota > Metazoa > Chordata > Mammalia > Lagomorpha > Ochotonidae > Ochotona > Ochotona curzoniae. The sequence continues at coordinate 24,700,782 of NW_024467115.1, forward strand.
GTAATACATGAAGCAATTAAAGTAATACCATATCTGTTGCAATGACACCTGCATTAGTTGCAGGTCCCCTTTACATTTATACACTCAAATAATCCTCATAATAATATTCTCTGAAGTCCATAATTAGCTTCATTTTTTTATATCATTTTATGACACAGTTTCATAGGCTCTGGGATTCCCCCTGCCCCTCCCCAAGCCCTCCCCTCATATTGAATTCCTCCATGTTGTTACAGTAGTACAGATCATAACCAGTCATGATTCCTTCATTGTGGGCATGGATCATATAGAAATTCCAGCGTCTTATTGTCCAGATAAATTCAACAGTTTCATTGGGAGACCATCTGAAAGTGGAGTTGGCAGAATATCCTCCTCTCCAATGAGATGTCACTACACAACTTCAACAACAGGAAGAAACATCTAAATTAACAGCATCATGAAGTTAATTGACATGATATTGAGTGACCAATATGCTAGAAAATGCAAGTTCTTAACCACATCCTGTAACTATTTCCTTGACATCTCAATTTTAGTATATACACAACTGACTGCTATAAACCTTTTTTTTCTCCCGAGCTAACATGTTTTTGAGTTTAACCAAAATCAGAGTGACACAGCAACAGTGAAAGGATCAACATTAACATCCACCATATGTAACAGCTCAGTAGAAGCTTAACATCAAAGTTTCTCTACAGTTACATCTTGTTTAGCATTAACAGTCATAAATTGATAACAATTTTTGGGGGGAGAATCTTAAGCCACGATTTAAACTTTGCAGAATATAGCGGTTAAGTACAGCTTTACAGAATTTTGCATTTTAACAATTGAAGAATATAAGTTTTAGCCAGGTGAATAGGGAAATCTCCATCAACCTAGTGAGTGAGGAAGAATTTAACTCTATATCCTACCTAGTAAAGTCCAGGAGAAGCAAACAGGGAGCCTGACCAGTTAGTCCAGGCTGAGCGATTATAGGCTAGTTGGTCTTTTTCTACTACGGTTTTTTCAAGTTGAATTTTCTTTGGTCTGAACATATGTAGGGAGAAATTCACTTTATCTTTAATGTCCAAGAAGATGTTTTTATAGAGTTAGAGAAGCAGGTTTGTAAATAGATTTTTTTTCCCTGTGCATGCAATTTTCTCATCCCAAACTATTCCCTGTGTAAGAGTAACTTTTATTTTACCAATATTTTATTTTTATTGACTGCCTACTCTGGTGTTGAAATTGTGTTTCCAGGAAGATAAAATTGGTCTATATTGTGTCTGGTAACCAGTATTTGGCAAGGAGGAAAGGAACTATATGAATAAAGATGGAAAATGCGAGGGGGACCAGGATAGTTTCCACTCTTTCTTTTTTAAAAATCTTTTTAAATTACATTTCATTTGGCTCTGGGATTCCCCCAACCCCTCCCCACCCTTTCTTAACTAGGAAAATAAGATATATTTTAAAATGATAACATATACAAAAAAATAGCACTTCAAAATAAGGAAGCCGACAAGGAGGATTCAGTATATGCCTGGTCTCTCTTTCTCTCTCTCAACACACACTTCACTCAATCTTTGAGGCATGTGTATGAGATCGGTGTTATTAAAGCACATTTCATAGTTGTCAGGATGCATGTTATAGCACACATCATGAGTAGGGAATTCAAATGCATGTCTCTTTCAGTAACTACAAAGTTTGACCTTTCTGTTATGCTCATCTGTCTGTCATACCAAAATAATTAGATTTTAATACATTCAGGAGTGGTCTGGTAAGGAAATGTGAACATATTAATTTTTTTTAATTTTCAAATATAAAAGGGAATATATTTCTTCTATTTTTATATACAGTTTAAGAGCACGTACCTTCTCTCTGTACCTTACTTCCACCCTTTTTCCTCCTTTGGTTATTTTTCCTTTAACTTTTAAAATGACATGCTTTCAATATTCTGTATTATCACGTGATTAACCCTCCACTAAATAAGCATTCAATAAATAATAAGTAGAATAGCCACTGCTCTTCCACTATAGATAAGGGGTAGAAGCAGTGACCAAATTGAAATTTGATTAAAAGAAATATTAATTTTCTGAGAATTTGTAGCAATATACATGTCAGCTGGTGGGTTAGAGAACCTTAAAGTTTGCTTTAAAATAGATTCAGATTTAACAAAAGGTCAAACCAAGATCCCAAATACAGAAGAAAAATATCACGAAAAAAGGTAACCAACTGTCTGTGGAATCAGACCTACAAAATTTCAGATATTGAAATGATCACACAGAGAATACAGTGTGTAATTGAGATGATTTAACATAAAATAAAATATTTTAAAACATGAGCAGCAATTAAGAGAGTATGAAAAGAACTCTATACTGGTTCGTCAATGAAACAAATAGACTTTACGGAAACACTATGATTTAAATTAAAGAGCAGTTAGGTTAGTTGGAAGATATGAAAGAAGATGGAAGAGAAGATAAAGAAACAAGAAAGTATGATATGGTATTGGAGAAAATTTTCATAATACAGTCCAATAAAACATAGAAGATGGTTATTTATCTGGAGCACAGAGTGAGAACCTCTTAACATTAAGCAAACTGTATCTAACTTAGAATATACAGCAGGAAGATACGTACACATATGAAATGTAATAAATGCTACCACCAGGAAAATGAAGACATCCATGTCCTCAGTCACCTATCTTGTGTGGTCAGAGCACCTGAAATCTGCTGTACGATACGATATCATCAACAATAGCCACCATGTTGATCATTATTGCTCCAGATTTCTGCACCTGGCATCCCTCCCTGCATCGCTGCATCCTGAGCAGCATCTATTCCTCATTGCTTCTCTCATTTCCCATAGACTCATTCAGTTGTCTGAGGCTCTGCATGCAACACTGACCATGCAGGTTTATCTTTCTGAGTTTAACTTATCTCACTGAGTTTGCTATTCCAAGTGGTTCTAATATATAATGGTGTTTAAATTGTTCATGGAAAATGTGTCCTAACAAAAAAACTATTTGGATTTCCAAACTTTTTATACCAAAATAAACTCATAGTAATTTTTTAATAGCATTTGTTAACAGAACAAAAATATATCTTTAACAAGGAGCCTGCATCACATCAACATGGATTCTGGTAAAATTGAAGCAAAATTAGCATCTATTTTATGGTGACGCTTTAGTGGAAGAATGCTGAAATCCCTGACACTTCATGAAAAGCTTATGGGGACAAAGTTTCAAAGAAATCAGTCACTAGAAATGGGTATTTTTTTAAAAAAGATTTATGTATTCATTTGGAAGTCAGTATGAGAGATAGAGAGAATCTTCTATTTTCTGGCTCATTCCCCAGATGGCAGCAATGGCCAGGACTGTATTAATCTGAGCTTGTTCTATGTCTCCCACGTGGGTGACCAGATCCCAAACACTTGTCCATCTTTCACTGTTTTCCCAGTCCATAAAAAGGGACCTGGTCTGGAAGTGGAACAGCAACAACAAGAACTGACACTCATGTGAGATGCTGATGCTGCCAAGTAGAGGCTTCACCCACTATGCCATAATGCTGGCCCTTGGATAATTTATATTATGAGGTCACAAGACAATGCTGAAGGTTAGGGTTATAGTGAAAGCTTATCCCAATCAATTTACAATGAAGATTATCATTGCCCATGCCCTAATTGGGGTGGCTGACTATTAACAACAGGCAGTCTCATGGACATCTTAACAGGTTTTGCTTCATCACTCTAACCTCAAATTAATGTGGAGCAAACTTTTCTGTCTAGGCTGTTATCACTGTTATCATTGTTCCTATACACCTGAAGACGATAAGAGGATTATTAATGAAAAGTTTAAGCAAGTGCAATGAAGATGTTGTAGTATTTGAAGAACTCTACAAGTAGATGGAACATGGATGGATCCATAATGACCCTTGAAGAAAACACACAAGGAAAGCAATGTCTACAAAAAGGCAGAAGTGGTCCAATAAAGGCAAAAGGAAAACATTCAAAGGTAAATGTCATGGTAATGGTTTTCTGAGATGCCCAAAGCATTCTGTTTGACTTGCCAAAGAGATAAGGAATTATATTTACTGGGTCAGGCACTATGACTCAATGGCTAAATCCTCACCATGCCAGGCACCCAGACCCCATAGGGGCACTGATTTGTGTCCTGGCTATTCTGAACATTTATAAACTTTTTGTTGTTGTTGTCATTGTTCCCAAAATGAATACAGTACAATTATTATATTAATGTGTGTGTGTGTGTGTGTGTGGTTACCTTGTGTTAAGTGTTGTAAACCTTGAGATGACTTAAAGTATATGGTAGGGTATGCATAGTTATATGACAATCCCCCTGGACATTCAGAGATAACTGTGTCATACTGTATCATCTTTTAAAAAAAAACTTTTTTTTTGAAAAACAGAGTTACAGAGAAAGGAGAGACACGCACAGAGAGATTTTGCATCTACTGTTTCATTCCCCAAATTATTGCAATGACCAGAGGTAGGCCAGTGTAAAGCCAGAAGCTCAGAACCTCGTCTGGGTCTCTTACATGAGTGAGGAGCCAACAGACTTGAATTATCCTCTCTGCTTTACCAGGTTATTACCAGGGAACTGGATTGGAATTGGAATAGTTGAGACTCAAATCAGTACCCATATGCTGGTGCCACAGCACCGTCCTTAGAGTATCATCTTGTGTATCCTGGGAGAGAAAAATATGCAATCTTAGGAAGTGTTTTTGTCTTCTTGTACCCATGAAATGCATAAAATGTTTTCTTTATATTAATATTTTGTAAAATATTAGTATTTTACTAAAATAAAATATTTTAGTAAAAAAGGAAAACAGAAAAATAATTCTCAAAAATTGCTGAAATAGTCAAAGAAATACTTTTAAGGTAATGAAATAGTGCTACAAAGGCTTTTAGTTTAATTGAAACTCTGAAAATTAATCAGACTTTATCTTCGTAAAGGAGATTTTAAAGAGTACATTTTCAGGACCTGTGCTGTGTTGTAGCTGGTCATGTCACTGTAGGTATCCCTTACCAATGCTGATTTAACCACTGCTCCATTTTTGATCCAGCTCCCTGCTCACAAGTCCAAGAAAGCCGTGGAAAATAGTGCAAGTGCTTGGGCTCCTGCATCTGCACGGATGATTGGGACAAAGCTACTGACTTTGGATTTGTCCAGCTTGGCTGTTACGTTCATTTGGGGAGTGAATCAGCAGGTAGAAGTCCTCGATCTCCATCTCTCCATGTCTCTCTCCCCTCACTCATTCTATAATTCTGCTTTTGAAGTAAACAAATAAATCTTTTAAAAACTGTACATTTTGCATTGGAAAGAAAACAATCTCTGAACAAAATGTGAGTCTAGGAGTGAATGACAGCGAAGAAAGAAGTAAATTTAAGCGGATCTTTATAAACAAAAGAAGAATGTCCTCTAAGTTATATAGTTGAAGAGCATTATAAAACTAAAACACTTACAAAACAACTTGGAAGTTGGAATATGATTTGAGACAAAGCTTTCCAAAAATGTTATATATTCAAATAATGAGCAAAAATTAGTTTATTGCACACATTAAAATGCCTGTTGTGTGGAGCTTACGGATTACAGAATAAGGAGAAGAAAAATTGAGGAAATGAAGGAAGCACGTGATTCACAAGAAGGAAAGAGGAAAAAAGGGAAAAAGAAACAAAGCGAGACATGGAGAGGCACAAAATTGGCTAACGGAAATAATTCAAAATTTACCAGTACTCATGAAAAATTGAAAGACACACAAGACTTTTCAGCTAAAAAAAATGTTGTAGTAAATGAAAACACACAGGCAGCAATGTATCTTTTATAAGAGACATCTCTTATAAATCTCTTATATGGAATTAAATAGGAAGAAACCAGGGTTACCATAGCACAATCCTCTGAGACAGCAATTAAGATTAAATTTTAAATGACAGCTTGGGTATATCTATCCTAAATATTTAGCATCAAACATGCAGTATAAAAGCACTCAAAATCAAATAACTCAACAATTTCTGTGGCTTAAAATAAGTAAAAATTGTGTCTGTTTTGCTTATGTTCATTGTGGTTCACTTGGAGCAGTTAGTGTTGATTGAATCTTGTGTGTTTGTCCCATAGAGGACAAAAAAAGTGGTTGATGAATGAACAGATGAAAAAACACTTTTAGTCTAGTTTTCTGAAAAAGTGAAGAGACAAAAATTCCTACCCCTATAAACCAGTTAAGTATCTATACAGCCCTGAGCACCCAGTCTGCTTTTAGAAGGGTTTTCATGTGCATAAGTATGGTTCCTTTGATTCTTCTCTGTTCCTCCTTCTTGAAAAGTCTGGATCAGGGTGAGGGGATGAATGTGGAATTCTCCTAAACAAGACCCTCTGGAGAATACTGACCATTGGGGTTCTTATCTACTAGAGAATGACTGGTCAGTCCAGAGGTTAGGCCTTGCACCAGCTGCATGGCTCCCACAATTCAGCAGATTCCTTGTGATAATTGACAGGCAGGGATACCTTGGACTGTTGGGCACTGACAAGAGGCTGGGTCCAGCTTTCTGCACTTGTTTCCTCATTTCCTTGTGCATAGATTTATTATTGCCTTATTTTCTTCACACTGTCTGACATAGGCTAAGACCTACCTGGCTGCCTTCGCAGAGCTCTACTCCGCATCTCCTGTCAAAGCAGCCATTCCCTGGAATAGGGCCAGTAACCAAGGGAGCAGGTGGGTCTCACCGAGCAATCACACACCCCTTGTCTGTTTCCAATTACAGTTCATTTATAATGGCTAGTCCTCCAGTTCACCAAACCACCAAGATCAAGAAAGTGCCTGAGAGGAAGAAAATAAAATCACTGTACAAACAGAAGGTAAGGTCACTACATCCGACAGATGTCAAAAGGAAGTTACTGTAGTCCTATTGCCACCACATAGAACAGACTTTGAGACGAAGGCGTTGCTTCAGATGTCTCCTTCACAGTGACTACAACTTTCATTTCACAGAAATTTTGATAGTTCTAAAACTGTAATTCCTAATAACAAAGCCCCAGGTTAAATTCAGGCAAAGGTCACAAAGCCACAAGAACAGAGGTATCTCCCCAGTAGGGCATCTGAGGATCAAAACGTGCAGGTGGTGTAAGTCAAAGCAGTCCAGGTACAAAGGTTTACACAGGTTGCGAATGAGAATTCTTCAAACCTACTGGGCATCGTAATCTGTGTAGGCTTTCTGTCTCTCTCAGGAGACCTGCCTTTCTCCCTCAAAGAACAGAAACTGTAAGATCAATCTAGCCCTGCTCGAAACACTCCAATGACTTCCTATACATTCAAAGTAAAAAGAATTACCCTTACAATGACTTTCATGGCCCTACTCAATGTCTCTTCAACCCATTGATTTTTCTGATCAAACCCGTCTTTCTGATGCAGCTCATCTTAGTTTTGTCATACTGGTCACGACTGTTCTTCAATACCGGGTATGTGGCATAATGAGTTATGGCCTCCACATTCATATGGTAAGGTCTAATTCAGAGTACTTTGGAATATGAATGCATTTGGACAGAAGGCTTTCAAAAAGGTAATCGTAACCACACCCCAGGAAGAGTGGAAAAATTAACTTGTAGATTTTTTCTGGGATTTCAAAATTACAGTAAAAGATTCTAGGAACTACAGAAACATTAAGTTTTCCTTTATCTGATGTGGCATTAGTATGTGAAGTAGTCTCTTTCTTCTGCTACCTTTAAAAAGTGAAATTTCAATTATTCAGTTTGGAAAGTAGTTTCATGCATATTATGCATCTGACAGACTTAGACTAGGTTTTTGATTCCTGCCTTCCACTTGGGCTGGTCCTGGCTGTTGCAGGCGTCTGCGGAATGAATCAGCCAATAGCACGTCATACATCTCTAGCTCAATCTTTTTCTGCCTCTAGCATATACCTCTATCTCCGTATCATCTCTATGCTTCTCTGTCTTTCAAATAAAGAACAATGAATGTAAACATTTAAAAGTGGAGGAGATTTTTCAAAGCCTTCATTGCACAGAAGAGGAATAATATTTGTGTGTGCACTCAGGCACAGTTGGATTTTTAAGGTTGCACTGGAATCTTTTATCAGCAAAATAGCAGGCTTTAGTTGCCCTCTTGGCTCTCTTAATTTCTCTAATTTTCTATTTCACTCTGTAATAAATGGATTTGCTGTCCTGGAGCAGGCTTCACTGATTTGGATTTAAAGATTTTCTTCATTTCGCACTTGCACATAACCTAGTCATTCGATGTGCACAAAACATCTAACTTTAGACAAGTAAGCAAAATTGAAATATTTTCAGATGACTGGACATTTTGCCAATAAGATGAAGTGTGGCCAACGATGGCATGAACACATTTCCTATGAGAGCTGAAAACAGCTTTGTATTTTTCTTGCCATGGGTCAGAGCTGACTGGCACACCGTGTGATTGCTTCTAAATGACGGGAATTAAATTCTACACCCTCTTTATATTGTTCTTCTATCTTTTTGAAACTAATAACTCAAAAACCCATAAATGAGGTTAAAATATTTCCTTCATGTAATTCTTATGAGATTATATGAGATAATGCACATAAAGCTTTTAAGACTATTGGTTGGCACAAAAATGTGTGCAAATATTAACACCATTTTCATACACATTGTCTCATAGCTTGACTTTCAGAATGATTTCCTCCCCTTTTCTCTAAGTTTTTCATATTGGCAGGAAGAATTCTTTAAAAAAAATGACAAAAAGCCATACCCTTTAAAAGTACTTTCATTAGAGAAGAACATGTGTACATGAAATCACACTAAATATTAGGTACCCTTTCCCTCTAACTCATGAGATCTAGAAGGTTGGATTGTATAGGAATTGAATGGAGAGTCTGAGAATTCCTTACCATTGTAAAGAAAAGAGGTTCACGTGTGACAGCTCTGAGCATGGTGGAATGCAGACAAAAGGCTAGAAAATAGTCCTATTGTTTCTGATTCTTTTTCTGCTTTTTTCCCCCTTTATTACATTAGGTGTATAACATTTTTAGGTCAGGAAAAAGAGGATCAAACCAGCTGTTTGGCAGGTCACTCTTTTATGTCTGATAGCTATAGGCCAGGAAGTCATGGGCAGCCCAGAAACAGGGAAGCGGGGCTCATCTGTGCTCTGGCCATGTGTTTCCTTATCAAATGAGGAGTTTATGGGGCCAGAAGGATCAGCCCAGTCAAAACACTTTTACTCCTTTCTAGGTCATTTACTAATTACTTGGAGCCCCCAAATTCTCAAAGTAGTAACTTCAAAGAAGGGATGCACAAGGTGAGACATAAAGCCAGAGTGCAGGGAAGGTCAGGCTTGTCTTCCGTTTCCATGTCTTTGCTATTGTAGAATGTGCTGCTGCAAATATAGGATTACAGATCCCCTGCTCATTATATTCCTAGGAGCGGGATAGCTGGGTCATATGGCAGGTTTATTTGTAATTTTCCAAACACTCTCCATACTTATTTCCACAGTGGTTGTACTAGCCTACTCCCACCAGCAGTGAAGGAGGGTACCTTTATCCCCACATCCACGCCAGCAGGTGTTGTTGCTTGAGTTTTGAATGTAGAGGTCAGTCTTACTGGAGTTAGGTGGTACCTCAGTGTGATTTTCTTTTGCACCCCTCTGATGGCTAAGGAGCCTGAGCATCTTTTCAGGTTTGTTAGGCAATTGATTCTGTTCTTTTGAAAAATATTTGTTCATTTCCTTTGCCCATTTTTCACAGGTTTTCTTTTGTTTGTTTGTTTTTACTGTCCCTGGGTTTCTGAAGCTCTTTGTACATCCTGGAGGTTACTCCCCTATCTCTTGCGTAATGTGCAAAATTTTTCTCCCATTCTGCTGGTTGCTTCCTCACTTTGTCAATTGTTTCTTTTGCTCTGCAGAAACTTTTAGTTTGATGTGGTCCCGTTGGTTCATTTTGACTGTTTGCTTTTGCTTTTGGTGTCTTTTCTAAGAAGTCTTTCCCTGTTCCTGTATCTTGGAGAGTGCTTCCTATGTTTTCCTTTAATAGTTTCATGGTTTCTGGATGTAGATTTAGGTCCTTGATCCATTTAGAGCTGATTTTTGTATACTGTGACAGGTGAGGGTCTTGCTTCTTTATTCTGCAAGCTTTTATCTAGTTGTTCCAACAGCACTTGTTGAATAGACCAGGTTTTTTTTTTGCCTAGGTTGCTTTCAGTTTTCTTGTCTAAGATTAGTTGACTATGCATGTGCAGACTACCTACTGGTGTTTCTATTCTGTTCCACTGATCTTATTCCAGACTGTTTTGATAACCACTGCTCTGTAGTATGTCTTGAGGTCTGGAATTGTGATTCCTCCAGCTACAGCAGCATAATCTACAATAGCAAAGAAATGGAAACAAACTATATGTGCTTCAAAAGAAGAGTGGTTAAAGAAACTGTGGCAATCTACTCCATGGAATATTATTCAGCTACTAAGAAAAATAAAATTATGCTATTTACAATGAAGTGGTCCCAACTAGAGACCATTTTGCTCAGTAAAAATGAGTTAATCACAAAAGAACAAATACCATATGTTGTCTCTAATATAAGGAAACCATCATGGAAAATGTAACTTCAATAACCTGGTGCATACTGTTTTTTTTCCTGCATCCCTTGTGCTTCGATCTTTTTTATTTCAGTTACATTTATTCCAAATTCTTTTCTCTTGTTGAATTCATCACTGGCTCATGGATTACATGGTATCATCAAGAGACTTTTGTGTTTCTTTTTTGTCACCCATGTGCTGGTTACTCAGTGGTGTTTTTTTTTTTTTTTTTCCATGGTGCTGTAATTTTCTGCTGCTGCTGCTGTTGTTGCTGTTGTGACTATTGTTCTAATTCACACTGTTGTTGGCCTTGTTTCATGGCTTCTCATTTATGGAAATGTATAGTGATGAAGTACTGGGGTGTACCATATCCAGATGTGGGGGTGCCATGCAACACGCATTGCTGCTTCCAAACAGAAGATGGACTCCCAATGAAAGTGTTGGAAATGTGTAGACAATGGGATGCCGGACTGTTGACACTGTCTGTACCAGCAATGTCAGGCACACTTAAATATGAGACTGATGGGATTATGACTCCTTATGAAGGTCTATACTATTGCAGCAAAGTGAGGAAAATTTGTCAGGGGTGGGAGTTTGAAGGGGAATCCCAAATAAAATAAAATGTAAATAAAGTCAGAGACAGAAATCTTGTTCTTCTGAAAGGAAAAAATCAGGGGGTCCATGAAGCTGCATTAACCACTTTTGAGAACAATCTCCAACTGGAATCTACCTTCTACTGTTGAGGACCAAGGTTGCCAACCTGGGGAAGAAATTAAAATCATACCTGAACCGTAACAGTTATGGTAGGTAGGATTTTTACTGCAGACACCACGAATGCTGGAGGGAGCCTGCAGTGCAGAGCGTGTTACAAAGATTTGTAGTTTACACACAGTCACTGTTGAGAGCCTTCAAGATCGATGTTGTGTGATAACCTCATATTCCAGAGAAAGAAAATTACATACTTTGATAGATTCTTTGATTAAAAAGGACACTGGTGCTATTAATTCAGGAGATGGCATGATTAAGAATGGCTTTTACCACTGGATGACTATTTGAAATTTATCAAAAGATGCCTTTTCTTGTGCATTTCATATACTTTAAAAAGGATATGATTAACTTTCCCTGGCAGGTGGTGGCTGGAAGTGAACTGATGAACCACAACTGAAACCTCACTTACTTCAGGCTGTCCCTGCTACATCCTAGGAGATGCAGCCTCCTAGAAAATGAAACACAGCTGACAGAGTACAGAAATGTATCAGTGCTTAACCTTATACTGTAAGTAGCTAATTACTGTTTCTCTGTCTTTGGAGTGGAGATAACTAAATAATCGTTTCTGTGTTTGTAACACCTATTAACAGAACTGTGGCCAGCACACTATGGAAATTCAAATGGTTTTCTGAAAGTCTATGTAAAGACAGTCAAAATGTGTGAATTAGTGCATACATTGTGTAAAAAAAAAAGTACAAATTGTTACAAAATGTTTCCATGTGACCATTTTTTTTTTGTGTGTGTGTGTGTGTGTGTGTGTGCTTTACACCAGGCCTCCATATAGCTATTACAAGTCAAGGGATCCAATTTGTCTTATTAAGTGGTTTTTAAAAGACTTATAGGATGATTTTGCCCAACAAAGATACTATTTTGCTTAGGAATCGCAATCATAAAACACAGAGAACCTAGAGTGGGAAATGGGGCAGTAGTTAGTGCCACACACAGAGAACACATAATACAGGTGCACTCAGAATAAGCAGAAGCAATAAGGTCAAAGAATGGAAACACAGGTCCTTAGTTGGGGGGAAATACTGAATTATGGTGATGAAGGCAAAGAAAAGCCAATAGTTCTACAGCTGAGGAAGACTTATTGGTCACGCCATCCCACAATCCAGGAGTCCAGATCAACTAAAATTGTGCTTTCCCCAGGAACTTTTCACATTTAGCATTTTTTGTGGAAACTCAAAACATCACACTGACAGTAGACAATATGTATCAGGCTCTCACTTTTTCAGGAGTATTGAGGGTTTTTTAAGGGTATTCTTTTAAATCTCAAAAATAATTCTTTGACTTTTACTAATGTCATTTTACACACACAAAAAGGAGCTCAGAAAAAGTTAGATGGGGAATAGAAATTTGAATTCAGATGAAGGTGGTATGCTGGGGTACTATCTTGGTGTGGTTGAGATTTATTCCTTGCACTTGCATGTCTACTGTCATTTTACTATTAACTGACTTCCACATCATAGTCTAGCAGTAGCTTTTGTTTCTCCCAACCTAATATTCTCATTAGATCTAATTTGTAAGAGCAGCTCTGCCAGGCTCAATCATCAAGCAATCAGTTTTAAATCCTTCTGTGTAGGCATATTGTCAGAAGAGTTAGGCCAGGCTTGCCAGCCATAGAGCAGGCCAACTTATTGGAATATGTTTATTCCTTTATGAAGAAGAGTAACCTTCCTATCACAGCTTGTCCTGTCCTAAATTCAACCGAATTGTTTGTCTCCTACCGAAGAATTAGGTCTTTGGAGAGCACAGATTGTTCTTTATTTTTATTTTCTTCATTTATTTATTTTTGTTTCTGACACCTTTCATATCATTTGGAACAAAGTTAATTCCCCATAACAGTCCAGTGAGTGGATGTAATACCTCGCTATTTATTCTCTGGGCTACAGATGTCTATTCATGCTCTGTACTATTCTACCTTGGGAACAAACAAGTTGGTGGATAGGGAGAAGAGAATTCATTTAATGTGGCTTTCAACCCAGGGTGATGATACAGAGGCATTAAGAAATTGCTTTGCTATTAAGGACAGATGACTAGAGCAATAACTTTGGGTCAAGATTATGCAATTAAATTAATCACAAAGCCCTATTTGAATAGTGCTTAAAAATCTGAAATGTGTTTTTACTGAGAAGTCTTATTCTGTACTCACAGTGCACCTGGGACTATGTGTTACTCCCTGTTTTGAGCATTGCTCGTTGCTAAGCTGTGGCAGACTGTCATTTGGTTTGTGAGGTTGCCTGTGCTATTGCAGGCTTCTATTTCTCTCTGCCCACATGGGTCCCTGGAGGCTCTGCTTAGACGGTCTCGTTGGATGGAGAAGCTCTGTCTTGGTTCCATTTGTGTTTATGATTATACGGAGAGAGGCCCAAATCTTTCCACCAGGTGCCACTACCCTGTCCTCCCCATCCTGTCTGTCTGCTCTAACCCATCACACATCTAACCAGGAAAGTTAGAAAATAATGATGCAACATCCCAGGCTTTGCAAAAGATTGTGTATTTATATATACGGACTTGAGCTTCAAAAGAAAGAGAACCTATGGAAGACCTCCTTTTTTGGTCTTCTCTCTAGGCCTTCCCAATTTCCTTTCCTAACAAAATTTTTTCTCCAGCTGATCATACCTCCTTTGGGAAATCCATTCCTCTTCATGTGGGGATGCTTCCACTACCCTTTTTTCTACATTCCTAAACTTTAGTCCAACAAGAATTCAGAAAGAGACTCGTATTTTCTTTGTTTAAGAGGGAAGCTTTGGGCTGTATTCTCCCAAGAGACCAAGCACATTAGAAGTTCAAGCCCAATGCAGTCTCCCCAGGAGATAGAAGCTGAGTGAATTTACTAACAAGTTTTCCTGAAGTGTCATGGCTGAAATGATAATCCTTCATAATACAGTCATACTTCATACAGAGAAAGGACAGTCCCTATTCCTTGGGAACTATAAACTGTAATTGTAGAATGTGCTTAAACTCTTTCCTGCCCTGCATTACGTTGCAAAACCTTTACTCGGTATAAACTAGTTTTTCTTTACTATCCAGAAAAAAATTGCCCAGCCTGAATTACATTTCCAAATTTTTATTCTTTTTCCACACAAAATCTTGTTCACTTCATCCCAGAAAGTAGGGGCAATTTATTTTACCATAGCACTTAAAAAATGGGACTGTGGGGAAGTTAAGTGAATCACCAAGCAATGGCAGCTGTAGGACCTGTGTGTCTCACTCATAAATATTAATTGCGTACTTTTCAAGGGATTTCCTGGCAGTTCTGTGAAACTTCTGATGTTGAATTATTGAATCTATTTGTTGATCTCATTTCTACATATCCTTTCCAGTTCCTATTTTATCTTAAATAAAAAAAATGTTAAATAAATTCAAATATCTCTTGATTTAGAATGATCAGAATACTAAAGTTTCATCTCTTAAATTGCAAGCTGGAAATTTCTGAGGTCTATAAGATTGGTCAGATATTCTTTATGTAATGACTTCTTCATAGGCTGGAGTTGATGTTTATAATATTTATATTTTGCTTCATCTCTTCCACTTATATTGTACCTTGGACATGGTAGGAACTGAATAAATTCTCCATGAGAAATCTGCAGATGACTTTGCAGAGGATGTGTTAAACCTGATCATAATGATACTTAACCTGTACTCCCTGTCAGATGACTCGAAGTAGCTATACATAATGGGCTTGTCATGGTGGCAACTACAAGACAGGAAAATGCAAGATTCCCTATTTCTGTTCAAGTAAAAATCTTATAAAAATATAATCATAGGTATAGTAAATCTATGAAATGAAGTTATAATTTAAGATAACTCATGTATTTATATAACCTGTAGGCATAGACCCTATGTTTATTATAACATTTTCGTATGGGTCCTCCTTATAATCAACCCAGTGTTATTGAGTCATTTAATCCATTATTTAATATTCATTAGATGGCCGATCCTTAGTCTTGGCATTCGTTGGCAGGTGTTGCAGCCTGGCTCAGCCTATCCGGTCCCCCAGTCCCAGCTCTCTTAATAAGGTAGTGGGAGAACAGAGCAAAGACTGTGCAGGTATGCGTCTCCTCTCTCCCTGCGAAATGCTGTGTGTCAGTGGCTGTCTTCTGCTGTTTCATCATGAACTCAACAGGATGTGTTTACTGAGGAGCTGTTGCTCCCTAAAGCACTGTCTCTGTCGTCAACCCAGGCTTTTCCAAGGACTCTGGTTTCTTGTTGTCAGACATTGTCATGTTGCCATGGGTGGTTATTGTTTCAATGTGTCCTCCAAATGATGTATGAAGACAAACTTGTTCAACATAATTAGGATTCTATAAAGTCATAAAGGATAGAGTTAAGTCTGGTGTTACTGGCTTTGTGAAAAAAGGAATAACCCTGTCTTAGTCCTTGTGTCCTATTTTGCCACATTTTTTTAAGATTTATTTATTTTTATTGGAAATGCAGATATACAGAGAGGAGGAGAGACAGAGAGGAAGATCTTCCGTCCGAGGATTCACTCCTCAGCGGCCACAATGGCTGGAGCTGAGCCAATCCGAAGCCAGGAGCCAGGAGCTCTTCTGGGTCTCCCACATTGGTGCATGGTCCCAAGGTTTTGGGCCTTTCTCAAATGCTTTCCCAGGCCACAAGCAGGGAGCTGGATGGGAAGAAGGGCCGCCGGGATTAAAACCAGTGTCCATATGGGATCCTGGCACATGCAAGGTGAGGATTTTAACCGCTATTGCGTCAGGCCTAATTTGCCACTTTTCACCATGTTGCGGCATAGCATGGAGATCCTTACCAGATGGTGGTGCCATGCTCTTGAACTTCTCAGGCTCCCAAACTGATGGCCAAATAAACTTCTACTCTAAAAGTGACTTAGACTGAGTTATTCAATTGCAGCAACAGAAAATAGATTCAAATACAAATATATGAAGAAGAAGTTAATACCAATACCTCAAGAACTCCCCAAACCCATAGACCTGACATTTGAAAATAAATCCAAAATTTCTACATTCTCTCTGGCCCTTCTATAAGAAGCTAATAGATACTAATTTACAGCCAGAGATGTCCTAACAAATGCTTTGCAGCAGGCATTCTGGAAAAAAAGTATGCACAGGTATACTCTCATCAGAATTACGTAACACATTATTCTGAGATAAAGAATGGATAGCACATATTTAACAAGAAATAACAAAACGTATAATAATCCTTGTTGTAAATTCCATATGGCCAATTGACTCTCAAAGAATGCTGTAACATGCTGAACTCGCTGTCCTTATGTAGCTGATCTGTTGATGAAGCAGTATAGTTCTGATGTGAATTTTGGTTGAGAATGATACCTACATTAATTAGTAATATCAAAGTAAATGAAAAAAATAAATGTGTATGTCAGAACTTTATTAGTATGTCCATGAGGGTAAAATTCTTTAGTTTCAAATACTGTGAAAATAGGCTTCTTTTGTTTTTTTTTTGTATTATTCACATTGAAATGGCAGCAGACATCTAAATTTTATCTACCTTGTTTATGTGTTCTTCATTGCTTTCTCTAGGCTAGCAAAAACAAAATAAATCAAGCTCTGATTGGTAGCTACCAAGGCTGACTCAATGCATCACTGTTACTTCACTGACTGCAGCGCTGTGAAAAGATGCACATTAGCTTATGATATTCCAGTGACACTGACCAGCAGGCGTAAATAACCTCAAAGGCACAGATAATAGGAAAATGGAGTTAAATAATTGGATTGTGATGAGTTCAGGGTATTATCTTTGTTTTTAATGATTCATCTAATTATAATTTAATTTTAATAATTACTTTATTCAACATCTAATTCACAAAATTACTGAAAAGTTAATAAGCTCAGTGAATCAGTACAAGCAGAATCCAAAAAACCATTGGCTGTGGCTCATAAATATTAAAACATTATACTAATCAGAAATTAGAGCTAGAATTACTCTTGTCCAGTACTTTCCCCTGATAAGTGTGGATTTTGATGTAGACTAGGTTAAGTGGGAGACTGGATCAGCTGAAACCTCTGATCTGTTCCTATTCCAATGTATGTACCTATGAGACAATAATCCCACATCATGCAGGCCCTCCTGATTGGATTCCAGGCTGGGGAGCTGTAGACAATGCATTTGCAACGCTGGGTCAACTTCTGTTCCTACATGGCATATTATATCTCCTTGTTATGAGTATGTGTGTGGGGTGGGCATTGGCCACAGAAGGAAAACGCCAGAAGTTGCATCCTACAACACAGAATTCTAAGAACCCAAGGCAAGTCTGGAACTTTCTGATTTCTTGTACCCCTGAGAGAAATATTTCTGTGTAAATTCTGAAGCAATCAGTTGATAGCATGTGTAGAAGTGATAAAGACTTCGGGGAAAATGAAGTTCAAAATCGTGATTGTTCAGAATGGAACAGGGAAAAGTTAAAATCATCAACTCCAGCTGGGCCTAGAATCATAACAATTAACATTTACTGATTTACTACATATTTATAATATGCTAAATGCTTTAAGTGCATAATTTCACTTAGGCTTCGCAAGCACTGCACAAAATAGAACATTTTCCTTTGGTTTTTCAGATAGGAAAACTGGTTGAGATTATTACAGGTGGTAAGGCATATGGAAAAGGGCAGAGATGGAATTCATAGATATCATGAATGTTCATAATTGTATGATTTTCTCCATCAGCTGTGCATGAATTGGGACCAAAAGAATGGGGTTGGGTTTGACTAATTAGATGGAGCAAAAAGTCAAAAAGGAATGTAACAGTTGGCTCTAACCAGCATGAAGAAGAAGCCAATTTCTATCATCATTAAAACCCTTGGTCAAAACTTGCCACCACCACAATTAGTGATTACAAGATTGTGTCCCTTTCAAATAAATAGGTTGAACTCCAGGCTGCAATACTTCCATATTCCAATTCTCCAATACTGATGATGTGGTGTTTGGGAGCAAGGCCATTGGGAGGTAAGGGCGGTTTAATTTCCTTGTGGGGAACCGAAAAAGAAACAATGGGTATAACCTCTGCTCTCCACCACATGAGGCTACAGGGAAACGAAGCATCTCTATGCAAGTGCCCTAAGCCAGACACCTGCTGGGGACATGATATTGGACTTGCAAGCTTCTAGGACAGTGGTCACTCAAAATGGTATTAAAGTCACCCAGTCTGCAGCAACTCATTAGGACCACCTGACCTGACGAAGCTAGCCAGGGTCAATAAGGATAAAGTCCTGTGGATGACATGAGGTTGTCAGACTCCAGGGCCCAGGCACCAAGACTTAGCACTCTAGTAACAGCTATCTCAATTCGAGTCTAGGAAGTGCTTAAGTATTTATATGAAAAACCCATTTTTATCCTCAAACTGGGAGTGGAGGTGGAGTTTCTATCCTTTGATAGGGATCCATGTCTCAGCAGGTTGAACCATCACTGTTCAAAGCTTCTCTAACCACCAGAGTATGAGCAGGGCTATAAAACACCTGGCGAACCACGACCTGTGGCAAGCCCTGCATGGATCTGTAGTCATGATGGGCTTCAGATGCTGACTTGGAGCCAGCATTTTCTGAACTTCTTACTTATACTCTCAGCCTCTTCAAAGCAACAAGACTGCTGGCAATGAAATTCTTTTTATTTGGAAAATTGTTGTAAACATAGCATTATAGGTCTTTCTCATATGCATATTTCAAAGAAAGTGAAAAAGGAGTCTGGTGTTTGCGAGCTATTTCTATGTCATTGCACTCTATTTGTGTTTAGGTGTTTGAGTGTTTTCAGTATATAATCATAGCAGGCATTTAGAGAACCATTTGTGTGGGTCCAATGGTAGCATGAAGTTCGGGCCGTGACCAAATTCCATCCCAAATCAATGCAAAGTCCACTGCTCACCTTTCTGATTGTTGCCGAGAGGCCACTAAGAAGATGATTGGTGAGACGCAGAGGACACTTGCTCCTGAGCCCAGGACATTCAGACTCAGGCAAGTGATTCCGAGCAGCTGTGAAGAGAATTACTCTGGGCATAGGAGATTTCTCTGTCCAGACTTTCAAAATCAAATAGCCAAAACAGGTATTGAGGAAAATGTGCAAAGCATGTCAGGTTTCTGCAAACGTATTAATAACAAAACCAATTTTCTTTTCTACATGCAATTGCCTGTTGATATTTGATTCAATTTCTTGTTGGTGAAACTCTTCTGTTCTTAAGAAATGAAAGAGTGAGTAAGTAGGTGCTAAGTTGATCTTATTTACTTATGAGATTTTGACATGACATTCTGGGCTCAATGGGTCTTTTTATTCAACACAACAACTGGTCATTTCCCTTAACATTTGAATACTGGTTTCTGAAGAATTATTCAGTAATGTTATTGTGGAAGCAACTGCTTTCAATAACATTGTTATAGCAGAGGGCAGATATATTATCAATAATACAGGGAAACAAATCCTTAGTAATATATGAATGAAATCCTTTAAATTATTTGTCATCAAAAACATTTCCTGGAATTGATTGTTTTACCAGCTAGAATTATTCCTACTATGAAAGTAATCAGAGAAGTTTTTTGACAATATATTGATTAAAGAAAAAGGTGAAAACCTCATTAATTGAAACTACCTCTTACAATGCTAGGTGGATCACAGAATTTGACATGGATTATTTTTTCTCTGCATTTCCTCCATTCATAGCTTGATAAGCAAGATTCCAGGGTGTTTAGCTAATTCTGGATGATGGGATTACAGGTTAGGTAGTCCCGTAGGAGAGATCAACATACATCTCAACTTTCCGTAGGCAGTAATAATTTGTTCTTTCTTTTTTAACATAAGTATTAGTAGAATTCCTGTTCTGGTTTAGATGATAAATTACATGGTCACTGAACTCACAAGTCCAGAGAAAATCTCTTACATACACACATATACACCACTTGGTAGCATAATCTCTTCATTCAAACAAATCACCAGTCACAGAGGGATTCTTGTGAAAGATTTCTTTCATCATGTGTAAAGCATTACTAGCTGAATAATATTGTATTGCATAAATACACCTGATTTTCTTTACCCATTCATCCTATAGTGGACACCTTG
Source organism: Ochotona curzoniae (assembly GCF_017591425.1). Lineage (NCBI taxonomy): Eukaryota > Metazoa > Chordata > Mammalia > Lagomorpha > Ochotonidae > Ochotona > Ochotona curzoniae. The sequence continues at coordinate 24,721,127 of NW_024467115.1, forward strand.
GTTGGTTCCAAATTTTGGCTGTTATGAATAGGGCTGCTATAAACCTAGTGTTACAGCTGTCTCTTTGATGGATTGTGTTCAAGTATTTTGTCTATATACAACATAGTTGATTTCTAGATCATATGGCAGATTGGCTGGATTTAAGAAATCTTCACATTATTTTCCATAGTGGCTTCCCTAATTTATGTCCCCTCCAACAAGGGTGAGTGTTCCCTTCTTCCACAGGCTCTCCAGCATTTGTTAATCCATTTGTTTTGAATTTTATCCATTCTGACAAGGGGAGATGATGCCTCATTGTGGTTTTGATTTGCGTTTCCCTGATGGCTAGTGATGTTGAGCATGTTTTCGTGTATCTGAAGGCCATTTGTATTTCTTTCCATAATTTTCTTTTCGTGTTCTTTGCCCATTTCTCAACTGGATTGGTTAGTTTTGCTGTTGTTGAGCTTTAAAGTAGCTTATATATTTGCAATATTAGTGCTTTGTTGGGCAGATGGTTTGCAAATATTCTCATTCTACTCAAAAGGAAGATCTCTTTCAAATAGGCTGTGACCAACCACAGAAATTCACCACATATGCGTTTTGCTGCTTTCCCATCTGCACAGCCAGAATAGAAAAAGCTCATGGGGAAATTACTATTAATCTGGTTTGGAGGGTCTCTACTGGGACTCTAGCTCTAGAATTAGTGTCTAGATTTTCAATAGCAGAAAGAATATCTTATAGGACCAGGACCTGATCCTTCAAAACAGACACTTGGATATAGTTTATGGCCATTTCAACAGTTATCTTACACACTAGTGAAGTACCTGACCTCCAGAATTATTTTGATGAATTGGCTAGTTCATGGCGTAATGGTATGAACTAGGTTAGCAGAGCTGAAACATAGGAGGGCAATGTTTACAGGTTAGGGCTTACTTAATAGTGCAGACCTTTGGGGAAATGCTTCAAGACTACAGAATGGATTTATTTGAATCGTATTTTTATTGTCTTTAGTGTTTAAAAACTACCATGTGAGAGGTATAACAGCTAAGATGCCAGGTTAAGATGTCTGTGCCTTGAGTTTGATGGCTGGGTTTGCTATTCAAGTCTAGCTCCTGATTTCTGCTTCCTACAAATGCACGTCCTGGAAGGCGGCAGGTGATGTGTCAAGTAGTTAAGTGCCTGGCACACGCATGGGAGCCCTAGACGGAGTTCCCAGGTCCTGGTTTCATATACCTCCTACCTGGAAGTTGTAGGCGTTTACGAGAGGAATGCAGTGGTTGGGAATTCTATCTTTATGTCCCCACAGCTCAAAATTTTTAAAATTATAATGTTTCTTTTTCTACATAATTTGAAGTAATTGCTTCTGATGATTAGTTGTAGGGATCTTTTAGGAATCCCCTAACACCTAAGAGACAAACATCCAACATGCCAACAGTGTGTCCTCCTCTGCTATGACTTGAGTGGCCCTTTGTGGAAGAAGGTAACTAGGGACCATGTATGACCAATCACAATATCCCAAGTTACTGCTATAGTTTGAAGCATAAATTTAGAGTTAATTATTTCTTGGACATTTTACATGTATTATCTTGTCTATATAGAGAAATAAGTTGTGACTCAGAAGGCATTTATTCAAAATGACAAAGGAGCCGAGTTCAAGTTGAACTTAGCCTACCTCATTTTTAATGACTGTCTCACTGTTGAAAAGTGGGGCATTTGGAGCAATGGCATAACATCACAGATTCAGGAGGACCAAGTTCCAACACCGCATGCTTCTTTTGTCATAGAGGGATTTGACCTCAACAAGGAGGGCCTGAGACAAAAGTTAAGTACCACTGCTTCATGAGAAAGGCCATCTCGTCGTGCTGTCCTCACTTCAGCCCCAGGTGGGTGTCAAGGCAGGTAAGAGCAAACCCAGGGCTATCACCATATGGCCCTGACAGTTTCTACCCTATCCCAGCAGATTCTGTGCAGTATTACAGGCTGGGAGTGATGAACACGTTCGGAGGGATGCAGGCCTTTTAGAAGTGCTGGAGGTAGGTTCTCTTTGCCATGTCTTCCTTCAAAGTATAGCTGAACACTCAGAGCTATCCTTTAGAATGAATCATCATATCACCAGTGGTAGAATAGAAGTGGAGTTGACATTTCAAAATAATCACTGCTGTCATCCTGTTCCATGTTGTGCTTATTTTCACTCGGACACTTAGAATTTGTGTTTCCCCGTGGGAGATCCTAGTGGTAACATACACATCATCCAGTTTCCCCCTTCACTGAGTTCCTGTCCAATGTTGGCTGCACTTACTCACAGCTTCCTTCTAGTCACAGCCTGAAATAACTTCACAAATGGCACAACAGTTCAAAATATTTCATTTTCCCCCAATTTTCAATAAAACATATCCTCTCTGTTTTATTCAATGCTAGAAGTCCAGCTCCATGGAATAATACCCAAGCAACTGATTTTCCGTCATGGAGCAGTTTCCTTAACAGTGGTTTACCATATTGTTGTTTGTGGAGGCCGGAAATACGACCCTCCCTGAGCAAGGAGTACTGGTTAGAAAGCTAGGGGTTACTGCAAATATGGTGATTTCACCCAGAAATTTTCGTGAAAGGGTAAGACAAAAAAGTGGAGTTCTGGTTGTTATTCAGGCTTAGGAAGTCTCAACTTCAAAACTGAATACTGCTTTTTTCATTAAAAATTTCTACTCTGAATTTTGGCTCAGGCAATAAAATAATGTAACTCTAGAACATGTGAAGTTCTATACAGCTTATGAAAAGGAGAATGTGGATAAATATTAGTGGTGTATCCTGGACTATCTTTTGAAATTATCCTCAATGAAAATACCATTTTTCAGTACTTTCCTTAGCTCATTTTGTATGTTTGTTCCTAGTGAGTATGCTTTTTATTAACCTCTCTGCTCACTGGGATGGCATTCAGAAATAATAAATATCTCACGGGGAATACGGAGATACTAGCAGGTGTATATTAGCAATTACACACTCAAATCTGGATATGCAAGATGTGTTACATTTCTTTATGGTCAGATACATTCTACCTTGAACTACCCTCATGTCAGGCTCCTGAGAAGCTGATCATTATAGGGAACCAGGAGGTTTCTGTTTAATGAGAGGACAACAATAGCAATAGTATTGTTAAAAACGTAACTTCAAGGCAGTTGTCAAATTTTCCGCAAGATTCTGTTGTCCAAGCTTTTGAAGCTTTTATGTCAGTAAATTAATCCATTTTAATTACTGTAACAAAATACATGAGGTTGGGTAACTATAGACAAAGCAAGTTTATTAAGTTCCCAGGGTAGGAGGTTGATAATTGAAGGAGCATGCATGGTGCCAGCTCCGATAAGGCCTCCTCAGCTGAATCATGTCGTGATGTCATGAATGGTGGTTTCATGATGGGGGATGCACAAGACAGGGAGAGATCGCAAGGCATCATAGGAAGTCAGAGTATGAGCAAGGACAAGGATCTGTCTTTTGTAATTATCCACTCACAGAACAGTGAGTTACGGTACCGTTAGGAACCACCTTACACTTTTCTTCTTCTTCTTCTTCTTCTCCTGTTTATTTAATTCACACATACTCATACTTGCAGGAGTTGGAAAACCAATTAAGTCTCCCACAGTGAGTGACAGGGGACTAATTAGTTGAGCTGTCATTTATGTCTCCTAGGGTGTGCATTAGCAGAAAACTGCAAACAGGAGCAGGAATGGAGCTTGAACCTGGCATATTGATATGGAATGTGGATGTTCTAAATGGCACCACTAAGCCACAATGTTCACCCATGAGCTCTTTTTGTATATACCTTAAGCTTATATTAGTTCTGCATGTTGGAAAGAATCATTAATTATATTAAAATTAAAGTACTCTGAGAAGAGTATTCTAGTGGAATCCAGATATCTAATAAAGACAATTTTGATAAAAGGCAAGGTGGCCAAAAAAAAAAAAAAAGACAAATTGACAATATGTAAAAATACTCCCCCAGGGCCAGCATTGATTACAGCAGATTAAGTTGCTGCTGCCTACAATATCAGCATTCCATGGGACAACAGTGAAAGTTCCAGCTGCTCCCTTTCAAGTCCAGCTGCTGCTAATGTGCCTGGGAAAGCAATGGATGATGGCCCAAGTACTTGAGCTCCTGAACCCATGTGGGAAACCTGGATGAAGTTCCTGGCAATTGATTTTGACCCAGTTTTGCTCTGGCTATTATGATCTTTTGGGGAATGATCCAGTGAATGGAAGATTTATCCATCACTTTTCTCTTTCTGATTCTGCCTTTGAAAAAATAAACGAATATTTTTAGAAAACACACCTTCATTTCAAGTAAACTAAACATTTTGGTGGTCAGGAGTATAAGGAAAAAATAACCATTTCAAACAAATAATAAGTGAAGAAATGATAAAATATCATAAGATAAAGAAGTTATTAGACCCCTAAGATGAAACCAAAAGGAAAATGAAAGGGTACATAACAAAGAAAAATAGAATAAGCATGCAGTAACCTCAACAACAGCATTATTGGGAAAATCAATTCGTTTTGGTAACTATTATGTTTATTCTGAAAAATTTCTTTCTGCATTGTTTACATTAATTCCTCCAAGTCACAGCACCAGTAATATATATGGAAAATCTAGTAGAGCTTACAACAGGCAGTACAAGTAAGTTTCAAATTAATATTATGAATAGTGAAGCAGAATCATGCTCAAACTGCTGTGAGATCCAAGGCAGTTTGTCCAAGGTACAATGTTGCATAGGTTGGACAATTTATAAAATGTATTAACAAAAAGTCATCACTTCCTGCAAATCTGGCAGAGTACATAGACAGAAGTTGACTGGAATTAAATACCAATCAAATATGAATACACTAGACAAATACCTAGAAGAAAAGGGAGGGGAGAAAGGTCAGTTTTATTACCATGAATGTTCAGCATGTGTTTACTGCTGAGAGGTTAGTTGACTATGGAGTCTAACTGAAGATGCTTGCACTTCAGAGGGCACAATGAGAACAATGCTCTTATGGTAATGGTTGAAATCAGGGAATTACTGAATGAATCAATACATTTGATTTATTTTCAGGAACACTTGGTAGAATGTCAAAATTAAACGTGGCTCAACTATTCAAAATTATTGATTGGTATTACATAGTGAAAAATTAATAAAAATGTTGAATTAAGCAAGCAAGATACCAAATACTTTTACTGCAATATCTACGAAAATTACAATTTGTGGGTCTTTGTTGTGTGCTATGGTACCTACTGAACCCTATGAATGAATTTTTAACTATTTTGTCATCTAGAATGTCTGTTTGTGTGAAAGAGGTAAACAGATGTTATGAATATGACTTTCGATTACTTCATAATCAAATTAATGAAGCAGGATGAGTCATGGACATCTTGGGGTATGATTTACACTTCTTGCCATTTTAATATGAAACAGTGACTTCAATGGTCATATTTTTAATGCTCAGTACAGCATTACAATGAAGACATCAGTGACAAACTGAACAACTGGTGTCTTCTAGTATATAAAACATTAACTAGAGACTTTCCTGAATTTGACAATACTAAAAATATGCTTGTTACGAAAGGAGAGAGTTCTAAAGTAAAGAGAAATGTATCTAGACTTTCAGTAACTCACCGAAATTCAAATGACTCTGAAAAACTGTAGGAATTAGTGACTGTACTATGAAGACACCACAGGAGAAAATACCTGTAAAAATTGTAAGCAAAGCTCTGTTATGTAAATGCATCAGTCAATTCATAAATAAAAACATTCGTGTGACAATTTATGAATTTGGGTTGTTTTCTACTTTCAAATATCTTTACAATGTAAGTTGCTGTGGTTTCATTTCTCCTAATGTTAGCACATAATTTTGTACATGTTTTAATGGGCTTCTTTAAAAATGTCCTCTTAAGTTTTGTTTTTTTAGGTTCATTAAAACTCCTGGCCTCTGACCTCAGGCTTCCATCCAACTTGGGGACATCCCTTTGTTCTTTAGATATTTTATTTCTTGTCTGGGTTTAATGTGATTTGCACTTTTGCTGAGAAAATTCAAAAGAACTTGTGCTTGGGAATGTCTGCCTTATCTACAAGACTGCTAAGACCCCCAGTGGATTAATGAAAGTAGGTCACATCAACCCTAGGTTTCCTATATTTTTTCCTATATGTATATGCCTTGTAGTGTCAGAGTTATTCTGCCCTCCCATGTCCTATGCCTTCACACCGTATGTACATCATTAATCTTGTTATTGTAAGCAATGGGATGTCATGGCAGTAGATCACATAACCAAAATTGCCTCTAAGTGACTATCAATTGGCTAGGATAGACAGTGAGGATGCACTCATCAATGAGACGATTCATGTCCCAGGTGAGATAGAGCAGGAAGGTTGGTGATTTCATTTTGTGGTTGAGAATAGGATGTAACTTAAAACTTGGAAATTGTTGGTTTTCAGAATTTTGTATTTAATATTTTCAGTCTGTGATTAAGTTTGGATAGCTGAAATCCCCAAAAGTAATAAACCACAGATAAGAAGGGACTATTGGAATGATATATTTATCATTTGAAGCCTTGGATCTCAAAAGACTAAAGAGATGTGAGGGAGGAAAGTATTGTGGAGCCACAAAAAGGTATCTTTTCCCCTCTGTCACCTGCCATACTTGACTTGCTAATCAACATACCATTCCTCTGCTGGGTTGGCTCCTGATCTCATGGTTTGCTTTTTTTTTCATAATCAGAAGATTCAAAAACAGAAAGTCAATCAACAACCAAAAGCCTTACTTGGTCTTGTGTCTTGTTGATTTATTTTTCAGGTCTTTTGCAAAAACTTGACATAGTCAAAGTTATGTTTTTTAAGTCTCAGGATGTTACAGGGGCCTTAAGCTGTGTGCACAGTATGGAGCTGTGGAATTTACAGGACCCCCTGAAATGCTGTTTTACTACTTCGTATGCTAGTTCTTGATATTAGATATTCCGAAGGAGATTGTCTAAGTTTAGACCATTTCTTTGTCAGGGTTGTCATTGATAATACACAGCGTGCATCTGGGAGCTGTGCTGTTGAGACCTAACTCAGGACTTGTTAGGTGGCGGGTCTCAAAAACACATTAAATGAGAAAAGATACAAATAGACTAAGCTACACTGAATCAGATTATGTTTATCTAGAACAACGACACTCCTCTGAATAGTCATTTTTTTGAGTTGCAAATCCTGAAACTCTGCTTGTACTGAACAAATGACAGCCAGTTTTGTTTTTCATCTTTCTAACCTGTCTTCTGGCTGCCTTGACGTGATGCAGAGAGCTTTGATTTTCTTCGTGATGTTCTCATCTAGTTGGCTCTGGGCAGTGTGTGGTGAGATGACTCTTTGCTATCATTTCTGAGATGAGAGCATGCAGAAGATGTATGCATCCATTTGATGTGTTGTCTTATATTCCTTCCAAATATACTGTGTTCTAAAAATCTTTTCAAATGGCTTAGTAAAATCTCTTTTCTTCCTTGTTGCATTTTATCCCCAAATCATTGCATTAATTAGGAATTCTGAGAGTATTTCATTTCTTGTAAGAAATGAGAAGGTTGGTTTTTGAACAAACTGGTAGGTAATGAGGGCTTGCAGGTGATCTTGACACACAGTGTTCCTGATGTGCAATGTGCACTGCAGTTGAGGGGATTAAGGAAGTAAGGTGTGCCTCCATCTTCAACTGTTCTAGGATGATTTTGCTATTGTGTGATTATGTGAAAGTGATATAGACTCAGTACAAATGATACTATGATTTTTAAATTCTGATCTTTACTTGAACTGGTTGTGTGGTGTATTGCAATGGTGGCTAGCTCCAACTTAAACCAGCAATCCTGAGGGTGAACAATTAAGATTCTGTCTAGTGAGTGCTGCTCACTAGACAGTTGGTAAGTTATGTGTGTGATGGGAACTTTCCACCTAGAATGTTGTGAACTTTGATGGCTGTGTGATCATATGTGAAAGCAGCAGCTTTGCCAAGACTGGAGACTATACTATGTTTGAGCCATTATGATTGACATGAAAGCCAAGTCCACGATGGTGTGTGGTCTGCTGAGGAAGGCCTGGCTACACATGGATGGTTCTCTGGTCTGAAATGGAAAGATGAATAGTGGGGGAGCCAGGTGGGGAAGTTGGGTGGAGAAGGGCCAGTTTTGGAGACAGAAAGCATCATGATCCTGTGCTTAGCACAATCTGAAGAAGTTGAGAAAGAGAAGCTTTCTGAGTAGCAGAAGGAGAGAGAGAGAAAGAGGGTTCCAGAGATGAAACTCCGGAATGAAACAGAGCAAACAGTGTGGTTGCCTTAACGTGCTGAATACCATTCAGATTACATTCTCTCCCACCCTCTAAGGGAGACAGTACTGACAGCCTCAGAGTGAGAAATACGTTCAACACACCCAACCTAAAAAATATCACAGGATCGCAACAGAGTTCACTGTTGTCTAATTATAAATGTAGGTACAGTGTTTCCTCATTTTTCTATCACAAAGTAGTGTATTCCTGCCAGCCCATGGATTGTCTTGGAATCTGTGTGTGAATATGAAACCCCAAGAATGGTTATGCCTTTGTTTGCCATGATAGATTCCCCCTAGACTTCTAGTACCTTTTGCATTTTTCTTCAGCAATTTTAAAGTCAGGGAGTGCTTTATTGCTAGCCTGGTGCTGTCTGTGATAGCTACTGAGGAGCAAACTTTCAACTCGTTCTGAATAGCAATGATAAGATTTCTTTTGTCTGGTAGGATAATTGTGGTTTGCATAATTTTATTGCTGAGAAAAATAGTTGCCATGGCAATCATATATGTAACTTCGTACAGTCATTGGATAAGTATTCTTAATGCCATTCTTTCAGTGTATCAATAAGGCATTGTTTCATGAAAATTTTGCCCAGTGTTTGTTACTGGTGGTGTATTGCCCTGATTTTTGTGACATAATTGATTGACACTCAGGAAGCTCAGATAACACAGGAAGACACTCAGGAACAGATTTATTTTGGGCTCCAAGATATTCTTATCTGTTGGAAATTGTCATTTTGCTTCCTTGTGTTTAGCCGCATGATCAATTTATTTAGTAGAATGGGCTGGCAGATTCATAGTCTTATCAACACTGAAATTATTTAATTGAATGCAACAAATATTTGTGAATTCGTATCATGAGCACGACACATTGCAAGGCCCTCTGAAGGATGACTAAAAATGGAAGCATATCGCGAAAGAATCAGCAACCTAAAATAAAGAAAAATGCTACTTGCTTTATTAACAATACAGTGGCATCACTATACAAGTTCTTCAGAAAGATTTTTAAAATGGAATTGAAAGATGTTTATCTTGGATGTAAAAATACTTTAAATCCGTGCAAATTTTTTTTTGGTCATAATTGGTCTTTTCCATGAACTGCTTGAAGTACCGTAAGCTGAGTTAGAATTTGCAGCACATCACATAAGAAAATGAGGCTGGCTTCTGAGAATCCAGTCACTGTTGGATTTTCTATGCCTCTTGCTGGTTTATTTTCTTACAGTTCTTCCTTGTAAGAGATGGCAGCGCAGTATAATCATTAGGTGCTAAATCTGGAATTTTCCATTTAACTGTGTTTCTTTTCTGTGATTCCGTGTCCTTTCTATAAAATGAGAGTGCACAGTTCTCCTCCTGTGTGTGTTGTGTGTATTGCTAAGATGCCTGCATCTGTCGTTGAGGTCACTGAATCTGTTAAGTTCCTTTTTCTTCTCTTACCTCCAGCTCTTGGCTGATGTAGACACTGGCAAGCGGCAGAGACGGATGGACCAAGTGTTGGGTTTCTCCATCCTATGTGAAGATCGTTCCCACTTCCTTGTTCTGTCCAGCTTATAACCTAGGCCATCATGGAAATTTGTGAAGAGAAGCAGCATATGGAAACTCTCAAGTAAGTAAATTTAAAACAAAACTAGTGAGTCTGGCACAGTAGCCTTGTGGCTAATGTCCTTGCCTTGCATGTGCTAGGATCCTGTTTAGGCACTGGGTCGGTTCTTATCCTGGCTGCTCCACTTCCCATCCAGCTCCCTGCTTGTGGCCTGGGAAAGCAGTTGAGGACAGCCCAAAATCTTGGGTTCCTGCATCCGTGTGGGAGACCCTGATGAAGCTCCAGACTCCTGGTTTCAGATAGGTACAGCTCCAGCCATTGTGGCTGCTTAGGATTGAATCAACAGATAGATCTTCCTCTTTATCTCTCCTCCTCTCTGTATATCTGCCTTTCAATAAAAAAATAAATATTTAAAAGAAACAAACAAAACTGGTGAGAAAAGTATTTTTAAAATATAAAATAATTGGTTTTATTTATTGTCATAACTTGTTTATATAAGGTGAACAAATTTCATGTATATTAAAATACAGATTTAGGAGCATAGTGGTACTTCCAACCCTCTCTTTTCTCCTACCCGCATTTCCACACATTTCCCTTTTTCCTTTTTAAATTTTGACAGTGGCATACTTTTATTTCACTTTACAATCAGAGGCTGAGCACTCCATTTTAGGTAAAGATATCAGCACATAGCTATTAGGAAAAAACTCACTATTCTTGTACAGTATAGGAAAAAGCTATAAATAATAATAATAATAATATTGTTAAATAGCAATAATTTAATTTAAAAAAGTTAAACTTGCTCACATAGATTATATTTTTGTCCTTGTTTTTTGCTTGCCACAGATGAGGGAAAGCTTATGATATTTGTCTTTTTCAGATTGATATAGTTTACTAAGCATAATGTTTTCTAGTTACATTTTATTGTAAAAGACAAGATTTCATTATTTTTTATGACTAAATAGTAACATGTATGTGTGTATATATATATATAACATTTATCTAGATTTATATAGATGTGTCTATCACATTTTCTTTGTCCAGTAATTTGTTACTGCACATATGGGTTGATTCCACATCTTAAGGTAAATTGAGATGCAATAAACATGACAGGACAAATAACTCTTGCAGGAGTGGCATGGATGGCTCATAAGGTTGACTTGATCTACAAATGATCCTCCATAATGGGTGTGCTGATTTACATTCATATAACAGTCAGGCAGGGTGCCTTTTCCATACAGCCTCATGAACATTTATTGGATTTTCATTGTCGGTGATAACCATTTTCACTGGGGTGAGGTGAACCCTCAAATAGTTTTTGTTTGCATTTCCCTGATATCTAGTGATCTTGAGCATTTTAATGTGTCTGTTGTCCCTCTTATTTCATCCTTTGAAATTTACCTGTTCTTAACTGGATTGCTTCTTTTGTTATTTGTAAGTTTCTTGAACTCTTTTAGGTCCTGGATATTAGCCATTTATCTATTGCCTGATACCATCAAATCATTAGTGGAAATCATTGGGGAAATTCTAAGATATAGGTGTATGCAAGACTTCTGGGAGAAAATCCCAGATGCACAGGCAATTAAATAAAAAATAAACTAATGAGATTACATATAACTAAGATGTTTCTGTACTACAGAGGAAACTGTCAACAAAATGAAGAGGCAACCAAGAGAAAAGGGAGAAACTATTAGCAAGCCATGAAATTGATAAAGACTTAATATTCAGGATCATTAAAGAGCTCCAGAAAACTTTCCATACTGACTAATTTTGGCGGTGTAAATGTGTAAGCATACATACGATGCTTAAAACATAATATATGCTAAGCAATCAAGAATGATAACGCCGTTAGTATCAGCACTGTTCATAGTGTTCCATTTAGTTATATCTGTCACATTTCTGTTTTCTGGTTTGGCCCAACTTCATATATTTTGTATCAATAAATGCACTCAGAAAAATGAAGACTGTTACCCATCCATCTTTCTACCCATGTAGCTCCTGATCCCGTAACCATTTATTCAACAAGCGTCGATGGGACACTGCTGGTTTCGGAGCTGGATATGTAGTGATAAATAGACAGTCTCGATAAACACAGCGATATCGGTGTTTATAGCCTTTTGTGTTTCCTAGAGCCATAAAATAGCAATAATAAATTTTAGGACTAGTATCAAGCTGGCAACATTTTATTTTGCCAAGTAACCATGTCAAAAAGAACCACCTTCAATTTAGGATCACAATATTTCAACTGTGAAGCACTAGGAAGGACATAATACCAGGAAAAAAATGGGTCTGCAAAAAGCTAAGTGAATTTTATGTGGGGGACAAGGACTGGCTGCACTTGCTTGGCACATAATGTGTGCTCAATGATAATTCGTTGGGTGGACAAGCCGTTTACCTGTCACATAATTGGTGCTCAATTACAATTTTTAAATGAAAATGCCACATTTGTTTTCCTCAAGCTTCTGTAACCAAAGAAACTTTCTGAAGATTTGTATCTAGGAGTGTAGGTAAAAAGGGCTGTAGCGGCACATTTGGGTTAGAATCTGCAGCAATCTTTTACTTTATGAAGCGTCAAGGCAACAACTGGAGGCAAAGGTGTGAGGTTATCTGATTTAGAGAAAGTGATGAATGATGTTCCAATAAAAAGGGTTATCAGGAATAAGGCCTAAAATGTTCCTTTACAAATCATGGGAATGAAATGTTCTTCATAAATCAAGATTTTTATGAGCTTTTCATCTGGATATGCTTTGTGGTTGATGGTTACAGTCCAGAGAGTTGAAAAAGAAAGTTTATGGCTAGCAGTTAAATATCTCAGAAAACAGTGCTTGTTCTTGGTAAAGAAAACGAGACCGGATGGTGGAGATATAGATTGAGGGACCCTTTGTTCATGGGCATCATCTTTTATCAGGTGCCCTTTGGTGATCCACTTTTCAGGGAATGTTACTATTTTCTCAACATTTGTTCTTCATCTTTCCAGCTCATAACCATTGTAGGTTAGCAGGTACTTCCTTCAGCGGCTAAGTAGGTACCTCGGATGCTACAGTTTCTCTTCATTTTAACCAAGGCTGATTTTTTTTCCCTTATTGCTTTATTTTTCTAGAACTCTTACCAAAAAGAGGCTGTAACCTGATTTCTGAAGACAACTACTAGCAAAATTCCTCTACCCAAAGTAGAATATACTTCTCTAAAATAAAGATTTCTATGCTTTTTGTAAGTGCTGCAATTTGAAGGACAGTAAATTAGCATGATGGCATGGGAACAGCAAATTGAAAAATGTGTCCCTCTCCACCTAGGATTGCTTGATAAACGTGGCTTCTCCGGGGATGGGGAGACGCTGAGTGTTGAGCAGGGTAGAATGTAAGGGAAAAATGTCAATTATCAGACTGCAGAAAGCAAAAATCACATTTCCTGAGAGTTTTGTTTCTAGCATATTTGATTGAAAAGGGAAGAGAAAGGGAGGAAGGGAGGCAGAAAGACAGCTTTGAGCTGTTAGCTTATTGCCGAATATCTGTGGTGGTTGAAGCAGGTCAAGGTTGATGCCAAGAGTCAGGAACTTGATCCATATCTCCCACAGAATGGCAAGGCCTGGACAGCTGACCTGTCACCTGCTGCATCCCAGTGTATGTATTAGCAGGAAAACGGATCAGAAACAGAGCTGGCATTCAACCCAGAGGTATCAGCATCAAAAGCAGCTTTTTTTTTTTTTTTTTAATTGGAAAGTCAGGCTTACAGAGAGAAGGAGATACAGAGAGAAAGATCTTCCAACTGCTGGTTCACTCCCCAGATGGTTGCAACTGTCAGAGCTGAACCAATCTGAAGCCAGGAGTCAGGAGCTTCTTCCAGGTCTTCCATACAGGTGCAAGGTTTCAAGGATTTGGGACGTCTTCTACTGCTTTCCCAGGCCACAATCAGGAAGCTGGAAAGGAAGTTAGAGCAGCTGAATAAAAACCGGGATCCAGACGGGATCTTGATGCATACATGGTGAGGATTAAGCCACCAAGCTGTCATGCTGGGCCCAGGGGCAGTTTCTTAATCTTTGTGCAAGAGCTTCTTTTTAAAGTTCTAGCTTAAAAAGCAGTTACAGACCCAGACAAGGACACCACTTGAAGACTGACACCCTCAATTTCTTGGCGATATAGAAATCAAATGATGTCTAACTGATTGGAAGTACGATTATTTAAATGTCTTATACAATTTTTCAACTTTCCATGATAAAAATAAATTATTTTCGTAAACTGGGAAAAGTTATTTATATTTTTTAAAACAAATGGTCAAGATCAGGAATAGATTTTAGAAACCCAATGTTCAGGAAGAGTAATTTACATTCTCACTCAGAACGTATTTACTTGCTATTCCAGAGAGGATTCTAATGCAATTGGTTACATGATTTATTGTTTTACATTAGTATTAAAGGACTAGATAACAGAAGCTAGCAGACTTGCAGTCACAAGAGCAAAGTTTCCACGTATAATTTAAGACAAATAATTGCAGCCTAACTGCAAGAAATTTTGCAAAATATGCTAAATTACAAACATGAATAAAAAAAAAATCCAATCCATTGTATTGAGGCTAGGCACACAAACTGCAATGTTCTGTGACTCTCTTCCTCAGAAAAGCACAATTTAGTACAAAATTATAAAAAGCTTATGGAAATGTAGTTTTTAATTCTATAGTTCATGTACCTGTCGGACCCCCAAGTTTTCTTTGAGACATATGCTTACAAGGAAGAGTACAAGGAGGCTGCCTTCACTTACGTAGTTACTTCTTCTTTTGGCGGAATAACATTAAATAAAATATGCTCATAAAATGCAGGATTGTAAATAAGTGTGCATCTTCCCCGCAACTGGGGCTGCCGGGATTAGAACTGGTGCCCATATGGGATCCTGACTTGTTCAAAGCGAGGACTTTAGCTGCTAAGCTATAGTGCCAGGGCTGTTAGCCCACTTATTAACTGGATTGCTTATTTTGTTATTTTCAAGTTTCTTGAGCTCTTTTAGATCCTGAATATTAACCATTTATCTATTGCCTGATACCATCAAATCATTAGTGGAAATCATTGGGGAAACTCTAAGATATAGGTGTATGCAAGACTTCTGGGAGAAAATCCCAGATGCACAGGCAATTAAATAAAAACTAAATGTATGATATTACAATTAACTAAGAAGCTTCTGCACTACAGAGTGAAATGTCAACAAAGTGAAGAGGCAACCAAGAGAAAAGGGAGAAACTATTAGCAAACTATGTAATTGATAAAGGCTCATTCAATTGTTCTGAATCTGTCATTTTAGCCTTCAAGCAGATGGGAGCTCAGGGACTCAAAGCCTCCACAAATTGATCCTTCCAGAACGCACTGAATTTTCTGATCTTCTGGAGTGTTTGCAGTTTTCCATCCTGCTCTTCCCAGTGCTGAGAATGGGCCAATCATTAACTATCCAAGCATGTCCCATCCTGTTTCTTTAGCAGCTGCAATGATAACTTAGGCCTACCTATGTACTTATTCAGTAAATCTATGATGAGAGTTACTGTATTAAAACATCTTTAAGAGGAAGCCACATAAGAAATCATAGTAAAAATTAAGGCCATAATATTTAGGTTATTTTTAATATGCTTATGTATTTAGCCATATAATTAATCAATAATAGGGTTGATTATTTCTATTTATCTTTGTGTCTAGATTGTTTACCATAGCTCCCCTTCATCTACGGGTGAAATATTCCTTGATTTATACTAGGGGTGGTACTCAACCTCCAGATGCATTGCAG
Organism: Ochotona curzoniae; assembly: GCF_017591425.1. Taxonomy (NCBI): domain Eukaryota; kingdom Metazoa; phylum Chordata; class Mammalia; order Lagomorpha; family Ochotonidae; genus Ochotona; species Ochotona curzoniae. Next base: position 24,736,713 of record NW_024467115.1, read on the forward strand.
CCTTGTCATGTAGTATCAGAGTTGATCTGACCCTCCATAGCTTGTGCTCAGGTGTCTCCTTTGCACCAGTGCTTCGTGCTTGGGAGCAGTGGTTTTACATGAAATAAAAGTTACCTGAACACAAATGCTGTCATACTATCTTTGATCTGGTTATTCCTGTGGTTAGTGGATAGAGAACATGTACAGTGTGGATACACTGATGTTTTTCACATCCTGGGAAGAACAGAGTGAGACGGAGTGATAAATTCCCAGATATTCAAAAGAGTGTAAGCTTTTAAACTTTCGAAGTATTTCTGCAAATATCTACTTAACATTTTCAGACTGCAGTGGACCAAGGATAACAGAAATGGCAGATAGTGAAACCTCTGGTAAGGGGACAGCCCTGTACTTTAAATTTACTGAATTGGTTATTATTATTGTTATCACAGATGTTAGACAATACATGGGTGATTACATTAATGTGGCTTAAAAAAAGTGTAGGCTTCAAACAGGGTCATTGTACAGGTGCCTACTGCTTGTCTGTAGTTCATAATATTAATGCCAGATGTAATTTTTAAATCTTCATTTTGATAATTCACTTTAAATTATTATGCAAATAGCAGTGACCACTATAGAGGTACACTTATAGTTAATCTTTTTAAAAATAATTTTTATTTTAATTTTATCTAACCAATTCAAAGTAGTTTATATAGTTCTGGGAACACGTTTTGCCTTCCTCTCTCCTTTCCTTCCTCCCGTCCATTCTTCCTCTTTTCTAAGTTTTGAGAACATAGTTTAGATTTATATTACAGAAAGAGAGCTAATACATAATCAAACAAAAAATTCAGCAAACATTTGTCTTTCCTTGTGTGGCTTTTTCACTCAATGTAGTGTTTTCCAGTTGCCATTTTGTTGTGAATGATAGAATTTGATTATTTGTGTAGCTTAACAATATTCCATTTTGTATATATACCACATTTTCTTTATCCAGTCATTTGATGAAAACCTTTGGTGGATTACAAGCTTGGCTGTTGTGAAGACTGCTGCTACTTGATCAAGTTTTTTCAGGATGCTTTGGCTCCTCTGGGTCTTTAGTGATCTCATATGGATTTTGATTGTTTTTTTTTCCAATTCTGTAAAGGATGTCATTGGTGTGTTGACAGGATTGCACTGAATTTATAGATTACTTTAGATAGTGTAAACTTCCTGATATTTATTTTTCTGGTACATGAGTAATGAATATCTTTCCATATTTACCTTTCCTTGATGATTTCCTTTATCAGTGTTTGACAATTTTTCTTACCAAAGTCTTTGCATTCTTGGTTAAACTGATCCCTAAATATTTGAATTTTGGTGGCTATTGAAAATGGGATTTCTTCTGTGATTTTTTTTCTGTGAGTTTATTATTAGTGTGCAAAAGCTACTCTTATTTTTTTCCATGTTTTTGCAACACACAACTTTACTGAATTAGTTCATCAACTCTAGTAGCTTTTTGGTGGCATATTTAGGTTTTTCCATGTACATAATCATGTCATTTGCAAAAACTAGTTTAATTTCCTCTTTTCCAGTTTTAATATCCTTTATTTCTTTCTGCTTCTTAATTAGTCTCTTTGAAACTCTTAACTTTTCCTCATTCAGCATGATGTTGAATGTTGGTTTGTCATATAGAGCCTTTATAATGTTAGTGATATGCCTTCTAGACCTAATTTGTGGAGGATTTCAATTATAAAAATGATATTAAACCCTATTAACTGTTCATCTGTATCTACTTAAATGGCCACATAGTTTTTGCTCTTTCTATTGATGTGGCTTATGACACTTGTTGATTTGTAAATATGAAACCACCCTTGCATTTCTGGGCTAAACCACACTTGATAGTAATGTGTTCTTTTAGATGTGGTTTTGGATTTGATTTACCTGTATTTTGTTCAGAACCTTTGCATCTAGGTTCATTATGAATATAGGCACATAGTTTTCTTTTTATGTTGGATATGTTTGATTTTCGTATCCAGTTAGAGTTAAACCTTAAACTAAGGTCCAGAAAACAGTCTCTGCAGCCTGTGTTTGTAAATTACCAGCCTCTGGTGGACATGTACTTTCATATAATACAATGAAAATGGATTTGGATGCTTGGACAGTGTATAATTTTATTCTAAAAAGTCTATTGCAAATTGGCAACTTATATTTGTATGTATTTATGGAGAAAAATGTTATGATTTCTGAAATAATGCGAAATGATCCATTAATCTAATGAGCATATCCTTTACCTTAAAGAGTTGCTTTCCGTGGTGAGATATTTGAAATGTACTCCCTCAGTAGTTTTGAAATGCACACACAATTTTCAACTATATTCACGACACTATGAAACAGAACTTTAAGAAAAAAGGATTATTTCTCTTATCTGAGTTCTTGTGCCTTTTCAGTTTTTGTGGTTATCTCACTGCACATGAGTAACAGTTTACAAGCTGACGTGGGCCAAGTAGCATCCTTTAAAAGGTGTTAAGGTTAACGCCCTTCCCTGCAGTTTCACTGTTCCATTCCTCAGGACCTCCAGGGCTCCTGCAGCTGATGGAATCTGCACATCTTGGCAAACAGCCTGTGTGCTCAGGCAGGTTTTCTAATTCTGACTCTTCCATTGAGCAACTGTTTGTTCATAGGTGTCTTATTGATCTCACTGAGTCCAGGTTCTTCCTCTGTCGGACGGGAATATCCACTGTATCACCTTGTTGGGAAAGAGGAACTTGGTAGGAATTGTTAAAGGAAAGGTTTAGTAAGTACAATTATAAACGGTGGCAGGGAGTTTGTGAGGACTGAGGGATCAGCTAATGGAAGGAGACTCTAAAGGGTTTAGGAATTGGAGGTATAAAAGGCAGATGCTATTTCTGGGGCTGAGAGCAAGTATCCAGGAAGGGACCCCTCCAGGGCTCACTGGATGTCCTGAGCGTTGTGGTTGTGCCAAGCTTGTGGCACTTTCTGGACATCTGCTCTCTGAGATGACATGAGAATTTTCTTGGAAGTCACTTGAGGACTATTAGGCAAAGCTTCTAGATGCTTGAACACAGGAGCCCCTCTAACCCTGTTCTTTGGTTTCATTATATCTTCTGTTTCCAGCTCCAATATGTAGCAGCTCAAATTGCTAGGAAGAATGAGATAAATTCTCAAGGGACCAGATTTTTTTTTTAAATATGAGGGAAGTGAAGGAAATGTGAAAAATAATATATACAAAGAAATGATGGAAGCTTTTCACAAAGGAGTTTGGGCTTGCTTTCAGCAATATACTGAGACTACAATTAGCTTAGTTGTTTCTAAACTACCTCCTACAGGAAATATTAACTTGATTCCTCTAGTTTGTAAGAAACATAAACTAATCTTTTCTAGCTTATGTGAAATTGGAATGCGTTGAAAATATCCTAGGGAAGCTTTGGGAATTAAAGAAAGAGTTGAACAGCTTGGCGTTTACAAGTGGAGAACCCAGTGTAAGCCTGCAGAATCCACAGCAGAAATTACCCTCCTTTCAACCTTCCACTCTTGCAGTGAACTCGGTTGCCCTGCAGGAAATATCGGTGTTCAGGCTCTGTCTGATGCACCTGGGCAAGCCTCACATAACCTTCCCTGGATCCCCATTGACAACTAAGGCCCAGGTTACATACTCTGATCTTGACTGACAGAAACTTGAAGTGAATATTGACCAGAGACTGAGACACTGTTAAGCCCAACATCCAGTGGGCTCTGCAAAGGAGAGGTGTTACTCCAGTGTTGCTAATACAATGGTGGACTCAGTGAGAGCAGCCGGTCCTGTTCTCTGAAGCAATTGCTGGTTGTCACTTGGGACTCCTCCCTGTGTAGACTAGCAGGACTTCCCTTTGCATCAGATAAAAGCCTGGCATTAATGAGCACCTTCTTGATAACTCTTGTCACTCTTTTCCAAGGAGCTGAAAAATGGTAATTAAAGCAAGAAGTGTGTGTATTGGTTCGTGAAATTGAATGTGTGCAGTCCTTTGATATTGTGTCTTCTTGATAAGGATTCCTTGGGAGGAGCAGGAGACATATTGCACATCAGAGACCCAATTTACTTGACAAGATTTTACAACAAAGAATAGCTCCTGTATGTGAAAATCTTGGGCTTTTGTTTGCTTTATCAAACTAGAGACAACAGAGCAAGAGCAGGTGTTGTTTCAATAACCTTCCTCCCTAGCTCGTCCATACTGTTCACTTCATTAATAAAGCATTCCACATGTCTAGGAGGTCATTAGTTTTGCACTCAAGAACACAGGTCAAAGTCTGTTCCCCAAAATGTCTCTAACCTCACTGTTGTTTTTGTTGCATTGGAGAGGGCACCATTGAGAACTTTGGGAGGAGGAAAAGGAAGAGAGGCAAAAAGGTAAAACGGGAAAGAAAGACTTGTAGGAGAAAGGAGAGAGAGAGAGAAAGAGAGAGAGAGAGGGAGAGAGAATATGAATGTATATTCCCTGGTTTCCTGGGTCATTCATCATTCTCCAATGGAATCAGGAGTGGAGAGCTCAACACAGGTTGCCCACATGGATGTCAGGGGTTCAATTCTTTGAGCCTTCATCTGCTACCCTCACAGTGTGCACTATCAGAAAACAGAGTTGGGTGTTGGAGCTGAATGTGGAGCACTGGTACCCATACAAAAATGCAAGGGTATCAACTGGCAACTTAAATGCTGTGTTCTGAAAAAAAAAAAAAGTCCTCATTGAGGAGGCATCAAGTTATGAGACTGAAAACACATCTTCTACAGCAGAAAACAGACAACTGTGTTTAGCTAATCAGAATTCTGGATTAGGATCCTCAAAGTTAGATGCTCCTTCTGTCAGTATTTTAGGTGGTGATTTTCAGTTGTTGTTTAGTCTGGATTTTGGAGGGTTTAACAATCAAATACTTAACATTATGAGATGAAAGACATTATGTTGAGGCTTCAAGACAGCTAGACACAAACATTAACTACATATACACATATGGAAATCCATGTTTAACACATAAACATATACTTGAACATGTATATCTGATACTTTACCTACAATCACAATCATTCTTTTTTAAGATTTATTTATTTTTTGTTCATTTTAACATACTTAATTAAGGTGATAAGGATAAAGGGCTATAAGAAAATGGTTGAGACCATTATTTCTACATTCTCTTTTTTTCCTTCCTGTATCTGGGGGGAAGGGGTCAGATAAGGGGAGAAGTCACACCCAGCCTCCAAAACACCTCTGTATTCTGGGATGGAGGGCAGTCACCTGGCACCACCTTGGGGTCCCTGACGTGGGCATGCTCCAAAGTCCTGCTCAAGAGACGTTGTTAGCTCAGCGGTTAGGAATTACTGTCATTCTTGCCACTTCAAGCATGATGAGATCTCTCCAGAATCCACTGTCAGGCATAGTCCACCTTAGAGTTCGCTGACAATACTTGGCTGGGTTAGATGATCAATTTGTTCTGTCCTCTGTCTTCTGTTATGGTACCGTGTGTCCTCTGCCTGCTCCAGTATACTGCCATGTCCTCCATGTGCACCTGGACATACTGTCCACTGCTCTGCCTAAGTCACTGAGGAAGCCCAGCTCTGACACATTTGCCTGTGGGTGTTGTAGCATGGCCTAGCCCGGTCCACCCTTAGTTCCAGCTGATGCTGGTGTGGGTTACAGCCAATCCCAGCCCAGCCAGCTCCGAATCCGTTGGACCTACACTCCATTCTGGTCTCAGATTCACTAGTGGGTGATATGAACTGGCCCAACCGGGTTCGCCCCCGACCTGTGCCAAATGTATGCTAGTGGGTACCATTACCTGGCCTGGTCTGGTAACTCACTATCATGGTTATTGCACTCACCTGCAGAGACTGTGTCCCAACAGAAGAGTTCCCCAAGCTCCTCCATCAGAACCTCTTCCAATACCAGATCTTGTGCCCATCAGAGGGTCCGCGGGCCAGCCCTACTCAGTCCACCTCCTGTCCTAATAAAAACAGTGGCCTTTCCTGACTAGCCCTCACCCATTCCGGTCATTACTGTTGGGTGTTACAGCCCAGCCAAGCCTGATCCACACCCAGACACAGCTCACACATGGTTCAGCAGCGGCAGAGACCTAGCTAAGCCTGTCCTACACCTACCTTGGCTCACATGAGAACCAGTTGATGCTGGAGTCTAATCCAATCTGGCGTGCACCAGACTCAGTCCATATCTGTGCCAAGGGAGACTTGCATCCATGTCCAGACCAACTGCAAGCCCGCTCTGGCCCTTGTGTTCATCAGTGGGAGCCACAACCCAGACAGGGTGTCCTTTTAGGCAACCAGACCTGTTACCAGCCATAGATCTTGCACATACTAGTAACTGCTCTGACCCAGCTTGGCATAGTCCCTCACCTGTGTTTGCCTTTGCCTTTGAATGCTGCAGCCTGGCCTGACCTGAGTCCCAGTTCTCACTGGTGGGTGCTGAAACCTGGCCTTGCTCATTCTGCATTCATTCCGGGCTCATACAAACCTGTAGGTGTGACAGCTTAGCCTGGCATGACCTGCACTCCAGCCTGGTTTCTATACTTGCTGGTGAGCTAAGATTTGCTCTGCCCTACCTGGTCTTCCCCCTTCCAAAACCATGCGACACATTTGCCAATAGTTGGAGCTACCTTTACCAGCTTTCCCAATCCCCTAGACCTGGACAACATGCTCACCAACAGGTCCTATAACCCACTGAGGGAGTTTTCCAAGTTTCCCCACTCGGCCCACTCCCAGACCCAAATTTCACACATGCCAGCAGGTTCTGGGCCTTTGCCAAGGCTTAGCATGCTGTTCCATCTTGGCCTAGTATGAGCTAGTGAATGTTTTAGCCTGGCCCACACCCTGTTATAGGATGCATATGTGGGTGCTGCAGCCTGTACTTGCCCAGCCTGTTTTTGGTCCACATACCCATGAGTATCTGCAGGTTCCATGATCACAACAAGCTCAGCCCATCACCAACCCAACTCTTGAGCTAACCAGTGGGACATGTATTTTCACAGAGTTTGGCCCACATATTCCCCATAGAATTTACCCCCAGATCTGGTTATCTTTCATGCTGGTTAGTTTCATGGCCCTACCTAATGTGACCTGTCTCTTGTTGCAATACTCACAGTCAGGTACTGGAATTTAGTCCTACCAGACAGACCCCTAGGCTTAGCTTTCATGTGGGCTGGCATGTGGTGGTCAGCAATGTTCTGTGCTAAAAAGCCCAGAATTCCCATGATGCATGATTCTGACCCATACAGATCTTCCAGTCTCTCCCCTCCAAATCACCAGGTCGAGGTCCCTTTGCTTATCTTCAACTAAAGTGGTCTTGTCATTGGTCATCCCTTAGGATTTATTCCTCATCTACATGTTCAGTGGCCTTAAACATGGGTGTACCCAGACAGTGATTCCACACTCACAACACTCCAGAGCTCGCTGCCAGATGGCCAGTGGCCGAAACCTGGCACCATTCGTGTTTGGGCTGCCCAGAAGCCCGGGATTTGCCTGCCGCTTGGCAGTGGTGGATGGGTAGCTAGGATTCCCAGAAGGAAGCCTTGCCTGGGTGATTCTCCCAGCCACAGCCACGTGCCTGGGAGATACACATATCCACGCCTCTGACCAGCTTTACCTGGAATCCACCCCTAAACATGTCCTGCCACAACCATTCTATACATACAAAAAAGTGAACAAAAATCTTACTTTTGTGAGACACACTTCACCAACAAAGATCAGCGGAAACTATATTGCATGGGTTTTGTTGTTTTCTGTTGGGTTCATCTCTTCAAAACATTTTCTTCTGATTAAATCATCCAGTGACTCCTAGATCATGCAGTGGCATCATTTTCTTCAAGAAGGTTCTTGATTTTCATTTCTTCAGCTACACGTTAGTCATTTAGTAGCATGTTATTTAACTTCTTGGTGTTGTTCATTTCTTTTTTCTCCCTGATGTTGATTTTGTTTTGGGGCTCTTCATTTAAGGAGATGTATAGTAGCTGTGTAATGGAGACTGTCACATCTAGTAACATATTATTCAAATTCATGACATTGTAAATTTCTATTTTTCTTTCTATTGTTGATTTTGTAATATGACTTTTCATTTGAAGCAATGTACAGTAGCTGTGAAATGGAGACTAACATATCCAGATGTGAGGATGCAGTGTAGTATGCATTTCTGCTTCCAGACAAAGATGGACTTACAATGAAACTGTTTACTATATCTTGGCAGTAGGATGCTGAACTCTCTGCCATTGTCCATGCCTGCAATGATGGACACATGACTGTGTATGAAGAACTATATGTAATGATATAGAGGAAGTAGGTGGGGGGGGAGGGAGTTGGGGAGGGGATAATGGAATATGGAACTGTATCATAAAATGATAATAATAATGATAAAATATAAAATAAATAAATTGACAAGCTAAACAAAGAACATATTGAGGATATTTTGTTTAGACCTATGTCTGGTTTTTTAAAAAATATTTAATTATTATTTATCTGCAAGTTAGAAAGAGAGGGAGAGACAGAGAACAAGGTTTTCCATCTACTGTGTCATTCCCAAAAAGCTTGCAATAGGAACTGGTCTGAAACTGGGAGCCAGGAGCTTCTTCTAGGTCTCCCACATGGGTGTAGGACCACAAAGATAAAACAAGGAACAACAGTGAGACATAAATCAGGCAGTGCACAGCTGCCAGTAACAGGTCCATGGAACTTGGAGGTGTGTAGAGTGTTAGACAAGTGTCACCTATTCCATGCAGGTGCTACACTGCCCCTTGGGATGTCCACATCCCATATCAGGATGCCTGGGTTGGAATCTGAGCTCCACTTTCAATTCCAATTTTGTGCTAATGTAGATTCAAAGAAGCATCAGACAATGGCTGAAAAGTACTGGCATTCTTGCTATACGCAAAGGGAACCACAACGATTTCCTGGCTCCTGATTTTAGCCACTGCCTAACTCTAGCACAGATTATGATGAACATTTGGGGAATGAACTGGTGAATGGAAGATCTTTCCATTGGTCTGCTTCTGTCTCTCCACCTTTAACACAAAGGAAGGAAGAAGCATTTTTTTTTTTAAAGAAAAACAGTTGGATCCAGTAATGATGTGTACTCAGTGTTAGGGGCAATCGTCTTGGGGCACACTATCTCAAGCAGGTGTTTAAAAAGTTGTGAGTAGTAAGCTGCTGGAAGGCTCCCAAATGGCACTGATCGGATCTAAGCTAAAGAAGCTGTGTTTCTCAAAACGGGTGCTCTGTGCACTGAGCTCAAATGTGATCACAGAAGATACAAGAGAAACCTCGGAGACAGAGCCAGGGCTTGGAGAGCCATGGATGGGGAAACTCCTCAGAGGCAGTAGAGGCAGAGGCAAAGCAAAGCCAGTCTCCAAACGCTGCACAGGGCCTTTGGTCATCTCTTCCTTTAGGGATTTTTATTGCTGTTCCCATGGATGCTAAGTACCACTTGAGTAACCTTGCTTGGGAAATCTGAGATTCAATAAGATTTTCAGAACTCTTTGAAAATTGCTGTGAGATAATATGTGGAAAATCTCACACCTGACCTCATGTGACAGGTTACAGTTAAAACAGGACCTGCACTAAAATGATGTATAAAATTATGTTTGGCTATGTGTGCATGAAATATAAGTGAATTTTACCCTTAAGCTTTATGTCTCATTTTGTATATGGAAATATTCTGAAGTCAGAACTGTATTGAAATAATCTTGTCCCAATAATTTTGAAAAAGATATCCTCATTTTTGTTGTGAAGTACAGGATTTCATATTTTTAATATAATTTAGTAGCATTTGATACATACCACAGTTATCTTGTCCAGTCATCATATGGGTCCTGATGGAGAGCCAAGAACATTACCTGGGGGTTGGTACTGTGGAGAGAGGAGGAAACAGTAGGCTTGTGTCCCAGGCACAATGAATAATCAAGTTTGACTTCGCTGAAAGTCAGTGAATGTGTTTCTTGTATGCCAAGAAGGCTGTATGAGAAAGGTGGGCTATGGCAGAGATGGCTGTCTATCTGTAAATATCTGTGCTTCCTCTTACAGACTGATGCTGGGAACAGGTTCCTTGTCGGGAGCTCCCATCACCAGTCTACCTGGCTTCATTGTGGGATACCATGGTCAGTACTCACTAAAAAAATGTAATAGAAATTACTGTATAACATTTCTGGTGTAGGAAACACATGTATTTTCTTCACAATTTCTTTCCTCCTTCTGTTGGCATGCAGTGGATTCAAAGATTCATAAGATAGCAGGAGTGAGGGTCCATGGCTAACCGCACAGGGGAAAACAGCCAGGAGAACCCTGCATGGCACAATGAAATGAAAGTAAGACTTGAAGCTACTGCATTGTGGGATTTAGGGTGCCTATTACACATCCCATATATATACATTTCACACCTGTCACACATCCAGAAACAGACTTTCTCATTTATTCCTTTGGGAGCCCCAATGACTTGAAGACTCTTGAGTCCATGATTACTCTGGACCTTTGAGATTATAATTTCAGTGATGAGAGAAAGTTCTGGATTAACAGTGCTTGATGTTGCAGTATGAGGTTTATCCAAAATGTTTTTTTTTTTCCCTCTGGGTCTTCTTTCTTTTTCTTGCAATGTTCTAGAGTCCTTTTGCTATACTTGGAGATGGGTAAGTGAGGAGTGGATTCAACATTTCAATTAGAGTTGACTGGCAGATAATCACATGGATGGGGAAGTGAGGCAATTCCCAAGAGGCGGTGGGAGATTGGCTGCTGGGAGAACAAGATGAAGGAGGCGATGCCTGTTCATGTCCTGCTCGGTGAGTTTTCTGCCTGACTATTCCTCTCCTCAATCTGAGAAGTCACTTCAATTACATATTAAGGATAAATGTGTTGCTCCAGTAAAAGGCCTATTCCCAAGGGAAATTAAAACCATTGACAACAATAAAGTTTTTGGTTACTTGTAAACTATCATCAACTTGCTGTAGCTTCATAATGATTAAATAGCAGGTGTCTGGACCTAGTGTAAGCACATTGTAAGATTTACTAGTTTCTAAAACATATGTTTCCAAGTTTCTTCTTTGATATTTTGATATTCAATTCCATTATGTTTTTAAGTTCACTTAAACCATATTTTACTTTATGTATTTGAAAAGCATAGTGAGCAAAAGAGTGAAAGTGAGAGCAAAAGTGGGAGGTAGATGGGGAAGGATGGAGAAAGAGAGAGAGAGAGTGAGAGAATTCTATTTGTTGATTCACTCCCCAAATGAATTCATAGTTAGGGCTGGACAAGACCAAAGCCAGGAGCCATTCATTTGAGAAATGCTTGTAAACTCAAAGGCAACTACAAATAAATGTCTCAATTTGAGGAATGAGCATTGTAATTATGGATCTGTATTCACCAGGGCGTGAATGATAACTAAAGATAAAGGAATTTATGAAATCATCCACAAAGTTTGTATCTATTAGAAAAGTCCAAACTCTGCCAAAATAACTTCCCTAAGTCATAGTAATTTCAACAAGAAAAGTTCTTGAATGTTGCTCATGGTATAGGTTCACTTTCAAGCTAGGTTCTGCTCAGGTAGTTATCAAAGAATCCAGGCTGTCTGTCAAGCCGCTCACTCAGTGTCACACTGAAGAGAGCTCTGGAGGGTCTAGGGTTAGCAGGACAGTTTTCAGGTCTGCAAGTGAAGCAAGTTATTTTTATTCATATTTTATTGGCTAGGACACTCCATAGAATGCACTCATTCCCAAGTTGGGGCAGATTGTGTAGATCTACTGCATGCCATGGTGTTAGGTTACTAGCAGCTGCCACCTACTACATGGTGTAGGCTGTGCACTACTACTAGAGTGTGCACAGAAAGAAAAGTAGAGCGTCTATGCTACCTCGGATTTACACTGAATTTCTTATTAACTTTTTAAATTCTGTACTCTCTCATGATTAATTTTGTGTCAACTCTGACTTGGCTACAAAAAACTTGGAAATCTGGCAAAACATTCTTTCTGGGCATGCCTTTCAGAGTATTTCTGGGAGAGAGCAGCCATTGGATACCATGGTGGATTATGAAAAAAGATCTGACATCAGCAATATGACTGGGAATTTCCTGAGTTGTTGGCCCTGAAAAGAAGAAGGGAGGGGATCAGAGGAATCCCAGTCTAGCTGGGACATTCATTTCTCTTGCACTAGCCATCAGAGTTGCTATAACCGAGAGTGCTGGATTTGGGCAAGGGGTTTGGGGCAGGTAGAGGAAGGACAAGGGAGAGAGAACCTGGCGGAAGTTGCTCATCAGTTTGTTTTTCGGAGGGTATTGCCGAAAGGCTTGTCCTGTAATGTTGTATTCAAAAGGATCGAGACCATAACCAACCAAAGAAAACTGCAAGAAAGAGTCACTTCAGTTTTCAGCAAAGATGGAGTGAACAAATATGATGCTTTTGCAACATTCTGGCTGTTGACTGCAGGCAGGACTTGACTTTTCTCCCTTGTTTCCTGCTTGGACCATCCTCTTCCCTTGCTGTATGATTCTTGGCACTCTACATTTTTGCGACTTTGTTTCTGGAGTAAACTTTACCTTTTTTCCCAAGGTCTCTGTCATTCTTCCTTTTTTCTTTTTTAAAGATTTATTTATTTTTATTGGAAAGGCAGATATACAGAGAGAAGGAGAGGCAGAGAGGAAGATCTTCAGTCCAATGATTCACTCCCCAAGCAGCCACAACAGCTGGAGCTGAGCCAATCCGAAGCCAGGAGCCAGGACCTCTTCCGGGTCTCCCATGCATGTGCAGGGTTCCAAAGTTTTGGGCTTTTCTCAAATGCTTTCCCAGGCCACAAGCAGGAAGCTGCATGGGAAGCAGGGTTGCTGGAACTAGAACAGAGAAGCATATGGAATCCCAGCGATGCAAGGTGAGGACTTTAACCACTATGCCATCATGCCAGGCCCCCAGTGTCTCTTTCACAAGTCACAAATAAGTAACCTTTTCCTTTGAGCAAATTAGGTGGACCTTCTGTGTCCACTAATACCCAGGTCTTCCAACGTTTTGAATCCAGGGCTCAAAGTCCTCTGCCTGGTTCTGAACCTTCAGCCAATGGTTGAGTTCTACTCCCAGCTTAGGTTCTCCAGGCCTTATGGGAGATACTGGCCATCATAATCGTGTAAGTCAGTTCTCAGCACAGATCTTCTTTTACATAACTCTGCTATTTCTCTTTACAACAATCATTTCCGTGACCTGACAGTTTGTGCGCTCCCAGAATTCATATTTACAGTTCTCATCCCTTCAATAACTTTATTAAGTAAGGTCTTTGAGGTGTGGTTATGTCATGTGACTGGGTCCTCATTAATGTTAGTACCTCAGTAAACCAGATGAGAGAGAGCAAATTTTCCCCTTCTTCCGGGGAGGACACCATGAGAAGTCAACAGGTGTGAACCAGAAAGTTGACTCTCATCAGACGTCATCCAATGAATGGATCTTACACTTGCCAGCATGCAGAACTCTAAAAGCGCACATCTCACAAGCCATGCAGTTTACAGTGTTTTGTTGGGCAGTCCAGCTGGATCAATGACCATATGCCATCCCTTCCACATGGTATGCTCTTTCCCCACTCTTTTCATCTTTCCATGATAAGACCATATTTTGCAGGATTAAAGTCTGTAGTAAGCTCTTTCCAAATGTTTGTGTTACATTCCGGAAATTCTCCTGTTGTGGCTTTACGCTCTGCTTTCGGTAACCTTTTATATCCATCTTTAACATGGAGATTGACTGTCATTAATCAGTTTGCATTGACCATGAATTGTTTAAGGGAAGTTGCTTTGCATTTCCAGCACCTAGGATAGCATCTCACACAAGCTTGGCATTTGCAAATATCTGAGAACTGGATAACCATGTTTGTTGCTCCTTTGGTACGCCCATCATATGGTGTTTTTCCCCTGTAACTTTTTTGTTTGTGTAGCTTTCTCAATCAGATAGTCAAACATACCCAAACATTTGTGCAATTACAGGCACAAATAAGTGCCACAGAAATATTTCCTTTGTTATTTATTTGAAAGTGTGTGTGTACATTAGAAAATGACATTCAGTATAGGGTTTTTTCTACAGCTTCATATAAGCCATACAAATGACATATTACACTTAGAGTGGTGAATATATGACATAAAGATGAGAAAACCAGCCATCACGTTATGGACTTCATTTCTCTTCATTTGTTACTATAACTTTTCTCAACATTTAAAAAGTGTTCTTAACCATTAAAATGAATTGTATCAATATCTTCCTAGGGAAAATGGAATGAATAGGGAATACATGAACAGAATAAGGAAAAAGAAAGATAGGAGGGCCTGGTGCAATAGCTTAGTGGCTAAAGTCCTCACGTTGCATGTGCTGGGATACCATACGGGCGCCTGTACTAATTCTGGTGGCTCACTTCTCATCCAGCTCCCTGCTTGAGGCTTGGGAAAGCAGTACAGGACAGCCCAAAGTCTTGAGACCTGCACCCATGTGGGAGACCCGGAAGAATCTCCTGGCTCCTGGCTTCAGATTGCCTGGGCTCTGTTCATTGCGGCCACTTGGGGAGTGAATCAACAGATGGAATATCTTCCTCTCTCTGTGTCTTTTCTCCTCTCTGTATGTCTGACTTTCCAATAAAAATAAATAAATCTAAAAAAAAAAAGAATAGGAAAATATTGAAGAAAGGAAGGGAAGAAAAAGCTCAGATAGCATCTGGAAAAGAACTCAATTTATTTACAGCTCTGTTATCTATTAAAATTGAAAAGTGTTACTTATACATGTCTTCCATTTTTTGAGAAAGACGTGAAGATTTCCACACATATATATTGATTTCAAGTGTATATATATATATATATACACTTGAAATCAAATCTAAATATTCAGACGTTAGAAAGTTTTGATGACAGGTTATAAAGTTAACATTTGTCAGAGGAAGTAAATGTGTTTTACACCCTGGGTTGACGAGTGTCAACCTTTGTCATAGCCTTGGTAAAGGCACGGCGGTATAAGGCTGAGATAAATGAAACATTAGCATCCCTAGCACATTGGAAATGCATATTCGCAGCGCGTGAGTACAAGAAGTCATTTCTGAGGTGTTTGTTCTCATTTGTCCTATTCTTTTCTTTAATAAACTCCTTAAACCTGCTTGTTACATTTTTGCCATCAACTCTGCATTATTTTCTCGGGAAGAAATGATTAAGGGGAAAAACATCTCTGTTAGGGGAAGGTTCATAGCCCTACAAGTTAATCAAAGCACAAATGAATGAGGATTGAATTAGATGAGACAGCTACATTTCTAAATATTTTTTAGATTTTCTAAATATTTTTTCCATTTCTTCAATCAAGACAAGGGTCTTGTTCTTAAGAGGGCTTTAATCTAATTGAGGAGACAGAGCATATACATAAAACGCTGAATAGCACTGTGGGGAATCTGAATGAGAGATCTGGATAATAATTGTTTCAGATTTCACAGGCGAGAACAGTGCCGGAAAGCTGGAAAAGCTGAACTGATCTTCAAAGAAACAGGAGGACGGGTTTTTAGCAATGAGGAGTGATTGTTAAAGTGATGAAAATGTACAATTATATTAGCTACACAATGTTATAACTTGAATTACTGAATTATACATTACCAATATGTGGATTTGATGATTTATGAATTACATCTCAACGCTATGGTGCTAGAAGTATTAACTGTGGTCTTAGCACGATACAGAAATGAAGACTCAGCAGCTGGAGATAGCGCCACGCTACTCTGCTAAGTTTTACCTATATTTTTTCAAGGAGTCATTGACTTCACTTCACCACTGAGTTCACACTTACTAGGTCGTAAAGCTGAGTTAAGAACAAATGTAGAGAGGACTGCATACCATGTGGAGATCCTGAATTTTTGAGGTTGATTACATTGTCTGATTTTATAATATTCTATAAAGACTAGTAATAGTTGCAACATATTAGGTGGAAACTTCATGTTGTGTGAAAATAAGGTATAGTAAAGGATCCCAATGGTTGAAGTGATCTGTTGCTGAAGACTTGGATCTGTTGTCCACTCTTCTCTGATTATGCTACGGATACTGCGACTGTGGAGGCAGAGCTAATCTCTGTGGTTTACACTTCCGAGGTTAGGATGACCATGGGTCTTCAAGTGACTTTGACCAGAAGGAAGGTCTAGGGGAAACTGGAGAAACCAGGGTTTTTTTTTCCTCACTGTTTCTTCCTGACATGGCCAGTATCTCTGGCAACAGCTGCATAGTCTCTGTTGCTATAGCTTTAGCTATGGTGCCAGCTTTTTCAAGATAATAACTCTTAGACTTTCAGGCTTCAGCATGATGGCTCAGTATAAAATATGTGTTTGGGGGCATGATAACCTGGTAGCTGAATCCTAGCCTTTTATGCGCAGGGATCCCATTTGGGTGCTGCTCTACTTTCCATTGAGTTCTCTGTGGCCTGAGAAAGCAGTCAAGGATGACCCAAAGTCTTGGGACCTTCTATCCATGTGGGAGACCCTGAAGAAGCTCTAGGCTCCTGACTTTGGATCTGCTCAGTTCTGGCCACTGTGGCCACTGTGGCCACTTAGCAGTGAACCAGCGGATAAAAGATCTTTCTTTCTGTATCTCCTTCTCTTTGACTTTCCAATAAAAATAGTAAAAAATATTTTTAAAATATGTGTTTGGAAATAGAAACAGATATACTGATGAATATAGTAGGAGGCGATGGAGATGATGAGTTTGGAAGTTTAAGGGCTAACCTGGTTCTCATTTGTTATGAACAATTCTTGGGGGTGAGATAAATAAAAGACTGATGAGTGACATTGGCGGAGAAAGTGAATTATGGACAAGTTAAGACAATGTTGTAGGATTCAGGTTGGTTTAAGAAGCAAAAGGTCCTGGGAGGAAAAAAAATACCAAGAGAACTTGGTTATCATATGAATGAGCCATCATAGATGATATTAAGCGAAGGCTGACACACACTTATTACCATGAAATCAATTTTCTGTGGCTAAGGGGAGGTGTCAGATGACAACATTAGCCTTAAGTTCAATTGTAAAAATGTCTAGAATGCAGTTGGAGATGCTGCACT
Organism: Ochotona curzoniae; assembly: GCF_017591425.1. NCBI lineage: Eukaryota > Metazoa > Chordata > Mammalia > Lagomorpha > Ochotonidae > Ochotona > Ochotona curzoniae. Next base: position 24,753,736 of record NW_024467115.1, read on the forward strand.
AAACATCAGCAAAGGAAGTGGGCATTGGGGATCAGTAGAAAAAGTTGGTGTTGAATTAAGGAGGTGAACACAAGCTCCATGAGAGTACCAAGGAAGATCAATGCCAACTGCATGCACTCCATCTGTGGGGCTGGGAAAGGAAGTGGAGTCAGAGGATACGCACAGGGGGTGAATTTGAAACATTTTTGAAGTGGAAAGTAGCGATGCTTTTTGTGAGTTAAATTCCCCAAAACCAAATCTTTCACAAGTAGAGTTATTGCTTTTGTCCATCTCATGCATTTGCATCACTAATGGATATTGCTAAGTTCTGAATGGCCCTAATGCTTTTCCATATTTGAGAAGATGAGCCCATTCAGAGAAGCATGCTAACTGAAAGAAAAAATTCTGTAAATGGTTGGTAATAGTCATATTCATGGAAACAATGAAAACTGAAAATTTCCTATAGCTGTATATGTAACAGCGGAATAGATATATTTTGCTTGGTGAAGGAGAAAAATGATGTTGCAATGATCAAATATTCAAGTTCTTGAAAATTAGAAAGATGATTTTTCTCTTTGAATCTCTTTGAAAGCAATTGCTATACTACCAGGTTCTCTTGGAAATGCATTGTAATCTAAAACTAGAAATTGTGGCTAAGTCTTTTTTAAGATATCTTCTACATGGTTAGTTCACATGCTGCTCTGCTTACTCAGGTAAAGCCTTTCTTTTCTCTAAAGGCAGAATTACATAGAGAAGAGGAGAGAGAGATTTTCCATCTACTGGTTCATTCCCCAAATAGCCACAACAGCTGGGCCTAGAGCTTCTTCTAGGTCTCCAATTTGGGTGCAGGGCCCAAGAACTTGGTCTATTTTCTGATTTCATATCTGCATGAGCAGAGAGCTGGATTACAAGTGAAGAAGCTGGGGCCACTTGGTGCCTATATGGAATGTTAAATTGGACAGAAGTTTAATCTGATGTGTCACAATGCCACTGTGAGGTTGGATCTTAAAGCTCAAGGTTGATATGCCCTTGGACCTCTGAGAAACATCCTGGTGACAGTGATCTCCCATCCCCAACGGAGTAAAGCCAAGTTTCTTAGATCAGGAGCCGGTAAGGAAGGTGGGGAAGGCCTAGTGGTAGAAGCACTTTCATGCATCCCTATTTGCTCTGAGATGTCTCTCCCACCCCCCACTGCTCTGCCAGCAAAACAGAATTGACTCACCTTCCCTTAGGGATGCTCTTTTGCAGTTGTGTAAAGAAAGCTATATATGCATAAACAATCACACTTTCTGCTTTGAGGAAATGTTATTGATTTAAGGGTGCAGAAACATCTACATGTTACTACCAGAGCCATCCTGTAAGCATCTGGGTTATTTCTTGGTCACGGAGCTCAGGTCTGCCCTATTCTTTCTATTCTCACTGTTTTTGTGACTTTTAAAAAAATATTTATTTACTTTTATTGGAAAGGCAGATATACAAAGAGGAGGAGAGACAGAGAAGAAGATCTTCCATCTGATGATTCACTTCCCAAGTGGCTGCAATGGCTGGAGCTGAGCCAATCCGAAGCCAGGAGCCACGACCTCTTCCGGGTCTCACATGCATGTGCAGGGTCCCAAGGCTTTGGGCCTTTCTCAAATGCTTTCCCAGGCCACAAGCAGGGAGCTGGATGGGAAGTGGAGCGGCTGGGATTAGAACCGGCGACCATATGGGATCCTGGTGCGTTAAAGGCGAGGACTTTAACCACTATACTATCGTGCTGGGCCCTATTTTTGTGATTTAAGCCACCAGTGAACTTAGCTCTCATTTACCAAACTTTTCTCCTAGCTCTCGCCTAACCTTAAATCAAGTATATGTAAATTTTGCTTTTAATAACATTATCAGAAAAAGCTTAGTACATAAACTGTTAGTGTTATTCACTCATTGAAGTAGTACTTGAGATATCATAAATGCACAGCTATGTAATCACACACAAGACTTGTTTGTTCAACCTGGTGTAAACTTTGGATTCTGCTTCTTTGATCATTTATTTTTTTAATAAAGAATATTCCTATGTACTCAGAAAAATTACTAAAAAAAATGATATATATATATATTTTTTTACAGTTAATGTCTTTGGTTAGTCTAATTTACAAGACCCCAGACTGAATCTAAGACAGGTATAAGGGAAAGTTTTCTGCTTGCCGTGTAGTACTTTGAATAATTTTATATTCTTAACATAGTTTCTAACATAAATTCAGGTATAATTCACATTAAATATTTTGACTTGTATGGATTATCTTACATTTTTTTTTCCGATTAAAAGAAAAAGGAATTTACTGATGACTTCATCTCAATTTTTGGAATGTCGCTAGCAATAGGTTCTGATCTTTCATTGTAGTTACGATCATATTTAATTGACAAAAGTGCATATAGTTTGTAACATGAATTTTGAAATATGTGTGCTGCTGCTTTCTGTGAGGGTGACAAATGGCCTCCTTGATCCTGATTACCTGGATTAATCCTGAGAAACCTCTTCAGGCTGACTTGCTGGGCAAATTGAAAAAGATCCCTGTGTTTGAAATGACTTAAACAGTGAGGTTGGAACAAAGAAGCCGTGGAGGCGATAATCATCTCACCTTCTTGTCATTTGGAGTTCAATTAAATAAATGCCGACCTGATCTTTTGTCAATTGTCAGTAGATCTGACTTTGGCTTTTCATCAGCCTACACACTATGTGACCTTTTCAATTTTGCACCCTTTCTTTTGTCCATGAAGATGAGAGTGGGAGTTGAAAAGCGTAGGTTTAAGAATAAGATAAATATGCAGATTTCTCTTAGCATCTTTCATATTCTTTTAAGTCACCTTTTCTCAGCAAAAATAATTATGCCACTGATTTCACTTTCAAGATCATTGAAGAGCATCTGAATGCTGGGGGAGCTCATTTAGGAAGACATGTTGGAAGGTCTCATTTCCTTATTTCCAATTCTTATCTTTGAAGCACTTGGTTTCGTTGAAATAAGAAAACGCTTCTTTTGCAGCTGGACGTTTTTTCGAGGGGAAACATGCTTGCGAACAGGCATGCATTGTCTCTTTTTGAGCATGTGAGGCCTACGCTCTTCCTGCGTGTGTGTGGTGCTGTAATGGGTGTCTCTAGGCCACTAAGGTTGGAGAAGGTTTGATCTCTTCTCTGGAGATACAGGTCCTTGAGTCAAGGAGGGATGAGAGTGAAGGTAATATTAGAAAAGCAGACAGCAGGGGAAAAGGAGAGAAGGAGTCGATCAGTAGTGTGCTGGTCTGTGTTTGCAAGCATGATGCTTCTGTCACACAACTACGCGAGGAAGAGGGAGGATCTCCCGGCAGGAATACAGACAAACACCTGAGAGGAGGAGGAGAGTTGAGTGTTAGGTTTTAGGGCCATTGGGAGAGAGAGATGTTTTCAGAGCAGGCAGAGTTAGTTAGGAGAGAGACTGGCGGACTGCTCCCTGATGGGAGACAGCCTGGGGCCACTTCCACATGGCAAGGTGACACTGTCAGGAAAATGGCCAACCAGGGCTTGCAACCCTAGGTTCTTGTACATTTTAGGTGTGGTGGATGGGAAAAGCTAGCAGCTCCTCGGTTTGTGCCCATGAGTGATGTGTAAGGCAGGGTACTCATCATGCTGGGCTGGGTGAGACAAAGCCTGAGTCATTCTAGGCATTCCTGGGGAGACAAGACTGGGATGATCCGTTGTGGCCTCTCAGATTCCTTAGACCAGCATCTTGTTTGTTCAATCTCACTTTGACTGTCAACTTTTCCTTACCTTCAACTCAGATGGAAACAGCAGCTTTGGGCTAACATGTGTCATAACCAAAAGCAAAATAAGAAAAAGAAGTTTAAAAACATCTCATGGGAGACTTAATTCACGGCATGACCTACCAGGCATCCCTCTACCCCTAACCCTACCTCTCAAATATTGCTAGCCAAAATTTAGCTAGAATTTGATTTCATGGCTGAGTATTAGAGACAGCAAGGAGGAATCCCCACTAGTAGCAGATCAGCCAGCACAGTCCCCTCGGGGCACATGGCTAGGATGTCAGTGGGGATGGGAAATAGGCTTCCCGGATGTCTCACCGCGTGGAGTCCACGGTATGTCTCCCACACCCACAGACATCCACATCCTGGTCACTACGTCAGCTCATGCCCCCTGACAGGGCGCTGCTCTCTGATTTTCAGCTTCTTCTTTTGGGGATTTTCCCTTTTCTAGCTTTAAACCTCAGCTGTAAGATAAAGCAACTGATTAAATTTAGGTTTGCAACATTTGTTGGGTAGAATGGATATCCTCTCAAAACTGTACCTAGGAAATACATCAGAAAATCTGACCTCTGTTAATAAAAGTTTTTTTAAAAGAAGTTTTTGTTTTTGTTTTTTACAAAAGGAATTTAGCAAGCAAAATAGTTCTTACATCAACTTCAAAGCTAACTTGGCGTCTGTTCAAATAGACTGACAGTAACATAAGCACGTTTTATTTTTTGTGTTTTCAAAAAATGAAATTAAAGAACTTTATGCAAAAACAAGAGCATAACATGAACTATAAACTGAGACAGAATAAAATGTAAATACTTCACAACAAAGATAGACAAGGAAGACAATGAGAAAATCTTCTAGTTCTTAGTGGGTAGAAAAAAAAATTACCTCTGAGAAACAATACCCATAGGCCAGGTTTCATTCCATTCCAAGCTTTGGAAAGAGTATTTTGACCTGCTGAGAAAGGTTGACATGATAATATTCATCAGATACCCCATCAGATACCCCCTGGGGACCAGGGGAAAGAAACCAAGGGAAAGGCTTTCAGCTGGGCCTGCTCTCCATGCTCCATGCAGGTAGTGAGCTCCTCTGGTGTTAGGAATGCACTCTTTGGTCCCAAGAGCTTCTCATAAGGGATTGATGATATCTACATTATTTTCTTTGGAAGATTTAATATAAATAGTGGCATAAACAAGACATTAAATAAAAATACATTACGGAGATACCGTAAAATAAAGTAGGCAAGTTGGAAAAAAATCAAAATATAGTTTCTGATAATAAAAAGCATACTTGTTGTAATTCAGCATGTGATGAAGAGGGAATTTTGTGGCTCAACTGGTCAAGCCTCCGTTTGGCATGACACTGATGTCTCATAGTGGAGCTCCAATCCCAGTGGATTCCTGCTGCTCTGTTTCTAATCCAGGTCCCTACTAATGTTATGGATGGAATAGTGTGAAGAGACCACCTCAATTCTTGACTCAGAAAAAATAAGAATTTCCATGTGCACAAAACAGTGAGCAAAGCATAAGTCAGAAAACTCCTACCAAGGTGCTTAGGAGGGTGCTCCGAAGGAGGGAAAAATATCTGAGACATACGAGCACAAGTTGAAGAAGAAGGAGGAGGAGGAGGAGGAAGGAAAAAAGAAAGGTATACACCTAACCATCAGAGGGCAGGGGGAAAATCCATCAAGAAGCTGGAATGACAGCCCTGTCTAGCTGTCACATGATAAAACATAAAAGTCACTAGAGGAGTAACTCAGGGGACTTCTATTCTCATAATAAAATGAAAATTTAGAGGGGTGGTATTTCTACTTTCTTATAGTTTTCATGATAAAACTGAAAATCTACAGGAGTAAGGTTAGCGCTTTGATGTTGCCAAAGACAGCTTTTTGAGAGAATCATTCATTTTGTGCCTTTTTTCTTAAATATAAAAGATTTATTTGTTTTTAATTGGAAAGGCAGATTCACGGTGAGGATATAACAGAAAGATCTTCTGTCTGCCAGTTCAAGCGGCTTTAATGGCCAGAGCTCAGCTAATCGAAAGCCAGGAGACAGGAACTTCTTCCAGGTCTCCCACTCAGATGCAGGGGCCCAGGGTTTTGGGGCATCCTGTACTGCTTTCCCAGGCCACAGCAGGGAGCTGAAAGGGAAGTGGAGCAGCCAGGACACGAACTGGTGCCCATATGGGATCCCAACACATGGAAAGCAAGGATTTAGCCACTGTCTTCATTCTGACCCAAAGTCCGTACTTAACCACCTATTAGTCCATCTACTTCTGCGTCCTTATGCAGCTGGCATTGCAGCAGATGATGCTCAGCTATTGGGCTCCTGTTCCTCATGTCAGAGACCAGGATGAACGGTTGGGATGATTTGAGCTAGAAGTTCTCTGTCACTTTTCCCTTCAATTAAGTAAAAACAAAACAAAACAAAAATTAAACCCTTTAATAAAAGCATCACCAATAAATGAAACACAATGAAGAAAGAACTTGTGAGCTAATTTGTGAGAACAGTGAAATTTATTAGAAAACAGAAAAAAAAAAAAAAAGAAAAGAGGAAGGTTTGGGTGTCTGATATTGAGGTGTGTAGAGAGTAGAGACTCTTCATTCTAGTTGTGGTTCAGCTTCCTGATAATGGATGCTCAAAGAGGCACACATGATGGCTTAAGTACCAGAGTCCTTGCTGTCTGTCCCCGACCCCCACAGAAGAGACCTAAATTGAGTTCCTGCCTCTTAGATTTGCCTGGCCCAGTCCTGGCTGTTGTGTGTGTCTGCGGGAGAGAAAGTGGATGGAAGAGCTCTCTCTCTGTCTTTCAAACGAAATGAAAATAATTCTAAAAAGTACATAAAAGATGCAGAAAATAAACTCTGCCTAAACACATTGTCACTCATGACTAAAATGATCTCAAAAACTTTCTTTATGGAAATAATTTTTTCAGTTATATGCTATGACTTTTGTTGCCAATAAGTCCGTATTCCTTCATTGAATTTACTTATTATTGAGGGTCTTTTATGTTCCAGACAGCATTCGTGAGCTGGCAGGGTAGAACTGAGAGACAGTGCCTGGTCTCCATTGTCAGGGAGCTCACATCCGCTCACAAAGTCGTTCACCCACTAATCCTCCTACGCAAGGTGCTTCGTGAGGATATGTTCTCAATTTTGCAGTAAGAAAATTATTTCTCTATTCTATTTGTTCCATTAAGAAGATTCCATAAGAAACTGTAACAAAGCCTCATAACCAAGATGAGAACTGTCCTTTCACGGCCCCTTCAGAGCTCACAGCACTTTTGCTTTTGAATTGAAGCCATCTTGCAAACACCCTACTGAGCATCAAGGAGGTAATAGGTAAAGAATTTAACTCAGTAATTGAATGGTTTCTGGAATCAAACCAGATAAGGAATGAACAGAGAACTGAGGGCTTGAATCTCTAGGTCTCCTCCCTGCTACCTACAAAGGGATTTGAAAGCACATGGCAGGGAGTGTATGCGCTGTTTACCGTTTATCCCGAGTACAGCACCGTTCCTGGAATTAAACAAGGACTCAATAAATCATAACTGCATATTGTATTTTCAATGAATCATGATTGCAAGTCAATCAAATTGTACTGCACAAGGCCAGTCGGAAAAGTAAAAATCAAAATCAATTGCCTTTCCCCCTTTCCTCAGAGATTGGAAAAAGTAGAGACTAGAATACAAGAAAATCTTTTAGGTTCTTCATAGGAATTTAGGTAACTTCATATGAAAGGAACTGTCATGATTATTATAATTTTAGATGTTATGATCTGAATTAGTTCTTCATCCATTTGCATAATCTTATCAGTGTAAAACGATAGAAAGCACAGTGGTTGTTCGCAGTTGCTAACTACAATTATTCATTGGCAAATTTTCCATGTTTTGGATGAAATAGAAAAATGCAGTATGTCTAATGTAAAAGAAAATTAAATGCGATGGCTGTCTAACTGATAAAAAAATACCTTTAGCATTTGCTGATCTCTTCTTTTGCTTTGTCTTTTTTTTTTTTTTTCCGTAAGGGGATGAACTCTGGATCAGCATAAAGCAAAATAAGTTTTAAGATGTATTTGTGCCAGAAAATTCAGTCTGCATTTTTCAGCAAGGAAATTGTAATCCTGCTCGAGATCTAATTAATCTCAGAAAGAAAGCCTGGAGGGGTCAGAGAGCACATAGTTTAATGTTTTGTGTAGCTCCTGGCATGGTGGATACAATATGTAGGAACAATTCATTTTCTCTGTTGCGGTGATGGTGGCGAGTGAAGTGGGCAAGGTGTGAAGCAATAGCGTATGGGCTTCAAGCAGCCATGTTTTTGAGGGTAAAGAATGTTCCCAATACACAGTACAACTGGCTTGCACATTAGATATATAGGAAATAAATACTTTGACCTGAAGTCTGCTTAGGGTTAAAAATTGATGCTGCTGTTAACTGCAGCACCTGGCAGCAAGCATGTTCACACTCTGAGTTGTAGGAAATGAAAGAAGCAGAAGGATGCTGAAGTAATCTTAACACAAGACACTAAAACGACCATATTAATCCAAGTCAAAACAAACAAAACATGCTTACAGAACCCCCATTTGGAAAACTGGCTCTGCTTGACATGATGCAAACCAATATTAGGGTGGTCAGGAGAATGCGGAGGGTGATGGTGAAGGAAGCAAGCAGCTATTTATTTGGTAACTTGGAAAGCAAGGAGTCAAGTAGTTATCATTGGATTCCAAAATTCTGAAAGGGAGTAAGATTTTTTAAAAATCTGTACAGATAAGGAGAGGTTGTTTTTGCTCAAGATCAAGTAGTGACAGTGTCTCTGGCTAATGCATAGCTTTCCTTTCTGACCTTACTTTGGTCACTGATATGAACTCACAGTGGTTTTTTTTTTTTTTTTGCAACGACAATTTGGCCTCTGGTCTGTCTGCAGCCAACAAGTGGATCGGTGTTACTTGGTTTTATCAGGGACTAGGAGCTTTTATGAAGCTCTCAAAATAGAGTCTGACATTAGGAGGTGAACTGTACAAGTGATAATTAAATTCTGACTGCGTGTGATTGTGGTGCTGTGGCACAGCCCTCTACCTGTGCCTCTCCCTTAGTGAAGAGCTGAGAAAGAGTTGACTTGTAATAATCTATGAGAAGACAGAGGAACTGCCCACAGTGACTGGGACGGATGAAGTGAACTCTAATGGAATTGCTGCTGTGTTTCAGATGCTAAAATCAGAACTGTAGGCCAGTTCTTCATGTGGTACCTACTGGGATGCGTGCATGTGTAAGTAAGCTGTCAATTACAGTTTTTCAAAGAAAATGATCAAAAATATTAGAAAGACGGGGACTTGCCATAAATACAAGGGAGTTACTTGATGTTTGGGAATCAGTTTTGTATGAGTTATTGTCATAGGTAAGTGCTGGGTGACCTAGCAAATTTCCCAAAAGACCCAGAAGAATCACAGAAGCTGGTAGTTCATTGTTACAAAGACAGAGATTCTATTTTTTTCCCCCACAAATAAGTATGGCAAGCAGAATTCAAATAGTTTTCACAACCTCTCATCACTGTCCTCTTCTAATGACTGAAGACACATTGAGTTTTTAATTATTAGCAATCTGGCTAGCAGTTTGTAGCAGTCTCCGCACTAATTGAGATGAAATGTGTTTTGTCATTAGCGAATTGAAACAATATTGTGTGTGCATATTTGTTTCTCCCTTTTCCTATCCTAACATGAAAACATCATTAGTTTAGCACCATTTGGTCATCATACTCTCTCTCTGAGATTCAGAGCAATTCCACAGGAATCAGATATTCTGGTACAATGCACTCAATATGTTGAGCTCCACTCATTAATTTTGGAAATTAAATGGCTATGCTTATTAATGTGAGCTTTCACCACTCTCCACGCTTTCAAAACTGAAGAAATGGCATTGCATGAATCCTCCCCGGGAAACTGTGAATGATGTCAGTGTTCTTTTTTGATTGGAATGATCCTTCAAGGACAAATGAAATTGTTTCTGTTCTATATGCATAGGTTGGAGAGAAGCAGCTTATCAAAAAGAAACGAAAAAGAACAGGGTAACTATCATAGAACTTCAATTTCGAATTTTTGAATTCTTTATGCTCAGCTTTTTGCTTATAGTGGTGCATCTGAAAGTCACAAAAATAGTAGAGGTTTTTGAAGGCATACCACTTGATGTCCCAAGGTGTTGTCTCCCATTATTTAATCCCTAACGTAGGCCTGTTAATATGTATTTCAGATTAGAGCACCTTTTAAGACATGGATATAACTAGATAATCAATCTCAGTGTTAACTATTGGTCACAATGAATCTGTTTACGTTCCCTACATACACTTAGAAAAAAAGCAAAGTGGTGTCCTAAATTTTATCTTAGTAGTTGAATATGCTGACACACCATGAAGGAGAACTGTGCTGAGATGATGGAGAGAAAGTTGTCGGAGACAAATTTCAGAAGGATTGTGAATTCTTCCTTACTGTTCCTACAGATTTATTTATTTATTTATTTTTAAAAAGCTATCGCATTGAGAGTAAGTGATTTTAGATTCTGGCACCTCATACAAGGAGAGTTCATGGGCCTTATCTGGTAGAATGAATTACACTGACAGGTGGTAGCTAGAAGTGACCTGAGCAATTTCATCTTCCAGCCATCTGTCATCTTGGTATCTCAACTGCTTGTGTGCAAGTCATTCTATTCCTTAAAGAAATCACAGTGCCACCTTCTGGTGGCCTTCAAGGTAGCCAGGTGATTATCTATCTATCTATATATATATAAGGAACATATATAACAATGGTTATATATATATTGTTATGTATATAACAATGGTTATATATATAACAATGGTTATGCTTAGGGCTTGTAACATCAAAATATGCTTGCTTTAGGTATAGGACATTAAAAATTCTGACTTGGTTAACAAAATGGAGAACCGACTATAAGTCAACATTTTTGCATTTCTCCTTAATATTCATATCTGTGTCATAGGCATTGCAAATTATTGAACAATTAATGTCTAGAATCAGTCCAGTGAAGACACTTTATATAATCAAAAATTGTTTGAATTGCTCATGAAATATGGCAATCATTATCACATATATAATCATGTGCAATAATATGGGTGATATCTGCAAATTTCTATACAATAAAGTACACACAGGAAAAACAGAATTTGACAATGTTTTTCAAATATTACAAGAGCCAGACGGTTGAATATCCAAAGATAAGCATGATATAATAGCTTCATTTTACAAAAGAGACAAAACTTAGATGTGTGCTTAGATGTGTGCTCCAAGTCATATAAGAAACAAAATTAATATGCAAACTGATACTATCTGATCCAAACCTGGTGTCAATTTGCATCTTGCTATAAGGCTTTGAGGCTTGCAGTAAAGCTTAAATGAGTTGTGCAACCATTTTCAATATGATAAAAGTGTATGTGATTCCATGGAATCTACTTGAGAGTGAGCACGAGAGCAAGATCAAGAGTGAGAGAGACAGAGTTTTCGCCCGTTCACAGGTTCACTTTCCAGATGTTTGCAACAGCAAGCATTGGAGAAGCCTATAGTCAGGAACCGGAGCCTTGGTATGGGTCGCCCTGGTAGGTAGCAGGGACTGTTACTTGGGCCATCTTCTGCTGCCTTCTAGGATACACATTTGCAGGAACCTCAAACTGAGAGCAAGGCTTGGACTTTCCTATAGTTCCTGCAAAACTGGTTGGGGGTGTTGCTGTAGAAACCCAAAATCTGGATTCACTCATCCAGGGCACACCAAGACAGACTGACACAAGGATAGCGGACAAAAGTTGATCATGATTGCAGAGCACAGTGCCAGGAGCTGGACAGCTATTGCCTAATTCCCAGGCTCCTCCAAGGGTCAAGCATGAGGGGTCTTAGAGATTCAAGGTGAGAGATTCAAGTTGAGAGATGATGTTCAACGCTTGTCTAAGTTCCTGGTTGGCTTGTAGTGCTTGCGTTCCTTCTTTAAGCACTCAGCAGTGTTGTCTTTTGTAGGGAATTTTGATGATGGCAGAGTGGGCAGCAATTTGCCCTGGGACAATTTGAAGGTCATAGTTTCTTTTAGCTCAGAGCCTGGCATTTCTGTAAAAGGCTGGACAGAACTTCAAGATGTTATGTTGAGGGGAAAGAAATGGGTGAGACCAATGATCAGGGAGATGGTTAAGCCGGTTTTTTGCCCTTTCTATTTCATTCCCCCACCCCCATGACCCCACCCTCTGTTTAGAGCTTAATTGTTTTGTACAATCAAGGCAAAGCCTTGGAGGTAAGGGACAGAGGCTAGGAGGCCCTGTGAAAGTGGGACCTGGTGGTATTTAGCACCTACATCGAAGGTGTTGTGTCAGAGCAGTTTCCCGGGAATAGAATCCAGGCACTGAGATACAGGACACAGGACGTGGGTACTGCCAGCAGCTGTCCCCGTGGTGTGTCAGACACGATCCCACAGCCACTCCTCTGGCTTCTTTGAGTCAGGACTGACTCCTGTTCACCAGCGCAGTACTTCCAAACTATTTCTTCCTAGTTCCTGCCCCTTTTCACAGTATTCTTTGTTTCCAATATTCATCATGTCTTGCCTTATACATTTTTCCTCTCTTACAAGACTGAATATAGGTAAAATGTAAGAATAGCATAATGTGAAATTTGTTGTAGCATTCACACTATTATGCTTCCATATTTACTTGTCTACAGAGTTTGGTTTTGTAGTGGAATTGAAATGCCCAGTCTACCACACAAAGGCTTGTCTACTGCTTTAAGAATTTGTGAAAGCATGTATTAATACTAAACATGACATTTAACAAAGACATTGCCTGGAAATATTGTAAATTATCTATTATAAAGACAATTAATGCTATAACTTTATAAGCAAAGGACACCAGAAGCACATCTGTATGGAAGTTGAGTTTGTAAGTGCTGTAACACACTCAGGTCATAGTGGGCTGCTTCAGGAAACAGGAAGTGAGGCAAAGGTCATTGTAGGCTGAGTGTCATCATGCATTGGTCTTCTGAGACACAGGTCGGAGTGTGTAAACCAGGTACTTTTACAAACTATCAATAGTCTTGTGAATCCAGACAGATAGCCTGGCCAGTTGATTTGTGATTTAATCCTGTAGTTTTTCGGTCTGAACCGATGGAGGGGTATTTGAGCGTAATTTTGTTTGCATGCCCTCGTTTGTTATAGCTCACTTCTGTGAGTTCAAGAACATTTGTACAAGTTGTTTCTGGTTCAGTTCTCATTGCTGAAATAATTTCGTTGTCGGTAATTCTAATTCTGCAGAGATGAAATCTTAGACTTTTCCCCTTTACCAAGTTGTTTGTTTAATGCGTTATTCAAATATATATATCTTAACTGATACGTGGCAGGCATTGTCTTATTGCTACATTAGTAGTCTAGCTAGGTAGTGATTTAATTATATAATTAAAGCAAATGTAATTTGACTTTTCTAGCTATGTCTTCATTATAAAAACAGATTGTTTTAAATTAGATCACCTTCTGGTTCAGGTAGAAAATGTTTGAATTTACCTACCATGACAGGGACTGATACTGACTTAGCATTATATGTCTTGATTTATAGATAAGTACAAGTCACACGAGCTGTGACTTTATTCTTTTGCCATGTATGTAATAAAACATCACTTGAGAAAATTATGGCAATAGGATAGAACTGAAAACAATGTTCTTATTCCAGGAGGAAGGTACAACCAAAAAGGTTGTGCCTGACGTCTTAAAAACGTTTCCCGTCAAAATTTACAAAGTGCAAATGTGATGGTTCAAGGCGGATCTGCCAACTTGGAAATGAGGTAGATCTACAGAATCAAGATGACAGAGAAACAGTATGGGAGAATAAACTCTAGTCGTCCGGCATGAGTGCATTCCTTGGATCTCTGACCTCCGACTCCACTCACTTGTGAAGAAAAAGTCTTGAAACCATTCATTTCAAAAGATTTATTTATTGAAAGTTAGAGCTACACACAGAGGGAAGGTGAGACAGTGGGAGATAGAAATTTTCCCTCTGCTGTTCAATTCCCAGATAGTCACAATGGCTGAGGCCGGGCCAGGCTGAAGACAGAAAACACGACACGCCTTCGTATTTCTCATCCTGGGGGAGTGGATGGGTGAGCAGGGGGCTAGCCACTTGGATCATCCTCTCCTGATCTTCACAGGTCATTCGCAAGGAGCTTGACCGGAGCAGCTGGGACATGGACCAGCACCCCTGTGGGATGCTTGCCTCACTGGAGGTAGCCTTATGCACTGTGCCACAATGCCTGTCCCTTGAAACTGTATTTAATGTGAGTTTTCTGCCACTGCTTAAACCTTCTCTGCTCAGGAGTGCAATAGCATGACTTGAAGTTATGGCATATTACAAGCCCTCCACAGAGGGTAAATTGTTGAAATGCTGAATATGTTAAGCTTCAGAAATTTTTAATCATGAGATTGTAGAGAAGTTTTTATATGGCATTTCACATATTTTAGGAAATTTTGCAGATGTGAGCTTACTTGATCCTTATGGCAAACTCATTTGGGAAGCAGGAAAAGTACTAATGACCTCATTTTAGGGACAAGAGAGCTGTGATTCAGACAAATTATCACATGCCCAGGCTTGCGGAGTGTGTAGGTCACACCTGCACAACTGAAGTGCAGGCTACCCCAGATCAGAAATTTTTTTTAAAACACAATTCTTTTTAAAAGGGTTGTTGTACTTATTTTGAAAGGTAGGGTGACACAGAGGAAGAAACAGGGAGGTAGAAAGATATGCAGATAGATGATAGATAGATAGATAGATAGATAGATAGATAGATAGATAGATAGATAGATAGATAGACAGACTGACTTGGTTAGAGCTTTCATCCACTAGCTCATTCCCCAAATGGCCACAACTATCCATAGTTAGGAGACTAGAACTCCATATTGATGTCCCATCTGGGTCAAGGGGCCCAAGTACTTGTGGCAGTGTCCACTGCTATTCCAGATGTGTTAACAGGGGCCGGGATTGGAGGCAGAGCAGCTGGTACTTGACCAGGAAATGTTCTGAAATAGAATGCGTGTGTCACAAGTGTGCCACAGCACTGCCCCTCCCCAATCACAATTCTTGAATAGTAATTCACTCTTATCTGGCACTCTATGATAATGAAAAATTGATAAGGACACAGAATTTCTGTAGTAGTGAAGTAAGTTATACTCTAATTTGTAACTTAAAAAAGAAAGCTATTCACTTGCTTTTTAAAGATTTATTTTGATTGGAAATACAAATTTTCAGAGAGAGAAAGGCTAGTAAGACCTTCCATCTGCTGGTTCATTCTCCAATTGGCGGCACCAGCCGGAGCTGGGATGGTCTGAAGTCAGGATGTTGCAGTGTTGTTTTGAGCCCCCTATGTGGGTGCAGGGGCCTGAGAACTTGAGTCATTCTCCGCTGCTTTTCCAAGTGTGTTAACATGAAGCTAGATCTGGAGTGGAGCAGCCAGAACTCAAATGGGATGCTGGTATGGCAGGTGGAGGCTTAATGGACCGTAACTTGCTACTGTCTCAGACATTTTCTCTTTTCAAAGGCACCTAACTAAAAAAGGATTGTATATGGAGGATGGGAATCCTAACCCTGTATGCTGTTCACACTTCTGTGTTAAATGGAAGGGGTGATAAAGATGCATTCTAAGGAATCCATTATCTCGCATTCTTGTCCTGTGTGGACACTCTCTGATTGGTTATAAGTTTTTAAGTAATTGGTAGCTGTTTGCTTCCTACTTGGGAGAAACAACTTAAAGAACACAGAAAATATGTATTGGTTTACAAAAATAGAACACTTGCATTAGATACTTTGTGCTTCTCTACTGCAGGAATATGAATTTGGGAAGAAATATCAAGAATGCTTTGTATAACTGGAAGTACAGGTATCATCAGCTATGTAAGAGATTGGTGCCAGAACCTTCTTTGGAAATAAAAATCAGTAGATGCTCAAGTGTGTTACATACAATGAAATAACATTTATGCATAATCTATACAGATCCTTCTGTTTAGGTTACCCTTAGGTTGCTTTTAACCCCTAATGCCTGTTAATACTATAATGGAACTTTTAGGAAATAAAGGAAAATTCTGTATAGACTCAGAACAGATGTAATTTCAAAATTAAAATTATGTATTTTAGCAGCAGTGAGGGAGGGAGAAAGTGAGTGAGCTATGTACTAATTAAGTCTTTAACACTTGCTATGGCCAGGACTGGGATGGGGCCAATGCCAGGAGCCTGGAACATAATCCAACTCTTCCACAGATGGCAGGAAACCAACCATTGAATCAACTACTTGCTTTTCAAAGTCTGTATTAGTAAGTAGCTGGAATCGAGAGTTGGAACTGAAAAGAGAAGTCGAATATTCAGATATGGGGCAAATATGTTAATGAAGTTAAATCTGACTTAATTTTTCTGGATATATAAATTTGTTGTTGGATGATTCTACAAAAGTGGAAACTATGGATACTAAAGAACTACCTACTCTTATTTTAATTTCTGTTGATTTCCATGACAGTAAAATCATCATGTTTAGCAAATAAATTGTAGTTTCAAGTAAACAGAGAACACATACTTGGTATGTGCCTTGCAGTGTTTGAGAAGAAGGTTATTTGGTGCTGTTTGGGATAACCCAGCCCAGATATGGGGCACAGATAAATGTGCCCTTATCAGATGAATGCATAAGTTCTGGCTTCATTTTTCATTCCAGCTTCCTGTTAGTGTGCACCATGAGCAGCAGCAGATGATAACTCAGTATTTAGATCTTTGTCACTCACTTAGCAGACCTGGCTTGACTGGATTTGTCCTGGCTGAGCCCCAGCTGTCTTACATGCTTCTGGAGTGAATCTGTGGATGGACGCTCCCTATCTTTATGCCTATCTCTTTTTGCCTTAAAGTAAATGAAAATGATTTTTAAAATCATTTAGTATTCTAAGTTATTTTTATATAGAGTTTAAGTTTACCTGGGTGTCATATTTTACCTTATAATTCTATATGGTAAATACCAGAGAATGGCTTGGTTACTGTCTAGTGTAACTTCCCTCTGCTGTCTTTCTGTCACTTGGCAATCTGTAAAGAATTTTGCATAGAATTTAAGTTTTCTGGTCAACTGCTGCTGTGTAAGACTGAAGTCTGAACTGAGTCCCATCAAAAGGAAAAGAGGACCTGAAGCTCTTTCTTGTTGGTGCAGAGCAAACAGAGGCAGATCAGAGGCTACGTCGTCCTAGAACTAACCAAGACAAGCAGAGTTTCCCAGTGCGTAGCTGTTTCCTGATCTCGGCAGGAGAAGCCGTTGTCCCGGTGGCTTCGCACAGTGAGACAGCCTTGGGATTCATTGAGATAACTCAGTCCTGCGTTTGCTTCTTCATCCGTAGTCTTGTTCCTGCAGTAAATGCTGTTCTGCTTAATCTAGCTGGAACGGTTTCTCCTTTTGTAACTGAAGTGTGACTGAGCTGGTTTCTAAATTATTTTAAATAATAAAAGGAAGGGAAAAATAAGTTCTTCATTTTTAAACTCAGAAACATCACCATAAAATGAACATTCAATACAGAAAGAAATAGAACCCACACCAGGTGGGCCTGACTAATCTTACATCCTGACTAAACAAAGGAATGGGTTTTATTTCTTTCAGACCTAGTTCAGATGAAGATATTATTTTTCATATAAACATTATAAATCAAATCTTATTGTGCATTCTACTTTCTCTCCTTAACATTTTGCCACAAATATGCTCTGTGGTGTTACGTATTTCCATAATTGTCCTAATGGCAATTTAAGAACTCTTCTGGTTGAAATATCATCCTTTATTTAATTCTTCTCTTCATTTTGGATGTAAAAGTTTTTTTTTTTCCATTATAAATAATCCTTCAGTTAATAAGGACTTTTTCCTTCTTCTGAATTATTTCCTTAAGACGAATTCCCAGCAATCGTGTAATTGGGTCAAAGGCTAGGAACATTTTGTGTCTCTTAAAATGCTTTTCTAAATTGCTTTCCACAAGACACAGGGCAATTTGAAACAAAGTGGCAAGTTTTATCAACGCTTGAGTTAAGGAAAGATAGTAAAAGCTAAACATCACTCAGAATGCATGAATGTATGCAACCTTGTAACACCCAGAGGGGAAAGGCATGGAAGATGTGGCAGTAAATGCAAGGCAGCTAAGAACTACATTCCAATGCTGTGTGGCTTTTTTTCAAGATCTGTTTATACTTACTTGAAAAGCAGATTTACAGAAAGAGAGGCGAGAGAGAGAGAGAGAAAGAGAGCGCTGATCCAAAGCCAGGAGCCAAGAGCTTGGTTCCAGGGACCCAACAACTTGGTCCGTCATCTGTTGCTTTCCCAGACCATAAGCAGGGGGATTGGATGAGAAGTGACACAGCTGGGACAGGAATAAGTGACCATATGGGATGCTAGTGAGGCAGGTGGAAAATTAGCTAGCTATGACACTGTACAACATACTGGGTGCCAGCCACACCCTCGCCCTGCCCCCTGCCTCTCGTTAACAGAACACAGTGATGATTTTTGAAATGTAGTGGATTTTATTTATTTTAAGAATAAACCAACAAACAATTCAAGACGGGGAGAGATAGAAAGAGAGAGAATGAGAGAGAGGACGTTCACCCCTGCCATCTCAATCCTCAGCTCTCTGCAGTACTGTAATGGCCAGAGCTGGCCCCTGGGCTGGAACGCAGTCATGTTTCCAACATGGATGGAACGGGCCTGAATATCTCTAGGCATTTCTCTCTGCTGTTTCCCTAGGTCTGTGTGGGCAGTGAACTGAATCAAGCGCCAGAGCTGGTTGTTTAAACTCGACACTCCGGTATGGGATGTCAGCATCCTAACCTGTGACTCAAAACCCCTTCCATTCTTCACTTCAATATTTTAAACATGTCTTTTCATGAGGAGTCACAAGTAGCCTTTCTGTCCTTGTAGTTCATGTGTTCATTTCCCTGCCCTTTGATTTGTGTTCAACAAGTAGAGAAAATCACCAAGAAGAGGTTACTTTCAGTAATGCAAATTAATTTAAAGTGTTAATTACTGGGTTTCAGACTTGGTTCAGAAATACTTGCTTTTTTTAATATGCAAAATGTATTAAGACTTCCCATAACTCAATAGCAAAATACCCAAATAATCAGATTAAAAATGGGCAAAAAATCTCAGTTGATGTTGCTTCAAAGAAGGTGCACAAATAGATGGCAGGTGTATTAAAAAGTGATCAGTACCATTAGTCATGAGGGAAATATACATAAAACCAAAATGAGGTATCATTTGCATATGTTATGATAAAATATTATATAATATAATATAAATGTTGGTGAGGATTCAGAGAAAAGGGAACTTTTACAGTTGGTGCGACTATAAAGTACACAACCACCATGAAATATAGTGTGGCGTTTTTTAAAAAGACTCTGAAGCAGAATTAGCATTTGATCCAGCTGCATTGGGTTTAGACACCTTTCCCAAGGAAAAGAAATCAATACCTTTACGTCTTTGCTCTCATGCTCATTGCAGTATCACCACAATAGCCATAATGTGGGAGCAATGCATGAACGAATTACTGGACAAAGAAAACATGAGGGATTGTATCCGTATACAATTATATATATATTCTACTATATTATATATATGTGGACTATTATTCAATGGACTCTATGCTGGATTATTATTCAACCTTAAAATTGAAGGAGATTTTCTCATTTTAGCTGGCATGATTGTGCTTGTAGGACATTATGCTTAGAGAAATAGCCAAATACAGAAGGACAAACTCTGTATGACCCAGGTTATGTGAGGAAAATAAAATTTGCAAACTTACAGAAGCAGAGAGTAAAACTATAATGGTCGGGAAATAAGAGGAGGCAGAAATGGAGGTGCACTGGTCAAGGTGTGATGGTGAGTTGTTTGGCAAGACTACTAGACCTCCATGTCATAACAGAGTGTGCACAGTTAACATTGCAGATTCGTATTCTCAAAAATTTGATGAGATGGTGGCACTCACGAGATGTGTTGTTGACACAAATAAAACTGTTGAAGCGGGATAAAAAAATATTGCTGTTGATTCCAGTTGGATGCACTGTTCATTCCCTGTGGGACAAGAGGGTTTGGATTTGGAGGTGCCCTTTTCAACTGAATCTGTTTATATATGTAAACAAAGCATTTATTTACATTTAGTTCTAAAATTGATCAAAATTGAGTTTTGGCCCAATTATCAAATTTAACCTTATACTAAATTCCTATCTTCTTATTTTCATACCAAATTAACCTGAACATAGTTTTAAAATGTTCAACTAGAATGAACTGAATGTGGTTTCTGGAATAGGAGGCTAACTAATTGGTTAGGAGACCACTGATGGGGAAGGTGTTCCACAGGTTCCCGCTCAGATGTGGCATCAGAGAACCCTTATAAGCCCAGGAGAAATACTGGAACTCAGGACTCTCTCTCTCTCTCTCTCTCTCTCTCTCTCCTTTCAGGAGACTCCCCATCTCCCAGATCTCTCCTGGGTGGTGCTTTCCTCTTCCTTCTTTTTACAGTCACTTCTTAAGTTTATAAATAAAAAGTTTCTGTCCACAACCTGTTCCTGGTGCTTATTTCCATGCTAAGCTGAGACAAGAACTCATCCATCTTGGCTGGTAACATCTTCTCCATCATCTGTCTTTCCTTCTCCTCCTTCAAGCAAGCAAGTGAACAAAAGTGAAAAGGAAAATCCTTTTTGTGATCCTTACATTAGCAATGCCTATTCACTTTTGGAGAATTGCCCAGGGGAAGCCTAAGATGACATTTATGCACGCGCAGACATGTTGTCAGTTCACAAAGAAGGGACAAAAGCAAGTATAAGGGCGCTACTGCTCCACAGGAAGGAAGATCAGATGAGTGACACCGAGCTTTGCATATATTTTCCTCAGAGTCAACACTGGATTCATGGATCAAAACTTTGCCTACTCATTCATGTCATAAGACTGTTGGCATTTTTTCGCCTCCTGCTTAGTATAGTCTTGATTCTCACTCTCCCTTAGCTGTGACTTGACATCTATCCTTGGTTGCCTCATTGTTTAATCACAATGAAAGATTGACATTTTTTCCTAAGTCAACATGGTTCTCCAAATTTCAGAGGTTGAAATGGATGTGAAAATTGGGAACAATTGAGTGAAGATGCAAGGTAATCTACTCTTGCCCCATCAGCCTCCACCACTCACAGTAACTTTTCTTTCTGGAATCTCTGATGATCGAATCATCAGAAACAGGTGCATGTCACAGTTTTGTGCTAAGTTTTAAATTTTGCCAAGTCAAAACAACAAGAAACCACCAAACGTAAGAACAAATACTTACCAACACAAACATTTCATTTCAAAACAGAATATTTTTAATGTCAGGAAAATTGCCTTTAACTGAATTAATATTGCTTTACAAAAATATCACTCCATTTTTCCTTTTATTTTTCACTTTGCCTCTGACAGTTTATGACTTAATTTTGGACTGGCTCACACCCAAGCTTTAGTATTTGGAAAGTGCTGGTATAATGGAAAGAATCTTATCATCAAAGTCAGATCTGGCTCCCAATCTTTATGGTACACTTGACCGTGTGTGAATCAGGAGATGGTAATAAATGGCATGTCCCAAGGATAAGAGTGCTCACCTGGCGCTGCGCAAGGTGGGGAGAGAGCATTCCTGATTCGTGTTTCTTCTCCCCACCCCCCCAAATCTCTTCTATGTGTCATCATCAACAAATACCAAGAAACACTGCAGTAGAAACCACTTGAAACATTTGTTTCCTTATTTATCTGAGAGGCTGGGAGAGGGCGTGAGAGAGAAATCTCCCATTTTGCTGGTTCTCCCCGGAGTGCTCACATTTTTCCACTCCAGAAACGACATGACCTGAACCCAGGTCACACGTAGGCGGCAGGAATCCAATGACTTGATCTATCATCTGCAGCTTCGCAGCGTGAACTGACACTCAAACCCAGACACACCAATACGGGATATGGGGTCCTCACTGCCAGGCCAAGTGCCGACTCCCAAAAGCTAATTTTAATTGCTTTTTGTTTTAACTGAGATGACAGACGCTTGAAGTGTATTTTTCTATAAATTCACAAATACCAATTAGCAAAAAGACACAGGAAATTCCTAATTCATTTCTTAAAATATTTTGAATGTCTGGTAAATGAAAATAAAAGAAAACAAACAGAAGCAAGCCGAAGGTTAAATCCATTTCTCAGAGTCTGGATCTTTTCTGACTTTCTCCTGCCTCTGCTTTTGCCGGATCCCCCCCGAGCCCTCTTCACGAAGATTCATCTTTGGGCTTTCAGCCCTCTGAACGCTGTCAGATCCCTCCCCTTGCCTGTTGTGTCCGAATCTCTAACCATCCTGCGCTGTGTTCAAAGTAGAGTTCACCTAATGCAAAGGGGTAAAACTGCCTCCTGTAGCCATAGTCTGGAATAAAGAATTCTTCCTCTAGTTAAAGTCTGAATTGCAATTATTTTATTTGACATATCCCAAAACTACACCACATTGGAAAGTTCTCTTTCTGGGAGGATGTGGAAGGATGTTCACTTAGGGAATTGACTTCAGCAAGAGTCATAACTAATTTGATTCTTTGGGGGAAGAGAGAAGTTTAGTTTCAATTTTTAGGAGATCAACCACTAATTTTGGAAAAGATTGGGGAAAAGAGAATCATCTCTATCAGTCATGCAGTGTTTGCCAAATGGTTTACATTACCATAATTATTCGTTTAGTGTTCAGAAGACTCACAAGGTGTCCTCCTTGTCTTCACTGATGATAAGTTTGTCCTAGGTAAAAATGCCAGAGGTCATTTTCCAGAAAGTGTCAGCATTCATGTTGCGGTTGGTAAGGAACTCACCCTAATCTTCCTCCCTGCTGCTTCCTATTGGCGTCTTAATTAAGGAAGAGAGAGGAATGATAGGGTAGGGAGTTGGGAGTGGGATAGTTTAGCAAGTTCATTTTTTTCCCTAGAAAGATGCTTAAAAAGTCGGTTGATTCGCGTGATACCCCTGTATCCTAAAGTTGTTTTCCCACTCAGGGGTTGGGAGATTTGGAGCCTGAAGACCCTCGCCAGTCCTTCTACCTGCATGCCTGTGGCCTGAGGCTTTTCCTGCTGTGCACTCTGCACTTGGCTGGCTATAATGTAGACTTCTCGGCCCTTTTTATGCATCATTTTCCAGTGAGAGTGGGTAATAAAGGTACAGAAGGGACCAGTGTGTCTGGACATCTTCCACCTTTTATGTCTGGGGACTGGGGAAATGGGGGTCCATCAAGTTGATGGTTGAAAACCAGACATTTTGAAAGTGGCATCACATAGACAGAACATTGCAACTTATTATTTTTTTAAGTTGGCAGCACTATAACTGTAATTGGGGTACACTGATCTAAGCTGGAATCCAAGTGAGTCTGGATTCTTTCTGATGTCAAGCAATAGATTTTTCTCTTGACCAATTCACAATTTGCGATGGAGGCTAAATCTACTTGGTTTTTCAGTTTTAATTGTAAAGCCAGTTCGATAAACTTCTTTTCATATAAAGACCTTGCTATTTAATATAACGCACAATTAATGTTCATGTAAATGTTAGCTATTGGTACCAGAGCGGAGATATACTTTAAAATAGACGTTGAATGAGATTTTAGTCTTGGTTCTGTACTTCGTATGAGGATGTGTAGATATTTGAACATTCCTAACTAGAGTATTAGTTCCTTAGAGATATTGTAGAAAAACATTGTAAAATGAGAACCTTAGCAGCAGAAATTGACTTTAGTGTTGTGGAAGCCAGCAGTGTGGAATCAAGGAGTTGTGAGTGTACACTCTTTCTCCCCAGCTTCTGGTGATGCTTGGCAGTCCTTGGCCCACAGCTGCTCAAGTCTAACGTCCACCTGTTGTCACGTGGAGATTTCTACTTGTAACATTTTTGCTTTGAATTGTCTTCCTTCTTGCATCTGTTTTTGTTCCTTTTCTTCTTCCTCTTGAGAACATCTTTTTCATCATTTCAGCCTACACTGATAGGATCTTCACTTAATCCTCAAAGATTCTATTTCAAATAAGCTCACTCAGAGGTGCTAAAGATAAGACTTCCGATCTTTTGGGGAAGACAAAATTCAACCCGCAGAACGAATTTTCCATTCCCTCTTTACGCTTTCATAATAATTCGCAGCATATTGTGACATTGTTTGTCACAATAGACATTGTATAACTGTTTTCTGGTACTATTCTGGTTGTTTTATAAACTTCTGCTAGAAATCCTTCCTTGATTTTAGACTCATAGCTTCTTGAACTTCAAATAAATAAAGTTCTGTTGTTTAAGTGACTTCATTTTTGGTACTTTACTACAGTATTGCTAAGAAAAGAATATATATGTAGGGCCTGGTGCAGTAACCTAGAGGCTAAAATTCTCTCCTCACATGTGCTGGGATCCCATATGGGCACTGATTTGTGTCCCAATAACCCCGCTTCCCAACTAGCTCCCGGCTTGTGACCTGGGAAAGCAGTCGAGGACAAGGACAGCCCAAAGCCTTGAGGCACTGCACCTGCGTGGGAGAGTTGGAAGAAGCTCCTGGCTCCTGGTTTCAAATTGGCTTAGCTCTGGCTGTTGTGACCATTTGAGGAGTGAATCAATGGATGGAAGATCTTCCTCTCTGTTTCTCCTCCCCTCTGGAGGAGGATAAAATAATAATAATAATAAAAAATCTTTTAAAAAGAAAATAACATATCAATAGAAAACAAAAATTAAAAAAAATGTTTCCCTTAAAATTTAAAAATTCTTAAAAAAGAAAATAATATGCAAATAGAAAATACTGCTTCAACTGTTATCTTTCAGCCCTTAGTTTTAAAATTTATCTATTCACATATTATTTTCTCATCTCCTTAATGGAGTTTAAGTGCCCTGAGATCAGATATTCCATTTTCCTTTTTCTGTAAAAGGCAATCCAGCTCCTAGCATAATTAGAAGTATATGCCAATGAGTGAATATATCCTTGCTTGTTAATATGAGTCATTGAGACAGCTGGAAGTGGGTTAAAAGTTTTAAGGATATTGCCAACTTGTTCTCAAACTTACTTGTACCATCCTCTCTGTAATTGTGCTCGTTAATGATATGTAATATCAATAGTTAAAATTTTCACTATCTGCATGGGTGTAAAGTGCCCATTTTATCATCATGCTTCTTTTGAAAGCATACCTTAATGTAAAGAGTAAGGTTTGTTCATTAGTATCTGCTATTTGCTGTTGCTCCCGAGGGACAGAGTAAGTGCATGCTGAATAACATAATGTAGTTACTTGGCATTCAATTTTGGAAATTTTCATCTCATTCTTTCTCTTGCTCCTGTGCCACTTTCCTAGGACAGGCGTAAAAGATGCTATGGAGTTGTGGCTTAAAATAATGCTACTATGGCGTCATTGCAGTGTCAGGCTAATTTTCTGCTGGGATTTCAGCATATCATATGTAGAGATATAGAGGGTGGGCAATATTTAGCCACAGCAGGCTCTAAATAATTTCTTACCCAATGTCTTCATAGCATTCTCTGTTAGCTCTATAACTCCAACATCTGGAGGCTGCTCTTGGTACCAGGTATTAAAACCTCCTTGGTTTTATGAAACAGTGATTTATAAACAGAGGCTCTCTATGCTCCTGGCCATCACTTGTTGTACACTGCAGCCCAACTTCTGAGCTTGGCACTCATGGAAATGACTTTTTACTACACACAGCTCAGTTAAAATGGGTATATTGCAGTAACCCCATGTGTCTTCTTGCAATAATGCCGTGTGTCTACTTTTCTAATACGAATCCCTCCAGACTGTCCTTTTCTCAATGAGGATGAATAATTTTCCTACATTGACTGTTTCTTCCTTACATCCTTGCTTGCCCTTTGAAGCCTGGAACTGGTATAAATGCTAATTTGAAATTACCATATAATTTATTTCGGTGCTAACCTCCCTTGGCTTATTTTCAACATCTTAACTAGACTTCTTGAACGCTTGAGGCACTGCTTCGCTTCTGCTTAAAGAACCCAGAACTCCCCTTCAGATAGTGTTGAAATGTACTGGGGTCCTCTCTTTCATGGGTGTGGGAGGTGATGATGTCCTCACGGCAGGTGCATGAGAATGGCAAAGGAGATGGACAGAAAACTTTGAGAGGTCCTGTCTACTTTAAGTGGGAAACAATATATATCCCTGCAAGATTGCTTGCCAGAAGCTGTCACTTCTCACCTCTGAGTTTTTAGAATTTTCTGTAAGTTGTTGCTGCTGTTTCTGTGCAAGCCACAGCTAAGTGATAACCCCTGAAGATGTGTTTCTTACGCTCCTGTCCTGGGACTTCATTGCATGTTTCCTCAACTAAGCATACGTTTCAGGCCCAACCAGGGCGTGTTGAACTTGGGACCTTTTTTTTCTTCCGTTCTTTTCTTTCTTCTTAATTATTTATCAAGTTCTTGGGCAGACACAGTGAAAACAATTGAAATAAAATATGGCATTCACTCTCAGAGATTGGATAGGCACGTAGGCAATGGCAAAAGTATCATGTGACCGAACCCTGACTCACTACCACGGCACTGATTGCTCCAGAATGATTGGAACGTTGCCAATATTAGCCAATTTTGTCTCTGTTTCCGATTCAAGGACCAGTTGGAAAGTCAATGTGTTCTCTAAATCAATCATATTAGATTCTCAACTTCTATTTAATCTATTTAATTTCTGCTTGGCTTCCCATGCTGATTACCTTCCACCACAGCACACTGGAAGCTTTGTACGTAGGCACTATCGAGTTTTCTCATACTTTTGTCTATCTTCGAGTCTGTCGAGTGCAATGCAATGGTTTCTGACTTGTTGATGGAATAAGCTGTGAGTAAACAGCCTTTGGTTATTCTCATCGGAGTAGCCTCTGTTTACCCCTGTAGCTCCTCAAGAAAGTGTTGGGAGATAAATTCAGATATGTTGCTATTTTAAGGAGTTTATTTGAGCATTTGCAATTGAAGAATCAGGCAGCCCTCTGTCGTAAGTGAGCTGCACTATTGCAGAAGCAGGGAAACAAGGCAAGAGAAGAATTTTTAAAAGAGGTTGGCAAAAGCAGGACAAAGAATATAGTCGGTTGGGTAGAGTGGAAAATCCTCACCAGAGGTAAATTTGCAAATAATGATTGGTTATTTCTCTAATTTTGCTTGTTCATTTGTGTGAATGTGGCATCAGTTTGCTTACACAGGAGTGCAAATCAAGATGGCCATGCAGTCTAACGATATTCAATTCAAAAATTTTAAAGACGTCTTTATTTTTGAATTTCAAGAGATGCTAACAAATTTGGGCGTAAGCGCCATGCTGTGTTACCATCATGACCAGTTTGTCTCAGTAGGGAACTTGTAAGTCATCACATTAGACTCATTGAAGAAATATTCTTGCAGCTCATCTTGCTTTCTGTCCTCCTTATTGCACTAAGACTGTCTGGTGTACATATGCAGCTAAGAATCTTGAAAAAAACCCAGTGGGTGTGCCCAGGGAGGTGTCAGGGCTCTCAGGACCATAACCGTATTCTCTAGCCAAAACCCATTGTCTTGCACAAAACCCATTAATACTTCTATGCAAGTCAAAAAATAAAAATAAAAATAAAAAAACCACCAAAACACAACAAAACAAGGCTTAGTGGCCACAGCACATGACAGATTCAGACTCTGATCTGGAGGGCAGTTAGTTGAGAAAATTTTTTAGATCTGAGTCCAAAATATTTTTTTTTTGTTTTTCAGTTTGCATGTTTTGGATTATGGTATCAGATATCTGGGTGAACTCCCTGGGTGGCTCAACTAGTAATAGGCACAAATATTTTCTCTGCAATTTATATTGAGTTTGATAGAGCAGCTAGTAGGAATTTGTGATCAAGGAAGCTCATAAATGATGGGATTTCAAGAATAAAGAACAAGAATGAAATTAAACCCACAAGAATATTTCATAGCTTTTTATAGGAATACAATTTTTCTTCCTGCTTTATCAAAAATAATTGCTACAATAATCTCTGTAAAATCTATCTAGTTTAATCAGATGTGGTCTTAATCTACTGCAATAAAAAGATTACTTGATTGTACAGGTGTTTAGGTATGCTTTACAAGAATTGTAATAAAGGCTGGGCCCAGTGCAATAGCCTAATGGCTAAATCTTCGCCTTGAATGTGCCAAGATCTCATGTGGGTGCTGGTTTATATTCCATGTACTCCATTTCTCTTCTACCTCCCTGCTTGTGGCCTGGGAAAGCAGTAGAGGATGGCACGGAGCCTTGGTGCCCTGAACCCATGTGGGAGACGTGGAAGAGATTCCTGGCTCCAGGCTTTGTTTCAGTTTAGCTCTGGCACTTGTGGTCATATGGGGAGTGAACCAACAGATGAAAGATCTTTCTCTAAATCTCCCCCTTCTCTCTGAATATCTGCCTTTCAGATAAAAACTAATAAACCTTAAAAAAAAAGAATTTGAATAAAAGAATCTCATTTAGACTTCTAAAAAAAACCTTCATACGAGGAAGACATGTCAAAAACTCACTATCAGAATTTGTATGCTGTAACTATAGATTATGTTAAGATCCCTTGTTCTTTTTTTTTTCTAATTTTAAATTAGCATCTATGATACAGTTCCATAGACTCTGGCGATTCTCTTTCCCTCTTCCCCAAACCACCGTCCCCCACTGATTTCCCCTACGTTATTACAAAATCTAGTCCTTCATCAAAAGCCATAAACCTATCATTCTGTTATGGAAGTATATCCTGACATTGTAGGCACGGACAATGGCAGAAAGTTCAGCTTTCTATTGTCAAGATATACTTAACAGTTTCACTGTCCATCTTTGCTTTGGAAGTAGAGATGCACACTGCGTTGTAGCTACGCTTCTGGATATGATAGTCTCTATTACAGTTTCTATACGTCCCGTTAAATGAAGAGCTGTAAAACAAAATCAACAATATGAAGAAAAATAGAAAATTTACAGCAACATGAAGTATAATAACATGCTACCAATGTGTCGCTGACGAAATAAAAAAGAAAATAAGAAAAATTCTTGAAGAAAATGATGCTGTTGTATGACTTACACGGTCCTGAAGAAATTAATAAGATAAAAACATTTTTAAAAACGAAAATAAAAACAAAAATATCAACTCCCCTGAGATGTAGCTAGAATAGTATTGAGAGAGACATTTATAACATCAGGTGCTAACAATAAATAGAAGTATCTGAGATAAATGATATGATGTATCTCAAGGTCTTATTAAAAAAGAAAAAGACAGGAAGCAAGAAATGATAAAAATCACAGCAACAATAAATGGTATTGAAGCTAAAAATCACAAATTTGAAGGAAAACCATTTTTAAGAAGATGAGCAAAACAAACTTTTAGCCAGACTAGTAAAGGAAGTGAAAAAAAAAATAAAACTAGAGATGAAAAACAAAACAAGGCAAAAGAATAAGGTGATCTGTTCTTGCAGAATGGATTCCTCGATCATTATTTGGTGTCCTATATCTCAGTATTTTTTAGGTCAAAGTCTATATTATCTGGTATAAGGATGACTACACTAACTCAGTTTTCCTTTCCGTTAGCCTTGAATATCTTCCTTTGTCCTTTCACTTTTAGTTTCACCATATCTTTGTTGTTAAGATGCGTCTCCTGTACACAACAGACAGATGGGTTTTGGTTTTTCATCCAACCAGCTAATTTATGACACTTGATTGATGAGTTTAAGCCATTTGCATTCAATCAACAGGTAGCAATTTAGGTTCTGTCATTTTAGAAATGGGTTGTTCATTGTTTAATTTAGTCTTATGTTGTCTTTTTACTGGGATGCTCTCCACATTTGCCGTTGGTTTTGGTGGGTGTTAATCGTTTTCTCTTTCAAGAGAAGATATTTAAATATTATTTGTACAGCAGATCTCAAACAGGTGAATCCTTTTAACTTTACTGTGGGAAAGTTTTATTTCATTTTCAAAGATAAAGGAAAGCTTTGCTGAGTAAGTTATTCTGAATTGATAATTTTTTTTTTCCTTTTAGAATCTGGAGTATGTTGTTCCATTTTCTTCTGGCTGGTAGAGTTTCCTGTGAGAGGTCAGCAGTAAGTCTGATTGGAGCTCCACTATATGTTAATTGAGCTTTTCACATGCATATTTAAAGATCTTTTCCTTATGTTCAACTGAGGAGAGTTGATTATCATGTGTTGTGGCAAAGTTCACTTTTGGTCAACACTGTTGGGAATTCTGTGCCCCTCCTGAATGTTGTTTCCCAATTCTTTCTTCAGATTAGGGAAGTTTTCCCTTATTATTTTATTAAATACATTTTACAACCCAACTTCTTTTTCTGCAACTTAGGAACTCCCATGAGTCTTATATTTGGCCTTTTAATAGTGTCCTTTGTTTCTTGGATACTTTTCTTAGTTTGACTCAGTTCTTCGTTCAGCTTTCTGACTATTTTCCCATTGTTGAATTCTTATGGTCTTCAACATATTTTCATAGTTTCTTTGCCTTATTCCTCTATCATTGGATAAAATTTAATGTAGGTGCTGAGCCAAATTTCCAAGTGGTTTTATTGGCTTTAAAATGTTAATTTGCGCTCTTTTAAATGTATCTGGATGTATTCTTGTTCTTATATTCCTGTCAAAATCTTGGCAATGTAACCAATTGTATTGTATCATAAAAGGTATCAATTTTCTTAAGCCTTTACAAATAATTACATTAACTTGGAAATAAGAACACTTTCAAATAATTCAAGTAGAGAGAAAAAGTGAATATTTAAGTAATCTTTATCAAGGCATATTTTACTGAATTGCAATGAACTACAGATAATTCATGAGAAAGAAGATTATTTAATTTTGGATAGTAAACTTAAAAAAATCTAGCAATGTTTTAGACAAAAATGTCATAAAACCTTATAAATATTTTTTAATATTTTGTTCAGCACAATGTAATTTATTCTTGCTCTGCTTAATGCGGTTGGCAGTTTTACAAATCTATTAGCTCTTTAAAAAGGTCATATTTACTTATTTGAAGGACATAGCAACAGCAAGAATCAGGGAGAGACAGAGACACTCCCCCAAATATCTGTAACAGCCAGGGCTGGGCTAAGTTGGAAGCCAGGAGTCAGGGATGTTCTATGGATCTCCCAAATGCATAGCAGATGCCCAGTTACTGAGCCATCATCAGCTGCCTTCCAGACACAGTAGCAGGAAGCAGGAAGTTGAGCTGATGACACTGGATCTGGCCTTCCTGTATGGGATGCTTGTATTGTAAGATATAGCTTGATCACTATGCCACAACCCTGGTCCCCCAATTAGTTGCTTTATAAGAGGACTGGAATTTTCGACCTAAATCAGTTGTGTGGTATTAAAGGTAGGTATCTGTAATTTTCAGAGTCCCTTTGTTGAATCTCCCTAAAGAAAAAGCATTGTAGGTTTTAAGTTGCTAACAAGCCCTTTCAGGAAAGTACTGGAGTACAATAACAATGGTTTGTAGATGACAAGATTGGAAGTTGTCACAGTGAAATATCTGAGGATAATTTATTATCATACAATTGATAAAGAAATGTCATTATTTCTGTGGCATACATGTAAAATAATGTATAGAAATATGACTAATAGCCTTATGCCAGTACTGTCAGACTTCTAATAATTTCAAATAATTTCTACAATAAATATGAATAAGTTAAATAAATATAGCTCTAAGAAGGTTAAACATCACATTATCAGTGTTTTCTATGCAAGTTGACCTGTCAAATAAGCCTAATTAGCTTAATATTTCTCTTCATAAAATGACAGGATAAACACTTTTGCAATGTTTAGAGCTTTTTTTTACAAGCTTACACAGTTAATTTGAAGTAAAAAAGAATTTAGAACTCAACTTTAAGAAATCATGTCAAAATGTCAAAAGATACAAACAGTTGATTAAACAGGATCATCGGCCACTGTGAAATTACACTTATTTATTCAGTTAGAATGATAATGGAAAGAACTTAAAAACAAATTCAGTAAGTTGCAGAGTGATTAAAACACACACACAAACAAACAAAAAAAAACCTCAGTCATTCTTAATACAAGGCACTTCATTTCCAAAGATCCCAAAGATGAAGAGGAGCACGGGCAGCCTGCTGATTGATGCAAAAGCCTTTTCTTCCTAGGCATATCACTTAAAAGCTAAAGAAATCTTTCAGAATTCTGTAGCATAGTGGACCTACGCTCCAAGGAAACGTTGCTCTCTCACCAGAGAGAAAGAGAAAAAGCTGGATTCTACATTGGTATTGATATGTTTTTGAGATTAAGGCCTGAGCTAGAAAACAAAAACTATCAACCATCTTCTTTAAATCGTAGCCAGCCTGGCCAAGCTTAAAGTTCATTTTCCAGAATGCTGCCTGAGCCAACCTTCTAAAACGTTCTCCAGACTTTATATTTGATATGTATTTGATACTTTGCCCTTTATTCTTTCTCTCTTTCCTGTGGCGTATCAGTCATTCTATTTTAGGACAAGAATTTTCCGTTCCTTCAACAAAAACATCTACTTCATTCTTCATAGTTATAAGTGCCAAAAGCATGCTTTACTAGTGTGTATACACATTTATTTTACTTATGTTTGTGTTTAATTAACATATGCTATGTAGAATTCTAAATTTTTAGTCGTTTTAATTTCATATGATGAAGGCAAATTCAGAATATTAACCTACATATGCTAGAGCTATGGAGGCTTCTTGAAAGCACTTAGAAACTTGAGGCTCACCACAGATTTGTTGTTTTAGTGTATTATACTGAAAACTCTTCTCAAAGATATTTAAGTGTATTACAGTGAAGACTCAAATACGTTCTTACAAAAAGAGCAATGTAATGTGTCCTCAGGAGTCTTGGAAGTCATGCAATTGAGCAATGTTCTGAAAAATGTCATTCTTTAAGGGATGTAAAGAAAACCGATAAGACAGAAGGGAGCTTAGCAGAAAGTCAAGCAGAACTAAACAGTGCCTGGTCTTGAAGGGCAGTATACATGAGAAACAAAGGCAGATGGTCTTCTTCATTATTTAGATATGAAACTTGATAACACTTGCAGAAACCAGTTTGGCTGTCAGTTTCTCTTTAATCCTACACTTCACCTTAAATTGTAAGTAAAATTTCTTCTATTTGAAAATTCTTTGAAATCTTTTATGATGTTACTGAGTTTCTTTTCAGGAGACTCACTCATTGTTTTCATTAAGTGTATCAAGTTTCCTGGTTTTGAAAAATCGATTTTCTCTGTCTTTTGAATTCATCTAAAGCTGTGTTTAAAATCTTCCTTCATGTCCTGGTTTCTGTATCTTTTTAGTAGGTAAAGGGTCAGTCTTGTGTTTTTGCTCTCTTCTTTCTTTACTCACTATTCCCTGTTCTTGGTGTAGACCTTGGCTATTGATGTCTTATTAATATGTGTAATTGATTTTACTGCTGATATTAATCTAACACAAAATAATGGCTAAAACTTTGGCATTGTGACAGAAGAGCATGTCTTCCTTAAAAGGTAATATTTAGTGCTATGGTAAAAATTCTGTCAAGATTTCATCTACATTTTTTGAATAATGTGCAATACTCATAACTTTTCATACAGAGAAGTTAATGGTGTAAAGGATTCTATAAAGCAGTGGATTTTTCATAGAATTTAGTACCTAAGTATTTGTAGGCCTCTGCAGAATTAGAACATGGGCATAAGAACCAAAGAACTCTCTGAAACAAAGTTTTGGCGAGTTGGAGTCGGGGACATCTAAATATCCCAGGCTGTGAGGGGGAACCAAGGCGAGTGCAATTTCCTCGCTTGCTATTTGCCAGAAGTCTTTAGATGTCATGGAGCATAAAGTTACCTATCTACCCATTTTTCTCAAAAACCTAGTAGTTTCCAAACACACATTGCTCCTTTACTAATTCCTTTCTGAGTTTCCTGAACTAGAGCAGAGTCAGATCTTTAGAATTCATTCTGGGCACAACCTACTTTTTCCCTGGGTGGATCTTGCTTGAGAAGGTGGTCCAGCTGGGTGCTGCTTCTGCTCAGAAAATTAACCAGATTCTTCCCTGAAAATCTTTGTCACGTTCAGTGCCCCGAACACACCACTGCTCAGTGTCTCTGATCTCTTTATGGATGAATCAGATTCTGCTGAGTCCTCCTTGCTCTTGTTCACACGCGGGTTTAGGGCAATCCTCAGGCATGTTGGCTGAATGTCAGGGCACTTCATTTGCTCTCCCAGTAACTCTCTCCTCTTGGCAGAACGGGCCCTCTGGTTCTGGGAAGATGGGATTGAGATTGTGGAAACAGCCTCAACTCTTGCTCCATGTCTCCCCAGTAACAGAGCCAGAGACACCACCCCACTTTTTGCTATAGTTTCTGATGCAAAAATATAGTAACTGTAACAATTAATTTTTTCCAAAATGTCCCATATCTAGTTTACATAGGAGAAATCTGCTGCTTTTCTTAGTCTCAACTTTTCTCCTATTGTGAAAAAGATCTTAGTCTTGTTTTTGTATGAAATAAAACAAAACTGACTTTATTTTGTTACAAAGGTACCTAATTACCTTTTTTTAAAATAAAGATTTATTTATTTTTATTGGAAAGGTGGATATGCAGAGAGGAGGAGAGACAGAGGAAGATCTTCCGTCTGATGATTCACTCCCCAAGTGAGTGCAATGGCCAGTGCTGCGCTGATCCGAAGCCGGGAACCTGGAAGTCCTTCCAGGTCTCCCACACGGGTACAGGGTCCCAAAGCATTGGGCCATCCTCAACTACTTTCCTGGGCCACAAGCAGGGAGCTGGATGGGAAGTGGAGCTGCCGGGATTAGAACTGGTGCCCATATGGGATCTTGGCGCGTTCAAGGTGAGGACTTTAGCCGCTAGGCCACGCTGCTGGGCCCCATAATTACCTTTTTTATAAGCATCCCTACCTCCCAACTCCATGAAGTAGACATTAATGAGCAATGATTCTTAGAAAAATCAACCCTTGCTCCCAAATTTCTCTTTAACGCTAAAAGGATTTTGATATTTCCTATAAAGTTGGAAATTATGAGTGTCAAGATGACTTGGACAGCATGATCAAGAATGTTGTCAGGTTCCTACATCTTGAGGTCTTATCATCCATGCCATGATGGAGACCAAGCAGAACCATATCCAGGAACTATATCCATTTCCTGCATTGAAACTTGGTTTTCAGGTGGCACATACCTTCTCCAAAGTAGACTCTGGGGTTGGTAACTCAAAAGCTAAAGTCCTCGCCTTAAACACACCAGAATCCTATATGGATGCTGGTTCCAACCCCAGCAGCCCCACTTGGCATCCAGCTCCCTGCTTGTGGCCTGGGAAAGCAGGTGAGGACAGCCCAAGGCCTTGGGATCCTACACCCACATGGGAGACCTGAAAGAGGTTCCTGGCTTCAGATTTGCTCAGCTCCAGCCATTGCAATCACGTGGAGAGTGAATCAGCAGACAGGAGATCTTCTTTGTCTCTCCTCTTCTCTGTATATCTAATTTTCCAATAAAAATGTACAAATCTTAAAAAAAAAAAAAGAAAAGGTGAATTCTCTTAAAGCTCTTTTAACTGATCTGGCCCCAGATCTCTATCAGTGCCCCCATAGGAACCGTCTTGCACAGAGAGGCAAGGGCTGTGAGCATTGACAAACTGCAGGATGAGCAGTGGTAAACTGTGCATGTGCTAAATCAGTAGGACTCAGATGCCAGTTTTGCATCCCCAGGCACTGTTAGATGGAAGGGAGGCCAGCTGAGCTGCTCAAGAGCTAATCTGGGATCAAAATCACCTCCATCTTATAGCACTGAACAGAGTCCCCGGAAAAAAATAGTCCTGTCATGGTACCCTGCAGACTCTGCCAATAATAACTACAGGAGGCATTCAGACTTAACGACCAGCAGGCATCAATAAGAGCTGTGCCGCTGACAACCCAGGTGCTCAGGACAGTTGATGTTTTCCTATTCCAGGGCACTGACTTAACATAAAAATCAACTTGTAGACCTGTAGGTAATACATCTTAGAAATCTGCACTAAGGAGAACTGCCAAACAGGGTTGCAATGACAAAAGTTAAAAGAAGAGACAGAGGTACTGTGAACGTTACTGAAGAATCTCTGACAAAGAAGCAAAAGCCTCTACAACCCTCAGAATTAACTGAGGAAGACATTGAGAAAATGGGAGACACAGAATTCAGATAAGTCATTCTAAAGCTTATTAACAACAATGGGAAGCACATAACACAGTAGTTCAAAGAATTTAAGGAATATGTCACACAGGAAAGGAATCAAATGAAAGCTAATATTTCAGAACTTAAGATTACAATGGAGCAAATTAAGAATACAGTGGAGGGACCCAGCGTGATAGCTTGGATCAGTTCCGGCCATTGTGGCCACTTGGCGTGTGAACCATTGGACCAAATATCTTCCTTTTTATCTCTCTTTCTCTCTGCATATGATTCCTTTTCAATAATAATAAAAAAATAAATCTTAAAAAAAAAAGTACAGTGGAGTCTCAGAAACAGAAGAAGCAGAAGAAAGAATTTCAGAATTAGAAGGTATTTCTTGTCACCAGGGGGAGATAAACAAAAAGTTCAAAGCAGAGTTGGGTCAAGCAAAAAAAAAAAAAATCCAAGAATTAAGAGATAGGATTAAAAGGCCTCACATAGAGTTCTGGGAGTTCCAGAAGGCACAGAAAGAGAAGCTGGAATTAAAGATGTATTCAATGAAAAGTAAATGTAATCTTCCGTAATCTGGGGAAAGAATTGGAAAATGATATACAGGAGGTAACAGAACTCCCAACGGAATTGATGAAAAATGAACTTCACCATGACATATGATAATCAAACTCTCTTCAGTTGAACAAAAAGAAAAAAAAAATCCTTAAATATGTACACGATAAAAATTGAGTGACCTATAGCGGAACCTCAATCAAACTCACAGCTGACTTCTCAGAGGAAACACTACAGGTCAGAAGAGAACGGAGTGACATATTCCAGATTCCAAAAGGGAAAAATTTTCAGCCTAGAACAGTGTATCCTACAAAGCTCTCCTTTGTCTTTGAAAATGAAATAAAATTCTTTCACAGCAAAGAAAATCTACAAGAATTTGCCTCTTTTTTTTTTTTTAGATTCATTTATTTTTATAGGAAAGGTGGATATACAAAGAGGAGAAGAGACAAAGAGGAAGATCTAGTGTCTGATG
Source organism: Ochotona curzoniae (assembly GCF_017591425.1). NCBI lineage: Eukaryota > Metazoa > Chordata > Mammalia > Lagomorpha > Ochotonidae > Ochotona > Ochotona curzoniae. The sequence continues at coordinate 24,790,640 of NW_024467115.1, forward strand.
GTTCACTCCCCAAGTGGCTGCAATGGCTGGAGCTGAGCCAATCCGAAGCCAGGAGCCAGGAGCTCTTCTGGCTTTCCCATGCGGGTACAGTTTTCCCAAGGCTTTGGGCCTTTCTCAAATGCTTTCCCAGGCCACAAGCAGGGAGTTGGATGGGAAGTGGAGCTGCTGGGATTAGAACTGGCACCCATATGGGATCCTGGTGCGTTAAAGGCGAGGACTTTAACCACTATGCTATCAAGCTGGGCACAAATTCGCCTCTTCTAAACCTGCCCTACACATGATACTCGAACATGTTTGCATGAAAGAAAAAAGGAAAAGCAACTGCCCAAAACGAAGGCAAATGTGGAGAACATCCCACTAAAAGGCTATCAGAAGACTGAATCAAAGAACAGCCCATCGCTAAAATAACAGGCCCAAACTGTAACCTATCCATAAAATACTGAATTTAAATGACTTAAAATCATCTTTCAAACACCATGGATTAGAGGACTGGATCGAAAAACAAAACCCATCTATCTACTGGTTGCAGGAGACACATCTCACTAAGATCAGAGGAAACTAAAAGTGAAAGGATGGAAAAGGATATTCCAAGAGAAAGATAAGTGAAAACCTGCAGATGTAGCCATTCTTACACCAGATAATATAGACTTTGATGTGAGAAACATTAAAAGAGATGAAGAAGGACACCGCATAATGATCCAAGGATCCTTTCAGCATCAAAAGAGCACCATAATAAATGTGTATGTGCCAAATGCCAAAGCATCTAGATTCGTGAAGCAAATATTAATGGCTTTAAAGGGAGAAATAGACTCCAATACAATCATAATGGGGCCCTTAATACCGCGTTAACATCAATGGACAGATAAAAAGACAGAAACTCAGCAAAGAAACAATAGTACTTATCCAAATTCTGGAACAAATGGACTTAGTTGATATCTATTGAGGCTTTTATCCTACAGAGAATACACTTTCTTTTGATCACTACATGGAACCTTCATCAGAATTGACCATGTTATAGGCCACAAGCCTTAGCAAAAATGATAAAATAAAATAAAATAAAATAAAATAAAAATAAAACACTTGGGCCACCTCCTTATTTTATTCCCAGGGAGCTGGATCAGAAATCGAGCATCTGGGACATGCTCCATCATCCATATATAATGGCCATGTCACAGGCAGTGGTTTCACTCACTATGCCACAATGCCAACCTGATACTAGATGTCTTCTAACTTTATTATCTGTCTGCTAACTCATTGTCATTTTGTGGTGTTTTGAATTTGGTTTTAACTTCCACAGGAAGACTATAAAGCATGGTATAACTATCAATAGACGGATTGGATACTCCACCATGAGATAAGGGCTGGGGAGGTAGTTTGAGGAAGAGACAAACACTATGGAAGATTAAGAAGAGAGAAACTGGGCCCTTGGGGAAATGGTGGGCAGCTGAGTCTACCTTTATTTAGAGATGGACACAGAACTAGGCATCTATATTCAATAAACGTAGGTAATTATATTCTTTTGTATAAAGGAGATTGAGCTGGGTCTTCAACTTGCAAATGAAGGAATACTGATATTTCTTCCAATGTTTTATATATAAATCATTTATGCTTGAGTGTCAACCAAATTTGAAATAAGACAATTGTAAAGTCAAGCATAAATGATTCAAAGCAGAATGAAGCCAAAGTTTCTAACATCCTCTGAAGGACCCAGTTTTAGAGTGAGTGCAACCAAAACTGTCTTAGAAAATCCACAAGCACACCTGAGAAGTTTAAACTAACAAGAGTTCAAAAGCACCTGAAAGTAACCAAAAAATCAATACTTTTTCTACGTGCCATCCCAGCTGATAAGCAACTGTAATGAAAACATAATTCTATTTGACCTTAGCATTTCTAACCATTAACAAATTATGAACCAAAACAAAAGAAGAAATGTTGGTCCCATATAACAAAAGTTATAAAAGTTTTAGAAAGATATAGATAAATATTGAATATCTTTTATTGAGATGGAAGCATTCACTGTTCAAGAGCATAAATGTTTCTCAAGATAACATATGATTAAAATAATTACAACTTAAATTTATTTAGCTTCTTTTAAAAGAGATTTATTTATTTTCATTGGAAAAGCAGATTTACAGAGAAAAGGAGTTACAGAGAGAAAGATATTTTGTACGCTGGGTCATTCCCCAAGTGGTTGCAATGGTCTGAGCTGAACTGATCCAAAGCCAAGAGCAAGGAGTTTTGTCCTGGTATCTCATGTGAACACAGGGTCCCAAGTCTTTGGACTGTCCTCCACTGTTTTTTCCAGGCCACAAGCAGGGAGAGGGATGAAAGTAGAGCAGCCGGCACACAAACTGGTGCCCATATGGGATCCCAGCATGTGCAAGGTGAGAATTTAGCCACTGAGCCATTACCTTGGGACCAATAGAGTGTCTTTTAATTTGACAAATAATCCTAAACATTTTTTGGATAGAAGAGTTGGTAGATGATGTTAGCTGTTTTAGAAATTTTAATTTTGTCAAAGTTAGAGTACAGCTTCTCCTTTGTAGCCTCCAAATTAATCAATAATTTGTTGTATAGGGCAATGATGCAGGCTGCAAAACCAAGAGACACATTAAATTTGAAATAATGTTTCAAGTGAATTTATTTTCTTCCTAATATCGCATTAAGTAAAACCTCTACCTGTCTTGTGCTTTTTAAGCCCTCTGTTGTTGGAAATCTTTTGTAGAAACTATTAAACGACCATGGGAACTGTGGGTTATTTCACTATTTTGTGTAGAACTGTGATCATAATTTCCCTCTTTATTATCTGAAAGACAGAAAGATAAAGATCTCCCATCTGCTGACTCACTCCCTAAATTGCCACAACAGCTAAGCCATGAGTAATGCTGAGGCTAGGAGCTTGGATCTTAATCAAGGTCTTCCATGTGGATGACAGAAACCCAAATACTTGAGTCATTTTCTCCTGCCACACAGGGTTCACATTAGCAGCAAGCTGGAATTAGAAACCAAACCAAAGCTCCAACTCAGGCATGCTGATGTAGGAAGTGGGTGATCCATATGATGTCATTGTCACTGCTGTGTGATGTTATTGCTGTCACACCTTCCTTCATTAGAGATCGAAAACACATTTAGTGAAGTCATTCAATAACAACATTGCCTTTCTCCTAAAACCACTGCAGGGGGTAAGCTTCCTCAGGTCTCCCCCAGGGACATGAAATTGCTCAAATCAAGATGGGAAGCCTGACCTTCTCTGTCTTAATTTGATTTGTACAAACCACTTCATGAGAATAAGCCATCTTAAATCAGGATACACTCTATTATTGAAGTGACGTAAGTCACAGTGCAGAAATCATCTTTATATGTATTCATTTTACAGGCTTTCAAGGAGTCTCAGCTCTGCGCTAAACATGATCATCAGTGTCAGGAAATAGACAATACAGAGACAATTAATACCCCACCCTGGGTGGTTATATTATAATCGGAAAGAGAGAAAAATTAAAATGAAAGAGCTAAATAGATAAAGCAATGCCAGAGAAAATAAGCTGCCAAAGGAAGATGCAAAGACAGTAAGTTAGCTCGGAGGCAAATGAAGCAAATTTTCAGATGGTGTGGAGGGAAAACCGCTCAGGGAAGATGACACTGAGATAGCCTTGTGGGTTTCTGCGGGAGAAAGTTCCAGGCAGAGAAAAATGAAAGCAAGCTTAACACGCAGTGGTGACAGCCTGGAGGCTGTAACAGGGAGATCAAGCAGGTGATGCCTCAGTGCAGGTGGAGGCTGTGATCGCTGTGGACCTCATGGGTCAATGTAATGACACGGACAATGCTCTAAGTGCCACTCTGACTCTGGCCATGTGGATGGTGGGACTGTAAGGACAAAGGCAGAAATATCATTGAGGTGTGGATTTTACTAGCCAAAAAGGCCCCAGGAGGAGATGTAGAGGCATTTAAAAAAAGTGTAGACATAAATACTGCACAGATTGTGGGGTTCTATGTGATTTGTGAGTTATCATGCCATGCTTCATTACATGCTGTATTGAATAATGTCCAATGGGGGTGAATATATTAATCCTTTTCAGTGTTTAATATTTGTCTATATATTGAAAACAGTCAAAATCCCATGTTCTTGTAACTTTTAATAGAGAAACACACAAGTAAAGCAACCTTATCATGAAGTCATTGGCTGAGCAGTGGAGCCTCTGAACACTTCAGTCTTACCTAGATTTCATTGAGTACCTGCTCTAAATGATGTTAAAGGTAGTGCTCACAGGACTAACCAGTCTGGCAATAGATTGGAGGTTTGGTTGGAGCATAAACTCCATTTGCTTAGAAACTTTAAGTGGAACTGGTGGTGTAGGGTAATGGGTTAAGCAGTCATTTGTAACACCTACATTACATAACTGAATGCGGGTTCCAGTTCTGGCTGTTGAGCTTCCCAACACAGTTCCCTTTAATGCAGTTGGAAAAGCAGTTTACAATGGTCCCAGTGCTTGGGCCCTCGCTACTCACGTGAGACCCAAATGGAATTGCTAAAGCCTGGCTTTGGGCTGGTCGAGGTCTGACTGGCACAGCCTTTGGGGAAGGGAAAAAAACAGACGAAAAATTCTTCCTTTTTCCCTTCCTCTCTTTCTCCCTTTCCATCTCTCTGCTTTTCAAAACAACAACAACAACAACAACAACAACAAAACAAACAGGTAAATTAATTTTAAAAAGCAGCACTAGGAAGTGAGCATGCTTCTAAAAAGAACCAAGAGTACGGATAAATATGAAATGTGTATTAATTTTTCAAATCAGGTATCAAACTGGCAGTTGCAGAAAAAGATCTAGCTTTTGTGGGCTCTAAAACTTTGGCAAGGTGTCTTTTTTGCTATTTAATAAAAGTAATATAAAATTACAAGTGAGAAAAAAATTACAAGTGAGAAATATGCTTATGAGAATAACCAGTAAAATCATGTAAATAAGAGATGTCAATTTTCAAATTACCATTAAACTTATAAATCATGATGTAGCATTTCAACTAAGTGTCTAAAACAACTCTGGAATATTTTTCATGTATTTTAAATGCATATTTTAAAATACTTATTTATTATTATTACTTGAGAGACAGATTAGCATAGAGAAAGAGAGGCAGAGAGGGTCTTGAATCCAATGGTCTGTTTCACTTTGGAAATGTCTGTGATGGCCACAGCAGTTCTTCTGGATCTCCCACCTGGGTGCAGGAACCCAAGCACCTAGGCCATCCTCTGCTGCTTTTCCAGACCATAAGCAGGGAGTTGGATTCAAAGTAGAGTAACCAGGACACAAACTAGGGCCCATATGGGATGTCAGTGTTGGCAGGCGGAGGACTAGCTTGTTGGGCCACCATGCTGGCTAAATGCATACTTTTTGATTATCTTTTCTTAGCATAACAATTTTGTAATCAGTAACATTTTGTAAATAGAAATTAGAAAAATCATGTATTCTTTTCTTTAGCATGTTTAATTGAATTTTAAAGATGCTGTCTCTTTTTGTGAAAAGCAATGCTTATTTTAATTTAGTTGAAAGGCAAAGAGACAGATGTATTTTCTGTCTGCTGGCTCACTCTTCAATGCCTTTAACAGCTGGGGCTGGGTCAGACTGTAGACAGAAGTCCCCAGCTCCATGTAAGTTTCCCATGTGGGTGGTAGGATTCTTAGCTCTTTAGCCACATCCAGTTACATGCCAGATGTGCTTTTGCAGGCAGCTGGAACTGAGAGCCAAGACTTGGGCCCAAGCACTACGGATGGAAGCTATCCTAACCCTTGAGCCAAGTAGCAGCCCTTGAATGAAACAAATATTTAAAGTCTGGGTGTAAAAATCATGTAAATTCAAGCACAGGCACCTATCAGCTTCATCTTCATGGTGATTTTGCAGAACATGGTCTTAGAAACATGGAAATTGTAATAAATCTGAACAATTTCTCAGAAAAATTAAAAAAAATTGTGATACATTCGTTATGACATTGCACAACTGATGTGTTCTCTTGTAGAAGAGAATTTTTACTGTGACCAGACATTGTTGAGAATTGAAGCCTTCAGGTAAAATTTTAGAGGAAGTTGGAATAATTTTTCACAGATGCAGCAGTGGCTTCATACATTTCTTTGATTCCATCCAGCTAGAAAGTAGTGAAATGCACAGGTTATGCTTTGATTAATTGTGACAAATCTGTACATCCTTGTAGCCATCACTTCAAAAACGATATGGAATATTCCCATCACCCAAGAAAATTTTTGTATGCAAATAATTCATCAATAATGCTTTGAGAAGTAACCTTACTTTGCCTTCTCTTCCTCTTTTGTAGTTTGTACTGTTCTATAACTTACAGAAAATTTGTACAGTATGTATGTTTTATGTTAAGCTTCTTCTGCTATTGTAAGATTCTTTTTTTTTTTTTGGTGCAGCAGTAGGTTTGTTTTCCTTTTATTTATTTATTTTAACAATCTATTTAAGTATTTAAATGACATGCAATGGGGTTGGAGAAAGGCAGGGGGAGAAAGAGAAGGAGAGGAAATGTTTGACCTACTGGTTTACTTAAGAGTCAGTGCTGGTCCAGGCCAAAGCCTGGAGCAAGGAAGTCAACCTGAGTCTTCCCCAAGGGTGGCGTGGACCCCTGTACATGGCCATCACCCTCTGCCACACAGGCGTATTAACAGGAGCCTGCATCAGAAGCATAGAGTAGCTGTGATTCATAGCAGACATTCCCATTTGTAATGTTGCCATTACGAGAGGTTGATTAGTCATCTATTCTCCTTTATTGCTGAGAAATTTCCCTTTGTTTAAATTCTCTATGATTTCTTTCATTCTCTTACTGGTGAGCATTTGTGTTTTTCCAATTTTAGTCTATTATTAATAAAGCACCTATAAGTATTTTATATGAACATTTTTCTTGATAGAGGCCGTTCTTTTTCTCACATTACATTGGTCAAGCATAACATGGGGATTGTACAGTTTTTCAAACTGGCTGTGCTATGTTCTGTTCTCACTATAAATGCGTCAGATCAGATTGTTAAGATCCTTGGCAATATGGAGCCATGTTGTCCACATTTGTTTTAGCTTTTAGCAATTCTGTTGGTGTGCTGGCTCTACACATTTGAAAACTTGTTTCCCTTCCATTATTCAAGCATAACTGTTGCTGGATTCTAGCAGGACCTATTATCCAGGCACTGTCTATTTTGAAATGATTTGGGATGAGTTATAACTTAGGGCACTACAAATATTCATTAAGTCTTTCCAAAATGAGGTGACTATCAATATTTTCTACGAAGATGTTCAAATAATTGCAAACTATGGACTGTTCTCTAAGCACACACTACTTATTCCCCAATTTCAACTTCTTACTGATGTTCTCAAAATGATACTTGGTCACTCCAATTCTAGTAAACATAAAAATACAATGTAGACACAGAAACTGATGAATCAGAAAACTAGCTAAAATTTAGTAGTCTGTACAATACCAGGTGAACATCCATATCTATATCTATATCTATAGCTATATATCTGTATCTATATCTCCTTAAAATGTATCTGCAAAAGCAAAGAACCCTGAAGTTGAAAGTTCTTCCAGGCCACAGTTAAATTTGCTGCTGGAAAGTTGGATAGGAAGCTTTGAAGGGTTCAGAAAAAAAAAAAGTTGATGAATCACCTTGGTATTTCAGATCTTGAGACTCTAAATGGATGATCACTTAGGCAGTATTTGGATTTCAGAAGAAAAGTATGGAATGCGTTCTGATACTTGTTACTTTCTAAGGATTGAGGAGAGAAGGAAGTCTAAGGAAACGTGGTCAGTAAGTTACACAAAGAGCTAAGAACTTGGGATGAAGGAATAAAATGCTACTGAGAAAATGAGGATAGTGAAACATCTGCATAAAACTACAAAGGAATTAAAGTCAGCCAATAAAAGACTGGTTAAATAAAAGCCTGGTGTATCAAAACAATAGAATATTAATACTTGGCTAGTAAAATTATCAGGGTTCATATCTATTTTTATTGCTATCCAGAATATGCATATGATAAATACATAGTGGTATAAAATATTTGACTAAATACACATTAAAATATCAGCACTGTATTATAATATACACTGTGATTTTTTCTTTAATGTTTGCATATACAGAAAACAATAAACCAACAAGTTCAGGTTGCCAATAGAGTGCAGACTAAAACAGAGAATATTTTTGCTCAATGACTTTCATAAAAATAGGCCAGACGGTGACTCTGAAGCTGGTGGTAGGGGGATGAAACAAGGACACACAGGGTCAGGTGGTGACGGTGTCTGTTGGCGCCATCCTTCCCGTGAGAATTTAGGCAACATTCACTAAGGTGATCATCCAGTAAGACAATCCAAAGGCAATGCTCCTATTTGATTCAGTCACTTCACATATGATAATACATGGTAATTTGTCTTACCTACGGACGTGAGACCCACATGCATGCAAAAATTCACTTTCCTCACAGTAAAGTAGCAAATTCTGCATACTTGGCAAGGAATAAATTAATAAGGAGTCCTGGTAAATATAATACTAACTCGTATTTTTGCCTATTCACAATTCATAATTTTTTAAAAAAATACTTATTTTTATTGAAAGGTAGATATACAGAGAGGAAGATCTTCTGTCTGATGGTTCATTCCCCAAGTGGCCCCCAGTGGATGGAGCCTAACCCACCCAAACCAGGAGCCCAGAGTTTCTTCCAGGTCTGCCACACGTAGGTGCAGGGTCCCAAAGGTTTGGGCCGTCCTCAACTGCTTTCCTAGGCCACAAACATGGATTAGAACCGGTGCCCATATGGGATCCCAGTGCATGCAAGGCAAGGGTTTTAGCTGCTACGCTATCTCACCGGGCCCCATAATTCATAATTTCATTCTAAACTATAACGTATATCAAGGACAGTAGTCTTATTTGTAACATTCAATGAATTTTGTAGAATTGTGCAGCCACATTCTTAAGCTAATCCAAGTTGAGACAGAACAGTTCTAGTATCACAGGCTCCCATAATCACTTATCAAATGCAGTTGTCATGCTGAGTTTTACCATCAGTGGTCAGTTTTGTTGTTCTTTATGTAAGTGGAGCTTGTTAGTATATTCTCTATTTTATGTCTGTCCCTTATGTTTTTGTGTGTGATTACGGTTCATTCATTTCCACTGAAGCATAACATTTCATTTTATGCTTACATCAAACTTGATTAGTCTATCCTCTTGATGAATATGTGCATTATTTACACTTTGGAGCTATTGTGAAAGAAGCTTCCTTTTTTAAAAAAAATTATGTTTTATAAGAGCAATGATATAGAAAGATGTTAAAATTAAAGTGTTATTTTTAAAAATCAAGAAGCACAAATCTGATGAAGTTTGGTAATAATTAAAATCAATTGGTAGTGAAAATGAGAACGATGAGAGACAATTGATGGTTTATTCACATAGCAAGATTTTAAACAGAATTGCATGTCAAACAATATTAAAACAGGACTCAATTTAAGTTTTCATGAAAGAAATTCAAAGTCTGAATGTTTCAGGTAGAATTCCAGGGGTGGGTACCTGTATTACAGTTTAACTGTAGAAGTATTAAAGATCAAGTGCCCTGGAAGGTTGGATGTAAGGAGAGAATTTACCCAGGGAGAAAGCCCTTCCCCTGTAGTGGGTTCAAAATGATTATTCCTAAACTTCAAGCCTTGTGAAAGAGGATTCATTAAAGACACTTGATAAACAGCATTTGTGTCACAGAAGTCCTGTGTCTAGCAGAAGTTGGAGGATATACAGGTGAGAAACTGCTGCGCAAGGCAGAAGATCAAGAATGGACTGGGGATAAGAATGTTCTGGAAGTTGGATACATGCGGGCCAATCGGTGAGATCTGACGCATCGGCCTTACACTCTGGAAGCCACACTGCAGGGTTGATGGTGGACTGTGGCAATCTGCATCTTCCACAGAAGACCTTTGGGAGGATCTCCGAACCAGCGAAAAATGGAGGTTGCCAGGGGCTCAAGGATCAAAGCTAGCTCGAAGAATATACTACACACATTAAAAAAAAAAAAAGGCATAGTCCAATGATGTTGTCTGCGCCAGCACTGAATTGTTCTGGGACAACCCTTTCCTCATTGCATCACATTCGCTTAGCACAAAGTTGGTCTTGAGTGTTCCTACGCATCTTGCTGATTCTTTAGCTTTTGAGGTACTGGTGCTTCTACAACCCGTCAAGAGAGAATGTGAAGGGTTGAAACAGTCAACAACAGAGGCCACAGGCAGCTAGGGGAGAGGAGGTGTGCATGTTCTAAAAACTCAAGATATGTGTTTTTATATAATCTATGCATTACATTACTATGTTATTATAATGAGAGAATTCTTGTGCCTAAAGGTGATTGGGAACCATTTATCCTATTTGATATTTTCAGTAAATTTTATGGAAATAATTTTAGATTTTGCCAAAAGGGTTTGAGTAAACAGCTACAGAGAGGAACTTCAATAGGCTGTGGGAGAAGAATAAAGGTTTCTTCACATTGTCCTGTTGGGGTTTCTCGCTCCACATACAAGACAGGAGTACTTATGCTATGCTACGGCATGTGTTAATTTTAAATAAAAATTAATATGGTCAAAATAATTATTATCAGAATAAAATGAAAATATACAGTATGAAAATGTGAAAACAAAAAATCAGAAGATTCAGCAAGCATAGACAGTGCCATGGTAGAAAGTATTTGTCATGTTTTGTTTTTAATTTTACTAAGAGAGTCCCTTATTTTAGCAATTTTTAAAAACTTTCTGTATTTATTTGAAAAGAACAAGAGAGAGCTCTTCCATCCATTGATACAAATGGTTGCAATGGCCAGGATTGGGCTAGGCTGCAGCCAGGAGTCTGGAATTCCAACTGTGTCTCCATGTGATTATTTGGGGTCTTAAAAAGCACTTGGATCACCTGCTTTATTCTGAGATATGTTAATAGGAAGCTGGAATGGAAGTTCGTGAAGTTAGGACTCAAGGTGATGCTCCAACATAGGATGGCAGTGTTGTAAGCAGTGCCTTAAGTCATTGGGGCACAACACTGGCCTGTCAAAAGTTTTATTTATTTGTTTTAAAGATAGAGCAACAGAGAAAGAGAGACAAGCAGACAGAGATCTCTTATCTGATTCCTTTAGTCTCACATGTCTCCTTTGGCTCGAGTGATTCTTGCTCATTGCTAGGATGAACAGTACATTCTGAGCAATTTATTAGACTGAGATAGTGGCATAGCTGACCCAAAAGTTCTAATCACTGGAACTCAAGGAGTCATCTACTTTACTGATAGAAGCTATTGGACAGTATTGCTCATAAGAATTTTACATAGCGTAATTCCAGGTCCAGGCATGGGACAGAATGTTAGCTGTCATCCACGTGTATCCCACCAGATTTAATGAGGCCCTCTTGGCTACCAGGAAAGTTTCATATGTACCATGACATTGTTGACTAATAAAAGGAAGGCTTTGTGCAGCACTGGTCATAAGGAATTGGAGATGAGCTGAACACGCCCTTCTCAGTCCCGATCTCAGTGTAGAAGAGGCTTATTAAGTGATGGCTCTGCCACTCTTTGCTCTGCACGTAGCAAATAAATACATACTCTACCACCACACCAAGGTCAATTCTAGTGATTCATTTTCTGCCTGTCACGCGAATGCATCCGGGCTTGGAGATAGCGTAGCAGCCCTTTACATTAGTTCAGAAGGCTGTTCTGCAACAGCCTGATGGCGCTGAGACTTTCAAATAACTCCCTGTGCTCAGGAGGCAGCCTCGGGATTATTATTTGTGACTACAGCAAGCAAATTCTCTGAAAAGTCTGATGTATTCTAAACATTGAAATAACTGTGCTTCTTGTTTTCAGTCCATGAGCGATAAGTGCTTTGTTTGAAGTTTTGTGTGTGTTTGCTGTAATGTGACCTGGTTGTCAAGTTTGGACATACATGCTGGGCTGATAGAATCAAATTGTTGAACGTAATAATCAGATCACATATTTGGCTAATATTTTCCTATATGTAAGTGGCTGCTTGTGAAATTATAAGCAAGCCCATTTCTCAGTGATAATTTGCTATTACTGTGAGCTTTCTATTTCAATATCTTGTTATTAATATAAGTTAAAGAGGAATTATGCATAGGGTATATATTTGAATATACTAATACAATTTTTTTTAAAAAAAGATAAACTGAGCCATTTTTAAAAAAATATTTTACATAATATTTTAAAATTTCAACTTGGCCCAAGTAATTTTTCCCTCCTTAGGAACCCATCCTCTCTAAGTGAAACATGAAATAATGTAGTGTTTATTAGAATTAACTGTATTTATATCTTTATGTGTCAAGAGGTGAGAGTGGCAGCAGAAATGACAACTCAGAGTTGGGAGCAGAATAGATAATCTCTCTCAAAAACTGGGACAGATCCTTATCGTGTTCTGTTCTTCATGTGAGAACAATTTTCTTTCAATATTTACGAAATTCCATTGAGTGGTCTATGACTGTATCTTAGTTAATTGTCTCCTTTAGTCATTTCATCAAGTTTGTTCTGTATTCTTTCAAGTAATCAAATCAACTTGAAATTGTGCCATGGCACTAAGGAACCATTTGTTGAGAAATAATGATTTAGATTTAGAGTCACTTTCAAAAAGCTCTTGTATAAAAATAATAAAGTGAAAGTGTTTGAGAATACTTCAGAGAATTAACAGTAAGACTGAACATGGCTTAGGAGAGAGAAAAAATGTCAGATGCCAGAAACAGCCCAAAGGATCATTTGGGAAACATCAGAAGTAACTTAAGCTGTCAGAGTGAATGACACCTTTCCAGGAAACGTATTCTATAATCATTATCAAAGCCAGGACATTTTGGTCGGTTAGTCTTCATTTAAATTTGATGAAGTCAAGTCAGTTGATGGAATTTGGGAATATATTTGGGAACATATAAATAAAAACATAAGAAGATATGTGAAGAAACATAGCAATCATTTGGGGAAAAGTTTTAACAATATCTATTAAAATTATATGTATGCCTAACCCATGCCCAGTAGTTCTTATCCTGAGGCATATGCCCAAGAAAGAGGAGTGAATGCACTCATAAAATTACATGTGTGAGGATGTTCATAAAAGATTTTCCCATAATACCTCTGACCAGAAACACCAACGAAAACTCAATCAATAAGAATGGATAAATAAGTTTTGGGAAAGTCATAGAATATCAATAGAAAAAAAGAAGAAAAAATAGAAGCATAACTACACTTAATCAATAGGCACACTTCAGAGCCACGGTGTGAGAGTGAACAGCTAAGGCTAAGCCATAGATTTAGAATTCAGAATAAGGATTACTGATGACTTGAAAAGAAAATGGTGAGAATTTGGGGTGTTGGGATTGTGCACTGTCACGGTAGGATAGTAACTACACAGGTAGACACAAATGTGAAGCTCGCGAAGCTATACACATGTGACCACTGCCTGTGGTTATACTTTAATCTTAATAAAAGCCTGCTATGTCACTCTGTTCACTCCACTTTCAGCTTAGGGAGGAAATAGTTAATATGAAGCTTCTTCAAAAACTTCATGGAAAATGAGTATTGTGAAAAATCTACGCAAACATTTCATGCTTTTTAAATTTGTATCAATGCATATTTATTTCATAATTTCATTTCTAACTGAGCTTTTAGAAATATTCTTGTGTTATAAATATTATTAAATAGAGTTAACCATTACTCAGCTCCTTGAGTTTTATTAGTTAGGCAACTGTGTTATAGCCATTGTATTCCCTATCCTTCAAATTGATGTCTAAAATCTTTCAAATGATTTTGTTCACCCCTTCCGGAGTGAAATTTTTCGTGGTAAGAAATGACAAGATCCCTTTTCCAAAAGGCATTTTTTTTTCTCGTTGGATTTACTAACTGTCAGCCTAGCTTCATGAGGGCGTCCCTCGGGTGAAGATCATTGGCTTTGTCCACTCAACCATCCTTTCATCTCCACTCGGAAGTGCTGTGCGTGGGGCTGACATAATGTGAAGCTATTTTCAAACACATTAAGAAAGCAGGCTATTTATCTGAACAGAAAAACAAATCAAGGCAAAACAGAAACCAACTAAACAAAGGGGATAACACGATTCTAAGACATATAGTAAAAGCAGCTGTTAATACAGTACTGGAACAAACTTGTCATTCGAAACATAACTGAGCAAATTGAATTTTACCAACACCATCTCCATCCTGACATATTTGGGTGCATATCCTTTCGAAAGATTTATGTATTTTTGTTGGAAAGCCTGATTTACAGAGAGAAGGCGAGGCAGAGAGAAAGGTCTTTGGTCCAAAGATTCGCGCTTTCTAAGTGGCCACAACAGCCAGAGCTGAGCTAATTTGAAAACAGGAGCTGAGTGTTTTCCCTGACTTCCACATGGGCACAGGATCCCAAGGCTATGGGCCATCCTCTACTGCTCTCAGGCCACAAGCAGGGAGCTGGATGTAAAGTGGAGCAGCTGGGACACAAACTGGAGCTTACATGGGATCCCAGTAGATGCAAGGGATGGATTTAGCCACTAGGCTATCGCACTGGGTCCAAGTATCTTTTTTCTTTAAATAAATGGGAACCCAAAATATCTTTAGCTTACTCAAGTTCCTACCTCTTGATAATTACTAACAAAATTATAAATGGAAACTTTAAAAAATTAGATATTTGCTCATTGAAAGTAGCACTCATTGGCTTTGGAAAACTTTAAAAACTAAACCTCTAAGTTGTATTATGTCAACCAGTGGACCTTGGAGGGATTTCATCATCCTGGTAATAGCAAGATCAATAGCATCTCAGAAGTATAGAACTATCAAAAACACTTGAGAAGGACCCTCAGATTATGGCCCACATCGGGGATCCTGGGATGACATCAGGTGGCCGTTCTTCATCCCTGAGTGCTGAAGTGGAGGGAAACTAAGTGTGGCTTCTCCCCTTAGCTTTCCTCTCTCCCCAGATACAGGACAAAGGAAAAAGAAAATGTGGAAACAATGGCCTCACTCATTTTTCCCCTAACCCTTGACCCTTCCCACCCAAATCAACTATGTAAACATCATTAAAAACATGAACCTCTAACAAGGCAATGAGACTTTAGAAATGTAGAAGTTAATAGAGCAGATGAATATTTTTTCGTTGTTTAAAAGTTATGGCATGTACCAGTGAGCCTTGGGAAGTGGCAGAATCTAATGGTTAAGGACCTTTCTTTGGAATCACATTGCAAGGACCCAATTCCTGGTTCCGTCATCTGTCAGCTACACTACCGTCAACAATCCCCTGTCCCTGCAGGTTGCTATCCGAGTTCAGTGAGCCAAAATCTTTGAACACTGAGAATACTGACTGGAACATGATCACTGCTAAATCTGTTAGTGAAATAATTTCAATTTGTTTCAGGATGAAATTCAAATTTAGCTTATTGCATTAGGGCCGGTCATAGCGGGACAGCATTCTCTCTGTGTTCTGCCATTATTGATCACGAAACCTTGGGCTGTTACTCAACAAGCTGACCCCTGTTTGTCAGAATATCCATTGTTTAAATAATAGCGGTGAATGTCAAGTGGCACGTTGTTTGTGAAACCATTTTGCAAAAAGCTAAGTGCTAAGTGCTCTGTTGTTCTGCACATGGACAGACTTCATCTGTGGATGATGAGCTATCCATGTAACAAAGTGTGTGTGTGTGTGTGTGTGTGTGTGTGTGTGTGTGTGTGTGTGTGTGTGTGCATGTGTTGCTAACTAAGTATTCCAAGTTCTTCAGGACTTCTTTTTGCTTTAGACATCTAAAATGCAAATATTTCCTTTCCTGCTTCTTAGCATTTTGTTTCCTGGTTTCCAACTTGTGTTTCTTTCCAAGTAAGCCTCATCAGCCAGCTTGTGGGTACATGACTGGCTTTTCACATCATGTAACATTCACTGACTTTATCAGTTGCCTGAGGCCTCCACAGCAAAGAAAGGAGTAGAGACAAAAAGCTCTCAGAAATTACATTATTATTGTCAATATTCACTAAGGCGGAAGCTGGTTTTATCTCAGGTTCAAAGCTTTGCCAGGAGGGAAGATAGAGGAGAGCAGAGGCAGAGCTGGCGCCAGCCAGCAAGTGTACGAGCTGGGGATGGTGCAGACATATGGAAGGGGAACGGACTGTGTTGCCTCTTCATCATTTTTACATCTGATGGAGGTGAATTAGACATGGCGACAGAGCCTTCAGTCTAATAAAACCAGCATCGGGGCCTCAGGCCGAGCCAGGCCGAGGTTCATTCTACTAGAACTGCCAAAGGACTATGAGATCTCTAAAATTTTCCCACAACAACGTCTATGCCGCTCCTTACATCTCAATCTTAATCAAGGTTGATGTGCAGTTTCCAGAACCTGTTATGGATCTTTTCTCTTAGTTTGTGTTAGGGGGGCCTATGCCTGATATACCTGCTTTTAGGACTAGCAAACCTTTATTTCTCTTCCAATGTACAGGTCAGTTGTGTGCCTGTTTAGAACGCCAGAACAAAACCTAGTAGCTTTATCCTGGACTGTTTACCATTATGCAATGAAAATCCCAGGACATCATTCATAAATATTTGGTGACACACTGAGTTTTCAGAATTTTGTGGGCAAAGGATTTCACTGAAGTTCACAGATTTCTGTGGGTTGCGACATTTATAGTTGGTGATGGAATATCAATACAGGTTTTTAGAATGATTGTCTGAACAAATGCCAGGATTGCAACACATTTGCAGTTCTACCTGCAGACAAAAATACCAACCTACTGTTGGGCACTTCCAGCCTTGAATCCAAATATCAGGGTGCAATAGTAGGACCAATGCAGAGAAGAGCGGGGTGATGTGTGGATGTCTGGTGATGTGTGTACACTTCAGCTCCTTCCTTAGAACTCTTGTATTAGGATAAAGGAGGAAAGGGTGCCAAACACGGAATTTTGTAATTCAATGACTTCACCCATTCAACATTGTTGAGATTATTATAAGCATGCTGATTTTAACCACAATTAGAATTTCAATGATTTACTTGGAGTTAAGTGGTGTTCCAGATAGGATTTGGCTTTGGGCATCATTTACAACTTCTATTAGTAAATGGATGCCTAATTCTCAACAAGGTATAAGACAGTGTAGGATGGGAGACAGTGAGGAAATGAGGATGGCCAGTACTGATGCTGCAGCCCTGCACACTGCCAAAAGTCTGTTCCCTTCTGTGCAGCTAGTGGGGACTACCTGTTTCAGAACTGGTAGTAGACAAAAATCTCCCACATGCTCCCATACTCTCCCACACTCCCTCCTATTTATGCACCATGTGTACCCATTTTCTGATCATATACCTGGGTTCTCCCCACATTTCCAAAGTTGAGTCAGGGAAGTGGATGGTACTCAAGCCCCACCCCAAACTCCAACTCACTTGAATATTTAATTAAACGCTCCAAAGACAATATCCCTGTCTACTAAAGAATGAGCCCAACTTTTGTTAATTACAACTCTCACTCATGAAATTGCCAGCACTCACACTGGAGTGTGTACTCTGTATTTGTCTTTCTCACTTCCACCAAGTCCCTTTGACCTTATTCACACATGGAGACAGCAGCTTGGACTAAGCCTAGGTACAGTTCTCCCCACAAAATTACTACATCTGATCTCAGTTTTCTGGTTTTTAATAAAGGATTGATTATTCTTAAATCAATAATGAATTTTCAAAATTAAAAATTATACATTCTATAATGTCCCATGTTCAAATGTGATTCTAGGCATCAAATGAAGAATTAAGGTGCCTAGGTTTTCTTCTCTTTAATCACACAAAATATTAGAGGATCTTTAGCATTCAATGACTGAAAGCACATACAATGCATCCCTGTAGAGTCCTCTAAATCATGTCTGATTACCCAAGTACAGCAATCTCGTTATTGACATCATAAGAACAGGAGAAATCAGAGTTTACTTGCAAAGCACAGAGCAAGGAGTAGAGCACCTAATCCTCAACTCCAAGACTTCCTTAATGGATTCAGGTTTTGAGGTTGGAAATGAGCGGTGTGTGATCATCTTACATGTGAGCCTCTGGTTGGTGCACAGCATGAGTGGCCTTCCTGTGACTGCTCAATGATGGGGCCAGTGTTACACAATGAATTTCTGCAAGCTAAGAGAGAGACACCATGGTATGAGAAATCTACACCAAGGCACCGGGGATAAGGACTTGATTCACCCTTCTTTCCTTCCTTTCAAGTTTCCTTCTCTCTTTCTCTCCTTTTCCCCTTCTTTTCTTCATTATTTCCTGATGGAGAGTATTTGAAATTGCACACATATTTGCTTATCCCAACACGTGTTGGGTTTGCAAATGCAGACAGTGTGGTCTTTTTGTTGTTGCTGTTGTTATTATTGTTGTTGAAGAGTTCCAGTGAAGGCTGAGAATAAAGAAGGCAAGGCCAAGTGCTGCTCCTGCTTTCCTCCAGGATCATGCATTTCCCTTCCATAGAACGAGGTGCTATGCTAAAGAGCGCCATCCTCAGAATTTTTTGTCTCTTTTAGTCTGTGCCTCTGATAATAAATCAAGAGTGTGTCTCCACTCAGGTGTCTGGAAGAAAAACACACTTATGCTGATAGAATACAGTTCAACTAAAAATATAATTACAAACTTTTCATCTTTACTGAAAAGGCATATAGCAGAAATGGTCAGACCCTGGAGGAGGGAGAGAAGAGAGGAGCTGTAACGACAGATCAGCTGGAGTTTCTGTGCCTTTTCCGCTGCACACTAACATGCTGACTACTGAACGCTTGGCTGGGGATAGCTGTTTTGGGGCTCAATCCTATCTAAATCTAAATGAACTAACTTCCCTAGAGCCTGGAAGGGGTCAGGAGATGACCTCTGGGTTACTGTGTGAGAGGGCTGCAGGGCCCAGAGGACTAGCAAGTGGAGGAGGGCAGCTTCAGTTGCAGTGGCCCGGATCTGTGTGAGACAGGCTGTTTCAGAGTGGCCTATCAGCAGTTCTGTGGCTTATGAGACTTGAGTGTGGGAAGTTGCTATATTCTTCTCAACAAGTTTCTTATAGACCTTCAAAAAAGTCCGCCTTTGGTTCTTGACTGTAGGTTTATGAGGGTTGATTATAAATTGTGGAATATTTTGACCAGAGATAATTTTTCAAAAGTGAACTATTACAGCTCTATTAAGATACCTATTTAGAGATAGTTTCAATTTTGGGTAATATTACATTAGAACCACATGATTAACTTAAAAATAAAGTTAAAACAAGTCAAGGCAAAAATCTTTTCTTCCCAGGTGAAAACCAGTTATACAATTTTGTTGATCCATCAAACCTTGACTGACACTCAACCATGGAAGTCATTATCCCTTTTGTTTATCACAGAGGAAGGCACGTTGTACATCAAAGCTCAGTTACAGATCTCACTGCATGTGAATAAGTGCTTCTGCTGCAGGAGAATGCTGCCAACACATCCAGAATTAAATGCTCACAAACACAACCAATTGAGAATAAAGTACAGTATCGACTTATCCAATTAGAAGCTCTTCAATAGGACTTTCTTGTTTCTCTCAGACCGACTTTTACATTATCTCCTGTATAGTCTGTTAAAATAATCCTCTTTATGTAATACTTGTTTTGAATATTTATTAATTTACTTGGAAATTCAGAATTACAGACGGAGAGCGAGAAGCATAGCAAGGGACAGTTCACTGCCCACCTGGCCATCACAGTCAGCATTGGGCCAGGCTGCAGGAGTTTCTTGCATGTCTCCCATATGGGTGGCAGGTGCGTAAACCTTTGATCTAACCCTGGCTCCTTTGCCTGGCCATTAGCAAAGAGTTGGATCAGAAGTGGAATAGCTAGGATTCTCACTAACACCCCTGTGAAAAACTGGCATTGCAGGCAAAAGCTTTACCTATCATTCCATGATGTCAACATTTAACATGTTTTTAAAATCATAGACTTAGACAAAACATTTCATTTTGACAATTTAATTTACATCTACATCATGCTGTGCGGTCTCTTTCCTTCTGCAATTAGTTTTTTCGATGTGAAAGCTGAACTGCATCAGTGTTAGGATGACAAAAATGTATGTCCAAACCTAAAAATTATAACAAAATTCTTTGTAAAGAGTCAGATTAAAGAGAAGGAATTTTATCCTTAAATAATTTATGGGTATCATTAAAAAGTGATCCATATTTTGGAGCTCAGTATGCTATGTATTCCAAAGATATTTTTTTATTGAAGTAGGAGAGAATACAATATTTTGATGAGAGTTTGTGAATCAAAAAGTAACTAGGACAATCTAACAGACATATTTGGGAGAATTTGAGTAGAATAGCCATTTATATAAGCACATAGACATATGGTGAACAACTCAAACAAGACACATTGGGAAGTGCTAGCATGATCCAGTTCTGAATGGTAGAGGACAGAATGTTCACCAGGACTTAAAGAGAAATTTATAATATTAGGATAGGAAAGGGTGTTTTGAAAGGTCCCACAGCCTAGAGTAGCGAGCATATGGGTATTGCTAACCCACGTGCACAGGAAGTAATCCAGATAACTTCATCAGTCTTCCTCGTGCTTCTCATCTAACGTTGGTGACTTCCATGGGTCAAATACAGTCCAAAAAAGGGAATAGGGAGCTTGTTGATACGGTTGGTGTCAGGAATCATCAAAGAAAGAAAATCAATAGCATATGTGAGCTTTATATACGTGTATATACATGTCTATATATAATCTATGTATATATAGACATATATTTCAAATTGATTATAGAAAAATGAAATTGAAAATTTAAGTTTATTTTAGTGCTTTATGACCTACATTCTGGCACAACCTGTTATAGCGCCAATTATAACACCATCATCCCATGTTCGAGCGCTAATTTGAGTACTGTTTGTTCTTCTTTTCATCCAGTTGCTTGCCAATGTGCCAAGGAAGGCAGCGGAAGATGGTTGCAGTTCTAGGCCTAGACAAAGTTCCAGGCTCTGACCTCAGCCTGGCCCAGCTGCTTCACTGTGGCCATTTGGGGATTGACAGAGCAGATGGGAGAACTCTCTGACTCTGTCTCTATCCCTCTGCCTTTCAAATATACAGGTGAATTTAGGAAATACGCATCCTGTTGATATTCCTGAATACACTTCAATGGGTATGTGTGTATGTACATGTGTGTATTTTTGTGTAATTGTACTTCAAAAAGAGAAAATACATAATATTTTTGAGAATTTTTTTTTGTCACAAAAGTCCTGTGTGAGGAAGAGCTGGGAAGGACAGAGAGGTCGGCAGGTGTGAGCTTACGTTATGGTGGAGCTAGTCTGAAGTCTGCAGTCTAACACTCTGAAGCCCCACAGAAGAATCAGTGTCAGTGTGGTAGGCTCTGGTCTAAGGCAAATTCCTTTTCCTGAGAAATTTGTCTTTGTTTCCAGGACTTAACTATTCACTGACCACAATGCATCGATGGAGACTTTATCTAAGGACTGGCCACTATGGTTTACTGATCCTGATGCATAAAATTAATCATCCAAGGTCAGCCTTTAAGGTTCTGGAAGGTATGTGAGGTGGAGAGGACACAAAAAAGAATATTCAGCAAGCCCATGTGGCCCCCCCCCTTTCTTTTCATACTTCCTAACCATAAGAAGTAGGATATTTGGTACACTGATATCTCCCAAGTTCCTTGTTCAGTGCCTGGTTCACAGTACAGTAGGTTTCCCATTACTGAAGCAAGCTCTGAGAAGTAAATGTTTGTGAAGTAGCCCTGGGGAGTCTCAATACCTCAAGAGCAATTTGCAAGGAAGAGGGAAATACCATCATAATCTTCTATCATCTCTTGAGTATGGGGCAATATTATAGCCAATTTATCATTTGTGATGGTGTGTGCTAGGGTTTAAGACCACAAGGCATTTACAAGCTCCACGTTGTATCTTATTAATGGACAAAGTAGTCATTGAATTGGGTGATGTCCTGTGCTGGCTGACTTTAAATTGCTCCCTTTGTAACCATGCAAACATATAAAGGATTGGCTATAATGCTCAGGTGACATGGGAGTCATTTTTCAGGCAAATAATCGCAACCAAAAACAATGTAGTCTTAATAATCTGCACCTGTGAGGGATATAACACTATATTGACACTCAATAAGCAATGGACTGCCCATCAGCAGCTTCCATGTGCCTTACGACAGTGAGGACAGAATGAAGGTGGAAAAAGTTGAGGAAACCTGAAGTAGATACATTATGTTTCAAGTCTCTGAATTGGGTGCTTGAAAAACCTCCTGGAATATTTCAATTTGAGAAGCTTTCTATATGGGCAGCTCATCTTCATCATCCTCAAAGCAAGAGGTGGACGGGGATAAGGGGGTGTGCTGCAAGAAATAAGGGAGATCTTGGGGATGCAGAACCTCTGGGTTATCATGACACCGAGGGGCACAGCAGCCATTGCTCAGAATGCCAGCTTGCTATGTTGTGAGTGTCACTTCATTCTTACGAGAATCTTCATTTGTTTCTGTGACGTTTTATCTGTCAGAGTATTTAGAGTCTTTTACATGGAAAATTAGCAATTGAGCATCTGAGCATCATAGACCAAGCTTTCGAGTAAATGTGTAAATATTTCTTGCAGGTATGTGAAGCACGATTGGTACTTCTTACAGAGGGTTTTGAAAATTATCTTGTAGGGATAGCTGAGGCAAAAGTGTGGTAATGTTTAAAGTTTTCACTGCACAATCTTTTTTCTGCACTGTATTTGCTCCTCTTATCCAATTCTAATTCTTGTTATCCCACAGCCTTTGCCCAGTACATGCATACACAGACAGACTTGCTATTTGGGTCTTATTCTTTCAGACTGGTATAGCTATTTCTCTACTAAGCATTTTACTGAATGTCTGTTTAGGTTCCTAGAGCTTAGCGCAGTACCTGGTATAGTGAAAGTTCTCAATACATCTTGCATGACTGAATGAAACTTCTGTGGGTGGAATCCATACAGCTGAACAAATCCTCTTTAAAATATACTGTCTGTTGATACACTGTCTTGCGATGAAACAGACATCATTATATAACCACCCCAGCTTATAATGATGAAATCATGCCTGTTCAATGGTTTTAAGCAAGTTACAGCTCCTTGTATCTGTGTGGCCTTGGGTTCTGATCTCTCAGGAACATTAAGGTGCTATAGCTGGCTCCCATCCTTCCACTGCTTCAAAACAGCCACATTGTGAGGGAAGGGTGCTCCTTTCCAGTCCCATGATGGGGGCACAAGCTGATATGGCCCAGAACTAGCTTGGCTTCTTGCTGATGACATTCCTATGTGAGTTTTGTTCACCTCTCTATTCCAGAGCAATCCATTGTCTGCATGGTCTCGCTTCACAGGTCTCACTTAACAATTCTGGTCATTTTGGTCTGGTCAATGCTCCACATCTGAAGCCATTCAGAAAAGGCTCTGAGTATCTTGTGTCCCTTACTCAGCCTGCCTCTGGCCAGGAGGATCATCTCTGTTGCTGTTTCAATGTTACCACTTCCTTAATATGGAGTATCTTGAAAGAAAAAAAAAAGTTGGAAAGTGTTACAACACATCAATGGTGGCAAATTTTTGCCCTGTATAGGGCCGCATGGTAAGTGCTCTATGTGAGCCATATGGCCTCTGTGTCTACTAACCTATAATTGAAGTATGAAAACAGCAATACATGGAATGGCTCTGCTTCAAAGATATGGGTTCTTCCTATGGACCTTATTTTGCCATCTTCTACTACACTGGATAAAATTTATTCCACCTGGAGAGCTAATTGCTGCACACACTGGGCCTATCTACCTCTTCACTCTACCACTTCAGTAGGCTTGAAAGTACCACCTGCAGAGGAAGTTGACCATCTGCATCCAAGCATGGTCTGGGGCCCTGTATCTCTGAGCTCTTACCAATGTGTTTATACCCTTTCTCATTTTAATATAATAAAAAGTTGGAAAGTCTGTCTTCATCCAATGAAGAACTTCTGACAGTAAAGCAATACTATCTACCACACTAGCACTAGTGTCTGTGGCATTGTTGGTCTTCATTGTTAACTGTTGTCTTAAGTTATTCCTTATAAGGGTAATCTCTAAAGAGTTTGAATGTCAGGGAGGATTTTAGGGATAAAGGAAGCAAAGTAAGAGCCGTGAACACAGTGAGTAGATGGTGGATTTAGGCAGAAAGTGGGGCTAAGGCCATGGGAACTTACACGAATTCTACAAAATTCACTTAGAGCCATTGAGCCTGCATTATGTCGGAATTACTTGGTGTTATCCCAGATAAACCTGCATCATAAAACTCAGGCCGTATGCAGTGAAATAAAAGGTTGCTGTGGCAAAAAGCAATTCAGCAATGCGCTTGCAGTACCTCTGGGACTCTAGAATTTATGACAAGCAAATGAGCCAGAAGTAAATGAATCAAAACCCATAATAAGAGTGACTGCAAACTACAATTTAGTTAATAATATACCTCAATTATGAAGTACATCTACAAACCTTATGAATTAATTTACTCTCTCCTCATTCACTTTTTCTCATTATTCAAGATTTCCCCTGTGGTATAAATAATCCCATAATGGTGTTTTCTGAGTAGCTGAATTTCATCACAGCCAAGATACAGAGTGAAAAAATAATGGAAAGTGTGACTAGTTGTCTTAACTGAACGTGACCAATAAGGCTTAACCTCCAATTACTTTTATTGGTTTTATTGATATATCAGAGTATAGATTACATTATAAATAAAATGCCAAAAACTCATTAAATGAATTAGTAATATATAAATAACATATTCCACATGTTTCATTCCAACTTAAGATCTGAATATTTAAGAGTCTAGTCTATAGATACTGATGCTCTCAATGTTTCAGTATTACATAAAACCAAAATCTTTTTATAGTCACTAAGGAGATAAGCAAAGCAGAATTTTGTTCCTCCCATTCAGATAGAGTTCTTAGATATACATAACATTGTCTTGTGCTGAGAAGGAACAAATAGTTTGTTTTTTAATGATTGTTTTGGTTTGTATTATTTGTACTCTTTGCATGGTGCTGTGGCCTGATATAAATGAGACAGCTGCAATGTCATTTGGTAAAATTGTTTTTGATATACATCCCCCAGGCTTGTGTCACTGAATTGTTTGAACTGCTCAGGCCTTTTATTCCCTAAGAGATAAGGTTGACTTTTTAGAGGAGACCAATTCTCAAAAATAGTTATAGGAATTAAGGTTAAAGTAATGCACATATGCTTGTTCTTATGCAGGTGCTACCAAGCGTGTGATACAGTGGTTCATTTGAGAGAAACAGGCAAGGCCACGTCAGTGTTGTGATGTTGATTAGGGAAATAGTCTTCTTCATGTGGATCACGTGGTCTACCGTAAGACAGGAATGCTGGGAAAGAAAGGAAGTCTTCAGTGAATTGGAGACGATGCAGGCTTCGTGTCTTTGTTCTAACCCGCAGAGTGTATGTGTTTAGTTCTATAGTCTCATGAAACTTAGGGGTTGTGACGGTATCGAATTTCTAGAAGTAAATCTAGAAATAAGATGAGTTAGATACTATGTGTCCAAACATGCAAGTGAAATCTGTTAAACAGAACCGTTTCTAGTCATGTTAGACTAGGGATATATTTACTTTGAATCTGTTTCAGCCTCACATCAGATCTGGAGCCAGTATCATCTAGCTATCCGAAGGAAAGGCATAGTCTCTGGTTGCGGTATGAGGCAACAGTGAGAAACACTGAAAAGTCACATAACGTAGTGTGAAAAGTGAAAAGAAACTCGCTTCTTTGCCTAAAAGCAAATCAATTCTTTTTTAAAGTTGTCCCCACTCCTTTCTCTATCAGGAAAAACAGAAACGAAAAATTCTAGTTCCCTCCAAAAGATGTTACTAAATAGCACTTTACTCTAGAAAGTTCAAGATTTGTTTTCCTTAGAACCTGTAGAAGCCCATTGCTCTTTGAGTTTTCATTGAGTACACCACTTGTCTATGCATTACACATGTTAATGAAGTTCTGTTCATGGGCAAGTGTTTTGCTCGGTAGTTGAGATGCCATTTGGGATACCCGAGTTTCATTCTGGAATGCTTGGGTTTCTTTCCTGCCTCTGCACCCAACTGCAGTTTTCTGCTGATGTGCACACGGGGGGTGGGAGGGGTGGGATGGGGAGCAGGTGATGAGTTACCTCTTTGCTTCTTGGAACTCCTCTGGAAAATCTAGGCTTGTGTTCCTGGATCCCAAAGTTAGCCTGAACAAACTCTACCTGTTGCAGGCACCAGAGGAGTGGACCAATGAGTGATGCTTTTAGGGGAATTGCAACATAGAGACAAACCCTGAGCTGGACTGACTTGTTGGAAAAAGCTCTGGGAATGAAAAGGTGTGTGGCAAAGTGTTTGGGTAGTACATAGAGTAAGCGTTTGGGTTCCATGGGAGCTGTGTGCTGCTTTTGGAAAATTAGCTGTAAGCAGGATGGAGGTTACAAATGCAGCAAGACAAAAGTGGTTCAAATAGTCTACCATGTTTGTTTTTTGGGGTGAGGATTTAGAGTTGTAAAGCCTACCATGTGTTTCAACATTTCAACTTTCACTGGTACAAAAATAAAGCCTATTGTGTCATTGTGGAAACACCCTAACATAATCTTTTCTGGAAAAAAATAGAAGAGACCTTTTAAACTAAATTGGAGACATAGTGATTGTGTCAGTAAAAATCAGACTGTTCTATAGAAAGGTTTTCTATTCATGGATTCATAATTTGTTTAGCTATACTTAGTGGTTATTAAGTCACAAATAAAGCAAAGGAGAAAGACTGAATTAAAACATCTAGGCATAGTGTTGAGAACAGGAGGAAATAAAAGCACAATTAGATCACTGAAGGTAAAGAAAGAGCTGAAGCCTCCCATCCCAGCATGATACGCAGTTCATGAAGACAATGACAGGCAGGTGCAGGCTGAAGCAGATCTGTGGCTTGTTAATAACCCACAGTAGACCTTCATCTGCAGGGGAGGTCTCCTCTCAGACAAAATTTCGTAGTAGGTACAGATAACCTCGGGTGCTTTCGATTTGTTCTCTTGTCTTCTTTCCAGGTGACTCTCCCCAGATGTCCTTGTCCTTCCTAAATGAGCTGTGTAACAATGTCCTTGGCACTGAGCCAGAGAGGATTTGAGTGTAATTCTCCCTGGAGTTTTAAAAAGGCAGACTTGAGAGTGGAGGCATGTGTGTGTGTGTGTGTGTGAAAGAGGTGGGTGGAAGAGGGAGGGTCCACTGCTTTACTTTTGAGATTGCTGATTTCTATCCATCAGTGGGCAAGTTCCATTGAAAGGCAAGTACATTGTTTGCAGACAATGGATTTCCCAATGTAACCTTGCATAGCAGCATGGACAAGGAGGGACTCTAGGAACTCATTTACAAGGGCAAAAATCCCATTCCTATAGGCTCTTATCCAAAACCACATCATGTTCTAAAGGTACTGAAATAGGTACTTATATGATGCTTTGAATCTTGATCCTGGATACCATTACCTCCTGTGCTAAAATAAATTCCCACAATTAAGGGAGTGGTGATGTTGAATCTACACGGTCCTTCATCACTACCCCTTCAAGCTTCAATCACTAGGCCCGTGACATCATTTGTTTCTCTAGTGTTTAACTTCTTGAGTTTCTGTTTTGGCTTGAGGGCTTTTTTTCTCAATAAGCTCCATCCTGCTTTCCCACCCCCACCAACCCCAAACCGACTGGGATCCACTTTGTCATCATCATATTTCTCGTAAGGACCCAATATTACAGACCAAACAAAGGAGGATGAAGAACACAGCAGGTGCAATAGCTATGTGTACACAGGGTGGGTGCACACCTCTGAGCCCCGACTCCTGTCTGTGGGTGTGTTCACTGGTAACTCTTTGGGGAGATGGGGGATTAATGACGGTTGTCAGGTTCCACCACCATGAGGGTGAGAGGATTTCTGTGCATCCAGTGAGTAGATAATTTTGCTGATTCTGTAGCAACACCTCCTTTTGAGGATTGCCCCATATGAATTCCATTTCTTATTACCATCACATTTAAGGATTAGTTCTCAAAGCAGATATTTTTTTGGAAGGGTCAGGAGCCACACCACTCACTCCCTCAAACAATTGCTATTATCATTAAGTTAAGAAATGGAAAGCACTTACACCGTTGCCTGGAGTAAAATCTGTGCTCAGTACGTGATATTAGCTGTTTTCATCATTGTTATCACAATTATTACTGCCAGTTGGGTAAACTGCCTTCCTATTGTCTGCAAGGGCAAGACTGAAACACTCCTTCCTGAGGCCAAAAACACTTACCTGTGTCGTGAAAGGGTTTTGTTTCCCAAGCTTCATCTCTGAAACTGGATGACTGTAGCAGATGAATATCTGCATTTACTTGCTTTCCTAGACCACATACCTTTTGGTTGATTTATCTGTGGAGTGTAAACAGGTGTTTTTTCATGCTTCCTCACGTGCATGATACAGCACTGAGACTCCTTGACATGCCAGGAACCGTTCGGGGGCATTGATGGTTCAGCTCTCTATCAAGATAGAGCTTTCTGCCGGCAGGAATGTTTCCAAGGGAGAAAGATAATAAAATAAGCCTATTTTTTCCACAAGTACAGAAAGTGATGCATTCTACTAAAATATGGGAAGATAAAGAGGCTGAAGATAGAAACAGGAGTTGGGATGTTTTAGTTGGAGTGCGCAGTACAGGTCTCTCCGTGAAAGGGATGTTTGCATAGGGATTTATTTTGAAGAAGACAAGTGAAAAATGGCAACTTGGAGCCACTTTCCTAGCAAGCTGAGCTGGCTCCTAATGTGGGAGGATGTTTGGAGTATTCTCAATGTGGAGATAGTGTAGTGGGTAAGGTAAAGGGTGGGAAAAAGAGGCTAGAGGAAATGGGAGGTGTCAGGTGATGCAACCTCTCAGAGATTACGAAAGGGACTTGAGATTTCCCTCTAGGATAGCAGAGAAGTGACTGGAATGCCTGGATTGAACATTAATGAGTTAATAGGTTCATTGTAGCTATGGAAAATCACAGCAGGGCAGAGGTGGAAACGGGAACTGATTATGGAGAATAATGATATTAACAGTAAGGTTTGTGATCATTCTAGAAGTAGGAGCTCTTAATGATGAGAGCCTGGGCACTCGGTGCTGGAAGAGCCAGTGGGATTTGCTGTTCGACTGCCTCTGGTTGCATGGAAAAGGGGGTCTGGGAACTCATCTTTGCAAGGGTTGCAAACTTGACTGTGGTATCTTTAGTTAGGCTTCTTGGTTTAGAGTGACAAAAAGCAAGCAAGCAAGCAAGCAAGCAAACAAATCAAACTAATAAGTAAAATAGTCTAGGACTATATTATTATTATAATTGGGGGAAAATCAGCCAGGGGTGGAAATTTGGGGAGGGAAAATCTCAGGCCCTATGGAATCGTATCATACAATTCAAAATTAATAATAACAGTAATAATAATAAATATATTAAAAAGTGCTTTCTTTGACAAAGCAACTCAAAGCATTAAACAGCCATAACAGCAACAACAACAAAATCAAACAATTTTCATGTTAAGAAATGTAAATTGCTGCAAATATGTATCCTGGGAAATTCGTTTAAAATATTTTGGATGAGGCCTGGAGTGATAGCGTAGGGGTTAAATTCCTTGTCTTGAATGCACCAGGATCCCATATGGGTGCTGGTTCTAATCCTGGCAGCTCCACTTCCCATCCAGCTCCCTGCTTGTGGCCTGGGAAAGCAGTCGAGGACGAGGATGGCCCAAAGCCTTGGGACCCTGCATCCGTGTGGGAGACCTGGAAGAAGCTCCTGGCTCCTGGCTTCGGATTGGTTCTGCTCCAGCCGTAGTGGCCGCTTGGGGAGTGAATCATCGGATGGAAGATCTTCCTCTCTGTATATCTGACTTTCCAATAAAACTAAATAAGCAAATGTATAAAAAATATTTTGGATTAAAAATAAACATCATTGTCAGTAAGAAAACAGGTTATCCAAAGAACAAAGTCTAAAAAAATAAAATATAAATCAAATAGAAAGTCACTCCTGAACTAATCCTGTAAGGAATGGGGCTGTGTGGGTGGAAGGGTGGTCTCCCTCTGATCTGAGCGGTGGTCTCTACAGAGTGCTGTGGCTGTAGCATCCCCTTCGGGTGTCAAGGGTATAGTGATCTAGCCATGTGAGACAATTCAGTCATGCAGATCAAGTTTTTTCATGATAAGAGTTTGTGAAAATTCTCATTTCATTTTGCCTGAGGCATTTTTGGACCTGACAGCAAAGATAGATCCAGTTTCCTTAAGCTTTATTTTTCTGAAGTCTAGACACAACACATGCATCTCTTCCGCGCTGCATGAATTCATCTCGTTACTAAGGGCAGTCCACAGATTATCAAAAAGAAACTCTGATATCTGTTAATGAGAATGATTCTTTTTTTTTTTTTCTCAAGACAACGTATTTCACTTCCCTTCTATGTTTTTCTTAAGCATTCACAATCTCCTTAATCCCACTAAGCTATTTCTGAGTGCTACTCCGTCCAAGGCTTCAGAATCTCTAGCACCTTGAACTTCGTTACCCAATGGAGTGGGAATGTTACTGATGGAGGGAATCCTGCGGCCTGTGCTGTTACTACTGCGAGTCATTAAAGCAGAAACTTTGCCATGAGCTCCGGTTTTTAAAAAAACGGTGAACTCATTTGCTCCTGGCGTTAAGTCAGCTTGCAAGCCAACCCCTGAACTCATGCCTTTTCCTATGGCAGCCTTGCTTTTCCAGTGATTCTCATTTCCCCTCCAATTATAAGAATAATCAACTTGGGGTAGAGATCGATCCTTTGCAAGTAATTGTAAATCAACTGATCTGATCTTTATCCAGCTACAAGTCTGCTATTTCAGTTGCGGCTGATTTCAGATGCAAGTTTAAATTTCTTACGTACTTCTTTGGATAAATTGATAATTGTTTATTTGTACCATCTCTTTTCGTCCCCACCCCCCTTGGCCCACCAGGACTTTCACACTCATTTCCTAATCTCACTGCTGAGCCTTACGCACACATCGTAAAATGGTACCCAATATGTAGAAACCTTTTACAAACAACGATGGGGCGATATTTACTTTTAATGTGTTTGTTTTTATTTGAAAGGAAGATTTACCCGGAGAATGAGAGAAAGATCTTCTACCCACTGGTTCATTTTCCAAATATCTGCATTGACCAAAGCCAGTTCAGTCTGAAGCCAGGAGCTTCTTCCAGATCTCCCATGTGTGTGCAGGGGCTCAAGATCCAGGGCCATCCTCTACTGCTTTCCCAGGCCACAAGCAGAGAGCTAGCTCTGGAGTGGAGCAGCCAGAAGTCGGACGGTGTCCAGATGGTATGCTGATGCTTCAGGTGCTGAGCCCAAGGAGGGCGGAGGGTTATGGAATGCTCTGTTCTTCGACATTAGGACTGACGAGTGGCAGAAGGACGCCTACATTAAATTCCATGGTTTTTCCCTAGTTAGTGCCCACCTGACTTGCTGAATCTTATCTTAGATGTTGAAAGAATGACTTTCTGATATCCTGATTTAAACGTGGATCATGAAGAAGCCGGCTAACTCTTCTTTATCTGAATTCGCTATGAAAACAACCTACATTCTGTTTTATTCCTCCTGTGATGCAACTGGTAAATGGAAAGCTATTTCCAAGGTTTTTTTAAAGCTATTATTCTGATGAACTATATGTGGGCATACATTATTTAGATATTACTTGGATAATTTTAGGAAATTATAAAAATCTACAAAACTTCATATTTGAAATAATGGACAGGTTCCTTTGCAAGGAACAATCAGCCTGGAAATGTGGTCCTTATTTTGGCCCAGAAAGAATCCTCATTGTTGAATACTTCATCAAATGATGTTCATGGTTCATTTCACATTTGGGACATGAGCAAGGATGCCCAGTAACACATCTGTGATGCTATTTACTGTTGCAAAATTCTAATGTTATCACTCTGTCACCCCTTTTCTCCTGTTGCAATCATGCTACAGGACAGGAGACAGTTTGTGCTTCTAATATTTTGAGTCGCTCAACATGCTCACATAATCCATCCATTTTAGCATTATTGAATCTGCACAGAGCTTTCACTGCACGTTCAAGTCCACTTACAACTTTGTCTGACATTGCTCCTTTCCTATCACCGTAGCAGTCCATCTCGACCCTCTCTATATGTAATGCTGTTTAGTCTTGTTCTATTAACAAAAGGTTGTATCAACTGAAAGACTGATTAAAAAATAGAATTTATAAACCAGCAGATTGGCAAGATGCACCCTACAAACAGCCAAGTAAGCTATCTTTTATAAAACATAAGTGAATTCAAATTTAGAGCCCAGGTAGATCTGCCTAGCTTTTTTTTTTTTTAAGATATATTTATTTTTATTGGAAAGTCAGATATACCGAGAGGAGGAGAGACAGAGAGGAAGATCTTCCGTCCGATGATTCACTCCCCAAGTGACTGCAATGGCCAGTGCTATGCCAATCTGAAGCCAGGAGCCAGGAGCCAGGAGCCAGGAGCCAGGAGCCAGGAACTTCTTCCAGGTCTCCCACATGGGTGCAGGGTCCCAAGGCTTTGGGCTATCCTCAACTGCTTTCCCAGGCCACAGGTAGGGAGCTGGATGGGAAGTGGGGTCACCAGGATTAGAACTGGTACCTATATGGGATCCTGCTGTGTTCAAGGCGAGGACTTTAACTGCTAGGCCACAGCGCCAGACCCTTGCCTAGTTTTCATATCACTTTAGGTCTTAGGATCAAAGATTGGTATGGTTTCATGTAGTAAAAACATTGGTAAAGTTTAAGGCCCCTGGGCATAGGCTGCGTATTCTCCAGGAGGACATGCCATCCAAGAACCTGCCTTAGTCATTTGTTTTTGCTTGTGGACACCCGAAATACTTACAGCCATTTCAAAGAATAATTGAGAACATTGTTCTTTTTCTCAGAGGTGTTGGCTCTCAAACTTGGGGGCTCATATTGAATCCACGCCGTCTAAACTTACATGCAGTATGTTCCAACAATTAGCATCAAACTTTATGATGATGCCAGCTGAAATTTATTTCCCTTGATATTTGTATACTCTCAATTGCGACAGCGTCAGTCTTGCAGCATTACATCACAATATGGCACTGAGTAGCGATATGGGGTGTGAGTTAGAGTCCCTTGCATTTGGATTGTATTTATTTTGTAGGATATAGCAGTAAAGAGTTCTCCAGATATTTTGTAATTAAAAAAAAATTCCATTTACATAAAAGCAAAGAGAGAGAAAGAGAAATAGCAAGAGACATACTAACCGTTGATATGCTCTCGAATGATCCGAAGAGTCAGGGTTTTTTCTCCCAAATGTGGGACAGGTGATCCAATGCCATGGCCGTCATCAGCAGACACATCAGCAGAGGCTGGGTTGAGAGCAGAGCAGCCATGACTTGAGCCAACACTCTAGTATCCTAAGCTGTGGCATAACCTGCTATACAGCTATGCCAGTTTGCCTGGAAATATTTTAAGTCAAAGATTTGCTTAAATGAAAGAAAGTTTTATTTGAGAACTATGAGCAGAATGTCCAGTTTAGGTATCCTCGTGTACAATATTTTCCTGGGGGGAATTGTTTAGCACAGTTGTTTTTCATGTGTAGGAAACTAATTGAGGAGCTGAGTGACGCAGTCGGGTCTGACACAAAACCTGTACGGAGAAAGGGAGCCATAACCATGCATTGATATCTAAATAACTTTACTACTGACAAACTGAGCTTCTTTAAAAAATCATCAGGGTTTTGTTTTCCTTTTTGCTTTCAGCTTTTCATCAAACATAGGGAGGAAACCTTTCAGGATGTATTTTATCTCAATATGGGATTTTAAAAGCTGTTCCCTCAACAATCTGTTTTGAAAAAAAAGAGTGTGAAACCTAAAGAAAATTTACAAGAATAGCACCATCAACATGCATATGTCACTTACTTAGATACAGCAATTATTAGCTTTTTGTCACATTTGCCTTCTCTGTCTGCATTTGATGATCTCCTTTGAAGTTGCAAAATAACCTTGAAACTTTAATCCTTTCAATAATTTTCCCTTAAGAACAGGAATTTCTTTGTATGAAACTATAGTCATCAACTTAGTAAAGCTAAGGTTGATTTGACTTCATTATCTATCATATATCCATTGGAATATTTACGCCTTTATCTAAATAAGGTTATTTTAATTTTAAGATTTATTTATTAATTTGAGAAGTGCAGAGATGCTCAGAGAGATCTGACGTGCTACTCTTTAAATGTCCACAAAGATGTAGACTGCAGTGTACTTAATTCAGTTGAGTTCTCTCCTGTGCATCACAGAGACCCAGCTACTTGGTCATGATGACTGATATGATAATCATTTCATGTATCATTGTGTCCGATTTGTTAATATCACATTGCAAGTTGCTATGAGACAGACCGCATGTTAGCATCGACTTTGTGCAATGTCATTACTATGTATTCCTGTCCAGATTTGTTTTGCACTCATGGAATTTGAAGTATTTTCTTATTTGTTTTACTCTGCAAGGATGTGTTTTCTGTTTCTTTTTCATATTTGAAAACTTGGAGCAAGTATTGTGGCATGAAGAGTCTCTTTGGGATGTGCATGTTTCATATCAGAATGTCTGGTGTTGAATTTTGTCTGCTTCCAAGGCACCTTTTGGCTCATGAGCCTGGGTGACAGCAGATCATTGTCCAGTGCCCGGGCTCCTGTGCCCCACGTCAGGGATCTGCATTGAGTGTCTGTCTCCTGCTGCAGGCTCAGCTGTTGTTGAGCTGTCAGAGGGTGAATCAGTAGAAGAAAGACTCTCTTTCTCCATGTCTCCCTCTCTGTCGCATTGTCTTTCAAGCATTGTGGCAAAGTGTGTAAAGCTGCCACCTGTGCCAGTGGCATCCCCTATGGCTTTTGATCCATGTCCTGGCTGCCCCAGTTTCAATGCAGCTCCCAACTAATGACCTGAGAGAAGCAAGAGAAGGTGAGCTTAGCCTGTGTGCTCTGTCACATGGAGCTCCTGGCTGCTGGCTAAGGACTGGCCCAGCTACAGCTATGGTGGCCATTGGAAGAGTAAATCAGGGGAAGGAAGATCTCTCCTTCTCTCTCTGTAATTCTGACTTGCAAACAAATAAATAAATCTTAAAAATTAACCTGAGAAAATGAACATTTTTCTATTTATCACATTGCAGTACGGCATTTTCTGTGTGAGCACATTTTAAGTAACAGATTTTTGGCTACAATACACACATGAAATGGTAATAGCATTTGGTTTTGTTCATTTTTCTTCCTACAGTTGTTTCTGTTTTAATTTATTTTTTCCATTATTATATTCTAATTTCTTCAGATTTAATATTTTATCATTGTCAAAATACTTGTGGTGGAGATGCATATGTTTTTTCTTTTTTGACTATGCATTAAGTTTATGAATTTTTTCCTAAGTACAGTCTTAACTGGATCACAAAACTATGTTTTAATCATATTTGTCACTTTAGCCAGTAAAATTACTGCCTGGTTTTGAATTTTACCACCTACAACTCAAAAATAAGCAAGCACGATCACAGAAAATGTAGTACAAAATGTGAAACTTACGTTTTTGAAGTTATCTTTTTGTATGAATCTTGGCTTTTTCATTTTTGTGTGTATTTATACTCATGCCCTTCTGATGACCAAAAGCCTGTGCTACCGACATGGCTCATGGATGTCCATGAGCTTCTTAACTGCTAAGGCGAAGAGCGGTCTCAGGATTTAGCCACATCATTAATCTTTTCTGTGACAAATTTAAGGCCTTGCTAATTTTTTATATTATACATTTATTTCTATCTCAATGACTTCTTTTTCAGTATCTGCTCAGACTCTTGCTGCTGTACCACGTGTGGATAAACGGAGACCCATGAAGGAAAAGTGGAGGAAAAAACTGAAGTAATGTGTGCCTCCATTCTGTCTCGCATCTTTAACTCTCAAATCCTATTTACCTCTGTTGCCTTCCCACCTCTTACAAACAAATGGCTTTTGACATTTTATGCCATTTTTATATATGTCCTCCCTGGCACAGCTGAGCTGAATTAGAAATCCTATCACAGCAGAGGCAGAATCAGATTATCTAATAATTCCTGAGCTGGAGAAAACCTTAGAAATTTCACAATTGATGAAGTGCTAAAAATTACTTAACAACAGAGTATATTAATGCGCAGCCCTTGATTTCTTATAAAGCATGAAGTGCATGTGGAAGTGGCTCTGGGTTTCCTATTCTCTGCAGCCTTGGCTTTAGAGGCGACTGTCAGTCCTAGAGTTTCACGTGGCCACACCCTGTGAATCATAACCTTGAATACAAATTGCTGATTTATGACATTTTATGAAACACTTACTGCATACCAGAAATTATTCTAAGGCTGTGATCAGAAAGAAGAAAACCACAGATTTTTTTTTTTTTCCCTGTGAGCTCACATCAAGCGTGGGGAAGGAGTGCGGCAAAAACAAAACAAACAAGCAACAATGAACAAGCAAATGAAGAAAACAAAGAGAGGAGGAAGAAGTTCTTGCTGGTGCTGGAAACCCTGCAATGGGAGCATCTCTGAGTAAGGGAAGCAGAGGGAGACAAAGCAGGTTACTTAAATGAGCCCAGATCTTTTAGTTCTTATGTGATCCACATATATATACATGAATAAGGAGATATGCTTCAGCCTGTCAAAACTGTATATGTGTATAAAGTGACAAGTGCCCACCCTCATGTTCGATGCTGGGACACAGTGATTACAAACCACACTGGTATCATGCTCTCTATTATTAAAAAAGTGACCCTTCCTCCCCACAAATGTAATTCTAAGATCTTGGATATGAGACAAGTGTTCAGGGTACATCTAAGTCATTTAATGGGGGGGACTTAATTATTTTTGTTTATGAGAGGGTATGAAGTTTGAGGTGAACTCAAAAAGACAAGGGGTTAACGAAACAAAAAGAGAAGGTGTGTATGTTGTTGGAGGGGCAGTGCTTCAGGCACAGATGAGCTGTAATGGCAAAACTGAAGTAAGTGTAAGGCTGAAGGTTAGAAGAGAAGTCTGAGGGGTCTGGCAAGAACTGATGCAGGAAAAAGTCTTGCGGTCCATTTCCACAGTTTTGACACCATATGAGTGTTTTAAGAAGTAGGATGAATGAATGCAGAAGTGTATTAGCAGTGGGGGAGATAGAAAACTATCTCAGGTTTGAGACTTGGTGAAATCAAGTAGGACTTGGTAGATTAAGGCATATATGCGTGGTGGTGTGGGGGATGACTAAGGTGTTGAGAACTAGGGTATACAATAAGCAAAGAAGTTAAGGATATGAAAATTTCTGCTTCTAGTGATCCTTGACAATGAAGCACAGTAAAAAAGCAGAATTAGGCACAAAACATAATATTTACTGAATGTGTAGAGTTTCATTTCATTCACGTGTCATATGATGACATCATTTCCAGCTCACTTGCTTGATTGACTATTTGACTATAAGGAATCTTTCAAAGGCACAGCTGTAGGATTTCCCCTGGGCTTAATTAGAAATCCTCAAAATATCAGGTCACCTCTGATTGCATCCTACAGTCTTGGTCCTCAACAGAGTTGCTGCCTGGAATCAGTAGGGAAACCTTATTCTATGCCGTTTCAAGTCTGTTAGATGCTTCTTGTAGCTACACATAGTATGTTAGTTGACTCAAGGACATTAGTAGAAATTAAATTTTCCTCCTCTCTGATTCTAAGTACTCGTTCTCTAAGACCATTTATAGGTCAAGTTGGAACCTCGACTCATCTACTCTCTTAGGTACATGCTCTGAACAAATGGTCTGGTATGACTTCATTTGAATTAATATATACAGCAATCCATGCACATGTTGGTAACGCATGTTAATTCTTATAGGCTTAGGTAACACTAATGAGCAGCACTGTATTGTAATTTTGTCAGTTAATTTCCATTAAATCAACATTTGTTGAGGACCAAATGGCCCAGGAATACCAATGGTCTTGGTATATAAAGATCCATGGTAAATGGTATTTGTCTTTTACCTTTGTCTTTAGGAGTTTCTAATGTAGCAAGGAAAGAAATACAAATAGGTCCTTTAGTTCAAGTGAGTACTTAATGTTTGCCTACAGTTCTCACTAACATATTTATACTGAAATCATTAAATAATGAGCTTGGTCACACTAGAATGGACATCATACTCTAGAATGTTTGAAAAAAGCAGAGAATTTATTTAGCTGATATAATGCCACCTCCTAACTAGTGATACAGTGGAAAAAAAAAACTTTAAATACACTTTCTTTTGGCTGTTTATAAAGTAGCCTTTGATTTGTAGATCTGCAGTCCATCACTGTGATTCCATTTTATGTAAAGTTTTGTCTACCTTATTGAAATCTGATGATAGTAAAAATAGCTACAAAATTACTTTGACCTATGTGTGGTAAGAATGACCATAGATAACAGGATAAAGCCAAAGAAATGATTTCATACAAGGCAAAAAATTATACTTCTGTCTTTCCAATGACACAAATGAAAGGAAGGTATCTCTTACAATATCAATACTTATGTGTTTTGCTACCCTTGTGTTCAAACATCATCTCAGAATGATTCTAGGATTGAAATAGCTCTAACACCCTGACTTCGTCATGACCCTGGCAGTTGTAGCTGGGCCCAAATACTTCCTCTGTGATATTGCTCAGTTGCCTTTAGATATACATGGAAATTTGTGCTAGCCACGAAGTGCCACACTTTTTTTTCCCCCCAACATGGAACACTTTTCTACAAAAAGGTAACCAATCACATGCATTTCATGCTCACCCTCTACTGGTTCCATGGTGATCAATTTTAAAGTGTTTCAGTTCTTAATTATTTAACTCTTTTGACCACACTGGCATCGCTTCTTCCCTGTTC
This sequence comes from Ochotona curzoniae, assembly GCF_017591425.1. Lineage (NCBI taxonomy): Eukaryota > Metazoa > Chordata > Mammalia > Lagomorpha > Ochotonidae > Ochotona > Ochotona curzoniae. The sequence goes on from NW_024467115.1 coordinate 24,829,515, forward strand.
CTGCCATATACTCCAGATTCGTTACATTTCCCTAACTTTGAATCTCTTTGAATGTCAAGGACTTAAGAATATCTCATTGCCTTTACAAATTTCTTTTGTCTGACAAGATGCTTGCCAAATAATTATTCTAGGACTCTTTAAAATATCCATTTTTTTCTGGATGCCCGTTAGGGTGGTTATTAATATTGCTGATTGTTGATGTGGGCACTGTAGTGCAGTCTGGGGTGTCTAGCCATCAGGCTGCCATGAGCACCAGGGGGAGGAAGTGAGGTGATGGTGTTCCTCAGTTAGAACCACTGAAGACAGTCTGATCGAGCATGACCGTTTATAGCAAACAAGCACAGCCTTTCATGGCCCAAGAAAAGGGGAAGCAGAAGGGTGTTTGACAACTATCTCGCCCAGCAATAGTATTATAATTGGCTTGAAAGTATCTGCATTTCTCTGGACCCTCCAATTACATTGCAGGTCATGTACACCACATATTGGCTGATAGAATGGGACTGAGCTTACTTCTTATAGCTGTTTATCAAAAAGTCTCAGCACAGTTGGTTCCATGACAGAGAAGAGAAACTAGCGTGCAGTCTACAGCTCTTGCTTGAATGGGCATAGATTAAGTCAGTTACAAGTTTCCTTGTACTAACGCCCCCCCCCAGGACCTCCCTGTCTTCCTCCACCTCCAGATGCAGTGTGTCATGTCCTTATGGCTTCCCACATAGGTCAAGTAGGCAGAGAGCAGAGGCGATCCCTCACAGTGCAGCAGGTTCAACTACTTTTAGTGATGCCCATTTCCCACATCAGAGAACCTAATTGGAGCCAGTCTTCTGATAACGGGCATTCCGGCAGGCTGTACATCATGGTTCACATTGTCAACCCCACGCCATCCAGGTGGGCAGCCTGGTGAGTTCTATGCTCCTGGCTTTGGCCTTATCCAACCATGGCTCCTGCAGACATTTACCGTGAATTAGATGATAGAAGGTGTCTGTCACTCTATCCTTCAAATAGCAAAAAGAAATAACTAAGCATAAAATAACATTGGTGATGTTGTTTTTCTAAGTGAAGACAAGACTGCACTCCTTACTTAAGTATGTTCAAGCAGCTTTCTTTGACCATTGGAAGTTCATGTGTCCATTTGTTGTTTTGTGTGGCCACACGCATGAGCCCAGCAGTGAGTGACTGTGTACTATTTCCTGTTCAACCAACTGAGGAGATGATATGTCCAAGATAATCAATGACCAGTCTTGCCCCAGATGTATATTGCCGTGTCACCACAGAATGAGCAGCTGGCTTGAGTGAACGGGTCAAGTCACCACAAAATTTGTAAAAGGGAAAAATAGATTTCTATTGAACGAAAACCATAATTATTTAATGTTGTATGTATCCATATCACAATTAACCCACTTCACTAATATCACAAATCCAGCTCTTCCAAGGATATTTTTCTGATAATACCTTTGCATCACCACAGTGTTTGTTCAACGTGTTTTAGTGAGTACCGCATTAATGCCGAATTGTGTGTGTGTGTGTGAGAAGGCATATGTTGTTGGGGGCTGGTGCAGTATCCTGGTGGCTAAAGCCCTCGTCTTGCATGTGCCAGGATCCCATATGGGCACCGGTTCACATCCCAATGGCTGCACTTCCCATCCAGCTTCATGCATATGGCCTGGGAAAGCAGTTGAGGTTGGCCCAAAGCTTTGGCACCCTGCACCTGCATGGGAGCCCTGAAAGAAGCTTCTGCCTTCTGGTTTCTTATCAGCTCAGCTCCAGACATTGCAGCTGCTTAGGGAGTGAATCAGCAGACAGAAAATCTTTTCTGTTTCTCTTTCTCTCGCTATAAATGACTTTCCAACAAAAAATAAAAATAAAATAAAATAAAGCATATGTTGCTATGGAACAACCCAAAGAGACTGAGGATGGCATTTGAAACTGATAAGAAAACTACAATGACTTGTGCACCTGACAAGGTTAGAGCTGGGAGTCTCACCCATTCCTGCTCATGACCAAACCCTTAGTTGAAACTTCATAGGCTGAAACAATAACATATGCTTGAAGATGTTCACTGTGTTTTTATTATTCACATGTTCTCATTTCAGGAAAAAGACTATCTGGGCCAACAAGCTTAACTATTACAATAAATATTTACATTGAGAAAACAGACACGTTAGCCTTATTTTAAAAGAGCAACAGAGGTTTTATTTATGCTTTGAGTAGTTTAGTTGGAAAATTAAGATTCTGTCTCCACTTCATAGGAGATGGATTGTATTCAATTTCTTTTTACAACAGCTGACTGGAGGATTATCCCACTGAGTTTGGAGTGCCGAATGGGCTGGCATCTGTAATGAAAGCCAGATAAATCAGATTTCTATGTCACACATGCTGGCATTGGGTACACACCGTCACCTTGCTTTGCTACTTCATGATGCAGCAGATGAGCTGGTCTTTCTCTCCGAGAGACTGGTGTTGGAACATGGGTAATGTTTTCTGGCATGCCTAGTGGGACAAGATTGGCAAGGAAGTGGTGCTGTAGCAGGTGCCCAGGCCTGAAGGTGGCCACTGGGTGCTGTGAGGGCTGATGGACCAAGGTAGTACCATGGCTTGTCAGCCTAGAGCACGTGGAATCCGGAATGGGCCAGGGTAGGCCTGGAGTTAGAGGTGGCTGTAGTATTGATTCTTTACTCAATTGTTTTTCTCATTAGCCTGTGATTCCTCAAAACGAAAGACCAAATCTTATTCATCTCTTCCATATCCCTTACTGAGCACATTTTTTTGAATGTAGATATTCAGTATTTATTGAAGCTGAGGATCTAGCCCTGGCTGGATTGAGCAGTTTATTTAATATCTATATGCTTTTAGCTGCCTCTTGCAAAAATGTATGTGAGATTGAAGAGTCTGTGTCCCCCAAGGTCAAGTGAGTTAATAAAAGTGAAAGCACTTTGAAGAGGCAAAGGACAGAAAACAATAAATTGTTATTGTTAAGAGCTACAGCTGGGATTGTTTGGGAAAGCAGCAAAACTGGAGGTTGTCTGCAGAACATGGAGAGAAAGCTTTTGAATTCCTCATATTTAAAAGCAACTCAAAGAAGTATCCCAATTAGTGTGCTCAGAACTGGATTTTCCACACAGGAATTGGATTCAGCCCATTGAAACAGATGCTGTTGGTGTCCTCCCCATCACTCCTCAACACCCACTTCTCCTAATACACACACAAACACACACTTGCACAGCTTCTTTGGCATCACCTCTCCACTTCGGCTGCCTTGCTGCAGCAGGGTATGCTCCATCTGCACAAAATGCAGGCCTAAAGGTCCTTGGTGCTGACATCCCAGGCAGCAGCCCTCCGCCGCGACCAAGCAGGTGTAAGCTGCTCAATAGATGTGGCAATTGTATGGGAGAATTCTGTATCCTGAGTGACAGACCTATTCACCCACAGGAATACCTAGCCAGCATCCCCTTCGTATTGGTTTCCTTCCCATCATTTTGCGGGGTTTCCCACAATTTAATTCTGGAAATAAAAGAATTTGGACTCGAGTCTGTCTCCAGTGTTGCCTCCGGAGATCTAATGCAATATAACCTACTCTGTCCAAAATATGTCATATATTTAACATAAAATGCTAATAAATCCATAGTTATCAAATAACTGAAACAAATGTAACACAGAAAGCATAAAGCATAACAATGGGCAAAAATTGAAACTACCACCAATGTCTGCACAAACAGGCATTCTTTGGATTCATAAAGACTTTTATTTGTTTATTTGAAAATCAGAGTTTGATAGAGCGAGCTACAGAAGAGATCTTCCATCTAGTAGTTCATTCCTTAGGTGACTGCAACACCCACGGCTGGGCCAATCTCAGCCTAGAGGTCAGGAGTTTTATTTCGGTTTCCTGTGTGGGTGGTAGGGACCCACACATGAGAGCATTTTCCACTGATTTTTCTAGGCAAATAGCAGGGAGATTGGCTGGAGGCAGAACAATCAGGTCACAAACCAGCACCCACATAGGATAGTCATCTTGCAAGAAACATTTTACCTGCTATGACACGACAACTCCATAAAGATGCTCCAATGAGATGTTGCTTTATAAAATGTTCTGATGCGTGAACATCCCATTCCACATGTTGTGCATCACAGGAGACTTTTTCCAATGGTGTCTGTTCCCTGTTCCTAGTGAAAACAATGGATCATCAAAGAAAACCTTGTGAGGGTGTGGGGCGGATGTCCTGGCTGAGGTAGATAGGAAATGCCATTCTTTCAGCGTTAACCATGAGATTGACCCTAAGTGACACCGCTGTCCTGACTCTTAATGTTTCAGCCTCCATTGATCTCTTTCTTCATGTTATTTCAGTCACTGGGAAAGCAGAGAACCAACTCCACGCCCCGCCCCCTCCACCCTATTCTTCTTTTCTTCCTATTCGAAATGGCTGATTCCAGTGAGAAGAGCCTGTGTTACTGCACAGTGGGTTAGGCTGACACCTGGGATGTTGGCATTGCATCAGTTCTTGCATTAGGTGGACTTGTGATCCAGCTCCCTGTAAACGCAATGCAGACACAGGGAAATATGGACCACTACCATCTATGTAGGAGACCTGAATGAATGTCTAGGCTCCTCTCTCTCTCTCTCTCTCTCTCTCTCTCTCTCTCTCTGTGTGTGTGTGTGTATGTCTCTTCCCTCTGCTTTTCAAATAAATAAGTAAATATTTAAGAAAAAATATAAAATGCAGAGGGTTTGTTTTTTTCTTTATCAGCATTCTGACAGCTGTGCCAGAATTGTTTTTCAAACCTTATTACTATTTGATTTCCAGTTTCTTCCTCGGTATTGTTGCTTATATTGGAGAGAATGCATTAGATGCAATTTTCACTGTGGCTTGGATATACTCTGTAGATGTCAGAGTTAAAGTTTGCCTTCCTAACAGGAAGGGAGGCCAAAAGAAATAAGACACCGCAAAAATGATGTAGACCCACAGCTATGTCAAGTAGAGGAAAAATGGCATGGAGAATATATTAGAAATTCAAAATAAATTGTGCTTATTTTAGCAAATAGAGTAAACCTTTTTTTTTTTCCACATGAAATCCAGCAGGTTATAATCCAAGCTAATTATTGGTAAGAAAGAGGTGTTGAGATGCAGATACTGGGGAGATACACAATTTTAAGGTGAGCATATGCTTGAGTTTCCTGGTCATTTCAACCACTTTCTCATCAGTGCTGAGAGCACAGCATAGTAAAAATGGGCAGCTGAAATTACACGGAAGCTACGTCACCCCTGTGTATCTGAGGTGAGTGCATTGCCTGTGTGAAATGACCACTGGCCACCTTTCAGAATTTTTTCCTAAATTTGAAAATGGTTTTTGGGAACAATCTCCATATATGCCAAACCAATTCAATAATTGATAAAGAAACCAGAAGAGAGGCTGTCTTGGAAACAGAGTAGTTTCAAATTACAAGGTTCATTTTCTCATGTCATTCTCATTCTGGGATTTTTTTTATTTGTAAATGTCTATTTTATTGCATGATGCTGTAACATTAGAGCAACCCTAGGAAACTGTTCACCATGTATTTCCAATTAATATATTTCATTTGAAAAAATATACACTGAGGATTCACTATGCTTACTGACACTAAAATTTACCTAAAGAGAGAATAAAGTTGTTGAGAACATAGAATATTTCACACATGCAATGGGATTGAATAGGGTCAGTAATGTACGTGATGCACCCCTATCGCTCTGTCACTTCCTGTCCCCACCTGGTGTGGGGACGTGCCTGTGTCTCCCTAACATACAGAGGTGCACACAGATACATCCTTCAGACTCCTGAACATTTACGATCAACAGGTAAGTAGCCAAAAAGTAGCAGAGTGGGTAATAATAGAAATCTGTTGCCCAGATTCTGAGAGTTAAGGAACCTGGGAGACTGAATGAGATTCTGCCAGTGACTTTCCATTTGAACTTTAATAAATAAATTTGCCTCTTCCCACCTCCATTTCCTATAGGGGCAGTGATCTCTGTTAGTTTTACTATTTTATCTTCAGCTCTTAGAAGAGAGTCCAGCACAAGTAAAGTCCATAAAAATCATCTGAAAGAATAAATGAAATAATTTGGTCCCAAATGGCTGGAGTCTCGGGTAGGTTCAAATAACTCCAAAGACGTACTGACAGGCTCTAAACTTCGATCCACAGCCAAAGCAGCTTTGTGACCTTTTTTGGCCCTTTACTGTAGGCCCAAACACTAACTTCAGATTTATATATCAATTCGCCTTGATGGTAGAGGTTATTCAAGAGAAAGAAGTGACAGGGACGGGTTTTACACAAATGAATAGCACAAAGCTGGTACAGACATATGAAGAAGGTGCAGTGACTGGGTGTTATGAGATGGTCCTGATTGCAGCAACATATTAACAAAGAAGAATTAAGGTCAGTCTTTTACTGATCAAGGGGTCAAGGAAAAAAATCACCAAATCAAAAATGCTGGTGATAGATTTTCAAATAACTTTAGGTAGACCTTAATATTAATTCCAGCATGATTCCACTATTTTTTTGTGTATGCTGCTTTTGCTGTCTACAGTAGTCTACTCTCTGTTGCTTTTTTCATAGCTCTCACTAGATTACACGTTCAAGGGCATTGGCATGCTTCGTTCACAGCAGGTGCTCAATAGTATAGTGGGAGCAATGCACTCTCTCATGAGCGTGAACACTTATAAATATCATATTAATGCTTCTCTACATAAAGTTTACAAGTTTAGCTTTATATCTGATGACCTTTCTGGGCTGTGAGGAAATTATGATTTTAATGCATCTTACTGTACCAAGTGGGAGAAGAAAAATGTTTCCTCATAGCTCTCCACTGAGACAGTCTCAATTTCACTCCTACTTCCTCGACAGTGATGAGTCACTTATCCTCTACACACCAACAACCGGTGCTGTAGGTCACCTGCACAGTGCAGACCCAGGTATAGACTGACCACATGGAATACTGGATGGATAGCAGTTTTTATGTGTGCTGTGACAATATTTCATTTGCGACGAATAAGGTGACAAGTGGAAAAGAAAACTGTCTTCATTGCACACAGTGAAATTGAAAAAATAACTGTTTGCTACATTGGTTCATCAGAAATGGAGCTGAGCACATTTTTTTGTAAATAAGGGTGAAAGTTCACAAAACTAGGATACAACTGTCCACCTAGCAGTAATTACACACAGAGCTTCTTGTGCATTAAATTTATAGTCAAGAAAGTTTTATCTAAATGAATTTCAATATGCTTTTTGTTATTGTAACCAGGGGGAAAAATCCTCTAAACAACTTATTAATTGGTTTGATATTGGTATTAATGCTTGATAATAATCAGCACTAACATTATTAGGTTATTTGGTGGATTAGGTCAAACTTGGTTTTCCTGAACAGGGATTCTACTTGGTTTAGAACTATGAATGGTGGAGAAAAGTCAGAGGCTTGCTTCTTTGTCAAGAGGGCAGCTCTCCTGATAGTTTATTAGAGTTCACTGGAGACTGTCTAACCTATTTTTCTACTTATGCTCACTTGACCAGTTCACTTGGGGTCTGTTGACTACCCCCAGTTTTCCACTTTGGCAGAGAAAAGAAAAAATTATCTTTGTGGTGGGTAGAGATCTCTGAAATGGACCCTAGGGCTTTGAACTTGCCGAAAACTACACTGGGCAATCATCCTTTCAGTAGGTGACACTAGATGATTGTTTCTTTTTTGATTAGAGGAGCATGTTGGACCAAAATGGATGACTTTTTGTCAGCAAAATTCTCAGAGAAATACTAATTGAATGTTACTAAAACATTTCATTCACTTAACAAACTTGAATTGAAAGCCAGATATGAATTAGATTGTGTGATGGGTTTTCGAATACAAAGACTCCACCTTAGAAGAAGCCATTATCAGTTGGAGGAACTAGAAGAGAGTTAACCAGGGTTCAGGGCCATCGTTAATCTAGCAGAGCAGAGGTGGCGGTATTGAGAAGAGATCTTAATTCAGTTTCGTTTGAGTGTCTATCCGGGGTCATATTTTCCTAGGCCTTTCACATGTATGATTTCAAGCTGAAAGACACTAATGCAGCCAAGAAAACACTGAGGATAAAAATAGCTAGTTTTAAAACATGGCCATAGAAATATTTTTCATGGAATACGTGTAAGAAATTTCATAATAGGTCATTCATGGAAGAATATGTGAATATGCTGTTCCTTGTACGAGTGGATGGTGAATGGACAAATGAGCAGGTGAACACAAGGACGCAGAGAGTGACAAAGAGTGAGACTTAACAGGAATTATAAATTGATAGCTAATTCATTTTCATCTATTCATTTACTCAACACTCATGTGTGGAGTCCAATGTCAAGATAAATAGCAGAATGATGGACATACGATTGATTCCAAAGTGATGTATTGCTGTAATGATGTGGGGGAAATCAGTGGGGGAGGGGCAGGGTGTGGCAGAGGGAGGAAGGAAATCCTGGAATCTATGGAACTGTATCCTGGAATAATAAATTAGACAAAACAAAATAAAACAAAAAAGAAACAAACACCATGATAGGAAATATTGGTTGAGAATTATTCACTTCTTAAAAAAAGATTTTTAAATTTTTATTGGAAAGGTAGATATACAGAGAGGAGGAGAGACAAAGAGGAAGATCTTTCGTCCAATGGTTCACTCCCCAAGTAGTTCATTGGCTGCAGCTCATCAGAAGCCAGGAGCTCTTCCGGGGCTCCCACGTGGGTGCAGGATCTCAAGGCTTTGGGCCGTCCTCGATTGTCTTCCCAGGCCACAAGCAGGGAGCTGGATGGGAAACAGGGTGTCTGGGATTAGAACCAGCGACCATATGGGATTCTGGTGCGTTCAAGTTGAAGACTTTAACTGCTATGCTATCGTGCCAGGCTCCTTACTTTTTTTTAACATAAAAATTCTTTTATTGTTTTTTGATATAGTTTAGTTGGCTCTGGAGTCTCCCTTTCCCCTCTTCCAAGTTCTGTCCCCTCCTCTGTATTATCCCCTCCAGTCTTCCAATGAGTGTCTTTTGTGAATTTTCCCAAGTCCAATTGACCTAGCACAAGGAGCCCTAGCATATAAAGTCTTTGCCTTGCATGTGCTGGGATCCTATTCGGGCGCTGGGTCGGTTCTTATCCCGGCTACTCCACTTCCCTTCCAAATCGCAACTTTTGGCCTAAGAAAGCAGTAGAGGATGACCCCAAAGCTTTGGTACCCTGCACCTTTTGGGAGACCTGGAAGAAGCTTCTGGCTTTGGATTGGCTGAGCTCTGGCAGTTGCAGCCACTTGAGGAGTGAACCAGGTAACAGAATCTTTCTCTCTGTATCTCCTTCTTTCTATAAACTTGACTTTCCAATAATAACAAATCTTTTTTTTAAAAAATCTGAATTAAATGACAAGGTAAATTTGGAGAAAACATCTATTTCCACTTTCATTGTTCCATCTACTCCTTATTAGACACCAGATCCAAATGGGAAGCATTAAAACTCGAAGCACTGAGTGCCTCAACCTGATCACCTACATCAGGTGTTAATTCCATCTACAGGTGAGGATGCTGGGATGCCAATTATTCAGTGTTCCGATCAACCCTGCAGTGGCAGAGCTGGAATGCAAATGAAGGTTTTTCTGATCCTCCCTAAGAGTCAACACTAAAATTTGGTACAAGAAAATTCAGTAAAGCCATGTATATAATAGACAAATTTACAGATACACCCAAGAAAGCAACCAAAGCACACCCAGCTGTGCTAAAGAGCAGATGGACAGTAAAGCCCTTTTCTGTTCATTTTTGGGTATATATTCAGTAATACAAAATATGTTGGTGAGTACCTAAATTCATGAGATCAAAATGGTAAAGGCTATACACATATATTGGTGGAAACAGGGATTAATAATCATTTTGTTGAAAGCTGGGAAACAGATTCTGTTTCTTAATTTCCAGCCACTTTATTTTGAAATTCTTGATAACAAAAAAAACAGCAAAATACGTTTAATAACAAAGTGATAACATAAGTTACATTCTGGTGATCAACTATGATGATGTCAGCTAGACACCATATCTTAAATAACTCAGGTTAATGACTTCCGTGCTTACTGAAAAATCATAAAGAATGTCACTGGCCCAAGCATTAGTTTTTGTATTTTGATGCTAGGAGTGTGTGAATGTGTGTGTGTGTGAGTGTGTATTGGTAAGAAACTGGAAGATGTGGGTAGAAACAGAAGAGAAAAACATGAATAGTGTACTATTGCACAACAACCCATTTTAATCTTTGATGGTGGTAAACAAAAATATGCTTGAAATACTGGGAAAACCGCCAGATAAGAAATAGCGAATATATTTTCATTTTTTTCTTTTTTTGAAGCTTGGATTGCAGTTTGTTAGAAAACATCCTGACAGAAGATGAAAAACAATCAATCATATGGATGTTGGGTCTTCAGGATGTAAAGCATCTCACAATGGCTGAATGACTGATTTTCACACTTTCTCCCACTGAACTATTTTCTCTAATATCTGAAATGGTGCACGTAGAATTAAACTAATACATCCCACAGCACTGGAAGGCAATCAAATGCAAGGAGAGGCAACATTGGGCAAAACATTTTGTGGATTACAAATGACCTCAGAGATATAAAGTATGGGTTTTAGTTAATGACTAGCTTAAAACATTTGATAAAATAGTAGCAGAGAAGTTACATGGAAATTTTTACTGGGGACTTGCAATTTGATTATTTCTTCCTTTTGTCCTTTCTTGCTGGACCCACACAAGGAGAGATGAAGGAGGATTTTGTATCTTTTCCTTTCCCCAAGGATCTCTCATTTCTTCAATAGTGCTTTTGCATCAGGTAGGTATAGCACACGGTTCTGTTACGTAATAGCACAGTTAAGATTCTGAGGATTGTGATGAAGAAAACAACAGTGGACATACATTTGGTGCAAAGTTAATATGCTACATGGGATGTTCACAGCCCAGGTCGAAGTGATGGATTCAGTCCTCAGCTCTGCTTGTGACTGGCTTTCGACCACAGCAGATCCTGGGATGCAGCAGGTGGAAGAACCACTACTTGGATCCCTGCCATCCGCACCGCTGCCATCTGATGGATGAACCAGCAGATGGGAGGTTTCTCTATTTCTCTTCTCTCACATTCTCCCCCAATGCCTTTCCAAATAAATTACACTATTTTAAAAAAAATTAATGAAAATAAGCACCTATCCCTTACCAGAAGAGAGACCTGAAAATTGTAAAACTCCTCTAATCTCCATTTCCTCACCTTTAAAGTATGGGCCAATAGTTGTTATTTGTTTGCTGTACTGTGTAATGCGGGCACTATGTTACACTCCAATATTTATTTCAGAGGTATTCTATAAAGCCTTAGCATCTTGTCAGCACATAAAACCCCTCTGTCCACATGATAATGATTATATTGTTCATAAGAATAGAAGTAATAACTCTATTCAATACACTTGCTGCTCCTTAAATATAGAAAATATGTAAGAATGAGTTATGGGAAAATGCTTGCTGTACTTTCAGGTTTATCTTTCCAACCTGTCATAGCAAACCACAGTGTGGTATGAAAGAAAGCGAGTAAAATCCATGCATCTGTACTTTAATCTAGGCACCTATAAGTCAGCAAGATCTTGGTATTCTGGGAATTTTCTGTATCTATCACTGGTAATATTTTCTGTTGCCTTGTATTCAGCCTCTTCTTTCACAGTTTTTCAGTCTGCAGTCTACAGACTGGCTGTAAGTTTTTAAGCCCCTCTATGAGCAGCTGTGTATGTGCTCATGCTTGGTGTACCTCTGCCAGGCGCTCTTGGTCCCTGGATTACCCGGACTTCAGTATTATGTCCAGTGAAAGTGAAAAGCCCATCTCTATATTTGCTGTGTCTTCAGAGTCCCTGTGTTCTGACACTCACTTGTTTAAGAAATGCTCACTTCATAGCACAGTCTGAGGTCTATGTGTTTACATTCACTCTACGTACATCTCAGCTTCCCAATGACTAAATGAACATTCTCTTCACAGTTACAGGACGATGAGTAATTCTGTTTAAGGATTTATTTGTTTTGAAAGTCAGAGTTACAGAGAGGGAGAGACAGATTTCCCTGCCACTGATTCATTTTCCAAATGGCTGAATGGTCAACCCTGGGTCAGGATGATGCCATGAATCAGAAACTAATCTTCTTCAAGCCTGCTGTTTCCCCAGGCCCACTACTGGGCAGCTGGATTGGAAGTGGAGCAATTAGGACATGGGATTTGGGATCCAAAATGGGATGCCAGCTTTTCAAGACATGGTTTTACCTGCCATGCCACTTTACTAACCCCGATTATAAACCTTTCTAAGTAAGGACAGCATGTTCCAGGATAACTTGAAGTTTAAGCTTTTTGTTTTTAAGATATTTAATTATCCTTTTGGAAATGCAGATTTACAGAGAGAAGGAGGGACAGAGGGAAAGATCTTCCATCCACTGATACACTCCCCAAAAGGCTGCAAGAGCTAAGCCTCTATGAGGCCAGGGGCCAAGAGCTGCTTCTAGTCTTCCATGTGGGTGTTGCTCTCTCAGGTCATTTTCAGGGAGCTGGATGAGAAATTGAGCATCTAGGACTTGAACCAGTGTCTATATGAGATGCCAGTGCTTGCAGGCAGAGGATTAACCAATTGAGCACTGTGCCTGCCTCTGCTGTCTAAATCTTGATTCTTCTGCATATGGTTCTTATGGAAACTAGTTTTGAACTGTGTGTATTCCAGTTTTTGACCATATGTAACTGCTTTTGTTGCTCTATTTAATATGTTTTAATTTCAATTCATTTTTTTCCTGTTTTCTCTCAGGCTTTATTTAATTTGAAGATAGCTGCTGTTAAAATAAGAAATATCCAAATTTGAAAATTTAAAGATTTTTGGGGGGCCCAGTGTAATAGCTTAGTGGCTAAATCCTCACCTTGCACATGCCAGGATCCCATATTGGCACCAGTTCTAATCTTAGCTGCTCCACTTTCCATCCAGTTCCCTGCTTGTGGCTTGGGAAGCCAGTAGATATTAGTCGAACACCTTGGGACCCTGCACCCATGTGGAAGACCCAGAAGAAGCTCCTGGCTTCAGATCAGGTCAGCTCCAATTGCTGCAGCCACTTGGAAAGTGAACCAGTGGATGCAAGATCTTTGTCTCTCTGTCTCTCTGCCTCTCTTACTCTGTATAAATTTGCCTTTCCAATTTAAAAAAAAATGAAATCTTTTAAAAAGATGAGTTTTGGTACAGATCTTATGGAATCTTTACATCAATTTTGATTATACCTGTTATCTGATTTTTGAAACTCTTCTCACATTGCAAACTTATACATAGGGCCTATTAGATTTAGTATGCAAATTCAGGTAGAAACAGTTGAATATGTCCTTTTCACTTTTGTAAAGACGTGAGAGTGTGCTTAAAATCAACCCATAGTGATAGCTACTCAAAAAGAGAAAAAAGAAAAAAAAAAACAACTTTAAATGAATGGAGCAGACAAGGATTCTAAAAACATAAAGAAGTGGAGTCTTACCCAAGGTCGGGAAGCTCATTTTTTGTGCAGCAGAGAATAGGATGTCACGTCCTTTGCTGGCCAGCTTTTGTGCTGCCACAGATTCCCATGGTCAATAATTCTTATCTTGCCGAGAAGGGCTGTAGACAAACTTCAGTAATGTAACAAATGTGGACTTTGGTGCCTTGGCTGTTTCTTAAATTTACTTCCATCCTAAAAAGTCCCTTTTCAATTCAATCTCAGGTGCAATTCAGTCAGGGTTGACCTATGTATCCATGTGTGTGTATGAGCACAGTCATTGTGTGTGCGTATTTGTGTGTATGTTGGACAAGTCATCATGGTATTAATAAATATATACCATTTGATAATTAGTGTAAGAGTTAAAAATTCACACTCTGAAAAGCATGAGGTTGTTTGATTTTTAACTTTGTAGAAGAAATTTACTTATTAGGGTCTTTAAAATTTTTTATCAAATTCTTTTGGAAAAATTCTTACATTGGTTGCTTGAAAGGGAACAATGTTGTTGAATTTGATCCGATGACCTTCAAGACAGTGTGATTGACTGATGGAACAGTCCATGTGCTGTTGAGCCCCAAACTTGAAAAAGGGGACTCAGAAACGATCTGTTATAATCACTTTTGGGCTAATGGCATATGAGACACAGAACACATAGGGTTGAGACATCCTCCCAGAGGAGGGAGATTTCACTTCAGTCTAACTAAAACTCAGGATTCCCACCATTATGGAAAACACGGCCTTTTCTCCTTGTCGGGATAGCGTATCATTTGATTGTTCTAGTCCTCCTCTGAATTTGTAATACGTCCTTGAGAGTTTATCAACAGCAGGGCTTTAGAGCTTGAACCCATCTGTCAGCAATTCTCTAGTCTCGGCCCAGACAACCGACTGAATGCTCCTAGTTAAGTCACATCAATACCTAGTTGCAGCACAGAAAATCAGTGTCTGGAAGCCCCTGTGGATAAAGACTCCAAAACTTTATCCATCAGTGTATGTCTCAGTTGATGAGACATCAAATTCTCCCTTGGGCCTCATCTGTGTGTTTTCAATCTTCCAATTTAAAAAGAAGGAGAAACAGCAGCACTGTTAAGGAGATATGACATGCTGCCCTGACGGCCGGCTTTATGTTAGAGAAGGAAGAACCAGTGAGAGACTGCTAAGGAGACACAGTGCGGCCTTGTGTTCCATTTGTAGATTTTCCTCCAGGGATTTCATCTTTAACTGTAAAAAAAAATTTTTTTTTGGTGGTTGATTATTTTAAAATGATTATTTTAAAATGTTTTTCTCTAAAATTTGCATTTTATCATAACTCTGAAGCATTTTAGAAAAATCCAATTGTGTTGCTTCACGCTTTCATTAAAATTCACGATCAAGCGCATTTGGCCATGTCTGGCTGAAAATCAGAATGTTTCATTTCTATTCTTGAACATCACAGAAACATCATGAGGAGAACGTGAAATGAAAATGAAAATTCCAGATGGAACCTGGACGCATGAAGTAAGTAAAAGAGCTGCCAACAACATAGAAAGTAAGCAGGAAAAATGCAGGCAGGGCGCCAGAGAAAAGATTTCAATTATCAGGAGGAGCTGGCTTCCCTTAGGGGAGGGAACACAGTCCAAAGCCTGGATCTAAAGCATTAGGACTAGGTAGGTGGTCACTGCCCTGGGAGTGTCTTTGCAAATCAAAGCCATTTGTAAGATGATCTGTGGCTATGGTGAAGGTAGAGCAGACTCTACTGGCAACAGTCTCCCACCTTCTTGACTTTATTGAAAGCTAAACTAACCTACCACAGAACCCTGGTTGAGACCATGTTCTGTGAGTCTTCTGCAGACCTTGAATAAATAAATAAATAAATAAATAAATAAATAAATAAATAAATAAATAAATAAATAAGAAAAGGAATAATCATATATTTTCCTCTTCCTTTTATTATAGCATTTTAAATAGTATTAGATGGTGAGTGCAAGATCCAAGGCTGAGAGCAGCCTAGACAAGGCCAGGTAATAGAACACGCCAGCATACACGTGGGTCAGGTTTGAGGGCAGACCAGGCTAGGTCAATTCATAGTACCCATTGGCAGATGTGAGAATCAGGTAGGGGTGTGGGACAGATCAAGTTGGGTAGCAAAAATAGCCGGTTTGCATTAGGACCAGGTGTGGGGATTGACTGGGCTGGGCCAGGCTGCAGCACCTGTGGGCATGAGATGTCATGGGCAAGCCAGACTGAACAAGGCCACAGCACCTAGAGGTGAATGCTGAGGAGAGGCAGGCCATTCCAGGTTGGGCCATGATACCCACCAGCACACATAAGATCTTGGGGAGGGTGAACGCAGTAGAGAGGTTGTGGGGGCTCCCCTGGTGGCCAGTAGTCCCACTCATAAGCGTGAGAGCTGGGACTGAGGACAGATCAGGTTGGGCAGGGCTACAAAACCCATTGACCTGCATTTGAGCTGGATTAGGGGGAGAGCCATGCTGGACTAAATGATCATATCCATTGGTGTATGTAGGTACCAGAGTAGGTGGAGACTGGTTGGGCTTTGCCTAACATCAGCTGGCAAGTGCCAGGACTTGGGGCAGGTGTAGACTGCAATATCGCCTAGAAAGTGCTAAATTCAGAACTGGAAGTGGGCCTAGTAGGAAACTTTGGACACACCTCTAATGGGCTGCAGCTCCCACTAGTGAGCACAAGAACAAGGGCTGGGGGGGTGGGGGTGGCTAGAAAGGCAGTAGCACCTGCTGACCTAAGTGAAGGCTGGATAGTGAGGTTGGTCAGGCTGTGCTAGGCTACAGCACCCACGGGTGCATACAGGAGCCAAACGGGATGAGGGCTGGACCAGACAAATCTGCCGCACATACTGGCATGCATTGGTATGGGGACTAAGGGCAGGCATGGTAGGGGTTATTGAGGGTTGCTCTTACTAGGCTGTAGTTCCCACTGGTGTGTGTGAGGGCCAAGTTTGTGGTAGGTAGGGTTAAGCAGCGTGCAGCATCCTTTAGTTTGTGAGTGAAATGGGGCTTGGGACAGAACTGACCAGGCAACTGTAATCACCAGTGTTTGTGTAGGCTGATGTGGGTGACAGTCTGAACCAGACCTCGCACTTGCTGGCACAGATAGGAAGGAGTCAGGTTTGGGGGCTTCACTCCCCAACTGGAGCCCAAAACTCCAACCACAGGGAAAGTCATAGGATCTGCGATCTTCCCATGGAATGCATGTGTCAGAACTGGGTCTCCTTGCTTACTGAAGCCTGTACAGTGGACAGCATGCCCAGATGCACATGGGGGACTTGATAGCCTGCAGAGGACATCTACTACCATGGAGGGCAGAACAAATTGAACATCTCTCCCAGCCAAGCTTTGACAACAAATACCCAGATGAGTGCAAACTCTAAGGTGAACTATGTTACTAATGGACTTTGGAAGGATCTCTTCAACCTTGAAGTGATGAAATCAATAGCATCTCAGAACTATCTGAACCACTTAGGCATTTCCCTTGGGATGCGCTCTACATCAGGGACCCTAGGAAGACATCAGGTGGCCATGCCACCTGCCAGGGTACTGATGTGGTTAGGCTGCTGGGAATAGCTGCCTCTCCTCTCCTCTTTCCTCTTTCCCAATCCCTTAACCTTTTCCACCCTAACCGGTCATCCATGTGTGCATGGATCCTTCTCAACTATGTTAAAAAAAATAAAAAATAAAACAAACGTATTATGAAAAACAGTGTTAGGTAAAATCATCTTTTTCTTTTTTTTTTGTCTTTAGAGCTTGTGCTTTCCAACAGATTTGCTATAAATGATGCTACCCCCTTCATCTAATGTGGCTGTAATTTTTGCTCAGCTATACCAGTCTCTGTCTTTAAAGCCAGTCTTATATCTCAAAAAGTAGCAGATCAATTTGCCACCAACACTTTGAGGCAAGGTCAGTTTGTTGAATAAAAATTCTTTGAAATTATAGATATAGTATTTTCTGTAAAACATTACAGAAGAACAAAGTTTTCTTAAATGCATGCATGAATAAAAATATATTCATCTTGTGATTATGTTAAAACACATTCCTTTTGAATATATTTAATGACTACATCGTAACATGTTTTATTTAACCAGTTTCAAAGAATGTTTAATTTATTAAAGACTAAATATAGCTTAGCCTTTTGTGCATGTAGTTTTCCTTAAACATATTCAAGAAAACACTGAATATATCAAATATGTTATCCTTATGTGTTTTGAATCTTTCAATTTTAATTTGTTCTGTTTTGAAAATTCTTTGAAATCATTTCTTATAAATGTTTTGGCACTTTTAGGGTTCAGGATTTACTGAATAATGCTTAAATTATCAGAGCAGCAGAAATAAAACAATTCACTTAAAATGTTAAAGTTTATAGCAATCATTAAATTATGCAATGGTTTTGGCATTTGTTGTAGAGTTCAATGAAAAATAAACATTTGACAAAGTGAAGAGGCAACTGACAGATTGGCAAAAATATTTGCAAATTATGCAACTGATAAGGAGTTACTATCTAAGATTTGTCAAGAACCCAAAGAGAAAAGAAATAATCCAATTAAGTAATGAGCAAAGGACATAAGCAGGGGTTTGTCCAAGGTTGAAAATTTAATTGGCAACAGACACATTAAAAACAACAACAAAAAAAATTTAGGACCACTAACTAGGAAGGATTTGCACGTAAAAACTGCCATGAACTATCACCTCACTCCAGTTAGTGTGGCCATCATCTTAATGTCAGAAAAGCAACGAATGTTGGAGAAAATGTGGGAAAAAAGTTATGCTAACATGATGTTAGGATGTATAAATTAGCGCAACCATTATGGAAGACAGTATGAGATTTCCCAAGTAGTTCTACCATGGGGCTCAGTCATTCCACTCCTGGAAACTTACCCAAAGGAAATGAAATGTTCCTTGCAGCTCAATTCGCCACAACTAAGAAACAGAACCAACACAGATATTCTTCAACTGATTACTGGATAAAGAAAATGTGGAATCATACACTATGGCATAGAACCCCGACACACATGTAAAATTCTGACTTTTGAGACAAAATGTATGCATTTGGAAATCATTATACTTAGTAATCCCCAAACACATTTTCTTTAATACATAAGAGTTAATATAAAGTATAAAAATGTATAGAAATGAAATGCACATCTTGTGGTATGATAGTCATTCTGAGCACTTGTTTATGCTTTGGAGAAGCTGTAGTCTTCCTGTTTATCTTAACGTTCATTAGTGGTGAATTAAACCTGTGATTATAGAGTGGAGTAAAATAACTTTTGCACAAAACTAATGAAGAAAGAAAGGAAGTCATACGGGGTTTGAAGGGCAAGAAACAGGAAGAAGCTAAGTATGCTTGTCTTCATAGAACTAAGTACCTATGAAATACATGATGAATGTTCTCTTTACGGTAATGAATATTTTAAAATAGGATGTGGGGCAGACATATAGAAGAATTTGAGAGCGGGAATAATTTATACTCTACTATAGCTTAATAGGATCACTATGATTATATATTTCAAAACAGCTTATATGGATTTTGATTATTTCTAATGCAAAGAAATGATATTTGAGGTGTTGAGCTTGCCAACTACCCTGATATGGTTATTATACTTTGCAAACTGATACTGACATGTCAACTTGTATCTTGTTTGTATGTACAATCACTGTGGTCTAATTAAAATTAAAGGGGCATTTTAAGCTTTTTTTTTTTTTTTTTTAACATATAAAGGGTAAGAGAAAATGTGGCCCTTCTAAGAAAATCTTGTGGAAAATCTCTTAAGAATTGACTTACAGGAATGAGTCAAAAGCAGGAAAATAGAATCTAAAAAAAATATTTCTTTCAGGAAAGCAAATTCTGTCAAGGAATACATTTTTTTGACAAAATATAATTTAGAATTTGAATTCTTCAAGCATTCAAATACATTCACTCACTTTCTCCTGAGAAGCAGTTATTTAATTTCCCATTTGGTGACTGTTTGAAAGGCTATGCAGAGAAGGTTGCTGTGACTTGCTCATAGTCAGATGTTCATAGGAGAGCACTCAAGTGTTTTAATTCCTTCTTTTCAAGGTGGATACAACATCTTCTGTATGCACTCACTGCTTGAGTGATTTACTCAGTCATTCAATTTCACTTGTATTGAGAAATTGTTATGGTGTGAAGGTATTTTTTTTTTTTGTTATGGCTTGAAGATGAGTAGAACCAGATGCCTGGTGCATGCTGACTACTTGGGAATATTCATAGTATTTAGGATTTCATTTTATTGCGAGAAGTTAGTTTTAGCAAACTAACTGAATTTATCATGTAATGAGATATGCATGTTTATATGCATAAGTCTGTGTGTATATATACTGCATATTTATATTAATTCATATATGACATTTTTATAAATTTGAAATATATTTGTATATAATATCACATATTGTGTTACATATACACAAATTTAGATATATAAATATATATTTAAATTCTCCCACCTTTACTGACTAACCACAGATTATCCCACCAGGCATCATGATCAACCACGTGGACATACAAAAAATAATTAAAAAAAAAAAAATCTCACCCCTGGAGCACCAGTACTTTGAGCTCTTTGGTAGCATATCAAAATACACCCATGTTTTGTAGTGTCACAAGGAATATAAGCAAAACTGAGAACAAATAAAGCTAATCAGTATGCCAACTTTTGGGTTTCTTTTCCAGTTTCTAGGCAACGTGATTTAGAGTTCTTAATGAGTTAGTTAGCTGCCAGAAAAAATTATATTTGGTGTTATTTTATAGGGCCGTTTCTATGTGAATGATGTCATTCCATATGAGAGTTCTCTAATTATTAATACACATGTTTTCAATATTTGCAGGCACTAATGATGTGGTAGTAAGATTTCTGCCAAAATTTCACTGAGGTCATAACTCACTTTCTCAGATGTATTGACAATCTGTTGAGAGTTAGCTTCTTACTATAGGTTTTGGCAGCATAAAATCTAGATTTTATTCCCGGTAAGGTGGATAAAGGAGATTGTATAAAGGTACCAGGGGTTGGAGGTGGGGGTGAGGGAAACACCAGGCTCTGGAAAAAACTAGATGAGTTAAGACAGAGATATGTTGAGGATTTAAAAAAATCACTTTTACAACCCATTATCTCTCACACCACTACCCAAGGATTATCTAATGCCAGAATTTTCTAAGACGTGGAAGAGAGTTTTGAATTCATGATATGGTTTAAGAATTAGGAAGCACAGTGACTGCTAATTGTGGGTCTCACAGTGCAGGGTGCTGCAAGATGGTATTTTCCTGCTGCAGGAGATTATTTCTCATCAAGATGTTTTTAAAATCTCAGCCTTTCCTCTCTTGGCAGGTTTTGCAGTTTTTGGATCTGCTTACTAGAGATAAGAAATCCATTAAGGGTATATCTATGGTAATGACATGGCCCTTTCTTGTGCTGTCAAATTAAACCAGTTTCATGTCAATACTATATAAATGGAATAGTAAAGCTACTATGTCTTTTTTTTAATTAAGGTTTTTTAATTTAAAAATCACAGTGACAGAGAGAAAAGGGGAGACACACAGAGTGTGTGTGTGAGAGAGAGAGAGAGAGAGAGAGGAAGGAAGAAAGGAAGAGAGAGAGGAAGGAAGGAAGAAAAAGAAAGAAGGAAAGAAAGAAAGAAAGAAAGAAAGAAAGAAGGAAGGAAAGAAAGAAAGAAAGAAAGAAAGAAAGAAAGAAAGAAAGAAAGAAAGAAAGAAAAGCATTTTATCCAATGGTGAAATCCAAAAATGCCTCCAAGAGCCAGGGATGGATGAAACCAAAGCAGAGCCTGAAACCCATGCTGGGCTTTCTATGAGGGAGGGTGGTGCGAAAGTGGACATGCTTCTCTCTCTTCACAGACACTTTGGCAGGGAGCTGGAACGGAAGTGAAGTGTCTAGGTCTACAACACAATACAGGATGTGAAATTCAGATGTGGTACTTTAACCTGGTGTGGCACAACACCTGCCCCAAAGTTCCCTATTTCTTAATTGTAGAACAAAGAAAGGTTTAGATAATTTAGAAAAAATTCTTCCCTGGGAACATGAATCTCAGGAAATGTTTTTCAATGTTTTTAACTGAGAAATTTAACTTCCTCTGTTAAGGTCTTTCTTTTCCCACTGTATTTATGTTAAAATACCCAAGTGTAACATCCTTTGCTTTCTTCAATTAGTTTTGTTCCCTTTTTCAAAGAATTTCTGCTCTATCCTTTTCCTGGCTGAAGGTCTCACTCTCACTTCACCTCATGATATTGCTCTGGCCTCTTTTCCACAGTACATGATCATATGGTATTTCCCTGAAGCTTTACCCATGACTCTGCTTTTTCTTTTGTTCGCTTTAAAGAATCTCTTATCTTGTGACGGATATCTGTATCTTCACCATAGAGGGAACTTTAAAGCATGGATTTGAATGTGTTACCAGTGCTGTTTGATGGCTTCTTCAGCTTGCTATAGAGATAAAAAGCAGGGAGACAAAAACAAGTGTAACAGAAGCTATTTCAGGCAAAGCAAAGATGTAGGGAAGTGGGCTGTCCAGGTACACACTAGATTTAGGGAAAATCAGTTAGACTTTTTAAAGCTTTTTTTTTTTCCTTTCCTTGTAATCATGAACATAGGGAGATGCCCACAGGTCTGAGGTATCTGGGCTGAAAAAGAGTGGCCTTCAAGTGGCTGTCTGTAATGGAAGCACGGATCATGACACCTCTCCCCAAGTCTGGACAGACAAGCAGAAGGAAGACTCCCTTCACTGTGGTGGACTACACAGCTCAGGGGCTTGCTTCACACAGCCAGCACGTTTTGTTTGTGCAGTGAGCTAGGAGATGGTGGCCAGGAAGTGGGCAACCTCTCCTCCAAAAGTGTTTATTTTGGTGAAAAAGTTTCTGGAATTCACAAATAGTTTCTTCATGATAGATATTTCTATTAACTTTTTGAAGAACCCCATATCCTAAAGCTACAATTACTAGGTCAGTAAAAATTGAATATGCACATAATATGGTTACATTTTTGTTAAAATTTTCAACATATTGTTATATTGTTATAAATACATTAAATATAATTCTAAAATATATTTATATATTAAATATAGACTATATTCTAAATTATATATATATATTCAAAGTGATCCTCCTCACATCCTTAGTATAAAAACTGTCTTGTTGTCAAGGAGGATAAAAAATTTAATCTTACCTGGGAAATAGGAACTAAATTCAGTCTTCAGGAAAATGTGTCATGATGTATTCTGTTTTTATAGTGTGAAAAACCTCAAGTATCCAATTTAAAGTGATCTATCTTTGGAAGCGACTGCATGCCAATGACATAAGCAAGTCATAACTCCTTCTGAAGGAACTATCTTCTGCCTGGGCTTCAAAGTGTTCCCACTGAAAGAACTCCTAGGAGAGTGAGTCTTTACAGAAAAAGAAATCACAAAACACAAAGAATACCTTTTGAGAACAGGTGAGACAAGAGGCAGTCAAGCAAGTCCCAAGGGCTTCTCCCATTACCAGACACTCCGGATAAATGGAATCATGACTGTGGAATGCTGGAATAAATGTAAGTAAATGCAAAGTAACCTTGAGAATTTTAGCAAGCAAGGGACTAAATCAGGCCTTGCATTTGAAGAAGAATCCAATAGAACTTCCATAATTTTTAAACAAATAAGCTAAGTTTAAAACATTGTCGATGAGTGAAACAATGGATTATTTATAGCTAAAAAAATATACAACTCAGTGAACTGGAAGATAGATTCAACAAAGGCAACCAAAAAGACAAGACAAATGAAATGGTAAAAAGGCATAGAAACTCTTATGATTGCAGGGGGATTGTGACACCAAGTTAGAATAAAGAGACATAAAATGGAAGTGAGACAGCTGGCTGAGAATTTACTGGAATTATGGAAAGACATAAGTCCTTAGACAGAAAACAAGCAAAACTAATGGAGTACAAAAACAAAAAGAAGGCACCTGACTTACAGACATGCTGTCCCGGTGCAGGCAAGCATCAGTGAACAGCAAAGATGGCTCTGAAACATCAGGAGAAACAATCGGTTTTCTGTTCCTACAGAGGAATAGAAATTAAGCTGATTTCTAACTCTGCCAGAGTACAAATGTACCAATTATAGTTTCTCGTATTAACCAAATTATTATTGTAGTACAAAAGGTTAACACGGACATTAGGTCAGGGCTATACAAACTTGGTGTATTCTCTGTAACTTCTTTGTATGTTCAAGGTCATTTTTAAGTTAGACATTTAAATTCAAAATTAAGTGATGTAGCTACCAAAAGGGTAACAATGTAGTGCAATAATAGCAGAAGAGTTTTAAAGGGAGTTTAAAAAAAGAGAAGAAATAAGTTGACTTAAATGACATGTAAATGACATGAAATCTTTATATTTTCTTGATTGAGAATGTCAAGTACATATGAAAATTATGGGCAACAATATGCATTTGAAACATCTATCTAATGTGTTAGAACACAGTATGTTTGACACTAATGTTTAGAAGTAAATAATAGGCATCCAGCTCGGCCCTGCAGTGTGGTGCTGCATGATAAGCCTCTGCCTAGAGTGCCAGCATTCCACCTGGGTACCAGTTCAAGTCCTGCTTGTTCCACTTCGAATCCAAATCCGTGCTGGTGCATCTTGGAAATCAGCAGAGAAATACCCAAGTGCTTGTGCTTCTACCCTACACGGGAGACCCAGAAGAAGCTGCAGATCTGTCTCTGCCTCTCTTCTTTTTTGTGTGTAACGTTCTTTGTCAAATAAAAATGATTTTCAAAATCTCAAAAAAGTCTTACCAAAAAAAAAAAATGTA
This sequence comes from Ochotona curzoniae, assembly GCF_017591425.1. Classification (NCBI taxonomy): domain Eukaryota; kingdom Metazoa; phylum Chordata; class Mammalia; order Lagomorpha; family Ochotonidae; genus Ochotona; species Ochotona curzoniae. Next base: position 24,853,864 of record NW_024467115.1, read on the forward strand.
TCCTAGCCATGGTCAGGTGATAACGATACTGATGCAAAGCAAACATAATATTACAGAAATCAAGGCCAAAAGCCCTCAAAGGCTTCAGTAGAGTACATGCAAATAAAAAGTTGGCTGTAAGATACATGAAGTTTTATATTTTATCTGTCTGTCCTAACAGCTGTGTATGTGGGTTAGGCAGGGGACATGTTAATGAATAATCTGAGGCTTCCAGTAGTCTCTATCCCTTAGCCAGCATGGCTAAAATTCTGCGACCTTCCATGCCAATCCAACATGGCAACAAGAATGTCAAAATCATCAGAAACAATTCTGCTTGGAATATGTACTGAACCCAGGAAAGTCTAATTCAATTACATAAAGGACAAGAAGCTACACTTGCGCCTGTGCTCAGGGGCTAAACCGTCACCTTGCAACCACTGGGATCCCACATGGTGCCAGCTCATGTCTCAGCTGCTCCACTTCTCATCCAGCTCCCTGTTTGTGGCCGGGGAAAGCAGTAGAGGATGGCTCAAAGCCTTGTGACTTTGCTCCTACATGGGAGACCTGGTACAAGCTCATGACTACTGACTCCTGGTTTGGGATTGACTGAGCTCTGGCCATTGTGTTCACGTCGGAGTGAACCAACCAGTAGAAGATTTTTCTCTCTGTCTCTCCTTCTCTCTGTAAATCTGCCTTAACAACAACAACAACAACAGCAGCAGCTGCTGCAACATAGGATAAAGACAGCTGAGGACATTGCTGGGAAAGATAAGTGTCTTAATCCTATCGTTGGGATGCAAGTTGATAACTAAACATGTATAATGGCCTCAAAGTGTTCTGGCACTTACCCACCTGAAGGGACAGAGTATAAATATTAATTTTTTTAATGATTTTATATTTATTGAGAAGATTCCCTGCATTAGGAATTTCTAGTATAAATAAGCCTTTTAAACTGTATATGGCAGAAAAGCAATGAATAGCCCTGTTTGTATTCACTGACAAATAAAACCAACTTTCATGAGGAGTGGCTGATTTTTCTTAATACTTGGATTCAAGAATATTAATATGCTTGAGAGGATATTGCATGCTTGACAGATGCTGCTGCTGTCACACAATTGGTGGAGAAAACTAAAAACTTAAACTTAGAGCACACCATTGATGCTCAAACTCCAGAACAAGTGCAAGGAATTCTAGAGATTGAAGGACACCAGTGTTTAACAAGATAATTTTTTTACTAAGTACCAGCTTCTCCTTTTGGTCCCACTGAACGTAACCCTTAAAATAAGCCAAGTCTTCGATGCAGTTACTTTCCAGCCATCTGAAGATATCGCCGGTCTAACTTACTCATGTCTACAGACTACAATGCAGGTCAACCAAAGTAGCCCTGACTCATAAGATGAATCTGGAAACATCCAAATGTTGGATGGTGCAAAATGCATATAGAGCAATTTGGAGAAAGGGAATCCTGACTGCAATCTAGAGGGGAAATCAACGGGGGTGGGGAGGGCTGAGAGGGTCCTTGGGAACAGTACAGGCAATCCCAGAGTCTATAGAACTATATTGTAAAACAAAATCAAATATTTTTAAATGTAAAAAAATTCTCTCATTGAGTATGACAAGAGATTTGAGCTCTGATCTAAGTGGATTTGGCACCTCTGGGAGTGGCAATGTTCACTCCTAGCAATACCAACATGGAAGAGACACATTTAATAGGAAACAAACAGGTAGCACAGCAAAGAAAACTGGTCAACAGCTTTTGAGATGACTTTAACATGGCAACCTTTAAAAACAGCTGGAAAAAACACATATTATATCATATCTGAGGTAGAACACGCAGTAATAAGAACCTCATGGTATCAATGGACTCTCAATGGAAACTGACAAAAAAACATATGATTCTACTCATTTGGAATAGTATCTGATGTAGATAGTATCTTATGTCTTTAGAGGAAAAGGATCATATATTTACTATATGAGAAATAATTCAATTTTTCCTGGTGATCATTTCAGACCAACTCCTCAACTCCTTTACAAAGGAGAGAAACTAATCTTGATGAATACTGGCAGATAAACTCTATCAACATGCCCCTAGCAAGTGGTCACAGATTATCTACTGCACATCATCAATATTTTTGTAGGTTGGGTAGAGGATTCGCCAAACCAAATGGAAAAGCACATGATGTATATCCGAACTCCTGTTTTAGGAAATAATCCCATGCTTGTGGACTCCCAGGTTCTACCCAAAGTGATAAGGTGCACTCTTTTGTCTCTAAAGTAACTCAGCAGATAACTAATATTTTATGGATCTCCCACCATCTTCTTCCCTGAAACTCCACTCTTCAGGTAAGGTTTAAAAGGAAAATAATAATCTTAAAAGAACTCTGGCTGCACTTTGTCAAGAAATCTCAGAATCATGGTTCAATCTATTTTCCATGGTTTTGTTTAGGATGAAAACAGAACCCAAGGCTATCCTACAGTTTAGCTTCATTAAATGTTGTATGGGAGATCCTTCTTCATCTCAAATATCCTCTTTCATTCAGATATTCATGTTCCAAAAAAACCATAATGTTCACTTAGGACAAGTGCAAAAGGCCACCACGGAATATAGAAACAAAACTCCCCCAAGCCAGACTGAGAAATTGGTCCCAGCCAATGTCCTTGGGAGATCTAATGGCAGCATAAATGTGAAGGATCCTATCAGGTACTACTTAGCCCTGTGATTATAGTTCAATATCAGGGATTTTCTAGCCATGAAAAATTGTCAAAGATTACAGTTATACTTTGAGTCTTTAAAGGCATACCCAGAATATAATTCTGCTTACTCTTAATATAATTCTGCTTACTCTTAATATAATTCTGCTTACTCTTGTGAGCCAATTGAGAATATCTTGGTGTCCTTGGCTTGGCATTATCTTATTTTGACCAAAAAAGACACTTTCAGTTAGTCAGTATCAATTGTTGTAATAGTTCTCCACTAGGTATTTGGAACAAGAACCTACACTTTAGAGAAATTCTTATGTGAGTGCTTGGTGAAATGCAAATGAGCCTCATGGAAGTATCATTTGTAGTAACGAAAGCTTTAAAACTTTCATTGCTGTGAGAATGTCTAAATAGTATTGACAACCACTCCCCCGTAATATAATATCATATGGCAGTAAAAATAAATTGACTACAATTATATATTCTGATGTAAGTGAGTCTCAGAAACACTGTATGAGTCAGGATACTAGCTGGAACTAATCACTTGATCACGATTCCTTTGACAGAGTTCAAACATGAAACTAAATAAATAGTGCACTGTTTGGAGGTAGAAACATGAAGAAAACCACTAAAAGATGAACAATATTTGAGATAATGAGTCTTTTTGGGGGGAAGAGTTACATTGGGGAAGACCGTATAGGAGCTCCAAATATTCTGGTAATATTTATGTGTTTGCCTTGCCTAATGTATGTGGAAACTTCTGTTGTTATTTTTTTAATTGAAATTCTCATTATCAAACAGAGGACAATCATGTTCAAAGTTAGGTCATGTAAAAGAAGTATACCTGTAGGAAAACTTAACAAAGAACCCCCTGCATGCAATGCGAGGAACAGCTGAAGGAACGTTTCAAAAAAAAAAAAACCAATAATTTGGAGAACCATTTGTGGCATTGTGCACAAGGACATTTGTTCAATAATGGCTGCTTCTACTAGTGAGTCAATATTATCTCCTACAGAAAGCCCCTGTAATTGTTAGTGATTATTGCAAAATAGCTTGCAATGATGTTTCCATTTTGTCTTTGAAAAAATTCCCTTTACACCAAAGCCCTTGGAGCACCTCTGGTCTTGGGAGATGACACAAATGCGTAATGTACAAATGAATCCATCATCCACATTATACACAAGTAGAGCATGAGGACCAAATATGTCCACGTTACCAAAAATTCTAAACACAATGAAAGCATTGATGTAGTCTTACGTATTTGATGGAAGTTTCAAATAAGTAAGTTCTTTTTCTTTTAAAGATGTATGTATTTTAATCTGAAATGCAGATTCACAGAGAGGAGAGACAAAGAGAGAAAGTCTTGCATTTGCTGGCTCATTCCCCAAATTTCTGGGATGGCCAGAGCTGACTTCAACTGAAGCTAGGAGCCAAGAGCTTCTTCTGGGTCTTCCATGTGGATGTAGGGTCCCAAGGCCTTGGACCATCTTCTGCTGGCCCCCACACAGTCCATAACCAGAAAATAGAATTGGAAGTGAAATAGCCTAATCGGTGCTAATCTCCACACCAACAGGTAGAGAATTAGAGTGGTAACCCAACATCCTGGCCTGATATAAATACTTCTAATTATTATTGAAGACTAAACACTAAATGAGAAAAATATTATGAATATAATAGGAAACTACCAAACAGCCCTATGTGTCTGAAGTAATCTGATAACTACGTGTCAGTATACATTTACCGAATAGAACAATGGATCTGTGACTGTTGCTGAAGCAGTACACTACTGTAATGATATAGGAGGAACCGGTAGGAGATAGACGGTGAATGGGAGTGTGGAAGGGTGAATCCCTTAGCCTATGGAACTCTATTACAAAAATTAAAAATATGCATATGAAAATATTTTAAAAATCCACTTAAAGATTGCAATTTGCTTAAAACATTATAGTCTTTATCTACCTGAAAGACTATATTTTTAAAAGCATGTATGGCTATGTTGAGCACCTTTAACAGAAATAAAAACTAAGATGGATGGTGAGAAAGCAGATAAGAGAAACTGAATGTCAGGGACAGAACACTATCATGTAAATTGTGGTTACCCTAAGAGCATCTTTGTCATAAAATACTAAATAAATTTGAGAACTAACTCCTTATCTGTGTGATAATTTTCTTTTATATTCTCTACTATAAATTTCTCCTTTTCCCTAGACCAACAAACACATTTTATCTTGACTTCATCTTCACAATATCACTATTAAACTTCCGAAAAACTGCATGTAGCCACTGAAATCACAAATGAGATACATTAGATTCTTTTTTTTTTTTCATAGCTCTCTTGAGCCTTTAGAGTCCTTTCTGAGAATAAATGTAGCTGTATCCATGGGCATGCTCTGTGCATCACTTACAGAGATCAAAGACTTGGGAGGGATAACTAAAAACAGCAAAAATGGCAAGGTCCTACTGCGGAAGCATGGCCTGTGGGTACGTGTCATCTCTAGCAGGACGATTTTACGATAGTCATGACTGACAGGGAACGCCAGGAAATTTGATAGAGAGGAAGATATAGAAAAGGAATGTGCTCTGACTGACAACCTCTCTTTGTGCAACCGGTTGCTATGCTAATATTCCAGGTAAGAATCTGGTCTACAGATTACAGGGAAGCATCTTAAATGGAATCATTTTTCCCTAACAGTACAAAAGTATGTAGGAGTTATGGATGTTCCACCATGCAAAATGGCTAAATAGTGAGAAGACACGTTGATTTTAAGCTCAGAACAACACCAGAAAACCAAGAAAGCTTTATGTTCCCATGAAACGGTTGGAGAAAAAAAAAAAAAGATTGTCGAAATCTACAGAAGAGAATTATCTCTGTGCAATAATGACAGGGTACAACATACAGCAGCCAGCAGTCTGCTGTAAGTGACTCCACAGCTGGCGGCTGGGGGAAAGGCCATCTTTGAGCTAGGTGAGAGGCAGCAGCACACCATGGCTCATTTGTCAGCATGAGAACTCTGGTCCACATTGATTTTTTTTTGAGCCTAGAAAGCTGGCAGGGAAGGTGGTGGATATCTGCTTACCTATCCGAAGGGAGGCCTTACTAACTTTCCCCTCCTCATATCACTGAAAAACCCAGGGCCTGGGAAGCAAATGACATTTCCCGGAGCAAGGTGGGAGGAGTCTGATCATCAATGGTGGTTTGCCTTGGAGAGAACTCCAAGGTCCTCTCTGATTTGGAGAGCTGGTGATAAGCAGGTTATCTTTTGGACTCCATGGAGTAAGGTCATGTTGCTTCACTCCCCCCACTCCCCTTACCAAAGCTCCAGCCTCAACTTTACTGAATGGAGGTCCAACCAACTTGTGTTATGTGATTTAGTCTGGAGAACAGGTACCATGAAGAGCAGAGAATAGATAGACTATACCCTGTGACCGTGGCAGTCCTGAGACTGTGAGTTCTGCAGAGCCTTCCAAACTGAGATGGGCATATGCTATGACTGGGTTTAGGGCACTTGCTCAGAAGTTCCAGAGTGCCAGGGAGGAATCTTAAAGAGGGCACAGTGCTTTAATTACAGAATACAAAGGGATTATGTGAAGTCCCTATGCTTGATAAGCTGGAGGACCTAGGCACGGTAAGCTTTCTGCGGCTGTCGCATCACCTGATGCATCTTGGCATAGAGAAAGGGTAAGGCTGTGACGGTGACAGCCTGTCAGAGTAGCCCCTCCTGATACTGTCAGTACTTAGTGGAAATCTACCGCATTCAATGAGTCTAAATCTCAACTCTTGTCCACTAACATGTACTGACCAGATCTCCCTGGCACAACTCAGTACACAGCTCTGGATAGCTATTTTAAATTCTCAGCATGGGATCTGGCCGAAGAGACACATTTTCAAGAGCAAGGCTTCCAAAGAAGAACCCAGTCACCCAGCAGGTGACTCTCCAGATGCGTACAAATAAATGTAGAAATTCAAGAAATATGGAAGTGAAGAGAATATAATTCCACAAAGGGCTGCAGTAATAAATCATTATTAGACTGTGAAGATGCAGATTGACAAAATACCCAAAAAAGGAATACAAAACAGGGAATCTTACTTAAAAAGAGAGGAGCAATTTTAGGAACTAAAGAAATCAACACATAATGTATATGAGGAATTCATCAGAGATACTGAAAGAAAATCCAACTGAAATAAGAGAAGTGAAGAATTCAATATATCAAACAAAAATATGGTAGAAGGCCTTAACAGCAGACTCAGGAAGACAGAAGATACAGTGTCTGAGCTAGAAATCAAATCTTAGCAGAAAAAAAAAAAACCTGTGGGATCTACAGAAAACTATATAGCATGAAAATGCTCATGTCTTTAAATCTTGTTGTAGGAGTGGAAAAATAGAATAGCTTAGAAAATTTATCCAATGAAACAAATGTGAAGTACATAGAATCCTAAACAGGAATGATAAAAAAAAAAAAAGCACCATGATGCATACAGCAAACTTTCAAATTAAACATAAAGAACAAAAATAAAATATTCAAGACAGAAGTTTCATATTACCTTTAAGCAATCTCCAATTAGATTGCAAGATTTTTTTTTAATGAGAAGCACTACAGGCTAAAAGAGACTGAAAATATTTAGTTCATGTCTTACCATAAAAAAACAGTCAGTTCAGAAAAATGTACATAGTGAAATTATCATTCATAAATGTAGATGAAATACTTTTCTAGAAAAACAAAAATTGAAAGAATCTGTTACCACCTGGCAAGGCTTACAAATGATACTTAAACTGTACTGTACTCATAAATGTAGGAAGCTAATTAGCATCATGAAATTGTGATAGCAGAAAACCTCCTATTGAAAGAATAAAGGTGATATGAATAAATAGTTTTTTTTAAATATTATGATCAAGCCATTACTTCTCAATAATAGCCTTAAATGCAAATCTTTGGCTAAATTCTCCAAGTAAAAGATGCTGACTGGCTGAATGGGTAAAAAAAAAATGACAAAACAACGTATATGTTATCTGTGAAAACATACCTCAACAACAGAGATACATACAGATTGAAAATGAAAATATTGAAAAGGATATTCTACGTAAACGGATATGAAACATGAGAAGCACAACTCTTCATATTTGACAATATAGCCTTTAAGACAAAACCTGTTAAAAGAGATAAAGAGGGCCCGATGTGGTACCTAAATCCTTGCCTTGTAACTGCCAGGATCCCATGAGGGTGCCAGTTCATGTCCTGGATGCTCCCTTTCCCACCCAGCTCCGTGCTGGTGGCCTGGGCAGCAGTAGAGCATGGCCCAGAGTTTTGAGATCTGCAATTCCCACCAAAAAAGACCAAAAAAAAAAAAACACTTAATTTACACTATTCAACAAATCGGTCTAATTCATGTCTACAGAATACTTCAGCCCACAGTTGGGGCATACACATCATTTCATCAGTGCATTTCATGTCTTGTCATCTATAGGTAGTTAGATGTTACACTCTAATATTCACAAATCTAGATTTCTTTACTTGAAAAACAGCATTACAGAGAAGTCACAAGAGGAGAGGAAGGAAAATCAGTATTCCAAACACTGGTTCACTCCCCAATGGCTGCAACAGCCAGACGTGGACCAGTATAATGTTGGAGCCAGGTTTTCTACATGGAGTAGGAGTCTTGGGTTGTCTTCCTGCTCCTTTTTCAGGTGCATTAGCAGGGAGCTGGATCTTAAGTGTAGCAGCCAGGACTCAAAGCAGCACCCATAAAGGATGCTGGCACTCTAGGATGTGACTCAACTTACCATGTCACAAACTAGTCCCCACTTACAATGAATTTTTTTTATAATCAATTACAGTACCAGAATATTTGATCTGTGAGTATATTCATGAAAAAGACTGACAAGTACAGATTTCTTACCTATCTTACTTTCTTCATAAAAGTGAGTTTTTCCACTTAGTATGGAAATAGAACCCCTATACAAGTGTCCCTAAAACAGAAACCAAATATCTCCAGCATCCAGGTTCTGATTCTCAGTCCAGTTGAGTACAGCCCAAAGCATTGGGACCCTAAAACCATGATGACCTTGAGGAAACTTAGTTCTGGCTGTTACAGCCACTTGAGGAGTGAATCAAGATCTTCCTCTCTGTCTCTCCTGCTCTCTGTATATCTAACTTTCCAATAAAACTAAATAAATTAAAAAAAAAAAACTAGATGTATGGTTGAGCAATGTGTGACTAACTTGTATCAGGTTCTGGTTGGTCCATGGTGTTCAGTTCTTCTTTTGGTTGGTCCATGATAGGAAGCTGGTATGTTTAGAAAGTGTTATGATGAGCAAATGAGCTTTGTTCTACCTGCGGTCTACTAGACTGGTCATTACATTGTTTGGTTAGGGCTTGTGCTTCTGTGAAGCTTCTCAAAATGGAGTCTAGCATTATCATAGTAGTAATAGATGTGATAATTAAACCATGTGTTTAATTACTTTGGGTTCTAGGAGACTGAACTGAATTATGACTCAACAACATAAATTTAGTGCTTTTATCTGAAAGTTTTATGCATTAATCTATAGCAATATTCCTAGTTGACTTTCAATCATCAAAATAAAGACAAAGGAAATGTAAGCCAAGGGAGAAAGATCAGAGCCTTTATAATGTCTAAATTATAGACATGAATTTGGGCTTGGTTTCAAGCTCTATTATTCATAAAAGAATATCTGAATAAGAAATTTATTTCTGGGGATGAGAAAAGATTATTAACATAAAAGCCAAAAATGTGCAACAATATTTCTAAAATGAATTTTTAGGTGGATTGTTTTTGCCAAGTTGTCAAGTAATTTCTCCTTTCTTTTTGATACAAATCATCTTTCTAAATTTATGTTTCCGAAGGTATATCTTAGGGAAGACTAGGAAGAAAACTGACACCTTAAAGATTTCAGCCTTAACATCATTTGCCGAAATGAAGGATGAAGGTCAAGGTTCAGCTAAGACACAATGGCCAAGAAATACTGTTTTAACAAAGGCAAGGCTTGTTAACATTGTTATGAGTCAATGCTTTCTCCATTACAAGAATTTTGAATAACTTGCTGCTGTTTCTGGTGTAGGGATGGAGACCTCCTTACAAGACTTCCTTATATACTCAAACATTCCTACCAAAGGTTGCCAAAATAACAAACAAAACAATTCTTACACTAGAAACACCTACTTAGAGTCTATTCTAGTTGGATTCTAGTCTATTCAAATTCGTGTGTTTTCACAAGATTAAGGGAGTCATTTAACTTCATGGCATTATAAATTTCTATTTTTCTTTCTATTGTTGGTTTTGAATTATGACTTTTCATTTGAGGGGATGCACAGTAGCTGTGAAATGGAGACTAACATATCCAGATGTGAGGATGCAGTGTGGTATACATTTCTGCTTCCCAATAAAGATGGACTTACTGTATCTTGACAATAGGATGCTGCACTCTCTACCATTGTCCATGCCCGCAATGATGGACATATGACTGAGTATGAAGAACTATATGTTAGTAATGATAGAGGAACTAGGTTGGGGGGAGGATTTGGGGAGGGGATAAGGGAATACGGAGTTGTATCATAAAAGGATAGCAATAATAAAATGTAAAAAAAAAAAAAAAAAGAAGCTAGACTTTTCTATACCTTGCCATGGCATGGGTTGATCAAAATGTTTTATGCTTAATGACTCTATTTTTTTCTGTTACATGAGACTGAATGAAGACTGCTTTCTCTTTTAGTTTATTGTTTGTTTTTAAGGAAAACAAGGAGACAATAGGAGCTATTCTGCCACCAGCATTAGCTTCTGTTTACTCAAGGTTTGCAAAATATGGTTTTATTTTCTTTTGTGGCTATAGATATAAATATATTCCCTAGCAGGATGGATTTCATAACAAATGGTAAGTGTGGCCTGGATGGATCTACAGCTCACTATGGTTCATTGATATATATATATACATATATCTATATTATTAACATGAAAAAAGATACACCTACCAGCTTCCACAACAGGAAATAACAGTGCATCATAGAAGTGAAAAGTTATGGCAGCTAGATTCTGGAAAATCTCCATGTGCTTCTCAGACAAAATGTCAAAAGTCTTTCCCTTTATTAGAATGTAGCTTCCTTTTTATTCAACAACCCGTATAATGTTAAGCACAGTTAAGGGTCAGGCTTAAGCTTTTCAGGGTCAGCACATACTCTTGTGGAGTACATACTTCCATATTTTCTACAAAATGTAATGCCATGTGACCCTCACTACTCTGCACCTAACTTGTAAAGTCAAGAGCCTGGTTACGGGGTAGTGCTTGCTGTTTAACAACAAGTCCAAGACTTTGCTTGTGAGGTTCTGGCATTCTTAATGTGCAAGCATAAAACACTGGGTGGAGTGATATGAAAAAACTAGGCAGAAAGAGTTGATAGGAATAGCTGGAATTTACATTTCCTTGCCTTTCAACCCACTTTCTTATAATGCTGCTGTGTGTCATCTAGGAATAGAAAACACGAGCCACTATGATGGCGTTGCGAAAGTTAAGCACCACGCAAAGGTGCCATGAAACTCCCAGGAAGCCTCAGACACAATGAACTCCATCCTATTGGGATATTAAATTAGTATGCTGCTGCCCGAAAGCTGGGAGCATTGGATCCCTGTTTTTTAAAATGTACTGCCTCCTAGACAGTGTTTGCTGGTTCACTTCTGATCACTCTCTCCTCCCTAGCAGCTCCCCAGCCCCTTTGGGATGCATATTCTCCATGTGGGATTGTATATACTTGAGTGTGGATGTGTATTTATTCTCTCAGATAAATCCGGCTTTCTCGTGTGAGCAAAATGAATGTCTCTGCTTTGAATAATTATCTCTGTTGAGGCAAAAACTTGGAATGAAAATCGAGATATTTATGCTGGTAACACAAAGTGGAAAGCCGGCCAGGAGCAACTGGAGCAGGACTGCAACTGCATAAGTCGGTGACACTGAGTTTTACCCTGTTTCGCTCTCTCTTGGGTTCTCTCTCTCTCTCTCTCTCTCTCTCTCTCTCTCTCTCTCTCTCTCTCTCTGTGTCCCTTGAACTCTCTTGGATCATTTTGGGCATTTTTTCCTCTTCCCTGTCATTGCTTTTGGGTCGGCTTTTCAAAAGCACATGTAGGTATTTCCTCCTTTTCTCTTAGTAATCGTAAGTCAGCCCCAGACAGCGGGCTCTGTGGAACAGCTGAGGAAGAGGTGCACAGGCACGTGGTGAGGGAACGTACATGCTTTCGCTGGGACCGCGATGCCTGTCGGCAAGCAGGAGAGTGCCTGTGCATGGCTATTCCCAACTGGCCACTCATCTGGTGCACATGGGTCTTTGTTATGTGCTTGAATGGTTTCCAGAGCTAAAATACTGGCTTCTAGAAGCAAGCTGTGGTCAATTTCCACATAATTGAATTAATTATCTTGTTGTTTCAGCATTGATGTCTTGGGCAGTCACTGCAGGTTTGTTCACTCTGTAAAGCTGAAACATCCAAGATTAGGAAGATGGGTGAAAATGCACCTGTCATTTATGGCTCTGCCTAGTATGACCCTGGTAGAGCTTGGTATTGCTTATGACAAAGCTGCATCTCCCTCAGTACAGGGGCAAGCTGAGAGTTCCAGGAGTTTAAAAAGAACCCTGGATGCTGAGTTTAGCTGTAACACTTGAAAATGTTAGTATATTATTTTTACCACCAAGTAAAGATACTTGGAGAATGGTCTTCAACTACAACATCTGAAGATGCTGGAACATTTGTTTCTAACTCCAAGATTTAAATATGTTTACACAGGTAAGAGCTGCAGAGTCTAAAATGAACTGGATATGGTTTAAATGGCTTCGTTATTTCAGATTTAGCCTCAGGCATGATGGAGTGCCCTCTAAAGGTACAAAGTCTTGGGTGCAATGGCAAAGACCTCCAAAACTACAAGGGCCAGATATGAGAGGAGATCCAAGTTCTACAGCACCCTTCAAGGGATCTTAACAACGTCTGGAATGTAGATTTACAGATAAAACTCATGCTTTGGGATATAGGAAGATCCTGGCATGCCAGATCTTACCTAAAATAAGTCTTCAACCCAAATGCTTGGGCATAACTAGGCTCCTAAAGTGCCACATCATCTACTCTTGTCTTACCAGCCTACTGGCAGGTTTGCAGCTGTGGCTAATTCTGCATGCACTTCTACGAACTCATTCCTAAGGCCACACTTCACAAACTGGCTATGGGGCTGCCAGACACCCATGAATCACACAGCAGATACAGCGTTTCTAGAGTCTGACGATAGACTCAGGCCCTAGAGGAGATGGTACTCCATTGTTGGAACTAGTCCAGACACCAGGCTTATAGGAAAGCAATGGCTGTATCCAGCACCTGGTGACTTTGTAGTCCAGCCAGGTGTTATTTTGCTGTCACTGAAAGGTTGAGGGGAGATTGCTTCAAGTGAGGAAACCAGGATACTTGTTTCAGGAGCACATTATCTGAAAGATCCAATCACATCACTGTCCTAAAATTAAGGACCGTAATTGTGAAAAGGACTGTCAGCTCTGAATGAGACACATCACTACACATTTCCTCACAACCTTGTCTGAAGACTGAGAGGGACTGAAGATTCCAGAGGCACCCCGAATCATATAAAGATCTTTCAAGGTGATTTTTGACGTTGCAAGTAAAGGTATACATTTCTAATCAATATGGGAGCCAATTGCTCTATGCTGAATTCTCATGTATGTTCCCTATCTTTAAAGACCTGTGTCATTGTAGAAGATGAAGAGAAACCTCACTCTCACTATATCTGTAGCAAAGGAATGGGAAATTCTGGGGGTGCTCACTCAGAATCCGAATCCACTTCCATGATTAGTGTAGCGCTGTTTCTAACCAACTGGGTCCAGCGGCCACAGGATAGTCTGACTACTAGGAACTCTTCCTCCCACAGCATTTTAGTGGAGGGAACCTTTAAGCTAACTTTAGGTCAACTACTTGAAGTTCTATCTCCACACCAAGTGCAAGAAGTCCAAAGTGTAAAAGGCAAAGGTTTTTAACCAAGGGATTCTTTAATAAGCACTAACCCCTTCCTTTAAGCTCACCGAAGGTAACTCTCCAATTTGCCACTGCCTTAATCCAGCTACTTTCCTGACATCTGAAAGAAATGAAAAAGTAGCTTACTCTTGTGTAGAGAATAGACCTATAAAGTAGGTTAATTCTCACAGGATGAATCTAAAAGATAAACCTCTGGAAAATCAATATATGAAAAGGTTCATAGCCAGCAGTGGTTTCGTGAAGCAGAATTAGAATGGGAGGGCATGCCTTAGTGGAGCTCACTCATGTGATAGAAAACCAGGCATTGCCATCAAACGTTTCAGATCAAAAGGTCAAACGTACTGCTATATAGAACCATACAATTAGGAAAAGGCCAAGGGAGTTAATATTTTCACACCCTTCAATAATACTGTCCTGTGATGTGTGTATACAATTTGGAAAGAAAGTGGTCTACTGACTGCAAAGAACTGTTATTTTAAACATAGGAGATTTTTGAACTCCATGTAGTTTTCGTTGTGGGATGGCTGTTGTCCATGCAAGGGGTTTCCATATGGGAACAGCCACATCAGTAAAGGAAATGCATGGAAAGACAGGACAGCAAAGAAGGCTGCTACTCAGCAGGTTTAGAAACAACTACAATCTTTCAGCCTACAGAAGGATCCAGAAATTCTAAATATGTTAATCACCCCACCAAAAAAAGTCTTAGCAATGAGACTATTGTAAAGATGCTTTAACGGTGGATCTTTGATCATAAAGTTGATTCCAGACCATTCTCAATGGAAATTTGTTAAAAACGCATGACTCCACCTATCTGGGAAGAGGAGCTCTGATGCACATGGCTTCTTGGGTGTCTGGGAAAGGTCTACACCGTTCTAAGTAAGACAGTCCAGTCACCTAAGTTTACCAAATGACCCTCATGACCACATCAGACCACCTTTTCTACTTCTACGCAAACATGAGGAGTCCTGGCCGGCATATTTTGACAAATAGATTTTACCAACATGCCTGTAACAAAGGGTCATAGGTGCTTATTAGTTTTATTGTTGATATATTCATGCGATGGATAGCGACTTTCCCAATCCAAACAACGTAGGCAGGGGAAGCGTCTAAAGCATAAGCAAAATAATTCCTTGCTTGGATTCCTCTAGCTGCTGCACTATGATAATAAATACTCTTGTTTCTAACGTAACTAGTAAGTTGCTATGGTCTTAATCATTTTCGTATTTAATAATATTTAATAATATCCACGTTTTTTGGATAACTCAATATTTACATAAGGATGAAAAGGTCAACCATAATTATAAAACCACTTTTGTTAATCTTTGCCAAGAGATCTCAGAATCATAGCTGAAATTATTGCCCGCTACTATTCTCTCAGGATAACACCAAGGCTAACTTAAACCTTAGGCCTTTTGAAGTGTTACGTCCTCTTAAATTCAGATATCCAGAATCAGATTGAGCATTTAGGTCAGGCATAAAAGGCTGTGACAGACCAGGAGAACAAAAGCCTCCATGTGCCAGATCTCTAAATTCATGGGCAGCTTCTTTCCCCAGCAGATCTGGTTTGGCTGAAGATTTGGAAAGAGGAATCTCCTTCTGATCAGTGGCAGCCTTAATGGAACAAACTTCATCATGTTCTGCTTATCATTCCTATTGCAGTTAAATTGCAGGAACTTCCAACAGGGCCTATCTCCCAAGAATTAAACTTCTAAAACTCCAGTATTCACAGAGAAATGAATAGGGTGGAGCCCGGTTTGGTTGGCTAGCAGTTTAAGTCATTGCCTTGTATACACCGAGATCCCATATGGGTGCCAGTGCTAATCCCAGCAGCCCTGCTTCCCTTCCAGCTCCCTGCTTGTGTCCTGGGACCCTGCACCTATGTCAGACACCCAGAAGAGGCTCCTAGCTCCTAGCTTCAGATCGGTACAGCTCCGGCCGTTGTCGCCACTTGGGGAATGAATCAGCAGATGGAAGATCTTCCTCTCTGGTCTCTCCTCTGTATATATCTGACTTTCCAAAATAAATAAATAAATACATACATCTTTAAAAAAATGAATAGGGCATCTGCCTATTGAAGAGCTGAAATATTTCTTCTAAAGATGAAAAACACAAATGAACTCTTCAAGTATTAAGGCTGTATAGCAGCCTATGGCACACATGTTTTGCCTATGTCTCCCCTTGATTCTCTCATGAAGCTGCTGCTGTCAGGAAAACTCCCTTCATTTGACAGTTTCTCAGAGTGATGATGATCATGCACAGACGATGGTTTTGGGAGTAGCTATAAAATTTTTGTGAATTGTAATCACTGGATAATGTAGTTAGAGATTTTCATTCCCTGGATAAGCAGAACCGGTGACCTAATTTAGTGTGAAGCAGTTTTAGAAAATGGACCTTCATCTTTCAAGTTCCCTTGAAGATGAGGGTATGTGACTATCACAGGGCCCACAGTATGGAGACACTAGGGAGGAAGATTAGGTGGGAATACTTGATTTGGCATATTTTCTCAGAGTTTCTACACAGCACTGTGCTATAACTACACCCCCTTAACAGCGCACTCAACAGTGAGATAGCTGATATATCTCTGAGTCGTCTCTGATTTGTCTTTAAGCTACCCATTTGCAGACTTTTCCAGATCCCAATATAATGTGAGCAACTGGGAGAGAGTGTAGACAGCTGGGTCACGCCTCAGTGTGGATCCTAAGCTCCTTTGCAAGCGTCAGAAATGATTTTTGAGACAGAGCAATGTTTCACAATTGTTCTGAGCTCCAGATTTTTTACAAGATACAAAGCTGATTGAAGATCAGACGTAGTTGCTCTGAAGACCAATATTAATAAGGGATTGTCTAGTATCCTGATTGATTTCAAGTGAGGAATGTGAATAAATGAAAATGTTAGCACTTCATCTTGAAGGATAGAAAGTGCAGACAGAGCCCAAAGTGCATGATTAGTTTTCATCAATTTGTTGCTTAAAGTTTTCATTCGTCTTTAGAAAGGATGTTTTAGCCATGCAAACTTGATTAAGTCGTGTGGAAGATTCTTCCTAGGAAAACTGCACCCGAAAGCCTCTCCTGCGCTTGGACTCCCCTTTGTTCTCTATTGTGTCTCATCTGTGAGAAATCTGATCTAGGTTGAGATGTCTGCACTGTGAGCACTCCTATTACTGCTGCAAAGGTTTATCGATTCTGCTAGGAGAGAACTCATTTGGCTCCATAGTTCCTTTTTAAAAAAGTATTTATTTTTATTACAAAATCAGATTTACAGTGAGAAGGAGAGACAGAGAGAAAGATTTTTCATCTGCAGGTTCACTTCCCAAGTGGCCACAACAGGTGGAGCTGAGCCGATCCAAAGCAAGGAGCCAGAAGTCTCTTCTGGGTATCCCACATGGGTGCAGTGTCCCCAGGCTTTGTGCCATCCTATATTGCTTCCCTAGACCGCAGGCAGGGAGCTGGAAGGAAAGTGGAGCAACCAGGGTATGAACCGGTGCTCATAAGAGATCCCAGCACATGCAAGGCAATGCTTTTAGCCACTAGATCCTCCATAGTTGTTAAGATGCAATTTGCTGGAGTTTCAGATGGAGACCTCTTATAAATACATGATAGCTAAATAGCAATAACCTTACAGAAACCACTGCTATGAATTGTTTATATCTCTTTTTGCAAATATAATCTGGATCAAAGAGGCTTAAATAAGCTCTACTGATTTGACAGTCGTTTTTGAGTTTGTGTCTGAGAGACAGCTGCTTGTTGTAATGTGCCAGTGTTGACAGTCACATGCGCCGCAAGAAGCAGGAAGTTCAAAGAGCTCAGTGTGTTATCTATGCTGTTTACTCGTTGCTGCTATGAGACCATGATTGGGTGACAGTGATGCATTTTATTTATCTGAAAGGCAGAATGACACCGAGAGGGTTGGGCATGGAGGCAGACATTCCGTGCCCCGGTTCAATGTCCAGATGCCCTCAGCGGCCCCCGTGGCCTTCCTCGTGGGCACAAGGGCACAAGCACCTGAGCCCTCTTCTCGGCTGCTTTACCAAGCCATAAACAAGGAACTGGATCCCAAGCGCAGCCCATGTGAGATGTCGGCATCACAGAGTGCAGTATTTCTAGCAGTGCCACAACACCAGCGCTTGATTCCACTTTGACGCTAGATCTGTTAAAAGAAAAATGACCTTCAGAGCAACAGATTTCGCAGAATTCACTCAAACCCACGGTGATTTATGAATTGGGCAGTGCTTAGACCCAGGAGAGTTTCCAATAATTGCGCAATTATAGCAGCATGAGGAACCTAGTTTTAGAGGCCAACCTAGAAGAAGAAAAGTCACATTGATTTGATTCATTAGAGTGGAAAGAAAATGTAAAGTTTTATTAGTGATTTGTGACTGGTGAATTACCTAGTTGATGTGCATTATTTGTATTGGGTTCCAGTGGATTCATTTTGGAGCTTAAAGCACGGAGCCACTGCATTTCTATGGCTCTCAACGAGCATTGTATTTTTCATGATAAGGAAACGGGAATTTAAAAATGATGAACTTTGAAACCTGTGCTTCTTATTCTTCTTCCACACGAGTTCTAAGGACAGTGACTAAAGTCAGTCTGTCTTACATTAGTCCACTTTGGGTCTTTGTCCTAGCAGCTCAGATGTCTGTCGCCACACTCGAGTGCCTAGGGCTGATTCTCAGCTCTGTCATCTGAATCCAGCTGCCTAGCGATGCAGATCCAGAAAGGCAACCGTGATGGCTCCAACATTTGGGTCCATGCCTCCCTCATGGAAGATTGGGATTGCATGCCTGAATCCTAATCCCAGCCCTGGTTTCCCCTTGGCCATGGCTGCATTTGAGGAGTGGATGGGAGCTCTTTCTTCTTCACAGTCTCTGAATCTTTGCCTCTCTGATTCTCTGCCTCTCAAATATATAAAAAACTAAAAATAGATCCATCAAAAGACCTATCAAATACAATGTTTAGCGAACATTTGCTGTAGAGCTCATAGCAACCGAATAAGGAAAACCCTAGGTGAAAGCCAAAATTATTGCCTAGTAGTAATTCCTCACTGTAGTGAAATATGTGTTGCTATAATATATTCATGTATTGTGCTGTTAGGGAAAATAATCAAGACTCATAAGGAAAAGACTAAGAAAAACTGCATAGAAATGGTTTGATACTGGGCCCAGCGCAATAGCGTAGCGGTCAATGTCCTCGCCTTGAACGCACCTGGATCCCATATGGGCGCCGGTTCTAACCCTGGCCATCCTAATTCCCATCCAGCTCCCTGCTTGTGGCCTGGGAAAGCAGTCGAGGATGGGCCAAGACTTTGGGACCCTGCACCTGCGTGGGATACCCGGAAGAAGTTCCTGGCTTCAGATTGGCTCAGCTCCAGCTGATGCGGTCACTTGGGGAGTGAACCATTGGACAGAAGATCTTTCTCTCTGTCTCTCCTCCTCTCTGTATATCCACATTTCAATAAAAAAAGAAGAAGAAATAGTTTGCTGCTGTTTTTCTGTTTCATGAAGATAAAGAAGGCAGCACTTTGAAGACTGATTCTGTTGGTAAAAAAAACTTTATTGCACAGGTGTTACCTATATCAACAAGGAATTTCTCTACATTCCACTACAAATAACCATTCTACTCTGCATCTAAAAAATACCATCTACACAGTCATATCAATGAACAGAATGAATGTTCGAAGGAGGTTTTTTTAAAGCGCTTCTTCTGAAGAAGGAAGCGTTTTTTTCTTGTCTTAGCTGCCCTCTCTAATTGGTTCATCGGTTTTAAATCACCAATATCTAGGATAATTGAAATTCATTTAAGGTATTTATTTTATAGTAAATTATTTGTTGAAAAGAATATTCCTTTAATTCTTTTCTGAAATACATATGGAAAAGATGAATCATTCATTGATATTAGAGGGCTCTGACACATTGACTTGCAAAATTAGTTTGCTGTCTCTTGATATTTTTGTAGAATTTCAGGCTAAGTCTTGGTGCTCCTTCTTCCAGGCAGAAATTTACCTAAATACTTGAAGACAGCACCTTTGAGAGAGAGAGAGAGAGAGAGAGAGAGAGAGAGAGAGAGAACATCTTGGGCAGAATTGACCATAGGCAAGTGTTTCCTGGGGAAATACTGGATTCCAGGTCCACTCCACTTTCTTATCTAGTGGGATGCACCTTGGAGTTGAGCAAATTTTGCAAAGAACTTTTGCTAGAAACTTACTTTAGCTTGGTGAAGTTTATTTTGTGTGCTCGAGTTAAATGATGTGTGAATAAGTTTACCCATCTGAGTTTGTGCGCGTCTGTGTAGAAAATTCACTTCAAGTGGTAAGTGCCTTTGGATACAGAGAGGTTTGACATCTATATGAAGATTTTCTTCACATTTTTTTTCCCACAGCAACAAGATGCCCCCTCCCCAAACTTAGTTCATACATATGAATTTTCCTCTTTTACTCAGATTTTCGAACCATATCTGAACTAATGCCACAAGCATGTGTAACTTGTTCAAAGTCAGAAAAAAAATGGTTAAATTTTCACACAACACTGGAGGATGAAACTAATGATAAAAGTGAAGAACAGAAAATGGTTCTTTTCTATTGTCTTTATTGCCCTTTTAAGTATGTTTTATAATTCCTTGGGAGAAAGAGGGCATTACACAGACAATGTGATGGAACTGGCATGATAACGGAGAATTTCTCGTGTTGCTATTTTCAGAGTTCTCGGTGACTTTGTAGTCACTGACACGCATTCCTGGGCTGGGTAATTTATAGCAAAATTCTAAATTTCAGGATTTGCTATGTCAAGGACATTCTAAACCACAAATGTTAAAATAGTGTTCCTCATTCGAGAATCAGATTCTGCACTTTTGAAAATATCAAATATTGCCTGTCAATTGCGAAAATACATTTTGTCAAATCTCTCGGGAATTTTTCTGCCATTTTTATTTGATATTCAAAAGTTCTGAAAGACTATTTTTGGCAGACTCTAAAGATGACAGGTTTCAGGAGGTCCTATCCTTTCTATTTCCTCTGGAGTCTTTTTTTTTAAAGATTTTATTTTATTTTTTTTATTGGAAAGTCAGATTTACAGAGAGGAGGAGAGACAGAGATGAACTGGTTCACTTCCTAAGTGGCTGCAAAGACTGGAGCTGAGCCAATCCGAAGCCAGGAGCCAGGACCGTCTTCCAGGTCTCCCATGTGCAAT
Source organism: Ochotona curzoniae (assembly GCF_017591425.1). Lineage (NCBI taxonomy): Eukaryota > Metazoa > Chordata > Mammalia > Lagomorpha > Ochotonidae > Ochotona > Ochotona curzoniae. Next base: position 24,874,752 of record NW_024467115.1, read on the forward strand.
GCACCAGGGTTTGGGCCGACCTTGACTGCTCTCCCAGTCCAGAGGCAGGGAGCTAGAAGATCCCCATGTAGGATTCTGATGCATCCAAGGCAAGGATGTTATCCACTAGGCTACCATGCCAGCCCCGTCCTCTTGAGTCTTAACAGAAGAGCAAGAATAACTTTAAAAAGCCACACAGAAAGAACATCGCTTAAATGTAAACGCTAGCACAGCCAGGGCAGTGTACAGTCCACAGCTCTCCATAGGAATGTCTGCAAACAGCTGAAAAAGTTAGCATTTTGAGGCTGAGAGCCTTGAAGACAGAATAACACCATGTAGCTATTGGCTGCATCCAGGGCAATTGTCACTTTTCTGTCGTCCTTTTCATTAGTCACTGCCACAGTTAGGTTACACCAGCTTCATTTTTCCTTTAGGCAAACATCCCGTAAGGCATAAAAAAGAGGGTGGGAGACTAATTAGCGTGTCAAGGGGAACTGGAAGGTAGAGTGAGAGATCCACAATCTCATTTTCCTTTTCTTCCCTTACAATTGATTTTGCTGTCACCATTTAAAAAATAACAAATGGATGTGCTGCTATTATTTGATGGAGATAAAGTGCCTCTTCCTTTCTGAATATAAGTTGCTGCCGATTCGGCTAAGCAAATATGTATTTTACACTCAAAATTATTAAAACTTCTCAATGAGGCTTAAACAGTCTAATTATTCTAATTATTCGTGGCTGTGAAAATGGATTGATTTGTATTTGTTTAAATATGTAATTAGGACAAATACAAATAGAAGCGAGGTAAAAGATATGTAATCAGATTAGAGTGCTTGCCAGTAAAATAATGATTTTTTTTTTTAGAAAGCTATACATCAGGGGGAAAACTTTTCAATTTGCTGTTAAAAGTATCGTATCCATGCAATTTATTTAGCTGCAGATTAGATCGAAGATAAGCTTTAGTTGCTTGTTTTTAATCCACCTCTAGACTTCCTGTGTGTGGAGAGTCTGTGTAAATGGATTGACAATAAGCTTTCATCTGTTAACTCTTCTCAACAGTTCTCTTTTGTTCTTTTTCAACAAGGTGCCAGACAAGCATCTGTACTTGCTACAAAGTTCATTTATTTAAGTAGATGACCGTGGTTTCCTTTCCACTGTCACCTGGTTTGATGGATCCATCTTCCCGAAGTGAGCCTTGCTGATACAGAGAAGTTGGACTCTCTTTCCAGGGGTGTATCAATCTGAGGTGGTAGGTATCGATTACATGTTTACCCCACAGCGCAATTTCATCGCTTTGTAAGCGTTACTGGTTTTTGATCTGTTCTCTTGTCGCATTTCCCAAGTGATCCATGTCGGTTTCAGGCCTGTTTGCTTCCCACTGGATTGCTTCTCTATATAGTTTGATTTGGAAAGGTTGATTCATTCCTCTTGTCTCGCTCTGAAATGGTGCCCTGTTCTTATTTTATTTATTACTTTCTATTTATTTATTTACTTTTGGATTTGATGACAGTCAATTTTCTCCTTTTTCCTTTATCTCTTGCTTTCCTGTAGGCAGTTGCTTTAAAGATAATAGCAGCAAACTTGTAGGCTTATGAATGAAAGTATTCTATTCTGCTGTCTATGAGGGGACAGCTTCCCTTCCCCTTCCCCTTCCCTTCCCTTCCCTTCCCTTCCCTTCCCTTCCCTTCCCTTCCCTTCCCTTCCTTTCCACTCCCTTCCCCACTTCTTCCCTTCCCTCTCCTCCCTTTTCTTTCTTTCTTTCTCTTTCTTCTCTCCCTTCCCCCCTTCTTTATTTCCTTGCTTGCCGCCTCTTCTTTTGATCGATTTTATACTAGCTCTGGTATAGGAATGTGATTTTTTTCCTTTATAATGAGGCCAGGTTGTTGGGAAGAGGTAAGGGAGTGCTAGGTTAGGAATTGGGTGAGTCCTCACACCCACAACCCTATCAGGTACTTTACTCTCCAGATATTTACATTGGCTGGAGCTGTAATAAGTCTAGGCCTCCTGCATGGGTGGCACAATCACCACCTGCTCCTGGAATTGGAACTATACTTTAAAACATTTTTTTTAATTTTTATTTGTTCTTTTTATTTTATTTTATTTTATTTTATTTTATTTTATTTTATTTTTTTATTGTTATTAACATTGTATTATGTGATACAGTTTTATAGGCACTGGGGATCCCCCCCCACCCCTCCCCCTATAGTGGATTCCTCTACCTTGCTGCATAACCACAGTTCAAGTTCAGTTGAGATTCGTTCCTTGCAAACACATACCTAGCATAAAGTCCAGCGTCTTATTGTCCAGATAAGTTCAGTGGCCTCTTGGGGAGACCTTCTCTGGTCTGAAGATAGGGCTAACAGAGTAAAGATCCGGTCAGTTAAAAGCCCCATCAGAACCTCAGTATCAATATACAATATTATGGAATTAATTGACATAGTATTGGGTAAACAATATGTTAAAAATAATGCAAGTTCCATTCTTCGAAACATCTGGGTTAAGACAGTATCAATGACAGGTTCAAAAACATTTTGATAAAGGATACTGAAGTCCCCAGAGGCTTCTGAACCAGTGCATCAAAAGCCTGCCCTGAGGCCAAACAAATCTTGTTTTGTGGAACTGCTGGCAATTTTGTTGCTGTAATGGACTTTTAAAAAATGACTGTTATCTTTTAAAGAAAAAGTGAAATGAAATTGTTAAAAAAAAAAAAGAAAGTTTGGGAATGTAGACTGAAGAGATCCCATAAACACCCATTCTAGTGAAAGCTTTCTTTGTCTTTGTACCAGTTTCACGTTAACCAGACTGTTATAGCTAACTTCGACTGCATTCCCAACCTTACTAACTCCAGGATTGCCATCTGTGATTGGGGAAATATTTATCCCAAAGCTATTGTGAGGGTTAGGAGGTAACATTTATCTTGGGTGATGTGTCCTTAAGGACAGGAATCTTGTTTTTCAAACCTTTCTGTGACTTAGAATCTAACTCAGTACCTGGCATGTAGTAGATAGATCTCTGTAAGTATCTAGTTGAAAAGAAGGAAACTCAAAGTGTAGGAAATTGGAAAAGTACATTAATAAGATAAGCAATTAAAAAAAGATAATTGGGAAGTACAAAAAACAAAACAAAACAAAACAAAACAAAACAAAGCAGGTGGATCTTGCGAGTCTTCTATCCAAACAGGCCTAGAGACCAACAAAGGGTGAGGCGACAGTGCTTTCTGCAGCAGAAAGACTGAAGACAAACTTGTGGTGAAGAATGTCCGTTTACTTGAGAGAAGTCACAAACTTATAGGACAAGTGGGCAGGCAGAAGGGCAGTGCTGACAGTACAACACTGTGATTGCCTAATAGATATGTCTATCTCTCTGGACCCTCCAATGAACTTAAAGGTTAGGAAGCAAAGAAAGCACAAGAATTTGTATCTCAGGGCAGGTTTGTTATCTGCTGAAAAGCAAGATGAATGTCACATTTGACTTCCTAGGGTTGTTTACAAAGGAAGTCCTAGCAGAGTAGGGAAGAGATACTGGGGTGGAGCCCATGGTTCTTGCTGCATACTCATTGAACAGGCCATGTTAGCCAAGGGTACAGTGTGCCATGTGCTCATGGCCTCCCATACAGGCTAGGCAGGCAGAGATCCAGAGGCAATCTCTAACAGGTGGCATGGAGAAAGTTCAACCTCCAGGTTAACACTGTGAGCTACCTGCGGCCATGGTTTTTTCTTCTGCCTGGGGAAAGGCTGCCCATCTTTCCTAAAGCCATCAGCGTCTACACTGGAAACCCAGGTAGTAGGTATACAATATTCATAAACCTGGGGGTGAAGTTTCTTTATACATGAGTTTATGAGTCTAACTTCACTTCCCTACTCTGTCAATCATGGATGGTAACTTATGCAAATTTCCCATCACAATGCATGGGATCATGAGGACTCCAGGTTCATCGTTACACTGATTCGTGTGAGGCAAACGTTAAATTTGTCAAGTGTATCACTGTTTCATTTAGGCTAGCAAACACTGAGAAGTTGTGACAAGCCTATTTTCCTGGGCTTTTTTTTTTTTGGATGATATTTATTTTCATTTTTTACTTTCTGAGAAACACTCCTGTATCATAGATGTAGCATTCAGAAAGGTCATCAGACATCAGCTCAACCCATAGCACTTAGAAATGAATCCTGACTACAGTTCAGTGTCATTTTTGTGCCTTATTTGTCATAAGTTTTCAAGATTTGTTTTATATTCACCCTGCAAAATACAGTCATGACGTTTAAGGTGAAGAATTTAATCCATTATGGAATTTTTTTAAATTTATGTATTTTTATTGAAAAGTCACATATACAGAGGAGGAGAGACATAGAGGAAGATCTTCCATCCATTGATTCAGTCCTCAAGACTGCAATGGCTGGAGCTGAGCTGATCTGAAGCCAGGAGACTGGAGCCTGTTCCAGGTCTCCCATGAAGGTGCAGTGTCCCACGGCTTTGGGTCATTCTTGACTGCTTTCCCAGGCCACAAACAGGGAGCTGGGTGGGAAGCGGGGCTGCTGGGGTTAGAACTGGTGCAAAAATGGGATCCTGGCATCTGAGGCGAGGACTTTAGCAAATAGGCTACCACACTGGGTCAAGTGTTTCCTGTTTTGATCCAGTTTCCCTACTAATATGTCTGGTTTCTAGCCATGTGGGAGACTCGTGTGATAATGTGAGGTCCTGACTTAGTCTGGACCATCTCCTTGTTGTTGCCATGCTAACAGAATATTTTTCTTACTCTCCTTCATCGCCTCTGTCTGTATCTCTGCTTTCTAAATCAAGAAATGAACATTAATTTAAAAAAAGGAAACTAAAAATACTATGTTGCACGTGATAATAACAAACATGAATCAATGCTATGAACAGAGGTTGAGAGTTCATAAATTAGAATTACAAGGGAAAGCAGATACAACACAACTAAAAATAGCAAAGCTAAATACAAATCGCACAGTATGATTTTAAAATACAATGATTTAAGTAAGACCAAAGACCTTGACAGGAAAGAAAATCATTACATCTGACTAAGGCCCTTGTTCCTCCTCTGGGGACCGCCATCACATTGTCCCGTCACCGGGTCATCAGGCAACTTTGCTTTTAAGACACTGAGAATGGAGGGGACTGCATTGTTTCCTGTTATGTTTTTCAAGCCATGTAGCAGTTCTTCCGCATGAAGTTAAACATATGCATTAGGTAATACGGTCAGGTAACGCGGCTTGCCATTCTCTTTTTCATAATACACACAATATTTATGTTCAGGTCTCCACATTTTGTACTCTAGATGTCTATTACATTATCAGAATATGTCTAGTGTGTGAAAATGTGCTTCAATAAGCAATGGAATTTGATCATTTAAAATGATATCCCATGTATGATTGTTAAGGAGGGAAAGCATAAAATGTTGGACCAAGGTTCAGATGATTTTAATTGAACCCCTACTATATTTCAGCACTGTAAGCATTTACAAACACAACAGGGAAAATATCGCTATAAAGTGTTGCCAGTAATTTCTGTGTCCTGTTTGCTGTCCAAGAGCTGGTGAGTTTGTCTTACAGTAAATTATGCTGACACAATGCTTTCTCACTAATTTTCTGTCTTGCACAATGTGTATCCCCCTAAAATGTCAGGGTGAAATTCCCTGTGGGTAACAGCTCACCTGTTCTGTTAAGGTGATAACTATAGGGCCTTTACTACAGCAGAGAGAGCACACAGGGCCATGGAAACATACCATCCTTGGCTCATCTCATTCTTCATGCCATGGGGACACTCTTTCCTCTGCTATAGGACATGGCCTTTCCTCAGGATGTGATGAGTTCTGAGCAATCATAGAGCCTTTGGTTTATTATCCAGAGCTCTCTTTGAAGGGTTTACTATTTTTTAACCATCTTTACTCCTCACTACATTAGAAGCAAATCCGTTTGGAACAATCAGGTAAGGATGGATTACCTCTGATAGGCAACATCTTTTTCAGTACTAAAGATCTTGGCAAAATTTGGTTAATTGCATCATTTATTCTGAAGGACTCCGTGTCCTCAAATATAACTCTCAAATTGGGTCTACTCACATGACACACAGAAAGCCAATCACTGAAATTGGAGTGATTGAAGAAATGAGACAGTTATTGCAAAGGTCAGAGCAAGGATCCAGGCAGTTACTGCTTAGTTCCTGGGCTCCCCAAGGAGTTAGGGCTGAGGGTTCTTACAGACAGAAACTGGGGCTGGGAGTTGTGTGTGTGCAAGACCGCCGGTTGGTCAGTGAAGTTGGTGGCCTTTCCTTTGATTAATAAGCAATGCCATGATTTTTAGGTCATTTACCTGAATTTGGTTATACTTTTCTCTAGGATTTTCTCCATATGAAGTTCTCTGAACAAAACTGGTTTTTTATCTACCAGAAAAGCAAATGACTCCTGGAATCCTATGATTAGAAGCCTGTAAGGCCAGCTGGATTACTCCATTAAATAACTGAAGTCTTCTGGATAAAAGGCAGGCGAGAACTGCTTGTGAAGGAAGATGGACCAGAGGCTGGGTTCTTCTTTTACATCGCAGGAGCTCAGCTTCAATGTCTAAAGCAGAAGAGTATTTCCTAATGTTAGATTTATCTTCCTGGACATTGACAGTCCAGGCTCATCATCTCTTGGAGATCTGTTTACACAGATTTGAAATGATATTTGTCAGTTTTCATAAATTGAAATCAACAATGACATATAATATTCCTGACTTACTTATGAATAATTTGGAAACATTTTCTTTGTTCCTTCTAATATTCTAAGCTTTTATGTCACAGATTTAGGAGGGATTTCTTCCCCAGGAGCCTTGAAGATGTCAGCTCAGTATTTGTGAAAGTTAGGGCATCAGCGAGCTGGTTAACCTCAACCTTGGTTCAACAGGCAGGCAGAGCTTGCCTGGGGGATAGCTCTCCATAAAAAGATGTTTCTGGGTCAGTACATATAGGTAGGCTGTACCCTGCTTAATTAATGAAATGGCGGAGTACCAAGTGAGAGCATTCTCCTCTCATCTCCAGTGCAAGCACCTGTTCCTCAAATCTGTTCATTCTCCTTTGCTTTTAGAAATTGACTGGAGGGACAAAGAACAACAACAACAGAATGATGGTATTTGATTTTGAAGAACACATCTGTTAGTGATAGCATATAAGAATATGGACTTCTTCAAGATTTTTTGTCACCTTGCTACAGAGTGAGGATTATTTTGGTAACTAAGCTCTGCTGAGTGTCCTAATAGATGCTTCTATTCTGTATGAATCAAGAAACAGTGAACAAAAGAAAGTGAGAAGGAAAGAGGCCAAGAACGATCCAAGTGCATAAGACCTCAAAGGCCTCAGTAAACATTTCTGTAATCATTTCCCATGAGTGAGTTATTTTATATATATAAAAGGCAGATACAGTGAATGTGATAGAAGACAGAGACGGAAATGGCTGGTCTACATGCTGGCTCACTTCTCAAATGCCTGCAACAGGTGGCCCTGGGAAAGGCTGCAGCCAGGACCCAGAAACTGAATCCAGTTCTCACACAAGGGTAGCTGGTACCCAGTTCCTTGAGCCATCACCTCCTCTCAAAGGCTATACATTGTTGGAGAGGCAGATTTGGAAGAGGAGCTGGTTCTCCAAGGGAAGATGAGGCCATCCCAAACAGTGTTTTTGCTGCTTGAAAAATGGCCAACCATGCAGAGTATTTTTCTGTCGACATAGGCGCTTCTCAATTAAGGCCTGTATCATTATCTTGATCTGTTTTCCTTTTTATGGATGGGAAAACTGAAGCTCAATAATGTTAATGAAATGGTCCCAATTCACCCAGGGATAAGTAGGCAGACACAACTTCCTCTTAGTTCTCTTGTAATAGCTACATCCCTTGCCACTCTCTCTGTCCTCTTAATTATCATTGGAATTGGAACAAGAGCTCTAGGACAGGGCCGTCTGTTGATTGTGACCCCCTCCTCCTCATCTTCACACAAAGTGGTAAATCAATAAGCCCTTCCTCTGTCCGGTGGGTAATAACGTTTTGTGGATGTCTAAATGGTGTTTTCCTTGTCCATGTAATGCAGTGTGCAGTGTCATCAGCTGTGCGCATTGTATGCTGTTATCACCGCTCTAGCCTCTGGCTGCAGGGCCAGCTTTATTTCTCAGAAAGTCATCTTTTAGTCTCAGACACACGTCACTTTCGACGGAACTGCTGGATTTTCAAGGATTTTAGAGAAGGAGGAAAATTTCAAATCCACAAAAACAAGACAGCAAGTGTTCTGGCAGGCAGACCTCATAATCCTGCTAAGTTTAGTCTGGATGATGAATCATCTAGAGACTGTGACTTGCTCTAGGTCGTTGTCTGTTTTATTTTTAGAAAATCCGAATTTCAGTTAGAACCAGTTGGCAGTACTTGATTGGAGTGGCTCCTGTCCAAACTAGGTAATTACAGGTCAGTTGGAGGTGAGTCTCTTCATCCATGGGCTTGCCCAGGGAAAAGAAGCTTTGTGCAGGCTTTTAAAAGGATGTTTTCTTCTTTTTGACTAATTTAATATAAATGAAACACTTCAAGGGCTTTTTATTCTTTCGCATCATCAGAATACAGTTTATTGTCTTTCTGCTGCTTCTTGGGGAAAATAGATCTTCCAGCTGGATTCATCTCAAGCAGAGGGAGAAATGTGCGATTGTTGAGCCGATAGCCAGAGGCATGTCTACAGACTGTAGGACCACACTTGGGTGTCTCCTCATGGCATAATTTCACAAGGTTTTCCAGGGCAACTTCATCCCCCTTGCAATGAACAAAAAAGATATTTTCCAGAGATACTCTTCCTCTAAAATTTTTGTAGCACTGAAAGGGAAATTCTTAAGGGGTGGGGTATGGGTATGCGCTTTAGTTTTTATCCATTAACGGAGGAGAGCAAAGGCAACCACATGAAATAGTTTGGATCTGCTCAGCTGGTTAGTGTCTTTAAGGGGAGGGAGGAAGCTTTCTGTGGTGAGTGAAATTGCGTGCCTCTGTTTGGCCTGTTTACCTAACATGTTTCTGTTGTTGGAACAGTCAACACTTTCCTTGTTAGGTTGACCCTTCATTGAGCTTTGTCTCCTGTGCATCTTGTTTCACTGCTTTGTGATGAAGACTGAGGCCCTTACACATGTGCCACTGAGGGCGCAGTGCAGTGGGCTAGTGGCTGAAGTCCTTGCCTTGCACACACCGGGATCCCATATAGCAGTGGGTTGTAATCCTGGCAGCCCTGCTTGCCATCCAGCTCCCTTCCTGTGGCCTAGGAAGGCAGTCGAGGATGGCCCAAAGCCTTGGGACCCTTCTCCCACGTAGAAGACCCAGAACAGGCTCCAGGCTCCTGGCTTTGGATAGGCACAGCTCTGGTCGATGAGGCTGCTTGGGGTATGAATCAACAGATGGAAGCTTTTCCTCTCTGTCTCTCCTCCTCTCTGTATATCTGACTTTCCAATAAAAATTTTAAAAAGTCTTAAAAAATACATGTGCCATCAGCATTGCATTCTGTAGATGTAGTTTTAACTACTCACTTAGGGGTCTTAGCAGGAAAAAACAAGACTCTCATGAAGATGTTGCTGGAAGTAAGCGAAGGTTTATTCAGTGGTGGTCCTGTGCAATCTCAGATTTTGGAAAACTCCTTTGATGACCAGTGCAAGCTCATTGATATCCTCCAGTGAGCATGAGTTGTAGATATCATGTCTGGCTTCATGTAACTTCAGAGATAGAACTGTCTTACTATTGCATTCAGATTGCTATGATGGCAATGTGCTTGTGGCACTGAAAAGCAACATGATATGATAAGAGGATGCTAAATTATTAAGTTAGAAAAATGTGGATTAATAAATACTTTAGCTATCCATTGGCTATGTCACTTTTGGGTATGTTTATCTGATCTTGCTGAATCTCAGTCTGCTTAAATATTATGATGCTAATAACGCATACTTCACAGGATTATGGAAATTGCCAGATAAAGTTGATTATATAACTAATAAACTGCAAATATGCTAATAATTGCTAATAATGATTAATAATTAATTGTTAATCATTATTAGCTTTCTACCAATTTATGCATACGCGTGGCCTAATTGTTCTACATCTACACGTGGTAAAATTTGATGCTTTATATTAGTATGTGTCCTAAAATTCTGAGGGTTTTAAGCAGCATATATGTATTCCTAAGACAAGCAGAATGACAGATGCTTAGCACTTTAAAATATGTCTTCTGAGCATGGTGAAAAACAAATTTCACATAATGAAAGCTCACTGTTCTAAAACTGCGTTCCTGTAAAGGACTCTAATGACGATAAAATATTTTTATGGAAAAGAATATTGACAGGCATTTAGGATCTACTCAAGCTCTCCCAGGGCAATTTGTCTTACACTGAATCCTAGACTCCTGTCTCCTGACCTGAGCCCTTCCACCCACCACTTCCTGCACTCTGTCATGATAGTCTGTTTTTCCTAATTCTTCATGCAAGCACATTGAGCAACTATGTAAATCCCTCTCCCCCAAACAGAGTCATGACTTGAATCCCAGGTGTTTTTGTCACGATAGAAGGTATTATTACGGGGTGATACAGTGCTAACAAGCAGGGGTGGTTCAACTTACATTATTTTTCTCCAGCCTGCTAACATTCTTCATTCTGAGAGATGGAAGGAAATACTGGAGGAATTTTGTTAATTTTGTTTCTGTTTTTTTTTTTTTTTTTTCCCATCCAGTGTGAAACATGTGTCATCTAGAATTAAATGTCTGCTGTTCATTTGAAATCTCTTGAGCTCTGGCTTTAATAATATCTCCACATTGGACTTGACAAAGTAGGGTGGACATCCAGTAAAGTAAAAGACAGGTGCACTTCAAGTTGGAAGTCAAATGACTGACTTGGTTAGTAACAAGAATGGAATTTGTTCTTTTGTAGCCAAATAAACTCTCTTGTAAAGACACAGAAGAATGTCAAGATCCTAATTTATCTCCAACATAATTTTTTTTTGGGAAAACAAGCTCTATAAAATAACTTGGGCACATAATAATGTCTTAGGACCACAATTTTCCCCTTAAAACTGAAATAAAATCTGAATAGTGCCAAAGGGAGAACACAAATAAATAATTAGTGAATTTAATGAAATGAAATATAGTTGGCACCATGTACACAATACTGAAGACTAAAAGATGTATTTTCCAATGGGATGTGAAAAAAAGAAAAATCTTGTCATCAAAGTAATGGTAAATATTTGAAGGTTTTATTTAATAGGGAGCAGGTATGAGCTTATTCAGTGTTAATCAGAGAACACAGAATAAATAATGCTGTAGACCAGCTCGCTGGCCTATCCTAAACTCTGCAGGGTGTCAGCATTAGATATCTGTTATCCTCATAAGGAGAGAAATTCCCCAATTAGGCAAACTTTTATACTTGGTGTTTGAATTTAAAAAACAAAATTGATTCATTAAGAGTTTAGTTAGGTTCATTTAAGTGCTTCCTAAATTGATTTTTAAATTCAACTAACAGAGCCTGCATCCAAATGCCAGTTGCTGTAGAACTGCATGAGCCTCCTGAGGACAAGAGATTAGGAGTGGCTGACTTTGAGCCAGCTGAGCCTCCACCCAACTGATGCTGAGCCTTATCACCAAGACCCCGCACCTTGGCTCATGTCCCGGACTTTGAAATAAGAGCTGGATGGACCTCGTCATAACAAAATCTAGACATCTGCTTCGTTGTCAATTGAGTAGATGTATGTTTGATTACTAACCTCACCTTGAAAGTTATCCCTGTTCCTTTACCCTCTTCTTGATGTCAGATGGAAAGGGTACAATTTGGAGCAGCATTTCTCTTTTTCCCCAGAGCGGCAGCTGCTTGAAATCAACTGTTTTTTCTTATGAAAAACAAAAATATACATTTTTATGCTGTGGATGACTATAGACTGAACAAAATAAACATTTTTTTCTTTCCTCTCCTATTGTAGCTCATTCTCTATTACAAGGTCTTATGGTGCTAAAAGTATTCATTTTATACTTCAAAACGCTACCCTTTTATTTCTGCTCTATTAATAAACCCTTAAAACGTGCTCACCTTAAAATCCACTTGAATCACACATCTAAAGCATAATAAATCACCCATTTGTTCACCAAGAATTTGTTGAGTACCAACTGTTTCCTCATGTTATAAATGTCTAAACTGTACCACGACTCTTCCCTGCACTGATGGATTCACTCACGCTTTGTCATCTGTCTTGTCCAGTTCAGCATATTCAAGTAGTCACAGGTTCCAGCCCTGATGGCTTCTTTTCACTTTATTGTTGTGATCGTTGACTCCTTTCATATCTTCTTTTAACTCAGCTGAAAAATAGCTACAAAATTAAGCAGATCTTTTAAAACAAAGACGTGCCCCCACTTGCCATGGCTATCATCGTGTTTCCTCCTGAACAGGGCTTTGGGATTCTATATCCCATTTTTTTAAAAATTTCTGCTATTAATTTATTCTATAATACCATCAATTTCTTGTACTGAGAAATTATATTAATGGGTCTGCTGGGAGCTGGTTGATGATTTGCCAAAATTAAGAAAAAGCCATAAAATTTTAAGCTTTTGACAAACCAGTGCAATTAGGTTTATTAAAGCAGGGCAAATTTTAATTTTCTTCCAATTGCTTGATAAGCATTTTACAAAGTTTAGTGAACTAGTAATCCGTTAGCAAATAAAGCACCAAAAACGTCTCAACATACAGTATCTTTTTCTTTTTTTCCCATTGGAGGTATCACTACGTTTTATATAATAAAATGTATCTCCTATATCAAGCCATCAATTTCCTTGTTGTATACAAAACATGCTCTTGGAATAAAAGACTAAGATAACGCTCCCTCTCCGACACTACCTATTAACAAGCATTTACCTTTCGTTTTTTAAGAAAAAAAAAAAGTATTTGCCTTTTATCAAGTACAAACTGCATTTTGTGCAACTCTGTAATGCCTTTTCAGTAAGGTCATCAAATGGCTAACCTATTGAAATGAAATTTGCAAACTCATTTAAGCAGGGGCATATGTTTAAATGAAGCACAAAATTCCTCCATCCTCAGGAGTCCACACCAACTCTGGTTTTGAATACGTAAGCAGGCATTCTAGGGGTGCCACTGATTCAGTTGTTTACTAGCCAGCACTGAGTCTACAAAAGCCACTAGAGACAAGACTTAATCAGTTAGCACATAACAAATGTTCCAGAAATAATGTAAAATATCCAGAGACTGTATTTCTAGAATTTCATTATCTAGCCTAAGCTTCTACAAGAATTCAGCCACTGCTGGATCATGGCAAAGATGGGAGACTTAGTACCTGTTTATGTATCATACCATTCCAGAGGTTCTTAAAATGTTTTTCTTTCTCAGGGATGCTTTGAACTATATGGAAACAGCTTCATGATGGAACCAAGATCCTGAACTATGATGATTTCCAATGTTTGGACAAGCTAATAAGAAATGCTAGCCAAGGAATGTGAAACATTTTGGAGGTTTCTAGCCCAGTTTCTAATGAATTAAGGACATAGTAGATAACACGGAAATGTTGTAGCATATCTGGCTGCTCACTGCAAAAGCAGGTGTCTGTCTACTGAAGAGCAGAAAGGAACAGATGCAGTAAAACCAACATGGGAAGCAAAGGCCAGCATTGTGGCAAGAGGGTAAAAAAACACCTGTGTTGCTGGCATCCTATATGAACACCTAAGGCCCAGCGGCTCCACTTCTGATCAGCTCTCTGCTAATATACCTGTGAAGATACCTGTGTGGCTCTGAACCTACTTAGGAGACTTGAAGAAGCTCCTTGCTTTGGCCTGGCCCAGCTTCAGCTTTTGTGGCCCATTTGCAGAGTGAACCAATGTATGCAAGATTTCTCTCTCGCTTTATTTCTCTGTCTCTCCACCCGCCCTGTCCCACTCTCTGTTTCTCTCTTCCTCCTTTACTCCCTCCCTTGCTCTTTTTCTATAACTTTTTTCTTCAAATAAATACATAAGTGTATTTTTTTCAATTGGGGGTGTGTCTCAGAAACAAAGAGTGAATGAACCTAGTAGAGCCAGATATGTTACCTGTTATAAAACATGTTATAAAATGTTCTTAATGCATTGGATCTTGGATAAGCACGGTTGTGAAATTTATAGGTGCTATAAGAGAAAAGCAGTTAATTGCCAACCATATTGTTGTGGTGGTCTGAATAATTATGTATCCCCAAAACCCATGTGTTGAGATATTCACATCTAAGATGATAATGTTAGGAAGCAGAAACTTAGGGGGATAATCAAAACGTAGGGTTACAACTCTTAGGAATGGGACAAATGCCATTATAACAGAAATCAAAGGGAGACCCCATCGTCCCTTTACCAAGTGTGATTAGTGGGTGAGGTGGTCGTCCGTGAGGAAGCTGTCTGTGTTGACCACACAGTGTATCTACCAATACTTTGATCTTGGACTTTCTGCTCAAGAACTTGGGGAGAGAAGTTTCTAATTCTAACAAGCCATGCAGTTCATGGCATTTGTTATAGTAGTCCTAGCAGATAAAGACAGGGAGAGAAAGCCTGGTTTAAATGAAATTAAACAGGTTTCCTTGCTTTTATCTGTCTTTAAACAACTACACAAAGGTATAGAGCATCATAGTTCCAAATCATTGAAACTTAAATCATATTTGCAAGCTGCTGTGGTCTGTTGGGTTATTGTCATTTTGGAAGTCCAACTTCTCTGGTCTTTACATTCCTTGATAATTTGTTAAATATATATATTTCTAAAATTGTTAAATATATATCTATCTATTAAAATTACTCTACTCCAAATGCTTTTGTGAAGTATAAATTTTGATATCCATAGTGGTTGTTATCAAAATCAACTGTATGTCCGAACCACCAAAAATGAATTTCTTACTGTATTATCTGGGCTGCCTACCAGAAGCAGTTTCTCCAGTAAGGAGACCTTGCATCTGCAGGTTAGAAAGGTTTTTAGATGATGTCTGTTCAGCTGTGCAATGCCCGGATGATCCTCCCAGACTTTGCTAGGCCACCTGACGTAAGTCAACAATATCTCGGACAGTGGAACTGGGGTTTTACAGTCAGACCTAAATCTCATTTTGCCCATTACCTGCCTTATGGTCTTGGATACACTTTTACCATTTCCTAAACTTTGGTTTTTTAAATCTACATACTGATCATTTTAGTTAATGACTTTGCGAGATGGAGCAACACAGAGAAAGGGAGAGGCAAACAGAATTTCCACCTAGTGCTGACTCTCTGGGTACCCATAGCAGGAAGCAGGGAGTCAGCATGTGAACTCAGGAAATGGATACAGCACAGTGTCTAAATGGCTAGGTCAAATGCCCAGGGCCAGTTTTCCTTCATACCCTCTAAATTCCACCTGAGCTTACAATTTTTTTTCTTTTTATTTTATGATAAATGAAATTTTTACTTTTCCCCTTGAACTCCTAGCTACACATTGAGTGGTTCTGAGTTATATTCTGTGTTGATGTTCTGCTTGTTGACAGGTGGAGCAGTGGTGATGATCTTAGCCCCTGATGCCGTGAGAACAGTGAGTATAAGGCCTATTTTGAGCTGAATTTACATCTGCCTCAATATAGTTTCTAACTTCTGCAATTCTTGCTCTGTTTAGTCATAACTGAAAAGGCATTAATACTTTCTCACTCAACAGTCCTTTAAATATTTACCCAGTTACATCATCCTGTGTCCTTTTTCAGAGACATAATATTCAAGTTACTCCGGTTATGGCTCCTCTGGCGGTGCTCTTTAATAATTTAATTTACATTTGCCTTAAAGTCTCGGGCTCAAAGCCTGCTTCCCTGGGTTCGTCTCAGCCAAAACAAATGGATGGGACTGTCCTTTCCTCTGTTCTGCCTGTTATCTTCTGTTATTCACAGGCAACATTTGGAGGGTCCAGAGGTCTGCGGATTCAGCTGAAGCTTGTTCAAAGAAAGGCTTCCGATGTGCTGTTTTAGTATAAGGTAGAAGTTTAGCTTTTGCCTTGCTACAGCTAGCTAAAGGAGAATAATTTAACTCAATAATTTCATTGAATTTTCAAGGACTCAGTGATTCCTGCTATCTATTTCCAGCATTTAGATTATGAAAACCAAAAATATCCACAAATAAACTTTTGATGCTAATTCAAAGATAACACAATTTACTAGGTTTGGAGAGCAAACATTTCAAAAATGTATTTGACATGTGACTGATTTGATCTTTTCACTTTTGTTGGTTAAGGTGAGGGCTTTTTTTTTTTTTGGCAAAAGTCAGGTGTTTTGTGTATTCTGTTCTGGCGTTTCTTTTCATTTTCTCATTTGTCATTAGCCCTGTGACTATATCTTTAATAAAGTGTACAAAATATTCAATCTAATTCTTTCTGCAAATTTTCTTCCTGCCAATGAAACTTTAGCCCTGCAGAACACTTGGAGGCAAATTAGTTATAATTCAGTAGTTTGGTGTCATTCTTAGAATAGCTGGTGCATTTACTGCCATCTTGTGGAATATCTTACAGGAATGAGAAATAGCAATTAGATTAATCAAAGAACATTTAAAATATTTGAAAAGTAAAATTTATTTATTGAATCAGTTCTTAGTTTAGCTAGAGACATGTAAAATTGGAGAGTTAAGGCCCACATGAAACTTAAATTAATGTGTATCCCCAAAACTTATTTTAAAATTTATTGCCTTCTTCTCATTGTTAATTTATTGTTCCAAAATAGATGGCCATAGTTGTCTGATTTCAATTAACATTTAGTTGCTTGGGGATGGAGACAATAGTAAGGACAATCTAAACTGGAAAATGTGTCGCTTCAGTTTTCTAAAGTTTTAATTCTGTGTATTGCTCTTGTATAATATATTCTTCAGGTACAATGTATTCTGTACTAAGCTATGCTGATTTAGACTCCCTCCCCAAGCCCCAGCTTCCCAAGAGTTAGTTATCTCTTGTTTACTGCTTGATATATTTCACATTCCCCCATGGACCAAGAGAAACTGAATAAAACTTATGTGGGGTTTGCTCATCCAATCTCCTTATCTTACCAAGAAACCTTAAAAAATACCGCCCCCTTTTTATTATGAACAAATTGCAAAGAATTTGGTTCCATTTTTAGAAATCTTTGCGTTAAACATCATTGGCACGAACTTCGGCTGCAACCTCAGCTTGCACATCCCCACATCAGCACGGGTCAACAAAACATGATAAGTAGTCTGTTGCAACCCTGGGATTCTGCAGAGTCATGAATAAATAAATGTCAGCATGTTTAAGCAGTTACCCCCTATGGAAGTATTTGCTCTCCACTCAGACTATTAAAATCTGACAGAATCCCCAAGCTACACACTAGATTTAGTAATTAGTGTTCCCTTAAATCCTATATTGTGGGCATTTGCTTGGGTTATTATCTAAAATTGTACTACTTTTATTGTTACTTTTATTTACCAGCATTTACTATTTTTGTTTTGGATCCTAGAGACACAGTCACAAATAAACAGCATTTGGAAGATAGAGAAATAAATAAACGATGCCACATACTCAATGGGCTCATCAATTTGAGCGGTCACAAAAATCATTAGTTGTACTTAATAAAATTGCAGATCCCTAGGTTCTGCTAATTATAATTCAATATATTAATAGGTCTTGGGGTAAAGTAATAAATGTGTATTTTGAAAAGCATCTAGGTCATCCTTGTACAAAGGATGGAATTCACAACCTTACAAGAAAAATTGTTATTATAAGAAATTGATTTTCTGAGAAAGGCAAGCATGAAGAAAGCACATAGAAGGCAGATTTAACTAAACCGGAAGGATTCAGGGAAGCTGAATAAGAGTAAACCATAGAAAGGATGAGTCTAAAATTCCTAGGAAAGATATGAACATGCCAGACAGGAGAACTTAGCATTTTCAAGGTATGCAAAGTAGTTCAGTGCATCTGAACAGCACAATTTCAGGATGATATTTCAAAGCAATGGTAAAATTTACACAGTGCTTTACAATCATGATGCAACCCACTTAGAAACAAACCTACACTACTACATCAAGTCAGTGGGGATTTAAAGCCTATACGGTTCAATAATTGGCCAAAGAAAACTGAAAATGACAAAACTGAATTATAATGAAATGCTCATATGACCCTAGTACGGGATATTTAATCTATCATTTATAGAAAATGTCAGAACGTTAAAATACATGAAAAGGTAGAAATGATGAAAATTAAAGAAAATGGAAGGCATGAAATAATTAAAATAAGAAGTTTAAATATATTAAATTTGGAAGTAGAATCAAGATACATTACAACAAGAAAGATAATTATATCAATTTCTAATGGTTTCTGTAGTTAAAATGCAAGCAAATACACATATTACATACATTTTGACTATAAATTTATTTAAATCTATGAATTTTAGAATGTTTGAAATTTGAAATGAATTTATGGATTGTGTAATTTATAGACATATAAAGTTTAAAAGGCAATATTACGTAGTTATTTGAAAGGCAGAATGAGAAAAGGATATCTTCTCTCTGTTGACTCATCCCTATATGGCCACAGCAGCCAAGGGTGTGCCAGGATGGACCAGAAACCTGGAGGTTTACCCGTGTCTTCCTGGTAGTGACGGAGGTCCAAACACTTGGGCCATCTTGTGCTACTTTCCAGGCAAATTAGCAGGAAGATGGACAAGAAGAGGAAGAGCTGGAATTAGAACTGGCACCGTGAGACACACTGCCAGCATTTGTGACCAGTGGCTCAGCCCACTACGCAACAACACCAGCCCTCAGATCGTTACGGATTTCTTAGTCAAAGCCCAAGTTGCTACAGCAATACAACTCAGCCAAAAGAGCTCCCATCTGTATCAAACAATGCTTCCTCGGATTTAATTTTCATGGGATAAGTTACCAAAGAGTAAATGATTAGCTGTTACATGTCTCACTTACATGAGGTGATTCCTTACAATTCTTTATGATTTTTTCTCTCTCTTTTTTTTATTAATTACATTGCATTATGTGACACAGTTTAATAGGCATTGGGATTCCCCCCCCCCCCCCATGGTGGATTGCTGCTCCTTGTTGCATTACCACAGTTCAAATTCAGTTGAGATTCTTTCATTGCAGGCATCTACCAAGCATAGCATCCAGTATCTTATTGTCCAGATAAGTTCAGCAGTTTCTTGGGGAGACCATCTCTTGTCTGAAGGTAGAGCCAACAGAGTATCCTTCCAATCAATTAAAAGCCCTGAGATTACATCAGTAACAATTTATAAGGTTATGGAATTAGTTGACATAGTATTGAGTAACCAACATGTTAAAAGAGAGAGAAGAAAAAAAAAAAAAGAATGCAAATTCTGAACCACATCCTGTGACTTCTACATTGAGATTTCAATTATTAGTTTATATTCAGCTGGGTTCTATACACCTTAAAATGGCTATAGATTACTATTTAGCTGTCTCATGTCTATTTTTAGTATTTAGCAGTTTATAGCTTTGAAGCATGATTTTGCTGAACCTGGCTGTTTTTCAGGTAGTCTAACTCTATAACTCTAACAAGACATATGTCAACAGTTTAGGTGAACAGTTTTAGGAGGAGTGTGCAGAGAAATCTTCAATATCCTAGTGAGGAGTAAGTAATCTTTGTGTCCCACCCAGTGAGTTATAAGTACATCCCCGCCAACCGTTTCCTGTCTGACTCTAAGCTTACCTTGCTGTTCTCTATCTATTCTAGTTTTTTCCTTGTTTATTTTTTGTTTGTTAGTTTGTTTTGAGGGGTTTCTGGAGCGATCCTGATGATCATTATGAGAGAAGGGTGAGGACCCAAAGTCAGAACCAGGCAAGGACCAGAGAAAGCTCCTCTCCCTAGTTCCAAAGGAAGTTTACTGTTCTGTTTCTGTGGACCATTCAGTGCTCCTGGTTGTCATTCCAGTGATCTTGGATCCTGCAAGGCAGGGTTTGGGCTTCTTCCATCCCATGTGGGAGATCCAAATGGAGGTGGGTCACCTCAGAGTTCTCGGCCTCCGAAGGCACTCCAATTCCCTATGGTCTCCTTGGCGGTTGGGATGTAGTCCTCGGAGCTCTTACTGATAGTCCTTGGTGAGGATCTGGCAGCCTACAGGGTTGGGATATTAGCCTCCTCCTGTCTGCCTGCTCCACTCTGGGGTCCCCCCTTGCTCTGTGCATAGGCCTCCTGTTAAGAGGTTGTTAGGATTGGTCCTGATCCCCCCCATATGCCTTTGTAGTTTTGCTATTGTCTAATGCTGACTCGAGTCTGTTGTCTATGAGTTATCATTTATAATCCTGATAGGTTATGCTTCCCGTCTTCCTCACACCTTCTAGGTTGATGTAAGATTTCTCTGCTCTCCCTCCCCATTTCCGAGTAGCATAGGGCCTTACAAGTATATTAGGTTTTACAACTCTCTGATGTAGATCAGAAGCAGTCTGACACATATCGATTGTTGGTTCATTGGTTACTTCACAATATCTTATTGCATTGGATACAGTCTGTGTGGGGTTGAAATAATATATGATTTTTGATCAAGGAAAGAATATATTGACTATTAAGATTATGAACAAAGGTTGGGTTTTATAGAGATGTGTTGTAGAAGCACCCTTCTTCATTGCATCTCAGTAATGTATATAAAAGAAAACTTATTTCCTAAATCAATTATATTCACAAAGAAATAAAAAAATCCTCAGCTAATACTAAGAACTTAATTGTTAAGAATGAAATTCCTATTGCTTCAATACAAGCCAGGCATTTTCCCCTGGGAAGTGTATATCTTTCTTTGATTTTTCAAATCTTTCCACTAATATTTCTTCAAAGAAAGCTTTACTTATCTTTGTTTCTATCTTCTCTGATAAAAAGGTTTTATTTACTTTTCTGAAAGAGCAACAGAGAGACAACATGAGATATGAGAGAGGCGTTTTCCCATCTAACAGCTGATGCTCTAAATGGCCACAATAGCACAAAAGGTTGGGTCTGATTGAAATCAGGAGCCCAGAGCTTCAGCTGGGCATCCCACACTGCTGCCAGGGACTGGAGCCTTTGTGTCATCTTCCGTTGGTTCCCAGGCACTTTGGCAGGAACCTAAGTCAAAAGCAGAGGAAACAAGTCTTGAACCAGAACTGCGATATGGATGCAAGCAATGCAAATATCAGTTTAAACTCCTGCACCACAGTGACGACCGTTTTCTTTTCCTTCTTGAAATTGAACTTATTTGCTCTTTTAGGAAATGGGCAATCTTCATGTCTTTTTAGTATTGTCCCTCTTCTCTAAAGTGCCTTGTTTTATTCATAAATTCCTTCATTTGGAATTAATTAATGAATTAACTGATTAATTGACTGATTCTGCTGTTGACTCAACAATATTTTTAACCTAATTTATTACATTTCTCACCTCTAGAATTTCTACATTTTTAAAACAATTCCATCTCCTAGGACAACTTCACATGTTTTCACCGGTCTCATTTCCTAAAGTGTTTGAATTACTTCTTTGTCTTTATGTAAGTTTCATTCTTCGTTCAAACATTTATCTTAAAATTTTCTCAAACAATTAGTTTAACTCCAGTTACTAGGGATCGGCTGCTAGGAAATTGTGGTAATCTCTGTGGATGCATATGTTTTTGGTTTTCTCTTCCTCTTGCCCTACTACATTGCTGCCTATGCATTTAGTGGAGAAGTTGTCTCTTACAGACGTTACATGTTAGTAGCCACTGACTCTCCGTCAACCAAGTTAGAGGTGACAACAATCGCAGGGGCCTCAGTGGCCTGCACAATGAAGGCATACCATGAAATTTATTGCATTTTTGGTGGTAGGGATGCTGAAGTTCTCACAATCTCTTCCCCTGGGGAGGTTGAGAGAGAGCATGTCCCTTGACACAAGCTGGTTTAGACGATTATTTCTAGATAGTGATGCAGGTGCTTAATGCATTATGTGCATGCAATAATTGAAGCATGGGCATGCATGCAGGATGTGTGGCTCTAGCTCTCAGGAGGTAGGTGTACATGTGCTCTTACACTGCTAAACTCTATAAGATATTTGTATTTGTGAATCACCCAGGGAGCTCAAGTAGTATAATGAAGAAGGAACAGGTAATTTTGGAAGCAGAATTTTTGATAATTGATAAGTTAGGTTGTTACTTCATTATATTCCATCATACCACGATTACAACCATATCAACATCACTTTGCAGAGTGAGGCTGTAAGGGTGGGATACGGGAGCTCTATTTGTGCAGAAGCTCAAAGAGAGGGGGAAAGAAAAGAGAAAATTAATTAGGAAAATGACAAAAATACACTTAATCTAGTTTTCAAAATGTTCCTAGAGCTGAGTGGTTTTCCGAAGAAAAATTGAAGGACTGAAATTGTCAATCAAAGGATGCTAGAACTGTGATGTAGAGGATCAGAAGCAAGGTTGTTTCATTCCTTTTCATATCTCCTTGTAGCACTTTCTCCTTTTCGTAATACTGAATCCAAATCAGCCTCATAGTTTCCATGAATATTCTTTATACATATTTCCCTTCCTGATTGGTGGGTATTAACAGCTCTTAAAAATGTACCTACTGGGGAGAATTATACACCACATGGCAATAATTAAAATGAAATTGCAGTGATTCCATACATATCAAAAATATGTATGACAAAGTAAGGGATATTATCATGGTTAAATAGGGTGATTTTGTATTAATGAAAATGTAACGTTATCACAATGTAAGAAACTTAAATGAGTATATACTTAAAAATAGAGCTGCAAAGAACATTAAGCAAAAGCTGTCAGAATGGAAAAGAATGACAAATCCATAATTACTTCTGGAAGTATTAGCAGTCTGTTCTCAGCAGTTAGGAGAAGACAGAAAGTCAGTAAGACTTCATTAGAATTGAACATTGTCAACCATTTAATCTTGACAGAAATCGAATGCTTCACTTGTAACATCAAAATGCACATTCTTTCCAACTATATATGGAACGGTTATAAGGATATAGCATAATCTGAAACCTGAGACAATATCTAAACATTTCAACAGACTGAAGTCTTTGAAATTGTGTTCTGTGATCACAACAAAACTGAAAAATCATCACTGAAACATGTGGACAACATCTCTGTAAACACCAATGTAACAAAACATTTTTAACAAGGTGTGATCAAAGAAAATTTACAAGAAATGGAAAATATTTTGATCTGTAAGAGTGCTTCAAATGATTCGTAAAAAAATTGAATTAAAAAGATAAGTTTACCTTACTGTTAAAAAATTGGAAGTCTATATGTAAACTTTTCACCATATGCATTCTCCATGAACTTGCCTAAGATTTCTCATAAATTAAAATGAAATACTTCATTGTGAAATTTGTGGGCTGTACCTAACAGATGTTAAGAGAAATATTACTACAATAGATGGTTCTATTTGCATAATCTAAAATCAGTGTTTAAGTTTCTTCTTAGTAAACAGCAGAAGAACCAATTCAACACAAGCAAAAAAAGCGCGTACTCAATATAAGAGATTTTCAGTCAAGCAAAAAAATATAGAATTTAAACAGAGATAGATGAATTAAGAAAAAAAATTACATACATGCTAATAAGAAGACTGAGGTAAAACTCATCCCAATAAAACATAAATAATGGATAGATACTGAGAGAAGAAAAGGAGGAACCTTCTTAAAAAATGAAATGGACAAATGTCTTGTGATATACATTTCACAGAAACCTCACTCCAGGCCCAGATATTTCAGTAATAAATTCTGGCATACATTCAAATGAGAAATGATACAACTTTTATACTAACTATTCTGTCATTTGCTGGTTTATTTCCTAAATGGCTACAATTGCTAGGAGTGGTCCCTTCTGAACCCAGCAGCCAGAAGCTTCATCCTGTCTCCAACATGACTTAGAAGGACTCAAGCACTGGAGTAAATGCATGTTCGAGTATTAACAGTTTCTACTTTAAACAGATTTTAAGACAACACTCTATGGCCAGGTAAGGAATAGCATTACAGTAATACATGCAAAGGAGAATAAGCCATAAACAGGAAGGATTTGTTCATTTAATGCAATGTTAACATTAAATGCACAATCACTGCCATTCATCTTATTGATACAAGAAAAGATGGAGCCTCCAAAAGGGTGTGGGAAACCAATCATCCTCTCAGAAACAGGAACAAAACAAAATTTGAAGCAAGTTTCAAGATAGAAAGAAGTTTCTCCAATATTCTATGGAACATCTACCAGGAATCCTATCGCTAATATAATGAGTCTCATTGCAGAATGCTTTTCTCCACTGAGATAAACAACAATGCCAAAAAATGCATTTACATTTTTAATTCAGTTTTATATTAAAAGTGCAGTTAAGGAAGAAAATGAAAAAAAAAACCCAGATTATTAAGAAAGCATTAAAATATCATTTTTTTACATTTACAATGAGGTTATGACGTAATGAAAATTACTTATCTATAAATAGCTACCAAAAAAAGGTACTGTTCAAAAGACCATTAAAAGACTTTAGCAAGCTTACCAGACACAAAGTTAATGTGTGAGAATCAGTTGTATCTCCTTTTTTTCTATAAAATAGTTTTTTAGTAAATAATGCTCATGTGTTTACATATTAAATGCTGTCAAGGTTATTTGCATATGTGACAGGGTTAGCATAAACCTTGATCAAAATATGAGATGTATTAGTTTTTAAAATGACATAAAATTCATCTGAAGAACTCAGATGTGTATTTCCTTAACAGAGTTTGTGTCGTAGGATATTTCTTAGTTCAACACAGTAGGTGTTCACACGCAGTCTGAGTAGTACATAGAACACAATTTAGCTTTGCTTTTTGGTAAATATCCCTTAACTCATTTAAAAATTATTATTATCATTTTATGATAGTTGCTTAGGCCCCTGGGATATCTCTTAATCTCTCCCCATCCCCACCACCCACAGAGTTTCCCTATATTGTTACTACAGTATAGTTCTTCATATACAGTCATATGTCCGTTATTGCGGGCATGGACAATGGCAGAGAGTCCAGCATCCTATTGTCAAGATAAAGTAAACAGTTTCATTGGGAGTCCATCTTTAGCCTGGAAGCAGAGATGCATACTGCATTGTATCCTCACTTCTGGATATGACAGTCTCCATCACACAGTTACTATACATCCCCTAAAGTGAAAAGCCACAAAACAAAATCAACAACAGGAAGAAAAAAAGAAAATAACAGCACCATGAACTTAAATAACATGCTACTGAATGACAAATGTTTAGCTGAGGAAATATAAAAGAAAATCAAGAAACTTGTTGAAGAAATTGATGCTACGCAATGATCTATGAGTCACTGAAGAATTTCATCAGAGGAAAGTATTTTGAAGAGATGAAACTGGAAAAAAAAATCCATGACATTGAGTTTACTCTGATTTTTGTTGGTGAGATATATCTCCTGTAGGCAAAAAATAGATGGATTTTGTTTTTTATGTAGTCAACTTATCTATGACATTTGATTGAGCTTAAGCCATTTATATTCAGGGTTAATATGTATGGATGGTACTTTGGTCCTGTCTTTTTAGGAATGGGTTGTTCATTGGTTTAGTCTTCTGTTGTCATTTTACTGGGATGTTCTTCCCATTTCCCTTTGGTTTTGGTAGCTGCTATTCCTCTTCTCTGTCAAGAGAACATCTTGAAGTATCATTTGTAGGGCAGGTTTGCAAGAGGCAAATTCTTTTAACTTTTCTTTACTGGGGAAGTATTTTATTTTATTTTCAAAGATGAAAGAAAGCTTTGCTGGATATGTTTCCTGGGCTGACATTTTTTTTTTCTTTTAGAATCTGGAATATGTCACTCCATTCTCTTCTTGCCTGTAGAGTTTCCTGTGAGAGATCTCCTGTGAGTTTAATTGGCATTTCTTTATATTTATGTCAATTGATTTTTTTCCACGTGCATATTTAAGGATCTTTTCCTTATTTTCAATTGAAGAGAGCTTGATTATCATGTGTCATGGTGAAGATCACTTTTTTTTAAAAAAAAAGATTTATTTATTTTTATTGAAAGACAAATATACAGAGAGGAAGAGAGACAGAGGAACATCTTCTATCTGATGGTTCACTCCCCAAGTGATCGCAGTGGCTGGAGATGAGCCAATCTGAAGCCAGGAGGCAGGAGCACTTCTGGGTCTCCCGCATGGCTGCAGAGTCCCAAGGCTTTGGGCCTTCCACTGTTTTCTTAGGCCACAAACAATGAGCTGGATAGGAAGCAGGCCTTCCGGGATTAGAACCGGTGACCATATGGGATCCTGGTGAGTGCAAGGCGAGGACTTCAACCACTACGCTATTGCGTTGGGCCCAAAGATCACTTTTGATCAAGCCAGTTGGGAGTTCTGTGCCCCTTCTGGATCTTGTTTCCCAATTCTTTCTCTAGATTAGGGAAATTTTTCCTTTTACTTTATTGAATACACCTTTAATCCCAGCTTCTCTTTCTGCACCTTCCGGGATTCCCACAACACTTAGATTTGGCCTCTTAATAGTGTCTTTCAAGTCTTGAATACTTTTTTTGGTCTGATCCAGCTCTGCTTCGAGCTTTTTGCTTGTTTCCCCTGGTGACAGGAAATAGCTTCCAATTCTGAGATTCATTCTGCTTTCTTCATTCTATTTTGGAGATTCTCCACTATGCTCTTAATATTCTCCACTGTATTCTTCATTTCTAATATATCAGCTTTCATTTGATTCATTTCCAGTGTGATATATTCCTTAAAATCCTTGAATGCCTGCTTTATGTGCTTCTCTTTGTTGATAAGAAATTTTATAACAAGTGTTTTGAATTCTGTATGCCCCATTTTCTCAATGTCTTCCTTAGTTAACTCTGAGACTGGTACAGGGTTTTGCTCCTTTGCAGGAGAGTCTTCAGTAATATTCATTGTGCGTCTGTCTCTTCTTTTGCTCTCGATCATTGTACTTCTGGTTAGCAGTCACTTGTGTCACTCCCTCCAGCAAGTTCCAGGTCTGGGTTCTCACGTTAGATTTTCACCATGGTCTCTGTAGCCCCAGGTCCTGACTTACCAGTTTCTACCTCCTGTGATGCCATGTTGAGGTTGCACCATTGTCTGTACAACTTTTCTCCCATTTTCAGTTGGAGCAGGTCCCAGGATTAGGGAGACACTAGGTATGCTATATAGTTAGGTTGTTTTTGGTGGTAATCTTGCAGGAACCTGTTGGCCATTAGGTCTGAAGGCTACAAGAACTTATTTTGACCTGTACGATGCCATAGTCAGTATCATTTTCCTGTGGGACCAGTGTAATCCACTGAGCTCAGTGAGTTCTCATGAGCTTAGCACATGTGCAGGTCTCTGTTATTCCTTCAGTGCTAAAAGTTTTGCCGCACTGTACAAAATGGCACCTGATGTGCCATTACTAGAGTTCTTGATCTACTAACAGTCAGGTCTGAGGGTTGCCTGGACCTTTCTTGGGTGGAACCTGTAGGATGCCACTTTGTTGCAGTTCAGTGAGTCAGAAATGAGTTCACTTCCAGCTCAGCCTGTGCTCAGCTCTTTCCTTGCCTTTGTTCTGGGGTTCATGAGGTGGGTGTAGAGGACACAAAGGTGTGGAGAGAACTGTTCCATTGCAGGCAAGGCTGCTGCTTGGCAAGGCCCATTGGATGTCTCTACAACCAACTGAAGGCATTTTCCTCTCCCTTTGCATGGACACCAGACAACCCCACTGAGATTTCTGTAACCTGTTTAGCCTTTGGCTGCCACTGCAGAGTTGGTCTTCACTACCAATGTGAGCTTGGAAGTTGATGTTGCTGATAATGTCGTAGCAAAAGGGCCTTTTACAATTCATTCTGTCTCTGTCTCTGCTGCCTCCATTGGCCATCCTTGATCTTTAGCTCTCTGCTTCTGTGATGCATTTCCTCCCTTAACTGAGTCAAGTTAAGTTGTAGGATGAGGATTGTAGTAGGAATGTGTTACTGATTAATATGTACCTCTATTGAGAACTTCCTGACCACAGGGTCAGGATGGATAACATCCTGCTTTAAGGTGAAACAAACAGCAGAATTATCCTTGGAAACATCCGCTTGACCATGACATAAAAAGTCTGTTCCTGAGCTTGTGACTGCGTCTGTATAAATAAAGGGGACAGCTTTCATGCGTTGTCCATTATGATCATGAAATTGTAGTGGTTTGTTTATTTTCTCTATGCCTATACCATGCACCTGTCTCAAGTTCTGAACTTGGCTGGAGCTGGACTCCGGAACCTTTGTCTCCTTAAAAAATATGGCACCTGATTTGGCTCTAGAGAAGCAGGCTGAGCTGTGAAATCTACCCCATTCCCACACTGCCCATCTGGGATCTGCTGGTCTGTCTCTGCTCCTGGCCAAATCAATCAGACCAGCAGGACGAGCAGTTCTTTGTCTGGGTTCACCTCCTGAGCTCCCAGTGAAAGCCCCTTTCCACCTGGTTGCTGGTGGAGTTCTGGCTGCTGGTGCGATTTGGATTGCCAATGGCTGAAGGCTGCTGGAGTATCAACAAGGCAACACCACACAGTTGTTTTCACTGCTTTCCTGTGTCTGTCGGTCTCCAGGTACCCCTGTGCTGTTGTTCTGGCCTATGCTATTTCCTGGAATGTGCCCTCTCTGCTTCACACTGGTCAAATGTTTTTCCGTCTGTTTAAATGTGTCCTTACCCTATTCTGCCATTTTGATTCTCCCTGTAAATATCCCTTAATAAGTTGTGTTTCTATTTCACAGAAAACTTAGACATTGTTGATATTTAAAATAGTGAAGACTATGAAATGCAGCATACTAAAGCTGACAAAGTATGTATCAGATCTGCTGCTCCTTGGAACAAAACCATTTTTTGAAGGAAATTAAAAAAGCAGAAATCATACCAAATTCATGCTTCAGAGACTCCAATTTTACTAGCTGTCAATGTTTCCCATGCCATCCTACCAGGAATTCTTGGATGAAAGTGACAAACTAATTCTAAATATTTAATCACAACAAATAACTGACAATCTGAAAAACAGGATTTAAAAACAAGCACAATTTGGAAGAGTTATCAGATTGTAAAGCTTACCCTACATGTATAATAAAGACATTATGATATCTGGATCCTAATAGACACATCCATTCTGGGAACATAATGAAATGTTCATTTTAAGCAAACCAATTTCAAATAAATGTGCTCACTTACATTCAGTAAAAGCAAAAAGGTAATTAAAAATGATATTTCCCCCAAATGATGTAGAAATAATGAAATGAAGTGAGAAAAAAAGACAGAGTGAGAGACAAACATTGAGCCTTACCTCTTGGCCTTTAGCTGAAGCCATTTATAACACAAAACTATGTAACAGAATTTAATAAAACACAGGGAAAGGTCGAGGATACTGTGATAGGCAAAGGCTTTTAAAAAATAAAAGCAAGAAAAAAAAATGAAGTATTAAAAATCAAACCTTGATACATTGAACTTAATGAAATTGAAAGTTTGGCTGTTCAAAAGACATAACATAAAGGCAAAATAAAGACTGTGTGACATTATTTTTAAAGCACATATCCTACAAAAGTCATTAATTCAGAATAAGTAATTATTGATCTCCCTTAAGACTACAACCTAATAAGAAATAAAAATTGAGATATTTGGTCAGTTCCGTAACAAACAAATCTAGGTGAAAATATTTTCAACATCATTATTAGGCAATATAAAATCGTAAAAAGGTAGTGCTAATATTGTTAATCTTAAAGCAACTAAAAGCACACACAAAAATTGATGAAACTTCATTAAATTGGATATGTAGGTAAATTTATTACCTACAAATCATACTTCAGTTAAAACATGTCTTCATAAAAACACATTAAAATGAACGAGCTGTTGGGTTGGAAATCAGTTCTAGTCATTTGTATCTAAATGAGCATTTTCATCATCATTGTTTATGTGCTTCCCAAAGTGGCTATACATTGTTAAAATTGACATTACTGTTCAATTATTATTAGTAATAGTAATAGTTACAAGTAATGGAGAAAGGGTGCTTTAGTAATATGCAAAACACGATGCTCTAACATTGCTGGAGTTTTAATCAGTGCTGTTTCTGAGAACTGTACCAAGTAATTTTTTTTTTAATTTTCACTTGCATTGTGAACTTTTTTAGGATCAGCATGATCAATATGGAATCTTCACGCTTCTGATAAACCAAAATCTCCATTCCTATCACAAACTGCCTTAATATGGAAGAAGTGATACTAATTTTCACTTTTCTTCTTTACTGGATAAATACATTTTTCATCTGATAGAAAGATAATTTTGTTAAATTCATGTTAACAGAACATCTAATTAATTGTAATATTTATTTAAAATGTCTGAATTTTTTTCTGTTTGCCTCCTGGAATAAGAATAGCATGAACTAGGCAGTCTAGTAAAGTGACCCCATGATGCCAAGACACTGTAGTTTTCTCTTTCTTTCTACTAAGTCTGTAATTAGATTTTTCTGTGTCTCCTCATGGCTGACGAGTAGCTGCTCCACCCCCAGAATTACATCAGTCTTCCCACGAGAATGGGAAGGGCCAAGGGCCAAAGAGAGAGAGAAACAGGAAGATTTTGCTCTGCTGGTTCATATACTTGATGGTCACTACAGCCGACATTGGACAAGTTGGTGGTAGACTAAGTGAAGAATACCTGTGCCTACTAAAGTGATTTCATTGCTTCATATTCACCCAATACTGACCTATTCATAATTAGAGAAGGATTCGAATCCCTAGAAATATACAGATAGGTTATCAATATGTAAGGTTTTTACATATGCCTGAATTATGTGTACTGGAAATATTAACTTGTTAAAAGCCTACATAAACAGGTACTGTCTAGTATTACCTTTTTGCAAGTATGTAGATTCTTTGCAAATGTTACGATGAAATGTTCATCCAGGAGAAAGGTTTAATCTACCACGATTGCTGTCTTTGCTTCAAAAACAGAATTTAATTTGTCAGTCAATGGTTTGTGAAGTGGTTCATATACTGTAAAGAGGACTGACACTTTGCAAAGACTGCGATTTTTTTTAAAAAAGAAAAAATATATATACATACTTAGAAACAATGAGGCATGAAAAAAGACTTCTGCAAAATGCAGGAAGCGATCAAAAAAAGAGGACCAGCCAAGTCGGATGTGGCTCTTTATTCTTCCAGCTTGAATTCCTCAGATTTGCAGAATTCTACTTTGATTGGTTCTACATGATGTCAAAAACATCCAGATGCAAATTTTTAAAGGTTTTGATGTTTTTTAGAGATAGATTCTTTTATCTCTCAGTGTTTCAATTTTCTCTATGCCGTAAAAATAAATGTCTGTGTCTTATTGACTGTGAAGAGATTTCTCTTTTTACGTTTGAATTATTTAATCAAATTTATTCTATTACGTAAACAGTACAATTTCAATATGGGAAAACACATTTTATTGCTGTCATTTTATACCTCTTTTTCTATTCAAAAAACAAAATACCTTTTCAATCCAAACAAATTTGGAGTTGTTATAATTAATAGAATTTTCGCTGGAGATAGCCAGAAAGAAAAAGGAAAGAACATTCTTGAGTATGCGAGTGTCACACAAAATCCTCATGTTTTAGGATCCAAAAGTCTGGGGTTTTGAGATCTAGTTCTGTTATTAGTGAGGTCTAAGGTTTTAGACGAACACCCATAGAATCTGTATCCTAACACATATCAGTGAGAAAGTGACAGTCAGGGACCTGTATGATGATTCAATTGGCAAAGCCTCATCTTGCAAGCATCACGATCTGGTACAGGTGCCTGTTCATATCCCAGTTTCTCCACTTTCCATCCATCTCCCTGCTTATTGCCTGGGAAGGCAGCAGCGATGTCTTTTGGGACCGTGCATTCACATGGGCAGCTTGGAAGAGGTTCCTGGTTTTGGATCGGCTCAGCTTTGGCATTTACAGCCTTTGGAGAGTAAACTGGCAGATGGAAGATAAGTTAAAAAGTAAGGGGTGGGGTGGAATTGAAGGTTAATTGCAGTGGATATCTTGCTACAAGTGTTAAGTAGCAGCTTGTTTTTCAGTAAGTCTGTTTCCTTGAGGGAAATGTTGTTCTGACACTAACGAAATCCCCTTTGTGGTGTTTTAGTCTTAAGAATATAAAAAGCTAAATACTACAGTGAAAATAGACACGAGACAGCTGAATAGAACCCTATAGCCATTTTAAGGTGTATACAACGCGGTTGTACATAAACTAAAATTGAAATGCCAATGAAGAAGTCACAGGATGTGATTCAGAACTTGTATTCTTTCAAAAACATATTGGTTACTCAATACTATGTTCACTAATTCCATAACGTTATAAATTGTTGCTGATGTTATGTTGGGGCTTTTAATTGATCAAGATGATACTCTGCCGGCTCTACCTTCAGACCAGAGATGGTCTACCCAAGAAGCTGTTGAACTTGTCTGGACAATAAGATACTGGACACTATGCTTGGTAGATGCTTGCAATGAAAGAATCTCAACTGAATTTGAACTGTGGCAATGCAGCAAGGTGGAGGAATCCACCATGCGGGAAGGTTTGGGAGGGGTGGGGGGAATCCCAGAGCCTATAACACTGTGTCACATAATGAAAGTAATTAATAAAAACAATTACACAGAACATCAGGAAATCAAACAAAAGAAAAGAAAGAAAATGATCTTCAAGACGAATGCAATTGGCTTTGCAAAGCAAGGCATCAATTTGGGTTTGACATTCAGTAATACTTGAATTGAATTCCTTTACTGTTACATGATATGAACGCCCCAGAAAATGGATCTACTTCTTGACTAGCTTCAGGGTCTTAAGTCAGGACCAGACATCAATATTGACACAATCGAGCCGATGTTTTTGCCAGACAGCTAAATAATAGTAATATTTGCTCTTTGTTTTGCTTAGTCATTGCAATTTTCTTTTAAAATTTATAGAACAAAACCTCAAAATGTTCATTAATAATCCTGTTAGAGCAAACCAGTTCTTAAAGGCAGGAAGTAATTTTCCATGGCC
Organism: Ochotona curzoniae; assembly: GCF_017591425.1. NCBI lineage: Eukaryota > Metazoa > Chordata > Mammalia > Lagomorpha > Ochotonidae > Ochotona > Ochotona curzoniae. The sequence goes on from NW_024467115.1 coordinate 24,907,698, forward strand.
AAAAAATTGTTAAATATGAGACAAGTTTCAGTCTCAGGTCTGCCGGATTTCAAAGCCATGTATTTTGTTTAACATCCAAGTATAAGTCAGCTTGCAATTTTGCAAAATTGGTGGAGTCCTAAAAGGCATCATTCTGACACCGTTTCCTTGGTTGCACTGGAATTCCTTAGTATTTCCAAGGTGATATTGGATTTTAGGAGAAGAGTATAATGAAAAATATAAGATTGTTTAGAAAACTCACAGAGCCCCCTCAAATTAAAATTACAGGCAAGGAGTTGTGTATGAATTAGCATGAACTGGGCTTGGAGGAAAAAGTGGAGTTTGGGCAGACAGGATGAGAAATAAAGGGAAATAAAAAATATTGGTTATGACTACTGACTTTTGCTGGAAACACTGAAATGTTTTTCTACATTGATGTGTAAAGGATGCTGTATTTGGGAGGGACAATACTATTCAAGGATGCAAAGCAAAGCATGCTTAGTGATGACCAGTGCGTCTCAGTTTCTCTGCTAGACTCTTCACAGGTAACGTCCCACAGACCTTCAAACACAGGTGAAGGTTTTAAGACAAAGTACGTGTTAGAATTATTTACAATTAGGACTCATTAAAATCCATTGAAAAGAGTGTTATCAGGCTAGTGACATTTGAACAGATTACTCTGTCAGTTGTTTGATCATAGAAAAAGAAAGAGCATACAAAGAGAACTGGCAAAATCAAGTGGGAACTCAGTTCATGAACTCACTTAAACTCCAGGGATACTCAAATACTGCCTCTTCCCTGCATTTTCTAGTCTTTTTGGTAATTCACGGTGATTTAATAAGTAATACAAGTACCTGAGTACTGGTTTATATACCACAGACTTCTCAGAGTCCCTCGTGTATACATTTGCTTAGTTATCCTAACACAGACACAGTGTGTCTTATTGAACATAAACGTAAACTGAGGTTTAGGTAAATGGAGGACTTTGCCTCACATCACCTGACCGATAAGTGCTGATGCTGGCATTTGTGCTCTGTTGAGAATGCAAAGGTTGTGTTTTTGACTAATGGGGTAATGAATAACAGGCTAAGTAAAGGAGTACTTTGCCATTTCATAAGATGCTCCCCCTCCCTTTCTAGTGAAATTAAAACGTTCTGGCTTGGGAGACCTGGATGGTAAGTTAGCTCAGCATAATGTTAAGAGTGTTTGTGATGTTAGTCAGACTGCTGGAGATGCTTTCTAGCTAGAAAGCCAACGAGGAAAGAAGAAAATGTCAAAGTTCTATTTAAAGGGGAATCAGGAAGAATCTCTTTGAGAATGGGGAGCAGAGCCAAATGTACTAGAGAAGCACATAAAATACCCATTGTGCTTTCAACATCAAGATCTAGCTGGAATAACTGAGAAGTAAAGAGGAGTAGTTCTGCAATATGGCAAGGCAAGGTAAGAAGGCATTGCAGAACTGACTCATATGCCTCCCCTGGTGCAGCTGTTACGGGCTTGAAGGTAAGGCTTAATTGTTGACCTCAATTTACTGCTAAGGTGACTTGGGGAGAGCTCAGGAGTACTGCAAACAGATCTCAAGTCTCAGTCCTAAGCTCTCTCTCAGTGACATCATCCACTGTATCTGTGATATGTGGATCATCTATAGGACAAACTGTGCCCACATCTGAGGAGAAACACAGGATTAACACAGGTGCCCTGATGAAGGGACGAGCCTTTGGTGAATTCACTGTTTCTACTCTTTCTGGATGTGTGGTATCACAGGCCAGTTTGTCATTAAGAGAAATCACAGAGAAATTTATTTATGCCATCTACATGCACAGGAAGTTGATTTAAAAATAAAAATTCAGTTATTAATTTTAAGGACTCAAAGTCTTCCTGGAATGATTCAAACTATAAATAATGGGAGAGTAGGTGGCAACATGGGGAGAAGACAAGATTTGGATTTAGATAAAATGGCCTCTGAGAAGTGTCACTTAGCTAAATGATCTTGAACAATATAACAGCTCTGATATGCAATTTCTTGTGAGAAATGGAGATGATGCTTGGTTATAAGGTGAACTGAGTCTGGGATACTCATCTTACAGGCAAACAATGTTGGTTGAGCAAAACATCGCAACTGATAACAGCAGCTTCACTGCTGTATCTGAGGGATCCACCTTGCAGGGTCTCAGAGTAGCAGCATCCCAGTTATTGGTCAGGTTAGAGTCAATGTCAGAAGTCTAAGACTCCCACGAACTCTAAGTATATAAACCTCAATGTGTCCTTCACTCCAAAATATAGAACTGATAGGACATTAAATCATGGCTGCATTCAAAGAGCATTGTTCCACAGTGTAGCTCCAGTGGTAGAAGAGTGGCAATGTGGAACATGGCAGCCAGGATAATTTTAATGGACTTTTTTTTGTTCTAACCCATCCTTTTAGTTCCTGGGGGCTGTGATTCTGAGAGCTAGCATCCATTCCAGTTCCTACTGTGTGATGCAGATGAAGCTTTTTCCTTTCCTGCTCTTTGGTACAGCTAACTTTGGGGAACTGTGAGATGTCCAGGTAGGGTTGGCTGGCAACGCAGCAAACAACATGGAATAATAATGGGGTGCCACTGAAGCTTAATAGAACTTCAAAGTCAAAAGTAGCAACTATTCCTAGGGCAGTAGATATCACCGTGGCTGCCCATATGAATAATCTAGTAACGTGGGCTCCAGCACGTTCTCCCAGCTAATCGGCCTGTGAGGATGCGAATGCCAAGGTTTTAGAAATGCTCTGCTTTCAAGGAAATCTCCCCTTTTTACTTTCTTCTCTCTTTCTTACCCTTCTCTCCTGTTACTTCCTTTTCCCTCACGCTCTTCTCCTTTTTCGCGCTGCCAACTTCTGTTCTTCACAGGCCAGTGACCATTTTGTCATGTTCTATTCTAGATTTGATTTCTGGGGCTAGTTCCCACCTTGTCCTGCTCCTGTTGTGGTTTGAATGTGTCCCTCCAATTTCATGTGTTGGAAGCTGAATTCTCAATGTAAGAATATGGAGAAGTGGGGCTAAGTGGGGCTACACTGCCCTTGTAAATGGTTTATCTTGTCCTCACCTCAGTGGTTTAGTGTTCATCACAGTGAGCTTGTTTTGAATTTAAGCTCAGTCTCCTCTTTCCCTTGTACTCTTGTGCATTCTCTGGCTCTACCACCATGGGATGGTACAGCAAGGAGGCATTCGTAAAATGTGGGAAACAAATTTATGTTCTTTTTACATTACCTAGCCTAAAGTATTCTATTGTAGCACTGTAAAATGGATTAAGATATCCACAGAATAGCACTTTCTTTTGAATCCTAAAAGCTCCTAATATGACAAGGATCTGCATTCCAGGGATCCAGGACAAATGGCAGGGAGCAGCACAGGGATATAATTAACAGAGAAGCATAGTTTTGGTAAAGCTATAATTCTAGTATATTGAAAACTAAGTTACTGATCATTCTGTAAAGTTAGATATAAAATAGATATAAAATAGTAAAATTAGGTATAAAATACTGCCTGGAGCAGTAGCCTAGTGGCTAAAATCCTCATTTTGCACATGCTGAAATCCTGTATGGGTGTCAGTTCTAATCTTGACTGCCCCCCTTCGCAACCAGCTCCCTGCTAATGGCCTGGGAAGGCAGTCAAGTTTGGCCCAAAGCTTCGAACCCTGCACTCATGTGGAGGACCCGAAAGAGGCTCCTACCCCTGGCTTTGGGTTGGTTCAGCTCATGGCGATGCAGCCACTTGAGGAGTGAATCAGTAGATGGAAGATTTTCCTCTCTGTCTCTCCTGCTCTCTGTACATCTGATTTTCCAACAAAAATAATATAAATCTTTAAAAAATTAGATGTAGAATAAATAAAACATGAGAATTTGCTAGATTATACTGGTATATTTACATTGGCTTTTGCTCTTATTCCTTTTGATGTGATACACGCACACACACACAACGCGTATGAAATATTGCTCAATCATAAAAAGAATGAAATCTTTTAAAAGAAATCGATGCAACTGGAAACCATTATGATTAGCAAAATAAGCCAGTCCTAAAAAGAAAAATACATGTCTTCTCTGTTATGTGGCAATAACTAAAGGATACAATAATATATGTGCATGAAACTTACATCTTGGTTTCAGCCCTTGTTTATACCCCTGTGTCACTGTGGTCCTCTACTTTTTACTTACTGAGTATTTTGAATAGTGATCTATTGATCATGCGATTTTCGAGTGTATTGACATTGTGTTTTGTAAAAATTAAGAGAAACAAAAAAGGAAAGAAAGAGCTACAGAGAGGAAGAATATATGACCGTCTTGTAATTGTACCCATGAAACACACAAAACCTACTTCACTTTATGATAGTAATAATAATAGTTAAAAGCATGAAAACATAAATATAATACTGTCATCTACAGATAAAATTCACATAATAGCTTTTATGTAAAAAAGGGCACACCCTCTCTGCTGGTGTTTTGGACTTGGATTTCTTAAGATTGAGATTTTAGCAGCAAAGTAGGATAAAAATTTTTTTGTAGTCAATAAACACTAATTTATCATTTTGGAATATTAAATAACATCATATTCTTTTTGTGTCAAATTGGATTATGTTGAACCACAATTTACCTGCTTACAGACTATCTGGATTCCCTGGCTGGGTAACTCTCTTCTGGTAATTAAAATAACCCAGGATTTTTTATTGAGCCTAAATAGTTCCATAATCAGGCATATTCACTGGTCTGCTTTTTGACAATGTTGCTGCTGTATAGGTTTAATAAGACATAGCAGGCCCTTCTGTCTCAACGTCTGCATTGTCGTTTGCCAGACAAGCTTTCCTATAGTGAAAATATACCTAAACACTGACTTGATATTGCAGTAGCTGGCCTCTTTAAGCTTAGTTTTCTACTTAAGCACTTTCCAAAATAGAAATCACTTGTACTGGGTACATTCGTTTTCTAGGGCTGCTGTAATTATCACAAATCAGGTGTCTTAGAATAGCAAAAATGTACTCTCACTGTGTGGAGGCTTGAAAAGACAGAGCTGAAGGTGTTGGTGGTACCATGCTCTCTTTAAAAGTGTCAGGAAAGAGCATTTCTTGTGTCTTTGTCATTTCTTGTGGACACCACCAATTATTGGCACTTCTTAGCTTGTAGATGCATCAATCCAATCTGTGCTTTCATAATCACATGTTCTTCTGGCGTGCTTGTCTCCAAGTTTCTCGATCTTAGAAGATTACCTTTCATTGAACTGAGGTTCCCCCTAATTGTTAGTCCATTTGGGCTCCAATTATAAAATGTTACAGAACAGGTGGGTTGTAAATGATAGGAATTTATCTCTAATGCTGTAGAGGATAGAAGATTAAATAATCAAGACTTTCTGTGTCATGGGGACTCATTTTACAAGGGATCCATTCTTGTGACCTGTAATGCATGTAGGTCATCTCCTGTAAGTCTCTATCTCTTGATGTCATTACCTTGGGAGCTGAAATTTCAACATACGAATTTAGAAAAGACACACACATTCTGATTCTAATATAAGTCCAATATGACAACACCTTTTCTTGATTATTTGAGTGCCTACAAAAACCTTATTTTCAAATAAGATCACTTTTGGTACTGTCCTGAGATTCGGAGATGTAACTCAAGTAATGATGGATTGTTATTTCGTCATCCTCCAAATTCATATCTTTTTCACATGCAAAACACATTCATCCCACCTTGACATCTCCAGAAATTTAAATGCTTACAGTATTAAGTAACTTGGTTCCCGGTCTCTTGTGGAATACGTCAGCACACAGTGGACTGTCTCAGACTCAGTCTTTATAATCAGCATGTACGAATACATATGCACACAAACATTTTTTGCCTAAATATTTTTCCATGTTCCCTAAAACTGACTCACATACTGAATGCTAGCTACCTCTCTTTTGGTTAATTTTTTTCATCAGACTCAAGGGGATATAAGGACTTCCTTCCCCTGACTTCTCACTGTTACATCTTTTTTGTTTTAAAGATGTATTTATTTTTATTGGAAAGGTGGATATACAGAGAGGAGGAGAGAGAGAGGAAGATCTTCCATCCAATAGGTCACTCCCCAAGTGACCACAACGGCTGAGCCAGTCCGAAACCAGGAGCCAGGAGCTCTTCTGGGTCTCCCACACAAGTGCAGGGTCCCAAGGCTTTGGACCGTCCTTGAATGCTTTCTCAGGCCATAAGCAGGGAGCTGGATGGGAAGGCAGGGCTGCTGGGATTAGAACTGATGAACAAATGGGATCCTGGTGCGTGTAAGGCGAGGACTTTAACTGCTATGCTATTGTGCTGGGCCTTTTCTTATGTCTTGCCCCATAATGATTGCCAGTGTTTTCAAAAGACCCATTATCTAGTAACACTAAATACTCATAACTAAAACACACATACTTACAAATATGTATATAATACATGTTTATATGTATATTCATGATTATGTATGGGCTCATATTTAGCAAAATCTATTTGCTAATAAAATGTACAAAAAATAGGCCTATTCCACAAAATCCAGAAAAAGGGAGATAATCAAAAGCATGGAGAAAGACTGCAAATTATTTAAAAATTTCCACTTGAAATGAAAATGCAAAATGCTCATTTAACTCAGTAGGTGCTTGGTTCTTGTGATCAAAGTGAGGAGGGAGGCAAAGAACTCCAGGGAACAATACTAGGAAAAAAATAAAATTACTCCAGGAAGAATGAAAATGAGGCGAGATTTCAGGCATCTGCACAAATTAGCTATGATGTGGGTCACTACCAAATGCATCATCCACAGCCCAGATCTGTTATGCTGAGAGTGGTCCCATCTGGATTGATTGTATTTTCATTTCTTCTTAATCTTGGATGCCTCTCTACTGTTTCATTGAGTGTAAATGGATTTTTTGAGAAGTATGAAAAAGAGAAAAACATTGAAGAGGAAGTTGTAAGTACTTGAAAAGTTGAAAATCTGTTTGAAAGTTGGGGAGTCTGAATAATCAAAATTTCAGGATATAACCCATAGAGAATAATACTTCTTTTATACAACATATCTTTTATGATGAAAGCAGAATCACCGAACCAATATGAATTATTTTTTATATTAATTGGGAAGCCATTCATCTGGCATGGCTTCAGTGTCTGTTACTATCTAAACATTCGAAGGCAGACTTAGTATAAACAATAAAACAAAACCACCTAGCCACATCTCACTAGGGACTTTCCACTTTTACCAACCAACTACACTTTGCCTATCTTCTGTAAAGATATTGTAAATGCTTTCCCCACATGCACCTGCTTGTGCAGCCCAAGCAATGGTGGTCCGGATTGCCCAATACATGAATATTTTCTACTCAAATAAACTCTTTGGCATTTCAATGTGCCTCTCTCTCTTTTCCCAGAAAAAAATAGAACATTGAATGAGATAATTCCTACTTTGAGTAAATTCAGTGTCCAAGTGAAATATACTAAATTCTAAGAAAAAAAAAATAACAGCAGAACAGTCCCTGAACCAATAAATGTGTCCACATGGATCTATGAAAATTAAGGTAAACAATAGGAGTTATTTATAGCCAATATATGTTAGAATAGCAAAGACACACCAGGTGATTACATAGTCTTTGAGTAAAAGACTGAAATAAATTACAAAATAAATGATGTAATAGAACCCCTAACAACCTTCTGGGCATTGTTTGCTTGCTTTTAGCTTACTAAGCTTAGGTGTTTTTTGTTTTTTTTTGTTTTGTTTTGTTTTTTTGCCCGTTAAAATTATTTTGAATGTGTTAGGATAGTAAGACTCATAGTAGGTAGGTACTTTTACCATCATCAAACCACATTGCATTTACAGAATGCAGATATGTACTTTTAGTGCTTTTAATAGTGATTTTAAAAATTAAATTGCTTCATTTATGTAAAGTGAAGGGTGCTTCAATTGTCTGGTTTCTGGTTTCTTTTCCAAGAACTCCCTGTCTATGACAATATCTTACAGCATTTGCTCAATATTTTCCTCTAGTAATTGGACAGTATCAATCTTAAAATTAGATCTATGCTCTATTTTGATTTGAATTTTTTTTGGTATAATGTGTGATATAGGCAACCTGTTCCACGCTTCTGTATGTGGATACTCAATCTTTCTGGCTGCATTTGATAAGGCGACTGGTCTCTTTCAGGGACTGATTTTAGCTAGTTTATCAGATTAGCTGGTTGTTAGGGGATGGATTAATTGTTGATGTTTGTATTCTGTTCCATTGGTTTACATGTCTATTTTTGTACCAATATCAGGCTGCTTTTATTATTACTGCCCTTCAATATGTGCTAAAATTTCATATTGTGATGCCCCTAGCTTTATTTTTGTCTTTTAGAGTGTTTTAGCTATGCATGATCTCTTTTTTGTCTTTCTGGATCCTTGAGATGCATTGTCAGATCATTTATATGATGCCTTTCCAGTTTCTTGATGTAAATTTCCCTGTTAGCACTGCTATAAATTTCCCTTTTAACATTGTTTTTTTTTCAGTATCCCATAAATGTTGATATGTTGGACTGTCATCTTCATTCATTTCCCAGAGCCTAGGTGATTCTGATCTCTGCATGAGTGTGTCTCTTAGATTCAAGTGCTTACACAGCTGGAAATGCTTGTGGCAATCTCCAACAAGACAGGTCCTCTGACATGATCTTGACACCACACTCTGCCCCTGTTTATATCTGCCCACCTACCACTGACGCTGAGCTCTGACTTCCACCTGTGAAGCCCCCTGGTTTTGCAAAGTTCTTTGAATTTTTGCAGTCATGTTTCTGTATATGGGGACCGAACTTTAATGTATTGTCATAAGATTGTTCCCATGACTTCCCATTAAGGAAGAAGAGCTATGTGGATAAATCTGGTTGCTTATGTCTTCTAGCATGACGGATCAATTCCATTGGTTTTTCTAGGCATGACATCCTCTTGTCACATCTTCTCTTGTGGCTTAATATGCACTGAATTGCCTCCCAAGTTGGAAAGTTGTATAATTCTCTTTTCTTAAATAGCATGCTTTTGTTATGGACATATTTACTGCTTCTGTTTTAAAGGAGTTGTGAGTTTCAACCTATGTAGGAAAAAAACTATATTCCCACTTAAATTCAGATGCTGATTCTTTTAATCATTTAGTCTAATACTGTCTAATACAACTTTGTTCAAAGCTAGAAATGTGCTACTTCTGTACTAGCCAATTTGATGGCCACTAGCCACATATGAGTATTGACTGTAGTTACTGTGGTTGAGTACCTGAGGTTATAATTTGATTTACTTTGATTACCTTACATCTAAACCTAAAGTACAGCATGTATCTGTTGGTTATTGGACTGGGCAGCACAGATACACTTTGTGACTTTATGCTCTGTGACAGAGCAAGCCATCATGAGGAAACTACCTGTAACTCCAGAGTACCATGGATGAGGCTCATCACTACTTACATGTGTTTGGAGGAGGATGCTTTTATTGTCGTAGTTCCAGGCATACTTTAAGGACTATGGAAACTCTAGAGACCTAGAGAACCTAAGGGGCTTGTATTACCTGCTCAGTGCTCAGTCAGTTGATAAAATTTTGTGATTCTCAGCTACTGCAGCTGAGAACATAGATTAAAGAGTTATCCTGCACCTAGCGCAGCAGCTCAATTAGCTACTTCTCCTCAAGTGCTGGGATCCGCTATGGCATCCTGGCTGCTCCACTTTCCCATCCAGCTTGCTGCTTGTGACTTGTGAAAGCAGTGGAGGATGGCCCAAAGCCTTGGGACCCTGCACTTGTGTGGGAGGCCTGGAACGGGCTCCTGTTTCTTGGCTTAGAATCAGCCCAGCTCAGTTTTGAGACAACTTAAGGAGTGAATTAGCGAATGGAAGATCTTTCTCTATGGCTCTCCTTCTCACTGTAAATCTGACTTTCTAACTAAAAAATAACTATGTTGACATTTGGAAATCATCTTCTAATTCCTATGAATCTAATTTAGTGTTCTGTTCAGCTAAATTTTCTCATAAATGTCCATGTTTAATTTTTCTGTACATTTATTAATGAGGGAGTCAGGGAGAAACAAAGACCTCCCACTCACAGGTTCACTCCCCACATGCCTTCAGTGCTATGAAGTCAGGAACCAGGAACTCAGTCTAGATGTCCCATGGAGGTAGAGGGGACCCAACTACTGCATTATCACCAACCGCCTCCCACAGTGTTTCTCAGGATGTAAATTGCATTGGGAAAGGATCTAGGACTCAGAACTGGGAACTGTGATGTGGGATTTGGGTAGCATCTTCACCATTATCCTAATGTGCACTTCTATGTAAATTTTAAATATAAATTTTAAATATATCTGGCCTGGCACGGTAGCCTAGTAGCTAGATCTCTTCACGCCTTGCATATGCCAGGATCCCATGTAGGTGCCGGTTCTATCCCAGCAGCCCCACTTCCCATCCAGCTCCCCGCCTGTGGCCTGGGAAAGCAGTCAAGGACAGCCCAAAGCCTTGGGACCCTGCACCCGCATGGGAGACTCAGAAGAGGCTCCAGTCTCCTGGCTTCAAATCGGCACAGCTCCAGCAACTGCAGTCACACGGGGATTGAGTCATTGGGCAGAAGACCATCCTCTCTGTCTCTACTCCTCTCTGTATTTCTAACTTTCCAACAAAAATAAATATGAATAAAAAAACCCCCAAAACATAAAAGGTATCAAACTTGAGGTAAGGAACATGTTTGAGACACTACCTTACTTGTGTCCTGGGAATCCAAAGAAAACTAAGCAAAAGCTAGTACTTAGGCAGAGTTATCTCCAGTGTAGGGAAAATATTTGCTCATCATTCACAGAGATGAGAAACTTGGTAGAGAATTTTAGTCACTTTGACTCAAGTTTAAGATCCTAGGGCTCAGAGCTCCATATGCTTCTACAGTCACAGAAATTCTCCCTTCCTTCCTTCCTTCCTTCCTTCCTTCCTTCCTTCCTTCCTTCCTTCCTTCCTTCCTTCCTTTCTTCCTTCCTTCCTTCCTTCCTTTTTTGTCTTCTTTCCTCCCCTCCTTGTTACATTGCTTGGTGTATGTAGTTGACAATTATCAGTAGAGCACAAAAATAATTCAATGCTTTAAATGCTTACATTTCTCAGCATCTATGAAGCCCACCATTTCAAATCATACTTGAAGAGTAGTGTCCACTGATTTCCATGGACAGCAGGAACTATCCATGTGGCTATGAAACACTTCTTGTTATCTATTCTTCTCCTTACATCTTTTGGCGTTGAGCAAGAATGCTTTCCTTCACATTGTTAAACATATTTTATTGATCTTATTAATTCTTTTATTTCTGTGTAGAAAAATGATGAGCTTTTTTTCTTACTATTCATATCACTGTCATTTGCCTGGTAACTAAAATATTACATATGACACTTGTAAAAATAAAAACTAATTTATATTCATGAAGACCTTATTTATACTCTCTAAACAGATATAATGCAATCTGCCTAATCTCTGTCAGGAATGCTGGAGTCTTGTCATTTTGTGACATTTTCTCTCCAACATAAACAAGAGTAAAATATCTGAATGGCAAAAACACTACATATAATATTTAATTAAGTATTTTTCAAAAAAAATGAAATCAAGACATTAAAAAGCATATTTTATTTCTTAAATTTAGTTGCAGAACACGTCAGAGATTAAACTGAACATTTTGGAGTAAAATTTAAATATGACCACAATATGCCTCACACATAAAATCATATCTATATCAGCAAATAAGCATGTAAAGATAAAAAGCCACTCATTGGTAGTAATTTGGTACATCAGCAAGGTCAACCTATTCAAGGAACCTTAACTTGTTAATTTGTAACATGCCATTTTATCCTTCTCTTTTGATCTATATCATATTCTTCAATCAAACCAAATTAAATTAGATACATACATAAATAAAAACTTAGAGGTTTTATTCTTTCAAACAATTTCATCCAAAGTCTCTTAAGGAAGAAATGCAGGCTTAAGCAGTGTCAAGTCATGGTTTTAAGTGACTTTCTTGGACCCAACATCCTGAAGCTCTTGCGCACGTCCCAGTTCTGCTATTGTGTACTTTAGTAGCTTCTCCGTACACTGTCCAAACACAAAATGTGTTTGCAATATACACAATTGGTTTTAAAAAAATCACTTCTTGCCTGCTATTTCAAGCTCCTCGTTGAAAACACGGTATTAGTTTTGTTCCTCACTCTATACCAGGGCCTGAAGCACAAGAACTCTGATATGTACACTGCACATCAAGATAAGGAGCTATGGTTTTCATTATCATAGGTACAGTGTTTTGAGCATTTGAACTTCTCATCAGAATTCCTGTGAGTTAGCTTTTACTTTTAGAAGTCTTGGCTTTGGCATAAACCTGCTGAGCTGCTCCAGTGTATGTCAACATTAGATTTTGCTGGGAGTCTAGAAATGAGTATTTCTTCATATTTTCTACTTATAACAGGAAAATGAAAACAGTGATCTGTGGCTAGATTTGGGCAATGAGATCACAAGTAGATTTACCCTGTGACTCAGCAAGTTCTTCCAGTGGAAGGTAAAGCTGGAAAAAGCAAAAATATTGCTTGAAATGGAGAAGAGAGTCATTAATAACTAGAGAAAGGAGTGAGTGTAGAAAGCTTCAGAGTGGGAATTCAGTTCTAAACAATTTTCTGCCTCAGCAGGACACAATCAAAAGAATGAGAATAAGGTAAAGAACTGTTGAGAATAATGAGAGTGGAAAACAGCTTGTTGATAAAAATACCAACTCTGTCACTTTTCATAGTGTTGAATGCTGGCTCCCTGAAATACCCCCACTGAAAAGATGAGAGCCTATAGCTCATGGTCAAGGAGAAGGAAAGACCACTTCAGGATTTTTGGGAAACTTCAGGTCTAGTTTTAAGTTAGGATCAGGGTAAGAATCAGGGCATAATAATTTTGGATTGAAGCTTTGTGCTTAGGGTTCCAAGAGTCCCAAAGATTTAATAGCTACTCATTGATGTCTGTTGATAAGTCAGACAGTAGGATGTTAAGTGAAAGAGAATTTTAGAGACATTTCTGGAGTGAACAGTGGAGTTATCTACAACTTCACCTTTGTGGGCAAGAGCCCTACGATGCAGGGATTGAGAATGATAGGGTCACACCTATCATATACCTGGAGCGGACTGTCACCAGCAGTGGTGTGTATGCCCTGCTTTTAAGCATCCTTTTGTGTAAGCAAATGGGGATCCCTCATAAAAACATTGGGGAAATAATGGCCTCCTTGGAACAGAATTGTAAATTTCACACTGGGGAAGAAGATTAGTACTTTTTAATCCTGACTCAGACTTATTCCTTAACCTCTACCTCTATCTCACAACAGCTGACTAGAGACCATTGATTTCCAGTCCTTCACTCCTCAATTTCCAATGATGCAAATCTAAAGCTATGAGCAGGGTGTGGGTGGAAAAAAAAGAGGGCAAAGTGTCAGATGCTACATTAAATATTTGGTGGGAGAAATCATTTTTGAAGATGACGGATTACATAAATCTATAAGATTGGTTATTAATACATTATGCTTGACACACTAATAGTATAAGCAGTATAATATTTCTGATTGGTATGCAGGGTAATGCTATTAAGCAGGCCAGCTATAATTTATTTTGTCTTATTATATGTTTGGTTAAAAATGGCCACTTTCATAATCAAATGAATAGCAAATGAAGTAAACTCTGAGATTCAATTTTAAAACAAGAAAAATGTTTCTAATAAAATAGTTATTTAATTCTGGGGAAAAGATTGCAACTTGACAAAATGCATTAAAACATGTTAAGCACAATTTTAAAGTCAGATTCTCTAGGTCATTCAGTAAAATGGAAACACTAGCATATTCTTCTGAATGGCTGAAGAGATAAGATACAAAGTGTAAAATTCTGATTGTAAAAATCTACATGAATACACACCTGATCAGCAGGAATGAGGTAACTAAAACAGCATTTTCATTGCTTTCAATGATTTCAGAAAAACTGGATTGCTTGGGGTAGTGCCACTCTCCTTTTTGCCTTGGCTCTTACAGGGTTCTACTTCTCGCCCAAATACTTGCCTCTGAGGTCATGCAGCCATGTAGCACATGAGTCATGCATTAGAATTAACACTGAGAACAAGAATACCCCATAGACAGAGGGGTGGGTCAAAGTCAAATGGTAAAGAGTTCTAGGGAATGGTGGTCGCTGTGATAAGTTAGCAAAACCATCCACTACTCAGCTCTAGTTGTTATCATACAGGGATATAGTCTCCATTAGTTACACTTTCAATATTTTACAAGATGCTGGGAATTCCAATGTTTATGTGTTCTTTTCCTATTCATAATTGAAGAGTAGCTTTAAAACATTCATGTACATCTGGCCTGGCATAGTAGCCTAGCAGCTAAAACCCTCTCCTTCATGAGCTGGGATCCTGTATGAGTGCCAGTTCTTATCCCGGCATCCCTGCTTCCCTTCCAGCTCCCTGCTTATGGCCTGGGAAAGCAGTTGAGGACAGCCCCAAGCCTGGGGACCTTGCATCCACATGGGAGACCTGGAAGAGCTTCCGGGCTCTAAGCTTTGGATCAGTGCAGATCTTGCCATTGTGGCTGCTCAGGGAGTGAATCATCGACAGATCTCTCTCTCTGTCTCTCCTGCTTTCTTTGTATCTGACTTTCCAATAAAAATTAAAATATATACATATACACATATAGACTTTTCATTTATGTATCCCTGACCAAATAGCCAAATTAAAGACATAATTGCCAATGAATAGTCCACTTTTCCCTTCTCATTGTTTCAGATAGCAGGCCACTGATGCAGTATTATTTTGGAGAGGAACCCTCAACACAGTCCAGAAGCACTCATTATCACCTGGAGCAGGATCTGAATTTCCATCATTAGTGCTCATTTTATTTTGATACAGAGGATCCTTAATTTCTTATCAAATATTAACATATTCCTGGTTATCACCAATCCAGGCAGTAAATAAACATAACCAACCAGAGACTTCTGCCAAAACAAACTAAGAGATGATGGAGATAAAGCAAATTCCAAGGAAATAGTTCTAAAGTGTAAACACATTACTTGTTCAAAAGATAGACTCCATGGCTGAATCCCTGGAGATTCAAATTCTCAGAATCTAGAGAGGCAAGCTGCCTGTTCAGGGCCCACTGCTGTGTTGTTCCATCACGCTTAATTCTTGGACAACAAGAAAAAA
The DNA here is from genome assembly GCF_017591425.1 of Ochotona curzoniae. Lineage (NCBI taxonomy): Eukaryota > Metazoa > Chordata > Mammalia > Lagomorpha > Ochotonidae > Ochotona > Ochotona curzoniae. The sequence continues at coordinate 24,922,883 of NW_024467115.1, forward strand.
TAAAACCTATGGAGTGGCTGTGCATCAGCATCACCTGGAAAACTTGGTGTAGCACAGATTTCTGTTCCGAATGCTCAGGGTCTCTAAGTCAATGGTCTTGGGGCTGGGCTGAGAATTTGCATATACATCCAATTATCAGACGATGCTCTTGGTGGTAGTGCTAGAACCACACTCTGAATTTCTCCACCCTACATGAACAGGATGCAGTGACGTGCTTTTCAGTAGTTAAGCATGGGTGCCCTGATACACATGTGACCAGCTAACAGTGCAGATGGGAGAGTCTGCCATGACTTTATCTACTCCATACCAGTGCTTTGATTATGATGCAGATTCCAACATTTGAGTAGAGATGGCCACTTGTTCATTCGCTCATCAAATGTTCATGCATATCTGCCTTGGATAAGACATCATGCTAGGCATAGATCCAAAAAGGAATTATCCAATCACCATGAAATCAACTCAAAAATATTTACTGAGCATCTCACATTTGCTGGATCACGGGCTAATTGCTAGAAAGAAACAAGTCTTGGCCTCCATGAATCATGAACCCTCATTCTTGGTTACAAGCAGTCACATATGCTCAGAATTCAGCAACAAGAAAAGGATGCTTCTTTCTGTGTGGACCTAACAAAGAACAAAACGGCTCATTTGTGGTGTTACTCCAGAGTAATGCAGTTCTTACAAAGGAGGCACTTCTGATCAAACCTTACTGACAGTTATGGTCTTTTGGATCCAGAGGGAGCAGTGAATGCTTTCTGCTTTGAGTAGCTAGATTTCCCAAGACCATCCCTGCACTTAGCAGTGGACATGGGACACAGTTTTTCTAAAATCACCAGGAAAAACAAGAAATGCATGAAAGGCAGGCTGTCAAAAGCCAGTCCAAGTGCAGATCTTCTATAATGTTCTCTAGGAAGTTTCCTGTGTGCTCCACAAGAGACCCGAGCTTGCCCTGTTGTGCAAACAGTGGGTCATGAGGGCATGGCGTCAGAAACATAAGTCTTTCCCCAGTTGTTACAGGACATTCTGTATGACTCCTGATGGAAAACAACTTTTTATTTCTTTCAAAAGCAAATCCAGGACTGGGAGAAAAAGCAGGCGATTTCCTGGTAACTCTACTGCCTTCAAAATTCAGTCCTCATTTCACAAATGTGCAACACTGAAGGCAAACTGGGACTGTAATCTTGGCTTTTTAGGTGCTTCCTTTTAAAAAAATTTAAAACATAAATTATTATCTAGGGAACAGACAACAATAATTTTACATGTATTTATAGAGCATGGTTACTTTGGCTTTCCAAATGGGTAATACAGAGCTGAATTCGTCAGATCCAGATCTCAAGGAATTTTCATTTTAAGTATTGCAAGGATATCTCAAAGACTTGATTATGGTGGAAACTCAATGATTATTTGTTGAAACCCCACACAATAGGATGAGAAAATGAAGAACAATAGCTTCATCTCTTCACTTCTGGATGAAGAAGGGATCTCATAGGTGCCTGGGGATGTCTTCAACACTTCTGTGATGGGGAAGCAGGTAAGACACCATACCTCACCTTCCAGGCTGGTATTCACCCCACTACTGGTACCTCTTGCCACATATTGATGTTTTTCATTGAAATTTGAAGAGTTCAAGGAAAAGGGAGCTATATTCATAAGTGTAAATAAGTATATGGCATTTTGAAATAAAAATAGCTCTATTAGATTATATTTTCTCCTCAAGATAGAGCTGCCAAGAAAATACAATAGAAAGTTTAATTTATATTCCTGGACTCAAACATATCTTTCAGTAAAATTCCAAAGCCAAAGCCTTTAACTATCTTAATGGACTTGGTAAGCTTAGTTCTCAAGGAGGTATTGACATGTGTGTTAGGCCCAAAGGAGGGCTATTAAATTTACGTTTGTGTCAGGAATCTATTGAAATCTGTATCTCTTATTATTGGTGCTTGGTAATATGGACTATTTCATTCTATCACATATAAATCTAATTAGTGGGCCCAGTGTGATAGCTTAAATGGCCTTATTTAGTTGCTAAATCCTTGCCTTGCATATAACAGAATCCAATGTGGACATCAGTTCCTGTCCTGGCTGTACCACTTCCCATGCATTTCCCTGCTTATAGCCTGGGAAAGCAATCAAGGGCAGCCCAAAGCCTTGAGACCCTGCACCCATGTGGGAGATCTGGAAGAAGTTCCTGGCTCCTGGCTTTAGACTGGCTTAGCTTCAGCCATTGCAGCCACTTGGGGCGTGAACCAGAGGATGGAAGATCTTTCTCTGTTATCTCTTTCTCTCAGTACATCTGTCTTTCCAATAAGTAAATAAATAAATAAATCTTAAAAAAATACTTAATTAGTACTAATAATTCTCTGTATTTGGCTGGTATTTGCTGTATCTTGTTAAAAAGATCATTGAGGTTTCAACTTCTCATGGACTCATCAGATTTTGCCGGCCAGACCTCAGCTGTTTTATGTACTGCCCTCCATCTACTCCTGGTGTTTAAATTTAGGCACTCATGGCCACTTTTTTTCTCTCCTTCTTCATGCTATGGGTTATCCTTTTGAATGTAAGACAGATTCTGTCATTTTCTAGGTCTTAAATAGAGCTTTTCTCTGCCTGGGGAGTGAATCTTACTCTGAGACCCTTATAACTTTGTTCCAATTTCTCTTTCCAAGATGACCTTCTTTAGGATCTCTTTTCCCACAAACTTTCCGCAACGCACACCTGCCCAGTTGCCGTCTTCAGCTTAAACATGGAAAAGATAGCAGAGGGTATAGCTGTTAAGAGCATAAACTGCTTGGATAAGAAAGACAGATTTTTAGTTTTTTAAGAGTTATGTTACTTATTTGAAAGGCAGAATTAGAGAGAAAAATAGAGAAGAAGGGTGGGGGAGAGAGAATAGGGATAGAGAAATACTTTCTCTATGTATTGGCTCACTGGTCAAGCTGGCTGAAATATCTGTAGCCATACCAGGCTGAAGTTGAAAGCCTGGAACTCCATCTGGGTCCTTCACATGGCTAGGAATGTTTCAGACAGCTGGACAATCTTTCGCTAACCTCCCAAGGGACTGGATCAGAAGAGGAAGAGCTGGGACTCGAACTGGTACACCAGTTGTGCTGCTGTCACAGGCTTAACCCACTTTGCCATAGTGCAGGCGACGTTGAGTAAGTTATCTGGCCTCACTTTCCACTTCCTTATCTATGAAACAAGTGCTGAAACAAGTATGAAACAAGTAGTAAAAATAAGCAAGATGAAGGAATAAAAATGTGCTGTCCTCAGGAAGCGTCTATTTTAGTGAATGGAAACAATTAACAAAGAAGATTAAGGGGCTGGCATTGTGGTGTAGCACTTTAAACCATTTCTTTGGAGGTTGGCATTCCACATCCAAATGGTGATTTAATTCCCACTGGATCTGTTTCTGACCCAGCATCCTGCCAACATGTCTTGCAAACTGATGGATCAAGTTCTTGGGCTACGCCTCCATCCCAAAGACTAGGACAGATTTCTTGGCTGCCCGCTTTATTTGGCACAGTCATGTTGATATCCTTTGGAGCAATATTGAGTAAACAGAAGGCTTTTTTCTGCCTTTCTAATACATACTTTTTTGGAAAAAAAAAATGATTAAGAACAAGTAGTACAGGTAACAAGAAAGCAAGGTAGAAAGGTGGCAGAAGAATTTCTTTTTTACAGATCAATCACATAGGCAGAATTCTTAGGAAAGATGCCGTTTGAGCAAAGACTTGAGTGAAACTTGTGGCTTTGCACAGAAGGTGCCACACGAGAAGGCTAGCCCCAGGACCAGAAGGCAGAGCTTCCTGGAGTGTGACATTCATTGTATGACTGCAGGAGGATGTGGTTGTATTGAAGTCAGAGGTGCCAGGAGCTTGATGTTACAGAATGTTTTGGGGTTTGTAGTATTTGCACTTCCTCCCTCATCCTCATCCCATCACAAGCTACTCCCAGTCAGTATCCCTTTCTCCATCAAAGAGTCTTTGGAGTGATAGTTTGTAATCTGTCTCTCCTCTCCACGTATTTCAGTAGCTCTGGATGTTTACAACATTCATATAGACAAAACATCAACAGAGATTCTTTGCCTCTGATGACCTTAACCTCATTCATAACAGGCGGTTTTTATCTTTTCTCTGATCAACCACTTTCTCCTGGAAAATGCTCCATCAGACAATGCTTACTGTTCAGTACTCATCTGACAAGCCTCATTGCTCACTAGAGCTGCATTTTGTTATCAAGGCGAATTCCAAGCTATTGATGTTGCCATTTGTCTCATTTCTTCTCTTTCCATAAAGTGTGATTCTGACCTGTTCAGCCTAGACTGCAGGCCTAATCATCTAAGAGGATTTCATCTCCATTCTCAGTGTATTGATGCTTGATTTTTCTGCTACTTCTATCTTTTGAAACTCTAATGTATTGAGTACTGAAAATTCATATTCTTCATTCTTAAAGACAGCATCACTTAGTGTTATTGCAACATGGAAAAGCTTACTTAACAAGTGAAACGACTCCAGACGTGTAGCTCCTAGGACTGAGTGGATTAAAAAATCTGCTCATTGATTATCATTTTTTTCTCTTTCTTAGCTTCTTTTTTGCCATTTTCAGCAACCACCATTTCAAAGTGCTGAGTTTTTATGTAGTTATTTTGTCTAAATGCTTCAATAATTTCAAGTCAATATTTGTTAACTGTTAAAATCAAATGACAAAAAAATAGGAATGCAGTAAAAAGTAAATTTAAATCTCTCCATTCAAAAGCTGGTTTCCCTTTCCATTCACTGTTTTCAATTTCTGCATATGAGGGTGTGTTTAGAGATATTTTTGTGTGTGTTGATAAACACAGCTTGTATAGGTGTACATGTATACATTTACGGTTTGACATAGATCCACCTTACATTCCATTGTCACTTTATGATTTGAAGATCATTTTCTATCATCAAATAGCACTCAATGTTATAACTATTTTTCTTTGTCCTCTTTACTCATCTTTATTTTATCATTGCTAAATTGATGGGTTTAAGTTGCAACAGGTAATCCTTTCACAAAAAATTCTATATATAATTCCTCACAAGTACTTGTTGCCTATAGGATAATAATACAACTGGAATTGAAGATTTGAAATGCATGAGCATTTTAGCCCTTGAAGAGCATCTTGAATCAAGAAAAATATTATCACTTTATCTTGTGCAAAGATTATCCCAATTTATACTTTCCCAGCAATTACATTTGAGGGTACTGTTTATCCAGTTAATGAAAATGTCATTTTACTACAGTTTTCATTAGAATTTCTGTGAATAGAAAAAAGTCGACCATCTTTTCATATGGTTATGATGTGTTTGTATCTCTATTTTTATGAGCAATCTGTTCATACTGAAATCTGTTTTGTACTCTGCTTAATTGTCAGATGTTCAAAGTCAAAACTTTCTCGTTAATATTTCTTTCCCATTATGTTTCTCAATTAAACAATACCGTAGCCTCTGTTATCCTTCTGCTCATTTACTAATGAACGCCACCTAACCATTTGGCTGAAACTAGTTAATATTTGGCAATCACAGATCTGAGCTGGGAGAGCCTGGAGTGAGTGGGTATAGTGTTTTCCTGAGACAACTGGTTAGATTGAGACCAGACCCTCAGTTCAACAGTCTCTTACTGCCCTAAGCTACCACCTTTCCCAGGTTCTCACACTATTAAGTGGTGAGCTGAGCCTTGCATTCTTGCAGATTCTACATTCTACTTCTGATCTCTTCTTGTATTCCAATCAAATATTTGGTACAAAGTCATACTCTTTGCATCTCTATTAAGTTATTTCATAGCAAAATTTCTTAAATTTTGTTGAATATACTCTTTCTGTGATGGTTGTGGAACAGGTCACTTCTCAAAACATCCTAGATTTTTACTTTTCTTGGTAATGGCATAAACTCAGTTCTTTGGGTAGACATATTTTGTGCATTCTGAATGACGTGTATCTCATTGCCTATAAATAATGACATATAGCTACTTCTTCCAAATGACATAATGCTTGTATGTCTGAAATATTCTGGTGTATAAATTTTCTTTAATAATTATCATTTTTGGAACTCTTATAATTTTGACATCAATCCTGTTGACTAATATCAGACTCAGAGCAGACACAAGGGCTATAATGTGTGAAATACTACGTGATATTTCACACCATCAAAATAAAGATGTGGCCAATCCAACCTCAGCTTTGCTAAACCTTAAGTTTGGAAAAGGAATGCTGACTCCAAAGTTACCCTCCCACTTCACTTTGCTCAGACGTCTCACTGTATGGTTAAGCTCTGATCTTTATGAATCTCTTCTTCCATTCTTCTTTTGGTTTCCATGAGAAATAAAAGTGACTGCATGTAATGCTTATTGTTTAACTTTGTCCTCATTAACAATTTAATCTCTACCTATTAAATATTTCCTTGTCTTGTTTAGTCTTGATAGGCACAATGCTGTCTCTTTTCCCAAGATAAACCCATTCCTGTGTACCCTTAGCTTTAACCATGTTAAACTCCAACTGGCACTTTCTGTCTCATTCATTCCTCCTCATCTCCTGCTTCCTGTATTTAAACAACACACCTCAGCTTTTCATTCATCTCATATATAGCTCTGTTATTAAAAAAAATGCCCACAAACCTCCCTTCAAAATTCTTCATGTTGAATACTACCCAGTAATTCACCATTCTTCTCTACCTTTTATCAAAAATTTTTAAAGTGCTTCCGTCTGCTTCCTCTTGTTTTCTTCCTTATGATTCGTTCAGTTAACAATGGCAACTGTCTTCCATCAGCATCCAACTATTGATTAAGTAATCAATGATAACCCAACTTCCAGATGAGGCAGAATATTTTTTCAGCTTTACCTAAGTCAGCCAGTAATCTGTGTCTTACTGATGGACCCTCGTTTGTTCTTGAAAAATCTCTTTCCTAATGCTTCCCAAGTGTCTCTCTTTTCAAAGTTTGTATCCTTTCTCATTGTTATTTAGCTATGTTGGTTCCTAAACACATCCTCAACATATACCTTCTCCTCACATCCTCCATTTCTCTCTTATGCTGCCTCTCTCTCTCTCTCTTTGTCTCTGGGCTCACATGTCTGCACTTCAAATACTCACATGGGAATCCAGCTGGAGATCCCAGCTCTGGACGTCAGCCTGGCTTGTCCTCCCTTGGAGCGACCACCCGTGGAACATGCTAATGGATGATAGACGTCTCCTCTCTCTGTAATTCTAATTTTTAATAAAATGTGTGCCTTTTTTTTTTATCAAAAAGAATCTCCAAAGTCTACTGAAGGAGATGTTTAGGAATGATGTTTAGGAAGGCACATCAACCTAGTGTTGTTCATTTTCTAAATGTCACTCAAATATTCTCCTTTTACCACTTTTTACCAACACTCCTAGTTAAGACCCTCTGGTGATTGCAGTAGTTCAAACACTCTGAACAAATCATCCACATCTTCTAGTCTTGACCTTGAGCATATGCTAAAGTCGTGTTTCTATAATGTAAACACAGTGCTATCCACCCATTTTTAAACTCTTGCTGTCTTTCTACCTGTTTTCTTATTCACCCTTCTTGGTGACCTAGTTTCTTTTTCCATGTCATGATGCTTCCTTTCCCAAGCTTCTGTTTCCATTGCCTTGTATTAAATGCTCTCTACTCATTACCTCCAATTTCTGAGCTACTTGGTAAAAGCCACATGCTCTTTTTTTTTTTTTGCTTTTGTGTTTAAAGGTGTTCTTCTTTCTTCTTAATTCTTATGTTAATATGGCATTAATACGAAGAAAATGATACAATGCAGTTCATATACACAACTCTAAAAGTCTATTTCCCTCTCTGCTTCTCTCTCTCCCCACCCTTCCATTACTCCTCCCTTTTCCTCTGTTTTCTTTCTTTCTTTCTTACGAGAGAGAGAGAGAGAGAGAGAGAGAGAGAGAGAGAGAAAATATGTGATAGTTTTATTTTGGTATCTGATTTACCTCACCTAGCATAATGATCTCCAGTTGTTTCAAATGTCAGAATTTCATTCATTTAATGACTGAGTGGTATTTCTCCACTTACTTACATAGACCACATTTGCTTTATCCAGTCATCTTGATGGACATCTTGGTTGATCCATACCAGCTGCCACAAACATGGTAGTGCAGGTAACTCTTCCATGTGCTGCTTCATTTCCTTTGGATATATATCTCCGGGAGAGGGGTCGCTGGGTCACATGGTAGATATTCCTTTTAGTTTTTTTTTGGCATCTCCCTGCTATCTTCCATATTGGTTGTATCAGTTTACATCATAACTACTTCTACATTTTTGAGATATATTCAGGATGACGCCAGCCTCAGGAAGCTTTGTCTAATAGATCATTTCTGTCCGTATGTGGTTTTTTACCCAAATATGGTCCCATGGAGCCCTAGATTTGCATCTTATAAGCTTAACATATTTTATTAGGGTTGTTTGTACAATTGCTTCTTCCGTTAAATTTCATTACTTAAACTGTAACTGTGCTTTGTGGACTTATGTATTTTTCTCTTCACAGACATAAGATACTTTAACAAAAAATAAATTTTTCTACGCACCACCAATAATTGTATTTCTTAAATACCTTATTAAGATCCTTTAATATATTTTCAAAAATTTAAATAGAGGGTAGTGCTGTGGCACAGCATGTTGAGCCATTGCTGCAAGACCAGTATCCATATGAACACCTGTTTGAATCAGTGGTGCTTCATTTAAAAATCCTGCTTCCTGTTAATGTCCCTGGAGAGGCATCAAAAAGTGGCCCAAGTTCTCGGATCTTTGCCCTTGACCTAGGAAACTAAGGTACTGTTCCAGGCTTCTGGCTTCAGCTTGGCTCAGCTCCAGCTGTTGCTACCATTTAGTGAGTGAATCATTGGACAGAAGACTTCTCTCTCTGCTTCTCTTGGTGACTCTGCTTTTTCAAGTAAATAAATAAACAAAATTTTAACATGTAACTATATTTGCACTATTTCTAATATGTTACTTTTTTTTTTCAGTTTTAAAGCAAATGAGAATGCTCCCTGTGGCAATTGTGTGCTGTGCTTAATTCAAGAGGAGTTAGAGTAAAAGATACTGCGGTACATTCTCCTCTCACTATAGAATAAGACAGACAATACATGTACTAGACAACACATGTACTAAAACATGGCCTAGATACAAGTGACATATAACATATGAACATTCACAATAGTTACTACATTGAATAACAAAATTACAGATGAAAATAAATTTAACTTGTACAATGCAGAGAAAAAATGTGAAGGGACAGAAAAACAATATTAAATAAGAAGAAGATGAAACTGCTGTTACCAGTTTTCCAAAGCTCTGGACACTAATACAAATCCTAATTTATAATAGCAAATGGGAAAAGTGAGTGGAATGAGTTATTTATGTTAAAAATAGGATATTAAAACTTAAGTGAGAATAAGTAAAAACTCGGGAAACATACTTTTAGCTGATTTAAATATTCCCCCATGTATTTATTACTTGAAAATTCTATTTTCAAATACATTTTGTTATTTTTTTCTTATGTGGCTTTAATGATGACAGCAGTGCTTTTTGAGAACTTTTGTGAAGATTGAATGTGATAATATTGGGTCAGGTGCAATAACTTACTGGCTAAATCCTCTCCTTGCGTGCTTGGGATCCCATATAGACTCTGATCCTTGTAGCCTCACTTTCCATCTTCCTCTATGCCTGTGGCATGGGAAAGAAGGAGAGGATGGCCCACAACTTTGGGACCCTGTGCCCACATGGGAAACCCAGAAGAAGCCACCAACTCCTGTTTCTTTGGCTCCTGGCCTTAGCTTGTCTCAGCTTCAGCCATTGGGGTCATTTGGGGAATGAACCAGCTGATGAAAATCTCTCCTTCTGTTGATAAATCTGACTTGTTTTAACAATAAAAATAATAAATGAATCTTTCATAAAAATGTGATAACATTATTCCTTATGTCTGGCATATTACTTGCTCACTAAGTATAGCCGGGCAACCCTGACAATCAGCTTTGTTTCTGGTACTGGTAACGCTATTAGTTAGCCTCGCCAGGAGAGCAATTCATGACGCCCATTTGTTTCCCTCACTACTATTATTAGCTTCAACAGTGAGGATATTGGCCTAAGGTGGCTCATTTTCTCCCATAAGAGAGCTCAGGGATCATGCTGACTTTATTACTATTTTTTAATTACAAAGCTATTTTACTTCATTTTCTCAATTAGAAAATACATAAGGGAAAGAACATCTAAAAATGGCTTATAACCTCACCATGCAAACAGAGTCTCTGTGCAGTAGATATTTATATCCCCAGGGCCCCTTCTTTCTGCACACACAACTGAGGGGTGCTGGGTTCTATTAGTGGTGACGACTGTAATCTTAAATCTGCTAATTATTTCACGATCTGGGATGGTATAGATTGTAAGGCGGAAGTGATAGCCTGCTTCCCAAGCTGAGTAACAGCCCACAGATGCAGGAGAATCCTCTGTTGATGTCAAAAGAAGCAAACATTGCTTTTCTTTGAAACGTCACGACTTTGAGTTATTGATATCTGTAAATAACAGTGGGAATTACAGCTTTGTTCCACTGATGCAGATTCAGTCACACTGAACTTTGAAAATGTCTTGTGTTCTTAGAAGCACTATGATTTCTCGATGGTGCAGTATCAACATCCATATGTTCTCACGCTCTGGAAGTGAGTGCCTGCCACTCTTTCAGTCTTGTCACAGATCTGCATTTATTTACTAGCAGATATTTAGCACCAGCAGAAGACATTGTTTTCCTTGCTTATGCCAATAATAGTGGCGAATTATGCTAGTCACTAAAACCAAACTGAGAAGGGTTTTACCCATTCATTAATCCTTTAAGCAATTTGCCAGTATTCTATTGCTCAATTTCTATATACTACACCAAATATTGGGGTATGATTAAAATGTTAAAAGGGGTTAATATCTTTAAAGTATTGTTGTCATAGACCAGAAACTCAAAGTAGACAAGGAGACAATCAAATGAAGATTATGGTTCCAACAAGTGCCTTGAAAGAGAAGGTGTACGGCTGAGACAGTGTAATGGGGAATAGGAAGGGAGAGCCACAGTTCAGTCATCAGGGATAGCTCTGGGGCGCCAGCAGCACAGTTGAAAACTATTGGGATAAACATCAGCTAGGCAGCAAGTTGAGAGAAGAGGGTTCTAAGAAAGAAGACCTGTGTGGCTGGTGTGTGGAGGTGAACACAGCACCAGAGGGCGAAGCCTGGAGGATACCCACGCCAAGTCTGACCATACAGATGGGTCATGTTGATGGGTTTGGATGTCTCCATTTCTAATATTTGCCATGAATCAGGCATTCCCAGATGGACTGGGGATGTCTCAAATAGCATCCTAACAGATGTGCCAAATGCTTGCCCCAACAGTGCTACTTTAATATAATAATTCATTAAAGTGTTTCTATTAAATATGCAGTGATTTTTTTTCTCCCCCTGACTCTATCTTGAACTTTTCTTTCAGAGTGTTTTAAAGGTAAGCAGATAAGAATGACTTAAAGAAAGAAAGCAACAACAACAACAAAAAGGTTACCTGAGGGCAAGAAAAAAAAGAGAGAGAGAGACAGAGAGAGAGATTTCACATGTACTGCTTCACTCCTCCAACACCTGCAGTGTCAAGGCCTGAAGCTGAAGCCAATAACTTCATCCAGGTCTCCCACGTGGGCCACAGAACCCCCACTGCTTGAGCCAACACCACTACCTCCCAAGTCTGCATCAGCGAACAGCTACACTCAAGAGCTACAACCAAGTGCACTCTGATGTGCCACATACACCACTTAGCCAGTTCTCAGTAGCCACTTACAAGGCAGGAAATGAATAAAATGAAGGATGAAGAATTCCTTGAACATTTTTATTTATTGTGGGGGTTTCCTTATCGTTGTTCTCTTCAAGATTATTTGTTCTCCCTTCTAATATCAACATTTCTCAGATCTCTATGCACTTGATTTGGAAATGCTACATTGATAAGTGGATGCTTCTAAATAGACTCATGACCTTGATTGTATTAGCAAGGCCGTTTCCTCCAGGTGTTAAATTTTCCTTCAACCCTGTAGTCCAGGTCCCTGCAAATGAAATGTAATTATACATCCTAGTAATCAACCAGTGGTGTCTCAGGTCACAGATGTGCTACTCTCCTCTTTTCACCGTTCACACATTCTCCTTCCTTATTAGAGCCTTGCGATGATTCCTACCGAGGAAATGTCTCTAAATGACATTCTGCCTCTAAAACTGTCTGGGCACCTGTTCCCCCTCAAGAGCCTATAATCAAAAGTAAGATAACAGGGACCACAACTCAGTTGTAATGTTCCATTTTCCCTTGAGAAGCTTATCTTTAATTTCTTACTTTAAATCTCAGTTTCAAACAGCGGCAGAGCAGGTAGCTGAACTTAGCCCGCAAGTCCTGCTCTGTTCTGACTCTGATGTGTGTCTGCATGTGTTTGTTGCAGCTTTTCTGACTTAGTCTTTCTTGCAGCTCCTTTGGGTGGGAATCACAAAAGCACATGAATGTCAACGACTCACTTTCTGGCTCCTTTTAATTCCCTCCAGAACTTTTATAAAATTGCAAGTTGCAGACTCAGCTGCAGGTAGACACTGAGTGTTGTGTGAGGTTCAGACAGTGTCAATGATGTGAGGTTCTACTGATATTTGTTTTTTTCCTGCACTCAAGGGCATGAAATTCTTCAGAAACCTCCTCTTGTGGGTGGTCACAAGGGTACCAGTTTATCTGCGGTTTCCACCTTCTATTTATGCCACAGGCTTTGTCTTTCATTTGTGTTTTTCAGCAAGTTTCCCCTGGTAAATTGTTATGAGATGCACAAACGAAGCGACGAGCAAGTAGTGTAAAGCACAGTTTGTTACTGCAGCTAGCATGCAGCTTGTCTTCTCCCTGTATCTCCTCCCCCAGTTCCCTACGTGGTCTTTAACTTTGTGGAGCAGACCCAATTTGATGGCTTCCTAGTATCACAGGAAAGTATGGGCAGACAGGCTGTTGCCTTGGAAACAGGGTAATAGCTTAGAGGATGTATACTGCCTGTGTAATATTGTAATAATTGTTTACTGTTTCTCATTTATTACAACACACAAAGAAAATGTAATGTGTTTCATGATGTTTAAGTACTTGCCTGTCTTCAAGGAGCTACTTAAAAAATTCTGGATAGAATAACCACCTTACGGGTTGGAAACTGTTCTGTGAAAAGATGATTTAAACTACCCTGAGCTAATTGATGGCACAAAACACATATTGGTGGGCTCCAGGCTTCCACTGGATAGAGGATGGTAATACTTCGCTCCTGCCTGTCTCTGGGGTTTGTCTGTGTCCGGTTTTTGTTTATATGTGTCCTAGACATGCTTTGCCTAATAGTCTCCTTGTAAAGAACATGCTCTCTGTCTTACAGTTTGGACCTTTTTTCACATTCTCTCCTTTTGACTCCTCCAATGGACATAATGACCTGAGCATCATCTGGCCTTTTTACCTAATGCCTACTTTCACGTATGTTCACCCATTAAGGTTTTCTGTTAAAAAGAGAGTAAGTTTCTTCTCCCTGGCCTTGGACATGATAGATTTCACCACATATTACAAATAGAATCTGTAAAACACCACCTAACATACAGTAGGACCACCATAAATTTTCACTAAGTGGTCATTTGATGAGACAGTTATTCTTTGGCTCTGATCTACTTAGCCATAAAACCAATGTCTGGATCAGTGTATCCCAATGTCTTGTTTCAGTTCTATAGTGGCTGCGTAGAAGCTGTGCCTTCTGCTTAGGAGTCATTTTCCTTTCTAAATTTAGTACAGTTCCAGTCCTCTCGTGTATTTTGAGCAAAGTCACCCTTTCTGAAAGCACACGGGCCTTATCAACAGTTCTCTCTCATATCTAGCAGTATAAGAGAATGACGATCTACCCTGACTGCAGTTCAGGGATGCCATTTTCCAATCACCTTTCCCTGGAACCTGGTCTGCCCACAGTGTTTGGGCATTGCATATATTCTAAATGCTCTCAAGTAGCCTGTTTTTCTGAATATGACATCAGTGCATCTCACTGACGTCAGCTCATTAGCCATCCGTCCTATTCCATCAGACTTGACCTCCTGAAGAACCAGTTTCTTCTTTACAGCTATTTCTACCTGACCTAGCACAGGGGCCAACCCTCAATAGATATTTAATTAACACAAGGATTGAGAGAAAGTTTTTGCAGATATGTTGTCCAAATTGAAGCTTTATCAATGCAGTGAAAGCAGATATCAAGGAGGGAGGCCTCAAAAGTCCTTCATCCTTACAGCTTTCTCATGTTCAAATGTGCTTATGTTCCACAAAGGTGCAGAAAGGATAAGGAGCCAGCCAAGGAACCATTGAGAAGGCTATGGTTGTAATCTGGGAGTGTCTTCATCATTGGTGTAGCAACTGCCCTAAGTCAAGTTTGGTTGCCTTGAATGCTGTTATTTCATGGCGTTAATTTGATGGCTACTGGGTCTCTTGCTGCTAAAGGCCACAGGATGGGGCCAAACCATGGCACCTTTATGTCTTCCTGAGGTGTTAAGAAATCTGATTGCATTTGCACAACAATGAAAACAAATTAAAATTCAGGCATTTATGTGAAATGTCAACTAAAATAAATAATAATCCCATTTTTCAGAGTGAGAGCCTGAACCAGACAATCAATTAAGAGCAACTTATCAAAATGCACAGGACAGAGATTGCTTGTTGTTTATTGTAATTTTTTTTGCCCAGAATATTTGAATAAATGACGTGAAGTTTTCTCTTATGTTTCTGGATGGTTGACAGGTAATTTCTGGACCTCCTGCTGAAATACCGTTAGCTAATTTTATGAGTAAATTTTCTCAGTGATTGTCAACAGCCTGCAGTAATAAGCGCCTTTCTCTCCCATATGTTCCGATAACAGAATGTGGGGAGATGACACACAGGCTGTGTTGTGTTTGTAAGAATGCAGCTGTGTGTGCACTTTTTTTTTTTATGAAGAGAAATAGCTTTCTCTAGTGATTTTGCTGAAAAATTCCATTCCTCTTTTCCAGCAGTGGGCACTCCATAAATATTCATTGCTGTTCCTTCCATTTTGTGCCATCTATCGGTATTCCCCACACCTGCACGATTGTGGGCAATAGAGGAAAGAATGATGAGTGAGGGAGAAGGACTGATGTGCTACCAGTGCAGTTACAGTTAGAGGCCTGGATTGGAACTTAGTCTCACAAGATGTGAGTACGATTTAAAGCTCTGCTTCCTGAATTTTGCAAAAGAATGCAAGGCAGGGGTTTCTGCAGCGACAGCCTCACCCCATGGGCACCCAGCCCTGACTGAGGTCCATGGCTTTTTTTTTTTGTTCCCTCCTCCACTACGGAGGACATAGGCAGCTGTTGCAGTCAGGGGCCAAGCTTCCCATATATTTTTTCTACTGTTCTAGTCACACGGTCCCAAGGCCTGTCAAAGTTCAGCTTCTACGGCCCAATGTAGTTTTACAGATCAGGCATGAATACAACGAAGCCGATACAACATCCCAAATTAATCTTAACACTGTCGTTTCCAAGGAAGCAGGGCTGTGGGAAGACCAAGGCTGTCTTACATCAGCCAAGCCTGATGAAAACTTTGACACTCATATTAATTTCCAAACCGCTAGAATTGCATAAGAGACAGAACTTCCTTTGACTTTCATCGCCCCATTGGTAGGGTGTTCAAGAGGAAAAGCACTGGGTTAGCATGAAATGAAAGCTTCCACCATTAAGGGCTTCAGAGGCTGATCACCTATGAATGAATGGTCAGACTTCTCAGGTGACTGAATTGAAAAGTGAGGAGGGGAAGTGTGTGAGCCAGAGATTAAGAAAATGGGTATTTCAGTGCCCAGATTGGAGTTCAGCCTCTGCTTCTGACTCCGGTTTCCAGATAATGCACACCACAGAAGGCAGCACGTGATGGCTGACGTAGAGGGGTTCTTGCCAGCCACATGGGTGACTTAGTTTAATTCCCAACTCCCGGTTTCTATCTGGTCCCACCTAATGTGACTTTGTTAACTGCTTTCAGGGAGTGAACAGGAGGATGGGACTACTGTCTCTGTCTCTCCATTGCTCAAATAAATAAATAAATAAATAAATACTTATTTAAACTGCAGCAAGTCCTTTGTAGTGTTTTTCAACTCATTCATTTAATCTGCATATTCCAGTAACTCAAAGAAATTTCTCATTCAAGCAATCACTTTTCTAAATTTCTACCTTTCATAATTTTGTACTTCTAGATTAAGGGACTCTAAAAGACATGTTTGTAGGTACCACCTTGAAACTGATATGAAATTCTATAGTTACAAGTTAATTTTATGGCCTATATGTTGTTGTTTTCATTATATATATCCCAAATCCCTATTTTTAATTGGCTCACATTGCTTGTGATTTAAAGTGTATTATATGTTTGGAAGGAAAACATTACATAAATGCAAGAACAACCAATTTAGGTCTGACCTGAAAGTAAAAAATGAAGTCATGAAACTTGATTGATAGCCATACATAGTTTTATTCATAAAGAAGATGGAACAAAACTGATTGATCTTGATTAGAAAGATTTCTCAAAATTATTTGTATTTTTACAGTTTTATGTATTTTATATTGGGAAACTCCAGTGGAGTTCTGTAAGAAATGTGACTGCCTCTCAGAGGAAAGTTTAACTGGGCTGTATACTAGATTAAACTATTTGAAGTAAGATACTCAAGGAAAAAAATCACAAACATTTTATGCATAGCAGAACCATAAAGTAGAAGTATTAGTTTTTATGATGTTAGTAATCATGTCAGTGTTATCAGATTTAGCATATTCTCCCCAAAATCTCTAGTTAACATTTCTAATATAAATTTCTGAAAGTTTTTACATCTTTTGCTTTATATATCTAAAGTGCCATACATAATTATTTATCACTTTAGTTCATTTCATCCAATCTTATGAAAGTTGAATGATAATAATGACACCATTTTTTCCAATATTTTGTTTCTTCAATATTTTTCCCACGAGAATAAATTTGATAGTCATAGATAAATAATATTCACTAATATCCTAGGATTCTCCATTGATTTATATGACAAAAGCATAAAATAAAGTTTTACAAAAGAGTTCTCCATTTAATTTGGATTTGTCTTTAAACGGACTTCTTCAGTAAATTTGGTTTGACAATTCTTTCAGGTGCAATTTATTAATCAATGGCTTCTTTTTTGGCTCATATGATGAACTCAATGCATTTTTCTGGTAACATCAATAAAGTATTAAAACCACCAAGTTTTTGAAAAAAGGGGGGAAATACAGTCCATTTCTGAGGTCTCAGAAGAATAAAGATTAGAAAAAGAATCTTTAAGTCCCTCCAACTGGTGATGCTCTCACTGGAGACCCCAAATATCACTGCAATTTCAATGGAGAAAATATTCTTATTCCAAACAGACACTGACCACTGAACTCTTGGAAAATTCAAAAACATTATTGATACCATAAGGCATGACACATTGTGCTGTGACATTTGTCACTTTCTGGGAAAGAGTTAAGTTTCTACCAAGTTCCAGTTTTGGTTGTTTTATACAGCAGGTATACTTGCCATTTTTGACAGAGAAGGGATATAGAATGAAAAGTGGTTGCTCTGAGGCCATTTGGCTTCTGGTAAATATTGTGCATTCAGAAATGCTTCTCCTTTAACCAGCAAAATTACAGTGTACTCCCTGTTTCCTGAACTGACCTGCATCACATGAGACTCCGATTCAGCAAACTTTTGAGAGGAAAAAGTCATTTTTAGGTGCTAAATTCTCAAGAAGCTAATTTGTTAATATTCATGTGCCCAATCTTCAAGATGAGTTATGTGAGCACATGGGAATTTTTAGTAGAGCATTCATGAGAGGGTAAGACTGGAGAAGAAAAAATAGCCATGGAGAAACAAAGAGAAATCACAGATAAAAATTTGATGTAACAAAAAATTGATAAAAAAAAAATGTGACTGCACAGTAATCTGGCAACTCTTTGCATAACAAATAGCAACTGGAAATGTGCAAACACATCCATTGATGTGAACATTCATTGATTACTGTTTTGGACCACTTGACTAAGGCATACTATGTTTTTAGACACTTAATGACCATAGATGATACTACTGTGTACATTAGGACATATTAAAAGAA
Organism: Ochotona curzoniae; assembly: GCF_017591425.1. Lineage (NCBI taxonomy): Eukaryota > Metazoa > Chordata > Mammalia > Lagomorpha > Ochotonidae > Ochotona > Ochotona curzoniae. Next base: position 24,941,074 of record NW_024467115.1, read on the forward strand.
AATGAATCAGTCTATTGCTACCCAATAGGCTTGGTTTATGTAGCATCAAGTAAAATGGCTGCTGTTGTCTGGTACAAATCTCTGGGCATTGCGATGACATAAGCCACTACAGAGAGACTGAATTAACAGTAGAAAGCAACAGTACATATATTAAATGCAAGTGGTGTAAAAATACCCACGTAGTAAAACCATTAGAAGGCTCACTCTGGCAGCACAAATTTGGGATGTGAAGTGATATCATGATTATTTTGTGATGTATATTTTCTAAATACAACATCAGAAAAGAATTCTCACTCTGTAGCATGAATTAATGGAAATATTTATTTGATAACAAATATTTTGCTATGTAATTTCATGTTGGTTCAAGGTTTAGTACAGGTGACAATGTTTATTTAGAAATTCTTATTTTGTCAGTGATAACAGATATGTGGAGACCTGTCATTGACTACATTTTTAAAGGATTTATTTATTCATTACTTTAAGATTTATTTATTTATTTATTATTAGAAAGGCAGATATACAGAGAGGAGCAGAGACACAGAAGAAGATCTTCTGTCCAAGTGGCTGCAACGGCCGGTGCTGCGCTGATCCGAAGCCAGGAACCAGGAACTTCATTCTGGGTCTCCCATGTGGATTCAGGGTTCCAAGGTTTTGGGTCCTCCTCTGTTGCCCTCCAGGCCATAAGCAGGGAGCTGGTTGGGAATTGGAACTGTCGGGATTCGAACCGGTGCCTTTATGGGATCCCAGCACATTCAAGGCGAGAACTTTAACCACTACACTATCGCACCAGGCTCAAGATTTATTTAATTTTATTTGAAAGGTAGTTATACAGAGAGGAGGAGATACAGAGAGGAACATCTGATGGTTCACTCCCCAAGCAGCCGCAACGGCCATTGCTGAGCCAGTCCAAAGCTAGGAGTCAGGAGCTCTTTCAGGTCTCCCACACGGGTGCAGGGTCCCACAGCTTTGGGCCGCCCTTGACTGCTTTTCCAGGCCACCAGTAGGGAGCTGGCTGGGAAGCAGGGCTGCCATGATTAGAACTGGCACCCATATGGGATCCTGGGGCATGCAAGGCGAGGACTTTAACCACTACGCTATTGCACTGGACCTGACTACATTTTTAAGTCAGGAGAGACTTGGATCATCGTGACCTTGTCTACTGTAAATGAAGGAATATGTCAAATAGGAGCTTCATGAGCTTTATGGTATAGAGATGCAATGTCAGGGCCTGAAAATAGGAAATATGTTCAAGAAAACATTGTGGAAGAAAAAAGGATGAGAAAAGATTTCACATTTTCCTTCTCAAAAAAAAAAAAAAAAAGAAAAATCTAAAGCATATTTCACCATGAAATAAACAACGGAAATGCATCACCAAAACTATTTTGCAATTAACTATATAGCATGCATTAACATTTTTCTCTTAGTCAACATATGTTTAAAACTTTATGAAGAAATAATCCCCTCCATGCCCGTCTTGTTCCACTGTTGTTGTCCTTGGGAAAGGCAATAGTATAGTCATTAACACTGAAAATGCGACCACAGCTTATTTTCCTCATTTCTCTGATTCTCTGTGCACTACAGCATCGGGGATGGCCGAGTCCTTCAGAAAAGTTCAATTTCCATCATATGTGCCTAGTTATCATATGGATTACCCCCAATCCACATCTACAGAAGACATGTAATTGTTATTCATATCAAACTACAAGTGGTTTTACAACCTGGTCTTCTGGGAGGTCGAAAATGATGATCAACAGACACAGACGAAAAGCGGCAGCAGACTTGTCATGTGTTGATGGTACTGAGTATGATCTTGGAGAGCGAGGAGGTGGAATGTGAGCAGAGTGAGGGCGGAACCATTTCCATACACACGGCCAAAGCTGTTCATCCTCCTAAATAGCTCATGGCAGCGTGAAGTTCTCCCGAATCTGTTGGCTGAGACCCTACATTTTATTCCATTTCCATGACAAATATGTTTAGAGCAGTATTTCCTCTTTTCCATTTAAAACCATTGAATTTTAATTCTGAAAGCTTAGAGAACATTTATTTAAACCTGTCATTGAACAGAGGAAGGCAATGACTTGCAGACGTTTGAGGGTGTGTGTGTGTGTGTGTGTGTGTGAGAGAGATTGTGTATGTATATGTGCATACGTGTGCGTATTTGTGTACATGTGTGTGTCTGTGTGTATTTGTGTGTGTGTTTGAATCTTATACATTCCCAATGGCGGTTCAGAGCTCTTTCATTTCCATTTCTGAAGGATTCTTTCTTCTGTATTTTATCCTATTAAAATCTGTATTCAAAGTTGATATCATTCCATCTCACTGTTTTTGGAGGGCAGCAGGAAGAGCTAACATTTTAGCTTTGGGTAGTTTCTTTTTTTTTTAAATCCGATTAGTGGGAATCGTTCAGCAAAAGGCGCAATATACAACAGCTGAGAAAGGCTTCAAACAGACTAATGCATTTGACATTTCAAAGCTGGTATACCAGCAATCAATTATGTGCAAGAAAAGAAACCACTTGTTAACATTTTTGAAAGGGCGTAAGCTCAAAGAAGGCAAGAATCCTGCCGAATGAATCTTCACATTCTAGCGCCTAGCAACTGACCAAGCACACACTTCACAACAGTTACAGCCGTTGTATGAAGAGAACATTCTGTACTGGAGAACTGAGAGGAACTAAAAACCAAGTTTTTCTTTTTTTTTAATTTATTTTTTATTATATATTTTTACAATCTTTACATAGTTAATTGGGGTAAAAAGTTTCAAGGGCTATAGGAAAGTGGGTAAGACTATTATTTCCATATTGTTTCCTTCATGTTTAAAAGGGGGGTATTAAGGGAGAAGGCCCACCCAATTTCCCACCTTCCCCAGATCCCGGATGTAGGGCATGCTCTGAGGTTCTTGCTCAAGTGGTTTTGATAGTTCACCAGTTATAAATTGCTGCCAATCTTGCCACTCCAAGCACTATGAAGTCTTTGAAGAATCCACTGATCGGCATAGTCCATCATAGAGTCTCTGTTTGCCCTGTATTTTGCTGCTAAGATATAGCTGAGATGGTTGATTGACCTGTTCTGTCTTCTCTCTTTTCTTGGTTAGAATTCTGAGTCCAGCATTTCGATTGGGGAAATCTCCAAAGAAACTTTGTGGTGTTCTTGGACCAGATTCTTGTATGTGCTAGCAGGTTCAGGGCCCAGCACAGGCCATCGCCCTGATCAGCTGCTGGTTGCGATCACTGGGTTGATTCTGTTTTCAGCCACAACTTTTTCTGGAACCAATGGGTGTTGCAGTCCAGCCTGGTGCTGCCCAGCACATTCTCAGCCCTCGCATAAACAAGTGGGAACTGCAGCCTAGTTGGAGCGACCCACAATAACCCCCACTAGGCCCACCCCCTACCCTGGTTTGCCAGTATGTGTAGAGGGCTGGGGTGGAACGGGGTGTGGGACAGACTGGACTACTGCTACAAAAATAAGATTTTCTTAAGAAACAAACAAACAAAGCAAAGCAAAACAACAAACCATTATTGTTACATAAAACTATGATAATGGGTTCATGGAAGTCCATATACATTAGGGCATATCGCCAAGAAATAGTTCAGAAAAATTATCACATTGGCAACTGGATAACAGAAAGGTTTTATCAGTTAGTAAAGTCGGATGCTTTTTGATATGATTGCAAGGTGGACAGCTGGAAAAACTAGAACAATTTTCACAATAGAAAGAAATGGCTAAAATAAGGGAGACAAAGGGAGGAATGGAAACTTTAAGAAGAAATATGATGTTGGAGATATTCTGTTAGAACATAATAAAGTTTGAGGAAGACACCCTTCAATTTGTTTGGCTTTCAAAATTGACAACTGCTAGTAAAAATAATAGCAGTGGAGACAGTCAAGAAAACTAGGAGTGGTACACTCTTCTGTTGCATATAATTTCTATTTTAACTTTATTCCTTATGCAGCAAACAAATAAAACTAGCTATTTTCAATTACTTTTATAGAAATATGTATTTTTCGGGAATGTAACTGGACCCAAGATTGCATGAAAATTAATAATATGAAAAGTGAATAAAACACTTTTTGGAAAGAAATTTCACATTGGAAATTAGACTGTGTCCATATAAAATGTAAATAAGGTATTTTTTTATCTAGAAATTATAATTATTAATCAGGCAAATTGTGGTAAAGAAGGGGTGGTGTAACACCAAATACAAATAATTTTGTTGTTTCCAAATTGTGAAGAATAAAAAAGGAGATGGTGGGCGACAGTGGGCTCACTAACGAGCCTAGCTACTCGATACTGATTAACCTGGACTACTTTAAAAATAAACAAATCAATCACTCCTCTGACAAGTTACTACAGTTAGAGTTCACAGGATCAATAACGGAAAATTTATGTCAACATGATGCAAACATGACTCAAGATTGGGAGGTGTGTGACAGTTGTTCCTTAGCAAGGTCATCTGCGAGGTTCTGGCAGACACCTGCAACACCCCTTCAAGGCAGGGAAGGTTTTTATGTAGTCAGGGGACAAGGGCAGATTGAAGGTTTGCTCACCAAATACGTACCGTTTAGGATGACTTCCTCCAATTAGAGGACACCTCTAATTCACCTCCATTCATCTTCCCTGTCCAGATTAGTTCCGATAGACAACATTTCCTAGAAAAAAATAAACTCTGGAAGTCCCTGAAGCAAAACCTATTCTATTCTTGCATTGAGGAGCTGAAAGGAAAAATGAGTGGTGGAGATGTTCATGAAATGTAAACCTCTGAACACTGTGAAATGCCCGACAAGTCTTTGAGACTCACCATGAGATAAAATGCTAAAAATATGTCGGAACTAAATTAAAAGGAAGGTCAGGACATGACCACGTCTGAACGGGAGATACAAAGGCCGGGAATACAAATTGATAATGCTGCGGCGGGAGATCATTTATTGCTCTCCCATTTTTCTTTTGGGGAACAAGCAATAAAATTGAAATGAATGAGCCAATTTTAGATCTAGTTTTCATACAGCATCATTTTTCTCCTGAAGGTTCACCCAAGATAGAAATCAGAGAGAAAACTAAAGAGAAAAACCAACTTACTTCGTCTGCAATTCATCTCATTGCGGAGAGGGCTGAATGTCTTGCTTGTGAAATACTCTTGAAAAAAAAACAAATTCTGAACTACACATGATTTTTTTTTCTGTTTTGGCTGCAGTGTGTATATAATCCTATGAGGATATTTTTAAAAAGTGCCTGGAAAATGGAATTTAAAAGTTCATTCGAGGCAAGTGTGTGCAGATTTTTCATGAAACACATTTGTATGACCTCTTGGAAGACTTCCTGCTTACGGGTGCAGAGCCCAGTATCTACACACACACACACACACACACACACACACACACACACACACACACACACACACACACTCGGGTGTGTACACTCATGCATACGTGTGCACATACATCCTCAACTGTGTGCTCTTTCCCTCTGCAATTCTCCCATTTCCCTGCTCCTGCCTTTCTATTTATAAGTCATTTAAAATACGGATCTAGTTTCATGCTTGATCGCTTTCTTGCCTCCATGTGCTGTGTCAACTTCTTCTTGATGACACATTGGTCTGCTGGAATTGTTTATGAGATAAAAAGTGATTTATTTGCTAGAGATATTAAAGAGATACAATAGAGTCTCTATTTGGAAGTTGCAGATGGTTAGAACTGCAAAAGGTCAGCAAGTGTGCCCTACTTGTGAGCCTAAAGGATTGCCTGATGGCACGGTGGGTCACAATGTCACAACAGGCTTCCCCTTCCCCGTTAGTCGCCCCTGTGCTTTGGTCCTAACGGGGCTTATACAAAACAGCCCAGGCTGCTGCACACAGATCGAATTTGTGCCTCTGGGATATCTGAACTCCTAAAACCTGTTCTTAGTAGGGCTGCTTAGGGAACTGACTCAAATTTTGTGTCAGAGAAGCATTGTTCCTATTATTCATTGCAGGAAAAAAAGAAAAAAGAAAAAAAGCCTGCCATTGCCCCAGAGGGAGCTACTCCATTTATCTTTCAAATTGTTTGTCTTATAAACAATCTGGAAGAGACATTGCGTTTTCTCAGTAGCCGAAGAGAATTACTGAGAATTGTCTCCCAATTCTATAATCCTAGGCACATATGCTCCAACGTGTTTGGCTTATTAACAGTGTAAGACATAAAAGAAAATTAGATTCATTTCTTTTTCCTCTCTGCCCCCAAAATCAAGCCTGGCTTAAAGGCATCGATTCTTTCCTTCTGTGTTTTGTCCTTAACTCTCAGTGGTTGCATAATCATGTGCTACGTTTGGATTATGTATCTGTTCTCCCTCCTTTCCTATGATGTTTGGCTAAACATTCTTTTTTTTTATTTTAAAAAATATTTTATTTATTTTTATTGAAAAGTTAAATATACAGAGAGAAGAAAAGACAGAGAGGAAAATCTTCTGTCCAATGATTCACTCCCCAAGTAATGCAACTGCTGTAACTGAGCCAATTTGAAGCCAGGAGTCCGGAGCCTCTTCCTGGTCTCCCACGTGGGTACAGGGTCCCGAGGCCTTGTACTGTCCTCAATTGGTTTCCCAGGCCACGGGCAGGGAGCTGGATGGGAAGTGGGGCCGCCAAAATTATAACCAGCGTCCATATGGTATCCTGGCGCATGCAGGGAAAGGACTTTAACTGCTAGGTTACTGTGCTGGGCTCCTTGACTAAACATCCTAATATTCGTTCTGATCTTTCAGCAGCATAGCACTTCAAATTATTCATTATCAGAAGTAATATACGGTTTATAGGCCAAAAATAAATCCATGACAGTCTACGGCTTAGTATAGCAGATTAAAAATACTTCAATGAGGCACGCGTTTGCAATAGCATTAAGGTATGTCTTGAAATACCTGCATCCTGGATTCAACTCCCAGTTCTGCTTGCAGTTCTTGCCACCTGCTAATGCACACCGGGGGAGACAGCAGCGATGACTCAATTATCAGGTCCCTGCCACCTGCCACCTGCCTCGGAGATCCAATGCGGGTTCCAGAGTCCAGTGCTGTATTTTGTCTGGTCCAGACAGTTTGTGAATTTGAAGAAGAAACAAGTAAATCAAAGATATCTCTCTCTCTTTTCTCTCTTTTTGCACTGACTTTGAAATTCAAAAAATAAATTTGAAACTGCCTCACTAAATTAGACCAAATTTACCAATGTAAATTTAATAATCCACCATATATTTATTCTATCTCCTCCCACATCTTACTGATCTAAAGTTTAGATCAGTAAATTTATTTCACTATTTATAAATTACAAACTAATAGCTCTGCAGCTTTTATATTTAGTGACAACTTTTGTTTGTCACCAAAGTGTGCTGCAACTGGTGCATCTGCTTGTGGGTGTATTTCACAGCATCTCGGTAGGTGGGATTCCAGCAGCATCTGGTCGCATCACCTTTGGGTTACGGCACAGGTGCATCAGACTCTCCTTTACTCTTTCAAGGTCTCTAATTACTCTCTTCCCTTCATCTCACATTAGTTTCCCATGGCACAAAAAAGCAACGTTCCGGTAACTTTTGAAAAACACAAGATAATGCCCATCCAGCTTCCAAAATTTAAGACAGAAGAGTTTTTACTTAAGTATTTTGCTGTTGGTAAGAAATTCTACTCTTAAAGGTAAAATAAAAGTGATAACAAACATAGGCTCATTTTTACAGTAGGAAGGCACTGAGCTCCCCCAAAATAAACTCCTTGGATGTCACAGACTTTTCCGTTCTTCTGTCTTTGCTCAAAATATCACTGGAGTTATCTTCAGAACCTGCTGTATATATTTTTGGATTTTCCTTTTTTAACCCCAGTAGATGATTTTCATCATTTAATGCTAAATTCAATTTTTGAAAATCAGCTAGCAGTTATTTGGAGATCAATAAAAAGTTGATAATCTGAGATTAAAAACCATGCAAACATATCCAATAAAAAACACCTTTGTCTGGTTGATAAATTGACACTAGACACCATTCTGTTGCAGAAGTAAAGGTCCCAATATCTCTCAGCTGGGGGGAAATGAAAAGTAATTCTTTCTCCTAAAAGGATTGGGAGCTTCTTAACTAAGACATGTTACACTGAAGGATTTCCAAAATGTATTCTTCTCTGTGTTCTTTTTTTAAACAGAATAATTTCTAAGCTGAAGAGATCATATCAAAATTTTGGGCTTCTGTGAGGGTACCGTGTCATTGTGAGAGCATCTGAGATCATTGCAAGAGCTGCCTGCATTACTAAGAAACTGCTCTGTTAGTCCTTTCCCATCTCCACCTCACCACCTCCCCCCCCCTTTTTTTTTAACATACTTTTACCCTCATCTGCTTTATCCTGCATTTGCAAGATGCTAGGTTGTTCCAATATTAGGGATATTTCTGAATAAAGTCTACCAGTTGCATGGCATTGAGTTAACTCCCAGCAGCTTACTTAACTTTTCAACTTATGTTTACTCATATATAAAAATGGAAATGCTTACAGCCGAACACACAGGGCAGTTTCTAGGTTAATCAGATAATGTAGTTGAAGCCAAATGACAAAATTTAAAGGGAGACATTCTCATCCTTGCCTCGCTTTGTCTTCCTGCTAGTCCTACTCCTAAATGGAATTTATAAATCTTTTCTAATTTACTTTTACCTTTTGGCAATATCAAATGAGCCAAAACTTTTAAGTGGCTAATCTTCTAGTTTCAGATTGATTGTCCAAATGTGCACTTACTTAAAGAACCAAGGTAGGGAAGGGCCTGCTGGTTTGCTGGATTATGGTGGAAAGTGTGGGTATGGAATTGGATAAAGAGTTTTAAAAATTTGAATATTCTATTTTTCTGCATTTCCCCCCAGGCTCCTAAAGATACTTAACTATTTTGTGAAGTGACACAAGGGTTGCCTAAAATGTGTCCTTTTCCCTGGGACAGTGCCTAAATTCCTTCTTTTAAAAGGAATCTGGAAGGATCTGAGTCCGGCCCAAGTGAAGCAGTATACTGAAAAAAATAAAATTCAAAGCTTGGTTCTTCACTAGTAATTCTATTTCCAGAACTTCCTGAGCTATTTTCAGCTGTAGGATGGAATGGGAATTACAGTTTTAAAAAAAAAAAAAAAATTGTTCTGTCGAGTGAGCAAGTAGGACAGGCCCTACCTGCAGACTCATTCCCCAAATGGTCGCAGTGCACCTGGGAACTCAACCTCAGTCTCATTCTGGGTGGCAGGAGAGCCATTCCCCCAACTCCCTGGGTCGGAATTAACAGCAAATTGAAATCAGTCTGAAGAGGCACTCAGTAAATCTAGGCACCAATGTGGAGCTTGGGTGTCCTCACTGGCTGCGTAATTGCTAGCCTAAATGCCTGTCCTGGAATGGGAAGCACAATGCTGTTGAGATAGTACATTCTGTATCCAATCCTGAAACTGTGGGGGAGAGGATGGACTGAGGGTTACTTGGTTTGTGCTTGTAGTGTTCCTTCCTCAGTAACCAGAGTTGGGTTAGCAGTACAGCTCCAGTCCTAAGGAAGAAACTGGTGGGCTAAGTGGGAAGCGGAGAGCTGCTTGTAAAATTGGGAAAGTAACAGAGGACAATTACAGACCAGAGAGACCACATGAGACAAATGCCATGTCCCAATTGTAAATTTCATCTTATTCTCATACCCTTAGTAGATAACTGAACATAGCATTTTTTTAAATAGTCAAAAATTGAAATTCTCTATTCTTTGAATTTATACATAACCTTTCACTGGCAGAAGTAAGTACACGCCTCAAAAAACGGCTTCTGTATTGTTTCCTTCATGCTTAAAGGGGGGTATTAAGGGAGAAGGCCCACCCAATGAAAAAATAAGAGTCTTACCCACTTTCCTGTAGCCCTTGAACCTTTTTACCCTAATTAACTATGTAAAGATTGTCAAAAAATAATAAAATATATATATATGCTAAGTATTAAAAAAACAGCTTCTCTTACTTTTCTACTGATAAAGTCCCTGCTTACTGCTAGGCTGTCGAAATCAGAACCTGTAATTGAAGCTCAGCCTGAGCAACAAATTCAGATGGATGCTCTGGGAACTTTCTTCTTTCAAAAGGAATTTAAAGAATCAAAGAAAAATGAGAAACAGCAGCAGAAGCTGAAGGAAGTTGAAACATTGTGCTCTTAATTATCACTATCATACACTATATTTAGGGAACCTTTCAAGAGAAATAGTGTCTTGGTCCCTTTGTGTAAATGAGCAAATCAGCTTATATTGTCAATGTGACTCTTGGGTATGAATGCGTATGGGCGAGTAATGTTGGAGTCCCACTGATCTCCATTCATGATCCCAAGGCCTTCTGTTACTCTGGCCCCATGGCAGACCCACGGTGCTGTGCACTTTGATGCACAAGCCTGCTCACCTGGTCTCTGTTCTTTGTGTTTGTAATGACCGATGGTTTGAATGGCAGAGCTACGAGGAATTCTCAATGTTTGATTCCCATAGCTGGCACAAGCAGCTAAGGGACTCATCTTTTCAGAGCTCGGCTCTGCAACGATAAAAAGGATAAGGAGGCATGAGAAAGCAATTGTTTTGCAGGAAGTTGCCGGAACTCAGGACATGTTGGAGCCTTTCCTCTACCTCAACCATTTGCAGGTGGCATTTTAACGCATGAAATGCCTTATAGGTGCATGAAACCAGGAGCCCAAGAAACCTAGCTTCTGACCATCCTCATTCCATATGAGACCTCAGCAGCTACTTTCTACTTTACAGCTATAGCAGTCAGGATTTCTTCCCTCCACCCCCATAATATGTATGTACACACATGCATATGTATATGTACCTATGCATATGGATGAATAGTATGACAATGTGGGCTGGTAAACACAGAATCCATGGCGTAGAAAAGGTAGCTGAAACAGACAAGATTCCAGTGTTACAGTCTTGAGGCAGAATGCCTCCAGGCATCCTCATATGTTTGGTATTAAGACTCGCAACAAACTACATGAGGCTCACCCACACTATCCAGTATGATCTGCTTTACCCAAGGTACCTATTTATAGATGTTTTATAGATACTATTTATAGATCTATTTATAGATGCAAATCAAATCCACAGCTTCAACAACAAGATGTAGGAAAGCATTGAACTAAACAAATGAGTATCATAAACAAGTCGTTTTGACCACAGAATTAATCATTTTGAATGCAAATGTTCTCATCTTTCCATTGCTTCTTTTCTTCATCACTGCTACTCTTAAATAAGCTACTCTCACCAGACAAATATGGCAGCCAGCTAACCTCCCTATAATAGTTAGTCATCATGTTTTAGCTCGTGCCACAGTGAAAAGCTTTCCCTACACCTTCATGACTTACACCAGGGACTTTGTTGTTTCCACACTTTGCACACGTCCTGTGGTTCTGTTCCCTGTGGCTTCTTTCTTCCAGGGATTCAGACTCAAGAAGCAGCCTTGGGATGTATATTTCTCATGGCCAATGTAAAAGTAATCATGGCAAAACTCTCTGTACTTCAATGTCAGTGAGACATGGGGTGTTTGATTTTCAGTCTATTGGCCAGTGCGAGTTAACAGGACCAAGACTGTTTCCAGTTGTCAAGAGGAACAGCCTATGAAAAGAAGAGCCAGGGGAACATCTGAAAAATAGTGTATTTGCCACCATCTCCCTCTTACTACTATCTCCACAATGTAATTAGAAATCTTATTAAAATAAAATTGAATTATATCAATCCAAATTAAAAAAAAACACATCACTAAATTCAGTGCTGTATTAGTCAGTTTTCTCCCCAAAAACAAAATAAAGAGGACACACACACACACACACACACACACACAGAGAAAGAGGTTTCCTGTAAGGAACTGACTTGTGTGATTATGGAGGCTGGCAGTGATCCTAGGGAGCCGGTGGGGTTTTTCCAGCGTGAAACGCAGCCAGCTCTAGACAGGAAAAAAGCCAATGCTTCAATCTAAATGCAGTCAGGTGGAAAGAATCTTTTTCCATTTTCTCTTTTGGGGGAGAATCAGTTTTTTTTTTCTATTCCTGACTTATTTAACTGGAAATTAAATCTGCTACCCTTAGTCTACCCATTTAAAATATACTCTCCTTGGAAAACACTTAAATTATGTTTTTTTATTTAATCAAATATCTCGACATCCTGTAGTCCAGTCAAGTTGATATATAAAACTATCCCTAACAAATGAGTTCTCAGGTTGCTTAAATAAAATCCAAGCCCTCTTATTATGTTACATAAAGCTTCACATGCTGTTGAACTTTCCAAGCCCCCAGGGTCACTGTGGGCTGTACACAGTACCAGCTGACTGCACTTGACACTCACGGATAGCTGTATTGCTACAGTACTTCTATAAGGCTGATGTCCTACCATATGGTCACACTCTGCGGCGTTTAATGAATTAATCCGCAACATTTCACACGACATGATCCAATCTTTCCATTTTTCTGATTTCCATTTAAATGCTTCTCCCATGAAGATATCACCGTCGATAATCACATCTAAACTAACAATGATTCTAACTTGTCTCTGAAAAGTACTTTTTATTTTTAAATATAAGTGCTTAATTATCTAGAATTATGTTGTCTTTTATACCAGATTTAAGTGTCAACGAGTTATAATCATGTCCTTTTTCCTCACCATTTCCTAACACAGTTCAGAGCTCATCATGAAAGTCTCCAAAAATACTACACTAGATAAATGAATGATTAATCGAGCCATGAGAACAAACTGGAGCAAAGTAAATGATTGTAACTCACCTAACGAAAGATGTTTGCAGTTAGGAAACCTTTAAGTAACTTCTTCTACCCCTGCAACAAAAACACTTTAAAAATGCTTAGCCAGCTATAGGCATTCTTGACATTTTCTGAACATTTATTCCTCGATGATAATCCAAGATCAGGGGCAGATGTTCTTTTCAGACTCGAAGAAGTCGTTTGGGGCAACCTCATCCCACATCAGAATTCTTAGATTCAACTTCTGACTTTGCTTCTTAATCCAGCTTCCTGTTAGTCTGAAGTCCCGGAGGTGGGAGGGCCTACTTAACTAGTTGGGTCCCTAGCATTCATGTGGGAGACCTGACTGACTTTTGATCTCCTGGATTCAGGCTGGTTAACCATAATGACGTTGGCATTTAACGAATGCATCAACACATGGGAAATCTCTTGCTCTGTGTCTGACTCCATTTCTCTGCATTACAAATAAAAAACAAAAACTGTTGTAAAATTGTATTTTAATATAATACAAGGCTAGAGAGGCAGAGTGAGTACTGTGAACTGACACAAGCTGTTTTTAATTTCCATTCATGAATTTGGATAAGTAATAAAAAACTGACTTTATTTTGATGGAAGATCCTTAATTCCACATTTTATATTTAGTGGTTTGTTTTGCATTATGTTGGATTAGTGTCAAAATGATAAAAAAAATTGGTTGACCCTTCTGAATCATAGTCATGCAACAAGCCACTGTCATATATAAAGTTTCATTTACAAGTCTCAGTTTCTTCCCATACAACATATCAGTGGCAATTGCGACCTTTGGAAGCATCTAGCATGGATCTTGCTTCACAGAGACTCTCAGCGAGCTGTGGCTGCTCTTAGCATGTATGCTATCATGAAAGGTCTTAGTGCATCATTCCAGCAAATAAAAAATCATTGACCTCACCTCGGCAGAGAAGCTTGGTTTGCTTTAGTCACAGGATGGACAGAATTGCAGTCAATATCTCTATGCATTTTCAGAGAAAAAGTTTCAAAACCAAAGAGAACTGAAGAGCACCACAACATGGGAGGGCATGTGGTAGACACTAGATTAGTGTGCAAAATATAAAGAAAATTTTAAATTAGAGAGAAAAGGCCAGAACTGAGGTTCAGGGATGTAGCATACTCTGCAAATCTAATTTTACAACTGAGTAACTGGCAGTAGGTTCCTAAAGCCTTGCCTGGTAAAAGCCAAATGGCCCAGGTTATGGGACTCCATAAATACACGTGGCGGTTCTATGGAAAGGGCTTGGGAAATAATTAACCACCAGTGAGACATGCAGCCTTGTGAGATGCTCTGCGGTTGAAACAGCTGATTATTAGTTAGGCAGGGGTCCATTGACCTCACATCTCTAACACAATGCACTGACAATCTAAGCACCAATAATTTGATTATGAAGGTTATAGAACATATTTACAGATGCCATGTCTTGTAAACCCAGAGTCGTTTTCATCAGAGAAGACCAGACATAAACTTGGACTGGACTTCTACTGCAAAATATGTTTACTCAAATAAAATTAGCTCACATTTGTTTTCTCCCAATGTTGTGACTGTCATACATTGGTTATTCGTTTTATTTTCATCTGTGAATTGCTTCAGCTTGCTTATTAGTGATGCGCTCAGCTGTCTCCCTGTATCTTCTCCTTCCCCATTTGTATATTATACAATATTATATTCCCTTTTGATAAACTGCGATTAATACATAGATTTTATGAAACAAGATCGGAACTATGAAATACTTTTGATTGGAAGATAATTTTCCATAAACCTAAATAATTCCTTGTTTGAACTATCAGCATTGTAAGCCTTGAAATTAAGCTTTAAAAATAGACAGATTTTACAAATTTAAACTAAATCCAATGATAAAAATAGTAAGATAAACTTAAGAGAAACATCAATGACACAACTAAGTCTAAAGGAATAAAGCACAAGGCACAGAGGAATTTTTTCAGTTTCAGTTTAATTTTTTATTTTATGTTTTGTTCTTGTTATTTTCCATGAAACAGTTCTGTAGGTATAAGGATTCCCTTCCACCTGCTTCAACAACCTCTCCATTTCCTCCTGTTACCATTTTCACTCATGTTTTTACAGTATGTGGTGTTCAGGGACCAGCAGTACAGTCCTTTAGTACTAATTCCAAGTTTAGCCTTCTATTCAAGTGTATCGAGGTATTGTAGATACAGCAATGGTAGAAAATCTAGGATCTTCTACCTGTTTTGCAAGTATATTGACCTGCTTTTTGGGGAAACCTTCTTTCTTAGGGAGAAGAGATTCATACTGCAGTGATAAATGGGAAAGCTTCCAGTCTTTTCCTTTTCAGTATGATACTGGCATTGGGTTTTTCATACATTGCACCAATTATATTGTAGAACATTCTTTCTACGCCTATGTTGCTTATGCTTAAGCATGAAAGATGTCAGATTTCATCAAATGCTTTCTATCCATTTATTAAAATAACTGTATGGTTTTATTTTTTCAATTTGTTGATGTGATGTATCACAGTTATTGATTTGGATACGCTAAGCCATCCCCGCATGCCGAGGATACATTCTGTCTGGTCGGGAGAATGAGTTATCTAATGTATTTTTTGATTGTTTTGGCTAGGATTCTATTGAGGACTTTTGTATTCATGTTCATCAGGATCTGTAGTTCTCTTTGTTGAATCTCTATTGGGTTTTGGTATTAAGGTGATGTCGGCTACATAGAAAATTTGGAAGGATCACCTCCATTTCTACTGTTTTGAACAGCTTGTGGAGCACTAGTGTAGGTTCTTGTTGAAACAGTTGGTAGAATTCAGTGGTGAAGCCATCTGGTCCAAGGCTTTTCTTTATTGGGAAAGATTTAATTAATGATTCAATCCTTGTCCTAGCTGTAGGTACATTTGGTTTTTAACTACCTCATGATTCAGTTTTAGTACATTGTCTGTGTCCTGATTTGATGGTGTATTACTGCTTATAATAGTTTCTAATTATTCTGTGTATATGTGAGTTATAAGCCTTATATTTCCTTCTTGTGCCTGATTATATCGAGTGGTATCTTCTCTTTTTTGATTAGTTTGCTTAGTGGAAAATCTTTTTTGTTGATTTTTTTCAAGATACTTGTACTTCAATTAATTAATTTATGCATTTTTGGGGGAATCTATTTGGCTTATTTTATTATTTTGATTATTTCTCTCTTTTTTTTTTCTTTGTGCTAACCTTAGAATTATTTTGCAGGGTTTTTTTTTTTTAGCTCTTTTATATGCATAGCAGCTCACTCAATTGTTGCCTTTCTAGTTTCCAACATGAGTACAGATCACACTGAACTTTCCTCCTTGCGCTTCCTTGGCTCTGCCCCACAAGTTTTCATGTGTTATGTTGATGCCTTCATTTGTTTTAAGCATTTTTTTCAATTTCCTTTTTGATTTTTGTCTCTAACCCATTAATCATTCAACTGCATATTGCTGTTTCCAAATATTTTCATATTTTCTTGAGTATTTTGACTTTCTAGTCATCAGTTTCACTCCATGATGATCTGAAAAAAACACATGCTTTTATTTAGTTTGTTTTTTTTTTTTTGAGCCTTGGATGGGGGCCTATAATATGGTCAATCCTGGAGAAGCTTTCATTTACTCATGAGAAAAAAAGTATGTTCTGTGTAGGATGAAAGGTTCTGTACAAATCAGTTAATTCGATTTGTGATCTCTGCTGTTTCCTTGCTGCATCTCTGTCTTGGCAAACTGACCACTGAAGTTAGAATCTATGTGCCCCTTAAAATTTCTTAGGATTTATTTTACATAGCTAGGTGTCCTGGCATTTGGTACACCTACATTATTATTTAAATACACCACTGCTATATCTACAATGATGCCTTAATCATTATGTGGTGTGTCTTTTCATATGCTTTAATGCTTTTCATGCTGAAATCTGTAAGATCTTTTATTACAATGGCTGCACCAGCTCCCCTCCCCCCTTTAGCCTGGGATATCTTTTTTCCATATTTTCATTTTTTCCACATTTCACTTTGTTCTGTATATCTTGGTACGTAACACATACATGGTTCCATCTTTTCTTAATCTGGTCTGCTAATCTATGTCTTTTGGTTGATGAGTTTAAACCATTTGCATTCAGAGATACTATTGACAAGCAGTGATTGGTCCTTGTTATTTTAGCATTGGGTTTCTCACAGTTTGATTTTGGTTTGTTTTGTGCTTTTATTGAGATATTCTCCACTTTTCTTATTTGGCGGTGGTAGGTATCATTCTGTGTAGCACATCTCAGCAGTATTTGTAAGCTTGGTCTGGTTGAGGCAAATTCTATCAGGTTTTGTCTGCTTTAAAGTTTTTTAAATTTCATTTTCAAATACAAATAAAAACTTTGCTGGGTATGTTATTTCAGGTGGACAGGCGTTTTTAGTTTTTTGGGAACTGGAAGATGTCTCTGTATTCTCTTGAGAACAGGTTTTCCTCTGAGTTCAGCTGTGGATCTGCTTGATGTTTCATAAGTCATCTGACATTTCCTGCTTGTGTATTTAAGTATCTTTTCTATATGTTCCGCTGATGATACTTTAATTACGATCCATGGCCAGGATCATTTCTGATTGAGTCTTATTGGGGTTCTCTGTGCTTCCTGTATTGTATTTCCTCTTTCCTTCTCCATGTTGGGGAAGCTCTCATTTATTGTCTCATTGAACACATCTTTCAATCCAGCTTCTTTCCACGCCTTCAGAAGCTCCTATGACCCCTATGTTTGGCATTTTGATAGTGTCACTTTCTCCCTGGTTGATTTTATCTTTAATTAGAGTTCCCCCTGGGCCTAGCACATCTGCAGATTGCTCCTTGTCCCCAAGGGCTTTAGTGGCACACTCAAAATGGCTCTGGATGTGTTGCTGGGGGTGGAGAGCAGGGAAGGATGGAGCTGGGTGGAGAACAACTCCCCTCTCTACTCCAGCACCCACTCCCAAGGACACTATTGTTCTGTTTGGGGTGGTGATAGGGTTAGAGAATGTTAGTTGGACTTACAACTTTATTGCTGGTTCACCTTCAGCATCTCTGGTGACCCACCCTTCCCAGCTGTCACCTTGTGGAGCTCTGACTGCCACTGGGTTTCTGTTCACTGCAGCACCACTCCACTGTCAGCGCTGCTTTCCTGTGTGCATGGATCCCCAGATGTGTCCTGCCACCAGCCTGCCCATTCCACAGATATTTGTTTTTAACCCAAAGATTCATTAATTTCACTTGAAAGTCAGCATTACAGAAAGGGAGAGATAGAGAACAATCTTCCATTGCTGGTTCATTTCCCGAATGTTGACGATAGTAACAGCTGAGGTAACTGGGGCCACAAATTTCCACATCTTCCTCCAGGCCTCCCATGTTGGGTACAGATGCTCAAAGACTTCTGTCATTTCTACTGCTTTTCCAGGAAATTAGCAGAGTTGGATCGGAAATGGAACAGCCAGAACATGAGTCAGTCTGCATATGAATGCCAGCACTGTAGATGGAGAGCTTTTTTTGTTTTTCAAAATTAGTAAGTATTAAACATTTCTTTGTTAAAAAACAATATATATACTGAAAAATTTAGAATCAAGCAAATAGAAGCAGCAATTAGAGAAAATTCATGATGTTTATTCAGAATTTAAATATATTTTGCATACATTCATATGAAAACATGGATATATGGAGCGAAATAGATATTGCTTTACATACAAAACTGGGTTATTTTGCATTCTGCTTCATGAAAGACTTTTCTATCAAATCTTTTCATGGAATTTTAAACTGTAAATACTTTTTTGTGTCAATGGGGCATGGATGTGCTTGACAGACCAGTACTAAAGAGTAAAGACTTTAAACGGTTACACTACATATGCCCCTTGCTAGGTAGATGACTTCAGACAAAATGCCTAAGTTCTCCAAATTAATTTGGCTTAATTGCCAAATATGGATAATTATATGTAAAGGATAAATTACTCTTAAGTATGAAAATAAAGTGGAATAATATGAGATTACATCTAAAGGTTCATGGAAAATTGAATTAAAAGATAAGCTGATTTTTGGCACAAGAAGTGAAATCCATGCATACCAGCAATGTTCAAGGCTTTTTGGAAAGTGGATTTCATGCTAAAACTATGCATAGATTTAAACATTTTCTGAAGTTTAGTAAAATCTTTTAATTCTCTTTTGGCTCAGACTTTTTAAAGATCTCTTTAAAATTCAATTTTCAAAAACATGTTAAACTTTTTGTTACTTTAAGGAGAACATATTTCATATATTACAGAGGTTCAGTCCTAGCAAGATAATCATACTCTCTATAAAATGTTTATTTGTGCATTTTCTTACTTGAAAGTGTTACAGAGACAGAGGGAGAGACAGAGAGAGATTTTCCAACCTCTGTTTCACTCTCCAAATGGCCACCATAACAGGAGTTGGGTTGTTCTGAGGCCAGAAGCCAGGAGCGTCTTCTGGTTCTCATGTGCAACAGCCAGGATTTGAACCAGTGTGTATATGGAATGCTGGCACGACAGGAGGTGGCTTAACTTGCTGTGCCACAATGCTGGCTCTTTATCTCTGATTACATTAATATGTAGCCCATCCCTTTTGATTACCTGGACCTGTAGCGTATCAAATTTACTTATTCTTCTTAAATCCAGTTTTCATTTCATTCATATTTTGCTTGTCATTTCCCTGCTTTCAATGTTTGCCTTAATTTTGTTTGCTTTTGTCTGATTGCTATTATTACACTTCCCCTACTGTACTGACTGGGAATTTGGTTTATGTTTGTTTTTCTGCATCCTTGAGATACGCTGTTAGATCAATTACCTGATGTGTTTCCAAATCCTTGATGTATACACTAAGTACTATGCACGTTGAACACTGCTTTTGCTCTATCTATAAGTAGTGACATGTTGGGTGTTCTTTTTAGTACATTTTTATAAATTTTTTAATAAAAATTATAATTTTTTCTGATTTCTTAGATAATTGAAAGCTCATTTAAGAGTATATTCAATTTCCAAGTGTTCGCATATTTTTATTTCTTAATGTGTTAATTTTCAGCTTTAATCCAATATGATCATATGAGAAACATTTTTGAATTTGTTGACTTTTGTTTTATGGCCTTGCATGTGGTCTATCCTCGAGGAAAATCTGTGTACTGATGAGCAGAGATGTCTTCTGTAATTGGGATGGAATGTCCTGTAGATACCATGTAGACTCATTTTGCCACTAGTGTAAATTAGCTCTGCTGCTCTTTTGCTGATATTTGTCCTGATGACCTGTCCATTGATGCAAGTGAGGTGGTGAAATTCTCCATTATTACTGTTTTGGGATCTAAATCTCCCTGTAGGTCCATTAACATGTTTTAAATAACCAGGCACCCTAGAATTGTGTGTGTGTGTGTGTGTGTGTTTACTCTATACTCACATCCTCTTATGTTATAGTCATCATACTGTGCAATTCATTGCCTCTTTTGGACGTTCCTGCATTAAAGTCTGTTTTGTTTAACATTAGGGTGACTATTTCGGTTAGCTTTTACTTTCCTGATTGGATGGAATACAGGTTGTTGTTGCGTTTTTTAACAGATAGGAAACTGATGGTTCTAATTTTTCATTCTATTCAGCCTGTCTGCACTTGTTGGCTGAAGAACTTAGGTCATCAGTATTCAAAGCTATTATTGATAAATACTATATTTCTTCTCTCATTCTTCATAAGTACGCCCATTGTATGTTTTGGTTTTCTTTTACGTTTACTAGGGGATTATCTGTCTTCACATTCATTCCTGACATCATCTTTCTCTATTTCAGTGTATAGCCTATCCTTGAATATCATCGTAGCATTTGGAATGCTTAGACGAGTAGTGGCAAGTTTTTTTTTTTCAATCTATGTTTGTTTTAGAAGAGTTTGTTTCACTTTTGTTTATGAAAGAAACACTTGCTGGATTTTGGGGGTTGATTTTTGTTTCTAAGGATGTAGATTGTGCCTCTCCAGGCTCACCTCAGCTATTGGGTTTCTGTTGAGAAATCAACTGTCCGACTAATTGGCGATGCTTTCAAGGAATTCCAGAACCAGTGTTTCTCTAGTGGAGATTTCAGAATGTTTTCTTTATGTGCTACTTTTGGAAGTTTGACCATAAGGTAGTGTGGTGATGGTCTTTTTGATCAAGTCCTTTAGCAACTCCGTGTGATTTCTACACTTGGATGTTTCTAATTTTCTTGAAATTAGGTATTATTTACAAATCTTCTTTCATTTAAGATAATCCATTCTCTTGCCACACTTTCAATAACTCCTGAAACAACATGTGTTTGTTTGGTTGACAGTTTCCCATCACTCTCAACCTTACTTCTGGTTTCTCTAATTTCTCTCTTGGTCTGATGGAGGTACTTCAAAGGATTTCTCTTTTGGCTGAGATATCCAGATCTCTTGCATGGATCTGAGGGACCCTAACTTTTAAGTCATCAACAGATGTCTCTCAGGCCGTGCATTAGTAGAAAGCTAGAACTTTTATTTTTATTACTTTTAATAGGTTGCCAATGCTGCTCTACCAGAATCTGAAAGTCTTCTTACCTCTTTGGTCCAGGAGGACTCGAAAGGATTTCTGGCCCCCCGACATGGAAATGCAACTCATGTCAGCATAAGGATACACCCCTGATTCTGTGACTAAAGCTATTAGTTATAGAACAGACAGACTTAGTGCTACCATAGTAACAAGAATGTTGTTATTAGCTGGTTACCTGTTCCAAATCCAAGGAAGTACTACACAACCATGAAATTTGCAACAAAATTATTCTAATTTCAAAGATCATTTAGTTGTATTTTCTTATCAATTAGCAGTGAGGGCTGAACAGATATGTGATAAATCTGCCTCTATTGCCAGGTATGTAAGTGACTATGAAGAAGCTTGGGGAGATGAGCAGACGCTGGGAATTCAAGTAGTAAGTGGTTTTTTTCCAGAAGCACTTCAAAGAATCACTTTTAGTGTTCAACTATATTATGACTGCCGTGATTTCTTTCAAATATCAACTCATATCACCTGTGCTGGTTTGTCTGTGTTCCTTTTTTTCCCTCTAAGAAGTGCTGAGCATTCATCAGGTATTACAGAGTAAATATCCTGACCAAATGAAACACACATATTACATCCTAGTCACCTGTCTTGTGATATTATGGTGCAACCCTTCTGAAGTAGAGAACCTTTGTATTCAGAAACAGGGAGTCAATGGGAGAAAGAGATAGGTGATGCACTCAGTATTAATTTGACACAACAGAAATTTTGTTGCACAACTCAAGATAATCAATATGAAAAAAAGAAAAAAAAAAGAGAAAACACTATAGCCAATCACCATCCGGAGAGCAGAGTTATAAATGATTTAGCTATAGAGGTACCCTGGTAAAAACAGCTAATTCCTACTTAATTTTCCCTACACAAGGTTACCTTTCAGAGATTGATGGAGCTGATAAAAACATTTGACACATTTTTTAGCAAAAGTTTTTTTTTTTTTGGAAATAATGCTTCCTATTCCTATATTGAATAAGCATAATGAATATAGAAAATGTCTTTTAAAAACAATGATATTTTATGTAAAATAGTTATTACAGTTGAAACTAATAAAAATACAACTAGAGCCAGTTGAAGCACAATGAGAAGGGAAACCAGGAAGATTTGTCAGTGTATGTATGCAGTCAATGAAGAGTATACAGGAACAAAGCGCATAAAAACTCCTGAGCTTCAGGAATGGGCCACAGGACTGTAATCCTTGCAGAAAAGCTGGGCAAACTTTTTTTTAAATTTCACAGTCTTATTCTATTTTGTGCTGCTATAACAGAATGTCATATGCATAGAACAGATAGTTCATAATGAACACAAGTTTATTTCACTTATCATTCCACCAATTCAAAAGAATAAGTTCAAAAGAATATGCTTGATTGGATCTCCTTGCTTTCTTAGAACATGGCAGGTGGCATCATGTAACCAAGAGGAAGGGGGCTGGGTCACCGTTGTGTTAAGAACCTGATCCTCCACCCTCGGAAGTTTTTGATGCTCAACAACATTGCATCAAGGATTCGGTTTTCATCTGCTAAATGTTGGGGGACACATTTAAGACTTAGAATTTTCCTTCCGTGTCTCTCATCTTGGATTTTTTTAAAATTTTTTTAAAGATTTATTTTTATTATTTTTTCATTGGAAAGGCGGATATACAGAGAGGAGAGACAGAGAGGAAGATCTTCCGTCCGATGATTCACTCCCCAAGTGAGCGCAACGGGCCGATACTATGCCGATCCGAAGCCAGGAGCCTCTTCCGGGTCTCCCACGCAGGTGCAGGGTCCCAAAGCTTTGGGTCGTCCTCGACTGCTTTCCCAGGCCACAGGCAGGGGGCTGGATGGGAAGCGGGGCTGCCGGGATTAGAACCAGCGTCCATATGGGATCCCGGGGATGCAAGGCGAGAACTTCAACCACTGAGCCATCGCGCCGGGCCCTCATCTTGGATTTTAAAAAAGAAGGTTCTTTTCTCTTAGCACATTCTCTCAAGTCTTTGTAGTACAGTGTAGCTTTTGGAAAGTATTTACTTTCATATGTCATAATTGAGGAATTCCAGCAAAGTTCTAGTTACTAGACTCCCAATGCTATAATGCAGATATTATTGGCTGAGATTCTATCATCTAGCCATCTCAGGAATAAACTGACACCCAGAGCACAGAATATTGTAAAATCATTACTCCAGCTTAAGATTACTGATCTAGATGATTGGGTAGAATGCCAAAAAACTTGGCATATTTTTCTCACAGGTTTTGGAAATTGAGTAGTTTACAAACCACAAAATATTAGCATTCTGTGCCTTCAAAGTAGTGAATATTAAGTTGTTGAAGTTTCAGTGTTATTAAAATAAAATGGAAAAAAATAGAAGGATAAAACAGGAATGAATTGATAGAGTGAAATGTGTATAGCAGTCCTATTAAAGTGTAATGCTGCTTAAACTTATTTAGAAAAGGAGACAGGAAAAAGTCAAATGTTAGCTATAAATTTTTTGCCTAAATTTGAAATCTGGCTCCATTATTTACCAGCAATGGCCCTCTTTTGTTATCTGTGTGATTGGTAGGAGTGTATTCATGCTTTCTGTGGCTTCTTAGAGAATTCTTTGAATTCATTTTTAACTTCATGGCTGTGGAGGGATTTGTATGACATTAGTGCCAATCTCTCTCACCTCTCATGTGAGAAGACAGATGCAGGTAAAAAATACAGCCTCTCAAGATTACAATCATTTTATGCACACATAAAATCAAAAGGCCTGTAGGTTAGAAAACAATAATACAACATTGTTTTCAGCCTCATAAATATGCATATTTGCCCATAAGTCTTCACGTTTTCATAGGCTCATGAATAAATCCAGGGACACGAATTTGGCACATATTTCTTCTTTAGTGTTTATGTGCTGGTCCATCTGTTGTCCGATCATTGGATAATAGCAAAGCATTCATGCAGCTAAAAGAAAGGCTTATTTCCACTCCCATGTCTGTTTTCAGAAAACAGTAGATCTATTTGCAGAAAGTTGTATATAATTGTAAAGCACATTGAAGAACAAGAAAATCCAAGTAGCAAGTTCCCGTCATTTCCTGTTCTTTCTTATACTTACGCAGATGCACATAGGCACACAACACACACCTCACACAGACTACACGCACAAGCACAAACACACATAAAGTGAAGATCCATGCTGTTACATGAAGTGGAAGCAAACAGCCATAAATCTGGTTGATGCTATTATTGAACTTAATTGCATCTCAGAATTTACACATACTTGAAAATTGTGAAATCATTTTTAACAACTTTGAGCTCACATTTTAAAAGGAGTATTAGTAAGACAGACCTTGAACTTGGAGTGACAACTGTGCTAAATCCATCTGTTTGTTGCCTTCAGGAAACATATCTCAGTAACAAAGATCATCTGAAACTATCTCATGAATTTTGATGTTTTAGTTAGTTTCATTTCTTCAAATATACTTTCTTCTGATTAAATTCTTCAGTGTCTCATAGATCATACAGAGGCATCATTTTCTTCAAGAAGGTTCTTGACTTTCTTTTTCATTTCTTCAGCAACACATTAATTATTCAGTAGCATGTTATTTAACTTCACGGTGTTGTTATGTTCTTTTTTTTCTTCCTGTTGTTGATTATGATTTGTGGCCTGTCATTTAAGGGGATGTATACTAACTGTTTAATGAAGACTATCATATCAAGGTGTGAGGATACAAGGCAGTATGCATGTCTACTTTAAGATCAAAGATGTACTCCCAATGAAACTGTTTACTATAGCTTGACACTAGGATGCTGGACTCTCTACCATTGTCCATGCCCGCAATGGGGGACATATGATTGTGCATGAAGAACTATACTATAGTAATGACATAGGGGAACTCAGAGAGGGGGAAGGGAATTGAGGAGGGGATAAGGCAGATCCCACATTCTATCGAATTGTATATAAAATGATAATAATTAAAAGAAGCAAAATAAGAAAATGAAAGTTATGGTAAGAGACAAAAAGAATGACGCTATTAACTTCAAGTGAAGAAAAATGTAAGAGAGTGATTTGTAATGTTAAATGGGATGGAGAGGAAGGTAATAAGGCAAGAATAAGCTAACCAGGGTGATTGGTTTATTGAAGTAATAAGATGTTGAGTGAAGACTCTATCATCAAATCATTATAAAGTCAACTGGAGTCGAGGGTGGAGGCTGTTAGAAAGCAAAGTCTTTGAGCCTAGCCTATTATTTTTGAGGTTCCTT
Source organism: Ochotona curzoniae (assembly GCF_017591425.1). Taxonomy (NCBI): domain Eukaryota; kingdom Metazoa; phylum Chordata; class Mammalia; order Lagomorpha; family Ochotonidae; genus Ochotona; species Ochotona curzoniae. The sequence goes on from NW_024467115.1 coordinate 24,966,552, forward strand.
ATTAACAGGAAGAGATGGGACGGGATCATAATGCAGGGGCAAGAAAAAAGGAGGAGTGTGGTTTAGCATAGGGAATATATAACTATGTAATCAGAAGGGAGGAAACAAGAGGGACATGATTGGTTGGGGCTAAAGGGAGAAGGATGACTGATGGATAGAGCAAAGACCCAGAGAACTTAAAGATGAAAGACACTAACCTAATAAGTGGAATAAATGTTTTCCACTTATTTCTGTGAAAGGAAAACACCGGCCAAATACAAATAAACCTGTATTAAACAAAGGGAAGTTAGAATCTGGGCCTTTCATCTGCATCACAGATGGACAAAAAGGAGTTGTCAGGACCATGGGCAACAGGAAACAGTATGATGGGTCACAAGAACAAAAGCTTTATACCCCTTCTGATGTAGGTACTGACTCTGGCCCTACCTAGGCTCTGATATGGTAAGGAATGTTGGCCCTCGTCAGTTATAAATTAACCTTGAGAGTTGCTGCATTCCTGGGTGAGGTCAGAGTGAAAGCCCACCAAACCTACTCCACCCACTGCCTTTTCCCATACCAACCATCAATAACTGTTTCACATATGCACAAAATTAGTTGTATGAGACAAGGCTAGTGGGAAAGTAGGAGTAAGCAGCTGTAGAAATTCTGAGAGAAAAAGGAATATAATTAAAGTGACCAAAACCAAGAGCCTCATGGGAATGCACCTGTATTTGGTGCCGTATTTGGTCCCCATCACAGAATCTCAATCAGAGACTTGGAGAGCTGTGAGGCATCAGCAGCACTTAGAATGTAATACAAGGCAACACTTTTATTATCCAGTAAGAATGGAACCCAAAAAAGTTTAATGGTCCACACGGAAGCCATTCTGTTTCACTTACACCTGTATTGGAGGAAACAATATGTCACTGCTCATGGCTACATACTCCATTGATACCACGGGCAGTTCTGAGCAAGGGCTAGCAAGGCAACTCTTGCTCTACATCAGCAAAGTTTCTGTATCTTATTATCCTAGTGAGTTCAACAATTTCTTGGTGAGACCATCTCTGGTCTGAAAGCTGGCAAAGTATCGTCCCAATCAATTAAAAGCCCCAACATAACATCAACAACAATTTACAACATTATGGCATTAATTGACATAGTATTGATTAACCAATATGTTAATAGGAAAATGCAGGTTCTCAACTGCATCCTGTGACTTCTTTATAGATATTTCAGTTTTGGTTTATATTCAACCGGGTTCTATACACCTCAAAATGGCTATTGATTATTATTCAGCTGTCTCGTATCTATTTTCATTTTAGTATTTGGCTGTTTATAATGTTGAAGCATGATTTTTCTGAACTTGGTTGTTTTTCGGATGGTCTGAACTGGCTTATAACTCTAGCAATACATGTGTCATCAGTTTAGGTACAGAATTTTTTTTGGGGGGGAGGGGTGTTCAGAGAAATCCCCAATACCCCAGTGAGGCGTAACTAATCTTTGTGTCCCACCTAGTGAGGTATGAGTGAATCCCCGCTGACCATTTCCTGTCTGATTCTAAGCTTTCCTTGTTGTTGTCTGTCCATTCTAGGTTTTTTGTTTGTATGTTTGTTCATTTGTTTTGAGGTGTTTCTGGAGTGATCATCGCGAGGGAGGGTGGGGACCCAGAGCCAGAACTAGGTGAGGACCAGAGAAAGCCTGCCTCCTTAGTCCCGAAGTAAGTTTATTATTCTTCCATTTCTGCAGACCGCTCAGGGCTCTTGGTTGTCGTTCCGATGACACTGGTTTCCGCACAGCACAGCAGAGTTTGGTCTTCTTCCATCCCTTGTGGAAGCTCCATATGGGGGTCTGTGACCTCATAGTTCTCGGCCCCCGAAGGCACTCCAATTCCCCGTGGTCTCCTTGGCAGTTGGGATGTAGTTCTTGGAGTCCATACTGATAGTCCTTGGTGAGGATCTGGGAGTTTTCAGGGTTGGGATACGAGCCTCCTCCTGACCTCTCACTCTACTCTGGGGTCTCCCCCCTGCTCCATATGCATGACCTGCTGTTAAGAGGCTTTCAAGGTCACTCCCGATTCCCCCCTTATGCCTGTGTAGCTTTACTATTGTCCTGTTTTTATCTTTCCACATTAGCCAACATCTCATCATCAGATCATCTAAATTTCATGTTTGGGTTCTGTCAGATCCCCTGGAAATTGCCTGCTTTTCTTCAGAATACATTTCTACTGGACTGCACTTTGGTATTTTCCATTGAGATGCTATGGCGAAACTGTGTGAATCATTTTCTTTTTATCTCATGCAGGAATATTTTTGAAGATATTGCACACCACAGCTGGTAGTATCTCCTTTGTGCAGGCCTTTCTTCAGCCCCAAGGCAGAGCTTAAATTTTTTCTGAGCAACTGGAACATTTTGATTCTATGGCCCTGATGATATTGTAATTGGTTATGATTTCTTTTTTGATTTGGCTGTATAGCAACTGAGAATGCTTTAGGCCACCGTTACTTGCAATCACAGAAATAAATCAGTTTTTCCTTTTCTTTCTCATAGCACAAAGTCTGAAGACCAGTCACTGTTGAACTTGGTTCAGTATCTCATATGAGGATCAATGTCTTGGAACTCTTTGAGACACAGGATGGCTGCTACAGGTCCAGTTAGAGTCCTTAAACTCCAGTATGCAACAAAATTTCCAAGTGAGCAGACAGAATACAAGGAGATGCAGGCTCTTTGAGGCAGAATGGAAGTGAGCATCTCCCATGGTTACCACTTTTTTCAGGTGATTCTAACACAGACAGGAGCATGGGAACCCCTGTACCCTACCGTGCTGCAGGGCAGCATATTGAAGTCAAAATATTTCCCTTAAGTAGGCAATGTCTTCCAGCTAGCTAAAAAAAAAAAAAAAAAAAAAAAAATTGTTATCATAGTCTCATCCCAGCCACACTCTTGCACTTCTCTAAGGAAGTTTGGGATAGCATTTAATTTTTAACAGATCAAAGAAGTTTACCATTCAACTAAAAGTCTGGTATTCAGCAAGAAATAGAGGGAGGTTGTCAGATGAGCAAAAGTGCATGATTTGAGGCTAAAATACTCTATATTTTTATGTGATAACTTATCCTGAATTATTATGTTTTTATATGTTTCTCTGGTATATGTGGCTAGAGATTTTAACAGTCCTATATAGATTTATATACTCTACCTTCCACCGTTACCAAAATACATATGGTAAATGTGGCAAAATTCTTTCCTTGTGTGCTCCAGGTTGGCCATTTGTTTCTTCAACTAAAGAATTGGAAATGTATTCTGCTACAAGGCAGATAAGACGTATGTGTTCTATTCCCAAATTGTTCACAGTCAATGGTGTAATCCCTGCGGTCTGGATGATGCATAGACTCAAACTAAGGTGGTGCTTCACCTTGATTAGCTGTAACTTGATATTTACCTCTCCTTCCATTATAAGTACTTCCATTATAAGTATAAGTACCTCTGTACTTCCATTATAATCCAAGTATGAGTCTTTGTTGTATCTTGACATTTCTCATCTCCAGATCATTAGATTACAGTGCTCATTGTGTATCAGGATTTCCTAAAAATCCAATCATGATGCTCTGGCTCATACCCATGGGAGGTAAGGCTCTGTATCCATAAGTCTACTTAAGCACTCCACAGGAAGTTTTCGTTGATAGTGCTGAGGAAGAACTGCTCTGTGACTGTGTGATCTAACTCTGTCTTCCACAATCTGTTTTGGCTTGGTTCATCTGATTGTATTCTCTATTTTAATATCTGCTTGCAAAATCTAGTTCTAAGCATCTCTGTCATTTCTTTGGAAGAGGACAGCTTGAAGTGATTTGTGACAGTTCTTTGAGTTCTAGATTTATTTCCTTGATCCTGGAGTGTGGAGTCCAGCTAACCGTGTTCTAGCATCTTAGCGGCCGGAGTTGAGCTCCCTCATCTGGTTCTCCACAGTATTTCAACTCGACCTACAGACAGCCAGACAGTGTGGGGAAATGTTAAAATGTTAAAAATTGTATATGTTAAGGCAATTATTGAGCCTGTGTATTATTTAATTTTGCTGTTGCATAAGAGTAGTTATTTTTATTTTATTTTTTATAATTATTATTATTTTTAAAGATTTTATTTTTATTGAAAGGCAGATATACAGAGAGGAGTACAGAGAGGAAGATCTTCCGTCCGATGATTCACTCCCCAAGTGAGTGCAATGGTCGATGCTATGCTGACCCGAAGCCAGGAGCCTCTTCCAGGTCTCCCACGCGGGTGCAGGGTCCCAAAGCTTTGGGCCGTCCTCGACTGCTTTCCCGGGCCACAGGCAGGGAGCTGGATGGGAAGCGGGGCTGCCAGGATTAGAACCAGTACCCATATGAGATCCCGGGCATGCAAGGCGAGGACCTTAACCACTGCTCCAGCGCGCCAGGCCCAAGAGTAGTTATTTTTATATAAAGACTTTTATTTTGGCTTGTGAATAAACAAAGCCACAATCACGGGGCCATGTCTTTTGATGGGCTTCTTGTTAATGTCCTGACTTGGTTCAGAGCACCACAGAGCAACATAATGGGGACAAAAGAGTATTGCTATTCTGTTTTCCTTCTATTAAGCCACCCTTTTTGGACTACAGGGTTCTATACTCTAGTGTCTTTCTCTAAACCTAGTCACCTTCTGAAGAATCTCATGACTAAACTTCATAGTCAAGCTAGGTTTCTACCCTATTAGGAGCTCAGAATGTAGACAAAAGTCCAACAAGAGTTCAACAGGTAAGAAACCTTAGCAAAGCCAAAGTATCCTGTAAGCACAGTTATAGTATCTGTCTTCAGAAAAGCTTTCATTTCATTTCCTTCTACTTTTCCCACATGTTAGGTTCTTTGTTCTTACTTTGTTTTCTGATCCCAATCAAATTCCCATTGTATTTCCACAGTGGCCTCTGGACACTGACAGCTGCTTGATTTTTCTGTCTAGTTTCTAAACCCAGAAAAGCTCATTACCTTCTTCTTTCAGTTTCCAATAGACAATTTCCTTCATCTTGGAATTTCAGATCTTTTTCTCATCAACTGTTTTCATATTGTCAACCTTCTCATGGTACATTGCATCCTGTATCACATACAAATACAAGCTATCTTCAACTTCAGGCAAAATAATAGGTGGCTAAACCTCAGACTGTGGTTTCAGTCCATTGCCTGTGCTCAACTCCAGAGTCAGTGACTTCCAAGCTTGCTTATTTATTAACAAAATGGATCCCAACTTCAGCTGATGTCCAAGATGGCTGCCTTCTTGATATGTCTCCATACAGGGAAAGGAACATGATGCATTCTTTTATATCCCTGCTAGTGGCTTTTTTGATGTCTCAGTCCTCATGATCTCTTGACAGTCCTATTCCGATATCATTCCCTTGAGTGGGGGAAAAACTTCAACACTGGAATTTAAAGGAACACATAAACACAAACCACAGTACTTGTTGACATGTCTGTGTCCAAAGCACTTTAGAAACATAGGCATACATATAATCTGAGTGGTTAGAGTCCCAGTCTGCAGTGCAGTCTCTTATACTTATAAATATGAAGAAATGGAGTCGAGAGGGAGGAGGTTTTCTTTTTAATTTAATTTCATAGAAATTTCTTTGTGTGTGTGTATTTGTTTGTTTATTTATTTATTCCTTAGATAATGTTTACACAGTTGATCAGGGTAGGTTAAGGAGAAGTGGATGTGATCATTGTTTCCAAACTTTTTATTTCTTTTACACATTTCTGGGGGAGGGAGGAGATAAGGGAATAGGCCATACCCAGCCTTCCAACCATCCAGTACTGGAGGATGGGAGAAGGCCACCCGATATCAAAGGAGGGTTATTTTAAATGTTGGCCAATCCAGGGTTTTGTTTTTAGTCGTCTCTGTGGAGACTACAAACATGATCTGTCAGCAAACAACAGCAATCACAGACAGAGCTCCCAAGACTCCACTTTCCAAAGCCACTCAGGCCACTGCAAAATTCATAAAAAGGCTTCAAGAGCGTGCAAGAAATTGTAAAAAACATACCTCATCGCTGCTATAATGATTGTTTTCCATGGCCACTGAAACCCAATCCACTCAATCCTGATTCACTCAACATGGTTTCCCAGGTCCTAGTAAATGTTTAATTTCTCAACTGCTGTGATTTTTGTTTTCATTCTTTACTCCAAACTCAACAGAAACTGGATTAATTCCTGAAGAAAGGTAAACAGGAACGCTTTTTCAGTAGGTCTCGGTAAGTGTTGTCTGAATTCCTGTAGCCTACATGGTCCTAAACACAGAGGCAGACTCCTACAAAGTTCTGAAGATGAGGCATGAGATATCATCGGGTCCTGGACCCTGGCCAATGTTTATAGGAACTGTTATCTCTGGGTGGCACCATGGCATGGTCTTAAGCCTTATTAGTTTTTATCAAAACAACTCGATGACAAAACATAAAGTCATCAGCACAGCTTTGTGAAACATATACAACCAAGGGTGAACTGTGAAGTCAAATAATGGAGATCATTACGAGTCTGGTGATAATGGCCTTTTCAGAACCCCTGACATCATAAACTTAAAACTCCCAACTCTTCCCTCATCCCTCTCTTACACTTCAGAGAATTAATAACCCAAATGACTGAAACCCAACAGAGGACGTAGGGATACACCTGTTAAGTAGAATTAGCCACATATGCTGAAGTTCACTTTCACATGACTCACACCAGATGAACAGCACAGGTGTTCTGGAATATTTATAAGATAACCTTAATTAGTACAAAAATTCCTAAGAATTAAAGAGACTTTGGGGAAATAAATCTGTTACTTCAAATGGATACAAAGTAAATCCGCTAATAATGCTGACACAATAGCTAGACACATAGACAAATTAACCAGTTCTTCACATATAAAAACAAAAATATTAAAGAGGAAGGTAAGTCAAATGTCGATACATAGCTCCACAATTGCCAACATATTCTGTAGTAAAATAATTAAAGTTTAATGTGGGATATTTAATGGTGTTTAAACAAGTTCTTGTGTAGTTTTGAGATATTCACTTTTTATGGTACTTAATGTCTTTGCCTTTTATAGCAGTACCTAAAACCATATTACTGTCCCTATTATTGATTAGATTACATTTGCCATTCATGTTTCTCTTAAAATAACTTAAATGTGTTCCTAATCCCTTCATTAAAGACATTTAAATCTGGGGACTTGGTACAGTGGTTATGAGTAAACCTTCACCACGTGAGAGCTGGTAGCTCATATGTTGCCAGTTCATGGCTGAGTAGTTCCACTTCCCCTCAACCTCCCTGCTCTCAGCCTGGGAAAGCAGCAGAGGATGGCCCAAAATCTGGAGACCCTGTATCATGTGGGAGACCTGGAGGAAGCTCCTGATTCCTGGCTTTGAATCAGCTCAGCTCTGGCCATTGCAGTCATTTGGGGAGTGAATCAGCAGAAAGATCTTTTTATTTCTCCTTCTTTCTGTAAATATGTCTTTCCAATAAAAACAAGTCTTAAAAAAAGACATTCAGATTTTACCTATTGGAGTCTACACATAGACACATGAAATTAAAAAGCAAAGTATAGTCATTGCAAATTATGGAAGGCTGGTCTCTGCCAGAGTTAATGAAAATATGCGTGATGCAAAATAAAGAGTGCATGTCTATATTAAGAAAGAAAATATTTCAGAAATTCAGTGCTGCTCTTCTGATAATAGGAAGGAAAGGAAGAAAGAGAAAGAGAGAAAGAAGGAAAGGAAAAAGAAGGAAAAATGGAGAGAGAGGGATGGATGGATGAAAGGAGGATAGAAGGGAAGGAGGGAGGGGATAAACGAAAGAGAGAAATAGAAGATTCTATTTTAATGAGGCCTGAAAATACTATGGAAAAATAGCAATAGACTGTGAAAATTATAACTGTAGTGAATGTTTCTCAATAAAGTAAGATGAATTTAGAATGATCTCTAACATTAATACTTTGTAATGACATTTGAAAAACTGGGTCGGATATGTCATTCTTAGTGAGTTGATGAATTATCTTGAAACACATTATTCTGTGAATTACAGAAATAAGGCATAAAGCATCTTAGTGAAATGAGCTGAACAATAACATGAGAACCATTCTGTAAACCTAAATACAACACCCCAAGGCATAAATATTTCCCCTTGTTTATTTTCTTTTATATGTAATAAATCCTCTCTTACTTTATAGATATGAACATATGAAAGCATAGGTAGATATATCATGCCATGTATTTCACTCCTGCTAATAGCTTATTTTATAAAATGTTACCTAAAATGACAGCATAGTGCTGCAAACAATATCTTAGTAATATACGGTAATGATTTCTCTCAGGTGGGAATTTAAAGTAAAGTTGGCAAGGAGAAAGTGGATCTGATAAGCATTAAATGTCAGTATTGCTTTTAGGAAGAAATGACATGAATAATTTATCAATATCCAGGGGATATATTTAGCTGTGAGCTGTGAAGGTGAGTGTGTGAGCCATGTGCTTCTCCTGCGTCATTACAGTTCACAACCACCAGTGTGTCTCAGGACTAGTGCCCAAAAAGCTATATTAAAAGAGAGGTGTGGATTTTTTTTTTCATAATACAAGCTAGAAATAATTACAAGCCGTGCTGCCTGAATTAACAGAGTTTATTTATCTTGCATTTCTCCAGTGTCTTCTCTCAGTAGCCTGTCTGGCCTCCTTAAAGGCCCTTCGTTCCAGAAATGACAGTATGTGGTAAGGCTGGAGAAGTATACCTCAGAAGCTATTGTTATCAGACTGGGACATTACTTTTGACATTCCCAGTATTTGCTCTTGAAAATAATTGCTATCTCTTAATGGTGTAAATAAATTTCTGTTAGACAAGCCTACCTAATTGATGGCATTTTGTTGCAGCATTCCTGGGAACTAATAGAGTATCAACATTTCCAGAGTAAGGGACATTGAGTTTGTGGATATACTACCAAGACAATTTAATAGCCCATGATGTGTATATTAACCAAGGGTGCAAATGTTTCTGCTTATCAGATCACAGAAGGATTCACTGTGTTGCGTGCGGAGTATCTAGAGATAAGGTGTTAGAGTAAGTAGCTATGTGACTTCCACGCAAATCAAAGTAAAACATTGCAATGACAAAGTGCAAAGCAGGAAGTATGTGGCTGGGGAGAGAACTCAGCAGGGACTGGCCTGATGCCAGGGACCAGCTGCCTTCCTGTCATCACAGAGGACTTTCAGATCGCTATAATGTCACTAGCCATGAACGTTCCCATTACACCAAATGCAGTATAAAAGGGTGTTATCTTTGTTCCCAGGGAAGACCACCCATTTCTAAGAAAAACCTGCTACTAGTTCTTACGAAGATGCCTGTTCCTCCCTTCCATAATTTCAAAGGGATTCAATAGTCTGTTGCCCCAGTGATGTCAGCAGGTTCTCACCGCAGCTTGCCAACTCTCCCGGCTTTGTCTCGGTCATCTCTGCTAGGGTTTGTTTACCTGGAAGTTCCTCTTTAAACGCTCCTGCAACATCACTCAGAATTTTCAGCAACGATTCACAGGTTTGAGTCAGTTTGACCAGGCAGTGCCACTTTTCTCTTTTGTTCTGAGTATAACTAATAGGGGTCTTTAATACAGACATATCCCTGTCTATATGCTAAATTATACGCCTTCTACGGCTTTAACTCACGCTGTTAAAAACTTAGTGAAGGAATAAATGGTCAAAATTAATCTTGAGGGTTTTTGTTTAAAAAGGTTTTCTGTGATGCAAACAAAACACTCTAAACCTGAAATTAATTAAAAGTTCAAGATTCCAAGTATCTAGGTCACTTTACGCCTAATTCATTCATTTGAGGGCCAAGAACATTTACATTTCTTTTATCTGGGTCATTGGGAAGTACTTACACAGGTTACCTAAACCGGCTGAAATTAGCAGGTAGCTATACCTGAAGCAGAAGTGGTGGGACGAATAATCATTTCACCTTGCCCTGAATGGCATGTGTGTGTTTAACACGTAGTGGCTTGCTGCGGCATGCCCACTTGTTCCAGGTTGGAAGCACTGAGAACTGACCCTGCTTCCAGTGTTGTAGTCTGTGTTTGTGGGTACTAGTTCTTGTGCATTTTCCCCTCAGCTTGTGTTCTGATGGCCTTCCCTAGCATACTGTATGCACAGATACTATACACATAGGCAATGGCCTTGCTCCCATGAATATGCAAATGTCAAATTCTTTTTTAAAAAAATGAACACATACGCATTGTGACATGATATGTACATAGAAGTTTGTATTTGAGGATATTTCAGCATTTTACATATGACTTAATTAAAAGAAAAGTCCATTTTGGTGTGAAACATTATGAAATCTATGCATCCAAGAGGCTTTATAATGTTCATAAAAGTGAATGTTTTAAAAAACTAACTTTGGATCTCAAAACTTTCAAAATATACTTATCTCTTAATTCTCTTGTCCGTTATCTTGGGAAGTGCTGCATTTCGTGTATCTCCTACTGGTTCTTCTTCTGTATTGAAGCTCTCGTTGACATAGTCAATCTCAGAGATTTGTGAACTACAAACAGTCCTGTATGTGCATGTGAGTGTGTGTATTTGTTATATGTGTATGTGTTATTTATGCACAACTGAGGAAAAATACTGTTGGTTGAGGTTAGAAACTCCTGCTGGTTAGTGTTGGTTAGGAGAAAGGATGTGTGTGTGTGTGTGTGTGTGTGTGTGTGTGTGTGTGTGTGTGTGTGTGTATACCTAGAAAGCCAACCTGAGAAGATTCTGACATTTTTATAAGTGGCTTCCAAGGATTCTATGGGCAATAACATTCACCCAGAAGATGGTGTAAGATACATGGAAGAATGTGCACAGCCACTTGCCATTCTCCTAGTCCCCCATTGCTGAAAACCACATCCCCAAAGCCACAGACAATCAGGGGGAAGTTTGGGAAATGAAGTCATTATTGGGGCAGGTTTCGCACAGAAAAGGAGCACAAATTTCCATCAGAATAGTTTTCCATCACTGGCATAATGAATATTACGTAAAACAAAATATTGTTAAATTAGAATTTTTCGGTTATCTTTATTCCTATACGTTAACGTGTTGCTTGGCTTGTTTTTACAAAATGAAAGGGAGAGTCAGTCTACAGAGAGTCAGAGAGGACTGGCCAACTTCAAGAGATGTCATGTTCTACTGTGCCTTCTGAGTGTTGGACTGCACAGCTTGCAGATGTTTTGGAAGCTGATATGACCATGACCCTGGAACAGAAAGTTTCAATGGTAACATCCATTTGAAAATCGTATACTTACTCTGAATACCGGAACATCCAACTTCCCTCTTAATATATTGAAGGTTGTTGGTCCATCCCTGGGTGCAATGGTTACATTAATTTGATCTCTTTACTGTTTGGAGTTGCTACATTCACACAGACATCACTGGGTAAAGGAAGGACCCATACATAAGGCTTTGGTACATTTCTTGGAATAAGTGGTCTGGCTGAGTTTCCAGCCCTTTCCATTTGATCTAGATTTTTTAGCCCTTGGGCAAAATTTAGGGTCATTTTGAACTTAAGACCCATTGTACATTATCAAGTATGTATTATATTATAATCAGCTTCATATAGGCACAAATATGACTCCATGGTTACAATTTAGAATGTAAACAACAGCTAATTAGAACTCACATATGTTTATGCTATTCCTTCATTTACTCATTTATGTATAAAATTTTGTCATTTAATTTTCCCCTGATTTGATTTTCTATTTTGGCACTTTCCCCTTATGTTTGTTTCATGAGCCAACATTTTGTGATCTGATAAATCTCAAGAAATTATCAAAGAGGCAAGATTGACTAAGCACTGTAATCGAAAGGACTTTTATACCTGTTGAAAATCTTTCTCCAAATTTAGAATAATCTATCTTAATATGATATAATTATAACATAAAATTCTACATTGAAATCAAATTTGCAATACTAGAAAAATACTGCTTAAAAACTACTCACACAAAATATCCAGCAATTTTATCTGACTTTAACGTTAATGTAAAATGGAAGAGTGAGAATACTCTCAAAATAACCAATATAAATTTAGATTCTACTAATAAAATGACAGTTGCAAATCATCAGCAATGAAGCACATCTTGTAATCCAACCAGTCTCATCTCATCTCAGATTTCTAAATTAATGTGTTGGGTTGTTTATTTTATGTGGAATAGTTTGTTATAGATGAAATCTTCCAAAGAGATCAATTAAAAGTGGACATAAAGCCACAAAAACACATGCGTTTCCCTACACACACACACACACACACACACACACACACACACACACACAACTGAAGACAATAAGCCATGCTAGGCAGCCACGACTTGCAACGCCAAGATTCCAGAAAGAAGACAAATTAATTGACGTAGGACTGGAGCTGTGCACCTATAGGCCATTTCAGAAAAAGATAAGGAATCATGCATCTGTGTAGGATATGGGGCTGGGATCTTGAGGCTATAAAAGGGAATAATTGAGAAATAAATAAAGATTTTAGCAGAAGCCAAATCATATTTAGGTGAACCGCAGAACGTGCCCTGTGTTTTCCTTTGTGATATTATCCTTCTCAAAAACATGGAGAACTAAAAGTTTAAAAGACAGAGCATCTATGGAGAAGAAGCTGTGAAACAGAGTTGGATTTCTAACCATCTTATGCAGACATGGGGTACTAACATTGAAATAAAATTCAGCAGAAGATTACAAATTGCATTAATGAGGATTCTACAGACAAGCAGATTCTACTGAATCACATTTATGCATAGGTGTACATATGGGAGATTTATTTTGAGAACCAGCTTTTTATGGAAGTCAAGCAGAACTATGACACATCATTCGCAACCCAGAGAAATGGTAAGGTTGATGGTGTAATTCACACTCCGATTCCCTAGGCCAGGAAAGTCACTGACAGACAACATTAACCACAAGTTCAGAGGCCTGACAATCACCAGGAAGGATAGCAATTGTGTGAGCGTGGGAGCTTGAAAATCTGGGTATCAGGGACCATAATGTCCAAGAACTGAAGATAAAATCTCCACCTTCAAATAAAAAGAGACAGATGTATCCATTCTCCATCGTCTTGCTCTGTCAAGCCTCAGTGTCATTGTCAGTGACGCTGGTGAGCTTGAACCTTCTTACTCAGTCTGTTAATTTAAGGGCTAAGCTTTTCTGGAAAGACAGACACACCCAGAATTAATATTTTACCAGCTCTCAGAACATCCCTGAGCTGAGTCAAGTTGACAAATTGAGTTAGCCTTTAAACATAGGATGCACTTAATTCCCTAAACCCTCTATGACAAACATACGAAATGGTATCAAACAGAAGAACTGAGTAGAGAGTCTCCCAGGGTTTTATTGGAGGCTGGTTACATGGGCAGCTTCTGCCCGGTGCATGCCAAGGCTTCAGAAGACTGGAAGAGAAGAAGATTATTATGCAGAAAGCTATAAATAAAATTCTTTGTAAAGTTTAAGCATAGGGAACCATTCATCATTTGGGGAATGGAGACAATCTTGATGAAATGTCAGATGCTGTCCCATGGCCAAAGCTTGTGGGCAGTCCTTTCAAGGGATGATCGTGAGGTAAGAGACATTAATTTTGGGGGGGGGGGTACATAATGCAAGAAATTGTGATGACAATTAGAAAATATCTCAATAAATGATATAAAGTGTGATGTATCAATATATGTGATATCATAAAGCCATGTGTAGGAAATTTAAGCTTTAAGATCGTAGGATGGAAAACAAGAGCTCAAAGCTCTGTCTATGTAGATACATCAGGCCAATCACACAGAATCAACAACAATGGATTATGAAAATAAAGCCAAAAGACTTTTTTGGAAAACTTAATAAAAACAAAAATCTCATGAGAAAATAGATTTAGAAAAAAGAAAGAATAATGTGAAATAGAAACACCAGAGTTTAAAAGGAAATGCTTTTTTATATATAGAATAGTAAACATATATTAAAAGAACCTAATGCAACCAAAGTGAACATTTTAAAAAAGTACAAAAATGTGAAAGAAAATACAGCTTTTTAATACACATAAAGTCTTAGGGGGAAATATTAAAGGAAAGAACCATGTAATTAAAAACTATTAGCCAATTGGCTCTTTTATGAGCCAATGGGAGGGATGCATACTTGTTATCATAGAACATTTCATGAACTCTGCAGGCTGATGCTGTGGCATAACATGTGAAGCTGCCGCCTGCAGCACCAACCTCACATATGGGCACCCTTTCTCTTACCTGCTTTTCCATTTCTGATTCAGCTCACTGCTAACATTCCTGGTAAAGCAGTGAACAGCGGTCAAGTGTTCAGGCCCCTGAATCCCTAAAGGAGACCCAGCAGGAGCTCCTGGCACCTGGCTTTGAACTGGCTTTGCTCTGGTCATTATAGGTGTTTGGGGAGTGAACTAGCAAATGGAAGCTCTGCTTATTGTCATCTTTCCCCAACTCTGTCTTTCAAACAGATAAATAAATGTTTTAAAAACAGAAAGATGTGAATTTTTTCTCGTTATATTAATATGTAAAAAAATAAGAAATAACAGAATATGCGTAAGAATACTTCTGAAAAATAGAAATCTGCTTTTGAAATTCCAGCTCCCTGCTTGTGGCCTGGGAAAGCAGTCGAGGGCAGCCCAAGGCATTGGGACCCTGCACCCATGTGAGAGACCCAGAAAGAGGTTCCTGGCTCCTGGCTTCGGATTGGCACTGCACCAACCGTTGCAGCCACTTGGGGAGTGAATCATCGGACAGAAGGTCTACTGTCTCTCCTCCTCTCTGTATATCTGACTTTGCAATAAAAATAAATAAATGATAAAAACATTCTAGTATTAATAAAGTGTAATTTGGTACAAAACCAAAGAGCTGTTCCATTAAAAAGAGAGAGAGAGAGAGAGAGACAGAGAGAGAGAGACAGAGAGATTACAAACACAAAAATCCTGAAGAAAATATTAGCAAATCACATGTAGGACTATGTAAAAAGAGGGTAACATATTATAAAGATTTGGGTTTATTCCCAGAATGGGAGTTTGGCTTAAGATTCAAAACTGAGTTGACATGATTTAGCACAGTTATAAAATAAAAGAGGGAATCACATTATACACTCATTACATGTGAAAAAGTATTTCACAAAATGTTCACACCTTTTCAATATGCACTGTTACGTAACCAATGTAGTCACAGTGTTTAGAGTATTAAAACCAATTCCACGGGGAAGTGCTGTGGCAGAGGGGGTATGACAACTATTCACAAAAATTACTTTTGGCGATATTATCTCAGTAGCAAAGTCTTTCTGAGTAGAATTGATATATTAACAAAAGGGCACAGATATACTGTTGCAGAACTGAATGTTTGATTTCCTTCTTTTTCTTTTTTAAAGATTTATGTATTTTTATTAGAAAGGCAGATATACAGAAAGGAGGAGAGACAGAGAGGAAGATCTTCCATCCAATGGTTCCCTACCCAGATGGCTGCAACAGTGTGGAACTGAGCCAGTCTGAAGCCAGGAGCCCAGAGCTTCTCCAGGTCTCCCAGGTGGGTACAGGGTCCCGAGGCTAAGGCCATCCTCGGCTGTCTTCCCAGGTCATAAGCAGGGAGCTGGATGGGAAGCAGGGACGCCAGGATTAGAACCGGCACCCATATGGGTTCCCGCCATGTACAAAGTGAGGACTTTAGCCACTAGGCTATCACACCGGGTCCTGATTTCCTTCTAAAACTCATTTATTCTAGTCGTAATACTTATTGTGATAATATAAAGAGTTGGGGATTTGGGGGATGCTTTTTGTTCATGAAAGTGAAACGCTCGTATGTGAGATTAGTGTCCTGATATTTAGTGCTTTGTGTTATTTTGTCTTCCCAGTTATTATCCAGTCAGTTAAAAACATGAGCAGAGTACTCATCAAAACAGATCACTTGGCATCCTGATCTCAGAGATACTAATTCTGGAACTGTGAGAAATAAATTCTGCTGTTTGAGCCATTCAGTTTATGGTGTGTTGTTACAGCAGTCTGAAATAACAATAGTACAGCAAATAAAGAACACCTAAGAACTTCAAGACAATTCAGATTACACATGTAGGGACATCGAACTCGCAGGTGCTCTAGGATAGGATTCCTGGGAGGAAGTAGACAGTTTTTCTAGGGAGGAAAGAGGAACTGGAGAGGAATGAAGAAAACTTTGAAAAGATAAATAAATCCATAATTTAAAAACTGGAAAACCTCTCCACCAAGCATGAGGCAATCAATGTGGTCACAGATATATAATCATTGTCATTACTGGAAGAATGGTCTTCCTACAGCATTAAAACTAACTTCTGGTCCTCTATATTCATGATTTCACATAGATTTGACAGCTGTTAACCTGGCCTATGAACACAGATAAGAATATAATTCCTACATCAAAAAGTGAGCAAAGCATTTCAAATATCACTTATGTGTTGTTAACTACTCTTGTTACTCTTGATACTCAGCAATTTGGGAAAAAATGAGGCAGAAATAATTGTAATTAGGCAAACATTTTGCAGCATATTTTTGTCCTGCCTCTTCAATTTCAAGTTCCACGAGGAACAACGTTTTAATGGATTTGACTTATTTGTATTTCATTGTTTATAGTGTTGGATGAATATGGTAGTTCTGGGAAAATGTATGAACTGATCGCATTCCTTTAACCATCTGCTGCTTCTTCCAGTTTGGTTGGTCATTCCTTGTCGATAATGAAAGTCACATATTCTGAATGGCATACTCTCAGGATAGAGACAGACACGAATCTAGCAAGAAGTTTTGATTTATTGAAGAACTCCTTAAGATATAAACATTTATAATTTTAGAGCTTTCCTGTCACTTCCATTATATTAAATTGCTAACAACTGGATTTTCCTCCAAATGATGGAAGGTTTTCTGAGAACCAAAACTAGTTTGTACTAATTACCTGGGAATTTTATTAAGTATGTCTTTGATTCATGCTTTACAGGAGTATTTTTTTAGGGTTTGTGCAATATAGACTATCATATCCAGATGTGAAGATGTACTGCAGTATGCATCTCTACTTCCAGATCAAAGATGGACTCCCAATGAATCTGTTCAATATATCTTGACAATAGGATGCTGGGCTTTCTGCCATTGTCCATACTTACAACATCAGAATACACTTAGATAGCAAAATGATGGACTTATGACTGTTTTTGAGGGCATATACTATTGCAATAATATAGGGGCAATCAGTGGGAGGAGGGGATTTGGGAAGAGAAGAGTGGAAATCCCACAGCCTGTGGATAATATAATAAAATAATAAAATAATTCAAGAAGATTAAAACAACCAAAACATACAAATCCTTATGGAGTTTACAACATGTGTAGAAGTAAAATATTTATTAGAAATAACACAATATCACAAGTGAGGTAAACAAATTATTGTAGCTATCAGTGCTGTTTGAGGGGTCATAAAATATTAATATAGACTGAGCTACCATTAAGAGAGCATTTAAAAAATATATAAATCTGAAATTAAACACAAACAATGAAGTAATAAAAATGAACAAAAGAGTCAATGAAGGATAAATGAACCTAAATCAGGGGAGACAAGCAACCGGTAGAGTTATTCTAAACCCCAATGTTTCAGAAACTAAATTCTAGGTAGTGGAAAACTTAGCCCACATTTATAGTAATTCTGATGGTCATTCAGGTGCATGAGTAAGGAGAGAGGCAATGGAACAGGGGCATCTTTGCCTGTGTTTGCTTCTTTGTTACAGAACCTTCGTCAAGGAATTAGCTCTAAGTCATTTGTCAATGTTTTCATATCATTCTTTTAAATTACACAAGTTGTTCTTTGTTCAAGATATGTTTTTTTTAAGATTTATTTTTATTTTTATTGGAAAGGCAGATATACAGAGAGGAGAGACAGAGAGGAAGATCTTCCATCCGATGATTCACTCCCCAGGCAGCTACAATGGTTGGAGCTGAGCCAATCTGAAGCCAGGAGCCTCTTCCAGGTCTCCCATGCGGGCGCAGGGTCCCAAAGCTTTGGGCCATCCTTGACTGCTTTCCTAGGCCACAGGCAGGGAGCTGGCTGGGAAGCGGGGCTGCCGGGAATTAGAACCGGCACCCATATGGGATTCCGGGCATGCAAGGCGAGGACCTTAACCGCTGTGCCATCGCGCCGGGCCCTGTTCAAGGTATCTTATAAAATACTATTTAGACCTTATCTTTGTAATTGCAATTTCTATTTGTGTGCATATGTTGAGATACAATTAATCTTTTAAAAATTTGCACTGTAAACCGAAGTTGTTAAATTCTTATTAATTCCAACATTTGTGTGCTTTTTTGTTTTGGTTTTCTGTGTGCATATTAAACTATTAATAGATTAATGGCATTGTTTTCTTCTTTATCCTTATGTCTTTTGTTCTTTATTATCTTAATACACTTTTGAGGATCTTCAACATAGTTTAACAGCTTTGTCTCACTCTGGGTCTTAATGAAATGCTTTTCCAGATTTTATATTTCTGTTGTAGGCTACTTTTCAGAACATTAACCTGTTCAGAAAATTTTCTTTTGAAAATAATGAGTCATGTTGGATGAAATTCTGTCTCTTTAGATAATCAGTTTTGTCTCCTTTACATTTTAATATTTCAATTATATTAATCAAATTTTCTAATGTTATACTCTTTTTGACATTTTGGGGATAGTAATATAAATTTTAAAAAACAAATGACTTCTTTGGGCTGCCACCACAAAATGTCATTAACTGTGTTGAAGGCATTTATTTTCCACAGTTCTAAAGGACGACAAGTCCAACATCAAAGCCCTAGGACATTGGCATCTGGTGGCAACCTATTTCTTCTTCATGAATGATGTCTGCTCACCAAGTCCTGATATTATGGAAAAGACAAGAAGTATCTCCCTGGCCTATTTCATTAGAGTATTAGTTCCACTCATAAGTAATGATCTAAAGATGACCAAGGACCAAGGCCACCCTTGCTAATATTATCACATTATCGACTGAGATTCAATCATAGGAATGCTCCTGGCCTTCCTTAAATTCATGTCCTTCTTACACTGAGGATATGTCAATTGCATCACAATTATCCTAAAACATTTTAATTTGTTCTAGAACTAGCTTTAAAATCTAAGCACAAAGTTTACCTACCTGTGTAGGGGTAGGAATTGACCTAGCGGTTAGGCCAATCCCCATATCAGAATGAATGAATTGGAATCAAGTGTGCTACCAGTTCAAATGTTTCCTTAATGCACACGTAGGAGGCAGAGGAGATAGTTTAAGTAACATGGCTTCTCCTGCCATGGGGGAGACATTGATTGAATTATGGGATCCCAAGTTTGGCAGAGCCTGGGATATCTGAAGAATATCCTGACTGATTGGAGATCACTCTCTCTACTTCTCTTTCCCTCTATTTCTGAAACATGAATAAATAAATTGTATCATCTAACTCAGAAATGGATGAAACTCAAGATTTAATTTTTCCTGAGGCAAATTGCTCCCTAGCTGTGAACCTGTGAAATCAAACAAATTATATGGTTTTAAATTGCAACGCTGAGACAGCACATGAAAGCCAGTTCTATCCAGATGAGAGAAATAGGGCAGAATAAAAGGATAAAATGTCCCAAAATCATAGAGCAAAATGAATTAACTCCCTGAATCAGGAATAACATTCTTTAGCTCAATGTTCCAGGCGTTATGCCAAGTGGAGCAGAAGTTCCAATGTCTGAGCACATCGGGATAGAGGACTCACCTCCCAGACACTGAGGAGGTGGCCCGGATTCAGTGCTTCAGGCAGTCATGCTTCCAAGTTGACATTGTGCCTGGGACACATTGCTATGACTCCCGTGAGCTGGACTCAGCATACCAGTTGTTCTTCTAGTCTGAGTTCACAGTGGAGGGTCTATTCTTCAAATTCTGGATGGACAAATCTATGCTTCCACATTGGCGTACTCTCTGAGTGAACAGGCATAGCTGTGTGTCAGTGCTGGCAAGGCTTTTCACAGATGAGGCTGCTGCAGTCACACCTCACAGATATATTTACAGTGATGCTTCGGTAGTTTGGAAGCTTATCAGTTGCCTTTCACTAAGGTAACACAATCACATGTCAAACAGCCATGTGACCATAACCTTAACTCCACCAACAGCCAAATCCCACCAAGTCTTATCATTTCATCTAACATGTGAGCTACTAATTTTCCAAATTCTGAAGTTCTGCTTTTTCTTTTAATCAGCACTTTTTTTTAAAATTACTGAAAGTATTCCGGAAAGTCAAGTTGCACCTTTAATAATTTACTTAGAAGTTTCTCAGGGATGAAAAGTTAACTGATAGTTCAGATACCCCGTTGCCATATCAGAGCACCTGGATTCGATTCCCAGCTGTGGCTTCTGACTCCAGCTTCCCGTTAATGAAGACCTTAGGAGGGAAGGGAGATGGGAGAGAAAGAAAAAGAAAGGCAAGAGATGGAGAGGGAGATTGATTCTCCATTCACTAGGTCACTCAACATTTCTGCAAGTCCTAGAAGCCCGGAGCAGATCTAAGTCACAAACACATAAATCAATGTAAATGTCACTGGCTGGAACCTCTGGGCTTTAAGCATCCTCCATCTCCCAGGCTCCATATTATCAGTAAACTGGGATACAGAGGAGAACCAGGACTCAAATTGACACTCCACTGTGTGGTGCAGACATCTCAGCTGGCATCTGCAGTGCTGCACCAAGCACTTGTTCCAACAAAATATTTTTAAGTAGAAGAGGCAACATTTCCAAGGAGCTAAAGATTCTGATTTTCATCCAAATGTTGCCTCCAAAGTGCTATATGATATCATTTAGTTAACCTAGCCCTGATTGTATTGTTTTTATTAATTTTCGTTTGAAAAGAATATAGTCATTGGAATCAGATAAACAGAGAGTGGTCTTATACCTTATAGTTACCCCCGAAATACCTTGCAGCAGCTTGGACTAGGTCAGGCCTTTAGAGATCTTGTTTTATTAGTTTACAAAATAGGGAAATTCTGTCTGGTATATGGTGAAAAGTAGTTAAAGTTACTTTGTTTCCTGATATTTCCCTTGCAGGACTAAGTTATAAATTATCATGGGATCACAGAGGGATGAGAAGTCCATCTTGGGGAGGTACAGTGAGTCCGGAGCCCTTAGGCATCGCCAGAGACTCGACTCACAGTACAAATTTTATGTATCCAGATGAGATTCTGATCAACATACAGGAACCTGGCCAGCTCTTGTACTGTGTGTGGCAGTGGTGAATGGTCATCTTGAATGGGGGTACATGAGACTCCCCATATTTCATAACCAAGGAAGTGAAGGTGCCGTAATTTGACAGTTACATTTCTAAACGAGAAATCATTGGCAAAATGTTTTAAAATTTCAGAGTCTTGTGGCATCTGTGAATGCACTTAATAGGTGCATTCATTCATTATTTATCAAACATGTGTTGACACTAAAGAGGTTCAGAATATGCCACCCTGGCATGTTGACTACTTTGAGCTAAAGAAATTGAGACCTTGCCAACATAGCAAAAGCTTCCACCTCCTCCTCAACTCCCTAAAATAAAATAGGAAACTCTTTTGGTAAGAAGATATGTAGATCTATAAAGGGAGTTTTCTTTAAGTAAAATCAACTTTGTCAGGAAGAAACATACTCTTGAGATAACTGTCACCACCTGAGGTACTTTCAACTGTAGCAAGGTAACCCTGTTCATGGTACATTTGCTATCATAATTTGTCTTCTTCACCACACAGAAGCTTCAGACTTCTATCCCTGTCTCACAAGATAATACGTATCAGATACTTTAAAAATCCTATGGGAAGATCAGCTAGCGAACTTTGGAGAGTAGAGGAGAAGAATGCTTCTGTCTCCCACTGCAACCAGCTCTTAGGGAGATACAGAGAAACAGACATAAAAATGCAGGATCAGATAAGGGAAACGGTGATGCAGAGAGCTGGGATATTGACAATGTAATCCTGTGGCACTGTTTGGAAAGGCAATCTCACCCTTGCTTTTGTATTCAGAAAAGATTTTTTGAATGTTGCTTAATAAAATGTTGGTAGCTGCTTAGTAACTGTGTTTCAGATATTTAGTAACTGCAGTCTGAGGGCTTGGTCTTTGACCATGGCGAATCTACTGTGGTAAAACACATTGTGAGGCTTCTTAGTGGTCTTGGCTTTGATCTGATGTTTGCTGGGTAGCAGCATAGTCTGAGAGGGATGGTTTCAATTTTGGAGAAAGCAGATGAGGCAAATGTTCATAATTAGTTATTGGGTAATGAGCTTCTGTTATAAATTGGGTATATTCAGAAAGTTATTGTGAAAATTAAATGAAACATGTGCCAATCTATTTAATTTTTAAGAGAGATTTGTTTATTTGAAAAACACAGTTTCAGAAAAAGAAATACTCCATCTGCTGTTTCATTCCCAAAATAACCACAGCAGCACTAGTTGGGCCAGGCTAGGCCCAGAAGCCAGGATATCCTTCCTGGTTTCCCACATAGATGAGGAGATTCAAAAACCTGGGTGATCCTTCACTGCTTTCTCGGGAGCCTCAGTCGGGAGCAGGATCTGAAGTGTAGCAGCCAGGATTTGAATCGGCTGTCAAATGAGATATTGGTACCACAGGTTGTGACTTAACATGCAAAATTATAACACTGGTTCCATGTCATTTTTTCATACATTATACAGATCAATTCACTTATTAGTCCCTAGAATATATTTTATCAGTAATATCATTATCTTTAGCCACTGAGTAAAAATTCAAAATAAGTTTGTTATAATTGACTAAAAAGTTCAAAAATTTTAACATAAGTACCTCAAATGACCTGACTTATCTCTGAACTGATTTGAAGGATCAAGAAAGGAAGTTTGTTTGTGGTAGAAAGGCGACTCTGCTGTAGCATTAAACAGAGGCAAGAAAAGGATGTGCTGATACTTTCTTGGACTAGGAGAGATTTGGCATCTGGAGAGGCAGAGAAACCATAACACAGGGGGTGCCACCTGAATTATTTCGAATGATAACAACCAAGAAGTCTTCAACCCACTTGCAAATAGAAATTGAAGAAAGATCAGCATGAGGAAAAGTCAACTGTGACACAGCCTACTGGGGAAGTGTGATCGAATACCAGGGAGGTAACTGGCCAGGAGGGGATTCCACCAGCATTTTTTTTTTCCTGCCTCTAGTAGCACATGTCTTCATCCTGCCAGAGAGGCCAAGCTCTCTCCATCTCTGATTGATCCAACCAGACACCCGACTTTTTCATTTGCACCCAGCTAGGTGTTCTGTGCAGGGATTGGACAGTTCCTTTGAATACCACGCATTCAAAATAAGGTTGCTGTCCACCATCCCCTATTGTACACTGAGGATTGTGTACTTGAATGTAGTTGGATGACTCTCTATTGGGAGTCTAGTAAGTGAAGTGTGGATGTACTTAGTTCCTTATTACTTTGGAGTAGGACATAGATACAGATATAATAAAAGTGATGGAGAAAAGACGGAATTTATATGAATATATGCATATATGAAATGAAGATATTATGGAGGGTGTGAATCTATTCCCAAAAAGAAGTAAGTATATTCCCCAATGAAATATACCTCTATATTATAATACTGTTTTTCTGTCTTACCTATGCTTATCACATCATGATATATTTAATTATCAGAAAGTTAAACCTGTAACTTATCTTAAGGGACTATACCAGTGTGATAAAACAGGAGAAACTGGTGGGAAGGAAGGAAGAAAAGGGAAATGGATGGATCCCCACATTTACAAAACTGTATTGTGTAAAACAGTGAGGCATAATTATGACAGGAAATATGAACGATGTTTTTGCAAATCCTGTTTCATGTCTCAGTAAATTTGAACTTGATTTATACACAGTAGGAAAACATCTAGGAATTTTAACAAAAATCTGAGACAGAACTTTGTGCTGACTGTACAAACTGTTTCTGGGGGAAATAGTAGAGAAAGGAAGATGAATCAGTCAAGAAGTATGTTCACTTTGTTCATCTTAAGTTTCTCGGTTCTATAATCAAATTCCTCCAGTATCTCTAAGAGTAGCATATGCTAGCAGCCATCCCATCCCACCTTGCAAGTTTCTCCTTATCGTATTGCTTATTTCAGTGCTGTGTAATCTCAGTAATAATAGTTTTTGATGTTCTTTTAAATAAGATACTTTTAACATTTATTTATTGCTGTTGGAAATGCAGAGTTGCAGAGAGGCAAGACAGAAAGATCGTCCATCTCCTGACTCACTCCCCACATGGGTGTAATAGCTGGAGCTGAATGGATCCAAAGCCAGCAGCCTCTTCCAGGTTTCCCACATAGGTCAGGATCCTAAGGATTTTGGCTGTTCTCTATTGTTTTCCTAGGCCACAAGCAGGGAACTGGATGGGAAGCGAGGCATCCAGGACATGAACTGGCATCCATATGAAATGGCAGTGTTGCAGACAGAGGATGAGTCAACTGAGCCATCATGTCTACCCCCTTGATGTTTCATTTTAAAACAATTTTTCATATGTCTTAAAAATTTTCTCAGTCATTGCTAATTTGCCGAAAGCAGCTTTTTGTGGTGTTGCTTCTAGATGTGTTTTCGGGTTCATCAGCATAGTGCTTTCATGATCAGTAGTAGATCACAGTCACTCATTTAATAAGATAACAAAACCAGAACCCTGGATGCTTTACTGCTTAATGAACCAGGAGTCTTTCCAAATCAGCAACTCTGAGACAAACAGCAGTGTTCAAACAATGCAGAACTTTGAATAAAGAAATTAATGGGGCAGAGAATTGCTGCTTTTAAGCTGAAGGGATCTCATAACCACCCAGACAATCAAACAATTTCTATTCAAAATGATTTTTTCTGATTGAAAGAAGAAACTCTTGCATATAACTAGCTTATTCAAATATAGCAAAGTGTATGCATTTCAAGCTATCTCTCTCTTTTTCATTCTCCTTTCCCAACCTCACTCTAGGCCCATGGTTAGTTCTTCCCCCAACATCTTTCCCTCTTTCCAAATGTTGAAAAAGAAGTGCAGAAACAGAGAAGACAGTGAACTCAGAGACAAGTTGAATTTATTAGAGGTAAATTCAAAAGGGAGTACCATCTGCCTTGGTGAAGATGGAGTGACCATGTGTCTGGGGTGTTTATGTCTTAGGGGTGTTTTAGGGGTGGGAGAATTCCAAGAAAATGAAGAGTGGGTGGGAACAAGATCAGCTTTTCCCTGTCCTTTCAACCTTGGTAGCCCTTGCTTGCTGGAGCCAAGAAAATACAAAAACTGGGATAAGGACAGGTTAGACTGGTCTTCGTCAGTGCAGCGTCAAAGTCCCTGCTGGGAGATTCTCTACTCTCCCATGGACTTGAGGTGCAAGCTCCTATTCTGTTCCTGTCACCCCAACTCCCCCACACAGTGGAGACACACAAAACTCCATTTCCAGAGAATAAAGATACAGTGTACTTTCTGGAATTATTGAACACAGTGGGATTGACCTCAAGCAATATCTTGTATTTAATGTTCATTTTTTCAATTCTTACCCCAAGACAAAAAGCATTGTTTCTTTCTTGTTCTTTCAAGAACTTGAAGACAGATGTAAACAAGTCCCCAAGCCATGTGATCTTTACCAAGTTTGAACGTTCAATGCTTCATAGTAAATGTATGTACATGGGAGTCTTTTGTTCCCATGTCATTCTTAAGTATGGTTATTTCACACTTTCTATGAGCCCCAAAAACATAACAGTAGTTTAAAAGTGAAATATATATAAAAATCAAATATAAAAAAAGAAAAGTAAGTATCCAAGCTTCTAATGCACAGGTATATGACACATTTTTGTGGTATTCCACAACTCCAGGTGCCAGAAAAAGAAAGCAAAGGGATGCCATGGTAATGCATTAGCTGTTAAAATACTTCAATGTTTAAGTCCAGCTAGATCTGAAAACACCAATGCCATCCCTTCATTCTCACTAGATAAAGTGCCTGTAGAGTATAAGGATTGTCAAAATAATGCATTTATTTGCCATCACATCCCCCATTTCTATTAGTAAGATTTCCGTTACTATAACAAAATACCTAAGAAAGACTTGTCATGCATGGAAATGGTTTATTTGACTCACTGTTTTAGAGTTCAATTGTGAGACGGAGTCCCATTGGTTAGCTTGCGAGAATGGAGGGTGACAATGGTAAAATTTGTATAGAGCAGGAATCGATCATATTGTGAGCTGGGATGCCGCAGAAGAAGCTGGTACCCACTCAGAATTTATAACCAACTTTGTTCTTGAGAGTTACCTCCAAAAATTACATTCCCAATGACTCTGGGACCTTCCAAAAAGTTCACCTCTTAAAAATAGTAAAATTTTCAAGTTTCATTAACTCACAAATTTGGAAGCTAAACATCTGTTTAAATTACAGAGCCAAATCATGTCAAAACTATAGATTATCCCACCCTCCAAGTGTATTTTCTTTGCTGCCAAACCATCTAATGATAGTTCTCAAAACATTGTTTCCTGTCATGTGATTCTATGTTGTTTGTTCTCTGATGTGTGATACCTTTCATAATAAAAAATCTTTCCTTTATTACATCATCTTTAATAATTTAATTGTCAGCATTATGGAGATGCTAACCTTTCAGAAAAGCAATTTTTTTTTTATTTTTCACAATACAGTGATTCCCCCCATTCTTTCCCTTCCTCCTTTCCTGTTCTCTCCCCCCACTGCCATTTTCACTGATATTGTTACAATAATGTAGTCCTTCAGCAAAAGTCCTAAGTCATTCTGCTGTTTATGTCATAGCACCGTAGGTGTAGACAATGGTATAAAATCTAGTATTACATTGTCAAGATACGTCAAAAGTTTCATTGGGAGTCCTCCTGTTATTTTGGAATAGAGATGTATACTGCAAAGTAACTTCACTCCCTGCAATGGTACTCTCCATCGAACATTCATCTATAAAAAATATATATGTATATACATGCTTGTGTGTGTATGTATTTATTTTGTATGAATGTGGCCTTATATCAGAGAGAACATACGATATTTGTCCTTTGGGGACTGACTTATTTCACTGAGCATAATGTTTACAGTTGGGACCATTTGGTTGCAAATGGTAGAATTTCATTCTGTTTAACATCAGTGTAGCACGCCATGGAGCAGATGTGCCACAGTTACTTTATCCATTCCTCTTTGAATTGGTGTACAGATTGTTTCCATGTCTTTGCTATTGTGGATTGTGCTGCTATAAATATAGGGAGGCAGGCTGCTTGCTTGTACGCATATTTCATTCCCTTTGAATATACTTCAAGGAGTGGGATAGCTGAGTCACACGGCAGATTCATTTTCAGTTGTCTGTGCAAGAGACAACTGTGTAAGGTGAATACCTTACTGGCTTCTGTAACAGTTTTAGTAGTCCACACTCCCATCAAAAGTGAAGGGGGCCCCTTTCTCTTCACTTGCATGTCTGGGTGGTGTTAGTAGAGTTCTAAAGGTGGGGGGCAGATTCACTGGAGCTAGGTGGAACTTCACTGTGTTTTTTATTTGCATTTCTGTGATGGTTAGGGAGCTGAACATTCTTTTTTTTTTTTTTTTAGGATGTCTGTTAGTCATTTGAATTTGTTCTTTTGAAAAATGCTTGTTCATTTCCTTCACCCATTTCTTCACAGGGTTGTTTGTTTTGCTGTTGTTGAGCGTCTGAGGTTATTTATAAATCCTAGATGTTAGTCCCACATTAGTTGTGTGTAGTGTATAAAGACTTCCCATACTGTTGGTTGTTTCTTCACTTTGCTGATCATTTCCTTTGCTGTACAGAAGCTTCTTAGTTGGATGTAGTCGCATTTGTCTATATTGGCCTTGACTGCCTGTGCTTTTGGTGACTTTTCTAAGAAATCTCTCCTAATGTCTGTTATCTTGCAGAGTACTCCCTGTGTTTTCCTTTAATAGTTTAATGGTTTCTCGGTGCAGATTTAGGTCCTTTGTTCATTAAGAGATGATTTTTTAAATAAGGTGATGGGTGGCAGGGTTATTTCCTTCTTTCATTTAAATATCTTCTTGGCACAGCTTGCAAGTATTTTTTGGACTAAACATGCGTTGTAATAGTAATTTGGCTAAGTTGAATGGATGCTTATTAATTACTGGGTGAATCCTAATGAAATTTACGTGACAGTAAAGGATTCTGTATTCAAGTCTAAATGTAAGGTTTATTATTCATGGTGATGCAGATGTGGCTGTAATGGATAACTTTTTTGGAAAATGAGAGAGCCTTTCAAGATGAACTTTTCCTTTGAATATACCAGGGGCTAGCCCTCAACTTTACAGGCTTATCACCTTGATTTTTGTGCATTTCTATGTCTCAGGAATGACTTTAGATTAACCAAGGCATTCCCCAATGATAATTGATAGTGACAGCTATGACTGAGTGTCAGGTAGTCATGTGTGCACTTGCTGACAGGGCTGTACACTTACTTACATGTGGACAAAAGCAATTTGGCTGGACCCGTACAGGTTTAAAATAAGAAGGATTAATGCACAGTTTTGGTGCCAATAGCGTATCTCTACAATAAATATGGTTTTCATAAGGACTTCTCACATTTGAGATTGTCTTTCCGGGACTCCACTCTACCTGACAGTGAATGGATCCAAGCTTTGACTTGAAATTTCCCTTTTTACTCTCTTAACCACACAATGCAATATAATAACAGTAATAATCTTTGTGTAAGTCACAGTCTTGTGCTGGTGTTTTCATGACCCAGATGAGTCATCGAAGGAAGTGTCTGATTCTCCTTAGAGGATCCACCATAGCTTCTGAGAGGTTCTTTACACATAATGGATTGTTTTGTATCACACGTTGCAGTCGTTTGGCTGCAGGTGACTAAGACATGGAATCCTGAAACAGTAACCCCAGGGTAGACATGTTGTAAAGACCTATAGAGACCTATAGAGACCTAAAGACCTATAAGAGACCTACATAACAGCTTGATGGAAGACTCTTGTTTCATGGGGATTCTTTCTCATTTTTAAAGATTAATTTTGCTTGAAGTTCAGTTATACACAGAGAAAGAGAGATTCAAACTGCTGGTTCATCTTCCAAATGGCCACAACAGCCAGTGCTTGGCTGGTCCAAAGCAGAGAACTGGGAGATTCTTCTGGGTTTCCCACATGGGTGTCCATGCCCAAGATATTGGGTAATCCTCCATTATTTTCCAGGCCATCAGCAGGGAGCTGGATTGGAAGTGAAAGAGCCAGGACCTGAACCATATCTTAAATACAAACAAGCCACCAGCTACATGGTAAACTGAGTCAGGAGTGGTGGGGGCAGATAATGTAGAATCATGGATTTATAGATTCATAGCAAAGTGCAGAGGATAGAGCAGCGGATGGCAGTTTTGATGGAACTGGGTCTTGTGTCATTGCTAAGACTCCTGTCCTGCCTCTCAGGTCACACAGTGCTGGGAAGGTTTCTTTTCGATCTCTTTCTTGGGATTCTGTGCAATAACTGCTCTGAGCTTCACATCTTAGCATCTTTAAAGAATCCAATCAATAATTCTGAAATTATCATTTGATCACTTTTATCGGAGTTTGCAGTCACCTATTCATGCTTTCTTAGAGTTACTGTCACAGTTAATCAATGCCATATGTGATTTCACTTGTCAAACTACCAAAGGCAAATTTATTTCCATAGTCTCATCTGGCACCTAATTGTTGCTTTGATTCAGTGACTCAAATAGAAGCAGAAGGTATATAAATTCTTTTTAAATCTTCATTCCACATGCCTAACAGTTTATAACACCTGCTTAAATATTAACACTATAATTCTGCTCTTTAAAGTATAATGACAAGGCAGTTTTTTGTCCCCAGAGGCTGTAACTTTTAGAAGTGACCTGGGGTTGGAATAAACTAACCTTCCCCTAATTGCTCGCCATTTACAGCCAAATTAAGCATACTGATGTTGACTGCAGTCGGTTTTCTAACCAAGATGAAGCAGGTTGTTTATCCTTTAAGGCATCATTGCCTGATTAGCCATGCATACAATTTTATAGCAACGAAGTAACAATTAAAGTCAACAAACTGATTAATATTAGAAGGTGCAAGTGGTCTGTCCTTTTCACCCCACGTAATGTTGAAATACCACAGCAGAAAACAAAATTGGTAATGATGGAAAATGGAAAGAATTGTCACATAAATAAATTGAGGAGCCACGATTTTAGCCCACCTCATTTTTTATTGCAACAGAAAATGGAACAAAAATAGATTATGACAGTCACCTCCTTATGATATCTATACTAGCACACATTTTCCCTCCCTTCATGTGTCACATTTACAATCAAACCACATGTTGTTTAGCCATGTGCACATTGAGCTTAGCATGGTTTCATGCTTAAGTCATGATCTGAGATGTGAAGATCTCAGTGAGACACTTGAGTTAAAAAATGCTTATGATTAAAGGTTCAATGGAATGGCAGATTTCACCCAAGGGACAGTAGTAAGGTGATAATAAGGCTTAGACAGAATTGGAGCAAAGTCAGTGCTTTCCTATGCTATTTCAGAACCAGTTAATTCCCTTGTACCTACAGATCCGGCATTTTCTTACTGCTGCTCTGGGCCATTTGTCAAATGAAGAAACCAAGGGTGACTTAGAACTTTCCCGGGTGTGGGGTTCCCTCCAAATAAGGACACTATCTTCTCCCTCTTAACACAGGAGGTAGTCCAGATGTGTTCTGTCCAGTGATTGGCCTGGGCTTGGGATCTACAGTGAAGAAAAGGGAGGAGCTGGCCATCTGCCCAGGCTTTCATTCTATTTTACTAAGGTCCAGGAAACAATCTCTTTGCAATGTATTATTGCACAGATCACAGTTCTATGTAAGCAGATTGAAAATCTTTTTAAAAATTATTCAGCTGTAAGTAATGCTGAATTGAAGAATGATTCCACTGAGAAAAAAAAAATTGAAGATTTAAAAGCAGGGAAATTCCCAATACATCTTGAAAGCACAGATATGAGTTATATTTGATGTTATCACCCCATTGTAAACATTATTTCAAAATGAAAATAATATCTGGCTGGGGTGATTTGACTTCCATGAGTGGGAGTATGTAGCTGAAAATAAAATAAGAGCATCCAGAACATTTCATTTTTAGCTGACTTTGGGCTCACTGTGCTCACGTATGATGATAAAAAGTTTAAAAAAGGATTTCCTTTTGTCATTTATTCCAGAGAAGTGTGTGCCCCATTGGGAATTCTGACTCTACTTAGGTATCTGAAGGAAAGAACATCTTCAGTTTTGCAAGAAAAAGTTTTCCCAAAGTTTTAAATCAAATCTTAAGCTATTTTCTCTTCATGTCCCAAACCTCTCCATCTGGGAGGTCAGTCCTTGCTAGTCATTATTTTCTCTCACTGTATTTTTGTAGAAACAAATGACAATGCCATAAACTCAAGGACTCTGGCAAATTCCCCAATAGTTCTTAGCAGAGAAGTTTAATCTTACATCTTACTTAAGCCTATGGTCCAGTGTGTCTGTGTGTGTTTTCAGCTATGGGCTCGATGAGCAACAAACAGTAACAACTAAAAGTATGTGAACAGGATTTTGTACTGTGATTAAAGAAAATTTATGACAAAAGCCATCTGGGTATGTCAGTCATCTGTGTTAGAACTTGATAAAATTATATTTTTCAGGAGTCTTTAAAAATTGACAGAAAGTTAGTGTTATTAAAACATATGCCTGGATTTCAAAAAGGCTTTATGTTTATTAAATCGCCTGGAGTAAACTTTCCTGTGGTCACCCAACACATAACAATGCATTGGCCCATGATTAGCTGTCCATAAAAGGGTAAGATTATCTCACCCAGTGACATCATGGCCATCTTTGTTGTGTAAATACATTCCATTGATATTCATGCAATTACAATTATCTTTGTATTTATCAATATATACTTGCATTATTGGTGCATGACAATAATGATAATCTACTCCCTATCAGGGGTGAAGTATGCTGTATCAACAGCAAACTAAGCATTTCTGAGATAAACAGAAGGAAAGAATGGTATACAGGAATCACAGAGGGGCAGCAGATTTGAACAACGTGTGTGAGATACACCTGCTAAGCAGGTAGGTGGTGGTTACAGCTGCTTCACCCCTTCGTCACCGTCCAGGGCCTGCACGACAAGCACAAGCTCTCACTGGGAGCTACATTGGAAAAGGATATGCTATTATATATCCTAATTACGTTCTTTATGCAGTATACTCTATTAGTATCTTTGGGAAGAAACCAGAAAACTGTTATCTGGCTTTATGACTCATTAGAAACTTGGACGGCAGGAATGCCTCTACAGTTAATTCATTCACAGAAGAAAAAAATGACCCGTGGGAGGATTTCAATCCCCTTAAATTGTCTCTTGTGTTTCTGAATGGCGACGTTGGAGTCCATTTGAACAGCCCAATCACAACTCTTTGCAGCTAAATCCTAATACATGGAAATCAATGGGAGCTGTGACCCAGGTGGCCTAAGAAAAACTTCACAACCCCCTTGCTTTTTCCCCCTATAACTCCCAGGTGTTTTGTGGTTTATTTCTATTTTATTTCTCTCTTTGTTTCTGTCCTTCTTTTTTTCCTTTTGGTACCACTCCTGTCCAAACAACCTGAATTGCGTCTTCTCTCTTCCCTACGTAACTTGCTGCGGTACCCGTTTCTGTCCCCCATAGCCCACATCCAAGCAAAGTGTGAAGAAGAATCCTTTCTGGAAGAGGAGGATGCAGAGGATAGATTGTGAGCTTACAGAAGCACCCAAGATGATCACACATTATTTCTGGCTCATAACATGTTAAGCAAGCATGTTATCTTATGAACACCAGCATTTATGGAATAGGATATTCTTGGGAAGAAAGAAAAGTGAAGGGGAAAGGAAGAAGTTAACTAAAAAAAAAGGTCAATGCGATCATATAATGCACTCGTATCATCACACATTCACATATATCCAAAACCCCAGAGATGTCAAATGAGCACTACTTTATGAATAAATCATAACCTAGCCAACCTCTCCCTCATTAACAGACAATTAGGACACTTCCAACCTTTTCCTATTAAAAGATGTACCAAACATTATTATTTGAAAATGAATGACATTGCACATGAAAATTTCATGATCAAGGCATTATATCAGAATGACAAATTCCTGGAGATTAAATTGGTACGTGAAAGAGCATATGAATTTAAAATCAGTGCATATGGAAGTTATATCTCGTCTCTGATTCTATTTCCCCATACTTTTTTCATCGTGATGCGTTAATATTACAATAAATTCTTAAAGTCTGACAGATAAAACACAAATTTGAAGTCTTTATGAGGTTACAAATCATTTTATGCTATTATGAGTAGTATTAAATATCTTCTGTGTAACAGCTTTTGTGTTTTTCAATAGGAACTGCCTCTTCGTATCCACTCTTCTGTTTTTCTGACAGAGTATGAAGTGTTTTTCTGTGTTATTTGTGCACGTTGTTATATTTCAGAAAAAAAAATTGATTATTGTGATTTGAAAATACTTATCTAGGTGCTTACATTTTTTTATATTGCTGAGAGTGGTTTATCGTGTTCAATTTATTTTTAGAATAGTCTTCTGTACTTTTTTATGATGTATGAAATTTCATGTCTTTCTTAACAATGCCTTTCCTGTTCTGAGATTAAAGAAAATTTTCTCATATTTTGTGTTTACTTCATGTTTGCATTTTATTCAAATTAAAATCTTGGAATTATTTGAATTCAAATGCTTAGAATACAACTATTTACCTACATGACTAAACAACAGTATTAACAAATTCTTTCTTTAAATGCATTGCAACTCTGTTTATGCAAACCTACCTGATAGGGTGAGATTAGTGAGTATATTCAGAATGTGCAGATTAAAGCTTTGAAAAAAATATTGCCTATTTGAATGAGTCTACCAGTGATTTTTCATTACCTTAATATCTTTCTACATGGAAACATTTATTCGAGTTCAAATTCTTATTCATCCATTTTCTAATCATTCTACTCTGAGCAAGCAGACTTTGTGAGACTATCGTCTTAGGTATTTTATCTGAGAATATGTAAAGTTCAGTAAAATACAGTAATCACTAATAGCATCTTTGGTTTAATTACTGAACAGTCTGATTTTAGTTCATCCCTTTCCTCCACCAGCCATGACCTTTGATCAGGTATCACAGGCTGCTATTCTTTTTATGCAGAGGAACTACCAAAGAAGTGAATAAACAAGAAAAAATTGTCAAAAACTTTGGAGATTCCAACATAGAGCCACGTCTGTTTTCAAATTTCGGAGGCGAGTATTTACACATTGGCATTACAGAATTTAGGCAAACTTAGTAGAAGCTATGTTTAGCATTTTTATTTAATACATAAAGTCAGGAAAAGACTGTTGACTTCCACAGAGGTATAAGATTGGAAAGATGTGCATGGTTAGAAAAGATGTCTTGGAAGCAGAGGATGTTAATATTGGAAGATTTAAGATGGGTGAAATTTTGGTCTTTCCAAGAACTGTTAGGAAACTTGATTTCCTGTCTCATTTTCAAGATATGTCGGGCCTGGCGCTATACCGTAGTGGTTTAAGTCCTCGCCTTGCACACCTGGAATCCCATATGGTCGCAGGTTCTAATCCCAGTAGCTATGCTTCCCGTTCAGCTCTCTGCTTGTGGCCTGGGAAAGCAATTGAGGACGGCCCAAAGCTTTGGGACCCTGCACCCGCGTGGGAGACCTGGAAGAGCTCCTGGATCCTGGCTAGGATTGACTCAGCTCCAGCCGTTACGGCCACTTGGGGAGTGAACCATCAGATGGAAGATCTTCCTCTCTGTCTCTCCTCCTCTCTGTATATCTGCCTTTCAATAAAAATAAATAAATCTTTAAAAAGAAACAAAGATATGTCAAAACAGTCATCCCAAATTCACCCCATTCTCGAATACATCCATAGCAATGGGTTGATAATATTTTCTTATATCAAATCTCTGTCCTTTGTAGAAATGAGGGATAGATGTTCATAATCTGTTGTTCTGATTTCCAGAAGATCATTATTAACTACAATCAGCATTTTGTTATCAAAAATACACATTTTAATGTTTTCCCCAATTGTTCATTAGTGATTAGTCAGTGAAAGAAGAATGAAGGAACTAGACTAATTATGATAATAAGACATGAGGTTAGTTAACCACAGCAAAACAATAATCACTAATGATTGATGAGTGCATTCTGCAAAGAATTCAATATTCAGAATTTTAATTACTTTTATATTCCTACTCTTGACAAAATACTGCATATGTGAATAATACCAGTAAATATTTGTTGCATAGTAATTATACAACATAATTCGGTGTACTGGAGATTTGAGTTTAGAGATATATATTAATGATTAAAAACAAAATGTGTGTTTTCCTATTTTGATGCCGAGTAACTGTTTTCTACTAAAACAAATTCAGCATTAACAGAAGTGAGTCAACTAGAATTACAAAATTATAAAATTTCAATACTGGAGTAAATTTAATATATCATCCTTCTTCAGCAGCCTGCGGAGTGAACCAATGGAAGAAAGGTCTCTCTCTCCTTTTCTGTGTAAATCTGCCTTTCTAAGAAAAATAAATAAACCTTCAGATAATTGTTTCTGATGTGGGTGGGGACAGCACCATGGTATAGCAGGCTGATCATGTCCTGTCTACTCGACTTTTAATCCAGTTCCCATCATATGGTCTGGGAAAACAGTGGAGAATGGCTCAAGTCCCTAGGCCCCTCACCTACCTGGGAGACCCATAAGAAGCTTTGTGGCTCCTGGCTCCGGATTTGACCCTGTGGATTTGACTCTGGCCATTTGGGGGGTAAGCCAATGAATAGAATATCTCTCATTTTTATTCCTTCTCTCTGTAAATTTGCCTTATAAATACAAATATATAGCTCTTATAAAAGCTGTTTATTTTTCATTTTCACTTTATTTGAAAGTCAGAAGGGAGAAGAAACAAGGAGAAAGAAAGAGGGCGGGAGAATAACTGAGTGTTGGTTTGGATCAAGCCAGGGACCCATAATTCCATCTTGGTCTCCCACATAGTAGAGAGGCCCAGCTAATTGGTCCCTGCCCTATTGACTGTTAGGGTATACATTATGAATTTGGAATAAAAAATGGAGGTAAGGCAAACTTACAAACTCTGATATGGGATGTAAGTATCTCCAACAATGCCAACTTCCTGCTTTTATATCACATGATTTTTTTTTAATCACATGATTTTAAGTCAAATGTTTACTTGAATGGCAGTAATATCTGTATATTTTGTTCTAATGGTTTTTGTCTTTGTTTCTTTGTGTATTACAACATACAGCAATAGCCTTATCAGTCACACAATGTGGAACACACCACTTTGTGTTACCAGAATTCCACTTTCAAAAGATCTGTTTTACTCACTCTGAGATGATCTTGAATACAAATTCAGCATTTCCTCTATCTTTAAAATAGTAGGCAACCCATAAAAATGTCTTGGCTGGTATTTTAACATTGCCTACTGGCTCAAACAACCAACTTTGCTCGTAATACAGCAATCGTAGTATGGACCCCAGCGTGTTTTGTTTGGCATTTCTATAAAAATCAGATGCTCCACTTGGAAAATGTGGTGTGCAAACAGTAAGCCTTATTTTAAATGTGTCCTTGGAATCCTGGTTCCCAAAAATAGTTCTTATGCTACATCTCTCCTGTCAAGTGTTGACACAAATCCCAGGCTACTGCTCCAGAAAGGAACTTCTGTAGCTGACCAGAGAGAAGGCTTTGATTGGGGCAATTGTACTGTAACAAAAAAGACAAATCAGTGTTTTGTGCTAGCTTCATTCTTCTGCTTGTCTAGATGTTTCAGTCTTTGTATACTTAACGCACAAGTTGAAGATGTTAGAAAAAATTATACACATACATTTTGGCAAATAGTGCAGAAATCATCCAGTAGATTTGAGTGGCAGGTATTGACACAGATTAATGACCTGCACAAAGCAGTTCCCTTAATGCACTTTTGTCTCTGCCCTGACAGACACCCAGCCTTGCGTCAGAGCATCTCGGCAGCCTTCCCAGATGGAATGAACTGAGAATGATGGCTGCTCTCTCACCATCACTGTCTCATCAGCCTACAGATGACTGCACCCACCCTGATCACCCTGACTTCAGCAATGTGGTTATAAATGAGTCTGCTCCATAGGACGCTCCAAACTGTGAGTGACTCACCAGGAGCGTGTTCATCTCTGTTGCCTCCTTCAGCTGCAGGCTTGTGAGTAAGGAGTGTGAGAATCAGGAAGTAGCTGGCTTTCTCACTCCCACCCTTGATGAAGCTGTATTTTGTTGTGAAATCATGCTTACTGTTGAATAACAATGAACTGAAGCATGTTGCAGTGCAAGGTCACTGAAACACTTAGGCTTAGGACAGAAGTACAATTTATGTTCCGTTGGAAGTCATTCAATTATAGTTCACAAACTATAATATAGTGATTCCAGGACCCACTGGACATTGCCTTGGTCCTGAAAGCCATGTTGTTTTATCTCTTAGTCTTGGAAAGATTGTTAAAGACACATGAAGGTTATAATAACAAACTTAGCCCACCTTCATTGTTTTTATTCCTCTTACATATACACACACATAATCTAAACATAGGCATATAGGCAGAAATACACGCATACATGTAATCCTACATAGACATGTTACTATAAATGTAGAAATGCACCCAGAGGTTTACAAATCCACACACATTCACACAAAGTGAAGGCAATATAAGATTTTATTTTTGTGGCATGGTGTATAAACCATGGGCATGATTTTCATTAGTTTACAGTAGTTCAGTTGTATGCATATTTTATATGTACATTTAAATTCTGCTCTTGCAAATATTGTGTATACATCTTTTCTAAAGTTTAACTCTATCTAGTGCTTTATAAAGACATATGGCTTGGACTTTGTGAGCTATCTGGGCAGGTGTTTTTGAGATTGATGTGTCAAAATGAGTATTTTAAAGAATGAAGATAATATGTATTTTGGGGTACAAATATGCGTTTTAAATGGAAAGGAGTTACCAGGTGCACGGCAGGGTAGCAAAGGGCTGGAGAGTCTATCCTTGGGAGTCTTCCTGACAGTGAGAGTACACAAATACAACCCAGTGAACAGCAGCACGTTCTTTCTCCTGCTGCACAGCACTCACACTCTAAATGCAATGCGCTTTGTTGGAACGCGGTGTGGAAGCTGCTGTTTTTTCAGCATGTTCTGGCCAGTGTACATGATTTTGCAAATGTTACATGGCAATACACAAACATAGACACAACCCACACCACATCTGTAGCGTAGCAAATCTAGATATCCATCGACGGTGGGCTAGAGCTTCTAAAGTCAAGCATCGTGCTTCTTTCCTGTGAACATTTTGTCATTTGGGAGGGAAGATGAAATACACATGGAAAAGTGTATTTCGTTAAGTCTGCTTTGAAGTAATGAAGCCACACATAGGACATGGATTCAGGGTTCTGTCTTTTCTTCTTAGGTATTCATTACTCAGGGCCCAACAACCCTTTCTTCTGCCAGCTTCCTCACTGATTCCTGGGTCAGCAACATGCAGATGGCATTCTGATTTCAATTCCTGCTTTCATTTTCAGTGTCTTTATTGGCATATCAGAGTGAACAAGCGTTGCCAAAGTTAATGCATCAACACCGTGTGTCAGCCCATTTGTGTCTGTCAACTCTTAGTTTTTTGTTTTGTTTGGGGGGAATGTTTTGTTTTTGTTGTTTTGTTTTGGTTTTTAATTTTTTATTTTATTTTATTCTATTTTTGTGGCAGTGGTAATACTGATTAAATATTTCTTCTGATTCTAGATTCTTTTAGCCAAGAAATATGTTGGCACATGTACTCAGTTGTAAATCAATGTCAATTTACTAGTTTCTCTGTCTGGAGGGAAACAAAGCCTCTAACATTTCTATTGCATGAAGATAATGAGCCCAATCTTAGAGACCAACTGTGTTTTGGGCAAGGACAAGAGTTCCATGGTCAGCCACTACTTAAGCTCAGCCTTCACCACCTCTCTGGATTGAATCACTTCATTTGGCTAAGTCTATGTTTTTCTATCTGGGTACTTTTTTCAGCTTTTACATTTTTAGTAGGAACATACATAACCAAAAAGAAATACTTTAAAAAAATCACAAATCCAGCAGGTGTGATGTGCAGGATGTACCAGAAGAGGAAACTCAAAGGAGTTTGGATGACATCACTGAAATCAAGTCCAAGATAGAGAGATCGCGCAACTGCCAGTGAGCAAAGCAAATGCATCAGAGTGTGCAGCCCAGACTCTGAGGGCTAAATAAGCATGGGGAGGCTGCTCGGCCATTCTGCGACAGCTTGTAAAGGAATGTGTCCTGCCAGTGGCCTTTCCTCTCCCAGGCCCTTCTGCCCTCATTGCCTTGCCATTTCCCCATCTCTCCTTCTTGTTTCCTTCCTCTTTCACAACTTTATGTGTGAGTTCCCAAAGCAGTGCTGCTCTCCAATCTTCTTTACCTTCGCATTCTCCATTTCTTCCGAGGTTTTCTGACATCTGTTCACAATTTCCCATATATTTCAGCTATTTTCTGCTGTCGTCTATCTCTTCTATTAGGGAAGCCCATTCCTCTGTCAGTTTGAGCTTCAGGGAGGTAGCAGATCATTTGAGCAATGGGTAATAACAAGTATTTAAGAAAAACGGTTGTATTTTTATTGAAAAGTCGGATATTCACAGAGCAGGAGAAACGAAGGAAGATCATTTCTCCATTGATTCACTTCCCAAGCAGCCACATTGGCCAGAGCTTAGCTGATCCGAAGCCAAGAGCCCAGAGCCTCTTCCAGGTCTCCCATGCAGGTTCAGGATTCCAAAGCTTTGGGTTATCCTCTTCTGCTTTCCCAGGCCACAAGCAGGGAGCTGAATGGAAACAGGGTCACTGGGATTAGAATCGGTGCCCACATGGGATCGTGGTATTTGCAAGGCAAGGACATAAGCCACTAAGCTACTATACTGGGCCCTAGTAACAAGATACAAACCACTGTTGGTGTTAGATAAAATCTCCAGATAGTCATGAACTCCACAGTCCCAGGAATGGGCACTTGCTCAGTTAAGATGATATGGGAAGCAGTGAAGGTGCCTGCATCCCAGAGTAGCCGGGGCCATGTCCCATCTCTGGCTCCCAAATCCAGCTTCCTGCTAATATACTTGCTGGTAGACAGCAGGTGATGGCAGAGACGATGGGATCTCTGCGTTTACTTGGAAGACAGGGACTGGATCCGCAGTTTCTGGCTCCATCCTGCCCCACCCCAGCCTTTGACAGTCATTGGGAGATGGCAGCTCTATTGTCTCCACTTAGTCTCTCTTTCTTTTCTCTTTTTGCTGCTCAAAGTAAATCTACTTTTAAAAGACATTTATTTGCATTTCTAAAACCATTCATCTGAGGAACATATGAGGAAAATGACATCATAGGTTACTTTGCCCAATAAAGCAAGCAATACTAAAATGCGCAGCTTTGCAGTCATAAGCACTCATGTATATGTACAATACTGCAGCAGTTATGATAGACACACAGGTGGAACAATTATGAGTAGTCAAACCATATTCATAAAGCAATAGCTCTAAAGATAAAGTGTTATTTGAAAAGTCATTCTGATTGGCAATTTTGTTATCTTAACTACTAGAGCAAATGTCCATCTTTAGACAATTATTAGGTTTCTTTGTTTCAAAATTACGGTTTTGGCATTTTATCTTTTAGGATTTTATGTTTTAGGAATTTGGAGTTTTTAATATTTTAACTTTCAGGGTCAGTCCTTATGGGATTGTGGGTTAAACCCCACTTTGGATGTTCAGGCTCCATATAAGCAGTGTGCCTGTTCAAGTCTCACCCCTTTGCTTCCTGCCCAGCTTCTACTGATGCTCCTGGGAATGCTGGGATGATGACATAAAGACTTGATTCCTGCCATCCTTGTGAGAGATCCAGATGGAGTTCCTGACTGTTGGATTTGGTCTTGGCTGTTGTTGCCATTGGGAAAGTGAACTAGCAGATGGAAGTTTCTCCCAAACTCTCTGTGTCTCTCTTTCTCTCTCCCTACTACACTCTCTCTTAAAATAAGTATGTGAGTAATTCTTCTAAAATTCTTTTAAAAAGGCTAAATTAATTTTTTTTTCCAAAATTCACATAGCATTCAGGATTTTATCTACTTGGATCAAGACTCAGAGTCCCCATATTGCCCTTGTACATGCTCCTGCGATGTTACAGCTTCATCTATCTAGAATTGGCATCTCTTTCCATGCTCATTGAATCCATGCTTCTCATTGAATCCATGCTTTGCTGGGGGCCCATAGAACTTGGCAGAGAGGACACCATAAATTTTTGAAACTCCTGCACTCACTCTCTCAGAACATTGGTCAGAGACCCCCCACATCATGAGCTGTGGTCTAGTGGTGTGGAGGAGATAGCAGATGTCAGGCCTGCCTCCTACACAAAAGGCTAGATGATGCAGGCACAATGCCAATTTGCCAAGTGACTCCAATGAATGAACCCAATAAGTAGGTGAACCGACGAGCACTGGTTAATTTAAGTGATTACTTTTGGGGGAATGTGTTATGCACTGTTAGAAAGTGGAGCCAAGGAATCTAATTAAATGTGTTGTTAGAACATTCCCTGTTTTTCATTTCATTTCAGTTTTGTATAGCTGGGAATTCCCGAATGGTCAGATGGAAGTCACAGTTAAGAGAAGAAATAGAAGCTGAGTAGGTAGAAAAGCTGAGTGTGTCTCTCCTGCAGGTCTTTCTTCCCAGAAACAGTAACCTAATTAAAAGCAGCAGTTCTCTGCAGAAGGCACGCATTTTCGTTGAGGGATCAAATACCTGTGTCAGAGGTCACAACAGCTTTCCTGTCTTTAGAAATTAACATCAGCACTGCTGTTAATACTGCTGCTCAGTCCCAGGTTCCTTTCCATGAGTATCTGGGAACCCCGACACCATGAACAAGATTTACTTGTCTGTTTTTTCAGGTATACACATCCTTTTTTAAAATATGTGTTTATTTATTTGAAAGTCAGAATTATAGAAAAAGAATGAGAAACAGAGATTCCATCTGTTGGTTCCATCCCCAAGCACCACAGAGTCTGTGCTAGGTCTGTGGTCTGTGCTAGGCCAAAGTCAGGGCCCAGGAGCTTCTTCTGGTCCTCCCATGTAGGAAGCAGTGGCCCAAATATTTGGCATATCTTGCACTGTTTTGCCAACCCATTAGTAAAGAGGTTGAATGCAAGTAGCACAACCAGGACATGAATAAGACCCCATAAGAAATGCCAGGTGTCACCTGGGGGTCTAACTTAATACAACACAACAGAAGCCTTAGTGCATGCCACTTTGAATTAGAAGTGAATAGATTGATCAAGAAGGAAAAAGGTGTCAAAAACAATGCAAGGTATGAGTGGTTCCATGCTATGCTCCCGCTGCATTGAATGACTAATAAGTCTCAAGCTAAACACAGCTCCCAGAAATCTGTTTTGAACTTGTTATGGTAGGGGCACAATATGTAAACATACAGGATATAATCAGTAATACTAAAAGGTGTTTGGGATGAGCAGCAAGTGGTGCTGGTCTCTGGTGAACAGATTGTACTCAGAGTCCAAAGAGGGTAATTGGTTCTCCACTGAAATTTTTTGTGCTTGTTTGTTGGTATATAACTCAATGTTATCAATATCTCCAGTTTGTCAAAAGAAGATAAAAATGTGATTATTATGTGAAGTCATTAAAACTTTAATGCTACTTTACGATTTTAGGAAAGTGTGAAACCCTGGAAGGATTACATAGGCCATGTCTGCAGGATACTAGTTTGCAATCTTTCATACAGACAAAAATAATAACCCTTATATTTAATAGCTGTATATTCACTGACTACAGACATTGTGTTGGACCTTGCTGGACAAGCTTTTAATATCTAGGTTATGAGGGGTTTGGGAAGAGAGATGAGTTGCTGGAGAGATGGTATAATTGTCCAGGGGAGTGAGATGGGCCATAACTGTTTTCGAAACAGTGTGGAATTATTTTAATATATTGACAAATTATTTTAATTATTATAATGTTTATTATATCATTATAAAATTATATTATTTCAATATATTGACAAATAGTAGCAATGTACCAGATAACTATTTTATCCTGTAGCAAAGGAAAATTCTGTTCCCCATATTTTTTCCTTAAAGTGTTATTTTCATTTCTATTGTTTAAAGTAAAAACATAGATATGAAATCTTGCCATGGATTATTATACCTCTTCTTATTGTTATTCTCAAAATTTTCCTTTACTGCCCAGTAATTGTAACCATGGCAACTACTTACAAGTTGGGTAGAAAGATTTAACAAAAGCAAAATCTTAACAAGCCGAGATTTTCATGTTAATGTGGATGTTTCTGATAAAAACACACACAAAAATTTGCTTTACTTTATAAGTTATACCTTTATCATGGGCGTCTAAATATTTTCTTACAACCTGGAGAATCAGTCATATTGATTCACTATCTGACATCTAGCAGTTTGCCAGGTGCTGACAGATATCAGAAGAAAGCCCCAGTCTTAAAAAAAAAAAAACATTGCAATTTTATGGGAGAAGCAAAAGGATGCTGAAGAATTGAGTTGAAGCAGAATACAAAGGGAAGGTTAATATGAGTGGAATTATATGTTGGGGAGAGATGACAGTTGGCCTGAAGAAGGTAGAAAAATTTGGAGTCTGATTTGACTGTTTGCTTCCACACCTAAGTCTTCATGAGTTTACCGTAAAGCAATCATCTCTTTTCCTATAACACACTGATAGGACCAACCTCATCATGATTCCTGATTTTTGGTGATGATTACAATACCAGGTTTCCAGGTCTTTCTTAACACTCCAGTACTTAAACACCCTGTTGAGTATACTTTTTCCCTCGCTTTCACTCACAATTTTTGTTTACTACGATCAGCAGGTATAGTTTAAGACTTCTTGGATGCCCATTTAATTTTAGAAATATTTTCTCATCTTGCTTATTTTATAAAAGATACATTTATTTGAAAAAAAAAAAAAAGAAAAAGAAAACATAGCCAGCCCAAAGCCAGGGAATAGGAGGGCTCTCCAGGCTTCCCACATGGATGCTAGGTGCCAAAGTACTTTAGTTGTCTTCTGCTATTTTTCCAGGCACATAGTCAGTGAGCTGAATTAGAAGTGGAGCAGTCAAAGTATGACCCAACTTAAGATTCCATCCTGACTGGTGGATTAACCAGAAACCGACATAGGCCACTTCTGGTTGCTCTTAATCCTTAAAAGATTCCTTCCTCTCTGTTGCTGTAATTAATTATACAATAGACCTTTTAAAGTAAAAGAGATTTTACCTTTACACTACTCAATTTTCCGAAACATGGCCAGCCCAGATTCCACATTCTACTCTGGACCTGGCCCGAGCGCTCTTGAACAAGGGACTATAAGCAAATGTGTCAGGGAGTCAACAACACACAAGGTAGGATTTGTTAAAGAGAGATGCACTCAGCTTCCCTGTCAGGCTCAAGTTTCTATTTGCACTAAACAAGGTACTTACATGATCCAGGCAC
Source organism: Ochotona curzoniae (assembly GCF_017591425.1). Classification (NCBI taxonomy): domain Eukaryota; kingdom Metazoa; phylum Chordata; class Mammalia; order Lagomorpha; family Ochotonidae; genus Ochotona; species Ochotona curzoniae. Next base: position 25,011,125 of record NW_024467115.1, read on the forward strand.
AAAGGGGAACAAAGTTGCTCAGTCCATTTAAACAAAAACAAGTGATAATTTGTGATCCTCCAAAGCCACTAGACTTTGATGTGTTTTGTTACAGAGCCACAGACAACTGGTTCAGGCATCATCCTCTGCCTACAAACCGCTCTGTAAGTCTCCAGCGTATGTTCTCCCAGCTGAGATAATTCCTTGAACTCTCTCTTTTCCATGCGTTCATTAGTTTCTCTAACTCATGAACAGTTTCAAACTTCAGTATTACGTGTTTTAATTTCTAACTGATTCTTCAATCCCCCCTGATGGTTTTGATTTACTGTTTTATTCCTTTAAGCCTTTAAATCCTATTTAACTACAGTTAAAACATCAAAGACAGAAAAATATAAAATCAGCTTTCATTATCTGAAAGCCCGAGGAGTCCAGCACTTTGCTTTGATTTTCCTTTGTGTAGTTTAGCGGAGCTGACTTGCTTTCATTCCTGTTGGTAATCTTGTGTGGTGAGGTCGTGTTGGTTACAAATCCCATGCTGTCTGGACTGAGAGCACATCTGCCTTATGCAAAGGAGAGTCTCTTTGACCTTGCCAGCATCCTGTGATGTGATGGTGGATGTAGGACCACTTCGTTCACGTCTACATTTGGCACTTACTGCTTGGGGCAGGAGGTTTAAGTCCAAATCCCCAGCCTTGTGAACAAAATAATAGGTAAAATTCTCTCATAAAAAAATTTTTTTTAAAAAATGACCCAAGGTCCAAATTGTCATTTTATTGTCCTGTATCTTTCTGTAAAGTAGCTATTTTCCTAAATCATTCCTTAAGGTAAACTTAAGACTCTGCCTCCACAACAGATACAGGGGGATATTAAAGACTGCCAATCAGAGGCACAGTCACCTCGCAAGCAGAGCAACTTCTGCAACTGTTTCACTGCATTTAGTTCCGATTGCTTCAAAGCTCTCAGGAGACCTTCTTTTTTATGTTAATCAGCTCTGCCATACAGCTGAGAATGTTTCCTATGGCTATCACATATTTCCAGGCTTTTTTTTTTTTCAATAGGCAAATTCTCTGGTTGTTGAAAATCCATACTTGTGAAAATAGAACTCCTCGTTTATTTTTCTCAGAATCTCGTGTCGCTCCCGCGCTCCCCTCAGCTCCTCTTTATAGGAAAGCAGTGGCTGAATTTCTAACACATCTCACGGGTCCATCTGCATTTGGTGGATTTGGTGATTTGCTTCTTAAAATATTCCCACTTTTAGATTCTGAAGTATCACGCCTTCCTGTTTGTCTCTATCCTACAGGAAAGGATGTCCTCCTCCTCTTCCTCCTTCATTTCTCTCTCTCTCTCTCTCTCTCTGTGCTTCCTCAGAATTTTCCTCTTGAGCTTTCAGATTTGTGTTTCAAGGATTGATGTCTAGCCTCTTCCCCTTCACATTCTAGCAAATTATGTCTGTGCAAATTATGCAGCGACTTCTCCATTGAGATGGGTAGTTCTTGTTCTCTTCTTTTGAACGCAATGAAAGTGTCCAGTCCAGTATCCTTCCACTTTGGCTGTTGTGAAAACCTGAAGAATACTCTCCTCTTCTCGGAAGACATCCAAACTTAATCTGTGAAGCATGTGACTCAATCATGATTTGTTATAGAAGCCTTTGCATATATGACCAAAATAATGATTTCCCCAGGTATTCTGGGTGGATTCTACATACAGTAAACTGGCTCCTTGAAAGGAACAGAAAAATGTCCACATTGACAAAAGGGAGTCGCACTGAAGAGAAGGCCACGTGACCATGCAGCCCGATAAAATGACTGTTAAGATGAACCTAGTATTTATTCCAAATACCTTCTTTTCTCTTGTCAAATTTATCACTGGTTCACGGATTACTTGGTGGCATCATTTTTCTCAAGAGACCTTTGTGTTTCCTTTTTGTCACCCATGTGTTGGTTACTCAGTGGCATGTTTTTTCAGGGAGCTATAATTTGTTGTTGCTGTTATTGCTGGTTTTGTGGCTGTTGCTCTAACTCACACCAGTTGTTGACCTTGTTTCATGGCTTCTCATTTATGGAAATGTATAGGATGAAGTACTGGGGTCAACCATGGCCAGGATGCAACGCACATCCCTGCTTCCAGACGAAAGATGGATTTCCAATGAAACTATTAGAAATGTGTAGACAATGGAATGTTGGACTGTCTGACATTGTCTGTACCAGCAATGTTGGGGTACACTTAAATAAGACACTGATGGGATTATGACTTTTTTTTTTTTAATAAAGGACTATACCATTGTAGGACAATGGGGAAAATCTGTGGGGGAGTGAGAGTTTGGGGGGGGGAATCACAGTCTATATGGAATTGTACCACATAATTCAAAAATTCAAAAAAATATATGTATTAAAAAAAGATGAACCTACTAAATGACGGATTCTGTTCTGAGTTTGGAAAGACAACTGACAAGTTGAATTTCATCCAGTAAAATTGTGCTTTATATTTTTGGTCTCTAGAACCTTGCAAAATAAATTTCTGTCATTTTGAAGCCAGCCACTAAGTCTGGGTAGTTTGTTACTACTACCATAGGAAGTTATTGCAGGTATGTAACAAACATCTTCATTTACTCCTCTGAAGCACAACTATTAGCAACTAATACTCTCTCCCAGTTTTGCTCTAGCTTCTCTTCTTAAGCATTTGCAGTTCCAAAATAAGTAAATGAATCAGGAGATACCCTTAATATTTTGTTTCCCCAGTAGTTCTGCGATTCAAATATATGATATTATCTTCCTAATCTAAGCATTTCTAATTGTTACCACTACTACCTCTGGTGCCAACTAGCATCACCTTGCATTTCATTACTATTACTCTGTTGTAAGGCTGTAATATGATCATGTTTGCTGCCCAACACTCCCTTCTCCACATAGGTATCACAGAAGTCTCCTATAACCTTTGTCATGAGCTTTAAATTCAAATTCCTTGTTAGAACTTACATGACCTGGCTCCTGTTGTTCTGTGGTTTGTTGTGATCATAACTTGTTTACTTTTTCCTTTGTATATGGAAGATTCTGTCTCAATATCTTTCATGTTTGCATCCTTTCATTATTCTGACTACACATCACCTCCTTAGAGAAACTGTGTCCCAGCATACCCATTTTTATATTTTCATCTATGTATATTTCTAACTTCATTCCCTCTGTTCCTTTCTCCCTCTCCATCTTTTCCCTATATTCTCTCCTTCCTTCTTCCAATCCTTTTTTCCTTTCTTTCTTCTCTCGTTGCTTCCTTATTTATACACTTCACTCCTTCTAACTTTACTTCTGTTTCTTTCTCTTCCTTTCTTTTCTTCTTTCTTTGTCAGTTATAGCCATATTTGCAGCTATGCTATCAAAAAAAACCCTTCTCTGTAATAATAGAACTGTTCTTTGTGTTATCCATTATGGTAACACCAAATATATACACTATAGCACTTGGAATCTGTAGTATCACTGAGAAACTGAACTACAGAAAAGTGAATTTTGATCAACTTAAATTTAAATAGCTTTATGTGGCTAGTGTCTATTTGTCAGCACAAATGTAAGGCTAATTATACTTCCACCCTCATCCCAAACAGTAAGTAAACACCTCATTGCCTGGTTTCCACTTTATTTATGGCACTCTTTAGTATGCAAACTTATCTAATTGATTCATGGGTTAGCATGGTACTGTCCTATTTTTCTTCTATGTATTATGAAACCTATTATGCAGCTGAGGGCTCATCTGTTTAGTTACTATAGTCGATCTGATACTAAATTTGGTGGTTGTAATCCTAGTGAAAACTGTGTCAGGCTGTTCCAGCTCTATTTATGCATATGCTTGACTGTGTCACCAGTTAATATGTGACCACAGAAACCAATACTAGCTGGACTTTGGTGAGTATATGCCATATAAATGCTATCTTTTGAGCTAAAAAAAATAACACAAATTGTTACCTGTCTATGTTATAGTCATTGTATGGTGTTTTTTTTCTTTTTTCTTAAAGATTTGTTTATTTTTATTGGAAAGTCAGATAGACAGAGAAGAGGAGAGACAGAGAGGAATCATTCCATCCAATGATTCACTCTCCAAGCGACCACAATGGCTGGAGCTGAGCCAATCCGAAGCCAGAAGCAAGGAGCTTCTCCAGGTCTCTCACGCGAGTGCAGGGTCCCAAGGCTTTGAACCTTCCTTGACTGCTTTCCCAGGCCACAAGCAGGGAGCTGGATGGGAAGCAGGGCTGCTGGGATTAGAACTGGTCTGCATTTGGGATCCTGGCATGTTCAAGGTGAGGACTTTAACCACTATGTTATTGCGCTGGGCCCTAGAGAGTTTTTCTAATCTCCTTTAAAGAAGAGTAAATGGAAGCTTAAATAAATGTGCTAATTTGAAGCTCAAAGTCTTTCTGAAACATTACTTGCCTATAACTTTGTAATGCTCTCTCTACAATTCCAGAGAAAATGTACATGTTAAAGGAGTTTGGTTTAACAAGACTTTTTGTATTGCTATTGGTACTAAAGATTTTTTAAAAGATTTATCTAATTATTTGAAAAAGAGTGAGAGAAAGAAAAATCATATTTGTTGACAACACTGCCTCAGATGGTCACAATAGCCATTGTAGGGCCCAGCCAAGGCCAGGAGCCAGGAGCCAGGAGCCAGGAGCTTCATCACAGTCTCCCACAAAGGAGACAGGGGCTCGAATGCATGGACCAGCCTCTGCTGCTTTTCCCAGGCCATAAGTAGGAAAATAAATGAAAGTGGAGAACCTAGGACATGAACCAGTGCCTACATGGGGTGCTAACATCGCAGAGGGTGATTTACTCCTGTGCCACTTCAACAACCCCTTGGAGACAGTTTCATAGGAACACAACCATGCTTGGCAGTTTTCGTACTATCCGTGGTTGCTTTCACGATACAGTGGCTGAATCAAATTATTGTTTTCGAGATCTTTTGATTCACAACATTTGAAATAATTGCCAATGGACCTTTCATGAAAAATGCCAATTGATGTTATGGGAGTTTACAGTAATTGCTGCTCTATAAATGAAGCCTTGGCTAGACCAGATCACAATATTATATTTTGTAGAAAACCTATATTAAGATGACCTCCTTTTTAAATGCAGTGGTTAACATCAATATCTTCTTTCATCATCATCATTATTATTATTTATATTTTATGATACAGTTCTCTAGGCTAAGAGATTTTTCCCTTTCATTCTCCCAATTCCTCCTTCCCCACTCTCTGAGAAATAGGTTGGTCTCTTCAACAATGCCGTTAGGACAAGTGGGTAGCAACCCCGAAGTAAGAAGCAAGGCCCTCAGCTTTTGCCTTACACAAACATCAACTCAGAATGGATCAAGGCCCTAAATCTGCACCCAGAAATCATCAAACTATTCAAAAAAGACACAGGAAGCACTCTACAAGATATAGTCATTGGTTAGATGATCTCTTTAAGGTTAGGATAAGTCCACTGATTTTTCTCTTTATAATTAATTTTTCATATTATTTTAAAATAATATCAAAAATCACATGCTGACTTTAGGCTGTTTGAGGTAAAATGGCTATCACAAAAAGCCATTATTACCATCATTCAGAGAAAACAACTATTTTATCTTGTATTTTCCATTTTAGACCTTTTTATTTTTATTGAAAGTGTTACTATGCATCTATGAGTATACCATGAGCTAAAACATCTGAAACGCCTTAAAAGCAGCTTGACAGGTAGTTAATATTCTTAATAAATAATTGTTCTAAAATCAGATTACCTGATTTTTGTTCCCAGTTAAACTAGAAATGGAGTCGCTTTTTGAATACAGGAATACTCCTCTCATCTCTGAACATGCTGCTAAATCTTTACAATCTTATGCAACAGGGGAAAACCTGAGGTAGTACTGATTCCGTCTTCCTGAGAATTTGGGTTAATTAGGCTCTCCACTTTCATCGTTTTGGAAGCTTCAGGAAGACATCCCCTGACAGCAAACTTATCTCCTTACAGTATATCTGTCTCCTTTCTCCACGTGGCTAGTTGTCCTTTTAATTGTGTCCTGTAGGCCAGAGCTGGAGACGCCTTATAGTCGTAAGCCACATTTCTGTCATACTAACAATGTGAGCAAGGTGAGCTTGGACTGGCTATTTAACCATCCCAAATATTAATAGTCTTAGGTCTCATATGATTATATTAATAATTCTTTTCTGTAGGTCACATGAATATTGTGAGGAACAAATGACAGCAAAAAAAAAAAGCTACAGGAGCCCAATTTGCATTTGTGCCAATATTGATATGACTACTACTCTACTAAATGCTACACGAAAACATGTATAATCCTAGAAGGAGAGTCAATTTACAAATACAGCCCGATGTAGTTACAGTTTTCAGGGAAAAAGGAACTATTGTTTGTACTTGTTCATCAAGGATGCAATTACTCAAGAACAGCTCTCAGGGTTCAGCAGTGACAAGTTGGCAGCGAATGAGACAATAAGACTCAACAGAGCTGGAAGAATGCTTCAGGAAGAGGAAAGTCAACAGGAGAAAATCGGAGTTGTTTAGAGGTGTGAGAGAAGACATCTGGACAGGTGAAGGTCCTACTTAGCTTACATTTTTGTTGAGATAAACCTAGCCAGAAATCTGTTGAACATTTAAATGTCCTATGGCAAAAGAAGCTGGCAGAGAGGGCCCAGAACACATGCTTTTCCCGAAATGTGTCCCCTTTCTGTCCTTTGTGTCTGTGTCCAAGTGGCAGGCTTGGCAATCAAAGCAACTGTGTGGCTTGTCAGTGCTACTACCAGACACCAAGAGTTTGGAATCTGAAATGTGATTCCCCTTAGTGTTAGTTTCATGTGAATTTGAAAACTGTTTTTAGGATCTTGTATCTCTCTGAAAGAGTCAAATGATCTGTTCACCTCTTTTTCATTGATTCACAGCATAAATTTCACTAGCATGCCATGTACCAACACTTAAAAAGTTGCTGAAAACATGCAGCAACCATGTCGGTCCCTGTTGAGTTTACACTGGATTTGTTTTAGCATTAATGTGCTATGTATTTACATATTATATATATCGTGTTATATTATATTATATTATATTATATTATATTATATTAATATATTGAAGGATTTGTGTAGTCTATGGAGAGTCTTCAAAAAGTTGATGAAACATGTGTCTAATGAAAAATATAAGTATGGATTTTGAAAATTTTTGCACCAAACTAAATTGATGTCTTAATTACATTTTCTATGAACTTTAGCACTTTTGATGATGCACACATATAATTAAAGCTAAAGTGAAGAACAAAGAGGAAAAGAGAGGAAGAGAAAATGAAAATCCAATATGAAAGCACATAAAACATCAACACATACATTGTATTTCCCCTCACAGAATTAGTCATTGTTCTTTGGAAATTGATTAGATGAATTATCACAGTAGATAAAAAGAAATTCACTTACGTTTTATAGAATGCTGCAATGTCATATCTAGTGTGACACATTTTTAACTTGAAAAAATAAGGGCTTCTTTGAAAATAAACATGGAAGGGCCAGTGTATTCTTTACTATAGAAATATGGTTCAAGGAGACAAACATACTATTGGATTTTTAAAGGATGAATACAAATTGTTAAATTAGGTTGGACCTAAGTCTGTCTCCTATCTGAGTGCTAATGTTTGGCTAAAATAGCCTCCCTGGATACTGAGCTACATGCTATTTTGGTGTATAAACAAATTATAAAGAGTAGAAACTTGTATCCAAGCAACTGAGTCTCAACCAATTGTAACGGTTGGACTTTACTCGACCAGAGACTGCTGAGTGATCAGATTGTCTATCTAACAGTCGGCTGTAAATTCCCAGGTTGTCTCTGTCACTTCCATTTCTTTGTCTACAAATACAACCTGTACACATGGTGGGGGCGGGCCATTATGAACCAAATGTGGTTTGGAACATGGCTCTGTTCTACAAACTTCTTCCTTTCTCAAATAAAATGCAGAATTTAACAACCTAAATTTTTAGTATAAGTTTATCCAGTCAATACATTATTTGAAAAACAAGGTGAGAGAGAGACCTTCTCTTCATTGGTTCACTCCCCAAATAACCACAAAACTGCGGACTGAGCCAGGCAGAAACCATGAGCCAAGAGCTACATCTGGGCCTTCCAAATGGGTGGCACATGCTTTATACTTCAGTAATTGTCGCTTGCATCCCAGACTTCTTAGCAGAAAGCTGGATCAGGATCAGATCATGTATCCCAAGTGCTAGTTTAACCTGTTGCACCACAATAGCCCTTTCAGTCAATGTTTTGTTTTTGTTTTTGTTTTTTTTTCAGTACAAGCCTGAAGCAATCATGACTCAACTGATTGTTCTAACTGAAGAATAAACTTGGACAAACTTTCATAAATACTGTGTTATTTGGATACATTTTAATGAATGAGATTTATTTGTCAATACACACACACACACACACACGGTGCTTCCTCTCGTAATTCCACTTCCTTACCTGATGACAGTGTGCAGTTCTGGATGGGGGCTTCTAAAAGAATACACTGAGCATGAATTAATGGTGGCTCCAGGAAACATGAAATATGAAAAAAATCTGATAAATTATACCATAAATGCAATAAAAAGGTCCCCGTTAACGTATAGTTTGTCTACTTTGAGCATGTCTTTACTGTAGAATTAACCATGTAAATAATTTGATAAGTGCTGAAATCCTCCAACTAGTGTAAACACTAAATTATCTAGGCAACAGAATGTCTTTTCAAGGGAACTTTATGATGTTAAATAATCAATCACATATTTTAAATTCACTACGCATGATATTTTTATTGAGTCTTAAGTAATGAGAGTTCTGAAAGCCGCAATGACTAGGTTTCGTCATTAACAATGGTAGCAGATGGGCACTGTGGATTCTCCCATTGGCTGAAGTATTTCTGAGGGCTTGATGAAGATAATGTGGTCTTTATTGCATCTCGCCTACCCTTCCCAGATCTTGTGCAACAGATATGCATGCGTTTATGGGGCATGGTGTGACATTTTAAATGAGTATATAAATGTGTATTCATCAAGTCAAGATGTATTTTTTAACAACTGCGGTGATGAGGCCAAGTCAAATTTATTCTGTGAATAACAATATTCTTTTGGCACTTTCTATGTCAGACAGTAACATATACTAAGTTCAAGGCGCCAAGGATAAAAGAATATCTTCCTCGGAAAAGGAAAACCTTAAACAGTTTCATTTAGGATGTTTGGCGTGGCGACCCTCACATCAGCAGGGTTTGGGGCAAGAGTCCAAACATAAACATGAGAGTTGTTGTTTGAATATTTAAATGCTATGAGTCACAATCACAATCTGTTAAGAAAATATGTTATATTTTCCTGAGTCGATAACCATACTTTTGTATTACCCTAGAAGGAAAAGAGATTCTGTAGAATTCTTGGGTCTGTTGACTGAAACATGAGAGTAGGAAAAATACAGCCTGTAACCCAGAGGTGAGGTTTCTTTATTTCCTCACCCTTCGTCAGGTATTGATGCATGCCTCGTATTCATGCATTTTCTTACTTCAGCCACTGATGTCACAGTTTCCCTTTTGTTATCTCTCAGGCGTAGGACTGATCACTTGTGGGCTATACATCTCAGGGAATTTAACCTTAGAAGAGACTCACAGTCCTCTAAGAGCAGGCTCCAACCACTGAGCAGAAAGCAGTTCTCGACTCTCACATACACAGGCATGCTATGCAAGGGAGTGATGTGGGTCCTGCCGGCCATGCCGTATTAGTCTCAGAAACTTCTATAGCAGAGATGAGACTCAGAGGGTCATAAAAGTGGTGGGGCATCTCTAAAGTGAGGAAGGGATAGAGGTGAGACTGTTCGTACCTGCTACAAAGGCTATGGGAGATGTCACCTCATGCAGAGGCTAACCACCCTAAAAATTATCTTTGCATACTAAAGAAATATTGCTTTATAAGTTATGTCTTAACTATACTTGTTCAGAACTCTTGGAAAAATGCAGAAGAGCTGTAACCTTCTGAAACATATACAAAGACTGAAGCAAACCCCTAACCTTCAGACCTGCTTGGCGCTCCAGTGCAAACCCGGTGCTTCACTTTACACAATCTAGCCCTAAGTCTGGAGCACAGAGAGCCTGCTTGTCAAAGGTCAAGAGTGATCCGCCTGACTTATATAAAGGAGCAAATTTTATATGTGCAGTTTGAAGAACTTAATGGTACTTTCTCCCATGCCCTTGCTGGATCCCTAATTGGCTCCTTGTCTCCCTTCACTTCACATATGTCACTTCACTTACGACATATGTTCAATTTCCTTCATAATCACAAAGTTAGCCCTCCACTAAATAAGTAAGCAAGTGGTAAGTAGAAAAAATCACTATTCTTTGAGAAAACAGACATTCTTCCAGAGTACAGGCAAGATTTTTAAACAATCATCAAATTTCAAAATGCCAATTATGCTCATATATTTTGCATTTTCTGTACTCTGCATACTAGTTACACCAAATTAAGGAAAACATGTTTTTTTTCTTCAGTCTTTTTCTTTGAAAATAAACACCCCAATATAAAATGCCTCATGTTTTATATTTGCCAAAATAATTTGTACTATTCTATAGGAATACGTCTTAGATATTATTTAGGAAACATGCTTAAGAGAGCCAACCCAGTACTTGAAATCTCATAAGAATAGAATCTCCCAAAGCTAAATGTAGCTTTTTTCCATTTTCTCCCTTTCTTTTTGCTTCTTTTGCTACAATAATGAATTTCAAATACTAAGTTGAATTAGTAGCAATCCCTGAGCATGGTTTAATAATGTGTCATTTCATCCTTGAGCCTTATCATAAAAATATAGAAGGCCACTATGTAAATAGAAATAATTAACACTGTTGAATAATTGTAAGTATTCAAGGATTATGATTTTAAATCTTATTTTAGTTCTATAATAAGAAATAAAAGGAAGTTCCAATCAGACAAAAAAACATTCAGGTCAATAAGCCACACATTTCCAAGCTTAAGCAGTGAGCAATCTTTTGAACTCATTGCTAAACTGATGCTAATTCAAAAATAATTCTGCTCACACATTATGTGCAGCTAGCTTAATTCAATTCAACATCTAGCATTTGCTCTGGTGGTGCTCCATAAATCAGTCCTTTTGGACCATTAATTAGCAAGCCTCCAAAATAAAGTGACAAGTTAATTAAATTATGCAAGGAAAATGGTTTCCAATTCCATACCCCAACAAGGGAGACAGGGATAGTTGAAATTTATGATCACATCAAGTCTACTCTGTTCCTCTTTGCATTTTCTATCATTCCCTAAAAATAACTCCAGACCCAAATGACAGAACAACCGCTCTAAACTTTTAAGGATATGAATATCCTCAGATGTGACCTGGTTAAGTCACATAAATTCTACCCATAAAAAAATGTTTACTAGCACAAGTTTCCTCATGACCGGTTAGCATTTGGGTGCAATGATTTAAGTTGCTGCTTGGAATGCCAGAGTGTCTAAATGCAGTTCCAGCCCAGGGTGACCCACTTCTGATCCAGCTTTCTTCCAATGCACCTGGGAAGATACATGCAATGGTGTATGTAACTGGGCTCTTGCAGCCCACATAGGGACTGGAACGGAGTTCTTGGCTCCTGGTTTTGTCATGGTCCAGCCCAGGCTATTGTGACCATTTGGGAAGTGAAGCAGCTGATGGAAGAACTCTCCCCCACCCTGTTCCTTCTCTCTCTTTACTTTCTTTTTATTCTGTCTCTCAATTAAGAGAACAAAACTTTACATGAATAATTAGCAATGAAACACTACATTCAGTGAATATTTTCAGAATTTGTCTCATTCAGGATGCCATTTTATCCTCTTGTGTTATGCAGCTTATGAACAATCTTGATTGGAAAGTAGTGATACATTCATAGCCTCTTGAGATGCCCCTTTTAAAGCAAAGTACATTAATAATTAGTCATTTCTCACTTTTAGTCACTTCTTTATTCAAAGACAGAATAACAGAGAAAAAGAAAGAAACAGAAAAGCAAATAGGGAGGGAACAAGAGAGTGAAAGAGAGAGAATACTTACATCTGCTTGATATTCTCAAAACACTTTGGTCGTCTTCCGTTGCTTTCCCTGATACATTAGCAGGAAACTGATCAGAAGTGGAGCAACTGGACCTGAAAGCTGCACTTCTTTGTGATTTTAAGTGTTGTTAAAAATGCCGTTTTGTCTACCAGAAGACAAAGAGTGCTGGCATTGTAGAAGTGCAAAAATAACTGTAATAATATATAATAATATAGTGTATTTTAATATGAATGCTCTATTTCTGAGTAATATTTGAGAAATAAGACAACATCAAGGAACAAAAATATACTTGTTGAACTGTAAATAAATCAATCACAGAAATCTTACTCATGAGTTCCAGTCAGAAGACAAATGTGCAATGCTGAAGGAGAATCCAGTTGGAACGGGTAACTTTAATACACTTTGTTGCTATTTTTCTCTGTTATGTAATATCAGTCATAAGTAACATTGAGAAATAGATCAGATTCATGTTGTCCCAATGCCTTTGTTAGTAGGAAAAGCAGTTAATCTTCCAAGCACACTTACAAATGTTCCATATTAAGGAAAATGTGAATAAATTCTGAATTTCTGACCTCATAGATAAGCAGATGAAAGTACACTTTGTGTGTGGGGTGGATAGAAGAATCCCCAACCACTGATTTAGGAAGATGGAAGGGACAAGGCAGGACTCAGCAACGATCAATGAATCACCAGGTCCATGGTGCAGACATGATTCATCCAACCACTAAACATTCACACAAAGCTTATGGCATGAGATTATTGCACACACACCCAGTAATGTGGGCAGGGTCACAGCCACTAAGTCATTTCTGCCATTGCAAGTGATTGTTGAACCCGCTCTTTGGCGGTGCTGGTCCCTGCAGGCTTATTTCTAAAGGATTTCATCTCTATTGTCTTCTTACTGACAGATACAAAAACAAAAACAAACAAAAAGCCACTTAAATGGGCATCCCAGAAATTGATGAAGAAGCGGCATATGGCATAAAGCACACACAGAAAGCATAAGGAGTTGAGGTCTGCTTGTTGCTGGTTCCACTATTCCTTGACATCTGAGCTGAAGGCTCTTGGGCCCCAGAGGGGAGGCAGGAGTCATTTCATTTGGCCTCCGAAAAAATAACTTTGTTTTTCTTACTGTTCATCTTCTTTCTTTATTCTTCTCCCAGAGGGAGGCTTTTGGGTGTTTCTGTATCTTTGCTAAAATCCAAGAACAGAAAACACCTGAGGTGCCAATCAGGACAAGTTACTCTACTTCATAATATGTTACTAATTTGTTTCTGTTTTTATTGATATTTTCACTTTGATAAGTATCTTGAATAGAGCATTATTTGGATATTTATTTTAATTCTTAAACAATATTTCATTACATTCTCCTTATAATTATACTCTAATCTAGTTCTGATAAACCTCTGACTGCTATTATGCAAGCAGGCATCTCATTGTTTCGGCACTTCCTTCTGCTTAAAATGTAATTCCCTGCTGACTGAAATAAATGAAAACCTTTTGGTTCACACATGTACTACTAATGAGAGCCTTGCTGGTAAAGGAGCTACCTCTAGGTTATTTCTATGGGTAAGAAGTAACTAATACAGAAATGTTAGGGTAAAGTTAGTAGTTGTATATGGATCCACTAAGCTATAACAATTTTCTGTAACCTTAGAATATGCTGGACTAGTCATTGAGCATGGCAAATTTAATTTATATATATATACATATATACATACACACATATATATATATATAGAGAGAGAGAGAGTTGGCATTGAGTAAATCAAATTGAAGAATTACTGAAATATTGTGGACTAGGTGAAAATTTAGTTTCCAATCTATAGGAAGACTAAACCAATTTCCACACGTGGTTCCTGCTCAATGTAGACTTGAATAGAATATTTTTAGTTCTCCATATTTACATCCACCAAGATGTTTAAAACTCAAAAAGTTTTATACTTCTGAGTAATGACCACAGTATGATGCAAGTGGAAATTATACACTGATGTAATTGATATATGACTAATATGGTCATTTTAGAACACTGCAATAATTTCCCAAAGCTAAGCACATTTATAATATGATCAAGCAAGACCAGCCTTAAATATAAAGTAGACCTGTAAAGATATGAAGGTATTCCAAAATTTCATCAAGCTAAAAGAGTTTCATGTGAAGAATCTTTGAATTCCTGAGTACTCCTTTTGCAATGTATCTTTTCATGAACCTTTGAAGAACTTTCCTAGGCATGAAAGTTCAAAGGCAAGCAAAATCATCCTATGCTAATTAGAAATCCACAGAGTTATCAGTCACCTTAATGGAGATATAAGGAAGACATCTGAGATGCTAATAAAGTTCCATTGCTCGACTTTTTAACCTGTGGGATGGATGTATTCCATGTGTGGTAATTCACTAACCTGTGAACGTCTATCAATTGTTCATTGCTATGGATGCATTTCATAATTTAAAGAAAGATACTTTTTGAGACATTCTTTATATAATTTAAAGAAGCTACCCATTTGAGCTGAATTCAGAGATTTCAAAATATTCTTCCTTCATACCCATAAGCAAGTGCCCTTAGAAGGAATGTTACGTTACAGCACCAGTTAGGAAATAACATCTTGCATGGGCATGGTCGAAAGTACTGAGTAAAATCCAAACTTGCTGGCATGACAAACTGCCTTTTGTGACACAATACTTGTTAACTTAAAAAAAAGGAGAGAGAGATTTCATTTTCATTGGAATGGTAAATTTATGGAGTGAAAGAAAGAGAAACTTCTCACCATCCAGTTCACTCTCCAATTGGCCACAATGACCAGAGCTGAGCAGATCTGAAGTCGAGCATGGAACTTTCTCCAGACCCCTCGCATGAGTGCAGAAGCGCAGGCACTTGAGCCATTCCCTGCTGCCCTCCCAGGCCATAACCAGAGCACTGCAGCAGAAGTAAAGCAGCAAAGACTTGAACTGGCACCCTTCTGGGAGATTGATATCAACAGGCAGAGGATTAGCTCATTATGCCACCACACTAACCTTGTTTTTCTGAATATTTAACCCATTTTTGCTACTCTGTCATATACACCATTTTCAAGATACTTTGAATCTCTTGCATTATTATGATATATGATGTTTTCTGTTATTTTTTTGTGTGTTCTCTCTTATTTTCAAATGAAACTGAAATGTAATGCACTCCAGGAGGGTTTCTCTGGTACTACTCTTATAAGTATGTTGGTATATGTACACCAGTGTATAACATTTGCCAGTTAAGCTGCTGCTCAGGATGCCTGAAACCCATAGTAAAGTGCCTGGGCTTAAGTTCCGCCTCCCTCTCTGCTTCCAATCCAGCTTTTTGCTTATTTGTTTGGGCTGGTAGCAGATGAAGGTCCGGGCATTGAGTCATGGCCACTCAGGTGGGATAGCAATACAGAGCTAATGAATCTTGGTTTTGGTCTGGTCTGTCCCTGGCTGTTGTAGGTTCTTAGAGAGTGAACCAGCGGGTTGAAGATCATTCTCACTCCACCCACCCTCTTTTATTATATTTAAATATTTTTTTTCTAAAAAAAAGGAAAGTACTATTTGCAACAAAATGGCCCCAGCTATAGAACATTATGCTCTATGAAATAAACCAATCCAAAAGGTGAAATACCGTATGTTCTCTCTGATATAAGGCAACTTTCATGTAAAGTACAAGATTAAAATCTATACAAGGGAATGTGCGTGTGCATATATTGATCTCGAGGAACTGTGAAAGGGAGCTTAGCATTCGGAGCATTGAAGATATGCATCTCTCCCCCGAATGAAAGATAAACTCCCACTGAAATGTAAATACATCTTGACAATAGGATGCTGAACTTTCTACCATTGCCTATAGCTGCAATATCAGGATACACTTAAATAGCAGAATGATGGACTTAATGATTATTTTTGAAGAACTATGCTATTGTAATAATACAGGGGAAAACCAGTTGGCAGTGTGTATGTGTGTGTGTCGGGGGGTGTATTGAGGAGGGAAAGAGAGGAAATCCTGAGCCTGTGAGATTGTATTACAAAATAATTACATAAATTACTAATAAAAATGAATAAACAAAATGTTACATATATGAAAAAATAACATTTTACTTCCTATTTTAGACAAGTCAGTAAGCCAAATAAATTGTATTGGGGAGATTATATTCAAACTCTCAAAAATATTCTTTTTCCAAGTATTCAGATTATTCAGACTAGTTTCTGAGTTAAGCAAACTGAAATTTACATTTGAATTTCTGTGCATATTTTGAAAACTTGATGGTCACTGCAATTCCAAATGATATCCTTTATTGGATAAGGTTCTGATGTTCACCCGTATACAGTGAAAACAGACTGTATAGAAAAGTCAGCTACTAGACTGATCAGCAGAAATATTCATCCAAATTAAAAAGTCATATTTATGCACTGTTGAATGGTCTAATTTACTGTGGGACAAATAATTTTATCTTAATTGTGTTCGCTGGAGATTTATTGCTTCAGAACATGTTAAAAATTATGTGGGAATGATTAATTAAATAATCTATTTGTGTATTGGTGGGAATTTCTAAATTATTGATCATGTAAAGTTCATTTTTATTAAACATTTACTTTTATTGCAAAGTCAGATATACAGAGGAGGAGAGACAGAGGAAGATCTTCCATCCAATGATTCACTAAGCAAGTGACCGCAATGGCTGGTGCTGCGTTGATCTGAAGCAAAGAGCCTGGAACTTCCTTCAGGTCTCCCATGCAGGTGCAGGGTCCCAAGGCTTTGGGCAGTCCTCAACTGCTTTCCCAGGCCACAGCAGGGAGCTGGATGGGAAGCAGGGTTGTCGGGATTAACTCTGGTGCCCATATGGGATTCCCGACATGTTCAAGATGAGGACTTTAGCCACTAGGCCACCGTGCCAGGCCCAATACAAAGTTCATTTTTAATGATGAATATGTGCCTTCACTTTTGTGATTAAACCACATTATTTGCATTTTATGAAGTTCTTTAATGATTGCCCTGAAAGGGAAAAATTTATCCCCGTTCTTTCGATTTGCATAGTATACCCACATCTTCAGGCTTAATTTCCTGCCATTCAGCTTTTGCCTCCACTGCGATCAGCAAAAGTCTTAGCTAAGTTGTATTTATGATATTAATAGTCTTCACTGATAGAAATCTTGGTACCAAGCCATGTCCTATTTCCCATTATGGCTTAGGAGAGACAACCAAGGGTTTTATCATGAAAATCAGAAGAGTACACTTGAGAAATATGAGCCAAAGGATGATTGAAGAGTGCAGACAATGCCATGAGATATTATGGTCTGGAATCATATGTGATCAATGGTTTGAACAAACAAACCTTACTCAAATATGGGGGTGATGGTTATACTCAAGTCAAACTATGTACAAATATGAAAAATCTGTTACTCTTTCAAATAGCTTATTCCAAATGCCCGCAGAACTGAATTTCTTGAGTCTGGGCATATTAGTACTTTTTTTCTTTTTTCTTTTTTTAAAATTTATTATTTTATTTTGATAATCTTTACATAGTTGACTAGGGCACAAAGGGTCAAAGGCTACAGGAAAGTGGGTAACACCATGTTTCCACATTATTATTTTTTGTCCAGATCTGGGGTAAGGGGAGAATAAAAGGAGAAGCCCCACCCAGCCTCCCACCCATCCCAGGTCCCCGACGTTGCGCATGCTCCGAGGGTCCTGCTCAGGCAGTTTTGATAGTTCCACAGTTCTGAATTGCTGCCAATCTCACCATTCCCAGCACAATGAAATCTCTCCCGAATATACTGGCAGACACAAGTTAGCCCAGATTTTCACTGTCAACACATGGCAGGGGTAGATATCAATTTTTTCTGTCCTCCATCCTCTTGTGGTGCCTGGTATCCTCTGCAGGTTCCAATGGACTGCCATATCTGCCATGTGCGCTTGGATTTGCTAGCTACTGTTCCATCTGAGCCTCTGAGGAGGCTCAGCTTTGACACTTATACTCCATGATCAGACCATGAAACCTGTACTTCTCTTCATGATTGGGGTTCTAAGACCAGCAGTTCAGTTGGAAGGATCCCCAAAGAAACTTTGCCTGAGGTGATCCCAGGCCTGATTTCTGAAGTGTGTGCATGCCAGTACAGGGTCTGGCAGAGTCCATTATTGCCCCACTCAGCTTATGCCTATGCTGGTGGTTGCAGTTGCTGGGTCAGTTCTGTTTCCAGCCCTGTCTTCCACACGAACCAATGGATGTTGCAGTCCAGCTTAATTCTGGCCACAGCACACTCAGCCCTCACGCAAACCAGAGGGAGCTGTAGCGTACTTGGGGCTAATCCCAATAACTTTCACCAGGTCCACCCCTGCTCTGGTTCCCATGCCTGCCAGTTTATACAGCAGACTGCTCCAGTCTGGCCCACATCTCATTCAGCTCTCCTACATGTCACTGGGTGTTGAAGCCTAGGTCAACTGAACCAGCCCCACTATCCAGCCCACGTACATTCTGGTGAGTGCCATTCTGTCCAGCCACGTCTGCCCCAGTCCTGATTTTCATGCTCTCCTATGGGAGTGGCAACCCAAGTGTGAGGTGCCCACTATTTGCCTCCTGGGCCCACTCCCAGATCATGCACTTTCCAGGTGGTTCTGCAGTTTGACTTGACAGAATTAGCCTCCATGGTAGCTTCTGCCAGCTGATGCTGCAGCAACGCCCAACCAACCCTCACCAATCTGATTTATGCTTGCACTGGTAGGAACAGTCAATCCAGCCTGGCTTTGCCTGGATCTAGCTCATATGAGGTCCACTGGTGGTGTAGCTCTTCCGGTTCTGGTCTACCCCCATCCCAACTCATACTCTCCAGTGGGAGTGGTGTTACAGCAGAGGAGCCCTCCACATTTCCCCTACAAACTATCTCTTCCCCTGCACCACGTCTTATGTGTGCTGGTTGGGCGCTGAGACTCTGTCTGGCATGGCCTGCCTCATCTCAGCTTTTGCCAGTAGGTGCTGTAGCCTGGCCTGGCCTGGCCTGGCCCACCCCCAATTCCAGCTCAGGTTGTTAGGGGCTAAAGCCTAGTCCAGTCCAGCTGGCACCCAGTCCAAGCCACAATGTGTGCTGGTGTGTGTTGCAATCGGACCTGACCCAACCTACACTCTATTCTGGTGCTCAGATTCACCAGCAGGTAATGTGAACTGACCATACGTGGTTCGCCCCCGACCTGCACCAAATGTATGACTCTGGGTACCATTCCATGGCCTGGTCTGGGCTGCTGCGTATCGTAGTTCTTGTGTTCATCTGCATGGACTGTGTCCTGACGGGAGTTTCCCAGGCTCCTCCATCAGAACCATTCCCATTGCCAGATCTCTTGCACATTGGTGGGTCCATGGGCTAGCCCTACTCAGTCCACCTCCTGATCTAGCAGGAACAATGGCCTTTCCTGACCAGCCTTCAACCCCTTCTGGTTATTATTGTTGGGTATTACAGCACACTCTATCTTGGTCCACACACAGACACAACTCATGCCTGCCTCATTAGGGGCAAAGATCTACCCTAGCCTATCCTACATCCACCCTAGTCCTCATGAGCACCAATGGGTGCTGGGGTCTAGCCCAGTTCAGCGTACCCAACCCCCATGCCAAGGTATGCTGCAGCCTTATCTAGATCAGAATACAGCTCCCATTCCAGGCCCGTGCTTACCAGTGAGAATCACAACCCAGCCAAATAGGTGGGTTCCCAGCTATAGATCTTGCACGTGGCGGTGGTTGCTCTGACTCAGCTGGGTCTAGTCCCTCACCTGTTATGACCTTTGCCTTTGGATGCTGTAACCTGCTTTGACCCAGCCTAAATCAATTCCCACCACTCACTGGTGGGTGCTAGAGCCTGGCCCTGCCCCATCTGCTCCCATACCAGGCTGATGGAATCTGGTATGTGTGACAGTCTAGCTGGACTTAACCTGTGCTCCAGCCTGGTTTCTGCTCTTGCTGGTGAGGTAAGATTGGCTTGGCCCTGCCTGGTTGCCCCCCCTCCAAAGCCAACCTACACATTAGCCAAGAGTTGGAGCTACCATGCTCAGGCTGTCCAACACCCAGGCCTGAAACACGTGCTCACCAGAAGTAGCTGTGACCTCCAAGGGATTCTCCAAGTGCCTAGCTTCCCTAGCTTGGTCTACGCCCTGACCCAGAGCTCACACACTTCGGCAGGTGCTAGATCCTTACCTGGCATAGCATGCCACTTCGTCTTAGCTTTTGTCTGAGCTGGAGGATGTTGCGGCCTTGCCCACAGAGTGTGCTCTGGTAGGATGCACACACAGATGCTGTAGCCTGCACCTGCCCATGCTGTTACCAGCCTCAGCACCCATGAGTGTCAGTGGGTTCCATAGTCATTCCCAGCTCAGCCCATTGCCACCCCAACTCTTAAGCTAACCAGCAAGACTTGTATTTCCACAGGGTTGTGCCCATTTATCCCCCAAAAATCTGCCCCTGGACCTGGTTCTCTTGCATGCTAGTTGGTGTCATGATCCTACCTAATAGGATTCACCCCAGTTCCAACACTCAGACACCCTGGTATTAGGATCCAACTCTGCCAGACAGGCTCCCAACCATAGCTTTCATGTGGACTGGCATGTGGCAGTAAGCAATGTTCTGTGCTAACAGCCCATCTCAGGAGTCCCATGTAGGATGATGAATCAATCTGACCCAAAAAGATCATATGGACTCTCCCCTCCGAATGGCCAGGTCTCAATCCCCATGTTTGCCAGCAAGTTCAGTGACCCTGTCATTGGGAGTCACACAGAATTTATCCCTCACCTACACTCACACTGGCCTTATCCATCGTGTCTTTAGGCAGCAATTACATACCCAAAAGACCCTAGAGCTTGCTGCCGGGCAGCCAGCAGGCAGAGCCTGGAACCGATTGAGTGCCCTGGCCTCCCAACAGCCAGGACTCGCTCACTGCATGGCAACAGTGTCCCTGGGCCAAGTCCCAAGCATTGGGTCTGACCTGGCTCGGGTGCGCTCTGCAAACTGCCACACTGCAAAGGGCTTTTGTCACCTGCATTGCCAAGGTCCAACACCCCTAGGTTCCTTCTGCCACAAGGCGGTGGTGGCAGGGCAGGGCCAGAGACCTAATCTCATTCCCAAGATTCCCTCATGGTGTATTCACCATGGGGACAGAAATCTCTTGCTTGGGCCTCCCAACAGCCACGAATTTCTCACTGCATGGAGACGGTAGATATGTTAATAAAGAAACAGCTTCTCAGAGGGAGATACAGCCGTTCCTCAAAACTAAAATAGAACTTATGCAGATACATTTCATAGTTTTGTTCTTAAATGCTACCTTTGTTTAGTTCATAATGAGCAAAGAATTGCATATTTGTTCTTACTTGGTAATTTGCCAAGATTTCCATCGAGGCTTAATATCTGATCAATGTTTGTGAATATCTAGTGGGCCTCTGGAGTTGATTATAAGTACCTAGAATTATCAGGGAAGGTTTCTGAGAGCAATACTCGTGGAAGAGAATAGATGGAAGGAGGGCTTGGAAGAGAGGAATTCATGCTGTCATCCTGTGTGGAATGAACAGACATTAATTGTATGAGTATCTGAAGTGATACAATAGTCCTTACATGGGATAAGAGGCTCATTCATTTATACCCCTGAACAAACATGCCATTGGATGTGAGCCATTCTGTAAAGGACTGTCAACTTCAGCTGAAGCAATCCCCAGAAGGAGCTGCTCTCTGAGAGTTGCCATCTAGCACCCTCCATAAACTGGAATATCAAAGCCTTAATCTCAGAAAGGAGATGCAGAAAATATATCAACACATCCACCATGGGGTTTTTGCTATGGCACTGCATACTGAATTGCCACTTTGCATGCTCGCATTCCATAAATGAATGTATGATTTACACTTGGATCCTACATATTTCTATTCTAGCTTCCTGTAATGTTTCTGTAAGACAGTGGATAATGGCCCCAGAACTTCAATTTCTGCCACCCACATGTGACACATAGATGGAGTTATTGCTCCACCTGTTATTCTGCATTTTAAATAAAGAAACAAATAGGTAAATGTTTAAAAAATATTGTGCAACCCAGACCACTGATTATGAGATAATAATAGCTGAAGAAAAGTTGTAACATTTACCTTAATTATTAGGCAGCTGAGGATTGTCCTAGCACTGGGCAAGTGAGGAACATGGAAGTGACGGAACAGAGGGATTTCCTTGCACTACTTTGTTCTGTGGTAAAAGGAAATGTAAGATTACTAGTCACACAAATCTGAACCAATAAATACCCAAATCCTTCCAAAGTAAAATTAGGGATCACTCAGACAGTCTGTTACTATTCAGATTATGCACACTTTGCCTCAAGGTTTTGACTCTATATGAGTCAATGTGGCCAAAGAATTTGTGCTTCTAACAAATTCCCAGGTAGTGATACTGTGGTTGGTCCCTGGAGAATTACTGCTGTAGGCCTTACATTAAAAACAGATGAGGAGGCAGGAGGAACTTTGGTACTGGAGAGTCTCCGTAGAATGAAAAATTCCATCTTTTATCCTTAATGTCGAAGGAAATCAGCCAGGCCAGCTTTCTCCCCCCACAAGCTGGAAAGTTGGCTTGACTGACTTCATAGACCTGCAGGGGATTTTAAAAATGGACAAAGTGATCAAAATAAGATGTATCAAGAATGGCTCTCCCAAGCTTAGGTTTAATCGTGCAGATGGTATTCCTGGCAAGAAATGGTGGCTTGGAGAAGTGCTGATACGGCGATATCTTAGGTAGACTTGACTATTGCGTGGCTTCAGTCTCTATCACTTCCTGTTTGTACAGAAAGTCTGTTTCTTCATTTTTTTTCACCATTTCTGATGTCCCCTCTAAATTTTCTTAATGATTCACTGTACTGATCAAGCTAAATTGAGTTTGACTCTGAAGTGTTCAATCAAAAGACTTGACTAGCATACTCTTCCTTGGTGAAGAACATTTTATCAGGAAATGGTCTTCTCTCAGTTCTCATGGAGATCAATTCCATCTGGACACATACAGAAAAAGGCATTTCTGAAGAAGTTTATAGGATTTTACTGACAGCTTCTCATTTTTGTTGAACCCTATTTCTATCCTTAGAAGAAAGCTCCTTGCACAGTATACCTGTTTTATTTTAGTCCCTACGGTTAGTTAGAAATGGCCATTGACTGTGTATTCTTATACGAGAAAGGGACATCCACTCTTAGTAGTTTCAGCATGCATTAGGCCACTCATCATTACAATGCCCTTTCTTCAACAGCCAGTCCAGTACATCAACTATTTCTCATTACATTGGCTTATATCCTCCACAAAATTTCCAAACTGCTAAATCGTGCTGTTTGCATGTCTTGTTCATTTGACTCTATTCCATACACAATTTGAGATCAAAGGGAATAACAACCTATACTGTAAATCAGCCTGGAGAAAAACTTAAAACTTTCACCAATTTTAACAATTTGTATGCATTCAAAGTGTTTTTAGATAGCTAATGTAAGCAAAGGGTGCGATTTATACAAAACAGTCTTGAGGCATAGCCACTGTCCACATCAATAGCTAAAGTCACTCTTACCACCTTTCCTCTCTTTTCCTTTTCAAGGAAGATCACAAACTCCTTCCTTCAACTAAAGCACAACATGTAGAAATCATTACTTGATGGTTGAGCTGACTCTAAAGAACATTACTTACTTTGACTGATTTATGGATATGCTTCTTCCAAAATTGGAATCGCTAGAAATAATTTGATAAATTTTTTTCTGAATTGGCATATACTACCCAAAATTTGTCTTCATCTATATTGCTATCATACTTTTTCAAAATTACTGTGGGCAAAATGTGTGTACATATAATTGGATAAACTTCATGGGAAGGTGTTTTCCACTGCTTAGCATCTCACCATGCAGACATGTCAAGGAGCCCTTGAGTCTAATCCGAGCTGGATCACTAGCCAATAAAGAAATCACCAGGAATCCTTGGCTTTCAATTTCTTGTTTATGAAACTAATGGGGTGTGTCCATTGTTCATACATTCAAACTGGCAAGCATAGAGTAAGGAAGTGACAGATGGTTTTTGTCTTTGTTTACTAAAAGGTGACTCGTAGCTTGAAATTTTATTAGGCTTAATTCTGTGCAAACAAAACAACTTATTGTGAGATGTAAGCTTAGCTTAAGTGTTCAAATATGCCTACCTTAGGTGGCAAACTGATTATAGCCAAGGAATCTGACAGAGATGATAACAGGAGGATTAGCACCAAGCTTGAGAGAAAACTGCATAAATCCTGAAAGACTGCCTTTCAGCCAGGCTGATAAACTGTCATCTCGCAGAGCACACAAGTGCTGCCGTCCTTCAGCAAAGATAATCTGTGCCTGCGAGCTTTGTGTTAATTTAGCAGCAAGAAAGAAGAAAAAATGAAGAAAGAACTACAATGGGGTGGCTATTTAAAGTCTTACCTGAATCCAGCAGTGCCCAGAATTGTAACAATGCAGAAAGAGATATTAAAAGCAGCTCCCCCTGAGAAGCATTTACATCTGACAACACCTGGATGAACTGAGTGTCCACAACTGTCCTGAAATCTGTGGTTGATGCCCTAAGTTCTTCCATTGTTTATTCTAGCTGAGCATAAACTCTTCCAATTGAATTAGGTTGTTGGTAGCATTTCCAATAAATTTCTACCTTGTCATCCATCTAAGTGTTCTTCAATAAGTTTGCTCTTGACTCTCACTGCCACAGTATCACCAAATCAAGCAGAGAGAACAACCTGTTTTATGGACTCGTGACAGAGCGAAGCATACCTGGGCATACCTAGGGAGAAACAGGTTGGTCAAAAAAGACACATGCAGTTGTCCCACATTTAGCTGTGTGCTATGGGTTATGCCCGGGATAAGACTGATGGTAAGATGCTCACGTTGTCCCTTTTTCTATGAGTTATCTGTGCTGAACTAGGCTCATTAGCAGCCTCTCCTGATTTATTTTAATTTACTTGGTATGTATGATGACTCTAATCATGCCAAATCCTAATGAGTGGTCATTTTCTCACAGAGTTGAAATCTGGACAGAGGGAGAAGACTGTGCTCATTTGGCTATGAATCCAGAATCACTCCTCAGAGATGTGGATGAAAAGAAATAAACAGGAAAAGCTGTAGACAAAAATAGATGCAGCCAAGAACTTGCAATTTTAAGGAAATAGCGAAGTTATATAAAATCTAAACCAGCTTCAGAATATAACTTCGAAAATGCTGTAGCTACTGGGCAATCTTGCCTAATGAGATTGTAAACTGGGAAGCCTCTGGATGTATGTGATCACAGCATGCAAGAAGAGGTGTCAGAAACATCAGTGACTTTGCACAACACTCACAGGGACCAACATACCGAGCACCACTCACTCAGGTCGGAGCTGAAAAGAGGGATGCGGTTGGGTACAAGCCAGCTATGTCCTTTACGTCTAGTCATAAACAGTCACTGAATTAGATGTTAGCAAAGCCAGAAGTGTATATTAAAGGTCCCAGGCTCTGGATGATGAGCAATAATCACCACAAATGTTTGACAATTTTTTTGATCACATGCAACTTTTTCATTTCACATGTGTTGTCTATGTCCTTCTAGGTCATTCTTGAGATTTACTTATCTACACTTTACATGCGATAAAAATTTTAGTAGTGATTATGGTCTTTACATATTTTCTCATTGCTTCCTTCCTTGTTCTGTTTTGCTTTAGTTTGATAAACAAACACAGTCCCCTTCTAACCTAGATGCCACCAAAATAGAAGATTTTGAATGGGCAGGAAATATTCCCCCAGTAGGATTCACAAGGAAGTGTGAGGAGTGAGAGATTTTACTCTTCTTACAAGTTATGTTAGTCCACTACAGCTTCATTAATGCTGTCAGATATGCGAAAAATCTGGGTCAGGGAAAAGAAGACTTTATCTTTCTTGCCCCAGCAAACAACACAAAATCTTCTGGTCTCATCACATTATAATCCTAGAGGTGTTAGATGGAGGGATCCAGGTGAAACCTGCAGAAGGCACTGTTTTACATTAGAAGAGAGGAAGACGAGCACAGAGAAGCCAGGTGTCTTATAGTAAAGGGTCTCGAGAGGAAGACATTCTCATTATTATCCTTTCCTTTACAGTGTCACATCTTGATGGTCCACAGTTGTTTGGGAAAAAAAAAATCTATCCTTGAAAAGATTACCTATTGTAAAAATCATTGCGTGTTTCTGCTTAGAAAATATGCACAGGTACATGACATCTTATGCAGATTTATCTCCCAACTGATTAGCTGATTCTGTTTCTCTCGACTTTTGTCATGCCCTTACGCCACTCTCACTGTCTCATGCTCTCCCATCCTTATCCTTCCACCAATGGATCTGTAGCCACTGGCCTGCTCGCAGTGCACAGTACCCACTTCCTTTCCTCTCCTGTCTGACTATAAATCTCTTACGGATGAGACTCTATTACTCATCTTGACATAACCAGTTCAGTACAGTGCTTGACCCTTAGGGGAACTCAATGAATGTTTGTTGAAGTAATGAAGGAGTCAACAGCCAGATGATTGCTTGAGGGCAGATGTTGTATGTTAATACATCTTTGTTTTGCACACTGTAGCTCCTAAAAGAGCTCGTTTCCTTAAATGCATATTATCATTTGCACTAACGTTAAAGATTTAGATATAAAATTCTAAAGCAAGCTAATGAAATTCAACCCACTACACCAAGGAGCTCAAATAGGAAAAAAAAAAAAAGAGAGAGAAAGAATGGGTCTGTTAAGTCAAAGTGAATGTGTCAAAGTTACAGCAATATTACTCTGAAAAGCAAAATAGTTTAAATGTTAAACTTTCCATTTTCTTAAAATCAATCATCTTTATCATAATCATATATTTAATAGATTCTTCCAAAGAGTATTTGTAGGGTATCTTAGGGGTGTTTCCCCCCCTTTTTATCACAAATATTCTTTACACAAAACTCATAAAAGTATTGTTGCCTTTGCAAAACAAGTTTGTTCAGATCAAATTTTCTTGAAGCATGGAGTCTTTTATTTTCCTACAATGAACAGAGAAATGACTGCATGAATTATTTTGCTGCTTTACTTGTTGCCACCTGCCTGTTAACTTTCTATTAAAAAGCAGCAAAGCATGGCAGTTGTCAGCAAGGACTCTTGGCTCAGCCTTTGAGTTTTCATGCAGAGTTGTAGGCCCTGCAGGAAGTGTGTGCTCTGCAACGGACAGTAGTGTTGTCGGGACTCTGGATACTGTCACAAGGCTTGAAATCTGTACTTTCAGGTGAAAGCTTTTAACTCTTATTTGTTGAGCATTCATTTGGGAAAAAAATCAAACATAAAGACACTTTAAAGTCTTCCTGGAAAATACCATTAAATGTGAAGCTAACTCTTGTGCAAAAAAAAAAAATTAAAATCTAAACTATCTTTTTCTTAACGCATGCATCTAATATACATCTTGTGTTCCCATTTAGAAAATGGAAATCAATTATATTTATGTCAGTGTTTGGAATAAAATGTGCAGTAGAAAATCTAGGAGATGGTGTTGTGGCATAGTGGTTAAGTCTTCTGCCTGCAAGACCAACATCCTTATAGTCACGGGTTCTAGTTCCAACCAGTCCATTTCCAATCCAGCTTTCTACTAATGCACCTGTTTAAGAAGCAGAAGACAGCCCACATGCTTGGGCCGTGGACTCACACTAGAAACGTGGAGGATAACACCCTGCATTCAGACATGCACAACCCTGTGTATTGCAACCATTCCAGGGATAAGTGAATAAAAGCAAGACCTGTCTCACTCTTTCTCTCCAACCCTCTTTCTCTGTCACTGCCTCTTTCAAATTAAGAAAAAAATCTTCAAGAAATAAAATTCACAGTGTGCACTTTATTGATGTGAGACTGACACAGGGAAAGTCTTTTTTGGCTGAAAGTGCTGTGTATGTTGCTTTCAAGAAGAAATAATAGTAATACTATTATTTTGATAGAGTAAAAGACAGACAAAGTGAGTAAAAAATGGCTCAGTCTATTCTGTTTTTTTTTTTTTTTAATTCTATTCTTTTGGCTTCCATTCTTTGGTTCCAAACCATCCTATCCCTATGATATTTAGTCCAACAATCAGGACTGAATCACATTGGTGTTGATGGGAAATGAAGCAATTCACTTAAGTTTTTAAAAGCTATTTGTATATATTTTTAAAAAAAATTCTTAAACCAGGCTTTATTTATACCTATGATAACATCATTTTGGGGCCAAAATATTAAAGGAGGCAGTATTAAGTTTATTCACTAATGATGATAAATTGTTCGATATGAACACATATACACTTACAGAAAAAGTGTAGTCTTGAACAGGCAAATTTTGAGTTCAATCCTCTAAATTATTTCTGGCATTGAGGAACAAGGCAAGAAGAATAGGAACCAAACAAAGGACAGTATTTAATGCAGGAAAACAATGTTAATGTCTGTAAATTCTGGCTTTATTATTAATGGGGTTATAGCTTTTTATTTTTGAAATACGGACAGATCTTCTGTTTTGATTATTAATAAATGAGTATAAATACTTCTCTCACTTTAAATGGTTATAGTTCTGGGCCCGGCACAATAGTGTAGTGGTTAAAGTCCTCACCTTGCACACCTGGGATTCCATATGGACGCAGGTACTAATCTTGGCAGCCCCGCTTCCCATCCAGCTCCCTTCTTGTGGCCTGGGAAAGCAGTCGAGGACGGCCCAAAGTCTTGGGACCCTGCACCCACGAGGGAAGAGCTCCTGGCTCCTGGCTTTGGATTGGCTCAGCCCTGGCCGTTGCGGCAGCTTGGGAAGTGAACCATTGGACGGAAGATCTTCCTCTCTCTCTCTCTCCTCCTTTCTGTATATCTGACTTTGCAATTAAAAATAACAATAAAAAATAAAAATGAATAGAGTTCTATCAGACATGTAATTAGGGACTATTTTCATTTGGTGGTACTTTGAAAGTCTCTTCTACTAAAATATAACTAGACATTAAATACATAATAGAACTTTATATAGCATTGAATCTTCTCAGTGAATAAAGATAAAATAATGAGGATTTTTTTATGCAAAAAAATTCAAAATTCAGAGGTTGAAAGAAAGAACACAATGGACAGGTTGTCAGAAATGTATTTTAGGAGGAAACTGCGACGATGAATTTTAATTCAAATGAATCAAAAGAATCTATGCCAAAATACATCCCACGGAAATTATACGAAAAACCAAGAGAAAGAGAATTTATAAAGGAAAAAAGGAAAGTGGCAAATGAAACAACTTGCAGAAAATGAGACAACATATTTTTTGACAGAAACAAAGGGGCTGGAAGGTAATCAAATCATTTTCATTTTTTTATTGACTTGCCATTCTAGATAACGTGCACTGAGTCTCCCGGTGTATGCAATGTGTGTATGTATGGTACCACACTGACTAACCCTTAGCAGAAGTCCCAGTATGGCATCCCAGTACGGCACAAGCAGCAGCTCCAGATAAACAGATCAGCACAGGAGGGGTTCTGCGTCATCCTAACAAAAAATGTACAGTGGGAAGTAAACAGAAGATTTCTTTGTGTATAAGGAATATAAAAAACTGATCGCTTTCTCCTGAGAAGTGTTCACTCCGATGCTGAGGCAACTGAGGACATGGAGCTGGGGCTTCTTTGGATACTTGTGCTTGCTGATTTCTGAAAGTATGCATCATGTACCATCCTTTGCAGAGCCTTCAATGACTGTAAAACCTAATGCTTAACTCTTCTATGTAATGGAAATGCCCGGGATGGTTTTACTACTCTATTCATGCTATGATTGAAATATATAACCCACTTGTAAAAGTATTTCAAGTTGCATAAAAAAAGAAAATGGAATTCTGTTGTTTATATCAGACAAAGCCAAGATGGAAACTTTTTGAATAGCACGTAAAAGACTGATAAAGATACTAATAAAATACAAAATAAAATTTAAGCTGAAGAGCATTAACACACACAGAATGTATATTGACATTCCAATTAAAAATGAAGACCCAACACTTTTTTTTTAAGATTTATTCATTTATTGGAAAGTCAGATATGCAGAGAGGAGGAGAGAGGGGGGAAGATCTTCTGTCCGATGATTCATTCCCCAAGTGACCAAAATAGCCGATGCTATGCCGGTCCAACTTCCTTCAGGTCTCCCACACGGGTGCAGGGCCCAAAGCTTTGGGCCATCCTTGACTGCTTTCCCAGTCCACAAGCAAGCAGCTGGATGGGAAGTGGAGTTGCAGGGATTAGAACCGGTGCCCATATGGGATCCTGGCCCATTCAAGGTGAGGATTTTAGCCAGTAGGCCACGCCACCAGGCCCAGACCCAACACTCTTGAAAACATATGCATCAAGTGAGAGAGCAGCTAAATCAAAATTAGAGTCACAAATCAAAACCTTAGAAAATATAGAGAAGAGCAGTAACATGGTCACATAGAGTAAAGACAGGTCTAATCTGATGCAGAATAATTAGCCAGGCTGAAGCAGAGAGATCAGATTTCAGTAAGTAGGAGAGGACAGGCTGACAGCATACGGGCAGCTGGAGATCCATGGAAATGGTGAAGCAGCAGAAAATGGAGAACTGTTGCATTGACCAGATATTCCAGCAGCGGTCAGCTGTTGGCAGTTGGTGATCAGAGCTCTACCAAAGACCAGGTAGGAAGTTGATTTCACCAGGAGATCAGGAATTGAAGCAAGCCAAATAACTTACCCTGCTGATTGTTTAATCTGACCATGAGCAGAGACAGAGTGGCAGACCCCAAATGCAAGAACAGAGTGGATTTCAAGGCCCAAACCACCACCAGTGCCACATTGGACACCAGAGTGGCAAAATTGAGCTCTAGATGCACTAAGCCAGGAGTGATCAAGCACCATTTTGTGCACTGTGGCAAAGGCTGAGGGACCAGAGGGCCATCAGTAAGTTTATGTACATGCTAAGCCCAGAGTGAAATCAACTCTGGCCTAGTGCGTTGCATTGGTCCCACAGGAAAATCAGTACTGACTTGACATTCTCCAGGTCCCAACCAAAATAGGTCCGGGTGACTCTCAGAGATGAAGGCCAGCAGGTCCCAGCAAGACAAGCACTTAGTGATTTAGGATAGCTGGTATCTCCTTAATCCCTGGCCTTGCTCAAGCTGGGAGTGGAAGAAAGTCTGTACAGGCAAGGGTGCAGCCACAACACAGAATCACGAGAGAGGGAGAGTAGTGAGCCAGTAGCTATGGCTATGGAGACCTTGGTAGAAGCCTAGCACAAAAGCCTGCAACTGGAACTTGCTAGCAGGAGTGGCACAAACAATTGGAAACAAAGAACCAGATACCAAATGCAATCAATAAAATTGACGTGTAGACCAGTGGCAACACAGCTTAGAAACCAACCGAGAGGAGAGGAAGCTTTTAACCAGAGCAAAAGAAGATACTGAAAATACACATTTTTCATCAGTACATGGCACATCCTCCAGAACTGACTATATTATAGGCCACAACAAGCCTCAGCAAAGTTTTTAGAAAGTCAAAATTTTACCATGTGTCTTCTCATGCCATCATGCAGTGAGACTAGAGAACAATAGCTAAAATACCCCAGAAGGCATGCAAAGACCTGGAGACTGAATAATATGCTGCTATAAGAATAATGAGTTATACAGGAAATTAAAGTGGGATTAAAAATCTGCTTGAAACAAATGAAGGCATCAGCACAACATATCAAAACTTACAGGACAAGAAGACAGTGTTAAGAAAAAGTTCATCTCCATCAATGCTTACATTAAGAAATTAGAAAAACACCAAAGCACCAAGATAACCAAACATTAGAAAGACCTAGACAAAGTGCAGAAAAGCAATCCCAACATTAGCAGGAAAAAATAACCAAAATAAAGCAAGAAATAAACCAAATAAAGACCAAAAGAACAATACATAAGGTCAATAAATCAAAGAGCTCTTTCTTTAAGAAAATCAACAAAATAGACACACCATTAGACCAACTGATCAGAAAAATAAGATAGAAGATATGAATGAGTAGCATCAGAGATGAACTAGAAGAAATAGATAGATTTTTGGACATATGCAATCTACCGAAACTGAGTCATGAAGCAATTAATAACATAAAGAGTTCTACAACATGGACTGAGACTGATTCTTAATCAAATCCCTCTCAACCAAGCATAGCCCAGGACCAGATAGCTTCACTGCTGAATTCTACCAAATATTTCAAGAATAACTTACCCCAATCCTAAACAAGCTGTTCCAAGCAATATAAAGACAGGTAATCCTTCCAAACTCTTTCTGTGAAGCCAACATTACCTTAATATCAAAGCCAGGTAGAGATGCAACAGAAAAAGAGAACTGTAACCCAATATATCCAATGAACATAGACACAAGATACTCAATAAAATGCTAGCGAACAGCATGCAACTACTTTAGTGTATCAGGGAGATCACTCATCCAAACCAAGTGGGATTTATCACTGGCATGCAGGGATGTTAAAACATATGCAGATCAAAAATTTGTGACACACCACATCTAAAATTGAAAAATAAAAACCATATAATTGTCTCAATAGATGGAAAGAAAGCTTTTGATAAAATGCAACATGACTTCATGCTGAAAACATTAAGAAAGATAAGCATAGAAGAAACATTCTATATTACAACAAAACTATATATGAAAAAAATCAATCACAGCATCATACTAAAAGGGGAAAGACTGGAAGCTTTTCCACTAAGATTTGAAACTAGACAAAGATGTCCACTGCAATTCAACACAGTATTGGAAGTCCTTGCTAGAACTATTAGGCAAGAAAAACAAATTAAGGAATTCAGATTGGAACTAAGGAAATCACCCTGTTGCATATGGCATGATTATTTACATAATAGAACTTAAGGATTCAATCAAGAGATTATTGGAACTCATAAGAGAAATGGCAGGGAATCAGGGTGCAAAATTAATGAACATCAATTGATGGCAGTAGTGTATACAAATAATCCCATGGCTGAGAGAAAGAAATTATAAGTACAGTACTCTTTAAAATAGCAGAGAACAATCTCAAATATCTTGGGATTAAACTAGCCAAAAACGTGGAAGACATCTATGATGAAAATTAAAAAGCATTGAAAAAAGAAATAGAAAAAGACATTAAAAGATGAAGAAATCATGTTCCTTAACTGGAGGCTCAATATCATCAAAATGTTTTTATCACCAAGTATAATATACAGTTTCAACACAATGCCAATCAAAATCCCAACACTCTCAGAAATAGAAAAGATGACACAAAAATTCATCTGGAAGCACAAGAGACCACGGATAGTCAAAGCTATCCCTAAGAATAAAAATCAATTTGGAGGTATTCCAGGCCTCAGGACATACTGCAGGGCAGTGGACATCAAAATGGTCTAATACGGGTGCAGAAACAGAAGAAGATTGATGAATACAATAGAAGCCACTAAAGGGAGCCCATGCGTGAACAGCCAATTCATCCTTGAAAAGAGAACTGAAAATAATCCAAGGGAAGTCTGATCTCTTCAATAAATACTATTGGGACAATTGCATAGCAGACTGCAGAGGTAAGAAGCAAAACTCCCTTCTGTTACCTTACGAAGAATCAGCTCTAAATACATCAAGGACCTAAGTCTGCACCCAGAAACCATCAAACTGTTAGAGAAAAGCATGGGGAACACACTGCAAGAGATAGGAATGGGAAAAGACTATCAAAAATACACCAAAAGTGCAGGTAATCAAAGCCAAAATTAAAAAAAAAAATGAGACTACATCAAACCAAAAAGCTTCTGTACAGCACAGGAAATGACCAACAAAGTGAATAAGCAAGCGATAGAATGGGAGAAAATCATTGCACGTTACACAACAGATAGGGGACTAATTTTCAAAATTTACAAAATGCTTCAGAAACCCATCTACAACAAAACAAACAACCCTGTGAAGAAATGGATAAAGGAAATGAATAGAAATTTTTCAAAAAAACAAATTCAAGTGGCTAATACACACATAAAAAAAAAAAAAAAAGCTCAGGCTCCCTAGCTGTCATGGAAATACAATCAAAATTCACATTCAGGTTCCACCTAACTTCAGTAAGATTGGCCTACATTCAGAACTCTACTAAAAACACCTGCTAGAGTGGATGTGGGGAGAATGGTACTCTCATTCACTGCTGGCGGGAGTGTTGGATAGAACAGCCACTGTGGAAGTTAATATGGAGAGTGCTTGGAGAACTGAAAACTGAAAAACTGAACTGCCATATGACCCAGCTATTCCACTTCTGGGACAATATCCAAAAGAACTGAAATCTGCATTTGAGAAAGGGCTCTGCAATCCTATATTTACAACAGCACAGTCTACAATAGCAAAGACATGAAAACAAGCCTGGTGTCTGTTGAAAGAGGAGTGAATAAAGAAACTGTGGTACATATACTCCAAAAAATACTACTCAGCAATTTAAAAAATGGTCTCAACTAGAGACCATTACGCTCAGTGAAATCAGTCAGTCCCCAAAGGACGACCAATTTCTTTTTTTAGCGCTGCTGAATACTAGATCTCCCTTCACTAGTTTTGACATCCATGTGTGGTTTTTATCATCATTCATAATTGTCTATCATTTACACTCTTCAAGAATGTTGTGAGTTCCTTTTCTTATTTCTTCAGTGACACATTGATCATTCAGTGGCATGTTACTTAAATTTATGTTGTTTAAAATTTTCTATTTTTCTCTCTGTTGTTGATTTTTGTTTTATGCCTTTTCCTTTAAGGGAATGTATAGTAACTCTGTAGTAGAGACTATCACATACAAATGTGAAGATACAATGCAATATGCATCTCTACTTCCAAATCAAAGATGGACTCCCAATGAACCTGTATCTTGGAATTATAAAATACATTTTTTAAAAAGAAGGAAAATATAAGAAACATTTAGGGATAGATTGATTATAGCAAACTTTATCTTTCTTGCTCCATAATTATTAAAGTGAAAAGTAGTTAACATAAACTATCCAACAATATATTTAATCACACTTTATAATTATAATATTGAATTTTTGTTAAGTGGTAATCATAAAGGAAGTCTTGGCAAATGTAAAAATACGAGTCAATATGTATCATTCTCTATTGACCATGAAGCAGAACTGCAGTTGAACAACCAAATGAAGAAATGAAAAGGCTATTCTATTTTGAAATTAAAAATAAAATTTTGGGGCCCGGCACAATAGTTCAATTGGCTACTCCTCCCCTTTGCACATGCTGGGATCCTATAGGGCACTGGTCATGTAGCAGCAGCTCCAATTCCCATCGAGCTCCCAGTTTATGCCCTTTGAAAGCAACAAAGGATGGTCCGAAACCTTGACACCCTGGACCCTTGTAGAAACTCCTGGCTCCTGGCTTTGTAACAGGTTATATCCGAGTGTTGCAGTCATTTGGGAGAGAAACAGTGGATGGAAGATCTTTCTCTGTCTTTCCTTATCTTTGTAAGCTTGCTTTTCCAATAAAAATTAATGTCTTTTAAAAAAAAGTCTTTTTAAGTAAAGCAAAATAAGATAGAATTTATTGTAGCTAACTTGTGTCAAATAATACTATAACCAAAAAACGAAGACTAATACCTGCTATGTTATAGTTAATTCTTAGAATAAAATTAGCTGCTTGAAATGCTTGCACCAATGTGGTAGGATTTGTGATACAATAGATTAAGCCATCACTTGAGAGTGACACATCCTATATCCAAGTACTGATTTAAGTTTCAGGTACTCTGCTACCAACCCAACTTCCTGTTAGTGTATCCGGGCAGATGGCAGAAGATGGTGCAATGAACCACTCCCACGGGAGACTGACACTGAATTCCAGCTTTCTAGTTTTGGCTTGCCCATCTTAGCTGTACTAAGCACTTGGAGCGGGAGGGAGCATTTGGGATAGTGAACTAGTACATGGACAAGCTCTGTCTCTCTCGTAAAGCCTTTCAAGTAAATGAAACTAAACTTTAAAAGAAAAAAAAATGAACTAGGCATCTAAGTTAAAATTAGAGTTAAAAACGCAAAAGATCTGGGGGATTGTCATAATAGTTAAGGTATTATTACTTGGGTTTAGTTTGATTTCTTTGAGTGTGCATTGTACGTAAGACAAATACTAACCAAAGAAAGCTTGGGTAGTAGATAAAATGCATTTTAAAACAGAAAAATATTAGTAAGTTGCCATTAGGGAAAGGAAGATCCACTGTGTAATGGTAGCAACTTCAACCCACCAGAATAATATGAACGTCCTCTTTGTATACAAATGAATTACAATAAAAATGCATAGAAATGAATCATATTTCATAATGTGATTGTCATTTTCAGCCCTTGTTCAGACTTTCATAGAACTGTAGTCTTCCTGCTTTTCAAATGCTATGCTTGGTGGTTAATTAAGTCTACAGATATGGAGTGAATTAAATTATCTCTCTGCAAAGCTAAAGGAAGGAATAAAGAGGAGGGAGGAGAGCAAACAGAGGGGAAGGGGAAGAGATGGAAATGTGATTGTCTTCTAACAAGTATGAAGCTGTACTATGCGAATGCATCAAATTTGTTCCCCATTAATAAAAATGATAAAAATTCATTAAAAGAGATATTTGAACAAATTTATAATATGCTGGGAGATTTCAGCACCATCTCTAAATTTCTAATATGTAAAATAATGAAGATTAAATTTGAATAGCACTCTTAATAAGCCTGCTTAAATGTGGACATATAGGTCAGCAAGCAATTAAGAAAATAGTTCATTTCTAATGAAGAATGGATTATTTTTACATGAGTGAGTGAGAGTTATACTATTCCACTAAACAGGTCTCAATAATTTCAAAGAATTTCCATATCAAATGCATTTAGTAATAATGATTTAATTAAGTTAGAAATCAGAAACAGAAAATGTCCCCATTACATAAATTAAAACACAAATCTGTAATTATGATGAGATACAAAAATTCCAACTGGAAAATGCTTCAAATTGATTGAGTCTGTCTCTTACATTTTTTAAACTGTGGCAATGCTTATTTGTTTTGCTTTTGTATTTTAATACCACGTGCCATGGCAAATTATTTCAAGTAAATATGAACGCCAGAATTTGTTCTTATTCCTTATGAGAAATATAATTTCTGTTGTGGTCTTAAATATTATAACCAGAAATACTTTAACAAGTAATCCATATGGCCTAGGAAATTAATAGCTTAATTTTTGTAACATGTGAATTTGTTAGGCAAATAATGAAAGTCAAGGTAATAGGTTTAACACTGCATGAAGATTTCGTAGAGCAAATACAGCTCTGTTTTACAGATAAGAAAATTGAAGTTGAGAGGAGATGTCCGATCCAATCTCTCACAGCTTGCTGATAGCAAACCTAGGACTGTAACCGAGATCCCCTGATAGCAACCTGCCACACGCACAGACAGACAAGATGCCAGCGCTTGTCTCTCTAACTGATCTCACCGAGGACATTTTCGTATTTGCAAAAAGAAAAAAAAAAAAGGTAAATTTCCCATGAAGTCTGTAGGATTTATAAAATCATATGAAATACTACATGTGATTAAAACATGCCGATTGCTTACCTTTGCATGGAAAGACACCGCCTCTGGGACTCCCGATTCCATAATTTAGACCTAAAAGGATGCTATGCTTAGCTGTTTTTAAAGGAATTCAAGTATAAGTCATGTTTTAGCATGGCAGAAAATCGTAATGCCTATTTGATAATAAGAATGAAAACCCAGACAACCTTCCGGGACAAGGAGTAGCGAGCACTCATCTTCATTAATTCTCACTACCACTTGACATTAAGGACTTGAAGTTTCTCTACTGACTCTGCAACATTCTGCTAGAACCAACAGCTTCATATGTGAGGTTACCCAGCAGCACTGAACGTTCATAACGTATAACGGCTAGATGGTAACAGTTGGATGGGGGCTCGGCTCTGCCAGCAGCCTAATTTGGAATTTATTTTCAAAACTAAAAGGGTGTAGTTAGTTTAATAGTCTTTGTGCTGCTTTCTCATGGTCAAAGCTAAAAGATAATTTCTTCCCAGCTCTGGGAAATAGATGCCACAAATTTACAGGCAAGGTTTCATGAAATTTTTTTTTGAATTTTTAAAATAATTTATTCATTCTTTTTGGAAAGACAGATTTGCAAAGAGAAGGAGAGACAGAAGGAAAGATCTTTCAACCACTGGTTCACTGCCCAAGTGGCTGCAATGGCTGGCTGAAACAGAGCTGATTCAAAGCCAGGAGCCAGGATCTGGGAGACCAGAGGGAGTCTCCCACATGAGTGCAGTGTCTCAAGGCTTTGAGCCATCCTTTATTTCTTTTCCAAGCCACAAACAGGAAGCTGGATGGGAAGTGGTGCAGCTGGGACTGCAACCAGTGTCCATATGAGGTCTTGGTGCACACAAGGTAACGATTTGCCACCGAGCCAGGCATGCTGGCCCAGTTTCCTGAAATCTCATGTTGATCAATTGTAAATGCTTCGACCTCAATGCACTGCTGCTGAACTAGCATCTGGATCTAGATTATGCATGGAATTTCTTTAAAGTGCAGAGACCTTACGTTCATCAGATCACCCGAATCCAAAGTCAAAGAAGCCCCAAGTCTTTGTACTTTGAGAGCCTAGTTTAGACTTTGATAAGTATCAGAAAAATGAGGAACTAAGCTTCAGGTGTCGTTCTAAATTACAGCTCTGATGCTATCATTTTCCTGATTAAGAGTCTCCAGTGGCTCCCTACTAACCTTGGACTTGGATAGGAATGCTAAATTGCTATTTGCCTTCGCTACAAATCGCCTAGGAAATCTGCTCCCCGGCCCATAAGCCTCATCCTTCTTGCACCAACCAAAGGCTGCAAATGAAATGTCCTCACCTTCTCAAATGTCCGTGTGGATCAGTTTTGCCCCTTTCTGTAGATTCCTGCCGTTGACTTGGCGCTTGTTCAATTCTGTGACTAATGAAGTTAGCTGTTTGATAAGCAGCTGAGGGGGGTTCCTTGGGGCCTTCCGTTTGCCCCTCTTGCTGTCCCTGCCCCACCTTGCAGGGTCTGGTCAGCCCTAGACTCAGCACAGTCTCACACTTCCCTTCTCAGATGTCTTTTACACAGAATCCCCATATTTAGCATCTTTGCTTTCGCCTTCCTAATAAATTCCTGAGGAGAGACTCTATGCCTTTCTCATTTTTATGTTTTCCATAGTGTTTAGCACACTGTCTTCTTTGACGTAAGGAGATAATAAAATATCTTTGCCTGGGATAAACTGGAACTGGTTTTGAAATTGATACAATTAAAATGGATGGTGACCGGGAACACCAGAGATCTTTCTCTCATGGTTGAGGATGGCAGGGAACTTGGTGGGGCTAAGACTTCTCTAAAAATGTTAATAAGTAATCCATGTAATTTGGAAATAAACACAGGATATAGCCATAGAGAAAATGAGTTTAACTGTGTTTACTCAGCATAAAAATAACAAAACAAACTGGCCATTGCTGGGACTGTGGGTTTTTGTTGTTGTTGTCACAGTTGTAGTTTTTTCAGTTAATAGCATTTTATTTTTAATAACCATAACCAATATTTTAAACTTTTTCATTGGATTTATTTCGGTATTGTGCCAAAATAGCTCCTAAAATATAGGGAGCATTGCCTATGTCAGCAACGACAGTGCACTTCAGCATTCAGTTAGTAAACACTTAACAAGCAACTTCCATTGCCAGAAAGTTCACTAGATCTTGGGAACAATGAACTGAAAAATATAGGGTCCCCAAATTCCTGAGGTAATGGTCTGGTGGCAGCATGGATGGAAGCAGACACAGGGATATGGTGCCTCAGTATTACCTGGTACATGCACTAAAGAAAATGTGCAGGGAACAGTATCCACCAGCCTCTGCTACCCAAGCTTGGAGAGGCCGGTGGGGGCATCCAGAATAGACAGACCAGCATTTGAGAAGACAGCGAGGAGGGAACATATCCTTTTGTGAGGATGCAACAGCACTGAGGACACAACAACAAAGAGAAAGTAACAAGGCAAACTAAGACACTTCTTGCCTGGGTTAGCATTCTCTCTCTCTCTTTCTCTCTCAATTTCAGTAAATACGAAGGATTATACTATTGTAATCATATGGGGAAAATTAGTTGGGTGTGGGAAATCCCAGATCCTATGGAATTGTATCATAAAATTCAAAATAAAAGAAAAAAGGAAGGCATGCAAATGTATTTAGTGGATGTTTTACATGACACAGTAACAGTACTATCTCCATGAAGACGTCAAGGAATGTGAATATTTGTGTATTTTCATGCTAGGCAGTCATTGAACATCAGACAATCATTACAAACACGATAAAGTGGAAGTATAAGGTTTAACAGCAGTAACTGGGTGGAGTGTCAGCATACTGATTGAGATTTTCTCTGCGCCCTTTGGTCTTCACAAGCTCCTCTCCCCTGGAAGCACAGGACACTGTGAAGAGCTGTCTAAGGGCAAGTCGGAAAGTCCTCGCCAGGTGTTATGACTTGTTTCAGGAAGTAAGATGAGGAAGACTTATCTTCCTATTTCTGTGCTTTTCTCAAATTTCTTCGGCTTAACCTGATTTTGGCTAGCGATTCCTTAGAAAGAAGGAAGAAATGCCCGGGGAAGGAAGCAGCGTAAGGAAAGGAGTCGAATTTGAGTTCTGAGAGTGTTCCTGTTTATTAGATTTCCGGGCAGGAATGTGAAGGGTAAGGCAGAAGAAAGCACATGTCCACACGGAGAGCCCCGTCAGCCAGGAGATGGCAGCTGGAAACAACTTCTCCTTTTTTAATTTGAAAAATCTTACTTTGCTGCTTCTGGTGGTCTGATAATTAAAAATTTTAAAGATTTTAAATTTACTTTAAAAGCTACTGAGCCAACGTACACACACACACACACCCACAACAAAACACCCATACGCATGCACATTTTTTGCAAACAGAAATACCATCCATTGTGGTTCACTCCCCAAATGGCCCCAGTGATCTGGGTTTGGCCAGACCAAAGCCAGGGAGTGACTGCATTTGAGCCTTCCTCATTGAAGGCAGCGGCCCAAGCACTTAAGCTATCTTGTGTTGCTTTCCCAGGCACTTGCGCAGGAAGTTGGATCCGAGGTGGAACACCCACCTTAACTTGACTTGAATTAGCACTCATACACAGGATGCAAGCTATGTCACAAGAGACCTTAAACAACACAAAATGTAAAAAAAAAAAAAGTCTCCTGTATGTAGTTTGAGTAGTAGCTGATTGAGAGGGAAACCTAAGATGTTTCTGAATCTAACTCACCATCAGAATCACTAATGAATTCTTTTTTTTTTTTTTATTGTTGCTTACATTGTATTATGTAGTACAGTTTTATAGGCGCTGGGGATTCCCCCCACCCCTCCCATACCCCTCTCCCCATGGTGGATTCCTCCACCTTGTTGCATAACCATAGTTCAAGTTCAGTTGAGATTCATTGCTTGCAAACACATGCCTAGCATAAAGTTCAGCGTCTTATTGTCCAGATAAGTTCAGTGGCCTCTTGGGGAGACCTTCTATGGTCTGAAGATAGGTCTAACAGAGTAAAGATCCAGTCAGTTAAAAGCCCCAACAAGGCCTCAGTATCAATATACAACATTATGGAATTAATTGACATAGTATTGGGTAAACAATATGTTAAAAATAATGCAAGTTCCATTCTTCGAAACATCTGGGTTGAGACAGTATCAATGACAGGTTCAAAAAATAACAAACAACCAAACAAAAAATTACAGGTTAAATCAAGGCAAACATGTGGTATCTAATCTTTTGGGATTCGCTCATTTCCCTTAGCATTATAGTTTCCAGTTGTGCCCATTTAGCCACAAAGAACTGCATTTTGTTTTTTTTAATAGCTGAGTAGTATTCCATGGAGTAGATGAACCAAAGCTTTCTTATCCAATCTTCTGCTGATGGGCATTTTGGTTGCTTCCATGTTTTTGCAATTACTGATTGTGCTGCAATGAGCATAGGGATGCATGTTGGTTTATCGTAAAACAGGTGTTTTGGATATATTCCTAGGAGTGCTATTGCTGGGTCATATGGTATGCAGATTTTGAGTTGTTTGAGTGTTCTCCAGACTGATTTCCATAAAGGCTGTACCAATTTGCAGCTCCACCAGCAGTGGAGTAGGGTTCCCTTTTCCCCGCATCCTCGCCAGCAAGTGTCGTTGGTGTTCTTGTTTATGTGGGCCAATTTTGCTGGTGTTAGGTGGTACCTCATCGATGTTTTAATTTGGATTTCCCTTATTGCTAGGGAGCTGGAACATTTTTTCATATGTTTGTTTGCCATTTGGACTTGTTCCTTTGTGAAATGTTTGCCCATTTCCCGTGCCCATTTCTTGAGTGGCTTGTTTGTTTTGGTTTTTTGGTTGTTTTGAAGTTCTTTGTATATCCTGGAAATTAGCCCCCTATCGCCTATATCGTGTGCAAAGATCTTCTCCCACTCTGTGGGTTGCTTTTTTACTTTGTTGATTGTTTCCCTTGCTGTACAGAAGCTTCTTAGTTTGATGAGGTCCCATTTGTTTATTCTGTTCTCAACTGCTATTGCTTTTGGTGTCCTTCTTAGAAAGTCGGAACCTACTCCTAGGTCTTGCAGGGTATTTCCTACATTTTCTTGCAAGAGTTTGAAGGTTTCTGGATGTAGGTTTAGGTCTTTTATCCATGTAGATTGGATCTTGGTGAATGGTGAATTCTTGAAAATAATTAGATTTCCTACTGCCCCACCAGAGAAAGAATTTTAAAATTCTCAGGTGACTCTTTAAAAAAATGATATATTTATTCATTCATTCTTTTATCTGAAAGGCAAGACTGCACGAACAGAGGGAGTTAGAGCTTCCATTTGTTGATTCACTTTCCAAATGGCACAATGGT
This sequence comes from Ochotona curzoniae, assembly GCF_017591425.1. Classification (NCBI taxonomy): domain Eukaryota; kingdom Metazoa; phylum Chordata; class Mammalia; order Lagomorpha; family Ochotonidae; genus Ochotona; species Ochotona curzoniae. The sequence goes on from NW_024467115.1 coordinate 25,054,042, forward strand.
CAGGGTTGGGTCGCTCTGAAGCCACAAGGCAGGAGCTTCTTCCTGGTCTCCCACAAGTGCAGAGGCCCGTGGACGTGGGCCATATTCGCTGCTTTTCAAGCAGGAATAACAGGAGCTGGGCTAGAAGTGCGGTAGCTGGGACACGAATCTGAATCTCCCTTTTACACTTTGCTCCCTTGCTTGTCACTCTTGTCCCATTGTCTATATGTTGCCCCTGGATCATTCTAAAAACATTTCATCATCCATGTTCAGTAACTTTTTTTAAAGATGTATTACTTATTTTTATGGTAAAGTCAGATACACAGAGAGGAGGAGAGAGAGGAAGATAGATCTTCTGTCCATTGACTCAGTCCCCAAGCAGCTGCAGTGGCCAGAGCTGAGCTGCTCTGAAGCCAGGAGCCTGGAGCCTCTTCCAGGTCGCCCATGCAGATGCAGGATCCCAAGGCTTTGGGCTGTCTTCAACTGCTTTCCCAGGCCTCTAGCAGGAAGCTGGATGGGAAGTGGGGCTGCCAGGATTAGAACTGGTGCTCATATGGGATCCTTGTTCGTGGATGGAGAGGACTTTAGCTGCTCGGCTACCGTGCTGGGCCCATAGTCAGTAATATTTTTAACGAAACTATCCATCCAGGAGAAGTTGATAGCAAACACGCCTTTCTAATCTGCACAGCACATTGTTGAAATATAATCAAGAACAAATTTCCTACCTAGTCCTGCAAAATTTAAAACACTGCTTTAAAGTAACTATGGGTTACCACACTGTATATTATTACATTTTAAAAATTATAGATGTTAGACGATTGTTTCAGTGCATAAATTAAAGGAATTAGCAGATGTGAAAGATAATAGGTAGAGGAAACTAAAGGAATAAGAATGTATTCTTAGTGACAGAAGGTTAGAAAAAGAGTATCATTGATGGTAAATACCTTTGATGGTAAAAAAAAAAGATTTTTAAAATACATATAAAAAATGAGGAAACAGGCTGTAGAAGATTTATGAAAGCTAAATCCTGTGTGAGATCAGTTAGGAGAAGACTAAAATAAGATTATTTGATGTTGGCTCTTTTGACTTAAATGTCCAGATATTTACCTGATTTTCTGCCTCCTTATTTTATGTTTATTTGAGCATACATTTTTGTAACTAACCCAGGTTACACAAATGTTATGCATTTTGAGAAAGACTTCTGTTGTCATTATTCAATCTAGTTATCTGGAAAAATTGTATATCAAAGAAGTCTCTACTTACTTGTATTTAAATCCTTTAATAATGACCTTAATTCTGACTTAGATTTGGCCAAAAAGTTTCGTTAAAATGCTCAGGTTCAGTAGATTATTACTTACATTTTTCCTTCAACCTCTCAACATTCTTGAGATCTAAAGCTATTGATTGAGTTTTTGACCTGGAGGCCTCCAGTTAGATCACTGGATTGCTCAAAGACTAAGACTTAACTGGGAGTGATAAGAACTGTTTGAGTTAATTTAGACTGTTTGGAAATACATTGTGGGGTTTATAAAGGTCTGCCGTTTTGTGCCCCAGGATTAAGGGGATGAAGCCCAGAGCGGACCCAGCCCCCATGACTTTATGTTGGTGTGTGATGATGTGGTATAATCAAAGTGTGTGCTGTCTCGCAGGTCTCAGCATCTGAGGCGGCCCAGATCAATGCTGAGTTAGGGAACTAGCTGTTGTCCGCTGCTGCAGCTCTGTTCTCACCACAACTCCCTGGTGGCACTCATCGTTTCTTATCCCCCGCTACCTGTTCCTGTCTTCCCTTTCTCTGAGGTCTCTGATGTGGAAGGTATCGTGAATATGTTACTACTACACCACAGACCCTCCCCAAAATGCTAAGGAAAGCTACTCCTGTGATGTCAGATAGCAAAATGCCTATGGAACCATTTCCTCTTTGGCTACGCCTGAAGAACTGGCACCCATATGGGACACAGCCTTTGCAGACCCGTTTTACACACAAAATCCAACCCACATTCTACATGAATAGATATGGTCCCTCCCAAGGATCCCAAGTGGGATTATTAGTTAGATTCTGAGGACCAAGGGAAAAAAATGGCCCATCGCAAAATCAGTGTTTCAAAGAAAAAAAAAAAAAAAAAAAAAGCAAAAACACACTGTCCTTAAGGGCATAAATAATGTTAAGTTCCAAGGAGTCCCCTCAACCTGATATAAACCCCAAACACAGGCCCTTTTCAAAAGTAACAACTTAGATCCACAGGCAGAGTGGGGAGACTATGTCTACACTCACTTTATTTCCCAAGAATATCCAGACAACTCAGAAAACCTGAAAAAAATTAGAGTGTTGGCCGAGACTCCTCGAAAAGACTTCATAAAGCCACCTCCAAGGTCTTTAATTAACAGAAAAAAAAAATTTAAAAATCAAAAGATAAAAAGAGACCAGGCTAAATACCAGCCACTCGCTTTCACACTTCAAAGGGGCCAGAATGAGCTCTTGGACCAATGCCCTTGAGAACCTCCAGGGTCTTGCTTCACGTGCAACGGAGGATGCTGGGCAAGTGCTGGCTTTCTTTTTTAGGTTCCATTGGGTCTGTGCCTAGTATGTAAGATCAAAGAACAATGGAAAACTGAACGCTCTCACCTCTCAGGAAACAAAGTCACTCCTTCCAATCCTGGATCAGGATCAGGACTGCCTCTTCCTAATCGTCTTGGCTAGCTGCTTAGGACTGGCTAAGCTCAGGTTCCAGGGCCACTGCCATCACCATCATCACTACCAATGCAGACCTCGGATTTGCTGCAAATTGTCTGGTACGTTTATAGCTGTTCTGCTAGATATATCAACAATGTATTTGGGTTCACCAGGATATGCAGAGTTTTTGGTATCTTTCTTCTCTGCAATGGGGAGGGGAAAGGAGGGGGGCAGTGGTTCAATGGTCAAACTTCACACCTGTGTGTGACTCACCCTTTTATCTGCTCAAACAAGATCTACCATCTTCACTCACAGGTTTGGTATCTTACCTGATTGTCTAGCCTTAGGTGGCCCATATGGACTAAGCTACACTCCAACAGGTGCTTCACAACCCTTTGATCTTCACCTAAGAACTCTCTGATTACTACCCCCTTTCCTTAAGACCTCAGATTCTCTTAACTTCTATATATCTTTTGGAGGCTTTAGAACTGCTTTTCTGGGACACCACACCACCCTTTACTTGTCCTTTACAACACTCACATTAAGATGTTTCCACAAGGACTAGTGCTCGCTCCCTCAGAAACGTTGGTATTCCCTGAATTCATGAGCTTTGCCAGGCCTTCAACCTACAATTGCTAGACACTCCGGCCAACTAATTTCCATTACAGTAGCACATTCTGCCTGTAAAAATCCTGATGAAACATATCGTTTGACTCAAGATTTATGTATTAGGAATAAGGCTATATTTAATATGTTTATGGTTGTCCCTAACCAACATACGCTTTCTTCTGACGCTACTCACTCACTCTATTGTCATAAACCTCAGTCGCCTTCTTTGATTTCCCTCTGTTCTTCCTCTCACAGACTTTCCCTATGCTTCCTTATCTGGACAGTTTTTCCCCAGGGATTCAGGAACAGCTTCTTCCACTTCAAAAGACCCTCCTTTCTTACCGGTAAAATACAGCACTCTCATCCACTATGTAGGTGATGCACTGCCGTGCACTCTCTCCTTAAAACAGTGTAGTTCACAGACCAAGGCTCACTTCCCAACTCACAATAGGTATCAGGTCTCCCCCAAAGGTTGTCAATTTATCAAAGCCAAGATAATCTACCCAGGATTACAAATCACACCTATATACCAATGAGTGCACCATTAATTGACCAGTTCTTAATCCCCAATCAAAACCAGATTGTCTTTCTCAAGATTGGTCAATTTCTTCTGAATATCACAGTCTCTGGAAAGCTCTGACATCCCCAAGAAATTCTAGACTCCAACAGAATGGCCTTTAACCAGTGAAAAGTGCTTCAGTCTCGGCCTGTTCTCTCCTCATTTGTATAAATCTTTCCATTTATGTGTAGACACAAAAGGGAATTTCATACTTAATCTTCTGCACCAGTTTTTTTGACCCCAATATCCAACTAGTAGTTTACTTTCCCAGACTGCCGGATGTAGCTGCTGGATTGGCCAACCTGATTTCTGTCCACTTGCTGTGGTCTCACCATTAATACTACAAAGGTCAAAACTGCGTGCTTATTTGTTTTGTTTCTGGTTTTTAAAATCTCACATACACATCTCACCTTCTCTTTAGACCTTTTCATTTTACCAGCTTATATCTTTGATCCTAGTTGCATGTTAACAAAATCTCCATGTCACCCTTCAGTAAAGTGCATCGTTACATTCCAGAGATGTTCCTCTTTGCAGCCAATCTCCTTCTGACTCCTATCCTTATTGTTTCCAACACAAATGTGATAAAATTCTTGATCTATTCTTATGTTGTTTTCTCAAAATCTCTGATTATCTCTTAGATAAAATCACTCCCCCTTGGCATGTAATTTGGAGTTAAACTAAACCTAAGCATTCTTCATTAGCAACCACTCACAATACCTGGAAAAACAGAGCAGAGACAACATAAGCACTAAAACATTACACATGTTTTCTATTCATCTGATAATTCTGTTGCATGAACATGGGATCTTTTTCTTTTGTGGAACCAACACACACATCTGCTCCCCCAGCACGAGCACCAATAGAATGGGATCTTGTTTTCCTTCCCCCAAGCATAAATCATGTGACCAATAATCAATCTTTTTGTTCATCTAATCACAATTATTTACTATTTAATAGCTGTCATCCTAATGCCCTACTTCTAGCCAGCTTAGACATTGCTGTGGAAGAGAACACAGTGGTAGGAGGACTTGGTACATGCTTCTACTCCCAAGCCCTTATTACAAGCATACAAGGGAAACGGGCTCTCTATTTATTACTGCACGAAGAATGCTGTTTCTATGTCAATTGATCTGCTGCCATCTGGATACTGCTGACACACCAGCAGGTAGGCATCCAAGCTGACCTTTGGAACAGCTAGATTCAAAAATCATCCTGGCTCTTCTTGGCTTGTGTCCCTTCTAAGTTCCTTTGTAATAGCTTTTCTTCCTACGTCTCTAGGGTCATGCCCCCTGGTTACTAAAGCAGATTGTTCACTCATGTCTCAGAACCTCATTCAAAATAATGGCAACAGCACATCCCTTTCACTGAGGGATGCAGAGACGCCACCACTGAGCCAGTGACCTCAGTCTCAGCACGGACAGAGGAGGCGGGAGAAGACAGACCCTGACTCTGCTGCCTATCAGGATGCAGACAACAAGCCCATTTTCCCCTCTATGGCCTCGTCTCCACAGAAGACCCTTTATGGTAACACCAAAAATCGCTTGTTCTCTTTCTCCCCACAAACGTGTGTGGGTGTGTGTGATGTTAGCTATATCTGCATCTGTCACACTCCACAGCACACATACTTAACCACAGATCTAGTGAGCTACACCTTTACAAGCTTCTGCCAAGAACATTCCAACCTCTCATTCTGCTTCAGTTTCTCATGGCCAATAACTATGCATGAAACTTCTTGGGTCTTTTTTTGTGCTCCCTGTTCCCCTTGTCCTGGTCAGTGGTTATTGGTGAGCTTTTTCTACCTATCTGCCTCTCGGTTAATATGCTCCACCCCTCCTGGCCAGTCAAACAAACAAACATAAAAACAAAAAAACAAACAAAAAAAGGCCTCTGCCTACTATCAAAGCAGGCTAACCTCTTATTTCAAACTTCTTTACTTCTCCCTACACAGGCTAAAACCCTACTTGATAATGCTTTCTTTCTTTCTGAAAATATCATTTCTGCCAACTGACCATCTAAGTGCTTTGTTTCAGATTTAAAAACCAGCAGCTTAATGTTAACCAACATTTTCACCAATTGGTTAAGTACCCACCCTGGAGCTATAGCTCTGTGTCCATTTAGAGCTACAGAGACTTAAAGATTTAGATTGTGCAAATTTACTATGTTGTAGAATGCCCTAACTTCCATACTAGTTCTTAATTTTTACTATGCACTAATAAATGACTACAGGGAAAAAAGCTAACATTGTGCCCTCCAATTTCAAAAAGAATTTTAAAATGATTCTATATGTATGGCCTGTGCATTTTTTGTGATGCTACAATTGTGTACAATGTTGTCAGATTGTGGCATGACCTTTTGATTCTTTTTTTTCTTATAGCTCAAAGCCAAGGGTTCGCCCTCACAGAAAAGCATGCCAGGACCTGATGACTGTTCATGCCAAAGCAAGGTTTCACAATCTCTCAGCTTTTCCTCTGGGTCATGATGCCTGCTCCAGCAGTTGCCTCTTTCCTAAGCAGATCTGATCAATATTCCATTCTTGTTCTATATTCAAATCCTCAGAGTTGGGACTTGTGTTTTCTTCTGGCTTTGGAGACCATGAAGCAAAGGACAGGCTTCAGATTCAATTGGCTTACTGTCACCTGAGATCCATAAGCCCCTTATGCTTCCCAGAATGCAACAGTGACTGAGCCAAGCTGGATGCCTACAAGGTACAATTTACCAAGATTATGCTGATAGTGGCCCAATTGCCTTTGAAAAGGGGATGAAACAAAATAATGAAGGAAGACAAAATAAAGCAAGCTTTGGCACACTAAAAAGATATGAGACATGGGATGGCAAATATTTTGAAATTTATTCATGTGTGTGTTTATAGTATATTCTCTGTACAGATATAAATATATAGAGATAAGGATAAAACATTACATGAAAATGACCCTGATTTAACATATGTCCTGATACAAAATAAGGAGATGGTTTAGAAAACCATTAAGTTAGTTATATGTTTGTCAGATTTACTTGCTCTCCAAACCTAGTCCTTGTGAAAAAAGAAACCAAACTGAAAACTGCTTGGTCTGCTAATGTTAAACCAGTCTTCCCAAGACTATCTTACTAATGAAAGCAATTTGCTCATCAATTTTTTCACATAATGAATGATTGTTTTTAAGACATACAATAAATAAGCTTTGGTTTTATCTCGTAAATCAGTTTCATACTTCTAAATAAATGGCATTTTTAATTTCTGCTATTCAGAGTCATAAAAGCCCAATTTCAGCAGGTCAAAAGTAAATTTTAACTTGACCATTCGAGCAGAGGTACTCTATCTTCATAAAGTACACAATTGGTTCTTTTATAAAATTGAGCATTAGACTTGGGAAATACATTTTAGCAGAATTGTTAAACTAATCTGCATTTTCTATGGATGTTTATATGAGATGAAGAATCTTAATTGGCATTTTCCACTTAACTAAACAAACACTGATTTTCCTTGAAATTTTAATCAATATAATTGTGCATTTTCTTTTAAAAAAATGGCATATGACCACATGTTAGGCTAAAATTTTCATCTCATTTGCAGACAGATCCATGTGCATGACAGCCCATGCCCTGCAGAAGGGTCCTGGCTGTGTCCCCTTCTTCAGAGATCAAACTCCACACCTATTAACTTACAAACATACAAGAACATGGGCACTCTGTCTTGAGCCTTCTGTAGACCTTCACCCAGAGCCATATTCTGCATGCTCTACTCATTTCCTTTAAATTGGTGAATCTTTGAGATGCATTTTACTGGTGCTTGCCCTGGCTCTGTTTCTGAATGTGGTTTTCATCTTCCCACTGCTCCTTGTTAGCAATCAGATCTTCCATATTCCTGTGCCTTCCATTAGCTCGTGATATCAGAAACTAAGACCACTTATAAGTCTAGTTGAAGAGAGATTTTTCCCCAAATGTGTGAACAAAGAAGTCCAACATTCTTAAGTATACCCACTAACACGTCTACCTGGAGATATTAACAAAACAATACTTGATTGCAAGACCTTGAAGTCCAGCTTCATTTCCAGTGTTTGCCCATTCAGCTTAGCTCATAGACTTATTTACTCTCTCTCTTTTTGTTTTTTTGCTTTTTAAGATATTGTTCATTTAGTATAGTGCTGGTATTGGGTTTTTACTTATTGCTTTGATTGTGTTATGGAATGTTTCTTCTATGCCTATCTTGCTTAAGATTTTCAGTGTGAAATGGTGTTGGATCTTTTCAGATGCCTTCTCTGCATCCATTGAGATAATCATATAGTTTTATTTTTCTATTTATTGTTGTGGTGTATTACATTTACTGTTTGTGTATGTTGAACCATCCCTGCATTCCAGCAATGAATCCCACTTGGCCAGGGTGAATGGTCTGCCTGATACACATTTGGCTCCTATTGACTAGTATTTTGCTGAGGATCTTTCCATCTATGACATGCATATCAGTCTGTAGTTCTCTATTTCTGTTGTGTCTCTGTTTTTAGTATTAAGGTGATATTGGCTTCATAGAAAGAGTTTGGAAAGATTGCATCCCTTTCTAGTGTTTGGAAAAACTTGTGGAGAATTGGGGTAAGTTCCTCTTGAAAGGTTTGGTAGAATTCAGCAGTAAAGCCATCTGTTTCTGGTTTTGGTTGGGAGGGATTTGATTACCAATTCAATTTCAGTCCATGTTATAGGTCTATTTAAATTATTAATTACCACTTGATTAAATTTTGTTGGATTTTATGTATCAAAAGCCAATTCATTTCTTCCAGATTTTCTGATTTGTTGGCATTTCGTTACGTGCAATAGTTCTTAATGATCCTCTGTATTTCCGAGATGTCTGTTGTTATATGTCCTTTTACATCTCTGATATTATTGATGTGTATCTTCTCCCTCTTTTGTTCTTTGATTAGTTGGGCTAATGGGGAGTCTGTTTTCTTAACTTTCTCAAAGAATCAGCTCTTTGATTCATTGATCTTATGTACCATTCTCTTGGTCTCTATTTGGTTTATTTCCTCTCTTGTTTTGATTATTTCATTTTTCCTACTAATCTTTGGATTACTATTGTTTTTCTAATTCCTTCAACTGTAAGAGTAGCTCATTTATTTAGTGCTTTTCTAATTTCTTAACATAAGCCTTGATTGAGATACACTTTCCTCTTAACGCTGCCTTGATCGTGTCCCATTATTTTTGATACATTGTGCTGATACCTTCATTTATTTCAAGCAATTTTGAATTTCCCTTTTGATTTTCTCTCTGAAACATTGCTCTTTTAGTAGCATATTATTTGGTCTCCATGTATTTGCATATCTTCCTGGGAGTTTTGATTTATTGATCTCTAGCTTCACTGCATGATAGTCTGAGAAGTTGCATGGTACAATTTCAATCTTTTAAAATTTGATGAGCCTTGCTCTGTGGCTTATAACATGGTTAATTCTGGAGAAGTTTCCATGAACTGATGAAAAAGTGTATTCTCTATCTGTAGGATGAATCATATTAAATGGGGAAAGACTGGAAACTTTTTCATTAAGATTGGCACTAGACAAGTCTGGGAGGTGTCTGGGCCTTGGGGTTGGGGGCAGCTTGCAACTCCCTGCAGTGTGGCTGCTGTGGGGGGGTGCTCCTGCTGGGCTGATTCCAAGGCTGGAATTCAGGCCAAAGCCACTGCCACAAGGCAGTGACTGAGCCTTGGCTTTCTCCAGACCCAAGAGAAATCTTCCCTCAGGGTGAGTACACCATTAGGGGGCCTTGAGAACTGGATTAAAGTCCTAGCTCCACCCTGCTGCCAACACCTTGCAGCAGGATGAGTCTGGGAGGTGTCCAGGCCTTGGGGTTGGGGGCGGCTTGCAACTCCCTACAGTGTGGCAGCTGAGGACAATTCCCCTGGTGGGCCTGATCCAAGGCTGGGGACTCAAACCAAAGTCACTGCCTTTGACTGAGTCCTTGGCTTTGGTTGGCCATTGCACCAAAGGGTGCCAGGATCTGCCTGCTGGCCACCTAGTGGCTAGCTCTGGGGTTTTTAGGATATGAAATTTCTGCTTAGGAACACCCATGAATAAGGCCAACTTTAGTGCAGATAAGAGATGAAGTCTGGGTGATTCCCAGTAACAGGGTCATGAAACTTTCAGGCAAGTGTGGGGACTGAGACATACTGGTTTGGAGGAGAGTGTCCTTAAGGTCTGTTTGGGCCAGATTGATTCATCAGCCAAATTAGGAATCCTGAAGTGGGCTGTTAGCATAGAGTATCACTGACTGCCACATACCAGTCTACACCAAAGCTATGGATGGGGGCTATGTCTGGCAGGGCTAGGCACCATTACTTGACTGAGTGGTAGAAGAGTGGACTGGTCACATTTGGCAGGGTCAAGACACTAACCAACACACGAGAGAACTTGGCCCAAGCGTAAACTCTGTGGGGGAAGTGAGGGCCCAACCCTGTGGAAATACAAGCCCCACGGGTTAGCTTGTGAGCTGGGGTGGCAATGGGCTAAGCTACGAGTGACCATAGCATCTGCCATCACTTATGGGTAAAGAAACTGATGGCAATCTGGGCAGGTGAAGCCAGCACCACCCAAAGGTGCATCCTAAAATAGGAAGTGGGGTGGGCTGAGATGCAACTAGAAGGGGGCAGACTGGGCAGGACCAAGCAAACTTCAACTCAGAAAAAAAGAAAGAAATCAGGATGGAGCACATGTCATTCTGACCAAGGCTCTTATCCCAACTGATCTTCATGAGGCAGGGATACTATGCCACAGCATTGAAGGCAAAGGCTGAGACAGGTGAGGGGCTAAGCCAACTGTGTCAGAGCACCCACTGGCACACAAGCAATCTAGGGCTGGGAATAGACTTGGTTGGGGAGCTGTGAGTGTACACCCTTGCTGGGTAGGGATTCCCAAAGGAGGGTGCGGGGGCTGGAGTGGGGGCTGCATTCTGGTCTGGATATGGCTGCAATCTCCCTAGGCACAAATGTAGACTGTGGCTGGGCACATCAAATGGGACTAGACACCAGCACCATCTGGTGCTCTGGAGAACCTGGGTAGATGTAGAACGCACTAGGTTGGGTCTCTGCCCCTACTGAGCCATGTGTCAGCAGTGTCTGGGTATGGACAAGCCTTGGCTGGGGTGAAATAGCCAACACCAAGAACTGGAATGGATTGAAGGCCAGCAATGAGAGTTGGCCCATGGAACCAACAGTATGCACAAGACCTGGTATAGGGAGAGGTTCTGAAGGAGGAGCTTAAGAAAATCTTCTATTGTAACATAGTCCCTACAGATGAGCACAAGAACCACAATATGGAGCAACCCAGACCAGGCAAGAGGAAGATACCCACCATCATACATATGGCATAGGTGGGGGCCAGACCAGGCTGAACCTGATTACATCAAGCGCTGACGAATCTGAACGCCAGTATAGAGTGTGGGTGAGGTCAGTTTCAGTCGCAACACATACCAGTGCACATTGAGTAATGCCAAGGTGAGGGGAGCCATACCAGATGTGGTTGCAGTGCCCTACAGCACATGTGAGAACAGGGGGTGGGGGGAGGAGGCAAACCAGGCAGGGGAATGTGGGCTCCCCTGCTGAACAACCACACCCACTGGAGAGCAGGAGTTGGGATGGGGGCAGACCAGACCAGGCAGGGCTACAACACCTGTGGGCCTCATGTGAGCTGGATTGGGGAAGGGCCAGATTGGGTTGACTGTTCTGACTGGTACAAGCAAAAATTAGAGTGGGTGAGGGTTGGTTGGGCTTTGCCACATCATCAGATGGCAGAGGCTGACACTGGGGGCCAATTCTATTAAGTTAAATGCCAGAACCACATGGAGAGTGCATATTCCAGAAGTTGGAGTTGCCTAGTAGGGAGATAGCGGACACCTCCTTCGTGGGTAACCACTCCCACTGGAGAACATGAAAGCCAGGACAGGGGCAGGAATGGCTAGACAGAAAGGCACCTGACAGTATGTCTGTGGGCTGGATAGTAGGTTGGTTGGGTTGAACTAGGCTTCAATGCCCATTGACAAGTACAAGAGCCAAATGGGATGTGGGACAGACTGAACAAGCCTGCGGTACATACTAGCATGCATCGAACCATGGTACGGAGCAGGCTTGGTGGGGATTATGGGGAGTTGCCCCATCTAGGCTGCAGCTCCCTCTTGTTTGGTAAAACCTGTGTCAAGCCAAGTGATTCATACATGGACAGAGAAGTGAGAATTCCAGAGAAGTATTCAAAAGATGAGTACTGTGTTAACTTTTGGACTCTTTTCCTTAGCATTTTCAGACTTTCCTTTTGGGCATTATTGCAAAGGCTTCAGACATTTTCAAAGCAAGAGAAAGTATATTAATCCTTTCCAGAATTGCTAGACATTTCCAAATATACTTAATACAAGTGATCTTAAAATGTGACCAACATGTGGCCAGCATGATAACCTAGTGGCTAAATCCTCACCAGTTCACATCCCGTCTGCTCCAGTTCTTGTCCAGCTCCCTGCTTGTGGTCAGGAAAGCAGAGGAAGGATGGCCCAAAGTCTTGGGACCCTGCACCTATGTAGGATATCCAGAAGCTCCTGGCTCCTGGCTTTGGATCAACTCAGCTCTGGCCACTGCTGCCATTTGTGGAGTAGACTAGCAAATTGAAGATCTTTCTGTCTCTTCTTCTCTCTGTAAATCTGCCTTTCCAATAATAAAAATAAAATAAAATAAAATAAAATAAAATAAAATAAAATAAAATAAAATAAATCCTTTTTAAAAATATGACCAACCTGGACATACAGAGGCAGTTGCCCTCCTCCACAAGTTTCCAAGGTTTTGTTATAATAGGGATTTAGTGCAAATACATGAGGTCACCTGTCTGTTGCAGAAATTTCTCAGTAAAACAGGCAATTTGAGCCATTTTAAAGAGAAAAATAAAAATACCAGGAAGTGCCTAAGGGCAAATATTACTTGTCAGATCTCATTGTCACCACAGGCAAGAGTCATATTGTCAGAATTTTTCTCAATTGAAACCTTTGCCTTCGGCGTGAAAACAAGGCATTTAAAGCTGTAATAATTATAAATCAGAGGAACAATCGTTTACCCTAGAATAAATGCCTTCCAATTTTTATCAAGCATATCTATTATATCGTTTTATTTGAATCTCGGAGGTTGGAAAATCAGAATGTTACTATAACAGCATAGAAGACATATGCCTATTTCTAATAGTTTTTTCTTTACTCAGAAATGTTTATGATTGCATTTGTATTTTTATGTTATAAAATCCAATAGATTATTTAAAATAAGCAAAAAGAAAATACCATGAAGAAAATTCTGCCCCAAAATCTGCCTAATATTTTGGTATATAATATTTAGCCAAGTGATATTTTTGTATAATACATTAGTTCCCTGTCCATGCAAGTGCATGCAAATCAATTTCCATTAAATATTTTAGAAGACCATATGGATAGTTGGACAGATAGATAGACACTTACACTAACATAATTATCTGTTCATGTCAAAAAGTGATGTTATTAAAATGCTTGACAGATAGTAATTACACAATGTTCCAATTTATGATACCTAATTTATCCTTAAACTAATTTCTTGGGTTTTGACATTTTGTTTAAATATCAGTTAATATAGCCTGGTTTATGTTATGAAAACAGTAACAAGTCAATTACACGCAGTAGCTTCAGACAACTCAGTTTATTTCAGAAGAAATAAGTTAGACATGCCATGAGTTTGGTCCCAGGACAATCAGTCACTAAGCTACTGTGTCAATACTCAGTTAACTAATGTGGCAGTGCTAAGAGAGGGAGGCTCCATCACACAGAGGCTGAGGAAGCAAAGCCAGACCACGCTCTGTGTTTTCCATTTAAATCATTTTGCTCTTACACCTACAATGTCTCATTACTCTAATATTTTAGACAACAATTCTATTAGTGAGAGATCTTAAGCTCTCACTAACTCTAAATTTTTAGCTCAACCAAGAAAAGTACTGAATTCACAAATCACACCCTAAGCTGACTTTGAAGACTGTTGGTCAGCGTTGACCACTGGGTGCATAATTTTCAAGTTTTTGATTACACATAATTGCAGCAATAAATTTAGCATGTCTTCATTCCTCCTGAAAAATTCTAAGGAAGAAAGAGAAAACTTATCAAAAGGCCCACATTTATTTTATTTAAATAAAACTTCAACTTGAAATATTGATCCGTGTGTATATTACTACAGACGAGTCAAATATATCTTGCATGTGTTTGCTCTTTTGTTTACAACAGAGTTCCCTTCCAGTAAACCTATTATGTAAAAGTATCCTATCAAAACGCAATTAAGACACCGAACCAACCAAACGTTGGCTAGCCTAACCTATTTTAAACACGACCAGATCATTTACATTAGCCTATACTTGGGCAAAGTCATATAACTCAGTGCATTTTATAATCAAAAAGATGAATATCTTGTGAGACTTTCTGAATATAAAAAGTGAAAAGTAGAATGAATATGTAGATTGACATTATCACTGTTGCAAATATGAAAAATTTAAATGTATCAATATTTTTGATTGCTGTAGCAAATGATTTTATGTTGCACTTTAAACTGTTGTGTTTTCACTTTCTCTCACATAGAAATTTGGGCCTCATGTTCACATTATTAAACAGATCTTTACTCTTATGTTGAATATCTGCACTAACATAAAATCAATACAGATGAGTTGAAATTTGAGCCTTTCTCATTGTTTAAATGGTATATACCAATTGTGTACTATACACACACACACATATATATCAAATATATGTAATCAAAGATATCAAAGAATCTAATTTATTTTTAATATTAAGAAAGCTTGGAAAACAAAAAATCATTCTTATGTTTATTATTATTATTATTTTCTATGATTCAGTTTTGTAGGTATAGGGATGCCCATTTCTACTCCCTCGCTTCCCCTCTATTTCTCTCATCATTTTCCTCATATTATTACAGTAGTGCAATCCTTTAATAACATTTCAATGTTTAGCATTGCATTATTTAGCTATATCATGGCATTTTAGGTATAGTCAATGATGGAAAATCTAGCGTCAAGTTGTCAAGGTGTATTTAACAGTCTCGTTAGGCGTCCTTCATCAGGAGTAGAACCACACACTGAAATGTACCTTCACTGTCCAGTATGCTAGTCTCCATTATACAGTTCATTTATACAATATATGTTTAGATCTCTTTGCCTGTATAATTATTTGTTTTGCATTTTGCATGAGGGTTGCCTGAGAGAAAGATGGGTAACAGAAACCGTGCTATATCTACTTCATGGAATACTTCACAGCCATTTAAAAGAATGACATTTGCAATAAAATGGTCCCAACTGGAGATTATCATGCTCAGTCCCAAACATACAGATACCATATATTCTCTCTGGTATGAGACCAAAAAATTTTGTAACTGTCACCATTGACCATGTTTTCAAAAAATTGCGCAGAATATTTGGTGTACACTTCCCAGTAATTAAATTTCTAACAAAACTGATCTCATATAATCAATTGCAATGCACTATCACTCATTTCCCCATTTTTAGCTATCTCCTTGTTTTATAATTTCAAAATACAATTTTCTATGACAATACCAAATGAATTTTCCTAACCTTTTTAGAAGATTTTGCTTTTAATTGGATTTCAGTTATTTTTCAGAAACGAATGCACCTGTACATAATGTTTGGACTTTAGCTGATTATTTTCTGAATGTATTAAACAGAGGTCATAAATATCATTTAGTTTCCTGATGGATATCAACGAATTATTTACTAGGCTGGTTTACTAATAGATTTGAGTGCCCACTGCACTCTACTCTGGCAGCAATGAATATTTCTTCTTAAGCACGCAAAAAAACTGAAATACGCACCTTCAATTTTTCAGTTCTTTGATACTAGTGAGATTAATCAACTGATGTAGGCATTTAAGCAATTTATATATGATCCTGTATGAATTTTGTTCCTCAGCAATGTATGTCAAGATTCTGGTATTATTCTGTTATTCGCGTACTTTGTTATACGATCATATTAAAGGGAGTCCTTCTGCTGGGCAGGAGGACATCTGTATCTGTGGCCTGGCAGTTACGCAGTGCCACCGCGAGCCTTGTCTTAGCTGGTGTGTGGGGTTTTCTCAGGACAGAGACGGCCTTTGCCCAAGCCAAGACCTCCTGGACCTCTCCTGGGCACGCCCAGTTCCTCCACTTAGCCCCGTGCTCTTGTCCAGATGGTTTCCTTTGTAGCCTAGGTCCATACTCTCTGGGTCCGGGAGCCTCTGGAAGAGCAAGGAGACTGTCACAGAAATAGGCACCCCTGTGTGGGATGACTATAAAGTGAAGTTCTTCCAAAAACCCTAAAGGACACAAAGAGGTCTAGAAATTCAAATAGAGCTGCTGTTAAGAGAATTCTCTCCAACCACTGCAGAGCATCTGTCATCCCCACTTCTTCTGCATCTGTGGGGCCTGCTGTGCTGTCTGCCCCAGTGAGCAGGTGCCCGGAGCAGCAATGCCTTCCTGGAGACCAATGATATAACAACCATCTGGCTAGGGGAAAGGTGGCAGATATATTAAACAGTGGCTTTAATAGAGTGCACTTAAGTATATTCACTTTATGAACTAATTTTAGACTTTTCCTCTTCCGTTTATAAAGCCCATTTAAGCCTTTTTAATATATTCCAATTTTTTGTTGGAATTTTCCATATTTTTGTTCTTTGTAATCATTTTACCTGCATTACATGGCATATTTGTAGCCTTTCTGCTATTTAAAAATAGTTTGGAGTTCTTAACACAGCAATTAACTGTTTAAAAATTAGGGAAATTATAGATTTGAACAGTGCAATCAACCAACATGACCCAATCCCTACTAACAAAATACTATCACCACTTTTTTTCAAGGAAAGAGGCAAGATTCATCAGTGCTGGTCATATGATAAACTATGTAAAACTTTCATTAATTAAAAACTCTAAAATGATACTGAATACAATAACTATAAATTAGGGATGAAGAATAAGGCAACATCTAAAAGCAAGTAAGAATACAAAGAAGGGGTAAGAAAAAGGTTCCAATAATTCAAATTGGGAACAAAATTAGAAGTTAGTTCTTTGGAACCACTAACAAATTTGATAAATTCCTATAAAAACCATTCAACAAAACAGAGAAAAAATATAAAATACCAATGAAAGGTGTTATCCTTTTAAATATTATGGGCTTAGTGATGCAATAGATCTTCAGAAAGTTCATGCAAGATATGTATTATGAAAAATTGTGCTTAGATTTCAAAATTGTTGGTACCAAAATAGTACTTAGCTCTTAATTCCATTTCCATGAACTTATTGAACTGTTCTTATATCTAAGGGTAACAAGATAGTAAATTCAATATATTAGATAAAACTCATTCTGTCAAAAAAATAAATTATCACCACAAATACCGTAAGGAAAGAAAAAATTAAAGACATTAATGTCTTTGAATTCCACTAAGCATTTAAGGTGGCAAGGTAGTGCTAACTCTGCACAAATCCTTTCAAAGACACCAAGAGTAATATTTCCTAACTAATGAATAGACATAAAAAAGTGCACGTCACATGGTTCTCTTTAAGAAAAGGAAAAGCTGCCTGGCACAGTAGCCTAGTGGTCGAAGTCCTTGCCGTGCATGTGCCGAGATCCCCTATGAGTGTCAGTTCTAATCCCAGCAGCCCTCCTTCCCATCCAACTCCCTGCTTGTGGCCTGGGAAAGCAGTCAAGGATGGCCAATATTCTTGTATTCCTGCACCCGCGTGGGAGACCCTAATAGAGCCCCAGGCTCCAGGCTTCAGATTGGCTCAGTACTGGCCATTGTGGCCATTTGGGGAGTGATTCAATGGATGGAAAATCTTCCTGTCTCTCCTCCTATCTGCTATTCAATAAAATAAATAAATATTTTTTAAAAAGGAAGAAAGAAAAGCAAAAATATAGCTTGGGAGATGAATAGTTCTGCTGAGGTCACCTGGACTGAAAGAGAGACTAAGGCAAATTCCTGAGGTTAATGCAGCATTCTGTCTTTCTTTACGAACCTCCATGAACTGAAGAGTTATATTTCTAGATTTTATTGCATGCAAGTGTTAAACAATTAAAAATTTTAAAATGTTAGGTCCTCATTCCAAAAGACATTTTGTACCAAACGCATCTGCAAATCCCCACATGTATTGGGCTTTCCTCAGTACTTTATATCCACTGCGTCTCGTTTACTGGGGCTGTGTCCCAAAGCAGCAACCCTTACCAATGCAAGAAAATATAGCAGGAAACACAATTATGATGACTTTAGAAACCTTGTCATAACAAGCTCAATATGGTAGATGAAACGCACAAAAAAGTAAGAACATTTTGGTATAAATATCAAAAATATGAAAATATCTTTTTTTCTTCATCTGTAATATAATTTATGAATGTTTACAATTGCTCTATTTATTGGCTTCCCTTTCATCTGGGGACATCTATCTATGTCCTTAATACATTTTTTATGAGCTTCGAAAAATTACTCCTGAACAAAAACATTTTTGTCAAATTGAATGAAATAGCTTCAATGCCAGAAGAAAATCTCAGTTCCAGTGAAATATCCCACTGAGGTGTTTTATCCTTAAAATAATTTTAAAATGCGTAAAACATACTGTGATTCTGGACATAATTAAATAGCAGATATTCACGACAAATAATGATTCAAGTAAACCGGCAATGCTGCATACTTTGTGCACATTCTGGCAATCATTTTTTTTTTTTTAAATAAGACCTGCTCAAGTTTTAACTAATAAAGGTTAGAAACTCTAAGAAATGCAATATCCTTCTTCAGTTTTCTCCCCTTCAATGTAAGAGGCCATTGTTTTTCTAGACCAGAAATTCACCTAAAAGGCGATCTAGGCAGAAATACTTGAGCAGAGCTTGAATTTAGAGGCAGTCTGCCAAGCAGACTGATTTCTTTGGCAAACAGAGTATCCCAGGATTGTTTTCAGAAAAAAAAAAAAAACAAATGGGAAATAGGTGTGGATGACTGAGAGTCTCGATTAAAAAAACAAAGCTGTCTATAGACATTCGCCTTCACAAAATCTTTCTATAATCCATCCATTCACAGGAGGGGAAAACGGAATAAGGATCTGAAGAGAAGACAGGATGATAAAAGGAAAGCGCTTTTCTCATTCGCTGCCTTGATGGTGATAAGGAAAGCTGAAGTAAAGTGTACCTCGAGACTTCATTTCTGATTCTTCACAAAGCCAGGCACAGACGCATAAAGCCGTGATGAAACACAGCAGTAAAGCAGGGAGTGATGCTTCAGAAATAGAGCTGTGTGTGCTCAGCTCTGAACGTGACAAATGAGAAGGCACAAGGAAAAATTCTCAGATATTCTATCTAAAGTGGAGAACACGATGATGAAAGCTATTTGCTTTGCTTTTTTAAAAAAAATACTTTAGTATTTCTTAAACGGAAAAGTAATTCATTGTTATGAATGGGTCAATGTAGAAATATATAAACAATAGTTGATATTTCATGTCTGGTGAAGATAACAAGGTTAGCCTGATATTTTAAATCAAATTCCTCAGGCAGCAAGCCACAAGACAATGTTTCAGATAGAAATGACTTACTAAATACCTGCTCTCAGGAGAAATCAGAGAGGAAAGGAGACGAATAGCATTGAATGTAGGAATGAGCCAGGAAAGGCTTTGAGTTTGGAAGTTACTTTAAAAAGTCGTGTTTGGGAACACACCTGCCTGTGGACAAAGACTTTGGGCTGAGTTCAGTTGCAAAGCCGATGGGAATACGCAATGCCCAGAAACGGTATTCCTAGCTCCTTTCAAAATTAGTTAGTTTCAATGCACAAAGAAATGGTGTCACGGTCACAAGCAGACGTTAGCAGCAAAGCCTGCTGCAGGGAGGAGGGACCACTGAGCTGCCAAATGACCTGGGGCTTGCAGGTGAGATAAATTCTTCCACATCTTCCTCTGTTCACATATACATGCACACACACACACACACACACACACACACACACACCTACTAAACACACATGTCTGTATGTGATAACTCCTCTTTTCAATGGTAGATGCATTCCAACACCCCTAGAGCTTGCCTCTACCTATAGATGGTAATGGATCCTAGAGCAAATGCCCTTTTCCAACCACTCAGCATTTTTTGCTCACAGTACCTTAGCTTTTGCTATTACAGAGGTGCAACAGCAAAACTTAGATGAAATATTATCACTCATGTGGAGGACCTGATGCTGCTCCTGGCTCCTGGCTAGCCATCCAGAGACGGTGTGAATCAGCTGATGGAAGAGCTCAAAGACCTCTGTATGTTCCTTCCTCCATCCATCCCATAACTCTGAGGTTCAAAATAAACAAACTGCTCTTTAAAAAAAAAACTAGTATAGTTTTCTTGTCTGTTTTCAGTAATTTCTTATTTAAAAGCATTCTTTTCCATATTCAATTTAAAGTTTTATAATTTTCTTTATATAAATAAGAAAGTGTTCATATTACATTTATTTCAAAATGTTTATAGTATGTTAAAATTATAGGTGTTTTTTCTTTAATTTCTCTTTATAACTGAATACTGACCGATTTTTATTCTGGTAGTTAGATGCTCTGGATATTACAAGATGGTCAAACTGGGGCCCGACAGCGTGGCCTAGCGGCTAAAGTCCTCACCTTGAACACGCCGGGATCCCATATGGATGCCGGTTCTAATCCCAGTGGCCCTGCTTCCCATCCAGCTCCCTGCTTGTGGCCTGGGATGGCCAAAGCCCAAAGCTTTGGGACCCTGCACCCATGTGGGATACCTGGAAGAAGTTCCTGGCTCCTGGCTTCAGATTGGCCAAGATGGTCAAACTGAAATAA
The DNA here is from genome assembly GCF_017591425.1 of Ochotona curzoniae. Lineage (NCBI taxonomy): Eukaryota > Metazoa > Chordata > Mammalia > Lagomorpha > Ochotonidae > Ochotona > Ochotona curzoniae. The sequence continues at coordinate 25,074,703 of NW_024467115.1, forward strand.
AGGCGATTACGTTCCTTAGTTTTCCATTTGTGATTGGAATCTAAAACTTCTGTTATCTCAAAAAAAGTTATTGTTAAATGCGAGTAAGGGATAGCATGTCTCATTCCTGATTTAAATATAAAAACTTACAGTGTATAACTTATGGCCATGATGATTTTTATGATATATTTTTAGTGACCTTTATCATGTTTAAGTATTTATATCCTTAGAGTTTCTACTAGCAGCATTGCTTCTTTAATATTTTTCCTTTAGTATAATTAATTTAATAAATCATCCTGATTGAGTCTTCATGCTGAAACTGTTTTATCCCTAAGATAAGGCTTGCTAGGACAAGGTGTTCGTTTTTTGACATATTAAATCTGATGTGTCAATGTTTTATTGAATTCTTTGAAAAATAGACTTGTTCCTAAAATATATTTATAATTAAAGGGGCTTCTCCATATTTTTTCTGCATTCTAGGATGCAACTTCTTCCTTCTTTATAGAACAGCATTTCTGTCTCCACCATCAAATTTGTCCTGGATTTGCGGACATGATGTGAACCAAGCCTGGTGTTCTTAAAGTGCACAGCAGTGGTCTCTGCATACTTTTGTTTGCCTAGTTTCTTCTGCTGCTTAGTGTTTAAAATGAAAAAAAAATAGCATTTGAAGTTATTTTCCTTTATGATATTTTAAATAGAGGGTCAATGATGCCTGCCTATCAAGGCCATAAAGAAAATTGTAAATCCTACCTTTTCTGCTTTCAGGTAAAGGTAGCTTGCCAAAATATAAATAATAATAGCAAGGACACTTAAAATTATTGTTAAGAATATTAAGAAAAGGGTTGCCTTTAGAAAAAGGACTCTTGCTGGTTAGATTCCAGAAAAAGTATGCTATGGGATGAATTGCCAACAGTTTTCTTACCACCTGTAGGAGACTGGAAGGAGGAACGGCTGGGTAGAGGGATGATTTGGGCCAAAGCTCTCTGTCTCAATGGGCCTTCAGAATTAGCATCCTGGGTTGGGCAGACTGGTCTCCACATCCTTACAGTGATCAAGTGTTTCCTGAGGAGGCCGGGGAGAGAGGGAAGGAGCTGTGGCTAACGGCACTCTTAGGCCCTGCGACTCTCAGTTAAAAAGCGGGTTCCTATGCTGTGACAACACTCACCACAATCAACACTGCCCAAGGAGACGGGTCAGCTAGGCCCTTTCTCTAATCTTTGGTTTGTGAAAGATGTTCAATTTGCAAATTCTTAAAATTTTTGAAGGAAAATTTGAACAGATCAGGAAAGAAAAGGAGAATCACTAGACAACTTAAGTCTCCATGGTAACACAAACTTACCTGAGAGAATTAATAGACACAAGCACACTGAACCACTGCTAAAACTGTTTTTGAACAGTGAGGAAGCTATAAATGGCATCTTTAAATTGGAAACAATCAAATAAAATAGATGTAGAATCCTTCACATGTCATGAATTTTTCTATTACAAATTTCAGTTTGGGTAACAAATCACTTACACCCATTTTAAAGATTAAGTAGAGATTACTGGTGTTTCTTCAAGAACAAAAATGCTGGAGCTCAGCACAATTGCTCATTTGGCTAGTCCTCTCCTTAAAAACACCAGGATCCTATAAAGGCACTGTTTGGTGTCCTAGCTTCTCCACTTCCTATTTAGCTCCAAGAGTACCCCCTGAGAAACCAATGGAGGACGGCCCAAAGCTTTGGGACCCTGCACCATGTGAGAGATCTGGAAGAAGCTCCTGGCTCCTGGCTTCTGACTCCTGGCTCCTGGCTTTGGGTCGGCTCAGGTTCTACCATTGCAGCTATTTGGAGAGTGAGTAAACAGATAGAAGATCTTTGTCTCTACTTCTTTCTGTAAATATGCCTGTCTTATAAAAATAAAATTAATCTTTCAAATAAAGAGGAATGAAAATGCCTCTTTTAAATCTTTATTTATTAAGTTATTTAGTTGGTTAGTTATTGGAATGTTAGTAATACAGAGAGGAGGAGAGACAGAGAGGAAGATCTTCCATCCATTGGTTCACTTGCTAAGTAGAGAAATCTTTGATCTTGAATAACTTTTGTTTAAAGAAATGATCTTTTTTTTTCCCCAGTGGGTGGAGCTCAAATAATTCTGGGCTGAGGCACAGGTGCTTGATGTTTCCAGCTGTGTGGCTGTATCAAGAACTCAGGCCACCCAGCAGTGGGCCCTAGGAACTTGGGGATGTGGGGTTACAAGGAGTTTGGGATATGGCACAGGTGGGGATGAGCAGGGAGCTGAAGGTTCATGTCCAGATGAGGAATGACTTCTCTGGGACTTGCATGGGTGAGACCACTCTACTTGAAAGGTTACTATATGGACCTCCTCAGTGAGCATCAGAAAAAGTAATGGGTACTGTGAGGCTTCGCCATGAGGTCAACAAATACATAAGGGAATCAAGTTGAGGGTAGAATCTGCAGGAGAGTATGTGGGCTCACCCATATAGAACAGCAATCTCCATTGAAACACACAAGAACTGTGTCTCGGAATAGGTCTTGATGCAGTGCTAAGAGGACACATTGGCTGGGCTGGAATTCCTACTGGTGAATGCAAGTGCCAGAATCGGGATATTGCACTACACTGAAGAAGTCTGCAATCTCCCTTGGTATAGGTGGGGCCTGGGACTGGGGAGGCCCAGATTGGGCTAGACCCTAGCATCTACTGGCACTCATGAAAGTCAGGCTGGCTGTAGAATAGGCTGGGCTAGGTCTTGGCTTCTGCTGGAGCATGTGAGAGCTGTTTGTGGGTAAGAACAAAGTGTGCCTGAACTACAACACCCAACAGTAAAAGCAGAAAGGGTATGGGCTGATTGGGCAAGGACATCATTTCTGCCAGGACAACAGGTTGGCAAAGTCAATCTGTGCCAAGTGTGTGTGCATGATCTACCTCTGGGAAGATACCAGACAGAGGAGTTTGATGAATTCCTTTGTCAGGTTGCAGTCCCTGCAGGTAAGCACAAGAAACAAGGCAAGGAACAGCCCAAACTAGACCAGAAGGCAGTAACTGCTGGCATATATATGGATCAAATCAGGGTTGGGCCAGGCCAGTTCATAACATCCACTAGAAGATTCAAGAACCAGGATGAGGTGCAGAAGGAGCCAAGTTGGGCCACAACACTAGCCAGTCAACACTGGAACCAGGATGGGGTGCTGACTGCGCAAGGTTAGGCTGCAGCACCAACCAACACAAGCTGGAACTAGAGCAATTGGATAGAACTAGGCTGAAGCACCTGCTGTTGAATGCCAAGGAAACATGAGCCATGCCCGTCTGGGGGTGGTGGATGCCAGGTACATGAGATCTATGGGTGAAGGGTCCAGTGGGTCATGTGTCCCATGGCCCATGGCCTTGGGCCTGGCTGCAAGGTGGGTGCTGGATCCATGAGCCCCAATGAAGGCAGATCCACAGGGACCTGAGTCTCCTGGCCTAAGTCACAGGGCCTGCCTGTGTGGTGGGTGCCTGGTCTGTGAACCCCAGGAGTAGGAAAGTCCAAAGGACCATGGGATCCTAGGACCCACCTGCATAGGTGTCAAATCTGTGAGCCCCAGGGGTGGGAGGTCTGGCATGGCCTGAGTCTCCTAGGGCCTGTGTGGAGGGTGCTGGATCTGTGAACCCCAGGTGTGGGTGATCCAGCTTGGCCCAGGCTGCCTGGCTCAGATCCATGAGCTCACCTAAGCAGAACTGGTCCTTGTCGGTGTAAAGCATGGAGTGCTAGATGGCAAACCGTGGTGCATGGTAGCCCATTCGGGCCTGCAGAGGACAACTGGTACCATAGCAGAGAATGGAGAACAGAACATATGGACAACCACCCCAGCCAAATGATGACAGCAAATATCTGGATGAACGGAGACTACTAGGTCAACTGTGTCAGCCAATGAACATTGGAAGGAATAGCTCCTCTGTAAATCGGCCAGACTGACAGTATTTCAGAATTATTACATCCACCTGGGCAGAACCCTTGGAACATGTGCCACATTGTAATGCTGGGTTGATATCGGGTGGCCTTTCCCCATCCTTAAATACTGGGATGATTGGAAGACTAAGTATGGCCTATCTGTTATATTCACTTTCCCCCAAGAAATGGGAAGAAAAAAGACAAAGTTTAGAAATAATGATCACAGCCACTTTTCCCTAACCTAGATCCTTCTCACCTTGGATGATTATGTAAACATCATCCATAATAACAATGATAACAAAAATAATAACAATAACTGTTTTTCCAATTGAATAAAGTAACACTTTGTATTTTGTTCAGGATCTTGTAGTTTTATCCTTCCTTAAAAACATGCTTAATTTTAAATAAATGTTTTGAAGCTTTAGAACAATTTAGCTAAACATATTTATATATGGATTTTTGTCTTTGTTTCATCAAAACCTCCAAAGTTATTAAATCCAGTTGATTGATTTCATTTTCTTGTTTCATTATAAATGGAGAAAATCTGCTAAGAAAGATATTTAGGTTATATGACACTGGATATGATGTTTCTGTATATTAAAAATCCTTTCTAGGCAAGAATTAGTGAAAGTAAAATACATCAGATGATGGAATCTTTGTGCACAGACTCCTCGGTCTTATCAACTTTCATAAAGTTTAGGACTCGGAATAGCTTGGATTTTCCTATTTTACCCTGCTTTAAGATTATCATTTATTTGATAGCCCAATACTTCCTATCTGTAAGACTATTTCCTTCTTGTTTCCACCTTTTGTTATATCATGTCATGCAATGTTTCTTTAACATCAATTCTACTCACTCAGTGTTTTGAAATATTCTTCTCCCAGGCTCCTTTTAGCCTAAAATTGAGAATTGAAAGCTCAGGGTGAGATTAAGATTCACGTGACTACAACTGCATCCTAACAGGAAGTCATTGATAACTTAAAGCTTTCCATTTTCTATGATTTTATTTGTTACGAAGCTGTATTTGAGGGCTACATTGGCAGTATATTCACAAAAACTTCCTCTTACATAGCACCATTGACCTTTAGTCTGCGCAATATTGTAACAAAAGCCCTATTTAAAGTAAGAAAAGCCCTTTGACTTTCTGAGACACCCAAATGATCAGCTTTCCTGCGTTTAGATACGTAGCTGTTATTTTAAACAGTTGCAAACCTTTCAATGGTGAGAGTTTTGATTATGTAGTAGAGATGTCATTAGACATTCTATAATAACTTTGGCCCTCTAAAAATTTACAAAAGGAAAAAAGTAAAGTATTAGACATTTTAAAAAGTCATCCTTATTAATAACTGGAATTAGGAACACTTATTAAACACATAGCCACTAGTTAATACTAAATATTTTCTGAACAAATATATGGCCACCATGCCGGGATCGGAATTCATCCAAAGCCAGGAGCCACGTGCTTTCTTGAAGTCTCCTATATTGATTTAAGAACCCAATCATGTGAGCCGTCTTCTAGTGCTTTCTTGAGCCATAAGCAGTAGTTGAACTGGAAGTAGAGCAGCCAGGATACCAAATGTGCTCATATGGGATGTCAGTACCTCAAGCAAAAGCTTAGCCAGTCAACTATGCAAGGACACTGGCCCCATGATGGTGAAATTTTAAGTAACTAGGTTTAAGACATTGAATAAAAACAGATTAGAATCACAAAGTATGAACCAGACATAGTGCAAAATAACTAAATTTTATTGTCCTTAATAATTGCTATTTTTCTTTTCCTAGCTGTGATGGGATGTCAGTAACAGTGAAATTTTTTTAACAGTTGAAATGACACAAAGGCAAACAGTATCTATAACACAGAGGATGAAGAGGACAGATGCAAGGAATTATCTGGGACGAATTCTTTATTGAAATCCATCAGAGATATTTTTCTTTTAAATCAGAGCTCAATGAAGACACTGAATTTGTGATATGGGACTGTTAGGAAATGGACAATTATTTCACAGGTTTTTCAAGAGACATACACTTCTTACTGCCTCTGCCTTATTCTGCATAATAGACAGTATTTTTCCCAGCACCTTCTCCAGCACAGTGCTTACTGATAAGAGCATGCTGTATAACAGGAATCACAACCACAGACTTCCAGGAGAAATCAAAAACATGGCTCACACACAGGGTCTGAAGCCACTTATCACCAGGTGGCCTGGCCTCCACCAACGAAGATCCCTTCTCTTTACCACCCAACACTTTCTCTATGTCTACTTCCAGAACATTCTCATAAACCATTTGATCTGTTTCTGTCAGGCACCAGAAAAAAAAAAAGATATTATCACTTCTATCCCTTTTCTTATCTGCCATCTGTCAATTTCCACTGTCTGGGACCATCATCCAATTAGAGAGTAAACATCTGTTTAGCATGTAGAAGGGTGTGAAAAGGACTTCTATTCCCCTGTAACAGTACAGAAGAAAAATGACAAACCAGAATAATATATTTTGTAAACCTATGACAAACTACGGATATACATTATCCTTAAGATATCATATTCAGAGATGGATTAAATCAACTTAGATAAGCCAAGAATTTTCCACTGAAAAACCTTTTAAAAACTGTCCAGCTTGACTATGAGAAAACAGAGGTGCTGAACAGATAGAGATGGACAGTGGTTTCTGTTTGAGTTGAAAGGATTTGATTGGAAATGAACACAAAGCAATTTTGTATGTCTTGATTCAGGAGTTAGATACACAAGTATATGTATTTGTCCCATCTCGCTTAGTTTTTCTTTTAAGATATGTGCATTTCATGGTTAATTTTGATTAGACAGAGGTGCCTAAAATGAACAGAAATCTAGTGTTTTTGGCAACATGGTAGTGGCTGATACTTAGGGTTTTAATATGTGTTCTCTTGTAAGTTAGCAGCTCAGCACCTGGGAGACTAGGTCCAGATACAGACATGGAATCTTGGAACCATTAGCAGAATCATGGCTTTTTAATTTGCATTGGCAAGGAAAATAAGCCTGAACATATCAGCTTGCATGTGGCAGCACACAGGCTAAAACAAAGTCCTCATTATTAGAGCTTACATATGGTATTGTCCAGTAGCCACACTGTTATCCAACAAAATAGCCACAGAAACAGAAGGAAGGGGTGCAAGCACAGGAACTTATAAGATTCGTCTTCCCACCACTCCATACATTCCTTGCTTCACAATTTCTGGTCATTGTTACCCAAAAAAGAACCTTTCTGGGGGCCATGTGGAGTGTGGAGTAGTAAATATAAGGGGGCTGAACTGCCTCTTCGGAAAGTCAGCCTAAACCATCACACAAGGAATACCCTAACCCTGGATGGATTTTTATTATATTGCCCTAGGCTAAAGTCTTCATTTGGTTCCAGATATAATTCTATATGGATCATAAGAACTGCAGTTTTCCAACCAAGTCCAGATTCAGACAATGGCTGTGACTACCTTCCACAAAAGTCCAGCTGCAGAGCTTACAGCTGATAACCCAGTGCATACCCAGCTTGTCAGTAGATTGGTTACCATTGTGAAAGTGCATGCCCAGTCAAACAGTGTATTTGCAGCCACCAGGCTAAAGGCAGTAAGACAAAGTAATTATAGGCACCAACAATGGTGAGTGCTGATCATTGTGTAAGGCATGGGAGATTTGAGATGACACTACAAATGACAAAGGGGGTTTGTTTCCCTGGCCTCATGCCAGACTAGGTGGGTCATATGCTTTAGTAGGTTCACTTTTACATGTAGGAATATTGGAAATGCTGACATTGAGCCTTAAAGCTAAAGCAAATATAACTCTGATAAAGGCAGTGGTCTTTTCCTTGTGTAATGCACCCTGACAAAAGGGTGACCAGTGGCCATTACCTTTTCCAGGTGGCATGTTCTGCTAGCTCAGGGGATATTTGAGCAGGCAAACAGCACATTGTTTTGTTTTACAAAACCTGATTTTCACAGGAGAGTGGTTTGCACCTACAGTTGAATGGGTGCTACTGAATAATGCCTCCACAAGAACTAGTGCTCTTAAGTCCGTTCACTCAACAATTGTGACACAGTCCACAATCTTCTGATCCATGCCAAGTGGTAGCCCGAGTCAGCTTCCTGTCAAATACAGCTTCCTTTCTGAAACTTTGCATCAGTAAGCCATTGTATTGTTTAATCCATCAACCATCTCAGCTGCTTGGGAATGGCTCTATGGGTATGATTTCCAAAAACACACCAGTGTTTATCTCACACTTGCATTATAGATCCTATATAACTGTCACTTTCAATATCCTTTGGTCATCATGCACCACATGTAACTGTTCCAAAGCATGCAAGATGGTCTACATTCACAGACTTTTTAATTAGGGAGTACTAAATCTCTTTTCCTCTCCATAATTGTACCAAAACCCAATAGGCTATCTCAGTCTTTCATGTCCCTGCCAAATGGCCCATCTAAATACTCTTATAACAACATGCAAGTCAAGCTCCTGCTAGAAGATGAGATCAAACACTTTGAGCCCCTTGGAAGATTGCATATTCACTGAGCTGATGCGAAGTGTGCTTTCTTTCAATCACACCATTCCCACCTTGAGCTCTTCTTCATCAGATTCTGATTGAGAACCTCAATATGTACCAGATTCAGGAAAAGCACTCTCCAGATTTTCAGTAATTCTAAAAACATTAGTCATATCAGACCAAGCAATTCCCAAGAACTTGATTCAGAGTCAGGATCCCTGCCTTTTGGACCCATTGGTCACTCAGTCACACGACTTTATACAGCTTAGCAAAGTAGAACATATAGAATCTAAAGCTCAAGGGTCAAAGGTTATCATCACATCATTTGTGCCATGAAACACCTTCATGGCTGGAGATACAGACTATTACACCAAGTCTGAGGTTACCAAACCATGACACAAGCAGGGAGAATAACGAAGGCTTCTGCCACCTATCCCAAGGGAGGGAAAACTTGATGTGACTCTTGGAAGACTGAAACATAGATAAGAAAAAATTTTAAAAATCCAAAACTAAATGATAAGGTCAAAGCTCATGGCTGAGGTGATCCATACTCTCACTCACTTGTGGATCTGCTGCACTCAGAGAAAGAACCACTTCATTAAGCTTGTACTAATGTACTGTCATCTACCATGCCTTGTCTGGTCCCCAAACCAAGCCATGTTGGTGAATTAAATGGGCTCTTTGTAGGCTTAATGATACCTTCCTTCTCTAGTTCCCAGATGGTTTCAATAACTTCCTCATGATCACCTAACAGTTTATACTGCTTAGTATTGAACCTCACCTAGATGTGGTAAACCCACAGTGGTGTGAGGGTTAATATCCTCTCAACACTACTTTAACCGTGTACACAGTGGCAAAGTTCCTCCACTGTTGTCCTGGAGTGTCCCGTCCAGCAGGACAGTCAACGGGGGTCGCAACCACCTAGGAGAGATTGGGGGACAAGAGACACGAAGAATGGACAGCAAGACAGGATGTCTGATCAAGCTGTCAGTTTATTGATTTTAATTGAGGGTTTTTATACTCTTCAGTAACTAAGGCTCAGGGAGGAAAGGAGAAACTAGGACGCAAGCCATGGTCTCCAGACCGATTGTTCTTGAGCAGTCACCATATCCACAATAGTAACCAACATATCAACAATAGCATAGGTAATCAGTAACAAGATGTCGGCAGGTACAGCATAAATCATATTCTAAAACAGTTGCTACAAACAATTGAAGCTAAGCGTGTGATTAGTTTCATAACTTCTTTCTCAAGCATCTAGCCTGCCAGGGATTTTCCACTGGCCCATAGTTCTATATTCAAAATGGCTTCAGTGTGGCTATAGTACACGGCTCCTGACACTGGAGGACACTGATGCCCAGTATATATTCAAAAAGAGGGTACGCATACACAGCACATTTCTGAAGTAGTAGATATCCTATTCCCAAAGGTAAGTTCACTATTTTTACCTGGACAGTGTCCTCCATTGTCATCTACAACTCTAGGGGATCAAGAAAAATTCTCAGCGTTGCCATCCCATGCAGATTTAACCATTGTATCAGCCAGTGCCAGTGCTTTTTGGGCATTGTAGGGGACCAGTCAATGGCTAGCTCCACAGAAAGACTCTGGGTCTTAACCATTCCTGCAAAGTGGTTCATTTGCCTGTCACCTAATGCAGTTTAACTGGCCAGATTTTCTCTATGGCCATTTCAGATGACTCAGGATACCTCAGACATCATGTAGCTGTCCATTTCTCCTCCCAACTGACACCCAAATATCCTTTTCACCTAATGTTTCTCCAAGATGCAGAATCTCCTCCAAAACTAGTGGAAAGCCATCCACTCTTACTCATTCCTGAGGAACAGAGGCAGCAGATCATGGCTCAAGTACTCTTAGTTTTATCACCCACGTGTGAGTCCAGTCTGATTCTGAGCTCCTGATTGTGGCCTGGCCTGGCCTATCCATAACTATTGTTGGAATTTGTGAGGGAACCCTGCAGCTGATGCAGATGAAAGAACTCAGTCTCTTTCCCCTCTCTTTACCCTTTCTTTCAAATACATTTTTAAAAACATCTCAAAATATATTGATATGTGCTGATCTCATCAAAAAAATTACCTGCACCAAATCATCTGGAATAATATTTCCCCAAATGTCTGACCAACTACATCAGACTAACTGATATACAACACTGATCATCATACCCTGTTACTAATGATAGAAAGAGTGTTTTATGGCAAAAACACTCCAAACTTTAGGCTCTTACTCTCAGGAAAGTTGACAATTATGAACTATGAATTATGAATTATGGAGTCACTCAGTTGCAAAAAAAAAAAAATTGAACCAGAAGGAATTCAAGTTTTCTGTATCCAAGAACTAAGATAATGACCTTTTAAAACCCACAATGAATTCCTACAAATCCTGCTCATGCTGAACATGTACTGCAAAACAAGAGCTTTTACGGGAGATTTTTCAAAGCAACTTTCCCCTAAACATTGCAGATGGTCTTGCCAGCCTAGCATTGTGCAGCCAAGCTGATGTCTAGCAAGACATCTCCCAAACATGATAACGTTTATTATTGCCCAACATCAAAGGTCAATTATTTCAATGAGTCTCAGAGGCTTATTTCAGAACAGCTTACAATAACTTTTCCCATTTGCCTTTAAAATTTTCCCTTCCTCAGGCTCTACAAATACACCTATGATTCATATCACCGTGTGTATTCCAATCCCCTGATTTGTTCCCCAGTAAACTCATTTGCTTGGAAAGTCACTATTTCAGGGGGAAATTCAATTGCCAATCTTTTCTAGTAGCATGGTGCAGGACCACTTTTAGACAAGCGACTCAATCAAATCATGCATGGACTTTGTTCAAACCATTGGTGATGTATACTTGGCTACATGCTTGCTGGAGTTTTGGAACCAGCCTGGGCTGGAACTATGAGAGAGTTTCTCTAGGAATGTGTTCATAGAAAAAGAAAAATTATTAAAGTGAGACGAGTTTAATAAAGTATCTCTGAGTTTGCCACAGGGCTCAATTATTTAATGCAGATCTTAACATAATATTGTAAAATGTATCAGAAACTGAACAAAACAAGGGCATTTGTATCATTATTAAATTACATTTGTCTTTTAGAATGTTGTCAGATCTATGAGAATGTGTCAGGTAAAAAACACCATGGGCCCAATTATGGTAGTCAGGAAAAAAGGAAATTTATGCTATTTGTGGATCATTTGTAATGTTCCTGCTTGTACCTATCTTTTTCTATTTTGAACTCACAATACTTTGTTTTCTGGGTAATTCAGTAGCTCTGGCCATAGCCTAATCAACAGATATGATTTCTCTTTCAAAACCTGTTGATCAGAGAAGTAAGGAGTGTTCTCTGTATTTTAAGCAGGAAAAATAGTTTCTATTTTAATTTCAACTATCCTCTTCCTGACTTTCAGAATTCCGTTGAATTTTGGGTCTCCCACGTGTCAGGAAGAATACTAAGTTGTTTACATGCATGATCCTATTGAATTCTATCCCGATTCCAACCAAAACTCTGAGCTAATATGAGAACTAATGAGATGGATAATAGGAACAACATTACATAGTAAGTGAGGATTAAGGTAAAATTAAACTCAAGTCTCTTATTTCACGGGTTAAGTCCCCATTAATGAGCTTTTATTGCCTCTCATGCACTTGTTAATCAGCAGCACTTTATAATGCCTAAGATCTGGCAGTTTGTGATTGTAGAAAGGTGGAGACAAGTCGAAAGGGAGACGAGGAAGTTTTCAATGCCTCAATTGGAACAATTGGAGCATTACACTAAATAATGAAATAAGTCATTGAATGCAACCAGTTTGTGATTTTATACCAACTTACATAAATAAGCAAAAGAAAGGAAAAGGAAACTCCTCCCTAAATTAGAAAGCCACCTAATATATGTGTAAAAAATTATGATCAGAAAAGTTTTGACAATCATCAGAACACAAACAGCATGCAACTGAAAGCACCATTGTGAGGCTTTAAAACCAGTTAATCAGATTTTTGGAAATACAAGTAAATATGTATAGTCTGAAAATATCTCCTTTCTTTTTTTTTAGATTTTTAAAAAATTTTTTATTGAAAAATCATATATATAGAGAGAAGGAGAGACAGAGAGAAAGATCTTCCATCCGTTGATTCACTCCTCAAGCAGCTACAATGGCTGGAGCTGCACCAATCCAAAGCCAGGAGCCCAGAGCCTCTTCCAGGTCTCCCATGCAGGTGCAAGATCCCAAGGCTTTGGACTGCCCTTGACTGCTTTCCCAGGTCACAAGCAGGGAGCTGATTGGGGATTGGGGCTGCCGGAGATTAGAACCGGCGCCCATATGGAATCCAGATGTGTACAAGGTGAGGACTCTAGCCACTAGGCTCTGGTTCAGGCCCAAGTATCTCCTTTCAAATTAAATGTTGGTTACAAAGAATTATAGTAACCTGTGTGTGAAACAAAATGGGCAAACACCATCTTATTCATGTGATCAAAATAAATGATATTGATACCACCAAGGGTGGAACAAATTGATGTCGTGTTTCTTGAAAAATACGCTGAGGACATATCTTCACTTCTGTGATATTCCTTCTCAAACATATAATCTGATCTACTTGTGAGGACACACAGCATTAATCCAAATGGAAACAGTTTCTGCAAAATAACAACTACCAAACACCCTAAAAATAGAATGGCTAATAAAATCATCTAGATTAAAGGAAACTAAAGAGTCAACATTAGACTGCAATACCTGATCTGGGTTTTCATATACTGTAAAGAATACAAAGGGGAAATGTATGACATTTCAATTGATCTGTACAGCAGATACTAAGACAGTCTTAATATTGGTTTCCTGATTTTGATAATTACATTCTGGTTAACTGAAGGAATATTCCTGTTTTCTAGGAAACACAAGCTGACGTATCTGAAGAGTGAAGGGATATCATCATTCGGTTTATTCCCAAATGGTTAAAAAGAATAATTTCTCCTAGACAAAAAAAAATCTGTTAGAATATGGACAAATGAGTTCACATTTGAAACCCTAGGTGCATTTCTTGTATTAATCTTGAAATTCCTTTGTTTGCTTGATTTTTAGCTCAAAATATGAAATATGGATGGATAAAGAGCGTTCCGTAGAGAGTTGGGTCCACATTGAACTCCTGTACACTTCCGAGTTGGTTTCTATGTGTAAACCTGACAGGGAGGCTTCTGTCGGGAGGACACGTGCATTGGTGATTCACCAATTGGTGTTTGTCAGTTCATACTTCCAAAAATACAGACGATTCTCCAACATCAATAGTTGTCCCCAAATCAGATACAAATGTGAATGTTTACTACTCTGCTCAGTATGGACTTGAGTTTCACTATTTGTTTTGTCCTTCTCTAATGATGATTATGTTTTAGTGTATGTGCATGCTTTTAAACACTTAAGTTTTTGTCCCATGGAATGTGTGTTAATACATCTGTCCATGCTAAGTGCTTTTATTTTTGTCTTTTTCTTACTGTTGTACTGCTTTTCCTCCACTTCCCTCTATGTAAAAAATATTTTAAAATTTGTATACATACTTGTCTAAAGTGGTTTTTTTTTTTGTATCTCTTGGAGGTCAGGATTAAGAGTGGGTACATGAATAAATTATTTAAAGTCCACCATGTTTTCAGTGCTGTGTTGGAAGGAATCGCAAGTATCGCCATGAACAATTGGTACTTTGTCTTATATCTGCCCTTCTTTAGTAGATTCTTCATTCTATTATTCTGAAACGTATGCAGTCCTTGACTCTATACTATGTGTGGTAAAAGAGATTATACCAAAACTGTCAGTTCTCAAAACCCAAAATGATAATCTAAGTCTCATGGAAGATAGTTTAAAAAAAGACTTACACAGTTTGCAATTTGCTTCGGGATTTTATCTTGAGTAGAGACAACACACTTGCATCATCATGGAAGAATATTGTAGGAGCTGATTTAAATGTGGTAATTTGACTATTACAGGCTTAAAAGGGTACAAGCAAAGCAATACAGTTGTTCTGGAATATCACCAGAGTGATAATTGTTCAAAAGAGGCAAACACAATTGACAGCATTTGGTGTCTATCAGCTAACTACAGACATGCAGAAAGCTGTGATGAACTTCTTCAACATTGTACTTCTAAATTAAATATGACATTAATGGGAACCACTTAATGTAGTTCAGCTCTGTGCTGTTGGCCATTTTAATTGGATTGCAATTACTGCAAATAGAAAAACTGCTGACAACGTCAGAAAAACTAGGTTTACACCACAGCAGCCCTAAGAAGATGTTGAATTTGAATTTGTGTCTATAATCAGTTCGGTTAGCTCATTAAACCCCTCTTTCAGAAGCACAATTTAATTGGTTGAACACTGTAGTTGAAATACACAGTGGCTCATTGTCAGTTCTATGGTGTATGTTATGATGACAAACGTTTGTCTGAACTCAACTCCAATCTACTTGTTGGTTATAGGTTCTAATTATGGCACATAGTTTTCAGACAGTCTTTCTTCTCAAGGTGAAGCTTCTCTCAGTGACAATGAGATCCTGGGCTTAAAAGTAAAGCTGAAAACAGGTGGAGTCAGTGCATTTATGTTGCCTTTAGAAGTGTTTACCGAAAATAATGTCAGCTTGAAAACTTGGGCTAAAGCTCCCAGATCAGAGCTGCCAGATCAGCAATAGTTATTATGGAAACTAGTCAAAAGTAGTTTTCCAGGACACCACAATTTTTGTGATTATCTTATTATATGAGTGGTTATATTATTTTACAACTTCCCTTTAATCTAATTATTCTTCCAGTAAGCTTGGAATTGTGATCCATAAATATTTACTGCTTGTTAAAAACTCATGGGGTACCTCATCGATGTTTTAATTTGGATTTCCCTTATTGCTAGGGAGCTGGAACATTTTTTCATATGTTTGTTTGCCATTTGGACTTGTTCCTTTGTGAAATGTTTGCCCATTTCCCGTGCCCATTTCTTGAGTGGCTTGTTTGTTTTGGTTTTTTGGTTGTTTTGAAGTTCTTTGTATATCCTGGAAATTAGCCCCCTATCGCCTATATCGTGTGCAAAGATCTTCTCCCACTCTGTACTCAGCTATTAAAAAAAAACAAAATGCAGTTCTTTGTGGCTAAATGGGCACAACTGGAAACTATAATGCTAAGGGAAATGAGCGAATCCCAAAAGATTAGATACCACATGTTTGCCTTGATTTAACCTGTAATTTTTTGCTTGGTGGTTTGTTATTTTTTGAACCTGTCATTGATACTGTCTCAACCCAGATGTTTCGAAGAATGGAACTTGCATTATTTTTAACATATTGTTTACCCAATACTATGTCAATTAATTCCATAATGTTGTATAATGATACTGAGGCCTTGTTGGGGCTTTTAACTGACTGGATCTTTACTCTGTTAGACCTATCTTCAGACCATAGAAGGTCTCCCCAAGAGGCCACTGAACTTATCTGGACAATAAGACGCTGAACTTTATGCTAGGCAGGTGTTTGCAAGCAATGAATCTCAACTGAACTTGAACTATGGTTATGCAACAAGGTGGAGGAATCCACCATGGGGGGAAGGGTATGGGAGGGGTGGGGGGGATCCCCAGCGCCTATAAAACTGTACTACATAATATAATGTAAGCAACAATAAAAAAAAAAAACTCATGGGGGAAATATTTTTTAATAGGGCTATCCTTACACACAAACACACAGGCATAAACACATTGTGTATTTAAATGTTGGTTATATGTCTCTCTCTTTTGAAGATTGATTTCTTTTTTAGGAAAGGCAGATTTATAGAGAAAAGGAGAGACAGAGCTTCCTTCCACTGATTAATGCCCCAAATGGCTGTAATTTCTGGTGCTGAAACAATCTGAAGGCAGGAACTTCTTCCAGGTCTCCCACATTTGTACAGGGTCCCAAGGACTTGGCCATCCTCCACTGCTGGAAAGAGGATCAGCTGTGACACAAGCTGGCACCAATATAGGATTCCAGCACTTACAACATGAGGATTTATCCATTGAGCCATCATGCTGAGCCCGTATTTTTTTTTAACACCATGAAAATAAGCAGTTTTCTCCCCCCACAGATCATTAATGTATGCCTTGCTGCTCCTGCCACAATATTCAAAACAAAGAGCCAAATTTCACTGCTTTCCATGGAAACAAAATAAATTTTTAAACATTTAATATGTTTTAAAGTCATTGTTTCTCATCTTCTTTAACTTGAAATAGTTCTGGCAAAAATAGCATATTTGATCCCTAAATTTAATTGCATAAATATAAAAGAAATGTCAGATAACAGTTTTCTTTTTATTAATTGTTAGTATTGTGCTAGATCTAGAGGTCTGATTCAAGTGGTTCAACATAAGGGCACTACTATAAAAATTGTTATTGAATTTTCTTTTAATTTTCACTTTTACGGAAATAATCATTACAACGAGAGAGGTAGTGTGAACGATATCTGATAAAATGCTCTACTAAATGCATATAGAGAATTCCTTTTATCTAACTAGAATTTTTTTTTCTGTTCATAATAACCATTAGCCAGAGATCACATATTTTCTAGAGAAATGGAATGTCCTCAACGTAGAAATATAACATTTACCTTTGACTGTTGCTGGTTTACAAACAGGAAATTCCAGCGTGGGCAAGTGCAATAATTCTCAACGTGTGGATTCCAACAACATCAGTGTCAATTGGGAGTTTGTAAGAAACGCAAATCCTTGGACCACGTTCCAGACTTACTAAATCTGTGGATGTGCTTTAACAAGATCTTAAAGAGATTCTGATACATGCTTATGCTTTAAAAGCAATGGTCAGGAAGAAGCAATCGTGTGCCAAGAGAAGTTGGAAACGTAAGCGTAAGTGAATCGGGAAGGCGTTGAGTAAGAGCTGGGAACAGAAGTCTCATGCCCAATGCTTGTGTTAAGTGTGCAGATACTGACAATGCAATCTCTCTTTGGCAGTGAAGTTCCCAAATCTGAAAAAGAAAATGCTATCTGACTGATGCAGATTTATGAGGAACATTGAAATTTGTTTCTGATGAAATAATAATCATAAATCTGGCCACAGTGTATTGACACCACTGCCATGTGCTAAAATTATTTAAGACATTTGTTTTAAATTGAACTATGTTAGGTTCACTAAATTAGGCAAAGTACCTGTCTTAGGAAAATACAATCTCTGATCATGCGACCAGGAGACTTCTGTCAGATTCTATAGAATCTTGGAAGAGTTTCTAAAATCATCCATACAAGTTAGGAATATTTTATAGGGTTATCATGTCACACTGACATAATGAGAACAAATCAAAAAAATGCTACAGAATAAATGTATATTTACTGCAAGTTCTGCACACCTATGCCAAATATGAGAAAATTGCCAGCTTGTCTACAATTGTAGGAGCTTATCATGATTTAAAATTATAGAAGCACTGCAAGAACTAGACTAAAATGCTATTTGGCAGGTTTTCCGAAGTTATGAGTCTAAAAATTATTTCCCTTTATAGTTTTAAATAAATTATGTTTCAAATAGAAATGATGCTTTAAAGTTATGCTAGTTATTAAAACAAGAACATTTATTTTGATTAGTCATGGACTAAAGCTACTAGACATATTCTAA
Organism: Ochotona curzoniae; assembly: GCF_017591425.1. NCBI lineage: Eukaryota > Metazoa > Chordata > Mammalia > Lagomorpha > Ochotonidae > Ochotona > Ochotona curzoniae. Next base: position 25,092,745 of record NW_024467115.1, read on the forward strand.
AATACTTCCATCAAGTCAAAATTCTATAAATATGCATTGAATACTGTCAATTTGACCAAAGATTCAGTTGCAGGTGAGGCTTTATTTTCGTATCTCTTGGGTAAGGTAAAATATTTTTATAGCAAGAAAGTTTAATCTAGCCAGCCATGACATAAGATAGTCATGAGCTTAATATTGTTTCAGTGACTTATAACACTTGCTCAGGGCCTTACACGGTAGCCTAGTGGCTAAAGTCCTTGCTTTGCATGCACCAAAATCTCATATGGGCACCAGTTTTAATCCCTAGAGCCCCATTTCCCATCTGGCTCCATGCTTGCGGCCTGGCAAAGCAGAAGAGGAAGGTCCAAAGCCTTGGGACCCTACAGCCATGTGGGAGACCCTGGAAGAGTCTCCAGGCTCCTGGCTTCAGATCAGCTCAGCTCCAGTGAATCAAGAGATGGAAGATCTTCCTCTTTGTCTATCCTCTTATCTTTGTATCTTTCCAATAAAAATAAATGAAATAATAACAAAAAATTTGTTCATAATTAAGGTAAAAGGGAATGCATGCCATCTGAGGCTGTCTTAAGCTTGGCCCAATAGGATTCCTAGAGTCTTACAGTCTTCTTGAATAAACCCCTGATTTGCATCCTTGCATCATTCAGTTTCTTCTGCCATCATATAAGTAGAACTTTATTCTGAGTAGTATATTTTCCATTGCCTATCCTCAAATAATTCTCTATAGCTGAATCCTAATGTTGATCCAAGAGCCTTAACAGTGCAGGTTGTATAATGCTAGATTCCTTATACTCTGCCTCTAGCTTTCCTACAGCCAGTGTATTGATCTATTGATCCATTCTATATTACTATAAGGAAATATTTAGGAGTAGAAGCTTTATAAAGAAAAAAATGCTTAGTTATTTACTTTTGAAGCTTGAAAATACAGTGAGCAGAGCGCTGGCTCTAACCAGGTCCCCTGTTGGCCATGTTACATCGTGGCGAAAGATATCACTATGGGACTTTGTTGGAAATGCAGAGCTCATTTGATAGCCATTCAGGGATCAGACTCACATTTTATAACAATAGCAAGAACAAGATAGACTCCCAGGATAATGACATCATTCCTGGGAAGATTTGTCCTACTGGTGACCTACCTTCATTCCACTAGGTCCCCTCTTAGAGATCCTATCACTTGTCACCATTGCCTCCCTAAGGACTAAGTTCCCAAGTCAGGAGATCTTGGAAGATCCACTGAAACCACAACAGCCCAAGTGAGGAAACATACAAGGAAGGTGAAGTCATAGAATTTATTCAAACACCTGGTTTGCCTAAATCGCTTGCTTGTGTTCTCTAACAAATGCCATGTGTGTGTGCAGGTCTTCCCTGGCCGTTATGTCACTTTCAATGAGCTTCATGATTATTCCCTTGTTTCCACTTTTATTTTATTCAACAATGTTAAAATTTTCCTTGGTTTTCCACTTGAGTGAGCTGTCTCTTGCCTTCACATACCCTGGTTAACCACACTTTTAAACAGACATTTTCTAGGTATACAATGAAGGAGTAGTAGTTCCATCATATTTGGAGTCACATTTCTACATGAATTTTTGGATGAAGAGAAACATTCAGTTACTAACATCACAAAACTTCTTTCATTTTCCCTTTCCCAGTTGTCAGAAAGACAAAAGTATTTCTGCTATTATAACATGTCTAATTCTAGTTTTATCCAAGTGAAATTCATACCAGAGTAGAAGTATTAATTTTTCTTTTAAGTACTCAATGGAAAAATATTTGGGTGCAAGCAGTAATAGTTGTATCCCATAGAGAAGTTTATTGTTTATTAAATCTCTCACACAATGTGGTACTTAAGAAAGCAGAACTGGTAGATGATTGTGAAAATAAGAAAAACAATAATACAACTACTTTTCAACATTTTATGTGTTTAGAAAACATCTTTGTTTTGTATCCAACGGTGCAGTTATTTTGATATGTACAAGCTCATGTGCATGTAAAGTATCCTAGCAGATCTCCAACGATACCTTAGTACAATGTCTATGCCTGAGAGTTTAATGAATATAAAACTTTTTTATTTTTAATATCTCAAAGGAAGTATCCTATGACTGAGGTGCTACATCTTTGGCTGGGAACCAAATTATACACAACGATTTTTCTGTTTTGTATTCAAAGTTACTGACTTAGAAAAACTATGGACAATTATTGATTATCTTTTCCAAATCTTGTGAGTCAGGAGATGGAGTTGGCCTGAATGCAGAGTTGTAGCTTAGCACCTCATGTGTTGCTCATCTTGGCTAGACCATGGACAGAGGAGCCACTTCTCAAACAGTTCACTTCTATGGCTGGAAAATTGATGTAAGTTGGTTTCTATCCATGTGAACCTCTCAATAGAGCTCCTTGACTATCTTTAGGGCGTATTTCAAAAGTGAGTGATTCATAGGAACAAAAGTTGGTGTTTCAATGATTTTTTTCAATGATTTTAGTTACAAAGTACATGACCAATTCAGTATAGTGGATTACACAGGAATATAGATATTAAATACCAATTTAGATGTTGACTACCACATAGAGACTTGGAAATTAACAATAACATTGTCAGAGAACCAAGTAAAGTTTAATAAGATACAGTGTTCCAGCTTCAAAAGAGGAGAGATCAGTGGAATATCCCAAAGAACACCTGTGAAATTGAGTAGAGCTAAATTTGGGGAGCGAATAATGGTAAATCTTATAAATGTTGGAAAGGAAGAAGACTTAGTAGACCTAGGGATTTACTGGGATACAAAGCAAATCAATGATGAACAAGGGCACAAAAATAAGCAATCAAATATTTGAGACTAAAAAAACAACCATGGGAATTGCAGTTTAATTCTTTAAAAAAGAGAAAATTCTGTTGCTATTATGATGAGATCAATATCCTAGAAAGAATAAGTTGGTAGTAAAGAATTTGCTGTAGTACAATCATGAGAAAATCGATAGCACAATTTTAATTTTAGGAGGACATAAGTTTATTAAGATATTGCTGAAAGAATCAAGATGGTGAAATAGGGTAAAAACATGTTTAAATAGATGGAGAATCATTAGCCAGGGTTAAAAAGAAAGGAAACAGGAGAGGACAGGCCAATGGCAGAGGGGTACCTGAAGACTGAATGGCACATGAAAGCAGCTATTACAGTGACCAGGGACCCAGATGGCAGTCAGCAAGCAGTGATCTGAGCTCCACTGGTGGCCAGAGCTCTATCAGCAGCCAGGTGGGAAGTGGAATTCATTGGGATTTCAGGATGTAAATCCAGACAAAGAGCTTCCCTTTCTGCTGGTTCACTTGATTTGAGCAGGAGACAGAAGAGCAGATTCAAAACAAGTAGTGCAGGAACAAGGTGAATTTGAAAACCTAGACTTCCTTCCTCCCCCATGAGCTGCTTTGGGTGGCATTTTGCATAGAGTGGCAATGGTTATGGAAAGGGGCTGTGCATGCACTAAGCTGGGAGTGAGCACATTTGTGGCTCACTACATTGAACTGACATGGCATCCCAGGTTCCACCCCAAAATAGGTCCAGCTAACACCCAGATCTAGTGACCAACAGATCCAGAATTCCACCAGTGGCATATCAGGAGCCATTTTGTACAGCATGGCAGAGGCTTTAAGACTACAGGGACAACAGTGAGATATGCATACAATGAGCTGGGAACAAACTCATTGAACTCAATGCATTACATTGGTCTGACATCAAAAATAATAGTGACTTTGGCATCTTATATCTCAAAATAGGTCCATGTGGCACTCAGACTTAGCGAACAGGTTCCAGCAAGATCAGTGCCACCAACAACCCAAATATTTAGAACAACTACTGGGAACTGCAATAGAGCAGAAGAAAGATATGGGTGTAAGTGACATTTTGGAAGAGGTGTTTAGAAATATTTGTTGTCAGCAATGCCTCAGCGGAGCCAACATTGACGGTGTGTCTTCAAATGGAAGTAACATAGGTTATGAAGGTAGAAATGCAGAACAGGTGGTAAGATATCAAGATATATTTGTTGAGTTGTGTAAATTAATTCTGAAGTGGCAAAACCAAATGCATGAAAACCTCACATTAAAATGGTGCTTTCATCAGTAGCACATGCTGTTATTTATGATTCTCCTTAGTCCCACTGATATCTTTTTAAAAGTGGGGACAACTCAGTAGAAGGAACACTTTCTCAGCGGGTAGAATGATTAGTTCTCTTTAACGATAGCTGTTTAAACTAAATATTCTGGTATCTGGTGTACCTGGAAAGCCAATAAGAAATATGAGGTAGAGGAAGCTCAGGGAGAAAAATGGAGACTATCAATCTATTTTTATGAACTAGTAAGACCCCAATGATTGTTGACATTTCCTCCATGAGAGTGTGTTTAACTGAATAATGAAAGTGGAAGCTGGAGATCATCAATCTGGAAACCAAAGCCAAAGAGGTTGTCTGACTTGACCAGAATTACTAGTCAGTGATTAGCACGCAAGTCTTATAAGAGTAAGGCATTCTGGATCTTACTTCAATAGCAATATGCATTTCTTAATCAGGTCAATTTTGCATTAACCTAGGAGAAAGTGTAAATATGGCAAGTTTCCCTTGGTACTCTTCCTGGCAGAATGACTTAATTGACTTAAAATGGAAACAATTTCATCCAGACATATTTGCTAAGTGGAATTGTACAAATAGCTGACCCATAATTACTTGAAACTGCTCAAATGTACTGAGAGGCCAAACGTGATCAATTTTACAATATTGGCACAGTAGCAAGTGTGATGAGAGTATAAACGAAATGTATTGATTTTAGAGGGGAAATGATGTGACACATTGTATATTCAAATCCTTTTAGAACATATACAACACTTCTCAGGCCTTTTAAAATAATTTTATTATGAAAACCTCATACATAAACCACAGGAATATAAAATCCCATGTACCATTAACCAACTACAAAAAAAGCATTGAATCATTTATACCACATATTTTAAATAAACTACTTTATAGTGTAAAAACCTCAGAGTAAGAACCTTACCCATTAATATATACAACATTTAGGTAATAATGTTCAAATTTATGTCTGTTGTATCCTGGTTGTTGCTTCTAGAACACAGAAGCAGAGAAAGGGAAAAAGGATGTAGCCTACAAAAATAACTTCATAGCTGTAGTATCCACCAAGACAAATGTTTTATTGTCCTCTGAATAATATTAGCCATGTAAATTACTTAGGATTTACACAGAATAAACATGCTTTTAAATCAATTGATAGAACTGTATCAAAATACACACTCAAAACAGCTTTTTAGAGTTATTTCATTTTAAAAGTAATTTATCAACACATTAGATTCTCAGGCTCTAGCAAATGCATGATAATTACTATAACACTATTTTCAACAATTCTTATGTTAGTATTATGTTAATGCACAGAGAACAGATTCAATGTAACTTATAGTTACAATTCTAAGAACGTAATGATACTTTTCCTTCTTCCTTCCTTTGTTCCTCCTTCTCTTACCTTTTAACCCTTCTTCCTTTCTTCCTTCCTTCTTTAACTTACATCATAGTCAACTAGTTGATGATCCACTAAATAAGCACTCAACAAGTAAAAAGTAAAATGACCGTAGTTTAGCAGACTATAGATGCCAATTTCACTCATAAGCAGGAAATTTTAAAATAATCGTTGATAATTAAACTGTGGTAATGTGTCATTGATAATTAAAACTGTGGAAATATAGCAATCATAATCATAAGTTATTTTATTCAATGTATATTGTATGTCATAGTAGCATGCAAGAGTTTATTCAATAAAATGGAAATACTTCATGTACTAATGGGAAGTTGATTATAGGAACTCCTGAACTAACAAACTTTACACATGCTCAATCACTTATACAAAACAGTGTGATGGTTCCACATTTAACATACATACATCCTCCTGTATACTTTACATTGTGTATACGCTAGTGGAACAATATAAACTTCATGTGAGTCATTGTTGCAGTATATATAAGAAGTAATGATCAAAAAGTGTTTACATGCGCAGTACAGATATAATATTGCTCAAATAGTTTTAATCTGCAAATTATTAAAATTATTAAATTATTAAATTTGCAGATACAATATTCATGGAGATTGAGGGCCAACTGCATATCCACAGTGGAAAAAAAGAGAGAGAGAGCAGTTACATATATGGCCAAGTTCACTGATTTTATGAATAAAAGAGGAATTAGTTGTTCTGTTTAGATGAATTTGTATAGAACTTAGCATGATTCTTGAATATCAATCATGACTTTATCCATTAATTAGATTATAATCCTACAGAACATGGGATTATATGTGATTTCTAGTTTTTGTCTTTGTCAAAGAAGTCAAAACTGCATGGCCGACACAGAACTCAATCTATGTTTGCTATGGGAGTCCACAGGTTGATGGAGGCTTGGGTTATTACTCATTTTTCATCTGCCCCAATGCCTGTATCAATAAGGAGAAGCATATAATTTCTGTCAGAATTGTCATGTTAAATAAATGAGAATCCTCTTGTGCTTGTCATAGCTATAGGATGCAGGAAAATGTTTTTTTACCAAGATCCTGAGATGGTAAGACTTGCCTGTCACTGTTACTAAGGTAACAGACTGAGGGGAAAGTACGTCATGTCCCCTGCAGGCTGGCTAGGCTCTTCAGTATTTCAGAACCCTACCTTCAGTTCACCAGTTGCTTTCATCTTGGAAATCAGGAAGCATTCTGTGGTAATTTAGGCTATGTCAAATGCCAGGATTTGCTCTTCTAGTCTTAACAATTTTCTCTTTCACTAAGATTGGTGAAATTGATAGTGACTCTAAAGGACCAACAGCATAAGCATAAAGCATTAGGGAAAAACAATTCTCATTTTCTCAATTCTCTTTTATATTCACATGGATCCACTTCAGTGAAATTATGTGACTAGGGACAGAGAACGTCTAAAGCATGGCATAGGAAATTAAGGGGAAAACTTACAAGAAATTGGCTGACTGACTATATTTCAGATCATGATTCCCAATTAAGGGCAAAGAGCAAGACAAATTATTTCCAAAAGCTTCCATGGGGGTCATTGAAGGCTTCTGACAGTTCTAGAAAATGAAGACAAAATTTTACTATGCAATTTGAAATAATCATTGTGCCCATAAAGGGAAATCTAACAGTTGAAAAAAGCAGGAACAAAATCTCGTGAACTATATGCATTGATTCTGATTAGTATAGACTAACTAGAAGAATTTCAAAAAAATGTGATCCATCTTCCAACCCACAATTGAGTAATGGTGGACCACTTCTCCACTAAGGGCCCCTTCACACTTAGGGTGCCCAACAATGTTCAAATGACATGTTCTTGCCATGTCGTTAAAGAAATCCTTTTAAGATCAAATTCAGTGAATTCTTGTGCATTTGTTGGCATGTCTTTATGAATTTTGTTTTTACAAAATGGACTCAAAACATTATCACTGCTATTCATTGGTCATGGTTATCACATCTTGGGTGAAAGGAAAACAGGTATATTTTCATATGAGAACTACTTGCTGGTGAACTCTATCATTTGCATACCTTTTTTCCTTATAACTTCAAAAGTAGGAAAAGTTAGAGAGCTGGTAGTAGATGGACTCCTTGCTCTTTCATCCCTGTAGTTGTCCTCCCTCTTGCTAGCCTTCCCTAGTTGTGGCCTTTTCTGCTCTTCCAAAGACAGACTGAGGAGGAGATGGTAAGGTAAGGACGGGTTCCTCGACTGTCACCGCCAGGATGTGGCATGGGTGCTATCTCAGCTTGACCGTATCAGTGCTATGATCTCCTTCCATGTGATCTCCTGGAGCAGAATCAACGCAGCTCTAGAACACAACCCTTCATGTAAATTCCATCCTTTTTCACAAGTGCACCCACTTCCACTACTAAACTCTTGTTTCACCAAATAGTTTTGCCAGCCACACAGCATACAAGATTAGGGAAATTTAGGATCTACCCTCAGGTGAGTTTACTTTTAATGATCAAGAATATACACACAAAAATATAGGACAGTTAGTGTGTTAAAACATATGGCCTGGGTTGGAGCTTGTTGGGGCAGCAAGTAAAGCCGTAGACTGCAAAGCCACCATCCCAATTCATGTTGCTCCCAGATACTCCACTACTGATCCAATTCCAAGTTAATGGCCTGATAATGGTGACAGAAAAGGACTCAAGTATCCGGTTTCTGCCACTCAGGTGGGAGACCTGAGTGAACCTACGGGCTCTTGGCTCCTGTCTTAGGCATCATCAGCCATTGTGGTCCTCTGGGGAGTACAACTGTCACCCGTCAGGGAAACCTGCACCATAAAATTCACTTTCATAAACGTCAAAGAGATTCTGGACTCCTTCTGATCTGTGAAAAATAGGAAGAATTACCTGTTTTACCGTAGTATCATACATCCACATTTATAAACTACAGCATTTGAGCATTAACATGCATTTTCCTTAAATATATGCACAAAATATGTAAATTTTAACACCTATTAGTTTAATAATTTATTTTTAATATACCGATGCCTTATATTAAAACTATAGTTATTGTCAATCTTTTCACTTTATCCCAACAGATAGATTTACTAGGTATGATGATGATGAAGATGATAATGTTAATGACAGAAATAACATCTTTTATTTGTGTTATACTTTATGATATTCTACTCTGTACATTATCTTATTTGAACCTAGTAATAATGTACCTTTTAAGCATGTTACTTCTTTGCTGCTGGTTGAACCTTTCAGAGCTCATAATGACTTTGTCATCCACAGAGAACCACAGCTCCCTGAATTCTTCACTCTGGCTGCCAAGCAAGCCCATTTGCTTATATGTGTTTCATCCTGCTTGCAAAGCTGTAGTTCAAGTTCTCATTGCTTGCCTTTTTAAAAATATATTTATTTTCATTGGAAAGGCAGATTTACAGAGAAAAGACAGAAAGAAAGATCTTCTATCCACTGGTTCATTCCCCAAGTGGCTGCAATGGCCAGAGCTAAGCCAGTCTGAAGCCAGGAGCTAGGAGGCTCCTTTGGGTCTTCCATATGGGTGCAGGGTCCCATGGTTTTGGGCCTTCACCCTCTGCTTTCCCAGGCCACAGGTGGGGAACTGGGTGGGAAGTGTAGCAGCCGGAACACAAACTGGCTCCCATATCGGATCCCAGCGCTTGAACAGGGAGGATTAAGCAATAGAGCTGTTGTACCAGTCCCTCATTGTCTTTTGTTAAAAAGACTTATACAAGCCATTAGCCGGGTCAGAAGTGGAACAGCCAGAACACAACCTGGCACCCATAAGGCATGCCATTGTACCATACAGCAGCTTTATTCACCATGCCACAATGCCTGCTCCTGGCTTCAATTCTTGTTATATATTGTGTCCTTTAGACTTGACAGATCAGTGTAGGTTTTCGTGCGATCTATTAAGATGTCCTTGCCCTACATTGGAGTGCCAAGGTTCAGATGCCAGCTCAGGATTCAGAATTGCTTCTTGATAATGCAGATACTCGCAGGCATATAGTTATGGGTCAAGTAATTGGTCTTGACTTGATCAGGCCACTTGCCTCTTGAGCTTGCCATAATTCAAAATAAAGCCTGACTCTTGTTACACTCTGCTCTGTGCATGTGGGTGAAGCTGACCCAGCCAGTAGTCAGGCACAGATCATAAAATTACATCTGGACTTAGCACCCATTGTGCGTATTCTAAATGAACTATCCCCATAAGGGAACATGTCCCCAGAATACAAGAGCCTCAGGGAAGTCTTCACATCTTCCTAAAAATTGGAAGAGTTTTTAAACTTGGCACTCACACCAAGTGAAGTCAGTTGTCTCTCAGGATGACGCTAAATGTGAAATTAAGCCACATGATGCTGAATTCAGGGCTTCAATTCTTCTCAATAACATTTTCTTACAAATCCTCTTCAATCCAGTTTTTACCATTTCTTCCTATTTCCCAGAAGAAGACTACATTGAGCATCAGCAATGTCAATGATTTGTAAGAATTTGCCAAAAAAAAAAAAATAGATAAACACACAGATGACAGAAAGCCTAAAAAATAAAGATGGTGAAAGGAAAACGTTAAGAGTCATATAGGAATGGCTTGCAGATGATGTAACTTTATCTTTCTCTTTGACAAAAAACATTGTACTTCAGTGTAAATTGCCTCACATTTTCTGAGAAAAAACGACTTTCAATGCTTCTATTCTCAAGTTTAGAATTAAGGAATAGCGTTTTATTCTTATATTAGGAAAATAAGTTGTCTTTGCTACATAATTGGCAAACCAGCAACGTGTTGAATGTAATTTAAGTGCACTTTTTGTAGAAATCATTAATTGATTTCTTGGAGCCAGCATAGTGGCATAGTAGCTTAAGCCTCAGCCTGCATTACTGACACCCCGCTTTGGGTTCTCGTTTGAGTTCCAGCCGTTCACATCCAACCCAGCTCCCTGATGATGTGACTGGGCAGCAGAACATGGCCCATGTCTCTGGGCTTCAGTGCTCACAAGAGAGACCCAGATGAACCTCCTAGCTTCTGGCTTTGGACCAGCTGCTAGCCAGCAAGTAAGGTCATTTCTAGGATGAACCAGAGGACAGAGGATAGATCTCTCTCTCTTCTTCTTCTCCTCCTTCTTCTCCTCTCTCTCTGAATTGTCTGCCTCTCTTCTCTCTATAAATGTTTTTCAAATAAAAATAAGCATTATCTTCAAAATAAATTTTTTTCATTTTTCTTCATCTGTCAAAGAATTCCTGTAGGGTATTCAGAGGACAGATTTCTGCCTGTAAAGGAATAAGATCCCTCCCCATAAAGGCTACAGTCACTCTTGCAGCCCAGCAAGCCCAGTGTTAGTAGAACAATGTCAGGGTCATGTCCCTGTTGCCAGGGCAGCTGACAAAACTTGTCCAAGTGGGGGTGCAGATCATAGTTGAGATAAGATCCCCGGAGGCTTTAGTTGCTCTTAGTTTCTTTGAGTTTGCCTTCTTTTGGCAACTTCCTACACAACTACTTGAACTTGTATGCTCTTGTGGTGATCACGAATGCCAAGCCCTGCAGGGTGTTTATGAGACTGCACTGTTACATGCCACCTAGAAAAATGCATTTTGAATTTCATGTTGTGGAATGCATCTCTCAAAATGTGAAGTCACACAAAAGCCGGGACCCTCTAGCATTCCAGGCGGTAGGTTTGTCCCTTTCCTTCCATTTTATAGCTTTTAAAAAATAGTGCACAAAGTTAGTCAGGCCTAGAGGATAAAATTCTTTTCTGGTAACTGTTTTCTCACAACAAAGTATATTCATATATACAGATTTTAAAAAACAACCTTCCAGACAAGATCAATTTTGTAGCTGTGGCTCCAATACAATTTGACTTTAAGTATAACTCAAGGTAATAATGTATCAAATCTTGTCACTCAATCTTTAAATTCTGTTTTCTGCTACTTTTCTTAAAATGGAGGAGCACACTCCATCCTCCTCAGTTTAAACTTAGCTCCTCTGATATCAACTTGCCATCCTTTTCCACTCAGCCACACACAGAGTCAACTAGACCCAGACTGCACAGTGGAATGCCTTGAAAGGATGCAGGATCCCCCTGTTGGTCTGTCCCTGAGCTCCAAGACAGTAGGTCTTATGACAGCCGCTTCCCATCTGTGTGACTTTCCATCTAATCTCTGTGATTTCTTCAGGTACTGCTTTTTAGCAGGATTCAACATCAAAACGGAAATACATTCTTATCCCAACCTTGTGCCCCTCACCACGCGAGAGTCCCCTACTCCCACTTATGACACTCTCTCAAACTCATTAATAGACTTCAGTGTCATGGGAAGTAGAGCAGAGCCAGGAGGGAATTCTTAGTCACCTGGTCCACCTGAGCATGACATGTGAATCAGCAACCGTGATAAACGCTTCAGTTCCCTACATGCTTGTACCTCTCAGACAATGCCCTGGAAAGGCAGAGAACCAGTGTGAATTCCTGTAAATATCTCCCCTCCAATGCCAACAGCCCTGTGTTGAATTTTCTTTGTTATTTTATTTCTTCCTGCGAAGTTTCCCCAGAGCAGCACACTGCCGCGTGGCCTCTCTGCCATGGGTCGCATGGAGATTAGAGAAAGGATGACTAAGCGGAGGGCTGCAGCAGTCGGGATGACGATGCTGGCTCTGACCACAGTACAGGCACCAAAGTGTACGCCAGGGCAGATGGCCATGAAAAAGTAGGTTTTGACAATTCTGCTGCCCCTAGACTTCGCTCAGGAAGGGGTTTTAATGCATGCATAGTGTTATCACTGTTCACAACTCTTTCTTCTTTCTCAGTTCATCACTACCAGAATTGTTCATTACCACGTCGATTCTTCATCCTTCATGGCAGAACTCTTAATCAAGTTACTCTACTCCACGCTTGTCAAAGGTGAATGCCTGGACCGCTGCTTGACAGTTCTGGACTCGAAGTCCAAGTAGCCTGTCGAGAAAAGGCTGGCTCTGCGTCTGAGAGTCTGTTCCAGAGCCAGAGTCTGGCCATTCCTTTTTCCCTTCCTTGAATATGGTTCCACCAACTATGCTGGGCATTGCAAATGGTGTCTTTTGGAATAGAATTATTCAAACGATAGTTTGTATTGCTTGCAAACAGACATCCAACTAAAAGGTTTGAACATGTTGAGGCATTATATATGGTGCTGAAGAAAAGACATTGGGTCAGGAATTAGTCAGCCATGGTCGTAGCTGCACAGTCAGCCGTAACCCTTTGTGTCCCTGTTGCTTTCCCTTCAGAATAAGGAATCTAAATGGAGGGCTGTATATCCAAATCTCCTGTGGATACAAATGACATACATGCTCATTTTTTTTTTTATCAAAATTCTGTTAAGTGTCTCTACCTGCCCTTTACCTCAGCTTAATATTGCAAATGGCTGTATAACAAGGGACAGTTACTGAGAGAGGTTTTACAGCCCTCTCATCTGTTGAGTGGGAAGATAGTCTACTGGCCTAGAGTAATTCCACAGGCCCTTCTAGGACTAACATCATTTGAGTTCATAAGACATTTTTTAGAAAATACAGTTGTTTCAGATTATGAAAAAGATTTTATAGTATAATAGGACAGAGATCTAGAAGAAGAAAAAAGAATCAAATGTGAAAATTGAAAGATGATTGTAAAAGATTTTGATGTCAGTTGCTTTAATAATAAAACCTGGAGCAATTATATATGTGTGTGTGTTTGTGTGTGTTCAGGTGTCAGAAATAATAAAATTCCTCATATTTTTATTCTCCAGCACAGCTTTAATTTAATAAAAAGAATGCTGGGGTTGCAGGGAGAAGGGGGGGGCAAAACCCTGATGTATCATAAACATATTTTGTTCAGAAATTTTCCACTGCACTAAATACATAGTCAACATAGTTATGTAACACTAGCAGTCACTGTCAGAAAGAAAAGATTTTTTAGTTCTTTTATAGAGAATTAAAAACCTAAAAATGTCAAATCTTTCTGAAACATTTATTATTCATTGATGAAATAAATTAAAAATGTGAATGTTACATAAAACAAAAGTAGTTCAAATATATCAGATACAAACCAATGAGCTATAATGAAACATGAATTAAACATTGTATAGTTAAGACTTTAAAGAACTATCTATATCAACATTTTTAAAATATATTTTAAAAGACACATCACTTCTGTTCTCGTTACTGACTTCATGTACTACAGAATCATTAAGATTATTGAAATCAAAACCATGGTTGCTTATGGCCAGTCAGCTTTGACATGAAGGTCTCGGGAGAATCGAATTGAATCGTCGTAATGAATATGCTTTAACTAAGTCATAATTTATTTTACATTTATTTTCTTTCTTACGCATCCACAGACACGTATGAACTGGCCACAACCAACACGACAGTATTCAGGCCAACAAAATTTAATCTTGTTCATTTTGATACCTAAAAGAGTATATTCTTTAATACGATATTCTTTGCCCCTAAAATTGCTTCAGTTCATGTGGAATATAATCATATGCTTATGATGTTCTGTGGGTTCTACAAATGGTTCCCCATATGTTACTAATAGGACTTTTAAAATTATATTTTATCTTGTCAATAATTTCAGCACTTACTGCATGCACATAATTATCAGCATAACTTTATCCCCTTCATTTCTTTTTGTACACTGTTTATGAGTTCTTTTTGTATAATAGGCATGAAACGTATGTTCATACAAGTCAGGCAATTAAAACCTTGCCGTATATGATACATGGACCCATAAAAAAGTAACATCATAATGATATAAACATATCCATATACATTATACACAGATTTTTCTCAGTTTTGCAAACATTCCATGTGCAAGTTTGAACATCAAGTTATTTTACCCTAGTTTCTTAAGCATAAAAGTGAACAAATTCAGAGAGGCAAAAGATTCTAATGAAATTTGTGGGGTTCTTTTACCTTTTTATCTTTTAAATATTTAACAGGTGACATTTAAATTTTAATGCACACTTGTATTTTCTTTCTTTCATCCACATTCTTAATTGACTTCAAAGAGACCTTGTTTTATTCAATATGTGTTTATAAATTTCAAAAAGTCCTATCAATGCAACTAGAATGGCGACCTTACTGATCAAAAAGAATTCTTTCCTCCTCCTTCAGTTTAAGTTTATGGATATGTATTTCATTCTGTATAAGCTTACTCGTTGAAAAGAGAATTACTTTTTCCTTTATGCAGTTTGGCAATTTTTGCTTTGTATAGTCATTCACAGAGTTCAAAGAAGTTATCTTGCACAGAATACAGAACTAACCCTGACATAGTTTGATGCAGTTCGGATAATCTAAGATACTAGATACAAAGTTCATAGCCCTTCCTTGTTCTCTTTATGCCTTCATGCAATTGTATTCAAAAGGCCAAAAGGTAACAGGTAAGGGGAACGGAGTGTGAAGAGCAAGATAAACAGTGATTTCGATAGGATGATACATCTGGGAAAGTAAAAGCGTTAGGCGGATTTCTGGGGACAGAGGGGAACTAGCAGAGGGGACAACTGGCAGGAAGGCAAAGGCGAAAGAAACCAAGAGACATGTCAGGGACCATGAGGTCACGGGGCTGGATCAGAGAGAGGCTTTGAGCGTACTGGAGGAGACGGAAATATCGAAGAATCAACGGTGGTAGAGGATCTAGGAAGATTACTTCAAGGCCTGAAGAAGGAAGTGACTTCTGCTAAGAATAAATATGAGAGTCCACAGGAAATCTGAATAAAAATTATGTCTTAAAATCTGGCTTTTCTATTAAAAATGGGATATTCAGGGGCAAAGATGAATGAAAGTAGATCAGATGTTCAATTACCGAAACAATTTAGACATGAACTAGTGATGGTTCTAATTACATGTGTCTTCAAATTAATATTCATTTTGGGGATTCAACATTCTTCTTTGGTCTCTTCCATTCAGAAATTGCCTTTGATTTGATTCTAATTACCCAATTTCATTAAATATTCACAAAATATTCACATCTGTTTTCTCATTGTTAATATTTGCCTAAGATTGTTTTGTTTAATCATTTATTTTAGCTTTTTCCTTTAAATTCATCCCATACCATAGAGTTTATCAATATGAGGTTTATTCAGCTTACATGTTATCCAATGTTTAATGTTTATCCTGCTAGCAAGTGTTCCACTTATAATTATTTTTGAAACTCTATTTTTTTATTTTCTGTTTATTGTGTTTTTACGGTTTTCTTCCATCTTTTCAGATATCCTCGCTATTAGATTTTTGCTGTTGTTATCCAACTCTATTTTCTTCAGAATTGCAATGCTATGTTATTCTGCAGGTGGAATAAAAATTGTAACATGCATACTGTACTTATACTTTATTCAACATCAGAATTAATCACTATTTAAATTTTTATCTGTATTTTTCTCCCTTTCCCTCTATCTTGTCATCTCTTGTAGTTTTTAAGGTGTTTCCTTGAGGTATGTAATCTGTCTAGCCCTGCCTTCATATACTTGGGTGCTCAACTTAGTTTCCCTCAGACTGTCCTTGGCTAAACTGCCTTCTTCGCATGACTGAGTCAGTCCTTCTGAGAAGTAAATATTTTATTTTGAATAGAATTAAATATTCAGAGGGAGCCTTTTTGTCTTCCAAGAAACATTAGCTTTCTTTCATGGTGGAAGAATCATCATAATAACTGCTGGAAAAAGATCCATTATCCTTTTTCTAATCACATTGAATTAGATCAGTTTCCTTAGTAAAAAATGGAATTCACAATGTAGGCACACTCTCGTGTATGCCTATGCTTCTACACTTATCTAGTCTCCCTAGGAAAATGGTGGTTTTGTTCCTTTGTGTTGGCAGATGGTTTTCCTTGTTTTGTAAATGGGTCAAGGTAGACAAGTTCCTAAGAGAAGACATAAATATACAAAGGCAATATAAATAACCTATCTTCTTTATTGCACAATAGGAGCCTCAAATGTCATTTAGAATATTGCAAAGGCAGGAGATATATATATATAAATTTGCTTCAGCACTTCTAAATATTTAGCTAGAGAGTTACCCAGTGGCTAGTGCTAAAACAATATCCATAGGGAAGTGCTTCTTTCAATGAGAACTGAATTTCCTTGAAACTTTGTCCCAATTTCTATTCAGCACAAGAGAGCTCATAACCAAATATCCAGCTGACTTTTCCACTCCCAGGTGACTCAATCAGTAAAGTATCTTGGATAACCGCTAGTTTCTCAAATTATCCTTATATAGTATTTACACAAATATTAATTTATGGTAATTTGTAGTTAAATTGAAGTTTAAAAAGAATTTTCTTAAGAGCTCTCCTCCACTATTTACTCCCCAAATGACCACAAACTTCAGGCTGAACAAAGCCAAAGTGAGGAGCCAGGACCCCAACCAAGTTCTCCTAGGACGAGCAACTGCCTCCCAGAGTCCGCATGATTAAGAAGCCCGAATCCGTGAGAACCGAATCCAGGCACTATGCTACTTATGAGATGTTGCAATTTAAACCAGGGTCAAAACAATGAAGCCAAGTTGTGGTAGCTTGTCCCTGGAACTCTGCCTGCCTAGCCTATGTGGGAAGCCACAGGCACATGGCACATTGTATCCCCGGG
This sequence comes from Ochotona curzoniae, assembly GCF_017591425.1. NCBI lineage: Eukaryota > Metazoa > Chordata > Mammalia > Lagomorpha > Ochotonidae > Ochotona > Ochotona curzoniae. The sequence goes on from NW_024467115.1 coordinate 25,109,827, forward strand.
AAGAACCCCTGACAGCAGTCTCGGCTGAGACTCCAACATGACCTGTTCACTGGGCATGCAGCAAAGAGCGATGGGCTGCACCCAGTCTCTCCTGTCTGCCTCTTTGATCAACTGTGCTAGAACGTCCCTGGTAAACAACTCTCAGAAGTCATATTACAGCAGGAAACAAGTTTGCCCTGAGACCCAGCTTCCTGTGCTTCCTCACCTTTACGCTCATTGGAGGGATCAGAGAGATGGACATACCTACTAGCCTGTCACAAGGTCGTTGTTGGCTGGAAGTACTGTAGGGACCGCCCCTCTGCATGCCCCCCTTTTCTACACTATATAAACCTGTAATTCTTTTAAATAAACAGACATCCCTCACCACCCGTTTGTCTCCAGTGTTTGTGCTGCAGAAGAGCAATCTCTCCTCTCCCCTCAGTGGTCTCGGGCCTGCCGGATAGATAACCCCCAAGACCAAATACCTCTCTCTGAAAGCCAAGCTTGGAAATATATAGACTGTCTTCATTCCTGCCTTTCTCTTCGCAATACTAGATGTTTTCAGTTTCTATCAAATTGGCTCAATTTCTCAGAATGTTCTTCACAGTTTTGATGCAACTAAATTAACTACTCATTAGCTCGTTACACCTTATTTTAATTCTTAAGTGAAAACTTACTGTGGACTGATGTATTTCAATTTATCTACCGATGATTCCATTTTTACCTTTTCAATCTATTTTTCTCTTGAGTGCAAAAACCTCCACATTATTTGCCTCCATGTCTGTCACACTTTAAACAAAGGTTAGCTAGCACACACACACACACACACACACACACTTAGTAGGTGACTAAAATAAACATTTTCAAAGATGAGAGTATTATGGTATTCTAAAATGAATAAAATTTAATGTCATTAAGTAAGAAATTATCAGCTCAAAAGGCCTCGATTCTAAGACATTTCACCAAGAAGCCCAGAACTTAAAATCATTCTTATGAATCACCTTTAAGGTATTACAAGAATGTAAGAAGTTAATATAAAATATGGGAGGTATATGCACGCTATTGTGAAAGAAATGAGAGCCATAGAAATTGTTGATGTCTTTTTTAAAATAACAGTCAGTATTTTAACCCTTTCTTACAAGATAGTTAGCATTGAGATTAAGTTATATTAAGATTGTGAATATTTTATATTGTTTTGACTAAAATGTAAGTGCCTTTAAGCCTTCTAATGAGAATTCTGCGTTTAAAAAAATTAAAGGAAACAACAGTAGCAACCCTTAAGGACAAGCATTTTTATTAATGTCTATGTTGAAACTGGAGGTTGAAAATGAGTCATGACATGAGATCTGCTCACAAGGTAATCGAAGCAATAAATTAAAACAAAACATGAATGGAATAAAATATTTTGATTCTATAATGCAACTGACATCTGAGGCTTTATTTTTATGGAGCAGTGAATTCTCTGCTCTTTAATTTAAAATGGACATGAAAAATAAATCTCCCAGATTTTACATGCACTATTGTTGAATTATATGTCAGAACAGAAAAATATTGGGAAAATTATCGTTGCCTCATTCTCAAAGAGATTTTTTTTTCAAAAGCAAAATTATAACAAATACAGTAACGGTTTATTTTATATAATCCAAGAACTTTCCAAATATGTCATAAAAACGGAGTGTAGTCTTGTCTTTGTCACTAACTGAATCCAACTGGAAACTGTTATGCTTGGTTAAAACAAAAAAGCCAATTCCAAAAAGACAAATATGTTATCCCTGATCTTTGATAGCTAATACATACAGCATTTAAAAATGTAACCTATATGAGAAGCACATCCTATGAGGTGATTATTATTTACAGCGTTTGTCTATATTCCTAAAGAATAGTAAACCATGGATTTTTTACTCTCTCTGTGTTTAGATTTTTCCCTGGTAGAGCATTAAGCCTTGGATTGTGAATTGAGATAATAATATGTCATTTTAAAATTAGAAGAAATAGATAAGAAAGGAAGATGATGGGGTCGGAAATATTGCTGTGCTCCTAGATCCATATCAGAAAATATGTGAAATTTGTTGAGTTTACATAAATGTTAAAAAGAACAAAAATATATATTCTACTTTTCCAGCCAAACCCAATTTTTCACCTACTGAACTAAAAAAATATCCATTGTAATTGCTTTTAATAAAAACTTCAGATATAATTCTCATAAACTCAAAGATCGTCATTTTAGAGTGCAGATTGTCAACTGCTCATATACCATGCTGTTTAAACATCACTATTACTTAGCTCCAGAAAATTCCCATCATGCACAGGGTAATCCCAAAGCTATTTTTAGCCAGTTCCAATTCCTTTCTTCTGTCCTCGGTCTACATCAATTCTAAATATTTCAATAGCTTCTTCCACTTGTTTTCAAGGTTCATTCACACTGTAGCATATGTCAGTAGTTCACTCCTGTGAAAGGTCAAGTAATATTGCTGTATATGAATACTCCATATTTTGTTTATTCGCTTACAAGTTAATGGCTATTCAAGTTATGCGCAGTTATCATGTCCTCCCATTTCTGCAGAGAACACTTTTAGACAAGTATTTGTATATAAATATAATTTTAATCCCACTGAAGACATATTTAGGAACACAATTACAGATCTTTTAATAATCCTGTGTGAAAAGATTTGCAAATGGACTCCACCATTTTACATTCTTTTCAGCAACATGTTAGGGTTCCACTTTCTCCATTGTTGACTCCTGTTTATTCTGCAGTTCTGAAGTACCACCATCTCCTTTTACTTTTGATTTGCACTTACCTATAAGTTACTGGTATTAAGCAGTATTTCAGTTGCTTGTGAGCTACTAACATATATTCTTTGGAGGTCTGTCTACTCAAATGAGTTTTTATATTTACTTTATTTGAAATACAGAGAGATAGGGACTGAAAGAATGACCTTGCCTCCTCAAATGACTGCAGTAGTCAGGTCTGGGCGAGGCTGAAGTCAGGAGTCTGAAGTGCAACCCGGGACTTCCATGCAGCAGGAATCCACACAGCCTTGGTCTGCTGCCTCCTGGCTGTGCATTACTGGGAAAATTGAACCAAAAACAAAGGAAGCAGTATTCAAATCAGACACTTCAATATGAAAGGTGAGCAACCCTTGTGCCCTGATAGCTAAGCAAACACCCATCTTTAATTGGGTAATTGACCTCTGATTATTGGCTTTCATGGATTTTTTTGTTTTACTTTCTGTTCTTCAGACTTGAAATATTAATTGTCCTATCTTCAGATTAATTTTTTTCCTGCTTAAATATCTTGTTGAGCCCTCTACTGAGTTTTTTGTTTGTTTGTTTGTTTTTAACAGTCTTACTTTTCTTATTTACTTTTTACTAAGTTATTTTACTTTTCAGCTCCAGGGATTCTATTTCACTTCTATCTATAATTTCTCTTTATTGATATTCTTTGCTGAGACATTCTTGTTATGTTTCCCTTAATTTTTAAAGATTCTTTTCATTCTTCCATTTTGATGTTTCCTTGTCTCCTAGGAAATTTTTTTTTAAGTTACTTAAATTCAGCTTGGGATTCCTCAAAAACAGTTCCAATTAATTACTTTTCTCCTAGTGAGACACACTGGTGTGTGTGTGTGTGTGTGTGTGTGTGTGTGTGTGTGTGTGTATTTCTCTCTTTTTTGTATTTCTGATAGCATTTTGTTGAAAATAGAGATTTGGGATATTATAAAAACGGCAACTCTTTTCTTGCGTATTCTTTACAAGTGTGGTTACCAAAGTTATTTGCTCATGCAAATAACTTTTGTGAGTAGAAAAGTATCAGAAAGAATTGATTTATGTGTCTAGTAACAAAGTTCACCTATATCTACCAAGGAGTTTTATGTGTAGCTACTGAGTCACATCTTCAGCACTCAGGTAATTTGTAAGGCATCACTTCTGTATCATCTCAAGAGAATCCAGATGTAAAAGGCTACGGACTACAAAAACATCAACAACAAATTACAGCACCATGAGAAAACGTGCCACTGAGTAACCAACACATGGGTGACAAAAAGGAAACACAAAAGACTCTTGGGAAAAACGATGCAACCGTGTAATCTATGAGCCAGTGATGAATTCGACAAGAGAAAAGAAATTATGTGGAATAAACAAAACTGAAATAAAGGCCATCAAAACACATGGGGTACAGCCAGAAAAAAAATAAACAAAAAACAGTATGGATCGGATTATTGAAGTTACACTTTCCATGCTGGTCTCCTTATATAAGAGAGAACATACAGTATTTGTTCTTTTGTGATTGACTCATTTCACTGAGCATAATCATATGCCAGTTGTTGACCTTGTTTCGTGGCTTGTCACTTATGGAAATGAACAGTGATGGAGTACAGATGTGTATCTGTACAGATATACAGATGTGGGGGTATAATGAAACATGCATTCCTGCTTCCAGACGAAAGATGGATTCCCAATGAAACTGTTGGACATGTATAGACAATGGGATGCTGGATTGTCTGACACTGTCTGTGCCAACAATGTCGGGGTACACTTAAATAAGAGACTGATAGAATTAATACTTCTTATGGAGACTACACCATTGTAGTAAAATGGGGAAAATCTGTCAGAGGGGTGGGAGTTTGAGGGGGAATCCCAGCCTATACAAAATTTCACCACATAATTCAAAAATTCAAAATAAAAATATATTTTAAAAAAAGGCTAAGGACATCTCAGGTTTTATCTTAGTATGCGTATAACCTAAGTCCTAAACATGTGAGTGGACTTTTAGATTCTCAGGATATCGGATATCTTACTAAACAGATTTTCCTGGTGACTCTATTTTGGTCCTCAAATGTAGCAACAAAACCTTTTGCCTATAAATACCCTACATGAATGACTATAAGAAACAGCCACTTACAATCCGGTGAAATAATGATAAACATATAAGTGGGTATTCCAAGCAAGCCAAAACAATTCATTTCAATGTTTTGTGAGTAAGGTTTGTTTTGCTGTCTACCCAGTAGGAACTGAAGGATGCTATGTGCAGTAGGTTAATTACCAATGAGCTGGAACCAGAGTTGGAGCTGATGTGCTATAGTGCTCATGGTGCCTGTTAAGACTCAACTACTGCTTCTCTTGAATAGCTGCTACCTAAGCCTGTAAGTCTGTGGTTTAATTTCCAGAATTGTAAAAACGTTAGTTCTGGCAGTCTTGGTCATGTTTCTTTTCTGTGCTTTTCCAGAGTAATGCTTCAAAATTCCTTATTCTGCTACATTCATTGGCATAATTTAATCAACTACATTTTAAAGTCAAGAATAGCTATGTGTGGCAATTTTAAAATGGTACAAATTCTTTGTCCGCCCTTCTTCTCATTGAGAGACAAGATATATGTCATGTTTCCTTGAATTTTTAAGAAGGACATATTTAAAAAGGACATGTAAAAGATGGTATGTGATTGTCAAGGCTCTGAAGTTTCATCCTGAATCTTTGTGTTGGAGGAAGGGGGAAATAAGTCGGCATATAATAAATCCAGCTTTGCCAACATTGTGACATTGATCTGGTTTACAGCCTCAGTGCAGAACCCAGCCAATCATCAAGCTCAACTGCGAACTATGCAAATGAACCATCTTATATGTACATTCCCAGAATATGTGGTGAATGATTTCAGCTCTTGTGAAAGCTTCTTAACAACACGTCACAGGCAACTTCTTAACAACACGTCACAGGCAACTTCTTAACAACACCTCACAGGCAACTTCTTAAATTCTTAATGCTCAAAATCATAACTATATTAGAATTCTAAATTTGGGTACAATATATTATACAGGAATAGTAATCAGAAAGCTTTAATATCAGGATCATTAGTGAGGCTGTGTCAAATGTTTTTTTTTTCTTGGTTTTCAATATGTCATATACCTTTTTATTACAGGAAAAATATCACATATAAAAATTTATGGTTGGGTCCAGCACACTAGCATAGCAGTTAAAGTATTGGCTTGAATGTGCCAGAATCCCATATGGATATCAGTTCTAATCCTGGCAGCTCCCTGCTTGTGGCCTGAGAAAGCAGTCAAGGATGGCCTAAAGCCTTGGGACCCTGCACCCATGTGAGAGACCTGGAAGAGCTCCTGGTTCCCAGCTTTTGATTAGTTCAGCTCTAGCTATTGCGGCTGCTTGGGGAGTGAACGCTCGGGCGGAAGACCTTCCTCTTTGTCTTGGCTCCTCTCTGTATATATGCCTTTCTAATTAAAATAAATAAATCTTTAAAAAAAATTATGGAAGTACTGTATGACCTTGTCTTCTTTGCAAGAGTTGCTGGATCTCCATGACACAGTTTATGGGAGTTTATTTCTTGTTGGCTCATATGCACATGGCTAGTCCTGAGTTGTTTACCAGGGTCCTATATCCCTTGCAGAAACAAATTTTTTTTTCTTTGTGTTTGGCACCTCTGTATCACTAAAATCACACAGCTTTCTGATCTTTTACCAGTTCTAATGAATTTCTTGGAAAGTGTCACTCATTCGCAACCCTAGAGTGACTTGAGGAATCCTGCATGCTGAGCACAGCACCTTAGACTCACACGTGCATATTCCTCTCTAAACTTTTCATCCTGAAGTCTTGGTGTCATACTCATCCTCTCTGCCTTCAAAACTGTTTTGTTTTGTCTTAATGTAGCTTTTGCAGGTGTTGTTTGTGGGAAGATCTGTTTGACACCGGTTAGCCCAGCACAACTCAAAGCACAATGTTATTCTGCTGCAGAATATTATATAACCATCATGTACTTATCTATATATTCTATAGCTCCCCAATACAGATACAGTGGCTTGAGAGTAGGAACTTAGCTTATTCACTCAATAAGTTCTAAGTCTAGAAAATTGGCTGGTATAAAGGAGCAATAATAATGGGGAAAGAAGAAAGGAAGAAAGGAAGAAGAAAGGAAGGAAGGAAGGAAGGAAGGAAGGAAGGAAAAAGGAAGGAAGGAAGGAAAAAGGAAGGAAGGAAGGAAGGAAGGAAGGAAGGAAGGAAGGAAGGAAGGAAGGAAGGAAGGAAGGAAGGAAGGAAGGAAGGAAAGAAGGAAAGAAGGAAGGAAGGAAGGAAAAGAAGCAAAGAAACTGATTGGCATGTTGCGTTCCTAATAATTCTTTCATTCAGGCACACATATACAAGCATTAATCATGTCTGATCAATATTTGTATATTTTAAAGTTGCTCCATTCCCTTACTCCAAATATCCAATTATCTGTTATGCTCTGTTTATTATTAACTGTAGGGATTTTTCAAATATCCCTTCTCCTAGTCAACTTTGTTATCTTCATTTTGGAGTCTCATTATCTCTTACCTAGTTGCCACATAGAGATCCCCTAATTGATGCCCTACTAATTTTTCTTCCCTTCATTGTATCTTTCCCTTATATTTCCCCATTATTTTCTCAAGATCTTATTCTGTATCAGTTGTCCAAAATGTTTAAAAATGTTCATGATTCCACAAGGATAAATAGGGAAGAGGGAAAAAGTAAGGAAATTTCATCTGCATGAAATATAAGAAATATCAAACATAAATTATCATAACAAATAAGAACTCTGATAAACATTAAAGTAATTATAATTGTTCCCTCCTAGTCTATCACTATCCAAAGCCTCATCATGATCTTTTACGTACAATTTCTTAGGGGCGAGAAAATGACAAAGTAGGGCAAAGGGGGAACTGTCAAGAATCTTGGTAGTTCAGCAGGCTTGGGGCTCAGAATCAAGGCTGCAGAAACCAGGCAGAGGTGTGAGGCTTGCTGGAGGCTTCTCTTGTCTTCTCAAGACTGGGTGCTCTTTCCTCACCGGGCTGTCCTTGTCAGATGCATGGGAACCCCCAAGCTCTGAGCTGGCCATCTGCCTAGTTGGCGTGGATAGACATGAAAGATCTGTGTTTCAGCCAGGCTTTGTAATTGACTGAGTGCTGATCTTAGGATGAGAGGAAGGTTCACCAGCTGTAACCCGGCTGGCTGATGATTACGTTACAGCATTTCTCTGTTCTCTTTCACATACACACAGACACACACACACACACACACACACACACACACACACACACACACGTACGTGTGTTCTTCAAACAGGATGCCATTTTAAGGTTTAAAATCCCTTGGATTTAACAGATCAATACAGCAGATTCCCCAAATTTCACCAAAGCTTGCCATTTCCAGGCCTGGCTAATAAAGACTCAACTTTAACATTTCTCCATGTGTTGTGGTCTCCCAACAAAAGGAATGATAATTTGACTGGATATAATAAAAATTTAATTGAAAAAGAAAGCGAGACAAAAGCATAGCATATGTGTAAAATGTATGATTGTGTTGGTTATCAAGCAAAATTTGAGCTTATATGTATCTTATAGAAATTCTTAAAAGAGGGCCTGGTTTAATGATTTAATGGCTGAATTCTCAGCTTGCAAACACCAGAATCCCAAATGTGCACTTGTTCACGTGCAGGTTGCTCCACTTCCCTTCCAACTCCCTGCTTATGGTCTGAGAAAGCAGCAGAGAATGGCCCAAAGCCTTGGGACTCTGTACCCACACAGGAAAGCCAGAAAAAGCTCCTGGCTCCTGGCTTAAGATCAGCTCAGCCCCAGCCGTTGCAACCGTTTGGGGAGTGAACCCAGAAAATAAAGGATCTTACTCTCTATTTCTCCTTCTCTCCATAAATCTAACCTATCTTTTCAATAAAATTAATTATTTTTAAAAAGGAGATTTAGGGCTTACTTTTTCTCATTTTTAATTTAATATTTTTATATTATACAAACCTGTTTTTCTTATTTTCTGTAGTTCCTTTTTCATAAACAACTCTTCATTCCTACCTTCTCTACACTACCACCAGCTTTTGGTAAGCATTCTATCACAGTGCTTTATATTTATTCTTTTTCTTTTTGATTTGATAGAAGGGAAGACGGAGGAAGGGAGACTGGGGGCAGGGAAGGGGAAAGAAAAAGCACTTACAATCTCCCATCCACTAGCTCATTCTCTAAATACTTGTGCTCAAATGCAGGGACTTACATGGGACAACCTGGAAGATGGGAACTCAATTCAAGTTTCCCTGGTGACGAGCTGGAAGCCAGTTACGTGAACCATCTCTGCTGCCTGCCTGCTCTGTACTAGCACAAAACTATAGTGAGGAGTCAGAACCAAAGAGAGGAACTGAATCAAGGAACTCCTACGGGGTATGGGCATCTGAACTGCAGTCTTACTCGCTCACTCAATGTCGTCCCAGGGATGCAACATGTTAAGTCTCAGTTTCGCTGCTTGCAATATTGAAGTAACAATACTTGGTTTTTATGATCACAACAAAGAACAAGAGTTGATGCACCAGATCTCTGAGTAAAACGCCTAAACATTTGTTAAATCCTCAAAGATATTGGCTCACTTATTTGACAGCAACAATAATTTGGTTATGCTCAATCAACCAAGTCTATGGCATGTCCATGAGATGACCTCTGAATGGCTGACACTGCCTCAAATACCCGAGCTCTGAATCATCGCTTAGCTTATTCACTTAAACTGTAACAGTGGATACACACGTGCTGGCAGAGAACAAGCATGAGAAACTCAACCGGTAATTGGTCCTCTTATTTTTTTTTTTAAAGAGGCATAGCCTAGAGAAAGTGTCTTATTTTTCAAATAAAAACTTCCATAAATGTTTAGCTCGCATTATCACAATGCTTTCTATAAATAGATGGAATTGGAATCACAAAGAGAAGCTGTAATTTGCTTCCTAATGAATATTATAAACTGAAAGTAGTAGTAGAAGGGCCAGTGAGCTGCTGCCCATTTATTGAGTTTTGGGACTGTTTCTGTTGAATCTGAGGCTTTACACACTTTGGTTTCACCTAAGGGGTGATACAGATTACTGAATGATATCCATTAGCACATTGGACACGGCTACTATGATTTATACACTATTTGTGTTAACTGGGTTTATGCTACTGGCACATTTAAACTTCTACTATTTTTTTTTTTTTTTACATCTAAGTCAAATCACAGGAAAACCAAGTGTAGGGCCTCAGGTGGGAAAAGTATTCTAAGAATGTCAGCACCAAAGGAAAAATAATTAGCCAACCCTTTTGATGAGCACTAATTTCGCTGGTCCACATGCAGCCTATTTATGCACAACCAGATGCCCCCTTCAGTGCAGGCTTAGCTTCACTTAAATAGAAACGTTATTTTTAAGGTCGACAGAGATCCGTCAATGTTTTCTAATTTTGTTGAGAGAAAATGTAACAGAGTCGCATGACAGCATCATCCCCTAGTATCTGACTCACACTTTGAGAGGTGTGGTGACCTAACGCAAAAGTCAGAAATAGCAAATGTCCTACACTCCACCCTTTGGCTAATTAGCATTGGAGCAGACTTACTGAATTTAATAAAGTGCTCCCAGCAAGTGCAAACCACACAGCTTGCAACAGCTACTGACTAATTAATGTGTCTCCAGAATCTCAAATTTGGGGGAGGGGGAGGAGGGATTCTTCCAAGTATAGACAAATAACTCTGACCATGTATCTGCTCTAAAGTTAGACATTTTCTTACATGTTTCCGAAGACGGGAAAATCCTCTTAAATCAGTACACGAATTTGTGGGCTTTATTTTAAAGATTATATACACGGGAGCAGTTCAGTGCTATATCGGGCTAATCTTCTGCCTGTGGTGCCAACATCTCATGTGTGTGCCAGCTGGAGCCCCAGCTGCTTCACTTCCAAAACAGCTCCCTGCTAATGACCTGGCAAAGTAGAGGAAGAAGGCCCACGACCGCAGGACTAGGAGCCCACATGGGATACCTGAACGCAGCTCCTGGCCCAGCTCCAGTCATCGCAAGCAATCTGCAGAGTGAATCACTGGATGAAAAATATTTCTCTGTCTCTCGTTTTCTTTTTCTGTAATTCTGATATTCAAGCAAAATAAATAAATCCTTAAAAAGATTAGATACACAATAAAAGTTATACTAGCAAAACCAATACATGTATAGAAATGAATTTGATTCCTTAGTAGTAACAGAAATACAAATTAAAGCCAAGTAAAATAAAATTACATACCTACTGAAATAACTAAAATGTAAGCAATCAACAACAGAGGCTATTTGCTTAGTGTACCAACATTTTTCAAATGACCAATGCAAAGTCACATGAAATTTTGCATATACACAAGCTGGAGCACTAACCTTCACCCTCACATCGTTTATTTGTTAGACACCTTGAGGTTGGATGTGGTATTAAGGATGAATACATCCAGTTTCTTGGAAAAGTCTATTTTAACCTTTTTCACTTGGCCACGTTTTCTTCACATATTCACTAAAAACAATATGCTATGGCAAATTTAATTTAGGAATAATATATAAATGCAGGTATATGCTTTTAAATTATAATTATAGTTTCAGCATAGTTTTCTCCTAGGTAGTTTTTAGGGATATAGGGCAGCTGGTCATTTAAAATACTTTATGGGTGTTGGTATTGTGACATAATAAGTCACCATCTGCATCCCTTATGGTTCAGGTCTCACTGCTCCACTTCTGATCCAGCTCCCTGCTAATGTGCTGGGAAGGCAGCAGAGGATGGGCCCAGGGGGAGACCTAGACGAAGCTCCTGGCTTCTGGCTTTGCTCTGGCCAAGGCTGACCATTGCAGGCATCTGAGGCGTGAAGCAGAAACGGAAAATCTCTCTGGCACACCCTTTAATTCTCACCCTTTAATTCTCTCTCTCAAATAAATAAAATAGATAAATTAACAAATAAAAATTAAATTACATATGTTTAGCAGTATTGCATTGTTGAATACATTAAAAATTCTGCCAAGTCTTTTACCATTAATTTCCATTTTAGTAACTCTCAGTACATACTACCACACAAAGAAATGCCTTTTGCCATCTGAGACTGTAAGCTTTGTGATCCTGTGCTATTGCAAACGACAGGCAGGAAACCTTCTTCCTTATTCTTTTCTCATTTGAAATTTTCTCTGAAAACTTATTTCTGTGTCAGTCCAGCACTTGGTTCTTAGCTAGGTCCCTCACATTCGGTCCGTAGCTCTGTTGACAAATCCAGCCACCAACATCAGAACTCCTTCAGTGAAATGGTGGGCACAGGAGGATCTTTGCCCTTCCCTGATAACAATCACAATTTTGATTTCCCAATATTGTGGCTTTTTTCCTTGCATGCTGTATAAACTCCTGGCCATCTTCAAGGGGCTTTCAGTTCTGTTTCTGATCACCTGCTACTAATTTTCTGTACCTCGGAATAAACAGATAAAAAAATTAAGAAATAATTTGAGGGCCCGGCATGATAGCGTAGTGGTTAAGGTCCTCGCCTTGAACGTGCCAGGATCCCATATGGGCACCAGTTCTAATCCCTGCAGCTCCACTTCCCATCCAGCTCCCTGCTTGTGGCCTGGGAAAACAGTCAAGGACTGCCCAGAGTTTTGGGACCCTGCACCCACGCGGGAGACGTGGGAGACTTGGAAAGAAGTTCCTGGTTCCCGGCTTCGGATCCTCATAGCATCGGCCATTGTGCTCACCTGGGGAGTGAATCATGGGATGGAAGATCTTCCTCTCTGTCTCTCCTCCTCTCTGTATATCTGCCTTTCCAATAAAAAAAAAATCTTTTTTAAAAAAAGAATTTGAAAAAGTATTTCTGTAGAAGCAGTACATATTTTTAGTGGTCCTCTAGCATTAAAATATATCTTCTGATAGAAATGGCTGGGTGTATACTGCAGATAGCTCCATGGAACATACAAGGTTTTCTGATGTTTTGGCAGTCAGCCATCCATCTAGCTGCTCATGTGAACTCTCCAGAATTTCCTGGTCAATTGCAATGATATAAAGTTTTTAGCTCAATGTTTTGGCTTGAGATAGTGGGTCCTCAGGACTCCCAAAGATGTTGTGCATTCTAACAGGTAAGTGGAACAGTGTAATCCTATAGTTGCATTTATTAAAATTACTTTCCAAAGTTCAGTCTTTGGAGTGTTGTTACTAAAAGTTCCCCTGTTATTTTCTTGTCTAATAACCTCACAATCTCTCCCTGGAATTTATCACACAGTTCAATTTATTACAAAGAACATAATGTCATCTAGAGTATCTTTATTTCTATGAAGTTACTTTCCATCAGATCATTTTGTAAAAAACAAAAAGTATGTGAGCTCAATCTTTGGGAATATTCAATAAAATGGGGGTGTGGAAAAGAAAAGCTCACTTACCGGTTCCCTGTTCATTCCAGATAACAGCCAGCTCCTACGGTTCTGCAAGGAAAAACAGCTCTTCTCAGAAATGTTTGAAAATCCCACTTTGCCCACATCCAACAGACATTTCACAAGGTAAAAGCAACAAAGCAGAAGCCTTCTGCTAAACCTGTTCCTAATGTCCTTAATTGTCCTGCAGCTGTGAACAGATCATATTAAAAAGAATATAAATCACAAAGGAAATTGCTTTTTAATTCTGTCGGTACACTTTCCATTTCATTTGAGAAGCTGGCAGTTTTAGCAAAGTAGATCATCAGGCAATTAATTCATGAGTACCTTTCTTTTGGCCTAGAGCTTCCTGGCTGTTGATGAGCAATATAAACTAAAAGAATGATTCATCAGCATTTGCTTCTGTTGCGGATGCACTTTTCCACCGACAGGTCCTTGGGGTTATTGCATTGAGATAATAATTATGTTCCCTCAAGTTCAAATTTTCCTTGTAATCATGGGATGGTGTTGTTTGCAAGAAATACTGACTCTTACTTTTACTTTGTCCCCTATTTATTTAAAATAAAAAAGAAAAAAAGAGAACCTTAAGCACATCTTAAGAATATTATGTATCATTATTCCCGTTTTGAAGAGGAGGATTCCAATCTGGTTTTGATATTTTTGTCATGTTGATAGCTTCCATGCCTATCGAACAAAAATGCCTGGACTATTAAATCCAGTTAGTATTTTACTAGATCTTTCAGAATTCAGCATGACGCTTCCTTCCTAAGAACATGTTCAAGTGCTCCTGTCTCTAATACAGATTAGTCATGCAGATTAATTCTCCAAAGTGCTGAAACTGGTGGAGACAGCTACAATGTTGGGGAAAGTATTTTAAAATATGTAAAACATCTTTCTAAATGCATTGCTGAACTTTCAAGGAAACCAATACATCGTCAAAGCCCTCAAATGAATGAAACCAGGAAGCTTTATGAGGTCAGTAAAACCCAAAGCTAGTTTGTGTATTGAGAATGACTCTTCATTTCAACTTTTCTGGAGAGTCTGTGATGAAGTGGGGATGGGAGAGAGGAAATAAAACCCAGGATATTCTAAAAGCATGGAATATAACAAGTTAAGACTCACAGAGCTTGAACTCATAGTGTAACTGATTCTTATAAATTAACTTGGCCATGAAAAGCTTATACTGAGAAAAATGTTCTATCTCACTGTCAGTGCCAAGTAGATGTGAAAATCTTTTTTGAATTACCATAATCCCAAACTGAACCTTGCCAGACACTTGAGAGCTGAATACACACTACCTGGGTGATTAGAAAGCTCCTCATAAGGAGGACTTAAATCAAAACGATACCAGAGCAAATGCAAATCTCTCTAGGGATTCAACTTTGTCTCAAAGATAGATGAGGACCTCAGTGCCAAAACTCATTAAAAAAAAGAGTGAAGGAAATGAAGAAATGTAAGCAAAAGCAATCAGAAAAAATAGTCAACAGAGAAATGCTGAAAACGCACACGAGATACAACAAGGCTTAACAAAAGAACATGATCATACTGTCAGTAGCAAGCAGATTGGTGAATGAATTAAATAAACTTTCTAGAAATAAGCAATATATGTGTAAGTAAAATATATAAAACTATTCAACTAAACTAAAGCAATCTAGTATAGCTAGAGAACTGGCGCACAAATATGAATAAGACAGGTATAATATCGCACAGCAAGACAAGAGAACAAAGAGATTAAAAGACATAAAATACAAGAAGAAATGCTAACATCCATTTGATCAGTACTCCAGAGGGAAATAATGCGATCAGGACACACACCGAATGAATCAAAAGGAAATCCCTTTAGTGGGCACTCAACATAGCAGTTAAGGCACTGCAGAGATGTCCACACCCCACACCCAAGTTGCTCAGTTCTAATCTTGGCTCTGCTAACTCTGACTCCCTGCTAATGGAGTCTCTGGAAGGCAGCAGGTCCTAACTCAAGCAATTAGATCTCTGCCAACCATATCCTCCAACACAGAAAAACTGGACTGAATATTGAGGTTCTGGCCCTGTCCTATCCTAACTCAGGCTGTCGGGAGAGAATCAGTGGATAGAAATTTCTCTCTCTCTTTCTCCTCTCCTCTTCTCTCCTCTTATCTTCTTACACTCTGCCTTTCAAATAAAGAAAATAAATTTATAAAACAAAGGAATTGATTCAAAATCAGTAAGAAACATAAATAAACACAAATGTCTTGACATTATTCAATGTTGAATACACTAGAACAACAGAAGAGGAAGGATAGGCATCCCGATAATATCTTAATGGAGTTATTGATTTCCCTATACATATGATCATGTCTCCTGCAAACAGGAATAGCTTGACTTCCTGTCCTAATATTTGTATCCTTTTGGTTTCTTTTCCTTGCCTAATGGCTCTGGACAAAACTTACAGTACTGAATTGAACAGCAATAATGAAACTGAACATCCTTGTCTAGTTGCAGTTACATTGAAAATGCTTCTGACATCCCCCCCATTCATATGGAGGAACGTTCCTTCAATAGACAATTTCCTTCAGGTTTTAATAATGAAATTATATATTTTATCAAATGCTTTCCCTGAATATACAGGAATAATTGTATGTGTTTTGTTCTTTGATTTGCTCCTTTGATGTATATTGATTTGAACGTGTTGACCCATCCCTGCATACCAGCATTAAATTCTATTTGGTCTTGGTGAATGATCTTCATGGTACTTTTTGGCTTTGATCAGCAAGCATTTTGTAGAAGATTTTGCATCTATGGAATTAATATTATCCTGGGTGCATAGAAGGAGTTTGGGAGATTTCCCTTCCATTTAAATATTTTGAATAGCTTGAGAAGTGTTGGATTAATTTCTTCTGTAAAGATTTGGCAGGATTACTAAATGAAGCCATCCAACCCTCAGATATTCTTTCTTGTTAGGATTTTTTTTTAATTATTTCATCTCCATTTTCTTTACCGATACATTTTGGTTTCTTATGTTTTCATGACTCAGTTTGGTAGATGGTATATGTCCAAAAATCTATCCATTTCTTATAATTTTTAAATTTATTGGAATTTAGCTATTTTTAGTGATTCTTTATGATTCTTTTCATTCTTTAGTGCCTGTTTTAACATTTTCTTCATCTGTTGTTTTATTAATTTGGGCCTTCTACTTCTTCTTTGTTATTGTTGAGCCAAAGATATATCCATTTTGTGTATTTTTTTCAATAAACCAGATATTCATTTCACTAGCATTTTGCTTTCTTTATTAAATGTTATTTTAATTGTATTTAATAATGCACAGTAAAATTATATCAGTAAGGAGATGCAACAATACATTACTTGTGACCTGGGTTACTGCCAGCACTTGATTTTATGAGGTAAAAGATAATAAGATGAATTATCTACTGTAATGGTAATGGTCTACCCATTGCAGATAAATGTAGAAAATAGCTTACAATATGGCAGAAATGAGCAATTTCTAGCCCGTGCCACCCAACATTTAAAATTTGATAATTTGCTTAGATATAAAAAATAAATATAAGCATACTTACTTACCAGTAAAACTATAGGTAAACAATTTGTATGTTATCCGAATCCTTAGTAAAGGAAAGGGTTGTGTCAGATCAAAGAGAGAAAAAAGGAGCAGGAAGAGAATAAAAAATAAAATTTTTAAAAATAAAATACATATTCCTATTCCATTTTTTAAAAAATCTATAATATGCTACTCCTTTTCTGATTGGTCATTTCAACTGCTGGTTTGTGCCTCTTGGCAGTGAAAATAATTTCAAATTCTTGGCAACTTAGTATCTTCTAAACTACAACAACAACAACAACAAAAAAAAATGTGAAGAAGAATTGGGATAGGAAACATTGAGGTAAAGATTAAAAGGAACTTGATTTTGTTTACGAAACATGTGGTACCCAGGCTCACGGACAACCAAGGAAAAGGGAATAATAAGTGAGCAGAAAATCATTTTCTAAACACTTTTCACTTATTTTCATAAAATATCAAAAATAATGTGTATTCATATTTCTCATTACATATGGATTACCCTGCAAATTTCAATATAGAGATTTAAAAAGAAATTTATCTTGAGTTATTTTATATAGAACATCAAAAGATAGTAAGATTACAATATAAAGTAGAAATACTTTAACTGACAAAAAAAAACCAAAAACTTTAAAGCTCAAAAATACATGATTGATTATGTATTATGTGCTAAGTGGGGTTTGTAAGAACTTAGCATGTATTAAACCAATTAAGGATCACAAGATACTAGATGAGTTAGATGTTAATAGTAGGAGTTGTACTTTATGGATAATGGGTGCTAAAGAAAAAATAAGCAAATTTCCCAAAGGTTTACAGTCAATCGAAAATCAAGATTTAAAGTACACAAGTCTGGCTTTAGCACGCCTGTTGAAAACTGGAACCAATGCATCTCTTCTGAAACCACATCACCTAATGGGTTCCCTTAATTTTTTATGGATTTGCAGAATGATAATTAACCTTAGATCAATCAGGGGGCCCAGTGCAATGGCCTAGTGGCTAAAGTCATCACCTTGAACACGACAGGATCCCATATGGCACAGGTTCTAATCCTGGCAGCTCCACTTCCCAACCAGCTCCCTGATTGTGGCCTGGGAAAGCAGCCGAGGATGGTCCAAGGCCTTGGGACCCTGCACCTGCGTGGGAGATCTAGAGGAAGTTCCTGGCTCCTGGCTTTGGATCAGCACAGCACCAGCCCTTGCGGTCACTTGGGGATGTCATGGAAGAACTTCTCTGTCTCTCCTCTGCTTATCTGACTTTGCAGTAAAAATAAATAAATCTTAAAAAAAAGGTCAATCAGAATTTGAGGCCAGCAAAACCAAACGCTTTGGGGAGCATAGGTGTATACTACAGCCATAGCACATCCTTTCCTGATGTGCTGATGTGTGCATTCATTTTTTTGAGCACTCAGGGACTGAATCATATTATGAAATACATGATTTGTACCAAATAACCTGCATATTTGTCAAGATATAGCTGTCTGAATGTTGAGAATTATGGAGATCTATTCAAATGCAAACGTAATACTGAGTGGAATAAATAAAACAGAAAGTTTACCAGAAAATCTCTCTAAATCAATGTAACAGGTGTCAGCAATGTTTTTCGTATAAATCCCTCAAATATTTCAGGCATCTGAACCCAACTGGCACTACTGATACTAACTCATTTTACCACATCATGCTATATCCAGGATAGCCATAAGACTTATACCACCGTAAGACAAATATACCACCTCTGGTAACTTTTAAATAAATACATCATTAAAGTTTTCACAAAACTGAAACCCTACTAGGTAAATAGTAAAATTTAAAACATTCCAATGTTATAGCAACCTGTGTGGACCTCTTAGGATTTCCAATTCTTGCAGTAGTTCTAGCAATTCTCAATGTTTTACTTAAATGGCTGTCCATGTTTCACTCTCTCATTAGTGATTTGCTACTGATAATTAGTCAGTCCTGCTAAAGATGAATTTCCAACAGTTTTCTTCATGTAAAAATAAATGCTCCAAAGAAAGAGGAGGGAAAATAGACCTAGCTTCTACGTTAACTCGCTGTGAAAGGCCAAGCCTGGTTTGGTTCTCAGTGTCATCCAACTTGGAATAAAGTTACATCCATCCTCAACCTTCTACCAGGGGCCCATTGGCCCAAAACCACCACAGGTTTCAAATCCTGTCGTAGAATCACCAAGCAAGCCTTCTTGAACAGTGATGAATTTTCCTCATCTGGACATTAGGATATTCCTCCTTAAATTCAGCCCCATCAGAGCACCCATTTATTTGTGTGTGAAACCAAAAACCCTAGTGGGATAGATGTCTCCTTCTGGGTGGCACCACTGTAGTCTGGCAGTTTCTTCTCTGCTAGTTCCTTAGGCAGCAGTGTGAATTATTTGACTTCAAACACAGAGGCTGAAATACACCAAGGGAAAATTTTTTATTGGGAAAAACAAGAGACCATTAAAATGTGTTGTGAAAGTTGAAAAGTTCAATATCAACTAATGCTCTTCCAAGTCTTGGAAGTGTGTAACATGTAGGTGTCCATGTGGGTCTTTAGAGGAAGGCATGTTGCAAACATTTCCCATGGCATGATGCCCTGGAAAGATTATTTACGGTACAGGCGTAACAGCTCAACAGGCCAATCCTCAGTGTCGGTGAGCAATGATCAGAAAGGATCTGATTTAATAAAATGATCATTAGTAATGTTAAAAATCATGTTGGGAATGTTCTGAAATGCCCTTTAATATTTATTACTGCAATGTTTCACAAGTGCCAACTTCCTAATAAACTAAATTTTAAACAATATTCATTTCTGACTTAGTCAAAAATCTACAAGATTATAAAATTAGAAGCAGATAAATCATAATATTAAGTCATTTGGTAGTAATAATACTGGGACTCTCATAATAATCAAGTCCTTATCTATCTGTTTTATAAGATGGCTAACTTCCCATGATTAACTTGTGCCATATCCCTCCTCTTCTGACCTACACATGCATTTTGTTGCAGCTGTTAAAATGTCATTCTTTTTAATGGCATGTGTTATTACACGGAGTAGATGTACTAATTTCTTTATTCTTTCCTCTCATGATGAGCATATAGGTTGTTTCCAAGTCTTTACTCTTATGGATTGTGCTGCTGTAAATGCAGGTTTGCAGATTGTTTCCTTGTATGCGGATTTGACATCACTTGAATATATCCCCAGGAGTGGGCTAGCTGGGTGATAAGGTAGATTAGTTTTCAGTATCTGAGTACTCTCCACACCGACTTCCACAGTGGCTAATCTGATCTGCACTCCCGCTAACAGTGGAAAAAGGCACATTTTCTCCCACATCCTCGCCAGCAGTTACTATTAGTTGAATTTTCTGAATGTAGGCCATACTCATTGGAGTTAGGTAACACCTCAATGTCTCTTTTTTATTTTTAGTTCCTTAATAGCTGGGGAGACTAAACATTTTGTTTTTAATTTTAGCAATTTGAATTGGTTCTTTTGAAAAATATCTGATCATCTTCTTCACACATTTCTCAACAGAGTAATTTCTTTTACTGTGGTTAATTTTCTGAAGCTTGTTGTAAATCCTGGATATCAATCTTGTATCTGTTGTGTAGTGTAGTGTACAAATTGGTTCCTACATGGAACACAGTCTTTGTATGAAGTAGGTTTATCTGCTATACCACAATACTGGCTCTATCTTTTTTTTAATGTTATTTATTCCTATAAAAGGCAGAGGGACACAAAAAAAAATATCTCCCATCTGCTGTCCAAAGTCCAAACCAGTGTTGGACCAGGCCAAAGCCAAAGCCAAAACACACAGATCTCAATCAGGGCCTTCATGATTGAGCAGTGTTGAGCCATCACTCGTTGCCTTCCAGGCTGTGCATTAGCAGGAAGACAAAGCGGAAGCAGAGCTGAGGCTCTAACTCAAGTTACTTAGACATATATGTAGCATTTATCACAAGTTGTTTTTTTTTTTTACAGGTAGTTTTTTTTATCTGAAAATCTGAGTTATATATAGATATGTGGAGTGACACAGAAAAAACAAACAGACATATTTTGTCTGCTTGTTCATTCCCCAAGTGGCTGCAATAGCCAGGGCTTGACCAGGCCAATGCCAAGAGCTAGAAGCTGCTTCTGGGTCTCCCAAGAGGGTTCAGGAGCCCAAGCACATCTTCCACCGACTCCCTAGGCTCATTAAGAGGGTGCTGGGTTGGAAGAGGAGCAGCCAAACTGGAAGAGGTCCATTTGCAGAAACTGGTTTTACACCACAGCACTAGACACACTCACAAACTTTTTGCAGTGCCCTTATATAACTTTATCATTTGTCACATTTCATTCTATGTAAACAAATTAAGCAGGATGTAGTTTCTGTAACTCATGAAATCATTCTGCAGCTAAAAAATGTTAACAGTTGTATCTTTCAACTCCCTTATCTTACAACTAAAAAATTAGATGTATAGGATAATTTTAATTGAACTAAATGTGGATAGCTCATATGAGCTAAGAATATATTTCCTGGGCCTGGCACAGTGGCGCAGTGGTTAAGGTCCTCACCTTGCATGCCCGGGATCCCATATGGGTGCCGGTTCTATCCCAGCAGCCCCACTTCCCATCCAGCTCCCTGCCTGTGGCCTGGGAAAGCAGTGGAGGACGGCCCAAGGCTTTGGGACCCTGCACCCGCGTGGGAGACCCTGAAGAGGCTCCTGGCTTCGGATCGGCATAGCATCGGCCATTGCGCTCACTTGGGGAGTGAATCATTGGACGGAAGATCTTTCTCTCTGTCTCTCCTCTCTGTATATCCGCCTTTCCAATAAAAAAATAATAAAAATAAATCTTTAAAAAAAAAAGAATATATTTCCTTACTAAATCTGGAATTTATCCTGATATTAGCAGTAGCCTTCAGAATTTTCAAAGGCCTAGATAAACAGAACATGCCTATCAGGAAAAGATGTTCTTTTTGGAAAGACGGATAGATGTCAGTCACCACTATCTTTAGTCAAGAAGTAGGTGATGCAATATTGACTGGATTACGATGTTCTATAACTATGTATGCTCAGAGATTTCCATCGGATATGTCAAATTCATCAAGAGCACTATCCAAGACTAAATGAGAATTGTGGGAAACGCTGTAAGTAATTGAGAGATCAAGGAGAGGAATTGACTTATATCCCAAAAGCTTGAAAACATTTGCTTCATCTTGGACTAAACTTAATGAATGTGGATAAAACCTATATATATTGGGGACAGCACCTCATTTGAGCTGTTGCTCAATAATAATTTCTCAAGATAAAAATTGGGTAGTGTCTATCCTTGTTGCTTTTTCTTTCTTTTTCCCCTTCTTCCTGTCATCCTTTACCTAAGGATCGAAAGATAAAGAATGGGAAATGACACAGACATATTGTGAGAGGCTGAGCATGAGCGTCCAGTAGTCAACTGCCATTGACTTTTTTGTGGAAGAACTGAAACTACTCTTCCTGTGTCCTACAGAGAAGGTGTGGAAAACAAAGTTTATGAAATAACTACATACCAAAATTAATGGTTTCTGTAATAAATCATCATTGTCGTCCATTTTATAGCTTTAAACTTTAAAAGTCAAATGCACAATTATTTTCTAAATGTAATTGTAAACTTGCTATACATTTGGCATATTCGATTTCCAAAAGAGCATATAACCATGAAATGTTCATGTAAAGCTACTAACCAGTGTTCTGGTATTTTTTATTCTTTGCTCATGACCTTTGTAGCCAACCATCAAATACTGAAATATATCCTCTTTCTCACCCGGCCCCTCACTCATCAGCCAAAGAAAATGGCTATTTAAATCCAATTTCTCTCCTCATCCTTCTCAACTATGCTTCTTCTTTTAAACTGGGATTCTAAATCTACTTAGATGACCAGAAGATATTTCAAACCTAATTAAATACCTCTGACTAATCTGAGCAATTGAGCAAAAATCATAGGCAATGAGTCAGGAGTCAGTTCCCGCATAGAAGCCTTATTATCTGACTTTGAAGTGGGTGAAGTGCTCTGTTTTGCTCTGAAGATGCTGCGGTTAATACCGTCAGGATTGGAGAAGGCAGCAGGTGGACATGAGACAGCTGGGAAGCACTCACATTTGGGGAGCAGTTTTGAAAGGCAATGACATAGTTTGTGTACATGCAGCCCAAGTTAGCATCAGCAACTGAAATAGAAATGATGGAATTGAAAGACACAACCTGTTTTCTCTGCTCTGAATCAGTCTGCTCTGATGTGTGATGCTGCATTAGCGTTTCAGCAGAAATCCCAATGCCACAGATCGTGTCACAGAATAGAGACTATTAATTGTACAAGTAGAGAAAGGCTTCCTGAGGAGGCTGAAAATGATTTTCAGGAGGAGAGAAACCATAGATAAATAAAGTCACTGGTACAGGGGAAGGTGAGTGCAAGCCAAGCCGAGTGGCTTTCTTACACTTCAAGCAAGGTCTCTGTACCTGCCAGTAAGCTCTTCTGATTCTTGAAATGGAACAGCAGTGAAAATAGCTTAAGGAGAACCAGTAAATTCAATCACACTGAAACTTTCCTAGTTTCTTATCTCTTATTAAATTCTTCACTGACTCATAGATCATACAGTAACATCATTCTCTCCAAGAACGTTTTTTGTTTTGTTTTTCATCTCTTCCTTGACACATTGATTAATCAGTAGCATGTTATTTAACTCCATGGTGTTGTAAATTTTTGTAACTTTATTCCTGTTGTTGATTTAGTTTTATGGCTTTTCATTTAAGGAAACGTAGAGTAACAGGAGATGTGAAGATACATTGCAGTATTCATATCTACTTCCAAATTGAAAATGGACTCCCAGTGGAACTGTTAAATACATCTTGACAACAGGATGCTGGGCTGTCTGCCATTGTGTGTACCTGCAAAGTCATGAAACACTTAAATGGCAGAATGATTGACTTATAAATGCTTATAAGGACTAAACAATTATAATAATATGAGGGAAATCAGTTGGGGAGAGAGGATTTGGGGAGGGGACAAGGGACATCCCAGAGACTATTGAATCACATCATAAGATTAAAAACAAAGTCAAAGAAAAGAGTATGTAGTGTTAAAAAAAAAAAACACGTCTCATCACCTATAATTTGGACTCAATACTCCCCTGTGTTGCAAACACACATTTCCGGAAGCCTGGCTACATGGTTTGAAATCTCAGTTCCATCTCTCAGCACTTGGGACTGCAGGCAGGCGAGTTCCTTAACTTTATCTCAGAGGAATGCCTGGCACTAGCACTAGCATGGAAACTGTATCTTGTCACTATCATTTCAATACTGACACATTACAAAGTTATGTTTTCATGAAAACATACTTTTATTAATAAAAGTAACTGTGCTTTGTGCTTTCATATATTTTATATATCTCCAAGAATGGCAAATAGACAGAATAGAGAGTGTACAAAACAGGGTATGGTATTTGAAACTCTCCAAGGTACTCTGTCTTCTGCGTTTGTGTGTGTCTGTTGAGGGGATGGTTGGGATACAATTAAACCTGTGCAACAAGTATCTACTCCTAAAGTGAAATGGAAAATTTATTGAATAGACTTTGTACACCAAATCTTATACATGCGTATGCTTTTCCAGGGTTACTAATACTTTCATCAATTAAGTATTTCTAGCTTACTCATCCTCAGCACTTTTAAAAGGTACATGTATCATCACACGTCTACTTTTAGCAATTAATTAAAGCTGTGAATCTTACCTCATCTTTCAAGTATATTGGCATTTAACTCAGCTCTGACCCCAACAGATGCTTGTTAGAACTCCTGTAGAGATTGGAATGTCAGGCAACTCAGTCAGAACTCATTCTCTGAGCCCAAAATACTCAACTCCACTTGCATATGTAGGTGGTCAAGCCATCTTCCTAGAACCCAGTGCAAGAAATATCTGAGACCATCAATCTAAAGCCAGCAGTGTTGAGAGAGAGAGAGAGAGAGAGCAAGCGAGCAATTCCATCTGTTGGTTCATTGGCAGTAATAGCTGGAGGTAGGCCCATCCAAAGCTTAGAGCCAGGAGCTTCCTCCACGTCTCCAGGGTGGATTCTGGAGCCCAAGGCCTCGCATCGTCCTCCATTGCCTTCCCAGGCAGCAAGCATGTAGCTTGAACAGATGTGGAGCGACGGTGAGATAGACCTGCACCCACTTGTCATTTTGGCACTACAGGCAGAGGATCAACGTGCTGCATCACCATTATGGCCACAGGACAAATTTTTTAACGTTAATGGGGAAGATGCCTTCCTGCTGTTTTATTCAAATGCAAACTATGGAGCTGAGTACAAACAGCGTGACACATTGAATTGTAACACAATGGATTCGATCCCAAGCTTTTTTCCATATATTAAAATATCGTAATGCTTTTCCCTACATTGTCAGGTACTCTTTTCCTTACCAAAAATAAATCTTTTGGTTTGTTTTTAATCTTATAAAAGTGTATTTCAAAAATTCAAATGCTGAAATATTATAGTTGTTCAATTTTACTCCTTTCAACAAATATATGAATCTTACTCCTACTTCTTAGACAGTTAGGCAGATTTATCAACAGGTGTGAATGACCCGTATCTCCTAAGCAACATGTAAAATATATTCATGCATATATATGTCTATACATGTATATACATACATTTGTATAATTTTGTAGTTCAACACATTTTTTTGATAAAAGACTTTACTCCAAACTTAATATTAACAATTCACTTTTTTTCTGTTTCACAGTGTGTACTGGTGATCTTCCCGTGTTTGTCTTTGAGCTCCAACTTAGGCTGCTTTGGCTTAATTTTTTTTTTCACTTTATAGGAATGTCAATGCCATACCCATTCTGAAATCCAGAATTTGAAATCGTCATTTTTATGAATTTAGTAATATGCTTATGACACATGGAACTGGGCATTTAAAAGAGCTGCAGCTCCTACTGAGCCCCACCAAATGGTAGAAACTGCCCAGACAACTATGTCCTGTGTTGACTGCATTAAGTTTGCTGCATTAACTACATTTTCAACTATTCTATTTTTTTGTTGTTGTTGCTGTTTTGTTTTGGGGGGCGGGGGGCTCCAGGGCGACCTTGATGGTCATTGCACTCCCATTTGAATTTCCCACGTGGGATGGAAGAAGCCCAAATCCTTCCTCGCAGGATCCAATGTCATTGGAACAACAGTCGGGAGCCCTGAGCGGTTTGCAGAAACAGAACAGTAAACTTGCTTCGGGACTAGGGAGAGGAGCTTTCTCTGGTCCTTACTTAGTTCTAACTTTGGATCCCCACCCTCTCCTTAAATGAATGTTCTTTTTTTTTTTTTAAGATTTATTTTTTATTTTTATTGGAAAGGCGGATATACAGAGAGAGGAGAGACAGAGAGGAAGATCTTCCGTCCGATGATTCACTCCCCAGGCGGCCGCAACGGCTGGAGCTAAGCCAATCCGAAGCCAGGAGCCTCTTCCGGGTCTCCCACGCGGGTGCAGGTTCCCAAAGCTTTGGGTCGTCCTCTACTGCTTTCCCGGGCCACAGGCAGGGAGCTGGAAGGGAAGCGGGGCTGCCGGGATTAGAACCGGCGCCCATATGGGATCCCAGGCATGCAAGGCGAGGACCTTAACCACTGCGCCACTGCGTCGGGCCCTGAATGTTCTTATAACACAAATGTGTTGTAATCCAACTGGTCTGGGACCAATGCACATATAAAGATGATTCCAAGTTTTCTGATATAAATACTTATACTTGCATTTTTTTCAGCAAATATGAGTTGCTTTACTAGAACAGAAGCATAGAAGTAGGGTTACTGGATAAAGATTATTAAGATTAAATTTTATGAAATCATGAATATTTTTCTTTCAAGTTGCACATACTTTCTAAGAACTTCTAAGCAGAAATTGCTTTACATATTTTCCTAAAGTCATCATAAGACTGCAATTTTGCTACCCTGAAGGACAACAAAATATCACTGCATTTTCTTTAATGTTTTTTTTCCTGCTTTTTAATGAAGGTAAACATGTTTTTAAAACATGTAAGACATTTTGACTAAATAACTGCTCACTGTTTTTATTTCAATCCTGTGGTCTCCTTACAAATTATAATATGTTATGTGTGGTTTGTGTGACATATTTTATTCTAGTTCATCATATCTCCTTATGATGCCTTGTGATTTAAACACGTTTATTTTTAAAACTGATTGTAACTCTATAACTTCTAAATTTAGAGTCTTTATTATGGAGTTTTTAATAAAATGTTAATTAGAAATTATATTCTCTTTATTTTCTCATTACAATTTCACTTTTCTTTTTCTTATATATAGATATTTTATCCATTTCCAGAGAATTATTTGCCATATAAATATGGCAAATTTATTATATTTCCAATTGGCCTGCTAATGGTCACCTGATTATTGAATAGGTAGTCCATAAATCTCACCTACCACATAACAAGTGACATTGCTTTATTATATACTGAAATTCCCTAAGGAACTGGATCTGATCTTACATTCTCTTTCTCTGTGCAATCAAGCTACTTATTCTAAAATTAATGCATCTCTATGTTTAACTGTTACAGTTTTACACTGGGCATTTTAATGTGATTGAGCAAGTGTCAACTTTTTAGATCTTTTAAAAAATAGTCTTGACAACTATTAAATTTTTCTCATCAGTTAAACTTTGAACTGAATCTATCAAATTCAGAAAATCATTTTTTTTGAGATCTTATATGAGATTACACTAAATTTATGGATGAATTTGAAAAGATGTGACATTTTTACAGTGTTAAATGTTCTCTTCCAGGAACGTGCTCTGTCTTCGCATTTATTAAGTTTCTTTAAATAACCTTTAAAAAAGTACTACCTTGTTTTTCGTAACGGTCTTTCAGGTCTCCTTTAGGTTTAATTCTCACAGTTCCCCAAACCCCCCTTACCCCGTGGTCATTGTGATTGCTATATTGCTCCTGGATGCATTTTGATTGGTTATTGCCCTTTTGTATGAAAGTCCTGTGTATTTAATTCTATATACAAGAATCTTATAAATTTTAATAGCTCTTCAATTGATCTTATTGAAATTTCAAGATTAAATTATCATATTGTGTATAATAATGGCATTAGCCTTTCATAACCAGTACACATTCATGCATACATTCTGTGTAGGACAAATTTATATGATGTTTTGGATAATAACATTTTTTGAAGGAATTAATTAATCTATTTTATGAAACAGTTTTACAGGCTATGGTTTTTCCCCTCCTCTCCCCCCTCACTGAATTCTCCTATTTTTTACAATAATATACTTCTTCAGAAACAGTTATAAGTCCATAATTCTGCTATTTAAGTATATCATGACATTGCAGATACGGACAATGGCACACGGTCCAGCATCCTATTGTCTAGAAATCTTTAGCAGTTTCATCTGAGTCCATCTTCAATTTAGAAGTAGAAATGTGAACTGTGTTGTATTATCACATCTTGATATGATGCTCTCTGCTACACGGTTCCAGTAGATGACTATATGTATGTGTATGTTTAAGCATATATTTTTTAGCTTGTATTTTGTAAGAAGGTTACCTTATATGGGACAAGACATACTATATGTGTCCTTTTGGGATTCTCTTATTTCACTGAGCAAATGACCTCTAGTTGGGATCATTATGCGACAACTTGTAGATTTTCATTCTATTTAATGACTAAGTGGTATTCCACAGAATAAATGTGCCACAGTTTCTTTATCCACTCCTCTTTTAAAGGACATTTGGGTTGTTTCCATGTCTTAATATGGAATAGTTGGGTCATATGGCAGATCAATTTTCCGTTGTCCATACTGATTTCAGTAGTGGTTGTACTAGTGTACACTCCCACCAATAGTGAAAGAGGGTACCTTTCTCCCCACATCCATGCTAGCTGATGCTACTAGCAGAATTTGAATGTAGGCCAATCTTACTGGAATTAGGAGGAACCTCGATGTGGTTTTTTTATTTGTATTTCCCTGGTAGCTAAGGAGTCTGAGTCTCTTTCCATATGTCTATCAGCCATTTGAATTTGTTCTTTTGAAAAGTAACATTGAGAGTATAAGGTATCACATATTTCCTGTGTGGTGGCCATTCACAAGCAAGTAGGATTGAATCCTTCAAAACTTAAACATTCCTGCCACCTGTTTTCATTGCTAGACATTTGCAATTCTATGGCTGAAAATAAGCACAGAAGCCTAACATAGTGCCTAACACTCCAAATCACTGGCCCCACTCTCAGATTGGAGGGTCCTCTTAACGTTTTCCTGAAGCTAGAGGCTGACTGTTGGCGCAGGATAAGGCTCCTGGCACGTGGCTTCCACCTGGCCTCGCCCTGGTTCCTTTTTTTTTTTTAAGATTTATTTTTTATTTTTATTGAAAAGGCGGATATACAGAGAGAGGAAGAGACAGAGAGGAAGATCTTCCGTCCGATGATTCACTCCCCAGGCGGCCGCAACGGCTGGAGCTAAGCCAATCCGAAGCCAGGAGCCTCTTCAGGGTCTCCCACGCGGGTGCAGGGTCCCAAAGCCTTGGGCCGTCCTCGACTGTTTTCCCAGGCCACAGGCAGGGAGCTGGATGGGAAGCGGGGCTGCTGGGGTTAGAACCGGCGCCCATATGGGATCCCGGGCGTGCAAGGTGAGGACCTTAACCACTGCGCCATCGCGCCGGGCCCGCCCCGGTTCTTAGAACCTCTGGAGGGAGAACCTGTGGGTAAGAGTGTGCTCCTTCTCTCTTGCCTCAGTCTCTCCTCTCTCACCTCTCTCCCTCTCTTTCCCTCTCTCTGCCTCTCTCTGTGTGAGTGTATGTGTGTGTCTCCCTTTCTGTTGCTCTGCCTTTCAAATAAGGGTGTCTCAAATTCATGAAGCTAAAAAAGGTCACTTAGGATGAAATATGGTATCTGTCATCAATATGACTGACTTTCCGATTGAAATTATAATCGTGATTTTGGAAAACTTGTTATGTTTTATTTCATATGACCATATTGTATGTGAAAGCAATTGATACAAGTAGATGCATATAAAAATGAACTTATAATCAGAGTACCTAAAAAATAGACTATGAAACCATGAGAATATGTAAACATAATTTTAAGTGTATGTATATGGTCTGAGTGTGTCTGCAAAGCCTCATGTATTATAGGGATAGTACTTCTTTGGTGACAAGACAGCTGGGCTGTTGTGCATATGGGGGGGGCGTACTTGGGGGGCTAATAGTAAATCACCAAAGACCGCGCCTTGAATGTGGTCAGGGTAACTCTCATGGGACTACTTAGTTCTTTCAAAAGGGCTGTTTTTTCAGACATGACTTGATACCATCAAATTACTACAGGAAAACATCTGGGAAACTCTGCAAAACATGTCTTAGAGTTTTGCAAAACACCCCAAAAATATGGGCCATAAAAGCAAAAGCAGACAAATGGGATTACAAAAAGCTAAGAAACTTTTGCCCTGCAAAGGAAGCACTCAACAAAGTGGAAAGGCAATTACAAAATCTGGGGGAAAAATACTGTAAACTATATAAATGATGAACAATTCACATGCAGAGTCTATAAAGAAATAAAGAAATGCAACGACAAAGCAAATCATTCTTTTAGGAAATGGCAAAGGACATGGCCGACAGACAAATTTACTAGCCATCGGAAAAATGCAAATGTAAACCACAAGATTTCACCTCGCCCCAGTTAGAATAGCTATAATGCAAAAGTCGTAAAACAATAAGCAGTTGCAAGGAAGTGGGCAAAAGGTGCCCAAATACACTTGATAAAAATGTAAACTAATATGATGATTATACAAAACAGTAAAAATTTTCTCACAAATCTTACAATAGATCTACCATGTGATCCAGACATCATACTTCTAGGAATGTACCCAAAAGAAATGAAATCAGCATATGAAAGAGTTATCCATACTCCCATTTTTATGTGGTTCAATTCACATTAGAAAATGAAATCAACCCAGAAATTACTAGCCAGTCAATACTGAATTAAAAATGTATAGCAATGAAATGGACATTTGAGATACGATTGCTGTATTTAGCCCTTGTTTATACTCCTATGCAATTGCGGTCTTCCTGCTTCTTACTTGTTAATATTGTTCATACTGGTGAAGTAAGCCTGGGAGCAGAGTTTTTTTAAAAAAAATATGGTAGTTGGGCTAAGCGCAATGGCTCAGTGGCTAAATCCTTGTCTTAAATGCACTGGGATCCCATATGAGCACCAGTTTCTGTTCCAGTTGCTCCACCTCCTATCCAGGTCTCTGCTTGTGGCCTGGGAAAGTAGTTGAGGATCACCCAAAGCCTTGGGGCCCTGCACCTGTGTGGAAGAACCTGAAGGAGCTCTTAGCTCCCAAATTCGGACCAGCTTAGCATTGAGAACAGTTGGTGAGTGAATCAGCAGATGTAAGACTTTTTTGTCTCTCCTTCTCTCTATAAATCTACCTTTCCAATGAAGATAAATACACCGTAAAAAAGTCATAGTTTTGAAAATATTTGTCAATGATCATGAATGTTTTAAACAGCATAGGGTTTATCAATATATGTGTATTTATTTATTTGTAAAATGTATATATGAATTACACTAAATATACTTATTTTATTTTTACAATGCTCATTTTTATTTATTTGAAATTCAGAGCTGCAGAGAGAGATTGAGAGAAAAAGGTAGAGATAGAGAGATCTTCAATCTACTGATTTGCTTTACAGATGATCACAACGGCTGGGAATGTGATAAGCCCAAGCCAAGAAGCTTTCTCTGTGTCTCCCAGACACAGGCAGGGGCCCAAGTACTCAGGACATCCACTACTGATTTCCAAATAGCACTAGCAGGAACCTGGATCAGCACTGAGCATCTGGGACTTGGACCAGCACCCATGCAGAATTCCAATGTTGCAGGCAATGACTCAACATTGATCCCAACTTGATTATCTTACTAAGTTTCTTTGACTATTTCATTAAAATTAAGTCTGATTCTCACTCCAAACCAAAATAATAATAACAGTAATAGTGATAATAATAACAATAATAAAAGAAGTTGGCCACGTTGGTCATCCCCAGACTTTTGGCTTCACTGTGATTGCTCTTTCTCATCAGCAGACCGGAGCTAATGGGATGTCAGTGACACACTCTGGTATTTCCAAAGCTAAGCAAGCACGTCTTCTTTATAAAGTTACCCAGATTGAGGCATTCTATTAAAGTAACAGGGATCGGATCACTACGTTATTTTAAATTCCTCATCTGTGTCTGCGTTTATTTTCCAGTTTCTTAATACTGAGCATCTATGGCTGCATTTTTTTTTTTACATAAATTGATCATTACTTCTAGGCTTTTGAATCAAGAACAAGTGTAAAATCAATTTGTTCTGTTTTTTTATATTTCCTAACCCTTGGCTTATTTTCATTGTTCCTTTATTATCTGTCTGCAATTGCTATTTTTTTAGACTTGGGAATGTATTAGTTAACTTGTTTTCTCAAATCTTAAGAAGGATGTTGTATATGTCTTAAAGCATAA
This sequence comes from Ochotona curzoniae, assembly GCF_017591425.1. NCBI lineage: Eukaryota > Metazoa > Chordata > Mammalia > Lagomorpha > Ochotonidae > Ochotona > Ochotona curzoniae. Next base: position 25,142,044 of record NW_024467115.1, read on the forward strand.
ACTATCTTCATGTATAAATCCCTGTAAGAACTCTTAGTGCTTCATCCCAATGTTTACACCATGGTTCTCATGAGTGATATCTGAGTTTCATTAATTCTATTTCAGTCATGAATTATTTGAAATTGTATGTGACTTCATAACTTAGTTCACTTTTACTTCAACTTCAATACAAAAGCATCAGAAAATATAGTCTATATAAGGATAATCTTAAACCTTAATGGTGTGCTTTTGACCTGATTTATGGTCAGTTTATATAAATGCTTTACCTTGTGCTTGACTTAAAAGTATATTTTTTTTAACTTAGGAAGATTGTGTGTTATATATCAAGATTGCTGTTTGTCCATTTTAATTTCTTTTTTGACATTTTTAAAATTGTCTCTTCTATGCACAATGGAAAATGTGTCTGCAGGAACCTGTGAAAGATAGATTATAGTTCCAAAAGTGAACCATGGTTAACTTAGCCATGTAGCTCTGCTTTGCTTTTTTTAAATTAATTACAGTGCATTATGTGACACAGTTTTATAGGCCCTGGGAGTCCCCCCCACCTGTCCCCAAACCCTCTCCCCATGGTGGATTTCTCCACCTTGTAACTTTAGTTTTTTTAAAGGTTTTGTTATCCTCACTAGCTATGTATTTACTCTGCAACTTTTAAGCAGCAATTACCTCTTCCATTGTACCCAATTCCTATAAATACATTTATTATAAATGTTACACATAAGCATATTTTTCAGTTTCGGTAATGTTATAAGATCACCTTAGGAAGGCTCAATGGATTTTAATTGCGTCTATGAATCACATGTTTGTTTCAACCTGATGGTGAGTGCTTGCACTGTTTCTCCTTTTGTGCTGTTGTAAATAATGCTTCAAAGAATGCTGGTATACAAATATCCATGTCCCTGTTTAATTTTTTGATAGGGGTGCCTATCTAGTTGCATAATTGCTAAGTTATATGACTATTTCATGTTTATCTTTGAAGAAAATGCCAAAATATTTTCAACAAGCAATGTAAAATTTTCTATTCTCATCTGTAATAATTAGGCATTGTGGTTTATACACAGTCAGCAATGATTTAATTTTCCTTTTAAAAAATTATAGTCATAGGGCTGACATATTGTCTGAATTGGCTAATCCTCTGCCTGCAAATGCCATCATTCCACATAAGTGCTGGTTTTTTTCTATGGTTGTTCCACTTTCCACTCAGCTCCCAGCTATGGTCTGGGAAAGCAGTGGAGGATGGGCCAGAATGTTGGATGCCTGAACCTGCATGGGAGACCTGGAAGAAGTTCCTGACTCATGACTTCAGATCAGCTCAGCTCCAGCCATTGTAGGTGTTAGAGGAGTGAGCTAACCAGTAGAAGGTCTTTCTATTTGTCTCTCCTCTCTGGTTTTCCAATAAAAATAAATCTTCAAAAAAAAAAAAACTACAACCATTACACTGTTTTTGAAGTAGTATCTTACTGTAATTTCAAAGTTTATTTCTGTAAGGAATAGTGGTGTGATCATCTTCTCATGTAATTATTGGTCATGCATCTAGCATTTTTGAAGAAATCTCCATTCTAGTCTTTTACTCATTTTGATGTGTCAACTTGCCCTTTTATGATTAAGTTGTTGGACTTCTTTACATAGTACAATTATTAATTTCCATAAACACATGATTTGCAAACATTTTCTCCCATTCCCTGGATTCCCTTTTCACTTGCTTCAGAATGTTTATATGATTTACAAAAGTGTTTGATTTTGATTTAGTCCAATTTTTCTTTTTTCCTTACTATATATTTTTTCTGCTTAATTAAACACAAACATAGAAATTCTGTATCTCCTGGTGAGCTGGACCTTTTCAATTCTAACCAATAATTTATTATCTTCTCCTACTTCCTTAAAAATCTCATGTAACAAGTTTATATTCCAAAGGCAATGATTTTCTATTTTAAGACTTCTGAGATTTCAACCTATTGGCAAGAACAGGTCCTGTGGCACAGTTGTAGCTTATGATCCCTGAATCACATAGTACAATGCTTTTAAGCCCCATCTACTCCAATTAACCATCCAACTTCCTGCTAAGTCACTTTGGAAACAGTGGGTGGTGACTCAAGTACATAAGTTTCTGCTACCACATGAGACACTGACCGAGGTCCTGGCTCCTGGACTCTGTTGGGCATTGCCCTGGTTAGGTTGGTCAGTTGGGGAGCCTACCAAAGCTGGAAACCTCTCCTCTTTCTCTCTCTCTCTGTCACTTTTCCTCTCAAGCAAACAAGTTTTTTTTTTAAATAAATATGTTTGGAAATTATTTCTGCAAACTCTTATCAACTGTTGCCTATTTCCTTGTTTAGTGGGTAATCATTCATAATGAATCCTTGTTTTTATTCTATGGAAACCTATGGGCCTAAACTATAGACACCAGGGCCAGAGAAAATTTGAGCTTGTTCCCGTTGTAAATTAAGATCATTTGTATCCTGGAAACATTCTCCTAAAGTTGTGTCAAGAATGAAGAATTTCCATCATCAAGAGCATCCCCACATTCAATTGTCTCGTAACTGACTGGGTCTGCTGAAGGAAACATCACTTCTTGTTTTTTGTCTTGTTTCTGGTTTTTGACTTGGGTTTCTAGAATTGGTTTGTGTCTTTTATATGGAGTTGAAAGCTGCCCCCTAAAGCTTTCTTTTACTTATTTCTTTGAGACTAGAAATGAATATTTTTATAGATTTATTTATTTATTTGTATTTTAAAGGCATATTTTTTCAAAGACAATAGGAGAGACAGAGAGATATCTTCCATCCACTGTTCACTCCTAAATGCCTACAGCAGCCAGTGCAGGAATCATTGGGAGCCAGGAGCTTCTTCCTGGCTTTTCATATTGATGCAGGATCCCAAACCCTTGGGCCATCTTCCACTGCTTTCCCAGGCCACAAGCAGAGAGCTGGATTGGGTGTGGAACAGCAAGGACACAAACTTGTACCTATTTGGCATGCCTGAGCTTTCAGATGAAGGATTACCCTATTATGCCACTGCCTTGATGGCTTTAAATGAATTTTAAAGAATTCCTCACCTACATAGATGTTACTTAATAACTGTTTTTTATTCTTGAGAGTCTTAAGAAAATTTATTCTGTCAAATTGCCAGAAGGAGTGGTCCAAAATAGTTCTTTCTGGATATCATATAAACTCAGGATAAAATAAGAAAAGTATGCCAATTATATAATCCCTTCCAGGAATATTAATTCTAGTTCTATGCATCAGGGATGTTCCATTGGAACTCGATTGCTGTTGATAGCTTCTTAACAGCCATTTGGTTATGGGACCTCCAGCCTTAGTTAAGTTTTCAGATGACAAGACCCGAGCCAAGAACTCAGAAGAGATTCAAACCCTGACCCACCCAGCCAAGCCATTTCTCAATTCACGACATGAAAAAACTAAGTTACATTAGGCATCTGGTGTTATTTCAAGCCAGCAGGTTTGGGGATAATTCATTATTGCACAGAAATGATAATCCACACATGATACAGTAACTTAAACATTAAAACCCATCATTTATCTAACAGGAAATATATACACATAGTCTGTAAATTTAAATCAGTCTGATGTTTTATTTTTTTTCATGGGTAATATTGGAGAGACAATGCAGCACATATTTGAGTGAATAAATAAATAAAAGCAAACCACAGTCGTCCATTGAGGCAATGAAATTCCTAGAACCAAATTTCATGCTGACTCAATAAAAAAAAAAACCTTACACTCCATGTAAAGAAAGGCACTATAAAAAACTTGATAAACATATTTCCCATCCTCTTTCTCTCAAGGGAGCTAAAAACATCCAGCTGTCAGAGCCCCTGGTTTTTTATGTGTATACATTTACATTTTCTCCTGGAAAACAAGCAGTATATGCATTTGCAAATGATAATTTCAGGTTACCTATCATTTCAAGCAGCACTATATGCTGAAGTAGTAAGAATAAATAATGTTTAAAAGAATTCCATGGTGCAATTGTCTCACTTTAGCATGAAGACCTGAAAGAAATCATGATGAAAAAATAGGACACTTTGTAATGAAGTTAAAGATGTCTTCAACATGGAAATATAAAACACATTCTAACATGCAATTCTTTTTCCTTGATCTACTTTTCATTGCAGCTATGAGAAAGGCTGCAAAAATGTGGTCAACAGCTACTGATGGAGATCTCCCAATGACTTAAATCAAGACCATTTGTTCTAGTATAAAATGGGGGGAAAAACTCCAAATAATAAGATCTGTGGCCTGTTAGTAAGCATAATACCAGAAAATTTTGTAAGACTTGGAGAAAAGGCTTTGCTCAGAAAAAAAAAAAGTGACGGCCAACTATTCAGAAAAGAAAGTTACTGTAGTTGGGTGACAGATAATACAAGAGCCTATTTGGGTTTATGCATTTTTGTTTTAAATCAGAGTTACAACTACACTCGGCTTCTAGCCCTCTATTCATCACATATCCATATTTTCTGTTTTGCTGCATTCTTTATTTATGTCTTAAATTTTGCTTGTGCCTTCTTCTTTTTTGCTATAACTTAAAAAACAGCTTCACAGGCAAGTATGAAAAGAAATATTAGGCAAGTTACTTGGCAATTCACGGACAACTCCTTAAGAAAACCAGTCTGTGCTTGCTCTCTGGATATACACTTTTTGCTGCGTCATTGCTTGAGCAAGAACAGTCTTCTGAAATTTATTTTCTATCTATAGATAAGGTATGGATAAAATGTTAGAGGAGCAAAGGGGAAATCAAGCTCATTAAAGTTTTCACATTCCTTTAAAAGAAATTCAAATAGGAAGCGTACGGTCTCTTAGAGTTAAAAATCACATATCTCTCTCTGTAGACTAAAGTCTACCGTGGTGAATAGGTTTTATTCATTCTGTTTCCTAAAAGGAAACTTAAAAAGGCTCTCATACTGTGAAAGAAATGAATCATTTAGAGACAAAATTTGGTGCTATGTGTCAGGATGGCTTTGCATCAGAACTTCAGAAAAAAAAGGGGGGGGGGAATAATTGCATGTTAGTCAGGAGCAAGTTGTAATGGTAAACAAGGATGCCCACGCGGGAGCCTTGACAACACCAATGTCTCAGTAACTTCCTTGCTTTGTACCTAATTTGTCCTTTTGCTGTATCAGTCAGCATCATGATTAATCTTTCCTATGTAGCTTGTTCTCCAGGTATCCCACACATGGAGTAAAGACCTCTGCTCCTTGGAAGCCTACCTTCTAGAAACTGCCTTAACAGCAAGAGTAACTCTATTTGTGTCTCTAAAATCTGAGAGATCAAAACAGCATGAAAGAGCTACATGCTGAAATGGATCTCACTAACGAGAAATTTCTGCCTTACAGGGCCTTGGCAAAATTTAAAAAAATAAATAAATCCACAGTTTTGAATGCCAGTTTTCAAACAATGGGCAGTAATAAGCCTTCAGAAACCATCAGAAACTCATATTCCTAATCAGAAATGGCTGGAAATGGTTATGGTCATTCTGAACAGCCAGTGAGATGGCTGATGCTTTCTGTAATAATTTGGAATGCAGAGCACTCTGAGCAAGTAGCAGTTATTGGTTGCTGTTATTGATTTGGTCAGGGCTGAGTTTCAGGTACCGCAAGTGTATTGACCACCACCAAACTCTTAGAAAGCATCTTCATGATTTTGAAATAAAGTCATCTTTGCAGAGAAGAAGAACTTTGGTCTGTTGGTTCACTCCCCAAGTAGCTTCAATGCCAGAGCTAAGGCAAACTGAAGCCAGGAGCCAGGAGCCGGGAGCTTCTTCCAGGTCCCCACACAGATGCAGGGTTCCAAGGCCTTAGGTCATTCCCAACTGCTTTCCCAGGTCACAATTTGGGAGCTGAATGGAAGCAGAGCTGCCGGGATTAGAACCAATGCCCAAATGGGATCCCAGTGGATGCAAGATGAAAACTATATGCTAGGCTATCACACCAGGCCCTTGAAATATTTTTTTAAAATAGCATCCCAATTTACCACAAGCTTCAATCCACTTGAAACCTCAAGTATTATGAGCACTAAAAATTGTATTTTATTTTATTTGTTAAGGATTAATTTATTTTTATTAAAAAGTCATATATACAGAGAGGAGCAGAAACAGAGAGAAAGATCTTCCATCCATTGATTCACTCCCCAAATGACCACAATGGCTGGAGCTGTGCCGATCTGAAACCAGGAACCCAGAGCCTCTTCTGGGTCTCCCATGCAGATATAGGGTTCCAAGGCTTTGGGCTGCCCTCAAATGGTTTTCCAGATCACAAGCAGGCAGCTGAATGGGAAGTGGGGCCATTATAATGAGAACCAGCTCCCAGCACATGCAAAGCAAGAACTTTAGGCGCTAGGTTACCACACCACGCTCCATACACTTAACATTTTAATAACTAGGCTTATTGTTCTCCTAAAGATAATGTTCTTGAAGGAATAACATTTTTACTTAGGTTACAGTATGACCTTAATTTTACTCCTTCAACTAGTTCAATGCTCTTGTTCTTGCTGCATAGGAATATTGACCCCAAAGTCATGATGGTCTACCATCTGTTTCAATACATTCAGTGATAAGGAATAAGGCAGGTCACTTTCCATAGTCAATTATTTAAATAGTAAGGCATGTTTAAAATTTCACACATAAGTGAAATTAAAGGATATATTTATTTTGATGGAAAACATTTAAGACCCATGCACATACTTTATATAACACTTATTTTCCATGAAGTTTTTGAAGGCCCCTCACATGAGTCTGTTGTTTTTATTTTTCCTGTGTTTGCCTTGGTATCCCGGGTGCAGCTTCCATGACTGACAAGCCCTGAAGGATGAAGACACCTGAAGTCACCACAAATCATCATTTTAAAATGAACTTTTGTTAATATAAGCAGGACAAAGTTAATGCACTCTATAGATAGTTTCAAAACAACAACTTCCTTCCTCCCTCGTTGCCCCCAATTATCCTCCCACCCTTCAGTTCTACTTCTCAGGTTTTGCAATAACATAATTTTGACCAACTCTCTACTCACAGGCATCATTCACCTAACCACAGCGTTCAACACAATTAGGAAGATTATAGTTCCACTGGAGTAGAAACAAGGACTACAAGTCACAATCGTATCACAAATATGCGTTCTTGTGTGTCCCATAGAGTGCCCCTCAGCCATAAAGAATGAAATCTTGTTTTTCGCAACAAAATGGATCCAACCAGAAATCATTACACTTAATGAAATAAGCCCTCTCAAAAAGACAAGTAAGTATCAGATGTTTTTCTCTAATATAGCAGCTAATGTAGAACTCATGAAATTCCCATTTGTCACTTGCATAGGAGGGTCTAACCCAGGGAAGTAGTGTTACCCAGAAAGCCTGAAGCCTAATGAGAGGAGAAATATCTTTTTAGTGCCATGGGAAATAAAAGATTTAGTAACATCAAATACTGCTGAGACACTCTTATAGAAACTGTTCTGATAATTACAATCCTATGAAATCTCTAGTGAAGTAGTGGGTAACTGAGTGGGAGTAAGTAGTAAAGCAACTACAGACAGAAAGACAGATACTTCACCTGGCGTAGCAGGAGTTTGCACAGGGCAACCAGCAAGAGAAATATCACAAAGAAGAATGAGTGGGTTATAAATTGGTTGGAAAGAAGAGGGATGGGTGGATAGTATCCACAGAAGTCCTGGAGGCTGGCACGATGATACAACTGGCTACTCCGTAACCATAGGCTGGCATCCCTTATGGGTGCCGTTTTGTGTCCCAGCTGCTCCACCTCTAATCCAGCTCCCTGCTTATGACTGGGAAAGCAGTGCACGATGCTCCAAAGCCTTGGGATCCTGTACCCACTTGGAAGATGCAGAAGAGGCTCCTGCCTTCAGATTGGCTCAGCTCCAGCCATTGCAGCTGTCTGGGGAGTAAACCAGCAGATGGAAACTCTGTCTTTCTCTGTCTGCTTCTTTCTGTAAATGTGCTTTTCCAATAAAATAATCTTTTTTAAAAAGTGCTTGAAGTGAGGTGTCAGTCCTGGATGAAGGGAAGAGAGAATAGCTGGAATAGTGCAGCCCAGATTAACCTTGAGCAAGCAAAGGAATGAGCTTGACTTTCATCTCAGAGAGGATGTAGCATGCAATAATTCCAGGGAAGTTGACAAGTTCAGACCACATACCCAAGAAACCTCATGGTAGGGGCTCTCAAGGGTGTTCAGTTTGCTGCATTGTAATGTGTGTACTAAGGTGGCAGGCCTTAGGATTCCAAACCAAACATCCATGAGGGTTTTCCTGTGCAAAGAAGCTACACGCTCTCCACTGCAGCATTTGGATGTGGACACTTTTGAATAAGAATCAACTGAGTAGCTGAGTTACCAGGTACTGAGGATAGTCATATTCAGATTCTATTCCATTTGGAATCAATCTATTTCTCTACTCCCAGATACTCAGACCTGCTTTAAACTCCAATTTCCCCTTTAATAATAACCAGTTGGCAGAGTAGTTCTCAACCAGTACTCTATCCTGTTTTGATCCTCCCTGCTAATTTAACACACCATAGCCACACTTCTAAAAATACAAATCTGATAATAAGTATTCTCTCAATAAAATGTGTAGAGTTCTCACATTGTTGTCAAGATCTCACATTGCTGTCCAGAAAAAGTGTGGAAAAAATGAACATGGCATGCATAAGACTTTACAATCGGAGTCATCACTCCTGCTACTCTTCTTACTCCCTTCAGCTCTCCTTTCTGAGTTGCAAGTAAATTTATGTTCCCCATAGTCACAACATGTAAGGTGTTGTTTCTTTTACCTGCTGTGCCCTATGAATTATTTAGAATATGTCCAAAGGTCATTTTCTGAAGGGATTCCCTCTGTGTACACCAATACATCTTACACTTTCAAATCATAAACTTACCACAGTCAGCTTTTGCCATGAATTGATTCTCCCCTCAACTAAAGTGAAGTTTTTTTAAAGATTTTATTTTTTTATTATTATTTTTTTATTGGAAAGGCAGATATACAGAGAGGAGAGACAGAGAGGAAGATCTTCCGTCCGATGATTCACTCCCCAGGTGAGCACAACGGCCAATGCTATGCCGAGCCGAAGCCAGGAGCCTCTTCAGGGTCTCCCACGCAGGTGCAGGGTCCCAAAGCCTTGGGCCGTCCTCAACTGCTCTCCCGGGGCCACAGGCAGGGAGCTGGATGGGAAGCGGGGCTGCCGGGATTTGCAGGCAACACCTATGCCTGTTTAATTTCAACATTGCATAAAGGCAGAAAAAGAATGCATGGCACCCAACAGATGCTCAGAAATTTTGTTTCGTTCCATGCATTCATGAATTAATGTTAGCTTGGTGTTTGCTGAGAAAATGCGTCTTGCTTAATGGAAGATCATCAATTGTATTTTATCATTTTCACAGTTATACAAAAGGCTTCAAAGACAGGATCCTTTTTATCTTGGTTGGAGGGAAGCCACTGCTAAAGCACTGTACCTTGGAGAAAGGAGCTAACTTCACCACAAGAAAGAATTCTATTTGGAATCGAGGTGAAGCCTGCAGCGTGTTGCCTTCTGGGATCCTTCATTGTATTTCTCAAAACACAAAGCACCAGCGCCTGCCTGTTGGCGGCCATTCTGTGCCCATCACTTCATAAAAACATTCCTCAGCAACATAAAAGATGCTTCTTTTAGCCCACTGGCACATGAACTCAGAAAAATTACAGTTCCCAGGAGAAGCAGACTTTAGTGTAACAGACATCTGTTTATGTAACAATTTATGTAATTAGCCTGAGGTAAAAAGAACGCGTGAGATTGTACGACAGAATCTTCTTGAAAGTTACAGAACAATCATTTACATGATGTTCCAACTGTTCAGAGAGATAGTCATCAAACATCCCTCATCAAAACCCTTTGAGTAAACTAAATAAAGAAGGAGTGACAGACTCTTGATTCTAGAACATGTAAATACTATTTCGTTTGATTTTCCACAGCTTATATTTTGATATCACAGTCCCAGCAGGGGCTGAGAACACCGCAAAAGGGGAAGCATTTAGAGGCTGTGCGCGCAGTCTAAGCAGTGGGAATGGCTTGTGGGTTCTCTGAGCGTTTGATGACTGCACTCAGCCACTGTGACATGTGAACCAGTGTTGTTATCAGCAGGGACCTCGAGGGGCACTTACCCATTCATCTCCTGCTCGTCCCCAAGATGTGTGCTACCACTTCTGAGACCAGTCAATAGACCAAGAAAAAAGGAGAGATAAGAATTGTTCGTTATACGTTGCTATGGATTCTGCTACAAACGTATTCAAGTAACACTCCGGGCACTAACATCCACAGGGCGTCCCCTACACTTTCACACATTAGTAGGCTCAGATTCCTCCATGCCAAGGATGAGCATCACTAATACATCTCTCCCTGGCATGGGATACAATGACCTTGAACTACAACCAAGTCAAATGCAATGCACACCTGCACATTCATCTTCAGTCATTACCTGTGCACGGTTTGTTTTTACTGTTTCTATCCCTTCAAATATCCTCAATTCTAATTAACCTGAGAAACACCGAGAGTGCCTTTATTTCTTGCTCCACTAGTTGTAAAACTCAACAGAAAAGCAGCAGAGAGGACACAAAGAATATGCTGATTCTATTGAAGGCATCCATAGTATAAAATCATCATACAATCAAACCATGTTTCTTTGCAGCTAAGATTAGTGAGATAGAACCAGTGATGGCTAGGGTTTGGCTATGGGACATGCCAGTTACGGCAGATATGCAAATGCTATTGATTTGTAAGACCATCAGTAAGGATGACAGAATCATATTATAAGCTTTGTCAAGCATTAAAGAAGCTTTGGTTAACATGTGACAGTATTCAAAGATGCATACAATATTTGGAATTGCAACAACTAACACTTTCTGAACATTCACAATGTAACAAGCATGGGCTATCTTCACTTAATATTTATGAAGAAATATCAAAGCATTTGGTGACACAAAGATTTGTATATCTGCTACCACTAAGTAATAACAATGATTACAAGTTTTAAAATGCAAATGAACTGGAAATGAACATGAAAAAAATAACTTGGAAAAGTTCTTTTGGGTCTAAATTCTGGATGGGACAGTGCTCCTGGGGGCATCACAGAAGTTATATAAGACACAAGGTGGAATGGCCTTGGATGGCCATAGATTTTTCTCTACTTGGTTGTTGTTGCTGTTTTTCCCAATCAGTTTGTTTTCTGAATCTTTCCTCTCGATACTAATGTTCAGTGCTCTGGTGGAACTCAGTATCATCACTTCCACACTCACTGGTTATAAAATTAAGGTGACACATCAGTCTGTCCCACAGCTCATGGCTGGACTTCAGTCCAGAAACCCTGGAAAAATATCTTCCCATTTAGCTGCAATTATTCAGAGAATGCTTCCTGTAATATAGAGGATACAATTGAGGAAAGGGTGAAGAACACTGCTGTATTTGGAGTCAGCCAAATAAAGCTTATGAAATATTTCTTCTTTAGGTGATTCTGGACCAGCCATGGCCAGTTGCCTATCTCCTGGAAAATAGCTTACTAAAATACCCAAACATCTCCATTTTAGGTTGTTCTTTTTTTTTTTGAGACATCTAGAAACTTAAAACCAAGATCTTAAAGAGGACAAGTAGCATTTGCTGTCATTATTACTCTCATTTACATACAGAGTCTCAGACTGAAAGAGTCTAAATGCATGTATGAAGCATTAAAAGTGCAGCAGAAGGAAGATTTGGGAACTGAAAATTTCACAATTGAATTCTAAAGAGCTTTCACTGTCTATGGGGGCACTGAGACATATAAGTAGGCATTGAAGGCAGAGATATAGAGAGCAAGAACTTGAAACTGACAAAAAGTATAGAGCTGAACATTTGGAAAACCCATGAAATGAAAGGCAACTATGATGATGATTTCCAGGGGAGAGAAGTCCTATGGAGTAGGCCTCAACTAAACTAAAAGGGTGCTGAGAAGAACCAAGAATGCCTCAATGGTTCAGCATCGTCCTGCTATCCAGAGTTGGCAACCAAACTGAATACTCACTTCCCACAGCTGCCATCTGCTTTGCAGCCCTGCCAAGGCCAGACTCAGCCTGCCTCATTGCTAGAATTCCTTAATTTTGCAAAATCACTCCAAGGTGAGTCACCAAGAAGCGCCCCCTGAATAACTGCATACTACATGACTTCGCTGAAAATTTGACAGCTGAGGAAGAGGTGCACCCGTGCTCACAGCTGTGCTGTCTTCCTCCACCCCAGGCAGAACAAGTCGGCTACTCGTTCCTCCAAATCTTGAACAAGTAAGGGAGGAGCTGCCACTCTATTATAACCAGAGGACTGTCAGCCTTGCTCAAGCTGTCTTCATTATTCTATCTAAGGAAAAGCACCTTGAAAACTAACAAAGACTGTCTCCTGTCATATAGGTAGCACTTAGCAAATTGAAAGTGATTCACTAGTCGGTGTATCCTACATTAACTGTGGCTATTAATAGATTTGTCTAATAGAGATTGAATGGACAAATCAATCGCAAAATGAACATCTTGAGGTTTTCAGGACTTTACTGAAAAAATACTATATTGAGTTGGACAATGATTTTAATGCAGACTCATAGGACGTGAAATTCATTATGAATCTGCGTTAGAAGGACCCTGAATGCATAATTAGCCTGTGGAGCACTGATTCTAAATGAAAGGACTATTAATCTTAGCTTCAGTTTTCCCACATCTCATTTAAATGTTTTATGTTGATGTTCCCATAACCAGGGCAGCACATCATTTATAAATAAACTCGCATCTAGAGACTATCATCTGTTCTTTCTACTGAAATTATTAAATAAGTGCCAGTACTCAAATAATGAGAGTATGCAAAGAATGAGAAGAAAACATTGGTGTGGTGGGAGGTATTTTTTGGTCCATTTATTATTTGCTTAAGCAATTTTGATTTTAAATAATTTGAGATTTATAAAAAAGTTTCAAGACTAGTACAAGAATTCAAATACCTGCTTAAAGTATTAGTGTATGTACTCTCTTCTGTGTCTCTCAATGAAAAGCTATACAGGCACAGAAATATACATAACATATGTACATTTATATATATGAATGTGTATTGGTCTGAGTAAAAAAAAAACACTTTGCATTATACTTCTAAAACTAAAATGGAGCCGAAAACATACATTTTTAGCCATTAAATAACCTCTAAAAACACCAAAATCAGGATATTAACAGAAAAGGACAGTTAAATTATAATCATTATATTATTTTAATCAAATTTTTATACTTGAAAAAAACAACATAATCACTATTTTGGCATACACAGTTTGAGCTCACTTATGAAAAGAATATTCAATAGTCACTCACTAGTTTTGCCCTTTGATCCAGATTTTCACTACTAACATTTTTCCCCAAGGAAATAATCCTAGGGATAGACAAAAGCCTTTAGCACAAAGATATTTTCATTACTTCATGAGTAATAAGCATTATTTCATGAATAACAATGGTAACACATAGTAACACTCAGAAGTCTAAAAGTCCATGAAAATAAAGAGAAATGATTGTATAATCACTAAGTAGAATAGAGTATTATTACAAATAGAATCTATTAAAAATACAACCACAATGGAATGTATTGATATTGAGAAAATTAGTGATGAGTTTCAAAATGAAACATGAACTTTGAACTCAAACATGCAAACAACGGCAAAAACAAAAACCCCAGCCAGCTACCACAGGCTGATGTAGCTCACAAATCCTCTGCTAGGAGCCAACAAACCCTGAGAGTTTGGCCCAGGTTCCAGGTGGACCTCGGTGTGACTGGTTAGGATTACTTAGACCAAGGAAACCACTGGGAACAACCTAGTTCTGACCTTGTTTCAAAGTAGCCCACTCTGGAATTCCCCATGATTTGAAATAGGATCAGAAGGAGAAGACCTGAAACAAGTTAATTCCCTGGGTCCAGGACCATCCTGACAATACTTCACTAACCAACAGATTCCGTTTAAGTAAAATTATTGAGTTTGGTAAGGATACAGACAAGTAAAATATTAATTGGTATTATAGTGACTATATTCATATTATGCATTTTCCAATTTGCAGAAAAGAACATTTAATCCTTAAAAATAATATTTTGAAAGATTTAAGGGAAATAAGCTCTTTGCCAAATTTCTTGAATATGTGTAAAGTTACTTAAATTTAAAAAGAAACAAGAAATAGTTACCACATATGTGACATCATACAAAGTACATTTTTTAGACCAAAAAAGTACAATTTTAATTCATACCATATTCTATTCTTTTTTTTATTATAATGGCAACAGACCATGCAGTTTCTCAAGTACAACACTTACAATCACCTAAAGGCCCCAGAGCCTCATACACTCCTGCCAAATCCAAAACATATTTTCCGAATATTTCTTCTGTTTGGAACTTTACTGCACAACTCTCTCGATCTTGTAAACTGAGTTTACTAATCTGTTCATTCTGCACTCTGCTGAGTAAGAAGCAAGTCCCAAGTATCAGTGACCTAAACAGCCGGAAGCGTGTTTCTGTCAGTGTGCAATGAGAATGAATATATTTCTCCATTGACATTGTCCTCCAGGTCTCAGCTCAACAATGTTGCTTCCAGTTTGGGAGTCTACCATCTCCGGAGCAGTACCAACCAATGTCCCCTGGAGAACGAAGAGACAGGATGAAAAACTGCATTCAAATATCTGTGATTCAGCCTGGAACTGATAAACCCAGCCAGGAGTAATCAGTCATTTGTCCGTTAGATACCACATGTTTGCCTTGATTTAACCTGTAATTTTTGTTTGGTTGTTATTTTTTGAACCTGTCATTGATACTGTCTCAACCCAGATGTTTCGAAGAATGGAACTTGCATTATTTTTAACATATTGTTTACTCAATACTATGTCAATTAATTCCATAATGTTGTATATTGATGCTGAGGTTTTGTTGGGGCTTTTAACTGACTGGAACTTTACTCTGTTAGCTCTACCTTCAGACCAGAGAAGGTCTCCCCAAGAGGCCACTGAACTTATCTGGACAATAAGACGCTGAACTTTATGCTAGGTATATGCTTGCAATGAAGGAATCTCATCTGAACTTGAACTGTGGTTATGCAACAAGGTGGAGGAATCCACTATGGGGGGAGGGGTATGGGAGGGATGGGGGGAATCCCCAGTGCCTATAAAACTGTATCACATAATACAATGTTAATAACAATAAAAAAAAAAAGCTAGTGAAATGAGGAGATCCATGAGCACAAGGCAGGCATTAAAATTATGCGTCCCTTTCTTAAACACTCCATCTCAAATGTCCACATCACAATACTACCAGATCACTGTCAGATTTAATCTGCCTAAAATTATGCCAAGTAATCATGTAAATCTTTTTTTAAGAGATTTCTTTTTTTGGCAAGGGAAGATTTACAGAGAAGGAGAGACAGAAAGATATTCAGTCTGCTGGTTCATTCCCCAAGTGGCTGCAATAGCCGAAGATGAGCTGATCCGAAGGCAGCAGCTTCTTCTGAGGATCCCACTGGGTGCAGGATCCCACGGCTTTGGCTCATCCTCTGCTCTTTCACAGGTCACAAGTAGGGAACTGGATGGGAAATGGTGCAGTTGGGCAAAAACCGGTGCCCATATGGGATCCTGACGTGTGCAAGCTAAGGATTTAGCCACTGATCCATCATGCCAGGCCCTGATCATATAAAACTCTCCTAAGTTGCATACAAATAAAAAGCATGATTAGTTACCATCTTACTCGGGTTAGAATGGCTATTAACAAAAAAAAAATCAAAAACAGCAAGGAGGACACAAAATCCTAATCCACTATTGAAGAATATGAAAATTAGTATAGAAACTTGGAGGCTTCATAGCATCTCCTTTATACAAGCAATTTCATTCATAAGGGCACTCCTTTTGTGATCCAATTAGCTTGTCAAAGCCTACCTTCCGAAATTACCATATTGAGAGCTCAGATTCCAACTTAGAAATGAGCGATGGGTTGTGTACAAACATTCAGTTTGCTGTCACAAAGGGCTGGTGCACGGGACCCCGTGGGCTGAGGCCCAATGTTACCCTCAGGGCCTCCCTGGCCATCTGTGTCCTGACTTCTTTCATAATGAGCCGGACTCCTGGACATTCTCTGCTTTTCCACATCCTCTCTTTAGCTCTCTTTTTTATAAATATTGATTGATTGATTGATTGATTGATTGATTGATTTGAAAGGCAGAGTAACAAAAAGGGAGGAAAGACCTGCATGTGGGTGTCAGAGAGGAAGTGGCAGGAAGAAAAAGATTTCTTCTCTATGCTGTTTCACACCCCATATGAGCGCAACAGCCAGGGCCGAGTCTTCCATGTGGTCGACACAAAGACTTTAAACACGATCTGCTGCATTTTCCAGTGTATTAGCAGAAAACAAACTGGAAGTAGAGTAGCCGGGATTGGCACTGGTGTGCTGATATGGGATATGACAATTCAGGTGGCAGCTTAACCCACCCCACTACAGCGCCAGCCTCACCCCTCTGTTGATCTCCACTGAATTCAGTTTCCCTGAAACGCCATGCTGTTCCAACTACAGAAGCACCTTCTTTTCTATTCCTCTATACTTCTAAAATTCCTACCAATATTTTTAGACACTGATTAGATATTATTTGGGCTTCAATTATGTCCTGATGGCTTTCTACAACAATACATTCAGAATTTCCAGTTAAAATTTTCTGCCTGCTTTGTTATTGAGATTCATTTTCATTAAATCATAGCCCAGAGCTAGTCCGTAGTGATCTTTAACACATATTTTTAAATTAAATTCATGAAATGCATATTGACCTATTCAGTCACTCAATAACACTTTAATGAATATCAATTTTATTTCCAACACTATTAGTGCACTACAAGCTTACACCTTAAAGTTGAATAA
This sequence comes from Ochotona curzoniae, assembly GCF_017591425.1. Lineage (NCBI taxonomy): Eukaryota > Metazoa > Chordata > Mammalia > Lagomorpha > Ochotonidae > Ochotona > Ochotona curzoniae. Next base: position 25,158,946 of record NW_024467115.1, read on the forward strand.
AACAGGTCTATTGCCCTGAAGGAGTAAGCCCATAACAGCTTTACTCCTAAGCATGCAATTCTCATTATCAAACATTTTTTATATTGATAAATATTTTAGTAACTGAAATTTGTTTGCACTCAAGATGTTCATAGTGGTCTTGAAATTTGGTGAAAATTTGAAACAACAGGAATTTTGAGTCTGTTTACACATTAATTACATGAATGTTCTTATTAAAATCCTAATAATGTAACTGCCATCTATGACATAGAAACCAAGCCCAGCCCCCTCCCCATAATTCTTCACAAAAGGATTCCTCAAATGTGGTTTGTATGCCCTGAATCAGAGATATTTGGCATAAAAATTGCTGTAAAAAAGTTTCCAGTTTAAGCACCTGGGCTTATTTGTGTAAATCTGGCTACTTATTTAAACCTGGCGAAGAGTTCACTGCCAGTAAAAATATGAACATTGATCATTCATAGAAATCAAGCTGCCAAGTGCCCGCTTAAGCAGCTCTGGCTTCCTGGAACAAAGCACCTACTAGGCTTATTGGTCAGCAGTGCCAACCCCAGAAAACCTGCCTAATTAGGTTAGCACCCCCATAATGGAAAATGGTGAAATTACCTCACGGATGTATCACAATACAATTGGCTATGATAAAATGACAACAACCACAAAACCTCAGGGACTTAACATAACAAAAATATATTTTACTACCGTGCTCTAAGTCCAGTGCTAATGAGTCAAAGATCCTCTTGCAGCAGACTTAGGAAAGCTGAGTTATTGTATAGCTGGATTAGTGGAGTGCATGTCAACATTTGCTTGGAAGATGAAGAGAAAGGTTCTGAAACTAGCTCTCGGAGGCCTCAGCCTCACAGTGTTACACATAATTTCTGTTCAGAACTATTTACCACACTAGTCACATCCCCTTAACCAGCAAGGAGACTGAAAACCACTGTCCAGCGTGTGAAAGTTTGTAGAGAATAAAATGTCACACCACATTACTAGAGGCAGCTGCCTCAAAACAGGAGCTGGTGTTTCTTAAAACTTAAACCTGGGATCCCATCATGCTCATAGATAAAAAAAAAAAAGCCTAGATATAGAGGCAGAGTCAAACCACACTATGAAGCAAAATAATTGAAGGAATCAGCCAATTTACGTGAGAAAACTACAAGGAGTTGGCTGGGACTAAATTCTAAGAAAAAAATCATAATGTTGCATCAAGGTAAATTAACTGATATCCTCACTAGAATTTATGAATTCAACATATTACTGCTAGGGACTTACATAGCAGAGACCAAGGGGGTAGGGCGGGGGACTCTCCTTTATCTGGAAGTGAGTTTTAGAGTTTCTGAGAACAAACAACAGCAGGGCTCTGTGAAGGGCTTTGCTGATGGAAGACTTAGCATTCAGCCGATGAACCAATCAAAAACCAGCATTTCTTAACATCTCACCATGACCAACCATGAAAACTTCCCTTTTATCACCTTTGAAAACAGCTAGAGAATCATGCTTCCAAGGATCCCTCCTTCAGCCACCCCGCTGACCAGTAGGCGTTTCCCTGCCTATTTTCAACAAATCTCATTTATTTCGTTTACTTTTACATGAACATGAGACAAGAAACCCAGTGAAGAAAAAGAAGTGTAATTTAAAAGAGCTGAGTATCTTACAAATTCACTGGAAAGAAATGGTGTTTTTTAGGGGGCAGATACAAACCTGAGCATTTAGCCCTTATATTCTTGCGATTTTTCTAGGGGCTTATTTTTTTTTAAGAGCAAGTAATGACTGCTTCTGCTTCTCTTTTTCAGAGATCCTTGTTTTTCATCATAGCACAACAGCAATTATTACAATTAAAACCACCAAGACTCTGCCAGGCAGCTAAAGATGGTTGTTGGAGCTGCTGGTTCACTACACAAGCTGTTACAATGGACAGAGCCAGGAGCCAGGAGCTTCTTCTAGGTCTCCCTTGCAGGAATAGGGTCCCAAGGCTTTGGCCAATCCTATATTGCTTTCCCAGGTCACAAGCAGGGAGCTACATGGGAAGTGCAGCTGCCAGGACATAAACAGGCACCCATATACATGGGATCCCGGTGTATGCAATGTGAGGACTTAGCCAGTAGCCTACTGCGCCAGGCACAGCGATGCCAGTCTTAACGACTCAGGAGGAAGGTTTGTTGGGCACAACTGATTAACCCCTTATTTCTTTTAGCACTGGAAATGTTAGTTGAATACTTCCTCCATTTCCGTTCACAGAAATTCATCCAATATGAGAGACTAAAGTAAACTCTTGGGGTTGACTCTCTAATCAACATTGAGACAGAGGCCAGGCTGAACTTCCCATGCTTACACTCCCACCTTTGCTCACAACCCCCTCTGCCTGACATATCCTTGTACTAAGATTTAAAACCTCTTGGGGAACATAACCCTTCCACATAGGCAGTACAACAGTACGCCCTCTACCTCTGAACTGCACAATGAACCAGGTATGACATAGGTAGGCAGGAGGTAATTCTGGCTGCTTGGCCACAACTGATTAAAAAGGAGAAAAGAAAAATAAGTGAGCGGTGCTTTTGTTCTATCCGAACCAATAGGCCAGAAAGGGAGAGGGCGGGTCAAAACCACAGGCAAGTTCAACAATAAATAACCAGATTTAATCATATGTCTAAAACAATAAATATCCAGGACCTCTTGGTATTGGTAGATACCATTAATAACCAGGGCAAGTGAGCCCTTGTAGACTTGAGAAGGCTGCTGAAGTAGAATACCACTAATCTCTTATTTGTCCCTTGGTTTGCACTTCATAAGCGCTTACAAAGTGACAAAGGCCGCTCCTTTAGGGCAACTGTCACTCAGGGAGTTCCTAAGGCACTAGGTATAAAATGCCATTGTTTCTGGAGGTCCCAAGGATCAGGAAACATAAAAAAGATGAATGATCTCCTCAAGCGATACCTCAACAGGCTATTGCAGAAAGCTCATCTTCCCAGAAACTCTGTCCTGCCTTTACACTGAGTGTGTAACGGAAACATTTACTCTGAGTAAGGCTTTAGCCCTTTTGAAATACCGCATGGTCATCCTTTCCTAACTAATGATATTTTAGTGGACAAAGAAACTTCATACGTGATCAAATATATCACAGCACTTGCCAAATTAAAGGACAAAGTACAGCACAGGATAACGGCACTGCTGATTAATGCTACTTGGGCAGAAATGCAAGATAACAGGACTGCATTACATGTATCAATGTGTGATCAGAGCTTCTTTCACATATCTATGTCAACAATTGTACTGAAACAGATAACGCCATGATTTTACCATAAAATAATGTAGACATCAGAAAACAAGTAATTATATCTTAGGTCACAAGAACTTGAATCTCAACCAGAATTGGTCACCCAAATAATGACATAAAATTTATCACAGAACAAGCAAAAAATAAGAATATTATGTAACTTCCTCGAAGTCCAGTAATCCTATTTCTTAATGTTATCTGAAAATGCTGCAGTCGGGATCTTGAGGAGTATTTGCAGCCGATGATCACCACTGGTACCCACAAGAGCCAAGGTGAAGCGATAACCTAAATCTCCATCAAAAGATCAATGAATCAGAAAAGTAAGATACATCTATATTACATTGTCATTGAGACACAAAACAGATTAAATCTGGCCAAATGTAGCAAGATGCAGTTTGATGGCATGAAGTGAATAAGATGGTCACAGGAACAACACACCGTCACATGATATCGTAGACAAGGGACTATTTAAAAGCTGAAGCTTGTAGAAGCTGAGAGCTGAGTGTAGGTAACAGGGACCAGGGTGCAGACTCAGTGAGAAGCTACTAGTCAACATGTATAAAAATCACCATTATGCAAGACGATTGAAGTCTAGACGTCTATTGTACTATGTCATGCTCATGATTAGCACTGTACTGCATACACAGCATTTTGTCAAGAGGCTAAATGTCATGTGTTCTTACTATAATAAAATTAAACCAAAAATCACAAACATGTAGCAGTGGGTGTCTAAGAATGCCTTGTATTTAGTGGCTCCCCAAGGAGCAACTTGTGATATTATAAACAGAGCTGCCCAGATGTGACTTTCCTAAATACTTCATTATTCTCATATACCATATTATCGTGAGCAGAAGAGCTTCAAAAGGCATAATGTAAAAAGTACTTAAATAGCAATAGATGTAAATTATTGCTGTCATTATAAAAGACTACCCAATCTGTATGATTGGTAGGCAGCGTTTTTAATATGTTCAGTTGAGCGTTGTCTGTGAAGGGAAACAATGAAGTGCTAAGCGGATGGTGTGTTATCGCTGAGAGTCAGAAAGGCACTTAAAACTTCACATTCAAAATTTTCAGACCTTATTTAGACAGAAATTTAAGTACTGTAGAATAACAGTAAGTGATTGCGAACTCAATTGGGTGGTGTCTGATAATATCAGGTTGATTGCACCGCCATGATCTGAATTCTATAACTGGATCTATAAGACACAAAAATAAAACTCTGAATAATAGATTGTGAGGTTTGAAACACCATTTTAGCCTTTAGTAGTAGTTGTTAAGTCAACTCGAACTGATAAACCAGCATCATGATGTAGATCCAAACACCAGATCAGCCTACAGAGGCTCGAAGAACATTGTACGTTGCCTCAGAATCACAGCTCGCCCCTGGGGAGCAACCTAGGCACACGGGCGAATGCGGTTATTCTTCATATAGTGAATTGTCCAGCAGGTTTCTTTTTTCAACACCATCATTCCTTAGAGGTTTCTGGTTAGGACAAAGGTCAGTGTTTTTTTGTGTGTGTGTTCTCAGCAAGAAAACTTTAGCAGATTCTAGAAAGGTGGAGAAAGGCACTTTGCTGTTGGGGTGATTTATTTTGGGCACCTTAATTTTTAGACTTCATTCCAAAATGGACTCATCTCGTCATCTAATAGCATCATACCATGCAATCTGTGTGTCCAATTCAGACAGAGAATTAATCCATCGCAGCAGCAGCAGCAAGACGGGCACTCCGGCGGAGCAGATGTGCGCTCTCCTCCGCAGTTACTCTCAGCTCCTGCTCTGCCCTTTGCTGTCTGCTTGAAATGTAACCTTAATGGAATCAGAATGGCATTTACCCAGGGATCAGCTCCAAAGTTTTTGAAACTCACAAAAATAAAGGTTATGAAATAAGTAAGCTTACGAATTGCTTTTTAAAACTAGAATTGACCAACAGTTACGTTTAAGTAGAAGAGATTTGAAATGTCATTTATTTACCCTAAAAGAGGAGAAATCAATCGTTCCTTTTTTTTAAAAAAAAAAAAAAAGAATTGCTCTCTGACAATAATCAGCATGTTAGCATAAGTTATGACCTCAGTGTTAACCAAAACACTGGTGCAGTATAGAGAATGGCTCATTCCACCAAAACCTTAGTAATGTAACTGTTAGTTGGGGTCTAAGCATACAGAAGTCGAGACTTGAGCTGCAGCTGAAAAATCAGGGCTGCCGTGTAGAAGGGAAGGAAGGGTTGAGTCATTACATTCAAAACTGATAAAGCAATTGGAGAAGTTATTTTCAAAGTCTCAGACCATGCTGTCAGAACTCAACCTTGGCTAAGAACTAAATCTTCATTTTCCTTTGAATAGCAGTAGCTAGATCTGCTCTTCTTGGAAGAGTTTTGGAGCAATAACTTGATTAGTGTTAGGGAAAAGTTATACTGGGTAACTCTATTCTTAAGTTTCTCAAACTTCGCAGGTAAGAGAAGCTTCTGTGGAGATCCACCGTGCAGATTTGACTCCAAAAAGCAATGACATGGGAGAGCGAGACAGCTGTGTGAGACTCACACCTGGAGACTGGGAGGCACAGAAACAGTGTAAGATGGTCACGGAAATTTGCTACTGCTTTGTGGCAATTTCTCCTAGAATCTTCTCTCCAATTTCAATCCTTTCAATGATTTTCCATTAAAATAAATAAATGAATAACAAATTTTTAAAGATCACTTAATTCTAGGACTTTCATCTGTATTTTAAAATCAAAAAAAGAAAAAAAGAAAAAAAATTGTGATGATAACCACACGAAGAATAAAAGAAAACAGGTCCTCCTTGGAGGCCAAGCAGAGGGCAATGAGGGAACCTACAGACAAGAGAAGTGGCAGAGGTCCCAGAATCTGAGTTCTCAAGAAATAATACAGGTTTGTGGAAAGGCTTTCGAGTTGGAGTAACAAAGGTTTAAGGCAGCATTTTTCTTAACATTTTATTTAATCATTTATCTATTTATTTATTTACTTACTTATTTGAGAGGGAAAAAACACTCCCCTTCCCCCTAATGCTCACAGCGGCAGAGCCTGTGAAGCCAGGATGTGGAAATCGAATCCAGGTCTCTCACAGAAGCCAGAGTGGTTAACAAACACTGCCTGTCCTGGTCTTCCTAACAGGGACTGTTGTTGGGAACTGGAGCTCGGACCCAGAGCTGCAACACGGAATGCGAGTGCCTGATCTGCTAGACCAAATATCTGCAACACAGGAAGCCAATTATTCCCAGATTCTGAAGAGCAAGCAGTTGCCAGGATGACATCTGGATGAGTAAATCCTGAGATCTAATCCTCCTAGCAAGATGTTCATTGCCAGCAATCTGAAGATGAGGAAATTTAAACTCCAAGTTATCCCCAATATCACACACTTTGTTAAAGGCAGAGCAGAAGTACAATATTCTAACCTGGGCAGACATCATCTTAGTCAGCATGATGCAATGTTTAGTACCATTGTTTGAATTCTTCCATACTCCAATTTATTATGAGTTTTCTTCCCCAAACTACACAGATCATCCCACTCTGAACATCCACAGAGCTCTCCCACATTTTACACGTGTTGTTGTTTCAGTTTAAAGATTTTATTGATTTATTTATTTGAGAGGAAGATTCTACAGACAGAGGAGAAACAGAGTTCTTCCAACCCCAAATGGCTGCAAAGGCCATAGCTGAGCAGATCAGAGGCCAGAAGGCAGGAACCAGGAGCTTCCACTGGCTCTCCCACAAGGGGCCCAGCCCCGTGGACTTGAGTCATCCTCTGTTGCTTTCCCAGGCTAAAAGCAAGGAGCTGGATGCAAAGTGGAGCAGCTGTGACACACGAACTGGTGCTCATGTGGGATTCTGGTTCTTGTACAGAATTAACCAATTCAGCCCTCACACTGGCCCTGGTTTATCTCTTCCTGTTTCTCACTGTTGTCTTCACTAATTTTGGTAGTCACTTTGTCACATCCTCAACAGATCCCTTCAGCTTGTCCACATTTACCTTCTCTGCAACATCCGACACTCACAAAAACTCACGTCCATTTCTGTGTCTTCTTTCAGACTTGAGTTCATATTTGTACCACAAGCACTTCCTCTCCTTTGTATACTATATTTCCAGCCATTACGGAAATTATGGCATGTCCATTCGGTTTAACTAGCCTCAGCTTCTTCCTAGAGTATTTATCCAAGAATTCGTATATGAGCCATGTAGTGTGGAAAGAAGCCCTCCTTTTGAAAAGGACAAAAATTATTTTGTATTTGTGTGTGTGTGTGTTTCCTAAGCAAAGTATTCTCTAATTCAGAAACGTAGGCACAAATACTTATGGGATTCACTCTGTAGCAAACAAATCATAATTCTTGAAATAAATCAGGTACAAAGATACCAAAGGAGCCTTATGAGCTTACTGGGTAACAAACAGTGACTATAACGCATAAACAAATCATGTTATACATTTGCAGAAAAAGGAGAACAAGATGAAAGGGATCTTCAATGCCAAGGAAGAGTGTAAGGGTGACCAGTCATCCTAAAAGGCTCATTAATAGGGCGTGTCTCATTGGGAATGCATGGGGAATCCAGTACTTGGAAGGTGAGAGGAGTTGTCACATTTTTAGCAAGTCAAGCAGAAGAAGCAATAAATAAAAAGAAGCACAAAACTGATGGTGAAGGCAGTGAATTAAAAAATGGGGAACTCTCTCAGCTTGTTCACTGATGGGAATGATTGAGCATAGAGTGAAAACTGACGAGATAAATGAAAGAGGAGATTGCAATAATGATGTCCTTGAGCAAGAAAAAGGATACGAAAGTTCCAGTCATTTAGAATGCCAGACTTTCAAAAGGGTATGGAAACTTCATGATAATAGAAAATAAGCAAAGTACTTATGCTGAAGTGTTACAGGGGATGCTAGGAAATGGAAAGACTCAATCAGAACTATTCACATAAATTCTACTTCTTTTTAAAATTTCATTTTATGACACAGTTTCTTGCGCTCTGGGATTCCCACACTCCCTACCCAAACCCTCCCCCAAGTTTGGATGCCTCCACATTGTTGCAGTAGTACAGTTCATATCCAGTCATGATTCCTTCATTGCAAGCATGTACCACGCATAGAGTCCAGCATCTTAGTGTCCAGATAAATTCAGCAGTTTCATTGGGAGACAATCCCTGGTCTAAAAGTAGAGCTGACAGAAAATCATCCCCTCCGATGAAAAGCCACAACATAGCATCAACATCAATTTACAACATCATGGAGTTAATTGACACGGTATTGAGTGACCAATATGTTAGAAAATGCAAGTTCTTAACCACTTCCTTTGACTACTTGCATTGACATTTCAAGTTTAGTTTATATACAACCGGCTGCTCTACACCTTAAAATGGTTATAAGGAACTATTCAGCTGCCTTGTGTCTATTTTCATTTTTATATTTAGCAGTTTATAGTATTGAAGCATGATTTTTATTGAACTTGATGAATTTTAGGATAGTCCAAATAGGCTTATAACTGTAACAAGGCATATGTCGACAATTGAAGCACAGAACAGTTTTAGGAGGGGTGTGCAGAGAAATATTCAATACCTTAGTGAGGAGTAACTAATCTTGGTGCCCTACCTCGTACGGTATAAATTCTATTTCCACAGTGAAACAGAAAGCACATATATTCAAGAAAGAGGAAGGAATAGTTGGGAGAAGAATTGGGGGCTTCGAAGAGATAAAAAATAAGATATAAAAATGGCCATTTAACGTTACAAGAGACACAAACTCAAATCAACAGGCAAATTGAAAACACCTACTTGAAATCCTAAGTTAAAATGGCACCAGTAAACACAATTGTATGTATTTCCTATCTCTCCACGTAATGTAAGTACTCTTGACCTGTTGGCTAGCTGCACTTGGATGTGGATCAAGTGTTTCAAATACAGTAAATATCACGTGTCCAGCTCTTACTTCCACCCTTCTGCTCTTCCCTCACCCTGTTCTGGATGACGTTGAGAGTTCTGTTGTTTAACCTATTTACTCAAGAAAGAATCCAGGACTTACCAGTCTCTTTCGTTCCCTATTGGCCCCATTAAAACAAGTAATTTCTGTTGATTTAATTTCCCAAATCTCTATTTTAATCTCTTTTGTTCCTTTAATCACATTCCCATAGGTTAAAATTTAAATACTCACAATTGATAAACTGGATTATTTCAACAACTGTCCAGCCTCTTTTCTCTGGGTTTGTCCATTCTCAAATCAATTTTCTGTACTCCCTTTGGAATATTCTTTCCAAAATACAAATGTTCTTGGGGTGTTTCTCTGGCTTTATATAGTGTTCATGATAAAATGCATCCTCCTAGGCAAAGCTAGGCGGCTACTTCTCATCTCGTGTCTGCCTCTTTCCTGAATACCACATTCAAAAACATGGATAAGATACTACGGACTGGCTTGGTCCACTTCCAACAAATTTTTGACTCTAAACTCAGCACCTTTCTTTCTAGTAACTGTAGAAAATTTATTTCTACATGTAATTGACATAGAATAAAGTAGCAGTTATATTTGAAGGCTGAGATAAATTCTAAAAATCATATATTAATATTCTCTTGTGGCAAATTCTGTGAGATTATGAACATTATGTGATGCACTTTGCTAAAGATCCCTAAGAACGAAAACCACAAGATCAAAGGATATAATTATCACCTTGATGTTCGAAGCATAACCACATTTCATTCTCTAACAGCTGTCTCTTTGCAGCAGGCATCCCTGCTACTTAGCCAACGCTGCTCCTCTTCCAGCATTCTCCATCCCAGCCTGTGCTGAGCTAGAGCCATAGGAACTGAGGATGGAAGTACCACTGATCTCCATACCAGACTCACCTGCTTGTGCCTTCCTTCCCATCAAGAAGGACAGTGACTTTTCAGTGGGTGACCACAGTATGAGATACTTCCTCTGGATCAATGCAATTGAAATTTATTACCAAAAAATGGAAAATGGGAGAATAATTCAATTGCTAATTGAATAATTGAGTCCAAAAGGCTTACTACTGTAGCTTAATGTACTTTATTCATCATTACTGAGCTCTGAGTTCATACATGTCCATTACTGAATTGTGCTAACCAGACGTTGGGGAGTAGTTAACAGAAAGCAGCATCGAAAGTGAGTCAAGTAAAAACTGTGGCTTAGAGACAGGCAGACCTGAGCTCGAATCTCAGTTCTATCTCCAACCCATCACTTGCATCATTGTTCCAGATTTCAGTCTTGTTGAGCCTGACTCATGTCACGTATAAAGCAATGATTATGCATGCCATGAGGGGCTGATGTGCAGAACTCGCACATCAAGGTGCCTAACCGAGGGCTTTATAGGGCTGACAATCAATAAAGAACACTGGCTCTCTCAAGCAGTTTAGAATCCACCTGGGAGATAGAAATTTTTATACTTAACTATAATAAAATGATACACAAAACCTGTGAGAATTCATGGAAGAATATAATTAATCCTTCTGGGGTAGAAAGAAAGACCACAAACTCAGTCTCTGCATTTTGCTGTATGGTATTAACACTGACCCACTCACCTCCACAACCATCAGCTAAAGATGCTTACAAGAAAATAGGTGGTAAAAAATTAAATAAATGACTCTTCCCTTCACCCACACTGTACTCCCCAACTAATTGCTCATTTCTTTCTCTACTTAAAGCAAAACATGGAAATACATGCTGCTTCTACCCTCCTTTTTGCCCCACTTCCTTCTCAGTGGGTGTCATCCTTTCCACCAAAATGCTCTGCCTTCTGTTGGCCACCCCTCTCACATCATGCACTGCTCTTCTTCCTCCGTGGGCACACAGTCCAGTCCTTTTTATTCCTCCTGTACAGGTCTCCTTTACATTCTTTCATCTTGGCCCTTAATTTTTAGCTTAATTTGTCCCATGAGGACCACCATGCTACTCTCTCGTCATCTACCCTGCATGCAATCCCCACTGCCAAAGCCATGGCCATTACTCACTGGGACTTCTGCATTAGCTTACATCTCCTTTACAGTGTCCAGTTTTGCCTTGTATGTCACTTCAGTTATTTACAATCCAACAGTGCTGTTACTTGGACCACTGCTTCAGTGTCTTAACAGAACATAGAAACAAATCACAGGGGCAGCTCTGGCTCTGCCTTCCTCCTGCTCCCATCCCTGATCATAGGCTTCAGGCTCTGAGATCCTCAGCTCACTCCTGCTTGAGGCAAAATTGAATCTGATCTTTGTTCTGTTGCAACACCCTACCCTTAGAGTGCACATGGCTCCATTTATCTTACACTTTGGGTATCAATGTAAAGTTCCACTCTCAGAAAGGCAATTTCAACATACTTTGTATTAGAGCTTTTCCCAGCCCCTCATCTATCGCTCATGTCAACTACTTTACCTCCTTCAAACACTATTCCTTTCTGATTCACAATGTTTGTTTGCAAATTAACTATATCTCTATCTAAAATGTAAGATTCAAGATAGACTTATATACTTAGCTACTCTATTTCTTTATCACCAGCACTTATATCAGTGTGATGAAGAAGTTTTTAAGTGTAGTTTTTGGGTTTACTAATTAAACATTGGTATACTCTGGTTTCTCTTCAGATCATATAATTCTTTCTCCTTTTACTAATTAAACATTGGTAATGTTAGAGTGATCTTTTCACAGATCATCATTTTGCTCTTGCAAAGAAAATCAGCAGATACTAGTAAGCAACATGAGTTCAATTTAGACTACAGAGTAGCTAATCCGGCTTCTCAAATGACTCATGTACAAAACACATAAAATGGGAACTTTGAGATATTTATTTGTCTTCAGTGAGAGTTTATATTATTATGAATTTTTTCCTCATAGAATGGCAAGAAGTTCAAGAACAATGAGAGAGAGAGGGTGTGTGTGTGTGTTATATCTGCAGATGCTAAAGAAAATCACATCCATTTTGCAGGGAAATCACTTTAGCAGTTTAAAGGGTTGGGAGGAATTGACAATGTGAAGCAGTCATTTTTACAGAAACACATTCGAAGGAAGCCAGGAACACTAAACCTGCCCTAAGCTAAGCATCTCTTGGGAAAATTCAAATGCCATCACCGAAGGTATTTGTCCAAGAAAAAGTCTTGCTAAATTCCTCTACTTGTGCAGAGAACTGATCTCCTTTTTGGAACAGCCGGTACTCTAGATTTCCTCTACTAACTACCCAGCGACTGACGCCTTTAGCAATCTAGTCATGTAGTTTGTTGTGTTTCATTCTGAAAGAGACTGGCCTATATGTGATTCCATCTCTTCTAAAATACTACATCGCTCATAAAGAGCCCTTACATGATGCATCCACTGGATATGTTCAATGCTGATTTCTGGTAGGCAGGATCAGTGAGGCGACCACACCAGCAAATCAGGCTGCACCACACTCTGATCCACTGATGCGAACTTGCCACCTCAGCTGTAGGCTTCTTTGATGATCACTGGCATGGTCAAAATGATGCTTAATTATCAGAATAGACATTCAATTGTAGGCATATTAAAAAAAAAAAATTCAAGCCACAGAGGAAAAATAGACAAATAGATCTTCATTGTTCCATTCATGGTTGTTCCTGGTCAGGTGACACTCCTGCCCTTGGATTCTGGAAATTACCCAGTTAGGCAAGGCTCCAGAGTCCTGTTATGATGTTTTTGTTATCACCTTAAAAAGGACAAGGTAAAAGTTGCTTTATTAAGTTTTGACAACCCTCAAACAAAGTGAAGACAATGCAAGGTGACACTACTGTCAAGAAAATCTTGCTGCTTCCAGGAGAGTGTTTTTTTTCAATGCCCTGTGCACATTAGACTCACCTGGGGAGTTATTTTTCAAGAAATATACTGAGAGGTTATGATTTAATTGGCTTAAGTAGAAGTCTGTTCATTAGTAGTTTTTTAAAAGCTCCCAGAAGGTTCTAATTAGTTGCCAAGCTTGAGAGGCACCACTCTAGCTGAGGATCAGGCTCTTTCTTTCAGCTTTCAAGTAACAGCGAGAAGCCAGGCTAGAAAAGCTGACATTGGTTTTGTAGGATTGACTCTTGAAGTTATCGAGACACGGACAAAGAACAACTCAGCAAATGAAGAATCACAGCCCGATGACCACGGAAGATCAGCGACGGAATGACGTTTCATCCTACGGCTGGAACATCTTCATCACGATTGGTTCATCCCTACAGTTATTTTTTGTAACTTAAACTGAGTGAAGCTACCCCATTGCCTTAGCGCCTATTGGGCTTTTGCTTCTTCCGACAATGCTTTCGTGATTTTACTTTGAGCTTGTAAATTTACCCTCCCAACTTGACTCTACTAGGAGTCAATCCTCTGCCTAAAGTTCTGCTCTGATGTATTTAAGGTAGGGGAGGGCGGGCAGAAGGAGGAAATCGTTTTAAATGAATTTCAAGGCTATGTCAAAAACATCTTAAAAGATAGAAAAATATTGTGATAAAATCACTAAAGTCAGTAATATCTTACAGTTTCAAAGAGCGCACGGAGCAGCTGGAGGAATTAGTTGATTTGTATGTTGTGGTTCTTCACAGGTTTTTGGCTTTATCCCCAGTGTCCTTGTGCGAGTTGACCAGGTTTGTTTTTGCTGTTTCTATTACTTGTTCCTTAGTTCACTACTCACTCACATGCAGGCCATTGCCCTGTTCATTTAAACAAAGCAGATACCATCATGAATTCTTCGCTGGCAGTTTCAAATGATTGCACGGTCTGCCCTTGTCCTTCTGGGAACCATGGAAATAAGCAGGAGGTTAATCCAATCAGAAGTCTAAAGGGCTTGTATTCAAATCTTTCTTTACAGAGTGAGTTGGCTACCAGCACCTGTGTGTTTGGCAAAGACTGAGAGGCAGACAGAGAAATGGGAAAGTGTCAGAGTGGAGAGATGGTGCAAAGGACCCAGGACGGCCCTAATTGGAGGCTGTTGGCATTGGACTGAATGAGCCCTGGCTAGAGGGGGCACGTCCACCTGTTTGCTTGGCGGGACACAGGAGCTTTTTACACAGATTCCAAGTTAGACATGAAGACAGGCAGTTAGAACATTGTCAGTTATTAATCAGATCCTCAATATTTTGAGGCAGTTGTCACAGACCTTATAGTTTCCTGGATTTTTACCAAGACAGCAGTCTCAACTTCAGAAATTCTTCCACGTGTTCTTCTTGGATAGGGGTTAGATTCCTAGGCAGGTTCTTATAAGTGCAAGTCAAAGTCGCATGGTTAAATCGTCTCTCAAAACCCATAGAACCTGTGTTGTCATGACCACCTAATTCTGTTTCCCAGTCTCTTCCATTGCCCCATGACAGTGTCTAACTTACACATCCGCTCATAGTCTTAGTCAACATATATAACATATCGTTACAATGCACAGTAAATAGGGAGAAATATTACCTCGGTCACTTCCATTATTTTACCTATTATTTTTCCAGGTTATCCTAAACTTTAAGTTGAAATGTTAAAGACGGCATGAAAGCAGATGTTACCTTATAAAGAATTTTTCTTCACTTTATCCTCTTGCAATGTGAGGACTTACTACATTTTTATTATATATTTAGTGCATTTAATATATACTAATGCATGCTAATATATGCTCAATAACTAGGGAATATTAAAGAATAAATAGCTATGGGAATCAAGGTGCCTGAGCAACTGGATTCCTGATTTCTTTCTGCGGCAATCAGAGAACAAAGCAACTCTTCATTGGAGTGTTTTATAACCCTTGTCTACATTCACAAACGCTCTGACCTCCCCAAGCACCACTTGCTGGATGCTGAGTTCAATCACAATCAGCAGCACCATTTCCTTCAAAAGAAATATATCTTACCACGCCACTTGAACACCCTTCAAATTCAGATCACAACCCTTAACACAGACCTACATGTATTTGAAAAGTTGCCAATTTCCTTTGTTTTTAAAATGTCTGAGTAATGTAACAAGTATCGAATGGGTTTGCCAGTTTGGGATAAATGAAAGTGGTTCTTACATTGAGATTCAGGTTAGGACTGTGCTTGCGATGAACTTTCCAGTAAGTGTAACCACTCTGTGGTGCTGAACACAGGGCTAAGCAAGGCTGAAGGCATCCACAGGACCATTCTCATGCCATGGGTGAAATGCTAATATCAGGAGGGCTCCAGTGTGTTGCAATACTTGTTTTTTTAATTTATTCTAACATTATTTTATATTCCTTAGTAACCAAAAACCTCATTTTATTGAGGAATCTTGCTTAAAATCTATTATATATATACGTTTAGTTTTTGACAGACTCAGAAGAGTTCAAAGGTAAAATTCTAAGAATATATGATATTTTCTTCCTTTCCCTTTTGCCCTCCCCATCTTGCCTACCACCTGCCCAATGACTTCTGTCCTTCTTTTTCCCTTCATTCCTTTCTTTTCTCTTTCCTCCACCTTCTTTCTTTTTATTTTTATATTTAAAAGATAACATAGTTTGAATTTATATTGCAGTTCATGATTAATGCTGCATTTAATGAACAGTTCAATAAACGAGAAGCAAAATTACCCTACTTTACTGTAAATATTGGCAAGGATTATCAATAAAACTCAAGTAGAAAGATACCCATTTCATCTACATACAGTAATTTTGAAGTCATCACAGATCATTAAAACTATGATAGGACAGTATTCTTAACTATTGATTTTTCAAAGGCATCAAATAAAGTCTGACAAAGCCAAATCTGCAGCAAATTGATGCACATAGTCATTTCTTTGTTTAGTTTTTTTTTTTTAATTTTCTTTCATTTTTTAAAATTCAGTTCATGCATATCAGGAAGAACATGTGATATTTGTCTTGCTGTGTTCAAGTTATTTCCGCCAACATCATGTACTCCAGTTGCATCTATTTTATAACAATTGGTAGAATTTCATTCTTTTTCATGGCTGAACAATATTTCACTGTGTATATATTCCACATTTTCTGCATACATTCAGCTGAATGGGGCGTTTCCCTAATCTTATCTTCCAGCAGTCTCGTGACTTTATGTCCCAAATCCAGGTCTTTAGTGCATTTCAGATAAATTTTCTACATGTTGAGAGATATTTACATAACTGATTTCATTATTCCATATATATAGTTTTGTAAGTATCATTTGTTGAAGAGATTATCTTTACTCTGAAGTATGGCCCGAGAATTTTGCCAAAAAATCAGTTGGCTTTATGTATGTGTACTAGTTTCTGAGTTCTATCTTCTGGTCTATTGATATATATGCCTTCTTTAGGTCAATACCATGCTGTTTTGATTACTGTAGCTTTGTAACATGTTTTCAATTCAGGTACTATGATAAGTCCTGGTTGTTATTTTTTGTTCAGAGTTACTTTGGATATTTTGAGTCTTTTCAGGTTTTTTTCTAAGGTTAATTTAATTTTTCTTGAAAAGGTAGATTTCCAAAGGAAAGAGACAGAAGGAAAGATCTTCACTGGTTCACTCCCCAAATGGCCACAATGATTGGGGCTGAGCCAATCCAAAGCCAGGAGCCGGGAGAGCTGAGCTTTAAATGTCTAGTCTTTAAAGACAAGGGTTTTAATTACAGAGGAAAAGTCTGACAATGTGACTCTTGCCTGTGGTAACAATACAACCTCACAAGTAACATATGTCCCTAGGCATTTCCTGATCTTTTTATTTATTTATTTTTTAGAAATAGTTCAAACTGACTGCTTTACTGAGATATTTCAACGACAGATGGTTTCATGTGTTTGCACTAAATCTATATTATAACAAAACCTTGTAGAACTGCTGCAGGAGGAAAACTGCCTCTAGGTATTCATGTTTTCTTTTAAAGATTTTTTTATTACTGGAAAGGCAGATATTCAGAGAGAAGGAGAGACATAAAATTCTTCCGCCTGGTGGTTTACTCCGCAAGTGTCTCCTAAGCCCTAACCTGAGCTGACCTGAAGCCAGGAGCCAGGAGCTTCTTCCGGGTCTTCTGTGCAAGTGCAGGAACCTAAGCCATCCTCTATTGCTTTCCTGGGCTACAAGCGGAACAGCTGGGACACAAATTGCCACCCTTGCAATGGCAAGGTAAGGATTTAGACATTGAGTCACCACACTGAACACTGCTATAATTTCATATGAATGTCAGTGATATTTTTCTTATTCTGTAAAGAATGTGGTTGATATTTTCATAAGAAATGTGTTGACTCTGTAGGTTGCTAATTATGTTGTTTCTTCCAAAATATGAACCAGGACTATCTTTGTATTTTTCTAGAAAACTTGCTTATTTCTTTCATCAGTGTTTCATGATTTTCATTGTAGATTTTTCATTCTCTTGATTAAATTTATTCCAATATATTTGATGTGTTTTGCTTTGCTTTGTTTTTTGTTAATTTGGGGGGGAAGTTGCAGCAATTATGAATGAGATTTCTTTCTTAAATTCCTTTTAAGTAACTTAGTATATGAAAACTATGTTTTAGATGTTTATTTTGTAACCTGGTGCAAAGCTGCTGTTTTGTGTTTCAGAAATCCTCTCTCAGCTGTGCATGAAGTAAAGGCTTACAGAGACACCTGCAACCCTCAGAAGCAAGGTGGGCTTGACAAACCGTGATGAAAGTCTTTGTTGCTCCTCACTCTCAAATGGTAGCACACATTGTACTATGACAGCGTGAACATGTTTAATAATATCCTTCTTCACAGATTCACAAATCACACTCCGAATTAGGGAATAACAATGTGGTATACTTCTAAGTCAAGATTTCAATACAGCCATCTTCCCCACCTTCACTTCAACACTGTGGCCAGTTTCAAACAGGTTTTTGCTTTTGTTATCTTTGGTTCTCTGCTGGTTATCTTAGCAATATATAAGTATTAAAAGCAGAAAATTATTTTCTGCCTTTTTATTGAGGAAATGGGGTTAAAGAACTTAAAAATTATTATAAGGTTTCTTATCAACAATGAGAATTACATACAGGAATTTAAGGAATCTGTCACACTAGAAGTAGCAACGCTGAAACAAAGTCAAGCAGAATTATTGGAAATGAAGGACATAATGGAGCAAATAAAAAATTCAGGGAAAACCCTCAACAATAGAATGAATAGGGCAGAAGCAAGAATCTCAGAATTGGAAGATATTTCTTGCCATAATGAGGTAACAATCCAACAGCTGGAAATGGAGCTGGGTCAAGCTGAAAAAAAAAGCATTCAAGAATTAGGAGATCCTATTAAAAGCCAAATATAACAATGATAACACTCCAGAAGGCACAGGAAGAGAAATTTGGTTTAAAGATACATTCAATAAAACAATAGACAAAAACTTCCCTGATCTGGATAAAGAATTGGGAAACAGAATACAAGAAGGGCACAAAACTCCCATTAGGATTGACCAAAAGCAATTTCACCGTAACACATGATAATCAAGCTTTCTTCAATAGAACATAAGGAAAGGATCCTTAAATGTGTTTGTGAAAAAAAAATGAATTGACCTATAAAGGAATGGCAATTAAATTCCCAGCTGACCTCTCACAAGAAACTCTACAGACAATATGCTTCTTCCAAACTTGCCCTACAAATGATACTCAAAGATGTTCTCTTGACAGAGAATACCACCCACCAAATCCAAAGACAAATCTGAAGAACATCCAAAAAGAACACCAGAAGACTAAATCAAATGAACAACTCATTGCTAAAATGACAGGACCAAATTACCACCTATCCATATTAACCTTATGTAAATGGCTTGAACTCATCAATCAAGCATCGCAGATTAGTGAACTGGATAAACAAATAAAACCCATCCATCTCTTATCTACAGGAGACACATCTCATCAGCAAAGATCAGCAGAAATTGTATCTAATGGACTTCAATGTTTTTGATTTTAGTTTCATTTCCTCAAACCTTTTTTTTTCTCTTATTAAATTCTTCACTAACTTATTAGTCACTCAGTAGCATCATTTTCTTCAAGAAGGTTCTTGATTTTCTTGTTCAATTCTTCGGCAACACATTAGCTATTCAGTAACAGGTTATTTAACTTTATGGCGTTGTAAATTTCTGTTTTTCTTCCTGTTGTTGATTTTACTTTGTGTCTTTTCATTTAACAGGATGTATAGAAACTGTGTAATGGAGATCATATCCAGATGTGAGGATACAATGCAGCATGCTTCTGCACTTCATTATCAAAATGGACTCTGACTGAAACTGTTACATATGTTTTGAAAATAGGATGCTGGACTTTCTCACATTGTCCATGCTTACAATGTCGGGATACATTAAATAGCACAATGATGTATTTATGACTGCATATCAAGAACTACTATTGTAATAACATAGGGGAAATGGCGGGGGCGGCAGGGGCTTTGAAGAAGGGTTAAGGAAAATCTAGAGCCTTCACAATTGCAACAGAAAATGAAATTTTTAAAAGTAGCAACTCTAACCCAGGAGTCCCTTTTGCTTCTCATCTTTCCTTGTGGTGTCCCCTACACACATGCTCCTGTTATAACTCTGGACACTATATTGTGATATAGCCAAGGCACCCCTAAAAGACAGATGAAGCTTCCCAATCTTGCATTTTTAGTTTCCAAAATTTTAGTTAAATAAATATCTTTCCCTTATAAAATACCAGTCCTTGAGTATCTGATATGGCAAAAACAAATAGATGCATTCACACTTACACCTAAAAAAAGAAAGCAAAATGTAAAATAGATTCTTGCTGGCATAAATCCAAAGTTCTAAAATCATTTCTATGTTTGTATAACTTAGAGGGAAGTTGTACAACACTGACATTATCTTCTAGTATAGTATAAAATATAAAATTGTGTATTAAAATTTAGAATTAACTACATTAATGTGGACCTATTTTTATTTTATAAATTACAAAGTAGAAATAAATTTAAAGCTGAATAAAAATTTTGGACTGTAAACAGCAAAGCTGTGAGCCACTTAGACTATATGAATATATGAGGCTTCAGCACTCATGAACATGCACATTTGTACACTTAATTTTTGCTTACACTTAATATTATGAGCAGATGCCTTATGACCAAGAAATTACGCATGTATGAAAGCTTCATGAATAACTAAAAGTAAAAATTTTAACTCTTCAAATGTGCTTGAAAAAGCTTATTGAGCAAATAGAATTAAAATAAATTTATTTTCATGTACAAAAGTTTTGACTCGTGCATAAATTTTATAACATGAGTTTTCCATGAACATTTGAAAATCCTCTTGTGCTTTTTGATCTTCCAACAAAAAATACACATTCTCTAGTGTGTATATTGCTTTCTGTTATAATCGTTTTTTAATCTAAGCCATGCAGATAAATAAAAATAGCATGAAATCTTTATTTGCAACAGCACAAAATTTTCAGGGACCACATTTGCATTTAAATAATCTACTCCTCAAGTTTTAAAAAACTGAAGATTCTGTAAGTACTTCATCTAAATTTCAACAAATGTGCCATGTACGAGAATTGAAGGTGTCAAAATGAGTCAAGAACTTCAGAATTTTGTTCTTTTTATTCTCAGAACAGCCACATTTTTTCATACAGGAAATGTTAAATACATTTATAAGGAAGAAATGAAGCATAATTAATATAATTGTAATGATAGCAATTAAATTCTGAGACTCTTCCAACAAATATGTTGTATAAATATAACATAACATTATTATCTTTAATTGCAATATATCAGAGAAGATTTGTACACAAAAATTCCATCCAGACTCTACAGAATAATTTCTGTATCCTGAATCTGAAAGAAAATTATGTAACAAAATCTTATAGACTTCTAAATGATACACAATATTTTTCTTTAAACACAGTTATTGTATGTTCAAGTTCACTGTATGAGAACAGTGTAATAAACCCAAGATTTCTCTAATAAAATACAGTGATTCCAAAAGAACTGACAGCTGCAATGTAGTTGGTGGAAAACATCAGATTAGGGCTATGATTGTGAAAGGTAAGCATGGAGTCAGAAAGCCAAAAGTTTACGTGTTAGCTGGTGTGTGGCTGCCCAAGGTACTGACTACCCTCCAGCCATAAAGAGCTTTATAGATATCAAGAATCATTTGTTTCTCTGCCAGTCAAATGCCACTTAAGATGCTTGCTCTGTACCTTCCTGAATGCCTGCCTACCCCAACTGGATAAATTTATTTCCTCTTCTTTTTCACAAAGAAGTCAAGACAGGCCAACAGTGAGTGCTACACATACATGGATTTCACACATATGGAATTGGGTTGCACAAAATTATTTTCAATTCTGTCTAAAATTTTCTTTAAGAAACCCTGACAGAGGGCAGCTTAAAAATTTGTGAGGATAAAAGCAGTGACTGATGATGTTGAAAAACAAAATCAACTACTAAGGCAAAGAGTTTACTTAGAGTTCAAAATACTAGGAAATGAAACACAAAGCTAAATGGGTCATCCTCAAATGGCATCATGTTGTGGATGATTTTTTTTAATACTTACTAGTTTTCATTGAAAAGGCAGATTTACAGAGAACAAGAGATAGAGAGATCTTCCCTCCCCGGTGAACTCTCCAAATAGCCACAACAGGCAGACACGAGCCCATTCAGAGCCAGCAGCATCCTCCAGATCTCTCATGTGTGTACAAAGGCCCGAGGACTGGGGCCAACTTGCACTGCTTTCCTAGGAGCATAAGCATGGAGTTGAATGGGAAGTGCAGTAAGGGGACACCAACTAGCGCCCTTATGGAATGCTAGCACCACAGGAGAAGGGTTAGCCCCATATGCCACCACACCAACTTCTCGTGGATGATTTAAACAAGGATTTTTCTGTAGACCCCTACGGACAGTTAAACTTTTCTTTGGATTCTTTAGTCTCTAATATTTTGCTTTAACAATGTTCCACCCTCCCTCGCGATGACCATTAGGATCGCTCCAGAAACCCCTCAAAACAAATGAACAAACATACAAACAAACAAAAAACCTAGAATGGACAGACAACAACAAGGAAAGCTTAGAATCAGACATGAAAGGGTCAGCGTGGATTCACTTATACCTCACAAGGTGGGACACAAAGATTAGTTATGCCTCACTGGGGTATTGGGGATTTCTCTGTACACCCCTCCTAAAAAAAAAAATGTTCTGTACCTAAACTGATGACACATGTATTGCTAGAGTTATAAGCCAGTTCAGACCATCTGAAAAACAACTAGTACAGCAAAATCATGCTTCAACACTATAAACAGCTAAATACTAAAATGAAAATAGACACGAGACAGCTGAATAGTAATCTATAGCCATTTTAAGGTATATGGAACTCGGTTGAATATAAACCAAAAATTGAAATGACTATGAAAAAGTCACAGGATGTAGTTAAGAACCCACATTTTCCTATTAACATATTGTTAATCAATACCATGTCAACTAATGTCATAATGTTGTAAATTGTTGTTGATGTTATGTCGGGGCTTTTAATTGATTGGGATGATACTTTGCCGGCTTTAACTTCAGACCAGAGATAGTCTCACCAAGAAACCGTTGAACTCACTAGGATAATAAGATGCTGGATTTTATGCTTGGTAAATACTTCCAATGAAAGAACCTCAACTGAATTTAAACTGTGGTAATGCAGCAAGATGGAGAAATCCACCATGGGGAGAGGGTTCGGGGAGGGGTGGGGGGTATTCCAGTGCCCATAACACTGTGTCACATAATGCAATGCAATTAATAAAAAAAAAAATGTTCCCTATATTTTGCTTCCATGTGTGCACTTTGTTTAGTTTGTTGTATTGGCACTTCTCAACAATTTTATCTAGATCATACTTTCCGGAATGAATAGGCAACAAACATAACCTTAAAACAGATAATATAAGCAGCATGTAAACAAAGATGTTCCTTTTGTGACAGATAAAACTAAATACACGGGATACATAATAATATGATCAAAATAGCATCAGATCAATGTATTGCAATATTATGCAAAATGATACACCCAGACTCCTGTCAACTGCCAAACCATAGAAAAAAAGGACATCACTTCTTGTCAATAAAGACTTGGTGGAGGTCATTCGAGAAAATTTTAACCTTTCAAAATGGGAACATGAGGATCAGAAATGTTCGTTGACTTGCATAACTTTAGAATATGGACTGACGAAGCCCAAAATTGGTGCTGAATTTCCTGCCCATTCATTTAAACCAGTGTATTCTCTTTGAAAGAAAGAAAAAGAAACTTGCTTCAGGTTCGACCTTACACAAAAGATGTTTTCGTCAAGATGCAGGAGAAATGAGGATATTCTTCTGAATACTAAGATGTGAGTTAGGTTGTTTACACTATTCCAGGTCCTTTCTTCACTGCTCTTTGCCATGTAATTCCCCCCATGCTGTGCCTATTTTCCCTAGACTTTAAAGAACTATGAAAGAAAAATAGATACTGCGTTTGGAGACTTTGAGTTGTTTCAATGGAGATCTACAAGAAAAGTTGAAATGGAGAGACAAAGTAAGGGCATATTTCTCAAGTTTACCAATACAAAATTATTTAAGAACAAAGTTTAATTAGTTTTTCTAATCCTGGCTTGTGACTCCCATACGGGCTGAGCTCAGATGAAAGGAGAAAATAAACACCTAAACTGGAGTCTAGTGGGAAAAAATTCAGCTGACAGCACCCAGGAAATTGACCTGAACAGGCTGATTTGTCTGACAAATGAATCAAAAATGAGTGACTCACCAGCCTGAGCAGAAAGGCCACATCAAGCTTGCTGCTTGCAGATTTCCAAGCACTGCTGGCTACTGGGAGAGAATATTACCCGAAGAATCAATCAGACTTCACGTGGATTTTTGACTTTTCTGGAGTTTGCACTCCCATGTTGTCAACAACTGAACTGACAGCATTTATTTATTCACTATGTTAATAAGATCCATATTGCTTGCAGCTCACTAATGTAACATAAAATATAGTCCATTCTGTATTTGGAGGCAAATATATACAGCCATATGAACTACCTGATAGTCATCAGGAAATAGTGCAGGGAAATGATAGGCTATGAACTTCAAGAGTCAAGTTCAGGCACAAAGGATTCCTTGAGCATAAATCCTACAAATATCCTGCAGTAAAATATAATAAATGGGGGTTGTTTCTGTAGCCTTGTGAACAGGATAGGTTTAGTGTTTTTAACAGCAGACACCAGTGTACCTGTGGCAACCCCTAAGCCCAAACAGAACACAAAATGATCACTCACAACAGGAAAGGCTTTAGCTCTGATCATCCCAGGGACAACAATTCCCCCGCAGCTTGAGCCAGAATTATTTCTTAGAGAGGAATGGTAAATGCCTGCTCCTCTCCAAGGGGCTCCAAGGGAGAGATATTCCGAGTAATCTTTTCACTGATTTAATGATCTTCACAGTCACAAAGAAGAGAAGACATGTGATTTGAAAACTTTGGGCCAACTCAGCTGTCTTTAGGATCATAAAGTGGAATAATTTTGGTTGCAAACTGTCTATAGACTCTTTGGTTGCAATATTGCCTATAGCATTTCCTTCACAAACACTTATTCCCCCATAAAACCATTTCACAAACCTAAATTTCTTTAGAACCTCTCCAATCCTATCAGCTCTGTCACTGTCTTAGCCCTATCCACGACAGATCTCCTGTCCAGGCTGCTATGTTCTCTCCTTGCATTTGTTCTTATTACTTACCAGAAGTCACAATGAAATCTCAGTGATTTATAGCAAACCACCACGTTTCTCTAACTTGGAGGCTAGCAACAGGCTTAGCTCAGGTATGTTCTGCATCTTACCCTGAGAGCAGTGGCTCTGTGACCATACTTCCGGCTCTGGTCATGCAGAATCTAGGGCAATGATGGTGGTCCAAGGAGTGTGACTTCTTCCATCAATGCTGGAGACCTGGACTATTTTGCAGGGCTGGGAGAATTTAAATAAGATATGCATTAGCAAGGACGCATTGAGTCATTCCCTTGTCTACCCTCGTCCGATAATCAGGCCTAAAATTCTGGTTCCTGCTGCACAATTTTACCCAGACTTGCTGACAGCACAATCAAATCTAGGAATTATCTTTGAAAACTCATCGTTCTTCCTAACTCCCAGTTTAGCTAGCTTTATATAAGAGTCTCAGGTTTAAAATCTGGAGATATTTGTCCCCTAAGCATTTCTTTGCTGTCTCTCCCTAGGGAAGTGCACTCACCCCGCAATCTAGCAAGTCACTGCAACCATCTTTGTTCCTTTACAGTGAATCCCCAATCCAAAATTTAAGGTGATAATTATAGCATCTGGTGAAAGAATGTGTGTGTCAGAATATAACAATATGTAGGTGCTATAATTAAAAAGTTATTTATTTCATTTCTAGAGACTTCTAAGAAATGTATTTACTTTAAAGGCAGAGTTGCAAAGGAGAGTAAAAGAGATCTTCTGTCCACCGCGTCTTTCCCCGAAAAGCATCATGACCGGATCAAGCACAGCCTGCAGGACAGAGCCTGGGATTCCAATTGTATCTCCTCTATGGGTTCAAGGGCCCAAGCACTTGAACTTTCTTTTGCTGCTTTTTCAAGCATATTAGTAGGAAGTCAGATAAAAAGCAGAGCTGCTAGGTCTCAAACTGGCATCCATAAGGGATGTCGGTACCAAAGGCAGTGGCTTAGCTTAGTGCACAACCATGCTGACCCCCTACATTTTTTATACTATTTGGTTTTATATGAAAAGAGTGCATTTTTCTTAGAAGTGTAAATTTTTTTAAAAAAATGTTATGCCATTCATTTATCTGAATGATGAACAGACAGAAATAGAGAGAAAAAAGTTTCCACCCACTGAGTCATTTCCCAAATGCCTAAGACAGCCAATGGGAGGAGAATCCTAAATTGAAAGCCAGTGACTCAACCTGGGTCTCCCATGTGAGTGGTAGGGATTGCTACTCGAGCCTCCCAGGGTGCTGATAAGGAATTGGTATCCAGGCACTTCAGTTTAGCATACGGACATTTTAGTTCTCTTAGTGCTGCATCAACTGCCCATCCCAAACTTTGTCTTGTTAATCCAAACAGCCACCTGAACATGAATATGCCATGATTTTCTCCCCTCAGCAAGTGAAACTCAAATACTTAAGTCCCAACTTTCAAGACCTTACATGCTTTGGCTCTAAATTATTCCTCCAAACTTCCTCCTAATCCCCTCAATTACTACCAACTCATGATCTTTATTTCTGTCTTTACGTGGAGTTTGGATAGCCATACATCCTGTGACCCTTTTGCAATTCTTAATTTCCACAAAGGCACACCAACCTTGCTCTCCTTGTAGCACCCTCTATAATATTTTAATGAATGTACAATCAAGAAACCAATTTGTTTGCACTTCAGACAGCCATGAGAAAATGTGTCCTCTGGCATCTGCTGTCTAGCTTCTATTAAAAGCCTGATTTTTAAAAAGAAATGCCCTTCACTGTTCCCTGAGAGCATTTACTTATTTCTGCCTAGATG
This sequence comes from Ochotona curzoniae, assembly GCF_017591425.1. NCBI lineage: Eukaryota > Metazoa > Chordata > Mammalia > Lagomorpha > Ochotonidae > Ochotona > Ochotona curzoniae. The sequence goes on from NW_024467115.1 coordinate 25,185,577, forward strand.
ATTTCCTACAAAGGATCTTCTCGCTTCTGCCTATCATGGCCTTACCCAATAGGAACAAGAGTACGACCCAGTCCTTGGGAACAATCCCTCCATTTAACGCAAAATCGTCTTTGATGGCAACCTGGGTATGTTTAACTCCATGATATATTTATAGCATAGGGATAATTTATTGAAAATAGAGGGAAGAATGGGAAAAGCACTCATGTGGTAGTAGCGAACTGCCCAAAACCGTGCGTGGTTACCACGAATCCTTCTTTCTCCCTAGACAGCCCTCAAGATGCTCCATCTGTTTCCTACATTGCCCTCTGCTGCCTTTAAAAGTCACCGTTGCTTTCCCAAGGGCTAAGCTGGCTTCCACACTGTTTGCTTGCAGAGTCTGAAAATAAGCCTAACCTTGGGAAGTTTCAGGTCCCCAACACCACCCCCCCCAATTGCATCATGAGACTTTGTAGCAAACATGAGTCTTCTTAAACCAGCAACATACTTATAACAAAATCCACCTTTTTCCATACTAGTATCCGTCCCTCAAAGATCAGTTTAAGTGTCTCCTCTTTTCTAAGGCCTCCCCTGATGCGCCTAAGCAGACAGAATGTCTCTGATAGGAAACTATGTGCAGTAGATTGAATAACACACTTGGTAAAATTACACTGAGAATTTTTACTATATAAACTATATTGATGAAGAGAGACAATTTTACTCTGTTTGGCATCCACTTAAGTGCGTCCTTTACTTCTGTCTTGCTGCTGCTCAGGAAAAGCCTTCAAAGATAACCCAAGAACCGTCAGGGTAATATCACACAGCAGGAAGCTATGAAAACAATAAAGGATGAAAAATGCATTATAGTGAGAAGACACACTGGGATCCCTTCCCTCTTCGCAATTCTTTAGGCATATTATGTGTTGAAATTAACCAAAAAGCCAGTTTTCAGCCTCATTATGTATTTAAAATGTAAAGATTGCCTATTATTGCAAAAATAGCTTTAAACCAATATGACCTTGTTTTGAAACCTTAGAAATACACATTTGTCTTATAATTTACACAAGGTATTTTACTTGCAATGATGTAATTATATCTCACAATTTTACTTACACACAGTTGACTCAACCTAGTATTTATGAGGTAGAATTGAGCTATGAGATCAGAGCAAGGAATATATTGTTGTTCAAATGCATTGAACATCAGTTGTCACACTTTTCTGTTCTTTGCCAAAGAAAAAAATCTAATACTATGAACACTAATGTTACAAAATGGTTTCAAAAGTTAGATGATAGAAATCTGTTCATGATGATAATAGAGTCCATTGCTAAAGAAGGAAATTGCTGAAGTTAATTGAATCAGGGAAGTTTGTCCCAGATAGTACATTATAATGAGAATCCTTTCCTGATAGAATCTAGTGGCCAAATGGTCTTCTGTTCCAGAAAGAGCTTGTGGAATATAGAAGTGACGGGAAGCCTTGCAAAGCCATGCTGCCTTACTTTTTTGCTGTTTTCTTACACATCATCAAACCGCTGGCTAGACTTTTCCAACATAATTGTGAGGGAAAAAATGAGTTTTACCTGGTTGGACTAGCAACAAAAGCTTTAAAGTTATTAATTTTTTATCTCTAAGATAGTTCTGCATTGGATCAGTCCCTCCGATCCCCTCCTGGCTTGTCGACATTGTCTTTCTAAACCCTGCTATGGTGTAGTATTGGGTTGAGAGATCTTTGGGGCACAAGCCCACTCTCCACCACCAGCAATAAAGGATGTTCAACCCTTTTGAGTGTGTAAAGTTCCTTTGTATCAACTCATGTGTGTACAGCAATCATTAGCACTGCCTTGTAGAAACCTTCTGAAGTTGCAATGGGATCTGTTTTGTATCTGGCATAGTGTCACTGAGAAAGCACATACCAGGTGTCTCCAACTAGTATCACTGGCATTACTTTATCCCATGCTTCTCTTCCAGCTAACCCCAAGTCAGCCACAGGGCACAGGTCCCTGCCATGCCTGGTCTCACCTTCCTTTTTGGCTTTGGCTCTCTGCCCAGAACACTTCAGCTAAGCTTTCAACAAGAACTAGCTAATTTCAGAAGTTGCATGTTCTGTAAATTATGTTCATCCAGAAAAATTATGGCAATTTTTGACGATTTTTATTTTTTTAAAAAAGCAATTTTATGTTGGTTCTATCACTGTGGGTTACAAAGAAATATTAGAGCAAAATCCAAAAATAATGTAAAGTAAATGGAATTACCTGAATTTTTTCTTCAAACCAAAACACACAATTATAGTCCTAAGTGTGCAGATTTTCTTACAGATAATGTATGTATGCAGTTATACCAACTGATCATGTGAAGCAGGGCCAGTAGCCCTCTCCATTTCTCTACCCAAGCCTTGGCGTAACTCATATTTCTTTTCGTATTTCCCATATTCTGTATTTACTTTATATTGTTTTCCTGCAAGCAGTCCTTTGGCCTTTCTGAAGTAAATAGTTCAAACTTATTGTGAAAATGTAATAAAGACACAGCTTCACAAAAAAATTGTGTAATGGAGAAAATCAGCATATTGTCCTTGTCTGTTTTCATGGAGTTTTATGCATACATAATCTATGCCTTTGTGGCATTACTTGTTTATCTACTTGCATTTCATTCTATAATTATAATCCTAGTAAGTGAAAAATTTTACATGCTAGAATTTTGTTGCAAGACTACATTTTGACAAATAATGCGTGATGTAAGTAGAACATATGATAAAAGCATTCCAAGACACCTAAGGCCTCAAACTGTGTGCCTGTGGAAATACCTGTAACTGACAAGTTGATTAACACTCATGGATTCGTCTTGGAGAGGTGGGAGAATATTACCAATGAATTTTTCTTTTTCCTTGTTTCCCCGTGCAAAGCCAGCAAGTTCAAATTTGTTTCTGATGGGCAGCAATCTTTCAAAAGTTATTTGACCCTGTTGTGATGGAATTTTTGAGCTCAGAAGATGAATAACCCTCCCAAATTCCCTGTTGACCTCACCATGGCTCTAAGGTTAATAAGAGAGTGTTTGGAAGGCTGGAAATATTTAGAGCTCTGAAAAGTCAGGTTACAAGCGAAGAGAAGGAGAGAGGCACTGGGCACTACAAAGTAATAGTGTACAAAAATGAAAGTGATCCCATTTGATGCCTCTGACCAGACTTTGGCATCACACTCCATGAAGGCTTCCTGAAACTTGAAGAAACTGACTACCTTGAAACACTCACTTCATCTTAGTAGGTAGCATTTCTCCTTGCAGGGAGTTACATTTGCTGAAAATTTTCTTTCCCTTCTTCAAAATACATACAATCATATACATGACAACCTTTTTCTCTAGTTTCCATTTCTTTCAACATATTCAAAATATGCAGACTGCACTTTTGAGTCTTACCATGTTCTAAATTTTATTTCAGTGTGGTGATTGTGTTAAAAACCTCAGTGGCATATATATGTGTCTACGTGTGTGTGTGTGTGTGTGTGTGTGTGTGTGTGTGATGCACCATCAGATAAAAAAGACAGACTCTCAGTTCATAGCAAATCATGTTATGCATGAATTTTATTCTGTCCTCAGTGGAAAAATTATTATTCTATATTCACATGAAAGTAGAAGTACAATTTTAGCAGCTTATTTGTGCATAATTCATCACATGCATGAAGGATGGTTCTAAATGTATAAGTATCATTTCTTTGCAAATGTGTTTTATCCAATATTTAAATTCACAAATCATATATTTTGAGAGTAATCTCTGAGCCTATTTTAACTTTGTAAAATTTATTTATTTGAGGAGTTTTACCAGAAGAAAGACACACACACACACCCCTCCTATCTAACTTGTTCACTCCCTAATGTCCCCAATGGTTGGGAATAAGCAAGCTGAAGACAGGCGTCAGATCTCTCACATCAGTGGCAACCACGCAGTGACTTGAGCCATCATCACTGCCTCTCAGCATTTGCATTAGCAGGAACCTGAGCCAGGAACCTGAGCCAGGCATTGAACCCAGGAATTCCAAATAGGGGATGTGGTGTGGAATACACAGTGTTTTGACCAATAATTCAATAATTGACCCACATTACTGCCCCTCTCAGTCCATTTTCTTAAAGCATATTTAGCATGGAATATAAACACAATTACATAGTTACAGAGAGAAATAAAGAGACAGAGAAAGAAAACGGTGACACCCACTGTTGCATTCCTGAAATCCCTACAACACCCAGGATGTGCCCAGGCCAAAGCTGAGAAACTGGAACCCAACCCAGGCTTCTCTCGTGGGTGGCAGGGACACAAATAGTGGAGATATCGCTTACTTCCACGAGGAGTGCAATTACCCAGGAAGCTGCATCAGAAGCACAGGAGCCATGACTCGCATCAGGCACTCAGGTATGTGATACTAGCATCCCGAGGACCAATTTAACCACTGAGGGAAAGTCCTGGGACATTGGCAGCCAATAGATGCAGAAGATTTGAGAAAACAAGCAAACCCTAGCTTCATCCAACTTTCTACTTCTTGACTCTGATATTTGGATTAGGAACATCAAATGTCTTTGATGGCACTGTGGTCATCTGGGGAATAAACCAGCAGATGGCAAATCTTTCTATCTCTCCTTCTATCTGCAATTCTGTTTTCCAATAAAAATAAATAACAGAAAAAGAAGAAATAGGTGTGGTTGCGTGTTTGCAAAGTTAGAGGGAGAGCAGTGCGGGCCGTAGGTAACTGTTTGCACCCCTTGTTAAGTCAATGTCTACGTCTAACTCATACCACTAAAATTAACTAGCAATGTATCCGTTTGTCTGACAGGGAACTTTGTAAAACAGTGGTGTCAGTTCACCATGTTCTAGTACTTTAAATAATTTATTGCAAAACTATGAACTATGGTAGGGATCCCAAATTATTAACAACTGTTTTTTGGATAAATAAAGGCAATATTTCAGAAGAGGCTCTTCAAAATGGTATTTTACATATATTGCAAAATTTTGAAATTGTGTTATGTTCTGTTTTTGCTACTGTGTTGATTTTTTTCTGTTACAATTATTTCTCAGAAATGGTGTATTTAGGGAAAAGTATAGGATATATAATCACCTAGCCCAAAACATTAAGTATTTTTAATATAGAATTTTTTAAATTCTATATTAATATAGAATTTTGTGTGGAAATGTGCTGTATATATGGTCCCATACTCTTGGACTTTGAAGGCAGCACCAAGATCAAAAAAAGTTTTAGTATCTTCAGTGAAACAGGTGAATATTCATATAAAATGGATTATAATGGCTCCTTCATTCTCAAAATGTGACTTAGATAGCAATGGAAATAACCAAGGTCGTACTGGGGAGTATATAATGTGAATGCAATTTTCATGAAAATGTTAAGACATTTACCTTTTTCACTTACTCATGAATATGAAAGTTTTCAAGTGCCTGAATTGACCATTTATGCAGACATGAGACTCTAATTGTCTTCTAGTAAGCAAGTGTATAAGATTTACAAAACAACTAAACAATGTCACTTTTTAAAAAAATAGTCATTTTACTAAAATACTGTTTGAATCAACATATAATGGACTTTTTCTTATCTGCAAGTAAATTTATACAAAATTCCTAACTTGTCATTTTAGTAATAAATATGTAGTAAAATAAGCAAAGATAAAGGATCGTTGGAGCCTCAACATTTTAATGAATACAAAAACTTTTGAGTCTAAAATAGTTTTGTAACTGCATGTTAGTTCAGGTCAACTTAAGTCAGTGCTGAAAACACTTTTAATGTTCAAAATCTCTGGATATCAGCATTTCAGATGCAGTTTTTTTCAGACAATTTGATAGAGAAATTGTCAAATAATTATTTTTAAGCAAAATCACAACCACTGGATACTTCAGCTACTGTTTTCCAGGGTGCACATTTGCAGCTAGCTTAGAAAGAGATATGGGACTTGAAGCACAGGATTCTAGTCTGGGGTTAAGATAACCCGAGGAGTGATGGGGTAAAAGAGTGTCAGCCCTTCAACCTATCTTTTAATTCCATTTAACCCAAACTTTCCAAAGCTCACCCATATAAATACAGGCAGATACATGTATATTGAACAATTACAGGTAATTAATATTTGTGCATAATCTCCAAATATATGCAGATAAGTTAAAAATAACAATACTCAATCTTATCCCCTACTGTCTTTTATTAATAGACATGCTTAGAGTTTAGTGTAAAATGTGTTTCTTCTTTTACTAACTTGAAAAACCCCAATAAATCAAGAGAAGGCTGCAACAGAACTTGCCCTAAGTAGGACATGCATATTATAGTTACTATAAATGATGACCAGAAGTCAGGCAAGCACAAGCAAGGGATCACTCCACTCGGTCTTTCCGTTCCCGACATGCACAGCTTTCTTTTTGTGTAATAACCAGTGGTGCACCGAAGCACACGTGAATTTTGTCCCTCAGTGTGGACCATTTGTAAGGACAATGATCACTATGAGACCAGTTAAAATTTCTGTACAGGACGATGCCTCTAATTGTTTTGTTCACAGAAACATAGTTTTCACTTGCATGTAGGAAATTCCACCATAGCCCAATGTTACACAGTTCTTCAAGAGCAATTGCTAAAGCTGTGACTAGTTAATTCAACTAAAAAAGGAGGATAACAGCATTGAACATCATGATAATCTAATGAGTCAAATCACAAGGGTAACAGCATGAAATAATCATCTATAAACTTGAGAGAAAAGAAACAGTACACATACTTCTTTTTCAGAAAAATGTAATTCTAGACTGAAAGAAATTTTAACTTGAGTCATGCAGAGGGCTCCCCTCCGCAAGCTGATGCAGCGCCAAGGTCTGGAGAGTCCTCAAATCCCAGTCCGGTTCAAGCTACATTTTCTGTATCTGCATAAAGTGGCTGTTCAAATAATTTAGATTATCTCCATTTTCTCTTTTTTATAAATAAGGCTGCAGCTAATATGGGAATATAGGTGTCATTTTGACAGATTGACTTCCTCCTTGTTGGATAGATATCCAAAGCTGGGATAGCTGGATCAGGTGGTATTGCCTTTCTTAGCAAACCATGCAGCTTTCCCCTGCAAGATGTGGCCAAGGTGCTGGGCCACTGCTCCTGTCTCATGCACCTTAGCTCTCTTTCCTGGCAAATTGCAAAGTACTCTTCACTCCATCGAGCTACCTGAAAAAACCTCACCCCCCTCTGCTTCAGCATGCTTGCACAATCAGCTAGACAGACGAAGTTCATACAAAACATAGGAAACGCTCTTCCCTTCAAGCTCCTCCTACTGCTCTCCTTCGATTTCCTAAGAAAAGAGGAAGATTGGGAAGAAATCTCCCCAAAGGATAATTCCATCTGATTTTAAAAGTGAAAATAATCAGGCCTGGCGCAATAGTCTGGCGGCTGAAGTCCTCACCTTGCATGTGCCAGGATCCCATATGGGTGCGGGTTCATATCCTGGCGGCCCCACTTCCCATCCAGCTTCCGGGTTGTGGCCTGGGAAAACCCCTGCACCGACGTGGGGAAGCCAAAAGAGGCTTTGGGCTCCTGACTTAGGATCGGCTCAGCTCTGGCAGTTGAGGTCACTTGGAGAGTGTATTAGCAAATGGAAGATCTTCCTCTCTGTCTCTCCACCTCTCTGTGTATCTGAAGAAAATCTTTTTAAAAAGTGGAAGTCATCAATGAGATAATAAATTTTGTTTATTACTTGGGTTAATGCAACAAGCTGAATCTAAGATGGTATGAAGGAAAGGTCTGGGAAGAGCAGGAAAGTCAGGGCTTCTTGTATAAGTAGAATTACCATGAGCAAGAGGTATCCTACTGAAGAAGGGCAACAACAAAGAGAAACACAGAGATGCAGAATTGGATTATAAAATCCATTGGATGCCAGGTGAGCACTTTAATGTGTTTAGAATACAGCAATGTCTATTTGAGACTGTTTAAAACAGTAGAATGTGCAAAATGGAGATAAGATAGAGAAACATAGGCAAGGAATTTTCAAGAAAGACCTTTCAGGAAATCTGAACTGGGACTGGTAAGACCAAGCTTCCCATGCAAAACTGGTTTCTACATAGACTGATGAGGCCACCAGTTAATAGGGTGTGTAAAAAGGTGTATTCCTCACATAATGAGATCTTCTGGGAAGAACCAGTCAGATACTTAAGCCAGTCTCTGAATGCTGAAGAATATATCTAGCCTTTGTGCCATGACACAACGACAGGGTGGGACCAAGCCGAAGGTTCCTGAGTATGTAAGCTGGACATTGTGTAGTTAGGACCTGTGCCATCTGAACTTACAGGCTTCCTTATACGCTTTCTCAAATCAGTGCATTTTAATTTGCATGTGATTTCACACCCAAAATTGAGTACAATTCTTTATGCCAAGGTGACTAAAGGATAGAAGCCTGAGCGATGGATTAGAACCAGAGCATCCTAAAGACAATAGAAGCAATAGCTCAAAAACATGAAAACTGAATGTTTGTGAAACAGAGAGGCCATGTGGCTTACTCAGACAAATTCAATTAGAATTTCATTATAGACTTGACAAAACTTGGTATCTGGAAATGGAGGAAGATAGAAAATGGATGAATCAATGGAATATCTCTAGCAGTGTTTTATCCATTTTGATATTGTGTGTCCAAATAGCCTTATTTCTTAATGAAATGACTCATCTGTTTGTGTTACGGATTTTTGTAAATATTTCTCCAGAATATTCCGACCCTTACTGTGGTGAGAACAACCACCACGGATCATGAATTAACAAATAAAAATATAGAAAATAATTAATTGTGTAATATGGGAAAACAACAAACTCATGGTCATCCTGTCCTTAATCTTAGTGGAAAAGTGTGGAGATAATTTTAGTGTCAATTGGTTATTGTTTCTTCATCTTTCATTATTTTTAAACATTTATTTATTTGAAAGGCAGAGTTAAAGAAAGAAGGGAAAATGAGAGATTCAGTCAAAGCCCAGTTCATTCTCCTAAACGGTCATTAAAGCCAGTGCTGGCCAAACCCAAGCTAGGCACATGGAGCTCCATCTGAGTCTCCCATGTGGATGCAGGAGCCCAAGAACGTAAACCATCTTCTGATGCTTCCCTAGGCTAATACCAGGTAGCTGGATCAGAAGTGGTGCAGTTGGGACTTGAACTAATATCCACATGAGATTCTAACATTGTTGGCAGTGGTTCAGTGCCTGATGTCACAATACCAGCCCTCTCTTTCTTGGTTATATTCCCTGATCAAATCCATCAAGAATCCCTGGGAGAAGAATGACTGAGAGACCATTGGCATGTACCTACTACAAAAAAATCATGTATCATTGCTTCCTTAATAGGAACTCCTAAAACAAAATTCATATCACTTATTTTTGCAGTAAGCATCTACTGATAGACTTGAAATAATTGCCCATTTGTTTTCAAAAGTAATTACTCTTCAATACCATTATTCCTCGGCTAAAATAATGTAATAGGTTCCTGCCCATTTAGTTTCCCATTTGGATAAGACATTTATAGCTAGAATGATTTCCAAAAGCCTCAGAAGGACTGTACTGCATATTCCTTATCATCACAAGTTGCATTTGCATCTGTGACTTAGGCAAGGCTTGAGGTCACAGGAAGTCACTGAGCAATAGCATTACATTCACTGATTTGAAGAAATTAACAAGACTAATTAAAGCATTAATAGATGTGAAAGTCAAACAAGTGCTCACAACCAGAGGAGGTGCAGATGGCTTCGCCTAGCAGAGTAAATAGTGAGTTTTGATAGGTGGAATCCAGGAGCCAAGAAAAGAAACTTTCTGGATGGTTACAACCAGATGTTTGCTTTATCAAAGCATGGTAGGTGATAGAGCATTTGCCCTCTTTGATCTTGGTCTGATCAACCAGCTGCCTGTGACTGGTTGTGACTTCACCATTTCACACACACACAAATAGACTCCACACTTAGGCTCCATTTTGTTATATAGGAACTCAAATTTGGAAACAGCCTCAAGCCCTTATCCTCCTGTACATTTAATAGGCAGACATTCATACATATGTAAGTATATAAATTCACACAGAAATGTGTGTATTGGTGACAGTGATTTGTGTGTGTGTGTGTGTGTGTGTGTGAGAGAGAGAGAGCTAGGAAGTTTTCTTACAAAATCATAGTTATAAGCTAACATCACAGAGTCACAAATTACATTTGAATGATGATGCAGTTAACTTGCAGTTAACTCCATGAATTTGCTTGAAGGTTCTCTCTGTGGTCCTTGGGCAACTTCTGTCCTTATGTTCTTGCTCTGAGCATATCTGCTTGAATAGGCCTCCCTGACGATTAATGCGTCCGAATGCTACATGTGACACTGTGAGACTGTCCCTCTTCCTTTCCCTTCCTCCTCTGTCTAGTCTGAACTTCATTTTTCTTCCAGCTCCCCCTGTCTCTGTCATTCTGGCATTCTCAGACTAACCATCCTTTTTGTGCAATGTCTATTGTCTGATCCCAAAGCTACTTTTTCACTTATTTTCTGCATCACTGTGGCCTCAACATGTCACATTGTACACACATGACACTAACAACTTGTGAGTGTGGCAACATGACTGCATGTGGTATAGCAGATGCAAATGAGAGTTCACAACATGCAGACACCCAAGCAACTGCAACCTCATCTGTGCGCTCAGATGAAGTGGTTTCTTATGAAGCAGCAGGGAACAATCCTTAAATAAGGGAAAAAATAACAGGAGCTGAATTTGAGATTCAAATTGGAATTCTTAAACCTTTCTCATTAAACTTGTATCACTTTGTTGTCCTCAACTCCTCAGTCAACATCCCAATGCTCTTCCCAGAGCAGAGCAGCTGCCAGGGCCGAAGCCAAGACATTGCACAGAATGTTATTCTATCTCCATGCTGGCAGAAGTCAGGACCCAAGGAAAGAGGCCCTGAATGTGGGAAATAACACTGCTGTTTTTGGAAAGAGCATGCCCCTCTGAGATGCACATAGTGCTGGGAAAGGGATTACTCTGCCTGGAGGACCTTCAGAGCACTTTCCATCTCTCACGCCTTGAGGAGTGCTGGAAGAGCAAAACTGGTAAGCAGGACACTGGCTCTTATAAGCCAAAGAGAGCAGCATGAAAATTCTTACTTCAAGAAACCAAAACTAGAAATGTGGGAACTCTGTGAGGAAGGTAGCTGCCTAAACTGTGAGCCCTATAACACGCTGATGTCCTTAATAAGGAATATACAAACTTCCCCTCCAAGGCCTGTGCCAATGAATACTATTTCCAGGTAAGAATTCATGATTCTTGAGGTCAAGGAAAAGGGATGATTGCAAGAACAAAATAGTAGCTCTGCAACTAAAGGCTGTTGTGTCTTAGATTATTGTTACTAAACTTTCTGCAGAGTGCATCTCCAAAGAATATATATATATATAGCAAAATACAAAGACAGTAATACACAAACCCCTTCATATCTTGGTCATATTTTTCAGTTGACTTCAAAACTTTTGAAACTTAGATAAGCACTTACGAGTGCTAACATTATATGCTATTCCTTTTAGAAAACTATTTGGATTAGAATGGACACGCTAATCCCCACCCTGCACAGACTCTGGGTTGCACTGGTTTCCTTTCCCAAATATGTTCTACTTGCTCACCACCTGTTACCTGGTTATGCTGCTTCTGTGAGCTGCCCTGAGCCTGGGCCCTCAGCCACACGCTACTTCCAAGACTTTATTCAAGGTGAAGCCACGGTCTTGATTGTCTGCTGAACAGCAATCACCTTGAGGATCACATCAACTACTTCCTAAGCACTCTCAAGTGAAGCATATTGAAAAGTGAGTTGCTTTCAGGGGGTGTGAGTTGAAGGGAGCAAAAAGCCATTACCCACAGCCTTAAGAGAAAGGATTATTCTGAAGGTTCTGAAGGCCACCTTTCAAAATGATAGTAAATCATTTTTAATGGGGTCAAAAGAAATGACTAAAGTTTTATTCTTTTGAAAGATGGGCTTCTTAGAGATGTGTTAGACTAAAGATTTTAGGCTGTTGCCTGGCAACAAGCCTAAAAATAAGAGAGGGTTACAGCCTACAGTAATCTAAGAAATTAGGAAAGAAAATTGCCTGCGCTTGTGTAAAAGTCATCCTGGTTTAGTTGTTCTATAAAAAGACAGCGAAGCTCCAATACACTCAGTCTATAGCGTGCTTATTCTTAAGAATCAGAAAAGGAGTCAGATGATGTTGGTATAGAAGAGACGTGTTTGTATGCGTTTCATAAAACATAACTCCTAAAAGTTAACATGATCTTATAGTCACACAGCCTTTCCCAGGCTCCAGCCTGCTGAGTCTACCAATAGGCAAGGTGGGCAGGGGCAGTAGAAGGGCTCTCACTTACTGTTTGTTTTTCTCTTGAATAAGCCTTTCTTGAAAATTATAGTGACTCAAGATATACTCTCATTATATGAATCAACAGTTTGGTTGACCAATCAATGTTTGACACGTTCTTTCAGAATGTTCTTCCTTGAGAATTTTTTAATCTTTATTTATTTATTATTATTGTCATATATGATACATTTCCACAGGCCCTGGTATTTCCCTTATCCCCTCCCCCATCCCCCCAAATTCCTTTATATCATTACTAAAGTATAGTTCTTCATACACAGTCATAAATCCATTATTGCGAGCATGGAAAAAGGAAGAGAGTCCAGCATCCTATTATAAAGATAGTTTCTTTGTAAGTCCATCTTTGGAAATAGAATTGCATACTATATTGTATCCTGACATATGGATGTTAGTCTCCATTTCTCAGGTACTGTACATCCCCTTAAATAAAAAGTCATAATACAAAAACAATAATAGGAAGAAAAATAGAAATTTACAATGCCATGAAGTTAAATGGCATGCTACTAGATATGACAGTCTCCATTATACAGCTACTATACATCCCCTTAAATGAAAAGCCACAAAACAAAATCAACAATGGAAGAAAAAAGATATTAACAACACCATGAAGTTAAATAACATACTGCTGAATAACTAATGTGTTGCTGAAGAAATGAAAAATAAAATCAAGAAACTTCTTGAAGAAAATGATGCTACTGCCTGATCCATAAGTCATTGAATGGTTTAATCAGAAGAAAGTATTTTGAAGAGATGAAACTAACGAAAACATCAAATTCCATGAGATATACTTTCTGCTGATTTTTGTTGGTGAAGTATGTCTCTCCTAGACAACAAATAGATGAGTTTTGTTTTTAATCCAGTCTACTAATCTATGACTTTTGATTGAGCTTAAGCCATTTATATTCAGGGTTTCTATGTATGGATAGTACTTTGGTCCTGTCATTTTAGCAATGGGTTGTTCATTGGTTTAGTCTTCTGTTGTCATTTTACTGGGGTGTTCTTCCCACTTGCCTTTGGTTTTGGTGGGTGCTATTCCTCTTCACTGTCAAGAGAACATCTGTAAGTATCCTTTGTAGGACAGGTTTGGAAGAGGCAAATTCTTTTAACTTTTTTTTTACTCTGGATGAATTTTATATCATTTCCAAAGACAAAGGAAAGCTTTGAAGGGTATGTTATTTTGGGTCAATTTTTTTTTTCCTTTTAGAATCTGGAATGGGTTGCTCCATTCTCTTCTTGCCTGTAGAGTTTCCTGTGAGAGGTCTCCTGTGAGTTGAATTGGTATTCCTTTATATGTCAACTGATTTTGTCACATGCACATTTAAGGATCTTTTCCTTATGTTCAATTGAAGAGAGCTTTATAATCATATGTCTTGGTGAAGATTGCTTTTGATCAAGCCTGTTGGGAGTTCTGTGTCCCTCCTGGATCTTGTTTTCCAATTCTTTCTCCAGATTAGGGAAATTTTCCTTGATTATTTCATTAAATACATTTGCAAACTCAGCTTCTCTTTCTGCACCATCCAGGACTCCCATAACTCTTCTATTTGGCCTCTTAATAGTGTCTTTCAATTCTTGAATACTTTTTTTGGCCTGATCCAGCTCTGCTTCCAGTTCTTTGTTTGCTTCTCCCTGATGACAGGAAATATCTTCCAGTTCTGAGATTCTTTCTTCTGCTTGCTTCATTCTACTTTGGAGACTCTCCACTGTATTTTTCATTTGCTCTACTGTGTTCTTAGATTCTGATATATCAGCCTTGATTTGCTTTATTGCTTCCTTAAATTCTTTGAACTCTTGTATGTGCTTCTCATTGGTGATCAGAAGCTTTATAATGAATGAGTTTTCTGAATTCTGTGTCCCCCATTTTCTTGATGTCTTCCTTAGTTAACTCTGAGGTTGGCAAGAGTTTTGCTGCTTTGCAGGGGACTCTTCAGTAATAATCATTTTCTTCTTTTGCTCTTTGTCATTGTACTTCAAGTTATCACATTCTTCTCCTTGGGGCAGGTTTCTAAGCTGTGTCACCCACAGGTCTAGCTACAGTTCGAATTTTCTTACTGTAGTTGGTACACAACTCTTTGCTTGCAACCAATTGTGCCACTCCCTCCAGCAAAAATCAAGATGGCAGAATAGGGTAAGGACATATTTAAATGGATGGAGAAACATTTAGTCAGGATAAAGCAGAAAGGACACATTTCAGGAAATAGGAGAGGACAGAACAACAGCAGAGGGGTACCTAGAGACAGACAGACACAGGAAAGCAGCTAAAACAATGGTGTGGTGTTGCAGTGACTGATACTCCAGCAGCATCCAGCTAATGATGATCTGAACTCCACCAGTAGCCAGAACTCCACCAGCAACCAGGTGGGAAGGGACTTTCACTGGGAGCTTGGGAGGTGAACCTAGACAAAGGAACATCCATCCTGCTGGTCTGTTTGCTTTGCCCAGGAGCAGAGACAGAGCAGCAGATCCCAGATAGGTGGTAAAAGAGCAGGGTGGATTACCTAGGCTAGTCAGCTCCCTAGAGCCGAACTGAGCACCATTTTGTTTAAGGAGGAAAGGGCAAGGGAAAGGACTGAACATGCACTGAGCTGGGAGTGAACTCATTTCTGACTCAGTTAACTGCAGCAACATGGCATACTATAAGCTCCATCCAAGACAGGTCTGTGTAGCCCTCAGACCTAACAGTCAGCAGAACAAGAACTCTAGTAGTGGCAAGTCAGGTGTCATTTTGTACAATGTGACAAAAATTTTTAGGACTTCAGGGGGACAACAGTGAACTGCACATGTGCTGAGCTCGTGAGAACTCACTGATTTCAGTGGATTGCACTGGTCCCACAGGAAAATAATACCAACTGTGGCATCATATGGGTCAAAATAGGTCCATGTGGTACCCAGACCTAATGGCCAACAGATTCTGGCTGGCAAGATCAGTACCACCAACAATCTAGCGATATTGGACACCTGGTGTCTCCCTAATCCTGGGACCTGCTCCAACCAGAAGTGGGAGAAAGGTTGCAGAGACCATGGTACAACCTCAGCATTGTATCACTGGAGGTGGTGAGTAGTGAGCCAGGACCTGGGGCTATGGAGACCATGGTGGAAATCTTCCTTGAGAATTTTAATTCTTTTGTAGAAAACTTTTGAGACTGGACCTCACTCTTCCATCATTTTTCTGGTACAGTCAATGCTGGCTGCTACAGCAGGAAAGCTCCAATTCCCATGTGATTATTTTTTTAAAAAAGTTTATTTCTATCTCAGCTGAAGTTCTGTGTTGGCTAGGCAACCAGCTCTGAATTAAAGCTACTCCACCTGGCACCTAGTCACATCTAGATAACAGAAATCTGGTCAGAGAAAACTAGTTTATATTGTTGTACTCCCCAAGTAATGCTAACATATCTGCCCCCAGTCCATTATCCAGAACTTGTCATAAGGCTCCAACCTAACTTCTAGAAAGTCAAGGATATGTAGAAAAGCACATGGAATCTACTGGAAGCTGACTGTGTCTGCCACACCATTTTCCCAGACATACACATTGACTATAAGCATGAGACAGGTGCTCAGCTTTGATCCATCAAATTGATATCGAATCTGGAGCCAGATGATGCCAAAGAACAGCTGGTGCGTCTCTCATCCTGCGGAATGAGGCCAGAATTCACTATCCAGCAATCAGACATCTGGCTCTGCTCTGTCTCTGGGCAGTGCTGAGAAAATGATGAGCCTCTGCAGAACCACATGTCTCTCACATCTTCTCATTTGCTTGACTTTCCCCTGTTACAGTCTCTGTGTTCAGAGGGCACTGTGGCATGCTGTCCAGACAGTCACCTTTGACACTGATTAGAAACATTTCATCTGTGTATCCCCAGCCTCAGATACCACCATGAGGGAGAGATGTCACCATAATGAAGATCATTTGTATAAATTGAAGTCCTATAAATTCAATTCTTATTATATATATAATACGGAACTGTTCTGCAATTCAGAAACTCCCAAAGGAATGAGCATAGAAGAATACCTAGGAAATAGATGTGGGACTTCTCCAACATGCCCAGACATTTGTTTTCTCATGCAGATTTCTATGGAAAATTGAGATGCAGAGAGACGTTGTGATGTATCTGTGCATATATGGTCTGTGAGTAGCAAGCCAGTACAGAACCCAAGATCTGCAACTTCTAATCCAGGGCAAAGCATTCAGTTAAGGGCATGCCAAGAACTCGATTCCAATCAACCCCATGCTCTGTTTTTCCAAATGTCAAAATGACAACCTGACTGTGCAGGGAAGAAAAAGTCAGCCACCCTAAGCTCCGACAATAGCATCTGTGGTGTCAGCACCAAGCAAATAACAAGCAGTGGTGAAAGCACATTTAAATCATGCAGAAATTAGTGGCATGATGAGGACAATAAGAGGCCTCTGATGGAATAATTGCTTCCCCGTAGGGTGTTCGAATGGCTCCAGTCTGCTGGTGCCTAGACTATGAATGAGTTTGCGCTGGAGGTGTCACTTCAGCCAGTACAATAGAAGTGCAGGGGAAGGAGGCAGCCTCAGGCGCAGAGTTTTCAAAACCCAATGATGTATGAATTGTTGAAGTGTTGTTCGGGAAAATTTACAACTCTTTAGAAGCTTTACACTTAAAAAGAAAAAGGCAAAATAGCACTACAGAATGGCCTCTGTCGCTACTCCTGATGGGTGGAGTAGCCAAAACCCCATCTGTAATAAGAACTCAGACTGCCATTTCAAGAAGTCCATGTTAAACAGCTATGGCGTTTTCAAATGTAGTACCCACCCCCACTGGTGCTGAAATCAGTCCTCACTACCATCTTAACAGGCTGTGGCAACATGGGTTTCAATTACCATATGTCCTCTCTGACATAAGGCAACCTTAATGCAAAATACTAGATCAATAGGTACATAGGTAATTTTGCATGTACATATAGTCACCGAAAGGAAGAGTATAATAGACTATCATATTGAGATGTTAAGATACAATGCAGTATGCATCTGTGCTTCTGATAATGTATCGTTACATGGTAAGTATAAACAGAACTTGAGACACAGCGTAAAAAAGTGCTGCAAAGAACAGCCTTATTTTGTTTCTAATCATAATGGGAGAGAAAATTTAGGAATTATGTTAGTCTTAGGTTTTCTATAGATATTCTCTGTCAATTTTAAGAAATTGTCCTAAATTTGTAGTTTCTCAGTTTTTATGAAAAGTAATGCTGGATTTTGTTAAATCTTATTTCCATGTCTGTTGTTCTGGTCATATGGTCTTTCTCCTCTATATAATTGATTATTGCATTACATTAATTGATTTTCAAATGTTGAACTATTCTAGCACACTTTGAATAAATCTTTGATCATGTTACATGATTTTATTTAGAATTTATTCATTTTTTATTGGAAAGGCAGATTATAGAGAGAAGGAGAGACAAAGATCTTCCATCTACTGGTTCACTTCTCCAATGGCCATAAGGGATAGAGCTGAGTTGATCCAAAGCCAGGAACCTCATTCTGGTACCCCACATGGGTGCAGGGTCCCAAGGCTTAGGGCCATTCTCTACTGCTTTCCCAGGCCACAACCTGGATGGGAAGTGGGGCAGATGAAACATGAACCAGCACCGATATGGGATCCCAGCACTTGGAGGTGGAGGATCAACCATTTGAGTCAATGCACCATCCTCATATGATTCTTTTAATACAACGTAGGGTTCACTTTGTTAACATTTTGTTAAGGTTTTTGACATCTGTGCAGATTTTAGATATTGGTCTTTTATTTTCTTAAAATTATTTTGCCTGGCTTTGACATTAAAATAAAGAAAGACTCATAGCATGAATTTAGACATATTCATTTGTTTCTATATTCTGAAAATAAAGTGTGTTCTATTTCTTGGCTAAAATACCCTTACATGTCAATTATCTAAAATAAGGCGACATTGTCAATATGTTTAAATACACCCTACCTGATTCCCTGCATGAAATGCCAGTCTCCTCCACAAACATTCTCATACACACACTCAGCCCCCTGAGGGAGTGTTAATCTGTCTATATTCCTGTGCAACAGTGGTCTTTCTACTTCCTATCTACTTAAACATTATGGCTAGTGGTACATTAGACCTATAATTATAAATTAAAATAGAATTATGCTATTCCAAAAATTAGAAGAAAAATAAAGACAAAAGGGAGGGGAATGGAGAAGAGAGGGAGGAGGAAAAAATGGTGATTTTAGAATTGTACATATGAAATACATGCAATTGGTTGTATTTATATTAATAAAAATTATAAAAAATAAGTCTACCCATGTATTGTAGTGTAACACATCGATGTAATCCTTTTACATTGCTAACGGAGGAAAAAATAACGCCCTTCAAATATTTTGTGAAATTAAAGACAAATCAGGCTGTAAGGAGGATGCTTCGTGTTTTCTCATGGAATTCTGAGAAACTGATACTTTTGATGAGAGGAGTAGGAACGTTGTCGAGTTAGAGAAGAACTATTTAAAGCCTGCTAAGAAGTCAGGAAAGGTTTCTGCTAAAACATCTACTAATTTTATTGAAATAATCTCTTACTACAGATATTATCATTCTTTGGCCCTCCCAACAGTCAACCCATAGATTGGCTTGAGCTTGAGTGTCCCTAATCCCCAGTGCCATAAGTTTTGCCCTTGGCAGATCCACTTTTGCTCTCTCTGGAACACTTCCACCTCTTGGTAGCCATTTCTTTGTGCTTTATCTGTAGGGTCACACTTGGAAAAACATGTTTCATCTCAGGTTGCAGTTCTTTCAACAAGCACTTAGGATTTTGATTCTAACTGTCGCAAATTTCAACTTAAAGTCCTGTTCCTGTTCACGAAATTGATCTGGGCGCCAGAGTAGGCACTCATTGGAGCAGAAAGTTTGTTCCACTTTAGTTTTCAGTCAGAAACGTGTGAGAAGAATCAGATTAGATTTCTGTGAAATTGACTGTTTTGTTCTGCCGTTAGTCATTGGTCCTCTTCAAGTAGGACATAAAAGACCATTTTCCTCACAACTTGATGCACGAAGTCTGACTGGAGGCTTTGCCTTAAACCATCATCTTGTCCCTTCTTAGCATGAACTGTCTATTTGTAAACAGGATAAACTAATTTGGAGCATTGTACCCGTAAACTTTTCATGAAGCATTAACAATTTAATCTTTTACCCAGTTTCAACATAAATTGTTCTTACTTCAATTTTTGCAAGATTCGTGTATTTAACTTTTCAAAATAATGTCTATTCTTAGCACCTCAAAGTCTTTCAGATATGTTATATGTATATGAAAGCATTTACATATATGAAAAGTATACGCATATATATACATGAAAAGTATTTTCTCATAACATATTCTTTTTCCATGAGGGTTTGAAGATCTGCATTTGTACATAAGAAGTTATTCAAATAGTTGCTTTCACTAAGCTTTTTAACATAAACAGACCCAAACTCCCATCTATTATCATTGTTATTCAATATTTTATTAGTGTAACTCTAGTAAAGGGAAACTATTTCAGATTTCAGGTTTCACATGCTAGAAAATATCTTTATTTCACCTTGATTTCGAATAAGTTTTAGCTATAAATATCTTCTTAGTTGACTGTTTTCTTTAGTACATTAAAAATACTGCTCTATCATCTGCTCAACTAAGTAGATGGGAGATGTTTCATCATTCTCACTTCCGTATTCCCAAACTTTGACATAACTTTCATTTCTAGACACTTCTCATAGTTTTTCTTTTATCACAGTTTCCTTATTATCAATACTTTTAATCTTATCTTCATTAGAATATGAGTGTGCTATGTTTTATTTGGGGTTGGTAGAGTTTCTTGGATCTATAGATTCATAGTTTTTATCAAAATTAGAAAAATTCCATTATTTCTTCATTTTTATTTATTTATAAGAAAAAGTGAGAAGACTTTCATCCATTGGTTCACTCCCCAAATGCCCACAATGACAAAAGCTTGGCCACTACAACACCAGGACCTCAGAACCCCAGATCTTACATATGAGACATGTATCAAAGTATTTAAACCATCACACTATTTCCTGGAAAGCACATTAACCGAAAGATGGAGGAGTGAAAAAGCAGGACTCGAATCAGGCATGTCAATATCCCTAACTGTTACACCACAGTGCTCACTCCTATCAGCATTTCCTTAATAGTTTTTGCAGTCTTTTTATGAACTCAAATGTTAGATGTATTAACTGCTTGAAGATATCTCAGTTTGGCAATGATTATTATTTTTTTACACATTTTTTTGCACCTCCATTTGGATAGTTTCTATTGTGTACATCAAGTTTGCTAATCTTTTCTTCTGCAATATCTAATCTCATTCATTCCATCTTTCAGGTTTCCATCTTTTAAGTCTAATTTGGGCTTTTTTATGTTTTTCATACCCGTGTTTGTTGTAATATGTGGTATATACTTATAGCCAGCTTTTCTGATATCTTTGTCTGCTAAACTTGGTACTTTGGGACATTTTTGTTTTTCTGCTTATGACTATTTTCCTATTTCTTCATATACTAGATAAATTTAAGTACTCTATCATGTACTGCGAATTTTATCTGGGTGCTAAGTATTCTTGTATATCCATCGATATATCTGAGTTTTACTTTAGTACACAATTAACTTGGAAATAGTCTGACCTCTTTGGGGCTTGTGTTAAAATATATTAAACAGATTCAGAGAAACCTTAACTCTAGGATTAATTTTTCCCACTAAGTATGTAATGTCTCCATGTACTTGTCAATTCTCCATGAATTTCCAGTCTGGCTAGTAGGAACCTTTCCCTGCAAGTGGGAATTTTCATATGATTTTATACACTCTCTGATCCATTTTCACATCATCCCCAGTAATCTGCCCCTAATCTCTAATTGCTTTGGCGAGCCCTAATTCTCAAACGCATCTTCTAACTCAGAGACTGGCTTTCTCTGCAGTTCTGCCTCCCTGGACCACAGGCTGGGAACTGCAAACAGGTGGAAAATCATGTCACTTGTTTGTCAGCACTGATAGACCGTTGTCCTTCTTCATCTGGTCAGTAATCCCTTAAAAGTCACACTTTAAATTTACCTTGCTCAGGGTTTTGCTTGCTTAATATAATGTAGTATAGCTTTTCCCTGTCATCATTTACACAGATTTTTAAAAATTATTTAAAAGAAATTTTTCATTTTAATGACTTTCAAAAATCTCATTCCATTCTTTTCCAGAGATAAACTTTAGTGCTAAGAATGGGGACTTGCCCTCAGCGAAAATAAATAGCAGGCAGTTATAACAGCAGGGTGCTGCCAATGTGAAAATATCCCTTTAAAACTGCTTATGCAGTTACCTATGCCATTTAGTCTATTGCTCAGGAATCTATTTTTTAAGCATCATTAAGGTGATAGAAGTCAGCAGTGAACACCAGCATGTCTGTAAGTAAAATGATGTAATTAGTTACACAAAAAATATAGACCCAAAGATGCATGCTATCATTTAGATAATTATACTAAATCATGAGACAAAATCATGCGCTCTGCAAAATGGTCCTTTCTATAGAGTTCATCATTTCTGGCATCCTCTGTAACTCTAATTAGACCTCCAAATATATAACTTTGGTAATCAACATATAGTAGGGATTGTTCCAGAAATGTACCGAATCCAAAGAAAAGTATCCTATTTATTACATCTAAAACAAAACTACAAAGGAATCCTTATGGCTGTTACTATTTATCTTTAAACAGTAACCAACAATTCATTCCCTTCATCCAAGAAGACTTCAAATGGAGGAAGGCTGAATAAAACATGAATTTTATTTGCCCAGAATATCTGAAATTCACATGTAATTATTTTTATAATACACATCCTTATGAACCTTTTAAAATGCTTTATTAATACTGTAGTCCCTAATCTAAATGCAACATGACCAAAAACCTCTTGGATGCCAAATTCAATGACTATTGTTGTTTTGTTGTTGTTGTTGTTATTTACTTTTTTTCATCTGTTTTCATATATGACCTTTTTGAAGTATTGATGCCTTTGAACACTCTTTTTGAAACATTCTTATCCCTTTTACTGTCTTTCTGGTTCCCTCCCCTCTTATATCTCCTAGACAATTACAACAGTTATGCAATTATGGAACACACACGGTGACTAATATGTAATACAGAAAAATACAGATGTGGCAGATCAGAAATCCCTCATTTTGAAAGAAATATTCCTGTCCTAAAATGTTCTTATGATTAATGAGAAAAGCAAACTGAAATTATGTTTCTATTTTTCACTCTTCATTCAAGAAGAATTACAGTACACATGGGCCAGAATACATGAATTCCTAATGTGCTTTGAAGCGTTATTCCCCGTACAGCGATGGAGAGAGTGTTGGGTGTGTTCTCTTTCACATACACTTTATAATCCACAACATAGGACGAAATGCTGAGAAACAAGATGCACAAGAGTGAAAAATACCCTGTGCCCAACTGCTGTGTTCACTCCCCTGCCGCGATTCCTTAGCAAACACCTGCCCCCCTGACTTGGTCAGGTAAGAACACACTCAGTACAGCAAGTTGTAAAGACAAGGGACTCTCTGCTTCAACACTTCATGCTCAGAATGGAGCAGGATTTACGATGTCTCAAAATCTACCCCACAAACTGGGTACCCAATTCCTACATTCTAATTACCATGACAGAGCAGAATATTCATTTGATTCAATGCTTTCAGAATCGCTAAAGGAAGAGAAGTAAGAACGGAAATCAAAGGAAATGTTTGCTAAGTTATAAAATAAAACAAAAAAAATCTACAACCCAAGCAGCACAGCATTTTTCTAAAAACAGATCTATCCTCTTTGTAATTCAATTTATTGAGAGACGTGGAAATAGAAGTTTTAATGTTGGTGAAATCTCACATAAAAGAAACTGCTGAATTACTCTCTTAGGCATGCATAAACCAAATGGTAGTCTCCTAGAAAAGCTACTCCCAGATTCATCTGCCATTCAGCCGTCTACAAATTTATTAAATAGACACTTACCATTGGTTGACAGTGAGCACTGAAACCTCGGGTTAAGTTCCTCTGACTAACTGTAATGCCTTACACACACGGATGGGAGGCCTTACTAATGTCACTATGTTGCCAAATTCAGGATTTTGTAGACCTCATTGCATATGCGATTAATATGTTTATCTTCTAGGAAAAATAATCTCTTAGTTTAACATTCTTTCAAATTGGAAAGAACCTAATAAAAACTGAGAACACATCACTGACATACTTAGGCCTTGCTATAGAGGCTCATTAATTCCTCATTAAGGAAGAACGGGCAAGTCATATAACGCAGGGATTAATTCCTTAGAAAACACAATTAACATTCCTTGTGTAGGATGCAGAATGTCTTTAACTTAGAGAATTGAATCATTTTTGAGAAATGTGCTTCAGGAAAATTTATTTCAATTTTTTTATTACTGATTTTAAAATAACTTCACAGGTAATTGCATTTTGAAGAAAATATTAAGGAAAATTCTGCAGTACATTTAAAAATTTAGGAAAATGACATTAAATGGCATTCTATAATGCTTTACTATTTTTTATTAAAAACAGATAACAGATTTTATGTATTTGATAAGTACAGTTCTAGGAAGATAATCATACTTCCATTTTTCACACTTTTCTTCCCCCAACGTGCCTCCATCCTTCCCCTCCTTTCATTTCATTAATCTTGAAAATAAATAATTTTAATCCATCCTATAATTCCAGGCTTAATTCAACATCAGTCTTAATTACAACAAGTTCCACAGCAGTATAAACAAGACCTAAAATGACAATCATATTACAAGATGCTTGTTTCTTTCCTGTATATTTTTGGTATTCTGTATTAATCGCCACATATTTGAGAAAAACACTTGTGATCTTGAGATTGTTTATATCACTACACAAAATAGCTTCTAGTTGCAAACATTTTTGCTTTTACAAAAAAACACACAGGATTTCATTCCTTTATGAGTATTATTCCATTGTGGTTATATATTACCTTTTTTTTTATCCTGCTATTTTATGCATACACAATAAATTATGTAAACACCAGCTCTTTGTCAATGAAAAACTCCCCATCACTCACTCATTCATTCATTAAGCCAGCAATAGTGCAGTACGCTAAAGCTTAAAGAACCGTTACAATAGATGCTGTGGCTTATGCCTTGGAATCCATGAGAAAACCTTTCAGAATAAAATGGAGTCAGACAGATAAAGGTTCAAGCAAAATGCATTGTGCCAAATGGTTCAGATTTGTCCTAACACAGAAACCATTATTAACTAGTATATAGAAATTAATAAAGGAGTGGAGGTGAGTGCTAAGCGGTACAAAGGAACCGTAGCCAAAGAGAAGTTATCACTGCTGGGCTGCAGAAAGCACAGACCCAGGGACCTGATGACTAGACGAGGACTGCTTACAATCAAAGCTGGGATCAAGACCTTTGCAAAACGATTTGTCTACAACAGGAACACAAAGCCTGCCAGTGGTGAAGAATCCTGCCAGAGGAAAATGAGAAGCGCTGTTCTTTCAAATCAGCCCAGGCTGCTGGACTGTGAGCGCTCTGGAGCTGGTTCAGGGTGCAGAACCCTTGCCAGAGGCTGTGAACAGATTGGAGTTCCCTGCAAGTGGCTGTCAGTGAAGAAAAAAATATGCAACCTAGGATGCAACTGGGTAGAGCGTTTTGCCCCCCAAAAATAGATGTGCTTGTTCTCATGAGACGACCCACACTTTCTTCATAAAGTCTGACGTTTCCTGCAGAAATGGAGGCTGTGTGTCATTGCTGAGGAGGTTCACGCAGCGTACGGGGAAGGACAGTGGAGAAGAATAGCTGAAGTGCAAACCAAACAGAAGGAGTTTCTAAAAGATATGTTTAATGGGAATTTGTCCAGAGACACAGCATGCAGTGTGTCACTGTCATCCTTTCCAGTGCCTCTATAAATCTTAAGTAGAGCCTAAACAAATAAAAAGAGAGAGAGAGAGAGAGAGAGAGAGAATAATGATAAATTGGTAAGTGAAATTAGGTTTTATGTCAAAACTGCGAAGAGTCAGAGTTTCACCTAGTGATTGATGTAAGTCCCCAAAAAGGATCACCTTGTATGGTGAGAAAATCACTAATATTTAGATAACTCAACAAATGCATACAACACAGTACAATTCCATTTTTAAAACAGAGATTACATACCGAAAGCAAAGTGAAATTGTTAGCAGAGACGGGTGTAAGAAAGCATTCAGGCATTGCACAGGCGGCAAGATTAAAGGGGTAAGTCATCTGAACGGAAGGCACCCCTCCAGGTGGGATCAGCTTAGGTCCGGCTTTCCAGAGCGGAGAAAAAAGATTACTCTGAAGAAAAGGATACACACAACAGATCAGATGGATACCTCAATGACGAACTGGGAAAACCGAGACCTAAAATACAACTGCCAGATCTCGGGAAAGAACTGAGCGTGCAGTCTGGGGCGGTTGGTATTCAGACTTGGGAGTGAAGTCCCAGTCTTTCGCTGTTTCTTCTTCCCTTTCTTCTTCTTCTCTTGGGTGAAGGGTTTGGCTGGGTGTGAAAGAGACAAAACTGCTTCCAAGGTTTTGTTACGCAATGTTACCAGCCCGGATGGCCCATTTGACCCTGTAGAGCGAGGATTCTGTTAAGGTGCCTTTCTTGGCTGCTTCCGCGGCTGTTGGAGGCTGCGCTGTTTCTTTCTGCCCTTGGACCCTCTCACACACGTAGGCTAATTGGTAACTTCCTACCTTTAAAAAAAAATGATCCTGACTCCCAAAACCTTGGCAATCACTTCTAAACCGCGAGGAAAAAACTGGAAAATATAAAATACTGTCACCAATCTGTCAGAGTCGATGTCACATGACAAACCACCGCGTATAAATTTAGAGTTTTCCATCAACTTCCTCTCAATCCTATCTCAATAAGGAATCAACAGGGTGGGCGTCGTAGCATAACAGATTAGGCCTTGAAACATCAGCATTTCATGGGGGAGAGGGCAGTTCGAGACTTGGCACCGTCACTTCCAGCTGAGCTTCGTGGTTACAGATGGTGATGCACGTGGCAGAGAGCTAAGCTCCTGGCTTTGGTCTGCTCTTCCCGTACCAAACACCATGCTTTTGGTTCCTTCTCTTCTCTTTCTGCCTTTCAAATAGGTTGAACTATACAATACACAGAAAAACAAAGCTTTAATATATACTCTTCCCATAGTCTTCATTTGTTCAAATGAACAAAAATAAGTGTATCTTAGATTAAATTTTTCTTGTACTTAAAAAAAGAAATGTATTTAAGTTTTTTTTTTTTTTTAATTTCTGGGCACGTTTTCTCAGTAGAAAACAAAGTTATTGTTTGGTATGTTGATTTGGAGATTCACATTTCAATGCATTATTTTCAGAGAATTCTGTTGGTGTGACAGTTACTACTACAAAGAGTAATCGTATTTGTCTTCTTTCACAAAAGGTTTTTATACTTTTTCCCTTCATTTTATCTGGTCTTTGATGCCTCAGCAAGCATTTCCAGAATGATGTGCAATAACAGCAACATTCATGTCCCTGCTTGTGGGCTTTCTAGCTTTAATGGGAACGCCTACTGATGACTAACAGTGCTGACTGCTGTGATCTGGCCTCTCAGGACGCTGTGCAATAAAAGTGAACATTAATAACAAAATAGCAACCAAGAATAATCACAACACCAGAAGTTTGAAATTCCTAAAAAAAAGTAATTTTCTTTGAAAGTCAAGGAAGTATGCCACAATTCTTAATGCTCAGACTTCATATTAAATCAATAATATATGTTATGAGTCATTAAGTCTTTTTATTAATATTCATCATGATTGAAAAACAATTTTTATTCTTTGATAAGCTACATTAAAGGCTTTCAATATGAAACATTCATGCATGGTTGGTGGTTATGTGATTGGAAATTTGTGGTGGCTTTTATTATTGTTAAGTAATGGCTTTAGAATTTTATTCAGCATTTGAATCTATTCAAAAGTAAATTACAATTGGTCATGTGATGTGAATATGTGTGCATAGTCATACTTTCCATTTTAGAATTATTACTATATGGAAAACTTTCGATCATTGTTATAACTACAAGGATGCACATTATCCATTCTTTGAAAGCTTCAGAACTCCCATGTTTATTTGTTTGAAGATACCTTTTTAGTAAACTATTTCTCTGTTTCTTTTCAAGGTTATTTTTTCTTTTAATTTCAACTTAATTGGAAAAATCATACTCATTAAGCTAACGTGTTCATATAATGTGAGCATAGTATTCTAATTTTAATAATTATCTTATCCCACATGCTACATCTCTTTAGTGTTATAATTACCTTTCTTACCAAAATAATATAAGCAAGAATATCATTCAAGTGGTAGTATTTCCCTGTAGGCGGCTTCGGGAAAATATATAGGGTATCTATATGCCACAAGGGTCCTTTGGTGTGATCAGCGTTAGACACCACAGGTCAAGGTGTGCCAAAAGACCTATCAGGAAGAGGAGGATCCCATGGAAACCCGCATTGCCAACCTTAGTGTCAATAGTGGCCTTGCTGGGAAACATGGCAACATTTTTATTAAAAGAAGGTGACAGTCTCCTTTGATCCACGTGAAAATTACAAAACATGTATTTTTTATTTTATATATTTTTATTTTGAATTTTGAATTATGTGGTACAATTTCATGTAGACTGGGATTCCACCCCCCTCCAAACTCCCGACAGATTTTCCTCATTTTACTACAGCGGTAAAGTCCTTCATAAGAAATCACAATTCCATCAGTCTCTTATTTAAGTGTTTTCCGGCATTTCTGGTACAGACAATGTCAGACAGTCCAGCATCCCATTGTCTACACATTTCCAACAGTTTCATTGGGAATCCAATTTTTGTCTGGAAGCAGGAATGAATGTTGCATTATACCCCCACATCTGGATATGACGGACCCCAGTACTCCATCGCTATGTACATTTCCGTAATTGAGAAGCCATGAAATAAGGTCAACAACTGGTATGAGTTAGAACAACTGCAACAACAACAACAACAACAACAACAATGACAAAAACAAATTACAGCATCATGAAAAAAGCACCACTGAGTAACCAACACATGGGTGACAAAAAGGAAACACAGAAGTCTCTTGGGAAAAATGATACCACCTGTAATCCATGAGCCGGCGACAAATTTGAAAAGAGAAAAGAAAGTCTTTGGAATAAATAAAACTGAGATAAAAAAAAACTATTTTTAAAATAAATAAGACAGAAAATAGGGTAACATGCATATCTAAGGATTAGAAGAATTAAAAATCACCAAAATGGCCATACCACCCTAAAATTTTATAAATTCAATGTGATTCTAAGTTAAAAATGGTATTCTTATGAGTTCTAGAAGAATAATTTTACAATTTATGTGGAATTACAAAAGATCTTAACTATCTAAAGCAATATTTGGCAACAAAAATAAAATCTAAGACATCATTATACCAGACTTCATGGTATACTGCAGGGTACTTATAATTAAAATAGTCTGGTACTGGCACAAAAATAGACATGCAGACCTGTAGGACAGAGTAGAAACCCCAGAAATCAATTAATGCTTCAACAAAGAACTGATCTTTGACAAACTAGCTGAAACAAAGCCCTGGAGAAAGGACAGTCTCTTCAACGCATGTTGTTGGGAAAACTGAATCTCCACGTGCAAAAGTTTGAAACAAAACACCTACCTTACAACTTTTACAAAAATCAATTCACAATGGATTAAATATCTAAGTCTATGACTTGATACCATAAAATTACTAGAGGAAAACATAGGAGAAACACTTCAAGGAACTGGCATAGGCAAATAATTTCTGCAAAAGATCCCAAAAGAATAATTAATTAAAATAAAAATAGAAAAATGGGATTGCATCAAGTTAACAAGCTTCTGTACTGCAAAGCCATCAACAAAGTGAAGAGACAACCAACAAAATGGGAGAAAATGTTTGTGAACTAGACAACTGATAAAACATTAAGCAGTAATATCCAGAATCTCTAAAGACCTCAAGATACTCAGCAACAACAAAAACAATCAACCAGTTAAGAGCGTAAACAAGCAGTTTTCAAAGGATGAAATACAAATGGCTAGCAGACACATGAAAAATCGTTCAGAATCATGATTCATCACAAAAACACAAAAATGAATTGAGATTACAACAGCTGTAATATGAAAAGCCAAAAACGATAGATGGTGCTCAGGATGTGAGGGGAAAAGTACCCTAATATTCAACTGTTGGGATTGCACATTTGTATAACTGACAGTATGGAAATTCTTCAGAAATCTGAAAATATCTCTACTATTTGACCTAGCTAACCCTCTCACAAATATTTACCTAAAAAACATGAAAAAAAAAAAAGTATTCTGTATTCAGATGTTTATTCCAGCTCAATTCAAAATAGATGAGAAGTGATCATCTCAGATATCAGTCAATGGATAACTAGGTAAAGAAATTGCAGCAGATATCCACAATGGAATATTACTCAGCCATATAAAGAAATAAATCCTGTCTTTTGCAACAAAATGGATACATTCAGAAACGATGATGCTTAAGGAAATAAATCTTGCTTCTTCACCATTATCCATAGTCCATGGTATTAACAACTATAAGAAATAGTCATAGTGTAAAATGACGTCTGGCTCTGTACATTTTGTCATGAGGCTGATGAATCAGCAAAAGGAGTAAAAGAATTCTTCTGAAAGGCACTCAAATCTGCAATCACTGGCAAAAGTTCACAATATTTTCCCTCTCTGTTCACAGTGCCTGAATATAACCAAGCCCATTACAAGGAAATGAATATCTCAACTCAGTTTCTTTTGTGGTGGGACATGTTTCAACATGCGTGAACTTCCTGGTTTTTTTTTTAAAGATTTATTTTATTGTTATTGGAAAGTCAGATGTACAAACAGGAGGAGAGACAGAGAGGAAGATCTTCCATCCGATGAGTCATTCCACAAATGGCCACAACAGCCGGTGCTGAGCCAAGCTGAAGTCATGAGCTCAGAGCCTCTTTCTGGTCTCC
Organism: Ochotona curzoniae; assembly: GCF_017591425.1. Classification (NCBI taxonomy): domain Eukaryota; kingdom Metazoa; phylum Chordata; class Mammalia; order Lagomorpha; family Ochotonidae; genus Ochotona; species Ochotona curzoniae. Next base: position 25,215,962 of record NW_024467115.1, read on the forward strand.
CATGTGGGTGTAGGGTCCCAAGGTCTTTGTCCATCCTCAACTGCTTCCCCAGTCCAAAAGCAGGGAGCTGGATGGGAAGTGAGGCATCTGGGACACCAACAGGCGTCCATATGGGATCCTGACGCATGCAAGGCAAGGACTTCAGCTACCACACCAGGCCCTCATGGGCCCCCTTAGAAATCAACTGACACAAGAAAAGTTACCATGGAGATGAAACTGGAATGGAAGAAAACAAGTCTTAACTTGTTGAGATTTAAATGTCTTTCTTTTTCAAATTTCACAAAAATACATGGACCCATTGACTATATGGCTAAGACCACACAGAGTTCTGGAAGGGGACACGTGCAAATGAGGAGCCTTGAATTATGACTGGTTGTTATGTCCCAAGCTTAAGAAGCTGCCTAATTCCATCCAGTGCATTTTTTTGTTTTGTTTTGCACAAGCTAAACCATCAGGAAGAGAAGCTATATTACTAACTTGAGGTGAGAAGCAGAAATTTTTCACAGTTAAAGTAAACTCAGTCCTTTTGACGCATGGATTGATTGTTAAAAGAATTAGATGGGAGGGAAGCCTTTTTCTGAACCTGGAGCCCATGAGTTTTTTAACTACTTGCTCTTGAATCGCATTAGATCTTTCTATATTACTTTGCATTTAAAACATTTTTATATATACTTATTTTCATTTCCTCATCTGCTGGTTCACTCTCCAGATACAACTGGAGCATGTGTATACATGACTGAAACCACGAGCCAGGAACTCCATCTGGGTCCCCCACAGGATGGCAGGACCGCAAGTACGTAATTCATCATCTGCTGTCTTTCCAGGTAGTACATGAGGAGGAAGCTTCATCAAAAGCCACAGAGCCAAGCCCTCTCTTACAGGATGTGGGCATCTCACACAGCTTAACCACTGAGCCATACTCACTTCTGCTATACCTTTATGTCTGCCTCGGAAGACTAAGAATTCTGAGACTAAAGGAATTTTAGTTGCTTATCACCTGACATGTGGTAGGTGATCATTGATTGTTAGCTAAAAAATATGTTAGCACTTAATGATTGAATCAAATTTTCCTTTTATATTTTTACCCAACTGTTATCATTAACATATTTAACAGGATATAATAAAATTATCTGCTTTTTAAATGAATTAGTTTATCTTATGACACAGTTCCAAAGGCTCTGGCAGTTTCCCTCATCCCCTCCCCCACTAGTTTCCCTTATGTATTACAGTAATGTAGTCCTTATGTTCCTAAGCATCTGCATAGTCTATTAAATTACAAACTACCAGAAGATTGGTATTATTTCTCAATTTATGCTCTTTTTTTGATGTTTATTTATTTTTATTGGAAGGCAAGTTTACAGAGAAGGAGAGACAGAAAGAAAGGTCTTCCATCTGCTTGTTCGCTTCCCAAGTGGCCACAATGGCCAGAGCTGAGCTGATCTGAAGTCAGGAGTCAGGAGCTTGTTCTGGGTCTCTCATGCAGGTACAGGGTCTCAAGGCTTTGGGCCATCTTCTACTGCTTTCTCAGGACACAAGAAGAGAACTGCATGGGAAATGGAGCAGCTTGCACATGAAATGGCACCCATATGGGATCCCAGCAGGTGCAAGGTGAGGATTTAGGCACTAGAGTATTATACCCGGATCCTATTTCTCAATTTTCTACTAATCTCTTGCAGTTCCCAGTAACTGCTGAATTGATCTCTATGGTGAGCTGGGAATCAGCACTTCTGTCAGGAGTCTCAGATGGCTGACTAACGTCCTGGAAATTCCGTTTTCTTCACTTGTGAAGATATTCTAGAACTAATCCCAGAGGGTACTTTCCAGTGAATATGTTAAGTTTTGTGATTTTTAAACACAAAATGCTTTTTTTGTATTTCAAACCACTAACAATGTTTTTTTTAATTTGAATTTAAAAAAAAGGATTTCAGGATAAATTTGAACATGTGAGTAGATAACTCATTTAAATGCATACTATGGACATTTGTAGGTTATTTGATGTTTATCCAACAGAATTATAAAAAACCCAATGTTTATTCATAGACATCAAATTAAGTAATGATATAAAATTTATGCTCTGCAGGGTGATGCAGAAAATCCCAAAAATTGCAATGAGCATTTAATAAAAATTATTAGTATAGGAAGGAAAGTAGTATGTACTTCCTAGGAATTTGTAAAATGTTATTATGCCTGATAGAAAACTTAGCCATTCACAAAGATTTAATGACTTCCTACCAGGATTTACTATCATGTTCAAGCAAAAGACATAAATATTTGGGCATGCTAAACCATCTAGGATAATTCACATTTAGCTAATATTATTTCAAGCAGGGAATAAAATCTGTATACAAGCTGGATGATTCTATTTTAGCTCTCCTCTTGTTCCTAGATTTGACACAAAATAATTTTCTCATGAAAAAGACTTTGCTCATTTAATTTTATTTAAATATTCAAATTACAAAATTAATAAATATCAATTAATTTAAAACTCTTCAGCATTTAGTGGCACTTGCTATGGATCCTGGGGATGATCATAATTAGTTAATTAATCCAACAGGATGTTATAAAGAAACAAGAGAAAATGAAGGAAACTTGAGAATTGGTAAATGAAAGTTCTATTTTCTCATCTCACATAAAAATCTATCCTTTTGTTGTAACAAGCAAAAATATCCAGGAGTATAAAAAGAGAGTCAAATCAGACAAAGGATTACTATTCAGAATATATCAGCTACTCAAAAAACTCAATTCCGAAAAGTAACTAATCCAGTTGAAAAATTGGCAAAGGATTTCAATAGCCAATTCTCTACAGAAGAAATAAAAATGGTTAATAAAAAAATCAGGAAAAGTTTGAACATCACTAGCCATCAGGGAAATGTCAATCAAAACCACAATGGGTATCACCTCACCCTGTCAGATTGGCTACAACTCAAAACACAGAGAGTAGCAGATGTTCTCGAGGTTGTAGAGACAGGGGAATGCTTCTACACAAGTGGTGGGAATGTCAGTTAACCCAGCCACTGTGAAAAATAGCATGGAAATGTCCTTAAAAACATTGAGGACTTGACACAGTAGCCTAAGTCCTCACCTTGCACATGCCGGCTCCCATATGGGCACCTGTTCATGTCCCTGCAGCCTTCTTCCCATCCAGCTTCCTGTTTGTGGCCTGGGAAAGCAGTAGAGGACAGCCCAAAGCCTTGGGACCCTGCACTGGCATGGTAGACCTGGAGGAAGCTCCTGGCTCCTGGTTTCGGATTGAACTCGGCTCCAGCCATTGCAACCACTTGTGGAGTGAATCTTTGGATAGAAGATCTTCCGCTCTGTCTCTCCTCCTCTCTGTATATTTGACTCTCCAACAACAATAAATGTTAAAAAACAAAATAAAAATAGATTTGCCATATGATCTCCTAATCTTAACACTGGCTATATAGCCAAAAGACTTAAACATGAATCAAAAAGACACCTACTCCACAATGTTTTATCAGCACTGTTCTCAATATCATACTTTGGAATCAACCAAAGTGTCAATCAGCAGGTAAACGGATAAAGAAAACATGGTATGGATGCAGAATAGGATATTATTCAGCTAGTAAAAAGAAATAAATTCTACCATTTGAATCAAAATGAAATCAACTGGAGGGCATCACACTGAGTGAAATAAGCCAAACTCCAAAGACAAATACCACCTGTTTTACATAGTAGGAACACAAACAATGGCTATTAAAAAAACTGAGTGGAAAAATGACCATTTCATTTCTATACAGCAAGTTTTAAAGTAGTCACAGGTCATTAAAACAACAGTACTATAACAATCTTAACCATTAGTTTGGCAAAGCTAGAAGCAAAACTTATTGTCGCCACCTGCAGTGGTATGGCCAGGGTTGGAGAAGGAGGCATATACAATTGAGAAAATAAGAAACAAGACAAATACAGCTACAAAAGTGGAATAACCACAGGAAAACCTTCTATTGGGAAGGCAGTTGACCTTTAACGCTTGTTGCTTCAATCTTTTATTAAACTTCTTGGAGAGTCAAATCACACGAACTCAAATGGCACAAACTCTGATAGCCATGTCCCGTACTGATGTTAACTAGCTAGTGCTCAATGATCAAGAAGCAACAGTGTGACCCAAGTACAGCAGTCCATACGTGACTGTCTCAAGGAGATCTTAAAGCTCACAGTTGTGTGGCCTTGGACTATGGACTGTAAGCTTCAGGCCCTGAGCTTGCTCTGTGATTTCTGACCACCTGTAAGTTGTTCCCACCGAGTTTGATTTTGGTTTCCATCACCATCAGTCTGTGAAGTCAAGAATTCAAAGTCTGCCTTCCTCTTCCCTATTAAGTCATACTGCTATTTTTTTTAAACAACTTGCCTATGGCACTTACATAACTATACTTGTAACAATATGAACACATACTCTTATTTCCCTTTTCCCTATTCTGTTTTTTTTTTCTTTCATATTTATTTATTTTTATTGGAAAGGCAGATAAACAGAGAAGGAGAGACAGAAACAAAGGTCTTCCATCTGCTGGTTCCAAGTGGCCACAACGACCAGAGCTAAGCTCATCTGAAGCCAGTAGCCAGGAGCTTCTTCTGGGTCTCCCATGTGGGTGCAGAGTCCCATGGCTTTGGCCATCCTCTACTGCCTTCTCGGGACACAAGCAGGGAGATGGAAGGGAAGTGGAGCAGTTGGGATGTGAACCAGTGCCCATATGGGATCCCAGCACGTGTAAGGCAATTGTTTAGCCAGTAGGCCTGTGCATTTAGATTGGGGCATGTTTATTTCATTGCAAGAGATAAAAGGCAGGAAGGAATGAAGAGAGGTTACAGTCACTCCATGAAAATGGTATGATGGTGGCAAAAATATAATTTACAACTTTTCTAGGGATGTATTATATATTTCATGGTCTCCTTGTTGCAGAGAAATTACCCCTGATTATCAGAAAGTGGCCTTCACTACCAATTTGTATTGCATTTTCCTTTGAGAGACTGCTCAGTTTCTAACAACACTTACTCATTAACTTCGATTCCAACAATTTCATAAATGTTCTAATGACATGATATCGTTGGCATTGAAACTCAGTTCAGTGCATTCTAGCTGGTATAGTAAAAGGATTTTTTTTTCTGTTAATTGTCTTTGATAGAAACAGAAGAACACTCCAAATTGGCTCAGATTCACTTAACTTTCAGTGTCGCAGAAACATGGGACTCAGATTTGCACCGTAACAGGTGTGTGTATTCCAACACTACCTACTGTTCTCTGAACAGAACTGCAACACACCAATTCTTGGTTCTAAAGTCTAATCATTGAAAGCGGCAACTGTATGATGATGTTGGCTGCAAATCTCAAGAAGGAATGGGAACTCACAGCCAGAGGGCTATGAATTGAAAAAAACTGACACTCAGAAAACAACCTTTGCAGGAAAGCAACGGTGTATTACTTCTGCTTCTATTGCTGCTTTCCAGATGCAAAAAAGGAATGCTATTGTTTAGCAACACATTTTATACCCTATTTCATCATGGGTGTCAATGAAAACTGTTTTGGACAAGAAACAGAAAAAACTAATCAGAAATAATTTTTAAATATGATACAGCAATGGCACATTGACCTTGCTTAGGAATAGCCTGTAGGAGGGAAAGACTTGTGGAATAATTTCATTACACATTGGACTCACTGACTAAGTAACCATAGGTTACCTTAGCAACTCATCTTATCACTTTTTATCCTGGAGGATGCTTTTTAAAATAAATAATTAGTCAAGGAAATATGCTTCCATTAGTTGACAATTTGTTTAACAACAGTTGAAATTCCGAGTAAACTTCATGTCAACCAAACAGAAAACAAGAAATGAAAATCAAATGAGCAAATAGAACCAGCCAATTTTCATTCCATATGAACAGAGCCATGTGCTTACAATTCTTATACTCCTTACTGACCTAATTCAAAACTTTACATGATCTTTTGGAGGTAAAATATATGTATAATATAATTTTACATGTCTTAGCCATGTGGTTTTATTTATCCATTTATTTATTTATTCATTGAGATAATCTTCATCCTTATTCCCCACTTGTGCTTCTTAACATAAAACATAGTATATAGTCCCTTGATATAAATAAACTATTTATGCTCCTTAAAGCATTTATTTACATTTTATATTAATTTTCATATTTAAATATTTATATATTACATTAAACTTTCATAGTGAAAACATTTTTAAATTGCTAACCTGAATCCATTTGAGCCAAAGTAAAACATAAATATTTGCTTTATAGCTTTTATTAAATATTTTAAATGCTGTTTTTCTTCTTAAAGATCCATGAATATAGTTTGGACTGTCTTCATTATACATTTAAAAATAAATTTGCTTTAATGGCCACATGACACAATGGTGAAGAGTTGGGTTTATGGCATAAAATGGAGTGATTTAATTCTGTCCCCAACACTATTCACAGTCGTGTGACGTTAGAAAACATATATACATCTCTATACCTCAGTCTATTCATTTGCATATTAAAACAATAATAGAGCTTATTTTCAAAATGTTGTTATAGAGACTGATTGATTTTGCCTGACTACTGTTGCTGTTGAATTTGAGAGTTTCAGCAAACATGGCAGATTACTTTTCATCATCATGCCAAAGAGTCAATAATGTGTTTCTCTACACAAAATGCTGCGCTCGACACAAGGTGAGTGAGTCTCCGGATGCAGCGCGTCAAAGTCCGCCAACGCCCTTACGCCTGCGTGCACATGACACACGTGCAATCTCACGCACGCACGCACGCACCCTGCACGCACGCACGCACGCACCCTGCAACAGGGTGGTCTGTGTGGAACACTTAGGCTCCTATGTGATGCCAGTTAAGATGTGGGTATGTCATACTGGCCTCAGGGACGGATCACCTCTAAATTGGAAGAACTGCTGGGTTCTCTATGGGAGTTCCTCCAAAGGCAACTTCAAGTCCCCACCTACTGATGAAACAGGCTTTGTGAAAAAGCGGTAACTTTGATGGCACTTAAAGACAGTTTGGTTGATTAATTTTGTGATAGCAAGTTAAGATGGAATCCAGGTCTGGAAAAGCCTGAAAAACAAACAAAAACAGTCTTTCCTGAGTCACTTCAATCTTCCTTGATATCCAAACATAACTGAAATTAAACTTCAGCTGTTTCTTGGAAATGCCTGTATTTAAAAAAAAAAAAAAAAAAAAAAAAAACTTAAGACTAAGCATTCAAACTGCTAACTTGCTCTTTGAATATGATATGATTACCAAACTCATAAAACATGGAACACCAAAGTCACAGATCAATCCAGTGCCAAGGGCATAGAAACGTTGTCCAGTTATGGTCTTTGGGAAGTAGTTCTATCAGTAGGTCTTTTGGTCATCCAGGAATACCCTTGGAAGACAGTTCTCAAAAGGAGGCTCTTATGGAAGCTTGAACCCAGCCACTCTACCTGCCCCGTGTCTAACCAGGGGCTCTCTCCACGGCTCAGGTTCTGCCACTGCCATCCACAACCTCCTCAGTGTCAAGATCAATGGTTTTACCAAACATGAAACTGAACCTTCAAAGCCACAAGTTCAATATACCTTGCGATTTATACAGCTAGTTTTCCGAGTTATTTCATTGTAGTGATGAAAAGCTAGTAAACTGACACGTTTAGACTTTTTGATAACAAAGAAGGCAACGGTGGAGCTGCAATCCATCAATATTTACTCCTGTGCTATTCTCTTAATCTCTTTATTTGTGTGTGTGATCTCAGTAGAGCGTCCATGCCACTTTGGCTTTGGAGCCAGTGGGCCCACAAATTGCTATTTGATAAAATCAACGCTTCTCACCTCTATTTTATCTCATTTGAAAGAGAGGAACTTAATTGAAGATTATGAGGCTGTTTTTATGCAGGCGTGACATTTGGACACAAATGGCTGAGTCAAGAGAATTTTGGATGGGTCTAACACAATGAAGACTCATCAATCAAACAATGTAACAATAAAGAGAATTCTGTTCAAGGATGGTCTGTTAGATTTTAACGGACAGTATGTGACTCTTAGACTTCTGGAGAGCCTAATCCACAACTAGCCGCTACAAGGCATTTTAGAAGAAATATAATGGGCGAAAGGATAGAGAAAGAAATTATGCTGATCACAAGAGAGCAGAAGAGATGTGGGTAAGGTGTCCAGAAAAGGGCAGACATACAAGAGGGAGAGACCAAGAAAATGAACTTTAGCTTAGCAATGATATGCATGTGCAGATTGAAGAATGCAGAAGTGATAAAAATGATACTAGTCTGTACCTAGAGATGGGAGGCAGATAATACAGCTTCTCTGACAGTAGTGAGAGCAGATGGCAGAAAAGGGAGGCACGCCGTGTACGTTTTTGCATCTGCAATTGCCATAGGCTCTCCATCCCAACTGTGTGTAGAGTTGTACAAATCAAGAGCATGTGCTGGGAAAGGAAAACTTATATTTGTACTTGGAGCATTTGCTCTCATGTGAAGCCAGCATTTACCATCTTAGCTGTTGGCTGCTTCTCTGCCATTCTCTGTGCTTTGTCACTGCCAGGCATCCAGGGGCTGGACTTTCAAACTTTTGTACACAAAGTCAGCACACAAGTCTCAAAGGTGGCTTTAGGTAGATATGCACTCAGGTGCAAATACACACACACATTCCAACGCTAGAAAACAGTATCAGATTTAGTGTTTCATTAATGCCCTTTCAAAAACTTTATTTTGCAAAATAAATTTTAATCATTTAGAAAATTCTTTTTTTTTCACATTTATCACCAAATAATCAGTCCAAGATCTTGATAAGAGTAAAGGTTTACTCTCCATTCTTAGTTGGCCCTTTCTCTTCTCAGCACATCAAATCCACACCCTTACAAAAGCCATATTTTTTATGTATTTGAAAGTCATAGTCACAAAGTGGCAGAGGGGACACACACAGTTCTCCCATCTGCTGAAACAATCTAAAGGGCACCAAGGCCAGGGCTGGGCCAGACCAAACCGAAGAACTAAGAGCTCCTGCCCCCACATAGGCCGCCTGCATGATTGTCAGTTTCACACACTTGAGTTACCTCTTGCTGCTTTCCCAGGCCATTATCAGGCATCTGAATTGGAAGCAGTGCAGATGGAACTGGAACTCCTACCCATATGGGATGCTGACATAGCTGATATGCCACAACACTGGCTCCCAGATCAACACTTTAAAAAAATAAAAACAGACAAAACCTGAAGTGGGCATTTGTTAGAGTCTGGTGTAAATGCTTTCAGAACTCTGTGTGTAGAGCTAACAAGATAGAGGTGGGAAGCAAGTGTGCCATGAACACACAAAGCAGAGAGAACCACCCTCAGATTGAGTGACTAAGAGTGGCTCCCATCCTGAGCTAAATGCCTCCACTTCAAAACAGACAACAAATATCTAATTAGCACAAATATTAATTGCCTTAAGCAAACAGGCAGCAAATTATGTCAAAGGAAGGAATTTAAACAGCAGGGAAAGTGGGGGAAAACTACTCTAGACAGATAAATGTGCTCGTAGTCACAAGTGCACTTCTCTGTAATGTATGTGGCTGATATATCACAGCAAACAGCTCATTCTCCTTGAAACAGTGAAAAGGAACAGGTTCCTCGAATGGAACACCAGGGATGGTATGTAGCCAGACGACAGGTAATTAGTAAAATACTAGCAAGTCTAAAACACTTGCCCTAAGTAGTGTCCTGAACCAATTAAGCTGATCTTATTAAGCCGAATTCAACCATTCCGCACATGTCATCTAACAGTCTCTGCACAGACGTCAGCCAATAAAGTGGAACTGGGTCTGGGGATGCTCAGATTTAAATGTGTTTCCTCCATTATGTTGGATTTTGGATGAATATATAAAGCTAACACATTTCTGTTTTCATGAATAATTTTGAAAAAGAAAATCTTCCTAGGAGTTGCGTGGGGAATATGATAACTTACACCCGACTGCAACCATGACAGGAATGACATTGGAGTGGATGCTTGCACCAGAGCTGCCTCTTCTCCCCTGATGGCGATGGCCAGCTTTCTCTTTCAAGTCTTCCCATTAGAGAGGTTAGGCACTGCACATGGCACAGGATGTAGGAGAAACATCTCTATATTACTCACACACATAAAAAAAACCTCTGCACGGCTGCAGGAAGTTAGGCTTAGTAAGGATGCGTGCATTCCTTATCATCTTCTCCCCAAAATCATTGGGAAATCGGAGGAGCCAACTGAGCATGCAGTCTCCTCTTTGAGCACTGAAGTTTTTGGACACTGGCCCAAAAGTGTGCCTTGACTGCCTTGGCACATGCTAATAAGTAGTTTTTAACATCCAAGAGAAAGGGGGGAAATGGATTGTTGACAAAAATCCATAATTAGCAGTATAGATTGTTGACTTTGATAGGGACCTTATAAGTCATATGATGAAATATTCCACCCACTAATCGGACTTTTTTAAAAGATCTCTGGAATGGGGTTTTGCAAACTTCAATTTTAAATACCCTAAAGTCAGAATGTCATCATCTCACAACACAATCTGTTTGCCTACTCTTTTTAGTGTTTCCTTAAATGAAGTCAGAAGTTACCCACCCTGTAACTCCTAACCATGAATGTTAAACTGTCTTCTAGCACAAGGCAACTGCCTTATTTACGTAGTACTCTTTCCCATATTTAAGGAGCACTCTTCTTTTCTACCATTTTATTTCTCTGAGCTGGAAATCCCAAGCCTCCATGTACATATTTTGATATTTACATTCAGTTAACTAAGTCCACATGAGTATTAAGTGAATGAAAATCTTTCACAGAAGCTGGAAGGTAGTAAACATGTACAAAACCATTCAAAAGATGAAGTTACTAGTGCCTAAAGATCTCTGGGTCTTTTGTTTTCCCAGCTACACTTCTGATGAAATCATAAATTCTCTTTGGAACACAATCTAAATTGTAAATGTCAGTCGTCCTCTTCAAATTTGTTGAGCAGAACTCGATATTTCTCTTGAATAGTGTTCAAAGAAAAAAGTTTTATTCCTTGCATTCATGATCAGAACTCCATACAGGACTCCCTTAACTGTGTCTTTTCTATACGTAGCATTTTTGTTTGCCTTTTAAGCAGCAACAGCCAATGTTCAGCTGATTTAAACACCCCAGGTTGTTTTCATTTCCATTTCCTGTGTCTGCCATATCTATTTTTCAAAAAGAAAATGGCCATATTTCATAACATTTCTATGCTTTGGAAAGTGAACCAACAGATGGATGCTCTCCCCCATTCTCTCATAAGATGAAAATAAAATGGCTTTCATCGTTATAACTGAAAATTACATATTAAAATTCAAAAATCCTATCTTGGAACTAAAGGAACAAATGAGAATGATCACTAAAAGAGAAAATATATTTTGTATTGACAAGAATATGTTTGTGAAAGTAATTCCTGGAAAAAAATATTGTAAAGTACTTCAAATCAAAACATTTGTTCACTGACTTAAAAACTACCTTGCAAAGAAATGTATATCAATCATTGTCCCTCACATGTATCTATTGCAACTTAAATATCTAAGTAATAAGAAATTGTCTTTACAAAACCCCAATTACTAGTGTTTGTGATCATACAGAAAGCCCTCTTGCATAATTTGTTCACAAAGAGAATGACTCAATAACTTCCACTTAGTTACCTTCATTTTCCAAACATAAGGTTAATGCACTAACATACAAAAAATTCCTCTGTGTGTTAAAAGACAAGTTTAAAATACTAAGGAAATGAATTTTATTATCCTTTTATAAAGCAATATACTAAAAATTAGAGAAATATGAAAAAGCAGGTATTAATACTGTCAATGCAATAATCACTGTTTCAAACCTGCAATTTTCTCTGAAAGAAAACCATTCTTCACACATCTGAAATGCAGCAAATCAGTAGATTTGCATAATCTTGTGGTTTTCATTTCATATATGACTTTCTGAAGCCTTCAATTATTTATTCTCTTAATAAAATAGCAGCAGGAAGAACAGGTGGAATCAATTATTGTTGATTCCATGGATCTTACAAGAAATTGTGGAGATAGTATGATAAACAAATTGTGGATTCAACAGAAGGAAATACATTCCTTCATTGGTGAAGTCATAGATCAGAAGGAAACTTCCACGACAGCCTCAATTCTAGCGAATCTCTGAAGAACCTTGACAAGACATTGAACAGTCCTATAAACACACAGGAATAGGGACAATCTGTACACTTGAAAGAACTCTCTAAAATTTGTGTCCATGGCATACAACATATAGCGCATCTTTTAAAGATTTATTTATTTGTTTTTATTGGAAAGAGAAATCTACAGAGAGAAAGATCTTCTGTCTCCTGGCTCACTCTCCAAGTGTCAGCAATAGATAATATCAACCTCTGTCTGGTATTAGTATTTCAACATGGAAAATATTTTGAGTATTTATATATATCTCCATTTATCCTAAAAGAATTAAACATATGTGGCATGGTAGCTTAATTGGCTAATCCTCTCCTGTAAGCACTGGGATCCCATATGGGAACCAGGTTGTGTCCTGGTTGCTCCACTTCCCATCCACCTCCCTGCTTGTGACCTAGGAAAGTAATAAAAAAGAGGATAGCCCAAAGCCTTTGGACCTTGCACCCACGTGGTTAACCTGGGAAAGGCTTTGGGCTCCTGGCTTTGGAAACAGCTCAGCTCCAGCCATTGTGGTCATTAGGGGAATGAACCAGCAGATAGAATATCTTTCTCTCTGTGTCTCCATTTTTCTGTGAATCTGCCTTTAAAAATACCAAACATATAACTCAAATAAGAAAGATAAGGGAAAATGGTGAAAATAGAAAGTACAGTCAGAAGTGAAGCTAAGAATCATGCATCCAAATCTTCATTATTACTGAGACAATGAGACGATAATGTCTTTTAAGCTTCTTAATTCCATGAAGTATTGTTTTTTATTACTCACAAGGGATTTCTTTATTTCTTAACAATAACAATTTAATTCCCTACAGAAGGAAATGCCTTCTGTAAGTACTGGGAGAATGCTGTTTGATTAACACACCCAACAATGTAGTAGTATCCATTGCAACCAACCTCTTAGACCTGTTCAACCACTAGTTTATTCCACAAACAGCTATTGCAGCTAAGCCTGGGCCAGGCCAAAACTGAGAACTGAACTCAGTTTGATTCTCATAGGACCCAAATACCTGAGCCATCATCTGCGGTCTCAGGCATGCACACCAGAGGACAGTGGATCTGTATGACGGCATATGCAGCCATCCCAAGAAGAGAAGTATACTCACTACTGTGCCAAGCACCCATGAGGTAATGATGACTTTGAAAATACTTCCATTGAACAAATAACCCCAATTATTAACTTATAGAATGAAAACATATGATTTGCTTTCTTCAATTTTTTTCATAGATTTAAATAGACATTAGATCTAAGTGCAGTGTCCAGAGAAGTGCTGGGCTTAAATATCAGAATATGCAAAAATCTGCTTGCTAAGCACTATCAACACTCCTTATCTAATAAAGGCGCAGTGACTTATATTACAGTGGTCCTAAGAAAATACCTGAGCAGAGCAACTCCAAAATTTGTACACGTTGATCTGCCAGCATGAGCTTTAAGACTTGAAGAATGAGTAAATCTGCACAAAAATAACCAAAAGACAATTCTGGCAGAGGAAAAAGTACAAAACTCAGAACTTGAAGTAGTTCATTATGCAGCATTGTACTTTTGGGAAAATACCCAGGTGACAAGGGATACTGATTGAGACCCTTATGTGTCACACAAAGCCTGTATTACTTCTTCCTGAGATCAATCAGCCACCAAGGAGCAACATTGAGGAGATGGTGCCACATTTGCAAATGAGGAAGGACGTCTTAGATTTACAGAAGAAAAGCTTTATGGGGTCTGTGCTGTTGTATAATGGGCAAAGAGGCATGCAGTACCAGTAACCTTTATGGGCACCAATTCTGCAGCTGGCTGCTTGGATTGCAATGCAGTTCCATGCTAACAAGCCTGAGAAAGCAGCAGAGGATGACCCAAGCGTTTTGGTCCTTCCACCCATGTGGGAGACCCATACGAAGCTCCTGGTTCCAGATTTGTTCGCCTCTATCGTTGCCATTTGGGAATTGAACAAACTAATGGAGAATGTCTCTGCTTCTCTTCCTCTCCATCTGTAACTCTTTCAAATAAATAAGTAAATAAATTTTTTGCATAAAACAGATGACTTGGAAAAGGGTAAAAACAGAAAAAAATATACAAGGATGCTTTAGTAATCCAGACCAGATCTCATAAATGGGAGTATAATTACTGAACATATATTTAGGAAGTGTAACCGAATTGGTTAAGTGGGAGGGAGATAGCAAAAGTGACAGTAAAGTTTTTGACACAGACAAGCAGAGGGAAGATATTGTCAATGTCTCCCCAATGGAGTAAATATGGAAAGTTTGACAAAAGGAAGAAAGCTTCAGTTTGTGGAAAAATTGAGTATAGGAGATTACCTGAAAGATGTTCAGAAAAGTATTTTAGAAACTACCTGGCAACAGAAAAGTGCTTTAGAATGGGGAATTGAAGCTTGGGTGTCATTGGTATAGATGATGATTGAGAAGATTTCAGCTTACATGACAAACATACAATTCTTGACATTTGAATGGAGATTATAATACAAAATCCTAATATGGCAATCCATGTGCAACAGTGAAAAGGCAGTTAAAGATTACAAGCAGATAAAATATTTCAGGCTTACAGAATGTTTTGGGAAGTGTGATGATGGAAATATCCAAACAAAAGAAACATGGGTCAGAATCCCGCACGAGGGCTGCAGTACCGCAGGGAACATGGACAATAGTGTGGTCACTGGAACCTTCAGAGTTGCTAAATTAAAATTCTCAATCAAAATGGATGCTGACGAAGATCAGAAATGGATCTCTAATTACAGATCTGGCAATGAAATAAAAGAGGGATTAGACCAAAAATAACTCATAATCAGAATATTGTCATGAAAGCCAGTGGATAAAAATCAATGTCAGTGTTATAATAAGAATAAAGGCAAGATATAAAATGAGCACACAAAAATCAATATCACTTATTTCCATATTTTCCAAGCAATGCCACATTTGTTCAGATCAGCTCCACTCACAATAGCCACAAAAAGTAAATACCTTGAGATAAAATAACCAAGAATGTGAAAGATATGTAAAACTGAAAATTACACAATGCTAAAGACAGAAATAGAAGACACAGAAAAAAAATGGAAAAAAATCCATGTCCATGATCTGGAAAATTAATATAATCAAAATGCCCACAGTAGCCATAGCAACTGACAGACTCAATGTAATCTCCAATAAAAACATCAAAGATGTTCTCAGATTTGGGGGAAAAATATGGTATCACAAGAGACCCCAAATAACAAAAAAAAAAAAAACCTCCAAGCATTAAAAATAAAGCCAGAAGAATTACCAGTACCAGAGTTCAATAGATATTACAGGATAGCTGGAATCAAAACCACCTGGTACAGGCACAAGGCTAGACATAAGGAGCAATGCAGAAAATTAGACATCCCAACAACCAACGCATACATCTACAACTCACTGTTCTTCGATAAACTGAAATCACTCTCTGTAAAAGGACAGAACCTTCAACAGTGTTGAGAAAATTGGATCTCTGAATGCACAAGTATGAAACAAGAACCCCTTACTCCTTAGACAAAGCAAGCCTACAATGGTTCGGGGATCTGAAGCTAAGACATTAAACTATTAAGTTATTAGAGAAAAACACAGGGTAAGTTCTGAAAGATATTTATATAGACAATGTCTTCTTGGATGAGACCCCAGCAGCACAGCAATAAAAGCAAAATCAATAAACAAGATTAGATCAAAGAGTTTCTGCACTATAAAGGAAACACTCAGCAAAAAGTGAACCAACAGAATGGAAGAAAATATTTGGTAATTATACAACTGACAGAGGATTAATATCCAGGATATATAGAAAGCTCAGGGAACTCAAAACAAATCCAGGTAGGAAATAGGCAAAGGATATGGTAAGGAGTTTTCATAGGATAAAATTCAACTGGCCAATATACACATGAAAAGGCATTCAGGATCGTTCCTTGGGTCAATGCAAATAAAAACAACAATGAGGCTTCGCTTCACCCTGATTAGAACATCTATCCTCCAAACACTTAACAACAATAAATACCATTGAAGATGTCAGGGAAAAGGCACCCCAATCCACTCTTGGTAGAAATTTAAATTGGTACAATAACTATGGAGAAAAGTAGGGAGATTCCTCAGGGATCTGAAAATACATCAACCCATCTGAGCCAGCCATTCCATTCCTGGGAATGTACTCAAAGGAGATGAAATCAGCATAGGGAAGAGTTACCACCATGATTAGTGCAGCTCAAATCATAATAGCCAAGATGTGGATTCAACTCAGACGTCCAGTATCAGATGACTGGAAAAAGAAATTATGATATATTTACAAAATGGAAAAATATAAAGCCATAAAAAGAATGGAAACTTGTTTTTCAGAATAAAATTCATACATTATGCTTAGGGAAATAAGCCAGACCCAAATACAAATATCATGGCTTCCCTATTTTATATTCGCTATTATATATAAAGTACAAAAAATGTAATGTATTAAGAATGAAATTAATATGCTGAGATTTGATTATTGTCTATACACCTAAATAACAGAGATATCTGATACTTACTACTTGTTGAATTCTTTAAGTAGAGGTTTAAGCTTGTAATCACAAAATAAAGGAAATTAAAAGTATGCCTTTATAAAAATTATAAAGAGAAAGGTGAGTAGGAGCAAAGGAGGAAGGGAAGATAGAGGTGCAAGTAGCATCATCTTAAAACTGGACGTGAAACACAGGAAATGCACTCTCTTTAAATAAACAAAAAACATCTAAAAATCTATAAAAAAGAAAACAAGAAGCAGAAAAGGCAAAATATTTTAAATAAAAAATAAATAGATACAAATGAGTCCAAACGAGTCATCATCCATGTTTTTGATAATAGCTAGGTTGATGGATGATAATTCATTGTCATCTCATTTTGCATTTCCCTGGTGATTGGTGCTGGTGGGCAGCTCTGCCTGTCCCTAGTGGCCGTTGCTTTGTCATCTCTCCAAGAGCTGTGCTCATTTTTATGTTATTTGAGTTTTACTTTTGAGGTTTTCCAGTTGTTTGAATCTTCTGGATATCGATTAGACGTAACCAATTAAACATTGTTTGCAAGTGTTTCTCCCATTCTGCTTCTTGCTGACTTCATTTGATGCACAGAAAGAACCTCTGAGTGCTCCCACACGGGGTTGTTACTTTTGTTATCTGTGGTTTTGCTGTCAAATCTAAGAAACTATAGCTGACGCCAGTGTCAAGGAGCCTGTCGCTTAGGCTCACTTCTATTTGATAGGCTTTACATTTAAGTCTGTAATCCACTCTAAATTTGTTCTTGATGACAACAATATTTTTCTCAGGCTTTTAAGTATTCCTCTGGTCATATTAACTGATGTAATTATAGCACAGGAACTCACCCTGTGTTTTTCTGGAATGGTCCTTACACTCTGTCTGTATTTGACAGTCCTGCCTGCTTCTTCTGAATGTCCATTGCCCTCTAATATACCTGGACTTGTTTTGTTCTGCTTTTCATTCTGCATGGTGATTTCTATAGTACAGACTATAGTTTGAACATTGGTTATTTGCTCTACAAAACATATGTTTATGACAAACCTCCAGAAACTAGGGAAAAGCCCTGGCAGAGATTCTCCTTCACAGTTCTCAGCAGGACCTAACCCTGCTGATATGCTCGCTCACCATTAATTTTTAGACTCCACCACCATTTCTACTAAGACACCAAGTCTATACATTTTAAGATCTATGAAGGAAGACTATGTGATATTCTTCAAGTAGTTTATGGAAAAACATAATAGAATGACAGGCTTACTTTGGAACAAGAATTCCTTTGAAATCGATGTGTAGCACCTACCAAAACCAAAGGCAAATGTGGAGAGCATCCCAGTAAAAGGACAACAGAAAACTAAATCAAAGAACAACTCATTGATAAAATGGCAGGGTCAAAGTGCCACTTATCCATATTAACCCTAACAGTAAATGGTATAAACTCATTAAACATCATAGATTAGTGGCCTGGATTAAAAAACAAAACCCACCTATCTGTTGACTACAGAAGACACATCTCACGAACAAGATCAGCAGAAACTTAAACTGAAAGGATGGAAAAGATACTCCAGGTTAATGGTAAGGAAAACGAATGGGTGGAGAATCAAGATGGCGGAATAGGGTAAGGACACGTTTAAATGAACAGAAAAACAGTTAATCAGGATGAGGCAAACAGGACACATTCCAGGAAATAGGAAAGGACAGAACAACAGCAGAGGTGTACCTGGAGACTGTCAGACACAGGAAAGCAGCTAAAACAATGGTGTGGTATTGCAGTGACTGATACTCCAGGGGTATTCAGCTAAGGGCGATCTGAACTCCACCAGCAGCCAGAACTCCAAGAGCAACCAGATGGGAAGAGACTTTCACTGGGAGCTTGGGAGGTGAACCCAGAAAAAGAACTGTCCATCCTGCTGGTCTGTTTGATTTGCCCAGGAGCAGAGACAGAACAGCAGATCCCAGATGGACAGTGCGAGAACAGGGTGGATTACACTGCCCGCTAGAGCTGAATTGGGCATCATTTTGCATAAGGAGGCAAGGGCAAGGGAAAGGACTGAGCATACGCTGGGCTGGGAGTGAATTCATTTCTGCTTCAGTGAACTGCAGCAATGTGGCATTCTACAGGTTCCATCCAAGACAAATCTGAGTAGCCCTCAGAAATGATGGCCAGCAGATCAAGAACTCTAATAGTGGTATGTCACGCGCCATTTTGTACACTGTGTCAATAGCTTTAAGACTGCAGGGGACAACAGTGAACTGCACATGTGCTGAGCTAATGAGAACTCACTGATTTCAGTGGATTGCACTGGTCCCGCAGAAAAATAATACCGACTATGGCATCATACGGGTCAAAATAGGTCCGTGTGGCACACAGACCTAACATCCAACAAGTCCTGGAAAGATCAGCGCCACCAACAACCTAGTTATATAGGACACCTGAAATCGCATTGTAGAACTGTGGGTGACACATCTTAGAAACCTGACCCAAGGAGAAGACTCTGCTAACAGAAGTACAATGACAAAGAGCAAAAGAAGAGACAAAGGCACAATGAATACTATTAAAAACTCCCCTGCAAAGGAGCAAAACCCTAAGCCAACCTCAGAGATATCTGAGGAAGACATCAAGAAAATGGGGGACACAGAATTCAGAAAACTCATTTTAAATATTCTGATCAAACATAAGCAGCACATGAAAGAGTTCAAAGAATTTAAGGAAGCAATAAAGCAAATCAAGGTTGATATATCAGAATCTAAGAACACAGTAGAGCAAATGAAAAATACAGTGGAGAGTCTCCAAAATAGAATGAAGCAAGCAGAAGAAAGAATCTCAGAACTGGAAGATATTTCCTGTCACCAGAGGGAAAGAAAAAAAAGCTGGAAGCAGAGCTGGATCAGGCCAAAAAAAGGATTCAAGAATTGAAAGACACTATTAAGAGCCAAAATATAAGAGTTATGGGAGTCCTAAAAGGTGCAGAAAGAGAAGCTGAGTTTGCAAATGTAGTTAATGAATTAATCAAGGAAAATTTCCCTAATCTGGAGAAAGAATTGGGAAACAAGATCCAGGAGGGGGCACAGAACTCCCAACAGGCTTCATTAAAAGTGATCTTCACCACGACATATGATCATCAATCTCTCTACAATTAAACACAAGGAAAATATCCTTAAATGTGCACATGAAAAAAAAACAGTTGACATATAAAGGAATACCAATTCAACTCACAGGAGATCTCTCACAGGAAACTCTACAGGCAAGAAGAGAATGGAGCAACACATTCCAGATTCTAAAAGAAAAAAAAAAAAAGTTGGCCTAGAATAACACATCCAGTAAAGCTTTCCTTTGTCTTTGAAAATGAAATAAAATTCTTCCACAGTAAAGAAAAGTTAAAAGAATTTGCCTCTTCCAAACCTGTCCTACAAATGATACTTCAAGATGTTCTCTTGACAGAGAAGAGGAATAGCACCCACCAAAACCAAAGGCAAATGGGAAGAACACCCCAGTAAAATGACAACAGAAGACTAATTCAATGAACAACCCATTCCTAAAATGACAGGACCAAAGTACTATCCATACATATTTAACTCTGAATGTAAATGGCTTAAGCTCAATCAAAAGTCATAGATTAGTAGACTGGACTAAAAACAAAACTCATCTATTTGTTGTCTAGGAGAGACACACTTCACCAACAATAATCAGCAGAAAGTATATCACATGGGTTTTGTTGTTTTCTGTTGGTTTCATCTCTTCAAAACACTTTCTTCTGATTAAATTATTCAATGACTCATAGATCATACAGTAGCACCATTTTCTTCAAGTAAGGTCTTGATTTTCATTTCTTCAGCTACATGTTAGTCATTTGGTAGCATGTTATTTAACTTCTTGGTATTGTTAATTTCTTTTTTCTTCCGTTGTTGATTTTGCTTTGTGGCTTTTCATTAAAGGGGATGTATAGTAGCCGTGTCATGGAGACTGGTTATATCTAGTAACATGTCATTTAACTTCATGGCATTGTAAATTTCTATTTTTCTTTCTATTGTTGATTTTGTATTCTGACTTTTCATTTAAGGGGATGCACAGTAGATGTGAAATGGAGACTAACATCCAGATGTGAGGATACAATACAGTATGAAATTCTATTTCCAGACTAAGATGGACTTACAATGAAACTGTTCACTATATCTTGACAAAAGGAATCTGGACTCTCTTTCATTGTCCATGCTCGCAATGAAGAACATATGACTGTGTATGAAGAACTATATTTTAGTAATGATATAGAGTAACTAGGCGGGGGGGGATTGGAGAGGGGATAGGGAAATGCCAGGAGCCTATGGAACTGTATCATAAAATGATAATAACAATAATAAAATGTAAAAAAATGAAAATGAATGGGTGTAGCCATTTTTATATTTGATGATATATAGATGATATAGACTTTGACATGAAAAACATTGAAAGAGAACAGGAAGAACACCACATAATGATCAAATGATCTATCCAGGTAGAAATCATCATAATTAATGTATATGCACCAAATACCAGGGCACCTAGCTATGTGAAACAAATATTAATGCCTTTAAAGGAAGAAATAGACTCCAATACACAATTGTGGGGGATCTTAATGCCCCATTAATATCAATGGACAAATCTATGAGATTGAAACTTAGCAATGAAACAACAGAACTCACCCAGACACTGCAGCAAATGAACTTAGTTGATATCTACTG
Source organism: Ochotona curzoniae (assembly GCF_017591425.1). Classification (NCBI taxonomy): domain Eukaryota; kingdom Metazoa; phylum Chordata; class Mammalia; order Lagomorpha; family Ochotonidae; genus Ochotona; species Ochotona curzoniae. The sequence goes on from NW_024467115.1 coordinate 25,237,362, forward strand.
AACCTTTCATCCTACAGGCAGAGAATATACATTTTCTTTATCAGTTTATAGAACCTTCTCCAGAACTGACCATGTTATGGGCCACAAAACAAGCCTCAGCAAAATTGAAAAAAATCAAAATTTTGTCATGAATCTTCTTAGATCATCATGGAATGAAACTAGAGACCAAAAGTCAAAGTAGCCATGAAGACATGCAAATACATAGAGACTTAAGATGCTACTAAAAGCACAATATATTAGAGAGGAAATCAAGGAGAAATTTTTAAAAATTGCTTGAAACAAATGAAGGCTTTAACACAACATAGTGTTAAGAGGAAAGTTCATCTAAATGCCTGTATTAAGATATTTGAAAAGAACCAAGTAAATTAGCTAACCTTACTTAAAGAACTTAAGTAACTTAAGAAGCTAGAAAAGCTAACTTAAAGAAGCTAGAAAAACAAAAACAAAGCATTCCAAGATCAGCAGGAAAAAAGAAATAAAATAAGGCAGAAAACAAACCAAACAGAGACCAAAAGAATGTATAAGATCACTAAATCAAAGAACTGGTTCTTTCAGAAACTCAACAAAATGGATTCCCCACTAGCCTAATTAACCAAAAATAATGGAGGGAGAAGATATGCATCAATAACATCACAGATAATAAAGGAAATATAAAAACAGATACCTTGAATATATAGGCTTATTAAAAACTATTACAAGCAATTATATGCCAACAAATAACAAGATCTAGAAGAAACAGATAGGTTTTTGGATACACACTTCTACCAAAACTGAATCATGAGGCAATTAATGATCTAAGTAGACCTATAACATGGACTGAAATTGGTAATTAAAGGTCTCCCAACAAAGAAAAGCCCTAGGCCAGATGGCTTCACTACTGAACCAAGTGTTTCAAGAACTTACCCCAATCCTGCACAAGCAATTCCAAACAATAGAAAGAGATACAATCCTTCCAAATCCTTTCTATGAAGCCAATATCACCTTAATATCAAAGACAGATAGAGACACAACAGAAAAAGAGAACTAGAGACAAATATCCTTGATGAACACAGACGCAAAGATCCCCAGCAAAAGACTAACCAACAGGATCAAACATTGCATCAGACAGATTATTCACACAAACCAGATGGGATTCATCTCTGGCATGCAGAGTTGGTTCAACATTTGCAAATCAATAAATGTGATACATCACATCAACAAATTAAATAAAAACCATATGATTATCTCAATAGATGCAGAGTACACATTTGATGAAATCAAACAGCACTTCATGCTAAAAACCGTGCCCAGCATAGGCATAGAAGGAACAAGCAAAACAACATGCAAAATCAACGTGGTTTCAATAAAAAATCCCAACAACAAGAGAAGAAGATGCAAAAGTTCATCTGGAAACATCTACAAGAAAGCATGAATACCCAAAGTGATCCTGAAGAATAAAAATCAAGCTGGAGGAATCACAATTCCAGACTTCAAAGCATACTATAGGGCTTTAGTCATTAAAACAGTCTGGTACTGTACTGGTACAGAAGCAGAAGATCAATGGAATAGAATAGAAATACCAGAAGGGAGCCCACATATATATATATACTCCTTTGTAAGAAAATTGAAAACTATCCAGGGGAAAAGCCTGGTTTCTTCAACAAATGCTTTTGTGGAAATTGCATAGCAGCCTGAAGAGGTTAAGAAGCAAGAGCCCCACCTGTCATCTTACACAAAAACCATTCTAAATGCATCAGGAACCTAAATCTGCACCTGGGAACCATCAAATATTAGAGGAATCAGGAAAGACTTGTTGGAAAAGACACCAAAAGCACAGGTAATCAAAGCCAAACTGAACACATGGGACTACATCAAACTATAAGACTTTTGTATAGAAAAGGAAATGTTCTTCATCAAAGTGAAAAAGCAATGAACAGAATGGGAGAAAATCTTTGCACACTACATAACTGACAGGAGACTAATATCCAGAATTTACAAACAGCTTCAGAAACGTAACAACTACAAAACAAACAATGCTGTGAAGAAATGAACAAAGGAAATGAACAGTTTTCAAAGGCACAAATTCAAATAGCTAATAGACATATGAAAAGATGTTCAAGCTCCTTAGTCATCAGGGAGATACAAATGAAAACTATATTGAGATTCCACCTAACTCCAATGAGATTGACATACATTCAGAACTCTAGTAACAACATCTGCTGGTGTGGGTGTGGGGATAAAGGCAGCCTCCTTCACCACTGGCGGTAGTATAGGCTAGTACAACCACTATGGAAGTCAGTATGGTAACTGCTTAGAGAAGTGCAAATAAACCTACAATATGACCCAGCTATCCCACTGCTGGGAATACATCCAAAGGAACTGAAATCTGCAAGTGACAAAGGGATCTGCAGTCCTATATTTACAACAGCACAAGCTACAATAGGAAAAACACAGGAACAATTAAGATGCCTGTCCAAAGAGGAGTGGATAACAAAACTGTGGTACATCTACTCTGTGGAGTATCACTCAGCTATCAAAAAAAGGAAGTTCTACCGTTTGCAACCGAATGGCTGATATAAGGCGATCTTCATACAAATTGTAAGATTAATAGTCCTTTCAATACTGTTTTTCTGAAACCCATGGTTTTGCATATTCTTGTTTTTATTTTCCTTTCTTTAAAATAGTTTCTTCTCTCTTACTAAATTCTTCACTGACTCATAGATCACACAGTAGTATCATTTTTTCCAAGAAGGTTTTTTTGTTTTTCATTTCTTCATCTACACATTGGTTATTTAAGTCCATGTTACTGTAAAATTTTTTATTACTGTTGTTGATTTTGTTTCATTGCTTCTCATTTAAAGGAATGCATAGTAACTGTGTAATAGAGACTATCATATCCAGGCGTGAAAATACAATGCAGTATGCATCTCTACTTCCAAATCAAAGACAATAAAACCATTGGATATATTGACAAAAGGATGTTGAATTCTCTGCCAGTGTCTTGCCTGCAGAGCAGTCGCCTGCTATAGCACTGACATCCCATATGGGTGCCAGTTCCGGTCCCCATGCTGCTCCCTTTCTGACCCAGCTCCTTACTGATGTGACTGGGAAAGCAGCAAAAAGTGACCCATGTAGTTGGAGCCTTGCTCCCATGTGGGAGTCCCAAAAGAAACTCCAGAATCCTGGCTTCAGTCTGGCCCAGCTCCAACCATTGTGGCCATTTGAGGAATGAATATGCAGGTGGAAGATCTCTCTTTCTCTCTACCCCTTTCAAATAAATAAAATAAATTTTAAAAAATAAATATTCCCATTGTCTTATTTCAAAATCCTACTGTTCTGTACTTTTTCTCTGTCAATTTGCTTCCACTGATTCCATTTCCATTAATCTTCCCACCAACTTGTCCCCATTAACAATAACCATCTGCTCTCATTCTCATTAGTTCTCATACATTCGTCAACACCACAATGCATTTCCAAGCCTATCTTCCTGCCTTAGCTGGATTTTCTTCTTCGTAATGGGAAAAAGTCACTTTGTATCTGAGTACAATCTGGGGGTTATATTCAGTTTTAACTTGTGATCTAACTGATTGTGTCTGGCTATTCAGTGGTTTTTCATATGTCGTTTCCATCTAAGTTGCTTTTAAATTAATCATTTCTAAGATTCTAACACATCATTATTTCTCATGTCAAGCTAAGTGCTTTTCTCCCACATCTTAATATTTGTCAAAGATATTATGCAGGGGTTTTTTTTGCAATTGTTCCTAAACCCGGCACAGAAAATAATGGACATATTCTCACTCCACAAAAACAGCTCAGGCTTTTCTATGAGACACCTGTGATTGAAAAGCTTTATCAGTGCCGGAGACAAGTAGCTATGGTACAATAGCCGTGTGCTTTGATGGTCTCAGACACACCCACCCTCATGTCTTCACTGTGGTGCCTTTCACGTGCCTTGTCATGCAAGTGCCAATTTTCATTGGTTAATGAGAACCTAAGGGAGATAGGAGGAAACAATTTAGCTCAATTGGCTATGCTTTTTACAAATAAGAACATGCAGCTTGTTTTTCTTTTTTCTGGATTTCAGACAAAGTAACACTTAGTGGTAACATTGGATAAATCCTACACACAAAGTTATTTAAATTTTTTTTTATTCAACAAACTTACTAGTTGATTTCGAAATACATCATTTACTTCATTGGGGACAAGAGAAATTATTCCAAAACATTCTTAACAGTCCTAAACTGATTTTTATCAGAGCAAAAGGTGAAAAAGGTTAAAGAAAAAACCTACTCAAAAAGATCTTTGTATAATTGAAACTATGCCGCTGGGTTTCTTGGATGCTAAAGAAATTCTTACACACATATATGTATATAATTAACTTAAAATACTCCAGTGTCAAATAACAATTTGATTTTACGCAACATATTATGGTTGTAAGTGGGCTATTTTTAGCTATTTTCAACCAGGGAGCTAGACATCACATTTTTCAATGCTGGCCTACAAATGTGGCTTTGTAGTACAGGAGGAACAAGTGTGCCTTCCCGCCTGCACAGAACGAATGTCAGCTCCCCTGAGCGCCACAGCAACCAGACAGTTCCCTCTCCTTTGATCATCACAGGAAGCCCCTCATGTACTTCTAATCCCTGATACTTCCTAAATCAGGCTCTCTCACATGTATCACATCGCACTTACAGAAGACAAGAAGGACCATAAATGCACAAGCATGATAGTGTGATGGTGTGTGTTTCTGACAATCGTACCTTTGCTTCTCACGACATCTATTCATTCGTCGTGCACCAATGGGCAGATATTTAACATCCCTGAGCCTTAATGTTCTCTTCTACAAAACGGAATTGATAACAATTCCTTCACAGGGTACTGTGCAGATGAGAAGACTGCAAGCACCTAGCATACAGAGGCACTTAATGAGAAGATGCTTCCCCCTTCCTCTATTCTAGCGTAGCATTCACAGGCCAAGCCTGCACGACAGCTGGTTGGAATGCTGGTCTCTTGGTAGGCTGCGCAGTTCTGAAGGCAAAATCTTCTTCACATGGATACATCCTGTATAACTCAAGGGAACAAATTGTGCATTCTAGAGGCAGAGGAGCTGTGTGCTATATGAACCTGGGGACTGAACCGAGCTTCATTCCAAGGTTGTGAAATAGCGATCTGGGGATTTAGGACGCTTTGGGTAACATATTTCTTTTCATGATCTGTGGCTTAGGCCACACTGGCTGAGAGAGTACACTGTGTTTTAAACCAGGCTGCACAAAATGCAACTAATTTCCTCCCTTCTTTGGCATCTCATCGGAATACAGTATCATTTTTCCATATCTCACTGTAGAAACCGCTTCAGGAGCACCAACCTTATCTGGAAAGAGATGAAACTAAATGCACAACACTACACTAGAAAAACAAGATGCTTTGCTGAAAACAGCAGTCAAGGAGACGTGGGTCATCCCTGACCATATAGGAAACCTTGAGGAAGCAACTCGTGCTTATTAAGCCTCAATTAAAACAGAAAATGTGACTTTGGTTGAGGGTTTTTGGGCAGATCAGGAAAAGGATGCCCTGGACCAGACTTTGACCAGGTGAGGCAGCATGCAGACACAAAGTACACAAAGCCACTCCATTTTAGCTGTGCTGACCTCCCCTCTGTCACCATCCAGGCTCCCACTCTGTTTTAGTAACTGACTCTGATTTTCACATTTTAGTACAACTCAGCAGGAAAGCAGTGTGTGTGTGTGTGTATGTGTGCGCACACACGCGTGCGCGTGAACACACATAGGAACTCACACATTCATGAAATTCACATACTTCTCTGTATTTTCTTCTGTATGTCAAGGGGCTACAAAGGCAGAATACTGCCATGAATCTGTAGCATTTGTAGACCAGAGCAAATGGCTTTTGGTACCTGCAGCCAACAGGAACTGTATTCATTCTCTTCCTATCTGATTCCAGACCAGCACTGCATAGCCAATTGTTTGGGGCTTTTTCTCATGTGCCAGACACCATTTCTTAAGCACAATATTTCAAGGACATAGCCCAGTCAAAATAATCAGTCATGCTCTAGATGAATGGGAACAGGTTAAGGAAGAGTCCTCGGCCGCTATCCTTTCTGCTCCAGATCAATCATTGTTTCTAGGTCATTTGGCCAACATCAACCTAGGTTTCTTAAAAACTGGAAGCAAGAGGGGGCACATTTGCTAGCTACTGACTGCATATGGAAGATCGAACTTTCCCAAACTTCTGGAAGAAATCATCTTGCGCCCGAGCCAGGGCATCTTCATCAATGTACACGGCTGGCCTCCTGGCCATGAGGAAGTACTGCACCTTCCTGGAGTTCCAGCCCATCACGTACTGCAGCCAGCCACAGACGGCGGCAGTGGAGCGGCCCACCCCAGCGTTGCAGTGCACATACACGGTGTGTCCGTTCTCCAGCAGGGCATGAAGGAGACACACAGCCTGGGGCAGCATCTGCACTCGGCCTAGGATGGAGAAAGAACAGGATCAACAGGTGCATGAGGAGACCACCCCTGGAACTGCCGGCTCATCCGCCAGCACACAGACCAACCCCAGGGCCAGGCACGGGGTGAGCCCAGGACATGAGCATTTGCTCCATTACTCTGTCATGAAGGGGAAAAGTTAAGGTGGTTTGAGAGGCAACGCTGTGTTCCAAATCTTCCCCGGGCATCATTGCTCCCTTGAGTGACTCTCTGATGCTCATCTCCCTGCACAGAAATGCCAACTGGCACTGGATGCTTACAGAAATCACCAGGGGCTGCAGAGAATATAGAAAGATTGTCAGATCTTGTCATCTGAATTTCATTTAAACTGAATTAAAAACCTTCAAAAAACAGTAAAACCAAGAATTAGAACACACTGGCTAAGAAAAATTTGAAATGAATTTTAATATGATCCAGTGGGATGGCTAACTTCTTAGCTAACATTGGAGCTAACTGATAACTCATTTTTTCCAGCTACAATACAATGACTGAATCTCTACGTTAGTTGATAATTGTGATTATAATAATTATGATTATGGTAATCACTGCTTTATGACTCTCATTTTGATTGCTAGATTATTCAAATGCTTTCCCATTCATAGAAAGTGTGCCATGCCCTGCTGAGTCCGATTGCCTCTGCCCTTCTCTTCTTGTGGGCAAGAATAGGGCACCCAACCCCAGTCATCTCTCTGTACATCTGAATGCCTGGCATTTCTTTTGCTGCCCTCAATCTTAGTACAGAGATACTGAGGAATTGGCTGTTTGAGTGTCTGTTGCAATATTTTTTTTTCAAGGAAAGGGGTGATAATCAGGGTAAATGCTGCAAGAGAAAGAAGGAAACTCTGCAGAGTCCTGGATTGTAACCACATGCTTTCGACATGGCATTTCCTGGCTCTGTTCTCAGTCACACAAGGACAGCTGGCCTCAGAATGTCCCTCCAAGGACCCCACAGAAGGGCCTTATGTGCCTTATTCTTGCCATTCTAGTTGGATTCTGAAATGACAGGACACGCCTCTCCACTGTGTGAAGTCATCTGTGAATTTTCACTGAGATCCACCATTCTTACATGAGAGCCATTCAGGTCAGTTTGGGTCTCCCTCTGGATACCCTCTCTTCAAACGCAGTGTTCCTTCAGAGCGAACTCACACTGAGGTCAGGTATCATCTCCTTAGAAGGACAGTTTCCTTTATAGTGCCTTTTAGGCATGGCATCTGCTTGTCTACCCCGTGCTCTGAGAGAAGCAAGTACACCCCTAGGAACTTGGCTAATACTCTAGTCTTGCTGTCAGGGCTAGAGTTAAAGCTACAGGTAGGGCATGCTTGGTGACTCCTCAGCACCCACCACACTCTTATACCCAGTGTCTCAATCATGCTTTCTGCCTGGTCCCTCAGAACATCTGAATCCCAGCCACAGCAACTCCTTTTCAGTTTAACCCCACACAGACCAAACAGCCATGAATTGAATTCCTTTAAATCTCCAGACCTGGTTACTGGGCTCTCTGAGGTTAGGGTGAAGCAGGCCTTCCACGCCAATACCCTCATGCTGGCATAGAGGTCATAAAACAACACCAAAGAGGCAACAAGGTGTGAGCATGAGACCTGCCAGTGATGTGTTTCGTGGCCAGTGTTAGGAAAAGCACTGGGTAGTGGGTCCACCATTTGAGTTGGGGAACAGAAGATGCAAAAGCTCCAAGGAATATTTGATTGTCACTTCTGAGAAAGATGAAGCTTCCTGGACCACAGCATGTTTAGTCTGAGTAGGGACTGTAGGAGGCTTGTTCAAAGAACACTGTGTGGGAAGAGAACTCTACTGATAATGCTGAGTAGAGCGGGTTCTTGCTTCTTCCTCCACATCAAGGATCACCTGACACATTCCATTCTATGGATGCCTCTACCAACATCCTTGGCAGGAAATAAATAAGAATATTTTTAATGTGGCTTTTGCCACAAGCCAAACACATGGAAAGACTGCAGTTGACACCTATAGTAGGAACTGCTGGATTTAGCATCCCAGCCCCAAGTGCTCAGCCCTCCAGCCACAGTATAGCCAGACTGCCAAAGACAGCTAGCACGAAACTGCTCATGACCCATTCAGACTTGTTCTCCAGACAGAGGTTTCCCAAGGACATAGCAGATGATACAGTCCCTTCTCTCATTTTTTATCCATAATAGACTCTCCAAGACTCAGGTACACAGCTTAGAAGTTGAAAGTGGCTAGGCATTAGTTTTGAGATTCTTTGATCACTGACCTCCCATCCTCCTGCCAGCTATGTGTTAGTGGCCACAGAGAAAGTACCCAAGGCTCTCGCTTCACACAAGTCTGACACATGAGTCCACAGCCCTCTGTGAGCAGATGTCCCCAGGCCGCATGAGGTAAAGGGGCACCAGAGAGGCAGTCTGTCCAAGTGCCCACCCATCTGAGTCGGTGCCGTTGGCTACTCTGAACTCTAATGACTGCAAATCTCCCTCTCCAATGACAGATAATGTTACTGAGCCCCCTTCTACCTGCCAGCCAGTCTCCAGGCCTTTTTCACAAAATAACTAATTTACAGCCACCGAAAACCTCCAAGGTCAGCCCTCCAAAGTCAGCCCCCCTGCTGTCCTCAGTGTGTATCTGAAGCATCTGAAGAGCAGAGTTGTGCCTGCCTGTGTTAATCCCAGGTGGACACTGCACTCCCACCTGTTGGTCCCCAAAGTCTCTGTGTTTGACTCCTACATTTTAGTCCTTTCCTGACCAGCCTGGTCACTGGCACGTTCCAGTTTCCATCTTATCAGCGTGAGGTTTGTTTTGTTTTGTTTTTAAGATTTATTTATTTTTCTTGCAAAGTCGGATATACAAAGAGGAGGAAAGACAGAGAGGAAGATCTTCCATCCAATGATTCACTCCTTAATTGACTGCAACGGCCGGTGCTATGCCGATCCAAAGCTAGGAGCCAGGAACTTCCTCCAGGTCTCCCACACAGGTGCAAGATTCCAAGGCTTTGGGCCACCCTCAGCTGCTTTCCCAGGCCACAAGCAGGGAGCTGGATGGCAACCAGGGCTGCCGGGATTAGAACCAGTGCTCATATGGGATCCCGGCGTGTTCAAGGTGAGGCCTGCTAGCAGCTGGGCTACCGCGCCAGGCCCATCAGCGTGAAGGCTAAGTCAGTCCCTCTGCATCCTGCTCACCCGACCGTGCTGTATCCCTCATAACATCATCATCTCCTTAGGGTGACCCCTGTACCTCTGCCCTAGAGGAACTCTACACCCCAGAGGTCTCTCTCTGCTTGAAAGCCCATATGAACAAGGTGAAGCTAAGAGGTAACCCACCACGAAATAAAAATAAGATCCCTGTAAACAAGGCTCATCTTGACATTTCCTGTGAGATAGAATCCGTATCAACTAGAATATCTGATTTGTTTGTTTCCTATAGAGAAGCTTTAAGGAGAATATAATTAGATTAAAACAGATATTACTGTCTTTATCCTTAAGGACAGTAATATCTCAAGACAAGACAGAAATCCAGATTTTTTTAATCATGAAAAATATTCAAAATTGTAACTTGCAAATTCGGAACCACAGGATGTGGTTTAGAACTTGCATTCTTTTTTTTTTTCTCTTTTAACATATTGGTTACTTAATACCATGTCAACTAACTCCATAACGTTATAAATAGTTACTGATGTTATGTTGGGACTTTTAATTGATTGGGATGATACTCTGCTGGCTCTACCTTCAGATCAGAGATGGTCTCCCCAAGAAACCGTTGAACTTATCTGGACAATAAAATGCTGGACTTTATACTTGGTAGATGCTTGCAATGAAAGAATCTCAACTGAATTTGAACTGTGGTAATGCAACAAGATGGAGGAATCCACCAGGAGAGGGGGGTTTGGGGGGGGGGGGAATCCCAGTACCTATAACACTGTGTCACATAATGCGATGTAATCAATAAAAAAATAAATAAATAATTTTTAAAAAATTATAAATTGCAAGAAAGCTGAAATATCTAAACCACGCCGGGTCAAATGAAATGCGTTACTCTCTGTGGTTCTTACTTTGGAATTTAAGACAGATCCTGAGTCTCAGTTGCTCAATAAGCATTCATAGGTGCATGAATGAATACGCAAGAGGAGCATTTGTTGTTTCTCGGCATGTTAAGCTGCCACCTGAAGCCCATATAATGGTTTGAGCCCCAGCTTCTGTGCTTCCAATCCAGCTTACTGCTAATGAAGCTAGGAACGCAGTAGATTGTGTCTCAGGTAACTTGAGCCCCTTCTACCCATGTAGGACACCTGGATGCCAATCCAGGCCGGTGAGTTCAGCCTGGATCCCAGCTGCTGCATGCATCGGAGGAGTGACCCAACAGACGGAAGACCTCGCACTCTCTCACTCCTCCCCCACCTCTGCTCCTCTCCCTGTTCCTCCGCTCCGTCACTGCCTTTCAAACAAATGAATAAATCGTTAAAAACAAAGAAAAAAACCACCACCAAAATGCCATGATGTCTGTTTGACCTGAGATACCACCAGATCCCTCTCCACTAACTCGCGATCCGTGCCTGCTCTAGGTTAATCTGAACCTTCAGACTGAGAGCACCCTGAATGCTGGAGAGAGGGAAGAGTTAAAGCATGCCGCAGGTGCATGAGAAAAACGGGCCTTGGTAAGGGCAGGGATTAAAAGGCCTTAAAATATGCTTTGTATAAAGCTTGACTCAGGAAGAAATAAGTCATTGCACCATTTTCAGCCTTTCTAATACACACACATTATATAAGTATTTATATTTATATAGATTTTATATATTTATGTGTGTGTATGTATTTGCAGGGGCAAATGTATGGCTAAATATATTCACATGGTATTTAAACATAGCTTCTTTCCCACCTTTGGCACATAACAAAGACAAGGTCAATTTAATCTGTAGCATAGCCTTAACTCGGTGATGTTCAAAGCCATTCCATGCTAACTGCCTAATTCGACTGTTCCATTTCTGCAAGATACAAATTACTCTGGCAATTTTCCTAATGCAAGCACTAGCCCTCCTACATCCCAGCTACTACTGTTTACAAGGTTCAAGTCCAGGAGTCTGGCTGGTGGCAGAGCTGAACTCAGCAGGTTGAGCGAGAGGACTAGGAAGGACTGTGACCGAAGAGGCGGAGCTGAGGACTCTACCTGGGGAGGCGAGGACAGACCGTCCATTAAGAAGAGCGGCTCACAGAGGTCAGTGTTCAGTCTGAACCCTTGCTATGCCAGGGAGATCCTTACAGACTTGTTTTGTCCTGTTCCAGGCAGCGCTGGATTTGGGTGATCTTGCTCTCTCAGGTCAAAGACACGAACCAAAAATTGGAGGGAAAAAAAATGAAAAAGAAATCTAAGTCACCTCACCAGCATGTGACAAAGTGCACAAGAGTGAGGATCGAGATAGCCCAATGACTGAAACGGGTCTGTGACGAGGAGCGGTGACGGTCAAGCCTGACACAGTCTCCCTCCTCCGATGCTCTCTGACAGTCATGCAGCAGTTCAACTCACTCCCAATGGATTTTTTTCCCTCTTGAGTTCTAAAACGATTCAGCTGAATTAATCTATAGGTTCGCTGTGGTAATCCTGTGAGCCACACACATTGATCTGATGACCCCACACTCCTCTCCTTGGTCCCACTCCCCCAATACTCACACAGCTACTCTCCTTGGTAAGGATTAACCCCGAGGTTACTCCTACGGGCAAGGCTGAACCCAAGAAACCTTTATTTAGTCTGAGAAGTTGCCTTTTCTCAGCAGAAGCTTTCGTTGACCGTCACCCATGCTGAAGTTCTGTGTCACCATGGAAGTTGCACCACTGCTGTACTAACAGCTACCACCGGGACCTAGTGACCCCAAAAGGCTACAGTGGATCTTGCAGTGGGGGTACAGTTTCTCCTTATGCTTCTACAAACCCTCAGATGTTCCTGCAAATCACCTGTTTGCAGCTGAGTCTTTAGGGGATGGAAAACATTGCACTGACGGTTAGTAGCCCAACTTGTCCCAGCCTTGTCTCCCATACTAACGGAGCCATCTTCTTACGGTCAAAGACACTGAGGTCAAATGCTCTCGTGAAGCCAGTCACAGGAATTGATCAACTTTTCTGAAACCAGAAAAACAAGCTACACATAGTACATACAACCTAGGGTCAACCAGGATTCTAGAGGGCAATTTTTCTCTCCTCCTTAAGAAAAGGAACAGAATACTTAAAGTGAAATTAAGCTTCCTTAGGTCAGGTTGCCAAGAGGAATAATACCAATAATTATCTCAGTTTTCAGGACCAAAAACTGTGCCCCATTCCCCATGACTGTTGAGTTCAGACAAAAACCCACAAAGGGGCAGTGCCTGGCTGCATGGACCACATGCGATGCTAAATGGGACCAAGGTGGCCTCTGTGTTTCGTGACCTGTGATCCCTGAGGTTCTCCGTGCTAGGAAGCACTGGCTCTTGAGAGAGAAAGCCTCACGACATATGGTGTTGCACAGCTCCAGCTGACCATGAACCTGAGGCTCTGAGATGGTGTGAGTAATGCTGCCTGCCACAGTCTGCATCTGGCTGCCGGCTGCCACGCCACGTTTCACTTTGGTCACCTGAACAGGTTGTTTAACTTTGTGCTTCAGTCCCTTTCTCAGCAAAATGAAGATAGCCACATTGTATGCTCAGAGTCTTGTTAAGAGAATTAAATGAGTTAATGCATAAAATTGCTGAGCGGGGATGCATGTATGATGTGAATTTGGGGAAAAGGGCTGTTGCTAGGTATGTTTCCTGGTTGGGGACTCAGTGTTCCTTATTTGCCCAGATTGCCAAATCACACACGCCTTTGGCCAGGGCCATTCCCATAGCTCTCTGCTACCCCCTGCTGGTCTCTGGTTGGTATTATTGGTGTAATTTAATTCTGCTTAGATATTTCATTCCTGTAATAGCCCATACTTCTGTGCCTTAGCCAATGCTGCTTTTTCCACCTCACATGTCTCCCTCCCTCCACACGTGCCTGTCAAGGCCATAACCACCTCAGCTATGAGCCACCTAGGAGCCATGTAGCCTCTCTGCGTTCCTCTTGTCTTGACGTCTTCCTCCTGCCACAGCATGTCATCCTTCTCACCCCCTGCACCCTCTGCGCTCATCCCCTCTGCCCCCCACCCCGTGCTGTACTTACTTTTGTATTTGCTTTACTGCCTCCTACAGTTTGCTCAAAACTATGCCCTCTCTGATCCCGCTTCGCTGGTGCACGCAGCCACACATCCCTGCTCAAAAGGCCAGGCTGTGGAAGGGCCTGTGCAGGAGAGCACGCACTCCCCCGCCCTTCCTGGGCAGCATTGCCCCATATCACCACCCACTCTGTCCAGTCTTCTCGTCCCCTGACAGGCCTCCCTGCTCAGCCTCCCGGCCCATCCTCCATAATGCACAGAGCACTTTGGGAAAAGCAGAAAAATGCACCTCGGCATCTCCCAGCCTTCCAACCTTCCTGCTACGTCACTCTTCTCTAGGAAAGAACTTAAAGTATTTCTTGTCAAATCCTGCAGCACACTCTTCTCTCACACTCTCTTTGGCTGCCACATTTGTCTTTCAGTTCTGGAAAACTCGGTGCTGTCTCCTGCTGAGGAGTTCTTGAGTTAGCCTGGGAAATTCTCTCCCACTTCATTCTTCCTCGGAGTTGCCTTGGTTCTCAAATCAAACATCACTCCCTGAGAAAACCTTCCCTGATGCCATTTGCTTATTCATCTTCTCATGGCAATATCTACATATGTAACAACGACGACGACAAAATTTAACTCAGTTTTAAATTCCTATTTTCTCACTCCCTTCCCTAGCACTCCCATCCCTGTTGGACTACAAGCTTCACAAGGACAGCACCTGTGCCTGTCTTGCTTCACTCTCATACTTCCAGTCACCAGCACAATGCCGCACAGGTAACAGGTACACGATAGACACACTTGATAAATAAAACCCTTAAAAAGCTGCATTAAACACAGAGTCTCGGCCAAGCAACCAAAAGCCACGCATAAACACACTAAACCCACGGCCTTGTATTTACCCCATTTCTGCCTTCCATTTGTTGAACAGTTCATTTGGACAACACCGACAGGCAGACAGCAAAGGTTTCTGTGAAACACATCAAGAGGCTACAGAGTTCTTTTGATCCTTACCTTCTGTGCTCATATCTGGTGTTGGCATCCAGATGTAGACCAAGCCTTCTTCCCTATACAGCTTCATCATGCTGTCGGGACTCATGGGTTCTGAGTAGCGGTTGCACCCCGAGGAGTTCTGGACAATGTCCCATTCAGTCTGGAAATTCATGACAGCTGTAATCCCCAGTTCGTGCTTCAGTTTGATGGTCACATGTTCCACTTGGCGAGGGCAGCTACCCAGCCAGATATTTGGTAGAATTCTAATGAGAACACATGGGGTTAACCATTACTATGGTTCTAATCAGAGATCTAAGAAGCTGCAGAAAACATGTAGTGCTAAAATGCAATTAATCTTTACATCTGGCATAGGAAAAGCTGGATTTCTAAGAATCCGAGACCCAATGTTATTTTTGAAAAGGGGTACTGTTGTTGCTGTTTTGGGGGAAATACATGATTCAATTAGCTAGGATGCCAGAAAAGGGATTTTAGCAAATCAAATCTACCAATATATCAAAATAAGTTTACCTCACTGTGCTCGCTCCATGAATGCGTACATCACAAAGCCCGTCAATATATTTCAAACACTAATTAACCACAGGTGAAAGGTGTTGTATCATTCAGCCTGGAAAACATTGTCTAAAATTCAGCAGTCACTCCTGTTTAGAATGTCATATTTTTAAAAATCACAAAAAGCATAAGACATTGTAAATATGTTAAAGGTCAGAAACCCATAAAGAAAAAATTAATTTCTTCTCGATATAATCAATATCAAGATTCATTCCAGCACTCTCTATATTCCAACTGATGCTTTACAGTAAGAAAATGAAAAAAAATTACTATCAGTAAAAAAAAAAAAGCCTATATTTTCAAGTAACAGGCTGACCCTCTGCTTGCCAGCACCAGGATCCCATGGTGGCACTGGTTCACATCTCAGCTGCTCCACTTCCCACCCAGCTCCTTGCACGTCCTAGGGAAGCAGCATAGGACAGCCCAGTGCCTTTGCCTCCTGCAACCACCGGGAGACCCAGAAAAAAGATCTCGGCTCTGGCTTCAGACTGGTCCAGATACAGCCATTTAAGGGATGAAACCGAGGATGGAAGATCCTGCTCATGCTCTCTCTTTCTCTCTTGCTCTCCCTCTGTGACTCTGCTTTCCCATTAAATTTCTTAAATAACAAAAACAAACAAACAAACAAAAGACCCACTGGACCTTGAAGCTGCATCAAGGAAACCAGTCGCCCTGGAGAGTTGAAGAAGGTTTGTGTTAAGCTGATTTGGACACCACTTGCTACCACACAACAATCTGCCTTGAGATAATACAATGGCTAAAAATGCTGAATATTCACTATAGGAACTGGACATAGGAGCTACACTTTCTTTAAATGTCTTTCCTATTGAGATTATAGCAGTGATTTCACACCAGGGACGATTTTGCCTCCCATGAGATATTTGACAATAATCTATGAAGACATTTTTGATTGTTAAAGTAGTGCTGTTAGAATCTGACAGATTGAGATCGGGACGTTGCTAAGCATCTGCTAAGGCACAGCACAACTCCCCACACCAAAGAATGACCTAGTCCAAAGTGTGAGTAATGCCAAGGTCAAGAAATGAGTGTAGAATAAAAGTGCTACACAACTCTTTCCCATGTGTAGGGAGCGAGGAATGTGTACGAAGAAAAATCAACCAATTGTCTCACGAAGGATTATTTGTCATATTGTTGAAAATAACTACAAGCTACGTCATATTTTGAAATACAAATGCATGTACTAAAAGAGATCTAGAAAGTGGCCAGAACCTATTATTAGATATCTGAAGAGCAGTATTTATTTTGAGGGTGGTATCAAGGAAAAGGCATTGAACACTAGTCAGAAAAAGTGGGTTCAAGTGCCAATTCTATCAAAGTGATTCCAATAACACTTGAAAAGAACCATCTATTGTTAGGCCAAGTTTCTTAACCTCTCCACACTTGTTGTGTCTTCATCTTGATAAACAGTATAAACATAACTAATTCACAGGCATTGTGTAAACAGTCAATACAAATAACTAATGTGTTGAATAGCACTGACAGAAATGAATTAACAATAAACACAGGTGGAGCTTAGATCTAGTTATAATTGACTGTTGGCAGTAATTGAGTCTCCTCTGTGTTGCAATGACTGTTCAGTTAGCCTCCCATTGTTCTGCAGGCCCTTAATTTGAATGAGGCGGAGTACAGAATACCCTACTTTCATATAACATCTAAACATTTTTTCCCTTGGCTTTTGTCTTTGCTGACGAGGAAACAGTCAACTGACTGATCTGCACATGTGAGTGTTACCAATTCTTGATGAGATTATCTCAAAGATCTAACACTATCTAGATCTTGAACGCTACCTACACTACAGAAAAGCAGGATATGCTCCCCGCCCCCCTCTTATTAGGTTCTTTTCAAGGGGATTGTTAGAAACTTCTACACTCACCCACTCCTTCCTTAGGTTCTTTTCAAGGGGATTTTTAGAAACTTCTTCATCAAAATAAACGTGTGGGATTATTGGGGGTGTGGGGGGGAAGTAAAGCAGAGAAGCTGGAAACCCAGGAGAAAGGTAATGACATTGCAAACAGGAGTAAAGCACCCAAGCCTGTTCATCTTACATCCAGTCTGTCAAGATCCTCAGCTAGTCCACTGCATCCAGTAAATCAGCAGAAAGACCAGGTTCCAGGGCCCTTAGAGTGTCCAGGAACTGTGAGTAAACCCTCACACCCTCCAGGCTATCCCCATCTCCTGGTGCCTGCTGAGCGAGAGTACACCCTGCCTCTATCTGGATGATCCATTACCCCTTCAGAACTCCTCATCCAGGAGTCTGAGTGTTGGCTCCAATATTTTGGGGTTCAACAAAAAAGTACCCTATACATGGTTGTAAGCCACTTCACTTACTGGATAATAATGGGCATTTTATTGAAGTGGACTGGTAATGGCAAGTTAAATTTCATATGCTACTCAGAGCATAAATGAGCACCACAACCTTTGAATGTGTAGAACTTAGTATTTAGTTAGTCGATAAACACCAAAATAAAGGGGTTGCTTGATTTTTCACAAAAGATTTGTATAAGAGCTAACGAATACTTCATAGAGATGGACAAACAGTAAGTTGGGACAACAAAGTTGACAAAAAGAAAATCAGAATCTCAAGTTGAAGTCAGTCTATAGGATCACAGGCTCTTTCTAAAGCACTCTATCACTCCTTCACCCTGGTCTTTGAATGCATTTTAAAATGAGACAGAAACTCATAGCCAGCCAAAGGTCAGCACGCCCATACCTGGTATTTGAACATATGCATCTTCCACAATTCATTTCTGATGTAAATGAATCCTTAAAATACATTCTCACATAGACTGATTTCAGTGTCAGGTATCTCCAACTTTTTGATAACATAATGAATTCTTCACAACTAGAAATCAGCAACCACACTTAAGAAATAATCATCAGATGAGTCCGTTCCTTTTTTTGAAAGTAAGATATCTGAACCCAGGAGATAGATAACAAAAGCTAAACTCCAAAAGCAAGCATCTTAGTAAAGGATAGAGAATTAAAGATAAGAATTGTACTGAACAAATAAATGAGTTCTGCTTAATGACACAGCCAAAATGTGTTGTCTGTGCATCCTATTTCAATTCATTCTCTACCAGCAGGTGAAACATTTCTGGTTACGTGATGCACTGGAGATAACAAGAAGTCCGCAGTATTTTCTAAACAGTCATTAAACTTCTACTTACTGTTAAAAAGAGAATGATTTGACACCACTATTTAACTTATCTTACTTTTAATCATTATTCAGTGTCAGTGATACTTTAAACAATTTTAATATTAGGAATTTTTGAGAGAAAATGGAAATATTGAATCTGGATGATAAAAAAAACTTACAGTAAATTAAACTTAATGCAAAAATACAAAGATTCAAAGACATGTTAGTGGAATAATGCTTTGGTTTACAGCTACATTATAAATTACATTGTAAAATCATCAGAAAATTATTTTACTGATAATTCACCATTGGTTACAATACAAAGAAGAGATTTCTGGCAATTTATCCGGAGATCATCTGGAAAAGTCAAAGAGAAACCACTGTACCAAATGGGATCGGACAATAAGACAGAAGTTTCCAAATCCGACCTTTTATTCAAGTCACATGAAACATTTTTACCCAAACATCAATTGTCAGCAATTACCCCAGAGGCACACATCTGGAGAATCCACAATGAGACCTGTGATTCTGCAGACTATCTTTTGTCCATTTAGAAACTACCTTTATTTCATGCCTCGCCATATTCCCCACCAAGACCCTGGTTTTTCTCAATGAGCATATCAGAGAAGCTTAGTACAGAGACCCCAGGAACCCTGCAAAGCAGCTAAAACTTTGCAGATGAGAGGACTTGGCTGGCTCAGTCCTGCAGGCATGCATGCACACTTAAGTGGGTGCCTTTCCTCTAAAATTACTGAAAAAAAAGTTTCAGGACTGCAAATGAATTCTAGACAGAATAAGAAATGGGATGCTATTCTGTTGCGGGAAAAGAATGCGTGCTCTGTTGTTAACTTCAGGGTAAGAAGTTCCTAGAAAGTCAAAGCTAAATCTACTTCTTCACTAATATTTAATAGAATTGTGTGCAGTAAAAATGAGCTTGGTAGGAAAAACAATACATTAACTTGGATTTTTACTCTTTTCGTTACAATTCAACCGAGCTGGATTCAAATAAAATCCATCTGAAGAATACAACGATCATCTAAAGACCACGGAGAGAAATGGATGGCTAACATTCTGGAAACTTACTTATTTGGACTGCAAATCAAAATCAATTTAGTTCATTGGAGTGACTCTGGATTTGTGGTTCCAGGTAATCACATCACAAACCTACATCATTGGTTTCACCTGTCAGTCTGGGCCTGTTGTCCAACAGCTACTGAGCTGTATGAATCAGAGTGGCTTAGCACCTCAGCTGTCAGTTGAAGGAGGCTGCACTGACAATAACAAGCACGTCCTGCTGAATGAGCACTCAAACACTTTGCCAAACCACACACAGGGTGTTGGCAGCAGGAGCTGGTGTGGAAAAGACAAGATATCACAGCAGACAAGTCCATCATCCCTGACGGAACATCAGAGGTTCCATCACTGATGGCTGTGAAAAACGGCAGAATAACCTTTCACGAAAGGTGAAATTAGCATTATTTTGTGTCCACAGGGGGGAAAAATGTTAGAAAATCCACAGGAATGATGAAATCGATGTATGAACTTTTTTTTTATCTCACCTAGAGACCACAACTACCGAATTGTGTACCCTCCTGATCCCTAAAGGAACAGCATCATTTAAAAACAGAGAAAGCTAAAGTGCTTTAGAAAGCCCAGCTAAGCATTTAGAAGCATAAAATTTAGCACATTTATTAAGTTGGATAACTGTATCACATTTCCCTTATTTAATATTTTATGAGTAATTCAAGGTGAAATTAAAATATTATCTGGCTTTTAAAGAATGGGTAAAGACAAAAAGTGTCAGTCCTGTGTAATGTAGACCCATTAGCAGAAAAGCAAGAAAAATATTAAATGAACCAGCTTCATTAGCACCCACACCCACTTGTGCTGAAATTTGTCCTCCAGTATTGAATATTTCTAATAATAAATTTATTCTCCAAAACAATGCTTTGTAACAGGCTGAAAAACTGCTAAAACACCGATTGCAATCTAGAGAGTGGCATTAATCAGCTTTTTATTAAAACAAATTTCTGTTAGAGTTTGCTACAGTTCAAAGGCTGTGTTGTATGTAGAGCACAAGCTAACTTCTCTAAGTGTAGTTTATTTTTTACACTTTCTTGTATGTGCTATATACCTTAGAGCCTTACAAAGCAAGCCTGTTGGACAAAATCCTGCATTCCTATACGGTAAAATGCTTTTAATACTTAATATGGAAACATGTTACAGGTTGACGTGTGTCTTGCAAAACTCCTATGTAGAAGTTTTGACACCTTAACACTTCATGCAACCTTATTTGAAGAAAGGCTCTCCAAAGAAGTACTCACATTAAACAGGTCATCATAGGGATCCCTAATCCAATACGGCTGGCATCTTTATAAGAAGGGGGAATTGGGACAGACATGCGGGGAGGAAAAAAAAAAGAAACAGCAGGTGCAGTGGCCATCTACTCGCCTAGGAGAAAGATCTGCAACCAATGCTTGGCTTACAAGCTCGCAGGAAGAACCAACCCTGGAGACATACTGGTCTCAGATTTTGAGCATTCAGAAAAATGAAACAGTAACCTTCTGTTATTTAAGCCACCTGGTGTGTGACACTTTGTTACGGGAGCCCTAGTAAACTAATCTGGACACTCAGCCATTCAGTCATCCACCCTCTTTTCAGATATCAATGTGTCAGATATACTACATGAATTTTAACAGATATGTTCACCATGTATCCTGATGCTTGGCATTTTACAAGTACAATTATAGCTTGCTGGTGGGTGTCCAAACCGTTCTCTTACACACAGCATTACTTGCCGTCCATCCTTCACTCGTGTTTTTCAACCTGGTATCTGAGCTTCTATCATATGCTGAACGGTCATAATGCCCTGAACTGTTCAATGTGGGCTCGCGTCTTGATCTCAGGACTCATCTCTGGAGTCCAGAGGGGTCTAGTGTTAGCAAATGCTGCACAATTTTGCTTCATGGTTTTCAGAGAATTGACTTCAATGCAGAACCTATTGAAGTAAATATGAGCACAGACTCTCAGACTTGTAAATTAGACTCATCAATTCTTCAGACACTGACTCCAACATAGTTTGGTCCTCTTATTTGCTGTTTCGGAACTTCGTTTCCTAATAAAGGTACTAGCGTACTTCACTTGCTGAAATTCAGCCAAAAGGTAGCACAAAGACTGGAGCAAAGAACTAGGTTAGTAGACTCCACTGGTTACCTTGATACAAAGTTCAACAAAATGTTCACTAAAATACCTTCCTGGCATGTAAACATCATAATCTTGATCATTTCTTGGAAAGAGTGAAAGGTCATGTTTAAGATTTTCTTACACAATGAACTTGAAATGATTTATTTCAAATTAATCACTTGCATAATGAATTAGAAACTAACAGAAGATCAGAGAATTTTTTTTAATTGTGAAATTGTCTGTGGCTTTTTTTTTAAAGTCATTCTCTCAATTCCACAAGTACGTAATTATGTCTTGTTTTTGGCATGCATTCAACAATCAAGAGTGAGCAATGCAGTCACAATCTGCCTTCACATGAACCCACATTCTTTAATGAAGACAGGCAACAATTGAATGCATGATGCAAAATGTATGAAATGTCCAGAATTCATTTGTAAGATGCTGTTGCAGGCATAAATATGGGATTAAAATAGAGAATCCCTTTGGAGCTAGACTTCAAGAAAGACTTGAAAAATCCTCTTTGAAAAGGTAATACAAAAACTAAGACCTGACCTCAGAAGAGAAGCGAGACACACCAGCCCCTACGAGAAGGGTCAGGCATGACTCTTTGGGGAATGAGGAAAACAGAGACATGGGGTAAGATGAACAAGGAGGAGTGTGTGGTGAGACCTACTCACCGCACAGCACCTTACTGAAATGCAAGGACATTCATGTAATGGAAAGCCATGAAGGCAACCAGTGACAAACTTCTAGACAGAACAATGCTACCGACCTCTTTAGTTTCAATAGATGATGCTGGCTGTTTTGTGGGCAATGGGTGGGCTGGGAAAAACTACAGGGGAAAAGGAAGACCTGAAGCCAGCAGTGGTGCGGATGGAGAGAGGTGAATATATCCAAGACGTATTTTAGCAACAGAAACAATAGAATTTGCACATTAACTACTGCAATGGTGTCAATGCAAATTAAAAATACTACTAATGTTTCACTCTTAATGTGGGGGCTGCTTATGAGTGTGCTTAGTGGACAAAAAAAAGTCTCATTTATCTGCACACTGATGTACATGTACTTCATTTCCATAAAACTTAAAAAAAAATAAACAAATGAAATGTCCCCAAGTTAAACTCCATTACACAGTAAAAAAAAAAAAAGATTCCAAATTTACAAATCTGATTTATGCTCTACTTTTCTATATGCTCTACTTTTCCTCAGCCAGTTCCAATCTACCCTCAATGAAGCCCCAACACACAAGTTTCTTTATTGCACATTTATACAATATTTGCACTTAACCAATGTTTCATTTACTAGGCATGGTGCTAATGGCAACCACAGACACAAAAACTCAGTAAAATCAAACCGTCCAGATCCATACTCCCTTTTCTTTAATCTTTCATTATGGGAACGTTAATACAGTGTTTACTGTTCCTACAGGGGTTATGTTGTCCACCAACTGGAATTATCTCTTACTGTTTTAAGGAAATTCCCACTATAGGCAAAGCTGCATAGAATGAAGCAGATTTATTTATTTATTTAAGTCACTAAAGAGATAATGCTTAGAATTCATTCTTTAAACTTAAGTGTCTTCATTTTGGTTCCAGTACAAAAATGAATTTACCAAACAAGACATTTGGAGAATAAAAAAATCTATAATTTTTCATCTTTTTTATGTTAATGTCTTCTTCATTACCAAATGATTATTTGACATTGAAATGCAAGGAATTCCTGCTATGTTAAGGAATTCTGTTAAGTATTTTAAGCAACAGCAGATGTTTTCATTGCAAACTTCTGTATGATAAAATAGCTTGAAATCACTGTGTCATTATTACTCACTTAAAGCAGGCTTCCCAAATACTAATGCACAAGCTGTCTGAGGGTGCAATAAAACAGATCCATGCTCACTGAGTGTGAAGTGGATCCTGAGACTGCCTTGTCACAAGATCCCCTCACACTGTTGTTGGCTCTGAGACCTCATTATGAGTAGCAAAACATACACTTAATGATTGGGCGTGAAGCCCATTATTACCTTGTTGTAGATTACAGTAGTTAGATAGAAGTGATGAATACTCGTGCACACTGAGAAGTACACTAAGGCCCTCCTGCTAGAGCAAACGAGAAGAGAAGCATCTCTGCCGTAGATGCTGATGCTGGCGGTCTGTCATCCACCCTAGTGGCCAGGAGCTCCCTGCTTTTAAAAAAGTTCTACAATTACTAAACACTTAAAAGTCTCTCCAGCCCTCTGCTGATTTCCCAATGAGGAATCTGCAGGAAGCCAAGTGCTGTGTTTTCATAATGACCTTCCCTTGTTCTAAAACATTTCTCCTTCTTTCTTATTTACAGCACTCGGAGGCCTCTTGATAGGGACCTAAAATTCCCATTTCTGTTCTAATTTTAAAATGTGCATTTTAAGATTTCTTTAATGTATGGATAATTAAAATTGAGGAAAATACACATAAGAATTGAAATCTGTGGAGTGTCAAAGAACTTCAGTGACTTGGGACACTGGGTGATCAGCAGTGCTGCAGTTTGCAATGTCCTAAATCAGACAAGTTTCCAGAAACATTTAAAGAAATGCCCCCACTCCCCAGTAAAATGTGAGTAGTGAAGAAGATAGGGACAGAAAGGATATGCACAACTAAGAAAAAAAAAATCCCTGAGAAGTTCTTCATTACTCAGCCTGAAGCCAGAATGTATCAAGTGATGCTCAGAAAAAAGTCCCCAGAGTCATGAAACTCCCCCAAGGATTTGCAAATCGAAAAGATTCCATCTTTTTTAAGTTATTCAAGGATCCAAGGATCCGCAGATAAAGGGAAGTAAAGCAAACATTAGTGAAACTTGATCTATTTGTGTTACTCCCAAACTCACAAGGGGAATTAAGTGCCTATCATACCAAAACTATCATATTTAATACTGCAAACCTCAAATATGAGATCTAATCACTATGAGAGTGCATTCACTACATAGTGTCCCTACTTACAGAAATAACTTACATCAGAATCAGAATACACAGTTATTAACAATCATATGCTCCCCTGAGCATACCTCACATCTATTCACTAAAGGGCTTAACTGGTTAAAAAAAAAAAATGATGTCAACATTTCGTGAGCTGAGCTAATCTCTTTTGTGTTGTAGTGCTCAAACTATTGTTATGTTTAGTCTGCACAGTGCATTGTCCAGAGTGTAGATGAATTTGTCCCACATTAGTTATTGCATTAAAGCCCCACCTGACACAATTGCTACTTCACAGAGATAGTTAAATACATTCCTACTTTCCCTATTTCAAATTACATCGCTGGGTTTAGAATGCATGATATATCACTTCCATTACCCTAGTTCATTTTAATCGAGATTCTGCATCTTTCGTAGAGTCTGTCCCTCTGCACGATTTCTACTTTGAGTGTTCCTCAGAAATCCAAACTCTAGTCCTCTTCTGATATTCCTAAACAACATTTGTATACTGGTAAATTCTAAATCTGCTGCCTTCAACTCAGACCTCAACTCTTGGTTAGGATTCTCGTTGAATGATCCATTACTATCAACTGAATGATATTGTCTTTACCGTCTTCCACCCTTTGCGCCCTACCCACAAACCTGATTCCTTTTCATTATTTCTGAAAAGGCTTAATTATAGCCATTCATGTTAACCAAGACCTTTCCTTGGTTCCTCCTCCCTTTCGCCACAGTCATGAACTCTGCCATAAAAGTCAGTCTCCGGGTGAGTTGGAGAATTTGTCTCCTTGATCCTCATTTTCCTTCAGGTTCTCGACACTTAAGAATGATCCTGCTAAAACACGAAGCATGTGACCTCCCTAAGCAAAACATTGAGAGGACTACCCATTGCATTCCTGTGAAATCTTGTTTCCGACCCAGGGAAGCTGACCACTCCATATGTCTCCAGCCTCACATTCCCAAATTAATATTGCCCTTTAAGAGAAGCATTTATTGTTTCCATAAAGTGCCAGCAATCTGCCTCCATCTGTCTTCTCCCACTCCTCTCATAGTTGGACCATGCTCCTTGACCTTCTTGACCCTCCCAGACACACGGTGGCTGTCTAAGGATGTCATGGGACACGAAGAAGGCTTCACTGAAGTATGAGCTCTGGAACACCAGGCTTTCTCACTCACTGCCACATTACCTGAACTTCTTAACACCAAATTAGCACATGCTTAAAAGCAAACAGGTGACTGAGCAAAAAAATGAATGATTATATGCATAATAACAGAAGTAATCCTGCTAGCTCAAGATATTTTAGACAATCCATTCAACGTACATGTATTGAACCATATTTCCTTGACTTTTGGAAAGCCGTGGTGAACACATTTTCAACTGTGTTATCTCAATGACATATGTGTTAAATTATTGGTTGAGTTTAGCTCAAAAATAACAATTTTCTCTGCAGACAAATGCAAAAGCTGTTTTTAGCCAGAATATAAGACTGCATAACTAAACATATTTCCTTTTTTGCCTTAACTGCCAGAAAACTTAAATACAAATTTAGTATTCAATAGTAGTAATCAGACTGTCTAAAGTCCCTTGACAATTTCTGCTTGTTCTCCTTGATGGTCTATTTCTACCCTAATTTCTTCTACTATGCTCATATATGATTTCTTTTCTAAAGTCTTCTATTGTAAATGATCATGTATTTGTAACTAGGCAGATGATGTTGGCAAAACCTAATCCTCCAAAACACTCATTTCTTTCACTTTTAGTTCCTCCAATTAAGGCACCCACACAAAATAGAGATATCATTATTACTTGAGCCATGCATGGAGATTTACAGTGACCCATCAGAATCTCTGTGTCTTCAGGTACATTTGGTTCTGCAGCCATGCATGTCAATCCAACAGGCTCATTCACATAAAACTGGTGGGATATTATAGCTACTAGCACAATCCATATGCAATAATGGCGTATTTACACTACGGGAATGAGATCAGGTGTTAAAATCTGAGTTAAAAAGAGGGAATCAGAGGTGCTTATTCATCTTAAAAGGAATTTTATGCCTTTACAAAGAATTCCTTCAAGGACCAGGTAGGAGTTAACTGCTTTGTAGACCTATCTTAGTTGTTAACAGACACCCATGACCTTTGTAAAGCCACTTGACACTTGAAGCTCCATGCTTCTAACAGGTACAATGATACAATGAAGAGAATGGGGTTTCAAAAGCTCTTTGCCAGCTCGCAGTGTTTTCCACCCATGGGAGGAGGGCAACATCTAGCACAGACTTGGAGCCATCCTGCCCAAACTTGATTCCCAGCTTTCCTAGATCTGTCACCTTGAGCAGACGACCAATCCTCCCAGTGCTTCACTTAAGAAATGGGATTAAAGACATGGTATACGTCACAGATTTTTGAGATTAAATAAGATAATATTGTGAAATAATTTAGAGTAGTGCTAAGCATACAATTATTAACCAACATCCTATTTTGAACGGGACACCCCCCCAAAATCGGGGTTGTTAAACTACTAGTGAATGGTGAGCCTCTTATAGGTATGCATTACACAGTTTTTTAAAAGTAGTTTTTACTAGCTAGCCTTTTGTTTCAAGTGGACTAAATGGTAATGATGTCCCTTTATTATCATTTGCTCCCTCTGTTTTCAAGGGGCCCGAAAGTGATGGTCCATAGATAAGATCTAGCTTGTTTTTTAAAAAGATTCTAGTAAAGCCTTGTTAGAATAGAGCCACACTCACTCGTTTGCATATTGTCTGCAATCTCCCTGCATACAACAGGAGAGCTGACTGGCTGAAACCAAACCATGTAATGCACAAACTTTGAAACACAGCCTATCTCTTTCTAGAAGAAATTTGCAGATCCCCAGCTCTTACGTATTAAGTGTACACAAGCCTACACCTCTGCTCCACAGTGGTGTAATCATAAAAACAAACTTTGTGAATGAAGGTTTAGATTCTATCTACAATTGCGACTATAGGAAAGTGGAAATAGTTATCAAAGGCATGTTGCAAAAATGAATGCTATGGAGGTGGGAGACTCTCGATGACGTGAGCTGGAAGGGATAAGAGCAAGGCTCCCAGGAGAAGAGCTGGTGATGGGGAACATTCAGAGGGCGACTAGGAAAGCAGAAGGAACATGAAGGAGGGACTTGGCCCTGTATAAAGATGGAGGAGCTGAGTGAGTGGTCCTTCCTCTCATTATCTCCCCATTAGCCTATACACCCTCTCAAAAATACTGACTTTCTGTTTCATTGACTGTTATTAATCAACTACAATCCTAGAACAGATGATTGTGTTATGTTTTTAGATTATTTCTGGATAGAGATTATTAGTCTTAATTTACATAAGACAAAACAAGGAATGCATGTGTGGTCTGACAAGATTCTCCACATTCAACCAATGTTTAAGCTTGCAGCCTAGACAGGTTTATCATTCTCAGAATTTCCATTGTGCCTAAAATTAGTCCATTCCATTCTAGAACTTCTCTCAGATGCAGAGAAATGTCACATAAAATTCTGATGACTAGGATTTCTTATGCACTGTGCTAGGCAACTATTTATCATTGGATAAAGCTTTATCATTTCCACTTAGACTAATGGTCTATTGCTATCTACAAGTTTAACTTCTGGATGGGGTCTGGGAGATGAGGAATGAGAGGCAAGGTGAAGCAGACACTGCCAGCCTTCTGCATAGATAGCAATCCTGATGAAATGCATCTTACCAGGGAAGATAAGATAGAGAAGGGTGTGCATGTAATATATATAGAAACACAGGAAGCTATTGAAGAATAGACAAAAATGCACTGTTTGGAAATGGCAGCTGCAAATCTTATCTCTCATATTCCAAAGCTAGTCAGCTTTTCTCAGCCAAGCACGAATTAGAAGAAATATAATTTAGTGTTTAGAAAATACGTCTAATTTGCCATCAAAGCTATACAATTTGTCTTAAAGTAAGGAATCCTACATCAGCTTTTTAAAATGATGGTGATTAAGTTGACTACAATATACTTCCAGTGTGCTTTTCCTTTCATTATTTGTGGCACCCTGATGAAAAGTAATTATGCTTCGGTGAAGTTTCCTCTTAGATGTAATTTGGAACACTTATCTGAGATTCTCAGAAGGCAGGCTTGCTTGACAACTAAAAGAGAACACCTGTTTCCAGCCACGTAAAGAAAGCTTTTCCTGACAGCCTTTTCTTCTGCATCGCAATGCATAACATTTTTGCCACCTAATGTATTCAGTGATATATTAATGAACTATCTTCTCTCGGCAGTATTTTTGCTTAAAGAAGCCAGGAATTAAATGCCATGTTTCTTCATACTTACATAAGGAAAGAAAAAGAATGGTTCTCAACGTAAACTAACCAAATGAGGAGAGGGAACGTAGCAGTGATGAGGAGCAATGGGCTTTGCTCACTGCCTCAGGATCCTGACTCTAGTTTTCTGTTAAAGGAGACCTTGGGAGGCAGCATGGAAAGGTTATCCATGGGATAACATGGAAAGGTTAGTCTTCATCAGCCATGTAGGAGGCCCGGACTGAGCACTGGCTCCTGGCCTTGTTCTTGGACAAGGACACGCCCTCAGGGTGATTTGGGGATGGAACCAGCAGACTGAACTCTCTCCCTTGGACTTTCTGTCTCTCTGCCTTTCAAATAAGTATTTTTTAAAACAATCATATTTTGAAATTCTGTAATTTTATTAAATGGGCTAAAGGAGTTCTGTAAGTAAACTTAGGTGTATTATTGCTTCCCACATATTTGCTTTAGTGAAAATACTACCCTTTCTGTTCTCCTAGGTGTTCAAACTAGATTTTATGCTTATAAAAAAGCAGATGAAGTTGGGAGCAAAATGGTCCTGTTGCGTTTTAGAAGCAATAAACATTCCATTTTCTGACTAGAATCTATGATACTACATACACACTCTTAACAGGTTTTATTCATATGCTTTTATGATATACTGCTACAACTATTACCTAGTTTTTTCATCATATTTTAACAAACATCAAAAAAAAACTTTTTAAAATATGATGATTTAGGAGAATCAAGATGGTGGAATAGGACAAGTTCAAATGGACTGAAAAACATTTAATCAGGATGACGTGTCCTCTCTAGGACACATTCCAGGAAATAGGAGAGGACAGAACAACAGCAGAGACTGACAGACACAGGAAAGCAATGGACACAATGACGTGGTGTTGCAGTGACTGATACTCCAGGGGCATTCAGCTAATGGCGATCTGAACTCCACCAGCAGCCAGAACTCCAAGAGCAACCAGATGGGAAGGGACTTTCACTGGGAGCTTGGGAGGTGAACCCAGAAAAAGAACTGTCCATCCTGCTGGTCCGTTTGATTTGCCCAGCAGCAGAGACAGAGCAGCAGATCCCAGATGGACAGTGCAAGAACAGGGTGGATTTCATAGCTCAGTCCTCCCCCTAGAGCTGAATGGTGTGCCATTTTGCGTAAGGAGGCAAAAGCAAAGAAAAGGACTGAGCATATGCTGATCTGGGACTCATTTCTGACTCAGTGAACTGCAGCAACATGGCATTCCACAGGTTCCACCTAAGACAGATCTGATTAGCACTCAGATCTGATGGCCAGCAGATCAAGAACTCTAATAGTGGGGGGCACCATTTTGCACACTGTGGCAATAGCTTTAGGACTGCAGGGGACAACAGTGAACTGCGCATGTGCTGAGCTTATGAAAACTCACTGAGTTCCATGGGTTGCACTGTTCCCAAAGGAAAATAATAGCGACTATAGCATTGTATGTGTCAAAATAGGTGCGTGTGATATCCAGACCTAACATCCCACAGGTACCAACAAGATCAGCACCACCAACATCCTAACTATATAGTATACCTGATGTCTCTCTAATCCTGGGACCTGCTCCTACCAAGTGGGTGAAAGGTTGCAGAGACAATGGTGCAGCCTCAGCACAGTATCACAGGAGGTGGAGAATGATGAGCCAGGAGCCGGGGCTATGCAGACCACAGTCGAAATATAACATAAGAACCCAGAGCTGGAACTTGCTGGAGGTTGTGGAACAACTGGCTGCAAGCAAAAAGTTGTGTACCGACTGCAATAAGTAAAATCGAACTGTAGATAGACCTGTGGGTGACACAGCTTAGAAACCTGCCCTAAGGAGAAGACTCTGCTAACCAGAAGTACAATGACAAAGAGCAAAAGAAGAGACAAAGGCACAATGAATACTATTAAAAACTCCCCTGCAAAGGAGCAAAACCCTATGCCAACCTCAGAGATAACTGAGGAAGACATCAAGAAAATGGGGGACACAGAATTCAGAAAACTCATTCATTATAAAGCTTCTGAGCAAAAATGAGAATCACATACAAGCAAGAGTTCAAAGAATTTAAGGAAGCAATAAAGCAAATCAAGGCTGATATATCAGAATCTAAGAACACAGTAGGGCAAATTAAAAGTACAATGGAGAGTCTCCAAAATAGAATGAAGCAAGCAGAGGAAAGAATCTCAGAACTGGAAGATATTTCCTGTCATCGGGGAGAAGCAAACGAAAAGCTGAAAGCAGAGCTGGATCGGGCCAAAAGAAGTATTTAAGAATTGAAAGACACTATTAAGAGGCCAAATAGAAGAGTTATGGGAGTCCCAGAAGGTGCAGAAAGAGAGGCTGAGGTTGCAAATGTATTTAAGGAAATAATAAAGGAAAATTTCCCTATCAAAAAAAAGAATTGGGAAACAACATCCAGGAGGGGCACAGAACTCCCAACAGGCTTGATCAAAAGTGACCTTTACCAAGACACATGATTATAAAGCTCTCTTCAATCGAACATAAAGGAAATGACCCTTAAATGTGCATGTGAAAAAAAAAAAAACAATTGACATATAAAGGAATGCCAATGAAACTCATAGGAGACCTCTCACAGGAAACTCTACAGGTCAGAAGAGAATGGAGCAACACATTCCAGATTCTAAAAGGAAAAAAAATTGTCAGCCCAGGATAACATATCCAGCAAAGCTTTCTTTCATCTTTGAAAATGAAATAAAAATTCTTCAGAAGTCAAGAAAAGTTAAAACAACACACCTCTTCCAAACCTGCCCTACAAATGATACTTCAAGATGTTCTCTTGACAAAGAAGAGAAATAGCACCCACCAAAACCAAAGGCAAATGGGAAGAACATCCCAGTAAAATGACAACAGAAGACTAATCCAATGAACAACCCATTCCTAAAATGACGAGACCAAAGTATCATCCATACATAGAAACCCTGAAAGTAAATGGCTTAAGCTCAATCAAACGTAGATTAGTAGACTGGATTAAAAACAAAACTCATCTATTTGTTGTCTAGAAGAGACACATTTCACCAACAAAAATCAGCAGAAAGTATATTACATGGGTTTGTTATTTTGTGTTAGTTTCATCTCCTCAAAACACTTTCTTTTGATTATTCAATGACTCGTAGATCATACAGTAGCATAATTTTGTTCAAGAAGATTCTTGATTTTTATTTCTTCTGCTACACATTAGTCATTTAGTAGCATGTTATTTAACTTCATGGTGTTGTTAATTTCTTTGTTCTCCCTGATGTTGATTTTGTTTTGTGGCTTTTCATTTAAGGGGATGTATAGTACTGTATAATGGAGACTGTCATATCTAGTAACATGTCATTTAACTTCATGGCATTGTAAATTTCTATTTTTCTTTCTATTGTTGATTTTGTATTGTATCTTTCATTTTAGGGGATGTACAGTACCTGTGAAATGGAGACTAACATATCCAGATGTGAAGATACAATGCAGTATGCATTTCTACTTTCAGACAAAGATGGACTTACAATGAAACTGTTCACTATATCTTGATGATAGGATGCTGGACTCTCTTCCATTGTCTAAGCCTGCAATGATGGATATATGACTGTGTATGAAGAACTATATTTTAGTAATGATACAGAAGAACTAGGGAAGGGAATTGGGGAGAGGATAAGGAAAATCTCATGGGCCTATTGAACTGCATCATAAAATGATAATAATAATAATAAAATGTAAAAAAATTTAAAATATGGTGATTTGGCCTGACTGAATTCATAAGACAGATCCTAACAAATGTAATAAGTATAGTGCCAAAAATTTAAAACATAATTCAGGTAAACCTATTGAAAATATGTCCATGGAATTAAAAATAAATTTGCTTTTATTTGCCTATGCATTATTCTCTCTTTTAATGTGAACTTAATTTTCTGATGGAAACTATTGAAAAGAAACATTGAGGCAAGTTACTTTGGTTACATATCCTGGGAATAGCTTGAGACTTTTGCACCCTTTTCATTTTTTAAAAGTACTTACAAGATGGGTTTAGTATCTTTTAAAAATGTTCATTGAAAGTTGTTACATTATTTAAAACACACATATGCACACTATGCAATAATTCTTTTACATACTAAATACTTCCATTTAGCCAGCACCCAGTCCTAGAACCACAATCTGCAGCAGCCTGCCAAGATAGCATCCTTCCTTCTCCCTTCTAGTTATTACAAGAACAACCACCATCTGATTTGCAACAGTATAGATGAGCTTTGCATAGTCTAACAGGCATTTATACTTTGATTATCTTGCTTAGTCTACAGGCAGAAACAGGGGCATGGAGATATGGGGCAGACAACTGGAAGAGCAACATCTGCACTTTGCATCTAATTTGACTCTATAGGAATGCCCGTGGCCTCTAGAAGCTTCCCTAATAACTTTCAGAGACAGAAATCCATCTAACAAATCCTACCCTTTTTGTACATTAAAGTGCATTCTGACTGCTTTAAACACAAGGATTAAAAGGTACTCCTCATTCCAAACCGTCTTTCATGTCAGTCCTTTGATGTTGCTCCTCTTGACCTCTAGCAGCTCAACATCTATGAAGAAGATTAAACACAGGAACAGGAAATAAGAAAAGAAGATATGTGATCACCAGACTTCCTGCAGATTTTCTTTGCTTAAGCCAAAGCGCTCAATTGCCACTCGTTTTGTATTATCAGTGTTCTCCAGAGAAGTAGACCTAAGAGGCTATGTACATTTGTATATTGGTTGAATAGATCTGCTCTGTGGAGTTGGCTTCACTCAACCTCAACTGGTTTCAATATCAAACTCATTAAACCAATACTTCCGCAGAAACATCCACAATTCTATGGGGTCAGATACACGAATGTCATATCTTAATACATAATGTCAACTTGACATATAAAATAAGCCATAGGTGTTGATCTCTTGCTGTCTCTTTGGTGCGCTGGCCTCATCTTGATTGCTTTAATTTTTACACAATTGATAAAGTGTGCCTTCGTTAACACTTCGTCATTGCAAATCGGCAGCAAGTTCCAGGAGGGCAGGAAGCTGGTCATGAACTTCCATGCTCCTTCACGGTCCTGATCAGAAAGCATCGGATATTCACTCACCAAGTCGTATATGTGTTTTAAAAAGTGTCAACTTTACTATTTTCTGCACAGACTGTGCAAACCTACTGTATAAAAACACAGACAATGTAAAGTCATTTCAGCCATGGGTAATGTAAACTAAAAAAGCTAATAATCATAGTAATAATAATAATGTAACTATCTGTATGAGAAATGGTCTTGGTCAAAACAGATGCCAAAGCAGCTTTGATCTGTCATTCTCAGAACTCAGGCAATTCACGGCTGCCTACAAAACCTTACAAGTCTGTCATCCTCATTACACCTGACCTAGATTCTTCCTGTTTTATTTCCGTAGTGGCTATAGGTATGAGCAATCTCTTCACTGCTATCACTTTCTGCTTATGTAAAATAATGCTTAAAAATGTAACAAAAAAAAGCATAAGATTTGATTTAGAACTTGATAACTGGCCACTGAGCTACTTAGTTTAGAACCCATTTGTGCTTAACGAAGCCCTGTATTTAAATAGAATCGTTTCATAAGGTTCTTCAAGTATAACATTTCCATGTTTCCATAAAGCACGAGTTACACAGCTAAAACTTGACAACCAATGGTAATTCTTTTTCAAAAGACTATTTTCTGCCCTAGAGAGTCAGT
Source organism: Ochotona curzoniae (assembly GCF_017591425.1). NCBI lineage: Eukaryota > Metazoa > Chordata > Mammalia > Lagomorpha > Ochotonidae > Ochotona > Ochotona curzoniae. The sequence continues at coordinate 25,271,850 of NW_024467115.1, forward strand.
TCCTGAAGAGGGGACCATTCTTATTTACACAGGAAGCTGCTTTACACACCACAAGACAGCTGCTTGAATTTCTATGGGGGTGCAATGTGCACAAATATTATGTGGACACTGGAGTAAATTTGGATGTTTGGAAGTTTTAGGAGCCTAGTGTTTTAAACAGCAAAGATTTTAAAGCTTGCCTTTATTTAAGGGACAGGCATTTGACACAGCAGCTTAAACTGTGCATTCATGTCCAAATATTCAAGTGGAGCCCTGGCTACTCCACTGGGATCCAGCCTTCCGCTTCTATCTAACCTGGGAGGCAGCAGACTGTGCTTCAAGTACTTCCCCACCTCCAACACCAGAAATCCCGATGAAGTTCCAAGCTTCTGCTTTCAGCCTTGGCCAGCGCTGCTTGTCAAGGTCATTCTGGGAGTAAAGCAGTAGACAGAAGATTTCTCTGTGTGTATGTGTCTCTTTCTCTCATTGTTTTGCTACTTTTCAAATAAAATGAAAGCAAATATAAAAGTTTATTAAAACTTGGAATTAAAATAAAAGCTTCTTTAATTTTTTTGATAGGAAGAGATGGGTCTGCATTTTCTGGTTCACTCCCCAAACACCTGCAATGCATAGCTAGGCTGGCCCAGAGCAAAGGCAAGAGCTGAGAACAGCATCCAGGTCTCCCTTGTACCGGGATGAAATTAATTGCTTTGGCAGTTAGCTGATATAGAAAGTTGGAAAAATTGAATGATTAGTGTAAGTAACTGCTTAGTACAGTATCTAATAGATGCTCAATAACATTTTGTGTAATTTTATTTTACTCAAAATGAAGCTTTCTGTTTTCCTGCTACTTAGAAAAGCAAGTACGCAGGCCCGGCGCGGTGGCGCAGTGGTTAAGGTCCTCACCTTGCACACCCGGGATCCCATATGGGCGCCGGTTCTAATCCTGGCGGCCCTGCTTCCCATCCAGCTCCCTGCCTGTGGCCTGGAAAGCAGTCCAGGATGGCTTTCGGACCCTGCACCCGCGTGGGAGACCCAGAAGAGGCCGTTGTGCTCACTTGGGGAGTGAAACATTGGATGGAAGATCTTCCTCTCTGTCTCTCCTCTCTGTATATCTGCCTTTCCAATAAAAATAAAATACATCTTTAAAAAAAAAGCAAGTAAGCTATATGGAAGTGTGTAGTTCCATTTATAATAATATTTGTTAATTGAAAGCCAAATTACTTCCAGGGAAATGGCAGTATACACACAGGCTTGCATAACTTTACTCCCAAATCAAGCAAACATAAAGTTAAAGTAATAAAAAATCATATCAACAGATTTGTAACTAGCAGAAGAGTTCAATCCTATAATTATTTGTTTTAAGAAATGATTAAGGGCCCGGGTGATGGCCTAGTGGTGAAACTCGTTTGTATGGTGTACCATACATTCATGTCCCAGCTGCTTCACCTTCTCACCCAGCTCCCTGCTTGTGACCTGGGGAAGCAATAGAGGACAGCCCAAAGCCCTGGGACCCTGCACCTACATAGGAAACACAGAAAATACTCCTGGCTCCTAGCTTTGGATCAGCTCTGCTCACTTGGGAGGGAAACCAGAGGATGAATGCTCTTTCTCTCTGTTTCTCCTTCTCTCTGTAGATCTGCCTCTCCAATAAAATAAAGAAATCCTTTTAAAAGAATGCCTTAAAAAATAAATTGTTAAAGTATAAAATCATTTCAACCAAATCAAAAACATTAACATCTTACTTCTGATACTTCTTCTGTGATACCTGGATCAGAAGTCGAGCATCTGAGACTCAAACCAGCACCCATATGGGTTGCTGGTATCACAAGCAGAAGAACACCTTGCTAAACCATTGTGTCACCCCCCAACAATATGTGGGAGACAAGTTTTATTATTCTAATTACTTCACAGGTGACACACAGAAGTTACTAAATTACTCAAAGCCCTATTGCTAGAGAGCAGTAAAGCTGGAGTCCACACCCTCAAGTCAGAGTGCACGGTTTTGCTAACTACATTATATAAGCATTAGAAAATACAGTGGACAGATTCCCACTCTCCAGGGTGGAAAAACATGGCCCCTGGGTCCAGTAACTGTTGGGATCCAAGGTTCCAGCAGTAAGCCCAAGCAGCAAGCTACAAGCTTTCAGAGAGCCTGTTAGTCCTGGCCAGGATCAGCTCAGCACATTCAGTGAAATGAGTATTCCGGGGTTCTTAAGGTTACTTCCCATGTTCATGGCCCGATTATTTCCTCTCAGAATTCATACACTGAAATTATCCTGCACTGTGAGAGTATTAAGGGATAGCCCTTGGGCAACGATTACATTACAAACGCAGAACGCTCATGAATGGAACCCATGCCCTTAGCAGCCTGAGAAGACTGTCTTGCCCCTTCCATGTCAGCTAACCAGGACAGAGAACCATCTTTCACCAGACATCAGCACCTGCCGGCCCCTTTATCTGTCTCCAGAACTGAGAAACAATCCCCCACTGTTAGAAAACAAAGGTATTTGATTACAGCAGCCAGCACAAACCAAGACATCTAAAATCTCTCTGGACTCAGCATATAGTTGGACACACAACAGAGATTTTTTTAACAACAAAGTTTACAAAGCAAAAATCAGCAAAGGAGAAAGGCATGAGGAGAAGCCTGGAAGAAGACAAATACAAGCATCTGAGAGTTGCTTCCCAGTGCAACTGCATAACAATGTGCTTGATTGCTCCAGCACAAGTGTGACAACAGAGGAGACGTGCAGTCTATCTAGGAAGTGCATGGGAGACTCACTGCTTGGCTTCTGTTGGGGCTGGTATGTAGGCACCCACTGCTAGCTTGGGCCCAGAAGGAAGGTAGGTGTTAAGTATAAACACATTCTTAGCAGAGTTCGGAAACAGTGAGCCACCCTTATCATTCAGGGGAAGGTGATAATATATATTTATATATCGGTATAAGAAACCGTTTTCCAGCCAAATTTCAGAGGCCCAGAGGGCTCCCCTTGTAAGCAGACTTTTTCTCAGGTAAGGAGTGTCTGCCTTGCTATGCTAACTTTTCCTGCAGAGTAAGAAGGAAGTACTGAGCCACCTTCAGCTGAGGCTTCCTTTACTGTCTGAGATCAACTAACTTTATTATATGCTGTAATTCTAAATTTCTTATCACTTGGATTTCTTCATTCGTCTCTACTCCCACCTGTCCACACTATCTGGAGAAATTCATATCAGTGTCAATCAGCTACTTCTGAAAACTATCTGTAAATTGGCAGCAAAACTGTCAGTCTCTGGTGGACTAAAGAAGTACAGGAGAGTGGAGTATTATGCCCAGTCATAGGCAAACTACAATTCCGTCATATTTCCATTGTCGTCTCCACCTCACAATGTAACATCACACAAGCCCCTCACGGATGAGGTCCAAACGCTTTGAATCCTTCCCTGATGGCAGGAAATAAAAGCTGCTCAAGTTCAGCAGTAGGCGTATCATTCGGTCCACCCCTGTAAGCCGCAGTACGTGCAAGGCACTGTGATACAAGCAGTAACTGGGTATGCAGCTGAATTCAGACACAGACCTCGTACTGAAGCAGTAGACTGACTGTGGAAGTGAAGATGCACCGTTGAATAATTTTCATTTCAAGCAAGCAAAGTATACGCACGGAGGCCGGGAATACAACAGTGAATGGAACAGATATGGTCTCCACACTGATTATCAGCAAAGACAATACCTCATTCCAAGGGGGGTCTGGTCAGGATATGCCAACACGGTGGAAAACCACAGTATTCCCATAATCACCGCTATTACACAAGGTCCCATGGGAAGTAGCCTGGGAAATTATCCTCCTCAAAAGTGTCGATTTATGCTCTTGGATTAAAAACGCTATGCATGGCATTTAAAGTCTCAGCGAATCTCTGACCTACAAGATTCTTTCAAATGATGTTGGTGGCCTAGCAGTATGTAATTTGCCAGATTCTATAAAAGGGGGCACAATTCAATTCTGTACGGCTACAGAGAAAATACTCTGTTCACTCTTACCATTAGCCAAAGCATAGGAAAAGACACAAATTTTTTTCAATTATAAAATAAGGCAGGATTCATTTTAGATAATTTCAGTATATAGGCTTAGTACCAATAATAACATATCAGGAGCAAGAAATTATAATAGACAAACGTGTATACACATCACAGCCTCCCTTTTTTCATCTTAACATAAGAAATTTAATTCTTCTAATTCTTTCATTTTTGCAGAAGCTAATTCCTTTTTCTGACAGGATTTATCCTCAATTAGGAGATGCTTAGTTTTTCTTTCTGACTTTCATGGGGTCTTTTGTATCATTTATGTTCTTTGCCAGCCCTTTTCTTTAACCGGGTCCTTCTGTGTTCATGCTGGCCTCTCTTCCTACTTGAACTATATAAATGGATCTGACTTTCAATTTAAATATGACATTTTTTTCCTAACATCCTGTTTGGCTGGCTCAGGTCTTAGGCTGCCACATGGCAAATTTCTACTAGAACTTTAAGAACTGACAACAGCCTTAAGACTTTTCAAGTTCATTTGGAAGACCAATGTCATGTTCAAATCAAAAGACGGTTATTTTGCTATTAAGGTAGCAGAGCATTTACCATCTCTGTCCCCAGTGTCTGCTGCACTCAGCTGTGTGGCTCTCAGGTGGAGTGCCCTTCAGCTATGTCCTGAGCCAAGGAGGCCAAATGCCCTTCAGATCATGATTTCATGAAACTCTGTTCGCTTGTCAAGGGTCTGGAATAAAAGTCACTTTCTTAATTTTCCTCCGTATGCTAGCCGCCTTTATCTGCCCTCTGGCTTTAAGGTTCTGGGGTTTAGAGAACAGGCCATTTGCATTCATAAGAAGGCTGTCCAAGACCAAGCCTTTAGGTAAGGAGGAGTGAGAGGCGTCATTGAGAGAACTCTCCTCGTCAGACCTGCGCAGTGTACACCCTGCAGCTGCCCAGGCATGCAGTCAGGCTTCATGTTGCATTTCCATGGCAGACGGTTCCATTACGTGACTGCCCTGCACTGCACTCTATAGCATTTTCTTCCACTTTTGATGGTTTCTTATTTTTAAAGAGGATTTTTTGGCTTAGATTCACCATGTACAACATCATAAATGACTTTCCCTGAAACACGTTCAGTCGGTTAGTTGATCTAAAGGCAACAAATCCCAGCCGATGTGCTCACTCACCTTTTCACCGAAAGCATCACGAAGAGGAGTTACTCCAGTCTTAGTTTGTAATAGCTTACTTTACTAAATTCTAAATGGATGTAACGTTGCTTTAATTAAAATTAAATTCATAACTAAACAAAGAAAAACTTTAGGATGACACAGGCCTTGTAAAGCTATTTCACAAAGCTAAGTATGTAGAAAAATTTTACTTTCATTTAACAAATTACAGAGTTAAAATTGTGAAAATCAAAAGTTTCATAAATTCTTAATTGTTAAATGGCTTTGATTATTAATTATCTTAATGACAACTATTAATATTTCCAGTGAATTAGATGCCTTCAAAAATGTTTAAATCATACTTCCAATGAAAGAACCTCAACTGAATTTGAACTGTGGTAACGCAGCAAGGTGGAGAAATCCACCATGGGGGGAGGGTTCAGGGAGGGGTGGGGAGAAGCCCAGTGCCCATAACACTGTGTCACATAATGCAATGTAATTAATAAAATATATATATATATATATATATATATATAGAATGTTTAAATCTCTAGTTGCCAATTGTGTTTATAAGTTCACTTAATTTTCTACCTAGATAAAGAAATTACTTTCATACTGGAAAGTTATATATATTTGAAAATCAAATACTAGGTTTGATGCAACCCAGTAATTCCAAAGGAGATGCTATGTATATCAGCCACTTGACTTACAAACGAAAAAAGATTAGTATAGTTAATTTTATTAGAAGCTATTACTGTGATCCGGATAAAAATTCTGCTCTAGGGCCTTGCACAATGGCTCAACTTGCATACCCTCCCCCATCATGTGAGATACCTGCTCACGTCCCAGCTGCTCCACTTCTCAACTATTCCCTGCTTATGGCCTGGGAAAGCAGTGAAGGATGGCCCAAAGCCTGGGACCCTGTATCCACAGGGGAAACCTAGAAGAGGCTCCTGGCTTTGGATCAGCTCAGGTCAGGCCATTGTGCTCACTTAGAGAGTAAACCAGCAGATGGAAGATCTTTCTGTCTCTCCTCTCTACATATCTGCCTTTCCAATAAAAATAAATAAATCCTTCAAAAAATGAAAAAAAAATCTGCTATAAAATTTAAAAATGTATCTCAATCCAAATATTATACTGTCAACTACCAGAACGGACTTGGAGATAGAGTCACCTGAGTTCTGTTGTATGCTGGGTGTCACTGAGATGGGCCCATACTGAGAGCTTCAAGGCAAAATTCTTCACTCCCTCATCCTACCCTCTACAGCTCAGAAACATGCTCCAATATTTGCCCCAGGTTAAGAAAGAGTTGGTTGAGTCAAGCCCTAACCTGATTAAGGAGAGAGACTCAGAATATACTTTTTGGGTGATTAACCTGATAATGGGGTCTGTGAGGGCTCTGTCTGGCCCTGAGTTTTACTGTGGTGGTCATAAAACTGGATTTTAAGTTTAAAGTTAAACTCTCAAGGCTGTGCTGCTTGGAGCTGGGGAAAGAGTAATATGGCACAATTACTTGGTCTTTCTTACTGTTATGTTCAACATAGGCCCTGTAGTCTCTCACCTGGCTACCTCAGCCTTGCAAAGTTGGCTTTGTATGTGAATATATTAAATTGGTGTCTGCTCAGCAAGCTGGTCACTGCAACATTACTGGCTGTACATCCTCCCATTTGGAGGTGTGACCTTTGCTGGGCTAAGGACATACAGTATGATATTGTCTTGTAATACTGGGTAGAAAAGGAGAGTTGCAGTATTCAGTCTGTCACACAAACACAAGGGCATTGTTGCTGAGCTGTGATACACTGATAACTTAGAAATATGTTAAATATACTTTGAATGAAATTACAGGACCTTTGTATCACAAAGGTGTTCTTCACTTTGTGGAAAGATCCATTTGCATTTACACAACAGACACTTCAAGCTGCAAAGTGGGCGCTGTCTCTGTCTGGCCTGAATGAATAATACTCGAGGGAACAGATGTTCTGCCCATCTGTTATGATGCTAGTTAACAAACTTGTATCCTCCATTGGAACACTTAACACTAGATACCCAGTTCTGGCTCCTGACTCCAAATAGACACAGGCGCCCATCCCAGTGGTTCCACTGCCAAGTAAACTCCCTGAGAGCAGTGGTGGCTGGCCCAGTGCTTGGGTATCTGCAGCCACACAGGAGACCCAGAAAAAGCTTCTGGCTCCTGGCTTCTGAAGCCATTTGGGGAGTGAACCACTGAATGGATTATTCTCCTCCTCCTCCTCCTTCTCCTCTGTGTGTGCTTGAGTGTCCTTCTCTCCATATAATGCTGCCTTCCAAATAAAAATAAATAAATCTAAAAAACAAACCCAAGACATGGAGGGACTGAATGGGTAAAAGCATAACAACTACATATTACTTTCAGAAAATCAGTTCATTTCTAAAACTCAGTTCAAGCATAGACTGTGTTTGCAACTGTAAGTATTAAGTGGAGCCAAGAAAGCCTGTAACAATCGGATGCGGGATAAATTCAGTAAGAGAGAGTAACCATTACAGATAAACGTGCTTCCACTATCAAATCACCCAAAATACAGAGCAAAAGTAAATATAACAAAATGAGAGATAGATCCTAATACAACGTCTTAGGGCATTGTAACAATTTCCAACAAGGCATAGATCGTGCATTCACTAAACTTCAAGAACAATGATTAAATCTATCACTAAACTTCAAGGAACCAGAAAAATAATAGCAAATAAAAGAAAAATTAGCTCAAGTAAGGAAATAATGAAAATCGGAGCAGAAATGAAGACTAAAAACAACACACACAAAAACAAAACAAAACAAAACAAAAAAACAAATTGCTTCTTCAAATTATAAAATTGACAAATCCTTACTTTGATTAGATAAGTAAAGAGAGATGAAATAAGAAAATAATACCAGAAATGAAAAGGGAGACGTTACAACTGACACCACTGAAATATAGAAGGTCAATAAGAAAAATCTCACAATAATACAATAATAATACATCAATGAAAGTCGAGGTATTGAAAAAATACCGAACACATGCACCTTCCAAAATTGAATCACCATGAAACAACATCGCTAAACAGACTAGCAGTGAGGACTAAGATTGAGTACTTTATAAGTACCTCATAAAATTGTTGTTGAATTATACCAAACATGAAAGAACCAGTATCAATTATTCTTAAATTATTCCTCAAAATAGAAGAATTGAGAATTCTTGTAAACTCATTTTATTGGTCCTCCATTATCTGTTCCAAAATGAAGTTAATTAAACATAAAGGCAAAACTTATCAACAAAATAATAGCAAACTGAACTGATTTCCATATTAAGAAGAAAGTATGTTATCATAAAAATTAGGAAAAAAAAGAAATAAAAAGGTGTGGTAGGGAAAACGGGTGGGGGGGGCAAGTAGGAAGTATCAGTAAGGTCCTAAATATGTATTGTGATATATGTGAAATTTGTTCACTTTATATTAATGACTTTGTGTGGGAAGTGGAGGCTAAAGACTCTCCTGAGATTTGGGAGGGGCCGTCGCAAGATTGCGGCTGGCCCAGGGCCAGGAGGCGGAGTTGGTCTCACCAGCAGGTAAACAGGAAGTCACAGGGATAGGTTAATGCCCACTCTGCGATTATGTCATTGCTACTGGCCTATCAGATAGTGCCAAGTGGATCCACGGCCCAGTAGCGGCGACAACTTTGAAATTGAAAAATATAAAATCAACCAAATATAAAAAGGACAAATACCCCATGATCTCACTTAGTTGTCACAATCTAAGGAAAATGGTCTCAGAAACTCAGGGTATTCAGTAGCAATCAGAGTGTGTGGGGAACAGGAAAGAGGGGAAAGTAGGGAAATACTGATTATGGTATAATATGTTACACTTAAGAGTGAGATGTTCTGATGTTCTATTGCACAGTGAGGGAACCATTCATAATAAGGTAGAATCTTAAAAAAAAAAAAAAAAAAGAAGAAAATATGAGTGTTTGAGGAGTCAGATACATTTATCCCGATCTGAACACTGCACGATGTACTTGCATATTGAGCATAACATGGTATGTCATAAATATGTATAATAATCTTAATGGATCTGTTATGCACATCTCCATACTTGAACATTACTTACAGCTTTTCCCAATATTCCTTCTGTATTTTTTTACTTGTTGAATTCTTTTTATTTGCTGGAGAATTAAGCAAAGCAATTTTTTAAAAGTTCTTTCATACTATGTTTTCAAAAGGAAGAAAAGATGGGAGGGACAAAGGGAGGAAAGGCAGGGAGAAAGGAAAATATCCTCTTTAGAATTATACATGAACCACATGGAATCTCATCTCTTGATATTAATATGAGAATTGAAAAATTGAAAAATTAAAATTTAAGTGCTTAATTCAAAATACTATTTCTAAAAACAAAAATAATGGAAGTATGGTTTCCAAAAAATGTCTATTACTTCTGCACTATAAATGAAGTTGAAAGTTTTTCAGTCTTACCATCATACATTAGAATAATCATTTAACTTCTTTTCTTTATGCTTTTTAGGCAAGAAAAGATACCAAAATGCCTTACAAAAAAGTCATTTCTTGATGTTCTATATTCAAAGTTACTTCCATAATCAATTATGAATTTTCTGCCTTCTATGATACCATCTGTGTCATTCTTTTACTCCTTCTTGACTTGACTAGCAGTAGGTGATTTGATTGTCCTGAACTAAAGAAACCCCTTACAGCCCCATCAACCGTTACCAGGACAAGCTCCTGCACTGGCCGAGGACCTGTGTGCAAGGCCCAGGACCCCTGGCCTCTAGCAGGGGCATTCTTTCACATTCACTGCATTCCCTGGGCTTTGTTTTTTATTTGTTTGTTTTTTGGAGAAGTCATAGACGCACATAGAGGACCCTATTTCCCAACCTCCAGTAACACTGGAAAAAAGACATTAACTTTAACTTTCAAGGGACAGAACCTGTGTCAGAAGGAAACAAGTTTAAAAAAATAAATCATTGTGCCACCTGCTATCACAGAATGGCTGTTTTCTTCTCTCCTCACTCATTTTTCTTCCTAAGAAACAACTGTAAACACAGTAGAAGCTTCATAAACATGCTTCACTCTGCATTGCAGTAGTAGTTGATTATATACAGACCCTTATTGTGTTTTCAGAATACTGTGTTTCCAAATTATCATTGTTTGCTATGCTTTATTTACTTCCTTTGCTGATCATTCATCTTGTCTTCAGTTTTCTCTTCCCTTCTAAAATTAGGCTAAAAGTACATCCTTACAATTGTTAAAAGAAAAATATAATTTAGCTGTTAAGCCTAAAGTATTGTAGGACCAACTTTATTCAGGAATGTGGTGATAAGTATAATAACCCTGGCAATGGATTTTTCAGTGGCAGACTGAGATTTGGTTAAACATTTATAGTAAAGGCAAGTGAAAGTCTACAGCCTAGGAACAGAATGGGAATGACTAAACCCCACATAACAGGATAAACAGAAAAAGGTTTCACATTTTTCTTGTAACTAGCTAGAACTTTCTGAAATTATATGGACCACATACGTTTTAAAAGTTCTTGCTGAAGTTGGGCATAAGTGATCTGAGGTACCTAGCAACCTGAGCCATTAAGACAGTGACCAAAAACCCAGCATGCAGGTTTGATAGACTGAAGTGGCAAGGCACTTTACTAAAACTGAACTTTAAATTCCCAGATGAACATAGATGAGGATTCAGGAGACTGACCAAAGTTTGGTCAAACAAAAAAGTTTTTGTCAAAATAAACCAAATCATTAGGGAATGGAAATAATCACTATTTAAATAAATTCTGGTGATTTCTTGTTTAATGCAAGTATGTCTGTTGGCTTTGGAATTTTGTACATTAAGTTTCCATAAAACTTAAAGAGTTATATGCAATACAATGAAGTTGGTGCAGCAGCAGCAAACAATGTGATGTTGTATATGCTTTAAGAGCCTCTCATAAAAACAGCGATCTCAAACCTGCATGTGACCACTCCCGATGCAAGGGCAGTAAACATGTGTGAAGCAAGAGTCTGGCAATGTAATGGTAGCAAGTAATCCCAAAAGGTTAATAATAATTGACCTTGGGAAACAAGGCAGGCCAGACAAAGGAATCTTATGAGGGAAGGGAAATTGGGAAAGGACCTGTAACCTAAGAAACAGGGGGACTGGAGGGAGAAAGGAAAGCAATGAATACAGTGGTTTTTTTCTTAAGATTTTAAGATGCTCCCGGCGCGGTGGCGCAAGTGGTTAAAGGTCCTCGCCTTGCCGCCCGGGATCCCATATGGGCGCCGGTTCTAATCCCGGCAGCCCCGCTTCCCTTCCAGCTCCCTGCCTGTGGCCTGGGAAGGCAGCAGAGGACGGCCCAAGGCTTTGGGAACCTGCGCCCGCGTGGGAGACCCGGAGGAGGCTCCTGGCTTCGGATCGGCATAGTATCGGCCCGTTGCGCTCACTTGGGGAGTGAATCATCGGACGGAGGATCTTCCTCTCTGTCTCTCCTCTCTGTATATCTGCCTTTCCAATGAAAAAATAATAAAAATAAATCTTTAAAAAAAATAAAAATGGTGGCATTTTAAAAAAAAAAAAAAAAAAAAAAGATTTTAAGATGCTGAAATAAGATGGGGCGAGTTAAACAACAAGGCAAGCAACCGCATAGATTCACATGTCTTTTCTAAATAAAGACAGCAAGGTGCTGAGAAACAGAAAAAAGTTCCATGTGCTTTTGTAGCTGGTTAGAGGTATCTGGAATTATACGGACCACATACGCTTTCAAACTGAAAGTGTGTGCATGTCTGTATTGACCCACACAGCAAATTTCAAGAGTAATGTTTATACATAGATATCAATCAAGATAACACTTCAGCATTACAGACTTATTTATTTATTAGGAGCAGCAATAGTGTTCTCAGAATACTTGAAGAGAAAAATTAAAGAACCTAAAAGACAACAGATGAGAAAGGCATTGTGTAACCTGACAAAACATAGAAACAAAGATCTTGATTTTCAGAAATTCAGCTTCAACAGAAGTGTCATTTTAAGGTTTTATGATACAGAAATGGTCAACGGCAAGATCAACTAGCACCCTCACTCACAGTAACTGCAGTACAGACTTTGACTAGCCTTTTCACTGAAAATTCCTCCTTCACTTTGATAATCCTTCTATTCTATTAAGCAAGAGAGAAGACTAAGATCTAAGTACCACTAATGAACTAAAGAGCCATCAAAGATTGGCAAAATGACTTTCATAAACCAACTTTCTGAAAACAAGATAAAAATGTTATCTGATGTTCACTGATTGTAACATAATGATGTGGACCTTGTGTAATCATTGGTCATGTATTTAATTCTAGCTCTGAATATGTTAATATGAAATTCCCAACAAACCATATACTATTTTGGTGTGTTAGACTTCTTTCTGATCTGGTCAGAGCTTTCTAGAAAAGCCTGGGAAAAGCCAAATTATCTATCAAAAATATTATTTTACATTCACACATTCTGCTGGAGTGACTCTTCTTCAGTTGTCTCGACCACTGTAAAATTGGAATTATGATTGTTTTATAAAGATTCAAACTCATGGATCTTTTCCTAGAATCTCTGTATATCCCAAACCTAAAAGTCATATCTTTTCTCACTCTCATTTGATGACCTTGCTTCTTAATTCACTACTAGAAGAGGAACAGTGAAAAACTGAATTTCCACATGCTCTCATGACTACATTGACCCACCACATGTAATCCCAACCCCTCTGGCTTCCTCTTGTACCAGTAGTCGAGCACAGCTCTCCCAGAATCAGTTCATTCTTACTCACACATCGACCACTCTCTTCCTCCTCATTAACTGTTCCTTACTCTATAGGATCATTTTAATTAACACAAAGATATTCCATATCAGTTCTCATCTTATAAATTGCCTTCTTCTAACTACAGCCTTAATTTTTATTCTCTTTTGCATTAAAATATCATAATAGTAAAATTGACATATTTTACCCAAATAAAGACACATGAATGAATTCAGTTCCCTCCACGTGTTTCAGGGTGCGAGCAAGATCATGACAGACAAGTCTAAGGTTTATTAAGGAGTCTTTATTAAGCTTGGTAATAGCAGGGCCCACCAGAAATAACAAATCACAAATCCACATAGCAATCCAGTCAATCGTAACCCCAAAAGGAACAAATGGTCATTACCCTGAAGTCCATCCGTTAAGCTGCAGACCTATGTCCCAGCTTCCCCAACAAAATAAGTTATCCTAAGAAACATCCATCAACCCAGACACGCTTACAAAGATGCAGGCATTCACCTTTCCCTGGCTTCTGTGCCCGCATTCCACTACTGCCAGGCCTCACCTCTCCTGGAACTCCCAATAGCACACAGATTAGAAATATAAAGCATCTTAGCATTGCTATCTTCACTAGCCCACCCAAGCAGTGAACAGAGGTTGAGGAATACAGACACACAGGGGCCATGCTCAGGGGATACCTGTCCTCAGAGGTACTGGGGAGGCCCAGAGTTGCAGTACCAAAGCAATGGAAGCACATGACCAAGAGAGTGAGCCCCTCCTTACCATTAGCCTTTATTGGGGCTTGTGAGGGGAGTGGTTACACAATGCAGTACCACCCCCTTTGAGGTTGCAGGTGATGATAGGCGAGCATCACAGGTGGGCAGGAGGGAACACCTAGGTGGTGGCAGGGAAGTGGCTTCTAAGTCTGTGATCCTGAACTAGCTGCCTACCTCACCACACACTTACAAGACATAACAGTCCATCTTTCTTACCATCCAGCCGACAGACAGAACGTGAGGTCTGACAATCCAGTTCTCTCGCTTCTAGTCTCCTTTCACTTACCAGTGACCCAGAGATTATATTCATCATTTAAATAACATTACTATGGTAACATACAAGGCAGCACAGAAACCAGTTTTTTGCTTTATAACTGTACTGATTTCACAAAAGCACTATAGGCAAAATTTGATTGCTTCACCCACATTAGCAGATAAACTTTAAATGATTCATCACAAGAACTAAGAGGATATGTCTGCATTAGACTGTTTTACCATTAGGAGCTAATGTCTATCACTAATATTTTCTACTTTTTAAAGATTTAGTTTTCTTATTTGATAGGCAGAGTGACAGAGAGAAGCGGGGACAATGACAGAGTTCTTTCATCTGTTGATTCACTCACTTGGCCACAAGCCAGTGATGCCCCAGTTAAAAAATCAGGATTCAGAAACTACAAAATGTCTCCCACTTTCAAAGCTTACCAGGAACATGAGGCAGAGCACCTGATCGAAACATTAGATATGGAATTTTAGCATTGCAGGTAGCAGCTTAGACTAACATGCCACATCACATGCTCCACTAACATTTTTCTTTGAAATTATGTTAAAAATAACTTGCCCAATATAATTGAAAACTTTTACTTAATATAACTCAATGCTTCATAAAAACACAATTTTAACTAAAATTTTATTTAAGTTATTAATTTGATAATGTAAGTCAAAATTAATTTGGCCATATAATTTGGCCATTAATTTGGCCTTATTCACACAGGGAAAAGAAACTCTTGGCAGAAATTCAGAAACCCTCAAAATAGAAAGGGGTGTGCTGATTCCCTTCGATCTCCAAGGTTTGAAAGGACTCTCAGCTCATTCAGTCAGTCCTCAAGCACAGTGTCTTTCCTCCTCCGGCCAATGTCGTGATTGCGAAGTATAGGATTTTGACTAGTATCATTAGGTCCTATGGGAACTGTGTGGCTCTCCTCTGTTTACTTCTAAAGTGAATTCTTGTCGATTTGATTTTAAATGTGAGCAATATGAAAGCATCTTATCATTACATATGAAGCATAAAGACATTTATCAAAGACTGCTGAATGCTAGGTATAAATCATGTGTGTTGCCAAATTACGGCTCTGTGATCTGAATATGTGACCTGGGCCACAAAATGAGGGACAGTACCAGCTGGTGGCATGAGATATAGGAATGTGGTCCTGGGAAATGGAACCAGAGAAGTTCGCGTGCAGCTCAGTCAGCTTTGAGGCAGATGTGTTATGTTGGTAAAATATCCCATAAGCCTTAGTTTTAAAAATTAGCATTAAGTCTTGGTTATTTCTAAAGCTGCCTTTAAAAGTCATCTAGTTCAACCAGCTCACTTTGCAATTCACCAAGTGAAATTGCCAAAGCCATTACATAATTGTCCCAAAGTTACCTAGGAGCAAATGAGAGAACTAGGGCTAAAAAAATTCATTTCCCTCTCTCCAAAAAGAAGTAATTTTGCCTATCTGAAAATTTTTTCCAGATAAAATGGCACCTTAAAATGTGCAAAACTATTGTTCCACTGTGTTTAAAACAATCTTGAGTATTGAAAATTACTTTATATAATTTTTACAAGCCAAGGGGACTATAAAATATGAGACTGCTTTTACAATACCTTTTCTAAACTATAACATTTTAAGACAGTATAAAGTGTGACGCTCATAAAGTCTAATTTACATGTCTTGAAGAGTGTTCAATTGGCAATAAACCCTTTAAGACACAGAAAGTACAGTCTTTTGCCACTAATGTCTCATTAAATTGGTTATCTGTGTTTTTCATGCAAATTCGTTCTTCTATAAATGAAAGTTTTCTTGAATATGGAAGTGTAATTTGATACTAAGCATAGTCTGAGCATAGAAGTGTACATTAATTTTAAAAATCTCTAAATCTAAAATATTTCATCTACCATGACATAAGCTCTAGGCTGCCTTGTGTCTAATGTGCCTGGGACAGACCTGTTTTATACCTGTGGTCCAGGCCAGTTATTCAAAGTACCACTTTTCACTGTCAGAAGGATCTCGGCTAATAAAGAGAACTTTGCTTGGCCATCCTACCAGTGCTCACTCAGACTGCTAGACATTTGCACCTGCTCTTCCTAAAATGATTTCCTTTTGCCAGATGTCCTCCTGAAAAAAATTCCTTACTGTGTCTGTTCACATTCCAGTTCCTCATGAACATTTCTTGTTTCCCACATGACGCTGCCTGCACACCATCCTCTCAAGCCCTTCACTGTCCTGCAGCGCCTCATGCTTGTCTGTTCACACATTCCCGGGGACCAGGCACCACTTTCCCTCCCTCTCTGCCTGGCACTCATGTGAGCGGCAAGCCAGAGGAATCTAAACAATTTGGACTGGATGGATGGCTTTGGGCTGTATCCTACTAACATAAAATTTTAATTCTTAGATATATGTGTTCTTGAAAGTTTTATTAGCACTATGAAGGATGATGATAATCCATTCCTGATGGGACTTAGGCCAACCATACAAATTACAGATCTAGGTTATTTTTGTATGGTTTTTCTTTTTAAGTCAGTCTATTAGCTAACCACGGTCCAGTCATAATATATTGGCACCAGAGTATATGCTTTATAAAAAAATTCTATTAAATAATAATAAAAAAACATTCCCAATTAGAACCAGGAAATCCGACACAGTGAGTCACTGTAATTGATTTCCACAAAGCACTGCAGGCCTGTGCAGGCCCCTCCAAAGGAAGACGCTGCAGTTTTAAACACAGTAAATAGTTCTATTGTCCTAACACTACCTCTTGTCCTACTTCTATACTTGGAAGCATGGCACAATGTTTACCTTGAATAATGCATGGCTTGGTGGCCTGCAATGTTAAAATAGAAGTCTGTGGTGTGCTTCATCTCATTGGTGTGCCCAGTGGCCTCAATCCAGTGTCCTATGGGGAGGCAATAAACACCATCCACCAAGTTGTTTTCATTATAAGTACAGCAGCGGTCATGGTGAGGTCCATTGCCTAGAACAGGAAGAAATACAAAGTAATGCAAATCAGTGAGTGTTTTGCTTCATCAGCCCCAAAGTGGCTGATGTAAATCAATAATAAAATGAAAACAAATGTAAACTTGCTTAATATTCACATTTCAGCATGAACACAAACAGATTTGAGCGAGAGATGGAACGGGAAGTTATTTAACGAACTACCTATGGAAATCATAGGGTTGTGCAGGCACATTAGCTCTTTCATAGTATGTCTCAGTATTGAGAATCATGACAGCCTGGTGAGTTGCTGAAAGGATATACTGGTGCTAGTTTTCTGCCCATGTTACATGTATCCAGACACACTACGTTCCTACGTCAGGGAAAGAATACATCGCTGATATATATCACTCAGCCACAATTTTACACATCATCAACTACACTGTGCCTGCAGTCTGAGTAGTTGGTGTCATACTAAAACTCCTATGTTGAAATCCTAACTCTGCAGGTGATGGTAATCTGAAGTAGTCTGTGGGAGAGGATGAGGTCATGGGGACAGAACATTCATGAATGGCACATGTGTCCTTGCAAAAGACGCCCAGAAGATTCCTTGCTTCCTCTCACTGTGTGAGGGACGGCAAGCAGAGGTCATGTATGAGTCAGAAAGCCAGCTCTTACAAGACCATAAATCTTTTGGTGCTTTTGCCTTGGACTTCCCAGCCACTATAATGTGAGAAATAAGTATCTATAGTTTAAAGCCTATCCAAGGGGACTAGTATGTGGCACAGTGGTTAAGTCCTCTCTCGGGACACCCACCTCCCATATTAGAGTGCCTGGTTTGAGTGTCCTTTACCTCCTATCCAACTTCCTGTTAATGTGCACATTGGGATGAAGCAGATGATGGATCAAGTTCTTGGACATGTGGAAACTCAAACGAGTTCCTAACTTCTGGCCCTGTCTTGGCTATTGTGGGTAACTGGGGAATGAACTTACAAATGGATCTCTATCTCTTTTTCTTCCTCGCTCTTTCTCTCTCTGCCTTTCAAATACAATGAACACAAACAACACAAATTTAAAAATCACCAATTTGTTATAGTAGCCTTAATGGTAGAAGATATTAGTAAACTTGGATTACTATAAAAATTAATAATCATACATGCATTGTTTTTATTAACCATTATTATGTGATCACTCAATTTAATAACATTTTTCATTATGCTAATTGTTAATATAAGAAAAACATAAATAAAATAAATGTCCCACAGGTTTATAGAAAAACTCACATTTGTTCTGAATACAAACAATGTGACTCATTTGCTTGTTGCTCTCTCTTATAAAATATTTTTGGGGTTTCTATTGGTTTATTTTTTTTTATTAATTACATTGCATTATGTGACATAGTTTCATAGGCTCTGGGATTCCTCCAACCCTTCCTTGTACCCTCCCCCCATGGTGTATTTCTCCACCCTGTTGCAGTATTACACTACAAATCCAGTCAAGATTGTTTCTTTGCAAACAAATACCAAGTATAGAGTCCAGCATCTTATTATCCAGGTAAATTCAACGGTTTCTTGGGGAGACCATCTCTGCTCTGAAGGTAGAGCTGGCAGAATATCATCCTGATCAATCAAAAGCCCCAACATAACATCAACAGCAACTTACAACATTATCAAATTGACATGGTATTGAGTAACCAATATGTTATAAAAAAAAAAAAAAGCAAGTTCTTAACCACATCCTCTGACTACTTCATTAACATTTCAATTTTAGTTTATATATAGAACCAGATGCTATACACCTTAAAATGGCTATAGGGTACTATTCAGCTCTCTCGTGTCTATTTTCATTTTAGTATTTAGCAGTTTATAGTGTTGAAGCATAATTTTGCTGAACTTGGCAGATTTTAGGATAGTCTAAACTGGCTTATAACTCTAACAAGGCATATGTCTAACAAGGCAACTGTTGAGGTGCAGAACAGTTCTAGGAGGGATGTGCAGAGAAACCTTCAATACCCTAGTGAGGAGTAACTAATCTTTGTGTCCTACCTAGTAAGGCATATGTGAATCCATGCTGACCATTTCCTGTCTGGTTCTAAGCTTTCCTTGTTGTTCTCTATCTATTCAAAACATTTTTTGCATCTTTTATTATGCTAATTGTAATATAAGAAAAACATACATAAAATAAATGTCTCACAGGTTTATAGAAATGCATTTGTTATGAATATAAAATTGTGACTCATTTGCTTGTTGCTCTCTCTTATAAAATATTCAACTTAAAGTTTCTTAGCATTAAGTCTCAAAAGAACAAACACTTGTAAGTTACTGGGTACTCTGTTGGGATACAATTTCGTTCCAGCAGGCAGAGGGTACAGGACACGTCTCTGAATAAATCATTAATGTTCTTAGGCTATATTTTTCTTTCTTGATGGCTACAAAGCACTACACCACCTCTCCATTAGTCCTAATATTTATTAGAAGAAAGCCAAACTACACTAACAAGCACACTTTTAGAAACAGATGCAATAGAAATATTAACAACATTAAAGAAAGGCACATATACAAGTAAGTGAGCATAACAGCAAGTGCTTCTAAACATGTAAGCTTCTTTATTATCCCACAATCATTCACTGAGACATGTACTGTGTTAGGCCATGCTAAGGATTTAGACTAATTTTAAAAGTGCAGTGACCTGATCATACTTTTATTTTGGAAAAAAAAAAAACTCTGATTAGACAGTAAAAAATATAATTCAAGAAAAATGCCAGCTTTGTAGCATAGCAGGTAAACCCCACCTGCAACATTTGCCTCCCCATATGGGTAATGTTTTGTGTTCTGGCTGCTCCAGTTCTGATATATCTCTCTACAAACAGCCTGGGTAAAGCAAGAGGTGACCCAATAGTTTGAGCCCCTACTGCGTATGTGGGAGATCCAGAGGAAGCTCCTGGTTCCTAGCTTCAGGCTAGTTACAGCCCTAGCCATTACCACGGTCACCTGCAAAGAAACCAATGAATAGAAAATCTCCCTTCTTTTTCTAACTCTGATTTTTAAATATATAAATTAATTTAAAAGAAAAAGAATAATGAAATAAAAGCTATTTGGGAAGCCATTAAATTAGCCTAGATAGAAGAAGATACAGAATTGGAAAGGAGCTGGTAGGTTCCCAAAGGAAAAGCCACCGGATTTTACAATTAATTGGATATAGGAGGTGAAGGAGAAATAATGTTTCCAAAGCTTGGAATGTGATTCCCTAAAAGGTGATATCATCACTGGTATGCAAAATCTGGAAGAGGGACGAAGGGAAGATCATCGGAATGGTTTAGACATATTAAGTTTGCAAGTACCAAAATGAGAAGCCAAATAAAGAGTGGGAGCTTTGGTTGGAAGCTCAGCACAGAAATCTGTTAAAGGTTTATTTTTATTATTTTTTCATTGGAAAGGCGGATATACAGAGAGGAGAGACAGAGAGGAAGATCCTCCGTCCGATGATTCACTCCCCAAGTGAGCGCAACGGGCCGATACTATGCCGATCCGAAGCCAGGAGCCTCTTCCGGGTCTCCCACGCGGGTGCAGGTTCCCAAAGCTTTGGGCCGTCCTCGACTGCTTTCCCGGGCCACAGGCAGGGAGCTGGAAGGGAAGCGGGGCTGCTGGGATTAGAACCGGCGCCCATATGGGATCCCGGGCGTGCAAGGCGAGGACCTTTAACCACTTGCGCCACCGCGCCGGGCCCCAGCACAGAGATCTGAACTAGAAAAACAAATCTATGAATCATTTGAGTATAAACAGTAATTGGCGATAAGGATAGCTGAGTCACAAAGAAAAACAGCATTGACTGGGAAGAATAGCATTCTAAACTAAGTCTGAAAGCATTTCAACATTTAACAGTAGGATGGAAAAAGATGTACTTACAGGAAGGCACAGAAAGAAACACTAAGCAGAAAAAACAGGCGTGAGTGAGGGGGCAGAGCGTGACTGATAACGTAAACATATACCAACACCAGCTGGATGCTTGTTTGACATAAGCAGAGGTTACATATGGGAGACAGAACTGGGTGGAGAAGGGTAATTTAATCTATTTTGACTAACTGCACCTGATCCAAAGAGCAGGTTTAATTTTACAGTTTAATAAAAGAACGGCCATGGCACATAGTGATCAGTACACTAGACCTATAATAATTTAAATGCATATCTTACATGTAGAATTACTAAAGAGTTCAAGTGCAAATAATTTTCAAGAAAAAATATGCAATCTTTCTTTTTCAAACTTCTTCATTCCAAGAATTTTTTGGTATTTTTCGCAAATACATGTTTTGGGCAAATTTCAGAGAAGTTTTTCACATAATGTAATTGGGTTATGCAAACCATTCTAGCCAGTTCATAATATTTTAGGTGATAAGCCATTGTTTTGCTTAATATTTATTAATTTATTTTATTTATTAGAAAAGATGACAGAGGTTTGTTGACACACTGGTTCATTCCCCACAAATATCCATACCAGCTACAGCTGGACCAGGTTAGAGCCAGGAACCCAGGAAGTCAAGACTGCATCCAGGTCTCAGATTGGGTGGGAGGAATCCAATCAAGGAACTCACTGCCTGCTGCCTGCTTCCCAGTGTGAACTAGCAGGAAGCTGAATCCAAAGTACAATAGCCGGAAATCAAACACAGGTGCCCCAGATGACAGTCCAAATCCCCGTGCCATAACAACCACCCCAGTCAGTGCCTCCTGAATTTAGCCTTTAAAAAAGCAAAATGAGTAACAAAATAACTCTTATATAGGGAAACTTCTGCAGCCAGGACAAAGGAGAAAACACATATTTCCTTATTCCTCCCACTAACTACAATTAAAATCAATCAACTGGTATTGATCTATAAACAAATGTAAGATGACATTGAAGGGCAGACCCTCTGTGCACTAAAACATCAGCAACAACACAGTTAAGCAATCCTTTGGTTTTGTTTCTGCCTTGTGTATTTCAGACTTCAATGAGAAGAAGCCAGCAAACTGGTAATAATATGCAAAAGACATCATACCAAAAAGTCCATTCCATTCTAGCTAAGGAGAAAGAAAAAGGGTAGCCTAACAGGACAGAATTTTTACAGCTAATAATTGCTCTACTCCAAACATCACTTGAAATACATGGTTCCATGTTCTCCCATATCGGGAAAGGTCAAGCGGAGAGTCTGACGACCACCTCACCAAGCTGTATAGAAACACCTCCTCCCCTTGCTCTCACCAGTGTGGCATTAGAGGAAAAAAAGACCAAGGAGCTGAGTCTCTTGACAACCATGCCAGCAGTAGCAGTGGAGAGCAGGTAGGAAGGCGGACTTCCGAGCTGCATTCAGCAGTAACCTGGCATTCCTCCCCCTTCTAGCTGAGGTGGTATCAGAAAACACTCAGCAGCTTCACCTGCCTCCCATCACAGTCTCAGGAGAGGCCACATGGACAGCAAAACCAAAGCAGTCTTAGCACTCTCCACTGGGGGAGGAATCGATGGGGTCAAAGCCAACCCCTCTCATGGTAACCAGGAGTCCAACTCCATTAGAGACTGAATAGAGAACCTGAGAAGTACTCCCATTTGTTGTTGGAACACCAACAGCAAAATTCAGTTAAAACTCAGGGTCATAGCAGATTCTGAGTCTCATTGTATAACACCAAAATTGACTGTGTTTCGATGGAGAATGATTCATACCAAGAACTACAGAGATTTCAAACTGAATGAGAGAAAATAAGAAATGACGGAATTGATGAGATGCTGCCACGATCTCAGCCCCAGAAAAACACCAGAGAAACAGAGGAAGGACGATGTTCCCCAGAGGTTGACAGAGAATTTCCAGTGGAAAACGGATAACAGACTCTCCTGTTTTCTGCACCAAGGAGAAAGGACAGGCTCTCCTGTATTTACAAAGCAGGCTCTGAGTTGGGACCCGTCATCTGCCCGGTGCAAGGTGAGAGGAGACTGCTGTGGCCCCTGCCACTGGCATCTGTACTCAGAATTCCACGGTCCCCAATGCTTTCAAGTACAGCCTGAGAAGCTGGTGAAGTTGGTGTGGTCTGCATGGTCACGCTGCCTCCCTCCACTCCGCTCACCACAACTCCAGACTCAATGTGCTCCATTGGGACACCAGCTGAATTAGGTGCTCACCAAGGGAACAGCAGACAGTTCTACCACTACAGGAAGATCTCAGGGCTGCGAAAGGGTAGCTAATAAGTTGGGAAATTGATCCGTCATACCCTGTGATGATGGGAGTTCTGTGTATAAGCAGCTCAAAAGGCTGCAGATTGAAGATGGGTTCCTGTGTGCCTGCTAGGTCTCCCGCTGCATGCTGGGGAAGATCTCACGGAGGATCTGCAGAGGATATTCTGCAGAGTGGACTTGTACAGTGCGTGTCCGGGTGGATGTGGTGTTCAGGCACCGTGTGCTCACTCGAGGTTATAAATTGGTTGATTGACATAATGGAGACTAATCCCCTTAACCTCAACCTTTCCCACCCTGATCTACTATGTAAACATCATCAAAAATACAAACAAATGAACTGGAAAAGAATCAAATACATAATCTGACATTGCTTGTCAAGGCTCTACAAAAAAAAAAAATCCAAAATTAGCAGGTACAAATAATAAAAATCAGAGAATAATAAAATACAGATAAAAGTACATAAATATCAGTGAAAGAAAGAGCTATTTTAACAACATAAACAAAATTGGTAAATCATTAGTCCAACTGACAACAAAAAGGAAAGGAGGTGAGTTTACGATTAACAAAATCAGATGTGAAAAAGAAGATATTAAAATAGCTACCAAAGAAATACAGAGAGTCATCAGGAATTATTTTCAACAACTATATGCTAAAAATAGATAAACTCTACAAATACAGCTTACCAGAACTGAGGCATAAGATCCAGACAATCTAAACACACCAGTGATCAGCGTGGAGACTGAATCAGTACGAGACCCTGCCAACCACGGGAAGCACGGGCCCGGGGGGCTTCACTGAAGGATTCGCCCAAATTTTCAAGGAAGAACTGACCTCAACTCTGCAACTATTCAAGCCAAGTGAAAGTGAGGGATTCCTCTATAACTTCTTCTGTGAGTCCAGCATTACTTTAATTACAAAATCAGACAAAGGTACAACAAAGAAGGGGACCTGCAGACCAATATCCGTGAAGAACTGTTGCAGAAGTTCTCAACAAAATATTAGCTCATGGCATCCAATAACACATTTTAAAAAGTGGGATTTATTTCTGGGATGTAGGATGGTTCACCACAGGCAAATCAATAAATACAAGATATTATATTAGCAAACTGAAAACTGAAAAAATGACATGTGATGGCCTAAAAGGTAAGGAAAACAGAATTACCAAATAATTCAATAATTCCATCTGAATCAATATCCAAAAATCAAATAATATCCAAAAATCAAAATGCGGAAGAGAACTTCACACCCACATCCACAATATCCAAGATACGGAATCAACACACGCATGGATCAAGCAAATCTCGCACATGTTTACAATGGAAAACTACCCTTCATGAAGAAGAAGCGATGAGGAGCCTGCCATTTCACTGCCACGCGTGAGCCGGGTGGACATCAAGTGCATAAACGAGGCGCAGCATACAAGTAACACACGCTCTCTCACACGTATGCGAATTGTTAAAAAATGAACGCATTGAAATAGCAAGACGAGCTTACCATTCATAGGCCAGGAGCAGGGAAAGGGGAGTAGGCAGATGTTTGTCAAAGCGTGCCAACTTTCAGTCAGCATGAAGGAAAAGGTTTTGAGGTCTTGAAACAGCATGATAATAGTCAATAAGTATATAATTCATATTTCAGAATAGCTAAGGGCATAAATTTAAAGTTCTCAAAATGAAAAAAGAAACTAAGATGAGGGAATTTTTTTTAATTTTTATTTTTAACGGAAGGTCAGATATATAGAGAGGAGGAGAGAAGATCTTCACTCATTGATTCACTCCCCAAATGGCCGCAACGGCTGGAGCTGCACCAATTTGAAGACAGAAGCCCTGAGCTTGTTGGGGGTCTCCCTTGCAGATGCAGGGTCCCAAAGCTTTGGGTCATCCTCAACTGCTTTCCCAGGCCACAAGTAGGAAGCTGGATGGGAAACAGGGCTGCAGGGATTAGAACTGGATCCCAGCGCAAGTAAGGTGAGGATTTAAGCTGCTAGGCTACCGCTCTGGGCCCAGGTGAAGGGTATTTTGATCAGCTTGATTATATATACATATCAATCTAGCATACTGTATTCCATAAAGGTTTTCAATCAGTACTTGTCAATAAGAACACAAATAGTAAAAAATATGAAGAGAGAAAATAGATGAGTTACAAAGCAATAGCAATGATAAAAGTATTATTTAGAGATAAAATAGATATTAAAATGCGATTTATTGTTTTAAGAAAGCAAGAATTCAAAGAACCAAACAAAATACCATATATGAAAGCGTGAGCATTAGTGATAACTCCCACATCTGATGCAGGGGTGTGTCTGTGTGTGTGAACCATGTCTTAGATGCAAGAAAACACGACCGTGGGTGTGGATATTTCATAGTGAGTAGCAGGCAGGAATGTCTGTGACATGCCCACCATCTTCCTGCACACCTGCATATGTAAACTCGTCCAGCCTCTTCTCCGTACCTGATAGAACTAAACCTTATTTGTTTTCATTAATAATCCGACTCAAGGCCATTTACATATGTCTGCATTTCTGTGGGGGAAAAAAATCAGTGCAAGTCCTTGAAAGAGCTGTTAGCAGCCCCGTGTGGTGCGTCGGTCCTATGAAACATAAGCTGCGGTTGTGCAGCACGGGAGAGCAGCAGCAATGATGAACGAAGCCTCCCGGGGACCTGTCACGTCTCCCGAGATGAGCTTTCCGGAAAACTCCCAGAAGGACCGTGGCAAGTCCCAGCTACGAGCTTTAAGGGGAGATTTAATTAGTGTGTGCCAAACCTCACAGAACGGAAAATATCATAAGGGAAAATTCCCATGATTGGAGGGAGATCGCAGCGAACTGCCGGCTTACATCAAACCAAGAGAAAGAAACTGAAGAGCGAAAAAGTTTAGAAAAAGAAAAGCAAGGATGACCCATGCGCGGTGTCAGTGTAAAGGCAGAGGGTGGAACCTGAGGGGTCTCGAGAAGGTTACATCAATGTGAGGCCGAAATTTCCAAGAAGGGCTTTGTGAGACAAGGAATGGATCTTAAGCCGTGACTGACAAGGGGATACGTTTCAGACACACGACAGACAGTGCAACGATGTCTGAATGAGTATGGAGCCCGCAGTGGGATAAGAACTTTTTTTCTTTACTTCAGTGAATAAAATAACCATCTAACAGCCCAGCAGGAATCCAAATTACAACATTTAAAGCAAGGATCATGACACATGGTAGAGAACAAAATTATCCACATCTCTGTCATTGAAGAACCTGGAGTTTTCAATGTAACAATTGCACTGTTCAGTGGTTCATCATGCTGTGCACCCATGAAAATGGGAAGGTTCTCAGGGAAACGCAACCCAAACAATGCATTTATCAAGATATTCTTCTGTTTAAAAGGAAACAGCAGAGCTCTCTTACAATCATTATTATGCAAAACCATGAAACTCAGATTGTCCTCAATGAGCTTAGTGTAAAGCACCAGACTGAATTACTAGTAATTCATTCAATGTGATGATAATGTTAACCGTATCAAAATATTTGACACCTTGATTTAAAGTAACCAAATCTTTTTGTAGCTAATTATGCAGAGATGTTTTATTCATGTATTTAATACAGTATTATTTTTATCTGTGCTCATAATTCTCAAAGTCAATTTCTACGCTATCATTAAAACCATTTTTATGATACTGTCTAGACTTCTGTTGGTGTTTCCAAAATGGCAGGTTCTTTTTTTCTCTCCACTGCACTCCCGAAATTGACAAGATGTGTACTTTTCGTTGCCTGAACATAAATCCTACTGCAAAACAGACAAAATGTTAGTATTCGTATTGGACTCAGACTCCACTATCTGATCAACTTATCTTCAAGCCAAAGTGAAAGTTCCCCTATCTTCTCTCTGTGTCTGAAGCACAAATCATGCTACGATAGGAGGAGATAAATTTTGTCGCTAAAGTCACACATTCGGACTCAGAAAATCTGGAGTAACTACACCCACCTCGGGAACATGGAAGTTATTTCACATTTACCTCCATCTCCATCTCGTTAGTCCCTGAAACATGCATTTGGGAAATTTCATAGTTAATGTTTTGGTATAAAATATCTCTTCCATTAAGACTTTTCTAGAATACAGTCTAAAAAATTAACTAAAGCATTCCCTAAATCAATTAAATTCTGCCATGAAAACCATCTCTAATAGTGTCATGCTTTATTTTCTTCCATGAAAAAATCTATTTTACAAATATCATGAGCAGATAGCTGACAACAATATCATACAGTGACTTCCCTAGTTACCGGGAAGAAGTCAGCAACGCACAGCTAATCGAAACAGGGTAGAGTGGCCAAAGGTGAAATTATTTTTGAAATTGTGAGGCCAGACTGTTTTTAATCTTTTTACTGAGACATTATAGACTGTGAAAACAAAAAGAGAGCTTGCTTAACACTGGCAATAATTACAAATGTCACATGCGCAGGAAACAGCTGGAGAAAGTTATGATTTCTTTGGGGACGATTCCCTGGTTGCATGCAACAGAAACACTAACAGTGGCTTCAACAACTAAAGTCTCTGTCTCACGTTTAATGTACAGAAGCGGGCAGGCCGGAACTGGTCGAAACCTAGCTCTTTCCGGCTGCTGCCTTGGTATTTTGACACACTGACTTTATCGTCATGCTTGTCATCTCCCATGCAGAAGGTGACGTCGGGGCCTCAGGACTGGAGACCTAGCTGTGAAGAAGGGTGAGGTGTTATGACAGCTGAGTCAGCTTTCCCAGGAGTCTTACTGTAAAGACTTCCCTCATCTCATTACCCAGAAGGAGATGATAATGGACATGCTTAGAACACACGCTAGCCAAGAAGAATGAGATGACTAAACTGACCAGATCAGTGACTGCTCCCACCAACGCCTAAACAAGTCAGGGTTGTACCAGCTAAAGGCGATGGGGAGAAACAAATGCTGGTGAAGGTGTGAGTTGTTAGAGAACTGTTGGTTGGAACATACAGGCAAACAGGAAGGGATAAACCATATCTCCTTTGGTATCTCATGTTGCTATATTGTTTAATTCAAAGTGTCCAATGTGCTAAATCTTTAATTGTATGCTTCTTTAAATATCTCAACAATCAAAGCATTTTTATGTACTTTAAAAATTTGGAAACTGCTATCAGGAAAAAAAGGAGAGGGAACACATTACATTATTTGGTTCTTAGTTGACCTGGCCTGCGTGACCTCTGTTATAATCTCCTTACGTTGTAAGTCATGTGCCTTCCCCAAATCTCCTTTTATTTCTCCAGTGTCTCTGCGCCAACAGCGTCTGATGTTTCCTGACCTCCCGCGGCCCACCTGCATCCAACGCCTCCACTTTCCCGTTCACTTCTCAGTGCTCTACGTCATTTGCCCTCAACATTCTCCAGAAGAACCTGTGACATTATTTCCTAACCGGAAATTTTCATCTTATTTTTCCTGCTTGCTCCACTTAATGACAAAACTCTCTCTCTCTCTCTCTTTCTCCACCCCTTCTCTTGTTCCATATTTTTTTTCCCCCTGGGAGGCAGCACTCATACTCTCAGGAATCTTCACTCAGTTGTTTTAAGGAAATTCAATTACATAATTGATTAAGGCATTTAACAAAGGACCTATCACAGCCAATGCTCAATAACTCAATCACTCCCTTTGCTCTCCCAATCTCTAATGTGTTTGCAAACGAGGAACTTGTGACTGTTGCTGAAGGACTGTACTATTGTAATGACATAGGAGAAAGCAGAGTGGTGTGGGGTAAAGGGGGAGAGTTAAAGGGGAAATCCCTGAGCCTACCAACTCTATCACAAATTTTTTTTAAAAATTTAAGCTGTACGCTGAAGGGGGCAAGCATCTTGGTATAGCAAGTAAAGACATTGCTGGGATACTTTCCGTCCCAGGAACTAACAGGAGCTCCGTTCAGTTCATTCTATTTCAAAACTAGCACACAGCAGTAACTCTACGTAGGCCCACGTGTTCCCAAGACTAAGCCATCAATGTTCTCAACGACTTACCCAGTAAAATTCTGGCCAGTCCCAGCCAAATGAAATTATGTCTGGAATGAAAACTAACTGTAATTCCCTCAAATCTTTCCTCTTTGAACTGATTTCAAGAAAAATGTCCTTTGTTCCCTATTTTCAAAACTAAGTTATTTATTCAAATACAAGCTCTGACCTCTGTTCATTTTTTCACTGGTCATATTGTTGCATTTGAGAGATAATATTTGGAATACAGGTTCTGTCAAACAACCATCAACTACCTTGCTCAGTTTTCTCTTATCAGAAAATCTGACAGGCATATTTTGATAGTCACTCATAAAACATTGAGCAGAGAAGGACCCAGCGTAAGCACTACTAGACACTCCTGCTACACCATCAGGTGCCCACTGACTTATTAATCCTAACACTGCATGTCCAGTCTCTTTGTTGTTTTGGTTTTTAATTTCTTGTTAAATGCAGTTATTTTATTATTTTAGAATATAGTTCCATAGGCTCGTGCATGTCCTCTCCCTCCTTCTCTACATCCCCGCACTGATTTCCTGCATGTCATTCAATAGTATAGCCCCTCCCAAAGGGCCGTAAGGCCGTCATGCTGCTATTGAAGTGTACTGTAGGAGTCGGGGTCTCTCTTTGATCTGGAAGTAGAGATGCAACATTCCACTTTCTAACTTGCAGTGTGTCTATCTTTCAAACCCATTGGCAAGTCAATTTTATTTTCTTTTTTTGTTTGTTTTATTATATTTTTTATAATCTACATAGTTAATTGGGGTAAAATGGTTGAAGGGCTATAGGAAAGTGGGTAAGACTATTATTTCCATATTGTTTCCTTCATGTTTAAAGGGGGGTTTTAAGGGAGAAGGCCCACCCAATTTCCCACCCTCCCCAGGTCCCGGATGTAGGGCATGCTCTGAGGTTCTTGCTCAAGTGGTTTTGATAGTTCACCAGTTATGAATCGCTGCCAATCTTGCCACTCCAAGCACTATGAGGTCTTTGAAGAATCCACTGATTGACATAGTCCATCATAGAGTCTCCATTTGCCCTATATTTCGCTGCCAACATATAGCTGAGATGTTTGATTGGCCTGTTCTGTCTTCTCTCTTTTCTTGGTCAATTTTGTTTTCTAATTTGTGTATAAATTTGTGAAATTTTTCTGAAGTCCTTTGCTAAAACTAGCAAACTGACTGGACCTCTATGTTTTTCTTTTTCAAATAGGAATTGATATTTGATCATGTAAAACTTTAAAATCCATTTTTTTAAGATCTTCCGGCTGATGATTCACTCCCCAAGTGGCAGCAATGGCTGGAGCTAAGCCAATCCGAAGCCAGGAGCCAGGAAATTCCTCCAGGTCTCCCACGCTAGTGCAGGATTCCAAAGCTTTGGTACGACCTCAACTGCTTTCCCAGGCAACAGCCAGGGAGCTGAATGGGAAATGGGGTTGCTGGGATTAGAACCGGAACCCATATGGCATCCTGGCGCATTCAAGGCAAGGACTTTAACCACCACGCTATCGCACCAGGCCCAAAATCTATTTTTAGGTTTCTTCAAATATAATGGGAAAGTGTAAGAGTTTCATCTTATCTTCATTCTATGGTTACTTGCGAATCAGTGAAAAATTACTGCGCATCTTCATTTTTAAAAGCTTTTATCATTGTTATGTAAATAGTGTACACAGGTAATTAGAAGAAAAATCTGGCTCAGAATTACGACATAAGAGAAACATGAAATTTTCAATACATATCACTTCAA
Organism: Ochotona curzoniae; assembly: GCF_017591425.1. NCBI lineage: Eukaryota > Metazoa > Chordata > Mammalia > Lagomorpha > Ochotonidae > Ochotona > Ochotona curzoniae. The sequence continues at coordinate 25,302,647 of NW_024467115.1, forward strand.
ACATTCTTTTTCTTCCTGAAGGTCACAAGAATTTATTTGGCACAAAACAGTTAAAATTCTCGACGAAAGATCAGACTTTTAGAAATGACAGTGTATTTCCTCTATCTGCATAATGTTTTACAAATAACTTCAAATGGCCTAATTTTCCAAAGCCGACTCTTTTCTTCTCTTTGAACAAAACGCAGTGATTTAAAAATTGCATTGAGGAGCAGGCACCATGAATGAGAATAGTTTTTCTTAAATGTTGAGGAAAAAGGGAAGGTATGGGAAGAGACAAGAGAAAAGACAATTTTGTGAGAGAATGAGGTACTCATTTAAAATGGTGACTGAATGCTTTTCTGCGAGATCACACACACACACACACACACACACACACACACGCACGCACACACAGTAAAAATCACAGCAGAGTACAAGGGAAACACTGCCACCTAGTGGAATTTGAGTACTAACAAAAATCTCCAAATCTGAAAGAGTGGCAAGTCACATTGAAATAATAAAGTACTTTCAAATGCTTCGTTACCCAAAATGCCCCACAGCGACCAACAGCAGTGGTCGGTGCAGCTTGCCCTGGGCTGCGGTGGACACACCCTGTGCCTCCTGGGGCACTGCGCGGCAAGGGCTGGCTCCTGGTCCTCTGAGGTTCCCACTAAGCAGCTCCTCCCAAGGAGAGAACAAAGGCTGGGAGCAGGCCAAGCTTCCCAGGCTTGCCATGGCGTCTTGGAAGGCAGCCTGGAGCAGAACTCTGCTGCCATGCAACACCTTAAAATTCTGGTGAATTCTCTGTTCTCTTCTATATGTTATATGTCTGTTTTGAAGTGTACGCTTTTTTGATTGTCGAAAAATTGACACTGGAAAGCAAGGTTGCATGTTCATCCTGCGTGACCAACTCACTGGCACAGAAAACACTGAAGGAAACACAGCACAGGAATATTCGGATCTGAGATTCCTGGAGAGTTAATTCGTCAAGTACACGATGCACGCCACGCATTGTCCTTATTGGAAGACATACTGTGATAACAGCTTCAAATGATCAGTGCTGTGGAAACGATGCGTTTCCCTCTCAGAGTTCCTTTTGGTTTGACAAAAGGACCTTCTTCACATGTTCATGGTCGTTAAGTTGGAACCATCAGACAGAGCCATCACGAATCACCGTCTGCAACAGCAACAGCCATTTCTTGGCAGCAGGAACAGAGAATGAAGCAAAGCAACAGGAAATAGCATGTACCATTCCTCCCACATTTTGTCAGCCAAAGCCAGCCCTGGGAAGAGGACATAGATATTTCCTCCATAGAGATAAAATAATCTTCCCACAGAGACAGCACACGAGCGAGGCCTGCTGTGCCACAGCTGTGCCCGACACACACAGTTCCTCCAAAACCTCAGAGGAAACAGAATTAAAATGTCAACTTCACTTCAAGTATTTTTGAAATCCACACATACCAAGGTATTTTAAAATTTCATGGAAAATATTACTTTAAAAACTGTGCATGGATTTCAAAACATGTTTGCATAAAACAAATTTTATTACTCAGGTTTTTTTTTCATTCACATGAACTGTAGAGTTGGAGAGACGTGGAATGACAGAAAAAGAGAGTTTCCATCTGTTCGTTCACTCCCCAAATGGTTGCAATGGTTGGGCCAGGCAGAAGCCAGGAGCCCAGAGCTTCCTCCAGGTCTCCCACGTGGTGCAAGGGCCCAAGTATTTGAACCAACTTCCGCTCCTTTCCCAGGTGTGTTATAAAGGAGTTGAATAGGAAATGAAACAGCCAGGTCTCTACTCTGTGCCCAAATGGAATGCTAGTATCACAGGCAAAAGCTTAAACCTGCTGTACCACAATAGCAGCCCCCCCCCCATGTATTGCCTAATTCTATTTTTCCATGATCTTTCTGAGTTGCCTTCATACTGGTAAAAAGCGGTTCTAGGTAACACAAAGGAAGATTCCTCTGCATATAGAATGGGAACTCAAATCACCTCACTTAAACAAGAGAACAAACGATTATCACAGGAGTGTGGGGGACCTGGAATGTCCAGGTCCTTCTGACACATAAGCTTCTGATATGTAAGATACAAACAAGCACACCTTAGACCAGTACATACAAAAAATATTTAGAATATGTGTGAGTGAAACATGACTTCAAGTCATAGTTCCGGACAGGACTCTTCATCAGTGCAGATCCGTGAGAGGCACCAATGTCCAGGGAAAGTGCACATCATATCAGAAGAGACATGATCTATTCTAGGACTGTTGATCATACATACACCTACCGGAAATTGCACCCAGTAGGGTCGTGGTGCCAGAGCCTGATGCACACAAGCATATCCAGAATCAACACACCTGAACTACGTGTAGACACCGAAAGCCTATGCCCAGTGAAGTGCTGGCAACAGAGCTGGGAAGCGCACTGATCAGGAAAGGCTTCTTTTCAGCAACACGGCCTCTCGCAGCACGACTGTTAGTGTACAGATGGCATGATCCTATGTGCAAGGGAACCAAAACACTCCACGTGGACGCTATTGGAGCTCATAAGACAGCACAGCAAAATCACAGGATATAAAAACAACGCAAAAATCAACAATATTTGTACACACAAACAATTCTGGGGCTCAGAAAACGAACTGTAAAATCAATCCCATTGACAATATCAAAAAAATGTAATTTCCTTGAGATAAATTTAACCAAGGATAGAAAAGATCTCTACAATGAAAGTTACCTTAAGTAAAGAAACACAGTAAGACACAGAAAAATATTTATGATTCATGGATTAAAAGAATGAACATGATTAAAATGTCCATTGTAAAAGAAATATAGATTCCCAAAATATCAACACCACATTTCAGACCTAGAAAAAAAAACGATCTTGAAATTCACATAAAAACATGAGACCCCAAATAGCTGAAGCAATCCTAAACAACTAAAAGAAGAATTCAGATCTCAAGATATACTACAGGGCTACTATTATCAAAACAGCGGGTACTACGACAAAAACACACGTGTGGACCAATGGAACAGGACTGAATTCCAGAAACTCAATCCGCAAACCTACAAGGAACTAATACCTGACACCGAAGCCAAAATCACTCCGTGTAGAGAGCACAGCCTCTTTAATGAGTGCTGTGGAAAAACTGAATTTTTACATGCTGAATCATAAAACAAAATCCCTATGGCAACCCTATACAAAAAAAAAAAAAAAAAAAACTTCACACTGGATGAAGGAGCTAAGCCCAGGACCTGAAACCACCAGGAGAAAGCATGGGAGCAACACCGCAAGGCGCTGGCATGAGCAGAGCTCTTGGGTGAAACCCCAGAAGCAGAGGCAATAAAAGCAAAAATAGACACAAAGCTCAGAAGCTTCCACACCCAAAGGAAATATTAGAGAGCGAGAGAGAGACAAATGACAGAATGGGCAAAAAATACTTGCAACCTATGCATCTAAAAAAAAGAATTCATATCCAGAGCATATATGGAACTCAAGAGATTCAGGCCTGGTGCAATAGCCTAGTGGCTAAATCCTTGTCTTGCATGTACCAGGATCCCATCTAGGAGCCAATTCGGCTCCTGGCTGATCCACTTTCCATCCAGGTCCCTGCTTGTGACCTGGCAAAGCAGTACAAGACAACTCAAAGCCCTGGGACCGTGTACCCACATGGGAGACCTGATGGTGCTCCTGGCTCCTGGCTTTGAATCAGCTCAACTAGGGCCATTGCGGTCACTTGGTGAACCAGTGGCTATAAGATCTTTCACTCTCTCTCTTTCCCTCTGTAAACCTGCCTTTCCACTGAAAATCAATAAATCTTAAAAAAAAAAAAAGAATGCTTAAAAAATGGTTAAAATATAAAATCATTTGAACCAAACCACAAACATCAACATCTTACTTCAGATGCTAAATATGTTTCTTCCATAATGCCACTGATGAGTGCATTAAATCAATAAATTCTCCCTGATCATCCCCCAAACCCAGACTGGTGGCATAGAGTTGAAAATGTATAAAATGATTGTACAAAGGCAAAAATGCATCATTGTCAATCATGAACTTATTTACTATTAAATCATTGTTTATGAAACTAAATCAAGATTTCTAAGAGTTTGAATAGCAAGTTAGATTGTATTTAAGTCAAGTAAATTAAAATGTTTTCTTTTAGATAAAATGTCACTCAGATAAAATATCTTTCAGCTAAAGTCTTACTTTCCAATAAAAATAAATAAATTTCAAAGAAAATATTTCAACAATGATAACAACAAATAATGCAGGTAAAAAGTGGACAAAGGGTTCAGTGCAATAGCCTAGTGGCTAAATACTCACCTTGCATGTGCCAGAATTCCAAATGGGTGCCAGTTTCGGTCCCAGCTGCTCTACTTCCCATCCAGCCCCCCGTCTGTGGCCTGGGAAAGCAGTAGAGGGCAGCCCAAAGGCTTGGGGTACTCCCTTTCCGGGCATGGGAGACCCAGAAGTTTCTGGCTCCTGGTTCCAGATCAGCTCAGCTCCAGCCACTTGGGGAGTGAACCAGCCAAAAAAAGCTCTTTCTCTCTGTATCTCCTTCTCTTTATATATCTGCATTTCCAATAAATTATTTAAAAATAGGAAGAAGAAGTGGGCAAAGAGCATGAGCGAGCGCTTTTCAAAAGCTTAAACACGAATGGGCAACAGGCACATGAAAACACTGTCAGGCTCAACAGCCTTCGGAGAAACAAACAAAAAATCACAATGAGGTTTCACCTCACTCCAGCGAGAATACTGCCACCCAAAATTCAAAACATAACACTGATGAGTATATGGAGAAGAAAGATACCCTGATGCATTGTGGGTGGGAATGTAAGCTATTATGGGAGACAATATGGATATTCTTCAGAAATCTCAAACTAGACCCACGATATGACTATAACATGGGTTTCCCATTCAGAATTTATCCTAAGGAAATAGAATCAGCGTATGAATGGGTCCCCATGCTTACAGCAGCTCAATTCATAACTGCTAATATAAGGAATCAACACAGGTGTCCATCATCTGATGACTGCATAAAGAAAACGTGGTTTGTACACATGACAGAACATCACTCATCCACAAAAAGAATGAAAGCCTCAAATTCTAAAGCAATTAAGACTGGATAATAAAACTATGGTTCATCTACTCATGGAATACTACTCAGCTATTAAAAAAAAAAACGAAATGCATTACTTCATGGATAAATGGGCCCAATTATTAACCATTATGCTAAGGGAAATGAGCCAATCCCAAAAGGTTAGATACCATGTGTTTGCCTGAATTTAAGATGAAACAATGACAATCCTAAAAATAGTACCTGCAAATTGTAATATTATTCCACCATCAAACAGCCTGTATCACACACAGTAAGACATTGCAATGTTACCAATGAACCAATAATCAATGAGAGACTGACTGCTTATGATCTACATCAAAGAACTGAAAAGCCCAGTATTATTTTATACCTGTGTTATTCCACAATGGGTCAGGAGAGCAGAGAAATCTTCCACCTTCTTAGAATGTGTGAGGAAGATGGTAAGTATAATCTATCAAGATTGTAACAGGTAACTTACAGATAGCAGACTCGAAACTGCATTAGTCATTAGCAAAAAGTATAAAGACACACAGTGGGATCCAAGAGCGATCCTGAAAGCCTCTTAACAGGAGGTCATATGCACTGAGCAGGAGGGGATCCCAGAGTGGAACAGAGGACAGGAGGAGGCTTGTATCCCAACCCCGGAGACTCCCGGATCCTCACCAAGGCCTATCAGTATGGGCACCAAGGACTACATCCCAACTGCCAAGGAGACCACAGGGAAGAACTGAAGTGCCCTCATAGGCAGAGAACTGAGATCATACATTCCCTATCGGATCTCCCACACAGGATGGAAAAATCCAGAACCCTCCTCACACGGTCTAATGACATTGGAACAACAGCCAGGAGCCCCAAGCAGTCCTCAGAAACAGAACAGTCAACTTCCTTTGGGACTTGGGAGAGGAGCTTTCTCTGGTCCTTACTTAGTTCCAACTTTGGCTCCCCACCCTCTCCTGCAATGACCATCAGGGTCACTCCGGAGCCCCCACCCAAAAAAATCAGATCAGACAAACAGAGAGAGACCAATAACGAAAGCTTAGAACAGACAAGAAAAAGTCAGCTTGAACTCCCATACACCTTACTAGGTAGGACACAAACATCAGTTACTCCTTACTAAGGTATTGAAGATTTCTCTGCACACCCCTCCTAAAACTGTTTTGCTCATCAATCGTTAACATATGGCTTGTTAGAGTTATGGGCCTACCCTAAAATTCGCCAAGTTCAATAAAAATCATGCTGCAATACTATAAATTGCTAAATATAAATATGAAGAAAAAAAGACACGAGACAGCTGAATAGTACCCTTTTAAGTAACCATTTTTAATAGTAACCATTTTAAGGCTTATAGGAGTCGGTTATGTATAAACTAAAATTGAGATGTCAATGAAGTAGTTACAAGATGTGGTTAAGAACTTGTATTTTTTAACACATTGGTCACTCAGCACCAAGTCAATTGACTTAGCGATATTGTTAACTTCCATGTTTCTTCCTGTTTTTGAATGTGTGTTGTGGCTTTCCATTGGAGGGGATGATATTCTGCCAGCTCTGCTGTCAGATCAGGGATGGTCTACCAATGAAACTGTTGAATTTGTCTGGACAATAAGATGTTAGACTCCCTGCATAGTCCATGCCCGCAATGATGGAATTATGACTGGTTATGAGCTATGCTGCTGTAATAATATGGAGGAAATCAATGTGAGGGAAGGGCTTGGGGAGGGGTTGGGGGAATCCCAGAGCCTATGGAACTATGTCATAAAATGAAATTTAAAAACATTTTAAAGCAATTAAACTCAATAAAGACAACAGAAAACCCATAAAATGTCCCCAAGTTGCATGACATTGTTACCTTGATCATTTAGAAAGTATAGAAACACCTTAATGGAAAATATTAGCATGTGACATGAGGATAGAAACACAGCATTTAGGACAGTTAAATACAATGGAAGAAACAGAATAAGACAGTCCTGAAGTCTTTCAGAGCTAAATTAAAGATTTCCTTCAAATCACTTCTCATTACAGCACCTGTTTCTCCCCCAATATGACCTATGGTAAGTTCCTCCTGGCCCCTGCCTTTATCGTAAGAATTACAACTGGGAATTTTGCTTCTCTGAGTTCCAGCTTTGTCATGAAAGGAAAAGGGTCAGGAAGTCCCCATGAGGGAGTGCAAAAGGCCTCCCCACAGGGAGGGGACCTCATCTCTGAATTTTTTTCAGGAAGCAAGAAGGAGGAGTGCCTCCTTTCAGCTTGTCGTGGAAATGGGAGGAGGGGTGGCAAATCATGGGTGGAGGGGTGGCAAATCATGTCATGGAAATGGGAGGAGGGGTGGCAAATTATGTCTTTATGGTGGCTTGTTTTGAGTAAGGAGCTAGCTAAGACTGTTGGCCTTTTGCTGAGTTTCTCCCTCATCCTCTGATTGTTTTTCTTTTCCTTCTTTCTCCTCTCCTTGAAATTGTGCTTAAAATACACCACATTCACCATTTCCCCAGGTCTTCTCTCTCTTGAAAATCTCCCTCCTGATACTGCTACAGTTGTTTCTGGTCCTTAATAAATCTTGCTTTGCTCACTGAAAACAAAAGAATGAAATCCTGTCTTTTGCAACAAAACAAATGTAACTGGAAACCAGGGCACTTAATGAAATAAAACAGATCCCAAAGGACAAATGTCATATACTTCTCTACTTTGTGGTAGCTAACACAAAGAGTTCACAATAACTGAATGCATAAGAATGGAATTAATATCCTATGAACTGATTATTGTTTACAGTCCTTGTCTCTACTCCTATGGACACTGACCTTTATATTCGTCATTGTTGAACATGATGTCTTGTTGAGCATCAACCCTGTGATTATAAAGCCATACTGAAGGATGACTTTCATGACATGTGAGTTACAACTCAGTAAAACCATTGCAAGAAAAAAACACACATTTCCAGGCTCTACACATGAAGATTCTGTGAGTCTGTGATTGGACAAGAATTTGTGCATTTCAGAAGTACCCAGGTGATTTTTTTTCTATATAGTTAGGTTAGGAAATCACTGGTATGTCTAGAGAATTCAATAACAAATAGTGAATTCTGCTGTTTTATATTAGAAGATAGATGCCATTTAAAGTAGTGCAGGGAAGAAAAACATCAAGAAAGCCTGAATTGGATAAGACCAGATGCCTCAATGGTGAGAATCCATAGCGAATCTTATCCATAAACAGACACCACAAAGTAAATGGAGGAACTGTTCCTAGAGAACTGACCTACGGAAATTTTCAATAGAAAACAGACCAAACAAAGCAGAGATTTGGTGGGACTGCAGGAATCAAAGATTATTTCCACCTACTCTTCCATCTTGGGAAGCAATATGCAACCCAGGTAAGCCAACAAGAGGCTGCTGAGGGTGCAAGCCCTGATACTAGCAGCCTGGACCAAGAGGGAATTCCACAGTCTCCAGTGGCTACGAGTCCCACCTTGGGAACTAGCTGGGTCTGGAAAACTGCTTCACTTTGTGAGGGAAGAACCAAACTTCCTTCTTCCCTTCCCAACAAAGAGCCAGATTCCATTTGCTGTGGTAGAGTACCACCTGTTCTCTGGAAATAGCAGGGAGTCCCACAGCAGCCAGAAATGCTGTGTCCTGAAAACAAGGAAGCCTGCCTGGCAGAGAGCAGACTCGCTGTTGCTCGTGACTGTGAGTTTTGGGCACAGGCCACAGAGCTGGGAGTGCAGCATGTTGCAGCGGAATTCCTGAACCCTTGCCTACAGTTACTGCAGACACTTAAGACTTCTCTGCGAGATGGGGCAGATCTCAGAGTCACTGGGGGACACGGCGCAGCATGGACCAGTGCTCTGTATGCTGCATGTGCCTAAGGGGTGGGGTCTAGTGGCACCGTGAACTCACTGCAGACTGTGAATCAGCTGGCTCACCCTGGCACACACAAGGGTTGAGAATGTAAACACACTATGTGGCTCCAGTATCTCCTCCCCAAACTGACTGTAGCCAGAGGTACGCCACCACACCCATGTTGATAGTCACTCTGGACTCTTGCCCCAACCCCAGCTGGTGCCCAGAAGTCCCTGTCTTCATCCAACACCTATCCCTGGAACATAAGTACATGCCTAAGGCATAATTGAGCACCAGAGCCACATCTCCAGGAATAATGCCTTCAAGCAACAAACATCCCCTAGAGAACATAGTAACACGAAAGTTCACACAGTCACAAAAACCCGTGCAGAAACACACACAACACAAACAAGGCAGGCCACGCGAATGTCCAAAAGGATCATAAAAACAATGACACTAAACTGTGGTATTAAAAATTACCACAAAATAATTCAAAAGAATGACGGTAAGGTTATTCAAACACAGAGAAACAATTAAGTTTAATAAGGAAATTAGTACAAGACAGAGGAAATTGCAATGAGAGGGATACTGAGAAAGAACTAAGCAGAAAGATTAGAAGTTAAGTATTCAAAAAGTCAATTTTTAAAAATCAGTGAAAAGCCCAGCGCCTATAAAACTGTACTACATAATACAATGTAAGCAACAATAAATAAAAAAAAAAAATCAGTGAAAAGTCTTAGCAGGCTTGCTGAGGTAGATGGAACATTCAATCTACAAGGCAGGTTATTTGAAATACTTCAGTCACAAAAATTAGACCTAAAACACTGTTCAGGATCTATGGGCCATCAAATCACTAAAACTGCAAGTCTTAGAATTCTTGAAATCTGCAGGGAGATGGGGCTTGGGGAAATTAGAAAACCTATTCAGTAGGTTTAATAATAATAGAAATAATAGAAGCAATAATAGAAGAAAATGTCTGCATGCTGGAGAATAATATGTACATCCAAATACAGTAAGCACATAGAACCCCAAATAGAAATAATCAGAAAACATTCTTAAATTCACAAGACAAAAATGATGGATCGCACACAAAGGAACTCCCACTAGACTGGCAGCAGGATTTCTCAAAAGAAGTCTTATAGGCCAACAGAGAGACGTGGCTCAGTCTTAAGAGAATGAAACTGCTCATCTGAAATAGTTTGTCCGGTGAAGCTCTCATTCACGAATGATAATGAAATAGAAACCTTACAAGAAGACAAGCAAATAATACTTAAGGTCATACTGCGCAGAGACACACAGAGACAACCAGTGCCATGAAGAATGTGAAGGCAAAACGCCTCCTGGAAAAAGAACAAAAGAAATTAAAAACAAGAGAAAAAAAAAGCAGGAATATTTATAGAAAAATGGCAGGTGTAGATGGTAACCTGCCAATAAAAACATTATATGTAAATAAACTAAAATCCGCAACTAAAAGATGCAGACTGGTTGGCTGGACGGATAAAAAAAACAAGACCCACGTATGTTGCCTTCAACAGCGTAGATTCACATACACTGAATGTGACAGGATGGTGACAGCATTGTATGCAGATGAATAGTGTGAGCAGCACTGGCTATGCTCATATCTGACAAAGTAAATTCTAAGATAAAACCATTAAAAGAAACGAAGGTTACTGTGTAATGACTAAGAGATGAATTCAACAAGATGATGTGACTATACCAAATGAATATGCATTCAATGCTGAGCCATGCACTTTTATAACAAAAATGCTAAGGATCCCGAGATGGCTGAAGAGGCAAACGATGTGCTGATGTTGACCAGACAAAAACAAAACAAGAGGTGGAGGAGGTGCATTCCCACTAGAGATCTGCAGAGAAGTTTGCAGGAGAAATCCTACACAAAGTCGTGAGGCACTGTGGAGCAGGCTGGGCAGTACAACTACAAGTATCAAACGGGACTCCCGCACCAGGAGCTGGAGACGCTGCCAGTTTCTACAAGCAAGGTGAGAGCAGGAGCCAGCACCCTGTGTCACTGGTTAACTGCCCAAGGGAGAACTTTGCACACCACACAGAAATCAAGTCTGGGCTGGAGCCCTGTGGGAGGCAGGGTAACCACCTAATCCCATGAAAGAAAAGCTCGTTTTATTTTCCCAATTCCCTCCACAAGAACATCCAGCTGTCAGGAGAGAGAAGGAGCCATCTTGACTATAGCAACCACTGTGGCTGTGAAGGAGCTGAGTGCATTGGTGGACAACAGAGCTATTCACAAGCCAGGAACACCTGGGCTTGTGTCTAACCTTGGACTATTAAGTGGAGACCGAAGTCCACGGTACTATCTCTTCTTTGTACCTCCCTCTGGTTAAAAATAACAGAAGACAGAAGAACAGAACTGGACAACAACCCCAAACAAACAGTGAATAAATCCAATGGACACTGGGAGGGTGACATCATTTTCGGATCAGCAGCATTTCAGAACTATCCAAACCGCTTGGACAGAACCCTCGGAATATGAACACACTGAGACTCTGGGTTGGTAAGAGGAGGCAGTTCCTCCTCCCTGGGTACTGTGTGGAAAGTCATGAGTGGTTTCTCCCTTTGTTTCTCCCCTTGCCCCAGGAACAAGAAGAAACAGCAAATTTGAAAGCAACAAATTCACCGAAATTTTCCCTAAACCTTGATCCTTCCTACCCTGATTGTCCATAATCATTATTTTAAAAAATAATAATAAATTTTTAAAATGACAGAAGAGGGCAACCCTGGCCTCAATAACATCTCCTGTTATGCTTTCCTTGACTTATAAATAACAGACCAAAGCATACCAAGACTCTGTGCTAATGTCTTCTCCCTTACTTTTTTAAATTTTGCTAACATGAGGATGATTATTCTAACAATCTCTAGCTACACATTAAGATATGAATTAATGAAAGCTTTTGTGTGTCATCCGCATTCTTTTGGGGTATGTAAGTCTGTATTCTCAAATAAAGTGCATCATCCTGAAAGTATGGATGATGGCCGTAGTGTAGATTAATAAAACCATTTCTCCATTAAGCACCTTCTTGTTGTCTGTTCAATTAATCCTGACAGGCTGCTCTTGCGTACCACAAAATTGGGATTTTATCAAAAGGATAAACCTGCATTTCCCATTGACCATTGGTCTACCCAGAAAGGTTGACAATGGGCTGGTGCCCACTTGGGATTATGAGACATCCCCATCAGTCAACCTTGCTCAAAGGCTCCAGGTCTCAAATTGCCATGGCAGAGCTCCCACGGCAGTCGGCTATGGGAAGGTCTCTGCTCTCCGTGGATGCGGTACGCTTGTACTGCTGAGTGGATCTTCTGCATCCCATAACTGTAAGAGCTTAGGATTCTATGATTGTTGGGAATTCTGTGACTGCATAAGGGGACCTAGTGTATAGCTAAATCTCTCAACAATAACCTTTCTAGTCTAAGATGCACAGACCTCTCCTACTGCCTAGGGTAGCCAATGGTAGAAGGTTCTATGCTCACACTGAGGAACCCACAAGTCCTTTGCGTGATTCATATACCCACATGGGCTAGGAGGTGTAACCACTATGATGAAATCACTGGCACTCATTACCTTGGAAGAGAGAAGGCAAAGTTGTAAATTCATCAGCAGGCATGATCATCCCCACCTCCTGCTGACAACAGAGATCTTCCACACCCAGCTTAGGTGTTGCTTGGGTGTTACTCTCTTCACCCTTGAGCACTGACCAAAGCTCCATCACCCCACCCAGCATACGCCTCTGGATACACACTGAAGGAGCAGGCACTCCACGAACCCACAGAGGCAGAGTTCAGACACTAACGCCATCAGGGGAGAAAGCTAACAAGTGTTTCTACAAATGTCCAAAACCGAATGTTTGAGCAAGAAAGACAATGAATCCCCAAAGGAATACAGAATTTCAGTATTAGCACATAGAAGAAAATATTGCTGAAAAACTCGAGATATTAAAAAGAAATCAAATTGAAATGTTAGAAATCAAGAACTCGATATGTCAAATAAAAAATACAGTGGAACAACATACTTGTCAAGATATAAGAATAGCTGAACTACAAGACAAATCCTAGGAATTAATTCAGTCTGCAAAAAAAAAAAAATAGAAAAAACTGAAAATAGTGTTGGAGATTTGTGGGATAATATCAAACAAATATTCCACGCTAACAGGAAAGGAAATGTGAGCAGGCTTATATTAAACAGTCTTTAACGCAAAAACATAAAATAGGAAAAAAAAAACCAGTGTTATGTTATGATTGAGAAATCAATTCAACAGGGAGATATGGCTACAGTGAATCTATGTGCACCCAGTACCAGGGCATCTGGCTGTTTGCAACAATTCTTAATGGATCTACAGGGAGACACAGACTCCAATACAATATCAATAGGAACTTGAGCGAGTCATTTATCAATGGATAGCTCAATTAGACAGAAAATCAACATAGACACAGCAAAACTTCTCTACACTGTGGACCAAACTGACCTAATGTCTATAGAATATCGCATCCCACAGATGCCAAAAATACATTCTTTTCATCGATGCCTGAAATTTTCTATAGGATATACCGCAAGCCTAAACTACAAGAAAATCTCAATAATTTTTAAAAGATTTGTTTATTTCTATTGGAAAGGCAGATTTACTGAGGGAAGCAGTGACAGAGAGACAGATCGTCCATCTGCTGGTTCATTCCCCAAGTGGCTGCAATGGCCAGAGATGAGCTGAGCCAATCCGAAGCTAGGAGACAAGAGCTTCTTCTGGGTCTTCCCAATGGGTGCAGGGTCCCACAATCTTTGGATCATCCTGTACTGCTTTCCCAGGCCATAAGCAGGGAGCTGGGAGGGAAGTGGAGCAGCCAGGATAAAAATCAGCTCCCACATGGGATCATGGCATGTGCAAGGTGAGGACTTTAGCCACTAGGCTATCACGCTGGACCCAACATTTTTTTAATTGAGCTAATAACACAATCCTGAATGAACAGAGGATCATAAAATAAATCAAAAGGGAAATTTAAAAATTTGCAAATTATGCATCCAATAAAACATTCAAATCCAGAATATTTAATGAACCTAAGAAACTCAACAACAAAACGAAGTATCCAATAAAGAAATGGACAAAGGATATGATGAGACATTTTTTAAAGTCTGAGATGCAGATGGCCAACAGACACATGGAAAGTTCCTCTGGATCATGAGTCATCAGGGAAACACAGATAACAGTGATAATGAGGTATTACTTGATCCCATACAGAACAGTCACTATCAAAAAACTTAAAAATAGCAAGTACTGGTGAAGTTCAGAGAAAAGGCTACCTGACACACTATTGATTGGAATGCAAACTGGTACTCCCAGTGTGGAAACCAGTATGGAAACTCCCCAGAGAACTAAAATATGTTTCCCAAATAACCCAGCCAACCCACAATGAGAATATACCCAAAGGAAATGAAAGTAGCGTATCAACACAATACCTGTAGCCCTGTGTTCACAACAGCTCAATTCACAATAATTAGAATACAGATTCCACCTACATGGCATTAACTGTGCACGATGGAATATTACTCAGTCATAAAAAGAAAAAATCCTGACATGAATGCAACTGGAGATTATGCTGAATGAAATAAGCCAGACCCAGAAAGGAAATCATGAGAATATCACTTTTTCTCTTATCTGTGGTTAATACATAGAGTATAAATATTATGTGCATGTTTTAACCTTTGGTACAGAATTACAAATATCGCTTCACTGAATTATGACATATTAATGAAAATATAATGTTTCACATAATAAAACTGGGGGACAGAAACGGCGAGGGGTAACACTGAAGACTCTTGAGGTATTGGTTGTGTTTTGTTTATATTTTGGTTAGTGGTCATGATTGTGATGAGAAGACAAAAACTCACTTATCTTTACATTTATGAACGCTTCTTGATACACACACTTCATTTAAATAAAAATCTGAAAAGAAGAAAGGGAGGAAAGAAGGACAGAAGGGAGGGAAGGACCGACCCCAATGAAGCTCTTCAGGATTCCAGTAAGAAGGTCCTACCTGCCACCCAGCGTGGGTGTCCCTGCGCCTCCTGGAGTCCCACTCCATCTTCCTTACGGTTCCACTCAAGCATTCTTCCCCTCGGAGCTGATGCTCACGCAGTGTGGCCCACCTCACTACAACATTCCCAGGAATCCCTCCAGCCAAAAACTTAAAATGCCTCTGAATCTCTCCAGCTTCGGCTTCTTCCTTCTCAGGCTAATGAAACCAGCTTTTCTCATGAGCAGCTCTCATGAAAGATAAAGCCATGTCAGACAGTCAGCTCAGACAGATGCTATAAATAATTTCCTCAGTTATTCTCATAATTGCAGGGAGAAAATAAAAGACCCTAATTGTTTATTAAAGATCAAGTTTAACATACTACGCTTACACAAAACTTTTCCCAAGGTAAGCATTTGGCCTAGTGACTGACACACTCTCACAACACCCATGTCTCATATCAGAGTGCCTGGGTTCAAATCCTGGCTCTGCTGCCAGCTCCAGCTCAGCTTCCTGCTAATCACATCCTGGCAAGGAGCAAACACTGCCTCGTGTAGCCAGTTCTCTGGATTAAGTTCTTCACTCCTGAGCCAATTAGCAGTTGGGAGATGGATATAAATCATGAAACACTTTTGAAAACAGAAAACCCAAATTTAAACTGCTAACGGAGATAATCATTTTTAAATGACTCTGCCCAAGCCCCTGTCCTTCCTGAACTCTTACTGAGACAAACTTCTCCACTACAGGAACACACACAAATGTATACACTTTCGAGTCTTTAAGCCTTTTCTGCTGGCTTATTTGGTTTGTTCGGCTAGATGTCATCAACTCATGGTTTGTGAACTTTTCATCTCTTTAAAAAGCATTTATTTATTTGAAAGGCAGAGTTTAAGGGAGAGGGAAACAGGGAGAGGGAGGGAGAGAAGCAATCTTTCACCTGCTGGTTCATTCCCCAGGTGGTCACGGCAGCCAGGGCTGAGCCAAGTCAAAGCCAGGAGCCTGAGACACCCTCTGTGTCTCCCATCCGGGATGGCAGGAATTCAACAATTTGGCTGCTTTTCTAGGTGCATCAAAGGGGTTGGATTGGAAATGAAGAAGCTGGGTCTTGAACTGGCAGTCATATGGGATGCATCGCAGCCACTCTACCACAATCCACTGCATCCACCCCAGCTCCACATCCACCCCGGCTCCACATCCGCCCCGGCTCCACATCCGCCCCGGCTCCACATCCGCCCCGGGCTCCAGAGACAGGGAGTCAGCGGCTTTCATTAACTGAGAACACGGGGACCAAATAATTAGCCTGACTTGTTCTTTTCTGTTTCCTAATTGACAAAAATTAAGTTTGGGCCAATTCTAAATGTTTGCTCTGATGAAATTAATGTATTCTTATTGTCGTGAAATTTGGGCTCTTTTTATTTTGAAGTCTGGTTTGGATTATGCATGTTTCCATTCCTCATTTCTAATTAGATTGGCTCACTAATGAATGTTAAGTGCATCCCTCTGAGAAATAGGAAACCTCTTCAATCATAATCAAAAGCAAAATGTTATCAAGTGAAAACTTCAGATTCAGATTTTTAATGAGGCCATGTAAGAACACATCAAGTCTGCGCAGTAAGCATACACAGCACAGGGGCAAAGTACTTGTTTAATACATATTTCTCTGGGTAGACATTTGGCGCGACACTTAAGACACCACTTGGAACAACTGAACTCCATACCAGTGCACATTTGTCCAAGTGCGGCTCCCTTCCTGACTCCAGCTGCCCACTACTGTGCACCTTGAAAGGTGCACTGAAGTCGTGGGTCCCCGTCAGCCATGTGGAAGACCTGAACCGAATTTCAGACTCCTGGCTTCAGCCTGGCTCAGGGCCAGCAGTCGTGAGCACTCGGGGAGTAAATGACCGGAAGAGAGATCTCTGCTTCTCTTTCAAATAAATAAAGTAAGTAAAAACTTCCACAAATAAGTATTTATTTTATCGGATACCCCTTCATTGCAAAAAAAAAAAAAAAACATGAAAAAGATCAACAAAAACTAATAAATAAAAATAAACCTCTTATGGTTCAATCAGTCCCTATTTTATAAAAGTGTTTTATTTTAACTTAAAAAGAATATAGATACTAAGTAGATTCTGGATAATAATTTTTATATCCAATAAATTTTTAGTGACTTTACTCAACTGGAAAAGTAATATATTGGTATTTTTTAATAATAGCCACAGAACATTTTGTTAGCTTTTCTCAAGAATATGAAAATTTCATAAAATGTGCAGATACAATGTCCAGAAAGTTTCTCATTACAGATCACACCATGTTAAAAATTCTCTTTGCTCACAGAATCAGAATAATGCTTTTTATGACCAAAATGAAAAATGAAGTAATTTCATAGTCAACATTCTCTAATACTCTAAGGTTTTAATTAGCTAAACCTCAGAATAAAGCTATGGTAATTTGACAATCTGATTTAGCACAAGAAAGCATGAAGGTCACAGAACTGAAAATGTTAAGCCTCTCACTGTGATACATAATGTCTATATTTATAGACCTGGATTGCAGTCACAGTCAAAGACCTCAGCATCACAACAGAAAACTCAGAATCTGTCCGCATTGTGGTGCAGTGGTTAAGCCACCACTGTGAGGCCACCAGCCCATACTGGCACAAGTTTATGTCCCAGCTACCTCTCTTTCAACCCAGCACCCTGAAAATGGCCTGGAGACAGTAGAGGAGGATGCACCAAGCATTCTAACACCCGTTATCTACGTGCGAGACCTGCAAGCAGATCCTAGTGCATGCATTTCATTTGTCCCAGTCTTGGCTATGTGGCCATCTGAGGAATGACCTGGCAGATGAGAGATTCTCTAAAACATTTCCCAATCAATAAATATTTTAAAAGAAAGGAAGAAACTCTCGGTTGATGAAATTCAAACTGGCAATAGCACCGGAATAACAAAATATGCTAATGAACTTATTGACATGGAAGTCCTGACTACCCCACGGATACCTACACCGCCAGGAGAGACAGGCCCCGTTGGCCTCTCCTTGTGTAATGCACCAGGCAGCTGACATCTCCCCAGATGTCCACCATCTTCTTGGGCCATTTGCTGTGTATCTGCAAGCCAAACTTGTAATCTTTTTCCAGTCTACTGTTACTTCACAGAAAGACAGAGAGAGAGAGAGAGAGAGAGAGAGAGAGAGAGAGAGAGGAGCATCTCTGTACAGAGGAAAACTGTACATCAGAGGCATTTTATTTTCTAAAAGGCATAAAATTGTTGCACTAGTTTGAAAGAATGCTTTATCCAAACTATTATTTTGTTTCCAATATGGCCATTTAAATCATCACAAAGGATTACAACTGCAATAACACCTTTTAGAAACAAAGAGACCAGGGAAAGGCCCAAAATTTTTTCTCTTCCACTATGTAAGTATGTAACAGAGCATCTTTTAATTTTAAATAACGTTAAAACATAACATTAAATAACATTAAAGCTTCACTTGGTTACAGCAAAACATATACAGCTCATCCAGAAGTTACAGGCTTTGTAATTTCTGTTCCCATGAACTCTGGCAAACACTGAAGAGCCAGGCGTGATAAGGAAGACACAACGAAAAGCCACAGTAATTTCTACCCCTGCATTGGTAGTCTGGCAAATCTTGTCCTTGGGTATGTGGTCAGCTGAGGTCTAATCCAATAACGGGAGAATAAACACTGCCGTTTTTATTTCAAAGAACATCTTGATAATATTCTCAAAACCTGGATCACTTTAGATGAAGAATTACGTGAATCTTCCATGGAAAAGGGAAGAAGGAAGAATTAGGAGAAATGTTACATGAAAGGATGAGGTGAGTCTGGGCAAGGACATGCTTAAACGGACTGAGAAACATTTAGCCAGTAGAAAGCAGAGAGCGCACATTCCACGAACTAGGAGAGGACAAAACAACAGCAGAGGCGTACCGGGACACTGATAAAGGGGGTAGCGGGACACGGATAGACACTGGAAAGCAGTGACAACAATGGTGTCGTGCTGCAGTGACTGATAATCTAGTGGCATTCAGCAAATGGCGATCTGAACTCCACCAGCAGCCAGAACTCCACCAGCAGCCAGATGGGAAGGGACTTTCACTGGGAGCTCAGGAGGTGAACCCAGACAAAGAACTGTCCATCCTGCTGGTCTGTTTGATTTGCCCAGGAGCAGAGACAGAGCAGCAGATGCCAGATGTGCAGTGTAGGAACAAGGTGGATTTCAGAGTCCATTTCCCCCCCTAGAGCCGAACTGGGCACCATTTTGTTTGAGGAGGAAAAGGCAAGGAAAAGACTGAACACAGCTGAGCTGGGGAGTGATCTCATTTCTGACTCAGCAAACTGCAATAATGTGGCATTCTACAGGTTCCACCCAAGACAGTACTGGGTAGCTCTCAGATCTGACAGCCAGTAGATCAAGAACTCTAGCAGTGGCACGTCAGGTACCATTTCGTACAGCGTGGTAAAGAATTTAAGACTGTAAGGACAACACATGTGTTGAGATCAATGAGTTGCATTGGTCCCACAGAAAAAATAATAATGACTGCAGCATCGTACAGGTCAAAATAGGTCCGTGTGCTCCTCAGACCTAACAGAGCAACAGGTTCCAGCAAGATCACCAACAACAACCTAGGTATATAGGACACCTGGTATTTCCCTAATCCTGAGAACTGCTCCTACCAGAAGTGGGAGAAAGGTTATACAGACAATGGTACAGCCTCGGCACAGTATCACAGAAGGTGGAGAGTGGTGAGCCAGGAGTTGGGGCTATGGAAACCATGGTGGAAATCTAACACAAGAATCCGGACCTGGAACTTGCTGGAGGGAGTGGTATAATTGGCTGCAAATAAATAGCCATGTGCCAACTGCAATAAGTAAAATCAAACTGTAGACCTGTGAGTGACACAGCTTAGAAACCTGACCCAAGGAGAAGATTCTAATAACAAGAAGTACAATGACCAAGAGAAAAAGAAGAAACAGAGGCACAATGAACATTACCGAAAACTCCCCTGCAAAGGAACAAAACCCTTTGCCAACCTCAGAGCTGACTGAGGAAGACATCAAGGAAATGGAGGACACAGAATTCAAAACACTTGTTATAAAGCTTCTTATCAAAAACAAGAAGCATGTAAAGCAGGAATTCAAGGAATATGTCACACTGGAAATGAATCAAATGAAAGCTGATACATTAGAAATGAAGAATACAGTAGAGGAAATTAAAAGTACAGTGAAGAGTCTTCAAAATAGAATGAAGCAAGCAGAAGAAAGAATCTCAGAACTGGAAGATATTTCCTGTCACCAGAGGGAAAGAAAAAAAAGCTGGAAGCAGAGCTGGATCAGGCCAAAAAAAAGATTCAAGAATTGAAAGACACTATTAAGAGGCCAAATATAAGAGTTATGGGAGTCCCAGAAGGTACAGAAAGAGAAACTGGTTTTATAAATATATTTAATGAAATAATAAAGGAAATTTTCCCTAATCTAGAGAAAGAATTGGGAAACAACATCCAGGAGGGGCACAGAACTCCCAACAGGCTTGATCAAAAGTGATCTTCACCAAGACACATGATCATTAAGCTCTCGTCAATCGAACATAAGGAAATGATCCTTAAATGTGTACATGAAAAACACCAATTGACATATAAAGGAATGCCAATTAAACTCATAGGAGACCTCTCACAGGAAACTCTACAGGCAAAAGAGAATGGAGTGACATATTCCAGATTCTAGAATAAAAAAATTGTCAGCCCAGGATAACATATCCAGCAAAGCTTTCTTTTGTCTTTGAAAATGAAATAAAATTCTTCCACAGTCAAGAAAATCTAAAAGAATTTGCCTCTTCCAAACCTGCCCTACAAAGGATACTTCAAGATGTTCTCTTGACAAAGAAGAGGAATAGCACCCAACAAAACAAAACAAAACAATGTGAAATGAAGACAAATTACATTTGAGTAGAAATTTTGAATGTCAAACTTATAGTTCTTAAAATCTAAAAAATATAAACGCTTATCTACAGCACTGCTGGGTGGGATGCAGTTTAAGGGAATGTTGTACTGAAACTTAAAGCATTACGTCTTTAGCAAGAAAACTGCAAATAAAGTAATCCAATTTTACAAGAAAAATGTGTGCTACACGATACAAATATATATGTGCATATGGATCTCTTCCACATGCACACATAAAAACTAATTAATATTCATATATTTATTTCATTGTTCTGTGAGCTCACAACACATATAAGCAACAACATATGGAAAACAAGCACACCCAATACCCAGATCTTGCTTTCTAGTACCACTCAACATAAAACAGAACCTCTGGGAGAAATGATTGATCTTGTTGTAAGAGGGTCTACAATGATGTCCCTGGGGGAAAAAACTTTCAAAAACAAACCAAACTGAGCCCGGCACAGTGGCCTAGTGGCTAAAGTCATCACTTTGAATGCGCTGGGATCCCATATGGGCACCGGTTCTAATCCTGGCAGCTCTACTTCCCATCCAGCTGCTTGTGGCCTGGGAGGGCAGTTGAGGATGGCCCAAAGCCTTGGGACCCTGCACCCATGTAGGATACCCGGAAGAGGTTCCTGGATCCTGGCTTTGAATCAGCATAGCATCGGCCGTTGCGCTCACTTGGGGAGTGAATCATTGGACAGAAGATCTTCCTCTCTGTATACTCCACTCTGTATATCTGCCTTTCCAATAAAAATAAATAAATCTTAAAAAAAAATATATATAGGCAACAATGGGTCAAATTACAGGGACACAGGACTACTAAAAGGGCTCTCAATGGCCAATCACAGAACAGACCAAGCAACAAAATAAAGTTGTAACAAACATAATGCAAAGATGATAGATATAGAGTTTCTGTAAATATCCTGACATCAAGAGGTATTGTATAACTTCTCACTCCTTGAATGTGAGCTGTGCTTGGTCACTTCTTTCCAAGGAAATGGGTACAGAAACTGAGGAAATAGAGTAACTTTACAGGAGAGATAACTATTATACCTCAGCAACGTAATTAGCAGCAGCACTAACAGGAATTGTCTATTATTTTTAAATTTATTTTATTTATTTGAAAGACAGAGATAGACAAAGCTTCCATCTTCTTGTTCACTCCCCAAATCCTACAGCTGCCTGAAACACCAGGTTGAAGCCATGAATCAGAAGTCTAGGTGGGTTTCCCGGGTTGCAGGGATCCAGCCACTTGAACCATTCACACGAATCTGGAATTAGGGAGTAGAGCCAGGACATGAACCAAGACATGCCAATATGTACTGCAGGTACCCTTTAACAGATGCCTGCTGCAGGAACAAACCAGGTCAATGACACAAACACTTGATATAATAAGAATGACATTTCGCAAACCAGGCATGGCACAGTGGGTTAAGCCACCAATTGTGATGCCAACAATCCATATGAGCACACATGCAGGTCCTCGCTGCTCACCTTCCAACTCAGCTCCATGCTACTACACCTGGGAGAGTGGCAGAAGACACCCCAAGCACTGGAGTTGCTGTTACTCAAGGGGACTTCTGGCTGAGGCTGCTGGAGTTTGGCTTTGGCCTGGCCCAGCCACGTGGGGAGTGAACGAGCAAATGGGAGATCATACTCTCTCCTCTTTTCTGCCTTTCAAATTAAAAAAAAAAAAAATCTTAAAAAATAAAGACATTTTGCTTCCATTAACCATCTCTGTAAAACCTAATTCCAGTCTAATAATGAGAAAACACTGCAACAATTCCAACTGAGGAGCAAAATACTCAATGAATGTGTTATACAACAGCCAAGGTTGTTTCACAGAGATGGGAAGTACAAGAGACCCTCACAGTGTAAAATCCAAATGCATTGCAGGAGTAAGGGTGACAGCCTGAAAGAGAAGATATCAGATAAAAAAATTAATGGAATGTAAATGAAAGATAGAACCTTGTTAGGAAAGCTGTTTCACTACCGGTTCCTTAATTGCCTTAATGTATTTTATAAAAAGTTAACAATACAGGAAATCTGTGAGGAGTGTATGAACACTGTACCATCTTCACTACTTTTCTTTAACTCCAAAGCTATTTTAAATAAACATTTTCTTAAAATATATGCGATGTGATGTAACATGTAAAAGAGAGCCAGAGATTAAGTTCAGCAATGATGGGCTTCTATCAGTTGGGTTATACGAACTAAGATGATTTTGTAAATGCTGGTCTACATTTGGTTTACATTATTTGCAATTAATGGCTCAAAACCAACATAAATAATGTGATTTTAAACTATAAATAAAGATACGCAGAAACAAAACAGGCGCAATGAGGATAAAAAAGTAGTTACAGAAGATTCTAAAGCAAGCAACATGAAACAGAAGATCTAACAAACGTATGCCAGCCTGGTGAATGGCTGAAGGAAAGACTTTCATGCAGTTCTGTCTCATGATCAAATGCAGTGCGATCTAAACCCATCAGAGGGAGATTTTCCTGAAAAGATCCTTGTATGAATATGAGGGGCTGCAGAATCAGATGAAGCACTTCCCAACACATCCATGGACCCACACAGCAGTCCCAAGTCAAAGAAAAAGGCAATGATAAGCTACAAATAGCCAACCCATGGAAAAGCTCTTACGTTGCTACTGATAAAACCTTGAGCCTGCTGACTCCCGGATACAGCGAGTGTCTCTAGAAGCTTTCTTCTACAATATGGATAAAACCATCAAGAAAAATAATTGTGGAAGGAAAAGAGTCAATACAAGACAAAGATGACTTCTAATCAATTCTGTTTAATGTCCTCAGGAAAGGTCTTGTGCAAATTATATCCTTCTGTCATGAACAAGCAGCTCTGAAACCAATGTAGATCAGAAAATAACATGAAAGTATGGAAGACCAAATTGTGATTAGCTAAAGCAATGAGCTTACTGTAAGGGCAAAATAATAGAATGGTTGGTACTGAAAATCTGACAGTGATTTCATGAACAAGTCAGGGAGCTCTATGCAAACAAACAAAAAATGAACTAAATGAGAGAAAAGTTGAGAGGTAGTCAACACAAAAGCAGAAGGTTCAATAGATGCCCAGCAGACATTTATGAATAACAATACACAAAACAGAAAGGAGAAATAAGACACAGAAAACTTCCCAAAATTGAAGGGAAAAACTCCTGTAGTTGACTTTTTTTTAAAGTCAAACGCTAACTGGTATGAACAAAAGCAACTCAGGGGCCTGGCATGGTGGCTCAGCAGCTAAATCCTCACCTTGCAAGTGCCAGGATCCCACATACACGCTGGTTCGTATCCCAGCTCTTCCACTTTCCATTCAGCTCCCTGGTTGTGGCCTATGAAAGCAGTCGAGGACACCCCAAAGCTTGGGATCCTGCACCCACATGCGTGGGAGATGCTCCTGGCTCCTAGCTTCAGATCGGCTCAGCTCTGGTCATTATGGTCGCTTGAGGAGTGAATCAGCGGACAGAAGATCTTTCTTCTGTCTCTCCTCCTCTGTATATTTGACTTTCCAGTAAAAATAAATAAATCTTTGAAAAAAAAATAGCAACTCGCTCATACCTAAGAAACACAATTTAAGGCAAAGTTTAAAAGCAAGAAAATTTCCTACAAATAAATGAACTTAGTTTGATAGCATGAGGGTTACGGAGTACAAAGTCCAAGTCTTCAACAGGAAAAGGATTTTGAGACCACAATATTGTATTAAAATAGGAATCAAATGTGATGGCAAAATAAAGACATTCTAGGCATGTAAGTCCCAAATGTTTTATCTTCCACTTATCATTTCTTGAAAATTGTCTGAAAATATAATCCAATAAAATGAAGAAGGTATTCAGGAGGAAGACAAAATTCAAAACAACGCAACTAACCAAAGAGTTCAGTGGCTTTAGAAATGCTTTTGCAGCTAAGCTCAGAAAAAAAGCCAAATGAGAATTCAAATTTTGAAAGGGAAAAGTATTTCTAAGAGGTGAGCCATTTCTATTCATCAATTAGGTGGGAACATTTGAAAATTAATGTGATCCTTCTGTTAAAAAATTAACAAGAAAAATTAATTTGCGGAATATCGTTTAAGTCTAATAATAAAGTAAGGCAAACTTTTCTATTACTTTTACTAAAATTTGAGAATGATTAACAGTGAAGAAAGAGGAGTTTTTCCTTCCAAAAGTGCATTTTCAATGTGACAAAATGTATTTTTTAATAAGTCTAATAGCACAACTCAGCTTCCCAAAAATAATAACTCCTTTTAGCACAGCATATTTCCTTTTTATTTCTTAAAAACATATTGCATTCTAGTAAATAAGTTTTATTTACTAGGCAGTTTAAAGACAGCACAGTGAGGTGCAATGACTCAGCCCAGGTCACACACTGGCAGGTGAGCCCAGAAAACCTATTTCCAGAAGCTAGGGCCTTAACGGAACTGGTTACACCACATCTTACAATGCTCATTAACTTACAAATCTTAGAACCAGTCTAGTGGCGCCAGGGTTGTCATGAAGTCATTCAAGCCATTGTCGACTGTGCTGACACCCCCATGCGTGCTGTTTGAAAACCCAGCTGCCCCACTTCCCATCCTGCTCCTGCTAACACACCTGGGAGAGCAGCAAGAGATGGATGGCTCAAGTGCTTCGACTCCTGCACTCACGTGAGAAACCACAAAGTGACTTCTAACTCTGTGATGGCTTTGGCCTGGTCCAGCCAGAATGAATCAGCAGACGGAAGACCTGTCTGCTCGCCCGTTTCTCTCCCCTTCTCTGTCTCTCGACCTATCTTTGTCTGTAACTTTTCCTTTCAAAAAAAAAAAAATCCGTCTACTACTTAAAATAAGACAGCATGGTAACCATTGGAAAAAAAAATATATAGGGCCCAGGCTCAGTGGCTTAGCAATCTAATTTTCTGCCTGAGGTGCTGGCATCCCATACAGGAACTGGTTCATGTCCTGGCTGTCCCACTTCCAATCCAGCTCTCTGCCCAGGAAAGCAGCAGAGCATGGCTCAAGTCCTTGTTCCCCCACACCCATGTGAGACCTAGAAGCAGCTCCTGGCTCCTAGCTTTGGATCAGCTCAGTCCCACCCACTGCAGCCGTCTCGAGAGGAAACCAGCTGACACAGATTTCTGTCTCTCTTCTCATTCTCTAAATCTACACTTCAAACAAAAATAAAGAAATCTTTACATATATGTATATATTACAGAAAACTTAACCCTAGAATGGTGAAACAAAATAGAGAGGAATGTGCAGGTGGTCCATTTTTCTTATTTCCTTATGTGGAAGTAACTTAGCCAAAATACAGTAATAAACTTCTAAAATAGAAAACCAGCAAGTTTATAACAATGTGCAAAGCAGCAGGGAACACCGAGTTTAGGAACTACAGATTCCTTATCTTTAATGGCAGATTATGATGGCTAACTACAAATAGATATTGTCTAGGTTTTTTAAAAATATTTTGTTTCTATGTTTTGTTTTGTTGTTTAATTGGAAAGGCAGCTTTGCAGAGGAGAGGAGAGACAGAGAGAAAGCTTTTCCATCCTCTGGTTTACTCCTTAAGTGGCCACAATAGCCAGAGCTGAGCCAATCCAAAATCAGCAGCCAGGAGCTTCTTCAGGGTCTTCCATGCAGTGCAGGGTCTTGGACTGTCCTGGACTGCTTTCCCAAGCCATGATCAGAGAGTAGAATGGGAAATAGAGCAGCCAGAACACAAATCAGTGCCCATATGGGATCCTGGTGCATGCAAGGTGAGGACTTTAGCCACTAGTCTACGTGCTGTGCCTGATATTGTCTAGTTTTGATTTAAAATATTATGCATGTTTATATGATATTAGAAAACTGAAAACTGAAAAATTTAAATTGATACAATTAGAGCACTCTAATCCTTCAGAGTTTTAAGAGGATTATCAGAAAAGCCAAAGATAAGGAAGGGAGAGGAGTCTGGAGAAAGGGCAGACCTTTGCTTTATATCACATCTGTATTAAAATAGATAAATTGCCATTACCTTACTTTTTATAAACGTAATTCTACTGTGCTTTTAATACTACTATTGCCTTGTGAAGGCAGACTAAACTGAAGTGGACATCTTTCATTCCTAGCATTTCAAAAGGAAAGGATAATAAATGATGCCAGACCAAAAACCCAATGGGCTTCAGTGAAAACAGGAATGACCTATGCCACAGCATACCCATCTTTTTCACTGAATCTGTTTTCACAAAAGGATCCAGTAAATGGTCAATAACCGCACATAGATTTCTAAAATACCATTCATCTCATCGGCTTTAAACAACCATTGTTCACACATACACTCCAACATTCCAGCTTGCACATCAATTTAAAAAACGGTTAGTTAACTCAATGTGCAGAGCACGGCAGCCGTCTAAGCTAATACTTCCCTTCCTCGAATACAATGTGGCAACCCTTATGAAAATGCATTTCACATTTTGACCCAAGAGTCTCACTAATCTTAATCCTACACACAAAACAAAATTTAAAACTCCCAAACGCTCTGTACATAGACATCAACGAAATCCTTATTGTTTGTAACACGGGAAAATGGAAAATTAAAAACAACGTTGGTGGACATGAGTTCAGATGCAGAATATTCTGTTACCATTTAAAAATGCAACAAGGACAGACATGCTGTGCGGCACTTCAGACTCCAGCTCAGATGTCCACACCCTGTGTCAGAGCTCCTGGGTTCCACAGCGATGGACACCTGCGGGCCAGCGGGGTCTCAACAAGGGCTGCCCACCACCTACGCGGGAGACCTGGGTTGAGTTCTGGCCTCATAGTTTCAACTTAGGCCACTGCTGACGTGAATGAACCTGCAGAAGGGAGCTTGCTCTGTTTTTCCTTAGGTATCTGCCTCTCTTTCCCCACCCTCTACTTTTTTTTTTTAAATAAAATGTATCTATTTGCAATGGCACGGAAAGTGCTGTGTCTACAGCATCTTACAACAAAAGCAAGACTCGGAATTATACATTACACAGCTTTTGTAAAAGCGAAAATAGACACTAGCAAAACCAAATCACCTGTAAGCATCCTCCTCCGTGAAGTTTGTGGGAAACGGGAGAAGGCATAGTTTATTTTGGAAGAGGAAAAAAAAAAAAAAAACTTCTTCATAACGCTTGGAAAACGCATATTATGAGAAAACTATGCATAGCTTTCAAAAAATGTTGCACCAAAATAATCTTATACTTTTAGCTCCATTTTTTCCCCAAGAACTTTAAGAAGTATCTTCAATGTAACACCCGCTAGCAGTGTGCTTAATGGGTTGTTAGAAATCCCTAAGTTTTTCCATGTCTTTGGCTTATTAATAACCACATACTTTGCTTCTTCTTCTTCTTTTTTAAAGAAATCAGGCTGTCTCTCCCTAGCCATGCTTCGATGACTTTCCGTTAATTTCTTCTCAAACTTTAAAAAAAATCTCTGAGCGCACACCAGCCAGGCAGGCCTGGTGAAGAGGCGGGTGTCCTTGGCTGGATCCGACTTATAGAGAACTCGGGCGCAAGGACAAGCACGCTAGAACCCGCGGGGGGCGGCCCGGAGATGCCAGTGCGCGGGGAAGGCACGACCCTGGCAGAGCAGGTGTGCCATCCCAGGGCGTGAACCTAGGGCACGGCGCCTGGGCCGGCCGGCACACGTGGCTCCCGCCGGGCGCAAGGGGCCGGCTGAGGGACCGGGACGCAGCGCCCGAGAAGGCCGCCGCCGGCCTTCGACCCCGGAGTGCGGGGCCCGATGCCAGTACCTTCCCAGGAGAGCTCTCCTCCCGGCTCCCGCTTCAGGAACTTGTACCAGAAGGTGTCCACGCGGCCGGGCTCCGCCCCGTCCTGCGCCGCCTCTTCGGGCGCCAGCTCCACCTCCCCGAGCCACAGGCCCGGTTCCTGCAGGGCCTGCGCCCCCGCGCCGGCTGCGGTCCCCGCCGGCCTCAGGCGCACGGCCCCGCGCGGCTCCCAGTGCCCCAGCTCCGGCCGCGACCCCACGACCAGCAGCTCCGGGCCGGCCCCGGCCACGGCGGGCGGCACCACCACCCCGAACCGGAACCGCATGGCGACGGGCAGCGTCTGCCCGGGGCCGGTCTCGGCGCGGCGGTCCGAGCGCCAGGCGGCCGCAGCGATTGGGCGACGGCGCGGAGGCCCGGGGCGCCGGCGGGGACACGTGCGGGTCTGCACCTATTCCGGGCTGCATCACGCGGCCCGAGCCCGGGGCCTCATCCAGGCCTGCGCTGGTGGCTGGGGCGGCGGCCTCGGTGCGCACCACAGCCCCAGCTGCAGCTGGTGAGCGAGCACCCGGCGCACCGCGCACGCACGGCCAGAGGAGAGAAAACGGGGTCTAGAAGCAGAGGACGATTTTGCCCAAGCGACGCGATTGTCAGCTGCCTGCAAATTATTTTTAATAAGAGAATCTTAAAGAGCAGTATGGCATCGGGATAGCAGCCCCAGGTCTTACGCAAATCACTTCCCACCATCTGAGTCTTGATTTCTTTGTGAACTGAAGGTGTTACACCTGCCAGCTCTGAGAGCTCTGTGACCGATACAAGAGGCAGGGCACTGGACCCTAAGCTGAGAAAAAAAAAAAAATAATTTCCTTCCCTCATCCAGCCGCGTGCCTGAAAAGACATGCAGTCGCTTTCGGAAAACATCAAATTTGTGTTTGGCTCCGGGTAAATACACTGAAGTTCTTTTCAAGAGCTAAACAAAGTGTTTATAGTTGGGAATGTATAACTTAAAAGATTTTTCTTGAAACAGCCTAAAAATATATCCCTTTTCTGAAAGTCCATAACCATTGCTAATTTACTTTCTTTTTTTTAACTTAAGACGTTTTTTGAGTCAAGAAGCAAGTTTATAGCTGTTTGGCTAGGAAAGAAATACTGGAATTTGGGGGACCAACATACTTGAGTTCATTACTGACTTAAGACAATTGCCCAGTTTATAACATTCAAATTTTTTAATGAAATTATGTTCATGTTCTTACAATTTGTGTATTCACCAACATTCAACTTAACGTCTTCAGTGAATTAAAGACAAAAATTGTAAGAATGAAAAAGCCAAAATTTCAGGCTTTCAAAATAATATAGAGATCTTTAGAAAAAAAAAAAAAAGCACACTGCACAAACAGCCTGGCTGTGGGATCGTTAGTTAACTAATAATATGTTTCCCTTTTAAATGCTGAAATTACACTCTAAGTTTAGTTGGTTGCTAAGCTAAAGCATAAACATCAAGAAAAATGTGAAGGCAGCCTGGCTGGCCAAACACGGCTGATTCAGTAGCAAAACAGACATTAACTCATAGTAGCATGTGAGTCAGTTTATTCAAATGGCTGTAGCAAAATATTAGAGTTAATTTTAGCAAAATAAGAGTCATTTGGCCTTGCAAGAAAACCACTTGTCCACAGTGCAGTCAGACTTGAATGAGTCCCTCTTTGGACCTGGGAGTGAATTTCAGCTCCTGGGTTCCATGCTGCCTGCATCCTGCCCTTTCCACATGGCATTGCTTTCAAAAGCTCTTCCTATCCAAGCTGAAAATAAATCAATAATAGAAAATAAAAATACAACTGTTAGGTAAGTTTTTACATTTTATATTTAATTGAGACAAAGAGAAAGCTTCCATCCCCAGGTTCCCACAGAGCTGCCCACAGAAACCAAGCCGGGCCAGGCCAAAGTCAGGAGCTATGAACAAAATCCAAGCGGCCTCTGTGTGTGACAGGGGAACAGTTACTCCAGCTGCCATCACTGCCACCCGGAATCTTCAATAACAGCAAGCTGGAACCAGGAACAAATCCATTGAACGCAGACGTTCTATTAGGGGATGTGGGCATCTTAGTGGAAACACCAGCCACCCAACCCAGATGTTATCTTTCTCTCTTCATAAAGAGATTGAATACTTTTAATCCTAAAAATAAGCACCCCTCTACACCGCTACACAATAAAATACAAAACTTACTTTAGGACACATGGTACAAATTTAATGGCCATGTCTGCATATGAGACCTAAATGAAGCTCTTGGCTCCTGGCTTCCAGATTCACTCTGGGCTGTTGCGGCCATTTGGTAGTGAACCAGTGTTGGAAGATTAGTCTGTCTCTGTCTCTCCCCTCTGTAAATCTGTCTTTGAAATAAAAATAAAACCTTAAACACACACACACACACACACACACACACACACACATTTCAAAGCCGCAGTTGCGCAGTGACCATAAGTCATTTGAAACAGACCTTTGATGATAGCCATTGCGCGCTTCGTCCAAGCCAGACACATTTTCATACCCATATCATTAACTATCTTATCAATCTGGGGGTAACTACTCTTATTATTGCCCTTTCTAAATGGGAGGAGACTGAGGCACAGCAGGGAACAGAGCCAGGCTCTGAGGCATCCACTCACCTTTATTGGAAGATATCTGTGTGGGTGAGTTATGCGTGCAGGTATGTGAAATATCTGTGTACATATCATGCATTTGAACCACAGCATATTTAAGGTGACTCCTTATCAGCTCCTAATGAAAACTGAACTCCGTGTATTTTTCTCCTGGGACTGATTTTCCCCTTGGGAATGACTGCAGAGGTGAATCAAGAGCAATCTGTAAAGATCTGACTATCATGGCTTTTAGAGACTATTAGCTGTCATACCCTAGGAAGCTGTGACTTCCATGCCTTACACACCAGTCCTGTGAGCAACAGATGCAAGACACCAAGTTGCACATAAGCGACTGGTTACTAAAGTATGCTATTCCCAAATCTTTTTCCTTGTTGGACTCTCCATATAAAGAATTTTTTTCTGTATTTCTTCCCATATTTCAAAATATGGTAATTATTAAAAAGAATTACAAAATCATCTGAGTTTTGATACTTGAAAATGCGTGAATGAACTGAATTTACAGTGACAATCACCTTTGTAGATGAACATAATTATGAGTCTAATTTTTAAGAGACAAAGGAGATTTTTGTCATTGAATTTCATTTATACTGAACTAGCTTATATGTAACTACACTATTTTTCAATTCAAATGTAAATTTTTCACATAGGAAAGAACTGTTGCTTGAGTCTCTGTTGATTTACATTTTCTGAAGCAATCTTTCACCAGTTCCAGCTGTCATAAGTCTTCCCCTATGATATTACGTATCTAGATACATGCTCGGTGATGGAAACCACATTTCATCCAAATGGTTCAGAGACCATGTAAGTACTAGTTGGTTGTAAATTTTCTATTTTTCTCTCTGTTGCTGATTTGGTTTTATGGCTTTTTATTTAAGGGGATGAATAGTACCTGTGTAGTAGAAACTATCACATACAGATGCGAAAACACACTGCAGTGTGCATCTCTACTTCCCAATCAAAGATGGACTCCCAAAAACCATTAAATATGTCTTTACAAGTGGATGCTGGACTCTTTGCCACTGTCCATGCCCACATTGTCAATATGCACTTAAATAGCAGAATGATGGACTTAGATTCTGAAGGACTATACTATTATAATAGCATGGGGAAAATCAGTTGGGGTTTTGGGCTCTGGAGAGGGGAAGGGAAATCCCAGAGCCTATGGAACTGTATCGTGGAATCATAAAATAATAAATGAATTTTTAAGATAAAAAAATTAAATTGTCACATTTATCATCTTTCAGTTTTCAGCTTAAAACAAGTTTAAAAAAATCTTCCAGAAAGTAGTTTTAATACAACTGAGAAACGTTTGCATGTTACAGCTAACATGTTTCTGAGTTGAAAAATTGAAATCCTGCTGGGAATATAAAAAAACAGAGGGATGCAGGCTATCTCAAATCCTTGCCAAAATCCCACAGCATTTCCCAACTATTTAAAAACTTCATGTCCCTTCTTGTTACATATACAAATCTATCTCCAGTAGATTCCTATAATTCCACACCCCACACATCCTGCCACAGTGAATACATTAGATTCAGTAACGGGATGGGGCTGTCAGGAGTGAATCCTGGGTTAGAAAAAGACTGAGATACATGTGGACATATACTCTCCCAGTCGCTTCAAATGTGCTATTCTGAAAGAATGTCATCACCAGAAGCTAAACCCCTAGGGACACCTGATCTTAGGCTGTGTGTCTCAGAACTGTGAGTCCCCATAAACCCGTTCCATCTGTGAAGCTAGCCTGCTTCAGACATTTCACTGTAGTCATGAAAACCGCCCATAGGGCCTGGTCCAATGGCCCAGCAGATAAATCCTTATCTTGCATGCATTGTGATCCCATACGGGAACTGGTTCATGTCCCAGCTGCTCCACTTCCTTCCAGATCCCTGCTTGTGGCCTGGGAAAGCAGCAGAGGACCCTGCACCTGTTTGGGAGACCCAGAGGGTGCCCCTGGCTCCTGATTCCTGGCTGCTGGCTTCGGATCTGCTCAGCTCCAGCCATTGCACGTTCCAGTTGTGGTTGCAGTCCCTTGTAAAGTGAACAGTGAATAGATCTTTCTCTGTAAATCTGCATTTCCAACAAAAATAAATAAATAAATAAATAAATAAATAAAAAGGAAAAGCTGCCTAACACAGCGGCCTGGACTTGATGTACATTTGCTGTGATGTTTACTGCTTTCTAATATGCCTTCTTCCATAGGAGTCATTCTACACTCTGTTAAGGCTTAATTCTGCAGGAACTTTACCAAAAATGCCACAGACCTCCTTTCCATAGTTCAAAAGATAAGTGAAACCAAAAACAAAAAATCCAATGATTCTTCGCTGAAAGGAGAGCAGAGGAGCTTCTGGAAGGTGGAAGGGTTTTATTAATCTGAGTTAGAAGAGTTTATTTCAATTTTTGGTGAATTGTGATTCATTGGAGGGCAGGTACTCAACAGTGTGTACTTGGAGAACTGGAAGTGTGACCTTTCTCTGCAAGCAGAAATGTGCAAAATCAAAACTACTTAAAGCACAAAAATATCATAGGGTTAGTATTTGTTTTTATAAAACAGTCTGTAATGCATTTCTTTGTTTAGCTAAGTGAATAAAAGACAAAAATAGGGCCCGGTGCAGTAGCCTAGTGACTAAAGTCATCACCTTGCATGTGCCAGGATCCCATATGCACACTGACTCATATTCCAGCTGCTCAACTTCACTTCCAGCTCCCTGCATGTGGCCTGGAAAAGCAGCAGAGGATAACCCAAAGCCTCGAGACCCTTCACCCAGAGGGAGAGCCAGAAGAAGTTCCTGGCTCCTGACTTCAGATCTGCTCAGCTCCCACTGTTGCAGCTGCATTGGGAGTGAACCAGCATATGGAGGATCTTTCTCTCTCCCCTTCTC
This sequence comes from Ochotona curzoniae, assembly GCF_017591425.1. Taxonomy (NCBI): domain Eukaryota; kingdom Metazoa; phylum Chordata; class Mammalia; order Lagomorpha; family Ochotonidae; genus Ochotona; species Ochotona curzoniae. Next base: position 25,336,812 of record NW_024467115.1, read on the forward strand.
TGCAAATCTGATTTTCCAATATAAATAAATAAATAAATCTTTTAAAAATTACAGAAATATTTTAGAGAAATTTTGAATTGCCTCAGAAATTCTTCGATTTTTTTTTTACATCGTCTGATAAAGTCATGTGGAAAAAGTTATGAACTAAAAATTATAGTCTCTCTGGTTAAGATAATAAATGATTTCTTGATTTTAAAGAGTGGTTGAGCCAATACTTGCAGACAACATTATTTGATTCCCTTACACTTTAAAAAAAAACAAAACAAAAAAACCATTCTGAGGCTTCACAAGCCAGCATAATTGCCTGGCGTCGGGGTTCTCTAGCAGGCACCGGGATCCCGTGTGGGTGCTGGTTCTAATCCCAGCGGTCCCACTTCCCAGATGGCTCCCTGCGTGTGGCTGGGAAAGCAATCAAGGATGGCCCAACGCCTTGGGACCCTGCACCCGCGTGGGAGACCCGGAAGAGGCTCAGGAGCCAACATCAGTGCAGCTTTGGTCACTGTAGCTGCTTGGGGAGTGAATCTGTGCCTCTCTCTGTGCCTCACTTCACAATAAAAATAAAATAAAAATCTAAAAAAATATATTAAAGCAATTCTGAGGCTTCAGTTATGCAACCACATACAAGGCATCACATTCAAAGGACGCTAAATTAATTGAGACCATCAAATATAGTGCTGATACCCAGGATACTAGGTTACTAAGAAGCATTCAAAATGAAATCATCAGAAACTTGCAGGCCCACTCATTTTTTCTGATCACATTTCAATCCATCATCCTTGTTATGAAAAAGAAAATCACTTTGGTGGATGAATTTTTATTGCATGTTATATGGGTTTGATAGCATATATATATATGTATACACACATACATATATTATATTAATTAACCACCTATCTTCTCTAATCTTTTCTCTAATCGTCTTACCCTTCTATATCCTTTCTATATCTCTCAATTCCTCTCTCTCTCTTTCTTTCTCTCTCTCTCTATCAGCACATTCCCCCCAATGATCACAAAAGCCAACGACCAAAGTCAGTGCTTACAGTATAGTTCTCTGATCTGGGGGCAGGAACCCGTCACTTGAGTCACCATGCCTGGCCCAGGATGTGAATTAACAGGAAGCTGGAGTCACAAACTGGAATCAACAACCAAATCCAGGCACTAAACGTGTTCTAACTGCAGGGCAAAACTCTTACTCCTGTTTATTTTAGTTTCAATCTTTCAACGAATTATTTGAAATTTAGAGACCAAGTTAGATGCCATTCATCCTTTAGAATATATTAAAATTGACCTTTCATCAGCAAAACGTCTAAATCTAATAACATCTTCAGGGAAAATTTTCCTAGTCAGTAGGTGGATATGACTTATATTGCTTACTTTGCTGACTATAACAATTGAGGCAACTCTGGACAATATAACTAACTCATCATCTTTAGAGTAAGAATGATGGATTTCTCAGAAACATGACTTTTAAAAGATATATAGGTATCATTTTTCTTGATTTAAGCAAATTGTAAAGTGAAAAGGGAAATGCAATTGCATAGCTCTGCAGACAGAAAGTCATTTCAATTCCCAGGTCAGAAGAAAAACAAGAAACTTATTAAAATGCAAGGAGAAGGTGCTTATGAAGGAGTGCAGGCCGACTGAAGACAGGCAGCTACATCCAGCAAGGGTTGGGACTATCAGTTTATGATGTGGAGACACAGGGGACAGTGTTTGAATGGTGCTTGATTGAGAGTTCAAAGTGGGCCTGGCATGGTAGCCCAGTGGTGAAAGTCCTCCGCTTACACACTCCAGGATCCCATATGGGTGCCAGTTTGTGTTCCAACAGCCCTGCTTCTCTCCACCTCCCTGCTTATAGCCTGGGAAAGCAGAAGAGCCCAGCCCAAATCTTTGGGACCCTGCACCCACGTGGGAGACCCGGAAGAGGCTCCTGGCTCCTGGCTTCAGATTGCCTCAGCTCTAGTCATTGCAGCTGCTTAGGGAGTGAATCATCGAACGGAATATCTTCCTCTCTGTCTCTCCTCCTCTCTGTACATCTGACTTCCTAATAAAAATAAATCTTTGAAAAAAGAAGAAAGTTCAAAGTACTTGGAGTTTGGGAAGCATTTGAGAGCTGCCCATTTCCTTAGCTTTTCTAGAAGCTTCGTAATGCTCATGGCATCGCCTGCATGATAGGAGGGGTAGTGCCAGCCACGGTGATTTTATTATAATGATATTATAATGATGAGCTAAAGGTCATCATGGGGACACAGCTGGCTGCCATGTTGCGTATTTTCAAGTCGAACCAGTTCTAAGACAAAGCAGCAGAAGCTGTGGTTTTCCGTTGCAAGCAGGAGAGGGCATTGAGGCAGTGAACAGCGGGAAGGGCTGACTGGGCAGCATAAACACTGAGTGGCGCAGGCAAGAATGCCGACAGCGCCAGCAGTCTCAGATCCTTCTTGCTGCTGTGTTGCTGCCAACCATTCTGTCGGATTTATAGTGTCACATTCAGAGAAATAAAAGTTTCAAAGGGGCAAAATAAACAGAAAATAAGCTAAAATTTAATGCATATCCTTGAGAAAATACCAAACTGAAAAGAACATTTTAAATGCACAATTTCACAATTTTGTTTGTCTTTTTGAAAAAGGATCGATTCATCCATTTGTTTATCTGATAAGCAAATTTTCAGAGAGAGGAGGAGAGTCACAGACGTTCCATTCACTTGTTCACTTGACAAATGGTCACAAAAACCAGAGCTGGGCCCATGTTAAGCCAAAGTCTGGACTAAATCCGGGTCTCCCATTCAGGTGGCGGGGGCCAAGCACTTGGACCAACCTCTGCTGCTTTCCCTGGTGCACTGGAGGGGAGCTGATCTGGAAGTAAAGCAGTGAGACTCAGACTGGTATTCATACGGGACGCTGTCATCAAAAGCAGCAGTTTGACTCACTGGACAACAAAGCCAGCCTTCCTTTAAGAGAGACTTTAAACATTTCCTTCTCTCAATCCCTCGCCCATCTACTCCACCTTCCAAATCTCACCTCCTTATTTCTACTCACCTCAAATCTCCCCCAATATCTATCCATAAATGTTCCTCTACCACCATACCTCACAATATTCCTTTCTTCCCTCAATGCTTCTCTTCTCTCTTGGTTTCTCTGCCTTTTGCAGTTCCTCCCCGCTATACAGGCAACACAAAACCTCCACACCATTTGCAGCCTATTAGCAGGAATAGCCATAAAATTCATCTCTCTTGCACATTGCATTTCTACTGTAAATTAGATTCATACATAAACTTCAGTCATGAAATTCTCTTCCCCATTACTATTAACAGAAACAATCAGTCTGGTTAGAAAATTAAAGTTTGTCAAACTAATGACTTAAATCCAGCAACAATCAGTCAGTTACCATAGTAGGTTGTTCTGCAAGCCTATATCTGGTTACAGGTTTTACAACTTTCTTAAAGCATGCATACATATGTCGGAGCAGGTTTAAGCAATATGCCTTTCATGTGGCTGTCAATCACATTAAAAACTGAGGATTTACCTAGTAATAGTTAACAGCCTTAGTTACCAATGAAGGCGGTACGCTTCACACACTAAATATTAATGCACATTCACACACACTAAATATTAACCATATACAGGGAGAGGCAAACGGGGTTTCTGAATCACTCCTGTACAGTTACCCTGAGGCAGAGCGCACCCTTTCTCTTGAGAGACATTTCCTTGACATAGAATTTCCCAACTATGTGAGGACAGGTCCTTTTACCTAGGAATGAGCTGTAGGCATCTTCGTAGCACAGATTGAGTTCGGCCACTGCTAACTTTTGAGTTACATTAAAGTTTACATTATACTTTTAAACTTATGTTAAATTTTTTGGAAGCCTCCTAATTTATCAGTGTCATATCATCAGGAAAATTATCCTAATTTTGTGAAACGAACACAATTGAAATCCATGCGCTCAGTTCCTACATTAAGTTGCATTCAAGCGATCATTTTTCTTTTTCTCTTTTTTTTTTTAAAGATTTATTTATTTTTATTACAAAATCAGATATACAGAGAGGAGGAGGAGAGACGGAGAGGAAGATCTTCCGTCCAATGATTCACTCCTCAAGTGAGCGCAACGGCCGATGCTATGGCGAGCCAAAGCCGGGAGCCAGGAGCCTCTTCCGGGTCTCCCACGCAGGTGCAGGGTCCCAAGGCTTTGGGCTGTCCTCGACTGTTCTCCCGGGCCACAAGCAGGGAGCTGGATGGGAAGTGGAGCTGCCGGGATTAGAACCGGTGCCCATACAGGATCCCGGGCGTGCAAGGCAAGGACTTTAGCCACTAGGCCACGCCGCCGGGCCCAAGTGATCATTTTTCATGAGCCAAAGTAATTTTATAGTAGGAAGCCTAACCTGGATTGACATATCCAAAGACCCATCAGAGGGAACAAAATCATACTTCAAAACCTATTCTGTCTTCCACAACCTTCTCCCCAGGCAATATCATCCATTATCTTCCTCTTTAACACCTTGAACCTAGTATTTCAAAATGTCCCTCCACTGTCCTTAAACTTTTTTTAAAGATTTATTTATTGGTTTGAAAGTCAAAGTCACAGAGAGCAGGTTCACCCGACTAATGGCTGCCACCAGTAGGGCTGGACCAGACTACAAATAGGAATCAGCAACTTCATCTGGGTTTCCCATGTGGGTCCAGGGACTCAATTACTTAAGCCATTCTCCCATGCTTTGCTAGGTATGTTAGCAGCTGCTGGGATCTGTGCGGTGGGTGTGGAGGAAGCGAAGGTGTGAAGAGAACTGTTCATTGCGGGCAAGGCTGCAAAGAATTTCCCGCCACATGGCAAGGCCCACTGGATGTCTCTGCATCCACATGAAGGCATTTCCGCCTCCCTTTGCATGGACACCAGACAACCCCACTGAGATTTCTGTAATCTGTTTAGCCATTGTCTGCCACTGCAGAGTTGTTCCTTACTATCAATGTGAGCTTGGAAGTTGAAGCTGCTGATAACATCTTAGCAAGAGGGCCTTTTACTCATGCTGTCTCGGCTGCCCACACTGATCATATGTTAATCAAGGGTGTAGCAGGAACCCATGCTATGGTTTTCCTCCTCGATTGACCATATGCTAATCAAGGGTGTTAAGTCTCCAGGTGCAGTGGGAATCTATTCTTTCCCGCTTTCCTTCATCTTCCCTCTTTCTGTTATTCATTTCCTCCCTTAACCAATTCAAGACTAGGTTGTAGAATGAGGGTTGTAGTAGGAATGTGTTACACTGTTATGTGCCATCTATTGAAAACTTCCTGAACACAGGATTAGGACAGTGGATACCCTGCCTCAAGGTGAAACAATTGGCAGAACTATCCTTAGGAATGTGCACCTGACTGGGTGTGAAAAGTGTGGCAGCCTTTGTGACTGCTTCTGCATAAATAAAGTGGACAGCTTTCTTGCATTGTCCATTATAATCCTGAAATTGTAGTGGTCCATTTCTTTTCTACGCCTACTCTATGCACCCTTCTGGAGTCTAGAATTCAACTGGAGTTGGACCTTGGCAAGCTGCAAACTACATGGGAAGTGAACAGCCAGGACATTAACCAGCATCCAAATGATACGCCAACCTCACATGTGAGGCTTTAACCCACTACGTCCATGGGAGACCCGAAAGAGGCTCCTGGCTTCGAATCGGCACAGCATCAGCCGTTGCACTCACTTGGGGAGTGAATCATCGGACGAAAGATTTTCCTCTCTGTCTCTCCTCTCTGTATATCCACCTTTCCAATGAAAAAATAATAAAAAATAAATCTTTTTAAAAAAATTTATTTTCTTTTTATTGGAAAGCCAGATTTACAGAGAGGAAGAAAGACAGAAAGATCTTCCATCCACTGGTTCACTTCCCAAGTATCTGCAAAGGCCAGAGCTGAGCCGATCTGAAGCCAGGAGCCAAGAGCATCTTCTGGGTCTCCCACAACGGTGCAGGGTCCAAGGCTTTGGGACATCCTTTACAGCTTGCCCATGCCACAGGCAGGAAGCTGGATGGGAAGTGGAGCATACGGGACAAAACTGGAACTCATATCAGATGCTAGCAAGTGCAAGGAGAGGACTTAGCTAATGAGCCATCGTACCAGGCCCATCTTGAATCTACCCCATCAAATTCAATCAAGTATCCTTGAGAAAAAAAAAATCCTGCAGTGATTCCTGCATTACTTTAAATCTCTATAGGATTGTACATGATCTTATAACCTCCTGCTTTACCTTTGAACTCAACAAAGTGTTAATTCTGTTACTTTTGCTCCATTTCTCTTAAGCAATTCTTAAAATTTTCTGCAGAATAAAATTTATTACTCTCCTCTCTCAGTCTACTTTGCATTGATGAGCTAAAGATTATCATGGGGACACAGATGAGCAATTCACAAAGAAAGGAAATTTACTGTTCTCAGTTTCAGAACCTAGGAAATATATCTATGATCACAGTACCAGAGGCAGGTTTTGAGTGAGGGCTGCATCCTCTGAGAGAATTGATGCATCTTTATGAGCTAGCTAAGGAGAAGGTCAGCAATCCGAGAAAGATCTGGAAGAAATATTTTAACATGTTAAAGATAAGGAGAAATTTTATATTCAAAGAAAGAGCCAAGGAAATACGTCACAAACCCAGGTTTACTTCTAAATCTTCTCCACTGCCAACAACCCAAAATTGTTATAGAAAAACTGCCCCTCAGAACCAGCGCCAGCCTGATATATCCATGGCTGCAGCTCTGTGATGATCAATAACCCATATAATATCATGATAATAAAATTTCCTTGGCTAACACTGCTACTCCCATAATGCACCTTATGTCGTGACATTTCTGACTGCCTGATAGCACCAGAAAAGACACACAATTCTTCAAAATATCTGCCCTTTCCTGAAAATTTCACCCAAAGCACCACTCCCATACATCTAAGTCATATAAAGATAAAACCCTAAACATGTGGGCTACAGTTTACTCTAACATGAATTTCTTTTTCAATGAATAGTTTGCTTTGCTAATAAATCTTATACAGCTATAACCTTTATCTGTGTCTCATGGTTGAATTTTCTCATATATCAGAGACGGCATTCTAGACATTTTGCCTCCTACAACATCTGTGGCAAGCCACTCTGGAGGAATGACAGGTGAAGCTCCATGGCAGGTAAAAGCTCGGAGAATGAAAGGTGAATCTCTAAATTCTCACTGCCATTGAGATTGGGAATTGCGGTATCAGATATTTCCTTTCTCATGACCCACTGTGGAAGTGCACCCCTTGAACCAGTCCATCGGATGCCCAAGAACCCCAGAATTCATACACTCTCAGCTGACTGAGAGTGCTGGCAGGAAGCAGACTTCCTGTGTGGGCCTGTGGCTGCCTCACTGGCCTAGCATGACTGGGGCTGAGCATCATCTCCCTGTGCCTCCTTCCTCATTCGTTGCTTGTAGCCGAGTATATCCTGTTGAGTTCAATAAAGTGTGCATTGCTTCACTTGCCTTGTATCCCCTGAGTCCCAATCTTTCTCAGTGCAGTCATCACACCTTGGGTCCCAGTCTCTTCAGCGGGATCATCCACAAGCCGCACTGTTCAAAGCCATAGTCCAAGCATGTCTTTTTTTTCCTCAGGAACTAATCTGGTCAGGGTCACTGGAGGTAGGAAAGCTGACAGCTGACATTATAAAGGCCAGGCACTGTTGGATTCTTCTGCAGGAAGGCAAAGGCGTTCAGATTTATCAGAGGGATGTGCTCCCTGACTGGGATAGATTTGGAGATGCCTTTCTTCTGGTGCTAAGAACATCCTGCATCACCTGTAGTCCCTATCACTTTCATTTTCTCTAACTAGAACGTTCTTACTGCTCAAGGGTAACTTTTCTACAGAGTATCTTATTACCTTTGACAGTGAGAACTTCAAGCCCTTAGACAATAGTATTTCATTTGTGAGGATCTTTGTCTTCTCCAAAACATGGGTCTTCCTCTGCAATTGGCAGTTGTAAGGTTATTTCGGTGGTCCTATGACATGACTGAAAGATGGACTTGAAGTTCCAAGTAGGCTGTCACCTTCCAAAACTAAAAATGTGGCCTAAGACTACTTCCAACTAACGCATTGCCCACCCCTCCACACACACATATGGGGAAAGCATCAAGAGTTATATGCAAAGCTGCAGGGACTGCGGACACCTGAGCAAAATTATGGGCCAAAGACTGTGTGGGCACCAAGGATCACATTCAAGATCATGGGATGCTGGGTTTGAATAGCCTCTTGTGCAGGTCTCTCATACATCCTGGACCTCTACCTTTGCTTTCCCTTTCTTTTCTTCCCCTCAGATCAGTAAATAAAAACAAACATAAAGAGCAAAATTTAAGTTAGATGATTTTGAAAGAAACAAAACTTATTTTCTTTGCAACTCTAAACAAACAACAAAAACAAGAGAACTAAGAAATGGAAAAAAAAATTTGGTCACAAAATGACAATCCTAGTTTTAATCTTATCTTCGAAATCTTTTGCAAGAGACAACAAACCTGTTCAGAAAATCCTTATTTCTTAGTCTTTATGGCACTCTTTCAAAACCCTACTCTTTAGAAGAAATTATACATTTTGCTATGCCTAAACTCCCTGTCAAGAGCAGATGCCAGGGAACAATAACTATATATGGTGGATGATCCACTATTGAGTGGTTCTCCATCAGCCAAGGCTCAACTACTTCAAGTTCAGCTGGTCCCAATGCCAGAACCTTCCTCTGGGACAATGAGTCTTCCCCTTCTGCTTCAAACCCACATCCCTTTCACTTCCTATTAACCCATCTGACCTGTTTCCCTCTACCAAAGAGTAACCCCACTGGGAACACTTTCAATGGAACCTCTTACCATTATGTCTTAGTAAGCTTTGTTCTCCGAGAGAGATGACTATGTGTAACCACTGAGACAACTGGATTGCATACTACAGTTTTCCATGGCTGGCTTATATCAACGTAAATATCTAGGAAGATTTTCAGGGATCCCACTACATTCACGGGAGAATGCAGGTCCTAACGTCTACCTTTAGCATGAGCTGTGGGAGGAGGGACCTATGTGTATTGTCCTATGAAGCCCCAAAGAAAACATAGTGGATCTAGGCTGAAGTTCAGTCCAACACTGACACGTGATGACTCAACAACCCAAGCAATATGCTGTGCAACTCACATACAGTGCACTAACAGAATCCAACTGCAGCTCTCAAAGAGGTCATGAATATTCACAGCTCAGACTATGGTGACTAGCTAATGACTAGCATGAAACAAATGTTTTGTCAACCCTGTCAGTTGTGACCAACTCAGGGATAGAACATCATATACAAAGAGAATCCCGGCTTATTCCAGGTTTTAGTACCTCTTGGTGCCTGTTTAGTCACTTAATCCCATATATTCAGGGAAAAATCCAGAAATTGGCAATGGAACCCATGACTCTCATGAATCACATGCTAGAAACAAATAGTATTTTGCGTGGTTAATAACACAAATAAGATCTCAGCAAGAAGAGAATTTCAGCACGGGAAACAAGAATCTGAAAACAAGCCTGTGATAGCAATCACTGTACAGAGTGCCAATCAGTTCCTTTGTTCTATTGGGTGCTATTTAGCACTCCGATTGCAGCTAAATTACAGGGAATATTTAACAGATGCTTCTGAGCAAGTGAAGGACCTACATGATTTCTTTCTCCTTAATATTACTATAAGTTGTTAAAAAAAATGATAGAATACCCTGAGCACTTTGTGGCTTAAAGATTGGTTTCATCAAATATCCTATTTAACATTCTTACATTCTAACTAAAAATCAGCCAACTCTTTGCCACTGATACCATACTGTCAATATGAATAAGAAAACATTTAGAGATAATGAGACTCAATTAAGAAAATGAAGGTTATTTGTGAATACCAGAGCATTGCAATAAGGCTATCAGAGCATTGCAATGAGACAACACAGGATAACAGCATATGGGCAAATTCAAAGAAAGAAGAAAGAAAACCTTTCTAAAGGTCTATGTATTGGGCAACTTAAGATTCATGGTGCCAGTGAGGAGATAATCCTTTTCCACAGCTCAAGACAGCTCTCCAGAAGCATGTGTAGACTCTGGCTTACCATCCAGTACAGAATACTCTGTCTCATATAGCTGGGATCCAAGGGGGAGAAACTGGCATTGTTCCACTGATACTCCTAATGATTTGCTATCACCATTTTAGGCTGTGTTGGCCTGGAAGTCTTAGTCCCAGAGGGAAGAATGTTCCCATTATGAGATATGAAATTGATTCCTTGAACTGCAAGTCTGGCGCCTGGTAACTACTGGATCCTTGTGTATCTGAGACAATGGGCTAAGACAATAGCCACAGTGTTTGTTGGAAAAGCTAAGGGTAAACTGGATTTCTCCACAATGAAAGTAAGGGAAAAATATCTGTAACACAAGAGACCCCTTAGTGCTAGTATGCATTGTGATTAAGGATAAAGAAAAATTACATAAATGAAATTCAGAAAGGACTGAGATCTTGAGAAATGAAAATCATTAGCTTTCTGTCTTCAGACAAAGGTAATGCAGAAGTGGTAACACAAGGTAGTTATGAATACCCCCACAAGCACTTAATGTATTACACATAGAAGGGCCATACTTGCCATGAGCATTTTCTATTTTGTTAAGGACATATTTGTGTGTATTTGTACTCAACTATTGAGGAAATATTTGCTTGCCTTTCCTTATTTCCTACCACATGTCATGTGTTGAGTTTGCTGCAGGGTAGTGGGAAAGAGGGAAATATCACATAGGGTCTGTGGCTGTTCTCCCAGGGAAGGGATTAGTGCATGTCCAACAGTATATAGCTGTATCACGTGATATGGAATTAAGATCTTATCACCATTTACATTGGACACTAAGCATGGTGTTGAAAGACACATAAGGATGCCAAATTGATAAGAGGTTGTGAATTTATGATCATTGATTTAGAGTATTGAATACCCAGACAGCTGGTAAGTTATTATGCTTCATTAGGCATTGAGCCCGTCCCTCTTCTGCTGAAAGTAAAACCTAGGTTTCTCTTGAATTTTGTTACAGTAACTGGGTTACCCCACGTGTGCCTATTAGGTTGTTTCCAGAGGAAAGTACCATGTGATTTGGTGGGCTGAGTTGGGAAAATCCACCTGTAATGTGGACAGATACCCTTCAGTCAAATAAAGGCACAGTTGTTACTAATGGGTAGATTCTTGCTGCTTCTATTCTGGAGCCAGGATGTCCTTCTCTCCTGCACTTTTATGACACACCTAGATTCTCTGGCTCTGTACTCTAGAACTTGCAATAGTTCATCCCTGGGTGTTTGGGCCTACAACATTAAGTTGAAGAGTGATACCTACAGCTTTCCTAGTTCTGAGGCCTTTGGATTTCCAGTGAGCCAGGCTTCTGGATTTACAGGTTCTCCAGCTAGCAAATGCTTACTGTGCAGTTTGTCGCAACAGCTAAAGTGAGTCAATTTTTCTAACAAGACTTCCCTTACATAGCTTTCTATATACTTGCATATCTTATTGCTTGTCTCTATGGAGAATTCCAAAACATTGCTTCCATTTTGAAAAACAGCACTAAATGACTGATTTCAAATTGATTTTGAGATTTATTTATTGGAATGACAGAGAAGAGGGTGAAGAGAGAATGTGTGAGTGAAGGAGTAAATCAGCATTTCCTCTCCTCTGGTTCACTCCCTAAATGGCCGCAATGGCCAGAGTTGGTCAAGGCTAAAGCCCAAGGCCCAGAGCTGCATCTGGATTTCACACATAGGTGGCAGCAGCCCAAGTCCTTGGGCCATCCTCCACTGGTGATCAGCAGCAGAGCAGCTGGGTCTCCAACTGACATTCATATACGTGATTCTGGGGTTATAGCCAGTGGCTTGGCTCACTGCAACACAACGCTCATCCCAGGTGTAATGCATATTTAGATTTTTGTTGTTAGAAAAAACGGGCCCAAGGATCTATCAAGGTTAAAAATATCCTTAATATTTGTGGTACACGTTCTTCCAATTTCCATAAACACATTCTTTCCATTTCTATAAACATATTCACTTGCGATGCAACGTTACTGCTCCTCCCATCAAGGTAGAGTCTATTTCTCTACCTGATGAATCTGGATTTCACCATATGAATTGGAAAATGGAAGAATAGTAAATGTGACAAGCAGTAGCAAGGAAATTGCTTGTACATTTGGACTTCGTCTCTTCAGTTAGCCTGGACTAGCCTCATGGGTGATGAGAGACACATGGCCTAATCATGCCCATCGCCCTAGCCAACAGCCTGCCAGCTACCAGACATGAGAATAAAGTGATACTGCATCATGTAACCTCCAGCCAAATGATCCGCTGACCTTGGATGTGTGAGCAACCATGCAGCAACTAAGCCAAAACAAACCAGAAATTATGAGCCAATTATACTGTTGTTTAAGCCACAAAGTTCTGAGGTGGCATATTATATAATAATAAAAAATAACTGAAGCAAAATTAAAAGTTCTTCAGTTTTACCAAATCAAAAAACATGTATTGAGTGCCTCTGTTGGCACAGGTTCTCAAAGGTAAATCACATGTGGTTTGTAATGAATGAGGCTCACGACTTACAGCAGTCTACAAACTCAGCAAATAATGGCAGTGCAATGTGACTAATGCTGAAAAAATGTGACTATTAAATAAAGCAGAACATGGATGTGCAAGTCTCTTGTCTAATTTATCTTTATCCTGATAATTTATTCACATAATCAGCCTTCTTAGGCATAGCTCATGTGTACTTACTGCTCTTCAGCCTGGAGAATACACACAGCTGGGGGCTAACACTGTGGGAAAGAGAGTTGGGCCGTTGCCCACAAACCATATGGGCACTGGTTTACGTCCTGGCCACATCCAATCCATCTCCTTGTGAGGATGATGACCCATGTGCTTGGGTGCTGTCAGCACACAGTAGACCAGCAGGAGGCTCCTAGTCCAACCTAGCCCAGCCCCAGTTGTGATCATTTAGAGAGTGAATAAATGGATAGACCTCCTCAGTAATTCTTTCTTCCAAGTGAAACATCTTACACACACATGCACACACAAACTTAATTGGAACACAGTCTTTCAAGGCCATTTAACTTTATATTAAATCATTGGTTTGCTGGAACTGTTTTTGAAAGGTTGTTTTCCTGGAACACAGTAGAAAATGACTGGTTTAGTTATGTCAAAAATAACAAATGCATTTCAGGAATAGAAGACTTACTTCTGGTCATGTGCACTTTACCGTATGGAAGAACACCTCTTTTCTTTTTAAGATGGATGCACTTTCATTGGAAAGGCAGATTTACAGAGAGGGAAGACAAAGCTCATCAGTCCACTGGTCGCCCACATGGCTACAATGACCAGAGCTGAGCAGATTTGGAGCCAGGAGCTTCTTCCAGGTCTTCCACACAGGTGCAGGATGACTTTGGGCTTTGGGTCATCCTTGCCTGCCTTCCCAGGCCACAAACAAGGAACTGGATGAAAAGTGTGGCAGCTAGGACACCAACGTGTGTTCATATGGGATCTCATTGCCTGAAAAGCAAAGGCTCAGCCATTAGGCTACCAGGATGGGCCCAGAACACCTCTTAAAGTCTTTAGAGAGTTGGTGAAAAACCACTTAAAGTAGATTTCTGCTTCTGGAAAATATTCATTTGTTCACACATCTGCTATTGTTACTGGACAGATATAGGGAAATGTGGGTAAAATTTCAGGTATGAAAAAACATTCCAGAACCAGCCAACATATCTCCTGGCATGGGTGCTCAATAAATGCTTAGTGAATCAATTTGGCTTCAATTTCACTAAACATGAGAAGTTAAACTAACTGAAGTATCTACCAATCCCCAGATAGTTGCTTTCTCCATAATAGAAAGGAAATACAACATGTAAACATCAGTTTGGTTTATTAATTTAGTCTTGCTTAATATACAATTGCATTTACGTCTTAAAAGGAACATAAAATATAAAACTATTTTAAAAAAACCCTGAAAATCATACATTTTTTTTTCAAATTAATATTTTAAACACAGACGTTTGAAAAGTGATTGTGATGTTCTTCAAGGAATCATAACAAAATGAAATGTTGAAAATGAACGTGAGTACAGAAGCCACACAGCCATAGTTAATATAAGAAAACTGTTATGAATTACAGCTTTATTTCTCTTGCTACCAGCAGTAATTTTGGGATGGAATTCATGAATTTATTAGGAATTACATTACTGCATACATGTCATATTACTAAAGCTATAAGTCAATGGAAACCCTGATTTGTGCATTTTTACAGACCTGTGGAACACTGTTCCTTCTGGTTTTGATAATGATTATAAACACACAGTTAATACTTTACACAGCTCAGTGGCATGCAGCACATTTCTAGCCATCCCCACTATCATTTGGTAGAACATTTTCATCACTCCATCTCCATTAGTGAGCCACACCTCCGGACCCGAGCAATCACACAATCTGACTTCTATCTCTATGGATCTGAGTAATGCGAATATTTCACAAGACGAAATCTTAAAACAGGAGGTGGCCTTTGTATCTGGCTTCTTCCATTTTTTATATATTTTTGTTTCTCAGGGAATATCACATCCTTTTGCATCTAAGGTAAAGACAACCATTAACGGAAAACAAGAGAAAACAAAGAAAACACTGGAAATCAAACACCTCAAGTGAATGTATTAATGCAATTGTCTTTTTGAATGTAGTTCAATTTTTCAGTTTTGACTGGTGCTTAACCACTGACAAAACGAATAATAGAACTAATATTTTTAAATGCAGAATAAAATTTTCACATTTCACCAAGTTATCAATGATTTAAAGTAATTAAAATGTTTTGTTACCGTCAGTGAGATGGAGAGGAGACGGGGAGAGCTGTTACCCCTTGGCTTGCTTCCTCAATGATGGCAGCAGGAAGCAGAGCTGGCAAGGGGGCAGAGCAGGGAAGCAAACGCAGGCACTCCCATGTGGACGTGCTGTCCTGATCTGTGGCTTTAACTGCTAAGTGAAGCATCCCAAACCAATTCATTTCATGTGTCAGGGTTATCTTCACAAAGTAACTGGAATGTTGCAAGAAATCAATACCAGCTTCTCCCTATTTCAAATCACTTGTTAAAGGTATAGGTAACAAATTTAAAGTCAGCAACTCATATAAAATACACCTAGTTGACATCATTATTCATTGGATATTTTGCTCTTGAGCAAACATAGGCATCACCATTTTCATTTCTGTAATTTGATCTTTTTTGTAATTAAATGACTTGACTCAATCTGAACAACAACACAAATTTTCAGTACTATAAGCCTATTATTGAAATGAAAGGAACTTGAAAAAGTAGCTGTAAATGTTACCTATATCTAAAAATTACTGATCAAGACTATTAAACTAATCAGAGACAAGTTTTTAACCTGCTATATAATTAATCTAGGTTTTAGGGTCAAAATGTCATAATTCTAAAATATGGAATAAAAAAGCAATAATGACAATGTGAAAAAGAGGACTTTAACAGAAAAAAAGAGGAACAACAGATGGCAAACAAATTATTGCTACTGTTTTTCCTTAAGTCATTACACTTCATTACTGCCAACAATAATTTACAATTAATGCTACACATGGGTAGGACCATAGGAAACCATCTGTACTCATTTCCTCTGCCAAGAATGAACATATATTTTTCAACCTATGTACCTGTTTAACGATCCTCTTGGAGAGGGAAAAATATCAAACAAAATAATTAGAAAGAGGTATAAAATAGCCTTGATGAATTTGTCTCTATTTCAAAAGGACAATTTTATCTGATGAATTGGTTAAGATTTTAGCAGAAATTCACCTTCATTACTTTCAAGTACATGAACTATGGCCCCCACTAGAACTAGATACTGAGAAATCGATACCTATTATAACATTTGCATGCAAATGCATTAATACAGTGATTTGGGGGATGCAAAAAGTTAATTAATGAAAAATAAGCACTTCACTATTCATACAGTTGTTTTGCTTCAGAAATGTTCTTCTTAGTAAAGAAGTTTCAGCCCATGATGTCATAAAGACTGAAAACTTGTAAAAGGAGATTTACATCAATTTTTACACAGCATATTCCTAGATCTTAATTCATTTCTTTGTAGTTTAATAACAGATACTTTCCACATATATATTGGAAGATAAAACAACTTGACTGTAAAACATCAGTTTTGAAATGTCCAAAGTTGTGTCTCCCAAATGTGCTTCAAGCTGCACTGGCCAATTATAAAGAGCATAAATGGCATAAAAACAGTGACTTTATAGAATATTTCAATCACAGATGTAACAAAATACTTACAAAATTTAAGCAAAAGGTTTTAGTTTTTCAAAGGATTTCCAGAGCAACATAGTGTATTTTGCAGGGTTTTCACTTTGTTTTTGGTATTTCTTCAAATTCTTATAAAACACTTGGTAAAAATCAAATATTCCAGGAAACAATATTTTCCAAAACAGTTCCTTGACATTTAAAGGTCCCTTTATGCCCTGTATTTCTTAAGCTGAGAATTAATTCTGTGTCAGGACTTATTTTTCTAAAACTTTCCAGTAAAATCCATAGTACCTAAACTTTGAGAACCTCAGCTTTCTAACTCATAAAGTAGAATTTAGAAAGCTCTTTCAAATAAAGGAAATTACACAAGAGGACTTTAGAAATCATCCTTATTTAGAAAGGATTTCACTAAATTTTTACTCAAATTTTTGAAATCAATTGCATTTGGGTAGCTCATAAAAGCCCTCACAATTATATAACTTGAAGCATAACAGACCAATTCACTGATTTTTTTAAAAGGCATAGCCAGTGCTCTTCGGCTTCACAGACCTCAGCAGCATGTTAAAACGACTGAAAGCAACATGAACACTAGCCAAACAGAGAAGTTTTCCATCACAAGGTTTTTTCCAGAAAATAAAAACCTACTGCTTTTTCCTACGGCACTCTAAACTACCACCTCTGCAGGTTCCAATCACACCACTTCAAAATATGGCATATCATGCTTTAAGTAAACACATTTTAAATATTTGAATAACTCCCCTGGGAAAATTAAAAAATAGTAAATCCATCTATACAGGTTGGCATGCAAAATATGATAAAATCTGTTCTGCTTGCAAACACTCTACAAGTCAAATCTCTAGAACTACAATCTGTTATCAATATATTAAACTACCAAGCATACTTCAAGAGCTCTGGAAGCTTTGTTGAAAACACTGTCTCATCAACATTACTAAAATCCCCAATATTCCACTGTTGAGGGACATATAATAATCTCATCATTAATCCAGTATTTTTCTACTTCTACTCTTTGCTTATCCTAAAAATCTGCTATATTCACATGACTGATATCACTAAACCACAGTGAGATGACTAGGTTAAATGTG
Source organism: Ochotona curzoniae (assembly GCF_017591425.1). Classification (NCBI taxonomy): domain Eukaryota; kingdom Metazoa; phylum Chordata; class Mammalia; order Lagomorpha; family Ochotonidae; genus Ochotona; species Ochotona curzoniae. The sequence continues at coordinate 25,354,210 of NW_024467115.1, forward strand.
CTAATGAACAAAAAATTCATATAATTTATCTTGAAGAAATCCTAGTGAAATTTAAAATAGTGTTAAGTAATAGTTTTTTTTTTAAGTTCAACAACCATAGTACCTGATGTATTTTGTCATATGGCTAGAATATTGGGACAAAATGTATCACTTTGTTGAAATATTAATATTGTTTACATCACCATTTGTCTTAATTTTGGATTACAAATATCCACTCCAGAAACACAAGCTTTCCTCTAAGTTTCTGACTTCATTAAGTTGGGAAATATCCAAGAATTTGCATTTCTAATAAACCTCTAGGGGAGAGGGAAGCTGAGAGGGATTGATTTTAAGCTAATCAACAGGCAGTCCTCCAGAATAAGGCAGAGGAGAGAAGTGAATTCACAAATATCCATTCATCCTTCCATCTTGGTGGCTACAGAGACTAAACAATCAACAAAGACCCCTCAAATGAGAATTGAATAGGTTAACATGCAAATCTTTTCACTCTAAACAGGGCTAATGATTTCCATTACATGTTTCAGAGAAACAACCACACGTGAAACTTTTCAGCTTTGCAATACTTCTAGGTGGAATAACTTTGAAGACACTGAAGGGTTTTAAAGACGACTAATGAATTTCTCACATTAGGAAAGAATTTAGTGTTCGTCAGTAAAGTGTGGATGAGCAATGGTACCATGAATCTCCTACAGCATGCAGAGATCCACATCACAGAAAGCATGACTGTGTTTAGGATGTGGCAAACAAGTAATGAATTTTACTGTAATGAAAGTTTTCTTTTTAAGTTACTGAGCCATATAAAGAGAAAACATTTTATTAGAACTTAAACAAATGTTGCACAAAAAACCACATTTTAACAAAATAGTATGGTGGCACAACAAACAAGAACAGCAAAATATGTGTAAAAGAAATACAAGGTGGAAAAACGTTAACTATCTCATGATCCAGTGCGGAAACAAGAAATCTTCAGTTTAAAAACCATGAATTTTAAAAAGCACAATCACAAAACAAGAAGTTGATGCTGTGCTACCTTAACCACAGACACATTTTTCAGCAAAACTGAAAAAGGCAGAGTTATACGTTACAATATGATAGCTTATTTCTAGTTTTCTCACAAACATAGAGGCTGTTTTTGCATTTTAATCTCCAAGATGGCAAAAGTTTAAGCATTGAGTAGGTATTCTACCACTAAAAATGATATGAGGCAAAACAATTAGTCTTCAATACCCTATTTCCAACTGTAAAAAGGACTTGATCCAACCAAAACAATCTTAAGCAGTTAGGAACGCTTTTCTAATGCCCTAGGAACGCCTCTGCCCAGCCTGGCTGCTATATATGGAAATTAAGAGCCAGTATACTAGGGCAATCTCAGGGACAAGTGGAAACAAAAAAGAATTGATTTTCAACGTAGGTAAAAAGATAACTGTCGCTAGTGCAGACTACCAAATGTCAGAATGTTCTTAAAACAAATTATATAAGTATATGGATATCTTTGAAATCCACTTCTCAATATTGATAGAGCCTGCATGTTCGGTTTTTCAAGTGACCATCACAGATTAAGAACAGTGTGTATCAATTTGAAAACTATTATAAAATGCCACAACAATAGGCCTTTGGATATTTTTGTGTTACACAATGATCTTTACACAAAGATGTAATTCTTACTTTTTGATAGAACTCACGCAGAATCTGTGAAAAGTAAATCTGCAGATGTTTAAGAGATTGTCAACCAAGGTAAGTTTCTGCATGATTGTCATCATGTGGAGAAGATAACAAACCTCACATTTTCAAATGTCTTAAAGAATTATAACTGTAATTTTTATAAAAATCAAAGGCTAAAGTGTAAACTTTAAAAAATGCTTATATAAAAAGTTATTCTGGGTGCATTCTGAATATTTGATTTAGTCACTCTGCCAAATTAAAAACTGAAATAATGCATATTTTCTCTTCAAACATTAAAATACCTCACAAATATCTAATGCTATGAAAAGTTTCCAATTAAATTTGTAGGCTTGCTTTTGTTTTTTTAAATTGCTTTTGCCTGTCCTATAACACATTTCCCTGGGTGTTTGCGATGTGACATTTAACGAAAGGAATGCTGCACATGGTCACTGTCTATGTAAGAGCTGAAAGTATTGAACACAAAAACATCTTTGTGAATTATTTTTAAAACATGATGAATGATATCACCCCACATTAATCATGATTTGAAATTTCATGTATGCATTTTGTTGAGACCATACATGTATCAACACTTGTATAAGAGGGGGACTAGAAAATCAAAACTTTTTAACAATCTTATGGCAGTGCTTCAACAACTGAATGATTTTATCTGAAAAATCTAAGCAAAAATTTGAATACAAGTTTCACTTTTTGATTGCATGGGCTGCAACCCATAGAAAACATGAGGAGTAAATCATTTGGTCAGGATCTTATTTAACAAGGAAAAAATTTAAAACCCAAAAATATACGCCACTAAAATACTAATTATGAAAACTATGTAACTAAAAACTAAATCACCCTGTCCAGCAAGTTCCAAAAGTTCACACATTTCAAACATTAAGGCAGCTTTTTTTCCAACTAAACAGTACTTTATAAAAATATATGTCACTTCAAAACATTATATACATAGTGACAATAAATTTAGCTACTTGTAATCTTTAATACATTAATAAAGTGTCACAAATGACAGAAAACATACTAGGTGCTTGCATGTATGTGCAAGTGAAGTTACAGTTTTCAAAGTACAGGTTTTAAAACTGAGCGTAGTGAGCGTCCTTCTTTAGTGAGTTCTCTTGTAACACACATGCATGGCAATGGGATTGCTTCCTCGCGTTTCTCTACAACATTGTAACTGCATTTCTTCAAATGGTCAGCCATGCTTAGGATGTCAGCAAATTTCCATTCATTAACAGAACAAAATGCAGTACTGAATCGCCATACCTGGAAGAAAATTCTACTTCAGATTTTAAAATGTCAATTTACAGAGGATCAAAACACATTTTTTTGTTTGCAAAAACTGCATACACAGTTCTATTGTTAAGAGAAACATTCAACATAAACTTTCAAGTAGTTTGCCACAATAAAGTAGATCTGAATATAAATCTGCCAATATTATAAAGCACATCACTTCTAGGATATCATATTGCAATACATTTAATAAAAAGACAAAATTACATCCAACCAGGCTTGTTATCTTTTTATTTTTAACTTGTTGAATATTATGGTTAGTGGTACATTAAACTTACCATTACAGAACAGATTGAAACTATTATATTTTTTTTGCAGAAATTTTAAAAAAAAAAGGAAAGGAAGGAGGGTAACTAAGATAAGGACAAGGAGGGAACTATCACGATCATCTCAGAATTGCACCTGTGAAATACATGCAATCTGTTCTTTTATGTGTAACTTTTTTTAAATCACAACCTCAGGCATTGAAAGCCACTTCCATAAACAATATACATTGTACAGCATTCTTCTAGTCTATCCAATTGACTATAATGAACTATCTACGGTCTGGAGATAATGGCCATACAAGTGTTACTATTTTTCTCACATTATTACTACACCATATGAATTATACTAAAAATACCCTTAAATAGCAAACATCATGGTAGCTTCTCTTTCTGCTGAGAGGGGCTAAACCTACTTAGTAGTACTGTAACAGTTTCATTTAGTTGTAAAATTTTTCTAAAAATTTACGCAAAAAGAACTTCTATAAAATGGATCCTTTTCTGTCTATATCATTGTAAAATGTATTCCTAGGCAAAATATAACCTCTCATCTCTGTTAAAATATAAGCCATATTTCCTTTTGTCCAGTCAGCAGCTCCAGGCACCGAAGCATGACATATTACTTGAGAGATGACTTATGGTGACCCTTGCCATCTTTACAGTTGAAAATATAAAGCTGCAGGAAGGTAAGTAAGCATCCATAAATACACAGCAAGACAGACCTGGGTAACAAGCATGAATAGAATAGGACAGACCAAGGCATTCCAGCTAAGTTCATCAACAGATTAACGTCTAGCAATGAAGACAGTCATCCCATTATATCCATCTATGGGGGACTGGTTCCAAGAAAAACCCTAACCCCCCAAATCCATGGTTGCTCAAACTGCTTATATCAAATGGCACAGAGTTTGCATCTAAACTACATATATCCTATAACATATTTTAAAACATCACTTGATTTATTTAAAATACCTATTAAATGGAAACACTGAATGAATAGTTGTTACATTATATAATTTAGGGAAAAGAAAAAAACACATTCAATACCAATGTAAGTTTTTTTTTTCCCCAAATAAATTTTATCCAGTTGATTAAAACCAAGAATTTGGAACCCACAGACACAGAGAGCTAACTGTACAGTGCAGAGCATATATTCTAGAAAGTATATTTGGGGGAACCCTCAGCACTAAATGATCCTCATTGTATCATTTTGGGGAAAAAATGCTAAGAGGTTCCTGGGGTGGTCATATGCTTTCAAAATCTGCAGGAATACCATGATTTTTCAACTGGTGAAAGAAATAAGCACTGGTTGCCATGAATAGTATTCTCTGTACTATCAAGGATAATGTTAGGTTCTCCTGAATAGGTGATTTGTTGAATCAGTGAAGGCCTACAAGCACAGCAAGTATCTCCAATATCCCTTATTATGCCTCAAATCTATAAACTAGAGGAGGAATTAGGAGGTTTCTTTAAATTCCAAGAGAATAAATTAGATAAAAAGGTAAAAGGCAGCCTCCCTAGTTCTACAAAATTAAGTCTGGTCAAATAAACTCTGAAAACGTAGAGGCAAGGTAAAAACAATGGCTTCCATCTGCTGATGAAGCTCTGAGTAACAGGTCAATCTTCCATTCTAGGAGCCATCAAGCTATTTAATAAATACCTATCATACAGGCAACCGGTATTTTCAACAAACTTTAGATTATCTCATCATGAACACTGAAAATTCATCAATGAGTTTCAAAACAGCATGATGCCTTCCTTGGGCTAACTATAGAGCACCTTGGAACACAGATAGTGTACCTTCCCTAAAGATTTCAGGGTAGAATGAAGTAAGACCAGAAGTTCAAGTAAGATGTAAGGACAAGATGAAGATCACTAGCTCACAGCAGGCTCCCTAGGTCAGAATTCATCACATAGATACATTATTTAAACCCTGTTTCTTTATATGCAACATGGGGACAATGTGTTTAAAAAATTATGAAAGTGAAATATTAATGAACATTGCTTGATATATTCCAGGTATTTAAATATTTTCTTAAGGGGTCAGACTTTAACCCTGAGGCAATGGGCACAGAAATTCTAAACACTGCAGTGAGAGCACAGCTGTATTTAAGAAAAGGTTATGGGCCTGATACATTGACTCACTGGCTAAATCCTTGCCTTGCAAGTGCTGGGATCCTATATTGGTACTGGTTCATGTCCTGGTTGCTCCACTTCCCTGCCAGCTCCCTGCTAGTGGCCTGGGAAAGCGGTGGAGGATGGCCCAAACCTTGAAACCCTGCACCCGTGCAGGAGATCAAATTTAGCTCTGGCCTTGGGACCCTGCACCCATTTAGGAGATCAAATTTAGCTTCGGCCTCAGATCAGCTCAGCTGCAGCAATTATGATTACTAATGAAGCAAACCAGTGGATGGAGGATCTTTCTCTCTCTCCATCTCTCTATAAATGTACTTTCCCAATAAAAATAAATTGTAAAAAAAGTTACCACTCTGGATCTTGTGTAGAGAATTTCGTTGGTGGAAAACCCACCTTAAACAGAAATCCAATTAGGAAGAAGTTGCAGCAATCAAGAAGAAAATTAAAGGTGGATCTGTGCCACAGAAGCAGAAGCAGAAATAGTAAAAGTAAACGTGAGAGGCGTGAAGGAGGGAGAACCAGCCCTGACATCTGGATAAGGAAATGAAAGGGGAGGCAGTACGTGCTAATGTTCAAACTTCTGATTTGAGAAACCTGGCACATGACGAAGTTGCCTCAACTTAGGGCAGAGATAACAGAGCAGAGTGAGTTGAACATGTTAAGTTCAAAAGTGTGACTAATATTTAAAGGCAACTTAAAGCTCAGATGATATTTTCTGTAGAAAACTATAGAATTGACAGGTAATTTTCATTCCATAGGTCAATCCTAATGGGCAAGGATAAACAGAGGTCATACTCAGTGCACCATATCCCAAAGAAAAGAGAGGAAACAAGTATCTACAATATGAAAACATACATGTTTTCCATTGGAAAAAAATCATAATTCATACATGCAGGTACTGGTCAAACCCCTACAGAACAGAGCAACAAAAAGATACAGAAAAACTGTTGGAATAGGTAAAGGAGAAAAATCTAAGGGTACTAAGAATAACATAGAAATTTGAATGTTGTCTAAACATGCGAGGTTTCTCAAAATTGGTACCACTTTATAAAACACAAGATTTCATATCGTAAGTGCTCTGAACCAAAAAAAAAAAAAAAAAAAACAAAAACTACCTTCAATCAAAAATATCTACAATGTCCTCTAGTTTCTATTGGATAATGCTACAAACAGAAAACTAGGCAAAGCAGAGCCTCACAGAAGGACAATGATGGAGTCAGGACTTTTTAAGTCTGTATCTCCAGGTGAAGCTTCCACACACGTCACTCTTTGTACTTTGGCAAACTCAGAGACCCAAAACATCAAACCCTAATGCCCTACACTTATTCCACGTTGCCCTGAAACATTTCCTAACCCATTTACATTTTTTAATCCTCCCAATCCTCCTAATATCTAGTCACTTAACAATATGACTGTAGTAGTTGTTTTAACTTTTCCTTATTTCTACTTTTGTTTTATGCAAAACAACCAGGTCCTAATAAAAACTAAGAATGAAGAGAAACTGACAATTGTAAGCAGGAAAAACAAAACAAAACAAAACAGCCTCTCAGCTTATGCCATTTTCTTGTGATGAAAATGTTCAGACTGAACCAAATTAGAAGGTGTAATGTGTACCCATAGACAGCTGTTACAGAAGATTTAAGTTGTTCAGAACTATTAGATTAGAATCTAGTTGTTGGAAATCTGCAGTAAATATCTGAACACAATTCTAACTGCCCTGATTCTTCAATAAAATCAGTTTAGAAAAAAGGCTTTAAAGTTCAATGTCTCAAGAAGATATTAACTGCATCAATGCAGCAGCAATAAGTGCAGTGCTTACTGTACATCAAATAAGAGATCACGAGTCATGATTACACTAACCTTCTCTTTAATCTGCCATGATGAATTTCCTTCTGGATACTTCTTCTTGCCCCACTGCAGTATGACCATTCCTCGAGACTGAAGCAGACTGCCGCACACATCTCTCATTAACCTGGATACACATGAGAGCTGGCATAAACTGAAGCCATCCAGAAAGCCTGCAATATGTTGCAGAACTTCAAAGGGAAGACTACTTAGATGGTCACTATGTAGTCCCAGCACACAGTTTCTAGAAGGCTCTACTAATACTGTAGATATACATGGCTGAACTCCAAAGGACCTTAAATGGCGGTCATGGATAATCTTCCCACCTTGTGTTGATGGACAAAATCTACGCTGAGAATAGGGACAACCATAATAAGCTAAAGGACAACGTTGCTCCATCCAGCCATTGAGTCCAGCATGGATGTCACCATGCACATTCTTAAAATGTGAAGAGAATTCCTTTCTTCTAAATAACTGTCCACACACAAAAGTAAACATTGAACGCTGCTTAGGCTGGTATCTAGCGACACACTCTAACACCAAATCCAACCCAAGTGTCTGAAAAGGACTTGGATTTGACAGCTGTGGATTGGCATGATCACAAGCTGAAGCTGAAGCAATTTCTCCAACCATTGTATTTGTAGCTAATATTGCAGATGGAAGTGAAAAAGTCTGTGTCCCAAAATCAATGTGACAGACATCAACCATGCGACTATCAGATATACCCCTTCCACCTGGAGAATCTCCTAGACAAAACAGCAAGGCTGCTGTAATCAAATCTATGCCTTGTAGGCCCATGGGATCTTCTGCGACTTCCAAATCTGATGTATCTACGCCTTTGTCTTCCTTTGGTTTGGACCAACAGGAATTAGAAAGAAATTTGAATGAAGGAGCATGATTGAAAGATAAGACATCCATATTTCTCAAGTCTCCTAAATCCACTTTTCTCCAACACAATTCTCTTTCATCTCCATCATCTGGCATAAGGATATGCTGAACTGTCCCATTAGGCAAAGTACCCGATGGCATTACTTCCCTAAGTTGTGCTGAAAGTGAACGGGAAGCTTCCAAAGCACTATCTGATGAAACACATTCTCCGTTTGTCAACACGCTTTGTTTTGAATCACCATAAGAGTTCTGATTTTGGTCTTCGATTTGCCCACATATATTTTCCGAAGGAAAGCCATTACAAAGAGAAGACTTATCATAAGAACTTGCGTTCAAGTCGCACAATAAATCACTTGAACCATTTTGTTCAGACTGGACATTCTCACTTGCGTCATTAGGATCAATTCCACCTACTGCTCCTATCTCAGTCTCAAAAAGATGGTCCTGTTTTTTTAAGTTGTCATCCTGTAAACTTTCTCTGGTATTTTGCTCTTCAACCATCTCTTCTGCAGAAGTACCAAGATCTGCACTTAATGCACCAATGTCTCTTGTGGCAGTATTAAGGATGTCTAAAGCAGCAGCCAAACTTCTGGTTGTTTCCACAGTAGCTTGATAGAGTGCACCATAAGATTCTTCATCAACAGACACCAAACCATTAGGATGTGGCATTTCTGGAACATTTGACTTCACTGAGATTTGTTCTCTAGGTTGAGATACTTTATCAGTCACTTTTGACATCATGGTGGCTACCTTGAGTGATTCTAACAGCATCCTTTGGTCTTGAAGGGCCAAAGCCATGTCTAATTGTGCCACTTCATCAACATCTCTGCTTAGATTTTCATATGATTTCCGGTCTGCATAACTAACTGGCCATCGGTTCCATTCCATTGTACAGCACACCACACTTGCTGGACACACTTCTAGATGCTCAGCAACTTTATTTCGAGCCATGGTAAATGGACATCCAAAGTCACTATTTAAGCAAGGCACTCGTTCAAGTGGACATAAAAGTCGGTGCTCATCAGCTTTGCAAGAATGGAAAACTGCTCCACAAACCAATGGACAACCAATCAGGTCACAGGAAATCCCAGGCTCTGGTCTGATCATACAACGTCTACTGACACAATTCACACAGTGCGAATGCTGCAGAGCTTCCTCCATAGCGCTCAGTCCAGCTCTTGCTGCAACATGGGAAAAAACCAACAAACAAACAGTAAGTTAGGCAAAAAAAAATAGCTCATTCAAAATAAAAACAAATCAATCTTCTGCCTGCAAGTGCCAGCACTCCAATAGGCACCGGTTTATGTCCCAGCTGCTCCACCTCCCGTCCAGCTCCCTGCCTGTGGCCTGGGAAAGCAGCTGAGGATGGCCCAAAGCCTTGGGACTCTGCACCCCTGTGGGAGACCTGGAAAACATTCCTGTCTCCCAGCTTTGAATGTACTCAGCTCCGGCTATTGTGACCAATTGGGGGAGTGAACCACTGTACAGAAGACCTTTCCTATATTTTCTTCTGTCCATTATTCTGCCTTTCCAGTAAAAATAAATTATCTAAAAAAATTTAAAGAGCATACCTTTGTTTACTTTAGAATGAGCTACATAATACAAATGTACTAGCTAGGTAATTTATACACAATCAAGAACTCAGACCCTAACTGCTTTAACTGAAGTACAATGGTATGCCAAAAAATGTAACAGAAAATACAATTTAAAAATTTTGTGCGAAAAAAATTCTTAAACTTTCAAAGAAATTTTGAAATATACTAACATGTAACTGGCGTTAATTTATACACTACCCAATACTTGAACTTAAGTATTATATTTGGAAATGTTTGTCCTTTAGGCACATTGTTAAATAGTATATATAAAAATGAACCTTTATCTTACATTTTACGTAAATATATATTTTATATTTTAAAGCACTACATTGTCATGACAGTACTTCAGAAGTTTGTGGAGAAGTGGAATTAAAGTTTTGTTGAGACCTGCATAGGGGCACAACATGCTAATCCTCCACCTTTGTCACAAGGGGATGAGGGGGTATAGGTGGTGGATTGAAGTCGATATAAGTTTACAAGTAATCTCCTCCAGGTTACTTTATGAAACAGAGAGAATGGTAAGAAAGAAAAGAAAGAGTCAAGATACCAAAGTTTGGAATTGAACAACTAGGTAAACAATGGTCGCATTTACTGAGCTGAGGAAGCCCGAAAGAGAATTGGGCCCAAAATAGTGAAACTAAAGTATATTTCTGGAAAAGTTTCACGTGAAGCACAAAAAGGATACCAAATATGGAGTTAGACCACTAATCTAAGGCTAAGGGAAGAAGCACAAGTGTGTAAATATATGCTAAAAATCATTAACATAAATATAACTTAGAGTCATGAAGCTATGAGATTACCCAATGAGGTTAGAAAGCAAACTGGAGGGAGGACTGTGTCCTGGCATGGTAGGCTGGCATCCCACATGGGAATGTCCTGGCTGCTCCACTTCTAATCTGGCTCTCTGTTAATGGCCTGGAAGAGCAGTGGAGGATGGCCTAAGGCTTGGGACCCTGAACACACACACACTGCAGACCTGGAAATAACTCTGGGCCAACAGAGGGGGTTGTTGCAGCTATTGGGGAAGTGAACCATAGGATGAAAGATCTATCTCTGCAGCTCTCTTTCTCTCTCTCTCTCTCTGTTACTGACTTTCAAGTAAAATAAGTAAATCTAAGTTTTGTGCAAAAACTTTAAAATCTATATTATGAGAAACTATGTAGACTTCAAAAATGTTTTATATCAAAATAACATCTTGTAATTCCATTTTTACAAGCTTTTTAAAATAACCTGATGCAACTGAGAACCTTAAAATGGTGTGTTAATTTTTATATACTATGTACATAAGCAATATGTCCACCAATACATATAACAATCTGCCCAAAATGTAACACTTGAGTACAAATACTGTGTTATTATATAAAAAGTCAACAATAAGCTCATGTGTATTTTAACATTTATATTTCAGACTGTTTCAGCTTTTACCTTGTAATTTGAAATAAATTTATTTTTATATACCCACACTACCGAGATCTTATCATATTCTTAAAACAGAACAATCCAAATATCAGGAATGACTGTTTATAACCAAAATTTCCTAGAAGTTTAACTTTTTATTTGCTATGAATACATGTTTTCCTTTAGAATTTTATCCATATCTCTGCCCATATATGCTTTAATAAATACTCTTTCATAATAAAGAGTTTTAATTGAAACACCTAGGGAATACATTCAAAAAAGGAGATGTTTGTTTTGTAAACTAATTGCATATTCGTGAAGACCATTCTTTGACCAACATATTAAAAGACTTACATTGTTTAATCATTATGTACAAGTGCAACGTTGGATGTGGTGACATAAAATCAGTAAATTATGGTATTTCATCTCAAGAAGCTAATAGCAGCAGGTTAAAGCCGACAGAAATATGGTTACATTATTATATGGTCAGTACAGCAGAAGAAAATGGCAACAAAAATAAACAGAATGGGTCAGGGTCTGAGAAGAATCCACTATACTCTTGAAAGGCACGTCTTAAATATGGGAAGGTGACTACACAAGGAAGCAAGGCATTCAATGTGGAAATCACATAGGCAAATATGGAAAAACATGAACTGGCAAAACACACTCAGGAAACCTCAAGTTTTCTAATATTACTGGGTCACAAGACTGAAAAGTAACACCTTTTAAGAGAGTTATTTATTCTACTTATTTGAAAGGAAGAGATGGGAAAAGGGGAGAGAAAGCGAGACAGATATCACTGGTTCATTCTCTACATGGCTGTAACAGGGCCAGGTCAAAGTCAGAAGCCTGGAACACGTCTTCGTATGTGGTGGCAGAGTTCCAACTACTTGGGTCATCTTCTCCTGCTTACAAACATTAGCATAGAGCTGGATGACAAGCCTAGGAGAAAGGACTCAAACCAGCACTCATCAGACACCAGCACTGTACAGGCCAGCTTGCCCCCACTGTGCCACAATGTGGATCCCATACATTATTTATTAAAGAAGTTTTTAACAAGATAAAAAGAAAGCAAGGTAAAATATTAACTGTAGGTAATGAACTATGGAATGCATTTTTTTCTGTAATTTTCTGTCTTCATCAGTTTATACCTATAAAAACTTAAAAAATATTTAATCTTCAAAGAACAAAATAATGAAATATTACCTACTTTTGGTTACCATTTGTTGTTTCTATTTGTCAAGCTTTCAAAGCAAAAATAACAAAATGTAACCTCAAGACCTCTATATGCTCATTAGTTCTCCAACTATCTTTATTTTTATTAACCCTCATTACAACTTTCTGGCCAGGCTCTTCCACAACTCAATCCAAATGGCATTGTTTGGTCCAAACTCCACCTGCCTCGGCCATGAGGTCATTAGGACAACTAATGCCACCTTTCTGGCCCACTAACTTCCCTTCCCTTTCATGACAACATGCCTCACCAGTTGTCCTCCTACCACTCAAATTATCTCTTAGTACTTTCTTCTTAAATATTATTTTTCTGAGTTTTCTATGTCATTTCTTGCTCAATCTATACTTTAGCACTGAAAGCCCTCAATCTTCCCCAAAGCTTGACTTACAGGCAAAAAAAAAAGTTCAATATCCTACCCAGATCTTTCTTCCTCCAACTCTAGTCCTCTAAGGTTAGGATACTTTTAAAAGCCTGTATAAAAACAATTTAACAGTAAGTTATTTTGGTATACAAACTTGAAATGTTTGCTTAATTTCTCATGATACATATTATCCAAACATTTGCTGAAGATCTCACATATGCATGGATTTCACTGTTTTTTTGCAATGTTTGTGAACTTCTTATTTCCACTTCCCACAAACTTTTTGAAGTTCTCTCTCATTCTACTTTTATACAGACAACTCAGTTCAACATTTCCCAAATTTACTTTCATTGTAGCAAACATGAATTTTCTACATAAGAAGTCAACTCCCAGAGAGCCTATTTCATTTCATTTTAATTCAAAAGATATTGCTTAGCTTTCTGATTTACTTTCTGCTAAATTCTAACTTGCTTACAAATGACTAAAGCTTTAATTCCCCAAATTACTATGGCTTTCTCTGCAATTGAAGCATGATTTTCTTCAATGTGGATTAATTCCATCATAAATTATTACTCATGTAATACAAAAGTTCTGAATTGCTATAAATGTGTTAAAAGTCAGGTGAACAAAAGGCACAAACTCAACACCAAAAATAATCCTTAAAATGTGCTAAATTTTTAAAATTCTGCATTAAATACTTTCGAATCTTTATATAAGTAAGTACACAATTCACGAATTTCAAATAAGCATGCTAAACATCATAACAGAAATGACTGATGAGACACTTCTATAATTGACTAGAAGAAATTTAGTAAGAATTAAGACAGAAAGCGCTGAATAACTAGCTTGTGAAAAGAGCTGTGGCTTCCTTACTTTGCAACAACTAGATTCATCTTACAGGCTGCAGATTATTAGCTTGAGTGTTACCAAGACAGAAACCTAAAAATACAAGCAGTTTCAACAGAAGTGACCACAGCTCTCAGAACTAGCAGCAGCCCTTGTTACTGTGTGTATACACCATCACATGACAACACTGGCTGGAACACTGCTTAATTCAAAGGTGCTTAGAACAACAACTGCTCAAAAAAAAAAAAAAATCTAAATTAGTATTTAGCAAAAACAGCTACCTCTTTCAAAGGTAGAAGAAAAGTATAGCTGTCTCAAGATTCAAAACAACTTCTTGCACAACATTCCCTTCTAGATTTGTTGAAGCCCTCATGACAACAAGTTCACAAACTATTTCCCACTGATCGCAGTCAACTCGGAAAAAGGGAACACTCTACCTGTTTCACCCTTCTTTACATCTGCCAAGTCATTTAATGCTCCTAACACCCTAGAAGAAAACTGAAGTTCAAAAACGGTAAACGACTTATCCAAGGTCATCTAATTAAGTGACAACTGGGATTCCAATCTGTATTTTATCAACACACATGGATAATAACGGCCAAGTTTACTTATTAAAGTTTGAGAAAATAAGACAGTTCTTCTGTAACTGTTGACTCAGTTTTAAGATGTTATTTGAAGAATGGCGATTACACAATTTTGTTTCTAGTTTGTTCCAACACTTAATCATCCTTGTGGTCAAGAAAGTCTTTTTGATCCTTTCTAATTTTAATAGCACAGTACTTTGCTTTGAATATGTGGGTTTTAAAACTATTCCCAAAGTAATTTGCACTAACAATACTGAGTGCACATAAAGGGACCAATATCACAAATTTAAAAATTTTCAAAATACCTATACAAAGAAGGAACCAAATTCAATTCCATTTCACAGTTAAGTATACTGAGAATTTAGTCAAGAGCAATAGTCAATATCAAGAATATTCTGAGGAAAGAAACTGTAGATTAGAATTTAAACTCTCCCAGATCTATCTTTTTCCGAAGCAAGATCACTCACACTATCAGATTAAATACCTTCACAAAGTCATTCTCAAATGCTCACCATTCTTCTGCAACAGGTTTAGAAACGCCAGTGCCTGTTTTACCAGCTCAAGAATCACGCAGGACTGGAAAAAAGCATGCGGCTACAACTGAGGTTTCAAGTAGAAACTGCGTTTATTTTAAAGCTCATTTTTTTGTTTTTTAAAAAAATCCCTCATACCAGAATCCTAGTTTGCCAAATAACATTTCTATTGATTTGCACTTAAATTTATATCACTGGAAAAGGTTTCAGGGGACCAAAAAATACTTAGAAATGATGAAAATAATTTCAGTTTTTTATTCAGTACTTTGTCTTAATTTTTATTGTATTTTCTCTGCTTGATTATGTTTTTCATCATTTTTATGATGTTTCTCATATTTAGTTAAAATTTATAGATTGTACACTTAAAGATTCAAAAGTATTTAATGCATACTTTTAATTTTAACACACTTTAAGATACTAGCATGAGTGCCTTGCCAACTCATGCTACGGCTGACACTTAAATCTTAAAAACAGTTTTAAAGATGGCATTTTCCCAACTAATGAAATGAGAATGAAGGCATAAATGACCTGAAAAAAAGCATCTGTTTTCCAAATTCATTAAAGACATAAGGAGATAATAATTTCAAATTAGCACAATTTTCAGATATTCTAAGAAAATTCACCTAACAATTCAAAATAGACTGCTGCGCCAGTGCTGTCTCTAATTCCTGCTTCTGCCCCAAGACACTGGGTGTGCACCCCACCCCCTCACCGCACGGCATCCTGCCTCAGGGGTCTCCACTTCAACCTGACTGTCCACCTTGCGAAAACAAGGCATGGGTTCCACTTTACGCTAACTCCTTACATGCTGTACTTTCCCTTGGCAATTCACTCACAAGTCACAGTAAATCACCATCCTCATTAGTATTTTTAATAACTTCTTCCTCCCACAGGGAAACTATGAATTCTATGAAAGTCAGGCCCATCCCTGTCTCATCACTCTTGGGTTCTTTGCACCAGCTAGAGATGCTCATTGGTGTTAAATACACGAATGAAAGCATATTATATAGTAACAAAAAAGACCTATTGACAAACTGACAGCCTTACAGATAGAGCATTGGACAATAAAACCGAGTCAAAATCATACCACCGTTCCTGTCATAAGTGAATGGCGCTCACTTAGAGCACTTAGGTAGGTAATATGCGCCAAATGGTAAAAACTGAGTAAGATACATCAGGTCTCAAAAACATAAATCAAAATGAAAAGCAAATCAAGTGATTGCTATTGTCTATTCCTTTAATATTTTAAGTGAAGACACTGCAGGAACATGTACTTCTATGTTGTCTTACTTATGCATTCCTAATGAACACCAAAGACAAAAAGCATCGAAACCAGCGCTCAGTGTGCGCACATGCTCACATGCATAAGGAGGGTATGAAACGAGCTAGTGTACCAGCCTGCTCCTTAATGCCAGAACTAGTATACTGTTAAGCACTCACAGAATTCATCTGATGCACTACATGCTGTCTCACTGTGAGGCAGATGTGAAACCACAGAGACACTCATTCAAATGATTCACTTTTATTACAACTAACTCCATGATTGAAACTTTAAGTTCAACAAAAGCTTCACCAAGGGCAATTTCATCCTTTGCATAGTGAGAGGTCCTAGCATGTCGTAACTACAAATACTTGCTTGCTGCTTAATCACGAGGCCCCAGCTTTAAAGACCATAATAAACCTGTATCTAAGTTGACAACTTAGTTCCCTGATTTTGAAGAGGAGGGGGGTTGCTATGCAAGAATGAGGGCCTGCAGAAGATGAAAACAAAACATTAAAATCCTAACTCAGAGCACACAGTACCAAAGTGGCTAACTGGGTCACAAAATATACATTCTTGTATTTAACTGTGGTTCTGACTTCCTGTTTGTGGAATGGATAGCCTAGCCTAAATACACAACAATTATTTTTCAAGGTTTTATCCTTCCAGATATTATATAAATCAAAACATACATTGACCACTTTTAAATAAAGTTGTGAGTAGCTTCCTTCAACGTGAAAAGTTGTAGCTACTTGCTATGTTCTCCACTGGGGGGAGAGAGGAGGGAGAAGAAATTATAGGCATACATCCACCAGACCAAGACTTAGCTGAAAATAATCCAGCCAAATGACACATCTGTTTCTGAAAACGGACATCACAGCCTGGGGGAGTGGGCTTCCAGGGCATCTCAGCTTTTTGACCTTGAGGCAACTTTGAAAATAATCTAGAATTCTGCAAATGCTGGTTATAATGATGGGAGTACAACTGGATACAAACATTCAGTTCTCAGAAAAACAATAACCACATTTATATAAAGATTTATGTACAGTCCTTACATGCAATCATTTAAAATGATAGCTTATTAAATGCAATACCTGAGCAGTTACTGTAACTACTGCGAGTTTTATGTACTCCTTAAAAAATACTTTTTTGTAATATCTTCACAGGGTTTTAACTGAGGCAGGCTTGCCTCTTCCTAAGAAACATGTAGCTATATACAATATTCTAAAATCTACAAAATGTGTACTCTAAAAATCTACAAAATATGTATTATTAAAACTGCATGAATTTAAAACAATTTTGCACCAAAATAGCCATAACTTCTCCATGAACCTTTAAAGTACCTTGCAACTGGTTCAAGGCCAATTTGATCACATTGTACTTGAAATAAATAATATTTTATACAGCCTTTTGATTAAAGACATCAACACGGAAAAAACTGGCAAATGTGTCTTTCCACATCATGTGGTAGCTTTTTTTTTTAACCAAAATAAGCAGCCTACCAAACTCAGTGAAAAGATTTATCCTAAACCAGGTAAGAGCTAAAGAGTTTATTCCATCAGTTACATTTTAGAAACATTTTGCATGAAACAACAAATCCAATGCCTGTTTGGATGTCCTTAAAGTACCTGTGCAACTAGATACATTTCTTGAAAATATTAACACTAGGTTACAAAGTATCTCTTCCTCGTGGTATACTTGGATACTTTGTACTTGAAAAAAAGTTTCCCACTGATACATGAAAGACTGTTCAAAGTAAACACCCAGTATTCATGCAATATAGCAAACTTCTTGCTGTTTTAACAGTCACAAAACTCAAACACTATGATTTCCAGAATTCCCCAAAAAGCTTGTCACTGTTTTACAGTATCAGGTAAACACAAACTGACAATTTAAAAAACAAGCAAAACATGTTTCCTTCAACTAAACCCCAGTGAGAAAGAGTGACTAAGCATCAACAAGAGTGATTCAGCGAAAACGGTCTAAGGAAATCTAGCCTTCAGTTTACAAAAAGAAAAAAAGTCCTAAAGACATTTTTCTAATGTTTTCCTTCTACCGTGTCAACAGCTGGCAAGGCTTAGGGAAACCTTCAATCAGCAAATGTGAATCTTGCTTGCTACTCTAACTTAGCAGAGTCCCTAAAGGACAACAAAGTATTCAAACGTAGCCAACACAAATGAGAACTTAGAAAAGTTCAGTTTTTTTTTTTTAAAGAGTTCTGCTAAGTTATTCCCCGCTGCATTCAGAGTCCTCATAAATAACTTCATCTTGGCTCAGCGTCAACACAGTCATCTTGGAATAAAAGGTCAATTCCTTCCCAAGCATCTCATTCTCTGGGACGCTGGACAAGGCTGGACAAGCAAAACAAGCAGGCGGCGAGTGCGGGGCGCGAGTGCAGGGAAGCGGCGCCGGGAGCAGCCCGGGCAGCCCGCCGGCCGCACACTGACCACAGCACGCAAACACACGTCGGCCGGTCACTCGGGAGCCAGCTGGCGCCCGGGGCCTCCCTGCCCCGCCATGCACCCACCGGGGACCCCTCGGGGCTCCCACACCCGCCCCGGGCTCCCCTTTAAAAAGACTGAGGCCAAGACACAGTCTCCACTTCCATGAATGGAAAAGTCGTCCACTTCTGGCCCGTCCGCTGCAGCCCGCGGACGCTGCCTCCCCGTCTTCACTCGTTTGTCCCCAAACAACCCCAAGTTTCTAAAAGCCACAAAGAAGCTGGGTCTTGGAGGCTGTCGGCTTCTCCTCCGCGGGGCTCCTTCGTCCCGCACCCCCGCCCGCACCCCCAGACTCGCACACGGACACGGCTGACAACGGGGGTCCGGGTCGCCATTTGCTGACCGCCGGCCGGGAGGTCGGGGCGCCGGGGGGCCGGAGCCGCTCCCGGGGGCGCCGAGGCTGCCGACCCGGCACCGGTGCAGGCCCCGCCGGCGTGTGGACTCCGCAGCAGGCCGAGCCCACCGACCTCCCCGGTCGCCACGGCCCAAGTCTCTCGGCCCCCGGCCGCGGGGCCTTCCTCCCCGGCTCGGCCGCTCTGCTCCCCGCCCCGGGGCCGCGCGGGCCTCCACAAACTCACCGGCCCGCGCGGCCGAACCGCTGCCCGAGCCCTGCCTGCCGCGGCCGCTGCGCCCGGCCGCTCCGCGCCCGTCCCGGCGCCGCTCGGCACCCCACGCCCGCGCCCAGTGCGCCTCCGGGGAGTCTCTCGCCCCGGCCCCGGCCGCCGCCTTTTCTCTTCCCTCAGCCTCCTCGCCGGGCGGCCGCCCCCCTGCACGCGCCCCGCCCCACTCGGCTCCCCTCGCCCCGCCCACCCGCCGGGCGCGCGCACGCAGGGCCTCCGGTCGCGCGCACGCCGCCCTCTGACGCCGGACGTAAGGTAGGGCTGAGGAAGCTCTGCCCCGGGCCTTGTATCCAGATACCGCCAGTCGGGTTTCCTTCTTTTCTTTCTTTCTTTTTTGGCCGCCAGATCCTGTTCCTTTTAGTTTTTTTCGCATTCTTGAAAGGAAACCTGCGCCTTAACGTTGCAATGCAGGAAACGAGCCCCAGGAGAGTGACGTGTGCGCCCGTCCCTTGCGTCCAGGGGCCATGCGTCTGTAGGTCCCCGCTGGAGCTGAGAGGATGCCCACGGCCACGGGCTTCAGGTGCCAGGACCCTGGTGCCCGGTGCTCCTGTGGCGGTGCTTGCCTCCCCCTGGTGGGGCGGCCGCGCAAGCCGGCTTCCACGGAGGGGTCCTGCCGCCGACGTACTCCAAAGAGGGTCTGGAGGCCCCCACGCGTGATGGGGGACTGGAGACGCGTGTCCGCTTCCCACTGCCGTCCCACGTGGGTCCAACCCGGGGAGAGACAGGGACCAAAACTCAGGGTGTGCAATGGTGGGAAACCCTCACTCAGTCCCCTTGCCCAGGGCCCAATGCCTGGACTCCACAAAAACAAAACAGACAAACCTTAAAACAATTGTGTCAGTATGGAAGGGGTCACAGATGGGAAAGCTTGGCTTACTGGTCCTTGTTGTCACTACAGTTTTCCAAGCAGCTGTGGTGCCTTGGAGGACACTGCCCTCACACGAAGTGCCATCAGCAAGTAAAGCCTAAGAACTCAAAACTAATCACAAAGTTGCATTTTTTTTTTTTACATGAAGAAACTTGATTTTTTCCCCCTTGGAAAGTCAGTCTGTATTCCTTATTTTGCCTAATTTGGTCACTGATGGGGCCCTGTTTCTCAGCCCAGGGAATAAGAGCCGGGCAGGCCAGGGAATAAGATGGCGGGAGCTGCTACGTGAGACCCAGCTCTGTGGACACTGATGTGGATTTAGGCAAATGTCTTCCTTGCTTCACTTGCCCTCCTCTAAAATAAAGGTGCAAAAATAGGTGACTTCTAGCTGTTTCTGGCCTGAAGCCCCCACAATCCTGTGACTGCACTAACTCGCCCAGCTGTCAGTTGCCATCTACCACCTGGCATGATTCATTCACTGTGCAAAGCTCAGGGTCTCGTTTGTGCCTGTGACTCAGTGGTTTTATCATGCCCAGAAAATTAAAATAATAATAATAATAATGCTTCCATTCATCTGTAGTTAACGCTCTGTTGCCTAAACAGCGTTTCCTGCTCTAGTATCCCCCACCTCTAAGCCACCAGCACCACGTCTTCCAAGACATCTTATTTGTCTAGATACACAGATTTGTCTAGATAGACTAATTTTGTTTGTATAGTACACAATAGCTGTATAGTATGCATGGAATAAAATAAGTCATTCTGGCCCAATAAATCCTTTCTAAACATTATGCACAGTCTAATTCCAGGCCAGCAGTGCTCGTTTAATGATTAATTTGAAGTTCTTGCCTCTTACCTTTATGGCTCAAATCCCGTGTCTTTATGAGAGTTGTCTGTAGTGCATATGACCTATTTTAAGCATTTCCACATGCACACTTGTCTGTTTGATAAATTTGTGTGTCAGTTTACAGATTATCTCCCAAACTCCTGGGAGCAAGTTTTTTCACTGGCTTTAAATCTTCACCAAGTGTCTGGTACATTACCATATATGTTATGTAATGAATAGTTACAATTTGAAAAATACTTGTTTTCCCTTTCATATCATCCAGTCCCTATGTTCCAGCTCCTTGAAAAAATCTCTTGATTCCTTTCAAAATACTTTATAATTTGTGATCAGAGAGAATGCTAAGAGTTACACATTTCTAAGAAAAAATACCTTCCTCTAATATTTATCTATTTTGACATATACTTCCAGGGCAAAGCTGTTATCATCTGTGTAGCTTAACCACCCAGAGAAGTGTACAGGATCCGGAGAGTTGACAAAAAGAAAATAGACTCTTCAAATCATGTTTTGCAATAGCTCCTGGTGGCTTTTTCCATAAGTAAGTCTTAAGTTAATAAAAATATAAGAACTGTGAAATAACACAATTACAAACCCACAAGGAAGATTGAATTGTAAGAGGGGTTGTCAAAGAAAACAAATTTACTTGATAAAAGAAATGCAGAAACCAAATTGTTCGTCCCTAAATTCAGTGTCAGGGCACATAGCATGTATATCCTACTAGAGTTTCTTTTCCAATTAGATTAGCCTGTATTTTGGTAGCCCAGGGGCTAATGCAACACATAAGTACAAACTGAAGTTTAAGTCATGTGCTAATTAAAGAAAGCATCATTGGCCAGAGACAAGTGTAAGTGGGTGGGGGCTGATTTGCAGCTGTGAAATCATGGGACAATTGGAATTACCAGCTGGGACTGTGGTGGGAAATTCCATTCCTCTTATACTATGCTTCTAAAGAATTAAAAGGAGACTGATAGCTTGAACCTCCAAATTGCCGGAGTCTAAAATCTCACAGCTATCATTATATTTTCTGTATAAAATCATTTGAGATACGAAGATAATTAGCATATAATTATATAATAATTTAGACAAAGCCTGTCATGGAAAATGTTCATAAGCCCAAATCAACCTTGTAGGCTTAGATAAATGATGAAGGAATCTAAACCAAGAAAACCGAAATGTTGTGAAATTAGAGACTCAGATGTTGTTCGTATGAACCACAGATTTGCTGAAGGGCATTGTTGAAGTTGCTACATGTGTTTTAATGTTTCACAGTTTGAGTTATTGCAATTAGAGGTACTAATGTTATATGCAGAATTTATGTCCATCAAACAAATGAGGAAATGAATAATTCTCTTTCCCAAAAGGCTTGCCTTAAAGGTGTTCTGTTTGCATTTCAGGCAGCTGGCACTAGATGGTACTAGCTTTTATGTGAGCGGGTAAGCCGGCAACCTTCTCTATCCCCAGTGTTAATAAAGATGAAATCTTATTTTTGCAAGTAAATGAATCCAATTGAAAACCATTATGCTTAGTGAAATAAACCAGTTCCTAAAAAAACAGATATGCTTCCCCTGATCTGTAATAACTAGTAGAGTACAAAAAATGTAATCTATATGAAATTGAGATCCTGGATTTAATTGTTTACATCCATTGTCTGTACTCCTAAAAAAAGTAGCTTTTGTTTTGTTTGTTTCTATTTGTTATGTGCTGAATTCTTTACCTAAAGGAGTGGTAAGCCTGTGAATTTGAAGTAAAATGATAATATACCATTGTAAAAATTAGGAAGAAAAATTTAAAGTAAGAAAGGAAGAGCCTTTTAATTTTTGCCATTTGTACCTTTATAACATTATTCATGGGCTAACCTAGAAAGTAGCCTTCTAGTTGTTTTGGCAAGGCCCGACCAAATAATTTGTCTGGCAGTATAAACATTCACTATCCTGTGCCTAATCAGATATCTACTATTACATAATTGTAAAGTTGTTAAAATAATAACAACCTTATGGGGTGAAAGTGATGTTTGATTTCTATGTATATATCTCACTATTCAAAGAAAATTGGTTTAGTTGCAATATGAGGGAACGTTTTATTTTATCGCATCAATATTCTTAAAATGAATTTAGCAGGCCTGTGGAACTTTATTAAATGCTAGAAGTAGCAAAGTCACATCTCCCGCAGCTAACTGTTGCTCTAGTAGGAAATGAGCTCCAAGGGAGTTCTTGGGATCAGCCAGGCATGTGATTGCTAAGTTCTCACTTAGCTGTAGTCCACAACCATAGCCACATGAAAATGGGGGCGAGAGGGGCATCCTTCCTTCTACTTTTCTTTAATAAAGTCCTAGCAACCTGGATAATTATGGCAAAGTAGCCCATGTTATTTTCAAAATTATAAAGCTTTATGTGATGGAAAAATTCCACAACACACACACACACACACACTCAGGTTCTCACCTGTATTGTCAGCAACTCTTGTTTTAGGGGTTTATCCCAAAAATAATAAATAGAAGTGCATACCTGTTTTCAGTGAGTAACTGTATTTTTCCAAACCATCTGAGTCTCATTTCGTTCTGCAGGTAGATTTCCTGTACTAAAATCCTGGCTTAATTGTTAATTAGCCTACAATCCCTGCATAAATCATTTAGCCTTTCTGTATGTGGCATATAGACACTTACCATGGCTCTCCAGTGACCTACATGTCTTAGTATTCACAAATTTGTGTGCTATACTCTTAAGTGTGGGCAGGTGTTGTAACTTGCTTCTAATCAGTGCAATTTGTCATAAGTGCTTGGATATCGCTGCCATGACTATAAATATTTGGCTTTTTAATGTTGACACATTGCCTTCTCTACTTCTGACTTTTATGAAAAAAGTTTTCTTATTGGGTAGGTACATATGGCATCAAACTACAAGTATCCACTGGACAACAGCTAGCTATGAATTGAGACCCTCATTTCTTCATTTCAAAAGAACAAAATCTTGCCAGTGCCTCTGTACATGAATTTAGAAGCTAGTCCTGTCCACTTCTGGGCTATAGAAGAGACCTTCACCTTGACCTATACGTTGAATTGGAGCTTCATAAGAGAACTTAAAATAGAGCACCCCATGAAGTCATGGCTTGATCCAAACAAAATGTGATGAAAAGTGATTGTTATTTCAAGCACTAACTTTATGGACAATTCTTGCACAGTAATATTTAACTAGTAATCGTGGCTTATTTTTCTCATTTCTTCAAAAAACCAAGAATAGGTCTCCCACTACTTCTATCCCTACCCCCATATGTGCTAGTTTGAGGGTTAGATGAGTAGAACAGTACCTAGCATGAGTGAGCACATCATAGAATTATTGGGTGTCTTGGCAGAGAGGGTGGCGGGCAGAAGGGGAGAGGAGCATTTCAGTACTGCTTCAACCCAACAGACAGATTGTGACATGTTCATCAGTCTTGTCCTAGCAGGGACCAATGTCATAGTAGAGCCTGACAGAGCTGCTGAAACACAGAAGCCTAATCTTTGTAAGGTTAATGCAGAGGCCTCATCCGTGCTAGAGCAGGCAGTGAGGAAGAAGAATGACCCCACAGGATCATGGGGAGACTTATTCCTGAGTATTGTTGACAGACTCCCTGGGAAAACTTAGAGTTTGAGTCAGGCTGTGTGATGAGCCTCTAAGGTAGTGTATATTAGCTTTCAATTACTATAATGAAACACCTGAAGCAAACTATTTTATATAGGAAAGAAGTTTATTTTGCTTATAGCTCTATGTGTACATAGTCCATAGTTTAGAATTTGGCCTCCGGTGGTGGTGTTCTTGATGGCAGGGTCCTGAGAAGCAAAAGACATCACGTGGCATGAGATAAGGGTTATGCTTGTCTGTTATGATCTTTTATTAAGCCATCAGGATTCAACATGGGGGCTTCATCCTCACAACCTAACCCATTTTAATCATTTCCCAAAGGCAACTATAAACATTATAATATGATTCAGCTTCTGCCCTCTTAGTGCCATTGAGAGAAGACTTTGGAAGCTAAATTCCTGTTTCTGGGGTCAGAAATTTAAATCACACCCGGTAGTGGGTGTTCCCATTAAGATTTATATCTGAAGCCTCTGTTAAGCCATGTAGTTCCTAATCCCAACAAGCTAATGAACCAAGTTTGTTGTTTATCTAGATTGTTCCAGAATGTAGGAGAATGCAATAGAGTTATGTTAATAACTGTTGAATAAGCAATATTTGTGTTACAGCAATAATTATAGAGTGTTGTTGCATCATACTTTGGAATGACAGCACACTTGTTACAGACCTTTTTTTTGAAAGACATTATGCTTGGCATTGAAGGAGGGTGCATAATAATGCTAGGCTAGAAGCTCTCTGGCACACAGCCCTCTTGGATTATTTGGAGAGCAAGGAAAAGCTGGTTCTCTGGGTCAATTCCTTATTTTCTACTTTATTAAACTACTGAAAGTAACAAAACAGTTTGTCTTTTTGAAACAAAATGATTCAGGATTTATTCTGAGTGTGGGAGATAGGGCTGGAGATAAGTGACATATGTAAAAAATAAAAAATGGTGGGGGATAAATTAATAATCACTCCTTGCATTAAGAAATACTCGTATATAAAAAGTACTGAAAATAAAAATTACATATGGGATAGTTTTCATAGAAGAATTTGATAGCTTCTGCATCATAGATGAGGGAATGCTAAGACATCAGGTAAAAAAGTTGGCAATTTGTTCATTCATTATAGAAAGGGAGAGAGTAAACATATTCTTTATTTCCGTCAATTTACATGGTTAAAGCTTCCTGAAATACAACCCCCTGATTCACTCTGGAATAACTTCCCCTTGACAAACCAGAAACTCTCCACAACAGACAGGTATCGTCTTGTCCTCCTTTGAAGATTGGGACATCTGAGGAAGTGATGTGTGGAGTACAGGTTCTCTGGAAAAAATCTAAAGTTGTCAATTTGTTCCTGATATGGAAATAAAATATCCTGCAATCAGCTATTAAAAACAGCTGATTTTGGAATAGTTAATATTTTATCAGATTTAAGAGCTCAGGCATAAGAATGGGAGAGTATAAGGGCCTTGAGGTTCTGAAAGGACTGTAAGGGAAGCTGGAGACCTCCTAACTCTGGCTCGGCATTTAATTCCTACTTGAGAGTATGGATTCTATGAAGCTCACCAAGCCTGCCAATCAAACAGCCCATGTCTGTTTTATATATGAACTGAACATGAAAGTAATGCAATCAAAAGTGCATAGGATGAACTCTGGTGTCATCCTTGATTTACCTCAACACTATGAGGATAATGTTGCCCCATAGAGAACTTGCATTATTTTTTCTGCACACAAAGGAAGAACCAAAGTCCTTGTCCTGATGGCTTTTTAACAGAAATCCTGGAGAAAATTTTATTTGACATTTTATACTCCCTGAGGCATTATGGCTATTCAAATTACTCATGTTTTCCTAACAGGAAGGATACTAAAGTCAGTTTCTGGGACCTTTAATTTTCTATAATATGATTTAGTTAACAATATTGAAGACAAACCCACTAACAACAAGATAAATCCTAAATTCACTTTCAGTTCACTGCCTAGCTGTTTAATTTGATTTTCTGAAATGGAAATGTCTGATATGAGAACACATGGGTCATTCATTTTAGCCTATGTCTCCACAACACAATGCCAGATCATTTCCTTGGGGTGCTTAATCTGTCTAAATTTTCTTCTGAGATGTTTCAGCGTTGAATGAACCAGCCCCATCCAGATTCTCCTCACCCACATCTCAGTATATCTCTTGCAGAGAAATACTGTAAACAACATATGCTTCTATTTCTTCCTTTCTTTGGTGAAGTCACACAAAAATGTTCCTTAGAGAAATATAACAGACGATGCCTCAGTGCTGGAATTACTTCAGTTGCTTCCCACGTTGGATTAAATGCTTCTAATGTTTGTAAAAGAACAGAAGCATTTGTGAAATAGGGAAAAGAGACTTCCGATAGAAACAGCAGGCAAAACACTTGGTGGCACTGACTGTAACGCAAAGCGCATCAGAGGCCTGGCTGTTGTACGGTTTAGAGGACATTGACTAGGCATAATACAAATAATATCATCATAGCATCCTTCAGTTGACCTAAAATATCTGAAAAAATTAGGCTTTCAGATTAGCAGTAGGAGGTGAGTGATAAAGGAATAGACTGAGAGGAAATGTAGTTAAGTTGCCTATGGGATCTGAAGTATGATCAAGGCTGGAAATATTCTCACTAAATTTAAACTTCAGGCAAAATTCCTATTTTCAGCAAGAACAGATTCTCTAGCTATGTCTAAACCAGATAGCTGGCTAGGAACAATATCCCTACTTTGTACCTTCTGGAGGTCCTGTCTCATCCTTTTACTTTGCTGTTTTCATCCCTCCCAATTCATGTAAATTTATACTGATAAGTTCAAGCAAAATAAACTAAATTTAGATGATGAGCTTCTTATATTAATTCAATATGTTTAACAGTGCTTGAAAGGTAAAGAATAGTTATTTCATCCATTTTTAAAGTTGTTAGCCTCTAGCATGTAAGGAAATAAAGGACCAGTGAGGTATCCAAGGTTTTGCAACACAAAACTGGAAGTAGATATGGAATATCCTGATTCTATGATTTTTGTGTCTCAACAATATCTGAATCAAGAAAGAAAAAAGAAAGAGGGAAGGAAGCGAGGGAGAAGGGGAGGAAGCAAGGAAAGAAGAAAAGAAAGAAAAATGGAAGAAGACAGAAAGAGAAATAAAAGAAGAAAAAAGGAAGGAAAGAAAATACAGAGGAAAGATGATCAACTAAGTTGGAACCTAGAGAGTGCTATAGTTTGACCAGATTTGGCTTACCACATTATACAGATATTTACGTCATGGACTAATGGTGCTCACTGGATGAAGCCTAAATGCGACCATGGTAACTAAAGGTGAGGCTGTTGGGAAGTGATGGGATTGGATAAGGTTAGTGTGGTTTCCATAATCAAACCATGGTAGCTTTCTAAAGAGAAGCCACACAGCTGTCTGTGTACATGCTCCCTCTCTTTGTGCTTCCTAGCTCGCCAGTTGATGTTTTTTCACGAGCTCTCCCATCCACCACCCTTGTCACACATCAAGCCATTGGAGCGTCCTCGTCTTGAACCTGGGTCTTCAAAAACTGAGCTGCAACAAAGATTCCTTTGTAAGTAACTTCTCAGGATTTTCAGTTCAGTAATAGCGACAAAAAGGCACTAATACACAAATTATTAGCCCTGCCACTTTGTAAATGCAGATTTAAAGGCCTGTCAAGCATCATAGTGAATATCATTGGCATTTTCAGAGCTAGTAGGCTGACTGGTTTATCCAAATCACTTTAAGGTAGCACAGAATATTAAAAAGAGCAAAATATCATATGGACCTGATACTGTGGTTTTTTTTTAGTATTTAACTGTATTTTTCTGGATTTGTGCAGATCACAACCAGTAAATACAAATGAAACAACTCATTACAGTTATAGTTGGTAACAGATTTCTCACTGTTTGTTTATAAAATTATTCTTTAAGGGAAATGATTTTGAAATCATTTAAAGCCACAGGTCCCTGCCTGAGAGAAGAGCAAAGGCCATAGATAATTAATGGAAATTTTGATAATGAAAAGATAAGGAATGAGGCCCTGAACCTCATGGGCCAAGGACAAGGTGTTCAGTGGAATAAGAGAGGCATCTGTTGTGACAGAGGGGACAAGTCAATCTTGGAAGTGGTAACTAAGAAAAACACTTCCCTCATATGTTTACAGCAGGAGTTATGTTAGAAGGATGGTTTCTTCATTACATTTAAAGGCATCTTCAAAAGCTGCCTCTCCTAGAATAGTATCTTGATGTATTTATTATTTAGAGAACAGCAGTTTTATTTGTCCCAATTTTATGTATAAGTCTATTTGAATAATAAAGCATGCCATAAAAGGGTTCTGTTGTAAAGCATCATTTACTGTGTTTTAACACAAGAAAAAAAAGTTCTCAAGGCTGTTTGTAAATAAGGCATTTAAGCTTTGAAAATCATTCTGTATGGTCTACAAAAGTTACAGTTGATGTTGTTTATTGATACTGTTTCTGCAATCCACCCAGATAAAGACTCACTAAATGCTTGATTAATATTAATCTCGGTGTTAGACTAAGGTGAAGCAGAGGTAAAAATAAGGAATTTACAATCATCGCTCAGAAGTACTGGAAAGTAAAAGTAGCGATACATTTGAAGCCAGTGCCTGAAATACAACTGCTTTAAGAATGCACTGTCACCGGGGAGAGAGGGCCAGGACTGGTCCTGTAGTTTTAAGCGTCTGTTTGGCCGTAGCTGTGTGACCAGTGCTCTCATCCCAGTTCTTTCTGGCTTGGCTGTTACTGGCTGCCTGTTGCTGGCCCTAATCCATTGGCTTAGTCATCCCCCTCTGCCTCGGAGCTTGGCTGCTTGCTCAGCCTCTTATCTTCTCTGATTCTCTTAGGAATGAAGAATAAAAGCATGCTAAAAGATTGAAGGTCTCACCCCCTTGAAGTGTAATTTTATTTTTTAGTTAGTAAAGAAGTGATCCTGTTATCATAGGACCTTACAGCATGTAATTAATAAATGCTTTTGATGAGGTTGTACATGTGTGTCTATCTTATTACCTTCTGAATATATTTATATTTTCAAGAAATTAAAACAAGAGTATAGGATGTAAAATCCATCCACTACAAATAGTCAGGATTAATAGAATAGGAACACCCAAAACCAGAAGACAGTGAGCATTTCCAATAGAAGAACAACAAATGCCAGAAATTTACAAAGGTCTACTGTTTGCACCAAAGTTTATATCAAACATAAGTATTGTAGGTCACTGTGAGATTGCATGGTGAAGCTGTGTTAATGGCTCTGGGCCTATAGGAGTTGAGACCTTATTATCAGGCTAGAGCCAGCTTAGTGATAGAGCAAGGATTTGGAAGCATGAAGTGATGCCAGATACCAATTAAGATGTCACCTTCTTTTTGTGCCATGAATTTCCTTGGCTTTTCTGACATAGATAAATAATGTTTTTTTCTATTAATTTTCCTAGAACTAAGAAATGTTATTTTTATTCAATCATATACACTTTAAAAATTAGTTCCTTAGAGAAAATTCCAAGTGTATTTAAAAGTAGAGAGATGAGTTTGTTAAATGCTCTTATACTCTTCAGCCATATTCAGCAATTCTAACCTCTGGGATACTTGTTTCCACAGTAACTCAGGCTCTGCCCAGCTAAATTATTTAGAAGTCAATTTCAGGCATCATACTATTTCTTGAGTCTTTTAAAATAATTTTCTTCCTTCCTTTCTTTCTTTGAAAAACAGAGTTATAGCTACAGAGAGAGAATGATCTTCCATCTACTAATTTACACTTCAGATGACCGCAGTAGTAAACGCTCAGCCAAAATGAAGCCAGGAAACAGTAACTTCATCTGAGTCTCCCACTTCAGTGGCCAAAGCCCAGACCCTTGGTCCATCCTCTGATGCTTTTCCTAGGCAGTTATCAGGGAGTTGGACCAGAATTGGAGTGGCTGCAATAGGAACTGGCTCCTAAATGAGATGCCAGCATTGCAAGAAGCATTATTGCTATGCCGCAATGCCAGCCCCATATGAAAATGTTTTATTAAATTTTTTTTATTTAGCTCAACTCTCTATCTCCCATCCACCATTTCATTTAGTCCACCACAAAGACAGATATATTTGTTGTTATTTTGAAGTTAAACAGAAATATTTTCCCCAACACACTCAAAACTTCAACAACCAAGAAAAAAATCAGAATCCCAGGACATGTATTTTTATCAACTCACTAATTATTGAAATCATTGTATTGATAAAGCCATTCTTCTACAGAATCTCACTGTTTTTCAAATTCACCTAATCAGAAAAATAATCAATATACCAGGAACTCAAAACCATGTGAAAAAGCAATCAAAATAAGTAAAAACTGTTTTGAAAATATAATTTTACATGAGGGATACCATTTAAAACTGAGCTTCCATTGCCTTGAAATGCAATATTTTTGAATCTCCTGATATCTTAACCAGAGAGAGAGAGTACAGACCAGATCACAAATTGAAGTATGTTAATAGGATTGAAATAAGCCCATGAACTAATCAAGAAAAAATAATTGCCTGAGTATCTCGTGAACTCTCAAGAGAAACTAGAGAAGGCAGGAAAACCCAAACAGAAAAATAAAAAAATCCTGATTTCTTTTCCACAATTCTGCATTTTTATCTGTCCTTCGAGTGCTCCAACAGATGTTTATAGTGTTTGGTAGATGTTATTTAAGAAAATGTAAAATGTGAATTTATTAAAATTATTGTTTAAAATAGCTAAAATGAAAACACTACAGCCACATCATTTTCAAACTAAACAAAGTCATTCAAATTACTTACCTTACTTGGCTTTTCTATGAGTCTTATTTTCAGAATTTTCTGTATAGTTAATTTTCATTGGTAACTTATATTAGAATTACCTCTAAATGAAACAAATAAAACTTCTTGGAGTTCTGACTAATTAACTTATGTTGACACATATCCTTAGGGCATTCTCAGTTCAACGTCAAAAATCACCCACTTGACACTGTTTCTTCAAAACGTGGTCTGCCTGCCCATTGGAAAGAAACGCTTGGGCTGGAGTTGTGGTATTGCTGTTACGGTGTCACCTGTCACACTGGTATCCCATGCCACTTCCCAAGCAGCTCCTTTCTGGTGGCCAAGGAGGGGTAGCCAAGAATGGCTCAGTGTTTGGGACCCTGCCCCCAAATGGAGACCTAGAGGAAGCTCCCAGCTGTGGTATGGCCCACAGCCCTAATGACTGCAGCCATTTGGGGAATGTACCAGTAGATGGAAGAGCTCTCACTCGCTCTCGCTCTCTCTCCCTTTCTCTCCGTGCCTTTTAAGTAAATATTTTTTGAAACGCTTTCCGTTCTCCTAGCATAGTCATTGGTTCAGTGCAGTTCATTCAACTAACATTTACTGAGTGACTATTTGGCAAAGAATGTGCTGTTGCTTACAAGTGAATAGAAATCATTAGATGTGGTTTACAAGGAGTTTTTAAAAGGTTCAAAGAAAGTCCATGTAATCTTATAATCCCATTTTTTATTAATTTTTGAAGTTTATTTTTACTGTTGGATTATCACTATATTCTCTGTTTTATATATATATTATGATTGTATTCTCTTTTATGTCTCTGACTAGAAAAAAAAAGAGGTTATGGACAAGTTCAGGATGTTGGCATCATTTCTAATGTACCGTCATCTTTGGCTTAGTAATGGTGAATATGCCAAGGTTAGTTTTCAATATAAATAATAAGCTTTTAACATGTGTTAAGAGACTTTACCACAAAACTATCTGCAAGCATTAGAATGGCTAAGAACTAATAGATTAATTTCTATTCATAAATAAGATTAATAAATTGGTATAATGGCTATATTAATTGGATGCATAATCTCTTGTCTTAATAAATAGTATACATACAACACTTTGGGAATGACAAGGTGTT
The DNA here is from genome assembly GCF_017591425.1 of Ochotona curzoniae. NCBI lineage: Eukaryota > Metazoa > Chordata > Mammalia > Lagomorpha > Ochotonidae > Ochotona > Ochotona curzoniae. The sequence goes on from NW_024467115.1 coordinate 25,386,462, forward strand.
AACCTTGACAACCTACTGACTAGTTGCAATAAAACAACAACAATAATAAAAATATTTCCTGATAAATGTTGATAATATCCCAAATGTCACTTTTGGTACTTTCCCATTGCTGTCAAACTCCACTGTGATGAGTTAATTATTTAAAAATTAGCAGCACGGTGTGTTCGTTGGAATATTTCTTTTGTGGCAAACTGATTTAAAGAGGGCCTGATTGGATACGGGCTTCTCAGAAAGATACTCTTCCACTAGTACCTTAGATTTCTGGCTAGTTCTTTAGTAAATATGATTCTTATGATCATAGTATTCATAACAGAAAATTGGTTATATTAGTCACTGGCTTTCTCTCCCAGAAAAGTGGTAACTACTAAAGTTTATTCTGAGTGCTAATTCTAACCTTTAAAGCATTATTGAGAATTAAAGTAACATTGCACCTTGCTCGTTAACCTTGTTTTATACTTGACAAATAACCCCTCTTGAAGCTTAATGCCAGAGAATATTTTCAGCCTTGCTGTTCTCAAATGTGTTATCAGGGGCATTTTATTTTAGATGGGCATTCAGATATACTGGATTATAATGTTTTTCCAACTAAAAGGATTTCCAAATTATCTGGAGAAGAATTTCTGGGCATCCTACTCATTCATTGTTGTTTAAGGATGATCTTAATTCTGTCCATGGAAATGGTCTCACTCACCTCCAACAGAAGTAGGATGGCTTCCAATGAATGAAATCTTTTACAAAATTAAGTCTATTAAAAGCCAAGACATGGATGAAGATACCTCAACAAGTTGTACTAAAACATAAGTTTTCAACACAAGCAAGTGAAATACATAGTTTCTTTCAAAATATACATTTTCAGGGCCCGGCAGGATAGCATAATGGTTAAGGTCCTTGCCTTGAAAGCATTGGGATCCCATATGGGCTCCGATTCTAATCCCGGTTGCCCCTCTTCCCATCCAGCTCCCTGCTTGTGGCCTGGGAAAGCAGTCAAGGACAGTCCAAAACCTTGGGATCCTGCAGTTGCGTGGGAGACCTGGAAAAAAGTTCCTGGCTCCTGGCTTCAGATCAGCGCATCACTGGCTGTTGCGTCCACTTGTGGAGTGAATCGTCGGATGGAAGATCTTGCTCTCTCTCCCTATGAAGTGCGTCTGGCACTAATTTATAAGCAATACCCTTGCACATCATGAGAAATTTAGTTTATGAATGCCGTGAACTGTGTTGCCAATCAGATTTCCCTTTTCCCTTGCTGGTCTTGTTTTTTTTTTTTTTAATAATTGAAGATTTATATATTACTTTATTAGGAAGGCAGGTTTACAAAGAGAATGAAAGACAAAGATAAAAATCTGTCTGCTGCTTCACAATTCTGGAATGGCTGCAATGCATTATTGAACTGATCTGAAGCCAGGAACCTTAAACCTCTTCCAGGTCTCCCACATGGATACAGGATCCCAAGGCTTTGAGCCATCCTCCATTGCTTTTCCAGGCCGCAAGCAAGGAGCTGGCTGAGAAATGGAGCAGCTGGGACATGAACTGGTGCCAATAAGGAATGCTGGTGTTTGCAGGCTGAGGATTAGCCAATCGAGCCGTTTTCACCACCCCCTTCCCTCCAGCTGTCATAGAGTAAGTTTTGTAGTACAAAGCGACAGTACAATTGCATATGAATTTATCTCAACTCATTTCTGCTCCTGTTTTTTTCTCTTTTTTCACTTTTGTGTCATTTGAATGTCATAACTCATTGGCATTTTTATGATGAATTAATTAGTGACAGAGAAACAGGCAAACAGAAAAGGTAGAGCTTGCATCTACTTATTTACTTCCTAAATTTTCCTGGTGTCTTGAATGATGTCAGGCAAACCCATGAGCCAGGAATATAGTCCAGGTCTTCTGTGTGGATGAGGGAACCCAACTAGGTAAGGCAGCATCTGCGGCTTTCCCGTGTGTGGATTGGCTGGAGAATGGAGATGAGGTTCGGAACAAGAGATCCAACCCAGAATCTGCTTTGGGGTACATTTTAACTTCCAGGTCAAATGCCTGCCCTCTACCATATTTTACTGATCGTGGAATGCTGGTCTGCTCCCAAGGCTTCAGTATTGTTTTTCTTTCATCTACCTATACAAAAATCCTGTTTTCTTCAATCCTTCTTAAGACACACAGGCTAGTGTACCTTGCTGCCTCATTAGTAGTGTATCGGCATATTTTACATACCCCTTTAGTAATCTTGTGCAATAGGTTAAAGCGTTAATAAGTCAAAATTTAACCCATCAATTGAATAAGGTATTAAGTCTATTATATAGAAATACAGTCACAAACTTCTGCTTTTAAATCCACTGAGTCAAGACAATCTTGTCCAATATATTTGTTGCTTGTTCTTCCAAATATATCCTACCTTCTTTAACAAGAAACTTTAAAAAAGAAGAATTTTTTTTAAATGGGCCCTATATGAGAGCCTAGTGGCTAAAGTCCTTAGCTTGCATGCACCCATATGCATCCCATATGGGCACTGGTTTGTATCCCAGTAGCCCCAGTTCCCATCCAGCTCTCTGCTTGTGGCCTGGGAAAGCAGTCAAGGACAGTCCAAAACCTTGGGATCCTGCAGTTGCGTGGGAGATCTGGAGGAGACTCCTGACTCCTGACTTAAGATCATCTCAGCTTCAGCCATTGGGGCCACTTTGGGAGTGAATCAGTGTATAGATGATATTTCTGTCTGTATCTCCTTTTTTTAAGTCTGAGTTTCCAATCAAAATAAGTAAATATAAAAAAAAAAAAGAACTTGAAAGCATTTTAAGCTCCTGGAGACTACTCCTCCTAGAAGTGTTGTTCTCTCAAAGGGTGGCTATTCCAATCAAGCTGTCTAATGAGAGGCATCCCTTGGCAGCTTGCTTGTTGGGGTGAGGAGATAGTCTGTGAGGCTCTCTTGTCCTATGACACAGTTGTGCAATAAACTGTGGGAACTCTCAGTGATCATATTTCATGCCACATGCAGGAAACCTGGCCCTGTGTGGGAAAAAGTTGGCACTGAGCTAAAAGGCAGCAAGAGACAGATAGAACAAAGAGAGCGAGAGAGAGCGTGAGAGATTGAGACTTGACATCATTTAAGTACTAGGTACTGTCAGTTTCTGAAATGTAACTGAATGTTTGCTGATCGCATGCTCTTCAGATTTAGAAAGACAATAAACCATTTTTCATTCTCGGTCTAGGTTGAGCTTGCATTTCTATCACTGTCAAGCTGAGTGCTTTCCCAGGTGTGCTGCATTCCAGTTGTATCAGGTAGAGTCTGGTACATCAAATGGATTCCCTTTGGACTCTCATCCTTTATAGCCTACTGTTGTGCAGCAGGATTGTTAGTTCTTCATCCCTGACAGGGTACACCTGGCTCTAAATTTGCCTTTGAAAGAACTCAGATTTGCCTCTGTAGAGCTAATGCGTAAATCTTGAATTTTCCTTTGCAAGATTTGAGTATTACAGGCATTTTTCAGGGATTTCAAAATTGTTTTCTTAATTGTGACAAAAGTGACACTTTATGGCTATTGTAAATGTGAGAACATAAATTTCTCACATCTTTCTAGCTGAATTTCTACCTGAAATCAACAACAAGAAAAGTATGTATCCGTGTTACTTGGGTTTTTGCATACTATAACTGAGTGCCTGGATTCATTCAAGCCCTAAACTACTCCTTATTCAGGCTGCTTGCTAGTGTGCCCTGTGGGAGGAAAGAGTGATGAGTTAAGTAGTTGCATCACTGCCACCCATACGGGAGCCCTTCATTGAGTTCTTGTTCCTGGCTTTGCCCTGACCCAGCCCCAGCTATTGCAGGTTTCATGGTTCAAGGAACAGAAACTCCCTGAAATCATAGTAACTTGAGAATCTCCATCATATTCTACAATATGATCGCATAGTTTTCAAAGTGTAGTGAAGAAATAAAACAATGACAATAATCTTTATGAAGATGAGGATTGAATGGCTACCTTGCATGTTTCATTGTTCTACAACTTAAGAGGCAGGAATTATGTAAATTCCTCAGGGATAAATTAAAAGTGGAAATCAGTAATTGTAGAATACTAGATTCAGGGTAAAATCTTTTCATTAAACAGACATTATATATATAATATATGTACACACACACATATATATACAGATTAACTTGGTAAATATTCTTATATGTCTGAAATTTCTCATAAAAAAATAATGGCTAGTAAGGTTTTCTGGGACAGTAGGTTTTAAACTGCTGCTTTAAGTATTCTTTGTCACTGTCAGACTTATGCCAGTCCAGGAGTTTCTATTTGGGGTTTAGATATTCTAGCCTCCAGAGGACCTCTTGGGACAGTTGCTATCTGGTCACCACTCCATTCCCTGACTGCCTTTGGAGTTGTGTACAGTAACTTACCGAGTACTGTTGAAGAATCCTTTGTACAAAAATAGAAAGTATATTCTAGAGGTCAAACATAGGTTAATATTCTTTCAAGTAAGTTTTAAGAGATGCATTTTGTATTTTCAAATTGCAGAAACCATATTCTGTTCATTGAAATAAGTAAACTGTATGTTGTCATGGTTATGTCAGAAGTGACAGGTTTGATTTAGTCAACAGAATCATCCCCTGTGTTGTTTAGCTATAACTCCTCATTATATATCTCAATTGCAAGGAATGAATTGGTGTGTTTCTTTTCCAGCAGGAGCTGTTTTTCAAACCATAGGTCAGGATACCTCCTGCATGAAAGCATGGAAGTTCATGTCTTTCTTTCTTTCTGTTTTTTTTTCCTACCTATTTCATGGAAAAACTCGGCTCTCTGTTATTAATGTCAAGGAACTCTGCACATGCTTTGTTTTAAATTCTGTCTTAATCTCTTAATCTCAAATGCTTCCAGTCACACTGTAAATTCATTTAAAGAAAAAAACCAAAATACACATTTTTCTTTTTAAAATTAGTTTTTGTATATTTCTTTGAGAGGCACAGATACAAACACACAGAAAAGAAAGCAGGAGAGAGAGACATTCTTGTCCACTGATTCCCTTGCCAAATATCCATGATGAGTGACACTGAGCTAAAATTGGGAGTCCAGAAATTAATCCAAATCTCCCATATGGATGGCAGGGATTCAACCACTTGAGCCAACACCTGCTTCCTTCCAGGGTATATGTTAGCAGGTATCTGGAATCAGCAGCAGAGCTGGGACTCCCATATGGGATATGGGTGTCTCAATCGGTGTTTTAACCACTAGGTCATACACCTACCTCATCAATTGGGCTTTAAAAGTAGAAGCAAGATTAGATTACGTTACACTGGATATAGTCATTGTGCTGGTGACTGCTGTGTCACCTAAGTAAGGCAAAGCTATGCTACCCAGGTATTTGGTCTAATATTATTCTTGATGTTTCCAGAAGACATCAGGTGTGATAAACATTCAACAGCTTTCAGGTAAAACAGGTTACATTATGTAACATGAAATGGACTCATCCAATCAGATGAAGGCCTTAATGGAAAAGAAATCTGTAGTCTCAGGAGAGTGTGTTCTGTCATCAGATGCCTTTAAGACTTAAACTAAGACATAGACTCCTCGCTAGGTCTCCGAATGCCAGATTTCCCTGAGGATTTTGGCTTTGCTGAGCATCTGAATCTTTACAGTAATTTTCTGTCTTTGATTTGCTTTCTCTCCCTGTCTCTCCTTTTCTGCCTCTCTTTCTATCTATTCCCATCTTTCTGGAGATGGCTGACTAATAAAATAACCTTCTATCTAATTTGGTCAGTGAAATTTGAATAGCCTTAAAGACCGAGGCCAAGTAGACCCGTTTGCCTTATTAACCTGCTTTAATAATGAGTCACATCATATATTAAACACCAGGGGAAGTAACTTTAATATTTTAGTTCATGTGCTGCTAACAAAGCATCACAGCATAGGTAATGTATAAACAAGATCACGGTATCAGTGGATTCAGCATCTGGTGAGGGCTTCTCCCTTCTTCAAGAAAGCACCTCTTGCTGTGTGCTTGTGTGAAAGAGGTAGCCAAAGGGGACAAACCCTGTATCCTCATGTAATAGAAAAGATAAAGGACAAAGAGGACACTCTGAAGCCTCTTTTGCAGAAGCACTAATTCATCTGTGAAAGCAGAGCCCCACCACCTACTCATTTGCCAAAAGCCTTATTTTTTATTACATTCACCCAGTGGTTTACATTCTAACGTGAATTTTGAAGGCATATACAATGAAACAACAGAAGCCAGCAATAATTTTTAATTTTTTCTAACTAATAAACATATTGGCTTTGGAGGATACAATTGTGTGACTATTGATCAATGCATTTTGTTTTTAAGTTTGGCAAATGCTTATTAACTTCGTGTTGTCCTCCTTACCGTAATTCAAAGTATAGTTTTGCTTCAACAGTTTCTTAGGCCTTGCATTTGACTGTGCCGTCACTGCAATTTAAACCACAGAAGAGGTCCAAAGATGGAGCCATCTTGCTATCTGAGCTCTTACCTAAGCACTTGCCTTTCAGTTTCCCATTTACTCCACGAGGTGCAGAAGGTTGGGGTCCCCAGGTACTTTCAGCCTCTGATTCCATACCATACTATGTGGCAAGACTGACAGGAGCAGAGCAAGGCAAAGGGACAGTTGTTTTTTTTTCCTCCCCTCTTCTCAACTGCTCCCTGCTCACCAACGTCTGTAATGAACTTAGTGTTACAAAACATGTGAGTTCTTTCCCAAGGGCTGGTATTCTCTCAGTTCCTCCTGTTGGTGCAAGTGTCTCCTAGGATTTCAAGCCAGGATTGTTCCTGATATGTGCTCATTACTAACTATGATGGAACTTAGAGGATGGACCAGCAGGTCAAAATAATGTAACAGAAGTTTACCAGCATCACAGTAATTGCACTTTCACTAATCATTCTCATTATGGATCTTCTGTGTGTGTCATTGTGGACAATTGTATCAATACTGTAAATAATACATGTAGAAATATCAGCTATGCATGTGTATTTTATCATTCTCACTGAGATCTTCATGGAATGTGGAGGAGTGCTGTCACTAATTACGCCAAGCAAAGCAGTGGGTACAAATGTTTAGTTAGGGTCACTGACTTACCTTGGTTTCTCTTTTTTTCAGTTTTATTCATTTATTTGTTTACTTAATATTAAATTTATTTTATTATTTTATGATACAGTTCCATAAACTCTGGGATTTCCCTTCCCATCTCCTCAAACCTCTATTCCCCTGCTGATTTCCCACATATCATTATAATAGTGTACCATCACAATCAGTCAGAAGTCCACAATTCTGCTATTTAAGTGTATCCTGATATTGTAAGTATTGATAATGGCAGAGTTCAGCATCCTATTGTCAAAATGTATTTAACAGTTTGTTCTTGGAAGTCAATCTTTGATTTGAAAGTAGAGATGCATACTGCATTATAGTTTCATATTTTGGATGTGATTAGTCTCTATTACACAGTTACTATACATCAACTTAAATGAAAAGCCATAAAACAAAATCAACACAGGAAGAAAAAAAGTTAACAACATGGAGTTAAATGGCGTGCTACTGAATGACTAATGCATTGCTGAAGAAATGAAAAAGAAAATAAAAAATCTACCTTGCTTTACTGCCAGTGGGAGTGTAGGCTAGTACAACCACTATGGAAGTCAGTATGGAGAGTACTAAGAGAACTGAAAATTGTTCTGCCCTATGACCCAGCTATTCTACTTCTGGGAATATATCCATTGGAAATGAAATTTGCATATGAGAAAGGGATCTATAATCCTATATTTATAGCAGTACAATCTCAAATGCCCTTCAAAAGAGGAATTGATAAACTGTGACAATCTACTCTGTGGAATACTACTCAGCCATTGAAAAGAATGAAATTCAACTATTTGCAACCAAATGGTTCCAACTAAAGACCATTATGTTCAGTGAAACAAATCAATCCCAAAAGGGCAAATACCGTATGTTCTCTTTGATGTAAGGCAACCTTCATGCAAAATATAAAATCAATGGCATTTCCAATACTGTTTTTGCTACATCTCATTGGTTTTGATATTTTTGTTTTTATTTTTATTTCTTCAAAAAAGTTTTTTTCTTATTGGCTTTCTCCTATTTTGATGAAATTTCTGTTAATTATGGGGATATGTTAGTAAGAGTATATTGTGGTCCTTTTTATATCCAAGTACTCGGCTTAATCTTGTCTCCAAAATTGAAGACAAAATGTAATTGTTAGAGTCTGTAAGTGCAAGATACTATTCAGAGGAAATGGTGATGTGCATAGACCTTATTTCTGATCCAAAATCATTCTTTAATGACCCACACTCATGTAGAGGGAACTGGCACTTCAACAAAATTAGGCTTGTCCAGTGGAGGAGGCACTTTGAAGGGTCATTTCCTCTCCAGGAATATTCTCCACTCCAGCTCCACGAACTTCTTTTTTCTGTAGAAGGATAGCCCTAAGTACAACCTAGTTAAGTCAAAAGGTGCTACCAAGTTGTGTTAAAAATAACTCCTTCTTTAATTTCATTAATTTGTGTTCATAGTTAAAGTGTGATGCTGTTTGACACCGAAAGATGGAGTGGGGAGTTGCAACTGCATTATGAGAGAGTGAGCCTCAAAGATACTGGGAATTTCTGCCTTCCCCGATGAAGAAGAAAGGAAGACTGCTTCCTTTTTTAGTCTTTGCTCTTTCACAACTTAACGACGAGGGGATTGTTTAACTTATGAAATGCCTTTTATACTGTCTTCTGGGGAAGGCATTTTGTTTATGGGCTAACACTGGGCCAGCCTTCACAAATTCCTTTCCTATGTGTTTTTTCAAAGGTCTGACACAACACACAGGCTGTTCCCTGTCATTATAGCCTCTTCTCCCTCCTTCCACTGTCCTTGCTCTTCCCTACCACCGAACGTTCTTGAAACAGGCTACCAAAAAAGCAAGACTAGCAGTCAACACCTACTTCTCTAACAGTAATGGTATAAACGTTTTCTTCTGCAAGTTTTATATAAAAGCAAGTTAACATCTCATTAAAAGTATCTGAAATGAAGAAAGTTTTGAGTGGAACTAGGCATTTTCAGCAATAAACATGACTTTTTAGTCATAGAACACAATAAGCTTCAAAAGTGAGATCTGTTGAATTTTGTTCTCTAAAATGTTCTTTTTCTTGTTGAATTCATAGTCTTTTTCAGTTCTATCGGCCTATTAACTACCATCAGAATATGCTCTGAGCAAAGCTTTTTTTTTTCTGAAGAAAATATGCTGTAGTTATAATATTGTTACTGGGAAAATATTTAGTGAGTTTAAATCTTTGTTAGTAGAAGAAAGACACAGATAATATTGTCATCTAATATTATAATGTGTTATTCAAATGTGTGGAAAAGCAACAAATAGATGGATTTTGTTTTTTAATCCAGTCTACTAGTCTATTTCATTTGATTGAACATAAGCCATTTACATTCAGGGTTAATATGTATAGGTGGTAATTTGGGCCTGTCATTTTAGCAATGGGTTGTTCATTGGTTTAGTCTTCTGTTGTTATTTTACTGGGATGTTCTTCCCATTTGCCTTTGGTTTTGGTAGGTGCTATTCCTCTTCTCTGTTAAGAGAACATCTTGAAGTATCCTTTGTAGGGCATGCTTGAAAGAAGCAAATTCTTGTAACTTTTCTTGACTGTGGAAGAATTTTATTTCATTTTCAAAGACAAAGGAAAGCTTTGCCAGATATATTATCCTGGGCTGACAATTTTTTTTTTTCTTTTTAGAATCTGAAATATGTTGCTCCATTCCCTTCTGGCTTATAGAGTTTCCTATGAGAGGTCTCCTGTTAGTTTAATTGATATTCCTTTATATGTTAATTGATTTTTTTCACGTGCACATTTAAGGATTTTTTCCTTATGTTTGATTGAAGAGAACTTGATTATCATGTGTCATGGTGAAGATACATTTCACCAACAAAAGTCAGTGGAAACTATATCTCATGAATTTTTTTTTTTGTCATTGTCAGTTTCACCTCTTCACTTTCTTCTGATTAAATTCTTCAATGACTGATAGATCATACAGTAGCACCGTTTTCTTCAAGAAGGTTCTTGATTTTCTTTTTCATTTTCTCAGCGTGTTGTTTAACTTCAGTAGCATGTTGTTTAACTTCATGGTGTTGTTGATTTTTTTTCTTCCTGTTGTTGATTTTGTTTTGTGGCTTTTCATTTAAGGGAATGTATAATAGCAGTGTAATGGAGACTCTCATATCTAGTAGCATGTCATTTAACATGGCATTGTAAATTTCTATTTTTCTTCCTATTGTTGATTTTGTAATATGACTTTCCATTTAAGGGGATGTACAATGACTGTGAAATTGAGACTAACATATCCAGATGTGAGGATACAATGCAGTATGCATCTTTACTTTCAGAGTAAAAATGGACCCGCCATGAAACTGTTTACTATACAACAATAGGATGCTGGACTCTCTGCCATTGTCCATTCCTGCAATAATGCACATATGACTGTGTATGAAGAACTATGCTTTAGTAATGATATAGGGGAACTCGGTTGCTGGGGCAGATTGGGGAAGGGGTTAAGGAAAATCCCAGGAGCATATGGAACTGTGTCATAAAATGATGATGAAGATAATAATAATAATAAATAAAAGATTAAAAAACATATGTATGGGCCCGGCGCGATGGCGCAGTGGCTAAGGTCCTTGCCTTGCACGCCCAGGATCCCATATAGGTGCTGGTCCTAACCCCGGTGGCCCCGCTTCCCTTCCAGCTCCCTGTCTGTGGCCTGGGAAAGCAGTCGAGGATGGCCCAAAGCTTTGGGACCCTGCATCCGCGTGGGAGACCCAGAAGAGGCTCCTGGCTTCAGACCGGCATAGTATCGGCCTGTCGCGCTCACTGGGGGAGTGAATCATCGAACGGAAGATCTTCCTCTCTGTCTCTCCTCTCTGTGTATCTGACTTTGTAATAAAAATAAATAAATCTTTAAAAAAAATATGTATGGAAAGTATTGCAAGTATATCTTGTAAAGATGCTTATTTTGGCTATCAATAAGTAGATGTTTTCTGCATTTGATTTACCCATATAAAAGATATTTGCTAGTGGTTTACAGGTTTTGATTCACACTGCTTTTTTCTTATGGTAAATCAACCCATTTCCTATTCCTGTATCAACCAAGTACAGGATGGATGTGTACCCAGGCCGGGTTAAGCAAGAGTCCTATGCTACCCTATATCTGACACATAAGATGGATAAATAGCTCAAGCCAGGTTGTTAATTGTATTTCTAATGGTGAAGAGAATGGTGCTGGTTTTTACTGGAATCTGTAGTCATCAATATAATGGAGTTTGGAGTTTCCAGATAACGTATTTCCCAGGACTTGTAAACCAAACTAACAATGATGAGCACACAAGTGTAGACATATCGTAAAAGAAACACAATAGCCAGATGACAATGCATATTTTCCTCAAGCTATTTTTTGTTTAAAAAAAGATTTTAAAAAGTTTATTTGAAAGAAAGAATAAGAGATAGAGAGAGGAGAGGGTGGAGAGAGAGAAATATCTTCCATCTGCTTTTACACTTCACAAATGGGCACAATGGCCAAAATTGGGCCAGGCTGAAGTTCCATCTGTGTCTTCCACATGTGTAAGGGAGACCCAAGTACATGGATGATGCTCTGCTGCCTTAGGTGCAGTAGCAGGAGCTACCCAATTATACACAGTGACAAATTTCTTTCTTTTTGTTTGCTTGCTTGAGGTGATTTAAAAATAGATGCTTTTACCTAATCGAGAAAAGTTCTTACATACCTAGTAATCTTTCATTGAAACGCAGCATTACAGTCACATTTTTCCTAAGACAGGATATGATTTCTATCTTTACATCCCAAACCTTTGCCAGATAGGAAGATTATCAGTTTAGTAAGAGTAGAACTGTGATATATTTGAAGTATATCATGATTTATAGACTACTTGTATGCAATTTTGGCTGGAAAGATCTATCAGTTAGTTCACTCCACGAAAGTCTGCGATGGTTAAGTTTGGGCAGGAGAAAGTCAGGAGCTGGGAACTCAGTACATGTATCCCATGCAGGTGGCAGGGGCCTAAGCCCTTGAGCTGTCATCTGCTCCTTTCCCAGGTACATTAGCAAAAGGCTGTATGGAAAGCAGAGCACCCGACAATCACATATTCCTAATGGAATGCTGTCATTGCAAATTGCTGTTTAATCTATGCCACAATGCCAGCCTCAGTTTTTTATTATTATTATTTTCATTTATTATTTTAAGTGGTGTTTCCCACTTCAAGGTTCTTAGAATTTAGGGATAAGGACTTAGCAAAGAGGTCAGACCTTCAGTTAAGACATGCATGTCCCACATCAGTGTCTGTGTTCGGCACCTGCTCCTGATTCCGGGTTCCTGCTAATGCGAACTCTGGGAGTTAACGATAATAGCTTCAGGTACTTAGGTCCCTGCCACCTCCAGGGGCGTATCTGAATGGAATTGCTGGTTCTTAGCTTCAGCTTCAGCCGGGGGCCTGCTATCATGATTTGAGAAGTGAACTAGCAGATGAAGGTTCTCTTTTCTCTCTATCTCTTGATTTCAAAAGTTTAAATATAAGTAAATATAAAAAGATAGATTAAAAATAAAGATCAAAACAGACATAAAACCATTGATATTTATGCGATCAAAAATCAAGGGCAAGGCAAGTGTAAATGTGCCAGTTGGAAGTCACACATCCAATTACTGGGAGTGCCCGACTGCAGGTCCTGCCTCTGCTTTGGATTCCAGGGAGGCAGCAGGTGATGGTCTGGGTCATTGCATCCCCAGCACCCATGTGCGAGACCAGGAGTGAGTTCCTGACTCCTGTCTCATCAGCCCACCATCCCTGACTGTTCCAGGGAATCAGAGACTGAGCAAGCAATAAGAAAAAAACATTTTCAGAATCAGCAACGAATCCTGCTATGCCTACCTATTGACTTCCAATGTCCTAGACACTGTTTTTTGGCTTTAAAAAGGATTCTCACACAAATGAGCAATAACTCCAAAGGCCCAGTCAGAGTTCAAGGATTAGTTTTATGTTTTCTAAAAAGCCTCTTCTGTTTGTCTTTAGCTTAGAGTATGTTGCACCCAACGACTAGTCATTCAAATGGAGGGGACAGATCATCAGCTTATTCAACCTTAACCTTGCCATGTTGTTGGTGACTGTGCTGTTTACACAACAGGGAAAATTTAGTTTGTCATTCTTGCTCAGTTAACTTGCCCATGAAGTTTGTCATTAGTAACTCAAATTATCTGGATTTAATATCATTAAAAATAGAATCAAAAATCCCAGGTTCCTAATTCTGTCCAGTGAGTCACTTTTTATTTCTGCCCACGACCCCCTAGGGATCCATCGAAGGCTGAACTCATGTAGAGTCAGGCTGAATTTCCTAATGGGAAATAAAGAAGAAAGAAATCTGTGGAAGAGCTTGTGAGTTCCAGAACGAAAGGAAAGAGATCTTCTGCTTGTGAGCATTACTTCCCTGACCACTAACAGGCTTTTATCATTAAGGGGGTAGTCTTCTAAACAGAAGGGAGAAGGCATTTACTTTAAAAGTTGGCAGCAAATGATTTATCTGATTTCTCTTGCTTCTACAACATTTGCAAATGCCATTTTTTTTTTATCCAGTGTTATCTCCTCCTCAGTTTCAAAAAGAATCTAATTCTGTTATTGTCCAGATGAAAGTTAATATCCTGCTTTCTTATTTTCTCTTTATTTTATATTTTTAAACATTTTAAAACATTCACTTAAAGTGTAGGTATTATATAAATATACATATGTGCAATTTTACTTGAAATCAGACATATTAATATCATAGTTGGAATTTCATAATCATGATTATAACCTAGGGAAAGAAGGATATACTTTTATTTACATGGCATGATTCAATGAAATTATGTGGAACTAAACGCCAAGTGATATGGCAGCCACACAATTTTCATGCTTCCTCTTTGTTGGTATGACTTATTTCATTTAATATAGTCCCATTCATTATTCTTTTTTAATTTCTGGATTTCATTCTTTATTTGGCGGTGTAATCTTCCATTGTGTATATGTATTTATACATGTGTATCACATTTTCTTTGCATAATCATCAATTAATCTAGGCTGATTCCACAACTTTGCTTGTGTGAATTGAGCTGCTATGAACAGGGCGGTGCAAATATCTCTTTCTTATGCTCATTTAATTTCCTTTGGATATACTTCTAATGGGAACATTGAGTGGGTTGTTCGTTTTGTTCTTGTTCAGTTTCTTGAGCTCCACATATATTATGGCTACTAATCCTTTATCGGAGGCATAGTTTGCATACTGTTTCCCCATGCTCTCAGGTGCCTCTTCACTGTGATAATTGCTTTCTTGGCTGAGCAGAAGCTTCTCAGTTCGATGTAACCCCACTGGTCCATTTTTGCTTTTATTGCCTATGCTGCCTGGGTTTTATCCAGGAAGTGTTCACTGAGGCCAATGTCCCCTGTGTTTTTCTCTGGTGAGTCATTATTTCAGGTCTTGAGTGTAAATGTTTGACTGATTCTGAGTTAATTTTGGTAAATGGGTATAAAATAGGAGTTGGGGTAAAATTGGGTATAGAGATCCAAAACCCATTACTATTTGTTGAAGAGACTATCCTTTCTCAAGGGAATAATTTTGGCTTATTTGTCAGAGGTTAGTTGATTATAGATGCATGGACTAACTTATAGTATTTCTATTCTGTTCTATTGGCCTGCATATCTAATTTTATGCCAGTGTTAGAGGGTTTTGATTATAGCAGCCCTATGGTATGTCTGGAAATCAAGTATTGTGATTCCTCCATCTTTTTTTTTTTTTTTTTAGCGCTTTGGGTTCTTTTGTGCTTCTATATGAATTTCAGAATTGTTTTTTCTAGATCTCTAAAGAATGCCTTGAACTTTATCATGATGGAGATCACAGGGTCTGTAAATCACTTTGGGTTGTATGGACATTTTGATAGTTAATTCTTACAGGAAGTTTTTCCAGATTTTTTTTTTTTAGTTTATTTATATTTCTTTCATTAATTTTTTAAATTAAGTATCTCTTACAATGTTGGTTAAATTTACCCAAGATACCTAGATTTTGTATACATATTGTGAATGGGATTGGTTCTGTGAATTTTTTCTGAGCTAGAACATTCTTGGTGTACAAAAATGCTATTGAGTTTTGTGGATTGATTTTATATTCTGCAACTGTGCCAAATTCTGTTCTGATTGTCTCTTAGTGAAATCGTTCGGTTCCCTTTGGTAAGGAACCTTGTCATCTACAGAGATATTAGACTCCTTTCTTTCCAGTTTATATCCCTTTGATTTGTTTTTCTTTCCTGATAGTTCCAGCTAAAACTCCCAGAACTATTCAAAATACTAGTGGTGAAAGCACACATTTTTCTGTAGCTCTGGATCTTATTGGAAATGACAACTTTCTCTGCTCAGTATGATGCTATTGGACTGCTGTTGTGGAGCAGTCAGCTAAGCAACTCCTTTGTGAGCTTCCAATATGAGCTAAGGTTCAAATCCCAATGGCTCCACTTCTTTCTTTCTTCTTTTCTTTTTTTTTTTTTTTTGCTTTCTTTTCTTTTCTCTTCTTTACTTTTGCTTTCTTTTCTTTTCTCTGCTTTTCTTTTCTTTTCTTTCACTTTTATGTGAAAGGCAGATTTGGAGAGAGAAAGGGAGATGGAGAGGGGAGGATCTTTCATCCACTACTTCATTCCCCAAATGGCTGCGACATTTGGAGCTGAGCTGATCCAAAGCCAGGAGCCAAGAGCTTCTTCTGGGTCTCCCACATGGGTGCAGGGTACCAAGGCTTTGGGCCATTCTTGGCTGCTTCCCAGGACATAAACAGGAAGCTAGATTGGAAGTGAAGCAGATGGGCCACAAACTGGCACCCCTAGCCAATGCTGGCACAGGAAAGTAGTCTGTTGAGCCATGATGCCAGCCCCACCGGCTCCATTTCTTTCTTTCTTTGTTTATTTCTTTTTTTAATTATTGTTATTTTAGATAAGGTGGGAAGGATCTAGAGTTAGGGAAACGTGGGTTTGATCATTGTTTTCAAACATTCTATTTCTTCTTTCCATTTCTGGGTTAGGAAAGACATAAGGGGATAGGACATGCCCAGCCTCCCTACCATCCCAGGACCTGAGAATGAGGAAAGGCCACCCGACATCAACAGAGAGTCACAATGTGGCATATGCTCTGAAAGTTCTGCCCAGGTGGAGGTGACAGTTCTGAAATGCTGCTGATCTCACCCATGTATGAATGAGGAATCCCTTCCAATACCCATTGGCTAACACAGTTGACCTTACAGTCTCCATTTGCTCAGATATTTGCTATTATCGTTTGGCTGGGATAGTTGTCCATATGTTCTGTTCTCCATTCTCTGCTATCAGATGTCCTTTGCAAGACCCAGTGGGCTACCATGTCCTCTATGTGTACTGTAGTCTGCCTTCCAGCAGTCCATCTTCTACACTGAGGAAGACCCATTCTTCTAGGAGGGCTCATGGAACTGAGCCAGGCAATATGGGCCAACCCTAACCCTTACCCCTGGGACTCATGGATTCAGCTGTTACCATGCAGGTGGGCCCAAGGATCTGGGGAGGAGACTCAGGCCCCACCAGACCCTCCACTCTGAGTAACATGGACAGGGAGAGGGTCTGGAAATGAAGCACCAACAGGAGACCAGTGATGGTAGAAGTCTCTCCAACATCCCTCTTTATTGCTCCTTCACCTCTCCTTATATACTCTTCCCCTAAATCCTAATTTAGACAGGAAATTGGGTACAGATGAGTCCAATTAGGCTAGGTGTTTTTAGCCACAAGCCAGGTTCCTGTTGCTGCCCAGATCAATGAGCCCTAATCAGCTCCTTAGCCCACAACATTCCCTCATCCTTGGATCAGCAAGGCTGACATTTCAGAACTCTCAAAACCATCTGGGCAGAAACCTTGGAGCATGTGCCACATCAGGACCCTGATGTTGATATACGGGTCATTCCCTATCCCTGGGTACTGGGGTGGTTGGGAGGCTGCATGTGGCTTTTCCCTTTATCTTTCCCTACCCCCCAAATACAGGAAAGAGAAATAGAAAATTTGAAAAACAATGATCACACCCATGTTTCCCTAATCCTTGATCCTCCCCACCCTGATCAACTATGTAAACATCATTTAAAATAATAATTTTAAAAAATAAAATAAAAATAAATTAAACATTTTTAAAAAGTAACAGCAAAACAACAAAAGAAATAAGACACCCTCTTATAAAAAGCCTGTGTGTAGCCGTCTAGGTAAAAAATTGAGATGCTTTTCTTTTAAAAGTCAGTTTTTTAAGCAAGATATATTCTTAAACAAGATTAGGAAAGGTTTGGAAAATAAAAAGACAAGTGGAAAAAAAATGCAGTGCCTATTTTCTAAGCGAAAGGCCCAAAGGGACCTTGACTTGACAATGCCCTAGATTTCTGGGGCAGCCTACACTGAAGCGGTTATCTGTGTTTCTTTTGGTGCTTTGTTTTTTCAGTTGTCACATTTTTAGGTCATTAGTGGGAGGCAAACCAATTAATGACACTGTCTTCTTTCATTAATATCATTCTATCTCAACCTGTAATTTCAGGTGATCAAGTAAAACATGTAGCACATGCACACATTCAATTTCTATCTATGGAACATTTTCTATAATCCTATTCTATTGGCTAAATTTGTTATTCCCTGTGGTCCCTGGCTGGAGCCCCCATTTGAATTCACACATCTGTCCTGGGTGTGTCTTCCAAAATGCTGAAGCCCTCACAGTTCTAATTGTGTTTCTGGATGTGTTGAAAGATATTTGGATGAGGTTATGAAATTTAAACTTTCATGGTGAGACGAGTGATGTGTAAAGAGAGGCTTCAGGCTGGCAGTGTGGTACAGTGGGTTAAGCTGCTGCTCGTGAATGGGCATCCCATATTAGCTCCAGGTTGAATCCAAGTGGCCCGTCTTCTTAACCTAGTTCACTTGTGCCTTGGAAAGCAGCGGAGCAAGGACGGACACTCGGGACCCTGACATATCCATGGCAGACCTGGATGGAGTTTCACACTCCTGGCTTTGGCCTGGACTGGTGCTAGTCATTGTGGCCTTCTGGGGAGTGAATCAGTGAGTGTTTAAGCTCTCTGGGATGTTGTCTCTCTGGTATTTCTAGCTTTCAAATAAATTACAAATAGAAATATTATTATTATTATTATTATTATTAGCTGGGGTCCATGCGCTGGGTGTGGAAGACACAAAGGTGTGAAGGAAGAGTATGGTTCCATTGCAGGCAGGGCTGCAAGGAATTTCCCGGTGCATGGCAGGGCCTGGCGGACGTCTCTACAGCCACCTGAATGCAGCTCCGCCTCCCTTTGCGTGGACACCTGGACAACCCTGCTGAGATTTCTGTAATCTATTTAGGCATTGTCTGCCACTTCGGAATTGGTGTTTACTATCAATGTGAGCTTGGAAGTTGATGTTGCTGATAATGCCGTAGCAAAAGGGCCTTTTACAATTCGTGCTGTCTCTGTCTCTGCTGTCCCCATTGGCCATCCTTGATCTTTAACTCCCTCCTTCTGTGATGCATTTCCTCCCTTAACTGAGTCAAGTTAAGTTGTAGGATGAGGATTGTAGTAGGAATGTGTTACTGATTGATATGTACCCTTTATTGAGAACTTCCTGACCACAGGGTCAGGATGGATAACATCCTGCCTTAAGGTGAAACAAATGGCAGAATTATCCTTGGAAACACCCACTTGGCCATGACGTAAAAAGTGTGAACCAGAGTTTGACTGTTTCTGTATAAATGAAGGGGACAGCTTTCTCGCATTGTCCATTATGATCCTGGAATTGTAGTGGTCCGTTTTTTTGTTGTTTGTTTGTTTTCTCTACGCCTATTCCACATACCCTTCTCAACTTCCGAAAGTCAGCTGTAGCTAGACTCTAGCATTTTTTAAAAAGGAGACCTTTCTCTTTCTCTCCCCAGTGTGAGGACACTGCGATTTGATGAAAATACAGCCAACCACAAGGCAGGGAAAGAGCTACCACCAGAACTTGACCAAGCTGGCACTCAGGTCTTCTTGAACTTGGAGCCAGCAGAGCTGCATAATAATAAACTTGTGTGTTTCAGCCATTCAGTCTGAGCTATGACAGGCCTTTGGGCATACTGAGTGTTCCTGTAGGAGTTAAGAAGGAGACTGATAGTCATTTTTCACCCCAGTTTGAAATTGCTGTTCCAACTACAGGAGAAGCCACATGCATCTGAGTAGGTTCTGTGTTGGCTTCCTCTCGGGAGCTGCGTCTCTGTGTGAGAAGCCAGGCATCTCTGAAGACATGGGTTCAGCTGCATCTTGGCTTCCTGGATGTCTCAGTGAGTCTCCATCCTGTGCAGGAGACCTCTGGCCAGGTTACCTTTCACACGTTCATTTAGTTCTTCTTTTTCTTCTCCTTCCCCTCGTTCTTCTTTGATGATTCTATTTGTCTTAATGAAAATGACAAAGTGCCTTTCTCAGAGCTGGAACAACATCATACTGAAGAACGTACTGTAAATGTGGCTCTAGAAGATGTAAGACTCACATCCATTTCCGGTTTGGAAACATGCATCCTGTGCTCACATTTCCTTGGGTTATCTAAAGCCAATCTGGTTGTATCCAGGTTGAGAATCCATGGGTATTTTTTCTTATCCTCTACTGACTTCCTTCCTCCCCATCATTCAGCCTTGACTGTATAATCGTTTGGCCTCTGTTTGCCATTAAATTCAACATTGTTTCATCTCATGAATTTCTGCTGTGTGACTTCTTTCTTTCTTTCTTGAGAGCATTCAAACATCCAGTTTTTGCATTGAAGGGGTTAAACAAAAATCTCTAACATGTACTCATTTCTATATCTGTATGAGAGTCACATGCCTATTGTTTTCTAAAAATTATCTTGTAACACTTGGTTTTTCTCACTTTAAAGGTGGGTATAAAAATTCTCTCACTTTGCTCCTTATTTGGGATTAAATGAGTATGATAGACTGAATTGAAAATATTAAATAGGGAGATACGTTTTTTTCTACTTATGTATTCCAATAACCTTAGAAGGATAATCTGCACTTTAAAGTGTCTTTTATTGTTAAGTAATGAACTAAGAGAAGGTATTGTTTAATTATCAGACATTACTGGCAGTGCAGAAACCAGCACACTACAAACTCATTGTTAAAAGTGGCCACAGGGTTCATCTCAGGTAGCTCTCAAAGAGCCACAGGTGCCTAAGTCTCATGCGGGGCAAATAGGGCTGTGGAGACTTGGTAGTGGTTTCCAGTTCCAGTTAGGAGGCCATTTGTGCAAAGGAGGAGTTGAAAGGGATTTTTAAGACTCACCTCTTCCTTGCTGGAACCTTGCCCCCAGGGATTCCTAGGTCAACAAGTGCTTTCTGCACACAGATATTAGCTTGTCTAGCACACAGTGGCTTATGTCTTGTTTCAGCCTTTTCCTGTGCTGACTGGCAAGGGAGAATAGTTGGAGAGGAGAGCGCACATAATCTAGCAGTATAAAGATGAAAAAAGCCTGTCAAGATGACCAGCTCTGATTGGTTAAATCTGTATTCTTTTGCTTTATGTTCAAAACACTTATTTAAATTTCAAAGATTTAAATCCTAGATTTTTTTTTGAAGATTTATTTTATTTTATTTTGTATTGGAAAGGCAGATATACAGAGAAGTTGATATAAGTGAAAGATCTTCCGTCTGCTGATTCACTCCCTACATGGCCACAACGGCCAGAGCAGAACCAATCCAAAGCCAGGAGCCAGGAGCTTCTTCTGGGTTTCCCATGCGAGTGCAGGGTCCCAAGGCTTCGTGCCATCCTCTATTGTTTTTCCAGGCTACAGGCAGGGAGCTGGATTGGAAATGGAAAAGGTGGAACACATACAGGTACCCATATGGTATCACAACAGATTCAAGGTGAGGATTTAGCCACAAGGCTGCTGTGCTGGGTCCAAAGTGCTAAAAGTCTAAAATGATAAACTAAAGCTCTAAAGAGAAATCACAATGGGAAGAGTCTATGAGACATTTTAATTGTCTCTGCATACTGGTTTCACGTTGGCCTCTATATTTCTGCCTGAACTGAAAGGAAATAGGCACTGGACATATTGTTTATGAAACGTTTGTAACTCAAGATTCACTAAAAGGCAACTTGTATCTTTCTATGACATCCCTCTTTATGTCATCACTCTACAGTGAGTAAAATGGCAATTCTCCAAGTATCGAGTACATGCAAAGGGATCTTTATATATGGACACATGGAGTGTGCTGCTGCAGTGGTTAAGCCGCTGCTCGAGATGGCCACACCTGGTCTCAGTGTCCTCATCACTCCTTACCAAGTCTTGGCTCATACGCCCTCCAGGAAGCAACAGCTAACAGTACAAGTGCTTGGGTCCCTGTCGCTCATGCTGGAGTCCGGATCGAGAGCTAGCTCCAGCGTAGACTAGCCCTGGCTTCTGAGCATTTGAGGAGTGAATTGATAGAATCTCTCTCTCTCTCTCTCTGACCCTTAAAAGTAATTTTTAAAAAATATTAATGCATTAAGGGAAGGATCTTAAACTGGAGAAATTATCCTGGGTTAGACACTCTGTCCCTTAGTAAAAATGCATTACCAGAGTAAGGCAAATGGAGCTTTAACATTGATAGGACACGGAAGGTTCTACGTCCAAGGGGACTGGTGCAGGGCGGCCGAAAGGCAGGGGCTGGCAGCAGCATGAGAAGCTAGACAGGACAGAGATTCTCCCTGAGAGCTTTTAAGGAGGCTGTGCTCCTCGCAGTAGTCTGATTGCAGATTTCTAGGCTGAACAATGGTGCCTGAATTAGCTTAATATTCTCATTTCAATTCTTTAATATTTTACTTGTAAAAGAAGTTATTAATACATTAAATTCTGAGTCCCAACAAATTTGTGATAATTACTACAGCACAATTATGTCAATGTGCTATGCAAGGAGAACACATTCAATGTATTTTATAGATATAATTATAATATTTCCTTTCCTCCTTTCTCCCTCTCTCCTTTCTTTTTTACTTCCTCCTTCCCTCTTTCTCTTTATGTCTTTTCCTTCCTTATATTATGACATATTTTCAATTTACATTTCAGTCAAAAGCTTCATGTTCCACTGCACAAATAGTTCAATAAGTAAAAAACATTGTTTAGCAAGAAATATGCAGTAAAATATAATAAACAATAATCAAGTGAAAGACGTCCATTTCACTCATGTATAATTTTAAGATAGTAATAGACCATTTAAACTGTGATAATACATCCTTCTTAATCATTGGTATGACAAATACATAAAGCATAGCTTGACAAACTAATTGCAACAACTTGGGTCCAGTGCCTAGTGGCTAAATCCTTATTTTGCATCTGTTGGGATATTATATGGGCAGCAATTCATGTCCCACCTGTTCCACTTCCCATCTAGCTCCCTGCTGTGGCCTGGAAAAGCAGTAGGGACGGCCCTAAGCCTTAGGACTCTGTACCTGTGTCTGAGACCCAGAAGAAGCCCTTGGCTCCTGGCTTCAGATTGGCTTAGTTCCAGCTGTTGTGGCCGCTTGCCGAGTGAACCAGCAGATGGAAGATCTTCCTCCCAGTCTCTGCTTTTCTCTGAATATCTGCCTTTCCAAAAATAAAAAAAATATATTAATACAGGCACTTCGTTTCTAAAACTAATGCCAAAATATGTGGAAGAATATGTGCTATTTTTATTTCTGTGTTTGTCATATTTCACTCAAGATGCTATCCTCTAGTTTTATGTATTTTGATATTAAGGCAATATTCCAGTAGCATGCTGTTTAGTTGCCAGTTTTTTGTGAATGTTGTTCATATTTGGTATGACGTTTTCTTCCTTTGTGATCTGAGCAGATACATTCCATGATTTAGATCTTTTAAATTTTACTCTAACTTGATTTGTGGCCCAACAGATGGCTGATTCTAAGAAAGAATTCCTTGTGGTGATGATAGGAAATGTTTTGTATGGCTTTTGGGTGTAATGCCCTATAAGTATATGCTAGCTACATTTGCTCAATTATATGACTAAACTCCAGTGTATCTTTATTGATTTTCTGATGGGTATCAGCCTGTTAATCTGAATATGACTTGAAACAATCAACCCTTTTTTGATGTTTCACTTATTGTTTGTACTCCATTTAGGTCTAATTCACAAGCTCTGTCAGTGAATTGGTATTGTCATATGATTTGCAAGGTATTTGCTTCTTTGTTTTTCTCTCCTTTTAAAAAATGTATATTTTAAAGGCGAGGACTTTAGCCGCTAGGCCAACGCACCAGGCCAAAACAACAAGGAAAGCTTAGAATTAGACAGCAAACAGCGTGGATTCACTTATACCTTACTAGGTGGGACACAAAGATTAGTTACTCCTCATTGGGGCATTGAAGATTTCTCTGAACACCCCTCCTAAAACTGTTCTGCACCTAAACTGTTGACATATGTCTTGTTAGAGTTATATGCCAGTCTAGACTACCCCAAAAAATGCCAAGTTCAGCAAAATTATACTTCAAAACTATAAAATGCTAAATACTATAGTGAAAATAGACACAAGACAGCTGAATAGTACCCTATAGCCATTTTAAAGTGTATAGAACCTGGTTGTATATAAACTAAAATTGAAATGTCAATGAAGGAGTCGCAGGATGTGGTAAAGAACTTGCATTTTTTTTGTTTGTTTGTTTTAACATGTTGGTTACTCAATACTATGTCAATTAATTTCATAACATTATAAATTGTTGCTGATGTTATGTTGGGGCTTTTAATTGATCGGGATGATACTCTGCCAGCTCTACTTTCACACCAGGGATGGTCTCCCCAACAAGCCGTTGAACTTATCTGGACAATAAGATGCTGGACACTATGCTTGGTATATGCTTGCAAAGAAAGAATCTCATATGAACTTGAACTGTGGTAATGCAACAAGGTGGAGGAATCCACCATGGGGGGAGAATTTGGGGAGGGGTGGAGGGAATCCCAGTACCGATAAAACTGTGTCACATAATGCAATGTAATTACTAAAAAAATAAAAATTTTATATTTTCTATAATATGATTTATAGGTGTAGGGATTTCCCCATTCACTTCCTCCCTCCTCAATCTTCCCACACCTCATTTCCCCCCCATGTCATTACAATTGTATAGCCCTTCAGCAATAGTCACAACTCCATCATACTGTTATTTAAGTGTAACATGGCATTGTAGATATAACAATGGTAGAAAATCTAGTATCCTACCTCTAATGTAGAAATTTCTTCAGATTATCTTGTAAAGGAATTTGTGACGGCTCCTTGGGGAGTGAACCAATAAGATATATCTTTGTGTCACTCTGCCTTTTGAATCAGTCACTAAATCTTTTTTTAAAGGATAAGATGTCACAGCTATTTTTTTTTCACGTTGGTTACATTCTTACCTGACCTTTGGAGTCTGGGTCTAGGGATCATAGAACTTATTTCAGAGTTGAATACATTTGAACTGAGAGGATGATCTGGTTGTTGAAGCATTCTCGGAAGTTCCTGGACAGGAATTAGGGAAATACATACTATTAGAAAGACCTAGTATTATCTCTATAAAGTAACACTGAGTAAGACAGAAAGAAGCCATCATATCTGAGTTTCAGAGGAAATGTCAGGTAAGTGACATACAGTCACTCATAAAAACAGCCACTGAAAGATCCACAAATCCCAGAATTAAATTTGTAAACATCTAAGGGCTATAGCATATCTCTAATAAATATTGAATTATATTGAATCGTTTGCTCTAAAAAACTTACTGTTATTGCCTGGAAGATTGAAACAACCATGTACTCCTTGAAGAAGCTATGTAACTAAACAGCTTTAATGTGCAGCACCATATATTAAAGATAAAAATCAGATTTCATGGAAGGACACAATTTTCCCTAGGTATGGACCAGGAGTGCCTTTAAGACTGTATAGAGGGAGAATCAAGATGGTGGAATAGGGTAAAGACACATTAAAACAGATGGAGAAACATTAGCCAGTGTGAAGCAGGCAGGGCATATTCCAGGAGAAAGGAGAAGACAGAACAACAGCAGAGTGGCTCCTGGAGAATGACACACACAGGAAAGCAGCAGACACAATGGTGTGGTGTTGCAGTGACTGGTAACCCAGCAGCATTCAATGAGTGGTGATCTGAATTGTAGCAGGAGCTGGAACTCCACCAACAAGGTGGGAAGTGACTTTCAAGGGGGAGTGCAGGAGGTGAACCCAGACAAAAAACTGCCCACGTGGTGGTCTGTTTTATTTGACCAGGAGCAGAGACAGAGCGGCAGATTCTAGAAGGGCAGTGCAGGAATAGGGAGGATTTCACAGCCCTGTTAGCCTCCTAGAGCTGAATTAGGCACCACGTTGTTTAAGGAGGCAAAGGCTAAACCGATGAACAACCCATTCCTAAAATGACAGGACTAAATTACCACCTATTTATATCAACCCTGAATGTAAATGGCTTAAACTCAATCAAACATCACAGATTAGTAGACTGGATTGAAAAACAAAACCCATGTATTTGTTATCTACTGGAGATACATTTCACCAACAAAGATCAGCAGAAACTATTATCTCATGGATTTTGATTCTTTTGTTGGTTTCCTCTCTTCTAAACACTTCTTCTGATTGAATTCTTCAATGACTCATAGATCATACAGTAGCATCATTTTCTTCAAGAAGATCGTTGTCTTTCTTTTACATTTCTTTAGCATTTGTTATTCGGTAGCATGCTATTTGGCTTAATGGCAATGTTGGTTTCTTTTTTCTTCCTGTTGGTTTTGTTTTGTGGCTTTTCATTTAAGGGAATGTATAGTGGCTGTGTAATGGAGACTGTCATATCTAGCAGCATGTTACTTAACTTCATGGTGTTGCAAATTTCTATTTTTTCTTCCTGTTGTTGATTTTATATTGTGACTTTTTATTTAAGGGGATGTACAGTAACTGTGTAATGGAAACTATCATATCCAGATGTGAGGATACAATGCAGTATGCATCTCTACTTCCAGGCAAAAGATGGACTCCCAATGAAAATGTTTTCTATATCTTGACAATAGGATGTTGGACTCTCTGCCATTGTCCATTCCTGCAATAATGGACATATTACTGTGAATGAAGAAATACATTTTAGTAGTGATATAAGGGAACTCAGTGAGGGGGAGGGTCAAGGGGACCCTCCCAGGGCCTACAGAACTGTGTTATAAAATGATAATAGTAATAAGAATAAGTAAAAATTTAAAAAAGACTGTACAGAGAATGAGGAAGTACTTGAACTTGTTCTGAAATACATAAATGCTATTACATATAATTTTAATAGAGTTTATATTTTTTAGCAGTTTTAAGTTCACTACAAAATAAATGAAAGTTCTCAAGAGTTCATGTAAATTGCCTGTCTCTTGCAAAGTCTCCCCATTGTCAACTTTCCACACTGGAGTGAGCATTTGTTATAACCAGTGAATCCACACTGACACCTGAATTCTATAATATACCTCACAGGTAAATCTTGGTGTTGTGTATTCTGTTTGGTGGAGGTGTAATGTCATGTGTCCACCATTGTTTCAACAGTGGAACCTCAAACCCTCCGTGCTCCAACTGTTCATCCTGCCTTCCCCCCACAACCTGGCAACCATTGAGTATTTTACTGTCATCAAATTTTTGTCTTTTCTAGAATGTCTGAGAGTGATATAATTTTCTCATATTATCTTGTTTTCATTCAGTATTATGCATTTTAACTTCCTAAATGTTTGTTGATGGCTTGATAGTTCATTTCTTTTTAGGGTGATGTAATATCTTGTTGTTCCTAGGTAGTGCAGATTATCCATACATTCATCTGCTGAAGGACATCTTAGAGAATAGCAATCTGGCTTCCAAACTGATTGTACCATTTTGCATTCTCACCAGCAATGACTGACAGATCAGGTTGCTGCACCAGTTTACCGTCATGTGGTGTTGACAGTGTTTGGAAGTTTGGCCCTTCCAGTAGTATTTTAGTGTTTTCATTTTCATGATGAGTATGATGAGGAACATCTTTGCATGTGCTTATTTAGCATCTGGGTATCCATATTTCTTTTTTGCTTTGTCTTTCTTTTTTATCATTTCTTAGCTTATATATATATTTTTAATTTTATGGTATAATTCCATACTCTGGAATTTCCCACCCCACCCCAACTGATTTTCCCCATATTATTCCAATACTGTAGTCTTTTATAAGCAGTCATAAGTCTGTCAGTCTGTTATTTAAGTCTACTCTGATATTGCTGGTTCAGACAATGTCAGACAGACTGGCATCCCCTTGTCTAGATATGTCCAACTATTTCATTGGGAGTCTATTCTGATTCAGAAGTAGGGATACACACTGCGTTGTATCTTCACATCTGAATATGATAGTGTCTGTTGCACCATCACAATTTATATATCCTTAAGTGAGAAGCCACATAATAAATCAGCAACAGGTATGAACTTAAAAGAAAAAATTTATAGTACCATGGAGTCATAAAGCATGCCACTGAGTAAGCAATGCATGGGTGAAGAAATGAAACAGAAAAGCTTCTTGGGTAAAATGATGCCACTTCTCAACCGATGAGTCAATGATGAATTTAACAAGAGAAAATAAACTATTTGGAAGAAATGAAAATGAAAACAAAACTATCAAAACACATGGGATGCAGCAAAAACAACATGGAAAGGGTTATTGATCTTACATGATGGCTGCCTTATATCAGAAGGAATCTGTGGTATTTGTCTTTGTGGAATTGACCCGTTTCACTGAGCATAATGGTCCATAGTTGGGACCATCTAATTGCAAGTGGTATAATTTCATTCTTTTTAAAGGCTGAGTAATATTCCATGGAGTAGATGTACAATAGTTTCTTTAACCACTCCTTTTTGCATGGGCATCTGGATTTTTTTGTGTGTCTATGCTATTGCAAATTGTGCTGCTGTAAATATAGGATTAAAGATCTTCTCATATGGAATTTTCTTTTCCTTTGGATATATCCCTAGGGTTGGGATAGCTGGGTCATATGGCAGGTTTGTTTGCAATTCTTTTTTTTAATTTTTTTTAAAGATTTATTTTTATTATTTTCTTATTGGAAAGGCGGATATACAGAGAGGAGACAGAGAGGAAGATCTTCCGTCCAATGATTCACTCCCCAAGTGAGCGCAATGGCTGATGCTATGCCGATTCGAAGCCAGGAGCCTCTTCCAGGTCTCCCACGCAGGTGCAGGGTCCCAAAGCCTTGGGCCGTCCTTGACTGCTTTCCCAGGCCACAAGCAGGGAGCTGGAAGGGAAGCGGGGCTGCTGGGATTAGAACCGGCACCCATATGAGATCCTGGGCGTTCAAAGCGAGGACCTTAACCACTGCGCCACCGCGCCGGGCCCTATTTGCAATTCTTTAAGCACTCTCCATACTGATTTCCATGGTGGTTTTACTAGCCTACACTCCCACGAGCAATACAGGAGGGGTAGCTTTCTCCCCACATTCACGCCAGCAGGTGTTGTAGTAGAGTTCTGAATGTAGGCCAACCTCACAGGACTTAGGTGGAACTTCAAAGTGGTTTTCATTTTTATCTCCTTGATGCGTACAGAGCCTAAGTATCTTTTTATATGTCTATTAGCAATTTAGCCATTTGAATGTGTTCTTTTGAAAAATGTTGGTTCATTTCCTTCACCCAATTCTTCTCAGGAGTTGTTTTTTTGTTTTTTTGTTTGTTTGTTTGTTTGTTTTAACTGTCCCTGCGCTTCTGAAGCTCTTTGTAAATCCTGGATATTAGTCCCATATCACTTGTGTAGTTTGCTAAGACTTTCTCCATTCTGTTGGTTGCGTCTTCACTTTGTTAAATTTTTGCTTTGCTGTACAGAAGCTTTTTAGTTTGATTTGTTTATTTCGGCTCTGACTGCCTGTGCTTTTAATGTCTTTTCCAACAAGGCTTTCCCCAATCCTATATCTAGGAGAGTGCTTCCTGTGTTTTCCTTTAATAGTTTGATGGTTTCTTGGTGTAGATTTAGGTCCTTGATCCATTTAGGCTGATTTTTATGTAATGTGACAGGTGCAGTTCTTGCTTCTGAATTGTGCAAGCTGCCATCCAGTTGTCCTTACAGTATTTTTTGAAGAGACCAGGGTTTTTCCCTGATCTCAGTTTTCTTGTCAAAAATTAGTTGCCTATGTATGTGTAGGCTTCCTTCTGGTGTTTCCATTCTGTTCCATTGATCTACTTTGTTTCTGTACCAGTACCAGGCTGCTGTGATCATCACTGCTCTGTAGTATGTCTTGAGGTCTGGAATTGTGATTCCTCCAGCTTGGTTTTTATTCTTCAGGATAGTTTGTGGCTACCATGGTCTCGTGTTTCCCAATGAACTTTTGTATCTTCTTCTCTATTTTTGAGAAGAATGTTGTTGGGATTTTGATTGTAATTGTGTTGAATTTGTATATTGCTTTTGGTAATATGGACATTTTGAAGATGTTGATCCTGCCAATCCAGGAACATGGTAAGTTTCTCCATTTTTCAATGTTTTCTTCCATTTCTTCTTCTTCTTTTTTTTTTTTTTTTAAATGTTTTATAGCTTTCATCATACAGTTCTCCCATATATTTAGTTAGTTTAATTTTTAGGTATTTAAGATTCCTCTCATTATTTTAAAAAGGACTGAACTTACAACTTATTTCTCAGCCATGGAATTATTTGTGTACACTAGGGCCATCAATTTCTGTTCATTAGCTTTGTATCCTGATACTCTGCCAAAGTCTCTTGTACCAATACTCTCTTGACCGAGTCTTTTGGTTCTTCTATGTAGAGAATCATGTCTTCTGCAAAAAAAAAATAATTTTGATTCCTTTAATTTCTTTTTCTTGCCTAATAGCTCTGCCAAGGACTGCCAGTACTATATTGAAGAGTAGTGGTTAGTGGACATCCCTGTCTAGTTCCAGATTTTAGTGGAAAGGCTTTCAATCTTTCCCCATTTAGTATGATGTGGTCATTGAGTTTTTGCATATTGCTTTAATGTGTTGTAGAATGTTCCTTCTATGCCTATCTTGCTTAAGGTTTTCAGCACGAAGTGGTGTTGGATTTTATCAAATGCCTTCTGTGCATCTATTGAAATGATCATATGGCTTTTATTTTTCAATTTGTTGATGTGGCATATCACATTTTAAATTTTGCAAATGTTGAACCATCCCCTGCATTACTGGGATGAATCCCACCTGGACCATGTGAATGATCTGCCTGAGTTCCTGTTCAATCCTGTTGGCTAGTATTTTGTTGAGGATCTTTGTGTCTATGTTCATCCTGCATATATGTCTGTGTTTTCTGTTGTGTCTCTATCTAGCTTTGGTGTTAAGGTAATATTGGCTTCATAGAAAGAGTTTTGGAAGAATTGCTTCCCTTTCTATTGCTTGGAAAAATCTTGTGAAGAATTTGGGTGAGCTCCTCCTGAAATGTTTGGTAGAATTCAGCAGTGAAGCCATCTGGTTCAAGACTTTTGTAGGTTGGGAGAGCTTTAAATACCAATCTCAGTACATGTTATAAGTCTATTTAGATTACTAATTGCTTCTTGGTTCAATTTTGGTGGATTGTATGTGTCAAAAATCTATCCATTTCTGGGCCCGGCGTGGTGGCTCAAGTGGTTAAGGTCCTCGCCTTGCACCCCCAGGATCCCATATGGGCACCGGTTCTATCCCAGCAGCCCCGCTTCCCTTCCAGCTCCCTGCCTGTGGCCTGGGAAAGCAGTTGAGGACGGCCCAAAGCTTTGGGACCCTGCACCTGTGTGGGAGACCCGGAAGAGGCTCCTGGCTTCGGATCGGCATAGCATCGGCTGTTGCGCCCACTTGGGGAGTGAATCATCGGTCAGAAGATCTTCCTCTCTGTGTCTCCTCTCTGTATATCCGCCTTTCCAATAAAAAAATAATAAAAATAAATCTTTTAAAAAATTTAAAAAAATCTATCCATTTCTTCCGGGTCTTCTCATTTGTTTGCATACTTTCTTGTAATAGTTCTTAATAAATCTCTGTATGTCTGAGGTATATGCTGTTATATTTCCTGCATTGTCTCTAATGCTATCGATGCATAACTTCTGTCTTCATTTTTTTTTATTAGTGGGGCTAGTAGGTAAGTGTATTTTGTTGATTTTCTCAAAGAACCAGCTCTTTGATTCATTGATCTTCTATAATGTTTTTTGGTCTCTATTTGGTTTCTTTGCTCCCTTATTTTGGTTATTTCTTTTTCCTACTAATCTTGGGATTGCTTTGCTGTTGTTTTTCTAGTTCTTTGAATTGTAAGGTTAACTAATTTTCCTGGTTCTTTTCTAATTTCTTAGCATAAGCATTAATTGAAATGAACTTTCCTCTTAACACTGTCTTGATTGTGTTCCATTTGGTTTGATATGTTGTATTGATGCCTTTATTTGTTTCAAACAATTGTTTAATTTCCCCTTTGATTTCCTAACCTTTTGCTCATTTAGTAGCATATAATTTGGTCTCCATGTATTTGCATGTCATCATGGATGTTTTGACTTCTTGTTCTCTAGTTTCATTCCATGATGGTCTGAGAAAATGCATTATATTTTAGCCTAGTGACTAAA
Source organism: Ochotona curzoniae (assembly GCF_017591425.1). Classification (NCBI taxonomy): domain Eukaryota; kingdom Metazoa; phylum Chordata; class Mammalia; order Lagomorpha; family Ochotonidae; genus Ochotona; species Ochotona curzoniae. The sequence goes on from NW_024467115.1 coordinate 25,418,050, forward strand.
GTCCTCACCTTAAACACGCCGGGATCCCATATGGACACTGGTTCTAATCTTGGCAGCTCCACTTCCCATCCAGCTTCCTGCTTGTGGCCTGGGAGAGCAGAAGACAGTCCAAAGCCTTGGGAGCCTGCACCCATGTGGGAGACCTGGAGGAAGTTCCTGGCTCCTGGCTCCGGATCAGCAGCGCATCGGCCATTGTGGTCATTGGGGAGTGAATCATCGGATGGAAGATCTTCCTCTCTGTCTCTCCTCCTCTCTGTATATCTGACTTTGTAATGAAAATAAATAAATCTTTAAAAAACATTGCTGAGCCTTTTTTTGTGGCCTATAACATGGTCAATTCTGGAGAAGGTTCCTTGTACTAACGAGAAAAAAGTGTATTCTTGTCTATAGGGTGAAAAGTTTGGTAGATATCAACTAAGCCCATTTGCTCCAGTGTCTGTGTGAGGTCTGTTATATATTTTTTGAGTTTTTGTCTCTTGGATCTGTTCACTGATGTTAAAGGTGTATTAAAGTTCGCCACTATTACTGTATTGGAATCTATTTCACCCTTTAAGTCCATTAATATTTGGTTCATGTAGCTAGATGCATTGACATTTGGCACATAGACATTTAGTATGGTGGTTTCTTCTTGCTGAATGGGTGCTTTGATCATTATGTGGTGTCCTTCTTCATTTCTTTTGATGTTTTTCATATCAAAACCTATGTCATCTGATATAAGAATGGCTATACTCACATGTATTTCCTTACCATTCACTTGAAACATTTTTTTCATTCTTTCAGTTTTGGTTTCCTCTGATCTTTGTTGGTGAGATGTGTTTCCAGAAAGTAACAGATAGATGGGTTTTGTTATTTGATCCAGTCCTCTAATCTATGGAGTTTGATTGATGCATTTTAAGCCATTTACATTCAATGTTAATATGGATAGGTGGCAGTTTGATCCTGCCATTTTAGCAATGGGCTGTTCTTTGATTTAGTCTTCTGTTGTCCTTTTCCTGGGATACTCTCCACATTTGCTTGTGGTTTTGGTAGTTGCTTTTCCTTTTCTCTTTCAATAATCTTTGACTATTATTTGTCGGGCAGGTTTAGAAGAGGCAAATTCTTGCAGTTTCTCTTTAATGTGGAATGATATTATGTCATTTTCAAAGAAAATGGAAAGCGGTGTTGAATACGTTATTCTGTGCTGAAAATATTTTCTCCCATTCTGCATCTTGTCTTTCCACTTGCTTGAGAGTGTCTTTTACAGAACAGACATTTGAATTTTAATTAAGTACATCTTATGCATTTTTCATGGATTGTGCCTTTGGTGTTTTATCTAAAAATCATTACCAAATGTGAAACCACATAGATTTTAACACTGTTTCTTAGAAGATTTATAACTCTGTACTTTACAATTAAGACTGTGAAACACTTTAAATTGATTTCTGTGAAATGCACAGCTGTGTGTGTGTGTGTGTGTGCATGTGTCTTGATGCCCAATTGTTCCAGCCCTCTTAACTGAAGAGATCATATTTACTTGCATTTACCTAGTCAATCCCTTAGCTCTATTCCATGTCCCCCTTTTCCCTAAAGGCAAACTATCTTGAGCCCTTTATTCTCAAAGTTTGTTGAATCCCAGCAGCTCCACTTCCTGTTCTAGTTCTCTGCTTGTGACTGGGAAGGAAGCAGAGGATGGATCCATATGCTTGGGCCCCTCCACACAAATGGGATACTGGGAAGAAACTCCCTCTCCTGGCCTCAGATTAGCTCTACTCTGGCCATTGCGACCATCTGGGGAATGAATCAGCAGATGAAAGGTCACTCTCTTGCCTTCTCTTTGTAACTCTGACTTTCAAATAAAAATCAATAAATCTTTATAAAAAGCAAGAACTCTTCAAGAACTTAAAGTTTTTTTTAAGGTATATGACTATTTATTGACCACTGTTCACCAGTATTTATAATAAAGTAAACAATATACAGTTGGATAGCATTCTGATTACTACAGTTACTGTTTTTTTCTGGCATCTGTTGAACCAGCAACCCAGACAGCTCAGACTGAGCCTCCATGTAAAAAATGATACATGACAAACACCAAACATGCAGGTCAATGATGTAGATTATAATAGCCTGGTCACCTGCTGTGACAGCAGATCCTAAACTGGCAAGGTCTCTAAGCCATGTCTTAGAAATTCCATGAATTGTGACATTTTACTCAATAATAGCACATGGATTTTGACTTTCGCAGAGTAATGACTCTTAAGAAGAGATTGTCCAATATTTGTTTATCTGAGTTTTTACAGGGTAGCAGGGTGTCTGCTTTTCTCACTACAATGGGGAGATTAATCAGTAACAACAAAGACCAGATAAGCCACGGGAGTTACGATTGTCAATCCAGAGCCAGATTCTGATATGGCTTCTTTTCAATTGTCTATCCTGTCCGAATGACCTACAACATTATTCCAACAGCGATGGCTTCACGACATTTTTCCAGGTTAACTTGAAGGGATTTATGTCTTAGGGTGCTCAGAATGACATTTCAGCAACAGTCTTTCTATGGTCTTCTTTTTGATGAAATTTAAAAAGAAAGAAAATCAGTTGGGCCTAGTGTGGTCTAGCGGCTAACGTCCTCGCCTTGAACGCCCCAGGATCCCGTATGGGCACCAGTTCTAATCCCAGCAGCTCCACTTGTCATCCAGCTCCCTGCTTGTGGCCTGGGAAGGCAGTCGAGGACGGCCCAAAGCCTTGGGACTCTACACCCATGTGGGAGACCTGGAGGAAGTTCCTGGCTCCTGGCTCTGGATTGGCACAGTACCGGCTGTTGTGGTCATTGGGGACTGAACCATCGGATGGAAGATCTTCCTCTCTGCCTCTCCTCCTCTCTGTATATCTGACTTTGTAATAAAAAGAATAAATAAATCTTGAAAAAAGAAAGAAAAGCAGTTATAAAAGTATGTTATGAACACAGACAAACACAACTACGCAGAATGGTCATCAGGCGTGAGTTGAGAATCAGTTTCTGACACTGAGAACAATGTTTAGAGAAACTGTTCTCCAAGGCAGCCACTGTTTGCTGATGAAGGAAGCAACTACACAAAGCTTTTTCAAAATTTGTTAGAAGTAACCAGTGGTATTGATGCCAAAAAAAAAAAAAAAAAGAAAAGAAAAGAAAAAAGAAAATCACAGCTCCCCCGATACTACTTTCAAACCAATATATCAAACTTGATTTTCATTAGGATATAGTTTTTTCTTCATGCTAGTAAAGCAAAAAACCAAGATCTATCTATCTATCTATCTATTTATCTATCTATCCACACACACACACACACACACACACACACACAATGCAAACAATTACTGAGCTTAATCTTCCGGACAAGAGTGCCAAGCAATTACAATCTGAGGACATTTTATATTTGCTTTTTTTGCCAGCACCAAGTCAGCTTCATCTGAATCTTTCCATTTCACGAGCAACATCAATTCTCCAGTGCTGTCTCTGGCACCAATTATTCGTTTGGAATCAAGAGCCCTGGCCAAACCACTCGGGTTGTCAGCAACATCTCTCTTTGATTTACTGTCATTAGACTCACTGTCAGATAAAGATCTTCTTTTTGCACCATCTTTTTCTTTACCAGCTTTTTGAGAATTAAGAAACATTTCAATTAACTCTGGACAATCTAGATTTTCTTCAGGCTCCCAAGTGTTGTCAGCATCTGTGAATCCCTTCCACTTCAGCAAGAACTCCACCCTCCCATTGACCACACGGTGGTCCAACATCTGCTCCACCACAAATTCTTCAGGCTCTGCTTCTTCAACCTTTTTACTCTTTTCATTCTGTTTCTTTCCCCCTTTTTTTGCAATGTAGTTTCATTGGAGGCCATTCTTTTTAACTGCAGGCTTCAAGAGCTATTATTCACCATTCTAAGCCGCTCTGGGTCATGTGGGGCTGCAGTGTCTTCCGGCCCTGCGCGTGCCTTCCCAAGAACTTAGAGTTTTTAAAAATAAGTTAAGTCTTGGAAACAGATAAAGTTTTGAACAAGTTTTTTGATATCTACAGAGTAATTTGGGGGCATTTTAATTAGGATTGTACTGAGTTTAATCGTCATGCTATTGAATCTTCCTATGCACAGACATGGAGTATACTTTTATATAGTTCTTTGATTTCTTTCATCAGTTTTAATAGTTTTCCTCATACAAATCTTATATATATTTTGTTACATTTGTAGGTACAAATATTCCATTCTGGGGGCATGTGATTTGCTTCACATTTTAAGTTACATAGTCTAGGTATAAATTCTTAGTGTATAAGTAACTGAATTTAGATATCAGCCTTGTACTCTGCATCCTTGCAATAATCACCTATTCTTGGGTCTTGTTGTTGGTTGTCTCATATTTTCTGTATATGCAATCTTTCTAACCTATGTATCTTTCCTTTTCTTTAGTTTCCTTTTCTTCTTGTACTAGCTAGGACTTCTCAAGTGATGATGAAAAGGAGTGATGCAAATGCCCTGGCTTCATGATAATCAGAAAATCCTGATTTTTCTCACATCTACTAGGATTCTAGTTGCTCTTTTTAAAAAGTAGATACAGTTTTTCAGATTTAAGAAGTTTCTTTTTAATCTTAGATATATAGATTTTTATATTATGAATGGTGTTAGATTTTATATTTTTCTGCATTTGTGGCATGATTGTGTGATTTTATGTCTTTAGCTTGCAGGTGTGATCAGTTATATTAATTAATTTTTAAATGGTGAACTAGACTAGCATAACTGAGAAAAATCTCACTTGATCATGGATATAATCACCATTTGAAGAAGTTAACAATGATAAAAGCTTAAAGGTAGAGAATGTCACTCGGGACGTGACCGTAAGAATCATCATTAAATCAGCTGGAGTCATCACAGCAGTTAAGATAGAAGAAACAAGAAGATAACAATAAGTCAGTACAATTCAAGGTCCTGCCAGAAACTTTAAACTGTGTGTTTAACATGAGGGAGGCACAATGAATGAGGAATTTAAAGAGCATCTGGCCTACTGGAAAGGGAGCATACAGAACCAACAGCACTCCAGGCTAGTAAGAGCCAGGCCAGCCTCACCTCAGCTGAAAGGGCAAGAAGGAACAGGTTCAGGAAACTGGCCAGTGCCACAGGATCAGGCATTTGTGTGATCTCTGGCAGAAGAGCAGCTGGTCTTCATGCACGCTCTGAGGAAAGACATGACTGAAGAAATGTGCTCAACGCTCTCTTGTTTCTCTTTCAGGACATTCGTGGGTCAAGTCCAACAGGGTTGAAAAGGATCAGTGAGCTCGCTTGTGAGCATGGAATTGGAGAGACACATGGGAAATAATGAATATTTAAGGGAATTGCTTGAAATAATAGTTTCGGACTAAATCATAATGAATTTTAACTCTTGTCTCAAGAGCTTGAGCTTGATATTTTACAGGCAAAGAAGAATCATTGGGCATGTTGGGAGTTGTATTTCAGAGTGAGTCTCAGTTGGGGAAGAAATGAGAGTAAAGATGTGAATTTGAATAATTATGAATAGTCAAGAAGGGATTTGCATAAAACATGAAGAGTATGTAGGAAGTGAGCGAGGACTAGAGGTTCATCCAGATCTCGGAATCTGGAAGGAGAATGAAGAAGAAGCAACGCTGAAGGTGAGCAGAGTGAGAGGAAGAGAAGAATCGTGACCATTTTTTACTTGTGATGAATATTTTCACTCCCAGATTGTGTTGGGCTGTCCAGCTAATATGCAAAAAATGCAGGCCGGGTTAGCGCCTAATGTCCATATTATATGATATGGAAATTGATATTATGTGATAGTTGGTAAGAACTGCAGATGTTACTAAACTCTATCCTTCACATGAAGCTGAAACAATAAATGACTTGTTCAGGAAGGTGTCTCCCATGTTAATGACAAGGTCTGACCAAGTCAAGAGCTCAGATGGAGTTATTCTGAACATAGTAGCTACTGTATACATTCAAGAGAGAGTTGGGAACAAGGTCTATGGCTGGAAATAGATTAGGATATAGTCATTAAAATTACAACGTTGCTTGTAAACAGTAAAAGCTGAAGTCATGATTGGTTTAGCAGCAACAAGCCAATTGCTGGAATCCATAGATATCTAAAATGCATCTGACATTCTGACTTAAAAACAGAGTAGGTAACTTATTAATTTTAATATTAGGGGCTTTTTAACAAAATAATAGCATTTTCCATAAATTCTTTAGGACAGCACTAATCCTCAGTCCATGCACATATTGTTCCTTAGGAAATGTTGATTGAATGCCTAGCCTGTACCAGTCGCTGGCCTGCAGCTCATAGAGTTGTTTTCACATTGAAGAAGAAGAGCAGAATATTCTTAAATGGGCCTATGTTATCGAGGCTTGGAGAAAAATAAACCACTAAGGGAGAATAACATCAGGGAGAGGGAAATTATGCTTTTGTGTAGAGGGGTTGACAAGACCTCCTGAGAAGCTGACACTGGAGCACAGGCCATGAGGAACCAAGGCAATAGGTCAGATGTGTGTCTGGAGTAAGAAGGTTACAGGCGAAGGGAACAGCCATTGCAAGGACCCTGAGGCCCTGCGGCCCTTGCCTGATGTGAGGAGCATCATGAAGCAGGGATGCAGAAACAGGGGGTGTGCGGGAGGAAATCAGGACAGACAGTCTAGGTCATGCAGACACTTGGCCCTTCGGAGGACTGAAGCTTCCCTCCATGAGAGTTGAATAATCATGGAAGAATTTTGCCCAGAAATGTGACATTATTTGCCATAGATCTTAAAAGGATGATTCTGATAACTTTGAGAAAAGAACATGAAAGGCTGCCACTACATACCCAAGTTAAGAGTAAATATATTGTGATCCTGGCTTCAGGTTGGCTCTGGCCATTGTGGCCTTAGTGGACACTTGGAGAGTGATGAAAGACCTTTCTCTCAGTATCTCCTTCTCTGTCTAAACATCTGTCTTTCCAATAAAAATAAATGAATCTTTCTTTAAAAAGCAATTGTATCAGGAAGTAGGTGGTAGCAGTGGAGATAATGAAAAGCGGTTTAAGTCCAGATCTGTTTTAGAGGTGGGATGATTGCCTGGTTAATGGATGTGATGTGAAGGATGAGGAAAAAAAAAAGGCTTTAGGAGGATTCCAGAAGTTTTGACCCAAATAAGGGAAGGATGGCATGCTATTTTTTTGGAGATAGGGAAAGCAATAGGTTTATTCTCATACCATTAAGGAACAAAATGACCAAATTACCAAATTCATGTTATCTTCTGAAATCTCTAGGAGATCTTATTGAATAAGAGCCTATATTCCTTTCATGGTGTCTATGGACAATTTCATGGTTGTGAAACCTGGGAAGGAGTTTTGGTAAGCCTCCTGCTGCTATGATTTAATTACAATCTCCTTGACACACACTGAGGACATTTCAGTGAAAGAATGAATGGCACAAGGTGATGATACTATGTTAAAATATATCAACATGTGTGGGCAGATGTCATCAACATCCTAGTTTCACAGTGTAATAAATTTGCATTTAAAATCAAGGAGCACATTGGATCATATGTTAAAGTAAATTCTGCTTGTAGGTGACATAGTTGGCAGGATGGAAGAATGAAGTGAATTTGTCACACACTGACTGGTGGCGTCTTTAATCAGAAGTATTTGCAAACTCCCTGTAACAAAGGGAAAATATTTTTTCCTCCACTGTACTGAGGTATACTTGGCATATAAAACTGTATGAATAAGGCACACAGTGTAACGTTCTGATGTATCTATACTTTCTGAAATTATTACCATGATTAAATTAGCACATCCATCGCTTCACAGTTAGCATTTTAGCAAATTTTATCATAACATCATGTATTTGTCCCTTTGAAACTTTTTCATTTGCAGTGGTTCAAAGACATTCTAATAATGCAGTACAATTTTTTTCCTTCTATGGCTCTCAGCTGATATTTCAGCATTGGACTCAAACTGCAGATTAAAATACAGAAATGTCACAAATAAATTTGTTTTTCAAACTTGCAAATATCAGTGAAGCTTCTTTTGACATGATATCCTGAATGTTTCAAATCAACAGTATTAAGCACTAATTTGAATACAACTTTTTAGTTTTGGCACACGGTCGATTATTATTAAGGAAAATGTTTCATCTTTCTTTGACTTACGTCAATGATTGTCAATTTTGTCCTTCAGGAAATATGAGACAGTCTGAAATTGTTTGTTTATTTGTGGATGGGTTGTGTTACTGGAATCTAGTGGGTAGAGATGTAGTTTACCACTCAATATGTTCTATTCTGCATAAGAATTTTCCCGTAAGAATTTTCTGCCCAACATGTCAGTAGTGATGACATAGAGATATGTGATATATGCCCTAGTCTATGACTCAAATCAAATTGCATTCTTTTAACTAAGACATTTAACTGCTGAGCTCAGTGCGTGAGTACTGAAGGAAGACCAGTGCTACAGCATTCTATTTCCTGGGTGGGGAGAACACACTACTTTGAGGTTGCATGTTGTAGATTTTACATTTCATTTACTTCAGTTGGGAGATCATCTGATTCTTTATTAGAAGGGAAATCTGCCAGATTCAGGCTGTACCTAAAAAGGTCAGGAGTGTTAATGAGAGATTTTAAAGATCATAGTCTACTTTGTTTTATGTCTAAGAGATGCTGGTCAGTCCAACTTTATGGTAGATCTCCAATTGAGCTTACAGGATACTGCAGTATTTTAACTATAGCTGCCAGTATCAATGAGATCCACAGGCTCTACAATGTGTGCCTCATGTTTTGAACACCATCTATCATATTTTAGTCTAGGTTTTTCCAAAGCTTCTGTATGCCAAGTGATTTTTTAAAAATCAGGAACCTTTGCACTACACTATGTTAAGAAATATTTTAAAAAAATCTTTTTGAGATGTAATTCATACACAATAAATTGTAGCCATTTAAAGTGCACAAGGCAGGGCTAATGCCATGGCCGGGACATGCCATCCTGGCCTAAGGCTGGGTGGAGGAGGCTGCAGTTTGCTTGGGGAAAGCAGTCTGGAGATGTACTGGAGTGGAACAGATAGGGCCACTACATTCACAGGCAGGCAAGAGAGCTGAGACAGAGTGCTTTACCAGGGGCAAGGTCTGGGAGCGAGAATGGAGGGCATGTTTGAATGAGGCCAAGGCACCTGCCCACATGGAAGACTCGAGCTGGGATAAATAGCATCACTCACCACCCACTAGGACCCTCACAAACGGCTGGCGGCAATGCCTGGCTGCAGCAGGTCACAGTACCCATCAGTGTCAGAGCAAGAGATGGGCCACATTAGGCTGGGCTGCCGCACCCGCTGGAACATGAGAGCCACATCCGGGGCCAGGAGACTTGTGGGCTTGTGGCTGTGAGACTGCAACACCCTCTGGTTTGTGTTAAGAGCTAGTGAAGGTGACACGCTGAGCCAGGCTGGAGCACAGAATTCACCTGACAGAAACTCACTTGACAGTCCTGGGAGCTGGGCCTGGGAGGAGGCCCGGTAGAGCCAGACTGCAGCACCTACTGACATAACAAGGTGAGGACTGAGCACAGACCATTCAAGGGCCACTGCACTCATTGGTATTAATGAGATCCAGGGCTGGGAGCAGGCCTGGTATGGGAACTTGGGGAACTCCCCTAGCAGGCCATAGCTCTTGCTGGGGAGCAAAAGAGCCAGGTCAAGCAGGGCTGCAGCACTGCTTAGCATCTGTGTGGACCAGGTCTGGGGAGAGGCCAAGCTGGGCCAGGCCACAGCATCTGCTGACACGTACAAGAGCCAGGAGAGGGTGTGGGCTGCGTCTGGCTAGGTTAGGCTACAACACCCACCAGCAAAAGCTGAGATTATGGGTGGACCATGCCAGGCTGGGTTAAAGCACCTGCTGGGATTCATGAGACCCAGAGTTGGGAGCAGGCCTGGTAGGGGAATCTCCAAGATTCCCTTGCTGGGCACTGCTTCCATGGGTGAAAATAAGACATGGGACAATGGATAGGCCAGCCAATCCAAGAAGGGCTGTAGCACATTTGGGCCTGTCTTGATACAGGCCAGGCTGGGCTAGGCTGCCACACTCAGGACTGGGTGCTAATCTTGTTAGGTTGGACCCCAATACTCAATGGCAGGCACAAGATCTGGGGCTGGGAGCAAGACTGTTAGCTGAGCATGAGAACCAAGGCTGGGAGCTGGCAGGATAGACAAAATAGCAACACTTGTCACCATATGTATGAGTCAGGACTCAGGCAGGGCAGACTGGACTAAGGCTCAGCACTCAGTACACACGGGTATACAAAGAACCGGATGTGATGTGGGCTAGTCTGAGTTAGGCTGTGGTATAAAAACTAGGGCTGGGATGGGCCTGGTGGGAATTATTGGGGGTTGCTCCAACTATGCTGTGGCACCTCCTGGTATGTGCGAAGACTGGGCCTGTGGTGGGCTGGGTGGGCTGGGCAATAGCACCCCTTGGTTTGCATGAGAGATGGGTCTGTGGTGGAATTGACCAGGCAGCTGCATCCACAGGTATATGCATTGGCTGGGGCAGGTGACAGACTGAAACTGACCCTGCAATGGCTGGCGCATACAAGAGTCATGTCTGAGGACACCCCAGGCAAGGCTCCCCAATTATATCATTGAATTCAGATGCTAGTCACAGAGAAAATCATAGGATGTGTGGTCAGGCTTTGGAGTGCATGTATCAAGATTGGGCCTCCTCAGCTGCTGGTGCCTGCATGGTGGACAACATGCCCAGATGCACATAGGTGAACATGACGGCCAGCTCATCTAGGCCAGCAGGGGACACTGATTGCCTCATTGGAGGATGGGAAGCAGAACAGGTTGGACCACTCTCTTGGCCAGGCTTTGCATCATGTCTTTGGGTCTGTGGATGCACTAAGGTGGACTTTGTTAACCAGTGGAACTTGGAAAGACTTTCTTAACCCTGCGACAGCAACACCAACAACTTCTCAGAACTACCAAAACCATGCAAGTAACACCTTTGAAACACCCTTTCCCACATTAGGACCTCCAAAGTCGTTAAATGATCATCACCCATCCCCAGGTGTTAATGTAGTTTAACAGCAGGGAGCAACCCCCTGCATGTCCTCCCCTGAGGACACAGGAGAAAAAGGAAATATCTGTCCCATCCTCCTCCAACCTGACTCTCCTCACCCTAATCAGAGGCCCACATGGGCATGCATCCCTCTCCACTATGTAAACAATATTAAAATGGAATTAAACATTTAAAAAAACTAAATGAGAAAAACCATCTATTATTAAGCCCAAATTAGGCTCTCCTTGTTTGTGACTAAGAAGAAATTTGAGACGCAGAAAAAGCATGATTTAATATGACTGTATTAATTGTGTGCAAACTGTAAGATTAATTAAAAATAAAGTTTCAGGAAATACACAATGCAAAGCCTGATAAATGGTACAGTAACTAAAATAGAAAGTGCATTTCTGACGGGAAACAGTGGAAGCTGCAGGATTTCTAAATTGGCTTGAAAGTGACTTCCCAAGTCTCACGGGGGTTTTGAGTGATGAAAGGTTCAGTGGATTGGGAACTTCTCACATAGGTAAGTGCAACAATTACTCATCATCCAGTGAGCACTAAATTTATCCCATTACACAGCTCCTCAGTAAAAAATAAATACGGTGCAAAAGTGTTTCTAATGCATGTTTATAGGCTTATATAAGCACATGTCTTAAAGCAGATATAAAGAGAATAAAACAAATGGATTTTTAAAAAATTTACTAAAGAGAATCTTTTTATTGCTATGAGAATGTTCAGGTTCCTCAATTTGTAAAGAATTAGGCTATTGAATACATTACATGATTTCTTTGAGATCAGCATTGGGTCAATGTCAAAATGAAGACTTGATTCTAAGCTCACTGCAGTGGGTGTAATTTTTCTTGATCATGTACGCAGGACTATATTTCAGATCCTCATGATAATTCATGATAACTGTTGGCTCACCCAGACAGTTCTGGTCAGTCTTCACTGTTTTCTCAAGTGGCATGGCTAAAAACCCAGCAGCAGTCATCTGCGCCATCTGATTCATTCTTGTTTCCTGGCACTAACGTTCTCCCTATCACGTTTGACATGGATTCTTAGTAGAAGCTATTCTGTGCCACTGGTTCACACTGAGGTGGTGAGTTAATTCAAAGCTATGTAATATAACTTGCAATACAAACACACGTAATTGGGCACATGAAAATAACGTGCTGGAAGTAGCACACAATCCACACGCACTTGCTCCACTCACCACAGTGTGATCATCCGAAAAGTGGATGTGTTATCCTGCATGTTAAGGAGTGACTTACTTCCCCTTTGCTAAATAAGTCCCTCCTAAACTCTGACATTTCCTTTTTAACCTTTCTATGCTTCAATGGATTTCCCAACATACTTCTTTTTAAACTTTATATTTAGGAGAAACAGGACAAAGTGTGTAGGAGAGACAGAGAGAGAACGTTTTAACATGTTGCTTCACTCTTCAAATCACCCAACAGTTCAACCTGGGCTGGGCTAAAGACAAGAGCGAGGACAAAACTGGGATGTGGGAACTCCATGCAGGTTTTCCTTACGGGTAACAGGAATCCAGTGAGCTGCGCCATCCATCACTGCTGCCTGCCAGGCTCTGCCGTGGCAGGAAGCTGGAATTAGGTACTGGAGCTAGGTGTCAAGCCTAATATGGACACAGATTTCCTAACCAGTAGTCTCCCAACCCAGTGTTGCATCTTCTTAGAATGTGCACACCACACTGGAGGCTATTAATAGCCACCAGTGATACTCCTATTGAAAGCTACCTTATTTTCAGTACAACTTTTACTCTTTACATGTTAAGGTCACATGGAAACATGTTGGAGCACGATTCCTGGGCAATGTCACAGTAGTATTTAAAAGTGACAGCACGAACAGTATCATTTGCTAGCATTCCTACAGTTTGCAGAACTTGTCTTCTGTATTTGGGCTCTTGCTCCCAGGTGGTGTACCAGTTCGGCTTCAACTACAGAAAACAAACCAGCAGCATATAATCAAGGAGTCAGCTAGAGACAACTGTGTGGCCTGGCTGGGCAGGTCTCAAGCAGGGTGTGCTGTGATCAGGAAGAGCTGGCTGGAACTCAGCTGCTGTCAACGAGTGGCGTTATTTCTTCCTCATCTGGGAAGCTCCACTTCCATTCTCAAGGCTCCTATGTGATTCAAACAAGCAACCCAGGTGATCACATCTACGGAACATTTCTCACAACATAGAGAATAGTGTCTGGAGACTACAGCCTTATCCAGTTATATACATAAAACGGACAGTTACAGGGCTCACACAGTACACAGACTGTCACTGTGCTCACTTCACATTCATATAGACAGTTTGGTTTAAAAATCTGTTGTTACAGGTAACTCCATTTTTTCCCCCAGCCATAATGTGTAAAATTACATGCAATTCCTTGTTACGTTCCCAAATGGCACCTACATTGGGTGAGGGTCCATGACCTTGCTGCTCCACTTCTGATCCAACTCCCTGCAAATGCACCTGGGGAGGCCGCAGAATATGGGCCACCATGTGGGAAACCAGAAAAGAGTTCTTCGTATTTCGCTTCAGCCTGATCCAGTGCTGGTTGTTAAGGCTAAGCAGGGAGTGAGTCAATGGATGAAGCTCTCTCTGTATCATCCTACTGTCTGTTGCTCAGCCTAGCAAATAAATCAATAAATCTTTGAAAAGTTCATTATACTTGCCAATACTGTTGTTGCTGTGCACGTTGATTTTTATAAACAGAACTTTGATAATGACCAATGTAAATGTACAAATATCAATTTGATATAAATTTGGCTAGAAAAAAAAATCCTTGCCTTACTATCAGTGAGGAAATAAGATGGAGAACAGAGTGGCGCTCGGGTACCTTTTAAATGCCACGGAATCATTGGTGAGTTAAGCCCACAGCTCTTTACCATATTACAAACTAAAACTGAGCAATACAGAGATACTTATTAAAACCACAAGCCTTACATAGTAATATATAGTTTTTAATTAAAAATAACTCCTGGCCTGGCACAATGGCTTAATGGATATATTCTCACCCTGTGGGTGCCGGAATCCCATTTAGATGCCAATTAGTGTCTCGTCTGTGCCACTTTCCATCCAGTTCCCTGCTTGTGGACTAGGAAGAAAGCAGAAGATGACTCAAAGCTTTCGAACTGTGTGTCTATGTGGGAGACCTGGAAGAAGCTCCTGGCTCCTGGGCTTTGGATTGGCTTAGTTCTAGCCACTGCAGCCATTTTGGGAGTCAACCAGTGGATGGAAGATCTTTCTGTGTCTTTGCTTTTCTCCATAAATCTGATCTCCCTTTCCAATAAAAACAGATAATTCTCTAAAAAAAACACTTCCAAAATAAAACAAAAGCTTTGTGAAAACAATCACATTGTTCTATGACTTTGCAAATCTCTGAGAAGACAACTAAATCCTCACACACTTGTTTCAGCGATCACTGTGCTGTATATACTGCCTTCGCTGACACACAGAAGACAAACTTAAGACTTTTCAGGTTCCCTGGGGTTTGAGAATTCCCAGGGATCACCAACATCGCACTTAAAAACTGCTCTTCTGGCAGTGGATCCTTTTTAGTCCTTAAGTCCTTCTGAGAATCTGGTAAGAACACTCCCTTTGCTTCTCAAATATTAATAATAATAAAAACCAATAATTCTGTGCCAAAGGAAATAGCTGGATATTATCAACAGTCAGTGATGCTCTTATCTTACACAATGAAAACTTTAGTGAAGGTCTGAAGAAATAACTGGATGTAGCACTCATTTGATTATTGGAAGCTGGTGGCACAGAAGTGGCCGTCCAGTCTAAGAACAGAATAAAGGATATGATGTAGTAAGCCCAAGTGGTTCTGAAAGAAAATGGCACAGGTACTTACATTTACATAATCCACTGCAGAGAAATTAGATTTCTAAGATTGGAGTGCAATTACGTTCTCTTTAAGGAACCAGAAGGTCCAGCGACTGAGACTGTGCCAGCATACAAAATACACATTTAAGGAGATGCCACATTTCAAAATGTCTACGGACAGTATAACTTCTCAAACAGCCTCTGTAAAGGGTATGCATCATTAAGATGCAGACAAACATTAACAAAGGGGACTGAGGAGGAAGACCATTAGAAAAAGGCTGACTCAGGGATGGACTCGGAGGCAGAGAATTATTGGTTTTAACAGCAGTGTTCACATGCAGAATGGACCACTACACGGGGAAGAGTGGCTATTTGATTTATTTAGCAGGAAAAGCAGCGTGAGCTGCAACATGAAGAATATGGCTGTAATAAGACATCCTAAGTTTCAGCAGACCCATGACCTTGAGCATCATTGTTGCACAGGGATAAGGACCCACCGGGATGTTGGGGTCCTTTGTTCTTCACACACAGGTTAGCCAGGTTCCCCACAGGCTGCCTGTAGGCAGTAGCAGTAGGAGTTGGCACATAGCCTCCTGCCAACGTCTCCTGCTATTTTCTGTATGTTGACACTATCTTCTATAATTTAGAGGTAATACCACATTGCTTTTGTGAGATCTGAGTTCCCTTTGGGTTATTATAGTCCAAAAGCTCCTAATGCAAAGGTGGGGAACCTCCCTCCAACACACACACACACCCCATATCTTCACCCCCCATGGACATTCGGATATGTATAACATGTGACCCATACATGGCAACTTAAAAATTAGCCTGCTATAGATTCATTGTATTTCTGGTCCTGGACAGTTGCCTTGGCCAGGTGAACTCATTTCAAGGGCCCTGTACAACCTGTGCCTTGGATGTTTCCCACCCTTGTTAACTTCAGGCTTGCAAGCAACTCATCCTTTGAGGTTACATAAATCTTGGATTCAAGCACACACCACATCACGGAGGGGATAATAAATGAGTTACTCTTCCTTTCTCTTGCTGAAAGGATAGCTTTTCTACTGCTAAGATTTTCTACTGCTAAGATCATTTCAACAAGTAGCTGTTTTTGGAATCAACTGCTTTTCCTTTTAAAATTTTAACTTAAGAGTCAGAGTCAGAGAGTAGGTAAGCACTCTCGCGTGCTGGTTCACTGTTCAAATACCTCCGATACGGAGGCTGCGCCCAAGGCTCAAGCAGAGACTTCCACACGTCTCCCACAAGGTGATGGGCATGCGTTTGTGGAGCTTTGACTGCTGTCTCCCAGTGTCTACATGATCAAGAAGCTGGAATCAGACAGAAGCGGGCAGAGGACAAAACACTGCAGAAGCGGATGGGGCTCTCTGTTCCTGAACCAACCAGTGCTATTTGTAAAGTATGAGTAATGATACACTCTTATAAGATTCTAAATTTGTTGATATTCAGGTGTTTTGATAAGGACCAGTTTCTAAAACTAAGCACATGGTCCATTCTTTTGAAATCACACAGTGAGAGAAGTTCAAACTACAATAACCATTGTAAAGCCACCTGCAGGCTATGTAGTCAGATTTACATAATGTACACTGTGCCTATACTTATATTTAAAAACCCAGATTTTTTTACAGTCATTCAAGACAATAATTTGCCAGGTCTACACACACTGAAGCTCCAAAGATCAGGGGTATTCTAAGGATCAAGGCTCTCTCATTATTATCTTTCTGATTTATCAGTGTAGCTCTTATGTAAGGACAACTATTTATAAGCAGAGTGCACTTTCAGAGAATATAACAAGAGCAAGGAAATTTAAAAGTCCTTTTATTTGCAGACAGAAAGATGTGAGGATTAGGTTTATATTTGTTTTGAACAATTGGAAGAATTGTCGTAAGTTTTTTGAATAGTGGTATATAAAATATAAGAATAATACTAGCAATTTTGAGATCTTTTGTTGAAAAACACAACTTTTTACTATGGCTCAGAGATTAAATCCACAATTTTAATTTGCACTAAAATATTTATTTCACTGAAGATAATTTACAGACATAAATAACAGGTTTTCTGGAAGACTGATAAGGAGATATATATATATATATATATACACACACATATAATTTTTTTTAGCAAAATTGAAGCATATCAAATCATTTTCCCTAAAACATAGTGCAAAAGGAAATCCTATGAGACAAGCAACAAGCAACACCGAGCCTCATTTCTACATTAGAACCACGGCCGTTCTGGCTTTCAGCAGGATGCAGTTTTCAGTGGAAGAACATGAGATTCGGAGTCAGGAAGCGCAGACTCCACGGATTATTTGCTACATGTCAGAGAGAGTTAATCCTTCTGAACCTGAGCTGTCTATCCTCAAAGCAGGAGTGTTAAGTCACTTTCATTAGACTGCTGCGATCATTAAACACACAAATACACAGGAACTCTCTTCAGAATATGTAGAGAGCTACAAAAATAATTTTAATTTCATTTAAAAGAATTGATGCGTATCTTCCTTCAAGTGAAGATTAAGCACCAAAAATGTGTGTATGTTTTCCTCAGTAGAATTGTGTCATTTTACAAACCTGGGGTAATAAAATGCACCTTAGCTAAGCACCAAAGAGCCTCTTGGAAGCACGAGATCCAGGGGGATGTTTCTATTACAGTTACCTGGGAGCCAGGGAGGAGCTAACGAGTCCTGAGGGTCATTAGAAAATCTGAAGGCTCAAAGGGGAAACAGGAGCGTTTGTGGTGCAGCACATGGCCAGGACACTGCGCGCTACACCTTGGCCAGTGACTGCAAAGTCCCTCACTTCTTCACAGAAGAGGAAACATCCGGTTTTATCACTTGCAGTTATTTGCTTACAAGAACATGGTTCTCAACAAAACATTAGCATGAAGGGAAAAGTGGCAAAACCGCAAACTGTGGCCAGTGTACACATCAACTGCTAGGAGATCTAGTTACAGAAGAACACGGGAAAATAATCCAAGAACTTACGAGAATAATAATAGAAAGAAATCTTGCAACATTTCCATGTTTATGATACAACTAAAAATCATAAAATGACTGTATTTACAGAGTGTATTCAATCTTTATATAAAAATGTAAGAGAAAGAGGTTAGAGAATGTCAAGGTAAATGGCAATAACTGAGATGCTACAGTTAACTGCTTACATTCACACCACTGAACAGAGAATAGAAATATGAAAGATTTTCAGTGCTGGATTTTAGTAGCAAGATGGAAAGAAAAAAAACTGCCTACCATTAACTTATCAATGAGTTACACTACTGTAAAGTTGCTATGCATCAAATAATAGCCTAAATGCATTCAGATAACTAGATTTTAATTTCATCAATTACTTTAACTATCACCAACAAGATACTGGTAGAGAAACTGAAGGCTACTGGGAGATGTTGGTGGAATATAATAAGTCATATAAAACTAGACTCACTTCCCATTTCCTCTTTTCAAACTCTTTATCACTGATTTTATCAAAAGGAAATCTCTGAATTCCCTGGTTTTATCAGATATAGAACTCTCTGGGGCAAAAATAAAATTTATTAGGAATGTAAAATAAATCTTTACAGCCCTCTGAGACAGTATTTGAGAAGGACTCCATTGGTGCCTGACCAGTGCTCGGCCAACACAGACACACACACACAGGAGTGTCTGCGGACCCATGTCGCACCTGCTTACGTCACTGGGCTCTGCAGCCCCGGAAGCGCAGCAGCACGTGGAGCTCTGACGATGAATCCGAGCGGATCACTCATGCTCTTCCGTCTCTTTGGTGAACAGGTCTGCGAGGTCGGCGACAGTCAGGACCGAGGCCTCCGAGTTCTTCCCGGCCGAGTTTGTGTGACTGCAGTTTTCCGGGTGAGCACAACAGGAAAAGCCCCAGGAACCAATGGTTAGATTTACAACAATAAAAACAAGACAGATACTTGCTAAGTGTCTATACTAGGTCATAGGAAACTTTCCCAAGAAAGTAGGTGACCTGGCATTTTTATGTCTTCTCAAAATTAGTGAAAACTTCCAAATATAATTTTGAGGCTTTGGCATAAAATAAATTTTTCCCTGCATAATTAAAACAAAAAAGTACAAAGAATTAAAACTAACACTGCTGCTATTTATCACCTTATTGCCTTCTAACAATCTAGAGTTAATTTATTTCATGAGAATGTCTACAGTTCTTGTAATTGGTATTTTATTTAAGCAATTTGCATAAAAATCATTTAAGTCTGTTACACACAGAACAAAAATGTCTTCAAAACTTGGGCACAAGCCACCTATGGGGAAAAAAATTCTGGTTTCAAATTGCCTCTCTGATACTGAGTGTATTCAGGAACAATTCCTTCTAGAGCAGAAGTGCCTTCTTTGGCTATCTTGCAGTTCCCTCTGTTTCACAAGGATGTACTAAGACACTGACTTAATGTCTTCAAAATGACTTAAAAAAAAATAGGCACTGGGCCCGGCGCGGTGGCGCAAGTGGTTAAGGTCCTCTTCTTGCACGCCCGGGATCCCATATGGGCACCGGTTCTAATCCTGGCAGCCCCGCTTCCCTTCCAGCTCCCTGCCTGTGGCCCGGGAAAGCAGTCGAGGACGGCCCAAAGCTTTGGGAACCTGCACCTGCGTGGGAGACCCGGAAGAGGCTCCTGGCTTTGGATCGGCATAGTATCGGCCCGTTGTGCTCACTTGGGGAGTGAATCGTTGGACGGAAGATCTTCCTCTCTGTCTCTTCTCTCTGTATATCCGCCTTTCCAATGAAAAAATAATAAAAATAAATCTTTAAAAAAAAATAGGCACTGGGCCTAGCATGCTGGCCTAGTGGCTAAATTCTTGCCTCGCATGTGCTGGGATCCCACTTGGACGCTGGTTTGTATCCCGGCAGCTCCACTTCCCATCCAGCTCCCTGCTTGTGGCCTGGGAAAGCAATGGAGGATGGCCCAAAGCCTTGGGACCCTGCGCCCACATGGGAGACCCAGAATCTCCTGGTTCCTGGCTTTGAATCAACTCAGCTCCAGCCATTGCGGCCAATTAGGAAGTGAATCATCAAAGGCCTTCCTCTCTGTCTCTCCTCCTCTGTGTATCTGACTTTCCATCAAAAATAAAATAAATCTTTAAAAAACAACAACAACAAAAAAGCCCGCAAAACAAAACAAAACAAATCCCTAGGCATTAATAATAGGAAATTTTGATTCCAAAGGCATATTTTAAAAATCAAGACTATTTTGCTTCCTCTGCTTCTGTGCAGCCTTTGGAATGACACTGCGCATTGATCAGCTGACTTGTCAGGTTCAGGAATTCCTATGTGCAAGTGACTACTAACACTCAAGGCACATAAAGCTGATACGAGGCTAGTGTTATATATACCAGAGGATTCTAGGTTGGGCATAAAGATATATTTCACTTAAAAGTAATGCAATGTAGTAAAGAAATGTATGATGGATATAATAAGTTAATATAAAAATATCAAGTTAACTGAAGTCTAATAGAAAATACAGAGTATTAATTTGGAAACACTGAATAGGTCAAATTTCATAATTTGATTTCAAGCAGTATTTGTGTTGACTTCTTTCGTTGACATTTATGTAAACAAGTTCCAAAGTGGGCACAAGCTTAAAGAGGAAATCACCCCCACCCACGCTGCCCAGATAACAAGAGCAGACCATGACCGACCTCCGCTCAGCAGTTTTCAGCATCGCCTGCATTCTTTCTTCAATTGTGGCTTTAATTAAGAATCTGTGTACAATAGTAGGCCTGGAAGTGACAATTGTAAGTTAGAAACAGCTTGAAATATACAGTCCATTCTGACTTCACATGCTGCAGCCACACTGAGTTGGTGCCCACTTGTGGCAGATTTCAAGGGGCTAGGGTTGGTCCGTGGGGAATAAAACGAACTGTCTCATTTTCTATGACTTATGAGGGGAGACAGACAGCAAAACAAAAGGATGTAAAAAAGGCTTAAGGTACAGATAATGCCATGAGGAAACCGACAGGAAGTTCAAACTGAGTGCCCTGAGTGCCGCCAGGAAGGAGAGGGAGTGGCAGGGCCCTGGGGGAGCACCCCGACACGCTGAACCAGGCAGAGGGTGAGAGGCTGCCGGCATGGCAAGGGCTAGTCCTTGCAGGGGCCTTGCAGGACAGAACCAGGAGTTCCTGGCCTTTTTTCTAGTGATAATGGGAATCCCTCAGGTTTTATGTGTATCTTGGTTTATATCTCCCTGAACTTTGGTGAGGCCTCTGGTTGATGCGTACAGTGCACTGTCCTGTTGGTATGGCTATGAAGTCTTGCTGTCATCAAAGCACTACTGACAGTGTACACTGTATTATGCTTGGCCCCAGGAGTCAGTAGATTCAGATCATCTTTTGGAGGCAGAGCTGACAAGACTTTTGAAATGTCAGGTGTGAAAATAGAAATATAGAAGAATTTGGACTTATGACCAAACATAATACATACCTATGGTGATGACACACTGTGAGTGGCGAAACTCAGGGCAGGTGTGGGTGCACTAGGAAAACTGTTCCATCTATGTCAATTAAACTTGAAACATGAATCTTTAGGCAGTTATCTGATGGGGGAGATCCAGTCCATGAGTCACATGCAAGGACAGAAGGGGTGGATGCAGCTGGCCTGGCAGCTACTTGAGCATGTGGGGCTGGGGAAATCCATTTCAGTTAGCCGTGGTCCCAAGGCCCCTTCAGCCCTGGAACTGGAACGAAGCCATTTAGGGAGAGGTACAGGGTAGTGTCAAGCTCTGCAGCCTCACTTCAGTGGTACAGTGAGGCCAACAACCCAATCAAAAAAGCTGACGGTGAAAGGCTGACATGGAGGCGCTGGTAGAATGTAGGGGAGTACCTTCTATTACTTTAAAATATGAATAATGATGACATACTCATATTGTAATGTATTACAAGATGACAGTTCTTAAGAATATGAGAGGCAGTGGGACCTGGGACAAACGACCCGGGCTATGCCAGCAGAAGCTAGGAAGCAGAGTAAAGTCTCCTGTGTGGGAAAAGGGGCCAAAGCACTTAGACATCACAAACTTACATGTAAAATAAGCCTGTTCTACCCTGTAGTCTTGCCCGGCTTAGATGAAGGCTGCTTTATCCATCAAAGACCATGGCGTGATCCACGACCCTCCCACACCCTACACTTTCAGTCTGCTCACAGATGGCAGTGTTCTCCTCCAGATCTACTGCGAACCTGAGCATGCCTCATCACGTGCGATGCTGCTACCTGCAGCTCCTTCCGAGGAGATTGCTATGGCTCTACTAGTTTGTGTTTTTGCTCTCCCATGCTCTCCTTCCCCCACTGGCCTCAATACGGCAGTCAAAATTACTGTCAAAACTTAAGACTATGTCACTTCTCTGTTCAAAGATTCCCAGTAGGGAACAGTCTCAGGGTGAAAACCATTGCTTTCTGGACCCAGCACAATCTCCCTCCTTCCAAAGCCCACGGACTTCATTTTTTACTTCTCTTCCCTTGGTCACCTTCCCGTGGTAACTCGGGCAACTCATGACTAACTTTCTCATGTCCGTCGAGTCTTTGCTCAGACGTTACCTTCTCAGCGCATTCCCTTCCAGTCACCTGCACGCTTCAATCTCCCTTACCCGGTTGTGCTTTTCCAGCTCCGGATATGGTACATATTTTGCTTATTATGTTTAATGGTTACCATCTGTCTACCAATCTCCTTATACCTAGAATGTAGGATCCATGAGGGCACCCCACATGCCTAGAGCAATGCCAGCACTCTGAAGATGGGGAAAAAAATCTACTGAATGAAGTTATGTGGGCACTGACACAAACAGTCTTTTCAAGCTGATAATGGAAAGACGAGACACTCATTCTCTTTGCTTTGTATATAGGGCACAGTTATTAGAGAGGAGAATGGTAATTCAGAAACCTAATACATACAGTTTCCTCAGAAAGCAAAAAGAAATTAGTGTACTAGGAAGCACAGTCTGCATTTTCAGAAAATGAAAGGCAATCTGCATTTTCAGAAAAAAAGGTCAATGTTTAAAATGAAATAAAACTAACAGAAAAATGAGACACACTGCACTTTAAATGACTCCTGGAGGTACATTAGAACAAGCTGCATTTGTCAGTTTTATTTTGCATTTGTTGAGGCTCTGCTTGAGCAACATGTTATTTTTCTTTAAAATTAAAGTTCTTAATTTGCTCTCCCAGCTACTGCTTACAGAGAAGTTCCATTTCTGTGTACGGCACAGCAGGCCTCATTTTCTGCTGCTATTTTTCTTATACTTTAATCTCCACAATTCCAAACTTCTCAACACCTTTCTGATTTTGAATACACAATGCTCCTTGGCTATATGGACACCCTTTACTAGTCAGTCCAATGTTAAAATAATTATTTCTTTAAGATTCAATCCAAATTCTATTACAATATTTTAAATTCTATATCATGGCATTCTGGTAGGAAAGGATTATGCTTGAATTAATTTCCATCCCAAGTATTTTGCATAATGCCTGAAATATAGTTGGTGCTCAATAAATATTTATTTGATGAGTACTTAGTACAGATGTGTTTTTTTCTTTCTTCCTTTCAAAAATATTCAGGGTATCCAGCATCCAAGTGGCAGTATTTCCTGGTGACTTTCTGAAAGATATTTGATTAAAGACAGTGTATACCGTACAATAGTTACTAGTTGGCTTGGTTGGTTATTAAACTACATCTATTTACTTAGTGAAGCTAACTCAGGGTAATGTCATTTCCCAGAGGTAAGAAGTTAAAAAGAGGATCCATTTGTTTTCAATGACATGTATCTTTCCAGTACAGGCTAACTGAGACAATGAAAAGTCAATTCTTGTCAAAGTATGATGATGCTTCTATGTGCAAGTTCTTCTAGGTATTGCTTTCAAAACAAGGCAATCACTTCTTTTGTGCAGGATGGAAAACACAATTCTGGAATTTAAGGGTTTAAGGGTTTGCTGCGTGGAGGAGGGGCAGCAGGAACGCTCATCCTTGTTCATGGCAGAGTAATGTTTAAAAATTTAATGAGTAAGGATTCAGATTGATCATCACTAATCTGGAAATCCAAAAACAAACAAACAAACAAAACCCAGCATGCTTCAAAATGTGCAGCTGAGTGTGGACATGACATTGCAAGTGCAAAGTTCCACCCTGACCTCATGGGATAGGCTGCAGCTAAAACACACTCAAAATATACTGTCAAATTATTTTGCGGTTATAATGTATAAGATATTTGTGAAACATAAATGAGTTTTGTCACTTTCTGTTTAGATTTGGATCCCAACCCTGAGATATTATATTATACATATGCAAATATTCCAAAGTTAAAAAAACTCTGAAATCCACAACACTTCTGGCCCCAAGCATTTCAGGTAAAGAATACTCATCCTGTAATAAAAAACAAATCGGTTGTGATGAACACAAATGAAGAGTTTAAATGTTGATCTGGCATCTCAAACCCGAAGCAAAGTTACTAATGCTCCTTAGTTCTTACTTTGTCTGTCCAATTCGGTGCACCCGCCCTATGGCCTGAAGCTCGTGGGCAGGGTTCAGTATGGGCTCCACCAAGAGAACATGCGTGGCTTCAATGATGGTTAATCCATTAGAGCCTGTGTGCAGGGGCAGCAGCAAAATATTGATTTGGGGATCACGTTTAAATGCTGAAAGGTTCTCCTAAAAAAGAGAAGTATATTTTAGTTTTAGCTGGTTCAGTTCAAAGTAAGAGCAACACTGTCACGGCTCATGTTAAAGGTGACAGATGGTGTCTAGTCAACGCAAAACACAACTGTGGAAAGCAGATGTCAAACAAAGAATTTTAGGGAATATAAACTTACTAGACTTTAGTTTTAATGAAGTAGCATATGAATGCTCTTGTTCTTTATATTATATATAAGATGCATATGATTTATTCAAATTGTGTCATGAGTTCAGAGGGAAAAGAGGGAGAAAGAATAAATATACTAAGAATGTGAAATAAGAGATATGACTATGTAAAACTTTCTGCTGATATTTTGCATATGTACCTTTTTAGGGTGTCTATCTGTTACTATACTATGCCTTTTGGAGGACAATTCTGGTAAAATCTAGTTCTGCAGTTCTGTCTGATACGGTCTCTTTAGAGCCTAACCCCAAGGATGTGCGGCCTCACACCAAAGGCCAAAGGGCGTTATCACAGGCAAAGTTCTTCTGCTAAAGAGCCAAGAAATGTGCTCAGTATGGGCATAAATGAAAAGATCAAAAATACTTAATTTGTTTTTAAGTGATAATTTCATAATTAATCAAGAAAGATTCAACTAATGTGGCTGATGTGACAGATGACAACAGGAAAATAGAAGCAAAATACTGACATACCTGAAATGTTTTAACACGACCGATCTGTGCAAATTCCATGTTATTGTCAGTGAGGGCTTTAGAAATAATATCTAATACATCTTGCCACTAAAACACACAAAACAGTAAAAAACAATTATACATAATTTTTATCTACAGAAGAATTGAAAGCATGCTTTATACCTAAGTAAATATAAGCAAAACAAAATTCTTAAATGAAGCAGCATCAACATTATTTAGCTCCATCTTGAAATAACAGTGGGTTTTGTTTTGCACTAAATGCTTGCTGAAAGGAGAAAAAATTGTCTTTGAAAACTGAGTTATGGTAAACAACAGACAATAAATGATGGTACACTTACACAGCGCTTTTGGTCTAAAAAATAATTTGAGAAATTACTCTTCAAGGTTGTAGATTCAAATTTTGAATTATTAAAATAAAAAAATAACCAAAATGAACATAAAATCATAAGTACAGGAATTATCTTAAAGTCTCATCACATTTGTTTCAACATAATTTTATGGGTATAGAAAAATGATCCTAAAACCTGTAACAGTAGTTCTACTACAGTAGGCATTACATCTCAGTTCTCAGATATAAACTGCTGAGAGACAGCTAGTCTGGGTAAACGCTGAACGGGGGTGCCGAGCTCACCGTGGAGAAGACCAGCGCTTTGGCCCCTGGATCCCTAAGCTGTATTTTCATCAGAGTTCTCACCACAGCTTCCACCTTTGTAGAATGGCTACCCTTTGAATATAAAGAAAACACACATTACTACCAAATAAAATTGAGTTAAGAATGGGAAAAAAGGGGCGATAACATAAAATATTTGTATTATCAAAACTATATGTAAACCCAAATCAAATTACCCATGGAAAAGTAGTACATAACAGAGACTCACAGATATATTAATTTTGAAAATTATGTAGCTGCATTCTAAAGTTATTTAAAGACAGTTAGCTTTTATTAGTTAAAGATGTTTGATTTCAAAACACTCTTAATCCAATCTCAGATATATCGGACACTGTGGGATTAGCTGTTAAGAATTCAATAATTCAAAACTTTAATGTAAGCAAACAGCAAAGGATCCAATGCATGAAGAATACTCTGGTGCAGCAGAATTAGGAAGGACGCAGCTACAAATGATGGTTACTTATATCAAGGCAAAGTCACACACACTAAAGACCCAGAAGGAGTAAGATACATGTAAGATACATTCATACGACCTCTGGATTATTCTATGCAACCCGAAACCCTTGAATCTCACAGATTGATGAACAGAATCCTCCTTATGTTACATGGATTGCAGTGTCTTCTGTATTTGTTTTTCCCATTAACTGGTACTGGCATCATGAAGAATGATGATAGCTGTTACTAATATATGGTTCTGCACTTGGGTGTGGGAGGGGAGTAAGCTAATAATCAAAAAGGAGGGCATGGCGGCGTGGCCTAGCGGCTAAAGTCTTTGCCTTGAACGTGCCAGGATCCCATATGGGCAACAGTTCTAATTCCAGCAGTCCAGCTTCCCATCCAGCTCCCTGCTTGTGGCATGGGAAAGCAGTCAAGGACAGCCCAAAGCTTTGGGACCCTGTACCTGTGTGAGAGACCTGGAGGAGGTTCCTGGCTCCTGGCCTCGAATCAGCACAGCACTGGCCGTTGTGCTCACTTGGGGAGTGACTCATTGGATGGAAGATATTTCTTGTCTCTCCTCCTCTCTGTATATATCTGACTTTGCAATAAAAATAAAATAAATCTTTAAAAAAAATCAAAAAGGAGTTATTTTTTGTATCTCCTGTAACCATCTTCAGAAAAGTATAAAAATGAAAAACAGAGAAATAAGAAAATGAAGAAAACACAGCATGCAGTTTTTAGCCTTTACTCATCTGGAGTATTCTGGGGGATGGTGTGGCATGCAAAAAACGGGCAAAATCTAGTTTAGTTGCCAATTGTGTAACTTACTATGTCTCTAGGTTCTAACCTCCATAAGCCTTCATTTCCTCATATATCACACAGGATAGCTGTTATCTACTGCCAAATGGGATTGTGTCAATGTAAAGAGAAACCAGTAACTTATTTTTCTGAGACAAATATGAGCATCATTAAGTGACCTAGGTCATGCCGCCAATGGGTGATCTACTCAAGAGGAAGAAACAATATTTCACACCAACTTTAGCCCTCTTCTCAATCTTTCCCATAGGCTTCCACACAGAGAAACATTCAAAGGTGAAAACAAAAACAAAATAAAGAAGACAGCTATACTAAATTAAAAAGTTGGCAAGAAGAGCCTTGGGAAAAAAATCAAAATTTTTCACAGTAAAATTCTGAAGTTTCATTTATTTCTTAGGGCATACAGACTCTCAATTTTACCTGCAAGGTTAAAAAAAAATGACTAAAAGGCATTTCTCAAGTAAGAAGAAAGGGAGTTTACACAAAGTCACCTCCACGATTCATAAGGTACCATTTTAAAAACCAGGAAAGCCTTTGTAAGCAACATTCTAGGCTAACCTGCTTCTTCTCTAGGAAAAGATCAGAATACTTTAGCAAAATCTGGGTAGTCCAATGACAGTTCTCAATGATCTGATCCAAATGCTACTGCTTTGAGCCATTTGGTACCAGTGAGGTTAATCTTTACGAATGAAAGAACAACAAAGAAATTTAGAAATCAAAAGCTCTGTTTGGTACAGGCTATGAAAGTACTCTATACAAATCTGTGAAAAAATTAAAATGTCTATTTTCCATTAGCTTTGTGATGATTCCCTCTCACATGGGGAATGAAACAAATTTAGATACTCTTTATTTCAAAATAAGAAGTGGGGGAAAGTTTTTCTGCCATGGGCTATTTGGATATTTATGACATCATGCATAGGCCAAACACAATGATCAACTGTAACGTCAGCCTGCTATTAGGATTTCCGGATTTTGAGTTTTGCCTGTGGTTTACGGGCAGGGTCAGACCAAATGATTTTGCTGGTCTTTTATGACCCATGGGCCAGATGTCTCCTATCCATGTTAGTGATGGATGAAAAGTAACTATTAAAATGACAAAATGTTGAAAAAAGTGGGTGGCCCCACAAGTATCTCTGGGTTTGAGTATACTTATCATACACAGCACCTCTGAAACTAACCCAGCAAAAGCAATCTATGCTGGAACACAGCACAGGTGAAGGTACCTCCTCCCGAGGGCTCACAATGCGGACCTTTACTTTAGCATAAAAGTACTGCTTATAATTTAAGATGTTACACTAAAACCTCCTTACCACTCAAATCTACTTTAGCAAGAATTCAAAGTCTGCTGTTAAAATGAGAAGAAAACACTAGACTCAATAAACAAAGGGTTATACCGCTAATAAGGAAACACAGGAAGGCAGGATATACTGAAGCAGGAAAATGGAACAGAAATTAGATAAGCATATGGTTTCTGCCCAATTTCCAATCACAGATTTGGGGAATGTGTTGTTATTTTTGTTGGACAGTTACAGAGAATTGTTGGTGACAGCTTGAAGGAACTTTTAAAGTAATTTTGGCAGATTTCACATCAAACTAACCTCTAAAAATGCTGCAAATTTTAAACTATCAATAGCTATATTTGCTGTTTTTCTGCACATTTGCAAAAAGGTTCAACATTTTACCAATCTGAAGTCAAAGGAGGAGCTGAATTTTTATTTATTCTACATTTCCCTAAAGTGAGTCTAATTTGTTGGTCATTTAGAATTCATTTTCAGAACTCTATTAGTTGGATTTCTTCACATAAGCAGTGCTCAATTTGGGCTGTAAATATTTCCTTATCTTTCTGTCCAAAGTTTACATTTGTTAGATACAACAATTCAAGTCAAAGTGCTGTTAGTGTGTTTGTTATGCAGGGTAACTCACACAGGGATTGCACAGTAAGTATTCTGTGACTTGCTTTTTTTCTCCTATGATTTACTATTTTGATAAATCCTTCAGTGCTGGAGAAGCAGTCTTCAGAAGAGAGATGAGGGATTTTATTTGGAGAACATTTTCCTCAACTGATTGCCTTGCCTTGGTTCTATCTAATTCATTCCACAATCAGATAATGAAACATGAATACTACACACATCACAAATGATTTTATAAAAAAAATTAAGAGGCGGTGAGAAGGCTGAAGGAACAGTGGATACATCAACTTGATCATGATGAGAAATCAAAAGGTTCTGACTAAAGCTAGTATTTCAGAAGAAAAAATTAATGTGTTATTGAAGTAATATAGGTGACCCTACAATCCAAAATCAGAAATTGTACTCAAGTAAGACAAAGAAAAGGAATAGCGAGAACATTATTTTCCAAGTTGTGACACCCCATTTTGCTTGGAATTATTCACTTTTTTGCTTGTTAATAATTTCTACTAAAAAATACAAATTTTATTCCTTTTTCTTACAGGAAAAATAGGGTTCAAAAGGAATGAGCTAGATGCCTGTAATTCTGAAACGTTTAATTTAGTACTTCAATGAAGCACTGCGAATTTGTTTATTACAAAGTGTCCTCTGAATTGTCATTTACTTCTCCACCACAATTATACCTACATTACCTCTTACTGCCCAGGGTCAAACAGAAGCCTCATATGTTTCAGCTTTGTCGGAAGTGGGATAATAAATTTAAAATAGGCCATAGATGGTACTGGATTACTCTAGCAACCTTGTAAAGATACTACAAGAATCAAAAGTCTTAAGACTATATTTTTGATGATTTCATTTTAACTGAGAAACATTAAAATGGGCAAACTCATACATCTTTGCATTCTTTCAATCCTCATTAAAGAGAACTACGTTGTAAACAGCAATACGAAATACTGTCCTTGTATTTAGTGTTTGGTAACAGATATTTGATGTTAAACTTGCAAAGCTAGTGTACAGCACAGAGTCATCTCCTACTTTTGGTATCATGGACTTTTCTTTGTGAAGTTAAGGTAACTTCTTCAATGTACGTACGTTGTCTGTGATGGCTTCAAGCTGAGGGAGATTAGTGACTTGTTTTTCTATCTGCACATGTTCATCATGCTAAAAACCCACGCTACTAATGCAGTTATAAAGCTTGTGTGATTGGTCCCACAAAGCACATGCTTTGGGTAAGTTCTTTAACATATTAGCTGAATAAAGCTCAATGTAAACTTCACCCAGATTAAAAGATACCTTACAACTGTATAGTCACAAAAAAAAAAAAACCCAACAACAAAAATAACAAAAAAACTGCTCAAAGAGTTAAGACAAAAACTACAAAAAAATTCATTTTATTTGGACCCAAGGGTTCTTACATGTGTTACATGTGTAATACTGTTCAACTGCTGATCCAGCAACTCATCCAATTATTCACCCAAATGTGCATACTTGTAAGTGCCTGTTACATGGCAAGCCATTGCCATGTAATGGGATATGAATGAAACAAAATCCTCCTCTCAATATTTTAATGGAAATTATGTTCCTCATAGAAATAAGCTTTTCATAAAGACAAACTCGTAAAAAATATACACTGTTCAATTATTGCAAGCTATGGCTAATTTCAACATAAAGCTCACTGACAGTTTACAACTGCAGTTAAATAAAAAACTGGCCAGTGAAAGGGATTTGTTTTTTCATAATTATATTAAGTTTTGAGATAGTATAACAAAAAACATGTAACTGTACTCCCAATTTTACCAGTTATTATTCATGTATAACATGTCATATAAAATGCATTTTATTCCACATGAGGATATTTATTTTATTTCCAATGCTGACAGAGAAAGAGAGATCTTTCACTCACCAGCTCACTTCTCAAATGTCTGCATAGCTAGAACTGACCAGACCAAATACAGGAGCCCAGAGTGTCACCTAGGTTCCTCAAGTGGGTGACAGGGATCCAATTACTCGGGCCATTATCTGCTGCTTCCCACTTCGCATTTCCAGGAAGGCAGATTGGAAGTGGAACGGGTGGGACTCTACCCAGTCTTCTGACACAGAAAGTCAAGTCACCCAAGTGCTCAACATGCAGTGCCAAACTACTCATTATAAGATAATATTTAGATAAATATATTTAAATGGATTCACATGTAAATTGTATTTACCAAATTAGTTTATAGCAATGTTAAATCTTAGGATTTTATAACCGGTTTCTGCCAAGAAACTTGATGATACGTTGGAAGTCAAAAAATGTCAGAACTTATGACAAAGAATAGGATTCCATACACAGGATCCTAACTATGGTACTCCTAGTGTGAATGTAAAAATGCAATATATATTTTTTCTCTACAAAAATACTGAGAATTTATGGATGTAGGGCAAAAAAAAAAAATCTTTCTAAAGCAGGTCAGTTGATTGTCAGTCACTCAAGGGTTTGAGAAGATGAAACCAACAAGCATGTGTGCTGGGGTGAGGGAAGCTGTTTTGTTGTGCCTCTTTCTACGTAGTATATTTTCTCCTAGACAGAAACTTCTTATGACACAAGGATTTGTTCATTGTAAGGTCAGGGCATCTACTAACAAAAATGTTGTGTATGCAATTTAGCCAAACACAGGAGACAGAGCACAAGCCACGTGAGTTAATGTTCTGCCAGGAAGCCTACTTCACCATCCAGAATGCCAGGCAGTTGTCAGAACTTGCAAGGGGAATTTTGTTTACTTTGTGAAAAGTCCAGTAGGCTCCAAAGGTCATTTAGGAATACTCTCACACTGTTGTTACACACATTACTTTAACGTCAGTGAATCGACCCCCGGAAACAGCTGTGGTTCCAAGATTTTATTTCTATAGTTAAAGAATTCTTTACAATGTGCAATATTTATTTTTAAAAAGCAGTACGAAGGAAGAAAGTCTTATACTACTTCCTTTATGATCATCAAATCTCTTTTATCTGTAGATTAATTATGATTAATGGCTACTGTATAAATTATGTTATTTATGTCTCACATGAATGCTTATAAACATTTCAAATGAAGTAAATGCTTAACTGAGATTAAAAATTATGCATTTTCTATATTATTTATTAAGGATGGGTGGTAATCACCCACTAATGATAATGTAATATAAAAGAAAAATCTTATGTTTAGGAATAATTGGAACCAATAGCTGAAACTTCTGAAAAGAATATTGTAAGTAATTATATGGATTTATATTTTCTATATTTTAAAATACAATAGGGGAGTTTCAGAGTCAGAGTAACACAAAATCTGAAAATAAGCAGCTGGCTTCAAGGAGAAAGTGCTGGGGAGGGGTGTGAAGGCAATCAGATGACAGTAAGAAGGCAGATGTGGTAGACACTGGCGACAGAGAAGCTAATATGTAAACATAAAAATATAAGCAATTATTAAAGTATAAGCAATTATAATTTATAAGTCTAAAAATGAAGTATATTCTATAATCTTTTTTTATAAGATGTTTTAAGGAATGCACATATTCATCAGTACTCATGAAAGACAGGAAACGTAAGATCATAATAAACATTGTGTTCTAACAGAACAGCAATGTAACTGTCCTGACCACCCCTGAATCTAGGAAAGCTGCCACAGGCCAACAGGTGTTGGGGTTTGACGGCTCGATGACTCAGTTTCTTACAGGCTGTGCTGTTTACTGGTAGCTGTAACAACCACTTCCTCGACCTCACTGCATGAAGCCTGACACAGCAGCTCCCTGTCATGCTGGTTCCTTCTACGATCAATGCTGTCTATCTTCAGGATGGGCTGCCTCTTCTTAGCCACAAATGCCATCTGTGGCCCTTGAGATAACTATGGCCAGGGGACAAGACAAAAGAGAAGGGAAGGGCTAACAGATCATCTTTATTATTATTTTTCATGATACGATTTCACAAACACAGCAATTCCCCCCTCCACCCTCTCATCCTCCTCCACTGTATTCTCCCATATTATTACAATAGTACAGTCCTTGAGTCACAAATCCAACAATCTTCTATTTGCTGAATCACGGCACTGTGGCTATAGACAAAGGTAGATAGTCTAGTTCCTATTGTCAAGCTATATTTAAGTTTCATTGGCAGTCGTCCTTTTATTTAGGAGTAGAGATGCATAGTGCAAGCATTTTCCCATTAGGCTAGGTTCCAGTTCATCTATGAGAACATAAGTATATGCATGTTTATGTTTCTATCTATCTTGTATTTTGCATGGAGGTTACTTTATAAGAGAGAACATATAATATTTGTCCTTTGGGGATTTAAGCTAGTACTGTCACAATGGAAGTCAGTATGGAGCGTTTAAGACAACTGAAAATTGATCTAACAAATGACCCAGCTATCTCACTTCTGGGAATACACCCAAAGGAAGTGAAATCTGCATATGAAAAACTGCCCTCCAACCCTGTATTTATAGCAACACAATCCACATTAGTTAAGACATGGAAACAACCAAGATGCCCTTCAAAAAAAGGAATGGATAAAGAAACAATGATACATCTGTTCCATGGAATATTACTCAGCCATTAAAAAGAATAAAATTCTGCCATTTGTAACCAAATGGTCCCAACTCCGTAAGATGCATCATCTTTAAGGGAACAAGGGCAAATACATTAGTGGAAAGAGAGGAGCAGAAAGGGGAGCTGGGCAGGAGAGCAGTTCTTTGTGTGGTAGACATATCACTGAGTTCCTTCAACACTGATGAGCAGGCTGTACCACAGCTTACTGTTGCACCTGCTTCTGAAACACGCATGGCAAGGGCTCTGGACAGGGACCAGGGCTCAGGGCTCGCGAGATGACAGTCCTCCGCGCACTCGCTCTGCATGTTCCTCCTGTTTATTCACTCTCCCAATTTTTCCATTCCACTCCTGAACCTTTCACTGGTGCTGTGCGGAAGCAGTCCTCTAATGGCCAACAATCTGACCCACATTTTGTACCTCTCGTGAAAACACTGCTCTTCAATGTCCTGCTTAAGGTAGAACCTGGCTGTACTTCAAGCAGACTGCTTTCTCAACAGTCCTGCTGAGTGAACAAAGGTCATTCTTGCAAGCTCTTTGCAACTGAGCACTGGTATTTGCTTCAGCTCCCGGTAGAGGTTTCAGAGCATGACTTTACAGTTTTGTTAACATTTTCATTCTTTTCTAGCCTTTGTTATCCACTTTACCCTTTGTTATCATTCACTGAACACAACCCTTCTTTCTTTGAAGAATTCAATAGCTCCCAATCTGCTTTTTTTTTTTGACTCTATAACCCATTCAAAGAGTTCCTAAGTCATCAATGACCTCCATGTCAGTTCACACAGTAGTTGAGCCATTTTCAATACCTCGAGTACAACTGATAAACCACCCACTGACCTAAGCAGCTTTCCTGTTGGTGACATTCTGCTGCAGACTGTCTCTCATTTCTCCATTACAAGCTCCATTTCCTCTGTATTTTACTTTTTATAAAGTTATGAATTACAGGATTTGACTTGAAGCTTTACTCGCTACAATTCTTATGTTAAGTATTATCTCACAAGTTACTTTCAATTTTAGGTCTCTAGCTCCAAACACCAATACTTTTCTGGATGTCTCCAGCACCTGAAATGTAATGCCTTAAGTGGATTCTTCTATCATATAGTTATGTCAGTAATGATCTGTTTGACTTTCATGTCAGAACCCAGTCATTTATGAAATCTTCATGTTCCATCTTATGAATCAACATCCACTTCACCTCCACTACCATCAAAGTAATCAAGGTTACCAATACAACTGATGTCGCTTCCTGAACTGTTCTCTTCACACCTTTCTCTACTCTGGAGCTTCTTCAGGCTCTCCCACATGGGTGCAGGGTCCCAAGGCTTTGGACCATCCTCTACTGCTTTCCTAGGCCACAGGCAGGGAGCTGGACGGGAAGAGGGGCTGCCAGGAGACAAGCCAACACCCATATCGGATCCCAGCGTGTGCAAGGTGAGGATTTCAGCTGCTATGGGATCCTGGCATGTGTAAGGAAAGGACTTTAGCTGTTAGGCTGCTGTGCCAGGCCCGAGGAAGGATATTTTGAGTATCTACATGTGATAAAGATACTGCCTTGCTTATAGCATTTAATGCTCCTTTGCTTATGTGAAAATAAAATTTTCAGATTTTCAGATGGAGCTTTAATATTAGGGCCCTCTGAGGTCTCCAGAGTCATTCTATTCCATTTTCATTCTGGTTTTTTGCATTGTAACTACCTGGTTCCACTAGAGTGCTTCTTATCTCAGCTTTTCCTGTGTAGAACATCGACCTCACCTCCTTCCCTTAGGCTGACTGCTCCCACCGAAATGTCCATAACTTAAGAGTCAGGGTTGATTTTTTTTTTCTTTTCAGTTTTTACCACAATTATAATACATACCTATTTAAGGTCTGTGCTTCATCTGCTAACTCAGCCTACTTCCCCTCTACTGCCAAAGCGACAAGTTCCAGCAATATCCAGGTCTGTTTTACTCCCGAGTGTATGCTGCACCTGAGGCCCAGCACACTACACAGTTCACCGAATGAACCAAAGTTCATTATCAAAACTTTACGATTCTGTCTATTGTAATAAAGAACAATATGACTGATTATCAGACTTTGCTCAAATCACTTGAGAGAAAAAAACCCAGTGATAAAAAATTCTTTAAGTCAACTATAGCTTTTTAGAGGGAAAACACGATAATAACTGTTCTTGTTTCTAGCCACCAAACATTCTCAGGAATGAGTGAAGACAGCATCAAGGACACATAGAACAAACGCATCAAGATTTTCCTTCTTTCTTAGGAGTCAGTCCCACCGCTCTCAAAACTACTTATTGAGGCTCTTACACCCTACTATATTTATATTACTGATTTGAGCTTGTCCATGTTTGGTTTGAAGACATTCAAAACATATATTTAAGAAAAATAAGAACACATATCTAGTAAAGGTTTCTCATTAACTAAAATTAAATAATACAGTTAAATAAACTAAGAAAGGTTAATTATAGATCATGTTTTGATTTCCAAATATAATCATTTTCTTAAAATTTGGAAAGAAGAAAAAAAAAACCTTACAAAAATAAAAGGCAATTTGCTCTGCCCCAAATATCAATCCATAGTATTTAAAAGTACACCACCGCCTTTTTTGAAAGTATATTCTTCAGTTTCCTTCAATTTAGTTGGATACATTCTTTTCTTTTCACTACAGGGTTGTGCAAAAGAATATAGAAAAAACTTTTTCACAACAATTTAAGCAGATTTTCACCTATTTCTAATGAACAGAAAAATCCACAAGTAATCAGATGGAATTCTATGCTATTTTCTTGACACGGTGGCTGTGACTACTGCTACATACGCTTCTAAGTGTTCTTCCGTCCTCCCACGTACAGAGCTGTGGCTGGGAGGCATCTCTGTGGGCAACAGTGATTCCTAGAGTCACTGTACCTGTGCTGTTCATCCTAGTGTCCTCATCCACACACTGCTTTCTCCCACATTGCCGCACCTACGCTTCCACACACTTCTGACTCACTTTACCTTGACGGGGATGTCTTCCTCCTGGCTGGCTTTCTCCGAGGTGAAGACGTACGAGATTTCCTTGTGGGAAGTGGTCTGGCGGCAGATGGCACACCTGATGGCGCTGCGGTGAGACCCCACGCTGTACTGCTCGATGATGATAGAAACACATTCATTACAGAAACAGTGTCCACACGTCAGTACTGCCCACTGCAAAGGAAGCACACAGAACAAAAACCTCGGGCTGGCAAAGATGTCTTGCAATCTATAAATTTAGTAGAATAGAGTAAAACAATTTTTACTTTGTTTCATGAAATTAATATTTTATGTTATTAAAGCCAGTGGTACTTCAAATTAGTAACTTTTGGTCCCGAAGTTCCCAATATTTAGCTTGGCATACCCTGAGTGAGTTTTACAGGTATTAGTTTGTAAGAAGTAGGGGTTCTCCTTTCAGATTCAGTAAAAATGCAAATTACTCCTTCCATATTATCACAGCAGATATAATAGAAGAAATGAGAACATCATTTTGGAGATAACATATACTTAAAAACTGTATTATTTAATCTTTAAAATAGATTTATATTTTCACAAGTCAAAATATTTGCTATACACAGTGAGATAGACTAGTGTCAAATTTATTTAAGAAGTGATTGTGGATACATTAAAAACAAACACAAACCTCAATCAATACAAACTGATGGAAGTAGCCGAGAAAAGGCAAATGGCAAAGCCTGCAGGGCATGTGTCGGCTGCTCTGCGCTGTCCCTGAGGACTGTAACTACCTTTCAAATAAGTAACCAAATGTTAAGAGTAGTTTTATTACTACTATAGTAATCTGATATATTTGTCTTTTAGAAGACTGATGTTCTGCTACAATTAAATGAGACAGTGTAAGTTAAAGAACTCCAGAAACTGTAAAGGTTTAGGGGGAAAATGACATAATTTCAGAGACAATCAGATGCATGGATCTTGTCCAAAAGGGAAAAAAATACTATTCTATGTGATCACTCGTCCTGTTTTCAGCACAGCTGATGCCAAGCCATTTTGATCATTCCCTTGAGTCACAGACCCCGAGTATCTGTAGCGCACTGTGCTGCTGCCGCTCAGTTAACTGTAACAGCCATCCAGGGTCACAGCCAATGGCAGGACCCTTCGAGATCCCACCTGCCACCCGCATGTTCCTTCTCTCTGATTACTGTCTTATAACATGGTACTTATACATTAAACTCTTCATTCTCATATCCATAGAAAAATATGGCCAACAATGCTCTACTCATTTAATAGTAATAGGTTTAGCTTAAATTTCGAAATGCAACAAATATTGTGATAACACATATATTGATTTATCATACAAAGCAGGAAGAAATCAGCTAGTATAAAATATGGAAGATGAGTTCTCAGGGAATATGTGATATGATCCCAGCATGTTTTTAGATATCCTCTGGCCTTCCTTCATGGCAGAGCTAGCACTTGCCTTTCATACAAAGTTGTCATGAGAAAAACAGACAAAGAAGAAACCCAGAAACCTTGTGGAAGTCTGAGCGATGTGAACTGTTTCACACCTGACGTCATAACCTCACCTGCTTCCCCAGCTGTCGGGCGCAGATGGGACAAGGCTCTGGATTAATGCCTCCCGATGTTCTGTCTTGAGACTGGGCAAATAGAAGAATCCAAAAATACATTAATTACAGTTTTATATTTAAGATCTGATACATGTCTTATAACACATTTAAGAACTGCCACTTAAATAATCTAATAATTGAGGTGACATGATACTTTACAAACCAGATAGGATTATTATTTCTGGAACTAAGACATAATTCAAAGTGTGAACCAAGAATGAAAAAAAAAATCTTTAATACAACTTGTCATCCTATTACTGTTTTGTGATTATAAATCAAGGCAAAATTAAAAGTACAATCTAAGCTAAATTTTCAAAATTTTATTTTCAGCTTAGATTTTTACAAAGAACTGTAGAGTACTTTAAAATGTGTAGTTCATAAATTTTTGAGGAGTTCTTCAAAAACGGGAGAAAGCTGTACTTCCTCTCCATGTTTGCTTATCATGGGATCACATACAAGGGAAGAGACAGCATTTCTCAGGTAACATTACCAGAACCACCTGCTTCTCAGCATCCTTCTCCTATCTTTTCAAACTATTATAAGAACTGTAGGAACTTCAAAAAGTTACCATATGGAGGTTTTAAATTTACGGAAAATATAAAGGAAAGTAAATTAGATAGATCATTACGATTTTTGCCTGTGGCTTCACTAATTAAATCATTTCAAATAATGTATAATAGCACATTAAAACATGTTGAATTACGAAAGCATTTCACTACTGGTCACCTAAGATATTCTAGGGATAGCAAACGTGGCTGAGGCTGGAGAGTCAACACGGCCTCATACTCCCGTTTCATAATAAAGAGGTTCACTGGTCCAGAAGGAAGGCTGAGGGAAGTAGGGTTTCTTTACATGGTTCAGTTGCAGAGTAACCAAAGCTTGGGAGAAGGCACTGTGCGTGCCTTTTCATTCTCTGCTTTTGTCTTAAGAGCAAAGTAAGTCAACTGACCAACACAGAACTTACAAGGGAGAGGACTGCTTGAAGCCTTGTACACAAACAGGGATATAATTACAGTAATTTCTGAATCGTCTGTCATAATTCACAATGTTATCTTTTCCAATATATTTAAACAATGAGTTGGCGGTTTTTCTTTACATGGTCAGATTGTAAGTTTTTGTGGCCATACTGTGGTGTTGCAGCTGCTCAACGGCGCTACTCTACTGTGAAATGCAGTCATAGACAACAGGCGAATGAACGGGTGCAGCTGCGCGCCTACAAAACTTTTGCTAGGTGGTGGGCAGGATTTGCTCCACATGTAGCAGTGTGTAGACTCCTGATTCACATAAATTTCCTTGTAAGCACACACACTTACCTGCATAGTGTCACACACTTTAACTTTCATTTATTTCTGAACATTTTTAATTTCCACTGTGATTTTTTTTTGAACCATGAGTTATTTGGAAATGTGTTATTAATTTCCAAATAACTGAGGATTTATCTAGTGATTTTCCACTAGAAATTTCTAGTTTAATTTCCTTTTGCTCAGGAATATATCCCTACATAATTTTGATACTTTGAAACCTTTTAGAATTGCGTTTTCAATTAGCCAGTGGTCCACACTGTAAATCTTGTGGTTCTGTAGCTATTGAGTGTAGCTGTCTGTGCCAAATAGGCCATGTGTTCAAATGCTACTACACTGAGAGATTGTATGTCTATTTCTCTTAAAAGAATCAGATCCTAGTTTACCTCTTTCCTTTGTGTAACTGTGCTACATTTTAATTTTCATATATGTTGCATATTCTACATAATTGTGCTGTTGCTTAAAATTATTTTATATTTATTTATATAAGTATTCATTCATATTTATGTACTATTTAAGTTTCCCATGCTCTTCATTCCTTTCTACAACTTGAGTCTTCAACCTGGGATCTTTTTCAGTGAGAACCGCCTTAAATAACTGGACAGGGAGTTCAATGGGGATGCATCTTCTTTTACTTCTTGTTTATCTGAAAGTATCTTTATTTCACTTTGTTACAAAAGATACATTTACTTACTTGAAAGGTAAAGTAATAGAGGGAAGAGGCAGAAATATTTCATGCGTTGGTTCACTTTGCAAATGACCACAACAGTCAGGATTGGGCCAGGCTGGAATCAGAAGCCAGGACCTTCTACGATGCCATGCTAGTCCCTTTATTTTTTTGAAATGATATTTTGTGCAGATATAAAATTATATGTTGCAATTTCTTTCAGGTTTTTTAAACATGTGGTTGCACTGTTTAACTGGTTTCACAGAAAAGCTACAGAAATGAAGTAACCAGAGGAAAAAATACCTTTGAAACATTCAAAGAAAAAGGCTATGTGTCCATCAATTTTAATAGTACTCTTTGGTATGCAGTATTCTTTTTCTATTAATTCTGATCGTTTTTATGTTTTCATTATTCCAGTTTTTAGCAGTTTGC
Organism: Ochotona curzoniae; assembly: GCF_017591425.1. Classification (NCBI taxonomy): domain Eukaryota; kingdom Metazoa; phylum Chordata; class Mammalia; order Lagomorpha; family Ochotonidae; genus Ochotona; species Ochotona curzoniae. Next base: position 25,458,642 of record NW_024467115.1, read on the forward strand.
CTGTGATATTCCTGTTTTCCCTCCACTCTCCATCAAGGGGTTCTGCTAGTTCCTTCAATCAAGGAAGGAAGTTTCAAAATCTCATTCATTAGTTTTACAAAATTACTGGCCATCACTGTCTTCATGGTTTTCTCTCTGACTTTAATTGTAAACATGCCAGATGACATGTCCGTGTCTCCTATCTCTTCCCTTTCTATTTTCTATTTCTCTCACTAATTTAAACTGAATATTTCTATGGTACTACGCTTGAGTTCAGTAATCGTATTTTCTTCCTGTGTCTGTTCCCTAGTCACTGCGTTTTTGATTTCATATCCCTTTTTTTTTTCTAATTTCTAAAATGTCTGTTTGATTTTAACTATACAGATTCCAACTCATTTAACTGAACTTTTTCTCCAGCATATTAATCATAATTCTTTAAAATCCTTTCTTGCTATATCAACAATTTGGAGTATCTGCAGGTCTACATTTAATGGTCATCTCTTCTCAGCTACTTTTCTTTCACAAGTTTCCACTATTTTTTTTTTGTAAGATTCATTTTGTATTTTTTTTTTTTTATTGGAAAGGCAGGTATACAGAGGAGATATGGAAAGAAAGATCTTCCATCCACTGGTCCACTCTCCAAGTAGCTGCAAAGGCCAGATCTGAGCTGATTTGAAGCCAGGAGCCAAGAGCTTGTGGGTCTCCCATGTGAGTGCAGGGTCCCAATGCTTTGAGCTGTCCTCTACTGCTTTTCTAGTCCACAAGCAGGGAGCTAGATGGGAAATGAAGCAGCTGGAACATGAACTGGCATCCATATGATATCCCAGCAGATGCAAAGTGAGGACATTGTGACTAGGCTATTTATTGCTCCAGGCCCAAGTTTCCATTATTTTTAAGACAGATTTTTTTCCTTAATAGCCTTCCCTACTCTAATTGTTAAATTAATGATAGTTTATCATTAAGTGTTATTCCTATTTAGAAATAAAAATGATACATTACAATACTAATATACTATCAAAGAACAATACTAATATACTATCAAAGAGCTCATCTAGGGCCCGGCACCGGCACGATAGTGTAGTAGTTAAAGTCCTTGCCTTGCAGCGCTGGGATCCCATATGGGTGCCATTTCTAATCCCAGCAGCCCCGCTTCCCATCCAGCTCTCTGGGAAAGCAGTTGAGGATGGCCCAAAGCCTTGGGACCCTGCACCCACTTGGGAGACCTGGAGGAGGTTCCTGGCTTTGGATTGGCTCAGCTCTAGCCATTGTGGCTCCTTGGGGAGTGAATCATTGGACGGCAGATCTTCCTCTCTGTCTCTCCTCCTCTCTGTATATCTGCCTTTCCAATAAAAATAAATAAATCTTAAAGAAAAAAAGGAGCTCATCTAGTTGCCTACCATTACTTATGAAGGTTCTTCTTGTTTGTTTATCATTTAGACCCATTTGAAATTTACCAGCTAACACTGAAAAATATTAATAATGTAACATATTCATCTTTAAACATTTGCATTATTCTTCAAAGTATGTCATTTTATGATTGAGATTTAACCGAATCTTCCAATTAGTAAGACAGTAGCAAGCCTTGGATTTATCGCTATCATGGTAGTAGTTCAATATTCAATTAACATCTGTAATGTCTACATCAAAACTGGAGGGCAATTCCCAAGGCTGTTGATTTCAAATCCTAGTATAATACACTTATATAACAATTGTTCAACAAAAAATTTGGTGACTGCCAGGAAAATCAGCTACTCAGAATTTTTGTTTTTCTGTATTTGTTTTGAATATATTCACAACATTTGAACTGTATCTCAATTGCATATATTCTCTCTGAACTTTCTAAGAGCTTTTTCTTATGTCATTTACACATTGAAAACACAACTTAATCTAGATCATATATTAATTGCAAGAACTAACTGAACAGAGGAAGATTTTCCGCCCACTGATTCACTCACTCCCCAAGTGACCACAATGGCTGGAGCTGAGCCAATCCAAAGCCAGAAGCCTCGAGTCTCTTCTGGGTCTCCTACATGGTGCAGGGTCCCAAGGCTTTGGGCCGTCCTCAACTGCTTTCCCAGGCCACAAGTGGGGAGTTGGATGGAAAGCGGGGCTGCCAGGATTAGATCCAGCACCCACGTGCATTCTGATGCATTCTTAGGTGAGGACTTTAGCCACTAGGCTACCATGCCAGGCTCTAAATTATTAATTTTTGTAATCCCCTAGGAAAGCTCGAAAAGACAGTTTTACCATTCTTATGGAACAGGTGTCAGAGAGATAAATAATGAATAAAGTCACACATCTAGAAAACAGCGGAGTCATGATTCAATTTGGACTGTACACATTCAAAGTCTATCTTTTAAACTCCCACCCTAGTTCAACTATTAGGGACTGTCAAATTCAGTGTCCATCACTGGATGGAATGATTCATTTAACTATATGCTGTTAACAGTTTTCAGGGTTAAATCTTTTTTTGGCATTTCAATCTGAGGCTTTTTTTTTTTAATTAATTACATTGCATTATGTGACACAGTTTCATAGGCTCTGGGATTCCCCTTCCCCCTCCCCAAACCCTCCCCCCAGGGAGGATTCCTGCACTTTGTTGCAGTATTACAGTACAAATCCAGTCAAGATTCTTTCTTTGCAAACATATACCAAGCATAGAGTCCAGCATCTTATTGTTCAGATAAATTCAAGGGTTTCTTGGAGAGACCATCTCTGCTCTAAAGGTAGAGCTGGCAGAATATCATCCTGATCAATTAAAAGCCTCAACACAACATCAACAACAATTTATAACATTATCAAATTAACTGACATGGTATTGAGTAATCAATACATGTTTAAAAAAATGCAAGTTCTTAATCACATCCTGTGACCACTTCATTGACATTTCAATTTTAGTTTACACACAGAACCAGCTGCTGTACACCTTAAAATGGCTAAGGGGTACTATTCAGCTGTCTCGTGTCTATTTTCATTTTAGCATTTAGCAGTTTATAGCGTTGAAGCATGATTTTGCTGAACTTGGCGCATTTTAGGATAGTTTAAACTGGCTTATAAATCTAATAAAGCATTTGCCAACAGTTGAGGTGCAGAACAGTTTTAGGAGGGGTATTCAGAGAAATCTTCAATACCCTAGTGAAAAATAACTAATCTTCGTGTTCTACCTGGTAAGGTACGTGTAAGCTCACACTGACAGTTTCCTGTCTAGTTCTATGCTTTCCTTGTTGTTCTCTGTCTATTCTATTTTTTGGGGGTTGGGGTGGGGTGGGGTGCGGAGCGACTCTGATGGTCATTGCAAGAGAGGGTGGGGATCCAAAGTTGGAACTAAGTAAGGACCAGGAAAGCTCCTCTCCCTAGTCCCGAAGGAAGCTTACTGTTCTGTTTCTGCAGACCACTCAGGGCTCCTGGCTGTTGTTCTGATGACTTTGGATCCTGTGAGGAAGGATTTGGGTTTCTTGCATCGCATGTGGTAGATCCAAATGGGGGTGGGTGACCTCAGAGTTCTCTGCCTCCAAAGGCACTCCAATTCCCCGTGGTCTCCTTGGCAGTTGGGATGTAGTCCTTGGTGCTTGTACTGATAGTCCTTGGTGAGGATCCGGGAGTCTTCAGTGTTGGGATACAAGCCTCTTCCTGTCTACCTGCTCCACTCTGGGGTCCCCCTGCTCTGTGCATATGTCTTCCTGTTAAGAGATTCTCAGGATCGCTCCTGATTCCCCTTATATGTCTTTGTAGTTTTAGTATTGCCTAATGCTGATTTGAGTTTGTTGTCTATGAGTTACCTGTTATGTTCCTGATAGGTTGTACTTCACGTCTTCCTCACACATTCTAAGTAGATGGAAGATTTCTCTGCTCTCCCGCCCCATTTTCGAGTAGCTTAGGGTCTTAAAAGTATGTTAGATTTTACAGTTCTTTGATGTAGATCATAAGCAGTCTGACTCACACTGATTGTTCGTTCAATGGTTACATCACAATATCTTACTGCATGTGATACAGGCTGTTTGTGGTTGGAGTAATATTACAGCTTATAGATGCTAATTTGGATATACCCTATTAAAAAATCTACTTCAATATCTAGCTCTAATAAAGTGCTCTGTCTACTGTCAAATTATGAATTCCTGCAAAGGAAGGAATTATATTCAACAGTGACCCAACAATTCACTAATGTCAAAAATAATACTTTGATCACAACGCAGAAAATGTTCTGAAGTAAATGACTGAACTATTCCTGCATTATCATGCCTTCTGATTTAGCTGCTTTCAAAACACATTTCAGTTTCAATCAAAAAAATCTGCATATGTATGAGTGCATGTGCACATATAATACAATTTCCACCCATAGGTTTGTGGCATATAACACTTTCTATTCAAGGCTTTGCAACCACATTATAAGGCCATTCACTATGCAGTGTATGCCTTTTGCTGCACAACTCTGTACAACTTGTATGCTCTACTGCTACAATATTTTGTGTCTTTGTAGCTTATATAGACATAGCTAGTATTCTGACTCATAAACACAAATAAAAAATTAGTTTAGAGGGTGGGTTCTTGGCACCATAGTGAAGGGGCACCTTGTACTGGAATGCCTGGGTTTCTTGAGTCCTGGCTCTGCTGCTGGTTTCAGCTTCTTGTTGATGTCTACTGGGAAGCAAGAGGGGACAGCTAAGGTTTGCAGGTATGCGCTACCTATATAGGAGTCCTAGACTGACTTCTGAGCTCCTGGCTTCCATTTGGCCCAGGCCTTAGCCACTGTGCAATTCATGGAGTGAACCAGTGGATGGGAGATCTCTGCCTGTCACTGTCATTTTGTCTTTCAAAAAAAAATATGAAAGGATCAAGTTAAAACAAAAACAATAATTATGACATTAGCAAATTAAAAGGAAGGAGTTGCTAAAACAGTTATGATAATGCAGCATGGTAAAGCACAGCATACTTTCAACAGCATACCTTCTCCAAGTTAGTCAGATAAAGAAGCTGGCCCAGTTTTTTCTGAAGCTGTGACGTAGCAATGGCTTTATCATTTAGTAGTTTCATACGATTTTGTTCTACCTAAAAATACAAAATGCATTTATTAGTTCTTTGAAAGAGATGGTTAAACTATATTAAATATGTATAATTTTTTCACAAAAAGAAAGAATCCTACTTTAAGAAAACCCATTTCAATATTGAAACTGATTTCAAAATGGTTATTGGATTTTGAAGATTTTATTTTTGTTTTTGCCTCACAGAACAAAAAATTCACAATACAGTTCTTTTAAACAGGAAATATACTTTTATACATGAAGTAGATATGAATTCACCCAAAGTCTGCTTTATTATCAGTTTCCATGGATAGATCTATAGCATGAACGAAAATTAAAGGATCTACTGCTCTAGCAAGAGTAACTTTACTAAATTCAGGAAACAATCCTTCTGTTCCTGCCCCTATCCTTGACCCAGCAGACACAGAAGAATTCAAATAAGGATTTGTTTCACAGAAATTTACTGAACTCACTTTAATATGTTAGAGCAAATGATGTTTAAAAGTTAGTTTCGAAGCATCATAGCAAAAAGATTTAAAGCAAAGACACAGAATCAAAGTATAAAGAAAGCAATAATATTAACATCAAATAGAAAGAATTGGCAATGTTTTAATTCTGATATTCAAAAAGGGATTTATTAGAGGACAAACTGCTGATTTCCATTAACAAAACACTAGTTCTAGTTCTGATAAAGTTAACAGAAAATATATCTGAAAAGTGACTCATGAGTCACAAAAACTGTATGTAAATAGAGATGGACATGAAACCTAGAGAGACACATGTATTCCACCAAAACAGTGGATCCTAACCACAGAGTTAATTAGGAAATTGCTCATCTTCACTATTTCTGACTAAATTTTCTATTGCTTAAACTTTTGGTTAGAAGTTTAAACAGATCCTCATAGAAAGTTCACTACTGTGTGCCTTGTGTTGGTGTAACACCAGTCCTGTGCTCACTACTGTGTGCCTTGTGTTGGTGTAACACCAGTCCTGTGCTCACTACTGTACGCCTTGTGTTGGTGTAACACCAGTCCTGTGCTCACTACTGTGCGCCTTGTGTTGGTGTAACACCAGTCCTGTGCTCACTACTGTGTGCCTTGCGTTTGTGCAACACCAGTCCTGCAGGGGCTGTTTCTGAGATGTACTTGCAGTTACCTCCTGCGGCTCAATGATATGGTGAACAGGCGGACTGGGCTTTGGCTCCCTCGGATCACGCACTCGCAGTCGTTCTGTGGCCATGGCGAGTTCATCAACAGCAGACACGCGGTTTCTAAGAGCCATCCAATATTCATGAAGCAACTAGAAAAGGTGGGAGGAAATCACAGAACATAACAGAGCACATAATAAAAGCTAGCTAATCAACCAAGATGTGCCTTGAGCAAAAGTCCTCAGTAGGTCTTAAGACAGAAACACTTTTTCATTAAGTGTCTAAGATACAAACAATTCCTTAGGACATTTTTAGAAATGAGGAAGTAGGATTGAACCATCTCCATACACACTGCCTACTTCTTAAGAATATTAGAAATAGAATACGTGAAGAATTCCTGGTGAAACCAAAGTTCGCTATACATGACAGAATACTGAGTTCATTTAAAAAATTATGTGCATATATATTGGGAACTAAAATAAAAGGTTGCTATCCCTTTCTGTCATTCAAGTTTTCCTTTTTTTTCCTTAAGGATTTATTTTTTACTTTATTTGAAAGTCAGAGTTACAGAGAAAAGGGAGAGAAGGGAAGAGAGAGAGAGTGAGAGAGATCTTCCATCTGCTGGTTCAATGCCCAAAACGAGACAATGCTGGAACTGAGTAGGTCCCCGGCCAGGAGCCTGGAACCTCTCTGGGGTTGCCCATGAGTTTTCCAGGTCAAAAGCAAGGAGCTAGATGAGAGGTGGAGCAGCCAGGACTCTAACCAGGACTCACAGGATATGGCAGCACTATAGGCAGAGGCTTAGACTACTACTCCACAGTGCCAGCCCTCATCCAAATTGAAGAGCATACAGGTGCTTTGGGAAACCTCTATACTCACTCGCATTTCCCTCACATGTTCCTCCTTCAACACCCTGCAATGAGACAATCACTATTCTGAACCATTCCTTTCACTGGCACACACTGTATGTATCCTCAATAATTTGGTTAGGTTTCTGAAGCTGTAGAAATACAATATTCAGTACATATTTTTAAATTTTTTCCTTAGCATTGAATTTTGAGGCTGATCCTGGTTGATATGTAGAGCAGCAGATCACCCCTTTTCTATAAATGATTTAGCTTGCAAAGTAGCGCATGTCTGGACTTGGCATACGGAGAGCACAGAGGCGATGCTTTCGTCCTTGGCTTACTATAATGAACTGTATTAATGTGCTTTATATTTAGAATAATAATGCATGAGAAAAAGCATTATTAACCATTAATTTTTAATTTATGGAATTTATCATATGAATTGATCCTGTAGATATCCTACAATATTCTGCACAGAATTCTTTATCCTTCTTTGTAAAGCAAGAACTTCAGATTAGAAATCATACAGAGTTGATGCATTGTGCATTGAAGGACCGTTCCTCACGCATGAGGCAAGATAACAGATAAACTCAAATACAAAGAATGATTTTAGGATTCAGCATAGAGGGCAAAGTTGCTGCCTGCCCTGTAGGCATCCCATGTGGGTTCCAGTTCAAATTCCAGCTGCTCTGCTTCTAGTACAGCTCCCTGCTAAAGAATTGGAAAAACCAAAGTAAGATGAGCCAAGTACTTAGGCCCAGTAGGCACCAACATGGGTGACTAAGAAGAACGTCTAGGCCTCTGCTTTCAGCCAATGCCACCCCTCCCACTCGACCCTTTGGGGAGTGAACAAGCAGAGGTAAGATCTTTAATTCTTCCAAATAAGCAAAAATAAATCTTTTTAAAAAAAGAACACATAGAATATTTTTAAATTAATGAATTTCAGAATATTAAGCATGGTGTTATAACCCTATGGAATAACTCAGATATTGACATGAAAGGAAGGATATTTTGTGTTTTACTGTTTTGGAATGCTTTCCAGTCCTGAAGGCTAAGTATTTCCTATTCTTTCCGATCTTCAAGTTTACTGATGTTTGACTGCTATTCACAAAGTAAAACAAGACCAAACCCAACTGAGTTCATTGATGAGCACCATAAAATAAACTAAAAACAAATGCATATTTTTCAAAGCTAAAAAAGTTATTATTTTTCATTACAATAGTAACACTTTATGGAAGGCGGAAGTATGAATCTCCAATCTTTAAAGCAGATGTAAACAAAACAGGAGCAAGAAAAAGGAAAGTAGCAATCGAAACTAATGCAAAAGAATGGAGGGATGCGTGCTTGGTGCAAAGGAGTGGAGGGGCGCATGCCTGACACAGCAGTGAAGTGGCTATTGGGATGCCTGCACCCCATGTTAACAGTATCTGCGTTCAAGTCTTTGCTGAGATCTCCACTATAGACTTCAGATAATGTACACCTTAGGGAGGCTCAGGTAATGGCTCGTATAGCTGGTTCCCCATCACCCATATGGGAGACTGAATTGAGCTCCTGACTCCAGACCTAGTCTTTGCTCTTGTAGTCATTAGGGAAGTGAATCAATGAATAGAAGATCTCTTCCTATTTGTGTCTTAATGCCTGCCCTTCCCACCTGCCAAGATTTACTTATTTTTATTTGAAAAGCATAGTTACAGAGAGAGGACAGAAGAGAGATCTTCCATCTGCTGGTTCACTGTTCACTCCCTAGATGGCTGTAAATGCTGGGCCTGGACTAGGGTAAAGTCAGGAACCAAGGAGCCCAAAGCTAAAAAAAAAAATAAATAAAATAAATTTTAAAAATTTACTTTGAGTGGCAGATTTACATCGAGAGAAGGTGACAAAGAGGGAAAGAGAGAGAGTTCATTCACTGGTTCAGGCCCCAAATGGTCAAAATGGCCAGAGTGGAGCCAATCTGAAGACAGGAGTCAGGAGGCTCTTTCAGGTCTCCCATGCAGGTACAGGGTCCCAAGGCTTTGGGCCAATCCTCAGCTGTTTTCCCAGGCTGTAAGCAGAGAGCTAAATTGGAAATGGAGCAGCTAGGATTTGAACCGGTGTCGAATTGGGAAGTCAGCGGTACAGGTGGAGAATTAACTTGCCAAGCCAAAGCTATAGCTTCTCCCGGAGCTTCTTCTGGTACTCCATTTGTATGCAGGAGCCCAAACACTTGAGCCACTTTCCATCCTTTTCTAGGAACATTACCAGGGAGCTGGATCAAAAGTGAAGCAGCTGGGACTTAAACAGGTCATGTGGGGTGGTAGCGCTGCAGGCGATGGCCACACCCCATATGAACAGGGCCAGCCCCTAGAAACAAGTTTGACAATACAGTACCTTGTACTCCTTCTTCCATGCTTCAAACAGGTCCATTGCAATACTTCCTTCATCAATGAATTCAATATCAAATCTATGTGATTTTGCAAATGACAGGATTGCTTTCATAGATCGCTCTGTCTCGCTTGTTGCCCACAGACCACGGGTGGTGGTAGGTGCTCGATCATCTACCAGTCCTTCTTCATCTTCTATCATCTCCTCAAATATTGCTGTCTGACCTTTGACTCTAAAAACACACATAAGAAAACAAGAGGTAACTACTGGCATTGGGTAAGAGGCACTGTAACTGAGTGACAGTGACAGAAGAAACAGGAAAGCAAGGTCAATAGCATCTCAAAAACTTTTAACGGCATGTCTACAGGATCATGCTTGCAACTTTTGGAAAAAGCACATTATCTCTGAAGATAATATCAGCATTATAAATTTGTTCAGTATATCCTGACAGTAATCTTGTATAATGAAAAAAAAATCCACAAATTACAGATTTTCACTGTGAAAATTAAAACATAGGCCACCAACAACAATCATACAAAAACCCCCCAAATCCCCACTACGATATCATCTACAAGTATACTCTCAATCCCTTGATTTTTGAGGCAATCAGAATGTAGTATTTTCTGTTTTCATGTTTGTAAACCAGGGATAATTTTGCCAATGCAAGGGCTATATGTATTACTTTATGCAGGTTAATCTTCAAAGTAACAATGAACACTTGTGTAGGAAGTTGAGTATTAAGGAGTTAATACTTAATAGCAAACATAGCATATTTTAAGTATTATGCTATAAATTACATCCATATTCTTACATAATATTCACACAAACTATGAATTAGGAGTTGTCATTAACTGCCCCCTAATTAGCTACACATTAGTATATAATCACAGCATTTAGGAGATAACTCCCACATAGGTAAAACTGAGCAAGTCAAACAACTGAATGTTACAACTTCACAGAACTTTCTAATAAAAGAAAAAATGTCAAAAACGTATCACAGTGAGGAAAATATAGCCTTAGAAGCAAAAAACAAAGTCTTGTAAAATTTCACTTTTCCCAGCAAATAAGAGAACTTACGTGTTAGAAAACAGTTTTGATTCATATTCTGTAAACAACTCATCAGCTTTGCAAAAGACGCAGCTGTAAAACAAGAGATTTTCAGAGAAATACAAACATAACTAACAATTAAGAAGCTTCTATGACAGTCTTAGCATTCTGTACTTTTTCTCCACAAGTTTTATCACCTGAGATAAAAATGCTATGTAATTTTCAGTATTCTGTCTTTGAGGTTGTCATTCCCTCTTTTCTCAAAAGAAATCTACCTTATAGGAAGGCTACCATTTTACAAACGACTCACTCTGACCTACCAGTTGAGGGGGAGTCTAACGGGTCGGAGATGGCAGATTGTCGCAGATTCAATAACGCTCCGAGACGGAGGCCCCTCCAGGTTTCTCACGGCGTCTCTTACCAGCTTCTGGAATTTATGCAGCTCTTCCATTTGCGTGGTAAGTAAGAACTGAAGACCTCTGCAGTCGCGGAACCTGATTTCCATCACCAGCACCGCACACAACAGAAAGAAATCATCAGTTTCTTCAAATTCAGAAAATGTCTGCTGTGCAAAATATTTTAAAATAAAACACAACTGTGCTTAGTCAACTCCACCGCACTGGACTGAGTTTTCCTTAAGAGTGTGTGTTCCGTTAGTACTACTAGTAGTCAAGGTAAAACATTTGGGTTTTTACTGCAGAAGACATGAAGAAGGTTTACAGCTTTACACTCAGGGAAGCGTATGCACAACCTGTCTGTGTGTCCGCTATCCCTGAAAGGGAAACAGCCACATCTCCCTCCCTATGGCTCACTCACTAGAGATGAGCCTCCTGACAAACCTGCTTCCATGGAAAAGAGACAACATTGGGAAGAAAGAACAAAGATGGGTGTTATATTTTCTTCTTACAAAAAAAAAAAACCCTAACATAATTCATTATGTTTTCATTAATCATTTATTACATGCCAGGCAATGTGCTAAACAGTTCTGCAGCATAATTTCAATAGTTAACTACCAAACTCACAATATAGAGGAAGTATAATACATTAAGGCATCTAAATTACAAAATTAGTATGTGGCCAAAGAGGAGCTAATTGTTTTGGTAAACTGTACACCAAAAGGGCTGAAATAAAGATATATGGATATATATGTGTGGCTTTGCCAATGGAAAATTTCTAGCATTATAGGCAATTAGATAATAAAGATAATTTGATTATGTTAGGAATGCATTTCTCATTTAGGAAACGCCACACGCTTTCCTTCAAACTGCTCCAGCGTCTGCTCTCCCTCTGGAACCTTCCCCAGTGCCTTCCAATACTAAGGTGTCATTCCTTCTGTCCATGGAGTTTACTGAATGTTAGTAAACAGTCATGTTAGTACCTGCTTATTGTCTGTTCAGATGTCATACAAATTAGTACTTTTCAAACTGTTCACAGGTCTTCTGTTCAAAGGTTATTTTGAAATAATCATTATTTTATTTTTAAAGTCTGTTTGTTTATGTGAAAGGCAGAGTGACAGAGGGAGGCAGACGAGTCATTTAATGTCTACTCATTTTATGAGCCTCCAGATGGCCGCACCAGCCAGGGCTGGTCCAGGGCAAAGCCAGGAGCCTGGAACCCAAACCCACATGTGCCAGCTGGGCAGCAGAGGTCCAAACAGTTGGGCCACCTTTGGAAGTGAAACACCTGAGTGAATTACAAACTGGCAACCATAAAGGATGCTGGCATGGCAGGTGGTAGCTTAACTCACTGTGCCACTATGCTGGTTTCTTGAAATAACTTTTAATTCGAACGCAAAGACTTACCACCTTGTTTTTTTTTTTTTTTAACAGCTTAACAGGCATAGAATTGCTGCTTAAAAACATAAAGTTTTAAATGATATCTGAAAACATAGTAATATTCTTAAAATTAACTAAGCTTATTTTATATGTCTTAAATTTGTTCATTTATATATTCTGAAGTAGCACTTCCTATTTATACCTAATGTTTATAAAAAGGATGTAAAATAAATGGTCTAGTTTATATTTTCTCTAGGTCCCTTTTCAGAACTCAAACATTCATTCAAGGTTTGCTCTAAATGAAAATTTACATTGTTTAAGTAGGTACATAAGAAAACAATTTACATTTGAAAAACTTCAAAAGTTTTAATATTGCCTTACCTAATTCCGTAAGACTGGCAGAATACATTTAGACTTAGTTTATACCTTAAATAGCAACTTATCTGGAAGAATGGGCTTAACAAAGGAAAAAGGAGATGTGTTCAGGAGTACACAGTTCTCTGTACCCCAGAAACAAAGCAGCTCAGAAGGTTCTGTACGGTCAAACACACGACCACTGGGATGGGTATTCAAGCTGGGAGTCAGACAATGACTAAGACCTCTGCAACCTCTCTCAGATGTGTCAGTTCCAGTCCTGGCTTCTGTCAGTGTACTTGTTGGTTAACAGTGGAGAGCTCAAGTGGCCGGGTCCCTTCCACTCAGTGGGAAGCCTTGACTCAGTTCCCAGCCTAGACTGAATCCTGACCGCTGCAAGCATTTAGAGTTAGACAAGGGGACACCGGCTCTCTGTTCGACTCTCTCAGGAAAAATAAAAGTTGGTGATTATAATAAAATCCATGGGAAATGTTACAGAACCTAATAGAGATTTGGAAAAGCTTTTGATAAGGTAAGTTAAAACCTTGCAAAGATATTTTTAGGCTGAATTTTTCACTGAAAACTCCCAGCAGTCCTAAAACTGAGCTCACACAGTTGAGGTCTCAGAAAGAAGACAGATACTTAGCTTCTGTAACCTCGAATTTTCTCGTATCAGACAGACATTCTCAGAGTTAACCACTAGGGCACTTTTGGTGAGCAATAAAACTGTCCTTGGAAAGAATTATTTAAAATTTACAGATCAAGAGCAACAGCACAGCTTGTTTCAGAAGATGCCTAACCTGGGGAGCACTGATGAGAAGCAAGGAGAAGCACTGATGAGAAGCAAGGAGAAGCACTGATGAGAAGCAAGGAGAAGCACTGATGAGAAGCAAGGAGCTGAGGGTAAAAGCTGCACTGTGGCACTGATGACCCTTACTTCTTGGACAATGACTCACACAGAAGAATGTCTACGTAAGGACTAACTTCGCCAAACAAAGGTTGTTTAATAATTTTGTTCAAAATGGGGCTTGGGTCTATGCAATACAAAAATTTTTAAGGAAAATTCTTAAAAAGGCACAAAAAATGAATATTTTACTCATAACGATGCTTTAGGAAAAAGTCTATTTTATACTTCAGAATTTTTTTTGGAAATACATTTTTAACAAAATAACAAACTCAGATGTTCACAGACACAATGTTTTGCTACCTAGTTATATCTGTAAATACCCGACGACCTAAGTACACAGGGTGCTCATTGACAGCCACGCTAGTCTGCACTATTTTCTTACTTCTCTGACATGGAAAGCTTGTCAGTTTGCTGCTTGTAGTTGCTAGTTAATTCGTTTCTCACTCGCTGAACAAGTTCCTCATCAATAGCAAATTCCAATGCTCTATGTATCACATTCAGCCACCAAGGAGAACTCATACGAATCTGTAAAAAGACGAGTAGATTGGTTAATATTTGTTTTATTACTCAACTATGCTTCCCTCGTTGTGGGAATGGTGATGCGTAAAATTCAAAGGGAGCAACAAATGGTGGTCTCCACCTGATTAAACAGGGGGTGACAAATATACACAAAAAAATACACACTGGGTAGACATTATTTTTGAATAATAACTAAATGAAACACTTAGATCATGAATACTCTGAATGAGAATTTACCATTATAAAGTTATATCACAAAGCTATAGTAAAAATATTTTTAAAATATGAGAATGCCGGTGAACAGGTAGAAGCTTAGCACACTATGCCCTGGCAATGGCCCCCAGAGTCTATCTGTTTAGTTGGCTTTATAGTATTTGCTACTGATTCCCCAAAAAAGAAATTTGTAAATGACGAGTGGCACACATCACATACAACAACAAAAACAAAAAATACCTATGGTTTTAATGTTTTAAAATCATAAATTTGGGGAGGGAGAAATCAAAAGCAGGTCACAGAAGTCTTTTTTTTCTTCAAAAGGCACCTTAGTAGACACCCAAAGTAAGAAACCTATTATAGTAGAAGATAAAAGAAAATTTCAAAATAATGTATGCATCTTTGTATTTGTCCATTCCACCAATAAATACTGCTGGTAATAAACAAACCTGTATTTTGGATCAGACAATATATCAGGCACTGAGAACTCAAGAGGAATGATAAATTTCAGACCTCTGCCCAAATGAACAGTAAGAAGAGGCGCTACGGACACCGGCATTCTGGGCCGCTACCTTTCTTTGGAGCTCACGTATGTTCTGCTGCACAGGCTGTAACGCTTGCTGGGCTTCAGCAACTTCTGTGTTGCACTTGCTCATATAATGCTCTCGCAGTTGTTTGGCCTAGAGTAAAACCAAAAGTAGATACAAGCTTCATTGCAAGACTAGAAAATAATTCAGTAATTTATTTCAAAAACAGTGCGGTCATTTTATATACTTAAAGATATGCATTTTGATTTACGTATCAAACTTGTAAGCATACTGTAGAGAATATTTAAAAAGTAGTAGTAGAAATTCCTAATATATACAAGAGGACTTCAAAGTTCATGAAAAATTTAATTGGAAGCTGTCCACACGCAGCCCTCTCAGCACGTGGGTTCAAGCACTGGCTCTGCTCCGGATTTGGCTTCCTCCTGGTGCACACCGTCAGTAGCAGCAGATGACACGCAGTTTATGTCTGCTCTAGCTGTGTCTTCCATGCTGGAGATCTGCTGTGCGTTCCCACAGACCAGCCTCATCTCGTCCAGGGGTCACTGGAGACACTTCCGGAATGAATCAACGGGAGAGTGTTGGCTGTTTCTACTGTGTCTCAAATCGATAAATATTTTCTTCAACAGTGCATTTATTTTGGTGCTAAAATTTCTTAATTCAATGCAGGGTTTTATTTTGTTTTCCCAGCATGCTGTTTTCATGGGTTGTTTGGGGCTAACCTCAGATGTTTAAGAGAAGAAAATATAACTGTCCAAGTCAGAAAATCTGAGCAAGTTTCAACATGTGTCCCGCAGACTGCTATCTAATTTGACTTTGTTTTTTAAGTATTTTGTTTGTTCATTTAAATATTCGTTTGAAAGGCAGAATGATGTAACGGAGCGGTGGGAGATTGTCCATGTGCCACTCCCCTCTTCAAATGACACCAATAACCGAGGATGAGACAGGCTGAAGCACCCGAAACTCCATCCTCACCTTCCGCGTGGGGGCAGGGAGTGATCAGGAGCATCCAGGTCTTACAGTTGCACTGGACATGGGATACTAGCATTGCAAGCGGTGCTGCACGTGCTGTGCCACAATGCCAGTCCCCCTTTACTAGATTCTTAGCAAAGAAACAAAGGGGCGGCAGGGCAGGGAGGGGAACGGAACAGAAACATTTCAAATTAGAAGGGCACATCAGAACTGCTAGTCTGATTTAGCTATTACAATTTCCTGGAGTTACTGGAGTTTTCCCCAAATTTATACTGAGCGAATAAATACGCAGACAGGACCTTTATGGAGATAATTAAGTTAGTTAAAGTCAAAGTTGTGAGGCTAGCAGTCTAAACCAACAAAACTGATGTCTCCACAAGCAGAAAGATACTAGCACTGTACCAGCAAAAGGAGAGTTCACTGAGAAGGCAGCAACCTAAAAACTACAAATAAAAGCCTCGAGAGAGATTAAACCTGCAACAGCTCCCTCTACAGACATGCCGCGCCCAGAGCCATCACACACTGCTGCTACTGAAGCAACCAAGTCTGTGCTATTTCACCATGATGGCCCTTGCTCACAAATAGAGTACTAAAGATTCTAACCCTTCCTTTTTAAAGGAATAATTATCATATAGTTTCCAATCAATATTTTACTGTTATAAGCTGCCATTAGAAATATTATTGAAAATTCTTTATTTTTAAAACTCAATTGGCTCTAGAAACAATTTCATGAATAAGGAGAGGATCAAAGGATATTCAGGACAGCAGGAAGAAAACTACAGATGACTTAATTGGAAACATCATTTTCCACTTAGCAGTACATTGAGATTTACGATATTGCCAGGGCGTGACCATTTTGACTTACAAACACGGCAATTTCATATGGTTCAACCAAACAAAATCATCTCTTTAGACTGCCAATTCACTTCTTGGGCTTCCATTACTTTATTCACAAAAGGAAGTGTTTTAAGCACATGAATTCCAACATCGTGTCCAGCTAGGAAATAAATACTGTGGTTTCACACACGAGAGTGATGTGAAATGATAATGTAACCTCCTTAGAAGTACATTAATTTAATATCTAATTCTCCTCAGAAATATATTAATTTAATACATGATTCATTTTTTTAATTTTCCTATTACAACCTTCCAATTAATTTTATCATAATACCCTGGTTATAGTTATTTGGTCTTTAAAGTTGTACCCGAAAAGAATGGGCCATGTTCCAAAGATACCAAACTGTAACTGAAGACATTTAAAGAGTGACTGATTATATGCAAGGAGTTGATGACTACACTGGGAAAGAAACTTCACTAGAAACCTCCAACCAGGTGACTGCCATCTGACATCAAGACCAGGGTAGTCAAAAACACAGCGGCAGACTAGAGAGTTCACGCAAGGAAGAGAACATTTGCTTCTTCTCATAAGGAGCTGGTATCTAAAATATAAAAGGAACTAAAACAACTCAATAACAAGAAAACAACATAAAAACAGCCACAAATCTGAAATGATATTTCTCAAAGCAAGACATAAACATGGCTAGCAGGTAAATATAAAGCATTCCACAACACAAACCCTCAGGGAAATAAAAGTAAAACCACAAGCTAGTGATTTCACATCACAGGGCAGCTCTTAGGAAAAAAGGTGAAAGTTTGGTGAGCATATGGAGAAAAGAAAACCCTTGTATTCTTTCTGCTACATGGAATATAAATTGGTATAGTTAATTAGCATAACAACCTATTCATTTATATGAAGTAATTTTTAGTATTGTTCTTCTCAACAAGGGGCAACATTTATTGTAGAGAGAACTTTTGAGTTATCTTACTGCTTTACATAAAACACAGTAAGGTAGAGAAAATGTACAACCTTTATCTTGACTAACCCAATGTTTGACGTTTCCAACGTGATCAACGAGGTCTGATTTTTAAGGGTGCCGCTTATTTACCAACAAGTGGTGAGCGTATCATTGCAAACAGGTCATGAGCAGCACATCCTATGCAGCACTGCCATTCTCTATGTCCAAAAGGGGAACGTCAAGCAATAGGAAAAGAGGTTTACATTTATTTAAATGCTGAATGGCTAAGACAAATCAACTGGAACGAGCATAAAGTTGGAGAAACACACTTTCACAGATTAAAGTTAAAACTATTACCTCTTCCTCCAGTTTGCCATCTCGTAAGGTAGGAGGTATGCCTGGGTGTTTGGCCGTCAACAATTCCATCAAGTTATGTGTAGCATGAAGTCTCTACAAACACACAAGAGCAGTAACCACGACAGGCAACGAAACGGGCTTCAAAGAGGATCCAGTATTAATTATCATATGGCAAAGAGAAGACTAAGATTACACAAAGCTCATCACAGGATACTTTAAGTATATAATTCAGATTCAACTTTGCAGAGAAAAATGTCAGTTTCATATCAAAAAACTTAAATTGTAATGACATCAATTTTCTTGAATTAAAAAAAATCAAGTCATATGAAGTACAGTTATACATTTGGCAGAAAATGTAAAATAAGTATATTGTACTACATGTACTATAGTTTGAGAAGGGCAGATAAAGAAAAGGTGTACTGCACTGAATTTCATTGTCTCCAGGGAATGAATCTTGCAGTAATACTAAGATAAAAGTAGGAACAATGAAGAAAGGGAGAAAATAGGGTTGTGACCTAGATGTGATGAACTTAAGGGTTAAACAGGAGTGGACATGCAGGAAAAAAGGGAGAAAAAGGAGAAATGGCATTTTAGCTCTCTACCGCACACAGTGAACCTGACACCTGTGGCTGGCTACAGGATCCGCTTGAAATCAAAGGCCATGACAATCAAATCAAGGAACTCGCTGTCTACACATTTTATTCTGAAAAACAGCTAGAGGCCAAATGATAACTGTACTGGAAGAATCCTTCTGTTAAGATCTTGGTTGGTGCCAGTTATCTGAGACTGAAAGGTCATGCTGTTTGACCACAGTCCACACACTACAGTAAAAATCACTACAAAGTTTATATTGAAAGAGTTACTTAAAGTGTAGCTGATTTGATTTATTTCTATTGGAAAGTCAGATATACAGAGAGGAAGACAGATAGAGAAGATGATCTTCCATCCGTTGATTCCCTCCCCAAGCAGCTGCAATGGCTAGAGCTTCGGCAATTCGAAACCAAGAGCTGAAGTCCCTTCTGGGTGTCCTATGTGGGTGCAGGGTCTCCCACACGGGTGCAGGGTCCCAAGGCTTTGGGCCATCCTTGACTGCTTTCCCAGGTGACAAGTAGGGAGCTGAATGGGAACCGGTGCCGCCATGATTAGAACCGGCGCCCATATGGGGTCCCAGCATGTGCAAGGAGAGGAATTAAGCCACTAGGCTACAGTGCCAGGCCTAGCAGATATTTTCAACATAGTTTTATGTATAATATCAGAGGCAACACCAGATTTTATAGCAAAATGAAAAGCACACAGTTCTGGAGAAACCTGAAATGGTAGGAAGTTGTCCCCTCTTCTCTATGTGGTTGTGGAAGAGGACTTCCGTTACTTTCTGCATCTGGTAGTGAAGTGGAAGGAATACCTAGTTTCTCTCAACCACCTCATACATCTCACCCCAAGGAAACAGTGAAACAGTGGCTAAGCTAACCACAAACAATGACACACCCACAAGGCCAAGCTCTGAGTTAGTGGCAGCACTGTGACAAACGCAAGGATCTGGCTGACTGCTTGCGCTTTACCTCTGAAGTCAGGCACGCTGTCCTTTCCTGCTTGCCTACTCTCCCACGTTTGCTTCCTTACGCAGGAGCAGGACATCTTCGTACTGCCTCCTTCCTGTGTGGCCCAACACTTGTTTAAAGAGGACCAGGGGGTCAGCACTGGAGACCGGTGAGCAAAGCCTCCACCTACATCACTGGCATCCAACACAGGCACTGGTTCAAGTTCCACTGTTTCACTTTTGATCCAGCTCCCTGCAAATGGCCTGGGAAAAGCAGTGAAAGATGGCCCAGATGCCTGGGCTCCTGGCACCCACATGGGAGATGGAAGAAGCCCCTGGCTCCTGGCTTTGGCTTGGTACCAGCCTAGCTGCTGTGTCATTTCAGGATTGAATCAGTGCTTGGAAGATCTTTCTCTCTGTATATCTTCCAAGTAACTATAACTTTTTAAAAGGGCATCCCATGGGCTTCTTTTGCAATGCTTATCCATGCAGATAGAATATAGCAGTCCTTAATTGTTTCTGCTCTTGGTCCTCCCCGACATTCCTGTAAATATCCCATTAGGGCACACGTGATGTCAGCTGAGACTCAAGCAAAGGCCAAGAGTGATAAAAATGGTCACTACTTCCTCCTTAACTAGAGTTTCGTCTACAAGAATAAGTAGACAGAATCAAGAAGGGAAGCAGAAACAAGTACTATAGTTTAAACATCTAACCAAGTCTCCATTAACAGCCCTCCGACAATTAAACCACAAAAATACTGTAGAAGCTTGATTATCGCTGAGTTCCATTTCTGAATTTAACTAATCCTTCTTTGTGGTGAGAACCTTGTGAATAAATATATAAGATTCACACACAAATTGGTAACACTGATCTCTTTGATGTACATATAATTTGAACTATTTTTTAACACAGATTATAACCTCGACCAGCAATTAAAAGGCAGAAGCCCCAGCTTTATCCCCAAAGATTATGAATCTTTTGACACCTTAAAAATTCAAAAAAATTATGCTGTGAAAAAGTCAATACTTGTATACACCTGTGTCGGTCCAGCCTTTACTCACTTGAAGTGAATCAGTTTTGAGCTTTCCTTTGTGCTCCTCAGATGAGCGCAGCACTTCTCTGTATAGCTCTGCTGCCGCGGCATATTCACCTGAAGAATTCAAAGGTAATTAAAGCATAAGAAAGTCATGCATTTCGCTCCCAATACCTTATAGTTATCTACTACCTAGAAATATCTACTATCAATACAAAATTTAATGATTGCAACATTTTTAAAAAAGATTTATTCATTTTTATTGGAAAGGCAGATACACAGAGAAGAGGAAGGCCAGAGAAGAAGATCTTCTGTTCACTGATTCACTCCCCAAGTGACTGCAACTGCTGGAGCTGTGCCGCGCCCATATGGGATCCCAGCACATACAAGGCAAGGACTTCTACTGCTAGGCTACCATGCCAGGCTCTGATTAAAACATATTTATTTTAAGATTCATTTTTTATTACAAAGTCAGATATACAGAGAGGAGGAGAGACAGAGAGGAAGATCTTCCATCC
This sequence comes from Ochotona curzoniae, assembly GCF_017591425.1. Taxonomy (NCBI): domain Eukaryota; kingdom Metazoa; phylum Chordata; class Mammalia; order Lagomorpha; family Ochotonidae; genus Ochotona; species Ochotona curzoniae. The sequence continues at coordinate 25,479,568 of NW_024467115.1, forward strand.
AATGATTCACTCCCCAAGTGAGAGCAACGGCCGGTGCTGTGCCAATCTGAAGCCAGGAGCCAGGAACCTCTTCCAGACCTTCCACGCAGGCGCAGGGTCCCAAGGCTTTGGGCAGTCCTCGACTGCTTTCCTGGGCCACAAGCAGGGAGCCGGATGAGAAGTGGAGCTGCCAGGATTAGAACCGGCGCCCATATGGGATCCTGGAGCCTTCAAGGCGAGGACTTTAGCTGCTAGGCCACGTTGCTGGGCCCTTAAAACGTATTTTTAAAAGATTATTTATTTATAAATCAGTTAGAGAAGTCAGAGGAAGATACACACACACACATCTAGCTTGCATCTACTGCTTTTTTCCTGATTGGCAGCAAAGGCTGGACTGGGCCAGGGCAAAGCCAGGAGCTTCACTGGGCTTTCCCACATGACTAGCAGGAGCCAGCCGCTTGCGTTGTATTTTGCTGCTTTCCCAAGCAGGTAAGAGGGAGATGAATTAGAAGCGGAGCAGCTGGGATATAACCTGCTCCCATTAGAGATGCTGGTGGTGCAGGCCACGACAGCCTTACCAACTACTCCAGTCCACAACTACTTTTTCAAAAAAGGGATTTGCCTCAAGTATCAACTTTTTAAAAAAGACTTATTTGTATATTTATTTGAAAGCCACAGCAACAAGTAAAGGAGCACTGGAGATATTCCCCACATGTTGGTGCACTCCCCACATTGCCACAATAGCTAGGAGCCAGGAACTCCATCTTGGTCCCCCACATGAGTGCAAAGCAAGTGATCTGTCATCCACTGCCTTCCCACGGCATTAACAGGGAGTTCAAATCTGAAGCGAGAAGCAGGAGAGAAAACTCAGCCCTGCACTATGATATGGACACCAAGCAGAAACTTAACCTGCTATCAAGCAATGCTAGTAAACCAGTATTAAAAAAAAATTAATCTTGTAACAGGAGCTGTCATATTAAGTTCCACAGAATAGTACGGCTTTGTGGCAAATTTACACTTAAAAATAGTTATTTTTTATTAAAAAGGCAGTTACAGAGAGAGATACTGAGGGTGGAGACAGGGGAAAGTGAGAGAGACAGAGAAAACCTTTCATCTGCTGGTTCACTACTCAAATGGCTGCAGAGGCTGAAGGGAGGCCAGCTCAAAGCCCGGAGCCAGCAGCTTCTCGCAGGTTCCCCATTTGGGAGGAAGGCCCAAGAACTTCCATCCTGTCACCTTCACACGCCAGCAGCACAGAACTGGTCTGGAAGCGCAGCATCCAGGACGCCAACTGGTGCCCAGAGGGGATGCCAGTGCTGCAGGTGCAAGACTAGCCAGTCATGCCATGGCTCTGGACCCCATACTTACATTTTAAGATTATACTTTAATATTAATTGTGACAAAGATACTATCATGTGATGTTACCAGGGGAAATGTAGTAAGGGATACATAGGAATTCTATGGATCACTATCAAAATTTTTGCTTTGTTAAGTTAAAACTATTCTGAAATAAAGCATTTATTAAGCAGGTTTGTAATTTAACTACTTTTGAAATTTTAAATTATATCCAAACATATTTACAATTAAATATACTTACAGTATTTTAAAATGATACTAAAAAACAAAATCTGGATTAACCTGTAACTTAGATAATTTTCCTCTTATTCAATTTTAAGTGTGGTAATCAGTAGTCATGATGTTTGTAATTATAGAAAATTTGTGGTAATTATAGATGTTTACAAGAATACAAACTTCTGTGACTAGTCTATACATAATTCTTTTTTTTTTAAATATTTATTTTTATTATTTTTCATTGGAAGGCGGATATACAGAGAGGAGAGACAGAGAGGAAGATCTTCCGTCCAATGATTCACTCCCCAAGTGAGCGCAACGGGCCGATGCTATGCCGATCCAAAGCCAGGAGCCTCTTCCGGGTCTCCCATGCGGGTGCAGGGTCCCAAAGCTTTGGGCCGTCCTCGACTGCTTTTCCTGGGCCACAGGCAGGGATCTGGAAGGGAAGCAGGGCTGCCGGGACTAGAACCGGTGCCCATATGGGATCGCGGGCGTGCAAGGTGAGGACCCAACCACTTGCGCCACCGCGCCGGGCCCATCTATACATAATTCTTAGAAAAATATCTTATTGTTGTTCTTGAGATCAGAATAAAACAATGTGTAACTGAAAACTATTTCTAACATTTGGAGATCTTTTTTTTTTTGCATTCCGGGCAACATAAATCACAGTCTATCTGAAAGGCACATTTTGTCTTAATAGTTTTTAACTAGGAAACTTTCAAAAAACTTTCAAAACTTTCAAACTAACGCGTAAGTGGGCAAACCATGGCCCAGAGGTAATGCATTTTGTAGGCCCAGCAGTAAAGACATTTTAAAATAACTAACACCATGTGTTCTGACATGTGAAGTTTCAGAGTCCGGGGACCAACTGGCTCCCTTGCTGTCATCTGTGACTGCTTTGTGTCACCACAGCAGTGGTGTCACAAAGAGCAGTGGCTGTGCTGAGCTCTACAGCTCATGCTGCCTAAAATATTCCCTATCTGATTCTTCAGAGAAAAAGTGTGATGACAGCTGAATGAAAGAGACAAAACATTTTCCGAGGCTAGAAATAAAGGAATCTACCTTACCTGTTGTTTGTGGAAAATCAAAAATTTGCAAATACAACTAAAAGAGAAATCTCGTATTGCCAAATAAATAGAAGAAATACTGTAGAGACATTCAAATTTCTGCTGTGAGAATTTTTGATTGTCATCACATTTGTTTGTTTTTTGAAAAATTCAAACTAGTTTCACTGATTCATATTTAATGACATAAACACAGATCGGATAAATATCTTTGTAGATTTGTAGTTAAGTCCTCTTAATTTTCTATTAAACATGTATAAGAAACTGTATCAAAATATAAATTCTTTCACTAATTCTGACAGTATACATCAGTGTGATTTTGTAACTCATTATTATCCAAAATACACCTTATTTCTAAAAATATCTATTCCTAGCAATTACCTAATGCAAAGCTTCCTGAAACACATTCTTTCAGTCAGGAACTCTATTCACTCAGATGAGGGAGATTAGTTTCACAATAAGATCTCATTCTCGTGTAGTAATATCAATTATAGTCATACATTACATTTTTATGTTTTTATTTTTTAAGATTACTAAACTTTCAAAAGGCATAGATTCCATTAGACAAAAAAGTACACAAACCTAACAGGATTTATAGATGTTAAACCAATTTGTAAATACTCTTTCTTGGCCACTTGGTGGCAGTAGCATTTCCAAAGAAACACTTTGCAAGCTTTTTCTCAAAGCACCTATGAAGACAATTCTTCAAATCTAATACCACAAGCTCAGCACTCAATGAGGAAGCTAGCACACATAACCTATATCACGCATACTACGAGGGCATTTCACACAGTTCACACAAAGGAAGAAGTAAAGGCTAAGCTTAGTTTGGTGCATTTTTTGAAATCCATGGGTAGCATTTTACAATGCATTTTTCATAAACTTTTTGAAGACATCTCATATTAAATGGACTTCTAAAAATTTTTTTGCCCCAAAATAAATAAATTCCTCACTTCCATTTTCTAAGAACTCTAATAGAAGCAAATCTCTCCAGATTTTGCACAGATTTCTATAAGTTAGATCTTCATTGAATAAACCGTATATTTGAAAAACTCTATTAAGGGTAGGCATTATTTCTGTCAAGAGCCATTTGGGTATTTAAAGCATCATTTGTGAGCCATACAAAATTATCATTTTTTTTAGACTTGCTATACATTTACTGTTTTTCGAGTCTCACGTGGGGTTGGCTTGCTAGGAAGAGAGAAAGGGATTCTGTGGGCCATACGTGGCCTATGGATCACTGAACTCAAGTCAAACTGCAATGAAAAATGTTACTTTTAAGAATGGATGCTGTTTAACTTACTGCAGATGGAACAAGTAGAAACTAAAAGCAGTAAATCCATCATAATTAAGTTTATAACCAAAGTCCTCACCTTGCAAGCACCAGGATCCCATATGGACACTGATTCTAATCCACGCAGCCCCAATTCCCTGGGAAAAAGTAGCAGAAGACAGCCCAAAGCCTTGCGACCCTGCCCTCAAGCACAGGAGACCTGCAAAAAGCTCCAGGCTCCTGGCTTCGGATCGGTTCAGGTCCAGCAGTTGTGGCCATTGGGGAGTGAATCAACGGACAGAAGATCTTCCTCTCTGTCTCTCCTCTCTGTATATCTGCCTTTCCAATAAAAAAAATAATAAAAATAAATCTTTAAAAAAATAATACATAAAATAAATGTTAAATTCAGTATGGGGATATTCTCTATTAACAATCTGGTATGCATTTCTCTTTATAACCAGCAATAGTTTGTTATAGTTCTATCCAATGGAAGACAAGGCACTACAGTAGAAACGTATGGAAAACCATCTGAAAAGATCAGACACAGGGCCTCTGCTGGCCCAGAGGGCTGCTCTGCTGAGTGAGAGCAGTGACCTGGCAGGCGAGCATCAGTGTTTGGAAATGACTAACAGTTTTGTTTTCTGAGTCTTTATAATATGTAGCTTTGTAGCAGGAAAAGGCAAAAATAAAGATGAGACACAGAAAAAACATCAAGGGAAGATACCCAATCATTCTTAGGCTTTGACGCTTAAGAACAGAATAAAATCAGGGAAACAATTTTAAATTCTAAAAGGGAAAGCTGAAATTTACCTTTGTTACTGCAGCAATCCCCAAACACTGTATCACTCTGCTTTAGATATTTTAACTCTGTCACCTTACTATTAGACACTACAAGAGTGAAGCTTATGAGGACAAATGTCCACTGGTAAAGAAATAGATCAGCATAATAAAATATTAAATATTTAATTTGAAATCAAAAGATGCAGGACTTATTTAGTCATGTTAGTTATAGAAAAGTCTTTCTGAACAGTTTCATTGCAAAAAATGGAGATAATATCTAAATCATTGAGCAAATATGACAAAAATAGCACATTTACATAAATGTGTAATGTACAATATTAAATGCTTATAAAAAGTTATTATTTTCCAGATATGATGCTAAATGTTAATGATCTGAATATAAATAATCTATTCACTCTCCATATCTGTTCCAGGACAAGCACATGTGTTTATGATGTGTGCTAATCAAGCTGTCTGCAGATTTAAATCACAATGATTTCATCCCATTAAACTGGCACTGTGAAAAGCTAGTATTAAGAATTCTATATTAAATATTTACCTTTTTCAGTCTTTTTCTCTAACCAGATACCTTTATAATGATGCTGCGTTTCTACTGACTAACTGGGATAGACATGATGACGATAACGATAAATAATAGAGAACAGAGTCGCAAACACTGGCAGCCGAACTGAAGACTTTTAGGGAATATGAGAGGAAGGTTCCTTTTCAAAGCTGAATACACTATAATTGAACAATTTTTTTGAATTTCTACTATGTCCTTTAATCCCATTAGCGACACTAACCTACATTATGAGCAAATTTAAAATAGTCAAGAATCTCAGGTCACTTTGTATTATTGCCATCATCAGTAACATCACTCTCCACATGCAGGTACTGGGAGAGGCAAAGCATGCAGTATCACCTTGACCTTGCTGATGGGCTAACTCGCGTTCAGACAGCTTGAGCAACACATTCAAGTTCACATGTACAGCTAGAGTATCAGGGAGAGTGACAGGGAGAGGGAGAATTATTCCGTGTAACTGACAGTGTCATCACTAATGGAATCCACGCCTTTTGAAAGTTTTAATTAGTAATCTTAAAAAATAAAAACATAAAAACGTAATGTATGACTATAATTGATATTACTACACGAGAATGAGATCTTATTGTGAAACTAATCTCCCTCATCTGAGTGAATAGAGTTCCTGACTGAAAGAACGTGTTTCAGGAAGCTTTGCATTAGGTAACTGCTAGAAATAGATATTTTTAGAAATAAGGTGTATTTTGGATAATAATGAGTTACAAAATCACACTGATGTATACTGTCAGAATTAGTGAAAGAATTTATATTTTGATACAGTTTCTTATACATGTTTAATAGAAAATTAAGAGGCCTAACCACAAATCTACAAAGATATATTTCCGATCTGTGTTTATGTCATTAAATATCAGTCATATGGGCACTGGTTCAAGTCCCAGATGCTCTACTCCCCTTCCAGCTCCCTGCTGTGGCTTGGGAAAGTGATGGAGCATGGCCCAACCTTTGGGACCCTGCACCACATGGGAGATCCAGAAGAGGCTCCTGGCTCCTGGTTTTGAATCGGCTCAGCTTCGGCTATTGACTCACTTAATGACTCAGTAAATCAATACTGAGGATCTTTATGCTTGTCTTTTTCTCTATAAATCTGTTTTTTCAATACAAATAAAATCTTTAAAAAATTATACTATTATTACAGTTTCAAGTGTTCATTCCTGGTAAGAATAAAACTGCCTTATATATTTCATTTTGTAAGTTTTACTTATTAAATCCAGTAGCATTTTACATACTAATGTTAGTGTGCATACAGTTGATACTCCTTGTTCCTTCCCTTGTCTTTTGGCACTAGGGAGAACCTTGGGCTCAGTGTTTACAGAAGCACTGGAAGGGAACATTACTGATGCTTGCATGATCATAAAGGCGAAAGATTCTAATTTCAGCCACTGGGCATGACAAGGACCCAAGTTTTCTAAGATGCCTTCTGTCAAGTTGAGAAAACTTCTGCCAAGTTTTTATTAGGAATTCCTAAGAAATGGAAAATAACACATTATAGAAATTGAAGATGCTCTTTCTAACCTCCATTCTATGTGCATAATATGCAACACGATAACTATATAAATCTACAGCATGTTTATCTGTGTCTGTCTGTTTCTCCAAAGAATCTAACGTCTTATAAGACCTGACCTGCATCACCTCAACCTGCATCATACCTAACACACAGATGTTCAGTGAGAAAAAAGTAATCAGCAACATTATTTCAAAATTGGTAAGTAATATTCCCTTAAAGTCTTATAATTTCTACTTCTGCATATTTTGGTAGTTTTAGTTCACTATTAACAACTGAGGTTAACATAATGAATCTAAAAAAGAAAAGTGAACAAAGTCTATGGATAAAGCACATATGAATTTTTAAGGTTCTTCAACTAGTTCGCATAACTGATCTCAACCTTTAGCTGAATCTATCTTAACCGTAATCAGTAATATCTTGCAGGAGATGGGGAAGATCCACCTCAGAAACTACAGGAAGACAACGGTGCAGCACAGTGCATTCGACTACAGCTTGTGAGGTCGGCACCCCACGCTGCAGTGCTGGTTTGAGTCCTGGCTGCCCTTGCCATTCAGCTTCCTGTTGACGTCCCTGGGAAGGCAGGGGTGCCTCAAGCACTTGGGTAACTGTCGCCCATGTGGGTGACCTGCCTGACCTGGTCAAGTCCTGACTATTACAGCCACCTGGGGAATAAACCAGTGGACGGAAGATTTCCCTCTCCCTTTCAAGTAGGTAAATAAACCTACTATATCTGAAAGAAATGGAAAGAACCAGAGATTACGAAGCAATCACCTTCTACCTTTAATGATATGGATGCCTGCTAAGCCATTGAGGGCACAAACTAGCTGGCGATGTGCTTCTTCACATTCAGTTCCACATTTCTTCTGCAGAGATGTCAGCAGCTCTTCCATGGTCATGGTGCTTTAAAAAAAGGGGAGTGGGAGAGAAGGCAGAATGTTCAAAGCTACAAATAAAGTCCCAAGTGCTATCTCAACAGGACTCTGACCACACAAGACTGATAATATTCTTACAGCTAATACCTTCAGTATTTTTCTTTCAGTCTTCACTTTGATCATTACTGTTTTAAACTTAATTATCTTTAACAAGTCCAACGAGCACCCTTCTCTCTGATACCATCAAGGAGCTGTAGAACTTACTCAAGAAAGAGCAGAACTAGAAGTCTTCCACAAGTGCCAAATACAAGATAGATTAGAATGGGCAAAAGAATGTCAGCCTGAGTCTAACTGAATCTCCTTAGGATTTTTTTTTCCTTTGTGTAAAAAGGAAGACCCTAAAAGGATCACGTCAAATATCACCTCCATCCAAAGGATAACAGAAATAGAAACTGTTTCCATAGAAACTTGTATATACATTTTATAAGCTTTACCATGTTTGCCTTATATGAATCTATCTCCTTGTTTCCTTTATTTGCCTGTAATCTGATGAAGGGCAAGCAAAAGATTCCTGTAGGATCTGAGAGGGTTTCTTCCTAATATCCAGTGTTAAAAAGAGATCAGTTTCTAATGCACAATCTCATTCTCCAGGGAAATGCTGGCATACAAGCACAGAAATAATTCAGAGACACCAAATTATCTCTTCGATTGCTAAATTAAAGAGACTGCACAATTACAAGAAAAAAATAGTCAGTGGGAACGAATTCCCGGATGCAGAAACCAAGAAGTACAAGTAGAAACAAAAGCTTTTTATACTCGGAGGGCAGTCAAAAATTACAACACACTCCCCACTCCATTTCTCAAAGAAATACTCAAAATCATGCAATTTTCCTGTAATTCTTTCACAGATGAGGTGTTATTCCAAAGAAAAATTTTCACACCACTAAAAAAAAAAACAAAATAGTAACAAATCAATTAAGGTCTTTGAGTAAAATTCTAGACTACAAACAAATTTGTTAAACAGTTTGTTATTATTACTGTAATATTCTCAATCATTGTTCTAAAAGAAGCAGACTGAAACCTTTTCTGGAGCGGCAAGAACTCCCCGCGCACGGCCTGCGGGTGGCAGCAGGCCTGCCGGAGCCTGAGCAGCGGGTAGAGGATGGAGGTGACAGTCCTTCGGTCCAGACTACTGAGCTTCAGAGCCCAGTCGGAGATCTTTCGAAGCTTCACCACCGCGTCCTGGCAGCAAACCTCGTGCTGACGATGATAGAAATGCCGTTCCACTGGAGAAAAGTGGAGCCAGTGTATTTCTTCAGTTTGAGGGGGTATCTGGATCTACGAGAGGAGAGAAAAACAAGATTTCACCTGAAAATAACTCTCCATCCCAGTTCTCTCTCTTTTTTTTCTTTTAGATATTATTAATAAATAAACATTGAAGGCACTGACTTGGTCAATGACATCCTTCTTCGCAGACCTCCAGAGTATCTTGGCAATAAAGCTGTAGAGGGGCTGAGGGTTCTTCTTGCAGTAAGGCTGATAAAGAAGTCGAATCCACCAGTGTTTGACACAATAAGGCTCAATGCCCAGAAAGACCACTAACCCAAAAAGATCTGAGAAGAAAAAGTACACTGAGAATACTGCTTTGGAACTTCTTTACTTAAAGTTAACTTTAATTTATTCCAGAGAGAGAAATTTACATGATGTCAGACCATGACACACAGAGCTCATTCCCACCTAATTGCATGCCCCTCAAATGCCTGCAATGGCCAGGGTGGGCCAAGCTGCGGTGAAGAGAGGCGCTGGGAGCTCAAATCAGGTCTCCATGTGAGTGGACAGGGACCCAGTTCTGAGAGCCTTACCAACGGCTTCGCAGGGTACACACTCAGAAACGTGGACTGGGAGCCAGATCCAGGGAGCAAACCCAGTCACGCCAACATGGCATGCAGATTTCTTAACTGTTTGCCCACCAAATGCCTGCTGTTTCTTTGCTACTCTGGAGGAGCACTTTCATGGGTATTACACAGCACAGCACACTTGGCATGAATTCAAATGCAGATTCATGGCTCAAAGTCAAAATTCAACATTTATCCAATTTATATTTCTGGAGAATTTATTCTTCTCTAGGCTTTGTTTCAGGTGCTAACCCAATATTCCTTAACTCTCTGATTCAATAATTCCACTTGTAAGAAACAAGTTTAAGACAATCATAAAAACATATAGGCAGGATTTACTCAGAGAACCGTATTCATAGACATAATGAACACAACAAAAATAACTCAAAGAAGCAAATATGGTATCCCGTAAAGTAGAACTATTTTCTCTCCTGCTCTAGCCAGCTTTCTACCACTTTTAGAGCATGGCATTTATCAATGATTTCTTCAATGGGCACACATTCTATTATTTTTTTTACGTTATGTGTACTAAACAATTTTCCTATATTTATTTAGGGTTATTTTTTTGAGGGGGTCAAATGAAGATAAGGGCTAACACTAATTTTCATTGTTAAACATGTTTCTTAATGTGAATATTCTCATTAGAAATCATAAGAAATTAACTAAAAAAAAATCTATGACTGTTACTTTCAACATCTATTCTGATAATGACAAATAAATATTTAGGTTCAATAAAATGCTCTGAGAGTTAGTCAAACAAAAGAACCAAAGCATATCTGCTTAGAGGTAGAGTTCCACAGACTTATCGGCTGAAATCAATCAAATTGCCTATAGCTTATCTCTTTTCCGACGGTCAAAGATACCTCAAGCTCAATATGCCAAAATCAAATTCAAATTCTTTCTGCCTAAGCATATTTCTCATATAGGTGTAATTCACTGGTGAGTATTATCTACATCAACAGACACACAGGTCAGGAATCTTGTTATCTTCTAATTCTCCACCAAGCTTTGCTAGTTTTCCCTTTACAACTTTTTATTTATTTATTCAGTCCAAATTCAAAGTACTGGCATTACATGATAATTACTTAGCAAAGCAATCTACTTAGATTGCAATATTGATTCTGCTGCTCTTCTGCACCATTTTCACATGATCTAGACTGATCTTTCAAAATACAAGTCTAACCATGTGAAGACTCACCAACTGCTTTGATAGAATCCTTTCATTAGCTTTTGTTGTTTTTAAGAAAATAAAATTCTCTATCATGACATATAAGTTCCTCTAATGGTTCCTTTGAAACTGATATATTGAGTTCCTCAACACATAATGTTTTCCCAGGTTTCTGTATTGTAGTCAAACTCTCTTTCTCGTAGGCTGTCATATGGTCATTACAGTTCGTCTTTTCTCTACACCATAGAATTCTTTCTTTCACTCTTAGCTCAGGACAATGAGAACTGTCGAATCAGCTGTCTTTTTCTTTTTGCATCCCTATTACATGAGGTTATGTAACAACACACAGAAAACTATGAAACAACACAGTTAGCATTTTATACTTTCTGAATTTGTGTTGTCTTGATGGCATTAACTGGACCCAAGGCTATGTCAGTAGTTAAATCCCTGTCTTTCCCATGCCAGGATCTTATTGGAGTGCTGGCTCTGTCCCCAGAGCCCCACTTTCATCCAGCTCCCTGCTGGCGGTCTGGGAAGGCATTAGAGGATGGCCCAAAGCTTTGGGAATCTGCTCCTACATGGGAGACCCACAGGAGGTGCTGGGTTTTTGACTTTGGATGGGCTCAGCTCTAGCCATTGTGGCAGATTGGGGAGTGAATCAATGGACCAAAGATCTTCTTCTCTGTGTCTCCTCCTCTATATATATCTTACTTTCCAAATAAATAAATAAATCTTTAAAATAAAGATTGTTTAACTAATAAACAAAATTGCATTTGTAAGCTATAAGCCCAATAAGATCAAGGATTTGTTTGTTTTTGCTAACCATAATCCCCACAGAATAACTTACACAACAAATATGCTTCAAAGACCTTTGTTGAAATCAACACTTTCAAAGAAACTTAAATAAGCAAATGATTACATAAAAGGAAAAAACGTAAAAAACTAGAAGCACAAGCAGCTATCATTCATTGAATATTTACTATGTCAAGTACTATGCTTAATGATTTACATATTTTAGTATAATTTAAGTTTTAGAATACATTAATAAATAAAGAAAAGAAGCATTTGAATATTTAAAAAATTTGTTATGGACATAACCAATAAGGGAAGATATGCACCCAGGTGTGTACTCACTTATCCACCAAAGTCAAAACTATACACTATACAGAAGGGTACATTCTAAGGACATGGCCCTTGGGGTGAGTGGAACAGGCAATGTTTTGGTTTATTTGCCTTTTAAAGTAAATTGGTAAGATATTAGCCTGTCTGCAGAAACATACAAAAGGCCTAGCAAAATCAAACACCCTACCCTTATTTCCTTGATCCAAATGTGGCTGACTTGTGACTGAAAAGATCTCTATGTTGTTGCTAATTAATAAATCACCATTCTTAAACGAGGTGGAAAGGTGCGATTTGCTCCCAAGGTGGCATTTAATCATGTGTGGAGTCATTTGGGGGTATCAGAACTGCAGGAGTGCTAACAGCATCTAGCAGGTAACAGCTGAAGTAATTTTGATATTTTCTTTTTTTATACCCTTACATCTATCTTTTGTTCTGAATGCACCTAAATATCTGTCATTTTGGAAATTCCTAAATGTGAGAGTAGACCATAATGTTTGGTCTTTTATGAGTCTGATGATAATTTATAAACATGCAGTTAAATGTAATGCTAAATTATATATTTAAATATATACATAAAAGCTTCTTTGTAAAGTATTTTTCTCTGAGAAACAGTCATCAAGACATTGTTTTTCAGTAACACTAAAGGGCATTTTTACCTTTTACTTATTTTAGCAGAATATTACACTGCTGAAAATAAACACAATACAGAAAATTCAAATTTTCAGAAAATGTAAGTTTTGAAGATGAATATTTATCATTAAGCTCCAGTTATATTTTAATTTTATACTTTGAGTACATTTAAAAAATGTTTAAAAATATCTATTTATTTGAAAGGTAGAATGACAGAGAGGAGAATTCCAACAGAAAGAGAAGTAGAAAACTTGCATGTGCTGCCAACTGCTCTAGCAGCCAAAGCAGCCCCTACCAGAAGGCAGGAGACTGGATCTGCACTCTGTTCTCCACTTCAGTAGAGTCACCCACTGCCTTCACAGGCACACCAGCAAGAAGCCAGACAGGAAACAGAGCAGCTACAACTCACGGCAGCACTCTGCAAGCAGCAGCTTTACCCACTGCGATATACTGGCTCCTTCAACACATCTGAATGAGAGCTTTTCAGAAAATTTAATACGCAAAGTAATTTTTCTCTTTAAATATGTAAGATTTAACTAAAGATGTTTAATATATATTGTTTAATATATACTCCAGTGGGGAAAAAAAGCACCATAAAATTAATCCACAAGTATTTCATTAAAATGTAGGTGGGGAGAAAACAGATACAACTTAAATGCTTAAGAAGAGTTGAAGGAATTATGATATGGTAATGATATACTTGGGGCTAATGTTGTGGTACAGCAGGTAGAATTGTAATCTATGATATCAACAACCCATACGGGTATCAGTTCAAGTTCCAGTTACTCTGCTACTGATCTAATTGCCTGTTAATGTGCCTGGGAGAGCAGCAGAGGATGGCTCACTTCTTGGGCCACTGTACCCATCTGGGAAACGCTGAAGAAGCTCCTGGATTTGGTTCAGCTCAGCTCCAGCTGTGCAGTCACTTCAGGAGTGCAGCAGCAGATGGAAGACTGCCCTTTTTCTCTTGTAACTCTTTCAAATAAATAAATACATCTGTACATTTTATAATTAATAAAATTATGATTCCAAACTGTATGGATCTAGACAATGAAAAACATGGTCCCTTTTTTATAGTCAACTGAAATTAATACTGTCTCTTGTTTCTGGTGGATTCTTGGTTGTGTACCAACTACTTTGAAATTCTAAGTTCAATTTTGTCTGATTTAAAAAACACTAAATATATCTACCATAATTTATACAAACAAAAGAACCACCTGAGTCTCATGTAAAAATATGCTTGAAAATGATTAAGGATCAACATTAAGCACAGCAGTATTTTTTTCCTCAAAAGAAAAAATTTCCTCCTTAGCAATACAGAAAACATGCAAGGAAGCCACACATTACCCTCCAATCCTCTCTGAACTGGAGTGCCACTGACACACCATCGGTTAATCCCAGTCAAACGCCGGGCCATTTCAGCAGCCTGTGAGAGAAACATGAAATAGAATCAGAAAAAAGACACGGGGAATGCAGTAATTAGATGTTCAATTAGTCATGAAAAAGTATTCAGAAGCTTCACTTTAGCTGAGACATAGTTATTTCCATTCTGCGGTGATTCTGTAGTTTGTCACACGCAATAGGGTATTTCCTAATACAGTGAGTGGTTCTCATGAGTAGAAGCTGCCGTGTGCTATCCAGAGGCAGTACAAGCATGAAGAATCCCCCAAGAACATCCCTACATCGCTTTATTCTCCAGATGTAAACCACTGCATTAAGAAATACGAGTCATAAGCTCAGTGCAAGTAATAAGTCAAACAAGACAAACAATATGCCAAAGGCTGTATGAAAATTTTAGCTCTCAAAATGGCATTTTCTGTTACCCCTTAACTCTGATTTAAACAAAAATAAACTAAAGCCAACTCTGGTTTAAAGCTAGGGTTTAAAAGAAACCCTACATGATTAACTTTCTAATTAGCAGAAATGCTTTTAAAAGTCCTTAAATTCAGGCTAAACTGATGTTTATCACATGAAAACTGACACCTTATTCAAATACACAACAGCACTGATCACACAGCAATGATTCAGATAATAAAAACTTTCCAAAGTGTTATACAATTAATCGTATAAGAGAAAAGCAATGCAGTATTGAATAACAAACTTTTGAGCAACATTAACGTTTAAGGTTAACTACTCAAGTCACCCTACTCCCATTCCCTTTTCTTCCACTCAAGAAGACTGTGCAAAACCTCTCACTTTTACTGTTGGACACTCAACCATCTGAGCTTCATCCAGGCAGATCCTCCACCACTCCACCGCCACCAGGGGGCTGGGAATGGCCATGTAGCGCTTCTGGTTGCGCAGGCGCCGTCCATCCTCGCTGTTGCTATGAGGAATATCGACGTAGTTTAGTTCTGAACGAAGAACGTCATAGGTAATGATAACGATATCCTGTTCGGCCAAAAAATGAGGCTGTAAAAAACCATGTTTCTTCACTCCTTGATACACCTAGGAAACAACCGGCAAGAGGGACAGGGCGGAGAGTTTCAGGATGCTTTTCAATCTGTATATATGAGATATAAAATTTTTTTCACCATACATATATATGTATATTCAAACCATACATATGTGTTTACGTATGTATTTATGTGTATATGTATATACACACAAGCACACTCAAAAGCAAGGGTCATTAGAGACAAACAAAATACTTGAAACCTTACCAAGCCCTTCCTACTACCTTAAGAACACAGATCCTAAACATTTTTAGCTGAAGACATGGTTCAGTGTGGAATATCAGTAACACAAACACTGAAAAATTTGCAACAGAAGTAAAAGCAACAGCATCGCAGTACAAAGACCAACTGTGAGGCTGAGAAGGTGAGTTTTCAACAAGAGTGGAATTTTGAGGCATATGATGAATAACATTTTCACAGGTGGAAGAAAGGGAAAAGAATGACTGGTAGTTAAGGTGGATGAAACCAGAGGCATGTGTTCAAGCACAGCACGAAAAGAACAAGAGCCATTACGCACAAAATGGTCTTACATTTCAGATACTACGTTACCTATTATCTCCAAAGTTTAGCAATTCTATTAATAGATGCTATTAAAAAATGTCAAGTAGCTTAGTCAAAAGTGATAGAGCTAAAACCAGGATCTATCCATACAAAACAACATTAAAAAATGTTATTTTACTTTTTACTGTATTCTTCATGCTACTGAGTGCTTAAAACAAAATAGTTTTGGTAATATTTATGTAGAAAGGAAGAGCAAAAGAAGTGAACCTAATAGGAGTTAATAAACTCATTTTATCTACACAAATCTGTAATAAGATTCTACTTTGAGCAGTGAGTACAGTTTGTGATAGAAAGTAGGTGCTCAATCAGTAACTGTTGAATAAGCTCCTACTTAACCAATACAGCAATCGCAATTTTAGAGGATGACTCTGGAGTTAAGCAGTGGCAAACCAATCAAGCAGCCACAAGGACACAGTATTCCTCAGGGTTGCATTTTTCTCAGAGTATAAAGCTTACATACTGAGACTTTCTTATGTCATCAGTGACTTTTTTCAAAACTTTTATATATTTATACTCAAAGTGCTTGAACATCTGAAATTCTGACATCACAATAAAATAATATTCTTATTCTCAATTTCCTCCTCGAGCTCTGATCTAATGTCATTTTAAACCTACATTAATTTCTAAGGTAAACAACAAAGCAACAGACTATAAAACCTATTATGAAGAAGCAAAACCTTACACGTCTCTATCACTCACTACCGAACTGCCTTACCAAGACGCGAAGCGACGATGATTTCACGTGCCTGTTGATTTCTTCCACCCACTGGTGACAGATAGAGCTTGGCGAGATGATCAGAGTTGCTCTTGAAGATACTGGTTCCATTGCTACCAGGCAGTGGGGACAGTAAAAAGGCTTAATCTTGAGATTCTTCTCTTCGTAATTCACACATTTGGCATGTTGCCACAGGTGGCACCGCAGGCACTGAACACGCGCCTTCCAGTCTGTTTGGTTCAGCTCACCACAGATGCACTCAAAGCGGTAGTCAGAGGCGTCTCGGGGCCCCTGGCTATCAGAGTGTGGCCCGGCACTGCCACCAGGGGCTGGAGACGCACTTTCTTCCTTTGTTTCCCAAGTACTCTCAGACATGGTCACATCCATTATTGCAGAGTCACTGGTTGCTGGACAGTCATCTTGGGAATTGGGACTGAATTTAGGCTGACTTTTTCTTTTTTGTGTGCAGAAAACAGGCTTTTTTCTCAATTTATTATAGTTCTTCCTGGCTTTATAATAATAATAATAAGGATCATCATCATCATCATCATCATCATCAGAGGTGTTTGATGGCAAATATTCAGAATCTGTGTCCTTATTCCCTGATTTTCTGGTTTCTTTCTGATTTTTCTTTGGACTGCCTATTACCTACGGGAAAGTATCCATTAATGTATTTCAATAAATCACACTTATGAAATTAAATTCCTGACAATGTACACACTTATCGAAGTCCAATTTTTTTTTTTTTGGTTATTTTTTGCCTCTCAGGAGATTCATTCTCGATTATGTGGATGCCAATACAGACTTTCTACTAACTCTCCCTAAAGTCTGTGAGCTACAACAAAAGAAAATTTCTAGTACTACATATACATGATTGGGAGAGAATTAAAGACTAGAAATATGGGACAAATATTCTGGAGCAGTGAGTTAAACCACTCGCTCCAGCACCCACATCCTACAGGAGAACCGGTTTGTCCTGACTGTTCCACTTTGGATACAACTCCCTTGGGAAAGCAATGGAGCAGAGCCGGAGTGCTTGGGCCAAGGCTCCTCTGGTGGGAGATTGAACGAAGCTGCAGGCTTTGGCCTGATCCAGCCCTGACAACTGTGCTCATTTCGGGAGTGAAAGAAATGATGGAAGATCTCTCCATCTCTCCTCTCCGTAACTGTCTTTCAAAGGAAAACAAAATTAAAAAGGAAAAAAAAGGTGGAATAATTGAATATTTTAGCACTCTCCTGAAATTAATAAAAGACTTATAGTTTAAATAATTATATTAACTATGGCAATTACAAGATAGTACTAAATGATAGTACTGAAGAAAAGTAAATGTTAATATAGAAGTTACTGTAACTAGTTCTAAATTTGTTTTATCCTTCCCATTTCTATCTGTGTCCCTTCTTACAATAACTTATTCATTGTCATGTCTGTGGAAGGTGCTGTCTTGAAAGCTGGGAATACAAATCTGAGGAGTATTTAGGCCCTGATCTCAACAAGGCTTTGGACAGTAAACACTCCAAATGATGCTACAGGAATTCCCAAGAGGGGAGTGGAGTGCAGGTAGATTAACAACTAGATTCTTTCAGGGGCTGGTGCTGTGGCACAACAATAGTCACTATCAATGGTGTTGATGTCCCACATAGGCACAGGTTCAAGTTCCAACTGCTGCTTTTCCTATTCAGCTCCCTACAGCACCTGCAAAACAGCAGAGGACGGCCCAAGTCCTTGGTTCCCTGCACACACATGGGAGACCCAGAGGAAGTTCCTGGCTCCAGATCTGTCCAGCCTCAGCTGTTGTGGCCACTCAACTAGTGAATCAGAGGATGGAAATTCTCTCTCTGTAACTCTGCCTTTTAAATAAATGAATAAATCTTAAAAAGAAAAAAGATACAGACTCTTCCAAGTGCTATCAAAAATGAGGTCAGAGAAATTGGAACACCTGCTACACAAGCAATAGCACTGATAAGAAATTTGTTTTTTTTTTAAAGATTTATTTTTTTTATTATTTTGTTATTGGAAAGGCGGATGTACAGAGAGGAGAGACAGAGAGGAAGATCTTCCATCCGATGATTCACTCCCCAAGTGAGCACAACGGGTCGATACTACGCCGATCTGAAGCCAGGAGCCTTTTCCGGGTCTCCCACGCAGGTGCAGGTTCCCAAAGCTTTGGGCCGCTCTCGACTGCTTTCCCAGGCCACAGGCAGGGAGCTGGAAGGGAAGCGGGGCTGCCGGGATTAGAACCGGCGCCCATATGGGATCCCGGGCGTGCAAGGCGAGGACCTTTAACCACTTGCACCACCGCGCCGGGCCCAAGAAATTTGTTTTTTCTAGTGCAGTAGGATTAATAAAGCTCAGTACACTGCCTTGAATTATACAGGAGATTCCTAACTCCAAAAAACAAATGGTTTTGGTCTGCTGCTTCTCTCACAGCAGCCAACCTGGCACTCCACACCTTGGCTTAGGGTCATTATTTTTCTGTTTACATGTGCAAATACTATACATTTTTTCCCTAAATGTAAAACAACACTACTGGCTAAAGGAAGCAATTTTAGAGTGAAACATAAAAATATGTTAAGATGATGAAATGGAGAAAATGTGAATCTACACAAAACATTGAATTACACCTCACAATTTAAAGTATTATTAATATTTTTAAAGCATGAAACAAACTTTCAAAGTACTAAAGGCAGCACAAAGAGAACAGAGAAGTTACCTTAAACTCTGTAATATGCTGAACCAACTCATTTTAGAATCTACTCAGCAAACACTTACTAGATATTGTTACACACTTACATTCCTTTTTAAATGTAGTGGTAACCAGAATAAAGTTTCTGCTCCTCTAGAGTTTATATTCAAAAAGTAGAAAAGTCATAACCGTAAAAATGTCTTTCTTAACCCGCTTCTTGTTTTGCTCTCTATATTAAGAATTTCTGTGTTGAGAGGACTTATCAACTTACTCGCATGATGTATCACTTACAGAAACTTAGTCAAAGCTCCATTACCTGTTTTTTTGTTTTATCCCATGTATTGTCTTCCTTGTAATTCTTTCCCAATGTAAAAGTTCCAGAAAAACCATGACCTTTGATCTGTCTCACAAGACCTTCGAAAATTAAGCTTTTCAGCATCCGCTTCAGAAGACTCCTATTTCGTTGGACGTCGTATTTGTATATTGAACTGACATACTTGTAGATGGAAAGAATAGAAACTCCTTTTTTCCCATTCATTTCTTTCACAGCTGTCAGAATCATCACACGGGTAGCTAAATGCAAAGAATATGCTATCTTGGTCACAATAATTACCACAAAAGGCAAGCAGAAGCTAACTGCTGACCTGCACTGAGGCTGAAGTCTGAAAAGAAGTCAAGAGCTTATTGCAGTAAAGTACCATTCTGAAGAAACAGCTATTTATCTCAACACATACAAATAACAAATTACTACAGATTTGTGCCAATTCGTTCATATAACAGACATTCAAAATGAAAGAAAGAAAACTCATAATTCTTCCTCTACATGCTAGTTAGAAGAGAAAATATTCATTTGGTCACACAATATGAAGTAGCTATTCTCAGTTTAAATTGTACCTAAGGAATCAAGTGAGCAAGTACTGCCTACATCAAACAAAAGAAAAGAATAAATCTTTACTTTTGCTAAGGCTATTAACTGGATCTATTTATACGAACCATTGTAAAAACAATTATAAAAAACAAGATCTCACTAAGTATGGCAAGTACTGCCCAAAAGGCCACGGTAAGGAGGTAAGTGAAAAGCCATCATACTTACGGGGACAATGAACTTTTTCTTTTGATTCAAACTCCGTATTCTGGGTTCCAACATCTTTTGCTTCTCCTCCAAAGCAATGTGATGGAACAAAATAATTTACTACTTTTCCCTAATATAAACAACAATCAGCAGTCACACAGTGTTAGGCTTTAAATATTCTTAAGTATTTATTAAATCAACCTTCTTTCTAGTAAGGAAATACAAAACAGTTGTAAAAATTACCAAAAAAGGCTAAACATTTTATACATAAATATACATGCTTCATTTTTTACTGTACAATGATATTACTTCTTAAAATTGTGCATTACCAAAATTAAAGTACAGATCTTCTAAAAAAAGTAACTTTCTAAAGGATACTAAAAAGTAACCTGAACCACTGAATCTGCACTAACACTCAAATTTAGTCACGTATTAAAATATGGCAAGAGGAGGAAATCTCAAAAGTAAGTTACTGGAAGTAAAAACTACACTCTCCAGGCCAGCATGGTAGGGAAACATGCTATCAGTCCACCTGTGGTGCCAGCATCTCATGGTGGGCTCTGATTGGTGACCCAGCTACTCCACTTCTGATCCAGCTCAGGGCTTGTACACTAGGAAAGCAGTCGAGGATGGCTCAACTCCTTCGGCCCCTGTACCGACATGGGAGACTCCAAAGAGACTCCTGGATTCAAGCTGGCTCAGTTCTGGCCATTGCGACCATTTTGGCAGTGAACCAGAGAATGGAAGACCTACCTTCTCTGTCATTATGCATTTAAAAAAAAGAGAGAGAGAGAGATAAAATCTTTAAAAAAAGAAAAAACCCTCTACTTTCCAATTTACTTTTTTTACTTAAGCCAGAAAGGCTAACTATAAAATTTGAACCTAGCAAAAATTCACAGAATCACAAATGCTGGGAGCCTATTGGGCACTAGGCAGAACTAATTATTGTTAACATTCTTAACTAGTGCCCTCATTTCAGCATAATCTAATGTGTTGATTTTAGAGTTCATCATTGAAAATCATATGCTATGAACAAGACTCAGTGATTTTTAAAATTTTTTCTAGACCCTATATTTTATGTGTTTAATTAAACACAACTATACACTTGGGGGAAAGGACTTGGAGTTTGTTTCAACTAATCTATTCACTAAGCTATGTACACTTTAATAAGGCTTCAATTTATTTGATTCTAGGATTCACATTTCCAGATCTGTACAATATATTTTTTTTTAAAAGTTCAAAAAAAACCAACTAATCGCAACCTGGGGATTTTTTTACAGTGACAGAACACACTAGGAGTCATGGTACTTTTGTAAAGGAGTGTCTCTACCAACTAGTAGGAGGATTGCTAAGTGACTACTACACAGGCTCTTCCAACCTCAGTGACTTACAGTTAGTCACTATAATTAAAATCCCTGCTTGGTCACAAACATCCCATTCAATGACTACTTGAAGTTAACCACCAATGTAAATCATCAGCTGTAGAATGAACAGAAAGTGCTGACTAAAGTGCCAAGCAAATGCTCACAATAGGATGGCTTCTGAGAACACATGTCCTCTGCTTTCCCATGCCCTGTGGTACTCCTCCTACCTCGGGAAGAGTGAGAGCATCCTGTTTAACATCCTGTCGAGTATGCGTCAGAATCAGAGCCAAAACTTCCACTGTCTTCCCGAGACCCATCTCATCTGCTAAAATTCCACCAAGCAACTGTGGCCCAGAATTTGGGTACTCACGGATAATGCTAAAAGCAAAAACAAGAAAAACACATCCAGCAATACAAGTAACAATTATTCCATTTCTAAAGAACACTGTAAGAAAAGCATGAAAGTCAAGGCTTACTGAAATTACATTTTAGAGTGAAAACTTCAAATCCTTGATCATGAAAATATGAAATCCAATAATCAAAACACAGTCTGAATTAACAACTAAGTCTTCAGTAACTAAAAAGAAACTATCTACTCCCTAACTATGACCTTTATGAACCTGAAAAAGGCAATGTGGTTTTTTATGTAGACTAATTCCTAAATCTGTTTTATAATATAAATGGACAAGCAAAAAATCCAAAAACCAGCTCTTAATAAATTAGATTATATTTTTTCTTATACTGAACTCTCTTTAATCCTGATAACCAAGCACTTTACATCTGATATTCACTATTTAGGAAAAATGATCTGATACAAAGTCTATCTTATTTATGAGAATGTTTAACAAAGATTTAAACATCCTTTTTGAGGAATGGCTAAAGCCACGCTACCAGTGTCACAGAATTATTCGTTTCATTTATATTTTACGTCAAATATATAAACAAATGTTTGCCTTACCAGCCTGTATAAGGGTTATAGTATATTTTCCAACAGTCTGATGTAATAACTTCCCGCCATAAGAAGTGCAGAGCATGTTCTAAAGAAAAATACAGCCATTGAAACAAGGTTATAATTGCTTACTATAAAATAATGCCTCTAGCACAGAAGTAAGTGAACAGGATAACCAGGGATACTGACTCAGGAGACCCACCAAAGTGTTGAAATGTGTCACTCAGGAAAAGCTACCCAATAACACAGGGTAAAAAGTTAAGGAGTACTTCCATTTTTTTCCTTCTAATGTTACTCTTCAGCTTTCTTTGTTCTGGGAATATATGTTATAAGCAATTTAAGACAGAAAAGCAAAGCATGGTGAATTACAGATTACTCATTGGAAATGAAAACTGAACCAATAATCAATTCTTCCTCAATAAAGAAGGTATTATTGTCTAACCCTTCAGTAATTAGCATGAAGTCTTTAATGTAACATTTGCCAGTGGGAAAAAGCCAGTCAACAGACATGACCACTTATATTGGTCTGAAAGTGAAGCAAAAGATTGTTTTAACTCAGAAAAAAAAATCCTAAAACTCCTAATACTGAAGTACTAAATCCATTTCCATTTCCACCACAAACTTAAAATATCTTTCACCCTAATATTTTAAGTACTTTCCATCAACTGTCAAATAAGATACATGTCTTCACTCACCACTGAAGTGGCATTTTGATGCTTTTATAGATATTAGAAATCATAAAAACAGAACAAATGTATTATAGATGAGGATTTAATAAAAAAATTAATCTGCAGTTTAGAAAGAGTGAATCACTTGTACATGTACTACTGCTGGTTTTTTTTAAGATTTATTTTATTTTTTATTGGAAAGTCAGACATAAGGAGAGGAGGAGAGACAGAGAGGAAATTCTTCTGTCCACTGATTCATTCCCCAAGTGGTTGCAATGGCCAAAGCTAAGCCAACATGAAACCAGGAGCCTGGAGCTTCTTCCGGGTTTCCAACAGGGGCGCAGAGTTCCAAGCCTTTGGGCCGTCCTCTACTGCTTTCCCAGGCCACAAACAGGGAACTGGATGGGACGTGGGGCTGCTGGGATTAGAACTGGCGCCCATGTGGGATCCCAGGTACTTTCAAGGCAAGGACTTTAGCTGCTAGGCCATCACGCCAGGCCCATAGTTTTAAATTTTTATTAGTTATACTGTAAAAAGAAAAAAACCAATGAAATTATTTTTCATAGTATATTTACTTTAATATAACCAAAATATTGTTTTGGTTTAATCAGTAAAAATATTTTGAAGAGATACTTAAAAGTTTCATTTGTTGGTACTATTGGAAAAGAAATGTATATTTTCAACTCACAATACATCTTAATTTGAATGACCATAGTTTAGGCCTCATAAGCCAAATGTGACAACTAGCTACCTTGCAGACAGTCTAGTCTTGTCTTAATTTGGTTGTTAATTATACTGGGACAAGTTTTTTTCAAAACTCATCAGTGTCTTTATAACCAGCACACTTCTCCTTAGATAAGGCATGTCTTTATAAAATTACTTAACTAAACTAAATCAATTTCATTTTGGAGGAAAAATAATCCAGCTTTTGGGGATATTCAAAGAGATAGCAATTTCTCCAATAATAATTACAAGATTAGGAGATGAACTGATTGATTAAGAACCTTAGCAAGAGCAACCAACTCCAACAGGTAGATGTTTCTAGAGGCGAGGGCATTATGTGGAAAGTGAATAGAAGTGAAAGACAAGACAGCAGAGAAAGCAGGAGAAAAGGACAGGTAGGAGCAGTGGGTAAGACACTGATTTGGCGATATTTTAAGGATTTGCTATGTGCTAAAAGCCATTACTATAGATTTTCATACCTACTTAAAGTAGCCTTCATCTTTCAATGAAATAAACGGAAATAATAACAAATGGTAAAATATATGGGACTTAGTTCACAATATGAGTGTAGTAACAGAAGGAATGGACGAAATGATACTGCAAAATAATATTGCCTATGAATTGATACTTACTGTTCAAATGGAAAGTTACATAAAAAAAATAACATCTTTTGGATAGGAGAATGCAATGCATGGGCAAAGCAAATTATTTGTAGTAAAAATAAAAATTTATATATAGGTAGGATGGGAAATACTTGTAATTAGGAATCACTCCCTAGAACAATGTAAAAAATCTTATCTTGTGTCTAATCCTGTGAAGATAAAGTAGTAAATATCTTGCACATTACACTTTCATGAAAACACTCAACAGGTGACATTTCACTCCTGTTTATCCTGTGAAGCAAATGAAAACTTGCAAATGTAGGAGGAACTGAGTAGGTAATACACAAGTCTCCCACTTCTACTGACTGCTACGGGCAACTAACACTCTACATCAAATTGTGAAAAGCTTCTAGCACATGACTGCTTCATTGCCAACTCTTCAGGCTATAAAAGCAATTCTTAGATGAAAAGCACGTGAATAAATTTGCTGGTTTTTAAGAAGTTCAATCAAGGTAGGCTTTATCAGGAAAAAATGGCTTAAACATTTATCAATCAGGGCATTTACAAATGAATTCTTCTGGATTTTAATTTTGGAGGATTTCTTCGCAAATAATTTTTTCAACAATAATACCCATTCTAATCTATCTTTTCAATATGCTTTAATAATCAATTTCCCCATCTTCAATCTTGCTCCTATAATCCCCTAATCCATTTTGTATTTACACAGTTGATACTTGCCATCAGCAGGAGTGTTTCTGAAACGCTCTTGTTGCAGCATCCACTTGACAGCCTCTCTCTGGTAGGGTCTTAACACAGGGTTCAAGGCGGGATGCTGGACATCCACCTGGACAGATCGTGCTTCTTGCTGATGTGTCTGCTTCACAAAGTGGTAGAGTTCGTCAATGTCTTGTCCCTCTGGCTCACTCTCTGAAGTGTCCTCCTCCTCCTCTTCCATCACATCTGTATATCCAACAACAGATTCAAAACCCAATTCATCTTTTGTAATTACAAGAAATTCTTATTCTAAGAAAACAACATGCATTTATTCAAGTCAAGGACCTTGCTCAAAAGGCCTTATTCTTAATACATCTGTTCTTTCAGATATTTTGTTTTTGCTTTCCTTGGCTAGAAATTACTTTTTCCTCTATGTTTGTACAACTTTTCCTACTTGAGACAGAGCGGCATCTTGTGATCTGCCTGGTACTACCATTGCTCAAGTCCAGCTGCCCCTACCTCACTGAGAGCCACACTGTCTTTGTTTTTATAAGGCCTCAGATACACATGTTGGGCTCATGAAGAAAGTTAACAAACCTGTAAGGAATCAAAGAGGAACATCTTCTATAACTTACAAATGGATAACATTTAAATTTTATGTGTTGATATTTTATAAACCCCTATTTACATATAAATTTTCTATGATTAAAAAGACACGTTGGGGCTGCTATTGTAGCACAGCAGGTAAAGCCTCAGTGGTGGAGTCACCATCCTACTCTCACAGTGTCTCTAACTGCTCTGCTTCGGAACCAACTTCTTGCTGACGCGCCCGAGTCCCTGTCATCCGCGTGGGAGAACAGGATGCAGCTTGTGGCTTCTGGCTTCAGCCCAGCCTCGGCCGGTGTGGATCACCTGTGGAATGAACTAGGCGATGAACAATGTGTCTCTCTGACCTTATGGCTTTTGAGTCGGTAATACTTGAAAAAAAAAAAAAGAACAAAATTTCCACTCTTTCTTATGCTACAAAGGACAGGTATTTGCTAGGACCAGCAGCTAGGAAGTGTGTGCTTGGGCTCTAAGGCAAATTCATAAACCTATCAAATTCATGTGGTGAGCCCAACTGCTCTGTCGAACACTTGGGCTTATTAGAACATGAAAAAGGGAAACTTCCAAGAATAAATTTACAAATCCCTTTCAGCTGATTCCTTACTAAAAGGATTCATTTTAAAGTGAAAATGTGAAGGGCCCGGTGGCGTGGCCTAGCAGCTAAAAGTCCTGGCCTTGAACGCACCAGGATCCCATATGGGTGCCAGTTTTAATGCCGGCAGCTCCACTTCCCATCCAGCTCCCTGCTTGTGGCCTGGGAAAGCAGTCGAGGACGGCCCAATGCTTTGGGACCCTGCACCCATGTGGAAGACCTGGAGGAGGTTCCTGGTTCCCGGCTTCGGATCAGCGCAGTACCGGCCGTTGCTCTCACTTGGGGAGTGAATCATTGGATGGAAGATCTTCCTCTCTGTCTCTCCTCCTCTCTGTACATCTGACTTTGTAATAAAAATAAATAAATCTTTAAAAATAAATAAATAAATGAAGTGAAAATGTGAACCATTTATTATTGAACTGCACTCAAAGAGGTCCATACATATTTTAGGTCCTACCACATATGTTCTATACATAAAAATTGTTCAAAAAAAGTTTTATTAAGCAAAAGAGGTATATCATGTAAAATTTTAAAGGTTCATAATTAGGACCTAATTATAAATCTGAAATTTTCCTTAGAAGTCACAGTCTAAAATTTTAAGTTGTTATTTTTGATAAAACATTGGAATTTTTATAACTTTAAACTCTAGCTGTAACTAGAAGCATTTCTTACCTGAAGCCAGAAATTTTCCTCAATGTATCTAGCTTGCAAAATGACTTAATATGAGTCTATAAATTCATGAATGCACCAAAGAAACAAATCAACAACCAAACTGAGAAACTGATTTTTCCAAATATTCCAACAAGAAAGTATTTTATAATTTGCCCTTGAAATAACATCAGCGCATTAAGGCAAGATCTGGAAATAATGTAGCTGCTTTTCAGGGAGTGCTGCCAAGCTGCATCAAAGCAGCCACTCTCCCTTGGTGACCACTGTCAGACACTTCTCTGAAACTGCAGTCCTGACCAAGGATTCAAAGTCACACAGTCTTTATATTAACCATGCTGCTGCAGAGAACAGGCAGGGTTAAGGCCAGCGAAGAAGCTCTGCCTGGGACAGATTTTTAGACAAGGCTAACATAAAAATCCCAACCAGCTCAGATACCTTTGGACTGTTCTGTAGGACTTATACACTGACCCTGCAAGCATCTGTTGAATACTCACCAGAAACTAAGTACAGAGCTAAACAAAAATGGTAAAGAAACAAATTGTATTAAGAGACCATTTCAAATAAGTGTGATTTGCTAAACACTGAGTTTTATGGAGTTTTTAGTTTTATTACAGTTTTACTACCCATTTTTCCTGTTGCTTTATCTAGGAATTGGGCGCAAAATGCATAACTTTTATGTAATAGCAATTTTAGAGTTTACTTTAAAAATTACCTGGAATCACAAAATTGTGTAACTTTTCCATCACTCTTTTCATGAGTTGATTGAACTTTTTCATTCTTGAATTTGCATCACTCAAATAGTCTAGATTTGCTAGACCAGCTTCCAAAAGATAAATTCCAATCTGTAAATAAGCGACATAAAACAATTTTCATTAAAATGTCATTCTTTAGGAAGACAGTGGAAAAAACACCCTTTATTAATGTCAGTTTCCAAAAGCATGCAGATTATTTCTCCACACACACTGAATCTATACCTACCGTATTTTTGTACATATGTTCACTATTAATCATAAATTCATCCTACACATCCAAGTTCATGAGTTAACTGGGTTAAAAATGCTCATTTTCCCTGAAGATTGTGTACCACATGCTAGGATTCCTGTACAGTTAGGTTTGGGAATACAAAATACTGGATCTAATACTAAGATGTGCAGGGAAACAAACAAGTATCTCGACTCTAGTAAAACAGCACAGCATGAATTTTTCAATTGAAATACTTGCATTTAAATACCAGCATGGATATTTAGGAGCTAAATCTATTTCAAAAACTGATTTATTGTTACCCAAATTTTCTTATTTTTTTAAAAGCTCAACTGATGGATGGATAGACTGATTGATTAGGCCAACTATTAGACAAAAGGAGATTTTTCCATCCACTGGTTCACTTTCCACACGGCTGCAATGGCCAGGTCTGGGCTAAGCCAAAAGGAGAAGCCAGGAGCTCCTGGCGGGAAAGCAGAACAATCAAGACAATCAGCACTCACATGGGATGTGGAAGGTCATCCCATTACGCCACAGCACGAATTCCCACCCCTTCAAAGTCTCTCATTTATACATGGGTACAAGTCTATATGATATGGCCTATAAAAGATTACTTTTAGTTTTCCCATAGTAAATACTCAGCAAAAATTAGTTTCTTTGATTTCCTCAGATTATACTGGGCCTGCCTGTCTCTTTAGTGACTGAAACTTTCGTGTTCTTTCACCAAAGAACAAAAATCTACTTGTATAACACAGGAGTCAGTGACAAAGATTTCATTATTTCTATTTGCACTCACCCAGAGATGGCACACTCACTGACAGTCAATGTTTAAATGCTCTTGAAAATCAAGACCAGGATAAACAAAACAGATCAAGACTGCTCTTATAAGAAAGGTAGACAGAACACAGACTGACAAGCTACAAATTGTAACATAATTAACACTGACCCATAATTTTGGCATTCAATATCAATAAAAAGAGGGAGTGCTTGATGACATAATTTCATTGCCCAGAAAAGAATTCACTGCCATCTAATGCTCACTCCTCAGAAGCCTGACAGGACTATGACCCCAGACCTGGGAACTTAGTCGAGGTCTCCCATATGGGCAGCAAGGACCCAGCCACTGGCCATCACCTGCTGTCCTCTTAGGAGGTGACGAGCAGGACACTTCACTGGGAGTGGAGCTGAAATTCAAACCTAAACACTCAATATTAGATGCAGGTATCCCACCAGAATCTCAACCATTAAACCAAGTCTTTCTTAATCTATAAAACAAATCTGTAAGAAGAATGTATACTATTTATATTTCATACAGGAAGAAGCTGAAATTAGAGCACTTAAGTGATTCATAGAACATTACATGGCAAGTGAACTGCAAAACCAGAAACTAATTCACTCATTCACTGATAATTTCTTAGATACCAAAAGTTCTCTAAACTAGGCTGTGAGGATAACAGATTTCATAGTCTAATGGGGGGGGGGGGACCTAAAATACAAATATACCATAGTGACCAAGACAAAAATAAAAGCATGCGTTAGATATTGTGGGAAACAGTACATAAACACTGCCCAGGAGGGTTATGAAAAGATCAGAACTGGGCATTAAAAGAATGACAGAGTTTGTAGGGAAAGGGAAGGGGTAGTCCAGAGGGAACTGTGAGAACAAGCAGACACAGAAAGATAGTAGACGTGCACAGGAGACAAACTGATCTGCAATGTGGGGAATAAAACAAAAAGCAGAGAAATTAAGGAAATGCAATGATCTAACCTAGAAGGAACCTGTGTGTCAGACTGGAAAGATCAGACTTCATTCTGTAGGCAGGAAAGAATCCACTCACATTCATATTCTGTCATTCAAATAGATAGGAGTTATAAAGGAAAGATGTGAGGGAGATAAATGGCTAAGTATTATACTAAGGGAAAGGGGCAACAGGATCATCAAGAGATGAAGAGAGTAATCAGGAAGCTAACTTCAAAAAAGCAGACCGAAATGAATGGCTGCAACACTTATCCAAAACACCAAGCAAAGCGCTTGCTGGCTTTCAGATCTTCCTTCTAGGTCAACCTCAGAATGAACTGGAAATGCGGGAGAACCTGTAAAAGCATCAGAGAAACAAGTACCTTGATACAACAATTTCCTTCTGGTCTCTGGTAAAGTCTGAGTCTTCCCTTCTTCTGCAGCCATTCTAAATCTTCCAACATGTCATTACTGAAAGATGATTCCACTAGAATACCCTTCCCATCGGTAGTGACGGGTTCTTTGAGGTTTTTTTTTTCGTTCTCTACATTTTCACTTTCTGAATGAATATACATCCAGAATTGATTGCTCCACTCTGAACTCATCAATGTAAAACTCCTTTCAGAAAAATTTTCACTTAAACTTTGCTCCGGAGGAAGGTGAAGAGTTAATTCGCCCAGTAATACTTTCCAAGAA
Source organism: Ochotona curzoniae (assembly GCF_017591425.1). NCBI lineage: Eukaryota > Metazoa > Chordata > Mammalia > Lagomorpha > Ochotonidae > Ochotona > Ochotona curzoniae. The sequence goes on from NW_024467115.1 coordinate 25,509,818, forward strand.
TCATCAGCATTATGGGGAGAAACCACAATATTCAACTTCACAGCCACGGAGGAATCAAGGCTGACAGTCCCTTCTTTCGCAGCTGACTTGGAGGGCCTCCCTGCTGCTGGACACCTCTCCGCGTCCCTGGGAGCCCCCTCTTTCTCTAAGCTATCTTCTAGAAGGATGCCCTGAGGAGGACGAGAGCCCGAACTCGGGCAGGGATGCTCATCGTGGGTTAAGGTGAGCGGCTCGTCCCTTCTGTCCTCATGCATGTTCCAGCGGAGCTGCTGCTGCTTTTCTTCGTCCACCTTCACCGGGAGAGCGCGTTTCCGGCGGCTGCTCATGTTCTCGCTTGCCAACTGGGAACTCTGCAAGATAAACACAACAGAAAGGATACTAACACGAGGTGTAAATTAATATTTAACTGTTTCAGATGAGAAATTTAACAGAAGCTCATAGTCCACACACATAACATGAAATTTTCAGATACAGAAAAATCAACGGGTGATTTTGACTGTCAAATAGTGCTAAGGGAGTCACATTATCATTCCCTGCAGCAAATAAGTTCCAATGATTTTATTCATCTTTAACGGACACACTGAGTAAAGATTGCTTGCTGTATAAAGTAAAATGCATTCTAAAATTACAGCTTAGCAACAAAACAGGAAGGCAACTAGTCCAACTAAACTGAAAATGATTATCTAAACTGTTTTAGCAGCATTTCACTTCATATTGTTAATACAGAATTTCAACTGTTTCACAATCTAAAAGGAATGAACAAAACTTCACTTGACCCTTACTTAAGAATTCTTGAGGTGCATCTGCCTTCCCAAACAGGAAAAGTATTTCTTTTTGTGGACAAGCAAATGGGAAGCATTGAGAGACAGTGAGCGAGAACAAGGTGGTGAGCATTAACAGGGAAGGTGGGACAGAGACCTAAGGAAAGTCAGGGGCATTGGACTGAAGGAAAAAGCTTCAGGCTCTCCAGGCCGAGTGCAACCTACGAGGCGGACCTCAAACTGTATTCTTCCCGAAACATGAACTAATTCCAACATGAAACATACAGTGACTCAGTGAGATCAAATAATAAGATCAGAATGACTGCTGTTGTCTGTTTTGGCATAAAAAGTTTACAAATAAATCTGGGGTCGAATGTAATTTAAGAATTTGTTTCAATAATCCTATTTTTAAAAATAAATCCAACAGGTATGTGCTGAGTCCGCACCACGACCTCAGCACTGCACTAAACACAAGAAACATAAACAAGCCACGGACCCTAATTCAGCACACACACAATCTGCATTTAGCTTCAGCTCCCTGTGCCCTCACTAACTCCCAACTGCATCAGAATGGGGGAAGGTCACCCAAGGTCACCCCAGGGTCCCTGATGTGGAACATGTCCTGAGGGTACTGCTTAAGTGGTTTTGATAGTTTTGAGATGTTTCTGATTTTGTTCTTATAAAGTTGAGGAAATCCTTCCAAGGTCCACTGGTTGATAGACTCCGCCTTAGAGTCTTGATCTGCCCAGACATTTATCTGGCAGAGCCATCAAATTTACTCGGCCCTCCATGGTACTAGATGTCCTCTGCAGGCCTCAATGAACTGGCTGTCATGTCCCCTATGGGCATCTGGGCAAAAAGGCCACCATACAGGCCTCGGCAGCCATGGAGACCCAGTTGTGACACTTGCACTCCATGATCAGACCACGCATCCTGATTTTCACATGGTTGGAGTTCTGAGCCCAGTGATCTAGTAAGGGGGTCCTCAAAGAAACCTTTCCAAAAGTGACCCCAACCTGACTCCTGTGTGTGCCAGCTAGTGTGGGGTTCAGCTCAGTCTATCACCCACATCAACACACACACTGGTTGTTAAAGTCACCTGGTCAGTTCTGTCCCCAGCCCATCTCATATGTAAATGAATAGATGCTGCAGCACAGCCTAACCCTGCCCACCACACTGTGTTCATGTACACCAGCTGAACTTCAGCCTAGTCAGAGCGACACCCAATAATTCCCAATAGGCCCGCCCTGCGTACTGGTTCCTATGCATGCCAATATGTGCAGCAGACTGGTTCAGTCTGCTCCACAGCCCATTCAGCTCTCATACACATCAATGGAATTAGGAGCCTAGTTCAACCCAACAGACCCCACTATCCAGCCCACACTCATGACAGCAAGTGCCACCGCCTGTCTAGCCAGGCCCATCCCCAGGCCTGGTTTTCATGCTCACCAATGGGAGTTGCCGTCCATCAGAGAAGTGCTCACTGCTTACACCACCAGCCCTGAATCTTGTGTCTTCTAGGTGGTTCTATGGTCTAATCTGGCAGTACTTGCCCCTAGTCCCTGCGCTTGCCAGCTGATGCTGAGGCAAAGCCCAACCAGCCTGCACTTAACTCTTGCTCATGTATGTACCAGTGGGTTCAGTCACTTAGCTCAGCCTGGCTCCTCCTGAACCCAGGTCACAGGAAGAGTGATGGGTGCTGTAGCCCTGCTCAGCCTGCTCTGCCCCCAGTCCCAGCTCTCAAGCTTACCAGCAGAAGCAGTGGCCCAGCAGGGGTGTCTCTTCAACTCCCCTCTTGGGCTCACCCCCAACTCATCCCAGGTCTTACCTGTGCTAGTAGGAGCTTCAGTCCAGACTGGCATGGCTCGCTTCACCTTGGCATCCACCAGGAGGTACTGCAGCCTGGCTCAGCCCAGCCTTCCTCTAGTTGCAGCTCATGTTGGCAGGTGCTACTGCCTCACCCAGCCCAGACAGCCCCCAGTCCTGGCCCTATTGTTAAGTGGCTGGTATTGCAGCCCCAAACGGACTGTCCTGGACCCTATCCTGGTTCTCACTTCTGTCAGTGGGTACTGTAAACTGGTACAGCCTGACACACTGCTAGATCTGACCCACACGTATGCCAGCGAGTATCCTAATCTGACCTGGTCTGGGCTGCTCCAAGCCTTAGTTCTTGAACTCACTTGCAAGGACTGAGTCCTGATGGAAGTTCTCCAAGCTCCTCTAACAGGTCAAGTCCCAGTGGCCAATCTCGGATCACTTAACTCTTAAAGGCAAGGTATCTATTTTCCAGGGGGAGCAGTGCTCAGACTGAAGAACAGTTAACATTTAAAGTCTGAGGGCATTGTGCAACCACAAATGAGCTCTCAAACATCCTAACACAGCAGACATACTTTTGAAATTTTTCCATATTCAAAATAATAAAATACACACTTACTATGCTGTCCAGTAATCCTATTCTTAGGTATGAGCCCCAAAGAAAAATAAACAAAAATAAAATAAAATAAAATAAAATAAACCACTAAAGGAAATAAATTTGAATATTAACAGTAGCTTTATTAATAAAAGCCAAAACTATAAACACCACAAATGTTCATTAGGTGGAGCATGAATGCACAAATTGTGGCACAAAATATTTCACAATATTACAAAGATACTAAAACATGAAACAACAGGGGCAATATTTTTAGACTAATTTGTTTATTTGAAAGGTAGAATTCCAGAGACAGAGAAATTTCGCATTCATTGGTTAACTTCTAAAATGGCCACGAAGGCCAGAGCTGGCTGGCCCGCAGCCTGGAGCCAGGATTTTCTTCAGGTCTGTCCCAGAGGTGGCAGGGGTCCCAGCACTCGATCCTTCTCTCACTGCTTTAGGGGTATTAGTATGGAGCTAGACATCACATATGGGACAGCCAGGACGGCCCCGTATCAGTTGCCTGAGTGGCTTTACCTGCTACGTCTCGGCACAGCCCCAACACTGGTGAATTTTTAAAGAGTTCTGATACACAAAAGAAGGTAGATGTTAAAGACTGCTTTGTGCTCCCACTAACTTGAAATTCCAGAAAAGAAAAAACCTAGGACATGATTTACTGGTTACCAGTTCCAGAAAATAGGAAGAAGAAACTAACAGCAAAGAGAAAGCTTTAACTGTACGGAATGTTGTGTGTGTGTGTGTGTGGCGGGGTGACAATGGTTACATGATGGGTACCAAACTCATCCTGGTACACATAATATTATCAAATTTCATATGTGAACTACATCTTACTAAAGGTTAAGATTCTGAGAATATTAATAATAGCTTTATAGTAATATACCTAACAATTCTAAGAAAATGAGCAATCATAAAATTTGGCCCAAGAAGTATGAAAAACTGAACAGGGTCAGTAACCACAAAAGAAAATTGCCATAATATTAACTAAGTTCTGTATATTTCCCTACTAACAGAATCCTTCCTTTATTTAGGCATATGGCAGTCCTGTGTCTCTAAGGAAGATGGTTTCATAGTTTCTTTCTATTACTGGCTAAAGCAACTCTTGTCTAGCTACTAACGTAGGTGGCTAATTAACTTTGAATAAAACTAAGCATTACAAACTTGGTTCCTTGAGGGATGGCTAATTCTCAGTCTGGGTCTCCAGTCTCCCATATGAACCCTACTTCTAGTCCCTGCTACTCTCAATCTTTAGTTCCTGCTAATGGCCTTGGAAAACAGTGGCAGACTACCCAAATCTCTGAGCCCTGCACTTGTGTGAGACCTAGAAGCAACCTGCAGCTTCACATGCGATCAAGCTTTGGCCATTGTGGCCATGTGGGGAGTGAATCAGCAAATGGAAGAGCTTGCTCTCTGTTTTCTCTTCTCTCTCTGACACTCCTGCAAATAAAATCAAGCAATCTTAAAAAAAAATTAAATTTCTTAGCTTCATTGGTCCCATTTCAAGCAGTTAACAACCCATGGTAAATAGGGGTTACTATATTTTACAGCACAAACACTGAACATTTACGGAATAGCAGGTGTCCACCAAACAGTGCTGGTCTGAGTCAGTCATGAGAATTCACTTGATTGATGAATGTGCAGGTGACAGATTATGATCAATCTCAGCCTCAGTCTATGGGTTAAGTACTTTTTACGCATTTCATTTCTTATCTTGAAGAAATAATATGGAAAACCCTCATTTGCCTAGTATGCATTGTTATGCAGTTCTCAGAACACAAGTTAGAACCCTGGAGTTGGGTCACTATGCGGGAACTCTAAGTGAGGCTATACAAGCTTGCCAGTCTGCTGCCATACACATCACCCCAAAGCTCTTGGCATTGACACTCTAGGTTGGTTTTCTGGATAAGTAGCTTAGGTATGCTTAAAATATTCTTCTCATTTTGAGATCAGCAAATTAATGGGAGAGAGTTCTCATGGCATCACAGTTTCAGGTGTAAGAGAACAAATCCAATTACACCAGAACTTAACAGAATGCTTGGTACATCAAAATCAACAAGGCCAGTCCCATCGACGACTCCAAAGTCAAGAGGTGGAAAATAACACTCCAGTTTTTTATTGGGTGGAACTGCACATAGCACAGAACAGGGAGAGGGGAGCACTGGGAGGAAATAAGAAGGGAACAGGTCTCTTAGAAAATACATCACATCAACTACAATATTAACAACATGGCAGATACACACCAATAAATACCAAAAAACAACCAGCTTTACCAAAGCAATGAGTTTTAAAGAAAAGAATACACCTTTCTCTGACAGTTTCTGCATCTCAAGAATAGGGATGATAGTAAGGCTGTATTCAAAATAACTTGGGTTGAACGATGCAGAAGAGGAAATTAGCATGCATTCAGCAAGCAGGAGCCTTTATTCGTCCTCCTGAGGACACACTAAGCTGCATCAATCAAATTTTATGTGGCAGGATCTCTGCTTCCACAACTTGGCTGTATGTTACAGTCACCTGAACAACTTTTAAAAACTTTAAAAAATCTCAACACCCATTTATTAGCCAGATAATTAAACCAGAATAGCTCTGAGTAGGGCCCAGGAACTACTCACATTTTTCCAGCACTCAGTCAAACCCTCTATTTTCCTTCCAAAAGATACAGCAGTAGGAAAATGGCTGACTGGCTTAGGCTCCCATCACCACCAGCCCTAACTAAAACAGTATGTGCCATATTTCTTACACCATTTTGTAACATATGTTATTAACACCAGAGCATATTCCTCTATTTTTTAAATTATGTACTGTGCTACGATTTGCAATGTTTGCTTTCAATCTGATTCTTCTAACATTAGAGACAAAAGTGTTGGGGTTAACTATCAATGACAATGGTAAGTTGGTAAAAGTAAATACCAAAATTCTTAGCAACACCCTTCCTCTGCTCAGTTCTCCACAGAGCAAACACCTGCAATCTACTGCTCCCATCCTCTGTGACTCTTTCCAGAAATGACCGATATTCCGCGACAATTTTTTGAACCAAATACGATACTACTTAACCAGACACCTATACCCTAAATGGTAACCGGCAAAGTGAGTGCTGGTGGAATTGTATACATTTTTAACCATATCCCACATCGTTCTTGCTTTCTTCATCACTAATGAATCCCATATATTTTGTTCTACCCATTCTTCTACCCAGAAATATCAGAGCTTGTGCAAAATGTGATTCTGCAAAATTGTCACTAGGGACACACCTTCCCTGGAAAGCCGTCTAGGATCAGGGGAGTTAAGAGTCTTTCTCCCTCTCACCTGCCACAGTGCTGCTTTTGAGCTGTGGAAACTGGGCAGCAACAGTACACCCCGCTCAACGCCCCGTCAGAACCAACGCACAAAGGACACATAAGAGAAGGGGAAATTCATCTCTAATCCCCGAGTGTCTTCTCTCACTTGAAGGACCTGGAAGGGTTTGCTCACACTGCTTTCAGGAGCAATCTCTTATTTGCATTCCTGAAGATTACAGGTGATACTAAATTACACTTCATGGCTTCTGACATAGAAGGAGGTAGAGAGTACCGAGCAAAACACAGACTACTAGAAAAACAAACACAAAATATTTACATTACTAACACAACCAATGAATCTGAATTAATTTTTTTCCCTCCAAATTACCTCTTCATTAAGATACACACAAATCTTCAATTACAGCAAATCCATGGTAGCCCTACACAAAGTCCCTATCTGCTACACTGAGGGCCAAGGCAGTGTGTTACCCAAGAGAAATCCAATTATTACCGAAAACTGAAAAGCTCCTAAGGCCCTAGCACATTATCACGATGCTGACTTCCTGTGGTCATGACTCTGGCTGGAGGAGAGTATTCTGGTCTACTGATTTTAACATCAGTTACATAAACCCGGAAAACGTCCTCCTAAGAAGCGTTCATACCAGCCAACTGTTTCTCCCAAATCCTGCTAGCTAAGACTCAAAATCTCTATAAGTAGTGTGAGTCCAGTGCTTTGGGGCTGGTCAAAAGCAGCTACAGAATAGGATCTTTAAAGAGAAACCACTAACTCTTAAAGTCCAGCTTACTTGGCTAACGGGTCCTTCAAACCGGCCCAGCTTCCACTATGGTTCCTGACTGTGTACCCACAGTCTTTGGGGGGGGGGGGGTGGCAGTAAAGGTATTATTGTTTCTATTCAAGCAGGTCTCGCCGTCCCTGTTAGCATCCACTGCAATTATTTTAAAATAGCAGCCATAGCTTTAAAATGATTTTGTCTAGATACAGCCTCAAGTCGACTGAAGTTCAAGCAGGCAAACGTCAAAACAGCCAAGATTGCCACCTGTCACTATGCGGCCACGGCTGCCACGGTGTGAAAATGTGCGACACTAGGGGAGCTTTTGAGTGAGCAGATCCCCAAGGCCACTGAGAACCTCCAAAGAGACCCACTGAGAAGCCTCGCCTTTCACGGGGCGCCTGCCCGCTTCAGCCCCAGGACCACAGGGGTGCCCCTCGTTTCCCAGGATCCCCAGAACCCCAAAGCGGCCACGCTGCTGGCGTCCACCTGCTCTTCCCAGGCCAGACACACAAAGCCCCGCAGGGCTGAGAGGGGTGAGGGCGGACCGTGCGGAACACTGAGGGGGTGAGGGGGTCCAGCCCGGCACTCGGGGGTCCCGCCCGGCACTCGGGGGACGCCCGTACCATTACCCCGCAGGCCCCTGGCCACCCGGAGAAGCCGGCCACGTCTCCCACCTCAGGTAAGCCTCAGAGGCCCGCGCGCCTGGGACTGGGAGCCGGGAGGAGTCGCGCGGTGGCCTTCCTCCCGCTTAGAGCATCATTCCCGGCTCCAGGACACCCCACGTCCTCCCAGCACAGCCCTAAAGATCCAACACGCCTTCCGTCCCCGACCTCTGCCCCCTCACCCTGCAGCACCCAGGAGCTTACCCAAGTCTCTTTCCCGGATCTCCTGAACCAGAGTGTCCACCGGGTCCGGACCCCTCTAAAGATCCCTCGGCGCCCAGGCGTCCATTCGCTGCTCACGGACTGTCCACCCCAAGCAGGCACGCGCGCTGCAGGTAGTGTTGTGGTGCCCGGGGGCCCAGAAACCTCAGCGCGGAGCCGGAGGCGCGCACGAGCGTGAGGTCGAGGTGAACGCGCACGTCAGGGGCGCCCCGCCCCCTTCCTCCCGGACTGGCTTCAAGAGTCGCTTCTGCGCAATTCCCAAAGTTAAAAAAAAAAAAAAAAACTCGTGGGAGTCTCGCGAGAGGACCGTGAAAAGTTGGCGACGTCACGAAAAAGGGGGCGTTTCCCTCCCGCGGGGCGAGGCTCTCCACTAGACCCAGGGTAGAAAGGTGAGTGAATGTGTGTTTAAATAAACAGGCGGAAAAGAATTCTCTCAAAGTTTCAACGTTATTCCTTCAGGAAAACAGCCATGGGTTAGAGGCGAATGGAGCTTGTCTCTTAAACCCCAGTTAAGATTGACAAAGGAAATGTCAGTAAATACCTTTATGTGAAGGGAAGCTGTGAGCGTTTGGGCTGAAGCATCGCCCCAGTTAACCAGTTCACCTCCCAGCTGCTAGAGAAGGACGCTAGTGCTTAGTTACCTGGAGTACTGGAAGACCTTGCAGGAGCCTGTGCAATGACTGCCAGGAGACAAGGGGCAGCCGATAGCTGGGGAGCATCTGAGGCATTGGTCCTGTGGAGGAGCACCTCCGCCTGGGTGATTGCCTGACAGCTAACACAGCTGCTTGCCTGAGGGAGGATGCGCATGGCTGAGCGATGTGCAGGTCCTCATGACCCCTAAACAACCTGACAGACATTTTAATAGCATGAAAGCTGTCAAATGGACAGAAATCAACTACTTTACCCAAAGTTTCATGTGTCAAGTTTGGAAAACTACCACTAATGGTGAAGAATTGGTTTACCAAATCCAAATGCATTAAAAGCTTTCTCCTAACAGCGAAATATTCTTGTGTTTAAAGGATTTTTTTTGTGCTGTAGAAGATTATTTTTGATAGATTGGGCTCCTAGTTTGAAATATTTGGCCCCCGATACCAGGCAGAAATAAAAATAGGCACGGCTTTATTCAGCTCAACTGGAGTAGTTCACAGACATATGTAAGATAATCCTGTGCAAGACATTAAACTACAGGCAAATTAGAAATTGTGTGGGTGTAATTGCACTTCAGATATGGAATTGTATGCTCCACCAATGATGTTCCCCCTTTGAATTTTCCAGTGATATATTCAATCTGGTATTTGCCAATTGCCTTGTACATCCACTGAAAATTTTCCCCATAAGATAGTTTTTCAGGGTTAAAATGACCAGAGCTAATTTCAGAAATCATGGTTCACTCTCACACCTTGGCTCTCTGGCAGCTTCCAACTGTGAAACACCTGTTCACTCCAGCAACACTGAGTTCATCCACCTGTTAGATGCTAGTGATCTAACGACATTCCACCAAGAGATTAACTGATGGGACACAAACAGAGCTTACAAGTGTACCACATGCTGTTCAATTGCTGCTGCTTAAAATAATGAAGGTGAAAGCTATGTATCAGTCGGGTTCTTGTAGGGTCTCACTAACCAAGGCGCCACGTTTGTTTCCTTTTCAGAACACTATTTTTACCTTGGGCCTGGTCTTCTAGTTTTACAAATAAATAATTAGTTTCAAAGAGGACAGTTTAAGGAATAGATAAATCAATACAAATTTAACTCTTTGGGGGACAGAAACAGAATAACATGGTTTACCAGGATATAACTTCACATTTTGCGAAAGTCTTATGTCTCTATTTTATTTGATTCCTAGAACAATAATATGATTCCTTTTTTTCATTTTCTTTTTATGGAAGAGTAAGCTGGAACTCGGAGATACTCAGTAACTTGCCAATGGTTAACTCCAAGAGAACAGGAACACCAACAACTCCTCTCTCAAAGCTGTCGCCTTGTGTTACTAAACCATGTAGTCTATCAAGTACAGTGAACAGTTAGGTCATCTAACTAGGCTAACATGGGCAAAATGGAGTCTAGAGGGTTATGCACCTTAGAAAACCTTGAGTCCTTTTGCTTGCGATGAGGAAGCCAAACACTAGAGCCCATGTCCTTTGAGAAAAAGAAAAGTTCATTGTAAGGTGGCCAAGCACTGAGTCAGGGGCAAAACTGACATCTGACCCCCATCATAGCTTCTAGGAGGTATTTATTGGGATGGAAAGCAGAGTTGGAAGTGGGACATGAGTTAGTTGCTTGGCAAGGAAAGGGATGTTCTTGCTTCTTCTATGCAACTGTGGTTCAGTCACATGCATCTTCATACACAGCATGTTCAAAATATGAAGGCCTCAGCACACTCAGCAGATAACAGGGGAGAGGGTTGGGCCCAAAGTGTTGTACGTTCATCTCTTTTTCAGTGGCCTGTATGCTGTTTTGGCCATTTTTTTTTTTTTAATCTGGGAACCTCCACAAAGTAACTTGCTGTTCAACAAGATAGCCTTGAAGTTTAAGTAAGTTCTGTTTCTTAACACTGTAGGGTATTGTTGCATATCAAAAATCGAGATGATTTAAGGTCACCACACCACTCTTTTCTCATTAATAAGCTCGTTAAGAAAATTACTTGAGAATTAACTCCATATTCTGCGTACTTTCTCCTGCTTTCCAGGAGTGAGGCAGTTGGCCACCTTGTCTCAGAGAATACTGCCAAAAACAACTCCTTGTTGCCACTCCCTATTCTCACAGGAATCTCCTTGCTTCTTGCAACAAATTTAAGTGATCAGGGCCAAAGTCAATATTGCAGATTAAATGACAATATCCGAGGTCTTTTGACTAATAAAAAGTTGGAGGAAGAAACATGGTCCAGGAAGAGTGGTACTGGTAAGGTTGATCAGGCATGCCAAAGAGAATGGCGTAATGTCCCACAAACAGCAAATGGTGTCAGGAAATATGCGTCCTTCATCAGAAAAGGAGCGACATACGTAAAAACACTGGCGGTGCCGTCACACAGACCTTCATGCTTGCAGCGTCACAGCCTCTCACAGGCTCCTACTAAATTGTTCTTCAGTTTTATTTATTCTTGGTGATTTATAGGTTGGATTTATTTCAAAGTCCAAAGTTTATTCTATCTCCCCTGCTGCAAGCTCAACCTGTGAACTAAAATCTCCAGCTGTGTCCCTTCTGTCTCTCCTACTTTGTAATATAAAATTTGTCATCTCTACAGAAAATGTTGCACTAGTCTTGGGCTTATGACAAAGTAGAAAGGAATTCGTTGTTTCCTCTAAGTGTTAATTTTGACCAGGAGTAAAAACAATGCTATAAGTTATACAAAAAAGGAAATGACTGAAGGTGAGTCTGCTGGGAAAGGAAAGGTGTAAACTTGCATTTGGGAGTTAACGAAATCTTTTGTCCCTCCTCATTTTTTATAACCAACTGTCACTTTCCCTTGAGGCATATTTTTTTTCCAATTTTATTTGTGTGGTCTCTGGTATTAAGGAGCGTGGATATTGTTGATGAGCCTACTAATGCTGATTACTTGAATACTATTGATTATGCAATTTAGAGAACTATAATGAAATGTTTTAGGAATGTTCAAGGAACAGCTATTCAGTATCTTTTTTTTTTAAGAAGACATGGCTGCACTTTAGCCTCCTGCACCATACGAGCAGCTCCTGTAACTGGAATTTTAAGAAGCTCCTTTTGTGACTCTTTACTTTTATATCAGGTTTCACCTAAGAGCAAAGAAAGATTGGAGATGCCATGAAGCCCTAAAGATAGAGACTTCAAAGCTATCTAACACACTAGTGAACTGTACTTTTTCCTTGAAAAAATATAAATATTGGGACCAGCGCAGTAGCCTAGTGGCTGGATCCTTGCCTTGCCTATGCCAGAATTCCAAATGGACGCTGTTTCCTGTTGCAGTTGCTCCACTTTTCATCCAGCTCCCTGCTTGTGGCCTGGGAGAGCAATAAAGGATGGCACAAAGCCTTGGGATCCTGCACCAAGAAGACTTCTGGAGACCCAAGATTTCCTGACTGCTGCCTGCTTGGCTCAGCTCCAGCCGCTGTGGCCACTTGGGGAGTGAACCAGCAGGTGGAAGATTTTTATCTCTGTATCTCCTTCTATGTATACCTGCCTTTCCAATAAAAATAAATAAATCTTTAAAAATATTTAAATATGTTCAAATCAGATATTCTTATATTTGAATATTAAATGTATTATAATTGTCAAATAGAAGTTACTGCTTTAGTGTCAAATCTTTGGGCCAAATTTGTGATTAAGAAGATACACCAATGGGCCAGGAGTTATTTCAGCTGCACATTTCGTAGGATAAGAATGAGCTAGCTTCTATCCTGGCTAAGAGCATTTATAGGAAACAAAATGGCTCCATAAGGGCTTCATGTGGAAGATGTTCTAGGTACGGAAAGTAGGCGTGCCTATTGCACAGCGGATATTTACATTCGTCTTCTGAAATAAGAAAGGGTCACCCGGGCTGTGTGTCTCTCCCTCACCAACTTTCAAATAGATGAATACATCTTTAAAAAATGAACGAAAGTGTCTAGCATTTCATTTGACCTTAGCTTCGTTTTAAAATTTATTTTATAGATTTTTTTTTGTTTGAAAGAAAGCCAGCAAACATGGAGAGAGAAAAACCATTCCATTCTCTGGTTCAGTGCCCAAATGCCTTAGTGGCGAAGCCCGAGTAAGACTAAACCAGGAGTGGGATGCAGTCGGGCTCTCCTCCATGGGTAGCAGTGACATATGTGAACCATTACTGCTGCCCATGGTATTCATTTGCAGTAAATTATAGTCAGTAGTTGAGTTCTGACTTAAACCTAGGTACTTAGATATGGAATGTGGAGGTTCCTAGTGGTATCCTAATGGTTGTTCCAAGTAACCACTACTCATTTAAATTTTGTTCTATGTGAAGTCCAAAAATAATTAAAGTGTTAAGTAGAGAAATGATGTGATCTAGATTTGAAAATTGTCCTTGATATCAAGTGAGTAATGAGTCAGAGGGAGATAAAAGATGCAGGGAAGGGCAAGTTAGAAAGCATCTTTGAGGAAAAGATAGAGCGAAGTCAGTGGTCCAGCACATATTTGGAGGTAACACTGACAGAATTTTTCATGGAAGAGATGGTTGGAATTGAGGAGAAAAGGAGAGCCAAGGAGTTCATGTTGTGTATTCGAACAAGTTGAGTAAATGGTGGTTCCAGTTTACTGAAATAAAGAAGCTCATACCTTGTGCTTTCTTAAAAGGTACCACTGCTGTTCTCTGTCCTCCTCCCATTCTGCCTATCAACAATTTCCGAATTAGAAGATCTAAGGTGGGCATTCTAGAAAAATGTGCATTTTGATAGGTTCTCAGGTAATACCATGATGACTTTGCTGTAATCGGGAAGTGGGTGCACGCACAGAAAGCACAACACCCATGAGGAAACAAGCGGGGTACAGGGTCAGGCTTGTGACTCATGGAGCTTCAAGGCCAGGCAGAGAGTGATCTGAGTTTTGAAGTGATCCTGCCAGAAAGTTTTCTTTCAAACCTCAAGTAAACTTACTTTTCTGGATCCCAGCTGCTAAGAAGCTCACAAAATTCAGATTTTTAAAAAAAGATTTATTTGTTTTTGTTGCAAAGTCAGATATACAGAGGAAGAGAGACAGAGAGAAAGATCTTTCGTCCGATGATTCACTCCCCAAGAGGTCGCAATGGCTGGAACTGATCCTTTCCAGAACCAGGAGCCAGGAGCCTCTTCCGCGTCTTCCACACAGGTACAGGATCCCAAAGCTTTATGCCATCCTCAACTGCTTTCCCAGGCCACAAGCAGGGAGCTGAATGGGAAACAGAGCTGCTGGGGTTAAAGTCGGTGCCCATATGGGTTCTGGCGCATTCAAGGCAAGGTGAGAACTTTAATCACTAGGCTACCGTGCTGGGTCCCAGAATTTTTTTTTTAAATAATTGAGAATTTATAACGCTTTCAATAGCCCTCGTCAAAGATTAATTTATGTGTGGTAAAATTAGTGTAGTATTTTATATTTCATTGTATTCTTACTATTTATTTATTTGAGTGGGGAAGAGAGAGAGGAAGAGATGTCAGCTGGGTACCTCTTGAAATGCCTGCAATGGAGAGGCTGTGACTGGAAGGAAGTCAGGAGCTATGAACTTATTCCAAGTCTTCCGTGTGGACAGATGGTAGCCAATTACTTGACCCATCACCTGGCTGTCTCCAGGTGCACATTGGTAGCAGGAAGCTGGAACCAGGCGTGGAGCTGACTCCAACATGAACGTGAAACCAACTAGTGACTTAATCACTCAACCAAATGCCCATCCCATTTTTGTACTGTGGTACTTACAAAAGAATTTGTCTATTTATAATAGCTCCTTAGCAAATGTTGTGGAAATAGTATGCCTTGCTTGCCTTAGACATTTTGAACAAATACAAGTATTCTATATTTTGTTTTGCTAAGGGGTGGGAGGTTTTCTTTTTCCTGACCTATTAGAAACCTGTGATGACATGATGCCTATTCGTTAATGCCAGTTTTCTCCTTTAAAGCATCGTTATTCAGTTTCTTTCCAGTTGGATGTGAAATATTGGCATCTATCTGAAAAGCACAAATTGACTGAGGAGGATAATTCATAATGATTTGTTGGCAAAACTGAAATACGTAATCAATTATTTAAAATAAATCAAATTATCAGTCCCTATTGCCTTGATTATAAAAGCTTTTTCTTGTGTAGAACAGAATATTAATATATGTTTTCAGTTATTTTGAACACATATATACCTTGGTATACAATTCAGCTTAATGAAAGCCTCTCTGAAGAATCAATTTTAGCTAAAACTTTGTCATCATCTTTACTCCTTTTATTGTACAAGATTAACGGAGATATGATACAATAGTTTTATACTATTTGTCAAGTACTGCAAAGTCATCAGAAAATTTAAAAATTTCAAGGAGAAGATAGGAAAACCTTATTGTTCAAGTGCACATGAATCTTTTTTATACACCTTGTAACATATGCTACATTTTCTAACTGAAAATACTATGTGAACTGAAGAAAAATGATTTCATTATTATCTCTTTCTTACAGGTCCTTTTATTATTTCAGAATAATTTTTTTTCTTTAAATTTTTGATATAGCACAATAATTTATAAAAGGTATCAACAAGATTTAGCTAGACAGGTTTTATTCCTTACTCTAAGCCTATAATATAATATCCTTCAATTTCTTGGGAAAACTTAGATGCCTGCCTAGTGTGGAATCAAGTCTCATAATAAAATAGTCATCACCCACATTGTGGAGAAAATTTTGTGGCTTGGTAGAGATTCTGCCTGGAATTTAAACACATCAATTTTTAGTCGGAATGCAGTTTAAACAATGAACAGAAGAAGTTAAAGTAAAAAGTGAATGACAAATTTCCGTACTGGTTGAGTTTTTAGTACCGTATTGCTCGTATAGTGTGAGTGAATGATTGTTAAGGCTGCGAGGCAGAAACACCATGGGCAGCGTGGTAGGAATGTTGTCAACAATGCAATGAATAGTGGAAGTGATTCAGGAAAGCCATAGCTTCTCCTCTTTTCCTAACGCATGTTTTCAGTTTCCTTGATATTTGAGAGGCTATCATTACATATTAGTTTTTGAAACCCTTTATTCACTTTGTATGTGATAAATTCTATTCTGTAAACATTTTACAAAATGTGTATTAAA
This sequence comes from Ochotona curzoniae, assembly GCF_017591425.1. Taxonomy (NCBI): domain Eukaryota; kingdom Metazoa; phylum Chordata; class Mammalia; order Lagomorpha; family Ochotonidae; genus Ochotona; species Ochotona curzoniae. Next base: position 25,525,692 of record NW_024467115.1, read on the forward strand.
CACTTCCAAAATTTCTAGGAATATAAAATTGAACTTGCTATCATCCTTATTAATTTTCTCACTGTCTAGTAAGGAGACACTGATGTTAAAAAAAAACATAATCAACTTTTCTTGTTACTGTAGAAGTACAGAATACTAAGTGGGCATAAATGTAAAACTAAAGAAATCTGCTGGGGCAATTGGAAATTTCTTTGTGGAAAAATTGATAATTGGCTACTAAATGATTGACATGTCCCAGGTACAAGGGATGCTAAGTTATTTTAGATTTTTAGAAAGGTTCTTAAGTGTGGAGGATTTGGGTATATTTTAAACTAATTTCATTGTTTCCAAAAATTGTAGGTTGTTGGACATGGTGGGATGCAAAGTGAAAGTGAAGAAATAGTGAGAATTGGACTGGAGATAAAATAAAATGTGAAAATAGTTAAGGGCTTGGGTATGGGAAGCATTCAGAATTTATCCATTATAAATATGGATCATAGAATGACTTTAATCGGCTAACTGGTATGATCAGATTTATATCGTAGATGGTCCTAGTGATGCTATGAAAAGTGGAACACAGAAGACCCTAGAGACATTATTGATGGTTGACCTCAGGTATTGGAAAGATTTGGACTAAGGGGGCATCAGTACCAACAAAACAGAGGGGAACAGTCTAAGAGCTGGGTAATGCTATTCCTAGAGGTAAGAATTACCATATTGCATACAGTTCGAAGAGGAAGATGATTGTACTGGGGAGCTTGTTGGGGCTCAGGTGTTTGTAAATATCCATGCACACAGGGACACTTGATTTAGTTGTGCTGATTGAGTCTAGGCTGGAGATAGGGATGTTGTGAGTACAGAGTTGGTAGCTCAAGTGAAGGGAAGGAAGCAGGTCATTCAGGGCCAGCTTGAAAAGGAGAATGAGATAAGTACCAAGAAAAGAACCTTAGGTAACACCACCATTTAGAGAAAAAAATACAAGGACATGATGTGAAAATGAAATTGAGAAGATGTAGGATGGAAAACTGATAAAGCACAAAGATACAGAAAGTAAATGGGAAGAGAGTAATTAAAAACAAAGAGGGTTAAATGTGCAGAAAACCAAAAATATCACAGGAATATTTTTACGAAGTCATTTATATTTGTTTGATGAACTTAAACAGTGGTGAATGGAGAATTTGTTTGCAGTTGGGTGAACAGTGAGAACTGAAAAGAAGAGGTCCTTTGGTGTAGAGTCGTCTTGGAACTGTTTGTGGATGTTGACGGCAGATGGAGGAGAAAGTGAAGAATAATCTAACACATTGGAATGATTTTCTTTGTTTTTCTTATTTATTTTTACAGGAAAGGATCTTGAGAGTAATTATTGGAAGAATCCCAAGAAAAGACACACTGGGAAATAGAGAAGTTCTAACACTGGTAAAAGAAGAAATTGCACACAGAAAAACCTGGTTTCAGATAGGATTCCTCCTCTTTAATCAATGTTTTTTCACTGGAAGTCCATTCCTGCCTCAGCACCACTGCCCATCTTTTACCATTCATCTGATTTCCTGGGAAAATCCACCTAAAATATATACTGAGGTAGGAACTAGGAAACTTCAATTCTAGTCTTTGGTTCCAGTGAGCATTCTAATCCTGGATGAATCATTCAGAAACCCATGACACTCAGGTTATCTAATATTTAAATGCGCTGTTGAATAGGATCTGTCTATCGTCATCTTTAGGATTAAGTTGACATTTTTACCTACTAAGGTGTGAACATATTTATTAACTAATAACAGCTGGAATGGGATCTGTCTTCAGAATCACTTGCATTGTAATAATCTTCAAAATAATTGAGAGAATTCTAACAGTTTAGAGTCCAGATACAAACAAAAATGAGGGCTTTGGCGGTATTGCAACTGCCTTTTTCTCTGGGATTCATGCTGCATAGATATTTTTTCCATGTATGTATAGAATTGGCTTTGCATACTTATGTTATTTACACTAAGAATAAAGCTAAGGAAGAACAGTTCAGGTTGTGATAGTTTATGATAACTACACTCTTCCACAAATTTGTTTCCCATCAAAATTCTTGGAAGTTCATGATAGTATGCTTGCTTTTCATTGCATCCCACTCTGATGCCTTCAAAGAATCCTATTATATGTACTAAAAATAGTACATATCCTAGTCTAGTAATATATATAAACTGACCATATATACAATACATTTACAGATTAATATTAACATATAATAATACAACCATACATTATATTCTGTATATAATTACATTATTATATTATGTATTGTATATAATATATATATATTAAGAGATAGACCATCTCTTAATCTCTCTCCTGCTACTAGAGTTGTTCTAATGAAGCTTATAGAATGCCATTATCTTTGGTATGAATTATTTCAACAGTCTCATAGGAAGTCTATTCTGCTTTTGTCTCCTGATAGTATATTCTTGAAGAAGCTAGAGCCATCTTATTAAGTTGCTAACCAATTGATATCTCATTGCTGCTGAAAAATATTTCACTGGGGAGACACCTCTGTGGCATATCAGCTAAAGCCAACACTTGTGATGCCAGTGTTCCATGTAGGTGCTGGTTCAAGTCCTGGTTATTTCATTTCCCATCCAAGTTCCTGCCAACGTGCCTGGGACAGCAGCAGAAGTTGGCCCAAGTGCTTGGGGCCCTGCCACCAAGGGGGAGACCAAGAAACTCATGGCTTCAGTCTTGTCAAGGTTTAGAAGTTACTGCTGTTTGATGAGTGAACTAGTACATGGAGAATCCCTCCCCTCCCCTTCTTTTTCTTTGTACAGGTATCTGTCCCTTTCAAATAAATAAAACGAGTCTTTAAAACTTTTTTTCATTGGCTCCTCATTTCATGCAAAATAATTCACATTGTCCTTTATCATGCAAGATTTCAGTAGCACTCTGGCTGTGTAGAACTAGCATATACACCTGACATTCGAGAAAAAAAAAAGTGGTTATTCCATTCTGTTTTCTCTTTCTCAGTAGATGTTTTTAGGCATATTCACTAACAGAAGAGTAAACACAGTGAAGAGATCAACAGAAGACAAAAGTGTACAAAAAACAGATATCCTTGACCAAGTAGCCATAGTCCTAGCTTGTGTTAGGATGAGGATATAGGAAAATCTTTGCTCTAGACATGGAATTAAGACATTTTAAATGAACAAAACTAGTTGTAAAAACTGGAATTGGTTGAGTCTATTAATGGCTAAGAAATTAGGATAGCAATATAAAAAGGGAGAAAACAATTCTTCAGAAAAGTACACAAACTCAGGAAAAGATATTTGGTATAGTTTTATTAAAAAGAAAAGAAACTATTTTAGATTTATAACTCAAGAAATCTTACAAGGAACCAATCTCACGTGGCTAACTGTGTTTATTGTGCTGTTTGTATGGTTGTCAGGTCTATACCATACAGTTTGTATTCTTATACACATATAGGCAAATATGAATTAATGTATTATTAGTAATATATTCCAAATAGAATTTTTGCTAAATGACAACATGATATTTAAAGCAAATTAATAATAAAAACTCACAGGTCAAAGAATACAACTGAATTGATACAGTTACTAAGTGTGTTACTCAGACTTATGTTACTACTATGAAACATTTGAGATAACTAATATTTTATTTTATTTTATTTTATTTTATTTTTCATAATAATGACATGGTTGATCAGGGTGGAAAGGATCAATGGCTAAGGAAAAGTGGGTGAAAACATTGTTTCCAAATTTGCTATGTCTTCTTCTTGTTTCTGGGCGAAGGAGAGATAAAGGGGGAAGCCACATCTGGCCTCCCAAATGCCCTAGGTAACTAAGTTTTAAAGAGAAAAAGATAATTTGCTTCACAGTTTGGAAATTTCAAACCCATGATTGGGCAGAACCATTGATTGACCTCTTTCAGTGAGGTAAATGGTAGTAAGGGTCATGTGGTGAGATAAGAAGCCGAGAAGTTGGGCTTAAAATTCTCTGTTTCATAACAACACACTTAAAAAGCACCTTCTGAGGTCATGCCGTCAGTGACATCTGGATCACCTGCCAGGAGCCATCTACCAAAAGTTCTGAGGGTCATGGTCTTTGGAGACAACCTGGACTAAATCCAAACCACAGAAATATCCCTGGCCTCACCTGTGTCACAAGTGCGTGCCTCACAATACAAGACACATTCATTTCAGCCCCGAGAGTTCCAAAGACTTAGACCTGTTCTAATTCAGTTCAAAAGTCCAAGTCCAGACAGACACTTTTAGTTATCAGGTCCTATAAAATAAAAGCATACATACATGCTTCCAAGTTACAGTGTTGGACATGCAGAGAGGAAACGTTCCTATTCCAAAAGGGATCATAAGCTAAGAAATAAATCATAACATTTCAGGAAGGATACCTGAAGAATGCTGTGTCAGGGTTGAGCTACCAAGTGATAGTGCCTTTTCACCTCTATTAGCGGTCACACTCCATGCTTCTGTTCTCATAAGGTGGAATTTCATCTGAGCAGCTCCACTCAGCAGTGTCCTAGTGGAGTGTCTCTGTCCCTGGGACAGGTTCCTGTTTGGACCCTCAGGTGATCTGAGCTGTCCTGTAAGTCTAAGTGGAAGCCTCCAGGCCTCTGTCATATCTGTTCTCAGGGGATGTATGTAGATGTCTGCAAGTGTCTCACCAAGCACCTCTAACACGTTTTTGGGCTCTCCACATTGAGTTCATTCCCACAGTTTCACTACACGTTGTCCCATCGGGGGTCCAGGCAGCGGTTTCACCAGTGTGCCATTGCTCTTCTTGCCTCTACAGGCCTGCTTTCTGTAATTTCAGTGGAAGCCATAATGACGCTGTAACATTGTAAGCACCTGAATAACCACCATTATATGGACGAAGCCTTGACAGGATGTGAGCACAAATTGCACCTGGGTCTGTTTGAATCATGGCTGCAGCCACTGAACACTTTTCTGGTGAAACATATCATAAGGAGGTCTTACCTGAAGCTTTGAGAAGTGCCTCCATGATGCCATAAAACAATTCTGCCCATTTAAGCCATTAAGCCCTTAATGGGATGGGCAGCCCCCAAGATTTTTGACATGGTCTCATGGTGTTTTTTCCATTGTTTGTGCTGGTTAGCATGTGGTTCCCTTGTATCTGCACTAATCCATGTAACCAACGGTGTCTCCATGGCTTTCTCTTGTGCCAAACATGGTTTTCTTGAGTCCCTCTCTGATCAGGCTACAGATTTTTCCAAGTGTTTTTCCAATCTCTTCCTTTTTACTTCTAACTCTCACTGTAGTATTACTACAAGTACCAATAATTTTCATGCTGCGGACTGAAATCGTTAATGCCTTTCAATTTCTGCTGTCAAATAAGCTAGTCTGATATTGAAGTTTGACTTTTCACAAGGTCTGGTGGTGTGGACACAATAGAACTATTTTTTTTTTTAATCTTTAGTTATATATCCGGTCGTCCGCTCACTGCTATCTGCAAGTTTACCCATGGGGTCATTACTAACATATTTCTGTCCGTATTCTGGCTGTCTAAGTAGCCACTAGAATCACCGACTACACTCTGCTTATGGTTTTCTAGGATTTCTCTCATCTCTTTTTCAATTCTACGACCTCTTCTCATTAGCTAATTATAAAGATAATTGTTTATCCTCAGCTACAGTGTTATTAATAGCTCTACTCCTGGTACTAGTTTTCTATATTAGTCAGGATTTTTTTTTTACTACAAGTAAGTAACAAAGGCAGCTAGCTTTATAAATACAGAAGAGTTATAAGGAAACCTTAATGATAAATACTAAACAAATAGATACATAGGTATGCAAGTATATACCTATATTCTCATAAATGAACTGTTTAAGTGAGACTAGCACACTGGGAAGTGAGGATATATTATAATAGGCTTCTCTACTCCTGAATAAGATGACTCCCAACGAAACAGTTATACATACCTCAATAATATGTAAGATATTTTGCCAGTGCCTACATCTATAATACCAGGTAGGTATTATAGATGGGTATTATAGATGGGTAGCAGAAGTTTAAGCTTCTAATCTTTGCTAGAAGACTGTACTAGTGTAATAATACTGGAGGAATTGGTGGAATGGGAAAATTGGGTGGGAAAAAGCAGAGGGAGGGAGGGAACTCTTGTATGTACAAAACTGTATCATGGAAAATAACAACAATAAATTTTAAATCATGATCTTGGTGCAAATCCAAGACTATAGCCCCTTTGGTTCGGTATTTTATGTGTTGTGAGGATGACATATGACATGGTAAACAGTATGCAAAAGAATCACTTGATAAGCCAAGAAGCTTAGAACAAGGCTGGGATGCCTTTATAGAACCAAGAAATAGACAGAGCAGGGCTGGGATTCTCCAACTTTGTTCAGAATCATTTTATAAAACTTACCTTGGTAGGCATGCCCTTAATGACTTGAAGAACTCGCATTAGGAACCAATTTCTACAGACATCGTCATCTGAGTGGATGAAGCCTTTAACACAAAGACCTTTTGGTGATACCCAAAGTAATACCCACACCTTGGCAGTAGGATATCAGTGTTTATCTAAACCGCTTCAGGAAGCTGACTCACGAAGCAAGCACTAATGGTGTGGAACACGTTGCCTTTGCATACTTGCTATAAGTTTTCGCAGATTTAACTTCGATATTTCTAGCTGTCAATGAAAAACAGAAGCAAATTTTAACCTGTGACTTGGGTTTCATAAGATAGGAGCTAAGTCATTTGTAAACTGTATGATTAGTTGTGATACTTAGACCAGAAAAAGATGTTCCCTGAGTGTCTCTAAAGAACATTACAACAATAACAGGACTTCAACAGTGATACATTTCATAAGGTTTTATAAAGAAATAAAAGGTTGGATAAAATAATGATTACCATTTATATTATAAAAATAAATATCTTGCCAAAGACTAATATATTTTATGCTTCAATTATATTTTTCATGACTTTTCTGATTTAGTTTTATATATAAATGGAAGTATATCTTTAATATATATTGTTGAATGTATAAATCAATTGTTCTGCTTTTAACATTTAGTACTCTGACTTGCTGATGTCTTTAATGTCTAAGACAACTTGAGCCCTTGCTATTAAACTAGAGGAAATCCGTGCAATCGTTAGCCTCCTTTAAAAATGGGTTATAGCACTAGGAAGTAAAAGTACATTGAAGCATGCATCTCTACATCTGAATATAAGGAAGACTGTCAATGAAACTCTTAAATTTATCTTTACAGTAAGATCCGGACTTTCTATCATTGTCTATACCTACAATGTCATGACATACTTAAACAGCAGAATGATGGACTTACTGTTGTTGCTGAAGGATTTTACTATTGCAATAATATGGGAAAATGGCAGGGGTGCAGAATGGAAGGGTAGAAGAGGGAATCTCTGTGCTTATGGAATTGTATCATGAAAAATAAAAAAAAATTAAAAAATACAATGTTTACAAATATAATGCAGGCAAAATATGTGAGTGCACAGAAATCACTTTGCTTCTAAGCTACAGAATTAAATCAATAATTACAATGAGAACCTGACCCAAAATTAAGAACTGAAAATACTTAGTAACCAATCATTAACAACAACATACAACCAGAAGCTGTTTTCTTTAGCAGGCTGTGTCTATGTTGAAATCTGTAATTGGCAAAAACAAAGCAGAACAAAATTACATGCACAGGGAAAATAGTCAGCCAACTGCAAATCTTTTGTACCTTTGGAACTTTTACTCCCTTTGTTTTAAAAAAGCTAGAGCAATCAAGACTTGGGTAAAATTTCTGTCTTGGAAATCCTAACAAATGAGCAAACAACAAACAAACAAAAATAGATGATGCTAATTTAGAAATCAACTTTCTGGGAAATGCCAACAGTTCAAATGACTAGCCCCAGTGACACCAACACTTGAGCTTGGCTTAATTCCAAATTTAAGACTTCATTTTCTCCAGGCTAATCTTGTTTTCTCCCACAGGGATGCTCTTTTACACTCAAATATAACAGGTCCCCTCTCTTTATATCTTTTTACTACTCCAGGTACTTCTTCCTCTTTAAAACTGAGCTCCACATGTTTGCCTTGATTTAACCTGTAATTTTTGTTTGGTTGTTTGTTATTTTTTGAACCTGTCATTGATACTGTCTCAACCCAGATGTTTCGAAGAATGGAACTTGCATTATTTTTAACATATTTTTTACTCAACACTATGTCAATTAATTCCATAATGTTGTATATTGATGCTGAGGTTTTGTTGGGGCTTTTAACTGACCGGAACTTTACTCTGTTAGCTCTACCTTCAGACCAGAGAAGGTCTCCCCAAGAGGCCACTGAACTTATCTGGACAATAAGCCGCTGGACTTTATGCTAGGTATATGCTTGCAATGAAGGAATCTCAACTGAACTTGAACTGTGGTTATGCAGCAAGGTGGAGGAATCCACTATGGGGGGAGGGGTATGGGAGGGATGGGGGGAATCCCCAGTGCCTATAAAACTGTATCACATAATACAATGTTAATAACAATAAAAAAAAAACTGAGCTCCAAAATGTTATCTATGAGTAGGGTCAAACTGACTCCCTTTGATGGAGATCTGTTGGTAGGGGTCACTTCAGTTCTTATGGGTTCAAAATCATGTTGCTTTCCAATGTCCTTTATCTTTCCCCCACTCTCAGGTTTGGAATTCTTACATGACCTTCAGGATAAGAGTGAGAATTTAGCATTTGAAAAGACAGAGACAATGATGTATCATTAAGGAAATTTGGCTTTCTACGATTATTGTTTATAGCATTCCAATGCTCTGATGAAGCAAAATGTATTAGAGCATTGCTTCTTCATCAGACATGCGGAAAGTAGCAGAGATTTCTTAAAGATAGCTTCACAGTCTATTAAAAAATGTCTTATTTTAAACATTTTTCAAATGAAAGTTTTGTGTCTCTCATGCAAGGCTACTTATGCTAACTAATCTGGTGAGTTTCTTTGCTTTTCTGGATTATAGCAATAATTTTACTTTGCTGTAAACAAAGCATTTTTAATTCTTTAAATCAGAGAGGGACTATAAATGGCATCCTGGGTGGTGATTAAAGAAATGGTTACCATTTAAATGAATCTTCTTCAGGACTTTGTTATAGACACAATATATTGTACAGTTTAGATATTCCACAGATATTAATTTATATTTAAAAGATGCTTTCAACTTAACAATTGTGTCCCATAAACAGAATAGGATGGAGGTGTGACTTTAAAGTGCTTTAATAATGACAACACATTCAGTGCCTCTGCATGACAAAGATTTAGACATTCTTTTTTTTTTTTAAAGATTTATTTTTATTATTTTTTCATTGGAAAGGCGGATATACAGAGAGGAGAGACAGAGAGGAAGGTCTTCCGTCCAATGATTCACTCCCCAAGTGAGCGCAACGGCCAGTACTATGCTGGTCCGAAGCCAGGAGCCTCTTCCGGGTCTCCCACGCGGGTGCAGGGTCCCAAAGCTTTGGGCCGTCCTTGACTGCTTTCCCAGGCCACAGGCAGGGAGCTGGAAGGGAAGCGGGGCTGCCGGGAATAGAACCGGCGCCCATATGGGATCCCGGGCGTGCAAGGTGAGGACCTTAACCACTTGCGCCACTGCGCTGGGCCCAGATTTAGACATTCTTAATTAACGATGTCATTAATCTTCACAATGGTTTCATGAAGTTATTAGTGATATCTTAATATTATATAAATGGAAATTGAGAAGACATAAGTACCTTTTCCTAGTTTACCTAATAAGGTGGGAAGATCTATATTTTGAAAGTAGTACTGTCTTAATCCAGAGAATAAGCTTTTAAGCACTAGTTAAACATTCTATACTATATTCCTGGGAGTAGTGAAAAGAGACACAAAGTATAGTAAGATTTAGAAGCAACATTACATGCAGGAAAGATGGCAATTTGGTTAGCTTGATATTTAATACAAAGATGAGGTTAGACTAGTGATTTAATAATATCACTTTTAAACAAGGTATTTCATTTAGATTATTTTTGTCAACTCTGAATTGCAGTTTTGAAACATCTACTTTCAGCCTAAATGCCAGGTAGAAATACAAGAAGGGAAGGAGAGAGAGGTGGGGGTGGGGGGAGAGAAACCCCTTACCCTCTGCTAGTTTTAGAATAGTGTTCTTCAAACATACCTTCTGTCCAAATTTTTCTACCCTTTGGTAACACATACTTAACAGCTTTTGATGCTAAGCCAGAGAAGTTGAATATGAGGTTACAGTTTTTCAACATATGTTGTGTTTTAGATAGGGCTTTGATTATTTTTGACTGACCTGTCTTCAAATTTATTGATTTTTTTTTTACTTTGGTTCAGTCCACCAATAAGCATAAAGGAATTCATCTCTGAACATGTTCATGTGTGTATTTTGTATTTATTTTTATCTTTTATCTACTTGCTGAAATTATCCAAGTTTCCATAATATTTTATATATTTTTGATAATATATTTGCTATATTAATCATAGTTTTATTAAATATTTAGTATAATAATCCCATTGCATGGGGGATCTGAATTGGTTTTTGTTTATTTTCATACCTATCAATATTAGTAGTTTTTCTGTTTGGTCTTTTCTTTAGCTTGCAAGTATAAACTAATTTTTCATTAAATAGCTAATATTATCTATACAGTAACAGACTGCCTATTAAGTAAATGCTATTTTTACCTAGAAGTAGAAATATTTTCCTGTCAACAGGAAATTTGCATTTATATAGTCAGAAACTAGACAAGATTTGTATTTTGTTGTTGATCTGGTTGTCTGTAGGACTTCTCAGTTTTCATGTTACTGACTGAGAATTGCTGTTATCACACAATTATTTTGTGGAGCATTTTTCTCTGTGTGTCTACCGTATTTTCTGTTTTCCTTACCCTCCCACATCTGAGAAGGTCTCTCTTTTTACTTCTCTCCTCCACAAAAACCTACTGTTCCTTGCAAGCTCTCTCTCTCTCTCTCTAGCTCAGCTCTCCTGAACCATGCTGTTTTTGTCAGGTCCTGTATGCCAAAGAGTCAGGGCTTATAGAAGTTTTGGACTAGTGTCAGATTTAGCAAAAGTTTGTGTTTACTCTCTGTGATCTCAGAATATCATGTAGTATACTCCCACTCAGTTGTGGACTGTAACGTATTCCTCCAATAAGAATTTTGTGGACATCACGTGACTGACTGGAATTTTGGTGTCTTCCATCCTCTCCTATGAACAAATAAGAATAAATTGATTGAATTATTTGTGTGTGTGTGGAGAGAGAGAGACAGAGATTTAAAGACAATCAAATTGAGATGGCATGTAATGTACAAGAGAAAACTTTCTGGAGTTTGGAGAATGAAACCTAGCATACAATAGGAAAATTTGCTTTAGCTAAGAGTGAGATACTATACTCCTAAGACAACTAGAAAGAGAATAGAAGAATGAATTTGTAATTGGGTGAGGGACGTTTTCTGTGACACTACCTGATTATCTTGAGTTTTGAAAAGCTGATCAAAGTTGAAAAATATTATAGAATAAATATCCAGTCATTGTGATCAATTTTTCTTACCAGTATTTGGGAAATAGGATAATAATTGGAGCTAAACAATAGTGTTGCCCAATGCTGAAGGACTGACTGAGGTTGGAGGCCATAGTTTTAAATAGAACAGATTAATTTTATACATAATAACCAAATTTATATGTGCAGCTGTGATGACTCTCCCTTCAGTTATTGATGTATATTTGTTCTATAGAATAACACAAACAGAATGCTAAGTACTTCCTAAGATATTCACTATTTTCCTCTTTTACACTTCACAATATTCTATTGCACTATGATATGATAAGTTCTCTTCTCTCTAATATAAGGCAAACTTTATGCAAAATACAAAAAAATTCCAGTAGTCTCTTGATTGAATCTTTTTGGTTCTCTTAATATGGAGAATCATATCATCTGAAAACAGGGATAACTTTAATTACTCATTTTTGCTTTGAATTCCTTTGATTTGTTTTTCTTGACTAATCACTCTGTAAAGGACTTCCAGTACTTTATTGAACAGCAGTGGGCTCAGGCTCCCTAGCTGTCAGGAAAATACAAATGAAAATCACATTGAGTTTCTACCTAACTCTAGTGAGATTTGGCGTGCAATAAGAACTCTGCTAACAAAACTGCGAGCATGGATGTGGGAAGAAAGATACCCTTCTCTACTGTTGGTGGGAGTGTGGGCTAGTACAATCACTATGGAAGTCAACATGAAGAATACTAAGAGAACTGAAAATTGATCTGCGCTGATCCAAAGCCAGGAGCCAGGAACTTCCTCTGGGTCTCCCACATGGGTGATGGGTCCCAATGCCTTGGGCTGCCCTCGACTGCTTTCCCAGGTCACAAACAGGGAGCTGGATGGGAAGTGGGGCTGCTGGGATTAGAACCGGTATCCATATGGGATCCTGGCACATTCAAGGCGAGGACTTTAGCTGCTAGGCCACAGTGCCAGACCCATAACTTCAGTTTTGACCTTGAGATCTACTCTAGTTCAGGTGATCTTACTTACCCAAAACTTTTAAATAGCTATGTAATGAATTAATTGTAGTAATTGCTTTTCAAATTTATTCTATATCTGTTTATGGGAATATCTGATGATAGGTTAATCTATTTGGTTGATTAATTTCTGTACCGCTTTTTACAAACGTCTCCAAAGAGTGGAAGACATTTTTAGGAGTTGTAGATCTTCAATTGGGAACTATGGCCTACAGAATTTCCATAACTCATTAATTTCCCAGGTACATTTAGTTTTATTGCTTCCTAGGACCAGAGAGCAGTATTCATTTAATGCTTGAATTACATCAGGAACGTGGGAAGCTGATCTTATTCTCAGTAATCTCCTGTGTAGAATGATGTGAAATAGAGACTTAAAAAAATGAAATCCCTTTTAAATTTGATCTAATCCCAATCAAAATTTAAAATGCAGAGATTCTTCGACATTTCAGAGCCGCTACAAACTAGAAGAAGTAAAATCTGTCAGACAAAGGGGGCCTAATTTTCTTAAGATGATTGTCCCTTGTAAAGATGAATTATTCATGGAGATATTTTGTGTTGCGAATGCATATACGGAATGTAACAGAATCTTCTAACCAGGAGGTAAAGAAACTCTAACTTCACCTTGTTATTTCTTGGGCCACAGAACATTGTCAGGTCAATTTGTTATTTTTTTCCCATGGTGTATTATGGATAAAATTCTCCTTCTCTATACCTGGGGACACTGTCATTCAGATCAGGACACCTTAGAGTTTCAAAGAGGGTGCTAAAGAAATAAGAAACAGGGTCCAGCACCGTGGCCTAGAGGCTAAAGTCCTCACCTTGAACATGCCAAGATCCCCTATGGGTGCCGGTTCTAAGCCCTGCTTCCCATCCAGCTCCCTGCTTGTGGCCTGGGAAAGCAGTCAAGGATGGCTCAAAGCCTTGGGACTCTGCACCCATGTGGGAGACCTGGACACTGGCTGTTGTGGTCACTTGGGGAGTGTATCATTGGATGGAAGATCTTCCTCTGTCTCTCCTCCTCCCTGTGTATCTGACTTTGCAATAAAAACTTAAAAAAATAACAATAAAATTAAAAAAAGAGAAATTAAAGCTAATAAAAAAATCTGTAAGGTATCTACTGTGGCTAAAGCTATGGAATACTGGTTTAAGCCAACATTTGTGGCATGCGTCTCTATGGGTGCCAATTGGTGTCTTGGATGCTGTTTCTGATCCACCTCTCTGTTAATGTCCTGGGAAAAGCTCCAGATAACTAGCTTGCAAATATATATTCTCCCATTGCAACAGCTGCCTCTTCATTCTGGGAGAAAATGGTTTTGGGAAATGATGGCCCATGAGTTTTCACCCCTGCTAGCCGTGAGCTAAACTGTGACGGAGCCAATGGCTCCTAATATCCGCCTAACCTGGCCCAGGCTGTTGTGGCCATCTGAGAAGTGGGTCAGTGGAGGGAAGATATTTCTTTCTTTCTGCCTCTTTCTGTCTCTCCTTCTTTTTCTGTGATTTTTGACCTATAAATAAGTAAATAAGCTTTTTTTTTTTTCTTTTTTTAAAGAAGTATCTACCTTAGCCTTGTGAAACTTTAGATACAATGTCCAAAGAGCAGGTATTTTTCATAGCAATTTCCCTCTAATTCTGTCTTCTCTCAAGTGTAAATATGGTCTAAACTTCCTCAAATCTGCACTATTAACTGTTCTAAAATCTGTTTTAGAATTCTGAATCCAAGCCCAGCGAGCTTCTTTCACTATGTCTTAGTGTTCTCTTCCAATCAAAATGCTGATGAGACACTTGAATGATGTCATCAGGGCTGTTTATTAGAGTATTTTTTCCCTTCCTTGTGGACACTCAACACAAAATAATTTGCAGTCTTATTTTGATCTAAAAGATTATCTGAGAAGCACATTGCAACCCTCTTTACATAGATATCAATGCAGATGAAACATTTCAAAGAGGTAACAGTGAGAAGGTGCAACATATATCATTTTGGACTAACATATCACTTATCATAATATCCTCCAATAAATGATATCAGCAAGACTGAGGATGTAACAGTATAAAATTAGATCCTTATTTTTCATCAACTTAAAATGGATCAAGGTAAAAATGTAAACTTTGAAATTATGAAATTAAAACCATATGAAAAAGAAAATATAAGATTGAAACATGTGAGAAAGAAAACATATGGGGAAATAATTCAATGCATTGGTGTAGGCAAGCCTTTTTTTGTTCATTGGTTTAGTCTTCTGTTGTTATTTTACTGGGATGTTCTTCCCATTTGCCTTTGGTTTTGATAGACGCTATTCCTCTTCTCTGTCAAGAGAACATCTTGCAGTATCATTTGTAGGGCAGGTTTGGAGGGGCCATACTTGCTGGGGTCCGTGTGATGGGTGTGGAAGACAGGAAGGTGTGAAGAGTATAGTTCCTTCGCGGGCAAGGTCACAAGGAACTTCCCGCTGTGTGGCAAGGCCCGGTGGATGTCTCTACAACACCTGAATGCAGCTCTGCCTCCCTTTGCATGGACACCGGACAACCCCGCTGAGTATTCTGTAATCTATTTAGGCATTGTCTGCCTCTGCGGAGTTACTGTTAAATATCAATAGGAACTTAGAAGCTAATGTTGCTGGTGCCGTTTTTAGCCAAAGAGCTATTATCGCTGTTAGGGCTGCATCCTGTGGCGATATGCTAACCAAGGGTGCTACCTCCCCTTCTGATCCTATGCTAATGAAGGGTGTTCTGTCTTCAGGTGTAGTGGAATCTATTCTTTCCTTCTTTCTTTGATCTTTTAGGCCCCTTCCTTCCTTGACTATCTCAAGACCAATTGTGGTAGGAATGTGCTACTGACTGATATGCATCATCTGTTGAAAACCTTTTCCTAGCCAGGCGCCAGGTGCCAGATGAACAGCAACCTAGCCTTAGGTGAAACAAATGGCAGAGTTATCTTTAGAAACCCCCGCTTGACCATGACGTAAAAAGTCTGAGCCAGAGTTTGACTGATTTTGTATAAATAAAGCGGACAGCTTTTGTGCGTGGTCCATAATGATGATGAAGAGTTACTAGTGGTCCGTCTCTTTCTTTGCGCCTCATCCATGCACCCTTCGCGAGTTCCGAACTCAGCTGGAGCTGGACTCCGGCACATACTTGAACTTTTCTTTGATGTGGAAGAATTTTATTGCATTTTCAAAGACAAAGGAAAGCTTTGCTGGGCACGTTATTCTGGGCTGACAAGTTTTTCTTTTAGAATCTGGACTATGCCGCTCCATTCTCTTCTGGACTTGCAGTTTCCTGTGAGAGGTCAGCTGTGAGTCTGATTCCCATGCCTGTGTATGTCAATTGCGTTTTTTTCACGAGCACTTCTAAGGATCTTTTCCTTGTGCTCAATTGAAGAGGGTTTCATTATCACTCGTTGTGGTAAAGATCACTTTTGGTCAACTCTGTTGGGAGTTCAGTGTCCCTCCTGTATTCTGTTCCCCAATTTTTTTCCCTCTAGATTGGGGACTTTTTCCTTTACTATTTCATTAAATACATTTTTAGACCCAACTTCTCTTTCTGCACATTCTGGAATGCCTATAACTCTTCTTCATCCAGCTTTTTGATTGTTTTACCATTTTGTCAAGAAATGTCTTTCAATTCTGAGATTCTTTCTTCTGCCATCTTCATTCTATTATTGAGACTTTCCACTGAATTTTTAAGTTGCTCAACTGCATCCTTCATGTCCAATAGTTTGGCTTGATTTTGTCTCATTGTTACTATCTCCAGTGTAACAAAATCCTTGAACTCCTGTATGTGCTTCTCATTATTGACAAGAAGTTTTTTAAAATGATTTATACTCCAGTTTCTTGATGTCTTCCTCAGTTAACTCTGAGGCTGGCAAAGGCTTTTGCTCCTTTGCAGGAGAGTCTTCAATAATATTCATTGTATATTCATTGTGCTTCTGTCTATTTTTTTTTTTTGCTTATTGTCACTGTACTTCTAGTTAGCAGATTCTTCTCCTTAGGGAAGGTTTTTAGGCTATGTCACACATAGGTCTACAATTTGATTCTATTTAGTGGGTTTGGTAGTCAGTTTTTGTTTGCAGGCACTTGTGTCACTCCCTCCAGGGAGTTTCAGATTTGGGTGCTTATGTTAGATTTCTTCCACAGTGTCTTTAGGCTCAGCTCCTTATTCACTAGTCTCCATCTCCCGTGATCATGTGCTGAGGCTGTGCCATTGTCTGCATAACCTTTCTCCCACTTCTGGTTTGAGTAGGTCACAGGATTAGGGTGAAAACAGGTGTCCTAAGTAGCTAGATTGTTGTTGGTGCTGATCTTGCCAGAACCTGTTGTCTGGTAGGTCTGAAGATTAAGATGATGAGTCCCATAGGAGAATGTGTGGGCCGGAGTGGGGGCTGCATTCTGGTCTGGATATGGCTGCAGTCTTCCTTTGCACAAGTGTGAACTGGGGCTGGCTACACCTAACTGGGCTGGACACCAGCACCATCTGGTGCTCTGGAGAGGTAGGGTAGATGTAGGAGAGACTAGGCTGGGTCTTTGCCCCATGTGTGAGCAGCGTCTGGGGATGGACGAGCCTTGGCTGGGCTGAATCATCCAACAGTAAGAACCAGAATGAGTTGAAGGCCACTATTACTGCCAGGACAGGAGGTGGACTAAGTAGCGCTGGCCCATGGACCCATGAGAATGTGCAAGATCTGACATAGGGAGAAATTCAGATGGAGGAGTTTGGGAAACTCCCCTGTCGGGACAAGAACCATGATAAGGAGCAATCCAGACCAGGCCAGAGAAAGATACACTCTGACAGACATTTGGCATGGGTTAGGAGCACCAGGTTGAACCAGTTCACATCACCTTCTGGTGATTCCAAGCACCAGAACAGAGTGTAGATTGGGCCAGGTTTGTTTGCAACATAAGCCAGTGCACATGACAATGCCAAGGTGAGGTGAGCCATACCAGATGTGGCCACAGTGCCCAACCAGCACAAGTGAGAACCAGGGAGGGAGGGGGCAAAGCCAGCAGGGAGAGTATGGGCTTCTCTGCTGGACAACCACTCCAATTGGAGAGTGTGGTTTGGAATAAGGGCAGACCAGACCAGGCAAGGCAAACACCTGTGGGCCTCCTGTGAATTAGATCAGGCAAAAGCCAGGTTGGGCTGACTGTTCCAATTGGTGCAAGCCAAAAATAGAGTGGGTGAGGGTTGGATGGACTTTGTCACAGCATCAGCTGGCAGCAGCTGGCATTAGAGGCTAAATGTGTCAAGTTACACTCCAGAACCATGTGGAGAATGCATAATGCAGGAGTGGGAGTGGCCTAGTAGGAAAATAGTGGATACCTCCCTCTTGGATTACCAATCTCCCTGGAGAGTATGAAAACCAGGTTAGGGCAGCAGTGGCTAGACAGAACAGCACCTGACAGTGTGTGTGTGGGGGGGCTGGTTAGTAGAGCTGGTTAGGTTGAACTAAGCTTCAATGCCCATTGACATGTAGGAGAGCTAAATGGGATGTGGGATAGACTGAACAAGTCTGTGGTACATACTGGCAAGCATGGGAACCAGGGTAGCAGGCAGGCCTGGTGGGGGCTACGGGGAGTCGCCCCAACTATGTTGCAGCTCCCACTGGTTTGGGTGAGGGCCGAGTATGAAGCGGACAGGATTGGGCTGGAATGCAACACCCATTGGTTTGCGTGGAAGACAGGGCTGGAAACAGAACTGACCCAGCAATTGGAACCACCAGCATGTGCATAAGGTTATTGGTGCGACAGATTGTGCCGGACCCTGTACTGGCAAGCACACACAAGAATCAGGTCTGGGATCACCTCAGATGAAGTTTCTTTGGGGATCCCTCCAACATAACTGCTGATCTCAGAACCCCAACCACGAAAAGACTATGTCAACCAGGAAATTCTGAAAAGATTTCATCATGCTTGGAACAGCGAGCTTGGCAGCAATTCAGTACTGTTGATTTATCAAAACTGCTTGAGCAGGACCCTCAGAACATGTCCCATGTTGGGAACCTGGGATGAGTGGGAGGCTGGGTGGGGCTTCTCCCTTTATTTCCCCCATGACCCCCGATACAGGGGGGAAATTGATATTAGTGTGGAAACAATGGTCTTATCCACTTTCCTGTAGCCCTTGAGCCTTTGTACCCTAATCAACTAAGTAAGATTACAATACATAAATAAATAAATAAATATGCCAATATGTTTATTATTTCCCTATGGAATCAGTGCAATCCACTGAGCTCACTGAGTTTGCTCCCAGCTCAGCACATGCCCATGTCACTGTTGTTCCTGCAGTCTCAAAGCCTTTGCCACACTGTCCAAATTGGCACCTGATGTGCCATTTGTTGAGTTCTTGATCTGCTGGCAGTTAGTTCTATGGCCTACTCAGACCTCTTTTTGGTGGAACCTGTAAAATGCCACAATGTTGCAATTCATTGAGCCCAAAATGAGTTCACTCCTAGCTTAGTGCATGCACATTTCTGAGACATAGCAATTGCCTCCCTATACAAAATGGTGCCCTATTTGCTCTAGTGGAGGTTTGGGCTGTGAAATCCACTCTGTTCTCACACTGCCTTTTTGGTATCTGCTGCTCTGTTTCTGCTCCTGGTCAAATCAAACAAGCCAGCAGGAAGGACCATTTTTTTTTTTTTTTTTTTTTTTGGTCTGGGTTTGCCTCCTTAGCTCCTGATGAACTCCCCTCCCACCTTGTTGCCGGTGGAGTTCAGATCGCTGCTCACTGCATGGGACTGTAGTATCTGGTGACTGAAACACCGCACCATTGTCTCCATGTCCATCAGTTTCCAGGTACCCCTCTGTTTTCTGTCTACTCCTATTTTCTGAAATGTGCCATTTCTACCTCGCCCTGTCTAATGTATTTTTGTCTGTTTAAATGTGTCCTTATCCTATTTCTCCATCTTGATTCTTTGCTCTGATCTTATCATCCATGGCTTTCAATAAGGATCACATGAGAATTACCTAGACAACTTTCAATGGACTTCGGATGCCTGGTTTACAAACTTCGACATTGTTTCATCATCCACTAGAGTGCATTGAAAGTTTAGGGGCATGTAATCAAAAGCAGAAAGGCTGTCTTTTAGCTATCTCAATGTTTGTGCAATGTGCTGGATGGATAATAACCTTATTGTATGTTTTCTGTCACAATGAAATAAGAGCACAATATGTTGCTGTTTGGATGGAAATAATTACATTTTTTTGTATACGTGAAATTGTACAAAGATAAGACCTTTCCTAATGAAAGTCTTATTTTAACTGCAAAATTTAGATACTTATCTTCCTTAATTGTTCAAAAGTTGCCTGTGAGACTGTGCAAGTAGGTTACTGCCTTTATTAGAACTGTTATAAAAGATGGCTATTTTAAGCAAATAGAACAATCACCTGTAATGTTTATGCCCTCAACAGATAAAAGGCATGAAGGGAAGAATCTCAAATTCATTTTCGTTATTACTTAAATGTTTTAGAGAACACATTCTCAGTCAAAGCTTCAGGAAAAATGAAAGTAAGTAACACTTAGCTCAGTTCATATTCTTGATTTTTATTACACTCAGTTTATGAATTCGGAGTAAAGGTAATATGATATTACATTGCCCCTAATTTGTCCTCTAAGATTACATAAGGGACAGATTCTTGGTATTTCAGCTATCCCTCTTTTAGAAATAAAATAATGTGACTATTTTACCCATCCCATGGGATGGTTGTTTTCTAATGATTATTATCAAATCAAACAGTAATGTTGGATAAGAGTCAGATTTTCTTTATTCATTTATAAAATCCATGTTCCATATTGTATGGTATAACATGTGCAGTGCAGGAATGCAAGTGCTTTTTAAAAATCATATTTGAAACTTGTTTGGAAATGTAATTAAATTTGTGGTGCAATAATGCTTGTAAATAGCTTAATATTAATAGATTCGTAGTACTAATAGGTTAGTATTTTCTCTTGAGGAAT
The DNA here is from genome assembly GCF_017591425.1 of Ochotona curzoniae. Lineage (NCBI taxonomy): Eukaryota > Metazoa > Chordata > Mammalia > Lagomorpha > Ochotonidae > Ochotona > Ochotona curzoniae. The sequence continues at coordinate 25,546,155 of NW_024467115.1, forward strand.
ACCTGCAAAATTATTTGCTCTCTCAAGAGTGTTTGAAGGATAAGTGAAGAGAGTCCACAAACTCTCTAACTTTGATCTTCTGAGAGGAAAGGATTAGTTCAAGATGATAATTTTAGTGTTCAGGCAAAACAATTTCATTTATTTATTCAACCAGTATTTGAGCACCTATCATGAACAGAAAATTATTTTTGACATTAGAATATAGAAATAAATAATACACAACAATCATATCCTTTTTTGTGCTTTCATAACAACTGTGCTTTTTAAAATTCTTCTCGATCATATTTTAATGATTTAAAAATGTGTGGCACAACAGTGCAGAGCCCAATTTATTTTTGTCTGGCTCATTTATGTAAGCCCACAATGTGCCCCCAGTTATTCCTAACTGCTTAGAGAGAGTTGAGTTTATATCGTTCTCTGCATCTAGTCCCATTTATGGTTATAGGCTAACTATTAACACTAATAAAGATTTTACTATATAGTAAACATGTATAGTGGATTAGACTGCTTTAAGGTATCAGCTGTGAAAGATGGTTGGCTTGTTTTTGACTCAGCCAAATTTTATAAAATATTTTAAGTTTCTAAAAGGTTTTTTTTTTTTCTTTATTGCTGTTGGTTCAGAACACCAAGCCTGGTGAAAAGAAGACAATTATCTTCTTGATTTAACCATTATATGTAGATTAGATATAAAAAAATTAGATAAACTGAAAATTCTTGATGGTGCTTGATGTATCTTGCTGAACTTAAGTGTAAGAACGTAGCACATGTCATATTGGATTCAATCATTTGTACATGGATTATGATAGTTTATGGGCAAGCATGTTATTTGCTCTGCATAACACTGCTTTACTTTGAACATCCATTGTAATCCCTTAGTAATACACTACATTATCAATTATCCTCATGTCAATTTTCTGCAAGTAAGACCTGCTTTGTTCCCATTTCTGTTCTTTAGTGAGTACTACCCATTTTAGTAATGAATTTAGTATCACTTTTATGTACTTTGCTTTCATATTTCAATGATGGTGTTAATTTCAATTTGAAAGGGCTTGTTAGATTACACTGTAATTTGGAGTATGTGTTTAACTCATTCACTTCTTTTTCTTTTATTCTTGCTTACTTTTAACCTTTGTCACTTGAATTGTTTGAAATTTCAACTGGTTTTACATGGAATACTGTGTGTCATATTGCTCATTTATAATCTGTACCTTTCTCTCTCTCTGGTATCTTCAGTATGGAAAACAATGAAAATTGTGCACATATTCTCAAGGAGAGTGATACCAGTGTGGATTGTGGGTTTGTCTGCTTTATTCCCATGTAAGGATGATGAACATTCTATGGTCCTCATTATTATAGTAGCCCATTAAGTTGCTGTGTCATCAAAAGTCTTCAGAATTTCATCAGAATTTGTTCTGATTTGTCCACACTGCATTTTTGATTTAATAGATTTCTTAGCCTAAAATATTGTTACTTTCTATTCTAGTAAAAATCACATTCTTATTGTAATTTGTTATCCTATCAGCACTGAATAAATATCCATACTGACAATACTTCTGGAATCATGAACCTTTAATACACCATAAGCTCTTAGTGCATCCACTGTCTTGGGTAATTTGTGTGTAATTTTTCCTTTTAATAATTCTCTTCATTCCTACTAGCAGAATCATGCTTCAGATGACTGTACATGCATTATGGTATGTATCCCAATGGATTTTTAAAAAGTCTTTTAGTTGAGGGATCTTGCTTTCCTTTGTGTTCATGTTTTTTTTTCTTATTTTTGACTCTGTACTTTTAGCAAATGTGGTTGAAAATTTTACATCATTACAGCCAAAGCTATCTTTTTTCTTTAACCAGTCTAGTGTGAATTTATGCATGTGTTATGGTCCTTAAGTTCATTTTTATTAAAGTGATTTATCTCAGACAGCCTAAATGTGTAGTTTTTACTTGGACTGTAAAATAAACTTGAGAAAAATACATCTGAAAATTTAATTATTTCCTCAGTGTCAGAGTCTTTTTTAAGCCATAACAGTGTGAAAAACTAAATCTACTCACTTTTGCTTTGGACATTTGGTACAGTGCTTAAGATGTCAATTGGAACTTTGGCATTCCATAACTGAGTGCCTGATTTTGAGTTCTGGCTGTGATTCTGAGGCAACGGACAGCGTTTCAAGTACTTTGGTCCTTCCCATGCACACAGGAGACCTGTACTAAGCTCCTGACCCCCAACTTCAACTTGGCCCAGTCCCAGTTGTCACAGTCCTGTGGGGAGTGAAATAACAGATGGAAAATCTTCCTTTTCTCCCTGCTTCCTTCTATCTCTCTCTGCCTGTCTTTCAAATAAAAATGTAAATAATTTGATAATGATATTCAGCTTTGAGGAGTAAACAGTAAAGGTAAAAATGAACTTCACAGCCATTAGTTGCTCTAATAGAAAGAATCATACTTAATGGCTTTTGCATAGAAATCTTTGCATATTCACTATGTCTATGAATATTCTAGGTAAGTCATGTACAGTGATTGCCATACTAGAATGGCTTTATTTAAAATTTAACTTAAATAGTTGCTAGAGGTGAGATATTATGAGTAACCGTGAAACCTGCAACTTCTGCCTCATCCAACAGTCATCCTTCTAGGGCACAGACAGAATCATTTTACATTTTATGCAAAGGCAGAAGCTTAGCTTTTCCCATCTTCCTTCAGTCAGCATGTGACTCCATATCAACTGGTACGTACGCTTTAACAAGGGCGCACACTTGGTTCAGTGCATTGTCAGTGGCAGGGGGAGAAAATACTAAGGTCTTACATTGTGTACTAAGAAAATTTGGTACCTGATAAAAAAAAGACAAGGTGCAGAAAAAGTAAAATCTTTAGTTCTTGAGTAGAAGCAGCACTTCATTTCCTGAGTTTAATGGAATACATGGAAGAGCATTTCACACTGTTCCTTGTGATTTGTCCCTACCAGCCTGACCATCTCATAGTGTATCAGTGACATGAGAAGGAAATTACAAAGGAAGCCACTTCTGATCTCCCTGCTCTGTGGATGACACAAATAGAAAGCTTTGAACAGGAGAGGAAAGACACGCTGTCACTTGTTTTTCCCCTCTGGAGAAGCCAGTACACATTCTGCTCAGCCAACACATTCCCAGAAGAAACGTTATTTAACTTCCACTTTTCACACACTGAGAAGCAACAACACCCATCGACCTGTCGGAAAAGTGGTGGCAGCCTGGGAGGAATTTGGATATGTGTTTTTCACTCCGGTGTTTCCATGTGACCTGACTCATTCCAAATTAAGTTACATCTTGACCTCAAAAAATGCAGTCCCTGTTTACCTTCTGGATTCCTGATGTGCTTGCCCTTGCTTCCCCTCTACCAGGCGATGCTGTTTCTTCCCCTGACTCTTGCCATGCCTAGAGCCTTCCTCTAGTCGCAATGCACACGCATTCACACTCTGCTTTCATCCCTAAGAACTTTCTCCAGAGAGAAAACAAAGGTACAAGCAGACATTCCCCTAAATCAGCCAAAGAAGCTCCCTACACCTTTCATCAGATCTGATTGGCATATTCTTGAAGATGCCTCCGGTAATAATGGAAATAATAATCCTCACTTCTCTTTAGCTTTTCTTCCCATCCCCCTCTATCAAACGACTGATTTTTATGCATGATATAATAGACAAGCCTTGGGTGACCTGTTTTTTTTTTTTTTTTCCCTTCTTCCCTCCCTCCCTCCCTCTCTCCCTCCCTCCTTTTCCCTTGCGGTAAAACAGTGCTGAAGAAAGAGGGCACTCGTGTACAGCCCAGATTGCATCCTTTCACCGCCCGGATTAAGAGCTGAGGCGACTGCGAACCGAGCGCTCCCACGGTCCCCTGGCCCCAGAACCACAGCACCACCAGCAACCCGACGAGGTACATCTCAAGTCCCTGTCTTCCGGACTCAGGACTCAGGTGAGCCGATCTCTTCGCCCTGCATTCCAACCACAGAGGCCAAGTCCCAATCTATGGCATACCTCCCGCCGATCCCGGGCACATCCTTGATTATTTCTTTTAGTGCAGCCTCCAGCCTCTCTGGGAAGCATCGCGACCCAAGGAGTGCCTAGGCTGTCTGCCTTCCTTCTTATCCCATCTCCTTCGCGCTCACTCATGGTCCTTTAACATAGCCCCTTTCTAGTCCCGCTAAAGGGAACCGAGGAGGGACAGGAGAGGGAGCCAACTTCAGGCCCGCAGGCGGCTGAGATTTGGCGCCTCTGTTCACGAAACGGTAGGTGTGAATGTGTACCTGCTGAAGCCCTGAGTCGTGGAGATGCAGGGTGGTGCGGGGATGGTGGGGAGCAGAGGGTGCTAGGATGGTGGGAGCAGAGGGGAGGGGCAAGGAGGAAGTGTGTGTGCTTGTGTGTGTCTCTCTCTGTGTGTGTAGGGAGGTTGAAAGAGCCAAGGACAAGGTGTGTCAAGGAATTGTAAATTTTGCGGCACAAAGCGACCCTGGCAGCCCCTGCAGAAAGGTCTCCGTGCTGTGCCGAGCGCTGTCCAGGGTTCTGAAGGCGGTTGAGACTCCCCAAGCCACTCTTAGTTCCCTTTCTAGCAACCATTCAAAGTCAAATGTCCCAGTATGGGCGGAAGCCAAAGCCCGTCCCCAGCTTTTTCCATCTGCGGAAGTGGGTAACCCTGTCTGCACCCTGTCCCCCAGAACACACACTATAAACCTCTTTTCTTAGGGTGAGAAGCAGGAAACTCCGACATGCCGGGACTTGGCCAGGCGTTGCCTTAGTAACTAATACGGGTTTTCTTCAAGGGGACAAATATATATTTACTGTTGGTATTTGCAGTTTAGGGTCTCTGCAACCCCTTAAAGTTAAGGTAAAAGATGTGCTCTTTGTTTAGGTGCAAATTAAAGTGTCAGCTCCACCTTTACAATGAGTTTCCAAATTTCCTTCTGGGAAAAAAAGTTTATTCTTTCATATGCTTAAAGTCCTGCTTGGTTGAAGGACCTAACTCATCCCCTCCTCCCTCCTTCTTTCTTTCCTCCGCGTGCCCTATCCTCACCCCCACTGCCTCTGAGTTATAGTGTGATGTTTGGGGACGGAGAGGAGAATGGAGGCTGGAGGAGAGGGCGGGTCGGCGGGACTCTGATCTCCAAGGACCCAGGAGCGCAGAGGGGCGGGATGCATGCCTTCCTCAAGCACCAGAACTATATTCCAGGCTGACCCTGCAGCCCGAATCAGGATGGGCTGAAACAAATTTGATGGAGCGACTATCCAACATCATTTACCCCAGAGTTCTTACTCAGGTCCCCTGATTCTGGGGCTCTGATTTTCCCTCTTTTGTCGGCAGCGTCCAGCTCCCAGTTGCCAACGAGACGTCTTCCTTCTACTCTTGATCAATTTACCTTGATGCACCTGTGAGGAACTGGAAATCCGACTCCCCTAAAACCTCCCCCGAGGGGGCGTTGGAGGCTGTGGTGGAGGATCGCGAGGAGGCGGCGGCAGAGGGAAGAAGGCTGCAGAGGAGACGGCGAAGGCTTTGGAGCTGCCTCACTGGCCGGGACGACCCAGCCGGGAGCGTCAACATCGCGCTTCTGGGTGTGCGCGCCGGGAGACTGCGCGTGGCACCAGGCGAGAAGGCGGCTGGCGGGCGGCAGGCGGCAGGCGGCGGACCGCGACTCCAGCACCATGGTCCGACTCCACTGGGTTTTCTTCCCGGCGATATTTTTGGAGATGTCTCTTCTCCTCAGTCACCACGGCAGGAAAGTATTGTTGGCAGAAGCCTCGTCTCAGCGCTCGGTGGCCAGAATGGACGGGGATGTCATCATCGGGGCGCTCTTCTCCGTGCACCACCAGCCTCCAGCGGAGAAGGTGCCCGAGAGGAAGTGTGGGGAGATCAGGGAGCAGTATGGCATCCAGAGGGTGGAGGCCATGTTCCACACGCTGGATAAGATCAATGCGGACCCGGTGCTGCTGCCCAATATTACTCTGGGTAGTGAGATCCGAGACTCCTGCTGGCACTCCTCCGTGGCTCTGGAACAGAGCATTGAGTTCATCAGAGACTCTCTGATTTCCATTCGGGACGAGAAGGATGGACTTAATCGCTGCTTGCCTGACGGCCAGTCCCTCCCCCCGGGCAGAACTAAGAAGCCCATTGCGGGCGTGATCGGCCCAGGTTCCAGCTCCGTAGCCATTCAAGTACAGAACCTACTCCAGCTCTTTGACATCCCCCAGATTGCGTATTCTGCCACCAGCATCGACCTAAGTGACAAAACTTTGTACAAATACTTCCTGAGAGTTGTCCCTTCGGACACCTTACAGGCGAGGGCGATGCTTGATATAGTCAAGCGTTACAATTGGACCTATGTCTCCGCAGTCCACACAGAAGGTAGGCATTGCGTCTGGGAAGACCAGGGTATTGCATGATGCGCTGCTGGGATCGAACCTAGCACGTTCCCTGATTATCAGTAGTGTTGTGAGAACCAGACGTCATCCTTGGGCACGCACACCCAGGCATTGCCTTTTGTCCTCATTCCCTTATAGTGACAGTGCAGTCAAGTTGTGTCCCTTGGAGTTTCTGAAGACAGTAGAAACAGAAGCAATATCTTACTTTCTATGCTAGCTGTTCAGCTGTATAGGTTTGAGACACAGGTGGTGGTGTACTCTGTATTCTGAGTTTCTATTTCGAAGGTTCATTTGCTTGAGGGGTTATATCCTTCAGTGACTGGCTGATTTTCCAAGGTTATAGGGCCAATCCAGTGTGAGCAATCAGGAAAAAAAAAAAGGGCAGCGTTCCATCAGTTGGATTTGAATGTTAGATCCTGTCATGATCAGCTGGAGTTGTTTCTTTATCCTACTGTGCCCCTTCTTACACATCTTCAACTTCCTTGAGGATGTAACAGTAAGGCACTCATCTCCTCCAGCTTCTCAGGCACTTAGGTTTTAAATTCTGAAGTACCTTGAACATGAAAGGTAAACAATTTAAGTTAACTTTCTTTCCCCCTTACTCAAGTTGTTAAAATTCCCCAAACTCCTTCTGCCTCTGTCAATAAGTATTTTGTCTTATGAGAAATAACACTGATGATCTCTTGTCCGACTTTTGGTTTCAGGTCTCTTCTAACACAATGACTTTTCTCATTAGGTTATGAAGTAAGACCGATCATAAATTTTGAATAAAAGGATCACAGAGGTCAAGTTTAAAAAGACTTTTGAAAATATGACAGATTTACCTGGGGATAAAGGCTTCTTTTTCCTTCCTGGAGGCATATAGATGTGAATTCTCAATTTTTAAAAATGTTTCTTTATTCTTTCTACCTTAGCTGGTGGAGCTTTTAAGTAAAATGAGATTTTTGAGCTCATCTGCTCTCAGGTCCTGCAGTAGTTTTATAAAAACACTGGGTCCTGTTTATAACTTCAGATCTGGGGCAATTCACATGTATTTGTGCATATGGTAGAGAATTTTGAGGTCATTGCTACATTCTTATTTCATAAAATCAAAGTATTAAAGGAAAGATCATAGATATGAATTTATGTTCCTTTATTATTTGCAGTTATTGTGGTGAGATCTGTTTGTAAAAACAAAATTTTTTTTTAACCTAAGTGATTATATCGTTATTGTTAGCTGGAATAGATGCTTTAACTTATAAAGGGAACAGAATATCATATTAAAAAATAATGAAGAATTAGACATAATTTCAGATTTTGCTTTTGGGAAAGAAAAGCTTTTTGCTGCAATATTAAGACTTTCCAAATCTGACTCATGTTTCTAAATCTTGAGTTTTAATGACGATCTGCCTACTTCTTTTACCAAAACTTCATTCCTATTTTTCTGAACAAAACTTTTTCTTTTTCAGATACATTTGAGTTCAAATGATAGCTCCCGAACATTTATTACTTCATGTTAATTGTATATTCTGGTGCCTGTTATGGAAATCTTTGCTCTTAGATGGAACAATCTGAAAACACAAGTTTAAAATGTGTTCCACAGTAACACTGGAGAGAGCTCTGCAAAAGAAAGAACAAAATCTACATTGATTGTGACTTAGTTACATAGTTAATAATTCCTCACCCATTGAAGAAGGCCATTGATTATTGATGCCAGAATCTTTATAAAGTCTTTATTTGCAAAGAAGTAATATCTTGTCATTTTTATACAATAGTGTGGTTTTCTATATTTTATTACAAATTTGTTTTATTTGGGTGGGAGTAAGATATAGAAAAAAAGGGCACCAAATCTTACGTTCATTTTGTACTTGAGTCACTTTACTATGGATTGTTTTAGAACAACTAGAATTACATTTTTATGAAATTAATCGTACTTGTGTTTATTAATTCTGTAGAGGAAGCAGTCATATAATTTCACTCATGTATTAGTTTGCATGACTTTATTTTCCTCTTTCATTCTAACTAATGTTGTATGGTAGAGAAAATGTCATCATAAAATTGTGCTCATTAATTCCAGACTGGATTGTGTGCATAGAACAGCAGCACAGCTAACTTTGGTGGTTATTTACCAAAATATAGCATTCACTGTGTCATTTGTATGTGCTACCCGTGTCTCTTCTCAAAGAAAATTAGTTCATTCTGTTATTGTACATAGCATCCATGAACACTAGATTGATTTTGTTTTTTTTTTGTGTGCAAAGAAACTGTGTGCAAGTTCCCTTGTGTAAACCTAGGATGAAAATTCATTTTTCCTGAGGCTCTGGCCTTCTACCTCCCAGGAACCCATGGTATACTGGCCTACAGGCACTTTCTTGGCTCATTTAGTAATTTTTCTGCCTTCAGACTGATGGGGTCACTTACTGGTGACAGTTTCCTGTCAGCTAGCAGTGAAGGCCACATATCGACGTGGTCTTTGCCATCTGGGCACTGTTCAGCAACAAGACCAGTTTGTCTGCGTACTGGCAGTTTGGAGCTTGGAAATTGTAGAACCTCCAGTGACCTTCACCTCTCCTTTCCAAATCAGCCATTGCCTGATCTGTGTATCATTACCATTTTTTTTTTTTGTTAGAATGGTCTGACATGTTAATATCAATGAGACTAAGTGACAAGACGTGTGAACCTTCAGTTTTGTAATTAATTTGTATGAGTTTAGGCCATCAACGAGACAACCGATCTTTGTCCTGATTATTTTAATATGCCAGTACAACTTTATTTTATGTGGAAGGGAGGTGTTTTCTGTGTTTTAAAATGATTTTTTTTTAGTCTTACAGTCCTTCCTATCTTGTATTACACTGTTTGTGCCACATTTGTTCTGCAGCAACAGCTGTCAGTTTGTCTGACGTAAAAGTGACTGAGTGCTTATGAAGAAATCAGTAGTAGATTCTTGAGAAATTGTTCATGGTTTGTTCTCAAGGAGACTATCGAGACAGACCTTCCAACGGACTAGAGGAGACACTTAAGCAACAGAGCTTCATTTACAAACAAAATCATGAGGCACTTTGGAACAAGTTATTCACCTGGAATGTGTATCTTTAAATACGCTAAGCATGGAGTACAAAAATAGCCTACTTCTGAGAAGAGTATCTGGGCCAAGGACAATATATTTCTGTCTTCTGATAAAATGCAGATTCCTCATCAAAACCTGAGTTCGTCATTTTAAAAGGTTATAGAAAACAATGCCTTAAAAATATTCTGGCCAATTAAATTCAAAGCATTGACATTTACAGTAAACAATATTCTTTGAGTTTGTACCTTCAAAAAGATTTTTTGGGGGGAGGGTTGATATTTTCATTTAAGCCTTTCCTAATGTTTTCTCTTAGTCATGTGGATATTAATAAGGTAAAGGTCTAAATTACACTAATTATAAAAATATTCATACCAAAGTGGTCCTTTTATTTACAGTTTCCATTTTGGTGTATTTATTTCACTTTTGCTTTTATATTACATGCAACTGATGCTCATTAGCTTTCTTTTAAAAATATGACCCCTCTATAAACCTTGTTTTGTTTAATATTTTCGTAAGTTTAATAGCATCGCAGCAAAATCTCCCTAAGAGACAAACACAAAAGCTTACTATGACTTTGGCTAATGAAGTTACATGTAACTATTTTATATGTTCTGCTAAGTATCATATTTCCTATCTTTGAACCTGTGACTTTCTTTGTATCTTTATTTTTTGCTTGATTGTGATCCATTTCACAGGAAGCTACTTTAATGATTCTTTTTTTTCTTGCAGAATAAGGAATAGGAGAGTGTTGTAGATTATTTAGGCCATCCAATTAAAGATACTTGAAATATTACTGTTGCATTTTTGCCCATGCTCAGTGTTTTATGATTCTGATTAGAGCTTCTACAGAGCAAGGAAAATGTAGTGATTATATTCGGAAAGAGTTTCACCTGTTAAGTTTTTCTGACTTTATCAATTCTCCTTTAGCTCCTGGGAGTCATCCAAAATATTTCAAACTCCCCTTGTTTGTTGTATTTGTCAACAATGACTCTTTCCTTTTTTTTTAAGATTTATTTATTTTTATTGGAAAGTCAGATGTACAGAGAGGAAGAGAGACAAAGAGAAAGATCTTCTGTCTGCTGATTCACTCTCCAAGTGGCTGCAATAGACACAGCTGAGCCAGACTGAAGTCAGAGCCTTTGTCAGTATCTCCCATGCAGGTGGAGGGTCCTGAGGCCTTGGGCAGTCCTTAATTAATTTCCCAGTCCACAAGCAGAGAGCTAGATGAGAAGCAGGGCTGCCGGTGTTAGAACCAGCGCCCATATGGGATCTCGACAATTGCAAGGCAAGGACTTTAGCCATTAGGCTACCTCACCAGGGGCAGCTTTCCCCTTTTTTATACATGATATCAGTTTCTCCACCTGTGTATTTTTCGTTTTTAGTCCTCCTCCATCACAGCAAACTAAAATATTTATTAGAGACCAGGGAATATCCCCAAAGTGTTTTCAAATTTTTGTTTTTAGTATTAACCTACACTTCTTTCCTCTCATGCTTTGGTTGTTATTAGTAATGCTATTATAGCCAGATTATAGCAAAGTGAGATTTTAACCTGTTTCTTTTAATTGTATGATGATTAGCTTAAGTTGCCTTTACTAACATTTAAGTAAATAAGTTCTAAGGTTTTCACATTATTATTTTTTTAATATCTTTTTTGAAAGACAGAGTTATAGAGAAAGGGACACACACACACACACACACACACACACACACAGATCTACCATTTGCTGCTTCACTCCATAAATGGTTGCAATGGGCCTGGGCCTAGAAGACAAACAAAAACAAAAAGGAAAAACAGAACAAAGCAAAACTCCACCTGGATTTCTCGCATGACTGACAGGGACCTTAGTACTTGGGCCATCCACTTCTTTCCCAGGCTAAATGACAGAGAGCAGGATTAGAACTAGAGACACTCAAGCCTGTGCTAAAATAAAATGCTAGAGCTGCGGGCAGCAGCTTAACCCACTGGGGCACATATCCAGGACTTGTAAATTTTTTAAAAGATTTATTCATTTTTATTTGAAAGACAGATTTACAGAAAGAAGGAGAGATAGAAAGATCCTTCATCTGCTGGTTCACTCCCCAATTGGCTGCAACTTCTGGAGCTGAGCCGATCCAAAGCCAGGAGCCAGGAGCTTCTTCTGGGTCTCCCACATGGGTGCAGGGGCCCAAGGTTTCATGTGATCCTCTACTGCTTTTCTAGGCCACAAGCAGGGGCCTGGAAAGGAAGTGTAGCAGCTGGGACACAAATCAGTGCCTATATGAGATCCTGAACAACATGCCAGGCCTGTGAATTTTTAAAATTAATTTGTCTTATTAACTGTAAGTTGTTTTTTTTATCAATTTGTCTTAATATGCCAGGACTGAATAATACACATTAAGAACTCAATAACAGGAGTTGGTTCTTTGACATAGTGGACTAGACAGCTGCCTATTGCACCCTCATCCCAAATGGACCCCCGTTTGAGTCCTAACTGCTCAGCTTCTGATTCAGCTCCTTGCATGTAGTCTAGGAAAGCAGTAAAGGATGGCTCAAATACTTGGGCCTCTGAACTCACTTGGGAAAACTGGAAGAAACTCCTGGCTCCTGGCTTTGGATTAGCTCAGCTGAGGCTGTTGGGGCCATTTGGAGAGTGAATCAGTAGAGAATAGATCATCATCTTTTCTTCTCTCCGTAACACTAATTTTCAAATAAAAATAAAGTATTTTTTTAAAGAGCTGAATAATGGGGTCAAGTACAAAGTATCAAACTCCTTCATCAGCAAGCCATTTCCTGAATAACTGGTGATCATTCAGTCTATTATGAATATCCATGACAATATACTTCCTCTGAATATTGTATCACCTCATACAGTAGAAATAATTATCATGATTAAATTAAAAGTCATCCAAGCATATATTCAACTCTACTTGAAGATACATCTCATGAAAACTGTACGCTGAGTTTTGAAGACATAGTTTGGCTCACTAGCTTACACATGTGCAATTTGAACACATATAAATAAGTAAAAACTAGCTATTACTAGCTAATCATGGATAGGCATTTTAGAAACATGAATTTTTAATACATGTTTAGGAAAGATGGAATGATAATATTTAAGGTGCAACTACCCAGAAAAAAGGTAATTTTGCATGGTTTTTGTTTGGGAACATAACATTTGTGAAAAACAGAATAAGTATTGAAAACATTTCCATAGTATGAAAAGTAATCAGGACTTCTTAGCTGGAGTGGGGAGTGTGAGCCAGTGAATCCTGGTCCATACTGAATGCTGATATATATAGTCTGGGAATCTGTAAGCTTTTTTTTTTTTTTTTTTAGCTTTTAAAATTTTTATTGGAAAGTCAGATATACAAAGAGGAGGGGAGACTTAGAAAGATCTTCCATCTGCTGTTTCACTCCCCAACTGACCACAATGTCTGAAGTCAAGCCAATCTGAAACCAGGAACTAGGAACCTCCTCCAGGTCTCCCTTGTGGGTGCAGGGTCCCAAGGCTTTGGGGCATCCTTTACCATTTTTCCAGGCCACAAGCAGGGAGCTGGATGGGAACTGGGACCATTGGGACATGAACCAGCATCCATATGGGATCCTGGCACCTGCAAGGCGAGGACTTTAACCACTAGGCTACCATGCTGGGCCTGGGAGTCTGTAAACTTTATTAACATGACGGACAAGCAATGGGGAATGTTGAAGCGCATCTTCAGGTGTTTTGTAATCAAGAAAGCTGTCTAGCTCCCTGCCTGTGGCCTGGGAAAGCAGTCGAGGACAGCCCAAAGCTTTGGGACCCTGCACCCGCGTGGGCGACCCGGAAGAGGCTCCTGGCTTCGGATCGGCATAGCATCGGCCCGTTGCACTCACTTGGGGAGTGAATCATCGGACGGAAGATCTTCCTCTCTGTCTCTCCTCTCTGTATATCCGCCTTTCCAATAAAAAAATAATAAAAATAAATCTTAAAAAAAAAAAGAAAGCTGTCTAAAAAGATTTTTTTTGATACGAAGAAGCAAATTTCATGCATCATATATACATAGTTTTAGGAACATAATGATATTTCCCACTCATTTTTCCTTTCTCCCTTACTCCTACTCTCTCTCCTCCTTTTTTTTCTCATTTTTATTTTTGTTTTTATAATAAATACATCCAAACCTGATCTTCTGCAATAAAGAATACTACAAATAATAACTAGAAAAAATTCCTCAAGAGTATAAGTAAGGGTTATAAATAATAACCCAATGTCAAATGTCAATTTTGTTCATAGGCACTGCATTTTTGTATTCTGTGTATTGGTTATCACAAATCAGGGAAAATATATGATATTTGTCATTTTAGAACTGGTTTATTTGACTATGCATAATAGTCTCCAGTGGCATCCATTTTGTTGCAAAAGACAGGATTTCATCTTTCGTTATGGCTGAGTATTTTGGTATTGCATCATGTATGTATACCACGACTCTTCTAGGTATCAATTGATTGACACTTGGATTGATTTAATATCTTGATATCTGAGAGTTGTGTGCTTGAAAAATGGGAATATGCTGCCAGGCTTGTGAGCTTTTGCTTTTCTGCTTCTACCTTCCACAATAATTTGTAGATTTCTAAATCCAGGGCAGAGATCAGAGGAAGTGGTGAGTAGTGGTATAGAGGGAGAATGGAGGGAGGTACAAAATGTAGCTAGAGAAAGGAGCATCTCAGAATGAAATAAGCAAACAACTTATTTAGATGAGAAAACCTTAGGCAGGTTTAAAGACTGACAGGTAAGTGAGTAGAAAGAAATTTGAAGATAGTTGATAAAGCAAGATTGTTGAAGAGCCAGAGATAACCGTGACCATGAGGCTTTCCTCAGTGGCGATAAAGTTATTATTGGGGAAGAGAATATGAGGTTGAAAGTAACACAGAATGTGCTTTCTTTTCTCAATTATTCAAAGAGGGGAATGGAAATGGAGAGAAACAGATTAAATAAAGGAGGGTACTGTTAAGGTGTAGTGGTTTAAACTGCTGTTTGCAACGTGGCGTCCCCTATCAGAGTGCCAGTCCATATCCTGGCTACTTCAGTTCTTAAAACTCCCTCTGGTTCTGTGTCTGGGAAAGCAGGAAATGAAGACCCAACTTCCCGGGCCCCTGATACCTATGTAGGAGACCCAGGTGGAATTCCTGAGTTCTGGCATTGGGTTTCTTAGCTCTGCTTGTGGTAGGCAACTAGGAACGAAACAGTGGCTGTCTCTCTCTCTCCTCTCTTTCTTCCCCCGTCATTCTGTTGCTCTTTCAAATAAACTAATTAAATAAATCTTTTAAAACGACACCTAGGCCATATTTTTGAGGACCTGAGATTGGAAACTGCCTGTATCTAGTAGTGTCAAGTTTATCCTGTTTTGATATTCTGTCTAGGAGTGTGTGCTCCCAGATAAAGCAAGATGTCTCGGCTTTCATAGAAGTGCATTAAATTGGCCACCTGCTTGCCCAATGTGCAAAATACCACAATCTTTCTTTCATAAGTTACGCAGGCTAACAAGTGCTTCCCACAAACCACAGTCTGTGGATCCTGCCAAAAGGCCAGACAAGGGAATTGCTATTAAAAGGATCTGCTAAGAGAGCGTTATTAATCTGTGCATGAAAATTGGTTTTCAGATATATTACATAACTGACTATATTGGCTCCTCTTTGAGAATTGTCTTTTTTACAAATTGTGTGTTAATAGTTTCTTCTTGTCATTTCTTGAACTTCAGAACATGCATTGGAAATGTAAATAATACTTTATAATTTTCACTATGTTTTTGTTGAAGCTGTTGCTAATTATGTCATTCAATGCAGCCTGCATAAAATCTTTTATAAGTAGATTTTAAAAAATTTTAATTCTGGAAAGCCATTTGTTTCTCTTGAAGAACATATGTACTTCATGAGTGTATTGGGTTTTCTGTTTTCTTTTGCCTATCAGGAAGCTCCAAACTACACTTAATACTCAAAGCAGAAAAATGGTCTAGCTACATGCATAGATGCCAGCATTTTCCACCTTAATTCAGTGCCATGATTTGTGATTTCTGTTTATGCTGTAATATATTTCCATTTTATTTTGGACAGAGTTAAGACATTAATGTACAAGGGGGTCTTCAAAAAGTTGACAAAAATTGATTACATTTGCACTAATTTTCGAAGGGCTTTTGTATGTATAAATGGAAATGACCAATTTGTAAGTAGAGAGCCTTACTGAAATTTCTGTGTGTTATAGAAACAGATGGTAATGACAATCTGAGAGGTTTTTGTTTTTAAATGTGAGGGGGAGTGTATCATGCACTCCCAGCTTAATAGGTTAAAAATAGCAGACAAATTGGGTGTGCAGAAGAATCCATGAGATTCTGGTCACATAATTGAGGATCACAGTCATTCAATTGGCCCAAGGTCCTTTCCCTGACTCAATCCTGTGTCTGACACTGTTCGCTACTTCCCAGCAACCTGGATCTTGCTGTGTGGCTATGCTTGGATATTTTGTTCGTTTTTGGCAGAGTGTGTGTAGCTGAAACAGTCTCTCTTCCACCTTCAATGCTGAATAGGCCAGCTGTGCCCCTGTGGATTGGTAGCAGGCTCCTTCCAGCTCTCCTTTATCTGAACTCCTGGGGAAAAATAAGGCTGTTTGTAAATTGGCTGTGAGAGACAGAAAGTGTACTTGCTGTTACCACTTGTGACTTTTCCTGATTCTCTCCTTTGGTGCCTCCTGGACCGTGATTGCCTCTAGTCTGGCAACCAGTCTTGTGTATGACCCATGTGAGCTTAGTACACACTTACCATGCTTCCATGCTCCTTTCTGAGCTAAGGGCAGCGTGGTTTAATCTGAGCAACAGAGCTTGAGGGAGGATGAATTGCTAAAAAGATGCTCCACTTCTTTTTTTATCTTGTTAATAGATACTCATTAATCAGACAATAGAGGCACTGTGCATTGATACACATGAGAATTACCTCTCTCTTTTTTTTTAAGCTAGAAACATCAGATTGTAAAAACAAATGCAAAAACAAATTTCATGTTGTTTTTAATGCTATATGGGTATACCCTGAAAGGAAGTTTATTATGGACTCTGCTTGACCTGACATTGTAATAAAAGTTATGCCTAACAAAAAAAATCTCTTCTTTAAAAAATTTAAAAAAATACCCAGAGGGTGATGAATTTTGAAGTGTGCAGAATCTCCTCTTCAGGAGGCCCCTTTTAGGCTTTTGCTAGGTGCAGAGGATGCACTGGAGCAAGCTACTCGAGCCTGGTGTGTGTGTCAATCAGCTGCAGGATGTTACAGCACAGATTCCGGTGGAGTCTTGCAGGGTGGACCTCTGGGACTGTGTTTCTCTGAGAGTGTGTGGATCACAATTCGGGCAGAATTGTTGCCCACATTGCCATCTGATGGCGTACTTCTTAGGTGAGAGGTAAGATAGATTCTTTGTTTACACTGTATAAAATCACTCACTTATGGATGGTTTCCTTTAGTATTTATGTATGTCTAAAAATAATGGTCTACACTTTTGACATAAGCAGAGAAATGACTTTTAAAATATGACTGTTTAGAAAATTATACTAGATATTTACCTGTGCATTTTTGACATTCAATGATCTTTAAAATATGCTTTACCTAGCCTGAATAATTGTTGGATGTGGTGTGATAATTAATAAAGTTTTAGTAGTATAGCTGCTCTCTCCCACTGTAACATCTACCTCAGTAGACTGTCTCCCCAGGTGGAATGTGAACTGTGGGAAGGTGGGTCCCAGCTTTCTTTATTCATTGATATCATCCCAATAGTAATAGTTAGCACAGTGCTTTGCATATGCAGACACACCACAGATATTTGCTCCACGGAATAGCCAGGTAGGCTTTTGTTTCAAATGCTGTTTGCTTTACTAAGGAGTTGGATGATTTAAGAGCTTGCAGGGCCTCACATCAATTCTCATTGCTTAGTACTATAAATGCAAATGAAACAAAAGAGTAAATAAGCATCTAATTTCCAAGAATCAGCAACCCTGGGAATATTTGCTTATCTGTTTACAAATTACTTTTCTTTTTAAAAAATTTTCTTCTCCCTCACATAATTTGAATATCACAAAGATTCAATTAACTACATGTTTTATTGCTGGACCTTATTTATCTGACACTGTTCTTTACCTTTGATCTTAGTAATAATAGAGGGAACGTAGTAGTTGTATTGTGAATTAAAATAATCAAATGTTATTTTTACTTATTTTTCTTCCATGATATGAATATTGGTCTCCAGATCTCAGGTTTTCCTGCACAGTTTAGTGCCCATATGTAAAGGGATGGGGGTTGCTGAATAAAGTTTCCGATTCTCTTGCATGAACTACACCCACAATTATGAATAAGCCAGTGAACTGCCCTTTTTCTTTATAAAAGTGTATTAAACATTTCTTCCCATGAGGCTCAGAGGAATCAGTGTGATGTAAGCTTGAAACTGTTCTTTTATGTTGCAAAATATTTATTGTCTATTTAATTTGAGAGATAGAGAGAAATGGAGAGAGAAGAAAGGAGTGGAGAGAGAGGTGGGGAGAGAGACCACACATCTACTGATTTCATTGCCAAGTGCCCGGGAGCTGAGAACTCAAGTCAGGTTTCCAAAATGAATAGTGGAGGTTCAAGTCCTTGAATAATCACCTACTTCCTTCTAGAATGCACACACATAGGAAACTGGACTCAAGGTTGAAGCTGAGATTTGAACGAGGCACTCCAGTAGGGAAAATGGTTAGCACAAATGGTATCTTAATTGCTGTGTAAGTGCCTACACAACTGTATGTATTTATATAAGTACAATTAATTGAATTCCATTACCACAGCTTCTATTACTTTCTTGTTCTCATTATTCAGTTTCTCTACTAGCCTGTGCATTGTCCAAAAAGTTATAAGATACTACTACTCTTTAGCATTTATTTACAGTGGTAGGTTTTGTGTTAAAGGAGATACATATCTACGTCCTTGATTTGAAAATGGTAATGGGAGATTAAGTGATTGCCTGAGGTTGCATGTGGTTGCCACACATAAACATTCCACTACAGCCCAACTGTAACTTTTTTGATCACCAATTTGTATTTCTTCTCCCACTTTCCCTATTTTCTGATTTTCTTCCATTCTTTGTGTTTGTAGCTTGACTTAGAGGACAAGCTTCAGCGCAATATCAACCAGCCAATCCAGTTCAACTTCTCACACAAACGAAATTCCCACTCATCATTAGGCATCAGCAATGAGTCCAGGAGCAGGTGTTTGGCACAATGTTCAGGACACTGCTTGGGGTGTCTGTCTCCAGCACTGGGGTGCACAGATTCAAGTCCAGGCCTACTCCCCGATTGCTTCTTCTTGCTAGGAGATCACATGTGGAAGACCAAGATCATTTTCTGATCTTTCAGTTGGACCGATTCTGGTTGTAGACACTTATGGGAATAAACAAGTGATTCTGTCTCTGTCTGCCTTTCAAATTTATAAAAGTAAATAAATCAATCAATTTGAAATAAGGAATCCAAGTGTGCAGATGTGAGTAATGTTTGGAAACATGGGCAAATAATTGTAAGAAGTTACACGTGCATTATAATTTTTATAATACAATAAAATAGTGTTTGTCCATGTTTGCAATATTCATATGCACTGTGCGGTTTTGGTCATTGCTTATAGTCCAGGAGGAGAGCCAGGAGAATGATTATTGTCATGCCAGTGCGTGAGGCATTAGGGATTGAAGTAGGGACGATGTCTCTGATAAAAGGGAGCTTAGAGTAAGTAGGACTTGAACTGTGTCTTAAAGAGTGGGTGTTGACACACAGAGATTAAGATATCACTTGGATTTCCACAGTAAAGTGCACAGATTTAAATCCCACTTGTGCTTCTCAGCCCACTTCCTTCTGATGTGCACCCTGAAGGCAGCACGTGATGGCTCAAGTGCTTGGATTCTCTACGTAAAACCCACATTGAATTCCGTTCTGGCTTTGCGTGGCCTAGAGCCCAGTCTTACGGCATTTGAGAAGTGAATAAATACATCTCTCTCAGCCTGTCTTTTTCTTTGGTTGGACAAATAAAACATTTTTTTTAAAATGCTTAATTGTATCTTAGATGATAACTAGTTTTGAAAATACATAATTGAAGCAGAGTCTTTCATGAATGAAATCACGTGAATAAATGTTCTGAGTGAAGTGCTAACAGATACACAGGGACAGAAGAGCTGCTCAGTTATTCTGGAGTATGGGTCCCTAGAGGAGAGTTGTGGAGGGATTGATTCAAAAGCTAGAGAGCTAAGAATGTCAGAGTTTGAGTTTATATCTGCTATATTAGTCAAAATAGAGTAGATCCTCTTTTGCACATTTCTGAAAGAGACAGATAAGCAGGGGATTGTTTTTTTAGCTTTTCTCTGCCCACTCACTATTCTGGTCCTTTTTAGCTTCAGTGTAACTTGTACACTGGAAAGTGATACCTTTGCAAGGAAGGCACCTTCTTTCTTTACTGGCATAATATCTTTAATCATACATCTCATCTACATCTTCAGAGCAACATAAATATTTTATTGCAAGGACACTGGTGAGTGTATTGCAACATTTTGCAGCTGAGTGGCAGTCTCTGTGGGCATGGGGCCCGCCTCTCTGTGAAGCAAAGGCATATCACAAGCTGGTTCCTCAGCTGTGAAATGCCACTTAGGTCACATGCCACAGCAGAGAAACTGCCAGGAGCAACGCCTTATCCTTGGCGGAGAGGCGTGCCACCTGTCACCCAAAGCTGCTGTCCCCTCTGGCGTTATGCTTGGGTAACTTTGCTTCTCTTCTGAATGTGGGGAGGTTGTGCTCTCCGCCTTTTGCAGTGTGTTTTTTCATGGTGTTAGTTTAGTGTCAAATTCAGTCTAATATCCATTGATTTGGAAATTATTGCCTATTTCTTTCACAGCCAAAAGAACGATTGTAATGTTTAGAATCGTACTATGATGAAGTAACGGATTGTCTTTCATTTGAACGGTGGTGTATGATGGCATGCTTCCATTTGACACTGAGACATAATGGCAAGATCACACATTTGTTGACTGCCTTATAGCTTGCATGGGTCTCTGGAAGTCAGCCTTTGGAAGCTTATTTTGAATTAATAAAGAATGAAAATAAGAAATATAAAATTACATGTTCACAAGCTTGCAAACTACTCCCTATGGCATATACCTTATTTTAGATTTTCCTCTATCCACTTAAAATCTAACATTATATAAAGTACAGATTATTTGATTGTATCTGCTGAATGAATAGCCGAACCTCTTAAAAGGCAGTATGATAAGCATTGGGCTGGCCAACATTGTGGAATCCCTTGGCTACTTGCTTTCCTCAGAGAAGGACCACTTAAAAAACTAGGTATGTCTTACCTTTAAAAAGAGCTGCATATTTCTATTACCCTAATAATACAATCCTAGAATAAATGTGCTGTTTGAGAGTTTAAAAAGCATTTCCCTTGCAGTTTTCACTTGTTCAAAAAAAATGTATTCTTTACAGAAATATATTAAATGCTATTTTTTTTCCTATCTGTTCTTACTATGGGTTTAAACTGTGGCTCCACAAATAACATATGTTGGAGTTCTAATTCATGGTACTGCAAAATATGATCATGAACATAGAACAGAGACAGGGCAATCACATAGGTCATCAAGTTTAAATGAGGTCATTAGCATGGATGTGGACTGAGCCATTCTACAGTTGCTCTTTTCTCATTTTGTAGATGGCTTATCATTGGACTTCTTAGCCACCATAAAAGTATGAGCTGATGATACTAATGGATCCTTTTTAATCTATTCATTAGTCATCTATTTGTTTTGTCTGCATTTATCATCTGTCTATCTTCTCTCTTCCTCCCTTTCCTCCCATTGATCTATTTCTATGGAGTACTCTGATGGAAATAATTACAATGACAGCACAATCGATTATTGTGTGCCAATTACTGTTGTGATTTTTTCATGTATAATAACCCTATAAGGTAGTTGTTATTATTAGTATGAATAAAGATTCAGAATGATTTTCTAAATCCAGAGGTAAATATGACAAGCACACATTTCCAACCTTGCTGGTCTCATTTTAAAGCCCTCGTGTCTGTGCTTCCTATACACTCACTTTTACAAACAGATGCTCAAATGTAAAACAGCCTTGTGATTTTTGAGGTGGACATTGCTGGCATTTTTGAATACCCACTTAAATAGTACAGAAAATTTGAAAAGCCAGTGCAAATATTGTATTACCATGAGTGAAACAATGCACAAAGCATGAGGTCCTGGAACCATAAGGCATCATCTACATCTGTGTTTGTCATCCAGGAAGGCTACCTGGCTCAATCCATTATCCACTTCAGAAAAGGATCAAATGAATGCATAATGACTCTTCCATTCTCTTTGTGTTCCAAAATATATGTTTTCTACAAGAAGCTATTCCACTCTGATGCTTGCTTCGTTTTGGATGCACAGCGACAGAGAGCAGTAGGCACTGTTTGGGGGGGCGCAGTGGGGCGGTAGTGGAGAAAGGTGCTACACATTGATCTGTTTAAAACTATACCTGATCCTTCTTGAGAGATCTTCAACATAATCACTCCTGGAAATGATGACTGGAGGACTCACATTCTTTTTAATGCATCCATAGAAACTCTAATTATAAAAAAAGTGAATTGAAAATCGCCCCGTGTTTTGAAGAGAAAGGGATATTTTTAGTGGGAAAAGTGGAAAGAAACGCTTGTCTCTCTGGAAGTGTCTCAGGATACAATACTGGGGAGTTTGTTGCAGTTTAAATTTGACAACGCTTTTAAATGGATTAATTCTCCTTGTCTTAAAATAAGATTTATGTTTGAGAGAGAAAGAGAGAGAGATATATATAGAGAGAGATTGATTCAATCTACTGACTCATTTCCCAAATGGCCATAGCATCCAGAACTGGACCAACCTGAAGTCAAGAGCCTGAAAACCCATCTGGGTCTCCCTTGATGATGTCAGGGACCCGAGCACCTGGGCCGTCCTCTGTTTCCTCAGGTGCATTAGAGCAGGGAATTGGATGAAAATAAACAGGTGGGACATATGAGATCCCGGAATTGTATGTGGTGGATTTAAGCAACTGTACCACAATATTTGTCCCCCAAACAAATCCATTCTCAAAGCCAGACTGTGTACACAATGGCATTGATTTTTCATGGGAGTGTTATGTATTATTTTCTCATTCATTTACTTAAAAGGTAAAGTTACAGAGAGGAGATGAGACAGAGCGAGGGGGAAGAATTTATATATGATGGTTAACTTCCCATATGGCTTCAACGGCCAGGGTTGGGTCATCCTGAACTCAGTAGCCAGGAACTCCCTCTGGGACTCCCACATGGGTGACAGGAGGAAGTCTCTTTTATGTAGGAGTAAGCCTCTATAATTCGGTCCCTGGTGTGATTACAAGCATACAATTATGAATGCTTTGGCTTGTTGTAGGAAAGATTTGGTGTTGGGCACATTTTGACTGAACAAAACTGGTGGATCCTCTGAAGGATCTACCAATGACATTTGCTTGCCAATGCCAGATATTAGTTTTCTGAACTTTGGCTCTTCTTGGCTCTTCATTTTGTTGTTATGTTTAAGCAGACACATAACAGAAAGCATGCAGATGGAGGGGTAATTATGGGTTAAGAGAGAAATTTCTGGAGTCAGACCTAGATTTCTCAAAGTCACTTAACCTCCTTAAACCCATTTCTTGAAACCATAAGCTTGTACTTAACTTCTAATGTGATTATAAGGAATAGTAGCTGACATATAAGACCTTAGTAAAGTATGTATGTATGCTCTCATGGAATAACAACGTAGTGATCTGATTCGGGTTGTTCTACCTTGGTCATCCTCTATTAGGGTGACTTTTTCTGCAGTGTGATGCTACTCTCATCCCAGATCTCTGAAATCAGCACAGCATTTATTGGCATACAGAAAAAGAGAAATTTCCACATAAATAACTTGAAAAAAAAAAACACAGCAGAGGCTCTTAGGGATTGAACTGCTCCCCACCCTTTCATGCTTTGGAAAATTGTTGGGGGTTTAGTATAAACTATTAGAAGGTAATGCCTGGGGTTGGCATTGTAGCTCAGTAAGTTAAGCCACTGCTTGTGCATCTTGGCTACTTCTTTCCCATCCAATGCCCTGCTAATATGCTTAGGAGGGCAGTGGTAAATGTGGAGTTTTTGGGCTCTTGTCACCCACGTGGAAGACCCAGATGGAGTCCCTGGCTACTGAGTTCAGGCTGACCCAGCCCTGGTGGTTGGAGTCATCTGGGGCATTAACCAGCACATGTTGAGTTCTCCCCCTCTCTCTGTCTCTTCTCTATGTAACTTTACCTTTCAAATAAATGAATGAGTAAATACTACATAACCTTAAAAAGACAGTAGTTTTGGACAGTGTAACACTTTAAAGCTACAACCAGCCACGATGTCAAGGTTATCAGATCAGCAGCGAGAGCACACACGACAGAGTAGTTCACGGAGGCGAGGCCGGTGAGAGGGCATCAGCAGTTCCTCCCATTTCATAATCTACACTTGATTTCAGTGATGAACACTTGAACAGCGCTCCCTGAGGATCTGTGATTATCCTCTTTAATAATCACCACTCTCACTTCCTACGAACCCACGATGGTTTGTGTCATGTCACGGTCTCGTCTCTACGAGGTTGCCATTTGAAACTCATGACACTAGGAAGTGAATACTGCCTACTTAGGGCAGGGGTGGGACTACCCAGGTCGACAGGATCATGAGGCTGAGAGCAGATACCTGTCCTGACTGTAACTTTCTTGAGGATAGGATGTGGTTTATCTGTCTTAGGATTCTTTTAGTATCTATCACAACAATTTGCATATAGACCACAAATGTTAGGTATTATTTCTCTCAGTTGTAAGAATATGAAGAAAATGAGTTCTTCACTTGCGGTACAAGAGGAATTGGAGAGTTTAAAGTTTGTTCTGTATCTAAACTTTCCTCAGCATTGTCTTTTTCTTATTAATCTCCATTCCTCAGTTGTTCTAGAGCTGCAAACTGAGAATCTGTTCAGTTTATCTTAAATTCTCATTTTCATTAGAGGTAATGGTTCTCACTTCTGTACATACTTTGGAATAACTTGGGAGATTTTAAAAGCTATACGTAGATGTCTGGCCCCGGATGCTACGCTTCTGATGGAGACTGAAAGACTGAAGTGTCCACATCATTTGCCATGCAGAAGAGGATTTGCAAGTGGAGAGACAAAGGACCAAGGAGTGGTGCTGGTGCTGTAGAAGTAAATGGTGAGCTCAGCTTGGTATCATGTAGTGGAACCAAAGCCACCCTTCCTTGCACTGGCTGTGAGCTTGCGTACCAGTCCAGAGTGCCTGGAGATGCTCCTACACCGACGCACGGCCGTGGTTCATTTCCTCTGGATGGGATACATTTCCCTTAGATTTTCCCACGGTTGACTGATTTTCATTCAGATCTCAGCCCAAATGTCATCACTCAGAAAGTCCTTCTTATCAAGCACCCATGGAGCCATATTAGGCCTATAAAATCACTTGCTCTAACTGCAAAGGCATTTGCAGGTAGGACTTGAAACTTTTAGCGGTCTAAGATTTTCCCCTCTTTTAAAAATGTTTTTATTTATTTGGAAGGCAGAGTTAGCAGAGGGAGAAGGTAGGATATAGAGAAACAGAGTAAGAGAGGAAGAGAATGAGTTGAAAATCTTCTACCTGCTGGTTCATTCCCCAAATGGTCACAGGATGGAGTTCTGAAACTTGAATTTTTACAACTTCTTCCTCAGTTAAACTATTATAAGTCAGATTTAGAGGCCACTGTCTATACACAATTATTAATACATGAATTTACCTCACTCATAACTGCAGAGATAAGGAGATTCCACATAAGGTAAGGAAAGTATCATTTGTAAGACTTTAAAAAATGTGAATCTTTAAATTCTGCTTTGCTGTGCAGTATCAGTCTTTGTGTTTAATCTCAATAAACCAAAGACTTTCTTCTGGCATTTAATTAAATTCAACAGTGATTGAGTGTGAGGAGTAAAACTGAGGCATGCTTCTTAATATAGACTGCTTCAATCCTGCTTTAAAAGGGGGAAAAAGTTGCAGGATTCTGTTATTCCCTTGGAGTTTAGGTAAGCCTGGTTTTTCAGATTGCTGGCAATGTGTCTTGTACTGCATAAGGTTCATAGGGATGTCTAATTTGTTCTGGTCTACTGTTAAGTGAAAATATCAGTGTTCTGCTTAATCAAATGATTGTGAAATTGTTATCGGGTGATAACTACAGTATCCAAGGCATTTTCTCAATGTTTAGGTTCTCTGGGTGATTAGAGGGGAGGGATTGAGATCTGAGTATTACATTTTGTTATTTTTATATTTTCAGGTTTAAGAGTATTGCATTTCATTATGTAATTGACATAATCTTTGTATAACAGATTTAATTATTCTCTGGAGAAAAGAAGGTATTATCATAGCAAATTTTGCTTTCTCTAATCAGTTTTCACTTTCAGTGTCTCCATATTTTATCCTCTGTTACCTGTCATTAGTGAAAGTCCTATTTGTAAACTGTCCTCCATGTGCTCTCCATTGTATGTCGACTCTGTCTGATGTGTTCTATGTACGGAGACATAAATACATTTCTTACATTTATGGAGAAGAGAAATGGAAAGACTTTGGAGACATTTAGAGCCAATCAGGAATTATAAGATTCAATGTATCACGGGTGTAGCACCCAGATATTTTTCACCTTGCATTGAGTTATACCTAGCTAAATGCATGATAAATTGAAAAGATGCTAAAATATGCAGTTAGTATACTAATCCATTGAAAACTACAGCTTAGCAATGTAGCACATTGCAGTGTTGATTATCCCTTGGGACTGGCTGGCAGCTGCGCTCCCTGCCCCTCTCTAGCAGAGAGAGATGAAGAGAGAATGGGACCACACATCACTAGTTCAGGAGAAGATTCAAATTCAAACTAAAAAAATGTTTTATGCAGCACATGTATTGCTTTCTCACTACGATAATATCATAAAACTGCAAGTCAAACCCTTGTAGTTTGGGGGAATGTCTGAAGGTAAATGTTTTCTAATCACCTTCCAAAATGTGTCATAGAAGGAGAAGGAAAGGTTCAGCTACCGGAACCATGGATGTGCATATGTTTTTCTCCTACAGGAAGACAGGGATTAGATAGTGACGAGGGACTCTTGGTGATCATTATTGTGCCAGCAGCTGTCTCTTTCATGCTCTGAGACAGGGCGTGTGGATCAGTAGGTGGAAAGGCCAATGACAGCCCGGAGTGATACTAGTGAGTGCGGGGAAGAGATGAAAACAAATTTGGCTCAATCCAGGCTAAGTTAGGAACCTTCCCATGTTATTCCTGTGGTATTCCTGGCAACTAGTATAGTGTATAGCAGATATCCACTACTTAAAAAAATGCATCCAATGAATGTACATGTGAATAATTGCTTACAGAAGTATGTTAAGCCTTTGGAAGATGATGGGTTTTAATAAACAGGATTCATAATGCCTATAAGAGCTTCTTGGTTCTGGCACAATACTTTGCATATAATGGCACATAATGGCAATTTTGATGTTGAGATAAATCTTGCAGATTTCATTTTTTCAATATTTTGATAAGGAGTGAATTCAATACTTAAAAATTTTTGGAGCACATACTTTTGTTTTAATTTCCTAATTCAAATATTCATTTGAGAAGAGACAAAACTTTCATTCTCAAATACCTGTAATGATTGGGACTGGACGAGGGCCAAAGCTGGGTGACAGGAATGCAATCAAGATATCCTGCGTGGGTGGCCGAAATTTAAAAGATACACTCACTACTGCCTCCTGGGATTTGCGTTAGCAGGAAAACCAAGTCAGATGTTGAAGCTGGGAGTCGAACCCAGATGGGGGTGGTCTGATATCTCAGCTAAGTGCCTATTCACCATTTCCCAGTTTTAAGAAAATCTATCCTGAGAAAGATACGTCATTTTGTCCAAAATTAAAGTTCATCTAAAGTCGTTATTACTAAGTCCTAATAAGATGATTTGACTATTTTACCTGTTAAAAATACTAACTCTTGTATCGAAAATTTTAAGTACAAATCTGATGACTGTATCCTGGGTGGTGTGTGTTTGTGTGTGTGGGAAGAGAATGTACGGGTTGGGAGGTGTGCTTACTTTCTGACAGCATGTAGGCAGGTTGGAGAGCAATAAATAGTTTCCCTCAGCAGCTGTAAACTTGGGTAATCTTTGGTTTTGCATTTGTAAATAAAAGGAAATAAAAATGATTGCCAACTAAAAAGGAAACTCAATTAGAATAAAATTACTTGGGAAATGGGAGTCGGATTGATGCTGGCAAAAACCCACAAAAATATCGAGTAAACTTTAATGGGTTGCATTTATAATAATAAGCTCATTAAGAAAAAAGGTGGCATATTTGAATTTAGTTGATCACTAAGCTGATTTGAAGGGATTCAGTTGAAAGCTTATCAGTGGGAAGAATCCTGCCACCAAACCATTAGTTTTTCACTAACATAATATACTAACATACTTCCATTTATATGACTTTGTATGCCCATCATACAAACAATGATTTCAAACTATAGTTTACAATTGATACAAGTATTTCTTGCCATTACACTTGGAATACAGTATATTTTTACACAATTAGCTTTTTTTGGAAATGTTTTGTTCTAAAGTCATCATGCACAATGGACAGTCAGGGCAAGCTAGATCCACATTCATGTACACAGGGAACAGTGGCTGAGGGTGACTGAATGAGCAAGAGCCAATGCCTGTCCAACCCAGTGCCCTTGTGGGGGATGTGATCGCTACAAGCAATTGTGGAATCTAAGAAAACTCTTCATGAAAAATCTCTGTAAATTTCAGCTGTCAATTTTTCAGACACCTTGCAGACCAAACAAAGCCTGGATGTAGCCTGCCTTCTAGGTTCACATCACTACCTGAGAGAATCAGGTGTGCTGAGGAGTAAGCATCATTTAGACTCGGATTACCCTGAACTGGGACACTGGACCTAAGAACTAAATGCGGGATACAACCAAGTCCCCCGTTTTGTTCATGGTCTCTTCATTTGTAAAATCAGAGATTTAGCTAGATTATATGCTACTGATTTTTAAAAAAGATCTTTGTCATCTATGATATTGTGAAGACCAGTAACTAATATTGATATTCAGTAACATCCTCTTTTTCTCTGTGAACTGTGAGATTCCTCCAGATATTTGAAATCTGCCTACTATTGGCCTCTCCGAGTTGTTTATGAACATTTGTTGAAACTGACCAGGAAAAATACTGTCAACTTGTCTCTGATTCTATGCAAATTGTCAGCGGAGTCGCAGTACTTGGCTATCTCCTGCTGTAGTAAACACATTAATAAGCTCTCACCAGCAGAACTGTGAACAGATGCCGTTCTTGAAAACACAGTGTCCTTGTCACATTTACTTGTCTGTCTCTTCTAGCGAGACAAAATTTGCTTGTGGTGTCCTGATAAACATTTTCCTTTTTGCCATTACCAGATCATAGTTAGTGAATACAATGGGAAAGATACTGTATCCACTATTTTTTTTTTTTCAGGGAACCCAAACCATAAGAGAGAATATACAATGAGGAGCTTTTTTTTTTTTTTTTTTTAAAAAAAATTTCATCCCATGATTTATTTTATTTAATTATGCAATTCTTTTCTAGTCAGAAATGAAAATATGGCATTAAAATATGGCATTGTGATTTTAATTTTATGCTCTTTAGATACAATAATATATCCACACAACATCTTTGTGTGACGAACAAGGACCCATTCCAAGGCGTAGTGAGCATCCTGAGTCATGCACTCCAGAACATCTATGCTGATAACAAGCCGAGTAACCTTGAAAACCGCGTCCTTCCCTGAATTTCCTTTTCATCAGCTGTATAAATGCTGTTCAATCAACATAAAGTTGGGAGGATCACAAGAAAGCAATTAGACATGAAACTGTGCATGGGTAGACAACACACTAATCAATCATTTTCCCAATGAGAAGTGAAAGGACATGCGGAATAAAGGTGCTTGTTGGATGTGGCATGCTGGGGTTGCAGTTCTCCAAGATTTGCAGTATGCCTCTCTATCTTCTCCCACATTTCTTCTTGCCCTGTTTCAAACAATATCTGATGCTTCAACATTTCAATTTATTTGAGGCACTGGGTATACAGGATCAAACTCAGATTCTCAGAGAAGAATTGATTTTTGTCCTGAAGGAACTTAAAAATATTCCTTCAAATTTATTCTTCAGGGAGAGTTAAATGTTTAAGCCTTATTTTTCTTTCTTTTTGAATGTCTTCCAAATTTTCCACATCAGTGTTGAAACTGAGGACCTTGAGTGATTGTGCTGTCCCCATAAGCAATTGTGAAGAGAATATTTCAGAAGCTTTTTGCTTACACTTAAGTAATTAACAGTTTTCTAAATTTCTACCTAGCCTTGATATTTATGATTATGGTGATATGATATTCTATAACTGTATGTGCTAAAAATTCTTGTCATGTTATGCATTCACAATGCTTGTGGATTTTTTACCTCTCAAGTAGATTCATTAGTTCTAACTCTTAAGCAAAATAAAAACAACAAACAAAAGTAACAACATACCCTCCAGACCTAGCTAGAAAAAAAACACCAAACAATAAGGATTACATTAAAAAGCTTTGATTTGTAGCTTTTGTAAATCTGCATTGTGTGAACTCCTCTACCCAGTTGATTTTGTGTCATGCTTGGAAGATATGCCCAGGAGTTCCTGAGAGAGGGCGAAGCAACCCCATTGAATCACTATGCAATATCTTGGTGCATGTCCTAGGAAACATGAAAAACAGAAATCTTTAAGTACATAACTGCCTGAGTATTATCCCTTTATTATGTATAAATGAAAATATTTGCATATCGTTTTATACAGTGAATATTCCTTGATTTACATGCAGAAGATACAACAGTACTTCAAAAATTCATGAGAAATAGGTTTAAAATATATTTTGTTGCCACAATTTTGCAGTCTGCATATGAGGGTCTTTAAATCTTCATTGATAATGAGTAGTAGGAAAATCTGCACATGAATTTCAAAATGCTTTGCACCAAACAACTTTGTGTTTAATTCATTTTCTATGAAATTTCTCAATTACCCAGTCTATCTGTATAAAAATTTTCATGTTATTTTTATGAGGGAAATAAGTAAATATGACTAAAATACTGATTCTCAAGTTAATTTTTTTTGCATTTGAAGCCTTTTTTAGATAAATTGTTTTTATCATCAGTGTTAACCTTTGAATTATTTGAGATAATACCATTTTTTTAAATACATGCATTTCATATATTTTTTTTTGAGGTTTGCTTATTTTTATTGGAAAGCCATGTCTACAGAGAGAAGCAAAAACAGAGATAAAGATCTTCTGATAGCTGGTTCACTCCCCAAGTAGTCGCAACAGCTGAATCTAAGCTGATCCAAAGAACATCTCCCAGGGTTCCCATGAAGTTACAGGGTGCCAAGGGTTTGGGCCATCCTCAACTGCTTTCCCAGACCACACGCAGGGAGTTGGATGGGATGTGGAGCAGCTGGGAAATGAACTGGTGCTCATATGTGATCCCGGCACATGTAAGGTGAGGATTTACCCATCAAGCTACAGTGCCAGGCCTGATCATGCCTTTTTTGATTTATTATATCTTCCAAATATCCTAGAGCTCACTTCAATCACGTTTTACTGCTTCCTTTTTCATACTATGGCTTTTAACTCTATCTCATGGTCACTGAGCAATAATTTTGTAGATGATATATTTTGGTACCATAGTTTCTGAGATGTCATACATCAGAATCCCTCAACCACTGAAAATTGTCCTATGTTGCTTTTGTTGATATTGTTATCTTGTTATGGGAGAAATTGTCAAAATTTTATTTCTTTTGAAGATAAGTTTGTTATTTATGTCTGGATTTTGTAGTAGTTTTTATAAAAATTCACTTTATTTCTTTAAAGTCACAGTTACAGAGAAATTGAGAAAGAGAGAGAGAGAGCGCAAGACTTTCACTCATTGATTCATTCCACAGGAGCCTGTTGCCAGGAGCTTCCTCTGAGTCTCCCACAGGGGTGCAGAAGCCAAAGGAGTTTGGCCCTCCCAGGTGCATTAGCAAGGAGTTGGATGAGAAGTAGAACAGTCAGGACTCAAACCAGGGAGCTTATGGGATGCTGGTACTGCAGGCAGAGGCTAAACTTGGTATGGCACAATGCTGGCTCCTATAGTCTTTTCTTTCTTTCTTTCTTTCTTTCTTTCTTTCTTTCTTTCTTTCTTTCTTTCTTTCTTTCTTTCTTTCTTTCTTTCTTTCTTTCTTTCTTCTTTCTTTCTTCCTTCCTTCCTTCCTTCCTTCCTTCCTTCCTTCCTTCCTTCCTTCCTTCTTTCCTTCCTTCCTTCCTTCCTTTCTTTCTTTCTTTCTTTCTTTCTTTCTTTCTTTCTTTCTTTCTTTCCTTTTTGATAACAATAAAACTCAGCAGTATAGACTGTGAAGATTGGGTTTTATTTTTCCTTTTGTAATTAGCTTCAGCATCCTTTATTTCCAATTCATCCTATGGCCCTGACTGTCACTCCCCTGTTTCTATCTGAATGCCCCTGTATTGCTCTCAATCACCACTGGCTCATGTTAACTTTCCTTGACGGTGATTGCTGTTTCATGTTTTGTTCTGCATTTATCTTGCAACCTTTGTGAAATTTACTCTGGACCTACATTTAGGTTTGCCTGTTCTGTTATCAGTGTGATTTTATGTAATGCATGTTGTGTTTTTCTTCCAACGTGATATGATGTAATGTGGTATATGTGTGTGAGAGAGAAAGAGAGAGAGAGACTGACTTGAGTTCTTATTTGACTCTCACCTGCTCTTATCCTGGCCAGGGCTTTTACTTCAATTTGTTTTTGTTTAATAGAAATGATAGCATTTAAAGATTTCTTTTTAAACATTAAGTGAATGTTTTCTAAAATTAATTGCTGCACTAGAGTCGTCCTTCAACCTCACCACTGCCTTTAGATCCTTTTTTGTGTGCTGCATATATTTTATGTTGTGGTCCCAGGCTGATAATTTTCCTCTTTGTTCATTTTTGGGTGAGGCTGGGTCTGAGCCTAATAACCCAAGACACTGGCTGTCCTCGGAGCTCTCCTTGTCCACCCCACTGCCTGTAGTCCTGTTTTGCAGATCCGATATTAGAGAACCAGTTGATTTCAAGATACCTGGCACAGATTCTGAGTTAAGTGCCAACAGCCATTCCATGCATCTTAGATTATCATCCTAGCTTTAAATGTACTGTTTAAAATTCTAGATAAGTGTTAAATTATTTGCAGTGAGAGAACAGTTCTCTGATGGCTAGTTAAGCAATTTCTTACCCTAGTTCCATCAATTTGAGAACTTGTGGACTTGTGCATGTATTTAAAAAAATCATTTTCTTTGTGTTAATTGGCTTCAGACTTACTGTGATTTTTTTCTATAATTCTGATAGTTTTGCACTTAAAAAAATATTAGGGGACCAGGTTTACGGCATAATGGGTCCTGCACTTGCATCCCATATGGACTCAGTCCAAGTTTCTCCTGCTCCAATCCTAATCCAGTCTCCTGCTGGTATGCAAAGGAAGGCAGTCAAGGATGGTTGGAGTGCTTGGACTCCTACATGCCTGTGGAAGACCCCAGTGTTCCTGGCTTTGACCTGGTACAGCCTCTGTTTCTTGTGAATATTTGGGAAGTGAACCAGAGGATGGAAGATCTCTCAGATAAATGCATAAACCTTTTTCTTAAAGCAGTAAAATTTCTTTGGTATTTTATCTTAGAAGATTACTTTTTATTTGCTCAGTTCACATCTACAATGAAGAAAGCTCAGATTTTGAAGCTAAACTTTAGCTATTTATAGATTACATGATACCTTGTAGAATATGTCAATATTATAGATACTTACTTTACCGCTCCTGCTGCACAATGAGAAGGACACATTAGAATCACTGCAAATCCTGCTTTGATGCGATGTGAGCTAATACTATTTACATACATTGCACACTCACATACAGTCAACTTATCATCCATGCCCATTAAGAGGTACAATGCCACAGAAACACCATCCAGAGTTATTTATACATTATTTTGGATTAATATCCATCACAATGGTTTCCTAGATACATATTTGCATAATTACAATCTCACTTAAACTTATGTGCAAATTGATTGAATTCTCTGCAAACATATTGAATGCCTAGTTTAGCATGCTGGATCACAACTCTCTTCTCTCTGACAAAAGAAAATCCAACACACTAAGTTTAATGGATTTCATTTATAAAATGAAAAATCTACAAAGAGCTAAGAATTAGTAATTCTTCCCCATGAAGCTATAAGGTTTCCTGGACTGATGTACACAAATATATAATATGTGCACACAAATGTGTTTGTATGAATTAAAGATGTAATTAATATGATAATTGCAGCTTTGTTTTTTTTTACATAGTACTATCTTGAAAGCTAAAACTGTTACATGACTTTCATCTTTAAGTCTATTTTTATGGGTTACTTTAGGCTTATTTACAGTTAATAGGTTAATAAATGCATAAAGCAATTTGAAAGTTTACACAAAACTCTGCAATTGCACACTTAGATTTTAGTCATGTTTTCTCTAATATCAAAGTATTTTCAAACCCAAGACAGTATTTCTATATGAATCTACCTGTGTTATAGTTTAGAAAAAAATGTGGTGTTTTTCCTTTGAGTTTTTAGTGTACCATTTCTATGTTAACACTCTGATTCCTAATGTTTAAGATCTCACTAAAAAGAAGGGGTCAAACATTTCTTTCTAAATCTTCTTTTTCACAGTAGTCCTGATGTTTGTACACGTTGTTTTCTTCTCAGGAAGACCTACACCTATCATCAATCCCTGAACAATGGGGAACAATGTGTACACTGTTTCACTTTATTAAAAATGGTTGTCAAAGTTCAGGGACATATTCAAAGTCTTGACTTCTTACTTTGATTTATATATTTTTTCTTACATTTTCTTTCATAACTGTTTTAATGTTGAGAACACTGCATGGAATCACTCTTTATCCCCTGTTGCTGAGGAAAAACGTCTCCAGTCAGCCGTTTTAAATGTAAAATACATCTTTCTTAGTCATAGCCCTGCAACAAATACATTAAATAATTCTCCATGATCAGGTTTATTGTTAGCTGTTAGGGTTAATTTTGGCCTGGTGCTGGAAGGCCTCAGGCTGTGTGGGTCACGCTCACATCCAAGGGCACCCCCTGTGTGGAACAGCACTGCTGCTGGAGCCAGACTGCCACTGACCCTAATCCTGACTCTGCTGCTGGCAGCTCCATTTTTAACATCTCTGTTTTTCCACTAGTTTATCTATAAACTGGGGACAGACATCACACTTACCTTTCGGATTAAATCACATTGAACCGAGAAAGCAACTGATACATGGCACATTGGTGTCAAATTGCTCTCATTATGGTCACAGATTCTATGTAACATGTACTGTATATTCCACAGCAAAGAAGGATTGCTTTTTGATTCATGCTGCTGGGATCAATCTATTTAGTTTGGTAAGTGAAGGGAGAGTCAGGGCCAACTACTCCAGTTTCAAATGGAATAAGATTTGCAAAGTGAAGAGGGAGAAGCAGGAGAAGGCAGAAGGAATGTTGGGTGAGTAAGAGCAACAGATGTCCAATCCTTATAGTGTAGTGTTAAAGGAATTGTAGAAGAAATAAAAGGCCAGCTGTCTTCATTAGCAGAAATGTCCCCTGAAAAACTAGCTGATTTTGCTCATGTAATTGTAGATCTCAAGAAAACAACACGTGGTAGGACTTTGCAGGAAGTCAGATTCCAATAACTGAGAGCAAAACCAAACAAATCAGGACTTGGAAATGGAATAACTTATTGAAAAAGTATGAGGATATTAAAAGAGAGCTTCAAAATGATTTCAAAAGAAAATATTACCTATGGTAATAAGTTGGAATAGAAAATAGGCAATGGGTCGAACTCCTGAATCCCGTCAAAGCTGGGACATTTAGAGACTGATCTTCACTCTTTGACAAACTGCACTATTATTAATGGTTACATAAATGCCAATTCTCTAAATTTTTAGTGAAAATATTGTTGACGTAACTATTTTTTAAAGAATTATTTATTTACCAATTGAATGGCAGAGTTACAGAGACAAGGAGAGACAGAGGGAGAGAGAGAGAGAGAAAGAGAGATTCTATGGACTGGGTCATTGCCAAAATGGCTGCAATGGCCTGAGTTGAGCTGATCTGAAGCCAGGAACAAGGAGTTTTTCCATGGACATGGGGGCCCAAGCCATCCTCCACTGCTTTCCCAGCCCATTATTATGGGGCTGGATATGAACCAGGACATGTACCAGCACCCATATACAATGTTGGCACTGCAGGAGGAGGCTTAGCATACTATCTCACAGTGCTGGGTCCGAAATGTTTATTTAATTCTTCATAGTTTACATGTATTTTATTTCTGTTTTTCACAGATAACTATATGCAGTCTAATCCTTGTTTTTTCTTCATACTAAAAGTGAGAGTCCAAAAATAAAGCTAATTCTCCATGTCCCATTTTTAATCATTTCAATTGTATTCATGATTTTCTGACAGTGTAGCCCCTCAGTTTGCCATTAACGAATTTAACACAGTGTAACTTAAACAAAATTTAGCAAAATAAATAGCTATTTATCAAGTGACATCATGTTGATGGAGCAAATTTGCTCTTTAACAGTGAAAATGGCTGAGTTAATTCCTTGCCAGGAATGGCATATAGATTAGAATCTTCTTACCTTGTCCAGTTATCAATAAGAAATGCATTGAGTATGATTCATTCCTTAAGCTTCTGTGGAAGTAGTAGATTTAACAAGGTATATTGTTTTAATGTTCGTAATAATTAGACAATGTGGCAAGTCAATCACCAAATGTGTAAATTTTCTAAGTTTAAAATTTATTTGAATGTCATAGAACAAGCTGACAAAGTAGCTACTATGATTTTCTAACAGAGTTAAATAATGCTACATACTCATCAGTAAAATTATTTAAAAATCTTTTTAAAATTCTTTACGTGACTTAACAATATTTTTATTTATTTGATAGTCAGTATGACAATGGGAAAAGTTGAGAGCTAGAGAGAGAGAGAGAGAGACAGTGAGAGAGAGAGAGAGAAAAGAGCGAATCTTCCACCCACAAGCCCAGTTCCTAAGGCTGGGCCAGTTGCAGTTGGGAGTTTACTCCATCTGGGTCACCTGTGGGTGGCAGAGACGCAGGTGCCTGAGTTATGAACTGCTGTCTTTCACTATACCTCATTAACAGAAGCTGGATTAGAAGCCGAGGGATAGGAGTCCCAAACTGCGAATTAACTCACAATTTGGCACTGTGCATCACATGATTTTAAAGTTGGCTATAACTAACCTCTGCACCACAAGTTTATTAAAAAAAAATTACATAGAGACTGTTTTGTATTATAAAAAGACCAGAAACTAAGTATGACTGTTAAAAATCAAATAGGGAAGACTAACTTTGTGCCTCTTTGCAATGATTTGGTTTTGCTCAGCGTTATTTCAAGATTCGAAGGGGAGAAGCAGTGAAGCTTTTTTTCTTTTTTAACATTTATTTATTTATTGGAAAGGCAGATATACTGAGAGGAGGAGAGAGGGAGAGGCAGAGCTTCCGTCCAATGATTCACTCCCTTAATGGCCACAACGGCCGGTGCTACACCAATCTGAAGCCAGGGGCCAGGAACTTCTTTCCGGGTCTCCCATGCAGGTGCAGGGTCCCAAGCCTTTGGGCCGTCCTCGACTGCTTTCCCAGGTCACAAGCAGGGACTGGATGGGAAGTGGAGCTGCTGGGATTAGACCCAGCACATATATGGGATCCTGGCACGTTCAAGGCGAGGACTTTAGCCACTAGGTCACACCGCAGGGCCCGAAGTTTTTCAGTTAAAAGGTTACTTGTACCATACTTGCAAGCAACTTCTGTTAACACTATGCAGGATTCACGGAAAACTTAAACATCAGTGAATCTCCAAATAGTTTGGTTTGGACTTTTTGATTTGTGAAATGGTGTGACTTGCATCCCATTTTTTTTTCCAGGTTTTCTCCCTTTCTTTTGGAGTTTTAAATGAAAATCTGCTTTCCAAAGGTTCTCTAAGTCACAGGATAGTTTGTTTGGCATCAAAATTTAAGCCACAGCTGATTTGCAAGACAGATGCTAACTGCTAAAGTTACCTGTTTTGCAAAAAACAATTCATGAAAATCCATAGTATCATCCTCTTATTCGGAATTATTACAAACAGAGGACCAGCTATGACTGAGAAAAGGGAAGATAAAGTGCATTCAGTCAGTGACTTGAGAACTTGAGAATTTAATGCTGCATTGTGATTGTAATTACTTACCCAAGCAGAATGCAGTGTTGACTCAAAGTTATTTTTTCATTTAGAAATAAAGTTCTGGGGCTGGCACCATGGCATAGTGGGTTAAGCTGCCTGTAACAGTAGCATTCTGTATGGCCAGGTGTTCCAGTCTCAACTGCTCCACTTCCAATTTGCTTTCCAATTTATGTCCTGGGAAAGGAAATGAAAGAGGGTCCAGCCGCCATTTTGGGAGGAAGCTCTTGGCTCTTGGCTTCTTTCTGGCCACTTCATCTTCTATGATAATTTTCAGATGTTAAACACTTAAAATATTTCTGAGGTTAGATTACAGTTTGAGTGAAGTCATGATGCGTATGGAAAGCATGTGGAGCCATCCGCACTGTGTCAGTATGAGGAGGGTTTTTGTTAAGCCACCCTTGCCTGCTATCCCACTATGTTCCTTGCAGAGCACGCAGTCAGTGTTATGCAAGGTATTTTAAATACATGGTTTCATTAGATCTTTGGGACAACTGTATGATTGAAGTGGAATTTGAGCCTTGTGGCGTTTCAGAAATTTCTCTAAAGCCCTGAAGCTATAATGTAACGGAGCTGGAGCTTAAACAACTATCGCCATGTTTATCTTTTTCTTGCGTGTTCTACCATGATAGGAATGTGATAGAAGAAAAAAATGTTTATTTGCCGTGTCAGTTTCTGTATTTTGCCTTGAATAAATGAAGATGGATAGGGTCCGCAACTGCCCTTTAGGAGAGTATAATTTCATAAAAGGCTCTTAAAACACTTCTCCACATTCCTTCCCTCTGTTACTCTTCAAATTACCCATTTTTGTAAGATATATTCCTTAGCAGTAGTCACCAGGATAAATTTTTGGCACCATTATAAAGCATCCAAAAAGGCTGTCCTAAATCTAAAATCATAAAGAATGTAAGTGAGAGAACACAGTAAGAAGGAAATGGGTATACTTAAAGCACACATTCCATATTCTTTCATTTATAAGAACCTATAATGTGGTGAGATATGGTCAAGGTATCTAACTTTTAAGTAAAAAGAATTCATCCTCATTTGGAGGATTGTAGGGAGTTTTTCGTTAAAGCATGCTGTCTCTCCCAGGGGCTGCTGGTAACTTTGGCAAAGGAAGAAGTTTTTCAGGAAGACTGAGGTTTGTAGAGGAGCAAGTCCTTATATTTCACAACAGACAGATTAGTAGAATTCAAGTTAAAGTCATTTACTATAAGAAAAAAATATAAACTTTAGCTATAATCTTAAAAAATATGAACTTATGACATAACCTCAATCGGATACCCACCTGCTTAGAAAGAAGTCTGCTTCACCTCTTATCAGTGCATGATAGCCAAACCCTTACCTTCCCCATCATTCAGTGACTCAGTTCACACGTCTATCTAATGATTATCAAGAAGGATTTATTAGCTTGGGACCATACAACACAAATATTTATTGAAAATGGCTAAATCCAAATATGCAGTGGGAATTCTAAGGAGCTAAGCTGGCTGGGTAACAATTCTTTAAGAATAATGGGCCAGGCGTGGTAGCCTAGCAGCTAAAGTCTTTGCCATGTACACGTCAGGATCCCAAATGGGTGCCGATTCTAATCCCGCCACTCCTGCTTCCCATCCAGCTCGCTGCTTGTGGCCTGGGAAAGTAGTCATGAATGGCCCAAAGCCTTGGGACCTCACACCATCATGGGAGACCTGGAGGAGGCTCTGGGCTTCTGGCTTTGGATTG
This sequence comes from Ochotona curzoniae, assembly GCF_017591425.1. Classification (NCBI taxonomy): domain Eukaryota; kingdom Metazoa; phylum Chordata; class Mammalia; order Lagomorpha; family Ochotonidae; genus Ochotona; species Ochotona curzoniae. The sequence goes on from NW_024467115.1 coordinate 25,585,715, forward strand.
GCTCAGCTCCAGCCATTGCGGCCTCTTGGCAAGTAAATCATCCCATGGAAGATCTTCCTCTCTGTCTCTTCTTTGTATATCTAATTTTGCAATAAAACTAAAATCAATCTTTTTAAAAAGAGAATACTTCAAACTGTGAAAAGAGAATTAAAAACTAAATCTGTATTGGTACAAGTGTCTCAAAATTCATGCACAGTTTTTTCATAGTATACATGTTCATCGAAACTTGAATTACACCAACAGGTGTACTATAAGATTGGGTTTGACATAAACTTTGATATTCTCATTGCTGAAGAATTATTGAGATACTTAGGCTGTGGAGCTGAGGGCTCAACCGCTTTTGAAATCTGTATTTCTTTTTTTTCCAAATGTGCCAGTCGTTCTCTCAGTTCGGACTAAGCTGGTCTCACCTGACACTGATTCTTCACATCATGGCTATGATTACATGGACTGGAAATACTTGGACTCTGTCCTTTTGATTGTTATCAAGGGTCTTGTCAGTACAGGTCCTTCTCTATTCTCTTTGTGGAGAACTTTTCTTCTAATACATTTTCCTTGGGGTCCTCTTATTTCTAAACCTTTTTGTTAGTGCTGTACCTTAGCCTTGCTCTCAACAGTAACAGATTGCTACCTGTTTTGTTGGCAAAAATAAGGACTTTTGTTTGGCATATTTTCTGGTTGAAGTAGAAACTCCAGAAGGAATCTAGGCCATAAATGGATCTTGTATGGAACTTATTTTATGCAGAACGATGGGGAGTATGATATCTTATATTTAATATTACATTTTTTTCTTCACATAAATGGTTCTGGAGTTTCAATCTTTAATCACATTTCTCCTGAAATCAAGTAGATTCAAAAAACAAGACATCTTGGAAGGGAAAGCATGGCTTCTTAAAAACCAAGAAGCATCACTAAAATTTGTTTCTTTTTAGTTGTCTCATGTTTTTGGGACCCAAACTTGCGAAGGGTGGGGTAAAACAATTGGGCTAAAGTGAGCTACAGTCACACAAAGACTTGGTCAACCCAATGGATAGTTCTGGAACGGGAATATCATCTCTATTGGAGAAAATAGTAAAGGCAAGGGCTTGGGTCTTCATGACTCTGCATTAACCTCGGGTCTTCATGACTCTGCATTAACCTGGCGGTGGCCGAAGCTTACTCTAGAGTTGCCATGACATTAACTGACTGAACTCTTGAGCAGAAATAGTTCAAGCGAAAATGTTAATCAATCTATACTAAAGATGGGCTCTTTGGAGCATAACACAGTATCCACGACATTAGTATTTCATACAGATACAATAATGACTTGATCAAAGCAACATTACCCATCCTTTCAAACACTCTTTTTGATGAACACAAAGCTCAATTATGATGTATCTATCTGAGAGAGAAATGATCTGATCCTAGGTTACGTGACATACATTTTGTGTAAATCCCCGGATGAGCCGTGGTATTCAACAGGATTCTGAACATTAACATGGTATTTAATAGAAGTCTGAATGTTAACATTTTCTGCACAACAACGTGGGGATTCCCATCCTTTTTGTGCAGATTGTTTAACATCATACACCAGACACTCACACAAGAACAACTAATTTATATGAAAAATACTGGAGAATGGCATTTTATTTTGCCCCTAAAATTTTAAGCAATGATTCATAGTATAAGCTAGGTAAACCAGTAGGCAAAGTGTGTTTCCTCCCATGAATAGGATATCAACTCTTTTTAAAAGGTCTGCATGATCAGAGTTATAATTCTGAAGTTAAATTATATATATATATATATCTGTTAGATAAATACCTGTCAGATAAATATCATACATGAATCTGTGTTGAAATATGATTATTATAAATTTATGCCAGATACACAAAAGAGAGATTACATAGACAAAATTGTTAACTCTGTTTCCAAAAAGGAAGAACAGATGAGGGATCAAAGGAAGAACTAATGATAAAAATAGGAACTCTGCATATGTCAGAAGGCACTTTGTGCACATAGAGGTACACAGGCAGACACACAGACAGAGGGATAGGCAGACAGGCAGGCAGGCACACATATACAGACAGGCACACACACATGGAACAGGTAGGCAGGCAAACACACAGATAGGCAGGTAGACACACAGGCAGATAGACAGACAGACAGACAGACAGAGGGATAGCAGACAGGCAGGCAGAAAGGCACACACACAGAGAAACACAGACACAGAGAAACACTGACAGGCAGGCAGACACACACACAGAAAGACACACATCGACTCACAGGCAGGCAGACACACAGGCAGGCAGACACATGGACAGACAGACACACAACTCACACACCAAGGAGCATTCATTAATTGCTCACAATGTGCTCGGTTTTATACTAGGTGTCTGAAGACAGTAAAGATGATAGAATGATGGCTGCTGTCAACTAAAATTCTGTTTGGTAACAATGTGCAGAGAAATGCACCTAAGAATTTAGATTAAATGTACTTATATACTATGTAGTAAGGTTAATTGCTCACTTCAGGGTGTACTTATTAGAAATGTAGATATTTATTATACTTATTGGGTTGGAAGTTGGAGGGAAACTGATGGTTGTATTAGGAAGAGAAGTTGCAAACCTTGTGCTCGTTGACCTTGTTGGTATGAGAGAAGAGTCTGGTACTAAACCTTAAATAAAAAGTCGAAACATTCTCTTGATTTTTATTTTATTTTAAGAAACAATTCCTGTTTAGAGCTTTTTAAAACAATTATGTAAAGTGAACAAATGCCACGTATTTCATAGTACAGATTTAGAAGCACAGATACTTCCTGTGTTACCATCCATCTTCCTTCCTCCTTTGTTCCTATTTTATTTTTTTATTTTTGCAGTGACATACTTTCAAGAGAACGTATTTCATGTATTGCATGGAAGTCTAAGAAGACAATCATACTTCCCTCCCTCCCTCCATACTTCTTCTCTCCCTACACTCCTCTCTCCCTCAATCTCCTTTTCTTTTTTCCTTTAAATTTTGCAATAATATTCACAGACATAATGTAACACTAATCATAGTGTCCACCAAATAAAAAGTAGAAAGATCACTGTTCTACAAGAATGAAGACAAAGGCTAAAGGACAATCATCAAACCATAAGATGTCAATTTTATACTTATGGTTTTTTTTGTTTGTTTTTTTGCTTTCCACGTAAGCTAGCACATATCAGAGAAAGCATATGATATTTGTCCTTTGGGAGCTGGATTATTTCACTAAGCATAATGTTTTCCAGGTGCATCCATTTGTCTGTAAGAGATAGGATTTCACCCATTTTATGACTGAATAATATTGCATTGTGTATATATACCACATTTTCTTTATCTAGTAATCCGCAGATAGATACCTGAGTTGCTTTCGTATCTTAGCTATTGTAGATAAATGCAGGGGTTTAATTAGCTCTCATATGCTGATTTTATTTCTTTTGAGTGTATTACCGGGACTGGAATGTCTGGATCATATGTTAGATCTATTTTCAGGTTTCTGAGGAATAATCAAAGCCTTCCATGATGGCTGTGCTAGCGTACATTCCCAGCAACGGTGTGTTATCACACCCCTTGCTCCACATCCTCAGGAATATTGCTTAGTATTTGGATTTTGACCGATAGGCTCTGTAACAGAGGTGAGGCGAAATCACATTGTCATTGTTATTTGTATTTCCCTGATGGCTTGTGATCCTGAGTATTTTTTTGTGTGTGTGTCTATTAGCTATCTGTATTTCTTCCTGTGAGAATGTGTTCATGTCCTTTGCTCATTTCTTAGCTGCATTGCTTATTTTACTGTTGTTTAGTTTCTTGAGCATTTTATAGGTTCTGGATATTAATCCTTATCAGATGTGGAGTTTGTAAATATTTTCTTCCATTCTGCCCATTGGCTCTTCACATTTTTGAGTATATATATATATTTTTGCAGTGTAGAAGTTGCATAGCTTGGTGTACTCCCACCTTTCTGTTTTTGCTTGTATTACCTGTGTTTCTGGAGAGTTTTCCACAAGGTCTTGTCTATGTCAGTGTCTTATGAAGTTCTCCAATGTTTTCCTGCAGGAATTTGATACCATCGTGTCATACTTTTATATCCTTGATTGATTATGAATTGATTTTCTCACGTGGATTTACATTTGAGTGTGTGTATGAATATGGATTTATTTAATCCTTTGCGAAGTTTTCCATTCAAGGAAAGGCTTGGAGCTTTGAGTAAAGCATGATATACTAAAATGTGAAACTAGGATGAGAGTCAAAATCTTCCACCTCTTATTAACTACATGACTTGGCAAGTTAACAAACATTACTTGGACTTGTATTTTGGGTCAAATGAGATAAAATACATGATACGTATGAATACAGTTTGCCATGTGCAAAACTCATAAAAGTGATTGTGAAATTAACAATTGTAATAAATATAGAAAATCCAGACACCATAAATTGTTGCCTTCAAAACTAGCAATAATGGAAAAATAACAGCTAAAAACTTTACAAGTATTATAATCAATAACTTACATGGTCACAAGAATACTGTGCATCATCTGGTAAGGCACTAGGAAAAATTGTCCTAAACACCGCACAGTGAGACCATCTAATTAAATTTTGTGAAAATATATGTATGTGGGTCACAAAAGCAGCACACCATGAAGAGATTCAGGTGTATATAGAGATGACCAGGTATGGAGACAGAAGAACTGGTGACATGGTTTAGAAATACTGATAATACATGTTTGATTGTCAATATTTAATAGAACCCAGGAATTAAATACAGTGAAGTTCCAAAGATTAAGCACTACATGTGTATTATCACAATGTGCAGACTAGAGTGGGGAGCAGCTTTCTATTGAAAAAATCTAAGAGGTGCTAAGATAAAAAGACGAAAATTCTACTCTACCCTTGAGGTTGTTATCCTGAGAGTGTTTGTGCTAAATATTGATGGGGTGAGTGATGTTGAGGGAGATCAATGCACAGCCTTCCCTTCCCAAATAAAGTTTGGGAGTCTGGGAAAAGGCTGCAGAGCCTCTATCTTACAAAGGCTAGAAATGAGCCATTTCTGTAGTGTTGCTTGGTAGCCCTGCTAGTCACCTGCTTTTCAGCGGGGAGCTGCAGAACAGATGACTAACAATGTGTGGGCCATCACACGCCTGAGCTCTTGTGGAGACTGTAGGTGTGATCTGAATTCAGAGCCACTTGTTTGTGCCTAGATGAAGTTGAACCCAGAGACCTGGAAATCTTTGTGAATTAAAGTCTCAATCATAAGACATTTTCTCCTGTCCCAACTTATGACTACCTTTGGCTTGAGCACAGTTAGCCACCTACCGGCAAATTTCTTCATTAATAAGTTATTATTTACTTTTACACCTTAGTATCAAAAGAGTATTTTCTCAGAAAAAGAAACCTTATTCTTAAAATATTTTGGTTCCTTTTTCTTTTGGCAGTAATACTTGGCTTTCTCTTTCTTTCACTCAATAACAATTTTTACTGAACAGTGGAAAGTAATAAATCTGACACAAATATCCCACATGGAAAGCAGACTTACTTGCACATAATCATTTAATGATCCCAGACTATGATTGTGTGTCAATTAGAGATATTCAGGCTACCTGTCCCAATCACACATAATTGAAGGCTGCAGAAGCTTAGGGAGACAGAATTTGCTGCCAAATAAGCATTTTCATTCACAGGAACTATAACGTGCTGTTCTTCCAAAGTCTAATTATTTAAACAAAGCCCTAGTTTTCAGAGTTAATACACTGTACTACAAAACAATATCATAATATGTACTCCAGTTGAGATACACCTACCTCTGGGCTCTAACGATGTCCTGACAGTGCTCTGTATGGAAGAAGTGTTAGCCCTTTGTAAGTGACTTGATACACCACAACAAAATAATAAATGATGTAATAAGGTCTTGACTAATAGAGAAATCCCAGGGTCTACGCCAATGTTCAAAATCCAAAGTGACAAAATTTGAATCCAAAATTCAAAGTGACGAACATTAGTAAAAGGAGATATAGCGATTTCTCATTTGTCTCAGTCATTAATTGATCCCCTGTAATGTGTCAGACAATTCTCTGTCTTCAGAGAGCAGATATTCTAACGGAAAAAGACAGGGTAAAATTAGTAAGCAACTTCCACAGTATTTTACAACCTAATGCAAAAAAAGAGTTGATTTTGGAAGGTGTAGTGAGGATGAATCAGAACGATGGGCAGATGGAGAATGTGTTTGAAAACTTTCCACATTCCGGTGAGAGGGCAGTGACTTGGATCAGAGTTATGGCAGTGACATTGTGAAACATCGTTGGGTGTATTGCAGGTGTATTTTCACTACACAGTCAAGGAATTCCTGATAATTTGGATGTGTGTGTGAGGAAGATGCTCAGCATGGGAATGTGGAAGGCAGGAGTCGGCTTCGGAGATACTGGCTTCTGCAGACCAAATTTCCTGTTACTCTTGGTAGTGTGATGTTTGAGATGAAGACGTTGTGATGATCTAGTTGATAATCATAAAATATGGAAGTTCAGGAGAGTGGACAGAGGAGCTTTCTTGTCAAATAGTGTCAGTGCAAATTAGAAAAAAGCACCCTTTCTGGACCAGCCCACTCTGTCAAGCATGTGAGACTCCACGTGTCCCTCTGTCTGGGAGCTTCTGTGAATGTTATCCCTGTTTATACCATTTGTGAGAATGATTCCAACAGCTGAAGCTTCCCTTCTTCGTAAGAATCCAGGCTCTGAGTGTTTATCTTGCTCAGTCAGACTTAGCTTGGACTGGTGTGAAGAGGACTGGAGAGTAAAGAAAGAAGAGAACGAATGTAACAATGGCTCTCGTTTGGTTTGATTCTGTCAGGTAAAGACAGGTTGCCCATAGGAACCAGGTGCCAGTCTTACCACTCCAGGTCTGAACCAGCCTTTTGTACCTTCCAGTGACACACACAGTCCCACACACTCGTTATAAAATGCATGAGTAGTTAATTACCAACTGTTCTGAGGGTAACAGTAGAACTTCCTGTTTCATGGTTTGTTATGAATTCTATATATTCTGCTGTGGACAATGGTGGCCACATCACACATGGTTTCTTTACATTGTGTTTTCAGTTCAAGTCTCACATTCATTGTGGGACTTACCATAATTTTCCAAGAAGCAGCTTTGTAATGACTGAGTTGTCCATGCTCTGATTTTGTTATGCTTGTCTATAGATGTTTTTTGGACATTTAAAAGAATAATTTGTCTTTTTGATTTTTATCTAAACATTGTAAGAATTTTGTGATGGAAGATGTGATATGCTGTAGAAGTGTATTTAAAACACAATGATGTAGGACTCAATTTTCCAACAGCTACATTAGGAGACTACTGAACTTTGTGGCTTAAATACAAATATGAGTTATCCAGAGGATCATTGCTAAGGCAAGCAATGCCTTCTATGGTTTATTTAGAACAGTGGAACTTCATAGTATTACAGATGGGGGAGGAGAGGACAGTTCACACTCAGCTTTGTGGATTTCATTTGATTGTTTTCATACTCTGGCACGACGGAGATAAATATCTTTCTTATTGTCAGGATAAATGAAGAAGCAGGGTAGTGCAACAGGGCAAGAACTCTACGGACTGAGTGCTTAGGCTACTCATTACTGTTTCTTTTAAGGCGAAAAAAAATACTGGTCATACATTGCTTATATAAATACATTGTTTATAAAAATCAGAGAAGTGTGTAGCTGTATAATACAGGTCTAAAATCTTGCTTATTCTACCCTATCAACAAATCCAGAAGAATTTTTCTTAATTATTACAACTGAATTACCACCAAGCTCTTTTTGCGAATTTTGCTTAGTACTAAGTAAATTCCCTCATTGTCAGTCACCAGAGATCATGCTGTATTTTATTTTTGCAAAAGCGGTGGGTGTAAGAGATCAAGGCATGGCAGAGCCCTTTCATTTCTGGCTGTGCTGTCAGGTGGGCTGGAAGGGCATCTAATGAAGATGGAGAACAAGAGCAGAGCGAGGCAGAGCGAGGCAGAGCGAGGCAGAGCGAGGCAGAGCGAGGCAGAGCAAGCAGCCTGCACACTGACGGTGCTCGTATTAAGAGACGAGGCTCCAAATTGTGCTTATTTCAGTTCCTTTGACAAAACAGATGCTGGATTATTTGACACATTCAACATAACACAAGCAAATGAGCACAAGGAAAAAGATCTTCTTTGCTCTGTGTTCTGAGAGGAGTCAGCCAAAATTACACCCAGGATGAGCGTGTTCTCTGGTGTTTGGTGCAACATCACATCTAAAGCATCTTCATTACTATTCAAGTTGGGATCTGCTGGTGTGATGGAAGATGAAAGACAGGGTTGTGGTTGCTAAATTCTCTTCCTGTGCTGTGTTTGAACTGCTTCTTTATGTGTTGTTTTTAATGGGTGTCTGAAAGACCTCAAGATGAATAACTGTTGAAATAACAGCTGTGAAAATCTGTTGTTAAAAAGGGGAAAGGAAAAAAAAAAAAGAGCGATTCTGGCTGTTCAGCACAAGTGCCAAGACTGGCACGTGGATATATGTATGTTCAGCCAGTGCTATTGGGAGTGGTTGATAGACCTTAGATGTTAGGGCAGAAATGTTAAAGAAAACGTGGGAAATGTGTGTATCAGCAGTATGCGGGCATAAAATGTGAATGCAGAGGAAGAGCAAGATTTATCTGATCATTAGATTCAATATACTTGTATGGTTCAAAAGGTACAATTATTTATTTTCATTTATAGAATGTTTTGCAGTATTGAAAACCGGAAATTTCAGCAATGACTTAGAAAAATAGTGTGGTTGTAGAACTTTAATTCTACCAGCCTTATCTTTTTGTCAGAGAGACTGTCTTGTGATTTTAAGAACATGATGACATGTCCATTTTTGTTGTTATTCTGTGAAAGTCCTGGTGGCAAAATCCACAGGTTAGAATTCAGGTTAAGTACCATGCAGCTTCAGGGACGGTTTTTGCCATGAACAGCATCATTCTCTTGCGTGCCTTGGATATGTGATTTGTGCAACTTCGAGGTGATGTGCAGGGTAAGAAGGCTCTCTGTGAGTTAAACGCTAGGGAAGGAAAGGAGCAAAGAATAAGACGAGCAACTTCATTTGAAAATAAAGAACCACAATTTATCTTTCTTACGAAAGAAGACTGTATGAAAAGAGCTTTGTGTTTATTTTTAAATCATTGAAAATTAAAAGCAATGCTTCATTACTAAAAAATTGTTGTCACTTCATTATTAAGAACTTACTTCATCCCAACTCTCAACAACATTTTAAAAAATGTGAATAAACATCAAGTTACAGAAAGAAATTTTCCATCTTATCCTCATCAGACCACTATGGTATTTAGGAATTGAGGAAAAGAGTGAAATGCAAAAAGGCATTGTAATGACTTTTTCCCAACAATCAAAGAAAGAGCCTTTTTCTCTTTCTCAATTGTGAGGATATATAAGATGGATAACTCTTGGATCTCAAAAATGAACACCACACTGATGTCATTGCTTAAAGGAACCTGAATCTGAAATTTTGTTTTCCTGTTGGGGGCACTTCTGTCACCTTTTTGAAAGCAGGATTGGGTTAAGAAGGGCTTGGAGGTTTGAACAGATGCCTGGGTCCCACTGCGCACTTGTTCTCCGCCTCTCCAGGGCAGTGAGGGCTTGGGAGGCTTCCAAATTCTCCGCTGGATTTTTGCTATGGTGACAATAGTATGGTGAGCACAGTGCTGACTGTATGACACCAATAAAGGAAAGAAACATGAAATTTTTGTGATCAAAGAGTCACAGGATTTTCAAGAAATCACCAGAGACAGCATTTTAGATTTTATTATTATTTTGTGCTGTGTAGAAGAGGCTGATGTTGACATTGCAGTAGCAATTATGCTTTACCTACATTTTAGATATTGCTAATATTAGTTACATGTCTACTATCATACGGTTGGTGTGACAATAGCATACTTTGAAATATTAACCAATTACTTTCTTCTCTTTTCCTCCTCTGGATATCCACAGTTCTGTTTTTACTGCCTGAAGGAAGGGATGATGCAACAAAACATGAAAACAAAGAAATAAAATTGGATACAAAGAAACATATAGCATTCACTCAAGATCCAGGGAGCAGCAGCTGTTTACTGCTAAGACCAGAAAGGGTCTTAAGTACAGATAAATGACATAGAAACAAGCAGAAGAATAGACAGTGACAGTTATTCAGAGAGGGGTCGCTTTCCTGTTCCTGTGAGTCAAATCTGTGAGCCTGAGTTAGTTTGGGAGATTTGAGATTAGAGGTGAATCAAACCTTGATGAGAATGGAGGGACACAAGTGGAGGTGGGGCGACATGGATGAAATGCAGGAAGCAAGACAATCTTTTTCTGTGTTGTAGTTGTGGGTGGAAGCAGCAGAGTGGAAATGGCTATGGGGTGTCCAGGCAAACAGTGCCAGGCAACTTTCACGGAATTCTTTGTATACCGAGGCAGGAAAGGGCAGCACATGGTTGTCTATGTGCTCAGTCCCAGCTGCCTTACACATTCTTTTTTTTCCCCTTTAAATATATATATTTTATTAATTACATTGCACTGTGTGACACAGTTCCATAGGTATTGGGATTGCCCCCACCACTCCCCAAGCCCTCCCCCCATGGTTGATTCCTCCACGTTGCTTTATTGCCACCGTTCAAGTTCAGTTGAGATTCTTTCATTGCAAGCATATACCAAGCATATAGATCAGTAACTTATTGTCCAGATAAGTTCAATGTCTTCTTGGGGAGACCATCTCTGGTCTGAAGGTAAAGCTGGCAGAGTATCATCCCGATCAAACATTCTCATTTAACTTCCCACAGCTTTTCGGGGAGTCAGAACAGATCAGTATTCCCCCAGTTAAAGGGAACGTACTGAGGGCAGGGGCACAGCTAAGACTGAGCAGGATCTGCAGTGCTCTTGAACAATCATGCAGGACAATCAGAAAGTAGACCACCTAGGGATGAAGGGGCCATATATAACTCGCCAGAGTACATAACACGTGAAGAAAGGCCAGAGAATTTGGAAATAAAAGGTTGTTTTGCTAGTGACTTGGTCAGCTATGTTTGGGGGTGAGGTGGAAGAATTTGAAGTCACTTTAAGAAGACCACAGCAGGGCTTAGTGTGATGACTCAATGGCCAAATCTTCTCCTTTTGTGCACCGATTGCAATACGGTTGGCTGATTTGTGGCCTGGCTGTCCTCTTCCCATCCAGCTTCTTGTTTGTGGCCTGGGAAAGCAGCAGAGGACAACCCATAGTCTTGGGACCCTGCACCCATGTTGGAGAACTGGAAGAAGCTCCTGGCTCCTAGTTTCAGATCGACTCAGCTCCAGCCGTTGTGGCCACTGGCCACTTGAGGAGTGAACCAGCAGAAGAAGATCTTTCTCTCTGTCTCTCCTTCTTTCTGTAGATCTGCCTTTCCAATACAAACAAATAAATCTGGAAAAAAAAAAGAGGATGATAGCATTTAGGGAGCGTAAGGTTCCCTACAGCCTCAGAACTTTTTTGCATTTCATTTAAATTGGACAATTTTTTCAGTGATGAAAAATGTGTTGGGAGGGAGAGGAGAGAGAAAGAAGAAAATAAAGAATATAAGAGGAGTTGGTGTCATATTAAAGATTTGCTGGCTGTCACTTACTCAAGAGCAGATCTGCAATGTTCAATCAGTGATAGCCAGCGGTAATATGCTTCAGATCTAAAAAGAGAAGAAGAGACCGAGAGAAAACAACAGTAAGAGTTGATGATAATTGCCAACTTCTTTTCAGATGAAATTAATTCAAAGTGAACTGAAGAAACTGTGGTTGTCCATACTTTGTAGAAAAGTTAGCAATTTGAGTATTTGGTGAGTTAGTTAAAACAGGATGCCTAGAAGCATTAATTTCAGATTTTATTTTATTTAAAAATGTATCTTTTATTTTAGAATACAATTCCATAGATTCTGAGATTTGGAGAGGCAGGGGAGGGAAATCCCAGAGCCTTTGGAGCGTGAGGATTTTTTTTTTTTCATATATCTATTTGCCATTTGAATTTGTTGTTTTGAAAAAAAAATGTTCATTTCCTTCACCCATTTCTTACAGGGTTGTTTGTTTCACTGTCATTGAGTTTCTAAAGCACCATGTAAATCCTGGATATTAGTTCCTTGTCTGTTATGTAGTGTGTTAAGATTTTATCCCATTCTTTTGGTTGCTTCTGCACTTTATTGATAGTCTTCCTTGCTGTACAGAAGCTTCTCAGCTTGATGTTGTTCCATTTGTTTATTTTGGTTTTGACTACCTATGCTTTTGGTGACTTTTCTAAGATGTCTTTTCAAATTTCTATATTTTAGAGAGTGCTTCCTACACTTTCCTCTAATAGTTTGATGGTTTCTGGGTGCAGATTTAGGTCCCTGATCCATTTAGAGCTGATTTTTGTATACAAGGTAACAAGTTGGGGACTTGCTTCTTACTTTTTCGGGCTGCTATCCAATTGTCCTAACAGCATTTGTTGAAGAGACCAGATTTTGCCCTAGATTTTTTTTCAGTTTTCTTGTTGAAGATTAGTTGGCTACACACGTGTGGGCTCCCTTCTGGGGTTTCTATTCTTTTTTATTTATCTTCTTCTCTGTTTCTGTACAGGTACCGGGCTGTTTTGGTGACCATTGCCCTGTAGTAGGTCTTGAGGTCTGGAATTGTGATGTCTCCAGCTTTATTTTTATTCTTCAGGGTAGCTTTGGTTGTTCATTGTCTCTTGTGTTTCCAGATGAACTTTTGTATATTTTCTATTTCTCGAATAATGTTGTTGGGATTTTGATTGGGATCGGGTTGAATCTGTACATTACTTTTGATAATATGGACATTTTGATAATGTTGAACCTACTGATCCAGGAGCATAGTAGGTTTCTCCTTGTCTTAATGTCTTTGTCTAATTCTTTTGTTAATGTGATGTCTTTATTTGATATTCTTTCAGTTTGAAATGTATTTTAAACATTGTGTGCTAGGTGTTGTGGGACTAAGCTTAAGACATGAATGTATCTTTTAAATAAGTATGTTTATGACTGTTCAGGACTATCTAACGTAGAAATACTACCACTGGTTAATAGACAATAAAATTAACTATAAAAAGTATGATTATATATTGTAAATAAAATGCCATGGAAACAAAATAAAATTTATTTTGCTGGAGGACAAGCAAGTTTTGTGTTGTTTTTATTTTATTTTATTTTATTTTTGATATTGTTTACATAGTTGACCAGGGTGGGAAGGGTCGAGGTTCAGGAGAAAGTGGATGAGACCATTTTTCCCAAAGTTTCTTTTTCTTTTTCCCTTATCTGGGGGAATTGGGGAGAGTAGCTGGGAGAGAAGGGGAGAAGCCACACCTAGCCTCCCAATTGCCTCAGTACCCAGCGATGAGAAACAGCTATCCACCAGGGTCCCGGATGTGGAGTATACGCTGAGGGTTCTGCTCAAGTGTTTTCAATAATCCTGAAATTATGTCGATCTTACTAATTCAACAATGAGGAAACATTTCCACGTTCCATTGGCTGACACAGACCACCCAAGAGTCTCCGTTTGCCCAGATGTTTTCTGTCAACACTAGGCTGCAGTAGTTATCCAATGCGTTCTGCCCTCCTTCCACTACTGTGGTGCCAGTTGTCCTCTGAGGGGCCCAGTGAACTTCCATATCCTCCACATGTATTTGGACATACTGTCTACCTGTTCTGTCTTAGCCACTTCTCTGTCTTAGCTCGATTGTGACTCATGAACTTCACAGTTAAAGCACAGATCCCATGGTTCAGTTGGGGGGACCCCCAAAGAAACCTTGTCTAAAGTGATTCCAGACTTGACTCCTGTCTGTGCTTTCTGTTCTGGTTCAGGGTCTGGCTGTCACCCATATCAGTCTACATACACACTGATAATTCCAATTGCTGGGTCAGTTCTGTCTACAGTCCCATCTATTACACAAACCAATTGATGCTATGGTACAGCCCAATGCAGCCCAGCATACACTTGGCCCTCACATATATCAACAGGAACTTTAGCCTAGTCAGAACGACCCCCAACACCCCCACCATGTCAGCCCCTATCCCTGGCTCCTGTGCATGCCAGTATGTGCAGCAAACTGGTTCAGTTTGTCCCACATCTCATTCAGCTCTTATACACATCAGTGGGACTTGGAGCCTAGCTCAACCTAACTGATCCCACTATCCAGCCCTTACTCATGTCAATGGATGCCACTGTCTGTGTAACTAGGCTTACCTCCAGCCCTGGTTCTCATGCTCAGTGGTGGGAGTTGCACCCTCTTCTAGTCTCAGATCTTGTGCTCTCCAGGTACACTGCTGTCTAGCTTAACAGGGCTTCTTCCCAGTCCTAGCACTTGTTAGCTGGTACTGCAGCAAAGCCCAACCAGCCCGCACTTACTCTGGCTGATGTATGTACCAGTAGATACAGCTGGTTAATCCAGCATGGCTCTTCCCCAAACCCAATTCATATACAGGCCAAAAGGTCTTGTAGCCCTGCCCAGCTTGGTATGCTCCCAGTCCCACATCTCACGCTCACCAGTGGGAGCAGTTGCCTAGCAGGGGATCCTATGTTACTACTCCTACCGCACTCATACTCTCCTCCCATGTGCGTGCCTTGTGTGCTGGTGGGTGCTACAGTCTAGTCTGGCATGGCTCACTTCACCTCTGCATTTGCTGGTGGGTGCTTTATCCTGGCAAGGTCTGGTCTGTACCCAGTTCCAGTTCATGCTGGTGTCCAGCCCAGCCAGCCCAGCCAGCCCCCAGTCCTGGCCATAATCTGAACTGGTTGGTGGTGTTCCCTGACCCCGCCTGTCCTGCACCCTGTCCTGGTCCTTGAATCTCAGTGTTATGAACTGGCCCAGCCTGACCTACCCCCATACCTGACCCACATGTATGTTGGTGGGTACTGTAACCTCCCGGCCTTGGTTCTTGCACTCACATGCAGGAACTGCTTTCTGTCAGAGGACTTTGCCAAACTCCTCTATCAGGTTTTCTCTCAGTGACAGATCTCACTCATACCAGTGGGTCTTTGGCCCAGACTGATTTATTCTACCTCCTGTCCTGGCAGGAAAAGTGGCCTTGCCCAACTGGCCCACACACACTCTGGTTCTTACTGTTGGATATTACAGCCCAGCCACGCCTGGCCCACCTCCAGATACAGCTCTCACATGTTTCCTTGGGAGCCAAGACCTAGCCCAGCCCATTCTATACCTACCTTGGCTCTCATGGATATCAGTGGGTGCTGGTAGCTAGCCCATTCTGACACACCATAGACGCAGTCCACACTCGTGCCTAGGGACGCTGCAGTCATGTCCATTGCAGATTGCCACCCCCATTCCGGCTCTCATGCTCACCAATGGGAACCACAACCTAGCTGGGGTGTCCCCTTAGCTCCCCAACTAGAACTGTTCCCAGCCACAGATCTTGCTTGTGCTAGTGGTTGCTCTGACCCTGCTCTGCAAAGCCCATCCCCTCTCTTGGCCTTTGCCATCAGATACTGCAGCCTGGCCTGTCCCGGCCTGCATCCAGTTCCAAATCTTGCTGGTGAGTGCTAGCCCTTTTCAGTCTGCTTCCATTCCTGGCTC
This sequence comes from Ochotona curzoniae, assembly GCF_017591425.1. Lineage (NCBI taxonomy): Eukaryota > Metazoa > Chordata > Mammalia > Lagomorpha > Ochotonidae > Ochotona > Ochotona curzoniae. The sequence goes on from NW_024467115.1 coordinate 25,601,303, forward strand.
ATGTAAACTATTAGGTGTGATAGCCTTGCCGGCATGACCTACGCACCTGCTTGGCTCCTCCACAAGCCAGTGTGCTAAGATTTGGTCTAGCCCTGCATGGTTTGCCCCCCTTTCAGAACCAACCCACACACTTGCTAACAAGTGGAGCTACCCTGCCAGGCCTGAATCACATGCTTACCAATGAGAGCCAAAGCCTGCCAGGGGAATTTCCCCGAGTTCTCCCATCAGACCCATTCCCAAACCCAGATTCCACACATACTAATGATGCTAGACCCTTGCCTGGCATTGTATACCCCCTCCACCTGGCCTTTGTATGAGCTGGTGGATATTTTGGCCTGGCCTGCACCATACTGTATTCTTGGGTGCACCTGCAAATGCTACATCCTGGACAAGCCTGGCCTGCTCCCAACCTCAGCATCCTTGAGTGTCAAAAGGTCCCATGGTCATGCCTAGCTCACCCTGTCACCACTTTCATCTCTTAAGCAAACCAATAAGAAATTGCAGTCCCATGGGATTGAGCCCACCCATTACCCACAGAATCTCTCTCTAGAACTGATTCTCTTGCATGCTGGTTATTGTCATGGCCAAGCCTAACATTTCCCCTGTTCTGACACTCACTGGCGGGTACTGTGATCTAGCTCTGTCAGGTATGCCCCCAGCCCTAGCTTCAGTGTTTAGTGTTTAGTGGTGGTCTGAGGTGATTGATGATAACTTGCCTGCCTCAGGTCTCCCATGCAGGGTGGTACATTGTTTTAACTCAGAAAGGTCCTCTAGCTTTCCCCCTTCAAACCACTTGGTCTCAGCTTTCTTACTTACCTACAAGTACAGTGTCCTGTTCAATGGATGTTCCTCAGAAGTCATCCCCTATCTGCAACATACTCCTTCAGTGGTCCTCTCTCCCTCAGTGGTCCTCTCTCTCCCACCCCATACCTGATCAGTCCACAGTCCCCCTGCCCAGGAGTGTATGGGTTCCCCAGCCAAGTCTTCCAGTGGGGTGGTATGCTTGCCTGGAGCTCTGCCCACCCACTAGGGCCCCAGGCTCCTGCTACATGCTCTGGACTGGGACCTAATCCTTCTGCCCACCCCAAATCCAGGCCAAATCAAAATTCTCCACGCCCCGCCCACCGGCACCCCAGACCAGCATGCTAACCTAGAGCTCTCCTTCCGCTTTCCCAACTGTGCCTGGACCAAGCAGGTGTGGGAAATCCCCAATCACGCTTTGCTTACCTGGATGCAAACCGCCAGTCCCCTGCCTGTCCCTGCTGGCATTATCTCCCAGGTCCCCTGCAAGCCTGAACTCCCTGGTCCACGTGAGCCTGCCACCTGGTTGTGCCTGTGCAAAAGGCTGAGGTGATGCTTTAATTGAAATTTGAAGGTTTGTAGGATTCTAGTCATAGCAGAAATTAAAGCAATGTATGAAAACAAGTTGAGCTCAAGTATATGTAAGGGCACAGAGCTTCATATGGATGAGTTATACTTCATAAACCTTTTGAAATGAGAAAATAGCCATAATGGGGTGAATTTCTAAGTGGAGAACATTCTAGACTTGTGTTTCCTTAAAAGAATTCTGCAGTTGTATCTTTTTTAGATATTTACTTTCTTTTCTCACTTGGATTTTTTAGAATATCTGTTCTGATATGGGGATTTAAGGTCATATTCTTCAGCCACCACCACCCCATCCCTCAAGTAGCTAAATCAACATCTTTGACTCCTTGTTTCTGATACATATCCAGTCATCAAGTTAAATCAAATATATCTGAATATTTACCCTATGTTTTTCTCTATCCTTACCATCAGTCCATCAAGCTGCAAACCTCTTCTACCTGAGTACTCCATCAGCAAGCTCTGGCACCCCCCACTTTCTCCACTGATGTATATCATAAAAGGAAATTTCATCAAGTCATTCAGCTGCTTAAAATTCATCAGTAGGTTTGTTGTCCTCAGATCAAGTTCAGTAGCTCCGATTTTATAGCCACAGAGCTCAACGTGCCCTGGCTCCTACCGCTGTACAAATTCCTCACTTGCTATATTCTTACAGTTCTCTGTGTTCCAGCCATAGGGAACATCTTTCTGTTTATCATGTCCTCTTGCCACAGAGATCAGCTTCTTAGAGAAGCTTTGCTGCATGCCTAAAATAAGGTCACTTTGTCCTCTAAAATATCCCCTCTATCAGATTGAAAATCTTTAGTGTGTGCATCATCGCTTATTTTACGGGGCTGGCATCCACATCCTTGTGGTCTCCCCTTGTTTCTTTCCAGCATCCGGATTGGCTTCTGGATGTAGTAGATGATAGGGATAAAAACTTTGACTGATTATATGACTGATTACATCTGTCTCTTCCACAGCTGTTTCATGATATTGCCTTTTGTCCTGTGTTAAGGTCTGGATTTTTTTTTTTTAAGCATCTGTTTGGGCTTTGTTTTGCAGTGACAGTTTATTTATGTATTTATTTATCACTTAATTAATTTTTCTTGATATCACTCTATTTTCTTATATCTATGTTTTTGCATTTTTGGTAGAATACCCTGCATTTTTTGATGAGCATCATGTCACTTTGTGAAGACTTTGTGAATAGCTGCTTTTCCCACTTAGAAGCATGGTTGGCTTCTCCTTTGTGTGATGCTTTTCATTATATCTCTAGGAATATTTTTAAGAACTTGAAAGAACATGTAAATACATTTCTAAACATAAAGTAATAAAGAAGCTAGCAACAATGCATGTTTAAGGACATTACACATAACCAAAAATAAGGATAAAATTGGGAGAATAATTAAAATGGAGATGTTGAATAGCTTCTATCTTTATCACATAAATAAGTGATACTAATAAGAGAAATAATAAAGTCTCAAGGAAAATGAAGAAAACACAGATCGGTTTTTAGAGAAGAAATTATAAAAGCATCGATTGCAATTTTAAGTAACTCTGGATCTGGTGTTCACTGTTTGTATGCATTGTCTGCAGATCATTTACAAAGCTGTATCTTTAGGTGAACGATATACATTAGATTTTTTTAAAGTGACCAGATACATTGTTAGATATAGTTCCAAGTATAAATTTTTTTAGTGTGTTCTCAATGCTTTTTTGTTTAGAATTTTATGTAAAAGGACATGGAAGAAAGCTACATCTGTATGACATCAATCCAAGAAAAAGGCTTTGTGGTAATCATCTATGAACATGTATAAATCATTGTTCTTTTCAGTTGTGTGTCAATGTCAATATGTTAAGAGTCTATTAATATAAGCAAATGTTATATATCCAGTAATTGAAGAATTTCAATCTGGGTTTTCTTGAATGATTTCTGTATTTATGTACTTTTTAAACTGAGAATGTTCAGTGTAACCACTGAAAGTTGATTATGGAATTGGTTAGTTTAACAAAAATGGATGATTATTTTACTTTGTACTGCTTCAGACTGTATGTCAATTCTGCAGCAATAGAAAGTGTGTTAGTTACCAAGCATATGCAATGTGCAATATACTCAGCACTGTTATATATTACACATAACACAGCTCTTCAATCTTTTAGTTCAGAAACGGTTATGAAGAAATAAACAAGAGAGTAATCAAACTATCAGCTTTTTTCCCTAAATGCTAAGCTAGAGTGGTTTGACATATGTGAGAATTTATTGTGCAAATTCTGGTTTGTCATTCTTCCCTGCCTTATTTCATTGGATTCATCACTCTAAAGCTGCAGCTTTCTCCCTGAAGGACATATTCTATATGTTTTCACTTACAGCATAAGCTACAATATGACCTTACAACAGGTTGATAGGAAAGTACAAAGTTTCCAAGGGCTCAGTACTCTGGAGGGAATGTGGTCGAATGAGCATGCTCAGTAGCTGCTTCTCAAACCAGTGACTAATAATTCATTCTTCTGGTCTTTGTCTTCCACATGGAAATATAAAATATGTACGAGTAAGAATGCTGAGTTACATATCTAAGCCTGTGATCATGCAGAAATGTGACTTTTTTTCTCAGGGAGCAGAGATCTTGCCTTTCAGATCTCCTTTTGCCCAAACCAAGCCTTGCTCCTCTTCCTCTCTCCTCCTAGGACCAGCAGTGGGCAGTATAGCTATGCAGTGGGCCAAGAATTTCATCAAAGAAATGACTAGAAGAGTTTGCTATTATCTAAGGAGAGTAGTCATTCCTTATTCTAATTCTCCTTCTCAATTATAGCTGGCCTTGTGATCAACACAACTCTTGACATGTTATTCAAGGAGCTGAAACACCAACATCAAGAAACCACAGCAGTTTTATGACGGCAATTTGAAGTCCTTCTGGTTTGGGTTTTCTCTGTAAAGAAAATCCTATATCAAAGAGATAAAAAAGAGCACGGTTTAATGTCTGGAACACCAATGTACCGTAAATTGGCACACTAACACGTAAAATTTTTTTTTCAAAAATGGTGTCATCCCATTCATCTTTTCTGTTTCTTCTCTGATAAGTAGCTGTCTGGTCCTGTCTGGTCAGAGGTGACTTTCTTTCTGCAGCTACAGTTTGAGCGGCTTCCATTGCAATGAGTGGGTTCTATAAGCCTCTCCTTTGTCTCAATTATTTTGTCTTTTTTATTTGGACACCATTGTGAATTCACATGCAGTTGTAAGAAAAAAAAAAAGAATCTGGAAACATTGTATACCTGTTTCTCCTGGTTTTCCCTGGGGATGATATTTACATGAATACAGTGCATTTCAAGCCCTGGAAACTGACACTGACTTGGTACAATCTACAGATATTATTCAAATTTCACCAATTTCACATTCACGTTTTTTGGAGTGTGTTTAACTTTATAAAATTTTGTCACTTGTGTAGATTATATAACCATCACATTAATTAAGGTATAGAAGTTTACATCATAATGAAGATCTCTTGTGCTGTCTCCTAATAATCACACATGGCACCACACCTCATCTCTAACTTGTGCTAAAAACAAATAGCCCATCCATGTTTAATTTTGTCAAATTATATTACCTAAGTAGGGTCATACTGAATGCAAGCTTCTGAAATTGAAACACTTTATCCCATATGATGTCCTTGAAATCCATTCAACTTGTTTGTATCAACAATTTCTTTTGATGGTTTGATTGGTATTCCAACGTATGGGGGTACACGGTATGCTTGCTTATTTTCCACCTAAGGGCTTCTGTGTTGTTTTAGTTATTGCTACTATGTGTAGAGCTGCCATGGACGTTTGTGTCTGTTTTCATGTGGACATTCTGTTTCTCTAGGATACATAACCAAAAGCATTAGTGCTGGTCACACAGTTCCTAGGGCAACTTTTCCATTTCCATCTCTGTGTCTCTGTTAACCAAGGCTTTATAGGACTGAGACCTCAAGAATCCATGGGTGGGGGAATACTTAGCTTATGAATTTGGGATGGCATTATTTTATTTTATTGCCTTTGATTTTTTAATTTTAATTATACCTTTGTGAATCTTATCAAAACAACACTACTTCATCCAGCAGAACAGGGCAACAGGGTTGGGATGTCATTCCTGTGAAGTTTGCATTGTATCAGACTCCATTTTGCTAGCAGAGTAAGAGTAGAAATTGTCCTTGATGTATTAATGAAAAATTCCACATTGAGAAAGCCCATCTTGACAGACCTACTGCAAGTCCTACCACTGAGGATCTGCTGTGGGTGATATATGAGAGAGAAAGTCTGCCACAGGCGAAGGACCAGCAAGTACCCAGAGACCCACGGCCTGCCTTTCCCAGGATAGGAATGCCGTCAGCACACTGAGCTGGAAAATAGAATCTTCCTTAGTGAAGCCACAAGTTTACAGGACCCTAAGCAGACAATCCGCTAAACAGCATCTTTCAGGCCTAATGGTAACTGGAATAAATATGTGTTGTTTCACTTCACTAAACTTATGATAATGCGTTATCCAACAATAGAGAACTAATGCAACTTTCTCCTCCTGTATTCTATTTATTTTTGCCACTAGAAACAATGCTCAGTATACCTTTGTTGTTCATACGCCGTTATGTGCAAGTGTCTTTATTCTGTAGGATAGATTCTTCAGTGTTAGATGGCTAGATATTCTTTTCAATTTTAACCAGTAATGCAAGATTGTTTTCTTTTTTAAGATTTATTTATTTATTTATTTATTGGAAAGGCACATATACAGTGAAGAGGAGAGACAGAGAGGAAGATCTTCCGTCTGATGGTTCACTCCCTAAGTGACCAGAATGGCTAGAGCTGTACCAATCTGAAGCCAGGAGCTCGGAGCCTCCTTTGTGTCTTCCACACAGGTGCAGGGTCCCAAGTCTTTGGGCTATCCTCTACTGCTTTCCCAGGCCACAAGCATGGAGCTGGATGGGAATTGGGGCCACCAGGATTAGGACCGGCGTCCATACGGGATCGTAGCATGTGCAAGGCGAGGATGTTGGCCACTAGATCATTGTGCCGAGCCCACAAGATTGTTTTCTAAGGAAGCTCTGATTAGTCATACTGTAGCAGCAACATGTCAGTGTGTGCTTCTTTTGTGGTCTTACTAGCCATGTGCCCTAATAGAGTTTTCCAGTTTTTATTTATCAGTCTGTAAGAGTTGAGTGTATTTTTGTTTACTTACCACAGGAGTAACCCTGTTCGAATTTCTCTTTCATATGGTTTGCATTAAGTTTTAGAAATGTTTTTTGGGGGGGTTCTACTTTTCATTTTGTATTATACTAAATTTTTTCTTTATTATTGACATTTACTTTCAGTTCTGTATATTACAGGCATTTAGTTTTACCCTAACCTTTTTTTATTGATTTTGTTTATTAATAAAATTTTATAACAAGAATTAGAATTTTTTGTAAAATAAATATTATTCTTTTCATTAATAACATCTGTACAGCTTTGGTTAAGAAGGTCCTTTTTGGTAAAATATTCACAATTTTAAATTCTTATTCCATTTGCAATACATTTTTATATTTTAAATAATTAAAGCTCAGCTTAATATTTTTCTAGGTGTATAAGAAATTATACTAATAAATATAAATTGCTGAAATAACTCAAGAGACTGCAGAAAAGCTGAATAACTTTCCAGTAAAAGACATTAAAAACTGTTTTTAAAATGTACTGCTAAAATGATAACAGCACTAGCTATATTTTCTTTAATTTCTAAGTTTTTAAGAAATTTTATAAAATCCCTCCTATCCCCTACTCTTTTGCCCTATATTGTTACAATAGTATAGTCCTTCAGCAACACTTACAAGTGCATCATTCTGCTATTTAAGTGTATCCTGACATAGTAGGTATAGACAATGTTAGAAAGTCCAGCATTCTATAGTCAAGATACATTTAAGTTTCACCGGGAGTCCAAATTTTCTTTGGGAGCAGCGATGCATGCTGCAATATATCTTTACTTCTCGATATGTTAGTCTCCATTATATAGTTTCTCTAGATGAATATATGTATATACACATTTATCTTATATCTGTTGATCTTGTATTTTGCATGAAAGTTGATTTACATGACAGAGAGCATATACTTACAGATACGTTTCAACTAGCAAGCCTTAATATGTGATTCCAGGACTAGCAGCACTGGCATAATTTGGGAGTTTTTGGTAATTACTGCAGAACTTCAGTCATTGCCCTGACCTAATGAATCAGAATCTGAATATTTGACACCCCAGGCGTTCTGTATATACAGTCATATCTGAGACGTGATTGCAGACACTACAGGTGATGGAACATTAGATGTTGAAGTTACAGCTGCAGAGTCTTCAACCATGTTTCTTTAGTTGTTCATTGTTCCTGCATTAGTCGTGTACTTCATTTCCATTGCCACATTTTGATTTTTTTTCCTTGCTATCAGGTTTTCTTAATTATGCAACTTTCCTTATTCATGCTTGTAGCTGCTTTATTTGCAGTTTTTTTTGAAAGATGTAGCTTTTCTCTTACTGTACTCCTCCAGTCCTTTAAATTTTTTTAGTTTATTATCTAAAAAATTTAACTTTTCAAATTTTGCTTTTTTCACAATAAAATCTTATTATGATTTTATACTATCCTTTGAAAAATAGATGTATTTGGCTTATTGAAAGGCAGAACAACAGGCAAGCAGAGAAACAGAGAGAGGTCTTCCATACTCTGGTTCATTCTCCAGATGGGTGCAACAAATGAGGCAGGACCGACATTCCATCCATACTTGGCCCCATTGGGTGGCAGTGGTCTAGGGCCTTGGTCTCCTACTGTTTTCACAGGTCCAATAACAGGGAGCTGGTTGGGAGACAGAGCAGCGGGGGTTTGAACCAATGCTCTGATACTGGAAGCTGGTTCTGTAGTTGGTGGTTTGCCCACTGAGTTATAATGCTGGTCTTCAAACTTCCTGTGAATACAAAGTGTGTTTGCGATTCTTAGGTTTTAGTCAGTTTTTATTTTTCTTTTAGTTTTGGCGTTACCTAGAATTAAAAATTATAAATTCCAAGTGGAATGATTCTATTGAATATCGTTATGTTATCATCAGACTGTGTACTTGTGACATTTATAAATGTTTGAGATTTTGTGTCTAGTTATATTTTTGGATTTTGTCAATGTAGCTTGGACAGACAAAAATGTGCTTTATTTTAAGTGGATTAATGATTAATTCTTCTCTGTTCAGTTTTTAATTTTATGTTTGTTGGAAAGAAACCTTTTTATTTAGCATCAATTAATATTTGGTATTAGAAATATACGTAGGTGGGCCTTTGTAGCATAGTGAGACTTCCGTTTGCTTTTCCTCTTTGGTCTCTGTCTTTATTTTCTCTTGAAGGTTTTTTTTTTTTTTCCTTCAGATGACAATCAAATTGACAAATCTATTATTTTCATGAAAGTTTTCTGATGAAAATCTCTTTTTTTGTTTGTTTGTTTCCAGGTCCAGCTATTTGTGTTTTCCAACATATTGTGTCTCCCTGTTCCCGCAGTTGAATTTCTGGATGTAATATCAGGGAATATTTTCTCATCAGAACATATCTGGATGTAGGTTATTGTCTCACTGACCTGCCCTTTTCTGTGATACATTTTCCCTTGGTCATTTGCCAAGGGTCCAAATTCCATCCATTTTTAGGGCTTGTGTTCACAGGGCATAAACAACCATTGCTTTTCCAGTTCAATAGCTGCCCTTGTATAGCACAGTATTGCTTAGATGTAATTATAGCATATACTTAAAACAGTTATCTCAGTTAAAATGATACTTAATGATGCTATAATGTTATATTATAGTTGTATGTACATAATCGTTAATATATTGCTTACTGTTGTTGTGCTATTTTCCTTGGAACTCGTTTATCTGATTTCCAAAACCACTTGAGATTGTTTAGGCCCTTGAAGATGGCTGCCCACCTGCTTTTAGCGCGCCCTTTCTAGCAGCATCTTAGAATGTTTTCAGTGGTTTCCGAGCTCTTAGTTCTTTCTGGGAAAGGTTTTCTAACAGCTCTCTGAGAACCTGTCTCTGGCTTTGTCAGATTCCCACAGGCTGGCTGTGCTCTCTGATCTGGTAAATGCCAAAGAACTTCTTCCTTTGTAAATCCTCTTTTTATGAGCATTTTGACTCAGGTTCATCCTTTTTATTTCATTCCTTTCTAGTCCAGCTTGTAAGATCTCACTTCTATGGTATCTGTCTAGCTTATACTCTAAGATCAACATTGCATCTTAGGACTTGTTCTCTCTTCCAGCTGATTCTACATCATTTTTGTTTTCTGAAAATTCTTTTGCTTGTTTTCCAATACTATGGCTGATGTGCTGTAACCCAATGCAGTCCCTCTCTGGCTTTCTCCATAAGTGATTCTTTGGAAAAAAGAAAAAAAATTATGTATTCTTTATTTGAAAAGCAGATTTACAGAAGAAGGAGAGACAAAGAGAGACTGAGGGAGAAGGATAGGTATCCAGTGGAACTAATTGGGTCTGAGGCCAGGAGCTGGAAACCTCTGCATCTGCCTCGTGAGTGCAGCAGCCCAAGGACTTGAGCCCTCCCCCACAGTTTTCTCATGCCATGAGCAAGGAGCTGGATGGGAGGTCAAGCAGCAGGGATAGGAACTGGCACCTCTATGGGATGCTAGCACTGGACATTTCAGTATTAGCTTGCTGAGCCTTTCCCTGTGACTCAAACATAAACGATTCTAACTACAGCATTTTAAATTGCCTCTTTATCTCAGAGCTTGTGGTAATTTCATCTGTGGTTTCTTTTCCTTTGTTTAGAAGATATTGCTTGCTTTTTATGGTTAAAAACTTTCACACCCATTATGAGTGTGGCACTACAGTAAATCTGAAATCTTGTTTCCTGGTTATTTCATGGGCCTCCTTGAGGCCCTGTATTTATGCTGGAGGTTATTGTTTAAAATTTGTGGCTAGGTTCCATGAAGCCAACAGGTTAGTTTCTTTATAATTTTATTTTATCTTTTTTCATTTAAAGACATCATAGAGAGAAATGCAAGCTGAAGCGGAATACTTGCTGCTCTTTTCCTGCATTGAGCATGAGACTTAGTTGATTTTCTTTATCCTGATTCAGCTGCCTCTGCAGTATAAAGCCTATGGACACGATTGAGAAATTCAATAAAATAAGCCATGCTTCATCTACCCGTAAGTGTCTGAAAAGGCTTTCTTATACAGCTGACTTTGAAGGTCAGCTTTTATTATGGTAGAAGAGACTCAGTCTCCTGTAATGTAATCTGTCTCATTGGCTTGCTTCAAACTCTAGCTGCACCTGCATCAATCAGGCCAGGTTCAGCTGCAGAGAACCACATGGGAAATGAGTACTAAGCCCCCAAGGAACTTCAGCAATTGAAAACCAGCCGCACAGTGACCATCAAACCTCACAGAAACCCAGTGCTGTCTGGACCCAGCTGGCCTAGGTGACCCAAGTCTCCTTTCCTGCCTTTCTGTGTACTGCCTAAGATTCTGGTCCTTCATTGCAAGGTAGGACTGGAAAGGACAAATCAATATCATTTCTCTGACTTCTTGGGTCTGGGAAAAGCTGCACAGTGCATACAGGATGCCAAACAAGTGATGGAGAACGTTTTGGCGCTAGTGCTGAATTAAAGAGTGTCACTTGACCTATGGTCACTTGGCTCTTGGAGGTGCTTTGCATTCTGAAAAGAGGAAGATGTTACACCATCTCTGTTTCCCCTGCATATTGTCAAGATCTCTATTTAGGCAACTATAGATGAAGAGGCAGAAAGATATCCGAGTGACAATAGAGCTCCATCTCCACTTTGGGAATGTGAGAAGTGGGGGTGTAACCTGCAGGAACTGGATAAGTATCTTAAAGTTGATAGATCCAGATCAGCATTAGACAATAGCAAAGCTATAATGACACACAGGGGGAATTAGGAACGACCCAAACAGTCTATTAACAGGTGGTCATATGCACAGAATAGGGGAGAACCCCAGAGCGGAACAGAGGGACTGGAGGAGGCTTATCCCCCACCCATAAGGACTCCCGGACTCCCCCCAAGGTCTATCAGAACGGACACAAGAACGTCAACACAACTGCCAAAGAGAACACGGGGATCTGGAATGCCTCCGAATGCTGTGAACCCAGAGGACAGACACCCCCTCTCTTTGGACCAACTACACGAGATGGAAGAAGCCCGAGTCCTTCCACATAGGAACCAACGACATCAGAACAACAACTAGGAACCACGATCGGTCATCAGAACCAGAAGATCAATAAATTTCCGGAGGGACAGTGGGGGAGGAATCCTCTCCAGTCCTTACCTAGTTCCAGCTCTGGGCCTCTACCCCCTATAATGACCAACAAAGTTCCTCCTAACCCCCCTGCTCCCCTTCATACACACACACACTCATATACACACACTAATAGGATGAGATAACCAAAGAACAATAAAGATAGGTCATCAAGGACTCACTCATGTACTATTAGATGGAACATAAAGAACAGGTACCCATTAACAAGGTATGAGAGATTTCTCTGCAACACCCCCCAAAATCGTTACACACCTCAATTGAGGAGGTGACATTGAAATAGTTGTAGAAGGTAATCAAGAACTTACATGTAATTTTAACATATTGTCTACTCAATACTATGTCAGACATCTAATGTTTGCCTTGATTTAACCTGTAATTTATGCTTGGTTGATTGTTACTTTTTGAACCTGTCACTGATGCTGTCTAAACCCAGAGGTTTTGAAGAATTGAACTTTTTTTTTTTTAACATATTGTTCACTCAATACTATACCAATTAATCCCATAACATTGTATATCGACGCTGATGTTTTGTTGGGGGTTTTAACTGACCAGAACTTTACTCTGTTAGCTCTACCTTCAGACCAGAGAAGGTCTCCCTAAGAGGCCACTGAACTTATCTGGACAATAAGACGTTGGACTTTATGCTAGGTATATGCTTACAATGAAGGAATTTCAACTGAACTTGAACTGTGGTTATGCAGCAAGATGGAGCAATCCACTATGGGAGGAGGGGTGTAGGAGGGGTGGGGGGACTCCCCAGTGCTTATAAAACTGTATCACATAATACAATGTTAATAATAAAAAAAAAAGAAAAAAAATACTATTAGGGTAAGAATTCCAAGATCAAGGCTGCCGCAGGTCAGGGTTTGATGACTTCCTGGCTTGTGGATAGCTGGCTTCTCTCTGGATCCTCACATGTCCCAGAAAGTGTGCTACGATTCCATGTCTTTTTATAAGGGATCTCCACCCTTATATCCTTGTCAGCGCCTACATTTCTCACAGACTTCACCTCCTGAACTGTTCTGGTGGGTGTAGGCTTTTGACATAAGAATGTTTAAGGAACATGTAACCCACAACAACAACCATTTCTACCTATTCAAGGAACCTCCATTCTTGGTGATTTTTTTTTTTTTTTAGTGTGAATCATCTGACAATCTTGATATTTTCATATGGTTTTGGTGTTATATTTGAGGGGATCATATTCATGGCACAGACTTGCCTCATCATCCATATATTTGGTGGTACAATCATATGAGCATGGGGTATTGGTTTAAATCAGCTGTGTAGTTAAATGGCAGACTCAAACAGATAGTATCACCACTCCCCGTGTTGGGTTTTTCCATCTTGTGGCAGGTGATGCCATGATGTACAACTGAGAGGGGTTACTGCGTGGGGACTGAAGGTCCAGCAGATGATGCATCAGAAGTACAACCCAGGAAGCATGGCAAGAATATTGGACGTCCAGTGTTCAAGGCAACATGACCCATTGGCAACAGTAACCAGTGGAATTTAGACTCTTTGTAATTTCCCTATATTGATTTGTTTTCTCTCTTCAAGGGAAGAAGCAGTTTATAGAGTCACATCTGAAACATGTTTAGCAGCATCATCCTTCCCCTTTTCAAAAATCAAAATAAAATTTCAAGTTTTAGTTGTGGGAAAAATTTACTGGAGAACTGGAATAAGATATTCAGCCATTTTATTCATCTTATGCATTATTTTGAAAAATTTTAGGGTATATGCTTCTTATTTTTAATCTGTAATCTCCTGGAGAACACAGCCACATGTAACATGTTGAATTTTTAATGAACATTAAGAAAAGAAGCACGTGTAGTGGTGAAATATACAAAACAGGCTGTCAGATGGGAAAGCATCACTGCCACTCAGTATCTAGGTAAGACTGGATCTGCCACATCCTCCCCTGTCTTCGGGAGACTCCTGTCAGTTTCCAGGCTTCAGGCTTCTCTGCTTCCTTCCTGCTGGTGTCGGTGCTGCCACTTGACTGGCACGTGACTCACGCAGAGATAACTCTGAGAATGTTTCTTGGTTGATGCACACCTCAAGGCATTTGTGAATAAACTGGGTTTTCTGGTTGAGTGCGTAGTCAAGTAGACAGGCCCCCTAATGCATGGTTCAGTCACGAACAATTCATGCTATGCCTTCCTAGACTCCAGAATAGTCTGCTGTCAGCTCTCATTCGAGTTTCCTACATAAGTCCCAGGCTCATGAACTAATGTTTTCTCTGCCGTGAATATATCTTTTAAAATTTCCTTTCTAGTTCTCCACTCTCTTTTCCTATATTTCCCTAAAAATTGTAAATATTTTTATTTCCTTTTTTTGCTAAAAGTATCAGCATTTTCTCAGTCTTTTTCACAGAGACACATATACAAATCCATCAGTTTCTCCCAGAGGGACTGCCAGGTAGCTAGAATCAATCTCCTTAAGCACTATTTATAGGTATAAACAGCACTGTTTTTCTATTTGATTTAGTATAAAATTCTCTTATTAAATGCCAATTACTCATGTTGAGTAGTAAGAGAAAACATAAAAAACTGTATTAAGAAATCTCACTGTTCATATTGTATCAGGCCTCCTAAATTTCAATGTAAAAGTGAATGAAGTTGCATTTACAGACTCAGAAGAGTTTTGGTGTTTTTTCTGTTGATAATACTCATAAAAACAAGTCACCAATTTTAAAATCTTCTGGTACTAATTGGCCACTTGCCTTTCTTGGCTTCAGATGCATTCTGGATACATATGTTTGAAAGACGTGTGGAAAAAAAAAAAACCCTTTAACAGTACATAGCAATTTGTTAACCTTACTAACGATTAAACTAATCAGAATGAACACTAATGCTTTGCAAACTAGGAAATGTGCAAAGTGTGAGAGCGGAGCACTGAACTGTTGAGGCAGTTGTAGCAATGGCTGAGTATAAATCAATGGTGATGCCTTTTCCTGAGCCATGGAACCTGCTGCATTTAGGGAATTGAGCTTTTTCCTGTCACTACTATACTAACCGTCTCAATTCATTGCAATTCTATTGCTTCTGTCATGTTTACATACTTTACACACTTTTATTTTAAGATTTATTTTATTGGAAAGGCAGATCTACAGAGAGAAGAAGAGATAGAGAGAGAAAAAGCTTTTATCCGTTTGATTCCTCAACTTGCCACAATGGCTGGAACCGAGCAGATCTGAAGTTAGGAGTCAGGAGCCTCTTCTGGGTCTTCCATGTAGGTGCAGGGTTCCAAGGCCCATCCTTCTTTTCCAGGCCACGGACACGGAGATGAATGGAAAATGGAGCAGGCAGGGCAGGAACTTGTGCGCATGTGGGATTCTGGCACTTGAAAGCAGAGGATTAGCCAATTGAACCATTGTGCCGGGCCCAGTATCAGCATTTCTATGCTATAAGTTCCTGAAATCAATCATAAAACCATCTTTGTGTGACTATAACAGGACATTTTACTACAATTTTTGTACTTTATTAATCATGTCAGGACTTTAGTAAGACTATGAGTTCATAATTTTGAATAGGGTGTTTAGGTTACCCTACATATGTATTATTAATCATTTCATTGTTAATGTATAATGTCAAGTGTTGAAAAATTTATTCTAAATGGTATGCAATCAGCCATGGCAAAGATTTAGAAACTCGTTTCAGATTATAATTACTTGCACTAGAATGGGAGAATAATCAATACTCATTGTTATGTCTTTGAGATCTTACTACAACATCATAACTAATGCCCTTTATCTCTGCTGTGCCCAGAATCATGCAGTAGTGTAAGAGGGAACCTAAAACAGTGCTTACATATTTGAAAAATATTGGAATAACATATGTGCTGTAATGGGATAGTTTCTCCAAAGAGATCAAGGAAAGGCTTCCTAGATTCTGAAAGTTAAAAGCAGCTGCCGAACCTGGATGTTCAAATTGTGGTGTGTTGTCAAGTAGATGAAATGCCCACATGGCCAGCACGATCTAAATCTGCATCTATCTGTCTTTCTATCTACCTATCTATCAATCAATCAATCTAATATATGTATTAGATAGATATATCTCTACATATCTTTTGATATAATATGTCTATATAATATAGTAATATAATTATTATATTATATTATACCCACTTGAGCCTTATAGTTCATCACAGATTGTTGTGTTTATAGGCAGGGACCACCCCCCCATGGCTTCATTGCTGAAAGCCTGATGGAGATGAGAATATATGGGGAATACTCAGCCTGTTCTTGTATTAGAAACAAGGACTCCCCATATACATATATACATGATATATATACATTAGGTAGATAGAATATACATATTGGAATATGATTATATATAGAATATAGATTCTATATTTAATATAACATATATCTAATTAATATATATTCCAATGAAATATGTAAAATAGATATTAATTAGATATAAATGTATTTCATTGGAATCAAAACTTCAAACCAATGCACTGGGCAAAGGTATCACCTAACCCAATGATATCTTTATAGAACTTGGCCTTGCAGGTGCCATTGTATGTAAAACCTGAAGTTTGCTTGCCTCATAAACATAATCAAAATGTGATCCTGGGGCCCGGCGCGGTGGCGCAAGTGGTTAAAGGTCCTCGCCTTGCACGCCCCAGGATCCCATATGGGCGCCGGTTCTAATCCCGGCAGCCCCGCTTCCCTTCCAGCTCCCTGCCTGTGGCCCGGGAAAGCAGTCGAGAGCGGCCCAAAGCTTTGGGACCCTGCACCCGCGTGGGAGACCCGGAAGAGGCTCCTGGCTTTGGATAGGCATAGTATCGGCCGTTGCGCTCCCTTGGGGAGTGAATCATCGGACGGAAGATCTTCCTCTCTGTCTCTCCTCTCTGTATATCCGCCTCTCCAATAAAAAAAATAAAATAAAAAATAAATCTTTAAAAAAAAATGTGATCCTGACTCCACAACATGTATTGGTCCAGCTTCTCCTGATGGAAGCGTGTCCCTTTTGTTGATTAAAGGGTCAAGTATGTGGGCAGATTCAGCATTTTTTAGGCAGAAGAAACAATACATTCATGCTTGTTTTCACGTATCTTGGACTAGTGGCGCACACAGAATCTCAAGATTGAAAGGGACTGTTGTGTTTATTTTCCCATTGGCCCCTTGCCTTCCTTTTTTTTTTTTAAGATTTATTTTATTTTTTATTGGAAAGGCAGATACACATAGAGGAGAGACAGAGAGGAAGATCTTCAGTCTGATGGTGAGCGCAACGGCCGATGCTATGCCTATCCGAAGCCAGGAGCCTCTTCCAGGTCTCCCACGCGGGTTCAGGGTCCCAAAGCCTTGGGCTGTCCTGCTTTCCCGGGCCACAGGCAGGGAGCTGGAAGGGAAGCGGGGCCTGCTGGGATTAGAACTGGCGCCCATATGGGATCTCGGGCATGCAAGGCGAAGACCCTAACCACTGCGCCACTGCGCCGGGCCCCCTTTCCCCCGCCTTCTTTTAAGTTCTACCCCGACCCCCTTTTCATAAACTTGTCTTTAGGGTTGCAACTTTGCTCGGAGAAGCTGGAAGTACTCTACCTCCCTTTTCCCAGAAGTATCTCAGTATTTTGCCCATGTTCTTCTGGATCACTAGGCCCTCCCATTTCCTGTTCTATTCCTCCGTAGAATGTATTTATGAACTCAGTTTCGTTTACCTGATAGAATTTGCACACAGGTTGCCCTAGGATCAGGCTCCAAAAGGTGTTGGATGAATGATGAGATCAACTCTGCCCTGAGTTAAATGTAAGCGAAAGACAATGAACTTTGATGAAGCAGCTTACAGTTGCCTTTTATGCCAAGGTTGGAGGAAGCGTGGTTTCAGGCTTCTTGGCCACTCTTTTCTACCTATGCCAAATGATCTCCTGGCCTGTCCTTGAAAACCTGAAGACACAGTGAGCATTTCCACTCCTGAGTCAGTATGTTCAATGTCAGACAGGTTCCAGTGTGAGTCTGCTCTCCAAAGACACACTACGAAACCTACATTCCAAAGTTTTTTTTTTTAACCTATTGTGGGCTTTTTTAACTTGATTACCATAAAGACATTTTATTATTTTAATCAGTTTTAAAACTAGAGCTGTCCAAATTCTACCTGTGTTTGCTGAAATCTTTGGATAAATCTTTTTGTTTTTCTTAAATAGCTTATGAATAATTGTGCATGTTTGATGTTTATCACTTAGTGATTTGGGACATTTGCATACACACATGCAATGATACCACCATTTTTCTTTTAAAAGTTTTAAACTGAATAATGCTAACACATGTACAGTTACAGAGTGCTCTGTGATGTTTCAATACAATTACACATTGTGTAACATGCAATCAGGTTACACATACAACATTTAAAATATAGCTTTTGTTTTGGTGAAAAAAGCATAATCCTGCTTTCTGGTGTTTTAAATAGAGAAATATATTTCAGCTTATATTTTAAATGTTTGTTGATTGATTTTGAATGTCAGAATTTAGAGAGAAAAGAAGAGCCAGACGCAGATATCTTCCCATTGCTGTTTACTTCTAAGATGGCCACAATGGCAGCCCTGAGCCTGGCTGACGCTGAGAGCCAGGAGCTTCACTGGGGTCTCTCATGTGCCTGGTGGTGGGGGGAGGGCAGCAGACCCCTCCTGCTTCTCCAGATGTATTAACAGGGAGCTGGAGCAGAAGTGGAGTAGGTGGGACTCCAAATGGTATCTGTATGGGATGCTGGCATCACAGACAGTAGCTTTACTTGGCTTAACAATCCAAAGCAAGGAGCCAGGAGCCTTTTCCAGGTCTCCTGCACAGGTGCAGGGTCCCAAGGCTTAGGGCTGTCCTCCATTGCCTTCCCAGGCCACAAGCAGGGAGCTGAGTGGAAAGCGGAATAGCTGGGACAGAAACCGCCACCCATGTGGGATCCTGGCATATGCCAGGCCAGGCAAGGATTTAGTCACTAAGCTATTGTTCCAGCCCCAAATAGTTATCTTTTTAAGCTGTTAAAATAACTCTTTAAAATATTTATTTGCTTTTTCCTTTTTCTTGTTTATTTATTTGAAAAGAAGTTAGAAGTTGACAGAAGGAGAAAAAGAGAGCTTGATTTTTCCTCTAATGGCAAAAATAGTCAGGGGCTGGTTCAAGCTGAAGGCAGAATCCCAGAGTTCCATCTGGTTTTCCCTGTTTGTGGAAGTGGTACTTGGTTCATCCTCTGCTGGCATCCCAGATGCATTAGCAGAAAGCTGGGGAGGAGGCACAGCATCCAGGATACGGATAGGTGCTCAGCTGGTTTCCTAAGTGCTGGCTTAGCTAGCTGGGCTACAATGTAGGATTCAAAACACTGTTTCTAAAATTTCGATGCCATCATGTTTTTCTTTCTATTTTTTTACACTGCACGTAGATTGAGATTATGTGATGTTGGTCTGTGTGTGCTTGGATTATTTCACTTAACAAACTGACCTGAAGTTCACTCTATGCGTAACATGGTTACTTGGTCTATTCTTTTAACTCTTTTTTCCCCTTCATGGATTCAACAAGTTGGAAGATACCTGAAGGCCAGCTAGTAGTCCAGTATGCTTGCTTTCCTGAGAATGAGATTGGGCATTGAGAGAGGAAGGGTCTTGCTGGTGGTCAAATGCCAAAGCTGTAGTCCTCAGTTGCACCAAGAAGATCAGGGATATGCCAATGGTTGGCATGCTGGAAGAATCCAGTAGCTCCTTATTCCATACATTTTGGATATCCAGTGATGCTGCAGATACACCACAAAAGAAGCTTGTCACTTTTGAAATACATTATTAATGGCACGAACCCAATCACAAGCATAAAAAAGCGTCTCTCTCCTTCCACACTCTTCCTCATTCAGTTGATGGTATGTCACCCGTGACCACCCAGGCAACTGTTTATCCTCTGTCAACTGAGTGAAGATTCATGTCGGCTGGATGGTAATTTTTATGAAGAGGAGTGAGTAGAACATTTCTCACAGGTGTTTGCTTGAGTAATACATTTTATGATGTAATTTTTAGCTAGGAGATGGCTTCAATTCCCCAAAATAGGATAATTCTGTAACACTTAGTAGCATTTGATGTTACCAGTGAAATGCATTTGGGTTCAGTACAGGGAACAGATGATATTTGGTCTGAAAACACTCCGTGAATTTACTTTTTTTTTTTTCACAGACTGTTGCTTACTTTAAAATTTTTTTCATGCTTTACTATGCCAGCTAATGACAGTTAGATTTAATGCTGCAACTGTCAATATTAATGTGCTCAATTTATGTGATTTCGGTTGGAAGGTGGCTCTG
Source organism: Ochotona curzoniae (assembly GCF_017591425.1). NCBI lineage: Eukaryota > Metazoa > Chordata > Mammalia > Lagomorpha > Ochotonidae > Ochotona > Ochotona curzoniae. The sequence goes on from NW_024467115.1 coordinate 25,621,245, forward strand.
TTGATGGGAAACATTTTTAAGGATGTTGTTGTTATTTCTTATATATATTGTATATCCTGCATATTATGTTAAATTTTAAGGAAACTTTTACTTATTGGTGAGTTTCCAAGGTAAATTCTGGTTTTGAACTTTACTTGTTTCTCAAATGTATTTCTTTGGAAAACTTATTATATATGCATATAAAATTATTTTATTTTAAAATGTTTGACTAGTTAATCTGTAATGACTCCAAAGTTTTTAGTTCAAAACGTTTTAATCTTGCGTCTAGGAAAAGATAGATAAAATGTAAGATACGTTTTTGGTGATGGAGAGCAAGAATAGCAAAATACTCAAAATAGATAAAAATACTCAAAATAACAAGTAAGTGTCGATGCGAAAGTTTGTTAAACAGGGTATCATAGAGGCATAGAGTTCTGGAATGTATTTGAAGAACTGTATAACAGATTATATTTTTCTATTTTGTGTTAGAGCCAGTTTAACTCATCTACTCTATAAAGGAATTATGTGAAATCTGTTCATTTTATACAAATAAAGTAACTAAAATATTCTCAAAAAAGTTCAAGAAGTTTCTGGTGGTCTGGTTCTTTTGAGGTTTGAGTAAGTATTTGGGAGTGAGGCCTGGCAACAGGTGCCGTGGTCAGGTGAAGCCTTTTTCATGGGATGGCTTAATTGTGGTCAGCGGGTCCCTATTAACAGAAACACCAGCCCTCCTGTACCTTCCGTTTTCATGCTCTCTTGCCCTGCAACTTTCCACCATGGTGGCGGACAATGAAAGCCGGCACCAGGTACTCAGACTTTCCAATTATAGCCAAACAGATTTTTGTTTTATGTTACCTGATCTCAGTTGTTTTGTTGTAACAGCAGAAAACAGTTCTAAACCATCTATCCAGTTATATTGGGCCTCCAGACACCAATCTTTGCACTGTCTTCAAACACACACAGGACTTATCTGTTTTGTTACTGCCATTTCCTACTTCTGGGGTACCAAAGGGACTTTACCCAAGTTCCTGCTCTAGTAAGAGCCAATATTGAAGTATCTTTTTGTCTCCTTCAAGTACTTTGTTACACTGTATATCTATCTAGAAAGTGTATTGATTTTTTTTTCTTCTGTAGAAATTTTATGGGAAAATGCTATGATTAGTGATAATCACAAATAGTCCTAAATAGTCAAAATATCTCATTTAGTGTTTCTGAAAGAAACAAAACCAGCTTTTAACAATGTTTTCTTTTTTTCATATGAGTTCTTATATACTTTGACATAATTGTCATGCTTTTTGTGTCACATATTTAGCTAATCATGCTCGAGAGCTTATTTCAATTTTCACAAGTTGCTAAGTATTATTTTCCCTTGTTATTTAAAATTAGTATTACTATCTCCCGTTTTCATTGTTGAATGTAATTTACACTCAGAAAAATGTGTAAGATCCATATGGGCAGCTTTGCAATTCATTATAACACAGCTATCTTTGTTGAAAACCCTAACCAAGAGATGCACCACTATCTTAGATGTCTGGATTAACTATTGCAGGCAGTGGTTGGGGAAGCAGCTAGCCAGCCTCAGACATTCCTATTACTCCTGCTGGTTGCAAACAATGCCTTTCTTCTTGTGTTAACATTGTTTAAACATTTAAAATGTAATGCGATTGCTTGTATGTATGACTTTGCCACTTAACTAGGTATTACTTAACCAAGTAGTTTTTCTAACTTTGCACTTTATACAAATGAAATTATGCCTGTTTCTTAACTTTATATTGATATATTCACTTATATTTTTGCTTGTGTATTTATTTGTCTTCCATACTGCAGAACATCTATTAAACAAATCCTTTGTACTTATATAGTAACCCGCGTTGTATCCCTTTGTAGGCTATTTTTTTAAGATTTATTTTTATTATTTTTTTATTGGAAAGGCGGATATACAGAGAGGAGAGACAGAGAGGAAGATCTTCTGACCAATGATTCACTCCCCAAGTGAGTGCAACGGCTAATGCTATGCCTATCCGAAGCCAGGAGCCTCTTTCGGGTCTCCCATGCAGGTGCAGGGTCCCAAAGCTTTGGGCTGTCCTTGACTGCTTTCCCGGGCTACAGGCAGGGAGCTGGAAGGGAAGTGGGGCTGCCGGGATAGAACTGGCGCCCATATAGGATCCCGGGCGTGCAAGGCGAGGACCTTAATCACTTGCGCCACTGCGCCGGGCCCCTTTGTGGGCTATTTTGAACCCTATGCCTTGGTACATGGTATGTGCTATGTGCTATATGATGCATACCAAGCAGTAGCATTGTGGGGTTAAAGTATGTTTATCAGCATCAGCATCGCTAGATAACACCACAGTGATTATGAAATGTATATGCAGTGTTTTCAGGGTTTAGTGTTACCTCGTTGTTGTTTTAATTTTTGTTCATTGTGTATTAGCTTTATTTTTTGTTTATTAGTGATTGCACTTTCAGGTTTGCGAAGTGTTATGTCAAGTTCTTTTGTCCACTTTTCTACTTTTCTGTATTTCTTTGCATTTTCATTGAGTTTGCTTGCAATGTGGATTGAACATTGTAGGTTTGCAAGTAGCTCCTACTCTGTGTCTGTATCTGTTTTCATGGAATCTTAGGGTAAAGAAAAATTCTTAACTTTAATGTATTTTTTTTCCTTTTCATAGTAGTTTTTCTGCTGTATTAAAGACATCTGTCCTAGATGAAAATAACATTTACTGATAAAATTTTTTACAATTGCCTGTTCCAGTTAAGTTTTCAATTGACACAGGACTGATTTTGATATACAGATTCCATTCATACAGATCTAATGCTTAAAAAGTTCCCTTCTTTCATTACTCAGGAGTTAACTGATTATACACCTAGAGCCCTTTTGTATATGTTGTTGACTTTAGACCTCATTATACTCCTTTGGTCTAACTGTCCCTAGTGACCCTCTTGGTCACTATGGGTTTATATAGATCTTGATGTTTAAAGCACTTTCTTCCCAGCTTCAAGTGTACTTTGGATTTTTGTCTTATTAATATACGTGCAAACTCTTAAGCAACCTTTTTAAGTTGCGCACATATACACAAAGAGAAATGACCTTCTGATAATATGACTGTATACATCAATTTCATGAAAAATATTTCTATTCATAGTTTTGCAGTCTGCACTTTGATATCTACCTAAGTTTTTGACGTTTGTGTATTGCAATTGAATAGTATTGTTAGACTTTTTCAAAGCAGCTTGGTACTTTTCATTACTATTATAAATCTTTTTGTTCCTAATCATATTCCATCTCAATTTTCTAATCTTACTTATCATGTCTTCTAATTATTTTCCTTATTGCTGTTTAAAATTACTTATCTATCTTTTTGTAATTGCAATTTGTACCCATATTTAAATATCTATTAATTTTTTTGGAAGGCAGAAGGAGAGTGACAAAAAAAGAGGGAGAGAGAGAGAACCATGCTGGTTCATTCTTCAAAAACGAGCAATGGCCCAAATTGGGTTGTTCCAAAACTGCGTGCCAGCACTTCAACCTGGGGTTTTTTCCATGTCAGTGGCAGACAGCATCTTATCGGCAGGACATATGTCCACTCTTTCAAAAATGTCCTCTAGCAGCTTGCTACTATCTCTTCTTCCTTTTCTGAATATTTAAACATGATAGTCTATGCTTAATTCATCCTTATTGCCTACTAGTTATTCTTCAAACTACTGTGATTTGGTTTGTTTTACCACTACTCTACCTCTGCTCGTCCAGTGGGTCAAAGCCAGCAATCCAAAGTTCTTACATTGGGCCCTTGGGATGATAGTCTTGCTCATAATGACGGCAGTCTTAGTTACATTCATATTTGTAATAATGTAATAGCATCAGTTAAAATTGATACAGCTAATCGAACATATTTTGGGGAAACATTTTTTTCTGTTGTTTTTACAAACACAATATAATTACCAGAAACGCTATCACAAATGCCATTCTTTAAGGTCATGATGAGTAAATTCCCAAGGCAACAGTCCAAGTGTCTGAGAAGTTTTTGTTTCTTCTTTATTCTTGGCTCTTCTCTCCTCTATTTATGTGTTTGTATATTTAGTGTCCAAATTGTATCCTTGTGTTTTACATGCACTGCCCTTATCCTTAATCTGCCTGTCATAAGTGCCCTGCCCTTGGAGTTCTTCATATTTTCTATTCCTCCCTGGGTGATTTAATTTGCTTACACAGCACCAACTTTCATATACCACATGGTGTTTGGCCATGAAAAGAATAATCGAATGAGTCTAAAACTTATGTTGCCAAAATTCAAGTACCTAGCGCAGGCCAATGAAAGTATGCAAGGACCTGTCTTATGCAACATGCCAAGAATTCCCTATAGAGGCAAGTAAGGTTTCCAAGGGGGATATATGTCAACTCCACATGTCCGTCTGCTCAATGTTTTGCTCCCTTTCTGTTTCCTTTCAAAAGTGTTCATTCCAAACGCATTTGGCAATAAGCATCAGCTTACCTTCACCTTAGAGTCTGCTTCTGTGTGAATCCAACTTGAACTACCTACCACGTAACAACATTTGATTGCAGTTTTTCCAGAGGAGCACAGCATGAATGCTGTAAGGTTTCTCCAGAGCATAGGAAGCTCACAAAAGTTGTCAACGAAACAAACTATTTCCTTGTGGCAACATTTACAGAATGAGCATGCCAGGGATACAGGAATGGAATGGATACAGGGATGAAATTCCTGTACTGTGGTGAGGAAGATAGACACAGTCGCATGTTCACAGCATAACATCATAAGGGCTGTGGCAGGGAAATACTCAATGTGATTAGGGGGTAACTGACATGCCCAGGTGTCCCTGCAGATTTCACAGGCAAGAAACAAAGAAAAGAGAAACCCAGGCTGATGGTATAGACACAAGGAAAGGCACAGAGGTGACAAAGAATGGCATGATTATAATCTGGCATTGTCTGGCAGTTATATTTTTAAATGTCTGGGGTTCAGGGAAGGGTCAGATTCAGAGGATACTGAAAAATACAGGAAATAGTGACAAATGTTGCTGCAAAATAGTCCTGGGTCAGAGTTCATGAAGGAGTTTTTGCTTGGTGATTGTGTATAAAATCAGAAGATTAACAAGGGATATCTAAAGAATGCCAAAATTTGTTATGGGAAGCACTAAAATAGAGCAGTTAGTGAAAACCACTGAAGAATCATCAAAATGGCAGAAGGGAAACTATGATAACACTTCCGGAGAGAAGGAAATGTCCAGAGGCAAGGTTTGGCTCTGTCAGCATGCCGCAGGCATATTGAAAACAAGCCATTGAGCCCTTATCAGAATTGGTTACAGAAAAGGTGATACAGTCCCAGATGGAGGACCATAAGGTACTGAAAATGATAAGCTATGGTTCATGCAAGAAAGAAGGGGAGGAATCATTAGCTGGTGTTGAAGGAGCAATTAGGCTACAAAAGCGAGTTTTGTTAAAGCTTGAGAGCTCAGGGACACTTTTTAAGGAAGGAAAGAAATGTAAAAGCTAAGAAAATTGTTACAATTGTTTGTTACCCTAGTAAGGTGACAGGGATTAGGGTTTGAAGTGAGCATAATGGGATTTTCTGGGTTCTGAGAATTTTTTTTAATTGGGAACATCCCTCGGGATAAGTCTTTCAAGTTGCACATTTTCAGTTTGTGAAGCTTTCTACGATATCATTTATGTTGCACAGTAAGTAGTCTTGACAGTTCAGCAACTGGAATGATTAATTTGAGTTACCGTGGGCTTGCTAAGTAGTTTCCACTGAGTGGTGTAGGTGACAGTTTTCAGATCTTCCTGGGCCGAGACTGAAAGTCTAATCCTGAATTATGAATTATCTCTTACGTATGTGGATGGGCAACAGAAAGAGGTAGAATTGCACTTCAGAGTTAAGTAGCTCTAATCTAGATTCACCTAAGGTGCATGTCTTTACTTAAAATGAATAAGACTTACAAAGGTCACAGTAACTACTGGCAAGCCAATTCGAATCCAAAATCTGTTATTCCCAGTGTAGGGAGAATTGCACTGCAATCTTTCAGAACAGACTCTCATGGATCGTAAGATTCTAAATAGGGTCAAGGGCTTCATTCAAATATAATTTAGTTTGTGTTCATTACTTGAAAACTCTTTTCTTTATGCTCATGTTTAAAAAGATTTAATTTTGCTTACAGGGTATGTATATTCTCTTGGGTTGCTAACATGTAGGGAGATCTCAGCTCTTCCTGGGGACCTGACAGGAAGTGGTTTGATCAAAGGAAATTTTCTTGAAATGCCACCCATGAATTCTGAGAGAGGAGGGCAGGTGCATACCTTGGCAGGTTCTCCCAAACTATGAGCACAGCTCTTATCATGGAGTGGGGGCAGAGCAATCCCGGCATGAATCCTTGGCTCCGTTGGGCTCTGTTTTACAGGCAAACCATGGCTTTCAAGGATCTTACACACTGCTTATAGGAAAATTCTTCTAGGAAATATCCTCATGGCAGAGCAGCATCCTCTGCAGGAAAAACTTAGTTTTTTTAGTTCTGATGAAAATTGTTCTTAATGACTGATTCTGTTAGAATGGGTAAATCTTCCCCAAAAAGAAGGATGTTGTGTTCAGACAGCCTATGAATCTCTACAGCCTTGACCTTCCCAGAAACTGACCATGGTGTCTTCTGCTTTATCATTGCACGGAGCCATGTTTATTGCTTAAAACTTGCAACTCTTTTGAATCTCATTAGCCTCGGGTCATCATTTCTAATGTACAAGAACATTTGTCTGATTGAATTGTTTCTCCCTAGTCTTTCACTTTTACCTTATCTGAAGGGAGATTATGCAATTGGGTAATTTTCATGTTTTCCAATGTACTTAGAATGGTGGTGTGCAAAGCAAGGTTTTCACCACTATTTGTCAAAATGTGCTTCATATCACGTTATTGATCTTACAGTGTGAAGGGTCGTTAGCTTGCTTTATGATCTCAGCAATGTTTGACACTATGACTGTAAATAAAGTCCTCTTATTGTCAGTCTCAGTGGTGCTCTGATATACCCATACTTCAGTGGACTGTATCTACAAGGCTGGCACTGGTCTGCCATGTTTTGTGCCAGGGAACTAGTCTTCTAGATTCTCTTGGTTTTTCTGAGTATTTGTGTTAATTAGTGTTATTATTCTACTTGAGACAGAATACAGAACTATAAAAGTGGCTTAATACATACAGTAAGTAGGAACATTCAGGCCACATACTAGCTTAAGCACAGGTTTTGGCATTGTCTATTTCTGCTGAGTTTTATTTCTGTTTTAATATTCATTTACCTACCCTACAATGCTCCCAGGAACTGAAAAACAGCCCTGGGGGTTCCCTGGGCTGAGAACACCTTACAGTTCTCCTGCAGACAGGTGTAAATTAGGTTTTTACTGTTCCAAAGTGGCTAAAGTGGCTGTTCTTACTGGAAACTTTTAAGCCTGAAATCAAATTGCCATTGTTCCAGGAATTCTGAACAGTTCAGGAAATTCACAAAATCCCTTTCTGTGGTTTCTGACTTCTGCTTCATGTAGTGAGTGAGCTGTTGTTTTTTTATCTCACAAAACAAGACATTTTTATGTTTGACCACTAGATTTTGAGAAAATGGATTCTGAGAGTGTGTGACAGGGCTCCAGCAGCCGCTTTCCAAGCAGGGTCATCTCAGCGATCATTTTACAAAAACATGGAGGTGCTTTTCTCTCCTTGTAAGCTTCTCTCTTGAACTTTCAAACTATTATGACTTAATCATACAATTCTTAATTATGAAAATTTTCATTTAACTTGTCCAATTGAAGTGAAATATTTTGTTTTTGGTTATAATTCTCGCATTTTATGCCTTAGATGTGCTTGATTTTCAGAGATTTTTGTTCTAAGAATTCTTTCAAATACACATAGACATATATAAAAATATTTTCATTAGTTGAATGACACTATTAAACAGGTAGAGAAAATTTTACAAAAGTGGAGAAAAAGATTTGGAGAAGTTTTATTACTAAGTCACCTAGAAAATCAAAAAGTGTTCATGTTACAAATTCGATGTGATCATTAAAGACTCATTGATCACATTAAAAGCTCATCTTCTGCCAGCATGGTTTCTTTTTGGTCCCAGAGAAGGCTACAGCTTCCCCTCTGTGTTCACTAAATTCCCTTTTCTGACCACCTTCCATGGCATATTTAACATCTATTTCTTTTCTGAAAATTATCTCTAAAAATGCTAATGTAAGATTTCTTTCCAAATATATTTATTAATGCTATTCAATTTACATTTACTGCTATGCTGTTTTATATAGTTACATGAACACAATATTTAGAGATATGAAAAAAAACCCACATGCATTTGAGGGCCACATGGAGGTGGGCTCCAATCATGACCGCTGCTCACCAAGTTCCATGACCTTGTATTCCTGTTGACTCATCTATGAAAGTGAGAATTTAATAGTGAACTCAAATAAGTTTGTTGAATAGCTACAATATTTCTGGTATACTCAGTATTTAACAAAAAAAAAATAAGAAAAGCTCTGAAGGAGATGGACGAGTAGAAATGTAAGCACGTGGTGGATAATTCGGAGATTGAGTCAGATACCGCAGAAGTGACTGTAGGAATTTTCCACTTCAGAAGTGATGGTTATGGAAGATCTCTCTGAGAATGAATATAATTTGCTGAAACAGGCTCACTAAGACCAGATGTGGAGCTGGACAGGCAGACAGATTCCAAACTCTGAACAGGTTGGCTTCTTAGATGACCAGAGAGAAGGCCAGTGTGGCTTAGCTGAGTGAGCAAATGTTGTGATCATACTGGTGGATTAGATCGCTTCTGATGGGAGGGTTCTTGTCATGTGGAGATTTCAGGCAGGGGTAAGGAGTTTATTGAGTTTATTTTAGTTGCACAATGGAGAGACACAGGTTTCTCTAGCTGTTGCACAAAGAACGGATGAGCATGCAAAAGTACATTGCTCAGTGCCTGCTGGATGTTTTTCCATCTGCACACCTAAGTTCTATTAAAGCAACTGTATTTGAACTCCTTGAATACAGAGGCTATATATGTATCATACTATTGTCTTCTGTACCCATCTTGACCTGGGTAAAGGCAAGAAAGTTTGTTAGATGTGAACATTAATCTCATGTGACACTCAAACAGAGAAGACTTTTCTATGTAGATGACTTGCTTTGTTTTGAATAATTCAGCTAAGCTGCTTGGTTTTGCCCCTTTCACATCACCTCACACAAACGCGGTTATCTGATGAGCTCTGTGACAGCAGATTGCACACAGTGGAGTGTGTAACTTTGCATAATTCTCAGTTTGATCTATATTTAATTGCTTCTCCAGAAAAACACTAACTTTTATATGATCATCTAAAATTAAAAGAAAGTTAAAAAGAACAACATGAATATAAGGGATGAAGAATCCACTTAGCGTTTTGGAAAGGAAATTATCTTCAGGAAAGTTCTTTTTCTTTTCATTTGCCATACCATCTGCTTTTCAGATAAGCAGAACTAGTGTTTTCTTTATTGAGAAATGTACTGTTAGTTAGATCCTGAAAGTTGATTTCTTCTGGGAAATGCTAAGCATTTGGATTTTTTGGTGCTGCAAAGCATGTACTCCAAGTCTTAGGATAGAAGAGTGATCTGGACAGAGACCCCTTTGTCTGGGCTTCCTGGGTAAAGGCATTTTCCCAAATGGCAGCTTCCCGAGAGCCATTTGTCACTGTTTTCTGTGCCTAAGATGCTGGAAGATTTTTATATTTTTCCTTTGTATGTTTGTATTCAGATCACTCACTCCGGGACATGCACTGATTTTAAAGTGTCTGCTGTTTGAAATTACAGATCCCTCTTGGGTTTTATGCAATTCCAAATCTGAGCCAATTTAGCTCTCTGTTGAATTGGTGGCCCTTTTTGTTGTTTCTTCTCATTTTCTTCATAGAAGGTCACCTTCAGATGATTCATAACTGCACTGGCTTGAGCTTCTGCACACATTTAAAACCATTTGCTTGATTTTTAGCCACCCATCCCTTTGGAACCTATCACTAAAAAGGGTAAGACCTCAACAAGTTTTCATATAATCCATTATTTTAGTACTTTCAATTACTTCAATAATCCATTATTTGCTGAATTTCTCCTTTCATTTTTGTGTCTTCTACATTCATGCTTATTTTTGATTTAAAAAAACCCATCAAATTAAGTCCAATTGAAAGATAGAAACAGATATTAAATGAGATCTACACATTTTCCTTTGACATGATCAGTATTTGATGTCAGCAGCAATGGAGCCTTTTAGGGGAAAACAGATCATGTCATGTGGTCGTGTCTTCTTCACAGTCGCAAACTCTTGATTAGACACACAACAAAGGCAGGAACTCAAGAGACTATTTTGAGACACTTTGATTTGTGTTGTGTGATGGCTCCCTCTTGCAATGTACAAACTCATGATATCTTTCCTGTCACAGTAATTAAACTATATCTAACTACTAAGACATGCTCCAAGGAAAGGTGAAGCAAGGAAGCGACTTCGGAGAATTTCACTGGTGTATTTCTGTTGTAATTCTGGCTGTCCGGAATGCATAAGTGCTTTTCTTTTAAAGATAGAGGGTTTAAGAGGAAGAATGCAAGTTAGGATAATTTAATTTCTTTCCCTTTTACACCTGCATTTTGCAGCCTGCATTATTGGAAGCTTTTCTGTGAAGGTCACCAGCATGGTGTCAGCAAACGCTAACAGTCTTTCCTACTTTTTTTTTTTTATTGTTGTTAACATTGTATTATGTGATACAGTTTTATAGGCACTGGGGATTCCCCCCACCCCTCCCATACCCCTCCTCCCATGGTGGATTCCTCCACCTTGTTGCATAACCACAGTTCAAGTTCAGTTGAGATTCCTTCCTTGCAAACACATACCTAGCATAAAGTCCAGCGTCTTATTGTCCAGATAAGTTCAGTGGCCTCTTGGGGAGACCTTCTCTGGTCTGAAGATAGGGCTAACAGAGTAAAGATCCGGTCAGTTAAAAGCCCTAACAAAACCTCAGTATCAATATACAACATTATGGAATTAATTGACATAGTATTGGGTAAACAATATGTTAAAAATAATGCAAGTTCCATTCTTCGAAACATCTGGGTTGAGACAGTATCAATGACAGGTTCAAAAAATAACAAACAACCAAACAAAAATTACAAGTTAAATCAAGGCAAACATGTGGTATCTAACCTTTTGGGATTCGCTCATTTCCCTTAGCATTATAGTTTCCAGTTGTGCCCATTTAGCCACAAAGAATTGCATTTTGTTTTTTTTTAATAGCTGAGTAGTATTCCATGGAGTAGATGAACGAAAGCTTTCTAGGGACAGTGAAGTAAATGATGCTTTTCAATGTAAAGTTTTATGAAAACAACGATACATGATTTGTTTCTTGCAGGTAATGTTACATATTTTGACAAACCATTGACCCCCTAGACAGTTTCAAGTACTTTGGGACACCAATTTTTGGCCCTCTTTTTGATGCTAAGAAACACCGTGTGTTGAATCTGATTTCCTTATGTCAGCCTCAAACTAAGCCATGCACATGCCTGAAATCTTCCCTTTGTCAGTTTTTGGGTATCTATGTTCTCTTCTTAAATAATGTAGAGACAGTTAGACCTGTGGACTAAGCTGCTAAATTTCTTTACCTCAACAATTTCAAAAAGAAGAACTAGAGTTTTTCAAACAGCTATGCTGTTAGAAGCATTGCTTTAGATTTCAGTACAATAATAATTGCTTAGAGTCTTCTAAACTTGCAATTACAATTTTAATGAATTCCCGAAGCTGTAGAGATGAAGCTAACCCTTCTACATTGCTTGTATGACTGCTTTTCCAATAATTGGAAAACAAACTGGCATGAATTTTAGAAATAAAATTGTATAAAACTTTTTACCAGGAATTTCATTTTAGGAAAAAATAATTGGAAGTATGGAGATGATTATATGCATGAACAAATTCATTGATTGAGGGATTACACGTAATTATTAAAACCAAGCCAAGCCAAACCCAAATAAATGAATTACGGCTATAGAATGCTTATGTAAATAATGATCCTTCTACTCAAGGGACTATTGTGTGAACTTTAAAATCATCGAAATTGGCATCGTTCCTATGATTGTTTTTGATAGTGACCAAAGGACAAGCTGACTCCTAAATTGGATTATTCTAGTATAATTATCCAACTTACTCAAAGCTAGTATTTTAAAATTGTACGATTGGTAACATTTGGATGATAGGATTATGTATTCGACAAATAGACTTTAATAGACTTTAAAATCATGAGTATTTCCTTTAACCTTATAATAAGTGTAGTTTATTCAATGCCCTCTTCCTTTTAAAGATTAGGAAAATATGTGAGTAATAAATGATTTGCACTGCAAAGTTTAAGATAGAAACCTATTGTTTATTTATTTATTTTTAAAGATTTATTTTTAATTTTTTATTGGAAAGGCGGATATACAAAGAGGAGAGACAGAGAGGAAGATCTTCCATCCGATGATTCACTCCCCAAGTGACCACAATGGCCGATGCTATGCTGATCCTAAGCTAGGAGACCTCTTCCGGGTCTCCCGTGTGGGTACAGGTTCCCAAAGCTTTGGGCTGTCCTCGACTGCTCTCCCGGGCCACAGGCAGGGAGCTGGAAGGGAAGCGGGGCCTGCTGGGATTAGAACCGGCGGCCATATGGGATCCCGGGCGTGCAAGGCGAGGACCTTAACCACTTGTGCCATCTCACCAGGCCCACCTATTGTTTATTGTTCAAACATCTCAACACATGGGTGCTGAAACTCTGTAATGTTCTTTATTTTTCCTTATAAATGTGTGACAGCTTTATCAATTATATCACTCTGAACTTAAGTCTATGAAAATTGTTTTAGACAATCCAGAACACACACACACGCATGCACGAGAGAAGGATCTTCAAAAACTCATGGCAACTGCATATTGTAAAAATTTTTGAAAAGCTGCATAGATTTCAATGTTCTGTACCAAAGTTAACTTGTCTTTTTAACTCCATTTTCCCTCAAATTTTCCAAAGGGTAAGTGTATGTAAATGTATTATATATACATTATATATATGACATATTATATATGCAAAGTCTCTCACAATAGAACATTGGTTGACATACGGCAAGTTCTCACTGTCTGACAAACAGTATTATATTCTGTTGATCAGATTCTAGTCTTGCACGTTGCCACCCCTTTCATTATTCATTTCAACTATTTTGATTCAATTATCTGCTTCTTCTTCAAATGTGCTTCAGCACTACTTGCCAAATTTCAGTACAACCAAACACTAGAAATTGTGCTATGGTGTTATTAAAACATGATTTTAATGGCTTAGCTTAGTTGTTCACTTACATACATAGATGTTTAGTTTTGTACCATTATCTTCCTGTTCTTATAGGTCTAGAGTATTTTTGGTTAAGTTTGGTCCTGGGAATTATAGATTTGCTACTTTGTCAAAGTTTTTCTTTTTAATAAAACTTAAAGTTGGTTATTCATATTGCTTCACACATAATATGTGATGATTCAACTCGCTATATTTTTTTCCTCTCCTTGCACTGGCTATGTGCTCACCTTTCTGTGCTATTTTTGTTTTGTGTATATGTACGTATATAACTTGACTCTAGCTGGAAGTTTGTTAATCCAGCCTAAATTCTATTTTTAACAAGAGTATCCAATTTTCTAATTTGATTTTCTTATTATGATAACTTTTATGTTGTGTATTTTCCTGCAAACCAATCTCAATATTATTCTATTACATTACTAATGATATGCAAACGTATCTATGCCTGCCTGCTAGTTTCAAAACTCAATTCCTATAAATTCCATAACCCACCCCGTCTCTAAAATAAAATAAACACAAGCTTTAACATGTTGATTTTTTCCTTTCTTTTATTCTATTCAGGATTTTGTGAAAAACCAGAAATCTTTTATGATAATTCCATTCAAATACAATTACTATTAATTCTTATTTCTTAATGTTCATTTTACTCAATTCTTTTGTTCTCGTAGCTACTTATAGCTTATTCAGGCCTTCTTTGTTCTTGAATGCATTTAAATTTTTTCTATAATGTTGAATGGAGGAACTTCTTTTCAGGAAAGGTACAAACTTTACACGCTTTATTGGATTTAACATTTAATTTTCCTTTTCACTTGGAAAATTTGTGTTTGCAACAAAACCTTTGTCCACCAGCAGCGTGTAGATGTTCTTCCCTCTCTCATTGGTCCTTTTTTATTTTGAATACAACCTAATAATTCCGATGCTATTCTAATTTTAGTTCTTTTGCACAATGATTTTTTTTTTTGTTGGCAAGATAATCTATTTTGCTTCTTACATTTTCTGTTCTCAAATTCTGTTTTTCATAAACATTTATGATTGATGAGTAAAGGTGAAAGGAAGTGTGTTCCCTGGAAGAAGGGTGAACACAACAGTGGCCTGGACCAGCGGGCTTAATTCCACGGACAGGGAAGCTGTGTGGGGCCCGAGAGAGTGAACTTTAACGCTTCTTCAAGGTCACCCAGAGCCTTTGCTTAGGAAAGGCAGGGTCTGCAGCACCGGTTGATGCTCTCCTTTTTCTCTCTCAGTGAAGTCTGTAGATTTCCTGTGACAGAGCTTCCACTTAGCGTTTTAGTACAGTCCCTTGGTACAACCAGCAGTGTCACCTGTCCCTGCTGGCTTTGATCTTAGTATTGTGGATTTTGAGACCAAGACTTTATTCTTTAGTCATCTCCCCTTATGTCTTCTCAGCTTCCCAGGCTCAGCTTGATGGGATTTTTACAATCAATCTAATTCTATCTGCCTTCTGTCTTATAGAAATCCCCCACTGTTCTGGTCGGTAGCTGGCATCTGTCCCAGGTTTCTAGTGCTACCATGGATTCATTCTTATTTTTAAATCTCTTCTGTTATTTGAATGGCATCATGGGAAGTAGGAAAGATTGATGCGTATGCTCAGATATCCATCATGAAGTAGAAAAACTTAGTTTTTTGTATTAAAAGTTTTCTTTAGAGAGTCAACATAGCTTCATTTTAAAAGTTCATCCTTTCTTGTTTTAGGTTATGCTTCAAATAGTCATTTTAGAATATTAATTACTGAGTACTTTTGCTATAAACTCCACAACACATATATCTTTATAATCACACAAGCTCAATATTATTTTTCCGTTTTACAGACTGAAAAACAAATGTCTTAGAAATTTTCCTTAGCGAATCCCCTAAACAACTTTACAAAGTCATACTTTTTTTTTAAAAGATTTATTAATTTTTATTGGAAAGTCAGATATACAGAGAGAAGGAAAAACAGAGAGGAAGATCCTTCATCCGCTGATTCACTCTTCAAGTGTTACAACAGTTGGAGCTGAGCCAATCCGAATCCAAGAGCCCGGAGGTTCTTCAGGGTTTCCCACACAGGTGCAGGGCCCCAAGGCTTTGGGCCATCCTCGACTGCTTTTCCAGGTCACAAGCAGGGAACTAGATGGGAAGTGGGGTCTCTGGGACACGAATTGGTGCCAGTATGCGATCCTGGCATGTGCAAGGCGAGGATCCAAGCCATTAGGCTACTGTGCCAGGCTCAAAGTCATATATTTTAAAAAAGGATAGGTTGATTAAAATATGGAATCCTAGAGATTTTACATTTTTATTTGAAACACTAAGTTTTATGGTTTTTTGATTTGGTTCAAGATTTATGTCACATGTAATACTTCTCTCAGTGTGGATTTGTAAGAGGACACAACACAATCTTTGTAAGAGCTTTTCTCTAAATATTTAATTTATATGAGACATATAGGCATAGTATTTCTGGCTCATTTTTCTTATTTCTTTAGAGACAACAATCATTAAGCTACATTAATAATGTTTGTATGTTTGCAACATTGAGATGTGTCAATTATTAGTGAAAATTTAAAAGTATTTGTTTTGCATAAGGATTAGCGGTACTATTAAAACATTTCTGCAAAGAAAAGAGCTAAATGGTAACATTTACAGCTAAGATGAAAGCTGGGACTATTTTTATGAAATTAATACTTGTGTATCTTTCTGAAACTCAGCAATGGTCATGCGTAATTTGCAGAACCCAGTACAATGTGCATGCTACGGAGTGGGTGACTGCAGCCTAGGAACATGGGCTGTGTGCTTCTGCTTCGCCCAGGGCGTTAACAACAACACACTGCATCGGGAGCAGAGCAGCTGGGACTTGAACTGGTACTCCTGTGGGATGCCAGCCTCATCGGCAGCAGTGTTACCTGCTATGCCACAATTATTGCCCGGGGGTATAATTTTCCTGACATCTCTTTTTCCACTTTCCTCCCTCCTTTCCTCTCTATTTTGAATTCTGCTTTCAAATCTCTCTTTTCTTCTTTCTTCTTGCTGTTATCAATTTATTTTTAGGCTAAAGATACAATTCAAACACTGTGCTTCTAGGCCAATAATCCAAGTGACTCTGCGGCTATGATTTGGTCTCTGTTATCACCATAACCCTTGAGTATTTGAGCTGTTATTCTTTTACTTATGCTAAATTGCTATTTGTGCAAATGCGTCTCATAGTTGTGTCAGTTCTAATTTGCTCACTCAGACTCATTATGGTGAATTACTCTCTCTGTTTTCATCTGGTTCTTGAAGGAAGCAGCCTACTTTGAAATGTTTGCAAATAGTGGAAATAAAAGCATAACATGAAGGTGGATTCTTGATTTAACCTAACTGCTCACAATATTTGTCTTTACTAATGTTCAGATTTTTTTAGGCATATTTGCTTGTTTCTACCATTTTCATTCTACATGAATAATATAGTTACACCACCTTTAATTATAGTAAGAAATTAGAGAAAACAATTTTCAGTTTAAAAAGTTTATAATTTTGTGTGGACCCTTAGAGTCCTTTGATGAGAGGATCAAAGTTGACACAAACTGTGGAACAAATTGAATTAATTCTAATGAAGCTTGAATCAAATGCAAATATTTTAATCACATTGTTGGACACCAATGTTTGTCTTTCATTTGTGATTTAATATAACCTACTTTCCTAATGTTTCATTTCTAAAACAAAGGACACAGCCTTATTAACAAAGATACTTATCATGATACTCTGATAAGTTGGCTTCGTCAACTTTTTGATTCTAACCTGTCTGTATACAAATACATTTTAAAACATGTTAGGCTTATAAATTAATCTTAAAAAGTTATCAATTTTATTGGTTCAAACTGGAGGTATATTCATTTTCTAAAATGACTGAACCAGAGCATCAAAATAGTCCACGAATTAAACAGTTATCCAGTTTGGACGGGTGGTTTATGGCTGCTCCTTGAAATTCTTCGTTGTTCTAAATGGTTCCAATAGTTTTTCATATAATTTTAATTTATGACCATTAAGGAAGAGATGAACAACTTTCTCTGTCAGTTTAGTGATTCAGGTCCTAATTTTATTCATTCTTTGGAGAAGTGAGGATAAATTTTATTGCAGAAGAAAGTTTTAAGCATATCCCAAAGAATTGTTTTAAGTCAACCACTGCCAAACCATATTCAAAGCTCAAGTTAAAGCAACAATGAGTCCGATAGGAATATAAATGAAATGTGACCACTGTAGGGTGCAACAACTCCTTTTGGAAAAAACCCTCTTAGTTGTTGGAGCAGATCTATGGTGGCTGGGTATGAATTGGATTTGATTGTTTAATAAAAAGAATAGAAAAATTACATTACCCTTGTGAAATTTAATACTATATATTTCCTTAAGTATATCAGTAGGGTCCCAAGGGGCTTTGTAAAGAGCCAGTATAAATAAGTAGCCCTGAGGCTTAAAGCTTTAGCGGCTTCAAATTGAATTAGCCTTGACTTGGAAGTGAACACAGTTTTCGCTCCAGAAGTTAGGTACCTTTCACAAAGCATCTTTCTTCTTTCAAAGATTTATTTGTTTATTTGAGAGAACGGGAGGAAGAAACAGAGAGAGGAGAGAAAGATTCTTCCATTTCTGGTTCACTCTTTAAACTACAAGAGACAGGGCTGGGCCTGGCCAAAGCAGGAGATATAGGACTCCCATGGGAGTAACAAAAACCTGAATGCTTGGACAATCTTCTGAGGCTTTGACATGCGAATCACTAGAAAGCTGTACTGCAAGTGCAACAGGTGGAATCCAATCGGTACTGCTATGGGGTGCTGGTGATACAGGTGGTGGCTTAACTCATTGCACCACTGTGCAGGTGCCAACATATTTCTTAATATAATCGTCATAGTTACAGTTGTTCCTGGTATCCACTGGAGGTTGTTCCAGGACTGTCCTCAGACACCTGCATCTCCAGATGCTCAAGTCCTTTATGTAAAGTGACTAAGCAGGTGCCTGTAATCTTGCAGATCTTCCCATACACTTTACCTCTTCTTGGGATTTTTAGCGTATCTTAGTACAATGTAAGCAACATGTAAATAGTTGTTACACTGTATTGTTTAAGGGGTAATAAGAAGAAAAATTTGTGCACATTCAGTTCAGCTGTGATTTTATTTCTAATGCTGTAGTGGGCTGTTTATTGAATCTGCAGATGAGGAACGCACGGATGTCGGCAGAAATGGAACTGTTCTTATTCTCCTAGAAAGAAGTGGTGAGGCAAGGCGGGAGAGCGAGGGCTCAGTGCGGTTGCTGCAGAGTGAGTGACAGGTGGGCCCGCTGTGCTCCTGCTGTTCCAGGTGGGAGCTCAATCAGTGCTGCAGATTAACCTGCATGACAAGTCAGGCTCAGAAATCAAAATGGAGGCCCAAAGCCTCAGTAAAACAGGGGAAAGTTCGGAGGTAGAAGCAAAAATCCCCATGTCAGTAGTCAAGTAATCAGAACGACATTCCTGAGGGCTGGTTGGAGGCAGCTGAAACCTCTCAGGGTGGTCCCCGAGAAGTCGTGTGGGTCCAATCAATCCCACACGCGAGCTGACAGGTGACAGTGTGACCCAAAGCCAAGCAGCTCTTCAGGATGGTAGCTGCACCTCTCTTCCCTTGGGTGAGACAACTTTGCAATTTTTTAAAAAATTAATTACATCATTATGTGACACAGTTTTATAGATACTGGGATTCCCTCCACCCTCCCCAAGCCCTCCCCCCATGGTGGATTCCTCAGAACATCTGAGCCTTATTTTTTTTGGTATCCCTTGTTTACTATGTAATCGTTAGCAAACTTTGGATTTCCCTTAGATTCAGTTTCCTCACTGTAAAATAATAATAGTAAGGATTTTTCTGTTGTCTATTGATATTGCTATGTCACAAACCACACCCCAGTTGTGTGTGATTAAAATGACCACATTCATTTTTCCATGACTCTGCAATTTGGGCAGCGCTCACAGGGGACAGCTGGATGTTAAAGTCATTTTGCTGTACTTCACACTGGCAGACTGCTGCATACATCCACATGACCTCTCCAAGTGGCTCCTGGACCTCAGTGCCATGTACTGACTGCGGTCCAAGAGCAAGTATCCCCAATAGTCAGGCTAGCTTCAGAATTCATCTGGGGTTGTTCTGGCCATTCCTGCAGGCCCACCAGGATTCAAGAGAAAGAACACAGACTTCATTTCTGAATGGAAGAGTGATAATGTCACATCGTAGGAAGACTGTGGGATTGGGTATGTGGCTGTGGCCATCTGCAGAAAATGCAATCTGCTAAAAAGATAATAATAACACACGTTTATCAAGAGCACTTAATATGCACCAAGTACTGAAAAACTTACACATATTGCTTCACTCAAGTTCTCAACTAACACTCTGAAGTGAATGTTATTATTCCTATTTTCCAGATGAGAACTATGTGGTTTGGAAATTTTATTCTACAGAGAAAACAGATGATATGGAAGTGGATGAGATTTGAATCCATGTCTCCAGAGTCTATTTTCCTTTTTTAAGGATTTATTTTATTATTTTTTTTTTTGAAAGGCAGAGTGAGAGAGAAAGAGAGAGAGAGAGTTACCTAGTTCACTCATTAAAGATTGGAACTGAGCCAGTCTGAAGCCAGCATCTAGGAGATTCTTGTGAGCCTCCCATGTGGGTGCAGGGGCCCAAGAGTTTGAGCAATCCTTGGCTGCTTTCCCAGACCATAAACAGGGAATTGGATCAGAAGCAGAACAGCTGGGACGTGAACAAGCACCCATATGGGATGCTGGCACAACAGGTGGAGGCTTAATCTAGTATCCTACTATGTTACAGCACTCCTCCTCCCCTCTACCACCTCAAATCTGTTTACCTAATCCTTCATAGCAGAATCATTTGCAGTATTAACAAATATTCATAAGAATGCCTTGTGGATTTAAATGTTCTATGCATATTTGTTTAAATAGAAACTTTGGGAAATTTTTTTGGAAATCTTAGTAGTTTTCAGACATAGTAAAATGACTCTATTAATAAAGGAGTTCCCAGGGCCCAGTGCAGTAGCCTAACAGCTAAAGTCCTCACTTTGCCCTCACTGAGCTCGTATATGAGCGTTGGTTCTAATCCCGGCAGCTCTGCTTATGGGAGCTCCCTGTTTGTGGCCTGGGAAATCAGTTGAGGATGGCCCAAAGCCTTGGGACCCTGCACCTATGTGGGAGACTTGAAAGAGGCTCTGGGCTCCTGGCTTCGGATTGGCTCAGCTCGGGAGTCGTTGCCACTTCGGGAGTGAAACATTGTGTGGAAAATCTCTCTTTTTCCTTCTCTTTGTATATTTGACTTTCTTATACAAATTTTAAAAAAAAATCTTAAAAAACTAATGGAGTTTCCAGAAGGAAAGATTCTGAGAAGTTCTTTTCTAAACAATTCTCTGATGATTGGATTTCCTCATTCCAACAGTTTTGGCCATCCCTACCTTTTTACAATGAAATCAGAGAATGTTGCATTTGTAGGAGCCTTCTTCATTATATGGCCAATTTTCTTTTGTACACCCGGAGTCTTTATGCGTGGTCTCCAAAAAAATCTAATGACTTTTAGGCACACATGTTGATATACAGTATTCTTCCCTGAGGTTTCCAAATAAAAGTTAAATCTATGGCAATTCGTGTATACTACTGTAGAGTGCTTGCTGTGGTCTATATATGTCCCATGAAATTTCATGTCCTCAAATCTGTCTGTTCATGGTATTTAGAGGTGGGATCTTTGCAAGGTAAATGATATTAGGTCTAATCAGAGCCAGTTCCCTACCATACGACATTAGTGCATTTGACAAGGAAAGAAAGATGCAAGTGGTCTTGCAATGCGGTGCAGTGTCGGTTTGGTGTCCTTATCAAGTTCTGACGATCCAAGTGGCTCTCACGGGGCACTAGAGTTGCACTCTGGGACGTCCCAGCCTCCCGATCATGAGCTAAATGAACCTCCATTCTTTGTAACTTACCTGGTTTCAGATACTTTATTAAAGCACCAGAAAACAGTCCAAAACATAGTGGGCGATTTCTTTCTATTTTCATGATGAAATATTTTGGTATTTTAACTGGAATTTTGTTTCTATTCCTTCACTAATACTCAAGCTCATAGCAATACGTGTGTAGGATAGGAAGGAGGATGGTAGACATTTTGTGTTTCTGGAACTTGCATCAGTTAGCAGTCAGCCTACAGGAACAGTGACCGGTTTTATAGGAGTAAGGGGTTCTTATCTAGGATATATGGCCATTACCTTGAAGGGCAGTGTTTCATTAAACAAGACAAAGGATTCCCATGTGTGCATGTGAGTGTGTTAGTGGCAGAGAAATCAATTTCAATTATTCTATAAAACATGACTCAGCTCAGTTCTACATGAAACCTTCTGTAAAGAGGCTGTGGACAGAACCTCCCTTGGCGGCATTAGTGCATGTCTGCTAGACAAACTGCACATCTGACCTGAGACAATGGCAAGGATTTCTGGCCTCCAGTTCACCTTGGTCTGAGTTATTATTGAAGCTGGGCCATTTCATGCTTGAGAAAGAAGGTCACATTTTGATGATAGCCACACATTACACAAGCTTCAACAGTGGCCCAGGCCTGTGCTAGCTGGTCAGTATTAGGATCATTATATGCCAAGACTTCTGCTGCAGCAAGAGGGGCCCAGCATTATCTGTGAATGTGTGTGTGTGTGTGTGTGTGTGTGTGTGTGTGTGAGGGGGAAGGGGTCTTTTTTTTAACATTTTTTTTAAAACATTTTATTATTATTTTTATCATTTTATGATACAGTTCCATAGGCTCCTGGAAATTCCCTTATCCCCTTCCCAATTCCCCCAACGAGCTCCTCCATATCATTACTAAAGTACAGTTCTTCATACACAGTCATATGTCCCTCTTTGTGGGCATGGACAATGGCAGAGAGTCCAGCATCCTTATTGTTAAGATATGGTGAACAGTTTCATTGTAAGTCCATTATTGCTGGAAGTAGAAATGCATACTACATTGTATCCTCACATCTGGATATGTTAGTCTCCATTTGACAGGTACTGTACATCCCCTCAAATGAAAAATCACAGTACAAAATCAACAATAGGAAGAAAAATAGAAATTTATAATGCCATGAAGTTAAATAACATGTTACTAGATATGACAATCTCCATTACACAGCTACTATACATCCCCTTAAATGAAAAGCCACAAAACAAAATCAATATCAGGGAGAAAAAAAAAACAAAGAAATTAACAACGCCATGAAGTTAAATAGCATGCTACTGAGTGACTAATGTGTCACTAAAGAAATGATAAAGAAAATCAAGAACCTTCTTGAAGAAAATGATGCTACTCTGTGGTCTATGAGTCACTGAAGAATTTAATCAGAAGAAAGTGTTTTTGAAGAGATGAAACTAACAAAAAAAATCAAAATCCATGAGACACAGTTTCTGCTGCTCTTTTTTGGTGAAATGTGTCTCCTATAGGCAACAAATAGATGGGTTTTGTTTTTTAAATTCAGTCTACTAATCTATGACATTTGATTGATGAGTTTAAACCCTTTACATTCACGGTTAATACGAATCGGTGGTAATTTGATCCTGTCATTTTAGCCATGGGTTGTTCATTGATTTAGTCTTCTGTTGTCATTTTACTGGGCTGTTCTTCACATTTGCCCTTGGTTTTGTTGTGTGTCATTCCTCTTCTCTGTCAAGAGAACATCTTTAAATATCGTTTGTAGGGCAGGTTTGGAAGAGGCAAATTCTTTTAACTTTTCTTTACTGTGGAAGAATTTTATTTCATTTTCAAAGACAAAAGAAAGCTTTGCTGGATATGTTATCCTGAGCCGACAATGTTTTTCTTTTAGAATCTGGAATATGTCATTCCATTCTCTTCTTGCCTATAGTTTCCTGTGAGAGGTCTCCTGTGAGTTTAGTTGGCATTCCTTTATATGTCAACTGATTTTTGGTATTCGGCCTGTAAATTATCAGATGTACCAACTTTCAAAACAAAAGCTTAAAGGGAACACCATAGCCATCAGGACACAGCCAGGTATTTAGGGATGTGGGCAAGATGGTAAGATGATTTGGGCTCAAGTTTTTCAGGCTTTTTTTTTTTTAAGATTTATTTATTTATTGGAAAGTCAGATATACAAAGCGGAGGAGAGACAGAGAGGAAGATCTTCCCTCAGATGATTCACTGCCCAAGTGAGTGCAACGGCCAATGCTATGCTGGTCCGAATCCAGGATCCAGGAACTTCTGGGTATCCCACATGGATGCAAGGTCCCAAGGCTTTGGGCTGTCCTTGACTGCTTTCCCAGGCTACAAGCAGGGAGCTGAATGGGAAGTGGAGCTGCTGGGATTAGAACCAGAGCCCAAATGGGATCCTGTCGTGTTCAAGGTAAAGACTTTATGAGCTAGGCCATGCTGCCAGGTCCCAGACTTTATTTTTTTTAAAAGATTTATTTATTTTCTATTGGAAACTCAGATATACAGAGAGGAGAGACAGAGAGGAAGATCTTCCATCCAATGATTCACTCCTCAAGTGTGACAGCAACAGCCCGAGCTGAGCTGATCTGAAGCCGGAAGCCAATTCCTCTTCAGGGTTTCCCACATAGATGCAGGGTTCCAAGGCTTTGAGCTGTCCTCAACTACTTTCCCAGGCCACAAACAGGGAGCTGGATGGGAAGCAGGGGCCCTGAGATTAGAATCGGTGCCCATATGGGATGCCAGAGAGTGCAAAGTGAAGACTTAAGCTGCTAGGCTATTGGGCCGGGCCCCAGACCATATTTGAAAAATTTTGATTTTGTTAATACTGAGAGCCTAAGTCTTAATTTTCCTCTCTCTATTACTTATTTTTTTTCTTTTTGTCTTTTTAAGATAAAGATAAATATGCTTATGAAGAATCCTATCTGTGAATGAACTATGAGTTACAGCAATTGTGTATGATCATTTTCTGAAGGTGAATAGAGGGCATCAGATAGCCTACAGAAAGTGAATAACTCATAATTAATTATTTGTTTGGATTTGGGTTTTAATATTAAGCCTCCATTGTAAGTTGAGCCCAAAACTATCCTACATTTTAAAAATAGCTATGTGCTACTTGCTTCCTTCTGAGAACTCACTGTTCATTAGTGATGAAGTTACATGATGTTTCCACGAGCTAAACTCAAGAAACTTTTATTTTCTATATTAAATAATCATTATTCTCACAAGAAGCATCTAAGAAAAAAGAGAATGAAAACATCCGAGAGATTGAATGACAGGAAGTAACAGGTTTCACTGAAGTGTAAAATGTCACATCATGGGGCAAAGATGAAATTCTGTTTCCTTTTGAAGTGGCTTACTACTTTAAGAGGGAGGTCAACATCTGTGCCAAAAATGTCTTATCA
This sequence comes from Ochotona curzoniae, assembly GCF_017591425.1. Classification (NCBI taxonomy): domain Eukaryota; kingdom Metazoa; phylum Chordata; class Mammalia; order Lagomorpha; family Ochotonidae; genus Ochotona; species Ochotona curzoniae. The sequence continues at coordinate 25,645,949 of NW_024467115.1, forward strand.
TCATGGATCTTCAGCTTTCCTGTTAATCCTTGTTAGAATAGAACTAGCGTGATAGCCACTGAGGAGACGTCTTTACCGTTTCTCCAGCACATAGAACGAGAGGTAATGAGGTCTCAGTGTGCTGTGCTTCCTCTAGAATCTATTGCTTCTCTCTGGAGGCAAGTTACTCTATAGAACAGTAACGGGTCACGGAAGAGATGTACATCAAAAGAAAAGCACACATTCATCGCTTGCTGGAGGAGCAGAAGTGAGGATGCACCTGTCTGCTCTCTCTCAAAGTATTAAATCTACGTAGATTTCAGGACTGGCTTTGCTCCTGCTATAAGGTACAATGCTCCAAGATAACCTAGAGTATTTTTATGTGGCAATGTAATGGGGAGTTGGGCTAAGCAAAATTAGGAGACCTAGCATTCAGTATAGTACTCCTGTTGTGACATCGGACAGGTGGAAAATTGGTGTCCTGAAAAGATGAGCAGCCTAGGGTTTCAAACTGGCACTTCCTTTGTGACTTTGGACAAGTTCCTTTACTTTTCTGGACTGCAGCTATAAAAGAAGCATTATGGACAAAACAATCACCAATGGCACAAAGCCTTTATTAAGTTGTTTAATTATATAGTTGCTGATTGAATTGATTAACAATTATTCCTGCGTGAATTTATTCAGCCAATAAGATTCATTCAGTTTACACACTGTCCACACTGTTCAGGCATTGCGTTGGGCAGAGATGATTCATATACGTCTTTGACCTTCAGAAGTATGTGTACACACATAGTAATAGATTATGTAGCAAAAGTAAATAATGAGACTAGAAAATACAAATTTATCTGTTAAGGGATTTCAAAAAAGTTAAGAACTAAGATATCAATTTATTTTGGTGAAACATTTGAAATCTGTGCATGTTTTTTTTCATAATGCTCATGTCCTTGAACTTTTAAAATGCACTTTGTGCATATAAATACTATATGGGTATATATGCATATATAATTGAATAAAAATGCTCCAATGGAAGCATGCATTTAATTCAATTTTCCAAGAACTTTTGAAAAATGTTAATATTTATCTCTAACTTTAAATATTATGAAAGTAATACCAAGGTTGGGCAGATAGAAGTTCACTTTCATTTCTCTTACAAGTGGCAAAGTAGTACTTCAAAGAAATAGTACTCACTTGGGGCTAACTTACATAGATGATGAGGGATGGTCGAATGAGTGAGAGAATACACAATCTGAAACCTGGATTGTGATGGTGTGATTATTTGCTTCGTTCTTTATTTACTTGGAAGACAGAACCATCCACTGGTTCACTGCCCAAACACCCTCAAAGGCTAGTACTGGACCTGCTTGAGGCTGGGAGCCAGGAGCTCTTTCCAAGTCTCCCCTGTAGGTGGAAGAGAGACCCAGTTATTTGAGCCATCAACACTGCCTCCCAGTGCCAGTATTACTAGGGGTCTAAATCATGAGTTGGAGCTAGGCATTAAGCCCATTACTCTCTGTGTGATATAAATGTCTTAACTGGCATCTTAACTACCAGGCCAAACATCTGCCTGAATGATGATTAGAAGTGAGCCTGGCAAAAGTACAGGAAAGCCAGTGAATAAAAGCTGAGCAGAGATTTTTTTTCTTGTCACCCTTTAAAATGAAAAGTCCAGTGTGACTGCATCTGCAAACTAATAAAGTGACAAGAATTAAGACTAGCAAGCAGGGGCTGGATGTCACAAGCGATGCTTTAAGCTGTGAAAGGATTTTGGGTTTTCTCTTGGCTATTAGGGAAACCACAAAAAGATATGTAAGGCAGTAAATAAGTTCATTCAACTCTGCTTACATTAACTATGATATCTGCGCTGAGAATAATTGAAGACTATTACAGGTGGATTTGAGAAGACCACACTGAAGGATGTTGCAATAGTGAAGAGAGACGATCAAGATTTAGATTAAGGGAATGGTAATGGATGAATTCAAAAGACCATACAGACTGCAAGCGAGCAAGTATAAGAAAATAAAATAATTGATCCTTCAGAATCAAAAGACTCAACTTCAAAACTTGTATAGATGTTCCTTCCTTCTTGAATCTCTCTTATCCTTCCTCCTTTGGTACTTATCCCAACGCCTGCTGTACATAAGCCATCATTCCTCTGCATATCTTTCAGTACCCTATGAATTTTTCTAGTACCTGGGCTTCTTTCCATGAAGTGGTTTGTCCCCAAAGGCCTAACTCTGCCTGAAACATACATGCAGAAATACAGGGACTAACAGAGATTATGTTTTCTGGTGATAGTAAGAAAGTTGGAGCTTAGGAAATACCTTATTTGGTTGACTCTCTTTCTGAGTTGGAGATGTTGGGAGCAATATATAACCTGGCAGTCATAGGGCTTGTCAAGCAGTCAAAGAAAGAGCTAAGTCAACAATGCATGTGGTGCTTATTGACTTTTATCTCTTAGAACTGTAAGGAATCTTAGAGGAGAAGTAGTCCTACAAATGATCTACTCTGTAGCCCAAACTTGGTAAAATGTTTGATTCCTAATAAATAATGTCTCATCACTTTTTCACTGGTGGAAATTAATTATTCATAAAAATGAATGCTAGCACCTTTTCATTTGGAGCTATTAATTAAATATCATATTAAATCATAGAGATGGAATATTGGATATAAAGGAAGAGGGACTGCACAGCCTGCTTTCCACTCAGGTTCTTTGTCAAATCTTCCTTCCTATTCTGTTTATATCTTTAACCCTCATGTTCTCACTGAACATGACCATCTGCAACGCCCAACCTGTTCTTTCTGGGGACTCTTATTGCCAAAATGTTCTGTGAAGATTTAAATTCATGGATGTAAGGGACTGTTCAACATAGAACTAAGTTTATAAATGATCTAAAGAAAGTCATAGGGAAGTGTCTGGGACTCATTCATGTTGCAGAATAATAACTAAAACTACCTTTGATGCACTGTTTTGCTTTGTGGCCCCCACCTCTATGACATGACATAGTGCTTAAGGGACCATTTATTTTAGAAAGAACTGAAAAACCAAGTCATGTTTGATGTTTGGACTTTACTGAGTTTCATCTCTCAGAGTTCTTTTTTTTTAAGAGAAAGAAATGGAATGCCAGGCTTATGGCAAAATTTCAGGTATCATGAAGGGTTCATTTTGAGTTAGAGGGGCTGATGCCAGCACTTTTAATAGCATCATGTAACAGTGACATTTGCTTGGTTGTATTCTTGGCACTTCATTTACTCTGCCTTACTCAACATCCTGCATTGCTAGCCTGTCATTTCACCTTGCAGTCACCCTGACCCACCTGAGGCACCTCTTCAGGCTTTAATTTCATCCCCTACCTTACATTGAAATGAGGCTAAGGGGACTGCAGTTGGACTGTCTAGGTTGTGCTCTCGTCCCTCTGTTCTAGGCCTGGGAACATGTGTTTTATCATGTGTGAAATGGAGACAATGGATGTAAAAGTCTTTGCTTAGTAAAAGCCTGCCAGACAGAATTCCAGATGTTACTTTAAGAAGTAACAAAGTGTCATATGGTGCTTACCACATGCTAATGCTTATATATATATAAATGATTTAATTCTTATAACTCTAATAGATAGTTACTATTGTCTTCATTTTTCAGATGAGGAAACCAAAGCACAAAGAGCTTAACCCATTTACTCAGTCTCATAGCTAGGAAGTAGGGGAGTTGAAATCCGAGGCCAACATGTAGACTCTCTGGTTTGAGTGCTTTTTCTTTTTCTACGAAGGAAAACCACTCTGCAATGCTACCTCTACCATTCAGTAGTGGTAGCCACGAAAGTACTTCAAATGGCACAAAGCCATCCGAAAGCTTTTCTGCATTATCCTAACCCAGGTGAAAAGCGAGTGAAACTTTGGTTGTGCAGTGAACTTTTCTTAGCACACTCAGTAAACCTAGAATAGACTCACAGACCCCTCAGAAAGGACCTCAGAAATGATCTCTCACAATGACTTCACTTCACAGACAAGGAATCTGAAACCTGGGGCACCCACAACATCTACAAACTGTCAATAATTAGGAAAAGGCAAAACCAAGTGTTTAGTTGGGTTTCACTGACCTAATCCAAGGTCTTCTAAAATTCACTATCTTTTTCTTGCAAGAGGTTTTCACATCCTTTGGGTTCAAGGTCAAATCTTGTACACAAGGTAAAAATCTATCTTGATCTTGTGAAATGATATTTATTTCAATTGGTGATGCAAAACATAGGAGACCAGTGCTTAGTAATAGGGGTTAGTTAATTCCACTGAACTAAATGTGGCCAAAAGTAGCTGCTTGGAGGGAAGAGGGGAGCAGCTGACTACTGCTGAATGTCAGGCTGATGGAGCTGGGCAGTATGTCTTTCTATTAGTTCAGGTTCACTAATGAGGCTTTTCTGTCAGCAGCCTTGTTTTCTTATATGTTGGTTGTTTCTGCTGGGCGCTGTTCTTGCTTTTCAGTGACTGTTTATGAAAAAGTGAGTATTGGCAAAAATGAATCTGCAGGCAAGATAAAATTTAACTGATTCCACAAGAAATGCTTTCTCTTCCCTTACAGTAATACATTTGTAAGAGAAATCAGATTGAGAAAGAAAAAGCTGTTGAAAAAAAATCTGTTAAACAGATGTCTAGTTTGAATACTGAGAATGTGAAAAATGTTTTGACATAAAGTTCTAGATTATGAAAGAGTGATGACTCATACTGTTCTAGAATTACCAAATGCTTGTGCTATATGGGATCTTCAAGATCTCCTAACATGAACCCCACAGTTTGAACATGAGGAAATAAGACAGAACAACGAACTGCTCAAGGTCACAGTCAATTCAAGGCAATCAAGACTCATGATCCTCATTCTGGGAATTTTATTGTGAAATGTCACAATGAAGTGTTTTGTCAGTTTGCTTGGACTTGCATAACAAAATATCACAGAATGCGTGGCTTAAATAGTTGATTTATTTTCTCACAGTCAATGAGGATGAAAAGTCCAAAATTGTGAGTTTAGCAGGTTTGGTATCTGGTAAAGAGTGCTGTGCTGGCTTAGAGATGCTTGTCCCCCCTTACATAGCTCGCCCTTGGCTCCTGTATGCAGAAATAAAGAGAGAGTATGAGTTCTCTGGGGTCTCTTTTTTGTAAGGATGTCATCCTCATCAGATCTGGATCACATCCTTGTACTCATTGACCCTTAATTATCTCCTTGTTGATCTCATCTCAGGACAACCATATGAGGAGGTTAAGGCATTAAACATATGGATCTTGGAGACACAAACTTTCAGTCTGGAGTAAGTAACAAGAATGTTAGTCTATAAGTAACAAAGGACCATCCTACTGATTGAGCACAGCGTACATATCTTCCTGATAGCCAGAAGATGTTTAAGACAAGCAGCTTAGTGATGCTGCAGGTGTCTGGGTTGTTCTGTCTTCTACCCCTCCTGCTTATGTGTAATAGGTGTTTTTTAAACTTTATTTTAGAAGAGTTACTGGAAAGGCAGATTTACAGGGAGATTGAGAAAGACAGAAAAATGGAGAAAGACAGATCTACCATCAACTGGGTCACTCCCCAAAAGGCTACAAAAGCCGGAACTGAGTTGATCTGAAGTTGGGAAACCGAGGCTTATCTTCTGAACCTCTTACAAAAATTCAGGGCCCAAACACTGCTTTTGCAAGTCATAAGCAGGAAGCTGGATAAAAAATGGAGCAGCCGGGACGTGAACAGGTGCCCATAGGGGATGTTGGATGCATGCAGAGGATTAACTGGTTGAGCTATGACACCTCTACGTATATAGGTTTAATGCTCATATTTCACCCCACATTTTACAAGATGATAATTGCAACTTAAGGCTCATATTTGTAATTGGCATACGAATATAGGGACAAACAAACTTGAGATGCGTACCTGTCAACCGATTTTCAAAACTTTGCCAGGGTCTCCATCTGCAAAGGTCTTGCTAAAGTGACATTTTCTGAAACAACTAGCTTTGCTCCTTTAGCTGCAAGGGGATCTGGGAAGATAAGCATGCTTGGTTATGCACAACCATTCAAAACAGAACTGACATTATTAGTAGGGAAGAATGTGGGGATGGGCTAGAGGATGGATAATGTATGAAAAAGTACTATAGTCTGAGAAAACAAAAGTGCTGGAAAAAGTAATTAGTAGTGATATGTTTTATGCTCAATCTCATCTGAGTCCAGATTTTAACTTTGGAGATTTCTGAGGGGAGTAATTTCATTTCCACGAGTCCCTGTGTCCTTTGTAAGTTGACAAGATAAGGTTAAAAAGTTGTAGTAAAGATTAAAGCAGATCATTAAAATGTTCAGACATGCTAGTATTTAACATTATACCACTGTTTTAAATGCAGACAGCATTAGTTGCTCTTGCTGAAGTAGATCATAATTTGATATTTTTTACAACTCTAATTATGTTCAGGGCTTAATACTCAAGACACTGCAACTGGTCACACAATTCTTTTAGACATTATGCATGCTGCTTCTAGCTGCATGCTCAGAGAGGGTCTTCAAGGAGCCGCAGTCCTGGTCTGAACTTGAAGCGCTTCCTTGTGGTGCAAGAGAGACGGTCACCCTTGGCAGGAGATTCCTACCACACCGAGACGAGGCAGAGCTTGAGTGGATAATGCAATTGCCATCTCCCAGACTTGATTTGATTGAGTCTTAAATTGATAAACAGAGGGAGCGCAAGCAAAGGCAAACTGCTTCTTTAATGCTTTAAGGAGACTCACATCAGATTAAAATGATCTTTCAATCCAAGAATGCTGATATCACAACCTTTGTCTAACTTTGCTAAAGGACAATCACTACAACATTAGAGTCTCGTTTCCTTTAGGATGAAAACTTGTCACCTGGGTTTTAGGAGAGGTACATTTCTACTCAGAGAAGTTTCTAAGAACATCCCCAAATAGCTCTTCCTCCCATGGTCCCCAGTTTCCACCTTCACACGTTTTTATTACAAATTTATTTTTGTTAGAAAAGCAATACATGGTAATTATAGACACATTGGAAAATAGGGATAATGAAATACAAAACATAGTTACATGTAATTCTATCATATAACCACCTATTAACGCCTTTTCATATTATTTGAAAGCTCTCTATGTATTAACATATAAGTGTATATTTTTATAAAGAGTTTATATTTTACCCACTATTTTTTTAAAGATTTATTTTTATTGGAAAGGCGGATATACAGAGAGAGACAGAGAGGAAGATCTTCTGTCCGATGATGCACTCCCTACGTGAGCGCAGCAGCCGATGCTATGCCGATCCAAAGCCAAGAGCCTCTTCCGGGTTTCCCACGCGGGTGCAGGGTCCCAAAGCTTTGGGCTGTCCTCGACTGCTTTCCCAGGCCACAAGCAGGGAGCTGGATGGGAAGCAGGGCTGCCGGGATTAGAACCGGCGCCCATATGGGATCCCGGGTGTGCAAGGCAAGGACCTTAACCACTGTGCCACCGCGCGGGCCCAACCAACTATTTTAAAACTCTTTTTTGTCATGGTTGCAATTCTACAGCATCCTTACAATTGTTACATGTGTCCTATTTATAAATAATATGAGGTGATCATTTTACTAGTCTGTTGTTAAATAATTTCAAATTTTTTTTTCTTTTGGTGTTTCCAATTGTGTCCTGTAATGAAGATCTTGGTAACTAAATATTGAACAATTAAATCATTTTTTGAGTCAAAGTATATGAACATAGTTGAGCATCATTTTAACAAGATATGGCATTGTTTATAATTTTTAACCAGAAATATAAATAGTTCATAATGACCTTAAATGAAGTCTCACCAAAAAATGGACATTCTCATTTAAAATGCAGTTTTAATGCTTTTTTGCTTTGGAAGAATTTTTTGAATATATTGTTGCTTTATACAATCTGCCTAGCTCCAATTTTTTTTTAAGATTGATTTATTTTCATTTAAAATGCAGGTTTAGAGAGAAAAGGAGAGAGAGAAAGAGAGAGAGAAAGATCCTCTATCTGCTGGTTTATTTTCTAAATGGCCTCAGTGATCCAGAACTTCAGTCAGGAGCCAGGAGCTTTTTCTGGATCTACACACAGACGCAGGGTCCCAAGCTTCTGGGCCATCCTCCTCTGCTTTCCCAGGCCACAAGAGGAGAGCTGGATGGGAGTAGAGTAGGCACTCACAGGCAGGGGATTAGCTGGCTGAGCCATCATGCTACCTGTTCCCCTCCCCCCACCTCCCAGGTCTATTTCTTTCACAAAACCACAGTGGTAACAACAGTGGCAAGCATGGTAGGGGTTGTATCTGTGAACCTGTTTCCTACGCATGGAAACTGCACTGGAAAAAATGCTTTGTTTTTGCAAGATTGATGATTTATTTTTGTGTTTTTATATCACTTACAATTTGTCTTCTCTTAATTTCTTTCTGCATTTCAGAAAAAATTCAAAATAGAGAATCAACAAGATGGATCATTACATAAAACTCTAAAATGAATACAATGAGGTACCTCAAACGAAAGCTTAAAGAAGACTCGGTGCCTGCGAGTCAATAGAGACAAATATAGATTGTAAACATATTTTAAAATACAAACACCAAAAACTCCAAAAATAAAGACAACTTGTTTTGTGCAAATTGGCTTTAAAAAAAATTTAGGGACACCCTGGGCCCAAGGTGACCATGAGCAGGGAATGACGCACTGCAGTCAATGAAACATCATGAGCCTGGGTTTTATAAATAGGAACACAGAAAGAAAGGAATCTAAAGCTTTATGGTCAATTCCAAAGCCTCACACCCAATTTTACTTTACGTAACTGTAGATAGACATGAATATGTCCTGCATTTTCTACATTCTTGGAAATGCATATTCATTAGCAGAGATAATTTAACTGTCACCACAAACCTTCCAATGACTCTTGCGACCTCTGTTTTACAAATGAGGCAAGCAAAGGTTCTAGAAGAAATTACCTGATGTTTTGCCAGCTCTGCTTTGGGGGTTCTGGATTCAAACCACTTTCGTCTGCTTCCAGGGTTCATGTCTTCCATAGTCAGCTTGGAAGCCTGCCTGAGAACATAACAAAACACAAGGATTAAGATTAGCTGGCCCCAATCCCACATGGGTTCTTACTTGAAGGGTCAACCAGCTGTTGGACCTCAGTCTTACAGGCTAGAAAAGACTGACCCTTACCTTCTGTGTCCTGCCAGGATGCTATACTTGGAAATGCCTGTCCTGCCAGGATGCTATACTTGGAAATGCCCGATAGGGGGCAGTATGAAGAGGGGCTGGGAGATTGCTGGCACAGTCATCCCTTTGTTCTAGCTGCTGTTGCCAAGCAGCTCCTTCATTGACCTTGGCTATAAATTTCCTTATGGTCTGCCACCTGGGGACCCCGAGGCCGGTGATGACTCACTCTCCTCTCGCTGACCAGATCCTGCTGACTGTGTGCGTTAAGGACTCAGCAGGCATTTGGATAGAGTCAGGGGTGCTGTAATATCTTCCAGATAGTAAATGGGAGAGCTAGGCAAATCAAAGCATTGGCAGGAAAAGGGTTATTTGTCTCCTGGGAGAATCGAATGCTGAACTGTCACTTCCAAAAAGGTTTCTCTTGCTGAATGGAAAGGTAGAGAGATTCAAGCCAGCTGACATCTGTTTCCACTGAGAACCAAGAGGAAACGGATTTAGATTTCAGCAAGAACAGTTTAGGCCATCATGAAACATTTCCTGCTAGGGATATTGTTTGATAGTGCCATAGGTACCCAGAAGGTGGTATGCAATCAATTTCATTAAGAAAATTCTTATGAAAATGAGCAGTTTTTTTATTTACCCAAGATGTCTCATGGTGGGAAGGTAGTCAGTTGACAGGCAGCAGATACACATGAGACCGGAGTAGAAGAGATTCATTGTTGTCAAGTCTGGGATTGCATGAAAATTAAGGCAGGGATTAGAATATGCAGAGCATGAGCCTGGTGTGTCTTCCAAATTGAAAAGTACTCCTAAAGTGAAAAAATAGCTGTGTGTTTTCCTGTAATAATGTTTTCTTTTACAAAACAGATAGTTAGGAATGGATATTGTTGAACATAGCTGTTTGAACAAGGGAAAATAAAAAGCCTATAAGAATAGAATTTTAACGGGGTTACTTGTTCATGATGGCTAAAATGTTAATTCAGCCACCAAAGAGATCCGGATATGTCGCTTACACACATCCATGATACTTTGAGAGTGGAAAACACTGTAAGGCTGAGTTTCTATTGCCATGTTTTCCACTTTTTGCCACTTTTGCGGTTCATAGAGTGGATTGCAAAATCCAGTAGCATTTCGTGTCATGGCTTGCTTGCTCAATGCTATTTAGGTAGTAAATCATTACAAGTCCATCATTTTGTGAAAGGATTTCTTTTGTTTTGGTTGCACAATTATCATACTTGACTTTTTTGAAGTTGTATGTGGCTTAGAAAATCCAAAGCTGCAGGCCTGGTGTGATAGCTTAGTGGTTAAATCCTCACCTTGCAAGCATCAGCATCCCAAATGGATGCCAGTTTGTGCCCCGGATGCTCCACTTCCTTTCCAGCTCCCTGCTTGTGGCCTGGAAAAAACAGTTGAGGATGGCCCAAAGCCTTGCGATTCTGTACCTGCCTGGGAGGCTCAGAATAAGTTCCTGGCTTTGAATCGGCTCAGTTCCAGCCATTGCAGCCACCTGGGGAGTGAACCAGTAGATGGAAGATCTTTCTGCCTGTATCTGCTTCTCTTTGTAGATTGGACTTTCCAATGAAAGTAAATAAATCTTAAAAAAACCTCAAAGCATTGCTGAAACATTTTCCTTTCCTCCTTTTTCTCCATTCTGTTGCAATAATGTGCAGTTCTATTATTTTTAAATGCTTTTATTATTGAAATAATTCTTTGTAAACCCCACATTCTTCCTAATAAACAGTCCTCATCAATTCTGCACAGAAATTCAATTTTATTGCATATCTTGATTTACTGTTGTACAATCAATTCACCCCTGAGCTTGCCTCTATTATTGCATCTCCCTGCAACCAGTTAAAACAGAGAGTAAGATTTTGGGGGGGCAGCATTGTGATATATCTGCTAATGCTGTCACCATGATGCCAGAATCCCATATGGGCATTGGTTCAAGTCCTGAGTGTTTCACTTCTCATCCAGTAACTCATCTCCCAATAGTGTATCTGACAAAGCAATGGAAGATGACCCAAGTGTGGAAGAAGCTCTTGGCTCCTGCTTTTTGCCAAACCAGCCCTGGCTGTTGTGGCAGTTCTTTTTATTGAAAAGGTATATTTATAGAGAGAAGGAGAGAAAAATATCTTCTGTCTACTGGTTCATTCCTGAAGTAGCCATAATGGCCAGAGTTGAGCCAATCCGAAGCCAGCAGCTTCTTCTGGGTCTTGTACATGGGTGCAGGGTCCCAAGGCTTTGGGCCATCCTCTGCTGCTTTCCCAGGCCACAAACAGAAACCTGGATGGGAAGTGGAGCAGCCAGGACATGAACCGGTGCTCATATGGGATCCAGGCGTGTGCACAGTGAGGATTTAGTTTCTTGGACATCACACAGGGCCCGAGCACATGGTTTGAAAAAGCATTGTCCCCCACCCTTAAATAATATGATTTTTTTTGCATATTGTGTCATGGGCTCTGTCATCTGCCACTCTTCCTTTCTCTCTTGCTCTCTAGGTTTCAGGCAACATCATTACACAGATTAAGTCTGTTATAAAATCTGTTAAACACAGCAACATATAGCACATTTCCATGTTGCTAGTGTTACAGCAGATGCCTTACTAGAGATTGTCACACAGAGTGTCATCCTATAAACCATGAACCTTCTGCTCTAGTAAGACTTTTATATTTACTGCCTCTGAATGCACCCTGTGTAGATTCTCTCTCACTTCCATTCACTCTGGGGGCCAGCTCTTAGATTACCTTCTTCTTGCCCAGCTTCATTCTTAGTTTTTCTCAAGAAATGCTCTCCGATCATTCCTGCACTTTTATCTGAAGTTTACTGTTCTTTGCTTCAGGTGCAACATGAGCCTCTCAGTGTTGTTGCTGTATTTTGTGTTCTTGTGCTGGGCTTAGGCATGAGTCCCTGTAAGAGATGACATCCAATAATGGTTCTGAGCAAGCTCTGAGGCAGATGTGAAGCCCTTAGTCCACTATGGCGTCACCTGGGACAAGCTACTTACCCTCACTTTTACTGTGTTCTCATTTGTAAAATAGGGGCTTTGATGTCTAGGGAGCTGTTCCGTTGAATAATGAAGTGCTTAAGTGTTTCACACAGTGCTAGACACACAGTACCATTCATCACACTGAAGGTAGTAGCAGTGTCCAATATTTCTTGGCAACTCTCAAGGTGCGCAGCACTAGTTATTTTTATTTCAAGCTGAGAGCTAATAAAGTATTTCCCAATCAAATGAAAATGTAATTCTCTGCCAGCCCTGAGTATTTACAATTACATGGCACTTTTATTTTTTAAGTGGCTTTGTTATAGAATTCATTTTCCTATTTATCCAAAACCTCTGCCAAGGTTACAGAGTAGTCTCTAGATAAACTCGTCAGTGTAAGAAAACATAAAATCAGACCTCCATGGCAAGACTGAGTTGCGAGAGGAGCTATTGGATGGGTTTTGGGCTGAGTACATTATCTTTATTCTGACTTTGTTTATTCATGACATAGGAAACATCCAGAAAATACATGCCCCCTTAGGTTTATTTCAGCATATGCAAAATCTACTCATACTTTAAAATTTTTGCAGAAAGTAGAATGAAAAGATAAGTTCATTTTACTACAAAAAGCCTTTTCAGAAAAGATATTTATCTTCAGATATAAATCACAGAGGTATAAGAGCATCTTTTTTAGTGACAGAGTTAACACAGGCATAGGTGAGAATGTGTTTGGGAAACGAAAAAAATGCAATAGAATTAGAGAAGGTTAGGGAGAGAATGTAAAAAATATTAGGTTAGAAAGCATAGAAGGCTCAGCCCACGTACCACTTGGTAGCATAGAAGAATTCACTTAAGTTTCATTCCAAGCATTTATGTTCAAGGAGTAACACAATTTGGTTATCTCAACATCACTCCGATAGTTAGGCATCTTGAGAATCACTGGGAAGAAGCATATAAGCCAAAAGACGAACTGGGAGGCTAAGGCACCTGTGTAGGTAGGAGTAGGCAGTTACTCCGTATAGATGCTATTGTCACTGGTCCATCTAGAATCCCTTCAACTCTTTGATGTGCCCAAGTCTAACCATTGTCAGGGTAGTGCTTTGTGAATTGTGTCACTTTTTTTTCTAAGAAGCTCTCCTCTCTTGTGGACAAGAGTCTGTGACTGACTGACAAGCCCGTACGTTACAGCCAATTCTGGCTTGATGTGCTCTAGCACATTGTTGGGGCATCAGTGTGAAGCTGATCAGTGAGACTTGAAATGACATTCCTGTTCAGCACTTGTTTCTGTCCTTTCTGCTTCTCTTATTCCTCTTCTGCTCAATGCACTACAAGCATCTACATCCTGCACTCCATGTTTAGATGATCTAAGACAAGACATGATTTTGAATGACAGATAATAAAAAGACAAAAGAATGGGATAGGGATTTTCTAAAGATAGGAGTTACTGAAATGTATTTGCAATGTGAGTAAAAGACAAAACCAGTTTCTAAATTTTATGGTTGGGCAACTTGATAGGTAAAGACACAAATTAGTTACAAATGTCTCAAAGAAATAAACTTTCAAGGTAGATAAAGAAAAATGTCAGTTTCATATTTGTTAATTTTTGGATGTTAATAAATGGAAATACCTGGTAGTCTATTGAATATACCAATCTTTTCTTTCTTTTTTAAAAATAGTTATTTATTTATTGAAAAGTCAGATATACAGAGAGGAGGAGAGACAGAGAGGAAGATCTTCCATCCAATGATTCACTCACTCCCCAAGTGAGCACAATGGCTGATGCTATACCGATCCGAAGCCAGGATCCAGGAACTTCTTCTGGGTATCCCATGTGGGTGCAGGGTCCCAAGGCTTTGGGCCATCCTGCTTTCCCAGGACACAAGCAGGGAGCTGGATGGAAAGTGGAGCTGCCGGGATTAGAACCGGTGCCCATATGGGATCCCGGTACATTCAAGGCGAGACTTTAGCTGCTGGGCCACGCCGCCGGGCCCCAATCTTTTTTTTCAAAGGATACTTTAGTTTGAAGATTTTTATCTGGAATTTAACTGTGATAATCACATGATATTTAGAGGCATGTGACTAAATGGGGTAGTGAAGAAAAGATTTTCCAGGACCAATTAGTAATGTGATGACATTTAAGGGCTTGGCAAAAAAGGAGAATTTAGAAAATGAACTGAGAGATTGTCATTACATTGTATGGAAACCAGAATAGGACTTTGTAATAGAAACAAAAGAATAAAATACTTTATAAATGACAAGACCAAGTGCTGATTGCAGATGGGTGCTCAATGAAAGGCAACAGAGACAGGAGGTCTTAGGATGTGGCAAAGGAGAGATAACTGGTGATCTTGACAAAAAATATGCAGATAAGATTCTGATATGAAGGGTATGCATGTGAGCAAACCCCTTGCACACATACACTCAATGTGTGAAATTTTTTTGGTATAGCAGTTATACCTCAATTCTAAGAAAGAAAAGAAGCTACAAAAAAAAGCATGACAAATCAATAGCCAGTGTTATTCTGAATAGAAACAATGCATATCCCTATATTTCTGGAACAAGAAAAGGATGTCCATTTTTGCCACTTTTAATCAATATCATGTTGAAGGTTTTTTAAAAAATATTATTATTTTATTTTATTTGAAAGGCAGTTACAGAGAAAACTAGAGGGAAAGAAAGAAACAATAAGAAGAGAGAGATGGAGTGAAATCTTTCATCTGCTGATTCACTGTCCAAATGATGCAATAGCCAGAGCTGAGCCAATTTGGAGTCAGGTGCTTCTTTCAGGTTTCCCGTGTGAGTTCAGGGGTCCAAGAACTTGATCCATTCTTTGCTGCCTTTTCAGGCTGTAGCATGGAGCTGGGTCTGAAATGGAGTAGCAGCTGGGACTCAAACGGGTATACCTATGGGATTCCAGTGCCACAGCTGGAAGCTCAGCCTACCAGGCCATAACACTAGCCCCAGTATTTGAACTTGTAGCAAGAATAACTATGAAGAATAAGGAGAAAATCAAATTATTCGTGTTGATAACATTGTACACGTTAAATCTAAACAATCCACCAGAAAGCTATCAGAACTGGTTAATCAGTTCAGTTGAGCTAAAGGTTCAAAACTATACAAAATCCAGTAACATTTTTTTTGAACACTAAGAATAAACTCAATGAAACAGAAGCCAAGGAAGAAAAACAGAAGCCAAGCTAGAAAAAAATCAAATATTTAGGAATAAATTTAACCAAAGAAGTCAAAAAACTCTATAATGTAAATTGTCAGAATTTGATGAAAGAATCAGCAAGAGATAGAAAGGAAAAGTGTTCCTGGTTCAAAGGATGGAAGAATCAATGGGATTAGATAAAGCAATCCTAAACATCTTTGGAATAACAAAAGACTTAGAGTATCCAAGAAGATTCTGAGCAAGAAAAATCAATCTGGAAGTATCAAAATACCCAAGTGCAAACCACACTACAAAAATATTGTAATTAAAATCATGTGGTGCTGGCATAAATATTGCTAAATAGATCAATGAAGCAGAAAAGATTCCACAGAAATTAAGCTACGTACATACAGTCAACTAATTTTTCACATAAGTGCTCAGACAACACTGTGGGGTAAGGTTAATGCCTTCAGCAAATGTAACTGGCAAAGCTGGAAGTATCTATATTTGTATATAGAAGAATGAAATCAGATCCATACCTCTCACTATATTCAAAACTAAGTTCAATATGGGCCAACCACTTAAATTTAAGACCTGAGACCATGAGATCTGACAAGAAAATAAGGGGCTGGATTAAAGGGAAGATAGGGATGTTGAATGATTTGAAGTCTTCACAAGGTTGAAGAAATATTGTAGAAGTAGTGAATATAAGGATGCTTCATATATTTGCAGAAAATGGAATTAAAAGATAGCTTTATTTTGGTGAAAATGTTTTTAAAATATATGCATATATCTTAATAATACTCATTTTTGGTGAACTTGTTGAAGATCTTTCATATAGAGTGAAGATTTGATAGCCACATTCAGAGTTACTAGCAACATCTGTGAGAACAAAGTCAGTCATTTATTTTTACTGGAAATGTCCATGGTAGGGGGAAGCCAAGGAGTTGCAATTCCATACTATTAGAGATACCCCCATGGATGCTAAAATCTACCTCTTCAAGATGTAGAGGCTACTGAAATGGCGGCTAAAGTTATTAGTAAAATAGATTGGGTGTTTGATAATGTGTGATATTTTGTTATTATTTTAGTTCTTAGCTGTGTTTTGTTAAGAAAGACACATTCATAAGAGGAAAATTAAAATGCAAAGGAGAGATTACTGAGAAATCTTTCACTTCCTAGAGGATGGTCGAGTTTGACTAAGTCCTGGAGCTATTTCTGCTCTGATTATCTTTAGCCTGGCCAGGTGTTTGTTGGTTTTGCTTACTCATTCTTTATGGGAATATTGCAGGGTTTTATATCAGCATGTGTGTGTGTGTGTGTATGTGTTCTTGACCTGGCAGCATGGTGAAACAGGCCTTCAGACAAACAGGACTTTCCTTTGTGCAATTGCCTTCACTGCCCCTGTGTGCTGCTCTTTGCAATGTGGTTGAGACCTTGGACACCCCCGTTAGCTAGAGTTATAACTAGGGCAGCAATCCTTCACGTTATACAAAGCTTGTCTCATTGTGGATGTCTCAAGCTCAGAAAGCTTTTCTACTATTTTCACGGAATCAGTGCTTATATTTGATTTCTCTCTTTAATGCATCTACATCTTCTTTCAGTCCCAGTTACATTTTTCAAATTATCTGGCAAGAGTCCTCTCCAATCCCCTCCAGCAAGTTCTTTTTCCAGTTGTTACAGTTGTCTTGAACATTTGCTGATTGTTTCCGGACAGGAAATTACGGGGAGAGCGGAATGGATGCTTTCAAAGAGCTGGCTGCCCAAGAAGGCCTCTGCATCGCCCACTCGGACAAGATCTACAGCAACGCTGGGGAGAAGAGCTTCGACCGACTCTTGCGCAAGCTCCGAGAGCGGCTGCCCAAGGCCAGGGTAGTGGTCTGTTTCTGCGAAGGGATGACAGTCCGGGGACTTCTGAGTGCCATGAGGCGCCTTGGTGTTGTGGGCGAGTTCTCACTCATTGGAAGGTATGTCCATCACTTTCCTTCTCTGTTCGCTCTCACACACCACACTTACACACATGATTGCTCCCACAACACTGAGTTTTCTACCTTCGAGGTGGGTGAGATGCACGCTGCTGTGTCTCATTAACGGTAGGACTGTGGGTACCTAGAAGGTCCAGGGCAGCGGAGAATAAAACAGAGTAGTGAAATGATAGCTTGTTTGCCAGAATGTGCGTTGTTCCAAGGAGTTCTTCATTGCATTTACTCCTCCCCCTTCACGGACAGGTGTTGCCATGCCTCCCTCCTAAGCCTAGACATCTTAATGCAATATCGACAGAAAGCAGCAGTGACAATGGAGAACATACATTGATTTGGCTGGTAAGGAGTTAGCCACATATAAAGGAAGACATGTACCTGCACTTTAGAACGTGGGGATCTAATATCCTCCCACACTTAGGAGGTGATCAACAGTGATGTGTTCAGCACGTGATTTTTGGAATTGCAGATGCTGGGATGTAAAATCTCTATTCTCTGCCTATATCTCGGGCATTTATATAAGAAGAGTTTTTCAAAATCATTGTGTTTTCACAAGTTTTTGACCTCAAAGTGTGTTGTTTAATGGGCCATCTTCTAAGGAAGCAGCAAGGAGTTGCTAAATTTTTCCAGGAAACCTACTGAGTTTATCTGAGTAACCTCCACTGGTTTACAGGACTTTCACAGTGACCTTCCAGATCCCCTTTTCCCTTCCATCTGGTCTACTGTTTAGGTCATAGTGATATTTTATTCTACTGAAGAACCATACCCCTGACCCTTTTCTTTTAAAGATTGGGTGGTTGTAGACATAGTCTGCACCACTGATCAGTCCTTGGGCCTGAAACATTAAGTACAATTGTAGACAAATCATTTGGAATCGGAGGTATAACACACTTCAAAGATGTTTGAGATAGTAGGAAAGAAATATAAATAAGTGAAAAAAGAAACAAAGGGCTAAGCTCCATGCATGGCAGGTTGTGGAGCTGAGATGAAATTACTGAATTCGTGACTAAGATGACGACTGGATTTAGATAAGAATTGCACACAGGTGTCGAGGCACTTTGGATTTTCAGTACGATGAAGTTTTGTCAACCACTGAAAATATTCTTCAGAAGACAAATCTTCTACGAAGAAATATTTAAACAAAGAACATTGTTTCTTTTATGCGTGCAACCGACACAAGCAGCATTGTTGAAGTGTTTCTCAGAGTAATGTTCTTAATATAAGCACCAGGACAGATGGCTTCCAGATATTCAGTCCTTTCTATTGCTTTTGTAAAATGACAGCTTTTATGAAAGTTGCCTGTTAAAAAATAAACCCTCTCATGTTCAGCATTTTCAAACAACAACAACAGTTTATTTTGCAGAGTTTATTCTCTTTAGAATCCTCAAAAGAGGCTTGGGTTGTGGGGTTCTTGAATCTGTGCGGCAAACGTGTGAACTCTGAGGTATGTGAATTGCCTGATGAGGAGGTAGAGTTATGTAGTATGTGGCAAAGACTAATTGGGGTATAGGCAGCTGAATCCATTATTTTAAAGTTGGTCAATGTCAATGTAAGCCTCTATGGCTCTAGCTTATCTACATCCTTCTCTCTTCATGTACCTGAGCTCATACTGATGTTTCAGAGAATCTCTTATGCGCTTGCTCATGAAGTTATCTACCTGTGATATCTATGTTGCTTATCCCCCCTCTGCCCTGCCTCTACTGGGTTCTGTCGAAACATCCCAGGGGATGTATCACAGTTTTCACCATGAGCTTCCAAGGATACCACTCACGTGACATTGCTGTTTAACACCGACACATGGAATCTTTGAGATGCAAAACCATAGCATGATCTTTGCTCATCCAACTTTTTTTCCCTTTTTGGCTCTTGCTCTCCCTCCTGCTTATTTGCTTACTATTTTAAGAAATTATTCCCTTATATAAGGTGATTCAATTTTATCAATTTTATAATTGATTAAGAAACATGTACCCCAACTATTCTCCTCCTTCCTCCTCCCCCTTCTTCTTGTCAGTGTTTATCTCTCGTATTTTCAGCTCACTTCACAATAACAGGCTTAACACTCTTTTGGGAAAATTATTAAACAAAAAGCAAATCGATTAAAAACCCTACTGTTCCTCAAGAGCATGGACAAAAGAGATAAACAACTACTAAATTTTCAAAGATCAATTTTACTCATGTAGATTACATCTTTTTGTATTCTCTGTATCATAGATCAGTGAAAAATATGAGATCTACCTTTGTTGGACTGGCTTATTTCACTAAGCATAACGATTTCCAATTGCATCCCATTTTGACACAAACACAATATATTCCTTTTTATGGCTGAGTAGTATCCCATATAGTCTATATGCCAGATTTTCTTTTCCAATCATGTTTGTGGACATCCAGGTTGATTCCATAGCCTAAGTATTGTGGATTGAGCTGTCATTAGTATGGATGTACTAAGCACTCTCTCATATTTGAGTTTCATTTTGTTGGAGTAAATTCCCAGGAGTCAGTATCTGGGTCTTTTAGTGGATCTATTTTCAGATCTCTGGGGAATTTCCATATTGTCCTCCATGATTGCCGTACTGGTTTACATTGACACCACACTACTCACATCGTTTCAGGCATTTACTGTTTGTAGATTTTGGATTGATGGTTGTTCTAACTGGAATGAGGTGAATCCGCAGGAGAGTTTCTGTTTGTACTTCCCTGATGACTAGTGATCCTGAGCATTTGTCATATACCTGTTGACCATTTGCATTTCATCCTTTGATTCTTGACATTAATCTTTTATCAGTTGTCTGGTTTACAAATATTTTCTCTCATTCTATTGGTTTTTCTCTTTGTTAAGGATTTCCTTTTCTGTTCAGAAGCTTATTGCCCTGATTTCTGTTTGTTTTTTTTTGTTTTGTTTTGTTTTAATTTCCTGTACTTCTGTAGTCTTGGCTTGTGCCAGTGTCTTGTGGCATTTCCTTGATGTTTTCCACTAGTAATTTGAGATGATTAATTCTCAGATTTAAATCTTTGGTCCATTTTGTGTTAACTTTTATATGAGATGTAAGGAAGGGATCTGTTTCAAACTTATGCTTGTGAAAATTCAGTTTTCTCAGTGTCATGTGTTGAGTGGGGTCCTCTTTGCAGGGATTGTTTTTGGTTCAGTTGTCAAAAATTAATTGCTTATAAGTGGATGGATTGGTTTCTGGGGTTTCTATTCTGCTTTAGTGTCTAATTTTGCACCAGTACCTAGTCCCAGCACTTACCAGTTGATGCTGCAGCAAAGCCCAATCAGTCTGTATATACTCTGGCTCATTCATGTACCAGTGGATACAGTGGGTTAGTACAGCCTGACTCTGCCCCAACCCAATCCGTATACAGGCCAATAGGTGTTGCAGCCCTGCCCAGCTTGCTCTGCTCCCAGTCCCAGTTCTCACGCTCACAAGTGGGAACAATGTTCAAGCTGGGGAGTCTGTTCCACCCCCCTACCAGGCTCAAACTCCTTCCCTGGGTCTCACCTATACTAGTGGGTTCTATGGCTGAGTCTCAGCATTTTCTGGTGGGTGTTTTAATCTGGTCTGGCCTGGTCTTCAGTTTCAATTCATGTTTTTGGGCCAGCCCCCAGTCCCGACCAGCCCCCAGTCCTAGCCTTATGTGAACTGGCTGTTGTTGTGGCCCTGACCCAGCCTGGCCTGCACTCTGTGTTGCTTCTTAGATCTACAGAGGATATTGTAAACTGGCCCAGTCCTGCAAATCCCCAGACCAGAGCTGACCCACATGTATGCCAGCGGGAACCATAATCTGGCCTGGTCTGGGTTGCTCCCTGTTTTGGTTCTTGTGCTCACCTGCAGGGACTGCTTCCTGATGGAGTAGTTCTCCAAGCTGCTCTATAGATCTCCCAAAAAGTGGCAGACCTTGCACATGCTGATGAGTCTATGGGCCAGGCTGAGTTTAGCCCATTTCTTAACAGGATTATTTATTTTGGTTTTGTTGAATTTCTTGTGTGCTGTTATTGTTCTTGATATTATCCTTTATCAGGTATATATTTTGCAAATATTTTCTCCCATTGTTAGTTGCTACTACACTTTCTTGAGTGTTTGCTTTGCAGAAACTTCTTAATTTTTATATATTGCAAGGGTCTGTGGGGTATGAATTAAGAAATCCTTGCCTATGCCAGTGTCTTGCAGTGTTTTCTTTACGTTTTCCTCTAGCAACCTAAAAGTTAAGAAAGAGAACTATATACCAGTATCTCTGATGAACATAAATGAAAAAATCTTTAATGAAATATAAGCTAATTGCAACTAACAACAGATCCAAAAGATCATTTACCTGGACCCAATGGTTTCATTATTGGTATGTTGGGACGACTCAAATGGTGTTAGGAATATTGGCTTACTGCAGGCAGAAATATGAAACACAACACCTACCTTATACTTTATATGAAAATTAACTTACAAAGAACCAGGGAAATTCACTAATTTCTGAAAACTATTTACTTTTTTTATTTGAGAGTTACATGGAGAGAGAAAGAGCGAATGGGAGAGAGAGAGAGAGAGAGAGAGAGAGAGAGAGAGAGAGAGAGAGAGAGAGAGAGATGTGCTGGTTCACTCCCCCAAATGAATGTAAAGGCTAGGATTAGGCTGGGCTGAAGGCAGGAGTAAGGAGCTTCATCTGGTCTCCAAGGTGGATGGCAGGGTCGCAAACACCTAGGCTGTTTTTTCCATCATTTTCCCAGACTATCAGCAGTGAGTTGGATCAGAAATGGGATACAAACATGTGCCATATAGGATTCTGGTATCACAGCCGACGCCTATCTGTCACACTTTAATTCCAACTAATTTTAATCGTGTACTTTCATGAATTTTGGCAGTGCTTTATCATAATGTAAACGTTACAACAACCATGACACAAAAATATGCAGCACTGTAAATTGTTCCTTTGTGCCACTTTGAATCATTTCCTCCTGAAACCATGGAAACAGGCAACTGCATGTCTGTTTCCTACCATTACATGTTGACTTTTATCAACATATTATATAGAATCATAGAATGGAATCATTTGTACCTGTTTTCTTTCCATTGGCAAAATTGTTTGGAGAGTCACCCATGCTGTTGTGTGAATGACTCATTTCCTTTTTATCCCTGAGTAGTATTCCATGACATGACCTTCTTTTGCAGTTATGAGTATTTGGATTTTTCCAGTTTGTGATTAATGTAAATATGATTTGTTTTATATTCTCATTGTTGAAGACAATGTTGGAAAGCCTCAATTTCATTTTTTCTGCTTCCTCACCAGCCATTATTTTTACTTGTGGTTATCTCTCTTTTTTTTTTTAAGATTTGTTTATTTTTTGGTAAAGTCAGATATATAGAGAGGAGGAGAGACAGAGAAGAAGATCTTCCGTCAGATGATTCCTTCCACAAGTGACCGCAACAAGATCTATGCCGATCCAAAGTCAGGAGCCAGGAACTTCTTCCAGGTCTCCCACATGTGTGCATGGTTCCCAGGCTTTGATCCATCTTAGACTGATTCCCAGGCCATAAGGAGCAGGATGGGAAGTGAGGCTGCTTGGATTAGAGCACGCGACCATGTGGGATGCTGGCACATTCAAGGTGAGGATTTTAGCCTCTAGGTTACTGCGTTGGTCCCTAGGTTATCTTTTTAAACTTTTAAATTAATCTTAGTACATTTGAAAGGATATCTCATCTTGGGTTTTATGGAAATTTCTGTAATTTTGGGCTATCTGGAAGTATATCTTCATTTTAAAATTAATTTTATTTGAAAGTTGTAGAGAAAAGTTAGAAAAAACAAGCAGAAGTGGGCTCAGTGCGGTAACCCAGTGGCTAAAGTCCTCAGCTTGCATGCATCAGGATCCCATATGGGTGCCAGTTTGTGTCCTGGCTGTTCCATTTCTTTTCAAGTTCCTTACTTGTGGCCTGGGAAGGCATTCGAGGATGGCCCAAAGTATTGGGACTCTGCAATCTGTGTGGGAGACCCAGAAGAAACTGGTACCTCCTGCCTGGGCTTGGTTCAGCTCTAGCTGTTGCAGTTATTGGGAATTAAACCAATAGACAGAAGATCTTTCTCTCTGTAAATCTGACTTCCAGTAAAAAAAATAAATAAATGCATACATATACATATATGCATACCAGCAAGAAGCATAGATGGGTCATCTGCTGGTTCACTCTAAAAATGGCTGCAGCAGGCAGAACTGGGTCAGGCTGCATCAGAAAGGCAGCAACTTCATCCAGGTGACCCCATGTAGATGGCAGAGACCCATATCACTGAGTCGTAATTTGTTGCTTCCCACGATGTACACAAGCTAGAAGCTGTTTCAAAGCAGAGAAGACAGGGCCTGAGCCAGACACCTGCTGTGCCACATGCCCAGTTTCTGCCTTCATTTTTGAAAAACAGTTTGGCTGGGATAAGTATCTTGGTTAACAGCTTTTTTCCTGGAGAATACTGGTTATGTCATCCAAAAGCCTTCTTGCTTCCACTATTTGTCCCAGGAGTTCACCTCTTGTTCTCCTGGGGTCACTTTTATATATAATTAATTATAGTAAGAACTGCTTTAAAATTTTCTCCTTATCAAAGGTTTCACTGTACTGGGGCAGATTGTAGATCTTTTTGTGGTGATTCTAGTTGTATTGCATTATTGCATATGTAGATATATGCTTTTCAGCAAATTTGGAAAGTTTCCAGACATTCTTTCTGGTGAAATTTTTGCTACTGTCTTTGTCTTTGTTTTGATAATGCTACATCTATTTTGATACACTTACATGGAGTTCTTCTTTCCCTCATTTTATGCCCATTTTTGTTGATATTTTGATTTCTTTGTGTTTTGGGATGTCACAATTTCTGATTCTTTATCTTTACATTAGCGAGTCTTTCTTCTGCTAGCTCAAATCTACTGTTGCGCTCTTTTAAGTAAATTTTGTGTTCTGTTTATTTTACTTTTCATATCCAGAATTTCCTTTTGTTCTTTAATTTATATACTTTGATGAGATGCTGCCACTGTATCGTCTTTTACATTTTAAAGGATGTTTTCCTTAGCTCTTTGAACACAGTTTTAGCAGAATTTATTATAGTTAACTCGCTCATCTCACAGCTTCTGTGTTCTCCTTTCTTTTCTCAAATCTATGAGCCACATTTTTTTTTTTTTTACTTCACTATCTTACTGGTTTTCTTCTTGTTGAAAACCAGAAATTTCGTTAGAACTATTATAGCAACATCAGATACCAATTCACATTGTCACTTTTGTTGCTTATGTTTGTGGCTGCTTTGGTTTTATTTGCTGGGTGGTCCTACTATGTAATTTTAGTAAAACATATTTTCCACAGTGAGTTAGTCTTCCTTGGACCTGTGCTGCATTTCAAGGGCATTTCAAGTAAGGAAGCCATGATATGTGAAAGGTTTAGAGTCTTAGACAAAGCCACTTAGTCACTAAACGCAAAGCTAGTTGATGAAATGTTTCTCTATGGGAAAAGCCAGCTGGGCTGATCCTCATATCACCCTCTCTGTTCTTCTCTTTTGATTTCTTCTACCACGTTCAGGACTCTTGTGTCAAGATCCCCTCAGTGGAAAATATCCCTAAGTGAAGGTTAATTGATGGAAAATAACCCTAAATGAGGTTATTTGATCAAAAGATCTAATTCTATCTGCCACCTTCATTCTTACTTGCCAACCTAATCTGTTTACTTGCTTCAGAGATTAGACTCTTTCTTGGACTAGAAGGCCATAGTAAGGAGAGGTATATTTAGTAGAGGGATGGGGCAGGTGTGAGATGTTGGCAGGTTGACAAAATATTCAGTGGAAACAGTATTAGGTAAGCAAGATATCAACATGTAAGATCTTAATGAGCACAGTGATATTCAATGTGGGATCGAGGATTAGGATGCTTGGCCACTGCAAGGGTCGTGGCAATTCATGTTCTTCAAAGAGAGCTTGAGGAAATGGCGTTTGGCAAACAGATGTGAGCAGGATCATAAACAAGTTTCTGAGAACTGGGCTTTGGAAAGACAGGCAACAGTTCCTTTGACCTAGTTGTGTGAGGGAATGATGGTTCAAACCTTGGCTTCCATGGTGGAAGGACTCAGAAAGGGGTCCAGTAATCTGAAGACTCTTCCTATTTGAAAACCCTCAATCTGTAGTAGCCCTAGTCATGTCACATCTCTCTTAGGGTAAATGAATGTGATGGATGGTAAAATAAGTATTAATAAGATCACTGTTTTAACCATTCCTGCAATTGTTTCTCATTGGTGCATTATTCTAGGATTCTATATAACTTTGGTTAAATGGTCTGTAATTTCACAAAAGAAATCTACATTTTCCTGGAAATATTCACCTGGAGTTGTGGTCACAGTCAATGTCATGTGTGTTCGCATAGTTTGAAGCATTTGCATCCTTCTCTCTTGCATTTTCACTTTTTACATTTCTCCTTTACAGATGAGTTTAGTTTTTGCATGTTTTCAGTACAAGATTGAAAATGATAAAAAATGCATGCCCAGGGCATTTGGTTTCAGTAATGTTTTTTAGTTTGTCTCTTGGTAATAATTTCCATCCTGCACAGGTATATTCCCTAAAACTGCTGTAGGCAATTTTTTAAAGCTGCAGGTTCAGCGGTTTATGGAAACAATACAAAATTATGAGGGAGTGTAACCTGAAGAATTTCTGGATTTGGCAATCTGTATTAAGAAGGAAATATATAGATATATTTTCCTTCCCTGCTCATTAAATATGGCACATTGAACAGTAATGAAAATTCACCATTAATCTTGCCTAAAGGGACTGAAGACCTGCTAAAATATAGGAGGAGTGAAATTATAAATAAAAATTGTCTCATTAAAGTGATACAGAAGAGTAGCTTCCTTACATCAATTGTCAAAGTAGAATTTTAAATCAATGGCCTGATTTTGTTAATTACACCCTATTAGGGAAAATTTAATTGATACAAAGTCATTTGATAAGCATTAGAGGACAGCCAAGTGTTCATTAACCATTCTTTAGGTTATAAATTGGGGACATTTACACTTTTATCCCCAGGGTTTTGTGCTATGAGTTTTCTGTCAAGAGAATAATGTGTTTTCTGAACCTTAATTTCTATAAAGACTTGTAAAATCCAAATAGTTCTTATGTATTTAAGATCTTGTCATCTTAATCCTTGACATGGAGCATCTAAAACAATCAGGTTTTTGAAGCAATAACAAAGTTGTATTTATTATATAGCAAAATAGTTAACGCAGAGAATTTTTAAAATAAATGATGTCTTCTTTCAAGTTATTTGCCTAAATTGCTGATAAAGTACATACTTATTTTATTATAATAGAATAGCCATTGACTAGTAGCCCTAATGTGTAGAAATAACTTGACCTTCTCTCTCAAAATACCTATTTATTTGAAAGTCACAGGGTAGGAAAGAAGGAATGAGAGAGGGAGTTAGGGAGAAATGGAGAGAGAGAGTGAGAGATATCATCTATTGATTGACTTTCCAAATGTCCACAATGACCAGAACTGGTCAACAGCCAGCCCAAAGTTGGGAGCTTGGAGTTCCATCTGTGTCTCCCAAATGCATGGAATTGGCCCAAATACTTGAGCCATCTTCTGCTGCTTTCTAAGGCACATCATGAGGGGTTTGGATGGGAAGTAGAGAAGCTGATACGATGGCAGGTTAGCTCACTCAGTCAATGCTATCCTGATATCTGGTTTCTAAACACAGATTCCACGGGAAATGCTGAAAACTTGAGTTAATTATTTGCCCCTTCTATAAAGTTATTACCAGCATGTATCAATTTAGGACTATTGCAATCACAGTGAAGTTGGAATTTAGGTGCTTAACAGAACTTCTCTGCATGTCGTTAGACCAATGCATGTGAGCTTCCAGCATGTTAGTCACACTGCCGAGTTGATCCAGCCTGAGCCTTCCTTTCTGCTTAAAGCATGAAATATTTGTCTTCAAATCTGCATGCTGTTGCTCTACCTGGGTACCAGGAGGGGAAGTAGCTAGGCCATCTATGTCTGACCTTTACACCCTGATTCTGATGCTTGATTTCCTAGGTCCAACTCAGTGGGATTACAGGAAATGACATGAATTGTCAGAGAATAGTGGAATAGATTGAGTTGTCTTTTAATGCTAAACACGTTAGTCTCTTCCTTCTTTTTATGCTTGATTTGTTTTAAGATGGTTTGCACAGGTTACATGTTACCTATTTTATCTATGATGCTATTAAATATGTCTAAATGCTTATTTGTCTGCTTTTCTAGGTAGCCCAATGTGCATATCTTTCCAGGTAGCTCAGTGTGCATATATGTTATATTCTGAATATGCCTAAGTTTTAAGTATTCAGCTCCAGGGATTTTACATCACACTAAAATGTGATATTTGCAACTATGAAATTACTTAAAGTTGTATAATCTGTGATTGTTATTTTGAAACACTGACCTCCATTCTTCCCTGTCTTTGTTTACATGACTTCTTTGCTTTCACTGATTATTTGCTCTGGCTTTCACCAAGCACATCTTTTTCTTGGTAGTTCCTTGTTCTTTTCTTGAAGAAAATACATTTTAAGGCAGAATTGTAGCTAAAAAGTGACGATGAATGGCTACAGCTTTGTGGTACACAAATACCACTTCTCATGGTTTATTCTCATAAACAATGCTTTTAAATAATAGGCTTGGCGAACTTTCCCTCTTTATGTGTTAGTTTGACCAACTTCTCATTTTTTTGGAATGGCTTGGTTTTTACAGCAGGTTTATAGAAGAAAAATTATTATTATTGAAAGTGATAGTGAAAGTCCATATTTTATTCATATTTTCTTGGTGTTTATTTCACACATGCTTTCTGTTCCAGGACATGTTACATTTTGTTATCAGGTTTCCTTAGATTCCACTTGGATAAGACAGTTTCTCAGACCTTTCTTGTTTTAGATGATGTTAAGAGTTATGAGGCAAACTGCTTGTTATATTGTCATACTTGACTGGGGCATGTCTGATGGTTTCCTCATGATTAGACTGAATATTTCGGAAAATATGATTGTGAAAATGAAACGTGATTCTCATCATATAATGTCATAGTGACATCCCTCTTGATGTTTATTTCGATCATCTAGCTTTTGTGTATTTTAAAGAAATGACTTGCTCAGTTAAAAGCCATTCTCATTTGGATATTATATCAGATGTCTATGCAAATAGATTCATAGTTTGAACTATCTGTTATAGACAAACTTTTCCACTGTTTCATTATGTATAATGTACACTGATATTGTCAGAGTGACGCTAGATAAGGAAGAGCTCTGTGATACATCGATACCACTGATACATCTAAAAAAGCATTTTGACCTGGGATGATGGTGTGTGTGAAAAGTGGGGGCTGAATCTATCGCCTTAGAAGAGGGTCCTGTGAGATAAGATAATGGTCAGAATTCAGATATGAACCCTACATCCTATAAGTAATTTTCATTTCAGATAAGAAATAGAGTAGTTGACTACAATCCATTGGAGAAACTCAATTTCAAAAACTGTATAAAATGGAAAGTACTAAATTCTAAAATCAGCATTCTTATGTGCAAATGTGTTCTAAGGACTAACTCTTGGCCATGAAATTCAGATCCAAGATGAGAAGACTAATTGCAGACACCATGTCCTATAAAGTATTGGCTGCTCAGGCCCGACGCAGTGGCGCAAGTGGTTAAGGTCCTCGCCTTGCACGCCCGGGATCCCATATGGGCTCCGGTTCTATCCCGGCAGCCCCGCTTCCCTTCCAGCTCCCTGCCTGTGGCCTGGGAAAGCAGTCGAGGATGGCCCAAAGCTTTGGAACCCTGCACCCACGTGGGAGACCCGGAAGAGGCTCCTGGCTTTGAAACGGCATAGCATCGGCTGTTTCGGTCACTTAGGGAGTAAATCATTGGATGGAAGATCTTCCTCTCTGTCTCTCCTCTCTGTATATCCGCCTTTCCAATAAAAAAATAATAAAAATAAATCTTAAAAAAAATCTGGATAGCAGAAGGAACAGTTGGTTGGGTTGCAGAGAGATGACCAATGGTTGACTCCAGCGAAGTCTTTGGAGTGGATGGCTTGGCATCAGTTGAGAGTCAACAGATTAAAAATTCTGCTTCATCATTTGCATTATAGAAAACAAAACAATACTGGGTCCATGTTAAGATTTTATAGTTGGTAGTAACATATTGAGAATTTGGACTCAAAACTCCAAATTTTATGTTCTTCTTTTCCTGTTTTTAATCTTCATGTTATTTTTTGTTTTTTTTTTTATCATTTTTTTAAAATTTAAGTTTCATAGGCTCTGGGATTCCCCCAACCCCTCCCCTACCCTCCCCCCACATTGAATTCCTCCATATTGTTACAATAGTACAGTTCATAACCAGTCACAATTCCTTCATTGAGGGCATGGCCCATGCAGAGTCCAGCATCTTATTGTCCAGATAAATTCAACAGTTTCATTGGGAGACCATCCTTGGTTTGAAAGTAGAGCTGGCAGAATATCATCCCCTCCAATGAAAAGCCACTACACAACCTCAACAACAGGAAGAAACATGGAAATTTACAACATCATAAAGTTAATTAACATTTTCTAACATAAGTGACCAATATGTTAGAAAATGCAAGTTCTTAATCACATCCTATAACTACTTCCTTGACATCTCAATTTTAGTTTATATACAATGGGCTGCTATAAACCTTAAAATGGTTATTCAGCTGTCTCACGTCTTTTTTTTTCATATTTATATTTAGCAGCTCATAGTATTCAAGTGTGATTTTTACTGAACTTCGTGAATTTTAGGATAGTCTTATAACTCTAACATGCCATATGTTAATGATTGAGGAGGAGAACAATTTTAGGAGGGGTGTGCAGAGAAATCTTCAATACCTTAGTGAGGAGTAACTAATCTTTGTGTGCTACCTAGTTCGGTATATGGGAGTCCAAGGTGACTTTTTCTTGTCTGTTCTGTTTTCCTTATTGCTCTCTTTCTATCTAATCTAATTTTGGGGGCCCCAGAGTGATCCTGATGGTCGTTGCAAGAGAGGGTGGGAAGCCAAAGTTGGAACTAACTAAGGACCAGAGAAAGCTCCTCTCCCAAGTTCCAAAGGAAGTTTACTGTTCTTCTGTTTCTGAGGACTCCTCAGAGCTCCTGGCTGTTTTTCCGATGACACTGAATCCTGTGAGGAAGGATCTAGGCTTCTTCCATCCCGTGTGGGAGATCCGATAGGGAATGTATGACCTCAGAGTTCTCGGCCTATGAGGACACTCCAATTCCCTGTGGTCTCCTTGGCGGTTCGGATGTAGTCCTTGGTGCCCATACTGATAGGCCTTGGTGAGGATCCGGGAGTCTCCGGGAGTCTCCGGGGTTGGGATACAAGCCTCCTCCTGTCCTCCTGCTCCACTCTGGGATGCTCTCCTGCTCTGTGCATATGACCTCTTGTTAAGAGGTTGTCAGGATTGCTCTTGGATCCCACTTATACTTTTTGCTAATGTCTGATGTCAATTTGTTACAATCTTTTTTTTTAAAGATTTATTTTTATTATTTTTTTATTGGAAAAGGCGGATATACAGAGAGGAGAGACAGAGAGGAAGATCTTCCGTCCAATGATTCACTCCCTAAGTGAGCGCAACGCCTGATGCTATGCCGATTCAAAGCCAGGAGCCTCTTCCGGGTCTCCCACGTGGGTGCAGGGTTCCAAAGCTTTGGGCCATCCTCGACTGCTTTCCCAGGCCACAGGCAGGGAGCTGGAAGGGAAGCGGGGCTGCCGGGATAGAACCGGAGCCCATATGGGATCCCGGGCGTGCAAGGCGAGGACCTTAACCACTTGCGCCACTGCGTCGGGCCCTACCTGTTACAATCTTGATAGATTATACTTAACATCTCCCTCACACACTCTAAGAAGGTGGAAGATTTCTCTGCTCTCCTGACCCATTGCAGAATAACACAGGGTATTAAAAGCGTATCAAACATTTCTTTGTGGCCAAATGGCCCCAATGGGAAACCATTATACTAAGGGAAATGAGCCAATCCCAAAAGGTTAGATACCACATAATTGCCTTAATTTAAGATAAAATGATGTCAATCCTAAAAATAGTCCCTACACGTTGTAACATTATTACACCGTTCAAACAGCCTGTATCACACACAATAAGATATTGTGATATAACCAATGAACCAATAATCAATGAGAGACAGACTGCTTATGAATTACATCAAAGAACTGAAAAGCTTAAAGGTTTATTTCTTTTATGCAGATACTGGCTATTTTTATCTTTATAGTACCTTAAGCACTTTGCAAGATTTTATTGTTTTTGTCAAGTATAGGATTTCCAATTAAGCATAATATTTTTGGCGAAAATGAAAAGTGAAACTAAGTTTTAGTTCGTTTCTAGTGATTATGTGAAATGAAACATTCATCTTCCCTGAATCATATACTATGA
This sequence comes from Ochotona curzoniae, assembly GCF_017591425.1. NCBI lineage: Eukaryota > Metazoa > Chordata > Mammalia > Lagomorpha > Ochotonidae > Ochotona > Ochotona curzoniae. The sequence goes on from NW_024467115.1 coordinate 25,677,614, forward strand.
TTTTATTGTTTAAACTCTCCTTTTTTATAAAGAAGAAAAAAGTTATTATATTCTATTAAAAAGAATTGTATTACCTTACAAAGAAAATCATATCTCAGAATGTTAGAAATATACAAATATTGTGTAACCAATGAAGTTCTTTTCTATTTCTATTTAAGAAAGAAATGCCATCTTTTCTTCTTTTTCTGCCCTATTGGTTTTACAATTTTCATCATTTTCATTTCTTAACAAAATGGACCATAGCTTCCAAATGTCATGAATTTAACGTTTTTTAAAATCGGTTTTATTTGAAGAATTTTCATTAGCTCTTCACAATTTACTCTTTCCAGCCCACAGCCTGGTTATTCTTTTAACACACTATAATTTAGGTTTAAGTGATCAAAAAAATAGTACTGTTCTTGTGTATGACTTGAAGCAAAATTGACTCAAGTGAAAACTCACTTTCAGAAAACATTTTAAAAAGAAACTTCAGATTAGCTGTTGGTATAATGGCAGAAAATGTAACTTTCATCTAAATAGAAATCACCTTGTCTTAGCCCATTTACGATTGCCTTGGACTTGGGTAGTTAATAAGTAAAAGGCGTTTACTTTGGGTTGTATCTCTAAAAGTCTTCCAGCACAGCACTGACATCAGTCTGACTTTGCTGAGGCCTCCCATGGCGCCAGATTGCAGTGGAGAAACAAAGGCGAAGCAGGGGCTTGCAAAGGAAGCACAAGCAAGAGAGGCTAAGTGGAGTGGCAGACTCAATTTGCAGTAAACTGCTCTTGTGAAAGCTAATCTATTCCCTGGAGAACTAGTCCACTCTTGAGAACGACTTTAGCGCAGGATGAGAACACATGCCTTATGATGCCAAACATCTCTTAAAGGTTCCACACCTTCTCAACATTGTTACTCTGAAGGCCAACATGTACTTTGTTGGGGAAAAGTCACATTCATATAACTGCATTCCACAAGAGGCACTCTAAAACTCATGTACTTGTCATGTACAAAACACAATCACTCTATCCAAAGTCTTACTTTAGTATCAACTCAAACATCCAAATTCCCAAGTCCTGCCTAAGACTCAAGGAACATTCCTTCCAGCTTTGAAATTATTTATTTCTGTATATAACGGTGAGACAAAGGTCAGCCATTCCTGTTTGTCAAGGGAAAAATCGGTTAAAGGAGAGCAGTAACTGACCCAAGGCAAGTCCGACGCCCAGTAAAGCAGATATGGAATCTGAAAGCTAGAGAATAATCTTTGATTTGTTGTGTCACTTTCTGAGGACACATGTTTAGAACTTGAGCTCCCAAGGCTTTGGTGAACACTACCCTGTAGCATGGCTGGGCTCCACAGTGTGATTGCTCACTCTGATCAGAGAAGCCCTAGACTTCTCAGGACTGAGCCTCTAGGTTTTTGCAGCATCCTTTGAAAACTAAGTGGAGGCCACCATACTTCCATAGCTCCTGATTTCTGTATGCTTGAAAAATCACCACCACCTGCACATGGGTGCCATCCGGGCACACGGCTTGTACCCTCTGGAGTGGCGGGTGGGACCATACCTGAGATCACTTAAGACAAAGCTGGAGTAGCAAAGTAGGAGGCAGGGAATAGGGACCCAAGTTAGTACATGGTTGCGGCATCCCTGGCCTGCCCCAGAAACCATTCTATCCTATTGGAGCTCTGTCTTCAGTTGAGAAACGCTAAAGTGCCTGATGGCCTTTTCCCGGTGATCACACATGAATTCTTCCCTATTGCCTTCCCCACAGCTGTGGCTGCACTATCAATTCTCTAAACTGTACTATCTCACTTTTGATTATAAATTCTGTGTTTAAATCATTCTTTTCCTCTTTGGATAAATGGTTGAAAGTAACCCTGTAACAGCCTGAAGGAATTGCTGTTTAAAAATTTCTTGTAGCAGAAGATACAATAGTTCAACACTGTTGTATTCTACCTTCCATAACAGCCTAGATCCTGGACAAAGTGCAGTCAACATCTTTGTTATTTAAAGAATGATGTTCTCTAATTTCCACTAAGACCTTCATTATTTTCACATGACACTTTATCAGAATCACCTTTACATCCAGAATCACCCTGACTGCTTTGTGTACATCATCCCAGAATTTTCTGGCTTATTCTTCCAAACTGTTTTGATTTCTGCCCAGTTCAGATGGTGCTTCTCAAATTCTAGCTATTATAAAAACACTGCATTTATCACTCCCAGCTTTTTATATTACTCCATTTGATAGCTGCTATAATAAAATATCTGAGTAGGTAATTTATACATGCAGAGTTCATTTTGATGCATCATTTTGGATGTCCTGGAGCATAGTGCTGTTATGTGCTTGGATTCTTGCAAAGACCTTCTAGACACAGCATATCACAGCACCATGCTCCAGGACATCCAGAAGGAGGAGGTGGGAGGTATAGAAAGAGTGTGCCTGTGAGAGGTTGAAGGCAGAGGCTGGTTATATCCATAGCAGCTCACTCACATAAGAAGCAACCCAGTCTCATGAGAATGAGTGAGTCCATTCATTCGAGAGGACTAACCTATTCACTAATCCACTCATGAAGGCAAATATTGTAATCCTGAATGGCTCTTTTTTTGAAAGGTCTTATTTTTATTGATTTGAAAAGCAGAGTTACACATAGAGGAGGGAAAGCAAAGAGAGAGAGAGGGAGAGAGAGAGAGAGAGAATGAATCTTCCATCTGCTGGGTCACTCCATCACATGACTACAGCAGTCCTGCATGCTGAAGCCAGCAGTTCAGAGCTACTTCTGGGTCTCCGTGTGGGTGCCGGAATTGAAGCACTTGCTCTATTGTTTACACTTTCTAAGGCACATTAGCCAGGCAGTTTGACTGAAGTGGAGCAGCTGGGATTTGAACTGGTGCCCTTAAGGGAAACTGGTCTTGCAGGTGGTAACTTAACTTGCAATGCCACAACACTGAACCCTCCAAATGCATCTTAAAGCCCTCCCTTTATTGTTGCTATATTATTCTAATAAATATAACATATTAAAACTCTAGAGTCTTAGGGTCACAGTAAATCCATACTTACTATGGCGTGATTCTTATGCTAATAGAATATGAATACAGAGTAAATCAATGTACTTTTTGAATGCAATTCTAATAATGATACCTAGAAGTTTCACTTAACTTCTAAAGAACGCTGCACTTCTTGTGGTTACTGTAAAGGTGAATGCAGCTTTATGTGTAAGCACTAATATGTCCTCCTCAGGCACACACCCAGCAAACATGAATGCTTACCAGCTGAGAAATGAGCCTATCAGCCAAGGCTAAAGTGAAGGATTTTGTTTTGGTATATAAGGATTTACTCCAGATTAGTCTAAATGGCTAGGGAATTATTTTGCTGAAACTTTCATTTTTGCTTTTATTTTTATGAGATGAACAAATTTCATATTTTTAACAATTCAGATTTGAGCTAAGTGGTACTTCCCAATCTAATCTCCCTCCACCTCCTTCCTTATTTATTCTTGTATTTATATAATGTTTACACCGACATTGATCGAGTTCCCCTAAAAATCATAGGCCTAGTAATCTTCCAGGGAAAACAACTCATCAAATAGGAATTAGAAAATGACAAATATACTACCTTCCACAACTATAGACTAAGATTTCAAACAATAAGCAAGTCTCACAATGCCAGTGTTGCACATATAGAATAAATCTTTTGGACTCTCTATGTAAGTACCACAGATCAGGTAAAACAAAGAATATTTATCTTTTTGTGTCTGGCTTATTTTATTAAGCATAATGATTTCTGGTTGTATCTATTTTATTGCAAGAGACAGGGTTACATTCCTGTTTCGGCAGAGCAGTTCTCCACAGTACAAGGATACCATATTGTCTTTATTCAGTCATTAGTGGATGGACATCTGTGTCAATTCTATATTTTAGGTATTATGATGATTAGAGCTTCAATATACATGAGTTTACAAGTAACTCTTCCTGCACAAATTTCTTTTTTTTTGGGGGGGGGGTAAATTTCCAGGAGTAAAATGGGTAGATAATATAGCAGATCTATTTTCAAATCTTTGAGGAATTATAATTTTGCCCTCTGTAATGATTCTGTAATAGTGGATTATGACACCATTTTCCCCACATCCTCACCAGTGCTTATTGCTTTTAGATTTTAGAATGATAGCTGTTCCAACTGGCATGAGATGAAACTTCACTGTGGTTTTGCATTTCATGATGGTTAATTAATCTGAACAGTTTTTTTTAAGATTTATTTATTTTTAGGGCAGAGTCAGATATACAGAGAGAAAGATCCTCCCCAAGTGACTGCAACATCTGGAGCTGCGCCAATCCAAAGCTGGAAGCCAGGAGCTCTTCCAGGTCTCCCACATGGGTGCAGGGTCCCAAGGCTTTGGGCCGTCCTTGACTGCTTTCCCAGGCCACAAGCAGGGAGCTGGATGGGAAGTGTGGCCACCAGGATTAGAACTGGTGACCATATGGGATCCTGTCGTGCTCAAGGCGAGGACTTTAGCACCTAGGGTACCATGTTGGGCTGAACAGTTTATTTTTTTAATCAACACCTCTTAACATTATTATTTTGGGCACCAATCCTTTACATATGCTTGCTCAGGGAACAAACCATAGTTAAACAATGAAAAACAAGTAAAAGGAAAATTGGAAGCATTTGTTCTACCCTGCTTCCCCCAAGCATCAACTCTCCCTTCCCTATTCAGTGATCCTCACGGGCGTGTACTATGGAAACAACACCATAAAAAATGAAACAAATAATGAAAACATCAACATGATGACACTGGTAAACCAGATAAAGCTATGCAATGTAGATTTATAATAAAAGATCCATTGAGGTGCTTTTAGGCCAAGGACAGGATTATGCTATTTTCAATTCTCTTGCACCAGGGTTATTTGCAGCAGCACACCTTTAGAGACACAAATAGATGTGTAGTGCACATGGATAGCAAATGCATTTCGGCAAGAGATTGCAATGAATACAGAACGAGCTTACAATAGTTCACACATAACTAGCCACCTCTTGACACAATCTAGAGATCCTTCAAAGAGAAAGAAAGAAAAAATGAAATGTTTGAGACACCAAATTTCAAAGTCTTTGATGTAAACCTTCAGTTCACCAAATAGAATAAGTCTCATGTTATTTTCTTTAGTAAGGCATATGTAAAAATAAGAACTGAAAATAGCTCTCAAGTGAAAAAAAAATTTAAAAGTGGATGCATACCCTCAACATTATGTTGAATAAAAATTTATCCTTCCACAATTACTTTGTATTCTTAGTAATACCTGCAACACTTAATGTGTAGCAGCTCATTATATATATATATTTTACAGATTTACTTATATTTATTAAAAAAAGATTTACAGAGAGAATAAGAGACAGAGAAAAAGATCTTGCATTCACTGGTTCACTCCCCAGGTGGCCACAATGGCCAGAGCTGAACCGATCTGAAGCCAGGATCCAGCAGCTTTACCAGGTTTCTCAAGTGGATACAAGGTACCAAGACTTTGGGTCATCATCCACTGCTTTTCCAGGTCACAGGCAGAGAGATGGAAGGGAAGTGGGGCAGCCAACACACAGAGTGGCACCTGTATGGAATCCCGGGCATGCAGGGTGAGGATTTAGACCCTGAGCCATTGCACGAGCCCTCACTGTATTTTTGTTGAATAATCATAGAAGGAAAAACATCAGCAAAGAACCAAATTGCAGCAGAATGTTAAAACTTCATAGGTTTATTCAGATGCTGTGGTTTCAGTTGTAAATTTCTCAATACTCCAAAATCGCTAACCAGAGTATTTTTGTCTTGTTGTCCATTCCTGAAGACTAAAAGCCTCCATCTACTAACACTGAGAAGAAATAAAGTAAATCATGAAGCAATGGAAAGCAGTCTGGAGGGAAATATTAAGCAACAACAGGAAAGAAATAATAGCTTAGGAGAGAGTATGGAAGTCCTTGGTGTGGTGGACATTTGGCTCAGGGGCTAATGCTTTCGTGGGGAAGTTGGACTCGTGGTTCCAGTCTTGATTCCACTTCTCCATTCCTGTTTCCTGATAATGCACCTATTGCATCCTGAGAGGCAACACCCAGTCTCCCATGTGGCAGTTCCGGATCAAGTTCTGAGCTCCTGGCTTCAGCCTGGCCCAGTTCCAGCTGTTGTATTTGTGGAGTGAATTAGCGTATCAGCCTATCAGTTATCAAAGATCTCACAGTTCCCACCTCTCTGCTGCTCAGGTTTTGGACTTGCCAAACAGTTTTTTTTTTAAATTATTATTATATTTGGAACTTATAGTAAAAAGTATAGGACTATGAAAAAAGTTACTAACTCATTAGAAAGGGAAACTCCCTGAAAAGGGTAATTTAGTCAGAAAATGTATAATGATCTATGACACTTTTCTGTAATCTACTTGAGAACTTTTCATTTTCTTGAAAACAACAACAAAAAAGACAGATAGATGTGTTGACACAGTGGTTGAGACACTGCTTAAAGTACGCACGTGCCCATATCTCATATGTGGGTGCCTGAGTTTTAGTCCCAGCTCTTCTGATTTCAGCTTCCAGCTGATACTACATGCTTTGGAAGGCAGCAGTGATGATCCAAGACATTGGGTTCCTGTCACTCATGTCGGATACCCAGTTTCAGTTTCCGGTTTCTGGCTTTGGCTGGTCCTAGTGTTCACTGGTGGAGGCATTTGGGCAGTGAACCAACAAATGGAAGATCTCTCTGTTCCCTGTAACTGCTTTTAAAAAAATAAATAAATATTTCATAAAAATAACAGGAAATGGGCAAAGCACAAAAGTTATTGGTTGGGCCTGGTGCAATAGCCTAGTGGCTAAAGTCCTCGCCTTGAACACACTGGGATCCCATATGGGCACTGGTTCTAATCCTGGCAGCTCCACTTCCCATTCAGCTCCCTGCTTGTGGCCCGGGAAAGCAGTCAAGGACGGCCCAAAACCTTGGGACGCTGTACCCACATAGGAGACCCGGAGGAAGTTCCAGGCTCCTGGCTTCGGATTGGCTCAGCTTCAGCCCTCGTTGCGGTCACTTGGGAAGTGAATCATCGGACAGAAGATCTTCCTCTCTGTCTCTCCTCTCTGTATATCTGACTTTGCAATAAAAATAAATCTTTAAAAAAAGTTATTGGTAAACTTCATGATTGTAACTATATCTGTACTCATCTCATTGGGATATGCACCTTATGGAATATAGTTTAAAATGAACTGGTAGTAAACCACATACTTTTGCAGCACCAAAGACATTTATATAGGCTGGTAAACAGAAAACTTAAATACAAGACTTATTTTCTTGTTACAAGTTGTTCTTGAAATGTTATTTATGATTCTGTTTAGTAGTCGTGTTTCCAAACCACAGATGAATAAAACTTTTTCTGTTTTGAATTTATCTTGATTGCCAGAAATGAGCTAATTTCATCCCTCAGTTCCCCTATGTCAGTTACACCTATAACAGCTGCATTATCTAAATTGAAAATATACTTCAGAAACCATTCATTTGCATGTTCAATTAAGAAAAAGACAAAAAATCTAATGGTAACAATCACTTGTTCTTTCTCGGTGCTGTTGAAGTTAAATCCTTGCCAAACTTTACAGAAATGTTTCTTAGACTTTTGGACTATCCATGTAGTATTTGTTGTCAGAAATATTTATTCTTAAATTAAATAAATGGAATACTATCTGTAGAAATGGAGATTTATAAGATTTGTGCCTCAGGAAAAACAATTTGTTTTTGCAGTTCACGTATGAAAAAATTCACACATGCTATGGTTTAAATCAGTAAATCATTCCACCCTAATTTTTTTTTTAGATTTATTTATTTTTATTTGAAAGACAGTGTTGAAGAAAGAGAAGGAGAGACTGAAAGAGGTCCCCCATCTGCTGGCTCACTCCCCAGCTGACTGGGATGGCTGGCAGTCAGTCAGTCAGTACCACACCAGGAGCCAAGAACTTCCTCTGAGTCTCCCATCTGCATGCAGGGGCCGAAGCCTTGAGCTCTCTGCTGCCTTCCCATGCCAGTAACAGGTAGCTATATCAGAAGGGTATCTGCTGGGACTCAAGCTGGCATCCATATGGGATGATGGAACCATAGGCAATCTAGCCTGTTTTCTTTAAATACAGGTAGGAATAAATGGCCCAGTTCAGTTGCTCAATATAATTATTAATAAAATAACTTTTGCCATATTAATTCGAGTGCGAATACTTATAAATTGGAGATATGCAGTTCAGAGCTAGAAGGGCAGCTCTGCTTATAGAATTTCAAGTTTTCCTGATTTGTTCTTTCATTATCCTTTCACTCTGATGTTAAGTTTAGTAGAAGAGTTCAAAAACGGCTTACTATTTCACATGTGTTCCAGTCACTGGAAAAAGACAAACAGACTGGTAGACATGTCTGTAAGGGAAGGACACAGATGTTCTGCAGGTCTGTCACTTCTTCTCCAATCCCACTGGCAAGACTTGGTTAGGATGTCAAGTTCAGTTCCGTGGACACTGAGGTTTGTTGTTTCTGCTGATTGACTGTATGTCTACTTGGGGATTCTTCCATAAGAACTACAGAATGCATTTTGGAAGACAATGATCATTTTGGGCCCTACTTCCTGTCCCTTATAAGGCCAAATGAAGTGGTCATTTGAAAGGATATTTGAATATTAGCTGATGGCATGGTAAAAATGTCACTTACTGGTATTAAAATCACTTCCTAGGATCTAGGTAGAAACACAGCTCAAGGGCTTTAAATAAATCTTTAATTTTAGTTTCTCTCAGTATGAAGTGCCTGGATTATACAACCTTTGTAGTTCCTTTCCACGCTTTTCACATTTTTAAATTTGCTTTTTATATTTTCCTTAAAATTTTCTAACCACCACCTAGAATCTTTGCACCTTGGGCCAATTGCTTGGTTTTATTGTCTCCTTTGTCAATGTTTCCCCTTCCTGTGGCCTCTGCTGGCAGTTTCCGTTTCTTACCTGGTTTCTGTCTCATGAGTATGACCTAAATATTCACATTCTGGTTAGTTCTTTATGCGTTTTCTATAAGGATAGGAACAAGGTTGAAAAAGGAAAGATATACTTCAGGAAGTATGGCAATAATCAGGCCACTTAGCCTGTAAATCACAGTTGGAATGGGCAATTAAATAGGTCTCCTCCCCACTGAGAACCCCGAAGCAGTGTAGAATGTAGGACCTGGAACACTGCTGGATTTAGCCGGGAACTCAATATTAAAATGGGTCACCTCGGACATGCAATAGCACTTGTCAGCTGATAAAAGAGGAGAGTTTAACAGGATTATCATAAATCCTGATTTCAGCCTGAGCTCTCAACTTCTACCTATCTTGTTCTAAATTGTTTGAAAGAGATAGAAGGAAGGTAATTATAATCTCAAGATCTTTGAATCATAAACAAGTAGAAAGGTCACTTCATTGGACTTCCCTTGTAAAGCTGAACTCATCTCATGGTAAATATGCTCATTATATTTCCTTTTTATGGGAAACTCACTGCTTTTTTGAGAAAACCTATCAGTCTGATGTTTATAACATTGGTAAATCCCCTAATCTATATTGATGATATCTCTTTCTATTTTCAATTACCCTCAAGTCGATCAATGAAATTGAGCCCCTTTGGATGTTGTAAAGACCCACTAGGTTACATTTTTCTTGGCTCTGTTTTGTAACTTAACATTGGTTGCAATGCCCAAATATTTATTTAGTCTTATGGTGAGCAAGGTACTGATTTTCTATACGTATGCATTTTGTACAGAGAGGTAGGGTAGGTTGCAAAACCAAATAACCAAATACAAAATACAGTGACTCATGTTTACTTTCATGTTATGTATGATCTCCAGTTTGTAGGGCTCCATTTCCCATTGTTCTGGTCCAGGGATAAAACCTGATGAAGGCTTTGTGAGCTGCAACACCAGAGGTTAACCTGGAAACAGAAAAGGAATGTGTAATTCGAGCAGTTCCCTTAAGGTTTCTCACCTTGAGGAGATGACATAATATTCACTCATGTTTCTCTGTATTAAATATTTCTTAATGAAGGGAAGAACAACACAATCATGGGTCTGAAAGAAGAATCCAAAATACTCAATTAAAAAAATGTCATGGAACATATACTATTTAACACATTCTTGGTTAATTTTTATTCCCATGTACACAATGCTTTCATCCCTTCACAAGAAGAAAACCCGAGGTCCCACTTAGTGACAACAGAAACCTCATGGACCATGAAAGCTGGACAATAAGCAGCAGGCTTTAGATTTAATATGCCTCCTGAATTGGAGACAAGAGTTAAAAATAAGAGTTAAGTTCCTCTTACAGTCCAGTACACATTGGTCAAAATAGAACAGGATAATGTCAATGAACATTACACTTTGAAGAGACAATAACAGACAAAGGGCAGCTTCCTGTTTGCCATCTCAAAGCGTCACAAGTATGAAAGACGCCCACTCTAAAGTTAGGGACTATTGTGTGGACAGGACCTGCTTCCATCACCTGAGAGCAGCTCACCTGGCCATTGTTCTCTGTGGACAGTCTCTCTTTGCTGTTGCCCTTTGTGGTCACATCTGAAAAATGGACCCTGGTAATATAAAGATCAGTGGAACCGTTGTTAGTATAGACTGGTGATTTGTGATAGAGGTAACACTCTAAAAATTGTGTGTGTCTCATCTATGCGATGCCTATCAATGATAGTAGCAGTCCTACCCTGATAGGAAAGATAAGATTGGTAACCTGTTCAGCTACATGTGTCTGAATCTTGCACTTTGCAAATACTTGGAGCTGGTTAGTCTTGAAGCAGATTAACCCCACAAGTTGATTTTCTGGGAGATAAGCTTTAATTAGGTCTCTCTGAAACACCTTCATCCACTCATAAATTTGTAAAAGGAGTGCTACAATAATACCTTCAATTTGACCCTTGCCTGCAAATCTGAATCTTACTGCATTTTTGTTACTCAAATAGCATCAATTCTATCTTTCTGAGTTTGGGTGGAAAAGCTGCTAGCTTCCTCTTGTCTACATTCCTGAATTTAGGAATTCTTGACTGTCTTATCATTCGCGATTTCAAATCAATTTATCTTTTCCTGATCAAGTGTCTTTCTAATAATGCATCCCGATATGCTACTAATAACTATATACACAAATCACAAAAATTTTATTTTTACCCTCTATCTGAAGACCTGCATTTTAATCAAATATTCTACCTACCCTCTTATTGCAGGTGACAGCTTAACTGATTATATGTTTTCTCCTCCCGCCTGCCTAATTGCTAAAGCAATGCCACATTCTGTAGCTTGATTGTTTTTTAAGATTTTATTTGTTTTTATTGGGAAGGCAGATTGAGAGGAGAGACAGAAAGATGTTCTATCTACTGGTTCACTCCTCAAGTGGCCACATGGGCCAGAGCTGAGTTGATCCAAAGTCAGGAGCCAGGATGTTCTTCTGAGTCTCCCACGAGTGTGCAGAGTCCCAAGGGTTTGGGCCCATCCTCCACTGCTTTCCCAGGTCACAAACAGGGAGCTGAATAAGAAGTGGAGCAGCTGGGACAAGGATGTAGTCACTGAGTCTTGCGCTGGGCCCAATTCCCTCCTCTTGTGAGAGTGTCTTATCATTCAACATGCATTAGATTATGGTCTCATAATAACCACCAAATTTTTGGTGGAAATAACCACCAAATTTTAATGGCTTACCCCAGGAAATATTTATTATCCATACAAGTTTGGTTGCATTGTTCTCACTGGAGCCTGAAAGTGAGAGGTCTACTGTTTGGAGAGTCATGGGACATTATGTCAGATACAAGGAAACTTTAAATCCTTCTTGTAAGTGGCAATAACTTTCAATAATATCTCAATGTTATTTTTCAGACCAAGCCACAACAATGTATAATGCAATGTTGATATGTGTTTAGATAGGAGAGAATCAGAAGAATCAGAAATCTGATTAGCAACATGAATGACCATCCTGTTCCTTGTCTATATAAACAATTGCTTGTACCTAATTTGGAAATTCTGAAGTTGTAAATGTGCCAGATTCTCAACTGGTAATGCTAACATATTATTTAACGATTCAAATGTTTGTAAGGATGGAATGTACTGTAATAAAATGCTGCTGTAATATTTACATTTCACAATAAAGCTAATCCATTACAAAATAAATTAAGTCTCTGTATTAAAGAAAAACAATTACTGATAGGATTGGAAGAAATTGTATTTTCCCCTAAAGACATTCTTACGAATACCACACCGTAAAGTCTTTGCTTAACTGTAATTCACTGCTAATTTTATGTTCCTCTCTTCTGATTGTATATGAGGCATTTACTAGTGAAGTCATTGAAGGGCTTTGGGATTTCATGAATTTGTCTAGGGAAAAGATCATATTCTTTTGAAAGTTTTTGCTTACTACTATTTATGCTTTTTATTATTAAAAAAAAAGTTCAAAGCTGAGTACTCTATTGCTAAAACAGCACACCTGTTTTATGCAAAGTGCCTTCTTTATAAGGCTAAAGTCCATTCTGTTTATTTCTGTACCTAATTATCACAGGTCAGGCCAAGTGTTTTAAAAAGAGATTAGTTTTCTTTCTGAATTACCACAGGTCAAAGAACAGGAGTCTCCAAACCGCTGTGGTCCCTATAGCTCTGAGATGACCGAAATAGCCCTTTCTCTGATTTCTTTGCTTCTAGACATCTCTTTCCGACGCAACCAGCACCCTACAGTTGAATCGATCTTTGTAAAAGCTGTTCTTTGTCCGTTTCAGTCTGAGACACGAGTGACTTTGATTCCCTATTGTTCATGGGATGAAGTCAGGATTTCTCACGCTGGCACTCAAGTTCCTTCTTGATCTTCACAAAGATTTCTTCTTTTTACATCTTAGAGAATACCAATTTGCTTTATCACTTCTTTGTGAAAAACAGACGTTACCATTTCCATGCCTGAAATATTCTCCTGCCTTGGTAATTGGTACTTGCATTCAAAATTAAAGTGACTCCTTACAGATTCCTAGGACTAGTGTTCTACTCATAAAGTTTAATATTAGGAATTTTTGTCCTTTATTCTTAACTTATGCATACATTCTATTTGCACAGATATAATGATCAAGTAGTGAGATGATTTAATGAGCCAAAGAATATATCTGTAACTTTTTACAAAAGCCCAAGTTTGTCAGACTGAATATATTTTGCCAGTTCACTGCCTTGAACCATTGACTACATTTCTATCTCCTCCCAAAATCCACCAATTAGGTAATTAGACTACCTAATTAGAATTTAGAAATTCTTTTAATGGTAGTATTTGTTTCTAAATAGCAACAGAAAAATTTCTTTTGAAAATCCCATGGGTAGTTCTGATGGAAATTATACCTGCTGAGAACCGCTATTTAATAACAGGAACTTCTTAGCTGTGCCTAGAATTTTCCAAATACAAAGAGACCAGACTAGTTTTGATTCTGAAAACAGTTCATTTTAACCTTTAGCTTCTTCTTTATGTGGTACCTTTCATGCTGTGCTTCATAATACACAGATATTTATATATGTGTGTATATATATATACATATTTTTTTAAAACCCTCTATTATTTAAAGAGAACAGATTTCAGGTACTTCCTAAGTACAATTCTACAAGGTAGCAGTGCTTCTCTCCTTTCCCTGCTTCCTAGTTCACATTTTTCTCCTTTCTTTCTTTCTTTTTCTTTACTTCTTGCAAAAACATAACTTCAGTTCACTCTGTAATCACAGGCTCAGTTCACCAGGAATGTAACATTCAAGATACTGATCTCAGATAGAAAATATCTTTAGCTGCAGCACAGACTCTCATCAAGCACCATTCATTCTTATTACTTCAAAATGCATTTTGAAGACCACCTGACACACAATTATCAAAATGATTTTGTAAATATGTAAATTCTTAGGCACGGCCCGAACCTAATTATTATAATATATACTGATGTTTGAAAGTCACTCCAAACAATGATTAACCATTTTAGGGTATAGTTGGGCACATCGATGACGACAATCAGTTCAAAGGTGAACAGAGGAGCTTAATTTTGTCTTTTAAGATGCAGGCTAGGTAAGCATTATGTAAAACTCCCATGGCTGAAATAAGATGGAAGCTTGATTTTCCCTTGTTTAAAGTTCAGCGGTGAGCAGACCAAAGCTGGCTCTGATCCGGAGACTCAGGCTGTAGAGTGGAATCTGTCACCTGTGAATGACAAAGTGGCCAGGTATTACCATTTCTTTGTCAGCAAGGAGAGGGAAAAATGCTGTGTATTTACATGAAAGAGTCATTACTTTTTTCTTTTTACTTTTTTACTAGTATAAAGAGAACAGATAACATATATTTCATAGATACGATTCTAGGAATATAATCATACATTGTTTCTTCTCATGATTTGTTGACATAGCCATGAAAATTCATAGTTATAGCCATGTACAGTGTTGTAATGCCAGAGTTTCCATTAATTCAAAGGAAAGGGCTGGTATATATGTGTGTGTGAGCATGTATATACATGTATCCATATAGTTATGCCCTTAATACATTTATATCTACTGTATAATAGTATATGAGTGTACTTCAAAAAGGTTATGAAAAAACTGAACTTAGGGGATTTATTTTAGTGTAGATTTAGTTTGAACTCCACATGTGCTTTTTTTATAATACACATTTTCCATGAAATTTGTGAAGACCTCTTTTCCTATAGTACATGTATTTCTGTATTTTGCACTATTAATTTATGGATAAACACATATTTCAACAAGGATAGTCTATAATAATCGGAAGTTTGTGAGGCAGGTGCTGTGGTACCTTGGGTTAAATCACCACTTGGGATATCAGCATCAGTTGAGCCCCGCCTCTACTTACACTTCAGCTTCCTGCAAATGTGCTTGGAGGCATCAAGTGATGCTTTTTGTGATATTAGGGAAATGCTGGCTCCTTGCTTTAACCTGACTCTCATTGGCTGTCATAAGAATTTGGAGAGTGAACCAGAAGGTGGTCGATCTTTATTTGTCACTCTGATTTTAAAACAAGTAAATCAATAATTAAGAAAAGCACAAATATTTGTAATAGTGAGCAAGATATTCCCTGGTAGATAACTAAAATGAGAAGCCAAAAATATTTTAAAAGCCCTAATAGTGTTTAATTGAATTTTGCTAGGTGTATCATGATGGTGCTTTCATTGCAAACA
Organism: Ochotona curzoniae; assembly: GCF_017591425.1. Classification (NCBI taxonomy): domain Eukaryota; kingdom Metazoa; phylum Chordata; class Mammalia; order Lagomorpha; family Ochotonidae; genus Ochotona; species Ochotona curzoniae. Next base: position 25,692,778 of record NW_024467115.1, read on the forward strand.
AGCAAACAAAAACCTGTTTTTATCTGGCATGCTTGCTCTTCCCTTCTTTCCCAAACAATTCCGTTTTATTAGGGTATTTTTAGAAAGCTCATTTTTTTCTTTATGCTTCTCAGGAATCAATGTATTGCCTCTTCCATCCTCCTTGTGAAAAACAACAGTTACTTCAGAGGTTTCTTCTACTTTCCTCCTATGTTCCTTTTGTGCAATCAGACTGGGAATTTAATGCTCTGTGGTGTCACCTGCCAATTATAGGGTGCTAGGACTCTTATTAAAGATAATCTGTTGGTTTTTGGAAAACGTGATCTTGTTTAACACTGCACATTCATTCTCTGTTTCACCCTCCCTTACACCAAATTTCTAATTTCTGCATCCAACTTGTAGTTGTTAGACATGAAGTGTGTACTGGGCTACTAAACCAAGAGATTGGAGCAGAGAAATGATGTTTTTCTTCAGGAGTCCATAATACAGCAGAGAAGAGAGAATTTGGACTTGCATGTATGAGGATGCTATGAGTGTTGAAATTAAAGCACAAATGTGCACAATGGGAAAAATCTGAAGTCCAATAAATGATAATTCCAAAACCCTTAATTCTTTGATGGTTAATTTTGCTCCCTCAAGTATCATTTTCTTATTGCTTTTCATAGTTTGCTTAATTGAACTTTTTCACAATTTTTGTGATGTCTCTTAAGCCTTATCGTCCTTAGTCTGGTTTCCATGTGACTGGGCTCTTGGCCTGTGTTCCTCAGTGACCTGGCCTGCTTCCCACTCACTCTGTGAGATTCCTACTTGGTTTTTTTGCATCTCTCCTTTAAGCCTCTGTGACATCCCATTGCTTTTTCCATCTGTCCTGTTTCAGTGGAAATTCCTCTTCCAGTTTTGGTCTAAGTAAGGGCTCAAGGCATGAACTGTCTTTTCCAACTGTTAACTCTGAGTGTTCTTCCACCTGAATGCTTTGTACACATATCTTGTTCTGTTAGCCTGCAATACTGACACAGCCAACTGCTGCCCTCAGGTTCCCAAGGAAGAGAAAAGATGCTTTCATGTCATAACTGTTACACTTTGCACTGGAGTTATACTTTTCAGAATCATTTGTTCCCTTCATTTTATTAATGGGAAATTAAAGGACTGTGAGAACACGAGATTTGATTGCAGATTGCAGTCAGTAGGAGAGTCAAACTTTAGATTTCAGTGTTTTGGTTTATTCTCCATGATTCTACTGCATACTGTAAATGATTTTTAGATTTCACCGTTTGGATGGTATTTGCTATCAAGAAGTTATCTAGACATTCTATTACAGAGAAGAAGGTTAAGTTTTTTTTTTCCCTGATGATAACATATAGAAATGATGGACATATTGTAATTAATAAAAACTGTAAGTGTTAAGTAAAGGATGGAACTCTATGGGCACCAAAATGGAAGGGAAATTTAGGGACAGAGTGGTAGAATAATTTCTCTAGAACAGCCAAACCAGTATGACTAAAAGTCCTATTAAAAATGAACTCATGAGAAAAAAAAATTGAAAGCATACATAGAAATGCCACGCTTTGAGGGAATTACACAACACACATTTAAGGGAAGTAGCTCTTTTGGAATTGCAAAAGCGAGGCACCAAAAAGTGGTTATGTAGTAGTCACTGCACTGTTAAAATTATTAAAAAGGATTATGAAGGATAGAATTTAAAGACTAATACAAGACAATGGCCCAGTAGGCTGCAGATTTCAAAGAGTACAATAAAACAGATGTATATACCAATGAATAAACCAGGCCCTAAGAAAAAAAATATGGAATAAACTCATATGGAATTGCAGACTACTGTAGAGCCTAACAGAGTCAGAGAGGGATAAATCTGTGAGTAGTATCCAGTAGGCAACAGGGAAAATAGAGAAGTGGGAATGCAAAGCGGAAGTTAAGAGATGCTGAGGACAGAATGAGAATGAGATGATCACTGTCAAGAATGAATAAATCAATTGACTGCTCTGTTTCAGATATCAAGTTTGTGATGGAATGTTTGGTATAATAGAAATCCCTGAATATTTGGAATTAACATTTAAGTACTTCTATAATTTAGGGAAAGGAATGGTGAAAACATGGCTTAAGAGAAGGCCCCAGAACTGGCTCATTTTATTGCCAACTTTATTTGCTGTATCCTATTGTTATATTTTATCTTCCACCTATTTCATAAACTTATATGTATGTATGTGTGTGTGTTTGTACATCTATTCCAAATCTGACTGTTTAGCCTGTGAACAATGCCATTTTGGGATTTAATGTTTTAATACTACTGAATGAAGCTAACAATTAAGTCCTCTTTTTCTGCCAAATATGAGTGGCTAGCACAGCAGGCAGAGGTCATTTGCCTCCTGACATGGGCTTTTGTAGCATTTTTCTCACTTGGATAAGCATTTACCCTCTATATGGGAAATGCTCTTCTAACTCAAAATTCTTTGCACACACAGTGGCATTTAGTAACAAATGTGCTGATAAAAGATGCAAAACCTGGTAGCTTCTGACTTCTGCTGTCAGTACCAAGCTGGACTTAGTAACTCCACAGATGGCCTTTGAGTGTAAATGGTTCTATTTAAGAGTCACAGCTGAGAAGGCATCAAAATCAGCATCCTGAAGAAGACACATCTTCTAAAAGCATTGGACATGCATGGATTATGTGTCACCTGTCGTCTCTGGGTAGCTAAATGAAACTTCCTTCAATGTGAGACCCTTGGAAGAGTTATTAGATCTGTGCCAATTAGGTGGGCATCAGCAGATATTCTCCACAGAATCCTGGGGTTGGATTTCACATCTTCTTCCTCCTTGTACACATTGCCATTAAACAGGTGCATGTGTATCTTTCATGTCCTTCTGGAAAGACTTAATGGAAAACTGCCCATTCGTGTTCTAGGTTCCATTTCATTCAGGCACCTGAAACTTCATTTTTTGCCCCTGGTTTTCCTACCACTTGTTTGTTCATAGCATATCAACCTGTCCATGTATAAATCTTTACAATGAAGAAAAAGAATAGTGATGCCAACATCAATAAAAACGTAATCTTTCTTCCTTCTTTCAGGCCCCAGTTTTTTGTGCGTGTGTGAGAGAAGCATCATATTTTAATGTTTTGAGACTGTTATCCCGCTTTCTCTCTTCAGTCTGAGCCATTGTACCCGAGTCTGCTGAGAGACTGGTGTACCATCTTTACAGTTGAGAATTCCCTCTTTTTAAAACATTTGCTTCGTTATTCAATGTGCCGCTGTCAAACACTCTTTCCTTGTGTTATTTGATCCGATTCTTCCCTCTCAATTTCCTCTCTAGTCTACACCCGTTGATATGGCAAATCTTTTCAGCCCATTTTTTTTTTCTTCATGTAGCTTCTGAAAAGCTGCGGTCTGAAGGTTCCTTCCTCATTAAGCTTCATTTCTGACAGTAACCACTCTCCCTGGAAGAATCACCTTTAATCCTTGGGCTTCAACTACTACACATTCAGGAAACTGTCATCCGTATACCCATAAATGCACTGAACCTCTCCGCTTGAATGTCCCGCAAACAACACAAACTTGTCACATCTGAATCTGAACTTGTTGTCTTCTTCCTGCCTTTGTTCAAATGTTCCTTCTATTAATTCACACCCCTAGGGATGGAACCCAGGCTGCTACTCCCTCGCCCAAGCCCGCACTTGGAAGCTGCGGGAACATTCAAAGGCATTTCTACTTAAGGCTACCTTGTTTCGCCACTTTGACCTCTACAATGTTTTTTTTTTGTTTGTTTGTTTTATTGGGTTTTGCTTTGTTTTGTTTCGTTTTGTTTTTTTACTTTGCCCTTCGTATTGCCGTACCACATTGTATTTGGATCAGTGTTCCAATATCCTTCCTAACTTTCTTGCTTGTAACACTGTAGTTTTTACCCCACTTACATCTTGCATACCTTGTCTTCTTTCTATTTGTTGTTCAAATTCCTACATAAAAATATGCCATTCTCTTTGTTGAAGTAATCAAGACTTTTATGCTTTGATATGAAGTCATAAAAGTCTTGCCTTCTGACAGGCTGACCCTGCATTATTTTCTTATTCCACATTTACATCTCTGTTTCTCTTATGCCTCTGCATACTGCATCTCTGCTGTTTAGAAAGGCTTTTAAACCCCCTTTTCTAAACCAGTTGCCCTTTGGGAAGCATCACTTGATTCTTTCCCCAAGTTCATCCCGTTTGTGGGCTAGTTTCCTCAATCATCATGTTTCTAGCCCCTTTAACACCTTTTCCTATAGTTTATCTTCTGTTATTTCTATAGAAGACCAGTACAATTCTCATTGGATTGTGGGTTTTGGGAAGGTATGTCTCAGATCTTATGTTTTTGTTCTATCTTGCATCTAGTACAGCCATTAATTGGTGAGGGAGTCTACAGAGTGATTTTATTAATGCTTTTATTTTCAATCAATGCTTTTATTTTATTTACAACCAGAAACGGATCCTCCAGTTACAGTATCATTTTGCATTGTCCGTTGTTCCCTCTACATAAGACCAAATCTCATGGCTTCAACTAAATTAAAGGGAGACATTATTCAATTCTTTCTTTTCATTTGCCATCTTATTCCCTTAATTTATACCTTGATTTGGTTTTCTCTCTAAGCAGTTGGTTTGCAATCTTCATTTTTAAATATATTTTTTCATTTCTCGTTGACTCTGCTTGCATCCTTTTTTCCCTTTTCCTTTCTTTCATGCTCAAACTAAAAGCAGTCTGTCAGCGTTTGTTCTTTTCTGTCAGAGTGCAGTCCATGATAGATTAATGTTGACAAGCTTTTATACTGAATATAAAATAGTTTCTTTCTGGGCTTAAAACAGAACACAGCATGCAAATAAGATGGGGAAAAGAATATTTACCACAAAAGGAGCTGGAAACTTTGGAATAAGCATATTGATCCTCTTGTAGTCTTTTGATATTGTGAAAAGCAAACTGAGTTGCTAATTTTTCAGAATACTTATCATTCTCTTCACATTCATGATCTATTAACATCTAACATCATCATGATTAATTATTCCTTAAGCCTATCCCCCAATGTTATCATTCACTTTATTTAAAAGGCAAAATCTGTCAAATAGTAAAATTCTACAGTTTTTTTTAATGAGAATGTTTATGGTTAGATGTGGAGCAACCATAAATCACAATTGGAAGACAGTAAGTTGAAATAGGGGAAAAATAATCTCTCATCTTAAACCTTTAAATCAGTTATTTAAAATCCAGCTAACACTTTACCCTTTGTATTTCCCTGATGTCCTCAGTTTTGTTGGCCAGTTCTCTAACTGAACCAATTTCATGAATGTCTTGGCAACTTTCCACATTTAATATTTCAAAATAAGAGACAGTCTCTTTCATTACAACTGTTTTTACATTTCTGCTATCTCAATTTTTAACTGCCTGTTGAGTTCGGCAATGTATTGGCCAGCATCTCTCAGTTCCCACTTGGTAACTCAGCTGCAGATCTAGTTATCTACAGGAAGAACTTAAGGATCTCTGAGATAAAAGTTTTCTTGTCCAACAGACCATACAAATCTTTACTGGCATTCATCTGGCATTAAAGAGATACTGCCCTAAATGTCACTCCTTGTTCCTGGCTTACTCTCCTAAGTTGTATACTGTTTGAGGACAGACATGTTGTTATAAGTAGGCATAATAAGAGAGTTAATAGCTAGGATTTGAACTTTGTGTTCTTTGTTCAAGTTCAAGTTCTAACTCTACTAATTGGTAGCTTAGTTTCTGAGTTATTATCTAACTAATGGGTGCTTCAGGTTTTCACATTATTGCAGTGAAAATTCAATGGGTTAACGGGGGTAGGCTCTTAGAGGAATGTCTGAAAGAATGTCACTGTACCATAAGTGTCAATCATTATTATAAACATTGATATTTCCTCTATTTCCATCCAAGTGCTTTTTTTGCAATATAATTGTGTATTTTTTTCAGTGATTTCCAAATGAATGCAATATATTGCAACTACTTGATGAAATGAGAATTGGGGATAGAAATGGAAAGATATATGCACACAATTTTATGCTGTTTCTTATTTGTACTTCAACTTTGACTCATAAAAACACAGAAATGTCATTTATGAAAAGTAGGAGCACCAGGAAAAAAAATGTTCACCTCTTCCCCTAAGTCATCAATTTGTCGAGGAATTCTATAGATTGGCTAGACTGAGAGAATTACCAAGGATGCTCACTTGGATTTGTTTTTGTTCTTTCATCATGTATTGCTTGTTTGCTTGCTGTCTTAGTTTTGTTTTCTCACCTACTATGATAAGTACATAAGGGCATGTCTCGTCATACAGTTGGGGGGTGTCCATTCAAAAGAAAATAGGAAAGCCTGTGTTTGTCATGTGCCAACTGAGTCATCTTGCACGAAACAGTAGGAATTAAGCATATGCTTTGATTCTATTGATTTTTGCACTCTTTCACTTACCTTGTCCCAATAGGAGAAAAAATACATAATGAGCTATCATTAGCAGATGTTCTATAGAGAGGGAATAAATATGGAGAGAGTGGTAGGCAGGGAGGCAGACAATCGTGAATTCTAGAGAACTGTTTTTAAAACCAAAAAGTCCATGGGTTAACAGTGCTGATGACTAGTGAAGAAAGGCGTAGATTCAAGGATGGAAACTATGCAGAGAGGGACAGCTATGATAACATGCCCTGAGTTTCTCAGACAGCCGGGTTTTTGCATTCAATCCCAGCATTTTGTCCAGCTTAGCATTTTCCTCGACACAGGCATTCTGGTTTGAATGATTCATTAAGTGACCATGATGCTTACGATGAAGTGAACCATACTATATTTGGTGTATATTAATTAGCAGTGAATGTGAGTGTTTTGCACAGGTTGTGATTTTTTTTAAGATTTATTTATTTTACTTAAAAGAGTTACAGAAGACAGGGTCTGGGAAGAAACATACAGATAGATTTTCCATCTGCAGTTGTGCTCCCCAATTTGTTATAATGGCCAGAACAGGACTGATTCAAAGCTGAGAGCCAGGAACTTCTACTGGGTCTCCCATGTGAGTGCAGGGACTCAAGGCTTTGGAAGACCTCCGCTGTTTTCCTAGGTTATTAGCAGGGAGCTGGATTGATAATGGAACAGCTGAGACTTGAACTGATGCCAATATGGGATGCCAGAGCTGCAGGCAGAGGATTATTCTGAAATGCCATTATCCCAGCCCAGGATTATGATGGTTTTTAAGTGTAGTTACATTTTTCTAGTTTCAAATGTCACTTGAATATTGTATGTTATAGAGCTTCTATGAGGAAACCTGAAAATTAATAATATGGCAGTCCTTTAGGTAAGTAATTCTCATAGTGTGGCTCTTTAAACATGAGCATTAATATGACCTGGAAACTTGTTAGAAACCAAAATTCTGATGAGCTGCCCCTACTTACCACATCACAATTTTTATATCTGGGATCCAGTTTTCCATATTTCAACAATGTCTCCACATGAATCTAATGCGCATCAATGTGAACCAGTTATTTGTTTAAGAATTTATTAAAAGCTGTGTCTTGACTATTTTATCCTAAGAAAGGTAAAATGATACAAAAATTAATAAAGGAAGCAGTTTTTTCCCTTGAGAATATTATATTCCAGCTGGGGAGAGAGCAACTATACCTATAGGAATTTGTCTAGTAACAGAAAAAGGTAAATGAAGAGACAAGCTAGAATGTCCTTTGGGCCTCAGGAGACAATTCTGCCTTGGAGAGAACAGCCAGGAAACAGCATATAGGGCACATAGAACTCAGTGAGGAGAAGACAAGGACAGTGAAGGAACCAGGGGAACCTACGGGAGGGGACAACTAAAGACAGTAGTGCTAATGTCAATAGGGTAAGAGTTGGTATTTTGAAGAAGATCCAGTATAGCTCCATCAACTACTGGAAATTTGAAACTGAAGGTTAAAAAGTTTCTTTTGCTGCATATATGCCTCAGTGTCTTTGAAACGCTAAAGAGCGACTTGGTGATCCCAAAAGGGATTATGCTGTTTATTATTTGTAGTTTTCAGAGCAACAGATGCCAAAAGGAGATTAGATCCCTGGAAATTTCCCTGGGGTAGCAAACCCTTAAGTCACTGTAAAATCACGTGGCTTACCAAGGTATCTAACATGAAAACCACATCTTTCTTAGCCTATTGCATACAAATTACAGCATTGAAGAAACAGATCAAAGTGAAATTCTTTCTGAAGTCCAGACAAAACAGATGGCTTTGAGCTTCAGTCTAATAGAGAACGGGAAAAATAACAGTCTTGAGGCACAACTGTAAATGATTCATGTTGTTCATCCTCGTGAATGGCACATATTAGTGATCCTTTTCTGTTTGTACAAAAGAGGAGCTCATTTGTCAAAACAATGACAGTACACCCTTTTCAAGGATGTGTCTGGAATAGTATGTGTTAGACTGCCTTTTATCATTTCCACCCAAACACCTGAGAGAAGCTTTCGGAGAAAGAATAGGTTTGCTTTGGCTTTCACTTCACAGGTGATAGTTTAGGAGTGAGAAGCCCCAAATATTTCATCTTGAAATGCTGGCTATGACAAGTGAAGTGTTGCCTTGTAAGCCAGGAAGGACAGAGAAGTTACATTGAACTTGAATTTAAATAATCAATCCAATTAGGGAAAACACCCTCCAAGGAAACCCCCACACCCTAGTGACGAAAACACGTCTCATCAAACTCGCCTCTCAAACATCTTGACTAAGTCTAGTCTACACTCTTAGCCTACCAACATCAAGACATTAGCATTAAAACATACACATGAATTTTAAGGATACAAGACATGCTTAACCCATGGCATAGTTAAGTTCCTAGAAGTCAAGACGAAAATTGTAATTTCCAGGGGTTTTGGCTGAAATTGCCCAATGGGTATAAAGTTTCAGGTTTATAGATTGAGAAGTAGATTACTGTACAAGTTAATGCCTTTAATTAGCCATGTAAATTTTGTTATTCAACAACATTTAGAGAATAAATCTCTTGACATTTTTATCACAAAGCAAAATAAGAGGGTATAAGGAAACATGGTATAGTGGTTAAAGGCCTCACCTTGTACGCGCCGGGATCCCATATGGGTGCCGTTTCTAATCTTGGAAGCCCCACTTCTCATCCAGCTCCCTGCTTGTGGGCTGGGAAAGCAGTTGAGGATGGGCGGAAGCCTTGGGACCCTGTACCCACGAGAGAAACCAGGATGAGCTCCTGGCTCCTGGCTTCGGATTGGCTCAGCTCCAGCCATTGTGGTCACTTGGGGAGTGAACCGTCAGATGGAAAATCTTCCTCTCTTTCTCTTCTCCTAGCTGTATATCAACCTTTCCAATAAAAATATGAAATCATATATATATATATAATCTATTTATGAATATAATCTTCAACAAAGTAGTTAAGATGAGGACTATAACTTGGTTAGAATTATGGTTATATGGATTTATTCCCTGGGTTCCTTGTGGTTTCTGCAAGAGTCAATTCAGAGAATAAATTCAGGAACAATACCACCCCTGTGGCCATTAAGACTTTAGCAATGGTAATATCCTCTGCCTCACAGCCTTAAAGAGTATGTGTGTATATTGTATATATAGATATATGTACATATCTCTGTATATGTAGTATGTATTCTTTCTCCATATTTCTGTTCTGTTTCTATTTATTTTTATTTTTAACATAGAGTTATGTGAGAGAGGAACCTACAGAGAAAGATCCTTTATGCACTGGTTCACTTCCAAAATGCCTGCAATGGCTGGAGCTGGGCTGATCTGTGGCCAGCTGTCAGAAGCTTTTTTCAGGTCTCTCATGTAGGTGCAGAGACCCAAATATTTATGCCATCATTTTCTGCTTTTCCTGGCAAGTAGCAGGGAGCTGTATCAAAAATGGAGCAGCTGGGGCTCAAACCAGTCCTTGTATGAGATACTGGTGCCACAGGCAGAAGCCTCATCTGCTATACCTTGATGGCAGTCCAAAGGATAAATATATTTTGTTAACTATTTTGACAGTAGCAATGGAGCAGTTTCTCTGGATTTCACTTGGTCTTTGCAAAAATCAACAGTCTTGTGTAGTGGTAACCCCAACATGAACTACATCAACTCCAGTTATACACACAAGCATGGGAGGACCCTAAAGCTAGTGGGCCCACTGTAAATTGTAATGGAGTCAATACTTCATTTATTACTTGATCATTATTACTTTAACAGAGAAACTATAAAAATGGTGCTTTGTGTTTCTTGGCAATGATATCAATTTTGATCCTATGACCAATGTGTATTACATGTGTGGGCATTTCTTCCCCAGTGTTCATTTGTCTAAATGCGTTGTAGCAGGTGCCTTTGTGTCTGGAGAAACCCAGGATCCTTGTTAGGGTTTCATCTGTTTTCTTTTCTTCTTTCAGTAAAATGCTTTCATATATAAAAATTAAGCTGTGTCTGTGAACTGAGAAAGTGATGGTGATTTCTTAGTTGGCCTATTGTCCTTGATGTTCTGATTTTCTATTCTTACTTTTTTTAGAGTATAAAGAAAACACCTTCATTAATTTTCTGTCCATTTTGTCCCAGGAGTACCCATCCCACAGCACTATAACTCCCTTTCAATTAAAACCCTTGGTAGATGCTTCACCTCCTTCATGGAGTCTGGAGGTAAAGCATTCTTCCATGGCTCCTATAATTTGCATTCTTCTCATACCCTTGATGAGTCACCCATCTGTGAGGCTCTTCTCCTTGATCTTTCCTCCAGCACAGGAACTTTGTGATTCTAGCACCTGCCCCACTTAAGTATTTATGACAGTGATTGATATGTCCAGGTTGAAATGCAGTCTTCTTATGGATTCTCTGATTTTACACAATGTGTCTATTACAGTACACCTGCTTTCTTCACCACTTTATTCATTCCTCTATCATTGCCATAGCAACCCTGTCACATCCATTTTAATCATCATTGACCACTGCTTTCTCCTGGCTTGTGAGAGCTACTCTAAAGTGAATCACCCCTGTTCACTAGAATGTTTTCAGGAGTATTAAATTACATGATTCCAAGTCAGTGAATTATTCCTTATCCATTCTTAAATTATGGTCCTTTTAATTAAGTTTCCTTAAAAATGAATCCCAGGAAGATTGTGCACTTGCCATTGCATTGTAGCTTATGTTTGCACTACTTTTTCAAGTCTATGATCTATTTATTCCTTACATGACCTAGTGTTTCCTTACAGGCACGTGCTAGAAGTTAATCTGTTACTGATTTGATAGTAGAATGGGGGCAATCCCAATGGAGATGTTACTGCATTTTCAGCTGGAGGTCTCTGCTACAGTTTAAGCACAAGCAATGCACTTGACCTGTTTTGGGAGTAATGATTTACTTCAAAAGGCTTTAAGAGTTCAAGAGGTCATCAAGTCAACATCTTCAGAGGCATCCAATCAGATGCCTTCATCTGGATTTTGAATTTTCCCATTTGGTTGCTTGACCTTAACATTAACCTGCCTTGGCTAAGCATTGAAACCTAACTGAAGTCCTACAATTGTCAAAATAATGTATTTGGTCTTCCATTCATCTGTGTATACTCTAATCACCCCAAGGTAAGGTTCTGAATAAGCTACCAACAAGGTATGTTAGTCTTTTTAAAAATGATTTGTTTGTTTTTATTGACATTCAGATTTACAGAGAGAAGGAGAAATAGGAAGATCTTCCATCTCCTTGTTAGCTCCAACAAGTGGCTGCAATGGCGGGAGCTGAGCCAATCTGAAGCCAGGAGCCAAGAGATTCTTCTGGGTCTCCTGTGTGGGTAAAGCATTCCAAGGGTTTGGGCCATCCTCCTCTGCTTTCCCATGTCACAAGCAGGGAGCTGGATGGAAGAGGAGAGGTCAGAACAGGAACTGGCACCCTATGGGATCCCAGGCATGCAAGGTGGGGATTTAGCCACAGAGCCATGGTACTGGGCCTGGTATGTTAGTCTTAATGTGCTCATTGTGTACCCCTGTTTCTCCTTAACCTTTTTGGGCATCAGTTCCATTATGTAGGAGCCATACAACTCCTTGTCCTTCCAGAGACTGTTCCTATCATGTCTATTAAGTGCCTATGCATCTACATATGGAGTTTCCCATATATATTTTTTTCCAAAGCTACCAGTAATAAAAATCGTTACCTATTGAGACATGTACAGGAATTCTGCATGATTCATACACCATGCAGGATGGTATATTCTTTGTCTTTTTGGCAACAAGAGAGCTGATACCCAAATTCCATCTTTTCATTTGTTTTCTCTAATAAATCCTGCCCATTGTGACAACTCAGATCATCCCAAAATATAAGTGATAAGATTAGATGAATAGAAATATTTTCGGGTGATGGCATAGAAGGCCTACATATGATTAAGAAGAGAGAGCAGAACAGAGAGCTTTCAAACCTCAATGTAAAACTGAAATCTGTGGGGTCAGTGTGATTGCTCAATCCATCTGCAAGCACCAGCATCCCAAATGGATGCTAGTTTGTGCTCCGGATGCTCCACTTCCCATCCAGCTCCTTGCTTGTGTCCTGAAGAAATATCAGGGAATGACCCCAAAGCCTTGGGACCCTGCAGCTGTGTGGGAGACTCAGAAGAATCTCCGGGCTTGCTAATAAAAATCAGCTAAGCTACAACTATGGCAGTCATTTGTGGAATGAACTAGTGTACAGAAGACATTTCTCTCTGTCTCTCCTTTTCTTTTTTTTTTTTTAAAGATTTATTTTTATTATTTTTTCATTGGAAAGGCAGATATACAGAGAGGAGAGACAGAGAGGAAGATCTTCCGTCCGATGATTCACTCCCCAAGTGAGCGCAACGGGCCGATACTATGCCGATCCGAAGCCAGGAGCCTCTTTCGGGTCTCCCACGCGGGTGCAGGTCCCAAAGCTTTGGGCCGTCCTCGACTGCTTTCCCGGGCCACAGGCAGGGAGCTGGAAGGGAAGCAGGGCTGCCGGGATTAGAACCGGCGCCCATATGGGATCCCAGGCGTGCAAGGCGAGGACCTTTAACCACTTGCGCCACCGCGCCGGGCCCCTGTCTCTCCTTTTCTCTGTAAATCTAACTTTCCAATAAAAATAGAAATCTTAAAAAAAAATCTGAAACTGTAAAAAGAAAAAGTGAAAAGGAAGGATGTTTACAGAGAAAATCTCTGATTAGAATGCAATTGTAAAATAGTTATAGTCATGCAGGGATGGAACTTTGAATTAGTTTCTCATACAGTTCCTGTCTTGTACTGATATTTTACTGAGCTTAATGGTTGTGAAGAGGTCACTGGAAACATGCCAATGCAGTAAGTGATAGCTTCATGTCCCAACAATGTATCCGAGTGATCCATGTCATGGCTATTAAGGATCCTGCCATTCCCAAACTTACTTAATCATGGACTTCTCTTGTAAAACACCATCGGGAGATGTCCTTTTGAATGCACTTTTAAAAGCTCTGAGCTTTATATTTGTGCTAAAATTTGAGTTATGATGGGAATCACTTCAAGAATATATATGATAGCTTACAATGTCTCTGGTGTTCGCTACTTCATTTGCAAGAGAATGCTATGCTTTATTATATTTTATTATATATTAAAATGTACTAAGTGTATGCTATTACAATGTATGTATAGCAAATTGCCTCTGCCAGAAACTTCTCACGAATTTCATTTTAATCAGATAGATAGATAATGATAGAATGTCATATGCTTGGAGGTTCCAATGGGAGACATTTATTCCTCACTCTTCTGAAATATGTGCGATGTAAGATCAAGGTGCAGATTAACTTGGTTAACCTGGATTGCAGATGGCTGGTGGACTTCCTGCTATGTCCTTTATGTTTCTTCTTACAAAAATACTACTGAGTATTCCTAAAGATTCCACTGTCATAACCTGATAAGCATTTTCTCTTGGAACACCATGACACTGATGATTACAATTTGAATTCTGTCTTCATTTAAAATTATCATTTGAATTTTGAAGATTCACAAATGTACCGCTCAAATAAACTTCAGTGAGTATTAATTTATGACAGTAAACTTGAGATAGACAAACTTATTGCTCTCACAGAAGAAATTGGAAGGTTACATTACCAGAAGTTAAACCTATAGGGCCTGGCTGGCCTCACAACCAGAGGGTCTTTGGGTTCTCTGGGGCCCTGTAAAAGAGCCTTTGAATGCTAGTACCAAAACTACAGCCAGTCATTTGTTGTTGAGGAAACACTTTGGTGAGATGTAACTTGAATGACCTATATAAAAAACATTCTGATACCAGAGGAGGACATTTATGGATGCAAATTTGCACACCTATGCATTACAGATCAATGCATATACATACCCATGCATACATGTTGCTTACATATCAACTGAACTATGCAGGTATGCCACGCCTTATAACATTTGTAATTATTGTATATGAGTAGTATGAGGTTCAGTCTTATTATGATTGGTGTGTTGAGTACTACCTTTCATCTCAACAGTGAAAACAACAATTCTGATATCTATTTCATAGGTCTGCTCTGATGATATGTAAGATAAAAGAAGAAAAAATTCCTACGTAGCCCTAGTACTCAGCAGTTTAATTTTGAAATTGAACTAAAAATATTACCTGAAATTTTTAACACACTGTTTCTAATGATTATTAATAAATGTTATTAACATGAGCTGGTTTCAAAATTTACATCCTGCTGGTTCTAGTGTGAAATGAAGCTTTCTTGTTTCTCTTTAGGCAGAAATCATCAAAGGGGATAAATGACTTTCCTAGATCTTGCCCTATTTATTTATTTATTTAATTATAGAAAATAGACTTTCCTGTGTAGGAACCAGTGTCTATTTTTGTTTCTGGGTGCAAAGTCCTTTATTCAGGACCACGGATAGGTACTTTGGTAACTGTAGGAGCTTCAACAACAGCAACAACAAAACTTAAAAAAAAAAAAGATGAAAACTAGACATTTACTTTAGCAGTTAAGAGGCCAGCATCCCAGATCGGAGTGCTTAGGTTCAATTAATGGCTCAAATTCTTGAATCAAATAATTGGGTCTCTGCTGCCTATGTGGGAGGCCTGAATTTAGACCCAAGTTACTAGCTTTGAACTAATCCAGTCCTGCCCTTTGTGGTGCAAATTGGTGGATGGGAAACTGTGCTTCTCAAACAATGAAAACAAAAAAATCTCAGTGATTCTGGCTGTTTGCATTTTGTTCATTAGGTTAACGATAGCTATTGTAAAAATAAGTTCTTGAATCATGTACAAAGATGATTATTTTCTGGTATGAAATAGGGGTTCTGTTATTTGGTTCTTCTGCCTATGTGAATTTCTTTTCTTTAATTTTTGTAAATCTGTTCTGCATCCACCAGGATGTTGGACTCCTGTAACTCCAGGTAGCAGATGAACAGTACAGGAGTGCATGCAGAGTGGGACGTGTCTCTATTGTGTAGATGGCAATTTCTTGAGTTGCTTGGACATTTTGTAAACCTAGGTACTAGCAGATGTAAGAAATTTAGCCTGGATAGAGGCAGCTAGGGACTGTGTTATGCCAGAAGAAGGAGCGCTCATTTCCTCTGTAGATTGTCATCCCTGTCTACAACGAAAAGCTCATGAGTGTAAATTTAGTGGTGGCTAAACTCCTTTCAAGGAGAGATTATGACTGTGACGCTAAGAAGCAGCACATAGGAAGGCATCAGCATTTAGAGCTTTTTGGAACTCTGAAACTTGAATCTGTATCCTAAGTTTCAATTCCATAGGGAAGAGAAAACCAGAAAATAATGTGGAGAAACTAATCTCTTACTTAAATTCTGTTTTTTCTAAAAAAAATTGTTTATTTAATTGGAAAGGCAGAATTGCAGAGAGGAGAGACAGAGAGAAAGGTCTTCCACTTCTCTGGTTGACTCCTGGAGTGGCCACAACTGAGTCAACACTGAGCCAATCCGAAGCCAGAAGCCAGGAGCCAGGAGCTTCTTCTGGGTCTGCCATGCAGATACAAGGTCCCAAGGCTTTGGACCATCCTCTACTGCTTTTGCAGGCCACAAGGAGACAGCTGGAGGGACACCGAAGTAGCCAGGATGCAAACTGCCACCCGTATGGGAGCCTGGGACTTACAGGGTGAAGATTTAACTATGGAGCTGTTGCACTGGTTCCAAATTTTCAGTTTTGGGTACTGGTGTGTAGGTTACTATCATCTTTTGTTAATTCCTTTATCCTTTGAGAATGTGGATTGCAAAATTTTTTAAACCAGAATGAAGCATTTTTTCCCCTCAGTCATCATTTCTACCAAGTTTTTTTTATTAACATGAATGCCTTTGTTCTTTAACACATGTAGATGATGTGTTATTTTTGCATAATGTTCTTATTGAGTGTTAATTGTATGCACCTACAGCTTTCAAAAAAGTGATAACTAGATACTGTCAAGCTGATAGTCTTCTCTTGGAATTATGCATGTGCTAATTTACAGGGTGGATTAGCAGGGACTTCTCGAGCCCATTGTTTTGGGGATGTTTGATGTGTGTGCTGAAAGAAAAAAAATTGCATTATATATTATATATAAACACAAACATTATGTTATATATAAATGCAAAGATATGTTACTCCTGTTTCAGATTCTGTAATAAGGCAATGAGCAGTGCTCTTGCACAGAAGTTTTATTAAAAAAGAGCATTGATCGGGCCCGGCGCGGTGGCGCAAGTGGTTAAAGGTCCTCGCCTTGCACGCCCGGGATCCCATATGGGCGCCGGTTCTAATCCCGGCAGCCCCGCTTCCCTTCCAGCTCCCTGCCTGTGGCCTGGGAAAGCAGATGAGGACGGCCCAAGGCTTTGGGACCCTGCACCCGCGTGGGAGACCCGGAAGAGGCTCCTGGCTTCGGATCGGCATAGTATCGGCCCGTTGCGCTCACTTGGGGAGTGAATCATCGGATGGAAGATCTTCCTCTCTGTCTCTCCTCTCTGTATATCCGCCTTTCCAATGAAAAAATAATAAAAATAAATCTTTAAAAAAAAAAAAAAGAGCATTGATCACTTGCCTTAATGATCTGAGTTTTTAGAGTTAGTGAGCAAAGTATGTGTAAACAGAAAAATCTGTGACCCTCCTTAACTTTCTTAGCTTGCAGGTTACATTTGGATAAAACTTGCGGCTGTGATTAAGATTGTTTGCAGACAGGATTATTCAGTCCACCTGATACATTTGGTGTGACTTCCCATGGTCTCAGGAGGTGGTTTGGCTGGTATGTCGCAGGTAATCAATGATGAGCCCGACTCTAGAATATGTAGTATTCCTCATGTGGGGAACTTCATCTACAAAATCAATTTCATTAATTTTTATGATAATTCGGATTTCAATTTCTACTCTTTGTTCTGCATTGTCTTCTGAGAAGCTATTTAACTTGGCATGAGTGTTTTTGAAATTTAGGATAAAATTTTTTAACTGGTGTGACAGTAAGGGAGAGAAGCATGGTTTTTATGCCTGTGTCAAGACCAGCCCATCATTTTATTCAGACATTCAAATAGAAGGGGAAGAGGAGTTACTAGCTCAGGCTTGGGTTTTGGCATTATCAATGAAGTTATTTTTCCATAAAAATTATGCATTTGGGCTGAGCAATGGCCCTTTTTGTGCATGTGCCCGGACCCCATATGGATGCTTGCTTGTGTACCAGATACTCCACTTCCCATCGGCTCCCTGCTTGTGGCCTAGCAGAGTAGTGAAATATGGCCCAAAGCTTTGGACCTTGTACCTGCATGGGAGACCTGGAAGAAGCTCCTAGCTCCTAGATTTGGAGTGACTAATTTCTGACTGTTATGGCCACTTGGAGAGTAAATCAGTGGATGAAAGATCTCTCTGTTTCTCATCTCCATAGATCTGTTTTTTCAACAATGAAACTGTTGGATATATATTTTGACAATAGGATGCTGGACTGTCAGGCATTGTCTACCCCAGCAATGTCAGAACATGCTTAAATAATAGACTGATGGACTTACAACTGCTTATGAAGGACTAAATTGTTGTAATAATATGGGGATAATCAGTCAAAGGTGGGGATTTGGGGAGGGGGTAGGGAAATCTCAGACCCTATGGAATTGTGCCATAAAATTCAAAATTAAAAAAGAATAAATACATAAATAAATCTTTAAACATGTATGCATTCATGCTTAATTATTCCTTTCCTGGTTTAATGCAGAGAATTTTACAAACTGATTAGGAAATACATTTATTCTTTCTTTCCCCCACTTTTCTCCTTCTATCCTTTCCGTCTCTTTACCCCCTGCCCCACTTTTCATTTAAGTGCACTTGATGCTATTCATCCTGTGACACCGACTTGGAAGTTTATTGGTCCTTCCACTAATCCTTTCTAAGAGCTCTATGGTAGGTAGCTATAGTTATTATTTAGTATTATCTCAGTTCTTATTCATACACAGTGAAGGGTTAAAGTAAGGGACAATATATAAACTCTTGTAGATATCTGATCAGAGCATCAGGAAAACCTTCTCCAGTACAAATAGAAAGCCTACTCCACACGGAGAGACAGCTTGTCTGGTTAGAGAGGAAGAAAAGGAGCATTTGGGATCAAGCAGGCAAGCATTTGAATTCTGGCTGAAACACTTAGTGACCTTAGTACAATGACAAATTGTTTATTACATGGTTTTGAGCTTACGCACTTACTTACTACTGGGGTGCATAATATCTTCCGTGAATAACTACTGCATGTGTCCCAGATGACATACAGTCTTTGGCTTGCACTAGATGTTAATACATTACACAAGCATTTTTATTCAAATTAGTTTCTGGTGATGACTTTTTTCCTTTTCCCTCTCTCTGAAGATCTCCTCCTTACCTTGGGAGACAACCCTCAGACTGCCTCGCGCCTTTCTGTGGGTTTTCTGTTTTCCTTAAAGGTTGTCCCGATTCACTGTTTTCAGTCTTCATCGAAGATGACTTTAGGAAGCTGAGATTTACGTAAAGGAGAAGGGTAGCAACCCCATGGGTTCACGATATTAGAGCATAGACGTGTAGCAACAGACAGCCACCTTGTCAAGCCACTTGGTGCTTCTCATGCTTGACTTCAAAAGGCTAACCTCAAAACATGGCTTCAAACCGATGTTCCTTAAATGTCTTTTTAACTTTTATTTCACTGAAGCATTTAAAGAGTTACTGTTTGAAAATATATGCTTCCATGTGTGGGTTAAAAAGAAAAATTTTGCTCTATGTATTGAAGTAATAATATGCAGCATCAGCTAGCAAATGCTGGGAGAGGGGGCAAACTCAGTAGAGCTAAACTGCAGAAACACCTGGGTGGTGCAAGATCCAGGAGTGGAAGTGAGCCCATTAGGAAAACAGTGGTTGACTCCTTCTTGGGTCTCACTCCAACCGGTGACCATGAGAATCAGGACTAGGACAGTGATGGCTAGAAAGAGAGTTGCACCTGCCGGCACATGTGTGGGCTGGAGAGTGGGACTGGCTGTGTTGAATTAGGCTTCAATGGCCATTGACACATATGAGAGGTGAATGGGATGTGGGAAAGACTGGACCAATCTGCTGTACATTCTGACAAGCACAGGAACTAGGGCAGGGGAGGGGTCTGGTAGAGGTCACTCTGACTAGGCTACGGCTCTCTGTGGTTTACAAGTGGGCCGCCAAGTGTGTGGTGGGCAGGATCAGACTGGACTGCAACCCCCATTAGTTTGCACAGAAGGTAGGGCTGGAGAGAACTGACCCAGCAATTACAACTAGCAGTATGAACAAAAGCCGATTTGGGTGATAGACTGTGCTGGAATCTGTCTTGGCATGCACACAAGAATCAGGTCTGGATCACCTCAGATGACATTTCTTTGGGAATCACCCCAACTGAACCGCTGGACTCAGAACTCCAACGATGGAGAGAATTGCAGGTTCTATGGTCTGATGGTGGAATGCATGTGTCAGAGCTGGGCCTCCTCAGTGGCTTAATCAGAGCAATGGACAGCATGTCCAGAAACACATGGAGGATATGGCAGTACACTGGAGACTGCAGAGGACACCTGGTGCTATAACAGAGGACAGAGAACAGAACATTTCGATCAACTTCTCCAGCCAAGGGTTGGCAGTGAACACCTGGGCAAATGGAGTCTCTTAAGGTAGACTGTGGCAGCCAGTGGAGTCTGAGCACATTTCATCATGACTGGAGTAGAAAGATTGGCAGCAACACAGAACTGTTGAACTATCAAGCCACTCAAGCAAGACCCTGAGAGCATGCCCCACACTGGAGACCCTGGGCTGGTTGGGACGCTGGGCGTGCTTTCTCTCCTTATCTCTCCCCTTCCCCCAGACACAGGAAGGAAAGAAGAGAATGTGAAAACAATAGTCTCACCCACTTTCCTCTAGCCCTTGACCCTTTGCACCCTAACCAAATATGTAAAAATTACCAAAAATAAAATTTATGCAATTAACAAAAGAAATGATGATGATTTTTGTTAGAATTATTTTTCCTATAGTTTTTAAGCCATGGATAAACACTAGTTATTCACATGGATAAAGAAAGATTAGCAAGATTGCCATTTTCCAAATATGGTTCCTTTCCTCCTCTTCTTAGTAAATGTGTTATCGAAATAAACAGTGACTTTGTTTCCAGCCCACAACAAAATTTATTCATTTAATTCATCTTGGGATAAAAACTGATGGGGGATTTTACTAGTGTTATGAATTTGGAAATTAAGACACGATTCTCACATTTTATTTCAGATAGCTATCTAAATATATACCTCCAACTATATATATTTCTCCTTAGAATTACAATAAATAACTGTCGTTATTTTGTTCATCATGGTCATTCCTTTTGTTACAATTTTTAAAAGTCTTCTGATCTTACATTCAAATTAATTTTCATCTTAAATTTTCATAAATGCCAATGATTACAAACAGCACAGTTCATTGATTTTTAAAATGTAAAGATGACGTGGCTAAACCAGTGAAGTTATAGTAGAATAACATCATTGTGTGTATCAGATGAAGCACTAGGCTAAAATGCCAACATCCCACGTGGGAGTGTAAGTTTGAGTCCAGGTGGCTGTGCTCCAATTTTACTCTTGGTTGATGTGTCCCTGCTACCAAACAGGAGATCCTAATGGAATTCTCGTTCTATCTCTTGCTTTCTTTGTCACCCAGATGGAATTCTTATTCTCTTGATCTGTCACCCTGTCAATAAAATAGAAATTTAAAAAAAATCAATTAATCTTGAAAGGGTATAATGTAGAAGATTCCTCTAGGAGCAAATTATCAATACTATTGTTAACCTTTGTGTATTCCTTTGTAATTTTGGTTTACGAACTAGTTCATGCTCTTTATTTCTGAAAGTAACCTTGTAAATCAGTTATTGATAGTCTATACGCAGAATAAATACTCAGGCTGCTTCATTTACACAAGAGTATAAAACTATAGTTTGACAGATTCAAATCTTAATCCTTTACATCGTGCTACTCTGTTCATTTGTGTGACCGAATTGCTATTTTATTTTTAGAAAAAAAAAATTGAGCAAATGCTCTAAATCTCAGGTTAAGAGTCAGAGAGGCAAGAATAGAAGTCATCCACCTGGGACCATTTGTCCTAGAGAGTGCGATTAGCATGGTCCCTGAGAGCTTTGTAGATCTGGGACATTTCAATTAAGTAGGTGAAGGTTGGGAAGATTCGTCAACTTTTTCCATTCTGACTTCGTTCGCTTCTCTTGTCCTTTATATGTGATTTCATGGAACCAAGAAACAGAACATCACAAAAATGCTCACGGTATAAGGAAACAAAATTTGAAAAACTTTTGTTCTTATACATGGATTTTCAAAGGAAAAAGTATGGATTTAGAAGTTTCATGCAAAATGGTTGAAGCAAATCGCATAGAACAGTGCAGTGTCTTGATGCAAGAGTGTATTTCATTCATGGAAGAGAATATTTAAGATGTCTAAGGCATTATCATCATTGTCTGAGAATTGATTTATTAGGATTCTGTTCATTAACAGTATAAATCCAAGTGATATTGTAATTTGGGATTTGGTAGCTAGCTCACTGTACCTTGGTGTTGCTCAAATGTAGTGGATAGCTCACTCTTAGAATAGTTTTTAGAACTTAGAGTACAGGGATAGGTGTTAGCTTGGTGGTTCTTACTGATTTTAAGAAATCTGATATTATAATTGCATTGTTTAAAAAAGATTTTTTATTTATTCTTATTGCAAAGTCAGATATAGAGAGGGGAGGAGGAGAGACAGAGAGGAAGATCTTCCATTCAGTGATTCACTCCCCAAGTGGCCATAATGGCCAGAGTTAAGTTGATTCATAGCCAGGAGCCTGGAGCCCCTTTCAGGTCTCCCACGCAGGAGCAGGGTCCCAAGGCTTTGGGCCATCCTTGATGCTTTCCCAGGCCACAAGCAGGGAGCTGGATGGGAAGTGGAGCTGCCGTGATTAGAACCGAATGGGATCTCTGCATGTTCAAGGCGAGACTTCAGCTGCTATGCCAATGTACCAGGCCCACAACTGCATTTTTAAAAAAGATTTATTTCTTTTTTATTGGAAAGGCAGATATACAAAAAAAAGGAGAGACAGAAAGGAATATCTTCCATCTGATGTTTTACTCCCCAAGCGGCCGCAATGGCTGAAGCTGAGCCAATCTGAAGCCAGGAGCTCTTCTGGGTCTCTTACGTGGGTGCAGGCTCCCAAGGTCTTGGGTCATCCCCAACTTCTTTCCCAGGCCACAGTGGGGAGCTAGATAGGAAACAGAGCCACCGGGACTAAAACCATCATCCATATGGGATCCCAGGTGTGCAAGGTGAGGACTTTAACCACTATGCTATCTCACCGGGTCCCACAATTGCATTTTGATGGAAAGGAATCTGAAAAAAACAGAATATTGCCATGCAGCATAATGTGATTATGTGCAAAAAGCAACCACGCTATATTTTCTGAGGAAAGTGTTGTTTTAAGATGAAGACTTATAGCAGAACTACAAACGATTACATTTTCAGCCACAACATCATAGGGGTTCTCTTGTATCTCCCATGCTTTTAGAATTTCCCAGTGACTCAGAGCAGATTGAGCTGAGAAGTTTGAGAAAGAAGACAGAATTCAACAGGAGTGAACTGAGGAGCATGGTCTACAGGAGAATTCAAGTCTAAGACACTTGGCGATTTGTCCAAAAGTTGCACAGCTTCTGAATACACAGACTGAAATCCGTATCTACGAGTTCTATGGAATTCATGAAGTTAAAAAAAAAAACAGTAATAACCCTAATCCATAACGTTGCTATAGTATTAAAGTAGAATATAACTGTTAAGTGCTTAACTCAGTGTGAAGCACAATAAAAGATGCTATAAGGTTATAATGAAAATAATAACAATAATTCCTCATGCCGTGCTTTCCTCATTGTGCCATCTATGGTAACATAGATGATTCAGTGCTGAGACCGGAACTGGCAGCACAGCTGTAGCTCATTTGTTTCTGTAGCATCAGGAAGTGCCTGGGATATGAGTGTGTGTGGCAGGGACAAGGAAGTGGTTAGCTAGTTGTGGGTGGAGAAGGCAGGAAACAACCACCCAGGAGCTTGTCCTGGTGCTGTCATGAAAGTTGACATTCTTTTAGTCAAAGTCCTGAACCCACCTCCTTCCCTAATGCTAGGAAAAGTCATTGAGTAGGACTCATTCACGCATTCTTTATTCTGAATAGACCATTCCCCAGAATAAAGGAGACCCATTTCCCAGCAGTCTTGGTAATGCAGGGTGGCTTACACAGCGCTGAGAGCCGTGTCTCTCTCTGCTGGAGCACATATGTGGGCATGTGTGTGCCTAACAATGGAGATCCTTAGCAGGAGTGAAAAGGAACCTTTTTAATCTCACAATAAGTTATTAAACACTCTAGTTAAAAGAAAGTGCGTGATATACACCACCATTCAGAGAAAGCCTCTCCATATAAAGCAATTACAACCTACTCAAAACCATCACCTCCCTGCTCGCAGCTCCCATGACTTACGTGGCTTGCATTGGTGTTGTTCTCTGAGTTAGGAAGAGAAAAACAGGGGAGGGATATTTTGTTGAACTTGTCACAGCATTTTTCAAAATCCAGGCATCCCCAGAGTTCCTGGAGATAATGAATAGTGAGCTCTCTTTCATCCAGAGAGATTTTATCCAGTCTCTTAGCAGAAATTGGCAATTCAGACTTTTTGTCATTAGTATTTATTGGTTTTGTGACCTGTCTATTTCCAGTGAAAATTCAAAACAACCTGGCCTCTGGTGATAGCAAGAAAGCACAAGGAAACAAAGAAAAGCAATTTGTGAATCTCCAGCTTTACAAAGTGGACACTGCGTGTGAAAAGATGAAAAATAGAAATGTTTAATGTTACTTTTTTTCAGTTTCCTGGGTGGAAATGGCGTGATATCATTTAACCAGCCAAAATGAGATCAAAGTAAAATCAATTTTACATTCAGGAAATTTATGATATCCCTTAAGAGTTTTGTTTAATGGGTGAATCATGTGTCATGGGGCTGTATGAGAATCTAAAGTTTTATGTGAAAAATAATTTACAAGTTTTTGTAAAACAGCTCCAATTATTTTCCAGAATTGCATGACTAAACTTCACTTTAGAAGCTAATATCTCAGATAATAAATTATAACAAGCTAATGGACAACAGCATTTTCCTGTTTTAATTTTTTTTTCTAAGTAGTGATTATATGATTTTTATGCAGGTTGATTTTTGCATTTCACTGACCAGCCTGTATTTCAGCTACCTAGATACTAATATGGGTATTAGTCACAGTTCAACTAGAGAAACAACTATTAGGTTATACACATATGCAGATAGTCATTGCAAAGAATTGATTTGTAGGTGCGAATATTTGATCTTACACACAAAATGCAACTGAAGGTGATCTTGTTCCTGTTGCATTACCCGGAGTAGATTTTCTGCTTTGGCTCTTGATTCCCAATGATGAGTCGAGGCGTCAAACTTAAGATGCAGTGCTGGAGTGTGTAGTGATGAGACTGAGGGAGCAATAGAAGGCTCCAGATAGTTTGCCTTAGGAACAATATACCTTGCTTGTCCGTGAGCACAAATTGGAGCTTCAATCACTTCATGTAGACTCATGTAGCATGGTCAGTATTCATTCTAAGGGCAAAATATTTGGGTACTTCAGAAACTTAATATTGGAAACTTGCTCTATGCTTTTTTTTATCTGACAGCCAAGTATTGAACTTTGAAATTTGGTCATTGAACTTAGAAAACTCACAATGTGGTAGGGGGATGGGAGCACATAAAGGAAAAAAGTAATTGCAATACAGTTTCGTGGATAACCTAATGGGATCATGTCCAAAATACTATAGGAAGATAAAGGAAAAATTAATTAATAAAATTTTAAAAATATTCCAAGATAAAGCCTTCTCGGAGAGGATCTTGTTATAGAAAAATGGGTAGGACTGCAGTAGGCATGGATTCAGGAAGGTGCTTTGGCCTGACATACAGAGCACATGGAAGGCATGAGAAGGACAATAGCGAGCAGGGTATTCATCAGAAATAATGACACGACCAAATGGAATTTATTACCAAACTTAGAGGAGATGGCTCACGGAGTGGGGACAGGAAAAATAGCACAATGTGATTTGTGCTCCACCTGTCCCGAAAGGACATCCTGACTCTGGGGAGCCTGGCATCCCTCCTATTTAAAGTAGTTAGATGAAGAGTTCCATAGTCTGATCTGACTGCTGTGCTGTGGTACTGTTCTCTCAGATCATTTCTGACTCGGTCCAGTTTGTCTGTCTGTCCAGAAGGCGAGTGTTCACATGTCTCTAAACAGGCCCCTTGGAAGTATTCATTTTCATTTCAGAAATGTCAAGAGTTCTCAGAGTCTTCTAATTTGGTCTCTTTGCAAGGCATGTAGCTTTAATACAACCAAATACTTTTTTTTCCTGTTTATGTAGTCATTTCTTTTTGTCGGTCTTCTCTATCTGACCCTATCAATTTAGTCTCGATTATTTTCTGTCCTAATTTTTCCATTCTTTTCCTTCAGCATGCTCGCTAATGTGCAAATCTGCCCCCAGCAAGCAACAAATGCAAGTAATTGGCTTTGTGGACTTCTTCCTAATTTGGTTCCTTTATTCTGAGATTTTCATAGAATGTTCATCTCAGCAGCGACATTTCAATGAAACTCAGCCACTATGACTGATATTTTTAAAACATGTATTTTCCCACGTTAAAAATTTACAAAATCTAAATTTCACCTTTCATAGTGTTGCTTTAGTGATCAAAAATTTACTGATTTGCCATATGCAAAATGTGCTAATACCTTTCTGCTTTATTTCTTTTTAAATTTAAATGACCATTACCAGAGATTGACAATCAGGAATGCGCTTCCCATCAGTAAGAATTTTAACAATTTTTCCTGCCATTTTAAATTTGACTTTCAATAAATCTAAACCCTGTTGATTTTGTCCTTAGTAGATAATTTAGTGACAGAGAAACAGAGCAGGATGCTGCTTTGAGAACTGTGTCAAACATTGCCATCTCAAAAATGGCACTTACATTCGCCTGCTTTACATTGTTGCGGCTTCAATGGTGAATGCTTTTGTTGCCATGTCAACAGCTTTATCTAAAGTTCAGTCTTCCCTAGCCTCCCGAATAAATATATTACTCAGCTGGCAATTGCTCTTAGAGAAATTTGCTAAGAAAACAGAAACCAAAGGTAAGCGGAATTTTGAGTGGAAAGTGTAACACTGAACACAGGAAGACTGTGTTCCTTAAAGTGTAAAGCATTCACAACAGGTCACTGCGTTCTCTCTTGAGCTGAGGTCCAGTTATCACTCAATACATTGCTGACAATGTTTCATTGACAGCAGAATCTTTCAAGGAAATTCTCCCAAATAAATACTCCCCCTGGAGGCCCACCTGTTTTCTGAGCAACATGGTACACAGACAAGAGGCATGGGGCCACTATTTGTTTCTAAGGTGTTTTTCCAGGATTGGAAAGCCAGAGAAGATTTTTTGTTGGCTAAGTCTAAGCATCTGAATCTTAATCATATCTCATGGATCTGTTTTCACATGTCAGTCACTCTGTAACCAAAGAATGAATATGATTAGGTGAGCCATACATACATACCTCACGCTTCAATTGAGAAGACAACACATGGTATTATCTAATGAGGTGGGATCGGTGGGATCTTACAATTAAAGATTATGAATAAACCATGATCTAGTGAAGTAAGGAGGAAAAATAAAGTATCATAAGTCTCCCATTCACTGTGCCAATGGAATTATGCACTAAACTGATGCTTGCATACATCCTGTTGGCAATCCTTGTAGTGTGCCCACTACCTAGTAGCTTTCTCATTGGCTGATTTATCACCCAGAGAGCAGTGGGTTTGGTTGGTACTTTGACTTCTTGAGTCTACATTTCTTTGGAAAATTTTGTTCAGAATCCTCATCCTAAAGACTTGGATGATGATTCTTCTTTGACTACCACTTAAATTTGAAATGCAAAATGTGTTAGTACCTTTCTGCTTTTACCTTTTTCTCCTGACTCCTGTTGAAGGACTATATTATTGTTGTAACATAGGGAGAAACACATAAGTACATATATCCATCGAGAAGAACTGTATAATAGAAATTAATATACCAAGAAGTGAAGATACATTGCAGTTTTCATCGCTGATGGACTCCCAGTGAAACTGTTAAATATATCTTGACAGTAGGAGGCTGGATTTTCTACCATTGTCTATACCTGCAATGTTAGGATACACCTAAACAGCAGAATGATGAACTTGTAACTGTTTTTGAAGAACGATACTGTTGTAGAATAAAGGAGAAAGAGGAAATTCCTGAGCAAGTGGAACTGTATTTTAAAAAATAAAAAATAAAATTTAATCAGCTCATATGACATGATGAGCTTTTTTAGTGTCATGGTTAGCTCTATGTCATAACCATAACAGTTTATGCTTGTTTTCCATCTGCTGAGTAAGTTACGTGTGAATCATTACATGTCTGTTATAATACCAGTAAAATTTAGGAAATCACACTTTCAGATTCATATTGGAATTATAGCATAATGCTTCATGATCAGTGTTGCAACATCCTTCTCAACTCATTACGTTATTCTGCTTACAGCTATGATTATTCCTAATTATTAGCAGACACATAATAGTAGAGCTCTTAATTAGTAATATTGTAAATGTCTGAGCAAAATCATGAGGATATAATATGTTGGGAAAGATCATTAATATTATTGTGTTCCCATAATATTTAGAGCAATCAATTATCCCAATCATGGTCATTTATTTATCCAATAAAAAGGAGAATATAGATGCTACTATGAGCCAAGCAGTGCGGTAGGAGCTGAAAAAGTTAAGTGTGTTAAGATATAGCTTCAGTCCTTTAGCAACCTGTAGTTTATATGAAGTGCTTGGTGTACTTTTACTTTTAATACAAAATGAAAGTAGAAATAAACACAGGTGTAATGTGCATGTAGAATGTCTTCTCTCATCTTGTGTTGCTATAATGCAATATCTCAGGCTGTATTCTTGAGAAGAAAAGATACTCATTTGGCTCTTTGTTCTGGGGAGTCAGTGTCATGGGGCTGGCATTTGGCTGTGGTCAAGGTTTCATAGTAAACATCATGTTGATGACAGAAACAGCTGAAAGAGATCCCATGGTGAGACAGGAAACAAGAGACCCAATAGAAGGTTGGAACCTTTTAGAAGGTTCCTCTTACAGGGGTCACACCACCTCATCATTGCCATCCTGGAACCGAGTCTCCAGCACACAGACTTCTGAGGAATAAGCCAAACCCAACACTTAGTAGAATGCAGGAACAGTTGAATATTTGTGAAGTGAAGACCTCTCAGAGGATGTAACATTAAAGCTTCATTGTGAAGAAAAAAAATAGCTTTTTATGACACATGTACTGTATTGTTACAGCAGAAAAATTTCTTCATCCTAAAAATTTGGCCACACAGTTTAATATACAAGTCATTTCACTGCAGTGCTTACTGAGCTTCACAATAACACTGTGAATCCCATAAAAAAAAACTGTTTTTGAGATGAGCATGGCCAAGTATAAACGGTTAGCAATTTGTCATGGCATCCTAGCTAGTGTGTGGAGAGGAATCACTTCACATCTTAATGTCTTTTCCATCAAAACAAAGCCATTTGTAGTTTTAGTGGTGAGAGAAAAAGACACAAGTGTCATGGGAAGTGTAATATGATTTTCTGGTCCTGATGACTGGCGTTTACCTTGAGGGAGATTGTAACGCTTTGAGAATAAAATTCAGGTCGTTCAGCTTGTTCCACATCCCATGCAACAGACCTAGATGAATGTCTTAGGTAAATGCAAAGAAGGAGTTTTGTGTGTGTGAGTAAAAATAGCGTTGCAGCAGAAAATGATTCACAATTACAAAATGCTACTGTTGTGATATTGTAAATAAGGATGTTCTTTCAAGCAAGGGCCATGCCATTGATTCTTGAGTATTATCTCAACTTCACTGAGGAAACTTTGCAAAGTCATAAATGATGTACAAACCAATGACAAGATTCTGACAAAGTCAGTTAGTATCAAAAGAACAGGCATAAATAACTCAGTTCCTTACTGAATAAAACATACAGTTAAATCAAAAGAATGAACCAGAAGGGATCTAGATTGTGTTGCGATTTATATGGATAGATCCTGTTTTAATTGTAGCTGTGGTATAATATATTCGCTTCAACATGTAAGCATCTCTTAATAACTTCCCAACTCCAGATGTAACATCTTTTCTGTGAAATTGAGCGTCGATTTCTGGAGCATCACTAGGTAATTTTAATGTTTAAATACAGGCATGTTGAAAAAAGGAGACATTTCTCTTACACCTTGTATGGCTTGTAATTTGTCCTTTTATAAAGAAAATTATAAAGAAAGAGTCATGTAGTATCATAGTCAAATCTATTCTTATGTCCTTTGAGTAGAAGGATTTGAAACATCTACCCAAGATTTGCTTGAATGGCCAAATTGTTATGCTTTAGAAATGATTGTTTAAACCTTTTTTCTCGTGTATCCTTGATTGCTCAAGCTCTGGCTATTTTTGAAAGCCATAGATTTTCTCTGCACTCATTTCTCATTCAGAGTTAAAATGATCTGATCAAATACATGTTCTTTATGAAATAGCATTCAAATCAAGATCTCGGTGGAAAGACTTGAAGTCTTTTTTTTTTTAAATAGAAAGCATTTTATTAAGTAAGTTGCCGCCTGTGGGAATACATTCAATGTGTGAGAATAAAGGGAATGTTATCTTCCTCGCAGCTGGCATGCAGAAGCTTTTGTCAGCTTGTTGAGAAGGGGCTTTGATGAAGCCACCAGGGGTGAGAACTAGACTTTGGTATCTCAGATAGAGTACATGTCATAATCTCATCGAAAGAAGAGTACAGTTCTGAGAAATAATGAATGAAGCAGGAATTCTATCGGTCATCTCTAGGACAGCCTGATGTAATAGGTTCCCAACTGTGGACCACATCCTATTGGTGGATCACAACACAGATTCATTAGTAGCAACTTTTCATTGGAATGATGAGGTAGAAGAGTCTAGAATAGGATGGTAGCAGATAATGCATAGTCAAAGTTAAACATTTTCGGGAAATATTAGAGTGTTGATGTAGTGAAGATTATTCTTTTGTAAAATATTTAATTTGTGCATGTGTGGTAAAGATCGTTTTTTTTTTTTTGAACTAAAATCTTAGTAAAAATCGTTAAGACTGAACTAGAGAGCAAGGGGACTCTAATTAGTGGAGGGTGGGGATTGTCTTTGGGAAAGAACAAAGCCAGCAGTTTGTAAATCCAGCCCAACTACCTTGCTTGAACTTCAGCAAATTCCACTTTGTTTGCAAATACTCTCATTAAAAATGAAGTGTATTATCTGTGTATGTGTGTACAACTGGGTACAAAAGCAGGAATATTTAGCTAGAGTAAAATGAACAGTGAAAGTTTCCAGGACAAGAATACTTGATCACGGATATGTGATATCTCTATCTCTTTTTCTCTGTGTGTACATTATGTGTGCATACTTTTATATGTGTTTTTAATACATCTACCAAAATGGATACTATGATTATATAGTAGGATATGCTTAAAAACATCATTGGTAGGTCAGAAACTGATAAAATTCAAATCGTTATATTAGGAATGCAAAGTAAATAGATAATGTAGTTGTCTCATTAAATTATTCAGCCTGATTATAAATTCCCACATCCAAAATGAGATGGATGATTAACTGAATATGTAATGCCAAGTTCAATGCTACAAGTCGTTTTAGTCTTAATGAATTTCTTTATATTGCTGAATTTTAATGTATTATCAGAAAAATTATCAGAGTATTCTATTTTTAACATTTTTTTTACAAAAGTTCATCTAGAAAGGCTTGACTTATGCTAGTGAACGTATGTGCCACTATTTTGTGGCACTATTTTCCACTTTCCTTACTATTTCTTTAGTTATTATTTCTCCTTTCAATTATTCCTTCTGTTGTTTCATATATATGTCAAATTCCACCCATGTGCTGTTTTTTTTTTTTTTGGAGGGAATGGGAATAATGTAAAACACACACATACGAAACACACCAGAAAGTGCCCTTGCTTTCATAAAGCTACAGTAAACAAAAGGACAGAGCTTAGAGTTTGTCTAACAAATGTATCTGGACCATATTTGGGATTTTACAAAAGATCCAGATCAAATGAAGTTGAAGATGCCACATGAAACATGAGCAGTGTATGACCAGGCAGCACACAGCTGAGATGAAGTTCAAATTGTTACAGAGGGAATAACCTGTGCATAGCTTGAGGGACATGATCAACACAGGAGGGGCAGGGTCAAGATGCGCACAGAGAGATAGGAAAGGGATCCTGTTCATTAAAGCTGCGCGCACGGGTTAAGAGCAGTAGTGCCATGAAGCCAATGGGAGCCTCTTTATTGTACTTAGGTCAGTAGCATTTGAGAAGGAACACATTCTGAAAGCAGCCTCGAGCCACCCAATCTTGC
Organism: Ochotona curzoniae; assembly: GCF_017591425.1. Lineage (NCBI taxonomy): Eukaryota > Metazoa > Chordata > Mammalia > Lagomorpha > Ochotonidae > Ochotona > Ochotona curzoniae. The sequence continues at coordinate 25,724,727 of NW_024467115.1, forward strand.
ATGAGGGGTCAGCCAGCTTTTCCTGTTAAGGAGAAAGTATTAAGCTTTTGAAGGCCATATGTTCTCAGTCACAACTACTAAAATCTTAGCATTGCTACAGCCATAGTACATAAAATAAAAAGAATGAGTATACATTCCAGTGCAACTTTATTTATGGATGTTGAAATGTAAACTTCAAACAATTGTAATGTTCTGTGAAATATTATTCTTTGTATCACTTTTCAACCATGTAGAAGGGTTTGTAGGTCATATACTGTACACAGATAAGCTCAGGCATGATTCGAGTCTAGGCTCTAGTTATTGCCACCCATTCTAAAGAACTCAGTTACATAAACCAGGTAGCAGCATTTGGATTGTGCCTGAGAATATCTGCAGGGCAAAGTCCATGTAGCCACTTTGCACTTCTAAGTCTAATTGCAATGACAGAATCTAAAGGGAATTTAAGCATTGTGTATGAATGTAAAGACTTTCAGTTATGCTCTTGAGGGCACATATACATGTATTTTACATATGTACATATATTTTAAACATATGCATGTATCTTGTAAGTACACATCATGTATCTGATATATTTAAGGAGTCCTCACATTAAAACAAAAAATGAGTCCACACAAGGTAATAGTTAAGACAGGCACTAAACATAGCAATATCTGTATAACAAATATATTTTTAAAAGTATGAGAAATACTTCAATGGAAAATATGTTCATTTGACTTGTCTAGGGAAGTTATCTCTAACTTCTCAGAGAGAAAGAGATCTTCCATACATGGTTTCTAAACGGCTGCAGCTGCCAGAGATAGACTTTTCCAAAGCTGGGAGTCAGGAGCCTCTTCTGGGTCTCCCACATTGGTCCAGAACCACAAGGAATTGGGCCCTCTTCCACTGCTTTCTCAGGCCATCAGTAAGGAGCTGGAGTGGAAGTGGAGCTTCAGGGATATGAACTGCTGCCCATTTGGAAGGCTGGTGCCCCAGGCAGGAGATTAGCTTGCTATGCTTCCATGGTGGCCTCAAAGCACTCTTTCTATTTCATGTTTTGTTAATCTTCCCAGAGGGGAGAGGAACGGGCCTAAGAGGCGTGGACACTCCAGGAACTCTGTGTCTCTCTTCATCTGGTTAAAGTGATGCTCACTCCAAGCAGCTGTGGGTCACAGAAGCAATTCACTTCACTATGGAAAAACATTTTGCAAAAGAAATGGGCGTCTTGTACTTCTACACATTATCTTGCCCTGAACTGTTACATATAATCTGTATTTAAAAAGAAGAGAGTCACTGCAAAGAAAATTTTCAGTCTTTACAACAAAGACTACACTTTTTTGTCCTTAATTTTGTCATGACACCCCCACCACCCACCCCTGAGCTCTTCCTCCTTAGGAGAGGGACTCCAGAAAGAAGTTAGGATACTTGGCTCTTGGGCACAGCAACCTTGGCGTTAGAAAGAGGTAGCATAGACCCAGACAGGCCCAGGTGAGAGCTTAAAGATTTTTCATCTGTAAACTCTAACATGCCTTTAGTAGCCCCAGGTCATACATTTGAGAGACTGTGAACAAAATATTTCATCACAATAGGAGAGAATTATTTTTAAATCACAGAAACATTAAAAAACAATTTATGAAGCAGCCTCACAAAATGTCACATTGGTAAGGAACATCATTACAATTATTACTTGAGCAAAAATAATTAAATTATTGTAAAAGCACAACAATCCTTTTTTAAAAAGGATTTATTTTTGTTGGATAGTCAGATATATATATTCGAAGAGGAAGAGAAACAGAGAGGGAGATCTTCTGTTTGCTGATTCACTCCCCAAGTGGCCACAACAGCCGGAGCTGAGCCAATCTGAATACCAGGAGCCAGCAGCTTCTTTGGGTCTCCCGTGTGGATGCAGGGCCCCAAGGCCTTCGGCTGTCCTCAACTGCTTTCCCAGGCCACAAGCCGGAAGCTGGATGTGAAGCAGAGCTTCTGGGATCAGAACAGTCATCCCTATGGGATTCCGGTGCCTGCAAGGCAAGGACTTTACCACTAGGCTATCATGCCAGGTCCTTGGCACCATCCTCTTCAGTGTCTTTGAAACATTTGTTTTCTACCACTTTTGCAAATATCATAGAGCAATCTACTGTGACTCTAGATTCACATATCCAATCTTTATATATGATATGCATTTTAGTGTCCATTATTACCCATCCCCAACCACAAGGACAGAAGTTTTAGCATTTTAAACATGACAAAAATCATAGTTTGCCAGTCTAATGTAGTGCTACAATTGTTAGAGCCCAAGGTGGATATTTCTTACAAAACAGCAGATCCAGTTTGAAGGTAGAAAACAGCTTCAGTATCTTCACCACTTGTGAATAGTTTGGGGCTGCCAGAAATCCAGCTGTGTTACCATAGAAACCTCTCTGGCCTAGATGTAGTGTCAACACACAATAAAAGCTAAAATTCAACCACTCTATTAAAAATTGGTAATTCAAGTAAATATTGAATCATCTAATTATTGGTTACAGATAGCATTTTCCAAAATACTTTACTATAGAGTCTTTTTTTTGTTTAAATCACTACATACAATTGGTCAATAATGAAATATGAGTAGGAGTGGAAGGTTGGCTGAAATGATGAAAGTTGTTATTTTAAAAATGTAGCAAACAACTTCTGAAAGCATATATTTGTGTCAAAAATGCATTAATGATATTTTTCAAAGCATAGTTCCGTTGTTGCTAAATAAGCCCTACTCTTCTTATCTAATGATGGAAGGGCTTGTAGCTATTACACTCAAAGAGCAAACTCAGAGTGTGCCATCATACAGTCAATTTATTTTTCTCTATAACTTTCCCTTTAAATTCAATTGCAGGATGCCAAGCTTTTTTTTTTTTTTTTAATTTAAATGCCATACAGAATAGGTTTCATAACTTAGAAACTGAAAAATCACATATCCTTTTCCAATTGTAAGCAGGTCTCTGTTAATTAGTATATCAAGCCCGGTGCAATAATGAGTAGCTTTGAATTCTCATTAACCTGAAATCCTCTGCCTTCCCTAACAGAGGACACCATCAAGATAGAGGTCCCCAGTCTGACTCAAAGAAGGCCTAGGCTGGTTTTCTTCAACCAATAACATCTTCTCAAGCAGCAGGTACTGCAGTGAGTGGGAGTGAGGGTGAAAAATCAAGAGAACAGAAGGTCTCAGTGGCTTTGTCATTCCTTGGCATTTGAGGAGACTTTAATTTCTCTCTGCTCCATCAGCATGGAAGGCTAGGTAGCAAAATCTGGAAAATGTTAAGACAGGCTTTAGGATTGGTTGAAGGATGGGGTTAAGAGACAAAATTATTGCCAGTGAGGTAGAGGAGAAAGTATAGTGAAACAAGCCTTTTCAAAGTCATTTCCGTGGACAATTCAATAGGTTCACTTTAATTCAGTTCAGTGCAGCTCAAATAAATTTATAAAAAATTCTTTGGCATACATACTAAAATATGAAAAGCCAGATTAAAATGATAAAACTTCTGTAAGAAGCAAGAATGGGAGGGAAAGTGGAAGTTTCAGGCCTTATTTCACTCCAAACTTCACCTCTCTTTTGTATTTCACCACTCTGAGCAATGAAACTTTTTCTTTATTCCTCAAGAACAGCTTAGTAGATTTTGTCACTTTTTTGTATCATTTTTAGATTTTTATTAATATAAAGAGTACATGTTTCCTGCATTGCATAGATGCCATTCTGATAAGATAACCATAATGCACTTGCACCTTTTCTCACTCTCAATCCCCTTTCTTCTTTCTTTCCTTTCTTTGTGCTTTATTTTTTGAAAATCTTAATCTTAGTCTACTCTATAACCACAGCCTTAATGCACCATTAACCAAAATAAATTCAACAAATATAAACCATAATCATAATATTTCTACAGAATTAGAAACTAAAAATAGTAGTCAAGATACATGATTCATTCCTAAACATTTCTACAACATTTTTTTGTGTGTTCTATATTACTACAACATTTCAGAGAAAGCATATAGTATTTCTGTTTTGAAGTCCGGCTTATCACAAAGCATAATGATTTCCATGTGAATCCATTTTCTTGCAGAAGACAGAATTTCACTCTGGGTTATAGAAGAGTAGTATATCATGATACCCATGGTGTATGCAGCAACCACACCTTCTTTATCCTGTCACCAGTTGATGGCTATCTGGATGGACTCCATATCTTAACTGTTGTCAATTGAGCCTAATAAACTTGGTGGAACAAACAACCATTTTTTCCCCACCAACCCTTCTATGCAATGGTTTCATTTTCCTTGGGTGATTTTTCAGAAGTGCAAGAACTAGATCATCTGGCAGATGTCGTTTCAGAGTTTTGAGAAACTTCCATGCCTGCCACGTCCTTGCAAGGATTTACTATTTTTTTGATATTTGGATAAGAGCAATTCCACGTTAGGCGAGGTTGAAAGTTCATTGTGGATTTTGCTTATATTTCCCTGAAATCTAGTGATCCTGAGCACTTTTTTTTTTCTGTATGTACCGTCCATTTGTATTTCATCCTTTGAAAAATGCCTATTCGGGCCCGGCGCGGTGGCGCAAGTGGTTAAGGTCCTCGCCTTGCACGCCCGGGATCCCATATGGGCGCCGGTTCTATCCCGGCAGCCCCGCTTCCCTTCCAGCTCCCTGCCTGTGGCCCGGGAAAGCAGTCGAGGATGGCCCAAAGCTTCATCGGACGGAAGATCTTCCTCTCTGTATATCCGCCTATCCAATAAAAAATAATAAAAATAAATCTTAAAAAAAAAAAAGAAAAATGCCTATTCATGTCCATTGTTCCTTTATTCACGGAATTGTTTTGTTCTGTTGAGGTTTGTTTTTTTGATGTCGTTATGTATCCTGGGTGTTAATCCCCTATCCGTTGCATAGTTGGCGAATATTTCCTCTTATTTTGTTGGTTGCCTCACTAGTTGGTTGAGTGTTTCCTTTGTATGCAGAAGTCTCTTAGTTTGATCCCATTTGCCTATTTTTGTTTTTATTAACTGTGCTTCTGAAGTGTTATGCTAAAATCTCTGCCTAAACCAACATCTTGCAAAATTTCCCAGCTGCTTTCCTCTAGTAATCTGATGGTATAAGGTCTCAGACTTGAATTCTTGATCCATTATGAGTTCATTTTTGCATAAGGTGTAAGGAGAGGGGCCTTCTTTCCTATTTTTGCATGGAAAGAACTCATTTTCTCAATACCATGTGTTGAAAAGACTGTCCTTTCCTCAGGCATTGATTTTAGTTGATTTCTCAAAGATAAGCTCGTTGTGGCTTTGTGAATTTCCATTGCGTTTTTTGTTTGATATGTTGAAGTCTTAGGTTCTGCTATTTCAGCTCAATTTTTCATTAATTTCTCCATCTCTTGGAAGAATATTTATTTATGGCATGTGTCGGCTTCTTTCTCACATGTATTTGCTTCTCCCTGTATTTAATTCTTAGCAATCACGTGGTCATTCTTTTGAATTCCCTTTTAGATGTTTTTTCAATCATCTTTTTTCATGTCCTGATGCTACAGTATTTATATACATTTTTTTGTGAGTCATGGTTTGTGCCTTGTCCATATTTCTTGTATTTCTACATTGATTATTAAGCATGTGTGGAAACACTCACCAGTGTTCAGTTCTGTCAGGTTTGTCTTTGAATATTCCTGTGGCTTCGTGGGGTATCTGCTGCTTGAGTGGATACCAGAGGTGTGTGCTGGGTGGAGCCAGGGAGTTCTTGCTATAGTATTTATTTTATTTCTGCATTAATCCAATATTACTTAAGAAGCCTCACACCATCAGTCTCACATGACATCTCTTTTGAATAGTGTCTTTCCTTTTGTGGTGTAGATCAATGTGCATACAGAGAAAAAAAATAATGCGATTTTGTAAGAGGAGGAAGTGCTGGGACAATCCTGTTTCATCCTGCTGGGGGAGAGGTTTCAGAAGGAATGTTTGAAAAGCGGAGTCCAGCAGCTGCTGCAGGTGATGATTGGAATGAGGGAGCCAGGGTGATGAGACAGGGAAGGAAGCAGGTCGAGAAATGTATTGTTCTAGTTATTATTGTTGGCCTGCAGGCTCAATAAGAAGACAGTCTTTTTAGAGAAATATGAAAAAAAAATGTGGTTCACATTCCTATTCCCAAATCATTTTTATTCATTACGATTTTTTGAAGATTCTATTCCAGTAACCTAGACATTACTCGTGACCCCAAAAATGATCTTGCAGAGGCATCCGGTTGTTTGATGTTCATTATAGACATAAAGGTCAATAACAATGCTAATTAAGTAAAATCAACTCTCTATATTAGATAAAATATATCTACTATTATATTTATCCAGATATATCTTCTACCTAATATATATTTATTTTTTTTTTAAAGATTTATTTTTATTATTTTTTTTATTAGAAAGGCGGATATACAGAGAGGAAGATCTTCCGTCCGATGATTCACTCCCCAAGTGAGCGCAACGGGCCGATACTATGCCGATCCGAAGCCAGGAGCCTCTTCCGGGTCTCCCACGCGGGTGCAGGTTCCCAAAGCTTTGGGCCGTCCTCGACTGCTTTCCCAGGCCACAGGCAGGGAGCTGGAAGGGAAGCGGGGCTGCCGGGATTAGAACCGGCGCCCATATGGGATCCCGGGCGTGCTAGGCGAGGACCTTTAACCACTTGCGCCACCGCGCCGGGCCCCTAATATATATTTAAATTTATAATTAGAAGAACTGTTTAATTAGTAGTAAATTGGCAATCCAATTAGGTTCCAGGCTTCAAGAATAAATTCATGAATCAAATTTTAAAAATTTATTTATTTTTATTGGCAAGTCAGATATATAAAGAGAGAGGAGGAGAGACAGAGAGGGAAACCTTCCGTCCGATGATTCACTCCAAAAGAGACCACAGTGCCTGGAGCTGAGCGAATTCGAAACCACGAGCCTGGAGCCTCTTTTAGGTCTCCCACGTGGGTGCAGGGTTCTAAGGCTTTGGGCCGTCCTTGACTGCTTTCCCAGACCACAAACAGGGAGCCAGATGGGAAGCGGGGCTGCCAGGATTAGAACCGGCATTCGTATGGAATCCTGGCATGTGCAAGGCGAGGACTTTAGCCACTAGGCTATTGCATCGGGCCCTCATGAATCAAATTTTAGGCTGATTCTTCTAAAAATATGTTCTGACTTGTTAAAAAGGATGACAAGAAAAAATTACAACAAGATATCCTTTTTTTGTGTTATTTGGCAATTGAATTTGGCTGTGTGTATGTGTTTTAGTCCTTTGGAAAAGGTCACCACTAACTCAGCAGGAAAACATTGAATTTCTGTATCAAAATATGTTATTTTGTATTTTTAAAAAGTTTTGTTTTTACAAAAAATAAAAAAATCCTTATGTCTACCAGACTGGAAGGAGAAGCCCTACGTGATTCTCATGCTTCACCTCTCACCCCAGGGAGATTGCATGATTTGTTTTCTTATTGATCCTGGTAAGCTTTGATTGCTCCATCAGTTTGAGTTAAGAAGCGCTCCTTGCACAGAAATGGAAAGAAATCTTGACAGGGGAGATTTTGCATGCTGTCAATGGGAGTGGACGCCCTCTGCAGTTGACTCGTGGAAGTATACCATTGGAAGAAGTAAAGCATTTGTCAAATCACCAAAATCAAACAAATTCCATTTCTTAAAGGAAAATAGCATCAAATGTGATTGTAGTTAACATAGTTCCAAACACAATGGGTCCAGCCTGATAGCCTAGAAGCTAAAGTTCTCACTTGCATGTGCCAGGATCCTGTGGGGTGCCAGTTCTAAACCTGGCACCCCAGTTTACCATCCAGTTCCCTGAGTGTGGCCTGGGAAAGCAATTGAGGACAGCCCAAAGTCTTGGGGCCCTGCACCTGTGTGGGAGACCCAGAGGAGGCTCTGGCTCCTGGCTTCACACTGGCTCAGCTCTGGCCGTTCACTTGGGGAGTGAATCATCAGACGGATGATCTTCCTGTTTGTCTCTCTTCCTCTATAAATATGTCTGATTTTCCAGTAAAATAAATAAATTAAAAAAAACAAACACAAGATATGTGGATATATGAAACATCCATAGACAGATGATGAATATTGTCTGCAAGGTTATCAACACAACTATGCATATACCACAGAAACACTTCTTTCTGGCTTCACAGAATAGATTCTGAGGATTAAGGTTCATTGTAGGTGGCTGAACACTCTATAGGTTTGAACAACATACAAATACATGCCTTCACCCTTAGTGCATCATACAGGATAGTTTTCCAATAATACTTTAAAGTGGTAGTAATTGCATTGAAGGATGTATCTTTAAGTTTTGATTGAACAAATAGGTGCTAAGAAATGTTACCAGACACTGCACACATCCTGTCCCTGGCTCTGGTCTGATGTATGAGGGATTGCCAGGCTATAAACCTGCAATGTTTCACTGGGGCCAGTCTTCATAAAAATATATCAAAGGACCGTAAGTGATGATTGGATTCTCTGCAATCATGGTTCCCGGGAAAAGAAAAAAAATGCATTCTGCCTCCTTCACAGCCTGAGGTTTATTTTTATTTGAAGAAGAAGCTAGCTTGTATAGAAAGAAGCACAAAGAGAGATTCATTTCATCTGAACTGGAGTCATTATTTAAGAAAGCTGCACACTGTCATTTATTTTGGGGAAAAAGTCTGAATAGTTATTCTAGCAAAACAATTTATTCAGTTTCAGAGGGCACTTTACGTGTCCATCTGCTTATAATTAGTTGCACTTCTTAGGGATTTGGTTCTAATTTTGCTGTTGTCAAGTCAGGCCAAGGATTGAGAGAACTAGCTTAACAATTTTCTCTGATGTATATTTTTCCATATTAAAATATATAATCTGTTGGGACCTCATATACAGTGGCACAACATTACTGAAATCAGCTTTACCAAAACTCAAAACTGGCTTTGGTTTTTCCTGTGTCACTTTATACCAACACTTTTACTGAAATATTAGTACTTATCAGGAACCAAGGTTTGATAAATTTGACTTTAATCTTGAACTGTGACATATGGTTGTAAGTGAAGGGCACAGTTCACCTTCAAGTGACTACATAGATAAACTGCAATATGACATATTAAGATAATTCAGTCATAAGGTTAATGCAGTATGCACCCTGTCCAAGACTTTCTTGAGATGTTTAATATTTCATAGACAACCTGATAAGCAGAACAACCATTGGTTTCTGTTATTTCTGTAATTCATTTTTGCTCAGTTACATTATCCATAACCACAAACATCTTAACTTAATGAACTGTTCCAATTCCATACCCCTGCCCAGGCTCCATTGTGAGCTACTTAACTTCCTTGTTAACTCCAATGCATACCTTTGTTTTAAATTTTTATCTGCCATTCCAGAAAGTGTAGCCATTGTTTAGGAGTTGGAAAAGAGGTTTAAGAATGAGGTAAGGGTAGAGAGATTTCATAAACATAATTGCAGGCTTGTTTTTGAAGAGGGAGAAAGATCCATTCTAAATTTTGCCTAAATTTAAACACTTTCAGAAAATTTTGTTCCTATAACATGAACAATGATAAAATTTTGGTTTCAAGAATGAGACATTTAAAGATTATTTCATATTCATAAGATTTCTAAATATGTTAACACACATAGAAAAAAATCCTTGATAGATAGCCTTATGTCCTGTTTAAGGAGTTTTAAAATTTTAATTGCACTCAATGTAATTCCAGTTATCAAAGGTCATTATGATAGATGTTTGGAGTCACGTGAGTGTTGATGTGAGACAGAGATGCAGATCCCAACAATTCTCTGCCCTCAACAATTGGACCTGGATACAGGATCAAGTGTTGTCTTATGCCCTATTAAACAAATAGGAAATAGCATGAAGATTCAAGCTTAGGGAATGGTAAGTAAGCATTGAGGCAGAAACCTTGCAAAGAACTGATCTGGTGACTGCTTCCAACTCATGAGCCTATGTATAATAGGCTTTTGTTAGTATGTAAGCCACAAAATGTTTTCATAATGCATTTTTCTGCTTAGTTAACAAATAAGATTTTGTTGCTTGTAGAATGTTTGGCTGATTTAGAATCTACCCTTCATATTATAACACCTACATATTAAAAGAATATAAAATGCATATATTTGAATTCTTGGGGAAGATTTTTAACATTGAATGAACTTCTGATAATCTAAATGGTGCAGATGAGTTAGCCTCTCTATGTACTAGTGTTTGCATCTCTGAAATTTGAAGTGTGGGTAGTGGTGATTTTCATATCAAATCAGTGATTTTTGTCCCTCTTGAAGCCCCATGGTCTCAACTGGGGTCTCTGTGGTTACTAAGAGAGAGCCAAGGAGGACAAACCAGAGCCTACTCTAGAACTTAATTTTTCCTTTGGTCTTTCAGAAAGAGCAATCAAGGTCATATTCAGTCCTGTTCGGTTTGTTAAAAATTTTTTTAGAAGATGTTTACATAGTCGATCAGGGTGGAAAGAATCTAGGGTTAGGGAGAAGTGGGTATGATCATTGTTTTCAAGCTTTCTATTTCTTCTTCTCATTTCTGGAGGAGGGCAGTTAGGGGAATAGGCCATACCCAGCCTCCCAACTGCTCCAGTACCCAAGCATGGGGAAGGGCCATCCCATATTAACCCAGATTCACCATGTGGCACATGCTCTGATTGTTCTGCACAAGTGAATGTGATAGTTCCAAAATGCTGTCGATCTCGCCGTTCTATGGATGAGGAATCCCTTCCAATGTCCATTGGAGAACACCTTCGACTTTATAGTCTCTAGTCACCCAGATACTTGCTGTCATTATTTAGCTGGGGTAGTTGTCCATATGTTCTGTTCTCTATTCTCTGCCATGGTACCAGATGTCCTGTGGAGGCCCCAATGAGTTACCATGTCCTCCATGTGCGCAGTAGTCTGCCATTGGCACTCCATCCTCAACACTGAGGAGTACCAGTTCTCTTAGGAAGGCTGATGGACCTGAGCCAGGATACCTGAGCCAAGCTGGACCCCCAATCCCTGTAGTTATTGGCTCACAGGTGGGCCCACCAACAGTGAATCGTGGTACCTTCTTACTTGCAAGCCAACAGGTGTTGTTAATTGAGTTTTGAATGTAAGCCAGCCTCACTGTTAGGTGAACTTCAAGATAGTTTTCATTCATATTTGCTGATAGCTAGGGAGCTTGAATATTTTTTTACATGTCAATTAGCCATTTGAATTTGGTATTTTTAAAAATTCCTTTTCATGTCTTTTTTGTATTTCTTCACAGGGTTGTATGTTTTGCTGTCGTTGATTTTGTGGAGCTCTTTGTAAATCCCAGTCGTTAGTCCAGAAATAGTTGTATAGTGTGCAAAAATTTCTCCCATTGTGTTGTTTATTTGCTTTGTTGATCGTCTCCTTTGCTGCATAGAATTTGTTTGTTTTGGCTTTGACTGTGTGTGCTTTGGATGACTTTTCTGAGAAGTCTTTACCAATACATATATGTTGCAGAGTGCTTCTTACATTTTCTTATAATAGTTTGATAATTCTTGGTGCAGATTTAGGCCCTTGATCCATTTAGAACTCATTTTTGTATAAAGTGAATGATGGGGTTTCACTTCTTCTGCAGTTGGGTTTGTTATTTTTGAGCAAAGAATTGCTCAATGTTAAATCTATATATTTTGATAGGATTTGGCTCAGTAGTTAAGATGCTGGTCGGATGCTTATAGTTATGATCAGATTAACTACGTGCAAGTTTCAGTTCCATAATCAATCTCAATTTCCTACCAACACACTGAAGTAATTGGGTTTGTTTTCCATGTGGGAGACCTAGACTGAGTTCCCAACTGTTGATTTCAGTTTGGACCATTCTAGGGCCATTGTGGACACCTGGAGAGGAAATGAGCATATGGTAGTAATCTCTCTCCCTCTCTCTCCCTCTCTCTCTCTCTCTCTCTCCTCCTCCTCCTCCTTCTCCTCCTCATCTATCTCTCCTCCATTTCCTCATCTCCCTCTCTGACTCCTCCCTCCCTGTCTCATTCTCCATCCTTACCACCTTCTCAAATAAAGACTTAAAGATTTTTTTTTTAATGCAGTGGAATTTGTCTCACATTTCTTTTAGCTCCATTGTTCAATGAGTATGTTTTGTCCAGGAATTTTTTTCTAGACTATATTTTCCAAAATAATAGGCTGAAGCAAAATGTTTTATAGGGATAACATCTACACAAAATAACACATATTTTGAATAAAGTAGCTACCATTCATTGAATGTTGCTAACATTTAAGTACCAGATGAACAAATTCATTTACTGCAACAGCCTTATTAGGTTGGTTTTATTCACAAGATTCACAAGACCAGATAAGTATAGGAGGTAGATTAGAATCCAAATGAACTTGTTCTGGAAATTAAATACTTAAAATTCTATGTATATGTGTCAAAGACAAGTCATTGAAAACTTAAGAAAAAATGTCAGTGGTTATCTGGAATAAATGAAGGAACTATATTCTTTAAGGAAGTTGTGATAGGGTCTGGCATTGTCCCAAACTCATAAAGCCTCAGGATACATGCTAGATGTTCACATTCAATAAGGGTTCTGGTTCAAACCCTGAGTGTCCCACTTCACATCTGTTTCCCTTGTAATGCATGTGGAACAGCAGCAGAAAAAATGGCCCTAGTACATAGATCCCTACACCCATGTGCAAGACTAGAATAGTTTCTGGCCCTTGGTTTCTGCCTGGTCCTGCTCCAACTGCCGTGACCACGTGGGTACTGACTCAGCAGATGAAAGGTTCTATGTTTCTCCCTCTTTCTCTCTGTGTAACTTTGCCTCTCAAATGAATCTTCTGTGAAAAAAGTGGAAGCTCTGTGGCATGTATTTATCAGATCCAGTGTGTCTGAAATCACTAAGCTGGAAAGCTGTTGACACACATTGCTTTCAACAATTTGTATATTGATTTCAGCTGGGCTGCTCATAAAACCAAAGTTTAAAGAGAGTAAGACAGTAATCAACATATTGGGTGAAAAGACAAAAGAAATACCTGACAAAGGATCTGTTACCAAAAAATATAGAGAGAATTTTTAAAGTCAACAATAAGAAATGAGGTGACTTAAAGTTGAGCCAAAAGCTCCAGTAGACACATCTTTGAAGAAGATGTGCAGTTGGCACATGAGCAAATACAGAACAATGCAGGATGCTCCAGAGCAAATGTGGGGACCTACAATGAAGTCAACTATAAATTGTGGGCAGAGGTATACAGGAAGTCTCTCTACCTTCCAATCAACATTTTTTTGTGAACCCAAAATTGCTCAAAAAAACAGTCTTTTAAAGTGTTGATTTAAGCTTAACTTTTAGGGTACTTCTTGCCTTCTTCATATTTCCTGTGCTTGTATATTGGCATTTGTGTGCCTTATAATAGTTCTTTCTTCTTTAATGAGTAACTTCTGTTCAAAAATACTTTTCTGTTTAGATGGATTGTGGAGTATCATTTAGGCAGTTTCTCTGACTTAGCTCAGAAGTATAACTCATGAGTGATTTCTTCAGCTGCATTCAATGTCAGCAGTGTTTATGAGTGGCACATTTGCAGGAGTTTGGGGAGTGTGTGGACATGTCAATCAAAATATGAGTATCTTCAGACTTTGGTGTCAACCACACAGGGTTTTTGATGCCAGTAACCATGTGCACAGCATGGCATGACACATCAGGGTCTGTGTCCTTGTTCCATCAGGGAATCCTGAGTAATTCAGGGGTTTGTGGTATCTACCCCTGTGCTTCCAAAGCTCTGTATTATGGCTGGGAGCTTCCTGAGGTCCTGATGCACGAAAATAGGTGATGCTGGAGATTATAGAATGAAAATCTTAATCCTAGACCTGAAGAACATGAAGGGGACCTTGCCCAGGCCTGAAGGGTGAATCCAGTTATTCTCAGCCTAGTTCACTGGTAGATGGGAACTCGGAGCAGTGAAATGCAAGTGGAGTTTCAATGACTCCGAGAAACAGTACTGACAGTTACAGTCCCACAGTTGTAGAATATGAAGGATACTTTGCTGGGGACTCTGCACTGGCACCTTGGGGTTATAGCAATGGAATAGACAAAACCTTCCCCAGGTAAGAGCAAGCACAGGGACTGTCCAGACTGAAAGAACCCACAGTCACGATCTCAGAGGCGTATATGACAGTAGACCTTATGCAGCTCTCATATTGTATGCCAAAGTTATGCTGGAAATTATGCAATGGCAAGCATGGAACTGAAACAGCGAGAGGCAAGCAGGATCAGCAAAGAGTTCCCCAGGGAGAACTCAGTTAATTTTGCTAATTATTGCTCCATTTACCCTTTGTTTGGAGCTGTAGCACTTGAATCACAATTTATCTATGTTCCACTGGTTGAGCCCATATTATGCAGGTGATTCTGGAATAACAGGTACAAGGTAGGATTGATGGGACAGATTACAGCCATTCAGGCCCCACAGGAGTCTCTGGGATTTGCAGAACCAGCAGTCACAATCCAGGAGCTTCAGAACTCAAAAAGTACTTTAACAAAGGACTTCACAGTAATAACATGTTATCCTGGGCATTGTGCACTAGCTTGTATAGACCTGGAACAGAGCAATGGACATAGGTCCTTCCTCATGCCACAGCAGGAACCACAGGTCTTGCTAGGATATGGAGAACCAGCAGTCACATCGCAGGGGGGCAGAGCAAAGTCAGGAGACTTAGCCAGATCCCAGGTTGTGATGGGAATTGTGAACCAGAACAACCTGATGTAAAGCAATGTTGAGAAGATCCCCGAGGTCCTGCAGATGAGAGTGAATAACCTCAGAAATTGTGGCGTCAGAGATCCCAGTCCCAGAGCTACAGGGACAAGAAGGGTTTGCTTGTACTTCCCATGTGGCATGTAGCTTAGACCCAGGCCTCCCAACACCTTATGCCATGAAATGTAGTGTAGACCTCCTCATATCTGGTCCTCTGAGGTTGTGTATCTGCAGATGCTGGCACTGCATCCTAAGAAGCTGAGACAGAGTGACTGAGGGTGACTCTGGGACATATCTGCTACAATCCACAGCTGCAGAATAGAGGATGGTCTGCTTTTTGCATTGTAATTTGCTAGCTCTACTCCTGGGTGTTTCTGACAGCATCAGGGTCACTTGCTGCCTTCTAACAAAGGAGTTTAGCGGCAGCTATACCTATAGCAGCTCAAGTGTGGGGCTTCCCATGTGAAGGGAGCAAAGCATTTTTCTCAGACACTCCAGAAAGATTTGACTCCTGTGAGAATTGTAGAGTTCTGTAGTAACAGCTGCCAGTCTATGGCCACGGTGAAGGATAAGAGATTTCTGATTACCCTTTCCTCGCAAGATGCAGTCCACCTAGCCAGGAAGCTGGCATTAGGAGCTGCCATCTGCTTTGTTCCTGCATCTGCAAGCTGGTTCCTGGTCTCCATGGTGTCTGGAGTTTCTGCTACTTGTTTGTTGCAGTTTGCTGTCAGTCAGCCTCCTGGAACCCTGATCCTTCCTTTGCTGTTTTGGTGTGTCTTTGTGGCACAGATGAATCCGGGAGCTCTCTGTGGCCATCCTGGATCTTCCTGCATTTTCTTCTGGTTTACAGAATTTATGATGAAATATTATGTTATATTTTCAGTTCCTATGAGTGTAATATATCTTTTTCTGCTTCTCTGTTGCTTCTTGAACTTTGAATGTGATGTATTCAGGGATTGGTGTATTCTTATGTGTTTATTTTACTTTTTTTTCCTAAACCATTTTGGACTTGAATCTTTGTAAATATGACCAGTTTTAGAAAATATTCTGCCACAATATGTTCAAATATCCTTTGTTTCATTTGCTTAGCCTTCTAAGATTCTAGCTACATCTACCAAAGGTTATTTGATATGCTTTCATAATCTGTAAATGTTTAATTCTTTAAATTCTTTAATTCTCTTTTGCCTAGTATTTTGATTCTTTATCACTAGTTTTATAGTTTGACTGTAGTTTCCTGTAAATTGGTGGGTCATCAAAGACTTTTATCATCTCTGTCATGTAATTTTTTTATTTCTACTCTTTTCATTTGATTTTCTTCTTATATGTTGCTTTCTTTGTTAAAATTATCTCCCTGATCATGTCTGTTGCCCATCTTTTCCTCTGGATCTCTTTCCATGTTAATTATAGTTAGGTTAACTTTCATGTTTGGTGGTTCAAGTAAGCCTGAGTCATCTCTCTGTCTTCTTCCCTTGGTTATTGATTCTTGATGGTTCCTTGTCTATGTATATTTTTGTTTGAAAGCTGGACATTTTTGTTAGAACGCAGAGACAATAGTAAATAATACTTCTTGTCTGGACATGGGCATGCCTTGTCTTCCGCTAACCTAATGAGTTATCTCATTAGGTGTTAACTGGGGTAGAGGCTTCCAATTCCTTTAATACAACACTCTATAAGAGAAACATAATCTATATATAATTATAAGTTTTCAGAAGCCCTATTTTCAAACTAGAGTAAAAGTGAGTCTAATTTTGGTAAAGTATTTAGTTTAATCAAACATATTCTAAATGTTGTGCTTTCCATACAGCTCTGCACATTTCCAGGGTTCAATATCCACATATGGCTGTGACTACAATGCTGGACAACAAAACTTGAAATTTCCTTTGACTACATTCAAGACTCTGCTAGGATTTTTCCTTAATATATTTTCTATCCCCTCTTTTTTTCCCTTATTGCCTTGTGCACTGGGGAACAGTTTTCTCTGAGCTTTGACCTCCTACTGCTAGTGTGTTTCTGCTAAAGTTTGTAGCTGGTGATCGACACTAGAGAAACAGCCCGTTCGTTATTCTAGCTTAGTTTCATTCTGAGACAGGCACCTGGTCATTGCATCAGAACATTAGCCTCTGCTCTATGATTTTTTTCTCTCATTATCTAATCTGCCTTTTCCTCTAGCTTAGAGATCAGTTTTGTCCCTTCCTGAAACCAAGTTGGGCTATTGCTTGTGCCTTAATATTGATGTTTTTCTCTTCTCATCAGAGACTTAACACTTCCATTTTATTGGACAGAATGGGAGAAGAGTTCAGGTAGGGCTTCTTTCTTTTCCTGTAGCTCTTGTTCTACGTTGCTTAGACTTAACAGAGAAAGCCTCTTGTCCCACATTCAGTGACATTTCTGGAGAAGAATCTGAAAGTTAGTTCAGATCTGGTTTCCAAGAACTGTTTACTGTCATTATAGCTTATCCTTTACATAGTAAGTTGGTAAATTTTAGTAAGTTTACCTTCATTTGCCTCTAGGGCATTGGGTGTCTAACATCTGCCTCCGCTAATCAGGGATAATGTGCTATTTCTTATGTAAAGATTTGTTTTTTTCTTATATTTTGGATTAGTTGGATTGCTCCATTATGTGGTGATATTGTGAATTGCTTCTAACCTTCCACTTTTCACCTCCAACTTTGGATTGTTTTAGTGATCCTTGGCTACAAATCATACCTATGAGCTAATGAGCACATAAATCTAGACTTCATTGACACCATCATTCTTTGTGTGTATGTTTTATGTTGCTTTTCCTGGAACTTGCTGTGTCAAGTTAGATGCCATCCGTCTGCTCAATAACAAGGAAAATGACAAACACAACACAGGAAGCGTTGTTTAATTTCCAGTATTGCTTTCTGCTATTTGGTCTTGCTAATATTGTTCATATTTGGAGTTGATAAATACAGGAAAGACAGGCATCCTTGAGGTTGGAAGGTGACAATAATGTTTTTAAGTGAACAACTGCTCATCTCCATTTTTGTTGTTACATTTTCTGTTGAATGCAGTTACCTCTCTTCAAGAAAGTTCCATGCTGTACAATGAATTCGTTGTCACATTTTATGCCTGTAAAAACTATTTCTTTAGAGTTGGTTTTAATAGAAATATATGGACATTTGGTGTGACTAGCATTTTATTTCTAAATCTAATATTTTATTATACTTTTGCTTATCAGATGTCATGGTAGACAGATTTCTCTATACATTAGAAGTACATCTGTATGAATTTTAGACCTTTAATTATCCCTAATGGATGTGGAAGGGGTTTGGTCCCATGACCACACATTATCCTTTTCCACAATGGCACAGCTATGGTGGTAAGACACTCTAAGATTTTGGAAATTGAAAAGATATCTTAAGTGTAAGAGCGTAGACATTCTACACATTTTGTGCTTCCTCCCTGTCAAATTTACCTGTGTCTTCGCAGGTTTTCCCAAACACCTTAGGGAAGGTATTTGGAAAATGCTAAGCATAAAAATGCTTAATAATTATATAGTTTACTAAGAAAATTATTTCTGCTGACTGTTGGATTCTTCCCTAATGATGATATTTGATTTATTCACACTCAAACTTACTATTCGGAAAGCCTCCTAACTTTGACTCCAGAGAATGCATGAACTAAAATATCATGTAGTTCTTACACAAAACACATACATATTCACCATTAGTACCATTATTAATACTCTTTGTTTTAAAGACAAAAATACCAGCTCCTCTCCCTTCACAGCAATAACACAACTGTAAAAGCTGTTGCCAAGCAACCTGCTTTCACAGCTCAGATGGGCTGAATTGTTTATGTTCATATGTGAATAAAACTGACCCACTCCTTCTCTAAAAATGAAATCTTTGAGATATTTTACTAAGCTTTTAGGGTGCAGATCATGGCATTACTATTCTTCAGGGAATTCTCAAACACATCCATTGGATCTATCGCCATCCCTGCCTGGGTTATTTAACATTATGAACATCTAGTTTCAAGTCTATTTCTCCATTAGAATGTGGAATCTTTAAGGGCAAGTATTGTGTTCTTAGCACACAGGATAAAGTCTTTCCACAACCTGCATTCTATTAGTGTTTGATTGATGTGTGAAAAATGATTTTATGCAGGTGTCTTTGCTATATGCTATATAAAACAAAAATGTCTTACTAGGATATAGTTCCCTAGAGGAAAGAAGGGAACTGTTATATTAGAATGTCTGGTAATATTAATTTTTATAAGCAAAAAGTTATAAGCTAAAAATGCTAGAATTACAAATTTTTTGAATTAGAAGAAATATTAGGGGGCACTTGACCAGAGTTTGTCTACCCAGGTTCTCATTTGAATCACGTACATTACTTAATAAAGGAGGCTTGTCAGGGGTGAAGTTTTGAACCAGACTATCATTTTAAGATGCATTGGTGGCTTAATTACAGAGCCAAGATACTGCTGATGTAGCCTAACAGTTTGATTTGATGCTGAAGAACATGGCACTGGAGAAATTAAAATTATGAGGCTGTAGGAAGAACACAAGCTCTGGAGTCACCTGTGAACTATATGAAATTCAAAGGCAGCCATATTTTCCTCATTGTACGCATGCACCTAGGAACCCTTCATGGTTGCTATGCAAAGACCATCTCTGCCCTTATCAGTTTTCTGTAAGTTGTAAGCAAGTTACAAATAGAAGCTTGGACAATTGACTTCTAGACTCTTCAGACTCATACTGAAGCTGTATAAAATCTCGACTCCTGGTGCTTTTATTAGCATGGAATAAGCATAATTAGGAGTCTATCTGTCAGTACTCTCACAGGACACACATATACAAGACATGCGTAAGGGTCAATTAAGAGCATTTCATGAGGGACATTTTTTTTTTCCAGAGGTGAGTACAATGTTAACAGCTATAGAAATGATCCCTGAAAGTATAGTCTTAGGTGAGTGACAACGTTAAAGGAACCTCAGGGCCCTGCATTGCGAGGCAGGGCCTACCAGATCAAGGGATCAGAACAGTAACTGGAACTGAATACTTTCCATGGCTGGAAGAAATGTGCTCACTTGGCAGAAGCCATGTCCAAATTATAAGAACAGAACCACTGGCCAAACTACAGCCTGGCAAAACGTGAGCTTGTGAGGAAATCTCTCTCATCTTTCACTTTGCTTTAATCTGGTGGTCACACTGGCTCAGAGGATGAGCAAGCCTGGTTGAAGTAGTTCTAAAGGGATACTGTCTTCTGGGACACAAAGCAACATGAAAGATAAAGAGGTGGAAACAGGGCAATTTTCTATGTATCTTTTTTTTTTCTTTTTGAATTAAAAGAAATTGAACTTAAATTAGATCCCAATAATGGACATGTGCTTTTTAAAAAAATTTATTTTTATTGGAAAGGCAGATTTATGGAGAATAGGAGAGACACAGACATGTCTTCCATCTCCTGTTTACTCCCCAACTGGCAAAAAAGGCCAGAGCTGAGACGTATCCTAAGCCAGGAGCCAGGAGCTTCTTTCATATCTTCCACATGGGTACGGGGTCCCATGGCTTTTTGCCTTCCTCCACTGCTTTCCCAAACCATAAGCAGGGAGCTGGATTGGAGTTGGAGGTGCAAAGAGGACATGAAGTAGTACCCATTTGGGATGCAATCTTGCTTTCCAGGACTCACGTTTAAGGCTGCTAACTACAAGGAAGTAAGTATTCCCAAGTGGAGAAACGTAGCATTGACTCCTAATTGGGAGTCCACTAGAGCACAAGCACAGCTTTCGTTTCAGGATGTGGACAACTGACTGGATTCATGATGGAAATCAACTTTCTGGGACTGTCAGCTAGGGATGCAAAATAGCCAGAATCCATATCTGCTTCAGCAGCTGGCTGCATTTCCTGCCCTTTCTGTTCATCTCTTTGTTTTTCAATCTATCCATCTAAGAAATGAGAAAAACACCTGCTTCCCCTTATACAACTGGGATGTTTTGAAAGAAATGAAGATTGTTTTCACAGAGGAAGAATGGAAGCACTTAAATGCAAAGTTGGGGTGGGTGGCATGCCACTGGTGTTAATGGTCTTCATCAAACAGAATACATGTGATACCAGACATTTTGGTTCCTTCCTTAAGATTTACTTAGGAATTACTTACAAATCTACATTCTAATGAGGTGAATACTGGCTTCGAGGAAAGATGTTATCTATATTTATTAATTTTGAGCAAATATTTTTAATTTACATTAGAGTGAAACACTTATTTGCACCACCAAATAAATGTTCAGCAAAGTTAAGACAACAGTCCATCAGGAAAATAAGCAACGGCTCTATACAATAATAAAAGTCATATAAATTTTAGCATAGTCATGAACTCATTAACACTACATTGATAAATAATTCATGTGAATTTGTTTGACAAAAATTTTAAATGAAGTTTGACCAAACAATGTGTGTACAGCAAAACTGAAACCCTCAAGCATTTCTTGTTTTTAATTTACTTTTCATAACAACGCTTAATGTTACTGATTAGTGAACTCTCATTTACTTTGGGAAATGGAAGTGAAATCAGAAATGCAGGCCTGGATTCACCAGCCATTCCTCTCTGCTGTGGCTATCTGCAAACCTCTCAGTATTTCTCGGCAGTTGCTTATAGTTCAGGGGTGCGAAATTAGCTATTGCAATTTTAATTCCATGAATATTTTGCAATTTCTGTTCTCAAGTTGATCGTTTCACCTAACTGTAAGATGCTGCTATTACTATGAGTTATTAACAATGAGTGTATTTTGCTATTTGGTAAAGTGATTGATTCTTCCTCTTGAGGTTAATTACTGTCCCCTTTGACTGATTCATTCTTTAACATTTCCTAATGAGTACAATCAAGCGTACATTTGAAAACATAAACTGAACCGTGTTAAAAATATAGCCTAAAATAGATAACACATTTTTATTTGTGTTTGGGAATGAGAGAGATGGTTTGAATGTGCAGGAGTAGAAATGACACTAACAGGAAACATTTGCACTTTTTCTCGCTGAGTTCGTCTAATAAGACGGATCTCCGGGCCTAGTGAAAGTAGAGCATTGGTTATGGAATTGGTACTTCCTAAAATTCAAGGTTTTTGCAAATAAAAATCTTAATGAAGATAAGAATACTTCAGATGTCTAACATGTCTGTCAGAATTGCTGCATACTTATACTATCATCAAAATGTGATGAAGATTGAAATGGATTGTTTTTTAAAGTCCAGGACATAGCAGCAGATTTTATTCAGGGTCATCCACCATCTAAATATGCAGACCTTCTTTTCCCTGTCTCCATTATATAGTAAATACATTCATTTACTCAGAACACCAAAATATCATAATATCAATGCTCACGGGACAGTCAGTCATTCTAATTAAAAGTATGATATAATTGAGAAACCACTAAGGGACAAACTGTCTCTCTAATAGTTGCAAGTGAAATGTAAGAATCTTAAAAAGAGGTATAACTTTCATCAATGTGATATTTATGAACTTGTTAGTTATGACACATTTGTCAAGACACATTCTAATGATTATAAGGTTCAGGGGCTTTTAAGTTTCTTCCTATTAAAAACATGTATGTACTGTTGTACACTTTTTAATTTATTTGCATTGTATTTGAAGGAGTTGTGGTGAGAGAGAGAGATTATCTGTCATCTGCTGGTTCACTCTTTAGACTAAGGCTGGACAAGGCTATCAGGCTAAAGCGGAGAATCGGGATGTCAGCCTAGGTTTCCCATGTGGTAACAGTGACTCCTGGACTGGAGTCGTTGCCTGCTACCTCCCAGGGTGCACATCACTGCTAAAGAGTCATGGTGCACACGTTCATGAGCTCTTTGAAGACTCCTTGTGGTCGTGGTCTTCCTTTTACTTTCATTTTGCACAAACATTTTGAAGCCCCCTCATAAATAACATATATATGTGCTATAGATAACATATACTAAAACTAATGTGTACAAACACACAGACAAATCAATCTGCTTTGAAGAGGCTCATCCTGGCTTAGTGAAGCTGCACAGACTGAAATAATATGTATTAGGTGTTTCCTTAGCAATCAGTTGTTGGATGTAGGATCTTAGGAACTGAGAAGGAAGCAGCCACTTTGTTCTGAGGAGGATTTAGGTCTTCAGAAAAGAGCTTGTTGCTTAACGAAGGCCTCCTTCTTTGCTTCCACCCATGTGCTCTCCCGTTTTCTTCTTTCCTTCTTGGCTGGATAACACATATCAAATCTCCTTTCATCCTAAATAGCCTTACTGCAGGTAAGAGTTTAAATCCAATGAAAAGAGTTGCAAAAACCAAAATCAAATTATAAATTGATGCCAAGACAGGTGAATCGATTTAATAGGTAAAGTGATAGAAAAGAGGAATCAATGCACTTATGTAAATTGACTTTGAGCGTTGGTGGCCTTATATGCACCTGCACTATATTACACAGAAATTATTTCACCAAGAAAGTTTTATATGTATTTTTTGGTGTGAAATTAGCATTGTGGTGATTAAGCCATTACATTGTTTTAGGCACAACTCTAAACATTTCCCTTATTTTACTATTTAACTGGCATTTAATAAGGTTAGTGCTTATCTTCATTTTACACCAGTGGAAGTTGAATCATGTAGCAGTTAAACATTTTGGTATAACATCTCATTTGATTTTAGATCAGGCCTGGACCTAGATTGCCTGGTTCCAGAGCTCGCAATGTTCCACAACTCTCCTAATATCCCCTACTTTTTCTGAGCATGTAAGGATTGGTAGAGTTAAAGAATAGTTTGACTTACTGGAAAAGTTTAAATAAACGAGGACTATAAAATTGCATTAAGGTGAGAAAAAAAATACCACAATTGTCTGTGCTTCTCTCTGTTATAAGGTGACAGATGGGACTATTTTAGCAAGACAAATGTCTTCAGGAACATCAGAGTTTCTAACATTTTACTTTGCAGTCCAGATGCAATCCTATTTAATAAAGCACTGCTTCAACTTTTTGTAATAGACAGATTTACACAGATATTTCTTAGAAAAACATATGATAAACCTGAGTGGAAACTCCAGTGATTATCTCTGTGCTTCTAAATAGGATCTCTTAATGATCGTGACCAGAGAATTGCCTGCATTAAACCATAAAGTACTCTGTAAAACTTGCTATTGTAATCCACTCACAGTTTGGCATCTTCAGTACCAATGCCATGTGTACTGTCTCTCTTTGCCCACTCTAACTTTAAGTGGCATGCCTCTCTGAAGCCCTAAAGTAAGATGACTTTCAAATTATTTTCCAAACTCATTCGTAGTGCTTTTCTGATTCTAAGATATACTTTTTCTTAGGTCCTGCGTTAATACTATTTTCATATGTTGTTGTAACACTAAAATACCGCCCTGGAGAAAATAGGCCATTTATCATGTCCCTTTGAATTATTAGCGAACCAAAATATAAATAATGTTAGTGTGGTCCTTATTTGCTGTCATCTGGCAGGTTGTAGTTGGAAACTACTTTCGACCAAAATCAGCAGATGAATTGCTCCCTAGTTGTCTGTAGGCAGCACAAGAAAGGAAAGATGTGTTGTTTAGTGTGGTCTCAGCAGTTGATGTGGACCCATGGCAGGGAGCATCATTCATGTAGTGTGATTCTCATGAACTCAACAATATCCCTTATCTACTTCAATTGGTGTTATAACTTCCTGCCTGATTCAGAGTGAAGTTCATGCCAAAGTCCTTCAAGAATTGAAGCTCCTTAATAGCATCGTTTTAACCTGATGCAGTCGATGGACTTTGCTTAGTGTGTCCCCACCCTGGCACCTTCAAATTTGGTTTCCTCTGCCTTACATGACCTCAGGGTTCATATCTTCACCTCCAATGTCCTTGCTTGGATGCACGTCAGTGCAGGGTATGTCCTTGTTTGATTGCACATCAATTTAGGGTTCCTCTCCAGATCCTTCTTTCCAACCTTCCTTTACCCCCAAGAACCCCTCTCTAACAGTTTATGTAATTGTGACTTACTTCTCTTGCTGACTATGTTGCTTTCATAAAGGTAGATAATATTATCTATTTTATTCAATGACATATCCCCAGAGGTTCAGAACAGTGCCTTGAAGCCTATAAAACGCTTATTGAATAAATGAATAATCAATATGTGAATAAACTGGAGATAATAAAGGGAGGAATTAAAATGATTGATTTTATGTTAGCAGACTAGTTGGGAAGATTTTTAGGTAAGCAGGCATCAGAACTTTATTTTTTAGCGATAACTTGACATATTCAGGAGAGAAAATTTGAGGAGAAAAATCCTATGTAGTTAAAATAAGAAGCATATAAAAAGACCCAAATCATATGATATGGACAATTGTTAAGTTGTACAATATTGATTAAAAGTGCTATATGTAGTAAAGAATGTCATGATTTCTCAATTTTTTTTTTTTAAAAAAAGAAGTCTCATTAGAAGTTTTGAGCTTGACTGACTTTCAAAAAGATCCGTACAGCCCAGTGTGAAGCAAGGATTTGAAGACATTGAGGATTAACTTGGTGATACAAATTACAAACTCCAGCACTTTACAACCTAATGAATATTGAGGACCCACACTGTAGAGAGAGGACAAGGATGGTAACAGAAACAACAAATGGAGATATCAGAGTGGAACTGAGAGCAGTGGTTGGAGCTGGAGACGGAGACTGACAGGAGGCTGAGAGGAATGCAGGAACTCTACCTCTGTTGGTGAGAAACAGGCTTGTTCAGCTTATTATTCAGTCCATGTCTTGCTTGTGATATATCTGCAGAAGCAACTCTGCAGCTGTTTGATCTTAATCTTCTGTATCTTGAAAGCTCCAGGATACTTTTTTGGGGGGGATAGGCAGCTGCAGTTAGCAGGATGGTACACCTCTCTTTCTTAAAATCAATGAGAATATCAGCAAAACACCCTGCACTATTTTTTCTCAATGTGTATGACCTTAAAACCTCTTGTGAAATCTCAAGACTGCTGAACTGCCACCGCCGCCCAGCAGTGGTGACACTAAAAATGGCGAGGCACACTCTTGAGGGTCTGGGAAAAACTGGAACCACAACCGGACCCCTCATTGCGAAAAGCAGCCATGTTTAAATTCTTATCTCCGCTGCTACTGTCCCCATTCGTCTAAGCTTTCCTCCCTGCTTCTTTGGCCATCTTTCCGCCATCCTTCCTCCCGTTCTTCTTCCTGTACTTTCCCTGTCTTCTTTCTGCCACCCTTCTTGCTGCCCCCCAGTCTTTCTCATCTGTCTTCGTCTGTTTGTCTTCCTGTCCGTCTGTCATCCTGTCTGTCCGTCATCCTGTCGTTCGTCCGTCTGTCGTCTGTCAGTCTGTCCGTTGTCTGTCGCGGTGGTCTTGTCGTCTCTGTCCCTCGTTGTCCATCTGTCTGTCTTTTACCAGCTACTTTTATATCGTTCTCCACCAATCACTTCTCCCCGTGGGTTCACTTGGCGCTACATGATAGGCCAGTAGCATTGACATAATCGCAGTGAGGGGCATTAGCCTATCCCTGTGACTTCCTGTTTACCTGCTGGTGAGACCAATCCCGCCTCCTGGCCCTGGGCCAGCTGCCATCTTGCGATGGCCCCTCCTAGTCCCAGGAGCGGCTTTAGCATCTTGCTCCCCACACTGAACTTTTTGTTGAACTTAATAGAAAGCTATTGATTCTGATTCACGCATACAAATAAAAGCAGTACATTTCCTAACAAATCACCCACATATGAAATCTATGGCTAATATATGGCCCTCTTGTCTGCTGCTGCCTGAATGAGTATGGTTCTGCAGAAAGAGTATCACCTTCGAGACACAGGAAACTGCTCTGAATCCCCTAACTGTGAGCTTATTTTTAGTTAAATGGTCAGGCTCTGATGTAGAGTAGCTAGGCTATGATAAAACTCTTACTTTTTCCATTATTGAAATTAAACCAAACCAAAACAAAAAACTTATAAGCTTCTCAGGAGGTTTAAATGAGTGTGTATGTGTGTAGGGGGTGGGGAGCGGCTTTTGTCTCTGAGTATAATCAACCTTGGCTAAAGCGTAAAACAAATTTGTTGAAGTTGAAACTTAAAATATCGACCCAAAGTTGGAGAAGATGGAGTAGTAGCAGAAATCCCAGAAAACCTCTCACAGCCTGAACCAATTAGTCTGGATGCCCACCAAAATGAGTCTATACCAGCTGACTCTGGATTTCATTCTGTGTTATCACTCATGTCTCAGCATCTCACTGGGATGCTAGGAATGAAGGGTTAGATTCTTCTCAGCCACAAATATGAAAACTGCAACTTTGAATGCTCCTTTTGAATACATTTGACCTATTTGGCTATAACCTACAGTAAGAAACACATTTTATAGTATAGTAGTTTAAACATGTGGCTGAAGGTACACACACACAGAAATATACATATATAAAACCAAAACAAAGTTTGTTCTTTTATTATTTTTAAAGTTTATTTATGTTTTCAAATGCAGCTACACCCATGCAGACCACACAGGATGACCCTTCCATATACTGCTTCATCTTCCAAAAGTATTCAGCAGGTGGGGCATTAACAAGAAGCTGGAATCGGAACTCCAGGGGACAGGTTAGCCACAGAGCCGAGCACATGCCCCTCTAGTTCCTTATTAAAGTCTTGCTCTAACCCATGGCACAGATGTTATGACTTATGAAGGGGTTTCAATCTGTGTGCTAGGAAACCTTTTATTAAAACCTAGTAAGATTAGCAAATTGTAGCAAATACTAGGAAATTGTAAATGTCAGGTTGTCTCTTAGTCCCTTCCTTATTTATTTTGCCTCCAAGTCCTGCATCAAATAAAATTATAGACAGTGACTGAATGACCAAGATACTTGAAGCCTCTTTCTTTGTATTGATTCAGTGGCATAGTGTTAATGACATTTTCCTGAACAAAGAAAATTGGTATGGAAGAAGAAGTGACAAGATGAAGAATGCGCAATGGTTTAAGATTTAGTAAAAATAAAATGTATAATTCGTGCACAGCAGCATCCCACTTCCTTACTTCTCAGCATTTATTTTTGTTTTCACTGATGTTCTCCCCTTCTGAGGAGGGACGGTTGCAGATTCCCTTACCTGAACCTCCGCTGCTCCATCTGTCGTCCCCAAACTCTTGAGTGATCTCTGTAACTTGGTTTGAGACCTTTCTAACTCAGCCTCATCTATTGCTCTGCTTCCCAAAGCCGTCTGAACCACCCTACCTGAAGAAGCTCCTAAAGCTCAAGGTAAACCATCTTGCCAGTCTCCTGTTTTTTGGTTGGCATTCGTTTCTGTTTCTCCTGAGTCACAAGTTTCCGAAATTTACCTGTTCTTTTCTGTGTCATCAAAATGTCCTCCATTGGCAATCGCAAGTCCTTGCCTATGCGTTCTCAGTTACCTGAACTATCAAAAACATTTTGCTCATTTCCTACTCCCATGAGCATCCATCCTGCAACTCTCTCTACCTTCACATTCTAACTTTCATGAAAATGCATGTTCATAGTTTCTACTTGTTTGTATCCTTTCCTGTGCCTCTAGCTAAGCCATTGCTGCCACTCATCTAATAACCCTCTTCTGTGCCCATTCGTGCCAATTCATGGAATGTCCCTGTTCTAGTTGGTTTTCCTCTGCATTGCTATCCTGGTTATCTGACACCTTCCCTGAACCTTGTCTTTCCAACTGTACCCTATCTAATGCAGTGGATCCTAAAGTCCCTTCCTGACACCTCCGATTAATCAATTATTATGTGAATTTCAAAACAACACAGCCTTAAATTCCATCTGGAACTTGTCCCCATGTGAGTAGTGCTGTTTTGCCCATTTCATCACCTTGACACTATAAAGTGGAAAGAATAATAACACCTGCATCCCGGTGTTTGAGTATGCAATGAGAAATTGTTAGGAAAGTGCTCCTAGTCCTTGTATGATAGTATGTGTCAATTACCACTTTCCCCCAAGGGAGCACAATCCCTTATTTCTTACTTAGGGACATAGCATATTTTTTCCAAGTTCTTGAACAAGGGGGTGTATCTCAATTGAGCCTCCTAAGGCATCTCTTTTGCCCTTCACACACCTTTCCTAATGTATAGATGGAAACAGTCTTTCCGTCTTTATCTTCTCTGTGTTCTTTCTGCCCTCATTTTTTGCAGAGCAGCTTGCATGCAATGGTTTTCTGTAAGTCCAGGGAGCTATATTATGAGATCTGTTGTTGTACTCCAAGTCATGGTCTTGTAAACTTTTTGTATTAATCAGCCATGTCTCTTGTCATTTTTATTTCATTGTGAACCACAGCAGAGGAAAGGGAGTGGTGACCCATTGAAGCCCCTCAATTCCCAACACTATTCTTTTTTTTTTTCCTATTATACTGGATTCTAAACTGTAGGATATTCCTGTTAAAATCCAACCTACACATCACTGCCTATATTCATCCTAAAGAAAAGCTCGCATGATGTCATTGATTTCTAACAAATGCAATTGCTTTCCACTAGGTGCAGAATTGTGTGTGGATTTTCGACAGGCATTCATAGCTTTCTAAAGCATGATTGAAGTCTCACATTGCTGCCTTTGTGTTATCCTGAGCCCCAGATGAGCTGGATATTCCCCTAAACAGCATTGAAATTTTCAGCTTCTATGTTTTGCTTTTGCTGTTTTCTTGACATACAGAATAGTCTCTCGTTCCTCTTCATGTTTTTGAAATTCTAGTAATATTTTAAGGGAATGTCTGCTGTCTATTTTAATAAAGACATTCTTGGTCTCCTTCCACTAATAATGTAACATATATTATTTCTTTTACATCTGTTTTTCAATTTTCTTTCTAAATTATGTTTCTTATTTACATAAAGTTAAAACTTTATAGATGTTAGGAGCATGTGGTACATCTTTTTTAAAAAAGATTTATTAATTTTTATTACAAAGTCAGATATAGAGAGGGGAGGAGAGACAGAAGATTTTCCATCCGATGTTTCACTCTCCAAGTGAGTGCAATGGCCAGTGCTGCTGCCAATCTGAAGTTGGGAGCCAGGAACCTCTTCCGGGTCTCCCACATGGGTGCAGGGTCCCAAAGCTTTTGGGGCTGTCCTCCACTGCTTTGCCAGGCCACAAGCAGGGAGCTGAATGGGGAGTGGAGTTGCCGGGATTAGAACTGGTGGCCATATGGGATCCCAGCGTGTTCAAGGTGAGGACTTTAGCTGCTAGGCCACGCCTGCTGGACCCGCATATGGTACATCTTACCCTATCCTCATTCCAGCCCAAATTCCCAACATCTCTAAGCCCTTCTTTCTTATTTGTTGTTTTAATTTTTGCAATGATATGTTTTCAGTTTGTTTTATAATCTCAAGCTTAAATTTCCATCTTAAGAGCACTTCAATAAGTCCAGGGGAAAAGGAATTAAAAATAAGAATATTGTGGTGTAAAAAGGCTTTAAAATTCATTCCTTTTTTTTTTTTTTTTTTTGGTAAACGTTTCCATGAACTTTCTAAAGAGTCTCATTATTTCACTGTTCGTAATGGGAATGTTTTCCCCTTGTTCTTTAGAAACTATAATCTACTGAAGGGCACAAAATAAGCATAGCGTATTTTTCTTAAAACTTGGAAATGTCGAATATTTTCTGTAGTTACTAAGTGTTATACTACTTAAATTAAAACAATAAATCAACCATTGTATTTGTTTATCCAGAGAACAGAGCTGACACAGCATGTATTCAGACACACATAGTCATGAACATACAGATATCTGATTTATGATAAGAAATTGGTTCATGATTTGTTGTCTGTAAACTGAAATATACATCTGGGAACCATTTTAGAACAGTAGACTTGTGTTACAGCACAAGCACTCCGTCAAAATGGATTTCTTTTTCTGCTGCTTTTTGTTTCGTTCGGGCTTTCAGTGGATTGGATACGTGTCTGTTCTCTTTGAAGAGGTCTTTGTAGTGAATCCACTGAGTGAAGTGCAAATCTCATCCAGAAACACTTTCAAAGACAGCTGAGAAGCAGTATTCAATCTAGGCACCAAATGCCCTGTCAAACAGACACATCACCTCTGTAATACACACACACACACACACACACACACACACACACACACACACATTTTGCACTTATATGTTCTTTGGATAAAATATTTTATCAAAAAGATAACTGTTATTTTGGTATGATAAGAAGCCATTTCTAACTAAACACTTTGTGATGGGATTAAAGGAAAAGGGCCATGGATTATTTTGCATGCATATCTAGTTTTATCCGTAGTTGTGTGAATCATGCAAATGTTTTCTTTGAAATGAGCTTCTAAACATTTAAATTCCCTGGTTGCTTGTTTTCTTAAATTTGTCCCATAATGTATTTGTCACATGGCTCTAGCACAAGACACTAAGCTGAGCCTGATAGCGTGTTCAAAATTTAACTTGAAAATTTTGGTGGATAGGCATTCTGCCATCCCATACCCAAAGGAAATGTTCATGTTCATGATGCTGTGCCTTTTTTCTTTTTCCATTATTTCAATTCCCTCGGTTGTGTTTTATATCCGAGTCTTTTTAATATGCCCCTTCCATCTTGTATGTTTTATCTTGTTCTGCACACACTTGCCTGAGAGTTTATTCATGATCCCACCTATTAAAATATTTATTCATTTTTTTCAGTCATTTAACCTTTCAAAGCCATTGAGAGGATCGCACAGATTCCTGTGACAGAGCAGAGAAGAGGCTGGCTTGATTACATGCAAGAGAGTAGGTAAAGCCATGGGAATGGGTCCATGCCCACCCTAATTGTTGTAGACTCAGCATCTTGTTCAGCGGACTAAAATAGTAGATATGTGGATATTTACTGAATCTTAAATAAGGAATACTAACACAGAAAGAGCATCTTGTAACACACCAGAATACTGATGACCTTTTGGCTTGAGGCTATCCCCAAGCTTGGTGAAGACTTTAAACATGTGTGTTGACCCCATTACCTGGACATGTTCATGACAAAAGTTCAATGCACTCATAATAAACAAACAAACAAAAAAACCCTTTCTCTCTCCCTTTCACCTCATTTCTTCATCTGCTTCTGCTCATCCATCTGATCTACTTTAGACAATTGCTTCTAATACAGCTCAAATCTAACATGAGTGCTGTGTAGTCCTATATTTGTAGCAGCATAATCTACAATAGCAAAGACATGGAAACAATCCAGATGTGCGTCCAAAGAAGAGCGGTTAAACAAACTGTGGTACATCTACTCCATGGAATATTATTCAGCTATTAAGAAGAATGAAATTATACCATTTACAACCAAGTGGTCCCAACTAGAGACCATTATGCTCAGTGAAATGAGTCAATCACAAAAGAACAAATACCATATGTTCTCTCTTATATAAGGCAACCAACATGGAAAGTGTAACTTCAATAATCTGATCCATACTGGTTTTTTGTTTGTTTGTTTGCTTGCTTTTTTGGCTGTATCCCATGTGTTTTGATGTTTTTTATTTCAGTTTTGTTTATTCCAAATAATTCCTTTTCTATTGTCAAATTCATCATTGGCTCATGGATTACATGGTGGCATCGTTTTTCCCAAGACATTTTTGTGTTTCCTTTTTGCCACTCATATGTTGGTTACCCAGTGGTGCATTATTCATGGTGCTATAATTTGTTGTTGATGTTGTGGCTGTTCTAACTCACACCAGTTGTTGACCTGGTTTCATGGCTTCTCAGTTATGGACATCTATAGTGATGGAGTACTGGGATCTATCATATACAGATGTGAGGGAATAATGGAACATGCATCCCTGCTTGCAGGTGAAAGGTGGATTCCCAATGAAACTGTTGGACATGTGTAGACAATGGGATGTTAAATTTTCTGACATTGTACCAACAATGTTGGGGTACACTTAAATAAGAGACTGATAGAATTATGATTCCTTATGAAGGACTACACCATTGTAGTAAAATGGGAAAAATCTGTCAGGGGGTGGGAGTTTGGCGGGTGGGGAATCCCAGCCTGTACAAAATTGTACCACATAATTCAAAATTCAAAATAAAAATAGATTTTTAAAGAGAAAGTTATTGGAATACTACTACAAGTAGATAAAATGTCTAATTATTGTATTTTTTAGGTAAATATATACTCTGTTTTACGTATAAAGATTTTAAAATTTTCTTTTCATGATGTGAGGAATGTTTTAATTGCATAATGATAACTGAAACATCAAACATGAAATTATTACTATGATTTGAGCTTTTTAAGGAAAATATTCATTAAAATTAGAAAGAATTAACCAAACCTTATACTATTTTCTCTTCGTGGTGGATATTACATGATTTATATAACTTCTGTCTTCTATTACATATAAAATTCTAAATATTTGGTAGATGTCACAAAATAGTAGGAAATCATTACTTAGTAAAAACATATTGATAAGTAGTAAAACGCAGCTTAAAATGGGTTCTTATCTTGCTCACAGGAATAAATTTGCTCATTTTCTGCCATAACATGATGTCCATTTAAGTTTTAGCACCTGGTAACCTTACTATTTTGCAATTCAGCAACTAAAATATTTGTAACGATCCAGATAAACATTACAGGGTGACTAGCTTGGTTATTATACAATTCCAATTATGTCTTTATAGAAATATTAACTCTTTCATTTATATTTAGATCTGAATTTCATCATGCTAGAGAAAAAAAGTGAATTAGTGCACAGGTTCTTAGCCTTTTGCTGTAATTCCAGTACAAACAATTGGAGAGAGTATTTGCAATTCTTGTGCTGTTGGGAATATTAGTAATTACATGCTCAGATTTCTATCTATTATAGAATATGCACTCATTGGAGAAGTAATGATCAGTAAATTAGCATCTTAATGAAAACCATGTTTTATTATTATTCCTTTCTCACCCTTTAATCATAGTAAATCAAGGAATTCAATTTTTGCTAAATAAAAATTGTGAGTTATAAAGCACTCAACAGAGCTTTCGATGTGCTCCTGTTTTTTTAGATATTGTTAATGTGAAAATACATTCAATTTGAGGATAATATGGCTTGGAAATGTTGCTTGTTGTCCAGTAGTACAAACTAAGTAGGTATTCGTATTGTTTTCCAGTGCATTTTAGTTCATGTTGACTGTTTGATCCCTGGCCTCAGTCATCAGCCTCGGTGACTCAGTTCTTGACAATCAACATTTAATTGATCACCAGCGTCCTAAAACTCCCTCTTGCAAGGCTTGCTAATCATATACCTTTTCCCAAACATGGTTGCACTGACCAAATTATTTGATCGTTGTTTCACATAGAGCAAACCCATCACTAGCCAATTCCCAGGCAGACACTGAGTCCTTTCCCACTGTGCAAACCATCCCACGGAATGACTGCGTGAATCAATCATTCTTACAATGCACTTCTTCTTCCCAGCTCTACGAAGTTTAAACCAGTTCCAGAACTTGTCATGTTTTCCCCTAGGTCAAAATATTTGACTGGGGTATAGGTGATCTCCTAGCAAGTTCTGAATGACAACACATTTAGGTGTGAAGTCCTACAGCCAGCTACCCACTATCAGCGCTCAACACTTGACTAGACTGAGTCCTCTTGTGTCAGCTTGTCTTTAAGCAGTTGAGTTTCTTTGTAATGAAGACTGTAATCAAGATTACTATTATGTTCAGCAAACATACATCAAACAAGTGCCATCACTGAAACACCATGCAGAGGGTTTGACGGAAGAATCTGTGAGAATATTACCTTGTAATTCAACATGTGCGAAGCTGTACTGGAACTTTATCTTTTTGCTCTGCTGTGTTTTTCTAAATAAGACAATAATTGCTTTGGTAGATACTGTGCATTAACATCTGCTCAGAAGCTTTAATACATAAAGTCTGTGTCCTTTCTGACATGAGCAGACCTTATAAACAGAATTGAGGTGATAGCATAGCAATTAGGATGATAAAGACGTGTTTTTCTTTTTGTGAGTGTATGCTTTTTGTTGACTGAATTAAATACATTATAGCACTTGCAATGAGGTGTACAAGGGTTACACAAGCTAGGAAATAACCACAAAGACTTCAACCAGACAGACTAAAGAAACCACTATGCAATACTGGTATAATTTATTTTCTAAGACCAACTGTGAAATGCTCATCTTCTGAAAATAAACTCATATTCCAAAAAACTCATATTATCTAAAAAAACAACAGCAAATCATTTACCCTCAAGATCTCATTTTCTTTTATTTTATTTGCATTTTTAATACTTGGCCAATACCAACTAAAGCAGTCTGGACGCAGGTGTTAAATGTATCAGTTAAAATGAGTGTTTCTGACACTGGAGTGCCTGTGTACAACTGCGTCTAACTCCTGGCTCTAATACAGACTTCTTGTTAACATAGACTTTGGAAGAAGGCAGCAGTGGCTCAGGAAATTGAATTCACACCACAAACATGGAAGAACTAGATTGTATTACTTGCTTTGAACTTTGGTCCCAAGATTAGCCCTATCATTGTGACTATAGGCATTTTCTTGCCTGTCTTTCACAAATGTAATTATTAAATTATAAATCTGATTATGACTTCTTTCTAAGTCAATATTTCTGCCACATTCACAAGAGTTAAAATGTCATTTAGACGTAGATTTTATAGTATACTTGCAATAGTATTTTATTTATAACGTCAGAACTTACATCTTTCTCAATGATGAGAATAAATGTACTCCAAAATCTCCAAATGGCATAATGAAAAGTGGATAAGTAGATCACATTAGCTTTTCCCCAGAAGTTTGATTAGGTTTTAAACTCATTCTGTTGTACACTTATCAAGGGCATTTACCATCAGTAAGCAAAGAAACCTATTCCTTAAGAAAAAAATCTCTTCTGTCTACCTGCCTCTGAGGCAGTAGTTGTAATGAGAAATAAATGATCACATTATGAACCTGCCAAAAGGCCTGGGGATAAATGTCCACATCACTCCAACTCAGGTTCTTAAGAAGAGTATCACTACTGTATATTCCCTGTTTCCATTGTGTAAAAAATAGAGCAATCAATATGTGATTTTGTATTTCTGTAACTCCTATTTGTATGTCCTGCAATACTGTTTCAAAGTGAGGCCATGCTTTCCCTTTTCTCTTAGCCCCCTAACAACCCTGTGCTAATACAGCAATTAATAACTGGTACAGGCAACGGGGATAGTTTAATTTGCACTTCACAGATAAGGAAACTTGGATGGCAAGTACAGCACAGTTCAGAGGACCATAAAAGGGATGGTGAACAAATTCACATCCAGCAAAAATGCTTGACACTTGTGTCCTACAATACTTGCTAAACTGGATTATGTGGAGTAATGCATAAAACTAAACAATTTAAATATGAAACAAGAGAAGAAAGAAAAGGAATTAGCATGAAATTCAGACACAAAGTGCTGTTGTGGAAGCCGAAATTTACATACTCATATTTTGTATGTAGTAAATTAAGATCATATATTTTCGTTCATCTCAAACGCTTAGGAACCAGAAAAGTTAGAATTCGATGGGCAATTCTGTCCTTTACAGTGCATTTTTATAACAAGCATTTCAGGATTCAACATTTTTTTTTCTGCTATTTTCCAAAAAGACATGCTTAGCACATAAAAAATATTTTGAAAATTAGGCCTTGCAAAAATCTGAAAGCATGTCTTATGTATTTCACTGTCTCTAAATCCTTCATGACATCATGTCTACCTTGGATGATGGAGGAACCTTCTATAGTAGGTCAAAATTTCAAGAATGAAAATAAAAAAGATAATGTCACTTTTTTTGTGTGATTTCTCACTCTGTTGTTGAGGGATATAAAAACGCCATGGACAGATGGCTCAAGTTCC
Source organism: Ochotona curzoniae (assembly GCF_017591425.1). Classification (NCBI taxonomy): domain Eukaryota; kingdom Metazoa; phylum Chordata; class Mammalia; order Lagomorpha; family Ochotonidae; genus Ochotona; species Ochotona curzoniae. Next base: position 25,761,198 of record NW_024467115.1, read on the forward strand.
TCATGACCCCAAAGGATTCTTCACATCCTCCCCTCTCTTCTAGCCTTTCAACCTTGGTGACGCCAGAGATAGTTGTTCGTAGTCTTGGTCCAAGCCGTATTTGACTGCGCTAACCCTTGATGAATGCCATTTTTGGGAAAAATAGGCTGATGAGATACCCTAATGATGATTTGTTATAGCTACCAAAGAACATTAAAAAGTAAATAAAAAGCAATGAGATCCACCTTGGAGGTTGCCAGTGACCTTAGCCTCAAGCCTGCACCTTGAGCCTGAATGTAAGGGTTTAGGTAGGAGGCATTTCCATCCAAGGTTCAGGAGAAATCTTTGCTGAGATGCTGGTTGTAATGGATATAGAATAGTGGTCTGGGGGACAAAGTAGCCACAAAGGGTGTCCTAGAGAATGGAAGGAAGAATTAGGGTTCAGAATGTTTCCTGTAAATAGGTAGTCTCTAGCATTTATTTTATTTAAATCTTATTTCTGTGTATCCTGGGATATCCAATCGTTAATATTTTGTAGCTGTAGCGTTGCACTTCCCTAAGTGTAGGCTATTTGTTACCTTGAAAATTGATGATTTTGTTCTAAAAAATAAAAGAATGAAGAGCAGCTACCCTAGGAGCCACAAAATGTTCTCTGTGTGAGTATGGTACCCAAGGTAGTCACTATCTATTGAATCCTACAACTCAGTCATTGCTGCATTATGATTTATGAGCCAATGCACCCATTAAGAAAATAAAGCTCCCATGGGAAGGCTGATTTCTCACCTCTAAAGTCTGGCAATGCTGGTCTTGCTGGAACCTTCTGGACATTAGGTCTGAGGGCTACTTGGACCTATTTTGGGTGGAACTTGTAGGATGTCAAGTTGGTACTATTTTCCCTGTGAGACCAATGGAATGCATTGAGCTCAAAGTGTGTTCTCTCCAGGCTCAGTGCCTGTGCAGTGTGTTGTTGTTCCTTCAGCCTCACAGCCTTTTCCTTAGCACACCAAACTGCACCAGATGTGGCAGTGGTGGAGGTCTGGATTTGCTGGTCATTAGGTCTGGGGGCCACCTGGACTTACATTGGGTGTAACCTGTAGAATGACAAATCAATATGTTTTCCCTGTGGGACCAGTGCAATGTCTTTGAGCCATAAATATGTTGCTCCTGACTTAGCTGATGCACAGCTCACTGTTGTCCTTCCTGACACAGCCTTTTCCTCGGTATACAAAATGGTGCCTGATGTGGCACTGGTGAGGGTCTAAGCCGTAACATCCACCCCGTTCCTGCATAGACCTGTTTAAGCTCTGCCACTCTGCTTCTGTTTGTGGACAGGCACTTCTCTGCCTGAATTCACCTCCTGATCTCTCTGTGTGTGAACTCCCCTTCCCACCTGCGCAGTGCTGGAACTCCAATCACCAATAATGGACCAGTGCTATGGTGTTTCGTCACCGCAACACCGCTCCACTGTCTCTGTTGCTTCCCTGTGTCCATGGGTGTCCAGGTGTCCCTCTGTCATTGGCTTGTCTTCTCCTATTTCCCAGGATCACACCCTCTGTGAATCTCCCTGGTAAGGATTGTCTATCTCAGAATCGGGAGGCTTTGCAGGGGATGTTTTCTTGTGTTAGACTATTGGGTAGGATTTGGGCTGCTTGTGGAGAAAAATTGTAGAAAGTTTGCTTAGGGTAAATACTTAGAATAGTTTTGTTGTTGTTGCTATTTTCTTTTTAAGAGTGATTGTGTCTGGAGAATTAATGAAGCACAACAGCAAATGAGAGACGGTGCTGTGACCATGAATGGCGTTATCTTGGTTGCTTATACAGGAATACAGATAGAGGGTAAAGCCACTGTCTGCTGCACCAGCATCCCAGTGGCACTGGATCCTCTACCTCCGATCCAGCTCCTGGCTGGTATGTTTTGAGACACAACAGAAGGTGGTCCACTTGCTTGGGGTGTTGCTGTACAGGTGGGGACAGAGAAGGTCCTGGTTTCTGATCGAAGAGCAGAAATATCAACAGTGTTACTTCTTCCTCTTCTAAACTATAAGAGATGTGCCATTTTCACAGGTTTCTAACAGTTGTCACATGATGATCATAGTGACTTCAAAAGGACCCTTGTATAAACCAGAGGGTAAATTCAAAATGTCCCTTTTAAAGGAGGCTGATAGGCAGCACAAAGGGTTGGATTCGGTGTTTAGAACTTGTTCTTTTTGTTCCAGATGGATAATTATTAGAGGCTTATTACGAGTTAAATGAAACAGCAATTATGAGGAGACTATGGACAAATCTGCCTTCATTTTTATTTGAATGTTGGAGCACTCAGAGTATTTGTTGTGTGTTCCTGATAATGGAATTCAATCCTTTATCTTTTGTTAAAATGTTCTTCAATAATATATGATTATGCAGATGCATGGGAATAAAACATGCATTACAAAGTCAGTCTCTGCAGTCCTTTAACGTCTCTCCTGTTTTATGTAACTACAATGAGAATGTGTCTTTTGATTTGCTAAAGATATGCATATGAGCATTTTTTTTAAACCACACAAACAATGAAGAACCAAATAGAAATACAACCAAGATGTCTTTTGAATAAATGCAAACTTAGGGAAAAATAATAACAAATTACTGTCATTTTGGGGGTGTCTGTTATTATACCTGAATGGTTTTGGTTCAAATAAGAAAAAATATTTTTAAAAATTGCATGCTTATAGTACATACAATCTGGAATTATGATTCTTTTTCAATAAAAGCAAACTATACAGGGTATTTTCTAAGAATTCTGCAGAAAATATCACGTCAGAGTCCTCAAGAAGCGGATAGAATATTGTGAAGAAGAAATGGCTTCATGTGTAAGCTTATTGCTTTGGTTCTAAAATCTTTTCTGAATAGGACAAACTCTTGTTGGTTACTTACTCTTATCAGCCCAGACTTACCTTAAAATCTAAGTCCGTTACTATGGTGATTGATGGGCACCTCCCAGCATAATGAGAACAGCATTAGGAGAAGCAACACATGGCTGGATTTTAATCCTTCAATTACTATCATAGGATATTAGGAAAATTCTCTCCTATGGTCTTTAAATGCCATTGTTAAATCAATGAAATTTTAACTTTAAAATGTTTGCTACAATCTTGATATTATGTAAAGCAATTCATATTCTTCTTTCTTTAAAGAAACTACAACTGTAAATAACTTACATGAATAGTGCTACTTTAGAATTCTAGGGAGCACCATTGTGGTGTAGTAGATTAAGCCACTTCTGTACTATCTGCCTTTGACTACTTCAGTGATTTTTTTTTAATATCTACTTTTAATTTTTGAACTTTTGGTGATTCCAGAAAAATCAGGGTCAAACCGAAGTGATTGCTTTCCCCCTAATGCCTCATTATCATGATAGTCATTTAATAAAAGATGGTTGGAAAGTATGAATGTATATGTCGTCAAATCGTACTGATGTAAAAAGATCCAAGTATGCAAGGCGTTTACATATACTCTTTTCAGTCTTTAATTTTCAGTGTAAGTACATTCTACAACGCCTTGTAAGGTACAAGGCACATAGTTTCTTTTTTTTTTTTTTTAAAGATTTATTTATTTTTATTGGAAAGGTAGATATACAGAACGGAGGAGAGGCAGAGAGAAAAATCTTCCATCCAATGGTTCACTCCCAAAGTGAGCGCAGTGGCCAGTGCTGAGCCGATCCGAACCAGGAACCAGGAGCTCTTCCGAGTCTCCCACATGGGTGCAGGGTCCCAAGGCTTTGGGCCGTCCTGGACTGCTTTCCCAGGCCACAAGCAGGGAGCTGGATGGGAAACAGGGCAGCTGGGATTAGAACTGGCAAACATATATGATCCTGGCGTGTGCAAGGCGAGGACTTTAACCACTACACTATCACGCTGGGTCTGAAATGTATTTTTTGAAATTTTAACTGAGCCTAACTCAGTGTGTATTTACAAGAGCTTATAGGATCAGCTTATTTCTTTTAAATCAAAGCAATAATTATAGCCAATTAATTATAATGAAATATCTGTGTGACTTAATGCAACTCTTGGTAGTTAGGTTTATATCTACTATGTAATATATTTTCTATCCAGTTTATTATTATAGTATATCTACATGACATAATTTATAATTTTAAACATTTTCATTTTTTGGATTAAATATATCAAAATGGATCTGCTGATTTTTTGTTTCTAATTTAAGTGATTGATAGATTACAATGCCTACTTTTAGTTTTTCAGTCTGTCTTAACTTCATTTGTATCAGTTCTTGGGATCACTCACAACCTTAGGATTTGTTTTCTACTTCCGATTCTCATTCTGCTTTTGTCATACAACCAAGCCACATGTGTCATGATAACTCTCATGCATAAACTATTGCTATCATTACGGGTAAATTGCCTGTTTTTGGCAAAGACTCTTATCTTTTCACTTAAATAATGTGTGTTGAGTGTGTCTTCATTTTAAAGGACAGTTTACTGAATATAGAAAGTCAAATTGATGATATTTATCTTTTCTGGTCTGAGATATTTACCGATTCAACAGCAGACTCATTGTTAACTCAATTTGTCAATATGTATCATGTCTCTTCCTCTGATTTCTTCTGATTCCTCATTTTTGGTTTCCAGTAATTTGATGAGAAAATGTGTGATTTTTTTTTTCTCTATACTGATTCAGTCCAAGGTGTTGCAGAACTTCCTAAGATATGTGAGATGACTTTTTAAATCAAACTGAGCCATTTTTATCATGATTTATTTAGTTATTTTTTCGTACTCCATACTTCTTGAACTTTGGTTAATGTTACATATGCTGATGTGTAAATCCCCTTATCTGTTGGTCTTTACTCTGTTCATTGGCTTAGGTGCAACTTCGCGTTTTTCTCTTCTACAATAACTGATCTTGCAGTTAGTCCATCTAGTATTTTTTTTTTAAATTCTGAAACGGTATATTTAGTTTTAGAATCCTCATTTCTTTCTCTGTGGATGTTTTCCCTTGTTGGTGCGGTTTCTCCTGTGCTCTCACTGTGTCTGATTTCTCTCGTCGACATTTCTAAGGCCTTTGCAGAGTTTCTGGCATCTTTGCAACCCTTTATCTTGTGATTTTCTTCTGCTATGTGTCACGGTTCCTACTTCTTCACCTATCTAGTCTTTTTGCTCTTTATTGTAACCAGTTCTTGCAAAAGTAACACTGAAAACATTGAAAACACAAAAGGTGAGTCCCTTTGGTAAGAAACTTGCATTTGAGCACCACTAAGTTAGATAACATCATGGCTGCATCGTATTTTTTTGTTGTGCAGTGTAATATCCCTGATCTCTACCCATGAAATATAAGTAACACACGTACCTCTAGTGGGAACAAATGGTAGGGTCTTAGGGGAAGAAAAAATATCTGTAGGTCAGAACAGTTGTTTGTAGTAGTCATTTCTTGGAGTACAAGAAAGCCCTTCTCCTCTGAGACCTCATCTCCACATGCAGGGTATCACAATGAACAGTCTGTTCTGGCTGGCTAGAATGTCACAGGTTTTCAGGACTGTATGACCTTGTAGAAAGTCAAACATCATTGCAGAAGTTGCTGTGTTTCAACAGTCACAGTCCTGACCTATCTACTGATGCACACTTGACAATGCTTGCTGCATGTATCTGTCCAGTTGTAATGTCTTTTATGGTGGAAATCCAACAGATGCTGGCTCTTACTACTCTTTGACAACTTGTATTGCATTTGGAGTCTGAATAGTTAAAGCTTGCTGCCAAAGTCTTAGGAACAACTTCATTTGTTGTCACATTGAAGAAGTTTTCTTCCAGTGTTGTATAGTTTTTTTTGGCAAACTTTATTGAGTTAATAATAGTATTATTTCATATTTACAGAAAATCTTGAACTCAGATTTATGTATTTTTCTTACCTGGAGGAATGAACATTTGATAAGAATTTGTAAATTCTTTCTCTTAATTTTACTCACTGTTTCTAGTTATTAAGAATGATTTTTTACTAGGGTTGAAAAAGGACAAAATGTGATAAGTATAAAGAAAATTTTAAAATGTTTATAAGACTTCAGAAAACCAATTTTATAATAATTACTATGATTTTACTATTAATGATATTCATTTGTTATGTTTCTCCTATTATATTGAGTGTGACAATTTGGAATACTTTCATTTTTATATCTATATTTCTGGAAAAGCAGATTGGAGACATATATTATATAAATTGACATACGCATTGTATCTGTATTTCAAGAAGAAAAGATTAGAGATTGTGTCACTTCATGAAACAAATTAAATATAGCTTTCCTTTTCTTGAATTGTCACTGTTTCACAGCCCCTTCTAACCATTTATTTGAGTTCCAACTCACTTGATTTTACCTCAAGCCATCACTATTTTTGCTTGGAAGGTGGATTTACAGATAGAAGGAGAAAGAGAGAGAGGGAGAGAGAGCTTCCTTTCGGTGAATCACTCCACTGATGACTAAAACAGCTGAAGCTGAGCTCAACTGTTGCTAAGACTCAGGTGCTTCTTCCAAGTCCACCGCGTGAATGCAGGGGCTGACGGACTTGAGCCATCCTCTGCTGCTTTCACAGGCCATAAACAGGGAGTTGGATCGGAAGTAGGGCAGCCAGGACATGAACTGCAGCCCAAAAGTGATTCCAGCATTAGTAGATGAAGGATTATCTTGCTGAGCCATAGTGAATCATAGATTCTTAAACTATGAAGAGCCTTTATGTGTGTCTGTGTATTTGAATTGAACTTTTCATTAAAGTGTTGTGGTTAGATAAACCTTAAGGATGCCATATTTGCATATTAGGAGTTTAAATTGCAATTCAGTTTTGCAGTGCAATCAATAAATATAAATAACTCTAGAAACATGTGCCTTAGCTTTACATTATAATAATAGGTTACTTGAAGCTCTTTGATTATATTTAAACATTTTTTTGGCTCATAGTTCTGGAGTTTCAAAGTTAGAAGAGACCCATATGTGTAGTTTCTGTGATGGTGTTCTGACTGGCAGTCCTGAGGTGGCACAGGCTACACGGAAAGAGGCAGGGTAGACCGACATATGTATGTCTGTGGCTCTTACAGTTAACAGGATTTAATCATGGAACCTCCTCCATAAAAGCCTGGTCCAAATGGAAGCCTTCCCAGAGCCCCCACCTCTAACACCAGTGTTACATGAAGTTTCTACTCTCTTAGAACAATTAGTAAAGACTTTGGGAACAAACTTCTGAGTTGGGAGAACAAGGATTCAAACTGTAACACCAAGCAACCAGTTTACGGGGTAATATGGAATCATAAGCAAAAAAAAAAAAAAAAAAGTTTTCATTTCAAGATAGGAGTTGAGAATACTGTCAGCACTGGGTTCTTTTTGTGCCATAAACAAACTTTCCTCTTTCAAATTCTTAATCTACCAAAGACCAGAAGATTGTTTTACTTATGTGCACCTCCAATCATCCACATTTCAGTTGAGCCTCTAATTTTTTTAAGATTTTTTAAAATTTATTTTTACTAGAAAGATTTACAGAGAGAAGGAAATATAGAGAGAAAAATCTTGCATCTGCTGTTTCATTCCCCAAATGACTGCAGCATCCAAATCTGAGCCGATCTGAAGCCAGATTCCAGGAGCTTCTTCCGGGTCTCCCACATGGATGCAGGATCCCAAGGCTTTGGGCTATCCTTGATTGTTTTCCCAGGCTACAAGCAAAAGGGAAGTGGAACAGCCAGAACATGAACTGGCATTCACACAGGATCCTAGAAAATGCAAGATGAGGATTGAACCCCTAGGCTGTCACATTAGGTCTGAGCTACTACCTTCTTTAAAGTCTTTGTTCATTTTCCCAAAGTAGTGTCACCTCAACAATGTAATTTTCTTAGTATTTTACATTTTAACCACTTACCATTAACCACAATTAAACTATTATTTTTTTAATTTTATTTTTTATTTTATGACACAGTTCCATGAACTCTGGAATTTTCCTTATCCCCTGCCCAAGTTCCCTCCCCCACTGATTTCCCCTATATTATTACAATAGTGTGGTCCTTCATAAGCAGTAATGAGTCCCTCATCCTGCTATGTAAGTGTACCCTGAGTTTACAGGTAAAGATAATGGCAGACGTTCAAGCATCCTATTGTCAAGATATATTTAGCAGTTTCATTTGGAAGTCCATCTTTGATTTGGGAGTAGAGATACATACTGCATTGCATTTTCACATCTGGATATAATAGTCTCAATTACACAGTCACTATACATTCCCTTAAATGAAAAACCATAAAACAAAATCAACAACAAGAAGAAAAAAATTACAACACCATGGAGTTAAATGTTGTTGAATGATCAATGTGTTGCTGAAGTAATGAAAATGAAAATAAAAAACCTTCTTTGAGAGAATGATGCTGCTGTACGATCTATGTATAAACAACCCTATGAAGAAATGGGGGAAAAAATGAACAGACATTTTATTTTGAAAGAACAAATTCAAATAGTTAACAAACATATGAAAAAGTGCTCAGGCTCCCTAACCATCAGGGAGACACAAATGAAAACCACATTGAGGTTCCACCTAACTCCGGTGAGATTGTCCTGCATTCAGAACTCTACTAACACCTGCTGGCATGACTGTGAGGAGAAACATACCCTCCTTCACTCTTGGTAGTTTAACTAGTACAACCACTATGGCAATCCATATGGAGAGCATAAAGATAAGCGAAAATTGATCTGCAATATGACTCAGCTTTTCCACTTCTGGGAATATATCCTGAAGAAATGAAAACTGCATATAATAATAACAGGATCTGCAATCCCATAATTACAGCAACACAAACAACAATAGGAAAGACTTGGAAACAACCCAGATGCCCATCTTAAGAGGAGTGGTTAAAGAAACTGTGGTACAACCATTCCATGGAATACTACTGTGCCATTAAAAAGAATGAAATTCTAGCATTTGGAACCACATTGTCCCAATGGAGACCATTAAACTCAGTGAAATAAGCCTATCTCCAAAGGACAAATGGCATATGTTTTCTCTGATATAAGGCAACCTTTATATATAAAGCCAATAGCTCTTTCAGTATTGTTTTTGCTGCAATTCATGGGTTTTGATATTTTTGTCTTTATTTTCATTTCCCCAAAATAGTTTATTTTCTCTTAAATTATTTATTTGTATTGTTGCTCATCGTCTGTCTCCTTAAATGGTAAGAACCTATTTGGATCTATGTTACATCTGTGGCAACCTAAAATACGTCTGGCTTGCAGCAACTACTGAATAGACAGACTTACGAAATAAAAAATAGAAGTGGATTAATGAAAAAATTAAAAAATGCATATCTCTCTTTCCCTGTTCTCACTCCCTGGGTCCGTCCAGAATGTTGGGCAATTGTTACAGTTGCTCTAGATAGTTCATGTTTCTTTTATTCAGAAGATGCTTATTGAATCAAGTATTATTCTAGTTCAGAGCCTTAATTATATACATATATATATGCATATATATATACAAAAAACACACACCCTCTTGAGAATAATTACTTACATTTATAAAATGCTTACTTATTTTCACAGATGGTCAGCAAGCTTGAACTTGATGGGTTAACTACATAATATGAATAAATAAATAGCGTGTAAACATATATGCAGTCATTGCTTACCACATTTTACAGCAGCATCACTGAGTCTGATGGATTAGGTCGCTGGTAGGAAATGTTGAGGAGGCCACTTTTTCTCCAGGTATGGTTGATAGTCTCTCTGCCTTGAATTTGGGACTCATTAATGCTCTTTTCTTAAGCCAATAAAACAATGGTAAACCCAATGCAAGAAGACCTGAGAGGTGTAATTGCACAGCTAGCCGTATCTCTCATGCTTCCAGTATTACCACAAGTTTCTTAAAGGTGGTGTTTCCTTGATCCCAGATCACATCTAATAAATATAAGAAAAAGGCAGATCTGAGCCCAGGCACAGAAAGTCTAGCATGAAGCCGTGCATTACAGCAGAGTCTGGTATAAATCAACCAAAAGCTCAAGCAAATGTGTGAATGAAAATAAATAATACTTTCATGCAACTGTTTTTAAATACTTTGTTATAATTAAAGATTATGGAAATGTCAGCCACATGTAAGTTCCAAAGCCTTGCTGAAACCCAAGTTATGAAAGCCAGATTTATATGTAAACCTTGGTTTTATTCTGTTGGGTGTGCAGAAGTTACTTAGGAACAACAGCAGTTGCTCTGTGAGCTAACAAGGCACAATAAAACAGGTTTTTTTTTTTTTATAGATACTTATGGAAGAAAATAAGTTCTGTTCTCCCAGGTGATATTTACCTGGAAATGTAGATCCCGCTTAGCATATTATACAAGAGCTTTGGGAAGCCCTTCGCTTATTTTCTGTGTTATTCATGCTTCCTTAGATCAGAATGAAGGTAACTGATAATGCCTCATATTACTGAGCATATGTCATCACAGACCGAGTTCTGAGAAATCATCACCTTTTTAAAACTGAAAATATGAAATAAATGTATTAGTGCATATAAAATATAAATATGAAAACACAGATCTTGACAGTGGCATAGTGGACAATTAGCCCAGGCAACATAATTCCAGGCTCCACATTTTAACCTCAACAAAAGACAGTGTTAGAGTATATCTGTCTATAACTTGTATATAATAGATGCACAAAGAGGTCAAAGTTGATTTCAAATACTACAGTTTGGGCCATTGGAAGTTTACTAAGTGCAAACGTCTCTGATTTTGTCCCTTACACTGAGTCCTACGAATCATCTGCCTGCACTTCTGCTTATCAGAGGAGGACAGCTGGGAGACCAAGAGTCAGCACACACGTTTCCAGAACCTTGAGTTACAGGGCCTGAAAACACTGTTGGGAGTGTCAAGGGAAAGTTCGTATTCACACATCTATGACATACTGCTAGCTTATCAGAAAATGCTGCTTTAAATGAAATCATAGCAATTGCCAAGAGACATCAGTTTATTGTTGTACATGGGCAATGACACTTTTTAGTGCTTTTAAAGGAAAGAGAAGGGCAGGGAAGTGTAGGGAAGGAAACGGAAGGGAGTGAATGAGAAGGGAAAGGAAGAGATCCTAAGATATTAATTTTCTTTGCTGAGGAAACACAATTATTTTTATAAATGTGTAAAAATGGGAATATCTGTGCACAGTATAGTACCCTGGTTTCTAAACTAATATCAGGTGATTCAGTCCACTAAGAATGCATAGGTGATCTTTTTGAGATCAACTTTGGTTAGTATCTATAGACACGGGAAATATTAAACTCAGACAATCTGCTTTTTGCTTAGTGATGTTTAAGTCCTTAGAATGAAAAAGATATGAAACAGTCAAATCCCACTTCCTAGCACATTTAATAATTTCCTTCAGATTATTTTTTTCTCTGACCAAGCATAGAGTTTTAAAGCCAGAGGAGGATCTCACATCATCTAAACCAAAACTTATTTGATTCTTGAATTTCCTCACTTGGACAGAGGCAGCACTTACGGGATGTGGTCAACCTCACAATCGACACACTTATTGGGCTGTCTCAAAGGAACATAACCCAGACAAACTCCGATTACTCCATCTCTGTTAATGTCTTTCTCATCCCATCCACCTGCTACTCAGACAGAAACGGAGGGCAGAACTTTCCTGCCCTGTTGGCTTTGTCCTTCATGCTTAGTTTATCACCAAGTATTGCTGAGTACGCCACGAAGGACCTCTCCTGGGGCCTGCCATGTTCTGTGTCTGCACTGTCACAGACTCTCAGAAACCACAACACTCATCCGAGACCTATTGGGAATGGTCTGATGTCCCTAGCTTACCCTAGCTCCATTTCCTTTATTCTTCTTAGAACAACTCAAGTTTTTTCTTTACTTGATATACACAACATCCTTTGTTTTCTTCTATAAAACCTTTGACTTGACTGACATTTTACTTAGAAAAAACTCTAATCTTTGGCTTTAAATCTTATGGTATCTTCATCTTTTGTAAAGAATTTATCGGTGATCTTTGATTGCATTGTTTACCATTCTCATTCATAGTTTAAATCGGCAGAATTAAATGGTAAGATACTTGCAGATTAATTGCAGTAGGGCATGGCAGCTTGGTGTTTAATTAGCCATTTTTGCTATGTTGTTGCTGCTTTTTATTCATTTTGTGTTTACTCTTTGAGAATAATGTTTTTGGCCTATAATTCAAATGTGAAAAATGTGGTGTACATATTTTATATTTTTAACATATATTGAATAAGTGCTATACATAGTTCTAGTTTTTAGCATTTTTTTAAAATTCAGTTGAAATAAAAAAAATGTTGATTATGTCTTCAGGACGCATTAAGTTTCACTCTGAAATATTTATAAGATTATCTGTTATCATTAGTCTTTGCTATTCCAATTTCATTCGCACTGAGTTAACCAAAGCTGCTTTTTAAAAATATTCAGTTTAAAGTACTTTAGCATTTTAATCCTACAATCCAAAAATTCTATAAGGCCTTGCTGTTTTAAGAAGTATGAGAACTATTTTAGATTTCATTTTAAGACATCTTAACACTGAGAAAGTTACAGACTAGAGTAGACTAAATATCAGACTTTTCTTTCTAATATCTATAAGCTAAATGAAGGTACTCATATTGCTATCTTTACATTCTTAAATGAATCACAGGATCTTCAGAAGAAAGGATTCCTCCTCTTTTTTTCAGGAAAATAGATTACTTTAATTGACTTCAGATTTGAGTGTGCACAATTACCACATACTTGATTGAACAAATTCTCCTGTACAAGAGACAACTTCCTAGTCCTTTAGAACTTTAATGTAGGGCCTGGCTAAAGTCCTCATCTTGCACACGCTAGGATCCCATATGGTGCTGGCTCTAATCCCAGTGGCCCCACTTCCCATTCAACTCCCTGATTGTGGTCTGGGAAAACAATTGAGGATTGCACAAAGCCTTGGCACCCTGCTCCCTTGTGGGAGAACTGAAAGAGTCTTTGGGCTCCTGTCTTTGGCTTGGTGCAGCTTCGGCCATTGCAGCCACTTGGGGAGTAAATCAGCAGATGAAAGATCTTCCTGTTTGTCTCTTCTCCTTTGTGTATATGTGACTTTCCAATAAATATAACTAAATCTTAAAGAAAAAAAATCTTAATGTAAAGGTATTTCCACATACCTGTTGAATCAGTCAAAAAAATCCACAGGGAGTATAATTTCCTCCTCAGCTCATACAACAGAGAGATATAGAATATAAAATTGGCAGTAACCATCTCATCATTCTCATCATCAGTGTTGGATTTTTTTTTTTTTATTGGAAAGGCAGATATACAGAGAGGAGAGACAGAGAGGAAGATCTTCCGTCCGATGATTCACTCCCTAAGTGAGCGCAACGGCCGATGCTATGCCGATCCAAAGCCAGGAGCCTCTTTCGGGTCTCCCACGCGGGTGCAGGGTCCCAAAGCTTTGGGCCGCTCTCGACTGCTTTCCCGGGCCACAGGCAGGGAGCTGGAAGGGAAGCGGGGCTGCCGGGATTAGAACTGGTGCCCATATGGGATCCCGGGGCGTGCAAGGTGAGGACCTTAACCACTTGCGCCACTGCGTCGGGCCCCAGTGTTGGATTTTGAGTAGCTCAGTCCCTATGAAACAATTTAAGAGCAGGAGGAGAAGCTGGCATTGATTGACAACAGGTTGGGCCAATAGGATCAATGGTTCAAATACTGGCTGAAGAATGCATTCCTTTTGTTTTCTGAGTGGGCCAGCAGGGAAACACAGTATTAGTTAAGTTACAAGTGTGTAACTGAAAGGACTTCATGTTTCCATTCAGGGAATGAATAGAACAATTGTCCAGTTTTCAAAAGTTTGTATAACCTGGCTCAATTGACTCTGATCACTCATAAAAGAACTCTAGTAATGAAAAGTCCCAGCAGAATGTGGAGTCCTTGGAGGAAAGTTTGTAAAAACATGCAGCCTCTTAAATGATATTTTATGAAACAGTATGCGAACTCAACTGAAAGTAATGTTATAAGTGGAAGACTTATTACTTTTCTAGGGGAAAATATAATGGAAATCAAATGTTTTAGCAGTGTCTAAACAGTAAATGAGGGAGATGAACTGTCATCCTTCATGCCTGAACATGTGGACAGGCAAGCCAACCATTTAACAAAGAAAATGCTTCACAGGTTTTGTGGGAATATTTTGCTGAACAGATGTGGGTGATTGCTTAATTTTTTTTAAGATTTATTTAATTTTATTGGAAAATCACATGTACAGAGAGGAGGAGAGTCAGACAGAAAGATATTCTGTCCATTGATTCACTCCCCAAGCAGCCACAATGACCAGAACTGAGCCAGTCCAAAGGCAGGAGCTTGAATCCTCTTCCAGGTCTCCCATGTAGATGCAGGGTTCCAGGGCTTTGGGCTGTCCTTTGCTGCTTTTCCAGGCCACAGTGCAATCAACTTAAAATTGCTGACCTATAGAGTTGTATGATAATAACTGTTTTGTTCCAAGTCATCAAGTTTGTGATAGATGGAGATAGCAATGATAGGAAACTAGAACTGGCTTTGCTAGCAATATCTGATGAACTGTTGTTACAAGTACATAAATATGTGGGATGACCTTGGAATTGGTCAGTGGTCAGAGGCTGAATGTTGGAGACTGTTAATAGAAATATGATTATCAATGACTATTATTGTGACATCAAAGTGATGAAGAGCAGAGAAAGGATGCTACCTAGACAATACTAAGTTATAAGGAATGGAAGTTGATAGAAATAAGAATGTTAAAGGCATTACCAGTGATGGCTCAAAGGGAAATGAGAAGTATGCTCTTAAAATGTATAGGAGAAGGAATTGTTATCAAATAATGATAGAACTTAGCCTCCTGGAGTCTTGCAGCTATGTGAAGGTAAACCTAAGGTGATTTCCAGGCATAGCTATTAAAAGCACATCTTTGTTTATTTTTGGTTACTTGTAGTAAGAAAGCGGATAAGTTGAGTATAGGGCTGTTAGGAATGGATAATCTGAGAAGTTCTTAATCAACATTATGACTATACTAAAATTAGATTTACTGCTAAGAAAATATGCTTTAGGGCCCGGCATGATAGCATAGTGGTTAAAGTTCTCGTCTTGCACGCACCAGGATCCCTTATGGACGTCGGTTCTAATCCCAGCAGCCCTGCTTCCATCCAGCTCCTTGCTTGTGACCTGGGAAACTAGTTCAGGACCCTGTACCCACATGGGAGACGTGGAAGAACTCCTGGCTCCTTCCTTTATATTGGCTAAGTTGCAGCCTCTGCGGCTGCTTGGGGAGTGAATCCGTGGACGGAAGATCTTCCTCTCTGTCTCTTCTCCTCTCTGTATTTCCACCTTTCCAATAAAAACAAAAATAAATCTTTAAAACAAGAAAATATGCTTTAGAGATAAAAACATGGATGGGATGCACTTGGACCAAGTGTTAGTGCAGTTGGAAGGTTGACCAGTCTGTTCAATCACACAGGGGACTGAGTGCAAATTTCTATTTCAGCAGTGCCTCATTCCCACCTCACTGTCTTGTTTTGGAAGCAGATAACTTGCTTTCTAATTTCATAGGATCGCCAGTGGAGAGTAATTTTGTCCCAGGGTTCACATTTTTTCACTTAACCCTTTTGTAGATGACTAAAGCGAAGCTACTTTGGAATATTGAACTGAAGGCATTTAAATGAAAGTATAAAATTTGAGTTGGGGCTGCAATGGGTGGAGACATTTAAAGGCATTTGGATGCTGTGAATGTATTTTGCAAGTGGGACTGATGTGATCTTTATGGAATAGAGAACATATTGCAATGGGCAGAATAATGGCTGTCCCAAAAGACTCACAGCTGATTTTCTGAGCCTGTGGTCATGTTGTGGCATGACCCAGGGGAATTAATGCACTAGATGGAATTAAACATATTAACCAGCTGATTTACAGATGGGTGTTTGCCTTAAATCATTTTTCTCAGTATTGAAATGAGGTTACTTAGGGTTTTTTTTTTTTTTTTACATTCCATTGCTTTGGGAATTTAACAACATTCCTTTTGGCTTGAAATGATAGACATGTTAAGTTTAATATCTGCTATATGTTAATTTTATTTATTTTGTACTTAAGAGCCTTTCAATCAATATTTTATTTCTGTTTTAATGTGCTTGGATCTATGTGGGTGTGCAAGTCAATTTTTCTGACATTTAGGAAGGTTTTCATTATGTTAAAGCAGTGACTTTATGTTTTACTTTCAAACATACTTCTTTTTAAGTATAACTCTCATGCAAAAAAGAATATGAAATAAAGGCTGTAAAATATGCACAGTTCAGTGAATTTTCACAAAGAGAAAATCCTCATGCAATCTTTACCCAAGTAAGAGGTTTGAATCTATCCAGCTCCTATTGATGCGTCCAGCTGCTAGCACAGGTCTTAGATGAGAGTTGAACTTTTTTTAAATAAGATTTATTTTTATTATTTTGTTATTGGAAAGGTGGATATACAGAGAGGAGAGACAGAGAGGAAGATCTTCCATCCGATGATTCACTCCCCAAGTGAGCGCAACGGGTCGATACTATGCCTATCCGAAGCCAGGAGCCTCTTCCGGGTCTCCCACGCGGGTGCAGGTTCCCAAAGCTTTGGGCTGTCCTCAACTGCTTTCCCAGGCCACAAGCAGGGAGCTGGAAGGGAAGCGGGGCTGCCGGGATTAGAACCGGCGCCCATATGGGATCCCGGGCGTGCAAGGCGAGGACCTTTAACCACTTGCGCCACCGTGCCGGGCCCGAGAGTTGAACTTTTAAACTTAGAAATTATTTTGCTTTGAATGGTATTTAATTAAAATTATATAAAGTTTATATTTTGTGCCCATGTTCTTTTGATTAACATTGTTTAGGTGATCCATACATATTGTTGCACATAGAATAGTGAACTTACTCCCATCATTCTGTAGAATAAATTTATTTCGCTATATAAGCATTTATTTTTCTCTTCTATATTTTTCAAAAAGTAGTTAATATCTTCAACACTTCTATTTTGCTACTTTTTAACTTCTCCCTTAAAAATTTTAGTTGATGTTTACATAGTCAATCAGGGTGGGAAGGATCTAGGGTTAGGTAGAACTGGGAATGATCATTGTTTTCAAGCTTTCTATTTCTTTTTCCCATTTCTGGGGGGAAGGGAAAGCTAAAGGAATAGGCCATACCCAGCCTCCCAACCATCCCAGTACCCTAGGATGGAGAAGGGCCACCCCATTTTAACCCAGAGTCACAATGGTGCATATTCCAAAGGTTCTGCCCAGATGGATGGAATAGCTTCAAAATGCTATTGCTCTCGCTGATCTAAGGATGAGTAATCCCCTCCAATATGCATTGGCTGACATCATTGACCTCCAATCGCCCAGATATTTGCCGTCATCATTTGACTGGGGTAGTATCTACATGTTCTGTTCTCCATTCTCTGCTATGGTACCACATGCCCTCTGTAGACCCTAATGAGCTACCATGTCCCCCATGTGCACCATTGTCTGTCATCCAGCATTCCATCCTCTACACTGAGTAGGACCAATTCTCCTTGGCTCTTGATGGGCTCATGGACCTGAGCCAGGCTACTTGGTACATGCCAGACCCCAACCCTCCTACCTTCCACTGGGGCTCTTGGATCAAGCAATTACCTTGTAGTTGGTGCTCATGGCCCTGGGCTATGAGACTCGGGACCCATGATTCCCTGTCCCTGGGGCTCAAGAATCCAGCCCCCACCACTGAGGCGGGGTTGGTTGCTTGGACCAAGAGACATAGGCCACTCTGGGTCCCCCACCTCTGGGGGTCATGGATCCAGCACCCACCACACAGGCAGGCCCCAGGACCTGGACAGGAGACCCAGGGTCCTTCGGGACCCCAGCCCTGGGGTTCACAGATCCGGTACCCACCACCACCAGACTGACATGGCTCATCTTTCCTCAGCATCCATCAGAGGGTGTTTTAGCTGCAGAGTCACCCCCCAGACATGGCTTGAGTGTGAACTGGCTGGTGATACAGCCTGACCCAGCCTCTTCTGCACCCCATCCTGGTTTTCAGATTTGCCAGTGGATGTTATGATCTGGCCCAGCCTGGCCCACCCCCTTATCTGACCCACATATATGCCAGAGGGTACTGCAACCTGGACTGGGTTGGGTTGGGTTGCTTCCTGCCTTGGTTCTTGCACTTACCTGCAGGGACTACAACCTGACAAAAGAGTTCATGAAACTTCTCTATCTGGTCTCCTCTCAGTGGCTCATCTTGTGCACACTGCTGGGTCCCTTGCCCAGGCTAACTTTACCCACCTGTGGTCCTGGCAGGGACAGTGTCCTTGTCCAATTATCCCATACCTTTTCTGATTCTTGTTGTTGAGTGTTACAGCCCATCCACACCTGGTCCGTACCCAGACACAGCTCTCACATGGTTCAGCAAGAGCCAAGACCTAGCCCAGGCCATTCAACACCCACTCTGACTCTCATAAGTACTAGTGGGTAATGGAGTTTAGCCAAGCTCAGCTCTCCCCACACCCAGGTCCCAACCATGCCAAGGGGGATTGAAACCATGTTTAGCTTAAGACAATGCACTAATTCTGGAACTTGTGTTCACCGAGAGGAATTCTAGCCTTGCCAGGGTATCCCCTTAGCTCCCTAACCAGGCCTGTTCCCAGCCACAGTACTTGCATGGACCAAAGGATATTGCTGTTCCACATGTGTAAGTGCACATATTGCCCTGCAGGTTCTACGCCTAGACCTGGTTCACTCATGTATTTGTTGACTTCTTGGCCCAGCTTCATAGGATCCATTCCCTTTTCTAGCACTCTCTGGTGGGTTCTATGTTGTAGCCCTTCAAGTAGAGTGGTAGAATGGCCTTGTCCATAGAAGTTCCAGAGAAATCATTGCTCGCCTGGACCTGAACCCTATGGTTCCTGCTGATCCTCACCTGTGCCATCTCTCAGACTCCCTGTAAACTTCACACCCCCAAGATCCCAGAGCACGTTGTCAGGTGACCCGCAAGTTTCACCTGGGGAGCCATTGGTGAGCTGGGCCTCCTCGCCCGGGTCCTCCCAGCAGCCACGAGACGTGAACACCTATGCTCCAGCTTCAGACTCATTTTGGCTGCCCCCACCAAGATGTGGTGGTGGGTGGAACCAGTGTCCTGCATCGGCCCAGATCCATCCACAGTGTACTGTGGGAGGAGGTATTTCTCAGGCCTTGGTAGAAGCTCAGGATTTGCCTACCATGTGGCAGTGGTGGCCAGAGCTACAATCCATCCATTAAGCCTGGCTCAGCCTGGGTCCTCATACAAGCTGCAGTATGGCTGGCAGAGTCGAACATCCACGCCTCAGGCTTCAGACTCACCTGGGCTGCCCCCACCACGATGGCAGTGGTAGATAGCTCTCTTTTACTTTTGACAAACATTTGAGTTACTTGTAGTTAAAAAACACTGAACTGTGAACATTCTTCATGTCTGACTGTGTGTGTATATATATTCTGTTGAGTGTGTAGCCAGGAGTATAAATTCATATCTAAATATGAGCTTTTCTGTATCAATTTATGAAAACTGTTACCAGTTAAGGATGTTCTTTTTAATTTTATTTTCTGACTGTGTGATTGTGTGCTCTGAGGTTTGAACAATTTTATGCTTTATGGCACTATTCTCCACATCTATTTAGATATTCACATCAGTATTGTTGTTTGCTGTGTTACAGTGCACTCAGAAACTCTTAATAAATCACATAGCCTCGGTGAAAAGAAAAATATACCTAGACAAATGATCAAGACTGATCCAAGGCAAAACAGAAAATTGGGATAAAATGCTACAAAATTGAAGAGATTTAACTGTTGATTAAAATATCCCAGCAAAGAAACCTTCCAGCCTCATTAGATTTACTGAATAATTTAAAGAGGAGTTTTACATTATAGTTCTTATTTTATGATGCCAAAGTTGCCATGATGCCAAAACTTAGTCAAAGTATCACAAGAAAAAAACACGAACCAAATTTTCCTCAAGATTTTTGTTTTTCTTTTTAATTTGAAAGACAGGTGTGCAGAAAAAGAGAGAGGGAGAGAGAGAGGAGAGATCTTCAATCTACTGGTTCATTCCTCAAATGGCCACAATGGCTGGAGCTGGGCCTGAAAAATAAAAAATCCTCAAAAAAAAACATGTATATTTAAACCTAATAGCATGTTAGTAGTGTCACACACCCTGGCTAACCATGGCAGTTCAAAATGAGAAAATAGATCAATGTATTCATATTAATAGAAAAAAAGGGGGGGGGAGTGATTGTCTCAATAGAAAAAGAAAGATTTTGAAAAAAAGATTAAAATCTTTTTCATGTTAAAAAGTAGTCAACTGAAACTAGCCCTGTAAGGGAACATTCCAAACACAGCACAGGTTTTCATGGAAACCAAACAGATATGGCATAATCAATAGTTAAGAAAAAATTAAAAAGGAATGTTTTCTTCTGAAAACAAAGCAAGTCAAATTCCACAATCACATTCCATGTGATGCTGGAAGTTTGGCAAAATCCTAAATGGGAAACACAAAGAAAAGATACTATGTGTAGATAATATAATTCTATTCATAGAACATAAACACAGAACACACTCACTCTCACACACATACAGAGACATTACTAGAGCGAGTAAGCACCTTCAACAAAGTCGGAGGTACTAGTTCAATAGCCAACATTAGATCTATTTATTCGCAACACTGCTCGTAGTCAAAAGGTGGAGGCAGCCCTAAAGTCCATTAGGAGACCAAATGGATCAATAAAATGCAATCTCTGTAGCAATGTCAGAATATCTATCTGTAAGAAGACACAGACATCTAAAGAAGACACAGAACCTCTGAAACATGTCCAGGTAAAAGATGAACATAAAACCTGACATATTGTATAAATGTACTTATCTCTGAAACTTCCAGAATAGAAAAATTCGTAGAGACTGAAAGCAAAATTTTGATTGCTTACACCTAGGGGAATGGGGCAATCATACGTGACTGTTTACTGGATATGAGGTTTATTTTGGTGAAAATAATTTTTTTTAATCAGTGCAAGGCGGTGAATGCACTGCGCAATGGATGCTCTGAGTGCCACTGAAGTATTCATTTTAAAATGATTGCTTTCTGTCATGCAAATTGCACCTTAATTAAAAGATAATAGATTAATTTTAGAGAAAGGAGGTTGAGGCCATGCTTGATGCAAATCAACTAAAAATATCAGTCTAGACTGATGACTCTACAATAGCATGTTAACTGTGAAGCAAACTCAGTTACACATTTTTTTTAATTGTTACATTACATTATGTTTTTGATATATCATTTTGTTTATTTTCTTGAATTTGGCTTTATGATTCTTTTTTTTTCATCTCTCTCTTAAATGATATTAGAATACACTTTCAGAAATGTTGTACTTCTGTGTGGTTTTGGGGTTAAGTAGGATAATACATCACAGGATGAACTGTAGCATGCTTGACTCATAAGATAAAGATGGGTTCTTCCAACACAGACAAAACCAACTGAGGAATCTTACGTTTTTAAGTGGGCACATGATAGTTAAGAACTTGCGTTTCATGTTGTTTGCTATTTTAGACTTCCTAAACATTACCCATTGTGCTTATGATTCAAATTTGTTAGCATGAAGTTTTGATGTTATTTTATAATTTTATTAATTTCATCTATACCATGTTATCTTGTTTATTCTAAATAGTGCTGGTTTGGGTTTTTTTTTTATTCATGTCACTAGCTTCCAAGCATTGTGTAATTTATTTTTTTTTTCCTAAAAATCAAAGTTTAGCCTGCTTGATCATTTCTGTTCCATCTTTTCTCCGGTTTCATTAGAAATTGAAAATTATCGCATTAAAGCCGTTTTTATGGAGAATAGGATATATAATCATATACTTTAAATTATTCCACATCGTATTTTTGCTTTTCTCAGCATCTGTTTTTAATCTAATAATTTAGCACTGTGATTGTGTGTATGTGTGTGTTTGTGTTTTTATGTATTATTGCAAGCTGAGTAGGTTTCCATTATTTGTGTATTTGAAAGGCAGACCACAAGGAGGATGTCCTGTCTGCTGGTTTGTTCCCCAACTTCCCACAGCAGCCAAAGTAAGTCAGACAGAAACTAGGGGCCAGAACTTAACATGGGTCTCTTAGGAAGGTGGCAATGATCCAAGTGACTGAGGCAGCACCTGCTGCCTTCCAGGGGGCACATCAACAGAGTTGGAATCAAGAGTGAAGCCAGAACTCAGATCTGTGCGCTTTGTTGTGGAATGTGGCATCCCCAATGCCCCTTGCTATGTTATTTATAATTGATAGTCATTTCTTTCTCTCTCTTTCTTTCTTTCTTTCTTGAAGAGTAATGGAACTAGGTAGCACAGTCTAAACTAACTTTATTTTGTTTATTTTTAATGATTTGATTTATTCAAAGCATTCAAAAGGCAGATACACAAACACAGGTGGAGAGAGAGAGAGAGAGAGAACTACCTTCCATCTGTTGATTCACTCCACAAATAGCTGTAACTGTCAGGGCTGAGCCAGGCAGAAGTCAGGAGCCAGGCCTGTTTTCCTAGGCCATTAGTTCACCACTGGCTACAAAAATTCACCTATGCTTATTTTCTTTCCATTATTTTTTTTTTCTACTCGAGTCTCTAGAACAGCTTTAAGCTTTCACCGATTAGTGCACAGTACTTCCAGTACAGGATTTTTGCAGCACTCCTAAACCCCCAGCTTTGTGCTGGAGTCTTAATTTCAACTCTTCAACTTCTGTGGTTTGTGAGATTATTTTTCCATTATTATGCATATTTTCACGTTTCAAAAATTTCCTTCATGGAGTTTAAACTCTCTGGGCTGCCGTTTTATTCCTTTATGCTCATCATTCGTTTTCCTTCCCCATTCATTCTTTATGTTGAAGTAATGTTTAATTTCAATTTTGATGAGCTTTTAACAGATGCAGTGTGATTTGTGGATGCAGTTCTAAGACCATACTGATATAATGGAGTTACATGTATCAACTTAATTGACCACATTGTCAAGAGGTTAGAAAATTTTTTTAAAATTTCACTTTTAATAAAAACACAACCAAGAAGAATTTGGACACTTAAGATAAATTAATGTCACATATTTATTAACCCCAACCTGCTAAGGGTTATTTTTTGGTTTGAAAGGGTAAGATCTAGAAATTTGAGATTAAGATAATTTTAAATTGGACTGTTAAGGGAATTCATTAATGAAGACACGAAGCCATTGAGTTCACTTTCCAAAAGCCGTAAATGGCTGCCCTTTGACCCCTTGTTCCACTGTAAAAAGAAAATCACATTTGAAAGATAATTGAAAGAAATTTGCCAGCCTGTTTACCACCTCAAAGCATGAGAAGGCTGCATTGGAAAGTCGCCAGTTCTCTGTCCTCTGGCCTTGCAGCAGGATGAACCCAACACGTGTTATCCTTAGTTCTCGTGCCTTCTCCCTTCAGTTTTTCCTTCCTTCCTTCTAAAAATTACATATGCCATAAAGTTACATTCTCAGGAGAATGAAATATTTCTTTCTTGCCTGAAGCTCCCAGAAATATCTAGCAATATCTAGGAATATTATTTTTACCATCCAAATAACCCTGCAACTCAAGAGCTGGTCCACCACAGGCCGTTGCAAGGTATATTCCCAGTAGTGCTTGGCCATTTCGTTATTCTCCACTTTCAGTCTCTGAACCTCTCACTCATTGCTTTTGTTTCTATGAATTCTTACTGGCCCTTAAAGTCTCCATAATAGAATGAATGAGGCAAAAGAAAGAATCTCAGAATTGAGGCCTGGCGAGGTGGCCTAGTGGCTAAGGTCCTCACCTTGAACATGCTACAATCCCATATGGGCACCGGTTCTAATCCTGGCAGCCCCGCTTCACATTCAGCTCCCTGCTGTGGCCTGGGAATGCAGTTGAAGATGGCTGAAGGCTTTGGGATTCAGCACCCACGTGGGAGACCTTGAAAAGATTCTGGTCTCCTGGTTTCAAATCGGTGCAGCACCGGCCGTTGTGGTCACTTGGGCAGTGATTCATCAGATAGAAGATCTTCCTTTCTGTCTCTCCTCCGCTCTGTATATCTGACTTTGCAATGAGAATAAATTAAACCTAAAAAAAATCTCAGAATTGGCAGATATTAACAAGAAACAATCAGAAATCCGGAAGAGGAATTGAGTCAAAATAAGAAAAGTATTTGGGCCCAGTGCAGTAGCCTAGTGGCTAAAGTCTTTTTTTGTTTGTTTATTTTTTTAAAAAGATTTTATTTATTTCTACTGGAAATTCAGACATATAGAGAGGAGGAGAGACAGAGAAGAAGATCTTCCGTCCGATGATTCACTCCTCAAGTGAGCGCAATGGCCAATGCTATGCTGATCCGAAGCCAGGATCCAGGAACTTCTTCCGGGTATCCCACACAGGTGCAGAGTCCCAAAGCTTTGGGCCATCCTTGACTGCTTTCCCAGGCCACAAGCAGGGAGCTGGATGGGAAGTGGAGCTGCTGGAATTAGAACTGGCTCCCATCTAGGATCCTGGCGTGTTCAAGGAGAGGACTTTTAGCTGCTAGGCCACAGCGCCAGGCCCATAAAGTCTTTACCTTGGATGCATAGGGATCCCTTATGGGCACTAGTTCTAATCGCAGCAGTACCGCTTCCAAACCAGCTCCCTACTTGTGGCCTGGGAAAGCAATCGATGACGACCCAAAGCCCTGGGACTCTGCATTCGCATGAGACCAGGGAGAAGCTCTTGGCTCCTGGCTTCAGATTGGGTCAGCTCCAGACATTGAGTCCACTTGGGAAGCAGATCATCGAAAGGAGGGGCATAGCACTCTCAACAGGGTTGACCAAGATTGATCTTCAACACAACACATGATATCAGTTGATCATAAGGAACAGATCCTTAAATATGCATGTGAAAAAATATCAGTTGACATATAGAGAAATATTAATCAGATTCACAGCTGATCTGTCACAGGAAACTACAGGCCAGAAGAGAATGGCATGAGAAAAAGAGAAAAAGATTGGAAGCCCAGAATAACTTACCCAGCAAAGCATTCCTTTGTCTTTGAAAAATGAAATAAAATTCATCTACACAATAAAGAAAAGTTAAAAGAATATACCTCTTCCAGGCCTGCCCTGCAAATGGTACTTAAAGATGTTCTTTTAATAGAGAAAAGAAATTCCACCCACCAAAACCAAGACAAATATGAAGAATCCCAGTAAAATTACAACAGAGGAGAAAAGAGCCTCGTCAAACAATGAACAACCCAATGACAGGACTACATTACCAGCGGTTCATTTTAACCCTGGATGTAAATGGCTTCAATTCATCAATTGAACATTATAGATTAGCCGACTGAATCAAAAAGCAAAATCCATCTATCAAAACAGGTTTTTTTTCTCGCATTAAATTCTTCAGTGACTCATAGATCACACAGTAGCATGATTTTCTTCAAGAAAGTTCTTTATTTTCATTTCTTCAGTGACACATTAATCATTTAGTAGCATTTTGTTTCACTTCATGGCATTGTAAACTTACCTTTTCCTTCCTGTTGTTCATTTTGTTTTGTGGCTTTTCATTTAAGGGGATGTGCAGTAACTGTGTAATGGAGATGGTCATATCAGACGTGAGGATACAATACAGTACGTATCTCTACTTCCAGATCAAAGATGGACTCCCAATGAAACTTTAAATATATCTTGACAATAGAATGCTGGACTCTCTGCCATTGTCCATGCCTGCAATGATGGACAAATGACTGTGTATGAAGAACTATGCTATTGTAATCATGTAGGGAAAGTAGGGAAAGCCTTGTGTCAGGAGGGAAAGAATGTTGTGGGGGAGTGTGAGAGACATCTGAGAGCCTATGAAACTGCTTCATAAAATCCTAACAATAATAATTTTTTTAAATGGAGAAGGAAAAATGACACTAAGTCAACTGAGGTCAGAATAGCTACTGTTCTTACCAAACAACTGCTTTTTTCCCACGTTTTGGTGCATAGTTCTTGTCTACAGTCCACTGTCCGTAAGAACCCCCTTCTCCGTCGCAGGACTTTGTTAGACCAGAGACCACTAAAAATGGGACATGTTAAGGAGCAGATAAAGCTTATTAGATAAGGTCAATTTTGATCCCACAAACCAGCTTTAAATGTTGCAGAATTTCAGCCTTTGCATCAACCGTTTGTGACCCAGCTCCCACAGAATGTGACGTTAAAATCTTTCTGGAATGCTCTTGAGGTAAGTCCAAGAGACATTTCAACAGTGAGAAGTGTTTGAGCTCTTTAGGACAGAAAAACTTGCTGAACAAGCTCTAAATTAGGGAGCTGAGGTGTGTGTGTTTGCCAATGGCCTGATGGTGAACGAACATCTGTCTGGGGCAATTTTTTCCCACTATTGAGACAAGACTATTTCTTTAGCTCTGATCTTAGAAATGATTCATCACTTGAGGTTATCCAAAGGAGATCATCTTTGCAGAAATGTCTTCTTCATTTTCTGACTGACTTTAAAAGCTGTGGAAACTTTGCAAAAATTTAAGGGTTCCCAGAGGAAATAAAATATATAGTATACAGCTGAAAACATGAAATTATATGTTGAAACATGATCTCTTCTGGCGAATGTATTTTACGCCAAGGATTCTGAGGCAATGGGTAATGTTCAGACTCAACGGCTTGCTTTCATCTTAGGGTCTTTTCAAGGACATCCTCTCTTGACTCAACCTGTTGTCGCTCAGATCTCAGCTCGCGAATTGTCCAAGTGGCTTCTGAGAGCACTCGGGCACTTTCCTGAAGCTCTGTTACTAATCAGGTTCTGAACAGGCTACTGTATAAGGGCAAACAGGTTCATTTTGGCTCATGATTCACTCATGTGAGAGACCTGAAAGAAGCTCCTGGCTCTAGGCTTTGCATGGGCTCCGTTCCAGCCGTTGTAGCCATTTGTTGCGTGAAACAGTGAGTGGAAGATTTCTCTCTTGCTCCTTCTCTCTGTAAAATATGCCTTTTAAGTAAAAATATATAAAGCAGAAGAAGAAAAGAAAATGTTAGGCAAGATGAAAGTCGCATTTGTGGTCATTTTTCCCCACTACTGAGGCAAGAATAGTCCTTGTCCAATTCTCCATGACAGGTTCCACCCTGGCGTTTTGATGGCAGCTACTCTTCCTAATGCTAGGTCACCCTCTATACTATTCCTTCACATTTTTCCTTGGTTGTTTCTTCTGCCAATGACAATTTCACATCATGTATGGGCTACTAAATGAGGTTCTTGAGGGAGGTGGACTGCTCTCTCTTTCCATGGCTGTCTCTTCTTGTACCATGCATGTGAGCCCTGATCAACCCTGCTAGGAAACTTTCAGCTTGAGAGACCTGGTGTGGAAAACTGCAGTCAGTAAATTGAAAACCTTGTACGGGTCATCTCATTTACTGCTGAATAACTGCATCTGTTCATCTGGTGATTGCTAAATGAATAAAGCCAGTCTAAATTATTATTGGAAAAGTTGCATTGCTTCCCTTCAATTTCCCCCAAGTAATATCTCCTGATTTATATGATAATCCCTGGGATATTTCAGAAGAATTACAGTTTATTATTGGGTACACTTGACTATTGGAACTCATAATTCTAAAGAAAATCACTTTGGTGACTGTTTTGTGATTTAATTGAATGAGAATACGTTTATCTAAAATGATTTTGGACACTTAAAATTAATAGATTGTATATCTACATTTTACTACCAACTTACTGATTATTTTTTAGCTGATATAATACACATGCAACACGAATGTAATTCCTGTAAAATTATAATTGTTAGAAGTAGAAATAGTATTTTCCTGTGGTTGAATGTAGAATTTATTAGATAGGAGTTAGAATGTGAAATTTTATAGAGAATAATTTGATAAGAAGAGAATAGTCTTTTGAGAAATCAATTTATAAAAATATTTGGTGGAGAGAGGTAACTAGAACTCTCATATATTGTGAGAAAGAATGAAGACATAAAGCTTTCTGACTATGATCCAGTTCTTCCGCAATGCACAGTTTTATTTCCAGAAGCCCAGTTAGGAAAAGAAACGTATAATTTGGAAACAGATGGGGTAGCAGAAGCTGCTAGAGGCTGTGAATGTGCCCCGCAGAGGCCAGCACCATCTGAGGCTGGGTCATCACCCAGCGCAGCAAGATCCACTCCAGCGCCTTGAGGAAGTGACAAGGTGCCTGAAGGTCATTTCAGGTCAAAACTAGTCTACCTCAACTTCAACAGTGTCTTCTAAGAGGCATCCTAGGCCAAGAATGCAATGAGCTACTGGCATTCAATTTCAAATACAGGGACAACTCACCTAAACAGTATTCTCACCCCAAATCCGAGTACAGCCAAAAGGCAAAATCCTTAAAATTCTCTTCCGATGCATTTGACAAGGAATACATGAAGGGACACACAAAGCAAAGCGCAGCCAAGAACAAGGAACAACTTTGCAGTTGTGGCCCAGTAGATCTTTTGCGCCAGACATCCTAACCCCTTATCTCTGATGGGTTTTAGGCCTCATGCAAATTTTACAGCTAACTCTTTAGAAGATATTCTCTAAGTCTACTGGCTTAAATAATGTGTATTTCATATTCTGGTCCTCTTTGAATTTAAGATGAACTCTAACTTCTGCGAGGTAAGTCATGCTTAGTAGCAGTGAAAGGCTTTAATCAATGGTTAAGGGAATTTTGGCCTTTAAGCTAATAGACCACAAGAGCTCAAGTTCAGCTATATTTACAAACAGAGCTTCATTCTCATGATGTGACTTCAGTGGGCTCATGGCCAGGAGGTCACACTTTAATCTGCTTTTCCCTAATGCTATTGCTGCCACACAATAAGTTCGATTAAGACAAAGCAGAAATGTAAATGAATCTCATCGATAACTTATTTCATACATTTTCTTAAAGCTGTGAGACTGTTTTTTGTACAAACTGTAAATAAATCTCACACAGCAGTAAGCCTTGGGAAAAAACACACTTCAAGCCTAACCTTTATGTCAAAAACCAATTCCTTTCTTCACATGATAAGTCATTTTGATTTTATTATTTATTAATAAGCAGAATTTCTTCAGAGTCTAACTGGTTTCATTTTGCACCTTTTCTTAAGCAAAATTTGAACTATTGCCCAGAGCTCCAAATTACTATGAGATTGTTAAAACATAAATATAAATAATTTTAATGTAATTACTTAATCAAGTTGAGACTTTCTAAGTAGAATGAAACTGCAGAAAAATATTGAATGGCTCTTTTTTCTTAATAAAATGACAAGCTGTCATCTTCAATAATGGTGAGCAAAGAACACTCCAGAACCACACTGAGATCGCTGGCAATGTGGGAGGGCAGCTGCCTGCCTTTATTGAGTCATAAAAAGGCTTGTGACACTTTGAGGACTTCCCCCAGTCCCCAGGATAATAGATTCTTAGGTTTATATGTATACTTTCATCTCATACTATTAATAAATTCCTAAAATACACCAAACTGCACTGGTATGTTAACCTGAAGGGGATCTTCTTCTTTTTTAAGATTTATTTATTTTCATTGAAAAAGCAGATATACAGAGAGAAAGAGAGAGAGAGAGAGAAGATCTTCCTTCCGACTCATTCCCCAAGTGGCTACAAAGGCCGGAGCTGAGCCTGGTCTGAAGTTAGGAGCCAGGAACTTCTTACAGGTCATTTAGTTCATCTAAGTGGATGGTGCATTAATCCCAGTTAATCTCAGGTAACAAGGGCTGAACTATGGTCAGTCTCATGCATTTCAGCTCGTCTGTTTTCCTGCTCTGTGAGAAGCAAGCAGCTAAATATTTTCTCTAGTTAATATTGCTTGGTTATGCCTCACAAACTATAGGGCACAATCTGTGAACATAGGAAAAAAAAATGCACTTCCTGATCTCAGTGGCCTAAAGCTCCTCTCAGTTTAAGCAAAGCTTAAATAACTTTCTTCCTGAATTTGGCCACCTGATTTTTCTTTCATACAAAGTTTACATTAGAAAGTTTGAACTTGTAAATTTCTTATTTACCCTGGGCTTGGCGTGGTGGCCTAGTGGCTATAGTCCTCACCTTGAACGCAGCAGAATCCCATATGGACACTGGTCCTAATCCCGGCAGCTCCACTTCCCATCCAGCTCCCTGCTTGTAGCCTGGGAAAGCAGTCGAGGATGGCCCAATGCTTTGGGATCCTGCACCCATGTGGGAGACCTGGAGGAGGTTCCTGGCTCCTGGCTTCGGATCAGCACAGCACCAGCCGTTGTGCTTGCTTGGGGAGTGAATCATTGGACGGAAGCTCTTCCTCTCTGTCTCTCCTCCTCTCTGTATATCTGACTTTGTAATAAAAATAAATCTTAAAATTTTTTTTATATACGCTTTGTGATGTGAATCTGTTTCCAAGCTTCATAGCTCAGAAATGCCGTTCCCAAGGATTTGGAAGCATTTTCTTCCAAATGGAATCATCAGGAATGATGACAAATCCTTAAATCCCAGTTCCTTTAGAAGAGAATGACCTAATCCATGTGACAATTAAGTATACAGAGGACCTAGTTGTATTGACCCCAAACCCCATCATCCTCCAATTCTTTCCCATTAGTTTTTGTTTCAGCAGTTTAATTCAATGGTCTTGAACAAAGTTCTCATCGTCTTTTAAATTTCTCCAGTGTAATTTTTCTTCGACACTGTTTTAAGTCTGGCTTACAGGTGCAAAACAAAATGCACTTATATCATACATGGTGAATGTGACAATTCCAGAAAAGAACCAAGTGGTTTAAAGTTTGAGCCCTTTACTATATTCTATTGGGATGGTGGTCTTTCTGTTGTGGTCTAGGTTTTGGGTCAAATATTTATTTTCTAGGTTCTTGCTCTTACTTAAAAAAAGATTTTAGGTACAGGCACCAGCATAGATTATGCAAGTAGTAATGTTTATTCAGAGGGTGAGGAATACAAACATATATGAGCCATGTTCAAGGAGAGTGGGCCAGAAAGGAAAAGAATGGGCAAGGAAGAGAGACTGCTGCCTCTGTCTTCAGAGTCCATCTACAGGAAACAAGAAAGCAAGCAGGTACAAGGTATGTGCCCAAGAGAGTGATCCCCACCCCAAATGGGCTTTTATAGGGGCTTGAGTGAG
Organism: Ochotona curzoniae; assembly: GCF_017591425.1. Taxonomy (NCBI): domain Eukaryota; kingdom Metazoa; phylum Chordata; class Mammalia; order Lagomorpha; family Ochotonidae; genus Ochotona; species Ochotona curzoniae. The sequence goes on from NW_024467115.1 coordinate 25,792,269, forward strand.
GAGTGGTTACATAACGCCCCTCAGGTTGCAGGTGATGATAGGTGAGCGCCATTTGATTCACAAGTGGGCAGAAAGGATTACATAGGCAGGGCAACTGTGGCTTCCAAACTCACAGCCCTGAACCAGCTGCCTATTTCTTACTTGTTGAATTCTTTGGTGGAGGACTAAGCCTGTGCTTATAAAGCAAATTGACAGTCTGCTATTACAAAAATTGAAAGGATAAACAAGAAAGGAAGACAAGAAGTAGGGAGAGGATGGGAAGCATATGACGTGCTTAAAATTGCATGTGTGAAATTTGTTAAATCTGTTCTCTACATTAATAAAAAATTAATGGAATTGAAGATTGATATGCTTGCATTTGGTGAGAGGAATTCTTTTCATATGTGGCAATAAAAGTTTTATCTTAAAATGATGTTATTTTGTAATAGCAGTAGTTAAAAAGTAATTCACCTGACCACTTTTATGTGAGGAACGTTTGAAGATTGCCCCAGCAGAAAAATATGTTGACCTGTCTCAGAACTTAGTTTTTTTCCCCCTGGAACATAGCTTACGTGACGGTTTTGGCTGTAATGGTGAACCCTAGCTTAGCTCTTATTGTGAAGATTCCAGATGCCTGATTGTTACCTTCTCTACTTTGGACAGTCAGTGACAAGCTATCTGGTTAGTGGTGAAAGCACCAGACTCAGGAGCAGGAGTACCCAGACTCAGTAAGACTTCAGCTAGCTAGAGTGAACAGCTTCCATTTCAGTAAAAGAGAATGCCACAGAACCTGAGGTATAGTGGATTTTTAGTGAAATGTTAGTTGTAACAGTTCCTGTCAATGCTTTTTATCATTGCCTGCACTTCCGGGCAAAGACAAACCAAGAATAAGGAGAACGTTGCATTTTCACAGCTTTCTCCTTTACTCCAGACACATTCAATTATGCACAGTAATACAGTTAACTTCAATTTTGCTGCGATATTTGTCTTTGTTTAGATATAATGCTGAGCTCTGTGTGAGACCTTTGTCTTTCTCTCTCCCCGCCCTGGTTCCTGTCTTTTTAGTGATGGATGGGCAGACAGAGATGAAGTCATTGAAGGGTATGAGGTGGAAGCCAACGGGGGAATCACGATCAAGCTGCAGTCTCCGGAGGTCAGGTCGTTTGATGATTATTTCTTGAAACTGAGGCTGGACACCAACACAAGGAATCCTTGGTTCCCCGAGTTCTGGCAACATCGGTTCCAGTGCCGTCTACCAGGACATCTTCTGGAAAATCCCAACTTTAAAAGAATTTGTACAGGTAACTCATGTTCACAACAAACAAGGTAAAGCCTTGGTCATCTCCTTCAGCTCCATGACATGTGGTTGAATCATAGCAGTTATTAGGGTGGAGATTCAAAGGCAGGAATCTCCCACAGAGGTAGGTAGAAGAATATTTTATTAGGAGAATGTTTAAAAGATACCACAGATATAGTAAAGTAGCTCTGGTTTGATCTCTTTGCTTTCCCTTTGTGACTTCTATATATTCGCAAGTCAGAGAAACATGAGGTAATCACATCATCGAAGTGGGTGTTCATAGCATACCTGCTGAAAGCAGCCCTCTTCGTTTAAGTCAGAATTCTGATCCCCAGTTCTTCCAATGCGGTAACTCATTCCTGCCATGCCAGCAAGGGGCAGTGCATTGATCTAATTCTTTTAGTAGTTTGGCAAAATACACAATATACCTATTTTTTTTTTCCAACAGAAACTGCCAAGTCTCCTTAATGTTGTGTCTTCGATGGTTACTATTATTTCTGAGAGGGCAATAATTGCCCCCTGGGCTTTTCCGATATAGTCTGGTTTACAACAAGAACATCTTGGGTCTATCACAATGCCATTCAAAGCCAGTCAATCTGTGCTAGATGAATGAAAAAACATGATGAACTTCCCCTGCTGATGCCTGAAGGCCTCTATTACATCTTAATTTTCGCTGTAGACTTGTGGTCATGCATGCATGCTCTGCATAGGACTGAACAGAGATCATTTAGAAAGTTCAAGAATCCATTTATTTATAGCATGCCCACACATAATATATAATACAGTATATGCAGCAGAATAATCTGTGACTCTTCATGAAGAGAAGGAGCTTCTGTTCTATTTTGGCAAATGAAAAAATTATAAAAAATAATCCCATGTCGGGCTTGGACTTGGCACAATGGTTCAACTGGCTAGCACCAACATCCCCTACTGGCACAAGTTTATGTCCTAGTAACTATGGACTGGAGCCCACATCTCCTAAAAACTGCAATTCCTGACTTAAGACTTTTATCACTTATTGTCTTCCACCATATGGAATCTGTGAAAACCAAGTATCTTTACCTCTTTCTACAGAATGCTACACAACTTAGGTGTCTAGGAGCACCATTAGATATTCTTAATTGATGATAGTTTCTATTTCTTTCATTCAAGACATACTTATTAGGCATCTTCTTTATGAAAGACATCATTCCTGGAGATGAAAATGCAGCAGACAATGCAAGAATGAGGAAGCAAGCATGTTCTCAATCACCTTGCAATTCAGTGCAGCAGGTAGACAATAAACAAAAGCAGTGAAAGTGGATGTATCCTTACTGATTTGATCACAGGACTGTGAAGGGGTAAAGCAAGGAGTGAGGATAGGGAACAATGCAGAGGAGAAAATGGTCTGTCTGAGAAGGCTGCACTGGAACAATGATTAAAACATGGACATCGAGGAAGGTGTGAGCCATCCCAACCTTGAGGAAGGTCTTTCCAAGCAGAGGTAACAACAGGAGTGTAGAGGCACAAATGTGCCAGGACCAGCAAATATGCAGTGCCTGGGAGACGACCTCAGCAGTCAGTAGGGAGCAGATCTTGTGGGGCTTAACCAGCTTCTGTAAGAACTTCTTCCTCTGCTGGGAGAGTGAGAAAGGAAGACACTGGAAATTCAGCATGGCAAAGACATGATTGGCCTTCGCTTTCTCAGTAGGATCACTCTGGGTGCAGCGTTTAAGTTTAAGCACTCACCAAAGGAGAAGGGGTTTGAGGAAGGAGGTGAGTGAAGATACCGCAGAAATAACATGGGCACCGGTAGAATGGGCTCGGCCCAGGCAAGTAGAAAGAGCTGTGCGATGCTGAGCTTATGTGGAATAAGAACTGAGATTTGAGCAGACTGCCAAGTATGCAGGAGGATGGGGTCACTGCTGACTGAGACAGGGAAGATTTCAGAAAAAGCCAATCGAGATTTCCGTTAATGGCCCAATTACCTATGTGACTTTGTCATTGTGTTTTATGACTAAGTTCAAAAATACTGTGTCTTAAACATGCTAGAAAGCCTTTTTAATGGCTTATAGGAAATTTTTTTGTGACTTGAGATTTCTAAGCAGAAATTAGAACTCTGAAGCCTGGTACACTAATAATTTCGTTTTTCGATTGCTTCAGTCCCTGTAAATGTCAAGGTCAGAGCTTGATCTCGGCTGATGTTTGCAGTAGGAAATAAAGATTTTCAAATTCATGAATTATTCTTGCATTGTGCTTGAATCTCAAAGCTCTTTTTAAGAGCCTGTTATGTGATTGCAACCTCTCACAAACACGTGTTTATTTGCATTTCATTCTGGAGTCAAGTTCAGCAAATATTTCCTTTAGCTCTTAATTTTCAGAAATGCAGAGGCTTTTCTCTAACTTTTCTGTTTGCAGCTAATTCACAAAATGCTTGATCTTTTCTGCTGCAAATACACTGGTATTTTATCTTCAGTAGCTGATATATATATATATGCATATAAAATCAGTGTGTACACATTCATGCAAACTTACTTTACTCTTCAGTTTTAATAACATTGAAGCCAATTTCACTAAAATACAAACTTCCACTTCATATTTTATTATTATTCCACTAGGCATCTTGAATATCAAATTAATTCTGTAGTGTTATAATGAATATGCAGACACATTTATGAAAATCAGAGTGAGGAAGTAGAATTAACTTTTCCATTTTATTGATAGCTACTATTTCTGTCACTGGGAAACTGGGTCACTTGTGGTGTTTTAAAAGTTTTGAAATTGTCATTAGTTTCTATAGAAACCTTTATTGAACTTAATCTCAGATGTTACTATTTAAATAAGGAGTTTACAGGCACTAAGGGTCCTGAGCCGAGGCTGAGTAATTTGGGAATCATTGTGGATAATTAAAAAGTACTTCATGCAAAGTCCACATCACTGCTTAATTAGCTGAATGTATCAAGGGATTGCAGATGTGTTGGAAAAGCACTAACTGAAACATCAAAGCCGAACTTGTGAAAACTTAACCATTGCACGAATAGGAAAATAGAGTAAGTCTAAAACAAATAAACATTATTCTTTCATTGTTTTGGTTGCTTAGAGGATTTGTGTCATGTTTACAATGGCGTAATGCTTGTCATTCTTGATGAAAACCATGAAACAAGATTTTAAAGGAAGACAAAATGTAGCAAATGGAAGTGACAACTGGATCCAACACTGGCTTAGTTATAATATGTGTAGATAGATAGATAGATAGATAGATAACCACAGATTTAGTTACTATATCTCTAAAATCTACGCTCAAGTGAATGTGAGCCTGTCATGCACATTGTAAATGCACTATTTTGCAACGTGTTAATAGTTATAAAGCGAAAAGGCTGTTGTAAGTGCCACAGCTTAGGAGAAAACAAATAAGCTGTGAGACAGTTTATCTCATGAAAATGATAGCTTTTGAAGTTAAATTTTACTTAATTATATCCTAGAATGTGGAAACCAGAAAATGGAAGCACACAGTTAATCTTTAATCGGTCAAACTTATATAGTTGATGCCAACTTAAACATTTTCTTTTATATTTTTTTCTAGATAAGTTTCTAAAATTAATGATGGAAGATGAAAGTAATATATGCTATCCATGTTTATTGCATCTTAGAAACACCAAAACTCATGAGAAAATTAGGAGCATTAAGAAATCTTTTTTCAACATCCTTAATCCTTCTTGAAATATTTGATATATTGGCATTGTTCTCCATGTAGTTCTGAATCATATACTTAATGCTATATTTTATGTTACTTCCCAAAATAGAATAATTCTCTTTCTTGTAAGTCTATAAAGTTTTCCTTGCCATTACAATCCTTCATTCTTAATAGTTGCATAAAATTGTGAGTAGATACAATCCAGAACTCATCTAATCATTTAATTATTCCTACATACTTAGAATTTTCCCAGTCTTCACACACTGAAAAAAAGAAAAAATAAACTTCCACGATGTAAGAACATTTCTTCTTCCTAAACCATTTTCACTTATGCATTTTAGATAATTTTCTTAAATTATATTTCCAGAACTTCAGTCAAAAGGTACACACATTTCCAAGGCTTTTGAAAATAAGTATTGCAAACAGCAACTCCTACCAGCGCTGTATGAAACTCTGCATATTTTTTTCCATTTTGTTTTATATAGCTATAATCAAACTGTACATATGATTCTATTTGTTATTTCCACTAGGGAGTGTGTTTTATCTGATGTTGCTGCATGGCCTTTCTAACTACCATTATAATCGTTCCTTAATAGTCTATCTGATGAAAATACTTGCTTCCAGTTTTAGTTCCTATGAAAAACAAAGAAGCAAATAAGCACAGTTATTCCCTTATAATTTTTTTTAATATATAGGTATTTCGTTAAGATTAGGAGAATCTTGAGGTCCTTTAGGTTGATTGTCACAGTTGGCAACTGAGTTCCTCCTGGTGATATGCATGGAGATTGGCCGATGATGAATCCTCTACTTCAGTCTTACAAATTACAGAGAGAACTCTGGCCCTGTTGCAGGCATTTGAGAAGTGAGCCCGCAACTAGAAGATATCTCTCCATCTTTTTCTTCATCTTTTTCTTTTCTTGTCTCTCTCTCTCCATATTTCCCTATTTCCCTTCTTTAGGCTTCTTTCCATCTCTTTCTCTCCCTTTCTCTTTCTCCCTTTCAAATAAAATGAGGATGAGTTTTAAAAGCCCATGTATTACTAATGTCTTGCAATGTGGCCATATTACTTACTTTGGTTAAGTGTACAGTGTATAATGCAGTTACTGATTAGAAATGTTTTTCCAAGCCTTTTTCACAACCCAGTGGATTTACAGTTATAATTTTACTTTCCCTCTTATTCTTTGAACCAATTGGAAACAGATAGCAACAGTGCTTTTTAGAACTAGTATAGGATTGTATTTGGCTATTATTTCAAGACATAATGAAACATTTTGGCTTATTATTTTAATGTGCACTAACAACTCAAGACTAGTAAGATAATTATGGCTAGCTAGATGCTATGATTTAAATGTCACCTGCCAAACTCATGTTGAAATTCAATTTACATTATGATGACATTAGCAGATGGAGCCATGAAACACTTCTTTATTAATGAATTAACTCTAGATATAGTCTTCTTATACGATAATAATTTTGGATTCCATTATCTCTTACACATTCACTTGTTCTTCTGCTTTAAGTCATGGGATGATCCAGTCCCAGACCGTCCCCAGATGTGGTCCCTTGGCTTTGAGATTCCTAACCTCCAGAACCACGAGCAAAATAAGCTTTTATTGTTTATAATTTATTCTTTCTGTGAAATTTGGTTACAGTAGCAGAAAACACACCAAAGTGTCAAGGCTTCTAAACAACGAAACTTTCACAGTACCTAATACTGTCATGCACAATTTTTACTGGTACAAGTTTTTATAATATGCCTGCTTTGTTGATTTTCTAACTGTTATGAACCTTTGAATTTTCCATTTTTAATCAACTTATTTTGCAAGGCCATATAAGATTGGTCCGCTATGGTTGATTTGTGTTAAGATAATCCATGAACTGAAATATGGTTTAATTTATCTTGGCTCTGGGTCCTAGGATAGGACCTAGCTGTTTTTACTTTTGAAAGTTTGGATCAAATGCAAAATGTATTTACCTGCAGAATATAATTTACCTTCAACAAAGTATAATTTACTTTCTTTTTTTTTTTTTTTTAAAGATTTATTTTTATTATTTTTTATTGGAAAGGCGGATATACAGAGAGGAGATACAGAGAGGAAGATCTTCCATCCGATGATTCACTCCCCAAGCGAGCCGCAACGGGTCGATACTATGCCAATCCGAAGCCAGGAGCCTCTTCCGGGTCTCTCACGCGGGTGCAGGGTCCCAAAGCTTTGGGCCGTCCTCGACTGCTTTCCCAGGCCACAGGCAGGGAGCTGGAAGGGAAGCCGGGCTGCCGGGATTAGAACCGGCGCCCACATGGGATCCCGGGCGTGCAAGGCGAGGACTTAACCACTTGCGCCACCGCGCCGGGCCCTATAATTTACTTTCGACCAGGAAGTGGCTAATCTTAATTAGAGTTTGTGGAAGACAGAGTGTTTTTCAGCCATCCTTGTATCCATCCTCTTGTAACAGACTTTGCAGCCCGTTTTAAGAGGTAAACTTCTGATTTCCACTGCTTGAATCCATATCGACCTTCCAATCTGTAAGTCTAGGCCTCAATAAGCTTCAAATATTCTCATTTTTCTTCTCTCTCTCTCTTCTCTCTTCTCTCTCTTTTGCAACCCTTTCTCAACCATAAAACATACCTGAGTTAGCCTGCCAGAGACACGCAGTAAATGGATTAAAAGCTGGATGATTCTCAGCTGAGGAGTCCTAGATCAGCAAGGCCCCGGATGAACTTGTCTTTGACTGTTGGTAGATTAGTGAACTCCCAGTTACTCTTAGATCTGTGAACGAAGCAAATCCTTGCTATCCTAAACTGTTAAGCCTTGGCTGTGACTGGTTATGCAGCGTCATGTAGAAGAAGATAACTGGCAAAGGGTCCTCATAGCATTGCAATTCTTGACCCTGACATGGGAAATTATTGGTTTAGCTAAATTAAAAAAAATCATTCTTCAATCAATGCTAGAGTAGATTCAATTTCTGCCCCCGCCCAGAAGAAAAGCAGAATTATACATCAACTTTCCTGGAAAATGTTTAACATATTTATAGGTCCTGGAATCAAGAAGATAAGGCCCCTGATCAAGGCAGTTCAACTATGCTACCTAGGAAATTCAGTTAGCATGCAATAACTTAAAATAAGTATAATTGAAGTTACACTAAATATATACTCTTAAATGTAACAGTTGTGCGCTCTCACATGATGGTTATAGAAGCTGCTTCGTGGAAGCATTTTTCTAAGGCTGTGCATGTCTGCTAGCTAGAAGAATAAAAGCAAACAGACTTTCTGTTGCATCTAGACATTGTAATTTATGGAGCAAATCTTATCACATGGAAGGAAAGCTCTGGAAATATTTTGCTATAAGCACAATGCTTAAATACCTTTCTTTTGAGTAACACTTTTAATCAGAATGATCAAATATGGTAGCCACAAAATTTATATCTACTTATATTTAGCTTCATTAAAATCAAATGAAATTAAAGATTCAGTTTCTTGTTCTCACTCATTTAACATGCCATTAGCCACAAGAGGTTATTGTCTACCACATGGAATATCACAAATGCAGGAAATTTCTTTTATTGAACAGAGTTCTTTTGAAGTGATATGCACCAGAGAGTTCTACTTTTCTCATCTTATAAATGCACATTTGATTGTTTCAAAGTCTTTTGGATCTAATTTACAAAATAGCATTTTGACCATGCCCACACTCTTGGACATTCTTACAAACCACTGTAGCCAAAATATGACTTGCTAATGAGTTGTGTGAGAGCTGAATCGGATGTGGGATAGACCAGGCCAGTCCACTGCACATGCTGGCAAGCACAGGAACCAGGGCTGAGGCTCAACCCCGTGGGGGTTATTTGAAATCGCTCTCACTGGGCTGTCCCCCCGCCCCGGTGACAAGAGGGCTGAGCATGTGCTGGGAAGGGTTGGGCTGGGCCGCAGCACCCCCTGGTTTGCATAAAGGAAGCAGAGAAAGGAGGGCAGAACAAATTGATCCACTACCCCAGCGAAGCTAGGCAGCAAGCTTCTGGGTGAATGGAGACTCTGAGGCAGACTGTGTCAGCCAATTGAGCTTGGAAGGATCTCCTTATTCTTTTTTTTTTTTAATTTTTTTTATTGTTAATAACATTTTTTTTTAAAGATTTATTTTTATTATTTTTTTCATTGGAAAGGCGGATATACAGAGAGGAGAGACAGAGAGGAAGATCTTCCGTCCGATGATTCACTCCCCAAGTGAGCCGCAACGGGCCGATACTATGCCGATCCGAAGCCAGGAGCCTCTTCCGGGTCTCCCACACGGGTACAGGGTCCCAAAGCTTTGGGCCGTCCTCGACTGCTTTCCCAGGCCACAGGCAGGGAGCTGGAAGGGAAGTGGGGCTGCCGGGATTAGAACCAGCGCCCATATGGGATCCCGGGCGTGCAAGGCGAGGACCTTTAACCACTTGCGCCACCGCGCCGGGCCCTGTTAATAACATTGTATTATGTGATACAGTTTTATAGGTGCTTGGATTTCCCCTACTCCTCCCACAATCCTCCCCCCATGGTGCATAACCACCGTTCAAGTTCAGCTGAGATTCCTGCATTGCAAGCACATACCCAGCATAGAGTCCAGGATCTTATTGTCCAGATAACATTTCAACGGCTTCTTGGGGAGACCTTCTCTGGTCTGAAGGCAGAGCTAACAGAGTAAAGTTCCGGTCAGTTAAAAGCCCCAACTAAACATCAGCAACAATATACAATGTTATGGAATTGATTGACATAGTATTGAGTAAAATCTTATTCTTGAATCTGCAAATTCAATAGCATTTCAGAACCATTGAAACCACTTGAGCAGAACCCTCAGAATATGCTCCACATTAGGGATCCTGGGGTGAAGTCTTCTCCGCCCCCAGGGACCGGGGCCGTTGGGAAGCTGAGTGTGCCCCCCTCCCCCAGATAAAGGAAGAAGAGAAAGAAGGTATGTGAACAGTGAGCTCACCTACTTTCCCTTAGTCCTCAGCCATTCCCACACTGCCCAACTGTGTAAACATCATCAAAATAAAAAGGGGGGGATACTGAGGAGTAATTCAAAAATTAAGACTAAAATACTCTGAGAACAATAATTAAATTCCCATGTTAAAAATGAACTAAAAAAGGAAAGACTAAGCATGGCTTGATTCGCTTGTTAAGTCCAATACAGTCCCTATTTCTCAGTGCTTTTAATTTTCGATGTTCTTAAAGAAACATGTTCTGTTATCTAATCAACTCATCATAAAGGTTGACAGTCATGTGATTCTCCAATTTAAGCCTTTCTTTCTTAAGAGGCTTAAATGATTTTCAGCTAATAGAAGATAGAGAATTAAGGTTTAAAATAGAACTTCTTCAAGACATCTAATATTTATTTTGTGAATCATTGCTGTTTTGTCGTTTAGTTAAAACATTAAACCTACAGTTGTATATTATTAGATGCATTTTTTAAAAATATGCCAACTAACCAGGTACCTGTGATTCAGATACCCCAGCTCTTAGTGGAATTTGTTTCAACTGAATAGCAGAATTTTTTTGTTAAGTTATTAACCTTTATTAAAGAGCTGATATGTCCGTGAAGTTGAGTCCTACCTCAAATGGTCTAACTCATGTACAAGTTTGAGAGATTTTTTTTTAATGACTCTTCATAAAGGTTTCACCCTGATATATGTGGCTGGTATATATTTTAGTAAATTACTTAAGAGATTCCTCCATATTCTGTAAGTTGTGTTGTTTCTCACCAAGGAAATAATTTTTATCTCATTTCCTGTGCATGTTTGTTGCTGAGGAAATTCATAGGTAATAAGTCATAATGTGGAAAAGATGGCTGGAAAAGTCACGGTGGAAAAGATGGCTCTGTGCTAATTGTCCAGCAGCCCAAGAAATCGTGGGCTTTCTCACCCCTCACTCCTGAAAGGGGGAATGCTGAAAAGAAGCGGCACATTATTTTTTGCTTTCTCCTGTTAAATGGATTTGGGTTGACTGTCTTATGTGCAGTTGTTTGATTTAGCTTGAAAATTAAAGGCACAGAGTAGTTTCCAGAGCTAAGCAGTGTATTTTTAAATATTTATACTGTGAACTCGAAGTTAAAACAACGAAAATACATGGTGAATTTTCCAACGCTCTCATCACATTATCACATTTGTTGTCACTTCTACAATATATTGTGGAGGCTGACCTCTGTATTAGTAACAGTGATATTGTTGACCCAATACTGTAGTGTTCACTTTTATCTTGGGTTGCAAATCTTTGTCTCTTATGATTACTGTATCCCTTCACTTACCCTTGTCTGCTTACTATGCTGTCTATTGTTATCCTTATACTGCTCTATTTTTACCCTGCAATTCGGTCTATTTAAAATTCCCTAATGTTTTGACTAAAATAAATAGGGCTTAACAGTTTAAAATCCTGTTAATAGATTCAGAAACCTGTCATAAGCAAGTGTTATAATCGTTCTGCTCCATGGAAAAGTCCTTTAAAGACTAGTGCTTGGGATACGGAGCGTGCTTCTCCATCTCTGGGGTGTTCCCAGCAAGTGTTGGGGCCATAATCAAGGTGTATTTATTTTGTAGACTAAGGATCTCTACCCTCTCTTCAGGAAAATAAGCAGAAGAGAGAAGACAACAGTTTTGAAAGGTCTTATGCATATATAGCTTTCTAATGCCACCATGGTGATTTTTGAAGATAAACTTGAGCAGAAAAAATACAGATAGATAGCAGATGATAAGGAGATAAATTAAGCAGGTAGCCCTAAGATAGTTGGTTCAAAAAAAAAAAAGTTGTCCTTCAGGTGTGTGATAGCTTGGAAATTAGAAAGACACATTAGTGGATGGAGATGTTATGCCCAAAGACCATTACAGCATTATTATGTTATCAAGAAAGACAATTGTCATTTCCAGAAACCATCTTTTTCTTCTTCTTCTTTGTTTTCTTTTAATATTTATTTATTTTTATTGGAAAGGCAGATATACAGAGAGAAGGAGAGACAGAAACGAAGATATTCTGTTCAATGGTTCACTCCCCAAGTGGCCGCAATGGCTGGCGCTGAGCCAATCCGAACCCAGGAGCCAAGAGCTTCCTCCAAGTCTCCCATGTGGGTGCGGGGTCCCAAGGCTTCATGCTATGCTCTACTGCTTTCCCAGGCCACAAGCAGGGAGCTGGATGGGAAGCAGAGCTGCAGGGATTAGAACTGGTGCACATATGGGATCCTGGTGTGTTCAAGCAGAGGACTTTAACTGCTACGCTATCATGCCTGGCTCCAGAGGCTGTTTTTTTATCGAGTGTCTATACTTGTCGAAGTCCTCATGCACCATGCATATCAGTTAATAAGACACGTCTGAATTTTTAAGTGCCACCTTGAACATTGTGACAAAGTTGACAGCACAAAATAATGCTCATTTATTATCTAACAGCTCTAAAGGGCAGAAATTACAGCACACCCTGGCTCATGAGTCTTATCTGGCACCTCATAAGGCACTAGATATGAATTTATCAGAAACTCAGATAGGTTGTTGACCAAATCCTGTAGTTTTCAGTGGTAATGGTGAGGTTCCAGCACGTTCCTGAAAGTTCCTACTCTCAGAAACTCATGCACTTTTCAAGTTTTCCATCTTATCACTCCAGGCAAAAATGACTTAGGTCCCTTCTGGGCCTCAAATCTCAGATTCTCTTCTGTTGTTTTTCTCTGACTCTCCATAGAAAGAGCCCTTTACTTTTCAATGTTTTGTGTGATTTAGATTAGGTCTACATGAACAATTCAGATCGACTCTAATGAATTCCTTCATTTTAATTTTATCTTTAAAGAAACTACACCATTGGGCTGATGTGGTAGCATTAAAGGCTAATCTTTCACCTGCAGCACTGGTAACTTGTATGGGCCCTCGTTCCTGGTCTGGCTGCTCCACTTCTAACCCACCTTCCTGTTTATTGGCCTGGGAAAGCAGCAGAGGCTGGCTCAAGGCCTTGAACACTGGAACCATTATTGGAAAACCCAGAAAAAGTCCCTGGCTCCTGGCTCAGCTCCAGGCATTGCAGCTATGTGGGGAGTAAACCAGCAGATGTAAGATCTATTTCTCTCTCTTTTTCTCTCCATTTCCTCCCCTGTCTCTCAGTAAATCTGTCTTTCAAATAAATAAATAAATAAATAGCCTATTCTACGGTCATGGCACTGTTCCAGAAGACATTGACATTGGTTGGGGATCATTCTTTTTACCACACACACAAAAAATTAAGTTATTTCTTACTACTTGCCTGCTTTATTATTTCAGGTAGATTAGCTTGTCAGTCTCTGTTATCTTCAATGCATGAAATCTAATTTTTCAAAGGACTGGCGATAAAATGACATGAATTGGTTACATTTGAAATGTGTGCCCTCCCTTTCTGGAGTATCTCCAAGCATGAGTAGCCAGTTTGCTCCTTTATCCTGGTTAGATTTCTCAGTTTGTTGTATTTCACAGACAGCCAGTTTGGGAAAAGGATAATTTGCATTGATAAGTATATCTCATTGAACATAAAAGATTATCTTCAACTATTTGGGGCAATAGTTATGAAAATACTTTAGTACATTTCCTGATATAAATCTAGAAAAGTGTTGATAATGAGTATGTCTCCTCTGTTGTAAGATTCTGCCAATCAGAGAGACTCGAGTGACTGATAGAAGACCATTCCTATCACTGAGTATGTGTAAGTCCCAGGATGGTGCTGCCCTTTCCCCCGGTGGGCATCGTCAGGGGCTCCTGGGGTGGGAGTGATCTAACTCCCAACACCCAAAGGATCCTGATTCTTACATGCTTTATTGCTGGTTACATTCCTGTTTTTACGTTTTTGCCGGTTTGTGTGGGCTGGAGATGGGTACAGGTGTCCTGGTCAAGCAAATGGTCTCTGAGGCTTTCTCGTTCTCTTTTTTAAAAATTTGTTATTATTACATCTTTTTATTGTAAAGTAAGATACACACAGAGGGGAGAGACAGAGAGGAAGATCTTCCATCTGATGAATCAATCCCCTAATGACTGTAACTGTCAGTGCGGTCCTGCACCGATGTGAAGCCAGGAGCCAAGCGCTTCCTCCAGGTCTCGCATGCAGGTGCAGTATCCCAAGGCTTTGGATCATCCTCGACAAGCAGGTGGGCCTGATGGGAGGCCACAAGCAGGGAGCTGGATGGGAAGCAGGACTTCAGGTATTGGAACCGGTGTCCCTATGGGATACGGGTGTGTTCAAGGTGAGGACTTTAACCACTAGGCTGCCACACTGGGCCTTCTCTTCCTTTTTAAATCTTTATGTCCTTCGGTCTAAAGAAGATAGATTGAATAATGCCCAAATTTCTTATCACATTTATAAAGCCCTTCTTCCTGAAGCTGGTACTGTCTCCACCCCTGTGACTCCTGTGTCCTTCAGGCATCTCACTGCTAACCAGCACTGAGTGAACAGGGACAGAGAACTAGAATACAGTTACATCTTATCCTGATCATCAATCCTGATGGAAGATTTGGGGAAAAATAATGTGGATTCCAGTAAGCAGAAGGGATTGGTTCTGTGACAATTCTTATCCTAGAATCCCGTGTCAGCCGTGAGAAGCTGAATTGTTCTTGATATGTGAATGGTCTTTTAACAAGTAGATCAGGAAGAACTGAGGATGTTGGAGTCTGTCGTTACTCCTTCTTATTTAGCAACATTAAGAATCTAGACCAGATACAATGCTTTGTTTCTCCTTAATAAAGCACCATAAATTTCAAGACTTTGTTTTGACAATCTCATTTCTTTTAGCCCAAGACAATTTCATGTTGCTGATGAGATATGGCCAGACCTTATCCTTGCTTCAATTCCCGTATAAACAATTTCTTTTCATTATGAAGTCTTTCCCTCTTATAAGATTAGCTAAAACCTAACAAGAAAGGAAAAATGTACTTTGCAGTCTCACTGCTAAAGCAAACATAATACTCCAGTTGCAGATTTTCTCTCACTTAGGAATGATTTTGCTATGAAGTAAGAAAGCCCTCTCATTGAGTGACATATTGCAAATGAAATTTGTAGCCTCTTGAACTTCATTACGATTTTGAGACTCAGCCAGGAAAGTATTATGATATAATAACTTATATTTATATAATGCCTTTTTTCTACAACTTGTTTGAAACATCCAGCACAACCTTTCAACTTATCTCCATAACCCGAATGTTACTTGTTAAGGGGAAGGCCTCGCTAAGTTCATTTGATAAATTGTAAGTGAAGTTACATGATCCAACAGAATTCTCAGAATTTTCTAGTGAACATCATTCACTCTGAATCCTTCCAGGGAAAGTTGTTTTCATCCATCAGATGCCCTTTTTTTGCAATTCATTGTGTTGTCCATAGATTCAGTACCAACTTCTGCTTTGTTTGTCAAGCCCAATAACTATGCCACTCTGCCATTCGTCGCCTGATTCACAGCCACCAATTGTTTGTACTTTGTTCAAAGTACTTGAGAATCTACAACTATTCTGGGTGTGAACAACAGTGGCTGTTTTTGTAGGCCTATGAAACAGCAAAACAAAATGAAAACAAAGGTGTTAAGCCAACTTTCTAATGCTTTAGTTTGGGTCAGTGCACTACACAGCTTTCTCATGAAGCTTTGGTCTGTGTTTTAAGGCAGCAATTTGGAAACCACTCTTTCAACTACTCCTTGCTAAGGATCTTCTACTTGAATGATATGGCACACAAGCATGTGTTTGAGAAATTAGACTCACATTTTGTGTTTCATAATGTTGACTAAAACTGTGACTATTGAAAATCGCATGCAATAATGATAATAAATATAATTATTCATTGAAAGGCAATGGGGTGACAGATAGGAATGCATAACTCACAAGAGAGAAAAGTTTATTGCTAGTAAGAAATGAAGCAAACAAAAGGAATCATTTTCTACCTGTCATATATTGACACAGTTCTCACAAAATTGCAGTTTCTAATGTTGGTTAGGACAGGAAAAAAATGACATTAAGACACATGGCTGATGGCAGAATGATTTAGGAAGGCAATTTTTCAAAATGCATCTGGAATCTAAAGTTTGAAGGGCTGGTGTTTGTGGTACAGTGAACTAAGTCATCACTTACAATGCTAATATCTTTTGTTAAAACAGTGGTTCAAGTTACAACTACTCTACGTCCTGTACGACTCTCCGTTAACTCTCATAGGAAGACAGTGGAAGATGACTCAAGAGTTTGGGCAACTGCCACTCCTGGGTAGCCCCACTCAGAATTCCTGATTACCAGCCCTGAACTGGTCCACATGTGGCTGTTATTATTTGAGGGGTGTGAAATGATAAATAGAAAATTTCTCTGTTTCTGTCACTCCTCCTTTCAAATAAATAAATAATTTTTAAAAGATTAGACAATTTAACAGACTGATAACAGGATTAACAGACATGCAATACGGTTAATTTTTTTTTCATGCAAACCAGATAATAAATTCTTTATTTATACTTGCATACTTTTTTCAGTAGTGACATATGTAAGTTTAAAAGCAGTTAAGGTTGTGGCTGAATGGGAATGAGAAAGTGAGAATACGGTAAAAGTTGTTTAACAAACCCGTTTATAGCAACATGACTTTGTGGCCTATCCCATTCTTTTTGATGTGACCAATCCCATTCCTTTTGAAATCTGGATTTAGTTTTGTGTTTACATCTGAATTAATAAGCCAATGTTAACTTCGTCTTTTGTACCTTCTTGGTTATCCATGTGTTTTAGCACCTCATGTCTGTAGAATAGAGAAAGACTTTTGTGTGCTGAGAATATTCATTTTGGACTGGACACCAACCACGTAGTATATGAGATCTGTGAAAGTGTGCTAGCACCCATAATGTGAACCTTCTATCCTAAAGATGATAACTCCTTTGACTTACTGTGTCAGTGTAAGCCCCTCTACCCAGAAGGTCTCTATCGTGTTCAGTAAATTATGCCTGTCATTGCTATCTTTCCTAACCATATCCTCCACACTTATTGTCTCTCTGTTTTCCGTTTTATTGATATTATGGGTTCTTATGAACCCTTCTCCCTTCATTCTCTTTACTTGTCTCTCTCTCTTGTTTGACAATTGTCTTATGTCCAACTTTCTCCATGAATATCTCCCACAGGGCATGCGGGATTCTACCCTAAGTCCTTTCCTAAATCCGTATCTTTATACTTGGATCCACACAATTTTACTCTTTATTTTATGAAAACAGCAGAGTAAGACGTGTGAAACATGTTCCATGGAAGGCTAAGTGAACAAGTTTCAAAATGATAATAATTTCTATTCTGTTGAATAACTTCAATGAATGATCTGGTATTTTCATTGTCATTTTATTCTAAAAGCCATTTTTTGTATGATTTCAGACATCAATGTCTTTATTATGTCAGAGACCTAGGCATACATGAGCCTTAAACTGTTCTCCTTGAGCCACTCTCAGCTCATGTGGATAAGCTGGAATGCAGTTTTGATTCTGACTGAGGTATCTGAAGGGTGCTTTACCTTATTACTTTATATTTTTTGAAAGATTCATCTCTTTTATTGGAAAGGTAGATACACAGAGAGGAGGAGAGACAAAGGAAGATCTTCCGTCCAATGATTCACTCCCCAAGTGTCGGTGCTGTGACGATCCGAAGCCAGGAGCCAGGAACTGCTTTCTGGGTTTCCCATGTGGGTTCAGGGTCCCAAGGCTTGGCCGTCTTTGACTGCTTTCCCAGGCCACAAGCAGGAAGCTGGGTGGGAAATGGAGTTGCCAGGATTAGAACCGGCGTCCATATGGGATCCTAGCGCGTTCAAGGCGAGGACCTTAACGATTACACTATCGTGCTTGGCCCACTTTATTATTTTAGACTGAATACATGCCTAACCTTCCTACTGCATTGTTTTCATTTTATACAGCTTCTTAATTTATTTCTATCGATTCAGGAACTCCTGATTCGAACAATGCGTTGTAGAAACATTTCATTTAATATAGCGTTGTTAGTCAGTTATCTCAAACGATAGCTGATAGACATCATATTAATTTCCTTTTGAATGGTCTTTAATGTATTTTAGTTGCCATCAATTATAATAAAAATTCATTTCATCCTGATTTGTCGGTCATTCTCTATCAGAGCATTTGCAATCATGTGGCTTGTCTGACAATTTGATGGTAGTTTGGTGATTGGCATAAGGAATAAGGAAATTCTTGTGAATTTCTAGCATAACAGTGGTCCTCGGTGACACTTCTCATTCCAAACATCCCTTGGCCTCAGTGAATAGTATCACAATCTCATCCAATTTCAGAAAGCCACAGGCAACAGAATTTCACTGCTAAACAGCAGTATCCTTTCACTCACAAAACAAACCTTTCCCTAGACGATTTAGCCATAAAAAAAAATTCTCCAAAGAATATTGTATGCTCCCCATTTAGATCAGTTTCAATAGATCTAATGACTGTCGTTATTGTGATTCAGTAATTGTTGAAGCTAAAGGGAACCATTCTGCTTTGCCTTTTGCAGTTCGATACTGTTCAGAAGACATCTGCAAAACCAGTGTCCAGTGTCTTTTTACTGAAGCTGTTTTTAATTGCTCCCCTGTTAACCTCACCGCTAGAATAGACTGTCGTATTTGATCAATGTGGTCATGTCGTGCTGACCAATTTTTTTTTTGCAGCTTTCCCTACTAGAATATTTCTGAATTTTTACAAAAGGAATATACATGTTGTAACACCAGTACTTGTTTCTCAGCAAATGAGTCACTCAAATGTCTTTCTTACCCCTTGTTCAGTATGGAATTCATCTCTGCAGCTCTCTTTCATTCCCAGCTATTTAGGAAATCATTGCTGAAGGACCAAAGCCTTGTCCCTGTCCTCAGCACCCGATCCATGACAGCTCAGCACGATCTGGACTAACCAAGAGTCCTTCATCTGTGTTTAGTTCATGTGGAGGAATCTGATAAGCATCAGGTGCTCAAGTCACGTAGTGCTTTGCATTGCATACATACAACTATTTAGCTCAAGTCATGCAAAAGCATACAGACAGATCTGCTAAGAGTCATGGTATCTATTGATTTTGTACCCAGGGTCAAAATTGTCTTCATGGTACATATGCCTTTGTGTATATCAGTCTGAATTTCTTCCTTGATGATGAATCACAACTATCCTTTTTTTTTTCAGTATAACCTTGACCATGACAAACCTTGGTCTATAATCTGTGCTTTCTCAAACTTGAGCCTTATTGTTTACTATGATGAAGAGGTCTCTGTCATACTCTTACTAGAATTGAAGCCCTGTGTTGTTGAGAATCAGATAGATATGCTAGGGGAAAAAAATGCGAAACCCTTTGTTCATCTAAATTCCAAGCCCCATTTGAATGTTTATCTTGATATATTAGAAAAAGTATACTTTTTGAAAAGATTTATTACCCACATATAAGGGAGAATTATTTGTACATACACAAATTTTGTTGTGGATATAGTTTTTGTCAGATTTTGTTTTAGATCTCTGTCAAAGAAACTGGTAAGAGTTATATACCAAACAGTTTCAATGTAACTATCTTACATTTTGCTTTGCGTGAGTGCAGTTGAATATCTTTTCATTTGATAATTATTTAGGCCCGTGGCTTATTTTCCTGCTGGACTATGATATTTTTACTACTTTTATAAAGATTAATTTATGTTAATCTGAAAGGCAGATTTTTGCTGTGAGAGGAGAGACAGAGAAGTCCGCCCATCCATGCTGCTTCAATCCCCACGCGCTTCCAAGTATCCCACACGGGTGCAGGGTACCAAGCACTTGGCCATCCCCTGCTGTTCTCAGGTGGTAAGCAGAGAGCTGGATTGGAAGTCGTGACCCAAGGCATGAAATGGTACCATTATGGAATGCCAACCCCACAGGGTGGAGAATTACCCTGATGCACCACCATGCTGGCCCCTACCTTTTTACTCTTTATTTGCTTTTCTCTTTATATAATAGAGCCATTAAAGTCCTTAAATGCAATGCAATTCTTAAAGTGTTATTTAAAAATAAATAAAATATTAAGTATTAAAAAGGCAAATTCTGCTTTGGACACAAAAAAATAAAAACCCACGTAATTGTAATAAAGGAGCGCTGGGCTGGTCTCATACACCCTCAAATAAGAACAGCTGGCAAACATCTGGAAAAAGTTGGCCATGTTTCCTGATTAGTGTTTCCGTGGGACTGAATCGCAAGGTGAAGATCTCATCCAAAGGTTACATATCACATATCATCCTAGAACGCCAGTTTCCCAAAGTCACTGAAGAAATTCCACAAGCAACAGAACTTTGGGCCAGAGATGCTGAGTTCTATGCTTCTGAAGCCCATGTTTAATGTGTGTTTTTTAAAAAGATTTATTTATCTTTATTACAAAGTCAGATATACAGAGAGGAGGCGAGACAGAGAGGAAGATCTTCCATCCAATGATTCACTCCCCAAGTGACCGCTACGGTTGGTGCTGCATTGATCCAGAGCCAGGAACCTCCTCCAGGTCTCTGACGCAGGTGCAGGGTCTCAAGGCTTTGGGCCATCCTTGATTGCTTTCCCACGCCACAAGTAGGGAGCTGGATGGGAAGTGGTGTTGCCGGGATTAGAACCAGTGCCCATATGGGATCCTGGAGCGTTCAAGGCGAAGACTTTAACTGCTAGACCATCATGCCGGGCCCTAATTCATGTTTTTATAAGCTGAACCACAATCAGTTTGCAAAGGACTGACCTCATCAGTACAGTCTCCATAGCTTCAGTTGTAGAGCACAGTGCTGCTTGAAGAGAGCTCCTCATGAGCCCCTAGATTTTCTTTAAAATTGGTGCTTATCATTTGGGCTCCAAACTCACAGTCAAGAGTCATGCCTGCCTCTAGGGCTGCATGCTTGATTCGATTGTGCAGCTATTCCTCCATGATTATTTCCCACTAGAACAGATTTATTCCCATGGAAGATGCACTTCAAGGTTTTGAGCAACAGGAAACGACTGTATTTAGAAGAAGTGATTGTAAAGTAGCATAGGGGCTGAGACACAAACCTTGGAGAAATGTATTAACTGTTTCTTGTGCCTAAGGCAATCTGAAGTTCACAAATATTGAAAAAGAATACTGATTCTTAGTGGTGAGTTTATTTCCGAAATTTTAAAAGGAATTCTTATGCATTTATATGAGAGGCAAAAAGGTAGAGAAGGTCTCCATTGCTGATCCAGTCCCGAAATGTTATCAGTTGGTGGGGTCCAAACCTGGAAGCAAGGAACTCAGTCTCAGTCGCCCACATATTTGCCAGAAACCCAACTACCTGGGCGATTCCTGTTTCCCTCAGGCTCTGTGTGAGTAGGAATCCAGAATGAATAAAAGTCAGGAAATGAATTCAGGCATTCCAATGTGGAAAGTGAACATCTTGCTCAACATCTAAATTTGTAACCCAAATGTTACTCCAAATCACTTTTGTCTGTTGATTTTGACCTTATCTATGCAGTGGCTGTTGAAGCCATTACATGAAAGATCAAAGAAAAAGAATCTGTCTATGTACCAGCATCATTCGTGAAAGATAAATCATGGAACCTAACAATGATGAAATTTTGCACAAGTTTCCTAGATTATACATGGTCTGTGATGAGGGACAAAATTTATGTTAACACAACCATATTTATTAAATAATGGTTAGTAGAATAAATTTCGGTACATGTTTTATTAGTTAATAATTATTAACATGGTGGCAAATAACAGGTTTCTTAAGTGTAATATCACTTCTGGCTGAAAGTAAATGACAGTAGAATACAGTATAAACAGAGTTTTGAAGTTGGACCGGATATCACTCCACTGACTGACTGCCTTTATCCAGCGTTAGGATTGTAGGCAAATAGTCTGGTCCAGTCTACAGATTTTCCATCTGTGAATGTGATAATAATGTTGTCAATTTCACAGATGCTTGTGAGATTAATCAGGTAACAGAGGTAGAGAACCTAATTGTATTCCTGAAACATAGCCAACGATACATCATGTTATCACTTACAGGGCCAGATGTGATACTAATTCCTGTAACATTAAAAAATTAAATTTTGTACTTTGGAATACATTTTTTTAAAAAGTTACCAAGGCAGTACACTGTGCAACTGGTTTTCCCTATTGTCATCTTACGTTGCTGTGTAATATTTGTCACAATTAACACACCAACATTGATAAATTGGTATAATCTAACCCCCCACCAAATATTTTTTAACTCATCAGTTTTTTCTTTTACCGATCTGGAGTTCTATCCCAGATATGACATATGACATTGCATTTTTTTAAGATTTTTTTTTTTATTGGAAAGTCAGATATACAGGGAGGAAGAGAGAGAAGATCTTCCACCCGATGATTCACTCCCCAAGTGGCTGCAACAGCCAGAGCTGAGCTTATGTAAACCAGGAACCAGGAGCTTCTTCTGGGTCTCCCTAGCAGGTGCAGGATCCCAAGGTTTGGGCTGTCCTCGACTGCTTTTCCAGGCCTCAGGCAGGGAGCTGGATGGCAAGCGGGACACAAATAAGCACCAATATTGGATTCTGGCAGGTAAAAGGCTACTACGCTACTGCACTAGACCCGCATTTGTTTTTTCTTTAGGCTAATATTCCTCAAACATTTCTGATTTTTGATGACTTTCACAATTTTCAGAGCACTGATCAGGTATTTTGTAGAATACCCCTCAAATGGGATTTTGGTCATCTATTTCTTTTGGACCAGGATTATGAAAAGCTACAGTACAGTACAGTACAGTACAGTCTCTTTGTTCAAACAGAACTGGATTAGCTGAGGCAATCTTAAGTGAAAACACAGTTGGGGGGGCATCACAATACCAGCTTTTCATGCATATCATAGGGCTGCTAAAATCAAAACAGCCTCGAACTAGCGCAAAAATTGGCATGTATAACAATGGGACACAAAAGAAATCCCAGATATTAATTCATACCTCTACAGCCACCTAAGCTTTGACAAATGAGGTGAAATTACTCTGTTGATAAAGGACGGTCTCTTCAACAAATGGTGTTGGGAAAAGCAGATCTTAGTTTACAGAAGTATGAGCAAAACCTGCATCTAAATCTACAACCTGATATCGTCCAGTCACTAGAGGAAAACACAGGGGAGACTTGAATCTTATTTTCACGTTGAAGTCACCAACACCATTTCACTTGAGGCCAAGCAATGCAATTGGCTTCTGAAACCCTCCATCATTTATTTATTTGTCCAGTCTTATTACACAAATGTGTTTCTAATTCAGCACTCTTAGCACAAATCGCATACGAGACGCTATTTCTGACTAGTCTACCATGTTTTTGATTCCATTGCTGAGTGTAGTTTTAATACCTGTATTAGGGCTTGGATCCCTCATTATGCTTTTTGTCAGGAAAGCATTATATTTGCCTATCTTGTTTCTTTAAATAGAGGTGTTGATAGCTAAGGTTGAACAGAAGATATCCAAACACATTTATATGAAATCTGGACATTAAATTTGTTTCTTCGAGAGTCTTTCTGCTAACAGCTCTTTGCTCTGTGTGCCTGACGTCATTAACCTTAGGAGCTACTCTTAAATTCTTAACAGCTATTGACTAAAATTTCACTAGCCTTGAGATCAGTGTGATTTTATTAGGCCCTTAAAAATCCTCAATTTGATTATTTTAGAAGAGATTGCTGGGAGACACCTAAGAAAAGGAAACATCCCACCAAAAAAATTCCCACAATTGCAAAGTTGGTATAGCTGAGGTTATGACCTAACTCAACAAAAAGGGCTACGTAACATAACATTGGGAAATATAAGCCAGCTATTCGATTCCCCTAGGAAATGAATTTTAAATGGAAATTCAGAAAATTATCTTATTTAAATTGTAAGCCAAAATGTATCTTATTTGTCAGTGGTCCAAGCATGGTAATAAAGACAATGGCCTGTGTTTAAACCCCTGAGTCTGTGAGGAAAATGGCAAGTTACATTTCAAGCTTTCATTTCATTAAGTTGATATATGGACGTGCAGAAAAGATATGAAACTCTTTGTCACAACGACGACATTTTTATGTAAAATGTTTTGTCAAGCTAGATACTATCTTGTATTGTTCAGAAATCATTAGTAAAAGTGGGTGTGCATTCTAATGCCACGTAACACGTATGGGTTTCTTTTTCTAATTAGTAAGGCCCTATATCAATTACCAGATGATGTTACATTAGATTGTAATTGGAGTACATCAAAGATAGAATTTTCAGACAAAGCTATTTCATTTCTGTAAAATGCACTCTGAAGTATCACTTTAGCTTAAATCACAGCCATGTGAAACCAGAGACATTCAACTGGGCTGCTCATGTCTATGTAAAGTAAGCACACTTTCTACCATCCATTAAAAAGAAGAGGTGGTGCCATTTTGGATCTGCCCTGTAAGAATACGAAGAAAGCTAAGAGGAATGGACTTGGCCAAGACCCTGACCCAGGAAGGCTGGTGAGAAGGGAGCAGGCTGCTGAGGAATTGCAATAATGCAGCTTCCTGCATTGACTCGACTGCCAACTCAATCATGCTCTGGTTCTTGTATTACTTTCCAAATGCTTCCTGCAGACGTGCAAACATCAGTAGCTCCACAGGGAGTGATTTATAAGTCCTTGGCATAATTTTGTGCCTGATCAATGATAAAAGCAATGGCATAGCAAGCTGTCCTAATTTCCTGGCTTTGGAGAAACGAAGCACCTTGTAATTCAGCTGAGTGTTACTGACAGATTCGCGGTATCACTTGATGTGCCAACAATTGTTCTTGTTTATTTTGCACATACCTCACGATTACTTTTAATATGGATTGACTAAATATAATTGTATTTCAGGAAATTGAAGGTTTACCATATTTTCTCATCAGTTTGCCAGAAGCCTCCTGTTTATGTATTGTGTAACTGGGAAATTTCTCCCTTAACAATAGATTGTGATAACGTTTTAGGAAAAGTACTTACTGTATTGTTTCCACATGCTAAGAACAGGTGGGTTTAAGCATTAGAAATCCAACTGATAATACTAGTTTTAATAGCATCTGCTTGACTGAAGGATTCTTTTCTCTTTTCCATCCTATATAAAGCTTAATGTAGGTCTTAATAAAATCAGTAGAAAGGAGGCAAGATGGCGGCACAGATACAGACATGTTTGATATGACGGAGAAGCTTTAGACAGGGTAAAGTACAAGAAGCAGATTACGGGGGGGGGCGGGCGGGAATAGGGGTCAGGCAATAAGCAGGGGGTACCTGGCGACCTGCTGGACACAGGAAAGCAGCAGCGTTGGCAAAGCAGTGTTGTAGTGTACAGAAAAACCCACCAGTGGTCGGCGAGCGGCAATTCAGGCTCCAGTGATCCAGGCTCCAGCAATCCGTCTCCAGCACCAGCCAGACATCCAGCAGTGGCCTCCGCTCAGCTCTTGTGACAGCCGATGGGGAGCCTGGGTCCACGTGGGGAGCCTGGGAGGCAAGTGCAGTCTGGGACGCGTCAATCGTGCTGGGTGACATGGTCCAGCCGCAGGCGGAAAAAAGAATAGGAGACTCAAGGTGCCTTCTCGTGTGGAGAGGCGCAGCGTGGAGTTGACGGAGCGGCCCAGAGGAGACTCGTTTCTAGCTGATCACATGGAACTGATCCAGTGGGGAGGGCAGCACTAGCTTTGCTCCCGGCAGGGTCTGTGTGGTCCCTGGAGCTGAAAGCCAGCAGCTGCAAGCCTCCAGCAGCGTTCTGCCTGGCACCATCTCGTGTAGCCATAGGACCCAGCTATCCTACTCCTAGGAATATACCCAAAAGAAGTGAAATCTGCGTATGAAAAGGGATCTGTAATCCTATATTTGCAGCAGCACGACCTACAATAGCAAAGGCATGGAAACAATCCAGATGTGTATCCAAAGAAGAGTGATTAAAGAAACTGTGGTACATCTACTCCATGGAATATTATTCAGCTTTTAAGAAGAATGAAATTATACTATTTATAAGCAGGTGGTCCTAACTAGAGACCATTATGCTCAGTGAAATGAGTCAATCACGAAAAGACAAATACCATATGTTCTCTATTATATAAGGAAACCAACATGGAAAGTGTAACTTCAGTAATGTGATCCATACTGGTTTTGTTTGTTTGTTTGTTTGTTTGTTTTGGCTATATTCCATGTGTTTTGATGTTTTTTATTTCAGTTTTGTTTATTCCAAATAATTCCTTTTCTCTTGTCGAATTCATCACTGGCTCATGGATTACTCGGCGGCATCATTTCTCCCAAGAGACTTTTTTTTTAAAAAAGATTTATTTATTTTTATTGACAAGTCAGATATACAGAGAGGAGGAGAGACAGAGAGAAAGATCTTCTGTCTGATGATTCACTCCCCAAGTGACCGCATTGGCCTGTACTGCACCAATCTGAAGCCAGGAGCCAGGAGCTCTTCCGGGTCTCCCACGCAGGTGCAGGGTCTCAAGGCTTTGGGCTGTCTTTGACTGCTTTCCCAGGCCACAGGCAGAGAGATGGATGGGAAGTGGGGCTGCCGGAATTAGAACTGGCACCCATATAGGATCCCAGTGCCTTCAAGGCTAGGCTGCTAGACCATCCTGCCGGGCCTCACAAGAGACTTTTGTGTTTCCTTTTTTTCACTCATGTGTTGGTTACTCAGAGGAGCGTTTTTAATGGTGCTGTACTTTGTTATTGATGTTGTAGTTGCTGATGTTGTGGCTGTTCTAACTCATACCAATTGTTGACCTGGTTTCATGGCTTCTCAATTATGGAATTGCATAGTGATGGAGTACTGGGGTCTGTCATATACAGATGTGGGGGAATAATGGAACATGCATCCCTGCTTGCAGGTGAAAGATGGATTCCCAATGAAACTGTTGGACATGTGTAGACAATAGGATGTTAAACTAATGTTGGGGTACACTTAAATAAGAGACGGATAGAATTATGATTCCTTATGAAGGACTACACCATTATAGTAAAATGGGGAAAATCTGTCAGGAGGCGGCAGTTTGGGGGAAAACCCTGCCTATACGAAATCGTACACATAATTCAAAAATAAAATAAAAATATATTAAAAATAAAGTCAGTAGAAAATAGTGAAAAATGTCATATTTTTCTGTGATTTGAGCATAGAGAATCCTTTATAGAAAGAATAAAATATAATTTATTGCAATCTATTCACAGATGTTAAACTTAAACATAGTCACAATGAAACTGTTCTGAGTCTTATCACAAATGCTCACTAGAAAAGCTTAAGAGAAATTTGCCAGATCAAGCCTTCAAGCAAAATTGAGGGCACTGAAGTCCTTTGAGGTTATCGCTTTTCTAAAAATGACCTGATTAATCCTCCTTCGGTAAATCTAATACTTGAAAATTTAAAGAAATAGCAGTCATGCTCTTGCTTGATGCGTTAACAATATAAAATAATTAAAACTCTTCCCACTTTGATCTGAATTGAGATTATATCAAATTATATAGTTAACACATAATTCTTTGTACAAAAATGAAGCAGTGGGGAATCACAAATACCAAGAATTCAGAAGCATGCTTCTCCAGGAAAGATTATTCTTACCAGTGTTTCCCAAATGCTTTCTTTCTCACGAGGATGCAGAACACTTCTTTTGCATGTGTTTGTATGATTTTAATCTGAGGTTAATACCGAGGATCTAGACATGAAAAGGCTGTGCCATCAGAAAAACATGCAGAGTGGTGACAAAGAAAAGGCATCCACCAAAGCACTTTATCTAAACATTCTTTTGTCTTTGTTTTTCAAATCTGGCTGTTCAAGCTAGGACAATGATCTTAAAATGTAAGAATAGGTAAGGCATGCTGATCATTTTTACTATCAGATGACCTGTGGGGGGGGCTACTACATGCATGCACAGTAGTACTTGGAGTGAGGAGCTTGCATATTATTAGTGTTTTTATCTTTTCTAGCTGTGCAGCATTCAACGTGGCACTGATTGGAGTTCAATGGGCCAACCGGTGTTATTTCCTTTCCAAAACTGAATCCAATGTAGAGATGAACTCAAGAGGCAGCACATGGGGTGAGAGTGTTGCATTGCAGATACAGGCATCACTTGCAACACTGGCTTTCCATACATAACACATTGTCACTCACTAATCCCCTGCTGATTCATCTTCCTGTTCATGGTCTGAGGAAGCGCAGAGTTATAGATGAGACTTCTGGTTCATGGCCCAGTGCTGTCTGTTGAAGCCATCTGAGGAGTGTGCCAATGGACAGAAGATTATCTTCCTGGCTCTCCCTAACTTTCTCTTTATCACTGATTTTCAACTTATTAAAGAAAAAAAGCTGAGACACACAGAAATTATATCGCAAGCTTGTTTGCTAACATAGAACACCTCAAACTTGTTTGTTCATGCAATATTGAAAAGAATTTATAAAAATTAACATTAATATGTAAATTTAGTACGCTTACACCATGCACACTCATACACAAACATCATTCATAGACATTTATATGTTTACACACTTGCATTAGAACTTTAAGAAAATACACCAATTATGGTAGTTAGTACCTGAAGAATAAAATGTGTAAGATTCCCAAACTGTAAGTTTTAGAACATTGCTGGAATATATAAGAAGGCTTGGATAAACAGATGCCTTTATTGGAAATAGTTCACGTCCTGATCAGTGTAGTAGTCACACAAGTGCAGATAAATGAGAATGCATTGACCTGTGCAGTACAGATTTCCATATCTCAATATGAGGGAGCTTTAAGATGTTTATGGAAAATGCAAGTAAAAGATGAGTAAATTTTTATCAGGGAATTTTAGAAGACCTCTTGCATGTGAATTATGTTTCATGGGAAAAGTTGTTACATTTGGGGAAAAGAAAAAAAAGATAAACCAAACACCAAACTTGATTGAGAATATCAATTAGATAAGTGGCCACCATGCACCTTTAAATACTTGGGTGGACAGTAACATGTCACCTAAACCAACACAAGAGAATCACCCAGAATCGTTGAGTCAATTGCTTAGCTCCAAATCAAGGAGGAACAACTGAGTTGGGTATGCTGTTGCTTTTCCTAAATCCACCAGCAAGGTGAATGTGCCCTCTCTTCACGAGATGGGAATAGGGGGTGTGGTGTTACTCTGAGGGAACCTCTGAAAAAAGAAACAGGACCAGACAGCCAAGGAGAACATCAATTGCAAGTCTGATGTAGTATCCGTATGCTTTATTCCTTGCATTTACAAAACAATGGTGATAGAATGTGGTTCACATTATCACAAACGGATGGAAAAAGAGTGTGTATGTTTGACTTCATCAAGGACCAATAAACGTAGAATTGGAAAAGCAAAGCATAAAACTTTATAGAGGAAAACAGTGTTTAGAAAGGTAATTGGATCCATTTCATTTGCTTTATAGATTAGGAAAAACTGGGGACCAAGGATGTCACAACAGTTGCTCAAGTGGTAGGGACTGCTGGAAATCTGTTCTTGATATGTGATGGCAGGCAAGTGTCCAGATCTCAGCTGTCTTTGTGCCAAGTACAAAGCTCTTTCTGCTCTATCACTGTGCTGAACGGCAGCAGCCAGGAGTATTTATCCTCCTTCCAATCAGTTTTCTGCAAGGTAGTCTGACTACTCCTGTCTCCATGGAAGCCCTGTGTGCTTTACTCTCAGCTAGCAATTTATAGTTCTTATTGTGCTTTTGCAATAAGAACAAGATTGCTATTTAGAATTAAGGTAGCTATTTTCACGATCCACTGTGGAGCGGTTAGGCTGATATTCTTTGGGAGGTAAATAAACACAGTCAACCTCAATTATCTGTCTCCATTTGGTGTATTAGAAAAGGTAATGGTTTAATGACATCCTGGTAGTTTATAATAGTTAATACACCACAAAAAAAGTACATCACAAAGCCCTCTTCTCAATAGTAGTTCTGAAATTAGTTTTAAGAAAAGGCACTGAGCCCCAGACAATCAAGGTACTTCACTTTCACTTTGATAAGCAATAGTACAAGTTTTCAATTGTTTATTCACTGGTCATGAAAACATAGGATCATGGTGAGACAAGAAAGTTTGTGATATGTTTAGTTTGTCATTTCATGGATTCATGCAGCAATTATCAGGGAAAGTTGTCAGGTAGAAGTTGGTGGTCTTCTGAAGTCTGCATGATTTTCTAAGTATGTCCTGCATTCTCAAGTTCAATGTCAGTGGATTAGAGGTAGAAATGGTGGGGCAGAGTGCTAGCTGGAGGAACAGTAGGACATGTTGAGTCAATGGGTTGCTAGGGAAGCCAACTGCATGTGCTCATTTCAGATCAACACAAACACAGAGCTGTCTATTTTGGAAAGGGCTGCAAACTATGACATTGCCAATAATCCCTGTAAGCTTGTATCTGGCCCCCTGGCTCTGGTATGATAGATGCTGACAAGAAGAGCTCCCCTTTCCTGATTTTCCTGAATTGGCTACCAGGACTTGTAAACAGACAGACAGCTGTGCATTTCCAGAATAATCCCAGGGAGAGTCCAAAACCAGGCTTGGCACGGTAGGAATGCTCTGTCCTCTGACAAAATAAAAGCAACTGTTCCATAGTTTCTCATTGTCCACCCGCACTGCCACTAAGGGTAATTTGAACAACCAGGACCTGGGAAGAATTTGGACCCAAGTATGTGACATCATTTTCTCCCCTGTAAAGTGGCATGATTAGTTTTTAATTGCTAGAATGGTAGTGAATATTAGAACTTTTTATTGAGGACTGTATATAACAGATACTAAAAATGATAGCTTTTTAAATTATTGTTG
The DNA here is from genome assembly GCF_017591425.1 of Ochotona curzoniae. Lineage (NCBI taxonomy): Eukaryota > Metazoa > Chordata > Mammalia > Lagomorpha > Ochotonidae > Ochotona > Ochotona curzoniae. Next base: position 25,822,920 of record NW_024467115.1, read on the forward strand.
GTATTTTACCATTAAGATAGGATAAATGTGAAGTAAGCTTCAATGGATAATATTCTGATTATCATATTTGTGGAATATACATTCAACTATACATACACATAAATATGTACATATGTGTACACATATATGCATATGTATGCAAATCTCACTCAGTTTACGGCTTAGAAGATAGGTGGCCTTTGTCCCAGTTTCCCTTGTTCACTCCTACGTTTCAGCATAAATATTCCTAGCACTCATTTTCAAGTGACTTTGGAAGATGGGTTATATGATCAGCTGAAATGGTAACCAAAATGAAAACACTGATTTCAAACATATCTAAGAATAGTTATGCTAGTGCTAATGAATGAAGTGCCTGTTAGGCAAGGCACTCCCCTCCTCTCCTCCCCATGTTACTTCCCGTCCCTTCCCTCCCCCATTCTTTGCTCTCTCTCTTCCCTCTTCTTTCTTTCACATAAGTTAATTACTCTGATTCTGGTACCCTTCATATTTGGCTCTAGCACTTGAAGTTGAGGAACAACCTAACAGCAACAAAAACTTTGCTGGCGGATAGCATTAATTTATCTCTTATTATCCTGACAAGTATGGAAATGGAAGAAAAGAAAACTAACATTAAGGACAGCAGGTCTGGATGACATAATTGTCATCCCACTTAAACGACATTAAAATTTTTGCAAAACAGACTTCTGCATTCTTCCTCATATAAGTTTTTCTACTTAGTCTGCATGGTCTGATTTTAAAGTTTCTTTTGTGTCTCTCTTTCTATATCTCCTCATGGAAAAAAAATCTGTTGAAACAGAAAAATACTACTTCAGTAAATTTTACTTTTTAAAAGGGCTTTTTCATTTTTGATTGACATATTCGTTGCAAACAGCTGTAAGGTACATTTTGACATTTCATACATGCAATTCTGATAGATTGAGTAATGACCAAATCAGCCGAAAACACCTTAACTATCTATCAGATTTCTGTTGTGGAAACCCAAAAAATCCCTTATTCTAGCTATTTTGAAATATACGTGTCTTGATTATTAACTGCGGTACCTCAGCGCGCAATTTTCACAGTGCTCTCTGAAACAAAATAGGAAGATAAACTCAAATTGAATATATTATTCTGTATCTTGGCCCTACAATTTTGCTTCTCAGTCATAGAGTATAAATATTTTCAACTACGTCTAAAGTGATCAACTTTTAATAGCATTGTTCAAAAACTTCTTTCAACCTAAAGTAATATCAAAGCCAAAATCACATGCCTTCTGTGCACACTAAGCTGTCTAACTTCTTTGTCTTCTAACCCAAAGTCTTTAGTGCCCAGTGATCGAGACAGTTTGGAACTAACAGGGCAGCTGGAAGATTGTGGAAGAAGCCCCATGTTGTTCCAAAAACTATAAGCAAGTAAAATTTATAATTTTCCCGACTATAGTACCTTGTCCATGGGCCGTGACCTTGTAAAGAAACAAGGTCCATTGCACAGAAAAGCAAGGTTTTAGAAGAAATTAAAAGTCTATACATTAAGTCAGAGCTGTGCTTTTTCACATTTGTTATCTTTATCTCAACATAACCAACTGGCCCCCAGTTTCACATTCATATGTAAACCATAATGTTTATATGTTCAATATGGAACTTATATCCAACTCAATACTGTTCTTGTGTAACTGTTAAATGAGAAACATATATTTACCTGTGACAAAGGGAAAAATGATAGCAACGTTTTGAAATGCATAGGTTAAAAACTAAAAGCTTGGGGAAGGCACTGTGGCTTAGCAAGTTAAGACTCCATCTGTGGTGCCAGCATCCCACATGAGCACCAGATGAAGTAGCAGCTGCTGCACTTCCAATCCAGCTCCCTGCTGATGGCCTGGGGAAGTAGCATGGGATGGTTTGAGTCCTTGAGTCCCGGCACACGTGTGGGAAATCAGAAGGAAGATTCTGCCTTGTGGCTTTGAAACAGTTGTTGCAGTCATTTGGGAAGTGAGCCAGCAGATGAATGATCTCTCTCTCTTTCACTCCCTTTCTCTCAGTCTCCACTCATTGCCACTGGAGCTCTTCCTTTGCAATAAATATAGGTAACATTAAAAAAAATGAACACACAACACATAAACTCATACAAACACAAACAATTCAAAAGCTTGGAGCTAGTGCTGTGGTGTACCATGTTCAGCCATCATCTGAAGTTCCCACATCTAATTCATCTAATTTGGGCACTGGTTCAAGCCCTGGCTGTTCCATTGCTGATTCAGCTCCCTGCTAATATATCTGGAAAAGCAGCAGAAGATGGTCAAAGTACCTGCGCCCTGGTACCCATGTGACCATCTGGCCCATCTCTGGCTGTTGATTCCTATTTGCAGAGTGAACAGGCTTATGGAGAATTTCTGTATTTATCTAACCTTTCTGCAACTCTGATTTTCACACAAATAAATAAATCTTTTTTTTTTTAAATCTAAGAACTTAAAATTAATGCACAGTATGACTCATTTAGTGAGTAGTATTTTATCTTGATTTCTAATAGTTTATCAAATCTGATTTAATCACTCTACATTATCAATTTTATATGCAGAGAGCTACACTACATAGTACTTTTAAAAAGATTTATTTACTTATTTGCAAGACAGAATCACACACACACAGTGAGAGAGAGAGAGAGATCTTCATCTGTTAGTTCACTTCCAAATGCTGCTGCAATGACTGGGGGTGTATCAGACTGAAACTAGGATCCCAGAGCTTCTTCCAGCCCGCCTTTGAAGGTACAGGGGTGAAAGTATTTGGACCATATTATGCTGCTTCTCCAAGTACATTAGCCAGGAGCTGGACTGGAGGTGGTGCAGCTGAGGTTTGAACAATCAGCCCTGCCGAAGTCCAGCTCCAGCTGAGTTCAGAGCTCGAGAAGGGTGCGTGGAGTTGGCAAAAAGAAAAGACACAGATACTGTCGCTTGGTGCCTTCCTGCTGCAGCTCAAGAAGAAGCTGTCCTTTTTATTTACTTAGACACAACACAAGCCTCTACACAAATGTTTGACTTTACTATCTTTAACTTCAGAACTAAGCCAGCATGTACAGATGTTCAATTAATTTGTACTTCATGGTCAACTAGGTGCTCTTAAAGATAATTGCATAAGTTACCATCATTATTTTCTTCAAAGCAAGCCATTATTCATTCTTCAGTAGTGGCCCTTGGGTGACAGCCAGGACTCCAAGGCCAAGGCACATGAGATTTTTTGGTAATCAGTAATACATTCCTACCACATTTCTATTCCCACAACTTACCCATCAATATGTTACAAGGGAAAGACATAAAAATCAAAGGCAAAAGTTTCAAATATTATATCTCCCACAATTACAGGCTCTATAACCTCATAAATAATTAATGTTCAAAAGCCTATCTCTATGATATTAATAAAATCAACCTATATTTCCTCTAATAAAAAAAATTGAAAAGCAGCTAAAACACCTACATTTTCTATGCTCCAAAGAAACAGCAAAGACAGACTAGCCTTTGAGATCACAGTAACTACATTTATTGCCATAGCAGTTTCAGCTCTCACTTCCATCACTTGCATTAATATTTAGGATACTTATCAAGCCGTTTCCCAGAAGGCATGCTATATGTCTGGGCCAGATTTCAGGGCAATGGGTAGGCACACAATAAGGTGTGGGTTTCATTGTACTCCTATGCACAGTTAAATGCCCACTCACCAAGACATTATCAATAACATTAACTCCCAAGCTCATGTTGGTTGCAAAAGTCATCTCACAGGGGCAAACAACAATGCCTCAATAGATTGCAGAATTCCTAGAGGGGTGGTTGAGTGTCCATGCAAAAAGGGGGTGAGACTGCATCAAGGTGGTCAGAGAGAAATCCGCCGGGCCCTGCCAAACAGCTGGAAGCTCTCCTGAGCCCTGCCAAACAGGGGAGCTGTTTTCTTCACACGTTCGCGTCATCCACACCTACTGCATGGACCCCAGCACAGCCCTGCAGGCAGCAGCTTAATGTATTATGCCACAACTCCGTTTGCATATCATGTTTCTTATAACTTCGGGTTTTGAGAGCCCCACAGATAGCCACTCAGATAGTCTACTCAGATGTTAGATCTTTCAGAAATTGAATAACCATAAACTGTGCATTATTTTAGAAGATACCAAATATACTTTTCTAGTACTATGAAATATGAACATATTTTTAAATAGAAGTCCCCGTGAGCTAAGGAGTAAGAGTTATTTTCATCATCTCTTAAAAGATTTGATTACCAAATTTGAAAATTATTTATCTTCCCATTTATAGGATTTACATCATACCTCATGAAACAATTACTGAGCACAGAAAATGAAAGGGAATGAGCTATTTTCAGATGGAATCCACTCCAGTTAGTCATAAATGCAAAGTTTGCACGCGCAGGTTTGATCTTTGCTCATGTCATTGTTGTTTCCCTTCCACTAACGAGCTGGAGAATTAAACATTTGGGCTTTGTCTTCATGACTATGACCTTGGGCATGCTTTTTTTTTTTTTTATTATTACAGGCAATGAAAGCTTAGAAGAAAACTATGTGCAAGACAGTAAAATGGGTTTTGTCATCAATGCCATCTATGCCATGGCTCATGGGCTGCAGAACATGCACCATGCTCTCTGCCCTGGCCATGTGGGCCTGTGCGATGCCATGAAGCCCATTGATGGACGCAAACTCCTGGACTTCCTTATCAAGTCCTCCTTCATCGGCGTGTCTGGAGAGGAGGTGTGGTTTGATGAGAAAGGGGATGCTCCTGGCAGGTAAAGTAATCTTGTCAAACTCAGATGCGAGTGACGCTGTGAACCTCCTGAGCCAAGGAGGTGGCAGCCATGGCTTCATTTCTTTACAAGATTTCTCAGTGCTTCTAGAATCATTGCAACTCAATAGTCCAGAACACAGCATTAAATGGAAATGACCGAGTATTCTTGCTTTTTATAACATTGAAATGGTTCTTAGTAAACAGTCCGAAACTTTGGTCCTGTCTCTATCAATTCCCCGTGTCTCAGGTCTTACAGCCCTTCTGCAGAGTGCCTGAGACTGCACCCTGGGAAGGAAAAAATTACAGCTGGCCAAGAGACTCCACCCAGGCTTTCTGTCTGGGTGGTCACAGTTCTATTCCCTGTGGAGATCATTTTGAGTATCATATCTGAATGAAGAACTTAATATGTGACTATAATCTAGTCCTACCCAAGGATCCTGCTTTCTCTAGCTAACTCGTGCATTTTGTAAAATGTAAGAACATGATTTTACTTTTGAGATTAAATCTGTATGGCTGCATAGAGTTAACCAACCAACAAGCAAAGGAACAGTTAACCTAAATACTCTCCTTAAGCCATTTTACATAAAAACTGTTCTGCAATGCTTGTTTTGATAGCAACAGTTAGCTCATGTATAATTGGTTCATGGAGAATGATGTCAGTATCAAAAATAGCTGTGTTCATGCACGCACATTTTCCTAGGAAAGGGATGATCAGAATGGTAGCAAGTGAATGAAAACCTGTAGCAGAAAGGAAAAGGGCCTCCACTTGGCTGCTTTCCAGCATGCCCACAGTCGTGTAAACCCTGTTATCTTCAAGCCTATGATTCTGCAGAGCTAGTACTTTTTAGGGAAAGTATATGTTAGGTTACAGTGGAAAGTGGAATCATGTAATCCTCTCTACTGGAGGTGTATCATCATCCTTCTGCTACAGATGATGAAACAGAGAGGCAGGGAGACGAGGAAATCAGTCATCTCAAGTCACACAGAGAGCAAGAGGACGAACCGTGAAGACTCCTGAAGCTGGTGATTTTTCCCATATCACAATGACTTTTAGCTGTTGCTAGAATTAGGCAACATTGCCAGCAGACTTCTTTTTAAAAAGTTTTATTAAGTTTGAAAGGCAGAGTTACAAAGAGAAAGAGAACAAGAGAGGGAGAGAGTTGAGAGAGAGAGAGAACATCTATCCACTGGTTTATGCCCCAAAAGGACCACAACAGCCAAGATCAGGCTGGGCTAAAGCCAGGAACCTGGAGCTTGATGAGGGGTCTCTCATTTAGGTTTAGAGGCCCAACTACTTGGACCATGTTATGGTGCTTCCTCAGGTATATCTTCAGAGAGCTGGATTGGAAGTGGAAAACTGGACCTCAGATAGAAACTCATGTGGGATGTTGGTGTCACAAATGGCTGCTTGTGTCAGCTCCTCGCAATGTTAAAATACATTTTTAAGACTTTTTTTTTTTTTTTACTAATTCAATATGGTACCCTGAGAAAGGGAGGAACATAGATCTTTCATCTGCTGTACTACTTTCCAGATTGTCAATGGCCTGGACTGGGTCAGATTGAGGCCAGGAACTTCATTTGGGTCACCCAAGTGTGTAGTAGAGGCCCACCACCTGGGCCATCTGCCTGTGCTTTGCCCAGGCCATCATCAGGGAACTAGATTGGAAATGGAGTAGCCAGGACACAAACCAGCACCTATACGGGATGCTGGTATCACAGTGTCAGCATTATCCTTTGTGCCACAGGCCAGCTCCTGGCAAGCTTAATATAATTTTACCAGCATTGTAAGAGATGGATGCTAAGCAATTCTCTGTAAATATCATCTTTTACATTAAACTTAATGCTGTATGTTTAGAGAGTCCATTGTGTGGATTCAGTGGCTTCTCCTTGTAAAATCTCACCAATCGAAGAAAGATGAATGACAGAAGTCCTGGTCAGTAATTAAAATGATGACTTTATCAGAGTCCTTTGAAGATGCCAGATAGGTAGGCACCTGTTTGGATTAAAATTTCAATGGGATAGATGAAATGATCCAGCACATAGCAGGTACAAATTTTCAAGGTGCTGGGCACCTTAAGAACTGGTAGAGAAGGAACAAGTAAGCATATAATTGAGTCCTCTGCTAGTCTGAACTCAACATTTTAGTTCTGGGCTCCATTGGAAACAAGACCTAGAACATGGTTGGATAGGCAATGTAAACCTTCCTTCAAGATTCCAAAAGCAAACATGGAAAACGTGCTTATGGCCAGATGCATTTTTGTTCCTGCATAAATACAGCTCTCCTCCTCCTCACTCTCAAGTTATACAAAATGTGAGTGCACAATTTTAGCTTGTTTCTCTTACATCTTTAATTACATATGCAAATCATGAGCCTTCTCTTGGGTCTCTTTTCAGGGATCATTTCCTCCTGCTGGAAATTGGACCTTGTCATCTATGTTCAATTCCTATTTCAATCATGTCTCTCTGCTTTCATCTCCTATCGTAGCACTATGCTTGCTTTTGGGCCCTCCTGTAATTATTGTAGTTAATCATCTCACTACATAAACTGAGTGCAATTAGGAGATGCTGGTAGGAAGTGTTTCAAAGCATGAGGATATTAAAAATAAAGCTAACATGTTAGAGACTCAGGTCAAGAGAAAAGACCAATATTCTTTAACACACATGGTATGAAGAAGGCCTCTTCTTTAGAGTAAGTCATTATTTTCCCTTTGTATCTTTCATCATTTATTGTTTTTGCTTCCAGCTCTCTGTTGCTTTTATGAGATGCGTTTCAAACCAAAATATTGTGATTTTTTTTTAGTCTCTTAATGCTAGTGGAGTATAAACTGATTGTATAAATGAGATTGAAATAAAAATTTTAGCTTTATTAAATAAAGATATCCTAAAGCTTGCATTGCAGCAAATTTTTTATTGAAAGTATGAACGGACCTGGCATGGTGGCCTAGTGGCTAAAGTCCTCACCTTAAATGTGCTGGTTCTAACCCTGGCCGCTCTGCTTCCCATTCAGCTCCCTGCTTGTGGCCTGGGAAAGCAGTTAAGAATGTCCCAAAGCCTTGGGATCCTGTGCCCATGTGGGAGACCTGAAAGGAACTCCTTGGTTCCTGGCTTCACATAAGCTTAACAACAGTCAATGTGGTCACTTGGGGAGTGAATCATCAGACGGAACATCTTCCTCTCTCTCTCTCCTCCTTTCTGTATATATGACTTTGCAATAAAATAAATAAATCTTTTTTTAAAAAGAAAGCATAAATAGAGTGGTAATAATGTAATATGGGGTAACATACAGAAAGTGTTGTAAAGAAATGGGGAAGCTACTTTTCATAGACATCACAGGAGGCTCTACAGCCATGATGAGTTTCAGATGGAAACACACTGGTGAAGCAGATCAGAATTGCTGAGCTCAGGAGAAGTGATGGACACTGGCCTACAATTGCTATCAACTTGGAAATTACTAGGAGCGTTCTTCCGAGGAACATCCTGGCAGGTCTCAGGAACAATAAGGACACTCAGTGTCAGAAAGCGATGAGATGAATTCTATTTTCCAGATGCTCCACATTGGTAAGTCCTCTTTTCCTGAGAGGACAGATATTTGTGGAAACTGCTAGAGTCTGGATTTGGAGTAGCCACCAGCTGCCCTGTGGCCGACAGGATCTTTTTCACATTGTGAATGTTACCACTGAAGCTAGGTAGGTTCTATCCTCAGTATAGAAACAAACAAGCTTGGAAGCAAACACAGCACAACACAAACTTTGAAGCAAGGCAGTATGAAAGCACCACCCTTCAAAGCTGTAGGAAAGTGGAGTGTCTGCCTTCTCCCTGGCTTTGGGATGATTCAGCTGGGCTTTTAAAGGTTTTTTTCCCCTTTTCTCACAATCATGAACATAGGAAGGGGAATGGGTGATTCCTGTGTCTGGGTTAACAAACAGGTGCCTTGATGCCTTGAGTGAAAGTATTCAAGTAGCTATCTCTTTTGGGGACATGGTCCATACTCTCCTCTTGCCATGTCTGCACGGAAAAGAATGGAAATTGTCTTTACTTTGGTCAGTTATCCTACTACAAGACAGTCAGCAGGTTTAATATGTACAGGCAGTGAACTGTCTACATGTGGATAAACCTCCTCTCTTCCTTCAGGGCCCTCGACGTGGCCTCAATGAGTAGGCAAGGGAAGTAAAGAACTAAGCCAATAGATTTTAGAAGCCAGCTTAATGCTAATTGGTACTAGTTTTCTGGAGTAAGGGCTGAGAATGTGGGTTTGGAGGCTGAAGAATCTGAGTAAGAGATGTGGAATAGTGTCAGTGCCTAGTTTCTATTTATGCATGGCACTTTCTAAATGTCCTCATGTGGTTAAACGGCCAGGAGAGCTCTACTGGGCAAACCCTACCTGGGGACTGACTGATCCCACAAATGCGGGTTCTGTACTAAGGATCTGGTCATCACCTCTAATGCTCCATCTTCGGACACATTCACTTTGGGAACCAGGATTTCAGTATTGGAATTTGGGAGAGACATAAACATTCAGACCAGAGAACAAGATAAATGTTATTGTGAAGTAGTTTCTTAATGCTTTACCTTCAAAAACTGATTGGTCAATCAATTATTTTAATTGATTATTTTTCCTTTCAAGACAAATAGGGAGAAAAATACACAGCAAAAGAGAGAGAAAAGGTGTTTCACGCTTTAATGTACCTATGAATATGCTTCAAATAAGTCATGGAAAATATACTTAGAATATAAGTTTATTTGGTGCAAAAACACTGTACATAGTTTTTTTCATCATATGTGGCTCTGTGACCATTTTGAAGATGCCACCACTTTAAAAATGTTTTGCATAACAATGAAATTTCATGTATACATGCATATGAAATTATCTGTATGTTTGTATAGTGACATAATTATTATGGTAAAATGTTCTAGATGTAGATTTGGTCATTGTGTGGCATTTTGACAGTTACAATAAATGCAACAATAGACAACTATTATTTATTTTCAAAAAATGCTTGTCCTAATCAGGGAAAAGATCATGATGCTTAAATGTCAACGCACAAGATGTTAAATCCGCAACATCCTTACTAATTAGAGCTACTTCATTTGCATTTTTTGCTCTATTAGCACCAAAAAATGTTTACAGACTTAGAAAACTGTCATTCTTCAACCCAGTGTAATGAGAAACACAGAAATTTGAAATGAAAATAGTTAAATATTTTCTTATTAGTTGTTTCTTGGTGAAAAAATAAGTGGATAATGATTTGAAGAGAACCAACTCAGCATACATAGAAACTGTTTTGGAGTTCAAGGACAGAGAAATTAACAGGAGTGATATATCATTTAGCAAGTATGAAGGGCACACAAAGAGAAGGCAATATTCTGGAAAATATGAGGAAATATTAGAAATAAACAAGAATATTAATACAAAATGGAGTTAGAAATAAACTAGAATATTGATACAGAATGGAACAGAGGATGCTGGCCTCTATTTCATTCTTATTAATCTTTTTTAGCTAGTTTCTTTGTCTTCTTTGTAGGTACGATATTATGAATCTTCAGTATACCGAAGCTAATCGCTACGACTATGTACATGTTGGGACCTGGCATGAAGGTGTGTTGAACATTGATGATTATAAAATCCAGATGAACAAGAGTGGAGTAGTGCGGTCTGTGTGCAGTGAACCTTGTTTGAAGGGTCAGATTAAGGTAAGATACAATCTCTTTATATCCGGGCATTAGAAAAACATGAGTGGTCTTAAGCACGACTGTCCAGGTAACAGTGTCCTAGGCTTACTGTTTTTGCTCTTCTGGTTAGCTGAAATGGAAAATATAAAGAAAGCTGAGAAACAGGATAGATAAACTAGTAAGTTATTTGAAACACGCTTCATTTGAAACTTCTTAGTGATAAATTTCTTAGTGATAAACTTAAATGTATTATAGGCAGCAGGGGGAGGAGTAATCAGATTAAAAATTGAGACAGAGCTAGATGTGAAAACCAAAACCAAAAAAGCTCTCTAGTTATTGTTACACTTACTATTATTAAAGAAAACTCTGGGGAAAATAAGGAATAGCATAAGTGGTGTTGCACATATTAATTAATTTGATTAAAATAATCAGTGAGTAGGTATATGAAATCACCACATTGTATACATTGAAATTGCATTATCTTTGTCTGTTAAATGTGTTAAAATTTAAATCTTGGAAGAGAAATAAATGTGGAAACTGAACCAACAATATCACTTAGTCATAGCTCCAGCTATTGTTAAAGCAAAAGCTCAATAACACTTAATAAGCACATATTTAAAATAACAGAAGTTGGAATGAGGTGATATAGCAGCTCTTCTTTTCATTTCCCCTTTCTCTACCAAATTCTTTGGTATTCCTGCAGCTGGCACTTTATCTTGTTTGTAGCTGAGAGAGAGTCCCTATTTTCTGATTAGTTTCAGGTTTCTATTTGAGTGGTGGGTGGTAGGATTTTGACAAACAAGTTATGTGTACACTTCTGTACATGAAAACTAGGGTAAATAGATATCAATTACCAAGCCTCTGACTGAGTATGCTGGCAATTTCTGGATGAAGAAATCCGTGAAAGAGTTCACTGTGCCCCCTGCTATTTAAAAAACGATGATGCATTGGGAGGCATGGGGAGGGGTTTTGAACTGGCAGGGGTATGGATTAGATGATCTAATAGGTCTTTCCCACATCTAATTTTCTGTGATTCATCTTGGCAAGTAGACACACTGTCACATAAATGTCACACAGCACAGCTGGGGCTGGAGTAGTTCGTGTGTGAGACTCCAGCCTCTTACAGAGTTACCGTGTTGTTTCAACTGTTCTCTGTGATGGAGCTGAAAAGCCAAACAGCCAAAGGAGATGCCTTGAGAAGTATGCAAAAAGGTCCTCACACTAGAATCTTGGCATAGGGTAGATAAGCTTTGGTGTAGAGAATGGAAAATATTTCTCTTGAATGCTGGAGTACAATGGAAGAAAAAAAAAAACTTGCAACACTGGCAGTCCTGGTGGATTCCAAGTCTTCATGACTCCAGGCACCCTGAGGAAGTAACAAACTTCTGAGATGAGTCATCCTTGTTGCACATATCTTGTTCCTTTTCTGCAGAGATCCTATTAAAAATACTTATTGTGAAAGCCACCCAATTGGAGTGGGCACTATGATAGTTCTGAAAGTGTGCTACAAGTCTCCTACCATGGCTATGGTTAAACCTTGGTTAGATCCTAGGATGACTTAGCCCAGGAGCTCTACCTGGCTCAATTGGCGTGGAGCATTCAAGAAACATGGAGACATGAATAATGTTCAGTGAGTGTTGGAGTAGTTCAGTAGAGAAACACTGGCTTGAGTCAAACCAGTACGTGTAGGCAGGGTGAACGCCTTGCTTCTCCCTGGAATCTAGATCACTTCCCAGGTGAAATTCTTTCAGAAAATGATTTTGAGCAAAACGATTTTGATAAACTTTTCTTTGGCCCTTGTCCTAAGAGGCCAGATCATAAGAAGCTTTTGGTAGCATCATCTAAGGACTGAAGTCACATGATGGAGAGGATGCAGAAGGCCTGTGTTCATGCAGCAGCACTGAGGATGTCATAAGAGGTCTCCTTTCCAATGTGGGTGTCACATTGGGTCTGTAACAGACAACTATTACGAAACAGTTTATTCAACTCTACAGGGTTTGATTTATGAGCGCATGAATGGGGGGAAAAAGCCTAGCAGACAGGAAAAAATCAAATTGTTCCAGGCATTCATTGTACTCCAGTTCCATTTCAAAACATCCTGCTGTCACTGTGACTGCCAGTAAGCTGCGACTTGGAGCTGACACACGGTTTCTATTTTCAATCCCTTTTTCAGAGGAGATGGTTTTTTACCCCCACCTTCAGATGCCAGCTCGCATGTACCTCTTCACCTAGATACTGAAGTATTGCTGGCATTGTATTTATGCTAGCCCCCCAACACAATGTGGTACAATCAAAGGAGAGTCCAGAAATCACTGCAAAGCCATTACCATGCACTTACTATAAATGCAAATATCCTGGGGGAATAAATTTAGAAACATTGTGTAGCCTGCTGGAAGAAAACACACCTGTTATCAATAGTGCCTGGAGTGCAGGTGAAAGAGGTGGTATTTGTTTGCATCCCATAAGCACCACAGGAAGTAGGGAAACAAAGGAAATCTGAATTGCAATTTGGCAAATAGCAGCACTTATATTTGAACACCTCTAATTTGCCACTTAGCAGGCCTGGGAGGAATAGAAGCAGATCACAGTAACCACTGAGGAAATGGAGACAGACTGCTTCCCGGGAGACTGTAGGACAGGCACCTGTATTACCCAGGAAATGAGTTTAGGAGAGAATGAAATGACACTTCAAATGCTAAAGGAATAATTTGATGTCTTTACTGGTGATTCATAGAATTTTCTTATAGTTTCCTCCAAATTGACTAAAAATCAGTTGTCTTATGTTCTACATAAATGTGTGTTACAAATATAGTATCTTATGGAGTCATACTGGTTTCATTTATACCAAACATACATAACTAAAACAACTCTTGAAAGAGAAAAAGAGAGAGAGAATGAATGAATGAATGAATGAGAATTCCCATCTACTGGTTCATTCCACAAATGCACAATGCATTCAATAGCCAGGGCTGGGCCAGGACCAAAGCCAAGAGCAGGGACTGTAATACAGGTTTCTGTGCAAATAACAGAAACACAATTAGTTGAGCTATCACTGTTACTTAGGACTTACATTAGCAGGAAGCTGGATTGTGGAGCTTGGGCACACTGAATTTTAAGAACAACATCTAAGTACTCTGATTTGAAGCATAGGCAACTTAACTGTCATCTTAATCAAGGTTTTCGAAGTTATCTCTTTGTTTTTTAAGCAATTCAGTGTTTAAGATAGATTAGATAAATTGTTAGGCAGTTGACAGGGAGCAGCAAAAATCATTTCCATTCTAGGGCTTAGAGGAAACATGAAAACCTCAAAGCTCTGTTTTTTAATGCTCTTGAAGTGGGGAGGAAAGGAGACTTTTTCTGTTTGTCTTCACTTCGTATTATCTCATTCAATGCTGGCAAATCTAATGAGAAGAGAGTTGGCTTGGGAATCTGTAACATGCAGTTCACCGGCTTCTCAGCTTAGACTGCTCTCAACCCCCAAACTATGTAAAACCTATACTAACATGCTAGTAGGAGACTGCAAGCCTTGAGAGTTGCCCTCTCGTGAGTGAGGGAAATCCAAAACACACTCAACCCTGATGATGCCTTCATGGGCAGGCGGCTCTTTCCGCGGCACTGGTACTCAGCCACACAAAGCTCTGTGGACTGGCTATCCTGACTAATGAAGGAAGCGGGGAGTGGGGAGTGCACACACATATTGTGCTCACATTCTTCTTCCTGCGGTCAAAGTTTAATTCCGTAGAAGTTACGTCTCATGACTTCTTTCAGTAGCTACAACAAAATTCATGAGCTGTCATATGTCCCTCCTTCACACTCTGGGACTAGTCGGAGGAAAAAACATGTGGGTGAATCCACTAAGGTCTCGTCTGAGCTCCTGCTATGATGAATCCAATAGACAAAATTCTGGAACCCAGCATCAACTTCAGGAAGAAAGGGACAACTGGAGATACAAAACAAACAAACAAACAAAACAAAGCAACAGTGACAGAGCCTGAGACCCTAACTGCAGCAGTAGCTAGACTTTTCCAAGAGCCAGGAGCCAAGGTCTATGGTTGGTGCCTGAAGTACATATAAGCTAGATGTGCTAAAACAATAATCCTAAGATTGGTAGGGAAGACAAAAGAATAGTTTTATTACACATGGATTATTTTACTAGTATGTGAACATATACTAGGCGAGTTAATTATGTTCGTTTTCAGCCTTAGAGATACCACTAGATAATTAAAGCAAAGAATTTTAGCTAGTGAGCCCATTACTGGGAATCAAATGGATGCTAAAAAGGAAGCAGAGAGTCAGGGAATATGAAAACACACACACACACACACACACACACACACACACACACACACAAGAAAAACAGAAAAAAAGTGGAGATGGTTTATATTCAAACATTGTGATTATTATAATCATTGTAAATACACTAAGAAATATTGCTAGGCTGGAGATAAAAGCAATACTAGATTAGGCACTGTCTGTAAGAAACTTTTACTATCAAATAGACTGAAAATAAGGAAAGTTTACACTTCTCAGATAACAAGAACCTCATCAGAGATCTAGATAAGGAAAATCTCCTCAAACAACTAATAATGTGATTGTCTGAATTCAACAGAGCCAGCCAGAACCAACACAGTGTTTTACTTTCTCAGTCTTCAGTCTTATGTATTTATAGCTGCTTTTGAGTGAATTATAATTAAACCTTTCATAACTATACTAAATTTATAATTAGTTGATTTGTATGTAAGTTTCCTTAATGTATAATGCCTTACTTAAGCATGACTTGCTTGTTTTCAGGAAATAAAATGTGTAACTTTACATTTTTGAGAAGAATTAAGAAATAGTCATGTAAACAACACTAAAATTAATGTAGCAAAGTCAGTATATGAAGGAAATTATTACTGAAAAACCCTACATGTACCATGTAATACACTGGCACTTACATCACTATTCAGACTTACTTTCTCATGGAGTTTCATTATATGAATCCTTTTTCAAAATCCATTCTATAAAAAATCATAGCATGAAAAAAAGTAGTATGTAGAGAAGCTCTGAGGAACAGAAGACTGAGAAAACTGCCTTTCAAGCATCTGCAACCTCACCTCGCTACAGGTCATACGGAAAGGAGAAGTGAGCTGCTGCTGGATCTGCACAGCCTGCAAAGAGAATGAATTTGTGCAAGATGAATTCACCTGCAAAGCCTGTGACTTGGGGTGGTGGCCCAATGCAGACCTAACAGGTGAGAGTCGCCTCCCACAGACGCCTTGCCCCTCCCCGTTGGCTCAGTTTTCAGATTAGCTCATGCCGGTGTCACTCGATGTCAGTATCAAGTTAAAGTGAATACTTTTAGAATTCATGTCAATGAGTATGCACAAATCTGTCATTGTTTTTCCTTAACTTTGTCGAAAAAAAAAATTTTATTTGTATCCAAGTTAGTCTGTTATAGATTTGTTTTTGCTTGTTTGTTTTTAAAAGAAAAATATTACTTGCATTTGTTTCTATACATCTGATTGTTTATCTATAATCATTTCTGGAGTATATGTGCTGGTTATTATTATGTACCTCCAAGGTACAAAAATAATTGAAACACTGAGCCAGGCTTCATTATGCTTAAAATTGATCAGGGTGGAGACTTGGGAAAATATATAATAATTAATATGGTTATTATAATAGTGATAGTATTCATAAAGTGCTATAAAGTTTATCAGGCATAAAAAAAAATGAACAGAATTCCAGACAGCAAGTAGAACACAGAAAATTTGTAAGTTTCTGCCTTTAGGGAAAACCATGGAACAAGTGCATTCAAAACAAGTCCTGAAAGTAGGTGCCATTGAACTGTGGTTTTCCTGTGCTTAAATCCAAACTCATAGGAGGAACTTGTTACCGTTGTCCCAGATCACTTATTCCATTTAATTTCTCAGACTTTGGGTCTCTCGGTCAAATTCTTAATAGTAGGATGGAATAATTTGGTCCCTCTTATTAGAAAAAGCAGAGGACTACACATACAAAGCTGTGTGTCTGAGATCAAGCAAGTTGTTAATTGTTAGAACTGGATTTTGGTAGTTCCCCAAGCACGGATCGTAGTTTCTTTTGGATGCTGCTTACAAGCACAGAGAAGAGTGGCGCATCTGACAATTTCTTAATTTTTCATTTGATTCAAAGTAAGAATATGAAACTAAAAGATGATTAGTTTTATTCAAAGGATCCCGAAAAATGGCTAGCTAATTAGAACCATATTGAACCATATAATTAAAATTATACTTTACTGAGAGGTAGTACCTTATGAAATACTACAAAAGAAACAAAAATGTGTATCAGGTAAGGGTGTTAATTGAAGCACCATAGATACCACTGTTTGTGATGCCAGTATTCTGTATCTGAGTGATTGGCATCAAGGGCATCTAGTATTTTTTTAAATATATATGTAGTTTTATTTCAATTGAAACAGTGAAATGTGCTGTTTTTAAATTGTGGAATGACCAATGTAAAGTGATCAACACCAACTATCACCTCAAGTATTTGTTACTTCTTTGTGATAAGAACATTTAAAAACTTCTTTGTGTACATGCATATTGTCAGGATATATTTAAACGGAAGAATGGTAGACTTGTGACTGCTGTTGAGGGAGTTGCTACAAATTATGGGAAAACAGTGAGGCTGTAGTGGGTTGGGAAGGATGGAAGCAGAAATCCCTGAGCCTAAGGAATTCTATCATGAAAGATAAAGAAAAGAAAATCCAGGACCAAATCCCTTATTTTAGCCATTTTAAGTATGTAATTATAGTGTTAGGTGTCTTGCTATAGAACTGCTTCTACTAAACTATCAACGTTGTTCCCCATCTCCACCCCTTTCCCACCTCTGGAAATCACCATTCTATTTATACTTCCCTGAGTTTAAGGTTCCTAGATGCCACAGAAGTGACATCAGGTAGGAATTTTCTATTGCTTACTACTTCTACTTAACATAATGTCTTCTAGGTTTACTCATTGTTGTTGCAAATGACAGAGCTTCCTGTTTTCTTTTTTTAAAATTAAGGGTAAATACTATTCCAACCTGTGTCTATCCACTTATCTATACATCCATGTATTCATTCATCCATTGAAAGACAGTAAGCTGCTTCCAACTCCTGGTTAATATGAATCATACTGTAAGGAACGTACGGATGCAGGCATCAGTTATGCATATTGATTTCAATTCTTTTAGACACAGACCAAGAATGGGGATGGGATGCTAGATTATATGTCTATCTTCACTTTTTGAGGAAATCCCATACTCTCCCAAAATATTTGTACTGATTTGCATTCCTGCCTATAGCCTACAAGGGTTCATTTTCTGCACATTCTCACCAATATTTGTCTTCATGATCTGGTGAAAATTGTTAGAACTATTAAAATTCACAGCTAAGTCACAGAATACATAATCAATAGCTTTTGCTATTACTTAGTAGCATTTCTATGTGGCATCTTATAAAACAATGAACAACCTACAAAATAAGTTAATAAAATGATTTCACTTGCAATGACATTAGTGATAAAGTAATACTTAAAGCAAATTTAAGCAAAAAAAGTGAAAGATCTACAGACTGAAAGCTATAAAACATTATTGAATTAAATTGAAGATGACACAAACACATGGAAAGATTGTAGATTTCATCAAAATTTTCAATCTATATATTCAGCGTAATCTCCATCAAAATCTCAATCTCATTCTTCAAAAATATAAAAATAATCTTAAAATTTTCATAAAACCATAAAATACTCTGAATAGCCAAAATGCAATCTTTTTCAACAAAAAGAGATAGTATCATATCCTGGATCTAAACATATACTATGAAGGTATAGTAACCAGGAAAGAATTGTACTAATTGTACTAGATTAAAAACAGATACAGCGATCAATGGAGTAGGATAGCCTCGCACAGAGCAAACCTTGATTGATTTTGGCATAGATATCAATGGAAAATATAATCCTTTCAATAAAAGGACTTGGGAGAAGTGGATATTCACACATGGAGAATGAAAATGGACTTCCATTATGTCTGAAGTAGGCATGGAGTAATGTCTAAATGGATAAGTTACCCAACACATAAGTGGTGAAATAGATTTTGCCTTTTTCTGTTTCTTAGTTCTTGTTAAATTTGACCTCACCTAATTGTAGATAAATCTGATGTTAAATTTTAGCCACTTCAAATATATTTGGATCTTATAGGCACCCAGAATATTTGTTTCAAAAATTAGTATTAGCTGTTAATCCTCAAATCAAAATCATTTCAACTGTACCAAGTTTTCCTAGGTGTTTTATACTATAACTGAACAAATCTGAGCTAGCTAATGGTCCTATTTCTCTAGGACAACTCTAACCATATGTCCTCAAGTTCTTAAACTTCCAGGGGTTCAGATATAGTATGTTCCATTCTCATAAATTTTTCTTTATAGCCTCAGTGATAAGGTGGTCCCAAGACTGTACTCACAACTAGTTGAAGGTCACTTCCACGCTCTCAAGTCTTTTGAATTGATCAAAACCTCAACACCAGACCCAAACTCACCACTATAACATATAGTGAGGAGAATATAGGCATAATAGAGAATATAGACATTAGAGCTAATCTCAAAATAACAAAATTCATGCCACTCAAATTTAGGATTTCTAAAAAATTAAGAAATGAAATGAAGAAGAAGAAAAAGATTTCTAAAAAGCTTAATCAAATTGTAAATTGTCAATCGTGTTATCCAATATTATTCTATTATTCTTTTCTTCAGCATTGAAGAACCTAGTTTCCATATAGGAAAGAGAATCTAGGAACTTTCCTAGAGATAAAGCAATCATAATAGAGCTACAGGGTGTTCTTGTGACAAACTGATACTTTTTCTGAACATGAATTATTATATCCCCTTTTAGCATAAGGGTGTTTTCCTCCATTTGTGTGGAGAGTACTGTGTAGGACAGCTATTTTACAGCTAGGCTTTGGGCCCCTCTGTGGTTTTCTATACATTAGTATGTGTCTCTTACGTTTGGCAATGTTACAGGGACTCATATTTATTATATATCACTCAAAATTTGAAAATTGTTGGTGACAACCAAACTCCAGTTTTCTCACTGGTGGATTTTGCTTGGCATATTCCTATTGAACAGCCTGACTTGGCAATACGATTTGAGCGTGATAGAGGCAATGCTAATTGGTTCGGCCTCGAGTCGTCTCAAAGCCAATAATAATTATCCAGGTCTTAGTAGTTTATTCTGCACATGAAGCATATGTCTGTATGAATAAACACCCTATAGAGCCTGCACCTAGTTAATGGGCCTCTTGGTGATAACATTCCATACCTTTCACTCTATCATGCGTTTGCTTCTTTTTAAGTGCAACCATTTTACAAATATATTCTGTAAGCCTTCAAAATCTTCTCATGTTTCTGGTCGTAAGAAATCTTGCTGCCTGGGCTGCTGGAGTATTAGGCTGATTCTGCACATGTGGCTCTAGCATCCCAAATGAACAGCGGTTCTAGTCCCGGCTGTTCTACATCTGCTCCAACTTCGTCCGTGAGCCCTAGGAAAAGTAGCAGCGGATGGCATAAGTGCTTGAGTCACTGCATCCACATGGAAGACCAAGAAGAAGTGCTTGGCTCCTGATTTCAGATCAGCTCAGCCATTGCAGCCGTTTGAGGAGTGAACCAGCAAAAGGAAGATCTCTCAGCAATCTCTCTCTCTCCTCTCTCTTCCTTCCTCCCTTTTTCTTTCATTCTGTTTGTGCTTTTTTTTAATTTTACATGTTTCATTTTTAATTGGAAAGTCAGATATACAGACAGGAGGAGAGACAGTGAAGAAGATCTTCCCTCCAATGATTCACTCCCCAAGTAGCCGCAACGGCCAGTGCTGAGTTAATCCTAAACCAAGAGCCCAGAGCCTCTTCTGGGCCTCCACAAGGGAACAGGGTCCCAAGGCTTTGGGCTGTCCTCGACTTCTTTCCCACGCCACAAGTGGGGCTGCCTGGATTAGAACTGACCCCCATATGGAATCCCACCCAGTATGTGCAAGGTGAGGATTCTGTTGTTAGGCTATCACACTGGGCCCTGTCTGTATTTTTAAGTAAAAATATTTTTAGAGAAATCCAGTCATAACTACAGTTATTGTAACAGCAAACATTTTGATATTACTCCTCACATTATCTGCACCAGTGGGAGTTTAACATAACTAAATCATTGAATTAAAATGATATCTGTCTCCAGTATAATCTAGGCATAAACAAATTACTGTTGCTAGTAAGGAAAACAGTCAAGATGAACTCAGATTTGTGAAATTTTATTAATTTTAATTATACCAAAATTAAATATATGGTTAAATAACCAATCTTATTTGAGAGGCATGAAAACATGAGAACAAAGCTGTCATCTTTTTTATTTTCGTTCTGACTTCCCAATTGCTCCCAACACCCAGGGCTTGGCTGGTCTAATCTGGGAGGCCGAAATGCAATCCGGACTCCCGTGTAGTGGGCGGTATCATAACTGCATGAGCTAGCCTCTCTAGAGTGCACAGGACAAGAAGGGGAGGCTGATCCTGGAGGTGCAGCCAGGACTCAAATGTGGGTACTCTGAGAGGGGCTGTCTACCATCCAACTAACATCCCAACACCAGCCGCAGCTTTACATACGTAATTTTAAATCTGTAAGGAAAAAAATCATTAATAACCTAGAATATACAAAAGAATGTATACTTTATATAAAAATTTTCTTATGACAAACTTATGCAGAAGATCTTTATGTGCTCATCAGCTTGTGGTGAAGTCCTTGACTTAGCTGTCAGTTTATATAGACTTTCTGTTTCTCGAGCTTTCAGGAGAATCCCTACTTAAAATAACAAGTCTTCAGGAATGTTAAAATTCTCTCATTTTTCCATAGGATTGTGTATGATGAAGACAGCTTTTTCAAAGCTTAAGTTCAGGAACATGTGTTTCAGCGATTAAGTCCACACATCTCTGCATTCATAAATTAGAATGTCCTCCGACTAGATAAAAAATGAATTGTATTGTAGCTGGTATGACTTTTCTTTTTTTTTTTTAAGATTTATTTTTATTGTTTTTTGATTGGAAAGGCGGATATACAGAGAGGAGAGACAGAGAGGAAGATCTTCCGTCCGATGATTCACTCCCCAAGTGAGCACAACGGGCCGATACTATGCAGATCAGAAGCCAGGAGCCTCTTCCGGGTCTCCCACGCGGGTGCAGGGTCCCAAAGCCTTGGGCCATTCCCGGGCCACAGGCAGGGAGCTGGAAGGGAAGCGGGGCTGCCGGGATAGAACCGGCGCCCATATGGGATCCCGGGCGTGCAAGGCGAGGACCTTAACCACTTGCGCCACCGCGCTGGGCCCCTGGTATGACTTTTCAACAGAGAGGTGTTTCAAGCCATTCAAGGGTTAGCTGTGGTGTTTGGTGCAGGATTTGTACTGCCTTATGGGACACTTGTTCCCATGTAAGAATTTCTGAATTCAATACTCAGATCCTCTTTTCCTTCAAATTTCCTGGGAAGCAACAGATGAGGGATCAAGTAATAGAGTATCTGTTATACCTTGGGAAGTCTAAATTGAGCCCCAGGACCTAGCCTCAGCCTACCCCAAATATGCTCATTTGGGGGAGTGAGCTAGCTTATGTGAAAATTCTCTTGTCTTTCTATATATCTGTGTCTATCTCTTTTTGCCTTTCAAATAAACAATAATCAAAAAAGAAATTTAAAAATAAAATAAGCATAAATTTGAATTAATATGTGTTTGTAAATCGTAGGGGTGATAACTAGATTTGGAGATAGCAAAGGGTTCTTGCACAATTTGGACAGTAGCTGTGTTCACAATTTTTCTAGATCAATTTCATTATAAACAAGGCATGAAGTGGCTTTATCTTTACTACTTGGCTACAGTATTTAGTTTTGTAGCTAAATTACCCTTTTAGGTTAAGTGACTTAATTTCCTTTTGGTGGGTTTTGCTAAAGGTATTTTTGGCATTTTAGCCAATAAGATCAGATATTTATTCTTTGTAGTACAGTACTAAGTATCTACTTAAAATGCAGAACTATAACAAACATTACATCCCTGAACTTCAAGTTGGCTCTTACTTTTCACTAAAAAATCAGAACTTCAATTTTGCTTTTATAGATGCAATTTATGTTTTATGATTTTCAAAATATGGTATTAGTTATCAGTCAAAACTAGTGATACCGTGGCTTGTACAAAGGTAATATAACACAAACTTATACAGGAAATTACTGTGATAAGCATAGCATGAATGGGGTTAGAGAGGAAGGTGATATGTAATTACAAAAATAAGAAATGAGACAGACACCAGATAAAAACTACAAAAGCATGGTAGCCAGATGAATGTGTTCTTCTCTAAAGAAAACGTTAGCCCAGTAAGTTCACTGCCTCAGTCTTGTATTGAATTGCTTGGGCAATCAAATCACAGGAACTGATGTGGCACAAACCTTGATAATGTCACATATTGCTGTTAACAGGCCAGTGCTTGATGGCCAAGAAGCAAAAGTGTGACCCAAGTAGAGAATTCAGTCATAACTGTCTCAGGGATACCTTTAAGCACACAGTTCTGTGGCCTTGGACAATTGCTCAACTGCGGACTCTCACCCTCAGGCCTTGGACTCAGACTTTTGCCTACTCCGGGATCATTGCCCAGATTTTGTTCTGGGTCTATGGCACCAGCAGCAGTCTGGGAGTTCAAAATAACAGGCACAGTGTGTCCTGCTGTTCACTATCAAGTCACACTGTTAGTGTTTCAAAAACTGCCTGTGTTGGAAATGAAGGGATGGTAACTTTGGGAAGGTTATAGAGTAATTGATTAAACTGCATTTGAGTTGGAAATGGCTTATTCCAATCTCAGCATCCAACTAAAAACATTGACTACCAACTATGTTGTGCTTTGTCACATAATTGATCAAGAACTACACTTAAATATTATATTGATTTTGTAATATCAAAATTCTCCATTTTGATTGTTCCCCTAAATTAGTCAATCTATCTTCTATATATCAGAGCTACATTTATCTGTCTAAATATTTATCAATGACCATCAGGAAAAATCAGTACTAAAGACTGACTTTACCTAAGAAGCAAAAATTCTTCTAGAAAAAAGTTAAGACTTAAATATAGATAGATTCTGAAACACAAGAAAGAGAGCATTAAGGTCTGTCCAAAATTGTGTATGTTTGCTTGGCATCTTACACTCCCAAAAGAGAGTACAGAAAGAAAAAAAAATGATGGTACAAAAATTGCCAACACAGGAAAACTAAGAGAGAATTGAGAGTGAATGTTCAATTGCTTTTTATAAATTGGTCATTTTCATCTTGAATTGTATCATAACTTCCATCTAATATTTGTAAGCCATTTCCCTTAAGGTTAACTATATCTTGAAAACATCTTGAAAATATGATACAATATTTTCTGCCATTTCCTATACCAAAAATGCCATGATACACTTAAATAGCGGAATGTTGGACTTGTGACTGTTGCTGCAAAATTATACTATTGTAATAATGAATAATATGGGGAAATAATATTGTTGGAAACAGAACGGGCGGGAGGAAGGGAAGGTAGAGGGAGGATTTCTATAGCTACAGAACTGTATCATGAACAATAACTAAAATAAAACTCAAAAGAAAATTCAAAACATGATACAGAAAATATATTAAATAATACTTAGATAAACAATAACCAAAACAAAAAAAGCAACAAGGGAACTTGCGAATGTGCAAAAACATTTATAAAATTGTGTATATCTGAATCAAAATCTTCACTGACATTTCATTAATGTACATATTTTTGGTATTCTATATTAATGCGCTGCATAGGAATTTTGGGGGGGTACTTGTCTTTTTAGGACTCAGTCCTTCTTTTATGCTCTTGTGGGACTGTGTGTTTTTTTTAAAAGATTTATTTATTTTTATTGGAAAGGCGGATGCACAGAGAAGAGGAGAGACAGAGAGGAAGATCTTGCATCCACTGATTCACTCCCCAAGTGACTGCAATGGCCAGTGCTGTGCCGATCCAAAGCCAGGAGCCAGGATCTTCCTCTAGGTCTCCCACATTGGTGCAGGGTCCCAAGGCATTGGGCTGTCCTCAACTGCTTTCCCAGGTCACAAGCAGGGAGCTGGATGAGAAGGGGAGCTGCCGGGATTAGAATTGGCACCAATATGGGATCCTGGCGCATTCAAGGCAAAGCCATTTTGCCACTAGGCCATTGCGCTGCGCCCGGTACTGTTATTTCTAGTTTTATCTGTTGAGCATTATCAATAGTGATGCATTAAGCCTGTGACTATAGGGTAGATTAAAATTATCTTTTGCAAAAAACTTGCAAGAAAAACAAAGTTAGAAATTTCATGGGATTGAGAGAGAGAAGCAGCAATGGAGACAATTATCACTCTCTTAGAACTGCACCTATGAAATACATGAAATACGTGCTCTTTATATTAGTAAAAATTGAAAAATGTCCAGGTAGTTTTTAGAAATAGTACATCTGATTACCTAATGGAGCACCTCAAAACCAAAAATTGAATTTACTTACTATACAGATAGAGATATAAATACTTTATATGCAGGCTCAAGTTTAATTCCATCATACAAAGACCTGTATGATCACCAATACTAAAATAATACTAAATACTAAAATAAATACTAAAATTAGAACTAAATAAAATACTAAAATAACTGAATAAATTTATAAACAATAGTATTATGCAGTTATCCATAGCAAGAACATTATCAATGTCATTAAGTGATGATTCAAAGTAAATATGATGATTTGCATGGTTCAATGGCAAATACTATTCACATTGTTATGAGAAACTGCAAGCGTTGCCAGATTTGGATATCCATGCTGGTCTGGGGCCAATATTCTGTGGAAACCAAGGGATAATTGTACATGAATGGAGAAGAAATCCAAAAGGCTACATTTATTGCTTAGCACAGTAAAATGTGGGTATGAAAGTCAGACCACTTTTCCCAGAACAAAGAACTGTTCACGCTATAGGAGATTTTTAAATGTGTGGAGTTTATGGATAAATAAATTTTCAGAGCATGAGCTTGTTGGTACCATGGGTAAGTTTGTGGTCACTTGGGGTTGGTATTGTGGTATAGTGGGTTGAACCACTGCCAGTGATGACAGCTTACCCTATAGGCACAAGGTCAGTTCCTGGCTATTTCATTTATATGAATCACCTCCCTGCTAATGTGCCTGGCAAAGCACTAGAAGATAGGCCAAGTACCTCGACTCTCATTGCCCATAGATGATACCCCAATGAAGGTCATGATTCCTGGCTTTGGCCTGGCCCATCACAGGACATTACACTCATTTGAGTGTAGACTAGTAGATGGAAGATGTCTTCCTTTTTGTCTCTCTTGTTTACCCTCTCTCTCCCATAAGTATGCATTTCAAATAAATAAACCTTTAAAACAGATTATCCATGTAAAATTGTTGTTGATTTGTTGGCACTGATGTAGTAAGCTGAGCCTGTGGCAGCCTGGCTGGTTATCAGCGTCAAGGCTGAATTGATTGTCATGCAAATATGTTCACTGTGGTAGGTTGGTGCTGATTGATTGCACAGGATCAAAACATGTTCTGGTGCTTCCTTGCTGCCATGACTACAGGACAATGCCTCTTTTCCTAAATTTACAACAATGATTTTGCTTTCACAATTTAGTAAATGCTTGCCCAGACCAAACACAAAACCAGATTAAGTGCTTGTCTCAGAGACTTACAAGTCCTTTTGGTGTTACTTTGAAATTCATAATAGATTTTATTGTCTGTCTAGAGGGAAAAGATGGACATTCAGGAACACATATTGGCCTCTCCTTTCAAGAGATCCATGAGGGGAGATGCTACTCTTTGTGTGTTTGTTTGAAGTTTTCAGATGGCAGGTACACATCTACAACTAACGAGATTTTTAAAGTGATTAATGTCGAATCATGTGGTAAAAAAAAGCAAACATAGATTCTACTAAATAATTAAAATTAAATTTATCTTTCAGACCTTTGGCTGGCCAACAAAGGCCAAAATTACATGCTTTTATAACCTGAAGTTGCCCATGAGTGATGACTGCATAAAGCAGAAAAATTTTCTTAGCTTATTTCCTACTAGCTTGTTCTGCCATCTTGTCACCACTTAACCTCTATCAGAAAATAGGTTTGTTTTCAAAATTTTCTGAAGATTTAAAACTGAGCTCCACAGAACAGTGCCTATGTTGACGTCTAAAGAAAAATTAATTTTCATAGATTCATGACATATAGACTTACACTGAGACTAGTTTGGGAGACATGATTGTACAGAGTAGATTGTCACGTATATTTTAATATGTATGATAAAGAGGCATCAGCAAAATGCCAAAACTAGCATAAATCAGGAAGAATGTACAACCATGTCTGTGGAAACTATTAAGCACTCTATTTTTTGAAGACATTATTTATTGTTTGATAATACAGTTACCTAGATAGACGAGAAATAGAGTGGTATTCTACCTACTGGTTTACTTCTCAATGACTGTAACAGCCAGGGCTAGCTTAATCATGATGAAACCAGGAATCAGAAATTCCTTTTGGGTCTCCCATGGAAGTGAAAGAAGTCCAAGTATTTGGGCCATCTTCCAGCACTTTCCCAAGTACGTAAATAGGGAGCTCGATCCAGGAGTGGATCAGCCAGGGGTTAATCCAGTACTCATACAGGACACCTACATTGCAGGCTGCAGCTTAACTCCCTGTACCACAACACCAGGCCCAGACCTGGCATTACCACTCAGCAGCAATCTTGGATTCATGTTCCAATGGCTTTCTTTCTTATCGCAGGCTGTGAGCCCATTCCTGTTCGCTATCTTGAATGGAGCAACATAGAATCAATCATAGCCATCGCCTTTTCTTGCCTGGGCATCTTGGTTACCCTGTTTGTTACGCTCATCTTTGTGCTGTACCGGGACACTCCTGTGGTCAAATCCTCCAGTCGGGAGCTCTGCTATATCATCTTGGCTGGCATCTTCCTAGGCTACGTGTGCCCATTCACTCTCATTGCCAAGCCTACTACCACATCCTGCTACCTCCAACGCCTCCTGGTTGGCCTCTCCTCTGCCATGTGCTACTCTGCCTTGGTAACCAAAACCAATCGTATCGCACGCATCCTGGCTGGCAGCAAGAAGAAGATCTGTACGCGGAAGCCTAGGTTCATGAGTGCCTGGGCCCAGGTCATCATTGCCTCAATTTTGATTAGTGTACAGCTAACCCTGGTGGTAACCCTGATTATCATGGAACCCCCAATGCCCATTCTGTCCTATCCAAGCATCAAGGAAGTCTACCTTATCTGCAATACCAGCAACCTGGGTGTGGTCGCCCCTTTGGGTTATAACGGACTCCTCATCATGAGCTGTACCTACTATGCCTTCAAGACTCGCAACGTACCTGCCAACTTCAACGAGGCCAAATATATCGCCTTCACTATGTACACTACCTGCATCATCTGGCTTGCTTTTGTACCCATTTACTTTGGGAGCAACTACAAGATCATCACCACCTGCTTTGCAGTGAGCCTCAGTGTAACAGTGGCGCTGGGGTGCATGTTCACTCCAAAGATGTACATCATTATTGCTAAGCCTGAGAGGAATGTCCGCAGTGCCTTCACCACCTCGGATGTCGTCCGCATGCACGTTGGCGATGGCAAGCTGCCCTGCCGCTCCAACACTTTCCTCAACATTTTCCGAAGAAAGAAGCCAGGGGCAGGGAATGCCAAGTGAGTTACCTGAGCTGGGTTTGTCTCTGTCTTCCTTCCCTTCTTCCTTTTCCCCTTCCCCTGCCTTATCTCACTCTCGTTCTCTCCCACATCTCTAAATGGTTTTCCTTCATTTCTCCCATGTTTTAAAAAAATTCATTTCTTAAGCATTTCTAGCCTTCTGTTGCAGTAAGTATAGAGTCAAAGATGTGCTTCACTTTCATCCCTTTGAAGGAGGAGGAGCATGAAGCTGCAGCCCGCTGAACACGCCTTCATTCATGCTAGCAGCACAGCCTTCATTCTGTCAGTGACCTTTTTATCACATGGATCCCTCTCCCTGACAATTTCGGAGGTGCTATAACACATTGGGTTTCTAGCGAGAGATGCAAACACTAGTCCTAGACTATGCACTAACTGGGGATAGCCTTTGATGTATTTATCGTTGTATACTCTATCATTAGTGGTAAGCCATGGAGGAGAAGGCAATCAGGCTCCAGGGCAAATTACCACTTTAAAATTTTGCAACAAACTACCGAACTTGTCCTGAGATAAGGCCCCCTAAATCTTATTCACTGAATTAAACTCATTTTGTAAAATATGCTACATCATGGTGTACATAGGTTATTTCTACTCAGTCACAATCAGAGTGGTTTCTTAGAAACCAAACCTTCATAGAACAAAATGAACCCCCAATCTGAACGTGTGAGCAAAAGTCCAGATAATTGCTATTCTGGGAATTTCTCAGTAGTTTGAACAAAGATATAAGTACTTTGCCATCTCTTGCGCAATTCTGCTGTCAGAAGAAGCATATACTAATTTCCATTGCTGATCTCTTTCAGGGTCTCATGGAAAAAAAAAATTCATGTAATAGGTATACTTTCTTAAATGACACAGATGGTTGAAATTCTAAAGGTAATAGACCTACTAAAAATTTGACAACTTTCCCCACTATATTTTGAAATTTACTCTAGGAAATAGTCCTTTGAAAGTGAATATTTTAGTAGCAAAAAATTAGAACATATACTTCATTATGTAACTACTCTGTCCACCTGAGCCAGTCAGAAAAGGGGAATGAATGCTATTTTTCTTCATTTTGTAGGTTGTAAAAGCTAAGTTGTTTTGAATTTGTGCAACTTTTAAATGAATTTCTCCTTAGCCATTCTTTGCCTAGGTATCACTGATGGGAAACTTCCCATTTTACATTAAGTCAAAAAAATCACAATGCTTTGAAATTCTGAGTTTCACATCTTTGTGAAGAAGAAACACAGGCATATTTTATAAAAATTAAATTTGAAGATCAGTGATAGAATCTTAGTGAAAATATCTTTGAAATGTGTAAAGTTACTGTCATTTCATGTAAAAATATTACATCAAGTTGTGTCAATGTTGGGGATAAGGACAATATTTGATGCCTATTTCTTGCCACATAGATTAAAATTCTTCATGGCATGTTAATAACACAAGTGCTCAGTCACATTTTTCTCTTGTCCTGTTATTTTATTGTTGTTGTTGTTGTTTTGCGCTAGCTAACATTCCCTCAGAAATAATTTCTGATGTGGAGTTACCAACAAAGCATGGAAGCAAAACAAAAGGGCCATCAAATGAGGGCTGGGAAAAACCGGACCATTATCCACAGAGCCCATTTGTAAAATGACTTTGTAATCACTTTCTTAATGAGCGAAGGAATGGGAGAAAAGAAAATGAGAGGAAATAAGATACTCTTGGATGTTTGTGGTGCTGAAGCGAGTCCCTTTACAGCATCATATTTGATTTTGGAGTGCTCCTTCCATCATCATCAACTACAATCCGGTTCCATGTTTCTAACTTTCCTGCCTTTATTTTAGTTCTTCAGAAACTTCTCTGTGTGATTTTTCAGTCATGACTCATTGCTGAAAGCTGTTCTTCTAACCATTTAGTGGGAAGAGGGAAACTATAGGATTGAGATATCCTGTGCTGGTGCCCAGGAATATGCCATTTTAGAAACTCTGCTGTGGTTCTATGTATAGATGGATATGGGCACCTATCCAAGAGAGTTATGACTAAAGAATGTTCAGTGCTGGCTGCCAGGATGATTCAGAGCTAGCTGGTGTTTCCTTAGCCATGCTTAACACTTCTCCAGAAGCCAGACGTCACTGCACTTTCCCACGACCTTCCAGCACCGGGTGCCTTTCCTGACACTCTGAGAATGTCCTTCTCTGGTACAAATTTTATCTGGAATATGGTTTGGGAGAGAAGAAAAAAGTTCAATTTAAATGAACAAGATTAGTCTTCTAGGACACACAGGATTCACCAATAAGTTGAACTGTTTAGCTGTAATTTATCAAGCATTATCATCATAATATATTTCTAATTAACAATTATAGCATGTAACTTTCTTATTAACACTCAGGTTCTTCCATGCGCATTACACAAGTGAGATGACTGGCAGAAGATATTGGGGATCAAGTGTCTATAAAGCCTGTTCAGTGGTTAACTCATTTTAGCCATCATTCTGCTATTGCTTCTGTATAATTCCATACGACTACAATTTTAAAATATAGCAATAACCTCAGTGCCAACATCATTACTTTTATTCTTGCCCTTTTATGTTTTCTGGTTTGCCTCCAAAGTTGTAAAAATCACAAACAATCCCCTAGTTTCCACAGCACTAAAAACTAACAGTTTTACCAACTAAAGCAAGAGAATGAAAACTCGTGAGAACATATCGCACGATGAGTTTATTACCATTCTGGATGTGCGGTTTGTACGTTTATAGTGCATTGAGAATGTTCAGCAGGCTACACATGCAGTAATAAACACAGAACAGATGCGATAATGAAGAGCTTCCGACTAAGCTATTTGTTGAAATATTGTTTGGAGGAATTTGAAATTCCAACAACATTCTGGTTGATAGCATGTTTCTGATTACAAGGGTAAGATGATGTTACATGGCTGTTTTTTGAAAAGTTGGTTCTTCATTTTTTTTTTTTTAATTTCATCCACAACCAAAGATCTAACACAATCAATGATTTGGGAATTTGTTGTCTGACATGTTGTTTAGGAGGAACTTAAACAATAAGTTGTGTGTTTGACTTACATGAGCTATTTACAGTCAGACATGTCAAGGCATAATCCTGTCATGGAAAATCAACTGAGGCGTCATTGATTTTGTCATCTCTAATTTATTTAGCTATTTTTTATTGCACTTGAATTGAAAACGGCTTAAATCTAATGATGTAAAAAGACTTTCAAAACTCTTTTCAATTGTCAAAGAAAAAAAAAATCAATCCATGGATAACCATATAGAAATTGACAAGTGGTCGGCCTTAGAAGATGTTTTTGGTGTGAGAAATTGTACTATAGTGATTTCATTTCACATATGGAAATTATTTAGAAGCATTAATACTCTTTTGAGTCACCTCATGCAATACAGAATAGATAAGACTGTGGAAATAAAAGTATGCAGTCTCATATAAACCAATGAAACCACTCTTTATCTGTTTGGGCTTCTATGGCAAAATTCAAACACTTGGTAGCTTAATCAACTGACATTTACTTATGGAGTCTGGAAGTGTGCGATCCAGTTGTCAGCTTCCACTAGGGATTGTCCCCTTGGGTTGCAAGCATTTGCATTCTTGCTGTGTACTTGTATAATGTCTTGTCTGTGTGAGAGGAAAAAAGAGAGAGATGAAGAGACAGAATAAGCCTGTTGCTCGTGTATCTTCTGAAGACATCAAACCTATTACAGAGACCCCACGTCTATGACCTCACCTAAACCTTATTACCTCATTGTCTTAATTATCCATCTTAAATATAGTGTCACTAGGATTTAGGGCTTCACCCCATGAATTTTGGGACAGTGAGATGACTTAAACATTCAGTTGATAGTGAAGTTTTTCATTGAGATAGAAACCAAGATTTGGGTAGAAACTGTGTTGCAAGACATTGATGAGTTTGGCATCAAAATAAGAAGTGCAGACATTATAGAAGGAGGTTGAGGAAGAGGATATGATTTTATAGAAGATAGGATTAAGAAAAATCATAATATCTGGAAAAGAGCCAACAGGAACATTTGTACATATAAAAACGATCATGTGATTCATGCTGGTAAAGCATGAATGGAGTGTTAGTACATGACGTATGTGGCTGGCACTGGTTCTAACTCAGTTAATGTGTTATTCTGAAACTTAAGACAAAATCAGGACATGAACTTGTAACATTTAGAATTAACATCCACCCAAAAATATTATTGCTGATTTTCACTATCTCTGGACTAAAAATATTGAATATACATTCAAGGACAAATGAAGAAAGTCTTGCAAATGAAATGTGTATTTCTAGAATTCTCAGTTACCAGAAGACTTTCTGTCCATTTAAATGAGGGTCATTTAAAAAGTGGTACTGTGTATCAAGAGCCAGAGTCAGCCAGGAACAAAGCCAGTGTATTTATTTCAAGGACTGGAGAGATCTTGAGTCGCCACGTGATGATCTCAGTTAGTCAGGATGCCTAAGCACCAGCATTAGGATTATTGGTTTGGGAGAAGGTCTGTGTCTCCCCAAAACAAGGTCAAATGCCTTCAAGTCTGGAAAGACAAAACACTTCTTCATCAGTCAAAGGAACCTCAGGTCCAACTTAGAATGAACTTAACCTGGTCAGTGAATTGTATTTGCAGGAGGTCTCAGCCAAGCACGACCACATAGAGAGGCTCCATGCTCACAGGAGAGGAGGATGAATGACCTCAGGACGACGGAAAAAGCACAGCTTTCTTCCTATCTGGTGTACCAACTTTCTGGTCACCGCTGTTTCCTTGTATTATTATTATTATTAACTAGCACACATTCAGCAAATAACACACATGTGACTTTCCCTATACTCACACTAAGTACATACACATCGATGATGCTATAGGTTTAAGAGAATGGAATTCTTCTTTTGAGGCAGAGCACATCTACATTTCTTTTATCTTCAAAAAGCTTGTATGATTTACACATATTTAAGTCTTTAAGTTTAATATCACCATATGGCATAATTTATAGTTTGTAAACTGAATTCTGAAATATTCTCATATGATCATCTATAATCGCTCAAGGTAAACACATTAATCACCCCACTGTGTAAATAAAGAAATATAGACTTAGAAAGCTCAAGGCTGTTTTTATGAGAAAAATAAATGGGACTAAAATAACAGTTTATGCAATGTTACTCTAATGGGTCCCTGTGTCTCTTAATAATAAACTCATTCATCAAATGAAATGATGAGTCAAAGCTTGCCCCCACGGGGTTGACAGTTTAGTGGTAGCAAACCTTTTTATAAGAAAATTGGGCTATAACACAGTTCCAATCTAATGTACTTCCTCATGTGCATGGGTATCTTCAGCCAGATATATTCATAGGGTGAATTAAACAGTGGACATTTATTTTTCACCATCCTGGAGATTTGGGAGTCTAAAATAAGGGTAACACTGTTTTGGGGTTCTGGTAAGGTCCTTCTTTTTGTCTTGAGGTAGCCATCTTATTGTTGTATCCTCACATGTGGCAAAAGAGTAGAGCTCTTCAGGGCATCAATATCATTTCAAGTTGATGGTTTAATCGCCTCTCAAAAACATTTCTCCCAATTATATCAGGTTAGGACTTGACATGAATTGAGGGCAGGGCACAAATAACAAATTCATTGTAGATATCTCTTGACTCATTTTTTCCAGACTACTAGTTCACAGGCAAATTGTTTAACTTCTTTGTATGTGATTTATAAAATGGAATGATAACAATACTTGCCTCATAACACTGTTGGGAGTGTTAAAACAGAAAAAAAGCCTGTACATAATATAGCATAGTGCCTGGTTTGGAATAAAGTTGTAGTTATTGTTAGCTAGTGACTTTAAAATTATGAAAACATCAGATGGTATAAGGGAGCTTCCATACTAACGCAAAACTATTTCACCTTAAGTAGAGTTTCAGAAAGTAAAAATAGGTATTATTAGTTCATTATGTTTACAGAGGTAAAAGAGCTGAATGCTTGCTGAGTGTGGAGGCAAGTGTGGCTCCACACGCGATATATGTGAGAAGGACCCTCTTTCTGTCATGATTTGGCAATCTAAAGAGGCTTGGCCCGGCCAAGGAAACATGAAGTCATTTGTACTTCACCTGTTATCTTAGTGCTGGTGCAAAGTGTTATCTGCTCCAAAGAGAAACTGGCCTAGTGAACAACTGGCTTATAAAGCTGGCCCAAAGCACAGGCGCTCAGCATTTACAGAATGAAGAGCATATCAAGGCAGTGCCGGTGAGTTTGGAAGCTCAGATTAGAGAGTCAGAGTAAATCGAACTCTTTGTGACTTTTCAATGTCCACTTAAATTAGCCTAGGCACAAGGGGTGGGACACATAATACAAAGAAATATGGAAAATGGTATCAGGTAGCTCATGCAACGGGCCCAGAGTGCTTCTGGGTCTTACAGATAACAGAGCTCCTGAATACGCAGGCTCTAGGTCTCTTGCCTCCGCTCTCTCTCTATCTCTATCTTTATTTCTCTCCCCTCTCTTCCTCCCCTTTCATCCCTCTTACCAGACTTCTTTCACCATTTCTCAGGCACTCCCAGAAATCGAAAGGCAATCATTCCACTTCTCCCAAGTTTATGTGTTATTACACATCTGACTGCCCAAGGAAGACTGTCAATGTACCGCATGCCCCAGTTTTACCTAACACAGAAACACACACTGCCAACGGAGTAGTTGGGAGAAAAATCTGTGGCTCAAATATAGTGTTTGTTACAAAGCTTTGATATCTATAGACAATTAAATGCAAAAGTCAAGGACAGATTTTTGGCATTTTTAGGTAGATTTCTGGCTAAAAAGTGTTTCTCAGCTGCCTCAGGATGAAGAAAGAGAACAAAAGCAAGTTTGTCAGTTGGTTTGGCTTCCATTTGTTTTATAAGGAAAAGAGATCCACTGGGATATTGTCTTCTGCATTGCCTAAAACACAACATCAATGATGGCCAACGGTAAAATGTTGATTCTGAGCATTGTTAATAGTGGTTAGCAGGATGGAAAAAGAAAGTCAATGCATACTTGGTTAACTCCCAAATTTGTCCATAGTTAGTTTTAAATTCAAGGAGTAAGAGAAATCTCCTATAGTTGAGAGCCATTAGTATCTCTGTGCATATGAAATTCAAGACACGAGAGGACCTGACTGTTAACATGATCAGGCCCCATCCCCAGGTGATATGGCCAAAGGCTCTGTCAAGCAATGAATGATCTGTGACTATTTTGAAGTGCATAGCATGTGAGTGGAATTGACATCTTCTTAGTCTGTGAATATTTATAGCCCTGTCTGTATTCCTGTTCCACTATTGCCTTTTATTCTTATTTATTGAATTTTTTATTTAGTGAAACTTTGTGCCTGTGACTATAATGCAAATTAACAACATGTTATCTCAAAAACATAAATAAAAATGAAAAAAATGAGAACTGATACTGCAGAAAACAATTTTAGCAAAAACAGTTTTAATGACAGTAGAATTGATAGTAAATTCCTAGGATTTTTTTCAAAGTATAGAAAGTAAAACTAAGAAGTACCTTTCCTTCTCTTGCTTCCTAGTCATAAGAACTTTAAGGTTCTTCAAAAGGCTCATTCATTTAAAACTTGGTGCAAAAATTTCAAAATTCATGCAGATTTTTCATATTACACATTTTTCCATGAAATTTCCTCATGTGTATAGACTTCAAAGGATTTAGCACTGAAATAAATACATCAATAAACCTCATTTCTTTTTTTTAAAGATTCATTTTTATTATTTTTTTATTGGAAAGGCGGATATACAGAGAGGAGAGACAGAGAGGAAGATCTTCCGTCCAATGATTCACTCCCCAAGTGAGCACGATGGCCGATGCTATGCCGGTTGGAAGCCAGGAGCCTCTTTCAGGTCTCCCCCTCGGGTGCAGGGTCCCAAAGCTTTGGGCCGTCCTCGACTGCTTTCCCGGGCCACAGGCAGGGAGCTGGATGGGAAGCGGGGTCGCTTGGATAGAACCGGCGCCCATATGGGATCCCGGGCGTGCAAGGCGAGGACTTAACCACTTGCGCCACCGCGCCGGGCCCAATAAACCTCATTTCTATAACTTCCTGTATTGCCTTCAAGTGTAGTCAGTTTCCAGGCCCCTTAAAAAATTGCTCCCCAAAATTGGGAATTGATTTATTTTTCTATCTGATCAAATGTAACATATTTCTTGCATATTTTAGTTGGGTATGGAATGCATAACAAGAAAAATGTTAACAGGAAAAATAATATACCTAGATGAAGAAAGTTCCATTAAAGAAATTATAATACTGGGACTGGTGTGGGGGCAGAAAAAGAAGGGATAGCCCCATACTTCTCTGAGATGTTAGCCATTGATTCTTGGTAGTGTTTTATGTTAAACATTTCAATACTGTTTCTAATCCAGTCCTTCATTTGAAAAATATGTGGATAAACTATTATTTATAAACTATAGGAGATTTATTTATGAAGAAAATAATATTATCTATGTGCTCACAGAAAAAGCAATAAATGAAGTAGAGGAAAATCAACAAGAAATGGCCAATGACCGCAGGGAGTATGAGCTTCTGCGACCAAGGTCATAAAGCATGTCCTGGTATCACACAAGGTGTCCTACACCATAGACCTGAGTTCAGGAAATTGTAGAAACTATGAGAAGTATTTCCCAATTGGACCAAAAGGGGTTAGTCTAGAACTCTGGTCATTGGTTCTTTTCATCTTGACAAAGGAATCGCTTAAGGGGGTTCAGTAGCGTAGGGATCATAGATTATTAAGCCCAAAGCAAGTTTCAGTAGGCTGCTTCATTTAGCTCCAATGCAGAAAGCCAGAAGCTATGTCAGCACTGATCCTAAAATACAATCACTTTTCTGTGGTGGTTAGAATGGGTTAATGGCCCGAGCCAGGCTTTGTAAGGTGCAGAGATGTAGCAGCGATGACTCATTCATTCAATAAATGGTTAAAACACCTAGTATCTGCCAGCCAATGAGGCAAGTAGAGTGAACTACAGGTGTGAATGAAACACGCCTTTGTGCTTCTGCCTTTGTGAATATCAAGATCTATCCAGACGAACGGATTTTGGAAGAGTGTGTGTTTCAACGAGAAATAGAAGCTGTCACAGGAGTGTTGTGAGGGGTGTCTACCCAGCCCTAAGATGTTGGGATGTTTCCAGGAAGCATTGTGTACCCTCGGGTTTGGCTGGGAGAAAAAGAGGTGGTGATGTAGAGCAGTGGAGGAATCGGGTTGTAAGGGTTCTGGGAAACATACAACACTTCTGGCTGAAGAAATTAGGGGCGATTCCAGGATATCCGAGCAGAATATCCAGTTTTATGAACTGGATGAGACAGCTAAAAACAGATTATGTAGGGCCTAAATAGGGGTCCTAAAAGTTTGGACCTCACCTTCTGGACAATAGGAAGATACTCCAATAAAAATGCAGTTCACTAGGCTAGTACTCATGTGAGTTTCTGAATCATCCTGTGACAACAGCAGATGAAGGAGACCGGGGCCACAAGAAAAAGTTGGTTGCAAGGGGAGGAGGGTGTTAATGTTTAGGGCATTAACAGCTAAAGTTGGAGATTAAGTACAAATACTTCAGAGGCAAAATCAAAGTTAATGCTGCTCAAGCATGGCACAATGGCTCAATTGGCTAATCCTCCTCCTACAAGTGCTGGGATCCCATATGGATGCCAGTTCATACCCCAGCTACTCTACTTCCCACATAGTTCCCTGCTTGTGACCTGGGAAAGAAAGCAGCAGACCATAGCCCAAAACCTTGGGATCCTGTATCCACCTAGGAGATCTGAAGAAACTTCTGGTTCCTGGCTTCTGTTTTGCTCAGCTCTGACCATTGTGGTGTTTTGGGGAATCTTTTTCTATGTAAATTTACCTGTCCAATAAGCATAAGTAGATACAAAGAAAAGTATTGATGTTCACAAACTTCTCTTTTAAAATCTATGCAGAGTAAACAAAAATAAATGGAATTAAGTCTTTACCTTGAGAATTCTGCACTCCAATGTCTAAAAAAAACTAACTAAAGTATGCATATTAACAAATTAATCATAGCTGGTTAGTAAGAGGGACATGCTGATCAACATGGGAATAGTCATCAAAACAAACTGCACAAGTCGCTACAGACCTCTTGAAAATGATGTGGGTGAAGGTTCTTTAAAACTGAAGTCTAAGTGAGAAGGCAAATCCTTGGCTTAAAAGAAAGAAACAAACTGTATTTTTTGGTCTGTTTGTTTAATTTTTACTTTATTATTTTTGTTTAAAAAAGGGAGATTTATAGAGTGAAGGAGATAAAGAAAGGAAGATCTTGCATCCATCCGCTGGTTCACTTCCCAAGTGGCTCTAACGGCCAAAACTGAGCCAATCCAAAGCTTCTTCCTGGCCTCCCCCAAAAAATATCTTTTCAAAGTGTTTGATTTAACTTTTTATTTTTAAGATGGAATCTTTTGATACGAGGAGAATTTAATTTACCAAAATCCAATTTCTAAATGCTTCTTTTACAGTTGGTTCTGTTAGTACTCAGTGCAGGGCCTAGTTTCGCCTAGTTTCTTACCACAGATCACAAAGTCTTTCTATATTTTCTTCTAAGAGTTTTATGATTTTGACATTCATGTTTTGCATATCTTATAATTTGACTTTCACAGT
Source organism: Ochotona curzoniae (assembly GCF_017591425.1). Lineage (NCBI taxonomy): Eukaryota > Metazoa > Chordata > Mammalia > Lagomorpha > Ochotonidae > Ochotona > Ochotona curzoniae. The sequence continues at coordinate 25,861,735 of NW_024467115.1, forward strand.
TATTACAGCGTAAGTAACTTTTATAAATGGCATAAAGAGTGTTTCTTAATTCAGTATACTATAGCAAAATACCATAAGCTAGGTGCTTTATAGTCCATTGACATTTACTTCTCATAGCTTTGGAGGCCAAAAGTCTGAAATTGGAGCGCTGACTTAGGTGTGCTTTGCTGATGATTTTCTTCTGGGTAATAGACTACCAGTAGCCTCACACAATCAAATCCAAGGGAGACTTAAGTTTTTTTGGGGGGGTTCTTATAATAACAGCAGTATATTTCACAAAAACTCTACCATCATGATGTAATCACTTCTCAAGACCCCTTGTTCTAGTATTATCACATTAAGGACTAGGATTTCCACATGTGAATTGTGGGGAGGTTCAGACATTTAGTTCGTAAAGTAACAGATTAGAGTTCTTTGTGTATTTTCTTAAATAAATCTCCATCTTTCCATGATAAGTTTTTTAAAAGCCCTTACCTCATTGAAGGGCAGTGGTACTTTTGCTCAAACTTAACTGAATACACATTTGGGGTTTTTTTTGTTTTCTGGGTTTTTTTCTTTTCTTTTTTTTTTTTTTTTTTGCTATTTCTTTTTTTTTTTCTGAATACACATTTGTAAATCCAATCATCAATCTTCTATTCCATCTTATTGATGCACTCACGTCAAATTTTATACTGTACATCTACTAATCTAGTCTATTTTGTCTGCAGTAATTCTAGAACACCCCTGTTTCTATTTGAAATTGTGTCATTATGTATGACAGCAGGACACAGGTCTTCTGAGGACATTTCCTTTTACTCCATGTTTCTGAGAAATTTGTAAGGAGCAGGCATTGAGCGCTGTTCGGATTCTTTTTTCTGTACCAGTTCAAAGGGTCATATTATTTTTATTTACTCTGCTGACATTGGAAATATGAAGAATATATCAGATATTAGTTGACCTTGAATTTCTGACCTAAACACTTCTTGGTGAGCCTCTGCTCTCTATATTTTGTGAAGCATAGAACGGACTTTTTCAGAATTGGTGTGGCTAAGAGAGTCTATTGATTAATATTTGCATGATACGTGATTTTTGGTCCCTTTATTTTCAGCTCTTTGTAATTGGTGTTTAAGGTAAAAGTCTCATAAACTCCACTGTAGTTAGTCTGATAATATTTGCCTTATTTACCATATGCATCTCATTTGCATTGACTGAAATTGCTGACACAATTGTGTTTGTGTCTCCAAGTTAGCTATTTTCTGCTTGTAGCACTTTTTGTCTTATTGTTTCTTTATTTTGAATAATCCAGTATTTTAATTTTCAATGTCCATGAAATTTTTTGTTGCTTTCATATTCTTTCACCCTTCTTCTTAAAGTTACCATAGAGATTAGAGAAATACATTTCTTAATCTTTTATGATCTACAACAAATTAGTGGCTTTACTGGTTTCCAAACAATGCAAGACGCGGAAAACACATAGATATGCAAAGTCAATTTTCTGCTTTTTCTTCATGGAGTTAAATTGTAAATATATTTTACATCTTAATTTTACATTGTTGTTATTCTTCTGCAGCACTAATAACTTACTCCTTAACTTACAATTTGCATCCTAATAAGCTCCTATAAGCTGAAAATGCACTTAATAAATCTGAACTATTAAACATCACAACATTCTCTAGCATATCTTAAATATTCCCAGGGTACTTATATTAACCTAAAAGTAGGACTGAACAATCTAACACAAAGCCTGTTCTGCAATAGGCTGCTGAATGTATGTATCGTGTACACACACACACAGATAGACATTGCGAAAACAATGTGATACATCAATACCAATATCTGAAATATGCTGGCAATACGATACCCTTAGAGTATCAGAGTATCAGTGGTATCTCTCATGATTGCAGGCTGACAGGGAGATGTGGCTCATTATTGCTGTCCAGCCACATGAGAGAGTATCATAGTGCACCATGCTAGCCTGGAAAAAAAAAAAAAGGTATAGTGTTTGCTGAATTCATGTCACTAATGGTAAGTGGGAACATTAAAAGTCAGGAAACATTTTCACTTGCTTACATATCCCCACATGCTTTCCCTTTGTGCTGTGATGTATTTATGTTCAGAGATGACTCAAGTGTGAATTATAGTGTGCTGTAGCCCCTCGTTTCCTGTTCTATGTTCTGATCGCTTGCCTGGACCTCATTCTTAAAATGGTGCTAATCCCAAATGTGATTGCTAAGGCTTCTGAAATCTCAACCAACTTCATTCTGGCTTTCAGCAACTTTTTGTTCAGTTTTGTCTCGTGGCTTGTGGCATCCTAAAATTGCAAATGCTCCCTGAGGGAACTGCCAATTGTTGATGCCATGGATCCCTCACCCACCACTTTTTCCAGAATCCTTACTTTTTACATGTAGCTTTCTTGCAGAACTTGAACTGGATTTGGGGAGGTCTAAAACTTTTCTTTTTCCTTTGCCTTTTTATTAAGATCTCCTGCTTGGATTCTCACTCTGCTGGTCTGTAACAAGCATCATCAAGTGTGCTATGATAAAAATATCTTCAAGATGATCTAGCCACTCTGAAGCTCTCTTGCTGCTGACTTACTGGTCTCTTAAATTCTGGTTGTCTTGGCAGTATTCCAATGTCTTCAAGGATTATTTTTTTTCTTTTTATCCGCTGATTTTCGCCCTTCTCTTTCTCTCATTCTAGAAACCAGTGGGATAGTTACTTTGCCACAAGGTATTATATCTTATGTGGAAACAAAAGCCTTCTTATACCATTTTAATTTCTTGCCCTCACCCTTCTCTATAGGCTACTATGTGACTATGATTTGTTTTAGGGATATGATGGCCATACCTCAACGATTGTGATATAATTTGTGTGATAACTGTCTATAAAGTTCTTTTCAGGTTTGATGGGTAGTGATCTGAGGGAATTAATGTTTCTGCTTAAAGAGATACAATGGAATAAAACGGACCTTAGTGAGAACATGTGCAATACTATAGTTAGACTCCAGATAGAAGCAAGGTTTCCAAGATGGGGTATCTATAGTGCACGGCTGCTGCAGAGGATCTTGGTCCTTTGGCCAAGAACATGGCATTCTTGTGCCAGGTGTGTCAGCAAGAGTGGCGACTTTTGGGGCTTTTTTCTAAGGAGCTGCTTGTTTAATGTAAATAATACAAAGTCTTAATAACTTTTCGGTAACACAAAGCAATGTTTTACTGTGATGTTTTGGAGGTACATAATATATGTACAACAAAGCAGCAGGTGCAATAACCAAGAATTTCAGAATCCTTATCAAATTTTCCAGGTTTAAGTCCATTTTGGTTTTTATGATTTTCTCAATTTTAAGCCTTTTGCCTAAGTAATGATTAACTTTCAAAACACACTGAAGTGAAATTCTTAGCTTTTGGTAAGTTGTTTTCATCTTCTCTTCCACTCTGTGATAAATAAAAAAAATTAAATACACACACACACACACACACACACACACACACACACACACACACATTCACCTTACTTTGCAGCTTTGCCACCCCTTGTCAATCTGGAAACACAACAGGCTATTTTTCTCTTTTTGTAGAAATGGAGCTGACATTTCCCCCTCATTTTGAGTTTTTTGTTTAAGATCTCAACACATTAGAGCATTCATTTAAGATTTTCATGCTATACAACAATTTATTTGTGACATAAAGGCAAACTACACTCTTCTACATAAATCTGATCATGTGTGTGAAACAGAGATGGTGTGTACTGTCCATTGCAGTACAATCAGCATTCATGAACCCGATAAACATGTTGGAATCATAATGCAAAATCTGTGAAGACTAAGTGTGTTTTATACGGAAACAACCTAAATTTGATCAAAGTAACAGAAGCAAGAAAAATAGAAGTAGGGAACCCTTAAAAACATAATTTTCCTGCTAACAATTAACAAAAATTAAGTACTGAAGAAATATTTTTTCTTCCTGGTAGAATAAAATAGATTCTTACATAATGGAATGGTTACCAAAAACATGAAAAAAAGCAACGTAAAAGGGGAAGCAAATCTGTTTATATTACTAGGGCGCTGTTTAAATGATGACAGTGAAAATAAAACTTTTGAAACATGAGGAGTTAGTAGGTGATTTGCGCTTGTTTTCTATGGGGGAATTTGTCAGTTCTGGGCACTGAATGGAGATGGCGTCTCTATTTGGTCAAGGCAGAAAAGACACAGGGAGTTGAGAAGGCAGAAGAAGCTTTATGCGTAACAAGGGCTGCGAGAATAAGTCTAAGACTACAGAGGCTTGCTCACAGCACCTGCTTCTCCCATGAAATATTTGCTGATGTCTGCATTCTAATGGGTCAGAAAGGTTATAAATAAGCTGCCAGTCTCTGACATAGAGGATTCTCATGGAGTTCTGTGGTAAGAAGACACGTGTGTTCTAAGAGAGAACTGCAAAAACAATTTCAGTGATCACATGAGACAGCCAAGACTCCAAGGCACACAAACACGTGGTCAAGGTTCCCCATCAACACATCTGCCAAATGCTGAGTTGGGTGGGGCAGGGAGCCAAAAGTCTGGTTAGTAAATTTTTGGAAAGCAGAAGGATGAGATAAAAAGTCACTAGATTAAGCCCATAGTGCACAGCCAGTTCTCTGTTGAAAGTTCTGAAAGGGTATGACCTAGGATAGACTGATCCTTATTAAAATTGTACAACAGCACTGACTGAGCTTAACCGCAATTTGGATTATATTGAGCTCACTCTGCCTTCTTCCTCTCAGAGAAAACGCAAAATCAACTCAGGTGGTGATAACACCATCTTGAGCTCATAAATGATTTGACTTTGGATATGTGGTGCACATTATCTAATGTAACACAAAATGCAGTATTGGATAATGTAATAGAAATACGGGGGGGGGCAATCTGACAATAAATACAGATCCAGTGGTGAAATACTGATCACTGTCAGTGAATGTTTAAAACAAACTCAGTTTTCTGACATTACTAAGAAAAGGAAAACAATCCTTACATTTGAACTTTAGAGACACCAAAGACATATGGAAAAGGTTATTTAATTATTTAATTTTTATGCTTTTCATCTTGCTTGGAAAGGAGAGCAGCATGGAAAAGAGAGAGACAGAAAGCACAAAACAGAGAAAGATCTTCCATCTGTTCGTTATCTCCCAAGTTGTTCACATCCGTTGGGGGCTGGGCATGCTGAAGTTGGGAATTTAGAAGCTCAGGTCAGTTCTCCAACACAGAAGCAGGAACCTAAGTACTTGAACCATCACCTTCTGCCTTCCAAAGCAGGTGTTAGCAGGAATCTGGAATTCAAAGTGGAATGAGGATTCAAAACCTGACACTACAATATGGGATGTAGCTGTGCCACTGGTGGTTTAACCACTATGCCAAAAATGTACCCTACAGGTAGGTTCATTAGGGAAAAACACCACTATTCAAGGATACCTAAGAATGCCTATTATAGATAGCATTTGCTGAAAATAGCTAATGGTCCATCAGATAGAGTGTATTTTTTAAAAGAAATATATGATATTTAATTAGGTTTAATTGAATAAAATATAGAATAGTCAACATAAAAGGTATAATAAAACTAAAAAAGCAAAAATGGAAATTGCTGAATGGAAATGTGAAGAAGTGCCATATACAAGATTTAATGATTTGCTAAGCACTATTACATATTATTTAATTCGTATGTACATATAGTAAAATTATTAAAATAGGCTCAATTTATGATACACACTATATTTTCTTCTCAAAAGGAGGGGGTTAGTATTGAGAATCATGCAAAAGCCTTCAAAATGTCCTCATGTTTTTAAAAAGTGAGTTTAGTAATGCAAAAAATGAATATTTAATCCATATTATTAATCATGCTGAGTTTAAATCATACTCAGCATTCTCTTTCAAATAGTTGGCTTTGAAATCTTAATAATTAAGGATTTTTGAGAGGAACAATAAAGTATGAAAGATAACACAGCATATATTATAGTGTTGTATTTTGTCAGACACACATATATTAAAAAGAAAAATGTGGCTAGGTGTGTGGTACGATATGCAAAAGGAATTTGCCCAAATCCTATACTGGAGTGTCTGGTTTCATCCCTGGCTCCTCTGCTTCTGACTCTTCTTCCCAATGGTGCCTTGGGAGGCAGCAGAAAGTGGCTCAGATCCTGGGGTTTCTTTCCCATGTTGAAAACCAAGAGTGATGTCTCGGCTCCTGGCTCTAACTGTGCCACACTCCGCTGTTTAGGCTTCACGTAGTGAATCAATGGATGGAAGATTGATATCTCTCTTTTTCTCTATCTCTTCTATCATGTTTCTCTCTGTGTGTATACACCTTTTGAGTAAAATTAAAGGAGTTACATAATTTTTTTAATGGAAAAACTTCATTTACAGAAAAGCTATATTCACAGAGGCCATTCTGTGATTTAGTGAGAAAATACTAACAAATATATGTTAGAATTTAGAATCTGAAAATGAGCACTTGGCTTTGGAAAGCGATCAAAGACACAGATGATCTCACTTATCTATAATAGCAACAACAGTCACACTGTGCTTTGTTAATATGGCCCTGAGAGCTCGCTGTCAATTTTCACAATGATTTTCAAACCTTGCCGCACTGTTATTGCACATGCTGAGCTTCATGTCGCTCTCAGACTGTAGATGATAGGATCACCCAGATCATTTTTAGCTCTGTTAAAAGTAGATTTACTTCCAGCTGTATCATGGACATACCACTTTAGCACACTCAGTTAACACTGCAAAGGTAAATATACCTGCTACCATGCAAGGCCGTTGATGCTTCTTCCCACCAAAAAAGATACTTTTTGGAAGGGAAAAGGAAACTTGGCTCATTTTCTATGAAAATGTATTAAAATTCTTGGAACAGAAAATGGCTAGAGTCAGTAAGTCAGCTGCAGTGAATGAAGTTTGGGATACTATAAATGAATCTGATCTTGATAAACACCCAAATTTGCAGCATCTCGGTGTTTTATCTGTGTATTGGTTTCTCTTTTCTTCAGAAGAGAAGTATGAATAGTAACAGCCCAAGCTGCAATTGCAGTTTTGAAATTTGGAAATATTTTCACACACACTATCCAGCCATCTTTCCTGTGGGGTAACGAACTTGAATCTGAAAGATGTGAGCATATAACCAGAGGGTGCCATAGTCCTCCAGCGACTGGATTAGTAATAGCACAGTGAGTCAAACTCATCTGTAACGATTCCTGGAGTTCATGGAAAGAGTAAACCCTGTCCTCGAAAATTATGTCTAGGTGACATAAAGTAAAGTAATGCATTAACACAACGTCATGAGAAGCTAACTACACCTTACGGGATTACAGACAGCAGCACAGGGAAAGATTGTTCAGGCAATAAGAATGGAAGGAAAAGGCTACCTACAATTCATCAGCATATCATAAGTAGTGACTTTACAAAAGGAAGAAAGGAGGAACTGGAGAAAGGGAGAGAACAAAAACGGGATAGAAGAAGAAATTAAAGAAGAGAAGAGGACGAGAGGGAAATTGGGAGGGGGAGAGAGAAAGATTTCCTTTCACTTTCAGAAGAAAGTGAAATGTTTCTGGGGTTCCTTTAAATCCAGTTTCTGCCAAAAGATTCAAGTGCAGTTTGGGGACTTACATTTGACAAGACTCCATATGCTACATTTTCCCTCCAAGCTTTTCCTCTGGCTTGCTGAATCTGTGCTTGGTTGAATATGTGGTTTTACAATTGCTAAAAATATACTGAAGTAAAGCTCCTTCGCTCGGTTCTTATGCAGTGGATAAAACTGCCACACGGGCATCGGATTCTCCAAGTCTTGGACTACAACCTTTCCTAAAGCACTTCTTTTATAAAAAGGAGAGTCTGTACTCAGACACCACTTCGTTTTCAGGTCAGGACAGACTGAAATTCAGAGACAAAAAAATGGCACCATAAAGAAAACGCTCTATTTCTTCCAATTATTTCAATCATTCATTAAGAGGTACTTAATGGTTACTTACAGTCATATGCGAAGTTAACCCTTCCAAGGTTACCCAAGTCACATACAGAGGACACCCCAAAGCAGAATTCACTACAAAATTTGCTAGGCAGAGCCAAGAGTGCTGAATGTATTTTCTGTCTACATTTATGAGAAATTGCTTTAGTATTATTTTACAGATTAAATCTTCTTTCCCACTAACATTTTATACAGTGAAATGTACTTTGATTCCACATTATTTCTTTTTACAAATACTTTCACTGATTTAGCAATCTGTCATTTCAGGTGGGTCAGTTGAATGTCGGTAATTAAGATTTCTATCAAACTCTGTCATGTTTGATGAAAAATAATCTATCTAATTTTCTTAAATAAGTTGATTTTTGTATTAATAATGAAGTCATGCCAAGATGTCTCAAGTTCTTATTTCTAGATGAAGATTTTATATTGTTTTAGGTGAATCGTGTGGATTTCCATAGTTAATTGGCTCAAACTCAGTGGCAAAGCACATTGATCCATTATGATTTGTTTGTGTTCCATACATCCGAGCTGCAGGATGTCCTTCCCCATCCTTGGAATTCAGGTCAGACCCCTCGCTTTCAAGTAGCAAAAGGTTATTTCAGTGTATTTTTTTTTAATTTCAATTTCACATCTGTTATTTTCACAGCTTTCAGTCCTGAGCCTGGAAATTTGGCCTGAGCCAGGACATGGTGCACTCCTGTGGAGTCCTCCCCTCTTCCACCTCTCCTCTACTCTGTCCTCTAATAGAAAACCAAGTTAGGAGAAACGGAAAAGACGTTTGACTTGCTAGGAGATAGTGTGTTCATTATGTCTTCACCACTGGATCCTTGAAACGGGTGTCTAAATTATGTCTTGACAGATCTGCGGATTGGTAAGGAAACCTACATGAATCTGCATCGTTGCAAAGTTCTTTAACATGGGAGATTTGCCCTCAACTTAATCAGCTCATTGGTATTACCTGTAGCTTACTGATGTTCACCCTAAACCACCAGTCTTCACTGACAAACAACCTTCATATGTGTTGTAACAGTAACATAGTTTAAGCCAGCACCTGCTAGAGTGCTGCTTGATTCCTTATGCCAACAAATCATGAAAAGGCCTACTACCCATAGTTTTCACATCAGCCTTGCCATGTCTAGACTGTGCTCTTTTTTTTCCTTTTACCAAAATTGCAAATATAACAGATAGATCATCCTAGCTGCTGTGTAAGGAGATGTTCAACCAGGGAATGAGGTGATATTCTTCCTTTGTGTCTGATGCCTCCACCACAGGCAGTCCTTTGCCAACTTCTTACCATCTTTAGACACATTCTGTCTTGTGAGTGTCAAGAGACAGATATGACTTTATCTCAAGTGACAGAAATGTTTTTATGGTGATATCATAAGGAGGAAAAAGAGCAGTGCAAAGAAAAGCCACAAAGCCAGATATCAATCTTGAACTTCCTGTAAGAGGGGTGGTACATCGGAAGACTGAGCTTATATCAGTGTTGAGTAAAGTTCAGCCCATTGCCACCAGGAATAAAATCTGTCAGGAGAGGAGGAACAGATCCTCAGTAGGAAAGACACATACACCCCCACTGCAGGAAGGCATCTGTCATTCGGAAACACTTCCATAAGGTGAGAGAAGGAATGCACTCTACTGCTGTGGCTTCTAGCCATGAACCTATTACCAAGGAGCAGCACGCAAGACCTCAAGGAGGAGACCACGTGGAGGAAGGCTCAGGAGCCAGGCCTGGCCTTGTCCCATGACCAGGCACTGCCCTATCTATGCACATGTGTAACCACTTGCTCACTGGTGTCTTTTTCTTTTCCATCTTCAGGCAGAGGCAGCCAGAATTCTCGCCCACCAGCCAATGTCCGTCGGCACATGTGCAGCTTTGAAAGCCCCCACACTGCAGTGAATGTGTAAGAGAAGCTGCATGGAAAATAGAGTGGTTTGCCCTTGCTTTCTCTCTCCTGGGTTTTTCCACTTCTTAACATGGAAACAGATGTGGTGCATGCCATTAAGAATGAGGGGCTAACTGACGTGCCATGGTTTGCACGACTGCCTTAATTTGATTGTCCATCGTTCTTAAAAGGACACTGTCAAGCTGTTAGCTTAGTCATTTTTGCTTTTTTTATGTTTTGATGCAACATTTTTTCCAATTCTGGAAATTCGCTTTTGTTTGTGACTCCCACTCACCAGCAAAGTGAATTCCTCCCTCCCCACCCCCTTCAGAAAGCTTCTCCATGGCAAGAAGAGCCTGCTTTGCTTTTGTTTTGTTCCTTTTTGCTGTTCCGCCAATGTTTGCTATGGTCTTGTCTGCATTAAAGTGAAAACCATAGTTTAAATTTGTGGAGAGTTTTATAATATCAGTTTCGGAGCGTGGTGCCAACATGAGCCTCTGCTAGGTTTTTCCCATGCCCCTGGGGAGCACAAAACAAATGTTTTGTGGGTCCCTGCAACCCCGACCCCCCAAAAAAGAGTTTTACAAAAATAAAATGTGGTTATTTTCCCAAAAATCTGAGTGGTTTTTATCAGACTTCTTATCTGATAAAAAAAAAAAAACAATGCATGTTTGGTGTGAGTTTTCACCATTAGATCTTGACAGTGTCTCTTTAAGTTAACAAAAGAATATAGACCATGTTCAATTCATTGTGCATGGAGTCTGTGGTCATTTTCAGCTGTTTCTTTACAGCCCTTCAAACTCCTGGGAGAGTCAAAGGTACACATTCCTGCAGCAGGAGGGAGCTCACTGGTGTGAGGGCCTGTGATCTGAATTGCTCTTCAGTTGAGAAGAGTCCAATTGGTTCAAATGTTTGCTACGTATTTTAGTCATGCAGGCCGGAGAACAGAGCAATAGCATCTTTTGTTTTTTCCATTCCCTGAAGTGTATTGTGAGAGAGATGGAGATCTAAGGACCACTGTAATGAGCAATTTCACCAAATCACACCGATTATTAGAGGGATATAGCAGGTGGTCATGCCAGAGTATCCCTGGCAGTAGTTGGGAGTCCTCTGCTGATCTAAGGGAGAGCCACTGTGGTATGATTAGATGTGTTTTCTGTAATGATCCCAAGTCTAAAGGCATTGAATGTTTCTTGTACCACGGGGTGAGCCTGACCAAGGACAAAACAAGGAGATCCTAATTGTGCCAGTTGCTGGCCGCCTGTCAAAAAGCATTGATGGGAATGGCTAGATGTGCTCGTGCTTCCCTGACAGCAGGGCCAGCGAGCGGGGAGAGTCAACTGACATTTTGTGGCTGAAAGGTGAGTTGCTTCCTGAATGTAAAAGTTAAGGCTGAATCTAGTACATCCTCATGAGACAAAAATTTGCAATGAGCAATGATGACAGGAAGAATTTTCAGCTGGGATCTATTCAAGTTTACCTTCATGACATCACACAAAGGCCAGAAAGAGATAAATAAGAATAAAGATATGCACTATAAAACTGGATATTTTTAGCCTTGTTTGCTCCTGAAACAAATATTTTAAAGGTTTGCTCTTTTTGTGATCTTCAGTTCCCACTGGCTTTGGAGCAGGCTAGGCTAAAGGGTCAGTATTGTAAATAAAGCTTGCATACTAGATCATTGTGACCCATCTAGATCTATTCTTCAAGAATAATCACAGCAGGGCAAAGCAACCACCTTGCACTTTTAGGGCAAAGTGCGAAGATCACATACAAAGTTTAAGTGTATATGATGCTCTGTAGTTAAAACTGCAGGTCCGGTAGCATGGAATAAAGAAGAAACGGTCATGCCTTTTCCTGAACTGCCGTCAAAGGAAGCATAAAACAGGCTCATCTATGCTATGTGAATAAGTGTAATTACCCCTGGTAACATCTGCTAAAGCAAACCTCTGGTACCAAAGCAATGTTTTAAATCGGCACGAGAGTTTCTTATATTCTAAAGCATAAGGCATGCCTTAGTGGCGTCAGCCACTAAAGATACTTATACTTGGTTGATGAGCATTTAAAATTTACATGAAAAAGTGTAATGACCATCAGAAAACTAATATTTAATTTGCAATGCATTAGGACTATTTTCTCAGGACATTAGAACCAGTTCCCAAAGTTTAGGAGGACTTCCATACTTCACTGACTATGATAAGGTAACTTTATAGGTTGCTTTATTTTTCTTGATTGAATCTTTAAAGACGATAAAGGCAAACTGAGTTCCTCTATGCATGTTTTATATTTTCTTATATAGCTGGAGGATTCAGGATGTAATTGATCTAGAGTCTAAGAAGGACACTGCATGTTTGGACTTTATATCTTAAATTTCAGCAAGCCAGTAGTTTATTTACTGCCTCACAATCAAGTTTGAATCAAAGGGAAAATGATAAAATCCACAATGCTGTTTAAGATTTAATGTTAGCAGAAACTCTCCAATTCTTCTTCAAAAGCATTCTCTATATTACAACTAGTAGTGAGTCAAACAGTTGGGAAATTTTAATTACTTTCAGATATGTGTTACGCTTTAGAGTATATGCTAAATATGCAGAATCTTCTGGAATGTTTTCAAAAAGAGAAGTCAGTCAGTGGGAGTCCTTTACATTGAAGACCATATTGAGGTTAGCCAGGAATACCGGAAGTCAGCTCCAATTATTTTGATTAGCTCTTATTTCTGGGGTTCTACAGGAATCCCTTTCAATCTGAGTTCTGGTACCAGCAGCTACATCTCCAGCATCCCTTTCCGAGCGTCTCTGTGGGCAGCACCATCTCTTCATGAAAGGCTATGTGTCCCAGCAAGAGGAGCATTCAGATGCCACAGAAGAACTGCCCCAAAGCCTGTAGCTTGTTTTTCTTTCCTTGCTGATGGGTTTCAGGGTATTTTTTTTTTCACTCTCAGAGAGGGCAAATGTTGGCTTCCTTGGGCTCAAGCATGAATCTGCCTCCCTTGTGGGAAAGTCTTGCTTTCTCGTGGGCTCTCGGATGCTAGCCTTGTCTGCTGCGAAGCTAAGTGTTGTGGAAACTACTCGAATTGGACACAAGGGAGACAGGTGTTGAGTAAGCGTCTCCTTGAGGCAGCTTGGGCACAATGTTTCCATCCTGATCTCAAGCACCCACCCACTGCGTTTCCCATTTTAGATCTCTCTGGAGCAGAGAGCGTGTACTCTACATGTAACTAGTACTTACAGAAACAAATAAGACAGGATCGCTCTGAATGTCAAAGATGTATTAACCTGTTTACACCGCCCACTCCTGACTACTCTCTAAAATGCAGTAAATATTGCATTTTCTGTTAGGGAGGGGGTGGGCAGGATTGTGATAGTTTGCTAATAAGTAAAATAGCAAGTGTCTGGGGCCCAGCGCAATGGCCTAGCGGCTGAAGTCCTCACCTTTAACCAATCATCAGTTGACGCACTTCTAGATTAATTTCACATCTTAGATATTATGGATTAAGTTACAATAAACATGGGAGTGGGCCTGGCGCTGTGGCCAAGTGGCTAAAGTCCTCACCTTGAACATACCAAAATCCCATGTGGGCACCAGTTCTATTCCCAGAAGCTCCACTTCCCATTCAGCTCCCTGCTTGTGGCCTGGGAAGGCAGTCGAGGACAGCCCAAAGCTTTAGAATTCTGCACCCAAATGGGAGACCTAGAGGAAGTTCCTGGCTCCTGGCTTTGGATCGGCACAGCACCGGCCATTACGCTCACTTGGGGAGTGAATCATCGGACGGAAGATCTTCCTCTCTGTCATTCCTCCTCTCTGTATATCTGTCTTTCCAATTAAAAAAAAAAGGGCCTGAATTGGTTGTAATTGGAACTACAGTTCCAGGTGTGCCAGGTTCTACTCAAGATAACCATGTAACATCATAGTTGTCTCTGGTTCTTCTATGCCTAACAGCAATTTCCTACAAGAACATTAATAGTAATGTATGTCTCTGACCACCCAAGGTATTTGGTGGTATTTGATCTTCAGGTCTTTTAGGACGATCTTTTAGGACTTTTGAAGTTAGCAAAACAAAGGACAGGGTGCTTTGTTACAATTATGTGGCATTTTTAAACTAGATTGTTTTTCCTAAAATTAGGGAAGCAAATAAAATTAAACAGCTTCACAAAGAAGCTGGTAGCTGATATATAAGCTATTAAAGTTACTTAGGTACAAGTGAAATTTCATTTCTTAATGATATTGTATTTTTTCTTGCACTTATCCTTTTGGATGCTCCATATTTTTTTCTTAATATGACAGACATAGACTTGTAATATTCTCAGTCACTTATTGTTCACACCAAATACTATTAACCATAGTGAACCTGTGTTAACAATTGTAGCTCTGTTAGTAGCTATCTGTATATGCAAAACATCCAAAGCTTTTTACGATTTAGTCACGCTTATATCTGACATCATACTTGATCATAACAGATCAAATGCATTAAAAATACAAGTGCACTATCTACAAAAATAAAATACATGTTTAGTGTGAAAACGTTACTTGGAACAGGTGTTCGAAGCAAAACATAAGAAGATGCTTGGAAAATCTCTATTTCACATCAGAGGGCGGGGAAGTTGCAGCCAAGTTCCTCTTCTCACAGCATCCTGGGCATGCAAACTCAGGGAGGGAGCAGGTTCAGGTCGTGGGTCCTTGCCTCTTACGGAGTTAGAATGCTTTCTGCTAGGTGTTGCAGGCATTTGGAGAATGAAACAATGAGTGGGAGATGCTCTCTCACATTGATAATGATTTAAATATGTCTAAAATAGTAGTTAATGCAAATAGGCCATTCTGGTTGTCTATGGGACCACAGGTAAGAAATGACTAACGCTGCTATAGTCTGTGAGATGACTCTTTCAATCTATCATCTTTGGCCTTGAAAAGAAAAATCGTTATTCTTATTTTCTTAATCTGATAAATGCACTGGGGCCTTAGCTCTTTTTCCAGATTAAACAATGCTTTAAACCAAAGGCAGAGCAAAACTGCAGAGCAAGAAAGCTGCTGATTTTGAGAGCCAGCAGGAAAATCTCTCATTACAAGAACAAAAATTGGGTTTGATTAAAAAAACTCAACTGTAATTACATCTATCTAGCACATGATTAATAATACCATTAACATATGAACACATTGAAATGTGTGCTTTTAAAAGGGGCGTACATAGAATCCCTGAGCGTGGAGGAAAACAGCCCGTACCATTGAATTAGCAAGTGAACATGAAGCAACAATACTGTTTCCCCGGAATCCAAAGATACCTATTTTAGTGTAAGTGAAGAGCAAGATAAATATATATCGGGTATCTAACCCTGTTGGCCAGATTGAGTGTAAACTCGCAACAGATCTACTGTTGTTTGGAGACAACACATATTTTGACAAAAGACACAAACACAAATGAAGACATCATGTAGCATTTTAGTTTCCCGTTGTTTTTTTTTTTTTTTTCTGATGAACATTGAGAGGTAACGTTTGAGGAAAGAAAAACGTTTTGCCATTGCAACTGAAGGTGTTGGGAAAGAGGGTTAGGTAGTGCGAAAGGCACATTTAAGGATGGCAAGAGGTAAATCGATTTCCTGGTTTTTAGAAAATGCATATTAAATGCCTAAAGAGAGAGAGATAGTGTGTGTAGAGTTGTGTACTGAAGTAGTTGAGAAATATGAAACTAGTAGGGGCCTTACCTTACGTGCGACTGGAAGCACCCAGAGGACCCATGGACACTGCTTTTGCTGTGGGCTTCCGGAATGACTGCTGTGGTCTTGATCTTTAGCTTTTCCAGCCAAGAAGGATGTTTGCAGCTCTAGCAAAGAGATGTGGAAGTCAATGAGTAAGTCTTCCACATTTATAAGCCCTTAATATATTCAGAAAATACATTAAGACAAGAAATGTTCATGTTGACCCAGCAAATTATGGATGATATTTACATAAAACAATTAGAAATATAGCATTGGTTATGGTAGCACTATGCCTTTCCCAGATAATGAGGTCAAAATTTTATTTGTGGTATCTGTTTTAGTGCCTTTGAATTTAGAATTTCCTGTAGTCTGTACCAGACTTATTACATTTATATGTGGTTATCTTACTTCAGCTTTCAGGACTATAAATCATCACCCTCATCTTAAGGTCATTCATCCTCATATTTTTCAGAATGATTAAATACATCATTATATTAACTATTGATTGTTTCTTCTATTTTTTCCAAATAAAATTTTATGATACTGAGTTGTCTGCTTCTCAGCTCTGCCTAAAGCAAAACAACTTCCGTTTCCTAGCCCTTTAATGCATTCTACTATGCTACCTTTTTAGCTTGTTTTAATTGGGTACAAAGAGAAAGCAATGTTCCACAAATGTAGAAGAGAAAGCACGTTTCCTGATGTAAGTATGAGCACAATTGTTATTAACACAATGCTTTGGTGGAATACCATCACCTATTACAAGTCATATGTAACGGCAGAGTTTTATATGCTCAGAATCAGATTGAGGTGTGCACACACGTGTCTCATTCTTTTAGTCTTTAGAGAGCTTTATTTGGTTGATTTATGAGGCTTTGGAAAATGTGGAAGTTAATGAAGGTGAAATATTGGTTCATACCTGAGATTTCATTTCACAAAGACTCAATCAGGAAAGACTTATCTGGGCCAGAGTCCTTGGCTTGGTAATCTTGATTTTGTCTCAGTTGCATCAAATTATATCCAAGCAGTAAATCAGGAAGTGGGTCCTTGTGTGCTATAGGACTCCCCCACTCTGTCCCTTTTAGAATAGACGTGATTAGAAGCATTCCCAGTGAAATTCCCAAACTAGCTGCTATATCAAACATTTTATGTGACATATGCTCCTCCCTAGGTGTTTTGAATTAAAGTGAGCAGACCACAGGATATGCGACTGTGAAATCAATCCTGGATCTGGGATTCTTGTTATCTGCTTCTCTTCCATGTAGATGCCACGTGTGTGATCATGCCACTGTGCTAACAGAAAAGACTTGCCCATGGGAATGGGCAACTGAAAAACTCCAGAAGCCTGTCATGGGGCCTTTGCTTAGACCC
Organism: Ochotona curzoniae; assembly: GCF_017591425.1. Taxonomy (NCBI): domain Eukaryota; kingdom Metazoa; phylum Chordata; class Mammalia; order Lagomorpha; family Ochotonidae; genus Ochotona; species Ochotona curzoniae. The sequence goes on from NW_024467115.1 coordinate 25,878,646, forward strand.
AGGGTCTAAACACGGAATGTTCCTTTGTCTGTGTGTAACCAGGGCTAATAAACAATGTTTTTTCCTTCATCAACTTGGGAATCTTTTAGACTTGCACTTAAGGACAATTTTATCATTACATCGGTGGGTGTGGGACGGTGTGTGTGTGAGAGAGACAAAGAAAGAAAGAGAGAGAGAGGAAAAGATTGCAAATCTGAATCAAAATAGCGACTTCTACAACAGGCTGTTTTTTCTCTGTAACAGCCTTTCCCAGGGTCAGTGTCTGCTTCCTCTGCATAGGCAGCCCGTGGCAGTGGCAGCCTCGATGTTTGATGCGTATAGAATAAGGGGAGTGTGGGCAGGGAAGACAAAGCTTCTGGAGAGACCAGTTGTTTCATCTGGCCACCTTTGCAAATGATTCATTTGTGGGTTTTTTTTGGTTTTTTTTTTTTTTTTTTTTTGTCTTTTGTGCATGACCTATCCGTAAATAAACTCATCTCTATTTTATTCATAGTTCTAATGGCAAGTCTGTGTCATGGTCTGAACCAGGTGGAAGACAGGTGCCCAAGGGACAGCACATGTGGCACCGCCTCTCTGTGCACGTGAAGACCAGCGAGACGGCCTGTAATCAAACTGCCGTCATCAAACCCCTCACTAAAAGTTACCAAGGCTCTGGCAAGAGCCTGACCTTTTCAGATACCAGCACCAAGACCCTCTATAATGTTTCGGAGGAAGAGGATGCCCAGCAGGGTCACTTTAGTCCTCCCAGCAGCCCTTCCATGGTGGTGCACAGGCGCGTGTCCCTCTCGGCGACCACCACGCCTCTGCCGCCCCCCATGACCACAGACGAGACCCCCCTGTTCCTGGCCGATCCTGCCCTCCCGAAGGCCTTGCCCCCTCTTCTCCAGCAGCAGCAGCAGCAACCACAACCGCAGCCATTGCAACAGCAGAAGTCCCTGATGGACCAGCTGCAGGGGGTGATCAGCAACTTTAGCCCTGGGATCCCGGATTTCCACGCAGTGTTGTCAGGCCCAGGGGGGCCCGTCCCAGGGCTGAGGTCCCTGTACCCGTCAGCGCCAACACCGCAGCACCTACAGATGCTGCCGCTTCAGCTGAGCCCCTTGGAGGATGAAACTGTCTCCTCCCCAGCGGACGATGAAGATGACAGCGAGAGGTTTAAGCTCCTCCAGGAGTATGTGTACGAGCGGGAGGGCAACACAGAGGAGGACGAGCTGGAGGAAGAGGATGAGGAGCTGCCAGCGGCCAGCAAGGTGACACCTGAGGATTCTCCAGCCCTGACGCCTCCATCTCCTTTCCGAGACTCGGTGGCCTCGGGCAGCTCAGCGCCCAGCTCCCCTGTGTCTGAATCCGTGCTCTGCACCCCGCCCAATGTGAGCTATGCCTCAGTTATCCTGAGGGACTACAAGCAAAGCTCTTCCACCCTGTAGGGAGGAGGTGTCCGGGTGAAAAAAAAAAGTCAGACAAACCCGAAAGCGCCAGTCGCTCCAGAGATGTGCAAAGAGCCAGGGGAAGATCGGATTGGAGGCGGAGTCGCAGGAAGGGACCAAGAATGCTGCTGGTGGTGCCTTCAGGAAGGACGGAGGCAAGGACACCAGGCAAACAGTGACCCAGGCCGGGAAGCTGATTTTGGAGTTATTCGAAAGCTTTCCCTGAAAAGAAAGGATTCTGACAAAGCACAATTCCATATGGTATGTAACTTTCATCGCAAAAAGATATAAACAAATAAAATCAGCAAAAATAATTGCCTCTTTTGCACAACTGTGCATAGATCCCTAGGCCTGCATATACTTGGCCCAGCTTGCAAAGGGACAGCCCTTGTGGAATTGCCAACCGAACCACTAGCTTATCTCATGGCATTCACAGTGACCACATTGGGAACCGCAGGGAGCATCCAGGTGAGAGAGAGTACCCCTATCCCACTCTCAACCCCAGGCTACTCCACAGCGGACCACCCAGGGATCACAGGGCAGCAGCTCCTGCCCCAGAAGCCCTCCTGCTAGGCCTGCAGACACCAAGTCATCAAAAACTGGCTCTCCTGGGAGCCTCTCTCAAGCCCTGCTCCCCAGCCAGTGCCGGCTTGGATACGGTACTGGAGAAAGGTGCATGGACACGCTGCAACACTGCGGTGTCCCTCCATTTAGGAAAACAGGAGTAAGAATTTTCAATCAACACCCAGAAGTGCTTCATCAGGAGTCCTCTAGAGTAAAGAAAGAGAAACAAGAGGGCACTAAGCATGAGACTTTGGATAGATCAGCACGACCAGCTCCCGGTAATCCAACTGGTTTGTTGGTGATTTTGGAAAAGGGCCAGAACAAGAGATTGTTTTGAGGGTGGCAGAAGACTTTGGATGAATTAATTTGCATTTGTGCCAGGTGGGGTCTTCATTTGCTCTTCAGTTAAACAGAACAAACCATGTGACAAAATTGTTACCTTCCATTTACTGTAGCAAATAATACTTATCAGTTGAACTCTAAGATTCAGTATATGTACAATGTGGTGCCATTGTTTCTCCTAGGTACTACAGAAACAGATCCATCTTTGAGCCTAACATTGTACTCATAGCAACTACTACTGGGTTAAATGACAAATAATTCTTTCCTATTGTCACTGAAGTCCGTATCTAGAGAGTGAATGTGACTTTGTGTCCTTACCGTATTCACGTGATTATTAAATTTGTGAAATGTAATGTCAATCTAGCTACAACTAGAAGATTGTCTTTTGAATATAGTATAGTGTATTTGTATGTTCCAATAAAGTTTTCTATATCGTTGTCACCAGTCCTATAGAAATTCTCTCATGACTTAAGTATTGCAGTCCAATGCTTTTTATATGCAGCTCAGATGGTAATTCATCTTCTAGGAGGAACCTTATTTCCTGATATTTTCTGATGTGGAAGTACTGTATTAGTGAAGTGGTTTTGAAAATTTGTTACATTAAAAGTTCCCAAAACAGGGTGACAACAAGAGGTATGTTTTATAAACCTACATACATAATTATTACAATATAAGGTTGGAAAGATGTACTAAGATTATTCCAGGTTATTTTAGATTTTTAAAAAATATTTTTCACAGTTATATGAGCTTTATGTACTGTTAGTTAACGGTAACATCTAAGCCTGGTCATGATTTTTCAAATATGTATCCACATTTTTTAGTCACATTTAAAAAATTCTTGTTTTCATGTATTTTTATTTCTGCATTTTTGCTGTCTTAACTTTTCTTTGTGGATTTGTTATTCGCTGTTATATAATCTTCATGTTCATGTAACCCCATAGTTCCATTTTTACCCTCCCCACCACCAATAAAATGATTTTTTCTTGCTGTTTTGCTTTCTTCTATTATTTGTGGAATGAATCTACCCCCTTAACTATCTTTGTTTATGCCTTATGTTCAGTCATATTTTAATATGCATCCTTCATGTAGAAGCTGCTGATTTCTCAGCCAAAAATCATCTTTGAATCTTTAAATACCCACTGCATCATTTGTTCAGAATTTAACATCAACTCCAGTGTTAGAAGATTATTTCTCCTGTTTTACCATATTCTGCTGCCAAATGTAATTATTTCCATATTGAGATTACATGCCTTTCTTTTACAAAATCACTTTTACAACACCTTGAGTGAAAAGATCTATTCTCTAATTTCTTTATAATGAAACAGAATGAGGAAAATTGACAGTTCTAGTGTCTGATAGTTTTCTACCAATGGGAAAAATCAGAAAGGAAAAACATATTGAAACATTTTTATCATAATGCCACTAACATATATCCTTAGTATTGGTGGACTTACCACTCTTCAAATGATGTAGGAGTTCAGTTTACTCTGAGGCTTTGGTGTGAAAACATTGGTGAACAATTCAATACTGACCACATGTGACTCTGAATACTTACTATTATCATAATTGTGAATTGTCCTGAACAAACAGAATATTAGCTCTTCTATTGTAATCGTTCAAAATTAAACAAATTCAAATCCTATCTTCAAATGGCAGAAATTCATCACCTTAATGTGTGCACTTATACAAGTTGTTAGCTTCCTGTAAAGTGTTTTCCTTTGGCTTATTACTGCCTCTTGTTAATTAGTCTTGATAATGCTGTATAATAAATCTTTTCTATGTATTGACTGTGTATGTTACATCTCTACAAGAGTTAGCATAGCACAAATGGAACGTGGTTTGATTCTTCTTGGGCCGTGTCTGCTTGTTGAATGTTGGAGAGCATTATATAATCTCTACAGATCAGGTAGGTAACAGAATGAAGTCTGATGATGAGAAAAGTGCCATTTCAAACCACATTAATTTTAAGTGAGGTCACAACAGAAACTCAAGGGAGACATGGTCATTCACCTTTTTGATACAGTGTGTGAGGATACAAAGTCGTGATTCTCCTGTAGAACCCTGAAGACCTGGGCAACCAAGAGTCCTACCTGTGTTTCGTTTGTGCCCCATAAGTCCTTTCTGTCCCACCTTGTTTCTCACTTTGTTGATATCCTGATTACCCCAAGTTCTGTTCCCCTATATTTCAACGGAGACTTCATAAGTTCCCCAAGTAAAAACTTCTCCACTCACACTTTTATTATGTGTTTTATACCATGTATGGTGTTTTCCAAATATCACTGATAGAACATGGTAGAATGAAGGGCTCCCCCATGGAATTATAATTGTAGCTTGCCCATGTAGAAAAGCCAATGCTGACAGAATCATCAGAAAACATGAGCTCTTATGTGTGTCTAGAAAGTAGAAGAGACCAAGAAATGATGGGGGCTGGGTGTTTCAACAGTTAAAAAAAAAAATCAGAGGATTGCATAAGGGAAAGAACAAGAAAAAGATGAATGAAAAAAAATTGTAGAAAAGGAAAAGGAGAATATTTAAGATATGTAGTTTAAAGATATGCATGCATGAACCTCATGGCAGGTCAAAAGAGCCTACACTTGGAAAAGGCCCAGAAGTTTCATATGGGTCATAAGGTTTACATCTGGAGACGGCAGGATTCAGCTCCAGATACCACAGGTTCTGTAACCACAATGACCACAATGGCCTCCCAACCTCCTCAGAGAATAATCTTGGAGGGAATTTAAGAGAAAGGAGGCAACACTTGCAAATGTGTTCTTTGCTAGACACCACGCTAGGTTCTTTGCATTGCTGCCTTTCCAGTATTGGTGCTAAATTGATACTTCAGCATTCTAACATGGTTCATCCGAGATCTCTCAGTGAAACAACCTCAGCTAGTTCATAGTTTGGCTATTCATGTTTCCCACTAGACCCGAGAGAAATATGGAGGTGTTGGCTGCCTTTTGCTTAGAGTCAATTTTCCTTCCTAATTTGTGAGCCTTGAGGGAGAAGTATATACTCAGCAAGGGTTTGCTGAGATGGTAATAATAGTGAGTGTCATAATTTCCCCAGATTAACTTCCTGAAGATATATTCCAGATCTTCATGGGTCCAGAGCTCAGTGTTTCCACCCACTGATCTTAACTCTACCAGCTGGAACAACACATGCTTCAGTCATGAAAAACAAGCTTTTCTTCTGGCATCCATAAGAGTTGTCCCACTGGGCAGCAGGCCTTCTTTCCTACAGAAAAAGAAGAGTTACTCAGTGTTCACTGAGCCCAGCCTGAGTTCTGGCAAGACTGTTGGTCTGAGAGACAGCATCCTCTGGAGGAGAACTGCAGGGAAGAAAGACATCAAGTGCGTAAATGGAGTGCCCGTTTCAATTAGAACACCTCAAGTCACCAGGAAGCCTGAGGTCTGATGGTCCCTCCTAACTAAAATGCATGTTTTCAGACAAAAATAAAAGATCGAAACAAAAAAGAAATATTTATCAATGGTTGGGGGAACATGAGGGAAAAGATGAGCTTAAGGATTGAACTAGTGACATGACATCAAAAACTGGAAATTGGCTTGACGTTCTTAGGAGGAGTTTGGGGAACAGAGATCTAAATTCACAAACAAGATAAAGGAAGCTTAAGCATGAAGATAACAAAAACTAAAAGCGAAAATAATGGTGGAATCCTGGACCTGAAAGTGAATTTACAAGTTATTTCAAATACATTTTCAGCCTGCATGGGATTGAGCTCTGGTCTCCTAGTTCCTAGAAGGCAATAAGCTATTGGAGATTAGTGTAGACTGGATATTGTATTGTACCTATTACTTGCAGTTTGAAGAGCCAATGAGGAGAGCAGAAACCACTGGATACTGAAGGAGCAAATCCAAGTCTACAATGCTAATCTACACACTGACCAGAGAATAGAGATCATGCATAGGCCACAACAAAGTTATTGATTGCAGGGACCTGGACAAAATTAAGCAAGGACCAGCAAAGTAAGCAACAGGAGGGTCGTCTGACAAAGTTGCAGAGCTGAAATAATAATAGACCAGAGAAGGTTTGGGTAAGAGCTGCAGAGGACAGCAAGCCTGGCCCAGGTCTATTTTAAGGGATAATATAGATTTAGGTGAGTCTTTTTTTTTTTTTTTGCTTTTGTTCAAATATTTCCAGGGAGTATTTCCTTACACTTGACAAGGAAAATCTCTATCCTTCAGAAAAAAACTCTTAATTGTCTTTCTCTTACTTTTCCCTAAAGTTTTGGGGAAAGAATGAACAAATTTAGGCTGCTTTATGCATGACTTCCCTTCTGCAACTTCAATATGGCGATTACATCATTCTGTTGTGGTTCATTTTCCAAGCCAAATATCTTCACATCCTTCAGCTGTTATCTTTATTATTATGTTCTTAGATCCTTAAACAAGACATGGTCATATGACAGTCTTGTCTTTTAAAAAAAACTTACATCCAGAATGAGAATAGAAATATTCTTTGACTACCTTTGCCCATCATGCAATTAATGTTAACTGTTAATAAACTTGCTTCATTGTAAGCTCACTTGCAGTTCAGAACCAGCTATCAACCCTTACGCCATTTTTATAAGAACTGTAAGAATCAGATACAAATGTAAAGGTTTTCTTAAGTTGTACTTCTTCTGAAACAGACTCTGAGAAGAGGATGGGAGTCTGTTGCTGTGCTAAGGAAGTGGTTCCTAAATATTCCGGTAAGACCAGGAGATGGAAAGTCATTGAGCAATGAAAGGTTCAGGATAGCACTGGAGCAAACAGCTCAGGTCTGCTGAAGAACCCTATGATTCCGGGACAACTTGCCTCGAAACTGCTGCCATTTCTTACGAGGCAAGGTTTTGGGAGTTCTTATTCATCATTTCATGTCATTCATGGTTGAAAACTGCTGGAGAGAGACATGAGTGTTAATTCCCAAATACTGCAGAAGTGTCTCACACGCAGACTTTGGTCTTCCAACAGAAGATCCAGAGTTTCAGATACCAGTTGTAGATATTGTGAGTTAGACACCTGTATGTTGGCCTGGATGACAAAAATGAGCGCCAATGATATTTGGCAGAGTACTATCTGTGTCTCCTGTGAAATGATTGTGAAGATATATAGACAGCTAGAAAGGTAATAGATAGATGATAGCTATAGATAGAAATATAAACCGATGATGATGCATAGATGATAGAGCAGATATAGATACATGGTAGGACAATTCCTGCTGGCATGGATGTGGGGAATAAGGTATCCCATTCCACTATTGGTGGGAATGTTGGCTACTGTGGCCACTGTGAAAGTTGGTATGGAGATTGCTCAAACTGAAATGGTATCACCCAGCTATTCCACTCCCAGGAATATATCCACAGGAAGTAAAATCTGCTTAACAGAAAGTTGGGCAACTAATAATTCACCTACCATATGACCCAGCAATTACACTCATGGGAATATATCCAAAGGGCCTGGTACATGAGAAAGCAACATGCACCCCTGTATTCATGGCAGCACAGTCAACAATTGCAAAACTTGGAAATAACCTAGATGCCCATTGATAGAGGACTGATAAAGAAACTGTGGTTCATCCATTCTTTGGAGTATCACTCAGCTGTTAAAAGAATGAAATACAATCATTTTCAGCTAAATGGACTGAATTGAAGACCATTTTGCTAAGGGAAATGAGCCAATCCCAAAAGATCAGATACCACTTGGGTGTTTGCTCTAATATAGGATAATTTCTATCAAAAAGCTCAATGCTGATTTGGCTAGGAGTTGTTTTGTTCATCTTCTCAGGAAATGGCTCTTTCTTGTTTCAATTTGCAGTTTTGTAGTGTCAAATCTAATTATTTTTGCTGTAAATTTTATCTTGTACTTGCCCTAGTCATTTGTAGCTACCCCCAATAAGTTCTTGTGATTCATTAATTGATCATGCATAAGAGGCAGATTGCTTGTAAACACTTGAGATTGTAAATGCCCATTTCAACACTGCTTTTCTTTTTTTTTCTGGAATCTTTTTCTTAATTTATTTTTTATTGGTTACATTGCATTATGTGACACAGTTTTATAGGCTCTGGATTTCCCCCTTCCCTCCCCAAAACCCGCCTCCCCCATGGTGGATTCTTGTTGCATTACTACAGTTCAGATTCAGTTGAGATTCTTTCATTGCAAGCATCTATAAAGCATAGAGTCCAGGATCTTGTTGTCCAGATAAGTTCAACAGTTTCTTGGGGAGACCGTCTCTGGTCTGAAGGTAGAGCCGACAGAGAATCATCCCAATCAATTAAAAACCCCGACATTACATCAGTAACAATTTATAACATAATGGAACTAGTTGACCTGGTATTGTGTAACCAGCATGTTAAAAGAGAGAGAGAAAGAGTGCAAGTTCTGAACCACATCCAATGACTTCTACATTGACATTACAATTATTAATTTATATACAACTGGGTTCTATACATCTTAAAATGGCTATAGATTACTATTGAGCTCTCTCATGTCTATTTTAATTTTAGTATTTAGCAGTTCATAGCGTTGAAGCACGATTTTGCAGAACCTGGCTGTTTTTTGGGTAGTCTAACTCTATAATTCTAACAAGACATATGTCAACAGTTTAGGTGAACAGTTTTAGGAGGGGTGTGCAGAGAAAGCCTCAGTATCCTAGTGAGAAGTAACTAAGTTATAAGTGCATCCTCACTGCCCGTTTCCTAAGTTTTCCTTGTTGTTCTCTATCTATTCTAGGGGTTTTTTTTGTTTGTTTGTTTATTTGTTAGTTTGTTTTGGGGGGTTTCTGGAGCGATCCTGATGGTAATTATGAGAGAAGGTGGGGACCCAAAGTCGGCACCAGGCAAGAACCAGAGAAAGCTCTTCCTGCTAGTCCCGAAGGAAGTTTACTGTTTTGTTTCTGCGGACCACTCAGTGCTCCTGGATATCATTCCAATTACCTTGGATCCTGCAAGACAGGGTATGGGCTTCTTCCATCCTCTGTGGAAGATCCAAATGGAGGTGGGTGACCTCTGAGTCCTCGGCCTCCGAAGGCACTCCAATTCCCCATGGTCTCCTTGGCGGTTGGGATGTAGTCCTCGGAGCTCATACTGATAGCCCTTGGTGAGGATCTAGGAGTCTTCAGGGTTGGGATACAAGCCTCCTCCTGTCTGCCTGCTCCGCTCTGCGGTTCCCCCAGCTCTGTCAACACTGTTTTTCTACATACAATGAGTAATAAAGGTCTAGTTTTTAATTGCAATTCTTTCAGTGCCACAAGGGTCACACACTAGCATCTATTCCTACAAGGTTTTTGATTCCCATTTTCACCACTCATGTGATGCATTTTATTTTTGTAGCAAGTTTGTTAACTTCATGTTGATGATTATTTATAGTTTTTACCTAGTTGTGGACTGTACTCACTGGCTTTGTATTTTATGGTATGTAAAATGGAAGTGTATATCAGGGACTGATATATTCAGATAGGGAGACAAAGTACATGTCTCTACACATGCAGGCCAAAGATGGACTCCCAGTGAAAGAACTGAATACATCCTATCAGTAAGACAATAGACTCTCTGACAATGTCCATGCCTACATTGTTGGGAAACACTTCAATAACAGCATAATGGACTTGTGACTGTTCACGTAAAACCAGAGGGAAAATCAATGGGGGTGGGGAGAAGGACCTTGGGGAAAGGAACGTGCAACTCCAGATCCTATGGAACTATATCACAAAACAAAATATTTATGAATGTAAGAAAAAAAGGGAGAGAGTGAACTGAAACCCTGTAGTAGCACAATCTATAATAGCAAAGACATGGAACAACCCAGATGCCCATCCAAAGAGGAAGGTATAAAGAAATGTGATATATCTACTGCATGAAATACTACTCAGCCTTTAAAACAAATGAAATTCTGGACCTGGTTAGGTAGCCAAGTAGCTAAAGTCCTCACCTTGCAAGTGCCAGGATCACATGAGTCTGAGTTCCTATCTCGGCTGCTCCACTTTCCAAACTGATCCTTGCTTGTGGCCTGGGAAAGCAGTCAAGGACTGCAAAAAGCCTTGGGGCCCTGCACCCGTGTAGGAAACCCAGAAGAGGTTCGTGGTTTCTGGCTTTGGATTGGTTTAGTTCTGGCTGTTGCAGTCATCTGGGGATGACCAGTTGATGGAAAATCTTTCTCTGTGTCTCTCCTTTCTGTAAATCTGCCTTTCCAATAAAAATAGAAAAATCTTTAAAAAAAAATGAAATTCTACCATTTTCAACAAATGGTCCCAAATAGAGAGTATTATGCTCAGTGACACAATACAATTCCAGAAGGACAAACATCATATGTTTTGCTATAAGGCAACCTTCATACAAAATATGATACATTGATATATAGATAAACATGTATATACATGTATTCCCATAGTTGACTGAGTAATGGAGACTAGCACACTGGGAAGAGAAAATACATTGCAGCATGCCTCACTACTTTTAAAGCAAAAGGAGGACTCTCAATAAAAGTATTAAAAATATTTTTTGAAAATAGGAAACTATACTTTCTATCATCATCTGTACCTACAGCCACATGATACATTTAATAGCATTATGTTGGAATTCTGACTGTTGGTGAAGAACTCTATTACTGAAATAATGAGGGGAAAAGGAGGTAATAGGGAATGGAAAGGGGAATCCCTGTGCCTATGAAACCATACCATGCAAAATTAAGAATATACATATATTATTTATATATATATAGGAAAATTCAAAGGTACATAGATGTATAGATAGATTAGTACATAAAAATGGTGATATACTTCTATGTTCAAATGTAGATACTATTACAGATAGATGTAGAATACAAAAGCTATAGAAGAAACAGAGAAGATGGATTAAAGCGCTTGCAGTGAGAACAAGCATTTCCAAAATCTCTCAAAAGGCCATCACTTTTTCAAACCAAGAGAAACTCACAAAATAAATCTGAAGTAAAATGTCGGAGTCCAGCTCCAGCTGAGTTCGGCGCTCGAGAAGGGTGCGTGGAGTTGGCAAAAAGAAAAGACACAGACACTGTCACTTGGTGCCTTCCTGCTGCAGCTCAAGAAGAAGCTGTCCTTTTTATTTACTTAGACACAACACAAGCCTCTACACAAATGTTTGATTTTACTATCTTTAACTTCAGAACTAAGCCAGCATGTACAGATGTTCAATTAATTTGTACTTCATGGTCAACCAGATGCTCTTAAAGAAAATTCATCATTTTCTTCAAAGCAAGCTATTATTCATTCTTCGGTAGTGGCCATTGGATGACAGCCAGGACTCCAAGGCCAAGGCACATGAGATTTTTTGGTAATGAGTAATACATTCCTACCACATTTCTATTCCCACAACTTACCCATCATTTAATGGAGAAATATGTCACAAGGGAAAAACATAAAAATCAAACACAAAAGTTTCAGATATTAGATCTCCCACAATTACAGGGTCTATAACCTCATAAATAATTAAACAATATTCAAAAGCCTATCTCTATAATATTAATAAAATCAACCTATATTTCCTCTAATTAAAAAAATTGAAAAGCAACTAAAACACCTACATTTTCTATGCTCCAAAGAAACTGCAAAGACAGACTAGCCTTTAAGATCACAATAACAGGGCCCGGTGCAGTGGTGCAGTGGTTAAGGTCCTCACCTTGCACGCCCGGGATCCCATATGGGTGCCAGTTCTAATCCCGGTGACCCCGCTTCCCATCCAGCTCCCTGCCTGTGGCCTGGGAAAGCAGTCGAGGATGGCCCAAAGCTTTGGGACCTTGCACCCGCGTGGGAGATCTGGAAGAGGCTCCTGATTTCGGACCAGCATAGCATCGGCCGTTGCGTTCACTTGGGGAGTGAATCATCGGACAGAAGATCTTCCTCTCTGTCTCTCCTCTCTGTATATCTGCCTTTCCAATAAAAAATAATAAAATAAATCTTTTTTAAAAAGATCACAATAACTATGTTTATTGCCATAGCAGTTTCAGCTCTCACTTCCATCACTTGCATTAATATTTAGGATACTTTTCAAGCCGTTTCCCAGAAGGCATGCTATATGTCTGGGCCAGATTTCAGGGCAATGGGTAGGCACACAATAAGGTGTAGGTTTCATTGTACTCCTGTGCACAGTTAAATGCCCACTCACCAAGACATTATCAATAACATTAACTCCCAAGCTCATGTTGGTTGCAAAAACCATCTCACAGGGGCAAACAACAATGCCTCAAGAGATTACAGAATTCTTAGTGGGGTGGTTGAGTGTCCATGCAAAAAGGGGGAGAGACTGCATCAAGGTGGTCAGAGAGAAATCCGCCGGGCCCTGCCAAACAGCTGGAAGCTCACCTGAGCCCTGCCAAACAGGGGAGCTGTTTTCTTCACACGTTCACGTCATCCACACCTACTGCATGGACCCCAAGAGTAAAACTTTCCATTTTTCCTCTATTTTTAACATTTTAATTGATATAAAGGGGAAATTGTTCATATATTTTATATATACAGTTTAAAGAGCATAATATTACTCACCCTATTCTGTCTCCCCACTCTCTTTTTCCCTTCATAGCTTTGTTTGAACTTTTACAATGCATACTTTTAAGTTATTTATAATAACAAGCTTCATCTTTCACCAAATGAATAATTCAACAAACAGTCAGTATTAACAACCACTATTCCTCAGTAATACAGACAAGCATAATCAAATCTCAAATGTCAATTTTGATTTTATTTTGGGGGATGTACTGGCTGATTTCACTAAGCATAATGGTCTCCAGTTGTTCCCACTTTGTTGTGAAAGAAATCCATTCTTTCTTCATTGATTAATCTCTTTTTGCAGCTGTGCATACATACCACAATCTTTAACTCAGATATCAGTTGATGGACATTTGGGTTGATTCCACATTTTAGCTTTTGTGAGTTGCTCAGTCATAAAGCTGGGAGTACAGATAGTTCTTTCATATGCTGAGCTTTTTTCATTTCCTTTGTATAAATTCTTAGGAATGGGGTAGTTAGGTCTTATGTATATCTATTTTCCGGTTCTGAGAAATCTCTTTGCTGTATTCTGTAACAGTTCTAATAGTTTACATTCCCACCAACAGGTGTATGCATGCACATTTTTCTCCACAGTCACTAGCATTAGGTTGTTGATTTTTGGATGACAGTCATTTTACCTGGGGAACTAATGCAATTAGTCTTCACCTGTGTCAATGTCTTCACAGTTTACTTTTTTGTTTTTGCATAATAGGTGGATAATTTCAGACTTTGGCTAATGTCATTGATCCATGTCAGTGTGCTTTTGTGTAGTTATTGTTTTATTCTTTACCATGCAGAGATCCAATTATCCCAGCATCATTTTTCCTCCTCCATGGGTTGATTTTAGCTAGTTTGTCAAAGATTAGTTGGTTGGAAATGTGTAGATTAACTTTTGTGATCTCTAATCGCATTGTGATGCTTCCAACTTTATTTCTATTGTTCAGGATTGCCCTATCTGTTCTATCTCTCTTGATTCCATCTAAATTCTAGGATTATTTTTGTTTGAAAGGCAGGTATTATAGGAGAGATAGAGATAAAGGGCTTTCCATCTGCTGGGTCACCCCCCAAATGGCCAACAGCAGAGTTGAGCTGATCTGAAGCTGGGAGTCAGGAGCACCTTCCAGATCTCCCAAAGGGGTGCAGGGTTCCAAAGATCTGGGCCACCCTTTCCTGCTTTCCGACGCCATAAGCAGAAAGCTGGATCAAAAGTGGAGCAGCTGGGACATGAACTGGTACATAAACAGGATGCTGGTGCCACAAGGCAAAGACTAGCCTACTGAGCCATTGTGCTAGCCCCAACCTTTGCTATTTTATATTGTAACAATACTCTGTATTAATTCTCAAAGAAAAAGATTCATAGGCATATCATCCAAATTAACATTGCAATTAGTCTCACTTTTTTCTTACATTTGGATGGATAAATCGATGTGAACAGACGCAAGAAGCAGACATAGGTAAAATGACGTATCCACAGCTAGCAGCTAAAATATGCCACAAAAGCAGCAGACGAAACTGAGAAGGCAGAGGTTCAAGAAGTATGTAAATTACCTGAAAATTCATGCTTCCCTTTCCAAAGACTCAGCAAATTTGAGACATCCTGAAGTCTTGGCTATGTGATCAATAGGTAGTTGGGATAAGTCATTTAAGCCACTTGCTTAGTAGTCACAAGCTAAAGACGTTTAAAAAGGTCTGGGCTTTAACAAAAACATTCAATGAACTTCCGTATGTGAATATCTCCATAACATTTAATCTATTCTATATTATTAGATACATTGACCATTTCTAATTTGATTGTTATAAACAGTATGTACACTTATTTAATAACAACTGACTTATCTAAATGTATACACAAGATCAGCTATTACACCATGACTCTATGATTTATGAATTATTTAATAGCTATTATTACTCCCTGTCAAACAATGCACATTTTACATTACATCTGGCCTGATCAGCATCCTTTAAGATAGGATTTAGTATATGACTATGAAAACTGAGGCAGAAAATGATAAAATAATTTGCTTTAAATCACAGTTCAGTATAAAACCGGGTTCATTAATCAACTCTTACCCAAACTAAAATGAAAATCCATGCTGAAAATAAAACAAAAACGATTCTGAAATGTCTTGATAAAAATAAGCACACTCAGTATGAATAAGAAAAAAATAAGGCCACTCGTGAAAATCCAGTTGGAAATGGAATATGAATTTTCTATCAAAGCATATCTAGATTCTTGGAAGTTTAGAAGTTGGTCTAACTATGCAAGCACAATTATGTGCACACACACTGAGACATGATGGAAAATTGGCAAGAGAAAAAAAAAGCATACCTGACATAAAAATTATGGTTTAATTATAGCCATTAACAAAGATAATACACATATTTTGGAAATAAAAAGATTTATGGCACGATATGTTCTACTGCAATAGAAGTCCATTCTAATAGTAACATATCTAGTTAAAATTTAAGGGTCACTCAAGCTTTAAAAACTACATTCACAATTTTTAAAAAGATTTTACTTATTATTTATTATTGGAAAATCAGAGGCACAGAGAGAAGGAGATGCAGAAAGAAAGATATTTCATCCATTGATTCGCTTCTCAAGCAGCTGCAATGGCCAGAGCTGTGCCAATAAAAAACGAAGAGCTGGGAGCCTCTTCTGGGTCTCCCATGTGCATGCAGGGTCCCAAAGTCTTGGACTGCCCTCAACTGCTTTCCCAGGCCACAAGCAGGGAGCTGGAAGGGAAGCGGGACCACCAGGAAATGAACCATTGCCCACATGGGATCCTGGCCTGTGCAATGCAGATACCTTAGCCACTGGGCCCCATTCATTATGTTTTTTAAAGATTTAATGCTAAAACAAAATGAAAAGTTAGAGAAAGCCTTAATCATTTCAACAATATAGAATTTCTGATGTGTGACTATAAAAGAAGCCCATTAATATTCTAAGAAAAATCAACAATGATAAGACTGAGGTCAGTATTACATGATTATCACAAAACCTCAACATGATTTTTACTACATTTGTTCATCAGAATCTTGTATCTAAATGATTTTGTCACAGAAGTGTTACATAAAATTAG
The DNA here is from genome assembly GCF_017591425.1 of Ochotona curzoniae. Classification (NCBI taxonomy): domain Eukaryota; kingdom Metazoa; phylum Chordata; class Mammalia; order Lagomorpha; family Ochotonidae; genus Ochotona; species Ochotona curzoniae. The sequence goes on from NW_024467115.1 coordinate 25,894,574, forward strand.
CAGAAATCTGGAAATATTAGTATGGGCTGGAAATTTTCAACTGTGTCAAAATTTAGCTGATTATTGATAAATGAATAATACAAACTCTGTGAGCTCAGTTTTTATATGTAAAATAAACTTTGTTTTATGCAATATAGTGAGAAACCTACTAAACAATTACTATATACTTTATGTCTGTGACTTTATATCCTTGATGTTTCCTAACAAATCATTGAATAATTTTCAGTGCTGTATTAACTAGAAAAGACTTGATTATGCTGGGGAAGAAAGAAAAAAGAAATTAAGTGATGAAAAGAGGGTAAAGAGAAGAAAAGAGAAGTATAAAAGTAAAAAAGGGAGAAAAGAAAGAAGAAGGAAAGAAGCAAGTGAAGAAGGGTAATGGACAGGAAAGAAGCGGGAGGAGAGAGATCTCGGCTGTGCAATTCTCGGTGGAGTATGTGGTTTCCATGTTGAATTGGAGAGCAGCTGAATTTCATGAACTATAGGTTTGTACAGGGTGATTGACAAGATTAGATCAGGAAACACCCAACTTCACAGTCCCTGACTGGAGAGACCATTCGCTTGTTCCCTGAAACTCAACTATGAAGAAATCTAGAAATTGTAGTTGGTTTGATGCCTAAGACCGCACGTGATAGACACGTATCATTGTCTCTGCCGTGATTGTTAGACTGAATCTACACAGAGCTGGCAAAGGCTTAGATGAAATGCTAAGTGGCTCGTCTAGCATCACACAGCTAGGAAGTGATGAAGCCAAGATTCAGAGGGGTTTTCTTAATCTCCCCAATAAACTATACAGACTCCTAAACCTCTTTCCACTCTGCCTTGCCATCACTATGCCAGCTCACTGCAAACAAAGTTCTTGGTGGTGAGAACACTTTCTGTATATTTTACTTTCTTAGTCTTTCTCCATGATGCATGAAATATTTCAAGATGACCACGTTGACTGCCCATACAAGTGCTAGAAAACAAATACTTTGTGTTTATCCAAAATCCAGTCTGAGGGGCGATGTTTGATGTAGCACATTAAGCTGTTATGCACAACGCTGGAATCTCTTATGAGCACCGCTTCAAGTCATGAATGCTCCACTTCCAATCCAGCTCCTTACTTACATTGCTAGGAATGCAGTAGAAGATTGCCCAAGTGCTTGGGCCCCTGCACACAGATGAAGCTCCTAACTCCTGGCGTCAGCCTTTGAAGATATTTGAGGAATGAAACAGCAGATCAAATCTCTCTCTGTGTGTAACATGTTTATTGAAAAGCCAGAGTTGCAGAAAGGGAAAAGGGAGAGGCAAAAGCAAGGAGAACACTTTCGTCTATTGGTTCACTCCCCAAAGTGAGTGACCACAGCCACTAGTGTTGGACCTGATTGAAACCAGGAGCCAGGAGCTCCTGCATCCTTCATGAGGGTAAATAAACTCAAACCTGTGTCCGTATGGTATCCCAGCATTGCAGGTGGCAGCTTAACACACTATGCCACAATGACAGTCTCCCCTCTCACCTTTCCTTGATGTAAATCTGCCTTTTATATAAATAAATCTTTAATTTAAAAATATTTTTAAAAAATCCAGTTTGATAGTGAAGATCGATACGAGATCCACTACAAGTAACAAGTAAATTAATGTGACTTAGAATAACCTTCATCTTTTCAGGATGAATTATTTAATTGAATGTAAATAATGAGAACACACATTAACAAATAACTCAAAAGTCCATTCAGGTCGTTAATTTTCTTAAAATCTTAACTAACACAAATTAATCTCTTTTCTTATCACCCAATGTATTAATAACTACAGTTTAACTGCAGTCACTGAGGAAGTAGACTGGTGAGTAATAGGGAAGTAAAAAGATTTTTTTTGCATAAGGAAGCAAGGCATTCTACCTCTGTCACTGTGTCCCCCATCCAGATCAGCGGGTAGACAAGTCTGACTTCTCACTAGAGTTAAAAGGCATGCTGGATAAACCCAGTGGTTAATGTTGACACTGCACACAGCTGCAAAGGAGAATGCACAACCCTCACAAACTTGAACACTGTGCAATTTTTGTTCATTTATTTTCATTTTATGAGAGGAAGAGAGAGACAGAGGCAAAAGCAGAGACAGAAACCGATTTGTGATCTGCTTGTTAATCCCTTAAGTGTCCAAAATGTCCAGAATTAATCCAAACTGAAGTCAGCGCCTGAAACTCAATTCGGGTCTCCCACATTGGTTGCCAAAATGCTAAATACTAGAGTTATAACTTAGCACCTCTTGGGACATAATAGCAAGTTCTTCTTTTAGACACAGAGGATCTGGATTTCAAACCAGGCTCTCCAATATGGGTTGCAAACACCCCAAGCATCGTCTTAATCATTGTTGCAAAACCTATTGCCCAAACATAGTTAATGAAGTTGTCCAAAGGTCATGCTGGGGATCATCTGCAGGTCCCAAGTCCTCCGAGGAGTGAGATGACAGTGCTCTTCGGCAGCAGAAATACTGGAGACAAAACTGATATGGGAATATCCATTTATTTGAAAAAGTCATGGGCTTATGTAGAGTAATGAAAGGTGGCAGGAAGAAGGGTGGTCCTGATCGTACTTCCACTCAACAATGTCATTGTGACTGGCTAGTAGGTATGTATATCTTTCTGTAACTTGTTCCAATCAAGTTACAGTTCACATTCCCTATGCAGGGCAGGAAATAACACAAAATAACTTGAAATTACATCACACTTTCATCAACAGTTAAATCATTCAGACAGAAATTGAACAACAAAAAAATCAAAGTTAAATTATGAGTCTACTATCTGCAATTTACTTACTTATAATTTACAGAACATTTCATTCAATAGCAATAGAATGCATTTCCTTTTCCTCATCACATGGAACATTTTCCAAAACAGACCACATGTAAGTCACAAAACAAGTCTTAGCAAAAATTTAAAAATGAAAATAACATTGGTTTCCTCTGATAACAATGAAGTCAACAAGGGAACTATGGACTTTACAAAAACATATGTAAACCACTACAGTATTATTGAATAATCAATGAGTCAATGAAGAAACTAAAAAAAAAATTAACTGTTTCTTGAAAGAATTCAAGGAAATTTATGGGATACTTAGTAAAAACTAAAAAGCATTGCTGAGAGAATTGTCTGCAATATGTGTGTACATCATGAAATTAGATTTCAAATAAATAATCTGACATTGCACCTCAAGGAATTAAAAAAGCAATAATTTTTGACAGAAGTTCTGAAAGGGTATACTGGAAAAAGGATGGTCTCTTCACAAACATGCTGGGAACACTGCATATCTGCATGCAGAGATAAGATGCCACACTTCTATCTCAACATATAAAAAGTTAACGGAAAATGCAGACTGAAATCTAAAACCAGAAACTACATCATTACAAGAGAAAGATACAGGCAAAACACTTAATGACACAGGGCAGGGGAAAGAAATTATGGCAACTGGAGTATAATTTGACAAGCAGATTTTATCAAACAAAAAGCTTATTTTATAGAAACAGAATCAATGATTTTTCGAGGCAATCAAAAAAGGGGAATTTTTTTCTAACTTTCCATATGATAAAGGACTTATTTCCAAAATAAGAAACTCAAACAGCTCAAGCAAAAATATACAAAGCAAATTAAATGAGCACACGAAAGAACTATTGATGCTTCCATATTTACAGCAGTTCCATTCACTTTGCCAACACACAGAATCAACCCAGAGGCCCATCAACTGATGACTGAGTAAGGAAATGTAATATACATACACCACACAACACTACCTAGGCATGAAAATGATGAAAATCTGTCCTTTGCAACAAAATGGATGCGACTGGAGACTTAGTGCTTATTGAAATAACCCAGTCTGTTAAAGACAAATACCATAGGCTTTTTCTGATATGTTTTATAGAGAAAAAAATCACAATGTGTAAGAATGGAACTGACATCTTATAATTTCCTTATTAACATATAGGCCTTGTCTATATTCTATGAAACCGAGGTAGTTCTTCTTATACGTCGGACATGATTTTGTGGTGCATGAAGCCTGTGATTATAAAGTAAAGTGAATGTGTATTGCAATCATTTTTTAAAAATGGAGAAAGAGATGGTATTAACAGAAGGAGGGAGGGAATTCTGGTTATTTTCTTAGAATTGCATTTATGAAACACACAAAATCTATTATATTTACATTAGTGAAATTTTCAAAAAATTTAAATAACAAATAGGTAAATAATTAGAATAAAGTTTTGTTTTTCCAAAATAAAATATACATGGTGGAGTGGAAATATGACTTAACAGTTAAGCTATCCTTAGGATGCCTGCATCCCATGCGGCAGTGCCTGGGTACAGTCCTAAGTCCTCATGCACACCCCAACAGGAAGCAAGCGATCATACAAGCAGTTGGGTCTCTGCAACCCACATAGGAGGTCCAGATTTACTTTCTGTCTCCCAGCTTCTGCCAGGCCTAGCCTTCATAAAGGCACTTGGGGAATAAGGGAGGACTTATAGAGGGTGTGAGAAATTTGACATTTATTCAGAATGATAAAATCTGGCTTGAAAAACTACATTACAATTCTGCTGTAAAAAAAATAAAATTCTAATTTTTGAAGACAGTGTCTACATCCTCCTCAGAGGTCCAGGTTCACAGGCCCAAGGAGAAGGGCATCCCAATGAGACTCTGCCAAGGGACCCACAGTCACAGCATCCTGCTGGTTGAGTTGACTGCCTCGAGATAAAAGGATGGTCTCATTTACGGATTATCTATGGTTACTTCTCTGACCAGTCTGATGTTTTGCTATCGTACTCCCTGCACATTTTAGCAGGTCTTAAAAGAGGATTCAAAATGTTGTAAATTCATGTTGTTCTACTTTCAGAAAGACTGTTAACCTACATTGCCCCTGACCCAGGATTCAATCTTCAAATGTGAGAGCTGAAACCATAGCGAAGATAAGTACTATCTTCCCTTTTTCTGTTCAACTGTTTCAGATCTTTCATAAATATAAAAGCTAAGCTAAAGGGGAATATTCACTTATGAAATATTAGTTTTCTCATATTTCCATTTACCATTTCTGTTGGAATGTGCAGTAAAATTGAATGAAACATGTGATTTTTCTCTGGATGTTTGGTATGTTAAAGTGATGATATTGTGAAACATTATATAAAATGTATAGAGTTTCACTTAGAAACAAAAGCATTTATATCCCTCTTCCTTGAAATCACCATAAAGACGAGCAGGTTTTAATTTTACTTTCCCAGGTTTAGCAAAAACTTGAGACACATCATTTCTGTATATATTTTTGTAAAGATTTATTTATTTTTATTGGAAAGTCAGATATACAGATATACAGAGACAAAGATCTTCCATCTGATGATTCGCTTCCCAAGTAGCCCCAACTAACAGAACTACACCGATCAAAAGTCAGGAGTCGGGAGCCTCCTCTGAGACTCCCACAAGGGTACAGGGTCCCAAGGCTGCTTTGGGCCATCCTCAACTGCTTTCCCAGGCCACAAACAGGAAGCTGGATGGGAAGCGGGGATGCCGGGACACGAACCAGCATTGATATGGGATTCTGGTGTGTGCAGGGTTAATACCTCAGCCACAAAACAACTGTGTCAGGCCCCATTTCTGTATATTTTAAAAGGAGACATTTTCAAGATGCAAGCTAGAAACAATTCTGAATCACAGATGAATATTAAACAAAAGCTTTACTGCCATGAGCCAAATAAAATAAAGTTATATTTATTTTTCTTACCTTTTGGAAGTCATAAATTACAGGATTACTCAATGCTTTGGAAATTAATCCTAAAATATTGGTGAATTTAATTCTGTAATAAACATGATTGCCCTGTATATTAAAAAATAAAGAGAGAAAAGATATTTGTGCCTTTAACATGGCCAATTTGGTCAGATAATGTTTGAAGGTTGCTAAAATTTCCTGCAGAGATTTTAAGTGGGTTAACAGTTGTTACTGAGTCATCTGTTCTGAGTCCTTTGGTCAAAGTTTGGACTGAAATTTTCTGTATTTTAAGATGATTACAATAGAAATAAGTATCATTGCATTTCCTAGATGTGATAGTTTGATGGTCAGAGTCCAGAACACAATAGACGCCTCACAATCTATTCTTGTAGTGGTAAAACCTCCTTGCTCCAAGCAGCCAGTGAACCATCATTTTAAGGTCTTTATTTTTGTTTTTTTCTTTCTACCTAACCAAGACTCATTATTATTGTATACAAGGAACGTAGCATTACACATTTATCCCTGCTTTGTGGCAAGTCCTTTAGCCTGAGTCTGGTATAAGCGATGTATTAGTATAGCGATGTGAGCCACAGGTTCAGGACCCGGTTTGTTGCCTCCCCAGAGGCGGCAGATTTCATAGTCTGTTGTTGTGGTTGGTCCTCCTGGGTTCCACCAGCCAGTTTTGCCCAGTTTTAGATTAATCTGTTCCTGAAAAACGTAAAATAAATTACAGAACCCATTTAAAGCAATTTTTATCAGCCAGTGATGACTTTTATTTATAAGCACTTAATGAACTTAAAAACAAGTAAAATTGATGGTCAAGCCCAACACCCAATCAACCTCTGGGAATAGAGTCTACACAGCCATCACCATGTTTCCCAAGCATTTCTATCATGCAGCCTATTACCACCCTGAGTGAATATGTTGAATTAAAAACCAGAATCAATCCTAGAAGGTTGTAGAATACCTTTTTTTTTCTTTTTTAACTTGTGCTGCAACTTGTAATCCTAATTCACATTTTAAATAACAAACTGACACATCAACCATGGCCCAAAAGGCCACTAGAGATTTCCTGAAGGTTAGATTAAACAGCTAAACAACTAAACAATTATTGAAGAAAGATAGACTTTTCTGTGTTACTCTTCATGACTATACATCTTTCAACTAGAAACGGTATCCTCCAGGAAGATTTGGTTTCATTGTCAATACCAAAGCAGGGAGTTGTGGGGGCAATGTATGAAATGAGCTGGATTTGCCCTCAAAAACAACTGTTACTGAACCATTGATTAGATCACCTAAACTTTACACGGATACATTTTTTTTTTCATCAGAAATCTCACTGTTCCTATATATATATATTCATTAGATAATTAGATTTGAAGTGACCTGATCCTGAGAATCAGGCATTCTATTCTGTTGAGTCCCCAACCATTTGCACAAATAGACATGTAGACAAAATGCCAAGTATAAAAAGGAGTAAACACAAAGTTTTGGTCCAGTTCAGACGACTCCTGCTGGTGACTACTGCATGAGCAGCCAACCTGGCTGGCCAGCAGCAACTGCTGTGCACAGCGGTGAACGGCACTACACTGAGTGTGTAACAATGCCATAAATTATCACTTCTTATGTCTCCCAAGACACTTTCCACATGTGAGCTGCCCAGTAAATGCTCAGTCGATGAAAGAAAACAAATGCTGGGTTTCAAATGCAACTTGTCTCAATGTTTTCTTCTTATTTTGCAAGCATTAGTAATAGGGGAGATGCAGAAGAGATCATCCATTTAAGTGACATTTGTTGTTTGTGAGAGCCGCTTAAGAATTATGCAATGTTACTGCTTTCGAAGAAGTACAGCCAGGATCATGGCAGCTTCCATGTGTATTTAACATAGGAACTGTACTAGAATTAAAAGGCAAATACACAAGAACTTAGAGCTATAATAGATAATATAAATGCTGTAATTTAATGTATATCAATTATTATTTTAAATATTTATTAATCCCTCTGAATGATTCTATGGAGTTTGGTGTCATTATTTAGATTATAGCCATATTTCACTCAGAAAAAAATTTACCTTTTTTAACACTAGACTTTTTTATAAAAAAATTTATGTATAAAAAAATATACAGGTGGGCCTTTGCCATAGTGTTCAGGAGGGTTTATGGATGGGCCAGGCTGGGCTAATGGGCTAGGCTGTAGCACCCACTGATGAGAGCTAGAATGGGTGCAGAGTAATTGGGCTAGGCCACAACACCCACTGGTGAGTGCCAGGACTGGGGGCTGGCCATGTTGGCCTGGGCCACAATACCTATTTGTTCTAATGAGATTTGTAGCTGGGAATTGGCCTGGTAAGGCAACTTGGGGAATTCTGCTGTGCCACAGCTCCTGCTAGAGAGCACAAGAGCCAAGACTGGGGGCAGGGCATGCCAGGCTGAGCTGCAGCACCTACTGGAATGTATGTGGGCTTGATCCAACAGGGGGAAGGAAGAAGCTGGCCCAGTTCACAGCATAAACTAGCCTGAATGAGACCCAGAACAGGTGCAGGTCATGCCAGGTTGGACCACAATTCCTACCAGTTCACATGGAGGCTTCAGCTGCAAGGAGATCAGGCTGAGCTGGGCTGCTGCACCACGGGTGAAAAATGCACCTGGGCTTTGCTGGGCTGAGCCAGGCTGCAGCATCTGCTGTAAATGCTGAGACTGAGAGCAAGCTATTTCAGACTTGTCTGCAACACTTGCTGACATATGCAGGACCTGCAGCTGGTAGTGGGCCTGGTAGAGGAACTTCAGGAGTGTCCTGCTGGGCTGCTGATTGCACAGGTATACATGAGAGCTGAGACAGCAATGAGCCAGCCTGGACTAGTATGCCACACCTACTGGCACAAAAGAGAATAAATGCAGGTCACCCTGATTAGGTTGCAGGACCAGCTGGCAAGTGCCAGGAATGGGTGCAAGTAATGTCAGTATGGACCATAGTACTCCCACCAGGTACAAGATCTGGGACTGGAGAAAGGCCTTGGAGGGGAACTTTGGACACTTCCCTGGGCTGCAGCTTCCACTGTTGAGCATGAGAACCAGGCCTGGGGAGAGGAGCCGTGTGTGGTAGTTTAGGTTAGTCAAGGTGTCAGCATCTATCAGCATACATGTGGGCTGGATCAGGGGGTGGGTTGGGATGAGCTAAGCTGTAGCACCCATGGGTGTACATGAGAGTCAGATGGGATGCAGGATGGACCGGGCTGGCCACAGCACATGCCAGCATAAGCAAAGGTTGGGAGCTCCCTTGGTGGGGGTTCTTAGGGGTTGCCTCAACTAGGTTGTATCACCCACTGATGTATGTGAAGACTAGGTCTGTATCAGGCTGGTCTGGATTCGGCTGAAGCACCAGTCAATTTGCACAATCTATGGGGCTGGGAGCAAAACTAACCAGGCAGCTGCATTAATCAGTATGTACGCTGGCTAGTGCAGATAATAAACAGAACCTGACCTTGTACTAGCTGGCATGCTTAAGAATCAAGTCGGAGGTTATCCCAGGTGAGGTTTCTTGGGGGATTCACCTGCTAGATCACTGAACTCAAATCCTAGCCACAGGGAAAAATCACGAGATATGTGGTCTGAAATTGGAGAGTATAAATCAGGACTGAGTCTTCTCAGTTACTGGTTCCTGTGTGGACAGTGTTCCCAGGCACACATGGCATACGTGACAGCCAGGTCATCTAGGCCAGCAGGGAAACTTGACTCTCTAATCAGAGGATGGAAAGCAGAGCAGTGTGGACCACTTTCCTGGTCAAGCTCTACAGCAAGCATCTGGTTGTGTGGATGCACGCTGAGATGAACTGGGTCAGCCAATAGACCTTGTAGAGATTTTTTTTCAGCCCAGGTGCAAGGAAGCTGATGAAAATCTCAGAATGACCAAAAATGCTCAAGTTAACACCCTTGGAACCTTCTGCCTCACATTGGGGACATTAAGGTGTCATTAAATGTCTGTCTCCCATTCTCAAGTGTTGATGCAATACGACAGCAAGGAGTGGTCTCCTCCCAGCCATCCCAACCCCCAGCTGATCAGGAGAATAAAAAGAAAATACTGAAACAATTGTCCCACCTACTCTTCCATGCCTCGACCCTCCCCACCCCAATCAAAGACCCACATGGGTGTGCGTCCCTCTTACCTACCTAGATAATATTAAAAATAAAATGAAAGTTTTAAAAGCTCATATATGTATAAACCAGAATGGGGTAGGCATGAGGCCTATTGTTTTGAAACTATGGTTCTATGTCAGAGGGCCATGATCTAGGACATAGCTCTCTCTAATTCCAGCTTCCTGCTAATGTAAACTCTAGAGGCAGTAGTAATTGAGTCCCTGCAATTCCTGTGGGAGACCTGAAGTGGCTGCCAGCTCCTGGCATTAACCTCTTCCCAGTCATCACATCGCAGCCATTTAAGGGGTGAGCAACAGATGGGACCTCTATTGGCTCTTTCTCATTCTCTTGCTCTCTTAAATTCTTAAAGACAAAAATCAAATCAATGGCTGCAGAATTAATACAGCATCGGCACTGTTAAGTAGAAATAAGATATAAAAAGAAAGAAATGTTGATTAGCAATGTATTACCAGAAAATCTTATCTGGATTGAGGTGTGAACACGTGACCTGGAAATCATGGTTCAGAATATTCATCTCAGCAAATGTTTCAACCATCTCTGTGAACTTTGTTTATCAGAATGAAGAACCTTCTTACAACAAGTCTCAAGCCATTCCTCTGACTGTTCCTATAGCTAAACCCCCGTTGGACTGGCCTTATTGGTCCCACGCCAGTACCTGACACTTCTAAATTTCTTTTTCCTTTTTCTTTATTCTTTTTTTTTTTCAGATAACCGTTCCTGAGGTATGCTTAGCAGTTACAATTAAGGTTTCACAAACCCTTAAGAACCAGAATAACAAAGAGCCTGAATTCAGTATCAGATTGCCAAAATCCAAATGTTTTTACCAATTTTCCCACCTAGGCAAACTGCCCAACTTCTGTGGCCCCGGGTCTTTCTGTGTAGAGCGTGGTTAGTGACAGCACTGCTGTCCAGAGGGTTGTTCTGAGGACTTGCATCTCTCATATAAGATCGGCATACATTTGACACAGATGCAATGGTAGCAGTCATTATTATCACATTGGTTTTGCCACATTTTCAATGATTTGACACCCTCAGAGACAAGCTTGTGAGGAGTTCACTAGGGACCAAGAACCACACATGGGTGCAGAATGCCAGGCTCCACCCATCATCTGCATGGTTTCCAAGTGAATTGTGCATGCATTAAAGTTGAAGCTGCACTTCCCTGGCTCCACAACCTTTAGCCTCAGCTGCAGATTAGAAATCAGTAGACAAGCTTTAAAAGATAAAATCCTACCTCAGTCACTAAGTCAGAGTTCAGGGGGCTTAAGCCATCAGTGTCATCAGTGATTCTGTCACTGAAGTTGGGAGCCTGTTGTTTGCATCTGAATTACGAAATATCCCCAAAAGTCCTAAACAGCCTCTTGCCCGGCCCACTCCATCTTTACTCCCCTTGCTTCTGTCTGCCTTCCCCACTTCTCTTCAATCTCTTACCTTTTGGTGTTCCCTTCTGTGGCAGCCAGATCCTATTTTCCTTTCTACCCAATTGATAGGCATCTGTAGGCTCCTATATTGAATGAGGTGAATCCACAACTTACATTCCGAGCATGTGGTTACCGTCATTTGGCACACAGTCAACGTCTCTGCTTTAAACTAAAGGCAGCTTAAGGAAAGAGTCTTCTATTTTATCTTGAGTCCTAGTAAATAAACATTTCTAGATATAAAGCAAACAATATAACCATTATTTATTTAAAAAGAAGGTTGTCACAAAAACAATACCAGTAAGATGGGTTGTCATTCCTTATTTGTATACCTTTCAGACGTTTTTAACTTTAATGGGATTCTCCCAACAGACCTTTTAAGTCTAAAAAGTTCTAAATCCTGTTTTGTACTCAAATAAAGTGAGGATTATAGAAGTCAAATGGCTTGCTCATATTTGTACCAATGTTAAGTGGCTGAGCCATGTCTTAAACACTTTCCTGCTGGTATATTTAGGGCTGTTTCTTTCATACCATGCTCCAAGTCAGGAGGTCTAAAATGTGATTGCTCAAACTCAGTGTCAGGTAAGGCCAGCTAATGAGAATAAACTGGGGCAACTGTGAACTGTGCTTGTCTCTGTTTTTGCCTAATTATGTCACGATGGCAAAGCAAAGCTAGCTGCTGAGTCCCAGAAGTTCTAGATTGAACATCAATAGAGATCTGGGAATTACTCAGACATGGTCAGGCTTCCATGCAAAACCATTGCAGTATTTGCACACTGGGCTTCTGGGCCAGGCCATTCACCTGCTGAGTACTTGTTTTCACATGTCCCTCTCAGCGTGTCATTTCTACTGACTGCAGCTCAGAAATAGGAGGTGAGAAAAAGCAAACCTGTATGCGAAAGAAAAACAAAATAAATACTGAGGAGGGACCTGCATTGCATATCTCTAAGTTCAATTAACTAGGTAATGACAAAGGGCTTCTGCAAGGGGAACAAATCATCCCTAACCAACAAAAAATCATAGTAACAAGATATTTATCAACCTAGTTGCTTCTGGCATTTTATTGCTGTTGCATGAGAATTTTAATGAGATGAAAAGCACAGAGCCTAGAGTTTGAGCTGTTTCAAACTTCCCTTTATATCAATAGCATCTTGGCTGTCTTTCAGGTCTAAGGCAGCCAATTCTAATAGAGTAAGTGTTTGTCCCCACTACCACCAGTCTAAGACATCAGGAGGGCAAGCAACATGTCAGACACTTTTTTGTATATAATAGTAATGCCTCGTTCAAGTGTTATTGCACAAGCACATTAAATATTGAATACTTTTAGGTGAATTTAAAAAAATTTAAATGTTTGAAGACATTTCTTCTCACCCAGTGCTGAAAATGACCCCCATGCTCTGCACCAAGTGGGCACTTAACAATTAATAATTACTATGCAAACATGATGAATTTTTTTTTAAAAAAAGTGAATGTGCATTCTGGAGAACTCCGTTTACTTACTTAGCAAACTCTAAGGAGTTTAACAATGACAAAGTAAGGGAGCTGCTGCACTAAAAATAGAAAAGCATTAAGCATGCTTACTGCTGATATTGTCTGCTTCTGCTGCCTGCTTCTCAGTAATTCAAAGTTGTCATTTACTGAAATAGAGAATTTCTGACTTTCATAGTCCTTCATGGGAAAAAAGCAGTTCGTTAGCTGATACGACTGAATTTTCCCAAATCCTTATGTTCACTTCTAAGCAAGAACCTTGGAGCATTTTGAAAACCCAAGCATTTCAACATTCACACAGCAGAACCAAGGTCAAAGCTGGACCTCTATTGTATCAATAAAGAATTTGCCTAGACTAAAAAGAAAACATCCTTTAGTTATAAAAGCAACAAAAGCACTTGAATCCAATTAGGACTTGGCTAGTCTTCAGAAATAATGGAGGGAAAGTGGAGCTAATTCAACTAAATCATGAAGAAACAAGCAGATATACTCAGATTATAAGACACCCTAAAGAATTAAAATATTCTGATAAGAATAATTTTATGTGGCCATTAGTTTTAATATGTGTACATATTTAAGCATATGCACATACATAAATATATATATATTCTATGGTTATTTTTAGATAATTGAAAATTTAAAAATGGACTGGGTAGTGCACTGCATGATATCAGATGACATTATTAAATTTTGTTTTGGTTAATCCAAGTTTCAATAACAAAGCGTCACCAACTGGGTTGCTTACTCTAAGTTTGTTTTTCATAGCTTGGAGGTTGAAGAGGTGAAGATCCATGTAAAGCAAGAACCCTCTTCCTGTGCCAGATGATTGACACATCATGTGTCCTTCCTTGGAAAAAGCAGACCTAAGTGGTGCTCTGATTTCATTACTCAAAGACCTGAAGTAGATTAATGAACTGTCTCAGAGAGGATCTTGAAATGATCAAACCTAACTCCATCAACAGTGTATTAATAACAGCTGTCATTTCTTGGACAACTATTACATGCCTAGTGCCATGTTGCGAGAATTTTCATAATGTTGCTTAAACATCACAGCTAACCTCTGCAATATAACATTGAATCTTTAATTAACAGAAAGATAGTGATTCTTGAATGTTACTCATCTCATTCAAGCTCACTGTATGAGTTAATTAATAGTATCTCAGGATCTGTACACCTTTCGTATTTTACCTTGGCTTCCCTAAAAGGAACTTATTATGTCTTTCCCACTCTCAGTCAAGAAGAATAAATCAGTAACTAAGTCTTCCCTGGCCAAAGGGAAGGAAATCTACCCAAGCCCTGCCCAATCAGAACCATGAATCTATTTAGAGTAGATGCACCTCCTGAATTGGACCAACCAAGGTAAATCCCAAAACAGATAATGCTGATTTGTGAGATCAGCTGATCTCATCCTGTGGATGTTGCTAAATTGGCAATGTGTTAACCTAGAGCCAAAATGCTACAATACAGAGAGAAGTAAAAAAGGATGAGAAAAATTCTTAATGACTTTAGTCATGTCTGAAGTCAGAGATCCTCTTGTTCAATTAAATGAACAAATCATTATTTTTAAGTCTGATTGGACAGATTTTCTACATTTTGCACTGAAGTAAATGATGACTTGTCCCATACTAAAATAATACATTGTATATATGAGAATTAAACTCAAATTTTCTACTAGAATCACTTTCTATGACAGCACCTTCTTTGATCTAATATTGTTTTACCTCTAAAAATTCAAATTAGAATTTAGACACAAAAGGTGCTTCACATTCTCTTCACTTGACTCAGATCATGTGGTATGATGGCTCAACAGCTAACTCCTTATTTTGCAAGTGCCATGACCCCATATGGGCACTGGTTTGTGTTCCAGTGACTCCACTTCCTATCCAGCATCCTGCTTGTGGTCTGGGAAAGCAGTGGAGGATGTCCCAAACCCTTGGGACCCTGTAATTGTGTGGAAGGTACAGAAGAAGCTCCTGGCTCCTGGCCTCAGTTCAGTCAGCTCTACGCTTTGCAGCCGTTTCAAGAGTGAACCAATGGATGGGAAATCTTTCTCTTTGCCTCTCCTCCCTGTAAGTCTGATCTGCAATGAGTCAACATAACTTTCCCATGAAATCCTTAACGTTCAGATTTTGCCAAATGTCTCATAATGATGCCCAATGATTTTTGGTGATAGCAGGGTTTATTATATTTTTTAACGGATTGGGAAAAGCTCATTTTATGTTAGAAAAATTCTAATTCTAACACTGTACATTTCTTTCCTAATAGGGGTTGATTACATTTTATATTATGTTTTGATCATTCCTTGGTAGTTTTGTACAATAGTAAGCACTTCAACTAAGTAGGGTGCAATGCAAATAAATCACTTGGTGCAGGCAGATGTTGAAGGCAAAGTGAAAGTAATTCAGTCTATTCATTGACACCAAATTGCAGTCATTTGTGGGCAACTGGATATGACTAATAGGCAATACATGGATTTGTGCCACATTAGTCATTTTACTTTTGTCTGTTAAAAGAAAACAGCGTAACTAAATAAATTCAGAGTTTTCATGAATAGATAGGTGCATACTGTTAAGTAGTTACAGAATGGCATATGGTAGAAACGAAAGGAGAGCAGAACTGTGTCGTATTGTTGAATTTTAAGTTATTTTCATTAGTCACCATTGCAGTTGTATCCCAACATCTAGATCTCATCAGTATAATAATTTCTATTATATTCTTCTGCAAAAATCTTCCATGCATGTAAAGTTACTGTAATTCAAATGCACAATGTTATTTTAAAAGTGTTGGCTCCCATATCATTGATATTCTGTAGAACAGTTATTAATATTCACCTGTATTTTTACTGGAGTCAGCTATATCACGGAAATCTTTTAATATGAGGTTTTCTAATACTTTAGTACAAGTATTATTTCTCAATTCTTTATTGCTCTCATTTGTCTTTTGTTTATACAGTCATAGAAAATGATAATGTTTCGAATCTAATCTGCACCATACACCATAGAATAAGAAGAATATATCAAGCAAAGGACAAAACGAAATTCATAGATCAGGAACTTGACCAAGATAAGGAACTTGCCCATAGAAAGTACATGACTAATAATCAGGATATATATATTTTTTAATATGAGTATTTCTTTTCTAAAGTTTTGTTTCTCTATTTAGTTTATTTGAAAGGTAGAGAAAGAGAAAAACTAATTTTGAAAATCTTCTGAAAAAGGAGTCAAATTGTTGCATTATTCATTTTGTCCTCGTGATCCAACCACCTATGTGATCTTCCTGGATTCTCTCTGAGGCTGGAGCTAGCTTGACCTGTGAAAGCAGATTTCATGTGATGTAATTCAGTTTTAGCCCAATTAATTTATTTGCACTTCTGGAGACAAACTGCAAACGTGAATAGTACTTTAAAATGTTTCACAAGTTTCAAATAACAAGGCTACAACTGTTGGCCAGAAAGAACAAAATTTAGATTATTACTGAATAAAGACCTTTTGCATGGAATCGATAATAATACTTGTAAAATTTGTAACAAAAAATTTAAAACTCTTATATTCCTATGAAGAACTCTCTCAATGCACTGATTTTCACAAAAACATGTAGATCTCACTGAATAATGATTTCCAAATGCCTACTCAGTGACCCAATTATTTTCACAAAATTTTAAAGTATTGCTTGGTCTACAATAAGATGAATTAGTTGCTGTGAGATAAGTTTATCACATGCTGTCATATCTCTCAGAGGAAATTATCCTATTCTGCAGGCTTGAATCTTTTCAATAATTCTTCAGAGTTAAAGTTGCCTTTATTATAAAATGCAAATTATGAAGATACTTTGTAGTATACCTCTCTAATCCCATCCCAAATAAAAGAACTCGCAATGAAACTGTGAAATATATCTTGACAATAGAAGCTGGGCTTTCTACCATTTTCTAGACCTACAATGTCAGGATGCACTGGAAAGTAGAATGATGGACTAGTGCGTGTTTCTGAAGGGTTATACTGTTGTAGCAACACAGGGGAAATCAGTGGATTGTGGGAAAGTGAGCGGTGGGAGGGGAATCATAACACAATAATTCCAAAAATTAAAAGTTTAAGCAGTAATTTTAAGCAATAATAATAATTTTACGACTGTTTAAGTAAAAAAGCAAAGGCAATGAGTATTAATTACTATATAAATTTGTCATAATTTTAAAAAAGCATGGATGTGGTTTTTAGATTTGTGCTTTTAATGATAAAAAAGTTGAGGAACATGCATTCATCCTCCTCTCTTTTTTTGGATTTTACTTGCTTTTAAAATCATAGATGGAGTTTGAAAGTCACCTAACACATGGGTTCCTAACCAGCATTTGAAATCAACTGGTCTCTTTTTCCACAGTGCCTGTTCTTACTCACGTTTGAAATGAATGGGAAATGCTCTACTTGAAGCTAGTTGTCTATTGTCTGGTGTTGTATACTTCCAATTCCAGCACTGGGTAGCAGGAAGACAGCAAGCCAATGAGGAAGCTGATGACCTTGAGGTGAATGTGTGTCAGTTTGCTGAGAGAGACAGAGAGAGAGACAGAGAGAGAGAGAGAGAGAGAGAGAGAGAGATTATCTACCTCTGACCTTAGGCAAGAAACAAATTATCTTAACTCTTAATATTACCCTTAATTCTCACCTCACTTATAGATAAACATAATTGGATTCAAGAAAAAGGAAGATGATAGAATAAGGTGAGGACACTTTAAAGTGGATGGAGGGCAAAAAGGATGTGATCCGGTAGGTCTACGAGGGACACTGAGGGAAAATAGTGGAGACAACAGAATGGTGATGGAGCAAATAGATACCTCAGTAGCAATCAAAGCTCCAGTGGTGGAGGTGGTAAGGGGAGGTTACCAGGAACACAAGAGGTGAATCAAGCCATGTCTTGTGCCCATCAAAAGAGGAAGGGATAAAGAAACTGTGTTATGTCTACTCCACGGAATATTATAAAAAATGAAATCCTACCGTTTGCAACAAAATGGTCCCAGCTAGAGACCATCTTTCTCAGTTAAATAACATCTTCCCCAAAGACTGAATTTATATTTTGTGTCTGATATAAGTCAACATTCATGCAGATAAGTGAACAAGTATTAACAAATATTCTCGTCCATGTGTATTAGAACATGAAGATCGTGTCAGTAGGCATCAAATTAAGGAGGACTCCCAGTTAAACAGCTAAATATACCTTTACAATATGATGTTCTATTTTCTATCTTTGTCTATACCTACAATTCCATGAGGTACTTAAACGGCACAGTATTAAACATGTAAATCTTACAAAATGATTTTACTATTGTAATAATATGGGCGGATAATAGGAGGGGAAAATGAGAAGAAAAAAAGAAGGCGGCAAAGTGGGAATTCCCTATACCTACAAAAATGTATCATGGAAAATTACAAAAAGAATTTTAAAAATAAAACACAGCTCAGAAAGTTTGTGTTATTTGTTTGTGCTCATGAAATTAGTGATGGGCCCAGGATTCACCTATCAAAACCAAACTATTTGGATTTTCAAGTAATCTCAATGATTACTTGAAGGATTTGTTTTGGGTACTCAAAGCTTGTCCACTAAGGTAGACATTTCACTGAATTGAGGTGGAATGTATGGTCGTAGTGAGCATGACACTCCTAACAGTATAAAGAATATAACTTTGTGAAATGTAATCCTAATATATTATTCCATGACACAAACCACAATTTAGCCATGGAAATGTGTGGCATTTGTCTGTAACTTGTTTTTCTGCCAGAGATAGATATATTCTAGTCTCACTACTTAGTTCCACTTGGTTAAACGGATCCTTCAGTTCACAGCTATTTTTAATTAAAGTGAAGTCAATGTGTGCCCCCTCTGGCTATGCTGCTTAGCAGTGAGAAAAGTCATCCAATCAAACCAGGGTAAGATTAGCCCTCAAAACCAAGAGTTTTGTGATGGCAAAGATTTTCTAAGGATGTTGAGGTCAGCAGTTCTGTGGATAAGTGCTGGCTTTTCTGAGATAGGATACATAGTCTGGCAGCTGTTGCTTGTTGTTGTTGTTTTGTTCTTTCTGATCAAGACTGCAGTTGGAAAACAGAGGTCGGTAAGGTAGAGGATGCCGAAGGCCCCTGCCCCTCTTGCTGTACTAGCTCCGTGCTTGGAGCATTATTTGAGACATGTCTATCAAGAGGATTGAAGACCAAATTTGATTTAGAATAAGATTTTGTTCTATTTATTTTATTTTACCCTCATCAACATTTTGTTTTCCCTTGCATGATATTTCAGGGATTATTAATTTGTATCTTTCTATCTTCAGGCTACTGTTATACTATTGTTCTCAAACATAAGTAGATCTTTGGAAACATCACTTCAATTCTCAATGGCATCCACTTGAATTTTGTTCTCATTTCAGAAATCCAAAAATTAAGTCTTATCTCTAATTCTTTAATACAGATACATTTTTGCCTACAGGATTTATGCCCGATCCTCATTTCTTACCCTTTCGATGGGGAAACTTTTCATGAGCATGAAGTACAATGTCTGTGTTACTAAGCCCCAGTGAGCTCGCCTCTCAGGAAATGTTAACTTTGTCATTTTGCTTTGAATTTGGATATAAAAGCTGAAAAGAGGGGAATCATGGTGCTGTGTGTAAATCGTGTAGGAAGTAGCTTCTAATGAGGCCAACCACACTCGACAGGATAAATACATTTAAGTGCTCGGATTAATGGCACCCTTGCGTGAAAAGATCTAGAAGTTCCTTCTCTGTGCAATATTATTAAAATAAATTTAATCTTATAAGTGTTAAGAAACAACTGTATCCATCACATATCAGTAATAAATTCAGGCAGGAAAAATTGGAATAAAGTTTGAGCAAGTGTTTCACATTTCACATTGTCCATTTGGCCAATAGGACAAAAACATGTTTTCTTTGATTTGCAATAGTGAATATTATAAATTTAAAAAAGGATAATGGTAGCACATAGGAATGAAATGAAAATGACATCCTGAAATTTGATTTTTATTTGGAGGTCTAGTCCATGGTCCTGAAAAACATGATCTTCCTACCGTCTATCGTTGAGTTCTTTAGGTTAAGCCTGTGACTGCCAAGCTGAGTGTATCCTACAACAAAAATCAAAAGGAGAAAAGAAATGATGGAAGCAGGAGTGAGGGAAGATTAGGAAATATTTTATGGGCTTAAAACTTTATATATAAAGTATATGAAATATGTCTTATTTATATAAGCAAATTTAAAAGAACAGGGGCTGTGTTGTGGCATAGTGAGTAAGGCCACCACCGGTAATGCTGGCGTTCCATGGGGATGTTGGTATGGTTGTTTATATGGAGACTCTGTTTATAATCCAGCTCCCTGTTAACAGCCTGGGAAAAGCAGCCGAGGAAGGTCACCACGCTTGGGCACCCGCTCCTGGTGTGCGAATGCCCAATGGCGCTCACAGCTTTGGTCTGTCTAGGTGCAGTTGTTGCAGTCATCTGGGAGATGTTTGCTTCTTTCTCTCCCTCAGCGTCTTCATAATTCTGATTTTTAAATAAAATTTACATTAAAGAAAGCTTCAAGGCTTTCAGACGCCTTTACTTTCTTTTGGATGTGTCACACACTTTCTACTGTCCTTAGTGGATTTCTGAAAGGCCTTTACATTTTACTTTGTTTCCTTTCATCTTCTAGCCCTTCTATGCACATAGCTTCACTCCATTCCTGTCATCCAGTCTTCTCTTCTCCCAAAGCACTGTGTACTAATCAGTTTATGCTATATAACAAGTATTAGAAGGCTGGGTACTGGACACTAGGCTTGTAGACGAGGGGTATTTATTTCTCTCAGTGTGGAAGGTTAGAAAGCTGAGACTGCGTTGCCAGCGGTAGGGTTCCGTAAGAGCCCTGTGCGTTGCACACTGGGGGCCTTGCATCTTCATTTAGTGCAAAGGTTTCTCTGTCCTTATTTTTATTTGACTTTTTAATTTAATTTTATTTTAAAGGCAGATGTACATAGAGAAGGAGAGACAAAAAGAAAGATCTTCTATCCGCTGTTTCATTTCCCAAGTAGCTGCAATGGCCGGAGCTGAGCCAATCCAAATCCAGGAGCCAGGTGTTTCTTACAGGTCTCTGATGCAGGTGCAGGATCCCAAGGCTTTGGGCCATCATCTGTTGCTTTCCCAGGCCACAGAGGAGAGCTTGATAGGAAGTGGAGCAGACGGGACACGAACTAATGCCCACATAGGATTCCCTGCATGTGTTAGGATTTAGTCACTAGGCAAAGTTCTGCCTCAAAATATTATCACATTGGGGTAAGAATGAATGTTACTACATGAATTTGGGGTGAATGCAAGCATTCAATCCATAACACCTAAACCATGTGTTTTACTGAAAAATTGGTTAAAGTATCAAATTCACAAAACAGATTCTCCTTAAGACCTGATTTCTTGTTGATTATCTTTTTTCTTCGAATGCCTATCACCTTTCTAACACCAATATGTGTCAATCTACTATACAGAAAAATTAGTATCTTTTGTCATAGTTAAAAAATTCTGAATTACAGATTCCTTGTACAGTCCTTTCCCTCAAGGTTGCCGCAAAGAAGGAGCTCACTAAACCAAGAACATGCCAGAAGAAAAATCTTGTATTTTATGATTCAGAAAATTTTAAATGATATGAAGATTGAATGTGATACTTCTCTGCAAAGGTGAGTGATTATAGTAATGCAGTTTGATTCTGACCAGTAATCCCATTAGGAGAAGGTAGGAAGAAGAGTGTTGTATTCCGGAGAGTCCACACATTGAAGACGGGAACTCACTTCTATTCAGAAGAAACATTCTGACCTTTGATAATGAGCTCCTGGCTTCAAGGGGAAGACGTGCAGAAAGCAGGTCTGACCACCACTGGAAGTTTTTACCTCATTCACCTGAACAAATGTCTCCAGAAGACAAAGGAGACCCATGAGACTCCTGGATTTGGCTCCCAGATTTAGATTGGCTCAGCTCTGGCCATTGCAGCCTCGTGGGGAATGACCCAGTGGATAGAAGATTATAAGAAACGAGTAGAAAGAAATTAACATGTTAAACCCCTTTCTGCTCTAGGAAATGCATTGGAGAAAAAAGAGAGAGAAAGAAAAAGTCCCTTGGCAGAGCAGATGGCTGGACACTAAGAATTGTTGACTTGTGTTTACACAGTTTAAAATGATAGTCCTTATTGTTCTCTGAGCATGGCTTCTGATGACAGAGCAGAATCAACAGGCTTAAATATATGCAGACATGTTAATATAAACAGTGATTTTATTTCATCTATCAAAAAACCTCAAGGTCACTGCTTAACATATGCCATGAAAATATCAGATTTACTGATGGAGGCAATGCACAATCTGGAAAAAGCTGCAAGATAGCAGTTACCAACTCCCAAAATAGAGCCACAGAAAGAGGTCTGAGGGACGTCTATCTGTGAAAAACGATTTGGTGACCAAAGAATGAATTAACCCTGGTAAACCCATTTCAATGTCTAGTATCAACACCAAAAATATATTTTAAAAATATAATTTCAAAAATATATGAAACATGCTGTATATGTTACAGTAGAAAGAGTAAGAGTCTGATTGCTTTTAAAGACAATCCAATAGAAGCTTTTGGAAGCGTTTAGTGAGAAATTCAGGTTAAATCTGAAGGTTTTTTAATATTATTAATATTAAGGAGACCTAACACATTGGGAAGAAAATAAAGTTAGCTGAAGTTTGCGTATAAGTTGAAAGCACATCTTCATGGGGAGAAGGTTCCAAGCAAAGGCTATAAAAATGTAACTATTCAAAATTACAAACAGTAAATACAAAGTTCAGTCACTAAAACAACAGAACATCGAGGTTACATTCTTCTTTAGTATCACGCTCGATTAAAAGGAAGAACCAAAGAACCTAAACCTAAAAAACAAACAAACAAACAAGCAAACAAAAAAGGTGGGGGAGGGAAAAATCTGGAAGGAGAATGCAAAATGAAAGAGGAAAAGCTGTCAGATCCTCATTCATGGATGGAGAGTTGACTGATGGTAGAAGATCAAAAGGCAGTGTTATCACAAGGTTATCAATTGTCTAAGTGGGCAAAACATAAAATCATTTTACACCTTTCCTGTTTTAATTGACTATGTGTCCATGAAGAGGAGATACCTACTCCCGTGCTTGCAAAAAGCTTATAAAGCTGCAACGAATTTAAGCTTGTAGTGCAATATCCTGTGATGCAACAATACCTACCTAATCTGTATACCTTTTTTCCCTCAGATAAACTTGCAGAGATGAGCTCATAGATGGGCCTTAGGGATTTCTTAATCTTGAAATCACAAGTAAAAAATGTTTAAATCATTTGCATCCCTTTAATGCATTTAAGTAATCAACAATGTTGATTGTTCATAATACCAAATTTATTCATTCTTGAATTTACCATGTAGCTAACGACTTCAGGTTACTGTTAGAAGCACCAGCAGTTTTTTCAGGACTCATTTGCACTTTTTCTAGAAAGAATTCATTTGTCTTGGATGTTCCAAAGGGCTCCATCATAAATAAAATGCTAAGAAACATTGCTGTGTAGAATAAATTGGACTTTTATGTATGGCTGGTGAGAAGACACAGTAATGGCTATGTGCGGGAGCAAGGTGCCATAGCCACTCCCAGGAATAGGAAAGGCCATCCCAGGATGGTGGCTGGCCCAAGGCCAGGAGGCAGGGTTGGTTTTACCAGCAGGTAAACAGGAAGTCACAGGGATGGGCTAATGCCCCTGCTGTGATTATGTCATTGCTACTGGCCTATCAGGTAGCGCCAAGTGAACCCACGGGGAAAAGTGATTGGAGGAGAGTGGTATAAAAGCAGCCGCTAAAAGCAGAAAGACAGACCAGGAGAAGAATGGGCAGCAAGGAAGGGTACAAAAGCAATAAGAAGAACGAGATGAACGGGGCAGCAGAGAGGGGTAGAAAAGCTAAGATCTCCGGGTGGAAAACTAAGGCATGTGGGGAGTAAAAGCAGAGAGGGGCACAAAAGCGGTATGACCTATGGAGAGAAAGGTACAGGGACAAGAATGGAGAAAAGCAGCAGAGAGGGGTACAAAAGCAGTATAGACCTACGGGGAGGAGAACCAGGAGAAAAGCAGCAGAGAGAGGGCTAGAAAAGCAGCAAAGAAAAGCTAAGACCTACAGGGAAAGAAGCAGCGGAGAGAGAGTATAAATGCAAATGCTTTTGGTAATAAGGGGTCCGGTTGTGGTTCCAGCTTTTCCCGGACCCTCAAGAGTGTGCCTAGTAGGCAGTGTCGCTGCAGGTCGGCGACAGTTACGCACACACTATTGCACTAGGCTTACTGAGTACCTCCTTTAGGTGAGATTTTTTGCTACCTTATGTGCTCCTCAAAACAATCCCACATTATCCCAGTTTACACCTGGCAAAACTCAAGCCAGACAGGGAAGAATGCAAGCAAATGTCATATAACAGACCAACTCCTTGCACTCAGTTTTTATCTCCACTGTAATTTTTTTAAGGTGTTGACTAACAGAAACAGAATATATTGCATGTAACTCATGAATACAATTCCAATTTTTGGCGCTCCCCTGGAGCTCTGTCCAAAGGCTTGACTCATTTTGACAATTTCTTTAGGTATTCCTTCCTTTTCTTCCTCTGGTATAACTTTCCATTACATGTTGACAGTTACTGACTTCTGCCTAACCTCTGAGTCAGTGACTATAGTTGCATTGGAGATGTCCCTTTGGTAGTCTCCTTCTATATGCAAAATCTAGCTGTTTGTATTCAAAATGAAATCATTTTTCGAATATTCTCCTTAGAAGCATCTTATATTATTGTTATCAACTTCCTGTTTACAAAGACAAGAAACTTGGTGGAGTCCATTGGTAACTTATTATCTCAAACCACACACAATTAAACAACCACTTAACTTGTGTTCATTGCAAAATGTTTATCCCTACGTATGTCAACCTGATTTCACCAGACCTTCTCCATATCTAGGTTTTCTGGAGACTATTTTCCCCCTTAATGTCCTAGATATAAGAATCATTACAATTTTTCCCTAGCTGCAGATTCATCTCTTTTTAAACTCTATAAATCACAATTCAAATTTTAGGGTCAGCAAAGTGCCATCCTCTTTTGAATAGTCATATTCTATCTCATGCAATTATTGCTTGCCTTGATCCTTCCTATGATTAATTCCTACATGTGTTTCAGGTCTTGCACAGCGGGATGTATAGGACATTTGAAACAGTACCTCTGTGCTAAATGAGTGTATCCTGCAGATTGAATAGCACCCATGGTTAATAGTAAGATATTACTATATTCTTGAAAACTTTTCAGACGGTATACTTACCTCAAGTTCTCTTGATCCTCAGAAACAAAAAAAACAAACAAACAAATTGTGAGGTCACAGCATATGGGCAACTTTCCCAATCCTTCTGGAATGCATTGGCTAGCCTACTGTCTGTATAACACCGTTTCCTGCATCCAAGAATGCACAAAACACTCATCTTCTCATGACACAATAACATCAGGGAACAGGAAAACTATGGCTGTGTCCTTCACTCCTACATGCTCCGTGTTCAGTACATTAGCTGACATATGGTAGGTACTGCCAAAAAAGCTATCGAAAAAGGAATCTTTAATTTAATCAAATAACTAGATCCTCTTTTTAAGATTTATTTATTTTTATTGGAAAGTCAGATATACAGAAAGGAAGAGAAACAAAGCTCTTCCATCTGATGATTCACTCCCCCAGTGGCCACAACAGCCAGAGCTATGCCAACCTGAAGCCAGGAGCCCAGAACCTCTTCTGGGTCTCCCACATGTCTTTAAGGTCCTGACTGCTTTCTCAGGCCACAAGCAGGGAGCTGGATGGGTAGTAGGGTTGCCAGTGTAAGAACCAGCACCCATATGGGATCTTGGTGTGCTAGAGAAGAACTTCAGCCACTAGACTACCATGCTGGCCCCGGATGGATCCTTTTAATAACTTCCCAGACAACTCCACTTTGATTAGGATTTCTGAAAAAAAAAAATTGCTAAGCTAACTTTGAATTTTAGAAAATTATGCACACATACACATACACAGTATTTGCCCTGGACTAACCTGTATTATACTGCATCCTGTCCTGGTGTCAGATTTAGTGATGAGGTCTCAAGAGACACACTGTTACATTTTGGGGCATCTCTAAGTGTTAGGAAATCTGTCTTTTTGATGTACTGAGATTGTCTTCCCCAGAGCTTTAGCCCATTTGAGTTTCAGTAGGCAGTTTCCTGCTTGAAAACAGAGCCAGGTGTCATGTATATTGGTATCTCCAGGGTCCATAGCAACCACAGGCATGTGGAAAGTTCCACACAGCTACCTGCAGAATAAAAATGCATATTATTGCCTCTGGAACAATCTTGTGTGAAATGAATCCCAGCCTGCTTTTCAAATTCGTGAATGGTGTTATAAAGGTCTGTCTAAATCTTACCTTTTACATGACATTTCCAGTCCCATATGTAGTTTCTTCTCTTTCTTTCCTTTTTTTTTTTTTTTTTAAATTTGAGAACCAGAGTGTCTGACACAGCACAGGCAGCTGAGAAGGATTTATCTATTAAGAAATTCATTGACTTAACTTAAAATGAAAACTACTGATACAACAATGACAGAAGTTTCCTGTTGTTTGCGTGTGGTCGGAGCATGTCCGTCTCAGCATTCCAACGGGAGGGCCTTGGTGTTCAAGCTGGTGGTGTGAGGGATGCTAGGACCCCTCAGAAGTGAGCTTTGAGGGAGGAGGGTTGTGTCATGACGCTACCACATGGGAAGACGTTAGTGCTGGTTTCATGGACCGAGTTCTCACACAAGGCCTATTAATGTGGAAAGAGTGGGGCACGTCTCTTCCTCCTCTGATACCCTAGCTCACCACATGAACTGTGTTCTGCTCCTGTTTTTGAGATAGTGCTATCCAGGCATTGTGTATCTAGAAGACTTTTTATTAGAGCCAGCAGAGGCCAACACCTTGGGCTCTGATCTACAAAAATTTGAGATAAATGACTCTTTTCTTCATAAAGTCCCCAGCCTCAAGAAATATTTGTAGTAATGAAAAATGCACCAGCATATGTAACTTTAAAATGTGAGTATAAATAAAATGAATTTAGTGTTCACAATGATAATGCATATCTGAAGAAGATATTCTTTCTTAATCTCTCAGTGAAAAGAAAAATTCACCCCGCCACACACACCATAATTTGAGATGTTTCATTTTGACCCCAATAGTATAATGTGTGCTATGTTCTGAAAAAAAATCTCAAACCTTGTTCCTTGCCAGTTCCCGTGCCCACAACAGACTTTCTGGATATTTTTGGCCTTAATATTTAACATATTCAAGAAAAGAGTTATCAATATTCTTTTTTGATGAAACATATTTTTTCCTTTTTCTTCTGACATAATGAAGAATGATTGAATGACTCCATTGTTTTTGTACTAAGATATCTACAGGCAAAGGCATAGAGGGAGAGGAAAAACCAGTGATGGACTCTACAAATTAGAAGGCAGCTTATGCAGAAAATGATATAGGTGCATTAATATGCTAGACACACTACAATTAAGTTATTAAATAGTAGGGAATGGTCAATATATCCTTAGAAGTTCAAACCTTCTAGGTCACTTACTAAACTGAATATATTGATAGTATATAATTAGAGAAAACTTTATTAAGCTAAATTTTATAAATATTTGACATAGAATGCGTATCTAAGTTATTTATTACCTTTTATGTATAACTCACTAGTTGCTAAGATGACAAGTTGATGATCTTCTACACTCGAGTCTGACATGAACTTGGATTGTTATCTGCTGTTGTTACCACCACACAAATAGGAATAGGAATATAGGAGAAGAAATTTTATTCTATGCTAAAATCTTAACAGGACCACACTTACAGAATCATTAGTACATTGATTAATGAAAACAATGTCAAGCAAAATTAAAGGAGTGGAAACAAAAGGGTGTTCTTCTAGGAAGACTAACTAAAGCCAAGTGCATCCTAAACACATAAACAGGAGAGTCACATGTAAGCTGCAGCAGTCGAACAGTTGACATGGATGTGCGCATTCCGTAGCAGAGGGCCAGATTTTGATTCCTGAATATTCTCTTTATGTGAGTGCCCGGAGTCGGGGTACCAGGTGATGACTCCAGGGCTTGGGTACCTGCCACCAAAGAAGACACCCAGCTTGAACTTATCTCCTGTCGTCAGCCGGCTCTATCCCTGGCTCTCTCTTCCTCTCTCTTTTTCAAGTAAATACTAAGTTTAAACCAAGAACTTTCTGAAGAGAGCTATGTTCTTCTTCTTAATCAAGGAGTTTATCATCAAAAACAAGACATTCTAAATAAAAATTTAGGTTTTGAAGAGAGAGAATATTACAAGCATACGTGTGTGCATTTATAACTTATATATAGAAAAAGAGCGAGCTACAAAGAGTGGTTTTATCCACTACCGTGCGCACGCCAAGCTTTGTAACAGCTCTATGACTAATACTGGAATTTCACAGTACAAGCAATTGTCTTCCTACCAACAGGTGCCACAACACACACTGGCTGTGAGAGCATCGGGGCAGCTCCTGTCTCAGCTGTGCATCTATCATCCCTGGAGAGGTCACCAGCAATCTCCTCACGCTCTCCCCTTGCATCCATGCTTACATTGTCTCCGCTCCACTTGCTCCTCATCTTCTCAAATAGAAGATTTGAGGGGAATCCCTGGAGTAGGCTATAATTGCTTGTCGGAGAAAATGGTTCTATTTTAAAAGGAAAAGTGGTGAGAAAAAGAAGATTCCACTGGCTGCACAATACTCCTTGTGACAGCTTGTTGTTCGGAAGGCAAATCTCTGCTTCTGCCATCTCTACAACATATCTGAAAGAGAGTTTGCAAAAAAGCGCTCTGCAGGACCCGGCGCGGTGGCGCAAGTGGTTAAGGTCCTCACCTTGCACGCCCGGGATCCCATATGGGCACCGGTTCTAATCCTGGCAGCCCCGCTTCCCTTCCAGCTCCCTGCCTGTGGCCTGGGAAAGCAGTCGAGGACGGCCCAAAGCTTTGGGACCCTGCACCCACGTGGGAGACCCGGAGGAGGTCTCCTGGCTTCGGATCGGCATAGCATTGGCCGTTGCGCTCACTTGGGGAGTGAATCATTGGACGGAAGATCTTCCTCTCTGTCTCTCCTTTCTGTATATCCGCCTTCCCAATAAAAATAAAATAAATCTTTTTTTAAAAAAGCGCTCTGCAATGGGAATTTTTTCTTGTTTTAAAGATTTATTTATTTGAAATTCCAAATTATGTATATTATCATATATATATGAATCATATATAATATATATGAAAGATGGCTCGACTGAAAGATCTCCCATCCAATGGCTCACATTCCATTTCTGCAGAAGTCAGAATGGGACTATCAGACACCAGGAGCCAAATGTTTCATCCATGTCCCCAGGTGAGTGAAAGGGGCCCTAGCACTTAGGTATCTTTCAGTTGCTTTTCCTAGGCCGTTAGCAGGAGCTGTATTCAAAATGGAGCAACAGGGATTTGAAATGCTACCTATATGGATATTGGATGCAGGTTAGCAGCTATGCACCCCCACACCCCACACACATATATACACACACATCTCAAAGATTTTTCTGTTCTGGAAATGCATCTTCCGATGCCTTCCCAAGCTTTTATAGAGAAATGAAATACGTAGCCTGTTCCAGAATATTCCTGAGGATCAGAAATTTCATTCAGGATCTAGTAAAACAGAAGATGCAGCAGCTGTCCTTGGCCATACATTGTAAATGCTAGTGAGATTTTAATTGCTAGAAACCCTAAGGTGTATTCAGGGTTTTCTCTCTTTGAATTGTAGCACGTGTTTAAGCTATATTCTGGGATTGCTGACTGAGCTCCTAAAAATAACATGATCCCTGAGATCAGTAAGTGAGACTGTGCTGCACGATGCTACAGCGGAAAGGTGAGAACGTCTGCAACTATAATCCAGAACTATCAGTGAGGAAAAGAGACCAAACAAGACTCCAGCAGTTCATTCAAGAAAATCCCTTCCCTTGCCCCATCTTTGTCTACTTGTTAAAATGAGTGTCAGATACAAACATATTGAAGAGGTTCCAGCAAGTAGCCCTTGGGTAATTTAAATGTGAAATAATTACCCATTTTATAAATAATTATAAAAAATTTTAAATAGTATCCAGGGCAATTACATCAGGTGGTAACTGTTTTTAAAGGTGCTTTATTTTTTTTTAAAGATTTATTTTTATTATTTTTTCATTGGAAAGGCAGATATACAGAGAGGAGAGACAGAGAGGAAGGTCTTCCATCCGATGATTCACTCCCCAAGTGAGCGCAACGGGCCAATACTATGCCAATCCGAAGCCAGGAGCCTCTTCCGGGTCTCCCACGCGGGTGCAGGTTCCCAAAGCCTTGGGCCATCTTCGACTGCTTTCCCAGGCCACAGGCAGGGAGCTGGAAGGGAAGCGGGGCTGCCGGGATTAGAACCGGCGCCCATATGGGATCCTGGGCGTGCAAGGCGAGGACCTTTAACCACTTGCGCCACCGCGCCGGGCCCGAAGGTGCTTTATTTTTATAAATAGGGAAAAGCAGATGTTGTTATGATTTGGACAACTGGTTGACAACAGCAACAAAAGACCAGGACTTGGCCAAACCCTTCCGGGGGGCGAGGGCATAATAATCTACTTCTATAACACAGAGCTTTGGGTGAAACCCTCCATTTTCACCATTCTGGGACAGATGAGAAGCTGTGGTATCTGACTTTTGTACCTGGTTGGTAAATTGAGCTTTAAATAAACTGTGCCAAACATTACTGAGTTTTCAGACCCAAATAAAAATAAGGTTGTTGAGTAATTGATATACAATGTTAGTCTCAAGCTGGCATGATTAATTCATGAATTCCTCCAAGGGAAACAATGTAGATGATATTTATCCCTCTACTTTTTGTGTTACTGGAATTTAGGTCATGTTTTCATGTTGAAGCAGTCTTCATAATGCTAATGTAATTGCCATAGTTTAGGAAAGTGAAGCAATAGCAGCCTTTCCCATCCAAGTGAATAGCATCAGCTTTGGGAAGTATGTAAGCATTGGCCCTGTGGGCAGTTCTTTCAGGAATTAAAGAATAATAACCCCCAACTGCATAATTCAATTGTAATCTGGGCTTTGAAACTTTGTAAGTAAAATATTCTCCAAATATCATGGCAAATGTCTCTCAACATCTTTCTGATAATTACTATTCATTATCATATTGTAGTAAGATTTAAATCTGGTATAATTACAGGGACTCTCATTTCAAGTAACTGCATAAGCCATCTAACACTATTATTACTATCATCATCATCATCATCAGGAGGGAGAGGCCTTCTTTCCCCAAATGCTGAAGATTGATGTTTAAATGATTAATCTGGAAAGCAATGAATGGATGCTCTTTATGAAGTCAGAGTTTCAAAAATGGGTAGAGAGCAATAAACCACTAACGAAATGACAGCCTCAAGCAAAGAAGCCGTCAGAAGACTCAGCTCACCTGAACAAGCACAGGTCCAAGCAGGTGGAGCGAACATCCATTGTAGAGGGTTCAGGTCAATGAGAGAGATGGTTTTCTACACAGCCGGAGATGATGTTCTTGTGGGCTGTGTAAGTCAAAGGAGATACATTCTTGCATGCTGTAGAGCACATGTTTCAGGAACTGAAGTTAGATTTGTATTTAACCTAATGATTTTAAAATAACCTAACTCTCCCCTAAAAGTATGATCCATGAGATGGGAACTGTTCTGTTACATCTAGTCTCTAAAGCACAGTACGCTTCCGGGTCAGGTTTACGGTCGGTCGGTCTCCAGACACGATTACAGACGCTGTGGGAGACAAGGACAAAATGAAAGATCAAAGGTTCACCAGACACATACTCAGTTCTCGTAGCAAGAGAATATGGGTCCGGGGGGAGGAACAGAAGCTCGAACTTCTTTCAGAAGTGAACTTACAGGGAAATGAGTAGGCTTAGGCTAGAAAGAAATCCACACTAAAGTCAGAATCCATGAATCAATGCATACATAAAGTAAGTCAGACAAGTGAGCACCATATGATCATCTCTTTAGAGAATGCTGACCAAATTTGATTTAACAAATATCTTCAAGCACCCGAGCTATGGTCTGTGGTAAGCTGAGAAACTGAAGGAAAAAAGGCATGCAAAAATTAATATTCTCATCCATAAGTATTTATCAGATGCCATGTTAGATACACGCAATAGGAAATCTTCTGTACAAGACCCAGGAATCCCGTTGAGCCATGTAATGATTTATCTTGTCACAGGGACAGGAAATTGCCAGGCACTGATTATGCATCTCTTTCTCGGGCTAAGCTGCAATGAGGACAGGAAAAAAAGAAATGTTGACAAAGCTATTTAAAGATCTTTTGTTCAGAAGTATTGCTGGTATTTCATATTTCCATAAATGTTAGCAAAAAGATCCTCCCTTGATATCCAGAAAAAGCAACAGGAAGCTATAATTGTAAGTGCCCAAGAAGCCCCAGAATCTCTTCAGGGAAATGTAGGTGGATGTTTTGAAATTACCTGTGAGCTTTCTTGTGACACGACTGGGGGCCAGGACCAAACTGTGATTACTCCTAAGCACATGCAGGGACACATGAATACTGAACATTCTCTCCCAGAATAAAGGATGAAAACATCAAGCTCTGGGCACCAAGTACTTAGTATTAGGTTAATGGGGAATAAATAGGGTATGGATAGTTTTTTGCAAATATTTTGGGGATGATCCTACCAACAGGCAAAGTTTAGAGGAGTAAAGCACCTTCTAAGATCAGAGGTTTACAAAAAAACGAATGACAGTCCTAGTTCATCAGCAGAACCAATAAACTTCCTACACTAAGACCAGTCAGATGCATGGTTACATGAAGTGAAATTTAGTGAAATAAATAAATTGTAATCCAAGTAAAGATTTAGTTTTTATTCAAGAAAGAGGGAGAACCATAGCAAACAATTTTACAAAAAGAAGGTAGAGGTCAGAGAAATAATTTATGAACAATTACTTTTTTAGAAAGTTTTCTCTTTTGATTAATTTTCTTTCTGAAATAATTTCAGATTTGCAGACAAATTGGGAAAAATAGGACAAAGAAATCCCTCCTATCCTTCACGCAGAATTCCAAATGTTTGGTTTGTTGTATTTTACAATGTATTTATCCTTCAGCTTCCTTCCTTCTCTCTTTTTCTCCGCCCTCCCCGTTTCTCTCTCCCTGAACGTACATATTTTAGAACCATAATTGGAGACATACCCTAGCAATACCCAAGAAATACTTCAAGTGTGTATCAATTTAAAAATAAGAACAATCTCTTCCATAACCGCAGTACAATAATCCAAATCAGGAAATCAAAAATCAATACTATATCATTTCCTAATCTATGTAGAACTTTGTAATTTTATCTTCTTTTTTTATATATATTACATTTCATTATGTGACACAGTTTCATAGGCTCTGGGATTTCCCCAACCCCTCCCCGTGCCCTCCCCCATGGTGGATTCCTCCACCTTGTTGTAGTATTACAGTTCAAATTAAGTCCAGATTCTTTCTTTGGAAACATATACCAAGCATAGAGTCCAGCATCTTATATTCCAGATAAATTCAATGGTTTCTTGGGGAGACCAGCTCTGGTGTAAAGGTAGAGCTGACAGATAATCATCCCAATCAATTTAAAGCCACAAAATAACAACAACAATTTACAACATTATGGAATTAATTGACACAATATTGAATAATCAATATGTTAAAATCATGTAAGTTCTTACCTCCTGTGGCTACTTCATTGACATTTCATTTTTTGTTTATACACAGAACCGGCTGTTATACACTTTAAAGTGGCTATATGGTACTATTCAGCTGTCTCGTGTCTATTTTCATTTTAATATTTAGCAGTTTATAGTGTTGAAGCATAATTTTGCTGAACTGAGCAGATTTTAGGATAGTCTAAACTGGCTTATAACCCTTAACAAGGTATATGTCGACAGTTGAGGTGCAGAACAGTTTTAGGAGGGGTGTGCAGAGAAATCTTCAATACCCTAGTGAGGAGTAACTAATTTTTGTGTCCTACCTACTAAGGTATATGTGGATCCATGATGACTGTTTCCTGCCTAGTTCTATATGCTTTCCTTGTTGTTCTCTGTCTATCTATTCTAATTTTCTGAGAGGGGGGCACTCCGGACAACCCTGATGGTCATTGCAAGAGAGGGTAGGAATCCAAAGTTGGAACTAAGTAATGACCAGAATAGGCTCCTCTCCCTAGTCACGAAGGAAGCTTACTGTTCTTCTGTTTCTGCAGACCACCCAGGGCTCCTGGCTGTTTGAACAATCAGTTTTTCATATTTGTTAAATAAAAATCAAATCTCTAATTAAATTTTTTTCTTAAAATGTAAACATCATCAGGCCCGGAGCAATAGCATAGCAGTTGAAGTGCTCACCTTGAACACACTGAGATTACATAGGGGTGCTGGTTCTAATCCTGGAAGCCCTGCTTCCCTTCTAGCTGCCTGTGGACTGGGAAAGCAGTCAAGGACAGCCCAAAGCAATAGGACCCTGAACCCATGTGGGAGACCCAGAAGAAGCTCCTGGCTCCTAGCTTCAGATTGGCTTAGCTCTAACCCTTGCAGTCACTTGGGGTGTGAACCACCGGACGGAAGATCTTCCTCTCTGTCTCTCTTCTTCTCTGTATATCTGCCTTTCCAATAAAAAATAAAATAAACGTTAAAAAAAACATGTAAATATTATCAAGAGATGTGAAAGTAAAAAGGAAGTTCTATGAGGAAAATACAAAAACAAAATGAAATACCTGTTTTAATATTTTTAGCTAGCCCATGTGAATTACTGGTTTACTGAATTAAAACAGCCTAAGATGTTTGTCCTTGTTCTCTCATTTATAAATTCAAGCTGAAGTGGGACACTGGAGCCAGAAAGCTTTATTTCTTAGTTAATTCAGTGTTTTAACGAACAACGGAAGACTCTACTGATGCTCGTGTAATTATTGAGCTCCTCAACAGAACAACAACAACAACAAAAACCATGACTGCATCATGTTATCACTCATTGTGTAAACAAAATGTGGAAGAAGCACTGACATTTTAAAAATGGTTCCTAGTTTGTATTATTGAAATAGTAAAACTGGTTACTCTGAGGTGCCTTTTTATATGAACAAATTTGTATTAAAGGAACTCCTTGAATTTTTGGAAATGTAAGGTATATACTAAAGAATTCACAATATATTCATAAATTTTCTTAATTTCAGCATAAATAAGTGTTTAAGAGTGGATGATGTTCCATTCAGTGATTCACTCCCCAGGTGGCCGCAAAGGCTGAGCTGTGCCAATCTGAAGACAAGAGCCAGGAGTTTCTTCCTTGTCCTCCATGTAGGTTCAGGATTCCAATGCCTTGTGCCATCCTCTACTGTTTTCCTGGACCACAAACAGGGAGCTGGACGGGAAGCAGGGCCACTGGGATTAGAACCGGTGACCATGACCATATGGAATCCTGGCATGTGCAAGGCAAGAACTTCAGCCATTAGGCTACCATGCTGGGCACTGAGCATACAATGTAAGTCTTATGAGAAGAGATTTCATGTAAGAAGATACTGAATTGGGTGCTGAAAACTTTATAAAAGTTAGGATCGATCTTGTCCTCAGTGAGCCCTCAAGGAAGTACAAAGTTCTGACCATGTCAAGGCAGTGACGTTCAACATTAGACTTCTGTACGAATGGATGCATAATAGAGAAAGAAACCAGATAAACCGATCAAAGGACAAAAGAAAGAATTTACCAAGAATATGAGATTGAACTGGACCTTACAGTGTCATATGTACAAGTTATGGTTCTAGGCCAAACTAAGCAGATGAAAGTACACGTGAAATAGCCGAGATGCCAACGAATGACAGAACGGACGCCAGAACATACACGTGGCTGAGTTTTAGGCTGGAATTGAATCAGGCAGTGGTAACTAAATATAAGAACAGGGCTCCTCCTGCATGAATAATAGTGCTTGCTTTATTTTTTTTTTAAGATTTACTTTATTTTCATTGGAATGTCAGATATACAGAGAGCAAGATCTTCCATCCGCTGAGACACTCCCAAAGCAGCTTCAGTGCTTGGAGCTGCGTTGATCTGAAGCTAGGAGCCAAGAGCCTCTTCTGGGGGTATCCCATGCTATGCAGGGTCCCACGGCTTTGGGCAATCCTCAACTGCTTCACCAGGTCACAAGCAGGGAGCTGCATGGAAAGCAAGGCCACTGGGATTAGAACTAGTGTCCATGTGGGATCTTGGCATGTGCAAGGCGAGGACTTTAGCTGTTAGGCTACCGTATCGAGCCCTTGCTTGCTTTATTTAAACAAACTAATTTAAAGCCACTGAGATTTTGTTTCTGATAGTATTTGCAGATGACTTTTCTTAGCTGTAATAGTTAAAAGCAGTCTTGCACATAGCTCTCTAAGGATCAAAGTATATATATTTGTTTCCTTTCTGTATTGTTTAACCAGCTTCATAGTCTATATACATGCCTACTTGTGAAATGATCAATTTGCCAACTAAAAACCATCAAATGCTAATTATTTACATTGTCTTCAAGAGATTTTGTAGCCACATATTAATAGCAGACTTTCTGTTTAATAGTTTAGTAGATATCACTAACCAGTCTTAACAAAAATGTGATATATTATATTTGTAGTATTCAAAGTTTACTCCTAATTTGAAAAGAAGTGACTGGCAATGAATCTACAGGGAAGTGGAGTTTCCTTTCTTCAGGAGAAAGGACTTTATGCTGACACATTTTAAATGATCAAGTTATAAAATTTCAAGTTTGACAACATTGCAAGTCATGCGTGTTTGGAACATATGATTTGTTAGTTTCTGATTTCATAGAAGATGACACAATCATGAGAAAAACCAAGCTCTAGCTCTCAGAAATGTAGATTCTAGGCCAAAATGCCAAGATGCACACACCCACATGTATGAATGAAATGGGATAAGAACAGACAGCGATGGAGGTGTAGATACTGGATTATGCTCAGGAGCAAGGAAGGCCTCTGCTGTGTGCTGATGCTTCAGGAATGAGCCAACGTGTGCAAGCATGCTGGAGAATTTATGTCCATACTAAAGAATAATTCCACTCTGAGGACAATTTCTAGTTTTGAGGAGAGAGAACAGAGGAGACTGCGATTTCAGTGGCCAGGGAAGGGGCTACATCAAACATACAGGTGGGCTCTGATCATTTGAAGCCTACGGGCTTTGGTAAGGACTTTGGATTTGCCCTGAATGGAGTGAGAAGCCTGACATCTGATTCATCTTTTCAAATGATCAGTGTATACGGCACAGAGAAAAGAAATTCTGGGGAAAAAAGTAGGAGCAGAAAGTTATTTCACAAACTCAGGAAGAGGAGTGGGGTCTGCCTAGGATGACAACAGTGGCTATTTATGTGACATTAAAGGTAGCTTCAGTAAGAATTTATTAAATCATTTATTAAATTAATTAAATTATTTATTAAAGTCATGACAATCTAAGAGTAGGGATTTTCCCAATGTTTGTTTTCTTCTGTGCCTGCAGCTTCCAGAACAATACCAGTCATGTGCTGGTTGGGGTAGAGTGGCTGTACTTAGGAAATATCTTTAAATTACTGAGTTAAGGTCCCTGTGATAGCCTAACAGCTATAGCCCTCACCTTACACATGCCAGGATCTCATATGGGCACTGGTTCTAATCCCAGTCGCTCCACTTCCCATCCAGCTCCTTGCTTGTGGCCTGGGAAAACAGTCAAGGATGGCCCAAAGCTTTGTTATCCTGCACCCAAGTGGGAGACCCAGGACAGGCTCCTGGCTCCATATCACCTCAGCTTTGGTTGCTGTAGCCACTTTCAGCAGATGGAAGATCTACCTCCCTGTTTCTCTTTTTTCCCTGTATATCTGACTTTCCAATAACAAATTAAAAATAAATCTTAAAAAAAATATATACTGACTGATGATAGACTAGACATTAAGAATGAAACAGGGTGGCTTTTAGAAGACTCTAAAATTTTTGGCCTGAATTATTTAAAAGTGGGGGGTGGTATTTATTCGAATGGTCGAAATTTTGTAGAAACAAATTTTAGAGTGGGAATTGAAAGTTTAGTTTTGTTCATACTAAAACAGGCAGATATATAAAATCAAGAGCTCAATAAACAGATTGCAATGAGAGATGAGCTTGGAGTCTACAAAATACAGATAATTGTATATAAAACTCTAAGACTGGATCACTACTCAGCCATGAACAAGAATGAAATTCTGCCCTTCAAAACAAAACAAATGCAAATGGGGATTATTAGGTTTAATTAAATAATCCAACCCTCAAAAGACAAGTGTGTTTTCTCAAATTAGTGGTAGCTAATTACAGAGCATAGAATTATAATGTGTAATTATAGTGTGAATTATAATGTGTATAATGTGTAAACTGACATGAGATTAGTTGAATTCTGTGAGTGAAGGGTTAAACTTTTCATTATAAAATAAATTAAAAGTACATCGTTGCAAAAGTTAAAAGAAGATAAGAAAATAAAAAGAAGGGAGGGTGGAGTGTAGGGTGAATGCCGGAACATTGATAGGATATTCTTAAAACTGTGTACAGAATTCTTTCTGTTTCAATAAAAATAAAGAATCTTGGGCCCAGTGCAGTAGCCTAACAGATAAAGTTCTCATCTTGCATGTGTTGGGATCCCATATAGGCTCTGGATCTTACCCCAGCTTCCATGCTTTCTATCCAGCTTCCTGCTGGTGTCCTGGAAAAGCAGCAGAGGATGGCCCAAGACCTGGAACCCTGTACCCAGGCTTCTGGCTTCAGATTGGCGCAGCTCCTGCCATTGCAGCCACTTGGGGAGTAAATCAGTGGACAGAAGATCTTCCTGTCTCTCCTCTTCTCTGTGTACCCGACTTTCCAATATAATTTTTTTAAAAAATCCTTAAAAATAAAGAATCTTTAAAAAGATGTATATAGAAAATTAATGGAATTTGTTCTCTTTTTTTACATAAAAAATTATATCAGCCAAAATAAAAAAGAAGAAATCCAAATCTGATTATAACTATAAAATTGGATACAGAAAGTTCAATATAGAATAACTGCTGCCTTTGGGTGAGCAAATAAAAGAAAACAAATAATGATAAAATACAAGAATGAGGCTTCCTGAAAAACAGCAACATGTTCTGGTGTCAAGGATGTTGAAAAATCATACAACAAATTTGAGAAAAGAAATCGAATGGGAGAAAGATGAATGACGTATTGATGGTCCAATAGGAAGAGCAGGGATGCATCAACTGGGGTGCTACCAGCTGTGCAGGTGTGCTGACTGCAAGGTAAAAACTCAGCACTGGTCGTCCAAAGAATACTATCTTCACAGCGTAGGCTCAGAGAAGAACAAATGGGAAAATTGGGTAGAGGCGATTTTTTAAAAAAGATGTATCTATTTTCATTTCAAAAAAAGGTTTTATAGAAAGAAAGACAGTGAGAGGCCTTCCATATGCAGGTTCATTCCACAAACGGTTGCAGTGACCAGCCAGAGCTGATCTGTTCCAAGCTCATAGGCAGAATCTTCTTCCAGGTCTTCCATGTGGGAGCAGAGGCACAAGCAATTGGGCCAGCCTCTGCTGCTTTTCCCAGGCCAGAAGCAAGGAGCTGGATTACAAATGCAGCAACTGGGATGCCAACTACCTCAGGCAGAGGACGAATAGATGTGACTTTTAGAAAGATGTGGTTTGTCCGTGGGGAGACAAAAAAGGTGGAAAGAAGATAGCAGTAGGGGTTAAAGGAATCTTGCAGCATAGAGGAAAAAATCTAATCATTAAAAACATCCTGACAAAAAGCACTCACTGACAACAGAACACATCATGGAAACTGTAAAGTAAGCATTAAAATAATAATCTTTTGAAATTCGTAATTATATGTTGCTGAAATAACACTGATTCCAAATACATTTCAGGACTGGTTTCCTCTAACCCCAACACCTGTTCTAAAAGGGACTTGTGACTGGAGAGCCCTTAGACAACACCCCCTCACCCTTTACTCTTTTTTCTCCTCCTATTTTTCCTTTTATTAATGCGTAGGTCAGTTCTGAATGATCCAGCTTAGCTCATTTGATGAGTATATTGGCTCCCAGTCTTTCCTCCTTTATTCATCGTGTATATTGGCTTAAATCCCTCCTCCTTCCTCTTCTTTCTTTAAGATTGATTTATTTTTATTGCAAAGTCAGATATACAGAGTGGAGGAGAGACGGAGAGGAAGATCTTCCATCCAATGATTCACTCCCCAAGTGACCGCAATGGCCAGAGCTGAGTCAATCTGAAGCCAGGAACCCAGAGCCTCTTCCAGCTCTCCCACATGAGTACAGAGTCCCAAGGCTTTGGGCTGTCCTCCACTGCTTTGCAAGGCTGCAAGCAGGGAGCTGGACCGGAAGCTGTGAAGCCAGGATTAGAACTGGCAGCCATATGGGTTTCCAGCATGTTCAAGGCAAGGACTTTAGCTGCTAGGCCACCGCTCCAGGCCCCTCTTTTCTTCTTTAAAAGATTTATTTTTATTGAAAAGGTGGATCAGATTCATAGGGAGACACAAAGACAGAGAAAGATTTCCATCTGCTGATTCACTCCCCAAATGGCTGCAATGGCCGGAGCTGAGCCATTCTGAAGCCAGGAGCCAGGCACTTCTGTTCGGGTGCAGGGTCACAAGGTTTTAAGCTGACCTCTACTGCTCTCCCAGGCCTCAAGACAGGGAGCTGGATCAGCAGTGTAGCAGTGGGAACATGAACCGGCACCCATGCATGATCCCGGTGGATGCAAAGCGAGGGTTTAGCTCCTGCACCATCATGCCGGGCCATCTTCTTCCTCTTTTCACCCTTCAGTGCAACATCCCTTCACGCAAAAGAGGCAGAGCAATGTTCCTTTGTTCCTGTTCTTGACACACAGATACGTCATTACCAAGCAGAGCAAAAATTAGAGAGATGGCTAGGGTGTTGCATATTCAACCGAATGTACTGTGAAAGATGAATTACTTAAAGCCAAGCAAATGGCTGTGAAAATTTAAAACTTCATAGTATTGTCATTTTTGAAACTGGCGGTGAGACAGTCAAACATATTGAGATGGCTCTATCAAGTGCATGTGTTTTTCGAAGAAGGCACTAGATAACGAACGGGGAATCTTTGACTTTAACTGAGACGGGTAAGCTCGCTGTGCGTTGTGCTTTCTGCATTGCGAGGTTTTACAATTGAGAAGGACGTGATGTCTGTCGTGAAAGCAGGGGGAAAAATCCAAAAATAACAAACAAGCAGATAAATATTTCCAGCAACCACAACACTCAAGACCTCAAGCATACACATTCACGCCACTTCCCAAATGACTCTCCAAGTGTATCAAGCATTTCCATAGCTACTGTTGATATGCAACCATTGCAACTCTCTAGGGCAAAGTTCCTCCAATTCTATGTCTTTGAAACGCTATGTGTCCCTTGTGACTCAGTTTTCTGGGAACATGCAGCTTTCTCCACGGAGGGTTCATTCCTCTCCTTCTTTTGTAACAGTACTGCTATTTTATACATCTCTGTTCACTCCCAACAGACTAACAACACTTAGAAAAAAAATTTTTTAAAATTCACTCATCGTCTAGCCCAAGACCTTATTCATAATAAGCATAATATACTTTAAAGAAAAAAACTATATTGTTGAGTCCAAGAAAGGTCAAAGAAGGGCGAGAAGTTTACACACAAAACTTCTGAATTCCCTACTACATTAACTAAAATTTACTTCATCTGTGCAAGAAATAAGCTAAGAATTACATATGCAGTGGCATGATCACGTTGTGTTTATGCCTACAAAGCAACTTTGAGAAGTATTTCTAAGCCTCCTTTAAAGATGAGAAAGCAGACTTGTAAAAGTTACCTAGCCTGCTGGAAATCCTGCATTTGCAAAGAGCAGGTCTGAATCCATTCTAGGTTCGAATCAGAGCAGAATTGATTACAGTTTTAGCTGTCGATAGCCTGTGCCTTCATCCTGTACGTACTAGCACACAGCCACGTGCTTCTTGTCTACTGCAAGAGACAAGAACAGCACAGCATCTGTTGAGCACTCACCCTGTGCCCAGTTTTCCCTGACTGTAACTGTTCAGAAAGTTTTATTTTATTGGATGCACAGGAGATTTCCATGGCACAGGCTCAAAGAGACATAGAGGAAAGCTGTTTCTCTCAGATACCATGATAGCAATGAAAGAACTGAGCTTTCTGCTATACACTGGGCTCCAGACTTACACTGTGCTAAGCTTCTGGTCATTAGAGTCAGTTCTAAATGATCAATTTGTTTATTTCACCTTCTCTGGTTATTTTTACTGCCCTTGAAGCTACCTCTTCTCTGCCTTCTTTGCTTCTTAAGTCTTCGTAATTTCTCCTCAATTTTACAACACTGTGCTATTTTCATATCCCTCCCAATGTCTCAATGATTTCCCTCTGTAGACACAAGATGCCTGTCTCATAGGGTTGTCGAGGTACCCTAAGGAGAACCTTGGAAGAATTCAACCCAGAGAAAGCTGCTCTCTTTCAAATAGCTGCTTTGGCCTCCTCCCTGTCCAAAGTCACAAAGAAACTGAATGTCCCATAACCTTTCTTGACATTGCTCCCCTATCTATGGATTCCTTTACCCTGGATTTTTCAAACTATGCTCTTGTAACATTTGTCAAATAGAATTTTGCAGGTGCCTCTGCAACATTATATATATCTTTCTTTTTCGGAGTCAAGGAAGCAAAAAGAGGTGGGAGGTGAGTCACATTGGGAAATTATTGTTCTCAACCACAGGACATGCTACAAATGCCAGCCCTAAATTACTGGATGGTGCAGCAGGAAGATGCTAGACCTTGATTGTCATGCCTCAGATCAGGAAAAGATGAGTAAGAGGTAACAGCGTGATCATGCAAAGATCAGGTCTCCAAACTGGGGACAGGAAAATATGCTTACAGGACAGGAAAATGAATGAGGGACTCTTAGCAGATTGCAAACATTGATGACAGTAAAGCGTCGATCCCACGAAGAGTGAATACTGGAGGCTGAGATATTCATATTTGATAAAATAATCTTTCCCCCTCTGATTTCAAAGGAAGAAATTTAAAATCCGCTTCATTCTATAAGAACACTCAGTGCTATGAGTGGGAGTTGACAAAGCAAAGTCTGTCTAGCATACATTGCAGAGTTTGTAGTCATTTAATTGGCTGATTTATTAAATCATACATTGACAAAGATTCATGGTTATGCTAATGAATATCTACTTTAAAATCTTTCTTAAATTGAAAAATAATTGATCTACTCAATATTAAGACATAGCTGAACTAAAAGACAAAACAAATTAGTTCCATGTGATCACATTTCAACACTTGAACAAATGAGCTATGCATTTAAGAAGTGATATTGCCTATCAAATGTACGATGCCTCTTTTAATCTTATTCTCATTCATCTACTTTATTGCATTTAGAGATGTGTAGTCTAGGTTTTGTTTGAATCTTTATTTTCTGAAGTCATATTTCTCCTTTCACGGAAATCCACATTATAAAAACCTCCAAAGTGAGGGCGCTTCTGCTCGGGCAACTCCTGGGAGAGCACCTGCTGCGTGTTTAGGGCTCAGCAGCGTTCATCCACAATTCTCTCCCGCAGCTCAGAATGGCATCTTTTCTTTTCCCTTGACCTATCCTGTGATCCTCTGCATTTCAGCTCTTTTTTTTTTCCTGAGAGACTCAGATATTAGATACAGCATTCTTTGTTCCATTGCTTTCTATCATTTCCTCCTCTGTGCTGTAATGTTTTTATTGCTTTGTTGAAATTTCTGTGGGTGAAGTATCTCCCTGTGAAATACTGCAAGCCTTTCCATCATAGTACTTCCTGTAATAATCTCAGTGTAATTTTATGTTAATTTCCCTCTTTTATCCATTAGACCAGGAGTCTACTGAGAGCAAAAACAGGATTTTTTTTACCTTTGTCTCTTATGTAACTGTAACAGTTCTTGTCTCACAGGGGGTACTCAATCAATACTTAAAGAAGAAATTTATGAATCTTGAGTAAGAGGACCTAGGTTGAGTTGTGTGCCTGACATTTACTCATCTCTAGCATTTCAAATTTTTTTCAGCTTATTTCCTTATATAGTAAATATGAAAAATGGATATATTTAAATATGAAAATTTGTATGAAATATTTGTTAATTTTTCTATTAACCGGGTAAAACTGTATAAACGCCCCATATTTTTAAGGTATATACACATAGGATACTGAGCCCTTTGGCTTGTTGTTGAAAATGACATGGGGAATGGTTCCAAACTGTGATTCTCAACCTAGGATGGTTGTGACCGCCTATCCCAACCAGGACACATTCGGCTACATCTAGGGGCACCTTCGATGGCTGCATGTACTACTGGAATCCAGTGTGGGAACACTTGTGATGATTCTACATATTGTACACTATACAGAAAAGTCCCATGTCACAAAAAAATTTCTGACTCAAACACTAAATATTGTCCGGGTGGAAAACTCTTCTTCAAACTTAGAATCATATGATAAGCTGAACACTATCCTTGGCGTATTTTTCACTAGACAATGGTTGTGTTCTAGCTTTGTTAAAGTACATAAATAGGGTTCATAAAATTTTCTTCTAACTTTGGGAATGATCTTACATCTTGTTTTCCCTGACTGCATGATCCCATTGGATTAAAATTACGCCTTAGCAAATATCGGTAAAGAGATTGGAGGGAGGTGAAAAGGGAGGATGTGGAGGAAGTGAGAGCGTAAGGGAAGCGGGTGTCTTCTTGGAACTGCACCTACGCAAAGCGTATAATCTAATTTTTTTTGTATTAACTAAAAAACTATGGAGGCAGCCTGGCTGCCAGGGCATAACATGGTGGGCAGCTGTTG
The DNA here is from genome assembly GCF_017591425.1 of Ochotona curzoniae. NCBI lineage: Eukaryota > Metazoa > Chordata > Mammalia > Lagomorpha > Ochotonidae > Ochotona > Ochotona curzoniae. The sequence continues at coordinate 25,939,309 of NW_024467115.1, forward strand.
TGAAATGTGCCCAGATTCATAATAGATTTTACATGGCTTAAAAATGAACCTTTTTACCAGGTTAACCCACAGCAACTGAGCGTCATTTGTTATTTAGGCTTACGGTAGACTCAACTGATTATTATGTGAAAGACTAAAATTGGCTGTATTGAGCAATTTATATCGAATTGGAAAACTTCTGAGATAAAGTAGGAACTGTAGAATAGTCTCATGCCTATTTGGGAGAAAAAGGAAAAGCAAATGAGTGACCCAATTTCCTGACTTTTAGAGTATCTTGGTCCAGTTCTGACAAGAAGGATTCAACTAATCTCCTAGTTTTAATTTCAAAGGGTTGGAGTATATGAATGTAACGCACTGTGTAATATAAAATCCTTCTACCATTCACACATATTGAAATAGTGTACAGCCAATTCTTAAACTTGTTGATCATCTCACTGATGTATGGTAGCCACTCACACTAACCCATTGGTCATGTATACTCCATGACCTTTTGCTGTAAGTTAATTCTCTCAGGTTGGTGAGTTCTGTTGCAGAACATTTCCTATCACTGTCCAAAAGGGCTGAACTGGCAAAGCTTGTTATCTTAAGGCAAAAAAAGTTCTAGTTCAGAAATACTTGTCTCTGAATGATAGAATTGTTGACTGATGAGGATTGAAGTCTGTGACTTGGTTAGAGTAGGAAAAAGCAAATTTTTAAACTGGTTGTCTGACTTTATGTCCTGGGTCTGTCACCTTCTTTTTCTCAGCTTTCTTTGCTTTTTTCATAAAATACAACAAAGTGACCATGTTGTACTTTTTCTTAGTTAGTTATAATGATATATGTATAAGGATTAAAACAATGTCACATAGCTAACATTGAGATGGGTTAACTAACTTTACATTGTGGCTCTGAACTAATATCTGCACATCGATTCCTGACTGTGATACATACATTCACTATACAACTAGTTGCTATTTTTTTTCAAGACTTATCTGATTTTTATTTGAAAAGGCAAAATTACAAAGGAAAGTATAGAAAGAAGGATCTTCCAATCACTGGTTCACTTCCAAATGACCATAACCGCCAGAGCTCAGCTGATCCAAAGCCAGGAGCTAGGAACTTCTTCCAGGCCTCCCACCTGCATGCAGGGCCTAAGGACTTGAGCCATCCTCTGCTGCTTTCCCAGGTCAAAATCAAAGAGTTTGATCTGAAGTGGAGTAACCAGGACTAGAGCCAGTGTCTACATGGGATGTTGATACTCAAGGTGGAAGCTTGCTTACTATACCACAGCACCAACACCAAGTAGCTGCTATCTTAAAGGTATTATATGCTATATCAACTAACACTGCAAATATAAGCAATGTTTGAAATTGAAATATACACAATAATCACTTTGAAAACATGACTATAATCTAAATGAAAACAAGCCTTCCAAGCTATGTGGTTCCACGGAAGTGTCTACCATGCCATAAAGATATCCCCAGGATGATAAAGGAGTACAAGATTTGTAAACATTCGCATGCTCTCAGACAATATTATTGAGTGATTCAGACATAAAAGAGATGTTTATTAAATGTGCTTTTTTTAATCTTTTCTGTTTCCTCTTAAAATTTATAGACAATTGAAAAAACATTCTAATCGCTAGTTCAGATATGAAAATTGTGTTGCAAATAAAAAAGCAGATCAGTTGATTTAAAAATGGCTTTTGATGTATCCAAAGTGGATATTTAGCACAAGAATAACTGGTAAAATTGATTATGGTGCATTCTGTGGAAATCGTGTGAGCTGTCTATGGGAAGAAATACTTAATGCATTCTGCCCACACACAATCTTGTGGCCTCCCTAAAGAGCGTGTAATGTCAAATATAATCTCCTAAACTGAGAATAAATTATAATTGCATTTGGTTCTGTGATATCATGAATATTAAATTATCCTTTACAATGTAGAAGCAGAAGGCAATAAACGGAATTGTCTGTACTGGCTAGAATTTAATTTATATTTTCCCAAGCTGTTATACATTAACTGTTGGATATATGAAATGAGTAAGGACTAAACATCAAAATGGTTGAGCAAGACAGCATGACCTATGTGAAAATATTTCAAAAGTTAATTGCGTGGTACATTAAAAATATTCAATACATGTATAATTATTTTATTAAAATAAATCTGCACTTAATCATGTTATATCACTGCAGAAACTTAAAGAAAAATTCAAGAGTGTTAATTTACATAGAAAAATCTCACAGAATTCACTATGTGCATGTGACAAACATGACTCTGGCAGGGAGTTAGGCATTAAACAGGCCATTAAAGAAGGGTCCAGGTGTCCCCTGTGGTGGTCTCACTGCCACAGTGCCTACTCTGCATTAGACATAAGAACAGGCTCCCTCACAGAACAGAGATGTAACAAAGACATACTCCAAAAGAAGTGTTCTAAGATCGAAATGTCAAATAGTGAAAAAAATTATGCAGGTAAGAATGAAAGGAAACTTCTTTTTTTCTTAGTAGAGACAGCAATCAAATATAGATGTTAGTCATTAAAATATGACATAAAAATCAATAGAAATTCATCCATAAAAAAAGAAGCAGAAGTAATATGAAATAGAATATTCTGGTGTCAACTAAAGGATACAAGGTCAATATATAAAACTTAGTTGCATGCCCGGCACGGTGGCGCAGTGGTTAAGGTCCTCGCCTTGCACGCCCCGGGATCCCATATGGGCGCCGGTTCTAATCCCGGCGGCCCTGCTTCCCTTCCAGCTCCCTGCCTGTGGCCTGGGAAAGCAGCAGAGGACGGCCCAAAGCTTTGGGAACCTGCACCCGCGTGGGAGACCCAGAAGAGGCTCCTGGCTTCGGATCGGCATAGCATCGGCCGTTGCGCTCACTTGGGGAGTGAATCATCGGACGGAAGATCTTCCTCTCTGTCTCTCCTCTCTGTATATCCGCCTTTCCAATGGAAAAATGATAAAAATAAATCTTTAAAAAAAAAACTTAGTTGCATTATCGTATATCCATAATAAATAACAAGAATGTAAAATTTATGAACCAGTGCACTTGATAACAGTATTCAAACCTTTAAAATTTAGGTATAAACCTCACACACCTTGAACAGGAACTGTCTGTGGATCTCTCGGGGAAGATCTAAGCAAAGGAAAAGTATCTACATTTGTGGTCGGAAGACTAAATATTGTCAAATACTAGTTCCCCCAACACAATCTAGTTTCTTGATGGGATTTCAATACAAAATTTTAACAAATTATTTTATAGATACTGCCAAATTCACTTCGAAATGCATTTAAAAGTGCAAAAACTTGATGTAGCCAAGACAATGTGGAAGAACAAAGTCAGGCTTGACAGTAAATGACTCCGAAACTTTTGTCAAGTCAATGAAACACTAATGAGAATGAGCCTTGTTCAGAGAAAAGGCGAGAATCTACAACTACATTGACAAATTATGAAAATGATCACAGAGAAAGGGCCAAAGGCAACTCAGTAAGGGAAAGATACAATAGTTTAGAGGTTTGATACTAGAACAGTTGGCTGTCCAGCAAAACCTGAGTCTACAGAGACTAGGCTTCCCCCAAAAAGAAAAGAACAACAAAAACTCAAACTACAATACTGCCCCAAATTTTAAAGAAACACACACACAAAAGCAGCAACATTAAATTTTTTAAAAAACCTGTTTTTATTTGAAAAGGAGAGTTTTACAGAAAGAAAGGGAGCCAGGAACTTTTTCCCAGTCTGCAGGGGATTGAGCAAGCACAGGTTCTCCCCTGGGCTATCCTCTGTTGCTTTCCCAGGCCTTTCCAAGAGAGCTGGATCAGAAATGCAGCAGCCAGGACTCCAGCATGTGCCCAAACAGGATGACGGTGCTTCAGGTGGCTTTCAGCTGGCTACGCATTGTGCTAGCCTCCTAATATTTATTAAAGAAAATGTTCGTGCTTTTGACTTGCCAATGCATTTTAAAATACATAGTAGCTGATTGCAAAGTGAACTGAAAGTATGTAGTTGTAAAAATTAAAAGAAAACATAAGGAAGAGGAGAGGTGCCGAGTGCAGGATGCAGCAAGGGTAGAGTTGGAAATATCCCTACGCTCCTGAAACTGTATTGTGAAATATTTGCGACTTTTCACTTTATACAAATGAAACACTTTTTAAAAATACATACAACAGTATCAAAATCAATGAAAATACCAATTCACTGAATTTTATTTCAATTAAAATTTTATGCTCTATAAAAGACCCTGTTAAGAGAACGAAAAGATGAACCAAAAATTAGAAAAATGTTTGTGAGATGTATATGTAATGAAGCAAGTGTATCCAAAATATATTATGAACTATTCAAACGCAACAATAAGAAAAAGTAATAATTACTGGCAAAATTGAAAAAAAAATATTTCACAAAAAAATTCATGTTAATGAAATTTACCATGCAAAAAGTGCCTAGGAGGCTGAGGCCAGAGCTGTGTCCCAGCAAGATAAGCCATGGCCCGAAGCATCAGCGTCCTATGTGGGTGCCAGTTTGAGTCTCAGATGCTCCACTTTGAATGTGGAAGACCCAGATGAAGCTTGCCCCTGGCTCTGACTGGCACAACCCTGGCTATTGCAGCCCTTTGGGAAATAAACCAACAGGTGGAAGATTTTGCTTTGTCTCTCTGTCTCTTCCTTTCAGTTTCTCTCTCCCTCTCCCTTTGTAACTCTGCCTTTCCAATTACTTTAAAAATTATTCGTTTGTTCATTGAAAAAGCAGATTGACAGAGCAAAGGAGAGACAAAACGATTAAAAGAAAACATTCATCTGCTGGTCAGCTCCTCAAATATCTGCAACAGCCAGAACTGGATTAGTTGGAAGCCAGGAGCTAGGAATTCCATCTGTGTCTCCCAGGGGGATGGCAAGGCCCTATGTACTTGAGGTGATTTTTCCACCACCTGCCCAGGCACTTGAGTAGAAACCTAGATCAGGCACAGAGCAGCAGGACTCAAATATGAGATGGCATCAGAAGCTCAGATTGCTGCACCAAAAGTCAGGCCCTCATTATCATACTTTTTCTTTTGGAAAGTAAAACTTATTGGAAAAAGACAAAACTATAGAGAGGCTCCTTAGAGTATCTAGGGATTCTGGGAAGGAGCATTACATTATATCATACCAAGCACATGAGATTTGGGGATTGTCAAAATGAGTAAGTATGATACTTTATTGGCAGATTCATGACACTCTGCACTGGTTAAAATTCACAGAATTTTACATCAAAAAGAATGAAATCTAATTTTGTAAATTCAACAAGCTAGGAACTGAGGATATCTGAAGGTAGAATGTATAACATTGCAAAATAACATAATTGTATTTTGAATAACTGAGGTATTTTCACTGGATGGCCAGGAGAAAAAAAAAGATGCCTAGTTAATAAACTTTAGCAGTGAATGGACTCCATAGTACATCAAAAGTATCTTCTGTATACACTGAACTCGAGTAGAAAAAACTATTTCCTACAGGTGTATGGGTTAATAGTTTCGAACTTATTATACACATATATTGGAATTATCCAATTAGGTAAATATATGGAAGATGATAGAATTTAAACTTCTCACTTTTACAGATAGAGGTTACAGATAAGAAAGGGAAGGATGTCAGAAGGACTTGATTATGGATTACAGCTGCAGATAGCAGTATAAATGCACATTTAAATAAATATAGATACTGACATAGATATATCACTATGTATAAACTGATACAGATATCTTAGAAGATCTTGAAGCAATAGCATCAATGTATTAATGACCACACTGAGGTCTGGGCTTCGCTTCTGTTGACATTCTTCAGTGAAAGAATGAATGACTCCTTGGCCACATGACTAAACCTGGACTGTGGTAGGAAGTGCATGAAATGATCCTAGAACACCTTGTAGTTCCAGAAAGAAAGGAAGAACTCAGAAAGAAAAACACACAGGATGAGGCAATGCCAAAGGCAAACAAGAGCCACCTTAAGAAGTGTTCAATGTCTAAAGGTTAAACAACATGAGCATCTATAAATAAACAATGCGTTATTAACTAAAGTATAAAGGAAGAGTTAATGAGCTCATACTGAAAAGAATAAATGATTGAATAAACAATTCAGTAGAGAGCAAAGCTAAAGTTGCCATGTAGAATTCAAAATAATTTATGTATTTTTTCCTCAGGAAGGTGGAGCATCACACCAATTATATGAGAGTTGTTTGTGTACAGTGGCTTTATTCCAAAGATATAAATATAGAAAAGGATGAAGCAGGTATTCTTACAGTGGAGAAATTGCCAAACATTACTATTTTCCAGTAAAAAAGTGGATAACCAACTTTGAAGAGTCATATTGATAATATGCACTCTTGATGTGATTTATATATCACACTTTATCTGTGCAATTTCCCTTTAAAAAATCATAGATACTTGTTATTTGTGATGAAGAAATCAGGCAACCTAATTGAGGCACATTTTAACAGCACAGCCTATATGCTTCAAAACTGCTAACTAGGGTCCTGCACAGTAGCCTAGCAGCTAAGGTCCTCATCTTGCATGCACCAGGATCTCATATGGGCACTGGTTCTAATCCCAGTGGCCCTGTCTTCCATCCAGTTCCTTACATGTGGTCTGGGAAAGCAGCTGAAGACAGCCCAAAGCCTTGGGACCCTACACCTGTGTGAAAGACCCAGAACAGGCTCCTTGGCTCCTTGCTTCAGATTGGCTCAGCTTCGGCCATTGCAGCCGCTTGGGGTGTGAATTAGCACAAGGAAGATGTTCTTCTCTGTCTCTCCTCTTATCTGTATATCTGACTTTCCAATAAAAATAAATAAATCTTAAAAAAAGAAACCTGCTAAGTATCAGAAATATGTAAAGACTGAGAAATTGTCACAGCCATAAAAGAGCTAAGAAGACATGTTGGCAAAATGTACTGTTGAATCTGAGTGGAAAAAGAACATTAGGTCAAAGCTAAAGAAATCTGAGTTAAGTATGGTCTCGAGTTAATTTTACTGATATCAGTTCATTAACTGTGACAAACACGCTATGCTAACATAAAATGTTAGCAACAGGAAACTAGCTATGGATATATGGGAACTCTGCTTTATATTAATAACTTTTCTGTAAATCTATTACTAACTTAAAATTTTAAAAATGTGAGGAGTGATCACTCTGGCACAACACATCAAGCCACTGATTGGAAAAACCACATTCCAAATCACGGGGTGCTGGCTCACGCCCCAGCTACTCTGCTTCTGATGCAGCTTCCTGCTAATGTACCTAGGAAGGCACCCAATGATCCTGCAAGCACTCCGATTCCTATTGCCCACCAGAAAGACCCGGAGAGAGTTCTTGGGCTCCTGGCATTAGCCTGGCCCTGATCGAGCTGTTGAATCCATGAATAGAAAATCTCTCATTCTCTTTCTCTCTCACTCTCTTTATGCTCCTCTTCTTCTCTCCCACCACCTTTCACTCTGCCTTTCAATTGAATAAATTATTCTTTTTTTTTAAGATCTATTTATTTTTATTACAAAGTCAGATATACAGAGAGGAGAGACAGAGAGGAAGATCATCCATTGAATGATGCACTCCCTGAGTGATTGCAATGGCCAGTGCTCTTATCTGAGCACCGCTGAGTGGCAAATGGCTGCTGATCTGAAGCCAGGAGCCAGGAACCTCCTCCAGGAGCTGCCAGGATTAGAACTGGCACCCACATGGGATTCCAGAGCATTCAAGGCGAGGACTTTAGCCACTAGGCCACTGCACCGGGCCTGTATAAATTATTCTTTAAAAAATAAATTAAGGCTTGAAGCCCAGGCCCTCCTAAATAAGAGGTAAGAGATAAAAACGTGCCAAGGGATTGAAAAGCAAAAACAAAATATCTGTACCAGTAGAAAATGCAATCATATAAATAAAGCTTTAGAACAATTATGCTGGCATGAAATCAATTCATTATACATAAATCTTTTTAATATTTATTTATTTATATTAAAAGAAAAGAGAAGAAAGATAGAGCGTATCTTTCACCAACGGGCTCATCCTCAAAAAAGACAGCAACATCCAGGGCTAGGACGGCTAAAGCTAGGAGCCAGGCACTCCATCCAGGTCTTACAAGTGGGTGACAACACTTTAAGCCTTTTGGTCTTGTGCAGCTGCCTTCCCAGGTTATTAGCAGGGCCCTGGACCAGAAGCAGAGCAGCTGAAACTGGAGCAGTGCTTCTGTGGGAGGTACTGGCATCTGAGGCAGTAGCTTAACCTGCTGCTGGTCCTCACATTATTAACTGACTTTTCTATTTGATATGCCACCAACAAAAATGTTAAAATCTCTTCATATTGTTGATAGATATTAATAAAGAGTACATCATAGCAATACTTTCAAAGAAAGAGTGTTGTATAACTTTCAGTTCTTGTCCAATTCATCTATGAAGTCAAGGCAATTCCAACAAGAGTTTTGGTAGATGTGCTTGTGAAAAGTAAGCTGCTGATTGTAAAATGTATGTGGAAATGTGAAAAAACTAGAATGGCTAAGGCAAACTTGGAGAATTTCAGAATGAGACTCGAAACCAAACTACAGTATGTAATTAAGAGCCTACAGAATTGTATCTTAACATGAAAATTATATTAAATAAAGAATTTTTGCAAATGCAGCAAAAGATTAAGGGAATGGAAAAAAGGTAGGAAGCAAGCTGCTCCTGTTTTGGATACGGGTGCACTTGATTCACAATGATGGCTACACTGCAGGGGCCTAAGAGTTGATCTTTTCCGAGAGCAGTCATTGGCCAACCGATTTTTCATTTGGGCAACAAATGAAACTTGACACCTACTTTCAATATTTCTTTCAGCATTGATGGTGATTAGTGTGGTTTCCATGCTTCAATGAAGCTCAACACTAAATTATATTTCTGTTTTATCTTTCATAACATTTATGATCATCCAAAATTATCCCATGTATTGCAAAGAGATGAAACAATGTATCCCGCTTCCACTATCATACAAGATCCTGGAGAGCAAGAAGCTTTTCTATTACACTCCTTGTACAGGATGATCTACATTTTTCCTGTATAGAGGGGAAAATTTAACAAAGCCTTTTGCCTTATTAAAATATCAGCCCATAATTTCAACACATCTTTTCTTCCTCCCCACTTTTCCAACTTCCCTAATTCAGGAAGCAAAAAAAGCATTGCTCAATACTGACTTGTATCATTCATTATTACATAATTTTGAGCAGTGTCATGCTTACTGAGTGTTGTTTGCTTGTTTGTTTTGGAATACATATTCCTAGGCCTTTTGTCTGACAGATTAAAACCAAAGGATTGGGCCAGACAGCCAGCTCCCCTGGTAAGGCACGCACCGGCACACTAGACGTGCAACTACTCGGCTCTAACCTGAAGCCTTGTTAGCTTACATGTGGCTCAGCAGCAGCATTCACATCACTTAGAAGCTTTTTGAAATACTAAATTTCAAGCCCCACCCAAATATATTAAGTCAGAGTCTGAAAATTCACAAAAATTCTGGCTAATTCATATTAAGACCAAAAACTATAAGAACATGTAACATGAACTCAAGCTTCTTCACAAAGTTTTTAGGATTGGGTTGAGTCCCACAGTCTAGTGGCTAAAGACCTAGCCCTTCATGTGCTGGGATCCAATATGGGTCCCAGTGTGTGTCTCAGTGGCCCCACTTTCCATCCAGCTCCCTGTCTGTGGCCTTTAAAAGCAGTTGAAGATGCCCCAAGGTCTTGGGACCCTACATCCGCATGGGAGACCCAGAAGAAGTTCCTAGTTTCAGATTGGCTCAGCTCCAGCAGTGGTGGCCACTAGGAGAGTGAATCAAGAGATTCTGTCTCTACTTCTCTGTAATCTGACTTTGCGAGAAGAATAAATAAATGTTTAAAAAAGTTTAAGCATCGCCACGTATCTTTAATGTAGGCACATTGTTGAATAGCAGGTCTGTGAAACTTACCTAACCTGAATGGTGGGATAATTTACTAGTATGCCCACACATTAGAAAATTCCCATTTCCCACTGCCCTAAGATCTTGGAAACCACCACTTCCCTTTCTGATTCTCTGAGTTTCACTTTTTTATATGCCCTGCATTGCTTGAGTCATGCAGTCCTTGTCCCGTGACTGGCCTAATTCAGCATGATTTCAAGGTTCAGTCATCCTGGTGCCTATGATGAGATTTTTTATTTCTTAGGACAAATATCCCACTGTCTAGAGATTAAAACAAAATTGACAACAATGTGGAGAAATAGAAAATGTGGCTGAAATATAGAGTGGTCCACCCTTTATAGAAAATACTATACAAGTCCCTTAACAGATAAAACTAGAACAACCAAATGTCCCTTCTCCCCAAATCCACTTTTGAGTATTTATACAGATTTGAAGATTTCACATCTATATTAGCGCTTATATATTTGTTACAACATTATTCACTTTAGTCAAAATGTGAACAGTCTAAATGTTTATGGAAGGATGAATGGATAATGAAAATGTAGTATGTAAATAGGCACATTTCAGATTTGAGAAGAAAGTGCTGGTCCATTTCACAGCGTTCCTAGACTTTCTGCCATAGACTACCTGCAAACCTATCAGAAATGTAAATTATTTGCTCCTTCTCAGTATAGCAGAAACAGAGTATCTCTATCACTTACAGAATTTTGGGATTCAAGTTTGAGAACCATTGATGCAAATCACAATTTGCTGATCCAAACCCCTTATCCTGCCTTGAGTTATGACTACTTACCAATTTTCAATCCTTCGTAAGATCTATTTCTTAGCATCATAATTCTCCTCCTAATGTGAGTAGAAACTTAGTAAAACTTGAGAGGACAGACCCAATCAGGATCTATGATGTAATGTACAAATGAACACAATGGTGCAAGCACTGGAGGGATTCCTCTTTGACTAAGCAAATGTTTTTGGTACATGGGAACATGGAAGTCTGGTGCTCGTCAGTCATAAACGCCCTTGAAGACATATCCATGCTTTTTCAATAGCTGTTCTAGAAGAGGATTTCCACCCACCTTGATTTCTAAATTTACAAACGCCTCCAGCTCTCAAGAACACCTCTTAACGATTGTCAATTAGAATGAGCTGCTTCAGTTAATTTAAGGAAGATACAAGAGGATATCAGCTCCAGGTGTTTGTAGGGATGAAGGTGATGGGGACATTACTTGCATTTATGGATACAGAAAGGGAGGCAAGGCTTCCTTTTTCTTCTTTAGATTGAAAGTTCACACCATTCCTACCTTTCAATCCCTTTCCTAGGAGTAGTTACAACCCAGAAAATTAACAAAAAAAAAATGGGAAGAGTAAGACTAGATCTCCTCAAATATTTCCAGGATGTGTTCATAACCTTGGCTTCTCAGAAAGGCCTTGGGTTCTCAGACAGTCCCAGGAGTGTGAGTGAAAGTACTTATCACAAGGAACTATCCCATTCCAGGAGGAGCTTTTGCTTTTCTTTTACAGTTCCAGCAGTAAGCTGATTGCCCCATATTGGTTTCAGCACATGGAATTAGAGCAACTTGCTTGCCTGGTTCCACTGTTTGTTAGACAGGATGTAGCTGTTAGTGATTAAACAGTTGAGAGTTTCCAATGCTTAAACTAATTGGGTGTCTTTTTGCACCACTACAGTTGGTTGAATTTGTATTGTACATTGATGCAAGCTTGGTTGATTGAATGATTTGTATCATGTGCCAGTGTTCTCATAGTTGATTGGTAATTGCTTAAAACCCACTGAACAATCGCTTCTCGGCCTTTTGGCTAAGATCAAATATAAAACACCCTGGCCGTTGCTGATGGGGTCTGCTTCCCTCTTCATGCAAAGATCCATGCAAAGGCAGTTCACCAGTCCGGGCTGCTGGTGAATGAAGACTCCTGAGACTTCCTTCCAACTCATTTCTGGGATATATTTATCTGAAACCTTTAAATCTATTTTAACAATGCCAGTTGAAGACTTCAAAATGCTCATTTGTTCATTAAATAAAACAAATGAAGTGACTTTCCAGATGATGTTTCTTCTTAGATTCACTCCTCCACGTGGTAGAGTTGTGTTTTAAAGTTGATTACATTATTTACTTGCATTGTATTCTTAGACGATGTTTGGATGTTCACAGTAAAATAATTACTGAGCGAGCTTAATATATTAATCACCTCACAGGTTTAGCCTTTGTCTTTCAAATGTAAAGATACTGAAATCTGCTGTTTGGGGAAATTTACAGTATATGATACAAAGCCATTAAGTAGAGCTCTTATGCTGTACATTAGATCTCTAAAATTTATCTACCTTTGCAATTTTTGTCCTTAAACTACATCTCTCTGCCCCATTACCATCTTTACATTTTTAAAATAATATTTACATATTTGTTAATTTGAAACAGAGAGATCGATCTTCTATGAGCTAGTTCACTCCCCTGATGGCTATACAGGCCAGAGCAGGTCCAGGCCATAGCCAGGAGCCAGGAACATCATCAGGGTCTCCCAGGAGCCTGCAGTGGTTCAACACTTCTGGGCCATCTTCCACAAACTAATACAGGCAGCAACTGAACGCGCAACACCACAACGCCAGCCCTCAATCTTTCTACTTTCTTTCTATGCATTTCAACTCTGTTTAAAAAGAGTTCACATTCAAGCTCAAATTAGCATTCGAAAGAAAAATAGAAAACAGACAAGTGAGATTCCATTAACCTGAAAAGCTTCTGCAAAGCAAAGAAAAATAGCCTAGAGTTTGTAAGATGATATGGATAAGAAACACATCTGGCAAGAGATTAATTAAAAAAAAAAATCACACAGCTTAATAGCAAAAATACAGAAATAGCCGATTTAGAAATGGAAAGAAGACGAATAGACAAAGAAAATTATAGACGAAAAGAGGCTCAAGTTTTTCTAAAGATTGGGAAATGAAAACCAAAACCACAATGGGCTATCCCCTTATGCTTCTTAGGGTGAGTATTGTCAATAGGAAAATCAGCGTTTGCAAGGGAGTGACGAAGGGGGAGCCCTTGCACACTCTTGGCAGGAATATGAATCCGTACACTAGGAAAACTATCCTCAAAAATCTACTGGAACTTCCAGCGACCCAATGTCAACAGTTCTTTCTGCCGCTGACTTTCACTTCCTCTGAAGAGGACTGATAACGACCGGCCAAAGGCGTTCGGGGTGCTCAACTCCCTCCGGGCAGAGGAGGGAAGCACGTTTCTTCCGACATCACCCCCTCCCTGGCCGTCCCTGCAGGCCCAAGGGGACTCGCCGGAGTCAGATAGGGGTTCTCCGTTAGCAGCCTCGGGGGGGACTCACCAGGGGGCCCGCCCGCCTGCAGGGGGACGCCTCGGGAGAGTTAGTGCCCCGTGGCGCTGGCAGGCGGGCAGCTGGAGGAGGCGGCCTGCAGCTCACCCCGCCACTGGCCCTGCCCCCGGCCCGCCCCCGCCGCGAGGGCCCGCGGTTCCGGGTCCTGTGACCGGTCAGGCGGCGTCAGCGGGCGCGGCGGAGGGCGGCTCGTCCTCCGCGAAGTTTCCGGGGTCCCCGGGGAGGGCGGGTTCGGACGGCCCCCCGAAGCGAGGCGGAGCAGAGCGCGGCGGGGTACGGGGCCCCAGTGCGCCCCAGAGCCGTGGGCGCTCATGGCAGGCGGAGGAGCCGGGGACCCCAGCCGTGGGGCGGCCGCCTCCGGGGCGCCCGAGACCCGAGAGCACCTCTTCAAGGTGCTGGTTATCGGCGAGCTTGGCGTCGGCAAGACCAGCATCATCAAGCGCTACGTCCATCAGCTCTTCTCCCAGCATTACCGAGCCACCATCGGGGTGGATTTCGCCCTCAAAGTCCTCAACTGGGATAGCAGGACCCTGGTGCGCCTGCAGCTGTGGGATATTGCTGGTAAGCGCGCAGCTGCCCAGTGGCTCCTGCCTGGTCTGTGCACCTGACCTCCTCCTCGCTCCCTGCCTCTGCCCTTTTCTCCTCCTTCGTGCTTGTCTGTGAAAGCTTAGAACCTGGTTGCTTGGACTCCAGTGGGATGAGAGCCCTTTGATGGGCAGTAGTAGCCGTGGAGGCGTTTAAAGCTGGAGGAGGTTAACCCCACAAGAGTTAGGTGGCTTGGAGAATCCTGGGGAAGCCGTTCTCTTCCCTGGCTCTCTGGCGACTGGATGGAAGTGAGGGATGCGACCAGGGGGGGTCTTTTTCTGACTTTTAACTCTAAGTAATGACCAACATACAGTGCACCAGGAATAGCTGTCTAGAAGAGGTGTTAAGGGCAGTTTCCCAGGGTGCCAGCTTCTCTGCCTGAGTTAGAACTTAGGTTAAGTAATGAAAGAACTTACCAAGTGTCAAAGAAGCTTCTTTCTCAGACTGGTTTTCTTATTTGCTTGAGGGTTAAGTCTTGCCTCTGTGTGGGGAACTCTTCCCTCCCATTCCTTGCTGTCATGCGGAGGCCTTTTCTCCTAGCGAAGTGGGGAGGTGTATCAGCATTGTAGATATTGGCTAGGGCGGAAAGTCTAGCATCCTATGTCAAGCTATGTGTAAGAGTTTCGTTGGAGTGCTCCTTTTATCCAGGAGTAGAGATGTAGCCACAATGTATCTTCACTTCCTGGTGTGCCAGTCTCCATAATACAGTCCACCTAGGAGGATATATGTAGACACTTGTTTATGCATCTATCTTGTAGTTTGCATGAAAATTGTATTCTGTCAGAGAGAACATATGATATTTGTTCTTTGGGGATTGGCTTATTTCACTGAGCATAATGGTCTTTAGTTGGAATCATCTTACTGCAAATGATAGAATGTCATTAAATAGCAGAATGTTGGACTTGTGATTGTTGCTGAAGGACTGTAGTAATAATATGGGGGAAATGGTGTCCGGGGACAGTGGAGTGAGAGAAAGGGAAGTGGAGGGGGGAATCCCTATACCTATAAAGCTGTATCAGGAGAAATAGTCACAACAAAAAAACGGAAAAGGATTTTTAAAAAGAAACACTGTTAACAATTAAATATGTGTTAAGTAGATAAAATAAAATAGTGGCTGAAATAAAAGAAAATAATGTAAGGAAGCTTCTCTGAATTTTATGCAACGATTGCCCCACTCCAAAACATTCCCACCACCGCGTGGACTCCCTGTCTGTCTGTCATCCCACCCACGACATACAGTGTCCTTGGCATTGGCTTTGTGTGGTCCCCTCTTTGGGGAGTTATGGTCCCCCTTGTTGTACTTTGGGAATACTTGCACTCTGGTTGGGGTGCGGGTGTAGCCTTTAAAGAGAGATGGAATGTTTGGAAATTTTAAGTATGAAAATTGCCACAAGTTATGCTGCTCATTCATTGTCAATTTCAGAATTGCAGTAAGAGAGCTTTAAGGATGCAAGTTGCTTTTGAGTTGGGGGCTGGGGGGACCACAGTTTCCCATGTCCTACACACCACAGCCAGCTCAAGGTATGGAGAATGCATGGCTGCTGGCTTCCCAGCAGTATCTTTTTCATCTGCAGGTTCTCTCTCACACAGGAGAAAATGTTGAAGTGAAAAGCCTTTACACGCCCTTGCTTAGGAGCAGATTCTTCTATGTCAGAGGAGAATACATTTAGGCACAACGGACTATCAGAGGCGGGGAGCAATCAGCCCACACGCAGCTTTCGTTTTCTGTCACCAAAAACCAAACACACGTTTGAAAAGTCATCTCCTGAAGCCTGGGTCTTCTTTCGAAACACTTCCTGCCGTTGCACAGGGCAGTAATGCATGCTGTACTGCTTCAGGATCTAAGAAAGTGGTGGGTGGCGATAGTTGCTTTCTCCTGTGACTCCTCCCCAGGACTGCTCAGTGCAGCTGTGAATTGCCTCAACAGTGATGCTAAATCCATGCTGCCTGGAAGGCAGGTGGAGTTAACCTCATTCTCCAGGTAGAATTCTAAGGCGTTTAGCTACTGAATTATGATTAGGTCCCACTGCAGGGAATGAGTGCGCATAACTGTTGCATTGCACAATTGTGTTTGGAAGCTTTGTGCTAAAAATGTTTCACTGTGGGGACTTGAAATGATAAAAGCAGTAGCAAGAATTTTCTTCCTGGACATCACCTTTCCATTCCTTCTCAGACGGAGTTCCCCAGGCAGGGGGCACATTGAATGTTCAGCAGTCTCTGGCAGACATGGGCCTACTTGGGGTAGAGAGTCTTGTATTTTTGTCTAAATCCAAAGCTTGTGCTTCAGCCAAGAAGGAAAGCAGCAGCTGGAAATTTTCAACATTTTCTGTGTACTGGGCATTTTTTTTGTTTGAAAAGTACTATGTTCATCAAGCAATCAGTGGAATCAGAGGTCAACTTAGGAGAGAACTCCGAATTACCAGGCCCACTCTGTAAGGAAGACTTCCAAAGAGGAGATCCTGCTGAATATTAGGAAATTAAGGCTCAAATATAAGTTAGCTTTTAGTGCTGTTTTTGGAAAGCCACATTATTATATTTTATTTGAATATTGAGCTATGCATGTATCCTAGTTCATACTACTTGAATTAACTGGAAATGCTACAAAGAAGAAAAATTGAAGGGCACTCCCAAAATTTACCCAGTGACTAAACATATTTGCATTGTGTAGTAACAAAGATCATACTGAATTCACACAGAGCCAAAATAATCCCTGATTGTAAAGCAGTAGGTGGAGCCAGCCCGTCTGTTGACATGTCTAACCCAGTGTGCGCAGTTATTGCTAGTTTCCTGTTGATGGTGGTTGTAGCCATTGTAGTGCTGGGCAGACTTGTAAGGAAGCTGGCAATAGTCTGTTCTGGAAGATTTTTCCTAGTGTCATAGGTAAGAGTTGCTGAGTTTTTCTCTAAGTGTAGCAAAGCAGATTCAGCTAAACTCTTCGGATTAACAATAGGACAGACATTAACAAATATTGACTCAGGGCATTGAAGGAATTAGATTTAAAATACATATGCAGGGACCAGCACAGTGGTCTAGTGACTAAAGTCCTCGCTTTGAACGTGCCAGGATCCCATATGGGTGCAGGTTGTAATCCTGGCAGCCCTGCTTCCCATCCAGCTTACTGCTAGTAGCCTGGGGAAAGCAGTCCAGGAGACCTGGAGGAAGTTCCTGGCTCCTGGCTTTGGATTGGCACAGTAACAGCCATTGCGGTCACTTGGGAAATGAATGATTGGATGGAAGATCTTTTTCTCTGTCTTTCCTCCTTTCTGTATATCTGATTTTGCAATAAAAATAAATCTTAAAACATATATGCAATTCAACGCTTTGGGGAATAAAGCAATTATTGTTTTAATTCATACCTCACTGAGACTTTTTTTTTAAAGGTTTATTTATTTTTATTGGAAAGGCAGATGTACAGAGAGGAGGAGACACAGAGAGGAAGATCTTTTGTTCAATGATTTACTTCACAAGTGGCCGCAACTGTTGGTGCTATGCTGATCCAAAGCCAGGAACCAGGAATTTCTTTCCGGGTCTCCCACACAGTTGCAGGGTCCCAATGCTCTGAGCCATCCTCGACTGCTTTCCCAGGCCACAAGCGGGTAGGTGGATGGGAAGTGGAGCTGCTGGGATTAGAACCAGCACCCATATGGGATCCTGGCGCATTCATAGTGAGGACCTTACCCACTATGCTATTGCGCTGGGCCCGAGACTGATATTTATATGTAACTGAAACATACTAAAGTTTCAAAGTCTTACATAAGATTTGGAAGAGAGCTTTAAAAATGCACATTCACAAATGAAGCAAGAGGTGCATCTGGTCCTCCTTTAATGCAGATAAAGCAGCTTTCATTTATTAGCTACTGTAAGTTTATTTTTCATTAGCTTCAATAAGATATTCTAGCCAGGCTGACTTGCTGGCCTATGTTAAATCATAATCAATGTCTCCACTTATATAGAATAAATTTTTCAGATCCTATATACTTCAGTATTCATGAACTGATTGATTTTTCTGCTTTAGGAGCAGACAGTATTTAATATCTGAATGAGTTACACTCCTCTGATTCAAAGGACACTTGGGGACGATCTGCTCAGAAACTTATATAAATCTAAAATACAGGTTTGGGATAGATGATGAATTATAGAAGTCATGTTTTAATTCATTTTACCACCTTGAATCCCATTCCGAATGCAGTCTTGGTCTTGATTTCCGTGTTCCTACTTGTACTTTGCCAATTCTAATTCCAAGGATCTTCTCTTGTCATCTCATGAAACTGTCCTATAAACCTTTCTGAGAAAAAAATCTAGAATATTTAAATCTGATGCTTTCCAGGCCTTATCAGTCTATGAGTCTTAATATTCAAGCATCTCCTCAGTAGGAAGAACCAATGCTTCCATGCTGTCTGTGTGATTCGTTGTAGTTTGTGTCTTAAACCGGGAATAGTCCAATAAGATTCTTTCCACTTATTGCTAGTCATAACATATTACCTATTTAAAATACATGTTACAGTCTCTGTTATTAGGAGTGATACGGCTCACACAGTCTTGCCTTCTTCAACCTGTGCAAGCTGTGTTGCTGCACTGAATTTCCAAACCACAACCCATTTTATTTGTTCAAGCTTTATTTATTTCTGTATTTGAATAACATTCTGACAGATGAATCTTAAATATATTGGTTTATTTCCCACATGTCTGGGCCATGTGAAGCTAGAAGCCAGGAACTCTGAACCTCCCACACGCATCACAAGGAACCAAGTACTTGAGCAATCATTTACTGCGTTTCAGGTGAATTAGCACTAAGTTGGATTGGAAGCAGAGGCAGGAACTGATCCGAGACATTCTGACAGAGAATGGAGGCATCCCAGTGGTTTATCCCACTGTGTCATGATGCCTGCATCATATGGTCCTATTTTAGATTTTTAGATCTTTTGCAGTTGCTGAGTGTGATGTAGCTTTGGTCTCCATGATGTAAGCTATGAATTCACCTTTGGGTGCCATAGTGTGAACTAAATTTACATTTGTCCAAACAGCCATTATAACAGCATGTTTGTATTAACTGTACATTGAAATCCTTCTATTGATCATACACTTATTTCCTTTCTTTTTTCCATGTGTTATTCTTAGTTGACCGAGGTAGCCCATTTGAGTGAAAATATTCTCTCAGTAGTAAGGGAGACAGGCCAGTGCCAACAGGAAGTTCCAAAACTCGTTTATTTTGTTCAGCCATTTGTTTAACCATTCTACCATTTCAGTTTAATTAGAAGCTTTCAGAGATTCTATAAACTAAAAATAGAAAAGCGTGATAATAACCAAATGCATGTGATCTGTAGCACTGTTTGGAGACAAGTTTCAATGGGATAAAAACAAAGTTTGCAACAAAATTTCATCAAAAGCAGCACAAATCCTTTTTAAAACTCCAATGTTCTGACTATTCCTAAATTAAAACGTGTGACTCATATGTTATGCTCTTTGGGGCCATTATTGTCCATTTCCATGCTCAATCCAGAGATTTCAGTTATTGTAGCTCGCATACTTGGGAAGCATGGCGATTCCAAGGTAGACAGTGTTAACGGGCTCCAGCATGTCTCGTGCATTTGGGAATGTTTCTGTCTGTTGTGGTTTTTGTTCTGGAGGAAACAAAACTGTTCTATCGGTATAACATTGTAGAGCAAGGCACGCCATGGACAGGCGAAGAAGTGATCAGAGAGAGAGATTTGCCTAGTTACTGGGAGGCCTCACCAAACGCCATGCATGATTCCATGGAGACAGTGCTATTTTAAAAATATATATTTTAGCCATCGTGTGTGTGTGTGTGTGTGTATTATTCTTTCCTTCCACTTTTCGTAGATTTTCAATGTGAAGTTTTCAGTAGTACTCATTGTCTTTTAAAAGCTACTTGGGATTTTGCTGACATTCAGAAGTGATGAGAACAACACAGCATTTGCCTTCATCCTGTGAACAGCCTTGTATGCCATGATTTATCCAGAGAGGTTAATTCTTTTGCATCTCAAGTCTGTAGGAGGGCAGTCTACTGGGTAGAATGGAGTCTTCGCGGATGCGTTTGGTCACTCACCACCTAGCTGTCTCGAGCTGTGTTCCTTGACTTCTGGCCCAATCCCATGCATGCACCTTGCTGTAAAGACAACTGGAAAATGTATTGGTTTTAAGTTGAACATGTTGCCTCCCATCTTTCTCTCCTTCACTGTCTTCCTCTTCACCCTAATTGCATCTTTCTCTCTTTCTCACAAAATAAATACAGATTAAAAAAAAAGTTGAAAAGAATTCCTAGAGGTAGGCCCTGTAATGTTGCAGTTTATCATGCTGGGTAGTTTTGGTTTTCACTCAAGTTGAGAAACCCTGTTTTGCTCTGAGCTCCCTGCCATGTTCCACATTCTCACAGTGTTTAGGAGTTCTCCTATCTACTAGATATTGGAAAGGCTCTTCAGAAATATCAAGGAAATTGCCTGTTCTTAAAAACAATGCATGGAATTCAGAAATATAAGTCCTCTCATCTCCCTAGGATTCTATTTTCTTGCGTATAAAATAAGAGTCTGTGTGAAATGATTGTTGTGCCCCATTCTTGTAGTAAATAGGGACTCCAAGAACATTGATGCAAAGGGGATGTTGCCTACAGTTCCCCCAAACTAGGGTGAACTAATTCAACAGATCTATTAGGAGGAAGATTCTCCTGAGTTCTATTCAATTTTCATATTTGCTACCAGCTTTTTTTTTAAAGATTTATTTATTTTTATTGTAAAGTTAGATATACAGAGAGGAGGAGAGACAGAGAGGATGATCTTCCATCAGAAGATTCACTCCCCAAGTGACTGCAATGGCTGGATCTGTGCTGATCCAAAGCCAGAAACCAGGAACTTCCTCCAGGTCTCCCAAGTGGGTACAGGGTCCCAAGGCTTTGGGCCGTCCTCGACTTCTTTCCCAAGCCACAAGCAGGGAGCTGAATGGGAAGTGGAGCTGCCGGGATTAGAACCGGTGCCCATATGGGATCCCGGTGCTCCCAAGGTGAGGACTTTAGCTGCTAGGCCACCGTGCCAGGACCTTGCTAGAAGCATTTAATGTGTACCTGCACACACAACATGAAAAAAAACCAAAGTTTGTCTTTGTATTTAATAACTACAGACTTCTACTACCAAGTTCTATTCTGCCATGAGACACAGTGGGGACATACTTAGATTTTTTTTTAAAGATTTATTTATTTTTATTGGAAAGTCAGATTTACAGAGAGAAGGAGAGATGGAGAGAGAGATCTTCCATCTGCTGGTTCACTCCTCAAGTGGCTGCAACAGCCAGAAATGAGCCTATCTGTAGCCAGGAGCCAAGGATTTCTTTCAGATCTCCCACACAGATTCGGGTTTCCAAGGCTTTGGGCCATCTTCGACTTCTTTTCCACGTCACCAGCAAGGAGCTGGAAGGGAAGTGGAGCAGCCAGGATATGAACTGGATCCCACAGCATGCATGGCAAGGACTTTAGCTACTAAACTACTGTGCTGGGCCCCATACCTAGGATATTTATCATGACAAGAATATTTTGCACTTTAGCTGTCTGTTCCGATCTTGTGATTACTTTATTATTTGGAGTTTTGTGTTTTCTTAGCTCAGAGTCTTAAGAATTTTTTATATACTTTTACATAGCATAGCTACAAGTACTTTATTAGATACATAATTTTATAGTTTTACTGCTTTTTCTTTTCATTTATTCAGCAGATCAATTGTTGAGACTCTGATGTGTGACATATTTATGTCAGTTTAAAAAGTAAAATGTGATCTGAGGATTGTAGGAGAGTTTTTAATCCCAAACTTTCAGGGATCTAACTTGATAATTTGCTACTAAATTTTATTTTCCACCATCCCCTATACTGTGAATGCCATGTTACACAGCAGAATGAAGGACTTGTGACTGTTGCTGAAGAACTATGCTAATATAATAATATGGGGAAAACTGGTGTGTGTGTAAGGGGCAGGAGAATAGAATGAAGGAAAGGGAGGAATAACTCTTATGCCTACAAAACTGTATCATACAAAACAATAAAAGCAATGAAAACTTCTGCAACCAAAGTTTATGTGTCACGTGGTTTATCAGAAAGCTTATGTGAGACTTATTGAACATGCCTGTGACTAGGGTTTTACTCTTGCTTTTTGTTTTGTTTTTAAGCAAAATTCATTACAATTCAATGACTCTTCAGAACGTTTGGATTTCTACACTTCTCTTCCAAGGCGGAGTTAGAGAAGGTGTGGGACATGTTGCATTCTCTGGTTCACTGCCCCAAACGGCCGCAGCAGCCAGGGCTGGAGCCATTCTTCAGGTTTTCCATCATGGACTCATGGCACCTGGTGCTGTTTTCCCAGAAACATTAACACAAAACTGGGATCAGAAGTGAAGCAGTGGGAATTTGAACTGTTTTCCTTAATGGATGCTGGCATCCCAGGCAGTGGCTCATCCAGTACATCACAACACATACTTTTACTAGTTTGGCACATGCCTTCTACTCTAAATTAAGAGAGTGAGCCGAAGAATGCTTTTTTATAATTATGTCATTATACTGAAGTTCTAATCTTCAGATTTTCTTAATTGTGATTAAATTAATGAGATTATTTTCTCAGTATCATCCTTTCCTATACAATGAAAAATTAAATTTCATAAAAACAAATATGATTGTTAGCATGTATTTTCTAGTAGAAGTTAGAATTGAAGCGTGTTAAATTATCTGATTAGACTTTCTGAAAGATAGCAATATTGGTTGTGTAAAGAGTTTCAATATCTATATAGTTATGGAACACGGTATAATGCCAATGTTTTATACATATTAGCATTCTCACTAAACAGCATAGAGTTGACTGGGCATGTTCATTTTATAAGTTAAAAATGAACCTGATATGAGATCTCATATGTGAATATTTATTATAATAAAACTGAGACCTTCAAACAATTGTAAAACAGCTTTAGATTAACCAATATTAGGAGTTTCCATAAAGCAAATGAACATTTAAGTTTATCCTTATAAACTGAAAATTGTATTCTTCTTTCTTTCTCCCATAAGGAAATCTATATAAGCACGTGATAGTATTGTCGATTTCACAAGGAAAAATGTAATTTGGGTTAGCTTTGCATTTGTGCAAATAAAGTGTGAACTGCAATTTATCTACAAAACATAGACAAAAACAATGTTGTATCCTCTGTTTTGCCAGGAAGATGCTCTATCACAATGTTTCATCGTAGATTAGAGGGTTATAAACCATCTGTCATGTGGAGATAAAAACTTTCTTGTGTTAAAGATTAGTTTGGTATTAATAAGAGAATGCCCAGCAAATACCATGTGATATGTGCAGTAAGTTGTTCCTGAAGTGTTCATCATAATTTAAATCATTTTAAAAGCAAAGGATATTTGAAGATTTACCAATGATTCCTCTTGTAATAGCCCATCAGATTGTCTGATTCGTTGTTGTTGTTCCCAAACAGTAGGTTTCCATGTGTCTTCTCACAGGAGACCAATCTTGTTACAATGAGTCACAGTGGATAAAGGCCAGAGATTGCCCCGGCCGGCAGGGTCTTCAACGGGGACCTGGGGAGAGAACCGACGATTGGGGGGGACAGGAGACACGAAGAATGGGAGCAAGACAGGAGGTCTGATCAAGCTCCAAAAACTTTATTTTCTTAGGCAGTATTTAAGCAGCAGGTAAAGGCTGGGGCGGGAGGAGGCGGAGTTTTACAGCAGGATGTGGGCCAAATAGGGCAGAGGTCACAATGACACCCATTATCTTGGGTGAACAATTACAGGTGAAAGGTTACGAGGAAACTAGGTGAAGGATAACAAAGTGAGGAAATAACAAAATGGAGTCACTCCTGCTGCTTGGCAGTTCTCTGGTCCCTGGCAAGAAATGGGAAGGAAAGATGAGAACTTTTTTTTTTAAATCTCATCTCTAGTCTTAATCTGTGTGATTAGTATTTGACCCATTGCATTTATCTTCTTCCTACAGCTCTTCATTTCTGATTTCCCCTTCCTCCTCCTTCAGCCTTTCTTTTTCCTTCTTCTTCTTCTTTGTACCTATTAGGTCAAAATGGGAGGAGGAAGAAGCAGTAAATTTTGATGCTAATAGGGTTTGTATCTTTTGATGGAAAATGGAACATGAGACTGGTTCATTGTGGACTCAGACCAAATCAGCAGACCCTTGACTTTATGGATGAGAGTTCTCTAACCCACCAGTTAATGTTCCTGTGAAAACGAAAAAAATTTACAAAATATATATCAACAGAATTATCCTGATGACCAGTAGGGCTATAACCAAAGAAGACACGGTCTGCCTTCGTGGTTTTTAATCTCTCATGATATTTGTTTCTAGGGCAGGAGCGGTTTGGCAACATGACCCGAGTATACTACAAGGAAGCTGTGGGTGCATTTGTAGTCTTTGATATATCAAGAAGTTCCACATTTGAGGCAGTCTTAAAGTGGAAAAATGATCTGGATAGCAAAGTTCACCTTCCCAATGGCAACCCTATCCCCGCTGTGCTCCTAGCTAACAAATGTGACCAGAAAAGGGATGGTGGTCAGAATCCCTCCCAGATGGACCAATTCTGCAAAGAACATGGCTTCACTGGATGGTTTGAAACCTCTGCAAAGGTAAGATTTGCTTTCCTTGTGAATCTGCTCTTTTGTTTTGCTACCAAGAGTTTAGGTAGCAGTGGTTTCTGGAAGCCTAGGAAATGAAAGCATAGCATGAATTTAGCATAGTTTCTCTCAACCTGCGGCAGAACTGCATTTTACACGAGGGCTAATGAGGGGGGGTGGGTGCACACAGGGCAGATTCTACATTAAAATAAAACTGAGTTACTAACTTTTGACTAACTGAGTTAGTCAAAGCGAAGAGCAAATGAAACTTCATTTGTGTTTAGTCCGTTGAGGTACCTCAGTTAGGTGTATAGATTTCAAGTGTATTATCCAGCTCAAGGATTTTAAATTTTTACAAAAGACTTGACAGAGCATAGGGAAATGTCACTAACAAAGAAGTTTATGACATGCAGACCTAATAAAGGCATTGAAGCAATCAGAGAGAAGATCGATTTACGTGTTGTTTAGATTAAGAAAATCATGAAAGATTTGAGTATAAGCAAAATGTCAAAATTTGTGACATGCTTCTTCATAAATATTGAAAAATCCAATTTGTGAAGCCGGTTAACATTTTTTTTTTTCTTTTAAGGGTAAAAAATCCACTAAGATAGTTTTCAAAATTCTTAGTTTGGCTGTTTCAGAAAGAAAAGCTTAAAGTGGGTACCCATATAAGCAGCAGATGTTGAGGTTTATGCACCGTAAGTTTCATAAAAAAGGGTTAATTACCCCAGATATAGATAACCATGCGGAAATATTTGGTGCCAATTAAGGAGTAAGCTATACATGCGGTGTAATGAAAATTCAGTATCAGGTTTCAGTATGCATTTTGTGGATTTCCTTTGTATTTCGTTCATAGGCATGCATGTATGTATTACTGTTCTTAATCACCTATCTTACTCCAGAGACTTACTGTAAGTGTTTTTAGAAGTGATAGTTTGATGGCCATGGCGATGAGGATGCTCTAAGGCAGCACTGATGCATTGCACATGAGTAGGCTGAAGTTACTGGGTGGTGATAGAGTCATTGAAAACAGATGTGTCCTGAAGGAAGGATCATGTACTCCTCGATAGTAACTGCCTGTCTCAATACATTGCATCTTAAAATTTAGTGCCGTAAATTTTAAAACGGTGCTGGAATAAAGATGAGGTTCTGAGATGCCACGTGAACTCTTAGCAAGGCAAGGACAAAATCGCAAAAGGAGAAGCTTCCTATAGAGCAGGACCATGTTCCTAGCAGCCATGCCCTGTCTGCTCTGTGCTGCTACTATGAGATTTGCTTTACTCTCCAGTTTTGGGGAAAAAATATATATATAATTGCTCATGTGAACAAACAACTTGATACAAAAGTTCTCTGTATCACATATAAAATTCCTGTTTCAGTATTAATTACTCTTACATATAATAAGTCAGTTTCCCACAAAGAATCTATGTAATTTCATAACCACAGATGCAGCTTGCTTCTATCCTGAGCCTGTTGAGTCCTAAGCTTGTTTTTTTTTATAGAAAAGATCACCTGTGGAATTGAGAAGGAAATAGCAATAGCTGAAATTTCAGATCTGCTTTATGCTTCCCTAAAACATTTTAGAAATGGCTGCTGCAGGATTTCCTTCGTGATAAGTAATAGTCCCAGAAATTCCAATAGTAATAAAATTTATATATATTTTTTAGCTTGAGCTTCAAGTACTTACCTAAGATTACTAATAGCTCATTTCTTAGCTGACAATATCTAACTTCATCAGATTTCTACTTCAGTTCTAGTGGTTTGGGTTCCTGAATGAATGTAGCTAAAAGAAAATTTTGAGCTCATAAATTTCAACATTTCACCTTTACACAAACACAAGGGTATTTCAGAAAGGTTTTTGGAAGGCAGAATCAACTGATAAGTTCATTTTTGGTGAAAAAAAGCGCCCACATTTGAAGTCCATGCATTGATTTTTCCTAATATTCATTTTCTGTGAATTCTGATTGTCCTGTGACTGGATGTCTAATATGAGTTTTTTTTTTTTTTTTTACTAATTTCACTGTAGTGTGAGAATTTCTTTTTCTAATACATTGAAATTATACAGTTATGAAATTTTATAATTATTTCATACAATACAGATGATAGGACTGAATGAACTCGGCCATTCAAGGATCAATGCTTGAATTAACATCAATGTTGATCTTGAAAATGGAGGCCAAAAAACATTTATTGATGGAATGAAGGACACCCAAATAAATGGTATAATTATTCTAGATTCCTCACTGCCTGAAATAGGAATAATAAATAAGAGAAAATTCAGTGAAACCCATGATCTGAAATTATTCTATGGTGGAGATATTATTTTATGGTGGAGATATCAATATGAACTCCAAGTTTCATATATATACATGCATATGAATATATATAGTTGGCATATAGATAGATACACAAATAGATATGCACACATACATATTCATGTGTAAGTATACACAGTCAGCTGAAGGGGATACAGATATTAGATGCACAAATGCAAACTGTAACCAGCTGGTATCTGCTGAAACAATTTACAAGCAATGACACTCTCTAACAAATGAATGGTCCCCAGAAGTCTATTTTGAAATATTTGTTCATCAGTCAAAAGAATTCTGAAACTCTAGAGCAATGGCTGATCCAGGGCAGATAGGAAAGATAGCAGAGATGTGTCTAAGGATGCTGTGGTGCCAGAAAACAAGGAAACACTCGCAAAATGATGGAGACACATCTCAAACACTAGGAGCCCATTCATGAGAGCTCCAAAAATCCATGGCAATGTGAGCAGCAAAGGAAGCAATTATTACAATCAACTCATGAAATTAAATAATAACCCATGTTACATGCAAGTGAAAAACAAACAGAAAAGGGAATCCTAACCATAGAATTCCAACTAAAA
Source organism: Ochotona curzoniae (assembly GCF_017591425.1). NCBI lineage: Eukaryota > Metazoa > Chordata > Mammalia > Lagomorpha > Ochotonidae > Ochotona > Ochotona curzoniae. The sequence continues at coordinate 25,966,674 of NW_024467115.1, forward strand.
TAGATTTAAAAAATGAAATGAGAAGTCGTATTAAATGCTAAGGAATAGTTATCCTAGAAAGAATTAATAGATTAAAATCAGTGGGAAAGCATATGATGAATTACAGAATATTTATACTTGAAATTAGTACAAATGGGTGATATTTCAGCTGAGAAACCTGACAGATGAGACTTTCAGTAACCATACCTCCCTATACACCAAGAATGACAGGGGGCACATCTGTTTGGTTTTTTTCCCATAAAAATCCATAGCTAGAAGTTATGATCAAGATTTTAAAAAGTCTCTGGTTCATACTCTGTATCAGGGCCAACAGCTGTCCATTTGCTTTTTTTTAAATGTATTTGTCCTTCTAAAATTAATTAAAAATGAAAATTAAATTATTTCCGTTTTTCCTATGTGTTACTTACACCTATCTAATCATGGCTTATAAATTTTGTGATTTGGGAGGGCATCATTAATGCACATCATGGGGGCATCATAGCTCTAGGCTAATTTATGCAAGATCACTAAATGCAAGTAATTATTTACTCAAAGCGAGACTCACAATATGGCACATTTCTCATATATTATACATGCTGTTAGCCTTTTCAAACTTCCCATCACAGTGCATCCTACATACTTAGAGGAAACAGGAGTTTTTCAGTGCCATTGCTGTAAGTGGCAACAACCCACAGCAGAGTGAAAATCCAGTTTCAGCTTTAAAGACATCTCATGGAATCTCAGAGGCAAAAAACTGAAAAATAGGAACACTAGAAAGGGTATTTTTGGAAAAGGAGAGGGTTTTTCAGTTGCCACTTTAGCCAGTAGCATTGAACTCCGAGCAGACAAACACTTCACTATCACAGAAGAGCGTGGTATCTGCTATCCTTGTATTGAGCCCTCTGGCAGATTAGGGTCATTGCCAATGGTTCTGTTAATGCTTTCCTTCAAGAACTAATCCCAGCACTGACCCATTCTTTACTTTGCATTACAGGACAACATAAACATAGATGAAGCCTCCCGATTCCTAGTGGAGAATATTCTTGCAAACCACCAAAGCTTCCCTAATGAAGAACATGATGTGAGCAAAATTAAACTGGATCAGGAGACCTTGAGAGCAGAGAGCAAATCTCACTGTTGCTGACACAGTCTGTTTCTCTGGTGCCTGCCTGGCTTGAGTGAGTTCCAGAAAATGGAACATGGAAGATGCACAGGACGCGGCCTCTTCCCACAAGTGCCCCCTCTACAGCGTCACCATTTCCCTATGTGAGCATGGCATCTGTGGGGAAGTGTCCTGGAGGCTCTGCAACCTGCAAAAAGTGACTCGGGCTGCTAGATGCTGTTGCCATCAGATTGAGGACAACGTTTACAACTTTCACACAGCCTCTGTGGGGTCATTCCTGGGGCTACAGTGGAATTCCAAGTAGATTCTAGGGTGAATGTTGTGGTGGTAACAAATTTTTACCTGCAGTGTTATGGGCATTCTGAGTCTGTATTTATGCCTGTTTTCCCCTGCTCACTTCACAGTGAGGTTTTTAGACTATGTCAGCCACAAAGCCTGGGTGTTTCCTTTTAGTTCTTCTATTCAGAAGATTTATGCTTCATGTAAAATTGTTATGGTTAAATACTAAAATCCCAGCGCAGTCAAGGCTGGCTTGGCATGTGGTCACTCCCCTTAAACACACCACAGCACCCTTCCCAATTACTCAGTTAGGGGTAGCACCTTGGATCCTGTCGCTAACACTTGGAAACATTAAGCAACCTTTGGCATTTCCTCTTCTCTCCTTCCTGGGCTCAGGTTTGTAGCTGAGGGCTTCATTGACATTTGCTGCCCCAGTTCTCTCTCAAATCTGTAATCATCTTGGTGAAGACATGAATGTTTTCAAAGCACTTACACATAAACCCAGCTTACACTTTATGGGCTGTGAAAGGAACTACATCATCTATGCTGCTCAGACTCTTGAAATATTACCCCTACGAAGCTGCAGGTGAATGCGTAGTATCTGTGCTATCGCCTCAGTGCAGGAAAGGATGCATATTTTGACTGAAGCCTTCATTTTGAATTAATGTAATTCTAGAAAGACAACGTGTGGTATACCTTTTTGTGTCAGAAAATTTTGTGTTTGCATATCACTTTTGTCATTTATGAGACTTGATTTTCTGTGCAAGGTTCTATTTCCCTCAATGGGACACTAAGGGGGTTTACGACATAACCCAAAGCTAAGGAAGCATCAAATATTTACACCAAACATATCCATGAAGTGCATTTGGATTTTAAAGATCTTTGAAGTTAGAGCAGAAAAAAGCGCCAGCATAAAAATGTGTTCGTTTGGAAAACTGTGTTGTGAGAATAAACATACTGTCATGCACTCTAAAACATAACGGTCTTCTCATCAGAGTTGTTGCTTGACCTGACGTCATCGACAAGATTAGGATCCATTTCTGAATAAATGCTGACATTTCGGACCATGTATGAGGGTATTTCTAAAAGTCTATAAAAATAATATTTAATAATGAGCTTATTTTTGGGTAGAAATTATATTCATGAAGGCAATCGGATTTTCAAAAAATATTAATGAACGTGACCATTACGATGAATTTTCCATTTTGTACCAAAATAAATTTATCTGCAAATTCCATGTCTTGTGGAGTTTTTAAATATCCTTGTTTTCTACATGAACTACAATTTCATGAGTTAAGTGATGATTAATATTTAATTAGATTAACATTTAATAAGATTTAGTAAGATAGTGTCTTTCAATTTTTTATAAAACAATTTTTTATATAATAATTAGCTTTCTCTTTCTACAAGATTTGTGCTTGTCTAAATTTAGGGTTTTTTTTTTTTTACTACAGGTATAAAGTACAACCTTTTTATCTTTTATTGTATTTCGAAGTCTACTGGTGTAAATATTGTGAAATGTTGATGCCAAACTCAAAACAGTGGAAGTACAAAGTTTATCCTGCGTAATCCTTGGAAGAAGTTGACGTCTACTTGGAATTTGATTTTCTATATATTGATTTTAAGCAAGGGATGCATTATATTTTAATGGATTTAGCTAAGCATTCCAAATCAGTAGCCTTGTACTTTCTTTGTACAAACTTATCTGTTATATTCTCTTGGTGTAACTTTAGGGACAAAAATACCTTAAATAGTTATTTTCTGTAAACATTCAGAATTCTGTTGTTGCTGTGAGATTTTCAATATATTTAGCATTCTCTACTGTTTAGAAATAAACCTGAAATTGTACATCACTTTTAAATTCTCGCCACAGTTTATTACTGTAAATTGAGCGTAAAATTTGGACTTAAGGTAAGATACATCAATAATCAGAGAACACAGAAAATACTTTGTACACTTTGAAGGAAACACAAAATCTGCGCACACACCACTAGCTATGATACCCAAATTAGAGGCTCTAGCATCAACTAAAAAGATAAGAGTCACCTCTTTCTGTGAGTCTCAGGAATTACAAAACTGTGCTATCTCTGCCCTCGATGACACTCGTGTATGTCAAACATTCAGTAATGTTTGTAAAACTAACTCATTTCAAGGACTATTTCAAGGTGTGGTTCACTTCCAAACTATCGTGAATGAAGCTGAGCTGCTCAATGAAATTTCTGTGTCTTATTTCAAGTTTATTTAGTTTGTGGAGATTAAGCTCAAAAATCTGTGCTTCCATGAAATCTCAAATTGTTCCATTTGAAGTCCTCCTATAGTAACCTGCAATGAAGAGTAATGAGCTTGGACTTACGGTATTGCTCAAAACACGATCACGTGATATGTAACAGTTGCAAACCTTTATGAATCGTTATGATGAAAAAAGTCTGAACACCTCAAAGAGTGAACAGCAGCAACAGTGGCAGTTATGCACTGAACAAAACAGAAGTCTAGGACTCTAACAGGGTGAACTAATCTGCAACTCTCGTTGCTACAGCTGGGCAGCCGTTTAGAAAAACAAGAAGTTGTATTTCTACCTTACAGCTTCCCCAAATGAAACAAACTGGGTATTGCTCTAAGTGTAAAATGAATAAAACTACAAAGATTGTAGCAGAGATGGAAAAAATGCTGATTTTAGCTAAGAAATATTTTATACTATCAAATGCTGAAAATTAATGAGACGACATCAAAATGCCTCCGATAGTGAGAGAATTTTGTCCCCAACTTACAGTAATTTAACTTAGGATTTTTCAACTTTGTTGTGCTGCAAAAGCAATACACATTCGAAAGAAATCATACTTGGAATTTTCTATCATTTCTGTCATTTCCTGGGCTATTGGCAATGGTAACAGCCAGTCAGCTATGCAATCAAAAAGCTGAATTTTGCATTCAGTGCAACATGTGGCTGAGTTACAAGATTTGGTACATCAGGTGATTTCAACAAACTTTGAACTTAGTATTTTCAATGTCTGGCAGATATATTGGGATGTAACACCATTTTCAGTAGACAATCATTTGTATAAACAAATTGAAAAAAGTAGTTGCAGCTCATTTAATTAGATGAGGATTAATGAACTCAACAAGAAAGGGACCTTAAAAGTCTAAAAGTGAAATCATTGACAGCACTCGTCACAAGACAGTAAGATAAGAACTTACAGGAAGCCACAATAAAAGCAAAGTTCACTTGGCTCACGGAAGGAGAAAGTAAAAGTCAAGCCTAGAGAATATCTGAAAAGTAACTATGATGAAGATAGCATACGTGAAAGCCTCTAAGCTATGTACAACATATTGCCCAAAGAAAATGCTGAAGGCTAAGTAATTTAAAAAATAAATGGATGAACCTTCCCTTTACAATAAATGTGCTTATCAACCTTACATAAATTGGATATATTCTACAACGTAAGCAGCAGTATGATGAATTCATCACTGAAATCATCATGATAAAAAAAAAAACTTAAATATTCTTAACTCTGTGATCAGAAAGAAAGGGCTGCTGACTTTGACCACTTCTTTTCTAATCCTCCAGACTTGCCCGTGAAAGCTTAGGATGGAAAGGGTTAACCTTGAACAATGGCAAGTATGGAATAAATCATGAAGACTTGAAGCTGTGAACAAGAAGGGGTTGGATCTCAGCCCATCCCCCAACCCTTAGAGAGGCAAACTCCATCCCAATCCCTTTCTTCTATTGGGAATACCAAGTCTCCTACTGAAAGAAGTGAGAAAATCTTGGATCCTGGTGCCCCTTCCTTGCCCTCAAAACCAATACCCATCCTAACCCCTGACTGCTGCTTTTATGTCCTTGGTATTTACTTTCAATTATCATTCTGAAGTGTTAAAAAGCATTCTCTTCCAGGTGGCAGGGTTCTCTTCGCTGTAACTCAGCAGCCCTGCACTCTGTCACATGCTGTGTGAGGTGCAGCCATTTGAAGGCAGGCAAAATTTGCAAAATTCAAGTTTGGAAATGATACCACAGGTTTCTCTATTCAATCATTGTAAGTGTTGAGAAGTTCCAAGAACAACAGAGATTTAGAAAGAGAGCTTATTTTGAGTTAGAGGGTACCTGCCAGCCCCAAACGCAACATAGTACACATCCTGAAACCGTTGCAGGCTGGTTAGGACTGCGCCAAGATGTGGGGAAAGAACACAGCTACTGTCTTCCCTATGTAACGTCACTTACATCTGTGTATCTATGACTGAGGAATTACAAACACTATGCTGATTACTCAAGAGCAGTGTTCCTGTTGATTGCAAATGAAAGGATAAGTTTATATGTACAAATGCTTCAGATGAGAAGTAATCAGCATTGAGTTCAGCTTTTACTTGTGTATGCGTGTACGGGGGCAGGGAGGCCGGCTAGCTTTGGTTACCTAATTCAGCAAGCGTATAGGAAAGGGTGCATTCGGTATATGTGAAGCGAGAGGCTTCTTTTGAAATACTCCTGCAGTATTCAACTTCCTCGCTGGTTCAGGCTTTAGACAAAGTCATGGGTTGCAAAGGAACGTTCCCACATGACTCTGCAGGAATCTTCAGTCCTGTGCATTTCCACAAGGAAGCTGTAAAAGCATGCCTAGCATGCATATAGGCACTGGTTCTAATCCTGGCATCCCTGCTTCCCATCCAGCTTCCCGCTTGTGGCCTGGGAAAGCAGTCGAGGAAGGCCCAAAGCCTTGGGACCCTGCATCTGTGCAGGAGACCTGAAGAGGATCTGGGCTCCTGGTTTCAGATTGGCGCAGCACTGGCTGTTGCATCACTCGGGGAATGAATCATTGGGCAGAAGATCTTTCTCTCTGTCTCTCCTCCTCTCTGTATATATCTGACTTTGCAATAAAAATAAATGAATCTTTTTTAAAAATTCAAAGGTATGCCTACAGACTGCTAATTTGCTATCTCTCACAATTATCTAATCTAATTGGGGTCATTTCTTCTTAATCAGCGAGATTCAAAACATGGTTAAGGGGCAGGAATCGGGGACAGCATTTTAGGCTGTACTTGAGACACTTCATCACATATTGGAGTGTCCTATTTGTATTTCTGGTTCCATTCTTACTAAGGGCCCCTCCCCTGCTGGGGGAGTTGTGCGGCAGTGATGGCACAAGTACTTGTGCCATCTGTCACACATGTGTCAGGCCTGGAATGAGGTCTCGGTTTGCTTCTTCAACCTGGTCCAAATCTGGTTGTTTGGCCATACGGGGACTGAACTGGTGGATGAAAACTTTCTCTCTCTCTCTCTCTCTCTCAGTTGCTTTACCTATTAAATAAATACATTCTTCTAAAAAGTAAATAATGACTTATGTTCACAAGATATTTGAATTTTACTTCTCTACTTTCTATTTTTAATTGATTGAAGTTAACAATTGTTAGTGACTAAAAACATCATAAAATCCCAGGTACCTCCAGTCAGGAAAAGTCGATCCAGAGCTTGAACTGTTAAAAGTCTGTGAAGAAGTAATTTTGATAACATTGCTGACATCTTAAATGCAATTTGCTTTTTTTTTTTTTGCTCCTGTTTTAGGTACTTTTAATTTTTCTTTATTCGGTTCTGTTCCTCTTTTTTGTGAAGGTTTTATTAAATCTTAATCACAAAAGAAATGCCAGCAGTCATGGTTTAAATACTGATTTTGCACATCTTTCCTTATAAAGCTTACTTTTTCCAACTTGAAGTACATTCGCCAAGATCTAGAGATGGAAATGTTTGGTCACTGACCCTCTCATGATAATAGTCGACATTTCTATAAAGATGTCCTCCAGTCAGTGTCATTGACTATTTTTATTCTCATTCAAACTTAAAACATTAGCTACAGCTCACATATGAGTAAGCAGTTTCACACAGTTCATGAACTTGTCTGTGCCATATGGGCCAGTGTTTTATAGAGTTGGGGCATGGATCCAGATATTCCTGAATCCAAAGAAATAACTACTGTGTTCTGCATCTCTGTCTCATCCTGCATAGGACAAATAGGTAATGGAAACATGATTTAAATTGTGTCAAGGGAAACAACTCATTTTGCCTTTCTGCTAGCGCTGTGCTAAGTAATGAAATTCAGAACACAACAACAAATTCCCTACTTAGAGGGCACATTGATGTTGTCATGCATTTTATGGAATATTGTGCAAGCTAAGGGGTGGCAGAAGGTGTGGCAAGCAACCAGCAGTACTGTCTGGTTTGGGTTAAATTGCTGTGTTGGTTAATGTTATGCCTCTAATTTCAGCCTGTTAAAGTGTTGTGAAACAGAAAGTACCATAGACTCAGAGCACTGTTGGGAAACTGGCATCCAGAAGGTTCTGGACCTCTTGTTAATGAGCACAGATTCTGAGCTGGCTGTCTGCACCTATACCTCAGGCATTGCTGCATCCCACCTGAAAATCCCAGCTTATGAATGAAGGAATAAAGAAAAGTTATGCAGATATTGTAATTTTACAGTGAAAGCACATGTGAATAATATTTCTTAATAATGTGCCTGGAGGGAGAAAGAAGCATCTTATAGACAATGAACTGTTTCTCCAAATGCATGATTGTGGTTTTGTGACACTGCAAAGCACTATAACATTAAGATTATAGCATCAAATTCTAAAGTAGTGGTGCTAGAATTAGCTTGCGTCACAGATAAGTGGACATTACCAGGGCTTGCTTGACTGTTGGGTACTTGGTATCTTGATTTCCTCATTATAATTACAACAGTTTTATTTCCTCAGGAAATGATTTTCACCATTGCATGCTGCAACACGTAACTAGCATGTATTATAAGGCTTTTCATGTTCAAACAATGTCATTTTACAATGCTGACTTAGGTTTTCATCATGCAGTAGACTTATTGAACACTGAATAGTAGCACAAACTGATTTGAGCAGTGATTACCTGTTTTTTCACACTTCAAAAGCAAATAAAACAAAACTAATAAAGAACAAAACAAACAAAAAACATTGAGAGACAGAGGGGTCTCATGAATAGAATCACTTTCCAAATGTCTAAACAGAAAATATTGGGCAGAGGTGAACTTGAGAATCAGCTGCATCCAAGGTCTCACTCATGGGTATGTACTTGACTTGAACTTAATGTAAAACACAGATCCACAGACTGAAAACGCCTTCATGAATTTTCACATAGCACTTCCAGCTCAAAATATAAGATCTTTCCAGCTCATTTGAACAGTTTTCAAAAGCATTTTTTGTTACTGGCTCACAGCAAATATTTTAGGTTTTTGTAGGTACTTTAGTTTACTTTGCAACTATTCAACCCCGACATTATAGAACAAAACTATCACAGACATTTCGTGAACATACGAATTAACTGAACTTCAGTAAACATTTATTTAACTGGCATTTGCTGGATTGTAATATGCAAAGCACTCCCCTAGAATTCTCCAAGGCAGAGATTTTTTTATTTAAACTTCTTAGCCTCTCAGGCCGGCATTTTTTTATACTTTTATTAACATTAATTATGCAATTTGAAAAGTATCACCTCACTGGGATCCATAATGTGAATGTTCCTATTATCCCCAAGTATTGTCTTTCATCTCTTTGAACTATACACATCCTTGACTTTATAAAAACAACCATAGACTGCTTTCTTTTATTGTGTTGTCATAGTCTCAACATTTTGGGAATTAATTCATTAATATAAAGGTTTGATGTACTATGACTTCATATAAATAAGCCCACCACTCTCAGACTTGGTGTCTTTTAAACTTGGCACAAGATTTCTGAGTTTCTATGGCTGTGTTGTGTATCATTGCCTATATACAACATAGTTTATCCATTAATCTGTTGTTTGACATATGGGTTATTGAATCATGACCTCAGGAGTACCAGGTGCTCTACAGCTTCAGTAATACTTGGTACAGTCAAACATAGGGATTTTAGTTTTTTAGGTGGGAAGTGTCATTTTACAGTTTATATTTGCATCTCCCTAATGAGTAATGGTGTCTTCCTAATGATTATTTAGTCATATTTATCTTTTGATAGTGGGTCAGTTCCAATCTTTTGCTTTCTTTAATAATGTGTTATGTTACTTCATTTCTTGTAATGTATGCTGTATACAATCAGGATTTTGAAAAAAAAATTGACTTATGTTTTACCTCCAAGCCAATTCTTAAACTTTTTGTTTAACAATAAAATTGAACTTGTTGATTTGTCATTGGTTCATTGAAATTGGTTGATTATAAAGCTGACTTACTTTTAATGACTATTTTTATCTTTTTATTTCAAAGTCAAAATTGGATAAAGTGAGGGAGACATGAAGAGAGAGAATCTTCCATCTGCTGCTTCACTCTCTAGGTGGCCACAAGTCCAGGTCTTGAATAGGCAGAAGCCAGGAGCCAAGGGCTTCATCCCATATCCCACATGGTAGCAGGGACCCTAACACTTATGAAATCCTTTGCTATTTTCCTAGGTCATTAGTAGTTACCTGGATCAGAGCTGAAGCGGCCAGGATTCAGATTCCCACATGGAATGCTGGGTTCATGAGGCAGGGAGTAGGGAAGAGCGAGACTTACACTTGCTACACAAGAGTACTTCAAAATCCACTTTCTGATACAAGAATTTTCAGATAGAATTGATTCTTGGGATCTGAAAAATTCAATTGACATTTCCAACCATGAGGGTCTCTTCAAAAATTCCCTAACATTTACACTTCTGATTATTGCATGGTTTATGAGAAATCTTACATGTGTAAGCAGTTGAGCATGACTTAGTGTGACTGGCAAAAAGGAGTAATTGGAACTTCCAGATGACTCACTAAAGCAACAACAACTAAGAGTAATGATGATGAGGATGATGTTTAAGTTTATATTTCTGTACATTTTTTAAAGATTTGTTTATTTGTATTGGAAAGGCAGATTTGCAGAGAGCAAAGACAGAAACATCTTCCATCTGCTGGTTCACTCCCTAAACGGCCCCAACGGACTGAGCAGATCTGGGGTCAGGAGTGTCTTCTAGATCACCCAGATGGGTGCAAGATCCCAAAGACTTGGATCATCCCCTGATGCTTTTCCCAGGCCATAAGCAGGAAGCTGGATGGGAAATGGGGCAGGTGGTACATGAACTGGCACCCATATGGGATGTTGGTGCTTAATGGTGGAGGATTAGCCTTTTGAGCCACAAACATTTTGTAACTTGAGATTATACTCTGATTTCTACATTAGAAGAACTGTCGAGAGAAATATTTTCATATAACTATGTATTATCCTTAAATCATAATATCCTCATCTCTTAACCAGTCATTTGAAGGTTTGAAGGGATGAGATACAGAAGTCAAAACCACTGGGATTGTGGTCATGGCACAGAGGTTAAGCCACTGCCTGTGACGTCAATATATGAAGTGCCGTTTTCAGTGCTGATGGATACGCTTCACATTAACCTGATAACATGCTTTGAATGGCAGTAGATCACCCAGGTATTTGCATCCTTGCCATTCATATGGGAATTCCAGTTGGAGTGCCTGGCTCCTGACCTTGACCCTTGTGGTTATTTGAACCAGAGGGTGGAAAGCATATTTCTATCTCCACATCTCCCTCTGTGACATTGCCTTTCAAAGTGACATGTCATTGAGAAAAGAAGCATAGGAGACTCTAACATAGTTCAGACTGATGGGTTCATATACCTGAAGGTTTGTGGACATCTGAAGACTGGATTCCAAGCCCATCTACTTTATGACACTCATAGTGTCATAGTTACCAAGCATCTATTTGCCTATTTTTCATTATTCAGATGAAGATAAGCCTTTCCTGTGTCAAAGATGGGTATCACAGGGTAGAGTAAGAGAATACCTTATAATTACCCTATGATATTGTAATACTAAATTTTTCTTAATGTGTTTAATGTAATTTTAAACTATTTAAAATGTAACAATATTTGAAGGTTTATAATTGGTCCATATCTAAGAGCAGTTTCCTATTTTGCTTTTCTGAAACTACAGGTTTCCACATATCTGCTTCTTAAAGCAGAGTTATCTTGCATAAAGGGTAGCAGTGGGTATAGACTAGGAAGATGAGTTGAGGCTGTCAACCATGTTTTCTCCTTTTCCACCATGAATCTGCTTGGCCAGGGTTTTCCATACCGCACATGTCTTTCCTGTGGTTCCATTGCCAATCTCTTCTTCCTCCACCCCAGATCTGTTTTCCTGTGTTGCAGCTTTTCTTAGACCAAGGGAGCAGGAAGAAGTGATGAGTTTCACAGCTTTCACTGTCACAATGATGTTGATGGAGAATGGGTTGGGCACACAGAGAATATGAGACTGGTTCCTTGTGGACTCAGACCAAATCAGCAGACCCTTGGCTTTATAGAGGAGGGTTCTCTAGGGGTTACCTTAACCCACCAGTTAATGTTCCTCTGAAACTGACAAAAAAAAAAACAAAACCCAATGATCAGTAGAATTATCCTGATGGCCAGTAGGGCAATAACCAAAGAAGACACGGTCTGCCTTCGTGGTTTTTAATCTCTCATATTTGTTTCTAGGGAGGAGCGGTTTGGCAACAAGACCCGAGTATACCACAAGGAAGCTATGGATGCATTTGTAGTCTTTGATATATCAAGAAGTTCCACATTTGAGGCAGTCTTGAAAGAAAAAGCCATCTGAATAGTAAAGTTCAACCCTATCCCCGCTGTGCTCCTAGCTAACAAATGTGACCAGAAAATGGATGGTGGCCAGCATCCCTCCCAGATGGACCAAATCTGCAAAGAACATGGCTTCACTGGGTGGTTGAAACAACTGCAAAGTGAGATGTACTTTCCTTGTAAATTTGGTCTTTAATTTACCTGGTGAACCTGAGCTGTAGCCATTAAATACCTGAATGTGAATTGTTTTTGGAGGCCTAGGAAAAACAAACAACAGCCTGGATACAAAGTATCTTGTACCAGCCTGCAACAAAATGTCATTCCCAGTTGGCTAATGGATCAGGGCACAGAAGGGCAGATTTGACATTAAAGCAAAGCTGTTGGTATTTGGAGCACAGAGCAGTGGCATGTTCCGCAGGCCTGTGTTAACTAAGGTCCTTCTCCTAGAGCAGTGAAGTAGTCTGAGATGTGTTGTCAAGTGCAGCATTTTGGATATTTAAAACAAGACAAGGAAATAAATATCAGGGAATGGCACTGGTAAAGAAAGCAGGTCACATGCAAACTGAAGAGATGTATTGAAAAGGTCAGCAAGTAGATATATTCAGATGACATTTGAGGAGTTTTAAATTAAGTGTGAACTAAACTTGCAAGAAGGAAGTATGCATATTTGCAGCATGCTTCTTCATGTAAAGTAGATGGATTTTTTTTCTTAATCCACATTTCTATTTAGGTAAAATGTTTTTGCAAGAATAAACCCTCACTAATATAAACATCTAAGGAGAGAAAAGAATACCTTATTTCTTCATTTTGAGAAATCGGTATCATGTACAGGCAGCGTATGTGCTAAATGAGACCTTGTTCAAAAGCAGAGTCCCTCATCAATTAAAAGCATATGGTGGCATTGTTTGTTCTAACCCTATACCAATGGTTTAAATGTCCACTGTGTAATTGAAATGCTTGGGTTTGTACTCATTTCCAGCCCCCAATTGCAGCTTGCTTTCAGTATGTAACATGGTAGGCAGTGGTAGTGCCACAAACATTGACATGGCAGACTTGGTTAGATTCCCAACTCCCAGTTTCAGTCTTCCCACCCCTTGTGGGCATTGGGACAATAAAGCAGCAAAACACTCTCCCTCTCTCCCTTTCTACCATCTCACTCTATTGACCTCTAAAATGCACATGTTTGCAAACATTATGTCCTCAGCCATCATGAAACCCCCAATGTTCCAATCACCTGTATGAAGAACCTTTTAAACAAGCATGGAAAATAATAGAATTAAAGATTAAAAGTTACGTTTATTTTGCTAAAAAAAAAAAAAGAAAAATATTTTCAAATCCTTGCACAGACTTGCCCAGCCTTGCCCAGTGTTTCTTTTTTTTTTAACTCATTTTCCATGTGAAAGGTCTTCAAAATTCATAGAAATTGTGTATTTGAACAAAACTACACAAGGAGTTTGGTTTTTCACAGCAAAATCAAAGGATACGACTTCAATCTGAAAGAGGCTGTATGATCCATATGTTATCAGAGCTTACAAAGTTTTCCTTCATTTTACCAAGCTAGAAGCAGTTTATATCTTTTTGTCTAGAAATTCCTTTTACCTAGATTGCTTAGGGTCCCTAGTTTCAGTATTCCAATAATGTTTCTCATAGTATTTGTGGTCAGAAGCTGTGACTCTCAAAGATGTGACTGGCTTCCTCAAGTACGGACTTGAAAGCATGAGCGCTTTAGTGCATAATGCAGCGCATTATTTCAGATGTATTAAGCTAGTTTCCTAAGGATTAAGTTCAGATCTGCTTTTAAATGAAATTTGGTCATTTTCATCTAAAAATTCCAAGAGGGACCAGAAATAATGCTTTAATTATTTTTAAATCCTTGCTGTTACTCAAAGCATGCAAACAAAAAACATAGTACTTTTCTTTCCTTTTATATGTCATTATAATTCACATGTCTGTACTCATTAGAAACAGACAAAACAAAAATGTACTTTAATTCTCAAAAACAAAATATAACAGAGGTTTAAGGTTAAACTAATCAACAGTGTTTAGAAAAACATTTCTGTTACATGATGTCATGAAATGATACAATAAAAGCATTGTAAAAGTTTTTTTTTAAAAAATCTACAAAAACTTCAGCATACATGGAAAAAGTTCAATTAGCTTACTTTCTCAAATGCTGAAAGCAAAAGAGGAAAAGAGAAATACATTTGTTCATCAGAATGCACTGTATAACAAAAACTAAGCAAAAAGTTTAACCAGGAGCATATCCTTTTATGGAAGAGACAATGTGTGGTTCAAATATTAGCAAGCATTAAAATAATAGAAAAGAATCATAAAATGTAAAACATGTATTTGTGTATATATGTGTGTGTGCGTGTGTGTGTGTGCGCACGTAGATGTGATATCAAAATACAGATATGTTGCAGATGTAACCCATGTTGGTGAACAAACAGGAAGCCAGGCATCCATAGCAGCTCTTAGAATAAGTAGATTTTCATAAAAAGTATGAAATTGCCTTCCTAAATTGCCATTCAGTTCACATTCCTAGTCCATGTCTTGTTCAAAAGTAGAACTGTTATAGCACAAAAGAAATTACACAAAAAAATTCTTCCCGAGTTACAAAAGCTTTGAATAAACTAAAAGAGAAAGAAAACTGATATATTGTTGAACACATATTAAATCCAGATGTGATGTGTATTACAAGCAATTTGAAATGAGATTGCAAAAAATTCTCTCTGGGTTTTTTGGTGGTTGTTGCTTTGTTTTATATTTTGTTTTGTTGTTTTGTTTTTAGTTTTTATCCCATGGGCCAAAGGCCAGGACAACCTATAAAGCTATCTGGAGTAATGTCAGGACATTGTTTTGTAAAATGTTGAGCTGCTTCTAAGACTGCTTCTTAGTTTTCCATGTTTAAATTCCTTTATTAACCCTAAAGCATCTTTCATACATACAAGCTGATATCTATTTTACATTATCTACCCTCCCTGAAAAGTAACTCATAATCTTACAGTAGTAGGAGGGGTGAAGGTAGAAAGTAGAAGGTGTTTTCTGCGGTTTCTTCATGCTGCCATGTGGCCACAGCGGCTGCTATGGATGTTTTTCTCCTATGACCTAACCAATAGTATGTGAATGTGGCCTGGGATATGATTGTACTGCGTGGTCCAGAGAGCTAACCATATTGTCCAACAGCACAGGCTAGAAGGTTCACTTCATGACCACCAGAAATTAGACAGCTTGTTCCGTTACACACAAAAGGACCAAGGACATTAAAGACTATGATCCAAAGAGGAGCAATAAGAATACAGAAGCTGTAGAGTCAAGAACGGGTAATAGCCTTGGTTTCCATGACCGATGTTAGGATAAAAATTCCAACCTCATTCAACCTGGTTCTGGAGTTTCCTGGCCTTGTGAAAGACATGTTGGCCATAACTTCCTCCTGCCCAATTTGACACCAAAACAGCATCATTTTTTTTAAGATTTTTAAATTTTTGTTGTGAAGTCAGATATATACATAGAGGAAGAGAGAGAGAGGAACATCTTCCATCCGATGATTCACCCCCCCACCCAGTGACCTCAACGGCCAATGCTGCACCGATCCGAAGCCAGGAGCTCAGATCCTACTCTGGGTCTCCCACACAAGTGCAGGGTCCCAAAGCCCTGGACCATCCTCGACTGCTTTGCCGGGCCACAAGCAGAGAGCTGGATGGGAAGCAGGGCTGCCAGGATTAGAACTGGCATCCCCGTTGGATCTCTGTGTTCAAGGTGAGGACCTTGGCCACTAGGCCACGGCACCAGGCCCCAAAACAACATTCTTCCTGTATCATGGCACAGACACCACCTTAGGGGGCAGTTAGCATGGCTAAGGTATCACTGGATGCAACCAATGTAGGTCAGTGTCTTGGGCAATGAGAAGAACATACCAGCAAAACACAATGAGACATGGGCAGAGTAAGATTTACTAAAAATACATTGTAAGAGAGCAGTGGGTGAGTAGGTGAGGTAATAGCTGACAAGTGCTACATCGGAGTAGTAGGTGAGCAGTCAGGTAATAGCTGGCAGCTGTTACATCAGAGTAGTAGGTGAGCAGTCAGGTAATAGCTGGCAGCTGTTACAACATAGGTTACAGATTGCCTCCAGCTATAGGGCTTTTACATTACTACTGTCCTTATTGCTGCTGATTTCACTGCCGGCTTCCTCACTGTCAGGGACCCAGGTAAGACTTACTGTTTCGAAAGGTGACTGCAGCCAAAGTGTTCATCTAATTTGCAGGATAAAGAAAGAGGCTGAGATCTGGATGTTAGTTCTAGTTCATTTAGCGAGAGATTATTAAAGATCTTATTTGATGAAACTCCCAGTTTCCCCTCTAGTGGTTCCTGGTATCCAACCAGGGTGATAATTCTCCTCAGGATAGAAATTAGGGGGCAACTCTTCTTTTAGAGACTCAGGAAATAAAATGTAAATAAAAACATAAAAGTAATAAAAATAATAAATCAGTATGGAACTGAATCATTGGCAATACAGACAGTAGACAAACCTGGGCCCTGTGCATAGCCCTGTCCAATTAGGGAACAAACATCGGTAGGCAGAATTTCCACAGAGACATTCTGACAATGATGTATATGCAGTGTTTTGCTTTGGACAAGTCTGTGACAGGAAGAGAATGCTGCAGGTAGTGGACTAAAACAAAAGGTTTTATTCAGGAAGCACTAGGTGACTAATCGTCCCACTAGGTGACCAAGCATTCCAAGCCAGGTGCTGTCAGTACAAATCCTGGCTGTTCTTGTCATCCTCATTAATGAGCAGGGAATTATCCATTGCTATGCTGTCCCAATGGTGATTAAAGCTAGACGCCTAAATAGCAGCGCATTTCCCTGGTAAATGCTCTGAGCGCCAATTGAGTAACTGTACCATGGATATGATTGACAGAGATTGAAGACTATGGAGAATTGAGAGATAGTGTCCAATTATCAGTGTGTATGGTGAGCATGAAGTTACAGGAAGAGTTGTGTAGGAATCCCAGCATGGTATTGGCATAGTATTAACATCCACTAACACAGTACTAATATTGTACTAACAATGACCCTAGGCTCCACATCCTCAACAGCAGGGATCAGTTTGGAAGCTGATCAAGGCACACCAGTTACTCAGTTTAGAGACGAAAGATTCCATGGTGCAGATCTGGGAGTCCTTCCACTGCCACCAGGGACTCTGCTTCTGACAGGAAGGCAGGACTTCTTCAGAGGTGACTTCCGTCATGCCAGCTGCTCGTCAAGTGCCCTGGGTTCCAGCATCACTAAAACATGTTATTCATGGATGGACTGGAGTTGTTGGTCTCTTTCATAATGTAAGTAGCCTTTATTTACGCTTAACTCCTATCCTTATGCTGTTCCTTTTGCCCAGTTTTCTGCCCTTCCTCCTGATCTCTGTTGATAGACCATGGATGCAGCCTTTAGAATCTTAACCAAGAAGCTGCCTGGTATTCCCGAGCATTGTATCTCCTATAGAGGGGTGAAAATCCACAACACAATATATTCCAAGGCCGCATGAAGCCTTTCCTTAAAAAAAAAAAGATTAATTTTATTTTCCTTGGAAAGTCAGATTTACAGAGAGGGGAAGAGAAGGAAAGATATTGCATCCTCTGGTTTACTCCCCAAGCAGCCACAGTGGCCAGAGATGAGTCGATCCAAAGCCAGAAGCCAGGTGCTGCCTCTAGGTCTCCCTCCCAGGTTCAGGTCCAAAGGCTTTGGGTCATCCTTGACTGCTTTCCCAGGCCACAAGCAGGGAGCTGGATGGGAAATGGGGCCACCGGGATAGGAACCGGCAGCCACGTGAGATCCCAGCATGTGCAAAGCGAAGATTTTTGCCACTGCACCTTTGCATCATGCTTGAAGACTTTGTGGGGAGAACAAGGTGGCTGTGTTTTCCAGGACTGCTATTCTAACAGTGGGGTTGTTAATATTTTTTTCTTGGCAGAATTTCACTAGTACATCATCTTACAAGAATACAAGCTAACGTATGATTGAGTTGTAAAATGGTATCATAATATGAAGTTCCATTTTCTGCCCAGGTTTCCTGGTCTTTTAATTTTATTGTGGCCAAGAAATATTACAGAGAAAGATTAGCTATTCTTTTCTTTAAGGTTGTGGTGTCAAACTGTGGCCAGGTTTTGGCAACACATCCTAATGGTGATTCACATGGCATGGAGGGTCGGCTTGCCATCTGAAAAAAAACAAAGTGAGGAACAGGAACCCTGCCTATTCGATCAAAGACTAGGAGCATCCCTGTTTTGCCACCCCACTCAGGACAAGCTGGTCCAGCTAGGTTCTTACCCTAGGCTTCTGCATTTTACCATGCAGCCCGATTTTGTGGGTTGGGTGACTTAGCCAGTATCTCACTATAGCTTCGTGTATAACTTATGTCTTTTCAGATTTCACTGGAGCTCAACCACATAACCCAAGTTCCTGTCAGTTTTGTAGTGCTCACTGAAGAACCTGACTTTCAAATCTCATTATTTGAGACCACCTCTCTCTTCTGGCTGAGCCCCAAACTTTACCCCTATTGATCTGACATTGACTAGCTATTTACTGTATTTCTTCCGAACATTTGTTTGTAGCCTTTCAAATGAATGATGTCTGCTGGATTAGAGAAGAAACCCTTGTTCATCTCTTTTCGTTTCCCTCAACTCACAGCTGCTGGCTTGGACAGTAACTTGTGCACAATATTTCACATATGACAGCCAGATAGTTCCCTTTCCTGGAGGTTTCTCCTGATTGAAGGAAGAGACTCCTCACTGATGCATCATCTCTACCCTTTCAAGGACACAGGTGACACTCTGACCAGTATACTGTAGGTACCTGGTCAGTCTGAAGAAAAGGTCACAGACAAGAGTGGGAGTACAGATTGTGGAGGCAGCTAGCAGTCTGACCCAACACTGATGAGCACTGACCTGGTCGGATGCTGGAAATAAAGAGAGAGAGAGAGCATCTATATCCACTACCCCATCATCCCACAACTGACAAAACATTGATGACAAGCTGTGTTTGGCATCAATCCACGGAGGAAGAACTCTCATTGGTTTTGAGTTCCACCCGCCGTGACTGACACCAGCATAAAAAGCATCAGTTCTGTTTCTGCAGGTGCCTTGACATCAGCTTGTAAGCTGCCACTGCATTACACATGGTCTAAATTAGTTCAAACAGCGATTGTTGCTTCAGGCCGAAATCCCAGGCTTTGAGATTTCTGGAGAGCTGACTGGAAGGCTCAAAGTCAGAAAACTCAGTTCAGAACTTTGAAAACATTTTTCAGGGTTTCAAAAATTTTGGTAAAAAATGACCATATGTCATTGAAGTTATAATATATTTAATCTGAATATTTTATGGAAATATCTGCGGCTGAATTGAGCCGGTGTTATAAGATGATAACTCAAACATTTGAAATAGACAGATTATACTAACTCATTTAAGACTCAGTTCTGTCCAACAACCACAACTCAATAAGAACAACAGAGAACACAAGAAACCAAATCCAAATGAATAAAAGCTTTGTGTCGTAGGTCAGTTACATTTTTAAAGTCTTGATTAAAAAGATTAGAGCATGGTATCACTATTTGAACCCATTCCTTAGAGGAACAATTAAATAAATTAAGGAATAAAGATGTAGAAACTCGGATAATCCTTTATCATGATTTCCTCTATAAATGAGCTGGAGAAAAAAGTCACCAACAAAATGCAAATTACAGGGATGGGAAAAATATAGCAGACAGCTTGAAAAGGTTAAGGAAAAAAGATTTTGAATTTAAAAGATCAAAACTTCCGATAAGCTTATGCAGGGAACCTGTCAGATTGGCTGTAACCCAAGCCATCTCCCTCTCACTTGCTGAAGCTTGCAATGAAGAAGGAATAGCAGACAAATCTACAGCAGATCCGAACAGACATTTTCTTGAGGGCAGTGGGTGCCTAAATGTAAGATTCCCCATTCTACTTCTGGCTTATCTGCCACTATAGTCTTCTTGCAGTGAGCGATGATTAGGGGCATTTAAGTGCTCAGTCTGTGGTTGCATGGGTCTGGAAACAAACTGTGGCCGACATCACCACGTCAAGACAGAGCAGCATACAGGAGGGGCAACCTCAGTCTCCACAAAATGTTCCCAAAAGGACTGGCCACAGATCATGGACAAGTGTCTTATTCTACAGTGTCCCATCATATAAAGTTTTTTTTTTTTTTAACAAGCTGACATGTTGCTAATGTAATCCTCCATGTTCCACAATAGCTTATCCTAACAGGCAGGTTTTCAAGTAGCCAACACTCTGGCAGTTTTTAGTTTCTTAACCCAAGTATCTGTGTGTAGCAAAGATTTTGACTGCCATTGAAGCTAGGTAGACAAGGCAAGAAAAATGACAGAAGTAGGCTGGATGTGAAACATTTCTCATGTTTAGGTCATGCAGACATTAATACCATTCTCACTCCTTCCTGGTTGGCTTGCCAAAATGATTTTGCAGATGACTGGAATAGAAGTTCTTGTGTTCCTGTAGGAATTTCAGATATGACACAGAGGATAGCAGTGGATAAAGTAGTGAAGTTTAATGAGGTAGTAACTTTATCAGAACTGTTATGGATATTTTATACCTAAAAATCCCTTACCCAGACTTTCCCAGAAAATGAAGCAAGAGAGCAGACATGGGAGGCCCCATACACATGTCCAGAAGAACCTCGTCTGAATGCAGACTGCACTTGCCATGTTATGCTGGCCTATCAGGAGTCAGAATTTCTGTGAAAACAAGTGGCGATAAAATCACCTTCTCTGTCTGTTTTGTCATTGGCCATGATGTTCATCAAGGGAACAAGTTCCCAGGGTTCAGTCAACAGTATCGAAATAAATATTTCACTTTGTAGCAAATATTTAAGATATTTCAATTCTTAATGATAACTTACAAGTAAAAATGTACTGCATTGAAGCATAAGATTAGCTCTAAGACAAAATAAACTAAATAGAACTGAATACATGAAGCTCACTTATGTACCAATAAATAATAATTCAACTTTACTGTGGGTGCCAGATAGCCTGGACAATAACCACAATGTTGAAGCAGTGGCCATGCATGACAATGAGCTACATTGAAATGGCATCCAAATCCTGTACTTACAATTCAGAAACAATGATCTAAGGTTTCTCTTTTTTTTATATTTCCACAAAATATACTAAAAAGGCCTGGAGCAATGGCCCAGTGGCTAAATCTTCATCTCTCACATGCCAGGATCCTACGTGGGCATTGATTCATGTCCCGGCTGCTCCACTTCCCATCCATCTCCCTGCTTATATGGCCTGAAGCAGTCAAGGATGGCAAAAAGTCTTTGGACCTTGCACTTGGAAGATCTGGAAGCAGCTCCTTGGCTCCTGGCTTCAGATCAGCTTGCTCTGGTCATTGCTACCATTTGATGAATGAACCAAATGATGGAAGATTTTCTTTTTTTTTTATTGTTAATAACATTTTATTATGTTATACAGTTTTATAGGCACTGGGATTTCCCCCGCAATGGAAGATTTTCACTCTGCTTCTCCCTCTCTGTAAATATGCCCTTTCAAGAAAAGTCAATAAATATTTAAAACAAAACAAAATATATATATATATATAAATATATATATATACTAAATTACTTGATAAAGAAGAAAGTTGGAGCTGATACAATGGTACTGCGTGCTAATCCTCCGCTTGAGGTGCTCATATCCCATATGGGTGATATTTCTAGTCTCAGTTGCTCCACTTCCAATCCAGCACTCAAACGATGATAAAGTAAAGTAGTAAAACATGATCCAAATCCAAACCCTTGGGCCCCTGCATCCACATGAGAGACCCAGACGAAGCTCCTGGCTCCTGGCTTCAGGACCATCCAGCTTCAGCTATTGTGGTGATTTGAGGAGTTAATCAGCAAATGGGAGATCTTTCACTCTCTCCCTGTTACTCTTTCAAGTAAAATAAAGACATCTTAAAAAATGAAGCTAATAATTTCTTTCCTCATTAATGAGTTGGAGAGTCCCCTGCATGACTACTTATAGCAGTGATATCTTTGAAGCCTTTGGTTCTTTTTAAATCAAGCTTGACAATGAACTTAAAGATGAAAGCACCCAGAGTTTATCGAATAGAGCTGTCGATGCAGTTTTCCACCTACTCAGCCTGCTTGTTTTAGAGAATAAATTTTAGGCAACTCCCACTAGGTCCTTAAATGTAATTTCTCATCCTGTTCTCAGTTCCCATGTTTTTAATAAAATATTCAATAGGTCTTGAGTTGTTAACTTGGCTCTAACATTTGCTATAGGAATCATTTTAAAATGTTGATGTTAACTATTTTTAAAAAGATTAAAATATTCTTTAAAGTCAATGTTAACTTCTAAAAAATTATTTTGAAGCAAAAATCAAGTGTTTTATACCAAACTCAAAATCATTGTGTTGCTTAATAATAGGTAGGTTTCACCTTGTAAGGCATCTGCAGATGTCCTTAGGAGATCCTGTCACACTCAAGAAGGCTGGACTCTTGACACTGTATGACTGGCCCCTTATGCCATGACCATGGCTGGCCATGTGGAGACTCAGGGAAAATACCATGTGAGGGCAGACTAGTGGAGAGGCTCAGCCATGGGCACACAGCACCAGACTTCAACAAACACAGCATGCTAGCATAGACAAGGGAGGCTTTCTCTATAACTTGTGGAAGCAGCGTGATCCGGCTGACATGCTTAGTCTTGTACTTCTAGCCTTCAAATGGAGACGGTAAAGTTTGTGGTACTGTGTCACAAGAACTGCATGAAGCAAGTATATACTAAAATATCCACTCAGGCCAGTGTTTCTTCCCCCATAGAACAAAAGCAAAGTTAAGTGGAAGAAAAAAAATCAGAAACAAGAAGTTAATATGAAGCAATAAAAATGATAGCAGACTGTTGAAGATGTAACAAGATATATAGAACCCAAGACTTTAAAAGGAAATAGAAAAAGATAAAATTTTGCAAAGTATCAAATAAGAGGATGGGAATTGAAGATCTTAACCCCAAGATCTTTCCAATACTACATAAATTGTTCCAAAATAGAAAAGGAATGTCTCAACTTTAAAGAAATTTAGCACAAAATCATGCTGAAACCTGATGAGGCTGCACTGATTGGTGAATTAGTGGTAACTTTATACAAATGCCAAAGCCTATATAAAAATTATTAAATGAAATCAACAGCAGATCAATGTAAGATATTCAATAGATACAATGATAATTATTATTGAGATTACTATAAAGTTATTAATAAGATTTACATTGAAGGTAAAGAACAAGAGGACAATGTATTTTTCCTGAAATGCCAGTTCAGTAGGGAGCCTTTTTCCAGCGCCTTGTAAGCACTTCCCATCTTCTACTTTTTGGATAATAGCCATTTACTTGGGTGTGGTGCAGCCACATTGTGATTTTCATTTGCATTTTCTTTATTGATACCAATCCCGTGCAACTCTTCATATTTGTTGCCTATCAATATTCATCCTGTTTGTGGGCTTGGGGCATTTCTTAACTAGGTTATTTTTTGGCTGTTGAATTTATTGGGATCTTTATTAAAATGTTTCAAAATTATTGTGAAAAGGAATTTATGTATGGAGATATGATAGACGTACTTACGCTAAATATAGTAATAGACTGATAATGTCAATGTAAGAAAAGTATATTTGGACAAAAGTGATGTACCCCTTTTTAAAAAGGGGCTCTGAAAAATATAATATGTAGCAGAATATTAAGATGAATGTATATAATTTATATAGCATTGAATGAATTACTGGAATAAAAGCATTTAGAACTAGTTTGATAGTGCACTTGCCCTCTTTTTCAAGAATTTGTGATGCTTAATGATTATTTTCCTTGGTACATATTATTAGAAATAATAATTTAGGCAACTTCTCAGGACTATGTTGTACCACACTAAGAGTAATCAGAGTCAGATTGGCATTTGTCCTGGTGGATAAGGTGCCACCTAAGACACCTACATCCCATATTGAAAAACTTAGAACAAATCCCTGCCTCTGACTCCTTATTTAAGCTTTCTGTTACTGTGGACTCTGAGAGGATGCATTGGTGGCTCAAGAAATTAGGTTCTTGTTATTTATTTGGGATATAAGTGTTATTAGTGTTACACACACACACACACACACACACACACACACACATATATTAGTGTCATTGCCTGGCAGAATGGTTCAACTGGCTAATAATCTGCTTGCAAAGTTCCAGGATCCTATATGGGTGACAGTTTGTGTTCTGACTGCTCTATTTCCCATCCAGTTCCCTGATTATGGCCTGGGAAAACAGAAAATGGTTCAAAGCCTTGGGACCCTGCACCCTGACTCCTGGTTTCAGATTGGCTCAGCTCTGGCCGTTGTGGCCATTTGATCAGGAAATCAGCAGATAGAATATCTTTCTCTCTGTCTGCCCTTCTCTGTAAATCTGCCTTTCCAATAGAAATAAATAAATATGTAAAAACCTCTTAGCAGATGATATGATGCAACCACCAGTATATACATAAATGGTTTGGGACGACAGACTGTGCCAGAACCTGTATAGGCAAGCACACACAAGAATCAGGTCTAGGATCACTTCAGACGAAGTTTCGTTGGGGAATCCCCCAAATGAATTGCTGAACTCGGATCCCCAACTATGAAGAGAAGTGCAGCTTCCATTGAGTGCATGCGTCAAAGTTGAGCAGCTGAGCCTCTTCAGTGGCTCAGATGGAGCGGTGGACAGCATATCCAGGTGCACATGGAGGACATGGCAGTCCATTAGAACCTGCAGAGGACACCTGGTACCAAAACAGAGGATGGAGGACAGAACAAATTGGTCAACTACCCCAGCACATGTTGGCAGTGAAAATTTGGGCAAATGGAGACTTTAAGGTGGGCTGTGTCAGCTATTGGATTCTGGAGAGATTTCATCGTGCTAGGAACAGTGAGACTGGCAGCAATTCAGAACTGTTGAACTATCAAAACTCCTTGAGCAGAGCTCTCAGATCATGCCCTATGTCGAGGACCACGGGATGGGTAGGAGGCTGGGTGGGGCTTCTCCCTTTATCTCCCCTCTTCTCCCAGATGCGGAATTTAAAAAGAGAGAATGTGAAAACAGTAGTCTTACTCACTTTTCTATAGTCCTTGTCCCTGTGTGCCCTAATCAACTATGTAAAGATCACCAAAATAAAAACAATAAAAATAAATAAATAAATAAGAATCACAAAAGTCACTTATGTAACGTTTCCACATAGATGTTTGTCCTACAGATATACTTGATCCATTGGAAATAGAATCCATTTTGCAAAGGTATTTAATCAGGAACATAAATGAAAATTTTTGAAAATCATGGTTTAGAAACGTAATGGTACACTAGTGTTACATTAATAATCAGATAAAAATGTTGAAAAATAAAATAAACAGACCCTTTATAGAAGAGCACAATTTCATAGGCTATTCAAAAGCACATTGAAAATTAAGAATTAAAGCAATTGCAGTGTATTTTGAATAGCAGAGATAGAATCTTTGTTTTGAGAATGTATGTTGGACTTAAGAGTGAGCAATTGTTGTCTTGCTGTATACACACTCGTGAAGTAATTTTAAGTATTGATTTTAAGTAGTTATTTCAGCACTTTTTGATAATACATGCCACACAGATAACTTTAATACCAGTGAACCTTGTTGAAATTTCAAGAAATCACTTAGGATACCTGGACCTTCACAACTGCTTTGCAGATTTTTGTCATTACTGTTTCTGAAATTCTAGTCTACCTTCACAGCTGTGCTATGGAAATACTTCGGGTCTTTGTGCATGCAGGCTGTTATAGCACACACACACACACACACACACACACACACACACACACACACACACACACACCAGCAGATTCATAGTGACTCATCCTTCTGGGCCCTCAGGGGTCAGAGCAGTAAACGAGCTGTCAGAGGCCTCTTTTTAAGATGCAATCCTCATCTGAGGAGTCTGTCTCCATGAACTGATCATCTCCCAGGAGTAACCCCACCCAACTCTCTAATACAATAATCTCCTTAATTAAGATTTCAAGATAGGAATGTTCAGGGCACACAAACATCAGTCAATTGAACTGTTCTCTGCTGCAAAAATAACCATTGTCCATTTCACTTTCAGTTCTTGATGCAGGTAGGATAAACAGCCACAAAAACAAACTAATTACAACGATAATCAATCTATTGCTGTCTCCCAATCCTTATTCTACCCAAACCAAAACAGAAAGTTGAAAAGGAAAAAAAAAAAGATAAAAAGTTGCAAATGACAGAAAGCATTAAATATGTTCCCTTTTCATCTGTGTACAATGTTCCTACCTTGATGGATGCTGTTGTGTATAACATTAAGTTGCCACTTTTGACACCTTCATTTGCTTGTTCATTTTAGAGTGCCTGATACCAGCCCTTGTCATTCAAATGGGGGAACCAGATAGAGTCTGGCTCCTCTCTGCCTGGCCCAACCCTGCCTGTCACAGACTTTTGGGGAGTGACCCAATTAAAGATGCTCTCTCTGTCTATTTGTGTGTGTGTGTGTTCCAAATATGTAAAAAGGAATAAACATTTCTTTAAAAAGATTCTTTCTGATGTCAACAGAGTGTGAGTTCACTTTGTCACTGAATGCATATGGCCATAATTCGGTTATTTGCCACTGCTGAGTAAACAGGTAAACACCTCTATGCTGATTCTACTGAAAAGACCATGTGGTTATAAAGAAGGAAATAAGTACACCCAACACTAGCCTCCCAACAAGCAATATTTAAGAATGTGTATGTATTTAATTCTTACCGGTTTATATGAAACATAACACCTACATCCTTCTAAGTAAAGAAGCAGAGATTCAATGAAGACTTTTATCAAAGGCAGTTCTGGTGTACTAATGCAATAAACATCAGGGTACAGTATTCCATCAAATCTCAGATATTAAAAACATGTCACAATTTTATATACTCTGAAAAAATATAATATTTCAAATAATACTGTAGTAAGTATACAATGAATGTGAATAAAGGTTTAGGATAGCAAAATGTTTCTAACAAAATTATATTTGATGCCTTAATAATAATCCTTCAAAAATTGATCACATCAGCTCCTCATTATTTTGGAATTTCTTTCTTCTATTATGACAATTTCAGTTACATAAACGATCTGTTAAACATCTTCCTATCTTACGAATTAACAAAACACTTGGTGGCTGGTTATTTAGCAACTAAAATGAAATCATAGTTATTCCTCAAGCATAAGTATTATGCTCATTAATACAAATTTTTTGCTTCATTGATATTTGAAACTTGCAGAGTAACATTTTATTGCAAAGAAAATTATGCTGCATTACTTTTAAAAGATGTTGAACAACAGTGAAGCCCAACACACTTAGTAGCAACAACTCATAAGACTCAGTTATGAGTTAATAAATCATGGTAGCTTATGGATAGGTTTTTTTTTATGTGCAGGCAATAACAACTACGTTGTCCCTTGTTAGATTGATAGAATTATAATGTTTTACTGATCGTAGAGTGCATCCCAATTTCATGGATTTTAAAATGTAAAAAAAAAGACCAGTGTCACGGCACAGTAGTTTGAGTTATTATTTATAATACTGGCATCCTGTATTGGAGTGCCAGTTTGAGTCCTAGCTGCTCCATTTCTAACCCAACTTCTTGCTAACAGGCCTGGGAATGCAGCAAATGATGATGCAATGCTTAGCACCCTGCCACCCAAGTGGATAAGCAAGACGGAATTTTAGGAATCTGGCTTTGGCCTGGCTCAGCCCTGGCTGTCAAGTCATTTGGGAGTAAAGAGAAGGTTCTCTTCTCTTTCTCTCTCTCTCTCTCTTCCTCTCTGCCTTTTAAATAAATAAGTCAATATTAAATAATTTGTACACAGCACATTGAATACATGTATTGAGTTATTATACTGCTCCTCATAAGCAGGTACAATCAAAGTTAAAACTAAGGAAAATATATATTTTTAAATACACACTAGTCACAAAAATTACATATTTGTCTCCAGTATGGTTTTATTCCCTGTGAATCTGAAGAAGTAATTAAACCTCTTTCATCATGATACTCACTGTGTGATATGGACGTATAAGTAAGCCAACAATTAATAGTGTGATGCTTAGTAAACTTTATTGCATCCTGTCAATCCACATTTTATAAGGGTTAATGTAAACAAAAATCCCATGAGCCAGGAACACAACTGAAATGGAAGCTGAGCTCTCAGAAGGCTATGCAAATTTTCAAAAGTAATGGAAGATTTTTGCAGGAAGTATCAGATTGCTATGATTTTTATTGAGCTGGGAGTCAAGTACCAGGCCCCCAATAGAGGCTTTGTGGATAATTGTACATTGACACACCATTGTTCCCTAAAGTTTATATCAGAGTTCCCTAGTGTTATGTGTATTGTCTACTAAAATGAATGCATAATGGCATGTACCAATCATTATAACCTCATGGAATGCGTGTTCTCTGCCCTAAAGTTCCTCCTTGCTCTGACTCTTCCTTCCTCAATTCTACCTCCTGTCAACAACTGACCTTTTTAGTACATTCATGATTTCTTTTTCCAGAATGTTATATAAGTACACTCACATAGTGTACAACCTTTTCAAATTGGTCTCTTTATGCAATAATATTCATGTACTTTCTCCCTAAGTCTTTTCATGGCTTGAGAGAATGTTTGTTTTTATCACTGATTAATATTCCATTGTCAGGATGTGCCAGTGTGTTTATTCCTTCACTGGCTGAAGAATAGTTTGGTTATTTCAAGTTTTGTCATTCATCCATTCTATAAACACCTGTGTGAAGATTTGCACATGAACATAGATCCCCAGCCCCAACAAAAGAAGTGAAAACACTGGATTATATGGTTAAAAAAAATACATTTTGTAAAACAACTACAGTCTTCCAAAGTATGCCATTTTGCATTCCATTCAATAAGGAATAAGAATTCTGTACTTCAAAACATCCCCCAAACTTGTATTGTATATTGGGTATAAAAGAAAACTGTATAAATCGGTTTATTTGTGTTAATGAACACATAATAGGGCTATCACCGTGTGCAGTAAGTTAATCCTTGTAGCAGCCAGCATCCAACAGCAAAGCATCAGATCCAGCCCTAGCTGCTCTTCGCCCTGTCCAGCTCCTTACTTGGGCACTTGGGAAAATTTGGCTCAAATATTTCAGCTCCTGCAATCCACATATGAGAACCAGATGGATTCCCATGTTCCTGGCATTGGTGTATCTCAACCTTAGCTGTTGCAAGTATTTGGGGAGTGAAGCAGCAACACTGGGTCTTTCTCTCCACCTCTCCCTCTGTTCCACTCCCTCACCCTGCCATGTCACTCTTCCAAATAGATCTCTCTCAAAGTTAAATATGTTTCAGGTGGCAGCACTGTCTGATAGCAAATTGAGCCACTGCCTATAATGCCTACTTCTCACAGGAACACTGGTTCAAATCACAGCTGCTCCACATCCAATCCAGTCCCCTGCTAAGGAAAGCAGAAGATTATCTAAGTATCTGGGTTCTTGCACCTATGTTAGAGATCCAGATGAAGTTCCTGACTTCAACCTGACTCAGCCCCTGTTGTTATGGAAATTTAGAGAGTTAAACCAGAAGGTGGAAGACCTCTATCTTTGTCTATACCTCTTTTTTTCTATGTTACTCTGCTTTTCAAATAAATATTACAAAAAAAAAGGACTGATAACACCATGAAAGTGGAGGACAGAGATAAATAGGAATAAGACTTTAATACAGTATAGATTAAGTTGGTATTAATTTGAACTAAATAACAAGTAGAAATCTGAGTAGACCTACAAATAAAGCTATTAATTTTGTTTTTTTAAATATTTGTTTCAATCAACCTGCATGCTTGCCAATGGATAGAATTGCCTTGCCCAACACCCAAGACTGGACCACCTTCTCGCCAGTGGAAGCTATGAGCCAATGGAGGGGTTGCCCAGGTTCTCCCACTTGGCTCACTCCCAGTCCTAGATTTCACACATGCCAATGGGTGGCAGGCCCCCACTCAACATGGCCTGCCCTCTCTGTCCCAGCCTTTGTATAATCTGGTGGATGATGTGAACCAGCCCACCCCACATCCTGGTAGGAGTGCATATATGGGGCTGCAGCCAGTACTTGCCCAACCTTTTGCCAGCCCCAGTACTCATGAGTGTTGACAGATTCCATGGTCACATCTAGCTCATCCCCTACCTCCCTAACACTTAAGCTAACCATTGGAACTTGTGTTTCCACAGGGTTAAGCCCACATATTCCCTTCAGAATCGACTCCTGGAGCTGGCTCTCTTGCTTGCTAGTTGGTGTCATGGCCCAGCATCATGTGACCTGTCCACTGTACTGATACTCACTGTCATGTACTGTCATAGCCTTGCCAGACAGGCCCCCCCCCACCAGCCCTAGCGTTCATGTGGGCTGGTGTGTAGTGAGCAGCAATGTTCCATGCTAACAAGCCCAGCTCAGAACTCCCACGTGGGCTGAAGCATTGGACTGACCCATAAAGGTCTTCCAGTCTCTCCCTTTCAAACTACCAGATCTCAGTCCTCTCACTTACCTGCAAGTACAGTGGAATTGTCTTTTGGAGTCCTTCTGCAGTCATTCCTTGTTGACATTTATGGTGTTTTCTCCAGAGATGTCCCTCAGCAGTAATTTCTCACCTGGGCATGAATCCATAGGTCATTGACCCAGCAATCTCAACCATCAGTGTGCTTATAAGCTGTTTGGGGCAACAGACTGTGCTAAACAGTTTATCTACAAGCACGCACAAGAATCAGGTCTGGGATCACCTTAGATGAGGTTTCTTTGAGGATCCCTCAACTGAACTGTTGGAGTCAGAACTACAACCATAGAGAAAATTGCAAGGCCCATGGTCTAATCATGGAACACTTTTGTCAGAGCTGAGCCTCCTCAGTGGCTTAGACAAAACAGTGGGCAGCATAGCCAGTTGGACATGGAGGTGAAGATGGTATATTAGAACCTGCAGAGGACACCTGGTACCAAAACGGAGGATGAAGGACAGAACAAATCGATCAACTATCCCAGCCAATGGTTGGCAGTGAAGTCTAGGCAAAAGGAGACTCTTAAGTGGACTGTATCAGCCAGTGGATTTTAAGAGATTTCATCATGCTTGGAGTGGCAAGATCGGCAGCAATTCACAACAGCAGGTCCCACATCAGGGATGTTGGGATGGTTGGGAGGCTAGATGTGGCTTTTCCCCTTATCTCTCCCTTTCCTCCAGATACAAGAAGGAAAAAAAGAGAATGTGGTAACAGTGGTTTTACCCACTTTCTTCTAGCCCTTGATCCTTTGTGCCTTAATCAACTATGTAAAGATTATTAACAAAATAAAAATAAAGAGAAGTTTTTTATAAAAAAGGAATAGATGTATATAAAAACTAAATTATTTATTTGAATAATGTATGTATTTGTTTATGGAGTTACAGAGATAGGGGTGGGGAGAAAAAGAGACCTTTCACACGCTGGTTCGCTCACTAAACAGCTGGAGCAGCCGAGCTGAAGTCAGAATCTAGGAACTCCATCCAGGTCTCTCACGAATGGCAGGGAGCCAGGTACTTTGTCCTAATCCCAGGCACATTATCTCATTCCCATAATGGAAATGGAGCAGCTGAGAATCAAACAGGCTCTTAGATATACCAAAATTTGTAATTTAAAACAAACCAAGTTAAGACTGAAAAACCTTCCAAACAGAAAAAGAACAAGACCCTGTGGCTTCACTGGTGAATTCTATGAATTGTATGAAACATTTGAGGAAGGATTAAAGGTAATCCTTTACTAACTCTGAAAATACATAGAAAGAGATAACACATTATAATGCATGGTATGAAGATGTTATCCTCCAAATGTGAAGGCAGACAAAGACTTCAAAGAATGAAAACCATAAGCCATTATCCCTTAGGAGTATGTGTGCAAATCCTCAGGAAAACACCAGCAAACCAAGTCAAGGAGCATGTCAAAGTGATTATACTCTATGACTACAGGAATCTTTCAAGATTGCTGGTAAAAGAGAACTTCCTCAAAAAGCCAACTGTTGAAACCTACAACAAGTATCATGCAAAATGGTAAAAGACCATAAACTTTCAGAAACAAGACAAGAATATTGGTTCTTGCCACTTCCTCTCAGTGCTGTACTGGAGGTTCCAGATGGGACAATAAATCAAGATAAAAATGAAAAGATTGAAACAAAGAGTCAAAATTATCTACATTTTCATGAATTATGACTTTGTATATAAAATATCATAAAAATAAGCTCTAAAAACTACTAGCTTTGAGTTAAGCCACCACTTTTAATAGTGGCCTTCCATATTAGAGCCCTGGTTTGAGTCCCGGCTGCTACACTAGCAATAACGTTCGCTAAGTTACACCTGGGAAGGCAGAGGAATATTGGCGGAGTATTTGGATCCTACCCCAGAGACTTGGATGGGTTTCTTGGATGTGGCCATTTGGGGATTGAGGCAGCAAGATGGAAGATTTTTCCGTTTTTAATTACCTCTGAAGTAAACAAATTAATAAATAAAAAAGTATTTCAAAAAACCTTTTAGTTTTTGGTAAATGAATTCAGCAAAATTGTAGCATAAGAGAACAATATACAATGCATAAAACTGGTTGCCTTTCCATATACAGTAAAGAAAAATCTGAAAATTAATGTACAAAGCAAAATCATGTGTAAAACCACCAGAAATAATAAGATAACCATGAATAAATTTATCCAAAGAAGCTCCAACCTCATATACATTGACAAATACAAAATACTATTTTAAAGAAGTTGAACATACAAATAAGTGGTAAAATATCCCATCTTCACAATTTAAAGACATGATGTTGTTAAGATTGAGAAACTCCCAAAGTGATGAAGAGATCCAATGATAATCTTAAACAAAACATCAACTCTCTTCCTGACTACTAGGATACACCAATACACAATTCACATGGAAATGCAGGAGACCTCAAATAGTCAAAACTGTCTTGAAAAGAGAATACACACATTAGAATGACTTCTATATCTTGATTTCAAAATTTAGAGCAATCCAAGACAGTTTTAGGTCCTGTTACCAAGTCATGAAATAGGTGCTACATAAGGTATGAAAAAAAAATAGTCCTATGCAATAGACACAAAACATGTTAGGGGATGTTTCTTTTTAATTTTGACAAGTGTGATTTATTTTTGATTATTAATATTTCACTATGTACTAGTCACTGTCTTGTAGCATGTTTTGTAAGATCAATGACATTTGATAATCTGTCATTACCACATTAGAATATCTTTATGCAATTAAGGCTTTAGTCACAAGACAGGATGGGTTTTATTTTTTCCTTTCTTTTTTATTATGAATTTACTATTATTGTTGTTATTGTTATGATGATGTTATGATACAGTTCCATGGGCTCTGGGATTTCCATTACCTCCTCCCCAAATTTCCCCCTCAATGGTTTCCCCTATATTATACTAGCATAGCCTTTCATAAACAGTCATAAGTCCATCATTCTACTATTTCAGTGTATCCTGACATTGTAGGAATGGACAATGGTACAAAGTCCAGAATCCTATTTTGAAGATATGTTTAATAGTTCCACTGGGAGTCCACCTTTTTATTTGGGGGTAGAGATACTTACTGCGTTGTGTCTTCACTTCTTATTGTGCAAGTCTCCAACATTCAGTCGTGTAGATGAATATATTTACATACATGTTTATATATATATGTTTATATATATACATGTTTATATATCTATATCTATCTATCTATATATATAGATATATAGATCTTGTACTTTGCATGAAGGTTGCTTTATATCAGAGAGTTCTAGTTTTCTTATGCCACCTGGGGCCATAGTTACCTGGAGGTTCTGTCTGTGGAAATGAAGCATCCAATATAGCTGGCTCTCACAGCCATCAGTGAATTTTGGATGTAGATCAAAGCCGTAGAGCTTTCCCACTGCACCTGCACATGACACTTCACAGTATGTCAGTCAATTTCAGTGAAGCAGAGATCCAGGAGTGACACACTCAGGGTGCAAAAACTAAAGCTGTGTATGAGTGCTCTGAAGGGTTAGTCCAGAACTAGCACAGGGTTGCTTTACTCATAAGGTACTTCTTAAGCTATCAAAGGTCAGGACTAAATTCTGGCTGAAGGAAAATGCAGTCTGTTCTTAAAGGAAAGAGTTACTAAGAAATCATGGCTTAGAATGGCTATGGACTAATTTGCGTACTCTCTGCATCCAAATCCCTATGAAATCCTAACCATCGTGTGACATTTGGAGATAAGGCCTTCAGAAAAAAAAAAAAAAAAAAAGATTAAGGTTAGATCAGCTGATGGAGTAGGGGGCCTTCACAGCAAAAAGATGAGCACCTGCAAGCCAGGAGGAGAATCCTCACTAGCGGCAGACAGTTCAAATAACCTTACCTTGAACTTCTCTACCTCCAGAACTGGGAGAAGTAAAAATTATTGCTTAAGCCACCCAACCTCTAATATCTTGTTATTTAAAGCTAACAATTCACTGATTTTTTTTTATTTTACTAACAAAGCTATAGATTTTCCTAGAAATATTTACTGGAAATGCTTTATGTATCTTCCATTTCTTCAATGTGGATGTCAGTGTTATTCCAGTTATATGCTTTTTTTAAAAAGCCTACCACAACCTTAATCACAAAACATTTAAACTCGCCATTGCTTTTAGTGGAGACTGTTTATTTTGTTTCTGTAGGGCACAATTTTAGGAGAATATTTTTTCTTCATGACAGGCACCTTTCTCTTCCATTTTCTTATGCGAAATTAAAGTCTTCGTTGACAATTTCTTTTAGATCATAAAGAGAGATCTCCCTACCACCGGGTCATGTTTCTCTTTCCAGTCATCAGGTGCATCCTACACAGAGCGTTAAATGTGAACCCGAATGACCTTTTTTTATTATTTATTCTCAATTTCTAGCCTCTGCATGGTAAAATTAACACTGAGTGGGAAGTAATTTATGTTCAGTTCTAGAATCTGTTGAAGTCATTCAAGTAACTTGCCCATAGCAACAGAAAGAAGTTGCATGGAATACTTGCAATGCAATGTTGAGTTGTGCACATTGCACACATATGATGCCTTTTTACTTTTTGAAAAGATAACTGGCTCAAATTTCAGAACAGGTATAATTCTTCTTTTTAAGATGTATTTTTTTTTATGGAAAAGGTAGTTTTACAGATCTTGGAGGTTCCTGACCAGCAGGCGCCCATGAACAGATGGGCAGTGCTCCTCACAAAAACCACTGAAGACAGTATGGTCCACTATGTCCATTTATTGCAAAGTAAGCACAATCTTAAATAGCCTAAGGAAAGAGGAGCGATGAAGGGTGTCTTTCGACAATCCTCCTACCCAACAATGGCACTGACTAGAAGGCTTCTCTATCTCTCTGGACCCTCCTTTCATGCTAAAGGCCATGAACAGCCATAGCCATCCTGAAAATTCTTAACATCATTGTCCTAGCTTTGATAGCAGTTTGAGTATCCTCCAAAAAGCCTATATTTTGTGGGAGGGAGAGTTTTTCCAGTCATATGTTAATAATTAACACATTGGTATTAAGTATTAATAAATGAAAGCTATAGATCTTAATTAATTATTACATTTAGGAGGTACTTAGGTCATTGGGGTACATATCCTCAAAATGTTGTTCTTGTGAGAGGATGGATGATGATTTAGGTCAAGTTTGGTGTACATTCCCCTCTGCTTCCTGGCTCAATAAATAGTTCTTGCCATCACACCATTCTCATCAGTCACACATAGACTAGGTCACTTGATCTTGGACTTCAAGCCTCCAAAACGATTATTATGTAGTAACACAAGCTGACAAATATAGTAAGTGGCATATGTACAGCAATCTCTGTATATTAATTTTTAACTTAGTGTCTCAGTATTTCCATCAATGCTTTTCTAATTTTTAAAAAATTTTTAAAAATCTTATAGTTGAGAAGGATGAATGTCCATGTGGACTATTAATTACAGTGGGGAGTGTCAGGGAATAGGGGAAAGTGGATGAGACCATTTTTCCCAATTTCCTTTTTCTTCTTCCTATATCTGGGAGAAAGGGGGCGAGAAGCCACACCTAGCACCCTAACCTGGGAATGGAGACTAGCTACCCAGTGTCATTCCAGTGTCACTGATGTAGGGCATGCTCTGAGGGTATTTCTCAGTGGTTTCAACAGCTCTGGAAAGCTGTTGATTTTATTGTTTGAAGGATGAGAAAATCCTTACAAGGTCCGTGGTTGGCATAGTCCACCTTGGAGTACCCATTCGCCCAGACACTTGCTGTCAATGTTCTCCATGTGCATCTGGCAATCCCATCCATTGCTCTGTCTTCAGCGACTGAGGATGCCCAGTTCTGACACATGTACTTCATGGTCAGACCATAAATCCTGTGATTCGAGCCATGTTTGGAGTTTTGAGTCCAGCAATTCAGTTGGGAGGATCCCCAAAGAAACCTCATCTGAGGTGACCCCAAACCTGATTCTTATTTGTGTCAACCACTATAGGGTCCGGCTGAGTCTGTCATCCATGTGGGCCTACACACACACTGTTGGTTGTAGTTGCTGGGTTAGGCTGGACCTGAGCATCCACTGGTTTGTGTATGGGATGCGGCTGGTGACAAAACTGACCCAGCAACTACAACCAACATTTATAGGCTCAGGTCTTGTACTCTCCAGGTGGTGCTGTGGTCTTCCTTGACAGGTCTTGTGTCCATTCCCAGTACTTGCCAGTTGATCCTGCTGCAAAGCCCAGCCAGCTGCACTCACTCTGGCTCATGCATTCACTGGTATATATGGTTCTTTAGCCTGGCTTGGTTCTCACCATAACCCAGCTCACATGCATGCTACCGGGTGTTATAGCCCCGCCCTGCCTTGTCTGCCCCTGGTCTTAATTCTTATGCTCACCAGTGGGAGCAGTGGCCTAGCAGGAGAGTGCCCACCTACCAGGCTTGTACCTCTCTCTCCCAGGTCTCACATGTGTTGGTAAGTACTGCAGCCCAGTCTGGCATGACCTACCTCACCTCAGCATTTGTCAGTGGGGACTACATCCAGGCCCAGCTCATCCTGCTCCCAGATCCAGCTGATGATGGTAGGTTCCACAAACTATCCCAGCCTGGACTGGCCCTAGTCCTAACCCTAATGTGAACTGGCTGATTTTGTGGCCCAACCTGGACTGTTCTTCACCCTTTTCTGGTTCTCATTTCTGCCAGCAGGTGCTATGAATTGGCTCACCCTGACCCAGTCTGGCCTACCCCCATATCTGACCCACTGGTATGCTGGTGGGTACTATAACCCAGCCTGATCTGGGCTGCTCCAAATCTTGGTTCTTGTGCTGATCTACAGCGACTGTGTCCTGACAGACGTGTTCCTCAAGCTGCTCTGAAAGGTCACTCCCAGTGGCAGACCTCATGAATACTGGTAAGTGCTTGGCCCAGCCTGACTTGGCTGTCCTGACAGATACTGCGACCTCGGCCAACCAGCCCACATCCATTTTGGCTCTTACTGTTGGTTGCTACAGCCCAGCCATGCCTGGTCCACACATAGACCCAGCTGTCGCATTATTCAGCAGGTCCTGAGACCTAGGCCAGCCTTTCCTACACCGATTCTAACTCTTGCAAGCACCAGCAGGTGCTGGAGCCTAACCAAGTCTCACTCACCCTGGATCCAGTCCACATCTATACCCAGATATAATGCAGTCCTTTCCAGTCCAGATCCCCTACCCATTCCAGCTCTAGTGCTTGTCAGTGGGAACCACAACCCAGTTCCTCAACTCCCTGACCATGTCTGCTCCTAGCCTCAGATCTTGCCTGTGCCATTCCACCAATACTTGTTCAGAATAAAGCAGTGGTATGAAGTTTCACTGACCTATTCAATTAAGATTATTTGATTATTCTTTCAGTGCTTAGAGTTGAATAAAATAGCAAAGCATGACACTGTGGATTGAAAACAAAACACTCTCTGAGCTTGGAGACCTATCTTCTGGGAACTGCTTTGAAGAAAAACTCCTGGCTGTGTGATTTTGAGCAAGTTGGCCACATTTTCCCACATTTCCCCTTCTATATCTGAATTGGAGGAGGTGTGATAGAATAGCTGTTGTTGTCTTGCTTACCTGAAAGGACTGTTCTTCAAAAGCATCCAGCTTTGCTTTTGTCTTTCTCTTTCCTTTCTTAATTTACTTGTTTCTTTCTTTCTCTCTTTCTTTCTTTCTTTCTTTCTTTCTTGCACTATTTTGAGATATAGAGAAAAAGAATGAGTGAAACAATGAGAGAAAGAGAATGCACTTATCTTGAGAATCATTATTGACATTCTCACCATGACTGGGACAAGGACAGCCCATGGCCACGAGTTTGCAACTCAGTTTAGGTCTCCTACATGGCCAGGAGGAACCCAACTACATGAGAAATCAACACTGCCTTGAGTCTTCCTTAGCAGGAAGCTGGAATCAGGAGTTAGAGCAGGTATTAAAACCCAGGCACTGCTCTTTGGATGTGGTCAACTTAGTCATCCGTCTCCTATGCTACATCTTCATTGTACGTATATATTTTAAGAGTGGAAGGCATTTTTAAAGTAAAACAAACTGATGCTTTTTCTAGTAGGAATTTTGCATGTTTCTGTCAATTTCAGGAACTATTTCATTATATTTTTCTGAAATCCAAAACTGATCATTTGGTACATGGTTGCTGTCTGCCTGCTCTGCTGATAAAGGTTTCTGAAGATAACTGATAGTTGGATTATAAACAATGACAGAAATACTCTGGTAATAAAAGAATAAAAAAAAAAACAAGAGAAGGTGTTGTGTTGCAGGAAGTCATGCTGCCACTTCGGGTACCAAATCTCTTATTAGAGTGTCACACTTCAGTTCTGGTTATTCAGCACTCCCAATTAGGGTTCCTGCTAACATCCCTGGGAAGCAGAAGAGGATGACTCAACTATTTGGATCTCTGCTACCTGTGTAGGACACCTAGATGGAGTGACTTGCTCTTGGTTTCAGCCTGCTCCAGCCTTATTGATGCAGGGATCTGGGGGAGTGTACTAGTGGAAGATACCTTTCTCTTTCTCTCTTACCCTATCTTCCCATTCCCTCTCCCCACCCACCCCACCCTATAACTCTGTGTGTGTGTGTGTGTGTGTGTGTGTGTGTGTGTGTGTCCCTCTCTTACATTATTCCTTTCAATTAACTCAATAAATCTTTTTTAAAAATACAGTCAAAAATGTAAAATATGTTCAGAATTTTAAACATCCAGACTTCAAGTAAAATCTTTCCAGCTCATTTCAATCCACCCAGGACCTCTAATTTATCCATCCTACTCTTAATTACTGCTCATCAGTTTTTCATGCCCTTAGGTTATTTTTATACCAAGTTTAAACTATCTGGCTCATTACTTACTTTAAGATCTATTTATTTGAAAGAGAGAGTTACAGATAGAGAAGGAAGAAGGGAGGGAGAGAATGGAGGAAGGAGGGAAAGAAGAAGAGAGAGAAATTGAGAGAGATCTTCCATCTATTTGTTCACTCCCCTCAAATGATTGCAGCAGCCAGAGAGTTGGGCCAGACTGATGCTAGGTACCATGAGATTCATCTAGTTCTCCCAAATAGACCGCTTTCTGCCACTTTCTCAAGCACATTAACTCAGAGCTGGATTGAAACTGAGACACAAACCAGTGCCTGTATGAGATGCCAGCATTATAGATGGTGGCCTTATTCACC
The DNA here is from genome assembly GCF_017591425.1 of Ochotona curzoniae. Classification (NCBI taxonomy): domain Eukaryota; kingdom Metazoa; phylum Chordata; class Mammalia; order Lagomorpha; family Ochotonidae; genus Ochotona; species Ochotona curzoniae. The sequence goes on from NW_024467115.1 coordinate 26,006,423, forward strand.
ATGCCACCATGCCAGTCTTGGTTTATCTTAATCACATTATTGCATATAATGCTACTCTCTTGGTTTTCTTTCTCTGCATGCTTCTCCTGGGGAAAAAAAATTCAACTACGTAGTCCATTTTTTAATTTTATGCCCTATCTTTAGGTATAAAGGACACCCAGTAGCTAGAAAGTATTGCTTCTTTCTGAATCATGCAAGATATCAATGGAAAAGGTTAGCATTTGAGTTGGTAAGATGAAGACAGCAGATTGGCTTCCCTAGTGCACACACTCATTATCCAATCTCCTAACAGGGAACAAGAAAGGCAGGGGAATATGCTGCACATCAGGCATAGGAGATCCTCATACTCAGGGCTTCAGACTCTGGAAATTACTCCAACAGATCCCATCCCCAGCCTTTGCTTCAGAAATGCCATCAGCTTCCTTGCTTCTCATCAGGCTTTTGGACTAAATACACTACCAGCTTTCCTGTTTCTCCAAACTGCAAAAAAAGTAGCTCTAGGACTTTGAGGTCTCCATAATTAACACAAGTAAATTCCCACAACAAATGTCCTCTTTTATATCTCTTTATAGTTATTGGTTCTGTTGGCTGAAAAATCTAACACATTTAATAAGCCAGCACTCTCCATGCCTACTTCATGCACTCAATCTGATGTATTCATAATTGGTTTCTGTATATATCTGACCCCACCTACTGCTCGCTTCAGCTGGAGCTGGGGTGAGGAATGAGAGGGGGCGGATCTTGGAATCCAGAGATATTAACCTCTGGCAGCCACCTAGCTGCAGAGGCTGCCGGGCAAGACGGTGGCCTCATGCCTACTTCATACGAGCCAGCCACCATGTGCACGTGGTGAGCAGCTCCCGGGCAGCCAGTGTGCCATTTGGCCCCAGGCTCTGCCTGCTGGCCCCAGGCATGGGAGCTCTGGGATTTGGGTTCTCTGATGCGCTGCTTAGGTAGCTCCATCCTGAACCCACAGTGCTTTGGAGCCGTGAATCAACTCTAAAGATTCCCAATGACAGTCAGTCTCAGTAAAGCTCAGACTCCGGGCATGCCCAGCAGGATGTCCCCATTACCTGCCATGATGATGGATCAGCAGACGGGTCACAGTGGGTAGGGCCATGACATTAACTAGCACTCAAGAACCATATCTGGGGGTGGAGTGTATGGGGGGGAGTGTGGGCCACACCCTGTGAAATTCTAACCCCACTGGGAGACTTATTAGAGGGGATGGTGACATTCTAAGCTGGGTGAGACCAAGGAGCTTAGCCACAGTCTCTAGTGCAGGGATTGCATCAGGCAATGGGCTGTGCAGAGCTGATCCAGAGCGACTACTGGCAGGCTTAGGACTGGCTGTGATCAGGCCTGGTTTGGGAGCTGGGGGGAGACCCTGGCTGGGTGAAGGTTCCCACCAAGGGGTGCACATGCTGGAATGGGGCTGTGTTCTGGTCAGGACAGAGTTGTAGCCTCCCTTGGTACAAGTGTGAACTGGGTCTTGGCACACCGGTCCGGGTCAGACTGTAACACATTCTAATGTTTTGGAGGACCAGGGTAAATGTGGGATGGACGGACTAGGCTGGGTTTCAACCCCAACTGAGCCATGTATGTGCTATATGTGGGTATGGACAAGCCGTGGCTGGGCTGAAACATCCAGCAGCAAGAACCAGAATGGGTTGAAGGGCAGTAAAAAAAAAAAAAAAAAAAAAAAAAAAAAAGCGCCTTTGCTCCTGCTCGGACAGGAGATGAACTGAGTGGTGCTGGCCCACAGACCCACTGGTATGCTTGAAACCTGGCACCAGGAAGGGTTCTGAGGGAGGAATCTGGGGGACTCCTCTGACAGGACATGGATCCTTCAAATAAGCGCAAGAAGCATGGAAGGAAACAGCCCAGAAAAAGTGCACCACTGACATACATTTGGCATGGGTTGGGGTAAACCAGGCTGAGTCAGTTCGTGTCATCCACTGACAAATCCAAACGTCTGAGCAGAGTGAGGTTCGAGTCAGGTTCGGTTGCAACAAAAGCAGGATACAACACAGAATACCAAGGTGAGGCTGCCTGTGCCAGATGAGACCACAGCACCCAACCAACACAGGTGAGTATCAGGAAGGGAGAGCAGAGCCGACAGGGAAATAAGAGGTGGTTCCCATGCTGGATAGCTACTCCCACTGGAGAGCGTGAGCTGGGACCAGACTAGGCAGGGCTGCAGCACCTGTGAGCCTCATATGTACCAGACCAGGGAAGAGCCAGGACGGGCGGACTATTCCTACTAGTGTTAACAAAACGGGAGGGGGTGAGAGCTGTCGGGGCTTAGCCGTAGCAGAAGCTGGCACTAGGGACCATTACTGTCAAGTCCAACCACAGGGCCACCTGAAAAGAACACAACCGAGAGAGTGACCTGGGAGGGAAATAGTGGGCTTCCCCCTCTTGGGTCAACACTCCCATGGGAAGGCAAAATAACAACTAGGACAGGGGCAGGGATGGCTAGACAGAGAGGCATTCAACAACATCTGTGAGGGCTGAACAGTTGAGCTGGTTGGATGGAACTAAGCTCCAATACCTTTCGACATTTACGAGAGCCCGATGGGATATGGGGCAGACTGAACTAGGCTGCTACACATGCTGGCAAATCAGGGCAGGGGTGGACCAGGTGGGGGTTATTGGGGGTCGCTCTCACTAGGCTGCAGCTCCCAGTGGTTGGTGTGATGGCCGAGTACGTGACGAGCAGAACCAGGATGGACTACAACACCCATTGATTCAAGAGGAAGTCGAGGCTCAAGATGGAACCAACCCAGCAATTGCAACCACCAGCTGAATGGGGACCAGAGAAGGTCTCCCCAAGAAGCCATTGAACTTATCTGGACAATAAGATGCTGGACTCTATGCTTGGTATATGCTTGCAATGAAGGAATCTCAACTGAACTTGAACTGTGGTAATGCAACAAGGTGGAGGAATCCAACCATGGGGGCGGAGGGAGGGTTAGTGAAGGGGTGGGGAGATTCCCAGTACCTATAAAACTGTGTCACATAACACAATGTAATTAATAATAATAATAAAGTTACAAAACATGCTACTGAATGACTAATGTGTTAGTGAAGAAATGAAAAAGAAAATCAAGAACCTTCTTGAAGAAAATGATGCTACTGTATGGTCTATGAGTCATTCCAAACCTGCTCTATAAATGATACTTAAAGATGTTCTCTTGACAGACAAAAGGAATACCTTCCACCAAAACCAAAGGCAAACGTGAAAAACTTCCCAGTAAGATAACAACAAAAGACTAAATCAATGAACCACCAACTGCTAAAATGGCAGAACCAAATTACCACCCATTCATATTTACCCTGAATGTAAATGGCTTAAAATAATCAATCAAACATCATAGATTAGTAGATCGGATTAAAAATCAAAACCGATCTATTTGTTGTCTACAGGAGACATGTCTCACCAACAAAGATCAGCAGAAACTGTATCTCATAGATTTTTTGTTAGTTTCGTCTCTTCAAAAACACTTTCTTCTGATTAAATTCTTCAATGACTCATAAATCATACAGAATTGTAGACTCTTCAGGCAGATGAACACATGATTTTATGCATAATTGCCCATCAGTCTTCTAGAGTCATTTCTCCTCAGTAACTAGGAGTAGGGATTGCATGGCGTCCAATCTAAAATATGATATTTTTATCAGTTGTTTTATGAAATATTTCTGCACCATACTGTCATAAAAATAACACTGATTGGCCAATCCACCAGAGTTGAGTGGCCTAGGGCAAACTTACTTGTACATTTGACTGTAATGTCATGGGTTACTGATATGATGAGCATGACCTGACTATGGCTTTTGGAAGCTGACAGGACTCATCTACATAATAACTAGGCTATAAAATGAGCAAGAAAAGGCAAGTCCTGGGCTACATCTGCTTTTCAAACCTCCACTTTAATCATTTTGACTGATGCCTCAGGTGCAAAAGAAAGTCACATGGCCAAAGACATAGTTAGGAGGTGGTGAAATAGAATGATTCTTTTTTAGAAGTATCAATTGAGACTTCCAGAAGCAGCAGGGCTCTGAGAATATGTATTTGAGGTCTTTTACAATCTTCTCTTTGACAATGAATTATTGTTGTAATATGAAAATGCAACCATCTTTGCCCAGATCTCCCAAAAGAGTCTTAACAATGATGTCACTGGATTCAAATCTGAGGAGCTAGTTTTAAATTAAGATTCTAATGTAAGTGACATGCAGTTAAATACAGCAATCCAAGACTAGGCAGGGATGCAGAGCTTCCATGAGTATTATTAAAATAAGAACTTTATATAGAAATTAAATTTTACATAGAAGTAAATGTTGTAGCATTAACAAAATATTCACTAATAAATTTGTAACTTGGTATACGTGAACTTTTCAAAGCTTTCAGAGAACTTGGAGAAACCAAGATTGTTCTCTGCAGGAGGGCCAAGAAGTTCATGGAGAGGCCCATTGGAGGTCATTACCTCTGTGTAACACCCACCTTTATGGGTCCCAAACGAGGCAACTAGTGCTAGAATTGCAGATGCTGTTAGTAAGATCATCAGCCAAGAAATAACTTGAAAATGTGGGGGAATAAAATCATATTCTCTGTTACTCAATAAACCAACGGACTTATCTAACATTGAAGAACTTTCTGGAATAATAGTACTGCTTAACTTAGTGCTTTAAATGAGAATGTGTTTTAAATCATTCACAAGTTCCTCTTTTGCCAAACCAAAACCAGAAAGGGGAATTCCAGAAAATGTAGTTCTCAGTTTAATCAGGTTACATAGAATATTCCATAATGTTAATTCTAGTTTCATTTTTTAAAAATTCCATTGAGTTTTCCTTCATATTACCCAAATAACTCTGCTTAATGGCTATTTAAATATCTTATTTTGTGGAATTTTTATGTTTTGTGCCATTTTTGTTATGTCATTGTATTTATTATCAAATTTTAGAAATTTCTTTTAATTTCTAAATGAAATTCTGTATTGTGTAATTATAGACATGATTTTTATTCAGCTAAGCTTGCCTTATCATTTTCCAAACTAATTAATTTGGAAAGAAGTTTTAACTTCAGCCAAATTTAGTTTATCAACTCCCTTATTACATTGTTATTATTTGTTTTGTTTACTACAATAAGATTGTAAAGATATTCTATTTTTTAATAAAAGCCTTTGAATGACTTCCATGTTAAATTACAATCTATCTCAGGCCCAGTGCGGTGGCACAAGTGGTTAAGGTCCTCGCCTTGCACGCCCGGGATCCCATATGGGCGCCGGTTTTAATCCCAGCAGCCCCGCTTCCCTTCCAGCTCCCTGCCTGTGGCCCGGGAAAGCAGTCCAGGACGGCCCAAGGCTTTGGGACCCTGCACCCGCGTGGGAGACCTGGAAGAGGCTCCTGGCTTCAGATTGGCATAGTATCGGCCTTTGCGCTCACTTGGGGAGTGAATCATCGGACGGAAGATCTTCCTCTCTGTCTCTCCTTTCTGTATATCCGCCTTTCCAATAAAAATAAAAATAACAAAAATAAATCTTAAAAAAAAATTACAATCTATCTTGAGGAAATTTGTGTATATGGAGTAGGATATTTCTTGTTATATTTTTACATTATATTTTACAGATATCAAATTCTTTGATGTTATATATTGGAAAATGTGTATGTAACCATCTCTGTCCACATTAAATTCCACTGATCCCTTTACAAAAACAAATTGACCATATTTCATTGTATATCTATGTACTTCTAAACTAACAGTATTGATTGATGGATCTATTTTCTATTGTATACCTATAATTGTTACAGTTTGTAGTAATCCTTAAGGTAACATTTCAAATTTGTTCTATTTAAAAACTTAAAAAGCATTGCAGATCTTCAGTATGTCTACATAAATATTAGTGTCCTATTGTTAATTTTGATTTTAAAAGGACTGAATTGTTTTTATAAATGTGTGTTTCTAGAATTTGAAAGAAATCTTGTTCCCTTTTTAGGAGCAGCCATAATGACCTCCTTTCACTCTTTCTCTAGGTGCATCTCTCCAGAGGCTTGTCATTGCTTCCTGTTTGCGTGTAATGATATAATCCAAATATGTGGATGTATCAAACCAGGCACCCTCACATGAAATGAAAATGCCCCAAGTGAAGGGACAAGCAGTAAAAAGTGTAGTCTGGACGTGTGTGTGGCGGGGGTGGGTCTGGCTTAGCTATGCTGCAGCACCCAGCCATGCGATGCAGAGCCAGCCAGGATGCAGGATAGACCTGACTAGTCTGCTGTGTAGGCACAGTAACCAGGGCTGGGGGCTGGCTTGGTGGGGGTTATTGGAGATTGCTCTGAATAGGCTGGAGTTCCTGCTGGTATACGTGAGGACTGCATGGTTTTTTGGCAGGGTTAGGCTGGGCAACAGCATCCATTGGTTTGTGTATGAGATGGCTTTGGGGACAGAGCTGATCATGTGACTGCAACTACCAGTGTGTGTGTAGGCTGAGGTGGGTGACGGCTGAGCTTTCATTTGATCCATTTCCTGTGACATATTTCTTAAATTCCTTGAACAGATGCCTTACATGCTTCTTGTTGTTGATAAGAAGCTTTATAACAAGTGTTTTGAATTCTGTATCCCTCATTTTCTCGATGTCTTCCTCAGTGAACTCTGAGGTTGACAAAAGCTTTTGCTCCAATGCAGGAGAGTATTCAGAACATTCATCATGCCTCTGTCTTTTCTTTTGTTTTTGGTTATTGTACTTCTGGTTATCAGATTCTTCCTGGGGAAGGTTTCTAAACTGTGTTACCCATAGGTTTACGGTTCAGTTTTACTTATTGTGTTTGATACATGACTCTTTGTTTGCAGTCAGTCGTGCCACTCCTTCCATCAAGTTCCAGGTCTGGGTTCTTATGTTAGATTTCCACCATGGTCTCCATAGCCCCAGTTCCTGGCTCACCAGTCTCTACCTCCTGTGATCCCATGTTGATGCTGCACTGTTGTCTCTGCAACCTTTCTCCCACTTCTGGTTGGAGCAGATCCCAGGATTTGGGAGACACCAGGAGTTCTTATATAGCTAGGTTATTGGTGGTGCTGGTCTTGCTGAAACCCGTTGGCCTTTAAGCCTAAAGGCCACACAGACATATTTTGACCCATACAATGTCATAACCATTATCATTTTCCTGTGGGACCAGCGCAATGCACTGAGGTCAGTGACATCTCACTGAGCTCAGCACATGTGCAGCTCACTGTTTTTCTCGCAGTCTTAAAGCTTTGGTCACACTATACAAAATGGCATCTGATGTGCCACTACTAGAATTCTTAATCTGCTGGCCATCAGGTCTCAGTGCTACTCAGACTGCTCTTTTGTGGAACCTGTTGGATGCCACATTATTGCAGTTCACTGGTCCAGAAATGAGTTCATTCCCAGCCTAATGCATGTCAGTACTATCCCACAGCCTTTCCCACCTTAAACAAAATGCCACCAGATTCGGCCCCAGGGGGAGGACAGGACTATGAAATCCACCCTGTTCTCACATTGCCTGTCTGGAATCTGCGACTCTGTCTCTGCTCCTGGTCAAATCAATCAGACCAGCAGGATGGGCAGTTCTTTGTCTGAGTTCACCTCCTGGGCTTCCAGTAGATGTCCCTTTCCACCTTGTTGCTGGTTGAGTTGTAGCTGCTGGTGCAATTTAGATTGCTGTTAGCTGAATGTTGCTGGGATATCAGTCACTGCAACACCACAATGCAATGTCGGCTGCATTCCTGTGTTTCTCAGTTGCCAGGTACCCCTCTGCTGTTGTACTGTCTTTTATTTCCTGGAATGTGCCCTCTGCTTTACACTGGCTAATGTTTTTTTCGTCTGTTTAAATGTGTCCTTACCCTAATCTGTTCTCATGATTATCCCTCAACTAGACACTTCTTTCTTATCAAAATATGCCTGTGTTCTTCTGGATGTCCCTGCTCAGGGCTGCCACAGCATTTGAGCCACAGCTGTCCTGTAGACTCCTCTGCATTGTTTTTAGACACCGCCTCTAGTTTCTATTTACCCCACAGGGCTGTAAGTTCCTCATGGATAGGAACAAATCTCTCTCTCTCTCTCTCTCTCTAATGCTGCTTTATTGCAGACATATTCAGATGTGTGAAGTGGAAGTGATTTAGAATTTAGTTTTGCGCTTTTCACTTCCAAGGCCAAACTCATCTGAATATGGTATCACATATCCTGCGGATTGTGATTTTTTCTATTCAGGTTGCTAGAGACAGGCACCATTCCTTCTCAGCCCTGTGTGCACTCAGAACAGGTAGTCCTTTTACCCTTTACAGGTGACCTGCCTCCCCTGCAGGTATAAGTCAGTATTTAGGTAGATTCTGACAGCCCCATGTCTGAGGATCCCCTCTCTTTGCCTCTCTAACCTCTGCTCAGTGTATGCACTGGAGCTTCTCTCTGGCAAGGCTCTGAGAGCTCTTACAGCCCAGCTTCTCTGGATCTGACCTTTGATTCTGCAAACCAGTAGCATTTTCAAGCTTCATCTGGTGCCTCTTCCTTGTGCCGGAATCATGTGGCTGGCAAAAGCATGAGTCTAGTACCAGACTGTGAATGTTGGAATCCTGCCTGATGGCTTGCTAATTTAATTTAACCACATATGCCTCATTGTTTACATTCAAGAAGGTTATAAAGGCTAATTTTAGGGTATCTATAACAATTGGGTGATACAGAAAAAAAAAAAAAACCTTTGGGAGGGTGCCAAGAAGCTACCAGGAATTCAATACGTGTAACCTGTGATCATGTGTGCTGAGGGTGACTGGTGAAAGAAGAATGAACTGTTTCTGATTTGAGTGACTTCGTAGGCTGAGCCTGAGAAGCTGAGCCAGCGGATCGCTCAAGACAAAATACGGCACAACAGCCCAGGAAGTTTAAAAGATGAATAAATAAAGTTCTGTAAAAAAAAAAAAAAAGGAGAATGTTAATTTCTTTTTCAAAGATTTATTTATTTTTATTACAAAGTTGGGTATACAGAGGAGGAGAGGTGCATTAGTGCACCCCCTATACTTAGCAGGAAGGAAACCCTCAATAAATCACAGCTACCACTATCATTCGAAAGTGACATCAATCATGATCATAAACCACTTGTCAATTTTGGCATTGGTAGAGTACATATCCAGTTTACAACTAGAATTAGTGTATAAAGGAGTTTATTTTCCTCTTATAATCAGACCTTACCAGAGCTTCGGCTCCGGAAAGAGGAAAAATTTCATTTATACATTTAGCATTTTTGGGAGAAAACGGAGAAAAAATATTGGGCTCAAGATTAGTAGGCATTTTATACTTGTCAAATTTTTTAACCATTATCTTATTCCATGCTAATGACAACCTCGTTACTTTATCCAAACTGAATCAATTTTTAGAAAGTGGGCCTGGAGCGGAGCAGTGATATGCTTGGCTTACAATATCACTCCTGAAATTAATGTTTTTAGTTCAGCTTTATGAAGAAGTAGTCTTCATTTTAGCAGGATTTTAGCAGGATGCTTTTGTCTCTTGGCCTGGGTTTCTTGATCTACAGAATATGAAAAGATGTAGATCTTTTGATTTCTAAGGTTTTCTTCCTGAACAGTCTAGGCAACTTGCAGACATTAGCAATGGCTTCGTGCAAAGCAGTGACTCCATAGGATTGGCCTCTTAGAGGTGTGCTAATTTTACCCAAGATTTTTTTTTGGGGGGGGGCATACTAATCGGTGTGTACTTGAGCTGATGAGATTTGGCATTGAATAATGTTTTCTTAAACACTCAGTCTTTACTTAGTTTCAAGAGAATTCTCTAGAAAAGTCAACGGTGAATCGATGAAACAGCCCTATGTCTTCATTGTCTTCATACACGACACACATAAAAGGAAATGTCTGCAAGTTACTCCTATAGGAAAGATATCGATGCTCCTGGCTTTACATTTATTTTGCCTATAAAACACAATGACGTTGCTGTTTGTCATCCAGGTAATTTCCAACAGTTAACCTGATGAAACAGTCTCTTTAGGGTGGAGAAGGTAGGGCATTCATTTGTCAGAGAAACTGAAAGAATTGCTTTGTAGGAAGTTGCTTCCTAACTGCACAGTGCCTGCTTCCTTAGTAATGATTTAAGGACTGTATTATGTTGAATCAACAAAGGTGAAGATCCACATAATATCCATATTCAGAAAACAGACTAGCCAAACCAGAGCACAAAAACTCGCGTGTCTGTGACCCTGAAGCAAAACCAGGCAGGGTCCTCTTGAGAGAACCCCAATTAATTTGAGCTGCCCGTCAGTCAATCCTACTGTCAGATTGCCTGGGCGCCCAGACAACACTGCCAAGCTTCCTCCCTGCACTTTCGGTTTTCACATTCCTCAAACAGCCACAATCCCAGAGCCCACCCTGCTGGAGTCCTTTCTGAGCTAGGGGGACGCTGGCGCCGTCTCCTGGCAACAGCGGACGCGCAACCTGGGCTCCCAAGCCGGCGGCTTGTCCTGAGTTCAGTGCTTATCTGGGTGCCCTCTGCCATGACCACCAAAGCAAGCAAAAGGAAGGAGGTGCATAGAATCAACTCTGGCCACGGATCGGGATCGGATAAATCTAAAGAGTAAGCGAAGACTGCCTGTCCTCCTCTCTCTTGGTTCAGCCCCCTTGACCTTGCCACGCTGTGCTGGGTCGGCCTGTGTGGGAAACTGCCTGGACACCAACTCAGCGAGCCCGCTCACAGCTTCGCTTACTTCACTGGAAGACCCCATCATCCTATACATTCTTGCTGCCATTTCTCCTGCTTGTCTGTCTTCACCCTGTCCCGCTGCTGAAACCTCTGCTTTTCCTGCTTTGGACACTTGAGTGATTGAATCTGGGGCTGCAGTGCGGAGGTTTTCTCCGCTTCTCACTTTGCTCTACTTCTTAGCTGAGGCAGACACAGGGAGATGGTTTCTTTAGGGCACAGGTGTATTTCAAAAGACTTTGCAGTTGAAGCCACAACTGCCTAACCCCAATAAGGGGAGAGGAGATCTCATCCTAAAGGTGATTCTCTAGTTTGTTCCCCTCATCCACTCAAGACTCTCAAATGCCATGATGGCTATCAGAGATGCCGGCCACCAACTCCTGATTCAAACACTGGCTTTCTCAAGGCGTTAGTAGTGAACTGTGTCAGAAGTGGAGCAACTGGGACTCCAGTCGATGCCCATGCTGGCACACGGGTGATGGCTTAATTTGCAATGCCACAATGCTGATCCCAATAGTTATTTATTATAAATCATATTGTTCTCATTTGTCTTCCTCGTAGAACGTGATTTTTATGCATTAAGTCATTTTTTTAAGATTTATTTATTTTTATTGGAAAAGCATATATGCACATAGGAGGAGAGACAGAAAGGTAGATTCTGTCCAATGATTCATTCCCCAAGCAGCTGTAACAGCCAAAGCTGAGACGATCTGAAGCCAGGAGTCCAGATCCTCTCCCATGCTCATACAGGGTCCCAAGGCTTTGGGCCGACCTGGACCGCTTTCCCAAGGAGGGAGTTGGATGGGACATAGGGCTGCTGGGATTAGAACCAGCGCCTATATGGGATCCCAGTGCATTCAAGGCAAGGACTTCAGGTACTTGGCCACTGCACCAGGCCCTCAGGAATCTTTAATTCTCTGTTTTACCTACTGTTGAGTTCATAGTACCTAGGGCAATTTCTGGGCCATATCAAGTAAGCATTCACAAATGTATATTAAATGAAATAAATGCATGGGGAAATGATTAAGAAATTTCCATAGCGTTTCAGAAGAATGTTGAATGTACCAAAATGATATTAGTCACTATCGTTTCAAATCAATGTATATGAAAGATACACAATTGTTTGGGAGCTTGGGAGTCGCCGGCTTTAAGGAGTTTATATCTTGAGAAACGTAAGAGTGTTAACCTTCTGTGAAGCAAAAGACCAAACCAGACATGATAAAGTACGATATATGCCTTGTCCCTACGGTTAATTCATCACACCACAGAGATAATATGCCGCATGGAAGATACCAGCTCTGCCCTTGCTAGGATTTCTATCTTGAGCTAATAATGCATTTGTAAGACTTTTCCTTTTTCCCAAAAACGTCTGAATATAACTACATCAATAACACCATGTATGTGTATTTAGGGAAATGGAAAGGATGAACAAATGGTTATTTTTGAAGCTAGATTTTCCTAGAATCTGAGCATTAGGCATGAAACCATCATTAAATTTTGCTGTAGCATCATATAGTAATATGATGTTATTTTTTAACTTGCATTTTTAATTTTTAAAACTTTTTTCTCATTTCTTTCATTATTATTACTATTATTATGATATGATACAGTTCCATAAGCCCTGAGATTTCCCTTGTCCCCATTCCCAAATCTCCTCTGGCACAATGATTTCCCCTATATTATTACAATGGTAAAGTTTTTCATAAATAGTCGTAAATCCATCATTGCCGGCATGAACAATGACAGTCCAGCATCCTATTGCCAAGATATATTTAACAGTTTCATTGGGAGTCGACCTTTCATCTGGAAGTAGAAACGCATACTGCATTGTATCATCACATCTGGATATGATAGTTTCCATTACACAGTTACTGTACATCCCCTTAAGTGAAAAACTGCAATACAAAATCAACAACAGGAAGAAAACTAGAAATTTTCAATGCCATGAAGTTAAATAGCATGCTATCAAATGACTATGTGTTAGTTGGGTTTTGTTTCAAGATGGCAGAATAGGGTAAGGACACATTTAAGCAGATGACGATAGCCAGGGCGAAGCAGATGGGACACACTGCAGGAAACAGAAGAGGGCAGGCTGATGGCAGAGGGGCACCTGGAGACTGACAGACACTGGAAAGCAGCAGACACAACAGTGTGGTGTTGCAGTGACCAGATAATCCAGTGGCAGTCAGCAAGAGGTGAACTGAGTTCCACCAGCCTCCAGAACTCCACCAGCAGCCAGGTGGGAAGGAGAGTTCATTGGAGGCTCAGCAGGTGAACACAGGCAAAGAACTGCCTGTCTTCCTGTTTTGATCGATTTGATCAGGAGCAGAGACAGAGCAGTATGAGACTGTTTTTAAATTAAGTCCAAGTTCAACTGAAGAATTAACCACAGATACCAGGCCAAGTCAGACACAAACCTTCACCCAGTAGGATGTATAGGGATCAAAGTCCAGTGAGCCACGTGATTGTCATTTGAATGCCCTGTGGAAATTCCAAATGAGCTGTGTCATTTCGCCACACCTAGTGGTTTCACGTTCATTAAATTCAAGTGTTTGTAACACTCTGAATGCAGAAGTCAGAGAAGAACTCTCAGAGCCATCAAAAATGTCCTGCACATAGATTTTTACCCTTTACAGCTGCAATGGGTAACATCTTTTTTTTTTTCTTAGCATTTTATGTGCCAGATTAAGGACACAGATCATGTCTGGTTTTGCCCTTTTGTTTGATCAGGACATAATAAGAATTCTGCCATTTGTTTATAAAATGAGGCTATAAGTTACTGAAACATACCTTGGTTTCCCTTCTTCCTGAGTTTTATTGTAGCCCAATTTGCCTTTTATTTTTAATAGTATCTGCTATTAGCACAGCTCAAAAGGTAAAATGCTACAGTTAATAAGACCAAATATCCAAATATCCAGCTATACCAAATGCATATGTAAATATGAATTTGAATCAGCCAGAAGATTGTGCCAAGTAACCTTACTGCAGAATTTACATTAAACTCCTTATTCTATTTTTTCTCCAACTTGCTATATCAACCAATACAAAATTTCTTTTCTGGAATTTACTCTGGCATTAATTCTTTTGTAACACTGGAAAAATCACTTTGTATTCTGACATTTGGCCTTCTCTTCTTCAAACAAAGGGCTAACTCATTTAAAGTGTCCTCAACCCAGCACCACCTGTCTCCACTCCCCGAAATAATTTTCT